>NC_139393.1:70862500-80862500 GCF_054392235.1 Sus scrofa
TTTTTTTTCCTCTGATATTCTTCCTGGTGCCCTATAATTTCTCTTCTAACATTAAACTCCTTTATAATTTCAAACATTTCTCTAGTGTCAACTTGTCTAGCCTTGGAAATTCAACCCTCTCCATTAGAATTGGTTATATTTCTATTTTAATGTCATTAGCATGACAGAATAAAGCCTTAAAGAGGCCAAAAGTTATACAATGTCATTAGCAGTGATTATCCTTACAAATAAAATCTTAAGGTGGAACGAAGGAATTGGCCAAAGATCTATGAACAAATTACACTGATTTAAGTGGTGAGGCTTTCCTACTCACAAGATAAAGTGGTCAGGCAACTTTCCCCTCTTAAAATGTTACTGGAAACTAGTGAGATGCTTTGAACGGTCTGAATGTTTTCAATGGGCTCTGTTCTACTGGTTCATGAATATGCCTTTTTTCCCCCCAAGATAATACAACTACTTGGTTTTTTTTTTTATCTTCTTTCCTATTCACGATTAAAAATGTGATAAATCAGGTTTTTGGCTCTGAATAACAATGGCTTGATTTAGATTTCCTAGTAAATCTATTCAAAAGAGAAACAAAGGGTGCCTTTGCAGGATACCTTACACTTCACCTGGACCAGGCACGTAAGGGCAATTCAGATAAAAATCTTGTTAGGAACTCAACAAGAAATAAAGGATTTTCTCTTTTCCCTGGTTCAGGCTTTATTTAAACTCTTTGTTCAAAAAAAATGAACAGAGTGATAGTCGGATTCTAATTTACAGATATAGTTTAGACGTCTAATATTAAATTAGAAGATCACACAAGAAAACCATTTACACATAAAGGTTAAAACCAATACTTAAAGTTTTAAAAACTTTATATTACATAAAGCCAAAATGAAACTAAATACATGTTAGCCAACTTCATTCACAAACATTAGTCAAAATATATACATTTAAAAAGAAACCCAAAAAGGCTATAAATGAGGTCCTTTTCTCTAAAATGTGCTTTATCATAGTTTGCAAATGAATTGCAGGTGATCTAAAAAATAGGCTAGTTAGGGAGGGACTTCCAAACCACATTTAAAGGGTTTGAGTTGGTGGAGAAATGCTAGCTGAAACGAGACATCTGTCAAAACAATCCTGTTTTTTTTTTTCCCCCAGTTTTGCTAAATAATAAATATATAATTACCACTCAGACAAAAAAGTCTGATTTAATCTTAGATAAAATTGCGGTTCTGAAATAGTCCCACAATTTTTAAAAGTTAACTTTGACATTTGTTCAAAATGCTTGAGAGTCTAAAACCGACTCAAATGTAGGGCAACGCAAATAACACATTTTCAGACTTAATGCTTTCACAGACATATACACATTTACAACCTTAAGGTGAAACTCAGCCATAAGCGGAAAATAGGAACCGTGCCTTTTCCCCTTCTGTGTAAACTGTGTCAAAAATCCAAGTGAGTGGACTCAAGAAGACTTCTAGCAGTTTTTTTTTTTTTAAGGGCGAAAATCCAATTGACAACTTTTCATCGCACACATATTTCTTGTCTGCAGTTCTTGCTCTTGAGAAAGAGCTCTTGCTCTGATTTGCATATGGTATGATAAACAAAAGAAACCGTGATCATCTCACACACAAAAGGCCAGATTCGAGCCGGTCACTGCTCAAGAATGGATCCGGTCTGGGGGTTCTGCTTGAAAGAACAGAGATTTGCAAAGTTCAAATAGTACAAATAGGGAGCAAGGTCGCTCAGAGCCATTCCGCTCTGAGAAACTGACGACACAGACCAGCGTTTCCCTTGTGCCAACCATTTCAAACCTAATATTTGAACAGAGTGCATGCAACACAGACCAGGAGAAAAGAATGATAACAGTAAAAGAAAGATAAGGGGAAACAAAAACAAAACCGACAACAAAACTTCCAGCAAAGAAAACTGGGAAGCCCGACAAGTCAAAAAGTTACTGCTCCACCTCTGTGGGCCCAAACGCAACAGGTTCCCAAGTGCAACGCAAATAGCAACTGCTGCCGGATACAACTGCCCTCTTTAAAGTTGTCTGCCGGAGTGCGGGTCTGAAACGATCCTGTGAATTCACACGCACACTCGCCCGCGCACTCGCGCGCTCCGCCACTCGCGCCCCGACTGGCATCTCTGCCTCCGCCTGGCACCTATACATCTTATGTACATACAAACCTGGGCCCCCGTCGCGGGAGGGCGCGCGGAGAGGCCTCAGAGCTCGTACCTATACATATGTACACGTGTGCACACCGGTCCTCGCGAGGCGGCCCCGCGGGGTCATAGCGCGGCGGCGTAGGCCGCAGGGTAGGGGTCCAGCTGAGGCTTGCCCATGCCCGGCAGCAGGATGTAGGCGAGCGGCGGCTGCAGCCCGGGGCTGGGCCACGCGCTGCAGTTGCACGGGATCATGTAGCCCGGGTTGCCCGGGCTGGGGTGCGAGTGCGTGTGCCCCCCGGCGGCCGCGGCCGCCGCTGCAGCCGCGGCCGCCGCGCCGTGGAAGGCGCCCGCACCCGCGGTCGGGTAGCCCAGCGACGACGCGTACGGGAGGCCGGACGACGACGACGAGATCTCTGCCATCTTGGAGCCCAGGTCGAGCAGAGAGTAAGGGCTGCCGGCGGCGGCGGCGGCGGCGGCGGCGGCAGCGGCAGCGGCCGACTGCGGGAAGAAGACGCGCGCGGCAGCCGCGGCGGCGGCCGCGGCCGCCTTCTCGGGGTTGGCGAGCAGCGACTCGGGCACCAGGCCACCGCCCGCGCCCGCGTGCAGCCCGGCGCCCGCCTTGAGCGCCGGGTGCTCGGCGTCGGCCACGCCGCCCAGGCCGTAGGGCACCGGGAAGGCGAACTTGTCCTTTTTGAGCAGCGTCTTGGGCTTGCGCCTCGGCCGGTACTTGTAGTCGGGGTGCTCCTTCATGTGCATGGCGCGCAGGCGCTTTGCCTCGTCGATGAACGGCCGCTTCTCTGACTCGGTGAGCAGCTTCCACTCGGCGCCCAGGCGCTTGCTGATCTCCGAGTTGTGCATCTTGGGGTTCTCCTGGGCCATCTTGCGCCGCTGAGCCCGCGACCACACCATGAAGGCATTCATGGGCCGCTTGACGTGGTCCACCGGCTTGGACATGCTCTCGCCGTGCCGCGGCTGCAGCCCGCCACCGCCGCCCGGGCCGTCGCCCTCGGCCCGGAGGAAATCAATGTTGGCTGTCCGCGGGGACCCGTTTGGCCCGCCGCGCTCGCCGCGCCCCACTTCGCACCCTGGCGTCGCTCCTGCCCGGGAGGAGGGGGCCGGGGGACCAGCCCCGGACCGCGCCTTGCCCCGGGCCTCCCTGCTGTCTCCGGCCAAGCGCTCGGGAAAATCCTCCTCTCCGGGGCACGATAACTTTCTCGGCAGTGTCCCCCACCCCACGGTCGCAGTTTGCCCTTTGCTTTCTTTTTGTCCTTCCTCTCCAGTTGCGTTCGCCCGCGAACTCCCGGCAGGTAGCCGCCGCCTGGCCGCGCTCTCCCCTTCCTCTGTCTTTTCTTTCTTAAACGCACCGCAGCCCGGAAAGTTGCGTCGCGGAGGCTCCACCAAGTTGAGCCGAGGAGTCAGCCGCCGCGTGCTGCCAAGTGCCAAAGGGGGCTCTCGGCGGCTGGAGTGTTTGGGTTCTCCTCGATGACTTTCTCATTTGACAGTAGCAGATGGGGGTGGGGGAGGAGGGGAGGTGGCCCCGGAGGAGGAAGAGGGGGGAGATGGAGGAGGGTCCGGGCGCACCACGGGAACGCAGAGCGCAGCAATGGATATAAATACAAATACAGCAGCACCAGCCGGTCTTCCTTACTCGGGGCAGGCAGGGAGCGCTGATGGGAACCCCCCAATCGGCTCGGGTTTTTTGGAGGGGAGATGTCCGCGCCCCAGCGCCTGCCTTGCGGGTCTTTCTCTCCCGCTGCTGGTCGGGGAAGGAGGTTGGATGAGGCTTGAGCAAGCCTAGGACCGCCGGGCCTCAAAGGAAATCCTCTCTGCTCTGCTCGCTGAGATGCCGCGTCTTGCAGTTCCCCGGGCCATGCCGGCTCCGCTCGCTCCAAACCCCTCCTGGCGCGTCAGCCGATTCGGACTCCCCGGGTGCGCCGGGCTTGGAGAGCGGCCCTGACTCCGCTCAGCGCGGCGGGCCGGGCACCGGTCGCGTCCTCTCCCGGTTCCTCTCGGCCACCGCCCGGCACTTGCAACTAACTTCGCCCAAGTTTCCTGCGCCGGCGCCGCCGCGCCCCTCTCGGCGCGCTTGCCTCCAAGCGTGCACCCGCGTGTGCGCCGCGCCCGGGGCCTCTCTCTCCTAGCTTTCCCGGGCAGAGGCTAGTAGGCGGAGGTACAGGAGGTGGGGATTTAAGGAAAACGCGCCATCACCTCAGTTCGCAGGTCCGCTCTGGGGCTGCTCCCGCTTCCCCCACTTTCGCAGCAGTGTGGGCCCCTTCCCGGCCCAGGTCGCCACTCCGCTGCTCCCAAGTTGGCAGGAGCTCTGTGCAAGGGCGCAGGTGAGTGTCGCTACCTGCGGGTGCACGCGCCCGGAGTCGGCGCTGGGTGTGCATGTCCAGCCGCGGCTGAGTGTGTGTATATCTGGGGGCATGCGGAGGAGGTGGAGCCCAGGACTCCAAGGGGGAGGAGGGACCAGCAGTGCCTCCTCCCGCTCGCACATCCCCAGGACCACGAATTAAACAGGATCCCCTCCGCCCCCCCCTCCTCCCACCCCTTTTCACTTGAGGGCAGGTTTAGACGAGTGGAGAGCCCGGAGCGCGCCGCGGAGTTTGCGCACTGTTTGGCATCGGCAACCTCTGGTGTCATCCCGGCTACCCTGGCCGGCCCGAGCAACATCGGTCGCGGCTCTGGGATCCTCTGCCAGGAAGAAGGAGGCGCGCACGTGGAGGAGAGCCTCGCGAGCTTCGGAGGAAGAGGGGATGCACCCTAGAATATGTTGGAGACTTTCTAGCAAGAAAAAAGTGCTCCTTTTCCCTGGAAGCCCAGATGTTACTTGCAACAGATGCCTCCTGAATTTTCTTACACTGGTGATGCACCCAGTCAGAGGTAGTGGAGTGAAAAATAAGAGGAGAGACTGAGCGTGCTCTTGGCAACCCTTTCAAAAAGGAGCTTGCCCAGGCTGAGAGTAGGCATCTTTGCCTGACAATTCAGCTCCTTAAAAATTCTGAGATTTGGTTTTGTTTCCATTCTAGTCGTCAGAGCCATCCATATGCTGATTTTTTTTACCGTATGGTTAACTCACAGTATCTCACTTAAATGAATTAAATAGGGTGAAGGAGTTCAAAATCAGTAAGAAGTAAATAAAATGTTTCTCTGAAAGACAAAAGTGAAAGGTACTGGTCCCTCTATAATGGAATTATTTGTATGCTGTTCAGCACAATTTTCTTTAGTAAGAGTAGGTTTTTGAAATAATCGATATGATGCAAAAATCAAACAACATGATTTTGTTTGCAGGTTTTTCTCATTTCTTGGTATGCTGCAGCACCCTTATAACATGGTCACTCCGGAGGTTTAATTCACACGTTGGCCTGCCCTTCAGGGAGAACTTGCTTGCCTTCTTTCTTTGGCAGTTTGGATTTGACCTAGTCATGTGGGGTGTCCAAGTCAGAAGTTCTTGCATCAGTTAACTCTTTAGGTCTTCTCTGGGCTTCATGTTCAGTTCATACACAGACACATATATAGACACAAAGCACTGATTGTAATTATGAAGTTAAAAAAAAATGTTTTTAGGCCATCAGGCTTCTTTCAGAGTTAGGCTTGTTTTATTGTTCATTTTAATAATAGTGGTGGTTGCTTTAAATTTAGTTGTTGTAATGACATATAGAAATGCAAATTAGTGAAATGTATGGAAATGTGTATCTTTCTTGGGATACCACATTTATACACGTTTACTTGGTGTCAGTTATACCCTTGTATTGCTGAAACAATTAGACTGATTTCTGTAGAACCATACCCCTTTACAGGCTCTAAAAAGAAACTGTTGCTCAGACTCTGGGTGGAGCAATGTTAAAACCTTAGCAGGTGTAATTACATAGACTAGAATATTAAATAGACTGTTTTGTGATGTTAAACTACAAAATTACCATCCCTGAGCCCTAAACCTACTAACTTATATAATAGGTTTGAGACAAAAATATTATACACTGTCATACAAAGAACATATGTATGGGGATGCAAGATGTGAAAACAGTTATTCACTAAACATCGTGCATAAAGTTGGGTCTAATCCTGAACATTATTTTGATATATACGAAAGGATAAGAATTGAGAAAAAAATTTTGTATGAGTGAGTTAAATTATTTTATATTCTTTTCAAATATAAGTTTGAAAATCAATTGCAGTGAATTATTAACAGGAAAAGAAATGTTTGTATATATGATTGACATGTATGCTCTTATGTGCAATATAGTATAAAAATAAAATACGTAAGTGTCATGGGCTATAGTTTTATAAATTGTGCAGTGTTGCCTGTTTGGCAATATTAAATGAATTAAATTTGAAAGTTCCTAAGTCCAAGAATGATGAACTGTAGGGGAGAAAAATGGCTATTTATGCGCTTGTTTGTTATTCACCAAATACAATTTCAGCATTTCAAAATAGGAGAGATTTGGCTTTCAGTTTTGGTTTTTAGCAGATCAATATTCTTGGCCTACAGTCTTCCTTTCCAAGGCAAGGCCTTCCCAGTGAGCCCTGCATGAAGGGAAGGCAGCAAACACTGCTATCACTACCCCCAACCTTCGCATCTTTTGCCTGAATCTGGTTGAGTTTTCACCCAGTAATCTTTCTTGCCATTCTCTTTCCTATGTACCAAAAATGAAAGTTCACTTTTAATATCCACAGATCTTACGTTTGAATTGGCAGAATATTTTTGTTTTTGTACATTTTGACCTAAAAATGAAAAAATACCAAGACGTAGGAAAGAGAGTCATCTGTGTTAGTGAATAGTGAAGGAAAAACAAATTGAAAGAGAATTGGACGTTTCTGGGCTCTCCCTTGCCAGCTCTTGATCGCAGGCACCCAAAGAACAGGGGCCTCTATCCCTGGGGTCTGTGTGGGCTCTGTACTTGCCTTGTGGCCCCAGGAAGACCCGTGATCACAAATACATCTAGTCAGAAATAGAGGGGCAGACACTCTGTCAGGAAAAGTTTGGGGGTCGGGTCAATTCAGTTTCTTCTTTTCCTCTCTAGGTCCTCTCTGCAAAAGGTCTTTGTTCAATTCTAAAACTTTCACTAGGAGGCAGCAATGAGGTGTTTGGGGAGTTAAAATATCTTAGCAACACCAGACAGACTGGCTTTCTTCCTCTTCCTCTTCCATAAAAGAGGGAAGACTATTTGGATCCCAATGGAAGACAAGGGATCAGCGTGAACTAAATCTCTTTCCTCCATCCATCCCATCCCATCCATCCATCCATCCATCCATCCATCCATCCATCCATCCATCCCATGTCTACTCCCTCACTGGAGTATCACCCAGATGGCTCACTGTCACATTTTTCTAGAACCATGGAGGCAGTAAACCACTGCAAAGGAAGCAAACTAGTCGGAGTCCTGAGAGGTAACCAGGTAGTAAAGATAATGCTTTCAAAGGGCAGAGGCCACGTCATTGCACTGGAGCATTGGGAGCAGACACTGTAGTCAGAGAACTTTGCACTTCTGGTCTTAAGCAAGGGCAAGGAAAGAATCCATAAGCTTTCGAACCTGCATAGAAAAGTCATAGAGCCTGTTTGTCCTGTTAAGGAGGAAATGACCAAACTGACAAAAGCCAATTTCAAGCTTTTGCCACAGTTCCCTGATCCTCTTTATCTAGTTCCCTAGTTGTACTTCTAGCAGCCCCACCACCAGCAGCCCCCATAAGGGGGGAAAAAATCCCCAGCACAGGGTCCACATAAAGCCCAGAGATGAGGACTGAAGTCAAGCAGTCATGGTTAGAGTGAATGGCTGCAAGAGTGGCCCTTGAGCGGTTACTACTACAATTTCATCCTTTTGAGATTTCTGTCCCTTTATTCTCACTGCTCCTGCCAGACTGGGAAACTGGGACTCTGCAGATCAATTATGAGACCGCCCTTCTTCATTCCTCCTGAGCACTGCTCACGCAGGTTGGCATTTTCAGAAAGAGCTTTACCCAGCTGAGAAGCAAGAAATACAAAATAAAAAACAGCTCCCTCTCACCCTGATCTCCCCCCTCCAAAAAAAAGCACCTAAGGAAAAGAAGACAAATAATCCAAGACACACAACTTCGCAGAATACTCAACTCTAATCCTGAGAATCCCATAACAGCAGTGGGGCGGCGAGAGGGGACGTGGACTTTTCTCTAAGGAGAAGTGCTTTTTTTTTTTGTAAGTGGGAAAGAGCCGGCTGTGAACAAAACCAGAAATGAACGTGGAAGGTTGGACCGTCAGCAGTCATGGGGCTCCTGTAATGAAAAATCCTTCTAACCCCATAGTTTTCAAATGAGGAGACTGGGTGCTGGTGTGGTGGGGTTACCAGTACATTTCATGCTGGTGCATGCTCTGGTTGATTTTGAGAAAGGGCAGATCTGAGAGGGGAGTATCGCTTCATTATTCCAGCAGAGTGGTGGAGAAGCCATGTTTCTGGCTTTACAAAGTCACTCTCCCTGGCTGTCCTGCTTTACTTCCCGCTTCCAGGTCACCCTGTCCTGTGCGTTATTCCCTCCCAGATTTAGTTTCCTAACTAAGAATGAGTCTGCTTTGCTGAGCAGTTTGATTATAATGGTCATTTATTGAGTGACCATTCCTATTACATACTCTGTCTTCTTTAACTTTCAGGAAAACTCGGTGAGGTAAGAGCTCTGTTTGCAGTTGGGGGGGTGAGTCTTAGGGCTGATGAATAAGTGACTCGCCCAAAGTCGCACAAGCATAAGTGGAAGCAATGGGGTTTGAATGAAGCCCAAGCTCTTGGCCACCACTCTGAGTCCCAGTTGGAGGCTCAGCCCCTTCCTGGCTCAGAGTCTCAATTCCACCCACTTCCTCAAAGCCTTCTGTGACTCACTCAGTGCCGTGCTCCCTCTGAAAGGGAGTGCCCGTTGTAATCTCTCCAGTAACGCGTTCCAAACCCGCAGCAACAGCACCCCAAAGTCCAGTCCTGGCTCCTCTGGTTGTCAGCATGGATTTGATCTCGGTTACAGCTCCTTGTCCCTCACTCCTGGGCTTCCCCCTGCAAACACTGAACAGTTGCCAGCACCCAGTGAACCTAATCTCTACCCTTTCTCTGATAGCCGAGGGCTGCTAAAAGGGACCCTTATAACAATGATATCTAATCTCAGTCTGTATATTCCTCCAACCCTGGTTGTCCAACCCACCTTCTCTCCTTCCCTCTTTCTTTTCCTTCCTCATCCCTCTCTTTCTAGCTTTCTTTTGTAAAAATCCAAGTGCTTATTTAGTTATTTAATCATGTAACAAATATCTATGTATGAAGCCACCATCCCGAAGAAAATCTGCCGGTAAATCTATATGGAACCAAATCATCTCCCCAAACCGTATACTTACCTCCCCTAGCCCAGTGTAACCATTTTCAATTCCTTCGATTTTTAAAGATTCAGCTATGTATTTAAAAAATTCATCTCTATGTCTCCTTTAAAGGTAGGTTTTTCTTTTCATTTGTCTTAAACGTTGTTAAACGTGAAAACTTTTGTGTGTGATCTTTATTGATGAACTTTTTTCATTTGCGTTGTTTGGATTCAGGGTTACTGAGTTGTTTATCTGCTGTCTGAGATTTAATTGTGCAAATACACCACGGTGTATTTGCTTATACTTTCCTACTGAAGACATGGTGGGTTGTTTCCCTTTTTTAAGTGTGATTACTGGCTGCTCTCAGCACTTTGGTTCATGTCTACCGTTGTATATGTGCAAGGCATTTTACAAGGAAAAAATGTAAAAATGGGAAACTCACCCACTATGACACTCTTTTTCCGTATGTGTCCCCTTGTGTTTCTGACTGCTTTTTATTTTTCTGCAGGCATTCAGAGACTTTTTTTTAAAATATATTTTGTCCAAAGTTTATGGTTATTATCTAAGGGATGTTTGGTCTGATAGGAGCTATTTCTCCATTTGTAGAATCCATCTGAAATTGATTTTTTGTGTATAGTGTAAGGGCTTGCTTTCTTTCCATATGGACACTTAACTTTCTAGAGCCATTCACTGTAAAGACTGCCTTTTCATACTGCTCACTAATGCTCTCTTTGCCACATGATGTTGGTTTCTGAGCTCTCTATGTCGCTTCATATTTTCCAGTTTTTCTATTTGGGCACTAATATTGCACGATCCCAACTCTGACAAAGCAAGGACTCTTATTTTCTTCTAAGTCAATGGTATTATGGCTGTTCTTGGCCTTTGCATTTCCATTCAAATTTTAGAACAGATTGTCAGGTTCCAAATATTCTTTAAAAACCCAAATATTTTCAACCTTTTATTTAAAAAATTTAAATTGAGGTATATTGACATCTAACTTTATATTCATTTCAAGTGAAAACATAATGATTTTTTATTTGTATATATTGTGAAATGATCACCATAGGAAGTCTGGTTAACATGTGTTACCACATAGAGTTATACATTTTTTTCTTGTGATGAGAACTTTTAAAATTTACTAAAGCCCAAATATTTTTTAAAAGCCTTATAATTAATATTTTTGTTTGTTTTTGGCTGCATCATTTGTTTTTGTTAAAAGGCTGCACCAATGGCATTTGGAGGTTCCGAGGCTAGGGGTCCAACCAGAGCGACAGCTGCCCTCTATGCCACAAGCCACAGCAATGTGGGGTCTGAGCCATGTCTGCAACCTACACCACAGATCATGGCAACGCTGGATCCTTAACCCATTGAGTGAGGCCAGGGATCGAACCTGCAACCTCATGGTTCCTAGGCGGATTTGTTTCCACTGCCACAACAGGAACTCCAGTAATTAATATTGTTATGAATCTCTGGATGGATTTAAGGAGAATTGACATCTTTACTCTTTTTTGTTTTTTTACCTCACCCATGGCACATGGTAATTCTGGGGCCAGGGATCACATCCCAGCTGCAGCTGCAACCTATGCCACAGCTGTGGCAATGCTGAATCCTTAAGCCACTGCACCACAGTGGGAACACCATCTTTACAATTTTAGCACTTCTAACTCATGAGCTTAGTATCTCTTGGTTAATTTTGTCATTGTTTAATTTCTCTGAGTAATATCTGGTAGAATGATTACTCATCTATTATTCTTGGGTTTTAAAACATTATTTTTGTAACAATGTAAATAGTATGTTTTTAAGATGATATATATTTTGAAAAGAGACTGTCTTCAAAATAATTGTATTTTCTGACTGTTGCTGGTATAGAGAAATAGCATTAATTTTTGTATATTGACTTCACGAGTGGCAACCTTGTGAAACCGCTTTTAATTCAAATAATGTATTTGTAGTTTCTTTTAGATTTTATACATACGGAATCATAACATCTGTGAATATTGAGAGTTTTCTTTCTTCCTTTCCAGGTCTCATACATCCTATTTCTTATTTTGCCTTTCTGTACTGTTTTGACTCTTGGGTTCATTATTGATCAAGAAGTCATGATTTTTTTTTTCCTGACGAATGTGTGGCATAGTGGGAGGGAAGTCACTAAACTCTTTCCAGAGTTTGGGGCTGCTAATGATCTAGTTCAATGCTGGTACCACTGCTACCCAATCACACACATCTACCCGTTTTCATGGAATTCTGCTTGGTTATGCTTTTCTTAGTTTGGATAGTTACTTGACAAACCAAACCATCCAGTCGTCATTTCTAGAATAGAAACTCCACGTGGTTGGGGCCATGAGCCCTGCACCTGGAGGAATCACTCCATTGGTATAAATTTCTCTGTCCTTCATTCCTCAATCAGACTCGGAGAGGGTTCTGCCGCATGTAGTTGCTCACCACTTACCTGGTTATCATGCTAGACTTTTTGCCGCAACTGTTTTTATGCTATTGGGCTGTCTTGCATTCCTGGCAGTAGGAACTATAGGCTTCTGCACCAGTAGAGGCTGGGTAAGTGGGGCCAGTTTCCCGCACCATCTATGGGGAGGGTGACTACTCGGGCCAGCCTTAGGGCTCGGTGTGTTGAGGACAGGCCAAGCCCCCCAGCAACACCACGTAGTCCATGCCTCAATGAGGTCATTTGCATGACCCAGCAGCATAATGTCCCTTTCTTTGGAGGCAGAGTAAAATAACCCACGAACAAGCACATGTCATAATTCGTTCTAATTTTTGTGACTTGAGAGCATAAAATGGAACAAGAGAGCACAAGGTAGGAATCAGAAGCAGAAGGAATGGTGGCTGGTCTGATAGCGATTGGCATCTAATCATTCCAGCTGCCTGAAAAGTTGACTCATGACCTCAGTGGACTTATCGCCCCCCTGGTATTTGTAGAGCCGAATTGTATTTTAATGCTTTGTTTGTGCACCAAAGTGTTTCTATACACTAACTTCCTAGTTGACGTGTCCTTTTGTCCATTATCAGCCACCAATTTCACATTCCAGGCCGTTGTCAGGAGTGGCCAGATGCTACGGTCATGGGCATGCCTGCAGAGCTGCCTTTCAATGCACTTTAAAAACAGTCTTTGACATTTACGCATGTACTTTGGCTGCTAGCAAATACATCCATTGCTGTCAAACAAAGCCCTGGGTTTGATAAAAATTTGTCTTTATTTATTTACTTGAGGCAAAAGGGGGGCTTTCATTGTATCGCAGGGCTTGCTTTTTAATAAAACTCTGCCTCTGCTATTCAACACATGGGAGGGTATGAAGAGGTTGGCAACAACTTGACAAGAAAATATTATCTGATGGATTCATTAATAATAATTCGAGGTTGCTTTTTCTTTAACATACTACCAAGAGACTAACTGACTGCATTCGGTCCTTATGCTTCTCCATACCTTGGGCCAATAATTATTCTAGGGTTAGTACCTCTTGGTTGCAACTATTAACTCATTGTGTGTTTCCTTCCCTAACTTTAAACATCCCAAGGTCAAAGACCATGTATTATTTGATTTTGATACCTCAGCACCCAGCAAGACTCCTGACATTGAATAGGTCCTCAATAAATTGTTGAATGAATGAATCAGCCCCATGTTCTAAGTCTATGTATGCACAGCCAAGGAGGGACTGAGGATTTAACTGCATGATTCAGGTACAGGCTTATTAAGCAAATCTTAATTAATTAATCTTAATGAAGTCTACAGTAGTGCTGGAAATGAGACGACATTTTTTTTTTTTTTTTCCAGCAGCACCCGGGGTGTGTGGAAGTTCCAGGATCAGGGGATTGAACCCGAGCCACAACAGGGACAACACAGGACCCTTAACCCACTGAGCCACCAGGGAACTCTAAGAAGACTTTGTGTAGAGGTAGGTGAAGAAAGCTACTGTGAGCATTCATACTGCACTACTTTTTAAGAACTATTCCAATTAAGTCTATAAGGAGTTGGGATGACAGGCTGAGAATTAATTTTGTGTTACTATAGAAATTTAATTGACTGCTTCCAGAAACCTGTGCTCAATGGCTACAGACTTTATGCTAGATTAAAAATTGAAGCAAATTCTTTGTTACTCCTTCATGGGAGGTCCCATCAGGGCTCAGCACGTTACAAACCCAACTAGTATCCATGAGGATGTGGGTTTGATCCCTGGCCTTGCACAGTGGGTTAAGAATCCGTGAGCTGTTGTATAGGTTGCAGACACAGCTTGGATCTGGCGTTGCTGTGGCTGTGGCCATGGCTGGCAGCTGCAGCTCTGATTTGACCCCTCTCCTTGGAACTTCCATATGCCACGGCTGCTGCCTTAAAAGCGAAAGAAAAAAAAAAATCCTTGTTACTCCTTCATTAAGTAGTAAAGTCTGATACCTTGCCCTATGAACCTAGGCTTACCTTAGCAACTTGTTTTAACAAGAGGACACAGCAAAAGTGTCATTCTGGGACCTCTGAGTCTTGGTTTTAAGAAGACTTGCAGCTCCCCCAGGGTTGCTTGCTTTCTTAGAGCCCTGAGCTGCCTTGTGAAAATCCTCACTAGTCTGAGACCGCTTATTTAGAGATACTCGGTGATAGTCAGTTCCAGTCTGTTCAGACCTTCTGGCTGTCCCTGCCAAGGGGCCAGATACAAGAGGGACACTGTCTTGGATCCTCCAGACCAGTTCATCCAGCGGCAGCACACCACCAAACAATCTTTGTCCTACCAGAAGAATCGCCCAGCTGAGCCCTGCCCCAATATCTGACCTACAATATCACGAGATAGAATAAAATACTGGTATTAAGCTTAGTTTTGGAATAATTTGCATGCAGCAATGGATAACCAGGACAGCCTTCATCCGGATGTCAAAGTCCAGAGGTACAATGATTTAACTAAACAAACCAATTTACTACTTTACAAGTGGATTCTGTTGAAGAGTTCTTAGTTCCTTCTAAGCCAGAGAAGCTAGATTTAATACATCAGGTAAAGGAGGAAGCCTGCAGGGGAAGACTTTTTCTTGGTGCAAAGGGAATGGCTCAACAGCTGGAGACATTCCATAGGTGGCAGCTCTGGCCTAACCCTGATGAACTTAAAGACAGCTTTCAGGGGAGGAGGAGGGAGGAGCTAGGAGCCCCTATGCATAGCTGGGACCTCTCTGTTGTAATCTCTTCTGGTTCCCAGTAATGGACCTTAATGTTCAATCCTGAAAAAAAAAAAAAAATAGCCTTTTCTCAGTCACTGCCTAGATGAAAATGTTTTCTCTTCCAGATTTTCTGGGATTAGCCAGTCAGGCATAAACCATTTGCTTTCTGCAAGGAGAGAGACCAACTTGGCTATGGCCCATATGTCATTTTTCACTAGGATCATTATAGTTTACAGGAAATCCTTTTAAAAATTAATACCTCAGGAGTTCCTGTTGTGGGCAGCGGAAACAAATCTGACTAGTAACCACGAGGTTGTGGGTTCTATCCCTAGCCTCGATTAGTGGGGTTAAGGACCTGGTGTTGCCATGAGCTGTGTGTAGGTCGCAGACACAGCTCGGATCCCACGTTGCTGTAGCTGTGGTGTAGGCTGGTGGCTGTAGCTCCGATTTGACCCCCTAGCCTGGGAACCTCCATATGCCTCAGGTGTGGCCCTAAAAAGCCAAAAAAAAAAAAAAAAAAAAAAACCCAATACTTTAAATCTAGGGTGTTAGACTATATTAACAAAAAAGATGAACACATAGAATTTGAATATTCTGTATTCCTTCATAATATTTTTCCAGTGTCGGGAAGATTCTAGAGTCTCTAAACATAGAGGTTATGTTCAGGATTATATTTCTTTTTTCTTTTTAAATTCAATTTCTAATTTTATTATTTTGAAATATATATGAAAAATTCTCTTCATTGGACTGAAAAAATAATATTTAGTGAGAGCCAATGACATATCTAACAGTGATTTTTTTAAGTAGAAACAGAAAACATCGCTACGGGACACAAAAGCTTTACCAAAAAAATCAACATCAAACAATACACTTCATGATATTTCTTCGGTGGGGTTCTGCTCCCTTTACTTTAGCCATGATCTTCTGCTTTCATCTCTTTTCAGGGATATGTTGCTTAAGGAAAATATTAGTAATGTCTGCAGCGATGGATTAATAAATTCCATAGCTGACTGAACTCCTACTCAATCTGATGAATCAGTGGTTTTGTGGTTTCTGACATCAGCAGAGCCCATCAATTAAAATACATACGGCAATTAATGAGTTTTTAATTATAAACACTCTGAATAGGACACTATCAGAGAATAAGCAATATGTATTTAAGAGGCAGGTAGGAGCAGCACAGCATAAGGAATGCTAAACTGGGAGTCCAACGTTCGAGTTCCATGTTGGCTTTGTACTGGTTGCTAGTTCTTGGGGCCTCGGTCTTTTCACCTGTAAAATGAAAATAAGGAGTTCCTGTCGTGGCACAGTGGAAACGAATCCCACTAGGAACCATGAGGTTGTGAGTTCAATCCCTGGCCTCACTCAGTGGGTTAAGGATCTGGCGTGGCGGTGAGCTGTGGTGTAGGTGGCAGATGCGGCTCAGATTTGGCATTGCTGTGGCTGTGGCTACAGCTCCGATTTGACCCCTAGCCTGGGAACCTCCAAATGCCGCAAGTGCGGCCCTAAAAAGACAAGAGACAAAAAAAAGGAAGAAGAAAGAAAATAATAATGCCTGTCTTAACTAACCATAAGGTTATGGTGATGATTAGACTGAATTGAGGCCGCACAGATAGAATATCTGTTAACGGGCCAAATCAGGAGGCGAGTCGGAGCAGGGTCTGGTTCCCCGGGGGTCGTAAGAGAAGACGGCCCCACATTAAGTCTGGCAAGGAGAAATCTCTAGAGGCTGAGGTGGCTAGAACGGCTTATACTACTTTCCCCCACAGGATGTTTGTTTTGCAGTTTAAGGCACATCTATAAGGCTTGTTTACTCTTTCTGCTCCATGACCGCTGATTCTCCACACTTTTCTTTGTCTCTGGCTCCACAACTCAGTCATCTATCAAAGTGAAGGACTGTGTCAAGTTTGTTGTTGTTGTTGTTGTTGTTGTTGTTATTTGCTTTTTAGGGCTGCACCTGAGGCATAGGGGTCGAACGAAGCTGTAGCTAGCGGCCTACTGCTATAGCCACAGCAACGCAGGATCTGAGCCTCGTCTTCAACCTACCCCACAGCTTGAGGCAACGCTGGATCCTTAACCCACCGAGCAAGGCCAGGGATTGAACCCGCTTCCTCATGGATGCTAGGGTTCATTACCCCCGATCCACGATGGGAACTCCGAAGTGTGTTATTTTTTAATAACTTTAAAACAAATTTGAGTATGGTTGCTGTACAAGATTGTATAACTGACAGGTGTACAATATAGTGACTCACAATTTTTAAAGGTTATACTCCACTTATAGCTATTATAAAATATTAGCTATATTCTGCATACTGTGCAGCATATCCTTGTAGCTTATTTTATACCTAATAGTTTGCACCTTTTACTCCACTACCCCTATCTTGCCCCTCCTTCTTCCCTTGCCCCACTGGTCCCAACCAGTTTGTTCTCCGTATCTGTGAGTCTGCTTCTTTTTTTGTTGTATTCACTAGTTTGTTGTATTTTTTTAGACTCCAAATATAAGTGATATCATATAGTATCATATAATATGGAATCATATAGATTCCAAATATGTGATATCATATGTGATATCATATACTATCGTATCATATAGTATAGTGTCTTTCTCTGACTTATTTCACTTGACATGATGACATAATGCCTTTGAAGTCCATACTTTGGTAAAAATGGCAAAATTTTATTTTACTGTGGCTGAGTAGTATATCATTGTGATATGTGTATGTGTATATTTTTTATCCACTCATCTGTTGATAGGCACTTAGGTTGCTTCCATATCTTGGCAATTGTAAATCATGCTGCTGTGAACACCGGGGTGTGCGTACATTTTCTAACTGGTATTTTCGTTTTTTTGCGTGTATACCCAGGAGTGGAATTGCTGGGTCATATGGTAATTCTATTTTTCGTTTTTCGAGAAACCTCCGTACCCTTTCCCACGGCGGCTGCACCACGTCACATTCCTGCCAACAGGGCAGGAGCATCTCCTTTTCTTCGCATTATTGCCAGTATCTGTTGTTTGTGTACTTCTTGATGACAGCTATTCCGACAGGTGCGAAGTGATATCTCATTGTGGTTCTGATTCGCATTCCCCCGATGATTGGCTGTCCTGGGCACCTTTTCATGTGCATGCTGGCCATCTGCATTTCCCCTTTGGAAAAATGTCTCGTCAGTTCTGCTGCCCATTTTTTAAAATTGAAATATAGTTTATTTACAATGTTGTGTTAGTTTCTGCTGTACAACAACGTGATTCAGTTACACAGGTATATGTATGTATTATTTTTCATATTCTTTCCCTTATTACAGGATATTGAATATAGTTCCCTGTGCTGTACAGTAGGAACTTGTTTATCTATTTTAGGTACAGTGATTTGTATCTGCTAATCCCATACTCCTAATTTATCCTTCCACACACTTTTTCCCCTTTGGTAACCATAAGTTTGTTTTCTATGTCTGCTTGTTTTCTTTGGAGAGGTGTCTATTTAGGTCGTCTTCCCTTTTTTTTTTTTTTTTTTTTTTTTTGTCTTTTTGCCTTTTCTAGGGCCGCTCCCACAGCATATGGAGGTTCCCAGGCTAGGGGTCTAATTTTTGCTGTGGCCACCGGCCTACACCAGAGCCACAGCAAGGCGGGATTCGAGCCGCGTCTGCGACCTACACCACAGTTCACAGCAATGCCAGATCCTTAACCCACTGAGCAAGGCCAGGGATCGAACCTGCAACCTCATGGTTCCTAGTCGGATTCATTAACCACTGAACCACGATGGGAACTCCCCCATTTTTTAAATTTTTTTTTGTTATTGAGTTGTATGAGCTGTTTGTATATTTTGGAAATTAAGCCCTTGTTGGTTGCATCGTTTGCAAATATTTCCTCCCAATCTGAAGGTTGTCCTTTCATCTTTTGCCCAATTTTTAAATTTTTTTTTTTTGGATGTTGAGTTGTATGAACTGTTTATATACATTGGGTATTAATCCTGTATGTGTCATATCACTTGCAAATATTTCCTCCCATTCCATAGGTTGTTCTTACATTTTGTCAATGATTTCCTTTGCTGTGTCCCTTAATTAGGTCTCATTTGTTTATTTTTCCTTTTATTTCCTTTACTTTAGCGTTGCATCCAAAAAAATATTGCTGTGATTCATGTCAGAGTGTTCAGCCTATGTTTTCTTCTAGGAGTTTTATTATAGTATCTGGTCTTACACTTACGTCTTTAATCCATTTTAATATAATAACTTCTTTATTAAGATATAATCTACATACCAGGCAGTTCACCCATTTGAGATATACAAGTCAACCAGTTTTAGTGTGTTCAAAGTTGTGCAACCATTACAGCAGTCAATTTTATCATTACAAAAAGAAACCATATATATATTTATAGATATAAAATATATCCATATTTATATAAAAATATATATATATGTATATATATATATAAATTTTTTTTTTCCTTTTTAGGGCCACACCTGCAGCATATGGAAGTTCCCAGGCTAGGAGTTGAATCAGAGCTGCAGCTGCTGGCCTACACCACAGCCACAGCAGCACCAGATCTGAATCACATCTGTGACCTACACCGCAGCTTGTAGCAACACCGGATCTTTAACCCACTGAGTGAGGCCAGGGATCGAACCTGCATCTTCACCCACATCCGCATGGACACTATGTCAGGTTCTTAACCTGGTGAGCCACACAGGAACTCCAGAAACCATATATTTATTAGGGATCATGCCCTTATTCCCTAGCTGCTTCAGCTCCACTCAGCTCTAGGCAACAACTAATCTCCTTTCTTTCTCTGTAGATTTGACAATTCTGGACATTTCATATAAATATAATAATTTAATATGAGAGGCTTCTTTCACTTAGCACAATGTTTTCAAGGTTTATCTGTGTTGTAGCATGTAGCAATGGCTTATTCAGTTTTATTGTTGAAAAATTCCATTGTATAAATGCACCATATTTTACTTATCTGTTAGTCAGTTGGACTTGCTGGTCGTATGGTAGCTCTGTGTTTAACCTTTTGATGAATGCTTCTGCAGAATGATAATAATAATAACTGTCTAGCTATTTTCCAAAGTAATTGTATCATTGTACATTCCTATTAGTAGAATATGAGAGTTCCAATTTTTCCACATTCTGGTCAATATTATTATTATCTGTCGTTTTAGTTGTAGTCACCCTAGGTGATATGAAATGGTTTACCATTATAGATTTGATTTGATTTGAATACTTTGCATAATTTCAATCCTTTAAAATTTATTTTTGATCGTTTCATGATCTAACATATGGTATCTTAGAGAATATTCCATTTGCACTGGAAAACAATGTATACTCTGCTATTTCTGAGTGAAGTGTTTTATAGATGCCTATTTGGTCTAATTAGTTTATAGTGTTGTTCAAATTTTATATTTCCTGATCTTTTAGTTGTTCTATCCATTACTGAAAGTGGGGTATTGAAATTTCCAGATATTATTGTTGGGTTGTTTATCTCTTCCTTCAATTTCATGAGTTTTTGCTTTATGTATTTTGGGCTTGTTAGGTACATACATATTTATAATTATTCTATCTTCCTGATTTATTGACTCTTATCATTATATATCTATTTATATTTCTATCGACATTTTTAAAGTATATTTTGTCTGTATTAATTTAGCCACTCCAGTTTTCTTATGGTTGCTGTTTGCAGAATATATCTGTTTCAATCCTTTTAACTTTTTTCCTATTTGAATGTTTGGATCTAAAGTGTATCTCCTAAATACAGCACATACTTTTTTTTTGTTTCTGTTTTTTTTTTTTTTTTTTTTTTTTTTAAAACCCAGTCTAACAATCACTGCATTTTGTTTTGTTTTGTTTTTTGGCCGCACCTGTGGCATGGGAACTTT
Organism: Sus scrofa; assembly: GCF_054392235.1. Lineage (NCBI taxonomy): Eukaryota > Metazoa > Chordata > Mammalia > Artiodactyla > Suidae > Sus > Sus scrofa. The sequence goes on from NC_139393.1 coordinate 70,882,971, forward strand.
CCAGGCCAGGGATTAAACCCACGCCACAGCAGTGTACAGAGCCACTGCAGTGACAATGCCAGATCCTTAAGTCACTGTGCCATGAGAGAACTCCAATCTCCGCCATTTGTTTAGGTCATTTAACCAATTAGAATTTAATGCTGTTATTGATGTACTTGAATTTATGCCTGCCAATTTACTTTTATTTTCTGTATGTCTTATGTCTTTTTGTTTCCCTATTCCTTAACTACCTTCATCTGCACTATGAGACTATTTTTTAGTTTAGCATTTTAATTCCTTAAATTAAATTAATTGCCATTTGGGGTTAAGAGAGGGTGTTATATGTGTATAAATCTATCACCACTATTGTGTGGATTATTCAGGAATTTTTTATTAACATGGAGGGAGATGTTATTAGACAAATAACAAGTAAGAGAGGAGTTCCTGTCGTGGCTCGGTGGAAACACATCTGACTAGCATCCCTGAGGACAAAGGTTTGACCCCTGGCCTTGCTCAGTAGGTTAAGGATCTCGTGTTGCTGTGAGCTGTGGTGTATGTCACAGATGCGGCTCATCCCAAGTTGCTCTGAGTGTGGAGTAGGCTGTCAGCTGTAGTTCCCATTCAACGTCTAGCTTGGGAACCTCCATATACCATGGAGGTGGCCCTAAAAAGACAAAAAAAATAAAATAAAATAAATAAATAAATAGTAAGAGAGAGCACTATTCTCTTGACATAGAAAATGCAGAGAGCAAATACAGACCTTATCACATGAGACAAGAAATTCTGCTTCAAAGTTAAAAATATTATGAGTGAATACATTGAGAATTAACTTAAGAAGGAATGTTTATCTGTGAAAAGCTGACATATAATTTATAAAAACTACACAAACTCAAATTATTAGTAGATGCAATTATGTCTTTAGTGCCAGTGTAATTTATCAATGTCCACGGAATTACACAGAATCTCCTAGGATAATATTTCAAAATTAGAGGTAAATTCTAGATCTGCCTCTGCCATTATTTCTTCACTCATTTATTTATTCATTATGCTTAAAACACTTTATAACTATGAGGAACTATATGACTTTTCTAAGATAAACTATTAAACTTCTTACTCATAAAATAAAAGGATTGGATTTGGTCATCTTTAAGGGTATTCCTCCTGCTGTGAAATTCCAAGATCCTAAATGGCATAGTTGAAGTAATCATTCCTTTATTAATCCAGCAAATTTTTCTTTCCTTTTCTTTCTTTCTTTTTTTTTTTTTTTTTTTTTGGTCTTTTTAGGGCCACACCCCTGACATATGGAAGTTCCCAGGCTAGGAGTCAAATCAGAGCTGTAGCTGCCAGCCTACACCACAGCTACAACAATGTAGGATCTGAGCCACGTCTGCAAATCTGGATCCCTAACCCACTAAGCAAGTCCAGGGGTCAAACCTGCATCCTCATAGATACTATTTGGATTCATTACCACTGAGCCACAACAGGAACTCCCACAGCAAATATTTCTTGATTATGTACTAAGTGTGAAGCGTTGTTTTAGGACAGTGAACCTGGTAGACATAATTCCTCCCTTCATGAAAGTATCAACATTTAAATAAAAAATAGCATGCATGATGGCTTTCAAGAAAGAGAAAGCATAGAGTCCTGCAGGGATATAAGTCAGAATTTTCTAGTCAACCCTGGTGGGATAAGGGATCTTACAAAGATTTTCCTGAGGAAGTGAACTTGATGCTGCAACTTGAAGGATGAGTACAAGTTAACTGAAAAGAGACAGTTGAAAAGCAGATGGTGTGGGAAGAAAGTTCTGAAAATATGTTCCAAGCCCAGGGACAAGAGGTAACCCAAAGGGTTCGAGGAACTTATAAAAGTTCAACACGGGAGTTCCCTGATAGCTCAGTGGGTTAAGGATCTGGCATCGCCACTGCTGTGGTACTGGTGTGATCCCAGGCCCGGGAATTTCTGCGTGCTTTGTAGAACGAAGTCCATCATGGCCAGAATTCAAGGCCAAAGGTAGATAGAAATGAGGTTGGAGGGGAGAAAGGGGATCACAGAGAGCCTTATGTCAGCCACTTAAAGAGGTGGGTACGTAATCTATGGACAATAGCAGGTTATCTCAGCTGAACTGATTTGTCTTGAAAAAGATGATGCTGGCTGTGGAGCAGAGGGGAAATTGGAGGTTTATGAAGTAACCAGATGGTCTGCACTAGGGTGTGTGTAAGAACGAGAAGGGAATGAAGTGAATGGTTTGAAAGATCTGTAGAAAAAAATTTTTTTCCTGTTATCTTCTTTTTTAAAATTTTTTATTACTCAATGAATTTGTTACATTTGTAGTTGTACAATGATCCTCACAATCCAATTTTATAGATTTCCATCCCACAACCCCAGCACATCCTCCCACCCCCTGAACTGTCTCTTTTGGAAACCATAAGTTTTTCAAAGTCTGTGAGTCAGTATCTGTTCTGCAAAGAAGTTCATTCTGTCCTTTTTTCAGATTCCACATGTCAGTGAAAGCATTGGATGTTGGTGTCTCATTGTATGGCTGACTTCACTTAGCAGGATAGTTTCTAGGTCCATCCATGTTGCTAAAAATGCCAGTATTTCGTTCTTTTGATGGCTGAGTAATATTCCATTGTGTATATGTACCACATCTTCTGGATCCACTTCTCTGTCGATGGACATTGAGGTTGTTTCCATGTCTTGGCTATTGTAAATAGTGCTGCAATGAACATCGGAGTACATGTGTCTTTGCGAGTCGTGGTTTTCTCTGGATAGATGCCCAGGAGTGGGATTGCTGGATCAAATGGGAGTTCTATTTTTAGTTTTCTGAGGAATCTCCATACTGTTTTCCACAGTGGTTGCACCAATTTGCAATCCCACCAACAGTGTCATAGGGTTCCTTTTTCTCCACACCCTCTGCAGCACTTATTGTTTGTAGCCTTTTGGATGATGGCCATTCTGGCTGGTGTAAGGTGGTACCTCATCGTGGTTTTGATTTGCATTTCTCTAAGAATGAGTTATGTTGAACATCTTTTCATGTGTTTCTCGGCCATCCGTATGTCTTCTTTGGAGAATTGTCTGTTTAGACCTTCTGTCCATTTTTTGATGGGGTTGTTTGTTTTTTTGGTATGGAGCTGCAGAAGGTGTTTATAAATTTTGGAGATTAATCCCTTGTCTGTTGGTTCATTTGCAAAGATTTTCTCCTATTCTGTGGGTTGTCTTTTCGTTTTGTTTAGTGTTTCCTTTGCTGTGCAGAAACTTTTAAGTTTAATTAGGTCCCATTTGTTTATTTTTGTTTTTACTGTCATTACTCTAAGAGGTGGATCTGAGATGTTGCTGTGGTTTATGTCGGAGAGTGTTTGGCCTATGTTTTCCTCTATGAGTTTTATAGTGTCTGGTCTTATATCTAGGTCTTTAATCCATTTTGGCAGAAAATTAAGTGGATAACATTTGCTAATAGATTGAATGGGAAAGCTAGTTAAATAACTAATAAAACTTTACTTCATGACTAATGCAATTTAATAAAATTTATAAAGACGCTTACAACTTAGCCAGAACGTAAGATTAAAAAAAAACCAAAAACCCACAGGAAGATGAGTTCTTGAAATAAAAGCCCTAAACTTCTAATTTTATAAAAAAGAAATGAATACCAAATGTGGGAGACTTGGGCATATTTATGGTTATCTCAAGCACTGAGAAGCAAGAAAATGTATTTGCCTGAAGAGGTGGTTTTTTAATAGCATTATAAACGATTTTTATTTCAATGTGTATGCTCAGGTGTGAAGGAATTGCTGCTTCTCTTTCTTTTCTTTTTAGTGTTGCACCTGTGACATATGGAAGTTCCCAGGCTAGGGGTGGAATCAGAGCTACAGCTGCCAGCCTACACCACAGCCTCAGCAACGCCAGATGCAAGCCAAATCTGGGACCTACACTGCAGCTTGGGGCAACACTGGATCCTTTACCCACTGATCAAGGCCAGATCAAACCCGATTCCTCATGGGTACTATTCGGGTTCTTAACCTGCTGAGCCACAACGGGAACTCCAGCATCTCTTTATTTTCTGTGAATGAATTTGATCTAGGCTTTGAGGACAGCCAGGATGGCAGAACGTGAAATCAGTTGTTCTGCGGGTCTCTTCCAATTCTTGGGTTGGATGCAGTGCCATTCAAGCCTTCAGATCCCTCTGTGACGTCCAGGCTGTATCTGGGACTCAGGAGTCTGAGTCAAGTATGGGACTTGGCTATCAGTCAGGTCTCATCAGGAAAACAGAAACTGCACAAGGCTGTTCAAATAGAAGGGGCTCGATATGGAATTTGTTTTACAGGTGAAGAAAAACTGAAAGGTCAAACAAGAACCACTGAGTAACCAGAGATACTAATTACAGGAAGCCACTACTACCTCTAGCACTAGAAGAATGAAAGGAAAAGGACCTAGGGGCCTGGGAGAGGGTCCAGCAGGGTCTGTTCTTGGACTTCTGAGTAGGAGGTACACGTGTCTGCTGCCAGTACCTCTAAATGATGAGGCTTGCGGATTGCTGTTGCTGGGGTCATGGTGACAAGACCAAAAAAAGTGGGAGAGAGATTCCCCCCGCTCCCTTGGATCTTTCAATCTGCCCCTAGAGCCTCCTCTGGCAGATTCAGCAAGGATGGCAGATGACAGAAGAGTCTGGGACAGGAAATTTGCAGAATCTTAATTCCTGCGTGGTAGGGAAATAGACAAAGGTGGTTTCGAGCTGAGATCATTAGGTAGATAACAGGCTTAGCAGGGGACCATGTTCCTGGCAATCCTGCTGCTCCAGGACCCATATGTCCCTCCCCTTCCTGCAGCTCAGCCTCTCCCCCGACCTCAGGTGACTCCTTTCTGCCACCAGCTTTGCAAAGTCTGTCACATCCTGCTCCCACTCTGTCCTTCCTTGTGATCATCCACTAAAAATGTTGTTGTCCATCGGAACCAGAACCGGAATCATTAACAAGTGAAAGACTAGACCTTTCCTTGAAGACAAATCTCCCAGGAGGTAAGGTTCGATGTTTGCAGTCTCTCCAGAGCAAAAAAATTAAAACAACGTTGTTACCTCTGTAATAGAGCGGAGCAGCTGACGATGGACACAGCATAATTCTGTGGTGGCCATACTGGTGGACATCCTCAATGACAGCCAAAATTTATTCCCTGGAACCCGTGCCTGGGTCACCTTACCTGGCACAAGGGGCTTTGTGGGTGTGATTAAATTAAGGTCTTTGCAACACAGAGATTATTCTGGATGATCTGGGTGAGTCCATTGTAATCACGACAGTTCTTTTAGGACAGAAGCAGGAGAGCCAGCATCAGAGAAGGAGGTGTGGCCATAGACGCGGAGGTCGGAGGGATGCAGGGGCAAGAATCCAGGAGCACAGGTGGTCCCTGTGAGAATGGCTGGAAAGCTTTTGGCTCCTCTAGCCTTCTAGAGACTACGTTTTGGTCTCTAGGAACTTCCCAGTTTCTAGAAAGTGGAAGCTTCTTTCCACTTTCTAGAAACTGGAAGAAGCAAGGAAACACTTTCCTGGAGCCTCCAGAAGGAAGGCAGCCCCGCTGACACCTTGATCAAGCCCAAGCCCCATAAGACTCAGTTCAGATCCTTGTTGTGTTCGGTCAAAATTTGTGGTCATGTGTTAGAGCAGAAATAGGAGGCTAGTACACTGACCATTTACTATGTGGCCATAACTGAGTCTTGAGCCCTGGGCTGAAACCTGTATAAGCACCGATTATATACATGTTTTTTTTCTTTTTAGGGCTGAACCCACAGCACATGGAAGTTCCCAGGCTAGGGGTTGAATTGGAACTGCAGCTCCCAAACTATGCCACAGCCACAGCTAAGGCCAGATCAGAGCCACATCTGCGACCCACACCGCAGCTTGCAGCAACGCCAGATCCTTAGTCCACTGAGCAAGGCCAGGGATCAAACTCATATCCTCCTGGCCTTGTTCAGTGGGTTAAGGATCCGGCGTTGCTGTGAGTTGTGGTGTAGGTCGCAGATGCGGCTCAGATCTGGCGTTGCTGTGGCTGTGTCATAGGCTGGCAGCTGTAGCTCCAATTAGACCCTTAGCCTGGGAACCTCCATTTGCCGCAGGTGTGGCCCTAAAAAGCAAAAAAAAAAAAAAAAAAATTCTCTGATAGGTTTCCTAAAATTTGGTTCCCCCAAGTAACTTCTTATGATAGTCCCCCTGTCTGATTTCTGGCAATGGATTATCTACAGATTTTTGTGATTCTTAAGAACATTTCTCGTGGTACCAGTCCTGCTATTTCAACTCAGTTAATGAGTTTTCGTTTCTGTGGTTTTATTTTATTTTATTTTTTTCAGGAAGAGTATAATCTCACTTATTAATGGTCAGTCAGATATTATAATTTATTCCTACTTATTTTAGGGCATGTATCACTCCCTGCCTCCTTTTTCTCTATTACTGAGAACTGTGTGTTGAAATCTGTGCTCAAAGTTGTACCAGAAAGAGCTTATTTAATATTCATAACTATTCTAGGAAGAATATACTCTTTTTTTAAAAAGCTTTTTTTTTTTTTTCATTTTACAGATAAGGAGACATAGACTCAGTTTTGGAAGGCGGGAGGAAAAACACAGCTCATACTGTTTCCGTAGGCTAGCTTTAAGATTGCCCATCTACCAAGGTCTTGATAATTAGATAACGCCCTACGATCCTTATTTTCATCTGCCTCTTTTGGCAGAGCTATTGACCAGGGCATGGCCAGACAGGCAGACTTTCAGGACACAAACTAGACAGAGGAGGAAATGTTCCTTCCTCAGTACGTAGGCGTTTGAGGGAAAGTGAATCCAGGCCTTAGATAAGAAAGCCACGTGAGTGCATGCTGGATCTCAGGGAGGGAAGGTAGGGTCTCTGTATTCAGCATCGTGTGGGGACCATCACAGCTTTCTTCACTACAGCCCACGGCTTCCACCCTCGAGGGATCGGAACCGGACCTTTAATCTCTGAAGAGACAACGGTGCACATCGAGTACGGCTCTGCCCACACGGGGAGGTACCTATGCAAACAGAGCCCCCACACACGTGGGCTCAGAGGTTAAACTGTGATAAGGAGGGGTATGGAAGCCTGGAGTGAGGATAAGTAGCCACGGGACAAACTAATGACACATTCTATGCACAAGGATTCAGGAGTTCCTAGGTGTGCGCGCATGCGTATAAGAGAGCTGCAGGTGTGAACACCCAGTGAAGGTGTTCACGTTAAACCTCACAGCTCGTGTGTGTTCTCCTTGTTCATTAAACCATTTACTCTGCTGCCAACAAGTTGTCTGGGGAAGGCTTTGGGTGCTCTGAAGCTAAGCTGCATGGTCCTGGGACTGGCGGAAGGCTGGAAATGTACCCTGCGCTGGTACAGGTAGAGGAAGAAGCTGAGTGTTGGCGGAGGAAGGGCAGCCCCGGAGCCCTTGTGCTTCTGTCCCCCAACCACGGAGCTGGAAAGAACCACTCGGCCCACCTTTCCTGCCAGAACCGCGGGATTCTGCTTCTGGCCTGGAAGATTGTCAAAGAGTTTTGGTTGTTGATTATTTTTCATTCTTCTATTATGAAAATCTTCGAACATGGACAGAAGCAGAGAAAACAGTACAGTAAGGGAGTTCCCATCGTGGCTCATTGGTTAATGAATCCGACTAGGAACCATGAGGTTGTGGGTTCGGTCCCTGCCCTTGCTCAGTGGGTTAACGATCCGGCGTTGCCGTGAGCTGTGGTGTAGGTCCGATCCCGCGTTGCTGTGGCTCTGGCGTAGGCCGGTGGCTACAGTTCGGATTTGACCCCTTGCCTGGGAACCTCCATGTGCCACTGGAGCGGCCCAAGAAATGGCAAAAAAAAAAAAAAAAAAAAAAATAGTACAGTAAGCCTATCATCAGCTTCAATAATTATCAACATTCTGCCATCATTTTTTCTAGAGTATTTTAAAGCAAATCCAAGCAATCATGTAATTTCACTAGTAATAATACTTCAGGATGTGTCTCCAAAAGATACAAACTTTTTTTTTTTCTGAGCAGAACTACAATATCTAGCACATTTCACAAAATTAGCAATAATTATTCAGTGTAAGCTAATTCCAAGCCTATATCCATTTTCTCTTAAAAATTTTTTTAAAAAATTTGGATTTACTCCAATCAGAATCCCACAAGGCCCACATGTTACACGATTGCTATTTCTTTAGTGTCTTTTTTTTTTTTTTTTTTGTCTTTTTGCTATTTCTTGGGCCGCTCTCGCGGCATATGGAGGTTCCCAGGCTAGGGGTCAAATCGGAGCTGTAGCCACCAGCCTACACCAGAGCCACAGCAACGCGGGATCCAAGCCGCGTCTGCAACCTACACCACAGCTCACGGCAACGCCGGATCATTAACCCACTGAGCAAGGGCAGGGACCGAACCCACAACCTCATGGTTCCTAGTCGGATTCGTTAACCACTGCGCCACGACGGGAACTCCTGTCTTTTAATTTAAACAGTCCTCTTTCTTCTTGTTTTTACATTGCTTGTTAATTAATTAATTCATTTTTTCATGTTGTTTATTTCTTGGTTTGTTTGGAGAAAGTGACACTGGAGATGAGAGCCAAGCAATCTGCTAAAATAACTGAGTTCTTTTCCCATTTTAAATTCTATATCTTTAAATGTCTGATAAAATTATTTTGTCTTTTCCCGTCCCGAGTATTATGCACTTTGGCTTCATATGACCACTTTAATTAGACTTCACTTAACATTGTTGTATTATTTTTTTTAACTTAAGTTTATTGCAGTACAGTTAACTTAAAATGTTGTATTAGTTTCAGGTGAACAGCATAGTGAATCAGTCATACATATAAATATATCCATTCTTTTTTCCCATATAGGTTATTACAAACTATTGAGTAGATTTTCCAGTGCTGTGCAGTAGGTTCTCGTTAACCATCTATTTTATACAGTAGTGTGCATATGTTATTCCCACCCTCCCAATTCTTCCTCCTCACAATGGTTTCACTTATGGTGACCATAAGATTGGTTTTGAAATGTGTGGGTTTGTTTCTGTGGGGTTTTTTTTTGTTGTTGTTGTTGTCTTTTTAGGGCCGCATCCGTGGCGTATGGAGGTTCCCAGGCCAGGAGTTGAATTGGAGCTGGAGCTGCCAGCCTATACCACAGCCACAGCAATACCAGATCTGAGCCTCGTCTGAGACCTACACCACAGCTCATGGCAACATGGGATCCTTAACCCACTGAGCGAGGCCAGGGATCAAACCTGTGTCCTCATAGATACTAGTCAGATTCCTTAACCACTAAGCCATAGCGGGAACTCCTGTTTCTGTTTTATAAATTGTTTCGTATCACTTTTTGTTAGATTCCACATATAAGTGATATTGTATGATATTTGTCTGGCTTCACTCAGTAAGATAATCTCTAGATCCATCCATTTTGCTGCAAATGACATTATTTCATTCTTTTTTATGCCTCTGGAATATTCCATTGTGTATATGTACAACATCTTCTTGATCCATTCCTTTGTTGATGGACATTTAGGTTACTTCCATGTCTTGGCTATTGTAAATAGTGCTGCAATGAACATTGGGGTGCATGTATCTTTTCATGTTATGGTTTTCCCTAGATATATGCCCAGGAGTGGGATTTCTGAATCATATGGTAATTCTATATTTAGTTTTTTAAGGAAACTCCATACTGTTTTCCATAGTGGTTGTACCAATTTACATTCCCAGCAATAGTGTAAGAGGGTCCCCCTTTCTCCACGCCCTCTCCAGAATGTATCATTTATAGACTTTTTGACAGTGTGGTGTGATAATTACTGTTGTATTATTTTCAAGACCAAATTACAGCTGCTTGAAAAGTATTTTTTACATTCTGCAGATGAGTTTTGGTAAAGTATTGGGTACATTGCCATGTCTTGAGTTTATAACTCTTGTTTGTTTTCAATTTCCATGTAGATATTCAGACTTTTTTTTTTAAACACAAATAATGTAGTTTAACCATGCCACCCTTTATTGATCCAAATTCCACCAAATAATTTTGGTATATCAATTTTCATTGGTATTTCATTTAGAATGTTCATTTTTCTTAATTTAAGGACATTGAAGTCTCTCTTTAAATTGCACAGAAAAATATTGTAAGCATGTAAGAATGCAAGGCAGATGGTTTCTGAAATACATACACATACAAAGATATCAAATGGAACTACTGCTAAATTGATGGTATATTTAGATTTGATATGGAGAGATTAAAAAATGACCAGGAGTCACTTGTGGACTGAACACAGAACTTGGCCATGATCTGCAAAGACTAAAACCCTTATCTATTGCCTCCCTCACCGCTGTCATAAACACGTGACCATTTTTTTACATGAAGTAGTAAACTATTTATTCTAAGTAGATTGTTAAAAGAATGTATATTTTAACCCCCAGAACAACTACTATAGTATTTAAAATTAAAGTATAGTTGGTTTACAGTGTTGTGCCAATTTCTGCTGTACGGCAAAGCAAAAATTTTATTCCATTTTATTCCAATGTGTACTGGATGTGTTTACTCCCTCCCCCTTTTTTTTGCTTTCTTTAGGGCCGCACTCACGGCAAATGGTAGTTCTCAGGCTAGGGGTTGAATCTGAGCTGTAGCTGCCGGCCTACCCCACAGCAACGCTGGATCCAAGCCACATCTGTGACCTACACCACAGCTCACGGCAATGCTGGATCCTTAACCCACTGAGCGAGGCCAGGGATTGAACCCTGAATCTCATGGTTCCTAGTCAGATTCATTTCCACTGTACCACAGTGGAAACTCTTACCCCCACTTTTATAGCCAGGAGGTATTTCTGATGTAGTGAGCATTTATGATTTTATTCCATCGAGAAGTTTTCAGACCATGAATTTTCCTTCTATTATATTATCTAAGAAAGTAAGGAAACCAACGCAACAGATGGGATGTTTTACTTTCACTCAATTGGCTTCCATTATTCCATCATTATTGATCAAACAACTGTAATGTATATATACTGTAATGTGTCTGTGTATATACATATACATACTACTGGGCATACACATATAAAACGTATCTGAACTTCCTTATTTATAAGAGTTGAGAAAGATTGTGGGACAGCCAGGAGAGGCGATTTCAAAGCATCTTCTCTTTGGCACTCTTCTTCTTGGCTGCTTTTTATATATTTCTTGTGTGTTTGGACAAAGAGGTTTAACCTGTATCTCAGGAAGGGCAGTGCAGGTGAAGGCTAATGAGATGATGTTTGCTACAGCTTCATTCAGTTAGGGGATGGAAGGGGGTTAAAAGATGAAAGAATAAGGGAAGGCTAAAAAGAAGAGGAGAGTCGAGAGAGATCATGGTTGAGAGTGAAAAAACCAGTGGAGACAAGGAATGTGGGGAAAATAAAGTACCGTTAGTGTAGAACTGAATTTTAGAAAGGGTAACTCAAAAGCTTCCTAACAAAAGTTTACATAAATGGCAAACACTGGGTTTGATTAAAAGATGAGGTTTTAACAGACTTCCATTTATTTTATTCTCCTATTTTAAAATCCCATTGTGTTTGCTAGCTCATTCATTTCATTTTTTTTTTTTAAGAAAAAAGTCACATGTCACATGGTGTTTTCATTGGTTACAAGGTTATTTTCCTTTGTAGGTATTATTTTATAGTTGCAAACTAGGCTATCTTTTATCATTGTTGTTTGCATCAAATAAAGCTAAACATGGAAAGGTGACTTTTTGCTGTTTCACATTAATTTCATTATTTTCTACCCTTTGTTCATCAAATGTACATGTGCCCACAGATCCTAAGGCCCCGGCAAATCATTTTCACCCTTGCGGATATTAAGCACTTGGCGTTGCACTATTTTAAAGTATCTAGGTTACTATTTATAAATCATCTCTTCTTTAGGGATAATCCATGATTTTTTCTTTATGTAAAAATTAAATAATAATTTGTATAAACTATAAGTTAGAATTGAACATTTTTAACTTAGCCAAGGCTATGAAGTTCAGTTTATGCATTCTTGAGCTATTCATAAGCCAGTTTTCAATACCCTTGTGTTATAGAAGGATTAAATTATAGCTTTGCAGTAGATTAGGTTTCTTTGTATTATTGTATTTATACATCTGGTTGGTTTATTATGCATTTTCTCCGTACTATCTTATAAACTGATTAGGACATAACTCCTTCTCTATTGTATTCATGAGAGCCCACCATAGCACGGATTTTTAAAAGCCAAATTAAATACCCAATATCTCTGGCTTAGAAAATCATTGGTTCTCAATTTCTGTATTGTAATTCTGTCTATGTATCTACCTACCTACATCGAGCTTTAAAAAGAAAATGCAATTAAAGACACAGATTGCCATGAAGGAGGAATTATATTCTAGCAGCAGGAATGAGTGAAGTTTCCCCATTCCTGACCCCAGATAGGCCATCTTTGAGCCTCATTATAGAAAAACTTGGATGATGCTCTTATATCTTAATACAATACATAATATATAAGTATGTTCACAGATCAGTTGGCATTTCTTTGGGCTTTAAGAAGCTGAGCCTTTGTGTCCTAAAATTATAGGCACATAATCCGTGAATCTGCTGTGTGGCCAAAAAAAGAAAAAAAAAAAAAAAAGGATTGAGCATGCTCTTTTTGTTTGCTGAAAACTCAATATGCAATATGAAAGCAAAACAAAATGTTTCGTATTTTACCAAGCAATGAAATATCATTCAAGTGATAATACCCTTGCCCATGTAGCAGTTTCTGGCTTTCATGTTTAAGAAAAATAGATGAGATGGACAGGTTAAATCCAGCCAAAGTAAGGGGGCTTTGAAAGTGCTTCCTCACAATTTTGGGGATCTGGCTACAGTCTGCCGAAACGGGTATGCCAATTTAGAGCTGCCAGCTGGGCAGAAGTGGGCACTGGTGAAAGTTTGGGGATGTAGGAAAATATGCCTGGAGATTGGCCCGAGTTGTTAAATCCAGTGTCATTTTCATTTGAAAATGAGAGAATTTAAAATGTTCCTGGGGTCCCTCCCCTGGGCTTCCACAGCAGCCAGGGCCTCTCAGGCTCTGTAATGGCTTCCTTATTGTCCCTCTGCCCTGGAGCTTATTTTAGAAGCTCTTTCAGGACGAGAACCCAGTTTCTCTCAGTAACCCAGTCATCGTGGCTGGCTTGGTGCCAGGCACTTAGTAGGTGCTTGCGAAATTTGTGTTGAGTGAAACGAGATAATGAATGAATACAATGAGCTTCTTTTGAAATATTCTTTCGCTCCCATCTGTGAGTTCCGTGGACCCAAGCTTTCACTGTGCCTAGCACATGACAAATACGCAGAGATCTGTTGCCTGATTGACTTGAGAGGAGCATTGAGAAGCATTCAGATTGGTAGACCGGGAACTAAAAGCGACCAATTACTTATATTTAACGTGCTGTTTCTGTGACTTCAAATATCTAAATAAAATTATCCCAACGGTCTTTGAGATCATTCCTCATGTGTACACTTACACTCTTAGAAAGGAAGTGTAGGGTTGAAATGTTGCCTGTATAGTTAGCTTTATATTGCTTTCCTTGGCTTCATAGAAAGTCTGGAAAATCGGGATGAGTATTGAGGGTATAAAAGGAGGGTTGCAGATTTAGTCATAAAGCACCCATCTTATCGTTTTTCTTCTCAGTCTCCCCCTTTCTGCTCTCTCCCTTTTTTCCTTTCCCATAACCTCCCTTCTCATCCTATTTCTTGTCTGCTTTTGCCTGCAGAAGCTTCCCTACCTATGACAATGTGCATTGAACCGTGGCCTGCACAGTCTCTGGAATTGTTCTCAGGGTGAAAAACCTTCATGAGTATTAGAAACAATTAACATTTCCATTTTCAACTAGACCCCAAGCTTTATGAGTGGCAAAGATGGAAATTTATTTTAACCTTAAATCTAAAGTATAATTTTTGTGTGTGGGAAACCAGCAGTGGGAAACTAGTGTGATTGGGAGATACATTTCAATTAATTCTTCCCCCAACACCTTATCTCTTCTGCATCAGAACCTTTTATAGTGTTAAAATTAACAATTATGCAGCTGATGGCTGGCTAATTCCACCGGGGGACGGAGAGAGCCTCAGATAACACGACACATATAAATCATTCAGGAGAACAATTCATGAAAGAAAAGTTATCTGTGTTTGGGATGACATTGGAAGAGCTAAATAGGAGTCAATTTGAAGAAGGGACATTTAGTCCCATTGTCCAGCTTGCCTTTTTTTCTTTTTTTCTAATTGTGTCATAATATACATTTTTAAAATTAATTATCCATTAGTGGCCAGATAAATGTCTCTTCTTGTGCTAAGGAAATCCGTGGCTTCCGTGGTGAAAGATTATTTCACCTGAGTAGCACTCGTAAAGAAAGCTGTTACCAGATAAGGTGGCAACCGTTCTTTGAAGAAGCACAATGAAGGGTGACAAGCAAGCCCATGTTTACCAAACTGAATAGAAGGCTGGTGGAGCCCAGCCCTCCCATCAGTTACATGAGCAGAGGGAGCCAGGGCTGGAATGGTCTTACACCAGACCACATCCATCACCAGGTAGTAAGGGCTTCAGAATAGAACAGCCCATGCAGACTAGGTCCTAGGGGATACCAAGAACTATTTTCGGTATTTGGGAAGTACTTCTGGCATTGACCTTGTGCTTAAACCTTGAGTTACCATTAAAAGTTAATCTGTGTCAGCCAGGGCTTTTTATAAATATCTTGTTCCTGATGTGCGGAAAAGATATACGCACACATGCATTCTGAAATAAACTGGAGTTTAATAGGGCTAATTGTCAAATACCACAGTCTAGCAAGTGATGTTTTATTTATTGATATTTTTATTGAAAATTTATTTTTATATACAATTTATTTCCTCGTTGCTGTTGATAATCATATCTGTGTGGTCTTGATTCATTTTTTTTTGAGGCTACTGTTTCTGAATTTTATTTTTATTGATTCATTTTTAGTGAATTATAGTGGATTTACAATGTTATATTAGTTGCAGGTGTACGACATAGTGGTTCAATATTTTTATAGATTATAGTCCATTTAAAGTCATTATAAAATAATGGCTATATTTTTCTGGGCTATGCAATATATCCTTGTTGCTTGGGTTTGAATTCACTCATGGTTAACAGAAACTTTTAACTTACAGTTTCCACATGTGGAGTTGTAGCCAGTTAACAAGTTTTATTTATTTAAATTTTTTTGGCCATGCCCATGGCATGCAGAAATTCCCAGGCCAGGGATCAAACCTGTGCTACAGCTGTAACCAGAGCCACAGGAGTGACAATCCACTAAGTTGTAATTGAACTCCTTAAAAGATTTAATAAGCACTGGAGTGACAAAATTTCCATATAATTTTCACTTCTTTAAAGCAACTTATTCTTTTTTAAAAAAGTTTCATTGAAGTATAGTTGATTTACAAGGTTGTGGTAATTTCCGCTGTACAACAAAGTGATTCAGTTATACATATACACACATCCATTCTTTTTCAGATTCTTCTCTCACATAGATTATCACAGAATATTGAGCAGAGTTCCTTGTGCTGTACAGCAGGTCCCTGTTGGCCAACCATTCCATGTACCACAGTGTGCTTGTGACGGTCCCAAACCCTCAGTCCATCTCTCTTGACACCTGTCCTCTTCGGAAACCATAGTTTGTTCACAAAGTCTCTGAGTCCGTTTCTGTTCTGCAAATAAGTTCATTTGAATCTTTTTTTTTTTTTTTTAAGATTCCACATGTAAGTGATATCATGATGTTTGCTTTCTCCATCTGACTTTGTTCACTTAGTATGATAATCTCTAGGTCCATCCATGTTGTTGCAAATGGAATTATTTCATTACTTTTTATGGCTGAATATTACTCCATGGTACATATGTACCACATCTTCTTAATCCATTCATCTGTCAATGGACATTAAGGTTGTTTCCATGTCTTGTCTATTGTAAATATTGCAGTGAACATTGGGGTCCATGTATCTTTTCGAATTAGGGATTTCTCCAGCTATTGCCCAGGAGTGGGATTGCTGGATCATATGATAATTCTATTTTTAGTTTTCTGAGGAACTTCCATATTGTTTTCCGTAGTGGTTGCACCAATTTACATTCCCACCAACGGTGTAGGTGCAGGGGGGTTCCCTTATCTCCACACCCCCTCCAGCATCTATTGTTTGTAGGCTTTTTGATGATGGACATTCCGACTAGTATGAGTTGATACCTCACTGTGGTTTTGATTTGCATTTTTCTAGTAATTATCAATGTTGACCATCTTTTCATGTGTTTTTTGGCCATCTGTATGTCTTCAGAGAAATGTCGATTTAGGTCTTCTGGCCATTTTTTGATTGGGTTGTTTGTTTGTTTGCTTCACTAATGATCTGCAGGAGTAGTTTGTATACTTTGGAGGTTAACTCCTTGTCTCCTGCTTCATTTGCAAATATTTTCTCCCATTCTGTGGGTTGTCTTTTTGTTTTGTTTATGGTTTCCTTTGCTGTGCAAAATCATTTAAGTTTAATTAGGTCCCATTTGTTTATTTTTGTTTTTATTTTCCCTACTCTAGGAAGTGGATCTGATAAGATATTGCTATGGTTTATGTTCAGACAGTGTTCGGCTTATGTTTTCCTCTAAGAGTTTTATAGTATCTGGTCTTACATTTAGGTCTTTAATCCATTTTGAGTTTAAAGTAACTTATTCTTTTCCCCTCACTCCCACACTCTACTACTAACATGTAGCAGAAATAAAAATCACGAGAGGAGAAAAAAAAAAGATATGGGTTTTTGACGTAATTCAAGATCTATGTCACAGTTTGGTGAACTTTTTTTACTATTTGCTATTCTTTAGTGAAGATGCATTATAGTTGCCTTAATACTTACTTGCATCTAAAATACCTGAAAATTTTCCTGTTTTGTTTTCGTAGTCCATTAAATTGTGCCTAAAAGTGATTACAATGACACACACTATTTTTAATTATTTGCTCTGATGAGCGTACCCATTATCATTTCATTCTGGTGTTTAGTTCTTTAGGAAGACATAATGTGTGTGATCAAATGTCGACAATCAGTAGTGGCGCAAAGATGTCACTGATCTGTGTAACAATCTCATTAAAATGTAGGAAGTAATGGTTAGAATATAGACATAATGATTGCAGAGCAGATGTCGTGCAGATACTAACAGTGTGACATATGGGAGGGGATCCACAGGAACAGAGAGAAGACACATCCAGAATGTTTTATAACACAAACTGCTCCCTAACCGGGCCTTGTAAAGCTCCGCATCAGCCTTTCCGTGATGAGAAACGGAAGGTAAACATCAGAATGAGCTGTAAATTTTAGACACTAATATATATTTTATATACTAAGTACACATATAGATATGAACATCATATCTATGTAATAAAATATCTTTTGTCCTCATGACGTATGTTGTAGTTTGCATCATTTGCTGTGGATGGATCCTTCTGTTGCTTCCATAATTTCAAGGTTTAAAAACTCCTCCAGGTTTCATCACCAAATGGTTAGCCTGGGAAGACCCGGCTAGAATGCTTCTCCCCTTTGCCCAATGAAACCTCTTCCATATAGGTTTCTCTGATCTTACGCTCTTATTCAAAGATGTTTTTTTAACAAATCTAACTGTGGTTTACGGATCATAAAATTCACCCCTTTAAAGTGTACAGTTCTGGGATTCCCTGGTGGCTCAGTGGGTTAAGGATCCAGCATTGTCACTGCCGTGACAGGGGCACAGTTTCAATCCCTGGCCTGGGAACTTCTGCATGCCGCAAGTGCAGCCCCCAAATTAAAAATGATGAAAAATAAAACATGAAGTGTGCAATTTGAGGAGTTTTGTATATTCACAGAGTTGGGCAGTCAACAACACTCTCCCAGCCCACTTCCTTCACCCCAAAAAGAAACCGTTGCCTGGTAACAGTCGCTCCCCATTTCCTTCGAGTCCCCATTCTGTCTCTGTGGATGTGCCTCTCCTGGACATGTCGCACAAATGGAGTCTCACAATATGTAACTTTCTGCGTCTGGCTTCCTTCACTACCTACTCGTCCCTATGCTAACGCCAATGAAAATCAAAAGGAAGAAACCTTTTCTGCCCCCACAGAGGTGATGATGTGGGACAATCAGGCTTGATAGACAATATCACACACAATACGGACAACACATTTTCCTCTTGATTCTGTCCCCACTCTCTCTGATGTGCCACTTACAAATACCAAATAATGGCACTGATTGCCTTATCGCCAGGGTGACATAGCCGGCATAACCCAGAACTGGGATCAGGCTACACACGGCCCTTTCCCATTTTTACCATCAACTTCATGCTCAGTTTTCATACTCAGCTTCTCTTTATTTCTTCGTTAAGGGTCCAGAGAACATAAAGACGCAGGAGGGATTTATGGG
This sequence comes from Sus scrofa, assembly GCF_054392235.1. Classification (NCBI taxonomy): domain Eukaryota; kingdom Metazoa; phylum Chordata; class Mammalia; order Artiodactyla; family Suidae; genus Sus; species Sus scrofa. The sequence continues at coordinate 70,901,337 of NC_139393.1, forward strand.
TCGATTTCAAGTTGCCTTTAATACAGTGGGCAGACTCCCCTCGCTCTCCTGCTCCGATTTTAGTTTCCCATCCACTCATGGAGCATAAAGATGCTGCCACATTAGCTGCCAACACCAGAACACATTATAACACATCATCCCAGGGTGCCATCTTTTGTGTCATCAAAACGACAGTACTCTGATTTATCTAACTGAGAGGTGTCTCTTAAAAATCCACACAGCAACCAAAAATCCTCTGTGGCCTCCTTGAAAAAATTCTATGAACATCTTTTATAAGTCACGTCAATAAAATTACTTCTTTATTCATAAAAGGTATAAAAATTCTCTGTAGAAAACTTGAAAAATAAGGTATATAGAAGAAACTGAGAATCACCTGTAATCCTGTCACCTAAAACACACTAATGTTGGTATGCTGTGTTTGCTTTTACTCTTCTTTTGTGCACATATATTCTTTGAAATTCGGTAAACATTATTGAGTATCTTTAATGTGCAAAGTGGAAATGTGTGAGAACAAATCTCCTGGAGTTTGGCAATTTATAAAAATGAAGATCACATTGATTGTAGGGTTCCTCTTTCTCCACAATTAGGGCAAGTATATATTTTCATATCTTAAAATATTCTTTAAAAATAGAACTTTTTAGGAGTTCCCATCATGGCTCAGCGGAAACAAATCTGACCAGCATCCATGAGGATGCAGGTTCGATCCCTGGCCTCGCTCAGTGGGCTAAGGATCCGGCATTGTGATGAGCTATGGTGTACGTCACAGATGTGGCTCAGATGCTGCGTTGCTGTGTCTGTGGCATGGGCCAGCAGCTGTAGCTCCAATTCGACCCCTAGCCTAGGAACCTCCATATGCCGCAAGTGCGGCCCTAAAAAAAAAAAATGCCTTTTCATATCTGCTTAGGAGTGGCTCATGATTTCCAGATCATGAGTCATTTATGTTATTTTCGATTAAAAATAATGCTATGTTTAAAATATGCTGAAAACCCATTTATATACAATTTTAGAAGCACTTGTAATTAAATTCTTAGAACAGATTGCTAAGAGGATTACCAAGACGAAAGACGTTTCTTATTATCTTTCAGCATATTTTTACATATTTCTATATTACCTACAAAATATTGTGATACTGTGAATGCTCTTTTTCCTGTTTCCTTGACAACACTGACATTATATATTGTAAACATTTTAAATTAATTTCATAGGTGAAATGCTCTTTAATTATGGTAAAGCTGAATCTTTTTATGTTTATTGGTTATTTGTGTGTGTGTGTGTATTACGTATGATTTGATATTCTTGTCTGCTCAGTTTTTATGTTGCAGTATTGATTTTTTATTAATAAATGCTCTCTATATAGCAAATAATCTGTCAGATATGATGTAATTTATCTATCCTTTGTTTTGGGCCTTTAAGTGAATTATGATTCTAAAAGATACATTGAAGTTTTAAATGTTTTCACAAATTACATCTATTAATATTCCCTTTGTATATTTCAGCCTTTGATTTCATTTTTTTCTTTTTTCTTTTTTTTTTTGGCTTTTTAGGGCCTCACCTGTGACATATGGAAGTTCCCAGTCTAGAGCTGAATCAGAGCTGCAGCTGCCCACCTACTCCACAGCTACAGCAACACGAGGTCCTAGCCGCATCTGAGAGCTACACCACAGCTCACAGCAATGCTGGATCCTTAACCCACTGAGCAAGGCCAGGGATCAAACCCGCATCCTCATGGATACTGGTTGGGCCAAGCCACAGCAGGAACGCCCTTGATTTCATTCTTGAATGTCCTTTTCCCATGTAAAGTAAAAAACATCGTATCTTTTCTTCTAGTTGTTATGTTTATTTTTTATATTTAAATCTTCATCTCTCTGAAGTTTGTTTTGGCATATGGAGATGTAGCGATCAACTTTGCTTTTCTCCAGTAGCTATCCAGATTGTTTTATTTCTTGAGTAAATCTCCTTTCTGTGAGTGATTTATGACATCTTTATAAACAGTAAATTGCTGCACAAACTAGAATATGTCAGTTACTTTCTGTGTACACTGAAATCTCATGCATTTTGCTATTCTTGTCAATTATTCCGGAAGGAGCCTTCTTACTATGAAAAACTATCGTGAAATCAATGTCTCCGGATTTAAATGTCTTCCACTCTTATCTTAAAAAAAAAAATGTGAACACTCCTTTACATGGTGTCTGATTCAGAATAATGCTTCAACCGTATCTTTGAATATGCGAAGGAACGGGCTCCGAAACAGCTTCTCTCCGCCCTATGTTGAGACAGTGGGAGGCGTGCGGCCGGCGAGTCTTTATACACATCACATAGCCCAACGGTGACGCATCAGACCCAGGAACACGTTCTTTTTCCCACAACCCAATTATACAACCAGATCAGGGAAACAATTTCCTTTAGTCTTTGGTTCCGACCTTCCAAAATTCCAAAACCTCTTTTACTTTTTTTTTTTTTTTTCTCTTTTTTGGCCGCCCTGTGGCGTATGGAGTTCCCAGGCCAGGAATCAGATCTGAGCCATACTTGCAACCTAAGCCACAGCTGCAGCAACGCCAGATCCTTAACTCATCGTGCTGGGCTGGGGATGGAGCCTGAATCCCAGGGCTCCCAAGATGCTGCCAATCCCACTGGGTCACAACAGGAACTCCTAAAACCTCTTTGACTTTTGAAAAAAAAAATCATATCAAGAGTGTGTCCATTGCCCAGTTCACTTCAGACATCACCGTATGCAACTCATTTTTCTCCCAAGCCCACCCCACCCTCTTGCCTCTTTCCTGTCCTTTTCCTCCCAGGCACTGAGACTGGAGCCCCTGAAAGCTAGTTCTGTTATTAAAAATAAAGTCCAGGAGTTCCCGTCGTTGCGCAGTGGTTAACGAATCCGACTAGGAACCATGAGGTTGCGGGTTCGGTCCCTGCCCTTGCTCAGTGGGTTAACGTCGGCGTTGCCTTGAGCTGTGGTGTAGGTTGCAGACGAGGCTCGGATCCCGCGTTGCTGTGGCTCTGGCGTAGGCTGGTGGCTACAGCTCCGATTAGACCCCTAGCCTGGGAACCTCCATATGCCGCGGGAGCGGCCCAAGAAATAGCAAAAAGGCAAAAAATAAATAAATAAATAAATAAATAAATAAATAAAGTCATTGACAATTTCTCGACATGTTACGTTTTGCATTTTTTTCTGGTCATTATATGGAGGATGAACAATTTTCTGGGCCCCAGACAAATTTTCCACTTTTTAAGAAACTGACTTTAGCTGTTATCACGTATGAAGTCATATGTGCCGGTACCCAGCATACTGCCCAATCCTTGTCACATAGCAGACACCCCAAAAATGAGAGTGTCCTTCCTACCTTTCCTATATCAAGATGCATTTGTTTTCCCCCATGAGACCGTTTTCTCATTGGCAGAGATTCTTTGCTACCTGACTTTTAAACTCCAGCAGCCAGCCCAGGGCTTGATACAGAGTCAACCTCAAATACCCATTTGATGCTGAACAACTAAAAGAATGAATAAATAATCATTGAATAATATAATTAGAAAAGGTTGTGTAATCTCATTTTTTCAACCTAATTACTATTTGTCAACATGTTTTACTCATTCTGCTGGCCTGCTTTCCTATAGTTTTGTTCCAGAGTATTCATACACATATCTAACTAATTTCACTTTCTTTCAGATCGACTCTAAATATTTGATGCTTCAAAGGTTGCATTATCTTTTTTTTTTTTTTTTTTTTTTTTTAGGGTTGCATCCTTAGCATATGGAAATTCCCAGGGAGGGGCTGAATTGGAGCTGTAGCCACTGGTCTACACCACAGCCACAGCAATGCCAGATCCAAGCCATGTCTGTGACCTACACCACAGCTCACGGCAATGCCGGATCCTTAACCTGCCGAGCAAAGCCAGGGATTGAACCTGATCCTCATGGATACCAGTCAGTTTCTGCTGAGCCATGAGGGGAACTCCCAAAAGTTACTTTTAAGTTACTTCCAACTCTATTATCATTTTCCAAGACACATATGCAATTCCTTTCCATGTGTGTATCTCCCTTTGTGCAGACCTGAATTACAGTAGGTGCTTAAGTAAGAGCTGTTTAACTTGAAATCAGATTCTTTCTTTCTTCTCATTCTTATTAATAACCCTTCATCTTCTTCACTTGATTATGTATTTTGAACAACTGCATTTCCTTCATTCCTCGTACGGAAGCTTACATTGTTTCTCTACTAGTCTGGCAGACAGTACTGGCTTTTAGACATAATATTTATCTAATATTAACATTAAGATGGGGTGAAACTTTATTATTGATTATTAAAAATTATTCTTTTACCATATTTAAAAAACTTTTTTACTCTAGTTGATTTACAGTGTTCTGTCCATTTCTGCTGTACGCTATATGCCAAAGTGACCCCGTCATACATATGTATACATTCTTTTTCTCACATTGTCCTCCATCATGTTCCATCACAAATGATTAGATACAGTTCTCTGTGCTGTACAGAAAGACATCATTGCTTATCCACTCCAAATGCAATAGTTTGCATCTACTAACCCCAAACTCCCAGTGCATCCCACTCCTTCCCCTTCCCCCTTGGCAAGCACAAGTCCATTCTCCATGTCTATGAGTTTGTTTCTTTTCCGTAGATAGGTTCATTTGTGCCATATATTAGGTTCCAGATATAAGTGATATTGTATGGTATTTGTCTTTCTCTTTCTGACTTACTTCACTTAGAATGAGAGTCTCTAGTTCCATCCATGTTGCTGCAAATGGCATTATTTGGTTCTTTTTTATGGCCGAGTAGTATTCCATTGTGTAGATATACCACATCTTCTTAATCCACTCATCTGTGTTGGACATTTAGGTTGTTTCATGTCTTGGCTATTGTAAATAGTGCTGCAGTGAACATACAGGTGCATGCATCTTTTTCAGTGAAAGTTTTGCCCAGATATATGCCCAGGAGTGGGATTTCTGGATCATATGGTAGTTCTATATTTAGTTCTCTGAGGCACCTCCATACTGTTTTCCATAGTGGTTGTACTCATTTACATTCCCACCCACAGTGCAGGAGGGTTCCCTTTTCTCCACACCCTCTCTAGCATTTGTTATTTGTAGACTTATTAATGATGGCCATTCTGACCAGTGATTTGGAAAGAGCTCTCCAAATTTCCTTTTGCCTTTATCTTCTTAAAATTGGCCTGGGCATCGCATCTCTTCTCCCCATCTAGCAGTGTGCTGTTTCCTGTATTCCTCCTCCTTCTGGAACTCAGTCTCTGTTAGACTTGCCTCTTACGGTCTGGGTCTGCGGTTTCTCTTTATTGATGGCTTTCTCCACCTCCTCCCCGCGGGGCACCCCCCCCCCCCACCTCTTTGGCTTCTCTTCCTTTTCCTTCCTTCCATTTCTCTCCTGGAAGGGCTTAGACAAAGCTCTCCCTTCCAAGGAAGCGTTTTGTATTTTGTTCGAAGTAACACTTATGTACCTTCTATCTCTTGTTTTCCTGACCAGTTTCCAAAAGATCATTTGTGATTCATTTTTTTCCGTGTCCCTTCATGAAATCGATTTTATTAATCTTCCCAACAATTCAACCACCTTCTCTTCAACCTGGGTTCTTCTCTTATACCCAGGGAACTTTGTGCACTTCTTTGGGCTTCTGTTACCTGTTTTGGTTTTCATTTTCAACCTGGGCCCTGAGAGCTGGCCCAGCAGACGTGCCTGAGCTGAACAATAAACCTGTGTCCTTTTTAATTACAAAGAGCCGACACTATCCCACAGTGAAGACATTCTGCCAAAGGAGTTTTTGTGTGTGTGGTTTTTCTGTATCTACTTTAATCGTTTGCTGATGACTCTAAAAACCAAACCAAATCAAATAAAACCACAGACAACCAAAAGTTGACGCGTTTTTAAACAGAAATATTCTTGCTTAGCTCAATTCTATTTTGTATCTGTATGTCCTTGCCCCAATCAAAAGTTTCCCGTTATTTTTACTGAAGTTATTAATGCAAAAAAATATCTTTCTTCTGAGGACCTGATGTTTGCCATGCCCATAGCTTTATTCCTGGAGAGAATGAATTGCATTCCAAATGACTAGGACTGCCCTTTCCAAAGCACTTATCCTTTATTCTCAATGCTGTATCCAAAATAAATGCTTGCATTTTTCCCTGGCCATATGAATCACCCATTAAATTCTTTGTTTCCTGGCATTTGAATTGGAAAGGCTCTTGTTTAAAGAAAAAGCTCAATATGTTTTTGTTGGATGGATGGGCAAACCTTAATTTATCTCATGCCAGTTGTAGTAATAATTAATATCTTCATCTCTGCCACCATTACATCATCTTTACCGCCACAGCTAACATTTGCTTGCTTCATGCCAGGGAGCAACCCTTTAAAGGCATTGTTTAATCATAGCGGCTGCACTTAACTTTGTTTTTCTTTAGAATAACTTAATTCAGATTTTAAGACCCCATTCTATTAAAATTGTCATGCCTGGAGTTCCTGTTGTGGTGCAATGGAAGGGAATCCAACCAACATCCATGAGGATGCAGGTTTGATCCCTGGCCTCTCCCAATGGGTTGGGGATCCGTCATAGGCTGGCAGCTGTAGCTCCAATTCAACCCCAGCCAGGGAACTTCCATGTGCCGCAGGTGTGGCCCCATAAAGAAAAAAAAAAAAAAAGATTATAATGCTTCATCTCAGATACTTCAGGATTCCTCCTTTTTCTGGAGTCATTTATGAAAATTGAGGTTGTGACAGACACTGCTTTTAATGAATATAACTCCCCCAACTTCCTTGTTAGCAAAGTGCTGATATACCCTCTTTCTCTGCCTCCTTTGCAGCTGGGGTAACCAGTTGTGGCCAATGAGACAGCCAGCTGGAGACTGTCTAAGAGAAAGCCAGCTAGAACTTTCCAGGAAAGCTTTTGCTTCCACCTGAGCTGATGCTGGCTCCGCTCTCTCTCCTTTCTGATTTGATCTCAGCTGTAATGCCTGGAGCAGGGGCAGCAATCTTGTGACCATGCAGGAAAGGCCTCAAATTGCATTATTGAATTGTAGAACCAATCTGAGTAATCATCTGTTTTTGGACTTCCTATAAGTGCCTATTTTTTTAAGTCCCTGAGATTGTCTTTCATGCTTCTTGCAGCTGAATATATTGCTAAGTAATATAGGAGGGTTGTAGAGTTCTGTGGTTGCCAGGGTGCCATCATTCCTCAGCCACTAGCATCCCATCGAGTCCTACATGGTCATTTAACCAAGGCCATCACTGAGATCCCTTGTACCTGGTTAATGATTTTAAACTTTGCTGATTGCTATTCTAGTTCTTTGTTGTGCTGGCGTCAGTGGTGGTGGCAAGGGTGTCATCTGTTTTGGTATCACTCTGGGATATGAGGATATTTGCAAAGCTGGTGATAGCTCTGTGGTGGACTATTACAACGGTGGATCCTATTTAACCACCCCATTGGGTAGTCATGCCGTGTGTAGGCCTTTGCCATATTGAGTCCAGGCTTGGTCTCAGGACTTGCATTAGCTAATGGGACATTGCCAAGCATAGTGCAAGCAGAGGTTCAATAAGCTGCGTGTCTGCTTGAAATATTTCCAGCCACCATGGTCTGAGAACTCCAGCCCCATAAAAAGGCCAGTGATGGAGAACTGAGGCACTTCAGTTAACCCTTAGCTGAGAAACCAGCAAACAGCTCACCAAACCAGCAGACATTCAAAGGAGCCATCTTGGGTATTCCAGCCCAGTTGAGCCTCCAAATGACTACAACCCAATTTGAACCATGTGGAATAGAAGAACTGCCTAACTGAGCCCAGGCAGCCCATAGAATCATGAGCGGTAATAAAAAATACTTGCTGATTTAAGCTGCTGAGTTTTGGATGACTTGTTACCCAGTAATAGATAACTGGAAAAGGGCCCGTCTTCCTAGATACACCATGATTTAGAGAATTGCAGTATTAGAATGACTAGCACAGCTACAAAATTAGGAAAAAAGATAAGTATTTGCTTTTGTACTTTTGCTGCAAGTCCCAGGTATAATATTTTTGTGTGCATGGAACACAAGAAGCCTGATACACTCATGAGCCAATTCAAAACACTACATTTTCTATTCGGTTCTACTTAGCATTTATATAGTGCTTATTATCACAAAATGTAGGTGCTTTACAATATTATTATTTAGCATTTATATAACTCTTTTTGCTTTCAGTGTGTGCTACAAATTACTTTAATTTTTATATTTGCAAAGTACTTTATAGTCATTTAAATTTTAAAATTATTTCATAACCCTCTTTGCAGGAGGATAAAATATATAAGCAATATTGGGTCCAATTTATATGTTCCCTGAGAATGTGAATATGTTGACTACAGAGGGCTGGGTCCAAGGCAAGGAGTAGAAATGGGGCATCAATACCATTTCAACAGAAGTCATATCCGATAATCTGAATTGAAAAAGATGAGTCTCAGCCAACTGCACCCTTCAAGCAATATTTGATACAAATATTCCAGAAACCGTAAATGTATATTCTGTAATTCAAGCTGAAGGAGGTGCCCTGTGGTAGACCAGAGCAAAAACTTTGGAATGAGAATATTGGAGGTTTTCAACTTCTCAGATTATTAGCCTTTTATCCATAAAATAGATACTGATTTTCCTGGGTGATTGTGACAATTCAATGGGATAGCATGAGTAAAAACACTTTGTGTGGGCCTGATACACTGAAAGTGCATACAAAAATCAGAGCTATTCTTATTACTAAGATAGTATTATTAAGCTTATTCCATGGGTGTTCCTGTCGTGCTGCAGTGGAAACGAATCTGACTAGGAACCATGAAGTTGCAGGTTTGATCCCTGGCCTCGCTCAGTGGGTTAAGGGTCCGGCGTGGCGGTGAGCTGTGGTGTAGGTCGCAGACGCGGCTTGGATCCCGCGTGGCTGTAGCTGTGGTGTAGGCCGGCAGCTGTAGCTCCGAGTCGACCCCTAGCCTGGGAACCTCCATATGCCTCAGGTGCGGCCCTAAAAGACAAAAAGACGACCGAAAAAAAAAAAATTACTAAGCTCTTATTCCTGGGAGTATGCATTAGTTGAGAATTAATTTCTTGGTGTCACAAAGCTGTTTTGGTTTGTAGGATGAAGAAATGCTACACCCTTGCAGGTTAGGAAGATGCTAGATAGTCACTTATCATGTTCTCGTGCTCGCCAGGGATGATCACAAAGAGTGACTCCGTTGCAGGATTTACTAAACTTATGGCCTTGTCAGCAGGAAAGAGTATCCATCTCACTGCTAAAGAACGCTCTTCTTCATCCTTATGAAAGGAGATTGTGGTCTAGGGTTTCTCCCCGAGGGGAGGAGAGGGCTTTGGGCAGTTCTGGTGAACCACGGCCACCCCGCTATTCCTGGGGGAGTAGAGATTTTCTTACTTTAACAGCAGGGTCACCAAGATAGTAGTTCCCTCTTCCTAACAATGCCAGGAGTGACCCTGGCATTGAAATTCCCTATTACCCCAGGAGGACATTTAGCTGGAGCCTTCCAGGTTCAAGAAGGAAAATAAAGCCATCTTCTGTTTCTGACGAAAAGGAAGTGGATGAGTGGTGTTAAATGACTGTTGACACCTTCTTAGTGACAGAGTTATCATTCGAACTCTATCTTATGTTCTAGAAAGGCATATTCTTTACAGAGCTGCACAAAGAGGCCTCCTGTATATTCTTTTATTCTGAAAGGAGACAATCAGTATTGCGAAACTCGCAGGCTGGTTCCCAAATCACTTGTCCACCTGCTTTGATCATAGCATTTAGGGGCTCTTGGTTTCCTAAGAGAAATGTAGGTTTTCTGCTTGTTCTCAGATGTAGCAAGGCAGAAATCTGGGCTTTGGAAAAAAAACAGTGTGTGCTTCTGAATGCTTTTGCAATTAAAAAAATTCTTCAAAACTGGAAGTCAAACAGAATGATAATGTAGAAACTTTCATGTTACCGCCTTTTTTTTCTTTTCTTTTAGAGATTATTCACTAAAGTTGGGCAATTTTCTAAAATTCATGTGTTCTTTCAAATCAAAATGTAATGATTGAGTCCATGCATTCGTCTCAGGAGCACTGGCTGTCTTTAATGGCTCTTGAAGTTCTGTTTCTTCTTTGAAATTTGTTTGTTCTGAAAAGCTGTGGAAACACGTGTTTCAATATTTTGTTGACTCTTATAACAGATAATTGTTAGAATTTCCATTCCAAACTTTTTTTTTTTTTTTTTTGGTCTTTTTACCTTTTCTAGGGCTGTTCCCATGGCATATGGAGGTTCCCAGGCTAAGGGTTTAATTCGGAGCTGTGGCCACTGGCCTACGCCACAGCCACAGCAACGTGGGATCCAAGCCGCATCTGTGACCTACACCACAGCTCACGGCAACGCCGGATCCTTAACCCACTGAGCAAGGCCAGGGATCGAACCCGCAAGCTCGTGGTTCCTAGTTGGATTCGTTAACCACTGAGCCACGACAGGAACTCCTAGAGCCTCCAAACTTTTCTGAGGTGTTCTTGAATCACTAGACTTCATCGTTCTGAAGCATTTTCAAATATTTTACTTAAGGATTTGTCCCTTGTATCATTCTCAACGTTATCCACCCTTCAAAATAAGAGCTTTGGAGAAAAACTTGAAAGGTGAAAAGCAAACAAACGGAAAGAATCTTGAACTGAGCTACAGGCATAAATATGAAGTTTAAGGTGAAGACAATATTTAGGTTTCCTGTGCATTTGATGTGTTCATAAGATCCTAATTCTCACACCTGCCTAAGGAGAGCAGGGGAACCTGGGTAATGGGGCGGGCGGGGGAGGGAGGTCTTGATAAACTGTAACAGCTGAAACGGTGGTGAGAGAAAGAGCTGGAATTCAAAAAGAGCTAATAAGGAATACTTAAGAGGGGGGAAAAATGATGATAGGAACAATGTTTGGAGTGAAAAATAAATTGCTACTTAAATACGATGCATGCGAAAGGGAAAAAAAGAAGCCCACAAAAGAGTTCTTAAAGAAATGTGGAAAAGCCCTGAAGCCCTGGAGATGAAATGTTATATAAATATTGCTAGTCAGTTATAATCAACCATGGCAAAGCCACATGTTTTGTAACTGAAGGAACCGACAAAAGCAAAACGAGCAACTCAGTAATGGATAAAGGGAGTTGGGGAAAGAGCATTTATTAATTGCCAAAAATGAAATACATAAATAGGGGGCGGGGCTGGTATTTAGGATGGCCAAGGCAAAATACAAGGAAATCGTGGGATGGCATGAAAATGCTGAGAAAGTAGAATAAATGTTAAATCAAAAGAACTGGAAAACAATAGATTTCCCCCTTGGAGTTAGGCTGGCGTTAAATAAGAACTATTTATAATGAACAATTATAACCACATTAAGCAATTGAGAAAAAGAAGAACCTACCAGCATATAAGATCCAAAGAGTAATATCCGAGGTAGTTAGAAGATACAGATAAAATTTTTTTTTTTTTTTTTTGGCTTTTTAGGGCTGCACCCACAGCATATGGAGGTTCCCAGGCTAGGGGTCCAATCTGAGCCACAGCTGCTGGCCTACACCACAGCCACTCAGAATCCAAGTGGCATCTGCAACCTCATGGCAACACCAGATCCTTAACCCACTGAGCAAGGCCAGGGATCGAACCTGAAATCTCATGGTTCCTAATTGGATTCAGTTCCCCGGTGCCACGATGGGAACTCTGAAATCTTGATACCATTCTTATCAGGTCAATTTCCTGCTAAAACCTTCAGTGCTCCCCACTGTCCGCTGAATGAACCCACCCTCAGGGTGTCCTGTCCTGAAGCATCGTCCTTCTTCCTCCAGAAGCTGGTAGGAGCTGCCATTTCCAGCAGGAAGAACCCTCCGAACCTCAGAACCATGGTGGACCCACTCTGCTCAGGGCTCCTGCCTTCTGGCTCTTTATCAAGATCCATCCCTCCACCTTGAATGTGTCTCATCCCAGGCTTTACAGCTCATGCCGCGAATACCTCTCAAATCGCATCTCCACTAGGAATTTGGTCCACACATACATACGGACTACCTGCCACGTACCTGGAACTTTCTAGACTCTGGGACATGGTGATGAAACAACAGGCAGAAATCTTTGTCTTCATGGAGCATATTTTCATGAGGGGAGGGTGAGGAGACACCCCATGAGTAGATAAATAAAATAATATTCATGAAACGTTCCTCCATTTCTCCTGTATTAATTTCCATGACTGCTATAACAAATTTCCAAGGACTGGGTAACTGAAAGCCACAGAAATGTATTCTTTCACCATCTGAATTGAGGTGCAGGCTGGGCCCCCATGCCTCTGGAGGCTCTGGTGGAGAATTCCTCTCAGCCTCTTCCAGCTTCTGGGGCCTGCCAGGTGCCAAGGACCACAGCCCCAAGCTCTGCCTCGTCTCGCTGGTCACACTGCCTGCCTCTCTCCCATCTCTGTGGTTTCCCGCTGCTTCTCTCCTGCAAGGACACTTGTCACTGGATTGAGTGTCCACTCTAGATGAGATCCAGCTGATCCTAATTACATCTGCAAAGACCCCTTTTCCAAATAAGGTCACTTCCCAGGTTCTGGGAGTTTGCAGTGGGTATCTTTGGGGAGGGCATTTTTTTGGGCTGCCGCATCTCCATAGTTGGTGTAAAAATTTCTAATTTTTTTTTTTAAAGCACACAAACCACTTATTTTGTTTTTTGAAAAATCAGACTTCGTTTGGTCTATAGCCATCTATGGCCTTGTTTTTGATCATTGTGATCCAGCAGCAGCTCCTCTCAGCTCTCCCTTCAAAATAGATTGCAATTCCCCTACGTCTTTTTCTGCTGCTTCCACTCTGGTCCAAACAGCATCATTTCTTATCCACATTCTTGCCTTAGCCTCCCCTCTGCCCTCCCTTCCTCATCTCTCCCCTCGACAGAGGTGGTTCCTCTAGGCCAGTGTGGAAGTCTTTCCAAGCGTAGACCAGAACCCCCACAGGTCTCTGAGTAATGGCACCTGCTCAGGTGTGCTTTCCGGCAAGATCCTAGTTACCATTCCATGTATCGTGATCAAAATGATTGCATGTTGTGGTTTATAGGCCACTATCTGTCTCCCGCAGCACCTGGAGCATAGGTGCCATCTGAGCACTTTATTATTATTATTATTTTTTTTGAGCAAGTGAACTGAACATCATGAGTGTAGGATTTATTTTTTTAATTTTTTTATTACGGTTGATTTACAACGTTCTGTCAATTTCTGCTGTACAGCAAACTGACCCAGTCAGACATTCTTTTTCTCACATTATCCTCCATCACGTTCCATCACAAGTGATTGGATATAGTTCCCTGCGCTGTACAGCAGGATCTTATTGCACATCCCCTCCAAATGCTATGGTTTGCATCTACTAACCCCAGTGAGTGTAGGATTTAAAATGAACTTCCCTGGGAGCTCCTGGATTCTGACCCAAAGCAGGCCCTGTTTGGGCGTCTTCTCATCTAACGTTGAATGAGACCCGCGCCCTTCAGAAGATTCACCCTGGGGCAGGGCAGGGTCCTCACTCCGGCTCCAAGCACCACCCTCCCTCAGGCAGGAAGGGGATTAGCAACTTTTGGAAAGACTTCCACAGGGATCACAAAAGGAATTTCTGGCTGACCTTTAATCAACATACCTTTTCTTTCTTCCTCTCTTTCTTTTCTTTCTTTCTTTCTTTCTTTCTTTCTTTCTTTCTTTCTTTCTTTCTTTCTTTCTTTCCTTCCTTCCTTCCTTCCTTCCTTCCTTCCTTCCTTCCTTCCTTCTTTCTTTCTTTCTTTCTTTCTTTCTTTCTTTCTTTTGTCTTCCTTTCTTCCTTCCTCCCTCCCTTTCTCTTTCTCTCTTTCCTTTTTTAGGGCCGCACCTATGGCATATGGAAATTCCCAGGCTGGGTGTTGAATCGGCGGTGCAGGTGCCGGCCACACAACAGCAGCCACAGCCATGCCAGGTCTGAGCTGTGTCTGCAACCTGCATCACAGCTCACAGCAATGCCAGATCACGACTGACTGATTGATGCCAGGGATTGAACCCCCATCCTCATGGATATTAGTCAGATTCATTCATTTCCCACAACAGGAAATCCCCAATCAACCTAAATTTAAATAGTCATTTTATCTGAATCTTCAAGTCCTCAGGTGGGCTTTACTCTATTTGTTGATACACAGGCAATATAGATTATGTACGTAGTATGTTGGGTGTATGTAATATCTTCATTTATGTAAGACAGAAGAAAACACTGAATACCTACCAAGGTGTTGTCCAGGAATAACTCAATTTGGGTGATCTTTTTTCCCCTTTGCTTTCTTAGGTTTTCTTAGAAAAATCTAATAACTATTATTTTTTCCTTTTGTCTTTTTTTTTTTTTTTTTTTTTTTCAGAGTTGCACCCACGGCATATGGAGGCTCCGAGGCTAGGATTCTAATCAGAGCTATAGCTGCCAGCCTACACCACAGCTCACAGCAATGCCGGATCCTTAACCCATTGAGCGAGGCCAGGGATCAAACCCGAAACCTCATGGTTCATGGTTGGATTCGTTTCCACTGCGCCACGTTGGGAACTCCTCCTAATAACTATTATTTTTTAAATTATTTTTCTCTGCACCACGAATTAGTTGACCTGAAGGAGCTCTTTTCCTAAGTTCCCCGTGGAGCATTCTTTCTTTAAAGTTATATTAATTTTTTAAAAATTATATGAAAAAAACCATGAAAAACAAAGGACTAATTCTCTTTCTTTTAAGAGGAAAAAAACCAGTGATCCATTAGAAAAAATGAGCAAAGGAATCAAATAGATAAAGAAATACAAACCGTCCTTAAATGTGTGAAAGATATCAACCACCCCCACTATAGATTAAAATGATGCTTAAATACCATCTTAATTTATTAAATACAAAAGATTAAATATAAAAGTTGGACAATATACATGTTGGCCAAGGGGAGAAATAGGATCTCACAAACATTGCTGGTGGGCGTTCAAAATAGTCCAACTACTGGAGCTCCCGGTGCGGCTCAGTGGTAGCAAACCCGACTAGTATCCATGAGGACATGAGTTCGATCCCTGGCCACGCTCAGTGGGTTAAGGATCCGGCAGCTTTGCCGTGAGCTGTGGTGTGCAGGCCTGCAGCTGCCGCTCCGATTCAGTCTCTAGCCTGGGAACTTTCATATGCCACAGATGAAAAAAAAGATGCCCTGAAAGAAAAAAAAAAAAAGGTACAACTACTGCTGGGGTCAATTTGATAAAATCTATTAAAATGACAAACACAAGTCAGACAGAGAAAGACAAGTACCCTATGGTCTCATGTAGATATGAAATCTTAACAAACTCCCCAAACAAAAAACTGAGCTCATAGATACAGGGGACAGATTTGGTGGTTTGGGGTGGGTTGGGGGGTGGGGAATAAATGGATGAGGGGGTCTCCAGGTACAAAGTCCCAGTTATAGAGTAAATAAGTCCTGGGGATACAATATACAACCTGCGACTAGAGTTGATAATGCTGTATCGCATAATTGAAAGTCGCTAAGAGAACACATCTTAAAAATTCCCATCACAGGAAAAAAAATTTTGTAGCTACGAGTGATGGCGGATGTTAACTAGACTTATTGTGGAGATCCTTTCTTTCTTAGGGTGTATAAATATGGAATAATTACGTTGTACACCTGAAACTAATATAATGTTGTATGTTAATTATACCCCCATTAAAAAAAAAAACTTTCTGAAAAAGAGACAAATATGGAGTTCCCACTGTGGCTCAGTGGGTTAAGAATCTGACTGAAGTAGCTTGGGTCGCTGTGGAAGAGCAGATTTGATCCCTGGCCTGGTGCAGTGGGTTAAAGGATCTGGCATTGCCATGACTAGTAGATCACACTCAGATTCAATCCCTGGCCTAAGAATTTCCATATGCCTCAGGCACTGTCATTTAAAACAAAAAAAAAATCTTATTTCTGTGTATTTACCCGATGCAGTCATTTGCAAACTTGAAAAAGGAGACATGTACAAGATTATTCACTGCAGCTTCCCTTTTAAAATAGTGAAAACCAGGAAACAATCCCAATACCCATCCACAGGGAACTGGTTGAATAAAAGGCAGACTATTGCACAGTGGAATACTATGCAGCCATGAAAACAAATTGTATTTACATATTTCGGTGGAATTATCACTGAGATAAATTAAGAGGGGAAAAAAGAGCAAATGGCAAAGCAGTGAATGTGTAAGCAAAAGGGAGAAAATAACAGCACGCATCCATCATATATGCTTCCATCCTAGTAAAGAAAGCCAGGAAGGAGACAGAGGAGAATGAAATGAGTAGTTATTCTTAGAGGGGTGGCATGATAAGGACAAAAGCGGAGGCGAGGTGCACCTTATTAAAGTATTTTAATTTTCGGACCATGCGAATGTATTACCTTTTTAAGCAAAAGGCAACACATAAAATTCCTATGTTACTTTTTAAAATTCTAAGAGTAACACCTACTCCTTAAGGAACATTGTAAGAGTAAACAAAGGGACAGAAATGTAAAAACAAGCCTTCATAATTCCCTTTCAAGCGACAATCACTGTAAACATCCTGGCATATTTCCTTCCCATCTTTTTCCCATGCAGTTTTCCATAAATATCCGCGTATCTACTTACAAAGTTGAGAACACACTGAGAAATAATTTTGTATCTTGCATTTAACACTTTAGATAATTTTATGAGCATTTTATGAGCATTTTAATATGTCATCTTAAACTCTTCAAAATCATCATGTTTCTATTTGTCCTTAAAAGTCCACCCTTTCTAATGAATTTTAAAAGTCACCCCTAAATTAACAGAAGGACCCTAGCCTTCACTCTCCATCTTTACACTTGGGGCACATGCAGGACGAGGCTTTCAGGACATACTTAACAGATGGTGCTGGCAGCCAGGCGAAGACGCTATTTTGCCACAGTAACTGGGGGCACCATGGCAACCATTCTGGAGGGTTTGTGAAGAGGAGCTCAGAAGCAGGTTCATCTCACACACAATTCCTGAACTTCATCCGCGCCCTTGACAGCTGCCCATCATTGATTGGCCAGCCGATGCGGTCCTGGGATAGGTCCCTCTATGTGATTTCATATCTGTGCTTTTCTAGTCAGGTTTTGCATTGTCAGCAAAACTGGGGACGGAGAGTAAAGACAAGAAGATGCCAGGAACTGGTCCTTTTTCATATGGGCTCTTTATAAGCACATTCATGGTTTAGGTGCAGCCCTTCTAGCATGGTGGGGGGTGGGGGTGGGGGAAGTCCGGTTTTACCTGTGAAATAAACCTATTTGAAGAAATCCAGCAAGGAAGTACCTTCGCCTTGTGGCTAGGCATAGAAGATTTGGGAGTCAGAAAAATTTGTTTTTCCATCTTGGTTCTTTGTCTGAAGACTGTTTTGTTTTTTGGTTTTTGTTTTTTTCTTTACTACCCCGGGGGCTGGGGGAAGGTGTCTTCCTCTTTTTTGAGTCAGGGCTCAGCTGATGTAATCAAAATAGGACTTGGTAAAGATTAATTTGGTGATAATCTGGCAGATGGAAAGGAGACAAGAGAGACAAACAGAGAGGCTTGGAGGCTGTTACACTAGTTTCTACCTGCACCTCCCTGCACATGAACGTTGGGAGTGGTCCAGGGGAACAGAAAGAAGGCAGAGGAAACGGGAGAGACGGTGCAAGAAGAATGAATGGAGTTTAAAACTTGCTTTAATGCTGGGGCAAAGGAAATGGGAAGGAAATCACCAAAAAGACCTACAGGTAAGGAGGCAGGGTGTGAGGAATTCATTGGGAGGTAGAAGAAAGCAGGTGATGAGTTTGGTTTTCAAAAAAGTGGAGCTGGAGATGCAGGATATAAATGAAGGAAGAAAGGAGGTGGCGAGATGGGCAAGAGAATTGAATATGGGGGTGAAAGAATGGAGATGTTAGACCCGAACCGGAGAGAAGTGGGGGAGCCCCATGGGGGGGTGGCTGTTGCCAGGATGGTCTGGCAATGGTCCTTTTTGGATCCACAGGGCAACAGGAAATACAGATTAATGGAACTGAAACAAAAGGCAGTAACTCATGTAGAGGTGACCCCAAGTTTGACCAAAATTGCTATTCTAAAGAAATGGATAACTCCAGGTAGAAGGGGGGGGGTTTCTGATGTACCAGCTGGAGGGGAACCAGAACGCTGCATCTAAAGCCATTGTGCAAGACTCCCAGAAAACATAGCATCCGGGAGTTGATGAAATCAGAAAATATTTATCCTACTCCAAAAGGGATTAGGAGCTCAAAGATTGAGATATGCTTTCCTAGCTCCCTGTGACCTTTAAAATCTGCCTTTGGCGCTGGGAACATTTGCAGTGACGTTGCTGTGAGTTATGGGAGGAGGAAATTTGAAACTAGAATGGTTAGGAAGGAGTGAATTGGATTTACAGAGATTAGGGCAAAAAACTTTTTTTTTTCTCTTTTTCTTTTTCTTTTTTTTTCTTTTTTTGCAATATCTTGGGCCGCTCCCATGGTATGTGGAAGTTCCTAGGTCATGGGTTGAATCGAAGCTGTAGCCACCAGCCTGCTCCAGAGCCACAGCAACCCGGGATCCGAGCCGCATTCACAACCTGCACCACAGCTCATGGCAACACTGGATCCTCAACCCACTGAGCAAGGCCAGGGATCAAACCCGCAACCTCATGGTTCTGAGTCGGATTGGCCAACCACTGAGCCATGACGGGAACTCCGCAAAAAACTTTTTTGTTCAGAAATATTTTAAAATTTTTAGTTGTTTATTTACTTATACATTTTATTGGAGTATAGTTGATTCACAATGTTGTGTTAGTTTCAGGTGTACAGCAAAGTGAATCAGTTACACACACACACACATTCTTAAATTCTTTTCCCATATAGGGGAAAAAACATTTTAATGCCCAAATATATTCAGTTTTTAGACTACTGTCTAGACAAGGAAAAAACAAATAGAAAAACCAGAGAATGTGCTTTTTTTTTTCCTTGAGAAGGAGTCCACATGAAGCAGTTGAGAGAAGCATGAAAAGTGGCTTCTTAGAAGAACTTTAATCCGTTTTGAATTATCCACACGTGGTCTCGGTCCAGGATTCACTTTGGCAATTTAAAAATATCTCCCTTCCCTCTTCTAACTGGCTGCCTCCCACTGAGTTTAGTTGCAAGAAATAGGCACTGACTTGCATTTATCAATATGTGGAAAAGCATTAAAAAAAGAAACAACCCTATGGAAAAAAAAATCATTCCCTAACAGTTTGCATTCCAAAGTCCACTGTGAAGAGGTTTTCAAATGATCTGATACTTTAGGGTGATTGATGTTAATAAGCTTTTCACTAGTCTCTTGAAAATGGAGTTAACTACCAGGAGCTAGATATTCACAGATTCTAAATTGTTCTTTGGGGAGTTTCCGTCGTGGCTCAGTGGTCAGCGAGCCTGACTAGTATCCATGAGGACGTGGGTTCGGATCCGTAGGTTAAGAATCTGGCGTGGCTGTGGCTGTGGCTGTGGGGTAGGCCGGCAGCTGCAGCTCTGATTCTACCCCTAGCCTGGGAACCTCCATATACTGTGGGTGTGGCCCTAAAAGGCCAAAAAGGCAAAAATTGTTCTCTGGATAGGGAGACACATTCAAACCGCTGTATATCAACTTTCTGCCCCATTCTAGATGGCCTTTTCCATGCCCTCCAGTCCAAGACCCTGCAAAAAGTACAGTTGGTTAAGTGACAGGATTGGGTTGACTCATGGCCATGAGAGAGACCTCACAGCAGGAGGAACTGAGGGCCACCTCCGTGAAAAGATGCTAGAAATATCTCAGTACAGGATTTGGACTTGTGTTTGGTGACTTCAGGGAGAGTGTCAAGAAGGAGGGACTATTCCATGATTGGGATTCTTACATCAAAGGTGGGATGAAACATGAAGGCTAAAGCTGTAATTGGCAAAAAAGCATCACTGACTCAGATGAACCTGAATAGGGGATGTTTGGATATTTGTGTGATCTGGTCGATATTCTTGTTGGAGTCCAGACATGGTTACAGAATGGACTTATCTTTGTTCATTTCTCATGGTCACAGGATGGCCTTGAATGACATTGATGTCCAGTGAAATGACGTTTAACAGGGAACATGGCAGCCTCACAGCTGGGCCAGCGCGCAGCTACATGGAGGCCTACCTGACAGCACCAGCGTCACTCCCCTTGATGGGGCTACTCCTTCTTAGTACAGTCCTCCCCAAAGCTCCTAGTTCACTGTCTCCCAGCAATTAGCAACATGGGTATGTTTACTTATTCAGCTAATGTTTACTGAGGATCTCTTACATGCTGGGGTATGATAGTGGCCAAAGCAGACATGGAATCTTTTGAACATTAGATCTGCAGTGGGTGGAAGAGAGAGGAAAACAGGAACTTACATTCATTTTACAATTTAATTTAAAAAAATCCCGAGGAGTTCCTGTCGTGGCGCAGTGGTTAACAAATCCGACTAGGAACCATGAGGTTTGGGTTCGATCCCTGCCCTCGCTCAGTGGGTTAAGGATCCGGCGTTGCCGTGAGCTATGGTGTGGATCGCAGACACAGCTCGGATCTGGCGTTGCTGTGGCTGTGGTGTAGGCTGGTGGCTACAGCTCCGATTCGACCCCTAGCCTGGGAACCTCCATATGCCGCGGGTGCAGCCCTAGAAAAGGCAAAAAGACAAAAACAAAAACAAAAACAAAACCCCAAAACGAATATTTAATCATAAGCCATGATGGCTATTACAGAGGAAGAGCACAAAAATTTTCAGTTGGTGTAACCAGAGAGTTAAATCTTTTTAAAACATTTTATTGAAATATGTTGATTTATAATATTGTGTTCATTTCTGCTATACAGCAAAGTGATTCAGATATATATATATATCATAAGGGAGAACAATATGCTATGTATCATATTATTCTCCATTATGGTTTATCATAGGATATATATATATATATCACATATACCATATATCATATATCACATATATATCATATCATGTATATCATATAGCTCATATATCCATATATATCCTATTGTTCTCCATTATGGTTCATCATAGGATATTAAATACAGTTCCCTGTGCTATACAGTAGGACCTTGTTGTTTATCCATCCTTTTTATGATAATTTGCACCTGCTAATCCCAGATTTCCAATCCTTCCCTCCGCCATCCCCTCTCCCCCTTGGCAACCACAGAGTGAATTTAAAGAGTCAGAAAATGATGTTTGAGCAGAAATTGAAACGCTAAGAAGGAGTTAACTGGGTGAAGGAGGTGGGGACGGAAGGTGGGAAGGGTGTTCTAGGTAGGCCAAATATCATCTGCAAAGGCCCTGAGGCAGAGAGACTTTGGGGAACCCAAAAGAAGGCCAGTGTGGCTGGCTCCCTGCGCATCTCAAAGCTCTTTCTTGGCCCAAACAACATTTATTACAATGGTCGGCATTCTAAAGAAGGATACCTAGTGGACTGTTTAAAAGCCAATTGGCTTTAGCTGAAGAAAGTTGCTGTAATGGTTTATTAGAGGTACTGCAGCTCCCAGGAGAGAGGGTGAGATGGTCTTATTATCTGGGAACTCATCAAAACCTAGTGTTCCAACTTGAATTGAAACTTTGGGGTTTTCATATTGAACCCTTGGTCCATTCCATCTTCTCTGCCCTCATTTCTTCCATTCTTGTCTTCTATGTCTCTCATTCAATCCCCAGCCCCTCTGAGGGTGGGATTCTATCCTATTTAGGCCCCCCCCCCCATCTTTTTAGCACCACACCCATGGCACATGGAAGTTCCCAGGCCAGGGGTCGAATTGGAGCTGTAGTTGCCAGCCTACACCACAGCCACAGCCATGCCATATCTAAGCTGCATCTGCAACCTATACCACAACTCAGGGCGATGCTGGATTCTTAACCCACTGAGTGAGGCCAGGGATCAAACCTACGTCCTCATGGATAATAGTTGGGTTTGCTATCACTGAGCCAAGACAGGAACTCCTACCCTATTTAGCTTTACAAGTCCCCCTAATATCTTAGCACTTAGTGTGTTTCCTTAGTTTAGCTAACTTTTATGGAGCATCAGCCAATGGTACTCCCTACTAGAATACGAAATCTAAAAAGATGGATCTCTGCCTCCAGGGAGCTTAGAGCTGTTGCAAGAATCTGACCCAGCATCCTAAAAAAGAAAGCACCTTTTGGGTCCACTTTATCACATTCCTTAACATAAATTTTTACAATTGTTTCCCCTAGGATGAAACATCTTTAATTTCTACATCAGCGTCTAAGAGACTACTTTTAATAATATATCGATATTTTGAAAAAGAGTTTGACAGTTACAAGATGGTCTTCCTGCTGCTAAAATCAAATGACTTAATTGTGATCCCATTTATAATGGAGGCTTTCACCTCAGGGCATTTGAAGATGAGGTGCCTTTCCTTTTATCTTGCCCGCGGCAGCCCCTTGTAACGCTTGTGTGAGCACAAGACTAAGAATTAGGAACTTTTCTTTCTGTCCCTGACTCACCAGGTTACCCAACTTAACCTCACTCTTTCCTCATCTGTAAAATGGGGATAATAATACTGAGCTCTCTCTCACTGGGGTGTCATGAGTATTAATTAGTGTCTGTCAAGTGCTTTGAGATCTTCAGATGAAAGGCCCTGTGGAAGCCCAGTATAAGGTATGATTATATAAAGCTCCCCACCTCCCACTTTCACTGGGCAGTGATTACCAATTAGAGCCAACCCTAAATAGCAGTAATGCTGCGTTCAGACACGACAAGGCAAGTTTCCGTGGTCCATTAGGACATGCCTCTTTGAGAGAATTAGTTTTGTGAAAATGGTTATTATGCCAAAGACTTTTATTTCAGGCCCTTGTGGGTCTTAATGGTTAATAGTTAAATTTTAAGCCACTTGGAAAGGCTGGTTTCACGTTTCAATTGAGAAGACAGGACGTCGTGACCGTGCCATTTACATCTGAAGGAGCTTAGGCGTGTGGTGTGGGAGAACTGACTTCCCATAAAATGAAATTATATTTCTATGGAAGGCCAACTTCAGTTTCTGAGAAACCAGCTGGGTAGCGAAGACAATGCTTCCCACTTAATTAGGAAAAGGAAGAGGTGTCTCCCACATACTGTAATTTTCTGGATTCCAATTTCAAAGGATTCGTAACTTGCAGAAAAAATTAATTCTCTCATTAGAGCCATATTTAATACATGGCAGCAAGCTAAATCAATTCTTGGTCCTTCCCCCCTCCCCCAGCTCTTTTGTGAATCAGTATTACACCCAGTATTTGAGAATCAGCAGACTTCAGAGCGGGAGCACAATTTTCATAGGTGATAGCAGGGTTGAAATCACGTATGTTCTTTGAAGAATTAATGCACAAGTAAACCTTGCTCCAGCTTTATTTATTTACTTATGTATTTATTTATTTTCATCTTTTTAGGGCATATGGAGGTTCCCAGGCTAGGGGTCACATCCGAGCTGCAGCTGCCAGCCTATCCCACAGCCACAGTCACAGCCACACATGATCGTAATCTGAGCCAAATCTTTGACCTACACCACAGCTCATGGCAACGCCAGATCCTTTAACCCCTGAGTGAGGCCTGGGATCGAACCCAAGTCCTCATGGATACTAGTCAGGTTCATTACCACTGAGCCTCAATGGGAACTCCTATTTATTTGTGTTTTGATCTACCATCAGGCTTAGCATTTTCCTGGTTCAAAAGTTAACTGTTTATTTCTTCTTTAGGAAGCAAAAGTTTGGCTAGATAAGTCTATTTCAAAAGCTACCTCAGGGAGTTCCCGTCGTGGTACAGTGGTTAACGAATCTGACCAGGAACTATGAGGCTGCAGGTTCGATCCCTGGCCTCGCTCAGTGGGTTAAGGATCTGGCGTTGCCGTGAACTGTGGTGTAGGTCGCAGACATGGCTTGGATCCCGCGTTGCTGTGGCTCTGGTGTAGGCCAGTGGCTACAGCTCCGATTTGACCCCTAGCCTGAGAACCTCCATATGCCGTGGGAGCTGCCCTAGAAAAGGAAAAAAAAAAAAAAAAAAAAACTACCTGAATTGTTAATCTTATCTAAGAGTTAGACAACACACTCATACTTCCATGATGGCAAATTTCTTTTTAAAAATAAAATAAAAGCCAATATTCCTTAATCATTGCAGAATTGGGTAGTTCTCATTTGTCTGAAAGGCAAGACAGAAAAAGATGAAGCGACACAATTTGACCACGTTTTTTTTTTTTTCCCAAAAAGGAGGTAATGAACTATTTTCCTGTCATGTAGATCACAAAGTAACATTTCATCATGAAATGAATTCATATCACGTTTGTCAATGCTGTATATGACCTCATTTAGATTCATTCCTAATTTGCGACAATTTGGGTGTAAAGAGAAGTAGAAGCACCATTGTTTTGCCTGTGAAAACAGCTTCTTAAGCAAATTCATTGTGTAAACAAGGGAAACACTTTCTTTACTTAAGAGTGAGGCGGAACATTGTCTCGGGCCTGAGAAACCAGTTGGTGGCATTGTTGGCAGACAAAGAATATGCCAGTTACAAATAATCCTTATCTACCTATGAACAGATGTCTCCGTCCCCTTTTCATTATTAGCCCATTATCCTGACCATGATTTTGCGATGTTTGCCAAAATACACACCCCCCCCACACACACACACCTTCTTAAAAATTGCAGATTTAAGTGATCTAATCAGTTTTCTTTTATGTATGCTTTGTTGTCTTTAAAAATCTTTTCATTCACACTGAAAATCATTTATTCGCTCCTTCCGCAAACACCACACCACAGAGAATGCGATTGTCCTGGCCCGGAGATGGGAGGGGAGAGAAACTACTACGGAAAAATCCTTGTGTCGTGTGACCTAGGAGGAGCATGTTACTTATTCTGGGGAGTTCTGGGGAGGGCAGAAACAGTGATGTAAGCTCGCATCTTGCACAGGAAATCGTAGGACATGGGGCTGGGGGAGCAGGAAGGAGGCCGGTGCAGAGGAATGCAAGGGTGGCTGGAATGCTTCGTGGGGTGGGCAGAGATGGGGCAGCAAGGCAGGGCTCGGATCAAAGAGGGGCTCAGGGTTCATGCTAACTAGGTTGGATGACTGGACATCATTGGTTGCGGTGGCGGGGGTGGGGGTGCGGGGAGAGCAGGGAGGGGAGCTCAGTAGTGTGATATGGTCAGATTTAAGGTTAAAATGGTCTCTCAGATAACTCCACTTAGGGCTCCCTAGATCTGATTCATCAGAGTCACTAAAAAACATAACAGGGAGCTCCCGTTGTGGCTTCGTGGTAAAGAACTCGACTAGATCCATGAGGATGCAGGTTCGATCCCTGGCCTCGCTCAGTGGGTTAAGGATCTGGCATTGCCGTGAGCTGTGGTGTTGGTCACAGGCACGGCTCAGATCCCCCGTTGCTATGGCTGTGGCATAAACTGGCAGCTGCAGCTTAAATTCGACCCCTAGCCTGGGAACCTCCATATGCTGAAGGTACCGCCCTGAAAAGCAAATAAATAAATAAACACAAAACAAAAGCAAAACCCACTTATTTTACTTGTTTTTGAAAAGTTCGACCTTAATACATTAAAACGGAAAGCCTACAAAACGATCATTCTCCTTCATGCCCTCGTTAACATACAAAGTTTATCATCGGATGTACATAGACAGGGAATCAGCATTTTATACACCTGAAAGCAACATTCTACAGTATATCAATTGTCGTTCAATAAAAGGTTATTTCCACTTATGTTCGTTGCCCTCCAGTCCTTAAACAAATACAAGCAAATATGAACAAGAATTCTTATTTTCTTCCTTTTCTTAGCCCAAAGGCAGAACCTGAGAGCCACTATTCCGCACCTTGCTTATTTTGGTTGTTTTGTTTGTTTTTAAATCTCGTTTAGAAGGACAAGCTGGGACTCTGTATTTTTATAAGACTTCTTGTGGATGCTGATCATCAGATAGAAACCACTGACCCTGGGGAGCGGGGGTGGGGGGGGTGGGGGGGATAGAAGTTTGGAAGCAGCAGTGGGGAGGGGAGGAAGATCCACTTCCCAGGACACTTAGAGTCCTCAGTATGGGAAATTCTTATGGTCTTCAGGATTTTGAAGCTATGCATCCCAAGTATATTCAACTCCCCGTGTAGGTCAGGTTTCGCCGTCGCAGCCCCAAAGGCAGAGGGTGGGTATTGCCAAGGGAAGGAGGAGGGAGGACGTGGATGGCGAAGGCACAGGTGGGAAGGGGTGACAGCCCAGGCTGAGCCACCTGAGCCCCATGCCAACAACAGACATGGGGTCAGGAAAGGACCTGTGCGGATAAGCCCAAGTCCCCACTCTTCCCTGTTGCCTCACTCTACACTCAGAACTGCTGTCTTGGACAGGAGCAGAGGGAGGGAGAGGTGATCTGGAAAAGGGAGCATTCATCCAAAAGAGATTAAGTTACCCTGAACGTACGCTTAAGTTAGGGGTCAGGCTGAGTTTAACTGTGCTGCCAACAATGAAGAGTAGATAAAGGGGGAGGCGCAGGGCAGGGGAGAAGAAGAGATTATTTTCTTTGATATCTAAGTAATGTAAGTACATTTGCAACTCCTCTGTGATGCTATTCGCATTTTTTACGGTACGTGGGATTTCATGCTTCTCTCAAGACCAGAGCATTCAAGGATGGCTACGAGAGTTTTGCCCAGGGCTCCGAAAAGCACTGTGAAAATATGCAGGTCAGAGAAGAATTGAGTTGATTACAGGGATGTTTATTAGACCCATTTAATGAGGGTGGGAATTAGAAAGGCTCTTAAAGAATTAAAAGGCCGGTGGCAGGACTAGTTTTAGAGCTGCCATTCATGAGATTCCAGCTTCCTCTCCTTAAGACCATTCTCCTTGAATTTATTTATCACTTTCGGTGTCTCCGGCCCACTTTGTATTTTACTGTGAAGGCACAGAGAACTTTGTTTCACTAACAGAGCTTTGCAAAAGCAGCCGCTCTAGATCCCTACACGCCAGGGGCAGCCTGAATCTCTGTAGCCCGGCTGGAGAATTTGCTGCACTACTGATGACAGTGGGTTGATAATTTTTTTTTTCCCCTGCAAAGTGAACTGCTTGTTTTGACTGGCACATTAGAGAAAGCATTGTCCCTTTCAGGCCAGAAGAGTCCCTGTTCTCCACAAGGATGGGCTTCCTTGCTGGAAAAAACATTGACACCTGAGAAAATTTACCTTTCAGCCGAGCTGGTTTCCTAGATACACGTTTTCCTTCTGAGTGTGAGAGCTGCTGTGGCCACGTTGCTGAATCAGAGTCCAGAAACCAGCGACATACATTGACATACCATTAAAAAAAAAAAAAAAATGGATCTACAGTGTCCCAAAATAAGCAATCCCCAAATAGCTTATTCTGTTTACCTAGGTACAAGATATAGTATGAAAAAATGACACCCTTTGTTTTTCTTGGTCTCCTAAAATGTTTTCGTGGTCCGGAATTTATCAGCAAGTGAGGTATACCATATAGAGAATTGGAATAAATTATTTGATCACGAAGTTCATGTGGTTCTTAGGTAAATGGCTTAATTGTATAGTACTTTTTTTTATTAGGTCTAGTTGTAAGATTTTGTATTATATAATTTGGTTGCTATTGCTCTTCAATAAAGGCTTTTAATAGTAGTGTAAGCCTTGAGTATGTGGTGATGCCAAGGGCTTTAACCATCAGATGTAAGTATTATTGGACCAATAAAGCATGCCCTTAATGTCTCTTAGTACAGATGTACTTTTTTTTCCTAAGGAAAAATGATTTAAAAAAATAAAAACTATTTAAATAGCTTTCTTACTGTAGGAAAGCAATTTGGAGAAAGAATTAACAGTTAAGAATCAAAACATTTCAAGTGAAGAAGTCAAAACTTTCTGGAGAGAAAAAAATGGACTAGATGGGATTGAACTACACCACAACAACAATCCAACCCACAGCAGTAACAATGCTGGATCCTTAACCCACTGGGACACCAGGGAACTCCCTATATAGGTGTTTTTAAGTTTTGAGGTTGTTTTTTTTTTTTTTTTTTTTTTTTTGTCTTTTTGCCTTTTTTTTTTTTTTTTTTTTTTTTTTTTTGTCTTTTTGCCTTGCTTCCGAGGCATATGGAGGTTTCCCTGGCTAGGGGTCGACTTGGAGCTATAGCCGCCAGTCTACGCCACAGCCACAGCAACGCCAGATCTGAGCTGCACCTGCAACCTACACCACAGCTCACGGCAATGCCGGATCCTTAACCCACTGAGCAAGGCCAGGGATCGAACCCGCAACTTCATGGTTCCTAGTCAGATTCTTTGACCCCTGAGCCATGGCGGGAACTCCTTGAGTTCTTTTTTGAAAAAAAAGTTTTTCTTAAATCCTCTCACCCGAGGATCTCCTTTCATTCTTGCTTCAATCTTTTCTCCCTTTTATAAAAGGAAAAGCTTTCACGGGTGCTAGGCCTGCATTTTCAGTTTGTTTCCTAGTAAAGTAAAAACACACAAGCAGAATGGTAGTTGTTTAAAAGTATTCAAGTGGCCCAGATACTATGAAAGTTGACAGGATAGATGTCAGGGGAAATTTTTTCATGGACAGCATCTCAGAGGCTTCTTTAGCTCTTCAGTTTCACAATAGATTTCTCCTCCTCAGTCCACCTTTGGAAGCATTTGGGTGGAGATGGGGAGAAACTGAGCTGCTTGTCACAGTTATTCCCTGCAAAAAAATGAAATAAAATAAAAGGAACTAACAATTGATTACACTTTTTAAAAAAGTTGAAAAGAGAGAAAAAAAAAAGTTATTCCCTGCAAGAATATGGTGTTTGGGGATCTCTACATCTTGGGCAAATTTCTGGAAGTTGAGCAGAGGGTCAAGAATCATACAAGGAAATGGATAAAAATGGATCAAATTCTCGCCAACGGTCTTTGTGTGAACTGACTCATATTATAACTAATATTTATCAAATGTCTAGAATTCACTAGACCTGTTATAGATGCTGAGGGCATGGCAGTGAGTGTGGGAATCCTGATAGGACTTTACTCAGAATCCTGCATGTTTAATTCGCATTGGATGAATCAAAAAGCAGGTTTGGAACTGGAAGCATCAAATCTCCCTTAATCTTTGGAAAAAAGAAATGTAGCTTCTTTTTCAAAATGCAATCTAGAACCCTACCAAATTTTGATCTTGTTTTCCAGCTCCCACATTTAGCTGGGTGTTTGTGGGAAGTCCGTTTATACACTTTTGGCCTTGGTTTCCTTGTCTAAAATTAGGGAATTCGTTGGAACAGAAGATCTCAGAGGTTCTGAAATTGCCATGTGCACTAGTCACCTGAGGCTCAATAAGACGTATTGCTGGCTATGACTCCCAGAGCTTCAGACTCAGGGGGTCTGCAGTGGGGCTCAATTTGTATTTCTAACAAATTTCCAGGTGATGGCTGTCCGGGACCACTCTGGGACCTACTCACTAGTCTCAATCACTTTGATCTCTTCATCCCTTTCTGACTTTTGGTATGTTTCAAACATCTGAACATGAACTTTCCCATTTCTAACTTCCCAGAAGATGTTCCTTGCGCTCATTCCATCTAAGGCTGAGAAGACTAGCTCCTAGGCAATGTACCGGCTCAGCCCTCAGGCCAGTGTTGATGTTCAGAATTTGGACCCTGCCAGAGTCAGAACATCCAAGAACGCATGAACATTGCTGGGTCCACAACCTTATTTATTTACTCTTTAGTGATAACCCAGCTCCTAAAACATTCAGCCCCGCCCCCTCCCCCTTCTCTTCCTGTCTTCCAGGCATATCTTAAGTCTTTGTGGGGCGGGGGGAGGGGGGAGGAGGGGGGTCCCCCGCAAGGGGATGGGGGTGGGAGGGAGAAGAGTGCTTCTCTCCTTGACATGTAAAACCAGGAAGGAATGTCGGTTAGTGGATGGGGCCACCGAAAGTCTGGTCAGGTCGAGTCTGTGTATAATCTCAAAGTCTGTCTGTGGGCTCTGCGTACAGATGTTTTGATGTCTTCATGGCGACTTTAGAATGAACCCTTCTCCATGACACATGTGATCAGAAATTGGAGAAATCACCATGACCAGCTCGATGTCCTCTGGCTTCTCGCTTTGTTCTCGGACTGTCATCCTCACGTAAATTTTCCCTGTATCCAGTCACAACCGCTTTGATTAACATCTGGCATGGAAAAATCTGCTGTCTCTGTTGGTGGCTCAGAGGAATCTTGAACCCTGAGCAAGTGGTGGTGACTTGTCCGTGGTCCCCTGGATCAGGTCCATTGGGCTGGCTTAGACTTTGGATGAGGTCCAGCGGGCCCTCCTTATGGCCCCCAGTACATCCGGAGCTGCTGAGTTCCCGGTCAGCCTCTTGTCTGGCTGCACCTGTCACGCTCAGTTTTATTCTTTTCCTTCCTAAATAAATCTTCAGTAGGCTGCAGAGTCATCAGCAATATGCCTGATACTGATACCCACGTCTCATCTTGCTGTTCTGCTTTTAAACAGGGAGGGAGGGTACTCCCTTGGGATGATGGGATCACCCGTGTAGAAATATCTGTTCTAGGGATTTTCAACTTTATCTAAGAGCATCACGGCTAGGAGGTTGCCTTTGGGGCTGCCAGAAATGGGAGCGGGGAGCAGATTCAACAGAACCCTCACTTAGCTTGTCTTTCACCTGCTTTATATATTAAGATTCAACAGAGGGTTTGTTTTTAGAAAGTTAAGCATCTTCCAAAAAAGTAGCAGTTTGAAAACCACTAATTTGGTATAAGATCCCACTGTAAAATGGAGAAAACAGACTCAGACCTTGACCCAAGATCTCACAAACACAGTTTTCTAAGAGGATGGTGTGGCCTCTACCAACTCAGGTATCTGCTTTTCATGAGACCCCGGTGGTGTGACTAGCATTTATTTTCACATGCTCAGATTCATGATTTATTGTTGTTATATTCAGATACAATTCACATAAAGTGAATCGTTTTAAAGTGTCTACTTCGGTGGCATTGATTACATTCTAATGTTATGTAATCATTACCTCTACCTAGTTCCAGAATATTTCAGTCACCCTGAAAGGAAACCCTAAATCCATTAATCCATTACTTCCCATTTCCCTGGACACCCCCAGCCCTTGACAACCACAGATCTACTTTCTGTCTCTGTAGTCTGACCTGTTCTAGACATTGCATATTTATGAAATTATATAATATGTGGCCTTTTGCGTCTGGCTTCTTTCACACACAATGTTTTCAAGGTTCATCCACATTGTAGCATGTGTCAACACTGCATTCTTTTTTATAGCTGAATAATATTCCTCCGTATGGCTATACCACATTTTGTTTATTGTAGCTTCTCTGTTTTAATTTCTTCTTCTAAGGCACCCTATTCTTGTTCCTGGGAGTATGTCACCTATATCCCTGAACCCATGGAATGGGAACAAATAAAAACAACAGCTGAATTACTGTATTTGGGGCCTTGTTCTCAATCGTCCAATGGCTGTTGCTGGTCTCTTTAGCTACTAGCTGGGTATTGACCTTGAAACAGCCTCTTAGTCTCCCTGTGCCTCAATTTCCTCAGCTATAAAGTGGGCTTGATGACTGCTTGCTGCTCACCCCACAGGGAGTCAAGCTTGTTAAAAGATTTGAGGTTCTCAGAGGGGAGGCTCCATATATCATGTGTAAATACACTGTAGCAACATAATAAGCATTCACCAGGAGTCCAGTTTGTTTTTTCTAGCCACGTTTGTGGAAAAAGGGCAAACATCCTCCAATTTCCCCAGGCATGCTGTGCTATGTATATGCCTCCTCTTTCCAGAATATGCCTTCCTCCTAGGCAGGGTACCTGAAAGGGCTCCTCTCTGCTTCCTCTAGTATATCACTGGCTCTTCAATTCTTAGAAAAATACCGAGTGTTAAAAGTCACTGAGCACCACCATATGCTAAAGGTAAGACCTTTGGTTCTCCCATCTCATTTGATCCTTCCTGTGGCCGTTATGATCTAGATGTTACTACAGGTTGAATATGAGGCATGTCTGACTTGGGCAAAGTTGCAAAGCCGGGAACAGGTGCAGGTGAGAGCCAATCCCAGGTATGTGAATGCTTTATGTTCTGTGCTGCTTCACCTCCTAAGGTGACTGGTTCACTTCCTGAGAAGATTGCAATGGCCGTGTTGGACCCTGTGCATCTGAAAGGCCTCAGGAGAACTGTACAATGGAGAGGAAGAAGTGGTCTCTCCTCTAGTTCCTGTCCATCCAGAACCTCAGAATGTGACCTTATTTGGAAATAGGGTCTTTGCAGATATAAGTATTTAGATGAGGGCATAATGGTTTAATTTGGGCCCTAACCCCAATGGGATTTTCTAAGAGAAAAGAGAGGGATATTTTTTATCTCTTAGAAAGTCTGGGTGGGCCTTGGGGGCGACAGAGAAATCGGTTGGAGTGACAAGTAACACCAAGGATTGCCAAAAACCACCAGAAGTTTGGAAGAGGCCAGGGACGATTCTTCTTTAGAACCTCCAGGGGAGGCTGGGTCTTGTTGAAACCTTGATTTCAGACTTCCAGCCTCCGGAACTGTGAGCCAATGAACTTTTGTTGTTTTAAGTCATCCAATTTGTGGTAATTTATTGCAATACTTCTTGGAAGACAATGCACAAACCTTCCTACAGAATTTTGCGTGAACTCTTCCAATGGACGATTGATTTCCTAAAGTTACAACTGAATGAAAAGATGTTCCGAACGGAACTGCCCAGATGGTTAAATTAATGAAAAATTGAAAGTTTGTGAAAAGAAACTTCACTGCGCCTGCGCATCCATTGGCTACATGGCCATGATGCTTGTCAAGAAAAAAGTTGATTTAAGTGGAAAAGGAAATAAAGGAATAAAATGACATATTTCTGTAAGTAATGGGATTAGATGGATAGACTAGAAACATAGATT
Organism: Sus scrofa; assembly: GCF_054392235.1. Classification (NCBI taxonomy): domain Eukaryota; kingdom Metazoa; phylum Chordata; class Mammalia; order Artiodactyla; family Suidae; genus Sus; species Sus scrofa. The sequence continues at coordinate 70,934,199 of NC_139393.1, forward strand.
TGATACCCAGGGAAGTGAGACTTTCTAGTGTTTTTAACAGTTCATTCAATAAAAGGGGAGAATGAACTGAAAATGAAATATTCAAGAAATACATTGAAAAATAAAGTGTAAAAACTTATCTGAACTTATAATCTTGATTAGTACATATTTACTGAGACTAGTTTCCTGGCGAATGAACCTGGAAATTGAAGGTGACCTGAACTTTCTCTCTCTTGGGCAGTATAGAGGTTAATTGAAAGCAAATATAATTCATCAAAGTAACGTAGATTGTCTGTGGGGGCTTTGGGGCTGTGTTGCTTTTTATTAATCAGTTCATCCTACTCGTTGCTGCTGAAGCCTATGGAGAGAATGGTTGCCAAAGTTTGGCTAAAAAGCGCTTAATTTCCAGGCTGAGGACTGGGTAGCCAGCCGTGATTTCCATTCAGTCGAGTGGAAGAAACAGAGGATGGTGGGCGGTGGCCTGAAGTTCTGACTTCTGGTCCAAAATCCCATCAACCAGTCTGTGGCTTTGAGTAAGACTCCAGCCTCTACAAGCCTCAGACTTCTCTTCTGTTCCATGAAAGTTCCAAACAATAACGTATAAAATACCTGCAGATGTTAAACTATCCCTTCCAGGCAAATGAAGAGGCCAAGAATAATGAAATCGCTACCGGATACACAGGGGTCGGAGTACACGCCAGACCAAAGCATATGGTGAATGCGCCCTTCATTCTGAGCCCAATTAAGGGTTTAGGGGGAAGGTTCAGGAAAGCCCACACATAGACGTCAAGAATTCTATCAGCTACCTTGATGTTCCATCCACTGCATACATGCAGGTCGAAGGATGTATATCATATGTCCTTGATATCCTGCATTAGAAGAAACGGAAATAAAGACGTAAAAAGTCATTCTTTTATTTTTTTTTCTTTTTGTCTTTTCTAGGGCCGTACTTGTGGCATATGAAGGTTCCCAGGCTAGGCGTCCCATCAGAGCTGTAGCTGCCGGCCTATACCTCTCTGCCGGCTCACAGCAATGCCAGATCCTTAACCCACTGAGCGAGACCAGGGGTCAAACCCGCAACCTCATGGTTCCTAGTCGGATTTGTTAACCACTGAGCCACGATGGAAACTCCCTAAAAAGTCATTCTGAAGGAAACGATTAATACACTGATATTTTGTACCAAAACGTCTGACCTAAACAAAAATTGCTGTCTAAAAATAGTGAGAATGGAACAAGACGAATGCATTTAGCAAGAGGAAATGGGATTATTATTGTAACCTTCTATGCACAAACACATGCATATAGAACTTTCAAAATGCCCTGCCTTTGGAAGATGTTCAAAAATGATTGGTTGGGTGAATAAGTACTTTCCTTTTGCATTGCCACAGAATTCTCCCTTCCTGTCTCATTTTGGTTTGTTTGCATTTTGCTTTTGTTGAGTTTTGTTTTGTGTTTTAGATCCGGGAGAAGCCTCTTATGAAATTGACCACCCAGGCGCTTTTCTGCTTCTTGCCTGACAGTTTCTAACCCATTCCTTCATTCAGCTAAACTTCAGATGCATTTCGTGAAACTCTCCCGTTAAGCATTCCCAAGACTTCATTCTGAAAAGAGAAGTGTGTTCTTCCCAAGTGCAAACTGAAAAACATACACACCCGATTCAATGTTTCACATTAAACAAACATCAAAAATTAGTTTTCAGGGCCAAATATCCATTGTAGTGAAAGCTGAAGTTCTCTCTAGGTTGAATTGAGGCCAATAAAGACAAAGTTTCATTTCCTCAGCAGAACTGTTTTATGGGAAACTCACATAATCAGGATTTCTTCAGCAATCACACCTAACACAATTCCTGGCTCCCACAGAACCATCCTCCCGTGTCTCCATCAGCTTATGGTATCTTGGACATCCCAGGCCATTCGATGTAATGGAAAACAGTTTGCAGTTAGAATTAGGTGGAAGAGCTGGAGCTTGTCACTTACCCTTTTGTGCCATTCTATTTTAAACCTGGTCAGATTATGGTCATCATCCGCAGTGATTCAGTCCATTTCCTGGATACCGTGACTATTCAGCTCACAAGAATGATTATAAAACGGGCTTTCAGATCCATGGATGAAAGACATAAGTACAGAGTGTTATGATTATTAATCTTGATTATTGTTATTATGATGATGGCTGGCTGTTATTACAGTTTTACTGGAACCTATGAGGAATAATGGTTGTGCTGATGATCTTAAAGTTTCTTATGAACAAGATTCTTAGATTCCCTCATCAGTATTAGGTGATCTATATTTCTTCATTTAAACTGTCAAGGATTTAAGCCAATTGAGTTATTGGAGCTTAGTGAAAATAGCGCCAGCAGAGTTGGAGGGTAAATCATATCAGCTTCTGTGAACAAGATGCAAGATAATGCTCAAAAAAAGGGAAATCTCTTTTTATTTGTACCCCTCCTATCACTATGCTGACGCAGGAAATTATCCTTCTAAAGAGGATAATTTGGCAAAAATCCATTTTGGTTTTTTTGGTCTGTTTTGTTTTGTTTTTACAGCCACATCTATGGCATATGGAAGTTCCTGGGCCAGGGGTCAAATCAGAGCTGCAGCTGCAAACCTACGCCAGAGCTCAGCAACACCAGATCTGAGCCACACATCTGTGACCTACATTGCAGCCTGCAGCAATGCCAGATCCTTAACCCACGGATCGAGGTCGGGGATCAGACCCACATCCTCACAGAGACAACACTGGGTCCTTAACCCGCTGAGCCACAACAGGAACTCCTAGTTTATAGGTTTTGCTTCTAGTTTCTCTAAATATACATTTCCAATTCAATGAGATTTTTAGATGGAAATTATCCATGTCCCATGTTTCTGTATTTCTGGGTTGTCAGTCAGTCCACAGAATGATGTTTGTCATACTTGTTTATGTACATGTAATTTCTACCCTCAGTAATTCCCAGCCTCATAAGAGAGAAAGCAGAGACATCAGTGAAAATACCTTATGCTAAGTCTGTGAGGGCAACACGCATAGCACCCTAGTGGAACTCAGAGGAGATGCCCAGGCTGGCACCAGAATGTCTGGTGCAAGAAAATGGTAGGAAGGGAAAAGGAAAAGGGGTTCCCAGAGCAGGTGGACCAAGTAATGAAAGATGTGCAAGAGTTATCTAGGGGAAGAAGGAAGATTATTTCATGATATATTTAAAGAAATCTGGTGTGTCTGGAGAATAATGAGACATTATTAGTCTTAGTCCCCTCTGCAGTCCAAGAGCCCGATTGTAGCTGCCACCATGGCAGAGCCACTTACTACATGTGTCTGTTTACCTATGGGACTGTCTGTCTATGTGAATTTCAATGTGATCCAAGTATTAGATATAGTCATTTGAGGCCCAGTTCAAAAAATTTAAGTTGCATTCTTTTAAAAAATGAATTTTAAAAACTGTAAAACTCCTAGAAGAAAACTTCTGTGTAACTCTTTGTGACCTTGTATCAGATATAACACCTAAGGCATGCGCAACATGTATATATATATAGTTTTATGGGAAACTCATATAATCAGGATTTCTTAATATGTATATGTATATATATATAATTACACTTCATCAAAATTGAAAACTTACGTGCATTGAAGGATACTATCAAAGAAAATGAAACAACAACCTACAGAATGGAAGAAAATATTTGCAAATTTGATATATGATGTGTCTAGTATCCAGAATACACAAAGAGCTCTTACAGCCCAATAATAAGAGGACGACCCAATTAAAAAATAGGCAAAAGATTTAAATAGACATTTCTCCAAGGATGAATGGCCAATAAGCACATTGGTCCACATCATTATTAAGGAAATCAAACCATAGGGAGATACCACCTCACATCCATTAGGAAAACTATTTAAAAAAAAAAATTGTTCAATAACCAGTGTTGGCAAGCATGCGGAGAAATTGGAGCCCATATGCATTACCAGTGGGAATGTAAAATGGTACAGCTGCTGTGGAAAATAGTATGGTGTTTCCTCAAAAAATTAGAAATAGAATTACCATTTGATCCATCAATACACATTTGGGGGGATAGACCCAAAAGAACTGAAAGCAGAGTCTCAAAGAGATATTTGCCCAATCTTGTCAAAAGGTAGAAGCATCCCAAGTGCCCACTGACGATGAAAGGATAAACACAATGTGGTGTATACACACAGCGGAATCGTATTCGGCCTGAAAAGGGGAGGAGAGTCTGACTCATGCTACCATGTGGATGCACCTTGTGGACATTATGCCGAATGAAATGAGCCAGTCACAAAAGTGCAAAGACCGGATGAGTCCACTTCTGCAAGGTACCAAGAGTCATGGAATTCATAGAAATTGAAAGTAGAACGGTGGTTACCCGGGCAGGGGGAGAAGGAGGGAGATGGGGATTGCCGTTTAATGAGTATAAGGGTCCAGTTCTGCAAGATGAAAAGAATTCTGGAGATGGGCCACACACCGGTGTGAATGCACTTAACATTACCGAACCTCACACTTAAGATGAGACATTTTACATTATGTGTATTTTGTCACAATTTTTAAAAGCTTTGAAAGGGGCCTTGGGAATTCCCGTCGTGGCTCAGCAGTTAACAAACCCAACTAGCATCCATGAAGACATGGGTTCCATCCCTGGCCTTGCTCAGTGGGTTAAGGATCTGGCGTTGCCATGAGCTATGGTTTAGGTTTCAGATGTGGCTCAGATCTGGTGTCACTGTGGTTATGGCATAGGCTGGCAGCTGTGGCTCTGATTCAGCCCCTAGCCTGGGAACTTCCATATGCCACGGATTCGACCCTAAAAAGACAAAAAAAAAAAGGCGGGGAGGGGGGACGCCTTAGCTGCACAAACACGTGTCCATAAACACACACACATATGTACACACACACACACACACGTGTACACACACACACACACACACACACACTTTCCCTCTCGACTTCATTTATCATCAGTATGAGGTTTAGGATGGTTTCAAGTGAAATAAAACATATAAACACATTTAATCCCAGTTCAGGCCCACGTGAGAGGCCAAACTCTCCCCGCTTTAGATAACAAAAGGACCAAACGTTAAAACACCTCGACTTTTACACAGCCTATTTTGTTTTAAAACTCTGGACCTAAGCTATCAGCCAGAAGCAGCCTTTTCCCCTTACACATAATGGATTGTCTTCGGCCTGTCTTTGGCGGTAATCAAAGTTCGACTCAATGGTAACAAATGGCTCAAGTGTTTGCAGGCCCTACTTGACAGGCTATAATTAGAAAGACTTTACTTGACCTTTTATAAGCCATGATCCCCGCCGAAACTGTGCCGAATCCCCTTTTTAAAATGCTCTTGCATCTTTTGTGAGGACAGGCAAGACTAAGGATACTTTTATTTTAGAATAATTACACGGTGACCTTCAGAGTTATTTGCAAAGGTCATATTCTCTTCACATCCCTTTGATTTCCTTTCAGTTTTTCCTTTTGTCCCACCAGACATACATTTAGCAAAGGGAGAAGAAAGAGAGTATTTTGTCTGTGGATGGAAACCGAAGAAGATAGTTCAGAGTCCCCATAGGCACTCGGAGGGCTGTGGGCTATGATAGACTATTTTCTACCATTTAGCTCCTGCATTATCACTTCTCCTTTTTCTTCATTATTCTCCACTTATCACATGCAGCATCGCTGCAGAGCCCAAATAGAGAGTTGTAATTACCCAGCTGCCACCTGATAGTACCCCTTCTATCATCTTTATCTCGCCAGGCCTTGCTGTTTCATCATTGGATAAAACTTGCCCATGGCAACGCCTGTGATAGTGCATCTCAGAGATACATTTAAAGTTTACTCATTTATCGCAGAAAAATGCTGAACCGGGGCAATTATTAGATACACTTGCCAGTTTATTTGTTCAGTGAGGTTACTTTCACTCCCTTTTATATCAGCCATGTTTTCCCTTTCTTCTTGGAAATACGGAGGTCACAACGGATATGAAATTGTCCAGCACCAAGAATCCTGAGACCGCCTATCCGTGTAGGTGTGGATGTGCACACCTGTGCACACACTCCGACACCGACACCCTGGCCATTGAATCCCAGCATTCCTCTTATTGGGCACATGGAAGGGCAGCACCCCTTTGAAGGGGCGCTCAGGCCCTGAGAAAGCTGTTACATACCAAGACCCTAGGAAGCTTCACAAAAGCTTGGCCTTGAAAAAGGTTGGCCTGCTGATGATTTTGAAAATCAGAGCACAGAAAAGTTGCTATCTGAAAAAGCATAAGAACATTTTCATAAGCACTTTCTTTTTTTTTTTTTTTTTTTTGCTTTTTAGGGCTGCACCTGCAGCATATGGAGTTCCCAGGCTAGGGGTCGAATCAGGGCTACAGCTGCCAGCCTACTCCATAGCTATAGCTACACATGATCTGAGCCGCGTCTTCGAGCTACAGCTCACGGCAATGCCAGATCCTTAACCCAGTGAGCAAGGACTGGGATCGAACCCTCATCCTCACGGTTCCTAGTTGGATTCGTTTCCACTGTGCCCCAATGGGAACTCCATAACAGTAGGTTATTATTTTTTTTTTTTTTGGCTGCTGCATGCAGAGGCTTGATATGGGATCTCAGTTCCCAGAACAGGCTTTGAACCCAGGCCACGGTGGTAACAGGGATGAGTCCTAACCATTAGACCACCAGGGAACTCATAGGCATTGCTTTGACAGATTCCTTGAGCTTTTCTTTTACTTGCCAGCAGGGAATAGGGCCCCAGGATAGAATTTCCCTTATTATTTCAAGAACAAGTGGTGTGTGTGTGTGTGTGTGTGTGTGTGTGTGTGTATGTGCCACACAGGCATACTTATTCTGGTTAGTGAAATTAGAAAGATGTGCTTATATACATATTTCTATTCTATAGTTGATCATTTACTTAACTGATGGCCGCTGTCCTCATTAACGTCTGTTGAGAATTCAAAAGGATATTTCTTTTTCTTTTTTTTGGCTGTGCCCTCAACCCGTGGAAGTTCCTGAGTCAGGTATCCAACCTGCACCACAGCAGCAACCTTAGCTGCTGTGGTGACAATGCCAGATCCTTAATCTGCTGTGCCGCAAGGGAACTCCTCCTGTCCTCCTTTTTTGATGTTTGTGGTAAAAAGGAGTAACATGAGCTTTACCCTTTCAACAAATTTTGAAGTGCATAATATGTGTTGTTAACTATAGGTACTATGTCGTACAGATGCAATTTTTTTTTTCTTTTTAGGCCCCCCCATCCAAGGCATATGGAAGTTCCCAGGCTAGTGGTTGAATTGGCGCTACAGCTGCCAGCCTACACCACAGCCACAGCAATGTGGGATCCGAGCCACGTGTGTGACCTATACCACAGCTCGTGGCAACACCGGATCCTTAATCCACTGAGCGAGGTCAGGGATCAAACCCTCATCCTCATGTATACTAGTCAGATTCTTAACCTGCTGAACCACAACGGGAACTCTGTATGTTGTACAGATACAGTTGAGCATAACTCTAGGATTTATTTATCTTGCCTTCCTGAGACTTTATACCCTTTGAACAAAGAAGTTTTTTTGTTGTTACTGTTTGTTTGTTACTCTGGCAGAAAGGCCTATTAGGTAGAAAAATTCTAGGGCTAATTTTTTTTTCTTTTTTTTTTTTTTTGGAACTCCTCTAGGGCTAATTTTTATAACTTTTTTATATAGTTGAGAGTGGTGGTAGTGAAACTAATTAATATTAAATGACCTTAATTTAATCAGTGAAAAAAAAATGAACAAAAATTAATCACATTCATTTCAACAGCTGCAATTGCATGTACGTGGACTATACAAACTCCAAGTTCATTTAAGTAAGTGCCAACTTGAAAAATCCTCTTTTATCTTAGCAGACAATTTTGCAAGCCATCCTACCCATTTTGGAGAAGGCAGATTTGTGTGCGTGGTTGCACATCAGTGTGGGGGAAATGGGTCACACACCGTACTAAAAAAAAGGTGCCTATTTCCCCAGTGTTGGCTTTAAAATGTAGTTTTCCAGATGTGGTTTTAGAAATTATATCCCTCATGAATATTTAATCTGGTTTGATTAATTTACTTTACGGGATGATCTATTTAAAACAACAAATAGTAATTGCTCATAATAACCACTCCCTGTCAGCTCATTGTGAATTCATTTATACACACACACACACACACACACACACACAGAGCAATATACCTTTCCACAACTTGCCACTTTATTTAAAAGTTCTGCCCCAGTGTTTGGTTTCTCTCTGGTATCTGGGTAACTTAGAACTGTGCCCTGAAGTTCTATAAAACTCTTCTTTTGCAGACTAGTTCTAAAAGATGACAGGCATGAGAGGAGTTGTGTGGCAGAAAGATGAGAAATGAAAACTACTTCAGATACATACGGTTTTACTCTTTGGTCTGGAGGCTCATAGAGAATAAGAATGAATTTCATTGAATCTTATCTTCCTGGAATTATATCCTTTTTTGTTTGTTTCTGTTTGAGTAACTGCTATTTTTGGATTGCCTTATGCTTATTTCAGGAGAAAAAGAAGTCTTGAGATTATACATTCTCAGTTCAAATATAGTTTCATCAATGAGAAGTCCATGTATTTATTTACTAGGACTTAAAAATATATTGCCTTTAATGGAGTTCCCTGGTGGCCTAGTGGTAAAGGATCTAGCATTGTCACTGCTATAGCGAAAGTTCGATCTCTGGCCTGGGGACGGGTGCAGCCCAAAAATATATATTCCCTGTAAAGAACACACATAGCCAATGAAAGCGTCCCTAGAGCATCCAAAACATGCCAGAAATGCTATCCTTATCGTCTTCCAAATGGAATTAGAAACTGACACAAGGTCGGCAGGATCGCTCCTCGCTTGTGGTCATGGCTCACCATTGGCTAGCAGAGAAGATCTGCCTGGCACCTCGGCCAGTCTTGTGCATGAGCCACTGAAAGCTTTCATCTCCTGTGGCTTGAAGCCTGGGCCAAGGAGAGTGTGGGAAAGCAGCACAGTGGTGGCTAAGCCTAGTCCATATCACACAACCTCACTTACTGGTGCGGGACTTTGAGGAAGTTACTTAACCTCTTGAAGCCTCAGTTTTCTCCTCTGTACAATAGGCAGAATAATAGAACCTACCTAACAGGGAAAGGGGTAGATTGAATACGGATTTTCCTTGACTTAATCCAAGAACTAACCAGGCCCGACCCTGCGTAGCTTCTAAGCTCAGATGACATCAGGCGTATTCAGGGGGGGTATGACCATAAACAGCTCTTCTTTGGCTTACAGTGGGGTTACATCCTGATAAACTCATTTCTGTGGAAAATCTTGTAAGTCGAAAATGCATTTAATACGCCTAACCTACCCAACATCACAGCTTACCTTAGTCTTCAGCACCTCCTGACAGCTCACTTTGTCTGTTCAGCAAAGAGTTTGGCTGCATATCGTGTGTGTGTGTGTGTGTGTGTGTGTGTGTGTATTTTTTGGTCTTTTTGCCATCTCTAGGGCCGCTTCTGCGGCATATGGAGGTTTCCAGGCTAGGGGTCGAATCAGAGCTGCAGCCATTGGCCTACACCACAGCCACAGCAACGCGGGATCTGAGTCACGTCTGCAATCTACACCCCAGTTCACAGCAACGCCAGATCTCCAACCCACTGAGCAAAGCTAGGGATCAAACCTGCAACCCCATGGTTCCTAGTCGGATTCGTTAACCACTGCACCACGACGGGAACTCCTGCATGTTGTGTATTGATAAGGAGAAGGGATACAGGCTTTTATACATTCATGAAGCCAGACCACCACTGGACGTTGTGTTGGGATCAGTAACCAGGATTTCAACCAGAAAAGGTTACATTAAAATTGAAAAGTTTATATGACTTCCTCCCAAAAAACTGCTTGCAGTGAAGACACAGAATCCTATCTAGAAGGATTTTCTTTTTTTTTTTTTTCCTTTACAGGCTACTGTGGCTATCAAGGGCAGGGCAATAGCAGGCAGGTCTCAGGATCAACTTTGTCATGGCCACTGTCCAAAGATAAAGTAGAGAAATTTCCCAGATACGCAGGACTTCCTCCAAAGGCAGGAGGAAATTCAGGTGAAGCAACACTTGGCAAACCGAGCTGCCAGGGAGTGATGAACTCACTACTCCATCAAAGCTCCGGATCACAAGCAAAATGCCTTTCAGACTTCATATATTTCTAGAGCCACTCCAAAGGCTCGTCCTTTCCCCTTGTCCAATGTCCCTGGAGAACGTCTGGAGGGATCTTCATTGGAGGGCTGCACGGGTTTCAGAGGATTTATGGGTCTTTGGCAACTTTCTGCAAGGTTTTGAATTTCTGCCCCCTTTTCTGGGAGAGAGTTCAGAGTCGGGAGCAGATTTTCAAAGCGGTTTGAGTCCTATGGAAAAGGGAAGAACCGCTCTTGCAGCAAATTCTCCAGGAAAGGGAAGTACGAAGAATCTCTGTGTACTTTAAAGGGACGAAAGAGTGGGACAGAAGTTGTCAGAGAGGAAAAGCACATGCAGGCGCTTTCCTCCTTTTGTGCTACCTTCTTGCACCCCTGGATTGGCCTTTGCCAAGCTGTTTGGCTGCCCTTGAAGAAGGACCAAAACTCCGGTGTTCACGCCGCTCTGGAGCTGCATGAAAAGGTATCCTGTAAACCCCCCACCCACTTCAGAAACAAGAGCCGCATCACTAGTTTGAATTGGCTCAGATTTTTCTTTCTGTTTCAAAGAGCTATGACTTGTGTTATGTGCACCCAGACTCAAAACGGCATGTTGTGTCATGAGCATTTTAGCTCAAACTTCATTGAGCCCATATGTGTCATCTCTCTGGACTGCCTTTTAGCACTTGGAATAAAAGCATAGGTGTTACTATGGCAGCTCCTAAAAGCAAGTCTATTGCTCTATTAAAAGAAGCACCTTTAATTAGGCGATAATGTGTGGTTGAATCAGGGTGTCAAGTACTGAATTCCTGTGAATGATTGCCACGGGAGGACATGGTGGAAATGTGATTTATTTGCCAGGTGTGAAAGCTGTTCTTCCAAGGAAACTTCTCTCCCGCATCAAGAAGCCCGGCTTTTTGTACTTGTTGTATTGTTTATATTTTAAGGACCTCACGCCGGAGATCAGCCACATTTCAAAATGGATGATCTCACTGGCCTCCTGCTAGGACCACCCCTTGCAGAGAGAGCTCAGGCTTGACATTAAGAGGCATTTCTTCCTGAAAAGAGAAAAGGAAGTAAACAATTGCAACAATCTCTTGTTGTTGCTAAATTTTTTTATCTTTCTTTTTTTTTGTTTGTTTGTTTTTTTAGAACTGCACCTGTGGCATATGGAAGTTCCGAGGCTAGGGGTCAAATCAGAGATGTAGCTGCTGGCCTACGCCACAGCCACAACTACACAGGATCTGAGCCACATCTGTGACCTACAACACAGCTCACAGCAATGCCGGATCCTTAACCCACTGAGTGAGGCCAGGGATTAAACCCGCAGCCTCATGGATGGGGTTGGGTTCATTACCACTGAGCCCCAATGGGAACTCCCATTTTTCTTTCTTTTTTTTTTCTTTTCTTTCCTTGCCTTTATTTTTTATGGCTGCTTTCAAGCAGCATATGGAAGTTCTGGGCCAGAGATTGAACCCACAGGTTACGCTGGATCCGTTAACCCACCGCACCCGGCTGGGGATCAAACATGCACCTCCACAGCAACCCAAGCAACTGTAGTCGGATTCTTAACCCACTGCAACCTCCACAGCGGGAAATTCCACCTATTTTTAAGTTTCCAAATCCTGGGCGGTTAGAACAGCAGATCTTCTAAGTATCCAATAAGCCTAGAGGGGAGCCTTAGAATCATTAGGTTCTTGATACCTGACCCTCTTAGTTGCCTGAGTGTCTTTCTGTAAGAACACTAATCCTCAGATGTCAAGGTCCTTCTCAGTCTTAACTTCCTGCCCTGTCTTATCCTGGTATCACCCCCCACTTAATGGGTTCTTCCATTTCTTTCCCATCTATTCAGATTTCAGCCACCCCTAAGCCCAGTTCAAAACCTCCCTCCCTCATCAGGCTTCCCCTGAAAGAGCTCATCTTACTCACATCACAGATCTTTGATGTGTATAGTTTTATACCATTGTGGTTTCATAAAATGTTCCTTTTATGTTGTGAACTGGATTGAAACCCCCCCTTTGGACCAAGTCTTGAATATTTCCTAGCACAGTACTGGGTACACAGTAGATGCTTGCTACATAATCATGATAAGATGAATAGATGCTTTTCTTATTTTTCTTCCAGTTTTATTGAGATGTAATTAACATACAGTGCTGTGTAAGTTTAAGGTGTACCGCCTAATGACTCGACTTATATACATCGTGAAATGATTCCTGTCATAAAGTGGGTGAACATCCATCATCTCCTATGGATAAAAAATAAAAGAAAAAGGAAAAGAATTTTGTGATGAGAACTCTTAGGATTTACTCTCTTAACAACGTTCACATATCACACACGGCAATGTTGATTATATTAATCATGTCATGTTAATTACATTACATCCCTGTATTGTATTTATCTTAAGACTGGAATTTTATACCTCTTGACTACCTGCACCCAGTTCCCTCATCCGCTGCCACTCCCCCCACCGCACCCACCCCTGGTAACCACAAATCTGATCTCTTTTTCTACTAGCTAGTTTATTTGTTTTTGAAGTATAATGGACCTACAACACTGTGTTAGTTCTTGGTGTATAAACAATAGTAATTCAATATTTCTATATGTTACAAAGTGATCACTGTGTTGCTTTATTTTCTTGATGTGACGATCTGACATTGTAAGTTGCATAAAATTGGTAAAGCAGGTTTCAGCCTGTGGTACGGAATTTCCCTCTTTATTTGGTTTTCTGCCATGTTTTTTTTTTTTTTTTTTTTTTTGGTTTGTTTGTCTGTTTTGTTCTGTTTTTTTTAAGTGGGGCGGGGGAGGGAGGAGAGGAAAAGAAAAAAAAGCAAGGCTATACCAAGGTTCAGAAATTTAGATACTAAATATATATTTCGAGCTAAAGGGTAAATTTATCCCAGTCAGCAGGTCTCAGCCACAATATTGTGATTTATTAAACTGGACACTCCACATAAAATGAATTGCTTCAGTACACTTACATTTAAATGTCATCTCATCTGCTTCGGTCTCAGGAGAAAAAAATGCATGTATTGCATTTCCCTTTGGCTTGTTGTAGCAGCAAATGGTTGATGATTCTTAGTGGAAAACAATGGGGACAAGGATTGTATCTGAGTCCTGATCCTAGACTGGCGTCGGGGTTTGTCAGATGGACACAGTAAGACTAATGGGGAAGCACCTCTGCCTTGCTCTGTATGACGTCGTCATTATCAAAACCATCACAGCAAGGGTGCTCACACCTCCAGGTGTGACCAGGACAATCCCAGTTTAAGCCTGTTATGCTTCCGTAGTTATTAACAGCACACCTTTTCACCTCAAACTGTCCCAATCTGATAATAAATGATAGCCATTCCAATCACAGACAACATTTATTGAGCACGCATACCAGGAATCTATCTAGTATATTATTTCTTTCAACTTCATGACGATTTTATGAAATAAGTACCCCCTTTAGCCTCATTTTACAGAGGATAAAATTGAGGGAGAGAGTTTATGAAACTTGAGCTGGTTAAGCTGGGATTTGAAAGCAAATAGTAACCCCAAGGTCTTAATCACTGCATTATTTTTTTGCACAGAAATAATATGGGCAGTCTACACCCCATGATCTCCAAAATCTGTCCTGACATAGTTCCCTCTAGTGGGAATTCTTGGATACCAGACAGTTTTTGCTGTTGTTATTGTTTTGTTTTGTTTCATTTTATCCTGGGGCCAAAAACAGGAAAATGGGGGTCTAGTTAATGGCAGCCATTTTAATTTTTACTTTGTTGTCCATCTAGCTAATCAATGAGCTTCTTTTCTTATTAGGAAACTGGCTATAGGGTGCTTAATTCAGTTAAATCACAAGAGCAGGATTAAAAAGACCTGAAAAGGCTGCAGATCATTCAAGTTAGCCCACAGGAGTCATTCTGCCACACTGTCCTCTGTGAAAACCAACCTTGTGTTGGTCACAGAGGCAAATTCTTCACACATGCCTCTTGCCTTTAATTGCTGCCCCACCCATGAAGTGTATTATCATCCAAATTTTACAGATTAAAAACTGTACAAGAGAGCTTAACTGACTTGTCCAGAATCACTTAGCTAATCCATCTTAAGGCTGAGATTTTTAAACCAGGTATGTGACTTCAAAGTCCATACTGTTTTTTACATTCATTTTTTTTTTACCCTCCTCTACTTTATTAAGGAATAATTGACAGATATAACTGTATATATTTAACATGACATATATACACAACATGATGACTTGATGTACATGTACATTGTGGAATGATTACCAAGGTCAAGATAATTAGGAAACCCACCACCTCGCATAGTTAACTGAAGAATGCTTAAGATCTACTGTCAGCAATTTTCAGGTATGCGATACTGAATTACTAACTGTAATGACCATGCTGTATATTAGAGCCTCAAAACGTAATCTTTTTATAAGCAGAAGTTTGTACACTTTGTCTCCTCATTGCTTCTTCCTCAACCCTTGGCCCCCACCACTCTAGTCTTTGGTTTTATGCAATCAGCTTTTTAAAAAATTCCATGTATCAGTGATGCCATACAGTGTTTGTCTTTGTTTGGCTTATTTCACTCAGCATAATGCCCTCTGTGCTGATCCATATTCATCCATATTTTGCAAATGGCCGGATTTCCTTCCTTCTTTTTTATGACTGAATAATATTCCATTGTGGATTTGTGTGTGTGTGTGTGTGTGTGTGTGTACCATTTCTTTATCTATTCGCCCATGGAAATAATTTTTTGACCTGCTATCTTTTATCAAATAATCATCAAATAATGTGTATGTGAGTGGTATATATACATAAACATTTTCCCTGATGGGCAACATAAAATTAGGCACCACTGCCTTTATTAATTTATTCAGCAAGTATTAGTCAAGTACTTCGTAAAGGCCAGCTCCCATGATTGGTGTTTGGGAAGTGGTGTTGAACAAGACCTTCCTTCCTGAAGTGTATATGCTTTAGAAATGGCAGAGGCAGACAGATAAAATGATATACCCTAATGTGATAAATGCTGCCAGTGAGGATGACATGAGAGCCTAATAATGGAGAGAAGGGCTGCTCAACCTGGAGAGTATGAGAAGAGGTGATATAGAGTGATGATGGGGGATAAGCCAAAATACAGGTCAAAGTAGATTGTGACAGAGTTATATACCACACACACACACACAAAATGTTTGGATTATATTCATAGAGAGACATGTAAGATAATTAAGCAGAGGAATGATCCGGCTACATCTGGAATTGGGGGAAATGGCTGGGGGCAGTGATAAAGATGAACTGAAAGCAGAAGGGGTGGAGGTGGACACCAATTAAGAGGTTACTGGAGCTGATCGGTGCTTGAACTAGTACACGAGGACTGAGAAAGGAGGGCAGAAGATGATTCAAGGGCCATCTCAGAAAATCTCTAGGGTTTGTACTTAGGGTTGGATTTGACATTAGATGCAAAGGGCCTTGGTTA
Organism: Sus scrofa; assembly: GCF_054392235.1. Taxonomy (NCBI): domain Eukaryota; kingdom Metazoa; phylum Chordata; class Mammalia; order Artiodactyla; family Suidae; genus Sus; species Sus scrofa. Next base: position 70,949,779 of record NC_139393.1, read on the forward strand.
ATTACCAGCTTTCTGGCTTCCGTGACTTGAGGAGGGGTGGTGCCCTTTAGCACAATAAAGAAGAAAATGTATTTTGCTTTAGCCCAAGTTGGAGATATGAATCAGGTGCTAGTAAGAGAAGCAACTGCTGGAAGTCCTTTCTAAGGAGGTGGCATTCAGAGGTATAGAAGTGGATGGAAGCATCCACCCTGGCTTTGATTAGTGAACAAACATGGCAGGTCAATTGGCCAATGGTGGCTCTTGTTTCGCTATTTTACATGAGCCTGTCCTATTATTTTGGATTCCTTCAGGACGAACTTCCAATGGAGACAATTAGGTTGTTTTACAGCTGAACTTCGGTATCATCGGCTGTCCTTACAGCAGGGTGTGCAGTTCGAGCCACCTCCAGCAGGTGGTTTAGTTCCAATTCTGAGCCACTGCAGAATGAGACTCTGGACTTCAATAAAGTTGGGGCGAGGCAAGGGCAGACCCAGGGGTTTATGTCCCATCCGAGGTAGACTTAAAGCTCTGAGATGAACGTCTAAGAATTAGCCAACTTATTAGAAAGTGTATCTAAGGTTGTGAAGGCAGTTGAAAGCTGCCCTTCCTGACAGCATTGCTGAATAATGGGATGACCACCAGGCTCTAGATCACTGGGGCATTTTTCTTTGGGTCTTGACAGGACTAAAAACCACGTGGTCCCTTCAAGTACCATGAAACCTGTTGTAAGTGCTTATTGGAGCCTAAAACCGTGGCACCTCCACTGGTCTATAGGCCATGCCTCCAAAGACGCTCTTTCCAAATACAAAGTAAGGGTGCAGGTTGACTCATGTTAGCGCCCTAATCAGAGGCAGCTTGCCAAAGAGGTTTGAAGACTAGATTCCACCTAACTCTTTAAATCCTGGCTCCACCGTTTACTGCTTCTCGGGTTTGAGCAAATAGCTTAATTGCTCTGTGCTCACATTTTCCCATCTATGAAACAGGGGCAACAATTCCACCTAATTCCTAGGATTAAAACAGAATAAAACTAACACACTGTAAGCACTGGGTAAATATTAGCTAGTATTATTTTTTATACCAAGTTTGAATTAATACATGGAGTGAAACTGCCAGGCCTACCATTTTTTCCATGGCATTCTTTCTGAAGATTGAAAGATTTCATCGACTCTGGAGAGTTGGTACCCTACCTTCTCACTTTCAGTAGACACGTGTCTATCGGACAAGTAGGATTTTGGTTGTGCGATGACTTTGAAATGACAGGTCAGTGTATTTGTGTTTCCAAAGAACTTTAGTTTGGCAATTCCTCTACCATTAAAAGAAGATTAACACTTGACATGATAAGAAAGTTAGATCAACAAAAACCTTTGATGCAGGAGATAGGATAAGATAGAAAGTCACAGACTTCTGTGGGCTTGACATAAAGCAAGGCTGACTTCCAGCAAAATGCCTGCTGATGACTCAGTTTATCTATAAAAGAAGAATCAAGCAGAGGCTAATCATGAAAGAAATAAATTAATAGTGTTAAAGATTAGATAGGAGGGAAAGGCATTAAAGGGAGAGATTGTGGTGGTCAATAAGAATAAGGAAGAGAATGACCCCAGCCTGAATCATCTCATCCGATCATGCAGTTGATGTACTGCTGATGCGAAAAGATAGAAAAGCAAAGAAAAAGAATTTAAAGGACAGACAAATCTCCCTCTGTCTAGCTTTCGATCTTTCCTTGGAAAAACATGGGAGATGAACTAAATGACCTCCATGGCCTCTTCCAGAGTTGCCATGATTCAGTTCCATTGTGGAGGAAAAAAGAGAGGAAAGTCCAGAGCGGGAGTTATTATATATGTTACATCCCCCCCCACACACACATGTATGCACTTAGAATATCTACTCATGCACAAACATCACAGCCACTTATTATTTTCTTAATTATTAAAATTTAGTTTCACTTCCTTTGTGTGCCTGTTCCTTCTCAGCAATTATGATTTTAATCAGTTAGGAACTATAGACTGTAAATTGTGCACTTTATTTTTTTAATTTTAAAATTTATTTGTCTTTTTAGGGCCACACCGCAGCGAGTGGAAGCTCCCAGGCTAGGGGTCAAATCAGAGCTGGAGCTGCAGGCCTACCCCACAGCCACAGCAAAGTAGGATCCGAGCCACGTCTGCGACCTACAGTTCAGGGCAACACCGTATCCTTAACCCACTGAGTAAGGCCAGGGATCGAACCCATGTCCTCATGAATACTAGACAGGTTCGTTCCCACTGAACCACGGTGGGGACTCCCAGGAACCATAGGCTATAAAACCTTCCCCACATTTGCTGTTTTCATCACTGTTTCACTGGAGCAATTCGAAGGGCAATCCTGCAAATGACTGGAGACTCGGTGTTATCTTTAGAGGCAGTGAGGAAGCGGGGAACACGGAGCCCGGTTGGGAGAATAGCAACTGACCGGAAGGCTGGATGGGGTTAGTTCCCAAGAATAGAAGAAAGCAAGCTCTGTTGCAGGATCTAAGGGTAAAATAAGGAAAACAGGACACGGACCACTGGTCTGATGGGTGTCTGAACAGGGCTCTGGAGTCGAGGCCTGGGTGTAATGCAACCTTATAAAAGAGTCCATTATAAGCTTGAAAAATATCCTAAGAAAAATTGCCTTTGACAATTTTGAGGAGCAGCTACTAATCAGAAACTGATGTTCTCTGAATGTGTGGGTTTTTTTTAAGTACAGTTGATTTACAATGTTGTACCAATTTCTGCTGTACAGCAAAGTGACTCAGTCACATATATATTATATATATATATATATATATATATATACTTTTTAATATTATTTTCCATCGTGGTCCATCCCAGGAGATTGGATATAGTTCCCTGTGCTATACAGTAGGACCTTACTGTTTCTCCATTCTAAATGTCATATGGATGTGTTTGCATTTGATTTGTTTCAACTCAGCCACATTGGCAAATTTTAACTTTTTCTCACACATGTATTGACCAGTCAACCCCTGGATACTGGAAGCGTCCATTCCTCATATTCTATTATTTTGAACTCATTGTTGCTTAAAGCTTTCCATTTCTTAAAACAGAACAATGAGACCTAGATGTGAATCAAAGTATTTGTAAACTGCCCTCAAAAGCTAAAACATGGGAGTATTTGCTTTCTTTTGTGGCTAAAACAACACAAATGTGTTATCTTCAGGTTCTGACTCGGGTCTCACTGGGCTGAAAGCAGAGTGTTGCCGGGGCTGCGTTCCTTGCTGGGGATTCTAGGGCAATCTAGGGGACACTCGGTTTCGTGCCTCTGCATCTTCCAGAGACAGCCTGCCATCCTTGGCTTTCTCCCTCTTTCCATCTTCAGAGCCAGAAACTGCCTCTCTGACTCTTCTTTCATCATCACATTCCTCTCTAACCACAGCAGAAAAATTTCTCCCATTGTAAAGACTCCTGCGATAAGTCCACTTGGATTATCTCCCCACCTCAAAGTCTTTAACTTAATCGCATCTGCAAAGTCTGGCTAGCTCTGAATAGTAACGTATTCACAGGTTCTGGGGATTCCTGCATGGCCATCTTTGGGGGACCATCCTTCTGCCCATCCCACGGAGGATTCTAGTCACTCCACATTGGGGTTTTTTTGCTGGATGAAGCCAGGGGTGCTACGTGGACTATACAAAGTTTGTACCTAGAATCCTCATTTTTGCTTTCTATAGTCATCCTTAATATGGAGTGCCCCTATTTCATTATTCCTCCCTAAATTATTATTTACCCTTGGGCTATACAGTTGGACAACTTGTTTCCCTTGTGTGCATGCACATGTGGACACACACACAAATATACACAATATCACAGCACAGGCTTCCTTGCGATGGAACATGAAGCGCTTGCTTCTTATAATCCAAAGTTGTGCCCCGAATCTTCCTGCTAGAAATTTAAGCAATTAGAAGTCAGCAGAAGTCTGATGTATTTTTAAATTTTATGTATTCCATGATCTGGAATATAGTATGTGTTTTTAAAATATTTAGAAGAAGAACAGTTCAGTGTTTAGTCTGGAGAAATTTAGTAGATGGAAAGGATCTCAAAATAGACCTGGAAGGTAGAGCAACTGATCGTCCCACATAGAACACCTACGAAACACGCTTATACTATGTCAACCCCAAATACCTCATTGTATAATCCATATTTTTCTGTTTAAATGTGTTAAGAAAAACTAGGATATAAGCAATTCTTTTCAAAATGAAATGTAAATTTCTGTTTGTAAAAATAACATTTATCCAGATAGAAATATACAACCCCAAAGTATCCCCCTTAGTATTTTAATAACCATTCTTCTCTATATTTCTCTACACATACCAACTCAATTTTATGCACATGACACTATGAAGGTTTTGCTTCGGTTGTGGCCATCAAACAATACTTTTGGGGAATTATTTCTAGGTCAGCGAATATGGATATACATAATCTTTTAAGTAGATATATACTATTGTATAATTAACCAATCCTCTTTTGATAGGTTTTAAATTGTTTTAATTTTTCTAATGCTAAGCAAAACTGTGATACAGCTTGCAGGTTTGGAGTGTTATATTCTTAGAATAAGTTGCTTTCACGGAATTCTTTAATAGATCAAAGATTATACATGTTTAAGTATCTTAAAAATTAAGATGATTTATATAGGAATAGTGTACCAAGTCTAAGTGTACAGCTTTGATGACTTTTCATGAATAGCATGTACACAAGTCAATAAATAAAACATTATTCCCCTCCTTCTGCCCTGTCCCAGTTACTCCCCCCGCTCAAAGTAATTACTGCCCTGACTTCCAACATCAAATTGCCATGCCTCGTTTAAAACTTGCTATTTTTTTATTTACTTTTTTAAAATTTAAATGTTTATTTTAATTTGCTTTTTATTTTTATTTATTTATTTATTTGTCTTTTTGCTATTTCTTGGGCCGCCCCTGCGGCATAGGGAGGTTCCCAGGCTAGGGGTCGAATCGGAGCTGTAGCCACCAGCCTACACTAGAGCCACAGCAACGCGGGGTCCGAGCCGCATCTGCAACCTACACCACAGCTCACGGCAACGCCGGATCATTAACCCACTGAGCAAGGGCAGGGACCGAACCCGCAACCTCATGGTTCCTAGTCGGATTCGTTAACCACTGCGCCACGACGAGAACTCCTATTTGCTTTTTTAGAGCTGTACCCTCGGTACATGGATCTTTCCAGGATAGGGGTTGAATCAAAGCTACAGCTGCTGGCCTATACCACAGCTCCCAGCCACGATGGATCCTGGACCCACTGAGCTAGGCCAGGGATCGAACCTGTATCCTCATGGATGTTAGTTGGATTCTTTTCCACTGCGCCACGACGGCAACTCCTAAACTTTGTAAATGAAATCAGACACTATGGACTTTTTTATGCCTAGCCTTTCCCCCAATGTTTTTGAGGTTCATCTGTATTTCTGAGTGGCAGTATTCATTAATTTCCATTGTTATTCCACTGTATGAAATACTAAAACATACTTACGTATCCTACTGGACATTTAGACTACATCTAAGCAGGAGTTAAGAACATTCTTGTAGGAGTTCCTGTTGTGGCTCAGCAGTTAACAAATCCAACTAGGAACCATGAGGTTGCGGGTTCGATCCCTGGCCTTGCTCAGTGGGTTAAGGATCCGGCGTTACCATGAGCTGTGGTGTAGGTTGCAGACGCGACTCAAAACCCACGTTTCTGTGGCTCTGGCTAGGCCAGTGGCTACAGCTCCATTCGACCCCTAGCCTGGGAACCTCCATATGATGTGGGAGCAGCCCAAGAAATGGCAAAAAGATGAAAAAAAAAATTCTTGTTGTAGATGTCTTTAAGTGCATATGTGCACATTTTTTTCTGGGAATATACCTATAGAAGAATTGCTGAGCCCTAAGTTATGATTATGAGCAGCCGTAGTAGGTACTGCCAAAGAGTATTCATTTGTACAAATTTTCCTCCTTACCCGAAGTGTGTGGGACATTAGTGTTTTAAAATCGGATAAATAGTTCCAGGGTGACCTTCAGAAAAGTTATGTTCATTTACGTGCACACCAAAATGGTGTAAACTGGAGTCCTGCCACACTCTTACCGACACTGAATCGTCGATCTCTTTAATTTTATCAGCCTCATAGGCAAACACCTTAATTTCATTTGCAGCAGAGGGATACAATATGCTATACTTTGTTCAACTGGTGAAAACCCTTTCTGGCTCTCTCTCTGCTGCATACGCTTTGCTTTTATCTGTTGGTATGCCCAGTATTTTTTCACTTTTTCTCCAGTCCTTCGGGCTTGCTAATGGTGTTTTTTTTGCCTCCACACAAGTTTTATGTTTAAATGTAGTCAAACTCATCAATTCTTTCTTTATGGTTTTGAGTTTTTGTGTCATATTTGGGAAGGCTTCCCTCGCCCAATTTTATAAAAAATAATTGCTAGTTACCTTACAGGGTTTTTGAATACTTAAAATCTAATATGTACAGAACTTTTTGATATAAAGAGTAAGATAAGGTCCAGTTTAATTTCTTTTCCGAATAGTTAAACAGTTGTGCCTTTACCAGGTTTCTACTGCCTGTTTTGTTCTTTTCTTGTATTGCATTGGCTTGAACTTCCAGAACAATGTTAAGTCATGGTGGGTACAGACATGCTTGCCTAATGTTTCACCATTAAGCGTAATGATGCTATCAGTTTAAAATATAGGCTTTTATCATCTTAAAACATGTCTTTCTCTTCTTGTTTTGGCAATATTTTCTAAGCATTTGGAACGGATGACACATTTTGTCAAATGTCTTTTCAGCATCTATTCAGATCACATATTTCCCTTTAATCTTGTAGGGGGGAATTATATTAATCTTTTTAAAAATATTGAACATCTCTTAGATTTCTTGAATCACACCCCTTTGATATGGTGGATTATTCTTTTGCTATACTGCTGGATTCTGTTTATTGGGATTTTGGTTTGCATTTTGGCACCAATAAATGGAATTAATCCTTACTTTCCCTTTTGTAAACTAATTTTATCATTATTGGCTTCACAGAGAGAACTTAGAAACTGTCTTTCTTAATATTCTGAAAAGCTTAAGTAACAAAGGTTCCATGAAGGTTTGAAATTTTTCAGCTCTAGAAATAAACTAGACCTAACATATTTTGGAATGTGGGAAGGGAAAGGTAACTCTTTGATTATGTCTGCTATTCCTTCATGTTTATTGATCTATTATTTAAGGTTTTGGTCTCATTTTTGTTCATTTCTATTTCCCTAGAAATTAATATATTGAATAAAAAACTTTAAAATTTCCATGGAGTTTTCTAAAAGCATTTTTTTCACAATTCTGTTTTAATTTTTTCGGAACTTGGAAGCGATTCACTCATTCTTTTTTTTTTTTCAGATTTTAGCGTTTCATTGAAGTATAATTGACTTACAAGGTTGTGTGATAATTTCTGCTCTGCAAAAAAAGTGATTCAGTTATACATATACACACATTCATTCTCTTTCAGATTCTTCCCTCACATGGATTATCACAGACTATTGGGTAGAGTTCTCTGTGCTACACAGCAGGTCACTTTTGGCCAATCATTCCCTGTATCACAGAGTGCATATGCCAGTCCCAAACCCCCAGCCCATCCCCGCCCCCCAACCCTGACCTGTCCCCTTCGGTAACCGTAAGTTTTTCAAAGTCTGTGAATCTGTTTCTCTTCTGCAAATAAGTTCATTTGTGTCCTTTTTTTGGATTCCACGTGCAAGTAATATATGATATTTGTCTTTCACTGTCTACCTTCGCTTATTCTTATTTGCAATTGTGATTATTTGCGCCTTTTCGTTTTATCCTTTATTGGGCTAGCTGGTGATTTATGTATGTATTTTCCAACTTGATTGAGGTATTATTGACAATCACATATGTAAGTTAAGGTGAACAATGGAATGAGTAGATACCAGTACATATTGCAAAAAGATAGCTGTAAGTTAACAGGGTGATTTATTAGCTTTCTTTTCTCCTTATAGGAGTAATTATTTGTCTTTTTGCACAAAAGGCACAGCATGATGAAATCCAGTCAAATTTACACTGATTGTTGGAAAGAGTCTTAGCAAGGGGTGAGATTAGGGGGCTCACTAGTCCAGGAAGGTGCTGATTGAGACCAAAACGGCCCCAGTGGGAAAACAGACATTCTCAGTTTTGCTATATTCTGCCAATAAGAATGTCTGGTTTAGAATTGAGTATGGAACTGTGGCTGCTCATGAAGTGTAGGTGTAAGGGCAAGATTTACTTTGAAATCTATTTTTTAGCCTTTACTTTCCTAACTTCTCTTCCTTGCTCACTCATCATCTCCCCATCTTCTTACTCATGCCATTCACCGTTTTCATGTGTTTAATCAATTAAAGCTACAAGAAAAGTTTGCAATCAGATATTTAATAGAACAAACATCTAGGTACCACCAAAACGATTCAATCCGAAGCTTCTGTGTAATAGGGGATGAAAGGAAGCATTTTTTGCTGCTTTTTAGGGCCGCACCCCCAGCATATGGAAGTTCCCAGGCTAGGGGTCGAATCAGAGCTACAGCTGCCGGCCTACACCACAGCCACAGCAACATGGGACCTAAGCTGTGTCTACATCTATGACCTACACCACAACTCATAGCAATGCAGGATCCCTGACCCACTGAGCGAGGCCAGGAATTTAACCTGCATCCTCATGGGTACTAGTCAGATTCATTTCTGCTGCCCCACAATGGCAACTCCGAAAGGGAGCATTTTAACCAAGTACACAGTTGACTGCTGGTGAAGAACAGTGAATCAGAAGCACTTAAGAAATTTGAAACAACGGATTTTGAAAAATATCTTTTTTTTAACCTTCAAAAAAAAGAACATGAATAATCTAATGATTATACAATTTTTTGTTATGAATATCGAGGTTAATACTTTTTTGTGAAAACCCTTTAAAATTGCCTTCTGCAGATGTAACACTAATATTTCTGAAACAAAACTCTTACTTTTTTTTAGCAACATAGAAAACAGTCTCTTTTTCAAGTCAAGCTTATAGGACCTTTTTTTTGGGCTTGGAAGGTTGATTTTTACATGCAAGCCCTGTTCTTCGGATGTTTTGCTTTACGTTCACATATATTTTTTAATCCCTTATCTATCACATGACTTGCTCTTTAGATGCAAATAAATTCATTTTCCTAGATGATTCCATGGGTCTGTCTTTATCCACTAAGTTTGGAGTCCGTGTGGTCTACTATAATTTAGAAACACGTATTCACTCCCCAACCCATCCCTTCTTCCCAAGGTCATTGCCGCTGGTATAAAGATGTGAGACTCTGTTAGTCACGGAAGTTAAAAACTAAATGTGTGCATGAATGCACCACACCATCCTCCCTCAGGAAAAGGTACCCGTTTAGCAGCAGACATTCTTGAATGAACAAAGATCATTTGAAGTTTTCTTGATCTAATTATTTCCTTTGATTTTCGAGATGAATTTTAATTACAGAGCACTGTAGTTTTGTTTGTATGTTTTCAGTAGTTTACAGAGAAGTGTACAAGAGACCATCCTTTTGTGTAACTGACCAACATTTCTTCTTATCCCACTTACTATCCATCAGTCATCTTACTAACATGTGATGGAACAGAGCTTGGGGTCAAAAGCAAGCAGGGAGAGGCATCTGTCAAATATTCATTTCCATTTTATATATACAAGTGGGGAGAAGACCACATCACACACTCTCACAGCCCCTGCATCCTTCACTGTAGGTCCTTCTAAGCCTGCAGCTGTTCGCAGCAGGCCTGCCATCAAGACTCCTGCATTCTGCATTCTCTGCTGGTATCTGTGGGACCCTCTCAGGACTCAGAACACCCGTGGGTGCTGTCCCATAGCCTGCTGGGGTTCTGGGACTGTCTCTCTGCTGGGAAAGGACTGGGTCCCAGTTGGCTTCCACACTATCTCAGGCTTTACGTGGAAGGCAAAGCTCCTGTCCTTGCTGGTTTTGGACCCCCCAGATCTGTTTGAGGTTTTCAGTCTGCTCCCTCCAGGCTTGAGCAGAAAGACATCTCTGAGAGCCTCCCCAGCACTGAACGGCATCCCTTTCCTCCCCTGCCTCATCTCCCCTCTCTCCTCCCTCTCGGCCCGCGGCTCCAGGGAGGGAGAAACTGGCTCTTACACCATTAGCCAGAGTCTTTCTAAGGCTCGTGTTTATGGTACAAAATTCATCTCTCTAAGTTCTTCAGATCCTTAACCCTTTTAATACTCAAAAAACACCTTTCTCTCTTCAAAGAAAACCAAAACAAATGAATACATTTTATCGAGCAAATCTTTGGCTTTCAAAACTATTGTTTCTGCTGGGAGTTTTCAGCATCTATTCTGGGAGTCAAAAGGCAATGTTTTCATCTGGCCTCCAGGAGTCCGTGAGCCTCACCCTCAGGGCCCACGTTAAAGGCAAAAGGGAGGATGAGCAGAGGGGGTTTCCTGGGTGTGAGATGCCGTTTTAAAATATTGTCCCATCGTAAATACCGTGTCTCATGTAATTCTTACAGCGACTGAGCCAGGTAAGTATGATCATTCCGCTTTTGTAGATAAGAAAATGGAAGTAGCCTGCTTCATTAGGGTGGACAAATAGTCAGGGGGCAGAACCGGAAGATGCTCCCCAATCCTGATGACTCTAAAGCTTTTCCTTTTTTTTGTTATGTTATGTAGTCTTTCTCTCTGAGATCCACGAGGGGTATGTGTTGAAGAAACAGTGCCATGGTTAGAGTCTCTGCAAATCCCATTGACCATCACCAATGCACAGTGGTTTGTGGTTCCCCAACAGACTCTCGGCCTTAGTACAAATTATCAATGTGTATGTGATTCAGGAACTTAACTATCCCTGATACCGTATGTGTGTCTCTGCGTACAGTAGACTTAGAATCATGACCGGAGTCGTGGAGGGAGGACATCGTTTCCTGATACTTCTCTCCATTCACCACCAGTTGGTCCCATCGCAGGCTAGTGGAAACCCCACCTTTTCCAAGAGCACTTTCCCATTTTATTATGCAATCATTTGTGCCTTTGACTTTAATTCCTATTAGAGTACAGCAAGTGAGTACTCCCATTGCTGTGTATCCCGCATTTTGCACTGTTTCTGGCACATACTGAACTGAGTATATAAATATTTGGGTGGATAGAACATTTCTTTCACGGGTTCCAATCAGTCTTTGAAATCAAACCGCGAAGACCAACATTTAGCTGCCTATTTCACACATTACAGAGAAGACATTAACTGAAAACAATTCTTTCACACTAGAGACACTTCGGATCATTTATAAACTATAAACTGATTCATCCCTTTTATCACTAAAATCACTTTTAATTTGGAAAATGCAATCTGTCGAGGAAGACTAACGCAGTATAACATAACCCAAACTCTTTGCCAGCTTGGCACCGTCTTCCGTCCAAATTGTTAGAGTGCAAAAGAGTTTATTAATCCAACAGCATCTACCAGTTTAGGAAGATCATTTAAAGCCTCAGATGGTAAAAAAGATCGGACATTAGCTGTGATCTGTAATTGCCTATTTGTTAAACCTGTAAATGATATAAAATGGGTCATCTTTTCCCCACTGCCTTGAAATACCACTTAGCAGATACTCATTTTTCACCTGTTTTTGAGTCTATTTCTGGACTTTGCTCTGGTTCGTTGATTTTTTTACTTTATGGTAGCTTGATAATACATTTTATATGTGGTAGGGCTGGTCCCTTCTTACTCTACTTTTAAAAATCTCGAGTATTTTCAAACATTTATTTTTCTGTATGATATTTGAAAATAGCTTAATGCGTTAATAAATCCTGATGTTCTCTTAGGTAAGATTGTTTCAAGTTTATAGGTGAATTAAGGGAAGATAATCGTATTTAGAATAATTAATCTTTCTGTGCAAGAAGAGGGTATAACTTCCCATGTACTCAAAACACCCTCATGACTCTTCGGGAAAAATGTAAAGTCCATTGGAGTTCCCGCCAGGCTCAGCGGTAACCAACCTGACTAGTATCCATGAGGACATTGGTTCGATCCCTGGCGGCTGCAGCTCCAATTTGACCCCTAGCCTGGGAACTTCCATATGTCCATTCCGTATGTTTTTAAAGACAAAAAAGAAATTTTAAGTGCGTTTATTTCACACACACACACACACACACACACACACACCTGCATTTATCGTTTTGTATTGTAATTTTCTGTTTATTAGTCATTTTCCTTCAATAGATTGTCAGCATTAAGGGCAGCTCTTTATTCATTATTGTCTTATATTGTATTGCTTTGCATTATTGTCCAGCTCCGTGGGCACCGATGCTATCATATAATGAGTGCTCAATAAAGACATGGACAAAGTAACTGAAATTAACCATGACCTTTTGACCCTTCCAAGGGATGGAATACAAATGTGAGGAGATAGTGAGGCTAGAAGCTTCTGCAGAACTGTTCTGCACCAGTCCTCGAAACCAAATTTTGTTCTGGCTCCTCCTACCCCTCATCCCCACGGTTCCCCACCACAACTGAAAGGCCAAAGAAACCATCAGAGAGACAGGAGATGGTCATATTTCTGTGTCAATAAAAATTTCAAAATTAACGTAAAGGAGTCCCCCATTCATAGTCCCTTTCCTTTGAGGGACAGAAGAAAACTGACTCTCAGAGACGGGCTCTGTGGTACACGACTTTAAACCATGTCCTCAGCTGTCTTTTCTTTTGCCTGTGGTGATAGAATGAGGATTCTGTGCTCCAACAGCTCTTTGGGGAGATGCACAAACACTCCGACATCTGAAGTTCACGTGGCTGCGTTCAAATGCATGAAAAGTCAGAAGTGTCGCTCTTCTCAGGACGGGGTGGCTCTTGTGGAAAATGCCCTTGGAACCACTTCCAGGAGCCTGTCTCCCACACAGAGCATTCCAGGGAGCACCCCTGCCTTCCCGGGACAGGGTTAGGGTTAAGGTTGGGGGGGGACATGTCCCCTCCCTGGAGGACATCGGGCTCACTCGCTTGAGGGGGAGGTAAGGACCCACAAGGGGTCTCTACCTACGCAAACCTCTTGAGTCTCTGTCTTCAGAAGTAATAGTCACAGTGTAAGAATAGAAATTGACCCTTGGTCCTGCAGGAAAAATATGGGAATGGATGGCCCCTGCTTCCAGCTGAAGCAAAGTTGGAACAGATCCTTCCAAAAATGCTGGGCTGACCACACGCGCATAATGAAATTTTCTAGCATACTTTTTATCAGTTTTGTATTGATAATTACATAGGTACTTGTTCCATCTCTTTATTTTCTATATCAAGAAGCCGAGACCCAGAGAGTTTAAATGACTCAGGAGCTACATGGCGAGTTAGAGCTGGACTGCAAACTTAGCTCTTCAAGCAAATAATTTAATGTCTTTTCCATTCTGTCATATTGCTGTTGTTTAATCCCAATACATCTTACATTTAAATTCACATTTTATTCACAATTATTTGCTGTTAGATTAGGTGAAAATAAACCCAGGCTTCAGATTTTTTTAATGTAAAACTATTTTATTTTTTTCATTTTTAAATTTTATTGAAGGGGAGTTGATTTACAATGTCATGTTAACTTCTGCTGTACAGCAAGTGATTCAGTTATACATAAACACATATTCATTCCCAGGTAGATTATCAAAATTTTGGGGGGGGGGTCTTTTCTAGGGCTGCACCCTTGGCATATGGAGTTTCCCAGGCTAGGGGTCTAATCGGAGCTGTAGCCGACAGCCTATACCACAGCCACAGCAACGTGGGAACCAAGCCTCGTCTGCGACCTACACCACAGCTCATGGCAATGCCGGATCCTTAACCCACTGAGTAAAGCCTGTGATCGAACCCGCAACCCATGGTTCCTAGCGGGATTCGTTAACCACTGTGCCACGATGGAAACTCCCCTAAAATGTATTTTAACATACTTTTTCAGCTTAAAATATTTTATGTCAGAGTCAAGGGAAGTAGCAGCTGTTGATCAGCACTATTATTATCATAGAAAAATTCAGGCTTTTAACTCCTAACTTTCAGTCTAACACAGGCATAAAAATCGCAACTTTAAACTTTTTTTTAAATCACAAAACATGTGACAAAGTTTCTTCTTGAAACTTTGGATGGTGGATCCTTAACCTCCTGCACCACAGTGGGAACTCCATCTCCTGGTGTCAGCTTTTCTAAGTTATGTTTTTCAAAGGGGTATACTATTACATTAAAATTTTCAAATATGTTGACAAAATAGTCAACTTATTTGAACTTATAAAAAAAGTGGATAGGAGTTCCCATTGTGGCACAGTGGAAACAAATCTAACTAGTAACCATGAGGTTGCAGGTTCGATCCCTGGCCTCACTCTGCAGGTTAAGGATCCGGCATTGCCGTGAACTGTGGTGTAGGTTGCAGACTCAGCTCGGATCCCATCCTGCGTTGCTGTTGCTGTGCAGCTCTGATCAGACCCCTAGCCTGGGGATCGAATGCCATATGCCACGAGTGCAGCCCTAAAAAGCAAAAAAAGGGGGGGGATTAATGTAATAAAAGTCTGTGTATCTGTCATCTGGCTCCCCAAAACTATGAACCCATGGCCAATTTTGTTTCATCTACGTCTTTCCTCACTGCTCTGCCACTAAATATTTTGGAACAAATTCAGACATCTTACTTTTTCCTGAATATTTGGGTATATTTCTACAATATGACAGGATTTTAAATCTATATAATAAAACTTCAAAATCATTATTATACCTAAAAAATTACAGTAATTTCTTAACATCATTAATTGTTCAGTCAGTATTCAAAGTTTCCTGATTGCTTTATAACTTATTTTTGCAGTCTGCTTATTGAAACCTGGACCCAATTAAGACCATACATTGTAATTGATGATATGTCTTTAAAAGTCTTTCTCCATCTGTTGTTTGTCCCTTGTAGTTAACTTGGAGAAACTGGATAGCTTGCATGGTAGAGGTTTCTACAGTCTGGATTTTGCTGACTGGTCATTGTAGTGCTGGGTGTGCTATCCTGTTGTTTATATATTAAATTGGTAGTTAGCACTAGAGGCTTGATCACACTCTATGTTGATTTATGGCAAGATTACTTTATAGGCGGCAGTGTGTACTTCATTTAGGAGGTACAGAATGCCTGGTCTCTCCCTTTCTATAATGCTACCAAACCAGTGATGACTATTCCCTAGATTCATTTATTTCTTAGAGGGTGCAGGAAGTTTCCCTTTGTGGCCAGTGGTAGTGAACCCGACTGGAAACCATGAGGATGTGGGTTCCATCCTGGCCTCACTCAGTGGGTTAAGGATCTTGCATTGCCGTGAGGTGTGGTGTAGACTGCAGACTCAGCTCGGATCCTGTGTTATTGTGGCTGTGGCATAGGCCGACAGCTGTAGCTCCAATTCAACACCTAGCCTGGAAACTTCCATATGCTGCAGATGCAGCCCTAAAAAAGCAAAAAAAAAAAAAATTATTAGAGGGTGCAGAAAATTGGAATATTTTAATTCCATCCTTTTGTCTTCGTATGGTACTTTAAATTCTTCTATAAAGAGAAATTTTCCCTCATCAGTTATTTGTTTTTCCCGAGGTACATATAGTACATATAGAAAGGCTGGATAAATGCTTGAGTCCTTCATTTTACCTAACATCAAAAGAAGGACACAACAAACTTTGAGTAAGTAGCTTTAAAAGTAAATTATATTTTTAGTTCAAAGGTATCCTCTATTGATGAAAACTGTCAGATGGATCTCTCCTTTCGATTTGGCCATCAGAGTAAATTTCTAAGACACAAAAAAGTAATTTTGTTACTTCATATTTGCATCAGTTTCCATTCCCTCCCAATAAAAAGGATTAGTCATATTAGTTACCCAACATATTTACTTATGTAATTCAGCATGAGTTTTGATATATTCCAGCAGTCAAATCCATTGTCCAAAAATTAAGTGTTATGTTATCAACGAAGCCATTCAAGAGATATGCAGAATTTCAATTTCTTCTCCATCCCCAAACCCTTTTTTTCCTTCCTTCCTTCCTCCTGATTCAGGTCCATGCAGAGGAGCAGAGGAGAGCCGGATCCTCTCCCTGACACCCCCAGCCCACCCCCTCCCCAAGATTCCTGGCATCGGGTCAACAGTTTTTGCAAACTGACCAAGAGCAAACTTCCTATCTCTTCCAGCTTTCAGCCCTCAGCTGGGAGCTGGTTTGTTCAATAGCTGCACGAGGTTTGGAAAGTTGCCCAGGATGTGCCTATCCCAACAAAAAAGAGAGTCGAATGGGATAAAACAGAGTTCTTGCCTTATCTGCATTCTCTCTGGGTCTCCAAGGATTGCCCGCCATGCCTCGGGCTAACGTGCTTCCCCAGCACAATTCTGGGGAGAGAAGAGAAGGCTGAGTCAGAACGAACCTCTCCGTCCGAAGTCAGGGGCACACACTGATTTTCAAACCATTGCTACCTCTCCCTCCCGCTTCGTGTCTCTACCTTAGAGTGACCTTACTCCCTCCCAGCCAACCTGCGGCAGGAGGGTGAGTTGGCGGCGTTCAGTGAAGCAAGGAGGTGGGATGATTGGAAGCACCTTTCTTTGTCCCCCAGCCTGGCCTGAATTTGAGTAGAGCCAGGACCTCAGAGAATATCAACCCAGGGGAGCCACCAGGGTCCTGCGGCCACAGGGGGCTTACATAACAGCAGTGCAGGTTACAGAGGCCAAGGCAGAAACTTTTGGAGTGCAGACAGGTGTACAGAGGCTGCTTCACTTGCTGTGCTGTGGCTTATGGTGCCAGAGAAGGAAGCCAGAGGTCTGTACTCGAGGATGATTGTTAGTGGTGATTGGGCGAGGAGGAGGGAGGGGAAACGACCCATTTTGAAAATACCGTCATTCCTTGATATCCAGGGGAGACTGTTTCTAGAACCCCCTCGGATACCAAAATCCAACGATGCTCAAGTCCCTTATATAGAACAGTGGAATAGAGGTCGCACTGTGAGTCCAGGGGTTCCACATCTGCGATTTCAACCAACAACTGTGGATCTCCAAGCGTACATGACTGGTTTTAAAAACTGGGTCAAATCCTCACAGACATAGAGAACAGACTCGTGGCTGCCAAAGAGGAGCAGGGAGGGAGCGGGATGGACTGGGAGTTTGGGGTTAGTACATGCAAACTGTTACATTTAGAATGGATACGCAATGAGGTCCTGCTGTACAGCACAGGGAACTATATCCATTCTCTTGGGATAGACCAGGATGGAAGATAATATAAAAAAGGGAATGTATATATAAAGGGAATATAATATAAGAAAGGGTCACTTTGCTGTAAAGCAGAAATTGGCCCAATGTTATCAATCAACCATACTTTAATAAAAAATTAAAAATTTTTTAAAACAAAAAAATTGGGTCAAATTAATTTTTTTTTTTTCTTTTCAGGGCCACAGCTGCAGCATATGGAAGTTCTCAGGATAGGGCTCGAATGGGAGCTACAGCTGCTGGGCTATGCCACAGCCACAGCAATGCTGGATCTGAGCTGAGTCTGCAACCTACACTATAGCTCAAGGCAACGCCAGGTCTTTAACCCACTGAGTAAGTCCAGGGATCCAACATGCATCCTCATGGATACTAATTGGGTTCATTACTGCTGAGTCACAAAGGAACTTTTTTTTTTTGAGTATTTATTTATTTTTTTTGAGTATTTATTTATTTTTATTTCCCCAATACATTATTTTTTTTTCCTACTGTACAGCATGGTGACCCAGTACTTTTTTTAAAATAAGTAAACAAACAAAAAACCCCAAAAGGAATGGGTCATATTCCTTAAGCGTTTACACACTGTGATAATCCTCATGATAAGCATAAATGACACAATTCCCATTTTACAGATGTGAAAATTGAGGTTCAAAAAGCTTAAGTGATTTGCTCAAGTTTGCAAACCTAGTAAGCACTGAAGTCCTGATTCAAAGTCATCTACTGACTACAAAGTCTGGGTACTTAGCCATTTTACCATACTGGAGCTTGGCCTTTCCTTCTTTAATTCATTCATTCAAAATATTTAACATCTATGCACTAAATACATGGTGATACAATGATGAATGAGACAGATATGCTCCTTGCCCTTATGGAGCTTATCTTCTAGTGGGAGAAAAATAAACAAATAAATTAGTAAACAACATGATTACAGGCTATGATAAATGCTGCAGCTCCCATGAATAATTGAGATGGTTTTAAAATAAAGTATCTAGAAATCAATGGAAGGGAAGGAGTTCTGTATAAACCCTCCTTACATTAATGTCTATTTAACATGTAGTGTTTTAAGCGAGTTCCTTTACACTTGGCCATTTTTTTTTTTTAATCTAAATTTTTCCCAGGTTGAGTCCAAACTACAATTTCATTACTATTGGTTTTTTTGTTTTGTTAGTATTCTGATTTCAATGTTTCCAAACCCGACAAGACCCATTTCAAAGGATCCAGGTTTATATAATTTACCTCTGCAAAATGTTTCAGGGGACGTCCCCGGGAAAGTGGAAACCACGCCCTGGAAGGAACGGCAGAGGGTCTGGTTTTTCAGCACGAGAGGCTGACTTGACTCTCCCACAGAACCTAAGCACCTTTTCCTCCGCATGTTGGGGTTGTGTGAAAATCTCCCATGAGCAAAGACAGGATATGAATTCAACCCCTAATTTGAAAGACAAGTATATCAGATGGAAAGTGACCTAAACAGTATTATTATATCCAACTATTATCATTGTTCCTCCATGTAGTTAGATGATTTAAATCTGAGCTATCTTTTTCTCCCCTTTATAGTCACGAATACCCAGGAGGAAGGGACGTGGTAGAAATTAGCGTTCCCATCGTTTCTCAGACAGCATTTGAATTAAAAATACCTGCCCCCTACTTGTTTGGCAGGGATCTGGAGTCTAATTAGATTAGCATCTCCAAAGTGCTTTAGGTTTCCCAGAGACAGGCACTGGATAAACATAAGCTATTATTATTGTTATCATAGTGTCATTATGTTATTGTAATTGTGTGGATTCTCCCATAAAGCTGCTCGGGATGGGATCCTTGCCCAGACCATTATTTGTCTAGAGCTTTGAGCCCAGATGAAAGACCCGGATGTGTTGTCTTGAGGTGGCTCCATCGCTGTGATTATTGTTGCATTTATGGTTATTGAAGAGTGGACCCGTTTTCAAGTTCATCTTAACGCCGCTCCAGTTTTTGTTTTAAAGTCTCCTATGTGATGGCAGTGGTGTGCTCTTCCACATCTGTTTGCTGGCCTGGGCTAGGAGAGCACCTTGGGCTTCTGAGAGTACCTAAGGCGAAGGGGACACGGGCAGAATCTCCTAGAATGAGGGGTGGTTTTTATCCGTGTGGGGCAAGCGCTTGGTAGAGGGTGCAGGGCGCCAGGCCCACTGACAGCCAACACTCGGCGAGGTCACGCTGGTTAAAACCCACTTTGAGCGACTATCACACTTCCTACCTTTCGGAGCCATAAATGACTGTTCTGAAAAAGATTAAGATGGCATCTATTTCAGAAAGAGGAAGGAAGAAGAGCTATAGGGCCAAACGGCACACAAGAGAATCATTTTATGAGATTAAAGCGGTTGATTCATCACTAAATAGGCCAGCTGGTAAAGTTGGACAGTTTATTTTTAGGAAAGTGTTAGTAAATCCAGAGATGTATATCATCGGTGATGAGAATTTTACTTTGGAGTTTGAGAGTTTGGGACCTGCCTCATTTTATCTTGCTATATTCTGACGATGTCATACTCAAAGGTCTTTTTCATTCTATTGTATTGTTTCTCCCCATCCCTGTGATTTCTTTTTTTTTTTTTGCTTTTGAGGGCTGCATTTGCGGCATATGGACCCCTAAGGGGTCTACGCCACAGCCACAGCCACGCCAGCTCCAAGCCCTGTCTGTGACCTACACCGCAGCTCACAGCAATGCCGGATCCTTAACCTACTGAGTCAGGCCAGGGATCGAACCCACGACTGCATGGATACTAGTCAGGTTGATTACTACTGAGCCACACCGGAAACACCCCCCCACACACATCTGCCACCAGTGACTCCTATTCTCAGTCTTCTCTCAAGTGAGTTTTCAGAGGTGGTCATCGTTATTCACATGAAAGCCTTGCCCTTAAGGTTGGCCTTTTCTTTCATTTCCTCCACCCAAAGCCCAACGATTTAGACTGCTGGAGACGCTGAAACACGGTCATTTACAAATGCAAGATGATAGATCCTTTGATCTACTTTCCATTCCCTTAGCTGTGCTTCTTCGCAGTGCAGGGCTGAATATCATCACATTTAAATGAAGGAAAAAAAACCTCCCAGTTGATGAGCCAGCTGTTCATGGAAACGTTTATATCTATTCCGGCCACTACTCGAGCTCTGCGTGATTTATGAACGCGTGTTTGTAATAACAGACTTATCATCACGCTTACAATTCGATGATGGGTTCTTGGGATGGTGTTTCACGTGGTGCTGAGACGGTCGTGGGGGAGAAAGTATCGTCTTCTTCTCTGAGGAACAGAATATAAAAGAGACTTCCAGCTGGTCCTGCCGCTTGGAAGGGCCGGGCTGAGGGTGCCGAGGAGGGGGATGCACTGCGGCTGCGCAGAACTTGGCTCCGGATGCACCTCTTGGAAGAAGACAGTGACTGCGGCTTGAGCGGCTGTTTCTCAGGATCCCGTAGGAACATTGCATGGGCAGCTACCGGTTGCAGCTGGTCTGGCCGCGGTTCTGTGAGGCCGAGTGCTTCGGCCGGCACTTTATTATCAGGACAGAACAAATCTGGGCTGATGTGCGTGGTATAAAGAGTCCCAGGGAGCCTCGGTGTCTCATTCTCTGGCCATTCTTTCCCGTTTTTCTGCTGTTGCCCTCCGGATAATTGCGGTTTAATTGGGTGACATGAAATGAAAACTGTGTCCACCGTATCCAGGATTATCTCTTTCTCCTGAAGGCTGCCACCCGTTGAAAGGAGCCCATTTATCAGACCCAAGAGCTGCGCGCCGTGGCTTTGACGAGCAGGGAAGAGTGTGAGAACGGGCTGGGAGAGGGAGAAAGGGAGTTGACAGCTAAGAAAAATTATTTCAGTTGTTTATCATGAGGGAAGTTTATCGGATTCTTTCCCAAATGATATGGAGGCCGGCGTGTCGAGCCAAGAGTAATGAACATGGACCGAGTTTGTTTCCTCTACTGGCCGGACCCTGCGCGGCCTCTCTTTTGTGTGGGCACAGATCAACTTTAAAAGCTTCTTTCAGGCAGCCTGAATGCACTTCATTTTACCAAAAAGAACTTTGTATTGATAGTTAGAAAAAAGGAAGGTTGTTTAAAAAGAAAGGCTAGACAATCCAGACCAAATGAGGGGCTTTCAGTTCCTATTATGAGCATGTCTCTCCATTCTTCCCATGTGTTTATACATTCCCGGCACAATAATGTCTCTGTGCTGGAATATGTTTCCCCTTTTACACTATTCATATTGAAAAAGCCCTCACATCATGACCATGGTAATAAATACCCTAGAAATAGGGGTATGCTGTCAATGTGCGTTCTGTGAGAAGATCAAGGTACACCGAAGGCCCAGAAGACGATTCTGCTCATTCATCATTCTCTAGATCCAGGTAAAAGAAGGACCTTGTCACCGCATTCCAAACCCCTTCTGTTGCTGTTACAATGGCGTGCACATTTTAGTCGAATGCACCAATTGTTAAGTGGAAAGCACAGTCTTTGAAATTGTCTGTTGCACTCAAATCCCTAGCTGCTCGAGGTCTGGGCAGGAGGCATTTCTATTCAGCCAGAAAGAGAAGGCTTTAGTTCAGTAAGCACAGGGTGGTTGAAGGTTACGGAGGATATTGTGCGTGTTTTAAAGAAAACTTTTCCAATGGGGGAAAACTTATTATCTATCATGGCAGCCGTGAATGTGGAGTCAACAGCTGGTGAAACAGTATCATATGTCACCCAAATCCTTGTGTTTGGAGTTATCCATCCTTGGCTGGTTGACTCCAACAAGTCCTAAATGTGCGAGGTGGAAAACGTTTCATCTGGTGGAATTAAACCCTTAGTCACACGTCTTGGTTGTTTGGGAGATGTACGTTGTGTTATCACGTACATGGCCTGGGTAGTCTCTGTAATGTCTGGTGTTCAACTTGATGTTGTCCTTCAGAAATAAAAAGAGGAAAGACTGTAAGTTAACATGAAAGATCAAAATTAGATATTCACGCATACTGTGAATGGACTATTCATTCTATTCATGGATCATATATTGAGGTCATATACCCAGCTGCCTCTAAAATTCTGGCTTTTCTTTTCCATCCTCTTGGAGTAGATATTAAACTGTCAGTAATGCTCCCAAAAGAATGACTTTCTATAGAGTTTAGATGTTCTCTTTGTATTTTTCCATCCTGACCAGGGAGTAAGTTAAGAGAAGCAGACATTTGAAGTATAGCTGTAATTCCCTTCAGGCTGTCCTTTTCTCCTGTCATTTTATGTCATGTCATGTCATGTTATTTTAGGGCCACACCCATGGCATAGGCTAGGGGTGGAATCAGAGCTGCAGCTGCTGGCCTACACCACAGCCACAGCCACAGCCACAGCCACAGTAGATCTGAGCCTCATCTGTGACCTACACTACAGCTGTGGCAACACTGGATCCTTAACCCATGAGCAAAGCCAGGGATCGAACCCGAATCCTCACAGACACTATGTTGGGTTCTTAATCCCCTGAGCCACAATGGGAACTCCTCTGCTCTCTTTTTAGAATTACTAGATAAGACTATCTTTTTAAAAATTATGGAGACAATAATATGCAAATTTTTTGAATGAGAGGTATCCTTTTCAAAATTTTTGTTCCAACTTGTTATTCTCATTCCAGCCTCCTCCTTAAAGAAGCTTAAAGTCAAATCTCTCTTCTTGTGATTTGTTTCACGTTATCTTGCATCTTTGTTGTGTGTAATTAAATATATTCCTAGAGGCCTGTCTACTTTCACTGATTTTTCTTTCCATGTGAATTATTATCCTTTTATGTTTATTTTAAATAATTCATGATTTATGCAGAAAGAAAAAAGTTATCTGTAAACTGCATCTCATTAAAACAGGGGTGGGGGAGAAAGAAAGCTAAACAGGAAGACATCACATTTAATTTTTGCCAACCAAAAAACAGAAGCATAGAACTAACTCTACTTGAAACCTCCCAATCTTACTCTACGTAGAAAAACCCAAATGGAATGAGAATTCGATAGAGCATCACCCTGCGTTAGAAGCAGAGACCCCGCCACATCTGATTATTGTCTTAATTTAAAATTTAAATAGATTTCCTTGCTTGTAGAAAGGATCTGCCAGTCTGTATGCCACGTATACAGCCATAACCCAGAGCAAGAAAGTTTGACATTAGGGTTTTTTATTTTATTTATTTACTTATTTTAGGTTTTTTTTTGTTTGTTTGTTTTGTTTTTTTTCTTTTTAGGGCTTCACTCACAGAGATTCCCAGGCTAGGGGTCCAATCAGAGCTACAGCTGCTGGCCTACAGACACCACAGCCACAGCAATGCAGGATCCAAGCCACATCTGCCACCTACACCACAGCTCATGGCAATGCCAGATCCTTAACCCTCTGAGTGAGGCCAGGAATTGAACCTGCAACCTCAGGGTTCCTAATCGGATTAGTTTCCGCTATGCCACGACAGGAACTTCTCTTTTATTTATTGTTTATTTATTTTTGCTTTTTAAGGCTGCACCCTTGGCATACAGAAATCCACAGGCTAGGGGTCTAATTGGAGCTACAGCTGCTGGCCTACACCACAACCACAGCAACACCAGCCCTGAGCCACATCTATGACCTACACCACACTGAATGGCAGCACCAGATCCTTAACCCACTGAGCGAGGCCAGGGATCAAACCCACGTCCTCATGGATACTAGCGGGGTTCATTACCACTGAGCCATGATGGGAACTCCAACATTAGGGTATTTTAAAAGGGTTCGTTCACTTCTTTCCAAATACAGAATAATAATGTCTGCTTGCCTCATCTTGTCTCGTCTGGCATAAATGACAAATACACCCACAGGCAGACAGAAGCCCATGTCATACTGATTTACGAAAGCCTGCAGATGAGTGTTGTGGGATGGGAAACCGATTTGTCAAAGAGCCATGCCTGCTCATGCTGCCTCCCTCCAGTCGGCAAGGAGGACATCTCGGATTAGGCTTATAACAAACACCAGAATGCTTTTCTTTACGTTAGATTCAGCATTCTGGATGCAGGTTCAAATATACTTATCCTCTGGAAAAGAGGTGGGTACAGAGTTGCCCAAAGTGAGGATGTCACCCACGGACTGACAGTATATGTACCACTACTGCCTATCAAGGCACCAAAAAGAACACACCCAGGGATTCCCATCATGGCTCAGTGGAAACGAATTTGACTAGTATGCATGAGGATGCAGGTTTGATCCTTGTCCTTGCTCGGAAGGTTAAGAATCCGGAGTTGCCGTGAGCTGTGGATCCCACCCCCTAGCCTGAGAACCTCCATGCACCATGGGTGTGGCCCTAAAAAGACAAAAAAAAAAAAGAAAAAAAAAAGAAAAAGAATCACATCCCTTTAGAACACAGACCTGGACCACCTGCTTCACATACGCAGCACATGGGATGGATGTAGAAAAAGAAAAAAAAGAAACCAGAACAAAACAAGGTATAATACAGCAAAAAAGACAAACACACCAACCCAGAGATTCCAGAAAACTCAAAAAGCTGAATGAATGGGACTGGAGGTTTTCTACCCTCCTGTTCTATGTGTGGGTTTTAGCCAAACACAGAGTGGATTTTTTTATTTACTGTTGTTACTCAGCTGCCCATTCAAAGCTCAATTGGAAACAGAAGGCAAATATCATTTTTTGCATCAGGATAAGGAGACAACAAAATAGTAGTGTGTTTTCATGCAACTGCACGGTCGTGATTATCTAAGAGAATCATAGGAGGGTCTAGGAAGTAGTTATAGATGGATCCCCAGTACTGCTGCAATAAAACAATACCAAGTGGAATCTTTAAAAAAAAAAGTATTGCAAATGAAACATGAACTGTATTCATAATAATAGCCAACATTTATGGAACGCTTATTATGCCTAGGTATTTCGTAACAACCCCAAGTCATAGGAGTTAGAAATTAAGACATAGAAAGGTAAAATAATTTGTCCAGTGTAACAGAATATGATGGATAAACTGCATGTTAGCCATCCATTGGGATGGTCTCTGGCCACTTTAATAGATAAAAAGGGGTGTAGATACCTGGCCCCATTTCTCACATCCACAGGGGAAATAAATGGCCCTGACATGGAAATTCATGCACAGACTGAGAGTCTAGATGCTTCTCTGTTCATAGCCCAGGAGCTCTTTCTATGATGGGGTGCTTTCTATGTAGCTCCTAGTGGGCTCTCCTGATACTTGAGACTTGCTTTTGATTCAATTATCCAACAGAATCAGGGAAAATCAGTAACACATAGAAGAATGATTTCTGGGGAAAAAAAGAACATCCTTTCATGCCCAGGATCATCCATATGGCCTAAGGGGGCTCTATCTTCTCTCAGTATCTATTTCTATTTACTCATATCTGGGGACTAGGAAAGCTCCTTTGGGGTTGGGACATGCATCCCAGCCCTAATTAGTGGTTAGACATATCAGCACTGATGGCAGAGGGAGAGGTGACCGAAGCCAGTTTCTGTGCAAAGAGAAGGACGGGGACAGAATGAGCCAGACTGAGCAACAGATCCTAAGAACCAGGCAGGGGATGGGATGCCTGTGTGTGTGATGAACTGTTGTTCATGTGAATTGGAAGAGTTGCTTCACTAAACACTTTAGTGCGTTGGGCCCAAGCTATCTTTTATGAGATCCTCAACCCACCGCCCAACCTGGCCCTTCCCTCTTTTCAAGCAGCAGAGACTAACTGAACAAGGAGCGCCTGCCCTTGCCTGTCCTCTCCCTTCCTAAGAGGCCTCTGAGCCATCCCAGTGCTGCAGGACCAAGAGCATCATCACGCAAGGTGTGAATCCAAGATGGCGACCCACGCTAATGCGGAAGTGCCACGGTTGGCTCCTATT
Organism: Sus scrofa; assembly: GCF_054392235.1. Taxonomy (NCBI): domain Eukaryota; kingdom Metazoa; phylum Chordata; class Mammalia; order Artiodactyla; family Suidae; genus Sus; species Sus scrofa. The sequence goes on from NC_139393.1 coordinate 70,975,807, forward strand.
AGGGACAAGAGCCGTTCCTGAAAATTCTCTTAGAATTCTGGGGTGAAAGCCATGGTGAGAAAGGCCCTTTCTAGTCAATGATAACAGAGAAGGAAGCAATGTTCAACTTCCAACTTCACAAGATCATATCCGGCCAGTGGGAATTGGCAGATGTCCCTTCTACAGAGGAAGTGGAATGCCAGCCTAACTGGCACCAGGATTGCAGTGCTTCATCCAAGGACCTGAATTCTAGCTCTAATAGCCCTGAGATAGCAGTGGTGTTATTTGGTCAGGGACAGCAGTAGCAGGGCCTTGGCTTGGCAAAAAAAAAACCAAACAAACAAAAAATGACTATACTGATTCAAGAAAACATGTAAAACATCTCTTGGGAATTATCAGAAATGTTTGAAGGAGGGCGGTCGGTCGCCAAGGTGCTGAGTTTTCCACCTGTGACATCTTGGCTCTTCAGGTGAGATGACTGTATCTGTGCATACAGGCCAGTGATGCCCAGGGCACTGGGGTTGGTTACTAGTTACTGTTACTTTCTAATGGGCATGATTCCAAACAACCTGCTGCTTAAATACTAATTTCCAAGACCGCAGTGAGAAGAGTGAAATTCTGATTCCTTCTCCCCATAAAATCTCTATCTCTAAGAATGAGTTCTGGCTTCTAATACAAGATGTTTTACTTTCTCCCAAAAGGCCAGCTAAGAAGAACAAAGGGAATGACTGAACTTGAGAGAAGGAGAAGAAGAAATATCAGTAGACCAGAAAGAGTGACGAATTTCTGGAAAATGGGAAGCAGAAGGAATCATACTGAGTGACAGCCTGGAGTGGGGCGGCTCAGTTCCTGAAGGAGCAGGGCGAGTGGCAGACATTCCCACTGGGTGAACCAGAGAGACACTCCAAGGACAGGGGTAGCAACAGAGAGCAGGAGTGGGTGAAAATGGGGAGACACAGAAGTGGTTTATGGAAGGATCATTTCTGGAACCATTACCCAAGGGCACCCTTCCTCCTCCTCTCCCAGCCTCCAAAGTGTTGGGGGACTCCTAGTTTCAGAGGGTTGCTCTCTAAAAAAAAATATTGCTTGGGGAGATCTAGGGAACAACGAGTGGCCTCGGGCACCCAGGGCTTTACTTTGGCACGATAAAGAGAGATGTTTTGCCAGCTCCCTGCCATGGCACCCTAAAGAGAGCCTGCCAGTCAACGTGCCCTGTAGGCACACACATCTCTCATGGTCAGCCCTTTCTTTCAGGGGAAAGACCTGGAGGGAAAAGAGGATTAACCCACAGGAAGAAGTGCCCAATCCACACACGAGCTTCTTTATTAGTCTACTGCATGAGGAAGGATGGGATAAGATACCTCACAATTATTCCGTGGCTTAAGAAACAAAACTTCATTATACTACACAGCAGCCGTCCACTCAGTGGGTCTCTCTTCTCATGCATCATTCTGGGAGACAGCTCAGCCATCATCCACTCATGGTGTCCAGGGTCACTTCCGCGGACAGAAAGAGGGAATGAGATTAGGGAAGGGTCATGATGATGCTCTTTAAAGCACCACCTGAGAGGGGGTTCTTTATCCGGGATAGAACATCTCACTGCAAGAGCATCTGGGAAAGAGTCGAGCCCTGAATCAGGAAGAAGAGCTGATTTGGGTGCACAGATTGCAGCCTCTGCACAGGTACAACAAAGGACCAGACATTCAACTATAACCACTGGCACCCAAAAGAAGGAACAAGGCAGACAGAGAGAACAACCAACCCCTATTCAGTGAACAGAAGAAAAGCTTCAGAAATTCTCTTTAGAGCTTTGAAAAGATATTGCATCTATTTTTAAAATTACACTAAGCTGATATGAAAATGAACCCAAAGGACAACGAAGAATCAAAGTATCAAGACTGAAATTTAAAAATTCAGTAGAACAGGGCAACCACAAGCCAAAACCAAATATTGCATTTGCAAAAAATGAAAAAAAAAAAACACTCAAGTAGATAATAACAGGAGACCATCCAACCAAAAAAAAAAAAAAAAAAAAGAAAGAAAGGAAGAATGGAGAATCATAGAATCAACTGGAACACGAGGTTCAAATGGCAATAAATAATCATCTATCAATTATCACCTTAAATGTCAATGGACTGAATGCCCCAATCAAAAGACACAGAGTGGCTGAGTGGATAAAAAGGCAAAAACCTTCAATATGCTGCCTACAAGAAACTCACCTTAGGACAAAAGATACATATAGATTGAAAGTGAAAGGGTGGGGAAAAGTATTTCATGCCAATAGACATGACAGAAAAGCAGGAGTCGCAACGCTCATATCAGACAAAATAGACTTTAAAACAAAAGACATAAAGAAAGACAAAGAAGGACACTATTTAATGATTAAGGGATCCATCCAAGGAGAGGATGTTACTATTGTCAACATATATGCCCCAAATACAGGAGCACCCAGATACATACAACAAATATTAACAGACATAAAGGGAGATATTGATGAGAACACAATCATAGTAGGAGACCTAAATACCCCCCTCACATCAATGGACAGATCCTCTAGACAGAAAACCAATAAAGCAACAGAGATCCTAAAGGAAACAATAGAAAAGTTAGACTTAATTGATATCTTCAGGACACTACATCCAAAAAAAGCAGAATACACATTCTTCTCAAATGCTCATGGAACATTCTCAAAAATCGACCACATATTGGGACACAAAGCGAATCTCAATAAATTTAGGAGCGTAGAAATTATCTCAAGTATCTTCTTTGACCACAATGCCATGAAATTAGAAATCAACCATGGGAAAAGCAAAGAGAAAAAACCTACTCCATGGAGACTAAACAACATGCTACTAAAAAACCAATGGGTCAATGAGGAAATCAAGAAGGAAATTAAAAACTACCTTGAAACAAATGATAATGAAGACACAACCTCTCAAAATCTATGGGATGCTGCGAAAGCAGTGCTCAGAGGGAAATTTATAGCAATCCAGGCCTTTCTCAAAAAAGAAGAAAGATCCCAAATGGACAACTTAACCCTCCACCTAAACAAATTAGAAAAAGAAGAACAAAGAAGTCCTAAAGTCAGCAGAAGGAAGGAAATTATAAAGATCAAAGAAGAAATCAATAAAATAGAGATTCAAAAAACAATAGAGAAAATTAATAAAACCAAGAGCTGGTTCTTTGAAAAGGTGAACAAAATTGATAAACCCCTGGCCAGACTCACTAAAAAGAGGAGAGAAAGAACCCAAATAACCAAAATTATAAATGAAAAAGGAGAAATCACAACGGATACAGCAGAAATACAAAAAACCATAAGAGAATACTATGAACAACTATACGGCAACAAGTTTGACAATCTGGAAGAAATGGACAATTTTCTAGAATCTTACAGCCTGCCAAAACTGAATCAAAAAGAAACAGACCAACTGAACAGACCGATCACTAGAAATGAAATTGAAGAGGTCATAAAATCACTCCCTACAAATAAAAGTCCAGGACCAGATGGCTTCACAGGTGAATTCTATCAAACATATAAAGAGGAATTGGTGCCCATCCTCCTTAAACTCTTGCAAAAGGTTGAAGAAGAAGGAATACTCCCAAAGACATTCTATGAGGCCACCATCACCCTCATTCCAAAACCAGACAGAGATACCACCAAAAAAGAAAACTGTCACCCAATATCATTGATGAATATAGATGCAAAAATTCTCAACAAAATCTTAGCCAACCGAATCCAACAACATACCAAAAAAATTATACACCATGACCAGGTTGGGTTCATCCCAGGTTCACAAGGATGGTTCAACATACGCAAATCAATCAGCATCATACACCACACTAACAAAAAAAAGGTCAAAAATCATATGATCATCTCAATAGACGCAGAAAAAGCATTTGACAAAGTTCAACATCCATTCATGATCAAGACCCTTGCCAAAGTGGGTATAGAGGGAACATTCCTGAATATAATCAAAGCCATTTATGATAAACCCACAGCAAATATAATCCTCAATGGGGAAAAACTGAAAGCCTTCTCACTCAAATCTGGAACAAGACAGGGATGCCCACTCTCACCACTGCTCTTCAACATAGTTTTGGAAGTCTTAGCCACAGCAATTAGACAAACAAAAGAAATCAAAGGCATCCATATAGGAAGAGAAGAGATCAAACTGTCACTGTATGCAGATGACATGATACTATACATAGAAAACCCTAAGGACTCAACCCCAAAACTCCTTGAACTGATTAATAAATTCAGCAAAGTAGCAGGATATAAGATTAACATTCAGAAGTCAGTTGCATTTCTGTATACTAGCAATGAAACATTAGAAAAGGAATACAAAAAAAATGATACCTTTTAAAATTGTACCTCACAAAATCAAATACCTCGGAATACACCTGACCAAAGAGGTAAAGGACCTATATGCCGAGAACTATAAAACCTTAATCAAAGAAATCAAAGAAGATGTAAAGAAATGGAAAGATATTCCATGTTCCTGGATTGGAAAAATCAATATTGTGAAAATGGCCATCCTACCCAAAGCAATCTACAGATTCAATGCAATCCCTATCAAACTACCCATGACATTGTTCACAGAACTAGAACAAACAATCCAAACATTTATATGGAACCACAAAAGACCCAGAATCGCCAAAGCAATCCTGAGAAACAAAAACCAAGCAGGAGGCATAACTCTCCCAGACTTCAAGAAATACTACAAAGCCACAGTCATCAAAACAGTGTGGTACTGGTATCAAAACAGACAGACCAATGGAACAGAATAGAGAACCCGGAAATAAACCCTGACACCTATGGTCAATTAATTTTTGACAAGGGAGGCAAGAACATAAAATGGGAAAAAGAAAGTCTATTCAGCAAGCATTGCTGGGAAACCTGGACAGCAGCATGCAAAGCAATGAAACTAGAACACACCCTCACACCATGCACAAAAATAAACTCCAAATGGCTGAAAGACTTAAATATACGACAGGACACCATCAAACTCCTAGAAGAAAACAGAGGCAAAACACTCTCTGACATCAACATCATGAATATTTGCTCAGGTCCGTCTCCCAAAGCAATAGAAATTAGAGCAAAAATAAACCCATGGGACCTCATCAAACTGAAAAGCTTTTGCACAGCAAAGGAAACCCAAAAGAAAACAAAAAGACAACTTACAGAATGGGAGAAAATAGTTTCAAATGATGCAACCGACAAGGGCTTAATCTCTAGAATATACAAGCAACTTATACAACTCAACAGCAAAAAAACCAATCAATCAATGGAAAAATGGGCAAAAGACATGAATGGACATTTCTCCAAAGAAGATATACAGATGGCCAACAAACACATGAAAAAATGCTCAACATCGCTGATTATAAGAGAAATGCAAATCAAAACTACCATGAGATACCACCTCACACCAGTCAGAATGGCCATCATTAATAAATCCACAAATAACAAGTGCTGGAGGGGCTGTGGAGAAAAGGGAACCCTCCTGCACTGCTGGTGGGAATGTAAACTGGTACAGCCACTATGGAGAACAGTTTGGAGATACCTTAGAAATCTATACATAGAACTTCCATATGACCCTGCAATCCCACTCTTGGGCATCTATCCGGACAAAGCTCTACTTAAAAGAGACACATGCACCCGCATGTTCATTGCAGCCCTATTCACAATAGCCAGGACATGGAAACAATCCAAATGTCCATCAACAGATGATTGGATTTGGAAGAGGTGGTATATATACACAATGGAATACTACTCAGCCATAAAAAAGGATGACATCATGCCATTGGCAGCAACATGGATGGAACTAGAGAATCTCATACTGAGTGAAATGAGCCAGAAAGACAAAGACAAATACCATATGATATCACTTATAACTGGAATCTAATATCCAGCACAAATGAACATCTCCTCAGAAAAGAAAATCATGGACTTGGAGAAGAGACTTGTGGTTGCCTGATGGGAGGGGGAGGGAGTGGGAGGGATCGGGAGCTTGGGCTTATCAGACACAACCTAGAATAGATTTATAAGGAGATCCTGCTGAATAGCATTGAGAACTATGTCTAGATACTCATGTCGCAACAGAAGAAAGGATGGGGGAAAAAACTGTAACTGCAATGTATACATCTAAGGATAACCTGACCCCCTTGCTGTACAGTGGGAAAATTAAAAAAAAATAAATAAATAAATAAATAAAAAATCAATAGATGAGTAGTTGATAATGTTGGTTGTCGATTTTGAATTTTTAAAATAAACTTATACTGTAGTGAAAGAACCAGGAGTTCCTGCTCTGGCTCAGCAGGTCACGGACCCAACTATTATCCATGAGGATGTACGTTTGATCCCTGGCCTTCCTCAATGGATTAAGGATCCTGTGTCGCCATGAGCTGTGGTGCAGGTCGCAGGTGCAGCTCAGATCCCGCATTGTTGTGGCTGTGGTGCAGGCCAGCAGCTGCAGCTCTGATTCGACCCCCTAGCCTGGAAACTTCCATGTGCCACAAAAAAGCAAAAAATAAAATAATAATAACAACAAATACGAAAATCATGCATGTTGTAGGTAGAGATACAGAAAGGTGAAGGAACAAGTAGGAACTCTAATTTCCTCCAATCACATGGTAGGAAGTTAGGACATACAGTGTAAAGCTAGTGGATGCCCTAAAATAGAGAATTAGCTATATTATCTTAATTGATAAGATTAATAATACTGAAAGTGAGGTTGGGGACAGGGTAGAGAGAGAGAAGAGAAGGTAATTCAGGTGAGTTTTCAGTTCTGTCACTTGATACAACTTAAAAGTTGACAAGTCAAGAAAGATGGGTGTAAACAAACTTTCCAGCTCTGTGGAGGTAATTGCTAGAAAAAGGTACCATAGGGAAAAGTGATTAAGGGCGTTTACCTTTGGCAAATGGGACTAAAATACAAAGAGACTGGAAGGTTTGGCTTTTTATTTTATACCCTTGGATATTTTAATTTTCACTGTCATATTTTTCTTGCATTACATAAGTTGTGGAAAGACACACACTGCTAACAGTGGTCATTCAGGTGAGTTGGAATGAGAGATGTTGGTGTGGCATCGGAAAGCTTTTTTTTTTCCCATTCTTTAGTTGCCTAGATTATATTTTTATAATAGCAATTACTGGCCGAATACTAGTATATCTTATTACAATTTTAAATATCACCCTCCCCCATATTTCGGTTGGCTTAGGAGAGAAACAGACCCTTTTGAGCTGTCAAGAGCCCCACCGTACAACCCCCAAGGCTGTAGGCAGTCAATCCAGAATTCTCTCATGGGGAATCTGAACTTCAACCTCACCACGAAGTGCATCTATTTTGGTACAGAATAGTTCTCGAAGGATGCGGTGTCTCACTTCCTGTAGGCACAATGTACAACTTTAGTTGATTAGTTCTGCCAGTGTAACTTATTGCATTACCATGTCCTTGAAAGGCTCTCTAGGGGTACCCCATTCTTTTTGGGTGCTATCACCCTAGGACATTTGGTACCAGATTTTTAAAGAATTATGTTTCAAGCCCAACGTTACTGATTTTTCAGCATTGTTAACTTTCAACAGTTTATTTCCAGCTGTGATGTGTATGAGTAAAATTGAATGCCAGAGGGCTAGCTTTTATGGTTCTTGTTTTAATAATTGTATGGTAATGTTTTTATTACTACGATTTTGTCACCAAAGCTGTGACTTGGACTGATTTAGCTTAATGATCACATAACTTCTGCAGACATCAGGACCTACCTTAGGCCAGAAAAGATTGGAGAGTTCAGAAAGAGGGTGCAGGAAACCAAAACACGTTTTGTTCACTCATGGATGTGTCTTACTTGTAGAAAATAAATATTATTTCTAAGTTACAGCTGTCAAAAGTTGATGAGATCACATAACCCCCACTTGAATACACCAGAAGCCCTCAGAGCCGGGGTGGTGGGTCTGCTCGTTTCCCTCATGCTGGCACCACAGACACTCAATAAATATTTGCTGAATGAATACTTCTATAGATGAATGAAAGGATGAATGAATGAGTCGTAGATAGACTTCAATTTTCAAAGTCTCTGTCTGGTTCTCATGCAGAAGCTCACACCACCTCTCCTATCATAGCCACAAGATTACTGAAGTGAAAAATCTTAAAAGTTTAAGGCCTCCAAAGGCCTAGACTGACCCCGGAAGACTTATTTTCCAGTTTTGATCAAACAAAGCCATAGGGACAGCCTCACCTCCTCCGTGAGTGGCGTTTATGCCAAATAGATTTCATAGTCTAGACAGTCCATTCTTAAGTGTGTGAATTTATTTCAGAGTTTAGACTATAAATAGGACACCCTGGAAACCATAAAAATGAAGATAGGTGATTTACAGGAAGATGTGCGTTTAAATCAGAGTATCTCCTTAGGTGAAAACATATCACCAACCAAACAGATTTTATCAAGGGGCAGATTCAGAGGTAATGATGGGCTGACTGGTGAGAGATAAACCTGAGTAATGGTTGGCAGGTCTATTGAATTTGGACATTCATGAGGCTTTCCTTCCAACAATTCCTTCTAGAACATGCCCCAAAGGGAAAACCACTCTACCAGCATGATATCTGGGAACCTCTGCAGCTTTGCAGTGAAGTTTTTAAGAGCAGTACTAAAATCAGCTCAACTTCTCTGTAGCCCCCATGTCTCCAGCAGCATCACAGTCGCCTCCTGCCCGGGATGGAAGTGGAAAGTATTTATCCCAGGGACCCCCGAACACCATGACATAGCTGGACACCCCTTCCCCCTGAGCTTGAAGGGGAGAGAGGATGTCCTGGAGCCTCAGACTTCCCACCGGGCCCCTTCTTTGGGTTTCCAATGAGAACATGGCAACGTGAGTCCTGCCCTGAAAAGGGCCCCTTGGTCTGTCTTCCATAAGCTGGGAGCCTGTCGATGGTATATTTTGGAGAGAAACTCTGGATCTGTGATAAGCGTTTGGAGTTGTGTTCTAACCCCTTCCTGACCATCCCATTCCTCAATTAATCGCTGGGGCGGGGCGGGGGGGATCTGACAAGTCTACCTCTGCTCACAGGCTCCTTGGCGTGGTTCCCATAGATGCAGGAGGGCACACCCTTGAATATAATATAGTCAAAGTGCTATTACATCAATTACAGCATTTATTATAGAACTATTTACAAGGTAAATACATGCAACGTAAAACATTAAAGAAACATAATTATGCAGACATGGAAGGGAGAAGTTAGGGTATTAAATACGAAGCCCTTGATTAATCAGTTGCTCTAAGAATGGGTTAGTGAGGTTTATTCAGATGAGCCTCAAGCCTGCGTCCTTGGGAAAAGCCAGGTATCTTGGGATTTGGGGCTAGCTAGCTCTTTGTTTTCTCTTAATTTTAGCAATAAAAGCAAATCCTTTTTTTTCCTCTTTCTCTCTCTCTGAAGGAATGGAGACTTCTCATGAAATCATTGCAGTTGTCAATCATTTGTATCTCTCCAAATCAAAATGGAGGCTATTACGAAGTGTTAGCAACTATGATAGGATCTTAGCGCACAAACTAGATACCAATCTTGTTATCCTTCAAAGGAAAGGAAACGCTACTGGCTACTTTGCAGGATTTCCTGTACACAACTTCCAACGGTGTGCAGGGTTTGTTTAGAATGATGAGGACTTTGGTTGCACCATTCACTCTGTCTTATTCATGTCTCCAAATCACTCTGAATAAGATGTTTAGGCTCTGTTAATTCAATTCACCCACAGAGGGACTATTGTCTCCTTGGATTTGGAAGGCTTTGCAAGTATGTCTCCAATTGGACATCTTCCTATTCTGATTCATTCACTCAAAGGACAGCAATTCCATTCTTGCTGTTTCTCAAGCCCTAAATCAAGTCATCCTGATTCCTCATCACCACCACTTTTTTCCCCCGCATTGAATCCTTTAAGAAGTCCTACTGGGTCTACATTCTGCATGTGGGTTAGTTAATGTACCAGAGGTTCAGTTTTCCCGTCTACAATATTGGGATAACAGTGTTACACCCACCCCACTCCCACTGGAAGATTAAATGGTGAATGTTCATGAAGTGTTAACACCCAGTCTATTGCCATTCGTAGGCTTACATGGCAACTAAAATTATATGGTATATGCCATACTTTCATGGACCGCCAAAAGATTCAGAAGACTAGTAAGAAAGAGACATCAATAAAACATCCACTAGTGAAAGAAATGCTAGTTTGGTAAAGAACATGAAAACAAATGCAACGCTATTTGAAGTTTGGAAAATAAAATTAGCCCAGGAAGCATTGATACTCTTAAAAAAAAAAAAAAAGAAAAAAAACAGAACATCAAAAAATAATGCTGGCAGCCAGGTACTTGCACGTCCAAGCCAAGGATGTTCATAGAAAAGCCAGAAAACTTATGAATTTTGACAAACTATCATATTTTAAAAGAATAGATCCAAAATCTGGGCACCTCTCCTCACCTGAGTTTATGAGTTAATCTTTTTTTTTTTTTTTGGCTTTTTACCTTTTCTAGGACCGCTCCCACAGCATATGGACTTCCTAAGCTAGGGGTCGAATCGGAGCTGTAGCCGAGGTCCTACACCACAGCCACAGCAAGGCCAGATCCGAGCCACATCTGCAAACTTCACCACAGTTCACGGCAACGCTGGATCCTTAACCCACTGAGCAAGGCCAGGGATCGAACCCGTAACCTCATGGTTCCTAGTTGGATTAGTTAACCACTGTGCCACAAAGGGAACTCCTGAGTTATTCTTTTTTTTTTTTTTTTTTTTTCTTTTCGCCATTTCTAGGGCTGCTCCCGTGGCATATGGAGGTTCCCAGGCTAGGGATCTAATCGGAGCTGTAGCCGCCGGCCTACACCACAGCCACAGCAAGGCCAGATCCGAGTCACATCTGCAACCTTCACCACAGCTCACGGCAATGCCGGATCCTTAACCCACTGAGCGAGGCCAGAGATCAAACCTGCAACCTCATGGTTCCTAGTCGGATTCGTTAACCACTGCACCACAAAGGGAACTCCTTCTGAGTTATTCTTATAAAATTCTACTTCCCCACATTTTCCAGATATCCTGTGAAGAACATACACAACTTTTACTGTACAGCAGAAATTAACACAACATTGTAAATCAACTATACTTCAATTTAAAAAATTTTTTAAAGAATATATGTAACTTTTATAATCAGAAAAATACTGTTTCAAAAATACATGCTTTAATGAAAGGGTAATTGCAGCCTTATACTTTTTAGTTAACAAAGAATAACTAAAAGAATAATAAAACAATAAAAAATTTTAAAAATTCAGTCAGTCCTAACCTAGTTTGCATGTATTATATCAAGGTGTGAAGTTTTCAAAGGTTAAAAGTTGAGCCAGTTTCTACCCAAGAAAATAAAATCTCAATTTTCTTGTAATTTTTAACGTAAATAAAAAATATCAACTTTTAGGAATTAGTGATTTACACTTATTTTTTTTAATGAAAATTTTCCTCACGCATACATCATGTTATATAGGTTTCTGGGGGGTGAAGGTGGTGGGATGGGGGCTGTTTTTATAGCACATTTAGTTGTTTGGTTTCGGCTTGTAAGTTATATTATTAAATATGTTTATAAAAGTTTGGGGTCTATAAAACCAATAAAAATAATCCTCGCTGTGGCTTTTCCCATAGATTTGCCTTTGAAGTACAGTGCTGTGGTTTAGGTAGTTTCAAGGCTATATTTATTCTATAATTTTAAAATATAAAAGTTAATAACTTAATAGTAGCAACTTGAACTATAATTTTAATTGTGAAACTGTTCTTCCTGTTGACATCACGACTCAATATAGAGTTTGCAAATCAGGCCACAAAAAAGGGCAAGTGCCCTCAGATTCTGTTCTCAGATACTCTTTTATGGCAAATGATTTTCAGGGCTTTTCCCTTTGTCCTCAGAGCTGTCATCAAGCATATCGATAGTCTGAACTTGCTGACAAATATCCCAATGACATAGCGTCAATCCATGATCCAACTGTGTTGAGTGCTTGCAACTATGTAGGAATCAGAAAAGAAATAGGCTCTCTCGAAGTTCAAAAACATGTATTGAGCTTCTGCTCTGTGCCAGGGGCCGTGCTGCTTGTCTCTCCCCGCATCGTGTCATTCAACTCCTGTGAGTATTAAGTCCAGGAGCAAGAAGTTAAGACAGCCACCTTCCATAAAGGGACAAAGGAAGTGGCAATATCAGGCTTTGAACCCCTGTCATCCAATTCTAAGCCCACTGCACACCATTCAAAAACTAGAGTGAAAATGATTTTAGGAAGAGGAGCTGGTGTGACCAAAGTATCAGCCACATTCCAACAGAACACACAGCAGAGCAAGAGAGCCTATTATTTCTGAAGGTAGGAAACCAAAGCAAATTGAGGTCTTGCAGACTCGTCTAGAGGGATGCTAGCGAGTTAGCCATTAGACTGCTTTGCCTGCAGCTCTCTTTTGATTAGGGCAGGGCCACAGGACAGCGGCATGGGGAGGGGAGGACTCTTCTTGAATCAACCACCCACCCCCATGACAAGACCACCACTGAGAAGGGGAGGCATGGTTCAGGCCTTGAAAGCCTTGAGCAGCCCCATGGCCTCAGTGGTCCAGACCTCAAGGTATAGTTCATGGCTATAAGGAGTAGAAATTCGAGGCTTGGTTGATCATTTTGGGGGTGTTAGAGCAAATTCAACTTCTTTCTTTCAAGAAGAATCTTGGGAGTTCCCATCATGGGGCAGCGTGGTTCTGACTAGGAATCATGAGGTTGCGGGTTCGATCCCTGGCCTTGCTCAGTGGGTTAAGGATCTAGCATTGCCATGAGCTGTGGTGTAGGTCACAAACATGGTTCGGCTCTGGCGTTGCTGTGACTGTGGCGTAGGCTGGCAGCTGTAGTTCTGATTCGACCCCTTGCTTGGGAACCTCCATATGCTGCGGGTGTGGCCCTAAAAAGACAAAAGACAAAAAAAAATTTTTTTTAAGTAAAAAAAAAGAAGAATCTTGGTGCTGCCAGGAGGCATTTTCTTGGAATTGTAAATGGTGGAAAATGGCCTCTTCTTCGATCACTGAATAAAAGAGGGCTCCTGAGGAGACTCATGCTGTGTCTGTGGTGAAGATATTAGTGAGGGGATATGGGCCATTACACTCCCCAGAAAACAATTTTCCTAGGTAGGCTCCCCCCGCCACCGCCCCCCAGTCTTAGTGTCAGAAAGAGTCTACTAAGGACACTGAATCATGTCACCGATCAGGGTTTTGACTTCACTCTGGACCTTTAAGAAAGGCGAGAGCCACATTTAGGGCTCACATTAGCAAGCACATAGAATTTTAAAATAAGTGTTTTTATATGAGCCTCCCTCCTGCCTAGCACCTAGCTTTTAATTCCTCATTGAAAGTACATTTTCCTTTATTTTGCTGGATCCTTGTCATCTCCCTACATGGCCTCAGGTCCCTTTGGCAACAAGGCAGGATCCACACCTACATGTCCACACAAAGCACTGCTGGCGGGGGAAGGTCCACCAGGGTGTGGGGGAGCTGAGCCCAGCGTCTGGCCTCCCCTCGCCAGCCTCCCCCCCAAAAATGCCTTCTGGGGGAGGCTTGGGTGTTTGCACCCAGCTTGCTAACACCCTCATGGGAAGTGACCAAGCTCACGACCAAGTGTGACCGTCAGACCATTGGACTTGGAGGCCACTAGGGGTGGGGGCAACAGGTGAAAAGCACAGGAGCTCATGGAGAGTCCCACCTGGCAGTGACCGACGCCACTGTGCATCTTGGCACTGCCGCCTCCCATGAGTGTCACCTGGAGGGGATTCCCTTCCCTTTACTGGCCTGTCTCCTGTCTCTAAATCAGAACAGCAGTTCTCTACATGACAAGGTTGAGATACAGACGATAATAAGTATAATATACCTACGCTAGTGATGGGTCTATGAGAAAGTAACAAATATATATATATGACATTATCTCATCATCGTCATCAACCCGGATAAGAAAAATTGACCTTTGCAGAGTCCCAGTGACTTCATTTGATATGTGTGTATATATGTGTGTTTATGTATGTGGCTATGCACGTGTATGAATATATCCACTCACACACATAGCATCCCCTAGACGGTCTATTACAATAAGAAGACAAATCTCTGTCCTCAGGGGAACAATATGTGAGCAGGTGGGTTCCTGTGCACCAGCTCTGGGAAGATCATGAAGGTGGCAAGTCTCAGGGCTCAGGGTGCGATGCAATTAGCTGAGGCAGAAACAGAGGGCAGCTCAGCTTTTTTTTTTTTTTTTTCCAAACAGGATTTTTTTTTGACGTGTAGCCATGTATATATCTTTATGACCTACAAGAAGAGAATAGGCTAAATGCACCCCCCCACACACACACTCCCTGATTCTGTGCAAGGTCTGGCCCAGGGGAAGCAGGACCCCTCTTCCTCCAGATGCCTCTGCCAGTGGAACCCTGGGAACAGGACAGGTGTGGCAGCCAGATGGAGGTCCCCAGCCCGGCTGTTACAGTTGCCCCCTCCCCAGCCTGACTGGGGGGAGCCTCCAACATAGGCCTGACATCAGGTACATCCTCCAGAACCTTCTTCCCGTATACCCTGCCATGCAAGCTGTCCCCTATTCCCCACCTGGTCCCCAAAATTACTGGCTGGTGTCTCATCCCACAGAGACTTTCTCTCTCTATTAAGGTAACATAAGTAGACATTCGTCGACGTGTTCCTGGCCCTCCAGAAATTCTTTTCTACTGCTTAAATCCCAAAGCTCAAGTGCATCTTTTTCCCATTTTATGGTGCTCAGAATTGCAGAAGAGTTAGCCATTTCCTTGTGCCAAAGAGCTCGTAGGCGGTGGCCACACCGATTTGAACAAGCGCTGCTGAGACATGGTCCTCTTTGAAAGAGAAAGTACTACTTCACCCAAGATATTAGGAATTTGGAGTTCCCGTCGTGGCGCAGTGGTTAATGAATCCTACTAGAAGCCATGAGGTTTAAGGTTCGATCCCTGGCCTTGCTCAGTGGGTTAGGGATCCGGCGTTGTCGTGAGCTATGGTGTAGGTTGCAGATGTGGCTCAGATCCTGCATCGCTGTGGCTGTAGCGTAGGCCAGAGGCTACAGCTCCAATTCGACCCCTGGCCTGGGAACCTCCATATGCTGTGGAAGGGGCCCTAGAAAAGGCAAAAAAAAAAAAAAAAGATATATATTAGGAATTTACTTCTAAGAAAAGCCTGACGAGTCTCCATGCTTTGGACGCACCTACAAGTGTAGGCAGGCACACAAATTGTGGCTTACACACTTCTAGAAATATCTTTGGATTACATAGTTTGAACAACAGTTAAGAAAAATGGTCCAGGAGTTCCTGTTGCGGCTCAGCAGGTTAAGAACCCAACATAGTGTCCGTGAAGATGCAAGTTCCATCCCTGGCTTTGTTCAGTGTGCTAACGATCCAGTGTTGCCACAAGCTGTGGTGTAGGTCGTAAACGTGGCTCGGATCTGGTGTTGTCGTGGCTGTGGCGTAGACCAGCAGTGCCTGGGAACTTTTATGTGGCACAGGTGAACCCTTAAAAAAGAAAAAGAAAAAAAGAAAAAAAAATTGTCCGTAAGAATCAAGAAATTAATACATATTTATCTATCTCAACCTTTTAAAAAGTTTTAAAATGTAAACTTTTGCTGTGTATGTTTCCTAGAGGAATTTTATAATTTATGATTATTTTAAAAACACAGGCCAAAATAGATGAGAAAATATTGGAGGAAAACCAACAATTTAATGGTAATTGGAAGGAAGGTAATTAAGAGTGTTATTATGCAGATATTGCAATAAAAACAATATTTGCTTTGGTGACTCATAATAAGAGCAGGCATTTGAACTGAAACCAGTGAAATGTTATGTGATGGGAAAACAATTGATCTTGGTTTTTATGTGCACATTCTCATTGCCTAAAGTTTCTTCTGGTTAAATAAAGTTCTTTATACCTTTTAAATAGTTTGTGCTGCATCTTGGCAAATTAATAGTTTAAAATAATTATTCACAAATGTAATGGGGCTCTACCAAATAGTTCTATGCAATTTTGGCTGTAATAATTAACAGAAAATACAACAATATATTTGATAAAAAATATGTAAGAATCATAAGTAAATCTTCTGATATCGTTGGGCTATGTTAGACTTTTTATAAACTGATTTATAAACTTTTTCCCTATGGCTTTGTTTGAAGAATTCTGTTTGGTTTTATTCTGTTTAATTCAACTTCATTTTTTTTTGCAAGTCACCACATGTTAAAAATACTAACATTTCTGTTATGGGAATTTCCACTGTAGTGCAGTGGGTTAAGAAACTGCATTGGCTTCAGTCGCTGCAGGGGCTCAGTGGAGGCTCAGGTTCATTCCCTGGCCCAGTGCAGTGGGTTAAGGATCTGGCGCTGCCCCAGCTGTGGTGTAGGTTACAGCTGTGGCTTGGATTCAGTCCCTGGCCCCGGAACGTCCATATGCCGCAGGTTCAGGCATAAAAAGGAAAATACAAAGAAGAAGAAGTAATAGAATTTTGTGGTTATACAGGGATTTAATAATCATGATGTGGGAACTACATGGAGGGTGGATTGGCTTAAAGACTAAAAACTAGATCTTCTTCCTCTAACAACTCGTTGTATAGATCCCAACCTTTAACTATGGTTTATTAAATATTTTAGAAAATCTGTATCATGAAATTGCTATGGAAGGCCAGATAACATCCTAAAGGATCAAAGTAATACATCAAGTGACGATCTGAGAAAAGACACATTGCTTTTGCCTTCTACTCTGTGTGTGTGTGAGAGCGAGAAAGAGAGAGTGCAATAAAAATTTTGGTGATTTCCTATAATTAGCAACTAATAATTTATCAGAACTAACTTTTAGACTGATAGTTTTTCTTTATTAAAAGAAAACAACATTATTCACTTAAAGGTTGATTATGCTCTCAGATTGCTGCCCATAGCTGAGTTGCCCCAAAGACTGAGATGTGACATAGGATAGTTGAACCTCATCAGCCTGTTCACTTCCTGAGGGAACAGACCGAAGAAATTGTTCTAGAAACTGGTTAAGTCTCATGGACCACATTTCTGTCGTCGAAGGCAAAGGAAAAGTTTGGTCGTTTTCCTAAGCGATTGAAGCAGAGTGATTGGGGATCAGAGGAAAGAGGACATGAGAGAGAAGAGCCGAGTGCTGAGAAGAGGTGAGGTTCTCGAATGATGGATGCTGCCGTTCCTGGTCCTTTAGCTTTGGAAGCTTGGCTCTAAGGTGGCATCTGGGCAGCCTGTTAAATTTCCTTTTAGAGTCTAGGTCCTCTGTGGTTTGCATCAAATTCCACAGCCTTCAGGAAAGCCCATTCATTCCGAGGTTTCAACCCATCTATTCAGTGTGCGCCATGATCCAAACTCATTCATTCTAGATTCATGACTGGGAGAGGTTTAGTCAATATTTGCTCAGTATCCTGTCAGTTATACAGTGAGGGCTAGCCATCAGAAAATCTTTAAGCCAAGCAGTTTATCTTAGGCAATTCTCACAGCACTTCTTACTGTCTCTCTGTTTATTAACGGAAGTGTGGACACCATCTGACCTGATCTGTTATTGATTGTGGATGAATGCCCCTTGCCTAACTCAGTGCCAGGTACATGGAAGGAGCTTGATGCATATTTGTTGAAGGAGTGAAAGAATGAACATGACGCACACACACACCCCCTTCTCACCCTCGTCCCTCTCTGTGCCTGAGAGCCAGCAGCAAGGCAGTGTCCTCTTTGGGAGGCATGCTTTGGGGTGTGGCTCAAACAAGTCTTTAAAAGGAAGATCATCTTGGGCCCATTGTCTCAGGACCACAAGTCTGTGGTGGCAGCTCTTTGCACAAGCAACTGAATCCACATTCATCTAACTTTTTTTTTCTTTTTGGGGCCACACCTGCGGCGTATGGAATTTCCTAGGCTAGAAGTTACAGCCACCAGCAACACCAGATCTGAGCCACATCTGTGACCTATACTGCAGCTCACAGTAACACCAGATCCTTTATCACACTGAGAAGGACCAGGGATCGAGTCGAATCCTCACGGATACTAGTGGTGTCTGTAACCGCTGAGCCACAACAGGAACTCCCTATCTAATTGTTAATAGATGAAAATGTATTACTATATTTTCCCCTCCGGTTTGTCCTGTGATTTAATTCAAAATGGTATTGAGATGCCACTCAGAGCTAGTTGCCTCTCCACTGAGTTCAGTGAATGGTTATTATTCTTCTGCCCGACTGTCTTTACCACCTAAGTTGGGAGCTTTTTAAGGAGACAATATTTATTTTGAAGTTATGTTTTAGTCATCTATGTAAAGTTTTAAAACTGCTTTTAGTCTATCAGAAAATAATCTTAAGAAAAAACTTTCTGGGAGTTACCATTAGGTCTCATCGAGTTAAAAACCTGACATAGTGTCTGTGAGGACGCAGGTTCAATCCCTGGCCTTGCTTAGTGGGTTAAGGATCTGGCAATGCTGTGTGCTGTGGCATAGATTGTAGCTTGAATCCTGCATTGCTGTGGCTGTGGCTTAGACCAGCAGCTGCAGCTCGGACTAGACTCTTCACCTTGGAACTTCCACATGCTCCAAGTGCAGCCCTAAAAAGAGAGAGAAAGAAAGAAAGAGAGAGAGAAAGACAGACAGAAAGAAGAAAGAAAGAAAGAAAGAAAGAAAGAAAGAAAGAAAGAGGAAAAGAAAGAAAGAAAGGAAGGAAGGAAGAAAAAGAAAGAAGAAAAGAAAGAAAGAAGAAAAGAAAGAAAGAAGAAAAGAAAGAAAAAGAAAGAAAGAAAGAAAGAAAGGAAGGAAGGAAGAAAAAGAAAGAAAGAAGAAAAGAAAGAAAAAGAAAGAGAGAGAGAAAGAAAGAAAGAAAGAAAGAAAGAAAGAAAGAAAGAAAGAAAGAAAGAAAGAAAGGAAGGAAGGAAGGAAGGAAGAAAGAAAGAAAACGAACGAACGCGGATGGAAGGAAAGATGGAGGGAAGGAAAGAAAGATGGAAGGAAGGAAGAAAAGAAAGAAAATAACATAGAAGAGAACCTTGATTTTGGAGAGGCGTAGTTTTCTTAAATGGAACACAAAGGAAAACATTAATGATGTGGATGTCATTGAAATTAAGAACTACTGTTCATTTGAAGATACCATTTGAGAGTGAAGAAAAATATTTCCAATTAATATATTTGACCAAATACTTATATCCAGATTATATAAAGCATGCCTGTAAATCTATAAGAAAAAGAAAAACAACCCAAATTTCTAGAAAATGGACAAAATGCTTGAGTGAGCATTTCACAAAATAGAGCCCAGTGACAAATAAACATACACATTTCTCAACTGCATTACTCATCAGGGAAATAACAAATTAAAACTATGATGTGATACTATGTATACCCGCCTGAATGATGAGTAGTTTTTAAACCAAGAGTTCTGAGTGAGGGGCATGCATATGAAGCCACCGGAACTCTCATGCACGTCAGGGCGGGGGGGGGGGGGATGTATAAATTGGTTTACTACTTTGGAAAACTGTTAGACCATACCTCCAAAAGCTAGCTGTATGTATAATCTATGTCCAGCAGTTCCACTCCTAGGAATATACCCAATGGAAATGTGTGCACATGCACCAAAAGGACGTCCAGAATGTTCACAGCAGCACTATTCCAAAAGTTTAAAAGCTGGAAATAACTCAAAGATTCATTAATGATAAAATAACTAAATAAATTGTAATTTTTTAGCATAATAAATTAATGAAAATAAAACAGAGCTACGTATCACAATATCAGTGAATCTCGCAAATGCAGTGCCAAGTAAAATGAGCCCAAACAACAACAACAACAGCACATACTGTATTACTTATTTACATTAATTTCAAAAAACTAATTGTGATAGCGGCAGTCAGAATAGTGGTTACTTTTGGCTGATAATGACTGAGATGGGCCATGAGAGAGACTCCAAGAGTCTGGTAATGTTCTGGGTTTTTAATCTGATGGTTACATGGCTGTTTTCACTTTGTAAAAATCCATCCAGCTGTACACTCATAATTTGTACCCTTTCTGTATGTACTTGTAGACCCTAAATGTCCAGGTGAGAATATGACACAAATTTCTGAAAAACCTCCAGGTGAAAAGTTTATAAAACTAATTAACCTATGTTAGAGTGATCCAGAAGGCATATGTTAATGGCCACAACTTTTATTAACAGAATAAAGACCACAAAAATGAGTCCGAAATCTCTTCATTGATAAACACACACCATTAGACTGCTGATGCATCAGGTTGCCTGAAATGGTCAACTCTGACCTATGTGGCTACAGTTCCACCCATTAGGCCTGAGAGAAGAAGAGACCCCCTCTTGGCTGGGATAACTCCTGTTTACCTGAGACCAGAGGATCCCAATGACCCCATTTCGTGTAATCCCAAAGAAGGTTTGTGCAGACATAGAGACTAAGAGAAGCTGGGCCACGAGAAGGATGAGCTACAACCACTCTGGCCCCTAATATGTTTCCCTGCATCTTTCCTTCCCTGGCAATCAGTGCGCATTATCTTAAGTAACCCCAGGATGTCATTATTTTCTGAAATCTTAAGGAGGCTCACTAAAACAGAAAGTGATTAGAGTTGGAAGAAGGAAGATTCTGAGTCAGATTCTGTAAAGGATAAACCTGGAAATCTGTCATTTTCACCAGCCTCCCTAATACTTATGGCGCTGATCAACTTTCCTTCTCTACTCTGAAGGACTTCCATTCCTCTGCAAGTCAGGGACTTCTAATACCGGCTTTATATTCTCCATTTCTTCACTGTTGAATATAGCCCTCCAATAAATACTCTTGACCATTCATCTTTGCCAACTCTGATTATTCTCAGATTCTTTTCTTTTCTTTCTTTCTTTCTTTTTTTTTTTGTCTTTTTAGGGCCACACCCATGGCATATGGAGGTTCCCAGGATAGGGGTCGAGTTGGAGTTGTAGTTGCCAGCCTACACCACAGCTACTGCAATGTGGGATCCAAGCCACGTCTGCGACCTACACCACAGCTCACGGCAACACCAGATCCTTAACCCACTGAGCAAGGCCAGGGATTGAACCCACATCCTCATGGATGCTATTCGGGTTCATTATACTGCTGAGCCAGTATAATGATAAGTGATAAACCTGTGTGAAAGGCAAGACAAATTGTTTATTAAATGTTTAAAATATGCATTATTTCCAAACTGCTCTCTTTAAAAATTGAACCAATTTATAGACATGCAAGGATTTAGTAAGCGGTCTCTCTTCACTATATCTTCACCAACATTAACACTTTAAATATTTGTTTATTTGGTACCTTACATGGCCTGCCATTTTTTTGTTGAATTTCTCTTTCTCTGTTTAAGGGTAGATCAAACACTAAGAAATGTTGATCTTGTTTAAGGAAATGATTGAAGCATTATCATATGATATTCTTACAAGGAATATTTCAGTCAGAATTGAGAAATCAACAATAATAGAGCAGAAGGAGGGACTCATATTTGCATGACACCTATTGTTTCAGGAAAACAATTTTAAATATTTGCTTAGTCTTTATGCCTGGACAATTACCTCTAGCATCTCTTAGACGGGGTTGCAACGAGTCTTTTAAAAATTTCACCAGAGGCTCTTTCCTGGTTTGCTTAAGTTGTGGTGGATGTTTATAAACTCACTTTAGAGGGAAAAGTTAATTCATGCTATTTTCTATGTCCCCATCATTTCAGGGTTCTGCAATTTATCTGAGATCTCAGAGACTAGCAGAAATACAAGAAAATACTCCCCCAAATTGCCAGATGCAATTTCCTTGTCCAAGGAAGCCTCTCTTGCTAAGATCATTTGCCTTCGCATTTTGGACAGAGAGGATACAGGCAGCTATTTCGCCCCAGAAGTTAATTTAAAAAAAAAAAAAAAAAGCCTAAAGAAGAGTTGGGAGTTACCTAAATAACTAACCTATTGAATGGACTCCTAATGGAAAAGCCCACAAACCCACTTCTTAGAGTCATTTTCCCCGGGACTGGCTGGCCACTGCATTAAGCTTTGTGGGAAGGGTCCAAGGCATTTGAGGCCTTAAGAGTCTATTTGATGGTGAGAAGGGGGCTCCGGTGTGCTGGTAAACGGAGAGGAGGGGCAGCTGCTTCTCTGACCATCTACTGCACAGCTCTGCAGGTGAATGTGTCTCCTGGCCTGATTCCATGCTTGAAACCCCCAAAGGGTCTTGGACCTGGGAGGTTAAGTGGAGGAAGTGTCGGGGGCAGGGAGCAAGTCCCAGAAAACGGGGCTCAGGGCTTCTTCCGCTCTGCTTTCCTGGAGGAAATTGCTACTCATGCCTGAACTCTGCTCTTACAGCCTTGCCCACAGCATGACCTCAGTGTGGAAGGCTAGAACACTGCGTAGGTATATGGAGGGCAACCCAGAAAGTTCTGTCCCCAGCTCCATGAGCAGCTGTGATCCCACTAAAGTCTTGGAGAATAAGGTCACTTCACAGGTAGCATTTTTTAAATCAAAACTGTCTTAGTTGTATCTTCACACGTACAACAGCCAGGTTCTCTACCATCATGGAGAGGTTCGCTGGCTGCATATGCAGAGTTGCCCCTATGCCTTGAGGGGTTTGCAGCTACCTTCAGGGTGTGGTTTGAAGCCTGCAAGGCCCTCCAGTCCCAATTCCAGAAATACCCTAGTAGAGTAATTTCTTCTAGTGGAGGTGTTGGCTCCAGAGAATCTTCTCGAGGTGTTCATGTGCTGGTCAGAAGGAGGAGGTGGTACCTGGACCCATCACCATTAATGATGGTGGTACATGTACCCTTCCCCTTTGACACCATCAGTATCTCTGCTCAGCTAGCTGCCACCGGGCCTGAGGAGGGACCCTGTAGGCGTACTGGGCACCTAGCGCCACCCGTGGGAAAGCTTGGTAGGACAACCATCTCCCTGATGATTTTCTTTGGGCCAATTCTAGACACCGGTTTCATAGGAAGAGGTAGACTCTGTCCTTCATGTTTAGTCCAAGCGAATTATCTCGAAGCCTTTAAAATCTGCTCCAGTCTTGAGCACAGCAGGGCTGTGTCCTTGGCTGGTCCATAGGATTCAGGGATGCTTCTGTTCTTCCTACTTGGTGTTCCCACCGCCATCCACCGGAGACCCAGAGCTCACTGTAAAGCACACTGGGCTCAGACCCTGTAGGCACCTTGATCTCATCACTGACCTGGGAATAGGGTGCTTCCCTGTGCCCCATTTCCAACTGCTGTCAAACAAACTGGATACCTGCCAACCCAGTTCCGGCTCTTGGCGGCAAAGGGAGACAGGCTGCAGGATGGAAGACCAAGACACTTGGGGCCAGAACGCTCAGGTCCATTTGGGCACCTCGTTTGCCCTGGGCACAGCCATTAGCAGACAGGAACCGTGGGACTAAATTCAGAACTATTGCTGAATGCAGCTAAGGACATCCAATTCTGCAGTCCACCCACTTTTCATTCTTTCTATTCTTAGTCCCAGGTTGCCTTTCTCCGGCAGTCAGCAAGCCTCTGAGTAACTACTGTCTCCCTTTCGAGCCAACATCCTTACAGAGGAATGGGTACTAGCTGAAAAATGATGAAGTTCAAAACGAAACATTTAAAAGCCAGCTAAAATATTTTAATTTAATTTAATTTAATTTTTTTTATTTTTTGCTTTTTAGGACCACACCTGTGGCATATGGAGGTTCCCAGGCTAGGGGTCCAATTGGAGCTGTAGCCGCCAGCCTACGCCAGAGCCACAGCAACGCCGGATCCTTAACCCACTGAGCGAGGCCAGGGATCGAACCCGCAACCTCATGGTTCCTAGTCAGATTTGTTTCTGCTGCACCATGATGGGAACTCCTAAAATATTTTAAAATCAATAAATTAAGTCAGCTATAACAGTCTTTTGTTATGTAGTTTAGCTTGATGACACATCAACATTGATTTCCAAAACTAACTCAGGACAGACTCCACTAAACCAGTGGATTTAAGCATTTTCCATTTCAAGTTTGGTTTTGTTTTCATTTTGCCGATGCATCAGCCAGAGCCGAAATACAGAAGCTTGCTAATGCTGCAGGCAGATCAAAAATACTCCATATTCATTTGTTCAAAAAATTATGTCTTGAACGGCTATTGTAGATTATGGGCTTAGTGGGGTCAAGGACCAACCTGCCTTGGTGCTGGCCAGGAGGAGGAGGAGGGATATGGGTTCACACGTGGCACACTGTCCAGCCTTTAGGGAAGCTCCATGAGTCATTTCCGAAGAGACAAGAGGGCAGCGGGCTCTGCGATAGATGCGGAGATAGACGTTCTCAGGAGCATTAGCATCTGCCAGCAGAGAGGCGGGCTTTGAGCTCATTTTCCAGGCTTTCCTTGGGAAACTGAGAAAACAGTAACCAAATCACAAAGATCAGACGATATGTATGCCATGTCTGCTTCTGCCACCAACCAGTATTGCCTTCTGACCCCGGGGACAGGGTCCGGTTGTCTTTTAAAAATTAGAGCGCCAGCTAATTTTCAACTTTTCTCACTGCATAAAATGAGTCCAGTTGGACCCCAATACATTTAGTGACTTTGCTGCTTCCTGTAGCATTTGGACAGATTTGCAGGATTTTGGTCAGTGGATGAAAGGCTGGATTGCAAGCAGAGGCACGTGTGTCTCTTGGCCGGGCAATTTAGGGACGAGGTGCTGCGTTCCCAGGGAAGCCACCGGCAGGAAGGAGTTATGTAAGCATTTACAGAAATGTCCAAGAGGAGAGAGGTTTTCTGTCTTTCTGCAGCTCTGCTTTGCCGGGCGGCCGTAGGCTGGCTGTCCCTGCAGTGAGCACACGGGACAAGTACTCAACTGTGCAGCCTCAACTGCAGTTGCATCGGGGAGGATTGTCCAGAGCATCTCTTGCTGGAGTCAGCCCAGGGCTGTTCTGATGGGGGGATGCGCTTCCCCACCCACACCTTGTCCTCAGCAACTTCCCTTTGCTGCTGCCCCACAGAGCAGGGAGTCTTAGAAATAGCAAACACCAGTGAAGAAGGGTGGCAGACCAGGCTGTCCCGAGGCCCATACTTTCACTCCCATTAGTGTCAAATCACACCAACCTAATTTAAAATAAAAAGCTTAGAGTTTGCCATTCTTGTACCTCTGCCCAGCAAATGCCCCCGTTAAGCTATATGCAAAGCATATTCCAGAGTAGATGGCACGGTGCTTGTGAGGAATTCAGCCCCTACATTTTAAGTCAAATGCTGTCTGTGTCTCATCATCCAATGCCTATCTCATCACTTCCAAAATTGAATTTTGCCCCAGCTTGCCAAACGAGCCCATGACTTACAGCATCAGGGAGTCCTGAAATTTCCTGGTTACTAAAGAGGGTACATTAAAAAAACAGAACCAATCAGGAGGATGTCTGGATTTGATTCCTGGCATGGCTTTTAACATCTCAGTCTCCCCCGTGGTAAAGTCAGGACCAAAGTCTCTCCAAAGCCTGAGCAGAAACCTGCCACAGATGCAGCTACTGCTGTTGCAGTGTCATTCCAGCAAAGCATCCAGACCAAAAAGGGCACCGGATTTTCATTTGGACAACAGTTAGGTTGAGCAGTGCCTTCATTCAGAGCCACCTCCCGGGTTCTGCTATAGAATTACAATGTGACAGCTGCAGAAATATCAAAAAGAGCCAAAGAATTAAATAAAGCAAAAGATACATATACATCCGCACCACAGTGCAGTTAGCCTGTGGCAGTGCAGAAAAGAAACTAGAAAAGAAAACTTCAAATTCGAACTAAGCATTGCACGTCCAGGTTAAATGGGAAAGGAAGGGTTGGTGAAGTCACTGCTGAAAAGCCTTCTATCTTGAAAGAAATGAGCCTAGTTTCAGTATCCCACGTCACCAGCACTTAAGAGCATGTCATACAGAGTTCTCTGTACCACATCCTCTACTGATTTTTAAGAAAAAAGAGAACAGCCACAGCACTGATCTGAATAGCCATCATCACAAGCAACGTGCAATGGGAATCAGAAAGCATGGGTTCGAATCTCTGTCCCGCCATGCTGTGGGGTCCGTCCACGCTGCCAACTTCTGTCAAAGGGCTCCACGGTGTGTGTGTGTAAATACCTTTGCAGAAACAGCTCTGTGGGCCTCTCCCTTTACTTCTCTTTACCCATCCTAAGACTTTGACACTGAAAACAGTTGTCTAGACCTCCCTAGTCTTTGTTCCTTTGGTCGGCTGTTTCACAAAATTTTGTTTTATGTGTAGCCGACTTAACATGTGTCCACCAAATTGGGCCAGAGAGGAAGGGAAGAAGAGAGAAAGCAGGACGGAGCCGGGAGAGAGACAGAGCGAGACAGTCCCTCTCTGTTTCCTGCAAAATCAACTTTCTCTTTTACAGGCAGGCTGCCTACGTTTATGTGACTCAGTGTCGTGGACTCTCCAAAGACTAGAAATAAAAACTGAAATTCTTGCACTGGTGGAAACTATTTCAAAAAATAATTTCTACTTCTTCTAGGGTCAGTGGCCACCAGGGAGAAACCAGGGTCCACTGTGAAAAGTCTTGGGGCTGAAGCACCTGAAGATCCCAAGCAGTGTATGGTCTGTGTGCCTCCAGGAGCTTGTGAGGAATCTTGTGAATATTTGTGCACAGAGAATTCCCTTGCACTGTCAAGTTCAAGGGCAGGCCAACAGGGATTGTAGTTTGAGACGTGAAAGCCACTACTTGAATATTATTTTGATGATTATATCGGTGTTCAGCGGGAGGACAAAGGCATTGGGCTCTAATTCTAATTTTATAACACTTATAAGGTGGCTCACAACTTTGTGGGTCATCAAGATAATTCATCTTTTAACTCAAGAGTTATTTGTAAAGGCTTAGTTAGGGGAAGCCACCTTCCCGTAACAATATGGAAGTCATTGCCCTGGATCACAATGCCTGATCTGTTTCCTTGGTTGGACAGGATGAAAAATCAGAAACTAAATGCTATTAATATGTATGTCGATGATTTTTTATGCTATTTGAATACGGGACTTTATAGGTTGGAAATAATACATATGCTACTTATTTTATACATGGCCCTATAAAATGAGCCAGTCAGCACACTTGGTAAAAATGCATAACATGAAACAGGAAGACCTCTGGGATATGGAGCCGAAGTAGAAACAGATCCTCCCTTTTATATTCAATGCAAAAATATTTTATTTGTACCAACAAAGCATTACTCTAAGATGTTTTCGGAGCTGTCGCATATTTGAGATAAATTTCACATTTTGTCCCAACCTCGCATTTTCCCTGAAGGTGGGATAATTGAAGAAAAAATGTCCAGGAAAACACTGTACGTATTCAGAATACCTCTGAAATGAGTTGGCATGTCCCCTGTATTCTCCTTGATCTGTATTTCTTTTCTTTGCCTGGTCTTACAAATTGGTATTCTGAAATTTTCACAGTAGGAAAAGTTGCAGGTACGAAGAGTGTCGTGAAAAGAGAACCCAGACACTGAAAGAAAGCTGCTGAGAAGGTTCCTGATGAGACAAGACTAGAAGTGCTGTCTTCTGTCTGTGTGAGCACTCTTCACCCTCTCCTCTGGCTCTCCTTTATTTTTTTATTTTTCATTTTTTTTTCTTTTTGGCCACACCCCAGCCTGTAGAAGTTCCCGGGCCAAGGACTGAACCCGTGCCACAGGAGTGACAACGCTGCATCCTTAACCTGCTGCTCCTCTGGTTCTCCTCTTGTGGGTTCTCCATGCAGCTGCTAATTTCCATCCCAGGCCACCTGTGAAAGATGCTTGCTCGTTTCAAGCATGACAGCTGCCTCAGTCCCCACCCTTCAGGCTCTGGGCAGGACCGCATCAGGGGCCAATGTCACAGACCATCTGCCGATACTGGCACATCCCGGCCGTGGCGTCTTCCTTGTCTCTCCCAGAAGGATGAGTTCTCGTGTGACAATGCACTCAGGACAGCGCTAACCTCCCAACTCTGTCACTCTGCTTTGTTTCTTGCCATAGAACTAGCTGTCCTTAGTACACCTGGAATCACAATCCTGGTGTGTAGGGACGGCTATAAGAAATGACAGCCAGCAGCTTTGTTCACCCCAGGCAGCTATGGTTTGGGTTTGCAGGTATGTTTGCTACAGGGGCTGTGGCAGTAGCTTCTCAAGTGTGTTCCGTTGTCTTTCCCAAGCGTTCTGTGTGTCGGAACCCAAAAGCCAAGGGACAGATGTTAGCTCAGGGGCTCGTTTGACATCAGGGTTGTTTGTTTGCTTGTTGCTGCTGTTGCCGTTCCCTAAAACTCACAAGTAGAATTTCATTTTGTTAGTGGGATGTTGATATGTTCTTTAAGTGTGTTTTAATTTCACTGAGTTTTCTCAGACTTTATAGTAGTGTTATTTTTATATTTTATTTTATTTTAATTTTTACTTTTTACAGCTGCACCTGTGGCATATGGAGGTTCCTGGGCTAGGAGTTGAATCAGAGCTGCAGCCGCCTGCCTACGCCACAGCCATCACAATTCGGGATCCGAGCCACATCTGAGACTGACATCACAGCTCACAGCAACCCCAGATCCTTAACCCACTGAGGGAGGCCAGGAATCGAACCGAGTCCTCATGGATACTAGTCGGGTTCTTAACCTGCTGAGCCACAATAGGGACTTCAGTAATATCATTCTTAAACAAAAGAAAGAACAGTTTTTAGAATGGCTTTTAGTAGGCCTAATTTCTGAATCGTTAATGAATCTTCTTGTTATTGATCCGCTGACTTATTGTTAATATAAACTCTGGCTGTTACGTGCACATGTGCACAGACACCTACACCATTTGGGAAGAGGGCCACGTTCATTCCTTCAAGATCGTACCTTGTACCTCCAAATCATTCCCTGATTCCTGGAAAGAAATGCATATACCCCTTGGCAGATTTGAGGTTGAGAGTCTGATGTCATTTCCTACCCATTGATGGCCTGTAAATGCCGAAGAAAACTAGTAACACAGTTAAAAATTACATCATTGTCATTTTGTTTTTTTGTTTTGTTTCGTTTTGTTTTGTTTTTACTCTGAAGCATCCTGACTTTGAGACATAGTCTTTTGGGGCAGGGAGCAAATACACAAAGCAGTCTTCTCCTCCAATCTGCGTAGACTTCGGATGCAATTGATAAGCCACTTACATTCCATGCAAAAATGCTTGACAAAGAATGTATCTAAATGTGGCCCTTTCGCTTTAATGCCCTCTGAATGTTTTTATATCACTTTGAAAGACTTGCCAAAATAATGAATCTCTGCCGTTCTGGCATTTTTCACTTACGGAGCCGAAACTGGGAAACGTGTTTATAGAGTGTATGACTCTTAAAGGGTTAAGGCCAAAAACGTCTGAAGAAAATCAGCTTAAATATGTTGTACAACAAAACATGTTATTGCGGGCATTGGAGTCAGGCTATGATAATGAATTTCAGACCCGAATATTTTCTTTGATTGTCACAAAAATATGTGAGGAGCCAAGGGTTTGCTTTCAGTGTTCCGCATGGGGTTTGGTTGCATTTCATTACCAGAGGCTAATTGTATGAAAACTGTTTTCACATCCAGAAATCCTGAATTATTAAGGGCAGAGGGAGCCTCCTGGGAACGCAGGCACCCTCTGTGGTTGATTATTTAAAAGCGAGGATTACTAGTGGCCAGTGGTATTTCAACGCTTTCTAAAGAGTGGCTCAGAAATGAACGCTGATCCCTCTTTAGTTAAAGCCCTGCCCATGGACTGCTTGCTTCTAAGGACCTCAGAGCCCTTTCCAAGAGGAGATGGAAATTTCTTTGAAGGTCTATAAGAGTTCTCCATTAGATCGTTAAGTATGTCAATAACGTTGAATAATCAAACCAAAAGAAAATATCCTATGAATCTGCTCCTTCCAGAGTGTTCATTTATTGCCGGCGTTCATTGCCACAAGCCTGAGACATTGCTTATAACTTTTTGAAAAATCGGTGGTGATGCCAGGCCTTGGTTAAATACTACACGGTACATGAAGGCGACGAACCTAAGAGAAAGATGGGCGTATTGCCTGATAAAGGATTACAGTGGAAGTGAAAGGCTGACCTACAGTCAGAAAATGTTAATCATTTTTACACCAAAGTGAGTGTAACGTTTCTATAGGGAAATTACTTCAATCTGGTCAGTGCAAGGAGCAGTTTGTATAATCGGATTGCAAATAAGGTTTGATCACATTCCAGCTTAATCTACTCTCTGAGCACCATTTACGGCACTAAATCAAACCCAGGGAAGCTGCCGGCGCGGTTTTACAATCATTACACCCAAGGGGCAGGGACTCGGTAATAAACAGCAAATAAATTGAAGCACTGACTTGCCTGCTACAGGGCATTTCTAATTATCCTCTAGTTTAGCTGGAAATTGTCATGCTCTCATCACAGCCTATTTTAACTGCTACTGAATAAGAGTGATACTCTAAGGTGGAATTAATTGAGAATACGAGGAAACGCAGCTTGTCCCTCCATCTCTCCCCTTCCATCTCTGCCCCCCAAGCCCACCCCACAACCTTGTCAACTTAAGGAAGGCATTTAAGAAGACCTGAGCAAACTAATTATTCTGTCTTCCTCAGTCTCCCTCCCCTTTGAGAGCATCAGAAACGCAATGTGACAACAGCATGCCTCGTTTACCTCAATTACAGCCCAAAGAACCACCAGAATGGATAGCACTAATAAAGATAACTTGAAAATCCTACCAAATGAGCTGGGAAAATCATGATGGCCGGTTCCATGCCTGAGCTGACAGGCAAATAGAGTTCCCAATCTGTGGCATCACGTGGTAGAACCTGAGCGAGTCAGAAAAAGTAACTTGGCCAGCGGGGCCCCACGGTGGCCTCTGATATACGCACCACTGCCTCCACCACTGATGCACCTGCCTGTCCTGGAAGCAAAGAATCTCTGGTCCCAGGGATCTTCTCAAGATGAACACGCTCAAGATCAGGTTTTGAACATCAGAGAAATATTTGCTTGGGTATATCCTGTTGGGAAGTGAAGACTGGAAAGGGCTCATGTCCTGTAATTCGTTTGAAATGTGAGGCATTGAAACCATCCTTTATGCAAAATGACCAGGCAGGTTAAGATGTTAAGGTATAAGATGATCATGTCTCCTTCAAGTTCAGAGACTGTGACTCTAAGGCAAATGCTCAGGGATATGAATGTTTGTGGTGCTCAGGCAGACATAGTATGAAGGCAGTTTTCCTAAATGGGAAGTGGCTTGATTATTCTAACTGAGCTTTTTAAAGTGAGGTGAGCAAAGAGGATATGACCTCTCTGGGAAAGCAGAAGGTTCTAAGCTACCCGGGTCTGATCCCAGCTTCCGCTCTCCCACCAACCTCCGCCTGCCTTCCTACCTTTGGAGGGAAACTTTTAAAATGACTTTATTGGCTCCCTTGGGGATCTCAGGGTGAAGGATAAATAACATCCTGTATTTGTGAAGCTCTGACTTCACTCCATATCAGACAGTTCACGATTCCACCCGGCCCACGCTTCCCGCCCTGGCTGGTAATTGCAGAGCCAGATTTCGGAGGGAGGGGCAGAATTTCTCTCTATATATTCAAATCAGCATAACTTGGGGACAGGAAGAGTGTTTCTTCCACCACTTACTCAAAGCAAGGCAGGCTCTTCCGCAGCAGTCACCTTGCATTACAACAGCGGTCGTCTGCTGATGGATGTCAGAATGGCTTTCATTACTGGTGCATATTTTCCAAAATGTGAAAAATACAAAGTAGGTAGGTATTTTGTGATCTGGTGCTTTTTTTTTTTTTTTTTTTTTTTTTTTTTGGCTTTTTAGGGCCGTACCCACAGCATATGGAGGTTCCCAGGCTAGGGGTCAAATCAGAGCTACAGCTGCTAGCCTTCACCACAGCCACAGTAACGCAACATCCAAGCTGAGTCTGTGACCTACACCGCAGCTCATGGCAACTCCAGATCCTTAGCCCACTGGGCGAGACCAGGGATCGAACCCACATGATCATGGATACTAGTCAGGTTCATTACCAGTGAGCCACCCTGGGAGCTCCTGTGATCTGGTACTTTTAACTACAAAGAATTTCTTGGTGGTGTATTCATGTTCTCCCTGCAGATGGCAGGAAAGCAATGGCCCTGCAGCTTCTCTCTTCAAAGGCTCAGAGGATCAACCGTGACTCCCAAGCTCTTTCCTCCCAGATGTCCCCCTCCTGCCCTTGAAGTGGGAGGTGAGCTCACTACGGAAGTGTTGTCACGCAACAGGGGACTGCTATCTCCTCATCTTCTACGGGGCGGGGACAGTCAAATGAGAACCACAGGGCACAAGGGAGCCTTCATTAGAGGGGGGCCTTCACAGGTCCAGCCGTGAGATGCAAGTCCTTGTTCTTAAGGGCTGTCACGGGGGTGCTGGTAACACTAGCAAAGTGTGACATGTGGGGAAATAGAAAGATTCTCCTAGGGGAACCGGGAACCACCATATTTTAAGAAAGGAGGCAGAAATTTAAAGCTCACGGCGGGTGCAGGGTGAGCTGACCTCAATGAAAGCAAGCTGAGATCATCTGGAACTAGAAAAAGATGAAAGAGTATCGTCTCCTCTAAAAAGGGATTTTTTCCTTTAAAAAGATTATCCACAAAATGTCTTTAAATAGACACTTCCATTAAGTACCTTCAGAGGACATGGTTACACAGCCTGGTGCTGCCACTCCACCGTCTGAGTCACCTTGGACAGGTCCTTATCTCTAGCGTCAAGACAGAGGATGCCCACCTCACAGGATTGTTGTGAGCAAGGGAACCAAATAGATACAAATCAAAACCACCGTGAGGAGTTCCCGTCGTGGCTCAGTGGTTAATGAATCCGACTAGGAACCATGAGGTTGTGGGTTCAATCCCCGGCCTTGCTCAGTGGGTTGAAGATTGGCGTTGCCGCGAGCTGTGGTGTAGGTTGCAGGTGAGGCTCAGATCTGGCATTGCTGTCGCTGTGGCACCGGCCGGTGACTGCAGCTCCGATTCGACCCCTGGCCTGGGAACCTCCATATGCCGTGGGAGTGGCCCTAGAAAAGGCAAAAAGACAAAAGCAAACCAACCAACCACTGTGAGATGCCATTTCATGCCCATTAGGATGGCTATCAACAAAAACATGGAAAGGATGTGGAGAAATCTAAACCCCCTGGCACTGCTAATGGGATATAAAATAGTGTCGCTCCTATGGAAGACATTTTGACAGTTCTTCCAAAAATTAAACCTTGAATTCCCACATGATCCAGCAATTCCACGCCTAGGCATATTCCCAAAAGGAGTAAAAGCAGGCACTCAAACAGGTATTCATACACCCGTGTCCACAGCAGCATTATTCCCAGTAGCCAAAGAGAGGCGATGATTCAGGTATCCAAGGAATGGCAAACACCTGCGGTACAAAAGTGCAAGAATGAGATTCTCCTTAAAAAGGAAAGAGACTCCGACTTGTGCTACCACAGAGATGAGCCTTGAAGACGTTACGTTCGTTGATCTAAGCCCAAACACAAGAGGACAAATATGGTAAGACCCCACTTAAATGAGGTATCTGGGGTCATCAGATTCACAGATAGAAAGGGGAAAGGGGGCCGCCAGGGTCTCGGGAGAGAAACGAAGGAGGAGCTGTTGATCAATGGGTACAGAGATTCCGTTTAGAATGACAAATAGGTTTGGAAACAGGGAAGGGTGGTGGTTGCACAGTATTGTGGATACTCTATAGGGAGACTTGATTTACAGTGTTATGCCAGTTTCTGCTGTACAGCAAAGTGACCCAGTGATGCATGTATATACATTCCCTTTCTTATATCTTCTCTCGTTAGGGTCTATCCCAGGAGACTGGATGCAGTTCCCTGGGCTATATATACAACAGGCCCTCACTGCCTGTCCATTCTAAATGTAATAGTTGGCGTCTACTAACCCCAAACTCCCCGTCCATCCCACTTCCTCCCATTGTGAAGAGTCTTAACGCCACTGAATTGTACACCTAAAAATGGTGGAGGGTAAATTTTATGTCAATTTCACCACAGTAAAAAAAATGCCAAAAAAGACAGAACAGACACAAACCCACCTCTGATCCAGGGATTCTGATGTATGTTAGTTGTCCCTGAATAATTGGAACTCTATAAAAGTGGCTTGCCTACATTTTTAAGACCTCCTCTTACATCTACAGCGGTGTCACCTCTGGCAACACATTAGAATCCCCTGGGGGCATTTTTAAAATAGACCGATGCCTGGGCCTTAGCCCAGAGGGTGGCCTGAGCAGCTCCTTTGTTTACTTCTGGGTACTAGACAAGTATGATCACCTTCTGTATGTGCTGTGATGTAAAAATATTGGAAAGTGCAGCTTGAGTAAAGTCTAATCTCTATACAGAGCAAGGAAGGGCCTTTCGCTTCAAGACTGCTGATGCCCCTCTGACAGATATTGAGCGGTAAACCCGGGAATATTTACAGAGCAATGACAAACTGCCGGATACACATATTCCACTGAGTGTTCAATGAGTCCCATTTTACAGATGAAGAAACAGAGGCTCAGAGATACTAAGTGGCCTGTCCACATTACCTGTTATGTGGATTAGTCTGAATTGCTGGTGTCTGGCTCCTTATCCAGTCTTTTTCAGCTTTCTTCTTTCAGCCCCAGCAGTTGTTTCTGGCCCAACCTGAACTTCATAGTGGATTAGAACCAAACCCTGTCACAGCCAGTACCCACCCTCCCCACTTCCGCCTTCCAAGACCTGTGCTGTGTCTTGCATCTGGGTCACAGGCATTTGACCCCTCTCAAACCAAGGCCACCCCACCATGGTGTCCCTTTTTTTTTTTTTTTATAAAATAACTAAAACAGGGCTCCCCAAGATGCTGTGAACTCTGCACCACTGCTTTCCCTGATAAATCCCAGCTGGCTCCCCTTACTGCGAGGCTGTCTAGTGACATGTTAACTTAGCTCCAATATTAATTGTCATTCCTCCCTTGCTGATACCATATATTATTTATGACCATTAATTTAGCTAAGGTTTAGAACATATGCTCCTGGAGCAGACAGTACAACAAGGTGCTTATTAGGTCTCAGGATGGAAGTTTGTCCCGGGGTGGCTTTGTGCAGGATGATCAGCAAGCCTATGCTTTATAACTAACTATACCTACACTATACCTATTACTAACTATACCTACACTACTTAATTAACTATGCCTACACTATAACTAACTATACCTACACTACATAATTAACTATGCCTACACTACATAACTAACTATACGTACATTACATAACTAACTATGCCTACACTACATAATTAACTGTATCCATACTACTTAACTCTACCTATACGACATAACTACGTACACCTAAACTTCATAACTAACTATACCTATACTACATAATTCACTCTACCTATACTACGTAACTAACTATACCTACACTATATAACTATGTCTACACTACGTAACCAACTCCACACTCATCTTCATTTAGCACTGTCCTTTTTCAGGTGTCTATTTTATTGGATTTTGCAGAAACCCAGAATAAAATTTGCAGAGGGGTATATTGTGGCTCTAGGTCAAGGTTAGAGATGACAAATGCATCCAGATGAAACTCCCCCACCGAGTTCTCCCTGGCACAGAGGCGCCTTGGCCGGGGCACTGCTCATTTTTAGGTGCTAAGACACACCTTAAACAGAGTCACAGGGGGAAGGCAAAGTTCCCAGTGGGCTGGTTGTCTAAAGTATTTGATCGAAGCCAGACAAACACAGGGTCTGGGCAGGTCATTGTCCTCTTGGACTGCCCGCTCTGTTCGTTTTCACATCCCCACTTATTCTAAAGTGGTCTTATTTCCTGTCAGATGCTGTCCTAGAAATCCAGAGCTCTCTCTGCTCGATTGCCCAGGTATCAGAGACTACAGTGGCCAGCTGGACCAGTGGGCTATTGTTCAGTATTAACCTGAGTATCAGCTTTACTTTTCCCTTGGCAACGTACAGACTGCCTGTTATGGGTTACATTGTTCCCGCCAAAGATATGTTGAAGTCTTAACCCCAGATACCTATGAATGTGCCCTTGGTTAGAAAGAAGGTCTTTGTGGATAGAATCCGTGAGATGAGACCATTAGGACAGGTCCAAATCCAACCTGACTGGTGTCTTCATGCAAAGAGGAAAATCCACAGGCAGAATGTGATGATGGAGGCAGAGATGGGAGTGATGCAGCTGAAAGCCCAGGGATGCCCAAGACTGACAGCCCCAACAGAAGCTGGAGGAGGCAGGGAAGGATTCGCCCCAGAGTCTCAGAGGGAGCGTGGCCCTGCCAGTATCTTGATTTAGGACGTCTAGCTTCCAGAATGGTCAGAGAATAATTTCCTTTGTTTTTAGCCACCCAGTTTGGTGTGTGCGGTTAGGCAGCCCTCAGGAACCAACCCTCAGCGCTTTTCTTAGGAGTCCATTTGGTCTAGTATCTGCATCTAAAGTGTCTACATGTTGTAGCTGAGCTGTGCTGCTTTTTACATTGTGTCCTTTCTTTTGGTTTTGAGGCAAATTAATTAACATGATACTGAAAAGGGAGAATACAAATGCTGGAGCCCTCACTTTAAGCCCTCATACTCCTTTGTTCTCCATTATTACACCAAATTATTTAATTGGGTCTCTCTGATTGTGCTCAGACACAGAAAAGAACACAGTCTATTGTGAGACGCCCTACAACCATAATGCAATATCAAATTCAATTCCCATCCAAAGTGCTCACTGCTAAAAGCCTGTTCTGTGGCTGCAGATTAATGAAGATCTGCATTGAGCAGAGTGGTGGTCGTGGAGACATTATTTTCCTCCAATAGAAGGCCTATTCTTGAAGAACAATAAAAGCATAGAGAAGCGTTAGTCTGCTTATGGATAGAAATAAATCAAAATGAATAAGAGGGTTGATGGAAAGAGTCTGAAAGCAGCAGAGTAGATTTCTGAAAATACTGTTTTTGTTTTGCCAGGACGTTTTCCTTCCATTCTCTGACTCTCCCCTCCCCCCATACACCCTCTTAAAATGTTGCTGGATGCAGGATCAAAAGCTGTAGAGTGAAGGACCAATCTGAACATTTAAAACCCAGTTATAGATAATTAACATTTTATAAATGCAATCCAGGCAGCCTTGCTGCGTCTATTCACAATAGGGAAGCAAAGTGAGGCGACTCAGGGGCCGTGGTGTAAATTTGGGCAGCGGAAGTCACACCCAAAGTGGCCCTATTTGTAGTGATACTGAGCAGTCACTGTGCTGCTTTCAGCTAATGATATGCTACAGGGATTCTTGATTCTCTCTGCTCCCTTTATTTTGATATTGTTGGGTTTTCTACTCCTTTCCCTTCCTTCCTCTTTCCCAAGGTTCCCAAAGCCTTTTTGCCTTGGAATGACCTATTCTCACTTCCCTTCCACCCATCTTAATTTTTTTTTTTTTTTTTTTGTCTTTTTGCTATTTCTTTGGGCCGCTCCCATGGCATATGGAGGTTCCCAGGCTAGGGGTCGAATCGGAGCTGTAGCCACCGGCCTACGCCAGAGCCACAGCAACGCGGGATCCGAGCCGTGTCTACAAACTACACCACAGCTCACGGCAACGCCAGATCCTTAACCCACTGAGCAAGGGCAGGGACCGAACCCGCAACCTCATGGTTCCTAGTCGGATTCGTTAACCACTGTGCCACGATGGGAACTCCCCACCCATCCTAATTTTAAACTCCATCCTAGGAGGTGGGGAAGGGAGGGACTGAGGTGTGGGATTGGCATATGCACACTGGGGTATATGGAATGACTGCCCAAAGGGGATCTGCTGTATAGCACAGGGAACTCCACCCAACATTCTGTGATAATCTCTATGGAAAAAGAACCTGAAAGAGAGTGGATATGTGGACAAGCATAACTGAATCACTTTGTTGTATAGCAGAAATTATCGCAAACTTGTAATTCAACTATACTTCAATAAAACTTTAAAGAATGGGAAAAAATAAAAGTAAACAAGCAAATTCCATCCTAAATTTCATCAAGAATTCCTCCACCTGAAAATATCAGTCTTCATTATCTCTGCTCCTTCTTAATCTCCCTAGGCACATATTATCTGTACTGCGTCTTTGGCACAGGTGTATCTTGAACTATATACCTAAGCTCTCCAATGTAGGGACCACCAGCCACGTGTACTCCTGAGCACTTGAAATCTGACTAGTGCAAATTGAGTTGTGTCATAAGAGTTAAATGCACACTAGGAGTTCCTATTGTAGCGCAGTGGAAATGAATCTGCTAAGAAATCATAAGATTCAATCTCTGGCCTCGCACAGTGGGTTAAGGATCTGGTGTTGCCATGAGCTGTGCTGTAGGTCGCAGACATGGCTCGGATCCTCTGTTGCTGTGGCTGTGGCAGCGGCGTGAGCTGACGGCTATTGCTCCTCTTGGACCCCTAGTCTGGGAACCTCCATATGCTGTGGGTGCCGTGCAGCCCTGAAAAGCAAAAAACAAAACAAAACAAAACAAAACACTAGATTTCAAAGACTTAGTACTAAAAGAAGAGAATAAAATGTCTTAATTGTTAGTTTAATTACATGTTGATATGGTGTTTTGGTTATACTGGGTTAAATAGAATGTATTATCGGAATTATTTCCCCTGTTCCATTCTACTTCTTAAAATGTATCTCCTGGAAAATGTTAAATGGCAGACGTGGTTCACATTTGCAACTTGAGTTGTATCTCTGTTGGACGGTGCTGTTACATACAATTAAAGATGTAGATCATTTGTGGTAGGGCCATTTTAACTGGTGGGAATCTAAACCAGTATTATAAATGCAAGAGGACTGACTCCAGTGATCCAACAAGCTATCAAGCTCTCCAAATGAAAGTCACATTGCAAGCAACCTTGCAGTCACCTCTTTTCGGAGGCTGCTCTTTCCAAGCCCTGCAAAAACCGCTTTTCCAGGCCAGGCACATGGGCCTGCCCTCGCATGGTCTTCACTCGTGCAGCCTTCCTCTTTGCTCCTCTGTCCTCTTCAGGAGGCATTTCCACCCTCCATCCTTTGGTCCCCAGTGTATTCTTGCCCTGTCTCCATGGCATCCTATCCACTATCCATTCACCTTCAGTGTGAAGGACGGATCATGCTTAATGCACAGCCTCCCTTGGGTCATTGTCTTTTTAACAAAAGCCGTGACCTCTGAGTGAGCTTTAGCCAAGTGAAGCTTTCACGAGGTGACCACCTGCGTTGGGACGCCAAGGAGGGGGATGCTGTGTTCAACACCAAATCTGGGGGAAGCTTCTGAAGCCCCATCATTCTTCACACAGTATCCTAACTGTCCTCTGAACCAATCCTTTGTTCGCAAAGGATTCCTGAATGAGCCACGGCAGGACTCCACCCTCTGAGCAGAAGTGGTTCTCTCCTGACTTTTAAAATCCCTGCTTCTCATCTATGTTGTCTCTGCCCACTCACTCTCTGCCCACAGAAACTACCCATCTCTCCCAGCCTCCTCCATGACCTTGGCCCTGGCTCATTTTCGTTCCCTGTCCTATGCACCCCTCATCTTTGATGACATTGTCTTCTTCACTGAGATGGCTTCTTTCTAACACACCAGCCTCGTGGTTATTTAACCTTCTCAACTCTGAGCACCTTCATGGTCAAAGGGTTTCTAACTCTCAGCGCATCACCACACGGAGGACCTCGATTCATATGGTTTTGTTCACTCGCCAAGGTGTTGAGCTGAGAGCGTCCCTTCATCAGCACAGCCTGGCTTCTCCACCTTGTCGGCAGATTTCAATCCCTCTCTGCTCTGCTGGAACATCTGCCTTCCTTGGCCTCACCCCTACTCCCTACCCTGTTTGACTTTAGGATCAGTCTCTGGAACAGACTCCTTTTCACCCTCTAGAAACTCTTCCACCCTTGACCTCCTCCTTGGTCTATTTCCAGTCTGATAGCATCACTTCCTCTGTTCCCATGGCAGCTGCTAAGAGTTTCTGATAAAACAAGGCAAGCAATGTAATGTCATCAGCTACTAAAATTACTAATAATGTTTCCACTATCTTAGCTTTTATTTCATATATTTAAAGTGTACAACTTGATAATTTGATACAGAAATTGTCATACTCAGGAAAATAGTCACTACAGTCAAGTAAATGAACATAGTCATT
This sequence comes from Sus scrofa, assembly GCF_054392235.1. NCBI lineage: Eukaryota > Metazoa > Chordata > Mammalia > Artiodactyla > Suidae > Sus > Sus scrofa. The sequence goes on from NC_139393.1 coordinate 71,015,879, forward strand.
TCTGCACCTAATTTCCATTTTCCTTTCTGTTGGGGGGGTGAGAATACTCAGGATCTACCCTGTCAGCAAATTTCAAGTACACAGTACAGTATTATATCTATAGTCTCCAGGGATACGCTATATTTCCAGAACTTATTCATCTTTGGAACTGAAACTTTGTACCCCTTGACCAATATCTCCTCCTTCCCCGCTTCCCCCGATCTCTCGCAACCCCGGTGCTAATTTCTGTTTCTATGGGTTTGACTATTTTTAGATTCTACAGTATGAGAGCAATCAATGTTTGACTTTTCTGTGTCTGACATATTCACTTAGCATAGTATCCTGCAGGTCCAGCCTTTGTTGTCACAAATGGCCGGGTCGTCTTCTCTTTGGAGACTGAATAATAGTCAATTGCATGTGTATACCACATTTTATACATCCACCCTATGGTAGCTCATTACCCTTTCGAGCTTTCTTTTTATTAGCTTCTAACTGCAGTCCTACCCAAGCTATTTCCTCTCTGACGTTACAGTTTCACACTTACCTCATGAGTCTTTAAGCATCAATGCACTAGGGAGGAAATAAAGACCCCTTAACTTCAGCTTCCCTCACTGCCCTCATCTCCATCTCAACCTTGCTGTCTCCATCATCACAAATGCTTCCTTCATCCTCTTCTTTCCTGGGAAAGACATGCCGTTCCTCCTCTAGAGCATAGCACACCTCCTGCCCCCACCCCTTCGGAAATTTTCTTGTTCAGTCCTGCATTCTCTTTTTCAAGCAGCCTTCATTTCTTCCTTTTTCCTGGCTCTGCTTACTCTATCCCCAAAATCTTTTTCCTGACACTTCCATCCTATTTCAATTCTACTTTCACTGCTAAATGTCTCTAAAAGGTGCCCTGCACTCACCGCCATTTCTCCTCATTACTTTTCACTCTTGCAATCAGGCTTATTTCTCCCATCCCTCTAAAAAATTTTTGTGAAGTTGACCTGCTTCTCAAACCCAGTGGCTAAGAATTCCTATCACTCTATCTTCATGTCTTTACTCAACCCCTTTGCCATCATTGACCTCTTATTCTTTCCTGCTTTCTTTTAAGTTTTACCCATAGTATACTTTCCTGGTCTTTTCTTATGTTCCTGACATTCCTCCCATGTGTTCATTGGTTTGTTTTGTTTTTTTTTTTTTTATTATTATAGTTGTTTACACTGTTGTCCCATGCATTTTTATGTCTACTTTCTTTCCTCGCTCCCTAAATATAGGTCCTCACAATTCTATCTGAAGCCCTGTACTCACATATTTCCTCCTATTATTCAACTGTCTGCTTGGCATGGGTGACTTCTAAGCACATGCGCACTGGTGAGATCTCATTCCCAAGCTTTAGACCTTGCAGTTACATGGCCCACTGCATACCTCTCAAATTTTTATTTTTATTTTATTTAATTTATTTATTTTCTGCTGTTTAGGGCTGTGTTCATGGCATATGGAGGTTCCCAGGCCAGGGGTTGAATCGGAGCTGTAGCCTCCAGCCTACACCACAGCCACAGCAACACAGGATCTGAGCCGTGTCTTCGACCTACACCACAGCTCTTGGCAACACCGGATCCTTAACCCACTGAGCAAGGCCAGGGATCGAACCCGCAACCTCATGGTTCCTAGTCGGATTCATTTCCGCTGCTCCACCACAGGAACCCCTCCAATTATTCATAAAGAAGAATCTACCTTCTTTTTTCTGAACCATCTCCTCTTGATTTCCCACATCGCTTTCTGAGCCACCATGTTTGACATCAGAGTCCTCTTTAACTCTTGCTTTCGCACCTAATCACACCCTTTGATTCTGTCTTGGTGGTGTTCTGTTGCCAGCCCCTTCCATTGTCACAATGTCACCTTCATTAATGCCCTAATGATGTCTTCCTTGGATTGTTGTGATATTCTCCCCTCTGTCTCACTGCCACCCGTCTTACCCCTCCGACTTATTCTGCAGTCATGTTCTGGATCAGATTTGTATTCCAAGACACATGTCCAGGCAAATAACCATCTGGTTCAAAATCCCTCAGGACTGTACTTTTCTACTGAACAAAGTCGAAGTGTAGCATTCCAGATGATGTTCCATATAATTTTTTTAGCTTTCTTTCCTACTGCTTCTCTTACATTTTCCTACTTTTTTTTAAATTTTTTTTAAATTTTTTTATTTTTTTGCTATTTCTTGGGCCACTCCTGCGGCATATGGAGGTTCCCAGACTAGGGGTCGAAGCGGAGCTGTAGCCACCGGCCTACGCCAGAGCCACAGCAACGCGGGATCTGAGCCGTGTCTGCAACCTACACCACAGCTCACGGCAACGCCGGATCGTTAACCCACTGAGCAAGGTCAGGGACCGAACCCGGAACCTCATGGTTCCTAGTCGGATTCGTTAACCACTGCGCCACGACGGGAACTCCACATTTTCCTACATTTTAACTAAACAAGACTATTTGTCATTTCTTTCTTTTTCCCACACCTGTGCCTTTATTCTTGCCATGAAAGTCCTTACCTTGGTCTTCTGTGTGTTGGGCTCCTTTGTAATATGAAGCCATTCTTGAAGCATCACACCAACCCCATCTCTTCCATAAGCTTGCTTTTCTTCTTCCAGTTTGCTGGATGTAATGATGATCCTTTGGCTCTTAATATCTAAAGCTTTTATTTTACCTCCTTATAGCACATTACAAAAATGTCCTACTTTTAATCGGTATCAATTTTCTAAGCATGTTTATGGATGGTAACTCATTATATGTCCATCCATCACTGTGAAGGGAGCAGGACTTATTATTCAGAGTTTACAGACACAGAAATCAAGAAGTGCTAACTGACTTACCCAAGGACACATAGCTGGAATTCAAGTCCAGCATTAATTTCAGAGTTCTGCACTGCTTCATTTTGTATGACAATTATGCGTCTACTTGTCTTATCCTCACTAATACACTATAGTCTCCTTGAAGGCAGGATCAGGAAAAAAAAATTAACCTTCTAGGAAAGCATTCATTGTTCTTTATCCAGAGCAGAAAATAGACATTAGAACTGGGTTTATATGCATCCTAATTGACAACAATTTTGCATCAGTAAAGAGGCTTAAAGTCAGCCAATCAACAACAGCTTCACTCTAATGGGCATATTTTTATTATCTTATTTTATTTTTAAGGGCTTATGGAAGTTTCCAGACTAAGGGTTGGATTGGAGCTGCACCTGCCAGCCTATGCCTCGGCCACAGCAATGCCAGATCCTCAAATTGAGCCTCCTTAGTGTTCTTGCAAATAATCTCAAAACCATTCCCTGGAAGTGAGTTCCAAGAATCCACATCATCTGGTTCTCCAATTCTTCTTAACTGCGGGGCCATTGCTCAATTGACTTGGCTATAATTCTAGGGCTTGTAATCGATTCATGATGCAGGTGTCTACATAGTGCACAAGGATCCTCCGCAATCCCACACAAGCTCCCACATGTATCTGGATGACTCAGTCCACAAACTTAGGAATGCAACACATTTGATTTTATTATCTCTATGAGGTTAATTTTTCTTTAAGTCTCCAGTCTATAGCATTTATAGAGACCTGATTTCAGTCGAGCTGCGGGGGAGGGGCTCTCTCCTTTCCCAAGTTCTGGGAGGCTTACATTGTGCTGAGGCATTGGGTGCCCATGAAGTATATACTTCAATATCCTCAACAAAGCCACTGTTGAAACAGTACTTAATGTCTTCTCTGTAATAACTAACCCTTATCTGTGCTTTCATGTCATATGCATTCTCTCACTTAATCTGCTTGAGATACATGGCTAAGGGGAATATAGAATCTCTACCAAAACATTTTATCCCACAGAACGGAAACAACCTATTCTCATGTGCTTTTTTTCTTTGCATTTTAAAATCTCAGAACCAAATTTACTGTCCAACTATTGAAATCATTTTATTCCTCTAGAATGTAATGTCCATGTGAGCAGAGTCATACCCTCTTTATGTCCCTGAGCACATTGCCTGGCACCTAGGTGATCAATAAATATTTGTAGAATAAATGAATACATGTCCTCGTTATGGTTAACTGCCTTACTCCTTGTGCAGTTATATTATTTCTGCACTACCCTTGTATATGTTTTATTGTGCAGCACTCCAAATCTTTTTTTGGAATTAGGTGAAACATAAAGCAGAAGGGAAGAGAGAAAATAATGGAAAGAGGAAAGTAGGGAATGCAAGGGTACTGTGAAAATATTCTCCATGTGACTCCACTAGTTGACAATACAATATCGCCCTTTTCTTAGCCTTTTTAGCTATATCTTTTTCTTTTTTCTTTTTCGAGTAGCTGTATCTTTTACTATATCCTTTTCTACTAATGCATTTTTAAATGAAATTATGCACTGAGTAGTTAATATATAAAAAAAGATCAAAATAGATCGAGGCAGAACAGGAAATTCATTTATCCACCCCAAAATCATTAACTGAGCTGCTATTACTGGGGGCTACAAAGCTGGAAATGAAGTAGGGGGTTCCCTTGGGGCGTCGTGGGTTAAAGATCCAGCATTGTCACTGCAGAGGCTCAGGTCACTGCTGTGGTGCAGGTTCAATCCTTGGTCTGGAAACTTACACATGCCATGCATACAGCCAAAATAAAATCTTAAAAAAAGAATGACTAATGCTCATGTTATAAAGTTAAATGAAAAAGGACCAAAAATATGAACAAATTGGCTTTATCATTTAAAAAAAAAGAAACTTACAAGTGCTTACTGTCTGCTTATAGGTGGAATAAACCTGTAAACAACAGAGTGACAAATGTATGTATAGGGTACAGTGAGAACAGAGTGGGGCGGGGGGGGGTTGCAGGACATAGAGAGGATGCTGTGAGCTGAGTGCTGAAATATGAGGTTCTTGCCAAGTGGTCAGGTTGGGGAGCTGCTGGAAAGAGAATTCTGGGGAAAGGTATGTTTCTTGGAAGTTTTAAACTGGTACACAAAGCTGATTGCCTTAAAATAAGAATTGTTTAAATTTAATTTAGTTTTGTGTTACCTAAAAGAATACTTAGATTTTTAAGAGACTAACTCATTTGGTAAACAGATTTCCTGCTGAAGCACTATGCACACAAGTCCCAAACATCTGGAGCAATGGTTTCCTTTTGAAAAATTCTCCAGATTGTACTCTAAGTGCTTTGCATTTAACTAACCATGAGAAATCTCCTTTTGAAAATAAAGTCATTAAAAGTTGGATAGTGTTGCTATTGAAAAATATTCTTTATGAAGAAGTTGATTTCTTTGATATAATATTCATTTCCCTGGGGGAAACATCTTTGATAAATGAAAATATTTTTACAGCAAATAATCTATTGCTTTAAGTTCATTTAAATGGATTTGATAATCTGTTTCGATTCCTGTGGCAAATTTCAATGTGGAAAGAATTTTAATTAAAATAAAAGTAATATATGCATATGACTAAAGAAAAAAGAAAGAAATAGTAGAAAGAGGTACAGCGGAAAGAATAGTTTCTCGCCCAACCCTCCCCTTTCCCAGCTACCTCCTCAGAGAGATGAGGGAGATGCAACGATCCCCATATCGCCTTTATTTCTTTATTTCCCAAGGAGATTTGATTTCACTCATACCTCTCGTCTCCATATTTCAATAGCAGTGTGTTTTACTTCTTCAATTTCTTTACCTCTGTAAATTAACAACTATGCTTAAACTTACTTTTCATCCTATCAACTGGAAACAGGAAATCTCAACTCCCAAGTTTGTGATGACACTAGCTTCTCCATCCTTCTCTCTAGCTTTCTTCCCCAACTTTTCCCTCCCAATTTCTGTTGGTCATACTGTGTTTTTTAAAAAAATATTTTTTGAAAAAGCAAGATGAATACGTAAATATAGTTCACTGTAAATTCCAGTGCCATGATATGATTTCATTTCTTCCTCCATAGGTCCAAAGTAATTACCCCAATTCTACTCAACAAATATTATTAAAATGGAATCATCTGCGTTAAACTCCTTCACTTGCTGAAAAGTCTGTTACAGTTTTGTTTGCTTTCAAGTCAACATCAGGCTTTGCACAGCTTTTTGATTTTCCATGAGATCCTGATTGACTTTTTTTTCCTGGTTGAGAAAAGAATCATCTGCCATCTTACAATATCCTTAGTATTTTTCAGCTTCTTACTCACTCTGTCTACTACTTAGAATCAACTTCATTCTTTTTCATGAGGTCTACTGACTTTCTCTGCTAATTAGCTTCATCTTTGGACCATCGCATTCTTTTTTTTTTTTTTTTTTTTTTTTTTTTGGTCTTTTTGCCATTTCTAGGGCCGCTTCTGCAGCATATGGAGGTTCCCAGGCTAGGAGTTGAATTGGAGCTGTAGTCACCGGCCTACACCAGAGCCACAGCAATGTGGGATCTGAGCCACATCTGCAACCTACACCACAGCTCACGGCAACGCCAGATCCCCAACCCACTGAGCAAGGCTAGGGATCGAACCCGAAACCTCATGGTTCCCAGTTGGATTTGCCAACCACTGAGCCACGACAGGAACTCCCGACCATCACATTCTTATATGGCAATGTTTTATCCCATGAAGTTTTTGGTCCCTGTTTAATCGCTTGTATTCTGTATCTTTAGTAAACCCTCAAGTGCTTCCAACATCTCAGTTTTTCTACCATCTAATGGAATCCCTTCATTTCTGGAGAGTTCTTTCAGGGAGCTAGCCCTCTGTCCACTTGCAAGAGTCTGGACTGATCATTTTCTCAGGCCTCTTGCACAACCATCTTCCTGGAACTTCCCTTCTTTGCTCTTCTGCATTATATATGCAGTTTCTTGCATCTCATGTCTTCCCTCTTTTAAGTTCACTTTTACTTTTTGGGAGTATATCCTCAAAAAATTTCCCAAAGAAAGATGTATGAGAAATAAACTTCCTAAGTTTTCATATGTCTGAAGACACATTTATTCTACTCTTCTCCTTGATGAATACTCTGGCTGGGTATAGAAATCCATTAAAGTGCATTATTTTTCAGAACCTTGAAGGGACTGCCCAAAGCCTGTTAGCATTGGGTCTAATGCTAGTTTAATTAGTCTGATGATAGTTTAATTATTGGTCTTTTGAAAGTGATCTATTTTTCTCTCACATTTTTAAATATGTATTATTATTCTTGTCATTGTACAATTTTATGATTGTCTAGGCATGGGAGTTTTTTAATACAGTCTATTTAGTACTTAATGGTCCCCTCAATTTGAAGCTTTGTGCCCCCATTAGCACTGGGAAATTTCATTATGCTTTTGTTGTTACTGTTGTTTTCCTAATTTCCTCATCTTTGGCATGTCTATGCTTTCTTTTCTGAAGCTCTTATTAACCGTATGTTGGCTCACTTGAACTGATTCTCTGTGTCCTATTCTTTCGTTCATATGTCTTCAGAATTTGTGTTCTACCTTTTTTTCTCAATTCTTTATTCTTTAAATGTCCTTCAAACTTCCAATTAGTATTTTTTATTTGTTTTTTGTTTGTTTGTTTTGTCTTTTTAGAGCCACACCAGCAGCATATGGAAGTTCCCAGGCTGGGGGTGGAATCAAAGCTATACCCACCAGCCTGCACCACAGCCATAGCAACTCGGGTTCTGAGCTGCATCTGTGACCTGCACCACAGCTCATGGCAACTCCCAGATCCCCAACCACTGAGCGAGGTGAGGGAGTGAATCCACATGCTCATGGATACCAGTCGGATTTGTTCTGCTGTGCCACGACAGGAATTCCTCCTATTAGTATTTTTAATCTCAACATCAAGAGATTAATTTTCAAGAGTTCACTTATTATTTCTGCTCATGACATACTACTTTTCAGATTACTTTTATTTTCTGGATTATTATCTTCTGTTTTCTTCTGATACATGTTTCTGTTTATCTTTTGCTTCTTGTTCTTTTTTCAAAAATCTAGTGATTCTTGGTTGACTATTTACATTTAAGAATGAGGCTATGGGGAGGAACTCGGTGTTGATAGGGAGTTCTTGTCAGAGGGAGACTTCTTGGGTAAAGTGGACATATACCAATAATTTATTCCCTGCTGTATGTAAGTCACCCCACTCCCAACAGTTCTTTTTTATAACTGCCTTATCTAAGTATGGTGTCTCCCCAAGATTCTCTTAGGGTGGCTCCATCTCTCCTTGCTATTGTGTCTTCACATATACTATGGACAGCAGCCTCCTCTGTGTTATGTCTTGATCAGTACTTTCCATTCTCTCTTTCCTCTTGAAATGCTTTTAATCCCTTGTTTACTTACAAACCCTTGCAGTTTCTCTTCATTACTTGGGATTACTGAATTTTTCTTCACTTTCATCTTAATAGAAAATGGAATTAGAACTACCTGGGTTAAGTTCACATTAGTAGACAGAAATCATTAAAATCTTTTCATTTATGCACATTTTGGGCGTGGAGCAATTAAGAAAGGAATTTAGAGTTCTTTTTATATTTATTTCATTTGCTTGAGAGTATATCAGTTAGATATGACTTGGACCATAAAAAACTAAAAGTAAATTAATGTTGGCTTAAACAAGTAAAGGACTGTTTTTGTCCAGGAAAGTTTGGAGGTAGGTCATTGAGTGGAGACATCTACTTCCTTATGCAATCAAAACCAATATTTTCTGTGGGAGAAATGGTGTCAACTTTTCTTTTTTCTGTCTTTTTTTTTTTTTTTTCTCATGGCTGCACCCATAACATATGGAAGTTCCTAGGCCAGGGACTGAATCTGAGCCACAGCTGTGATCTACAGCACAGCTGTGGTAATGCCGGATCCTTTAACCCACTGTGCTGGGCCAGGAATTGAACCCACACCTCTGGGGTTACCCAACCTGCTGCAGTCACATTCCCCTTTTTTTTTTTTTTTTTTTCTTTTTGGCTTTTTAGGGCCACATCCCCAGCATATGGAGGTTCTCAGGCTAGGGGTTGAATCAGAGCTGTAGCCACTAGCCTATACCACAGCCACAGCAATGCCAGATCCAAGCCATGTCTGAGACCTCCACCACAGCTCACAAGCAACATCAGATCCTTAACCCAATGAGCAAGGCCAGGGATTGAACCTGCGTCCTCATGGATACTAGTCAGATTCATTTCCACTGAGCCATGGCCAGAACTGCTGCAATCAGATTCTTAATGCACTGTGCCACAACGGGAACTTTTATTTTTGAATGAACTTTTCTTGAAGGTTGCTATCCCTTCTAGCTTGGCACTCACTTGTCCCGGGGTTACTATCACCCCCAGATGAGAACAGGGCCTCAGGCCGTCAAAAATTTTTTTAAAGGGAAAGAAGCTTAAAATGAAACTCAGAGATTGTTCTTAACTGACAAATGATTGGCATGTTAAATATTTTTTGTGTATTGACAAACAAATGTGTGTCTCAGCCAAGGCCTTATCTTTTGGGGCTATCTGCCACAGCCAGTGTGCCTGGGACTCCAGTGCCCTCTCCAGCAAGAGCCTTTCTCACTGAAAAAAAATTTTAGAGGACATTTAAGTTCAAAAGGGTTTTGTTGCGTGTGATCTAAACCCAAAATAATGGTGGCTTCAACAAATAGAACTTTCTTTCTCCAATATAAAAGGACCCCAGAGATAGGAAGCAACGTGTTACGAAACTGTGTGCTTGAATGAGGAGCCCTCATGATTAGACTTGTTGGCTAAACATCTCAAGAGGATCAGAATTGCCAGGCGATGATTTAAATTTCTAGGCTTGAGGCTCAGCAAGTCATGACTTTGTGTGCTGTTGAACTGTGAGCAGTCTCAAAGACACGGCAAAGGGGCTCCAGAACCAGGAAAGACCAGAATTTGGAGCTGGGGGGGAAAAGGGACATACACAGAGTGCGTAGTGGAAGGCTAGCTCCTTGTCACCTTCTCTGCATTAGGATTTTCCCGTTATTCCCTAGGGGGCATCCTCTTAAGTCCTGGTAGTATAATATGACAGATGGCTTTTTCTCATTTGAGCAGTTTGACCAAGAAATACATAACCAAAAATCTACAGTTCCAAAAAGCACTATCATACACGTTCATTCATTTTCTAACGGCAGTTTCTACGGTTATCCCTTGTTATAGCTTTCACATTACACACTGACGACGAGTTCGATTCTTTTGCTGTGAATTTTTTAATATTTCATGTAAACCATAGACGGCGGTGTTTATTACGACTTCCTTATCCTGTAGGACATTTGCCAAATAAAATACCAGGAAGGAAAGTCTGCGCGATTTTTATGTGTGAACCTTTTTTTAAACATTCCTTAAAATATATTTCCTCTCTTAGCAACAAAGGAACTTCAGCTATAGAAAGCGTTGGGCTGTGTTATAACCTTCATATTACCCTTTCCACAGCCCTTTTTCTTTGGCGGCGCGGTGTATATCATTCATTGCAAGTTTACTTCATTCCTCTGGATTCATAGCTGATGCTCTGTGGACCATAAAATTTCAGCTGCAAAACCAGAACATCTCATTATTTCTGAAATATCAAGCTTGTATCTTCTTGATAAATAATTCCTACTCGTATAATGTATCAGACTAAAACATATTTTCTGAGGCCAGTAAGGTTAAAGCGGCAATCTCACCTTTTTTAATTTTTTTGCCCTGAAGACAGTGATTTCCATATATAGAGTGACCCTGGTTTGTGTTGAACACGGGGAAATAAGGATGAAGCATGAAACGACACATATTGCTGTCAGAGATTTGAAATGAGGCCTGCTAACCTGTAGGCAGCCTTCCAGACTCATCAGCCCCTCGCATTACCAATGGATTCAGAGAGTGCCGTACCTCCGCTTGCAATGGGCTGGGAACTTTTCCCTTTCCTCCTCCTCCTCCTCCTCCTTCTTCTTCTTCTTCTTCTTTTTTTTTTTAATGAAATCACAGCCATTGACAAACATTACATTTTAATGCAATTCTTCCTTCCCTTTCCTACTCCACTGTGAAAAAAAAAAAAAAAGAGAGAGAGAGAGAGACAGTATCCCGGGACACCCTATCGCTGTGACACTGATCTCATCTGGTTTTCCTGATGCTTGAAAAGGGGGTGCGACAGTTTGGATTTGCCTGGGAATCTACATCAGTCAGCGGTGCTTAAACAGGTGATAACATTTTCACTCTGGCAGGTCACACCCGTCAGCACTCTGGAATGCAGGCGCTGACTAAAGTTGGCTGCTCGTTCTCGCACAAGTTGGTGGGGTTTTTTTTTTTTTTGCTTTTTTGTTTTAAGGGAAATCATGTCACCGCTCTGTGTGTTGTTTGTTGCAGGGCAGCAACACTGGGAAGGGGAAGAAGTTTTTTAAAACGGCTAATGTGTTTGGTGCTTCCTGATGTCTTCTCTTTTAGTGTCTGTTCCATAAATAAGGAAGTCTGCTGAAGTTTGGCCAAAAGGTATCTGTCTCAGGGCTGCAACCATTCAGTTGCATTTAATTCAATGATAGAATTAAATGTATATATAAATATGTATATTTTTATATTTACATGTGACTTAAAATATATACTTATCTGATATATATGCATGCATGTGATACATATGTAACTCATTTCTTTTCTTTGCTTTTTTTTGTCTTTTTTTAGGGTGGCACCCACAGCATATGGAAGTTCCCAGATCAGATCAGAGCTACAGCTGCTGGCCTACACCACAGCCACAGTAACTCAGGATCTGAGCTGCGTCTGTGACCTACACCACAGCTCACGACAACACCAGATCCCTGACCCACTGAGCAAGGCCAGGGATCGAACCCCCATCCTCATAGATACTAGTCGGATTCATTTTCACTGCGCCACAACGGGAACTCCTCAACGTAACTCATTTCAACTGTCAGTTATTCCACTATCTATCTGTGAGGGCCGCCGTTCTGATAGCTGTGAACAACACCAAGAAGCACTGTGGTGGTTGTCTGCTCTGGGGAAAACTGGGTTTTATGCTGAAACTATAAGTAGTAACAGTTACAACAGTGGTTCCAGCTTATGGGCCTCAGACCCTTGGTGGACCATGAATTATTTCAAGTGGTCTTGCATCCATATGCATACCAAGCCTTCTCAGGAGGGGAAGTTAGCAAATTCCTGCCTATAGAGCTATTTTTTAAAATGCATACATGCTGGAGATCCCGTTGTGGCGCAATCGTTAACGAATCCGACTAGGAACCATGAGGTTGCAGGTTCGATCCCTGGCCTTGTTCAGTGGGTTAAGGATCCAGCATTGCCATGAGCTGTGGTGTAGGTTGCAGACGCGTCTCGGATCCTGCATTGCTGTGGCTCTGGTGTAGGCAGGCGGCTACAGCTCCAATTAGACTCCTAGCCTGGGAACCTCCATATGCCATGGGAGCGGCCCTAGAAAAGGCAAAAAGGCCAAAAAACAAAAACAAAAACAAAAAACCATACACGCTATTAGGATGATTAACATTCTATGATTTATTTAATAGTGTTACTGAATTTGTGCAATCTATGTGATTGTGTATTTTCTCCATGAAAAGTGCAATTATCTTTCAAGTAAGAGAGCTGGTGGTTTTCTCTGGAAAAAAAAGACTTCATACAAAAAGCCTCTGAGCCCATTAAACCGAGGAAGACCATGAATTATCGAGATCCACATCAAAAAAGGAAACAGAGGCTGGAACTAGAGAACCACTCTAACCAGCTGAGAAAAAGTTACTGTGACTTCACTTTTATGGAGGCAAAACCCCATCACATGTACCGCTTATGAGGACCAAAGCATCAGGTGACTATCATCAGCTCTCATCCAATAGCTGTCCCCTTCCTGTGGGTATAATCTGGGCGGCCATGTTTTCAGGACTGGCTTTGTCATCCTACACTCCAACAAAAAATGCATTAGCTTGTTGATGAAAAATTTAGATAATCTTTTTAAGCTTAAATATGTAAAGATGTCTTTCTGTGGTATATGTACACAATGGAATACTACTCAGCCATAAAAAAGAACCAAATAATGCCATTTGCACCAACATGGATGGAACTAGAGACTCTCATACTCAGTGAAGTAAGTCAGGAAGAGAAAGACAAATGCTATATGATATCACTTATATCTGGAGTCTAATATACAGCACAAATGATCATTTCCACAGAAAAGAAAATCACAGACTTGGAGAATAGACTTTTGGTTGCCAAGGGGGAGGTGGAGGGAGTGGGGTGAATTGGGAGCTTGGGGCTAATAGATGCAAACTATTGCTTTTGGAATGGATTAGCAATGAGATCCTGCTGTATAGCACTGAGAACTAAGTCTAGTCACTTATGATGGAACATGATAATGGGACAAAAAAGAATGTATACATGTATGTGTAACTGGGTCACCATGCTATACAATAGAAAAAAATTGTATTGGGGAAATAACAATAAATAAAATAAAATAAAGACATCTTTCGAGGGAAAACCATATCCTCAAGGGTTGACCAATGTTTTTGATTATTAATATGACTTAAAAATCCACAAACATAAAACTCGGAGAAACTCCCCAGGCTAATGGTCTTGTTATGAATAGAATAAAAGGAGTTCCCATTGTGGCTCAGTGGGAACGAACCTCACTAGTATCCATGAGGACACAGGTTCGATCTCTGACCTCACTCAGTGGGTTAAGAATCTGGCGTTGCCCTGAGCTTTGGAGTTCACAGATGTGGCTCGGATCCAGTATTGCTGTGGGTGTGGTGTAGGCCTGCAACTACAGCTCTGATTCAACACGTAGCCTGGAAATTTCCACCTGCTGTGGGTGCAGCCCTAAAAAAAAAGACAAAAATAAATAAAGTATAATAAAAAACGTTAAATTCCAATTAGCAACATTAATACATGAGGTTATTTTGCTGAAACACTACTGTAAACTTGTAATGTGAAAATATACGGATTGCCACAACGCAGATCTTTTTCAGTTGTGATGCCTACCACGTGCTGTATGATAATTCAATTCTTCCCCCATTTTTCTCTTTTTAAGCTATTTTAATTTTACAGTACATTCAGTTATCATCAAAAAGAAAGCATCAAACTGTAAAACTGTAATGGAATATGCCCCAAAATACACCTCCAGGCATCTGGGGCCCCCAGATGGAGAAATATTGTTTTAGGTTCGTAATATCCAATATCGATGAAGCAAACACTGGGGGCTGCACTGTAAGGAAATAGTTTAGGCAGAATGCCATTCAAGATAGCAAAATCCCTTTTCAAAAAAAAAAAATCACTCTTAGAGACGCAGTAACAAGAGTTCAGCATAAACACCTAAAAGTAAGTAAATCAATCTTTAAAATAAAGAAGACAAGAAGACATCTTTTTCTGGGTATGACATAGAAATTTGCGATAATTCGATGAAACATTTTTCAAAATAATAATTTTTCCTATTTACCAGGAAGCTTGCTCAATCTGACATTTTGCTTTTTTTTTTTTGTCTTTTTGCCTTTTCTAGGGCCGCTCCCGTGGCATATGGAGGTTCCCAGGCTAGGGGTCCAATCGGAGCTGTAGCCACCGGCCTACGCCACAGCCACAGCAACGCAGGATCTGAGCCGCGTCTGGGGCCTACACCACAGCTCAGGGCAACGCCAGATCCTTAACCCACTAAGCGAGGGCAGGGCTCGAACCCAAAACCTCATGGTTCCTAGTCGGATTTGTTAACCACTACGCCACAACGGGAACTCCGATTTTGCATTTTTTTTTTTAAGTTGGAAACAAAAATTTCACGAGAGTGAATGTTGTGTTGTTTTTTTTAAATATACATAGACTGCTTTCTGTCTCAATTGTGAAAACCTTGCTGCAAAGCACCTGCCCTTTATTCAAACCTCCTCCCAACCATGCACATTCTGGAACTGGTGTGATTTGCTCCCAGTGTGTTCTGCAGCCTTGAGCTTGCCCACTGGCAGCTGCACCAGTTGACTTAGAAAATTCGGTTGATTCAGCTTGAATGGGTACTACAAATTGCAAAAGATTTATATGTTCACTGTTTTACATTCCCAGAGAACTGCTAGCCAAACACTGCTGCCTGTATTGCCCAATATTCATGTAAATGGATTTTGACTTTCGACAGCCATTCCCAAGTGTTTATTTGCTCGGCACTTGGGACATTTTTATTGGATGCTTTCAGTAACAATCTCTAATTCAAGTACACAAAGACTCAAGGAATTTCCATCTTTTTTCCTCTTTGGAGGTTCCCAGCCTCTCGTGGAGTTTTACTGGTATATACCTGAAATGAATACCAGAGGGAAGAGACACCTCTCAGGAAGCACAGCTGCAGCCATAAATGACGTGTGTGTTTCTTTCTCATTCATAAGTGTTATGTAGAATCATGCTCAGATTATTAGTATTTTATCCTAACAGATTGTGTTATTGTATTAGTAATCTAGCAGGCATTATGAACCACTCATTTACAGACATTCAAGACATCTGGGTGAAACTGTGTTCCTACAAGAGCCCCTACAAAGTCTTGAACATTTATTTTTGCATATTTTATTTCTAATTCTACCCATACCCACCTGCCCGACCCAAAAAGATATTTGCAAACATTTTTAAGAGGAGAAAACGGACTCAGATAAATTTGCTCAGCTTATGACATTTCACAAATGGCTGAGCCAGAATGCAAACCGAAGCCAGATTCCCAAGACTTCTCACTGTATGGCATAGACTAGGCACAGTCCCCACAGAGGATTCTGATGCTCCGAGCAGAGGGGCGGAGAAAAGGTACACATAGAAGAACATAAACTCTTTTGTGACTTTGCAGTAATTCTTTCAATGAATACTTACAGAGCAACTATAAAATAGAATATTCTGGAGTTCCCATTGTGGCGTGGCGGAAAAAAATCCGACTAGGAACCATGAGGTTGAGGGTTCAATACCTGGCCTCGCTCAGTGAGTTAAAGATCTGGCGTTTCTGTGAGCTGTGGTGTAGGTTGCAGACACCTCGGATCCTGCGTGCTGTGGCTGTGGCACAAGCTGGCAGCTGTAGCTCCGATGTGACCCCTAGCCTGGGAACCTCCATATGCTGCGGGTGCAGCCCTAAAAAAAAAAATAAGGGCAAAAAAAAAAAAAAAAGAATATTCTGACCCAAGTGCTGCAATTACATGTCATGTGTGCTATGTCACAAGTCAAGACTTAAGAAATTGCAAATAATTGCAGTACCATGTCTGTAGAACTTATATACAGGATGTTCTTTGACAATGGAACAGAGTAGAGCCAAAACTCGTGAGAAGTTAACCAGGACATCCTGAGATAGGTGGAAATTAAGAAATACCCTTCAGTTAGATGTTTAGGTTTTCTCCTCAGTGAACTGCCTGATCATACCCTTTACCTGATTTTTTACTATTTCAGTAGTTTGTCTTTTTAACATCAACTCATGCAAGTTCTTTAGAATACTGATTATTTGCCTTCTACAGACATTGAAAATCATTTATCTCAATTTCTGACTTTCACTTTTATTTTCTTCTGTCATTCAAAAGACATTTAATGGTCATTTAATTTTTATGTAGTCAACTGTCTTTTTTTCATGTTTATATCTTATTTAATAAATAAGTACCTTTCCCATTCCCACCCTTGAATGATAGCTGAGTATAGCAGTTTTTGAAAATCAATTTCTTTTTTTCCCTTAACTTTACTGAAGTACAGTTGGTTTACAATGTTGTCGTAATTTCCACAGGAAAACACTTTAAGACTTGAAAGCTATTTGGAACTCCCGCTATGGCGCAACGCAATTAGTGGCCTCTTGGGAGCGCTGGGACTCGGGTTCGATCCCCACCCGGCACAGTGGGTTAAGTAAGGATCTTGCATTGTCACAGCTGCAGCGTAGGTCGTGACTGGGGCTCAGATCTGATCCCTGGTCCGGGAGTTCCACATGCCAAAGGGTGGCCAAAAATGAAAAAACAAAGTCTTGAAAGACATTTGTCTTCTGTCTTCTGGTACCTATTTTTGCAGATGAAAAGGCTTGTTAAATGAGATTGTCATTTCCTTGAAGATAATTTCTCTTTTACACTCTGGCACCTTTTGAGGTTATCTCTTTATTCCAAACGTTTTTTGGTGTTACTGTGATATGTTTACATAAGTATAATTTTATTTATTCTGCTAGGTACTTGGTAGGGATTTTCATCCATAAGACTAGTTTTTCAGCTCTGGGAAATTTCCAGTCTTTTCTGCAAATACTCCTTTTCCAACATTCTTTCGATTATCTGTCTTGAATTTATACGGATGCATGTTAGAGTCTTTTCATTTGTCTTCTATATCATCGCTTTTATGTTCTAACATCTCTGCACTGCATTCCAATAAACTCCTCAGAACTGTCTTTGAATTGACTAACCCTGTCTTGCTGTCTGTCATATTTCATTATCCACAAACTGGACGATTACCTTCCCAGCTCCCCAAGGTGCTGAAGTGCCCCAGGGCAGCCCTTGGACTGCTTTGCTTTTTTATCTTCACTCTTGATGTGGAGATCTTCTCCAGCCTCACGGTTTTAATTAGTTGTATGCTGATGACCCCACAGTCTGTGTCTCCACCCTGGACCTCTCCTCTAAATACAGATGTGTGTATCCAAATGCCACTTTGGGCATGTCCCCTGGATGTTTCATAGGTGGCTCACATTTAAAGCAGAGTTCCTGACCCTCCCCACACACCTGAGTCTTCCATACCAGTAAATAGCTGTGCTGATTTTCTAGTTACACAGGTAAAGAATTTAGATCACTCTTGTCGGCTCTTTTTATTTCACATCTCATATTGAACCCATCAACATGTCCTGTCATAGCGATCTTGAATAAAGATCAGAATCCAAAACGTTCACCTGCCTTCCATCGCCACCAACCAGTACGAGCCACCATCTTTTCTTACTTGATTATGGCAGTAGACTCCTAGCTGTTCTCCTTGATGTTGCCTTTGACCCCCTTCGTCAACAGTGATGCTGTTACGACGTGAACCATATCATGTCACACCTCTGCTGAAACCTTTCAGTGGCTTCCCGTCTCATTCGGAGTAAAAGCCCAAGCTCCTGGTCGGCCTACAAGGCTTTACACTCTCTGGTCCCCCTATTCCCATTTCAGGCATCTTGGTCTCCTAGCTCTTCCTCCAAATGCTAGACAAGGGTATTTGCAAGGTGGTGTCCTCGGACGGGAATGTTCTTCTCTCAGGATATTCACCCACCTTGTTCCCTCCCGTCCTCCATATCTTTACTCAACTGACCTCGAGACAATCTCTGATAACCCTCGTTAAAATGGTAATCACACACACTTCAAACCCTTGTCCCTACCCTTCTGTACCTTCCTCTTGTCTTAGGACTTGTCACCATCTAACACGTAGGTCTCTTTATTTATCTTGCTTATGGTCGGCTGGCCTCTCACAGAAAGCAAACTCTCTGAAGACAGGGATGTTTTTACTCTTTTTTTCCCATTATTTTATTCTCATCACCTAAATCATAAGCCTGACACATGAGACATTTAGTAAATATATGTGTATATACATATATAATCTATTTATTATAGTTAATGAGTTAACTAAGTGTTTTTTAATTTTCAGGATTTGTAGCTGGTTCTTTTTTACATTCACTTTTTAAAATTCATATTTGTCCATTTTGATTTATAATTGATATTCTTGCAAAATTTGTCTCCTTTCTAAAGATACTAATCGTCATTGTTATGGTGTCATTTTGAGATAATTCTATTACTTCAATTTCTTTAGGGGTTAGATTTTCTCCTAGAGTTTGTTGACTTATGAGAAAGTGACTCTGTGTGTGTTTGCTTTTGCATATTTCAGAATTGTAGTTTTCAGGCTCTTTTTTTTTTTTTTTTTTTTTTTTTGGTCTTTTTGCCATTTCTTGGGCCGCTCCCGCAGCATCTGGAGGTTCCCAGGCTAGGGGTCTAATTGGAGCTGTAGCTGCCAGCCTACACCAGAGCCACAGCAACACAGGATCTGAAACTCGTCTGCAACCTACACCACAGCTCACGGCAACACCGGATCCTTAACTCATTGAGCCAGGCCAGGGATCGAACCTGCAACCTCATGGTTCCTAGTCGGATTCGTTAACCACTGCGCCACGACGGGAACTCCTCAGGCTCATTTTAATTGGAGTTCTCTGTCTCTTCCTATCTCTCTTTCAAGAGATACAGACAAGACAAAGATGCAAAAATAAATAAATAAATAAAAAAGAAAAGAAATAAGTAGAAATCAGAAGAGAAAAGTGTAGTCATTGAAGTGAAAAAGATGCATATGTTAAAAGGAAATGCTAGGTGGTATACTTTGAAGGGATGACTAGTAAAAATGGAAGCTAGAACTAAAGAAATCACCAAAAATAAAATTCCCGGGGACAAGAAGGTGAAACCTATGATAGGGAAACTAAAAGATCAGGAGGATAGATGTAAAAGCTCCAACACGAGTCCCACAAAAGTTCCAGGAGGAAAGAAATTTTAGAATTGAAGAAATACATGAGTCTTTGCTTTGAAAGAACTCTCCATGAATTCCAAAGTAATTCCAATACCACAAAACAGTTGAAAGATATAAATGGTTCTTTAAGCATATACAGAGACAGAAGAAAAGAGAGATAATACAAGTCAGGGAAATGGGTACGTCAATGATTGGTGGAGAGGGTAAGAAGACAGTCCAGCCAGGAAAAGATAAAGGTTACAGGTACCAAGAAATTCAGCATCAGAGAAGCCTAATGAGGATAAAGTTTTAATATGAACCCAACAAAGCATCAAGTTCCACAGAACATGAGAGGAAACTTAGGACTGAGAAATGAGCATGAAATTTGCCAAGAAGTGGATGATTTGTGATTTTAGAGGCAGTCACTTCCATAGGATGATGGTGGCAGAGGACATAACGGAGAATATGGGAAGGAAACCGAGAACCTGGAAGCCTAAGTGTAACCCAACTTCTGCTGTCTTGGTGGGAATACAGTTAATTCTATTTATGAGTTTATCTAAAAGTCTCAATGAAAATTCATCTAATTTACCCTTTTCTGTCAATAACTAATTTAATTGAGGCAGAAACTAGCAGATGCAATGGAAAGGACACTGGCCTGGTCATGAGGAGATATGTATTCTGGTTCTGCTTTATCTGAAAGTGAGACCCCAGGCGAGGCCATATCTAGAAGAAGGGTTTAGATTGAATGGTTCTCAGTGACTGGCAGAGGCACCCTGGTATGCAGCCAAATTTTCAACTAACATTAAAATTGAACTTTGGTGCCAAGTTCATCCACTGCAAGGAAGTCTTTCGCGGCATTTGTGCTGAATGGGTCATGTGATAAAATAGAAAGTGTGTGTGGTTGGCAGCAAGTAACTGGGAAACCTATTACATAACATGACCTCCATCATTGAAAGTCAGGTGTTTCTAGACGTATTTTGTCTCGCATACTTAAG
This sequence comes from Sus scrofa, assembly GCF_054392235.1. Classification (NCBI taxonomy): domain Eukaryota; kingdom Metazoa; phylum Chordata; class Mammalia; order Artiodactyla; family Suidae; genus Sus; species Sus scrofa. The sequence continues at coordinate 71,036,138 of NC_139393.1, forward strand.
ATATCTCGGTCAGGGCAGTAAACTGCTCTTTTCGATCAGTAACCCAGGAATGAAGGGCGACCATGGGTATGGCTCCCTTTGCCCTCTCTGTAAGACACTGATATTCTGTAGCTAGGATTATAGTTGCAATTATTGCTGATTTGTTAACTGCGTGTAATTCACTCAATTTCCTTAAGATAATAACCACACTTCTGTATTTGAAAATGTGATATGAACACAAAAACTTTTATAACTCCTGAATTTAATCATCACTGAGATAACTCTCAGCCTTAGTATTTTATCATTTTAAGACAATGTACTCTAGTTTTAATGTCCATTGAAAAAAGCTATTTCAAAAGACTGAGATTGAGCTTTAAAAACAAGGTTACCTTGATCAGTTTAGAGCCTAAAAAAAGTTAATCCCAAGAATATTTTTTTTGGCTCAGGATCTATAACATTTTCACTTGTTTGAAAGCAGATTAATTTTTTTTTTCACGTTTTACTCTTGCCTTATGTTTTTGCTGTTTGCAGACATGCTAACACATGTTAATAGCTACATTAAACTACTAATATCACCACCTTTTTCAAAACAAATTATCAGCTATTTGAAGAGACACTTCACCAAAGAAGATGTATGCAAATTAAAATCACAATGAGGTATCACTACACACCTATTAGAATGACTAAATGTTTTGGCTGATCATTCCAAATATCAGCAATAATGTGGAGGAACTGCTCTCTCATACTCTGCTGGTGCGAATGTAAAATTGTGCAACCACTTTGGAAAACATTTAGGAAGTTTCCTGCAAAGTTAAACATACACCTATCATGTGATCTAGCCATGCTACTCTTAGGCATTTATCCAAGAGAAATAAACACATCTGTCCTTAGAAAAGTTTGTACACAAATATTCATAGCAGCTTTATTTGTAATACTCAGAAACTGAAAAGAGCCCACATGTCCATCAACAGGTGAATGAGTGAACAGATTGTGGGATACTTATACACTGGAATAATCCTCAGCAGTGGAAAGGAATGAACTATTGATATTCACTATGGCGTGGGTGCATCTCATGGTAATCGTGCTGAGTGAAGAAGCCAGATGAAAGGAACTCATGTGGAGTTCCTGCAGTGAGGCAGTGGGTTAAGAATCCAACTGCAGCAGCTCAGATTGCTGCAAAAATTCAATCACCACCCAATGATGTAGGTTAAAGGATCCAACCTTGTCGAAGCTGCAGCTCAGATTTAATCCTTGGCCCAGAAACTTCCATACCCCGTGGGTGAGGCCATTGAAAAAAAAATGCATATGAGTATGATTCAATGTATATAAAATTCTAGAAAATGCAAAATAATCTATAGTAACAGACAGCAGATCATTGCTAGAGAGATGGCAGTGGGATGAGAAGGGGAATCTGTGGCATGTGAAAGTTCGGGGACCAGGTATCCAATCCAAGCCTTAGCTTCGACCTTTCAGAGAGCTGTGGCAATGCCTATCCAAACCCACAGCACCACAGCGGGAACTCCTCTCTGCTCCTTCTAGCTTCCTACCAGCCCAGCCAAGCAGATCCAGACTACTACAAATATTATAGCGGTCACCACACATGTGCCAGGGGCAATTCTTGTTTCCATCCCCTGGCTTCTCCTTATAATGAACGTTTGCTCCTGTTTAAAGTACTCTTTGAAGCTCTGTGGTTTCTGGGCACTGTGGGGCGCAGAGGTACGACTCTTGCATTGGCCTTAAGAAAATTAGCTTCACTGAGGCGACGTGGCACCCACTTCAGTACCAGTATTTACCAGGGCTTATCTCGCGCCAGGCATCGTGGTGAATCCTTCGTAAGCATTTCCCACTTAATCCTCAGAACAAGCCTACAGGAAGGGATTATGATTCTGATTATTTGCATTTGACAAATAAAAAGTTATCAATCGCCAAACAATAATCCTCAAGCCTTTCTACCAGGAGGCTGATGCACTGACTTTTACGAGGTTCTTCCACCTAAGAAATGATCAGTTTGTGTTCCTGACCAAGCAGAGCCTCGGAGGGAGTAATTGGACCTGCACTTCTCTATGAAAGGCTTTGGCGGCAGGATATTCCTTTGCAGAGCAGAGTCTCAGGGAAGGGACAGAGTGTCCTTGGGCAGGAGGGTTAGAACAGCTGCGGGAACACAGGCAGAACTGTCGCAGGGAGGGTCCTGCTCCAACCCCCCAGGAGAGCCAGCCTGGTCCCTGTGTGGATGCACCCAGGTGCCATGAAGTCCCGGAAAGTCAAATGGGCGGAAGGATATGGCATCCTCTTCTAGTGAGTCTGATGACTGGTTACCTGATAAGGCTTTTGCGGACAAAAGAAGGTGGGCAGGCTCCTTACGATTATTTTTGTCTCTGCAAGTAGTACCTTTGTTGGTGTCTGACTTTCCTCTTGGCCTCATTTAGATTTAATTTCCAAATCTTTCATGTCTTAATCACTTCCTTAGATGGTCCAAATCATTATTAAATGTTCATTTCGGTTTATAATTATCTGTCTATAATAAAATCTTCAGTGTTTAGCATCTGTTATAATGGAGGTGAAAATTCACATTTTCCTCTTAAAAAGGGTTATGACAAATACACTCAACCTAACCAAGAGGTTGAATAAAAGGTAAAAGTCTGGGAGCTCCCACTGGGGCTCAGAAAGTTAGGGACCCACCTGGTCTCCATGAGGATGTGGGTTCAATCCCTGGCCTCGTTCAGTGGGTCAAGGATCTGGCATGTACAGGCTGCAGTGTAGGTCACAGATGCGGTTCCGATGCACCTTTGCTGTGGCGTAAGCCTGCAGCTGCAGCCCTATTGGACCCCTAGCCCAGGCATTTCTGTGTGCCCCAGGTGCCACCATAAAAAAGAAAAAAGAAAGTAAAACTCTATGTGAGACAGTGGAACAGAAAGTTTGGGTTCGGAACATATAACTTGGCAGATTAAACATTGTTTAAAACAAACCAATTCTACCCTGGCTGAGCCCTGTCTTAACAAAAGGGGATATTTCTCACCCTTGACAGCTGCAATGCTGTCTTTTCACTGCCTATGCGAAGGCACCATTTCCTCTACCACATGGTTCTCATCTGTGGAATGGGGCGAATTCTTTCTACCACGACAGTTTCATAGGAATGTCACAAGGATCCGATGAGCTCATACTCATAGGATTGCTTTGAAAAAGAGAAAACAAGGTCAAGAAATAAGATGGCATTATTATTGTTGACATAAAGAACAGTGGTGAAGAAGATTTTGTTTCTCTTTTTTTTTTCTTTTTTCTTTTCAGAATTAATAATCTGCCCTACCTTGTGCTTGTGGGCTCAAGGCTGATTGTCAGTTAATTCAAGCGTGATTCCTTTTCTTTAATGCTTTTAGCTTTAATTGAAACATCAAGTTCCTGTTGTGGCGCAGTGGTTAACGAATCCGACTAGGAACCATGAGGTTGCAGGTTCGATCCCTGGCCTCGCTCAGCGGATTAAGGATCCGGCATTGCCGTGAGCTGTGGTATAGGTCACAGACACAGCTCAGATCCTGCGTTGCTGTGGCTGTGGCGTAGGCCAGCGGCTGAAGCTCTGATTAGACCCCTAGCCTGGGAACCTCCAAATACTTCAGGTGCGGCCCTAAAGAAAACAAAAAAAAGAAAAGAAAAGAAGAAAGAAACATCATCTGGAGGAAGGGTTCATACTTAACCCATTCTTAGTCATTTAGGTCTCTGTAAAGATGAAATGGGGAGAGGGGCTTGCCCGTTCCACCTTCTTCTCCCTCTGGAGAATCGCGGCTAAGAAGAGAGATCAGCATGAACAGAAGTGCTGTCAGATCCTGGATTTTCATTTAGATTCTGACACACGAAACAAAACCTTCAGCAAAATCCTGTATTCTCATTAGGGCTCAGTTTCAGAAAGAGGTGTGACTTCCTGCATCTCTAAAAACCCTAACCTCCCATGACAATTGTATGCCAGGTAATAATTACACAATAATGTCAAAGAAGGGTTCCTTACCTACATTTATAAACAGGGAAGAGGTAGGAGAGCCAAGGGATTGGCCTAAGGTTCATGTAGAACTCTCTGGTGCCAAAGCCATGTGTCCTTTGGTTTCTCTGGAGGATGAAAGGTGAGTCCAGTTGTCCTTGTGTATTATTGTGTCCATACCTTCTCTGGAGCCCTGGCGCTCACTCATTTAATTAGATGCACCTGCAGGGCTTTCTAAACAAACCACAATGAGACAGCACCTCACACCAGAATAACAGGTGTTGGAGAGGCTATGGAGAAATTAGAACCCTGTGCACTGTTGGTGAGAATGTTAAATGGTGGAGCTGCAATGGAAAACATTGTGATGGTTCCTCAAAAATTTAAACGTAGAACCACCATATGATCCAGCAATTCCAAAAGAACTGAAAGCAGGAACTCAGATCGTTGCACAATCATGTCCATAGCAGCATTATTCACAGTAGCGCAAAGATGGAAGCAACTTAACTGTCCACCAACAAAATATGGTAGACACATACAATGGAATATTATTCAGCCTTAAAAAGGAAAAAAATTCTGATACGTGCTACCACATAGGTGAAACTTGATGACAATATGATAAGTTAAATGAGCCAGTCACAAAAGGGTAAATATTGTGTGATTCCACTGACACGAGGTACTTGGAGTCAGAGGCACAGAGGCAGCCCTTGACAAGGAGGAGAGACGAGAGAATTGTGTGTGTGTGTGGGGGGGTTATAGAGCCTCAGTTTTGCAAGATGAATTTTAGAGATGGGTAGTGGTGATGGTTTCACACCAGTGTGAATGTATTTAATGTTTCTGACTTGTAAAAATGGCTAATAAGTTCAAATTTATTTTATGTGTGTTTTTTTAACTATAATTCAAAAACATCTTTTAAAAATACTGGTGCTTGGCGAAACTAATTGAATCAGGCCCTCTGAGAGCGGGGCTAGGGCTCTGGCATTCTGTAAAAGCTCCCTGGAGTTTTCTGCTGCACAGTGAATGCTATGAAGTTTTGCTCTAGAACCACAGGCTCCCCACCCTGGCCCTACTCCTGGAAACATTCATTTGAAGGACCAAATGTCATTTGCCAGTTTGAGCCAAAAGAAAAAAGAAAATCACTGGCATTACCTCCTGTGAATATTCTCTTGAGCATATTCTTCTCGGAGAAAGAAAAGAAGCTTCTGTCTTGGGTTTGCCGACAAGAAAGAGTCTTCTGTGTGCTTTTTCTATTCTGAAACAAACCTCACTCTGAATTCTCTGACCCAGGGAAAAAAAAAAAAAAAAAGGCTCTGGTATCTGGAGAAAGCAAACGGATCCCAGGCTCCAATCAAGGGAAGAATGCCTGGGGAATCAGAAGAACATTACGGTGCTGTATAAATTTCTGGTGAGGTTTCAGCCTGCAGCATTGTCCTGAATTCTATGCAAAACACCAGGGATGCCAGTGAATTGAAAGGTGACTTGGATAATCACGGGCCTCGGGCCTTACTGTGATGATGAAGTTAGAAAGAAAAAAAGAAAAAAAAAAAAAACAGGCTGACAGTCAGAGGAAGAGAGGAAATGAAGGAAGAGGAGGTTTCTGGAATATGCCAGAGGATGGAGGAATTTGTTGCAGAGTATCCAGGAAGGCGATGATACCCTCTAAAACAATTAACTGTGCATATTCCCTTCTGCAAAGCAGGGGCAGGAATTTGGTTTAGATCTGAGGAAGGGAAGGACTGATGGGGAGATTCTGATCCTTAAAGCTTTTAGCCTTGCTAGCGATTTGGGCACGGGTGTGGGTCTTATTCTCCTTCTGAATATTTCTATCACCACACTAATAAGTTGCTGTGTTGTTTGGGGCATCGCTATCCAATAGCATTTTCTACTGTGATGGAAATGTTTCAGGGGTTGTGCAGGAGCCAGCTTGTGCTGGCTGTGGGGTTCATTATTTCTTTTTCAGCAATTTTGTGAGCTGGTTGTTAAGCACTACCAAATTGATTTGTATAAAATTATCATTAACTCTTAGGTTAAGGAGTTCCTGTTGTGGCTCAGCGGGTTACAAACCCGACTAGTACCCGTGAGGATGCAGGTTCAACCCCCGGCCTCATTCAGTGGGTTAAGGATCTGGCGTTGCTGTGAGCTGTGGTGTAGGTGGCAGACTTGGCTAGGATCTGGCATTGCTGTGGCTGTGATGTAGGCTGGCAGGTACAGCTCCGATTGGACCCCTAGCCTGGGAACATTCATAAGCTGCAGGTTCAGCCCTAAAAGAAGCAAATAAAACAAAACAAAACAAAAAACACTATTACATCAAGTAATAGTCACAAGTTTCTATTTTACTACCTTTCATGCACTGAGGTTTGCACCATCCAATAGCCGCACGTGACCACTGGGTACTTAAGTAGAGGAAGAAGGGAATTTTAAATTCAATTAAATTAATTTACATCAAATAGACACGTGTGGCTAGTGGCTACTGTAATGGAGAGTACAGGTTTAGGGCATTTGCAGAATGCTCTCTCATTGATGACTTATCAGAAAAGCATTCATTTCAGATGCCAGATGAATATCTCGCTTTTTCGCTGCAATGATTTTTGGTTATCATTATTAGATCATTTGGATCTGGCCTTAAGTTACTTGGGAGGGCAGTGATGGAGGGAGGAGCAGAGAGTGAGGGAGAGAGAGAGAGTGAAAATTCATTCTAAATTGAATTCTTGGTGCTTTGAGAGGTTGCATGCTAATGACAGCAGAAAATGCTTTGGTTTGCTGTTGTGTGACTTCCCACAAGCAGAAGCCGACAGACCACAGAGTTGCCTGGTTCAGAGCTGAGTGTGGGTGCTGGATGACATCGACAGGCATTTCTGGGGTTCCCTTAGAATTCAGGAAAACACTAGACTCCTCAGATTGAGCAGGGACTCCAGCCGGGATCCTTGAAATCTGAGACCATGGTAACTGGACTCTGTTTGCAAGGGAGTGACCTCGGCTTTCCCAAGGTGTCTGAGGTCAGCCCTGGGCAGACAGCTGGCAAGTACTGGACAATTAGCACTTAAAGCTATTGCCTCAGATGTGCCCAGCCCATTTCTCTGCCCCATTCCCCCTCAGGTAGCTCCCTGCTTTAATTTCCCTGCAGGTTTCAGGAAGGATGCGTTAAATTATAATCACTAGCTGTTTTGTGAGCAGCCTTTTGTGACCAGTAATGACTGTAATGAGAAAAAAGAAAAAGGGAAAATGGGATGATTGAAGCTCCCTGGGATGCTTTTGCTGAGCAACACAAACAGATAAATGGGGCCTTTCTTTGCCCATTAATTTGTATCTGTGTTTTCATTTGTCACTGAAAAGTGAGCCTGTTTATGAGGCATCTGCTCGACCACAGAGACCACTTTACTTAACCTAAGGTGGGATCACAGAGCCGGCAAGAGTCACATGACCGCTGCTGCAACACTGCCTTTGCAACCTTGTTTATAAGAGAGTCCCCTCTGGTCCTGATAGGTGCTTACAGGAAAACTACAGCTGGGACTCTTCCCATTAAACTTATCCGTAAAGCTGCCCCCTCCTTCCTAGAGCCTGAGTTTCGGGCTCTGCGCTCATCTGAATCATTGAAACAGCTTCTGATAGCCTCCTGAAAATGTAGAGATCTAATCGAAATACTTCATGGTCTAAAATCTTCAGCCGTTCCCCACAATCTGGGAGCAGCTGGAAATGAGCTTTAAGGACCTCTGGGGGTTGGGGGCAGACCTCATGTAACTATGTAATTAGAAATTAGAAATCATATAGGCTCAACTTTTAATTTTATTTTATTTTATTTTATTTTATTGGCTGAATCTGGGCCAGGGATTGAATCTATGCCATAGCAGTGACTCGAGCCGCTCTCGTGACAACACTGGATCCTTAACCTACTGCGCCACAAGGGAACTCCTCAGATTAACTTTTTGGTCATAAAAGCATGTACCAAAGAGCCTTTACTTAGCAGGTCCGTGAGAGTCTGTTTGGACTGGATTGAGTCTAAAGCAAAAATAAAAATAATTCGAATCGATTCATTAGGTGCTGCTGCTTGGATACACAGACAAAAAAAAAATAGAAACACAAAAGTCTGTACTTTTTCCAACAGGAATCATTTTCTTTGTTTTTTTTTTTTTTTTTTTAATGGCAGTAATCTTATACATTTTTGATGCCTGAAATCAATAGCTGTATGTCAGAAATTTTATATCTTGGACCAACCTTGGCCCACGTTCCTGAGGTACCTTGGAGACCGCAGCATGCCAGCCAGAGGAATTCCTTCTAGAAAACTGACTTAGAGGAAGAAAGAACCATACCAGAAAGTCGGGAGATCAGATTCTGCTCTTTGCTTTGGGTTAACTAGCAGATGGGTTTAGACACTTTGTTTCACTCACTGGGTCATATCCTCTCTTCTGCAAGCAGAAATGGGGCTGAATGCTCACCCATGTCTCATAGCTCTACTATTCTATGATTTTAAAAGCTGTAATAAAATTTTCTAAGAACAGAGAGACTCAAAATCCATTCTCACTCCTCCCCCCCTTTTTTTGGCCCAAGAACCTTTTTTTTTTTTTTTTTTTTGTATTTTCTGGGCCACACCCGTGGCATATGGAGGTTCCCAGGCTAGGGGTCTAATTGGAGCTGTAGCCTCCAGCCTACGCCGAAGCCACAGCAACACAGGATCGGAGCTGCGTCTGTGACCCACACCACAGCTCACAGCAACGCCACATCCTTAACCCACTGAGCGAGGCCAGGGATCGAACCTGCAATCTCATGGTTCCTAGTCAGATTTGTTAACCACCGAGCCACAACGGGAACTCCAGCCCAAGAATCTTACAGATCAAAGATTTTAATACAAGTTCCATTGACATTTACTCGATAGACATCCATCCATGACCAAACCTGTAGGCCTGAAGAGAAATCCTGTGTTACCGCTGATAATTCTGCTAACTCCTGGGTGCCTGCCTGCTCTTCACCCTAGAGTTTCAAGGCCCTTGTGGAAGGATGCTAGGGAACTGCTTAGACAAACCTCTTGTCAATCCTTTCTCTTCCTTGAGATACAATTCAGTGTTAACTGCCCACTGGGGCTAATTCTGAGGACTATGTCTCACTGCTCCCACAAGTGCTTGCTGTGGTCTCCTCTCAGAACTGGCACCTGCAGCCCTCAGCTCCTGGGAAAGCCAGCTGCTGATGGCTTACAGCAGCACTCGCTCACGGAGGATGCCCAGCCCGATAGGGAACTGCCTCACCTAACACTATGCCCTGTGCTAGAAGTAAAGGTGGCAGCAAATTCTTGGTTACGCCTCCAGCTGAGAGGTACCATTGAGTCCAACGTAATCATCCACCTTACATTCAGGTCAGGCTGAGTGATGCCCTAAGCGATAGAATTCAGCAGAAGTGATGCTCTGCCAGGTTCTGGGCCCAAGACGAAAGAGCCAAGCAGCTCCTACTCTCTGTCATTTGAAGGACACTCTAGGAAACCTGAGCTGCCATGGAAGGAGTCCAGCTACTCCGAGACCGCCACACTGCAGAGCCCCATGTCGGTGATCCAGTTTGACAGTCTTGGATGAACCTACTTTCCAGTCACCCCTACCAAGGAGCAAGACATGTAAGTGAAGCTGTCTTGGCCCCTCCAGAACAGCGCATCCACCAGCTCAGTACCACCAAGCACCCCCTGTCGACCATGTGTAGATCGGAAGCATCAACCAGCTGAGCCCTGTCTGGATTCCCGACCCAGACATTTCTAAAATGTGATAGAATATTTGTTTCTTTAAGCTATTAAGTCTTCAGAAGTTTGTTGCATAGCACTGCATAACAGAAATTTCTAAGATGTAACAGAATATTTGTTTCTTCAAGCTATTAAGCCTTCAGCAGGTGCCTCTTCCTCTGGGGAAGTTGACAGCCAGCGAGTGAGTAACCATGAGGGATGCAGACTAAAGCCAGACTTCCTGCCTCAGTGTAACACCCTGGGAAGGGCCATCCTAGCTCAAAAGTTCCCTGAAGGATTGGCTGGGGCCTCCTTTTCAACCTTGGAGTCAACTTCTCCTCTGCCTCATCCTGCCTTCCTCACTTCCTTGCAGGTGGATCTCCCCAGCAAAACTTGGCCCACACAGCGCTCCCTCTCCACCTCTGAGTCTCTGCCCAGGAAACATGAAACTAGTGGCCTCCACATTCCATTCCTTCAAGTGAATTCTCTCAGTTCCCTTTTCTCTTGCTTGTCTCCCTTTGGGGTTGAGTTCTGTCGATAGAATACAAACTTGGCGAGATTCTAACTGCTATGCTACTTGGTGACTTTGGGGTACTATCTGGTGTCAATTTTTTCCTTTTTTTTTCTTTTGGTCTCTTTAGGGCCACACCTGCAGCATATGGAGGTTCCCAGGCTAGGGCTCTAATGGGAGCGGCAGCTGCCGGCCTACGCCACAGCCATAGCAATTCCGGACCCAAGCCACATCTGCGACCTACACCACAGCTCACGGTAACACCAGATCCTTAACCCACTGAGCGAGGCCAGGGATCAGACCCACGTCCTCATGGATATTAGTAGGGTTTGTTACCACTTAGCTATGATGGGAACTTCCTATCTGGTGATCAATTGACATTTGTTGAATGAATTTTTGTTGAAAAGAAGAATCAAGGGAGTTTATAAAAGAAGTAAGTTACTTTCTCTTTAATGGTGGGGCAGGCTGAGGGAGTTCTAACCCCCTACAATTCAAACCAGGTCCATGAACTTTTCCTCTATCTAGTAACTTCGAAAGTTAGTTGGGAACTGCGGGAACCAGAGTCCCCTTGACTAAAATAAAGGCAGAGGAGTTCCCATCATGGCTCAGTGGTTAACAAATCCGACTAGGAACCATGAGGTTGCGGGTTCGATCCCTGGCCTCGCTCAGTGGGTTAAGGATCCGGCATTGCCATGAGCTGTGGTGCAGGTCACAGACATGGCTTGGATCTGGCATTGCTGTGGCTGTGGTATAGGCCGGCAGCCACAGCTCAGATTAGACCCCTAGCCTGGGAACCTCCATATGCCATGGGAGCAGCTCTAGAAAAGGCAAAAATAATAGCAATAATAATAATAATAATGAATAAAATAAAATAAATGCAGAAAGTAATGTAGGCTTTTCAGTGTGGCAAATTCCCAATAGGCTAAGCAGATTTTCCATCCAAGTAGAACGAAATCATTGGTTTAGCAGAATAGTGAATTCACAGAGAAGCAGTTGGGCTGGGCCTGTTTATTCATCTCTGCACACTGAGCTAGAGCACGGACTATCAGCTGATACCAAATTCAAGGAAGAGATATGATCTCTGTTTTCCAAAGCTTTCATCTAAAGATACAAAGCAAGAAGAGAAGAGTCGTAAAATAGCACCTTACTCAAGAAAAGAAAACATCAACACTTGGCAGAAACTTGAAAACAAAGCCCATGTCAGTTTCTCGCTAAATTTGAATGGATAAAGTCTACCTCCTGATTTATTTTATTTATATAGTAACAGCCTCCTTGCCCTGAGATGATTTCCTGAACCTTCTTTTGAATTCGTTTCTTCTGTAGCCTCCTGTTCACCACTGTTTAGGAGACATCTAGGGTATAAACGGTGTCATATAAATTCCTAGAGGAGAGACCCAAGCGTGAATTGCCCCAAATCAGCTCTGCTGCCTTTAGGCAACAGACGCTTCTTCCCCCCGCCCCTTAATTTTCCATGTTCCCATTATGTCAACAAATTAAGATTATAAAAATTCCTGGAAGCAAAAAAATATTTTTTAAGTTGATGTGGTCTGTCCACTTGACTATTTTCCAGCAAGGTCTAGGATGCATATTTGGTCCTTGTGCTGTGAATAATGTATGTCTCTATAAACTTTTCATGTGGAATGGAGGGAGACATGCTAGAAAAGTGAGTCTTTGAAGATCGACTGGGAACTCAGCCTCTGGGGCCTCCTCGTGCTCGGGGTCACCTGGAATTGCGCAGCGGGGAGGTAGAGAAACGCTCAAGGCAACTGCGAAAGTGTATTTGTCCACAGAGCTGAGTCCTGGGGTAACGACTTCCGCAGCATTTTTAGAATGTTGACTCTGCCAGCTGCTCCCACACCTCATTTCAGCTCTTAGGAAAGTATATTTAGGATGGATGCTGAGTTGGGGTGTCTTTTCTTTCTTCCTTGGTTTCAGACCAGCTCTTGGTTCAGGGATCACGGGAATTAATTTCAGCCACTCCACAGGTTCCTAGGTGACAAGGGAAGGGAGAGCATCCAGCAGAATTCGGTGGGATCCCTGCATCCACGAGGCCTCTGGGCACCCTGTTCTTCAAAGGTGTTGAGTTTCCAGAGCAGGCATCAAGAACTGTGACTCTCTAAGATCCGTGGTGGCCTGATGCTCCGGAAACTGTGTCTCCCACAAAACGTTTAGAGCTGCCCTCCCTCAGTGGCAAGCCCACTGAAGCTCCAGCATAGGGTTTTCTAGCTCTCTTTTTGTGACCCCACTGGGGGTGCCTCAATTTATCTGAAAAGGTGCTACCTGCGTTTCAAAGCTAAGGTGATTGATTTTCACTCGCTTGCATTTTTCAAGTGCATGTACCCAACATAGCAGTTTGGGAAAGGTGTGACCTAATAGACTAAACTAGTCCCAAATTGCAAAGGGGCCCGGAATCGATGGCATAGGCTTTCTCTTGTCTGCACAGGCCTCCTTAATCCCTTAATCCCCCTCTCTTAGAAAATAAAGGAAGAGGCTAGAAACAGGTCTTGGCGGTGGAAGAACCCAAATGCTTGGGAGGAGATGATTTGTGTTCTTCTAGGGAATCAAGAGGTTAGCAGCTTTTGTACCAGGCCAGTCACTGGCTCGGAAGATACTGGGCAGCATTTTCTGCAGCAACCCTGAGACGTGCCAGGTCGCACCTGTCCTCTGGAGCCGTCTCCAGAAAGTTTCTAGGCAGAGTGCCGCCTTTCTAAGCCACATACACGCCATAGACTATATACACGCCTCCCCACGGCAATGCCAGATCCGAGCTGCCGCCTATGCTGCAGCTTGTCGCAGTGACGGATCTGAAACCCACTGAGCCAGGCCAGGGATCAAACCCGCATCCTCATGGATCCTAGGTTCTTAACCTGCCGGGCCACAACTGCATCCTCAAGGATGCTAGTCGGGTTCGTAACCTTATTGTACACTGAAATTTAAAAAGCACTGGCATATAGGATTCCTCCTTACTAACCACTCCTACAGCACCTAGACCCTCTCAGGATCACCCAGAGTTGCCTGCTTTCAGTACGCTGCAATTTACATGACTTGGTGCAGCCTGATCTTCCTGTTCATCCTCTTCCTTACGGTCATAGATTCCCATTGTGTCCCCTGAGTCCAGCCTGGGCTGTCCTCAGAGATCTGGGCCCGCCCACACCTTCAGCCTCGGCTGGTGTCACTCCCAGCATGATCAAGGCTTCGTGCCCGGCACATCCCAGGCTGATTCTGGCCTCTGTGCCTTGCTCTTGTGAGCTCAGTAAAAATGCCCCCTCCTATCCACCCCGCCCAGCCTTTAAGACGCAGCTGAGCTCTCACTTAGCTTATGAAGGCTTCTGTGGCCTGTCCCCAGCTAATCACCAGGACACACACACATGGACATACGCTGCAGGCCAGGTCAGACCCATCTCCTCAGTGGTTCCACACTGCCAGGTGGGCACAGCGCTCTTCCTGCTGCCCAGACTGTTTTGGCAAGAGTCAAGCTCTGCCATGAAACTCTGAAGGCCTGGAAAAATGAAATACTCTTAGGATCTGTGTACAGTCGTGATGAATATCTTCTCTGGACCCCACTGCTCATGTCCTAGCTCTGCCCCTAACCAGCTCAGTGACCTTGGACAAGTTACTTAACCTCTCTGTGCTTCGGTTTCATCATCTGTAAAAAGGACTCATTTGAGAGCTCCACTTTGTGAGGTCTTTGTGAGAATGATATGCAGTATCTGTAGGATATAAACATGCTTTTTTTTTCATTTTTTTGTTTTTTGGTCTTTTTTGCTTTTTAGAGCTGCACCTGCGGCATATGGGAGTTCCCACGCTAGGGGATCGAATCAGAGCTGCAGCTGCCGGCCTACACCACAGCCACAGCAACACAGGATCCATGCCACGTCTACAACCTACACCACAGTTCACAGCAATGCTGGATCCTTAATCCACTGAGCAAGGCCAGGGACTCAACCCGCATCCGCATGGGTCCTAGTCGGGTTCCTTTCCTCTGAGCCACAACAGGAACTCCTAGACAGGTTTACTCTCATTTTTTAATGATGCAGCTTTGAACCCCAGGTGACTGGATGAGAGCCTGGCATGAAGTAGATGCTCCGTAAATAACATACTGAAGGATTGGATGTGTTACGAAGCTTTTGTGGGTTCTATCTTATTGTCCAACCAAATCCAGCACCTCTGGAAAATCCATAGGGTTTGCATTGCATTATTAGCCCTGTGGAAAAAATAAGGAAGGGATCTAGTGAAATTCCCTTGCCTGAGACCTCAGGGCTGATTCCAAGTGGAAGGAGGACCAGGGCGAGAGTGTTTTGTCTTGTTGCTTGTGCAGCATCAATACCCCTGGCGTTAAATTTGCCAAACAAACTGACACAAAGTGGATTTTCATGGTGGGCATCTCGTCATGAAAACTTCGTGCCTAAATTTCTTATTGCCAAAGACCAGCGACCATGCCCGTTCACCCAAAGAGCAACTGTTCACGCCTTCCTTCCACCCAGAAGAGTCTTCCGCCAATTTCCATTCCAATTTTATAGCATCTGGCAGACAAAGTGGTTAGAATGCACATGCCAACTTGACAATTATTTATTAAAATGCTGGAATTAAAAAAAATGCAGACTGACAAAAACTGTTTTTTTCTAAATATTCATGGTATACATTTTCAATATGGCAAAGAAAATTCTTCTCGCAAGCACAAGGACCAAAATAACCCAGACCTTCTTATTAGTTCTTTTTTCTCCCTAAATTCGTTTTTGCTCTGAGTATGAAAATGAACACTCACACAATATGACAACAGCACTAAATATTTTGTTTTGTTTTTACTGAAAGGGAAAAAAAAAATCAACTTTAATTTGAATACTAAACCATCCAGAATATCTAGCTGAAAACATGTTTTTATTATTTGCATTCTTAGGTTTGGCTTGTTATGCTTTTGGCATATCTCCTGATATCACTCGCAGTATTTTTTCATTTCATATATTAATATTTAATATTCTTTAAACATTGTTCAACCTTAATGGTTGTCTAATTTCTGTTTTTCATCCACAGAGAAGCTATTAATTTATGAGCATATAGGGCAGTAAGTAATAATTTGCATGAATGCCTTGAGCAGATATGCTTCCATAGGCCGCCCATAGCATAGACTCTGGAAAGGCTGATACCATCTATTGGCCAAGCTCCAATGAACATTGCTTTACAAGAAGCAGGAAAAAAAAAGTTTTTTAATCCATAAAGAAGTCTACTAAGTGAAAAATCAACAGAGATGACAGGAGCTGGTTTGTTTCTGTTTCATTTTTTTTCTCTTGTGTGCGCTCTGCAGTTCCCTGTTGCGGGAAGATTAGCGAAATGGCAAAGCAGGAAGCAGAAGCGCTTTGAAAGGCTAAAGACCAGCTCATCCTTTTCTATGTCCAGACCCTGGATCTTTTTCTAACTGTTCTGTCGATGGAGCTCCACGTCCACATGTGGTCAGCTGAAAATATAGTCACTTGGGTCAAACGAGCAAACAAACAAAAATTATCGATGAGTCAGTCCAACCAGCAGTTTAGCAATGCCCGGATGCTGAAATCCACTCAACGCCCCCTCATCCATTGATAATGCTATTTCACATCGGGTAAGATTTGACCGATGGTTTTGGGGCAGCACGATGGCACCTATGTGAAATGTTACTCTTGGAGCTGGAGACACAATTGCTCCTTTGGAGGTGAGAGGTTACTTTTATTTGAACAGACTTTAGGGTAATTGCCCTCCAAGCAATCTCAATGCTTCTCTTCTCCAAAAAAGACGTGGCGGGAGTTGCCCTCGGGCCAGGAAGCCAATGATGAAGTCAGTCACCCTTCCCATAAATTCTGGCCCCAGAATTTACCCTCCCTGCTGCTAATATCTGTCTCCAAAAGAGTTACCTTTCCTAAAATCTAGGATTTACGGTCGCCTCAGGACAGATGCCACACTGGCAGCCTGAGGGAAGTAATTAAGGTAGTTACCCAGATAATTGGGAACAGACAAAATAATTTTTCCTTGATTATCTGCATATTACAGTGAGTCGTTTCCAGTAGCTGTGCGATTGTTACAATTCTCCCTTTAAATTTTCTTCCCCATTTGGAACAAGTTTTACAGGCCATAGTAGATGTTTAATACAACTTAGAATTTGCACCTATGTCAATAAAGTCTCACCTGGTAATCTGGTCCTTTGACATTCAGAAAACATATTTAACAGAAGCAACCATTTTCCCGGTTATTCCGGAAGTTACCAACTACCTGTTTGGATGCCAGGAAATCCACGCTGTTTGTTCGATTTTAAACCAGGCTTTAAAAAGTCATCCCTGCTCTTTGTTTTTCTTGTGCTGAATTTACATCTTGACTGCAGACTTTCCAGATGTGTTTTTCCTTATTAAAATCCTGAAACCAAATTAGGCATGCTTAAATCATGGCCCTGTAATTTTAAAGCCTCGTTATTTTGGATTGGGGGTGGTTTTTGTTGGTTTGTTGGTTTTGGCTAACATTTTTATGAACCAAGAAAGCATATTTGGGTATATATTTACCCATGGATGAACTGTATGTTGTTGACTATGTAGTAAACTGTGACATGACTTTCTCAACTCATTGCCAGTTTACCAATGAAAGAGTTTTGCCACTTGGCACCAGGAAACATAAACAGCTGTGTTGAAGACATTAACAATTGCGCACACTCTTATTGAAAACGTAATTATTAGCATGTGCTACTAATTTAGCACAATTTATATAAACTGACCATATTTCCCCTCTTTTAAATAGCAATAATTTAAAGCAGCCTCTCTTAGCCCATGAGCTTTGAATGCAGCACCATCTACCTTTATGATGCTAAGTTAGCCGCAAGGAGAGGAGCCCAGGGCCAAAGAGGCTGCCTTCGAAATAAACTGTCACTGTTTCAACTCGGGACAGTAGCATCTTAGGCTTTGCGTGTTCAGGGTAGGGGATGTCACACAGTCACAACATGCCAGGGTGTCAGGGTCGGTGTCGTTGTGAAATAATAACAGACCGTAGTGAGTTCTTTTTTTCTTGGGGGAGGGGAGGGGAGGGGAGACGAAGCAGAGTTCAGACCCTTCTGTAGCAGCTCCGATGTCTCTCTCGCCACCATTCTGAGAGGCCGCCTTGAGGAGTATCCCAGCTAAGTGCCCAGGGAATTGCAAAGAGGGCAAGAAGTGACTTGTAGCCTGCAGCCCTGGTCACCTTGGTTCAGGCCAGTGAGCCAGGTCTGGGAGGTGCAGGCAGTGGGAGGGGGGACCCTGTGCATGTCTGGGTTGGCTGCGTGGCCTGATTTCAAAGTCACTTCCATGCCTTTTTTTTTTTTTCTTTTTTTTTTTTCTTCCACTTTACTGATGCATAAAATTTTAATAAAGAAGAAGCCCAAGACAGAAGAAAAGACTCAAAGAGCGTATCTACATTGTGGTAATATCAAGAAAGACACCATAACATTTGTCTTGGTCCCCAAAAAACATGGTAATATAAATTCAGCTTATAACCACCTCTAAGTATTAATAAAAGCACCTGAGAACAATATCCTTTGTGTATTATTTTGGCAATTGGGTGTAAATTATCTGTGTTTATTTTCCAGTAATCTATACCACATGCCTTATTAATATTACCTGGAGGGGAAAAATATCAGGACTCCTTTTATAAAATAATGATCAACATTTGAAAATTGTGGTTAGGATATTTCTTTCTTCCTCCTGAAGGATTTTTGGGGCGATATTAAAATTGGTTAACTTTATTGCCAATGATTTTAAAATGGCAGGTCAGAGGAAAATCCTGTGCCTGGGTTTGGTAATCTCAGACTCCGAATGCACTGAAACAACACAAATGTCCACTGCCAGGCCAGTTACAAGAGCAAAACCGTTAAAGAATCCCCAACCTAAGGCAAGTAGGTCCAATTCGAACCAATATTTCTGGAGTTTCTGTTGTGGTGCCCCAGGAAGGAATCTGACTTAGGATCCATGAGGATGTAGGTTCAATCCCTGGCCTCGCTCAGTGGGTTCAGGATCCAGCGTCACCATCCAGTCACTCCCACTGACGGTCTTACATTTATAGGAGAATCTTTAGGGCATCATTCCATGTGGTGTGTAGGTCGCAGACATGGCTCAGATCCCGCATTGCTGTGGCTGTGGTGTAGGCTGCAGCTGCAGCTCCAATTCGACCCCTAGCTTGGGAACCTCTAGATGCTGTGGGTGCGGCCCTAAAAAGCAAAAAAAAAAAAAAAAAAGAACCAGTATTTCTGATTCCACGGGATCAGCCTAGTGCTTCTGAACATTTCAACATAGACCAGGATTTCCGACTGTAAATAACACTGATAACAGAAACAGCTAGAACGTATACAGTATTTGCCAGCTGTCAAGCACGGCATCTCCTCTGTTACGCGGAGCAGCATTGACATGGATTATTGATATTCCCACTTTTTCCCAAGATCTCTTGCCATGCTCTCTCAGATTCTGGAGCTGCAGAGATGACAGGACAGTTATTACCCTTGGATTCTCAGCTACAATTCTCGCACTTTTTCTATATTTCTACTTTTGGGGGTGGAGGGAAGGGTGGGTTTCCTTCTCCGGTTCTTCTAGCTCACCTGGTTAGGTCAGCCCCTCCCACTGATGGTCTTACATTTATAGGAGAATCTTTAGGGCATCATTCCATGTATCCTTCCTGGTCTCCTGAATAGACATGTGCATCCTGCTGACATAACAATGTGTAGATTCATTATCTGCTGCCACAATCATGCTACCCAATGAACAATCAGAACATTTCAATACATTATCACAGTACGCCATTGATTCAGCTCCTCAGTCTACGAGGTTAAGCTGACCTGACCACACTCAGCTAAGGCCTGGCTTCAGGTGGGTACCCAGACCTGCTATGTGGGGCCGGGCTTGCTTGCATCTCTAGGGGTTGGCTGCCTGTTGACCAATCCAGGTTGGCCCAGCTCAACAACCTTCTAGCCTAGGCACATCCTTCTCCTGGAGATAACAGCGGGCAAGAGTAAGCAAGCCCACTAATGCAAGGTGCTCTTCAAGTTTCTACCTGTTTCACTTCAGCTGACATCCCATCAGCCAAAGTAAACCGCACGGCCAAGCCCTGTGTCAGAATGGAAGGGTCATACCAAGGGACATGGCAAATGGTGTGAAGTGCAGGGACTAGTAAAGCACTGGAGCCATGTAGTCTACCAGGCATGAGAGCAAAACGAACTACCTCAATGTCAATTATTTTCATAATAAAATGTGTCCATGGAAGTGTGTATATAGAAATCAATGAATAAGAATCATTACTGTGCAACAATTTCTAAACATCGCTCTGTATTTCAGAGAACCTTAACAAAGTGGTAAACTCCACCTGATGGGTTCAGTCCTGCTTAGCCCTTTCATTTCCACTGTTCAGGAGACACTTGGAAACAGGGCAGCTTGAAAGCCAGGGTGGGTCCCAGAGGGACAGTTACTACCAGGCCTGACATAGAGCACAGCAGGAAGTCTGTCACTTCTCCCTTACTTGTTGGAAGCAGGTCAAAAGTAAATTCCCATTGTGGTGCAGCAGTATCCGTGAGGACTCCGGGTTCGATCCCTGGCCTCACTCAGTGGGTGAGGGATCCATGCTAACGTGACCTCTGATGTAGGTTGCAGATGCAGCTCGGATCTTGTGTTGCTGTGGCTGTGGTATAGGTGGGCAGCCGTAGCTCTGATTCCACGCCTAGTCTATGCTGCAGGTGCAGCCCTAAAAAGAAAAAAATAAAAGTAAATACAAACGCCTCCAATCACCAATTAAATCAAAAGAAAGCTCACGTTGTATCCACCTGCAGAAAAATACTGTACTGCCCCTCCCAGCAACTGGAGCATGCCCAGTAAGGGGAAATAGTTTGGGGTATAACTGCATGTAACTTCTATCCTCCGGATAAAGTAAACTAGACCTACTAAAACTAGACTAACTCAGTGCTTGTGTGACTGGTGATGGTGTTGAGGAAATGGAAGTGTCAGGCTGTATCACAAAAGAGCAGTGAACAGGCAAATGGGCATAACTTATGTGGCCCTTGATGACAAAAATTGACTATGCTATCTTTTCTTAATCTTTTGAATAGTGGTAAAACCCACGTAACATAGGATCCACCCTCTTAACAAAATTTGTAAGGATGCAGCAGTGTTGGTAACTATAAACACAATGTACGGTAGATCTCTAGAACTTTTCCATCTTGTATGACTGAATCTTTATACCCATTAAACAGCAAACCCCCAAGTCCCCCTCCCCCAGCGGCCACCACTCCACTTTCTGGTTGGGGGTTTGTTGCAGATCCATCATGTACATGGAATCACGTAGAATCTGTCTTTCTCTGACTGGCTGTCTTCACTCAGTATAACATCTTCAAGGCTCGTCCACGTGGTGGCATATGGCAGGAGTTCCTTCTTTTATGGCTGAATAATATTCCCCTGTATGTACATCCCACACGGCCTTTGTCGAGTCATCCATCCATCCAAGGACACTCAGGTTGTTTCCACCTCTTGGCTTTGTAACTAATGTCGCCATGAACATGAGAGTGTCTATCTCTCTCGTTGAGTTTCTGATTTCAGTTCTTTTGGATATGTACCTAAAAGTGGTATTTCTGGAACATTCAGTAGTTTTATTTTTAATTGTTTCAGGAACTTCTGTACTATTTTCCACAGGGGGCTGTACCATTTGACGTCCCCACCAACAGTGTACTAGGGTTTCAATTTCTCCACATCCCTGCAGCACTGGTTACTTTCCGTGTTTCCCCCCACCCAACCCCCCAAGGAAACTCCTAACAGGTGTGAGGTCATAGTTCATTGTGGTTTTGATTTGCATTAACATTGAGTATCTTTTCATAGACTACGATTTTTTTATCTATGTACCACGTTTATTTTTCATTATTGAAAACAGAATAGGGCCTTTTGGT
This sequence comes from Sus scrofa, assembly GCF_054392235.1. NCBI lineage: Eukaryota > Metazoa > Chordata > Mammalia > Artiodactyla > Suidae > Sus > Sus scrofa. The sequence continues at coordinate 71,057,190 of NC_139393.1, forward strand.
ATATGTTCCTCTGAGTCCCAAATTCAAAAAGTGATTTCACCTTTTCATATTTGTTTTGCATTTCAATAATGATAAAATACTTAACGCAACAAAACTGCATATGTTAAAAGAAAATTTCAAAAATTCTTATTCATTCTCCTGAAATAAAGAGTCTGTCTTTACTGAAGGAAAATTAATCTTCAGGGTTTTTTTTGTTTTTGTTTTTGTTTTGTCTTTTTGCCTTTTTCTAGGGCCACTCCTGCGGCATATGGAGGTTCCCAGGCTAGGGGTCTAATCGGAGCTGTAGCCACTGGCCTTCGCCAGAGCCACAGCAATGCAGGATCCAAGCTGTGTCTGCAGCCTACACCACAGCTCACAGGCAACGCCAGCTCCTTAACCCACTGAGCAAGGCCAGGGATCGAACCTGCAACCTCATGGTTCCTAGTCAGATTCGTTAACCACTGCGCCACGACGGGAACTCCAATCTTAAGTTTTTAACCTATCGTGACTCCTCAAAGACATAAATGGTGCTATCATGAGCATTTTTCCATTATTGCAAAAAAGGAAAGGAAGGACAAAGGAAGCAATTCGCACGGTGGGGGAAGTGGTCATTCCACACTTCAACTTTGATTGGTGTCAAATGGGTTGCGCTTACTGAGTCAATGGGATCACTTTGACACATAACACACGCCACCCACCAGCTCTCTGCTCAGGACAGGCTGCATAATTTTTGGGCCCAGTGCAAAATGCAAATGCATGGCCCTTGTTCAAAGCTCATTAAGATCTCAAGCCAGCCAGTGCAGAGCGTTAGACCAAGTTTCAGAAACTTCTAAGCAGAGGGTGGCCACATGCCCAAGAAGCCAGCCCTAACCCCATGATAAAAAAGAACATGATCTTGGAGTTCCCGTCGTGGCGCAGTGGTTAATGAATCCGACTAGGAACCATGAGGTTGCCGGTTTGATCCCTGGTCTTGCTCAGTGGGTTAAGGATCTGCCGTTGCCATGAGCTGTGGTGTGGGTTGCAGACACGGCTCAGATCCCGCGTTGCTGTGGCTCTGGCAATAGGCTTGGCAGCTACAGCTCCGATTAGACCTCTAGCCTGGGAACCTCCATATGCCACGGGTGCAGCCCTAGAAAAGGCAAAAAGACAAAAAACAAACAAACAAAACAAACAAACAAAACAAAACCATGATCTTTTTGAGGCACCTGTCGTGTGTCAGAAAAATGGGATCCCTGTGCTCCCAAAGTAACAGTAAGGGTGATAGTGAAGGCCCTTCAACATCTAATGGGGAAAGAGAGGCCACAAACTGCACCTGTTAACATCAAGGGTTTTTTTCCTAGAAGATTCCATAGGATCACTTAATTTCAACACCCACCCAAACCTTCGCTTTGAGGCTGGAGTTTTACATTCAGCCAGAAGCCAGGCAACAGAGCAGAGTTACTTCCCTCCTTGTCATAATTAATTTCTTGGCAATCACTGCCAAGGGAGAGAAAAGTTTCTGAGAATGAGACAAGCTCACAAGATCCCCAATCAATATGAACACATAGTTCAGGGGAGACTTTGGGGAGACGCAGATCAAGCCTGGCTTTACCACGCTCTATATAACTTATGAACCCTAAGCAATGAAATGGTTATGAGGATGAGAGAGGAATTTAAATGAACAGTGGGAAGTCATCCTTCCCGAGTACTTGCAATTAGCAATGATCCTAGGAATGTCACAATACGAAAAGGGACATTTTGAGAAACCCAGCTTTCCAGCGCTCACCACTTAAGCAATCAGAGGAAGTTGCCTTGAGCTTGTGGTGATTTACAAAGTGAGCTGTGGCCTTTTCATCTGTTATTGTTGTCATAAGATTTATTTCCTCTACAAATGTTTTCATTTATTTAAAAAAAAAATAACCAGCAATACAGCCAGAGCCAGAGTGATTTCTTCGATTCTGTAAATTACACTAATGACATAATTAATAACTTTAATACAAAAACTGTGGCTGTCAGATGGGCACATCATCCAATCAATGAAAACACATCATTTTCTCTTATGTTTAATGATTCTCTCAAGAAGTGAATCTAAGAAAACAGAGCAGTCTGTCCATGAGGGAGTTGCATATATTGTCTCTCTTATCAGTAGCATTGAAAACAAAGGTTTCCTTTATTGTGTAAATTTCAACCATTGGAAATCAATTGTTGTACACAGAGGGAGGGGGCTGTGTAGTGTGGTTTTTATATTGTAAAATCCCAGCAGGATTTACAATTATTGCCTACCTTGGCTTTTCAGGACTGTCCAAATACTCTACAAATCAAGAGGAACTTCCTCTTTCAGAAAAATTCTCATTCTATACCTGACATCGGATACAATAGGAGCTCAGGGAGGCTGAGGCCCCACTACGGTGCCATCCTAACTTTCTCACGTGTCACCTGGGTTCTTGGAAAGGTTGGAGGCAGCTTGCCAAAGCCTTGTCTGGTTTGGACTGGGCTGCGGAGCTACGGAGGGCTTCTTTGAACACGGAGCTGCCCTTGGAGAACATGAGATGCAACCACATGTGCTCTCTGACTGCTCCTTTTAGACTCAGCCCAAGCGTACGCGCTGTAACGCCACCTGCACCGCTGCCTTCAGCTCGCAGGAGTGGGAAGAACAGAGCAGGAAAGAGGAGCGAAGCAGTGGCATCTGGAGTCCGAGGCTAACATCCCACATTAACCCATTAAGACACGGTCGTCCTTAACTTCCGGTTCTCTTTAAGCCCATTTCCATCTCATAAAAGACCCTGATTGCTGTTGTGATGAGACGACCACTCCCTATATTCTGACTTAACTTTTTCCATTGGCAGTGTGATGTGACGTTGCCATTTCTACAACACCGCTATTATCTGAGGGTTTCCTGGCCTCGACACTGTCCCATCATCCCCACCCCTCTTAAACCACACAGTGTGTACCACAGCCAGGCTGAGCATCCCCAAACACAGCCCCCAGCCTGCCTGAGAATGGCTCCCGAGGTCAACCGGCTAGGTCTCCCCATCTCCACGGCCCTTTTCCCCATTCAAACCCAAGGTGGGAGCAGGGGTTCAGGGTCAGGACCTCAGCTCTCATTTTCAGGAATTTGATGTTATGAGCTCACCCAAGGTTATTGACCCCAACCAAACTCATGTGAGCAAGTTTTAAGTCAGAATAAGTTTTCAAGGAAAATGCAGCTGCTAGGGCACTAGACTCTTTCTCCAGCTGCTCCGTGTTTTCTTGAAAAGAAACTGAAGACAGCTCAGTAGCTGGATAGGTAGAGCCAGGGAAGTTGGCTGATGCTAATGAACAGCACATCTGTGTGATGATGGCCGGAATCAGTCAAAAAAATACTTATGGTGTGTCTACCAGCTGTCGAGTACTCTTCCAAACCCTTGGGGTTCGTCTGTGAACAAAAATTACAAAAAGTAAATGCCTCTCGGAGCTTATATTCTTGGGGAGAGAGAGAGACAATAAAAACAGTAACTCTAATAAAAAAAATAAACAAATAAATTGGATAGTGTGTGTATGGTTTGAATTTTGTCCCCCCAAAAAGATACGTTGCAGTCCTAATTCCCAGTATTGCAGAATGTGCCTTTATTGGGAAATAGGACCTTTGCAGGTGTAAGAACTTCAGACAAGGTGCTGCTGGAGTAGGGCGAGCCCTCAGCCCCACGTGACTGGTGCAGCAGTGGAAGGATGTCATGTGACGATGGAGGCGGAGACCAGAGTGATGCAGCTGCAAGCCCAGGGATGTCCAGAATTGACCGCCCCATCAGAAGCTAGAGAAGGCAGGGAATGAATCTCCCCGGAGTCTCCAAGGGAATACAGCCTTGCTGATGCCTTGATTTTGAGCTGGTGGCTTCCAGACAGTGAGAGAGTACATTTCTGTTGTTTTAAGCTACCCAGCTGTGGTACTCGGTTCTATCACCCGTCGCAAACTCCTCTACTGTGTTAGATGGTGGTCTGTGCTGGGGGTGAGAGGCAGAGGATAAGGGAGAGATGGTGCTGCCATTCTCAGGGAGGAGAGTGAGTTGTGATGGTAGAAAGAGTGGTCCACGTAAGCTTCGTGGAGAAGGTGAGATCTGAGCAAGGACTTAAAGGAGGTGAGGGAATGGGCAACGCAGGTATTTGGGGAAGAGTGTTCTGGGATTAAGAACGGCAAGCGTAGATGCTCCAGGAAGAAGCTGACCAGTCACACTGGGGACCAAGCAAGAAGATCCTTGTGCCTGGAGCAGAAAGAGGGGGAGCTTGTCAGGGGCTGAGGTTGGATGTCCAGGGATGAAGCAGGGTCCTTCCAGGCTACTATGAAGCCTGGAGCTTTTCCTCTGAGTGAGATGGAAAGACAGGAAATTTCTGAGCAGTGAAGTGACTGACTGGCTTTTAGGTTTGAAGGATTCCTCTGGCTGCCCAGCTGAGAACAGACTTTGGGAGGAAGGGCAGAGAGCGGCGGTCTTGCAGTGGTTATTTCAGTAATCCCAGCATGTAAAGGCGCAATTCACTTGGTGGCACCAGCTTGGGGTGCTGAGAGGGGGGTTGGCCTGTAATATAGTTTGAAAAGAGAGCCGACACCTGGATTGGATATAGGGTGCTCCCCACATCTGGAAGACCTCTGACCTCTTGGAGAATATTAGAGATACTCAAGTAAATTCTTCCTCCTTGGTTTTCACTTTCCTGCACATTATATTCTGATGCTTAGCCCTCTTTTATGGAAAAGTCAACTTTGATTGATTGTAAGAATTAGATTGCTGGGAGTTCCCATTGCGGCTCAGCAGAAACGAATCCGAATAGCATCCATGAGGATGCAGGTTCAATCCCTGGCCTTGCTCAGTGGGTTAAGGATCTGGCATTGCCATGAGCTGTGGTGTAGGTCACAGGAGCCACTCAGATCCTGAGTTGCTGTGGCTGTGGTGTAGGCTGGCAGCTGCAGCTCCAATTTGACCCCTAGCCTGGGAACCTCCATATGCTGCGGGTGCGGCCCTAAAAAGACAAAAAGAAGAAGAAGAAGAAAGAGAATTAGATTGCAGCATGTAAATTTTTTAATATGAATGTAATATGAATATATGTGATATTTGAAATTCAAACTGTACAGAAGGAGAGAGAATGAACATTAAAAGGACTTTTCATCTGTCATGTCATAGTTCAGGTATAACTACTGTTAATGTCTATTCTTACAAATAAATATAATGCTTGGACAACATATATATGTTATATTCCATTTTTTACACAAATGTGATTATATTGTACTTACTGTTCTCCCTGTTTTTTCTCTTACTTCAGGGTGTCTTTATAATGTGAACACTGTTTCAAATCAATATTTACAAAACTCTTTGATTCTTTGTAATGGCTGTATAATTAGCACATTGATGCATATACAATAATTTAATTAATCTGCCCCTTACATATGGACAATTTTTTTTTAATGGTCCTTTTAAGGCCACACCCACAGCACATGGAGGTTCCCAGGCTAGGGGTCGAATCGGATCTGTAGCTGCCAGCCTACACCACAGCCACAGCAACACAGGATCCAAGCCACATCTGCGACCTACACCACAGCTCACGGCAATGCCAGATCCTTAACCCACTGAGCAGGGCCAGGGATCGAACCCGCATCCTCATGGGTCCTAATTGGGATCATTAACCCCTGAGCCACAAAGAGAATTCCTCTTTTGCAGTTTCTGATCTTACCGATGCTCCTAGTAAGAGCTTCAAAGACTTTTTTTCCCTGAATAAGGGTGAGTTGAACTAAATTGGCAATCTCAACTTGCATTCTTAAACCAATTTTATTTCAAATGAGTTGCATGTTTTGACGTCCAAAACAGTATTATTTTAAAACTGTCATTCATGACATATCTGTGGCCGAGTGGGATGGATGACATTGTTTTGCTGGATTCACAAATTTTAAAATGCGCTGTGCTATTAATATTAATTAAGAAACAGAAGATGATCTGTAGTGGCCTACCACTAATCGCAGTGTTTAGTTCCAACCTGTTTGATGGTGTATTAAATATTTGAATTAGAATAAAATAGGCGTGCTTACTAGATTTAGTAAGGGCACAAGTTTGGAAGGATGGTTACCATACTAGCTGTCAGATACACTCAAATTGATTTTGACAGCTTGGCAGGATCAGCAAAACTAATAAGATGAAATTTAATAGGGGTAAATGAAAAGTTCTGCAATGAGGTTAAAAAACGCCCAGCCAATTAGAAGATGAGAGACACCTGAGCCACTGGCAATTCAAATAAAATTGTTTGGGGGTTTCATTTAATGAAAATTGCAATGCTGGCCCATAGACAGAATTGCCAGAAGAGCTAATGACATCTTAAATTACATTAATGGAAATAGTTCATCCAGCATAAAAACAGTAATAGTCCCAGATGGATGCTTTGCTGGTATGCTTATAGGGAAAGAACTGTTTTAGTTCTGAGTATCGTATTTTAAGAGTTACATGGACAGAATGGGGTTCCCCCAAGAATGGAAACCGTGACATTGGAATAGTTTAACTAGAGAAAAAGAAAACTGTTATTGGAGCTAGAATCATCATCTTTAGATATTTAAAAGACTGTTATGTGGAGGCATGACTATATTTATTCTGTGTAACGGGAAGGATTGGGACTGGGATAAATGAAGTCATAGAAAGGGAGACACAATTGTCAGGAGTTCCCGCTGTGACTCAGCGGTAATGGACCCAACTAGTATTCATGGGGACACACGTTTGACCCCCGGTCTCACTCAGTGGCTTGAGGATCCGGCATTGCCGTGAGCTGTGGTGTATGTCGCAGACGTGACTTGGATCCCGCGTTGCTGTGGCTGTGCCATAGGTTGGCAGCTGCAGCTCCAATTCGACCCCCAGCCTGGGAACTTGCAGGTGCAGCCCTAAAAAGATAAAAAAGAAACAATTGTCCATTTGGAGCCATCCACAAACTGGATGATCGCCTTATGAGAGAGTGAGATTGACCTCATCAGGAGTGTCCAAGCTGAGGTACAGAGCGTTGTAAGAGGACTCGAGCTTTGTTGAGATTGAATATGTAAGATCAAGCACAGGGAATCTGTTACCTGTGGTTCAACCAGCAACTTCAGTGTTTGCAACTTCAGGGTTACTCCTCCAGTAAGGTCACTTGCAATTACTAGCATCCCATTAAGCAGTAGTTGAACTGGACAGAGGAACAGGGTTTCAGCCGCTCTCATTTGTGCTGCAGCCAATGATCTGAGTGCACACTTGGAAGGATGGCTTGCAAGAGAAAATCATCCATCATGTCTGTTAGTGCAAAAAAGAAAAAAAAAAGTTTAAAAAAGTACTGGTTTGATTATCTTAAAAATGTTTTCAATTCCTGAGAATCTAAGATTCTGCCTCTGGGGAAGCTCAGCCAGGAGAAACTGGTTGGAGACAGCTGGCAGGGATTTGGGAAAGAAGCAACTTTTGGCCACACGCACATTCTCAGGAGGGAAAGATGGGTTAAGTAGACCAATGAACCAAGGTAGCGACGGAAGATGGAGTTTGGTCACGTGGAATAAAACGAGCAACTAACTCCTGGAACTAGAGCTCAATGAAACCGAGATGCCCTCATGGTCTTGCGTGAGCCAAAAGTGTCATCCCCCTGCCTCCCCCTCGACACCCAACCGAATGCAGTTTCTTGAACACAGGGAGCCCTCTCGTGGCACACGCTGTCCCCTCCCCCTGGAAGGCCACTCCCGCTTCCAGGGCGCATCCGATTCCCCTACAGACCACGCTCACCCCTCACCTCCTCTGGGCAGGATTCCCCGGCCTCTCCAGCCAGGGGTGGGCGCTTGGTCCTCTGCATTCCAGCGGCCCCTTCCACATAAGGATGTCATTAATATAATTATTTGTAGAATGTCTGACTCTCTCACTAGCCCATGAGCCCCTCCGAGCTAGGAAGCATGCTCTATTGATTTTTCTGTCATCAGAGTCCAAAGCGTGCCAAGTACACACGGGTGCCTCCGTAGATATTCCGGGAATGAATACCTGAGTAAGAGGACAGCAGCGCAGCTGAACCCACGCTAGGGATGCAGATGTTCTCTTCCTTCAGTCCATCAGCCCTCACGTGGCCGCTGAGTAGCCCCAACTAGGGGCGTGGTGGGAATATTTCGGGGGTAGAGAGCCAGGCACGCCATTAGAAGGGTTCTCACGCTTTTCCTAAAATTCTCAGGAGTCCCCAGCATAGTGTTTTGCTTGGTTAATATAAAGATGGACACTGTCTGCCTATGTCTTCGTTCATGTGAATGAATGGGTGTAGGAATAAATGAATGAAAACCCACGTCCTCAAGTGCAGGCTGTTTCTCTTGAGTCTTGAGCCCGGATGCTTGCAAACATCTGGTCCGTCCTCTGCTGCCCTTTCTTCCCGAGGCGTCCTCTCACCTGTGGTCAGTGTGGTCAAACAGGGGACGATTCAGATGGAATCACATGCCCCACCCCCCACCCCATCACCAGCTCGGACTTCACCCATCCGTGCGGGTGGCGCCCTTTCTCACAGCTCTCATGGCTTTCCCACCCAGAGGAGAGAGGCTGCTCAGGAGAAGGTCCACCCTTCAGGAGTCCCCTGCTCCAAGCTCATCCCCAGAAGTTCATTCCTGCTCCCAGGCATTGCTTTGGCTGTTTCCTCACTTGAAACAATCCTTCTTTCCCTTCCCTATTAAATTTTTTTTTTCTGGAGTTCCCGTCGTGGCGCAGTGGTTAATGAATCCGACTAGGAACCATGAGGCTGCAGGTTCGGTCCCTGCCCTTGCTCAGTGGGTTAACGATCCGGCGTTGCCGTGAGCTGTGGTGTGTAGGTTGCAGACGCGGCTCGGATCCCGCGTTGCTGTGGCTCTAGCATAGGCCGGAGGCTACAGCTCCGATTCGACCCCTAGCCTGGGAACCTCCATATGCCGAGGGAGCGGCCCAAGAAATAGCAAAAAAAGACAAAATAAATAAATAAATAAATAAATAAATAAATAAATAAATAATTTTTTTTTCCTCCTGCCAGGAAGAGACCTATTTACATGTACTGACACGTCCCTAGTACCTGTCATATGTCACCCCCTGTGCTCAGGCCTAAAGACATCAGGATGAATGAGATACAGCCCTGGTCCCTGCTCTTCCAGCGCTCACCAGCCGTTCTGCCTCTGGACTCGAGCTTATCATGGACCCTGGCTCACTAGGACTTAATTATCCCTGATTTCTTCCTTCCTTCCTTCCTTGCTTTCCCACTTTCTTTCTTTCCTACGTTCCTGCTTTCCTGCTTGCTTTCTTTTTTTATTTCTTTTAGGGCCTCACCTGCAGCATATAGATGTTCCCAGGCGAGGGGTCAAATTGGAGAAGCTGCTGCTGGCCTACATGACAGGATCCGAGAGCCACGTCTTCAACCTACACCACAGCTCACGGCAATGCCGGATCCTTAACCCACCGAGTGAAGCCAGGGACCGAACCCGCGTCCTCATGGATCCTAGTCTGGTTTGTTTCCTCTGAGCCACAGTGGAACTCCCATCTCTGACTTCTTTATGGTGTTACTTTTCCCCAAGAGGCTGCAAACTCAACTCTTTGGAAACTGACCGCAGCTCCTAGGTCTATGTTAGACCCACACCAGGCCCAATAACACTTTGGGACTTGAGCTGGAGGCAGTGGCTTTCCACGGCTTGACACAACACAGACAAAAAAAACAAAAAAAAACAAAAAAAAAACTTTCAGATCTCATGCTTTTCATGGGTTGGAGATGGGATGAAACTCTTTCTGTTTTAACTTTCTCATTAAAGGAAAAAACAAAAAACTATGTTTTCTGAATTGGGGCAGGAATTTGAATCATCTCATTTTGTCAGTATCTTTCAATGTAATAATATTGCTTGCCTTCTTTCTCTTCCAGAAAACTTGGACTGTATGACATTTTTAAGCTGCAGTTACTGGTTTCTGTTTCCTTCTTTGTGCCTGGGTCCAGTGTTATCTCTGGGTTGGTTTTTATGTCAGTGAGGAGAAAGACGTGAGGAAAACGAGCTGTACCCATAATTTAAAAACAAATTTTCTAAACCAAAAGGCATGCTTTCTGCTAACAATCCACTCTTTTCCCTTTCTGTGCACCTGACTCTTCTTGTCTGGGAAGCACTTTTCTTCCCAAAGGGAAAAAAAAAAAAAAAAAAACCTAAAACATAAGCCACTATTAGGGGTATACAAAAGATTGCAGATAGCTGGAAAATGGATTACGCAGAGCGACAGGATAAAATGACCCACGGCAGCAAAAACCAGGGCTACTGGGGATCTGTTACCACTGAGCCCATAATGATCTTCTTACATCAAAAGCCCTTTCAAGACGTAGCAACATACCTGCCCTGCAAAGACTCTTGAACCAGAGGCTAATGTCAGCACCAACACTCTAGCTTTTCTCTTTTGTGAGCACTTTAGAAAAAGCCCGGCAGAGTGGTGACTCTGGTATTAAGTGTCATTTTAAACAATACCTTGAAACCATAATGCCATCTTACTCCCGACATGTGAAGTATTTGCTGACACGGTGGGTCCACCTGGCACGTCTGGTTGCTACCAGAATACATCTGTGACTTTCTGTTCACGTGCCTTCTCACTTCTTGCTGGGCTAAGTTGCAAATCGCTTGAACTAACCCAGCTTTGCTGTTTTGTTTCGGGATCTGGTATTTGTTTGTGCTTTATCTTCCCCCTACCCCTGAATAAAAAGAGTAAACCAGTCCGCCTGTGAGAGCATTGACCGGGCTGAGAATGCGGGATTGTGTTGCAAAGGAGCTCAGGCCTGCAATGTTATCACTCAGCAGGACTGGGTCCCATCAGAAGGCGCATGGTGTGCCATGACGTAGCTGGTCTTCGACCACAAAAGCAGACTTTTCTCTGTGAATTAGACAAACCACACAAAAGGCAACAATAGCTAGCATAAACACCATTTAATACTATTCACAGGCTATTGAAGAGATGGGCGTTGACGAAGAATTGCAGCAAAGCCAGGACATTGTGGTCACATGAAAGGAGCCCTAGTGAACAGGAAGCATCATTGGAGCAGGCTGACAGTAACCATATAACGGCGGGATTGTGGGGCTGGCATTTACCCCAAGGGTCTTTACAGTCAGAAAAATAAAGAGAAATTAAAGCATAAGGAATCCTCTTTGTGAGCACTTAAAGCCCATGAAGCAACACAAGAAGCTATACAATTGTCTTTTCAAGACTCGGCTGTGCTTTAGATAATGATGAAAAGGAAACATTTGGGGTGGCTAACTCATAGGTTCTAGATCACCCGTTGGGAAAACGCATCTATAAAAACAGATGAAATTTTCACAGCAAGAGGAATAGTCGGATAAGCTTTCGCCTCATTTTCAAACAGGAAGCACTCGCCGAGGCTGGATTAGTCGAGCTGCTCTCCATTTCTGGCAGCCTCTTTTTTGGTACATGAGATGTCCAGGGCAGAACAGCCTTCCTTTCCACCAGGTGCACAAGGAAAGAGAAAATTGTAAAAGAATATATATATATGTATGTATGTATGACTGAGTCATTTTGCTCTACAGCAGAAACTGGCACATTATAAATCAACTATACTTCAATTAAAAAAAAAAAGAAAAAGAAAACTACATAAACCCATGGAAAGATAATACCTATCTTTCAAATATTTACCCCTGTCTAGTAGAAGCTAATTTATGCAGATGTTTTAAAGTAGGAATTTAACTAAAGTACTTTAATTTTGAAGCAAATCTATAATGACAGTCATTTTTGATGCATACGGGGGTTCTAAAAAAATAAAGCATAATGAGTGCACCAAATACTTTGAGGAAGATTAGCAATGAAAGCTAAGAAGATGTTAGAAGGGACTCTAGAATGTTCTAGAATGTCATTTTACTGGGGACGCATGAGAGCCAGGGAGTTAAGTGACCAGCCACAGTTGCCTAACCAGTAATAGCAACTCAGGCTAGATCCCAGGTCTCCTGACTCCCTGTCCTACAATTTTGAATATAGAAAATTTTTTTGAATATAGAAGTAATTTTTAGTATGAAATAAACTTTTCAGTTGTTTATTCAGCTATTTAACCTCGAGCAGTTGCCTAATTTCTCTGTGCCTGTTTTACTGTCTGTACAATGGGTCGGCCTACCTCACAGGGCTGTTGAGAGGGATCAATGAGTTAGTCTGTGTAAAGCATTTAGAATAGTACCTGGTATCAAACAAATGCTATATAGATGTTTGCTGTTATTATTGTTTATTTATATAACAGCAGAGAGGGTTTTGATCAGTTCTCAAGCCCTCTAAAGAGGCAAACCTCTTTTCTACACCATCATGATGTCTCTTTTCTTCATTTTTGGGCCACACCTGAATCATATGGAAGGTCCCAGGCTAGAGGTCGCATCAGAGCTGCAGCTGCCGGCCTACACACAGCCACAGCAACGCCAGCTCCAAGCTGCCTCTGCCACCTATCCTGCAGCCCACAGCAACGCCAGATCCCTAACCCACTGAGTGAGCCCAGGGATGGAACTTGTGTCCTCATGGATGCTAGTCAGATTCCTTTCTGCTGAGCCACGACAGGAACTCTTATAATAGCTCTCACGGCCTTTAAAAATACCCTGTAAGGTCAGTGAAACTTCCCAATGTCACAGACCATGAATTAGGCTGTTGAAAGTTGACTAAATGCATTAAACTCTCCTTTCTTTAGAGTGGTGGTTCTCAAATTTTAATGTGAACGAAAAAAAACCTAAGTCAAAAAAATCAGGAGGAAGGAGAGTGGAATTCTGTGGGTCCCATGTGGGGCCCAGGAAGCTGTATTTTTAAAAAATACTGCCCACAGGAGTTCCTGTCGCAGCTCAGTGGTTAACGAACCCGACCAGTATCCACAAGGACTCAGATTCAATCCCTGGCCTCTCTCAGTGGGTTAGGGATCCGGCGTTGCCGTGAGCTGTGGTGTAGGTCGCAGACACAGCTTGGATCCTGAGCTGCAGTGACTGTGGTATAGGCTGGCAGCTACAGCTCTGATTGGACCCCTAGCCTGGGAACTGAGGATGTGACCCTAAAAAGCAAAAGACAAAAAAATATAATAAAAATAAAAATACTGCCCCGCAGATGCCTTCTCGGGAAGGCTTTGAGAAAAATGACTCTAAAGCCTAGACTCCTTCCTCCCCACCTCCGCCTCCTACTTAATTTCCTTGTGTTGTGCTCCAGGTCATCTGCTGCTGGTTTGCTAGCAGTGAGGCTGATGAAGAGAAGGATTCTTTTATACCAGTAAAAATTAACTAGCAAAAAGCTGAACCTATTTAGTCATCTCAAAGCGCTCGAATCTGACTCTAACTCCAGCCAATCCTCTTGCCAAGGCGAGCACAGCGACAGGTGACAGCAGAGTGTAAAGCTCGCCCCCAGACCCTCACCGTAGGCAGAGCTCCATTAAACACGTGCTCCGCCGAATGGTCGGTACAGCAACCTCAGACAGTCATTGATTCATCTACTGACCAGCCATGTCCAGAGCTGTGGTTCTGGAAAAGGCAGATGGAAACGAAACAAACCACAGTACTTCCATCCTCAGGCGAGCTGTAATCTAGTAGGGAAAGTAAAATAAACACACACTTATCTCTGAATAAAAGGCACTTTATCTCATCCAGGTTGTTCGGGCGTCTAGTTTAGCAGTAGATTTCTACTTCCTTTCTCCTGAAGTTGCTTCAAGCAACACAGAGATCTGATAACGGGAGAGAAGGCAGAGCAAAGAAGATTAAAGCAGGAAGAGGCCATCTGCTGGCAGTTTTCTTCGGGTCCACTTCTCCTTCCCCGCTCATGTTGGCTGGACTCCTCTGTGCCTCCAGAAAATGCCATGCACACAGCCCGAGGCTGTTACTAACTTTAAGCCCATCCCCACACGGGCACTGAGCAAACGTTCTGGGCTGGGCTCCGTGCGTGGCCCTGATAATAAGAAAGGAATGAGATGGGACCTCTGCCGCCAGACAGGCAGAGAGGCCTCTTTATAAGCATTTGCTCTCTGCCCCAGACTGTGCCTAAGACCCTTAGAATAATGACATCATTTAATCAATAGCAGAAGCCCCATGCTGTTATTACCCCGCTAACAGTAAAGGCACTGAAGCTGGGGGACATCAAATAATTTTCCAGTGTCACCCGGCTGTCGAGTGAGATGACAATGAAGCCCAGTCTGATTTTAAAGTTATTATTAGTCTTGGGAGGTCCTGTCGTGGCTCAGTGGTAACGAACCCGACTGGTCTCCATGAGGATAGGGGTTCAATCGCTGGCCTCGCTAAGTGGGTTAATGATGTGGTGTGGCTGTGGCATAGGCTGATGGCTACAGCTCCAATTAGACGCCTAGCCTGGGAACTTCCACATGCTGTGGGTGCAGCCCTAAAAAGACTAGGTAAATAAATAAATAAAGTTCTACAGTCTTACTTCTCTGCATGTTTGAATTCTGCTCTATGCCAGGTATACTGCGGCTCATTGTGTTAGTTCAGTGTAATGAGTTTTGTAATGACAGTGCATGCACTGATCATAAAACAGTGGTTCTCAGCCCAAGGCAACTCTGTGACCCTCACCCACTGGGGACACTTGTTAATGTTTGGATATTTGTTAACATTTGCTAGGACCATGGAATTCATGGGTGGGGAGGGGCACAGCTGAGAGAGGAGGCAGGACAGGGGCCAGCGGGGAGAGTGAAGCTGCATGCTGGGCTGAGGACTGAGTCTTCGCCCCCTCTAAGGAGGTGGCCTGGTCAGGGGCCAGAGTGGGGAGGGGACTGGCCGGAGAGATCCTGAGAGCAGGGTCGGTCCATGCAAATGGAGAGATTCGTAAGATGTCGTAGACGTGGCATCATCAACTCGATTTAGCTAATTATTGGGGTGGAGAAGGGGGCCCAGGTTATAGTGAGGAGGAAGGGCGTGTGGAAGTGAGAGAAGAAACTGGGAGCAAGAGAGCTGGTCCTGGAGATGTTCTCAGGTCAGCCTCCACGTTGATTCCTCCATCCAACACTGGGCAATGAGGACATGGTACACAGGCCCTATTTCTTAGATCCGGAAGTTAAATCTATAAATTCATCTACAAATAAAGTCAGGTTTTGCTCATTACTGGGGCTACAGGAGCTCACAGGAAGGGGGAACCCAGCCTTTCCTCAGGACTACTCTATCTATCGGTCTTTCATATTTCATTCTCTACAGATTTCTCCAAAGGATAGTTTGTAACCCTCTTTCCAACTCCAGCAGCCACTGGCAATTTGCTTTCTCCCCAACATGTTACTGAGGCTGAACTTTTGAAGGTCACTGTTGGTCCAAGCACTGAAATCCAAGGACCTTCCTCAAGCTTCATCTTCTGCAATGAGTTTGTAGCGTTGGGCACTGTCAACCTGTCCTTTAGCTTGGAATGCTCATCTCCCTTGGTTTCCATAGCACCAGCTCTCGTGACTCTTACTACAACTTCATGAACTCCACTAGGGCCCTTAGAGTGGAATTCTTCAAGAGACCACCTCTGACTCTTCTCATCTTTTCCTCACTCTTTCCCCGTGGAAACCTCATGGCTTTATTGTCTCTCCTAAACATGCCCAAATATAATGTCTAGTTCTTGCTCTATTTTATTTTCACTGGAATGTCCAGTTCCTTTTCTCTTTGTGGAGATAAGCCAGTGCCTCCAGCTGGATCCCACGAGCACTGACTCCATTTGCCATCACTGTGGCCCCAGACACGGTGCTTATGGCCCCGGAGCCCCAGTTTGTTCACGTGTTAAATGAGACTATGGGCATCAAATGACTCTGGCTAGAATGGCTATAACCAAAGAAGCAGTCAAGAACAAATTTTGGTGAGGATAAAGAGAATTGGAAACATTCATATATTGCTCATGGAAATACAAGCTAGTACAGCCACTTTGGAAAACAGGTTGATGATTTCATACAAAGTTATACATAAATTTATCATATGACCCAGGAGTTTCACTCCTAGGTATCCAAGGAGTTTCCTCCAAGAGAAATGAAACATACATCCCTACAAAGACTTGTATAGGAATGTTTTAAACAGTTTTATTCATAGCAGCCCCAAAGTGGAAACAATATAAATGTCCATAAACTGGTGAACGGATAAAAATACCTGTGGTATGTCCATACAATGAAATATCTTTCAACAATAAAAAGGAAAGAAATATATCCTATAACATTGATGAGTCATTACACTAAGAACACTATACTAGGTGAAAGAAACTACTTTCAAAAACTGCATACATGTTGCACAATTACTTTTTTATGAATTGTCCCAAAGAGGAAAATCCATGGAAACAATGTACAGATCAGTGGTTGCCTGAAGCTGGGGGTGGGGGAAGCAGAGAGGAACTCTAAGGAATCTTTCAGGAGTGATGGAAATATCATAAGATGGGATTATAGTGACGTTGCATGATTCTGATTTACCAAAAAACATTGTTAATATGTAGGTGAATTTTATGTTATAAAAGTTGCATGTTTTTAATAGAAAAAAGACAAAAAAAAAAAATAGGAGTTCCCATCGTGGCTCAGTGGTTAACGAATCCGACTAGGAACCATGAGGTTGCGGGTTCGGTCCCTGCCCTTGCTCAGTGGGTTAACGATCCGGCGTTGCCGTGAGCTGTGGTGTAGGTTGCAGACGCGGCTCGGATCCTGCATTGCTGTGGCTCTGGCGTAGGCCGGTGGCTACAGCTCCGAATTCGACCCCTAGCCTGGGAACCTCCATATGCCGTGGGAGCGGCCCAAGAAATAGCAAAAAGACAAAAAAAAAAAAAAAAAAAGTTGCACGTTTTTGAAAGCAATATTATTGATAGTTTTATGTATATCTATATATTTTTTCCCCTTTTTTGCTTCTTCGGGCTGAACCTGCAGAATATGGAGGTTCCCAGTCTAGGGGTAGAATCAGAGCTACAGCTGCCAGCCTACACCACAGCCATAGCAACACCAGATCCTTAACCGGCTGATGGAGGTCAGGGAGTGAACCGGAAACCTCATGGTTCCTAGTCAGATTTGTTTCTACTGCGCCACTACAGGAACTTCAATAGTTTTATCTTCTGAATAATCTCATACTTGATGCTTCATTGTTAATTAGTTAGTATTGCTCACTATCTAAAAGGAGATAAGTTAGTCCTCAAAATTGGACATAAGCCTAGTCTCTGAGGATGAGCAGATAAGAACCAGGAAACAATGGCTTTGTCCAAGGAAGCTGGGAGACAATCAGATGTGACTCAGAGGCATGACTGCACCCCTGCATCTGAAGCTGTCATCTCATCACTTGCGGTTTGTACATAAGTCTTTCAAGAATTTGGTTTCCACGATTAAATCTGACAATCACAGTCCAACCCTGAGCCCCCCAGCAGGATTCATTTGATTTGCCAAAAATATTTTAATAGGCTATACAAAGGTAAACTTTAGCTGAGTTCTTGGCTAAGTCATTACAATTTCTCAATTGCTGGCATAAAACTCAGACTTTAAGACACACGATCATACCCGGAATCTTAATAGTCAAAATTATCGATAACAGCAAACAATAGAATTGATTAATATTGTCTATGCTTTTGTTCTGGTTGTAACATCAGGCCACTGAAACTCTAAATCAAAAATAATCCTAATTTTGTAAACTTTGAAAGCGACTCCATAAAGTTAAAATTGTTATACTCACATGACATAAGGAATTTATTTTAAATACAATCAGAAATCAAGTATATGCACAAATTTAGGCAATATTCGTGGTTTATAGCAAGTTAAAGGAGGTTGATAAAATATTTCAAGCGATTTTTTATTTTTTTATTTTATTTTATTTTTATTTTTTTTTTTTTTTTTGTCTTTTTGCTATTTCTTTGGGCCGCTCCCGCGGCATATGGAGGTTCCCAGGCTAGGGGTCCAATCGAGCTGTAGCCACTGGCCTACACCAGAGCCACAGCAACGCGGGATCCGAGCCATGTCTGCAACCTACACCACAGCTCACGGCAACGCCGGATCGTTAACCCACTGAGCAAGGGCAGGGACCGAACCCGCAACCTCATGGTTCCTAGTCGGAGTCGTTAACCACTGCGCCACGACGGGAACTCCCTCAAGCGATTTTTTAAAGAAGCCAAGATTTAAATCATTGCTTGCCTTGTTCTGAGTATTTAAATAATTATTAACTGCAAAGTCTCGAATGAGTTTATCCTCATGAGTGGCATTAGACGAGGCATACAGGTTTTCATTTTATGGATCCAATTCCTCCAACTTTGGCTACAAGTCATCATAGCATCACACAGTTAACATTCAATGTCCATTCGGGAAAACTGATGCCTGTGTCCCCTTATCTGAGCTCTATAAGAGCCAGCAGCGCCGAAAAGGTGCATGTGTGCTTTCCCTCTGCCCAGCTGAGGAAGGAAGCTGTGGGCTGAGTGGAAGAGGCAGAAGAGCTGGGCGCACGCTCCTTTGGGGCGTTTATCAGGACAGGGGGCTCCAGATGGGTAGAGCTGGCAGCTTCCTTACGGCTGGGGTGAACAGCATGATCTCATGGCTTCCTGAGCCGGGACAGCACTGAGGGGCTTTATTTACCCTGCACCTGCCCCGGGGGCAATAGCCCTGATTCCTTCTCCCAGAAGCCCTCAATAAGGGGACTCATTCACTGGGGAGGCCGCTCTGCTCAACACCCTGGTGGGGACGGGGGGAAAGGTATAGGTTCTCTGCCTCTCATGCCTATAAGTGATGGAACTTCTATCTCTTTATTTTCCAAGGGTATTTATTTTTGTCAGATACTGCAGAGACCAGAAACCCACACACAGCCCTTAATTCTGGATCTATGAGGAATGACACGACATAATATTTTATTATTTTTAAGAAAGATGCGTCACTAGTCTGCTCCTGCCCACTGACACACAGTAAATGTCTCATAACCAAAAGGAACAAGTCAAAGGGAAGCATTAAAATGACACTTTTGCTTCTGTCCTTTACCAGAAATTTTCTTTTCTTCTTCTTTTTCCTCCTGTTTCTCTTCCTCTTCTTTTTCTTGGGGGGTGTGTGTGTGTCTTTTTAGGCCTGAACCCAAAGCAATGGAGGTTCCCAGGCTAGGGGTCGAATCACCTACACCACAGCCGCAGCAACTTGGGATCTGAGCCGCATCTGAGACCTACACCATAGCTCACGGCAACACTGGATCCTTAACCCACTGAGCAAGGCCAGGGATCGAACCTGAGTCCTCATGGATACTAGTCGGGTTCTTTACCACTGCTCCGCAACAGAACTCCCTCCTTCTCCTTCTTCTTTGGTAGTTCTAGTGAATCAACCATAGCAGATGGTCATAATAAGCTATAGAACCGGAGTAACAGAAGGGTCCTTTTAAGATCAGCTTACCCTTGACTTAGTTAAGTGCAGACATTTCCAGAGGGATAATTTTTTATTCCTTCTGCAAAGATGTCCTAGGAAGAACCTCCCCAAATGCACTTCATACAAAGTTCATGACCGATACTCCCAACTGTGTCTATGACCAGTGGAAGTTAAATTTCTTCATGTCACTCCGGAGGAGTGAACCTGCCTTCAGCCTCTGCCTCTTCTATAACCTTTGCTTTTTTCTTTCTTATTTTTTTTAATGCCTGAAAACAATTTTTTATTACAATTGATTTCCTTTGCACTTTTGAGTGCAGTCAAGATGTCTCTTTGTGACAAAGGGATTCCAAGTTACGAGCCTTCTGGTTGATTATTGTAAAACAATGAAACTTAAGAACTAAAGGGCATGTTAGGGACTACGTGCTCCAACTGCCCTGCTTTGCAGAGATCCATCTACCTTTCCAACAGCTCCAGCCCCTACTTAAACAGTCCCAGAGTTGGGGTTTCATTACGCCACCAGACAATGGTCTGCTGTAGCCCAGCCTGCATTGTCCATAAATCCCTCAATTAAAATGTCTTCCATTGAGCAAGGTTTGCCTCCCAGTAACTTCCATTGGGTTCCAAATGGCCTTTCTAGAAAGATGCAGGACAAGGGGAACCTCTTTCTCATAAAAGCCCTTGGGGAGTTCCTGTTGTGGCACAGTGGTTAACAAATCCGACTAGGAACCATGAGGTTGTGGGTTCGATCCCTGGCCTTGCTCAGTGGGTTAAAGACCCGGTGTTGGCGTGAGCTGTGGTGTAGTTTGCAGACGCGGCTCGGATTCTGCGTTGCTATGGCTCTGGCGTAGGCCGGTAACTAAGGCTCCGATTCAACTCCTAGCCTGGGAACCTCCATATGCTGCAGAAGCGACCCTAGAAAAGACAAAAAAAAAAAAAAAAGTGTAGGAAAAAAAAAAAAAAGCCCTCAGTATATGCACACTGTGATATATGGGATGACTGGCCAACGCGGAGTCATTGTATAGCAGAAGGAACTCTACCCAGTTTTCTGCGATAATCTATATGGGAAAAGAATCTGAAGAAACTAGTGGTTGATGACACACACTGCACTGCCCTTCACGCTCAGATCAGGGGACTGGATTACACTCTAGTCTTTAAGGCTGTGGCCCTCATTTGCATTTACATTGCGCTAAAGCTATATGAATATTATAAATCACAGTTTAAAAGCAATATCTATAATTTAAGTCCCTGAACCTTATATAAATACGGTAAATAACCCCCCCAAATCACCACTTGAAGGGTAGAAACCCTACAAAATTTACATCAGTCACCTCTGAAATGTAATATATCCAAAAAAAAATTCTTTGGGTGCAAGAAGAAAAATATAACTTCTACTTAGAGTTCTTTCTTTTTTTTTTTTTTTTTTTTTTAATATGGAAGTTCCTGGGCTAGGAGTCTAATCTGAGTTGCAACTGCCAGCCTACACCACAGCCACAGCAACACTGGATCCTTAATCCCCTGAGCAAGGACAAGGATCGAACCCAAGTCCTCATGGATATGAGTCAAGTTCATTACCACTGAGCCATGATGGGAACTCCCAACTTCTACTGATATTTCTTAATCTAAAATGTAAGAAAGGAACTAAGCCCTACTAATATTTATGACATGAAGTAGCACTTTTATATACTTTACAAATAAACATGCATAGGCTGAGTATACGTGCTCAGAGTCCATTAATCAGGAAGATATACTATCTAATGTGTCTGGAGCCCTCTGGTTTAAACTATGCTCATTACCTATTAACTCACTAATCTAAGTTGCAAATTTCTGTAAGGAGAGGAGAACATGAGTGTCCTGCAGCTGAACAGAGATATTTCACAAGATGCCTAAGATCAGGTCAACCAAAAAAACACATCAGGAATATATTTTAATATGTTTTAAAATGTATTACCTGTTTCAACAGCTTAGTCAAATAGATATCATTTGTCTAAACCCCTCCAAAATAGGGCCAATGGAAACAAAATTTAGCTAAGCTCCTTACAAAACCAGAAATAATCAAAGGTGTATTCTAATACTAATTCAATCAATTAGAAATCATTGATTTAACTTTTCTATTTTTATAGTACAACATTAAAAGTTACTTGAAGTCAAGATACTATTTTTTCTTAGGGATTGTTGGTGATGACTGTTCAGAGACCACTTTTATCTTTTCTGGAGCGAGGGTCCACAAAGCAGGCACAGACTGTGTTTCATCCAGGTACACAGCTTATAAGTCAGGATATTACAGAAGTTTCCGTTGTGACTCAGTGGTACCGAATCCCACTAGTAACCATGAGGAGTCGCATTCGATTCCTGGCCTCGCTCAGTAGGTTAAGGATCCGGTGTTGCCATGAGCTGTGGTGTAGGTCGCAGATGAGGCTTGGATCTTGTGTTGCAGTGGCTGTAGCCTAGGCTGTAGGCTGGCAGCTGCAGCTCCAATTAGACTCCTAGCCTGAGAACTTCCATTTACCACAGGCAGGGCCCTAAAAAGACTAATAACAGTAATAATAATAATAATAATGTCAGGATATTACAAATTTATGCTACGGGATTTTTCTCTGAAGAGCTAATGCTTTATATCTCTCTCTGTCTTTAAAGTGGGGATAATGGCATGAAGACACAAAGAAACATCTGATTTAACAGAAGAAAACAACCAAAACCAAAAACTTAGGGAATACAGGAAATAAACTTAAGAAGTGAGATAGAGGCCTCATGGAGAGGTAAGCCAGGCACAATTGTCTGAAAAAATCTTTATACTCTCAATTTGCCAGCGATACTTACCTATAGCAGTAGCAGTAATATCACAGCAAATCATCCTCAGATTGGAGCAGTTCACTGTAACACGAAGGAAAAAGAAATGCCTGAGAATCACATTAACTATGCAGTGAATTTGCAGCACTTCTTCCTTAACAAATAACACCTATACACACACACAGAGCAACATCAAAAACCAAAGCCCTGCATATGGTAGTTTTCCTCTGTTTTGTTTTTGGGGTTTTTTTGGCCACACCCATGGCATGTGGAAGTTTCTGGGCCAGGGACCAAACCTGAGCCGAGCTGCAGTTGCAGCAACGCTGGATCCTAAATCCGCTGCCCCACTAGGGAACTTCTTACTCTGATTTTTTTTCTAATTTAAGTATAGTTTATGTACAGAGTGGTGTTAGTTTCAGGTGTACAGTTCCACACACATATTTTTTTCAGACTCTTTTCCATTACAGGTTATCACCAGATAGGTCCTGTGCTATATAGGAGGTCCTTGTTGTTTATCTATTTTATAAAGAGTCGTGTGTATCTTTTAATCCCAAACTCCTAATTTTTCCTACCTCCCCTCCCCCCTTTGATAAGCAAGAGTTTGTTTTCTGGGTTTGTGGGTCTATTTCTGTTTTCCTCCGATTTTTACAAGACAAGCGGCTGTTGTTGCAACTGATGAGTCAGGGGTGATCATGCTCCCTCCTTCATATGCACTTTTGTGTGTGATGATGTGAGCTGCGTTGCTTCCCTCCCCGTCCTCCTTCGATAACTTCCGCAGCGGTGATGTAAGCAGCATGACAGGACCCCCAGACAAAGCAGAACCCTGAGGATGCTGACATGCTCAAGAGGATGGCGAGCTTTGGCATGCTCCTTTTTACCCACTCTCCTCCAAGTCTGACCGACAAACAGAGCCCAGCGCCAAGGCGCCGGCCGCCCGGAAATTCTCTGATGAGGCTGCCTGATTTGAATCCTAACTAGAAAAACCAAAGGATTCCAGCTCACACTCCAGGGGAAGATGAATAACATAAATGGCCTTCTCTCCTGGAAAAAAAAAAATCAAATTATATGTGTATAGATTTTTTTAAAGGTTGGCACTGAATACTCAGAAATATATTAAAATCATATTTCCCCTCAATGGCAAAACTGGGAAGAAAATGATATTCTGAGACAAAGGCCAACTCTAAAACTCAGCAACAGTTACAAAATGCAGGCCCATGATAAAAGGGTATCCATAAAACGCTGACAATGTCTTTCTCATCAGACACGTGGGAGAGTTCAGAGGCTAAAATGCCATCATCTTTTCCCTGGTCCCTTCTGAGCACCTTCTGAGCAAGTGGAAGCTCGGTTTCTCACCTTGAGCTTAATAAAAAATCTTTTTGAGTAGGAGAGGTTTTTGCTGTTGGTGATGGTTATGGATCTGCTGTAACTAAAGAATTCAACAGTTGCTAATATATCACCATTACTAAGACTAATATATAATAATATAAGAAGGCAATACGGAAGAGTACTGGGAGCATGAACCTTGAACTCAGAAAGGCCTGGCTTTGAGTACCACGTCCATTTTTCATGAGCTGTGTGACCTGGTAAATTATTTAAAGCTCTCAGCCTCAATACTACTCTCATAAAATGGGATAACACCTATGACTCCAACTCAATCTACAGGGAGGTTTGAATTAGATGTGAAAATGCATAGGTAAATTACATAAGTTCTCAGCAAATAGTCACTCTGCATATCATCATAAATTCACAGCAATTGTTTAATATTCAAGATGATAAGGGAAATACAGTCAAACTAGAATTATTTTCTAGTTCTCTACTCTGAACAAATGGGCTATTGCCATTCTAGCAAGACCTCAAACCAATCGCATGGTTTTAATTTGTAAATGTGTGTCATATTGTAATTTTTTTGAGAACCTAAAGGAAAAAAATAGTCTTGTAAAATGCATTTATAACCCTGTTTTGCTTTTAGCCCTTCCTCTGGTCTCCTTTGGGACTATTAACCTGAATTTTTCAAAACGTGATACAAAATGAATGAACTGGTATCTAATCTTATTGCTACCACAAATTCTTACAGTTCTTCCTATTCTCATTCAAACTATAAGTCTATTGGATATGTGCATAATTTTTTTAATTGACCAGAAAAATACTTATTGATCTGGGTCAAACCGCTATAAGATTTTACAAATACAGGTCCCAGCAAAGTAGGCCTCCAACTTAAGTACTAGACACATAATATCAAAAAGACACCAACTTTAAAGACGAATACCTTGATCATGCGGTCTCCACATTTTAGGACACGATTAGTTTAGATTCCACAGCTTAGAATATTAGGCTCATATATCTACTAAGGCAGTCAAAAAAGGTTCATTAAAAATGAAAAGGGGGTTCCCATTATGGCTAAGCTGTAACAAACCTGACTGGGATCCATGAGGACTCAGGTTCAATCCCTGGCCTCGCTCAGTGGGTTGGGGATCCTACATTGCCTTGAGCTGCAGTGTAGGTTGCAGACGAGGCTTGGATCCTGAGTTGTGGCTATGGAGTAGGCCCTGTGGTGTAGCTACAGCTCCGATTTGACCCCTAGCCTGGGAACTTCCATATGCCAAGAGTTCGGCCCTAAAAAGGACAAAAAATAAATAAATAAATATATAAATAAATAAAAATAAATAAATGAAAAAGTTTCCTGAAGAGGTGCAATTGATCACACATGATGCTGAAGTAAAACTCTTGATACTTGTATTTTGATGCCTGGTCTTACGTAACAAATTATACCAAAATTTAGGAGCTTAAAACAACATGTAATCTCATAGTTTCTATGGACAGAAAACTGGGAGCAGCTTGGCTGAGACATTCCAGCTCAAGAATGAACCTCTCCTGGTTATGAGCTGTTGACCTGGGCTGCTGGCTCATCTGAAGGCTTGACTGGGAGAAGACCTGCTTCCAAGCTCCCTCATGGCATTGTTGGTGGCCCTCTGGTCCTCACTGGCTATTAGCAGAGATTTTAGTTTTCCACTTTGAGGGCTTCTCCACTCATTAAGCAAGTAATTAATAAATGCCAGGCACTGAACTAGAGACAGAGGAGAGAGAGAAAATAACGCAGACGTGTCCCCAAGCAGGATTTATGAAGCCCACGTTAACTCCTCACCTCTACAGAAATTGTCACTCCTCTTTTTGCGTCGCTGGTACCTTTATTTTCTTGCTGCCTAACCTACAAGGAAGTGTAGACCAAATTTTGACCCAAACCACCCCCCCGCCCCCCATCTTCTAGCACCCCACATGGTGCTGTGGCTGTGGCTGTAGGCTGTGGTTGGCAGCTGCAGCTGCAATTCAACCCCTAGCCTGGGCATTTCCATATGCTGCAGGTTCAGCCCTTAAAAGGAAAAAAAAAAAAAAAAAAAAAGCATACAAGTATTTGGTGCTGTCATTGGATTCTGTTAGAGCCGCCAGTTACTTGAAGAAACACTTTTGGGGGTTTGGTTTGGTTTTGTTTGATTTCGCTTTTGCTTTTGGAGACCACACCTACGGTATATGCAAGTTTCCAGGCTAGGGATCAGTTCAGATCTGCAGCTGCTGGCCTACAGCACAGCTCATGACAACGCCGGATCATTAACCCACTGATTGAGGCCAGGGATCAAACCCACGTCCTCAGGGATACTAGCCCATGAGGCACAACGAGAACTCCTGTTTCCTTAATACACAATGTACAGAAGACATTAGCCAACCTGGAGATGCCCCAGAATGGACTTTCATTTCCAGAGTCTCTGATAAGTGTGTTTTCTTTCCTCACTGGTCACGAGAACCTGGCGTTGGAAGGGATGCTTGGGTCACTGATGGGAAGGAATAGCGACTCACTTGTGTGTGTGACTCATTGGGACATTTAGGTTTTCCCAGGACTGGCTTGTTAATGGTTGAACGAACTAAACGCCAGTCAGGAGCAAACCACTTTGTTTTCCATGAATATTTCCACTTCTGTGACCTAGAGCCTTCCTTCAAATCCCATCTATTTAGGGAGAATTCGGGGACAATGGATAAATGGCATTAATATTTCCCCGCTCACCTCCTGGAGGGCTGGCATTTTTCAGGAGAAGGTGACATCAGCGTGAAACTCACCCTTGTGAAGCTTTCAGAAACATGTCTTCTTATTGAAAGATTAGATTATCCTTCTCCCATTGTTTTCCATTAGATTTTGTTTCCTTTCTCCTTTTTGGGGAAGGCCAGCTCACTCTTTTTAAAAGGTGATGGACCATGTCAGGATTTAGAAAATGAAAGGAAAGAGATTGGTTTGGATTTTCTCCCTCCCTTTGTGCTCGAAAGCTCAATAAACTCCGAATGGTGACTGCAGGTATAGGGGTAGAGGAAAGCTTTTGTATCCTTAGAAAACCTAGGTTTCAGTGGGATTATAGAAGTAGTCAAGAGATAGGGGAAAAAAGTTCAAATAGCATTTTGCCTACTTTCCATGTCAATGGATATGTATCAGCCATAGTCCATTGCTATAAGAATCAGCATGTTTAAGTATTGATAAAAAAAAATTTTTTTTGAGGGCACAATACAAGTTATCAAAAAATTGGATGAGTTT
The DNA here is from genome assembly GCF_054392235.1 of Sus scrofa. Classification (NCBI taxonomy): domain Eukaryota; kingdom Metazoa; phylum Chordata; class Mammalia; order Artiodactyla; family Suidae; genus Sus; species Sus scrofa. The sequence goes on from NC_139393.1 coordinate 71,083,771, forward strand.
GTTGTAATGAAGACAGGACTGGATGTAGTTTATATTCAAGTTGATGAATTTTTCTGAATACTGAATAAATTGTCAAAGTGGGACTAAAACTCCATGTGAAAGAATCCGTCCAAACTTGTTAATCTGCCTGATACATCTTTTTGTGATTTTTTTTCTAAGCAAAAATGTTAAGCTCATTCCAGCACGACTGTATAGATTGGGACTTGGCTATACTCATTTCTCGTTAGTTCTAGTGTCACCTTTCTTTAGAGCAATTTCCAAAATAACTCAGCATATAGCATCTCTAAAGCCAGTGGTAAAACTGAGATGTGCAATTTTCACTCTGGCTTTATGTAACAGAGAGAATTTCTTTACCCTTAAAATATGAACATAAGCAACTGTCAGGGTCATTGGTCAATATTTATCAACATACATGCCTCCCCAGCTTCTTTTCCAGTAACTCCGTGTTACAAGAGCAGAGTTGCCTGTGGCCACTTGAGGGTTAAAATCCATTAAAACTTTCCAATTTCAACCAATTGACTTTCAGAGAAATGGGAATTGGTATGAAAGACGAGAATCAGGGAATGTATAGCCTTGAATGCACAGGCAGTCAGGGAGCGCATTCACCTTTTCCACCACTATTTGGTACCACTTACTTCTGAGTACTTAGCCTAGCACTCACTCCCTCTCCCCTGCCAGACAGTGGTGCATATCAGAAATGACTGAGAGGGCGTTCTCTTGTGGCACAGTGGGTTAAGTATCTGGCATTGTCACAGCAGCGGCTTGGGTAGCTGCTGTGGAGTGGGTTCCATCCTTGGCCCAGGAACTCTTTTGCAAGGGCAAAAAAAAAAAAAAGTAAAAGAAAAGAAATGACTGAGAAAGAATAAAGTTATTCTGTGCATTAGGAACCGAAGACAATACACCTGGCCCAGACTAAGGAATGACTGAATGGGGCTTGACACTATCACTTTATTGTTGGGCCATCTCTCCAATTTGGAGACATAAATGCTGTATAATCATCTCCTATCACATAGCCAAGAGCTGCCCATCACTCTTTCTCTTCATGTCTTTTTATTTGAGGCTGCATATGGATAAAGGGAGGATAAATTAATTAACTATGCATAATTACCAAATTCTCCAAACACACTCAGACTTTACCCAGCGGAAGTGACAGTAGGCTGTACATTGCAAGTTGTCGGTGTAGATGGTGGATAGGCATCATCTATTGTCAATCTATTCCCACAGCGGGATTAGGTGAATTCAAATTCAAATGATGCATCCATCACATGTTGTCTAAGGTGAAGCATTGTAAAATTCCTCATGGCAAAAATGGAATAATGCTTTAAATATAGGATATTTGTCAGAATTATACTCACCACAAGATGCACTTAGTTATCAAAAGATAATGAATTTAGAGAATATGGGATTTATATAACTTTAAAATTTTGTGATTGGGTATTTTTGTTATTTGGCTGGAGGTATTCATTTAATTAAACGTACAAGAGGACTTTCGCCCGATACCCAGGGAAGACTATTTGCATTTTAGAAAATGATCACAGCTTGTTATATAATTGCAGCCACTGGGGCTGGATGCCTTCAACAATGCCCCAAATTTTCTTGTCTCTGCTGCTTCTCTAATGGTAATATACTCCCCCCTCCAAAGTCTCCCAGCGCATTGCTTCCGGTAAGTCACATCTTCCAGGAAGAAGCAAGTTCGTGGGCTCATTTAGAGAAAACTTACGGAGACGGTTCACTCCATATTGATCTAATTAAACGTTTTTGCGCCAGGACAACAATAATAATGGGATTAATTATTGTAATTTGTGCAGCCGAAGTATATCCATAAATAGGCAATCTTTATTTTTCAATATTGCCGGTGGAAAATGAATTTCAGACATTAGGACCTGGGAGAGCCAGGAGCTACAGCTGCTGAGTGAGTGCCCCTCCCATGGTTCTGGCCAGCAGCCCCAACATCCTTGCACAAAGTAATCACAGATCACAGCATTTAATCACTGAAAACAAGCACTCCAGAGGACAGCAGTGTCAATATCCCACTCTCTCATTATCTGTTTGGATTGCACATCCACACTGTCAGATAAACAGAGTGGAAAATTAAGATTAAAAATATGGTAATTTCATTTCAGGCAGCAGGCACCACTCACTGCCCCTATTATGCTATTGATTACCTCTGAATTCAATTTTTCTTTCAATGCAAACTTTAATCTGTTTGCTACCCAGCAATTCAACTCCCCAAGGGCTATTTGAGAGTAAGTAACCATTTAATCTGATGCTAACTGAAAAATCACCGTCCTTAATGAATTGTGTAAATCATTCAGCTCTAAAGCACCTTTGACTTCTATTTCATTTTTTATTTTCTACTCAATATAGGAAAGGATCGGCGTGTGAATAATTACAAAGTAGCAAGTATTTTTACATAGAGCAAATATGATAAAAACCCTATTATAGTGGGGCATGTGTAATGAACAGTACTTTTTAATTTCAAAATAGCTATTCATTAAAAAAGAATGGAAGATTAAAAAGAGAGGCTCAAAGCTCAAGGTAAAAGTTGATAGACATTGTAATTACATGGTTAATTTCAAAGATTTATATGCTGTTATGATTTAAAAGGAATTTTTATGACCTGACATTTTCATTTGAGAAGATTTTTTTATTTAAAATTAATCTTCGAGCTCCTATTCTTAATTATTTCTTGGCAAGCGATAAATGGGAATACAAAAAAAAATGCTCTATATCAAATTTTAGGCAGAATAAATGCATGCGAATTTTCAAACAGCAATAAAGTGGTTTTTACTTATTCGAATTGCTTTACTTTGAAATCCCCGGTTGGAGGAATTTGTAGGAGAGAGCTGGAAATTATTGGCCCATTTAAGGGCGCAGCAATCTTACTGCAATGCAGCGTTTATGACATTTCAAAATATCAAATTGGAGAGAGGGTTTTGCTCCAGCAAGTTGATTGTCTTTCTAGTCGGCGTTAAGAGTTTTCAACAGGTCTTTTTCCCTGCTCTTCCCAGATCCCAAGGGCCCCCTTGGAGCGGGGGTGGGGGGGGGGGTCAAGCCAGCTCGGCCTCCCTCTTCCGTCCCCGACTAAGGAGCCGCAGCCGGGTAATCTCCCACGCCTGGTGGCAGTTTCGCTGAGACCAGGGCGCCAAGGCGGCCCAGCTCTCCATCATTTGGCCTCTCCCTGCAGACTGATGACACTGCGCTTCCCAATGGCGAGCCCCACGAAGTGCAGGGCTACGGGGACAACGTGGCGGGGGTCCTAATTACCCAGCCTAGGGGACACCGTGCGGCCGCGGGGGGTGGCGCCCGGGGCCGAGCGTGTCAGAGATGTTTGCAGCCCACCCATCCACCTACCCCCTGCCTCCGCGGGGTCGCGGCCAGGGCGCCCCTCACCCCCTGGGCCTCGCTGCGGGCGATCGCGGCTGCGAGTGGGGCCGCTCCCAAAGTTTCTGGGCGAAGGCTGACAGGCTTCTCACCCCTCCTCTCCTTTTGCCGCTTCCTCGCTCCACCGGGGCAGGGGCATTTACAGGCCCCGCTTCCCCATCTTCACCTCCACTCTAGTTCCTCCGCAGGTTCTGGACACGGTTCCTGACTCCCCCTTCTGCCGTCGCCCCAGCACCGCGGGGCCTCCCACGGGGGGTGGAGGGACCTGGGCGCCTGGGGTGGTAGCTAGAGGGGGACCAGGGCGGGGGACCAGGGGGTCGGGGGCGCCGCTGGAAAGCAGAGGGAAGCAAGGAGTAGGCAGCGATTGCATGCATCCTCGCGTCCCAGGAGGAGCGAGGTTGTCCCCTCCCCGCGGGAACGCCGGGACACAGAGCCCGCAACTCCGCGGCGTGCGGGGGACGGTGGGGGCGGCGGGGAGTGCGCGCAACTCGCTCGGGACCCAACCCGCGGCCTGGGGCTGTGGGTATCCGCCCGCACATCCATCTCTGCGGCCCCCCGGCCTCTGTGCGGAGCTCCTGCTGCGGCCGCGGCCGCCGAGCGCCCCGGGGCGGCTCGGTGGCCCTTCTCCAGAAGCCTCCGAGGGTTTCCCCTCTCCGCGCTCCGCGGCCCGCAAGCTGGCGTGGTCCAGCCCCGGCTCTGCGGGTCCGTGCTCGGGAGCCCACGTCTTCACCCGTGCACTTCCTTCTCGGCGTTTCAGGTCCCCGAGGGAGGATGGGCGAGAGGACGAAATGAAAGACCAGCGCGAGCGCTGAAGCAAGGAAGTCATTTAGCTCCGTCTGCGATGCCCTTTGGCTCTAACTCCGGGTAACTTAAGAACAGCCCGCACGAAGCTCGGGGCTCGGGAGCAGCCCGGGGTGGCATCTACACAAGTCAGTTGTGCTGGCCAAAAACGGAGGTGAAATTCTATCCTACGGCCAGGTTGCTCTGAAATTCTGAGCTTGAGCTGGTGGGTGTTATTTCAGGTCAGCCACGGCTCTGAGAAGCCAGGAAGGCAAACTTCTCCCTCCTCCAACCTTGAAGTACAAACCATTTTAGCCTCCAGGACGGTCAGGGCCTCAGAGCAAAACCTTGTCATTTGCTCTGAGGCTTTCTCCTTGCTCGCGGGTGTAACAACCCCGTAGGTTTGGTTTTAATTTTTTTTTTTTGAATCAACATTAGCAAAGACTTATTTCATTCATTAGATATTTATTGAGCATCAGACACCGTGCTAGGCAGAACCCGGTCACGGTTCAAGCAGTTTTTTAAAAGCATTTTATTTTGTTGAAAGCAGTGAGTGGCTGCATAACAATATTTAATGTATTTTTAAATACATGCATTCCTTCTCTGACTGGCTGTAATAGCTTCCTTAGAAACTCATCTGAACTATACTGTCAATGACGATTTAAAGACTGTGAATCCTTACAAACTATCAACTACTAGGTTCTTCCTGGAGGAGGGTCTCAGATCTGGTACTTGAGCTATGACCTTTCGCATGTATTTAAAACGGGCACCTTTAATAGATTGGGATGCTGGAAATTCTGATTCGTTTTGATGCAGAGCGTATTTTGACGACATACCCATCCTTATATTGTGTACCGGCATTTTAAGAAAAAGTTTCATTTTTGCTTTTTCAAAAATTTCCAAAGGCCAGCATGTCCATGAGGCAACACATTTTTCAATTTTGAGCTACTGAATTAAATGCAAACCTCAAAGGGAAAAAGGAAAAGAAAAAGCAACATATGTTCTGATCTTTGCTCTAAAAGTGCCTGAGCCAATTTCTTTTTTAGCTGTTGATTTTTAAAGGAACCTTTTCACCAAAGGTGGAATGTCAAGGAGCTGGGCCCATTAGGTTTGTATTTTCTCAATTTGAGAGCACATGCAAAGCAGCAACATTTGTAAATTCGGACCTAGGACGGTGTGTGTAAATGAAATTTTTAGTAAATGGAAAACCACTTTAAAATATTAATAGTCTGACTGTGTCATGTAATATGAAAAAAATGCAGGTGTATGTTCTTCAGTTCTTCTCTAATGTCAAGTGAATTGTAGTGATGGCTTGTAATACTGAAGACACACTATTAGCACTCAAGACCTGAAGACTGCCTTCCATCAGCCTGTGTGTTCTGATTTTTTTTTTTTTTTTGAAATTAGTTTTGTGTTTAAATTAAGGTCATTTCTTCTAGCCTGGATCATGGTAGCTGGAGTCAGAGTACAGATTATTAGCAACACCGGCACACTTCATTTTACTGTGCTCCACTTCACTTCATGTCACAGATACCCTTTTTCACAAATCGAAGGTTTATGGCAACGTGCTGTCGGTGCCATTTTTCCTACAGCATTTGCTCACTTTGTGTCCCTGGGTTGCATTTTGGTAATTCTCACAACATTCCTGACTCTTCCGTTATCATTTTATTTGTCATGGTGATAAATCTGTGACCCATCATCTTCAGTGTTACCACTGCCACTCTTTGAAGGCTTAGATAATGGTTAGCATTTTTTAGCAAAAAAAAAAAAGGTTTTTTGGGGTTTTGTTTTGCTGTTTGGCTGCACCTGTGGCATGTGGAAGTTCCCAGGCCAAGGACTGAACCCATGCCACAGCAACAACCCAAGCCCCTGCAGGGACAATGCCGGATCCTTAACCCACTGCACCACAAGAGAAGTTCAGCATGTAGTATTTTTTAATTAAGGTATGTAAATTAATTTTTTTAGACATAATGCTATTGCACACTAAGCAGACTACAGAATAGTGTAAACATAACCTTTATATACACACCTTTATGTGCTTGCTTTATTGCTATATTTGCTTTATTTCAGTGGTCTGGAACCAACCCCCCAATATCTCCAAGCTATGCTTGTACTGAAACAATCAATAAACGGGTTGCTACTCTTGATACAAGGCTTAATTCCTCTGCAAGTGGTGTTTTTTTCCCTCCTCTGTCCCTCACGTATGTTTTAAAAACAGCCGTGTTCATGAGTACATTTACCATACAAATATCACATTCCCTTGATTTTAAAAATCTAGCATCAGGAAATAGGAAGGGGCATTCAAGGAGCTGTCACTTCCAGTATAACTGTGAGAGTTAACTTGGAAAATGGGCCCTCGTGGTTCTCCTGGTAAAACACTGCTGACTCAGAAGCTGGTCTAACCATCAAGCACCAAGTCCTTAGACCAGCACCAAGCTGGTCTAACCATCAAGCACCAAGCACCAAGAAGCTGGTCTAACCATCAAGCACCAACTCAGCAGAGGGAACCCATCAGAGCTCCCAAGAACGGGGAACCAGCAGCAACTTGCTGAATGCCCATTTGTACAGAGTAGCTCTTCCCTGAGAACACACACAGAAAATAAATGACAAACTAGTTCATCATTAGTCTAGAGGAGGGCGCTCTCTCGACCTTTTCCAAGGAGGTAGGGAGATCCATGGGGGAAAAATAGTATTTTAAAGCTGTGGGTATAAATTATAGGCATGCTCAAAACCGGATGGAAAGGATAGGGAGGAGAAAAGACATAGGGGTTCCGTGTTGTTTATTCATTCATCTGTTCAGTAAGTGTTTATTGAGCACCTACTAGCTCTATGTACTGACCAAGCTTTGGGAATACACACCCTTCCTTCCTGAACGGAGCTTACATTGCATTCATTAAAATCAGTGCCTCCCACTGGTTTCGTCTCTCAGATTAATGAAACTGAAGAAATTCCCAGTGGAGTTTTACCCGTTGATTCATTCGAATTCCATTCCCAAAGGCTGTCCAGACTTTCAGATAGAGAGAGGAAAATGTACATTTCAAGCCCCTATACCCTGGCTGGGGGTATCGGAAGCATGAGCTTATTTAATCTATAAATGACATCTCAAGACCTACTATCAGCTTTTCACAGGTGAGGAAACTGAGGCTCAGAAATGTTGAAGCTCTTACTCAAGCCGTACAGCGGTTTAGTGGCAGGAATATATTTTGCATCTAAATCAATCCTCCCAAAGTCTCTCTTCCTCTATCATGAGAATCCATGAAGTTGTGTGGAGGTACCTTATGAACTGCAAGCTGTTATATAAATGTAAGTAAGGACCCTCTGTTAGCCATTAACTTAGAGTTTGTGTGTAAATATCAATTCTTCTGATGAAGAAGCAAAAGATGGGACTATCATTCCATTATCGTTAGTGAAATGATTCCTAAGCATTTCCCACTCATGTGATTTTTTTTCACTTGAATTTTCAATATAGAAATGGATCAAAAATAGGCGTTAGGGGGTGTAGCTCAGTGGTAGAGCGCGTGCTTAGCATGCACGAGGCCCTGGGTTCAATCCCCAGCACCTCCAGTTATCAATGGAGTTCCCGTCGTGGCGCAGTGGTTAACGAATCCGACTAGGAACCATGAGGTTGCGGGTTCGGTCCCTGCCCTTGCTCAGTGGGTTAACGATCCGGCGTTGCCGTGAGCTGTGGTGTAGGTCGCAGACGCGGCTCGGATCCCGCGTTGCTGTGGCTCTGGCGTAGGCCGGTGGCTACAGCTCCGATTCAACCCCTAGCCTGGGAACCTCCATATGCCGAGGGAGCGGCCCAAGAAATAGCAACAACAGCAACAACAACAACAACAACAGACAAAAAGACAAAAGACAAAAAAAAAAAATAAATAAAATAAATAATGTATTTTTCTATCCATAGATAGCTATCACAGCGTGGTTCCCGTCCCAAAATGGCTTGTTCCAAAGAATTTGTGTTCTCAAGCTACTCCCGACGTAGGTTCTGTGCATGTTATCCTACTATGTTAAAAAGACTGAGTTTCTTCTAATTACGGCACTCCTCCAAAAAGAACTCAAATAGAAGGAAAACATCAGAATCATTTCCAGCTACTTACCAACTGCACTTTTTACATAACCCCACAGCTACCAAGTAAATTTTCTTTATAATCATCTCCTGTAATTCTAAGGATAGTTAAGCGTTTTCTGAATGTCAAAGAGCATCCTTGGGACAGAAGTGATCTTTGCAATTTAATTACTACACTCTAGAAAAATACAAATGAATCTTTGGAACCTGGGCAAATGCTACTCATGCAGGAAGTTTCTGGGCGCAGTGACTGGCAGAGCTGGCAGTGAGGTCACAGCCTCAACCGAATAAATATTGAAGTCTATAAAACTTATTCCATTGTTTCCTTTCCCTGAGGAGGTTGGAAATATTGAATTGGCCAAACAGAAAGAATCAACTGCAGAGATGTTCAGTTATGTGGGAGGAACAGTTTGTTAAGGAGAATCCAAAATCTCATAGGTAATTTGAAAGAAAGGCAAATGAAATATTGAATGATTCTTATAAGCTCATAAGGCACTAAAGACATAAAAATAATGTAAAAATGTTTATTTTCTTCTCTAAAGTTTTCTTGCCAGTTTCTTGCCAATTTCATTTCCTATCTTCCTACAGCAAGAGTTGTATCCACAGTGAAGGTTACTTTGTAGGTTGGTTCTTCATCACTGTTACTGTGCTTTGCTCTGTGTGTGCTTTCAAAACCACTGTATTCCTTTTTCTTTTGCTTTTTTTTTTTTTTTTCCTATTTTGAGCCGCACCCACAGCGTATGGAATTTCCAAGGCTAGGGGTCTAGTCGGAGCTGTAGCTGCCGGCCATAGCCACAGCCACAGCCACGTCAGATACAAGCCGCATCTTTGACCTACACCACAGCTCATGGCAACACCAGCTCCTTAACCCACAGAGCGAGGCCAGGGATCGAACCTGCAACCTCATGGTTCCTAGTCGGATTCACTTCCGCTGTGTCACGAAGGGAACTCCCTGTATTCCTTTTTCAACATCCATCTGAGGCTGAGTTTTCTGTTAACCTAATAGCATCTTTTCATGGAAGCCCTCCTTTGTACTGTGTTTTGCAGTTTACAAAGGACTCCCACAAATGTTCTCTCGTTTTGGTGTTTGTAACACGGTTAGCAGGAAGGAGAGACAGCTGATGTTTTCTTCGATTTGCAAGTGGAGACAGGAGGCACCAGTTCAGGTTCCCCACTGAGCTGTCAGATTTCCCATTCAAAAGTTCCAAGATCTACATGGACATAAAAATGATGGCCTTACCAAGTTTTCCTAACAGAAAGAGAGTTCAACTCTCCATTGCCCATGGGACCTTTTAAAGCGACCTTTAATTCTTCAACTCATTTTTTATTTCTGGCCAGATAGCACAATAGACAATCTGGGCTGGATGGAACCTGCTTATTTTCAGTCCGCTTAAACTCCTGCTCCTACTCAGTAGGATATTTCAGGCTCATGTTCAAAAGCTGCTTAGCTATCCAGCTGTTGGTCTCTTGGTCAGTGGGGGTGAAGGAATTACGCTAAAATAGTGCCAACTTAGCTGAATTTTAAGGAGTTATTTGCAGGAACAAAATGTTTGGAGTTTGCCTTCCGCTGGGCATGTGGATCTGATGATAGGTGATGACTTTTTTTTTTTTTAGTTAAGGAGATTCTCCTCTTTTTTTCTGCATCTTTAGCTGGTCTGTCTCCATGAATTTAACACTTTTGAAAGATATGCCATAAGACGATGGCCACTGGTGATCCTGTATCCAGCACATCTGTGGCATCTCGGCCCCTACCTGGGGTGTTAACCAGATTATTTTTCTATCGCACTCGCTCACGCTGGATATGCTGAACTCTGTTTCTCTAAACTGGCCAGGCCCCTCTCACAGCCTGAGTCTCTATTATCGGCAGCCACAGCATGCATATTTTTATTTAGTTTCCAGTCCTTAGGGAATCCCTTCTCTGCCCCTTCCCTGAGCAACAAATCTTTGGCTTTTCCCTTTTCTGTTACCTCTCCGGAAACACTCATCTTTGGATGTGTGTTCGGAATAGTTACAGAAAGCTTTCCCACAAGAGTAACGTGCCCCTGCTTGCTTTGAATTCTGGCACAGGATGACAATGTGATTATTTTATGCATGCCTGCCTTGTGTCTTCTGGCTGGTTGTAGTCCCACTGGAAGAGATGCTGCACTTTCCGTAAGCACAGAAGATGGCAAGCTGTTTGCAAACATGTATCCTTTGTTCCACATGTATCCTTCGTTATTGGTGCTTTGGATGTGCATTTCTGCACCAATCACAAGTTAACTGGTACTAAACTGCTAATATCAGGACAGTTCTGTAAAGCATCCCACACGAAGTAGCAGACTTGTATGTGCACCCTGAGTGCTGTAGTACAGACAATACCAGAGGTGCTGAAATGCCATTGAGAAGGATGGCTTGGGTGTTGCAGGTGTGCAGTAGAGAGGCCAGCTGCCCTAGAAACAGCACACTTCATTTCAGAGGCAAAATCAGGATCTGGAAAAAGGGCAACTGTTGGGGTAGGGGGAGGAGAGCCCTGCTCTTAGCCCCAAATGCCCCTAGAATGGCACATTTTTTCTTTCCAGTTGAATTTGTAAGATGATACCTTTATTCCAATGTTGTTCAAAAGAACTAGTCTTTATTCCCATTTATGTTTTTCGCGCTGCTGTAAACTCCCTAAAGGCATATGTGTAATCTACTCTGTTTATCCTGATGCTGTCGATCCTTGGAAAGAGAGCGGTTGATGAGGCAGGGATCTGAGATTTTATTTACTTTCCAGATAAAGTTTTTTAGGAATGAGCCTTTTGCCAGCTCTGATTTACCCGGGAGAAAGCATGGCTACAGACCTGGGAAGCACAGAAGCTTTCTCTGACCACACAGTGGAAGCAGGCTCTCCTCTCCCAGGGAAAAGACTCACCCAAGCGGCTCTGCTTATCATCACTCTTAATTAGGGAGAATGTGCGCTTAGACGAGAAGAAGGATGGCGAAGCCTGTGACAAATCCTTATCAGGATTTCCACTTTAGAGGCAGAGCAAAGGAGGCTCAAGGAGATCGGGCGATTTGTCCAAGGTCGTAGAGGAAGCATATCTTTTTCTCAGCGTGTTTCCACGGTGCCTGGCGTTGTAGTGACAAGGATGTGTTCCCACCGAGCAGAAGAGGCAGAAAGAAGCGGCATGACTTACGATACAGAGAAACAGCCAGGGCAGCTTGGGACCCAAAGAAAGAGGGCCAGGTCAAGGCTGCTTTAAGTGGACAATGGAATTGACTGGTAACCAACGAGGCGTGTTTATGTGCAGAAAGGAAATAACAAAAATATGGTTGCCATGGTGAAGGGGAGTGGAATGGGCTGGGAGTTTGGGGTTAGTAGGTACAAACTATTACATTTAGAATGGAGAAGCAATGTGGTCCTGTGGTATAACACAGGGAACTATATTCCATCACTTGTGATAGGATGTGATAGAAGATAATATGAGAAAAAGATTGTGTGTGTGTGTGTGTGTGTGTGTGTGTGTATACACAGCAGAAATTGACAGAACACTGTAAATTGACTATAATAAAAATTTTTAAATATTCATCCAATTATTGAATATATTTTTACCAAGAAACTGATGTAGAAATGGCATTGTCCTACAAAAAATATTAAAATGGTCTTAAAAGCTTTTCATATAAGCATGTGGCTTGTATGAATGGATAGAAGTGTGACATGCACAGCCCCCACCATGAAGTGCTAGTACCTAATGTAATTACTGTGCCATAGTAGGTGCTCAATAAAAGTTTGTTCAAATAATACCTATTCACTCACTTCTAAGCCTGAACTTACACGCTGCTAAGGTAGTGTGTGTGTGTGTGTGTGTGTGTGTGTGTGTGTGTGTGTGTGTGTGTGTGATTTGACTGGCTAAAGTTTACATAGCAGGTTTTTGGGAGATAAGACTTACACGTTGGTTTTCAGAGTAAGCTTTAACAAAATTTTTAAACCTGAATTTTCAAATAATTTCTGACTTTAAAAAATGGCAAATACAGCGAGAAAATTCCTATATACCCCTCCCTCTCTTTTCCTTCAAATCACATCATCTTATGTAACCTCAAATCAGCATCGTTGCTCTCCTCTTAATGATATATAGACCTTATTAAAATGTCACCAGTTGTCTCAATGTGGTCATTATCTGACCTAGGGTTCAGGATTTGATCTAGGATCACACATTGTATTCCTGACTCACTTCTTCTTTTTTTTTTTTCCCTTTTGTCTTTTTAGGGCCATACTCACAGTGTATGGAGGTTCCCAGGCTAGGGGTCCAGTCGGAGCTGCAACTGCCGGTCTACACCACAGCCGCAGCAATGCCAGATCAGAGCCGCATCTGCAGCCTACACCACAGCTCATGGCAACGCTGGATCCTTAACCCACTGAGCAAGGCCAGGGATCGACCCCACATCCCCATGGATGCTAGTCGGGTTCGTTTCCACTGAGTCATGACAGGAAACCCCTCCCCACACTTATTATTCAGAATTTGGGTATAAAAAAGAGTTTTCTTTTATCCCATTTATTTACTGAGCTTTTTTTGTTTCTTTTTCCTTTTTTGGCCACCCCATGGCATATGGAGTTCCCAAGACAGGGATCAGATCTGAGCCACAGTTGTGACCTACGCCGAAGATGCCACAACGCCAGATCCTTTGACCCATGTGCTGGGTGGGGATTGAACCTATGTCTTTGGCTGTAGAGACACTGCAAGGGTCTCTATTGGGCTGTTTTTTAAATAAAGAGTAGGATTTCGTGAAGGCAGGGTGCTAAGCACTAACTCATAGAGACGAGAAATGATAACCGGGGTGAGTGAAATAAAGAACAGAAGTGTCAATTGCTGAGAGCAGAAAATGAACATCTTTCTGAGAAGGCAGGACCACAGTCAGAGGGACAGTCAAATTAGGGAAATTGATGATAGAAGGCAGGCAATGAGGTACAAGATATATAAGGACAGATGGGACCAAAGAAGGATGAGTCAATTCATAAAAGGAGCAAAAGATGATTCCACAGACCTTGATAACAAATCAGGGCAAGAGGAACTTGTAGGCACAACTGAGGGTGACTGGACAGGTGGGAAGTGCAACGCATTTTGTAGGACAATACAAAGGATCCCTTGAATTAGGATTAACTCCAACTTCAAGGCTTCTGTAGGTATCCTGGAAACTGAGACATGAAGGAATGGAGGTGCGGCAGCACTGGAGGTGCTGCAGAGACATGGATGCTTATTTTATTTTATTATTTTATTTTATTTTATTCTATTTTATTTTATTTGGCTGCTTCATTTCTTGATGCCGCGCCAGCCAGAGTGAGTTATGAAGTCATGGCATTATTCTCATTCCATCTTCTCCAACAGGTGGTGTTGGGCAGAACCAAACCACTCCTGGGCATATGTAGCTTTTTCCCTAACCTTCTGCATTTCTTTAAAAGAAGAGAAGAAAGGGAGCTTCCTTGGTGGCACAGTGGGTGACCGGGCCTGTCTGACAGGCTGTGGTGGCCCAGAGTGGCATCTGGCTCCTTCCTTAATAGAGGACTGTCTCTAACCAAGGAGCGTGGGAGCACCCATCTTTCCAGCTGGCATGGCAGCAGCAGAGAGATACCCCAGGAAAAACTGTGGAGAAAACCTGCCAAATCCCCAAGCTGGGACACAGAGCCTTTCATCACTGGCTGCCCTTTAGGGTGGCAGGAGGCTCAGGGCATCGCCCTGGCCTGAGACAGAGAGAGGCAGCCAGACCACCGCTGCCTAGAGCCCCCAGCCTGAAGTCCAGACACTGAATTTTCCTTTTCCTACTGAGGGAGAGTACAGTGGTGTTGCTCACCAGCCAAGCTGGTGCAAACGCTTGTGTTCACAGCCCAGCTCCACCGATCACTCAGTGAACCCAGAAGGGCCATCGATCCTACCCTCCCGTTGCCTCAACAACAAAATGGCGCTTGGGTAGCCTTGATTGATATGACTGGAGAAACTGGAGCTCCCGTGGCTGGGTTCCCGTGCTCCTTGGCTTGTAGTCCAGTGATCTTTTTTTTTCTCATGTGCATTCAGATGGCCTTTATGTGCCACTGCCATCCACTTTCATTCTGTTATTCTCAGGAAAATGGCTAATTTTATTAGCAAGAGGTTATGCATATGGGTATAGATTCTTAAAATATCATCTATTAAAAATGCTGTTATATTTAAGTGTCAGTGAATAAAAACCACAGCAAAGGAGTTCCCTTTGTGGCTCAGTGGGTTAAGAATCCAACTAGTAACCATGAGGAGGCAGGTTGGATCCCTGGCCCTGCTCAGTGGGTTAAGGATCCAGTGTCACCATGAGCTGTGGTGTAGGTTGAAGAGGCGGTTCAGATCTGGTGTTGCTGTGGCTGTGGTGTAGGCCGGCAGCTGCAGATCCAATGTGACCCCTAGCCTGGGAATTTCCATATGCCTCGGGTGAGGCCATAAAAAGAAAAAATAAATAAATTAAAAAAACAAAGCAAAGTTCCACAAACCAAAATGACTTCTTGCAGCAGGTGAGGGAAACTGTCCTTGACTGTCGGTTTCTCGCTGTACGAACATGTAAACCCTTTCCTAATTCTTTTTTTTTTTTTTTTTTGTCTTTTGTGTTTTTGTCTGTTGTTGTTGTTGTTGCTATTTCTTGGGCCGCTCCCGCGGCATATGGAGGTTCCCAGGCTAGGGGTTGAATCGGAGCTGTAGCCACCGGCCTACGCCAGAGCCACAGCAACGCGGGATCCGAGCCGCGTCTGCGACCTACACCACAGCTCACGGCAACGCCGGATCGTTAACCCACTGAGCAAGGGCAGGGACCGAACCCGCAACTTCATGGTTCCTAGTCGGATTCGTTAACCACTGCGCCACGACGGGAACTCCAACCCTTTCCTAATTCTGCCCAACCCCGTGTCTGGGAGGACCATCTCGCTAGGTTGCATCTCGATATGTACTTTGTTCCTTTCTTTTTACAAGTGTACTTTAGTTTCAATTATTTGTGGTAATTTTTAATAGCATATATTATCCACATAATGATGAGCTGGTATTATGAGATCCCTGTTATTAAGCCTTGCTGAGAAGTGGGGCATGGCTGCCAAACTTTTAATAGGAATTACAGGGTCATGGGGCTCAAAGCAAGGTATGGCAGGATTCAGCCATTCGATCAGATCCATAAGATGTTAGAGCCAGGGGAGGCTGGAGGCAGGTCTCAACAGGGAATGCTGGGAAGTGTCGTCTAGGAGCCAAAAGCCAAGAATCTCATACAATTTCCATAAAAGAAACACTTGCATTAATCACGGACTGTTGGAGTTCCTGTGGTGGCTCAGTGGTAACAAACCCGACTAGCATCCATGAGGACGCGGATTCAATCCCTGGCCTCACTCAGTGGGTGAAGGATCCAGCGTTGCAGTGAGCTGCGGTGTGTGCCATAAAAAGACAAAAACAACGACAGCAACGAAAACACCAAAAGGCACAATTATGGATTGTTGTTCCCTTAAACTAAGGGTAAGCCGTCTTTGCCTAATTCAAAAATATGCCTAGATTACATGCACGAATGTGTGTGTGTGTGTGTGTGTGTGTGTGTGTGTGTGTGTGTGTGTGTTTGATGCCTCTAACTACAAGCGATCCGAACAAAGCTAGACGATCAGAAGCGTTGCACCTAAGAACCTTCACCGATAAGTGGTACTTTTAAAAACCCAACCATGTGTAGAGTTTGGCATCTTGCCCTGCGTGGTTTTCAGGATGCTGTTGAAGTATCCTCCTCTTACAGCCTAAAGAAGGAATTCGGAGGCACGATGTTTGGGCCAGTTAACATCCAGAAGAGCTCTGGGTGGAAAATGACATGGGCTCATCTATTTGGTTTCTCCCTAAAAAAATAATGTGTGCTGTACTCTTGCCTAACTCCCGAAAACACACCCACTGAGGCTTTGGAGAGTAACAGCTTATGTCGGAGAAGCAGAAAACAATACCATTTTCATTATTTTATTGTATGTGACCCTCCTAGTGGGTGGCAGGGTGATTAAAACTTGCTATGGCCTGATTTATTTTCATGCTGATTTGCAAGGCTGCCTGAGCATTTCCACGTTCCTTATAATTTGGGCATTTATTACATACTTTACAAGGTACTCCTGTAATACTCCAGCAAACTTAAAAGTGGTATTGTATACACAGAAACTCTGTTAATAAGAATTACTAAGGAGCGCTATTTGTTTATAGTGAAAGGAGTCTCGCTTATAAACAGGGTGGAAGATTCCTCTATGCACAATGTCTTAATTAGCGACCGGGAGGTTAGTCTTTCTTGGTTAGCTATCTAAGCGACCTATTGCCACAAAATTCCTTGGACAAACTTATCTCAGGTATTAATCTGTCCCTCCCAAACTAGGTGTGTTTTGGACACATGCAAGAGTCTTTACCCAAATTTTACAAAACTTGCATCCAGTTAAGTTTCAAAATCATTGTCCTATAGAAGGTTGATCTGGAAGATGTAAAGGTTGCGTTGACGGTGGGAACCATATCAGCAACTCTCTCCCCATTCATAAGTCCAATGGGAGTTCCCTGGTGGCTGAGTGGTAGAGGAGGTCACTGCTGTGGCTTGGGCTTGATCCCTGGGACTTCCGCATTCCATAGGCATAGCCCAAAAATAGAAAAAGAAAAAAAAAAAAAAAAAACAAAAAACAGAAAAAAAACAAGCCAAATGGACTAAACTGAGCCCGATTGTCTCTCTCACGGCACATCCCTCCCAAAGCCTCAAGTTCCTTCAAAGGCTTTTTAACACCCCTCTCAGACCCCAAACAAATTCCATGGAATAACTAGAAACAGAACTGATTCCCTCCTTCCACTCTCTCCACAAGCAATCCAATTTGCTGCCCTTACCTTTTCCCCATGTGCAATACAGACGTTAAATTAACAAGAAATTGCTGAGTGGACCCTACCGCAGCCATCGGAGTGACCAGAGGCAGGTACCACTGGGTGTGATGTCAGGAAATATTTATTTAATGTGCAGTTTCTCCTTATCACCTTCATTAAGTCCTCCTTGCCAGAAAGGACTGAAAACATTGGTTCTCAAGGTTTAGTCCTCAGAGCAGCAGCAGCAGCAGCAGCCTCGTGTGTTAGACGTGTGAATTCTCAGGTCCTACCGAGACCTACAGAACCGGAATCCCTGGGGTTGGGGTCCCCCAGCACCTGAGTGGTTCACATTCACCCTGAAGTTGGTGAATGAAGGACTGAGAGAAATCCTCCCCTGCAGAGTGGCTAGAAGCAAATCTCTCAATTGTCTGGGCTGTCTCTGATGGCTGCTCTTTACGGGGTTTTGCCACCTAAGTTTCTTTTCTTTTTTCTTCTTTTTATGTCTGCACCTGCGGCATATGTGGAGGTTCCCAGGCTGAGTCGAATCAGCTGCCAGCCTACACCACAGCCACAGCAACACGCGGTCCAAGCCACATCTGTGACCTACCCTGCAGCTTGTGGCAATACTGGATCCTTCACCTGTTGAGCAAAGCTGGGAATTGAACCCACATCCTCATGGACACTATGTCAGGTTCTTAACCCACTGAGTCACAAGGGGAACTCCCCCAAATTTCTTTTTAATGGCATACTAACCCTGTGTCCAAAAACTGAGACCTTAAGATTTTCAAAAAATTTATGAGATTGTGTTCCTTTGTACGTACTTTTTCTGATACTTGGCTAATTGGGCCTCATTCAGTTTGGCCAACTCCTATTTTTTTTATTTTAAATTCTAGAGAAATCGTTACCTATCTGTTTTTTTTCTTCTCAGACAATTAAACATTCATCCATTACTCCTCTGACTAAACCAACTCATTTTCTATCCTCAGAGGAAATTTAAAAAAGCAAAATCTATTTATTTATTTATTTTGTCTTTTTGCCTTTTCTAGGGCCACATCCATGGCATATGGAGGTTCCCAGGCTAGGGGTCCAATCAGAGCTATAGCTGCCAGCCTTCGCCAAGAGCCACAGCAACGTGGGATCCGAGCCGTGTCTTCGACCTACACCCCAGCTCACGGCAATGCTGGATCCTTAACCCACTGAGCAAGGCCAGGGATCGAACTCGCAACCTCATGGTTCCTAGTCGGATTCGTTAGCCACTGAGCCACGATGGGAACTCCACAAAATCAATTAAAAAAAAAAAAAAACAGTAGAAGGAGTTCCCATCGTGGGTCATCAGGTTAAGACCCTGATAAGGATCCATGAGGATGGGGATTCGATCCCTGGCCTCACTCAGTGGGTTAAGGTTCCGATGTTGCCGTGAGCTGCGGTGTAGGTCACAGACACAGCTTGGATCCCGCATTGCTGTGGCTGTGGCGAAGGCCTCAGGTGCAGCCCTGATTTGTTCCCTAGCCTGGGAACCTCCATATGCCAAAAGTGCAGCCCTAACCATCACCCCCCCAAAACCAGAGGAGAGTGTCAAAGACCACACACATCCTGTCCACCACTCAGTCTAAGCATCTGCTATTTTCCCTTTGCTCGTCCATGGATTTCTTATCGCTCTGAGTCATTTCGTGCTTAGAAGCGAACTTGAACTGTTTCCCAAGGTTGGTATGAGGTAACCCCTGAAGAGTCATGAGAAGTAATCACATGGAAGAATAAACAGTTGCTTTCTCACTACATAAGCTGTTTTATAACAGCCCTGAGTCTCATTTCCACCGAGTACCGTCAAGTACGCATTCATTCTTCTGGATTCAACTCGGACACACACCCCTGCCGTGATTTCACAGAGTTTACAGGACAGCGGGAAAGGGAAAAAAAGTCTACGATTGTGACCCAGAGTCCAAACAGAAGCCATTTCTACCCCCGCCGAGCCTTGGCGGGCCCTGCAGAGTCGGGTCTTCTTCTCCCGGGACTCTAACGTGTTATTAGCAGCAGCATCTCCATTCCCACTAGGTGTAAGCATCTGATTAGGTAGGGAATTTATCTTATGTATCTATGAATGGTCCACAGCTCTTGGAACAGGAGAGACTCTGTGTACACAATTACTGATGACATATAGGGAGGGATATGTTACCTGAGTGAAAGCAATTGCTGGAATTATTTCGGAGAACTGAAACTAGGAGGGGGCTCTGTGGTGTCCAGGAAGGCTCTATGGTGGTTTTCTGGAGCATCTGATTGTGATCTAAGAATTCATAAGGAAGGACGTTCCTTCTGCAGGCCGGCATGTAGGAAGCACTCCACGGTAGGGTGAATGAATGAACTAATTGAATGAATGGGCTTCCCCCTTTCTTATCGATCAGTGGCTCTTGGGATTGAATGAATTCCTACGCTAAGGTAACTTCAGGAATTGAATGAGACATATGCATTTTTGTAGGAAATAAAGACGTTTCCAAATCCACAGAGCGGCAGGAATACTTCATTTGTTTTCTTAACATCTTGAAAAATCAATGGACATATTGTTTCTGCTCATTTAAATCCACCCGAATGTAATTTCCTTTATAAATTAAAACTCAGTTGACAAAGCTGAGGTGAGAAGGCTTGTGTTTGAAGTTGAGTAAACTTGTATAAAATGTGAATTGATAGTCTTCTTGAGATTCTACTAACTTAATTTTTTTTTTTTTCAGGATTGAAAGCATATAGACTTTCACAGTAATTTAGTGAGGTCAATTTTCCAAAGCATCTACCTTTCATAAAAAGCAAACTGAAGACCAAATGGAAATGAGGTGATTATAGTTTTATTCTAGCTTTAATTCTGTCTTAGGAAAACAGTTTGCTAAAATGTTTTATTAAAAATTATAAAATATTTGGGGAAAATCTATTTTTACTTTGTTTCCCTCATCTATTTTTTTTTCTGTTGAGAAACACCAAGGACACACCATCATTTTGCATCTGTTTTATTTTCTTATATTCTCTTTTGTCGTTGTTCTAGCCATGATGTGATATTCTAGGTGAAGTGATTTTTGTTTGTGTGTGTGTGTGTTTTATGGCCGCCCTTGCAGCATATGGAAATTTCCGGAGCCAGGGATTGGATCTGAGCTACAGCTGTGACCTACACCTCAACTGCAGCAATGCCAGATCCTTTAACCCACTGTGCCAGGCTGGGGCTTGAACCCGAGCCTCTGGAGTCACTGCAGTGGTATTCATAACCTGTTGTACCACAGCAGGAACTCCTGGGTGAAGTTTTTAACCACCTTATAGTAACGTCATTTGGGAATTTTGGTTAAATAGCCATTTGTGTGTATCGATTTTCTATTTCTAGATACTAATGTTTTTGCTTTTGAAGTATTATTTACTCTGTATCTTAAATTTCTATAAGTGGTGATTACATTATTATGGTTGGGTTTGTTCTTATATAGAAATGAAGAGATTACCCCTACTCATAATAATACTATTCAGTAAACATAAAATAGAAGCTGCTGGTTAAAAAAAGAAAGGAAGAAAGGCTCAGAAGGAGCAGAAAGTTTAACGTGGCATAGCGAAGCAAATGTAAATTACATTAAAGTACAGAGTAATGGCAGTAACATATGCTAATGACTTGCACCTTCTAATTAATGGAGTTGTTTATCGGGCTCCAGACAGCCAGGCAGGAGTCTCCTATTATATTTGGAGGTGTACAATCTTGCAAAGTTAAAGTTGTTACGTATGGAACAAATCCAGGGATCTCCATGTAATTCAGAGGAGCCTTTCCAAGCCTGAAGATTTATTTTAATTGCAGATGTTAATAAGATGTGAGCTTTTGCTTGTGTCCTTGTCTGCCTGGTCTTTTATGTTGCCTGATTTCTATGTCACTGCTGAAGCTGAGACTTATCACGTTGACCGGTCATTCTCAACAATGTGACGTGAAATGAATTAGAACTATCCTGCATGAATGTACAGGAAATGTCAGATCTTTCAAAACACTTATTTCTATAAACGAAGGAATTAAATTGTTTTTCCTCCTATTGAGGTCTATTGCTGTAAAGGTCCAGTGAAGGTTTATAGAGCTCACTTGAACCCAAATGACTTCTTCCATTCAATATAAGATAGTCACTTCAAATCAATATAAAATCTCTCATTAGACATTTACTCTCTTTCAGGTGTATGAAGAATAAATGGATTGGTACGGAGCCCGGATGGCCAAAATCAGGTATTTTGGGTTAGTAAATTTTCGAGTTCTAAGCTGGAAGGAATCTTAAACAGCACATGGGTGTATGATGTATGGATAAGTAAGCAAGAGGCCCAAGTGGAGTAAGAATGACTCATGTTCAAGGTCACCTGCTAACACTTCAGCTTGAACCAAAGTCTGAGACCTACTCCAGTCCACCCATCCAGCCTCCTCCTTTTATACCTGAAGTGAGAGCTAACTGTCTTATGTGACGTCGCTACCTGTGTTTCAAACTCTCCCCTAATCGGGCCGTAGTTAACAAGGGCCTATCCCTTCAATGAAATACGATCCAGCCATTAAAGACAGTGTTTACGAAGTCTGTGTAATAACATCAAAAAGTGATCAATGGAGTTCCCGTTGTGGCGCAGTGGTTAACAAATCCGACTAGGAACCATGAGGCTGCGGGTTCGGTCCCTGCCCTTGCTCAGTGGGTTAACGATTCGGCGTTGCCGTGAGCTGTGGTGTAGGTCGCAGATGCGGCTCGGATCCCGCGTTGCTGTGGCTCTGGCGTAGGCCGGTGGCTACAGCTCCAATTCAACCCCTAACCTGGGAACCTCCATATGCCGCAGGAGCGGCCCAAGAAATAGCAAAAAAAAAAAGTGACCAAGAGGTACCGGTAAAAGAAGACACAGGAAGTGGAGCTGTGTGTGAAGCATACTGACAATGGTTTTTAAAAAGTCTTTCAGGAGTTCTCGTCGTGGCGCAGTGGTTAAGGAATCCGACTACGAACCCCAAGGTTGCAAATTCGATCCCTGGCCTTGCTCAGTGGGTTGACGATTCAGCGTTGCCGTGAGCTGTGGTGTAGGTTGCAGACATGGCTCGGATCCTGCGTTGTTGTGGCTCTGGCGTAGGCTGGCAGCTACAGCTCCGATTAGACCCCTGGCCTGGGAACCTCCATATGCCACGGGAGTGGCCCAAGAAATGGCAAAAAGACAAAAAAAAAAAAAAAAAAAAAAAAAAAAAAAGTCTTTCAATAGAAAAAGATCAAGAGAGTTCCCGTTGTGGTTCAGCAGGTTAAGAACCTGACAAGTATCCATGAGGATGCAGGTTCAATCCCTGCCTGGCCTTGTTCAGTGGGTTAAGAATCAAGCTGTCTAGCATTGCTGTGGCCATGGTGTAGGCTGGCAGCTGAAGCTCCACTTTGACACCTAGCCTGGGACCTTCCATGGGCCACAGGTGCCACCTTAAAAAGAAGAAAGACAACAAAATGATTGGGAAAAAAAAATGAAAGTTATTTATGTGCATATTTGAATGGTGGGACTGGCAAGATATGTTTTCCTTTATTCCCACTTTCCAATACTTTTCAACTTTCTTTATAAGCATATCCCATTTTAAAGCGGAAAAGTGAAAACAATGGTTCTTCCATGTTCAAAGATAGACAAGACTTTTTGGACATGACCCTCATACAAGATTGTATCTGCAGTCCTCGCTCTACCAGCTGAACTATGGAAGGGAGTATGAATACAACCCTGTGAATCAACTATACCCCAATAAAATAAAAAGAATAAAGACGTTTCCATCTTTAAGTACACGCAAACATGGAAAAGAGCAAGCCACTGGCTCATGAACTTGGAGGGAGGGTGCTAGTGGTTCCCCGCCCGCCTGTCTTCAACAAGGAGCCCACCCTGCACTCAGCCTGAGCCCAGAAAGACAGGAGTAATGACCAGGAGCATCCAAGGGAGTCTCCCAATCAGACAAACCAATAACAGGGATCTGCTCCAGGCACCAGGGAGCAGACCTGAGCAACCAGCGGGAAGCCTCCGGACCCTGCGAAATGAGAGCCTAACTGAAATGGGGAAATCCTGTGCCTCACTGCACCTGCTCACTCACTCGCTGAAACCGTGACTGTGAAACATTAGGAATCAAGTCAGCTTTCACTCTTGCCCTGATCATGCTGCCCCAGATCCCTTCCTTCCATCACTCCTTTCAGTCAATTCTCAATTCTCTCAAGTCTTCCATTCCCAGCGACCTTCCAGTTGGCCTACTTGCTCTCCTAGGGGTGGGTGCTGAAATTTTCTGAACAACTTTCTTGAGCCATAGTTTACAAGAAATGAACTGCATAGTTTGTTTTATTTATTTACTTATTTATTTACTTACTTATTTTATGGTTGCACTCGCGGCATACGGAAGTTCCCAGGCCAAGGACTGAATCCAAGCCAAAGCTCCAACCTACCCCACCTAAGCTGCTGCAGCTGGATTCTTAACCCGCTGCACCACAGCAGGAACTCCTGAACTGCCTATTTTAAAGATACGTGTTTTGAAAAGTTTTGACAGATTTATTCACCCGGGAAATCAGAGCCGCCAAGAAGACACCAGTGTTCGCACCACTCTCAAAGTTTCTTTGTGCCCCTTGTCATGTGACCCCTTAGTGCTCCCTCCAAACCCCTCCCCTTCTCCCCAGGCAACCGTCCATCTGCTCTGTCGTTTTAGTTTTCATTTTCTAAAAGCTTATATAAATGGAATAATATGGTGTATACTTTTTTGTATCTGGTCTAACTCAGCATAATGGCTTTGATATTCATTCAAGTTGTTAAGGGTTTCAGTAGATGGTTCCTTTTTACTGATAATAAGTTATTTTATCCTATGAATGGTCAACATTTTGTTTATCTAGTCACCTGTTGATGGATACGGGGGTCTGTTTCCATGGGTGGGGGTGGTTATTACAATTAAGCTGCCATGAAATTTCAGTACTAGTCATACATTGCCTTTTGGGGCGGCGGGAAGTTGTCAATACCTAGGAGCAGAATAACTAGGTTATATGTTGGATGCAGTTTACCTTTTTAAAAAAAAATATTTCCCATTTTCCATACCTACAGCGGATTCAGTAAGTGAGTTCCAGTTGCTCCATATCCTTGCTTGGCATATGTGATGTTTAGCCGTCCTGGTGGGTGTGTACAGATATCTCACCCTGGATCACACCTCTGTGCCCCATCCAAGGCTCCCTGTGAAAGAAAGCCTGGGGAGAGAGCTTCCAGCACTCTCTATCACGACTTCCTGAGTGGATGGTTTATTCTCTGTGTTTGAGTGTTCATTCTGCTCCAGAAACATCTTCAGATCCATCATCAACAGGCTTTGCTTCTGCCTGAAAATGGTCCCTATTGCTTCATTTCCAGAGCTTCTGATTCTGTCCTGGCCATGAAACAAGCCAGCATTCACTGAATTCTTCCTGCGTTCTTTTGCTAGGGCTGCCGGGGGAAAAAATTAACTGCAAACTTGGAGGCTTAAAATGATGGAAATGGGTAGCTTCCTGGGGGACCTAGTGGTTAAGATTCCAGCATTGTCACTGCTGTGGCTCGGGTCACTGGGGTCATAGCTGTAGCAAAAAAAAAGGGGGTGGGGAGGGGGCAAAACGATGGAAGTGTATTCTCAGGGGTTTAAGAAGTCAAACCAAAATGAAGGGGCTGGAAGGGTGGGCTCCTGGGAAGCCCCAGGGGATTTGCTCCATGCCGTCTCCAGCTCTGGTGGCTGCCATAGTCCTTGGGGTTCTGGGGCTTGGGGCCGCATCAGTCCAATCCCCCCTCTGTCTGCATCTTCTCCTCTGTGTGTCCTCTCTCAGACCCCACCTCCACCAGCACCACTGCCTCTCCTATGACACTGGTCATAGGATTTAGGGTCCACCTGGATAATCCAGGATGGTCTCTTCATCTCAAGACCCTGAATCACATCAGCAAAGGCCCTTTAATTAGGTCAGGTAACTAAGGTAACATTTACAGATTCCAGGAATTTGCTCTGGATATATTTGGGGGCACTTTTCTTAGCAAGGCATGCCAAAGTTCCTGGGCCAGTGATCGAACCCGTGCCACAACCGTGACCCGAGCTGTTGCAGTGACAACACCGGATTCTTAACCCACCGAACCATGAGGGAACTCCTTGGGGAGTCGCTTTTCTACCTCCCACACTTGATAAGAGCCAGGCACGATGCTAGATGCTGTGCTGACCACCTGATTTCCTCATAAAACCCCTGGAGGTATTATTCTATTTGGGTGGTAAAAGAGGCTTAAAGAAGAATCTCGTAGAATCAGGGATGGCATGGACCTTCTCCTGCCTCCCATCCTGCCCTTTGCTTCCCTGTCACTGGGATTTTGAAACCTCCAGAACACCGAGAGTACCATCTGAAACATGTTTACTCAGTGGATTCTTTGAGTGAGATCTACCAATTCTGCTTCATTATTGAACGCTCTAAGTGGTCTTTGGGTCAGAGTTTCTTAACCCTGGCTACACATCAGATTCACTGAGAGCTTTTAAAAATGGTGGATGCCCAGTGGATCCCTGCACCTTTGGGCCAGATTTGGGGAGCAGTGTCAAACTTTTTAAAAAGCTTTTCATACATCTAGGATTGAGGAACCCTGGGATTCTCAACTGAACCTGCGGCTTACGTGCTATATTTCATTTTCCTTGGACGTTCTCTGAAGTAGGTTAATTCCATTCAGTGATCAGAAATGGCCCGCAGGGAGCAGGATCTGGTGTTTTTACAGCAGCTGAGGTCGCTGCTGTGGCAGTTGGATTCCTGGCTGGGGAATGGCCACATGTCATGGGCGTGGCCAAAAAAAAAAAAGAAAAGAAAAGAAACAACCCTCAAGATCTTCCACTGTCAAGGCCCAAGTCCTATTTTAAACTTGCCCACCAAGTCTCTGGAAACTACAGGAGGAGCGACTTAGGTTATCAGCACATTTACCCTTCCATTTAAGTGCCATATTCAGGAATGAATGAATGAGCTTATTCCACAGCTCTGCCCACCTTCTCTGGTTCTTTTGGTCAATCACCACCCAGGCGCTTACTGAAGAGAGAGATCTGCTATACCTTTATTTGTAGAAAGTTCCATATCAAAAATACATCACCCAAAACTTCACACACAGACACAAAAATGAAAGACATCATTTTCATCAAAGGAATGTGGAGTCAATTGTGATTTTTCTTCTTTGTATTAAGAAAGGCATATTATTTCCTTCCTTTGCATAATTAGACATAGCTGGATGGATTTCATCTGATTTTTTTTTTTTTCTCTAGAAACTGCCTAAGGATGAAAAGCGAGCATGGAAAGATTTATCCCTAAAGTAAATATTTGGAAGACAGTTATGGCACCTTTAATATTTGCTCCTTTGAACACAGTAATTAAGGAATTTAGATACATATGCTGATATACTTCAAATGTTCATTTAGAATATCTTATTTAGTGCTCCGTCTTTGTCAGTGCCTTTCCCACAAATCACGTGCTTTTGAACATGAGTCTTTGGGGCTTTCTTGTACTTGATGTTTCACTGTGCGTCCTCTCTCCTGACCCAATCTGGCAGAGAAATGCCCAGTTTTCAGGTTTTTCAATGAAACACTTCTGATGTGCCACACTTATTATTTTGCTCTTTGGGGGTTATAGTAGCATCTGCTTGCACATTTTCCATAGAGAACAAGGCACTATTCAACCCTGCTCTTGGATTTACTTTTTCCTGTGTAATTTACACTCTTGAGGAAGATACAGGAAGAGAAATTTGTGCTTCCAAGAAACCTCTGAGTTTCTTCCAAACCGACGCCTCTGGCTGAGAAGTCAGAATCGAATCAAATGCCTGAGTTTAGGTCCTGCCAAAAGGAAGAAGGGGTCCCTGAGGGGGCCTTTCTGTGGAATATAAAAAGTCCCCAAGTTAGAAGGCGTCACAGATCTGTTCTCTGCTTAGAGGTACAGAAAAATAGCCAGGGAACCCCCACGGTATCATACAAACTTACTCCCTAGAGCAAATCCAGGGCATCTGAGCAGGTTCCTAGAAATAGTGGTTCCCTAGGGAACTATTTTTTGAAAGACCTATGTAACTTCATATTTTTCAGAAAGGATTTGGGGAGTTCCCGTCGTGGCGCAGTGGTTAACGAATGCGACTAGGAACCATGAGGTTGCGGGTTCGGTCCCTGCGCTTGCTCACTGAGTTAACGATCCGGCGTTGCCATGAGCTGTGGTGTAGGTTGCAGACGCGGCTCGGATCCTGCGTTGCTGTGGCTCTGGCGTAGGCCGGTGGCTACAGCTCCGATTCGATCCCCAGCCTGGGAACCTCCATATGTCGCGGGAGCGGCCCAAGAAATAGCAAAAAAGACAAAAAAAAAAAAAAAAAAAAAAGAAAGGATTTGGAAGGAAAAACTGTTTAAATTTCCCCCCGAAAGTGCTGAGAGGGTGGTCCTCACCTGTCTGCGTGGTTGGGGAAATAAGCTCCAGAAGGTTCAAATGGAGGCTTGCCAAGAGAGTCTTCACCGTAACTCTGTCCTCAAAGGCCCAGTGGGCAGAGGGTGTGGCCTGGAAAAGAAGTTTTCACATGATAATTTTCCTTTCAGTCATCATCACAAGTATGGTTCCCACAGTCCGTTGATTAGGATTGTATGGGCCATCGCAGAACAAATGGAAATGCCACATACTTAACCTGATTTTGTTTTTTGGGGTTTTTGTTTTTTGTTTTCGTCTTTTCTAGGGCCGCACTGGCAGCATATGGAGGTTCCCAGGCTAGGGGTCCAATCGGGGCTGTAGCCACCGGCTTACAGCACAGCTCACAGCAACACCGGATCTTTAACCCACTGAGCGAGGCCAGGGATCGAACCCGCAACCTCATGGCTCCTAGTCAGATTCGTTAACCACTGAGCCACGACGGGAACTGCAAACCTGATTTAGTTTTGAAGGCGGCCAAAAGCAAGGGAAACTAGCACTTCAGAGATCAGTGATTTTGGCCAAATTTATGACTGAATCAATGTCTGGGGAGGATTCAAATGACTGTCGGGGCATCAGACTCCATCATGCTCAGAGTCACTGATCAGCTGGGCAAATTAGCATAGTTACACTCATAACTGATCACAAACTAGGCGTATCCCTCCACTTTATTTGAATGTCAAAAGTGTTAGCCAACGACTCTCGGGCACTTATTGGGGGGAAACGCATCGCTTCCAGGGAGCAATGACTCTTCGTAAAACGTGGCCTTTGCCTTAGGGATTTGACAGTCTCTATAAACAATACATGATCAGCCCATGGATGGAGCTCGAAGAAAGAACAAAATGTGAAGTAATGCCATTTGTGGCAATACAGATGGACTTGGAGATTATCACACATTATCCTAAGTGGAGTCAGTCCGAGAAAGACAAATATCACATGAGATCACTTATATGTGGAATCTAAAATATGATACAAACGAACAAAACAGAAAGAGACTCACAGACATAGAAAAGAAACAGGGTTACTGAGGGGGACAGTGGAGGGGGGGTCAATTAGGAGTTCGGGATTGACAGGTACAAGCGACTGTGTGTGAAACAGATAAGGCCCTACTCTATAGCACAGGGAAGTATATCACCACCTTGTAATAAACTATATCGGAAAAGAATATGAAAAAAAATGTATACACTTATATACGTATAACTGATCACTTTGCTGTCCATCAGAAACTAACGCAATTTTGTCAATGAACTATACTTCGATTTTTTAAAAAAGACCAAAATATAAGGCAGGAATATCTTTTTTGGGGCGTCCCAAAAGGACACAAAGCATTAGAGCTCCCAGTCTCCAGGGGGCTACCTGTTGGATGTCCTGGAAACATGAAGGGGACCAGAGTCTCACAGAGGATGAAACGGGAGGCAGAATAATGGCAGATAGTAGAAACTTACTACATGTTTGCCAAATAATCCTACTCTTAAGCCACTAGAGTATGACTCTCACAGTAAGTGTCAAAATCCCCAGGCAGGAGTAAAACCAAAGAGCTGGTGAAAAAGAGCAGACAGAAATCTTGAAAACAAAAAAGAATTGGTGTAATTTTAAAAATTCGACTAAACTCTAGACTGAATTAAAATAACTCATTGGAAGAATCAGCCAGAATGTAAGGAAATGAAAACTATGGAAATGCATCGAAGACACACGTGCAAGACAGACTGAGATGCTTCAATATAGGCCTAAGAGGAGTGAGAGAAATAGAGAATTCTCACTAAAATGACAGAGCAATAGTATTAAAAAGAATAGTGGTTGAATATTTTCAAGGATTGATGAAAGAGATGACTTTGCAGACTTAGGAAGCATAATGCTGAGCATGGTCAAATAAAATGAATCCACATCTTTTTTTTTTTTTTTTTTTTTTGTCTTTTTAGAGTGGCACTTACAGCATGTGGAAGTTCCCAGGCTAAGAGTTAAATCAGAGCTGCAGCTGCCAGCCTACACCACAGCCACAGCAAGGTGGGATCTGAGCCACTTCTGCAACCTACACCACAGCTCACGGAAAAGCCAGATCCTTAACCCACTGAGGGAGGCCAGGGATAGAACCCACATCCTCATGGATCCTAGTTGGGTTCGTAATCCACTGAGCCATGATGGCAATGCCCTAGTGTCTCTTTTTATAAGGGCACTAATTCCATGATGAGGGACCCCACCCTCATGATCTAATCACTTCCCAAAGGACCCCCCCCCCACACACACACACACATTGGGGGTTAGAGTATCAACATATGAATTTTAGGAGGACACGAACATTCAGTCCGTAACACTAAACTCTGTCCTCAATAAAAGAACATAAATAAAGTAATTTACAAGAAGAAAAATAAAGCCAGGATAAAGGAGTGAGGCTAGAAATAATGATAAACCTAGAAATTGAGTAATGTATATTGATGAAAGTTAGTAAACATTTATTGATATATTTCACTTATTTCTGTAAAATGAAAAAAAAACTGCATTGTGTTTTTAAACAATGGAGCTTTTACTAACAAGATAATAAAAATCATTATTATTTTATGTCTAACTGATGCTAAAATTTAATTGATTAAATTGATGCTAAAATCACTTGATTTTTTTTCAAGGTAGTTGTAATTTCTTAGAACCTCAGCCTCTCTACAATAAACACGACCTTTTTTTTTTTTTTTTTACCACTAGTTAGCTTTTTGAATAAATCATTTATTTTTAAATAGTTTTAGACTTAGAGAAAAAATTGCACAGATGCCACTTCCCCTGTTGCTAACACTATGATACACGAGTTACAGCCAAGGGACCAACATCTGTACATTACTCCTCAGTAAACACCACACTTCATTTGAATTTCACTCATTCTCCCCCTAATTCCCCTTTTCTGTGCCAGGACCCATCCAGGACACAAGGTTACATTTAGAAGTCACATTTCCCTAGCTTTCTTTGGTCTACAGCAGTTTCTCAACTTTCCTTGTTTTTGATGCCTTTGGCTGTTTTGAGAAGCATCGGCCAGGTATTTTACAGAACGTTCCTCGGTGTTGGTTTGCTGGATATTTTTCTCATCGTCAGACCGGGATTACATGTTCTGGGGAGGAAGATCCCAGAGGTGACGCGCCCTTGTCTTGCTGGTACCCGCTGGCCACATGACTTCCCACTGTAATGTTCACTCCATCATCTGGCGGAAGTGACCTTCGCCACTTTTTCTCCACTCCTCCTCTCAGAATCTCTTTGGAAGGAGGTCGCTAAGCCCAGCCCGTCTTTGTGTTTCTTATTAGAAACCCCAGCCACCCCCAGGCAAGAACCCACGGTATCAACCAGCCTCCACAGCTCCAGGGGACCCAGTCGTTTGAGGCAGAGGGATCCCAGAGCTGTTTCTTTCCGTGTGGATCCGAGAAGGTCCTGTGGTATACACAAGGCGACAGAGGACATCTGTGTGAAGGGAGGGCATGGAACCAGGTCTTTTGACTCCAGACGGCCATGACCTGAGCATTTGCACTTCATATGTGGTGCTGATGTGCAGAACACACTGCTTTAAAAAAAAAAAGATGTCTTGTTGTTAGAGGGTCTTTGAATGGTAACTTTTTCCCCTGCTTGTTACTGGACTCATCTTTTTTCTTTTTCTTTTCTTTTCTTTTTTTTTGGCTTTTCGGGGCTGCACCCACGGCATATGGAGGTTCCCAGGCTAGGGGTTGAATGGAGCGGTAGCCACCGGCCTACACCACAGCCACAGCAATGCGGGATCCAAGCCAGGTCTGTGACCTACACCACAGCTCACGGCAACACTGACTCCTTAACCCACGGAGCAAGGTCAGGGATGGAACCCGAGTCCCGATGGTGGCTAGTCGGGTTCGGTAACCACTGTGCCACGACGGGAACTCCTTAATTTTTTTTCTACTTCCTGTCCATATGACAGAAGAAAACCCTGTTACCAAACTTAATGATCCTAGTTTGAGACAACTGAGGCGCTTGTGCATTGTTTCTCAAAGCCTGGCAAACCCTTTAGAATTACTTGGGGAAGATGCAGAGGTCCTACCTGGCACGCAATCAGAACTCCCTGGGGGACCACAACAGGCCTCTGCATGGGAACAAGCCTCTTCCCCAGGTAACTCCCAGCCGCTAAACTGTGGATGCAACTGATTTCGGGTTTAAACAGAATTCGGTGAAATAATGAATGTGAGTCTACTTGGTACAGTTTCTCAGACTGTTCCATGACCTTTATAGGCAATGCTTTAAAATAAAATTCTATGCAAGAATATATCTTCTTAGGAGTTCCCGTTGTGGCTCAGCAGGTTGAGAACCCGACTATCATTCATGAGGATGCTGGTTCAATCCCTGGCCTCACTCACTGGGTTAAGGATCTGGTGTTGCCACAAGCTGTGACGTAGGTCACAGATGTGGCTTGGATCTGGTTTTGCTGTGGCTGTGCCGTAGGCTGCAGCTGCAACTCTCATTCAACCCCTATTCTGGGAACTTCCATATGACCAATATTAAATATATTTATGAAGAGGTTATTATTAAAATAGGACCATGTCCCTTTTAGAGTGGTCCAAAACACCTGTGGAGACCAGGAAGTAGGGTCACCTGATGCGTCCACATGTGATGCCCATGGATAGGCAAGCAGCATGCCGCCTGCTCAACAATCACCAATCTGTTACCAATTCGATAATCTCACACATATTTGTGTTCATTATATATTAAAACATTTATTAGAGTTTCTATTCTGGCTCAGTGGGTCAAGAACCCAACTAGTGGAGTCCCCATCGTGGCTCAGCAGTGACGAACCTGACTAGTATCTATGAGGATGTGGGTTTGATCCCTGGCCTTGTTCAGTGGGTTGAGTATCCAGCATTGCCACAAGCTGTGGCAGAGGTTGCAGATGTGGCTCAGATCTGGTGTTGCTATGGCTGTGGTGTAGGCTGGCAGCTGCAGCTCTGATTCAACCCCTCGTCCAGTAAATTCCAGGTGTGGCAGAATTTAAGTAAAAGAGGAAAAGAAAAAAACTTTTACTCTACTTCTCTCATGGATGGATCTGAAAGATGGCCATTTTAAACAAAAAGCTGATCTTATGGCTCTGAACAAACAAAAAGTTGAACATTTCAGAATGAAGATGAATAATGTTAGTCTTCAGATCCTGAAAAACTGGAAGGTGAGCTATCCAAGATGAAATAATTAATGATTTTTGGAGCAGCCCACTGCAAAGTCACCCGCATATTGCAAAACCCGCAGCTTGTGTTCTTTTCCCCTTTGCCACGATACCCTCTGTGCTCCAAGAAAAACAAAATAACTCCAGAGACTTGATGTTGCACCTGATACAGCATCTGATTCAGCTCCATTGTTCCAAATGTTAGTGCTGACAAAGGGAGGGGCATAAAACGGGGTTCGTTAAAAAATCTGCTCACTGTGTATCTGTTCAGCTCGTAATTCTCATTTAACCCTCCCGATCTTCCCCTTTGGGAATTGTAAGTTTGTCTGCTGTGCTGTGAATCCGTTTCTGTTTCATAATATACCCATTTGTGTTATTTTTTGGTTTTAGTGATATATAACATTTGTCTTTTTCTATCTGATTTATTTCACTTAGTATGATAATTTCTAGGTCCATTCATGTTGCTGCAAAGGGCAATATTTCATTCTTTTTAAAGGCTAATACTCTATGGTATGTATTCCATTATTTACGTATATTTAATATAACAGAAAATAACACAATATTGTAAATCAACTGTACTTCCATTTTTAAAAACCTATGCAGTGTGTTGTTTTATAATATAAAGTGTAAATTGAAAGATGCTTTATTTTTATATAGTTTGTAGTTTGTTCTCAATAAAATAATATTTATGTAAGTTATTGTCAGTTACAGTGTACGCTAAAAGCATCTAAATGATCTATGGTAAAAGGCAATTCAGGGAGTTTCTCTTGTGGTGCAGCAGGTTAAGGATCCAGCATCATTGTCACCACAGAGGCTTAGGTTTCTGCTGTGATGCAGGTTCAATCCCTGACCCAGAAACTTCCACATGCCTTGGGCATGGCCAAAAAAAAAAAAAAAAAAAAAAAAGGCAATTCAATAAAAATTGAGCAAAATATTTGAACAGACCTGTCACTAAAAAAATCTACATGGCAAATAAACTGATGCAAAGATGGTCAACTGATGCAACTAGCCATTAAGGACATGCAAATTAAAACCAAATGAGATAACACTACATACACAGAGGAATGGTTAAAATTAAAAAGACTGACAATACTAGGAGTTCCTGCTGAGGTTCAGCAGGTTATGAACCTGCGTAGTATCCATGAGGATGTGGGTTCAATCCCTGGCCCCACTCAGTGCGTTAAGGATCTGGCATTGCTGTGAGCTGTGGTGTAGGTCGTAGATGTGGCTCAGATCCCACATTGGTGTGGCTTTGGCATAGGCTGGCAGCTGCAGCTCTGTTTTGACTTCTAGCCTGGCAACTTCCATGTGCCACAGGTGCGGCCCTAAAAACTTAAAAAAAATAAATGATGACAATACTAAGTGTTAGTGAGGATGTGGAGAAGATGGCATTCTCATTTACTGTTTAACACAAAGAAATGTATTCTCGGGAGTTCCCGTCGTGGCACAGTGGTTAACGAATCCGACTAGGAACCATGAGGTTGCGGGTTCGGTCCCTGCCCTTGCTCAGTGGGTTAACGATCCGGCGTTGCCGTGAGCTGTGGTGTAGGCTGCAGACGCGGCTCGGATCCCGCGTTGCTGTGGCTTTGGCGTAGGCCGGTGGCTACAGCTCCGATTCAACCCCTAGCCTGGGAACCTCCATATGCCACGGGAGCAGCCCAAGAAATAGCAACAACAACAACAACAATAAAAGACAAAAAGACAAAAAAAAAAAAAAAAGAAATGTATTCTCTTACAGTTCTGAGGCTAAAAGTCTGAAATCGGGCTGCAGTGAGGACCACACTCCTTCTGGAAGCTCTAACTGAGAACCCTGGTCCTCAGCTTCTGGGGGCCGCTGGCCTTCCTCGACTCCTGGCTGCGTCTCCCTGGGCTCCGTCATCACATCACCTCTCTTCACTTGTCTGTCTCTAAACTCAGCCTCTCTCTTCAAAGGATACATACGATGGCACTTAGGACCCACCCAGATAATCCAGGATCAGTTCCTTCTCCGGAGATCCTTAACTTCACCACAGCTTTCGCCACATTAGGTAATTTTCACAGGTTTCAGGGATTAGGATATACCCGTATCTTTAGGCCACTACACACCCCAAATATCCATCAACTGGTGAATGGATAAACCAATTGTACAACATCCATGCAGTGGAACACCACAGCCATAAGAAAGAACCAGGAGCTGATAGATGCAGCAACCCGGATACATTTCAAAAGCACTTTGCTAAGTGAAAGAAGCCAAATTAAAAAGGCTATAAACTACACGATTCCATTTGTATGATAGAAACGGCAACACTGTAGGCATAGAAATCTTATCAGTGGTGGTGGTTAAGGGCTAGAGGTGCAAGGTGACCTCAAAGGGACATAAGAGAATTGTGGGGGTGATGGAAGTGTCACATATATTGATTATGGTGTTGGTCGCCTGACAGTCTACAGTCAAATCTCATCAAACTGCACATTAAAATTGGTGAATCTTCTTTTATATAAAGTATTCTGCAATAAACCCACTTGTAAACGAGCATATGAATCAAATTTTGACCATTTCTTGCATTGAATCTGAGATTCTACTGAGCTCTGATAATGTTCTGTCAATGGGTTCTAATGCTTCATGGTTCCGTGGTTTTAAAAAAAGTTTGGAAACGCTCCATCCCTCCTTCCGGGTTCCCTGTTTAGGATACATCCTCAGCCACTGTGACAAAGACACGAGGGACAACTCCATCCCAAAACCACATTTGTCCTAGGGACCCGGAAGGCCTCTCTCAGTTTCTAGAAGATCTTGAAACTCCTGAGCCCTACAGAATTTCCAGCGACATCTACCTCCTAGTCAGGGTCTGGTCCTCATTTCTCTCCATTTACATCCCTTCTCCATAATGACACTAAAATTAACTTCCTCAAACTCAAATCTAATCGTGTAAATTTTAGGCTTAAAAATGATTTTCTCCCCATAAGAGAAATTCATAGGCAGTGTGTGTTAGAACTCTTAATAATACACTCTTAAATGGTCCTGCAGCCTCATCATCTACCACCTTCTACAAAGTACGCTCTGTGTTTCTGGATTCAGAATGTCTTCTTGTATCTTATAGACGGTGCATTTCATGCTTGTGTGTTTTTGCTTTTATTCCTTCTGGATTCCCAGATGCCCTCCTTGCCTCTCACCTCATCATATGCTGATTGGTTTAGGCCTCCGGCCACTGCTCATCTCTGGAACAGTCACTGTGGCCAGTGGATGGGGGGCCTCTGATGTGCTGACTGCTGGCGGGGACCCCCACATCCACACACCAGCGGCCAGCTTTCCTCCGCCTCCTGCAGAGATGATAGTGGACCCAAGAGTCATGGTCGTCCAGGGCCATGGATAGAAGTGAAGACTGCTAGGCAATCCTGCTTCCTTGCAGCACTCAGAGTCTCAGAAGATTATTGTAAGTGCTTGTGCCCCCGTGTACATCCCCCCCCCCCCCGAGTGTGTGTGCCCCGAGGGCCTGCAGGTAACACGAAAGAAGGCAGCCTATGTCATGCTCTTTAATCCTTTCTTTTCTTGTAACCGGGTAATAATAGAATGTAGGCAACCCCCCCCCCCCGCCCCAGTGTTCTAGAAAAGCCCATCCTCGGCGCACTCCCGGTTCGGAGTCCATGCTCAGTAGCTACCGCGTGGCCTTGACTGCGGCGTCTGCACAGCCCCTCCTGGGACTTCGCACCAGCCTCCCTTTCGCCCAAGAGCCGGGACTCGCCTTCCTTCCCCGCGCCGCCTTCCCACCGGAGGAGGACACCCTGAGGGAAGCGGGGAGAAGCCCGGCTCGGCCCTGGATGTCCCCGTGGGAAGGCGCCCGCGATCGCTGTCCCCCGAGGCCCGCGCGCGCCCCTCCCCGCCCCCGGGGCTCGTAGGCCGGGCCTGTGATCGCGGTCCAGGGAGCAGGCGGGCTCCCGGGCGGCCCCGCGGAGGGCGGGCGCCTGTGATGTGCGGCCAGGGAGTGCGCGGAGCGTCCCCCGGTGCCAGCCTGTGATCGCCCGCCAAGCACAGCTCGGGGCCCGCGCCCCAAACTCCCGCAGGAGGCGCCCCGGTGAAGGATGGAGGAAGTGGTTCAGGCCGGAGTCCTCGTGTTTCCACCCGCACCTGGCCACTGACCAGATCTAGCCAGGATCCCCCAAACCATCCCTGCAGGGACCCCTAGTGTCCAGTAACTTCGGGACAGAGGCAGGAGGGCCCCCAGCCCCAAGCCACAGGACGCAGCACCTGGGCTGCTTGTCAAAGGCGCCAGAAAAGAGGAAAAGGGGGGTTCGCCCCTCCTCGCCAACCGCAGGGCCTCTGCCTGCTGAGCGTGTGTCCGCTTAGGGGAGACCCCTCTGGAATGGTATTTTAGTTCCACACAGGTGGGTAGCCAAACAGGTGTGAGCAGTTCAGCAAGAAAGAACCATTTCTCCCTTAAACGCCTGCCTCCCTGTGCAGCCTCAAAGCAGACAGAAGCCTCACTTTAGCATAGGTGGTGCAAAGCCACCTGTTCAAATAATTCAGGCAAATAGTGAAAAACAGCCTTGGAAAGAAGAAAAGAACTCAAAACCAGTGCAAATACTTGAACACAAGGGGAGGATTAAGCTTCATCGCAGTAACAGGCAAAGAGCCAAGGAGGTGTTTCCTGTTTGTACTAGGAACTTGCAGGAGTTATTTTTAGCAGCCTGTTTGATTCCATCAGATGGTGAGATAGCAGCTTTTTTAGCCTTGTCAAAGTAAAAATACTGGAGAAACATCCAGTCTGCTCTAATCCAGCAAGCATTTATGTTTGGAAATCCTGATTTCAGGTAATGGGCAAGCAGGATTCAGCTCAGGGAGGCAGTTGGGCACTGGAGGGGCTGAAACTGTGATTGTTTCACTGCCTGCTTACATCCCAAGAAAACGAAACACCATTTCATCAACATTGATTTTCAATATTTTTGAAATGTTACCTTTACATTTGTTTCATGGGGTAAGAGAAAAGCAGAGGAGGGGGTAGGAAGGCTACAGGGAAAGGAGCCAAGAGAAACTGGACGTGGGGAGAGTGGGTGGGAGATCAAAGGGCTGCAGTGGCAGAGCTGGGTGAGGAGGACCAGGGCCCGCAGTGTGGGGACACAGCCCATGGATGCCACGGGGATGAGGGCAAAGAAGGGGGACCAGACCGCCCTTAGACCAGGGCAAGAGGCCTCCGCCCTGAGCCTCACACTCTGGAGAACCCCAGTCCAGCCCCCCACTGACCCCACTGGTCCCCACGGGGAGAAGCCTCTGAGAGCCAAGGGGACACACCTCTCCAGCGCCCCTTCCTCCAGGCGCTCGCTTGGCAAAGTGTGGTCCACAAACCAGCAGCGTCAGCATCACCTGGATGCTGGTTAGAAATGCAGGCTCTCAGCCTGCCCTCTGCCCACAGCAAGTTAACAAGAGTCTGCATTTTAACAAGATCCCAGGTGGATCATTTGCCCCTTAAAGATCCAGAAGCACTGTCTAGACCACTCAGGTGCCCAGGATCCCAGAACAGCCTGCCCATCTTCCCAGCCCACTTCGAGAACCTACCTGGGCCTATTGCTTGAGTCCATCCTTCCAAGGGCGAGAGCAGGAGGCAGCATCTCAGGTGTGAGGAGTCCTGGGCTGGGAGGGCCCGTTTGTGAGGGAGGGGGGACAGAACTAGCTGTGCATCTGGGTGTCTTAATAAATATGGTTGTTGCAGGTGTGGGCTGTGACCGTGGGCCTGCTCCCCCTACACCTCCATGTCTCAGCAAGAACTCTGAGAATCCAAGAATTCTAAATTCGAAGTGGGGCTTCCAGGTAGTTGGGAAGGATGATCAAAGTGGGAGAATAACACATATTTTATCAAACCCTTTGTTAGCTTGATTTATAGCTTTACCAGTTTAGACATGGGATATGCGGGCCTCCATTTATGCTCTTACTCTGGGGCCAGAAAATATTAGGGGTGAGCCCTGTCGGTAGTAGATACTTCCTACATTCACACAAAGAAAAAAAAGTGCTGATGTAACATAGCACGCTTAGCACATACAGTTTCCAATCAGTTGTCTAAAAGTTTAAACTCCATCTGAATGTTTTGATGTTGAGGTGTAGGTGACATATGTTTGCCTGAAACCAGCATTAACTTGTCCAACGAATACTCAGCATGAAAGCCATTCATTCTTTTCACTGACACTGATTCTTCTTCTGCTGTGGTCCAGATGTCATGTTTAGCCAGGCTCTTCTGAGGAAGACCTGGCTGCCCTCAAAACCTTCCTTGGTGCCCCAAGCAGGCTAAACCTCTCCTTGTAAGCAAGCCTGGTGTTTCAGCTTCCTTCTTCCCAGAATGATGAACTTCAGGTTAAAGCCACAAAGATCCTCCATTCAACCAATTCTGACTCCGGATGAATTTGAGTGATAATTCAACTTAATAGGCAAGGCTGGCAGATGGGTCAGATTTGTCTATCTGGCTGCACAAAGAGAAGCCAAATTCAATTGCCTGTGTGTTATCCAGGAGCTGGGCAATTTCCTTATTGTTATTTGATATTATTGAGCAACGTGGTTGTTGACATATCTTTAGTGGTACAGTGTCTGTCATGTTTCTTGAGGATGAGTTCGTCCCTTCCACAAATACAACCACCCTCTCAAATCATCCACTGCTTCTTCTATTAGAGAGAAAAGAAGGCAAACTCACTCAGGTTAAAGTGTTTAGTGACTCAGTGTTTTATACCTTCATAAGAACACAAGATCTTTTTTTTAGGACCTACAGCATATGGAGGTTCCTGGGCTGAGTCAAATTTGAGCTACAGCTGCCAGCCCACAGCCACAGCAACACCAGATCCAAGCTTCATCTGCGACCTATACCGCAGCTTGTGGCAACGCTGGATCCTTAACCCACTGAGCTAGGCCAGAGATCAAACCCGCATCCTCATGGACACTCCGTTGGGTTCTTAACCTGCTGAGCCACAACGGGAACTCCAAGATCTTAGTTATAAAAAGACCTCAAGGAAAGAGCACGAGGTGTCCATATGAATGAATCAAAAATGGCGGCCCTTCAAGCATCAGTGGGGACCATACTTTGTGTAGAGGATTTTTGCCAGGGCTCCTTAAATCACAGTAAATCGGTGGCTACCTGGTCTACCTACTCAAAAACCTAGCCTTGAAGAGGCTCCTGGCACCGATGAAATCCATGGAGAGATATTTTTATTGGTAGGGATAAATACTGCTGACTCCAAAATAGAACCTCGTCTCAAAGTTCTCATCTCCGTCCCAAAGACTAACAGCCAGGAAATTCTTTAAGCTGGAGTCCTGTTCTCAACATGGGGGGAGGGAACAAAGTTGAGAAAGCAAGGAGGAGACCTTAAAGCTACCTACAGATGGCTAACCTGGCATCCTCCACGGGCTGGACATGTTGAGGTCCAGCCATGGCTGTCACAGCCAGGCGGGCTCATTGATACAGTCTATCCACCACCAGTCCTCACCTGGGGAGCCCTGCTGCCAAGACCTGAAAGCCCAAATTCCACTGAAACAAGTAATCATTTCAGGTTCCTAACTGTCATCTGCATCTTTACCCCCGCACATGTAAATCAGAAACTGGAACATTAGCGCAATATGGAAAAACACCAAGTTTCTCAGGGAAATTTGCCTAACTTTTCTCTTTGCCTGATGACTGATCTTAGGTGCCTCCCCAACAGACAAGTGGCAGCAAATCTAGACCCATTGTGTAGTTGAGAAGCCAAATTCCGTGAAAACTAGATCTGATCTAGGGCAGACCATGATGGTGGCTGTTTGGAAGCTGAGTCAACAGAATAGGATGTGTTAACTTGGTTTTCTTAACTCTTTCACAGTGATAGTCATGTATTTACAAAAAATTTTCAAAGTGTTGGAAATGAACGATTCTCTGTCCTAACAGTGTCCCCACAGTGTGGGGAATATAGTCAATGATTATGTAATATCTTTGTATGGGGACAGATGTTAACTGGACCTCTAATGGTGATCATGGGGAAATAAAGAGAAATATCAAATCACTCTGTTGTGTTATGTTAACACGTGGTCATAAGAACTAACGTAAGGTTCTAGGTCAATTAGATTTCAAAACCAAACTCACTCATAGAAAAAGAGATGAAATTTGTGGTTACTAGAGGCAGGGGTGGGGATGAGACGGGAGAATTAGAGAAAGGTAGTTGAAAAGTACAAACTGCCAGTTATTAGAGAAATAGGCACTAGGGGTGGAATATACCACGTAGTAAATGTAATTAGCACAGCTGATGTTTTACATAAAAGTTGTTAAGAGTAAATCTAAGAGTTCTCAGCACAGGGGAAAAACACATTTTTTTCTATTTCTTCCATTTTGTGTCTCTATGAGATGATGCACGTTCACTAAACTTACTGTGATAATCATTTCATGGTGTATGCAAGTCAAACCATGACTACACCTTACACTTACACAGTGCTGGGTGTAAGCCACTGCTCAGTAAAACTGGAGGTTAAAAAGAAATTAGTTTAAAAAACAAGGACAGCCTGCCAGCAGGGAGGAGAAAGAAAATTATAAAAAGCTGACCCATAGACTCAAAAACTTATTAGAAAACTTTTAAGCCTGTCTGGAATAACTTGAGTATGTGACTTTTCTTTTACAACTGTAAATTTTATGAGACCGAAATATTAACCGGTTATTTCTGAGCAAAATCTAGCATCTGAATTGAGCTGCTGTAAGTGTAACATACACACGGGAGTTCAAAGACATGGGATTTTTTTTCATGTAAAATATCCCATTAATAATTTTAACTGTCATTACACATTGAAAAGATAATATTTGATGTCTGTTGAATTAAAGAAAATGTCTTATTGGAGTTCAGGTCGTGACTCAGCAGAAATGAATCTGACTAGTACCCCTGAGGACATAGGTTCGAGTCCTGGCCTTGCTCAGTGGGTTAAGGATTAGACATTGCTGGCAGCTGTGGTGGAGGTTACAGACATGGCTTTGATCTGATGTTGCTGGGGCTGTGGCGTAGGCTGGCAGTTGTAGCTTTGATTCGATCCCTAGCCTGGGAAACTTCATATGCCACAGGTGCACCCCTAAAAAGATAAATAAAATAAAATAAAATAATAAAGAAAAGAAAGAAAAGAAAAAATATTTTAAAAATTAAGGGTCATTCAAAATTGTTTTCAAATGCAGAGTCTCACAAAGTCCAATATTCACAAGCCCAGTATTGTTAATGGGAATACACTGGAATTTTCAAACTGGCCAGACAGTACTAGAGAATAGGACCATTGAAAAGACGTGCGGACTGTGATACAGAACTTTTCTGAGGGACCACACAACTTATGAGTTAATGGGCGGATCTGATGTAAAGATAGTTAAGCTGGGAGCCTCTGTGTGGACAAGATACTGTTCATAAATAAAATACAACCCCCCCCCCAAGCTTATCCTACTCGAAAGAAGCCCCATAACTTTGCTCTACATATTCTCCAGACCTTAGAATTAACCCTATCATGCTTATGATAGGTAATTTGGAAAATACTGAAAGCCTATGAAAATAAAAATCAATGACAATCAAACCAGTCAGAAATAACTATTGTTAACTTTTGATTATTTAATTTAAAAATTTTAAACATACGGATGTGCTTTACAAAATGTTAAAAAGTATAGATAATTTTTCTCACTTAATGTTACATGAGTATGGGTTAACTCTACATTCTTAAATTACTGTGGCCAAGACTTTTATTGGCTGATTAATATTTCGTTGCATGACCATACCAAATGTGGACTCTCTTTGAAAGTTAGCTTATTTCTGGTTTTGATAAGTGACATGGCAATAAATATCTTTGAATGTATTTTTTTTTTTGTCTTTTTTGTCTTTTTTTGTCTTTTGTTGTTGTTGTTGTTGTTGTTGCTATTTCTTGGGCCGCTCCCCGCGGCATATGGAGGTTCCCAGGCTAGGGGTTGAATCGGAGCTGTAGCCACCGGCCTACGCCAGAGCCACAGCAACGCGGGATCCGAGCCGCGTCTGCAACCTACACCACAGCTCACGGCAACGCCGGATCGTTAACCCACTGAGCAAGGGCAGGGACCGAACCCGCAACCTCATGGTTCTTAGTCGGATTCGTTAACCACTGCGCCACAACGGGAACTCCTGTATTTTTCGTTGTTGCTGGAATTTATGGTTATCCTTTGGGTAGTTTTTTAGAAGAGAAATTTTTGAGCCAAAATAAAGAAAGATTTTACGGACCTTGATATGTGTTACTATGTGACTCTTGAAAAAGTGGGTAGGTACCCTTCACACTTCTACCAGTATGTTTGAGAGAGCTTAGTTTGCTGTTTCCTTGCCAACAGTATTCCGGTCGTAATACTTGTGAAGCAGAGAACACCATGTGCCCTCCCTATTTTCACTGTATTTTCCATAAAAAAGACAAAGAAGAAAAACTAGAAATATTCAGTAAAAGAAATCCAGAAATCGCAGTAGAACCTTGAAGTGAACAGAGTGGTGAAATCAGACATTCCGATTTCTCAGCATTGTCTCAAATTGCCAAGGTGAACGTTCCCTGAAATTGGTTTCCTACCTGAAGGAAAGGAATTCTAGAATCATGCACCTTCCTCGGTGTGCTGGTGTGTTGGTTTGGTTATTACACACACAAATAACATCAAACCAGCATTGATGCTCTCATAAAGTCCTCCAGTGGCAGAGTCACCTCGGCTAAACCAGGTCACTTTTTTTCCCTTCATTTTTTAGTTTTATTAAAGGGTAGCTGGTTTTACAATGTTGTGACAATTTCTGCTGTACAACAGTGATCCGGTTCTACGTGTACACACATCCATTCTTTTTCAGATTCTTTCCCTGTACAGATTATCACAGAATATTGGGTAGAGTTCCCCTGCTCCACACAGGACCCTGTTGGCCAGTCATTCCATATACTTCCGCGTGCACCCCAGGATTTTAAGTAAACTAAAGAAGTTGGTCTATTTCCATATCGAGAAAAGGCACAACCCCGGGTAGAAATATCTGTATATCGCAGGAAAAGAGAGCCTTCCGGAGACAATGAACTTACACAGGACAATAGTTGGGGGGAGTTGATAGCACCTCAGCTGAGTGTCAGGGAGCAGGGATTTGTGTTTCAACTGCCCCTGGAGGCCCCAGGCATCCACGGCTCCCTGCAGCTCTGCTGTTCAAAGAAGCTCTGCTCAGAACACAGGGGATCCCACAGGGCCCCCCCACCTCTCTCCACAACAGTGCAGTGAATGACACTGTCCTGGGAATTCGGCGCATAGGTGAGGCTGCGTTTAGCATTGTGATTATATCCTTAAAATAATCACCTACTGCCTTATCCCGCCTGTGTGAAAACTGCTTTTATTAGCAGTCAGCGCCTCACTCCACCTGCTCCAGGCGAGGCTGTGCCTGTCTCTGTACCTTCCCCCCACGCGGGACTGGAGCCTGTGCAGACGATACTCACGAAACTAAAACTTATCTGATGAGCTTTATGGACCACATAGTGTCCACTCTTGCTTATCTAGATGTGGATTGTTTTATTCTATGGTTGAACTGTGGAACATTTTCCTTTTTCAAATTTTTATTTTGGAAAAAAATGTAAACCCACAGAAAAGTTGCAGTAATAGTATTCAATGCACTGTGTAATCCTTCCTCTAGGGTCACACACCTAATATTTTTCCTACATTTGCTCTCTTTTGATGGAGAGACAGACATGCTGTTTCTGATTCTAGATCACATATGTAATGAAAATTATGTGGATGTGTTATATATGTTATAACATATGTTGTATGTAACTCATATCTAACAAATGTCATGTAACACACATTAACACAATCATTTTTGCTGGGCCATTTGAAAGTTGCAGACATCATAACCCTTTACCACTAAATACATCAGTGTGTTTTTCCTAAGAAAAAGGACGTTCTCCCACCAAACCACAGTTACGATGAGTAAATTCAAGAAATAGCTGTATTATCTCCTGTCCGGTTTTCAAATCTTATCAATTGTCTCAGTACTGTCCTTACTGTATTTTTGTTGTTGTTTTAGTTTTCAATGAGCTATGATGCATTTAATTTATTTAGCGATGCTAAGCTGCCAAAAACAAAAAGCCCCACAGAAAACCAAG
Source organism: Sus scrofa (assembly GCF_054392235.1). Taxonomy (NCBI): domain Eukaryota; kingdom Metazoa; phylum Chordata; class Mammalia; order Artiodactyla; family Suidae; genus Sus; species Sus scrofa. Next base: position 71,128,445 of record NC_139393.1, read on the forward strand.
CAATAGCACAAAAAAACCAAACACATCAATTACTTATGTATACCATATTTTTTTAGATACATATTTGAATAAATATTTTTGAAGACCGCAAAGAGCACTTGGCCTTTGGCAAACCAAGCTAACTTGTAGGCTAACTTGTACTGCTGGGCTCATATACACTCTCATTCCTATTGTTCTTCTTGGACACAATGATTTCCCAGTAGGTATGGCTGGGTGGGTGATACAGCATTACCTAATACTCAGCTTGGCTTACTCTGGTTATAAGCTTATTAGGTCTTGCTTTTTCTAATTATAAAAAGAAAAAATTGATGATTCTTCCCCAATTACAACAAAAGGATGTTACATAAGTCTAAGCAAGGCTCATTATGGAGAAACTCTCTGAAACAAGCTTGTTCCATCAGAAATGTCAGCTATATGTATGGGCACACTTGTTTTAGTATTAGTATAACCTCTTTCACATCTAGCCTATTAATACTTCTCAAGTTCCATTTAATCTAAACTTTGCAAGTATCCTCTTATTAATATTTGTATGACTCCTTTCTCTTGAATACTGGACTGCACAGTCAGATGAGAAGGCTCAAAGAAATTGACATCACAGACAGAGTTTCTTTACATATTTCAAACTGATCCTAAACTGAGAGTTTGCTTCCATTCTTTTTCTTTTGAAGGTGGCTTATAATAAGTTGAAATATAATAGTGGAAACTAAATAATAAAATGGAAATGTTAATTACTTTAAACAAAAGATAAAAAACACACCAGCTATGGGGGCATCTGTTGTGGCTCAGTAGTAACAAATCTGACTAGGATCCCTGAGGATCTCTGGCCTCGCTCAGTGGGTTAAGGATCGGCGTTGCTGTGAGTTCTGGTGTAGGTCACAGACGTGGCTCGGATCTGGTGTTGCTGTGGCTGTGGTGCAGGCCAGCAGCTGTGGCTCCTATTCGACCCCTGGCCTGGAAACTTCCATATGCTGCTGGTGTGGACATAAAAACCAAAAAAAAAAAAAAAAAAAAAGCACACCAGCTATGTCTGCCTCGGGCTGATTGAGAGGTTAGCGTAGTTATTAAAAGTATAAGGTTTGGCATCAGCTGGCTTTGTTATCATGGCTATTTCATTAAAACGAAAACTATTTTTACTTACGGGTCAGTAGAACATAGTAAAGAACGTGAGCTTCAGAATTTACAAGGAAATAAACACACGCGTGAAGGGCAGTCAAGACACTTCTGAGAAAATCACAAAGCTCTAGGACTCACACTACGAGATGTCAAGACATATCATAAAGCCGTGCAATTAAGCGAGTGTGGTAATGGCACACGCATAGGCGACTAGATCAATGTCAACTCCAGGGAAGAGGTGCTATCACCATCTCTCACGTCTGCAGGCAGTCTAGAGGTAGAACTCTTTCTTGCTCAGAGAATCTCGGTCTTTTTCTTACAGCCTTTAACTGATTAGATGAGGCCCACCCACATCAGGGCATGTAATCTACTTTATAGGAACTGACTTGAATGTTAATCACATCTTTTTAAAATCTTTTTTTTTTTTTTAAATCCAGGATCACAAGAACAAATTCATTGTCCTGTCTTTTCCATTTCCATTTCATCTGAAACACTTTCTGAACCTTTGTCACTGACATTTTTAATGAGTTCAGGACAGTTGTTTGATAGAATGTCCTCAATTTGGGTGTGTTTGACCATTGATGTGATTTAGACTATCGCTTGCTTTTTTTTTTTTTTTTTCCTTTTAAGGGTAGAGGCAAGAATACCGCAGAAAGGATGTATAGTCATTAGCTCATACAGCAAGAGGCAAGGGTGTTGGTTGGTCCATTATTGGTAAAGTTATTAACTCTGGTCACTTGGTTAGGGTGGCGTCTGTCAGATTTTTCTACTTTAAAGATACAATTCCTCCCAGAGTTCCTTCTGTGGTATGGGAGTTAGGAATCCACCTGCAGCAGCTTGGGTCGCTCTGGAGGAATGGGTTTGATCCCTGGCCTGGGAACTTCCACATGCTATGGATGCAACCATAAAAAATTAAAAAAAAAAAAAAAAAAAAAAAGATATAACTCCTCCCTGAAGAACAAACTAATCTGGGAAGATACTTTCAGTTTATGAAAAGTCTATCTCCCACAGTCCCCCAAACATCAGCCAATATTGAATTTTGTCTGATTTATGATAATGGCTGCCATATGGTACTTTTTCTGTCAATTTTTCGTTTGTTCGTTGGCATTCTACTGTGAAAAAAAAAAAAGACTTTCCCTTCCTATCTATCTACTTACCTATCATATATCTTATTAGAATCAGTGTAAACACATGGATTTTTTAAAAATTCATTGTTATAAAATGTAGAATTTTAAAATCCTCCATCCTCTGTTGACTGTTCCTCCCTTACCACACTTCTAACTTGATGTAAACTCCGTCTGAGAGACGCATTTCAATTTTTGTCTAGGCAGTATGAAAAACTGAAAAATGTTTTTCAAATAATGTCCTCCAAAATTAAATATGATTAGTTTTTGGATCAAGCACTGTTTTGGAATACCCAAAGCTTCCACCTGTTGGGATGCATAATTGTGAGTTGGCTTTGTTTTACAAGCATGGTTGCTGAGTCAAAGAATGAATTTAGTCAAAACCATCCAATGTAAGCTTTCTGTAAAACATTCTCAGTGTGTCCAAGTCTTGATCTTGGTCCTTCTTGAAAAATCCTATGATCCCAACTTTGATCCCCTAGGCAAGTCGGATGGGCGTAGAATATAGACAGAGGTCTCTTAGGGCTGGGGTATGTTATTCCTTCTGCTAACGGTATTTTTTTAGTTCTAAATTCAAATAAACACACATTTCTCTCAGGTTTTCAGCACACACACTGCTGTTTCAGCTTTTGAAAAAAGGAGGTGAATTTCCTTAGAACATTAGCTTTAAAAAGCAAAAGCTCAGTTAGTTCATATTTTCTGTTTTTTAAAGAAAAATCGACAGCTTACGCATAAAACCTTGTATTCTCTAAGGGGTTTTAAAAGTAAGCTGATGTGTTTCCAGGTACCTGCTTCAACATCAATACCTTGCTGTTGATTCGAGAATATAGTGGGTATAAACATATGCATGGTATTGCTTTTAGACCTAAGGGGGGGAAAAAAAAAAACCAACTTCTACACCTGAGCAGGAATTTAATGGTTGTTAAATTTTTCATGCTATTAAAAATATTGCTAAGATATACCAGGGCTTTTTGAAAGCTGATATGGTCTAATTTGAAATACAAATATCATGGTAACAGTTAATCAAGAGGGTAGTGTTGAGAACTAATCACATGGCCAATATTGTTCTAAAACAGTGCTTCTCATTTGTCTGAGATTAAGAATATATATATGTATATATGAGAATATGTATATATAGTTTGCTTTTTAGGGCCACAGTTGTGGCATATGGAAGTCCCCAGGCTAGGGGTCGAATTGGAGCTGCAGGTGCCGGCCTACACCACAGCCACAGCAATGCCAGATCTGAGCCGTATCTGTGATCTACACCACAGCTCAGGGCAATACCAGATCCTTAACCCACTGAGCGAGACTGAGGATCAAATCTGCGTCCTCATGGATGCTAGTCAGATTCATTTCCACTGAGCCACAATGGGAACTCTGGAAGATATATCTTGAAAACACTCCAAAAGAGTTGTGGAAAGTGAGTTCAGGTGATAAATCTAACGCACTTCAGGGCATAAAGTTCTGAACATCACTGAACTTTTCACAATTAGATATGAAACAAATACTCAGGTTTGAGGAGAGGGGCTTCTTATATCTCCAAACGATTGAAAAGAAAAACAGATTTTCATCATTTTGCATAGGGTCAAAGTTAATCGGCTAATTAACCGTTAACTTACCAAACTGTCATAATACTTAATATGTTTAAATCACTGACTCATGAAACGGATTTGTTTCTTCACAAGTCGTAAACCATTTATGGTATTATCATAAATGTGTCTGTATCTTTTACACACGAGTGGAGATTAAAAAATAAAGTGGGGAGATCCTACTGTGGCTCAGTGGTAATGAATCTGACTAGTATCCATGAGGATGAAGGTTCGATCCCTGGCCTCACTCAGTGGGTTAAGGATCTGGTGTTGCTGTGAGCTGTGATGTCTAGGCCACAGACATGGGTCAGATTCGGCATTGCAATGGCTGTGGTGAAGGCCAGCAGCTGCAGTTCCAATTCGACCTCTAGCCTGGGAACTTTCATATGCCATGAGTGCAATCCTAAAAAGACAACAACAATAATAATACTAAAGTGGGAGGGAAGTTTGGGAGGTGATGGATATGTTTATGGCATAAATTGTGGGATGGATTTCATGAATGTATACTCGTTTCCAAATTCTTCAAGTAGTATATATTAAATGTGCAGAGTTTTTGGTACATCAATCATACCTCAATAACGTGCTTAAAAACAAAGAAACAAACCAGAACCATCTGGAAAGTAAATGAAGAGCCCCACAAACACCCTGCATTCCCCCAACAGAAGAACATTTTAAGCATCTCAGAAGCTACCTTTTTCTTTCAATTACCAACACCTTCTCCCTCCCCAAAGTGAAGTGCTGCCTTTGAACGCGATGGTTTGGTGGTAACTACGTCTGAACTTTGTATGAACGGGATCATAAATATTCCTTGGGGTCAGGCCTAAGTTTTTGATTCACCTGTGTCTCGATGTTTAATTGCTTCCGTGGCTGTGGTATATTCTATTGCATCACAGTCCATTTTCCTCTGGCTTTGGATGAGCGTCTAGATGATGTCCAGTTTGGGGCTATTAGGAATTAGGTTTCTAGAAACATCCTTGCACACATGTGTACATGTGTCTGAAGCAGAGTGAACAGATCACCGGGTGTACAGCTTGTGTAAATGCTGTCAAGCTGTTTCCCCAAGTCTTTTTCTCAATATACACTTTTTCTCACACACCCACAGCAATGAGTTCCCACGGCTCCGTCGGCGCCCAACTCCTATTCTCAACCTTTGCAGTTTTAGCCATTCCACTGGGTGTTTAGTGGTATCTCATTGTCGGTTTATTTTGTGTTTTCTTGGTAACTGGCACTTCTCCAGTTACTGCCCCTCTGGAGATTTTCTCTTTTGTCAAGTGTCTATTTGAGGCTCTTGTCTACATTTCTAATTGGGCTTTCTATGTGTTTCTTTTTTTTCCCTTTTTTGGCTGCCCCACAGCATATGGTGTGCCCAGGCCAGGGATCAGATCAGAGCCGCAGTTGCGACCTAAGCTGCAGCTGTGGCAACACCGGTTCCTTAACCCACTGTGCTGGGCCAGGGATTGAACCTGTGTCCCAGCACTCCCAAGATGCCACCGATCCCATTGCACCACAGGGGGAACTCCATTTGTGTGTGTTTCTTAATGAGTTTTAGGAGTACTTCATGGGACTGGTTCTCAGACTTTACAGCCTGCATCAGAATCACCCTTAGGCAATCTGCCGGCCCCCTACCACCAGTGTTTCTGATTCAAGGAGATGTGGGGAGCAACCTAAGAACGTGCCTTGCGAACAAGTTCCCAGGTGATACAGATGCTGCTGGCCTAGGTGACCACAATTTGAGAACCAATGTCCTATAGGTGTTTAACGTGTAGCATCAATAGATGTTTCTTGTTAGTTTAAGCAAAGTCACCTTTCAAAAAACAAACCACAAAACACAAAAACTTGAAGAATCTGATACTTGGTTCAAGTCTGAGACATAAGCTAATGCTTTCCCTTTTTGGAAGGGGTACAACTGGGCTTACTTCAACAGTAGCTGTTTAAGTCTGTCCGAAACTCACCTCTCTGCTTTCAGCATCTGGTCCAACTACTTAGCTAAGATAACCAGTTCATAACAGAAGATAGTTTTGATCTAAGGAAAAGTCACTGGCTTTCAATAGCAAGGACACGGGTCAGTTTTACCTCTAAAAACAAAAATACAGACCTCTGGAGATGAAAACTGTCATTTATTTCAATTGAATTTTGTTTCCTTTAAAAATCCTATAATGACATTAAAACAGAAATAAAATAGAACCATATTTAACTGGCTTTAACCTCTAAAGACCAAATAAACACATATACATTACAAATATTTCCACTGTTTCCACAAACCTCATTATTATCCTTGTCATTTCAGTTCCTGAAATAAGAACCATGACTATTACACAATTTACTGGATTAACCATTAACAATACTATTTCTAAACCCAAACCGCAGTCAATATATATTGGTAGTGTGCTTCGTGTGTGATTTTTAAGGCTTGATTCTATAAAACATCTGTTTCTCTGTGTTCAAGAGTCCAAAACCTGCGATCTGAAGGCAGATATATTAATGTATGCAATCTGAGGGTCGTTACATCTTACTGGGAGAGGTCCTGAAAGTCTGCTTCAAACCAGGACAGTAAAAACCTGTAGCAACTTGAACTCAATGCACCATAGCCACCACCATCAAGAAATACTCAGGACCCATAGTGCGAATGAAGTAAAGCAAGCCTTAGGAAGAATTGTGGTTTGTTGGTCTACTGGTCAGAAAGATTTTAACAAAGTGCAATTAGTGGTCAGAAGTAAACGAACGTGGGCAGGCTCATGAAACGGAACCTTCCTGATGCGTCCCGAGGACATGCTGCATCCTTACAGTCGACACCTGCAATGACCTTCTGTCTTTCTCACCAAGTCAGGAGAGCCTATGCCTGCGATCGAGGAAGGATTTCAGTGAAGGCGAAACCCAAAAGATTTAGGGTTGATCAGAAGGCCAGCTGTCAGGAAATCGGAAATCCCAACAAAACCACCGTGACATATTCGGGAATTAGAGTTACTGGCTTGGCCTTTTGACAATATCACCGAGCTGAGACTAAAACTGTTACTTGCTAACTAAACAGTTCTCGCGTCAGAGCCATGAAACCTAGCAGACGACCCGTGATCACACCCGCGGCCTTCATTACGACCCCCCTAGAAGGACTCCTACTCTGAGAAAACAGTATTTTCTCTCCCATTTCTATTAGAACATATCATTAAATACTGTCCTCCTGGGTTTTAACCATTTATCTTTTTTGGGGGGGGTCTCACCATGATAATGCCACTTGAACTAAAGTGTCTTTTTTGCTTTTCCTACTAGTTTTTATCTGTACGATTTTAACCAGAGGTCTTTGGTGGGGAATGGCGGATCCCAGTTAGGTTAAAGGAGGTGGTGAGACACCAATGCCAACTTCACACAGTCTTCAAGTAAATAGAATCCCTGATATAACCGGAAAGTAGTATGTAATTGGGGGAGGGGAGTAAAAAAACTTCTGTGACAACTCTGTCATATATCTTAGAAAAAATGAGCTTTGGCTCTGGAGTCTATTAAGGCACAAAACCTGGTAGACAGCTGTACTGGTGGCCTGCACCTCTGAGTTGGATGAGAACAAAAAAGTGTAACATACAAATAAAAACAATGCATCACTTTGTGAGAGAGCTTGAAATCAACGGGTGAAGCTGGAAAAAAATCCAAGTAAACTAACATCTTGTATGTGAAATATGTGTTGCTAGTGTAGAAAAAGTAAAATGTAGTTTACACAGTGCAAAAACTATCGGAGACTATGCCTTTGGAGTAGACGTGACGTTCTGGCAGGATCACAGGGCTGTCTCAAAAACTGTGAAGGCTGAGGGCTGTCCATTGGAAGCGTTCATTACCACGGGGCCATTCTGAGTGATATCTGGATAATTCCTCTTGAAATACACCTGTGGGGGGAAAAGATAGGTATGAAAACACATTTAAAAGATAAAAAGTACTCCTCCCTAAGCAATGCATTTCTTCAAGGGAAGCAAATTATATCACAACCAGAGGTACAATGTTAAAAACCAGAGGTGTATTTATTCTGTGGAGGAAGGAACCCCATCAAAACCCTCAGTGGGGCTTGGGCTTAATATCAAACAACCTGTGGATCCATTTTAGTTCCGATCATTCCGATTCACAGATATGCCTTATTACTACATTAAAGTGATAAGCAAAAGCATTTTACTGACTCAAAACCTTGGAGACAAATTAAAAACAGAGGGACAAAGAGGCTGGGAAATCTAACGTCTGCACAAGGGTTTCTCATTTTCACACATAAAATGAGCACAATAGATTTGGATGTTAATATCTCGTTGTAATCCCTATATTTTATAAACTCTGATTGACAAGCATTGAAACGCTGGCGTATATGTATGAAATATCTTGGTGTTTAATTTGTGCAGCAAAGCAGGTACAGGGCCTATAGAAATGGGATCTGTGGAGAGTGGGTGACAAGAATGAAAAGCGAATCAAAAGCTTAACAATGACTCAACCAAGCAACTTCTCTAAAATGGAAGATGAGACCAATAATAGGACAGTTCTTTGCCAGCCTTTGAGTTCTTGAATTCTACCAATTTCTAGCTGAACTGGAAGAGATACAGGTTTTCTGATAAATGTATAATCAGAACATAAAGGAAATGAAATGCTGTCAAGTTTCTCTGTTCCACCATCATCACTTTTTAGGAGCTGTATCATATCTCAGTTCCTTGACAGATGCGCAGAACAAAATGAAATAATGTCAAGACTTGTGAGCTCTTATCTCTGAATGTGTTTGGGTGAAAAAGGACTTCAAATGTAATTTTTTTCCCCGAAGAAGAATGTGAAAAGTTTTGTTTGAGTCTTTAAAACAGAAAATGTATCATCTATCTGAGGCTGACTTGTCATGCGCTGGGTCGCTTAGTCATTCGATTCCAGATCTATTTTATAAAATGTGGCTCCAAGTATATTTGTGGGTTCTGTCAACAATGTCATCATGAAAAAGAATGGACTTTAGAAACAAAATAGAAAAATGCTGAGACCTTCATATTAAGTGTACTTTCTTTTTCTCTTGTTGCTTGTGTACTTGCAACCCCTAAGACAACACTGCATATGAAATACTGTATATTACAGTGTCACTTCAGGAGAAAAATAAGAAGTTCTCCAAGAATGCTTGGACACCGCTGGGTAAAACCTGAGGCGATTTCCATTGTAATGCAAGGATTGGAAAATAAGGCCATTTTGAGGGTTAAGTGCCTATCATTTCCCTCCATTTTTTTAAGTTAGCCATACTTTGTGTGGTTATATATTTAGGGACTTCCTGGGTAGGAAACTAAAAAGAGCCACAAGAACAAAAGGAAATATATTTCATTTTCTACTGTTTGACAGTCCTCCCAAAGTGACTGGTTCCTTTCTCTACAGCTTTTCTCAATATGATTTTTCATAAAGAAAATGTTATTATTAGCAACTTTTAACCACAATGGTCTTGACTTCATGGTCTGAGATACTTGAAATTGAATACTGAAAATGAGCATCCTGTGTATAAAATCCTTGACTTGACCCTTCTCTTTCTCATCTGTTACCACGGTGTAGACCACACACTGGCCGACAGCACAAGTGAGAGAAGGCATCTTTTTCACAGGGCAGGTTGTGAAGGGGGTTGAGATGACTGAGGTTTGTTACCAGATCCTCGTGGATGGCCTGAGCCCAGGGTAAGGAGGCCCAGGCTCACCTCTCTCTCCTGGGGTCACTGCTGATCCTGGAAACATCACTTAAGCTCTCTCTGTACCAGCTGCCTCATTTGTGAAATGAGACAATGACTTACTTCATAGGAACTAATTGATGGCTACAAACTCCAGGTTGAAAACACGCCAAGCTAAGTGTTCTGTGTGATTATGATGTTGCTCAGAGATGTGACTCCTTAGTCCATGGAAAGTAGCAGCATCACCACTTGAAGAATGAAAACAAAACACTAGGAGGCCCTTTTGTGAATCTTTTGATTTTATCTTTACAGAAGCCCAGAGTCATAGTTGAGACACATTAAATTCAGTGAATATAGTAACTTAGGTGGTAGAAAGGTAGTTAGTTAAAAGATTCTTGGAGTTTCCAATGTGGCTCAGGGATAACAAACCTGACTAGTATCCATAAGGATGTGCGTTCGATCCCTGCCCTCACTCAGTGGGTTAAGGGATCTGGTGTTGCATCTGTAGGTTGCAGATGTGGCTCTGATCTGGCATTGCTGTGGCTGTGATGTAGGCTGGCAGCTGTAGCTTCAGTGTGACCCCTAGCCTGGGAACTTTCATATGCCATAGGTGTGGCCCTAAGGACAGGGGAAAAAAAAAAAAAATTCCTAACTCTTTCTCACTTGTAACTCTGAAAAGTTATTTAGCTTCTTCTGTCTCCATTTCTCCATCTGAGGGTTAATACTGCCAGTTCAGAACGGTTGTGAAGATTGAAAGAGTGCCAAAAACGTTCAAATTTTTTTTTTTTTTGAGCAAGTAGAACGTAATACTAGTGAGTGTTGGGTCTCTTGGCCTTCTTCCTCTTGGGCTTGGTTCATTCTAGTTCCTCCAACGTAGGCTGAAACTGAGTTAACTACGTAAACTACAGCTTGTAAATAAAGCCGCCACCACCATGGCATAGAGATCTTTTATTACAAGCAACAGAGCAAAAAAAAAAAAAAAAAAAAAAAAGGAAAGAAAAGGCTCCTCTGCATAGATAAGGGCCCTAACTCAGCAGTTCAATATATATGCAGAATTCGGGCTCAAGACTCAGTCAGTTCATTCTCACTGAACTGCATGGCCCTGGTTCAATCCCAGTCACCCTCAACCTCCCTATCTGTGAAGCTGATCTAAGTGTGGTGCACATACTGGCAAGCGTATTATCAAACTTAAAGAGTACCGTATACTTAAAAGAGGATTTCTGTTTTTACCTTAAGGGAAAAATGAATGTTATCTCCCCTCATCCTCTCAGGAGATCACCCCAAACAGCAAGGATGTAGGGAGTTTAAAAAATAAACCTGGTATTTGGTAAAATCAGGAGTCATCTGAAATTCCAAATCGTAAAAATATCTGGACGGGCTGCCTCATAATGACAGGGTCCATTGGGCTGGGGCAAGACAGAGGGGGGGCCCCAAAGGGGAGCAGACCTCAAGAGTCATGGGACAGCACCTTTCTCCAGCTAGTTGGCAAATCCTAAGGGGCCAATGAGGAATGACTTAGAATCACCATCTTCATCTATAGCATGGACACTGGCGAGGTCCTAGGAGAGATTCTGAAATGCAAGCAGCACTGTAACTGCCCAACTCTGCAGGCTAGAAAGGAATACAGGCTAAATGAACACACATTCTCAAATTTCTCTAACTTGCTTAGACACACAGGCACAGGACACACACACACTTCCTCTCTCCTTCTCTGGGTCATCAGGAGCATCCATGTCAAGCAGAGAATTCCCTTTAGTCGGAAATGACGACCTAGCCACAATCATGACTAAAATAGGGGAAAAAACAAACAAACAAAAAAAAACATAAAAAAAACCAATCCTCAGAGTTCCCGTTGTGGCTCAGTGGTTAACGAATCCGACTAGGAACCATGAGGTTTCGGGTTCGATCCCTGGCCTTGCTCACTGGGTTAAGGATCCAGCGTTGTCGTGGGCTGGGGTGTAGGTCACAGACTCGGCTCAGATCCCGTGTTGCTGTGGCTCTGGTGTAGGCCGGTAGCTACAGCTCCGATTAGACCCCTGGACTGGGAACCTCCATATGCCGTGGGAGCGGCCCTAGAAAAGGCATAAAGACAAAAAAACCCAAAAACCAAAAACCCAAAACCCAATCCTCTATCCCTAGGAAAATTTAAAGAACTCCATCTCAAATAAATCTTGGGCCAAAGAGGAAATGAAAACCAAAATTACAGAATAGGTAAATAAAAACCTAATGATGATGAAAACAATACACACCAGAACCTAGAGGACACAGCCAGAACAGTCTTCAGAGAAAAATTCCCAACAATAAAATGTTTATATTTGTCAACAAGAAAGAACAAAACAAACGCATTCAAGAAGAAGCAACAATAAATCAAAGGAAGGAAGGAATTAATAAAGATAAAAGCAGAAAGTGATAAATTAGGAGTTCCCGTCGTGGCGCAGTGGTTAACGAATCCGACTAGGAACCATGAGGTTGCGGGTTCGGTCCCTGCCCTTGCTCAGTGGGTTAACGATCCGGCGTTGCCGTGAGCTGGGGTGTAGGTCTCAGACGTGGCTCGGATCCCGCGTTGCTGTGGCTCTGGCGTAGGCTGGAGACTACAGCTCCGATTGGACCCCTAGCCTGGGAACCTCCATATGCCACGGGAGCGGCCCAAAGAAATAGCAAAAAGACAAAAAAAAAAAAAAAAAAAAGAAAGTGATAAATTATGAAATGGAACACAAGTAGCAAATGAACTTGAGAGCTTCCTCTTTGGGGGAAAAAACATAAAACTGTTAACAGTCAATCAGAAGAGAAAATGAGGAGGAGGGAATGAAGAGAGCAGTAATACTATGTAGCCATTCAAAGGAGTGCGCAACCTCTACGTGCTGACAGAATCTGAGATATCGCATTAAATGAACAGCAAGGAACAGCGATCGTTTGTGCTTAAAAACAGGGAGGCGACATACACCCAAGTTCTTCCCGATGCACAGAACATGTCAGCAGAACAAAGGTGGCGCTGGGGGAGGGGCTGTGTGGTGACACGAGTGGCAGAGTGACTTACTTTTCATTTATACATTTTAAAACTCTGTTTCAAAAAGTAAAGTTTTTGAATTTGGTAGCATTAGATATATCATTTCTTTAAAAACTGACTATTAAAGATACATTTTCACTATTCAGAGTCTCTAAATCTACTTAGAAGAACTGTGGGTACATTTTTTATTTTGTAATTGGGAGGTAAGGGCTCAATCTACAGCCTTTAAAGAAATGATCCCACTTTTACGCTGTATAAGGCTCTATATTCACAAAGCACTGAAGCACATGCCCTCTCATCTGATCCCTGTAATGACAGAGGGAAGAAGCCCGCAGGGCTGTAACCCCTGCTCTACACACAGGGGAGGACGCTGAGGCTCAGAGACCTTGGGGACATGAGGCCACGTGGCTGCTGAGTGGCTCCCCCACTGTTCACACTGCCCCAGGCTCCTAGATCTAGGATGTTAGCATATCTTAACTTTGGGGTTATAGCTGGTGGTACCATGAATAGATACAATGACACCTCTGCTACCCACTGGGAACAAAGAAACTTCAAAAAAAACCATCAAGTTCCCATTGTGGCGCAGAGGAAACAAATCCAACTAAGAACCATGAGGTTTCGGGTTCGATCCCTGGCCCTGCTCAGTGGGTTGAGGATCTGGCGTTGTCGTGAGCTGTGGTGTAAGTCACAGATGAAGCTCAGATCCCATGCTGCTGTGGCTGTGGTGTACGCCAGCAGCTACAGCTCCGGTTCGACCCCTAGCCTGGGAACCTCCATATGTTGTGGGTGCAGCTCTAAAAAAACAAAACACACACACACACACACACACACAAAACCAAAAAGAAAAAAAATCAAGTCTGTTTCACCACAGAAGGAAATGAATGACAGCTTTTCTCCTTTGTAATGAACTGAACTGTGTCCCTCCAATTGTGTATGTTGAAGTCCTAACCCCCCACCCTGGGGTCCTTCAGAATGTGACTGTATTTGGGGACAGGGTCCTTATAGAGGCAATTAAGTCACAATGAAGTCACATAGCTGGGCCCTGATCTAATCTGACAGGTGTCCTCATAAGAAGAGGTGTTTAGGACACAGGTACACAGAGGGGAGCATGTGAAGACACAGGGAGAAGACGGCACCTACAAACCCAGGAGAGAGGCCTCAGGGGACACCGACCCTGCCGACACCTTGACCCCAGACTCCAGTCTCCAGACAGTGAGGACATGAGTCTCTGTTGTGTAAGTCACCTGCTCTGTGGTACTTTGTATGGCAGCCCAGCAAACTAATGTGCCCTTCAGCTTTATGAATCAAAAAAGTGGAGTTCCCATCGTGACTCAGTGCAAACGAATCCAACTAGGAACCATGAGGTTGGGGGTTCGATCCCTGGTCTCGCTCAGTGGGTTAAGGATCTGGCGTTGCCGTGAGCTGTGGTGTAGGTTGCAGATGCAGCTCGGATCTGGTGTTGCTGTGAGTGTGCTGTAGGCTGGTGGCTACAGCATCAATTAGATCCCTAGCTTGGGAACCTCCATATGCTGCAGGTGCAGCCCTAAAGAGACAAAACAACAAGAACAACAACAAAAAAGTACTTTTGTGGCTATTTCATGGATCTTCTAAAAGTACCAGTCAGACAGATTCGACTTCCCTGCACCAACATTCACAAAGAAGCAACTATGTGGTCAATAAACATGACTTGGAAGCACCTTTTCCCAGATGCTGAGTTTTTTTTTTTTTTTCAAATGAATGAATTCTGTTCTGTTAGACTGAAAAGCTTGCTGACTTAGGCTACTCCTCCCAGTGTGACAGGAGTGACATGAGAAGCTTGCACATTTACAGAGTTGACAATCTGATACTTGTTCTCCTAAGAGGGCAGAGCGTATACAGAAATAATGGCAGGAAGATATTCAACTGGGATGAGAATCGGGATATGTATCTCCTTGTGTCTTTTTGTAGAGGTGACCCGAGCCACTGGTAGGGCTGAAATCCAGGAGTGATGCTCTGCCACCCTGTGAACTTGGGTGACGACCCCTCCTTGGCTACCAGGTCAAAGGAGCAGCTTCTCAGACTCAGCACAGAACACGGTACCTAGGGCAGCGCTCAGCACCTCCAGCCATTCACCGTCCGTGCTCCCTGGACCAGCTCTGTGATTTTGGGGGAGCCTTTAGCCCAACCTCCTCATCTATGATGTGGGATTAAAAAAATGCCTGTCGTGGAGCTCCAGTCGTGGCGCAGTGGTTAACGAATTCGACTGGGAACCATGAGGTTGCGGGTTCGGTCCCTGCCCTTGCTCAGTGGGTTAACGATCCGGCATTGCCGTGAGCTGTGGTGTAGGTTGCAGACGCGGCTCGGATCCTGCGTTGCTGTGGCTCTGGCGTAGGCCGGTGGCTACAGCTCCGATTTAACCCCTAGCCTGGGAACCTCCATATGCCGCGGGAGCGGCCCAAGAGATAGCAACAACAACAACAACAAAAGACAAAAGACAAAAAAAAAAAAAAAAAGGCCTGTCGTGACTGAAGTTCCAGAACGATACAGCAGGTTAAGGATTCAGTGTTGCCACAACAGTGGTGCAGGTCTCAACTGTCAACTGCGGGGAGGGTTCAGTCCCCAGCCCGAGAACTTCAACATGCCGTGGGTGTAGCCCAAAAATAAAACAACTACACAAATGCCACTTGACATGAATATGGATAAATTGGGGGTAAGAGTAACAGACCAAGAGTCACACTATTTCTAATTCCATGACCTACATCTGTTTTGACATGAATGTTACACTCAATTTGAAACACTTATTTAAAGAACAGATTTCTAGTTCTGTGTTTGTTGCAAACTGGTAACACCTGTTACAAGTGTACAGCCAGCCACCTTCCTTCTCGGGAGTCTTAGTTTCCTCATCTGCTAAAGGGGAGTGCTAAACTCTACCATGTTATTTGGACCCATGTAAAATTCCGTGATCTATTTCTCCTGACTCAATGTTTGAAAATGTGTAATTATAACACGTTTTTCAAAATGGAGACTTTGACTCCTACGTGAGTCCCTTTGATGTGAAATGCTTAAGGTCAAAGGAGAAAAAGGGTTTGTGAGATCCGTGGTGTGACCCAGGGAATCCCAGATGACTGATGGGGTCTGAGGAGGGAAGCCTTGACCGGGAGATGCTCTAGCAGATGAAAGCGCTCTGAGAACTTCAGGCACAAACAAATGCAGGGCTCCACGTGCAGCTTCCTGACATTTGCATCCAAGTAAGTACTCAGAAAAAAGTTCCACGGAGTTCTCGTTGTGGCTCAGTGGTTAACGAATCCGACTAGGAACCATGAGGTTGCAGGTCCGATCTCTGGCCTTGCTCAGTGGGTTAAGGATCCAGTGTTGCCATGAACTGTGGTGTAGGCTCAGATCCCGAGTTGCTGCGGCTCTGGCGTAGGCTGGCAGCTACAGCTCCAATTCGACCCCTAGCCTGGGAACCTCCATATGCCTCGGGTGCCGCCCTAGAAAAGACAAAAAGACAAACAAACAAACAAACAAACCCTGAAAAAAACGAAAAGAAAGAAGTTCCGAACACAGTCTTCACTGTCCCTAAACCTAGATTTGAACTTCAACTCTGTCAACTCCTCAGCCAGCTCTGTGACCCTGGGCAATCTCCTAGCCTATGAATAGTGGAAGGCACTGCTCTTTGCCTCTTCGTTTCTAAGGGGGAGGAATGAGATGAAACCAGAACAGAGAGAACTCAGGCACATTTTAGATACACCTTTCATATACATGTTTTCATTAAGGTATTTTAAATATAACACAAGTAATTTTTTAAATTCTACTTACCAGTGAATACCTGGGGAAAGTATGAAGCATGCAGAAAAGTATCAAAAAGGAAAAATGCTCCCATCATTTAAGGCTCAGAGATAACGTTTGGATGAGAAGCCCCGTCACATCCATTTGGAACCTCCTCCTACCTGAGCCACGCATCTCAAGGGGCAAGGACACCAGACCCTCCTTCCTTCCTTCCATCCTTCCACCAACCCCACTCTCACCTGGGTCCGGATAGAACTACAGGCAGCTGCATGGCACTGGCTAAGTCTCTGAAGCCAGACCTCAGTTATCACATCAGTAGGACAAGATACCACCACCTCTCCTCTGTTAGAGCGACACCGCGTGGCCTGAGTGTTACTTGTGGAGCACCTGGTAGAGCTCCCACACCCCTCAACTCTGCGCAAAGGCTTTGTGTTAAGGTATTGTGAATTCTTGTTTTGTCCTGGTGATAATTTCATCCTCCAGAAGGAAGTTTTGGGTGGTGGAGGGTGGGCAACCAGACCTCATTCTAAACCAAGAGTCAGGGAGAAAAATGACGGTACCATGATGGAGTTTTCTTTACAAATTAGAAAATAGAATCAAGGAGTTCTCCTTGTGGCACAGTGGAAACGAATCCGACTAGCATCCATGAGGATGCAGGTTCAATCCCTGGGCTCGCTCAGTGGGTTGGAGATCCGGCATTGCTGTGGGCTGTGGTGTAGGTCGTAGATGCGGCTTGGATCCAGTGTTGCTGTGGCTGTGGCCAGCAGCTGTACCTCCGATTCGACCCCTAGCTTGTGAACCTCCATATGCTGCAGGTGCAGCCCTAAAAAGCCAAAAAACAAAAGGAAAACAGAAACAAACTACACCTTGGCCAGGTAGATCTTTCTAGACACAATTAATGATGTCCTACATCCTTTTTCTCAAATACTCAACATTTCCTAGATGTTGACAGCACTTGCGTCACCAACATGCTGAGCACCAAGCAGAATGAGACGTAAGGGGTTTGCCACATGAGAGGGTTCTGGGCTCTATGAAAATCTGAACCCAGGGCCCAAACGTGTGCCACGTCTAATGTGAAATGGCTTAGGGGCCCAGGCATGCACCTCTGAGCATGTGCACAGCCTGCGCCCCACCGCCACCCCCTCTGCAGATGCTCAGCAGACCCGCCTCCCATCCGCAAAGCGTTGTGAAGGCTCAGGGGAGAAGCTTTGTCTCCGGAGGCTTATAATTGAAAAGGGCACAGAGTGCTTGTTACCGGACCCCTGGTGCCAGATCGTCAGGAGCGCACTGTGGAGATGAACTTTAATTACAAGTCCCTGCTTAGAGCTCACCTGTTTTGCTGTTTCAGTGAGGGCAGCGGCCTCAGCCTTGCCCAGTTGTTGCACCATCTTGTAAAATAGGCTGTCTCTATTTTGCAGCAAAACATATGGCTCATCATATTCTTTCAGTCTCCCCGCATCCAAAACCTGTTAATCAGCAGAAAGAAACCCATTAGCACACAATGTTTCCCAGTAACATATTATAACTCAGACAATCATTCGGAAAGGGGCAAGACAGGGAGAATAGAGAGAATCTATTTGGGTGGTAGGCTTGGTGGTGTTTAAATGGTTTGATTACCCTGTTTTCCTAGGCAGACAAAGGCCTAACCCGACCTTTTATTATTATAATGTTATAGGAAAGGAAGAAAATGAAAATTTTAGACTACGAACGTGAGCACTCAGCA
Source organism: Sus scrofa (assembly GCF_054392235.1). Taxonomy (NCBI): domain Eukaryota; kingdom Metazoa; phylum Chordata; class Mammalia; order Artiodactyla; family Suidae; genus Sus; species Sus scrofa. Next base: position 71,146,410 of record NC_139393.1, read on the forward strand.
GTCTGTAGCATTTTACATGCTGCCCAGGCATTTGGGGTTGTTATGATCAGTTACTGCTTTTAGGTCTCTGGCTCTGCAGGCTATTGATGCAGACATTCAGAGCTGGGAAATGTCTTGATGTAAGAAAATCAGAATCAATGTAGCTCAAAAGTAGGATGACGTCACACAAAGCAGATGGCAGTGACCTGACAGCAAGTGAATGGCAGCAATGGTGTGACTGAATCTGAGGACAATTTTGGGGGGGGGGGACAGTAAATGCCTCTAGAATTTCTATAGGGTCCTGGATTACGTCAGCTGCTAAGAGGGGGCCGAATCGCTTGTCGGAGAGGTTAAGGTGCTTCTGAAGGTGGCTGTAGCTATAAGTTTATTATTCTGAGACTGAAAAGCTGGCAACAAGAGCTGCTACATAAGCAGCTTTAGCTGAATGGCTCTGCGTGGAAGACATCTCTAGAAATCCAATTTTCTCTTTGGGTGAGACTAAGGAAGCAATGAAGAAACTGAGCTCCAAATTCCAGTCATCGCAGCCACACAGCACACGGGGGCAGCCCAAACTGAATTCCCCAGGATCTGAATCTTTGTTTTCACAAATTATCGTTCCTTCCTTTTCTCTGTTTCTTCAGCTGCCTGCCTTTTGGCTATTTTATTGCTCATTAATATGTCCACTAACTGGAAATTGAAAGGGAGAGAAAGGGGCTCTTAACTCTGCATTTCTACTTATTCGTGGCTTTCGTTAATGGCTTTGGAGGGAAGAAAGTCTGAAACAATTGGCCCAAATGACCTACCTGGCAAAACGGCTCTGACTTAAGTGGCACTTAATTCTTCATTTAGGTCATATTTAGAGTAAATGCGCCTTAAGAGAATACGCTGAAACTCTAAGCAGGACACAGGTTGTTTTTCTGCATTTAGGTACTGCCGTGAATTCCATCCCATGGTATTTAGTCAGAAACATTTATTAAGCCTCGTAAAGGCCATTTTCCTGTTACTCTTTTGTTTACCACTGTGAATCACTGCTAAGGGTAGCTATCTCGAGAATAACTGAGTCTGGGAGTTCCTGTTGTGGCTCAGTGGTAATGAACCCAACTAGTATCCATGAAGAAATGGGTTCGATCCCTGGCCTTGTGCAGTAGGTTGAGTATTTGGTGTTGCTGTGAGCTGAGGTGCAGGTTGCAGATGAGGCTCGGACCCTGTGTTGCTGCGGCTGTGGTAGAGGCCAGCAGCTGCAGCTCTGAATTGAACCCTAGCCTGGGAACCTCCATATGCTTCAGGTGTGGCCCTTTTAAGCAAAACAAAAAAACAAAAAAACAAACAAACAAAAAAATTAAATGAATTTGTCACACCCATGTAATTATTGAAAAGTTATATAATTGAGCATGCCAATTTAGATTCTCCGAATGTGTAATTTCACTTAAACATGATATTATGGAGCATAACAATTTTTCCAGAGGTTGAAGAAAAAGAAAAAATATAATTTTATTTTATTTATTTATTTATTTTAAGGGCCGCACTTGTGGCATATGGTAGTTCCCAGGCTAGGAGTTAAATAGAGCTGCAGCTGCCGGCCTACACCACAGACACCAAATCGCTGGATCGTTAACGCACTGAGTAGGGCCAGGGATCAAACCTGTGTCCTCGTGGATACTAGTCAGGTTTGTTATTCCAAAAAGACAATCTTTTTTTTTTTTTTTTTGGTCTTGTCTTTTTGTCTTTTGTTGTTGTCGTTGTTGCTATTTCTTGGGCCGCTCCCGCGGCATATGGAGGTTCCCAGGCTAGGGGTTGAATCAGAGCTGTAGCCACCGGCCTACGCCAGAGCCACAGCAATGCAGGATCCGAGCCGCGTCTGCAACCCACACCACAGCCCACGGCAACGCTGGATCGTTAACCCACTGAGCAAGGGCAGGGACCGAACCCGCAACCTCATGGTTCCTAGTCGGATTCGTTAACCACTGCGCCACGACGGGAACTCCCCCAAAAAGACAATCTTAAAACATAGGTCTCACTCACACCAAAGACAAAGTGAATAAATTTGTTGCTAAAGCACTTTTAAAAAAATCACCACTTCATCAGTTGCATTTCTGTATACCGGCAATGAAATATTAGAAAAGGAATACAAAAATATGATACCTTTTAAAATTGTACCTCACAAAATCAAATACCTCGGAATACACCTGACCAAGGAGGTAAAGGACCTATAGGCCGAGAACTATAAAACTTTAATCAAAGAAATCAAAGAAGATGTAAAGAAATGGAAAGATATTCCATGTTCCTGGATTGGAAAAATCAATATTGTAAAAATGGCCATCCTACCCAAAGCAATCTGCAGATTCAATGCAGTCCCTATCAAATTACCCATGACATTTTTCACAGAACTAGAACAAACAATCCAAACATTTATATGGAACAACAAAAGACCCAGAATCGCCAAAGCAATCCTGAGAAACAAAAACCAAGCAGGAGGCATAACTCTCCCAGACTTCAAGAAATACTACAAAGCCACAGTCATCAAAACAGTGTGGTACTGGTATCAAAACAGACAGACAGACCAATGGAACAGAATAGAGAACCCAGAAATAAACCCTGACACCTATGGTCAATTAATCTTTGACAAGGGAGGCAAGAACATAAAATGGGAAAAAGAAAGTCTATTCAGCAAGCATTGCTGGGAAACCTGGACAGCTGCATGCAAAGCAATGAAACTAGAACACACCCTCACACCATGCACAAAAATAAACTCCAAATGGCTGAAAGACTTAAATATACGACAGGACACCATCAAACTCCTAGAAGAAAACAGAGGCAAAACACTCTCTGACATCAACATCATGAATATTTTCTCAGGTCAGTCTCCCAAAGCAATAGAAATTAGAGCAAAAATAAACCCATGGGACCTCATCAAACTGAAAAGCTTTTGCACAGCAAAGGAAAACAAAAAGACAACTTACAGAATGGGAGAAAATAGTTTCAAATGATGCAACCAACAAGGGCTTAATCTCTAGAATATATAAACAACTTATACAACCCAACAGCAAAGAAGCCAATCAATCAATGGAAAAATGGGCAAAAGACCTGAATAGACATTTTTCCAAAGCAGATATACAGATGGCCAACAAACACATGAAAAAATGCTCAACATTGCTGACTATAAGAGAAATGTAAATCAAAACTACCATGAGATACCACCTCACACCAGTCAGAATGGCCATCATTAATAAATCCACAAAGAACAAGTGCTGGAGGGGCTGTGGAGAAAAGGGAACCCTCCTGCACTGCTGGTGGGAATGTCAACTGGTACAGCCACTATGGAGAACAGTTTGGAGATACCTTAGAAATCTATACATAGAACTTCCATATGACCCTGCAATCCCAATCTTGGGCATCTATCCGGACAAAACTCTACTTAAAAGAGACACAAGCACCCACATGTTCATTGCAGCATTATTCACAATAGCCAGCACATGGAAACAACCCAAATGTCCATCGACAGATGATTGGATTCGGAAGATGTGGTATATATACACAATGGAATACTACTCAGCCATAAAAAAGGATGACATCATGCCATTTGCAGCAACATGGATGGAACTAGAGAATCTCATACTGAGTGTAATGAGCCAGAAAGACAAAGACAAATACCATATGATATCACTTATAACTGGAATCTAATATCCAGCACAAATGAACATCTCCACAGAAAAGAAAATCATGGACTTGGAGAAAAGATTTGTGGCTGCCTGATGGGAGGGGGAGGGAGTGGGAGGGATCAGGAGCTTGGGCTTATCAGACACAACTTAGAATAGATTTACAAGGAGATCCTGCTGAATAGCATTGAGAACTTTGTCTAGATACTCATGTTGCAACAGAACAAAGGGTGGGGGAAAAAAATGTAATTGTAATGTATACATGTAAGGATAACCTGACCCCCTTGCCGTACAGTGGGAAAATAAAAAAATTTAAAAAAAAAAAAGATTCATGACATGAGAACCTGGTTATTAAAAGCATCTTCAAAGTGAAAAAAAAAAATCACCACTTCAAAGTTGGTGGAAATGACTTCTATGACAAGAAAGGTTTTATATATTTTTAATGCAATATAACTAATATTTTGTCCTTGTCCAACTTCCTGGCTATTCAAATTTGAATAGTAAACCTTGCAATTTTCTACCACATTATCTAAAACACATGAATGCACTAAGACTAGTACCTCTCAGAACTAACATCTAACAACTTAATGCTCTTAAAAAGCCAAGAGGATTAACAACATGCATGGCAGAAAGATCATTTTCATCCAACTGTTTCGAGTCTTTTAAGTATTAGCAATGTGATGGCTCTGTATTATATAAGGAGAGTTTTCAAATTATTTTTCATGGGGAGGGCAGAACTGTGAGAGTTTGTTTTAATGCTTGATAATTTATTAGCATGTAAATTTTAACTTCTGTTAAGATAGCACTCTCGAAAGGGAACATCAACAGAATACATGTTTTAACAGTCTTTTGAAGTGCATTAAAACAAAAGATAGTATCTTAGAATGAACTGCATTATTGATACAGCCCCAAATGGACAAATTTATGAGGTTTGAGAGATAGGAGGTCCTAGTATATGTATATGTAATATAACAACTTCTTTGGGTACAATAAGATCAATAAAATCACCACATAACTAAAAGAGTAGTCTTTGAATTTGAAAGAGAAAATAAAAAGTTATCAGTTAAGCATCCACCGTGGCACATGTTTTACATTTACTGCTGTTAATCCTCAAGATAAAGTACACATGCAAGGTACATAATTTCACTCCATCCATCCATCCATCCATCCATCCATCCATCCTTCCTTCCATCCTCTCCAACCAACCATCCATTACCAAAACATAGTTCTAGGAATAGGAGATTCAAAGATGAGTAAGACAGACTACCAAGAAGCTAATGGCCACAGAAGAAGACTGAGGTGCACTTAAGTGATTCGGCCAAGGTGCAGAATCAGTAGATGGCAGAGGTGGGATAGGAACCCAGGTCTGAACCTCTGTTCTTTCTTTTCCATGTGAGTTGCCAGTGAACCACACTGTTAAGATAATTTATTATCAGAAGAAAGTAAGGGAAATGAGAATTTGAACGTTTAATTTTTCAAGATACCTTTCCATGTGTATAATACCTTATATTAACATTGTATATATAATATAAGAAAACATGCCTATAAACATAAACATTTCCCTAGTTTATTTTCTACTGCAGTTTTATTATATTCAGGCTCAAATTAATTACTATGTGCCTGGTATATATACTTACAGAAAAAGAAAACCAACTTTAACTTTCAGGATGAATGAAGAGCACATGGCCAAAACACACTTCAGGAAAAATTAAGCACATTTTCATTAATTTCTGAATTTATCCAGCAAACATTTATTGCATGTTTAACTGCACGGATGGCAATATCTTAGGTGCTGTGGAAGAACAAAGGGGTCTAAGTCATGACCTCTGCCTTCAGGGAGCCTCTAATGAAAGAAGAGAAGCGTCAGATACAAGAAAAGCAGCAGAACCAGGAGTTTAGTAGTGACGGCTTCAAGTGAGTGAGCTTCAAGAAGGACGGAGGGCAGGGAACTGTTCAAGAACGGAGAGATGTGAACATGAAGACACGGGGGGAGTGGATGGACAGGGGTCTTTCCGGACACAGGGAACAACATGGGCCAAGAGGGCTAGAGAGGAGCCTGTTAACGCTGAAAGGCAGGGTTTCCCTTGTTTACTGCTGCATCTCAGGGCCTGGATACATGACACAACGGTAACAGACGCACCATACATGCTGGCTGAAAGTTAAATACAACCGAAACTAAATTCAGGGCATGACTGGGTGACCACCCGGTGGCGTAGTTTGTTAAGACCACAGGAGCTCCTGCTGTGGCTCAGCGGTAACAACCAGTATCCATGAGAACGCGGGTTCAATCCCTGGCCTCGCTCAGTGGATTAAGGATCTGGTGTTGCTGTGGCTGTGGTATAGGCCGGCAGCTATAGCTCTGATTTGATCCCTAGCCTGGGAACTTCCATATGCTATAGGTGTCAGGGGAAAAAAAAAAACAAAAAACACAGAGTGAGACCAAGGGGGGAACCAGTCCAGCCGGCCTGGGAGTCAGCTCAGGCAGTGGGATGCAGGGGTTCCAGGACGAGGGATGTGGACGGGGAGGACCACAGGTTGATGGCCACGGGCCAGAGGGAGAGTGGGAGGAAAATGAGGGAGAGAAAAACCAGGGTTGAGGATGGAGGCTTGAAACTCACTGATGGTCAAATACTGGAAAAGAGAGAGAAGAGAAGGTGCAGTCCGAGGGGAGGGGGAGCTGAAAGGAGCAGGAGGGCAGCGCCCCAAGGCTCAGGTCAGGGGCTCCAGGAGCTGCGATGGGGCCCAGACTGAAAAAAGGCCTAGAACAGAATTTTACCCACGTGGCCTTTACATTTACCGGTTTGATCAAAGATTCCTGATAGTTTAGAACAAACAGATAAATTCTCTTTATGTACAGGAAAATAGGTTTAATTATCAATTTTTATTTTAACATCCTTTAATCCTGTAATTAAAAGGCCCCCATAATCTCCCTGTGTCCCACTCTTCCTGTAAACCAACTTCAACTATAAACTAAACCACACACACACGTGGGTGTGACAACAATCCCCCCACCTCAGGCTCTCTCCAGGAATGCCCACCACAAATCGCTTGCCACTCTCTAGTAGGTTAAGGAAAACCACATTACATTGGATGAGTTGGTCAGTTACACAGGCTCAATGAAGACGTATGTATCAGGCGTGTGTATCTGCAGCTATTCCAGGTGACTGTCCTATACATAAAAATGCAGTGGGCCCAGCGTGAAACATATTGATCCATTTTCATTGGCGGGATGCCATCAGTGATAGCGGGGTGACTGCAGCGAGAGGTGGGGGTCGGATGTGAAAGACATGCTTGGAATAGCATTCAATTCGGTGGCAAACAATAAAGGGAGATGCTGCATAGAGCGGGGAGGGGAAAACCTTTGAGTTAGACCTCAGTCTCTGGCTGCCACGTGACGCAAGGACAGTTCTCCAACCTTGGACAGTGGGTCCCTCGTTGGTAAAATGGGTGCCTATGATTTCACGTAGACTGGTCAACATGGCAAGAATGAACTAAAGTCGTTTCTTAGGTCTTGAGAGAAAACATCATTCTTCTCGCTGGGGAATGAGGAGGGCTGCTGCTTTTGCACATAACTGCCCTCCTCATAAAAGTCTTTCCTCTCCCCGAGTGTGCTTTCTTTCTCCATGTCAGTTACTATTTCTCCGTAAACTTTTTAAAAAATTTTTGTCTTTTTGTCTTTTAGAGCCACACCTGTGGCATATGGAGGTTCCCAGGCTAGGGGTCGAAGTGGAGCCGTAGCCGCCAGCCTACACCACAGCCACAGCAATGTGGGATCTAAGCTGCATCTGTAACCTATACCACAGCTCACGGCATTGCCAGATCCTTAAGCCAATGGGCGAGGCCAGGGATCGAACCCACGCAACCTCATGGATGCTAGTCGGGTTCGCTAACCACTCAGCCACGACAAGAACTCCTCTGAAAACTTGAATGAAATCTCCTGGCAGGTTTTTGAAAGACCTGTCTCTGCAAAAATGTTCTAACATTTCATAAGCTGTCATATGAAAGAAAAGTTCCATGAAGGTGAAAAATGGAATTGAGGTAAAAGTCTAGTTAGAGATGAGCTGTGTTTCTGCTTTTCCAGGTGGGTATGTGACAACAATGTCTGCGTTTGATGTCTCTGGGAAAAACTCTACTGAAAGGAGGTTGGAGATGAGGAAGAAAGGTGAGGATTAGAAAACCATAAGGTTGCTTATGAACAGAAGAAGTGGAATCTTGAGTTTCTTGGCCCTGGATTTGGTTCCTCATCATTCATTTCCAAAGGATTCTCTAACTACAAGCAGTGAAAATGTTGAGCGCAGGCAGCAGTACTGCTGGAGCAGCTGTAGATTTCCATCTGCTTCCTGTGCTCACGCCATGAAGGACAAGCAGGGTGACATGAAGGCTGGAGTCTCCAGGGACTGGAAGGAAAGCTGAGCTACTGGCTGAAGAAAAAACAGGTCACAAGCAACCAGCTAATCCTAAAAACTACAGAAAGAAGCCGTCTTCAATGTAAAGATAGTGGTATTAGGAGAAAGAGGATTTCTAATTCGTCTGTCTTGCTCCACTGTTTTGTGACAACGGAGCAAGTAAGGAAGATTAAATTAGCTGTCATTAAATTAGCTGTCATTATGACTACATTACGGTTTTAATAAAGTTAAAATTGAGCGAACATCTTTGTAAAACAGAATTCTAAGCCTAACACATTAATGGCGTTTAATGAACCAAAACTGGGTAAATCCCTTTGGAGAGCCAACACATAAACAAAGCTATTAATTAGTTCACAGTTGTTTCCCAACCAGCCTTTTGTTTGATTTACTTACAGTAAACAAAACCATATCCAGCCGTCTTTGTGCAGAAGTATTCACCAGTGCAACAAAATGTAATAATTACACCTTAAGCACTTGCAATTACACGACTTTACGTGACAACACTTGGTTATGCCCCTCAAGAGCATATGTCACTTCCCCAGACACTCCCCCAGGCTGGCTGCCCCCACTCTGGAGCTTCAGGATTTTCAGCTGATTGGCTTGTCTGTATGTCCTTAAAGCTTTCTGAACAGATAATAACTTGCTTTCTGGAAAGGAAATAGGTACAGGTATCCATCGGAGGTTTTGGGGGTCCAAGTTTGAGAATACTACAAAGAAGCGAATACCGCAATCGAGTCACACAAACTTTCTGGTTTCCCAGGACAGAGAGAAGTACGGTTTACACCACACTGTAGCTTATCAAGTATGCAACGCCATTAGATATGAAAAAATAATGCACATACCTTAATTAAAAAACCATTAGTACCAAAAAGCGCTAACCATCATCCAAGCCTTTGGCAAGCAATCACAGTAATATCAAAGATCACTGATCACAGATTGTGATAAAAATGTAGTAACAGTGGAAAATGTGCAATATTGCTGAGAAGTACCAAATGTGACACAGAGACACAGAGTGAGCAAATACTGTTGGAAACATGATGCTGATAATAGATTTGGTGGATGACAGTTTGCCCAAGATGTCAAAAGAAATGGTATCATTACCACTGGCCATAAGGAAGGTTGAGTATTACTGTTTATTAGTGGTTATTACCCATCAAAATTACTAGGTAACTTCATTCTGTTGCTTCTTATGCATGATGCAGGCTTCCTTTATCTTTTATATTATCACTAATCACAAGCACTGCATATTGTGGTGTCTTGTGACAATAAATAACTTCCATTCCTTTGGGCTTACTTGCAGCCAAAGGTTTTTTTTCATTGTGCCATAATTTCCTCATCATTTTATAAATCCACACCCTAATATTTACTGAAACGCAGCAAGCAACAGAGAGAAAAGACAAAGAGAGAAAAAGAAGGAGAGAGAAAAGGAGGAGAAAGGAAGAAAGAGCCAATCAAAACGGGAAGATACTAAATATATCCAAAGACCAAAGCCTAAAGCCTGTCATGCTTTCGGGGCCAGATATATTATGTAAGAAACTCGCTAGCTGTTTACCTATAGTCTTTCAGCCCTGGATCTACCTTTCCACACTCTCATCTGTGATGCAGAGGCTGAGTCTCAGCAAATCACATGTCAGAGGCTCTTTGGCCACCTGGTCCTTTGTGAGGTTCTGACAGTAAGGGGCACTTGGGGGGGATTCAAGGTAGAAATCAGAGCTGATGGTCTACCAGGTTTCTGCAAAAAAAAAATTTTTTTTTGGTCTTTTTGCCATTTCTTGGGCTGCTCCCGTGGCACATGGAGGTTTCCAGGCTAGGGGCTGAAACGGAGCTGTAGCGGCCGGCCTACACCAGAGCCACAGCAACACCGCATCCGAGCCTTGTCTGCAACCTACACCACAGCTCATGGCAATGCCGGATCTTTAACCCACTGAGCAAGGCCAGGGATCGAACCCGCAACCTCATGGTTCCTAGTCGGATTCGTTAACCACTGGAGCCACGACGGGAATTCCAGGTTTCTGCTACTCTTGTAGCATCATACGCAGCAGTGGGACCTGACTCCAGCTCCCATCTTCTATTAGCACATGGAGAACCAGGCTCATCATGTTCCCTCACAGACATCGCCAGTGACTGCTCCTTGGAGGACTCAGCACTGACTCTCTAGGGCCTCTCTGAGTGCTTAAGTCGAAGACAACAGTAGCTGCTTCCTAAAATTATTACCCCAGTGTTTCCTTTCATTTTTCCATCCCTCTGTGATTACTATGTAACAAATTTCCTACAATAAATCCTTTCCATTGAAATACTTTTTCTCACTAGGCCCTTTCTTCTCATAGGTTCGTCTTCAACAGCACATCTTGTGAATGTCTTAATAGCTAAGAAATTCTGCAACCTTACCAAACAACCTGCTGGTAGTTTAAATGAAAGGCTGACACTTTGATTAAGGGAACTCCAAAATACTGAAAGAACTGTGACACAGTAAAAATGACGGTATTCTACCACTCGAAATATGATGCCATACCTTGGATTTGGAATATTTCCATGATTGGCAACCTTAAAAAAAATGACAATTCAAATAAACTTCTAATATGAAGATATGAAATTACTGAGAATATTATTTCATAGCCCATTCTGAAAGTACAGTTAAATATTTGAGTTTTGGTCAAGAACGAGAGGAAATATTAAGAGGAAAATTAGCTTACTGAAAATTATAATACTAAGTTATAGAAGGAAGAATAAATTGAAAATTCGAGCATAAATAAAAACAACTGCAATTCCACAGGTGAGGTTCTTACCATTATCTTGTCGCTGTCAATAACGGTGTTCAACCTGTGTGCAATGGTTAGCACAGTGCACTGGGCAAATTTCTCACGGATTTTTTTTTGTATTAACTCATCAGTTCTGGAATCAAACAAGGTGAATTTAGTTCAGTAAAAACAGAAAAAGTAGACTTAAGGCCGAAAAGTATCATATTGACATTTTTGTAATGTTCTTGAAAATCAATACTTTAAGAATGGCCATCATTAATACGTCTACAAATAATAAATGCTGGAGAGGACGTGGGGAAAAAGGGAAACACTCCTACACTGTTGGTGGGAATGTTCATTGGTGCAGACAGAATGGACGTTCCTCAGAAACTTAAATATAGAACTATCAAATAATCCAGCAATCCCACTCCAGGGCATATATCCAGACAAAACTAAAATTCAAAAAGATACATGCATCCCTATGTTCCTCGCAGCACTATTCACAACAGCCAAGACATGGAAACAAGCTAAATGTCCATCGACAGATGAATGGATTAAAAAGATGTGGTACATGTATACAATGGAATACTACTCAGCCATAAAAACGACAAAATAATGCCATTTGCAGAGCATGGATATAACTAGAGATTATCATCCTACATGAAGTAGAGAAGGACAAATATCATATGCTACCACCTATATATGGAATCTAAAATGTTGCACAAATGAACCTATCTACAAAACAAGAACAGATTTGTGGATGCCAAGGAGGAAGGGAGAGGGAATGGGATGGACTAGTAGTTTGGGGTTAGTAGATAGAAACTATTACATTAGTTATTACAATAGATAGACCATCAGGTCCTACTGTGTAGCGCAGGGAACTATATCCAATCTCCTGGGATGGACCACGATGGAAAATAATATTTTAAAAAAAGAATATATACATATATGAAAGCCTGGATCACTTCGCTATATAGCAGAAATTGGCGCAACATTGTAAACCAACTATACTTTAAAAAAGATTAACAATGAGGAGTTCCCGTTGTGGCTCAGCTGTAATGAACCAGACTAGTATCCATGAGGATGTGGGTTCGATGACTGGCCTCACTCAGTGGGTCAGGGATTCAGCACTGCTGTGAGCTGTGGTGTAGGTCGCAGACACAGCTCAGATCCCGTGTTCCTGTGCCTGTGGTGTAGACTGGCAGTTGCATCTCCAATTTGACCCCTAGCCTGGGAACTTCCATATGCAGCCCTTACATGCCATGGTCCTAACATGACAAAAATAAATAAATAAATAAATAAAAGTAAAATAAAAAAAAAATTAACAATGAAAACGTACTTTAAAACATAATCTTGTTCTTGAAAAACTGAGTATAAAATGTTTCCTTAGAGGAGTTGGGTTAAAGAGCTGGCACTGTCATTGCCTTGGCTCTGGTTATAGGCGTGGTGAGGGTTTAATCCCTGGCCCGGGAATTTCCACACGCCGCAGGCACAGCTGGAAAAAAAAAGTGTTTCCTTAGAAATTTCCTATTTTTCATAAATTAACGTAAGAAAGTCTTCCCTTAAAACTGTTTGAAAGTATAAGGAGTTAACTGAGGAATATAGCTCTCAGAAGAGGCTGAATAACATCATTAATATCTATAACATGTCTTGGATTCCTCCTTTGTTTTTGGAGTTAATACTATCAAGAGATTATCTTTCAGAGAATCTGGAAAAGAAGGGGTGTGTGTATCTGTACACCTGAATCACTCTGTTGTACAGCAGCAGGTATCACAACGTTGTAAATCAACCACTGTAAATCGACTTCCATAAAACTTTAAAAAAATGAAAAAAAAAAGAGCTAACTTTCAGGTAAAAAGAGCATTTAGAAATATTTCTCAGCTTTGTTAAATGTTTCCCACATCACATATTTCCTATCTGGTTTCATGTGTCATGGACCTCAGCTCCATACCTTGGATCCACATTTGCTGTGGCTTCGTCAATAATCAGTATCCGATTTTTCCTGAGAATAGCCCTGGCGAGGCACACCAGCTGTCTCTGGCCAACACTAAAGTTCGATCCTGATTCTGCTAATTCAGTGTCCATTTTACCAGGAAGATCTTCGACGGCTTCTTTAAGCTGTACCTGTGGATACAGAAAGAAGAATGACGTTAGAGCTCAGAGGTCTTCAGGATTTCTTATGCTTCCTACACACAGAGCCAGGGGATGGGGAGAGCGCCTTTCAGTGAATATTCACTGAGAAAGCTGCTCGACTTAAGTCAGAACAGAAAGATTCTGACTTAAGAGCACAACACAAGACTCTTTTCTTTTTTTTCTTGAATGCACTGGTGGCACATGGAAGTCCCCAGGCCAGGGATCGAACCTGTGCCACAGCTGTGACGGTGCTGGAGACGTAACCTGCTGAGCCAGGAGAGAACTCCTCAAGACTCTTCACTGTTGTCATCAGTAGGCAATATCTCTTCATGCCATGCCAATTTCATTAAGAAATATACAGTGAGAAAAAAATTACTTTCAAGATAAAATACAGAAAACTTTTAAAGGTCCCTTCTTCATTTTCAAAATGTAACTGCAGGAATTTACCCAGACAAAAAGCTGGACGGCAGCTGCCTAGGGGCTGAAGGGTTAACTGTAAATAGAAAGGAGGAAATTTCTTCCAAAGCTGTGTTGCTATAGGGATTCCATAACTACCAATTTATCAGAGTCACTGAATCATACTTGCAAGGGTGGAGTTTTCTGATTCTGTAAATTATACCTCAATAAAGTTGATGAAAAGAAATCATCTCAGTTTCCCCATCCAACATATGACATTCAGAAACCTCACCTAGGAACTAGGTAAGGAAGTCTCTCAAAACCTGAAGGTATCTCTGCCAAGGTGGTCTAAACAGAAAAATTAAAAGATCTTTGTAGCTGAGTCAAGGTTCTCAACGCTGAGGATAAGAGTTGGTATACCAAAGGGAAATTTTTGTTTAAAAAAAAAATATGGAAAGTATGCTTCTCTAAAGACATAATCTTGGCAGCATGGTCTAAAAATTAAGTTCCAAATCTTTCTTTGAAAAATACACAGGGGTGATGAAGAAGCAATTTCTAGAGAAACACAGTGATGGTCTTTCTCACTCTAAGAGACATGGCTAAGGTAACAAGGAGAATTCCAGAAGCATACACAGAAACCACACATTTCACTTTGTGAAATAAACACAAGTCTATTTCTTTTGATAGAAACTTCCAAACGTACTTCATTTTATTTTATTTTATTTTTTGTCTTTTTGCCTTTTCTAGGGCGGCTCCCACTTGGCATATGGAGATTCCCAGGCTAGGGGTCAAATCAGAGCTGTAGTCACCGGCCTACGCCAGAGCCACAGCAACGCAGGATCCAAGCCATCCAAGCTGTGTCTGCAACCTATGCCACAGCTCACGGCAACGCCGGATCCTTAACCCACTGAGCAAGGGCAGGGACCGAACCCGCAACCTCATGGTTCCTAGTCGGATTTGTTAACCACTGCGCCACGACAGGAACTTCCCAAATGTACTTTAAATAAAGGGAGAACTTAGTATCATCTACTAATTCCATGACCTTCATTCACATATTTAGAATTCAGAGGCTATCACACTTTAACTTTGGCTCCTGCAGATGAAATAACTATAAGCGAGGGCCAAGCCCTAGGACAGTTACTAACAGCATTTGCCTCCCAAGCAACATTTCCGCACTGTCCATTGAATAAGGTGTTGTAAAATCTGACTACCTGGGAATAAAACCGTTTACCGGTACCTCCAGTTTTCTTTTTGTTTTTTGTTTTTTTTGAGATGGGTCCCAAGTTCACCATTAGCTCTGTGAGTTCAACAGCAGCGGATCATCCTACATTTTTGGACACTTTGATGATGAACTGCATTCCCCATCTCTTCTTTTCTAGAATTTCACTCCAGAAAGACTGACGAACTTAAATAAAATCAAAGGTGCACCGCCTTTCAGGTTGGAGAAGGTGAAGCAATTGGCCTAGTTTAGGAAAATAACATCACCCCAGCTGCTGGAACGCAGGGCGGGTATGTAAAGACTCAGACCTGATGTGCTTTCAGGAACCAGAACTACTAACAGGAAATCGGCAAGCCTTCAAATCTGCTTGCTCCCAGTCAAAGCTCATCCATAAATTACAGATTTCAGAGCTATTTCTGGAAGGGTGACACTAAATGACAAAACACACCAATTCAAAACAACGATAATGTGAGCAATTTGGTCACTGGGATTTGAGGAGAAAACAGTCAATTTTTATTTTTAAATAAGTCACATTACTTTGAAATGAAGGGCTCAAACAAACATTTAGTTAAGTCTCTGGTTTTTTCTTTGGCTGCACCCACAGCATGCAGAAGTTCCCTGGCCAAGGATCCAACAAACACCACAGCAGCAACACAAGCCATAGCAGAGACAGCATGGAGCACTCTTAAATGCTTACTTTTTTTTTTTAGGGCTACACCTGCAGCATATGGAAGTTCCAAGGCTAGGGGTCAAATCAGAGTTGCAGCTGCCACAGCAACACCAGATCAGAGCTGCATCTGTGACCTACACCACAGCTCACAGCAACGCTGGATCCTTAACCCACTGAATGAGGCCAGGGATCAAACCCGCATCCTCACAGATACTCGTTGGGTTCTTAAGCTACTGAGCCACAATTGGAATTCCCATTAAGTGATTACTTTTTAAAAGCAAAAGACTGAGCTAGGTCCTATAAGGAATGAAAGTCCGGCTATAGTTTGAAGTCTACATAAAGTTTCTACCATCAGTAGCTTAGAATCAATTTGTAGAACTAGGGCAGATACAAAAAATAATTAGCATTAAAATATACAAACCATCAGTACCTGAACAGTCAAAATCCTTTTCATTTAAGGGTGAGGAAGAGGCCCAAAGGGAAATAACACACAATAATAGAAAATCCTCTAGCAATGAACCTATCCACATAAAAACTGAGCAAAAGCTCCAGGATTCTGTTACCCACATTCACCCTGCAGCATTAAACTGACAGGACTGCCAATAAAAAATTATTATCACATTCCAACTATATAATTTACCTTTATAAACACTTCCTTATGAAATTTGACAGCAGTTTACTAGTATGATCTCATTTATCCTCTTTTAATAATGAAAATCTAGTGTATATACTGAGTAGATGTTCCCTAAGAGCAGAGGATTAAATGCATATTGCAGGGTAATTAGGGTAATTAATTCACAAGGTCACTAGTAGAATTTGAACTCATAATTATAATTCTAGTTAAGTGCTGTGCTAAGGACAAGTAAGATAATATATCCAGTTGCTTTGGGTTCTAGAGAAAGAGCTAAAATGGAAATATAAGGCATTTATACTGTTGGTTTTCACCATCATCAATATACACTTTTTTTTTTTTTTTTTTTTTTTGCTTTTTAGGGCCACACCAGAGACACATGGAGGTTCCCAGGCCAGCGGTCATATTGGAGCTACAGCTGCCAGCCTACACCACAGTCACAGCAACGCAGGATCTGAACCGCGTCTGTGACCTACACCACAGCTCACGACAATGCCAGATCCTTAACCCATTGAGCAAGGCCAGGGGTCGAACCCATAACCTCACGGTTCCTAGTCAGATTATTTTCCGATGCACCAAGATGGGAACTCCAATATACACATTTTAAATGTACCACATCATGAATGTTCTCCTAGGAGGTAAACAAAGTCAGTTAAACTATCTGATAAGCTTCCCGTAATTACCTGAGATGCTACAAATGTACCTACATATATATTGATGTTAACAAGTTAATTACATTTTATAAATTACCTCTTTTAAGGCATCCCACAGTTCCTCATCTGTATGTTCATTAAAGGGATCCAGATTTTTCCTCATTGTTCCAGTGAATAAGACAGGTTCCTAAAAATGACAAAATCAGAAATGTTATTACTGTAGCCTCTTTTCATTTAATTCAAATGCTTTCAGAATGGAATTAAAATACAAAAAAAGCAAAACTCACTATAATCATTAATAAAGCTACAAATGCTTGTTTAAAAAACAGCATCTCTAAATTAATTTTTCACTATACAAAGCAGGCTCCAAAATACAAAGCACCAAATTCACTATGCCATGTAAACAACTGTTTACAAAATAGTATCGTTATTAATGTTCCATTTTATAAAGTATGCTCAAAAATAAGATTTAAGGGAGTTCCCGTTGTGGTGCAGTAGTTAACAAATCTGACTAGGAACCATGAGGTTGAAGGTTTGATCCCTGGCCTCGCTCAGCGGGTTAAGGCACCGGCATTGCCGTGAGCTGTGGTGTAGGTCGAAGACGCGGCTGGGATCCAGCATTGCTGTGGCTGTGGCGTAGGCCCGTGGCTACAGAGCTCTGATTAGACCCCTAGCCTGGAAACCTCCATATGCGGGGGGGAGGGGCTGAAAACACAGAAGACTAAAATTAAATAAATAAATTAAAAAAAAATATGTATGATTTAAAGCATTGAATGACAACAGAAGAATGTGCAGAAATGTGTCGTCTTGAGAAGAAACTGAAGATGAGAAAGGAACATTTGATTTTTTTTTTTTTTGTCTTTTTGCCATTTCTTGGGCCGCTCCCGCGGCATATGGGAGGTTCCCAGGCTAGGGGTCTAATCGGAGCTGTAGCCACCAGCCCACGCCAGAGCCACAGCAATGCGGGATCCGAGCTGCGTCTTCGATCTACACCACAGCTCACGGCAACACTGGATCCTTAACCCACTGAGCAAGGCCAGGGATCGAACCCGCAACCTCATGGTTCTTAGTCGGATTCGTTGACCACTGTGCCACGACAGGAACTCCAAGGAAGGTTTGATTTTTAAAAAAATACCTTTCTTGTAATATCGGCTTACATAGTTAAGGAAAAAAAAAAAAATGAGGATCATTATTTGAGGAATGTTACATCAAGAGCTACATAAGTCAACTGACAATCCTGGTGTCATAGGGAAAACGCCAAGAGCATGATTAGTTGAGGTCTGTCCCTCAAGGAAGAACTGTTAAACATATTTACATCTGCACTTCAGGTTAAAATTTTCTCAGTCATCTGGGATGGGGAGTCTCTCCACACGTGCAAAGAGAATGTCAGCTACTGGGGACTGTGGCACCTGTGTTCACCTCTGATCCTGCCTCAGCTCATCTCCACATCATCTCACCTGTGCATCAGGAGAACATGCCTCACAGAACCTCATCATTAACTGTAGGAACAGGACAATCTGGAACTCATCGAGATGTGCAGCATAATGAAATTATTTTACTTTAAACAGTTCCTCCTAGTCATCTGCTTCAGTAGGAGCCATACGTAAATGACTCTGAAAATAAATGCCTCTTTCTGAGTTTTAAGAGAGAAATCTTGTAGAGTCTTAGGTAGATCATTTACATTTTCTTTTGGAAAAGGGTGCCCATTTGAGTCAATACCACTAATATAAAAAGACATCGTTGGCAGTTATATATATTAGCAGTATTAGATGGAATAAAATCTAGCAGTACTAGATAGAATAAAGTTGTGCCATAAATAAGAGTATTTCTCCATTATGACATTCCAAATATGTATTTCAACATGAGTAAAATGTCAATAGAAACTTGTTGAACAAAAAGAATGATTGATTGAAACATTAACCTACTGAAGCTACATTTGTCTTTAAATCCAGCAGGCAACTTGTGAACAATGTCTGTTTTAATATGTCAGTGTGTTTACACCTGCTGTTCATTTTGGTTTCTACTCATCATACGCTCGTCCACTTGCCAAATAAGAAACCATTATATTATCTTCAAAAGGTAATAAAAGTGCTCATAGCAGACACATACTGCAGGGGCAGATAAGGGTCAACTTAGTTATCATTTCTGATAGATATTATTATTTAAAGTACCCACCTCCCAACAATGAAGCTAATAAACTAACTTTATAAATATGTGTCATAAGAAATGTTTGCAGGAAGAACGCTTCGATGTAGAGATTGTGGTAGGCCATACAAACTTCATGTAAATATGTACCAAAATTATTAGCCTAAGTATATATTTTTTCTGAAGGTACACAATTAAACCTCATTTAATGGGCGTGATCTGGCACCATACAGTGAGAAAATACATGATCTTGCTCCATGAAGCATTCCTTTCCAACCTGTTTTTGATCAGAGTTTAAGGGTGATACTTTTTTGAAAATTTAGTCCTCTGCCACATTCAGCAGTCATTTTCGACTTTGTTACTAACCTAACACAAGTTTCTATGATGCACGTGACCCTCACACGGCCACTCGGAATCAGAGCATTTAGTGTAGTAAGTGGATAATCCCTCCACGCAGCTGCAGGACTGAGAACTGCAGTCTTACTGGCCCTTGTGTCTGTGCTGATGGAAGACAAGACCCTCATTATCTTAAAAAGAAACCCTACCCACTCACCTTTTGACACGTAAAACTACCCAGGACCAGGACAAAACCTGTACAAGTGGTTACAAACGAGACAGATACAGCACACACTTAACTTTACTCTGATCATTTCAGCCCAAAAACAGGAAGCCGCCCCTACGAAAGTGCATCAAGAGCAACTACTGCTGCTGTTCCCTAAGTCCTAAGAGCTCCGGTCTCATTTCCAGTCTGAGGACTTTATGCAGGGGTGGGTCATCTCCCTGTTTCAAGAATAAGAGAATCACCTGATGTCATGTTAAGTCTTGGTGGAGTTTTTGGTTTTTTTTAAAATCCTGTAGCCTCTGAATGAACCGATAATCATCCATATTGAGAAGAAAAGAGCATTGTTGGCCAACAAAGGACGAAGAATTTAAGTCCTGTAAAGTCTTCTTGCATGGGCTCCAGGGAGCAGTTCCGTGGGATTTAATGAAGATTTCAGTGTCAGAAACAAAGGGCCGACTGCATTAGGCTAGAATCCAGTTGTATTTCTTTACTAGTACAGCATATCCACCTCTTCTCTCTTTGAGTTTTGTACCCAAGCAGGAAAAAAAGGGAAAGGCGACCAGGTAATCAGAGAAAAGTCTTAAAGAGACAGCTCTGCGTCCTTCACCGTCTTCGACTTACTGAAGAAAAGTCAGAGAATGGAAATAGCAACAGAGCAGAGTGAGCTGTGTCAGAAACACGGAGCTTTTCTGACAGAAATTGTACCAATGTTTTCTTAGAGATAAAAGCAAAGCTAATCAAACTTATCCACAAAAGTATATAGTGATTTGGAAGAGACCAACAACAAGGTCCTACTGGACAGCAAAGGGGACCATAGTCAATATCCTGTGATATTAATTTCTGTACAGCAGAAATTAATATAACATTGCAAATTAACTATACTTTAATACGATAAAAAAAATCCCTAGCTTTTGCTTTGAATACACTTTTTTAAAACCTTAAAAATGAAGAAAAAAGAATGTTTAATCATGACAAAGATGATGGCTCTTGATCTGTGCCTGCCCTTGAGCTGCAATCATGAATCCTAAATTTGCATGAAATCCCTCTCCAATTGAAAACACTTTCTTTGTGTCAACAGGAGAAGGAGCTTTTGGAGTGGAGAATCATTCAAAGAAGTTTTGAAATCCATTTTCCAGATTTTTTTCAGATAAGCAAGCTACTCATAGAATATAATTTCAACTGCTGTTCTTTCTGGGGAGCATACTCATCTACTTCAGATCCTGAGCACAAAGGATGCATCCATTTCAGCCACCTGTTGCTGAAGGAAAGTATTTAGCAAGTGCTTTCATATTCTGCTCCTTCCTGAAATTGTGAACACCAGTGGAGGAATCCTTTCTTAAGACTACAGCATTTGTTTTTGAAAGTTCCCACCGGCACTCCAGCACTAACTGTTTATATTGATGCTCTCCTGCCTCTGGTTCCTACACAGATCCGTGCTGCCATCACATCTCCTGCAGTTCTGTCCTGCTCGTGGTAGGGTCAGCAGTGCCAGGGACGAGCCAGGGTGGGAGAGAGCACCCCGGAAGCTCCCCGCATCACAGGGAGCAGGGAGTCAGGGAGGTTGATGTGGGCCCCGCCCACCTAAGCAGACAACTGAAAAAAACCAGCACTGGGCCCCCTCTGCAGAGTCTGCTCTCAGCTTCCTAGGGTTCCTCCCTCAGGGTGTTCGGACACGGGCCACACTGCTTCCTACCTGGAGGAAGAGGGATTTAAGCTTTCTGCATGTAGACATATTCAACCAACACACTTTCTCGACCTCCCCAGCCAGCTAGACATTTTAAAGAGAAAGGGCTCTCGGCTGGGGAGGGCTAAGAGTTTGACTATCTTTCCCTGACACTTATCCGCCCAAGACCTAAAAGTGAACAAACCCGTGACTAAATAGATACTGTCATTCAGATGAGGGTCATAGCAGTAGGTGAAATATCTTCTAGGTTCACTCTGTATTTACTCACTTTTGCTATGTTTTTGAGAATCTTTTTTGAGTAGGCTGGTACAGGAAAAATGGATAAAATATCTAATGACAACAATTTATTTCAAAAAACTTATTTTACATACATATATATATACAGTCAGAGAGTTCCAGTTCTACTGCTCATTAGCTAGTAGACTCAGGGTAAGTCACTAATTTCCCCGAGCCTCAGTTCTCTCACTGGAAGATGGGACTAACACCGCAGGGCTGCTGCGAGAACCTGGAACAACCAAAACGCTCCTGGCATGAGGTTCACATGGACCCAGACCTGCCCAACAGGGGGACAGGGAGGGACCATGTTTGTCAAACTGCAGGAGCAGCCAATAGATCATGAAATAAACGTTGTGACCATCATGCTGTCTTCGATAGGAACTAGAATAGAATGGATACAGTAGAAAATATCAGAGTGCAGAGCAGAGATTGATAGTGTTTCCTCAAGTTTTTGTTCCTGTTGCGTATGCAGGTCTGTGGCGGGGGCCAGGGGTCGGGGGGTGGGGGGCAGGTGGGAACAGACATGAAATCTCCCTACCAACAGTTCCACCGTGAACTGCAGTCAGCAGTGTGTGAAGTCCCCGGCAGAGTGCTGAGCTCCTCAGGTGCTGGAGTTGGGCATTTCCCTGAATTAAATGTGAGTCTTGTCCCTTGGTAAGTGGGTTAAACCCAGTGCCTGAGTTTTTGTCGGTCAGATAACATGAGACATGTGAGGATTAAGTGGGAGACATCGGGTAGATTGCTCCGTGATGGTTTTCTCTAAAAATTCCTATTGCGCTTTCTTTTTTTTTCCTTTTGCTTATGCTCATTAAAATTATATTATCAATGTGGTTTATGTTATAAGCAATAAATGTAAAGAATATCACCAAGGATCACAAACACAAACAGAAATTCAAGAGCAGAGTTGTTCCAGAACGCGTGACCCTTCTTGCTTAAGTAGAAATAATACCTGAAGGCCAGTGTCTCCATCCTTAAGGATAGTAAATACAAAACCAAGGAGCACAAAAACAAGGCATGGGCCACCATCATTTTCTCGCCCAGTTATAGCTTCATAACAAATCTGTGCAGCAGGACCTGGTTTAAGGACAGGCCTCTGAAGCTTGCAAGCCCCACAGTCAAATGAGGCAGAGCCTGAATAAAAACGTGGGTCTGAAGCATTCGCTCCCTGGCTGCCTCCTGCATGATCTCCTGGGACCTTCACACATTGCAGGGTCCCTCCACATTCCCTCTTTAATCAAGCAGCATTGCACCTTGGAGACAAAGGTATATACAGTGAAAAAAATAAAGGTTCTGTGTTTACAATGGTTGGTGATCCTTATCTACATGGATACAAAGCTTAGCACTGTTTTGTAAGCCTGCAGAGTGTGTGTGTCGAAGAGCCTGCTCTAAAGTAGGGTGGAAACTGATGGAACAGAACCAAAGCCTAGTGATGTCAAGGTATGTTCAGTCTTTGCTCAGATGTGCTTCCAAAACATTAGTGGCAGAGCCAAGAATCATCTAACGTTATTTCTTTATTTATAGAGTGCTTTTATGTACACAGCATACAACCTTTTCTTATTAAGAAGCATTAAACCTAATGCGGGGCACGTTTCTTAATCCTTTCATCCAAGGACTTGAAAGCACTTTAGAGGCATGCCCATTATTTCTGCTAACTAATCTCATTTGGCCCATTTCAGAGATGAGCACAATCTTAACTTCAAACTGAGGCAGCTAAACTCATTTATTCTCTTCATTAGACATGAAGTCACAAATCTAAGAGTCAGAAGGAATTTGCAAATACAGCCATTGAACTTGCTGAAAATTTCTTTTCATTTTTCTTGAAAGGGATGCCATAAAAAAATTCTTTCTTAATTGCAGTCAAATACACATAAAATACCACTTTCACTTTTTTGGGGGGCGGGGAGGGGGCTGCATCTCCACCATATGGAAGTTTCCGGGCCATGAATTACATCCAAGCCTCAGTTGCAACCTACACCACAACTGTGGCAATGCTGGATCCTTAACCTGCTGCACCAGGCTGGGGGTCAAAATTGCACCTTTGCAGCAACCCAGCAACAAGTGGATCCTTAACCCACTGTGCCACAGCAGGAACTTCCACTGTAGCCATTTTTAAGGGCACAGTTCAGTGCTACTAAATTGTACTCATCTCCCCTGTAGAGCCACAGAACAACTTTCATCTAACAAAACAAGGAAACTCTGTACCCATTAAACAACAATTTCCCACTCTCCACTCCTAGTAGGTCCTGGTAAGGACCTTTCTACTTGCTGCCTCCACGAATCCAGCAACTCTAGACTTTGTATAAGTAGAATCATATAGGAAATAATCTTGCCGTTTGTGATGAGATTATTTCACTTAGAATGTGATCAAGGTTCCTCCCTGCATTAGAACCTCCTCCTGGGTCAGAACCTCTTTCCTTTTTAAAGCTGCATAATGACTCCGTTGTGTATATGTCACATACACTCTTCATGAGAAATCTCCACTGGTTTCCCCGCTGGCCAAGGGGGGTCTGGCGTACAGCACAGAGAACCCTACCCAATATTCTAATAACCTATATGGGAAATGAATCTGGAGAAGAATGGAGGTGTGCACATGTATAACCGAATCATCTTGTTGTAGAGCAGAGAGTGTCACAATACTGTAAATCAAATAAACTTCAATAAAACTTCAACAAACATAAGATAAAGCTGAGTAATACTCCCTTGTGAATATATGAGGAACCTCCATCTTGTTTCTCACAGTGGCTGGGCCATTTGACATTCCCACCACCTCAATGACACTCAATGACACTCCATTTTTGGCATTTCATAGTAGACATTCTAGGGGTGGCATCTTATTATGACATAAAAGAAATACCTTGATTTCCAAAGTACTTCTACTACTTCCAAGTATTTCAGAGGTCAGGGGTGGGTGGCAGTTAGCTGTACTGTCACAGGACACATGTCCATGTTCTCCTTCCTTTGGTGCCACATTCTACATGCTTCCTACTAAACAGGCATTTCAGAGCTCACTGTACCTGCACTCCAGGAAGCATGTCTGCCTGAGCCTTTTTGCTCTTCATAAAGCTCTTGGTGCTGGGAAAAGTGGACAGCTACATGTCAAAGAATGAAATTCTGTTTCTCATTTCAAGATGATATGTATTTTTCTCAGCTTTCCTTGATGGCCAGATGATTATAGAGTATTTAAAAAAACACGCAAATTTTTTTTTAAAAATCAGCAAGTCAAAGCAGAGGGCAGGATGGAAGCTTTGGGCACAGGGTCTACGTTGCCCTTGGTTATATGACTGGAGTAGAGTAACTGCTCAATAAATATTCTCTGAATTATGTTGACTTAGAAGAACCACAAGGAAGGACAGGAGCTTCTCTTGGGCATATGATCCAATCTCCAAAACACTCCCTGAAGGTCATACTTCTTTTAAGAAGCAGAAGAAAAGAAAACAGAACCAGAGCCCAGGAAGAGAGGGTCACGTCAAGGCTCCACCGTCACAGCAACCAGGCATGGGGTCTGCAGGAAGCTCTCCACACGCACTGACCTGTTTAGTCCTCACAACAGCTCCAGGGGGTGGTACTGCGAGCTGCCCTGTGAGGGGGAGAAGCCTGAGGAGCACAGAGATGGGATCCGAGTCCCGTGCTCCTCCTCACTCTTCTCTACGGCCTCCCTGGTTCTACTCGCTGATGAATAGCTGAATTCTCAATGTCTCCCCAAAGCACCCACACACTCTCTAATTCTCAAACCCCCACAGGTGCACAGAAAGCCCACCTGGGAGATAATCATCTTTGAAAAGGTACGTTTCTTATAGCAAAATGCCATTAAGACTATTACAATCCAGAAGTTCCCATTTTGGCTCAGCAGTAATGAACCCAACTAGCATCCCTGAGGATGTGGGCTTGATCTCTGACTCTACTCAGTGGTTAAGGATCCGGCATTGCCATTAATTGTGGTGTAGGTCAAAGAAGTGGCTCGGATCCTGCATTGCCTTGGCTGTGGTGTAGGCCGGCAGCTGCAGCTGCGATTTGACTCCTAACTTGGGAACTTCTATGGGTCACAGGTGCAGCTCTACAAAAAAAAAAAAAAAAAAAGACTGTTACAATCTGTGTTTCAACATAAAAACCTATCAAGTGCTACTTAAGCTATTTCTCAGAATTTTCAGAATAATGTGGTTATCAATGAATAAAACTGTGGCATCTGGGGAAGTTGCGTCTAGAAATCTATCTGGATAAGTTATTCAAACACTCTCTCACACACACAAAAGAATGAACAAACAAAACTTAGCATCTAATGAAAATATCTGCGGAAACAGAATACACATATATACACATATTACTGAATTACTTTGCCATACACCAGAAACTAACCTAACGTTGTGAATCAACTATACCTAAATAAATGAATGAATGAATGAATAAATGTCTACTAAAAATATGCTCTACTGCGGAGGGGGAAGGATCAACTATTTCATTCAATTTTAAACCAGCAAATCATAAGCGATTAAACTTAGGTGGCTTATAAAAAGAACACGCGCATACCTGAGGTATGATTGACATTTTCTTCCTTAAATCATGAAGTCCAATTTCAGTTGTCAAGATCTTATCAATCCAGATTTTACCTTCAGGTTCTGACAATCTAAAAAGTGCAGAGATAAGGGAACTTTTTCCAGCTCCTGTTCTTCCCACAATGCCAACCTGCAAACAGATCCAGGAGGGATTAACAATTAAGAATCTGCAAAAAATGGAGAGATACCCTGGTTGTAGAAGATGAATCCTAGTAGAAGATGAATTCTATATTGAGCATATGAATTCTATACTGAGTATAGCATATAAGTTTCTAAACGGTGGCACTGTTGACATCTTGTGCCACATAATTCATTCTAAGAGAGGTATAGGGGCCAGTCTCATAACCTGTGGGATGTTTAGCAGTATCTTTGGAATTTACCTACTAGATGCCAGAAACACCCCCCAAACTGTAGCAACCAAAAATGTCAGACATTGACAAATGCTCCGTGGTTGAGACCCCCTGGTCCCAAGAAGAGTTCAAAATAACAGAATCAGGAGTTCCCGTCATGGCTCAGAGGAAGCAAATCTGACTAGCATCCATGAGGACACAGGTTTGATCCCTGGCCTCCCTCAGTGGGTTAAGGATCTGGCATTGCTGTGGCTATGGTGTAGGCCAGCGGCTGCAGCTCTGATTTGACCCCTAGCCTTGGAACGTCCATATGCCACAGGTGTGGCCCTAAAAAAAGACATAAATAAATAAGTAACAGAATCAATCTACTAGCAGTGGAAGGCCACCCGTTGTCTAAGTGGTCCATAAGAAGTCAGGTTTTAAAATTAGCTTTATTCCTATTGTCTCGGTTTCCTGAAACTTGAAAATTATATGAACACTTTTGCAGAGGTGTCAACAATTCAAATAAGAAATATTTTAGGAGTTTCCACTGTGGTGCGGTGGAAATGAATCTGACTAGGAATCATGAGGTTGCAGGTTCAATCCCTGGTCTCGCTCAGTAGGTTAAGGATCCAATGCTGCTGTGAGCTGTGGTATAGGTCGCCGACACGGCTTGGATCTGGCTTGCTGTGGCTGTGGTGTAGGCTGACAGCAACAGCTCCAATTAGACCCCTACCCTGGGAACCTCCATATGCCGCAGGTGCAGCCCTAAAAAGACAAAAGACAAAAGACAAAAAAAAAAAAAAAAGAAGGATTCTACACAAACAACTATTTAGTTTCCCAAAGTACTATCATTTTAAAGAAATTATCCTTTGGTAGAGAAACTAAATCACTTCCAAATATTAAACATCTTAAATATCTGTTTTGAAAGGAGACATTTTTAAATTATAAAATGTGGGTCTCAGTGTCTTAAAAGACAGTAGGAGGTGGACAAAACACACATAATGAGATCAACAACAATAACACAAACAACATTTGCTGTTTATGTGGAAGCTTTCATCCGTGCAGATCAAAAGGTATTTTACAAACCAATTAATACTTATACTGGCCGCTTGGAACGATATATGTCAATTGTCAGTCTAATTATTAAAACCAAAGCACGGAGACATTAACTGCATTAACAAGAAGATCAAAGAATCAATATATATGCAGGTAAAATGCTAGTCAGAAATGAAAGTACAAAAAAAAAAGAAATGAAACTACACTGTAAAAACTAGCTTTCAGCTATGTACATGCAAACATCTATGCAGAAACGGGCCTTATTCTCTACCAATGCGCTTCTGCAACTCCAAATTCCCTGGGGGGAACGTCCCAGGCAATAATTTCATCTCTATTTAGGAATCAGAAATCCAAGAGGGGTTTAAGACATGCTTTCAATCATTTATGAATTATTTCAGTACATTTTAAAAACTCCCGACTTTAAACAGAACTAAATCTTTCAGCGATTTGGTTACTAGGAACTTGACCCATTTTCTTACTTGAATACCTCCAAAGTTTCAAAGTTTAGTCTCTAAAAATCAATCATGGCATTTGAAAACATAATTGATCTTCATAGAGATTAAATGTAAGAAAGGTGGCTTTAGTTGACTTAACGTTTCTGCGATTTTGTATCTTATGGCAAATCATAATTTAGATAATATAGACAGCCTACGTTTTGCATACAGGCAGGTCCTGGTGTGTATTCACGGCTCATATATTCTGTGTACTGGAAAACCTTCAATATATTGGAGATTTGCTTTCCAACCATCGTAATGAGGTGAATATTGCAAAATAAATCAAGTCATATGAATTTTTTCTTCCTCTGTACACATAAAACTTATGTTTATAAAATACTGTAGTGTACTAAATATCAACAGCATTATGTTTAAAACAACGTGCATCTTAATTTTCAAATACTTTACTGCTAAAAATGCTAACATCTTAACCATAATCAGTGTAAGCGAGTTTGAAAGGTTAGTAAGCACTAGCCATCACCAGAGCACTCCGAGACATTCTTAAGATGTTGACGCATTTTCTTCCTAGACTTGTGTATTTGTTCCTAAAGATAGAAGCTCATATATGTAAACAAACTGGAATATGAACAAACTGATGTCATCAGTTTTCATTCAGTATTTCATAAAAATACTTATTTTAATGGCCACATAATATTACAGAATGTGTGATCGTTTATTTAACAAACACCCTACTGGTAGATAACTAGGCAGTCTGCAAGATTTCTGCCATTATCAATAACTCTGTGTTAAATATCCAGGAAGCGAAATGTTTGCAAACAATGTTCATTATTTACTTACGATAAATTCTTAATGTGGAATTGTTGAGAAACAGGGATGAACATTTGTAAAGGAGACTCTTACATACGGCCAGCCTATCCCGCAGAACTACGACACCATTATCCACTCCCCCCGCTTTCCCTGCACACTGAAAACCTGGGTGTTATAACTTTAACTGCCATGTTTGATTCCAAAATCACAGAATCCTTTTCCCATGTGCTGGAGCGCACAACAGCTGCCAACTCCCTGCCTCCTGCATCTCCCGGTTCTGGTCCACAGGCTCTCACGTCTCAGATTAAACAACCAAAGGACAGCTCTGTGCCTGTCATTCCATCCCAAGAAGGCGCATCTGCTAACTGTCTCCACTAACCTCTCCACCCTTCACCTCCACGATCAGCTTCCTTGGCATCACCAGGTAGTGGGGAGGGCTGAACGTGACAATATGTGCTCTGCGCCTGGTAGGTTATCTCCCTGACACGCTCTGCAGGTGCCGAGTCCTTCACTCACTGAATCAAGTTGCTGTTGCTTATGTTGGTCCCCAAAATGCTTTTCACACACATTTCCACCAGCTGAAACCCTAGCCACATGTCACTAAGTCTGTCTCACACACCTAAGTCCTTGGAAATGCTCTCCTGGTCCCTTCATGTGGACTTTTCCAACACTAACAGATGGGACAGCATCTTTTAATAACCTTCGATAAAAACGGTGACCTTCTCTTACAAAGCGAATACAGCCCCTTGGTTCTTCGACTGGACTACATGAATTGACAGCAGTATTATTTGTTTTACCTGTGGTGTCCTGCACAGAAGAGGCTTCCATAGAAAGCTCAGGTTTCAAACTCAGGCAAGAGAAAATTTATTTTTAAAAAACCGTACTTATAGGTAAACAATAAGCTGGAGAGAGAGAGACATGGCAGATAAATCCTATAGCCATAAATATTAAGTGCAAATGGCCAAACCCCTGTTATCATGGGGCAAAGAACAGTTTCTGCAGTGCAGGTGGTTGTGGTCCTTTTACACAGCTATCTTTAGCCAGGCATTTACTCTGTCCTAGTCTCGCTGTTGGGAGCTTTATATGTCTTCCTCCTTTGTATAAATCAAGAATTACTTGCCATCAAAAATTGCCAATGGAAGACAAAGAACTTTACTGGGAGGTCTTGTTCCAATGCCATTCGAGTCAAGAAGTCTGAGAGAAGCTGGGATTCTGTATTTCTAAGACATCCCTCTGCCTCCAGCGCCTGAGTCACAAGGAATTAGGAAGCTGGCAGGGGAAGTGGGACAGTCTGGGAGGGAGTGGAGGGGTCTCTGAGAAAACATTATGTAAAGTAGGAGAAAATGTAGGAAACTAATATTTTTGCACATTATAGCAAGGTCTAGTAAGCATCTGTAAAAATGTATTATCCAAGTAATAGCTCTGAGCAAGCAAAAAAAATAACAAACCAAAATCAATCTATCTCTAGAGCTGGAAAATGCTTTAAAATGGCCCAGTACTCTCTAAAATGATCAAATCAACCACAAAATCATCTAAATGAAAAACGCAGACAGTGTTCAGAATCTAACCAGGAAGACTAGGGTGCTATTTACCTCATTTTGGTTCTTTATTTTTGCTGGCTATTTCTTCCATGAATTAGAATTAGAAACGTGCATAGTACCTATTACATTTTCCCGCTGACTCTAACTTCCAGGAGTCAGGACAGCAGAGGAAATGCTGGAAAGAGAACCAAGCCCTATTTCTGCTGCTCACACTCCCCGACAGCAAAGGGGTGTTCTGGATAAAGGGGCTAGAACAGGTGTGCAGGAAAGGAAGCCAGGATATACACGGGGGGAGGGAAACCGCTTCATGACTATGCTGCCCGGAGTTCCCACTGTGGCTCAGTGGGTTAAGAACCAAACATAGTGTCCATGAGGGATGTGAGTTTGATCCCTGGCCTCACCCAGTGGGTTAAGGATCTGTCGTGAGCTGCAGTGTAGGTCACAGATGCGTCTGGGATCTGGCGTTGGTGTAGGCTGGCAGCTATAGCTTCGATTTGGCCCCCTAGCCTGGGAACTTCTATATGCCACAGTGTGGCCCTAAAAAGCAAAAAAAAAAAAAAAAAAAAAAAAAAAGATTACACTGCCCAGGTACAACCTCCAAACACAGAAATGAAGCTAATGGTGGTATTATGGGGTGAACCAAGCCAGAAAAACCAAGTTACCTTAGTTATTAATTTGGTCTCCAAATTCAGGTTTCCCTCAAACATTTTAGAATCTCAGGTGGCGCTATAATTTGGGGGTATAACACGGAAGAACACAAATCTATTATGTCCCTAAGTTGTGCTACAGAGTTTCTTAGATAATTCATGTTTTATGGCTTTGGGGGAAAGTATGAGTGCAAATTAACACAATTACATTTACAGCAAGAAATCGGATGGACACATGTCTGAGAGGAAGCAAAAGTTCTTCCAGGGCTCTCGGCGACAGGACTGGGTCAAGAAGGGCAGTTAACGTTTTCCTCACACACGAGTCCTCACCTTCTTCCTGACCTACAATGCAACTGGAAATGACGAGGAGCCAGCTCTTGCCCGGTGACCGAAGCTTTGCGCCCTGGGTATCACTTCGGAATTAAACTGAGTATTTATTCTTTCATGGCACAAAGGTATCATTAACTCAATTATGATTATAGTCCACTAGGTGACATAATGGAAGAGGAAGAGAGAGTTTTAAAGAGCAGTTCTTAAAGTATCTAACATGTCTAGGAAAACAGCTCTTTGTGTAGTTGTGTGTGTGTGTTGGTTACTGGTTGCGCACACCTGTGTGACTCACTCTCCCAGCTAGCAGTCCCTCCCCGCCCCTTCTGTGCCCTGCAGAATGACACTTCCTGGGGAACAAAGTTGAAAATAAGATGCTCACTGATCTTAAGAAGCCTCAGCCCGCTGTGGGCTACAGACTCCCAATGCAAAGCATGTCATTGGGAGTTCCCGTTCTTGCGCAGCAGAAACGAATCCGACTGGGAACCATGAGGTTGCAGGTTCGATCCCTGGCCTCGCTCAGTGGGTTAAAGATCTGGCGTTGCCGTGAGCTGTGGTGTAGGTCACAGACGCGGCTCAGATCTGGCGTTGCTGTGGCTGTGGTGTAGGCTGGCAGCTACCGCTCAGATTCAACCCCTAGTCTGGGAACCTCCATATGCCGCGGGTGCGGCCCTAAAAAGACAAGAGACAAAAGACCAAAAAAAAAAAAAAAAAAAAAAAAGGCAAAGCATGCCATAGAGGGTACCTTTTAATTGTGGCAAAATATACATAAAACATAAACAACATAAAATTTACCAACTTAATCATGTTTAAGTGGACAGGTCAACGTTAAGTTCATTCACTTGCCGTCCCTCCAGAATATTTTTTGCCTTGTAAAACTGAACTTCTGTATTCATTAAACATCAAATTCCCATTACCTCGTACCAGCCAACCATCATTCTACTTTCTTTCTTTGTGCATCCAGCTCCTCTAAGAACCTCATACACAGGGAATCATACAGTAGTGGTGGCTTTGTGTCTGACTATTTCATTTGACATGATGTCCTCAAGGTTTCTCTAAAGGTCGGAATTTTCTTCCTTTTTAAGGCTGAATAGTAGTTCATTGTGAAAACATATGACATGCTATTAATACATTCATCTGTCACTGTCATCACGGACACTTGGGTTGCTTCTAAGGTTTGGCTGCATAAACATGGGTGTACCACAAATGCTAATTTAAAAGAATATATAAGATCCTGTGGGAGTTCCCGTAGTGGCTCAGTGGTAACAAATCTGACTAGTATCCAGGAAGACGATCCCCAGCCTTGCTAAGTGGGTTAAGGATGCAGCGTTGCTGTGAGCTGTGGTGTAGGTCGCAGAGTGGCTTGGATCCCACATTGCTGTGGTTGTGGTGTGGCCAGAAGCTACAGCTCTCGTTCCACCCCTAGCCTAGGACCCTCCATGTGCCATGGGTGTGGCCCTAAAAAATAAGACAAAAAAAAAAAAAAAAAAAAAAAAGATCCCATGGAAGCAGAGAGGGTCTTAAGGGGGCAGAAGCATTGTGACTGAAAATGAGGACACATTCACCAGCCAGGCGACAGAAGAGAAGGGGGGGGGGCAGCTGTGCACTCTGGGGGCTGGGAATTGGCAGTGCTTTGGGAAACCTACACACTCTCTGAGCCCACAAGGTGTAGGAATGTTAGGACTCAAAACACGCAAGTTAGGCGGGGAGGAGCGTCCTACTGCCCCATCTGCCCTGGTTTAGTTTCTTCTTCAAGACCCTGCCCTGGTGCCAGCCAAGGGCCCACGCTGAGTGTGACATGGACGCTGGCAGGACGAGGTCACACACCCCTGTGCCATCTCCCGCCTCTATCTTCCCCGATCCTCTGGGGGGCAAGTCTCTGGGCCCTGCCTCCAGCGGGGGGCCCTGGTTCCTCCCCCCCGACTGAGTCATGATTTGGGGCTCTTGTCTGATGGCCACAAGCTGGCCCCTGAGCCCCTGCTGGCATGGATCCGGGGCTGCGCTATGGTTTCAGCAGCAGCTCACCCAGGACAGTAAGGCTGAAGCATCTGGTTTGTAGTTCAGAAATACAAAGAAAGACTGGAAAGGAAGGAGGCAGAGACTAGGAGCTAGGGTTGACCTCTAAGACTGAATAAACAATCAGATGTCAATCATAATATCCTAGATTGGGTTAACTTTCAGGTCTGGAGCCCACCAAGCCCTATCAGGCAGCTCAGGACACAGGGAAAGGAATGCCAGTGTTCCCATTTCATAGTCAGTTTCCAAGAATAATTCACCTATGATGTCACTGATCTAATCTGCACCCAAGAGGGACCAAGAGTCCCCATGACACACCGACGAGGAAGCTGGTGCTCAGCATTTAGCTGGATTATTAAAGAGGCAAATGGCATAAACAAACCTTTTCTCTTGATTTGATGAGTGCTGTCAGGTGCTTCAATACCAGAGGTCCATCTAAGCTGTAGGAAAAGTTCACATTATCAAAGACAATCACTCCTTCATGGGGCCAGGTCGGTGGTGGGCGTTTCTGGTATTCCCAGGGGGCTTCTTTTTCCAGGTCTGTATATTCAATCACTCTTTCTACTGAAATCATCTGAAAGACATGACATCACATGAGTTAGGAATAGAGGGGCTTATTTATGGATGTCCAGAGACTGTAAATGAGATATTCTGCATTTATATCTTTATAACTGCTTTGATATAGTTTGGAATATCTCAAGTCTTAGCAACTCTAACAGATGGAAGTAGTAGTTTGATGGGGACACTAACGATTAATTTAATTTATTTACTTCTTGCTCTTTAGGTGGGCTATGGAAGTTCCCAGGCTAAGGGTCAAATTGGAGCTTCAGCTGCTGGCCTACACCATAGCCATAGCAATGACGGATTTGAACTATGCCTGCGACCTACACACACCACAACTCACAGCAACGCTGGATCCTTAACCCACTGAGTGAGGCCAGAGATAAAACCTGCATCCTCATGGATACTAGTCAGCTTCGTTATTGCTGAGCCACAGTAGGAACTCCAACACTGATGACTTTCATTAGGCTACCTCCTTCAACTAAAATAACTAAAGAACTGAACACTAAGGTTTCAGAGATTCAGTTTTCACAACAGAACTTTATCAGAGAAAATACTTGTGGATACCAACCAGGAGCCCTTTGCTAGAGAAGGACCATCTGCTATAGATGAAAAGAACTGGATGGTCATTAAACCTCATTTTAATCATCAGTTACTTTTTACTTTATTAGAAAATGAAAGTGAATAAAATGATATTTTTCATTTTCATTGTTTTTCTCTCTTTAGGAGAAGATGCAGGTATCCAAAAAAAGGAGGTAATTTACACACTGACTAAGGCACCTCCGACAGTACATTCTGAGGCGGGGCTCATCCTACCGTAAAAAGAGGGACGCCAGCAAAGTCAGGTGTTCAACACATATAAGAATAAATCCTAATATGGGGGGTGCGGGGAGGAGGAGATTCCTATTAATTGAACAAACGACCTCAAAATACTGAATTGTTTTTCTCCAAAAATGAGGAAGTAACCATAAAGAAACAAAAATAAACCAGTCCCTAAGAAATGAGCTCATATCCTCTCCAGAACCTCCCTCCCACCGAGACATTTATTATATTTGAAGACAGTTTGTGATGAATATAAAACCTGCTGACATGGCATCCAGAAGACTGAGAAAAAGATGTATATATTTTATTTTACATTAACTTTAAACAGATGGGAGTCTGTTAGCTACAATGGAAAATAACGGTTTCAGCTATTTTACGTGAGAACTGCATGCAGGTCGTTCAATAGAAAGAAGAATTGAAAAAGCCAGGAAGGCTACGATAGACATCACCATGTTCTCCACTTCGGCGCTTTGCCTGACGCACCACTGGAACATGCCCATGAGCGAGAGGGCGTAGGACAGCGCCAGGCCCACCTGCCCGGCATCCAAAGCTGCAAGAGAAGAAGCAGAAGAAGAATAACATCAAGGCCACGCTTACCCTCAAGCCCGGCCACTTCCATCACTTTACCAAGACTCCCTTGTGATTTTTAAATCATGTGCGTATGACAATAGCATTACTTGTACTTTGACTATCTACGGATGGACTCGATGATACGAAGGGGAAAAAAAAAGAAAAACAGACCAAAAAATCCAAATCGGAAGAATGCAGAAAGCTATTCAATACACTTGCACAGCACCACACAGGTGGGGGAATCGTGTTATTATTCAGACTTGCGTCATTATGGTCTCACTGATAATCTCACTTTCTACGTCCAAAGTAGCCGCAGCTGGAAACCACGAAAAACAAGGCAATGGGTTCTAAGAACACCAGTGCTTTGAAAACTAAAATAATACTCTTGACTGTTCCATTATTCAAGATTGTAATTCTGGGTTGTTACGACGGAATAGTTAGGGACGGTGACTTCATGCCAGGCGCGTCAACGCCTGCTCTTCTGGTACCCACAGCAGTGAGGGCAGTGTTTTCTCCTAGAGAATCTTTCTCACCTCAGTCTATCAGGCACTTGCAACCACAAGATCCAAGCAGCGCTTCAGCTGAATCCTAAAGCGCTGAACTACACAAAAAGCAAGTGTGCTTCTCTCCTCCCAAATATGGTCAGTTTGCAACTGGTGTAGACCTCGACCCACTCAAAAAAGATAAAAGGATAAAAGGTGTGCTTAAGACCCAAATGACTCCTCCACCTGAGCCCCACACTACCAATGCCTGAACACATGTCATGGGGACCATACAGCCTCTGATGTTCGACTAGGTAGCAAAAGATTCCCTTAATAACTGTAAATGCAGTTATATAAACTGCGATCATAGCACAGTTATTCACATCTGTACTCACTTTTTGACAGAATCAGGGACCCGAAGGCAACAACAATGACAAACATGGCACAGATGGCATCCAGACGCACGGCGAACCATCGGGACGTGGTCAGAAACAAGAACCAGGCCTCTGGATTTGTGAAGCGGAATAAGGAGAGTGAATAAGCAGAAACACCATCTTAACCGCTTTGAGGAGGGGAGAGCGCTGTGCTAGGTTGAGCGACAGAAGATTGTGACACAAAGTAGGACAGCCAAGTTGAACATGTGAGGAGCCTGAAGAGTCCAAAAAGCAAGATTTTGACACAAGAGGACATGTGGGACACAGAGGAATCAGGCCAGGGGCCTTGTGGGACGCAAGCACGGGAGACTTCAACCCACGGGGTATAAACAGAAATATAACTGTAATAAAGAACACGGACAAACGGTACAATGGGTACATTCGCTGCAGGGCTGGGCCTCGGTGTCAGGCTTATCCTCTCATAGTGGCAACCGTTCCCAGTTCTCTGAGAGCAGAGCGCAGCAGCTAACAGGATCTGCACGTGGCTTACAAAATGCCTTTCTTAAGCTCGAAATACAATAAAGATTGGAAAGGTGGGCCAGGATTTTTACAGACTTAGGGGAAATTCTGAAATGTCTACCTAAGGAAAAAATATCACTGCTGCAAAGAATAACATACATCAAGTGGGCGGAAACTCTGACTATGAGGCAGTTCTTTTCCTCAGTCACTTAGGCCACCTTGCATGCTTTGCAAAGAGAGGGGCAAACTACAACCTGGGGCCAGGAATAGCCCATCACCTACTTTTGCAAATAAACTTTTCCTGGAACACAGCCATGGCCATTTGTATTATGTTTGCCTTGCTTTTCTGCAACCTGATTAGATACAACAGAGACAGGGTGGCACACAAAGCCTAAAATGTTTACTTTACTGTCTGGATCTTTTAAAAAAAAAAGGGTTACTGAATGCTGCAACAGGGTCCACAAAGCAACAGGGCACCATGATGCAAGGACCGTGCAAACCAGTCAGGGGAGTAAAATAGTGGTGTGACTGGGGACACGGAGGGAATGGAGAAGATGCTTTGAGGAAGGGGTGGGGGAGGATGTGCAGAGGCAGGCAGCGCAGAGAGAGAGCCACCTGAGAAGGAGGTCAAGCCGCAGAAGGCAGCATATCCCAACTCTTGAAATTATTTCTAGAAACGTACAGACCTGAGTGCAAATCCTGGTGAGCGTCGAACAACTCCTGAAACCTCTGTTCGGCTTTGAATGCCCGGATGGTCCAGAGTCCCTGGAGAGACGATGATAAGTGCGAAAACACCGGGCTCCGTGCTGGGGAAGCAGAGACACGACAGAGAAGGTCAGGGAGCCTGGATGCCAGGAAACAAACGACCTCCCCCACCCTGGGGTCGCAATTCCCACCAAAGGGCACACCGGGAGCTTCCTGGGGGGCTGCCTGGAGGAGGAGGGATGACACCCCTTCTGGAAAGGAAGTAGATGCAGAGAACTATGGAACACAATATACCTCTCTTCTTAGCTTGGTTTCTAGAAAGTTAGTATTAATTTGCAGCAACCATCCAGTCAAGGTTTCTGACATAAACATTGTCCAGATAACTTCTTTTAAACATAACAATTCTACTTCATGATTTTGTCTTAATAATGATGGTTATTTATTAATATTTTTACTAATTACAGCATAAATGGAAGCTAGTTTCCATTGCCATCCCAGAGGGCCCAGGTGCTCACTTGTAGCTTCCAGGCGTTTCACATCTCGTGATGTCTGTAAGAAATATCTCCGAAGAACAAAGAAAATGATGCCAAGGGGAATCAGAGGAATCGCAATCCAAGGAATCACCGCCACCGCGACTCCCACCACACCCATCACTTGTAGAAATGTCTGAAATAAAGAAAATAGATACAGAGCCCTCTCTATCAAACATTCTTATCAAAAATAAGTGTTAATGGGTTGATTTTTTTAGGCTTAAACTCCTTTTCACCAAAGGCAAGTCTGAAAAGTAGGGGATGCGTTCCTATCCAAGGAAAAAAACAAAAATTTAGGTGGTCCTCATGTTTATTGCAAGCTTACTATGTGCCAAGCACGATTTTTAACAGATGGGACTATTTCAGACTCAGACAGCAGGACCTGAGTTCCAAATTATGAACCAGTAGGTATTACTAGAGCAAGCAGGTAACACAGATGAGGAATCCAAAAGCCTCAACTATACCTGTATGGATAAAGAAAGGGTTAATTGCAAATTCCAAGACCAGGAAAGGGAGAAAAATTCAAATGTAGACCTCTGGAAATGAGAATTCCTCTTTCTAGGTTGGGTTTTTTTGTTTGTTTGTTTTTGTTTTTTCTTTGCGTACTTAACATTTGCTGAATGTGCAGGGCTGTGCATTCAATACTTCACTCCTGTGAACTCACCACTCCTCGCAGTACCCTTACTAGTAATAGTCCAGTCTCATTTTATAGATGGAGACACTGAGGCACTGGGAGAGGAAAAGCAACTTGATTGAGACCACAAAGCAGAAGCCATGGATCTCAGGAACCCACGTCAGAAGCCATTATGATAAACATAAACTTGACCCCGACATACAGGGCAACCTTCTATCATTGTGCTATGTATTTTAAATATTCATTTCAAACAATTCTTGGGTGAAACCTTTCTCCTGAAAATACGCAATGATCTTTCACAACTCAGAGCCATTCGTATATGTATGTATGTGTGTGTGTATACATATTTCTTTGCTTTTTAGGGCTTCACCTGTGGCATATTGAGGTTCCCAGGCTAGGGGTTGAGTCGGAGCTACAGCTGCCAGTCTACACCATACCACAGCCATTCTAGATCTGAGCCACATCTGTAACCTACACCACAGCTCACGGCGATGCCAGGTCCTTAACCCACTGAGTGGGGCCCGGGATGGAACCTGCGTCCTCATGGATACTAGTCAGTTTGGTTTCCACTGAGCCACAACGGGAACTCCCTCAGAGTCATTCTTTACTTTGCAGAGAATGACAACCCACACCTGGAGAAACACCCTTCAGTGTGTTTTGGGTGCCAGCGGCCATGGAGGACAGGACATAAATAGATTTATGGGCCCAGAGAATCCTAAGAATCTCATGAACCTGAACGCTAATAGGACATGGTTGGAACGTCAGGATGACAAAGGAGAGGACCCTGTCACCAACCCCTGAGGAAGAGAGTCTTATGAGCACCTCTCATCCTCAGGAAGGGTGCTGACCTGTGAGGCTGTTTCTGACAAACCTCACCGGCATCTAAATGAATTGGTAATTAAATATGTAAAAAAGCCGTACAAAGAAGAAAAAAAAAGGAAAAGAAAATAATGTTTGTGAAAAATGTTAATGGTTTTGTTTTCAAAACCTCTCCAATCAAAACTTTTGAGAACTAAAAATCTGCTTCATTGCCAGTGCCCATGGCCAGGTTTCTCATAATAGTGAAGAAATTCCATGATTCTCTTGATCTAGCTGACAATCAAAGAAAGGGTGGTTATTACCCCCCCATGCCAAAAATGGATAGCACTTCATGAGGCCTGCCATGTGTCCCAGCTCTCAGATATTTCACAGGCATTATTCAATTTCATTCTCACATCAAGCCTGAGTAAACGGGATCATTCTCTCCATTTACAAAGCCTGAAGAGGATGAATACTTTGCCCACAGAATTCAGTCACAGAGAGAAAGTTCCTATTTAAAAAATTAATATCTAAACATACTCCCCCATTTTTACATTTTCCTCCCATTTCTGTGCATCTTCTTGTTTTTTAGTTGTATCTGTTGTCTCCCATGCAAGGACTAACCACAGATTCTTAGTTAATAGGGAATAAGAGCCTGCGCAGCTCACAGAGCAGACATCGTTTCCAGTCTTAAAAACGGTCCCTAATAGAACACACCAACACATCTTACGATTTATTGTTTAAATAAGAAAAAAAAGTTTCATAAGAAAAATGAGCTCTAAGCCTAAAAAAAGCAAAATGACTTGGGGAAAAAAAAAACCAATTTAATTTTAATAAATACATAAATCCCAAGGACGCATTTTCAATATCTGTATTTGGATGGTGGTTAAAAACATTAAAACTTCACAGGAAGTCTCTCCCTCTAGAATTAATACTGTATTATAATATTGCAGAATTTAACGTATTCTTTTCACAAGCACAATTTTAAATACGAAGGCCTGTTTGCCTGTTTGACATTCAACTTTCAAATTGCTTACAGTCTTGTAGGAGTTCCTAGGTATCTACCCACATTTTACTTTAAACTTAATTCCATGGGATTCTGTTCCTGCTAGTCTTTGTGAAGCATGTGCCAAAGAACATGTTTTCTATAAACAGCAAGTAAAAATGTAGTCTTCTTATTTTATGCAAATAAATACGCCATCCATACTTTTGGCTCACTCCATTCTTATTTGAACTCTCACTTGCTCTCATATTTATATTAGGCACAATGCAAAATATGTATTTTATCATAAAGCCACTTAATTACTAGACGGTGCTTTTATTATTTGTTTACAGTATCAAAAAATAAAGTCAGGATCACTGCCATTGGTAACACCTCAAAGGAATTTCGGTTTTTAATTCTGCTCTCAGTCAGACCCTCAAGAATTCTGTTTCAAGTTGTGATAAGTACAAATCGTCCAGATTGCCTTAAACTATTGCTGATTTTGCAGAAGATATGGCTTAAGTGCAATAAACAAAGCAAGATTCACTTCTTGGCAGGAAAACACGGCAAGATTTTCTTTAGAGAGAGGGAAAAAATGATGCCTAGTTTTTGATCAGTAAGCTGTTTACTGATGTGACATAGGAGAGATTCTTCTATTTATTCTGGAAACATATGAGATAAAAATAACCTCTCAATGAAATGACTATCACATAGATTGCGTTACAAGATACTTGTAGAGGCAGTAAAATCCTGAACAGTTTCCAAAACTCTCTAAGTATTAAAAAATAAAATGTAATTCCCATCAAGCAATACTCATTACCCCTCGATTACAGGATGAATAGAAGCAAAGGGACAAATAG
Organism: Sus scrofa; assembly: GCF_054392235.1. Taxonomy (NCBI): domain Eukaryota; kingdom Metazoa; phylum Chordata; class Mammalia; order Artiodactyla; family Suidae; genus Sus; species Sus scrofa. Next base: position 71,187,126 of record NC_139393.1, read on the forward strand.
TTTTTTAAAAAAACTCTAATCTCCTAAATTTAATACCGACCCAGGGTTAATATTAAGTCCGCAGGGATAAGCTGATATGACGACTCCTTGTAAGTCTCAGGGAGTTCAGAGATCAGCCTGTTTCCAGATCCCTCCTTTATCAGCTATTTCTTTTGACCTCAAACTCTGTTAACTCTGTTAAATCAGACCGTGAGGGAAAGTTGGTGTGTCTTTGTCTGCATGATTAGATCCATACACACTCTCAGATTAACCTTTCCTAAATGTGTCCTTTCCTTAGGAGACACTAACCGTGCCTTTCATCCCTTATTTGACTACTGTGGATCTGTTCACATCCACACCAGCCCTGAGACCTTCAGTCAGCTCTTAATGTGGGTCTTCAAGGTCTCTGCAAGGAGACAGAACTCCAAGCCTCTGGCCAAAACAAGGATTACCAGACCCTTATCGCCCCACCCGTCTCATTGCAATGCCCCCTCTTGCCCTGCAGGTTGAGCAATCTGTCCTACTCCTTCCTACACCTCTACTAGGAAAGGTATGTGGCCCACTCCTCACCCCACCCCATAGGGGCCTTATATGCCCCCAACCAACCAGCAAGCGTATCTTAAGATCCCTCTTTCCCCAACCAATCAGCAAGTATACGGTGGGACCTCTCCTCTCTCCCTGGGCAATAAAAGGAGACAAGACCAAGTGCTCAGAGTTGGCTCTCCCTGATCATCAGCAAGTCCAGTGTTTCTTATCTCAGTAAACTCTTCTTTTTCCTCTGGGGGAGCTGATGAGCAAGAAGCCAGCCCACTATGTTAACAGCATTTCTTGTCTCCATGAATTTGTCTTTTCTTCACATTGCTCTGAATCTGGAAAATTCGTTTTCTGACTCATATGCACAGAGCAGGACACGAAATCCTGAGCCACAGCTAACTCCACAAAAGAGTGAATGGTAGTGTTTTGTTTACAGATTCTTAAGCAACACAACAGAAAGCATGGGGAAAATGAAGAACACTTCTTCCTGCCTTTCTGTTCACTATGCCTCTGTTACACAGGTAGATAGTAAGGTATGAGCAGAAAAGGGAGGCACGGGGTCTCATGGCAGGAAAACACTCATCATGCAAAGAGCGGGGTCCATGGGCAGCAGACAAGGAAAAGCAGGAACCTCTAAACTGACGGAAACCACATATTTTGGCATAATTAAGTGCCCTGGAGGCAGACAAAGACAGGTGGAAGAGGGTGCAAATCTCCAGGTCCAAATGTAACCTGCTTCTCATTGTGCCCTCATTACAATAAAGTTATAATAAAGTTAGTTATTCAGGTAAGTACCCATCAGGCACCAATGCCATGACACTTCTGATCAAAGCTAAATAAGGACAAAAATGCATCCTCCCTTTGGGAGGGTGGAGCTGGAATGAAAATTAAGGAACATGACCTCCAAGCCCTCCTTCTCATTGAATATTGCGACCATGTAATTGTATGCCCCTTATAACCCACATATCAGAGAAACACAGGGCAGCTGATCCCCTTTCTGCTCACCTCTCTTAAAGAGGTGTATCTCTCACATACATAAATTACCACTTTTCTTTCTCAATTTCCGTCTCGTTTCTGAATTTCTTCTGTGACAAGACAAGAACCTTTCCTTTGGGAACAGCTCAATGATCAAGAGTGGAAAAGAAATTCAAGACTAAAGTCCAACTATTTTATATTTTTAAACAGCACATTGTAAAAACAACAGCACAGGAGTTCCCACTGTGGCTCAGCAGGTTAAGAACCCAACATAGCGTCCGTGAGGATGTGGGCTTAATCCTTGGCCTCACTCGGTGCGTTAGGAATCTGGTGTTGCCACAAGCTGTGGCTTAGGTCACAGATGTGGCATTAGATCTGGTAATGCTGTGACAATGGTATATGCCAGCAGCTGAAGCTCTGATTCAACCCCTAGCCTGGGAACTTCCATATGCCACAGGTGTGGCTGTACAAAGGAAAAAAAAAGAGAGAGATAAAAATAACAGCACATAAAAGTAGCAATGAATTATGAGAAACAATGGATATACATGGATGACTGGCTTACTCTGCTGTATAGCAGAAATTGGCACATCATAAATCAACTATACTTTAATGAAAAAAAAAAAAGAAGAGAAAACAAAATGTTGAAGAAGGTACCCCATCAGAACACTAACCAAAAGAACCTGGAATATCTATCTAACATGAAGTTAGGAAGAATTCCCAAAAGCAAAGGAAAACCTTACATAAGAATAAAGGGTCAGTTTATCCAGAAGATATTTTTAATATCTAAATTTATCTAATCATAACATAGCTCCAAAATGTATAAAATATAAAAGCACAATCTGACAGAACTCAGTAAAAATAGATTGTGTCTTACTCATAGTGGGAGATTTAAACCCACCTACCATAATAACTGATAGAATAAGAGGATAAAAATCAGTGGAGATGTAATAGTTAAGAAATATGTAATAGTACCATCCTTTTCAATGGAACATGCTTTTCAATTGCATATATCCTCTACCATAAGCAAGTATCAATAAACGCTGACGGACACAAAATGTACATAATATATTCTGACCTAAGTGGATTTAACAGGAAATCAAAAATAAAAAGTAACTAAGAGAAAGTTCCTATTGTGGCACAGAGGAAATGAATCCAACTAGTACCCATGAGGATGTGGGTTCGATCCCTGGCCTCACTCAGTGGGTCAGGGATCCAGCGTTACTGTGAGCTGTGGTGTAGATCACAGATGGGGCTTGGATCCTGTGTTGCTGTGGCTGTGGCCACCAGCTGCAGTTCCAACTCGACCCCTAGCCTAGAAACTTCCATATGTCGCAGGTGTAGCCCTAAAAAGCAAAAATAATAATAATAATAATAATAATAAAGTTAATTCACTTGTGAAGAGAAACGGTCTTTTTAAAAACAAATTTAAAAAAAAATAAGCTAAAGTATGCAGGAGAATGAAAATTTAAAAGTAGACAGTAATGAAATTAAAAACTAACTTCTAAGGAGAAGATTAAAATCAATAAATTTAGGAGTTCCTATCATGGCTTAGTGGAAATGAACCTGACTAGAATCCATGAGTACGCAGGTTCAATCCCTGGCCTCACTCTGTAGGTGAAGGATTTGGTGTTGCCATGAGCTGTGACTCAATGCAGATGCAACTCGGATCTGGTGTGGCTGTGGCTGTGGTGTAGGCAAGACATCTAGCCTGGGAACTCCATACGCCTCGGGTGCAGCCCTAAAAAGACAAAAAATGAATGAATGAATTAAAATAACATAAAATCAATAAATTCAAAGATTGGTTCTTTTTAAAGTACCAAGGAAATGTAAAAACAACAACAACAACAACAAAAAACAAAACCAAGAGTTCCCGTTGAGGCGCAGTGGTTAATGAATCCGACTAGGAACCATGAGGTTGCAGGTTCGATCCTGGGCCTTGCTTAGTGGGCTAAGGATCTGGCATTGCCGTGAGCTGTGGTGTAGGTTGTAGACACAGCTCGGACCCTGCATTGCTGTGGCTCTGGCGTGGGCTGGCAGCTACAGCTCCAATTCGACCCCTAGCCTGGGAACCTCCATATGCCGAGGGAGTGGCCCTAGAGAAGGCAAAAAAAAAGACAAAAACAAACAAACAAACAAAAAAACACGGACCGGGGGGAGATTGCCATTATTTTGATTGAAAGAGGATGATACAATAGATAGCATAGGCATTAAAAAATATATAATGAACACTGTACTGATAAATTTTAAAAATTTAATTCACAGGACAAATTTCTTGAGAATCATACAAAGACATACATAACAAGAACTAGAAAATCTGAAATATAAAATTCCATATTAATGAAACAATTAGAATCCCTAATTTTATTTTTTCTCTTTACAACTGCACATGACGCATATGGAAGTTCCTAGGCCAGGGATCAAATATAAGCCCCAGCTACTTGTTTGAATTTTTTTTTTTTGGTCTTTTGTCTTTTTAGGGCTGCACCTGCAGCATATGGAGGTTCCCAGGCTAGGGGTCCAATGAGAGCTGTAGCTGCCAGCCTGCACCACAGACACAGCAACTTGGGATCTGAGCCGTGTCTGCAACCTACACCACAGCTCACGGCAATGCCAGATCCTTAACCCACTGAGCAAGGCCAGGGATCGAACCCGAAACTTCATGGTTCCTAGTCTGATTCGCTTCTGCTACGCCACGATGGGAGCCCCAAGCTGCAGCTACTTGTAACTGGTAAATGGAGGCTGGCCAAATTGATACATAAAACTGACCATAACAAAAACGAAATATTTTTCATGTCTTTTTATGAAGTCTGCACAATTCTGATCCCCAGAGTTGACAAATTATTTCAAGAAAAGCAGATTACAGACCAATATCCCTTGTGAACAATAGACACAAATATTCTTGACAAAATATTAACAAATTACATACAGTGATACATCAAAAAAAAAAAAAAGATGCTACATCATGACTAAATGGAGTTTATTCCAGAAATTTAAGTTTACCTTTCAAATACTAATCACAGGTAGCATATAGTGACATATAGATGATGCTATGCATCATGACCAAGTGGAGTTTATTCCAGAAACATAATCTGCAAATAGCAATCGGTATAATTTACCACATTAAAAAGGTAAAAGTGAATAGCCATATGATTATATGAAGATATGTAGCAAACATACTGGTCAAAATTCAACGCTTTTTGGGGGGGGCTTTGACTTTTTAGTGCCACACCTCAGGCATTATGGAAGTTCCGATGCTAGGGGTGGAATCAGAGCTGCAGCTGCTGGGCACAGCCACAGCCACAGCCAATGCAGGATATAAGCCACGTCTGCAACCTACCCCTCAGCTCAGAGCCACACCAGATCCTTAGGACACTGAGCAAGACCAGGGATGGAACAGAGTCCTCATGGATACTCGTCAGGTTCCTCACTGCTGAGCCACAACGGGAACTCCCTAGAGGAACCTCTCTCAATGTTAACAGATATTTACCTAAGAAGCTGTAGTTAACTTCTTTTCCCCCTGGCCACAACCTCTGCACGTTAAGTTCCCAGGACAGGGACTGAATCTTAGCCACAGTGGTGATCTTCACTGAGGCAGTAAGGGATCCTTAATTCATTGCGCTCAGTGGGGGATCAAACCAGCGCCTCAGCCCTGATCTGAGCCACTGCAGAGATGGAACCAGCTACTTAACCCACTGCATGACAGCAGGAACTCCTAAAATCATTCCTAAAGGAAAAATATTGAGAGATTTTGTCCTAAGAGTACAAGAATGTCTTATCTCATCACTTTTTTTAAACAATGACTAAAAATTTTTGCCACAGCAATAATTCTAGAAAAGGAAAGAAAAGTCATAAATACAGGAAACAAAGAAGTAAAACTGTCAATATTCACAGCTGACATTACTGTATATATAGAAACTTCTATGGAAATAAATGAAACAGAAAAACCAAATCGACAAAAAGCAAAGAGAATTCACAAATAAATCAATCGTATCTCCATATACTAGCAACTGGAAAATGATATTAAAAACAATTCCACAAATACAATTAAAAAACATCAAATTCTTGGTAATGAATGTAAACAAAGGAATAGAAGATGTCTATAATAATAACTATGAAACACTTCGAAAATTAAGGAAGACCTAATAAGCGGAGAGATGTACATTATTCATAATTGACAGACGATACTGTTAACCTCAGAGACGCCTCAAACAGATCTATTCCCCAAAGGAAATATTAATGAAAGTCCCAGGAGGCCTTTATGAAAAAACAAATTAAAAGGTTTCTAAAGTCTATACAAAAAGTAAAGGATCTGGAATGATCAAAGCAATCTTGACTACTGTACCAAGTTAGAGGACTTCAACCACTGGATTTCAAGTTTTACTAAAACGTTCAATAACTAAAAGTGGAGTAATGGTACAAAGATATAGATCAGTGGAAGGATACAGATATAAACTTATTCATAAACAGTCAAATGATCATCGATCAAGGTGCCAATTCAATGGATAAAAGGCTTTTAAATAAATGTGGCTAGAAGAACTGGTAGGGGAAAAAAAAGGCCAATAAGCATTAATGAAAAAGACAGTATCATTAATCATCAGAAAAATGCAAATTGAAACCACAATGTGACAAGTCATATCCAGAAAGAATAAATTCACAAGGACTGATGATACTAAGTGTTGCAAAAACTGCAAAGATTGGAACAACCACTAGGTAACTCCCCTATGCTGCTGGTGGGCGTGTAAAATGGTACAACTATCTTGAAAAACCTTATGGGAATTTTTTATGTTAATTATTTGTCCACCTTATGACCCAGCAATTCCACTGCTAAGTATTCCAGCTGAGAGGAATGGAAACTTATACTGGAATAAACACTTGAGCAAGAAGGTTTGCTGCTAGCATCTGCCAGCAAGAAATTATCAACTGGAATATAGATTCATTGTAGTGTCTTCCTATTATCAGGTACCATTTAGAATGGAAAAAAAAAGAACCACGGAAAAATGCAGCAACATAGATGGCTCTTGAAAATCTAGAAAACAAGGTAAGCAAAAGGCAACACAGAATGTACCACGTCCATTCTAGTTACACGAACGGAGGCAAAGTGATCTGTATCGACAGAAATCTGAAAGGAGTGTAGTGGTGTCCAAAGCAAAGGGGCAAGGGCTTTTCTGAGGTCATGGGACTGTTCTACATCTTGTTTTAGGTAGGTGTAAAAGTGATGTACACAATTATCAAATTGCTTCTTGTTATAGCAAACTACACCTCAAAAAAGAAAGAAAAAAAAAATAGGAGTTCCCATTGTAGTTATAGTGCAGCAGAAACAAATCCAACTAGGAACCATGAGGTTGAGGGTTCGATCCTGGCCTCGTTCAATGGGTTAAGGATCTGGCGTTGCTGTGGGCTGTGGTGTAGGTCACAGATGCGGCTCGGATCTATCGTTGCTGTGATTCTGGCGTAGGCCAGCAGCAACAGCTCCGATTAGACCCCCTAGCCTGGGAACCTCCACATGCTTCGTGTGCAGCCCTAAAAAAGACAGAAAGACCTAAAAAAAAAAAAAAGAATCAATAGTTAAACAGGTTTTTAAGAATAGGTTAAAAAAACAAAACATGATGACATCAGAATTCAATACCCATTTCTTAGGTCAAGTTCAGGCAGGTGTAAGATGCACAGCCATACTGTCATACGGTGATTTCCAAGGGGGAGGGGCATGTATGGGGGTGAACAGTAAGCAGCTGTGTGCCTCAAACAAGTGGCTCCAGAGCCACATGTGACTTATCTCCTGTAGGATGCAGCCCTTAGTTTCGACATTAGAGCTGTCCTATCTGCTCTGTAACTGGACGAAGATAACAATCAAGGAGGACTAAATCAATAGGCCCGGAGAGAGGGCTGCAAGAAACAAGCTGAGTCAGGAAACTCACAAGTAGAAGACAACCACAAGAAACAGATTCTAATTAATCATGTTCCACATCAGATTGCAGAAATGTACCATAGATAAAAGACTAAGCGCAAGGGAAATTCTCCAACTTGTTCTTTCCTCTTCACCTTCCCAAAAAATCTCACCAGAGTAGGTACGACTGAAAAAGACGTACTCAAATATAGCATATGGAATTCCCGCCGTGGAGCAGTGGTTAACGAATCCGACTAGGAACCATGAGGTTTTTTTTGGGTTCGATCCCTGGCCTTGCTCAGTGGGTTAAGGATCCGGTGTTGCCGTGAGCTGTGGTGTAGGTTGCAGACGTGGGTCAGATCCCGCGTTGTTATGGCTCTGGCGTAAGCTGGTGGCTACAGCTCCGATTCGACCCCTAGCCTGGGAACCTCCATATGCCGCGGGAAGTGGCCCTAGAAAAGGCAAAAAAGACAAAAAAAAAAAAAAAAAAAAAGGAATAGCATATGGAGGAGTTCCCATTGTGGCACAGGGGAAACCAATCCAACTAGGAATGATGAGGTTGGGGGTTCGATCCCTGGCCTCACTCAGTGGGTCCGACATTGCCGTGAGCTGAGGTGTAGGATGCAGATGTGGCTAGGATCTGGCATTGCTGTAGCTGTGGTGTAGGCTGGCAGCTATAGCTCTGATAATACCCCTAGCCTGGGAAGCTCCATATGCCGCTGGTACGGCCCTAAAAAGACAAAATAATAATGATTATAATAGCATAAGGAGACTCTAAAGTTCTCCACATGAGTAAGTTTTCAGCCCTTTTCCTCTCTCTCGTAACAACTGTCGGTTTTATCATCCCTAAAGACACACGATGGCAAGGAGAGAAAGTGACTGGCATGGCCACTTCTGTTTTGCCAGGGCCATCATCCAATAACGCCACAACATAGAGTTATATGCTCTGTACATAACGAGGCTTGATATAAATGAGATTCTTATTTTTTTAAGTCTTAATTAGCATCTTTTTGAACACTAAACATTATCATTGGAACACACATGCTGGGACAGACAAATTGGAGCACTGGTTGCCAACCTGGGAAGGTCCCTGGGGATTAACTGTCACCATGCTGCTGTTGATGGGGCAGCTTCCTAAGAATGCTAACGATCACGCTGGGAAAAAAGCAACCTTCTCATCTTCCATCTTTCATTAAAAAGACAGGTAAAGGGAGCATGTGAGTGGGCTTGTGTGAAGCATCTCACTCTGATCCCAGAAACCCGAGGGTCAAGTGATTGTAAACATTTCCAGTAACTCGTATCATCAACTCTCCCTTCCATTAACAAGGAAACCCACTTTAACTTGGCAGTGTGCATGAATCCTTCTCTCTCGAAACGGCACCTTCAAGAAATGTTCCATCCTTGCAAATGCCCTGACTAAAACGCTTTTGTTGATTTGTAAAGCGTGAAAATGAGGTGATCTACTTAAAAAGGACGAGTTTACTTTTTTTAACTTTTTAAAACAGAGATCTTTCAAACCAGGGCAAGGCAGCCTAACTAACAATGTCTTTTGTTCAAGGGGGATTTCAGGGAGGGGGGAGAAAAGGGGTCAACACACCATAGAAATCTCAAAATGACAACGTCTTTGTTCAGTGAAAGAGGCTGGGATGCTTTCTACACAAGTTCCCTGACATCTCTACACAATGAAATGCAAGGGTCAGTGGTGCTGAGACAAGGAAAGGCAGTTCCACTCTTTGCTTCTCTAAAAGCCAGTGACCCACCCCTTATGCTGAGTCTCAGGCTGGCTTTGTTCTCAGTGTCCAGAGGCAGCAGCTCCTTCTCCTGCGCTCCCCCCTCTGAGAAGGAATGACTGAGGGCACCTGCTTCCCATTTTCTTTTTCTTGGGCATTTTCACTTCCTAGAGCTGCAGTTGGTGTGTTTTGTGTGCGGAGAGGAGGGAATGACACGTTCCATGGTGGTCCCACCACTGCGGGCACTGGGGGTTCAGGGAGCCTCAGGACTAGCCCTTTGTGTCAGGGAAGGATATGAAAAGTCAGTATTTTAGGCAAAGCCAAGCTGTTGATTTTTTTCATGGGGGGGGGGGGGGAATCAGAGGTGGGTGGGGAAGAAGGATTTTGCAATTCCGTTGTACTCAATAAATGACATCATATTGCTGTGTACAAGCTTGCATGCTCAAGGCAGTCCCCCTTTTTTTTTTAATTAACATGCCTAAGTTCATACTTCTGTATCTTACTTTTCATTTCTACTACTAGTAGGAAAACTGCTTGAAAGTGATCTCAGTAATTTCTGAAGACTTGAGACTCCTTACTCAGTGGTATCTGAGACATGGTAAATTGTATGAAAATTACATTCATGTGATCAAACAGTCTATTTTGAAAACAAGTGCTTTTGATTCCATTGAATCTACATGAGAAAGTGTCTACTAAAAGCTTCAGAGATTACAAACCTAGAATCTTTCTGATACAAACTCACGTGATGATATAGATGGGCCTGGAAACTGCCTATGACAATTACATTAATAAAAAATAACACTATTATCAGACGATTTTTTGCTGCTTAAAGATATAAGTGGTATTTTTTAAAAACTAGCCATTATTCAGCACTTCGCATGGAGTTAGAGGTCATGCTAAGAATTTCATTATGAGTGACCTCATTTTGTCTTCCCAACAGACCTTATGAAGTTGGTATTATTTTTTCTATTTTACAGAGATAATCATAAATGATTCCCATTAACACATAATCATATTTACAGCAGCACACTCAACTCTCACACAACTAAAACATGAAGGTTTTCCCAGAGATATGATTAACACTGGAAAAAACCATTTCCAAAGCTCTGACACAGCAGGTAGAATCACACTAAATAGAACACATAAATTGTTTTGTGTTTTTTCCCCATGCTGCATTTCTTCTTCCTTTGGAATCATGAGCAGCTCCAATCTTGCCAGCAAGTATCATTTGACTGGACAGGCAGCATACCTGGCAGCTCTAAGAGTCAGTGCATATGACGGTGTACAAACTCGCGACGGCTCCTCTGCTGGGACACCTGCTTACGGATGGCATCGCCTGAAGGGATGGACTGTCCCGCAGTGTGGACCACTATTCAGGAGCCAAGGTTCTCATTAGCCACATTTGGCATCACCGCTTGGACACCCCAAACAGAAACCTGGACAGACCAGTGCCTCTTCCTGGCTTCTCAAGGTGGGCAAAACCCAGTCCTTCCGCTGATCTCTTCCTCTCGGTGGCCTTCTACCCCACAGAAAAAAACCCCAAACGACACTCCAAATCAAGTCCATGTGCTGGACCCTTCTGGCCCTCTCCATCCTCATCTCCTCTTGTGCCTGATTTCAAACCTTCCAGTCCAGCTTTTTACACTCTGCTGTCCCTGCCGGCACCCTATACCCTCCTGGGCTCCCTGCCATTTGAGCCTCCCCCATCCCTACATGAGGTTCAGGAATCCATGCAGCGCCATCCCCATTCGCTCCAGGCAGGGTTACAGAAGATGCCCCCTTCACTGCTACGATGTGGATGAATAGTTGGCCGGCTCCAAAATAAATAATACAAAATCTTACGATTTTGGCAGACACAGGTGTCATGCCAGAGTTTCTTTTGCATAAATCACATTGGGAACACACCATCTACAACTTCCAAGACACTTGTGATGCTCTCAGCACACAATTCTCCTATGTTTCTCAAATTTGTCCCTCACTCCTACTGATCTGTTGTCTCCTCAACAGGTTTTTTTTGTTTGTTTTGTTTTTAAAGTGAAGCCTTTATTAGATCTCTGCCAAGTATCCAACTTGCCATACACAGAACTCTTCCATTTGGCGTTCATATTTTTTTCACCAGATGATAAATCTGTCCCCTAGGACATTATAGCAAGGGTGAATAGCATGAACATGTTTAGGAAGAGTCACAACAGATTCTGAGGAAAGACAGCCAGGCAGAGGATTGGGGCATCCTCGAGGCACATTTCACAGAGGGAGGATGGAGAGAACAAGCCATGCAGGAGCAGGTCAAAACGAATGAATAGATCAAGCAAAAAGAGCAGTTCTTGACATTTACCTCGAGAGGGTCAAGGGTAAGTCTGCAGTTAATGACTTAATTTTCGGCTTCATTCAAACAAGTGTAAAGCCATAACATCACCCGTGCCATTCGTTTCACTAGCTTTATCCATAAATCTCCTGAAAACAGAAAGCCTCACAGAATGCATCAGATCATGAAACATTCTCAAGTTTCCAGTAAACCTGGGGCGCCGGCATTGCTATACAATGAGGTGAACTGGGGGAAGCAGAATCAAAAACCCAGGGAACCTCAGAGAAGCCCGTGACTCAGTCTGGAGATGCCAACACAGATGCTGGGTGGAACCAGCACAGGGAAGTGGGGAGAAGGAAGGCTTGCCTGTAAGACTTTGTCAGGTGACCCCAAAGAGGAGAAGGAAATCTGAAACCATCAAGATCCTTTTCAGGAAGCCACCATGGGCACAACTGAGGGACAACGATCACATATATGTAACAAAACCACATTATCAGCCTTGCTGATTTTCAAGGAGGTCCACCAACTGGGAAGGTTACACTTTAAAGAAGAGAGACAGGGAGTTCCTGTCATGGTACAGTGGTTAATGAATCTAACTAGGAAACATGAGGTTGCGGGTTCGATCCCTGGCCTTGCTCACTGGGTTAAGGATCCAGCGTTGCTGTGAGCTGTGGTGTAGGTCACAGACACGGCTATGATCCCGCGTTGTTGTAGCTCTGGTGTAGGCCAGTGGCTACAGCTCCAATTGGACCCCTAGCCTGGGAATCTCCATATGCTGCAGGAGTGGCCCTAGAAAAGGCAAAAAGACAAAAAAAAAAAAAGAAGAAGAAGAAGAAGAGAGGGAGTTCCCGTCGTGGCGCAGTGGTTAACGAATCCGACTAGGAACCATGAGGTTGCGGGTTCGGTCCCTGCCCTTGCTCAGTGGGGTAACGATCCGGCGTTGCTGTGAGCTGTGGTGTAGGTTGCAGACGCGGCTCGGATCCTGCGTTGCTGTAGCTCTGGCGCTGGCCAGTGGCTACAGCTCTGATTCGACCCCTAGCCTGGGAACCTCCATATGCTGCGGGAGTGGCCCAAAGAAATAGCAAAAAGACAAAAAAAAAAAAAAAAAAAAAAAAGAGAGAGACAAGCACACATATTCTCATTGTCCCTTGGAAATTACATAATGACCAGCCAATGTACCTGCTCAAAGACCCTGAATGAGGCCCACTCTATAGGTTCAAATTCAAATCCTAGACAAGCCTTCTAGGCTGACATGTGACCCTGGTTTATGCAGAGGCCTACAAACGTCATATGCTCCAGCCACAAGCAATATTTTCCATGTTTAAGATGTGCATCAAGCTACTGGATTTGCAAAGGATCAACAATGTGATCGTCCTTTCAGGGTTTGAGTGTCTACATTTCCGTTGACACACAAACACACTCATTTACACTGATATAACCAACAAGCTCTATTATCTGAAATCAAATATAACGGGATTACTATCTGCACAGAAAAGAGGGTTATTAGTGCAAGGGTTTTCTTTTTTTTTTTTTTCCTCCATAAAATGATAGATTACAGCCAGTTTATACATTTCTAGTATATAAATTTAACCATTTCTCTTTTAAATCCAGCATATTCATGCAACTTTCAATAAAGGATATATTTCCAATGACTAGTTTTAGTACAACATAGAATCACTTATTTATAAAGTTTTAACGTAAATCTTCCAAAACCCAAGTGAATGTGAATTTGCTTTCTTCACTATTTGTTCTTGTTTACACAGTATTACTACAAGAGCCATTCAAGTCACAACCCAAACAAATGAGCAACAACATTTCTGAAAATACAGTGGCCTCTACTTACTAACCTTTCAGATGCTCACTGCTAAAAAAACACTCACGATTTCTCTGATATTCAAGGTTTAAGGCCAGGCCTATCACAAAGGTCTTGAGTAGTTTGCAGACCAGAGAATTTCATGAATGAGCAAAAATTTCCTAAAGCATTTTTAGGGAAGGCAAGTAGATTTGTTCACAGTTAATTCTGAAGACAGAATAAGACAACAAGCAAGTACCACAATTTCAAAAAGGTTTATACCTCAAATACAATGAGATCTTATTAATAAACACTTCTATAATTTTGGCTGGGGAGGAGGAATAGGTAACGGATGCGAAATAAGTTAAATATGACTAGAGATTCCAGCCAGGACCTCTCATAATAGGAATACTCAGGTGGGATCAAAACGTAGGTGCCTCTGTCTCCCTCAAAGAAGCATAATGAATATAACTCTAAAATATAAAAAGAGGCATTCCTGGACTTCCCGTTGTGGCTCAGTGGGTTAAGAACCTGACTAGTATCTACGAGGATATGGGTTCAATCCCTGGCCCGGCTCAGTGGGTTAAGGATCCAATGTTGCTGCAAGCTGTGGCATAATTTGAAGACTTGGATCCAGTGTTGCTGTAGCTGTGGTGCAGGCCAGCAGCTGCAGCTCCTGTTTAACCCCCAGCCTGGGAACTTCCATATGCCACAAGTGTGGCCATTAAATGGAAAAAAAAAAAAAAAAAAAGGACTTCCTGCTATGGCTCAGCAGGTTAAGGATCCGGCATTGTCTCTACAGTGGCACAGGTTGGATCTCTGGTCCTGGCCCAGTACGTTAAGTAAAGATCCAATACACTGTAGCTGTGGCATAGGTCACAGCTGCAACCTGTATTTGATCCCTGGCCTGAGAATTTCCATATACTGTGGGAGTGCCCCCCCCCAAAAAAAATAAATAAATCTTTAACTGGTCATTTACTAGCTGTATGACTGCAGACAAACTGTATAACTTCTTTGGGCCTCAATGCCTTCAGTACAACAACTGTATGCACGTTTTGGTGTGGCCAGGAAGATGAAATGAGACACTATATAAAAAATTAAGGATTTAAAAGGAGGTTTGGCACCCAGGAAGCCATCACTAAATGTTAGCTAGGACGATGGTTATTTACAGGTCATCTGGACTACAAAAGACTTCCACCTTATGTGCTGACATTAGAACTCCTGGGTGATGGCCATTTCAGTGTATTTAGAAAATCAAGACATCCAAACAGAAAAACAGAATAAATTCAGCTCTGGAAAAAAGAAAACAAAAACCCCTACATCATCCTAATTGCTTCATATTGACTCAGCCAGATGCCACCTGATGTCTGGGAGTCACTGCCCTAAAAGGAAGGTCTAGGAAGGAGAAGACTGCAGAAAACCAGGTCCAGTCTGTGGGCTGACCCAGTACAGTTTGCACCAGCTCGAGGATGGAAACGCTAAGTATTGATCTGCATCAGTTTATAAAGCTGTGCTCCGGGTGAGGGGACACCGGACAATGCAGCTTGGAGACTCACCTTTCAGGGATTAGGCATTTACTGGTGATTTGAAACCATGTCTTAAAAACCCTACAAGGAGTGTCAAATACATACAAATTCAGCATAAAATGTTAACTGGATGTCCCTCTTCTGTTTAAAATGTCCCAGTGTTTTCCCACTCCAACCAGAAGAGAACCCAAAGCCCTTAACCAGGGCCGAGGAAGCCTCTGTCTCGAGCCCCTTCTCTCCTCTCTTCCCTGCTTGGCTTCCTCTCTTTCCAGAACAGCCACTTCGTTCCCATCTTGAGCCTGTACACCTGTGCCTCCTCCTCAGCTTGCTCCCCCTGCTCCCCCGACCCCCAGATCCTTTTCACATGGCTCTTTCCTCCCAATTGTTCAAAGTCAAATGGAATCACTTCTTTGTCCACCATGTTTCTAGCAGGACCCAAAGTCCTGGGTCAATACTGTCCTTTCCCCAGTGCACCGCAGCCTTTTGGGATTAATCTGTACATCTGTTTACTATCTGTCTGCTGCACAGGAATGTCAATTCCTGGAAGCTGACACCTGGTTCACTGGCCCATGTACCTTGTCCTAGAAAAGGGTCTGGCATACCGGATGTACCCAACGGACTGAGGGATCAGCAAGGTCTAAGGCAGTAGGCTTAGCACAGCTCTCTGCCTCCTGTGACAGGGGCCCCTTGCGGGACACAGTGTGTTACTGAGGACAGAGTGGTTGGTCCAGAAAAGCTTCGTTAATGGGGAAAAGGGACTTATTGATCCCTAAAAAAAGTGGAGCATTGAGAAGGTCCATTTGAACACGGGCTAAAGGAGTGCAAACACACACACACACACACACACACACACACGCGTGCGCGCGTCAACAGCCAGTCTAATGGGCAGGAAAACTTTTTCTTCAGGAGTTATAGAGCTTAAATATAGGGGCTAGGAAATTTGAATTGAACTCCCCAGGCCTGGGCTGCCCCATAACACATTCATTGGCAAACGAGGCAAAACAAATCTATTTCGACCTACATTCTCAGACAGTGCTGCCCTGTGGGGAGAAGGTGTGAGAAGGAATTAGAGGAGAGAGCAAACACTTTAGAAGTCATAAAGGTAAAAAATGATCAAACACCATCCAATGTTTATCAAAAGTATACCCAAGAATCATCAAAAATGAGGTTAAACACATTTGGTACTGTGTCCTTTAAAACAAACTGTAGGAGTTCCCATTGGGGCGCAGTGGTTAACGAATCCGACTAGGAACCATGAGGTGGCGGGTTCCGTCCCTGCCCTTGCTCAGTGGGGTAACGATCCGGTGTTGCCATGAGCTGTGGTGTAGGTTGCAGACGTGGCTCGGATCCCGTGTTGCTATGGCTCTGGCGTAGGCCGGTGGCTACAGCTCCGATTGGACCCCTAGCCTGGGAACCTCCATATGCCAAGGGAGCAGCCCAAGAAATAGCAAAAAAACAAAACAAAAAAAAAAACCAAAAACCAAAAAACAAAACAAACTGTACAACCCTCTTCAAGCCCCTTCCTGACCCCACTCTCAGCAGATGACAGACAGAAAAGACTGGCTCCCACCAGGAACTCAGCTTCTGGCAGCACCCGCTGCCCTCCACCCACAGGGGCCTTTTCCTCTCATTTGGGATCAAAGGTCACCTCCTGGAAGCTCCGCCCACCTCCTCCTGGACCAGGCTCCCCACTGCCTCCAACCCCACAGCTAGTTTGCCTTCCAGGACTTTCTGCACAGCCCTCTCACACAATCAGGATCCAAAGGCAGCAAGGGGGGAGTCTCTGGATGCCCCCCACCCCTCGAGCGGCTGGAGGAGACCCATGAGGGGAGGGCTTCGTGCCTGACTCCCCCCTGAGCCTCAGGGCCTCAACGTTGGTCCCTGTTTGGTGAAGGGAAGGAGGGAGAGAGGGAAACACCACCATGTCCTCCTCTGACCCACAAACTAAACCCCAACAAGCAGCAGCTCCTCCTCAGAGCCTTCATTCCCAACAGGCCTCCCTCCTGTTTCAGACTCCTTCAGAGCAGCCTGCCCGCACCTCTGCTCCCTCCAGGCCTCTTCCAGTCTCAGCCCTTTGCCCTCTGGCAAAGACTAGGATTTTCTCTCCCCACGTTACTGGAATCTGTTTTACTGAACTCGTGTAACTCTCACGCTAAAGCTGGATCCAGTCTCGAGCAGGAGCCGCCTGCTGCAACTCATCACGCAGCACTCCTGTCCTCAATGACTTTCTACCTCTCTCTCCCAGGATAGCGTGCCTGGGGGAAGCCATGCAACGCCACATCCCCAAGCCCTGCATGGTGCCTAGCACACTGGACATACTCAATGAGTGCTTGTCAAATGAATGAAGACAAGGGCTCCATCATCTTGGAGTTCCTTGCGGCACACTAAGTTAAGGATCCAGCATTGTCACTGCAGCAGCTCAGGTCTCTGCTGTGGCATGCCTCTGATCCCTGGTTGGGAAACTTCCATGTTCCACAGGGGTAGCCAAAAACAAGCAAACAAACAAAAAGGCTCCATCTGAGTGCTCGCTGTGGCAAAATGGGATTGGCAGTGTCCCGGAAGCAAGCACTGGGATGCAGGTTTGGTCCCTGGCCTGGCACAGTGGGTCAGGGATCTGGTGTTGCCACAGCTTTGGCTTGGGTCCTGACTGCTGCTCGGATCTGATCCCCGGCCTAGGATCTCCATATGCCGCAGGGAGATCAAAAAAGGAACAAAAGAAAAAAAAAAAGCCTTGGTCTTTTTCACCTCCGCATCCCTAGCTAAAGTAGAAACCCAATAAAAGACTGCTGGAGCAGCTGGCAGAGGGCAAGGAAGCTGGCATCACTGGCCATAGAGCTGCCTGAGCATCTTCTGACATAAATCGCTTCTCACTGACTGCAGAGCATAGCCTACGACGTGTCAACCCTGGATGTTGCAGACCCTCCGCCAAGAGGCTTCAAAGGACCACTTTGGCCAATTGCTTATGCGAAGATAACTGAAAATTTCGAGATGGGTTAAGATGGTGGAGTAGAAAGACTGCTGGGAAAACCCAAAAAAGGAGGACACGCTGTAGCTGTGAGAAATAACAAAAGCATTACCAATGCATGAGTCACAGATGAATAACAGAAATAATGTGGATTTGTTTGGAGAAATGTTAAGATGTAATCACACATATATTCACAAAACAAAAGAGTCGCCCATCAAATTTTATAAATATACTGTATGATTAAAAAGAGAAATCATGAGCAGTTATCGTCCTTAATAAAATTAAATTTTAAATGCCAGTAATATATGACAAATATTGCAGATACATCACACTATTGTTAGTTAAATTAATCGCTGTTTTAAGAAAATGAGAGGTTATGTTTAGATCGCAGGTATTTGTCTTGTGGAATGAGGAAGCCAGTCAAACACTTACAAATGTCAATTTTAAGTGACAATGTTGTTTACTGATGTTTATCCAAATACATCATGTTTTGAATGCTGAAGTCCTAGGCAAAGAATTCCCCCCTCATTGATTGCTCCCATATGAGGGCTTCAAGATTTTTATACTGTCTTTTCATCCTGATTTTCATAAAGAGATGTAGTTTTAATGTGTGAAGAACCATGTTCTAGCCTGAAAGATGCCTTGGGTTTTCAAATATTGCTGGTACTCAACGCTGTTAGGATTTGTGAAAAATCAAACGAATAGAACTTGTCCGAACAACACTTTGATAAGCCAGATGTGCACTGCCAGCCACTGACTAACTGATCTGATAAGCCCAAGGCAGCAGTGAGGTAAGCTGCTGACTGTTATTACTTGTTAAATAGTATCCACTTCCCATGATATTCAAAAACGTGCCTGATCTCCCCTTCCCAAAATGCCTCCTCCGTTAAGCACTCGTCTCCCTTCATTTACTCCCGTTCCATGCCTGGGTCAGCTCAGGTTCCAAAATCCTGTACCCCACACGTGACCCCATACCCCACCCCGGGACCCCCCCACCCCACCCTGTTGGCCGGATTTCTCAGTGGCAGGCTGGACAAAGGTAAACTACACACGTTTTCAAAACGAGCTGTGTCACTGTTTCCCATTAGCATGGCTATGAATCACTATCTAAAACCAAAACCAAAACAAGAAATAAAACCCCGTAAATATTCGCAAAGTACAACAGAACTCTTTTACTGAAGTCCAAGGGACACCGTTTAGTAAATAGCCTCTATCTGGCCAACAAACTCGCTCACATTTTAAACATTTTCTTATCTCAGTCATTTTGTTAGTGGAATAATAAAGTCTGCCCCTGACTTTCGGACTTGCTTGATGGGAGGATATGCCACAGTTCCCTTTCCTCAATCCCGGGCCATCAGACTCAAGGGGAAACACAACTACGTTCGACCCCAACGGTCCACACTGCTGAGCTCTTCTTTATGAAATGAACAAAACTATCACCGTCTTACAGGAAAAGTACCCGCAACTCATGCTCTGGATTAAAAAGTTCCCATGGATAAATGTAATTACCTTATTTCTGTATCTATTTGATTTTAATTCTCCTGAAAAGTATGATCATATACTTATCCTTGGTCAGGAAAAAAAAAAAACACTAAGCATGTCAGTGTTAGTTTCAATATTCTGATAAGAAGAGAGCTTAACTCCTTCTTGATAAAGATAGCTAGGCTTTGAATTTAAATTTGCATTCTATTTGTTACTGGAAGTTCTGCGGGTTCTTTCTGGCTCAAGAATGAGGGATGACAGGTAGATCAGGAAGGGCCATGCTCTCCTGCAAGATAACACACAGGGTAACTTCTTATGGAAATTCCCAATCCTTTCGACACTCCACTGTTGGGTTTAGTGAGTTCTGTGAGCTTCCCTGAGGACCGGAGGAGCTAGTCAGTAGGATTCCTATGCAAAGGATCAGAGGAGAAGCCTGAAAACCCAGCGACAGCAGCAGGTTTTGCTGAGGACATTAAACATCAAAAGCCGACAGGAAATGTTCTATCTCCATATTGAAGGGGGAGGACAAAACTCTTTAGAAGAGTTGATGGGCCGGACAAGAGACATTAAAGGCACTTCCATTTCAGATTCCCAAGAACTGGAGAGGGTGTGTTATCGACTGTTCAGACAGCAGAGCCATATATATCTTAGCCATATATATCTTAGCCTGATTTTTTAAATTAGAGAAGTGAGCCAAAGAGGATAACATTTCCTCTAAAAAACTGAAACACCTCTTTAAAAAAAAAAAAAAAAAAAAAAAAAAGATCAGCCTCTTGAGGATAAAGCCCAGAGTGGAGTCAGGCTGACTGTCATTTTGACCTTGCTTCACTTTAATTCCGGAGCCTGCTTAGGAATGTAACAAGCGCCCCTCTTCATTCGGCTCAGCCAGCAGAGCTAATAGGCTTCTAATTAATTTCCAGAAGATGGCTGTTATAACTAACAGGTTTTAAACATTTGGTTGATTGGGGAAAATGAATTGACTATAATGTATTTGATTTGGAAAATTAGTTTTCATTCTATGTGCTTACCATAATAGTGTTTATTTTAAGTTTACATGATTCCATTAAGAGTCCCAGATCACCACTGGGTTGTTTTCATTACAGAGATCTATCCAACTTCAAAAAAAAAAAAAATAATAATAATAATAATAACAATAAATTTGCATTTTGAATTTTGTTGGCCTTTCTTTGAGGGCAGGCGAAATTCATTTTTGTGGCTTTAATCAAAATCTTCACTTGCTAATCTAGCAACAGGCCCAAATATTTCAAAATGATCCCAGTGATACCTCGTCAAAAGCACACTCATCGAATGCAAATCCTCTGGAGAAAGGCTTCTGCACACAAAGTAAGATGAACCAGTTACTGCATTGTTTATTAAGTTTCACTTGATTCCTCCTGACAACCATTTAAACAATGAATGTTGGGAAATGTCCCTCAAAGGATCAACAACAATGGCAGGGATCAGGGCTTTTATATTTAGCTAATACTATTTTTAAAAGGAGAAAATATTTCTTCCTGAAGGGATTATGGGAAGCCTTATTAAAGACACCTGCAAACAAAACAAGTGACAATAGATCTTTATCATAATTGATAACTGAGTCATCCTTTATACAAAAACGCCTTTCTTGGAGACAATAACACTGAGATTTGCTATTGCGGTTGGATTCAACAAATCAGCTAATTGGGACTACTGGTATTCAACAATGGTGAGTTTTCACCAGGATGAAGTGAGACCCTTGCCTCTCAGGCTAAAGAAAACAGGGAGATCAGAGTGTTCTCTGCTCACGTTCCTGAGAATCTTTGATGCTGAAATCAGGCTGCGTCTATCCCTGTCCCTTTCTACATCAAGCAAAAACACGTGATGGATGCTGCTGATGAGGACTCAACCATGTGCTCAGCACACGGCCGGGAAGCCAGCTCTGGAAAGCTAACCTTGGTCTGGCTTGCTGTAGCAAGGAAACAGAAGCCTTCACCAAATCTTCTCGAAGTCATTAACAATCTCTGCCAAAAGATGACACTCTTACTGAAAGAGTGCTTCTGAGGAGAAATGACCCAGCTAAACCCAGTAGGACCCATTATAAAGTAAGCTTGTGGGGGGGAGGGGATTAAAAAAAAAAAATCAAGCTTTTTTTTTTTTTGCAATAAATGTACTTTGCCTCCAAACCTCGGTTTACTTCACGTTGGTCAACAGTGGAAGCCCATCGGCTACACTGTTTGAAGTCATATATTCACTGGCACTGCTTGAATGTGACCAGCAGGAAAGCCTAGAATCATTTCAGGACTATTCACAATTTCTCAGCTAATTTCTGAAATCAGTATTTTTGGCTGATTTATTAACAATGGCTCCAGAAGAGAAGTTTCGACTTCAAGAGCATTTGAGCACTGAAATAGAAAATGTGGGGTGGGGAACGTGAGGATCCAGCCTTACCTGCATACCCCAACTGCAGCATTTCTGCTTCTCGGCCTTAAAAGAAGTTCATGTGAACTGGCACTTAGGGCATTTGAAAAAGGTTCAAACTTAGGACGTATTAGCAACAGCAGCTGAGATTTTGGAATAGCTGCTGCTTTTCAAAGCTGCCTTTCTTTTCCAAAGCAAACACTAAGAGCAGCCGGAATCACTGAAAAGTAGACAGAATTAAACAAAAGAAAAAACAACCCACAGGAACGAAGAGATGACAGAAAGATGAGATGACCCAAGATCATTCTTTAGAGCCTCCAAGTTCACTGACAAAAAAAAAGGCTGGAAAGAAGTTATTTCTGTGGGATGGTTGGGTTTTTTTAAAAGGACATCTTAAGACAGAGCAATCAACGTGTGAAAAGAAAAGCTGCTACAAAAACAAAAAGGACATTTTCTCAGATGACTGATCCCTTATTCAAGTTACCGGGCTGAAAGGTACTTGCCTTTAAAGGCTTTGTATCTTCCATAACTGCTCCCTATTGTCCTTGTTAAAGTATTATTTGCACTTTATTATTACTAATCTTTTCTTTGTAAGTAACCACACCTAGCTTCAACCAAAAAAAAAAAAAAAAAAAAAAAAAAAAGGTGCAGTAAATATTTGTCTTTTGTGGTAACACAATGCATCATTTAGTTAATCTAGGCCCTCTTGCCGTGAGAGGTGATTGTTTCTATATTATGAAATTGCTCACAGTGAAGGGAATCCACGCCAGATACCTGGAAGGCAGAGGGAGACCCACTTCCCAAGCATGTCACTGCTTCGAACCAACCTTGACAGGACTGTGTAGCCACGCCCACACCAGGTATTACTCATGTTAACTCAGCCTCCCAATCACAACCGCACCTTTCTCTTCCAAACACGGCCTTTTACTAAGATAACAGGACACAGCGCCAGGCTGAAAGGCCCACCCTCAGCCTCGGAGAAAAGGCACTGAGCAGGAGGTGCTTTGCTTTTGACGTGACTGTTATGTTACCTGGATGAAATCAAGAAACGTCAGGGGCAGCAAGTCATCCATGTGCCCAATGTCTTTGGAGAAACGATTTAAAATCCTTCCTGCAAGAAGAGGATATGAGAAATTACTCATTTCCCCAGATAGGCCCTTGAAGAGAAACAATTCATGAACAAATCAAAACAATATTTTAAATGCATATGTATTTAATATATTACAGATTCATATGAAATAAGCCGATGTCAGTGGTAAAGAGAAAGAAAATACAATGTTACCTAAAGAGAAAGAAAAGTACCACCAGTGGCAGTCTGTGGGGAGTTCAGATTTGGCCCTGATTTTGCGTGGTGGGTTTCAGAATGTTCCCTTTTAGATCTATCGCATCTAACACTTCCATTTCATTTAAATCCAAGGGCTAAATTAGTAAACACTGAAGTTAATCCTTTACTACACTAATTTTTACATGAATTTTGCAAAGTGATACTTTTAAAATAAAAACTAAAACCTCCCTATAATTTTCTGAACCCCCAGAATGGTTCACAGCACCTCATACTTTGGGAAATTGTGATTCCTGCAGCCTTCAAGCTGTGCTTTTACTACCAGGGTAACAAGCTGTTGTTTTCAAAGATGTACTGAGTGTGAAAAACAATTCATGGCAGGAGTGCTGTCTAAAGAGTACATTTTATCATTGATTTTTTTTTTTTTTTTCCTTTCTCACAATAGTCAAAGCAGTATCCCCAAGGCTGCGGGATGGGAATACCTAAATTCTCATAAATACTTAGTCTTTTCAATTATTATATTTAAAGAAATCAAAGCCCCCCCTCCCCCCCACACACACCCTATTTTTGTGTAGACTCTTGAGAACTGTGTTTCTCTAGGCCTCTGAACTTCTTTTGCAACTGAGGGCCCAGGTAGCCGGCCTGCAGGTGACATGTGGGACCTACACCTGCTCTTCTGACTATTGTCAGAGCTGAATTCCTCCCGAGGCCCTTCATGCTGTGAAGAAGAAATGCTGCCACCGCACCAGTAAACAGAGGATGCTGCAGCCATAAAGCCAACACATTAGAGCCACCCAAGCTGTCATCAAGCAGTCAATTGCTGCGGCCACCTGAACAGGGCACCCAGAGGAGATTCAGCACAGAACTCAACTTCTAGGTTGTGCAATTTGTTTCCGTGGACAATACCAGGCCACAATCAGAACCCTGAATGACCAGAGTTTGGGGGCTGAGTTTCAGCCCCTGGGTCATGCTGGCTCTGTCATCCTCTACAAGGCACCTGGCTCTCAGAAGCACAGTGAGTCCCCAAGGCAGGAGCTAGGGGACTGGAGTTTGTCACCCTTGGCCAGGCCAGGCCATTACAGGCTGGGCCTCAATGTTCCTGTCTCAGGCTTAGAAAATACAAGCTCTAGAAAGTTTTAGTGACACCTTTGGAGGCCCAGTGACAACTTTTCTGAGCCTCTAACAATGCAGGCTTTAGGGGGTGGTTCTGCTTAGGATTAAAAGGGCTCAGGGCTCCTGCACGTGAAAGAACCCAGTCACAGGCCAGGTGCATTAACAGGTGCTCAAACCACCAAAGTGAGAGAATGACTCTGACTCCCAGGTTCTGCAGCATCACGGCCCCTGGGAAGGTCTGCCAGGCACCATAGGAAGGGTCAGGTGATAAAGTGCAGATTCTGACTCAGGAGTGTTGGGGGGAGCTACAGAGTCTGCATTTCTTCCAAGGGGCCAGGTGATGCCCCTTCTGCAGTTTCCCAGTCCAGCTTCGAGGGCAAAGAGGATAGGTTATTATTTAATCAGGTCTGCTTTAGGAACATTAAATAGGCACGTTTCCCACATGTTTGTTGATTTTGTGGTCTCCTAGTTATTTTTTAACTTCTGAAAGTAGCAATATCGAAATAAGGAAAATACACCTCAAAAAAATGTTAATGGCAAAGTCTGAATGCTCACGCTTTCTTCAACAGAAAAGCATAGCGTTTTAACATAGGCCAGATTCAGAAACATTGCAAGTGTGATTTGGCTTAGAAGGTGTTGAAAGCAATACTAGAATAAAAAAAATGAAAAGGCTACTCAGAGATGAACACTATGTGAAAACTACCACCTTTACCTTTCAGAAGATGTGTGGGGACTTAAGGTCTAGGAGACTCGAGTTTGGCAAAGAGTGTAAAATACAAGGAAAACAAAAACGATGAGAAAAACCATCTCCCCACATAGCAATTACAAAAACTGAACAGAAGATCAAAGGTAGTCAAAAAACTAAACTCTGGTTAGAGTTCCCACTGTGGTGCAGCAAGTTAAGAAACCAACTGCAGTGACTTGGGTTGCTGTGCAGGCCCAGGTTCAATCCCAAGCCCGACACAGTAGGTTAAGGATCTGGTGTTGCTGCATCTGCAGCTGGAATTTCAATCCTGGCCTAGGAACTTCCAGATGCCACCACTGTGGCGTTAAAAAATTTAAAAACAAAACCAAAAAAAACCTAAACTCTGGTTACCAATCAACTGAGTATAGAAAATGTGAGAGCAGAAAGTTCAATAGTTACTTCCTTGCACTAAGCAACATTAGGAGCATGAATGCTATTTGCAGAATATTTCATCTGGCTTTGTGATAAGACTATTGCACCAAAAGCTGTGATGCCAAGTTCATAGCCTCAAAGCAGTAAAGTTTACTCAAAGGTCTCCAAAGGAATCCTTATGAGGAATTCCCTTCCCACACATTCCAGACTCTTCATCTATATGACATGTGGTCCCTGCTGGATTATCTCCAGGGATGCAGAGGGAAGAGGGACCCACCAAGAACAGGGGAACCCAGTCCATTTTCAAACTGTTGTGTTAGACAGGGCTTCCTTGCATGAAACTAAATCTTGTCTTCCTGGAACATCCAACCTCTGCTGCTTATTCTGCCTTTATAACCACACAAAATGAATCCAATTTGATCTAAAGTGAATCTAATTTGATTCTGCCCTTATAACCACACAAAGTGAATCGAAGAGTGATAGGACAGCCTTTCAAATACTTAAAGGAAGTGAACCATCTCCTTTCCAGCAATTACTCCTTGGTGTTTCAGTGATCCCTCATGAGCCACAGTATCTTGGCCTCTTGTCCAGCTTCAGATGGCCAGTCTCAGTTAATGCCTTGTGCCCAGAATTAATATCAATACCTCAGGTTTTTACCTTGGTGTAAAGTGGTATCACCACCTCCCCCATCCAGCACAGGATATAGTCAGGCATAAAGCCAGCAATCTCAGTAAATTCTGGAGGCCAGATCACATTTTGGACATGGGTATAATGAAAATCCATTGCTCCCATCTCTACCACACAGGCAGGTTTGGGGAAACAACTGAGCAATACATATAAACGATTCTAAGAATGCATCCTGGAGGTCCCGCTGTGGCTCAGCAGTAACAAACCTGACTGGTATTCATTAGCATTGGGATCCGCTTCCTGGTTTCACTCAGTGGGTTAAGGCTCTGGCATTGCCACCGTAAGCTATGGTATAGATTGCAGATGTGGATCGGATCTGGCGTTACTGTGGCTGTGGTGTAGGCTGGCAGCTGTAGCTCCAATTTGACCCCTAGCCTGGGAACTTCCATATGCTGCTGGTATGGCCCTTTAAAAAAGGGGTGGTGGTGGGGCATCCCCAACAAAGACATTTCGCTTCTAGGAACCTATCCCCAGGAGTTAATGAGTTTATGTGCAGGGTCGCATATTCAGCAAGTAAGAAGTAGAAAACAACCTGACCAACAAGTCTGAAAAAGTCTATAATGCATTGTGTCTAATTGTAATGTTTTCTCTATGTTATTTTATTACAGTGACTGTGTACTACTTGTGCAAAGCAGGGACGTGACCAAGAGAAAGACGGGGAAGAGAAGGGAGACGAGGATGCGAAGGGGAGAAGGAGATGAATGGGCAGGGGCTGGGGGGGGGAGAGCGTTATCTCCCTTGATGCCATCAACTGCTCTGGTTCCCATTTTTCTCTCTTGTCCACAGACAGAAGACCATGAAAGATGTCATTGAACTTCTTGTCAAAACACCACTTCACGATGATCACATTTTAAGACTAAGTCTATGATCTAAGCTGGACTCAGCCATCTCTAGAATTCCAACGTCTAACCTGTACCCAGGGCTCCTCAGCTTACTCATAACCAAACTATAATTTAACACTTGGGGGAGTTTCCACGTCTAGTCTGGGAGTGAGTCTTCAAAACAAACAAAGAAACAAAAAAGAGTCTGGAAGCTTCACATCTTCTCCTTCTCTGCTGTTAGAACAGGTCATCACTATGGTAGCTACTCAAAGAAAGCCAAGAAACAGAGCAATAGGAATTAGGAAGCTATCAGTGCAAAAACCACCCAGTTCTGGTCCTCCTCTGGCACTCAATGACAGCAAGCCTTTAGGCAACTCATCCAAGGTCCACGAGAGGCAAATCCCTTATCTGTAAACAGATAACATTCATAGGCTAAAAGATCAAGGGGATAAGAGAGATCATGCTTATTAAGGCACCTTGTAAATGATGAAGCAGCACACGTGTCCAAGGTGTTACTCATATCATCCTATGGGATTTTAGGGCTTTAAGGGACAGGAAAGGTCACCAAGGTTAGTAACTTCCAAACTTTGTCCGGTATAGCATCTGAGGTTCAACAGAGGTGCCTTGGAGAATGAAGCAGATGAGGAAGGGGAGGCCAAGACCCCCCCACCCTTCTCCATCACCGCCCATCCCCTCCCAAACAGAGTCCTTTTCACATCCATCTGCACCTTCGCATTTGAAGAAAAGGTTCTGTAGCTCAAATCCCTTTACAGACCAAGCTTCCAGTGATGGAGGAGACAAGGCCTCACCTTGCTCGGGATGATGCAGTAATATTTCACATGGAGTGGCTGCTACTGCCACGCCATCGTGGGATTTCCACCCAGCGGGGAGAGGAGGCACGGAAACTGCTCTTTTCAGCACAACTTCCTGTAATATCCTTGGCTGCCTTTCACCCCACCCCAAGGATAGTGCCATTTTTTTTTTTCTTTCTTTCTCTGGTTCTCTTTCTCACTTTCATCACAATGATTTCCTGTTGGCTTATGCATCCCAAATCTTATCTCCACTCCTGATCTCTTCCTTGAGCACTTGGCTGCCCTACAAAACATCTTAAGCTCAACATATCTAAGCTGAACAGAACCCTTTGAAGTTGACCGGCAATCACCCACACCCACCTTCTCAAACTGCCTGAGACCTCAGCCCAAACACCCAGCCTAAAAACTTTTTAGTCACTTCTGACTCCTCTTGATCTCACACAATTAACAACAGGCTTAAACTTGCCATTTAAAATGATCTCATTTGCATCCTCCCTTCTTTATCAAATCTATCATGTTTTTAGGAATAGTGAGAAGACAGAGAGAGGTACCCACCTTACCTCCCTGACCGTGCATCCTTATTCTGATGGGGGGGGGGCCCTCCCCTATATTCTGTTCACCCTTTAAGAAGGTCCTGAGTCTATCCAGACCTATCAAGATCTCAGCCTTAGCTCTTTCTCCTCCATTAGACTCCCAGGAATCTGCCACTTACCTGATATCCTTTATCTGTACTGGACAGGCTTGGAGTAATTGCCCCATCCTCGCAGGAGCCCCCACCCCCCACCCCAGCTCTGGTGGCCACAGCTACCAACCAGAAATGCCCAGGGGGAGCTAAGCCATTGACTAGCTACCAGGTCATTCTGATTTCCCCTCTCAACAATTATGAGGCTACAAGCGAAGCAGGAAAGTGGCATAGACTCGCCACACCCAGCAAAGGTGAGAGGCAAAGGGGCCTGAGGACACGCAGGAGCCCAGTGACAATGGCCCCAGCTCCCACGAGGATCCAGTTCCCAGCTCCAGGAAAGTCGGCATTGCTCCAGCTCCACGAGACCCCCATTTCCTTTTGATCAAGCCGCCTCATCCGAGTCAGCTTGGGGAGATTCTGCCCCCAGAACCCAAAAGCCTTGACTAGAACCACCACCACAGGGACACCAACTGATGCGGACTGAAATTAGAAGGGGAAGTGGGTGAATGTGTAAAGTAACAACACTAGCCTTTTTCCTGTGCACTGCCGTCTTTTATCTTCTTAGACAAGAGATTTAGAAGATGACGACATCTTTCTTGACAACTTAGAACTAGTATTTCGAGCAGGAAGAGCTTCACTGTTTCCCACACGGTAACATCCTTTGTGGCTTCTTAAGGTTACCGAAGATGCGCTCCCATCCCACCCCACCCCCCCAACCCAAAAACTAATTTTTTTTTTTAATATTTTTATAACACTGCCCTCCCAGCTGATACATTTTGTTATTACCCTGCGCCTGCCTTCCCCCCGTTCCACTTTTACTTCGTGCCAAGGACTGAGGAGACCCCACAACCACGGAGGGCTGAAAGTAAGACTCCACATGCTTTCAGCAAAGACATAAGCAATTTTCATGTTCAAAGGCATAGGTTTTCTGACATTTCATTGGGGAGGGACTGTTTCAGCATGCTTTAGACTGCACCTGGGGTCTGGAACTATTCTCAGAACACATCACAGTATAATCTATTTAGTGGTGTAACTACTTTTCAGGTATATAAGCCTTGAGCTCACCTCTCGATTATACACCCTCTGTAAACAAGGACCACACTTCACAATCTGCAACAAAATGCAAAGTGCCAGGCAGCGGCTGGGGAGTGGTGCTCAAACAGGATTTACTAATTAAACACCACAAACCCAGTAGCTTTCTAACTTTTTAAATCTGGACAGAAAATGCTCTGTACAGATGGACTCGGACACAAAAATATAAAAAAAAATCTAGGAAATTTTAGGACATTTTAAAAGTTGCTACCAGCTATCATAGAAAAAAATAATAATCATTAAATTAAAAAAAATTGCCCTTAATGAAGAGAGACCCACTGAGTGGCCATCTCGCTGTCCATCAAGGGACACAGGTGGAAAGATTAACTCTGATCATGACAGTGTCCACTAGTGCTCTAGTCGGCTTTGATTGGTAAACGTGTGGGGTGAAATTACAAGGACATGGAGGACTCCTGTGGGTCCGAGTAAAGTTAGATCATATAAAGCAAAACAAAGATCAAAAACACGAATTCTACAAAACAATGCTTCTAACTATAATCTGTATACAAATCTCTCAGGGATCTAATTAAAATGTAAATTTCCAAGAGGTCTGAAGGAGGTCTGAGATTCTGGATTTCTCTCATTTCCAAGTGACACTGATACCGGTCCAGGGACCACACTTGCTTGTTGTTGTTGTTTTTGTCTTTTTAGGGCCACAGACATGGCATATGGAGGTTCCCAGGCTAGGGGTCGAATCGGAGCCGTGGCCACTAGCCTACACCACAGCCACAGCAACAAGGGAT
The DNA here is from genome assembly GCF_054392235.1 of Sus scrofa. Lineage (NCBI taxonomy): Eukaryota > Metazoa > Chordata > Mammalia > Artiodactyla > Suidae > Sus > Sus scrofa. The sequence goes on from NC_139393.1 coordinate 71,217,047, forward strand.
CCGAGCCACGTCTGTGACCTACACCACAGCTCACGGCAACGCTGGATCGATCCTTAACCTACTGAGTGAGGCCAGGGATCAAACCTGTGGCCTCATGGATACTAATCAGATTCGTTTCCGCTAGGCCACGACGGGAACTCTGAGGGACCACACTCTGAGTAACAAGAAACCAAGCATTTCTGATGCTGTTCCTTCTGTCTCAAGAAACTTGAAATTAACCTTGTCTTATCTACCTACCTAATTACTGCCCTTTCAAATTTCACACTTTGCTTCCTGAAGCTAACGATCATTTGTCTCCTTTTTATTCACGAAAATTAAATTAAAATAATTTTAATCAGGGGTTTTGTCTGCTTTGTTCACTGCAGTTACTCCAGCACCTGGGCCAATGCTTCAGTCATGGAAGGCCCCGAGCAAATCTGAGTGAATCTATAAAACCAGCCCTTCTGCTATAAATAGATGGTTTGTTTCCAAATCTCCATCTCTATTGATATTTCATGTTGGCTGTTGCTTTCCAACCTGGGAAATTCGTGTTGCAACACGAGGTGTCTGGTTCCTCACATTGTCACTGGCAAAGCCCATCGATAATTCCTGGGAATCAGAAATAGAATCTGGGTAATGAAAGAAGGTCTAACCTCTTTTCTACTCCTTTGTGTTTCATCGAGTGTCACTTGCTCCTTGGGGGCCTCGTGTAGAGGACCCAGACCAGGCCCCTCAGACCAGAGTCCCTGGTGCCACAAGGCTGCGCAGCCACCTCCGCTGAGCGGGCCGTGTTCAGAGACGCTGCGCCAGGTACTGTGCTCTGGAGCCTGAGCCGCACGGCCACCCTGCCCCGAGAGGGCCCCCAACAGCTTTCTGGGGACAGCATGTAAACCTCAAGGTCTAAACCTCTTGCTTTCCTTCTGAACGGAATTCCAGCACATTCTATTGGTACACAACTGACAAGTGTCAGAGGGCTCCTTGTTGAGGCCTGACTTGGGAGGGATGGGAAGGAAAGAGCTTTCAAAAAGTGAAGAAGCTAAACAGCATCTCAAAGAGGGGAAAGAGAGGGCGTTCCTGTTGTGGCTCAGTGGGTTAAAAATCCAACTAGCATCCATGAGGATGCAGGTTCAATTCCTGACCTCACTCAGTGGGTTAAGGATCCGGCATTGCTGTGAGCTGTGGTGTTGGTCACAGACGCGGCTCGGATCTGGTATTGCTGTGGCTGTGGTGTGGGCCGGCAGCTGCAGTTCCAATTCAACCCCTAGCTCCTGGGAACGTCCATATGCAGTGGATGCGGCGCTAAAAAGCAAAAAGGAAAAAGAAAAAAGAGGGGAAAGGGGGCGAGGGGACAGCAGCCCTCAGATGCTGGGTGGGTGGCCACTGAAGGAAGCAGGGATGTACGTGGAGCAGACGCAGGTCACACATGGGCGATGGGGCAGAAAAGCAAGGAAGGACAGATAGAAGAGGCCTCACAAGGCACAGATGACATTTTAGGTAACCAGGAACTGAGGACAAGGTCCCACCTAGGCTTATGTAAGTCTTCTAAAGCTAGGAACTCCACCTGGAATTGAATGGCATTTCGCTGCAATGGCAGCCTTCGCTGCAATGGCATTTCGCTGCAATGGCAGCCTTCCCAGGGTGCATCCTAACCCAGCCCATTTTCTTAAGGCACTACATCTGGTCCTCAAGTGTGAGAGGCTGAGTTTACCTCCGTGCTGAGGAAGAAGTCTTCTGTCCCTTATAGGCACTCCTGAAAGGGCCCGTCTGCCCTGTCGCAGTGTACGTGGGATAAATGCACCCGCAGGTGCTGGTTTCTTGGTGTGAAAGCAGGCAGGGGCGGCGGGCCCTGCCTGCTTTCACACCAAGAAACGCCAGAACTGGGGTCTGGGGACAGGTCCTGGACACATGTCCTGCTCATCTAGTGGCAACAGATTGATGCGAGAAGGAGCAGGGGAAGCCACAGGAGGACTAATCTAAGTGATACATCATCATGAGAAGATCCCGGGGGATGGTGGAAGGCCCTTCTGGAATAATTGCACCGTGTTTTCAAAGTCTAGCAATTTCTTGACCTTTCATATAATGAAGACAGATTTTAAAATGTAGTTTCAAGATTTCACTGTCATGTCACACAATGACACTTTGACAAGGATGCATGTGCACCCCTTCCTCGTCTAAGGAGATGTTTCTCATGTTCTTCCCCATCTGGAAGATGCCAGGCGGGAACCATCCAAACCAGATGACCTCTGAAAACCCAAGTGCCTTCAAGACAGAGGGCAAGCTCACAGCCTGTCTTCTTCACTGACCTCCAGGTCCCTTGCTCTGCATCACAGCCTTCCCTTACTTTGCATCGTTTCCCCTGCTCAGTGGTATCCACGCCTGTAGGACCTCGCAGGGCTTTGCGACTTGGAATTCGGGCCTGCGTGTCCTCGGCGGGCGCTCTGTAACCTAAGGTCGGTGCAAGTTAACAGGATGCACAGAAGGGACTCAGCAAGTACAGGGCTGCAGGATGCCAGGAGCACGCGCAGGCTGGCAGGACAGAGCCACAGCCACAGGGGGGCGGGAGGGGGGGTGTCGCCAGACTGTGCAGCAGATCAGGCCTTTCTCACGAAGGAAACACAGCCTGAGCGTTTGCAAGGAGGGCAGAGGACAGACTGACAGAGGGTGGAGTTTGTCCAGGTGGGAGAAGTGACATCTGTGAGGACTGAGAGGTGGGACAGGGCGAAAGGATGACAAATATTTGCCTAGTTGGTGGAAAGGGCATGACCTAAGGAGTGCTAAGATACCGGGGCACCTGGGTGTGAAGGGAAGCAGAGACGGGGGTGGCACTGGGGGGCCTCTGCTGCAAATTCCCTGTAGTCAGCAAGGGGTCTGACTTCTCTGTTCTCAGCCATGGTGGAGGGGACAAAGTCCTGAGAAGGGGGCCCGGTGGGGTGAGGGCTTACACATCTGACGCAGGCGATGGAGTGCTCCCAGCAGATGGCCGGGGACCGAGTCTGTATGGCAGACAAGCCCCACACAGGCTCCCCAGTGCGCCTGTGCTACACACCAGAGATCTGGGCGGAAACTTTTATTTATTTATATATTTATTTTGCTTTTAGAGCCGCACCTATGGCATATGGAGGTTCCCAGGCTAAGAGTCAAATCGGAGCTACAGGTGCCGGCCTACACCACAGCCACAGCAATACCAGATCTGAGCTGCGTCTGTGACCTACACCACAGCTCACCACAACACCAGATCTTAACCCACTGAGAGAGGCCAGGGATCAAACCCGCGTCCCCATGGATAGTATTTGATTCATTACCATTGAGCCACAATGGGAACTCCCGGGCGGGATATTTTCATGTGGTCATTCTGTTTCGTTCCTGCTTGCTTTCTAGAACACCAGGGCCACCACATGAGCACCGAATAAGTGCCAGAAGGTACATACACACGTAGTCTCAAAACTATAAGTGAGACGGTGTCCCCATTTTACAGAAAGGGAAGCTGAGGCAAGAAGAAATTATCTCAAGGACTCTTAACCATAAAGTAGCCAAGCCAGGACTTGGATCTGGCATAAGAGACTAAGAAAATTCGTGTCAACATATCTGTGTCAGAGCTATTTTCCTGGACACATTGGAAAGCCCTATTAAATGTCTACTAATAAAGATGAGCCAATAAAGTCAGAGGCAGGGCTGGTATTAAGCTGCTATGAATGGTGATGGCCAAACTGGCCATTGACAGCCTTGTCCCTCTGATTGGCTAAGGCCTGTTCCACTGGGTGCTGAGTACTTTGAGTCTCACTCGTGGGTAGAAGGAATTCTCTTGGCTAACCATAATTAAAGCGACACATTTAAAATAACTGCACCTCCAAATTAAATTACATAAATTAATGAAGGTTGAATGAATAGATTAACAACTGAACAACAGACTGAAAGAATGAATGAGGACAAATGGTCTAACCAAAGGCATGATTCATTAATTAGGAAAGTCCAGGGCTTGAGAGCGCCCTGATGCAGGTCTTATCCTTCCTGGGACTCAGTGCAAGTCGCATCACCTATTGCTAAGTCTAAGAGCAAGAGTGGTGGTAAGGGACTGACCTTGAAGGGGTGACTACACCCCACAAACTTCCCCAAGGAAACCACTCTGCTGTTGCCCCCATAAATGCAAACAGCAAGTGTTCAAACTTGGGAAGCTGGACCAGGCTAGTGCTTTTACCCCTCGGTCTCATGCATACATCATGCAGGCTGTCACCCAGCAGACTGTCTCACGGCTCACGAATGGTCGGGAATGGACAGGCCGGGGCACAGCCACGGGCAGAAAAATCTCTAAGCTGGTAGCTCTGCAACACTGCAGGTCTGGTGAAAACTCTGGAGCCTAGGCCACTGGAGAATGCCCAGGCACACGTTCTGGGGACTCCTAAACCATGAACCACAGGGTGGACAGAACAAAGACATGGGCCAGGTAGGAACTGACAGCTCTGAGGGAACAGGACACCGCTTATCACAGGACTTCTCCTGACCCAGGAATGCCCCGCTTAGAAAGACTGCACCTCCAAGAAGGATTTTGTTCTTGGCCCACTGCTTCTTGACGTCCCTTTGAGGCTAAAGGCACAGGCTCAATCTCAAATCTCCAGAAAAGTGAGCAACGGGGCTATTAAGACATGGAGCAGTCTCGCCTCAGGGATGTGCCCACAGAGAGAGGCTGCAACATGATTCACAGAGGGTTCCTCTAAGCAGAGAAGTCCCGCTGCCACAAAGGCAAGTACCTGGATGATACCACTCAGCGTGTGAAATCAGCCCTTCCCATCTCCAATACGCAAGTAATGTAATGCTCAGAAGTAGGACAGCAAACACTCGGTGTGAGAGCGTGACTAAACTTGAAGACAATGGTCCCTCCCACTACCCACCCCAGGTAAAGCGACTGAGCTGGAGACGGATCAACCAACACCCAGATCTGATTGTCAGTTTACCTCCAGCGCATCATTTTAATATCTGGGAACCGCCAAGAGATGTGACATAAATCTGGCCGGGCTCGATCGAGTGTAAGAGCACGGACCTTTCTGGGGGCGGGGGAGGCTCAGAAAAGGACACCATTAAAAAGGAGGGAATAAAAAAGGATGCAAATGAGCTTATGAACAAAAAGGAAAGACAGTCAGGCACAGAAAACAAATTTATGGCTACCAAAGAGGAAAGGGCAGTAGGGGTGAGGAGATAAATGAGACGTTTGGGATTAAGTGACACATATAACTATATATAAAACAAATAGTAAGGACCTGCTGTATAGCACAGGGAGCTATAATCACTATCTTGGAATAAGAACCTGAAAACAAATGGATCGTGTGTGTGTGTGTATATATATATATATATGTATGTATGTATAACTGAATCACTTTGCTATACACCTGGCAAGAACACATTGTGAAGCAACGATACTTCAATTTAAAAAAAAAAAAGGAGGGGAAAAAATCATTTTCAACTACCATATTGCTTCTTTTGAAAACTCACATTAAAGTGGTAAGAACTGGAAATACAGCTCTAAGAGTTATACTTCTCCTTGTCAGTTATAAAAAGCTTAGGAGACACATTGCCTCTTAGCCAAACCACCTCTTCATTTTCCTCTCTCTGCTCCCGCTACCTGGCTGTCTCCCTAAATGCAGCTGCCCCCCTTGTATTTAGAATTCTGTTCTCACAAAGGTCCTCTCCTCCCTCCCCCACTGCTGTCCAGCCCCTACGGACAGGGACACCCGGGCCGGAACCTGTCCCCCTTTACTCTTCATCACCTGCGCGTCCGGCGGGTGGATCTCTCCCTGGACAACGTGGTAACAGGTTAGGAACTGAGGGAGTGGATCCATTTGCAGAAAACGATTAACACAGCCCAATAAATACCTTTATTTGTATTTTATTTATTTATTTATTTATTTTTTTTAGGGCTGCACCCACGGCATATGGAGGTTCCCAGGCTAGGGGTCCAATCAGAGCTATGGCTGCTGGCCTACACCACAGCCACAGCAATGCCAGATCTTTAACCCACTGAGCGAGGCCAGGAATCGAACCTGCAACCTCATGGTTCCTAGTCAGGTTGTTTCTGCTGTGCCACAATGGGAACTCCCAATAAATACCTTTAAATGAATTTCCATATAAAAGAAAAGCTTTAAAGACTTTTGATTCTCAAAACACTTTTACTCACTAAAAGGAAAAAACTAAAATGCCAATATGTGCGGCGTTTTTTTTCCATTTAATCACGTTTTCTTTAAGTATAATTGATTTACAAGGTCGTGATAAATTTCTGCTGTACAACAAAGTGATTCAGTTATGCATGTACACACAGCCAGTCTTTTTTAGGTTCTTTTCCCACATAGATTATCACAGAATTACTGGGCAGAGCTCCCGGTGCTGTACAGCAGGTCCCTGTCGGCCAGTCATTCCTTTACCTCAGTGCGCATATGCCAGTCTCACACCCCCAGTCCATCCACCCCACTCCCCACCCCCAAGGTACCTGTCCCCTGCTTTGAGTAACCAGAGGTTGGCCTGTCAGCAGTAAGGCAGGGACAACAGGGACAGAGCGGACTTCCCTAGCGCCAGGCGTGTTTTTACATCAAATAACTTAATCAGAAACACTAACTGTTCTTAGATTTCTGTGGAGGTGATTAAATAACAATTCAATGCCAATTAATCACAGTCAAATAAGAGTCTGTCAGAGAAGAACTCCATACACATGGAGGCTATTTAATGGTCAAACACTTGGCAGGGTCTTAGTTAAACAATGATTCATTAAGCCTCCTCTTCCACACAATGGCCAGGCTGAACTCCAAGTGAAAGAATCGAAACTCTTTTGTTCTCCCATAAAAAGACATCCAACCCCTGCGCTTGATACTCCTTCCTTTCTCACTTAGCAGGAAGCGATTTGCATGATTCAGAAACACGCTGGGCTGCTCCCAGGCACGAGGGCCTGTGCCTGGTCTGCCAGGGTTCTGCTCTCTACACCAGGGCCAGGACAAGGCTTCTCTCCACAGATGAAAGTAAGGAGCTGGAAGGGTGACCCCTTGGACGTAAAATGTTTGCTCACTGAGTAAGGAAAAGAAGAAGAGACCTCCTTCCACCCCAAGGACAGGCAAGCTGTGACCAATTACCCGCCATAAAACCCCTTCATCCACACAACTGTCTGTCCAGCAAAAAATCCCGTTCAACATGTGTGGTCTCCTGGACTTTTCTTATCAAGTTGCTTCTTGGAAATTACTTGTCCCTTCAGAAGGCAAACTCCTCATGAAAACCCACAGGGCCATTTTAGGTTCTGCTGATAATTCCGCAACACTTTTAAGTTTCTTAGATGGACTTTCCTGCAAGTTCATTTCTTCCTAAAAGGAATCACCCAGGAAAACGACATCCTTCTCTATTTGCTTCGGGGCGGGGGTGGGTGGGGGGGGAGAGACTTGCCTATATTAGCCCTACAAGCACTGCCAAAGTTTCACCAGTGCTGCAGTTTTCAAAATGCATGACTTCTGCCCTTCATTGTTGATCCAAATATGAATGACAGAGCTCTCGGCAATGACCAGAAATGGTCTCTACGGGTGCTACACTACAGATCCTGTTGAAGATTCTACTTGCCTGTCTATAGAGGGGGGTTCGAACCCTGGCTTTATTAAATGAATATCGTTATTAGTTTTATCACACATTTCAAAATAAAAAATTTTAAGTAAATAAATTATTTCCCTTTATTTAATAACAAAATATGCACTCGGTTAGTATTTTCAGAAGGGAAGTAATGTTTCATGAACATTTTTTAAAAGAAAATCTATGTATTAGCTTGCCCCCAACTAGATTTCTTGTAATCAATCAAAGCTAAATGTACGCTACATTGCTTTTCATAAGTTGAGAAACTTACATGCAAAAATTATTACAAAAAGGTACTTCAACTCAACTCATAAATTGAGCGATAGTAAATAAATATCCTTTTGTGTGATATTTTTCCCTTTTTTTTTTTTTTTTTTTTTGTCCTTTTGCCATTTTCTTGGGCCGCTCCTGCAGCACATGGAGGTTCCCAGGCTAGGGGTCGAATTGGAGCTGTAGCTGCCAGCCCACGCCAGAGTCACAGCAACGCCAGATCTGAGCCGTGTCTGCGACCTACACCACAGCTCACAGCAACGTCGGATCCTTAACTCACTGAGCAAGGCCAGGGACTGAACCCGAAACCTCATGGTTCCTAGTCGGATTCGTTAACCACTGAGCCACAAGGGGAACTCCTTTTTTCATTTTTTAAGACAATGTTGTCAATTTCTGCTGCACAGTAAAGTGACCCTGCCATATGTATATAAATAGCCATCAATCAGTTAACATCCACCTCCACTGGATCTCATTGGATATAAAGTATTAAATACACATTCAGACTGTTAACAGTTAATGTAGGTTATGATGTACATTTATTTCAAAAATATACAGTCTGACTCCAAAACAGCAAAGTCTTAACACAACAGCAAGAAAAAAAAAAATCTGACTTCATTTTAAAAATTCCATCTTTTTCTGATCTTACAGTTGTGTTTTATGCTGTTGTAACAGTACACAACAACAAAAGCTCTGCATGTGTCTATTTCTCATCTAAAGTATGACATATAATGATTTTGAAAGGGGCGAAAAGTCACACTGTGTCTGTACATAAACATACCCTAGTAAAAACAAATTTTCCTGTAAATACAGGCAGTTTTACAGCCTATCAAAGTGGTGCTAAAAAAGCAGATTTATTCGTATTAAGTGCTGACAGGATCGAAACACTTCAGCAGTAAATACAGTACCTTGTAACCCAATCGTCAAATCAATGAAGTCATTAAAAATAGCCTGCATTCTTCAAGGAAATGGTGAGTTGAAGGGGGAAAAAAATAACACCGGGTAGCAATGGAGAAGCATCTCCACCACAGCTGACAGTACTGATCTGGGCCCTATCTTCTTCCCTGTGCCTAGAAAAAAGTCGTTGGGTTCCTTATCTTTCTTCATGTGCATTTAGCCATGTAAACGGCCAGGCAGCACTTCCAGCTTCCCTACAGGCATCCTATAAATACAAATAGGAAAATATGCCATTTCTCTTCTTCTTTTAGGCGCCAAACTGACAAAATATTATCACTTTTGCAGACTCTGGCAAATCTGCACACTAGCATAGGGCAGAAATGTGCTGAGATTATAATATCCATTTATCGAAACTGCCAGCATATAACAAAATTCAGGTGGTCTTGCTTGCCACCTAAATTAATTTAGTACTTGAAAGAAACTTCTTAGGCCAAGCCTGTCAAAATGAAAAGAGGAAAGGAGTTAAGCAACAGTAAATAAATCTAAACACTGTTTGCATTGGATCTAATTTTCAAGTGCAGGATTAAAAAAGAGGTGACAAGAAACCAACAACAAAGAAACCTGTACTCCTAGCACGAGATCTATAGGAGCACCCTGTTTTCAGAGAAGTGTTTCCTGACTGTTAGGGGGACCTACCCCTTGCTATCATCACAGGGGACTGGTGACCAAAGCCGCCTCTTATTATTTACCCAAGAAAATAAAGGATTCAACCACCTTGCACCATTTACAATAGCTACCATCGAAAACACAAAAAAATCAGAAACACCAAGTGCTGGCAAGGATATGGAGAAATTGGAACCCTGTACACTGCAGGTGAAAATGTAAAATGGTACAGCTGCCCAGAAGACAGTACGGCTGTTCCTTAAAAAGAAAAAAAAAAAAAAAAAAAAAAGTAGAATTACCATATCATCTAGTAATTACACTTGGAGATATACCCAAGAGAATCGAACGCAGGGTCTTAAAAGGACCCTTCTACACCCACATTCTCAGCGGCATAGTTCACAATCACCAAAAGGTGGAAACAATCCTATGTGTCTGTCCATCCACGGAGGAAACAAAACGTGATGTCTATACACACGACAGAGTGCTATTTATCCTCGGGGAAGGATGACATGTGTGGCAACCAGATGAACTTCGAGGACATTATGCAAAGTAAAATAGGCCGGTCACAGAAAAAGAAATACTGCAAGATTCTATGTAAGAAGAACCTAGAATAGCCAAATTCAGAGACACAAAGGCAGTGAGGAAAGGGAGTTATGGTTTAATGGGTTCAAAGTTTCAGTCTGGGAAGATGAAAACCTTCTGAAGGTGATGGTGATGATGGTTGCACAACACTATGAACGTACTTCATGCCACTCGACGAACTTAAAAATGACTGAGATGGTACATCTTGTGTTATTATTTTACTATGTATTTTTTTTTTTACTTAAAGAAGACTCAAGTTGCTCCCCTCAGAACCCGTTCGATCTGTCACGTCCATCTACTCCCAGCGACATTATTAGAAATACTAGCCCCATAGGTTCACTTACACTCAATGTGCCAGGGCCAACAAGGAGCTGCCTGTTGAGTCAACCACCTATCATGGTGACAAAAGACTTGTGTACTTATAGGGACCAGCAGGTTCCAGAGTCATCCCTGACCCCAGCACCCCAACAGAGTGGTTCACCAGGTAAGATCAGGACAGCAAAGTGAAGAGGAAGAGCATCTGCTGGGAAGGAATGGGCAAAGGGCCAGGCTGCCTGCTGATGACAGAGAGTGGAGCCCCAGAGATACAAATGCCACCCACCACACAGTGAAGGAAAGAAGAAGAGAACCTATGAACACCTTAGCCTGCAAAGCACTGGCTGACCTTTACAAAATGCTATAGCAATTTGCCTTCTTGGAAAATATTTTACACAATCAATAAATATTTTGATCTCCGCCCCCCCACTAAACATTTCCCAAGACCTTGAAAAGACTTGCCAGTTAAGATACCAAAGATCAACAGAACTGGAACTCAGCCCTAAAGGATGACACAGCTAAATCAATACACCCAAGATTCAGTTAAAGCCTTTCATTCCCTGAACCCTATCATTTCAGAATCAGGTCAAATCCTAATAATACCCATAAGTCTCAATGGCAGAACCAAGATGTTGCTAGCATTCAGAATGCTAGGGTTACAAAGAAGAAATATTTTGGCAATTATATTCAACTTAGGCTTTCCTTCATTAGACATAAAAAGTACCCATGCCTACCATGTGCGATTGCAGAAATGTAATGATAAATAGCAACCTGAAGCCAATACTTATCTCACGGAAACAACATATAAAAATGACATTACTGGAGTTCCCGTCGTGGCGCAGTGGTTAACGAATCCGACAAGGAACCATGAGGTTGCGGGTTCGGTCCCTGCCCTTGCTCAGTGGGATAACGATCCGGCGTTGCCATGAGCTGTGGTGTAGGTGGCAGACACGGCTCGGATCCCGCGTTGCTGTGGCTCTGGCGTAGGCTGGTGGCTACAGCTCCAATTCGACCCCTAGCCTGGGAACCTCCACATGCCGAGGGAGCGGCCCAAAGAAATAGCAAAAAAAAAAAAAAAAAAGATATTACTAAAAAACCACCAGTTTGCAGGGGGGTAAGAGAATTTAGAACATTACCTAAGAAGGCAGATTCCATCGGTAGTTAAATTTCAACTGGGTTTTAAAATACATTTAGGGGAGTTCCGCTGCAGCTCAGCGGTAACAAATATGACTAGTATCCATTAGGACGCAGGTTCGATCCCTGGCCTCGCTCAGTGGGTTAAGGATCTGGGGTTGCCGTGAGCTACAGTGTGGGCTGCAGATGCAGCTCAGATCTGCTGTTGCTGTGACTGTGGTGTAGCCCAGCAGCTGCAGCTCTGATTCAACCCCTAGCCAGGGAACTTCCACATGCCGTGTGTGCAGCCCTAAGGGAAAAAAAAAAAAAAAATATATATATATATATATATATATATATATATATATATATTTACCAAAATCAAAACACAATGGATTTTTTAAAATATTGGTAAATCATGACTTTTCAGGCTGGGAATTTTAGTCACTTATGATGGAGCATGATAATGTGAGAAAAAAGAATATATACATGCATGTGTACCTGGGCCACCATGCTGTATAGTAGAAAATTGACAGAACACTGTAAACCAGCTATAATGGAAACAAATAAAAATTATTATAAGAAAAAAAGGCATAATTTAATGTGAAACTCATTAAACAGAAAAACAACAATAAATTTACTAATATTCAAGGGACACCAAGACTTCATTGTCAGGAAAGAAAGTGTTACTAGTTTCCATTCAGATGTTAGATATTATATATATATATATATATACACACATATATATATTTATATATATATTTTTTAACTAACATAGAAAATGAAACCCACACTTTTAAGGGACAGCCTTTAATACTCCATGTGGTGAAATTAACAATATTCAAGGAGGGTGGAGATATAATAAGAAATACCAGAAACATCCATGATAAAACGTGGAACTATGAGAGGCCAGACAAGTCCCTGTGAGCTAAGGGAAGGCTTCCTTCCGCAGGAAGGTTCCAGGCAAATGCCCCCCACCGGGCAGAGGAAGGCTTCCACCCAGAACCAGTACTTCACCAGGTGCTTGGTCTCCAAGATGTGATGGACAGTATGAAGGCTTCCTTGGTTCCTTTCAAAGAAATCCTTTTAGGGACAGGCCCAAAGTGTCATAAAAAGTCCCTAAGACACAGGTCTTTGATCTTTGTGGCTTCGCCATGTATGTTTCTACAATTTCTGGAATGCACCCAGGGAGGCAAACTGCTTGACAGAAAACACTATAAATATCGAAATAAATACATACATACAAACATCTGGAACCCTGATTAAGCACCAAAGTTTTATTTTTTTTTCAGGGAAGGAGGGCTGGGGGTAGAAGAGGGGAAACCCCCACTGAAGAGCATTTTTACTTTTTTGGGAAAATGTCCTATATGTTCCTTATGATAAAGGCCCTCTGACACGAATCTAACGTTTAGAAAGCTCACATCTGTAAGCTGCAGGCAGAGGAGAGATGCAGGGGCAACATCAATGCTCTTCCAGAACCAGGATGTGACTGCAATTCCCATTTGCAGCAGCCCAAGGTAGATGAGTTTCTACGTAATATTTAAACATTATTGAGAACTACAAAAATAAAAACAGGCAATACAGTAATCTGTCCTCAGTTTTAAATTAAGTGTGCACAGATTTTACAGATTTTAACTCATTATGCAATGATTTTCTGCATTAAAGAAATACGTTGGATTTTTCCTCCTTGTGAGGCGCTTTGAAAAATAATAAACAGTGACGGGATTTGCCACGGTTATACCCAACACAATTAAATTAAAACCGAAGAATCAAGGGGCCACAAACCATGTGGTTAAGTGTGAACCAGGAGTCAGACAGCTACAACACTTGTGACACGTTCAACCTTCAAGTTTAAAAAAAAAAAGAAAATGCCCCCAAATTCCCAATCTAGCCCATCACGAGGTCCCCGATAAGACAGGGCTTTGGGAAGCAGAGAAGGGTGTGTTATGGGGCATCTTAACACAGAGATGCTGCCGTGCTAGGGAGAGAGTAGCAAGTCCTCCCCGGCCTGTTCTGCTCCTTCCCTGGCTTCCAGCCCAGGTCACCCCGAGCAGCCACTCCCATATCCCAGATAACCGGAGCTGTTCTCTGGTCAGTTCCTTTGGAACAGCCCCTCCTCAAATCTCACCCCAAACACCCAGATGGTCCCCTGAGCCTCCTCTTCCCCGAGGCTGATCACAGCCACCCCCCACGATAACTAAGGTGGGGTCCAGCAGAACATACACAGGACACAGTGCCCGACTAGAGAAATACTTATGGAGTCCTTGTCACAAAAGATGGATAAGACAAAATGAATGTACTTGGGAACTCGTGCTTTCATTTCAGATTTGCCCTGTTTAGCAGAGACATTATGGGAACCTCATTACGAGAACTGAGGCCAATGTTGAGACAAGCTGGTATTGACCGCCAGTGGGGTGATGAAAGAAGGCATCAAAGGCTGGTGTCAAGAAAATGGTAGGGGGGGGATGATGGCCACTGGTTAAAATCAAAACAAGAGGAGGAGTTCCCATTGTGGTGCAGCAGAAACAAATCCCACTCGTATCCATGAGGATTCGGGTTCGATCCCGGGCTCGATCAGTGGGTTGGGGATCTGGCGTTGCCGTGAGCTGTGGTGTAGGTCGCAGACACAGCTCAGATCCCATGTTACTGTGGCTGTGGTGTAGGCCGCCAGCTGCAGCTCCAATTTGACCCCTGGCCTGGGAACCGCCACATGCCGTGGGTGCAGCCCTAAGAGCAAAAAAATAAATAAATAAGAGGAATGTTTCAGGTTGTTCCTGTGGCAGCTGCAACACAGAAAGAAGCTTGGCCCTGTGAGAAAAGCATGAAGGTAAGCTGTGTGTGTGGTGTGTATGAGTGTGTCATGGGGAGGGGGGTGCACACAATACCCCCAGCTCCAGGAACCTGCCTGCGCACTCCTACCCCACACACCAACATGGCCTGCGCACTCAAAAACAATGTGCACACGTATGTACTTCTGGCGGCCTCTGCCTCAAGGCAGGTAAGATTTATGGAAATTGCTTAAACCCAACAAAGAAGAGATTTCATCCTGGCTTCTTCATTATAAGCTCCCTCTTTAACAGCTTCGAGACAGGAGTTCCCGTTGTGGCACAGTGGAAATGAATAACATTAGCATCCATGAGGACGCAGGTTTGATCCCTGGCCTCACTCAGTGGGTTAAAGATCTGGCATTGCCCTGAGCTGTGATGTAGACCGCAGACTCGGCTCAGGTCTGGGGTTACTGTGCCTCTGGCGTAGGCCGGCAGCTACAGCTCGGATTGGACCCCTACCCTGAGAACCACCACATGCCATGGGTGCGGCTCTAAAAAGCAAAGCAAAAAAAAAAAAAAAAAAAAAAAAAGACATTTTCAAGATATTGAACAGTCCCCCTCACGCCCCCAAAAATACTGACTGTTCCCAAGGCTGTGTTCAACTGTGCCTCCCCAGTCAGTGGGTACAACTCCCCAACTTGGTCGCTGCTCTAAAGGGGTAAAATCTCAGTGCAGACACCTGAGAGACGAATCACATCTTTACCGACATGTGCACTTCCATGGTCAGCACAGCATCCTCCAGCATGAAGCCGGCCACAACCCAGATGGGAAATTTTACTGACTTCACGGTGACCTCCTAGCCTCTGGTGCTCCGTCTGATCTGTTCTACCTCCACTGCCAAAACTGGATTCTTTGTGTTGCCTCAACTATGCCCTTCTCTCCTGATTCTGTGGAATGGTTCTGCCTCCTCAGCCTGGCCTCAGGCTCTCCTTCTTCCAAAGTCTCTCCACACCATGAAGTCAGCCACTAAAAATCTGAGACACCACCAACAGCCAGTGCACTCCCACCAGCCCCCGCAGAGGATTCCACCCCCACCCCCTGGGCTCTACATTCTCTCCACTGGGGTGAAGGGCTGTCTCCATTCTCTGGTCTTCGGTGGAGGGGAGGGCAAACCAGTGGGTCTTCCACAGTCTCTAAGATGCCTCCCTTGAGAGCCAATCAAGATGCCTAAGGGCAAGCTCTAGAAGGCCCAAGGAATCTACAGGTGTATTAAAACCTGATATGGAACTGTTGATCTCTTGCACAAGTGAACACTATGAACAGCAAACCATCTCAGGAATTCAGGATACCAAAGACTACATCAAGGTATTGACAGAGAAGCAATACACATTTCTATAGATACAATAAAAAAAAGTAAATAAAAATGGAAAAAAAATCCACAGAATAATGGCCACGCATGCACTCTTTCAACACAAAATTCTAGGGACTAAGGAAAGTAGAAATTCCTATGTAAGGGGGGAGGGGCTGAAATCTACAAAGAAATCACTTAGCTGAAATTTTCTATTTTTGTTTAATGGCCACGCCCACAGAATATGGAAGTTCCAAGGACAAGGACTGAATCTGAACCGAAGCTGTAATCTGTATCACAGCTGTGGCAATACCGGATCCGGGATTGAACCTGTGCCTCCACGGCAACCCGAGCTGCTTCAGTCAGATTCATAACCCACTGTGCAACAGCAGGATCTCCATAGCTGAACTTTTAAGAAAATTCTCTATTAGCAGAATCTGCAAAATATTTGTCCAACATTCCTGATAAAACCCAACTGACACTTCTGCAAGAACAGTCTTCACCGGGTATTTATGGATTTCCATAGCTAATTTTTATTTTTTAAATTTTTTTATTCTTATTTTTTTGCTTTTTAGGGCTGCACCAGTGGCATATGGAGGGAGATTCCCAGGCTAGGGGTCTAATCGAGCTACAGCTGCTAGCCTACACCACAGCCATAGCAATGCCAGATCCGAGCTTTGTATGACCACAACTCATGGCAATGCCGGATCCTTAACCCACTGAGCAAGGCCAGAGATTGAACCTGCATCTTCATGGATCCTAGTTGGGTTTGTTAACTGCTGAGCCACGAAAAGAACTCCTCCACAGCTAAATTTTTAGATAGTGGTTCTTCTTTTGCCTCCAAAGGCACACTCTGACATTCCCATCACTCTCAGGGTATGTCTGCTTTTGTAACCTACATGAACAAATATTCATCTCCTAAGAGCTATACTGCATGAGCTGTTCATGGATATTAGGGGAAAATCAGGCTTCTGCAGGACATCAAAGTCCTTTGAGACCATGACCTTAACTGTTCCTTACCAGCAGATGAAACTTGGTTGCATTAAATCATGCCGGTATAGTCTTGTTAATGAAGCAAAATCACTGCAGGATCCCAATCTCTTGGGCTGTCACGGGCTTAAAGGCCTCAGATGAAAAGTCCCGTTGCCCAACGCTGAAAGATTTCCTCAGAGCTGAATAGATCCCCTAATCACAACACCGAAATTGTTAATATTTTCATCAGAAAGAAGTCAGGGAGCTTTAATTCACCAAGGCATTACAACTCAGAGGCAGCAAGGAGGCCCAAGGCTGACGGGGTTGAATCTCCAAATGCTATGAAATGCCCTCGAAATGGGAATGGGGAAGGGGCCAAAGCAATGTTTTTCTTTTCTCAGATCAAAACTCATTATTCCTTATCCTCAGATTTTTTGAGGTCATTTCATGTTTCACCTGGGTGTCATTTCTTTCTCTTTTTATCCAGATGCAGTCTGTGATAGCTTTATCACAGGCATTTCTGTCTAACCCATGTCCACAAATGCAAAGAAAACAAAAAGGTTCAAAAGTCCAAGCAGCTAATGTTGCTCTGAAGTGCAATGTGGAGAAAGAACAGGAGCGATTCCATGAACAGAAAGCCGCCCAAACAGCCTCTCAAACTGCATGGCCACTACTCGGCGGGGGGCGGGGGGGGGGGGGGAATGGACATTGTTGATCTCTTAATCTTAGTATGTTTTAGCCTATATTTGAAGTAACCTCAGAAGTGAGGCCAGCGGTGGTGGGGCCAGTGGTGGAAAAGGGGACCCCAACCTTGTGTAACTCTACCCCAACAACCTGGTCTAACCATCCAGGGAACTGGCCATACTCCCAAAGGCAAATGGCAG
The DNA here is from genome assembly GCF_054392235.1 of Sus scrofa. NCBI lineage: Eukaryota > Metazoa > Chordata > Mammalia > Artiodactyla > Suidae > Sus > Sus scrofa. Next base: position 71,234,425 of record NC_139393.1, read on the forward strand.
GTTTTATCCAGGAAGCCCATTTCTCCATTTCTCACTTTTTAAAGAGACTATTGAAACAACGATAAGACTATCCTTATGCTAGGTGGGACAAAGCAAATAAGCAAAAATGAAAATGTCTCACTATAAAATACTGAGGCTTGTAGAGATGAAATAGTAAGAAGGTCCTAGACACGATTTTTCCTTCCAATTTCCAAATATTTTTTCACTCTCATGTTACTGCAAAAAAATTATGACACAGCAGTATAAGAAACAATGGAAGGATCTCGCTGTCTTTCCTGACACCATAAATTAGGGGCGGTGGAGGGGAGAGTAACTGGAAGAAAACAACCACACCAACAACAAAACCAAACCAGGTAACAAAGCCTCAATAAAAAAAAGAATGAGAAAAGATATATACATATATATATTTTTTTAAAGGAACCCCCTTACCATTTTTCACAGCAGTGGCAATATTTTGCATTTTCATCAACAGTGCACACGAGCTATCTTCACATCTTTTGCCAACACTATTTGTTTGTTTATTTTTAGTCTTTTTTTAGGGCCACACCCACGGCATTTGGAAATTCCCAGGCTAGGGGTCCAATTGGAGCTGTAGCTGCCAGTCACAGCAACACCGGATCGGAGCTGTGTCTGTGACCCACACCACAGTTCACGGCAATGCTGGATCCTTAACACACTGAGAGAGGCCAGGGATCAAACCTGCATCCTCATGGATACTAGTCAGATTCATTTTCACTGAGACACAATGGGAACTCTGAAAAGATGTTTTTAAGTAGGGTTTCAACTGGACTGATAGATCTGCAGCTCCACGCTGCTGTTCTCATAAGCTCTAAGTTCTTGCCAAGTTTGGTACTGAGCCACCAGACTCAGCAACAAAGTTTATCTAAGCTACATTAACAGGAGAATTTATCCAATCTTCTAACACTTGGCTTTAGATCTTCAGAGGAGCTGGGGTGGGATTCCTATCATATAGGAACTCACTTCACTGTGGTTCTCCCAATAGGAACCTTCTCAGATCGCCATTCAGCCCACTCCAATTAAGTCCTCTAACCATATTATTCTCATTTAAAGACAATAAGAGCTCTATTACACATGAAACTGCAATTCCAAAATAGCCTACAAAAAGGTAGTTTTGTCTTTAAGTAAACGATGAAAAACATCTTGGAATGCTTAAGAGTATTTCTGATTTGAGAGGATTTGCGAACTAATTCGTACTGACTCTTCCTCCTTCAAGTTATTAAAAAAAAAAAGAAAAAAAAGAAAAAAAAGAAAAAAGAGCTCACACCAAGTGCTATGTTCTTTTCACTCCTAAGGACCTGAATGCTGAACAAGAGTTCTCGATGATAAAGCAACCCCACATGTTCTCTTATAACACCACATATTGTAAGTTTCCAAGACATCGTTTCCTTAACATATGATCAGTTCTAAGTCAAGACAGAAATGAAACAGGGTATAGAAGAGGCAGACACATCCCCGTGTTTACTGCAGCATTATTCACAATGACCAAGATACAGAAACACCCTAGAGTCTATCAACAGATGAACTGATAAAGAAGATGTGGTTTGCATGTACACACACACACAGTGGACTAGGACTCAACTGTGAGGAAAAATAAAATTCTGCCATTAGCAACAGTGTGCATGTACTTTGAGGATATTATGCTGAGATAAGTCAAAGAAAGATAAATACTATATGATATATCTCAAAAACTGAACTCATAAAACTGGAGAGTAGAAAGAGTGGTTACCAGGGAAGGGGGTATTGAGAGAATGACAGAGATATTATTACAGGTCTCTATTTGCAACTGGTAGATAAACAAGTGCTAGAGATCTAATAGACAGGGCAGCGATGACAGACAACAAAACTGGGTTATAAATTTGCTAAGAGGAGTTCCTGTTGTGGTGCAGCAGAAACAGACTAGTACCTGACTAGCATCCATGAGGACGTGGGTTCAATCCCTGGCCTCGCTCAGTGGGTCAAGATCTGGTGTTGCCTTGAGCGGTGGTGTAGATCACAGACTCAGCTCAGATCTGGTGTTGCTGTGACTGTGGCTGAAGTGTAGGCCGGTGGCTATAGCTCTGGTTCGACCCCTAGCCTGGGAACTTCCATATGCTATGGGTGTGGCCCTAAACAGCATAAAAAAATAAATACATTAGTTAATTAATCAGCTAAGAGAGTAGACCTTAATCATTCCCAATATGAGAATAAATGATAATTATGTGAGGCCATAGATGTTGGTTATTTGAAATACAATAGCAATCATTGTATTATAAATGTATCAAGTTAATATGCTGTACACTTATAAATATTGTGGTATGAAAAAAAATGTATCTCTTAAAAAAGTCATGACAAGGCACTAATAAAACTCCCTTAAAAATTCAGGGCCAAGAGTCCCCTAGTGGCGCAGCAGCTTGAGCTTCCGGCACTGTCATTGCTGTGGCTCAGTTTCTATCCCCGGCCAGGGAACCTCTGCATGCCAGGGGCAGCCAAAAACAAATAAACAAATAAACACAAAATTACACTCATAAGAAGAAGCTAATATGGAGTTCCCATCATGGCTCAGCAGGAATAATAACCCAACATATAGCGTCTCTGGGGATGGGAGATCAGTCCTGGCCTCACTCAGTGGGTTAAGGATCCAGCGTTGCCACAAGCTGTGGTGAAGACTGCAGTAAGGCTCTGATCCAGTGTTGCTGTGGCTGCAAACTTCCATATGCCACAGGTGCGGCCTTAAAAAGGGGGAAAAAAAGAAGAACAGGCTAAAGTGATCAACCACTTTTTATAAACAGTAATCTTCCTTACAGATGCAAGATCCATCTTCCACCCAACGTGAGGACTAATTCATTTTCAAATGCTAAATCCTTCTGAAAACTGATAAAAATCAAGAAGCTCATGTGAAAGCTGGAATTAAACAATGAAAAAGGTAGAGGTCCCTGGTGGTGCAGCATCTGTTGTGGCACGGGCTCGATCTCTGGCTTGGGATCTTGCACATTTAGTTGGCAAAGCCCTTAAAAATAGAAGATGAAGACTAAAGAATTGCAAATGATACTCTCATATTTTTAACTCAAATATGTACCTATTTTAGGCAGATTGAGCAGGTCATACAACTTCTTGAAACTATTTCTGATTAATATGATACCCACATTCATTTCATAGGAAACACTACACTATGCTAAACATAATGTCACTTGTACCAGAGGAGCTGCCATTATTGTGTAAAGGATTGTAACACACAGGAATGGGTAAAATGTCGTTTGAAAAATCCCAGGGAGAATTCAGAATGTAGGATCTGGTAACTTTAGACAAAATTCCCCGCACACCAGCACATGGAGATGCTTACAAAATATTAAGTTATACCAACAATATGCTGATCAATCTGGTTCTTTAATTTTTAATTACAGGCAAATCTATATGGTTCCTACATAAAAATTGATGGGGACAAAAACAAGGTATAGGTGAGAAGGTAAAAAGCATGGATCTGCTGTGCACAAGCTCTAGATGAAGAAGAGGTATAGCTGATTTCTTATTGCGTGGCTGCTATTAGAGATGAAATGAGACAATGGAAGTGACAGTATTTTAACAAGTTTAAATTGTCAAGTAAATTTACAATGTGGCTCTGAAATGACAAGCCATAGGGCAAGAGTCCAAATTCATCATACTTCGGGGCTGATCTTCAATTTGATAGGGAACTAGATTATAACTGCCAAGAGACAAAACCTCTGTCATGAAGCATCTGAAGCCTTAGATGGTGTGTAAAAATGACCTCAGAAAAATTCCCCAAAGTCCTTGCAATCTATTTTTGGTTTGCTTTTTCATCAAATTATTTCTAAGCGAATTCTGCAGGATGACAGAAACATCACTTCAGATCTGCGGGCCTCTCAGATTTAACTGAGGCTGAACGCCAAGACTTGGGAAGACAGCTCCCTGTCTAACACAGTTACCTGGCAGGCAGGTGAATCTCCAATCCACACTTCTTCAGCGGTCTCAATGCCATTCAACCCAGCCAGGAAGGTATGGCTTTTATTTCAGTAGTTTATTAATGCCAATTGGGCACTATTTATAGGAGGCTTGTATTTATTCTGTTGCATCTGTTACACCTTCAACTACATTAAAAATATAATCTACAGTTTATAAACACTAACCAGAGATCTCATTTACTTCCCAAGCTGCTTTAACCATATTTTGCGCAAGAAGTTCTGAAGTATCACAATGTCCATCTGATAGAAACGTAGAAGGATGCCTAGAATTAACTGGAGTGAACAAACCACGAAATGTCTCCAAAAACATCCCATGAATAAAATTTGAAGGCTCAACAATCTAAAACTGCCTTAGGTCGACTTTAACTTTCACTTATGAAATTTGTCATTTTTCATGCTTTTGGAAAAAGGTGAATACATTTTGACCAGTTAGAGCATTTGTTTAAAACATATTTAAGTTCCTGCTACTCCTAAGAAGGACTTCCACTTCTCTGGAGTAATTCCAACGTTCCACTTAAACAGAACTTATTTTATAAAATTTCAAACTGGTCTTCCTTAATTACACAATAGACTTCTGTAATAAACTTCAATCGTATCATTTTCAAACAAAAAGTAAACCAGATGTTTTGTACTTTATGCAAAATTGAGCTCTCACTGCGAAACCAAATTAAAATGAAATCAGGGACGAAGCTAAGCACTGATGAAAACAAAAACAAAACAAGCAAACCAAAATATGCTGTAGATTTTGTTTTATAGCTGTTTAAGTCTTGGTCACTTATCAATTTTTCTTTGTATCTGGGAAAACACACAGATCCTTTCCCACCATTTTATCAAAATTAACATATTCATTTGGGTTCCGTAGGGGAAATCAAAAATTCCCAGAATTTCATCGTGTCACTTAGTCAAAACTCAATGTCTGCTATTTGCTAGGTATTGCTTTAAATGCTTAATTCATTTAATTCTCACCATTAAAAAAACAAAACAAAACACTGGGGCTATTACATCCCCATTGTAACAAAGTTAAGGTACACGGAGGTTAAATAACTCGGGTTACTCAGGCTGTCAGCGGCCAGGCTGGGATTCAAATTCAGATGGGATAATTCCAAAGTCTATTTGTTCTCTTTACCAAGGGGCATCATGGATCCCAAATTTGCTGGATAACTTTCCAACTTGAAATTTCACATCGCTTTAAATAGAAACCAATCATATGAATCATATTCTGGTGTGACAACCTAACTCAAAGGAAGTCTCAGTGTCCCTCCCTCCCTCCCTCTCCCTTCCTCCCACCCAGCACAGCATACACAGACACACACACCCCACCACCACCACCACCACCACCACCAGTATCAATGCTGCTTAAGACAACTGTGCTTCAATCAAGGGGATATTGATTGGGCCAGTGAAGTGACAGGCACAGCTCTTCCAAAGCATTTTTCCAGCAGATCTGAGACATCACAGCATCTCTACCTACACCCATTTCTCTCTGTCCATGAACAGATTTAAATTTTCTACTGATGACAAGCAAAGTTCTCACCTGACATCAAATTAAAGATGCACATAAAAATTAAGGGGAAAGGGAGGAAAAAAAAAATGAAAGGGAGAGAAAATTTGACCTATATTTTTAAAAATACCCAATATTTATCCAAAACCTATATGGTACTCCTTGTGTGATATAAAACTTCAAACCTTGATCTTGTCTAGAAACTTGATCAACGTAGATACAGCAAAAGCCAAGAGAAAAAATACCTTGAAAGGCCAGGTCAATTAAGCACACAACTCCTATAGTGTCTCCTTTGCGAAAGGAGATGAGAGTGGTTAGAAAATCTGGCATCGAGGAAAACTAAACCTCCTTCACTCAAGTTTTAGAATTCCCTAATGCAGGACTGAAATCTACTCACCTGGTCTAAAGACTTGACAATTTGTTAATAAACAGTGGCTTATCTGATTGTAGGACAAACCACTAACTGTCTGGATTACACAGATGCTGCCTTTTATTATTCTGGCTATTTATGTCAACAACTATTTATTTAATCTTGAAGTCAGGGAAGAACAATTTTCTAGTAACAGCGATTACTCATCATCTTGAAATAGGTGTTTATTTTCCTTCCATGTCCAGGACTGTGTCAAGACTAACATCGAAAAGTTGGCACGAGTAAAAAACACTTCTGTCTACAGGATCACCCATTGGTGGCACTCATTAAGCCGCATTTGACAACCTTTTCATTTTAATGCTAAGTAAAAAGATTACACAGAGCATGAGATATCATTTTAAGATGTTATTGCTATTTTATTCTCCAAAATGGAAGGGTAATAAATTTATAGTTCCACCAAAGGAAATAAGAGCCCAGGCCATTCTGACATCAGTGGAAGAAAGAAAAAAAAAAATCTAAAAATAAAGACTGCATGCAAGAAAGCAACGATTTCCTTCTTTACATATTTCTACATATTTGAAGGTGACAAAAAAAAAATTAATGCAGGATTCTGAGTACACTGCTGACCTAGATATATGGAATTTTTTATGTGAGAAAATACATTTAAGGACAAATCCAGCTACACTGCGGTATCTGTTCAAATACTTTTGTGTAGAACGGCAGAAGTGGGTGCATTGTTTTTCTTACCACGCCCTCAAAAATCTGTGTACTTTTTATCATGTGCCTCAATCAGAGTGGATAAGATCAGTTCTTGAACCAGAAGAACACTTCTAGAAATATCCACTTGAAGTTCAGAGAGAAATTATTACCTAATGGTTGACTGAATCATCCCCAAGTCAGGGCTTAGGCGGCGAATCAACCAGGGCCGATGCTCTGGTTTCTGCTGCTGTGTGAACAACACGCTGCCCTGCAGCACTGCTTCCCCCAACTGCAGACCCAGAGACAGGACTTGCCCACCATGAGGAGCACGACTGCATTCGGAAGAACATCTGGACAAAGATTCTTAAACACATAACAAGCCTCAAAGAGACTTTCCAGGTGTTGAAGAGGTTGAGGCGTTTCCCCATGGGATATGAACTATTAAAATGCAAATGCAAAAATGAAAGGAAAATAGATCCAGAACTGAGAATTTGATGTTATGATAGCTTTCTGTTTAACAACAGTATTTGAATAAACTTCCACTCACGGTCTACTTTGAAGCCTGTCATCTTTTTTCTAGATATGAAAGGATTTCTACCTAAATGAGGGGGAAATTTTGAACAAACTAATCTTGATGAGCAAGAATGAAAAGAAGACTCAATCATGACATTACCGATGAAGAAAACCTCATTGTGTGTGTTCTACCTACTGTCAACCCAATTGTAACAAGTTCTAAAAAGCCAAAGAGGAGTCTGTTTAGCTATTTACAAAGAACAACCCTCTTCTTGCCATAATACACCCATTTTTCTCTCCAGCCTACAAATACTATACTACAAATAAATCAGCCACGGTGGGGCCAATCCTAGGTTTGGAAGCTTTCACAGTAACACCATAGATATACTCCAGGAGGACAGGGAGCACCAGGCTCCCAGAAGAGACAGGCAGTCAATGCATAATAACTACCTACATTTCAATCTACCTCTAATGTGTGACAGGTACTATAAAGACGTGATTTAAAACATAACCGGATTCTAGGAATTCCCATCATGGAGCAGTTGGAGACGAGTCCGACTAGCACCATGAGGTTGTGGGTTCGATCCCTGGCCTTGCTCAGTGGGTTAAGGATCCGGCATTGCCATGAGCTGTGGCATGGGTGGCAGACACAGCTCGGATCTGGCGTGGCTGTGGCTGCGGCTGTGGTGTAGGCCGGCAGCTATAGCTCTGATTAGATCCCTAGCCTGGAAACCTCCATATGCCTCCGGTGCAGCCCCAAAAAGACAAAAAACAAAACAAAACTGGATTTTAAACTTTATGTGAAATCCAACAGTACAGTCTCCATGTCATAAATATCTAGAATCTCTCCCCCCCATTTTCTTCATGGCAAATGTTTAAAAAAGATTACAATAAAGGGGGTCGGGGAAGAAACGGTAACAGAAGATGAAGGTTCACTTAGAAAATGAAAATCAAACTTTGCCCCGTGATGTTCTATGACAGGTTCAAAGTCAAATCTTTGAGGGAAAGGACTTGGCCTTTAAGTCAAACATGCAGAATTCCAATCCAGCAAATTCCTATGGATTCCCACACTTAGTGTCAAAAGACTATGCTTTATACTCCTTGGGGTCTCAGTAATACACTTCTCAGTATTTATTGATGTTGAATCTGGCCCTATTTCAGTTCCTCTTCAAATGCTTATACAAAAGCAATGAACTATGTCATAAAACCACTTTGATGTATTTTCTGCCACAAAGAACGACAAGGTTCATGTAACGAAGGGGTGGGAGGCACCTTTTAAATAACAGTATTTGAATCACACTTGACCCTTCGTATTCATGGGTTACACATCCTTGGATTCAAGTCACCATGGACTAAAAACGTTTGGAAAACAATTACAGAAAATTTCAAAAAGCAAAACTTGAATTTGCTGTGTTAATATTTACATATACTGTTTAAGGATAAGTAGTCTAGCATCTAAGTATATGGGAAGATGGACACAGAGAACAGACTTGTGGTTGCCAAGGGGGGAGGGGAAAGAGGAGGGATGGACCGGGAATTTGGGGTTAGGAGGAGATGCCAGCTATCACACACAGAATGGATAAACAAGGTCCTGGGGTATGTAGCACAGGGAACTATATTCAATATCCTGGGATAAACCATAATGGAAAAGAACATGGAACAGAATAGATATATGCAGAACTGAGTAACTTTGCTGTGCAGCAGAAATCAGCACAACAATATGAACCAACTAGACTTCAATGTAAAAGTACAGAGGTTATATGGGAGGATGTACACAGGTTAAGTAAGGGATACTGAGCATCCTTTGGTATCCAGAGCAAGGGAACCAATCACCCAAGGATACCGAGGGACTCTACTATAATCCATGCATTCCGTCAGGTAAAGCCAAATTACTGAGCTTTCTAACACGGGAAACTGGGAGTGACATCCTGCCGACCAAAAACGACCTGGCTCCAAGTTAGCTGAAGGCTGAGACCACACAGATATTAAAATGTAGTGCAGAAGTTACATATATTATGATTAGCACGCTGCTTATTTCACACACTACTGAGAAATTTTAAAATACAATTGAGGAGTTCCCGTCGTGGCGCAGTGGTTAACGAATACGACTAGGAACCATGAGGTTGCGGGTTCGGTCCCTGCCCTTGCTCAGTGGGTTGGCAATCCGGCGTTGCCGTGAGCTGTGGTGTAGGTTGCAGACACGGCTCGGATCCCGCGTTGCTGTGGCCCTGGCGTAGGCCGGTGGCTACAGCTCCGATTCAACCCCTAGCCTGGGAATCTCCATATGCCGTGGGAGCGGCCCAAGAAATAGCAACAACAACAACAACAACAAAGACAAAAGACAAAAAAAATAAATAAATAAATAAAATACAATTGAGTAAAATTCCATCATACCATTTTCTAAGATGTTACAATTACTCCTCTGAACAAGGCACAAGCTTACTCAGCAAATCTTATCATTTTAGCATTTTATTGGACAACCATAGACACAGTGCCTTCTCTTTGTTACTAAGCTGTACGATTATGACAGAGGAGGGGAAAAAAAAAAGGAATAAAGAGTAATCAGGACATTCTAATAGAAATGTACACCAACATGGTGCAATATTTACCAGCTGTAGACAAGCGCTATCATAATCACCTTTATAGAGATTACTGACAAAATAACAATAGTCATCAAATATATGTAACTATGTAACTATTTAAACTCGTAACAAAGGCTTTTATGACTATTAGCAGTAAAGGAGCAACTCCCATAAAATATGACTTAATATCACTCTGATAAGAGTTTAAGTACATATAACCATTGTTATATGAAAAACAGTATTTTTAATGTGTCACAACCCGACAGGATTTAATTACCACACCTACTTCAAACTATTAGCCGTTTCATTCAAACTTGTAAAAAAATAATATTTATGTAGCTATTGAGAATCATTATGATTGATGCAATCTTTTGTGTTACTCCCTTTAGAGTCACTCGCATTTGTTATTTTTAACAAGGAAAAATGAAAGGGGAAATGTGTGTTTTTGTTTTGCAACAAAGCTTTTCTGATGATGACTAACTTCTTCCTTTGAACACAAAAAAGCTTCTTTAACTAATGTACATATAAATATGTTCTTTACAACATGCACGAAGCAAAGAAAGGGATGGGGGGCCCTCTAGGACTTAAGCCAGGATTTAAAGCAACCTAGGCAAGAGGAGGACATGAAAGCTGTCAGGATAGTTGTTATTCTTATTTTCAATTTCTTACAGCTCATCTGCGCTCAAGGAAGAAAAACCGTAGTTTCTTTTAACCATATCCACAACAGATCTCACTTGAAAGGAAACATAGCGAGTGATTTGGCATGAATGGGAACATTACCAATTTTCCAGCACCACTACTGAATATTTATGTCGGTGACGAATGATGACACTGGTGAAATATTTTAACACGAAGCCTTGCCTTGTAAATCGTCCGAATGATGCTGTGTCAAAACAACACCTACCATAAATCAGAGGTTTTAGGACCAGTATTTCTTGTTCTAACATGCTACCTGCTCAGCAGAATCACTTGTGTGAACAGGCACAGATTAATGTGTGCTAAGCAGAGCCCTCTTACCGCCTAACTTATAGAGCTATAATTTAACAGGCCTATTATCGTCAAGGTAATTTTGACAGTACTGAAATATCATACTTGTTAAAAATATGCATTTAGCACTAACCCCAGTGGTCAATTGCACTGAAGAAACAGACAGGGTTCCCTAAAATTATTCTTCTTCTCTACTGATGACTCTTGGCGCCACCCCCCACCCTCACCCCCACTGCCACCCCCACCAAGGCAGGGGCCTGTTGACAACTAATTTTCTAAACACTGTAGCAAGGAGTTCACTTGTGGCCCAGCGGGTTAAGGAACTGGCCTTGGCACTGAAGCGGCTCGGGTCACTAGTTGTGGCGAAGGTTTTTTCCCCTGCCTAGGAATCCACATGCTGCTGGATAGACTGAGACACAGATAGAGAGGGAGGGAGAGAGTATAGCAAGACTGCTAAAATAAAAATAAAATAGTACAAAAAGCTCACCACTTGGCTTTCAATTCACTTTCCACTTCTCTACAAGTTCATTAACAACTTGTAATGGAGGCTAAGGAGCCCCTTTGCAGGTTCAAGAAAGAGAACAAGAGTTCAAACCTCCAGCACCTTCTCCGCTTTGTCCCAAGCTTCAATTCCTACATGATGAACATCGTAATTCAGGGTATTTGACATGTGTGAGATCGGCAGTCTAATTTCCTACTCAAGTTGGAAATCTTAATCCTTAAGGGCAATTCTAGATTTTTGATTAGGGAGGATGAAAGAATATATCGTAAGAGAATGCCATCCTTCCTGTCACCTCAATGAGCAGATGTACCTTCCACCACAAAAAATAACAACGACAAAAGAAATGAGTACATTTGCTTTTTGCCTTTTATGATGCATTAGCACTAACTTGACCGGTAGAGAAAAAATGAAGGACATACATTTGTTTTTTTTTTTTTTTTTTTTACACTAGATGCATAAATCAGTGAACAGATGCACACGGACACTGCAGAAAAATCAGTATAAAGGAACACACTGGCCACAACCCAATCAACTCTGCATTTCCCTGAGAGAACAAACGTGACATCTACTGACACCAGCAGCTCAGTTTCTTAAAGCCAAATTAGCAAATTGAAAGCAAATAAACAAATATTTATCTGGAATCCATTACAGTCAAATCACATAGCCCAGTGTTATGTCACCATAATTAGACTTGAAACAACAGGACCACTATCCTCTCATCTTGTCCCCAAAACAAAGAGTGAAATTCTAGAGACTTGATGAGAATTAAATGTTGACTCTGAGGGTGTGGAAGAAAAGAGAAGAAATCATGTGGCCAATTTCTCCTTAAACTCAGGTTTGACTCAGGTTCCTACCCTCTAGGAATTAAAATAAACTCAGTCAAGATCTCAGCTGTAGCCTAGTCCTGTTACTGGGGGAGAAGGTGTCAATTAAGAAATCCAAATGCCCTGTTTGATAGGCACTCGATATTCTAGGATAACACTTGGGAGTAATTCTTGAATAAAGAGTTTAAAGGTTCACACATAAAAAACCATGACAATGCTATTTAAATTTCTCTCAACACTACAAAATACAAAGATTTGGGCTATGAAAATGGAATTTCTAAGAAAACTTTAAAATAACACCAACCAGATTTTGCAATGAGGTGCCCCTTGCGCTATGTCCTTGCCATAATGTAGATCATACTGCCCTCTTGTGCCTGAGACAGGAAATAAAAGGATTTCTGCTCAAAGCAGGAAAACGCAATTTGGATTTAACATACACCCCACAATTACTGAAAGCCTTGCTGTGGACCTGGGATTTGTGCTACCGTGTATTAAGATCTGACAGAAGTAAGGGAAGTAAGGCTTGGAGGCAAGAAGACAAAGGTTGTCTAGGAAGAGGTCAACTTAGCAGGCAGCAAGGGACCCAGACCAGCTGAAAAGTTGCCATCAAACCGCTGGGAAATGTAGGGACCCTGAAAAAATGTGCGGCCGAAGAGCATCCAAGGAGGACAGTATAACAAAGAGATGGGTGAGAGAAAGGCAAGGTTAAAAGAAGAGAAGAGAGGAGGAAAGAAACCTTGCTATTGCTGTTCTAAGGCTACCACACACTAGTTGAATCAAATCTCACCCAATTATCAGGTTATGAAAGCCCAGGAGGTATCACATTGTATAAACAAACTAGTTAACTTCATGCAACCACACATGAGTTCAAAATGGAGAGTAACTTAGCCAAGGAGCTTGGCAAGATGGAACCTTCTTAAAAACCAGCTATTCAGAAGAAATGTGCACTTTCCAGGTTGACTCTGCCCTGTGAACTTGGGACTTTGGTAGGGCCCGAATTGCTTCAAACCTTCTCCTGAAGGCCTGATTCTTTGCTTACGTACAAAGGGTCCCCAGTGTTTAACACAATTCATGAGGACCTGGGATGGGTGATTCAATGGATGAATGTGAAAAACAATGCGACCAATCCAGTTCAAGGTTATTAAAAATCTCTGGCACAAGCAGGCTCTGGAGATGGGGAGAAGGAAGGGGATTCTAGCAGAACCCCTGCAGACCCAAACCAGCTGGTGCCAGGGCAGAGCTGATGGGCCTCTGCCTAGAGTTTCCAGCTGCTGTCACCATCCCAAGTCTATAAACCATCCCAGGCCCTTGCCATTCCCCCCATTTGATAAACTCTGGGAGGGTGTCAGGATCCTGAACTAACTAACAGGAAACTTACTGAGCCCAGGGGTCTGCCTGAGAGTGTGCTTTAACACATATGAATTAGGTGTGCTTCCAGATCAATCCACGCTCCCTGCAGAAGACACTCTGGAATTCAGGGAGCACAGACATTATGTCAGATACATGGATATAATTAGCGAAGGTATTTACCATGGCATAAAAGCTGAGCATGTCCATCATTCTACTGCAGAGGGGAATTTATAAAAATATAAACCATTAGCGTGCACACCATCAGTAATATCCACGATGAGGCATAATTCGTACCTACAGCTCATTGTTACTACTATAAAAAGCACAAAACTTTTTATTTATTTATTAATTTATTTATTTTTTGCTTTTTAGGGCCACGCGCATGGCATATGGAAGTCCCCAGGCTAGGGGCCGAATCAGAGCTACAGCTGCCGGCCTATACCACAGCCACAGCAACACCAGCTCCGAGCCACTACCGAGACCTACACCACAGCTTGTGGCTAAACCGGATCCTTAACTCACTGAGCAAGGCCAGAGATCAAAACCACATCTTCATGGATCCCAGTCGGGTTCATTAACCACTGAGCTGCGAAGGGAAGTCCAACACAAAACTTATTTTATGAGGAAGAAAATTTTTGTTTGTTTATGGCCAGACCCACAGCATGTGGAAGTTCCTGGGCCAGGGATCAAACCCGTACCACAGCAGCAATCTGAGCCGCTGCAATGCCAAAGCCAGATCCTTAACTCGCTGAGCCATAAGAGAACTCCCAAGAAAGAAAATTTTAAATCTACTTCTTAAAAATCTTAATTTAAAAAGTTTTCTTAATCTAAAACTAGTAGAGGAAATAAATAATTTATTGCCTCTAAACTCTGGGAGTGAACTAGGCCTATCTTTGCAGTACTTATTTGGGCTTCTATTTCCTTGAAGGAAGATAGTCCTGCAAATGGATACAGGAGAGGAAGGCAAGATAAACACCAGTGTCCTGGCTGCTCTAAGATTAGTGACCTTAAAGATTTAAACTTGGTCCCAAATCCCTGAATAATAAATGAATCAGCGCCTCCAAGAGCCTACAGGTCTTGCACACGAAGAACATGGTTAACTGTGGTCACAAGCACTCAGAGGCTGTGATAACAGAAATCCAGTCCCTCTTAATGCTCCCAACTTTATGCCTGTAGCTGTCACATTAACTGACAAAGGGGAGTGACTTCGCAGCCATAATAGCACAACTCCTCCAATCACCTTCTCACTCTGGCTTCTTAATAAGACAAGATGGGAGTTTCTGTTGTGGCGCAATGGAAACAAATCCGACTAGGAACTATGAGGTCGTGGGTTCCATCCCTGACCTTGCTCAGTGGGTTAAGGATCTGTCATTGCCATGAGCTGTGGTGTCGGTCGCAGACGAGACTCAGATCTGGCGTTGCTGTTCCTGTGGTGTAGGCCAGCAGCTACAGCCCTGATTAGATCCCTAGTCTGGGAAGCTCCACTTGCCGTGGGTGCAGCCCTAAAAAGCAAAAAATAAAAGAATAAAAAAAAATAAAAGAAAATAAGACAAGATGTGGGGGGGGGGGGGGCTCTGCAGTTTACCATCCGGTGCTCTGCGTGGTGCCTGGACTGAGCAACATGTGATGAGTAAATCTACACCAGATGCCTCCCTGCACAGTCTTATTTAATCCTCACAAGGGAAATAGGAAGGGCAGTGGGTTATTCCCATTTCACTGGAGGGGAAGTTTCCAGACGCCGTGTCGTCATCATCACTAAGGATCACGAAGCACTGACTGACCGTGAGCTAAGCGCTCTGAGTGTATTAACTGCTTAATGCCACACTATCAACTACCTCATCATCAGGGCACATGCAGGAGCTCTGTGGTTCCAGAAAAGGATGGATAAGGCAAGAAACACAGCCCACAGGGTGTCGAGACTCCTTCTGAGAAGGTCATTCCTAACAGGCAGCCTAGCTTACCGCTTCGTAACACAGCCAGCAGCTAAGCCACTGGTCAACAACACAGAAACAGGTCTGCACTGAATGTAGGGTAGGTATTCCCTATGCCACACAACAGATGGATTCCTAAATCACTCAGCAAAGTAAACATGTATCTATTTTGCCACACATACAAGTTGAAATTAAAGGTTATATGCCACAATATTCAGACTGTCCCTGGTAGGAGAAAAATTTCAGTCAAGCTTTTTTATAAAATGGATCAATATACAGTGATTTTCTTACAAGCCTCTGCTCCATTTTCAAACACTGAAGTGTAATCGAGGACCAACTGTGTTAACAAGATGTACTGACTGAGAAACTTGGTGTCTGACTTACCTATTGGATTTCTATCGAAGAACAAGATCGGAGCTCTCAAAATGGACTCGAACATTTTGTTGTGCAAACTTTGTGAAGAACTAACAAGGACATAGAACACCAACAGAGATCTTGCAATGCCAAAAAGGACAGTAGATACAGTTAAACCTGCAATAAAGAAACACCCCTCAGCAAAAGATCTCAGCCTTTTCTTCAATGATGCTAAAAAGCATGGCAGGCAGTTTATAAAGATATTATATACTTTATTCCTTACAGCATTTGCATGTTAAGCGTTTGATACATTCACAAGATGCATTTAAAAAGAAGAATAGAAAATTTACATCTTTCTCTCATTAAAAAGAAAGCACATAGGGAAAAAAAAAATCAGGGGCAAACTAGAAATTCATTCTAGGCTTTCCTAATTCAATTATAAGTTCTACTCAAAACTCAGAAGAAAGATAATTATAAAATGCAGTTGATCTTCCTTCTCTGCATTTCAAATCTTACTAATTACAAGATGTCTCATAATCTAAAATTGTGGTATGCGTTGGTACCATCATTTGAATTAATAGGAACAGGAGAAATAATTTACTACCATTTCCTTGTAGACAAAGCCCAAGAAGCTTTAAAGAATATAAAAATACCTGCAAGCGGAAAACCTACCCCTAAATAACTGAATTGCAAGAAAATATAAATTATAATTTGAGATTAACCTAAATGGATCAACTCATCTCTTACTAACGCAAAGCATTTGCAAATGCACATCATTTAACTATGCTTTGTTAATCACAAAGATAGATACCTACTATGCATATATAAATTAAAATAGCCCCTAACATCTTTTAAAATTCACCATGGTAAACAGAGTAGGGATAACTGCTGTAATAAATATTCTTCAAGTCATTTTCTCCCTTCAGACGACACATGACTTATTTAAACTATGAAATGTGTTCAAATTCCTAAATGCCATCAACAGGCATTTCCTTAGCCCATCTTCCTCTAAGAATGTATAAAAGAACCCCTTCCTAATCTTCCTTTAAGGCCCTCTAGTCCACCAATTTAGAAAAGAGACAGCTAATGGATTTAGATTTTGTAGCAGGTGATCAGGGAAATAAATACAAAATTTCAACGAGTGGGTTCTTAAAAAGATAACTCTATCTTTACACAAAGCTTGTATGAGTATTTCCTGTGGGAATATTTAAAATTTTAGATGAGGATTTCCTTTAAAAAGTATGTAATGCCACATATATTCTAAGCACCCTTGTGAAAACAGACAGCCGTGTTAATATTAGCCTGGCAAGCCAGATGTTAAATTAATCGCACAGTCGGGGATGTGATAACATTGTGATGTCAAGGTAAGAAAGAGAAGGAACCCTAATTCCCAGACACTGGATTTCCCCCTGCTCAGCTTCTCTCTGCAGTAATTAGCAAAGCCCAGGAGATGAGCAGTGTGGCGAAGGGGAGCTTTGCATACCTGCAAGGGAATAATGCTTTTATTTGGGGGGCTCTTTCTGCCAGAGGATTTCATCCAAGTTCAATAAAAGCCAGGGTTTATTCAGAGAGAATTGGAGCAATCTGAACCACAGGGTGGGGATCCGTTTCTAATCCCCTTGCCCATCCATATAATGATGTAAGATTTAGCTAAAGCAACCTATTAGAATAGACAATAGCCACAGATTTCCAGTGGCTGATTTTCTGAATGTGCAATCCTGGTTTAACTTCCAAAATCCAGTACAGACCAAATGAAGAGTCTTCATTCAACCTCTTTCTTCCAGATTTTAAAAATAATTATTCTAATTAATTCACACTGTAAATGCAACTCAGACTCTTAATCTGTTAAGACATTACTAAATTACTCCTGGAAGCCCTAGTTGCTCACACAGGCTCACTGTAAGCATCTTAGACTCTCGTATAATAGACCCGATGCTTCAACTTTACCTGAATAAATTCCTAAGTACCAATTCAGATCAAGCTTCTGAGTTTCGGTACCATTTCCAACTACAGTGACATTCAGGGAACTCTGTTTATTTGCCCTATGGAACAAGAAAGGAAAAATATTACACTATAAATGGGATTTAGATAAATACTAAAGAAGAAGAAGGAAAAAACCCCTCGATTTTGGAACATATGTTTTATGCTGGAAAATGATTCCCAGCTCACAGGGCTCTGTGATTCTATTTGCATCTTGACTTTCGGTTCCCAAAATTGCAAGAAACTGCTGAGGGTCAGAGATGGGGAGAAAGCATGGGAGGGGAGGAATTTAATTTTCTTCAGGGAACCTCCATGACGATGGGAACAGGAGGCTGAACAAGCTCCATCTCTTCTCCTGACTCTGGGAAAGTGAGGCGTCCTGTTTACAGCACCCTGGTCAGACCAGGAATCACTCACCAGTATGAAAGCCACCAATCCTGAAGGACGTAGGACACCTGGAGCAGGAACAACAATTAATCAAACGCTGACATCACTTAGCCCCTCAAAACCCCTACTCAGTGGAATGGGTGATGGGAAGGCTCCAGAAAATGGAGATGGTCCTTCCAGCTCAGGTCTCACCACACCCCACACCCCAGAAAACCACAGGTCAGAGAAGCACATATTACGTTTTAAAATCTTTGAAACACACATCTTTCTTTTCCAAGACTCTCCATGTCATGGACACACAATACAAGTAAGGCTCATTTATTTTGCTCCCCACAAGATAACCAATTCAATGCAAATCCAAGGGGACTGCGAAATGTTTGGGTTAATTGAAGGTAAGAGAGCTTAATAGGCAGTGTGTATAGAATAAATGCGTGGATTTTCTGAAGGAAAGAGAACTTGACGGTCACTGTGATGTTGTTTTATGCGTCAGCTTGGCCAGGCCAGTCTCCTGTGGTTCAAGCAAACACTGGCCAAGATATTGCTGTCAAAGTATTTACTGATGTAGCTCACATGTACGTTCAGTCCATTTAAATAAAGGAAATCACCCTCAATAGAACGGTGGGCCTTGTCCTGCCCGTAGAGCAAAACCTGAGGCTTCCTGGAGGAGGAAGACATTCTGCCTTAAGACTACAGCACAGGAGTTCCCGTCATGGCTCAGTGGTTAACGAACCTGACTGGTAACCATGAGGTTGCGGATTCGATCCCTGGCCTTGCTCAGTGGTTAATGACCTGGCGTTGCCATGCACTGTGGTGTAGGTCCCAGATGTGGCTTGTACCCCGAGTTGCTGCAGCTGTGACGTAGGCTGGCAGCTACAGCTCCCATTCGACCTCTGGCCTGCGCACCTCCATATACCACAGGTGCAGCCCTAAAAAGTCAAAAAAACAAGACTGTAGCATAAAAGAGTTCCCGCTGTGGTGCAAGAGAATTGGAGGTATCTCTGCCGTGCCAGGGCACAGGTTCAATCACAGCCTTGGCACAGTGGGTGAAAAGATCCAGTGCTTCCGCAGTTGCAGCAAAGGTCAAAACTGTGGCTCAGATCTGATCCCTGGTGTGGTAAATCCACATGCCACAGAGCTGCCAAAAAAGAAAAGAAAAAGAAAAAAAAAAGACTGCAGCATCAAGCTTCTGCCTGAGTTTCCAGCCTGGAGATTCACCTACAATCTCATGAGCCAATTCTTTGAAATAAATATCTTAATACACGTATTAAAAATAATAATAAAATAAATGCAGTATACATAGGGCACAAATCAAAAGAAATGTCTTTATTTACCTGAGCTGCGACATTTACTAGAATAAGGAAAATGATGATAAACCAGTGAGCGCCAGCTGTGAAGTAATTCTTGTATGCCTTAAAACCAACTTCTCCTTCCGAACGGCTCTCTTCTGGTAGTGCAACCTGTATGTTCTCAGTCTGGGAATGAAATGGAGGTTGAGAGATAAAATTTTCAATAATGAACCCCCCCCAAATTCCCAAAGTTTCAACGATGCCCTCCCTCTTGGCAAAGCCATGGGAAAACAAGACACGTCTTATACTCTGGTAAGATTGCAAAATACTCCATCTCCTATGGAGAAGGGGGTGGAAATATCCAGACTAACTATGTATACTATACATTGAGCCCCACAGCCAGCCATCCTTCTTCTAAGAGCCACCATGTTCAAGGTCATTCATTGCAGGATGGCACTGCCAACAACATGATTTCCAGCACATGTACGACATACCCGTTGAAATTATGTCAGCTCTGGCACCAAAATAATAGACGAATGATAACACATGATCCAAATCTATCTGGTTCCTGAATTTGAGAGAGTGATTCCTGAGTTTGGAATGTGAGGGACTAATCCCAGTACTTTTAAAAATCATCCAGTTTCCGTGTTTGGATAGTGAGGGTTTGGACATGGAGGAATACTATTGTGTAGGCTTGTAAGGGAGCTCCGCCTCCTTGTACATTTCCTTATTTCTCTCTTGAGGACATTACAGAGTCCTCGGCTCCCTCCCGCACAGGGGATTCAAGGCAGATGAGAGGTGGTTCTTGGTCTTGAAGGGGAAGAAAGGAAGACAGGAACTAACGCCAAAGTGTCTAACGCACGTCAGCTCCTTTTCACCTGTTACCTCTGACAATGGGGCAAAACACGACCATCAGTCACCCTCGGTGCCAGAACGTTCCAACACACAGGAGAAATAGCTGATTGAATTTGGGTCACACAAGTACTCGGTCTAAGGGGATCTTCAAATTATACCTCTGGATGCATAAGGGAAGCCAGGGGCCACAAAAGTGAGTAGGATGTAACTAGGGTAAATGGAAGAGTTCTATCAGTGTGGGTCACATATGCCCAGGAACTCACAGCAGTACACGCACCACTGATCTCCCTAAGATTCTCCTTCCTACACCCAAAGGGGAACCCCAATCAGGCTTGCTTGCTCCCTTCATATTCTTTTAATTTTACCAATGTCATGGACTAAAGACCTTGGCAACTTAGGAACTACAGAGAGGCAAAGATGTCACGAGTGGAGCAGAAACAGAGTCCATGATGCCACCCACAGAGGACAGGCACAGAGGACATCCACAGAGGACAGGCAAAGGCAAAGAGAAACTCACATCTTGGCCCTCTGGAGTGGCATCTTTCAACGAGGGTCTGGAAGACTGCTGAGACCAAATCGAAGATTCAGAAAAGGTCCGATTCCTGAGAGTGGGGGTTCCTGGCATTGGAGAGGGTTCAGCCTCCTCATTCTCTTTCTTTAAAAGGGAGCCAAAATCTATCCCAGATTTCAGGAACTCAGTGTAAGTCCCCTTTTCCACTGTTTTGCCCTAAAATAAAAATGAAGAATTTGAGAGGAATGATTTTGCATTTGACAATACTGATCAAATCTAAATATTAACCGAGAGACGTTAACTGGTCTTGAACTACGGTTTTCAAAAGCCAATGATCCTTAGGTCTGCAATTATGGTTGATAAATCTAGTTCAGTTCAACTGAACACAGAACTGAGCATTGGGTTTTCTGCCAAACCCCGATGTTAGGTGTTGGAGGATGTGAAAGAAATGGGTGATCATATCTTAAATAAAGAGGCCACTGACATAAGTACCAAGAGCAAAAAGTACAAAGATGGGTGGAAGTATCGGCACAGGCTCATAAGCCTCAAGAGAAGCAGAATAGTCATTTGGGGAGGATATTCCAACAAAGAAACTTAAGACTGACCCAGAGGTGGGTACAAGCACAAATGTACGGGTAAGGACCACCCATCAATCTTTGCTGATCATTGTCACAGGATCATGTCCCTGCTGGGACAAGATGTGCAGGAACCAGCCCTGGACAGAGGACCCCTGAGCTGCGTCTCTGTGGTCTGTACAACTGTCCCACAAACTCAGGAAGTTTTGAACTGAAAATTCAATATTCTACCTCATCAAGTAACTAAACAAGGAGGCAATGAGACTGCGGTGACTCTAAAGTCTTGGCAGTCCACGGCAGCAAAACAAAACCTAAGACAGAATGCACGTAAATTGGAGGAAAACACCAATCGGAAGCAGCCAACCCGGCTTTCCCCAATCAGGCATTCCGCTTAAGCTAAAGCCCATCTCATCATTTTCTTTGAACTTGTATAAGATCGCTGCATTCTCCTTTCCTTACAAAGTCGTATCAAATAAAGTGCAGGTGTTTTCACTGTTTACTGACTACATAACAAGACTCAGTTGAATCAATCAGCATCAAATAAAGTGTTAGGCAAAATACCAAGATGCAAGCCTAATCAAAGGAGGGCAGCTGGTTAAGGCAGGACAGGTGGAAGAAGGTGACCTAGGACCCGAGCTGGTACCCCTCTCACCCCATCCCCTGAGGGTGGTCCATTGGGAGAAACTCAGTGAGCCTTTAGACACCAACTGATACTGCCTAATTAGAAAATAATTAAGGATACACTGTGCCTTGTTGCACTTGGGGGGCAAAATTCATGAACCTTACTGAAGGAAATTATCAGTTTCTACTTGGTATCTGTAAGACACACAAGGAAACTCAGGGCACGAAGACAGCAATTTTACTCAGCAGCCAAGCGCTGACTATCCCAAGTGGACGAGAGGGCAACCGTGCCCTCTATGCCGTAAGAGAGGGACCACACAAATAAGGATGGTTCCCCTGAACCAAGGTGCTCAGAAGGGGACAAATAGTTGGATCCGTAGCAGTAAAAGTGGGGGTGGTGTCCTCAAAAGAAATAAGGGGACCCCAAAATATCTAGGAACTGGCCAAACAGGTTAATCTCTAAACTTGTAATACTACCAACACTGGGGTTTTATATACTAATATCACCCCTCTGCACATGCTCAGGTTTGAGAAATCTGGACCTCTTTTCCGGAAGGTGTGGCGATTCTGTATTTTAATAGGGAGGTGTGGCAATTCTGTGTTTTCATAAAACTTCCTTAAGGCAGAAATTCATCTGATAAATGAAGGATTGACCAAGGGTCTACTGGAACAGACAAGGGCTGACAAAGCAAGTGCTGAGGTGCTGAGGCACTGAGGACGGCAAGCCAAGGGGCAGAGCATCACATGAGTACCAAGACTGAAAATGACTCAATAAATTCAGTCACACCAGTGACCACACAAGGTGCTGGGCACTGAAATGCGTTCAAGCCCTAAAGGTGACATCTGTGGCCATGACCTTACTGGGAAACAGGGTCTTTGCAGATTCAAGCAAGTTAAGAAGAGGTCATACTGGAGTAGGAGGACTGAAAATCCAACAGGAACAACGTTTATGAAGAAAGACTCAGACACACAAGGGGACAATGGCCACGTGACAACAGAGGGAGGAATTGCAGTGCTGCAACTGGAAGCCAAGGAGCCAAAGGCCTGGGGGAGTTCCCGTCGTGGTGCAGCAGTTAGCGAATCCGACTAGGAACCATGAGGTTGCGGGTTCGGTCCCTGCCCTCGCTCAGTGGGTTAAGGATCCGGCGTTGCCGTGAGCTGTGGTGTAGGTTGCAGACAGGCTCAGATCCCCCGTTGCTGTGGCTCTGGCGTAGGCTGGTGGCTACAGCTCCGATTAGATCCCTGCTTGGGAACCTCCATATGCCACGGGAGCGGCCCAAGAAATAGCAAAAAAAAAAAAAAAAAAAAAAGACAAAGAAGGCCTGGGAACACCAGAAGCTGGAAGGAGGCATCTCCCCTGGAGCCTCAGTGAGAGCACCGCCCTGCCTGCACCCTGATTTCAGACCTGGAGCCTCCAAAAGAGGGGGGTGATAAATTTCTGTTGTTTTAAGCCACCCAGTATGTGGCACTTTGTTACAGCAGCTCTAGAAACTGATACACTAGCCTGAGCCCACACTTCTGTCCTCTAAGTGTTACTAAGACTTCCAGCTGCTTCTGCTGTGGCCCCTCCAGGGAATAGCCCCACCCTCCCTCTCTCCTCATACCTGTCCCCACAGGACAGGAAGCCCTACGAAGGCAGAGCCTCGTCCTCCTGCTGCACAGGCTCCCACACACAGAGACCTGTGCGGTGAGCCCAGCAGCACCTGCCAGACCAGCAGAGCGGGTGTCTCTGACCCGGTGCTCAGCTCACCAACCTCACTTTCAGTGTTAATGGATGATGTTCTTTAGGTAAACTGCGTGTGACCATCACCCAGACACAAACAGGTCTTAGTATCTCTAATTTCCAAATACACTTTAGGGTTTATGTGGCTTAGAGTGTAATAGTAATATTTCTACAGATCTCTGGATTCATCCGCAGAGGCATGAATACCAGCTCTGCAAAGGGAGATAAAACTGAGGGATAAGAGAGCCTTTGCCACAAGTCCAAGGAGAGTGACCTGCCGGGAAGCCTGGCCTTCAACACACCTGAGTGCTAGCAAGATCCACAGACTTCTAGAAACTACTTACATCTTTCAGTATCAGAATCTGACTTGCAGCCTTTAGGTACTGCAGCTGATGAGTCACTAAGATTGTGATCTTCTCGTGCAAGGCTTGACAAATACACCTACAAAGGTAAAAGGTACAGCAGCAAAAGCACATTAATGGAGGCGCTCCAAATTGAAAACATATATTTGGCAAACACAGTGACACAAAACAACACAGTAGTAAAAGCTGTGCAGTTTAGGAGTTCCTCCCATGGTCGCAGTGGGTTAAGAATCCAACTATAGGGGCTCAGGCTGCTGCGGAGGTGTGGATTCAATCAATCCCTGGCCCAGTGCAGTGAGTTAAAGGATCTGGAGTTGCCACAGCTGCACCCTCACAGCTGCAGCTCAGATTCAATCCCTGGCCTGGGAACCTCCATATGTCATGGGAGTTGCAGCAAAAAAAAAATAATAATAATAATAATAAACAAACAAACAAACAAAAAACCCTGTAGTTTAATAGCAGTATGAATACTAATGCACATTAAATACAAATATAAATCATTGAACCAAACTAAGTCCTCAAATTCATCAGCAGCAAACTGGAATCCAGCTGTAATAATTCGCTATACTGAAAAACTGCTTTTTATCCTAAAACAATTATTTACATGGGGTGCTTGGGGTTAACAGGTGCAGACTCTTGCCTTTGGAATGGATTGGCAATGTGATCCTGCTATGTAGCCCTGGGAACTATGTCTAGTCACTTACGATGGAGCATGACAATGTGAGAAAAAAGAATGTATACATGTATGTGTGACTGGGTTACCACGCTGTACGGTAGAAAAATGACCGAACACTGTAAGCCAGCTATAATGGAAAAAACAAAAATCATTTATATATTAAAAAAATCAAATATTTGAGAAAAATAAAGGTAACAAAAATTTTTTAAGTAAAAAAAAAAAGTTATTTACATATTAACCCCCAGCAAAAGCCTTACTTAGCATCTCAAAATCCTTTGCCAGAGTGCATTTTGCTTGACATATCTATCCAGATTAACATTAGATAGAAAATGAGTATAAGTATGCCCTTGATCAGCCTCTGCCACATTTCCAGGCCCAGCACAAAGTAAACCTTTCATGTGCAGCAAAAACCTTCCAAATAGGGAGATGAGAATCCACATGGCCCCAATCACAGTGAAACCTGTGGATCAAGACAGGCCAATTCTCTGAGCCAAGACCCCCGCCTCAAAATTCAACCTTAAGTGTTTTTTTAACAGTAACCTCTCCAACGGCACCTACATTTTAAATGCAGAGCCCTAGGATTTCAGCCCCACAAGGTCGTACCCACGCCCAACCAGGTAATCCAGGTACGGGCCCTGGTGACCCTGGGTAGGGCTCCACGCAGGTATTCTGGGGGCTGAGGTAAAGTCAGGAGCACAGCCAGAGCTCAGCCTGCTGCCTGAGTCAGATGGACAGAAGTGGAGGGACCAGACATTATTTCAAATCGCTCTCACAAGCCTGACAATGTCGGACCAGCTCCTCAACTTCTCAGAAGCTCAGTTTCCGAGGCCCTTGACGAATCATCCATTTGTTCTAAAAAACACTAATCTGCTCAGGAAATGACAGTCCCCTTCCGCACTCTGGATCCACGAACCGCCACGAGTTTTGGACTCAGGACTTTTTATGGACTCAGGATAGAAAAGTCCTAAGAATAACACTTGGCACACGTGATATATGATCACAAGCAAGACCCGGCCTTGTTACCATATACACCATCATTCCATGGAGTCCAAAAGGATTCATTTTTCCATTCTGACATGCCTCAGTTCAGCTTTCAAACCAACTAACTCCTTTCCAGACATAGTACCAAAAGCTTTTAATGGAATCGTTTCTCGTTAATTCAAAATTACCTGCCAATATCATCAATGGATGTTGGATTTTGTCAAATGTTTTTTCTGTATCTACTGAGATGATCATGCGACTTCTGACTTTTCTTTTGTTAATGTGGTGTATGACTTTGATTGATTTGCGTATGTTGAACCATCCTTGTGAATCTAGGAGGAATTTCACTTGGTCATGGTGCATGAAATTTTTTATATATTGCTGGAATCAGTTGGCTAAAATTTTTGGGGGCATTTTTGTGTCTATATTCATCAAAAATATTGGCCTGTAGTTTTCTTTTTTGGTGGTACCTTTGTCTGGTTTTGGTATTAGGGTGATGGTGGTTTCATCCAAAGTCTTTGGGAGTGTTCCTTCTTCTTCAGAATTAAAAGTTTAAGAAAGATGGGTATGGAGTTCCCTTCATGGCTCAGTGGAAATGAATCTGACTGGCATCCATGAGGATGCAGGTTCGATCCCTAGCCTCACTCAGTCGGTTAGGGATCCGGCGATGCCGTGGGCTGTGCTATTAATAGGAGACGCGACTTGGTTATAGCGTTGCTGTGGCATAGGCCAGCAGCTACAGCTCCAATTCAACCCCTAGCCTGGGAACCTCCATATGCCGTGGTGCAGCCCTAAAAAGACAAAACAGCAAGAAGGGTATAAGGGGTTTTTTATGCTTGGTAGAATTCACTAGTAAAGCCATCTGATCTTGGACTTTTGCTTGTAGGGAGTGTTTTTATTACATATTCAATTTCATTTCCAGTGATGGGGTCTGTTCAATTGATCTATTTCTTCTTGATTCAGTTTTGTCTCTACAAAGTTGTCCATTTCTTCTAAGTTGTCGTATTTGTAGGCATAAAATTTTTCATGCTATTCTCTTACGGTTTTTTGTATTTCTGCAGTATCCACTGAGATTTCTCCTTTTTCATTTTTTATTTTGTTTGAGTTCTTTCTCTCCTCTCCTTGGTGAGTCTGGCCAGAGGTTTGTCGACTTTGTTTACCCTTTCAAAGAATCAGCTCTGGGTTTTACTGATTTCTTTCCATTGTTTTTTGAATCTCTATTTTATTGATTTCCTCACTAATCTTTATGATTGCCTTTCTTCTGATGACTTTAGATTTTGACTGTTCTTTTTCGAATTCTGTTAGGTGGTGGGTTAAGTTGTCGATTTCAGATTTTTCTTTTATTGAGGAAGGCCTGTATTGCTATGAACTTGCCACTAAGCACTGCTTTGGCAGCATCTCATAGATTTTGAATGGTTGTGTTATAATTATCATTTGTCTTGAGGTATTTTTTAATTTCCCTTTTGATTTCCTTGTTGACCCATCGGTTTTTTTAGCAGCATGTTGTTTAGTCTCCATGTAGTCAGTTTTTTTTTCATTTCTTTTCCAGTGGTTGATTTCTAGTTTCATGCCATTGTGATCAGAGAAGACACTTCAAATAATTTTTATACTCTGAAGTATGTTGAGGTTAGTTTTGTGCACCAGGATGTGGGACAGGGATCCAGTGTTGCCATGAGCTGTGGTGTATTTTGCAGATGTGGCTCAGATCCCACAATGCTATGGTGTAGGCTGGCAGCTATAGCTCTGATTCGACCCCTAGCCTGGGAACTTCCTTATGCCACAGGTGCAGTCCTAAAAAGTAAAAAAAGAAAGAAAGAGACAACGAAGAGAGAGACACACAGAACGGAACAAGTATAGAAAACACCCTATCTGGAGTTCCCATCATGGCGAAGTGGTTAACGAATCCGACTAGGAACCATGAGGTTGCGGGTTCGGTCCCTGCCCTTGCTCAGTGGGTTAACTATCCGGCGTTGCCGTGAGCTGTGGTGTAGGTTGCAGACGCGGCTCGGATCCCGCGTTGCTGTGGTTCTGGCGTAGGCCGGTGGCTACAGCTCTGATTTGACCCCTAGCCTGGGAACCTCCATATGCCACGGGAGCGGCCCAAGAAATAGCAACAACAACAACAAAAAAAAAAAAAAAAAAAAAAAAAAAAAGAAAGAAAACACCCTATCTGGCTGAGATGTATGCTCTGATGTGGGAGAGGAGGGAGGGAAGGGTGTTGGGCCTTACACCCTGGGGGGGTGACATGGGAGCCCTGAGACTATCTGGGGAAATAGCCCTGAAAAAGGGACAGCAGGTGCAGGGATCCTGGGACAGAACATTCCTTCCTGAAGTCTCAGCTTAGCTGGGGACAGGGGTACTCCTAAATGGTCAAGTGCAACCCTTGAGGGCTGTGGGAAGACAGAAGGACACAGGCTCCCCCTGGAGGAATGGGGGTAAAGGCAGGGGCCCCTCCTTCACCTGCCTTCTCTGCCCTGGCACACTGTCCCCTGGCCCTGGGACAGAGGGAGCAGTACCTACAGACAGACAGGTGTGAGAAAGGGCCACCAAAGAGCCAGCAAGGCTGGGACAACAGGAGGTGTGAGGACAAGCTGGAAAGGCTGATGCAGGCAGACAACAAGGAAGCCTATTCTCCATTTGGGGCCCTACAGCTGCATGCAGAACATGAGGGGAAGTCTGTGCAGGGGGGGAGCAGGAAGGGGGCACTGAGCAGACAGCACCTGGGAGTCTAATGAGGACACACTAAGAACTGATGACCCAGGAGGCAGGGTCTGAGGATGTGGGGCCACAGCTGGACACAGGTGAGTCGGGCATCCATGCACCTAAGGCCTCTAACCTTCTGTAGGTGAGAGAATCCACTTAATGCTCACCATGGACAGTTGTAACTCTTGCAAACCTTAATAACCTTGGCTATAGCTTCACAACTGAAGATAAGTGTTTATGGCAGGTAGAAGTGTAATCCATTCGCTTTTAATACAAAATACTCCCAATACTAAGCTTTAACATGACTGCCATCTCGCATAGCATATTGTTCCATCCAATTTTCTAACTCGTTGAGAACATTCCCTTGTTGCTGCCGAGTGATTTCCTAAATTGTATTCATGCTCCTTGCCCTGAGTTGCCCAAAGAACGTGGTTCTGATTAACAAACAACAATCTTAACAAGTTTGCTTCTATCAAGTGTTTATTCAAAGCCATTAACCCAACAAGTAGAAATACTTTCTGTGTTTGAGGCAGAAGTTGGGAGAACTTCTGTGATGAGCACAGTGATACTTGGCAATCAGAACATGTCCCTCTCTCCTCCCTGTGACACGGATGCCATGGCCACAAGGAACTGTTCTCAGAGTGGTGGGGAGCTTGTCAGACACACACAAGATGGGGTGACAGACCATTGTGAGTTCAGGGCTGGGCTCTGGGAACAGGGAGGCTGGGCTGCTCCTGATGCCAAGAGGGTGCGGGTGGGGAATCTGTCACTGAACTCATGATGGGCCGCAAGGCACTTTTTGTAAGGAAAAATTTGGGTTTTAATGGAGAGAGACCTGGAAAGGGTAGTCGGATCAGAGAGCTGGAAGCCATGCCTCAGGTCAGCTGTCCAACTCTCCTGTGTTCGGAAAGATTCAGTGATACCATCCACTTCTTAACTGAAGTAAAATATATGTAACAAAGTATGTAACGTAAAAAGTAAAAAGTACAATTCAGCGGCAGTAAGTGTATCCACATTGTGTGCAGCCATGACCACCGCCCATCTCCAGGGCTCTGTCATCACCCCAACACGAAGCACATTTCACAGACGCTGGTGGACCCGCCCATGACCCCACTTAGTGGGGGTGGAATCCCAGCCCCCAGTGTCCAGAGCTCAGAGCTCCTCAGTCTCACTCTCACACTGACTCTGAGCAGGTCTCCATACGTTGCTATCCCGGACCTGCTGTAAATCAATCATGTCTGCCCCAAATTCACATGCTGACACCTTAACCCCCCCCAGTGAAATATTGACACCTAAGCCAACATGTGACAGAGCCTCCCTCTAAAGAAGTAATTGTTACCCTGAGTTAGGGTGGGACTAAAGCAGTCTGACTGCATCCTGAGAGGAGCAGACCAGGACTTAAGGACAGAGACACAGGGACACACGTGAACAGAGGAAAGACCAAGTGAGGACACAGCAAGGAGGCACCATCAGAAGCCAGGGAGAGGGGTCTCTGCAGAAACAAACCTGCCCACACCCTGACCTTGGACCTTCCCAGCCTCCAGAACTGTGAGAGGTGAACGTCTGTTATTTATAAGCCGCCCAGCCCATGGTCTCCCGTGAGAGCAGCCTGGACGGAAACAGCCCTGGCAAACTAACACAGGGCCTAACACAAGAATTTCCATACAGCTTTCTCTCTGCCCAACAGCCCGAAACCTCCAGGCAAGGACGTGCCTGCTGTTCTCACGGCCTTGCTTCCTCCTCCCTCCACAGCTTGCTTGGCTTCTACTGTTCCTTCAGCAAAAGAAACTCAACCCTCTTCTCAGAACCACAAACCCTGCCCAGCCTGCAGGCCCACAGGGCCCTTCCCACCACGCCCAGTGCCCAGGGAACTTCCCAGCTTAAACTGAAACCTCCTGCTGCCCATGTGGGCCTCCACTCAGCACTCACTGTCCTGTATGGAAACCCCGACACCTTGAGTCTGCTGACCTCTCCCCAGGCATCTGCCTGAACGAGCTCCGAGGCGACACAGATTCCTGAGAGGCAGGAAGGAGGGCTGAGCGTCTCAGTCTCCCTCATTCTGCCCCGTGTGGCTCCTCCCCGTCTCCTGGCTCACTGCCCTCCTGTGGGAACTAAGCCCTTTTGTGCAACAACATCTGTAAGGGCATCAACTCAGTGCACACAGTAGGGCTGTAATAAGAGCTCAGGAAAGCACGGAAAGGGCTTGTTGACTTTAAAAAGGTGACCAACAGGAGTTGCTGACGTGGTTCAGCGGAAACTACTCTGACTAGTATCCATGAGGATGCAGGTTCGATCCCTCAACTGAATCAGTGGGTTAAGGATCCAGAGTTGCTGTGAGCTGTGGCACAGGCCAGAGGCTGAAGCTCTGATTTGACTCCTAGCCTGGGAATTTCCATATTCTACAGGTATGGCCCTAAAAAGATAAAAAGTTTAAAAATAAATAAATAAAAAAGGAGAACAACAGCAAATTCACCAACCATGGGGTAGATGTGGGTGCTATTTAGCAAAAGCAAGTTCATATGACTTTCAATAAGGCCAGTCTAGGAGTTCCTGCTGTGGCCCACTGTACAATCACTTAAGTTATAATGCATGAAAATCATTATGATTGTAAATATATAGGTGTTTAAGACATAAAATGAATTACTTTGTTCATTTGTGGTTATTCTGGCTAAATAAAAATCATTAAAAACCACTTGAATATGAGTTCCCATCGTGGCGCAGTGGTTAATGAATCCGACTAGGAACCATGAGGTTGCGGGTTCGGTCCCTGCACTTGCTCAGTGGGTTAACGATCCAGCGTTGCCGTGAGCTGTGGTGTAGGTTGCAGACACGGCTTGGATCCCGCGTTGCTGTGGCTCTGGCGTAGGCCGGTGGCTACAGCTCCGATTCAACCCCTAGCCTGGGAAACTCCATATGCCGCGGGAGTGGCCCAAGAAATAGCAACAACAACAACAACCACAAAAGACAAAAAAGACCAAAAAAAAAAAAAAAAAACCACTTGAATAGACAAGAATTATGAAAACATTTAGCATTGCATAAATTCACGGATAAGCTGTAAATCCATACTATGTGGACATTTCAGAAAATGCTTTACTTTTGAGTATTATTATCTACCTCATTAAATCAGGTGTTTATTCTTTTTTAAAAAATGTTTATTCTTGACGTTGAAACTATATAACTGTATTATTCAGAATTTAGTGTATCAAGAACTTTTGTGTGTGTTCATTAACCACTCCAATTAAATTCAGTGAACATCTAAGAAAAGAAAAAGGAATCCAACTGCAGCAGCTCAGGACCCAACGGAGGTTCAATCCCTGACCAGCGCAGTGGGTCGTTGCTGCAGCTGTGGTGTAGGTAGCAGCTGCAGCGTGGATTCAATCTCTGGCCCACGAACTCTACCATGGGTGTAGACATTAACAAAAGAAAAAGAAAAAAAGCCCATTCTAGATGCCATCAGAGGCATCAGTCAATGTGTGTTACTGCACATTACACACAGAAAAGCATCACAGTTGTTTTATTTCAGGAGTTTGGTGGCCAAGCCAGAGCCACTGACAACAAATTCCAGAAACACAAATGAAAGAGAAGGTTTCAGCCAGAATCCAGATACTGAGGTTCAAATTCAAGTTAGCCCTACACTGTGGGTCTGAGCATTATTTCTTCTAAGAATCCATGAAGCAATGTTAAAGAATTAAAATCATACTCTGATATGGAATAAATCATTCTTAAATTGTAGACTTTACTAAGTATTTCCAAACCGAAAGAACACTATGCACAAACGAACAGGGCCTTTCCACAGAAGCCCAATGTGCTGAAAACATCCCTTCTAACTAACTGGCCTTCAACAAATGATGGAGGAGAAGAACTGACAGCCAGGTACCTGGCTCCCGAGTCCCACTCTCCCTACAGCACCTCTCTTATTCCTGGGCTCAGGATCTGTCCACAGGGTCTGGTTTTCAGCTGCAAGGAGCAGGGGCACCTGCCATCTGCTCCTCACTCCCTAAAGCACCGACTCCACTGGCCTCCACACACTGGAAGCCCCTTCTGCACTTTCCATCCTGACCTCCTTCTGCTGCACGATTTCTCTGTGATGGGTCTTCTATGGAGGTGGGGGAGGGTGGAAGGAGCCGAGTCTCCTGAAGCACAGAGGCTTTCCTGAGCTCCGTTCCCTGGACCTGCAGGGATCCTGGAAGAAGCAGAAATGACAGGAAACAGGAGCAAACTCACAGCTCAAACAGATGCCTGCTGACTTCTGCATCAACGGCGCTGAGCGGGTCGTCCAGGAGGTAGATGTCTGCGTCCTGATACACGGCTCTAGAAAACGTAGAGAGACATCAGGAGAAGGACACATCCCGGGAGTTCCCTTCCTGGCTCAGCAATTAATGAACCTGGCTAGGATCAATGATGATGTGGGTTTGATCCCTGACCTCACTTGGTGGGTTAAGAATCTGGCATTGCCGTGAGCTTCGGTGTAGGTTGCAGACATGCCTCAGATCCTGTGTTTCTGTGGCTGTGGTGTAGGTGTGATTCAACCCCTAGTCTGGGCCTGGGAACCTCCATATGCTGCAGGTGAGGCCATACAAAGAAAAGAAAAAAAAAAAAGAGAGAGAGAGAGAACGCATCCCACTCCTGGATCCCAGCTCTGACTGAAACCTAACGGCGTCCAACGTCTCTACCTTCCTTCCTGGAGCCCAGTGAAAGGGCCGGGCCCCTGCTCGCCACGGCACCCATTTGGGGAGGGGTCTGCAGGCTCACCTCCACTAGAGGCCACGGAGGATTGGGGGGCAGGGGTGCGCCTTGGAAACGCTCTTTACCTTGCCAGGCTGATGCGGGCTTTCTGCCCTCCGCTCAGCGTGGTTCCCCGGTCTCCGATCACAGTTAGGTCCCCATCCTCTAAAAGCTGCAAATCCTACAAAGAGAGAGGAAAGGGGAAAAGAAAACAATTTAAATTGTGTTCTCTTCTTGCCATGCTAAACATCCAGAATCAATTTCTCATAGGAGTACTTGATCAAGAGCTATGTGCTTACTTTGTAGGAACTAAACTGTAAACTGAACATTGAAAAAAAAAATTCTCAAGGCTTTTGATTTCTTTTCATTCAGCACTTATGTATTTGACTCTTGATAGTTGAGGATTGGATATCTGCAAGGGATTGTACTGGACACCACAAATTCAGTCATAAGGGAAACAAAGTTCCTAGGGTTTTTCCCATGGTGGGAGATGGACAGTAGGGAAGGATGGGGTCCCCTTTACTGAGCTGGGGAGATGCTAGATGCGGGTTTGGGAGACTTTGGTCATTGACAAGTTGTGATGATCTCTCTTGGTGACAACACCGTGCAGCTAGATATGCAAGTGTGAAGGTCTGTGATAGAGGCACCAGTGTTGAGGGCTGGTGACACAGGCTGGTGAAGGCACAGGCTTATTTTATCAGGGAATGAGTGTGGCTTAAACTGGTCATTTTGCTTATTTGGTCTCAGCTTCCCACTTTCAGAGAAGGAACCACATTTGACCTCTGTCTTCACAGTGATACTTAAGGCAAGTGACAGACAAGAGCTGTACAAGAAATGGGAGCAGATGGAGTTCCCGCTGTGGCACAATGGGATCAGCAGTGTCTTGCGATTGCTGAGACACAGGTTGGATTCCCGGCCCAGCACAGTAGGTTAAGGATCCGGCATTGCCACAGCTGCAGCTTAGGTCACAGCTGCAGCTCGGATCTGATCCCTGGCACGGAAACTCCATATGCCATGGGGTGGCCAAAAAACGGAGAAAAAGAAAGAAAAAAAGAAAAGGAAAGAAAGAAACAGGGGCAGAAGGAGCAGGCTGGGCAGGAAAAACCAGAGGGAAACACACAGTGAGCTAAAGGGACACCGAGCAGCTCAGCTGGACCAAGTAGGTGCTTGTCCGTGGGAGCAGGCAGAACTCAGAGCTGAGAAGGATAAGAAGTTTTGACTTGAGGATCTGGGACTCTATCAAAAGTTATATCTGAATATTATATAGGAAGTAAATAGACAAATCGCAGTAAGCTAAAAAGAAGAGAACATCCCCAAATGACAAGAAAACAATCAGTTACACTGTATTATATTAGAAATCTTCGCTTGCCTATAATTATCACTTGACACATCCTGGTATAGACAAGCAGAGAAGTTGTGGACTTCGTCATCTATTAAACCCCCAAGATCAACCTAGGATACACAGCAATACCTTTCTGCAGATGAAGCCGTTGTTTCTTTGTCTCTATTTTGGTAAATTTGGGGAGAAACTAAGGGATAAACAAATCCTTTCATCTCCCTCAGTCTCATTTTCCTCTTCTACAGAACGTGCTGTAGAAACAAGAATCACTAAATTCAAGGATACTGTGAAAATCAAAAGAAATAGACACCCTCCATTAATGGAAAAAAGGACACGAATTGATTATTGTAACTTGCTACTGGTGACTGATACCTATTTCCTCAAACCGACAGTCGGACCCCATTCACAGTGAAAATCACAGCAAGTCACTTGACCACAAGAAGAAAGAAAGAATCTATTCATCACAAACCTCCCTGATGGTCCAGAGACACACAGACACCTGCAGGTTCCCCGAACACTCAAAGCTAAACTAGGGTGAAACAATTTAAAGGCAGCAATTATTCACATTTTTTCTTTCTGGACCTCAGAAGTTAATGGCATCTCTTGCTTCTCCTTTTCATCAAAAACAATGAGCCATTTTCACACAGACTCCTAGCCTCATACACACTTTATTTGGCTTCTGTTTCACGACTGATAGTCCTTGCAAACTATTCTACTTCATTTTTCTGCATCAATTTTGTTGCTTTTGTTTCATGCTCAAAGTAACACCACATTTTAGCACAGCAATCTTAACCACATGCTATAACACACTTAAAATCTACTCTCTCATTTAGCAGTTAGGGCATAAGGAACAGGCTCTCTTGAGTCTGTGTTGTTTGCACTGCAAACTATTTATGGACAAGCCCCAGATGGGAAAAACATTTTGAAGGATTTGAAGTAAAATTCCAACCACGATTTTCTGATCCGGTTAAAGGGAAAAGGCCAAGTTGAGCATATGTTACAATCCCTCCCTCTGACAGGAAGGTGCTCTCATTCACGCTGGTTTCCTCTCAGTTCAAGTTCACCAATGTTCACAGAAGAGCAGACACACACGCTAGAGGCGAACTGGGACGTGGTGACGCTGCTTTGCTGCCACCTGTGCAAGAAGCACATCAGGGCCCTTCAGCAGCGGCGAGACTCAGCAGAAGCCCCACGGGGAGGACGGTGGGAACGGCTGGGGCAGGTGGACGGAGGCCCTGGCAGAGGAGGGCGGGACCCCAGGGTCAGACAGCGGGGCGCTGCCTTTCTCCACAGCCTGCCTTCCAAGTGGAATCGCCCTCCTCTCAGGCCTGGCAGCGCCCTGCCCATCCTTCCAGGCTCAGCCCATACATGCTCTCCCAGGAATCCGGCCTGGGGTCTGCGTTCCTCCTACTGGCTTCCTAAGGCTGTGCTCACAGCTCCCGGAAAGGACCCAGCTTGTTCTGCCCCATAATTTGTGCCCGCACACACAGCCACTCTTAGCTTCTGGAGGGGAGGTCTGGGCACCAAGCTTTGCTCTGGACCCTGATGCCGCTTCTCTATCATCCTCACAACACGCTGCGCAGGAGGGACTGGCCCCATTTCACAGACGAGGACACTGAGACCAGCTGAGCTTACATTACAGGGCTGGGGACTGTTAGATGTTAAACGGAAGAGCTGGCATCTGAACCAAGCTCCTGTCAATTCATAGCCTTTTGCTTTTTCACTTCATGCTACACAAATGGTGGCTGAAAAGTATATTTAAAATGAAAGCAGGAGTTCCCGTCCTGGCTCAGTGGTTAACGAATCCAACTAGGAACCATGAGGTTGCGGGTTCAATCCCTGGCCTTCCTTGGTGGGTTAAAGATCCAGCGTTGCTGTGAGCTGTAGTTGTAGGTCACAGACATGGCTCCGATCCCACATTGCTCTGGCTCTGGCATAGGCTGGCAGCTACAGTTCAGATTATACCCCTAGCCTGGGAATCTCCAAATGCCGCGGGTGCAGCCCTAGAAAAGACAAAAAGACAAAAAAATAAATAAACAAACAAATAAAAAATAAAATAAACTAAAATGAAATCAATACTGAAATAACAAGACTTGGAAGGCCTCTAAGACACAGAAGTATCACTACTTCTCTGTGTTTAGCCTCATGTATTCCTTTTGAACTCATGATTTATTTCATACTAAGTCACAGGCCATGATATAATGACCTCAACTGAGAGATAAAAAGTAAACTTACTACTCTGTGACTGTCAACAGAATAGGAAAGGCAATGTACAAGCTGTTAGAAATGGAGGAAATATAAGCTTAAAGGGCAAGTTTGTGGGTGTCCCAGCAAGGCTGGTAAAGCCAAGTAATCTATGTGGGAACATAATTAAACTAGAATTTGTTTGGAGTTCCATTGTGCCTCAGCGGAAACGAATGTGACTATTATCCATGAGGACACAGGTTCAATCCCTGGCCCCCCAGTGGGTTAAGGATCTGGCATTGCGGTGAGCTGTGGCGTAGGTCGCAGACTCCGCTCGGATCTGTTGTTACTGTGGCTGTGGTGTAGGCCCATGGCTACGGCTCCTATTAGACCCCTAAGCTGGGAATCTCCATATGCCGCAGGTGCGGCCCTAAAAAGACCCCCCGCCCAAAAAAAAAAACCCTAGAATGTATCAAATCAAAAACTTTACATATATATTGCCTAAAAAGTTTTTAAAAGCTGCCAAAGGTTGCAGTGAGCTGTGGTGCAGGTCCCAGACGTGGCTTGGATCCCCCATTGCTGTGACTGTGGGGTAGGCTGGCGGCTACAGCTCTGATTAGACCCCTAGCCTGGGAACCTCCATATGCCATAAGTGCAGCCCCAAAAAAGACCAAAACAACAAACAGACAAAATCCTGCCAAAGACAAGTAGACAATAGACAAACAAATGTTACCTGTGAATTGCTTGTTAGAACCATGGGTATAGAGCACCTCCAAAATATCAACTCAAATAATGACAGTTTTATACCCAGACACCTTCTTTCTAACATGGCCGATTTTTGTGGATGTGATTTTACCCAAAACGGGCTGCGCTTACAATTTTTTTAAACATTATTCTAACATTTATTGAGTCCTTGTTATGTGCCTAGCCATCAAGTGCTTTAGAACCATTACTGCATTTCATCTTTATAACAACCTAATGAGGCTGAGAGCATATGGAAGGGCCAGGGAACAAATCCAAGCCAGAGCTGCAACCTAGACCACAGTGGTAATAATGGCATGGTAACACCAGATCCTTAACCCACTGCACCACAGTGGGAACTCCAGAACTGTCAATTCTGAGGTTACAGGACACCAACAATCACAGGACTCCTCTTGCCACAGAAGTCACAACTTTGTCTCTACAAAGGACATTTTTATAGATGAAGAATGTGAGGTTTTGTAAGCTTAAGACAAGCAGCCAAAAATCACTGCATTTTCCTCCTAGTAAATAGAGAAACTGAGACTATTCCTGGCCTTCTGACCCCTAGCCCTCGCAGTTTAACCACGGTCCCTACAACACTAGCATTATTAGGTTCTTCCCTAAATTGTGGTCTCTAACTCATGGCAGTGACACTTTGAATATATCATCAGCCTAATTCAATGTTGCCAAATGTGATTACCTCCTATATTATTACAGAAAAATTTTCAGCTCAATGAACTTAAACGCTTACTCCAATTAGATCTGGTATAATACATTTAGTTCTTATTAATATATATAATAGAAAACATGTTGCTTTTTTTCTAGTTTATCCTCCAGGATTGTGGGGGGAGGGACAGAGAGCTCGAAGAAGAAGTATTTATGGTTTTTGTTTGTATGTATATAGAGAAAAGTGGCATATGCCACGTGGCTGCAAAGCCTCAGCCCCCAGGGAAAACACTGAATGGCAGCCATTGCGCCAGCATCTGGTCTTCTCCAGAGATGCGCAAATGTTGGGGAGAAAGACAGCCCTGAGCTTCACCAGAAAGACAAGGTTGTGCAAAGAAACAGCCACACACTGGCCTGGGGTCTCATGTGAGCATCGGATGCTGGACGGAAGGTAAAGAGGAAATGCCTGACATCTGCTTATTCCACATTCTACCTCCCACCTTCATCTTTCACCCACTGTTTAAAAAGCTTGACCTGGAGCTCCTGTAGTGGCGCAGTGAAAACGAATCCGACTAGGAACCATGAGGTTGCGGATTCAACCCCTGGCCTTGCTCAGTGGGCTTAGGATCCGGTGTTGCCATGAGCTGTGGTGTAGGTTTCAGACGCAGCTGGGATCCTGCGTTGCTGTGACTGTGGCGAAGGCCCGCAGCTTAGCTCCCATTCAACCCCTAGCCTGGGAACCTCCACATGCCACAGGTGTGGCCCTAAAAAGCTAAAAAAAAAAAGTTCGTCCTTAAAAACTTCTTCCATTGAGAGGCAGCATGGCACCATGAACATCATGGCTTCTAGAGTCTGACCTTGAGCTACAAAGGTTGAGGTGAATCATTTCACAGCTCCAAGCCTCAGCTTTATCAACTACAAAATGAAGATGGTAACATCAAAGATACTGGTATAAGATTAATAACTAGTACACCTTTATACATTTGTGAATGCAGATGAGTGATAGAAAAACGATTTGCCCGTGGACGCTGAATAAATAAATAAACAAGAGTGTTCTTATTATTTTACACTTGGTTTCCCCTTTGGTTTTTTTTGTTTGTTTTTTTTTTTTTTTTTTGCTTTTTAGGGCTGCACCCACGGCATATGGAGGTACTGAGGCTAGGGGTCTAATTAGAGCTACAGCTGCAGGTATACACCACAGCCACAGCAACACAGGAGCTGAGCTACGTCTTTGGACCTACACCACAGCTCAAGGCAACGCCAGATCCTTAACCCAACAAGTGAGGCCAGAGATCGAACCTGCAACTTCATGGTTCCTAGTCAGATTTGTTTCCGCTGCACCTTGATGGGAACTCCCTTTTCTTTTCTTCTATTGTATAAACAAGTAAAAAAATCTGGTTCATTACTGGCAACTTCATGTCCTTTCTGAAAACACACAATGTCCCATTAACAAGAACCCAGGAGAGAGAAATGAAAGTCCACTGAACAAGCAATTCTGCTTCATCCACTTCATTATCAACTGCTACTCATCTGATCTATGATGGTCAAGCCACTGTTGAAGCAAAATTACGATTCCCTCAAAAAGTGGGTTTGGAGCCTTCAACACCACACCTGTGAACGTCTGTCCCAGCCACTTCCTCATGGTATAAAAGAACAGTCGGATATGCAGACTGCACTGAACAGACCCCGGGGGTGAGGCCTTTAATGCTATTATTCACTGATCTTTATAACTCAAGACAATAACATCGTATTGGTATTTACCCTTTTTCTTTCTTTTTGGCAAAATTATATTCTCCTATCTGGTAAGTTCAGATTTCATCATTCATTCAATCATTTCAATGAAATCCCTATGCAGAGTTAAACACATCATCTTGCTATTTTCCCTGAAACTCAATATCATTTCTGAAAACAAAAACCCTAACCCCCAACGAAACGATATGAGAAATTTAAGAAGAAATTTGGAAGCAATCATTTTCTTTAAATAATAAATTTCAAGGCAAAAGCAATGTGGAGAAGGAAACCTAGAGATGGACAAGG
Organism: Sus scrofa; assembly: GCF_054392235.1. Lineage (NCBI taxonomy): Eukaryota > Metazoa > Chordata > Mammalia > Artiodactyla > Suidae > Sus > Sus scrofa. Next base: position 71,274,367 of record NC_139393.1, read on the forward strand.
ACCCAGGAGGCATCGGCCACGTGCAGGGGGCAGAGCTTCTGTGGATCTGATTCAAACCCATGGTGAGGGAGGTTTCTCGGTGGGCTGATTAACAAAGTGTAACGATGCACTAGAAGACTGATGAGATTCAGGATATTGGGTTATTTTTTTTAGGTGTAATTAACGTGATGATTTTTCCCCAAAGTCTTTCCTATCTTCTAGGAAAATTAAATTTACAGATAAATTCATCTGAGGTCTAGGATCAGCTTCTGAATAATTTGGGGTGGGGGTGGCGTGGGGCTGGCAGAGGGTGGGGTACAGAGGCAACAAGACTGGCCACCAGCTGATCCTGGAATCAGGGGTGGGTACATGAGGGTTCGTCACACCATGCTCTCATTTCTGCAAATTTTTCTAAAATAAATACGTTTAAAAGTAAACAAAGCATTAAAAACCGAAACAGGGTGTTTCTGTTGTGGCTCAGTGGTTAATGAATCCAACTAGTATCCACGAGTACACATGTTCGATCCCTGGCCTCGCTCAGTAAGTTAAGGATCTGGTATTGCCATGATCTTCGGTGTAGGTCGCAGACTCAGCTTGGATCCAGCATCGCTGTGGCTGTAGTATAGACTGGCATCTGTAGCTCTGATCAGACCCCTAGCCTGGGAACCTCTATATGCCATGGGTGCAGCCCTAAAAAGACAAAAAATACAAATAAATAAAAAATATAAAAAATCGAAACAACCTCCCCCCTCTGCACACAAAGGCACTCTTTACGTTCTGTTGTAACATGAGAATTCAAACAGCAAGGCATGTGTATACATATTTACCGAGAAGACCACGGCTTTCAAAGAGCTTTCGAAAGTTGGAAAAAAGGCTTTTAACCAACAGTATCACTATTTGAAATTCGACTATTGGGAAGCCAATAGGCATTACTCACCTTTCTCAAAGCACAAGCCTTTATGACTTTTTCATATCGTTCTTTTTCATATGTCTTCCCAAATAAAATATTACTCCTCACAGTTCCTGAAAACACCCAGGGCTGCTGAGAAACATACGCAATCCTTCCACGCACAGTGACCAGGCCCTGGCTTGGCCGCAGCTCCCCCAGGATCGCACTCAACAGTGACGACTGCAACAGATGCAAACACACACATGAGCAGGCAGCACCCAGGACAGAACAGGCTCTGCAGCACAGCTTCCCTGCCCTGGGTGCTTGATAAACAACAGAAAACTTTCATTTGGAACAAGAAAAACTACAGCCATGCCAGTAGGGACCAAAAAAAAAAAAAGGAAGCAGGAAGAAAAGGGAGTTTCTGTTGTGGCTCAGCAGTAACGAATCCAACTAGTATCCATGAGGATGCAGGTTCCATCCCTGGCCTCGCTCAGTGGGTTAAGGATCTGGCGTTACCATGAGCCACAGGTTGCAGACACGGCTCAGATCTGGCACTGCTATTGGCCGTGGCCATGACTGTGGCCAGCAGCCTCAGCTCCGATTCGACCCCTAGCCTGGGAACTTCCATGTCCCACAGGTGTGGCCTTTAGGGAAAAAAAAAAAAAGAACACTATTAATGTTATTGATCAATTGTTTGATCAATGTAAAGCAATGGCGGATAAGGAATATTATACTATTAATTACAATCTACACTGCCCAAGAGTTTCCCACAAATGGACTGATCTACTCAGCAAAGACTAATGAAGAATGTTTGAGTTCCCGCTGTGGCCCAACAGGATCGGCAGTGTCTTCAGAGCACTGGAAAACAGGTTCTGTCCCCAACCCGGCCAAGTGGGTTAAGGATCTGGCATTGCCACGGCTGTGGCTTAGGTCTCAACTGCAGCTAGGATCTGATCCCTCGCCCAGGAACTCCATGTGCCACAGGGTGGCCAAAAAAGGAAGAAAAAAAAAAAAATTAACACTCTAAACTAGCAGATAACCCAGCAGGATGTATACTTCATGTATCTGGTGTTTAATGCAGTTATTCCTGCATCCAGTAGCCATTACTTCACAAATAATTGCTCTTAAAAAGCTACATGTGGAGAATATATCCAAAGATGATTATTTAAAAGAACTCTTGAGAGTTCCGCTGTGGTGCAGTGCGTTAAGAATCCAGTTTGAGGAGTTCCCGTCGTGGCGCAGTGGTTAACGAATCCGACGAGGAACCATGAGGTTGCGGGTTCGGTCCCTGCCCTTGCTCAGTGGGTTAACGATCCGGCGTTGCCGTGAGCTGTGGTGTGTAGGTTGCAGACGCGGCTCGGATCCCGCGTTGCTGTGGCTCTGGCGTAGGCCAGTGGCTACAGCTCCGATTCACCCCTGGCATGGGAACCTCCATATGCCGCGGGAGCGGCCCAAGAAATAGCAACAACAACAACAACAACAACAACAACAAAAAAAAAGAATCCAGTTTGACCATAACACATAAATTTATTTTTTTAAGGGCCACACCTGCGGCACACGAAGGTTCCCAGGGTAGGGGTCAAATCAGAGCTACAGCTGCTGGCCCACACCACAGTCACAGCAACAGCAGATCCGAGCCGCGTCTGCGACCTACACCACAGCTCATGGCAATTCCGAATCCTTAACCTACCGAGTGAGGCCAGGGATCGAACCCGCAACCTCATGGTTCCTAGTTGGATTCGTTTCCGCTGAACCATGACAGGCGCTCCTAAAATTTTTTTTAAAAATTAGAAAAAATAAAACTAAACGAACTCTGCAAGGCACTGTGTGCGAGGAGCAACGTCCATCCCGGAGGAAACCATCGCCCTCGCATGGACACAGCCCACGCTGATGGTCTGTATTCTGTTGCACAGACACAGGACACCAGTGCATGTGCACGTCCTCCACATCTTCTACACGCACAGGGGACGTGTCTGTGTCCACACCACCAGGGCCCTTGCCACACGGGGCTGAAATAACCTGCCTGCGTCTCTGTGTCGCCCCGGAACCTGGCTGCCTCTGGAGGGCAGGGGGGCGGGGTCTTGCTCACGTCTGTGTCTCTGGCTCCAGCCCGTGGCTGCACGTTCACCACACATGACTGACGGGCCAGGTCCACTCACAGGAGGAGATGCTCAAAGCTTCCTAAATAGCCTTGACAGCCTCCTGACTTCCTGGAGGGGCCACCGTGACAAAGAGAAGTCCTCATGTCTCAGTCTGTCCTGAACAGCTGTCACATAAATCATTTCCTTCACTGGGACGTGCAGATTCCCAACAAGCAGTTCCAGCTGTGCGACTGGAAGCACCAAGAAGGAACCATAATCTGTGTTTATCAAGATTTGGGATGAAACCTTCTTGCAAAACAAATGTTCTGCGGATCACACTTAGAGAAATGCTGTTCTAGTTACACCCATTCAAACTGGGTGTTTTCCACATGGCTTTGGATTGAATACTTAGAGTTTAATAAAGGCTGCATCGTTGCATCACGCTGCCAGAAGGCATCATAACTTACCTTTCCTGCTCCCACAGGTCCGACCACAGCTAACAGTTCCCCGGGTCTGACAGTAAAGGAAAGGCCTTGGAGGGTTGGGGTTTCGGATGCCTATAAATTAAAGTTCACAAAAATGTGCCCATTTCAATAAAGTAACACAAACTACTTCAAAAATTGGAGAAAATAACATAATATTCATATGCAAACATAACCTACATTTTCCTCCTTCCTATTTTAAGATACTGTGTCGTGGAAGCCTTTTCATCCAATCCTATCTCTTTGAGGGTTTGAAGCTGCCTTACCTGACTTTGGAAAAGTTTCTTCTTTTTATCAGATTTCCCTGTAGATACATATCTCCACACCCACAGAATTTAGATTGTTGAAATGACAAGGTACCTGCCAACTGCATGATGCACCCTAGCTATTCAAGTCACATGGGAGGTTTTTAACCACAACTCTTCATTGGCACCCTCGGTTTTCATTGTCAATTTCACAAATATCCATGAGGTGGCAGCACAAGCACATGGTAAGCCTGGTCCTCTAGTAACAGCCTGACACCTCCGCTAACCTCTCCGTTTTCACTTGATAACGAACGAAAGGGGGGGAGGGACACAAGGGAGGACAAAATACTTGCCAGGCTGATCACAAGTTATGTTCCTCAAGTCTAAGGCAAAGCGACTTACGGGTGTGGGTATGTCTTTATACATACTGAGTACTACAAAAATCCGCAGTAACTGCTAATGTTTACAAAGCATAAAGTGGTTACATGGGATTAAGTAAAATGCCCAAAAGCACAAAGACTGGATAAAAAGTCTTGACTAATCTTCAAAATGAAAATTTTCTCTGGAAAGAACTCATTATAAAATATTCACATCAGAGACAATGACAACTATTTTTTATCATCAGAGAAACTAGCCAAGTTGCCGAAAATAGCCTCAGATTTTATAGAAATTATAAAAGCTATCAATAAGAAATAATATTTTAATACATGAGAAATATTTTCTTAAGTTTCTCCACTCCTTTCTTCTTACCTCACACTTAGGATTCTTATTTCACTAATTTTCATTCAGTCATGACAGCCACATACAACCATCAGCCTCCTGTCCCCCACCTCACAGTCTGTCAGGACCAGACCCTGAGTTCCCTCCCTGTCCAGGCTTCAGGATCGGGCATTGCTCTGGTGTGACCAGAAGTGGGAGGCACTGCACAGCTCAGGGGGTGCTGAGTCCCCTCCGCTCTGGGTATCCAGACTCAGGGGACGCTGAGTTAACCAGGATCATTAGCTGAGTCCCCACTCCGGCCAAACACAGTTGGAAATCCCTGCCCCCTGGAGATGTGGAGGTTCCCACAAGATGACTTATTTTAAAGTTTAAAGATTGAGATCAATTTCCAACATTTCTGAAAAGACAGGTGTCTACAGAGCCTGGACACTTGCCCTGTGGTCCCCACTCCCTCCACCAGCCGTGCTGCAGGCTCTGCTCCGGAGGGTGGACCCTCTGGTGGAGGCACCTTCTCCCTCAGTCGCTCCACTGTTTTGCCCTTTCGGGCCTTTTATTTTATTTTATTCTGGCCTTTTATTCTATTTTATTTTGGCTCATTCATCACTTGCAACTAATTCCCTCTCCTGTGGTGCGGGTTCCATTTTCCTGACTAATCCACACGGACCTGGGAAGATGTGCACAGAAGACCTGGAACCTGGGGGCAGAGGGAGCATTCAGTTGCCCGTAAAGGGGCTGCACAGGTGAGCGGAGGTCACGGCGTCGTGAGAGAGGACCACGCTGCTTTACCCACGTGCCTGAATATCATCAAGAAACCGAGTGTTGGGAAATCACCTGTTGCACCTGTCAGCTCGCCACTCAGTGAAACCCTTCATGTGGGAGCCACCGTGCCGACTTTGACCACCTGCTCACCTGCCTCCTCGCCGCTCAGCAACGTGGCCGGCACCATCTAGAAGCTTAGGAGAGGGGAGCCCTCACCCCAACCCACAGCAAAGATCCAAATCATGGCCTCACTCACTATGTAACGAGGTCTAAGGCCATCAAGGCAAAAAATGTGCACAGACTGTACCCACCGCCTCCTGCCTGTAACACCTTCTTGTGTATTTGTGAGTTAACCCATTCCACCCTGCAGCATTTTGTCTGTCCAAGCCAGTCAGTCCTAACACTACGAACGCATGTATCTTAAGCTCCAAATATGAAAATACTTTGGAAGTTCTCTGGAATGTGACATAAAGAACGTGTCAAATGCCACAGTCTGATTTTATATTTAAACCGCAAACCATACCTCTGGTTTTGAGAATTTTTCTTCTAGCATAGCTTCAGTAAATAAACAAATCGCATTTTCTACGCTATGTAAAACCTCAAAATTCTCCAATAAATCTGGCACTTTTAGCAGTCACAACCTTGGAATGGAGGAATGGTTACCTTTTCCCAAAAAGCGGTAAAATCTTGCACGTGTACTATTGTTTTACCATCAGGCGGCAGTTGAGAGTTGCACTGTGGGATCTCATCAAGTAACAAAAAATCCTACAGAAAAAAGAAAAAGAGAGGCATTTCATCTGTTGGAGGAAAGCACAAACAAAAGTAATTGCTTTCTTGGCATTTGCAATAAAAACCTTATATGGCCTACTTGTGTTACCAACTGTACTTGGTTCATATCAGAAATACTAATATAGAATAATAGCTACTATTATTACAGCATTTAGTACACATAATCATATAAAATACTAGAGTATACATATACGGAGTACAGTATAACTACATATATATAGTATATAGCATAGTATATAGTATAGAATATATATATAGTACATAGTGTGTATATTTATAGCATATAGTCTATATAGTGTGTATACATAGTATATATAGCATAGTATGTGTGTATACATAGTATATAGTATATACAATGTGTGTGTGTATATATATATATATATATATATATATATATAGTATATATAAAAATTCTAGTTCCAGGCCATGAGGCTATCTTTGTAACAGTGAACAAGTGAACTGGTTCCTCCCCAAGGAGATAATATGACTCCAAGCTCCAACACATTCAGAACCTGAACATTTCTGAATGTGTTGTGTTACTTTGGGCTTGCTAACTATTGTTATAGAGTAGTTGGTAGGAAACGATTCCATAAATATTTACTCAATCCCACCATGTGCCAAGCACCACTTGACAATGCTAGGAACACAGAGAGGAAGGCCGGTCCTCAGCCTTCAGGAATCCCGTGGCCCAGGAAAGGCTGGGAACACAGGATCGATGACGGCGGTGACACTGAAGGAAAACTGGATGTTCCGCTTTCCTCCTCCTGTGTATCAAACCCGTTTCACTGCTTATCATTAACTCTCGGTGAAGTCATTACTCGAAAATCAAAGTGCTCTCATTAAGTTTCTCTCTCTCTCTCTCCCTCATTGTAAAGTTTCTATCTCTAAGTTTCTATTTCTTAAAAACTATTTTATAAGCATCTTCTCAGAATCACTTCTTCTTAGTGCCCTGTCTCCTCAACAGCCGGAATGGCCACATCTTCTACTTCTGGCTGTTTTCACACCAATTCAATGCAGTTCAGCTGAATAAAACCTGTTTTCACACCAATTCAATGCAGTTCAGCTGAATAAAACCAAGTCCTAATCATATATAGGAAAACTCCCTCTTGACATGCAAATACTACACATAATTCAATGAGAAAAGTTACAGGGGTAGAAAAAATTGAATGAAGACCTGAAATCATCCCCACTAAGAGACTGAGCCACCTCCCCACCAAAGAACACTGAACGTGAGGCAGAGATTGTTGGCTGTCCTTGAAAGCTCCTCGCATTCTATGGTAATGCGCCCCGAATGTGTAACTGGCACGCGGCAGCCTAGAAGGAGGACCTTTCTTTCCAGTCTCCGGTGCAGGTAAGTGCAGCCATGTGATTGAATCCAGGTCAGTGAAAAGGGGACGATGTCCAGGAATCTTCCTCCACCTCATGGCCGGGCTTTGGAGGCTGCCAGCCTGGTCAAGGCCATGCGCAGTGGAGTAACAAGGAGCTGCAAGAGCGGAAGAGTCTGGATCATCCTAACCGTGGAACTTGTTATAGGGAGAACCGTCTATCCCCCAAAGAGATATGTTAAAGTCCTAACCTGGATTACCTCGAAATGCAACTTTCTTTGGCAATGGGGTCTTTGCAGATGAGACCATACAGGGTGGGCCCTGAATCCAACATAATTGGTGTGCTTATGAGAGAGATGCAGAAACAGACACGCAGGCAGCAAACAGCCACGTGATGATGGAGACAGAGGCTGGAGTGATGGCAGTTACAAGCCAAGGAGCATCCACGTTTGCCCACGACCACCAGAATTAATAAGATTCCCCCCTCATAGGATTCAGAGAGACCATGACCCTGCCGACACCTTGATTTCAGACTTCTAGCTTCCAAGACTGTCAACAATAAATTTCTGTGGCTTTAAGCCACCTGGTGTGTGGTACTTAAACCCAGGAAAATGATACAGCACCTTACAAGGCTTCTTGCATGAGAAAAGAGAAAAAAAAAAACTATCTGTGTAAGCAGTTTTGATAAAGGGTAATTCTGGGACCTACAGGCAAACAGAATCCCAACCAATTTAGGAGGCAACTGAAACACGCATGTGAGGGTGTTTCAGAAAGAAAACAACACAAAAATAGTAACCCATTACCCTAAAAATCATAGACACCTTTTACATACATCTTTGATGCCTTCGTCTACTATGCCCTAAAGCCACAAACTTGTCTGCAATCTTCTGCTTCAAAAGAACAGCAGGTAATAACCGAGAATGAAAACTTGCTTCTGTGCAGGAACAGGAAGACGGGATGGCTGCATTTCTCGCAAAGACCAGCTGGTGGGAGATGCGGTCCGCTCATTCCCTCCTCCTCTATCCAGGCTCACGGAGAACCTTAACCCAGGGCACGGCTACTGCTACCCGCCCCAGCCCGTGCCCAGCAGGAAGCAGGATGGACAGACAGCAGTCTGAGGACCCTCTGGAGGCTGCCAAGCATCGCAGCCTGAGTTCTCTCCACACAGTCTCCCCATCATCGGTCAGGCAGCTCTCGCCTGCTCTGCCACAGCTCACATCTCTCCCAATTCTCCTTTCCTCTTGAACCAACATAATTTCAGAATCTCACTGATCATTGTTTCAAATACCAAGACAACGTTTTTTGCTGCTTCTTTCCCCAGCCTCCCCAACACCACCACACCGACCCCCAACATCCCCCCTCCTGATCTCTTTACAACACCTGAGGATCCACCAGGTTCAGCATCCTCCAGGGACCCATCAGCACCTAAGTCCACACTCCCCAGGGGGACCCTGCCTGGATACCCTGAGTACTGTTCCCCCCATCCTTCCGGCCCATCCCAATGCTAATCCTCCCGGGAACCAGCTCAGGATATTAGCAGCTGGCACTGCCCTCCCTACCTCTGAATCCCCACAGGGGTGTGGAGTCCCATAGAAGGTGGGCACGAGCATCATTCAGACACTCACACAGCCCCGACTCCAAAGACTGACCCCTGCACAGAGTCGGTCCATCCTGGGTCTCAGCTAAAGGAACAGACTGTGTGGCTGGTTCACATCCGTCCAACCACTGACTGCATTGCTTACATATTCTGAGCTAACACAGCAACAAAACCAAAAGCTTATACATATATGCTACACATTTTGTCTACATAGAATCAAATTCCAATTTCAGTTTAAGCCTGTCATCAAGACAGACAACTCTCAGCCCAATATATGTATAGTAGAAAAGGAAGAAAGGAAAAGAGGGAGGAAGGCAGGAAGGGAAGGAAAAGTAAGTCCTAAGTGAAGAATTAAATCTATTCAACGCTCCTCCACAAAGAACAGGTCTGAGTGGGGAACAAAGTCACAATCCGCCAGGGATTAAATGAAACTCCGGTCAACACATGACCAGCTTGTAAAGGTGCCAGAAATGTGGCTGCATTTTTCCCCTGTACTCAGGCTGATGAAAACGCTGAAATTAAATTGCTATTAGAGCCATGAAGTGCAGATCCAGAACAGGTCATGCGGGAAAGTATCAACATCACAACTGCAGCCACAAAGACAGACCTCTGAGTGGCTGGCAGGGGAAAATCTAAGCGGCTCTGTGAACGGTAGAACCTCAGAGACACATTTTACTGGATGTGGACGTCACCAAAGAATGTTAGTGCTTTGAAGTTAGGACAAGATATTTATAATCCTATTTGAGTCATTCAATGCCAAGATACTCAGTCTCCTTTCCTTACTAAGAGGAAAATACAGGGGCTTGATTCTTCAGCCTTTAAAGTCATAATAAATCTTCATTTTCAGAACATGGAAAAAAGGAACTCAAAAAGCATGTGTAAACAACAAGACACGACCACTATGAAGCCACAGGTACGACTGCCCGGGGGTACGGACTATTGAGCCCCCTCCAAGGTGGGCAGGTGTGGTGAATTTGCTTCCTAGGCTCCCAGACATGACCTGAGTGCAAATCCATCCAGTCTGCTGAGTCCCAGGCTGCAGAAGCAGCGGGGCAGCAGGGCTTAACAGCACCTGACCTCTACACTCGACGTGCCCACCACGCCTTCAGCGCATCCACAGACAAACCTCGCCCAGTCCTGACATCCAGTCAGTCCACTGGGCTGACCTTCTCTTTCCTTCCCGCTGCCCTTTCTGCCTTCTCAGTGGGCAGTAACACATCTAAGAGAGAGATGAGAAAGGAAGAAAATGGAGCATCGGATTACTGCCCACTAACCGTTAAAAAAGGAGGCTGAATCAGGCCCATGGCTGGTCACGGGAAGTGAGACTTAAAGCAAACAACCCTGTGAATTCAAAACCAAGTACATGCTCTTCACCTCCCAGGATCTGGTCTTCTTCTAGTGTTCCTGTTTTGGTGAATCCAGGTGATTTTCTAGCCCCCAAACCCAAAGCAACTCACTCCCCGACCCCCACCCAACTCAGCACATGCCCTGAACGACTCTCAAATCTGGCCAAGTCTATTTAACCCTTTAAAAAAAAAAAAAAAAATGGGAACAGGAACCTCTTTCCCTCCAAGGCAAGAGAGGACTCATATTCCTCCCCCAGGACTGCGCATGGTCGCTACCCAGTCATGCGACTCAGCACAGGAGATGGATCTGGTTGCTGCTCCTCCTTTGAGACATTTTAATCACCTGCCGTCATCACTGCACACCCAGAGCCCTGTGCCGCTGCCACTGCTGCCCATAAATGAGCACAGACCTTACACACAGGACACGGGAGCATGGGAGAACACAGGACATCATGGAACGACGACCAGCTCTGGCACTGAGAGCGTTAATTCTCACTTAACTACACACAGTGACATATGACATAAAATCCACCTACATATTTAAACGTTATTTGTCACCAAACCTTGATTCTTCGGATGCTGACGATTGCTTCTGACACCTTCTCAACGGCTGAAGGGAAGAAGAGGGTGACTGTCAACCTCACAGCGGCATACAGGGTCACGGCCACAAACACGCGGCGGGCTGTGATCACGTTGCCAAGCAGCACGTAGGTGGTGAACGTGATAAAAACGATGATTTTGCTCGCAACAAAAAACGATGCCAAATTCATTCCTCTAAGGTAAGAACTTCTCAGAATCTTGGAAATTTCCTTCCTGGAAAAGACAGTGGGAAACATGTTTTAAAAAGCATCAACAACCAAGTCATGAATTCTGGAGCCTTGTGTGGGGGGCCCCTTTCGAGGGGGTGGACACAGATTAGGAGAAATCACCCCACAGCATGGAGACCCTACACAGTGCACACCCGGGGGTCTGCCCGACACAAGGACCACACACCTCATCACCCTGTCACGCTTCCAGGAAATAAAGGCTTAAGGTCACACTTTTAAACATTCTGGATCAATGAGACCAGTCTGAACAAGCAATGAGTACTGGAGGTCCTGTGCCGGCTCCTCACTGATGACAGAGACACAGCCCAGCCCCTCCAGGAGCTCATGAACTCATGGGGGAAAAGAAGCAACAACCCCAGGCCTGGGAGACACTGAGACATTAAACAGAGGCAGCCAACGCAGCCCCCACAGCACAGAGCAGAGCCTGGAACCCAGAGCTGTGGAGTCAGGGCGAGTCGCACACACGTGGAACCTCAGAAGACGAGCTGACGTGGGTCAGGCCTGGCGGAGGCCAGAGAAGAAGGAAGATGAGAGTGTGTTCCCGGCAGAGGGAGGGGCACCCATGAGGGTGCAGAGGTGAGAGGTGACAGGGTGCTTCGGAGAGGTATAAGCCCCTTGTGCTGGAGTATAAACACTCATCAGACACTCATCATGAAAGGTGGGGAAAAGACTACAAACGTAAAGCAAAGTAAAAAGAACAGAATTTTCATAGTCTGCCTGGAATGGAAGAATACTGATTCATGAAGTCTGGGCTGATACAGGTATATCCAAACTCTATAATCTTCTCGTTTATGCTATATTAACATCAAGTACAGTTTTAGTTTAAATATCATTTCAAATATTAACATCTTAGAACCATTCCTTATTTGGGATTAAGGACATTAAATATTTGGAAATATTTCATTTCTGTACATGAAGCACAATTTATTCCTTTAAGAAGATAAGAAATGGAAGTATAAGATAAAATCACGGAGTTCCCGTCGTGGCGCAGTGGTTAACGAATCCGACTAGGAACCATGAGGTTGCGGGTTCGGTCCCTGCCCTTGCTCAGTGGGTTAACGATCCGGCGTTGCCGTGAGCTGTGGTGTAGGTTGCAGACGCGGCTCGGATCCCGCTTTGCTGTGGCTCTGGCGTAGGCCGGTGGCTACAGCTCCGATTCAACCCCTAGCCTGGGAACCTCCATATGCCGCGGGAGCGGCCCAAGAAATAGCAACAACAACAAAAAAGACAAAAAGACAAAAAAAAAAAAAAAAAAAAAGATAAAATCATATCTCCGTTATTCTACTTAAGCCCACAGCCACATGCAGGGGGTGGAATGGATAGTATTTAAAGTCACCCTAATGTGAAAATACAGTGAGGCTTCTAAATCATGCAGTTAAACAGGAAACAACGAGTTCCCGTCGTGGCCCAGCAGAAACGAATCCGACTAGAAACCACGAGGTTGAGGTTTCGATCCCTGGCCTCACTCAGTGGGTCAAAGATCCGGCGTTGCCGTGAGCTGTGCTGTAGTTTGTAGACACGGTTCAGATCCCATGTTGCTGTGGCTGTGATGCAGGCCAGCAGCTGTAATTCCAATTCGACCCCTAGCTTGGGAACTTCCACATGCCTCACCTGAGGCCCTAAAAAGAAAAAAGAAAAAAAAAATCTATGTGGAGAAAGAATCTGAAAGAGAATAAACATGTGTACGTGTGTAACTGAAACACGTTGCTGAACAGCAGAAATTATTGTAACCTTGTAAATCAACACTATTTCAATAAAACCTTTTTTTTTTTTTTTTTTGGTCTGTTTGCCATTTCTTGGGCTGCTCCCGCGGCATATGGAGGTTCCCAGGCTAGGGGTCTAATCGGAGCTGTAGCCGCCAGCCTACACCAGAGCCACAGCAACGCGGGATCCGAGCCGCGTCTGCGACCTACACCACAGCTCACGGCAACGCCGGATCGTTAACCCACTGAGCAAGGGCAGGGATCGAACCCACAACCTCATGGTTCCTAGTCGGATTCGTTAACCACTGCGCCAGGATGGGAACTCCTATTTCAATAAAACCTTTTTTTGAAAAGTAAAATCTCATTTTATTTGACTTTTTTATTTTGAAGGATATAATCACAGTATTTGGTTTTTTTAAAAGTTTGCCATTTGTATATACTTTTCTATGAAATTCCTGTTCATATTATTTGTCCAGTTCTTTATTTTTAAAGGTTTTCCTCTTTCTGTCAGCTAAGTAAATTGGCCATTTATTATCTTTTCTAACATTAATTTTTTTGTGATATCATTTTATTTTATTTTTTCCGGATTTTAAGTGATTTTATTGCTGCTTTTAAATTCTTTACCGTGTATTCTTTTTATATATATAAAATGATTTTTATTTTTTTCCATTATAGCTGGTTTCAATAAAAGTTTTAAAAAAAGAAATAAAGTATGAAAATATGGTGTGATATATACAAAAACTTACCTTCTCAATCTGGCAATAAGGTCTGCAAATGACTTTTCCCAAGCATACATTTTTATTATTCTGATGCCAGTTATAACTTCATTCATGGTCCTGATCCTGACATCTGTGTAAGCTGCGGTCTTACTCCTAAGGGGACAGACATGAGAGGTGAACCTTAGTGACCACAGCCCAACTTTCTGTAGCAGCAGCAGCAGGGGACACAGGGAGGGACCAGGAATCACGTGATTCCCTGCAGCCCTTTTGTGCTGATGACACAGGCAGGTCCTACTCAAAGTACAAAAGAGAAAGACTTCAATGAGCCAACCCTCCAGCGCAATTATTCAACAAGAAACTTGGAGAACTTGCAGGATCAGCTAAGGAAGACCTGAAAGGAGTCGGATACAAACTGTTGGGTGTTCACAGTTGGGCGAGAAGGCAGAAAGGAATCTTACAGGAAAACACTGCCTGTGGAATAAAAGGCTGGGGAGCAGCCAAGAAGAGGCTATTAATTCCACTGGGAAAAGTGAGCAAGAAAAGCTTCACAAACTCAGTTCCCCTGGAACCAGGTGCTGAACTCTCTACATGGCAGAGAGAAGAAAGGAAATCCCAAGCAGAGAAAAATACCGTGCATAAAGGAACCTCTCCGCCACACCCCCACAAAAACCCTCAATGTCCTCCAACAGAACAGCATCTCCATCACGTTGACAACCTGGACAATGACCCTCCTATAACCCTCTGGGACCTGCTTCAGGTCTAACTCATCACCACGAGGCTCTTTGCCACCAGCCACTTTCTATCACATATGCTGCTGAGAATGTGGAGCTTTAAGAAAACATAATTAAGACTGACCTTGCCCTTAGGATGCTGATAACTTAATGGAAACACTGAATTAAAGCAAGATAAGAATGGCATTCCCGGAGTTCCCATCATGGCTCAGTGGTTAACAAATCCAACTAGGAACCATGAAGTTGTGGGTTCGATCCCTGGCCTTGCTCAGTGGGTCAAGGATCTGGCAATGCCGTGAGCTGGGGTGTAGGTCGCAGACGAGGCTTGGATGCCGTGTTGCTATGGCTCTGGTGTAGCCCAGCGGCTACAGCTTGGATTAGACTCCTAGCCTGGGAACCTCCATATGCCACAGGAGCAGCCCCATAAAAGGCAAACACACACACACACACACACACAAAAAGAATGACATTCCACCAGTGGCACAGTGGGTTAAGAATCCAACTGCAGTGGCTTGGGTCGCTGTGGAAGTGCAGGCTCTATCCTGGCCTCGTGTGGGGGTCACAGCTGCTACAGCTTGGATTCAATCCCTGGCCCAGGAACTTCCAGCTGCCATGGTTACAGCAATTTAAAACAAACAAAAACATACAAGACGGGAACATATATACCTGTAAATGGCTCTAATGTAAGAATAACAAAAATATACCCAGCCAGAAATGGGCTTTGTGAGGTACTTAGTACACAGGCAAATTCTGCTTAAGGACAATATTGATTCTGTATGGTGGACAATATTTATTCAGGTTCGGTGCCTGAAAAGCTAGTCTGGGAAGCCAGCAAATGAATACCTTTGCCTTTCCCCTTCAAGACCAGCCTTTAGCTTAAGGCTGGAGCCTCCAGTGGATAAGCCTGAAGGGTCTACAACACGCACAGAGATCAAACAGATGCTTTTGAAGAAAAGCATCACTTAGACTATAGATGTTACCATGTACATATTGCCTATTTTTAAAAGCAGTGTTTCTCTTACCGGAGTGAGGAAAACAACTTCCCCAAGCAGCTTTGCAAAGGCAGAAGAATAATTAGAACTGCCATTCCAGCAAGACACGATATTCCTATTTCCATCCAGAGCAGGGCAGTCACTATGAGAGCTTGCAGTGGTCCCGCCCACAGAAAGTGTAGGAATACCGTTACCTTAAAAAGAAAAAAACAAAGCCTCTTAGGACTATATAAAAACCAAGGAGTTCCCGTTGTGGCTCAAGGGATACAAACCCGACCAGAATCTATGAGGATGCAGGTTCAATCCCTGGCCTTGCTCAGTGAGTTAAGGATCCCGCGTAGGCACGAGCTGTGGTGTAGGTCACGGACGCGGCTCAGATCCTGCATTGCTGTGGCTGTGACGCAGCTACAGTTCGGACCTGACCCATAGCCTGGGGCTTCCATATGATGTGGGTGCGGCCCTAAAAAAACAAAAACAAACCAAAAAACACTAAGGACACAGTATAGAAACAAGCTGCTCCGAAAGAACAGACAGGAACCTAAAGAGAAATGACGACACTGGGTTTTCCACCTGCTAAAGCAGAGATCCAAGCATCCGCCCCAGATGAAGCTGTTCTGGGGCAGCACAGGGCCCAAAACAGGGTCCTCCAAGGAGAACCGGACAAGCAGGAAGGAAGATCTCAATTTTGTCTACACGAGAGATGAGCTCAGGGCTTCTCCATATTTTCTCTGCCCCCAAATTCAGCCACCACTGCCCTGGTAAACCTGTATTATTTAGTATCCATCAATTACTAGTGGGTAACGTAATATATTTATAAGATACATGTTTTTAAAAAAAAGAGTGTGGGGACAGCGGAGAGCAGGCTGCGTCTGACTGGGGACCCCCCATCTGGCACGATTTCCCAAAGGCTCCCTGGGCAGCAGGCAGTGAACAGGGCACAGGGGGAGGAACAGTCCCTGCCCCCAGCCCACACCACCTGGACGAGGAGCAGACAGTCCAGCAGCAACAGCAGCACAACATGCCAGGAAGGGCCCTCCAGGGGGACCCTCAGGGACACGGCTGCCTCTTTATTACTTGGAAAATAAAACTCGCTTCCATGGGACAATATACATTATTACCTCTAAGCTGCACAGAGACGAGATGAGCACTGGATAAAAAGAACCCTTGTCCTATGTCAACCACTGATTCCTGACCAACCCAAACACTGGCATCGAACCTCCCAGCCAGCTAAAATCAATCCCAGTAAAATCAGCAGGAAACGAAAAAGGATCCCTCAAGTACAGCTCACCTGGTCAAACTTGTTCACATCGTTGGACAGCAGATTGACTATCTGGCCCGTGGTCGTCTTCCCCATGGCCAAGTTGCTCAGGCGAAGGGCCTAAAATATGAGCCAGAAAGAGAAATGATACAAAGTCACTCTTCTTTTGTCGTTTGTTAGGACCACACCTGTACCATATGGAGGTTCCCAGGCTAGAGGTCCAATTGGAGCTATAGCTGCTGGCCTACACCACAGCCACAGCAATGCCAGATCCTTAACACACTGAGAGAGGCCACGGATCGAACCTGCATCCTCATGGACACTAGTTGGGTTCATTACCACTGAGCCACAACAGAACTCTCACAAAGTCACTCTTAGAACATAGCAAAATGAGGTATGTTTTCATGGGACTTGAGTGGTGTCAAGAGGAGCAGGATGGGACAGCAGGGCTCCAGGGACCTGGTTCATCCATCAGCTCCTCAACGTGGCAGCAACCACGCCCTCAAGCACAGCAAACGGAAGCTAGGAGGCAGAAGCAAAACCCCTCACCCTGTTTTTCATTGAATTTGAACACACCGAAAGTATAAAGGATGTAGGTTCATGTGAGTCAACTGAAGTACTGTGAGCCAAATTAAATGAGAGTAGGGCGGCTATCTTAAGGAATGAAATTAGGAGAACTGGTCTATAAATTGAGAATTTAATCATTAATTCTGTGTGTGACATCTTGACACTTTGGTGTTAGTTTCCTTATTAATTGAATAGAAACAACTTCATACTGTGCATAAAATCATAGGACTCCTGTGAGTGTAATAAATGGCAAATATTTATTATCTACTCTCTGTGTGGAAGACACCAGCTGTTCCAGGAGATACAGGGACTGGTGCATCACGTCCTCCTGAATTTACAGAGGAGACAAGATATGCACAAACACCTGTAACTCAAAAGTGAACAGAACTGTAAATTCAGTAGCAAAAGGAACTGCAGGTTTCCACAAGTGACGCTGTGGCGAGGGCGGAGCTTGGAAGATGAAGAGGAGAAACTACATGCAGAGAAGAGAAGGTCACTGTGGGTGAGAGGAAGCCATGCAGAGACTCGGAGGAGGGAAAATCTGGCCAGAAACGCGGTCTAGGAAATAGCTAGAAGGTTTGGAAGGCAATCCAGAGCAGTGAATGTTTTTTGCAATTTAGGAAAGTTAATCAGAAAAACTAAACTACAGAATGATTGGCCAGGGGATTGTCTGAAGAAAGGGAGAATTAGGGGCCACTGAAACAGTCCAGGCAACTCAGAATTCTAAAACCAACAAAAATAAATGTCCTTCAAATGGGGAGGGTGAAATCAAGACCTTTTTAGATGGTCTAAGAGATTTTATCACCGGCCAACCTGATCTTTAAATTATAAATATACTAATAGCACAAGGGATAGCAAAGGGTAACAGAGTGTTATTAATATAGATTAACATTTTATTAAGTACTCCAATATTAATACACAAAAAAGACTTACAGAGAAGATGCCTATTTTGATCTCTAAAGCAAAATTACAAACATGAAAAGAGATACTACTAAACAAATCAACAGAGGAATCCACATGTAATACTAAAAATTATCTGATTGTTGAAAGAGTCAGGAATGGGGAAAAAAACAGATGAAACAAATAGAAAATAGTAAAGTGAAAGGCTTAAACCCTGGCACATCAGTATTTACACTAAATGCAAAGAGACAAATACTCCAATTAAAAGACAGAGACTACCACACTGGATTAACAACAACAAAAGACCCAGCTTTCTATATACGGGAGATGCACTTTAAATAAAGTAAAAGGATGGGACAAGATAGGGCACGCAAACAGCACACACAAGAAACAAGGAGTGGTTACTATCAGACAATGTTGATTTAAAGACAAGGAATTGAATTACCAGAGATTAAGAGGGACATTTCATAAGGATATGGCCGTCAAGAGTTCCCATTATGGATAAGTTGGAGACGAGTCCGACGAGGAACCATGAGGTTGCAGGTTCGATCCCTGCCCTTGCTCAGTGGGTTAAGGATCCGGTGTTGCCAGTGAGCTGAGGTGTAGGTCGAAGACGTGGCTCGGATCCCGAGTTGCTGTGGCTCTGGCGTAGGCCGGTGGCTACAGCTCTGATTCGACCCCTAGCCTGGAAACCTCCATATGCCGCGGGAGCGGCCCAAGAAATAAAAGATAAGGCTGTCAGTTTACAACTACGGAGCTTTGATATACATGTGACAAAAGCAGAGAGAAATATGGAGAAAAATCAGAAAACCCCACTGTCACAGCTGGATATTTCAACGTACTTTTTCTTGGTAACTGCTACAAATAGACAAAAAAAAAAAAAAACCAGTAAGAATACAAAACATTTGCTTAAAAACAAGTAACCTGCTCTGCTCTAAGTGACATTTATGAACGCCACGCCCAGCAAAGGTAAGTCAGTTTTTTCCAAGCCACATTGTAAGTTCACCAATACAGACCATATGCTGGGGCCATAAAGTAAATCTCGATGAGTTTCTAAATGTAAAAATGTTACACAGAACATACTCCAATGACAAGAGAATTAAATTAGAAATCCATAATAAGATATACCTTATAAAGCCAACTATTTGGAAATTAACAACTTATTTCTTCCTTTTTTTTTTTTTTTTTTTGGCCAAGCCTGCAATACGCAGAAATTCCTAGGCCAGGGAATGAACTACATAAGTGACCAGAGCCACAATAGTAACAACACCGGATTCCCAACTGCTAGATCACCAGGGAACTCCTAACAATGTGAAACCATGGGGGGGGGGGACCATCATAAGGGAAATAAGAAATGTGAGTAATCAATTATATGTCTTTTGCCCTTGGGTCTTATCAGCTAGTTGAGTGCAAAGACCTGTCATATTCATTTATATCATTATCATAAAAATAGCTACCGATTTTTGTGTACTTACTGCAAGCCAGACGCTAAATAAGAAAAAAAGCTTACAAAGCAAGAATTTTTCCTGTTTTACAGATAAGAAACTATTCGTGACTGACAGTTCTTTGTTTTGTTTTGAATGAAGCAAAGTGATCCTAATGAAGAAGAAACGTTGCCTGCCACATCATCAGCAAACAAAGGATATTGCAGCAGCGGAGCCATGACCTTACAGCCGGCCTGGATGGTGAGCCCTGGGGGAATTCAGGATGGAAACAGCAGGCTGCAGCCTGAAGAGATTCAGGAAGAGAGAGCAGCGGATGCCGGCCCCAAAGAGCTAAAATACACTTTTTTTTTTTTTTTTTTTGGCTTTTTAGTGCCATACCTGCAGCATATGATAGTTCCCAGGCTAGGGGTCTAATCGGATCTGCGGCTGCCAGCCTACACCACAGCCACAGCAATGCAGGATCTCAGCCTCATCTGTGACTTATACCACAGTTCATGGCAATGTCAGAGCCTTAACCCACTGAGTGAGGCCAGGGATCAAACCCACATCCTCATGGATCTTAGTCAGGTTCGCTAACCACTGAGCCACAACGGGAACTCCTGAAATACATTTTTAATAGGCCCAGATTTTACAGCTTCCCATACAAAGCAAAGCACTCATTTCATTTCATTAATTTGAGATGTGTAGTTTTCTTTAAGTCACTTTTTCATGCTCCTAGTCATTATTGCAAAAACCCCTATATAACCTGGCTGCCCACCCTGCCTGCCTCTTGGGAGCAGGCTCTCAGTGATCTGAATATCCTGTGTCCCAGGCCTGAATCCTCACAAAGTCCACTAAATAAAACCTAACTCTCCACCTCTAGCTTGTGCTTTTTTTTTTTCCCGTTGACACACTGTTCCTCATGCACAAAATTCAAGTTTCGTTCTAATAAACTTCATATACACTGCAGAGGAAAAAAACATACAAATTAATGCTAATGTTTTGTTGACATGTTACAAAAGGATACTATTTGGTCACATTTGTTTTCCTTGTGAGAGCAAAATACTTCTACTGTGAGAACAAACAAAACAAATTGGAATCAACATTTGGCACCACGTATGTCAAACCCAAAGTCAATAACATCTAAATATCAGTAAGAAATAAAAACATCTATCAGTATCTTTAAAAGAGCAAAGAACATATATACAGGAAATTCACTACACAAAACACAAATGGCTAATGAAAATTTACAAATACTCAAATTTAAAAAAAACATTAAATATACCATCCAAGCTTGGGGATGGGGCCATCTCATTTTATAAGAAATGAATGTAAACAGTTATCTCTAGAAAGAATCTGGTGTAGCAACAGGTTTCAAATGTGCACACACTGTGAAGTGAAAGATGTCTCCAAAGGTTTAGCTTTAATCCAGTTCAATGTACCACTATTTGTTAATATATAAAAACTGGAAAACAAGCTAAATATCAAATTTTAGTTGCATAATATACACAATTTTAATATAATGCTAATTTTTAAAGAAAAATTGAGATGTAATAGATAATACTAAATAGTAAAGATGAAAGCCATACAAAATGGGATAAAGTATAGAATAAATTTCCTGTTTGTCTCAGCGTATTTTCCATTCCACTTCTCCAGAGGGAGTCACTTAATCTGTTTAAGATCCATGATATAATAATCTGTATGAATGTAACTGTGTTTAAATATATGTATTTTATTCTGTAAAATAAATAAATAAATAAATAAATAAAGATACTAAGGCATTTAGGGGGAAAAAAAATTCTTTTCCAAGAGTCCTTTAGAGCACAAGGTGCAAACCACAGTTCACCACCCTCATGAGGCAGAACCTCGTCACCAACGTGACTCTTACCCAATGTCATTGCCCCTCAGCATGTGGGGGTCCCCCCCCAACCCCGACGGAGTGCTCCAAAGGGCCATGCTTTTAGGGTTTTCCCTACATTATATTATAATTCTATCTTGTCCTTTGCCGTCAGGCTATGCCTTCAACAATCGACTATCTCACCGTTAGCTAGTGCTGTTTCTAAACTAGGACGCGGCTCAATAACATTCTGAGTCAGAGTAAACAGGCTCGGAGTAGGAACCTGCAGGAGTTTCAGAACAGAAAGCATTTAGGTCACTTATTCTGCATTCTGTATTTACTTCCCGGTTCACGGCCCTACCCCGGAGTTCAACCAGTCAGAATATGCAACTCCAACAGGCAACTACAGTGAGAACCCTGTTCAGCTCACCTAGAGCAGAAAATTGCTGTATTTTTCCCATAGTGTTGACTACGAATGCTGTCACACCCACTTTCATGATTGCATAATCTAAAAATAAAACCATTCATCTCTGCTTTTGAGGGGAGAAGCAAGGAATCTCTTTCAGACTCATGAACACGACAGGTGAGCTCTATAAAACTAATCAGATTCCCTCTATAGTTCTGTAGGGGAAAAAAAACAAACGGATTGAAGGGAAGGGAAAACAAAATCCACACAAAATCAAACACCTGCTGCTCTGTAATCTGAAAATTCCATTGCCCTTTTTTTGGTGGTTGTTGGCTGGTTTTCCATGGCTGGCACACAACCTAGCACACCTACTGGGAAGCTCTTTGAGAGCTCGGAAGGAGGTGGCTTTCACCTCCTGAAGTACCATTAGCTTTCATTTAATTTCTGCAGTCCACCGTTACCATTATACGAGATAACTACTGGAGCCCCGAGGCCAGACTGCTATGTTCAGACTTGACTTGGGAGCCTTTGAGCACGATAATGGGGACCCTGAGAACCACTGGGGTGGGGGCTGTGATACCTACTCTGAGGCTGCGTTTCCCTTCATTCCCTGACCTTGTTCCCCTCTTCCAGGGCTATGCGTCTTGATGCTGGCCTCTCCAGTGCCCTGGGAAGCCCCCCCAGGTCCTGGAGCTCCTACAAGATGAAGACAAGGAGAGCCTGGCCAGGCCCTCCCATACTGATAATTGCCACAGAGGGAGCCACGTTTGCTGGTGACCATACTACATGCAAAAGACCACTCCTCACTGTGGGGGGCCAGAAGTGCCCCCCAGGTCCTTGGCAACTAGAAGATCTGAATCAATGAACTGAAAATCTGAATCCATGAACATGAAAAACACTCATGGTGTGTCCGTGAGTAAAGGGATGGTCAATACATATTGTTTTAGGAAAATGGCTACAATGCCATTAATAAAGTCTACGATATCAATGCAACGAATACATCAGGCCATTTCACACATTTTCAAAGCGAGGTCACATCCCCAGAGAATGACTGAAAGAGCCTTCACCCCCAAACCCTTCCACCACCAACTGCTTCCTTTGAAAACCAAGCCCTGTCTGATTTAGCAATCAAGAGAGGGGAAAAGAGACATATGAACACCACAAAATAGTTGCGGCAAAGGTGAGCTGATAGGGCAACAGGAAGAAGGAAAAACCATGCAGAGTGTGAAAAAACCCGAGAACATGTATAAATGTACATTTTAGGGTTCAGCAAGCAAGAGACGATGCTAAGAATACAAACAACTATACCCCACCAGAGGGGAGGAAAAAAGATTTCTATCGACATTTTACCTGTAGCATGTTTACATTTCTAAAAATAAAACTGAAAAACAGGAAAGTGTTGATAATCTTTCTTCCTAAAAATGGCATGCTCAGTTAACGCAGCATGTTTCCACTTCTAAAAATAAAAAAAAAATACAAAAAACAGAAGTGGGGAGTTGCTGTCATGGCACAGCAGAAAGGAATCTGACTAGGAGCCATGAGGTTGCAGGTTCAATCTCTGGCCTTGCTCAATGGGTTAAGGATCCAGCATTGCCATGAGCTGTGGTGTAGGTCGCAGATGAGACTCGGATCCCAAGTTGCTGTGGCTCTGGCGTAGGCCGACGACTATAGCTCCGACTAGATCCCTAGCTTGGGATTCTTCGTATGCTGCAGGTGTGGCCCTAAAAGACAGAAAGACAGGAAAAAAAACAAAAAAAAAAAAACACCAAAACAGATGTGTTTAAAACCTATCTTCCTAAAAATGGCATGCTCAGTTGTAAACATTTATACATGAGGCCATGTGTTGCCTTTTCTTGTTGCAACTATACTCAAGAGGGAAAGAAAATGCCCGTTTACAGGATTTCACACTGTGGCTCAGAGGGTTAAAAACCCGACACAGTGTCTGTGAGGATGCAGGTTTGATCCTGGCCTTGCTCAGTGTTAAGGTTAAGGATTGGGTGTTGCCGCAAGCAGCAGTGTAGGTCGCAAATGAGGCTGGGATCTGGCATTGCTATGGCTGTGGCACAGACTGCACCTGCAGCTACACTTCACCCCTAGCCCAGGAACTTCCGTGTGCAACAGGCGCAGCTGTAAAAGGGGAAAAAAAGAAAGAAAGAAAATGTGGGCTACAAACTCACCTGTGGTACATAATTTCACTGAGAATTTGTCAAAATGAGACTTTTCAGAAGGCTGATTTTCCTGTTTCCTAATGTTTTCCATTTATCAAAGTATTGAAACTTGAGGAGGTAGGAAAAGCAGCAAACCTAAAGTAACCAACAGTGCACACCCATAATATCAAGAAACTAGCATTACTCCTCCCTTAAACACCATCTTGGAAGCTTTCAGAAATGAAGAAATCTGTGCAGCAGGCAGAAAGAAAAAATTACAAAAGCAATTTCTCATTATTTAGCTGTTACCTAAATAATGATTCATTCACAACATATACTTTTATAACCACACATGGCAAGAGCAGCAATGCCTTAATTTCTCTTGGGGATGCACATAAAGGAACTAAGAGAAAAATGCACAGAGCAATGAGGAAAAACTCTTCCCAGAAAGCCTTTGCCAAATTCCATTTTCCTAAATCCCACGGTTCTCCTACTCACTGGAGTGGAACATACCAAACAGAAGCCGGGTGCCCAGAGCAGCCAAGTCCCAGAGATACCAAGCAAAGAAAACGACCCGGTTAGCTCATCTAATGAGTCCCCGAGGGAGGAGGAGATGAGGACTTCAAAACAGACCCAAGGCAGAGCTGCTCGCTGGGAGAGGCAGCCAGAGCAGGTGCAGTCCCCTCTTCTTCCCCAACCAACTGAAAGCTCATCGCCACAGTGGATAACGGTGAACAGTAGTTTCTTCCACTGAATACTGAGTAAATGCCTGACCCCAACCTCTTCCAAAAAATTACACTAGCCTTGAGGAAATTATGCAAAGCGAAATAAGCCAGTCATCCAAGGACAACACCAATGTGACTCCACACATCTGAGGTCCCTTGAACAGGCAAATTCCCTAAGACAAAGTAAAATTCCCCAGGGAGCTGTCATTCGGAGGGCAGAGCTGGAGGGACAGATGGTGGCAATAGATGCAAAGCAATGTGAATATAGTTAACACCACTGAATTTTACGCTAAAAAAAAGCAGTCCGTTCTATGTTTGACTATTTTTCCATAGTTAGAAGTTTAAAATTTGTTAATTTAGGAGTTCCCATTGTAGCGCAGTGGTAACAAGTCCAATTCGTTACCATGAGAATGCAGGTTCAAGCCCTGGCCTTGCTCAGTGGATTAAGGATCCAGCGTTGCCATGAGCTGTGGTATAGTTTACAGAGGTGGCTCAGATCTGGCATTGCTGTGGCTGTGGCATCGGCTGGTGGTTATAGCTCCAATTCTGGGAACCTCCATGTGCCACGGCTGTAGCCCTAAAAAAAAACACACAAAACAACAAAAAAACCTTAAAAAAAGACAAAACTAATAAAATTGGTTAATTTAAAACAATTACCTTTGAAGGCCTAAAAGAAAATAATCATCAACCAAAAAACTATATCTTAGATAAAGAATGAAGGAGAAATAAACATCTGTTCACGCACAAAAAAATGTTTTCTTCTTAAAATTAAGTATGAGTCATGATGTCAGCGCAAATCCCAGGGAAAGGAGTCCAGATACTCACGCTGCCTTTTTCCTTCCCAGAGGGACCCCACGTCGCCTCTGCCCTTAGGGATGTCATGTGGTTACCACTACAGCTCTGGTCACTGTTGTGGGGCAGGTTCAATTCCTGGTCCAGGAACTCCCACATGCCATGGACGGACAACCCCCCCCCCAACATCTGCCCTGCAAAAATAAAAGACTCCCTGGGGCACAGATTAAATGTACAGATTTCTAGGTCTCCTCCTTTAAAATGCCAAGGGAGGAGTTCCCATTGTGGCCCAGGGGAAACAAACTCAACTAGCATCTAGGAGGATGAGGGTTCGATCCCTGGCCTCGCTCAGTGGGTTAAGGATCCAGTGTTGACGTGAGCTGTGGTGTAGGTCAGAGACATGGCTCGAATCCCATGCCGCTGTGGCTGTGGTGTAGGCCAGCAGCTGTAGCTCTGATTCAACCCCTAGCCTGGGACCCTCCCGATGCCGCAGGGGGAGGCGCGCGGGAGGCAGGGGTGCTAAAAAGAAAAAAAAAATACATACATAAATAAAATGCCAAGGAAGAAGGTGTGGGGTTAGACTGAGATTCTGGGTTTTTACTAAGCACAGAGAGGACTCGTGCCAGAACTTGGTGAGCCTCAGCCCAGCATACGCCCTGACCTTTCATCGGTTCAGTGGGGAGACGTCTGAACAGGTAGGTACTGCAGGTCAATCCACCACGCCCTGTACTGAACACAGAGTCCCAGCAGCAAGGCCCATAAATATTCTGCTATTAAAAGAAGGGAAGAGGCCGGTGACATTCAGCCAGCCAGCCTCACTCCTAGAACCATGGCCCAGTTTGCCCGAAACCTCATGGAGAAGGCACCAGCCCTGGTTAATGCTGCTGTGATTTAACTCAAACCTTCAACCGGCCAAATTTAGGCACTAGGCCTAGGTGGAGCTGGTTCCTCCAACTCCTGCTGAGATCCCTATAGCTATTCAGAGCCTGAAAAAAATAGTCAATAGTGCTCAAACTGGTAGCTTCAAACAGCTCACAGTTAAGGAAGTTCTGCTGAATGGATTGGTGGCCACCGAGGTACTGATGTGGTTTTATGTCGGCGAGAGCATAGGCAAGCCTGGCATCATTGGCTATGATGTTTAAAGACCAATCTTTTACCATGTCATTGTATTTGGTTTACTATTTCAGTGTTCTTGGACCATGTGTGATCAGACTGGTATTTGAATAAAATAAGGCAGCATGTCAAAACCAGTGTTTTCTCTATCAAACACTGTATGGAAGTCGAGGATTTTTTTTTAATTATAGTTGATTTCCAATGTTGTCCAATAGGTTACAATTTCTCTTGCTGTTAAATTATGTTCTCTTTTGCTTTAACGCATTAATACAGCTCTAAATGCATGTCTTTGTTTAGTCTGCAATTGGAAAGGATATATATGAATATAGTAAGCAACCTGGAACATGTATATGTGATGGTAACACTGGATGTTGAAGGCTTGAAATAAATGATAATTAAGCTTTAAAAAATAAAATAAAAGCAGGGAAGAAACGGCTGCTGTGACGAATGACTGAGTAACTGACAGTCCAACAGCCCTGGCTCCACCTCTGCCGTAAGCAACCATCTTACCAGGCAAGACTGAACCTTGAGAGAAGGACATTCACGAGGCGACCACCACCTACCTCTACCCTGGCTCTCAGCTGGCAAATAATCTTCCAACAATAACAGCACACTGAAGTCCAAAGGGCAGAGCAGCCCCACGGAGCTTCGGCAGAGGCCAGAGACTGAGTCAGCCAGCACAGCTGGCACCTTTGAGTCAGGCATCTGCCAGTAAAGACGTTCACAATGAAGAAGATCTCAGGAGCCTCTGGGAAAGGAAGGGGCTGCTGCTGCAAAGGCCTTAGCTGATGAATGGGCTGTGGAGTTCCCGTTGTGGTGCAGCGGAAGCAAATCCGACAAGGAACCATGAGGTTTCAGGTTCCATCCCCGGCCTTGCTCAGTGGGTTAAGGATCTGGTGCTGCCGTGAGCTGTGGTGTAGGCTGGTGGCCACAGTTCTGATTGGACCCCTAGCCTGGGAACCTACATATGCCGTGGGTGCGGCCCTAAAAAGACAAAAAAAAAAAAAAAAAAGAGTGGGCTGCAAAGGCCCAGGACAGGATGGCCCAAGGCGGGCCAGAGAGCTGTTACTGTATGGAGCAGCAGGCAGGACACAGAGACTAAAGCGGGTACAGAGCGAGATCTCGGAGTCCTGGTCCAGCCAAGAATTTGCATCCCTCGCCATCCCACCCCATCCGAGACCTTTGGTAATGGCTGCAGACATTACTGGTTGTTACAACTGGAGAGGAGCTACTGGCATCCAGGGGGTAGATGCCACAGACACTGTTCAACAACCTACAACGCACAGGGTAGCCCTCGCCCTACTCTTCACACCCCCCACCATGTGTCACACACACACACACACACACACACAAACACACACACACAGAACTCTCCAGATGTAAACGTCCAGACTGCTGAGACGGACTTACTCAAGAATTTTCCTGGAAAATACTAACACCAAGGCCTGACAAGACCCACAAGAAATCTGGGGCTTGGGAGTTCCCACTGTGGCTCAGCAGTAATGAATCAACTAGTATACATGAGGATTTGGGTCTGATTCCTGGCCTCGCTCAGTGAGTTAAGGATCCTGCGTTGCTGTGGCTGTGGGGTAGGCTGGCAGCTACAGCTCCGCTTCAACCCCTAGGGAACTTCCCTTTGTGGTGGATGAGGCCCTTAAAAAAAAAAAAAAGAAAGAAAGAAAGAAATGCAGGGCTTGAAAGTTGGGGTCTGATCTAAGTTAGAAAAGCTTGGGGAGGAGTTCCCGTTGTGGCGCAGTGGTTGACGAATCCGACTAGGAACCATGAGGTTGCGGGTTCGGTCCCTGCCCTTGCTCAGTGGGTTAACGATCCGGCGTTGCCGTGAGCTGTGGTGTAGGTTGCAGACGCGGCTCGGATCCCTCGTTGCTGTGGCTCTGGCGTAGGCTGGTGGCTACAGCTCCGACTGGACCCCTAGCCTGGGAACCTCCATATGCCGCGGGAGCGGCCCAAGAAATAGCAACAACAACAACAACAAAAAAAAAAAAAAAAGAAAGAAAAGCTTGGGGAAAAACACCTTAGGACTTTCAAAGACCTAACCAAACAAAGCATAAAACCAAATCTATACACTACATCAGAAACTGGCACAACCTTGTAAATCAACTATACGTTAATTAAAAAACAAAAACCAAGCCTACACAAGTTCAAAGTGATCAGCCAGAAACCGGGCAGAATTCAACATTCTTCAGAAGAACATCACAATGCAGACTTGCAGGAGACCTTTCATAGCATCCAATAAGTACTTTTAAAGTCCTATACATGAAAAGAAATAGAAAAATGTAACCTAAAGTAAAAAAGAAAGCAGTCTTCATAATAAAAATAAACCCAAGTTGACCCAGACATCAGATTTTCAAAGTATACAGCTGTCAAAACTCAAGTGCACAATGCTGCAGGTACAGCCATGAAAAGACTAAAAAAAAAAAACCGGAAAACCCTTAAGTGCACAAATATATGCATTTATGATTACACTTGAGTTAATTAAAAAGTAGTAAAAACAAACTGAATTTTATTTATATGAAAACAAAAGACTCAGTATTAGTGTATCATAAACCCCAAAATTAAGAATTCAGTTATATTAACTTTTTTTTTAACCACACCTGCAGTATGTGGAAGTTCCTGGGCCAGGAATCAAACCCAAGCCATAGCAGCGACCCAGGGCACTGCAGTGACAACATCAGATCCTTAACCCGCTGAGTCACCGTGGAACTCCTAGTTCCACAACTTTTGATGGAAGGGTATAGGAATTTTTTGTTGGTGGTGGTGAATTTCTGAAAGGAAACAGGAATTGGCAATTTGCTTTGAGATTCGCGAGCGAGGAAAAACCTGTCACCCCGGGTCATACACAGCACCCTCCACGAGGGTACGACACAAACTGTCACTATGAGACCCGCAGCTCAAGTGGAGAAGGGCACAGCCATACCAGACTCCCATAAATGATAACAACAAAAAATCTCATCTGAAGATAACTATGCCACATTCAGCCCAAATCATGAACCAAAGAGGCATTCCACATAAGGCCATGAACAGAGACAATTTCTCCCCTAAGACTAGCAAACACAGGCAGCCCAGTGGATGGACTATCAATGCAGCCAGTGAGGCGGTGAGCGTGCAGGGGACGCAGTGACAAAACTGGACACTTGATCAGACTGTAGCTCTATGAGTACGTGTGGATAGATAAAGACTGGGGAAGCATCTGCAAACATGATGCCTGCATTACAGGATGATGGCGTCCGGGGATTTCCTCCCAAATTTTAGAATCATGATCAGCAAAAACTGCAATGCTTAAAAAACAGTTTCGAGAAGTTCCCGTTGTGGCTCAGCGGGTTAAGAACCTGACTAGTAGCATTTCTGTTGTGGTTGAGCAGTAATGAACCTGACTAGTATCCATGAGGATATGGGTTCAATGCCTGGCCTCACTCAGTGGGTTAAAGATTCAGTGTTGCCAAAAGCCACAGGGTAGGTTGCAGATGCAGCTCGGATCCGGTGTTGCTACCGCAGTGGCGTGGTCTGGCGGCAGCAGCTCTGATTTGACCACTGGCCCAGGAACTTCCATATGCCTTGAGTGTGGCCCTAAAAAGAAAGGAGGGAGGAAGGAAGGGAGGGAAATATCCACGTATAAGAGAAGAGGACCCACGCAGTTCAAGACTGACGGGCTCTGTGGATTCTTACTGAGGACAACTATGACTTCCTAACTAGCACCTTTCTCCCTTAGGAATTAATCCCTCAGGGCAGCTCCTTTCTACTCTTCCTTTCTCCTTCTCTCATGAATATTGCCATGCATTTAAAGGGCTACAGGTGAATTCCTCTAGTTATTTTGTCCAACAGTTATTTCTGCCCCATTATTGTACTAGATCAGTTCACTTATAGGAGACAAAATAAGACAATTGATTATTATTTTCTTACAAAACCCCATAACTCTCATTTGTGAGATATCAGCAGCAGTTCATGAGAACAAAATGCTTCACCAAATGGGCCAGGTCGCAAGAGTGAATGAATGAAGAAATGGCCACAAAATACTGAAACCACACCTCCCAGACCTAACCTCCTTCGGCCGTCTCCACAGGGGCCGCTTAGCACTTCATGCCCCTGTACAACAGGCCTCAGATGCATTCTCCTAAATCATGATCATTCACTACCTTGTTCAAATATTTCCAGGGGCTCCTCGCTTCTCCCAAAAAAAATCAATCCAAGGGTCTTAAGCTCATCAGGGCCCTCCATCACCCAGTCCCAAATATTCCTTTCTAGATCTACCCAGGATGCTAGTGCTCTCCGAAATTGCCTCCTGCGCAAACACACACACACACACACACACACGCGCGCGTGCCCCTCTCAGTCAATCGGGGGATCCTGTCCTAAACCACTAAGCTGGTACCCTTGTGCACCACTCAGCACCCAAGCTGTTACTTCATCTAATTATATGCATTCAACCCTTCTGTGACTTAGAGTCAAGACTTAAGATGATAGGAGTGTCTGAACACTAGCTAAATGCCAGGCACTATGTTAAAGGCTTTACACAGATTGACTCATTTAATAATCCTCACAACAACCGTAAGAGTTAGGTGCTATTACAAATAAGGAAACTGGAGTTCCCGTCGTGGCTCAGCGGTTAACGAATCCGACTAGGAACCATGAGGTTGCGGGTTCGATCCCTGCCCTTGCTCAGTGGGTTGGCGATCCGGCGTTGCCGTGAGCTGTGGTGTAGGTTGCAGACGTGGCTCGGATCCCATGTTGCTGTGGCTCTGGCGTAGGCCGGTGGCTGCATCTCCGATTCGACCCCTAGCCTGGGAACCTCCATATGCCGCCAGGAGCAGCCCAAGAAATGGCAAAAAGACAAAAAAAAAAAAAGAAAAATAAGGAAACTTAGGCTTAACAGCGGTTTATGTAAGGATATCATCTACAAAGAAGAAAACTCATACACAAGCAGTCAAACCACAGAGTCCTGGTATGTTTATGACTCTCCGTCCTCCTCTATTTTATTACGAATGTCTTTCCGCTGAAGTATAGCTGCGCAGGTTTGCTCCCTGGCCCAGTGCAGTGGTTTAAGGATCTGGCATTGCCACAGCTGTGGCGTAGGTCACAGACGTGGCTCAGATTCAACCCCTGCCTGGGAACTTCCATATGCCGTGGGTGCAGCCAAAAAAGGAAATTTTTTTTGGGGGGGGGGTCTTTCTAGGGCTGCACCCACAGCACATGGAGGTTCCCAGGCTAGGAGTCAAATCCAACTGCAACTGCTGGCCTATGTCACAGCCACAGCCACAGCCATGCAGGAGCCGAGTCATGTCTGCAATCTACATCACAGCTCACGGCAGCACCCGATCTCCAACCCACTGAGCGAGGCCAGGGATCGAACCCACACCCTCAGGGAGTCTAGTTGGATTCATTTCCACTGAGCCATGACGGGAACTCCCTCACTGAAGACACGGTGCTACATGACACAAGCCAGACATAAATGACAACCACTGAAGACACGGTGCTGCATGACATAAGACAGACACAAACAACAACCACTGCAGTATTCCACTTATGTGAGGCATCCAGAGCAGTCAAATTCATAGAGACAAGTAGAATGGTGATGGCTGTGAGGGGAGGAGATTGAGGAGTTAGTGTTCAGTGGATGCAGAGGCTCAGTTTGGGAAGAAGAAAGCGTCCTGGAGATGCATAGTGGTGATGGCTGCACAACAACATGAATAATTTAAAAAAGTAATTTTTAGGAGTTCCTGTCATGGCACAGTGGTTAACGAATCCAACTAGGAACCATGAGGTTGCGGGTTCAGTCCCTGCCCTTGCTCAGTGGGTTGGCGATCCGGCGTTGCCGTGAGCTGTGGTATAGGTTGCAGACGCGGCTCGGATTCCGCGTTGCTGTGGCTCTGGCGTAGGCTGGCAGCTACAGGTCCGATTAGACCCCTAGCCTGGGAACCTCCATATGCCGCGGGAGCGGCCCAAGAAATGGCAAGAAGACAAAAAATAATAATAATTTTTAAAAAACCTCAATGATCAAAAGTCAAAAGCAGAAGCCAAAGCCATGGAATGGAGGTAAATAACAAATCATTCTTACATGAGACATCCCACAAAATCATTCAAAATTACCAACTATGACTATAAGCTTAACAGCCGTTCCATTTATAATTCCCAAGCTGATTTCTTCGCAGGATCAGGAGGTGGGGCCTGAACATAAACCACAAATGTTCTGAGGGGCCTTTCAGAGCTTCTCTGTTGCACCAGCTTTTGCCCTAAGGAATCAGCCCACCTGTAACCTGCAAAGAAGTGTCTTACTTCTTTACCTTCCAGATTCTAGATGCAAGGCAGTGCACGAGGAAATTGGTCTTTCCCACATTTCTGGAATTTCAGGTTGCATCTATGGTTTAACACCAACAATAGCTGACATTGTAAGGGGACAATTCTCTTAGGCTAATCAAACCCGCAAATTAATGGCTTTGGGAGATGTTTACATTGATCTAAGCAAACATGCCAGGTCAGATCGGATTTCCCACAGGCAACACTACCAGGTGTTCACGAGAAGAGGAAGAAAAAGAGGTGGACAATGGCTCACCTGAGCAGTAGGGAGCGAGCTTCGTTTGACTGAACCGTAACCTTGCATCTAACTTGAGGTTTTCACAATGCAGTTCTGGGGAAATGTCCTATTCAAACGTTATATTTACTTTTTCCAAAATGCCATCGATGTCTCAGGAGAAGTACATACTTTGGTACCGAGTGACACTTACCTTCCGATAAATCATGTGGCACATGGCGACTCTTAATCTCATGCCCGCACACTGAACGTGATAGAAGTATAAGTGGTGCAGGATGGCCAAAAGCAGCACACAGGTGATCAGCCCGCCGGCGTAGCCATAGGTTTCGTACAAAGCCACAGAATCAGTAGGATCGTAGTTTTCAAAATAAGCAATAATTTTCCCCAAAAATATGGGCTGAACTACTTTGGTGCTTTCCTAGAAGTAAAGGAAAAAAGCGTTACTAGAAACATGAGCTGTGCCAGTTCTTCTCAACACAAGCTTCCCTTTTATTATTAGCATAATAAAAAGAAAAATACGCAGATTTCTTCTCTTCTTCACTATCTTCTATAAGAAAAAGAAACGACAGCTTTAAGCATAAGCCCAAATTTTACAAAGACGATAAAGCCTTAGCGCGTTGTACTTAATACACTGAGGATAAACAATAGAACCAGGGCTTTCACACTTGACAAAATACCGAGTGAGTCTTGGCCTAAGACGAATAAGGAAATAGGCAGCACAAGAAAGCTGAGAAATTTGCTTCCATATGAAGGAGCCCTGCTGTCAGCCTCTCCCCGTCCCCTGTGCTCTGAAGGCCCCAGCCTGACAGGTGGCTCATGCACAGGAG
Organism: Sus scrofa; assembly: GCF_054392235.1. Lineage (NCBI taxonomy): Eukaryota > Metazoa > Chordata > Mammalia > Artiodactyla > Suidae > Sus > Sus scrofa. The sequence goes on from NC_139393.1 coordinate 71,308,094, forward strand.
ACACACTCTTGCCATTGCCTCCTGCTTTAAGAGCCTTTATGAACTGAGACTTTGGCACAAACACTGATCCAGTCTTTCCTAACCTGAAGTTCACGTGTGAGTAAATCAAGAGAACAGAGCCTAGATTCTGTTGGAAAATCACAAAGAAACCAGGCTTGGAAGGACCCCAGGCTCACAGCCGGGGAGAGCGGGGGACCCATTATGTTAATATGGCTCTAAGCTCCAGAAGCTGGGAAGTTCCTTTCAGTCAAATGGGGAATTCCAGTCATGGCTCAGTGGTTAAGAAACCGACTAGGGTCCATGAGGATGCAGGTTCAATCCCTGGCCTCACTAAGTGGGTTAAGGATCCGGCACTGCTGTGAGCTGTGGTATAGGTTGCAGATGCAGCTCAGATCTGGCATTGCTGCGTCTGTGGTGTAGGCCAGCAGGTGTAGGTCGGATTCGACCCCTAGCCTGGGGACTTCCACATGCCGCAAGTGCAAAAAAAAAAAAAAAAAAACATGGCAGGAGTTCCGCTATGCTGCATTGTGTTATGGATTTGAATCACTGCGACAGCTTGGGTCTCTGCTGTGGCGTGAGTTCAGTCTCTGTCCAGGGAACTTGTACGTGCCATAAACTCAGCAAAACAAACAAAAAAAAATTAAACATGGGAGAAGCCAAGTTAAAAAAATGCTGTCTTCCATGGTTCTGCATCCAACATACACTGCAGATGCTGGTTTAGAAGAAACAGGACCAGTCATCAATGCGAAGGCAAAAATTAAATTCCTAAAGCGATGATTTGGGAGGCACCGAGGCTACCTCCTGAGTAAGACTCAGGGAAAGTAATTTTTTTTCCCAAAAATTAAAGGCAAAGATACAGCAACACTCGCCCACCCTGCCAAACATCCACTCCACCCACAGCCTACTTCCTCCCTCTAGTCACCCCCTGTGAGGTCCCTTCTCCCCCAACAACGAAAAGCAGACACTCAACACAAATCAAAGTCACCAAAAGTAAACACCTAGGCCCTCGACATCATTTCCTGCACAGATTTCTCAAGACAAAATGTCAAAGTTTGGAAATCTGTCAGGAACTCAAACTTTGAAACAAGCGTTTCCTTTTCAGCAGTCCCTCCTTGCTAACCCAGACACGGCGACACCTGATGGGCTTGCTTTTGACGGCTCTCTTCTGTGTGTCTAAGTTGAGGAACCCACACGTAAGAGGAAGGGAGAAGAATTCAAACTCCAAACATGAAACAAAACTAACATGCATTTTCTGCTTAACCCGCTACTGCCTGATCAGGATATTGACAGAGAGGTGTTCCCTGTCCCTCAAATGGCTCTGACATTCACCCCAACAGTCCTGTCCTGCTTACACACAGGCACAGGCTCCAACAGCCAGCGCGTTTCACCTTCATGCAATCATGGAAGTTTTCACCTACTAAAGACAAGTTGAAGAATTGATTAAGACGATCAGATCAGAGTAAAAGCATGAACAGAAGAAGGGCTGTTACACTTCCAGGAGGCATAATCGTTCATCCCAAAAGGCATTAAGAGCTCACGGAAGAGCCCCTCACACCACATACTGTAAAGCAGACTGTTTTATGTTTTTATGTTTTTATTTTTTTGTCTTTTTTGCCATTTCTTGGTCTGCTCCCGAGGCATATAGAGGTTCTCAGGCTAGGGGTCGAATCGGAGCTGTAGCCACCAGCCTACGCCAGAGCCACAACAACGCGGGATCCGAGCCGCGTCTGCGACCTACACCACAGCTCACGGCAATGCCAGATCCTTAATCCACTGAGCAAGGCCAGGGATCGAACCCACAACCTCATGGTTCCTAGTAGGACTGGTTAACCACTGAACCACGATGGGAACTCCAAAAGCAGATTGTTTTAATACAGTTGATGCAGATGGAAATCTGGAGGTTACACAGGAAAGGACAGTTAAACTGTACACATGGACAGCCACGGCCCAGGTACGGCCACAGGCAGTCCAGTGCTGCAGCCTGCAAACCTGGCACTCTCCACCAGAAGCCATCAAAAATTTTCATAAAATTAAGATTCTCTTTGGGAATCACTGTTGCCTGTCATCTGACTCTCCCTTTCTGCCTAACATCAGAATAACTAACACATTCTGCAGTAAAGACAGACTGTATTTAATAACCCAGAGCAACAACCTCATGAAGGAGTCAAGCCACTTTATTGCCCAGAGCCTCAACTCCTCTGTGTGTTCTTGATCCTAACCTGCAACTAGGAACAAATAGAACAACTGAGAAAAGATTCATTCCGAAACTTCAAACCAGCCGAATCAACACTTTCTGGATAAGCAAGAACAAAGGCAAAAATTGCTCACATTAACCCTTCATCTTTGACACAACCTACAACCCAGTGAAGACTCTTCCCACAAACCCACTAAGGCTACAGTTCTTATTCCTTCACAATAATTCTTTACAACTGTGAAACTGTAAGTGATTTTTTGTTTTTTGTTGTTGTTTTTGTGGGTTTTTTGTGTGTAAGTGATTTTTAAAAGAACTCAGTATAGGAGTTCCGTCCATGGCTCAGTGGTTAACAAATCCGACTAGGAACCATGAGGTTGTGGGTTCGATCCCTGGCCTTGCTCAGAGAGTACTAAAAACTTACATATGCTACCAAAAAAAAGGGACATAAAATTGAAACTGGAGTTCCCTTCGTGGTGTAGCGAAAACGAATCCAACTAGCATGCATGAGGATTCAGGTTCCATCTCTGGCCTTGCTCAGTGGGTCGGGGATCCGGCATTGCCGTGAGCTGTGGGGTAGGTCGCAGAAGCAGCTCAGATTGTGCGTTGCTGTGGCTGTGGCATAGACCTATGGCTACAGCTCCGATTCAACCCCTAGCCTGGGAACCTCCATAGGCTGCAGGTGCAGCCCTAAAAACATTTTTTTAAAAAAAAAAGGATTGGAGTTCCCGTCGTGGCCCAGTGGTTAATGAATCTGACTAGGAACCATGAAGTTGTGGGTTCGATCCCCACCCCTGCTCAGTGGGTTAAGGATCCGGCGTTGCCGTGAGCTGTGGTGTAGGTTGCAGACGTAGTTCAGATCCCGTGTGGTGTAGGCTGGCAGCTACAGCTCCGATTGGACCCCTAGCCTGGGAACCTCCATATGCCACGGGAGCGGCCCAAGAAATAGCAAAAAGACCAAAAAAAAAAAAAGAAAAGAAAAAGGATTGAAACTATGAAGTGAAAAAAAACACACAACATAAAAGTTGAGAATTCTGTTATTATACAAAAACTGAGCACTAATGCCTGGATGCAGCCTCTCAAGTAGCTCAGAGACAGCTCCAAAGAGGTATGGGAGGAACCAGAATACACAAGAGTTTTTCCAACAAAGATCATGTAGCCAGAGTATCAAAAGACTACTGTTACTTAAAGAAAACCAGATAGCTCAAAGAATTCAACGCTTTTCTTTTTTTTTTTTTTTTTTTTTAAGGACCACGCCCGCAGCATATGAAAGTTCCCTGGCTAGGGGTCCAATCGCAGCTGTAGCTGCTGGCCTACACCCCAGTCACAGCAACACCAGATCCAAGCCAAGTCGTGACCTACACCACAGCTCACGGCAACACCGGGTCCTTAACCCACTGAGTGAGGCCAGGCATCGAATCTGCATCCGCATCCTCATGGATCCTAGTGGAATTCGTTAACTGCTGAGCAACAAAGGGGACTCCCTTAGCGCTTTTCTACGTATGGGAAGATGCAGGTGTCTGGGCTCACTGAAATCATTCTTTGATCTGCACCTCAGCTCTCTGGGGCCGGCATCCTGTGCTTCCCCATCTGAGTCTCCTCCCAGTGCTCTCTCAGGGGGTGGCTGCGGCTGCTGACTGACTGCTGGATGGCAGGCATCCTGCTTCTCCCCGGATTTCTCTCATGGTTCACCACTGGGATGGCTGTAACCAAGTTGATGGCTGCAACATCCTCTGTTTCCTGATAAGGCAGGCAACATTTCTTCATTGACAAAGAGCATCCCCCTCCCCCCATTATGACGCAAGGTCATCACTGTGGACACCACTCACATCTAATGGCTAATGCTATCCGCTCAGGAACCAGCAGGTGTACACAACAGGTCTGCTCTGCAGAGCCCCTGACCCCTTGGCTCAGTGCTCCCTCAGCCCTCCCTTGCTGTGTGGTCCTCTGATTCCTCTCTGCCCACAATATCTTTGTGACCAAAAGCCACGCCTCTGCCCCATGGGTTGAGGGGAAGTAAGGGTTGGGAAATAAATGCTAAGGCCCAGCACGGCTGGGAACCAGCCCTTTGCCACAGCACAAGGCGCGTTGGAAATGACACATTCTGCCAGTTATTATTCTAACAATGCAAAGTTAGAAGCATCATAAGCCAGTTACCATGCTCCCCTAGGGAATCTAAGAAAGTGCCTAGTTTTATACTGTAAATCACCAGAACAGAGCAGCAGCAAACAAGCACCCTCCTGAGAGAAAAGCCAAGCTCCCAGCTCACTTCACAGCTGACCAGGGACTGCCTGGTCCCACCCAGCTGTGACTCTAAAGCCTCGGGCCTGGGGAACACCCGGCATGTGGGAAAGCGGATTCAGCAAACAAAAGAACTGTCTACACCCCAGTGATTCTCAATCTCATTGAGCAAAAGCCACTTCCAAATTCACAGACAAACCAGCTCTCCTCAAGGAACCAAGAGCATGTACTAAGTAACAACATACCCAGGCCATGCCCAGATCATCAACGTCCTAACACAGTCACCATCCAAGAGCTGCTGCCTTCCCTCGGCTCCAACTCAAGGAGCCAGTCTGAGAAGGGGTTTTAAGAGAGTGGATTGCGGAATTCCTGTCGTGGCTCAGTGGTTAACGAATCCGACTAGGAACCATGAGGTTGTGGGTTCCATCCCTGGCCTTACTCAGTGGGTTGAGGATCTGGCATTGCCGTGGGCTGTGGTGTAGGTAGCAGACGTGGCTCGGATCCTGTGTTGCTGTGGCTGTGTAGGCCAGCGGCTGAAGCTCCGATTAGACCACTAGGCTGGGAAACTCCATATGCCACAGGAGCGGCCCTAGAAAAAGGCAAAAAGACCCCCCCCAAAAAAAAAAAAATCCTGACATACTATAAAAAATGGCCTTTTCTTTCAGTGCCATCCTCCCATGACACTGTGTTTTAATCAGGTAAAGAAAAACAGCAAACCCCCGGAGGTCCAGACCCTTAAGCATCTGTCCTTTTTAAAGATAAACTCAATTGCTGAGCTCCGTCAGGTTTCTCAGATAAGACTTATCTCAGACCTTCAACTACTGGCCTCTCTCCTCACCACCCCGTCCATCTCAGGACTGATCCACATTCACTGAAAAACAAAGCACTGTATGCAAAAGCTTTACCTCAAGAAACGTAAAAATTCCCAAAACTAAATAGGGTTTCCAGTAACACTTGATGATGGCTTTTATTAAAGAAGGCTCCCGTGAATCTTTCTCAGCTCTCGAAACTTCTTGATCCCAGTACCTGCGAGGAGACACAAAGCACAGTAAAAGACAGCCTGCCCGCCACAGGGAGCACGGGGAGGGGCAGCGTGGAGACAAGCCTCTACTGCAGGGCCCTCTGTGACTGTCCCCGAGGGGCTGGCTAATGGCTTGCAGGCTCTTGAAGGCTGAGCGATGCAGACCCTGAAGCACCAGAACAACAGGCTTTGAGGGAAAGAGGCCCAGTCTCAGGACACACGTGCCTGCCAAGCTCCAATGGACTCACAGCACAGGAGCAGCCCAGGAGGGCAGCCGAGCTCCTCCAGGGACACCCCCTCGGGGACAGAGCCCGGCATCCAGGGCCTTGGCTGAGGGGCCCTCCTCTTCCACAAGCGCCCAGGACACACACGGGGTCCCCAGCCTCCAGAGTCGGCTCAGCCCAGGCTCCGCCTGAGGGGCGGGGGCGAGCGTGCAGCATCTGGGGAAGGGGGCTCCAGGAGAGCCCAGGGGAAGGCAGAGTCCACTCCCACCACCAGCCACACGGAGACCTGCTCCCGCTTCCTCCCCTGCGCCTCGCTGCCTGCTGCTCACCCTCGCAGCTCTTCTCCAAGGTGCGCGGAGCGATCTTCTGGAAGTACCGAGTACATGTCATCTTCCTCTAACCTCCGCTTGTAGCCAACTCGAAACAGGGGGTTTAGCCAGCTGTTAAAATGGAGAGAAAAGGAGAAAGACATGCATCCAAACCAGGCATCTCTGTCTAATTAGAATCCTACATTCATGGGCATTGTTTTAAAAAAAAGATCTATAAGTTCCTGCTGTGGCATAATAGGTTCAAGATCCAGTGCTTTCTCTACAAAGGTGAGGGTTTGATCCCTGGCCTAGTGCAGTGGGTTAAGGATCTAGTGTTGCTACATGTGTGGTGTAGGGGTGTAGGTTGTAGCTGTGGCTCTGACTAGATCGCTGGCCTGGGAACTTTCATATGCTACAGGTATAGACAAAAAAAAAGTCTAAATTTTCAATACATAGCTAGCTACATGGTAGGAAAATTAGATATGCGCCTATACACACACACACACAAACACACACACTCTCTCTCTCTCACGCACGCATTCTCTCTCTCTAGCTCTATAGGCTGAGAGGCCCCAAAAGAAAGGGAATTCCAGAGTTCCCTTCATAGCTCAGCAGTTTAAAAACCCAACTAGGATCCATGAGGATGCAGTTCAATCCCTGGCCTCCATCAGTGGGTTAAGGATCAAGCATTACCATGAGCTGTGGTGTAGGCTGGCAGCTGTAGCTCTAATTTGACCCCTAGCCTGGGAACCTCCAGCCCTAAAAAGCAAAAAGGAGGAGTTCCCGTCGTGGCGCAGTGGTTAACGAATCCGACTGGGAACCATGAGGTTGCGGGTTCGGTCCCTGCCCTTGCTCAGTGGGTTAACGATCCGGCGTTGCCGTGAGCTGTGGTGTAGGTTGCAGAGGCGGCTCGGATCCCGCGTTGCTGTGGCTCTGGCGTAGGCCGGTGGCTACAGCTCCGATTCAACCCCTAGCCTGGGAACCTCCATATGCCGCGGGAGCAGCCCAAGAAATAGCAACAACAACAACAAAAGACAAAAGACAAAAAAAAACTGGAGTTACCGGTAAATGGTTTTATTCCCAGGTAGTCAGATTTTACAACACCTTATTCAATGGACAGTGCGGAAATGTTGCTTGGGAGGCAAATGCTGTTAGTAACTGTCCTAGGGCTTGGCCCTCGCTTATAGTCATTTCATCTGCAGGAGCCAAAGTTAAAGTGTGATAGCCTCTGAATTCTAAATATGTGAATGAAGGTCATGGAATTAGTAGATGATACTAAGTTCTCCCTTTATTTAAAGTACATTTGGGAAGTTCCTGTCGTGGCACAGTGGTTAACGAATCCGACTAGGAACCGGGAGGTTGCGGGTTCGGTCCCTGGCCTTGCTCAGTGGGTTAATGATCCGGCGTTGCCGTGAGCTGTGGTGTAGGTTGCAGACGCAGCTCGGATCCCGCGTTGCTGTGGCTCTGGCGTAGGCCGGTGGCTACAGCTCCAATTTGATCCCTAGCCTGGGAACCTCCATATGCTGCGGGAGCGGCCCAAAGAAATAGCAAAAAGACAAAAAAAAAAAAAAAAAAAAGGCAAAAAGGGGGGGAAAAAAAGCAATTCCACACCCCAGATCTTGGGGGTTTTGTTTTTTTAACACATATAGTTACAATTTTCCTTCCTTGTAATGAGAATTTTTAAGATGTACTCTCTTTTTTATATATATACAATGTTTTCTATTTTTTCCCATTATAACTGGTTTACAGTGTGCTATCAATTTTCTACTGTACAGCATGTGACCCAGTTACACATACATGTATACATTCTTTTTTCTCACATTATCATGCTCCATCATAAGTGACTATACAAATTCCCAGGGCTACACAGCTGGATCTCATTGCCTATCCATTCCAAAGGCAATAGTCTTCATCTATTAACACCCAGCTCTCAATCCGTCCCACTCCCTCCCCCTCTTCCTTGGCAACCACAAGTCTATTCTCCATGTCCATGACTTTCTTTTCTGTGGAAAGGTTTATTTGTGCCATATATTAGATTCCAAATATAAGTGATACCATATGGTATTTGTCTTTCTCTTTCTGACTTACTTCATTCAGTATGAGTCTCTAGTTCCACCCATGTTGCTGCAAATGGCATTATTTTGTTCTTTTTATGGCTGAGTAGTATTCCAGATGTACTCTCTTTGAGTTCCCATCATGGCTCAGCAGTTAGTATCCACAAGGACGCAGGTTTGATCCCTGGCCCTGCCCAGTGGGTTAAGGATCTGGCGTTGCTGTAAGCTGTGGTGTAGTTTGCAGACGTGGCTCAGATCCGGTATTGCTCTGGCTGTGGTGTAGGCCAGAAGCTGTAGCTCCGATTAGACCCCTAGCCTGGGAACCTCCATATGCTGTGGTTGCAGCCCTGAAAAGACAAAAAAAAAAAAGACATCCATCTCCCATGACCACATACCAGTCATGCAGTAAGATAAAGAGCCAGGCCACCTCACCCATTTCTAGAAAGCTCTGGGTGACCAGATAACAGACCATCTGACCGCTTGCTTCATGCGCCTTAATTCCTGCTCTTACACTTTAAATTCACCAATAGAGAGCAACCCTAGAAATGCTAGGCATCCAGCCCTTGACCCCAAAAGGGCAGAACCCCAAGCCCAGGCTTGCTCATACGTCCTCTTTCTCTCTACCCAGGACCTCACTGTGTGGCCCCAGGTGTGCCTTGAACCCTGTAAGACACATGAGTGATAAACCTTGTCATTTCAAAGTTCCCTCGTGGTTGTTGTTGAGATGCGTCTCACAATCATAAGAACCACAAGAGCTAGCACAGTCATAACCCTGGCTCCAAAAGGGCCATGGCTATGGGGGCTGCCAGAACCAGTACACGCCCAGGTGAGCAGCGCCCCAGGCATGCCCAGCCACAGCATCGCTATCAACAGACCAAGACCCACAGGCAGAGAAGGTCCATGATGGGCCTGGGACCTCTTGCACCATCAAGTGAGGAAGCGCTCAGGAATTGTGAGGATGTGTAGAAAGACAGAGAAGCCAGCTTGAATGGCTCTCACTACCCAAACCTGGGATACTGTCAGCATCATGACAAATACGTGGCAATGAATGACAACCCATTAAATAATGAAAGACTCCAGGAGTCCTTACTGCTAATGTTAACAGGAGAGAAAGGAAATCTCTTGCAAAAGAATGCAAACATAAAAGGAATCCTGGAGTCAGAAGATTATCAATGGAAGTTAAAATTAGTGAGAATGATATTGACATTATCTCAAATTATCTCTCTGCAAATTACTTCTTAAATATAAAAGGAAAAATCAGTAACTATACAGGTGATACCCCCAAAAAAACTCTATTCAAGTCCATTATGCATTATGTAAATAATAATGATTAATATGCAGAGTGAGCCCAAAGATTCACACCATTTTTCTGATTTTGCCAAGATAAGGAAATTTCCAAAGCCAAACAGTAACAGACCATGAAAGCAGAGACCACATTTCTCTTATTTATTGCATTATTCCTGGGACATTATGAATACAGAGATGCTCAAGTATTCTCTCTTGAGTAAATAAATGTCTATGAATTATTAAAGAAGCATTAAGAGACTGAGCTCAAGATTTTGCAAACCCTATACCTTGGCACCTCTAAAGAACCCCAATCCAGGAGTCAGAAGAGTAGACTCTGGTGCCAGCAGTGGTGCTAAGGACCCAGAGCCTCAGCTGTGCCCTCTCCCCTCCTCCGCTCCAGTACAACATCTCCATAACTTTTAGCATCTCTATGTCTCAATTTCCTGCCCAAGCAAAAGTAAAACTCTTCAAGCTTTACTAGTAAATAGGTTCGAAACATACTGGCCCATTTATCCTACAGTAACTGTCCCCAACCTTATCACCACGCATCTTCCCAACACTTTTTCCCACACTACAACCATTCCGCATGGATAACAGTCCTAATTCCTTAATTCACATATTTACACATAATTCAGTAACACTGGATATAAAATAAGGAATCACGAGTAAAATATTACTCATGCTGGCCAACTCCCAAGGTTCTGAAGGGATTAAATCAGTGCTGGTTGTAACTAACAAGGAAGAGACCTCGCCACCAGCAGGTGACACCCTACCTACTTAGCACAGCACGCATGGCCACCACTAGGTACAGGACTCAATCCTGACCAAGACCCCTCTGAGCCTCTGAGTGCCTAGTGGGACTCGCTCCTGAACAGGGGACCTTTGGAGCCTGATCCAATCAAACGCTTTCTCCCAAACTGTGACGCTCCAAACCCCAGGAGGCATGACAGAGCTCTGGCTTCCAGGCTCCAGGGGTCCCCCCTGAGAGTAAGGAGCAAGAGTGCCTAACCCAGCAAGCCTCCCACGCCACTCGTTGGGATTCCTGAAACCACAAACCATAGGAAAGGAACTACCTTACCTGAAACAAAGAACTCTTCCAGACGCTGAATTCAACCCATGTGAACATGCAATTCACATTTTCTTAGTTAAGACACCTAACTCAAGGCGAAAGAACTCAGCATTTAGTGAGTTACCCTGATGTTTTCACAGGCTGCTCAAGGTTTACAAGTCCGTGGGAAATAAACATCTGTGCATTTAGGCTAACTTAGGACATAGGTTGTCTCAAGTGGCTCACAAGCTGTGCCTCGGTACCAGCTTCACCTGTGCAAGTGCCTGCCCATCTGCAGTGGCCCCCACCTGCTTGTCCAGTCCCATATCCCTCGTTCCAACAGGAACCCTTTGTCGTGGCCAGGCTAGTTGCCATCTTATCCCCTCAACACACTCGCCGACACTCCTACCCCTACTCCCCAGCCCCAGCCCTGGTCTTGAGGCTTTTTTTCAAATAGACCTTACCTTCTTTTTTGGCCATCCCTGCAGCATGAGGAAGTTCCCAGGCCAGGGATCAGACCTGAGCTACATCAGCGACAAATGCTCAACCACTAAGCCCTAAGTCACCTAGGAACTCCAAATAAAGAAAGTGAAGTGCCGTTTTAGGTTCACAGCAACTCTGAGCAAAAAGTAGAGACACCTACTGCCCCCCACATACACACAACCTCCCTCCTGACCAAACTCCGTCAACAGAGACCGTAACTGATGCTATGACTGATGAACTTACACTGAAACATCCGTCATCACCCAAAGTTCAGTTTACATTTAGTTCGCTCTTGGTGTACAATCCATGGGCTTTGACAAAGGCATGAGGACATGTATCTACATTATTATACCTCACAGAGTAATGTCCTGCCCTAAAAATCTCCGTGCTCTCCTTGTTTATCCTTCCCTCCCTCCAACCCCTGTCAACCACTGATCTTTTTACCGTCTCCAGAGTTTGGATAAATGCCAAAAAGAGGAAAGGCTGAATCATATAATAAGTGTATGTTCAGTTTTGGAAGAAACTGCCAAAGCAGCTGCCCCATTTTGCATTCCCATCAGCAATGAGTGAGTGTTCCGACCGCCCCCTTTTTAAAAGCCGGCTTAACTGATGACACCTATTCAAGTGCCAGCTCCTTCACGGAGCCCTCTCGGAACTCTCCAGCACACCTCGCTTCCTTGGTTCCAGGGGTAATTTCTATGGCACTTCTCAGATGTCCTTTGTACCTATCATCTCATCCCTAAAGTCACTCAGTGGAGGCCCACACACAAGATCATGACGACAAACTTTTTTGATGTGGTACATATCATTATGTGGTTTGGTTTTTTTTGTTTTTTTTGTTTTTTTGTCTTTTTGCCATTTCTTGGGCCATTCCTGCAGCATATGGAGGTTCCCAGGCTAGAGGGTCGAATCGCAGCTATAGCCGCCAGCCTACACCACAGCCACAGCAACACGGGATCCGAGCCGCGTCTGTGACCTACACCACAGCTCACAGCAACGCTGGATCCTTAACCCACTGAGCAAGGCCAGGGATGGAACTTGCAATCTCATGGTTCTCAGATTCGCTAACCACTGTGCCACGACGGAAACTCCCATATCATTATGTTTTTAAATAAAACTACAAGAAATAAGGGCATTTCCCATAAAAATCCACATTCTGAAACGCTCTTGAACACTCAGAAGGTCTGCTCACACTGTGTACACCTTTCCCGAGTTTTCTATCCTATTTGGATATTTTCTATCCTGACCCCTACTTTGTTACCACAGAAATGTCACTCATGGTATATCTGTAATGACAGGAGAATTATTCACGGTAGCTAAAAGGTGGAGGCTACTCAAGTGTCCAATGAGTGGATAAAGTGTGGTAGACACGTACACAGAATATGGTTTACCCGTACGAAAAGGAAATTCTGGGAGTTCTCGTTGTGGCTCAGCAGGTTAAGAACCTGACTCGTACCCATGAGGATGCAGGTTCCATCTCTGGCCTTGCTCAGTGGATTAAGATCCGGCATTGCCACAAGTTGTCGCAGATACAGCTTGGATCCAGCGTGGCCGGGGCTGTGGCGTAGGCCAGCAGCTGCAGCCATTAAAAAAAAAAAAAAAAAAAGGAAATTCTGACACATGCTACAACTCAGATGAACCTTGAGGTCATTATGACTCAACTTACGTGAAGTCCAAAAGGAATCAAAATCACAGGCAGAACGTAGAACAGTGACGGCCAGGGGGTGGGGGAGGGCTGTAGTGATGGTACAGAGTTTCTGGTTTATAGAGGACAAGAGTTCTGTGCATGTGATGACGGTTGCGTAAGACTGTAATGTAATTAATACCACTCAACTGTATCCTTAAAAATATTTAGGATGGTAAATACTGTGTAACTACTTTACCACATTTTAAAAACTGTTTTTTTAAAAAAAGAAACACCAAATCCACTCAAATTGATTTCCTCACCCGCTGATGGGGTGTGACCTTATGTCTGTACAACACGGGTGTGGACGGTTGCCCACTGTGCAGACACTGCCCTTAGCAGCGCCATCTCAGTGACAGAGCGGGGCTCACGCGAGGGCAGGAGCGCCTCTCCAACGTTTTACACCCTGTGACCAGTGTGGTTCCCGGGACACAGTAGGCTCATGAACATGGGACCCTATGTACAGGACCCAGTCTGCAGTGACGCCTGGAATGACGCCTCCCTGGGGAGGCTCCCTTCTTCCATAGCTCACACTCAGCTGCCACTCCTGGGTCACCTGTTTCCCATAAAGAGGGAAGGAAGTGACATGTAAAACGACCAAAGCAATACAAGAAGTTTCCTATGCTGTAAAGGCCAGGTGCCCCGAGGGACAGTGAGCCTGACTGAGGGCCCCACACTCCCAGGAGTGTTGACAGGTGCCCGAGGGGTACACAAACCACCAAACATTGGCACATCTTCCCGGAAGTCTTAGTAAACTGTGCAAGGGTAAAGAAAAGGGAAAAAAAAGCCACTGAATAAACGGAAAAATTGGCAAAGACATGCCACACTTGCAGGGAGCTACTCTGGCTACCACGTCTACACTTCCTAGGGTTCTCCTTCAGCCCCTCCTCTCCCTTTTGGGGTCTTGAGGAACAGAGCGGAAAAAGCTATACTCTCCCAACATCAAGTGCGTACAACTTCCCAACAATGGAGCCCCAAGAAGGGCTGGTTTGTTACTGATCCCCTTCCAACCTTCAGCCCCAAGCTACCCAGGTGGTGCCTGGACCGGGCCACCCATTGCAGGCACATCCCCCCTCCTCTGTAAGGCCCCTTCACCTCCACCAGCACCAGGTCACCAGCCTCCCTAGTGAGCCCCCACCCCACCCTCCCATCAAATTCCCTGGACGTCCCCCTGTGACCAGCAAACTGCCCTCTGCCCTCAGCTCCCTGCTCTCGGCAGAGGCTTTGGGTGGCCCCTTGAGACATGACTTTTCTGCAGCCTCCGCATGGCCCCCCAGGTTCTAATTCAAATCGTGATGTCAGATGCAAGATCACAGCCACCCCTCCATGGGCGCCATGGAGTTCTGAAAGCCCATCCTCATTTGTCCAACAGAAGAGACAGCGAGGTCTTCATCCCGAAGAGATGAGAACAAGAAGCGAGCAGCTGGGTGCCTTTGTGTTGGGTGTGGAAGTCACCTGTAGTGATGAGGGCAGCAAGGTAAGGGGAACCCTGACCGGCAGCTGATGCTGCAGAAGAATGATGGGCAGTCAGAATTTTCTGGATGCTACAGAGAGCAGCTGGGTGCCACGGCCTCCACAGGTGTCAGAGGTGTTTACAGGTAAGTGGGGATGGGGCCAGGAAACAGTACTGGGGCTCCGTCATCGGGAAGCTGTACCCACTTGATACTGAGGAAGGAGAGCTGTGAAGCCACTGCTTTTTCAGCTCTGCTCCCCCAAGGCCCCCATGAGGGAGAGGGGCTGCAGGAGACCCCCAGGAAGTGTAGAAGGGTTAGCCAATGCAGCTCCCTGCACCCTTGACCGCCAGGCTGCTCCCCCAAACTCCAGACTCCTTTCCAAGCTCCTCCTTGTCTCCTCTGCAATGTCTCACAGGCTTGTGCACTTTAATGTCCCAAATTCCTGACTTCTCACCAAAACTGCTCTTCCCCGGCTCCGTGAACATCAACCTCACAGAGCCCACTGCTCGAACCAGAAACCTGCTGGTCACCTTTGATGCCTCCCTTCCCTCACCTCCCAGGCAACATGTCCATGAGCCCCACAGCTGCCACCTCCAACCCACAGCCTGAGCCCAACCATTGCTTGGCATCTTTGCTTTCTCCACCAAGGCCCAAGCGGCCATGGATTCTCAGAGCTGTCAAGTCTGCAAACTGTCCTACTTGCTTCCACATTTGGTTTCCCTATGACCTTTCTGCAGAGAAGACAGAACGATGTCTTAAAAGTACAAGACCGTGCTGTCCTGCTGCACTAGAATTACACCTACACTCTTGATGGGGTGTCATGCATGGCAGGTCCCCCCAGCTCGCCGTCCCAACTCCTGCTCCATCCCCTGTTCCAGCCACAAGGAACTGCTGTGGTTCCACCCACCACACTCCCAACTGCTGTTCCCTTTGCTGCGAACCGATCCTCTTGCTCATTTTCCCCCAAGATTGCACCTCTTCTCTTCCAGGTCTCAGGCTAATCATTGCCTCCACAGAAAGGCCTGAACGGCCTGGCCTGGTTTAAAAAAACAAATCCAGAGTTCCCATGAACCCTACTGGTATCTATGAGGTCGCAGGTTTGATCCCTGGTCTCACTCAGTGGGTTAACCTGTTGCCATGAGCTGTGTTGCGGGTCACAGACTCGGCTGGAATCTGGCATTACTGTGGCTGTGATGTAGGTCAGCAGCTGCAGCTCAGATTCGACCCCTAGCCTGGGAACTTCCATATGCCACCGGTGCAGCTCTTAACAAAGACAACAAAAAAGTAAAAAGTAAAAAAGCAAATCCGAGCAGAAATTGACACAATACTATCAACTATACCCTAATTTTTTTTTTTTTCAAAAAAAAGCAAATCCAGATTCTCTATTTCCTTCTTCCAACTTTCTTTACCCATTGACCACAATCTATTTGTTGAGAGAAAAAAAATAATCCACTTATTTATTTTGTCCCTGGCCTCTCTGGAACAGGAGTTACATGAGGGCAGGACCCAGTCTTGCTGTGGTGGTTCACTGGGTCTGGCATAGAGTGAGTCCCGAAAAACTCTGTTGAACGAATACCCGAAGGGCGCCCTGGAGGAGAAGCAGTAGCAAAGAACACTCAACAACCCTCTCGGAATTTCTTTATGAGAAGAGGAATGTGCAGGTCAGCTGAGGTCAGTTAATCATTCAACAAATGCCCTCACCCCATTGAAATCAGTCATATATTGTTGAAAGAATAATGAATTTTAAAGTACTTTTAGCTGTGGCAATTTTTTTAAGGGCCGCACCAAGGCACATGGAGGTTACCAGGGTAGGGGTCAAATTGGAGCTGTAGCCACCACAGCCACAACAACACGGGTTCCAAGCTATGTCTGCAACCTACACCACAGCTCACGGCAACAACGGATCCTTAACCAACTAAGTGAGGCCAGGGATCGAACCTGTGTCCTCATGGATGCTAGTCAGACTCGTTAACCACTAAGCCATGATGAGACCTCCTAGCTGTGGCAAATTATTAATCACTGCTTAGTTTTCCCTGGAGATTCTGCCAGCCCTGATTACTGGAGGCTTCGGCTGGTGAAGCAGGGAACATGAGGAAGTGGGATGACCTGGGTCCAGGGGTCCAAGAGCAGGACTGGAGTGAGGGACAGATAAGAGGCAGACAGATCCCTCTGGGTCACTAGATTCACCCAGTCACTAAGAACCCCTTCCCCCATGGTGGGGTTTCTCAAGCTCAGCACTGCTGACACTTCAGACATGGAAGCAACCTAAATGTCCATCGACAGATGATCGGAGTAAGAAGATGCGGTACATATACACAATGGAATACTACTCAGCCATAAAAAAAGTATGAAAAATCCCATTTGCAGCAACATGGATGCAACTAGAGATTCTCATACTAAGGGAATAAGTCAGAAAGATGAATACCATGATGTGGAATCTAAAATGTTCCACAATGAACCTAACTACAGAACAGAAACACACATGAAGAGCTGACTTGATCAGTGGGTTATGGATCCAGTGTTGCCATGAGCTATGGCATAGGTTATAGACGAGGCTCAGATCTGGCGTTGCTGGGGCTGTGGTATAGGCTGGCAGATGCAGATCCGGTTTGACCCCCAGCCTGGGAGCTTCCATATGCCACACCTGTGGCCCTACAAAAAAAAAAAAAAAAAAAAAAACATAGAATGGATAAGCAATAAAGTCCTACTATACAGCAAAGGGAACTCTATCCAGTCTCTTGGGATAGATGATGATAGAAGATAATATGAGAAAAATCAATGTATTTATATGACTGGGTCACTTTGTTTTACAGTAGAAATTGATACAACATTGTAAATCAACTGTACCTTAATTTTTAAAAAAATTAAAATAAAGTAAAAAAACAAATCAATGGGACAACAAAAAATGACATTGCCTGGGTAGCAACGTCTCCTAGATCAGAACCACTGCCCCCATCTTTCTGTCTTTATAGAAAAGCCATAGAACTTTACTTCAAAGGTTGGCCCCAGGGAGTAGCCACAGGGCACTAGCAGATGTCCCTGAGCCACCAAAGCGATGATCATGGAATAAACCCATTACTATTTTCCCTGGTTCAACTGCCCTCAAGCAGCTCGGTCTGAAGCACGGAATCCCTGTGAACAGCAAATTACAATCTGATATAGCCACGTATGGTTGTGAGCTGTGCATGCGACAGGCAGGGCGTGAATGGCCCAGTGCACCCATCTTCAGTACAGCACACAAGTTCTCAAACTATGGCCCCAGGAGCAGCAACATCAGCACCCCCAACTCGTTAGAAATGCAAAGTCTCAGGCCCCACCTAAGACCCAAACTTGGAGAACAGGGCCTGGCAATCTGTGTGACACCAAGTCTTCCAGGTGATGGGAGACGAGCTCAAGTCTGAAAACGTGCCACAAAGTCTGTTTCGGCACGCCCCGTCTGGGCCTTACACCAAGAGGGCCGTCCCTGGCGAGGGCCAAATCTCAAGCTCCGACAGAAGAGTTTTAAAACAAATAGCAGCGGGTATCCGGAGTCCATCCCAAATGAATGAATCAGCCTGAGCCAAGATGGAACCCAACCATGGCCTTTTAAACCCCCTTCACCCCCCTACAAGGCAATTCTGGCCCTCAGCCAGGGCTGGAAACCATAGGCCTGGAGGAAGGGAGGATTTCTGGGAAGAGACAAAGCTTGAGTCAAGTCCAAGAGAATCACTCAGAGGCAGGGGAAGAAGAGAAAAAGCTTTCCAGAAAAATAAAAATAGACGGCAAAGACATATTGCCTAGGGACCGCAGGTTCAAATTGCATGGGGGTTGTGTGGTAATGAGGTAACCAAACGCTCTATGTCCCAAACCTAAGAATTTGGACTTTGAGTTCCCTTCATGGCTCAGCGGTAAATGAACCCAACTTGTATCCACGAGGATGTGGATTCGATCCCTGGCCTCACTCAGTGGGTTAAGGATCTGGCATTGCCGTGAGCTGTGGTGTAGATCACAGACACAGCTTGGATCCCGAGTTGCTGTGGCTGTGGTGTAGGTCAGCAGCCATAGCTCTGATTGGACCCCTAGCCTGGAAACCTCCATATGCTGCAAGTGCAGCCCTAAAAAGCAAAAAAAAAAAAAAAAAGTATTTGGACTTCATCTTGAAGGGAAATAATTCAAGTTTTTAGGCCACTTTGTTGATGGACAGTGGAAGGCAAGGAAACCAGTTACAAACATCAAGAAGGTGTGACCAATACAATTAACCATACAGCTTCATTCAGGTAAACGAGATCCAATTCAAACTCCCAGGCCTACTACCCGCTACTAACACCAATCTTACCTGGAACTCTACCACTCTCCCATAAAGATAACCCAAGTGGATCAGAAATCAGAGTTTAAAACTCAACATTCTATTACTGATTTACTCCAGGAAGTCAAAACAAGAAAAAACACTGCAACTCAATTCATCCCTTAAAAAAATGTTTTAGGGAGTTCCTTTTGTGGCTCAGTGGTTAACCATGAGGTTTCGGCTTCGATCCCTAGCCTCGCTCAGTGGGTTAAGGGTCCGGCATTGCCGTGAGCTGTGATGTAGGTTACAGATGTGGCTCGGATCCCTCGTTGCTGTGGCTCTGGAGTAGGCCAGTGGCTACAGTTCCAATTAGACCCCTAGCCTGGGAATCTCCATATGCTGCAGGAGCGGCCCTAGAAAAGGCAAAACGACCAAAAAAAAAAAAGGTTTTAGGAGTTCCCCAGTAGCCTAGTGGTTAAGAAGCCAGTGTTGGGCGTTCCCATCGTGGCGCAGTGGTTAATGAATCCGACTAGGAACCATGAGGTTGTGGGTTCGGTCCCTGCCCTTGCTCAGTGGGTTAACGATCCGGCGTTGCCATGAGCTGTGGTGTAGGTTGCAGACGCGGCTCGGATTCTGAGTTGCTGTGGCTCTGGCGTAGGCCGGCGGCTACAGCTCCGATTAGACCCCTAGCCTGGGAACCTCCATATGCCACGGGAGTGGCCCAAGAAATAGCTAAAAAGACCAAAAAAAAAAAAAGAAGAAGCCAGTGTTGTCACCGCAGCCTGATCCCTGGCCCGGGAACTTCCACATGCTGGGGGCAGGGACAAACAAAAACAAAAACAAAAATGGGCAGAGGATCAGAACAGACATAGGATGGCCAACGGACACATAAAAAGATGCTCAACATCACCAATTGTTTGGTTTTTTTTTTGTTTTTTTTTTTTTGTCTTTTTGTTGTTGCTATTTCTTGGGCCGCTCCCGCAGCATATGGAGGTTCCAGGCTAGGGGTTGAATCAGAGCTGTAGCCACCGGCCTACGCCAGAGCCACAGCAACGCGGGATCCGAGCCGCGTCTGCAACCTACACCACAGCTCATGGCAATGCCGGATCGTTAACCCACTGAGCAAGGGCAGGGACCGAACCCGCCACCTCATGGTTCCTAGTCGGATTCGTTAACCACTGCGCCATGACGGGAACTCCTCAACATCACCAATTATTATTAGGTAAATACAAATCAAAACCATAATGAGATAGCTTAGCACCTCACACTGGTTGAATGACTATCATCAAAAAGACATGAAATAACAAATGTTGGAGATATCTCAAAAAGTTAAAGAGAGAACTATCATATGGTCCAGCAATTCTACTTCTGGGTATACACTCAAAGGAAATGAAATCTTTATCTCGAAGAAATACCTGTACACCCATGTTCCCTGCAGCATTATTCACAGTAGTCAAGGTAAAGAAACAACTACAGGTCCGTCAACGAATGAATGGATAAAAAAAATGTCCTATGTGTGTATATGTATGTGTATGTGTGTGGTGTATATACACACACACACACACACAAAAATGGAATATTCTTCAGCCTTAAGAAAGAAATCCTGTCATTTGTGACAACATGGATGAACCTGAAGGGTACTGTATCTTTTCTGTGAAAATAAGTCAGAGAGAGAATGACAAACATTGTCATGGAATCACTTGTATCTACAATCTTTAAAAGAAAAAGTCAAACACAGAGAAACCAGAAAAAAATAAAAAAGTAGCCAGGGGCTGGGAGGCAGGGATGGATAAAAAGAGAAATTGATAAAATTTTAGCTCTAAGATGAATCCTAAGGTTTAAGATATACTATCACAGCGATAGAGTTGATAACACTGTGTTGTATTAATTGAAATTTGCTGAAACAGAACTTAAATGTTCTTCCCCCCCAAAAAAGGGACCATAAGGGGACGGATGTATTAACTCAATTGGGAAGACTCTTTCCACCATATATATATTTATACATGTCCAATCATCACACTATAAACTTCAAGTATCTTACAATATCGTCAATATACCTGAAGAAAGCTGGAAAGGAAGTAGGGAAAAAAAAAAAAAAAAAAACACTTCAGCTGGTAGTTATCCTTGTTCCTCTAAATCCATGGAATTTCCCAAGCAACATGAATATGGGCTCTGATGGTTTATGCTAAGAAGATGACTCATGGCTGGCCCTAGAAAGGTTATGCTAACAGATGACTCAGGACGGAGGCTAGCCACAACAGAAAGATCAATCACGGAATAAAAGGTTGTGCCTTTGAGTCACTATCAGCCTGACCTCCGTAGAGGAGGCTGGAGGGAAGCTCAATCTATGGCCACTGGATGGGCCAATCTATGATGCCTACATAAAGACACCCCCGTAGAAACTCTGGACACCAAGCTTGGAGGAGATTTCCTGGTTGGGCGTCCTCTGCGTATCATCACACACCGATGTGCGGGGGGCAGGTGGGGGGTGAGGGGAGAAATGTACCTGGCTCTGTGGAGGTAAGACAAGGAAACAGTTGGCACCCGCCCAGATCTCACCCCCTCACCCTGTGTGACTCTCTCTTTGACTGGTTCCAACTTGTATCTGTTTGCCATAAAATAACAACTGTGTTCTATGCATTGTTCTAATGAATTATTGCCCTGGCTTGAGGGATGGGGTGGGCAGAACCTTATTTGTAGCCGGTTGGTCTAAAGTGAAGGTGGCCTATGGACCCCTGGAGTTAGAGCTGGTGCTGAGGGGGAGGGCAGTCTTATGAAGGGCCATGCCCTTCACCTGTGAGGTCTGAGTCAAGTCCAAAAGTTGATGCCAGAACTCAATGCAAGGGGACCTCTTCCTAGGGCTTAAGATGCCACCTCAGCAGCTCACATCTCAGGACACCACCTGCTTAGGTTCTGCTGGTCTCCAGGTCTGCTCGCCAACTGGTTCCTCTGCTCTGAGCACCTTTCCCCCACAACCTCTCTGCCCTCCCCTCAGTTAACACACAACGACAGTCAGACACGCAACGCCCTCCAGCCCATTGCTGTCACTACAAACACTTCTGTTTTAAGAGCTCCTTCCTCTTGTCTTGTGGCCACAGGCTCTAATTCTAGAACAGACTTCTGCAATGAAATCACTTGAAAAGCTCACTAAAAATAAAGAGACATGAGTTCCCACTGTGGCTCAGAGGGTTAAGAACCTGACTAGCACCCATGAGGATGCAGGTTCAATCCCTGGCCTTGCTCAATGGGTTAAGCATCTGGCATTGCTATGGCTGTGGTGTAGGTCACAGATGCAGCTCTAATTTGACCCCTAGCCTGGGAACTTCCATATGCCACAAGTGTGGCCCTAAAAAGAAAAATCAAATAGCGACCCCAGGGGAGTTCCCTGGTGGTCCAGTGGTTAGGATATGGTACTTCCTCTGCTCAGGTTCAATCCTCAGGCCCAGGTTCAATCCCTGATCCAGGAACTGAGAACCAACATCAAGCCACTACACATTGTGGCCAAATATATACATAAGACCCCACTCGTTGGGATTCTGACTCCAGATCTGGGGTGGAGACTAAGAATCGGCATTTTAACTTTTTTTTTTTTTGGTCTTTTTGCCTTTTCTAGGGCCGCACCCGCGGCATATGGAGGTTCCCAGGCTAGGGGTCTAATCGGAGCTGTAGCCACCAGCCAATGCCAGAGCCACAGCAACGCCAGATCTGAGCCACGTCTGCAACCTACACCACAGCTCATGGCAACGCTGGATCCTTAACCCACTGAGCGAGGCCAGGGATCGAACCCGCAACCTCGTGGCTCCTAGTCGGATTCGTTAACCACCAAGCCATAACGGGAACTCCAAGAATCTGCATTTTAAACAAGCATTAAGGACTCCATCTGGAACCGCCGAGAACTACCCTTCTAGGAAAGACAGTGGAGGGTCAATGATTGTTGGATCACAGGGGGTGAGAACTAGAGCACATCTGGGCAAATCTAGTACCACCCAAGGGTCCTGGAGGAAACCTGACCTAAGATGCCAACATCAGTTAAATGACTGAACTAGAACCAAAAATTTGGGCATCAAGATACCTGGACTGAGGAAGCTGGCAAAGGGCAGGTGGAAATCCCTCCCTTTGCCTAGGATCTAGGAGTGGCAGATGCCCGAGGGAAGGACAGGGAAGCAAGGATTCTGGATACTGCCTAACAGACTAGCTATTGGATGGGAACACACGAGACCCAGTCACTGGTATCCCCTCACGCTCACCAGTCCTGCCACCACTGACCCGACTAAGTGGATCAGGTCTAAGGCTCCAGACAACAGCAACTGGCATGAGGTAGGAAAAGGGTGCTCGATGACTGAATGTGAGCACAGGGGGGCCATCTAAGAGTGAAGGGTAGAATTCAAGCCGGGGGCACCTTCAAGGAGAGAACTTGACCTACCTAAGGGTAAGGGGCCATCAGAGATAAATGAACTGCTCAGAAAGCCCAACAGTAATGGTGCTAGAAAGCCATCAGCCATTCTGGGAATCAGAATAACTCGGAGGTAGCAGGCCAGATCCAATTTTATTTTTCCTTCCAATGTTGGCTGGGCTACAAGTCAACACAGACACAATTACAAGACTGGCATATTTCAAACTGATCCAATTTTCCCTTAAAACAACCCAGATATGTTTCATTAAGCCTAGAAAGCCAGTGTATCCTCAGGAATTTTAACTTCTGGAAATGTACTCCACAGAGCTAAGCTTTAAACCTTACGAAAGAAGGCCAGCACTTTCTCTCCCCAGTGCCCAGTCCAATACCTGGGCAGAGAGGTGCTGAGTATGTGTTTTCAGGATGAATGGTTATAAGGTTCAGAATTAGAGTCAGACCAGGAGTTCCCATTGTGACTCAGCAGTAACAAACCTGACTGGTATCCATGAGGATGCAGTTTGATCCCTGGCCTCGCTCAGTGGGTTAAGGATCCAGCATTGCCATGAGCTGTGGTGTAGGTCACAGATGTGGCCAGGATCTGGCGTTTTTGTGGCTGAGGCGTAGGCTGGCAGCTGCAGCTCCAATTCAACCCCTGGCCCGGGAATTTCTATATGCTGCACCCTTGGCCCTAAAAATAAAAAAATAAAAAATAAAGAGTCAGTCCAAGATGATGATAATACTTCAAAATACTACTTTAAGAAGCTGCCAAATTACAAATGACCAAAAATGGATAAATGACTTCAATATATCTAACACGTTGGAATATTTTTGGAGTTGCTTTAAAAGATAAATACAGGATGTGGGTTAGCAAAAGGCATTGCTTATATTAAATAATACTTCATTTTAAAAAGCAGCACAGAAACTGTATCCAATCTCCTGAGATAAAAAGAATGTGTGTGTGTGTGTGTGTGTGTGTATACATATATATGTATATATATGAATGAATGAATCACTTTGCTGTACAGCAGAAATCGGCACAACACTGTAAATCAACTATACTTTAAAAATAAATAAAATCTATGATATTTTAAAAAAATTTTAAAAATAAAAAGCAGCAAAATACAAGCCCATCTGAGTATGCAGATACAGATTAATTAAAATTCCAAAAAAAGAAATACACCTACAGGTACACCCATGAAGATTTAAAAGAAATATAAAAGAAATATAAACCATGAAGAGTCTGAAGTTGACTTTCAACTCTTTTTGAGGAAAGGGAAGGGCTTGTAATTAGGACAGGATACTTGCGGGGAGGGGGGGCTGTTGGCAGAATCTTATTTCAAGACCTCAATGATGGTTACAGGGTGTTAACTTTATAATAATTCTCTAAAGCTATGCCTTTGTTCTATATAATATTCAAGGACTAATATTCAATTGACTAATATTCAATTGTCTGACACAATTTAATAGGTATCTGTGTATACATATATAAAATCATATTAACTCTTTCCTCCAAAGACTTGTGAAAATTACATAATGTATGTGGTGACTTAACAAAAGTGAGTTTGGGAGTTCCCGTCGTGGCGCAGTGGTTAACGAATCCGACTAGGAACCATGAGGTTGCGGGTTCGGTCCCTGCCCTTGCTCAGTGGGTTAACGATCCGGCGTTGCCGTGAGCTGTGGTGTAGATTGCAGACGCGGCTCGGATCCCGCGTTGCTGTGGCTCTGGAGTAGGCCGGTGACTACAGCTCCGATTGGACCCCTAGCCTGGGAACCTCCATATGCCGCGGGAGCGGCCCAAGAAATAGCAACAACAACAACAACAACAAAAGACAAAAAAAAGAAAAAAGTGAGTTTGGGTGCTCTTCCTTTAAATTAAAGAAAAAAAAAAAAAAAAGAGTTCCCATTGTGGCTCAGCAGAAATGACTCTGACTAGCATCCATGAGGATGCGGTTCAATCCCTGGCCTCACTCAGTGGGTTGAGGATCTGGTGATGCCGTGAGCTATGGTGTAGGTCACAGACACAGCTCCCACCTGGCGTTGCTGCGGCTGTGGTGTAGGCTGGCAGCTACAGCTTTAAGTGGACCCCTAGCCTGGGAACCTCCATATGCCGCGGGTGCAGCCCTAAAATAACATTTAAGAAAAAGGAAAAAAAAAAAAGGAAAGGCTATACCACTTGCATTAGTTTGCTAGAGCTGCCACAACAAAATGCCACAGACAGAGTGGATTAAACAACAGAAATGTATTTTCTCACACTTCTGGAGGCAAGACGTCTAAGACTAAGGTGTCAGCAGGGCTGGTTTCCTCTGAAGTCTCTCTCCTTGGCCTGCAGACAACCACCTTCCCTGTGGGATGACAGCCCTTTCCTGTGTGTGCGTCCATGGTGTCCAGAGCTTCTCTTCACACAAGGACACCAGTCATACTGGATCGGAACCCATCCTGACATCTGAATTTCCACTTCACCACCCCTGTAAGGGCCCTCTGTCCAAACACGGTCACTTTCTGAGGCACCGAGCACTGGGGTTGCGACACCCAAGTTTTGCAGGGACACAATTCAGCCTATAACACAATTCTTCACTCATCAGACTTGCAAAAAGAAAAGGAAAAGAAAAAAAAGGACACTTCATATCCAGGACAGGAAGCGAGTTACAGCAGAGTTGAGGCCATGAATCGGTACACGGTTGACACTGACAGATGGGTTCCTGGGGTTCATTACACGACTCCTGCTTTTGTGTATGATTATCATTTTCCATCATGAGAGAGAAGGAAGAAGGAAGACCAGGGGAAATCCACATTCGTACACATCTTAGATGTTAGGCATTTTCTCTATAAAAGTGAGTCACCCAACAATGAACACTGGTGCTATCCGGGGTTAGAAATAAAATTCCTCTTTTTCTCTAATCTGTAGCGATAAACATTTTAAGTCTTTTAATTAATATAGTCCTTTAAGGAGTTCCCATCGTGGCTCAGTGGTTAATGAATCCAACTAGGAACCATGAGGTTGAGGGTTCGATCCCTGGCCTCACTCAGTGGGTTAAGGATCCAGCGTTGCTGTGAGCTGTGGCGTAGGCTGCAAATGAAGCTCGGATCTGGCGTTGCTGTGGCTCTGGCGTAGGCTGGTGGCTACAGCTCCAATTAGACCCCTAGCCTGGGAACCTCCATATGCCACAGGTGCAGCCCTAGAAAAAAAAGACCAAAAACAAACAAACAAGCAAGCAAAAATATATACATAATCATTAAAGAAAAAGAGTAAAGGAGTAACAAAAGGAAAGGTGAGCATACTATCAGCAGCTCCAGCCATAGCAGAGTTCACCTAATCCAACCCTTGACCTGTTTGAGTCTGATCCTTCCTCCTCTAACTCCTGGGACATGGTCTGAGTCGAACTAGCCCCCCCCAGTGCAGTCAGATAAACCCTCGTGGCCCAGGAGAAGGGCTGTGTGCCACTCAGAGGCAGGACCCAGGCCTAAAACCATGAGCACACCTCCTCCATGCTCTCCTCTTCCACCCTCAGAACCTGGGTGAGACAGCAACCCGGCTTCAACCACGCAGGGGACAACAGGAGCCTGGCCAAGGCCCATGAGTTCAGATTATCTTGGTAAAATACAACTTCTAATTTACTGTCTGCAGCAGGACCTGAGACTACCAAGCTCCAGGTGACAGCAATACTGCTGGTCTGCAGACCAGCTCGGAGTAGCAGAGGCTCAAGGCAGAGCCACCCACCAAAGGGGTTCTCATTTTCCATGCCTCAGAGAGGGCAGTTGAATGCTGAGCGGAAGACATACCAAAAAGACCCACCCAGAAATAGCCAGATGGCCTTTCTCTCTTGACCCATGACAAGGTTGAACTCAGACCTATGATTAATTCTGTGCAGCTAGCAAATGCATCCCGAGACAGCTGCAGACAGATTACGTCCGTATGTGCAACACGATACGAGTTGGCTGGGTTCTATTATCAACAGTATCTGCCACCCTGACTTGGAGGTCGGGGCTGTCAACAGAGGGATTTCCAGAGGCAGGTCACTGGCCCAGGAGTAGGAGACAAGAAGGTCACACGTGGGCCTTGGGTTCACACACAATCCTCACCAGCCACACCATTGTACACAAAAGTCCACGTGGAAGTTGTTTACTGAGACCTCGGCTATGATTAACAGACTCTTTGCCTACAAAACGTCGGCAAATTCCTGCATCGCCTCAGCCCTGGACTTCGTAGCAGTGCGGTGTTTATAAAAGCTGTATACAAATATCACCGTGTTTGTCCAAAATTTGCAGGAAGCAGAAGAGAACTTGGCAGTCACCCCAAAGATACCCTGAGATGCTCTGGTTTGCAGTGGAGCTTTCTTGGGTTTAGGGTTAAGTTTACATAATTTCATGAACTTCTGCTACTTATGTAACAGACACTGGGCCTAAGAGAAACAGGGCACACGGCATGAGGTGGCTTTGCATGACACCAGGGCTTTGCAAAAAACTAAAGTGGGGCAGGGGTGGGAGTGCTCTTCTCCCCCGCTCCCAGCAGCCCTGGGAGCTATTTGCTTTCCTGTAATAAAGACTTTGCTTGCTTGGAAAGAGAGAAAGAGAGAAAGGAAAGAAAGAAAGAGAGAAAGAGAGAAAGGAACGAAGGAAGGAAAGAAAGAGAGAGAGAGAGAGAGAGAAAGAAAGAAAGAAAGAAAGAAAGAAAGAAAGAAAGAAAGAAAGAAAGAAAGAAAGAAAGAAAGAAAGAAAGGAGAAAGAAAGAAACTGAAGAAGGGGACAGGATTCCCCCAGCCTTCTTCAATCACCAGGGAACCAAAGCCTGGGAAACATGCAGGGTGAACATCCAGGAAGCTCACACCCTCCCCCTGCCAAGAACTGCCAGGGCTACCCTCCACCACAAACTCCATTTGAGGAGTTCCCATTGTGGCACGTCGGAAACGAACTTGACTGGGATCTACGAGGAGACAGGTTCGATCCCTGGCCTCGCTTCTGTGGGTTAAGGATCCGGTGTTCCCATGAGCTGTGTGTAGTGTAGGTCGCAAACTTGGCTCAGATCTGGCTCTGCTGTGGCGTAGGCTGGTGGCTGCAGCTCAGATTCCATCCCTGGCCTGGGAACCTCCCTATGCCACAGGTGCAGCTCTAAAAAGCAAAATAAATAAATAAATAAATAAATAAATAAACAAGAAAAAACAACTCACTCTCTTTGAATGGGAATTCATGAGAAATCTAAAGTGTTGGATGTACTCAGAGAGGCGCAGGCTGATTAACCTCAAGAACCTGAGAGAAGGTTCTTGGGGAAACATTCCAGAGGGTGGGCGCCTTATGCTGCTGTTCTCTACAAAAGCCTTTCACAGGCAAAGAGAGCTCCTCCTGGCCTGGCCGCTGTGACCACAGTCAAACAGGAAATCTGAGGAACCTCTACCTTCAGGGGACGGTGTGAGCCCCACTGGGCCACAGCCTCCTCCTTACTGTTCTCCTTTCCCCCAAGCACCTGAGACCCGATGCAAAGTAAGTGCCGGATAAACTGAAATACTTGCTACTTGACACAATAATCAGCCCACATATGCCCAATATGTGACCTCATTTTTTTTTTTTTTCTTTTTCGCCCACACCCAGGGCATATGGAAGTTCCCAGGTCAGGGACCAGAGAACACTACAGACACAAGCCAGATCGTTAACCCACTGTGCCACAGCAGGAACTCCAGACTTCATTTATTTTATGTCCCCCAAAAAGGGTATTTTTATGTCCCCATTTAAATCTATGTCCATTTATTTTATGTCCCCAAAAAAGATATTCTGCCACAAAAAACTAGGAAGATGCATCTATTTAAATCAATTATTACTCCTAATTTGAAAACAACTCATTCATGGCATTCCTCTGTTCTGCCAGGTTAAGGACCAGGAGTTGTCACTGCTATGGCTCAGGTCGTCGCTGTGGCTGGGGTTTGATCCCTGGCCCAAGAACTCCCACATGCTTCAGGTATGGCCAAAAAGGGAGAAAAACAAAAAAAATAATTTATTCAGAACAAAGTTCCTAGGAGTTCCTGTCGTGGCTCAGTGGAAACAAACCCGACCAGTATCCATGAAGATGCAGGTTCAATCCCTGGCCTCGTTTCAGTGGGTTAATTAATGATCCAGCGTTGCCATGAGCTGTGGTGTTGGTTGCAGATGTGGCTCAGATCTGTAGTTGCAGTGGCTGTGTTGTAGGCTGGCAGCTGCAACTCGGATTCAACCCCAGACTGGGAATTTCCACATATGCTGTGGGTGAAGCCCTAAAAAGACCAAAAAAAAAAAAAACAAGGTTCCTACTTCATTTGGAACCTCCCCAAATCCTCCAAACTTTTTTTCCCCGAAGTCACCACACAGCACAGTTGTAATTCTTAGACATTTTCTTCTTCTGAAGACTCTTTCAACACAGACCAGCTAGGCCCCCTCAACACTGGAATAAAACTCAGGCTGCAGTTCCATCTGGCCCAGCCTCAGTGTGGTTCTGTCAGCTTGGCTCAGGTGTGAAGTCCTGAATAGCATCCTCTGTGATTTGCTTCCTTTGGTCCCCGGTCCCTTGGGGTCATGACTCTTGCGGTCCACCTATCAGACGCAAGCTGTGCCTTCAGTTCCCCAGAGGAGTAAGTCATTGAAAACACGGAAAGTTAGAATAAAAGGCCCTGTGTTCACGGAGTAGCATTTGATGCATTTCCTTCTGTTCCACTGAGAGAGCTGAGTGAGAATACTAAGACTTTGATGTAGCATTATGGGCCCTCTAATTCTCTCCAGTGCCTCTTCCAGCTGATTCCAGGTTTTTCTTTTTCTTTTTTAGGGCCACACCCTTGGCATATGGAGGTTCTCAGGCTACGGGTGGAATCAGAGCTATAGCCTCTGGCCTAAGCCACAGCAACGCCAGATCCAGATCTGAGCTGCGTCTGCGACCTATAGCACAGCTCACGGCAATGCCAGATCTTTAACCCACTGAGGGAGGTCAGAGATAGCACCTGCGTCCTCCCGGATGCTAGTCAGATTCGTTTCTGCTGAGCCATGATGGGATGTCCGCTCCAGGTTTTTCTTAACAACCTACTTCAGCTCATGCTGTTTCTGCCCAAGTTTCTTTCTCTTTGGGCATGGCCAGCAGATTTTTCTGTAACATCATACAACACAGCAATTTCTTTTTTTTTTTTTTGGCCAGGCCCACAGCATGTATAAGTTCCCAGGCCAGGAATCGATCCCACACCACAGCAGCAACCCAAGCTGCTACAGTGACAGTGCTAGATCCTTAAACCATTACACTTGAAGGGAACTCCAGGCAATTACTTTTTACTATTTAAGGCTCCATGGGAACACTATGACAGACTTCAGCTCCTGCCCTAGGTTGTCCTACAATCCAAAATTAATTCTTGGCAAACAGTATGAGGTTTGAAGAGGAAGGGCAGTTGATTACACAGCTATGATTTCACTCCAAGTAAACAAAGTAATAAAGCAATTGAGCTTACTTTTTCATTTCATTTTTAAGAATGTCACCAGCCTACATGATTAGGAGAAAAGGCAAAGGGTTAAATAAATAAGCACTGATTTGTGTTCTTATTTCTGGTAATTATCCACGAGCTAATAACTGAGAGATTGCTTAAGCTCCATAAACAAAACACGCAAGGCTCTCGCAGCCCGGAGGCAGGAGGTGAGATGGAAAAATCCCCAGTGCCCACAATGGCTTTGAACTTGAAATCACTGTTCCACACCAGATCAGCCCTACTTTATGACTATGCCTATCCACCTTTCCTCTAGGCAACCGTTTAGCGCTGTCAGCAGAGACTCCAGGGTCTAGAGCGTGAAGTTTGTCAGGCACATTCTGATAAGCAAAAATAACAGTACCAAAATTTAAGACCAGGTATCACATTTTACATACAGTATTGACAAGAGCTGCCCAACATGATAACCCCAATTTAAAACGTAATGGCCTCTCTGCCTCTCATTCAGAGTTACGGTAGGGGTGGAGGGGGGAGTTAATTTTAAATCATACTCTTTTCTATTTGGACAGTACTATTAAGTCAATGAGACAGACTTTAGGAAAATTCCAGCTAAACCAGTTCATTCTTTAAAGCATTAGGTCAATTATGAACAGACCAACCCTCAGTTTGAATAGCTGCATATTCAGAAAGAACAAAACATCCTTTGAAAAGCCTCTGTACATGGGCTATTAAAGGGCTGATTCGGTAGGAAGTAAATTGAGAGAGAAAACTCCATAGAGAATCCTAGGACATGCTTAAACAACTTCCTTAATTTATTTTGATACCTTCTCCCATTCGCTTTAAAAAAATTAAAAAAAAAAAAAGTTGCTGGAGCTCCCTGGTGGCTCAGCAAGTTAAGGATCCCGAGTTGTAGATGCTGTGTTTCAGGTTAGACCCCTGGCCTCGCAAGAAGCCAAAAAAAAAAAAAAAAGAAAGAAAAAAGAAAAAAAAAGCTTCTTATAATCACAAAAGCTCATGGAGGTGAGAAAAAAGCAACTGAAACAATACAAACAGCTTTTGTCAGAAGGGAATGGCCTGTAGGAGGTACTTTACAGATGGCCTGTCACCCCACAGGGCTAAGCCAGCCCCTGTGAGCTGAGTGCCATTTTCAAGGGAATCCGAGCAGGCCTGTCTGCTTCCCACCCCACAGTGGAAGTCACCTGTACCTCCTCAGAAGGAAGGGAGGAGAGAGGGAAGAAAGAGCACTTCACACACACCCCCCACAAAGGGCAAACCCCTTGCCCCCCGGGACCCAGCTGTGTAACCCAAAAGCTGAGGAGG
This sequence comes from Sus scrofa, assembly GCF_054392235.1. Classification (NCBI taxonomy): domain Eukaryota; kingdom Metazoa; phylum Chordata; class Mammalia; order Artiodactyla; family Suidae; genus Sus; species Sus scrofa. The sequence goes on from NC_139393.1 coordinate 71,339,490, forward strand.
TCCCACCAGCTCTCTCCCTCCAAAGAGGCCAGAGCCAAATGGGATCTTCCTCCTTATCCCCACGGAAGCAGCCCTCAAACCACAGCATATGCATACACAACCCCTTTAGTAATCTTTAAAAAAAAAAAAAAAAAAAAGCATCCCACAAACTTTTTTTTTCACCAGGAACCTCAAACAACAGGACAGTAGGGAAAATGGAATTACAACATTAATTCAAAGTAATGCTTAAGCGCCCATCAAGTAACAGGCACTTTTCTAAGTTTTAGACCTCAGAAAGGGTCTTTTGTATGGAACAGCTCACACTGGGGAAGGGAAGAGAGGCGAGAACCAAATTTAAGAGACGGCTCCAGGATAATGATGATGACCAGACAGAAAATAAAACAGGGAGATGCAGCCAAGGGTGGGGGCAGCCACTCGAGATGGTAGTGAGGCAGAACACCGAGGCAGCAGGTGTGGACCAAGACTGGAAAGTCAAAAGCTAGCTCATTGTGTTCCAGGCAGAGACCAGCCCGAAGGCCTAAAGCACTTACAGAAAAACCTTGAAATGCTACGTCTTTGCCTCTAATTCAGCAGAGATCATAAAAGGGACTGAATCAGGGAGACTGGGAGGGGAAGCTGGGCTTCAGGTCCCAGAGGAAAGCAGCAAACATCTTTTTCCATCCACCCCACAGGGTTTATACTAATATGTTCAATTGGCGAATAGAGCAACTGGCTCAGATTGGAACTGGACCAAGATCAAGATCTCACGGCTGGTCATCAGCCAGGACAGTCACCACAGCGTTCAAATCGCCCACGGACAGGGTCCTTCCGTCAGGGCTGTGGATCCGGCTTTCTCAGCCTCTGCAGAGCCCAAGGGCACAGGGGAGCCACCCATGCCCTCGGAGTCCACGGCCCACTCTTCCTCCTGGCCCACTGCAAAGGCGCTGCAGTCAGCTCATGGTCTAAGCGAGCAAAGACGGTGAAAGTCTGGGTCACCTGCATGCCTGCGGGCCTCTCCACCTGACCCAGGACTTCCCTGGGGCCTCATGGTCCCCTGGCCTCGGCTTCCTATTCAGCTGGCCCTCTCTGCTGGAGCTAAGCGCCTTCACTGGCTGGACACACACATCTTCAGGGGACCCCTATACTCCCCCGGACTGGACCATGACAAGAGACTTCCCCATGACTGTCTTCATTACCCCAGTTCCCACAGCCCAGCAGGACCACCCAAGCCAGACGCCCACCCACCGGGCCTGCCAGGTGCCACCTCAAGGAGGACCCGTTCTCCCTGTAGCTTTCATAGCCATCACGTCATGCACAAACCACAGGTCAAGGGCTGTCTTAGGAGGATACCTGCTCAAGTGGGGTTAGTAATAGATTTTCACTAGTTTTCGCCAGCTTGGTCAAAGTGTAGCCATCACCCTGTCCAAGCTCCTGCCCAGACTCCACGGCATGGGGGAGGGGCACATTTTATGGAATACAAACTTCAGCTCCATTACAGCGGTGATATTATTTACCATCCAACGTAAGATACTCTTAGTAGTAAAACAGGGTGTGGTTAATAAATACAATATGATAAGGAGTGTAAACCAGGACTGTCCTAAGCAAACCAAAAGTTGCCCTCTGGTACAGGTGAAAAGGAAAATCTAAACTCCCCTGTGGAAATTTCAGGCCAGGGATCGAACCCACGCCACGGCAGAAACCCAACCCCCTGTAAGGACAATGCCAGGTCCTTAACCCACTGTACCACAAGAGAACTCCGAAAAGGAAAATTAAAGAAAAAAAAGAGAGAAAGCAGCTCCACGACCTCAAGCGATCAAAAATTTTACTATTAATCTGTTTTTGTATCAACTCTAGGTATGTTTTTCCCCCCTCTGGGTGGGAAGGCTGCTACACCAAGTCATTTCCTTCCAAAATAAAAGATGCAAGTGCAATGCATAGGATCATGGCCTGTCAGAAGACCTGGCTACAAAGAACACAAAATCTTTTCTCTACAATCAAGTCAAAAATCTGTCAGGAACCAGGGGACACTTCAGAAATAAAGATTGGGTGGGAACACTGACACCAGATTGCTAAGTCTAGGAAGGAAGCCCACACCTGTAGGGCATGCAATATGCTTTGGAGGTGCACTTCTTAAGAGATTTAAGAATCAAAGAGAATTTCTGCACAATCTAAGAAACAATGTAGTTTATAGAAGCCCCACCTGTTCTGTTCCTGGATCACACCAGCTCCTCAAACTCAATGTAACTCTCCCTCCCCTGCCTTCCAAGGACCTCCGCCACATTCAACCCTCAACCTCTGAAGCTCAGACAGCACCATCCCCCCCCACTTACTACATTGTACTGCTTTGGGCCCAGAGATGTTTTTACCTCTGTGCACCTCCCGTTTCCTTAGCTGGGGGCAAAGAAAGAGGCTACACTTGGCCAAACTTTTACAAATGTTATTTGGTAACATAGGAATCTGCATAATGTAGAAAAATATTCCTGAAAGTCTCAGCAGGTCCTGGAGTGGTCAGAGTGGCTGTGCTGGGAACTCTCTTGTGGCTCAGTGGGTTAAGGATCCAGGGTTGTCACGGCTGTGTCTCTGGTTGTAGCTTACAGCTATGGCTTGGGTTTGAACCCTGGCGCGGGGAACTTCAGCATGCCTCAGAGATAGACAAAAAAAAAAAAAAGAAAGAAAGAAAAAGAAAAACTGAGTGGCTGTGTCCACAGGAGGTGAGGCACTGCCTCCTACCGCAGAGGGAGGGGCGCGGAGGAGGAAGGGGCAGGGGAGGGGCAAGGCCTTCCCCTGTTGATCCTCAACCCCCGTCTTCAAAGATCACCAAACCTCACTGCATGTAGATGTTGGTGGAACCCAGTAGATGGGGCCGACCTTCTGAGGCGGGAGGAGGAGGAGCAGAGAGAGTTCCAGAGAACCCAGAGCACGGCAGGAGCTGGAGCCAGAAAGGGGCCTGAAGTGAGCACAGAAGCGGCCGGAAGCGGGGAGTGAGACGTCAGACCAAGCTCCCCGGGGCCCCAGGGGCCGAGGCGCGGCCCACTTCCTGCCCTGTGACCACCACCCTGGAGGCCAGGCCGGCCTCCCTGAGGTCTACACCCTCCACCAGGCTTGGCGCGGCGGGTCCTTCCACACACAGGGCGCCGCAGCCCTGCTCAGGCTCCCCCCTTCCTGCCTTGAAATTCTTGCCAGGAATTCAAGCTCAACACGTGAAAGGGAGGAAACCACACATGGCTTTGAACCAGACCGGCTGTCTGTGACCCTGGGCTAGTTCTCCTCAAATGGCCCGGGCTCCTCTGTCGCCAGATTCTCAGAGTTAAGACTTTCTAGGAGAATTAGCCTGAGGTGACTGGAAGTCAGAATGGCAAAGCCTGCCTCAGGTTCATCTGCAGTTTGCGGGTCAAGTTCAATCTAACCAACGTGACCCTGGCGCACCCCACCTACCCCCCGCCCTTGCCACAGGCCAACACCCAAGTTGAGCAGTAGCTGCTATTTACTCACTTGGTTCTGCCCTCACTAAAAAGGGCAGTTCCCAGAAATCAGAGACGAATTCCCTGCTCTGAGATGGTGTGTCTGCTGCCCTGCGGGATTCCTTCCTGCTGCACCTCGTCCTTCCTGGCAGGCTTTCTTAGAAAATGAGTCTCCCCCTTACAGGAAAGGAAGCCCTCCCGAAGATCTGTGGTGAGGCAGCCCTGCGCGATTTCCTTTAATAAGACTTCGATTTAGGAGTTCCCTTGGTGGCTCAGTGGCAACGAATCGAACTAGCATCCATGAGGATGTGGGTTCAATCCCTGGCCTTGCTCAGTGGGTTAAGGATCCGGCATTGCTGTGAGCTGTGGTGTAGGTCACAGACATGGCTCGGATCCTACATTGCTGTGGCTGTGGTGTAAACCGGCAGCTGCAGCTCCAATTGGATCCCTAGCCTGGGAACTTCCATATGCCACGCTGAGGCCCTAAAAAGCAAAAAAAAAAAAGACTTTGATTTACTTTGAGCGGCTCCTAGCAGAGATGACCAAAATCCACCCAAGAGAGGGAAGGTGGAGAGAGAGGGATCCTAATGTGGCTTACTCCTAGGGACTAATGTTCCCTTCAAAATATTTAAGGAAAAACTAGGACTATGTCATATTCTAAGGGGAAAGAAAAAAGAGGATTTTGAGCTTGCCTGACAAAAACAGAGCCATCTCTTTTTTTCAGCTCTTAATATCAGATACACTAAGGACTTGCATGGGGTTTTCCCAAAAGCAAAATAACTTGGTGAATTTGCATGTAGTGGAAAAGTTCAGGGGAGGAGTCTGAGTTACCTCATAGCCTCACAGAACCGTGGTGCTTACACTGGCCGGTCTCAAGCTAAAGACATTCCCATGTCTGGGGAACTAACAGCATCAATGAGTAATCTAATTTCTAGAGCAAAAAATTCTAGAACATTAAATGCCTGGCCCTGGCCCGCCTGGCCGGGGCGGAATGCGCTCTCCTTCCAGGCAGAGCACCCTGCAGGGTTTATGAAGATTGGCTCTGTGTATGAAGAGTTTGGGGGACCATACCTAAATTCAACTGAAAAAATATGTGGGGGCAGGTCTATGTTGAGCAGACAGAGTAGAGGGTAAGGCCGTGAGGAATCCTTGCTGCGTCCAGTCCAACGGGATGAACTACCACAATACAAAGCGGCTCTGATCAATGACCAGTGGCATTGACTCTGACCAAGAAGTCCATGGGACACGTGGGGTGTTCCATGTGCTCAGGCTACCACAACAAAGTGACAAAGACAGGGTGAGGGAGACAACAGAAAGTTATTCTCTCACAGCTTTGCAGGCTAGAGTCCAAGACCAAGCACTGGTGCCATTAAGGGGAGAAAGGGACGCTCCCAGAAGTTGACTTGGGCCGTGCTGGTCACGCTGCTCTGCTGTGACACCGCTTTCGCTGAGAATTCCGGCAGATGTTGAATTGCCAACATTAGAATCCGGATCCTGCATTGCTGTGGCTGTGGTGTAGACCGGCAGCTGCAGCTCCAATTGGACCTCTAGCCTGGGAACTTCCATATGCCACCTGTGGTCCTAAAAAGCAAAAAAAAAAAAAAAAAAAAAGACTTGGCAATTAGAATGGCCAAGGTGCTTCCACAGACAGCAGCTCAGTTCTGAGTATAAATTCCATTCCTTTTGTTGCTTTTTTAATAGATCTTAATTTCTGTGGGGCAGTTACTAAGGGGTCACTTCTGGTTCATCAGAGATGGATATTATCTGCACCCCTTCCCACATTACTGCCCTGCTGCCTGGCCCTGCTGGATTGGAGGCGGGGGAGAAAAACAGTGTACAGAACTTTTTTCATTTATTGTACTAAACCTAAAATCTAATTCTTGGAACACATTGTGAGTAGGTTTTATTTTCCCAACTTCTCAAAGAGGATACCAAAGCCGAGAGTGGTTACATGTCTTGCATGAGGTCACACAACACATAAAACCCTGGCCTAGGACCCAGGCCCCCTGGTTCCAATCCGACACTCTCTCCTTATACTCAGCTTGCCTCTATCTAAGGCAGAGGTATCAGCAATTCCAAATTTTAAAAAACCATCACTGAATAAGCCTACTAAGGGCAAGATGCTCAACTAGGCACTGAGGGCTGTAAGGTTTCTGCCCCCGAAAAGCTAACAATGGTTTTCTTAGTTTTATTTTTGTTGTTTGTTTTTTCTTTTTTGGCCACCCCACGATACTTGGAGTTGCTGGGCCAGAATTAGATCTGAGCTGCAGAACCAAAGCTGGAGCAACAGCAGATCCTTTAATCCACTGTGCCAGGCCAGGGATTGAACCTGCCTCCTTGGCACTGCAGAGACACTGCTGATCCCGTTGTGCCACAGCAGAAACTCCATAGTTTTTTTAAAAGTCACAAATGAATAAAGACTTAAAAAAACACTTGATCAGGGAGTTCCTGTTGTGGCTCAGTGGTAATGAAACCAACTAGTATCCATGAGGATTCTGGTTCAATCCCTGGCCTTGCTCAATGGGTTAAAGATCCAGCGTTGCTGTGTGCTGTGGTGTAGGTTGGAAGCTGCAGCTCCAATTCAACTCCTAGCCTGGGAACTTCCATATGCCACAGACGTGGCCTTAAAAAGAAAAAAAAACCTTGATCATTTAAAACAATGAAAAGATATGATAAAAGACTGAATTTTGTGGCGTTCCCGTCGTGGCTCAGTGGTTAATAAATCCGAATAGGAACCATGAGGTTGCGGGTTCAATCCCTGGCCTCACTCACTGGGTTAAGGATCTGGCATCGCCATGAGATGTGGCGTAGGCCGGCGGCTACAGCTGACTGGACCCCTAGTCTGGAAACCTTCATAAGCCACGGATGCGGCCCTAGAAAAGACCAAAAAAAAAAAAAAAAAAAAAGACTGAATTTTGCAATTTATTTACTGTCTGCATTTATTAAGGGCCTAACACGCAGCAGGCACTTACACATACTCTATCGGTTAACATCTATTAAAAAGGCTCTATTAACAATCAGAACTCATATAAATGCCACACTTGGATTCTACAACACTGAGATCTCAACGCCTCCGGCCAAGGCTAAAGTTTTAGGTCAACAATAAATCTCCCTTCTGTATAAAATAAGACAGACACCTTGCATACTATCTTGAGAGAGAAAGCAAGCACACACTGCCTAGGTGGGGAAGGGTCTCTTCAACAGAAGTGAAAAGTAGTAGCCAACTGGGTTTATCACATAATCTCAGTCACATTCTGACCAACAAAACACACCACGAAGGGTCTGCAAATAAAGCAATTTATTAGGTGAGCAATTTTATGCTCACCAGCTTCCAGGTGACAAGTGTCAGATTTCCGCTCAATTACCCTTATAAACACAATCCATCCAGGCATTCTGGTCTGCCCAGCGGGACGAAATAAACACTGCGACATAGAGGCCAAAGCTCATGCTCTGGATTTTGTCACCCTGACTCAGCTCTGAGCTCCACGGTGTCCTACTTTGGCAAAATGAGGACAAAACCAGGTCCGACACGGGTTCACTATGAGGATCCAAGGACTAGGTATATCTAAGATTCCCCCACAACAGCAAGCCTCCTTCCTCCCCAGTACGCTGCTGAGTTCCCAGAGGGATAAACAAGCCCTCCTGGGCCAGTTGTTCTCATGCTTTGAGAGGAACTTCAAAAGGAGGTACAGATGAGGGCAGATCAGAACCCCTGGCCAGAACAACAAAAATTTGTAAAAAAGGGTTTGACCTTTAGAAACTGTTACTCATTGGTTCTTGGCCTTTGCTGTCTACCAGACACAGAGAAACTTTTAAAACTATGAACGTCTGGGTTCCATGCTCAGAAATGATTCAAATTTTATGTCTGTCCAGAAGATTCAATCAACATTGAGGGCTGAGAAACTGCTGTGTATTCATTCACTAGTAAGAACTTAGACAAAACAGAAGTTCCCGTTGTGGTGCAGTGAAAACGAATCCGACCAGGATCCATGCAGATGTGGGTTCGATCCATGGCCTCGCTCAGTGGGTTAAGGATCCGGCATTGCCATGAGCTGCGGTGTAGGATCACAGACGCGGCTTGGATCTGGCGTTGCTGTGGTTGTGGTGTAGGCCGGCAGCTGTAGCTCTGATTAGACGCCTAGCCTGGAAACCTTCATATGCCACCGGTGCGGCCCTGAAAAGAGAAAAGACAAAAAAAAAAAAAAAAGAACTTAGACAAAATAAAGCTAGAAAGCTTAATACAAAAATACATATATAATACAAATAATTCTAACAATAAAAGATATAATATATGCCAACAATTGTTTGAAGAAGGCCACTTCCAAGTGTATATTTAGGAAAGACAGCACCAAGAACCAGCCTGCATTCGTTAAGAGGAAATTATGTCACGCTAACCTCAAGTTTCCTCTTTGTAGGGATTCAGAACTACTGCCCAGTAGTTAAGATGCCTCTGAACGCCTGACCTCTCCTGATACCTGTGGCCAAGTTCATCCACTGGCCAAGGTGTCCAGGAGCAGATTGGCCACAACCTGGAAGAGTTCCAGGACCAAGACTACAAAAGTTTTCAACGAATTTTCTACAGGCAACAGTGAGATATGGAACTTTGACACCAACAAAACAAACTTAAAAAGGAGCAGTCTGTATGGGGATAAACTGTGAGGTGAGGTGAGTTGACCATGGATCCAACACTTCTCCACTGGATGACTGCCGATGAGGCCCATGTTTTACCTCCAGCTCAGACGCCTCTGAGCCCCCGTGACACATGATTAATTGCCTGCTCAACCTCTCCCATGTGTAGCCGCATCTCAATCCTAACTCAGGGAAGACCAAACTCCTGGTATGCTCCAACCCGTTCCTCTTCCAGGAATGAGCATTTCATTTCTTCACAGGCACTCAGGCCACATCCACAAAGACAACCTTGATGTCTCTTCCTCAAGTTCCACCATCTACCTAGGACCAAAGCCACCAGCCACCCAGCCCACCTCCCCAGCTCCACCTTTAAATAAGCTGTTCTTTGAATCCAGATACTCACCACTACCACCCTGGTCAAAGCCACTGTCATCTCTGGCCTGAACTCCTGTGACATCTCCTGCTGATCTCGGCATTTCTGCCCATGACTTTCTTCAGTCTATATCCAGTACATCTATCAGAGTGCTCTTACTAAATTCGGAGTGGACCGTGTCCTACCTCTTCTCAAAACTTTCCAGTGCCCCCCCCATTCACACCAATGGAAGTGAAGGAAAGAAGCCCAAGTCCTCCAATGGCCAATGGAGTCCCCAACATCCTACACCTGTCCTTCCCCCTGAATGCGCATGACTCAATCCTCACCTCCTTCAGGCCATCACTCGAGTGTGTTATCTTCTCTGCGAAGCTCTCCCTGGCCCCCATAAAACTGACACACACACACCCCTAACACACAGACATGCAGTCTCCCTCTTAACCTTGTTCCCATTTTCAGCACTTACAACTATCGAACACACTATATATTACTTGTTTATCTTATTTAAAATCCGATGGAGTTCCCATTGTGGCTCAGCAGTAACAAACCTGACTAGGATCCATGAGGACTTGAGCTCAATCCCTGGCCTTGCTCAAAGGGTTAAGGATCTGGCATTGCTGTGAGCTGTGATGTAGGTCTCAGACATGGTTTGGATCCTGCATGGCTGTGGGCATAGGCAAGAGGCTACAGCTCCAATTTGCCCCCTAGCCTGGGAACTTCCACATGCCTCAGGTGCAGCCCTAAAAAGACCCCAAAAAATTAAAAAAATAAAATAAATAAATGGGGTTAAGGATATGGTGTTGTCACTGCTGTGGCCCAGGGTTTTCCTTGGCCCAGGAACTTCCTAGGACTTGGTTTTTTTTTTCCCCAGCAGCTAGCAGTATTTACAGAATGAATAATCATGCCTGCCTCCCCCACTAGATGGTGTGAGCTCTTTGAGAAGAGAAATGTTCTTTTATTTTATGGATTTGAACCTGGCAACAAAGAAGGCACTCAGAAGTTTGCTGATTTTTTTTTTTTTTTTTTGTCTTTTTAGGGCTGCACCCACGGGATATGCAAGTTCCCAGGCTAGAGGTCAAATTGGAGCGACAGCTGCCAGCCTGCACCACAGCCACAGCAACACCAGATCCTTAACCCACTAAGTGAGGCCAGGAATCAAACCTCATGAATACTAGTTGTGTTCATTACAGCTGAAACACAACAGGAACTCCTGAATGAATACTTTAAGCCATAGAGAATCGGTACCAAATCAGAACCTTTGATCTTTCACCATGCTCAAATAGAAACGGACTTGGAAGGCTTAGAAAGACCTGAGAAGTGGTTCCCAAACTTTAACATTTGAATCACCCAGGAAGCATGTCTAAAAATTCCGATTTCAGGATGCTACCTCCTCCCTGACCCTACCCCAACCCCAAGAGAGTACAGTCTTATGAGTAAGGAATGAGACTCAGAAATTCACCTTTTTCACCTATCTGGGAAATAAACCATGGCACTTTCCAAACGAAAATACTAGTGTACAACTAACTAAAAAGAGGAAGGTGGCATGGCTATCTTTTGATGTTTATCCACTGCTTACTGTTTTCCAGACACTATGCTAAATGTTTCACCAGTGTTGGGTTCATTTAATGCTCTCACATTCAGGAAAGAATTGCTGAATGAACGAATGACTCCAAGGGTGTATCTGAAGCTGAATGAGTGGGATTCAATGTCAGCAGATGAGCTGAAGACGTCAAGGGAAACTGACAAGTTGATGCCTTAAGAACTGAATGGAGGAGCTCCTGCTATAGCCCAGTGGGATCGGCAGTGTCTCTGGAGGGCGCTGGTACACAGGTTCAATCCAAGGCCCAGCACAGTGGGCTAAGGATCTGGAGCTGCTGTTGGATCTGATCCCTGGCCCAGGAACTCCATATGCCGCAGGACAACCTAAAAAGAAAAAAGAGGAGTTCCCTTCATAGTTCAGTGTTTTACAAATCCGACTAGTATCCATGAGGATGTGGGTTCAATCCGTGGCCTCGCTCAATGGGTTAAGGATCCAGCGTTGCTGGGAGCTGTGGTGTAGGTTGCAGACGTGGCTTGGATCCTGTGTTGCCGTGGCTGTGGCTGTGGCTGGCAGGTGCAGCTCTGATTCAACCCCTAGTCTGGGAACCTCCGTATGCCAGGGGTGTGGCCCTAAAAAGCAAAAAAAAAAAAAGGAAAGAAAGAATCGAATAGATAAGGATGCCAGCAACCCACAACCCACAGCAACATAGAAGCAGCATAATAAAGAGAAGGTAGGAAAATGTGCTCCAGACATATGTAGGTAAAACGTGTTATCAGTCACTCATCTGACTTTTAAATGTCTGCTAGAGTCAGCATATTCATTTATTACTCACTCAACCCGTGGGAACTGAAGCCAGGCAGACAGGAGCACTGCCAGGCTCCGGGTGTGCTGAGGATGAGGGTGGAGTCCCAGCAGGGGCACTCAGAGCCCCCAGCTCTGGGGCTCCTCCCAGACCTGGATTTCCTCATATGTCAAATGAGTATTGTCACAGGCCACCTGCCTCCAAGGAATGTTTGAGGTTTAAATGAGACATTAAATGTAAAAACAAGAGTTCCTGTGTGGCTCAGAGGGTTATGAACCCAACTAGTAACTATGAGACTGCAGATTCGATCCCTGGCCTTGCTCAGTGGGTTAAGGATCTAGTATTGCCTGTGTTGCCACAAGCTGCAGTGTAGGTCACAGATATGGCTTGGATCTAGCTTTGTTGTGGCTATGCCACCGGCTATGGCTCCATCCAACCCCTACCCTGGGAACCTCCATATACCACAGGTGTGGCCCTAAAAGGCAAAGAAAAACACACATACCCACACAACCTGAGGCCTTACCTCTGGACTGGGTGAGTTGCAACAGGATCGATCATCTCCAGCCTCCCAATTTTTTTTTTAGGGCCACAGGTAAGGCATGTTTAAGTTCCCAGCCTAGGGGTCAAATTGCAGCTGGAGCTACTGGCCTACCCCACAGACAGCCTACACCACAGCTCACAGCAACGCTGGATCCTTAACCTACTGAGTGGGGCCAGGGATCGTATCCACATCCTCACGGATGCTAGTCAACTTTGTTTCCACTGAGCCACAATGGGAACTCCCAGTTTCCCAATTTTAATTTTAATCTGCAGGGCTGAAGACCTGAGTCCATCTGATTCTGCAGCGCATTTATTCCCACTGCATACAGCTACCCACTTTTGCCTCATAGCGGACACAAAAACACAGAAAAGTGCCCACAGGGGCTTATCTCATGGGACACAGTTCCCTGGCCCCCTTACAGCTACAGGTGGAGATTTACGATGAAGGTGCTCCGTGTCCCACAGAGCAGACACAGCCCTGGGAGGTGTGAAAAAATTGACAGAGGAGCTCCCGCCATGGTGCAACACAATCAGCAGTGTCTCGGGAGCACTGAGATGCAGGTTCTATCCCCAAGGGTTTAGGATCTGGGGTTGCTGCAGCTGCAGCTTGGGTTGAGGCTGAGGCTCAGATCCGAACCCTAGCCTGGGGACTCCATAGGCCAAGAAGTGGCCAAAAAAAAAAAAATTAACAGAAGATGAATTAAATAGTTGAGCAAACAGAGCGGGGAGCTCTCAGGGCCTGCAACAATAGCAGAGGCCATCCAAAAGAAGGTAAGTCTCCTCTTTCATGGCAAGGACTCAGTGAAAACCCATGGGCTCTCCCAACTTTCTTTCTCTTTGTTTTTTATAATTTTTTTCCATTATAGCTGGTTTACAGTGTTCTGTCAATTTTCTACTATGCAGCAAGGTGATCCGGTCACACATACATGTATACATTCTCATCATACATTATCATGCTCTTCATCATAAGTGACTAGACATAGTTCCCAGTGCTACACAGCAGGATCTCATTGCTTATCCATTCCAAAGGCAATAGTCTGCATCTATTAATCCCAAATTCCCAGTCCACCCCACTCCCTCTCCCTCCCCCTTGGCAACCACAAGTCTGTTCTCCAAGTCCATGACTTTGTTTTCCGTGGAAAGTTTCTTTGTGCCCTATATTAGATTCCAGATGTAAGTGATATCACATGGTATTTCTTTCTCGTTCTGACTTACTTCACTCAGCATGAGAGTCTCTAGCTCCATCCATGTTGCTGTAAATGGCATTATTTATTTTGTTCTTTTGTATGGCTGAGCCAACATTCTCTTCATCTCCATAAAAGTGCTCTCCTTCCTTGCCCTTTGGGGTCTTGCACCTGCCTCACCATGGTTGCAATTCTCTGCTGATACCAAATAAATCCATCTCTTCGAGAGAAATATCTAACAGTCTATGTGTTTCAGGTCAACAAAGGGAAAGGAGTCAACCTGTTGAGAGACCCCTGGAAAACTCTGAAAGGCAAATTATCCACTAGACACATCTGAAAGGACACTAGTTGAAACCTCTCAGGCTGACCAGATGCAGGACTATGAAGACCCCCAAATCAAGAATAAACCTCAGGAGATAAACTTAAATTGGTTACGCTATTTATTTCACTGTAAAGACTTAGTAGTAAATTTTAGTGTATCTTTAGGGTGTTCGTTCACCTTGCTGGGGCTGTCGTTACTGTAATAAAATTACCCAAAGTAATCAAACTAAATGCTTAAGAAAGGGGAGCAGGCCCAGGCCACAGAAAAGGCCCTGGAGAGCCCACGCAGCCTCCTTCTACAAAATTTGGATTTCTGAACAAGATTAATACAAGTGGTATTCTGAACGTGCAAAGAATCCTAGCTTGAAATTAAATATTCCTACGCATTCACGATTGAGAGTTACTGAGGTCCTACCATGAGCAACCTCTAAACCATCTCAGCACTCGGTCAGTTCTCATCCCCTCATGTCCTCTGCTTCTCTAACAAGAGTCTCCAGAATCTGTCTTGACACCAGTGGCAGTTTCCACAATAGCACTCCCTTTGCAAGGTGACAGTTCACTGACTGAGACACGGCCAGCACAAGGGAGCCAAGATTTAACTACTCCCCATGGGACAAATGCATCTGGTCCCTGGCTCAACTTTCACCTCTGGGGACAGGTCCTCTCCTAACCCCCAACCTGCTGCCTCTGGGACAAGCCTGGGAGAGAAATGCAGAGCTCACCCCAGAGGCCTGCTGTGCAGGACAGGAGGGATATCGCAGGGAGCGTCCCAGCAGACTGGACATCCCAGTGCCCAGCTGGACACAGCACAGAAACCGTGCCACTGATTTCCCATGATGGGAAGGAGGAAGAATTATTCAATAAATTGGGAAAATAGGCTGTTTTGGAAAAAATGAGATCTATCTTATATCAAACAGTAAAAGAAATTCTATCTGCCTTTACTAACAGAAATTATATGAGAAGAGTTAAAATAAAATGCTCACAGAGTTCTAGACGATGCTAGGATTTTATGAAACTGACATGCTACCTACTGCGTTAACAAGGCAACAGTGATACTGGGATTTTAAAAAGACATTATTTCAAAAGCAACAGGAGAGAAAAGGCGTGATATAATTAATGATATAATTAGAAACCTCTAAACTAAATTAAGAGACAAATGAAAATCTGGTAAAATATTATAAGCACTCTTACAAGTTATTTCAAAAATACAAAAGCCTCATAGGGGAATTCCCTGGTGGCTCAGCAGGTTAAGGATCTGTCAGTGTCCCTGCTGCAGACTGGGTTCAATCCCTAGCACAGGAACTTCCCCATGCTGTGGGTGTGGCCAAAAAGGGGGGAAAAAATGCCTCATAGAAAAAAAAAATCACTTAGTACATGATTCAAGAAAATACAAATAAATGGTCAACTGACACACACAAAAAAAGATTAAAAAAGGTTCCATCACTCCAAATCAAATTTAAACTAAACTTGTTTGTCATTATTTTTAGCTTTTACACCTAGAAAAATATATATATAATTCAGATATTCAAACTTGATAGTGAAATAAGCCCATAGCTATTAAGAGGGCAAACTGGTCTGAATCTTATATAAAACAATTTAGCCTTTCACCAGTTATTCTACTACTTCTGGGACTATAGAAAAACATGCATCAAAATACATGCTCCTGGATATGCATTACATCGTAATTAGAAATAAACCATTAACTCAAAATGAAAGACTGAAAAAAATACAAGTGAACACTGAGTTTTAAAAATTAAATGTTGGGAGTTCCCGCTGTGGCTCAGTGGTTAATGAATCCGACTAGGAACCATGAGGTTGCGGGTTCGGTCCCTGCCCTTGTTCAGTGGGTTAAGGATCCGGGGTTGCCGCAAGCTGTGGTGTAGGTTGCAGCCACGGCTCGGATCCTGCGTTGCTATGGCTCTGGTGTAGGCCAGCAACTACAGCTCCGATTAGACCCCTAGCCTGGGAACCTCCATATGCCCCGGGAGCGGCCCTAGAAAATGCAAAAAGATCAAAAAAAAAAAAAAAAAAATTTAAAGGCTAACTATAGAAAATTTCAAAGCGTTCAGGATCCAAAGTTATTTCATTTTATAGAAAAGATGTGTACATACATGCAGGTGTTCATAAGGATTTCTAGAGGAAAGACCAAAACAACCAAAATATCAACCAAGTGCACTTGGCTAAGAAATCCTTATTTCTTTCTTGTAAAGCTTTAAACTTCTTTAAAAAAAAGAAATATATATTCTCCTCTAAAATTCACAATAATTACCAGTAGCCATAATGTATGACTCCCCTTAGCCCTTAAGTGCCAACTATTATGAAAACAAATGACATTTAAGAAAAAATGCTAATACCCAATAAGAAGCTGGAACACCATTTGGCATTTCACCAGTTCCAATTATCTTACTTTGGGGAATATAAAAAAAAGGGGGAAGATATAGTAAAATACACAGTCGTGGATATGGATCATATCATAATTAGAAATAGTGGATATGGATCATATCATAATTAGAAATAAACAGTGTTAAAAATGAAAGATTGCATAAATTACCATTAAATACCCGGTTTTAAACATAAATAAACACTAACCATAAAAAATTAAGGATTCAAGATTCAAAACTATTTAGTTTTATAGAAACGATGTGTGAGCAGAAGAGTGCATAAAGATTTCTAGGGAAAAGACTGAAAAACAACCAAAATAGCATCAAATGTACTTGGCTAACAGAAATAAATCCTTGGGGAGTTCCTGTTGCAGCTCAGTGGTAGCGAAACCGACTAGTATCCATGAGGACCTGGGCTTGATCCCTGGCCTTGCTCAGTGGGATAAGGATCTAGCATGGCCAGGAGCTGTGGTGTAGGTCGCAGATGCGGCTCGGACCTGGGGTTGCTGTGGCTGTGTAGGTCGCTGACACAGCTTGGATCCCATGTTGCTGTGGCTGCGGTGTAGGCTGGCAGCTGCAGCTGCAAGTCAACCCCCTAGTCTGGGAACCTCCATAGGCCGAGAATGCGGCCCTTAAAAAAAAAATTGCTCCTGCTGCTGCAGTAGGAAAACTGGACACAGGTGCCTAACAAAATCAGACAAGTCCTCACCTATCCCATTTACAGACACATACATTTTGAAAATCCACAAACAGAAGATGCTCTGAGAATTCCTTGCCCTGCCAGAAGTTACAGTAACCACACCCATAAGCCTAGGCTCTACTTTACTCAAGGGCCACCAAATGGCCAAGAGATGTAGCTACACACACTGAATACACCTCCAGCAAAACAAGCTTCCAACCCTTGGGGACCCTCTGCTAGGCCGGCCCATTAAAAAGGAAATTATCAGAGTATGGATTAGGGGCCAGAAACAAAAGATCTCATAATGACCCAAGTGTGATTAAAGGCCAAAGGTTCAGGCCCACCTAGTTAAGTAGTCCTAGCTACTAGATAAAAACTTTTAGTTAAAGCTTCACCAGAGTTCAGTAGCGGCTCAGCGATTAACATCCAAGAGGTTGCTGGTTCAATCCCTGGCCTTGCTCAGTGGGTTACGGATCTGGCATTGCGGTGAGCTGTGGTGTAGGTCGAAGAAACAGCTCAGATCCCGAATTGCTGTGGCTCTGGCATAGGCCTGAGGCTACAGCTTCTACTGGACCCCTAGCCTGGGAACCTCCATGTGCCGCAGGTGCGACCCTAAAAAAAAGGAAAAGAACTTCACCTCTGTAAGCTGTTTTTCATCAGGGTTTGCTCCCAGCTCAGGACGCTTCAGTGGATTTAGGACCAAATGATTCCTGGGCCGGACCATCAGCACTGTCAGACCATGCACTGCTTCTCTGAAGGCTAGAGACCTGGATAAGACCCCACAGGCCTCAGGGACCCCATCCCCAGAGTGGTCCTCAAAAGGGGAAGTAGAAATATTTGCAATAGGAAAGAGGCTAGCCAAGTTCATTCTCCAGTGCTGGCTGTGCCTCCGGGGCCAAAGCAAAACGTGCCCAAGAGCAGTGTGCCCCAGTAATTAAAAAATAGTGTAGTTTTTTCACCCACATGTAATTTGCCACAACTAGGTACCAAGATAGTGAGAGACGCACACGGAGAGGGAGGGAGCGAGACACAGTCACAAAAACACAGACAGAGGGAGCTCAGTGCAGTTTGGTACGCAGCTGTCATCTAAGAATACAGAAAAAGGTGGGGACATTGGAAGATGGCAACTGGTCCAGGGCACTAAATAGATAAAGGAAGCTGTTCATAAGATGCTTGCTTAGGGGGGAAAGGGTGCAGCTTTAGCTCAGAACTTCGAACTCCTTAGCAATACTGGGGAAGCCGGCTACACAGAGTAGGGAGTGGAGAGGGGGCGCAGCGCGTTCTCCTGCTGGGTGTAGATTCCCACTGGGCAGCCCAGGTTCTCCGCCTCTCCCCCTCCTGCTCCAGCTGCTCCCCCTGCTCCTCCTCCTACGGGCTGGCGGGGCAGAGAGAGGAAAGGCAGGGACACCCGGCGGCCCCGCCACCAGGGCCTCCTCCCCCGCCCTGCTCCTCCGCCCCCGCGCGCCCAGGCTCAGGTGGGGACCACGCGACCCGCGTGGGGCCGCCCCATTGTCGGCGGGAAGCCGGGCGGCCTGGGCACCGGCGGGAAGCTCTTGCTCGCCCCAACCCTCTATTCCCGAAAGGCGCCGGCGCGGCGGCGGCGGTGTCACAGCTCAGGCGGGGCGCTCACCAGAACAACACGCGCGAGCAGACGTTCGCGTCCCGAAGCGGGTTGGGCTTCACCTCCGGGTACACCGGCAGCATCCTGACGGCCAAGACGGGTGCGGGCCGGGGTCGCACAGCTCCCGCGGCGGTGCCGCTCACGCTGCTCCCGGAAGGGTCGGCGGAGATGCTGGACCTCTGGCTGGCGCGGGGGTCCGCCTGCAGGAGCCCAAGAATCACTCGCTTCCGGGAGTGGAACGCCTGCGGCCCGCCTCCCAGGCCGCGCCGCCTCCCGGGTCCGCCTCGGGGCCGCCAGCTACGCGCCGCTGCAGGATCTGCCGGGAGCCGGGTGCAGCGGACGCGTGCGAGCGGCGAGACAAAGGGGTGACTCGGCTGCCGCCGTCCGCAGCTTGGTGAAGGGGCGAAGCGAGGCCGAAGGTGCCGTTGGATGGAAGCGGGTAGACCTACCACGCGACACAGTCTGTCTCCGAGCAGAGACACCCACGTGCTCGCACCTGGCTGCAAGCTCAGCCTCAGTTCTTGCTCCCAGCCCAGGCACCCACCCAGAAGAGGTGGAGAGGGAGAGGCGTGGCATTTGCCCGCCCCTGCAGTTCAGAAACGCCCCCTCGGCTGCAGCTTTCCGAAGACCCAGAGAAGGCCGGCTGTAGGCATTAGCAGTCCGCCCTCTGGGCACCCTGCCCTCCTCACGACCAAACTAGGGTGCTATGGGAGGTTCTCCATCCTGCGGCTAAACATTTGACCTGGGACAACGGCTGGATTTAGCACAGATGTGTTTGTAACGCTGCAAGACCTAAAGATATGTAACAGAGAATTAGAAGAACTCAAAAAATTTTGGAAGACGAATGCACGCTTCCAAAGGGCTTTTGAGATCTCACATTACTGCATGGTGCGGGGCGGGGGGGAACCTCTGTAAGCTTTTTGCTGCCCTCTTAGATTGGGAAAGGGGAATATGGCGAGAGACTGCCTTATGATTTCTTTCATCATGTGCTCAAAACCTAGTGGAATAACAGTGGTACATTTTATAAAACACCGGTTATAGGCACTTCTGGGGACCTGACTGCACTTTTCACTCTAACGATGCCCTAATAAAGAAGGTATTACTATCCCTGTTTTACAGATGAGAAAGATAAGGCTCAAGGACAGAACTTGTCCAAGGATTGAAAATCAATAAACAGGAGTTCCTGCTGTGGCACAAGGGTATGGGAGATGTCTCTGTGGCATGTGGACACAGGGTTCATCCCTCCCCTGGCACAGTGGGTTAACGGATCTGGCCACCCAGCTGCAGCTCAGATCTGACCCCTGGCCCAGGAACTCCATATGTTTCGGCCTGGCCAAATAAAAATAAAATAAAATAAAATCAGTAAATAATGAATTCTGATTTGGACCAAGTGAAAGTCCAGCATGGTCTCAACCGGTAGGTGGACAGTGTGCATGAAAAGTGCCTAGAATATGCTGTTTGGATGAACGAATGACTGCAGGTCTGAATGAACCAAATCTTGGGCATCTTCTCTTCCCTTCCACTCTAAATGAAGAAAGCTCAAAGTTCTTTGTGTTTACAATGATAACATCTTTTTTATTCTTTTGAGTATTTCAATGTACCTTGACTAAAATACTGTTATTATTACTTTTTTTGCTGTACCCGGTAGCATGTAGAAATTTCCAGTTGGGAGTTCCCCTCGTGGCGCAGTGGTTAACGAATCCGACTAGGAACCATGAGGTTGTGGGTTCGATCCCTGCCCTTGCTCAGTGGGGTAACGATCCGGCGTTGCCGTGAGCTGTGGTGTAGGTTGCAGACGCGGCTCAGATCCCGCGTTGCTGTGGCTCTGGCGTAGGCCAGCAACTACAGCTCCGATTCAACCCCTAGCCTGGGAACCTCCATATGCCGCGGGAGCGGCCCAAGAAATAGCAACAATAACAACAACAACAACAAAAAAGACCAAAAAAAAAAAAAAAAAAAAAAAGAAATTTCCAGTTGGGGACCAAACCTGCACCGTAACAGTGACCTGATCCACGGCACTGACATTGTGAGGATCCTTAACCCACAGAGACATGTGGAAACTCTTAAAATAGTGTTATTAATAATGGCTTTTTTCATCGAGAACTATGTCTAGATACTCATGTTGCAACAGAAGAAAGGGTGGGGGAAAAACTGTAGTTGCAATGTATACATGTAAGGATAACCTGACCCCCTTGCTGTACAGTGGGAAAATTTAAAAAAAAAAAAATTTTTTTTTCACCACTGAAAAAAAAAAATAATAATAATAATGGCTTTTTTTTTTTTTAGGGCTGCACCATGGCACATGGAAGTTCCTGGGCTAGAGGTCAAATCGGAGCTGCAGCTACCAGCATATGCTGCAGCCACAGCAACATGGGATCTAAGTTGAGTCATCAGTCACAGCTTCTGGCAACACTGAATCTTTAACCCACTGAGCGAGGCCAGGGATTGAACCTGCATCTTCATGGATACTAGTTGGGTTCATTACCACACGGAACTGAGTCACACAGGAACTCCTTAATAATGGCTTTTTTTTTTTTTTTTTTTTTGGTCTTTTTGCCTTTTCTTGAGCCGCTCCTGCGGCATATGGAGGTTTCCAGGCTAGGGGTCTAATCAGAGCTGTAGCCACTGGCCTACGCCACAGCTCACATCAACGCCGGATCCCTAACCCACTGAGCAAGGCCAGGGATCAAACTCGCAACTTCATAGTTCCTAGTTGGATTTGTTTCCACTGCGCCACAACAGGAACTCCAATAATGGCTTTGAACACGACATTCTAAATCAACTATAGTTGGAGTTTCTGTCGTGGCACAGTGGGAGCAAATCCAACTAGGAACCATGAGGTTGCAGTTTCCATCCGTGGCCTTGCTCCGTGGGTTGAGGATCAGTGTTGCTGTGAGCTGTGGTGTAGGTCACAGACGCAGCTCAGATCTGGAGTTGCTGTGGCTGTGGTATAGGGTGACAGCTGTAGCTCCAGTTAGACCCCTAGCCTGGGAACCTCCATATGCCAGGTGCACCCTTAAAAAGCAAAATAAGTAAATGAATAAAATAAATCAACTATACTTCAATTTCAAAACGAAACAAAATAAGCAAACAAAAAATTCCCCAGTTTTATATTCAGTTACTCAAGATAAGTAATTTGTAACCATGCCCTCCTGGGCACAAAAACCTTTCTCACTCCCCCAGTTTCTTATTTGCAAGAAGAAAGGTTTCAGCCTCCTAGATCTTCCCCAATACCGATACCTAGATCTTCAGTTGCTAATCAGGGAAATAGGGAATGCAAAAACAAATGAGGAACAATTTAAGAAACTATAGCGCAGGAGTTCCCAGTGTGGCTCAGTGGGTTAAGAACCCGACTAGTATCCATGAAGATGTGGTTCAATCCCTGGCCTCAATGAATGGCTTAAGGATCTGGCATTACTGAAAGCTGGGGTGTAGGTCACAATTGCAACTCAGATCTAGGCTTGTTGTAGGCCTGCTGCTGCATTTCCAATTCACCCACTAGCCTGGTAACTTCCCCACGCTGAGAGACTGACCTTAGGTTTCTCAGCAAAACAAAGCAAGTGAAGTATCATTATTCACATGAAAAATACACCAAAATTCTAACCTTCTAAAGAATTTAGACTCATGCTTCAGAGCAATGGTTATGTCAAGTAAGGTGATTGTTTGGCAAAACATATTTTTCGATCAGTAGCAATAACTACCCTTCATTGAATGGGTAGATACCCTTTTATCATCTGATTAAACACTTAACAATACTACTCTAAGGTGTGTATGTATTATTATTATTATTTTGACAGTGCCCACGCCATGCACACGTTCCCAGGCCAGGGATGGAACTTGTGCCTCAGCAGTGACCTGAGCCATAGCGGTGACCACATCAGATTCTTAACCTCTAGACCAACAGGGAACTCCAATTATTATCTTTTACAATTATTAAAGTTGAGACAAAGATGAATTGAATTCTCCAAAATGGGAAAACAATAAGATTTGAACCCAGATGTTGGTCCCAAAACCCATGGAAATTTCTATCACTTGAGCCGCCTCTCTCTCCATCTTCAGATATTATTATTATTATTATCATCGTTATTACTTTGGCCAAACCCTTCACATATGGAAATCCAATCTGAGTCACCACAGCTGTGGCAACAGCAGATCCTTAACCCACTGCTCCAAGCCAAGGATCAAACCTGCACCACTGCAGAGACAGCGCCTAATCTTTAACCCACTGCGTCACAGCAGGAACTCCTTCAGATATTATTTTAGAGTGACCAACAGAAAATAAAGAGTAATCATTGCATCAACATTTCGAACGTACTTGATGCAGTGTAGACCCAGGAGGCTAGATATGTAGAGACAGTTGGAGCAAATGGTGGCCAGAGAGCAAGTTGAAACAGGTGACCAGAGCCTTGTGGGGTAGAAGGACTGCAAAGCTCTGCTGTCCAAACCCTGGAATCACTGGCAGTATGATCACAAAAATCAGGTTGTACAGCAGATCCATGAAAAAAAATTTTTTTTTAATTGCCCAGGCCAAGAAAATACAATTTGGCTTAGAAGGCTAAAAAAAAAAAAAGGCAAAGACAAGAGTAATAACATTTCTTTTGTTATTTTTCACAAGCCCCTTTCAACCACCCCAGAGTTTTAGTGGATGAATCTGTCACGAAAGCCAAACACTGGGCAGAAGTTTTGAGACACCGACACACACACACACACACACACACACACACACACACACACACCCCAAACCAACAAAACTTTGATTTTGAGACTGAGCAGAAGCCCGTGGGGCCCTCTGGGGCACAAAAGCTCCATGTCCCCAGTTTCTTAGTTGCAAGAAAAAAGCTGCTTCCTACACCTTCCGAAATACCAAAGCCCAGTTTCAAACAGTTGCTAATCAGAGAAATGGGGAATGCAAAAACAAAGGAGGAACAATTCAGAAACTATAATGTGGAGATTAAAGCGGGATTGAGGAATATACATAATAATAACGTTGCTCCTGCAGGAATTAACAGCCCCTCTACCCCCCAGCAAGGTGGAGGAAGGTAACTCCACGCCGAGAACAAAATTCCTGGAGCCCTTGCCCTGTTCCCTCACCGCCGACCAATCAGAAGAAAGTCGCACACCTACAGCCCTCACCCCAAATTTTGCCCACAAAATTTCTTCCTGAAAACCCCCAGGGAGCTTTGGGGTTTTGAGGCTCAACAAGGCCCTTTTTCCCTTCTTAGCCCTGCAGTAAATCTTCCACTCTCCAAACTCCAACATTTTGGTTTGTTTGGCCTCGCTGCAGGTCGGGCACGGGAACTTGGTTTTGGTAACAATTTCAGTTATATGACTTACCTAGAGCAGTCAGATTCTTAGACAGGAAGTAGAATGGTGTTTCTCAGGGGATGGCGGTTAAGGGTGGGTCTGGAGATGTTTGATGGGTACAGCGTTTCAGTTGGAGAAGGTGAAAAAGTTCTGGAGATGGACGGTGGTGATGGTTGTACAACAATGTGAATGTACTTTTTTTTTTTTTTTAGAGCTGCACCCGAGGCATATGGAGGTTCCCAGGCTAGGGGTCAAATCGTAGCTATAGCTGCCAGCCTACGCCAGGGCCACAGGAACGCCAGATCCCAGCTGTGTCTTCGAACTACACCACTGCTCACAGCAACGCGGGATCCTTAACCCACTGAGTGAGGCCAGGGATCATACCCACAACCTCATGGTTTCTAGTTGGATTCATTTCTCGGGCGCCACGACAGGAACTACAACAGTGTGAAAGTACTCAATGCCACAGAACAGAACACTTAAAAAGTGATTAAAAAAGGTTTTTGGGGTTTTTTTTTGCCACACACATAAGATGTGGAAGAACAGGGATAGAACCCGCACCACAGCAGTGACAAGGCTGGATGCCTAAGTAATTGAGCCATCAGGAGACTCTGAAAAAGGTACTTTCTACTTCATTATTATTTGTTTGTTTTTGGCTATGCCAGTGGAAATTCCCAGGCCAGAGACTGAATGCAAGCCACAACAGCAGCCACAGCTGCTACAGTGACCACATCAGATCCCTAACCCACTGCACCACAAGAAACCCCCCTAAAAAAGGTAAACTTTATGTTATCTATATTTTTACCGTATAATATACCATATAATTTTTTTCCTACCCTTCTAGAAGATTGGGTAAATTCAACTGATATAAAACAGATGAATTAGGGAATTTCCTTGTGGCTCATGGAGCTAAGGATCGGGCGTTGTCCCATGGCTTGGGACAGTGCTAAGGCATGGGTTCCTTGGCCGGGGACCTTTCATATCCTGCAGGAATGGCCAAACAAAACAAAACAAAAAAGGCAAATGAATAAGAGAGAAATAGTTATTGACATGTGCAGCACGCACACACATGAGAGAAATGCAGGGCTGAGTAACTCAAAGTGATCTTCAGAACGTGGATCACATACAGCATCTTAAAAACGAGAAAGAGATTTAAGGGAAAAAACAAAGGAAAAGTAGATTTGAGTTTTTATGGATGGCAAACTGTGGGAAGGTAAATATATGGGGGAAACTAATGTAGATGAGGATTCTTTTATAAGGTTCGTTTACAGACTTATCTTAGTGATCACGTTCTGTCTTCCACAAGACCATAAACCATCCCGGAGAGAATTTATCTGCATTTCTTGGAAGTTTCTTCATCGAGTCGGATAAGGGAAGCTCCAGGAAGGCTTCTTCCTTTATTTATTGATTCTCATTCATTTGCCTCCAGCTCAAAATAATCTTTTTGGTTCTTTTGTTTGTTTTGCTTTTTAGGGCCGCACCAGCAGGATATGGAGGTTCCCAGGCCAGAGGTCCAGTGGAACTACAGCTGCTGGCCTATGCCGGATCTGAGCCACGTCTGCAAGCCACACCACAGCACACGGCAACACTGGATCCTTAACCCACTGAGCGAGGCCAGGGATCAAACTCAAATCCTCAGCCCTAAAAAGCAAAACGAGAGAGAGAGAAAGTCTATAAACCTTGCTCCCTGACATAGGACCAATTACCTCACTCTAAACTGGCTCTAAACTGAGCAGTCAAGGTTATAGCAAGACGAACCCTGTTACAGGAGGTCTACTCCCGAGATGCTAGTTAAGGGATTCTTCCCTGCACAATGGAGATAATTCCAAGGTAAATAATCTTCTCCCATGGACTCCATTAATGGAGCTACCTGTTTATCCAGGGAGTAGGCTCACCCTGCAGAGACAAGCCTCCATAAGAAATCATGGACACCCAGCTGCTCAGCGCCGTCGTGGAGGGCTTGTCCGTTAAATCAAATATGGCCTGCCTGAAACAAAAACTCAAAGAAGAAATCTAAGGGCACAAGGAATAAATGTGCTTAAGGATGAGACAAAATAGAAAATGACTAAAACTGAGCTGACACCTCAGAGAAGAAGTATAAAAAACCTACACTAAAATAATTAAAGTTTAGCACCAACAGAATAATAAAATACCATAGATTTGGAGTTCCCGCCATGGCACAGTGGAAAAGAATCCAAATAGGAACCATGAGGTTGTGGGTTCGATCCCAGGCCTTGCTTAGTGGGTTAGGATCTGACGTTGCCGTGAGCTGTGGCGTAGGTCGAAGATTCGGCTCAGATCCCGAATTGCTGTGGCTGTGGTGTAGGCTGGCAGCTGTGGCTCTGATTCAATCCCTAGCCTGAGAACCTCCATATGCTGAGGGTGAGGCCCTAAAAAAAGCAAAAAACAAACAAACAAAAAAAACCCCATAGATTTCAATTTTGGACAATACATGAAGGAGTTCAGTGTGAGATAAAGGCAGCATTTCAAACGAGAATGGGTACATTCTTCACTAAATAGTGTTGAAGTAATAGGCTATTTAGAAAAGATAAAATTTGAAACACTCACTATATACACACACACACACACACGCACTCATGTGTATATGAATCAAAGGCTTAAATATTTTTAAAATATAACTATAAAATCCTAGAAATAAACACAGGTGATTTCCTTTTTTTTTTTTTTTCCTTTTCTGGCCGCCCCACAGCATATGGAGTTCCTGGGCCAGGGATCAGATCCAAGTCACAGTTGTGACCTATCCAATAGCAACAGAAATGCTGGAACCTTTAATCCACTGTGCTGGGCCTGGGATTGAACCTGTGTCCCAGAGCTCCAGCGACACTGCCAATTCCCTTGCACCACAGTGGGAACCCCTAGGTGATTTCTTTCTAATAATCTTGGCTTAGGAGGTCTAGTGTTTAAGGTTAAGGATCTGATATTGTCACTTCTTTCCAGGCTAGGGGTCAAATCGGAGCTGTCGCCGCCGGCCTACACCACAGCTCATAGCAACGCCAGATCCTTAACCCAGGGATCAATGCCAGGGATTAAACCTACATCCTCATGGATGCTAGTCAGCTTCCTTAACCACTGAGCCATGACGGGAACTCCTGATATTGTCACTTCTGTGTCTCAGGTCACTGCTGTGGCACAGGTTCAATCCCTGGCCTGGGAAATTCTTCCTGCTGCTGGTGTGGCAAAAAAGCCTTGGCTTAGAGAAGACTTTCTTTTTCTTCCTTCCTTCCTTCCTTCCTTCCTTCCTTCCTTCCTTCCTTCCTTCCTTCCTCCCTCCCTCCCTCTCTCTCTCTCTCTCTCTCTCTCTCTCTCTCTCTCTATCTCTCTCTTAATTTCTTTCTTTTCTTTCTCTCTTTCAGGGCTGCACCTGCGGCATATGCAAGTTCCCAGGCTAGGGTCGAATCAGAGCTGCAGCTGCTGGCCCACACCAAAGCCACAGCAACGCTGGATCCTTAACCTATTGAGCAAGGCCAGGGATCAAACCCACGTCCTCATGGATACTAGTCATGTTTGTTAATCACTGAGCCACAACAGGAACGCCTAGCAGACTTTCTTTAAAAGGTATAAACCCAGGAACGCCTAGCAGACTTTCTTTAAAAGGTATGAAGAACAAGACTGTTCAAATAGATTTACTGAAAATAGATGTTTGTTGCAAAGTAAAAAAAATCACATAAAGAAAAATTAAAATAAATGACAAATGGGGGGGAGTAATTGCAAGCTATGCTGTAGATAAAAGGGCTTGTTCCTTTTATCTATTGGATACATCAGTTAGAAAAATACTAACACCCCAACTGAAAACTGAACAAAAGATTCAGAAAGCCAATCATAGGGGGAGAATGCAAATTGCTTATTGACCAGAGAAAGTATGCTCGGTATCTTATAATTAAACAAACACAAATTAAAACAATAAGATATACTTTTTCACCTCACACAGGGCAAAAGATTAAAAAAAAAAAATGTAGTGTTGGCTAGGAAACAAGCATCTTTAAAGACTTGGTAACGGTTTATGAAAAAAGAAATGCACTTTTTTTTTTTTTGGCCACCCAGCCGCACATGGACTTCTCCAGCCAGGGATCGGATCTGAGCCACAGTTGCAACCTAAGCCTTAGCTGTGGCAATGCTGGATCCTTAACCCACTGTGCTGGTCTGGGGATTGAACCTGTATCTCAGTGCTCCCAAGAAGCCACTAATCTTGGGAACTCCAAAATGTATAAAAATTTTGATGGACATGTGTTCCAACACAATGTATTTCAGGCATACATCATAAAGATACAGTCATGCTTGTGTGTTGACACCTCTAAAGAAAGATGTTTTCACAAAATTTGTTGTAAAAGTGAGGCATGCAAATGATATGTGTGCTCATCAGTGGAAGGCTGGTTAAATTAAAAGGGGCATTGGCATAGTGGAATACCAGGGAAACGAAAAGCATGAGGTAGCACTCTCTGTGCTGACATCAAAGGCTAGGCAAACGATATCACGGGGAGTTCCTGTTGTGGCTCAGTGGTAACGAACCCAACCAGTATCTATGAGGATTCATGTTTGATCCCTGGCCACCTCGGTGGATTGAGGATCTGGCCTTGCCATGAGCTGAGGTGTAGGTTGCAGACATGGCTTGGATCTGGTATTGCTGTGGCATAGGCTGGCAGCTATAGCTCCAATTCAACCCCAACCCCTACCCTGGGAACTTCCATATGCCAAAGGTGTGGCCTTAAAAAGACCGGAAAAAAAAAAAAAAAAGAGAGAATCTATCTAGTATCCACGAGGATGCAGGTTCAATCCCTGGGCTTGTTCCAGTGGGTTAAGGGTCCGTCGTTGCTGTAAGCTACAGAGTAGGTTGCAGACTCACCTCGTATCTGGCATTGCTGTGACTGTGGCATAGGCTGGCAGCTGCAGCTCTAATTCAATCCCTAGCCTGGGAACTTCCATATGTCCCCTTGTGAAAAAACAAAAATAGCATATGTGATCCCTGCACGAGTGTGGACAAAGGACTTTACAACACTTAAAAGTAGCTGCCTCTGGAGAGGGTGACCAGGGGATCTAGGATGGAAGGGAAACTTATGCTTCCGTCACTGATTTCCTTTTACGTACTCAAAAGTTCAAAAGAGAACGATCTCTTTAATTTAGGAAAGATTGGGAATAGGCTTTTCTGTCACCATCTTGTAGCAACTATCCAGGTTAGATTATTTTGACCATGGCTATATAAAAAATGTGTGTTGGAGTTTCTGCTGTGCCCTGGTGGGTTAAGAATGCAGCTGCAGGAGTTCCTGTCGTGGCTCAGTGGTTAATGACTCCGACTAGGAACCATGAGGTTGTGGGTTCCATCCCTGGCCTTGCTCAGTGGGTTAAGGATTCGGCATTGCCGTGAGCTGTGGTGTAGGTTGCAGACGCGGCTCGGATCCCACGTTGCTGTGGCTCTGGCATAGGCCAGCAGCTACAGCTCCGATTAGACCCTTAGCCTGGAAACCTCCGTGTGCTGAGGGTGCAGCCCTAGGAAAGACAAAAAGTCCAAAAAAAAAAAAAGAATGCAACTGCAGTGGCTCAGAAAAAAAAAAAAAAAAAAAAAAAAGAATGCAACTGCAGTGGCTCAGGTCACTGCAGAGGTGAGGGTTTGACCCCTGGCCCATTATAGTGGGTTAAAAGATCTGGTGTTACTCAGAATCAGTCCCTGGCCTGGGAACTTCCATATGCCGTGGGTGCAGCCATTTAAAAAAAAAAAAAAAAAAAAAAAGTGTGTGTGGAGGAGGCTAGAATGCAGTAAGAACATATGCCAGACTGTGTTAGGTGAACTAAGTTACAGAAAGACAAATACTGTATGATATCACTTACAGGTGGAATATAAAAAATAACAGGGAGTTGCGGTCGTGGCTCAAAGGAAAGGAATCTGACTAGTATCCATGAGGACAAAGGTTTGATCCCTGGCCTCACTCAGTGGATTAAGAATCCGGCATTGCCATGAGCTGTGGTGTAGGTCGCAGGCGTGGCTCAGATCCCGAGTTGCTGTGACAGTGGTGTAGGCCGGCAGTTACACCAGCAGTTACAGCTTCGATCCTACCCCTAGCCTGGGAACCTCCATATGCCTGGGGTGTGGCCCTAAAAAGAAATACACACCAAAATAATGGGAGTTCCCATTGTGGCTCAGCAGGTTAAGAACTCAACATAGTGTTTCAACCATCCTTTTTTAAACTTTATTTATCGTGATTTATGAGAAAAAAGGAAAGAAAATTATATGTGCAATACGAACATATATTTTATACAATGTATGTAAGAATAAACATTACTGTGGAAGAGAGACCAGAAGGATAGATATCTAATTATTAATGACATAATGGATTTTTCTTTTCTTTTTCTTTCTTTCTTGCCTTTTTTTTTTTTTTTTTTTTTTGCAGCAGCTTGACGTGGGATCTCAGTTCCCAGACCAGCACTGATCCCAGGCTACAGCAGTGAAAGCGCCGAGTTCTAATTCCTGGACTCCCGGAAGGTTCTCAAATAAGTAGAATTACAGGTGGTTTCTTCTCTCTTTTTTTTTTTCTCTATTTTCTAAATGTTCATGATGAGCAGGTATTATTTTTAAGGTAAAAAAAAATTGGCCCGCAAATTGAAATAAAATTGTATTTAAAGAATAAAGCGGGAGTTCCCGTCGTGGCGCAGTGGTTAACAAAGCTGACTAGGAACCATGAGGTTTCGGGTTCGATCCCTGCCCTTGCTCAGTGGGGTAACGATCCAGCGTTGGCATTGCCGTGAGCTGTGGTGTAGGTCGCAGACGCGGCTCGGATCCCACGTTGCTGTGGCTCTGGTGTAGGCTGGTGGGTACAGCTCCGATTTGACCCCTAGCCTGGGAACCTCCATATGCCGCGAGAGCGGCCCAAGAAAATGGCAAAAAGACAAAAAAAAAAAAAAAAAAAGAATAAAGCTATGAGGCTGACCAGCAACCCCGCTCCCACCTGTGCAAAGATCCCTGGAGGCTTTAGGGTGTGTTCGCCTCTGCTCACCAGTCCCTGGGAGGACTTTTCCTTTTCTGTCGACAAATGGCAATGTCCTCACCTGGCCCATGACTCCTCAGGGCGTGGGAGGAAAGGGGAGGTGAAGTGATCGCTCAGGGCCTTATCCTGCCATTGAGTCTCCTAGGATATCTACAGGATGTGGCCCGAGGTTTTTCCTCCCCTGGTTTCCCCAAACAGAAAATACTGTCCTTTGTCCAGAAAGTGCTTTGATGGATTGTGGGTACAACCACATTAAAACTTTATCTGAACTCGATGAAAACGTCCTGCAGCCACTTCAAATTTAATTTGTGGAGGTACGTGTTCACCCTTGGTTCCCAGCCTAGATGCAATTTGGCTGCCAATACCTTTTCAAGTGCTTCATCTGAATTTAATTTTGAAGTGCCCTTGATTTTTTGCAAATTCTTGGCGCTGTTGGTAATGCCTTCTGACGTGGGTCTGTCTTTGGTTAATGGGAGTTTTGTCTTTTCATGTAGGTTAATGTCCCCCCACCCCCCCCGCCAACTTTTAAAATCCAGCCTACCCGGTAAGAATTATAAAATCTCATAAATTAAACACAGGACCTAAAAATAAGCCAAAGCAAAGGAAGCAACAGATTTATTGTTTTAGAATGATGCATAGCTCCACCCAGGGCTGTTTTAAAATCTTATTAAGTTCTAGACAGGACTGGCTTTCACAATATGTAGGTCCCAGTGAAAAATGAAAATGTGGGCCTCGTTTCCCCAAAATTATTAAGACTTCCAAGATGATGACAGCAGGTTATTAAACTAATCTCAGGGCCCTTCTAAACGGGCCCTGTGCTATAGCTCAGGTTACATGTCTACAAAGTTGGCCTTGGCTCTGAAGATTTCTGGTAGGTCCTTCCCCACCACCATTAGATCCCATGCCAAAATGCACTCACTGCCTAAAAAAGGTACTTCCTTTTTTTTTTGTCTTTTTAGGGCCACACCCCACAGCATATGAAGGTTCCCAGTCTAGGGGTCTAATTGGAGTTGTTGCTGTCGGCCTACGAAACAGCCACAGCAGTACCAGAACCGAGCCATGTCTGCGACCTACACCACTGCTCACAGCAACTCTGGATCCTTAACCCACTGAGCGATGCCAGGGATCGAACCTGCAAACTCATGGTTCCTAGTCGGATTCGTTTCCGCTGCACCACGACAGGAATTCCTAAAAAAGGTACATTTTATGTTGGAATCCTTTTTTAGGCCGAGCTTGCAGCAAGTGGAAATTCCTGGGCCACGGATCAGACCTGCACCATAACAGTGCCCTGAGCCACTGTAGTGACAATGCTGGATCTTTAACCCACTGTACCACCAGGGAACTTCATGTGGGAACGATTTTGCAAATAATTTTGCTTGGAAATTACATGGCGACAAATAATTCAGCTCTGGTATGATCAGCTCTGATATCTCTATCCATAGATAGCCCTAAAAATAGTGTATATTTTTAGAAATTCCTGTGTGGGGAGGAAATCAGAAATATTAAAATTGGCAATGAATGGAGTTGTCATTGCTTTGCTGTAAGAATATTAAAGAACTATATATCTCAATATTACAGTTTTTTTTTTTTGTCTTTTTAGGGCTGCACCCTTGGAATATGACAGTTCCCAGGCTAGAGGTCCAATCTGTAGCTGCCGGTCTATACCACAGCCACAGAAACACCAGATCCAAGCCACTTCCATGACCTACACCATAGCTCATGGCATCGCCAGATCCTTAACCCACTGAATGAAGTCAGGGATCGAGCCTGAGTCCTTATGGTTACTACTCAGATTCATTTATGCTGAGCCATGACAGGAACTCCAGTTATTATCATTTTCTTTTGATTCAAAGCTGATTTTTTTTTTTTGTAGGGGGGACCCAATTTTTTTTTTTTTAAGGCCTCACCCTCGGCACATGGAGGTTCCCAAGCTAGGGGTCCAATCAGAGCTACAGCTGCCGACCTACACCACAGCCACAGCAACGTCACATTCAAGCCACGACTGCAACCTACACCACAGCTCACGACAACGCTGGATCCTTAACAACCCACTGAGCGAGACCAGGGTTCCAATCTGCATCCTCATAGATACTAGTCAGGTTCGTTACCACTGAGCCACAACAGGAATTCCTCCTCTATTCCTATCCTGACATGTCCCCTCATGAGAATAGACCAGCTCCTCTTAATACATCACATATACACACAAACACACACACACAGAGTGAAGGTTACTGATAAAACACATGAGGCTAGAAAGCTCTGTTTGGTACAGAGGATATTTAGGGCTTATTTTCTCTTGTTTTGTTCACCTAAAGTTAGAACTATGTCTTGGTGTCTGTACCCCCTGTAACAAACTTACCTTTACATTTCATTGGTTAAAATTGGATGACATGTCCAATTGGCAAGAGAACTGAAATCCTGAAAGACCTAGATTCAATTCCTGAGGTGGGTAGCTTCACCTTTTCTGAATCACAGGACAGCATGGAACATAAACATTAGAGTGAAATTGGTCAGGCCAGCAGGGAAGAAAGGTAACACCCAGCAATGTCTTCTCACCAGCCCAAGCTCTGTCAATTGGACTTAAACCCACGCAAGATCTGGACGCAGGAACAACTGATGCCAAGAGACAGTCCTGGGTGGAATCCATTTTGGCTCAGGTTGAAACAGCCAGTTGCCAAAGGTTTGGAGGCCATGTTTCTAATAACGAGGTCCAAGTGTTATTAGAACAGTGGAAGAAGCCATGTCTGTGGTCAGTGGCAGCAGCAAAGGCATCTTCACAAGCCTAGGTGGGCACAATTTTGGACATATTTTTCTTGTGGACATAGCCTTCAATCCTAGTTATCCCCTCGACTGGCATTCTGTGAATTATGAAAAAGCCTATAATAACCTTTTTTCCTGACAGTTTAGATTCTGTTTCCTGTATCTCTGAACTTGATTATTTGTCCCTTTCTGAGGGGCTAAATTAGATTGCCACATGTGAAAATATCATGCAGAACTTAGATGAGCAAATGGAAAACTTCATTTCACTGTTGCTATTGTACAGCTTAATAGTCCACGAAATCCTCAGTTTGAGCTTAAACTTTCTTGCTTGGATAACTCAAAGCTGAACTCAGAAGCTTCAACTCTGCTTTCAGGGGAGTTGTGCTTTAAATCCTGCAAATGAAGGAGTGACCTTGTGTGGGAGCAAGACAACGCCTTCTTCTTCATGGTTTGTAGATTCCTCTCTTTCTCTCTTTGTGGGTGGCCTCAAGGGACCTATCTTGTGAAGGCAGAAGGGGGAGGTTCCATGCTGAAAGAGAAAATTCCACGATAGCTGAAAGATATGCTTTTCCTATTTCATAATAAAGCCAAGTTCCATTATCACATTGACTCCTTCAGCAAAGTGGTTGCATTGTCCTACCAGATGGAGGGCATCTCATGTAGTTGAATCTGTGTAGTTGTCAGTGTTTGGATGCTGCTGAGGAGTATGTTACAATGTATGCAGACTGCAGATAAAGTACGCAAAACAGGATGGAGGTCTGTACTGGCCACTGGGAGTCATAGGTGACTATTATGGGCTGCAGTCTTGACTTGGCATCCTCAGGTCATCTTGAGTGAACTTCATAAGAGTAGAAGGCAATCACACACCCAAGAAGAAATATCCCCCTGCTATATAGCACTGGGAACTATAACTAGTCACTTGTGATGGAGCATGATGGAGGATAATGTGAGAAAAAGAATATATGTGTGACTGGGTCAATTTGCTGTACAGTAGAAAATTGACAGAACACTGTAAACCAACTATAACGTAAAAAATAAAAATCATTAAAAAAAAAAAAGGAAGAAATATCCATGTGGACTGGTCACACAAACCTTTAGAAGGCTTAGGGCATCTGAAAGCCTTCAGACACCTAGAGACTATTATGACATGGACCAGAGTTAGAGGGCAAGGATGCCTGCATATGCAACCAGAGCAGAGTCACGGTCTGCAGATCCCTCCTGCAACTCCTTCCTGGGCTCAGGCCCCATCCCTGCTGCAGAGATATGGACTTTCTATTAAAGTACCTTCAGATAAAGCTCAACTATCTTAATTCCATCAGCTTTTCCCTTCTTGGCTGATCCTGGCGATCCTAGCAGTGTGTCTCCTTGTTTCAGTTCTCTTTCTGCTCCAGATGAACCACATGGAAAAACAGTTCCTAAAACTATGGCAGTCACCCGACCACTCCTTGTATAAACTTCATAAATTGCTGTTAGGCACAGACACTTGGCAAAGATTCATTTGGAGCTGTGAGTGCATAAAGTGTCCTGGTTCTTGATGTAACTGATTCAGAAGCCAAAGAAAAAAACATATGTGAAAATCAGGCCAGGCCAACCCTATAAATAGCTCTAACGTAGCACTGTACGTGCTGAGTTCCCCTATATTGTTATGAACTTGTTCTCTTTGCCAAAAATGTGATAGAAAATTTGGAGCTCCTCTTTTAATCATCAATGCCATCACCTTTTTTTATTCCATCAGAACTGAGTAGTACTTTAACCTGAGTCCTTCAGTTTTTCTTTCTTTTTCTAACTTCGTCCATATAATCCCTAGGCAATGTGAATTTGCTCCTTGTCCAATATGTCTTTTCTGACAAATGATGCCTTGAAATCCCCTCTCCTATGGATTAAGATTTGGATCCAACTACTGTTACTGAATTCGTAGAATTTAGGGATGGTGCTTTGTTTTCTTAGGTGAAATATTTTAGTTAATCCCCCCAAAATTCTTGTGAAGTGGGAGATATGATTTGAATTTACAGGAAAAGAATCTAAAGCTCAGAGGAAGTCCCTGGTTGGCCAAGGCCACATATATTCTCAGTGACAATGATGGAGCTGGGCATACACCCATAACTTCTTTTTCTTTTTTGGTCTTTTTAGGGCCACATCCGTGGCATATGGAAGTTCCCAGGCTAGGGGTCAAATTGGAGCTGTAGCTGCTGCCCTATACCACAGCCTCAGCAACGTGGGATCCAAGCCGCATCTGTGACCTACACCACAGCTCACAGCAATGTTGGATCCTTAACCCACTGAACAAGGCCAGGGATTGAACCTTCATCCTCATGGATACCAGTTGGGTTACTTTCTGCTGCACCACAACAGGAACTCCTGCAACTAGCCTCTTATTTACACTTCCTGAAGCAGGAGATAGGTGGGCTCTGGGATAAACATTTACAACCAGCCACCTATCTATACCTCAAGACAGAAATAACAACAGGCACAAGGCAAATAACTGATAACTGGTCTTCTGTGAACTTCTTAGACAATGGTAATGACAGGATCAAAAGAGGGGGCTGAGCACTGCTTGGACAAAAGATCAAGAGGTCGCGTACTTCCCATCCTCAGGGTCAGCGAGACTCCAACCATACACGCGCAGAGAGACCCCTCTGGGTCAGAAAGGGAGGGGGTGCCAGGCCATAATAAGTCTGGATAACCTTCCCATCATGCTCTACTTTGGAATCCAGCTTGGCCAAAAGATGCACAAACAGATCGGGAGAGGGTCTGGTCAGGTGTGAAAGATAAAATAAGATAATTGGCCAAAGGAAGACAAAGAGCCGGAAGAATTGCCCCATTTAAGTGGTTTAAGTTACCTCTCTGAGCGCTCCTCATTCAGGGGGACACCTGCGCCCTCACTCCTTTGGGTGTGCATTACTGCTTTGCTTCTGCTTTAGATAAACAGACCTCTTCTCTGTGTGCTCGCCCACATGTTGTAGTATGTTTCCAACAACAAAACTTGTACCTGTTTTCATAGTCTTTGCCTCCTTGAAATATTCTTGCTTTCTACAGGGGGCAAAATCAGGGCAATTCTGCTTTTAGCCATTAGCTAATCTAGTGGCTAGGATTCCTGGTTTTCATCCAGGCTGCCCAGGTTCAATTCCTGAGCAGAGAACTAAGATCTCGCTTCAAGCCATCACTCACTGCTATCTCTCCAAAATCATTATGAACTGGAAAAACATAGACTCGGTCAGATTTCATTAAGGGAAAGACAATAATGTAGACTAATTGAGTCAACTTTTGGGGAAAAAAAAAGTTATTTTCTGTATTTACCTTAATGAGTAAACTCTTATTGCTGTACCTGCTGATATTATTTTATTGTCTTTGCAACTTCAATTTTTCTGAAAGAATTCTGTATAAACTCCTTATTGCTGCTTTTTTCTTTCTTTCTTTTCCCTTTAGACTTACTGACTTGCAGCATTTCTTTGTTTCTTTTTTTTTTTTTTTGGCCATATGCACACAGAAGGTAGAAGTTCCCAGTGCCAGGGATTGAATCTGTACCATAGCATCAATCCAAGACGCTGCAGTGACAATGCTAGATCCTTAACCGACTATGCCACCAGGGAACTCCTAAGCTGCTACATTTCTATGGGACATAAAAGAAGATACTGGTGCCCATGCTTGAGCTAAAATGAGATGGTGACATTCACACTCAGGAAGAGAGCAAGCATGGCCCTTCTCTTCCCATTGTCATGCTTGGAAGATCTAATTTGCTGTGATCCACACACAGGGTGAGGCAACAGGCCTCCGTGGAAAAAAGTATTTTCGGGAGTTTCTGCTGTGGTGCAGTGGAAAACAAATCCGATTAGTATCCATGAGGATGAGGGTTCGATTCCTGGCCTCACTCAGTGGGCTGGGAATCTGGCGTTGCCGTGAGCTGTGGTGTATTTCGCAGATGAGGCGTGGATCCCGAGTTGCTGTGGCTGTAGTGTAGGCTGGCAGCTATAGCTCTGATTCCACCCCTAGCCTGGGAACTTCCATATGCTGCAGGTGCAGACATAAAAGCAAAAAAAAAAGAAAAGCAAAAACGATTCCTATGGCTGATATCAATTACTGGGGCCACCCCTGTGGTGGGCTCAAAGCCCCAAGGCCAAGTCAAACTTGAATCTTCTCAGTTTGTCATGTACATGCATCAAATGTCCTTTTAAATATATTTATTTATTTCTGGAGTTCCCGTCGTGGCGCAGTGGTTAACGAATCCGACCAGGAACCATGAGGTTGAGGGTTCGGTCCCTGCCCTTGCTCAGTGGGTTCGGTCCCTGCCCTTGCTCAGTGGGTTAACAATCCGGCGTTGCCATGAGCTGTGGTGTAGGTTGCAGACGCGGCTCGGATCCCGAGTTGCTGTGGCTCTGGCGTAGGCCGGTGGCTACAGCTCCGATTCGACCCCTTGCCTGGGAACCTCCATATGCCGCAGGAGCGGCCCAAGAAATGGCAACAACAACAACAACAACAACAACAAAAGAGAAAAAGACAAAAAGACAAAAAAAAAAAAAAATATATATATATATATATATATATATATATATATATATATTTATTTCTTTCTTTAAGGCAGTGCCTGCGGCATGTGGGAATTCCTGGGCCAGGGATTGAACCTGCACCACTAGAGTAACCAGACACTGCAGGGACAACACAGGCTCCTTTCTTAGAAGCTTCGAGAGCCCTAAAAAAGAGGAGAGAGAAGCTTCAAAGCACCTACAATGTAACAGCACTTTCTGAATGGTTCTTTGCACATAGATGGCCATGTTTGGACCAAACTGGACCACCGTTTTGCCAGACAATGAGAGTGCCTGACTCATCATCCTTTATGCACTGATGGTCAGAAGCAATGGGTGGAGTGATCTGAAAGTTCTTCCCCAATAGCTCCCTGTGCTAAGTCGTTACTGGCTGCATGATCATTTCTCTCTCAGTGGACACACATTGAATCCTTTAGCAGAAGCATTAAACACAAAAAGCAGGAATTCCCTTGTAGCACGCTGGGTTAAGGATCCTGGGTTGTCACCACAGTGGCTGGGGTTGCTGTTGTGGCATGGGTTCAGTCCCCGGCCTGGGAACTTCCACATGCCCCAGGTGCAGCCAAAAAAAGAATTTTTTTTTTTAGGTTGTTTCTATGTGTTATCAGTTTCTTGCTTAGATATATAGTACTTATATTAGCACAGGATTCTGGTAATTTTTTTTTTTTCTTTTTAGGGCTACACCAGTGGCATATGGAAGTTCCCAGGCTAGGGGTCTACACCACTGCCACAGCAGCGCCAGATCCCAGCCACACCTGTGACTTAGTACACCACGGCTTGCAGCAACACTGGATTCTTAACCCACTTTCTTAACCCACGGAGTGAGGCCCAGAATCGAACCTGTATCCTCATGGATGTTAGCCGGTTCCGTTTCTGCTGAGCCACGACGATGGAACTCCTGGTAATCTCGGAATTTTATCTGATAAAGAAAACCTTTGTTTACTTGATCTCCACAAATCAGACCAGGAGCCAGCACTGGTAAAGCTGATTTAGGTTCCCATGGTAATTTCAGAGCCACTTTTGCTCTAGGCAGGACGGGCAAACTCCTGGTGTGGACTAGAAAGCTTTGTGAGCTAATCCTCTTTGGCACCTTCTTACTCCTCTCTATGATGTGCCTGTTGCATCAAAGGATTCCTCTTTCCCTTGAACTATTTCTTTTCTTTCTTTTTTTCTTTTTTTGGTCTTTTTTTTTTTTGGGCCACACCTGCAGCATGTGGAGGTTCCCAGACTGGGGGTCAAATTAGAGCTGCCTACACCACAGCCATAGCAACTTGGGATCCCAGCCATGTCTGTGACCTACACCACAGCTCACGGCAACACTGGATCCTTAACCTGCTGAGCGAGGCCAGGGATTGACCCCATATCCTCATGGATGCTAGTTGGGATGGTTAAGTGCTGAGTCACAGTGAGAACTTCCCTTCAAATATTTCTGATGGGATCTTCTGCCTCCTTGAACAGCTTCTGAAGTTTTCGGGGCCTTTTGTCTGATTCTGTGTGTCGTAAACTCATGTTTATAATCCCTTTTGTCTTCTTGAGCATCAATGAGAATAGTCTCATGTTGGAACCACTAATGTGTAAGAAAGGCATTCTTACACAATTGTACGATGTCACTATTTGCACCCCTGTAATGCCTTTCAGGGGTAAAATGCATTATGTGGGGCCCCCCCCTCCTGGAATACTTGGAATAGAAGAAATAGGAGGCCATACAAAGGAATGAGAAAATGGAATTTTTTATTTTTTTTGTCTTTTTAGGGCCGCACCTGCAGCATATGGAGGTTCTCAGGCTAGGGGTCCAATCGGAGCTGTGGCTGCTGGCCTGCACCACAGCCACAGCGACACTGGATCCTTAACCCACTGAGCAAGGCCAGGGATTGAACCCGAAACCTCATGGTTCCTAGTTGGATTAGCTAACCACTGAGCCATGATGGGAACTCCAGAGAAAATGGAATTCTAGAGTTTTCAGTTTGAAGGGCACTGGTGCTGGCATAAAGAGGAGAGTTTGCAAAAACACCTAGCCAACCACATTTTCCCCCAGAGAAGAGAGAGAGCAAAGGTTTGGCAATAAGAGGCAGAGAGCTGGAGATCCCTGTCCCCCAGGGTCATCATCCCTAAGGTAGGGGGATTCAGGATATGTCAGGACCCTCTTCAAGCATGGCTTGTGCTTACCACCTGAAGAAGCCACAGAAAGGTGGAAGCTTTGTAGAGGAGACGCCCTGCCATCAGCCTGTGTTACGAGTAAAGTAGAAAAGCCCTGGGGTTCCTCTTGTGTCTTGGGAGGTTACGAACCTGACTAGTATCCGTGAGGATGTAGGTTCAATCGCTGGCCTCACTCAGTGGGTTAAGGATCTGATGTTGCTGCAAGCTGTGGAGCAGGTCACAGATGTGGCTCGGATCTGGTATTGCAGTGGCTATGGCTGTGGCTGGCAGCTCCAGCTCCAATTTGACCCCTAGCCTGGGAACTTACATATGCCATAGGTGCAGCCCCCCCCCCCCGGCCCCCAAAAAAGTCCTGATTCCCACTTGGGGTCTGGAAAATTCAGAGGAGGAGCAGGCTAGCCGGGACTTATAAGCCAAGATAAGAGAATGCCAAAGATGAAGCACGTACCACCCCCCCATCCCTCTGAGAATGAGAACCCAGTCACATCCTTCCTTTCAAATCCTATTTCAGAGTTGATTTTAAAAACAAAATAAATTTTTTTTTTTTTTTTTTTTTTTTTTTGTCTTTTTGCTATTTCTTGGGCCGCTCCCGCGGCATATGGAGGTTCCCAGGCTAGGGGTCCAATCGGAGCTGTAGCCACCAGCCTACGCCAGAGCCACAGCAACGCAGGATCCGAGCCTCGTCTGCAACCTACACCACAGCTCATGGCAACGCCGGATCGTTAACCCACTGAGCAAGGGCAGGGATCGAACCCGCAACCTCATGGTTCCTAGTCGGATTCGTTAACCACTGCGCCACGACGGGAACTCC
This sequence comes from Sus scrofa, assembly GCF_054392235.1. NCBI lineage: Eukaryota > Metazoa > Chordata > Mammalia > Artiodactyla > Suidae > Sus > Sus scrofa. The sequence continues at coordinate 71,379,562 of NC_139393.1, forward strand.
AAAATAAATTTTTAAAACATCTGCCGATTTTTTTTTTTTTTTTTTTTTTTTTTTTTTAAATTTAGGGCTGTAGCTGAGGCATATGGAAGTTCCCAGGCTAGGTGTCTAATCGGAACTAAGGCTGGAGGCCTACACCGCAGCCACACCAAAACTGGATCCTTAACCCACTGAGCAAAGCCAAGGATGGGATCTGCATCATCATAGATACTAGTCCAGTTGGTTTCTGCTGAGCCACAATGGAACCTCCCACAGCTTTATTTTAAAGGGGCCAATAGAGGAAGTACAGGTGCTCTAAAACCCCAAACTCCTTGGTGGCAAACTCCCTGATGGTGTTGGGGGGCAGTTTCTATAGGCAAAATTTGGGGTGAGGGCTGCAGGGTGTGTGGCTTTCCTCCGATTGGCTGGCAGTAAGGTAACAGGACAGTGCTCCAGGAATCTAGTGCTCAGCCTGAAGTAGCCATCCTCCTCCTGGGCGGAGGCCTTGCTTCTGCAGAAGTACTCAAAAGACACTGCTATGTATATTCCTTGAGGAGGAACCAGGACCCTGTCCCAAGACTGCACCATTGTTTCTGGACTGCTCCTCCCTTGTTTCTCCATCTCCTCCCTTCCCTGATTAGCAATCACTTGAATCTGCCCTTTGGAACTAGAGGAAGGTCAAGAAGGCCAAAAGAAGCCCATTTCCTAAAAACAAGAAAAGAGGCACATGGAAAGGACTTGCAGGTGGGAGAGGCCCACAGGGTCCTGCTCCCTTTCAATCTGATTTGTAATCAGGTTAGGTCTATAATCCCTATTTTTCATCTTTGTGGTACAAACATAGAGACATTCTTTCCATATCAATGAGGTATCTTAGCCTATCACCTGGGAGCCCAGCCCTGGTTCTTCGTGCACCCAGGTGTCTAGGCCATGTCCTTTCCTAATTCTTCTTCATTTAGGACTCTCACTCATTTTAAAAGAAACATCAAATCCCTACTAAGAGGGAGTTACCTTGTGGGAGGGAGTTCCCATTGTGGCTTCAGTGGGTTAAGAACCCAACTAGCATCCAGGAGGATGTGGGTTCCATTCCTGGCCCCGCTCAGTGGGTTAAGAATCCAGCATTGCTGTGAGCTGTGGTGTAGGTCGCAGACACAGCTTGGATCTCGTGTTTTTGTCACTGTGGCGTAGGCCAGAGGCGATGGCTCTGATTAGAGCACAGTCTGGGAACTTCCATATGCTGTGGGTGTGACCCTGAAGACAAAGAAAAAAGAAGGGGTTACCTTATGGTTAAAAAAACATACCTAAAAAAAGAAAACCAAGCTATATTAATACCTTCTGTCTTTGGACAGTCCCAAAGCCCAGAAGTAGGGCTTTAAAAGAGATCTAGGAGGCCAGGGAATGTGGGTAATAATGAATGTGGGTAATAATTTTTCCCCAAACTGCAGTTTGTCAATTAATTAGGAGGCTCATCAAGGAACTCACTATGGGAGGGAAGCTCTGTGTAATGTGTCAGTTGAGCTCATGGTAACTCCTGGCATGAAAAATGAGAACTCCACTTGGCTGAAACCATTCTTCTTGCACAATAGTTGAGACACACCCCATCTGTACCATGAACACCCCCAACACCAGACCCTCCAGAGGCCCCCAGATAAAGCCCATTCAGACCAGAGGGGCATATCCTGGAGAAGACTGGCAGAGAGACTTCACTGTCATGCCCAGAGCACAGGGCAACTTCAGATAACTCTTGGTGGACATGTTTTCAGGGTGAGTAGCAGGTTCCCCACTGGAACTGAAACAGCTGGTGAAGTGACAAAGTATTACAAAAAGGTTTGTGTTCCCAGGATTCTTACAAAGTGATAATGGTGCAGCATTCCTGTCGCAAATGACAAATAGGATAACAGGTGGGCATAAATGGACTTTGCACTAAGCTTGGAGACCCCATTCGTCAGGGAAAGTAAAGAGATCCAATTAAACCTTAAAAGGAACTTCAGTCAAGCAATGCCAAGAGAGCCAAGAACATTGGATTAAGTTTACTCCCAATTGCCCTGCTCAGCATGTGGTTAGCTTCAAGGAACAAGTTAAAGTTAAAAGCTGTTGAATTCCCCAACGCCATGAGAAGGGACACTTTGAAACAACTCCAATGCACCCTCCAGGTAGGAGAAACCAAGGTAACCAGGTGCTGCCCACACCCACCAACCTGCCCTCCACCCCTTCCAGCCAGGAGACCAGGTGCATCTAAAAACCTGGAAATCCTGCAGCCACGAGACCAGCTCAGTCCTAAGAGGAACGAACCCCACTTGGTGATGCTCATCACCCATCTGCCCCGAAGCTGCGTGGGGTCCCTCTGTGGAGACATCACACTTGAGTGAGGGGGCCCTGAGCCCCAACCTCCAGAGAGACAACCCTGTGCCAACCAAGCCCCTTGACTAACATGTGAACTCACTCTGTCCTGAAGCTTCTCTTCTGAAAACCAACATAAATGTGTCCCTAGAGAGCAGACTACTAATTGCAGGACTCACTGCACTCAGATGGGAGCTAGTGCAGGGGGAACTAAATACAACACTGTCACCAAAAAACAGGTAACAGTCACCTTGGCAACAGTGACCAAAAAGACTAATGTGGACTTCCAGCTGTGACAAAAGTCGACTGCCTCACTGGCCAGGATGGCAGTTGCCAGGATCATCCCCCAGCTGCCTGTGGCGGGGGTCTGTGCACAGGCCAGGGCAACTGGTTGTTGTCAGGTGTATGCACGTGGCCTAACTGAAGGCCACTTGGCTGCAGAGACTAGGCCGCCTAATCTGGTGGAACAAACCCAGAGCCCGGGGGATGTGGCCGCCCTAGCGCTGCGGGGTCTGCACCTTTCCTGGCCCTTCAGTGACCCTGAGCATCTATAAAACCCTCAAAGGCGGCGGCTCAAGGACAAAACAGTTGGGGCTGAGACCCAGTGGCCACCAGACACGTGTGCAGATGACGGAAGAGGCCCTGCTTCTCTCCAGGGTCGTGACGACCCCACACGCACAGGAAGTGACTGCAGGAGCTGGACCTGCGCCCCTCAGCGCCCCTCAGGGACCAGGAGCAGGACGGGCCCAGAGGAGGCTGTGCCACCCGCCAAACCCGTCAATAGCCCTGGAGTCAACATGGAAAATGGTCAAAAAATAAGGTCTAACCTTCTTTTTCCATTGTGCTTAGCCCAGTGTCACTTGCTCACAGGAGGTCCCCCCGACCAGAGTCCCTGGTACCAGGTGCCTGAGCCTCCACCTCCGCTGAGCGGGCCGTGTGCAGAGACTGCGCGCTGAGCACTGCGCTCTGGGGCCTGAGCTGTGCAGCTGCCCCGCCCCATGGGAGCCCCGCCCCTCCTCCAAAGAGCCCCGCCCAAGGATCCCCCCCCCCCGACAGGAGCCCCGCCTTTCCCCCCACAGGAGCCCCGCCCCGTAGGAGCCCCTCCCCTCCACCAAGGAGCCCCTCCTCCAAGGAGCCCCCCCCGACAGGAGCCCCGCCCCTTCTCCAAGGAACCCCCCCCCCCACAGGAGCCCCGCCTTTCCCCCACAGGAACCCCGCCCCGTAGGAGCCCCTTCCCTCCCCCACGGAGCCCCTCCTCCAAGGAGCCCCCCCCACAGGAGCCCCCCATCCCGACAGGAGCCCCGCCCCGTGGGAGCCCCGCCCCCCACAGGAGCCCCGCCCCTCCCCCCGAAGGGAGCCCAGGCAGCAGCTGCCCAACAGCCAGTGGAGAGAGTGTGTTACGCGCCTTCCTTTGCCTCAGACCCAAACTTGTCTTCATTCCACACGTGTGAGCGACGCCAGGAGGACGTGACTGGGGAGGGTGGGTAACAGGACAGGAAGAAATGGAACTAAGAAAATTATTCATTTCTTAAATACGAGTGTGGTCTGCATGTCCCTTGAGGAGGGATGTTTACCCTTGGAAACGTGCGTCTCCCCTCCTGATAGAAGCCAGGTGAGGTTTATGGACCTTGTTTTATCAGGTCAGACCCTCACACGCTCTCAGAGGCGGGAGTCTTGAAGGAAATCCATTGCCCGGGAGACCCGGGCTCACACCAGACCCAGGAGCCCACCTGTCAGAGCGTTTCCTCCTTCAGACGCCCCCACCCTACAGACCTGAGCCCCAGGAAGCGCCCCTGTCCTCTAAACTGAGGGACTGGGACCTGAGACCTGCCTGACTGGCCAGGGGTCTGGAGCCGGATTCACAGGAACTAGTGGTTTCTATGAGGACGGGTTTCCTGCAGGGGGCGGTAGAGAGTCTCGTGACCACCGTGGAAGGGGGGCCTCCATAAAACAGCAGGGGAGTTCCCCTCGTGGCTCAGCTGGTTAAGAACCCGGTGTGGTCTCTGTGAGGATGCAGGTTCCAGCCCTGCCCTTGCTCAGTGGGTGAAGCATCCAGCGTTGCCTCAGTCTGTGGCAGAGGTCCCAGTGGAGGCTCTATCCAGCAATCTGTGGCTGTGGTGCAGGCCTCAGCTCTGATTTGACCCCTAACCTGGGAACTTTCATATGCCACAGGTGAGGCCAAAAAAAAAAAACCCCAAATCAAAAACAAAACAAAAAAAAAGGTGCATCTTTTGGCCCCCAGGAGTTCCCACAAAGGCACCCTCCCCCTTTTTTTTCTTGGCTGTGCCTGTTGCCTGTGGATCCAACCCACGCCAGGGAGCCAACCCACTCCATGAGCCAAAGCAGTGACAATGCATGATCCTTAACTGCTAGCCAACCAAGGGGATCTTTTTTGGGCTAAAGGCCCAATTCTTTAGGTAATTTCCCTTTTAGAATCTGTGAAAGAGGAGTTCCTGCTGTGGCGCAACAGGATGGGCGGCATCAGGACACAGGTTAGATCCCCAGTCCCGGGAAGTGGGTTGAAGGACCTACTGGGTTAAAGGACCTGGTGTTGCCACAGTTGTGGCATAGGTCTCAACTGTGGCTGGCCTCTGATCCCTGGCCCAGGAACTCCATATGCCGAGGAGCAGCCAAAAAAAGTAAAAAGAAATCTGGGAAAGGCAAGTTCTCAAAAACTTTGGCCATTTCCCTTCTGCACTGTAATACCCTTTTGATGTTATTCCAGCTCCTGAATTAACTGTCAGAACATCCCTACCCAGGGCAGAGCTGCAGTTCCAGGGAAGCTGACAGGACAGGCTGGGGACATGGGAAAGGGGACAGTCGCCCCACCTCCATGCACTGACCTGCTGGGGACAGAGCATCATCCTGTCAGATGGACAGAGACCCAAAGACTCAGGTCCTGCCCCACAGTCCTGTGCAGGGTGAGCCAGGAGGTCAGGGGACATTCCGCACCCTCTCAGGGAGCCTCCTTAGTGAACAGCTCACAACACCAGGAAGCAGGAATCCGTTGTCTGTCACACATAAGCCACCCAAGACAAAGGGCCTTAAACAGCGGGCACTGAGCTATTATTTAGCACAAATGCGTGGGCTGAGGAGGAGGGGTGTGGCTGGCCTCATGGGCTCACTCACCCGCCTGCCCCCAGCTCAGGGCCCAGCAGGCCCTGGGTGTCCAGGACAGGCCTCACTTCCATCTGAGGCCTGGGCTGGGCTGGCTGGGAGAGCTGGGATGTCCTGGTCTCTCTCTCCACGTGGCCTCACATCTCAGGCCACTGACAGCATGGTGGTCAGAGAGGGTTCTCCGATGGAGTCCCCTTTGAGCAGAAATCTAAAGGATTAGAGGGCAGCAGTGAGCAGGCAAAAGGGGGAGAGGCTGGTAAGAGGGAGGGAAATGATTTGTAAGAGGGAATAAGTATGATGCTTCTAGAAAAAAAGGGAATAAAGTTAGTTTGGTTATTGCACAGAATACAAGAAAAGAGGGAGGGTGGATGTCAGATCATGCAGGTTCAAGGAGCTGAGGATTTTTTTTTTTTCCTTTTTAGGGCCCCATCCATGGCATATGGAGTTCCCAGGCTAGGGGTCAAATTCGAGCTGCAGCTGCCAGCTTACAACACAGCCACAGCAAAGCTAGATTCCAATCGAGTCCATGACCTACACTGAAGCTCACAGCAATGCCAGATCCTTGACCCATTGAGTGAGGCTGGGGATAGAACCTGCATCCTCATGGACACTAGTCAGGTTTGTTATCATTGAGCCACGGTGGGAACTCCCTGAGGATTTTTTGAACAATCTTCATACTAGGAATAATGGGAAAAAACTGAAAGGTTTTAAACAATGGAATGACATGATCCAATTTGCTTTTTAAAGAAAGCATATGGTTATGTATTTCAGGTACTGCAGAGGGACTGGAAGCAGACTTTATCACCCTCAGCACTATTGACATTTGGACTAGATAATTCTTTGTCAGTGGTGGGACCTGTCTTGTACATTGCAGAATGAGTTGCAGTGTCCCCGACCTCTACCCACTAGATGCCAATAATCACCAGCCCCCTTAGTAGTGTCATTGTCAACCTCTCCATCCAGACATTGCCATCTGTCTCTGGGGCAGTCGATTCCCGGTTGAGAACCACTGGGCTGGAGTGAGGGCAGGGCTTCTCTGCTCACAATGACTGGCTTCCAGGAGAGAAACACCCAGGCCCTGGGCTTGACAGGTGGGGGTGGACCTGAGATAAGCAGAAGCGATTTCAGAGACCAGAAGATGAACTCACTCTATCTGGGTGGACAGACCCATCAAGATAGTCCAGTCCTCACTCCCCTCTTGGCTTCCCTCTTTAGACATTCCACCTGCTCTGAAAAAAGAACCCAGTTTTATTTGTGTTGGAGAACACTTATACTTGGATGGCAAAAGGATTACATGTGAAATAGTTCCTTTTCACTCCTTTGTATTTGTTGGTGCTCATATAGTCACCATCCGATGAGGGAATTGACTGGACATGAGTAAGGCAGGGTGTTTCCAGGCCTATATTTGAATGAGGGACATCTAGAGGTTTGAAGGGCAAACCCTGAGGACTGCAGGCGTTGGAGAGCGGTCTCTGGAACGAGCCTGCCTAAGTCACTGGCCCCAAATCTCAGCCCCCTGTGCACAGAGGCCAGCTTGTTCTTTTTCATGACATCTGTGCCCTCCTTCCCTAGGTTTTTACACAAAGACTAACAATTTTCTATCCCCCGCCTGCCTGTAAGGAGGCATTGTCACAAATGGTGAGCTCCCAGCCCTAAAACACTTGGCAGTCCTCTGATAAAAGGCCCTGCCCTTATTTCTCCACCTCTAGAGTGCCGTTTTCTGTAGGAGAGGAAAGGTTGTGTTTTCTGCTCCTACAAAGGAAAAATAGAGGCCAAAACCCCTTTAAAATCAAAGCATTTTTCTTGAGGCCAAAGCACGCACCTCTTGAGCCTCCAGCCAAGCCCGTGAAAAGGCTTTGTTAGATTATCTAAAGCTCTCAGGGTTCATAAAGGTCATAGTTTCACTCACGCTCAGCTTGAGAAGTTTGGCCTTTGCTTCTCAGACACAGAGAAATTGAATGGGAAATTCTCGTTTCATTTCTACCCTACCCCCACTCTTTTCTTTCTGACTTAATGAATATAGTTACCCAGAAGGTAATCAGTCATGTTATGGTCTATTGTATTATAAAAGTGTTATTATTAAATTCTTGGCAATGTAATCACATAAAATTCTGAGAACAATATAAAAAGCTGAAAGTCATTCTTTTCTTCATGGTCAGAAGTCTGGTGCCTTTCTATCTACCTCCCAATTTTTTTCATGGACAAAGGTGACCATGAATCATCACCACAAACAACAGAGCCAGGAGCCAGGACCCAGTTCTACCCATTCTTACTTAGAAAGGAGCTATTTAGGGAGTTCCTGCTGTGGCTAGTATCCATGAGGATGTGGGTTCGATTCCTGGCCTCACTCAGTGGATTAAAGATCCAACGTTGCCATGAACTGTGGTGTAGGTTGCAGACGCGGCTCAGATCCAGCATTGCTGTGGCTGTGGCGTAGGCCGGCAGCTGTAGCCCTATTCAACCCCTAGCCTGGGAATCTCCGTATGCTGTGGGTATGGCCCTAAAAAGACCAAAAAAAAAAAAAAGAAGAAGAAATGAGCTATTTTAGAATGCATTCCAATTACTAAATGTAGGATTGGCAGAAATTTGGAACATTGTTATGTGTTAAACATCACAGTCATAATAGTTACAGGTAAGAATAAATGCTAAGGTTTATAGGCAAAAATATGATGAGAAACAGGACATTTGCATAGACTCAAAGTACATCCCCGCAAGTCCCTTAGTGAATTGAAATGGAAATAGTGAATTGACAGCAGACAAACCTGTGGTGGAGTTAATATCACCAGTGTGGAAACCCGTCTACATCACGTGTCTCCTAACATGATGTCAGCGTGACTGGCTGCAGAGCGTGCAGATTAAACACTGTTTCTGGGTGAATCTTCGAGGGTGTTTCTGCAGGAGCAGCATTTGAATCATCAGACTCTGGAGCATGGCCTCCCCACGGCCATCATCACGCCTGAGGGCCCGAGCAGGGGTGGGCAGGAGACAGCACAATGCTCCCCACTTTGTCCTGCCTCGCTGCTTCCACTGCTCACCTCATTCTCTCCGGCCCTCGGACTGGAATTTACACCTTTGCCTCCCTTGGTTCTCAGGCCTTCGGACTTGAACTGAATCACACCAGTGGCTTCCCAGGCTCTCCAGTTTGCAGATGCAGATTGTGGAATTTCTCAGCCCTCGTGATCATGTAAGCCAATTCCTCACCATAAATCTCCTTGATATAGGTGTATATACATATAGGGTATATTAGATGAAAGAATGGAACAATAGTTGGTCTAAGAAATAAAGGTGGATGATGCGGTGTTCCCTGATGGCTCAGTGGGTTAAGGTTCCAGCATTGTCACTGCTATGGCTTGGGTAACTGCTGTGGCGTGGGTTTGATCCCCAATCTGAAATCTGAAACTCCTGCATGCTGTGGGTATGGCCCCAAAATAAATTAATTAAATTTAAAAAAAGAAGTGAATTTTTTTTTTTTTTTTTTGGTCTTTTTGCCTTTTCTAGGGCCGCTCTCATGGCATGCGGAGGTTCCCAGGGTAGGGGTCCAGTCGGAGATCACGGCAACACCGGATCCTCAACCCACTGAGGGTTCCTAGGCGGATTCGTTAACCACTGCGCCACGACGGGAACTCCAAGAAATGGAAAATTTTATTGGAACCAACCTGATGCTTATAACCCCCAGGAGACAGTCTTTTAGGAAGCTCTGAAGACTGTTCCACTCTGTTAGAGATCAAAGCACAGTTATGACTTTTTTCTATTTTTAGGACTGATCCTGTGGCATATGGAAGTTTCCAGGCTAGGGGGCAAATGCTCTATGGTACACAGCAATGTGGGATCCAAGCCTCGTCTGCGACCGACACCACAGCTCACAGCAACACTGCATCCTTAACACACCGAGGAAGACCAGGGATTGAACCTGCATCCTCATGGATCTTAGGTTCATAACCACCGAGCCACAATGGGAACTCCCACTTATATAGTTTTTTGTGGAGGGTGATATGTCAGATTATGTATTGACAGTTATACAATCAAGGTCTACAGGTACAAAGTGAGGAATGGGACATCTGACCAGGTATAAAATTAACAAGGCAGGTTATTTCTTAATGAGTTATTGAACAGAGGGTCATCCTTACTCTTTACAAGGTTAGGAAGGAATGTTATCTCCTAGGGAGGTCTGCTCAATGCAGATCCCTGGAATTGAGGATGCCCGAACAGGCACAAAAAAATTGTAAGCTTAAATTCTTCTTGTCTTGCCACACAATATGAATTTTATTTCATCTCCTATTTGTTCTTTTTCTCTGGAAGAACACACTGTCATGTCTGTGGCATTCTTACCAAACATATTGATCATGAAAAGCCAAGAGATAAGCCCATAAGTCACCAAGGACCTTCCTGTTGCCAAATTCAATCACCATTTCTCATTTCAGGTTTTACTCAACCTATAAGCATATGTAACATTGCGGAACATGTGTCCTTAAATCACTTTCTTCTCTTGCTCTCTAGGGCATAATTCTCTTGGTTCTCCTCTACCTTAGAGTGAGTAATTTCTGGTTTCTTTTCATCTTCCTAACAATGGAAGTTTTCTTTTCCTCATCTGTGCTGACCCTAAGGTGATCTCCTCCACCCCCACAACTGCAGCCGCAAGCAGGCAGGTGATGACATTCGCATTCTGGGCAGCAGGATTAAAAAAGGGAAGGATGGAGTTCTCCTGTGGCTCACCGGATTAAGGATCTGGTCTTGTCACTGCAGCAGCCGGCCCAGGAACTTCCACATGCTGCAGGGGTGGGCCAATTTTTTTTTAAATAAAAAAGGAAAGATAAGGCCCCCACCGGTGCCCTTAACTATAAGCACAAAACTCCTCCACTTACATTCTATTAGCCAGAATTTAGTCACGTGAGCACTCTTAGCTGGAAGGACCACGTTCCAAGCTGCAAACAAGTGTTCTATTATTATGAAATAGAAGAACACTGGAAAAATAATAACTCTTCTACAGGCAGCAAATTTTAGCACAGCTCCAGTTGAGCCAGTGCAGAAATCAGATCAATCTGGAATAAAACAAGTGGATGAGTAGTTCCTGTTGTGGCAGGACGTGCAACCCCAGGGACGTGGGTTTAATTCCACGCTCGGCAAAGTGGGTTACGGATCCTGTGTTGCAGCAGCTGTGGTATATTATAGGCTGCAACTCTGGCTCAGATTCAATCCCTGGCCTGGGAACTCCATATGCTGCAGAACAGCCAAAAAAAGGAAAAAAAAGTGGATGATTATAAGCTTAACCAGATGGTACCTCTAATAACAACTACTGTTCTAGATAGAATTCTTTCCTAGAGAAAATCAAGACAGCACCTGCTGTTCTGTAGCTATTGAGCTTACAGTTTATATCCTCTAGCCCAATAAACAGGGAGCATAATAGGCAATGGGCCCTTATCTTGTTGTAGATTGACATAAGTTTCTGGCATTTGGCCACGATTTAGTCTATAGTGACTTTTATTGTCTCATTATCGCACAGGGTATCAGTCCAGTCCACTATGTTGACAACGTCATGGTGATAGGACCTGTAGAGTGGGTGGGAAGTATCTGGCTTTGCACACAGTGCTCATCTCAGGGAGAAGGGTTCTGCTTTAGTGTATCAACCACACTCAGGGATAGCACTGAATAAGCTGCTGGGGAGTCTTCCCTATCAGCCACAATTTGAGTGGTACATACACACCACTACCCACTTTGCCTGGAAGGCATGACCTGAGAAAGGTGAACTGAGAGAAAAGTCCATGCCCCTTTCTCCCTGCTTCCTGCCTTTCTTCCTTCACTCCCCGCCTCCCTCTCTCCCTCCTTCCTTCTGTCCTTCCTCCTTCCTTCCTCTGCCATTCCTCCATCTGTCTGTCTGTCTATCTATATACCTATCTATCATGGCTAAAATTTTAGCCAGATGGTAGGAATTAATGATTGGAAGCTGTGTGACAAGGTTCTAGGGAAGAGATATGTGAATGGGTGGCTGGATCTTTGGGCATAGTCCCATAGTGAGGCAGTGTTTTAGTCTCATGTGAATTCTCACTGAAAGTCCCTCTCTGCTGAGGATGTTTTCAGATTGGATATTCCCACTTTATGATAGCCATTTTCTTTTTTCTTTTCTTTTCTTTCTTTTCTTTTTTCTTTTTCTTTTTCTTTTTAGGGCCACACCTACAGCATATGGAGGTTCCTAGGCTAGGGGTAGAATCAGAGCTACAGCTGCTGGCCACAGCCACAGCCACAGCCACAGCAATACTGGATCCAAGGGGCATCTGCGACCTACACCACAGCTCGTGGCAATGCCGGATCCTTAACCCACTGAGAGAGGCCAGGGATCAAACCCACATCCTCATGGATGCTCGTCGGATTTGTTTCCCCCGAGCCATGATGAGAACTCCATGATAGCCATTTTTTCAGCTTCTTCAAAATTTGCCCAATTTGTTCATGATCAAAGTGGCAAAGGTGCTAGGGATGGAAGCCATGCCTGGACTATGTAACAGACTTCCTGTCACCAAGTTGCCTGGCTGCAGTCACTACTGAGTGTCCAGTGAGCCCACAGCAGCAGCAAGCAACCCTGAAACGTCAATATGGACATAGCGTGGGTAGGCAAAGCCACCTGCTATCTTGTGGCATGTAGATACCTTGGGCCCTTCCCTCATAGCTCTGGCAGTGATTTGTTCTCAGTAGAAAAGACACGTTCTGGATTTAGATTTGATTTCCCTGTGCACCATATTTGTTCTAGCCCCACCTTCTATGGGACTTACTGATTCAAAGTCGTGTGTTCCATTCCAAAGTTGATTTTGATCAGGAAACGTATTGAGGGAGTTCCCTGGTGGCCTAGCGGGTTAAGAGTTTGTCATTGTCATCACTGTGGCTCTGGTTACAGCTGTGGTGTGGGGTTTGATCCCTGCCCAGGAATTTCTATATGCAACAGGTGCGACCAAAAAAGAAAAAAAAAAAAAAAAAAGAAAAGAAAAAGAAGAAGAAGAAACTCACTGATTGCAAAAGAAGCCATGCAATGAGCTCCTTGGGTTCACTGTTCCTACCGTGTATTCCATCAGCATGTTGTAGCTTGTCTTAAAGAATAGTCTATTGAGTTCCCGCTGTGGCTCAGTGGTTAACGAATCTGACTAGGAACCATGAGGTTGCGGGTTCTATCCCTGGCCTCATTCAGTGGGTTAAGGATCCAGCATTTCTGTGAGCTGTGGTGTGGGTCACAGACACTGCTCGGATCTCGAGTTGCTGTGGCTCTGGTGAAGGCCGGCGGCTATAGCTCCAATTGGACCCCCTAGCCTGGGAACCTCCATATGCCAAGGGTGCGGCCCTAGGAAAGACAAAAACAAAAAGTCTGTTGAGGAGTTCCCACTGTGGTACACCGGGCTAAGGATCTCAAGTCGTCTCTGTGATGGCGTGGGTTCGATCCCCAGCCCATTGCAGTGGGCTAAGAATCTGGCAATGCCACAGCTGTGGTGAAAGTTGCTGCTGTGGCCTCAGCTGGGAGTGTCCTTACCCATTTCAGTTGCACTCAACCATGTGCATGAGCTGTGGGCTGTATATTCTCTATGTCAGTTTCACTATGTTAGGTCCAATTGGCCCAGGGTCCTGACCTCCCCAATACAGACTTTCTTCCAGTTTCACTCCATCATCACAGACTAAACGTTTTTTTTTCTCTTAGCAGTTTTGCTTCCTCCTAGAAGGAGGGCCTTGGTCTATATATCTACCCACCACCCCAGCACCCCACCCTCATGCTGAGAACAGCTTCTGCTTTCAACCTCCAGAACTGTGAGAGAATAAATTCCTTATGTGGGTGGTTGTTACATGCCACCCAGTTTGTGGTACTTTTTTACAACAGCCCTAGGAAACTAATATAGACATATTCACTCATTGAGTTCAGAGCCCCTACCATGTACCAAGCACTCTTAAAGACACTGGGGAATACAGAAATAAACAGGATAAGTAGGGTCCTTTCTGGCATAGTAGACGAGACATACAAAGAAGTGAAAAAAAGAGTAACTTCAAATAACAGAGAGAATACAATACGTAGAATAGAACCTTTCCTTTTAGGACACCAGTCATTGGATTTAGGGTCCCCGAAACCAAGTACAACCTCATTTTAACTTGATTACATCTACAAAGGCCCTATTTCGAAATAAAATCACATTCACAGGTGGGGGTATTGGTGTTTAAACGTCAGTATAATTTTTTCTTGGGAGTTCCTGTCATGGCGCAGTGGTTAACGAATTCGACTAGGAACCATGAGGTTGCGGGTTCGATCCCTGCCCTTGCTCAGTGGGTTAAGGATCCAGCGTTGCCGTGAGCTGTGGTGTAGGTCGCAGATGTGGCTCGGATCCTGAGTTGCTATGGCTCTGGTGTAGGCCGGTGGCTATAGCTCCAATTGGACCCCTAGCCTGGGAACCTCCATATGCCGCAGGAGTGGCCCTAGAAAAGGCAAAAAGACCAAAATAATAATAATAATAATAATAATTTTTTCTTTTCTTTTTTAGGCCCGCACTTGCCGCATGTGGAGGTTCCCAGGCTAGGGGTCGAATCAGAGCTACAGCTGCCTGCTTATGCCACATCCATAGCAACACCAGATCCGAGCCATGTATGCGACCCTGGACCCTTAACCCACTGAGCGATGCCAGGGATCGAACCCTCAACCCCATAAGGACTCATTTCCGCTGTGCCACAACGGGAACTCCAAACTTCAGTATAATTTTGAGGGGTACGATTCAACCCACGACAGATCAGACTGTGAGGGATGACATATTTATAGAGACTATAGATAAATTAAGACCTAAATGATAAACCATGTGACACAGCACTCCTGTAATGTAGAAACCAAGTGCTGAAATCTTCGGTAAACAAATAAATCCAGTGTTAACCAGTGGGCTTTCATTGGTGAGATGAATATCTCCTAACTGGCATACTGGGTGTACAAATGGACCTTCGTTGGTGACTCAGTGGTATTCAAACTGCACGAATAGACTAAACTATTGTAGACAGCATCCTGTAAACCACTCCTTACTTGATCAGGGTGAAAATCAGACTTTGAAAGACTTCCCTCACTCATCTTTTGGAATGAAACCCAAGGGACATTTCTGAAATGGTCAGGCATGTCCAGCTGTGATTTCTAACCATTTAGACTGCCATCGAGGTAACTGCGTCTTGCCTCTAGATTGCTTATCTGCTTCAAATCAACCTTTCACTTCAGGGCTAGTCAGAGCATATGCAAGAAGGACAGGGAGCTGGGACTTCATGGAGTTTACAGAACAGGTGATGTGAACTGTTTTTATGCTTGCTCACTCATAAATGTTTGCTAATTACTGACTCTACTTGTGGCAGAATTCCACACATCAGCTATCATGAAAATTCTGTAGCAAGGTTGTGGGGGAGTAATTAGCCTTTCTCGACTTAACTTGTGACAGCTCAGAATCTTGCAAAGAGAATCTAATAGCCGTGCTTCCACACTGTCTTGGCGGGTCCTCAATACCATGGTCACAGTGAATGGATCGTCACTGAGGCTGCATTTTAGAGGCTCTGGGGATCTCCAAAGGCTCTGATCCCCGTCTCCACCCTGAACTCTTTTATTTGAGCCTGATTCCTAAAGTTCCTGACCTCATCCTAGACCTGCCCTTTTTGCTTTTCTCCTGGTCCTTTTGATATTTGCTTGTTTGTTTTGCTGTACTCTCAGCATGTGGAAGTTCCAGGGCCGGGAATCAAACCTGAGCCACAGCAGCGACCCAAGCTGCAGCAGTGACAATGCTGGATCCTTAACCCACTGCACCACCTGGGAAATCCTGGCCCCTGTAATGATGCCTTGGATGGCTGTCTTTCTGTTTCAGTTGCCTTCCAGATGTCACCACTCGGCACATCCTTGACTCCAGGTGCTGCTGCTGAAGTCAAGTCCTATCTACCTAGTTGTAGCACAAGTCCCAGGAACCGTGCCTGGGACGAATGCCCCAATTTCTCTTTCTGGTCAGATCACTTGGACTTTTTTTCCCAGATTCTTGGGAAACCTTCAAGCTAGTTCCCATCTTAGTTATTATATGACCCCACATTAGCAACCAGCATAATACAACAGTCATTAACTTGAACTTCAAGTTGAATTGAGAAAAACAAGAAGGACCGACTCTAAATTATAGGTACCAAAACTTGCTGGGAGGGAGTAGATTGAATAGTGCCGTGACCTGGGGCTGTACTTTGGGATTTGATTGAATAGTTAGTTATGCTCTAATCTGGGCCAAGCATTCACTCTCTGAGCTATGAGAGTCTATACTTTGCCCTGGAGCTCACTCCACTTGGAATTTGGAACCAAATTGAGTCAGAATGTTCCCAAAAGAGGCTACTTCAGCAAGATCTAATTTGTGTTCCCTTTCAGAATTCAAAGATAAGGATGACTTAGCAAAAATATTTTAGTGAACAAGACTTTTTTTTTTTTTTTTTTCTTTCTTTTTATACCCACAGCATATGGAAGTTCCCAGGCTATGGGCTGAATCAGAGCTGCAGCTGCCAGCCTATGCCACAGCCACAGCTACTTGGGATCTGAGCCTCATCTGCAACCTACCCCGCAACTTGCTGCAACACTGGATCCTTAACCCACTGAATGAGGTCAGGAATTGAACCCACATCCCCATGAATGCTAGTTGGATTCATTTCCTCTGCATCACAATGGGAACACCTAGTGATAGATTTAAAGCAGCGTCCTCTACAAAGTATCAGCAGAAAGCCAACACCATCAAAGAAGAGAAGCTGTGGCCTGATATCAGATGTATCAATGGGGATATAAAATAGAAGTCTAGTGGTTAAGGATCCGGGATTGTCACTGCTGTGGCTCCAGTTCAATCCCTGACTTGGGAACTTGGGGTAGGGGTGGCAAAAAAACCCAAAAAAACAAAACAAAAAAAAACCCGTGCTCAGAAGGGCCATAGAGTGACACCTGATCCCTCCTGTTGGAAGGACCTCAGGCCTTATCCTCCTTGGGGAGGTCCAAAAGTCTCCCTTCTGGTCATGTGGTGTGTTTGTCTTACTCCTGCCTCTCCCTGGGGATATGAAGGACCAGAGTGCCAAGACTCTACAAGAGGCAGCTTGTGGGGGATGCGGGACACAGTCTGGGAGGGTGGTGCGATGAAGAGGGTACACCAGCCCAGCTGTCACTGCCTCTGCGGGGTGTCCACAAGGCCACAGTGACATGGGAAATAAAGCGAAGCGCTGGGCGGAGGCCCTGGGAAACCACCTCCTGAGTGACTTGTAGAAGTGCCTAGTGCACTGACAGGAGGGTGGTTCTCCCCAACCCTGAGTGAGTTTTTCCTGGAGCTGTTGTCCTGAAAGATCAACAAACACCACACCCCTGAGATGCCTGGCGTCAGCTTCTGACCCCTTAACCAAAGGAAGAGTCAAGGCCACTCATGAGCACATGTGAGGATGCCCAGGATTACCCGCTGAAACTTGGTGCAGGCGGGTGCCATTGATTTTACAAGTGGGAGGTGCGATAGGGATGGGTGCCAGGTTTCCATGATGTTACTTTATCCCTGAGCCAATGTGGCTGGCAAAAGTTGACTCAGCTAAGTAAGCTTGGGTTCTCCTGCGCCTTCTCCCCTCTCTTAGTTTTATTATCTGTCTCTACTATGGTGCCCACAGTTCTGTGATGGCACTGACCTCAGCCTTTGGTACTGAAAATTGGTGAGAGAAAATGCTTCCAAAGCAGATGCTGGCATCAGGCATTTGATTATCCCTAGACTCCGGGTTACCTATAAGGGTCCTACCTGGGGGCAAGGCCATGTGGTTAACTCGGTAGAAGGTGCAGTGCCAGTTCTTTTGGACTTCATAATTCACACTATGAGGAGGATATTGGACATTGCCCTCTCTGTTATAGCCATCGCAACCTCCTGAACTGGATTTCCTGCCACCAAATTAGAGGCCTTTATCTTTTTTTTTTTTTTTTTGAGTTTAAGTGGTTTTGTTAGATCAAGGAGAAAAAATATATGACACACTCAATTTTTTTTTTTTTTTTTGTCTGTTTAGGGCCGCACCCACAGCATATGGAGGTTCCCAGGCTAGGGGTCACATTGAAGCTGTAGCTGCTGGCCTACACCACAGCTCACCCGGCAACACTGGACCCTTAACCCACTGACTGAGGCCAGAGATTGAGCCTGCGTCCTCATGGATGCCCGTGAGATTCATTTTCCACTGAGTCACAACAGGAACTCCCCGACACACTCAATTTTAATTATGGCTTTAAAATAACCATTTTTCCATCTGCTAAAAAGCTTCTTCTTGATGGTCATGAAATGGTACAAGATGATAGAATAAGAGATCCCGTTGGAGGTTTAACTGCCTTGTGTTTCCTATAATATTAGGAGCATAATCATCAAAGTATTTTCCTCTAGAATAATCTACACACATGACAAGTGAAGGAAAGAGTGCCATTTACATTAGGAAAATAATTGATTTTTCCATTTCCTGTTTCCTCATCTTGTACAGAAAATGGTCATTTTACAATCTAGCTTATATCAGCTCATCAGTTATAGAGCAGATTCTATGCTGGTTGTTAATACTTGCAGCCAAAAAACTTTACATGGATATTCAAACTTTGAACAGAGGACTTTCTTGACAAATCTCTCTCTCTCTCGTTCTTCTTGAATGCTGAGCCGGTCTCCTAATTCTATAGGAGTCACCATTACTGCATACCACATGCTTCTCCCTTAATTTGGTAAAGTAAGTAGTCTGTTTATTTCCCCTTTGTTAATTTTTTTTGTTTGTTTGTTTTTGTTTTTTTGTCTTTTAGGGCCGAAGCCTCGGCATATGGAGGTTCTCAGTCTGGGGTCTAATCAAAACTGTAGCTGCCAGCCTACACCACAGCCACAGCATTGCAGGATCCAAGCCATGTCTGTGACCTACACCACAGCTCACGGCAACCCCGGATCCTTAACCCACTGAGCGAGGCCAGGAATCGAACCTGCATCCTCATGGATACTAGTCAGATTCATTTCCGATGAGCCACAGCAGGAACTCCTCCCCTTTGCTAATCTTTTTTTTTTTTAATATATAATGATTTTTTTCCCCATTATAGCTGGTTTACAGTGTTCTGTCAATTTTCTACTCTATAGCATGGTGACCCAGTTACACATATATGTATACATTCTTTTTTCTCACATTATCATGCTCCATCATAAGTGACTAGACATAGTTCCCAGTGCCACACAGCAGGATCCTTTGCTAATCTTTACATACAATCTTTCTCTGTGCCCTGACCACCACTGTTTTGTAAACTCTTGAAGTTGGATTTAATCAACACTCTACATACCAACCACCATGTTAGCTGCAGAAATAAAAATAAATATGAGATTTAGTCCTTGGGATCAAGTTGTCATTGTGTTTTGGGCATTTAATATGGGAAAACCTTCATGGTTTTTTTGTTTTGTTTTGTTTTGTTTTTGTCTTTTTGCCATTTCTTGGGCCGCTCCTGCGGCATATGGAGGTTCCCAGGCTAGGGGTCGAATTGAAGCTGTAGTTGCTGGCCTACACCAGAGCCATAGCAACGCAGGATCCGAGCCGTGTCTGCGACCTACACCATAGCAACCCCGGATCCTTAACCCACTGAGCAAGGGCAGGGACCGAACCCACAACCTCATGGTTCTTAGTCGAATTCGTTAACCACTGCGCCACAACGGGAACTCCCTTTATGGTTTTTGTAGAAAAGACATTGACTGTGTTGCCTTAAAATTTGAAAAAAAATGGTTTTGCTTGTTTTGGTTTTATTTCTTCTGTGATCAATATTTTGATGGGATGCTGCCTGCTATCCTCAAACCTTTCCTCAAGGAAGTAAGTACCCACCAAAACCGATCAACAAAGACCAAAAAAAAAAAAAACTCACCCAGTGTTATAGCTCACTTACTGTATCTTAGGCAATGATCTAAGTGCTTAATAAAAATTAGCTCATGTTATAAATGTAGCTCACAATCCTTTGAGATAATTGTTATGATTTTTTTGTTGTTGTTGTTGTCTTTTAGGGCCATACCCTCAGCATATGGAAGTTCCCAGGCTAGGGGTCGAATCAGAGCTATAGTTGCTGGCCACAGCCACAGCTACTCAGGATCTAAGCCATGTCTGCGACCTACACCACACCTCATGGCAACGCCAGATCTCCGACCCACTGAGCGAGGCCAGGGATTGAACCCTAATCCTCACGGATACTAGTCAGATTCATTTCTGCTCCGACACAATGGGAACTCCCTAGTTGTTATGATTATTTCCACTATACAGATGAAAAAATTGAGGCACAGAGAACTTAAGCAAATGCCCTCCAATTTTTTTTTTTTAGGTGAGAAGTAGATTTACTGATAGAGATAGGCAGAGTATACCCCATCTCAGAAGGTGAGCGCAGCCCTGGGAGAAACACAGTCCACGGAGTGTGGGCTGTGTCATAAAACACAAAGCCTAAATGGCCAAAAACTTTTATGACATAAATTGCAAAACTAGTATTAGAGATCTAGGTGGATACCTGACTCCAGATCTTAGGCTCTTAACTACTAAGCCAGTAGCTTTCGAACTCATTCAACTGGAACTGTAGTTAGGAATGTATTTTGTGGAGTTCTCTTGTGGCACAGTGGATTAAAGATCCAGTTTTGTCAGTGCAGTGGCTTAGTGGCTGCAGCGACCTACACTATAGCCACAGCAATGCAGGAAACTTAACCCACTGATCGAGGCCAGGAGTCCACACCACATCCTCATGGATACTAGTCCTGTTCATTACTGTCAAACCACAATGGGAACGCCAGTATCTTTTTTTTTCAATTAAAAATTTTTTAAAATGATTTTTATTTTTTCCATTATAGTTGGTTTACAGTGTTCTATTGATTTTCTAATATACAGAATAGTGACCCATTCACACACACACATATGTATACATTCTTTTTCTTGCATTATCCTCTATGTATATCTTTTTTAATCCTTTTACTTTTAACTGGATGTGTCCTTATACGTAAGCGCATTTTGTTTCTTATAGGGAACATATAGTTGTTTTTATTTATTTGTTTGTTTATTTGGCTGCACCAGTGGTAAGCAGAAGTTCCTGGGCCAGGGATCAAACCTGTGCTACAGCAGTGACCCAAGCCACTGCAGCGACCATGCTGGATCCTTAACCCACTGTGCCACAAGGGAACTCCCATATAGTTGCTTTTAAAAAATCCAGTCTGGGAGTTCCCGCTATGGCACAGTGGGTTAATGATCTAGCTTGTCTTTGTAGAGACACTGGCTGGATCCCTGACCAGGTGCATTGGGTTAAGGATCTGGCATTGGTGCAGCTGTAACATCGGTTGCAGGTGAGGCCAAAGTTCAATCCTTGGCAAAGGAACTTCCATATGCCACAAGTGTGGCCAAAAAGGAAAAAAAAAATCCAACCAGACAATCTGGCTTTTCCCCTGTAGCTTTACTGAGGAATAAATAACAAAATTATAAGATATTTAACATGTATCTCATACAATTGCTGGCTTATTTTTTTGGGGGGGGGCTTTTTTTTTTTTAGGGCAGAACCTATGGCATATGGAAGTTCCTAGGCTAGGGGTTGAATCAGAGCTGCAGCTGTTGGCCTGTATCAGAGCCACAGCAACGTGGGATCCGAGCCATATCTTTGACCTACACCACAGCTCAAGGAAACGCTGGTTCCTTAACCCACTGAGCGAGGCCAGGGACCAACCTTCATCCTCATGGATACTGTTTGGGTTCATTACCACTGAGCCATGACAGAAACTCCCAATTGCTGGCTTTTAAATGGGAATATTTCGACTATTTGCATTTGTAATTATTGATATAATTAGGTTTGAGTCTATTCATCTTGTTATTTGTTTTCTATTTGTCCCCCCACGTTTTTTTTTGGTCTTTTTAGGGCCGCGCCCACAGCATATGGAGGTTCCCAGGCTAGGGGTCAAATTGGAGCTGCAGCCGCCGGCCTACGCCACAGCCACAGCAATGCCAGATCTGAGCCATATCTGTGACCTACACCACAGCTCATGGCAACACCAGATCCTTAACCCTCTGATTGAGGCCAGGGATCGAACCTGCAACCTCATAGCTCCTAGTTGGATTCGTTTCCACTTTGCCACAACGGGAACTCCTTTCTGCCTGTTTTTAACCGAGTAATGCTTTTGTATGATTCCAGTTGATCTGCTTTGTTGGATTATTTGCAGTAACTCTGTTTTATTATTTTAGTGATTATTTAAGTTTTATAGTATAAACCTTTTTCTTATTACTTATCTTCTAGATACTATACCACTTGAAATACAGTATAAGAATATTATAGAATCTTTAACCTTTTGAACATATAGGAAATAGTTATAATAACTGCTTTAGTGTCTTTGATTCTAACATCTGTGTTAGTTTTAGATTAGCTTCAATTAATTGACTGTTCTCCTAATTGTTCTCCTATGTTCTCTCCTAGGTTGTATTTTTCAAGTCTCTGAATGTAGTTTCCTATAATCTTTCAATGGGTGTCAACCCTTGTAAAATTTACCTTGCTGCAGGCTGGATATTTTTGTAAGCCTGTAACTATTTTTGAGTTTTATTCTTCAATGTGTGTGTATTGATTAGAAATTGGTCTTGCTTTTATAATATATTAGGATATTCTTCTAGAGTAGCATTTAGTCCAAAGCTCATTACTCTCCATTACTGAGGCAAAATCCCCTCCCCAGTGTCCCTAAATTATGAGTCCTTCAGTCTGGCCAGTGATGACAGACATCATTCCTGGTCCTGTGTAAGCCCCAAGCCTTGTTCCCTCTCATTCTTTCACGTGGTTCTCTCTAAAGCCCCAGGTTTCCTCACATGCGTGTGCTTATCTGTCGTCTGGTGAATTCTTGGAGTTCCCGTCGTGGCTCAGTGCAAACGAATCCAACTGGTATCCATGAGGATGCAGGTTCTATCCCTGGCCTCGCTCAGTGGGTTAAGAATCTGGCAGTGCCGGTGAGCTGTGGTGTAGGTCACAGACAAGGCTCAGGTCTCATGTTGCCGTGGCAGTAGTGTAGGGCGGCAGCTGCAGCTCCGATTCGACCCGTAGCCTGGAAACTTCCATATGCCACGGGTGCAGCCCTAAAAAGCAGGAAAAGAAAAAACAGTCTGGCAAACTCTTGAGGGATTCTCTCTGCTGCTCTCTAGCCACCTTGGTCTCCAAGGACTCCTGGCTCAATCTCCTCGATTCAGAGACTCCAGGGATCTCTGCCCCGGTGCCCTCTCTCTGCATTGTGGCCTGGAAACTATTTCAAGGCAGTAAAAGCTGGATCACTTGGCTCACCTTGCTGGTTTTCTGTGTCTCAGGGGTCACTGCCCTTCATTGCTTAATGTTGAGGGTCTTAAAGTTACACCTATTTTTCTGATATGTTGTTGTTCTTTCAAATGGAAAAATAAATCCAATCCCTGTTATTCCATCATGACTGGAAGCAGAAAACTGTCGAAGGTGGAGTTCCCACTGTGATCCAGTGGGATTGGCAGAGTCTCTGGAGCCCTGGGACGCAGGTTTGATTCCCAGCCCAGCACAGTGGGGTAAGCCTCAGGCCACAGCTGTGGTGTGGGTCACAGCTGTGACTCAGATCTGACCCTTGGCCCAGGAACTCCGTATTCCTCAGGGTGGCCAAAAATAAAATAAAAAATAAGAAATCTGTCAAAATTGCATTTTGGAAAATAGATTTCATTCAAAAATAATAATAGGAAAAATTAGGTGACTCTTTCCCAGAACCCTTTTGGGGTTTTCTTGTGGAATATCCTCATCCAACACTCTTTTCTCTCATTTTAAAGTAATTTTTAGGACAGCTAAGATGTGGATAGGTATCGTTAAGCCAAAAGGTAAATGGTTTAAACGTTTTCTCCAACTAAACATCTTTCGTTATCCTTTAGGAATGATTCCTAATCAAAAATAAGGCTGCTCTTGGGAGTTCATTCTCCCTCTGCTAGAGTTTCAGAAGCAGAAAACTTTTCTGATTCCCGCCCATCAGCCCCACCCAGGAAGCACATGTGGTTGTGGTTGGATTTCTCTATCAGTATCCTCCAATCAGCCCAGGTAACCGCACGGAGTCTCTCGTGGCCGGAAGAAAGTTTGGCAGCTGAGTGTTCGGAAGCCTCAGATACTGCAGGTGTGTGCCAAGTGGGGTGAGAAAGTGAGGAGTGACTCTTCGGCGAGAGAAGCTCTGGTTGGGTATGTGCCAGGTTTGGAGCCCAGTTACTGTATCGCTGCTGCAGCTTTTTCAGTGAACTTGCTTAACCTTGGCTAAGTCACCTGATGTTTCTGGTTTCATGTTCTCCCATCTCTAGCTACAAACAAATCTGCTCATTTGCACAGCTTTGAGAATGAAACATATGGGGACTTGAACTTAAAATCTGTGTTCTTCCTCCAATAATTAAATGATCACTCTGTACTTTTTATTTTTCTTGAATTATTTTATTTTGGTCTATTTGTCTTTTTAGGGCCACGCCTGTGGAATATGAAGGTTCCCAGGGTAGGGATCGAAACAGAGCTGTAGCCGCCAGCTAATGCCACAGCCACAGCAATGCCAGATTCGTAACCCACTGAACGAGGCCAGGGATTGAACCTGCATCCTCATGGATGCTAGTCGGGTGCACTAACCACTGAGCCACGACAGGAACTCCTACTCTGTACTTTTTAAAACAATTTGACAGAGATGCCCCCACCCCCTCATCACAAAAGTTAATATTTAACACTTTTATTGCTTCTGCCATTGCAGGAGTTAAGTTATGGACATTGCCTGTGTATTGGTTTAGCAAATAGAAACAGGGTACATGAGGACCAACTGTGCAATATCAATGAAAAACTGAAGAATATAAAAATAGATGAGAATTGAGACTTCTTTACTTTTCAAACAAACAAACAAAAACCCTGATTGGTTTTGCTTTTGTAATCCATTTTAGACTTGCTTTCTGCTAATCATTTACTGTTTGGTGACTTCTCTTACTTAATTTGTTTTTAATCTATCATTTCAGTTCTCTGAGATCAAAAGGATGACTAATCGGGTGAATGAATTCACCTCTTCCTGTCGCCTTGGGGATCACTATGCTTTAAGGTTACAGATCTAGGGAAAGAAACAATTCCTGGTTGTCCTCAGAGCTTGAAATCCCACTGGGGTGACAGGATACGTTCACAGAAAGATAAACACCAAAGGCTGCTTGATGTCAAGCACCAAACTCTGGAAAAGTCAGAAAGAGCAGGAGTAATTTTCGTGAAGGAGCCCTGACCATGGCCTCCAGTTTAGGAGACAGGTCATGTGAGCCCTTCAAAATGACCTGCTTCATCCAGTCCAAGTCCAAGTCCACTTTCATTTTTCCAGCGAAACACCTGAGGACCCATGTGCCCCATTCTCCAAGTCTAGTGTGTCCTTCTCTTCTTGGAGCATCTTCGCATATGCTCCCTGACTTCTTCTTTTTTTTTTTTTTTTTTTTTTGTCTTTTTGCCATTTCTTGGGCCGCTCCCGCGGCATATGGGAGGTTCCCAGGCTAGGGGTCTAATCGGAGCTGTACCCACCAGCCTACGCCAGAGCCACAGCAACGCGGGATCCGAGCTGCGTCTGCGATCTACACCACAGCTCATGGCAACGCTGGATCCTTAACCCACTGAGCAAGGCCAGGGATGGAACCTGCAACCTCATGGTTCCTAGTTGGATTCGTTAACCACTGCACCACAATGGGAACTCCCCCTTTTTTTTTTAATGCATCTATTGCAATAAGTTTAATAAGATATAAGATAACAATGAAAATATAAACAAATTCACTTTTAAAAATGAGCAAAATGTGCAAAAAATTTTAAATTTTATCCAAGGATTTAAATTAAAATTGAACAAAAATACCAATACATCCACATATATAGATGAGGTAATTAAACATTATAAACATGTAATCTGCATAAACACAAAAATGAATTTAATATGCTTTAAGGAAATTCCAGGGGAATTTTGTGACAAATTCAACTGATTCTAAAATTTATATTGAAGAATAAATGTTCATAAATAGATAATTTTGTAGAAGAATTTTAATGATTAGACTTGATCTACAAAATAGTACAACTGGAAGTTCCCATATGGCATAGTGGGTTAAGGATCTGGCATTGTCACAGCGGTGGCGTAGGTCACGACTGTGGACTGGTTTCAATCCCTGGCCAAGGCACTTAATAATTGCTGAGGGTGAGCCAAAAAATAAATTAAAAAATTAAAAATAGTACAACTATAGGAGGCTACATTAATTAAAAAGCTCTCAGTTACTAGCATAAGAAGAGGTAAATAAATCCATGGATCTTAACTTTTGTTTGTTTGTTTGTTTATGACTCAAATGAGTTTATCACATCTGTAGTTGTATAATGATCATGACAATCTGATTTCACAGGATTTCCATCCCACAGCCCAAGCACATCCCCCCACCTCCCAAACTGTCTCCTCCGGAGACCATAAGTTTTTCAATGCCTGTGAGTCAGTATCTGAACTTCAAAGAAGTTCATTGTGTCCTTTTTTCAGATTGAACATGACAGTGAAAGCATTTGATGTTGGTGTCTCATTGTATGGCTGACTTCACTTAGCATGATAATTTCTATGTCCATCCATGTTGCAAAAAATGCTGGTATTTTGTTCTTTTTAATGGCTGAGTAATATTCCATCGTGTATATGTGCCACATCTTCTTGATCCACTCTGTCGATGGACATTTAGGTTGTTTCCATGTCTTGGCTATTGCAAATAATGCTGCAATGGACATTGGAGTACATGTGTCTTTGCAAGTCGTGGTTTTCTCCAGATAAATGCCCAGAAGTGGGATTGCTGGATCAAATGGTAGTTCTATGTTTAGTTTTCTGAGGCATCTCCATATTGTTTTCCACAGTGGTTGCACCAATTTACAATCCTGCCAACAGTGTACTAGTGTTCCTTTTTCTCCACACCCTCTCCAGCATTTATTGTTTGTAGCCTTTTTGATGATGGCCATTCTGGCTGGTATAAGGTGGTACCTCTGACTTCTAGTGTTTAAAAAACCTGGGTCTCAGTCTTCCTCAGTAAAGAAGAATGATTTTAGAGTTGGAGTTCCCACTGTGGTGCAATGGGTTAAGGATCTGGTGTTGTCTGTGAAGGCTCTGGTCGTTGCTGAAGCATAGGTTCAATCCCTGGCCTGGGAACTTCCATATTCCATGGATGCAGCCAAAAAAAGAGAAAAAGAAAGAAAGAAAGAAAGAAAGAAAGAAAGAAAGAAAGAAAGAAAGAAAGAAAGAAAGAAAGAGAGAGAAAGAAAAAAGAAGGAAGGAAGGAATAAAGAGTCATGTTTTTCTGGACCAGTTAGTGACTGTTTAAAGTATTTGTTACCAAGAATGGATCACAAAAACAGATCCTTAAGATGGGACTCTAAGATTGATTGTCAAATTGATTGGGAATACAGTAACAACCTTATGGCCAATGAAAAATAAAGCACAGGTAAAGTATGCATGCAGTAGCAAAGGAGGTGTTTAAATTATGGGCCTTTGGAGTTCTCATCGTGGCGCAGTGGAAACGAATCTGACTAGCATCCATAAGGATGCAGGTTTGTTATCTGGCCTCGCTCAGTAAGTTGAGGATCCAGCATTGCCATGAGCTGTGGTATAGGTCGTAGACATGGCTCGGTATTGCTGTGGCTGTGGTGTAGGCTGGTGGCTACAGCTCTGATTTGACCCCTAGCCTGAGAACCTCCATATTCCGCAGGCGCAGCCCTAAAAAGACAAAATATATATATATATATAGGCTGTGATTGCCCAGAATCTTTTAGAAGACATGACTTTGGGACACCAAGGGGCTTTGGCATTTAACAATTCATTGGGTAGATGGTGCAAGGACCATGAGGTTGGATATCTACTCCTGACTGTACCAAAGAGCCTTAAAGAAGAAAATGATAGGAGTTCCCGTCGTGGCTCAGTGGTTAACAAACCCAACTAGCATCCATGAGGTTTTGAGTTCAATCCCTGGCCTCACTCAGAGGGTTAAGGATCTGGCATTGCCCTGAGTGGTGGTGTAGGTCACAGACACGGCTTGGATCTCACATTGCTGTAGCTGTGGTGTAGGCCAGTGGCTACAGCTCTGATTAAACCCTTGGCTTGGAACCTCTGCATGCTGCCAGAGTGGCCCTGAAAACACAAAAAGACAAAAAAAAGGAAGAAGAAAATGACAAACTCAGAGGGTTTTTGGGTTTTTTTTTTTTTTTTTGGCCACAGTGTGCTGAGGCTTGATGTGGAATCTCAGTTCCTAGACCAGGGATTGAACTAGGGCTGCAGTGATGAAAATGAATCCTAACCACTAGACCTCCAGGAAACTCCCTTCATGTTCTTTTTTTTTCACGTTCTTTAATGTTGTACAAAACAGTATGAGTAGAACTAAAAGTAAAATAAACATTATCAGATTGGTTTACACCACAATTAATTCTTCATACTACCTTTACTATTCAAACAACAGAAAGTAGGTAGCAATTTAGGGATTGGGAAAGAGATAAAACTAAAAAAACCCCCACCTTTCTACCGTATTTCCCATATGCTGTGGATAAAGCCATCCTTTATTTGGCTCCTCTAGAGATCTGGGGCTAGGAATCCAGAGGCCGCCTTTCCAAGACCCAGTTGCTGGTTGGTTCCCGTTAAATTCTGTCAGCAGGAGGCACCAGAGGGAGACCCAAAGTTCAAAGGAGGGGAAGGAGACTTCATACCTTCCTTTCTGCTGACATTCCTCTAGCTTCTTACAGCATCTACGGCCCCAGGCCCAGCCCCTTCTCAGCAAGACCAGGAGCCGTGGCGGTTGGAACCCCAGTAGAGTGGAGCTCCCTAAGGCCCGTCTGCATTGCCCGGTTTCCCAGAGCTCGCTTCCTTGTCATCTGAACCCCTGTGGTGTTAAGCCTCTTCCTCAGGGGTCCACACAGCTGCAGAGCCCTGAGCTCTGAGCCCTGAGTCCTGAGCACACTTGTGTGGACATTGACCTCAGGAGTCTCAGCCACTGTGGAGCCCTTTTTTCAAGGCTTTAGCTCTGTCACCCCACCTCTTCTATTTTGTTTCCTCAGCCCAAGAGATTTTATCTGCTTCCTGCAGTTATTTACTTTAGGCTTACCTCAATATCTCTGCTTCGCTCTCAGACTTCCAATACCTAGGTCACCAATTCTCTGTGTTAAATCCCCTCTTTTTAAAGTCCTAGGAATTCCCGCCATGGCTTAGCAGAAACGAATCTGACTAGTATTCATGAGGACCCAGGTTCAATCCCTGGCCTTGCTCGGTGGGTTAAGGATCCGGCATTGCTGTGAGCTGTGGTGTGGGTCACAGACATGGCTCGGATCCTGCGTTGCTGTGGCTGTGGTGTAGGCTGGCAGCTGTAACTGTGATTCGACCCCTAGCCTGGGAACCTCCATATGCAGTGGGTGCAGCCCTAAAAAGATAAAAAAAAAAAATTAATAGAGTCCTAGAGTGGGAGTTCCCAGTGTGACTCAATGGGTTAACAACCCAACTGGTGTCCATGAGGATGTGTTTTTTTTGTTTTGTTTTGTTTTGTTTTGTTTTGTTTTGTTTTGTCTTGTCTTGTTTTGTCTTTTCTAGGGCCGCACCCGTGGCATATGGAGGTACCCAGGCTAGGGGTCTAATCGGAGCTGCAGCTGCCAGCCTACACCACAGCCACAGCAACATGGGATCCGAGCTGCATCTGCAGTCTGCACCACAGCTCATGGCAACGCCGGATCCTCAACCCACTGAGCAAGGTCAGGGATAGAACCCATAACCTCATGGTTCCTAGTTGGATTCATTAACCACTGCGCCACAACGGGAACTCCCAAGGCTGCAGTTTTTTTTTTTTTTTGATAAGTATATTTGCTTATTCAGATTGGCAGAGGGGAGGTAACTGCTAAAATATGTTGAATCATCTCAGGTTTCTGTATGATGAGGATCTCTTGCTTTGGAAGGTTGTCTTTCCCTTCAATTCCTGTCCTTGGCCCTGAGGATCATTATCTTGTTGAACTTGAATGTGGGCCTCATTTTATCTTTCACTTAATGGCGTGAGGTATATCTCGAGCATTTTCTGATGGTTTTATAGTTAAGCAAGCCTGCTTCACTCTATGATGTTCTGATGGCTTTCTTGAGTGATGATTAACTTACAGCATCTCCCACAGTTCCCTAGGTTTCCCTCTGTCACTGTGGTCACCTCCTGGGGCTCCTACGACTCCCCGTGTGACCATCCGACTCTGTCCCCATCAGTAGAATGAACTTCCATGAGAAAAGCGTCAACAATTATTAACATGTTGTCCGTCTTGTTTCATTAAACTCTCCACTTTTACTGGTGTCCACCTAAAAAAATGCGCAATGTAAGAGTTGTGAGTGAAATTTTATTTGGGGCAAAATGGGGACTATAGCCTGGGAAGCAGCATTTCAGATGGCTCTGAGAAACCGCTCTGAGGAGGTGAGCAGGGAGCCAGGATATATAGGAGTTTGGCAACAAAGGGCAGGGAGTAGAAACAAAAGATTACTGTTAATAAAAGAAAACTAGGTATCTCGAGGAATTCAGTGCTTTTCTTTGAATCTAAGATTCAAGAGTCTGGGGTCACTGAAATCATTCCTTTGACATGTACCTGAGCCCTCTGGGGTCAGTACTTGTGCTTTCACATCCTAGGTCTCCCCTTAGGGAGTGGCTGCAGTCTAACAGCTACTAGATCACAGGTATTTTTTTTTATTTTTTTATTTTTTTGTCTTTTGTCTTTTTGTTGCTATTTCTTGGGCCGCTCCTGCGGCATATGGAGGTTCCCAGGCTAGGGGTCGAATCGGAGCTGTAGCCACCGGCCACCGGCCTATGCCAGAGCCACAGCACGGCAACGCCAGATCGTTAACCCACTGAGCAAGGGCAGGGACCGAACCCGCCACCTCATGGTTCCTAGTCGGATTCGTTAACCACTGCGCCACGACGGAAACTCCGATCACAGGTATTTTTGCTTCCTTCCTGAGTTCCCTCAGGGCTCAGCAGCTCACCCTAGGGGTGGCTGCAGTCACCGGTGACTATGACATCTTTTGTTTACTGATACCGTAGGCAACATTTTATTGCTCACTGGGGTGTCTTCAGCATTTAGCACTACTCCTAGGAGTTGCTGTTGTAGCTCAACAGGTTAAGAACCCGACTAGTATCCATGAAGATGTGAGTTCCATCCCTGGCCTCGCTCATGGGTTAAGGATCCAGTGCTGCCTCAAGCTAAGGCATAGGTCACTGATGTGGCTCAGACCCGGTGTTGCTGTGGCTGTGGCACAGGCAGGTAGCTGCAGTTCTGCTTTGACCCCTAGCCTGGGAACTTCCATATGCCACAGGTGCAGCCCTAAAAACAAACAAAACCAAAAAAACAAAAACACTACTCCCAGAAACATATACTTTCACCCAGAGTATTCAGTATTCTAAGAGATAAAGACTTGGGAAAGATAGCCATAGTATCATTATCACATTTATTATTATTTTTTTTGGCTTCCCCTCCTGGCATGTGGAAGTTCCTGGGCCATGGATCAAACCCATGCCACAGCAGTGACCTGAGCTGCTGCAATGACAGCACCAGATCCTTAACCCACTGTGCCACCAGGGAACTTCTCATTATCACATTTAATAATTACCTTAATATATATATATATAGTTATATAGTTATATACCTTCAGTACTGTGTCTCAAGTACATGTTGAGAAACTGTCAGATCCGGCTGAAATCTTTATATAGCATCTCCCTTCAGTTTTCTTCTGATCCATCAGTCTTTATAAGCAAATACGTTTAATTTGGCATTACATTTCTTTATTTACTGAACCCAAGAGGTTGTTCTAATGATCACTGCTTCCTTTTCTAAATGTCACAAGCCATTGGTTTAATAATGCACTTTGGAATTTTAGCAGTTTCTGCAATGATTCATTTCTTCCCCTTGAAACACTGGATAAATAGCTTCAGTCTTATCTTGATTTTACTCCCTGTATTTGTTCAGCCTAATCAGATAGTTTTCCATCCAATACCTGGAGTCAGAAATTAAAAATGATTTTGGGGTGAGGGAGAATAAACCAAAGTCCTGGAGTGGTGGGAGGGGCTGCTGCATGGAGGTCGCTGGTGACAAAGGTAACTTTTCTTCCCTGTCACAGTTGCAGGGGACCTGGTTCTGGTGATAATGCTGTGACGTTTGCCTTCGCTGCACGTCACCCGCCTCACAGCCTAGTCAAGCTGAGAGAAGCAACCACTCAATACCTCAGACCCTCCTGCCTTTTCCATCCTCCCCTCCCCGCCCTGCTGAGCAAAGTCACTCGGATATTAAGGGTGAGCTTTCACACCACACAGAAGTCACTGAGAGAGTTCCCGCTGAAACTCAATGGGTTACAAACCCGGCTAGTAACTATGAGGATGTGGGTTCTATCCCTGGCCGTGCTCAGTGGGTTAAGGATCTGGCATTGCCATGAGCAGGGGTGGTGAGCTGTGGTGTAGGTCAAAGATGTGGCTCAGATCCCACGTTGCTGTGGCTGTGGTGTAGGCCGGCAGCTGCAGCTCCAATTTGACCCCTAGCCTGGGAACTTCCAAATGCCCTGGGAGCAGCCCTAAAAAGCAAAATAAATCAATAAATAGAAAGAAAGAAAGATTTCAGCTGAGAGAGGGCTCTGGGGAGGCCTGAACGGGTGTGAGGGAGAGTCCAAGGGCAGATACAGGGCAGAGGGAACAGGAGGGCAGGTGAGGGGGGCAGGGCAGGGGGAGGGGCGGCTGTGGGCAGGAGGACACTCATTCATCCCCTCCTCTCCCCTGCCTCTTGGCTCACTCACAGTCTCACAGGCGGGGGTTGGCCGTGTGCATGTGTGCACGTGACAAGCCTTCTTTGGGCCTCAGCCCTGCTCTTCCTGGGAAGGTGGGTAAAGAATTTTCTACCAGTCTGGCCATAAATGCATGCACAGCAATGGGTCCTCTGAAGTTGGGCACAGCCCCTGGCAAGTCTGTCGGAAGAGTCTCCTGTCTCCATTCTAGGTCTGGAAGGCACCTGCCAGTCATGTTCCCTGACAGGTTTTCCCGTGACCTCTCGGCCAAGTTCTTAATTCATTTGATCTGCTGGCCCAGGGAGCTCCCCTGTGTGCCTCTTTCTCTGAGTTTACAAGTGATGGCCCTCTGCCTTGCCAGACTTCCCAGAGCCAGCCTGGACAGAGGCCAAAAGGGACTTCAGTGAGTCCCATTCTTTCCGGGTTCTGGGCTTATTGTTGAAATCAAGACCTCTTTTCCATAGGAAATTTGGAAGCTCTCTAATTATGAATGAAAACAGAAGCGGCTGGTTAACAACACCAGTTCTTAATTACCTGTTCTTTGTTTTATCTTGGCAAGCTTTCCTGACCTGAAAGAGAAGGGCAAAAGACAACTCTGGGAAAGAAAAAATAAAAAAGCTAGTGCTCTTCATATCTTTGAAATACATTGGTGTTGAATGCTGCTCTTGCTGAGCTTGGAATCTGGCTTTGTGGGTCTTAGCTTGGAACTAGATTGGATAAACCTGGGACCAGGAACTACTGGGACATGGATGTGATTCGTGTGGACAGAATGGGTGCCTGTAACTTGTTTTGCATTTTCTCTGCCATCTATAAATCATCCGATCCAGGCTTTCTAAGAGCCTCCACAGATTTTTTTTTCTTTTTTCTTTTTTGTCTTTTTAGGGCCACACTCGCAGCATATGGAGGTTCCCAGGCTAGGGTTCGAATTGAAGCTGTAGCTGCCAGTCTACACCACAGCCACAGCAACACGGGATCCAAGCCAAGTCTGCAACCTATACCACAGCTCACGGCAACACTGGATCCTTAACCCATTGAGCAAGGCCAGGGATCTAACCCAAGTCTTCATGGATACTAGTTGTGTTCGCTGAGCCATGATGGGAACTCCCAGATTTTTTTTCTTTTTAATCATAGTAAAATACATGTGACAAAATTTACCATCTAAACCCTTTCTAAGTGTACAGTTCAATAGTGTTAAGTACACTCACACGGATGTACAATCATTCTCCAGGATGCTTTTCATTTTGCAAAACTGAAACGCTGTACCCATTAAACAACAGCTCCGAATCCCACTCCTTTATAGCCCCTGGAGGCCATCATTCTTTCTGTCTCTACGAATCTGTCTACTTTAGGTGCTTCGTGTAAGTGAAATCGTGCATCGCTTGTTCTTTTGTATCTGGCTTATTTCACTGCATAATGTCCTCAAGTTCCACCCATGTCGTAGCACGAACTCCATAGATTTTTTGCATCATACATCAGACTTTCTGAGCTTTGTCTTACTTCCACTTTCATAGGATTGAGCTAACACCTGATAAATCTGTTAATTAAAAAAAAAACATCAACTATTCTTTTCAAGGTGGGGGGGAAGCAAGAGAACTGAAGATAAAAGGTGTATTTGAGAGAGAAGAAAAAGTTGGCAGATAGAGAAGGTCTGGAAGCATCGCTGCAACAGCAGACACGGGTGGAGAGGGAGCAGCAAAGCAACAGAACTGGGGGTGACAGGAGAGGTCACCGGCCACCACGTCCCCAAGAAAACTCTGAGGCGAGTCATCCTCATCACCTGCCTTGCTCCAAGCAGCCTGAAAAGTGGAATCTCAGTTTATTCCCACACACCCCCCTCACCTCAGATCCCAGGGCGTTTTCTGTGCCCTTTTCCACCAGCCTTGCAAGCCTTTCTCATTTTCCTTCTGGCCAAATGATCCCAACTTCCCTGAGGCTCCCCTGAGACCAGGGCCCTCACCATCCCCCTTCTGCTTTCAAGCAACTTCCTAAACTTCCTACTCAGTGCCCCTCAGTCTCTCCCTGCCCCTTTTATGGCTGAACTGTGCGTATGGAGGTTCCCAGGCTAGGGATCGAATCGGACCTGCAGCTGCCAGCCTACGCCACAGCCACAGCAACAACAGATCTGAGTCACATCTGCGACCTATGCTGCAGCTTGTAGCGACGTGGGATCCTTAACCACTGAGTGAGGCCAGGGATCAAACCTGCATCCTCACGGATACTAGCCAAATTCTTAACCCACTGAGCCACAGCAGGAACTTCCCTTAGTCTCTTAAGAGGAAATCTTTCTACTCCACCTTCTGTCAGCATTTCCTGGCCTCCGTGTCCCCTGAATCCCCTCATCTCCAGGAAACGTTCCCCCTCCTCCATCTATCTCAGCCACCCGACCCCAAGGCCAAACCCTGGGCCTTGTCATCACCAGAAAGTGTGGCGTCTGAAATCTCAGACTCGGACACCCCCCCTCCTCTGCACCAATCCCCTATCCTTCCCGCTCACTGGCTCCAGGTCGCCCACGGGAACAGCGCTCCAGCCTCATGGAGACCCCTCTCCACCCATGCTGCTATCTCAGGGGCCTAGCACCCAGCCAGGACACCACCACCTAGAATTATAACCACTCTCTGACAAACACCTGCAACTCCCTTTCCTTCCTTCAGCTGTATTATCTGGAAAACAACAACAACAACAAAACAACAACAAAAAACAATCCTAGAGAGCGGCACCTGCTCCTTGCCTGGTGCTGGGCATTCCTAAAGAATCCCCACCTGGGCAGACTGACCTGACTTACAGACCTGATCACAAATCTTAAAGGGACAGCAAGGAGATGGAAATTGTACTAATAAGGTTACTCTTCCATTCCCTCAGGCCTTTTCTTCTCCCTTTGAAACTTCAAACACACACACGCACACAAACATGGTGTGTCTGCAGCCCTCTTTTTAAAACTACAGTACAGGAGTCCCCTGCATTGTGGCTTAGTGGCTTAAAAACCCAACTAGTTCCTGTGAAGATGCAGGTTCGATCTCTGGCCTCACTCAGTAGGTTAAGAATCTGGTGTTGCTGCAAGCTGTGGTATAGGTTGCAGATGGAGCTCGGATCCTGTGTTGCTGTGGCTGTGTGTAGGACGGCAGCTGTAGCTCTGATTCTAGCCCTAACTTGGGAACCTTCATATGCTGCCAGTGTGGCATTAAAAGGAAAAAATAAAACAAAAAAACAAACACCTTCAGTGTATCAGTGTGAGCTGTCTGCCTCTCTGCTTAACTTTCCTCCTAAGTACGGTTAGCAGTGTCATCTCACAAGGTGAGCACGGGGAGAAGACGGGGACACAGGCAGATATGGAACTGTTTGTCTGCTGGGCAGGGCCTCAGCCTGAGGACCTGAAAGCTCTGCTGGAGCTGTCACTCCTGCCTGTGCTGCCCACGTCTGCGGTGGGTCCTCCCATCACCTGGGGGATTTTCATCCTTGGTCCTCCCCATCTCTCTCCCCTCTCCTCCCCCTGTGTGATCTTCTTACTGATCAAAAGCTTTAGGAGAACCACAGAGGGCAGAGACCCAAGTCTTTGCAGATAAATAATACTTGAGTAAGCTTCCCAGGCCCGCTTGACAAAGTACAGAAAACTTGGACAGCTAGAAAGGACAGAAATGTATTTTCTCAGAGTTGAGGAGGCTAGAAGTCTGAAATCCAGGCGGTAGCTGCCCACGCCCCCTCTGAAGCCACATGGAGAGACCCCTCCTTTGCCTCATCTGCTTTCTGGTGGTTCCGAGTTCCTTGGTGGGTAGATGCATCACTCTGGTTCTGTCGTTTATTGCCATTGATGTGCGTTTGCTTATAGCTACCAGCATGAATCTGACATTATCCTCAACTGTGAAGCTCAGTGTGAATCAAAAGAATAGGATTTGGGGGAGTTCCCTGATAGTCTAGTGGTTAGGATAACATGCTTTCACCACTGTGGCCGGGGTTCAGTCCCTGGTCTGGGAACAGAGATCCTACATCAAGCCACTGCACATTGCAGCCAAAAAAAAAAAAAGTTGGAATTTGGTGAAACTGTTCAGTACTCTCTAGAGATCCTAAAATCTCCTTGGAGTTTTTTTGTTTTTTTTTTTTTTTGTCTTTTGTCTTTGTTGTTGTTGTTGTTTCTATTTCTTGGGCCGCTCCAGCGGCATATGGAGGTTCCCAGGCTAGGGGTCGAATCGGAGCTGTAGCCACCGGCCTACGCCAGAGCCACAGCAACGCAGGATCCGAGCCGCGTCTGCAACCTACACCACAGCTCACGGCAACGCCGGATCCTTAACCCACTGAGCAAGGGCAGGGACCGAACCTGCAACCTCATGGTTCCCAGTCGGATTCGTTAACCACTGCGCCACGATGGGAACTCCTGGAGTTTTTTTCTGATACCTGCCAATGGGGTCAAACATTCCTCACAGTGATGAGGATGAAACCTAGGGGAGGGTTACAGACCCACCGCAGCCGAGTAAAGTGGGTTGCAATCTTATGGAACAAGTAGGCTCTGTACTTTTTAGCAATTGCTTGAAGACATCCCATAACATAATCTGTGGAAGACACTCCCTGAGGGTATTACTAGGTGTTATCATGGAGCTCCAGAAGAGTGGGGGGAACTTGAGCTTCTCTTTCTTGAATGATGCCAGGCAAGTCCACGGAGGAACTAGTGGGACAGCTCTGTGAGCTGTGCAGCTGGAGCAGGGTCCTTGGAGGCTCTGTTCCTCCCGGATGCCACCTGCACGTCCTCATCTAAGACTGGGTTCCCAGCCCAGCCCCCACAGGCATCGGTCCTGCTCTTAGAGGTGCCAAAACCTCTAACTAACAAACCTATGCTTCTTTTCAAGGCCCAATCCTTCTTTAATGTCTACTAATTAGAAAACGTTGCCTTGTTTAGGCCACTGGAAGGATGTCAAAGTATTTCGACATCAGAGTTCTCCTGTGGCACAGTGGATTAAGGATCCGGCGTTGTCACTGCAATGGCTTGGGTCACTGCTCTGGGTCAGGTTTGATCCCTGACCTGGGAACTTCCACATGCCATGGGTGTAGCTCCAAAATACACACACATATATATATATGTAGGGTGTTTGTGTGTATTTTTGGACATTATAATATTTTGATTTTTAAAATTATGGATGTAGGGGTTCCCTGGTGGCCGAGTGTTTAAGGATCTGACATTGTCAACCCTATGGCATGGATTTGATCCCTGGCCCTGGAATTTCTGCATGCCACAGGCATGGCCAGGAAAAAAAAAAAAAGATGGATGTAAAGTCTCAGCTGTGACAGGCATTCCCTTGAAGGAAACTATTAAAGAACTTAGCACATTCTAGATTTGTACATTTTGAAGACTTGTAAACACACACACATACACACATATATATATTTTTGTCTTTTGTCTTTTTAGGGCCGCACCCAAGGCACATGGAGGTTCCCAGGCCAGGGGTCTGATCAGAGCTGTTGCTGCTGGCCCTTGCCAGAGCCACAGCAACACAGGATCCGAGCCTCGTCTGTCACCTACACCACAGCTCACGGCAATGACAGATCCTTAACCCACTGAGCGAGGCCAGGGATTGAACTCGCAACCTCATGGTTCCTTGTGAGATTCAGTTCCGCTGTGCCATGATGGGAATTCCGACAGACATTATTTTTAAAGGTAATTTCTTTCTTAAAAAATATGTGTTGGAGTTCCCGTCATGGTGCAGCGGAAACAAATCCGACTAGGAACCATGAGGTTGCACGTTCAATCCCTGGCCTTGCTCAGTGGGTTAAGGATGCAGCATTGCCATGAGCTGTGGTGTAGGTTGAAGATGTGGCTTGGATCTGGCGTTGCTGTGGCTGTGGTGTAGGCTGGCAGCTGGAGCTCTGATTTGACCCCTGGCCTGGGAACTTCCATATATCGTGGGTGTGGCCCTAAAAAAAAAAAATAGTGTCTGTCAACCTATAATAAATCCACAGTATTCTCAATTACTACCTGTGTGATTCCATAGAAACTTTCTATTTTTTGGACAAAGGGTTTTGGAACCCAAAAACATAAAAGGCCCAGTCCAGGGTGTCTAGCATTATGTTAGAGAGGGCGTACTCCCAGGGTGGTTACAACAAAACTTTTTTTTTTCTTTATACTCATGCTTCCTGCATGAGGAAGTTCCTGGGCCAGGGATTGAACCCACGCCACAACTGTAACCAGAGCCATAGCAGTGACAATTCTGGATCTCTAAGCCACTGAGTCACTAAAGAGCCCCAGAATCAACTTTTTTTTTTTCTTTTTACTTTTTAGAGCCACACCCATGGTCAGGGCTAGGGAAGTTCCCAGGCTAGGGGCTGAATAGCAACATGGGATCCAAGCCTTGTCTGCGATCAAAACCACAGCTCACGGCAACGCCAGACCCTTAACCCACTGATCAAGACCAGAGATTGAACCTATGTCCTCATGGATGCTAGATGGATTTGTTTCTGCTGTGCCACAATGGGAACTCCGAATTTTAATTTTTTTTGGCTGTGCCCACCGGCATGCAGAACTTCCAGGGTTAGGGATCAAAACTTGCCCCGCAGCAGTGACAATGCCAGATCCTTAACCCAATAGGCCTCCTAGGTGCTCCACAAAATGGGTTTTGATTGGCCTGTTTGACTTCCCTTGTAGCTTACAGCATAAATATGCAGCATTGTCACTGCTAAGGTTCTGGTTCAGTCCTTGGCCCTGGAACTTCCACATGCCAAGGGTGTGCCCAACCAATTAAAAACAAAAACAAAAAACTATTAACCTGTTAGTTGGAGTGATGGATGTTAGAAAGAGCTACTTCTTGGGGACATATTTGATATGTATGGACCAGTTAAAATAGCTTGAAAATACCTGTGCCCCCCCCCCCCCACCCGTCCTTATGTGGGCATGGAAAGACATCCCCAAAGCCTCCTGCCTGCACCTCTTACTTGAGGGGCTCATGGCCTCCATGCCCAGCCTTTGGTTTAGGAGGATTTCTGATGGTCTGATACCAGAGAGAAGGTACAGAATGTCGCCTTGGGAAATGAGCCCAAGTGACTCCTTCATAGAGGGGAAAGTAGGCTGGAATTCCGGTGTATCGTCGGCCTTAGCTGGTGTATGCTGTGGTAACAGAGAGTGTCCCGATTCTCAGGGGCTTATAGCAACCAAAGCTTACACGGCATGTTGGCTGCAGGTCAGCTGAGGCCCTGCTCTACATCTTCTTCACCCCGCGTGCCTGAGAGATATACTTGTCTCAAGGCAGAGGGTGGAGAATGACGGTGGAACCAAGAGAAGGATCTTAAGACCTCTGCTTGGAAGTGACACACATCACTTCACTCCTTTCATTGGCTAAAGCAAACCACAGGCAAGCCCACAGCTGCTGGGTCAGCAGCAGGCAACATGGACACAATACCCTCTACCAACCCCGAGAGCTAAGGTTGGAGAGCTGGGAGTGGGTTGAGCTTGCAGAACTGGTTGCGTGAACGGTGTTGTGCCATTTGTGCTAATAACTGTTGGCCTAAGGAACATCTCTGGCTGAAGCTTCTTTTATCCTAACTTGGTAGGGAGGCTGTGGGGGGAGTGGATCCTCTGACAGCTCCCCTTAGCTGGCAAAAGGGCCTAAGTTGTGCCCACCCTTCCCCAGGCTCCCCAACAAAGGCTCCACATACCCTCTGGGACTCTCATCCCTTTGAGCTTTTTCAAAGTCTGGCATCTGCCGTTTCTCCCCTATCTCTTCTGCATCATCGAATTCTTCCTTGTTCCCGAATCATTCCCATCAGCACACAAACATGCAGAAGTTTCTCTCATCTTCAAAATAAAAACATGGACCTCGAGGGCATTATGCTAAGTGAAGTACGTCAGACAAAGACGAATATCATATGGTTTCATTTATATGTGAAATCTAAAAGACAAACAAAACAACAAGCTCGCAGATACAGAGAGCAGATTGGTGGTGGCCAGAGGTGGGGGGTGGGACTTGGGCGAAAGCGGTGAAGGTGCTCCAAAGGCACAGACTTCCACTTAGAAGATGAATAGGTCCTGGGCTGTAATGCACAGCTCGTGACTATCTTCAACAATACTGTATTGTATATTGGACGGTGGCTAAGAGATTTGATCTTGAAGTTCTCCTTACAAGAAAAAAAAGAAAAAAAGGAAACTGTGTGGTGATGGAGGTCCGTTAATTAGGCTTATTGTGGTGATCGCTCTGCAATACGCACCTTGACCAAATCGGGACCTTGTACACCTCAAAAGAATACCATGTTACATGGCAGCCGTATGTGAGCAAAAAGTAAAATCATGGAAGAAAACCCAAAGTTTTAAAAGCACTCAGCCCACTTCCTGGACTCCCTTTTGTCTGTTTCTTTGCCAAGAAAGCATCTTCAAAAAAGTTGTCTCCACTTACTCTTTCTACTCCTTCGACACCTAAACATTCACTAACCCACCTCAATCTGCCTGCACGTCCACGATGCCGCAAAGCCCACGTTTGCAGAGACCACTGAGAACTTTCCTCTCTTACGGCCAATGCCATTGTCCACAGGGTCCACTGAAATGCTCTCTGCTCTGTCTTTTCTTTCTTGTTTTTTTTTAGGGCCGCATGTGTGGCCTTTGGAGGTTCCCAGGCTAGGGATCGAATCAGAGCTGTAGCTTCTGGCCTATGCCACAGCCACAGCAACGCCAGATCCTTAACCCACTGAGCGAGGCCAGGGATCGAACCTGCGTCCTCATGGATGCTAGTCAGATTCGTTTCCACTCCTGCTCCTGTCTTTTTTGACGGGATCCTCTCTTCGTTTTCCTTGCGTCTCTGGTCTGTCTCTACAGAAGGAAGCCCTGATGTCTTTTCTGAGCTCCGCACATTGATCTCCAACTGACCATCTGACTAGGATGTGGCCCAGGCTCTTCAAGCTTCTTAGGTCCACGTTTGGGTCCTTGATCTCCCCTCCAAACACCTGTTCTCTGCCTTTTTCCTCATATCAGTAAGCGGTGCTGCCACGTGCCCTGGTGTGTATGCTCCGAACACTGTAATGATTCCCACACTGCCTTCTCTCTCCTCCATCTCCCCAGCCCATTGCCAAGTCCAAAGGCTTCTACCTACAAACCAGATTACTTGACTCTGTCCCTCTGTTGCCACCGCACAGTCTAGACTGCCACCAACTTCTGTCCACAGAACTACAGCAGCTTCTCAAAACAGGCTTGTTTCACTACCAGTGAAAGAGGATTTTGAAAGCTCCCCAAAAGATTTGTTTTGGCCAGAATTTGAAGCACTTACAATAATACATTATTTGGACTTTGTGTGAGTTGGAGGGAGGAAAGATTAACTACACTTGTGCTTTATTCAAGGATGCCCAGTTAAGCTCCTTTAAAAATGTATTTTGGAATTCCCGTTGTGGCTCAGCAGTAATGAATGTGACAGTATTCATGAGAACACAGTTCGATCCCTGGCCTTGCTCAGTGGGTTCAGGATCCTGCCATTGCTGTGAGCTGCGATATGTCACCGATGCAGCTCAGATCTGGCATTGCTGTGGCTGTGGTATAGACTGGCAGCTGCAGCTCGGATTCCACCCCTGGCTTGGGAACTTATGTATGCCGCACCTGCGGCCCTAAAGAGAAATAAGAAATAAAAAATAAAAAATAAAAAAATTGAGGGAGTTCCCGCTGGAGCGAAGCAGAATTAGCATCTCAGGAGCACTGCGATGCAATCCCAAGTGTGTTAAGGATTTGATGTTGCTGCAGCTTCGGTCATGACTGAGCCTGGGATCTGACCCCTGGAGGGGGAATTCTTTATGCCTCAGGGTGGCCAAAAATGAAAAACAAACAAACGTATTTTGAGTGGGCTGACACACAAAGACACAGACTCAGCTGGTGACTAAAGGTGTGGTTTTCACTGAAACAGCTTTGTAAGAGGGAGAATTCTGGGTGTCCTGAATTGGCAGCAAAGGAAGTAGCTCTGGACTTTCCCCAGTGACCTGATACCAGAGAGAAGGTGCAGAATATTGCCTTGGGAAAGTCGCCCAAGTGGCTCCTTCATGGAGGGGGAAAGTAGGCTGGAATTCCGGTGTATCAGTCAGCCTTAGCTGGTGTATGCTGTGGTAGCAAACAGTGTCCTAATTCTCAGGAGCTTATAGCAACCTGGCTCCAGGTGGCCCCAGGCTGCAGAGCAAACGAGAGAACAGAGGGCTTGACACCCACCTGTGCCCTGACCTCCAGGTGAGTCTTGGATAAAACCCAGAGCACCCCTGGAGATCATGGCAAAGTGTGGGAAGGAAGATTTATTTTTCCTCCTTCGTAAGTTTCTGTAATTTGAAACCACATTTCTACTTCCTCTACCAGAGACAGACCAGAAAGTCAAGCCTTCTAGTCTGCGCTGCAGAAATTTATGACTGAGTAAATAAGCATCCTGAAAAATAAGCCTTGGTTACCTTTTTATTTTTGAAGAAATGAAACATCTTTCTGAAACCACAGCTTTTGTTCAAAATGAATAACAGAATGTCAGTTATTAGTTTTTTTCTTAGAAATCTCTGTCTTTTGCTCAATTGATATATTGTTAATGGTGCACTAACGTATTTAAAAATTAATTTTAAAATGGGAAAGGGATCTATTAACAATCCATGCTGTGAAGGCAATTGCATCTTTGCCTTTACACGCATATAGAAAGAAAAGAAAGGGGTAAAAAATCAGTCATGCCACGTATGACTCATGAAATTTCTTAGTTCTTTTCCTTCCTCTTCTTCAAAATAAAGAAATCATTAAATCCATAACCTGAAACCACCGCCCCCCGAACCGTTCCTTATACTTTTTAATAAGATCAGTAGCTGGTTGGTTGGGAGATGGGAGCAAAATCCAGTCTTCACAATTGTGGACTGTGCCGGAGGAACAAGCACCTCATTCCACAATACTTTCTCTGATGTATTGCTGACACATGGAGAGGACAGAGGGCAGACAATACTTTTCAGGGGCTTTATGTACCAGCTGTGGATAAATCCACTGAATAGATGAGGCT
Organism: Sus scrofa; assembly: GCF_054392235.1. Classification (NCBI taxonomy): domain Eukaryota; kingdom Metazoa; phylum Chordata; class Mammalia; order Artiodactyla; family Suidae; genus Sus; species Sus scrofa. The sequence goes on from NC_139393.1 coordinate 71,422,721, forward strand.
TTTGTTCCCCTTTCTGCAAAATGAGAAATATTAGCAATAGCTGAAATGAAAGTTCTTTGTGCATCAAAGCCTCGTTACTGTTTTCCCCTTAATGAACATAACACTGTCTTGAATTTCTACCCTGTTCCAGCTTCCGATAAGTGCTGTGTGTTTAGTGAGTGCTGTGCTTGGTGCTGACAGCATCGTTCCTTTTCTTTCCCACGGAGTGACCTACCCTGAGCAGGTCCTCTCACGTTCTCAGCGAGACTCTAAATAGAAGGTGCCCAAGGCCATGGGCTAGGAAGGTGGGAAGCAAGCCATTTGATCCCAAGGTCTACACTCCCTACTTCTACTTTGCACCGCCCCCACGTTCTCAGGTCCTCAGCCTTCACTTCTTGCTGCTCCTCATTCTTCTCAGGGTCAGCACCCCTCCGTGGGACCCAAAGCCGCTAAGCAGCCTGTGCGAGGCAGTAGCCATTGTGTCTTACTTGTGCATGGCGCCATCTCGTGGCCAATCCATGCAACTGTAGGGACCCGTGCTACATTTACTGTATTTGGGGAGTATCAGTGCTTTATTTGGGGTGACTGCAGCTCTAGCAGTTTTTTCTTTTCTTTAACAGAATAACATCATAATGCTCAAAGAAAATTCATGTTCCCATTTTAACTGACTCATGGCAGGAACAGGAAGTATATATGCCAACAGAAATGGAAAAGGGGAGGATCACAGGAGCAAAAATGGAGTGTTTTACTATTAATGTAGTGCTGATGCCTCTTTTCTTTGCATGATTCAAAGACAGAAGTATAAGCATGCATGGAGTTCCCACCATGGCTCAGTGGTAACAACCCCGACTGGTATTCATGAGGACGCAGGTTCGATCCCTGGCCTCGCTCATTGGGTTAAGGATCTGGCCTCGTCCTCAGCTGTGGTGTAGGTCCGGGTTCGGATTCCGCCGGCAGCTGTAGCTCTGATTAGATCCCTAGCCTGGGAACTTCCATATGCCGCAAGTATGGCCTTAAAAAACTGAAAAAAGAAAAGTAAGAAGAAGAAGTACAAGCATGCATGAAATACTCTGATAGTAGCAATTTTCAGATATATATAGCATGGTGAAAACAGATCTTTCCATATATATTCTCCACTTCACTGTCCAATATAAGAGATTACTCTCAAAGCCCATTACACACTTACTCTTTACTTGTGTGTTTGATAGCTTTTCCCTGACTCCTCTGGGGAGGTTACCACTGATCTCCCTGCCTGGGTTGATTTCAGGACAATATGAAGGTGCTTTGTCTTCCCCAAACATCTGCTCCATGACCACGAATGCTGGGAATAGAGAACAAAGCCTGCTTCTCAAGAACTATGATGTGCTTTGCTGTATTCTTTGGCAGCAGTCAATTAGGCTTAGACGACGAGAAAAAGTTAGAACTGAATTGTGACGCAGTGGGATAAGATCTGACTGCAGTGACTTGGATAGCTGTGGAGGCTTGGGTTTGAAACCACAGCTTCCCCAGGATTCCTGGCCCTGGGAATTTTCATATTCTGTGGATGTGGCCATTAAAAAAAGAAAGAAAGGAAGGAAGAGAAAAGGAAAAACAGGCAGAACAGATGAAACTCAGAGTTAAGTACAGATAGTAGGTAAGCAAGTAGCTTATGAAGTATAAGCAACCCTAATAGGATATATTAAATGTAGCTAATAAGTCCTCTGCTCATCCGACAGGCAGGCTAAAGATAAAGTAGAATAAAGGGAATATGTAACGGGATAAACAACATTCCTCATAGATAGAAAGACGGAGAGACCAAGTCACCGCACTTGCCCTAAGCTCAGACATGTTTCGGAGGAGGGGTTGCCTGGATTGCTCTGTGCTCACTGGACCCTAGTGGAATCTCTGATCTGTGGAATCTCTGCTCTACTAGCCAGATGGGGTCCCATTTGAAAGTAGAGAAGAGGCTGCTTACAGGATAGGCAGTAGGTTGGGAGAGGAGGGTGCAAACACGGAGCAATTATTGGGTATCAGGTATGTGCCAAGCGCTGTGCTTGCTTTTCACACACATTTGTTAATTACACTCTGGGTTGGGATTTTCTCTCTCTTGTTCATAGCAACCTACCTAAAGTAAGCACTCCCACTCTGTAAATATCTGCTGAATGGATAAATGAATCATCTCGACAACCCTGAGAAGTTTGTATTTGAATCCTCATTTTAAAGCGTTGAAACAGTTTTGAAACCAAAGCTGACCTGTGTTGTTAAAAGCTGGGAGCCTGGTGATTGGTGGTGTAGAAACCAGAGGGTCATGGTGGGGGAACTTGTGGGGTGCTCCTTGTGTCCTGGTTACACGTTTATGCTCATTTTCTAATAGTATGTTATCCTTTAATACGAAGCTAACAATATCCTCCAGAAATTAAACAAACACGGCATTACCTTATGATCCAGCAATTCCACTTCCAGGTATAAGCCCCAAAGAACTGAAAGCAGGACTCCAAGAGATATTTGTACACCCGTGTTCACAGCAGCGTTATTCACAGTGCCCAAACACGAAAGCAACCCCAGGGTCCATTGAGGGATGAATGGATAAAGAAAATGTGCTATATCATACAATACAATCGTTGCTCTGCCTTAAAAAGAAGGAAACTCTGGCACTTGCTACAAGTGGATGAAGCTTGAAGATGCATGCTATGTGAAATAAGCCAGTCACAAAAGGACAACTGTTTATATTTCACTTGTATGAGGGAGTAGAGTAGTCGGATTTGAGACAAAGGAGAAGCATGGTTGCCAGGAAGTGGAGGGCCAGGGGGTTCTTGCTGAATGGGTGTGGAGTTTCAGTCTGGGAAGACGAGAAAATTCTGGAGGGGGGTGGTGGTGACGATTGCGTCACAGCGGAAAGCACTGAATGCCAATGAAGCATTCATTTAATGATGTTCAAATGAGGGGCTTCCCGTCTGGCTCAGTAGGTTAAGAATCCGACTGGTATCCTTGAGGATGTGGGTTTGGTCTCTGGCCTCACTCCGTGAGTTAAAGGGTCCAGCGTTCCCTTGAGCTGTGGTGTATGTTGTCGTAGACGCTGCTTGGATCTGCCCAGATCTAGGCCAGCAGCTGCAGCGCCAATTTGACCCCTAGCCTGGGAACTTTCATATGCTGCAGGTGCAGCCCTAAAAAGGCAAAAAAAAAAAAAAAAAAAAAAAAGATGTTAGAATGGTAAATTTTATGTTAGTTATATTTTACTATAATTTTCTTTGAGAGTGGAAAATAAATGAATTGCCTCAGATCACATCTGCTAATAAACGTGAGGCCAGCCCAGTTTTATGGCTCCAAAGCTCTGCCGCTTCCTTGCCCTGCTCCTCAAAGCCAAGGTCTATCATAGGACCAGAGGTTGACAGGTCAGTTCTGTCATCTCCTCCTCTTCACCTGGCGTCTCCGAGCCTCTTGCTCACAGCCCAGTTGCTGTACATGGTTTGACAATAGGACCAACCCACCTCTATGTAAAACAGAATTGTGTCTTAAAATTCTAGGCTGAGCTTTAAATCACTACAAAATAGTCATGAAGAGGCAGTTCTAGGACCCAATGATGGTATGGTTATGAAATTCCCATAAAAATCCTGTCCAGAATTTACTGAAATCTGTATTAATTCAGAATGATTTGTGGAAAGAGGATGAAATTTTGACAAGTAATCTGGAGATGAGGATTCATTTTGGAAGGAGTTGTCCAGTGTCACGAAATATCGAACTTCCAAAAACACTGGTTTTCCAAGAAGTCAGAAAGTTTCTCAGGGGAAGTTAGGGAGGTTTTTCTGGGAGCCAGCAAGCCGACACCAATGCAGACATAGCTCACATTGTTTCCATCTGTCCTGGGAGGTGTAGACACGACAGAAGTTCTGGAGTAATCCCTCTGTTGGGATGAGCTGGGGAGTCGGTCTGAAGTAAGGTCCAATGATGTATTAACCAATAACAGCAAAGGAGAAAAGAGGTATGGAGAGAGCTTCAAAAAAAGAAAACGTGAGCTGCAGATCCATAGAGAGGAACAAGGAATCAGACACCTGGGAGATAACTGACATCTAAGGAAAACAATTTGGAAACAGACTTGGAGTTAGAAGGCCAATGCTCGATGCGAATGGACAGGTCATTGATGGGGATTAGAGTGAACTGGTTCTCTGAGTGGGGACAGCTGGAATTCTCCTATGTTTTCCATTCACAGCAGTGTTTTAGGCCCGCCTGAATGTGTGTTATGTTTCGTAGTAAAGAGGAGAAACTATGCCTTGTGTGAGCAGAAGGACGGGGGCTGTGAGGAGTGGTTAGGATTGTTTTGTGTAATTGGCCTTCTGTGTTTCATCTTCACCGTGCTGCCATTCACTTAGAGGCTGAAGATGAGGCTGGTTGCAGCCTGATGATGCTGCCGGCTGATGATGTTAATGCCGCAGTTTGGGGATGGAACACGGAGCGTCCCTGAGCTCGGGGCGCCCACTCATACTCCCAGGACGCACAGGAGGGATGACACAAAGGCTTCCCGCCTGTGCCTTGAGGGCTGGTTTGAGCAACTCAAACGTTGAGAGAACCAGGGCAGCTCACACTTGTCTGGACCTAGTAAAGGTTCTTGCCCGACTTCATGGCGAACAAGCGTGCTAGGAACACCTGCTCCTTGTTTGTCTATTAGCAGAAGGGCATGAGCCTCTCCATCCTAGGTCAAAACCAAATCAGGCAATTTGATTCACTACTCATGGTACCAAAAGTAGGAAGTAAGATTTAGGTGAAAACACTGTCTTTCCGGAAATTTTGTTGAAATCTATAAATCTGAACTTTCTGGCTCCTCCTATGTGTGTAGTTCCCTGCATCCGGTTGTTTGTTGAATAAAGTCGAACATCTTGCAATGGCACTTTTTTAGATCACCACGATCCTGGGGTGGGCTGCTATGTTAACTTAGCCCTGCGAGTTGCTTTAGCAGACCTCTGTTCAATTTACTTCTGCTCTGAAAGCCACTTAAAAATGAGTGCACTGAAGGGAAAACACATTTGGCAAGGAAATATATTTTATAATTTCCTGCAGTAAAACTACAATCTTATTTTGGGATTATGTTAGCATACCATCAGAAAAATAGATATGGGACAGCAATACCTCCTGATTCTAGACGATTTTCAGTGACCCTGAACCAGAAATCGAGTTATTGTTAGTGAGGAGTTTCCCGAGGGAGATGTGGGAACATGGAGAAATTCTCTTACATTCCCCTCTTTGATTTGCCCAGTGCAAAGGGTATAAGAGATCAATTTTTCCCCAAGTCCAAGCATAGTCAGGAGAGTAACTTTTTTTAGGTAATTCAAGACGTAAAGATGAAAGCTTATGTCCAGAGATTTACTTTCTTTCCATGTGCCTGGTCCGCTCTCTTTATCTTACCAAAGATGCCTAAAAACACCAAAGTTTTACTACTGTATGATATTGTGAAGAACTAATAAACTTACTCTAAAATATATGTAGGACAATAACGTTCCACTTAGGGAAGAATCAAGTTTTATATAATTTTGAGGGCTTTCTTGAAGGAATTCAAAATGAGGTGTGAAAGGAGTTCCCATCATGGCTCATCGGTTAGCGAACACGACTAGTATCCATGAGGAAGTGGGTTCGATCCCTGGCCTTGCTCAGTGGGTTAAGGATCTAGCATTGCTGTGACTGTGCTGTAGGCTGACAGCTGCAGCTCTGATTCGACCCCTAGCCTGGGAACTTCCATATGCTGTGAGAGCGGCCCTAAAAAAGACCTAAAAAAACCCCCCAAATTAGGTGTGAAATTGAAAATTCATTTAAAATGAGAAAAGAAAGCACATAAAATACTGGAGTCTTGGAGATTTGGGTCTCTTTCTTGTGAGACTTTTTTCTTTTTCCTTTTTTTTTTAGGGCCACCCTGCAGCATATGGAAGTTCCTGGGCCAGGGGTCCAATCAGAACTGCAGCTGCTGGCCTACACCACAGCCACAGCAAGGCAGGATCCAAGCTGCGTCTATGACCTATGCTGCAGCTCATGGCAATGCCGGACCCTTAAGCCACTGAGTGAGGCCAGGGATCAAACATGTGTCCTCATGGATACCAGTCGGGTTCTAAGCCACAATGGGAATTCTTGTGAGATCCTTTTTTTTTTTTTTTTAAATCAGATGTGGTTACTAAGAAAAGCTGGCTGATGGTGATCTGCCTTTCTTTCCCCACCTAAAACATTCTATGACTCCCAGCTACTCTCAGGAACTCCACAGTATGGGCAAATGAAGGGCTTTAAAGCTTAGGCTTTTTACTCTTCATGTCTAATCCACGGGATCTGCAAATAATATCGATCTTTCAGAAGGAGGTTCAGGGACGTCTGGGCCACCACGGGGCACTGCGAGGGTACTGAACACGAATTTCTTCACGGTGCAGACCTGGGAGCTGCAAAGCTGGTGAGGGTCCTGGTCCACACAGGCCTGGTTCTGCCCAGGCCCTGGGAGCAGCCCTGAGTGTGAGGGGGACAGACCCGGAGACACTGGAGAAAGAGCCCAGGACTTCCACCTCCCAGGGCAGTACATGTGCACAGGCCGCTTCTCCCCTCACGGAAGCAGGAGGCTGCGCTGCAGGGAAGGAACGCTGTGTCCACTCCCGCCTGGGAGATGGACCGACGCGTCTGCGGACACGGAGGCCTCTGACACTTGGTCCTCAGGCTGCATTGCTAAGGGTGCCATGAGTTCCTATTTCTTCTCCTGCAACCTTTTTTTTGGCCATGCCTGCAGCATGTGGAAATTCCCAGGGCAGGAATCAAACCCAAGCCACAGTGGTGACAACACCAAATCCTTAACCACCAGGCCACCAGGAAACTCCTCCTCCAACATTTTACTTAAAAAAAATTTTTTTTTGTCTTTTTAGTGCTGCACCCTTGGCATATGGAAGTTCCCAGGCTGGGGGTTGAATTGGAGTTGCAGCTGCCAGCCTGTACCACAGCCACAGCAACACCAGATCCTAACCCACGGAGCTAGGCCAGGGATCAAACTTGTATCCTCATGGATATTAGTCAGATTCGTTTCTGCTGAGCCATGATTGGAACTCCTGTTTTGAAATTTTTTAACCAGAGAAGTCGAGTGTATGGTTCAGAGAACACGCAGGCACCCTCCTCCAGTTCCAACATTTGTCAGCAACCTCTTGCCACTTTGCTTTATACATGCTTAGTTTTCTGAACCATTCGAAAGCAAGTTGCCTACATTTGACACTGGTTGGAATCGGTTGATGTGCCTTGAGCAACATGGAAGAGTCTTCAAAGTGCAGTGTCGACAAAAACCAACAGAGCGGGACACATTGACAGAACAAAATATTTTATACACCATTTTAATAAGTCAATAGAGAGTTCCCTGGTGGTCTGGTGGTTAAGACTTGGCGCTTTCATCACTGCAGCCTGGGTTCTCTGATTTGTATCAAGTTGCTGTATGCTGTACCTCCCCCCGCCAAAAAAAAGGAAAGAAAGAAAGCCCATAAAATCTGTATATCAAACAAACATGTACCTCTTTAAAAGAATACAGAACAAAAGAAGGCACAGTAAATGCCAGAAAACTGTGGTTTGTTTGTGGAAGAGAAGAAAAGGGGTACAAGGAATCAATGACCCGAGAACAGCTTCACACAGTGCAAAGAGGATGTCACAGCATGAGCTGAGGGGAAAGAGGAACCAACCCTCTGCACCTAAAGTTAGAAATGAAGGCAAGAAAGGGACAGAAAAACAGAGAAGATGGACGGAAGTGTAGGAGAAAATGTTCCAATAAAAATGTGGAAGGGAGAGACCCCGGCCAGGATGACTAAGCAAAGTCTAGCCAACGGCCCCAACCAGCCCTCCCCCAAGCATCTGCTTCTGTCAATTTGTTTCCGCATCTACGACCTTGCCTGACGTCACTCTGGTCCAACTAGCCAAGCATGGACCCGGAAGAAGTAGCCCATAAAAGCCTTGGGAAACCCTTCTTCAGGGCTCAGACCCTGGAGATCAATCTCCTCTGAGCCCGGCGTCATAAACCTGAGTTCTCCAACTCTCCAAGTGCTCGCTTGGTTTCTCACCGGGTGAAAGAGCTGATCCACTGCAGCCACAGGGCTGCTGGGTAGCTGCCGTAACAGAAGAAGAGGGAGGGAGAGAACTAACAATAACTGAATTTATCTCAAATGAGGGGAATCCTGGAATTTCTAGCCTCACTTGGAAAGTAGTTGTATATTTTTAGGCAAAAGAGTCTCCTTTAAAAAAAAAAAAAAAGGACTGTCTGGAATTCCCATCGTGGTGCAGCAAAAACAAATCTGACTGGTATCCATGAGGACATAGGTTCGATCCCTAGCCTTGCGCAGTGGATTCAGAATTCGGTGCGGCTGTGAGCGGTGGTGTAGGTTGCAGATGCGGCTCAGATCCCGTATTGCTGTGGCTGTGGTGTAGACTGGCAGCTGCAGCTCTGATTTGACCCCTAGCCTGGGAACTTTCAGTGAGGCCTCTGGTGAGGCCTAAAAAGATAATAAATAAATAAATAAATATTTTTAAAAAGACTGGAGTTCCTTGGTGGAACGTGATTTGCCCAGATGGTCTAGGTTTTAGCTCAGAATGTCCTGTGTTCTGTGAATACACCCCCACTTCCAACAAATTGTTCCAGGTTTTCAGCTTTTGTTTTGGTGGGAGCGGGTTGAGGAAAATGACTGAGTTCCTATTTTCCACAATTAAAGGATAATCTCCTGCCAGAGGCTCAGCATTTTCTGTTTCTACCCTATCTTCCCCTCACACCGGCCTACAAAAAAGAAGGAACTTCTTGTTCTGGGAGATGAGTCAGCGCAGGACCCTGAGGAGGGCAGCCTGAGGCTGCATCTGGACTCGGTGTTCTGTGCACTACTCAGCAGTTACCAGCAGAGGGCACACTCCAACCTACTCTGCTCACTGTATTCACAATTCCCTTCTCTGAACTGCTTAGAGTTTCTGCTTCCCATGAAGTCTTAGGACATTGATCTTTCAAGCTGGGTTGTGTACATCCTTCTCCGCTCTACCTTCCTCCCTCCCTCCCTTCCTCTCTTCCTTTCTTCTTTCCTTCCTTTCTTCCCCTCCTTCCTTCATTACAGCCTCTCTCTCTACCTTCCTTTTTTTCCATGCAAGGAACACAAACTCACAATCACAAATCATGAAGCACAATGTTTTTTGTTTTTGTTTTTTTTCCTTCTGGTCCCACCCATGGCCTGTGGAAGTTCCTGGGCCAGGGATCGAACCCCAGGTGCAGCTGCGATCTACACCTATGGCTATGGCAACACAAGATCCTTAATCTACTACCCCACATCTGAAACTCCAGAAGCACAATGTTTTAACAAACTGCCATGAATGAGAGAGTCGGTAGGAAAATAGATAATCCTCCTGCAAAAACTACAGAGATGAGAATAATGAGATACAGAATATAAAATATGTATCTTTAATACTTAAAAAATAAAATTGGGCATTGGATTTATGACTAAAGAATAGTGATTAGAAAAAAAACCAAAAATTTTTAAAAAAGGAACTTCTGCAATTTAAAAGAAATTAGAAATTAGAAAATCTGGATGGGTTAACATCAGATTACACATAGTTGAAGAAAAATTTAATGTATTAGATATATCTGAAAAAAATTCCCAGAATGCCGCATGGAGAGATAAAGGGATAAAAAATGTTAAATAGAGTTTGAGACATAGGACAAACTTAAAAACAGTTCTTCTTAGAGTTACAGAAGGAGATGAAGAAAGAATAGAGACAGGTGATATCTGGAGAGGGAAGGGACAAATGGTTTTCCAACCTGATGGCAGATGTGAATAATCAGCTTCAAAAGTTTAGTAAATCCCAGAAAAGATTCCAAAACACCTTTGTTTAAAACATCAAAGTGGAACTGCCTAACTGCCTTACACAGATTAATCTACAAAGAAATGGCAAATCAGATTCTTGATTTCTCAACATTAACAATGAAAGCCAGATGAAAAAGGAATTATATCATCAAAGTACTAATTCAAGGAGTTCCCCCTGCGGTGCAATGGGATTGGCGGCATCTCTGTAGCGCCAGGCTTCAGGTTCGATCCTCAGCACAGTGGGTGTTGCCATAGCTGCAGCGTAGGTCACACCTGTAGCTTGGATCTGATGCCTGGCCTGAGAACTCTAGGAAGTGGAAAAACAGAAAAAAAATGCACTAAGTCAAAATAATTGTCTACTTATTTTACTTAATTTTGTCCAGCAAAATTATCTACCAAAAGCAGGTGCAGAATAAATATATTATCTAACACACAAAAACTAAGAGAGGTACCTAGCAATAGTCCCTAACTTTTGTTTCTAGAGAAACTTCTCAAGAATAAACTTTAGGGGAACTCCCATTTTGGCTCAGAAATAATGAATCTGACTAGTGTCCATGAGGATGAGGGTTCAATCCCTGGTCCTGCTCAGTGGGTTAAGGATCTGGCATCACCATAAGCTGCTGTGTAGGTCACAGACTCCGCTCAGAGCTAGTGTGCTGTGGCTGTGGCATAGGCCAGCAGCTGCAGCTCCGATTTGACCCTTAGCCTGGGAACTTCCATATGCCTCAGGTGCGGCCCCAAAAGCAAAACCAAACCAAAACCAAAACCAAACAAAAAAACTTTCAGAAGAAGGGAATAACCTCAAAGTTTGAGAAGCAAAATGGAATAACAAGAAAAAAGAAGTAAACAATGACAGTACACAGTTATAATGCTAAGTATGGAGTTAACATTTGTGACGGTAAAAATCCAACTTGTGGGGTAAAAGCCAAACAACATGGAAATAAACTAACAAGACCAGAAGAGGTGTTATTAATATTTAACATTTTAATGTTCTTGTATTATTCCAAAGGAGAATAAAGACAATGATTACTTTTACATATTAAGTTAAATATGTATTAAAATTTCTGGAGCAGCCACTAAAAAATTGAAATGTGGAAACGACGACTCAAAAAATATAAGAAAGGGGAGTTCCCATCATGGCGCAGTGGTTAACGAATCCGACGAGGAACCATGAGGTTGCGGGTTCGATCCCTGCCCTTGCTCAGTGGGTTAACGATCCGGCGTTGCCGTGAGCTGTGGTGTAGGTTGCAGACGCGGCTCGGATCCCGAGTTGCTGTGGCTCTGGCGTAGGCTGGTGGCTACAGCTCCGACTGGACCCCCTAGCCTGGGAACCTCCATATGCCACGGGAGCGGCCCAAAGAAATAGCAAAAAAAGACAAAAAAAGAAAAAAATATATATAAGAAAGGGGAAAAACTACATGTACATTAAAGAAAAAATAAGAAAATGGCTAAAATAAATAAAGTGAATAAAACTAAGGCTTCAAATTATTAAAATTTTAAAATAAAATAAAATAATAAATGATTTAAGCCCATGCTGTCAATTTGAGATACGTCTTGGACTTAGGCCGGATTAAGCCTCCTCTAGGAAAGAAAAACAGAAAAGCTTTTAAGCTGCTAGATCTTTTTTCCATTGCTGGTTACATAACTTCTTTATAAAAGCTATACCTTCTTCTTACTAATTCTCTTTGACACCCCAGTATAGCCCCAGTTTTTTTAGGGACTCATTTAGATTAATAGTGACTACACCCTTTACAGATTTGATGTAAGCCAGGATCTCTTTGGACAAGAAGCACTTACAGTTATTCTGAAAAATACAAGCCCCCTTCAAGTACAGTTCTGTGGAATCAGTTTCAGGAAAACACCACAGTGACACATGCAATCCAAACTTCATTGCCATCTGCAAGTTTCTTGTCAGTTTCAAAAACAATTCACTGTCCGTAGATGTAATATCCGCTAGGCTGTGTCTCTGGTTATGTTTTGTTTTTCTCTCTCGTCAATGTGAGTAGAGACGTTGTAGCTGTGGAAGCAGAGCCCGTCTCACAGGCAGAGCAGCAGGCGTTTCTGACAGGGAAGGTTGGACCCGGAAAGCATGGCTCCCAGGAGAGACTGAAGCTGAATCGTGGGCCCCTTGAGGGCAGGGACCTGGTCTGTGGTCAGCTCCTTGTGCTCCTGGCTGGAGGCGGGCTCCAGATTCAAATTTGCAAAATGACTGTATGAACAAAATAATGAGTGAGACAGAGAGTTTGTGATGAGGGCAAAACTGTATTCCTGGAGGAAGCCTGGGGTGGCGTGAACTGAGGAGGGATTTAGGAGGTGTTTTCAGGCGTCAGAAGGGAAGATCAGCAGACGGAGCTTCTTGTTCTGACTCATTAACTAACTGCAAGACCTTGACATTGGTTTTGAAGCTCTCTGTGCCTCATTCATAACTTTCCTCCTCCATCAGTCGAGAGAGCTAGACGCCAGGAGTTCCTTAGAGTATGTTTCCACCTGAAGGTCCCTCAAGAGCTTTGCAATCCTTCACCTCCTTGCAGTAGAAGTTCACCAAAGTGATGGCTGTGAAAGGCTCCCTCTTTTTTCTCCTCTTATCTATTATCTTGCTGGCTTCCTGTGAGGCTGATGGTTTAGAAGCCTGTCTGCATCTGAGTGGAGATGGGTCTACATGACCTCAAAGGACCATAGGACCCAAGTAAAGATGCTGGGTTTCATTTGAATGAAGCCAAAGGCTATTCTGGAAGCTGGCGGTCACATGATGCTGGCTGCCTGTAGGAGCTCAAACCTCCTCTCCTCACTTCCCGGTCCTTCGCCCCTCACCCCATTCCCTCATCAGCCAGGCCATGGGGTGGGGTAAAGGAATGGCTTTTGCTAAAGAAAAGGGGCTTCTGTGGGTGTTTATTCTCACATAGGGAACAGTTGGGAGCCATCTGATGTCATAACATTAGATTTCTTCCTGGTTGAAATATTTGCCTTAGACCATAATTAACAATAGTAAATAAATCTCAGACAACAGTAATAATAAATGAAAATTAATTAGAGTATCAGTGAAGGAAAATTGCCTTGAATAACTTAGATGCCTCAAAAAAATTTCCAGGAGTTCCCACTGTGGCACAACGAGATCAGTGTTGTCTCTGCGACGCCAAGATGCAGGTTCAATCCCTGGCCCAGCACGGTGGTTTGAAGGATCTGGCATTGCTGAAGCTGTGGCAAAGGTTGCAAGTGGCTTGGATCTGACCCCTGGCCTAGGAACTCGATATGCTGAGGGGCGGCCAAAAAAGAAAAAAGTTTCCAAAAAACACATGTGATAGGTCTCTGTATTCTATCAAATACCTAAATTAAAAGCATTTACCTTTAATCTCAGAACAAGTGTCCTTTTGCTAAGATCTGGAGTGCTTTCTGAGACAATTTCAGTAAATGAGACTACAGTTGATTTTATTTATTTATTTATTTATTTAAGCTATGGCCATGGCATGCTGAGGTTCCGGGGCCAGGGATAAAACCTGCGCCACGGTAGTGACCCAAGCCACAGAAGTGGCAATGCTTGGTCCTTAACCACAACCAGGGAACTCCAGCCTAAGTTTTTTTAAATTTTTAGATGTATTTTCTTTCTATATGTCAATTGCGTGTAGTTATCTGAAAGTGTATAGAAAAACTCAAGTTCTTTCTTTGGCCATTCTCCAAAACTTACACCAAAAATAAATGTAAGAAACGCTTTTTTTAATCCCAATGAAAAAGTAGCATCATTCTATACGTGTACAGCTACAATCAATGGCCCAACTGAATTTTCACAGTAGATTCTGGACAGAATGAACCACCATGAAATATCTATGTGCCAAGAGACTTGGACACCTGCTGAAACACATCCACATGCTGTGGAGGTGAGGGTGGCCCTGTAGCCAAGGCAGCCCATGACTGGACTTGGAATCCTTCTTTCATGGAAGCACCGGAGGTTTGCAGGACAGCCTGTCCATCAATAGCTCCTCTCTTAGAGGCCAGGAGCTTGTCTTATTTATCCTGATGTCTTTGGTACCCACCTCTGTGGCCGGCTCCTAGCAGGCTCTCAGTACAGCTGTGTGGATTGAACAAATGGAAAAAGAAATCATTCACTGAGTTAAATCACAGCATTTAGTAGATGCAGAGGGAATCTCCCCTCTGTCACCAAGCCCTGGCAAAGAGAGAGGCTCTAGGGAAATGCCTAGAAGGGTAGAAGAGCTGTGAGTGGTTTTTTTGGTTCATTTATGTGTTTGTCTATTTGTTCTTGATTTTGAGGGCCGCACTTGCAGCATATGGAGGTTCCCAGGCTAGGGGTCAAATTGGAGCTATAACTCCCGGCCTACACCACAGCCACAGTGACAGGGGATCCGAGCCACGTCTGTGACCTACACCACAGTTCATGGCAATGCCGGATCCCCAACCCACTGAGCAAGGCCAAGGATTGAACCTGAGTCCTCATGGTTGCTAGTTGGGTTCATTACCACTGAGCCAGGATGGGAACTCCCTGGAGTTTGTCTTCCTCAGGGATGGTGAGACACAGACGTGAAGTGCTGTCACGCAGGGAGAAGGTTTACACTCACGGATCCCTGGAAGAGGGAGGCTTGGGTCACCACACAGGATGGTGTCAGGAAGCACCAGAGTTGGTCAGGAGGCAGAAGGACTGACAGGAAACACCGGAAAGAGCCTCACTGAGTTGTGTGGCACCTGCTTGGGGTTGATTAGGGCAGAGGAACAGTGGTTCGATGTGTGAGAGCTCGGGAAGGAGGTCCCTGGGGTGTGGGCTTTGGATTGGTTCACCTGCCAGGAAAGCTGCACGTGTGTGTTGTCGCTAAGACACCGCTAGCCCTGGGAGGGCCATCTCCCCATCCCCTCCCCTGTCACAGCAAGGCCCTAGATGCCAGAGCGTGGAGAACGCAGACAATAAGAAAATGCAGTGAGTACACCACGGACCCGGGACCCTTTGGTGGTGTTTGCATAGGCAGGTGGGCGAGGCAGAAGCTCTGCTGCTCCACCTCCCCTTTACGGCGTCTCAGGCTTAGCTGCGTTCAGCGTTTGTTTTCTCATGGTGAATACATCTTGTGCAGAAAAGGTTCAGGTGTATTTGTCACAGGGTCCCCTGTCCTCTCGCGCTCATTGACCGTCAGACCACATGTGCGGGAAGTGGGCGATCTCGAGTCTCCCCCGCAGGTCCCGTCACGCACAGAGAACTCTCCTCCTGAGGGGAGGAGCTCCAAGGAGCAGAGCCTGCGGGGATAAGCAGTTTTAAACCTTTCTGCCACTGTGCATTTTTCGATAATTCTGGAGCACTTCAGAGAGCAGTATTGCTCTTAAAAATAAACTCAGGATGACTGAGCTGATTTTCAGAAGACAGCTGGTCTACCATGAAGCTTTGGCCAGATTTTTGTACACATTACAGGAAAAACTGATGACCCCAAATTGACAATGTGGCACATGGCTATGATACCATATTACAACTTCAGAAAGAACCCTGTAAGTAGTTAATTTGCTTACTCATTAATGTGTTGCTTTCATCAAAGCATTCATTAGACTCCTGGTGCGAATATAGGTTCTGGGGACTCAGTGAGGAAAAGGACATTGTCCCATAAGGAACTGGCTAGACATATCAAGAAGAGTCTGATGCTCTGCTAAAAACATGGTGGAAATAATTCCTGCAGTGGCTGGGAAGACACGCTAGGTAATTTCTAAAGTCACTTCTAGTTTGAGATCTGAAAGTCTGTGAACATGTAAAAAGGAGGAGAAATATTTGAACATCCATATTTCGGGGAGCTCCCATTGTGGCTCATTGGTAACAAACCTGACTAGTGTACATGAGGACACAGGTTCCATCCCTGGCCTCGCTCAGTGGGTTAAGGATCCTGCATTGGCGGAGGCTGTGGTATAGTTCACAGTAGAGGCTGGGATCTGGCATTGCTGTGGCTGTGGTGCAGGCTGACAGCTGCAGCTCTGATTCAACCCCTAGCCTGGGAACTTCCATATGCTATGGGTGGGGCCCTAAAAAGAAAAAAAAATCTGTAGTTCCCACTATGGCACAGTGGGTTAAGGATCCAGTGTTGCCACAGCTTCAGCATAGGTTGCAGCTGCAGATAGGATTCAGTCCCTGGCCTGGGGAAATTCCTTCCATATGCTGAAGGTATAGCCAAAAAAGAAAAATAAAATCAATATTCCTTATTTGCATACCGACTTATTTTTTTGTTTGTTTTGTCTTTTTAGGGCCACACCCACAGCATATAGAAGTTCCCAGGCTAGGGATGGATTCAGAACTGTAGCCGCCGGCCTACACCACAGCCACAGCAACGCAGGATCCGATCCATGTCTGCTACCTACACCACAGCTCACACTGGATGCTTAGCCCACTGAACAAGGCCAGGGATCGAACCTGCAACCTCATGGTTCCTAGCTGGATTCCTTTCTGCTGCAGGGTGATGGTGTGAAAAGTAACATAATGTCTTTTCTATCAAAAGAAATCTCTGGTTTCTGCTGAAACACTTTCCTGCGACCACCCCCCCCCTTTCCCTCTTCTCTTAAAACACTTTGTTTCAAATTAGCCCACTGAGATGAACGTGGGCCCTGACCTGACCCATGGGAAGGGGACAGGTACATCACCTGCGTTCGGGATAAATAGGGAGGGTCTTTTCTTTGCGCGGGCTTTTTGAGCACCCGCGCCCTTCTGCAGAAGTAAAGAGCCTTGTCGAGACCTCAGTTTTCGACACTGATGATCCGAGCCATGTCCCCAACGGTGGGAACTGCTGGCACTTTTCTTATCGTGGTTTTGTTTCTCTGGCCACGATTGTGGTTAATTGTGTACTTGTCCTTCCTTTCCTAACACTAATTGTGTCCTAAGCCCTGGGAGGATAGGGATTGATCAATTTCTTTCTATTCCTTGCCTAGAAGGTGAAATCTATGAGATCCATGTTTTGTAAAGTGTATGTGGAATTGGTGAATTTTCGGTTAAGACGAATGAATGGGAGCAAGGACCGGACCACAGATACTGGTTCACCATCCTCGGTACCGTTACTGAACCTGTCTGGATGGTGACCAGGCCCACGTTTCTCCTTCTTGGCCAACAGCACAGCATGATAGACGTTTCGAAGCATCCAGCTAAACTCATCTAGAGAGAATCATGCTGGGAGCTTCTTTCTCTACCCAGAGCTCTAAACCCATCCCTTTAATGATCTAGTCTAGAATTTATCTGGAGTTGGCTATGAAGCTTACCAACTGCAGTCTGTGAAATGTACTTTTTGAAATGTGGGACCTTTCCTTGACCCATGCCTTTCTCCCTGCTCATTGTCCTCATTCTAAGATCTCACCTGGTCCTTTCCTTCAGATGTTAGCGTTATTATTAACATCTGAAAGTCTCAGGGACCATTCACCATGTTCCTGTTGGGCCACAGAAAAGAGCTTATATTTGGCAGTTGCAGTGAGAAGTCAGAATGTGATAAAAACAGCCCTGAGGATTCCGATTATTCAGACTCACCTCTGAGGACTTTCACTTCAAGCGGCTCTGAGTCCCTCTCTTGGAAGTTGCTCTGAGATTTGCATGTGGCCGTGGTCTTGTCCCTGAATCACCCAGCCGGGCATGAGCACAGTCAGCCACGCAAAGAGCTCGCCGGCTCCTCCTCTGCTGGATTCCGAGGGGCTGGACCACATGGCCGCTTCCACGAGGGTTTAGTTCCTGGACATTATAAGCACCTGGGTGAAAAGTGCGGGGGAAACACAAAGTGCCGTTGACTGAAAGGAGACCAAGCTGTGACCATAACCTCCTCGCCATAGGCCGCTGCCCCGGGGTCGTCTAAATTACAGAACGGGTCTGAGGGTGATTGCTTTGGAAATAGCTGTTCTTTCATGGGTCTTACTTTATTTTCACTCAAATGGTTGAGGTGAGGCGTGGAAATCATTTTCTGACAATACGTTATTTCCTTCCTGAATTATTTTTCCTGTCAGGATTTTCTCTTCGTTACCCTGTTCCCTGACCCCACACATCTCACAGCTCACTTGTCTTCCTTAGCTTCTTGAGAAACAGTTAGAATTATCTTTGATTATTAACTTAATTGACAAGTTTTCTCTATTTACAAATCTGCATTATTTCCTTAATCAGCATGCAATTTAAAAAAACTTTTTTTCTTTTTCTTTTTTCTTTTTTTTTTGTCTTTTTATGGATGCCCACACGGCATATGGAGGTTCCCAGGCTAGGGGTCTAATCAGAGCTGTAGCCGCTGGCCTACACCACAGCCACAGCAACGGCGGATCCTTAACCTACTGAGTGAGGCCAGGGACCAAACCAACAACTCCATGGTTCCTAGTTGGATTCGTTTCTGCTGCGCCACAATGGGAACTCCTTAAAAAACTTTTTAATCTGTCTTATTATATCTCATATTCCCCCCCACACACATAAAATTTATGCTCTATGCTATAGCAGCTTTGGGGAACCAGTGCTAGATCTTCACATGTCTGCCCCAATTCAAATGGAATCCAGGCAGAAACTCCAAACTTTTCTGGGGGCCTCTGCCCTCAATATCTCTGAGCTTCCTGGCGCTGCCTGGAAAGATCTCATCTACTTGCTCTTGTCTTGGGGGAGAACTCAGATCCCGTCAATAGGCTGCAGCTTGAGTGCAGTCCCACCACCACCACTGCTTCACCTCAAACTCCATCAGCCCTTACTCTAGGTAAACACACAAGGAGAGTAAGAATGATGTTTTCTATGCAAACGCGGCTTCCAGAAAAGATCCGAAGGCACACCTCTCCCTGTAACGTGCTGTGCACAAACTCTTCCCACCTGGACTCCTGTGCCGCCTTTCTCAAGGTCATGTCCACCTCTGCTGCCTCTGCATCCTGTCTCCTTCTCCCTCCCTCCCTGTGTCACCTGAGAGAGACTCATCCCAAGGGTCCCAAGACAATGACAATTTCAGGTCACTTCCAGGTAATTGTTTCCCACAAAATACAGCCACAGCCAGGATGGCTGAGTCAGGATAGGTTTTTTTTTTGGTCTTTTTTAGGGTGTCACCTGAGGCATACAGAGGTTCCCAAGCTAGGGGTCCAATTGGAGCTGTAGCCGCCAGCCTACGCCACAGCCACAGCAACACCAGATCTGAGCCACATCTGTGACCTGCATCACAGCTCAGGGCAATGCCAGATCCCTGACCCACCCAGAAAGGCCAGGGGTTGAACCTGCATCCTCATGGATACTAGTCAGATGCATTTCCACCGAGACACGATGGAAATGCCCAGGATAGGTTTTGGTGTTGGTGCCACATTGGATCAAGACACTTGTCCTCCTGTCCAACAATTTAAAGAAGTTTGTTTGTTTGTTTTGCTTTGCTTTGTTTTTTTGCCTTTTAGGGCCATACCCACAGCATTTGGAGGTTCCCAGGCTAGGGGTTGAATCAGAGCTGCAGCTGCCAGCCTACACCACAGCCACAGCAATGCCAGATCTGAGCCTCATCACGACCTACACAGCTCATGGCAATGCAGGATCCTTAACCCACTAAGTGAGGCCAGGGATCGAACTTGCACTCTTATGGGTATTAGTCAAGTCTGTTATGCTAAGCCAACAGGGGAACTCCCAATTTAAAGAAGATTGAAGCTGAGATCAGACCACTGATCAGGCCCTCTCTTGGGGTTGATGGCGGGTGGGAAGGGAAGTGCTATCCTTTCTATACTCTGGCCTCGTCTCAGAGGTTCAGGGGGGATGGTAGGAGAGCGGGTGGTGTGTGGGGACTGAAGGATGGAAAGGAGGGGTGTCAGGATCCTAGTGCCTTCAGAAAACTTGACTCTGTCGACTGAAAAAAAAATCCTCAACAAAAGTTGAGAATTATGTCTTACTTGGTGGACAAAACTCAGGACTTAAGCCCAGGACACAGCCTCTCAGGTCTGAGAGACTGCTCCGAGGAGGTAAGGGAGAAGCCAGGATATATAGGAGTTTTGGCAACAAACACCAGGTAGCAGGAACATCAAAATGTGACCGTTAATTAAAGAAACAGACATCTCAAGAACTTGAGCACTTTTCTATGTACAGGAAGATTCAGGGGTCTGGGCTCACTGCAATCATTCTTGGATCTGCACCTCCGTTCTCTGGGGCCAGCATCCTGTGCTTTCTCATCCTGACTGTGCTCAGGGTGCACCGCTGGGAGTGGCTGCAGGCCTGACTCATTCACTCTCTTTACAGATGCTATGGGAGCCCCTCCATGTGCTATTCGCTGTGTAGCCCTGGAGACACATAGAAAACAAGGCAAAGTCCTTGCCCCCATGGAGCTTAGGTTCTAGTGGGAGCAGGTAGAAATAAGGGGGTTCAATGAACTGAATATATCCCCCAAATTCACATGTAGAAATCCTACCCCCCATAGTGATGGGTTATGAGATGGGGCCTCTGGGAGGTGATTAGTGCCTTTATGGGAGACTCCAGAGAGCTCTCTCGCTCTCCTGCCACCAAGTGGGGGTACAAAGGGGGAGTTGACAGTGTGCCACCCAGAAGAGGGTCCTCACCAGAACCCGACCCTGCTGGCACCCTGATCTCAGACCTCCAGCCTCCAGAACTGTGAGAAATACACTTCTGTTGTTTATAAGCCACCCAATCTGTGGTACTTTGTCGTAGCAGCCCCAACCGCTTGACCAAGACAAGAGGGCAGTGGGGAGTGTCCTCAAACGCCATCTATGTAATAACCATCCCTTCTGGACGCCTGGTCATCAGCCTCATCTCCCTTTACTGCTCCAGTAACACCCAGCATGGCATTGCTGTTGATTTCCATACCTTCTTTCACTGACTCTTGAAGAACCACAGTTTGACCAACAAGGAGCCAAGCTTGAGACCTAGATGGATTAAATAGAAATTGTCTCAGTATGGGTCAGAACTATAAGAACATTTGGTCCTACTTGTAATTAGTTTTTGCTAAAGATCATTTGCTATGTAGCCATTCCTTCTAAGGCTACATAGACTCATGGAAATACTCAAGGAAAAAAGTAGACCTGATACACTGCACCAAGGGTTCTTTTCTACAGCCCCTAATGGAGAAATAGATTTTAAAAATTCTCTTCCTGTAGCCAGCTGGCTAGGGGCCATGGGATTCGATCCAACCAAAACCCACACTCCTATCCAGGGGCGCAGCATGACCTTGCTAGCCTTTTCCCACACAGAATGTTCACGATCTCCTTAAAGGTGCAGGGAATGGTTCAGGGCTATTTCTTTGTGAAGTTTTTGATTGGATGAAAACACCAATATAAATTGAATTAAACTGTCCAATGACATTTTTGTGTGTGTGTGTTACAAATAAAACAAGTTCTAAAGTTCTGGGGAACAGAACCAGGGGCTTATGTTTCTCTATTACACAGCACTCACCTAGCTCAGTACATAAGAGCTCTGTAAGTTCATTTGTTGGATGAATGAATTTATTTATTCATGAATAAATTCTTTATTCATGAATGAACTTATTTATTTGCTCATTACTTTTCTTCCTTTCCTTGCATTTTATCTGCCATTTTCTTTATTCTTTGGACTCAGTAATACTTCTCATATCATTTTCAATAAAAAAAGCTGAATAAATGCATATTGACCTGACTTGAAAAGAGAAATGGAAACAGACGGAAAATCTTTAGCAAACTGGACCCAAAACCTCTCAGTGAGTTGCAAATTAATCCAGTGAAATGTTCCGGATGTTTTGGATGAGGGAATTCTATCCTAGACAGGTCACACTGTCTTACTAACCTCGGGTCTGGTTGAAGGAAGATTCCTCTAATCCAAAACATCCTGCAATTTTAATTTAATTACAAAACAACATGTTGTCCGAGTGAAGTTAGGCTTCAAGATGTCTTAGTGGAAAGTCTCTGGTTTGATAACGAGAACAGATGCCATCTAGAGCAATCAAAAGACAGTGTCAGGCCAAGCTCCTAGAGACAAGTTCAAATAAAAGCTGGAATGACTCTTCTTTAATGGAATGTTAGGAACAATAAAGTTTTGTGTTGGTTGGGATTCAAGTTTTATTTCATGTCCTTTAAATATAAAACGATGTTTGCTGTATGCATACCAAGTAGATCATCTAGCTGGCTTTACTCTCTTTCCTTGCTTTCAGCACTGCAAATTATTTTTAGGTTCTGGCAACTCTTTTTTTGATCTTTTATATGTGTCTGTCTGTTGTCGCCACAAAGATCCTAACTTCTTTCCAAACTCTGCTCTCCTATCCTGACCCACTTTACTCTAGGGAATTCGGAGAAGCAAAGGCAGAGTCTCTGCTCAAGAACATTTGAATATCCATCCACCCCTCCCTCCTTCCATCCACCCATTCATCCACCATCCATCCATCCACCTACCCACCCACCTATCCATCCATCCATCCATCCATCCATCCACTAAACAATATGCATTAAGCATCTTCTAATGTGAAAGGCATTTTGCTTGGTTTATGAGGGCAGATCAAAGAAAAACAAATTATTGTTTCTATTCTTCAAGAGAGATTTAAACTTGAAGGGAAGATTGAAGCAGAAGGGGAATAGGAGAAAGAGATAATACACAAAAATATAAGATATGTAGAGGCCCTACCAGGGAATAACTAAGTCCCAAACCAAATTCATCATGTTCCTCCACAAACCACTTCCTTTTCCAGCCTTCCTTGTGGGGTTATGGTCCCATAGTTGCTTCTCTGTTGTCTTTTTAGGGCCACACCCAAGGCATATGGAGGTTCCCGGGTTAGAGGTCCAATTGGAGCTGTAGCCATAGGCCTACGCCACAGACATAGCAATGCGGACCTGAGACATGTCTGCAACTTACACCACAGCTCACAGCAGCGCTGGATCCTTCACCCACTGAGCGAGGCCAGGGATCAAACCCACATCCTCATGGATGCTGGTTGGGTTGTTAACCACTGAGCCACAAACCGAACTCCTCTGTCTATAGGTAGCATTTTATTGTACCCATGTTGTGTTCACCTCTATTGTCATTTACACATTTGCCTATTTCGTATGGAGGAATATATATATATATATATATATAATACTATATATGCTATATAGTACCAGTTACAATGTCTTACTGATTCTGTCAGGAATTTATAATAGTTAATAATAAATGACTCATGAATTAACAATGAATATTTAGTTTTTTGCATGAGATTCATGATTTTACCTTTTTTTTTTTCTTTTTATGGCTGCACCTGTGGCATAGGGAAGTTCCTGGGCCAGGGGTTGAATCTGAGCCACAGCTGTGACCTATACCACAATGGCAGCAATGCTAGATCCTTTAACCCACTGTGCTGGGCCGCGGGTCAGACCTGCACCTCTGCAGTGATCAGAGCTGCTGCACTTGGATTCTTAATCCACGAATTGCATCACAGCAGAAACTCCCACAATTTTATGTTTTTAAAAATTACCCTCTAATGCTACATTGCTGAGTTGCTTTTGAGATTATAATCCCTACAGTTATTTCTTATTTGGTTTATTCAGCCTGTAAAGAAAAGTTTGATTTTATCAACATCATAATTGATTTTCTGTGTTAATTTTTAGAAGTAAATAACCTTCATAAAAGCGAAGGCTTTGGTATCAAAGGCAACTGAGAGGCCCAGAATGAGTAGCACCTGGGCTGGGGTAGTTCTATCCCACACCCCCCTTTTGCACAGGTGGTTGGGAGCCAGTCAGAAGTGTGTTCGGCTTGGCCAGAGCACACTGAAGTGTTTGAGGCATAAGTGCTTAGACAATAAGCCGAAAAAATAAGCGGTGCCCCCTTATTCTGAATAGCAGCTACATGTTAGGTAGAAAAAAAAAGCGGGTTAGCTAGAAAAAAAAAGTGGGGGCGGGGGGGGGAAGAATTCGTGAAGGGAGCTGGAAGCCACCAGAAATGGGGAAAGATAAGCAACTCAGGATTCTGTGAAGATACAATTCAGAGGTTTCAGCAGTTCGGTTCCTGCCAAGTACTTATCTGATTGGAAGGAAAAAGACAATCTATGGGTTCAGGGACACAAGAGAGAAATACTTAATTTATGCTTGTTCCACTCATCAGAGATTGTAAGCTGCTTGCCCAGGACTGAGACCGCCACAACCTGTTTGGCTGGTCGGTGCTTCTGAAACGCCTTGAATATAAACGCTTTTAGACAGGCCAGGGCCCCAGTGACAGGTCCCCTGCTCCCTGCAATACCCATACTGGCCTCCCTCCATTTGTGTTTGGTTTTCTTTTGGCCACACCCACCGCATGTGGAAGTTTCCAGGCCAGTGATCTAACCTGCCTCGAAGCTGCTGCAATGCCAGAGCCTTAACCAGCTGGGCCATAAAGGAAATTCTCCTCAGGTATTTTACTCACAGAACCATGTGCGTTTGCACCCTTGATTAACAATTATACCTTTCAGCAACTTTTGAAACCGTTTACACAGATTTAATAATGTGAAATTATTTATAGAGTTAACCAGAGTCTCTGAGAGACTGTCATTGGTCAAGTTCTCAGCAGGAAGTAGGCAGAGCAGGTCTCAAACTCTAAGTTCACACCTGTTCTTACTACATGTGCCATTTACTCATTCAGAGGTCATTGGTGAGTTTCCATGTGTGTGTAAATCTGTGTTCACACCGTAGGCAGCGTGGAAAAGAACTGGAAACCGGCCGCTCTGCTCTTGTGGCAGGAAGGAGAAAGGAGCCCTGAGCCGCTGAGAACAGCCGCCAAGTCCCCTGCGGGACAGAGGCTGCTCCAGACAGACCCCGCCCGGTGTGGACCCCCGGGGCTCCTGGGGGGACCAATAAAGGCAGACTCCCCCGCCCCCCACCTCCTGAGTCCCAGTCCGCAGAGTAACGGCCATCCCTGTGGGACCCACAGGCACATTCAACTGAAAAGAGCTGCCACCAACTACAGACAGACCGGTGGACAGAGGGAGGAGGGTGTGGGATTAGTTAGAAAGGCTTCTTGGAGGAGGCTTCTCACAATGAAAGTCGCTGCCACTTGGGAATAAATGAGATCCTTGGCCTCCAACAGTGCTTCTCAAACTTGGCTGCCAGGTGGAATCACCTGTGGTGTTTTATAAACTATTGATGCTTGCCTCCCCACCCCAAAGATTCCGATTTAATTGAAATAAGGCTTGAGCATGGGATTTTACGGAGCTCCACTGGTGATTCCATCTTGCAGCTAAGGTTGTAAACCGTTGGACTTGCCACATTTAAGATATGATGAACTGTATTGGGAAACGGTGAACAGCGATCAGGTGATTCTAACAGGAGCGTGCATTTCTGTGTGTGGAGGGTGGGGTGAAAGAGGAGGGTGAGGGGCCTGTGGCCCCTCTTGCCCCCTGTGTGGCCTTCCTGGCCCTCACACGCCCTTGGCCTTTCCACTCTCCTCACCTGGATGCCTGGATTCTTCTGCCCCCTAGTGGTGACATCCAGTATGGCATGCTGTCCCTGAAGGTTTCAAACCAGCCTTGGGTTCCTTTACTATAAACCTGAGCGTGAGTCCCAAGCTGTGGCTTGCTGGGTAGGATAGCCTGGGACCTGTACACGATGAGCGTCACTTTTCAAGGGAAAGATACAAACTACACTCATATTTAAGAAACAATTTTCTCAGCCAATCTAGTGCTTCTTCCTTATCTCTGTCTCTAGAAGACATCACACATCGTGATTGGGCAGAAGAGGGTTTGATTTCTTCCTGTTCTGTTAGGGACCCTCCCCAGTCAGACCCCAAGAGGGGCCTTCTGCCCAGTATTGCTCGCATCAGTGGAAGGAGGCTTAGTTCGGTGGGAAGGAGAGGAGAGCTTTATTCTTCAATCAAAGCACAGATTGGCACCAGCTGGGGCTCCAGGGCACCTGCTTTCCCCTGAAGCCCTCCCAGGGCTGCTGCCTGGGCTCCTGTGGCGGGGCCGGGGGGGGGGGGGGGGGGGCGCCTCCTGGGGGGAGGGGCGGGCTCCTGTGGGCGGGGCTCCCCGGGGGCGGGGCAGCTGTGAGGCTCAGGCCCCAGAGCTCAGGGCTGGGGCCGCGTCTGTGCACACGGCCCGCTCAGGGCAGGAGGCCGCGCAGCCAGGTCTCAGCAGGGACGCTGGTCTGAGGGGCCTGGTGCGGGGCCTCTACTTGAGGCCCCTTGGGAGCAAGTGACATCCAACGAAGCACAAAAGAGAAAAAAAGGTTAGATTTTATTTTATGACCATTTTCTGTGTGGACTCCGGGGTTGCTGACGGGCTTGGCGGGTGGCACCGCCTCTCTGGGCCCGTCCTGCTCCTGGTCCCTGCGGGGCGCTGAGGGGCGCAGGTCCGGCTCCTGCAGCCGCTTCCTGTGCGTGTGGCGTCGCCACGACCCCGGGGAGGAGCAGGGCCTCTCCCCCCACCGCCTGGACCCGTGTCTGGGGCCCCCGGGCCTCAGCCGCACCTGTTCTGCCCTGAGCCTCTGCCCGTTGGGGTTTTACAGCTGCTCAGGGTCACTGAGGGGCCAGGAAGGGTTTGTCTCCCCGGCTCCGGGTTTGTTCCGCCAGGTGAGGCGGCCTGGTCTCCGCAGCCCAGCGGCCTTCCCGGGTCTGTCCTCACCGCCTTCACTTAGGCCACGTGCATCCACGTGACAACAGCCCCTCCCAGGCAGCTGGGGGATCATCTGGGCAATTCTGTCACCCATGGCCATTATGGCCAGCGAGGCAGGGGACTTTTGTCACAGCTGGAAGTCCAGGCTGATCTGGGTGACTGTTACTCTTTCATGGTGACAGTGTTGTATTTGGTTCCCCCTGCACTAGCTCCCCTCTGAGCGCAGTGATTCCTGCAATTAGTAGTCTGCTCTCTGGGGACACATTTATGTTGGTTTTCAGAAGAGAAGCTTCAGGGCAGAGCGAGGTTCACACAGCATAGTCAAGGGGCTTGGTTGGCCCAAGTTGTCTCTCTGGAGGTTGGGGCCCCGGTCCTCTTCACTCCAGCATGATGCACCCACAGAGGGACCCCCGCAGCTTTGGGGCAGATGGGTGATGAGCATCACCAAGTGCGGTCCGTTCCTCTTAGGACTGAGCTGGTCTGGTGGCTGCAGGTTTTCCAGGTTTTCAGATGCACCTGGTCTCCTGGCTGGAAGGGGTGGAGGGCAGGTCGGTGGGTGTGGGCAGCACCTGGTCACCTTGGTTTCTCCTTCTTGGAGGTGCACTTGAGTTTTTCCATTTCCAGGGCGCTAAAGTGTCCCTTTTCTCAAGATTGGGGGGGTCTCCCTTACATGAGCTCAAAGGCACTGAACCCCAACTCTAACTTATCATATGAGGGAAAGTGCATGCAGAGCAGGGCACATAGGAGTAACTGACATAGCTTGGCTAAGATTCAGTTGATGGTCTGATTGGATCTATTCTCTGGTGATCGGGGTCTCTAGGCTTAGTGCCAAGTCCATTTTATGCCCAGGGCACCTGTTATCCCCTTTGTCACTTGAGACAGGAATGCTGGGCCATTGTCACTTTGTAAGGATCCTGGGAGCCCAATCTCAGGGACTATCTCTTAGGAATACTGTAGCCATTTCAGCTGCAGTTTCAGTTCCAGTGGGGAACCCTGCTACCCACCCTGAAAACACGTCCACTAGCACCAAGAAATGCCCTATGCTCTGGGCATGACAGGTCACTCTGCCCATCTTCTCTAGGATATGCCCCTCTGGCCTGAAAGGGCTTTATCTGGGGGCCTCTTGGGGGGTCTTGTGTTGGGGGTGTTCATTGTGCAGAGGGGATGTGTCTCTACTACAGGGCTAACTATTCCTGCCAGGTGTTACCATAAACTCAACTAACCAGTTATAGAGAGCTTCCCTCCTGCGGCGAGTTCCTTGATGAGCCTGCCTGATGGCTTGACAAGCTGCAGTTTGGGGAGAGAAGTATCTGCTCATGTTCATTAACTGGCTTCCCCTGGCCTCTAGATCTCCCTCTGTTACTAAGCCAAATTTGGGTCAACTCATCCTCTCATAATAAAGCCAGTTTACGAACACTGGGTTGTGAGGAAGAACAGGTGCCAAATCATGAGTACAAGTAGCTGATGCTTAAAAGACTGGAACTCCCTAGTGGATTTCAGGGCAGGGTTTCTAAAGGCAAGGCGAGGGAGGGTTGCCTCGTAGGTGATAACACTTGTTACACTGCAGTTTGTACACAATTCTCTGGTTGGTAAGGAGGTGACGGGCATGTCTTGGGGGTTAACATCAGGGGGCCTGGGTGCCACTTCTCATGGTCATCATGCAATGAATTTCTCCCATCTGGTGAGAGTTTTAGAATCAGAAAACAACTCAGGGATGTGCCTCAGATACTGTTATCTATGTCCTTCAGGAAGAAACTTAAGATTCTGTGAGAGCTCTGTGGCTGATCCATTGTTTAAATTGTTACCAATTCTCCTCACCCAACTATTTTTTGTAGCTTCAAGGTCACATTCTTTCAATTATTAATTATTTATCCACCCTCTTGTGGCTCGGGACTGGGAGACTACAGTTTTCTATAAACAAGACGCAGCAGAGGACAAGGGTGGGATGAGGGTCTGTCCTTGGAAGGCCCCAGAGGGTCCTGCTCAGTTATGTATTGAAGCTTCATTTCTGGGCTTTGTTTAATTCTTCCTTTGGATAGGCTGGGCAGTAATTGAATGGATCTGACCTCTTAGGGATGACGGGTAATTGCCAAGCTGCTGGTTCTAGTGCAACCAAGACACTGCTGACTGGAACCCAGCCTAAACCCAGAATGGGACTTGAGCCCACAGTTTTTTAAATTAGAATCACTCACCTGGTGTCTGGACTTACTGCAGCCAGGTTCTCTGTGTCTCAGCGCAGAAGGAATTCAGTGAGAGAGAAAATGATTGGCAAGAAATAGATTTGTTAAGGTAGGACGCTTGTGAGGGATATAAGCAGAAAGGCGAGGAAGCTCTGCCCTGAGGATTAGGTAGGTGAGCTACATTTTTATAATCAAGGAAAGTGGGGAGGGGGGTGAGGACCGCCTCTTCCTCATTCTTCAAGTAGAGGTCAGGCTTGTGCCGTTGGCTCCTCCTCCTTATTGGGGTAGAAGAGTATTGAACCCTATGAGGTCAAACTAGGACCATCACGGTGCTTATTCAGATCCGCAGAGGGGAGGTAACCTGTGCTAAAATATGTCGAATCATCTCAGGTTCTGTATCATGAGGGTCTCCTGCTTTGGAAGGTCGTCTTTCCCCTCAATTCCTGTCCTTGGCCCTGAGGATCATTATCTTGCTGAACTTGAACGAAGGCCTCATTTTATTTTGGACATAATGACCTGAGGCGTATCTCGTGCTTTTTCTGGTGGTTTTATAGTTAAACAAGGCTGCTTCGTTCCATGATGTTCTGATGGCTTTTTGAGCGATGGTTAACTTACAGCATCTCCCGCAGTTCCCTAGGTTCCCCTCTGTCTCTGTGGTCCCCTCCTGGGACTCCTACGACTCCCCGTGTGACCATCCGACTCTGTCCCCATCACCAGGGCCGCCCTTTTGGCAGTTGCCTCTGCTTTGTTGTTTCCCTTTCTTGCCTCCCTGTTCCCTTTCTGATGGTCCCGACAGTGAGTCGCTGCCACCTTTTCCAGAAGCTGCACTACTTCTAGGGGTCTCAATATGTTCACCCCGTGTGTCACCTGCCTATTCTCTGTGGTAAGCATGCCCCTTTCTTTCCAAATAGCCCTGTGTGCATGGAGGACGGATCCGTGTCCTGAGAGTCCGTGTAAACAAGTAAGATCTTCCCTGTCCTGAGCTCTGACGCTCAGGTGAGGGCTGTCAGCTCGGCCTTCTGGGCTGAAGTCCCTGGGGCTGGGCTTCCTGGCTCTGAGACTTGGGTCTGGGAGGTCCCTGCATACCCACCAGCCCTTTTCTCTCTCTTATAAGACAGCTCCCATCTGTGAGCCGTTCCTCTTCTGCCTTTGGTCTGGGGGGGCTCACTTTCTAGGCCAGGGTGACTGGAATAGATCGTGTCTGTGGTTTTACACAATGATGCTCCAGGGGCCCTGTTTCTGTGGAAGCAGGATTTAGTGTGTGACAGATTATTGTGATAACCACTGGGTTGTCCAAAGCATAGCCTGACCTTGAATCGACCTTCAGGGAGTCGCCATTCTGCTCCCTTAGACCTTTCTAAAGCTGAACCTGGTGTGGGGTCCATACAGTGATTGGCTGACCAAACCTATCTTTTCCGCCTCCTTTAGTAGAGTTGGTGTAGCTGCTACTGCCCGTGGGCAAGGAGGCCGTCCCTTTGAGTTTGGTCCAATGGTTCAGAGAAATAAGCAGCTACCTCCGTAAGGAGTCCCAGACTTTGACCTGATACCCTGAAGGCGATTCCTCTTCTCTCCTGAATGTGCAGGTCCAAGGGTTCAGCTCCATCTGGGAGGGCCAGGGCAGGCGCCCGAAGTAACTGCTTTTTCAGGTCTTGCAAAGCCTTTTGTGTTCTGAATTCCACTCAAAAGGGTCATCATCCTTTCCTTTCAACTTTGCATCTGGAGGCCTAGACAGTAGACCGTAGTTAGGGGTCGGATGCGGCAAAACCAAGCTGTTCCCCAGGGAACCTCTAAGCTGTCTTCTAGTTCTGGGAGGGCCAGGCTGCAAATGGCTTCTTTCCTTTCCTGGGGTAGCTTCTCTGATCTCTGGTGAGAATGATGCCTGAGTGCCACCCTGCTCTGTGATACTTTAGTCTTTCCTTGGACATCTTATATTCTTTATCAGCTGGGTGGTTCAGGGTGGTTACAGATGTTTTCTCAGAGGCTCCCTTGGTGGGGCTGGTGATCAGTGTTTCCTCCTCCAGATGTTGATGTTTTAAGTCTTTAGGTAAAGTTTCCCCACAGATGGTGGGGGGATTTTTCAGCCCTTGGTACACAACTGACCAGCAGTGTTGTTTTTCTTTCTTATTTGGGTCCTGCCACTCAAAAGCAGAAATTTCTTGTGTCTCCAGGACTGATGGAATACAGAGGAGGACGTCTTTTATATCTGATACAGAATCCCAGGTCCTGGTGGATGGTAGAGAGGCCGGCAGGAGGTAGGGCTTAGGGACCACTGGATGTACATCCTGGGCAGCGTACGTCCGGTACCCTCTGGGTTTCTCTTTCACTTTCTCTCTCAAATACTGCTTGTATTAAGTCACCAAAACCTCTACTTTGCCAAATCCAATCATTACTCTCCTGTCCTCAACTTACTAGGCTCTCAGAAGCATAAGCTCCACCTTTTCCTTCTGGAAACACCCTCTTCACGTCTTTGCCTGGACATTTTCTCCCACCTCAGTCCCCTTGGGTGGGTCTCTACCTGTGAATGTTTGTGAGCCTCAGAGCTCAGTCTTTGGCTTCTCTCTCTCTCTGTCTCTCTTTGGTTTCCATAAATGTTATTTTTAAAAATTAAAGTGTAGTTGATATAATAATCCAATTTCTGCAAAGTGACCCAGTCATACATACATTCCTATTTCTTACGTTATCTTCCATCATGGTATAACTCGCCGTAGTATACAGTAGGACCAGAGTTCCCATCGTGGTGCAGCAGTTAACAAACCTGAGCAGGAACCATGAGTTTGCAGGTTCGATCCCTGGCCTTGCTTGGTGGGTTAAGGATCTGGTGTTGCTGTGGCTGTGGTATAGGCCGGTAGCTGTGGCTCTGATTCGACTCTAGCCTAGGAACCTCCATATGCTGAAAAGACAAAATAAAAAATATATATATGTGTATATATATGTGTGTATGTATATGTATATACATACACAGTAGGCTCTCATTGCTTATCTCTTCTAAATGTAATAGTTCTCTATGTCTGTGCGTCTGTTTCTGTTTTGTAGATAGGTTCATTTGTGCCCTATTTTAAATTCCACGTGTAAGTGACATCATATGGTATTTGTCCTCTGACTTTCTTCACTCATGTGAGAATCCCTAGTTGTATCCATGCTACTGCCAGTGGCATTATTTCGGTTTTTTTTTTTTTTTTTTTTTTGGCTGAGGAGTATTCCACTGTATGTGCGTATCTCATCTTCTTAATCCATTCATCTGTTGGTGGACGTTTAGGTTGTTTCCATGTCTTGGGTATTATGAATAGTGCTTCTATGAACATAGGGGTGCATGTATCTTTTATTTTATTTTTGTCTTTTCTATGGCCATACCCGTGGCATATGGAGGTTCCCAGGCTAGGGGTCTAATCAGAGCTACAGCTGCTGGCCTACACCACAGCCACAGCAATGAGGGATCTGAGCCACGTCTGCAACCTATACCACAGCTCATGGCAACGCCGGATCCTTAACCCACTGGGCAAGGCCAGGGATGGAACCCGCAACCTCATGGTTCCTAGTCAGATTTGTTAACCACTGCACCACAATAAGAACTCCAACACGTATCTTTTTGAATGAAAGTTTTGTCCAGATTTTTCCCAGGAGTGGGATTGCTGGATCATAAAGGAGTTTTTGTTGTTGTTGTTGTTTTAGCCTGGGAAACATATGGAGGTTCCTGGCTAGGGGTCCAATTGGAGCTGTAGCCCCTGGCCTATGCCACAGTCACAGCAATGAAGGATCCAAGTCTGCAACTTACACCACAGCTCACAGCAATGCTGGATCCTTAACCCACTGAGCAAGGCCAAGGATCAAATCTGCATCCTCATGGATCCTGAGCCATGACGGGAACTCCCAGAGGTTTTTTTTTTTTTTTTTTTTTTGTCTTTTTGCTATTTCTTGGGCCGCTCCCGTGGCATATGGAGGTTCCCAGGCTAGGGGTCCAATCAGAGCTGTAGCCACCAACCTACGCCAGAGCCACAGCAACGCGGGATCCGAGCCGTGTCTGCAACCTACACCACAGCTCACGGCAACGCCAGATCCCCAACCCACTGAGCAAGGGCAGGGACCAAACCCGCAACGTCATGGTTCCTAGTCGGATTCATTAACCACTGTGCCACAACGGGAACTCCCCAGAGGTTTTATATTCAGTTTTTTGAGAAAGCGCCATACTTGTTTTTCCATAGTGGTTGTATACAACAGTATAGGAAGATTCCCTTTTCTCCACACCCTCTCCAGCATTTGTTATTTGTAGACTTACTAATGATGAGCATTCTGGCTGATGTGAGGTGGTATCTCATGGTAGTTTTGATTTGCATTTCTCTAATAATGCGCAGTGTTGACCATCCTGTCATGTGCCTACTGGCCATCATATGTCTTCTTTGGAGAAATGCCTATTTACATCTTCTGCCCATTTTTTGATTGGGTTGTGTTTTTGTTGAGTTGTTTGAATTGTTTGTTTACTTTAGAGATGAAGCCTTTGTTGGTTGCATTGTTTGCAAATATTTTCTCCCATTATAGGTTGTGTTTTTGATGTGGAAATGTGTGCTGTGCCAAAGCTTTAAGTTTGATTAGGTCCCATTGGTTTTATTTTTGTTTTTATTTCTACTGCCTTGGGAGGCTGACCTAAATAAAAATTTATATAATTATGGCAGAAAATGTCTTATCTGTGGTCTCTTCTCGGAGTTTTATGGTGTCATATCATATGTTTAAGTCTTTCAGGCATTTTGAGTTTATATTTGTGCATGGTGTGAGGGTTTGTTCTAGTTTCTTTGATTTACCTGCAGTTGTCCAGTTTTCCCAGCAACACTTGCTGAAGAGACTGTCTTTTCCCCATTTTATATTTTTCCCTCCTTTGTTGAAGATTAATTGACTATAGGTGTGTGGGTTTATTTCTTGGCTCTCTATTCTGTTTTGTTGGTCTGTATTTTCTGTTTTTGTACCAGTACCACACTGTCTTGATTACTGTAGCTTTGAAATTTTTTCTGAAGTCTGGGGAAGGTATACCTCCTGCTTTTTTTTGCACAGGGGGAGGGGGCACACCCATGGCATATGGAGGTTCCCAGGCTAGGGGTCGAATGGGAGCTGTAGCTGCTGGCCTACACCACAGCTAAGCAACATCAGATCTAAGCCATGTCTGGGTCCTACACCACATATCACAGCAATGCCAGATCCTTAACTCACTGAGTGAGGCCAGGGATTGAACCTGCATCCTTGTGGATGCTAGTCGGATTCGTTTCCACTGAGCCACAATGGGAACTCCTTGCTTTGTTTTTTTATCATTCAGGATTTCTTTGGCAATCCTGGTCTTTTATGGTTCCATATACATTTTTGGATTATTTGTTCTAGTTCTGTAAAAAATGTCATGGGTGATTTGATAGAGATTGCATTAAATCTGTTGATTGCTTTGGGTGGTATACCATTTTAACAACATTAATTCTTCTAATCCAGGAGCATGGGCTGTCTTTCCATTTCTTTCAATCCCCTTTAATTTCCTTGATTAATGTTTTGCCATAAATCTTATTTGTTTAACAAAAATTCTTAAATCAGCAGGAAAATATCAGCATTGTACAGCATTGTATATAATGTATTTGAGATATGTGTACATTTAAACAATAAACCTTGGGGGTATTCTTAGCATTCTTGAAATGTTTCATATTAAGAGGGAATTAACAAACCAAAGCACCTTCTGAAAGCATGCACTTTTCCACATGTCGTTCTTTGTACAATTTCAGTCTCACAGAAGACAACCGAATCCAAAAGGCATCTAAGTTGCCAAAATTATATGTCCACTCATCATTATCATTCCTAGAAGACTCTCAGATTCCTACTTTAAAGCCTATTAAATCTTAGTTTACAACTCTGTTTAAAATTAGTAAAAAGTAAATATTAGAAAAGTGAAGAGAAGAAAAATATGTAAAATACAGACATGAATATTTTTCAAGTTAAATAGTAGCTATTGAAAAGTGTATATATATAAATCCATAAACCCCTATGCCTGTGTTTCATTAGGCCCTAAGAGTATTGTACCAAACAGCCCAGTACTCCAAGCTGGTAATGATCCAGACAATGAAGAATATTTATCATCATGTTCTGTGTGCTCTGAGAATGGAGGGATATCAGCACTACATTTTAGAAAAATGTTCATCAAAAATTTAACACTTTTCAGAGTTCCATGGGTGTCTAATTGTTGGTTTTCTTTTTTTTTTTTTGCCTTTTGTAGGGCCGCTTCTCGTGGCACGTAGAGGTTCCCAGGCTAGGGGTCTAATCAGAGTTGTAGACGCGGAATCCGAGCCGTGTCTGTGACCTATACCACAGCTCACAGCAATGCCGGATCCTTAACCCACTGAGCAAGGCCAGGGATTGAACCCGCAACCTCATGGTTCCTTGTCGGATTTGTTAACCACTGTGCCACGATGGGAACTTCTGTAGGTGTCTAATTGCTAAGGATTCAGTATTGTTATTGCTGTGACTTAGGTTTGACTCCTGGCCTTAATACTTCTGCACGCCACAGGCATGGTGAAAAAAAAAGTCGATATTTTTGTTTTAATATTGAAACATCATAGACTTAATTTCTATTGTCCATATCATAATAAAAGCCTTCACTCATAGGTATGACTCTAAAAGTGTGAATTACACAGTATAAACTGTGAAATCATATACTAAGTGAAGTAAGAAAGAGAAAGAAGAATTCTTTGTGATATCACTTATACGTGGAATCTAAATTATGGCACAGATGAACCTATCTACAAAACAGAAACACATTCACTGACACAGAACAGACGTGTTTGTCAAGGGTGTAGTGGGAGGGAGTGGGGT
Organism: Sus scrofa; assembly: GCF_054392235.1. Lineage (NCBI taxonomy): Eukaryota > Metazoa > Chordata > Mammalia > Artiodactyla > Suidae > Sus > Sus scrofa. The sequence continues at coordinate 71,457,983 of NC_139393.1, forward strand.
GGGCCGGTAATTTAGGGTTAATAGATGCAAATAATTACATTTGGAATGGATAGACAATAAGGTCCTACTGTGTAGCAAAGGAGATATATCTAACCTACTAGGATAGATCTTGATGAAAAATAAAATATAAACAAAGAATATATATATATATGACTGAGTCACTTTGCTGCAGGCAGAAATTGGCACAACCTTATAAATCTATATAAAAAAAAAAAACCTCCAAAAAACAAAAACGAACCAAAAAACCCTGTGAGCTCTGTGAGTATATGAAACATACATTTCATTTAAGTGTGATTTGCTGCATTTATACCCACAGCTTCCCTGAGAGTGCAGTTGAAAGTAGACTGCTTGACATGAAGAGGGATGTCTTCAGAAAACAAAAGAAAAAAAATTCTAAAGTTCTTTATGATCAGGAATAGTACTTTAGCTTTTTAACCCCTAATGGCATTTATTTATGAATATCCAAAGCAAAGGTAAACATTACTAATATGCAATTCCAATTTCTTTTTTGTTGTTGTTGTTGTTCTTTTTGCCTTTTCTAGGGCCGCTCCTGTGGCCTATGGAGATTCCCAGGCTAGAGGTCAAATCTGAGCTGTTGCCGCAGGCCTGTGCCAGAGCCACAGCAACGCCAGATCCGAGCCGTGTCTGCAAACTACACCACAGCTCACGGCAACACCGGATCCTTAACCCACTGAGCAAGGCCAGGGACCAAACCCGCAACCTCATGGTTTCTAGTCGGATTCGTTAACGACTGCGCCATCATGGGAACTCCCCAGCAATTCAAATTATTTTTATGAATGTATTTCTTACTTCAAATTCTCTTAGTTACAAGAAAGTCACATTTAATAAACACAAAAATTTATTTTTGGAGTTGCTGTTGTGGCTCAGTGGTAACAAACCTAAGAAGTATCCATGGGGATTTGGGTTTGATACCTGGCCCTGCTTGGTGGTTAAGGATCTGGCGTTGTCGTGAGCTGCAGTGTAGGTCAGAGATGCAGCTTGGAGCTGGTGTGGCTGTGTCGAAAGGTGGCAGCTGCAGCTCAATTCGACCCTCAGCCTGGGAACTTCCATATGCCATGGGTGCAGCCCTTAAAAAAAAGAAGAAAAAATTTAATTAAATTTGATTTGTTGTGATTTACAATGTTGTGCACACACAAAAAATATTTTAATAAAGAAAAAAATGGACACACTGATGGTGATTTGCAAGGGATAGAAAGGAGGTTATGATGATATCTTTCATAGTTTTATAAGTTATTTTAAAAAATTGACAGGAAAAAACTAAGTCTGGCCTGATTTTCTTGCTCGAGTGGAAGCAAGCTGTATCTGTATCAGATGATGTGTAAGCCTGTGAAATTCTCTAAGGGATCAATGGGACATGATATTAATGTAGGATCTCAGTCTATAACTTAAAACTCTCCATTTCCTCTGTTAGAACATTCTGCATTTGAATATATAATCTTCACCAATATCTTACCGTATTTCATAGTTTTTCTTTCTTTCTTTCTGAGGGGCAAGTACAGAGATTTCTCATGTCCTCCCTGCCCCACATCCCACAGCCTCCCCACTCCCAGCGGCCCCACCAGAGTGATACATGGGCTACCCCTGATGAATCTACACTGACACATCATGGCCACCCAAAGTCCATAGTGTCCATTAGGGCTCAACCTGGTGTTGGGTTTGGACGAATGTTTAATGACTTTTCTGTCATTGCGGTGTCATAGTATTTTCATTTTCCTAAAAATCCTCTGTCCTTCCTCTTTCATCCCTCAGCCCCACCCCCACCCTCTGGCGTCCCCTGATCTTTTTACCGTCTCCATGGTTTTGCCTTTTTATCATCTAGTTAGCATGATACAGTATGTAGCCTTTTCAGACTCACTTCTTTCCCTTAGTAATAAGCATTTACGTGTCCTCCATGTCATTTCATGGCTCTGTAGCTCATTTCTCTTTAGTGCTGAATAGTATTCCGTTTTCTGGATGGGACAGTTTATTTATCATCTCACCTATTGAAGGACATCTCAGTTGCTTCCAAGCTTTGGCAGTTATGAGTAAAGCTGCTGTATGTATTCCATAGATTTAAAAAAAATGGTTCCTCTTCCTTCAAAATTAAACATATGACCCACAAGCTCACTTCCAATGTGCATCCAAAGCCGACTGAAGAGGCATCTCCTTTTCTTCTACTTCGTGCTCTCCCCCTATTTGCATTTATTGCATTATTAATATTAGCACATTAATTTTTTCTGTCTTCTATTTTTTTGTTTTAAATAATGTAGGAAATGTAATAAGACACCCAAGTGGATCTACAAAGTGCCATTCCAATACCAGAGATGGTTATTTTATGGAAACTGAACAAGCTGACTGATAGGCAGAGATGCAAAGTAATGCTTGATAGTCAGTTACTGAATGGAAGTCTAAATTTGAAATAAGAAAAGCAGCTTGAGGGTTGCAGGCCTAGAGGAAGGATGTGTGCTAGAAATAGCCTGCATGAGCTGTTTTGATTAACAAAGCTCCTTGGCTGTTGAAGAATGATAAATTACACACATATAGGCACATATATGTGTGTAATATAGGCACCAGTTGGTGAAAGGGGTGGAAACTTTTGGTCCAGGACTTGGTCTCAATTTAGAGAGAGTAGCATCTCTCATGGGTCACAAGTAAGCTGCACTAGGTGGTTTAATTCTGAACCCATGGACACATGACATGGATTAAATGTATCCTTAGAGACCAGATCATTAGAAGAGCTGGCACCTCAGGCTTTCTGACCAAAATCACCAGCTTTGGGCCAAAGGCCATCTGCCCTTTCCCACTTTGCCACGTCCAGCACTGCAGGGCAACGGGAGATCGTGGAAGAGGGGCTGCGAGACATGACAAAACACACAAGACGTTTAGAAAGTGGGGGACCAGGAGGCACTCCATTCCACAGAACAAAGGCGCCCAGGCTTTAGCCCACATGACTTTTATTAGGGAAGGTGACGTAGGTTAATGAGCAAAATCAGGTGCAGGTAATGATAAAGCTGTCTCTTAGTGGTTGTGCTTTTGCACGTGCGCCAAATTTGTTTACTGCCTCATTTAGCAGTTTCCATGGTCTCCAAAACCACTTGCCTCTTATCCAAAGCAGCCACCTTATCTTGGGTCCATAGAAATAGAATGTGAACTATTTCTATCACTTTAAATTTTGTAGTAGTCATGTTAAAAAGTGAAAAGGAACAAATGAAATTAATGCTAGTAAGCTATTGTTAAACCAGTGTGTTCGACATACCATTTTAACTGTAATCAATGCAAAAAAACATTAGTGAGACAAAAAATATTTTAGACTGCCTTGGGAATCCATTGTGTATTTTTTTTGTTTTTGTTTTTGTCTTTTTGCCTTTTCTGGGGCCGCTCCTATGGCACATGGAGGTTCCCAGGCTAGGGGTCTAATCAGAGCTGCAGGCACTGGCCTATGCCAGAGCCACAGCAACGTAGAATCCAACCCTTGTCTGCGACCTACACTGCAGCTCACGGCAACGCCGGATCCTTAACCCACTGAGCAAGGCCAGGGATCGAACCTGCAACTCATGGTTCCTAGTCAGATTCATTAACCACTGAGCCACGATGGGAACTCCTCCATTGTGTATTTTATGTGTACAGCACATCTCAGTTTGAACCAATGCATTTCAAGTTCTCAGGATCCTCTTAATGATTGTGCTGCTGTACTGACAACCCAGGCTGTATAGGATTAGTTAGGTCTTCTATGAGTGCAAGGGAGTGGAGTTCCTGGCATGGCTCAGCGGAAATTAATCCAACTAGTATCCATGAGGATGTGGGTTTGAGCCCTGGCCTGACTTGGTGGGTTAAGGATCTGGTGTTGCCATGAGCTGTGGCGTAGCTCCCAGATGTGGCTCGGATCCCACGTTGCTGTGGCTGTGGTGTAGGCCAGCGGCTACAGTTCTGATTTGACCCCTAGCCTGGGAACCTCTGTATGCTGTGAATGTAGCCCTAAAAAGCAAATAAATAATAAAAATAAAAGGTCCATGAGCAAGAGAGTGAATATATTTATCAGTAATAAGAAGGATGTTTCTGATAGGTGTCTTAGTTTAGGTTCCCACAGTAGCAGACCCTGAAACAAGGATTTGAGGAGAAATAGTTCATTTTGAAGGGTTCCCGGGAAAACACTTGTAGGGAGTGGAGAAGTGAGACAGAGAAGGGAAGGAGGCCACTAAAAGTGTATTAGCAAGCACGGCACTGCTTAGACAATTGGGCTCCTTCCTGCTGGGTGACCCTGGGAGACAGAATTATTCCAGGCCAGGGGACTGCAGCATTTGTCCACCATTTCCCACTCCCACCAGCAATGTACGAGGGCTCCAGTTTCTCTACATCCTCTCCAACACTTGTTACTGACTTTTCAGTTATAGTATTGAACCATTTAAGATCAGTAAACGAGCACAGATAGAGGTCCTATGACATCTTCCCCATGTTTGTAAGCTCTGTGCCTGCCCTAGAGGCCATGCTCCTAGGAAGCATTCACTGAACATTTGTTGAACGAATGAAAAAAAGGCTCAAAATTTTTCTTTGTATGTTGACTTAGGTTTTAGGATTTACAAAGTGCAATTCACAAATTCTGAGGTTCACAATAACTGCAGCAAGTAGGAAGGGTGGCAATTTCCTGCTCTAGACCTGAGGTAGGTTAGGTAGTAAGTGAAACATCTAGAGCTCTGGTGCCCTAGCTTCGTGTCCAATCTTCTCTGTACAGTTCAACACTGGATTTCAGCATCTCTTCTATATTAGTTAACATTCAGGGAAAAAACCCTAAAAAGTTTCAAAAGCTCTTCGTTTTTTTAAAAAAAGCAGAAGGTGAGGGGATCGAGTGTATGTGGCAGCTTGGAGATGCTCACCGTGGTCCGGAGATGGTTGTGGGGACGGGAGAGGACAGTCTGGGGCCGTGTGACAAGGGACGTCACTAGACCTCCCACTTCAGCAAGCACTGTCTTCACCTTTGCAGTAGTACCAGAAGCTGAGTGTTTACAGGCTGGAAACGGTGGGGCATGTCAAAGAGAACTGGACATCCGGTGAGGGCTGGTTATGGAGGCTGTAGATTGTCTTCTCTGGGAAAGAGCAAACACCAGAAAGGCAGGTAATTAAAAAAATGAACATGTTTCTGACTCTTTTTTGCAACAGAAAATTTCAAACATGCATGAAATATTAAGAAAATAGAGTAATAAATCCACATCTTGCCCATCAACAGAATATTATCAACATTTTGCCTTTCTTATATGTTTGACTTATTTAAAAAATGTTTGAATACATTACTTTTTTTAAAAGACATGTCCCCTCCAGTTTTATTGGGATAGATTGACGCTAAAAAATTGTATGTATTTAAGATGTACAACTCAATGACTTAATATGCATATATATGCTGAAATATTCACCACAGCCAAGCCAGTCAACATAGCAATCACATCACACTGTAACCGTTTCCTTTTTTTCTCCTTTTTATGTTGGGAACATCTAAGATCTATTCTCTTAGACCATTAAAAGTACACAGCACAGGAGTTCCCGTCGTGGTGCAGTGGTTAACGAATCCGACTAGAAACCATGAGGTTGCGGTTTGATCCCTGCCCTTGCTGAGTGGGTTAAGGATCCAGTGTTGCCGTGAGCTGTGGTGTAGGTTGCGGATGCGGCTCGGATCCCGAGTTGCTGTGGCTCTGGCATAGGCTGGCAGCTACAGCTCCGATTGGACCCCTAGCCTGGGAAACTCCATATGCCGCGGGAGTGGCCCAAGAAATGGCAAAAAGACAAAACAAAACAAAAAAGTACACAGCACAATATTGTCAGCTATAGCTACGTTGCTGTACATTAGGTCTCCCTAACTTATTCATCTTGTATAACTGAAGCCCAGACCATTGCTGATATCATCAGTGTAGCTGAGGCACACAGTAAACTATCAGAAAAATAATAGATCTTGTTATAAGCTTCACGAACTTTGATCTTTCTTCATCTAGGTGGAAGGGAAGAGACTGCTGAGCTGTAAGATGGCTACACAAATAACTAAAGACTTGTGAGTAAGAGCCCAAGATGTTGTTCATTCAGCCCTACAGTCATTCATTCAGTTAAAAAGCATATTCTGGGCTCTTTTTATGCACCCTGTCCATCCTCTTGTGAGACAGACCTTGCTGGACGTGGACTTGAGGCCAAACCAGGGTTCATCACTTCCCGATTCTAAGACCCTGGACAAGTGCTGTCCTTGAGCCTCATCTCCCTCATCTGTCAAAGGGAGATGATAACACCTTCTTGAATAGGGCATTATTAAAGTGAAGGGTGAGGTAAGTTCTCCAGAAATATGCATAACCTGGATTCTGTAACATGCGTTGCTGTTATTCGGCTAGGATCTGAGCACACGATGAAAGCAATCATCAGGCAGTCTCTCTCTGTCGTGTCCTATTCCCCTTTCCCAGTCTAGGAGGGCAGCAGACGCTCACAGAGGTCCCAGCACAGTGCAGCATGTGAGATGCCCACAGCCTGTCCCCAGGACAGCATGCATTCATCTTCCTAAATCATGTGAGCTCCTCTAAGCTTCGGTTACCTTCGCTTGCAGCGAAACAAACAATCTATGCTAAACGCTGGCCAGTTGAGGGTTTAGTTGCAGGTTGTGTTGTCCAACCCAAGTTCCTGCGCCCAAGGCACAGTGATGCCAAATAAACCGAAATGTTGGAGTTTGGAGCAGAGGAAGGTTTTTGCAAGGGCCAGGCAGGGAGTACAGGGAGCTCATGCTCAAAAGACCCAGACTCCCCAGGGGATTTCAGAGGAGGGTGTTTGAAGGCAAGGTGAGGGAGAGAGTCCAGGGCATGTGATCAGCTCCTGTACTGTTCTCTGGTTCGTGGTGAGGGACCAGGGTGGCATCAAGTGGTTTAGCATCCTCAGTCCTCAGGCTCCAGGTGGTCTGAGGGCTCCCCGCTCATGGTCATCAGGCAGCTCATTCCTTCCATCTGGTGGGGGTTTTAGTATCTACAAAACAAGTCGGAGATGTGCGTCAGACACTGTTTTCTGTATCCTTCAGGGAGGAACTAAAGACTCTGTGACTGTTATATGGCTGATCTATCACTTAATATTTTTTTGTTATTACATGTTCACATTCTTTCAGTCATTGATTCCTGAACCAACCTTTTGTAACTCAGAGGAGGTGGCAGACTAAAGCTTTTCTCCAAAGAGGCAGGCAGAGGACGCGGGTGGGGGTGGGGGTGTCTATCCCTGGAAGGCCCCATAGGGTCCTGCTGGGTTATAGTTGGAGAACCTCCCGCTGCATCCTTGTCTGGTCCTGATGAGGTCAGGTTGCCCAGAGGGCGGGCTGTTATCTCCCTCTGCAGCTTTTTCTGGGTCTTCTCCACAGCTGAGGGGGTGGGTTGTTCTGAGCAGAGGGAGCTGATAGAGCCTACACTTCCCCACTCCACCTTCTGGGTGGGGCCTGGGCTCAGAGCACCCACTTCAGTGGAGTTCACTGCAGGGTGCTGGAAATTGGGTGCCCAGGCCCCTGACACCAAGTGCCTGGCAGTTTCTTTACCCGCCTCCTCCTACTGTGCAGGAGGCCTCGCCTTGCAACAGCGTGTGGCTCCTGGCAGTGCCTGCCTGGCCACCCCTTGGTCCGGCTGCTCTGCACTGATCTAGGCTCTGGGGCTCAGGGCTACAGGTGGATGCAGTTGTGGCCGGTGCATAGGGAGTGGCCCTGGGCAGCAGAAGCCAGGCAAGCCATAGGTGCTTCACTCCCAGAAGGAGGTGGACTTCAGGCTCCTGCCCAGCAGACCTACTTGGTGGCCAAGCCTCCAGGAGCAGCGGGAGTGACAGCACAGCCAGAAGAGTGTGACTCCAGCCCACGCCCACCCAGGTGGGCAACATGGGAAAGCCCAACCCGCTGCAGGACGGGAACCTCTGCTCGAGCCTGTTCTTCTGGTGAGTGCCCAGCTGAACATGCGACACCCAGCTGCCAAGGGGGGCCTGGCCTGACGCTGCTGGCATTTTTCAGGGATTGAGGATTGAGGGTCAGGGCAAGGGAGGCCTGGGAGGGAGACCCGGGACCTGGTAGCTGGGGTGTCAGGTGCCCCAGCTTTGCTGCTCACCTTCCCATCAGCCTCCTGTACCGGGGAGCAGGAGGCAGGGAGGCTGAGAGCCCAGGCTGCCCAGGGGGGACTCACCCCTTGTGGGGAAGGGTCTGGATGCTCCCCACCCCACCCTTAGCCGGCTTCCCCAGTGCTGCTCAGAAATTCGCAATTCTGAACCAAAGCTGCAGCCTTTTTTCCTAAGCAAGTAACTTAAGAACAGCTTCCTTTATCTAATTAGTGCCCTGGACCACTGCCGTCTTCCAATAACGTTCCCCACTTCCCCATGTTCCTTGGTGACAGCTGAGTTCCAGTTGTGTGGCTCCCTCTGTGCCTGTGTCTCTGACCATGTCTCTCTTCCTCCTTCCTTTGTCCAGGTGCGTCTCTCACTGTATGTCTTGGTACCTAGTTGTGGCAAATTTCATGTGGGTACAAAACACTCTGATTTTTATTTAATGGATGTGGACACTGTTCTTGAGCATGTTTTGCTTTGGCTTCCGACACACGCCAGGATTGAGACCACCCACCACTTCTCTCAAGGCTAGAGATCTAGATACGACCCCACAGGCCTCAGGGACCCTCTCCCCAGAGTGGTCCTCAAAGGAGGAGGTGCAAATAAGGGCAACAGGGAACGGGGCTGGGGGTGGGGTTTAAACAAGGTTCCAGGTGATTCTGATGGGAGGTTTAGGCTGGCTACTGCTTTAAGCCACTCCTCCCAGTGACTTTGTTCTTTCAGTATTAACTTTTAAAAGGGGCATCTGGTAGCTCAGCAGGTTATCTCTCCAGCATTGTCACTGCTGTGGCTTGGGTCACTGCTCAGGTGTGTGTTTGATCCCTGTCCTGGGAACTGCCCAATTCCAAGGGGGGAGGCTAAATAAAAAGGGGGGTAGGGGCTAGACTTTTGTGAAGTTAGTTGTTAATCATGGTTGCCACCCTGGGTTTCAAGTCTGAGGTGCCTCAGTGATGCCTTGTGTCCCCCACTCGCTGTCCCGGGAAAAGAGCCCAGCCAGGAAGTGGCGCCCAGAGACAAGCCCACCTTGTAGAGAAAAACGGAGTTTTCATCCTCTCGTTGGGTATTTGATTTTCTTCTCTTTGATTTTGATCTGCTCTCCAAAATGATAAATGATGCCAGTAACACTAGCTGACCGACTTTTATGCAAATGACCTCACTTGTGTTTTTAGTGTTTTCACAGCACAGGTTGGACTTAGGGTCTAGGATAAGAAGTGCATTGTGGCTCCTGGTAATTGTTGTAGGTTTTAGAAAAGAATGTATATTTTCTTTCTTTCTTTTTTTTTTAAGAGAAGACATAGTATTTTATTTATTTATTTATTTTTGTCTTTTTGCTTTTTCTAGGGCCACTCCACGGCATATGGAGATTCCCAGGCTAGGGGTCAAATCAGAGCTGTAGCCACCGGCCTACACCAGGGCCACAGCAACTCGGGATCTGAGCCGTGTCTGCAACCTACACTACAGCTCACAGCAACGCAGGATCCTTAACCCACTGAGTGAGGCCAGAGATCGAACCTGCAACCTCATGATTCCTGATCGGATTCATTTCCTCTGTGCCACGATGGGAACTCCTCAGAATTCTTTTCATTCTACATTAATGCGTCATCAGACACAAACTGCCTTCTCCCCTTCCTCCCAGCCCCTGACAACCCCAGTGCTACTTTGTTTCCCTATGAATGTGATTGCACTGTGTTGTCTCATGGAAGTAGAATCATGCAGTGTTTGTCCTTTGTGATCATAGCGTGTTACACTCCCCCATCAGTGTTCAAAGGTTCCAGTTTCTCCACATCCTCACCAACACTTGTTTTCTCTTCCTTTCTTTTTTCCCCATGTAGCCCTTCTAATATGTGTGAAGTGATGTCTTATTGTGGTTTGGATTTGCATTTCCCTAAGGATGACTGATGTCGAGCATCTTTTCCTGTGTGAGCAGAATTTAAAGAGCTCCTTTCAGGGCTGGGCATCATCATATGGTTCAGCCCCAGTGCTGGTTCCCGGAGCCTTGTCTGGAGTGATAACTATCGGGTAACTGGCCCAACGTGTTGCAAACCTTTTTAAGGGTAACGCTCACAGATTTATACTTGTGTTTTGGAAGGAAATTGACCTAGAGATACTGAGGGTCATGGAGATGCTGGACTGGAGTGGAGGAGGGGAGGGGGGGACACAGTTGAGGCCCTGGGTCCTCAGCACCACTGCTGGCACCAGAGTCTGGTCTTCAGACTCCTGGACTAGGATTCTTCAGAGGTGCCAAGGTACGGGGTTTGTAAAACCCGAAGCTCAGTCTCTCTTCTTGCTTCTTTAATGATTCATGGATATTCATTTATTCCACTCATCATTCTTGGGCACCTCCTGTGTACCTGTATTGTCCCAGGAACAATGCAATGAAAGAAATGTGGTCTCTGCTTTCATGGGTTGTTATTGTCTGGCTTTGGAATTTCCTTACTTTGGCAAAATCAGAAAAATGGTGTGAATCTTTGGGCTCACTCTGCATATTAATCATTATTATTTACATAATGCATAATGGATTTGAAAAGAGTTTTTTTTGGGGGTAACATCTGTACAGTTACTGATTTTTCCTTTTATATTTAAGAAGTAATTTGCAGAGAGATAATTTGAGATAATGTCAATATCATTCTCACTAATTTTAACTTCCATTGATAATCTTCTGACTCCAGGATTCCTTTTATGTTTGCATTCTTTTGCAAGAGATTTCCTTTCTCTCCTGTTAACATAGCAGTAAGGACTCCTGGAGTCTTTCATTATTTAATGGGTTGTCATTCATTGCCACGTATTTGTCGTGATGCTGACAGTATCCCAGGTTTGTGTAGTGAGAGCCATTCAAGCTGGCTTCTCTGTCTTTCTACACATCCTCACGATTCCTGAGCGCTTCCTCACTTGATGGTGCAAGAGGTCCCAGGCCCATCATGGACCTTCTCTGCCTGTGGGTCTTGGTCCATTGATAGCGATGCTGTGGGTGGGCATGCCTGGGGCGCTGCTCACCTGGGCCTGTACTGGTTCTGGCAGCCCCCACAGACATGGCCCTTTTGGAGCCAGTGTTATGACTGGGCTGGCCCTTGTGGTTCTTATGATTGCGAGACGCGTCTCAGCAACAACCATCAGGGAACTTTGAAATGATAAGGTTTATCACTTATGTGTCTTACAGGGTTCAAGGCACACCTGGGGCCACACAGTGAGGTCCTGGGTAGAGAGAAAGAGGACGTGCGAGCAAGCCTGGGCTTGGAGTTCTGCCTTTTGGGGGTGGAGGGTGGGGTGTCTAGGATTTTGTGTACTCACTGTTTATTGGTGTATTTAAAACACAAGAGCGGGAATTAAAGTGTGGGAAGGCAGAAGCAAGCAGTTAGTGAAATGGTTTGTTATCTGGTCACCCAGAGCTTTCTGAAAACGGGGGACTTCATGGGTGGGGTGGCCGGGCTCTTTATCTCATTGTGTGGCTGGCATGTGTTCATGGGAGATGGATGTCTCTGAAGTGCGTGTCTCCAAAGCCTAATGTCAGGCCCTTACCTTACACCCAACAAGCTAATCATCAGGCGCTGACCCAGACTGCCCAAGCGTGGAACCAGCCATTGCTGCAAGGAGCCTTGGTTCCCTTTAGGGAAGAAAGATGTTAGAAAGTCAAGATCTGGGTGAAGGGGGCTAAAGCCCAGACTTCCCATTATAAAGTAAATAAGTGGTGGGGATGTAGAGGCCGTTATGATGACTGTGTTAATCACACTGTGTGGCACATTTGAAAGCTGCTGAGAGTTGACCTTAAAAGTTGTCATCACAAGAAAAAAGAGATGATAATTGTGTACGTTAAAAAAGAACAAAACCCGAGATCTGGGGGTTTGGAGTGCTCTTTGTACCAGTGTGTCATTGCTTCCAGGGTCTTTCAGGATTTTTTTATTTTTTATTTTTTTATTTTATTTTTTTGTCTTTTTGCCAATTCTCTGGCTACTCCCGTGGCATATGGAGGTTCGCAGGCTAGGGGTCTAATCAGAGCTATAGCTGCCAGCCTAAGCCAGAGCCACAGCAACTCGGGATCCGAGCCGTGTCTGCGACCTACACCACAGCTCACGGCAACACCGGATCCTTAACCCACTGAGCAACGCCAGGGATCGAACCTGCAACCTCATGGTTCCTAGTCGGATTCGTTAACCACTGTGCCATGATGGGAACTCCTCTTTCAGGATTTATAGCTGGTGTGTGTGTGTAAACATATCTAAGTATTTTCCTCCCGTATCTCTCTATATTTAAAATGTAATTTTTTTTTTTTTTTTTTTTTTTACAAAGCCCATGAATGTAGGATTGTAATTAGACAGAGATGCCTGGTTTGGATGCATGTCATTCTCCTTCTCTTTCCATTTTAACAGGTGGCTAACCCCCCTGTTGCGAGTTGGCTACAAGCGGAGGTTAGAGGAAGATGACATGTACTCGGTGCTTCCAGAAGATCGCTCCGCGCGCCTTGGAGAAGAGCTGCAAGGGTGAGCAGCAGGCAGCCAGGTGCAGGGGAGGAAGAGGGAGCAAGTCTCCGTGTGGCTGGTGGTGGGAGTGGGCGCTGCCTTCCCCTGGGCTCTCCTGGAGCCCCCTTCCCCGGACCCTGCACGCTCGCCCCCGCCCCTCAGGCGGAGCCCAGGCTGAACTGACTCTGGAGGCTGGAAGAGGAGGGGCCCTCAGCCAAGGCCCTGGATGCCAGGCTCTGTCCCCGAGGGGGTGTCCCTGGAGGAGCTTGGCTGCCCTCCTGGGCTGCTCCTGTGCTGTGAGTCCAGCGGAGCTTGGCAGGCACGTGTGTCCTGAGCCTGGGCCTCTTTCCCTCAAAGCCTGTTGTTCTGGTGCTTCAGGGTCTGCATGGTTCTGCCTTCAAGAGCCTGCAAGCCATTAGCCAGCCCCTCAGGGACAGTCACAGAGGGCCCTGCAGTAGAGGCTTGTCTCCACGCTGCCCCTCCCCTGTTCTCCCTGTGGCGGGCAGGCTGTCCTTTATTGTTCTTAGTGTCTCCTCGCAGGTACTGGGATCGGGAAGTTTCAAGAGCTGAGAAAGATGCACGGGAGCCTTCTTTAATGAAAGCCATCATCAAGTGTTACTGGAAATCCTATTTAGTTTTGGGCGTTTTTACATTTCTTGAGGTAAAGTCTTTTACATACGGTGCATTGCTTTTCAGTGAATGTGGATCAGTCCTGAGGTGGACGGGGCAGTGGGGAGAGAGGCCAGTAGTTGAAGGTCTGAGATAAGTCTTATCTGAGAAACCTGACGGAGCTCAGCAATTGAGTTAATCTTTAAAAAGGACAGATGCTTAAAGGGCTGGACCTCTGGGGAATTGCTGTTTTTCTTTACCTGCTTAAAACGTAGTGTCATGGAAGGATGGCACTGAAAGGAAAGGCCATTTGATACCATGTTAAGACACTGTTGGTGCTCAGTTAATAAGGTAAATGCTAAGAGCGGTCCTTGAACAAAATAAGATCCTACAACCTCAAGGAATATGCGCCCTGTGGTTTGGAGGAAGCAATCTTGGACCAGAGCCCCAGAAACATAAGGCATTACCAGGTGCTCAGCAAAGAATTTTAGCTTGACCAGGCCCCATCTGATAAATGCTTTCCTAAGGAGAGATCGTTGCTTCTTCTCTTCCAGAAGAACAGAACTAGGGCCCTGGGTCTGGGCTGGAGCTGCCCAGAGCTCCCAGGAGCACCCCCTTCCCTATGGATGGGCTCCCCAGCACCCTGTTGGGGGAGCTCCAGTTTCACCATGAATTCTGTGCCCCACCCATCTGGCTGGTGTCCCTGGTTGTCAGGGGCGTTGCTGGTTGAAAGGGGAGGCTTGGCAACCTGGCACTTACAGAGGGTGTAGGAGGGGGTGTGCAGAGGGAAACCAAAGGCTGAAGCCATGAGGTCCGTGACCTCCATGACCCTGAAGGGACTGGGTCAAGGTCCCCAGTGAGAGCACTTCCCCTGGGGCACAGTGCCAGTCAGCCTGCCTGTTGTGGGCTGTGGCTGCGGGGTGTCTGCCGTACCTCTTCCTGGTGGCTCTTGCTCTCTGTGGTACCTTCGTGCCGCCTTAGGGATGTGGGCAGCCTGTGGGTGTGACAGCAGGAGGGACAGAAGAGGAAGATGCCAGGAAGGGCTGTTTAGCTGGAGAAGGTGATGAGTTGTCATCAGTATGTTTTGTTGGGCTGAGGACAGTGGGCAAGGGGTTTGTAGGTGGACAGTGTGGCTCTTGTCATCCTGAGGGGCCCTGTGGGCAGAGGGTGGCCAGGTAGGTGAATCTGCCCCCTCACTGGAGAAACCAGAGACTCTGTCAGCTCCCAGGTGACTGATGGTGCCAGGAGACTGAGTTCTCACTTACGACAAAGGTGGGCTGACCATGTGCCAGAGGGTGGGGACAGGTGCAGGGCAGAGTGTCACTTTTGAGAGGACACAGACCCCCCCAGGTACCACAGTGCTGTGTAAAGGGCAGGGGGGAGTGTTGATCCCACAGTTGTCCAGCCCAGTGATACTCACTGCTGGGGTCCAGGAAGGCCAGGCCCGGGGCTGCACAAGGCGGCCACTGGTAGAGCGCTGGCCCCTCTTTCAGAGGGTGGTTGTTGGGCGGTCATGGCAGGAAGGTGGGGAGTGGAGGAGCTGAGGGCTCATCTCAGTAGTAGTCCTAGCAGTACTCATTATAGTAACAGGGGTTCATACTCAGCAGTAGTCCTAACAGTATTCATAGCCGTGACAGGGGCTCGTCCTCAATAGTAGTACTAGCTGTACTCATAATAGTATCAGGGACTCATACTCACTAGTAGTCCCAGAAGTACTCTAGCAGTAACATGAGCTCAACTCAGTAGCAGTGGTGCTTGAGGTAGTGGCAGCAGTACTATTAGTCGTTTAGTAATAACAATTGTAAGTAGTCAAAAAGTATTGTGTATTAGGAACTGCTCTGAGCACTTTACATGTGCTGTCACTTGTGTTCCTCTGGCTAAGTCCATGAAGGCCTGGGTATTATATCACCTCCCCTTTAAAAGAGAGGACGCTGAGTACAAGTGGTTACAATGTGTGCCTGTGGTCACACGAAGCATAAAGACCAAGGTTCCATCTCGGGCGCTCTGACTCACGAGCCTGACCATCTAATGACTGACGGCTTGTCCAGGGTCAGGGAGGCTTATCCTGAGAGCTTCATCTCCAGGGTCTCAGACACCTGCACCCTGAATTGGCCTCAGGGTAATAAACAGGGTACTGAGAACTCCCGGGAGCAGGGGCTCAGATTGGGGATCATAAATGAGGGTGGAGTCCAGGTGACCACGTCCTCTGGGAGCTGGAAGTGCTGAGAGTGTGACATTGGCAGCAGCGTTGTGCTGGGTTCACAGGGGTCAGGAGCCTTTAGGAAGAAGCCACCTTCCCTCCTTACCATCCCCACGTGGGTGAGCTGTGGCGGCCCTGGTGAGCTACGTCTACTCGTCCATTCACACACTTGTGACACCGTTACACACCAGCTCGTTGAGATGGACCCGTGGGAAGGCAGCAGGTCTGGGGTGGTGACTGTGTTGGGACGTTGATGATCTGGGCACAGGCTGAGTCCTCTCTGTTGTTACTTAGTGAGAGCTCGTGGCTGCTTGCTGAGAGGAGGTGTCTCTGTGAATCTGGGGATGCATTTGCTCATCAGGAATGAGAACCCCAGGTCAGCCCCTGGGGTGTGGACAGTGCTCCTGTCCTGTTGTCTGAATCTACTTTCCCATGTGCCCCAGGCCTGAGGTCTTAGGGTGACAGCTGGGTGGGACAAGGACATGTGGAAGATCGCAGGCCAGCGGATCCTGCTGCAGTGACAATGCTGCATCCTTAACGCACTGCACCACAAGGGAGCTCCATACTGGTCAGGAATTTTAAGAATATGCTTAGAAGTGAAACGGTTAATCACTGTCTGGAAAAGCTGGCTTTTATGAATGAGGTTTCTCAAGAGGTCATGTTCTCCATGATCACCTCTCAGCAGCAAATGAGTTTTCCAAGCTTGTGCCATTAAGAATCGAGTAGCTTTCTTCCCAGGACTTCTGTGTAGTAAAGTGATCATAGCTTACACTTGTTTTTATGCTGGTTTCAAAGCACTCTGAGCTGTTATATATCATTTACTTTTCTCAGGATTCCTTCGAAGTAAAGAAGGCAGGTATTTCCACGGATAAGGACCTGGAGGCGCACGAGGGCTTGTGATGGGCTTGGAGTCATCATCATCCGATGGCTGATCTGGTTTCTGAAGCAAAATGTTCTGATGCCTAGGCCAGTTTTCCATGAATTCTATCTTTCGCTTTTAAACAAATTTCTGTTGAAGTATAATTGATTTACAGTGTTGTCATAGTTACAGGTTTATGTCACAGCGCACATATTTCTATACTATTTTTTAGGTTCCTTTCCCTTATAGGTCATTACTGAGCTATACAGTAGGTCCTTGTTGGTTGTCTATTACATGCATAATCGTCTGTATCTGTTAATCCCAACCTCATAATTTACCCTTCTCCCCACTCTCCTTTTCTTTTGGTAACCATTGATTGTTTGTTTTCTATGTTTCTGAGTCTCTGCTTTGGAAATAAATTCATTTCTTTTTTTTTTTTTTTTAGATTCTGCATATTAGCAATGTCATATATTTGTCTTTCTCTGATAATCTCTGGGTCCTTGATGGGGGACAAGGGACCTCACACATGGTAACTAGAGGGAGGATGTAGGCTGTGGGTGGAGTGGCTATTTCACAGGGTGGGTAAGTGTTGCTGTTCCTTTGCCTTTCACATTGGGATAGAAAATTGCTTTTCTCAAGTTTTACTCAGGTCATAGCCCCCATACCTCTCATCTCATTGGTTTAGGATTTGATTTTTGTCTTGGGGGATAGATGACGGATAGTGTTTCTCCCAAACCAGCAGCTGCAGCGTATGTTGGATGGAGAGCCATGGAAGACATCATTTTTTAGCTTTGCCTATGGCATGTTTAACTTTTGATTCCGGGGAACATCCCAGCTTCTAGGAGGTAAAGACATAACCCCCCCAACCCAGCCCTCCAGAACTGAGAGCCTGGGAGCCTCCCAAGCCTGGTTTCTTTGTGATTCACCACGAAAATCTGAGCTCTATTCTCTTGATCTACTGACACGTGAACCTCAGGTAGGGAAGGATTGGATCTGTGTTTGTGCCAAAGTCTCAGTTCATAAAGGCTCTTAAAGCAGGAGGCGATGCAAGATGCAAGAGTGTGTCTCCTGTACGTGAGCCACCTGGACTTCCTGTTGGCTGGGGCCTTGAGTGCACAGGGGACAGGGACAGGCTGTCAGCAGGGCTCCTTCACATGGAAGCAAATGTCTCACCTTTCTTCTGCTGCCTTTTTCCATCTTCATCTTAGGCCAAGACTCACTTGGTATTTTGTCAAGTGTGTTCTAAAGCACTGGTTATGGTACTTATTGAGCATCCCCAGTGTACTGAGCACAGTGTACTAAGGCTTCATCGTCTTTGAATGTAAACAATTGGTTTGAGGTTAAAAACTGCTTTCTCCATGTCTCATAGAAGAGAGCAGATCTGCATAATTTTTTCCTAGATTAGCTATGAATGTAGCATATTGTCAAAGTGTCTTTTTAACACGCTAATAACAAAAGTACAGCTTGTGTTAAGAAAACCAGTATGCCTTGAATTTCTCAATATGACTTTTTTCTTTCAGGAAGGCACCAGAATAGTTCAGCCTGTCCTTTTGGGGAAAATTATTAGTTATTTGGAATACTATGATCCCAGTGATTCTGCCGCCTTCCACAAAGCCTTGGCCTACGCCGCAGGGCTGAGCGTCTGCGTGCTCACCTGGGCCTTTCTGCACCACTTGTACTTCTATCACATTCAGCGTGTGGGGATGAGGCTGAGGGTAGCCGTGTGCCACATGATTTACCGCAAGGTAAGTGTCATTGTCACCAAAGTGTGACCTCCCCTGAAACATCGGAGGTATTTTGGGCAAGTTCTCTGTAAATGAACAGTTTTGGGAGTTCCTGTCATGGCTCAACAGTCAGTGAACCTGACTAGCATTCATGAGGACACAGGTTCAATCCCTGGCCCTGCTCAGTGGTTTAAGGATCTGGTGTTGCCGTGAGCTATGATGTAGGTTGCAGCTCGGATCTGGCGTTTCTGTGCCTCTGGCATAGGCCAGTGGCTACAGCTGCAATTGGACCTCGAGCCTGGGAACTTCCATATGCTGTAGGTGTGGCCCTAAAAGAGACAAAAAGACCAAAAAAAAAAAAATTGTAACTGGGATCATTTACCCATTACTAGAGAAGCTTGCTATTTGCCTTAAGGCAATTTTGTTATTGTTTAACCTTATTTTACCAGCACGTAATGAAAAGTTTTGTATTGAGATCAGGTCAGGGCTGCCTTTGATAGCTTTTAGCCACACATTGTTGCATGGTACCCACTGAATTTATAACAAAATATAATTTAAAAGTAAGTATTAAAAGTATGACGTTGGAGTGCCCATAGTAGCTCAATGGGATAAGAACCTGATTAGTATCCATGAGGCTGCAGGTCTGATCCCTGGTCTTGCTCAGTGGGTTAAGTATCTGGCGTTGTCACAAGCTGCGGCGTAGGTTGCAGATGCAGCTTGGATCTGGTATTTCCGGGGCTATGGTGTAGGCTGAAGCTGCAGTTCTGATTTGACCTCTATATGCTGTAGGTGTGGCCGTAAAAGGAGAAAAAGAAATAAAAATATCAAATTGATTTTCAGTGTTTTCATGCCTAAATTTGATAGTGGTGTTTATGGAAATTTTGTTTTTGGTGTTCATTAAAACCTTTGTTTACACGAAACTTGTATTTAAAAGTGAACATCAGTGTTTGAATCTATAAAATGAAATCTAGTAGAAAAGAATGTTTTTGGGAAGGGTATGATTCTATCTTGAAATGACATTTAACATAACTGCCTCTTCAACATAATTGCATTAACTAAAGAATAATGTGAATGAGATCTATGCCAGATACAGACTCCCTCACTATATTCTATAGCTATAATTGCTTTTAGTAGTATTAAAAATAGTGAGTTGTTTGGGATAAAACTTTAAATTTTGCATCATTTTTAGTAATTTTGGAGAGAATTTGTTGCTATTCATTCAAGTTATTTTCTTTTTTTTAATAATGATTTTTATTTTTTCCATTATAGCTGGTTTACACTGTTCTATCGATTTTCTACTCTCAGCAAGGTGACCCAGTCACACATACATGTTTACATTCTTTTTCTCACATTATCATGCTTCATCATCAGTGACTAGATATAGTTCCCAGCGCTACACAATAGGATCTCATTGCTTATCCAATCCAAAGGCAATAGTTTGCATCTATGAGCCCCCAGATTTCAGTCCATCCCACTCCCTCCCCCCTTGGCAACCACAGGTCTGTTCTCCATGACCATGATTTTCTTTTCTGTGGAGAGGTTCATTTGTGCTGGATGTTAGATTCCAGATATAAGTGGTATCCTATGGCATTTGCCTTTCTCTTTCTGACTTATTTCACCTCGTAGGCGAGTGTCTAGTTCCATCCCTGTTGCTGCAAATGGCATTATTTTGTTCCTTTTTATGGCTAAGTAGTATTCCATTGTGTATACATACCACTTCTTCTTAATCCACTCATCTGCGATGAACATGGTTTTTCCATGTCTTGGCTATTGTGAATAATGCTGCAATGAACATGTGAGTGCATGTGTCTTTTTCAAGGAACGTTTTGTCCAGCTATATGCCTAAGAGTGGGATTGCTGGGTCATATGGTAGTTCTGCGTATAGTTTTCTAAGGTACCTCTGTACTGTTTTTCACAGTGGTTGTACGAATTTGCATTCCCACCAACACTGCATGAGGGTTCCCTTTTCTCCACACCCTCTCCAGCATTTGTTATTTGTGGTCTTATTATGATGGCCATTCTGACTGGTGTGAGGTGGTACCTCATAGTAGATTTGATTTGCATTTCTTTAATAATCAGGGATGTTGAACATTTTTTCATGTGCTTGTTGGCCATCTGTATATCTTCTTGGAGAAATGTCTATTCAGGTCTTTTGCCCATATTTCACATGGGTTGTTGGCTTTTTTGCTATTGAGTTGTAGAAGTTGTTTGTATATTTTCGAGATTAAGCCCTTGTCAGTTGAATCATTCAAAACTATTTTCTCCCATTCTGTAAGTTGTCTTCTTGTTTTCTTTATGGTTTCCTTTGCTGTGCAAAAGCTTGTCAGTTTGATTAGGTCCCATTGGTTTATTTTTGCTTTTATTTCTGTTGCATTGGGAGAGTGACCTGAGAAAACATTTATAAGGTTGATATCGGAGAATGTTTTGCCTATGTTGTCTTCGAGGTGTTTGAGGATGTCTTGTCTCAGGTTTAAGTTTTTAAGCCATTTTGAGATTATTTTTGTGCATGTCAAGTTATTTTCTTAATACAGTATTCCTTTTTTCTCAAGTATGCATTGTAACACTTTTAATGATACCTGATCTGATGTGTTCAGTGATTTTGTAATGAGAAACACTGTAAAGTTCCATAGTTTACCCTGATCTTAACTAGTATAAAAGGAGTTAGGATTTTAGATGTCTTTACAAAGGAGTTGACACAGATACACCATGTCAGTAATTGAAACACTTTATAAACTTGATGCTGGATACGTTTTTACCCTGGGCTTTCATCTTTATTAAAGAAAAATCCGGAGTTCCCGTCGTGGCGCAGTGGTTAACGAATCCGACTAGGAACCATGAGGTCGCGGGTTCGGTCCCTGCCCTTGCTCAGTGGGTTAACGATCCGGCGTTGCCGTGAGCTGTGGTGTAGGTTGCAGACGCAGCTCGGATCCCACGTTGCTATGGCTCTGGCGTAGGCCGGAGGCTACAGCTCCGATTCGACCCCTAGCCTGGGAACCTCCATATGCCGCGGGAGCGGCCCAAGAAATAGCAACAACAACAACAACAACAACAACAAAGACAAAAGACAAAAAAAAAAAAAAAAAGAAAAATCCTTATTTAACTGTATTGTATGCCTGAAGTTTGCTGAGAGAGTAGATGGTTAGTGCTCTCTCCTCACATAAAAAAGGTGTGCTGATGGATGTTGGTTTTATTACAGTAATCTTTTCCCATTGTGTATTTATATGAAACATCACACTGCACACCTTAAATACATGGAATTTTTATTAACAAGTGAATCCTTATTGAAAGCTAAAACCAAACAATTTAAATGGAAAATTTAATTTCTTTCCCGTAGTTGGTACTTTCCTGGAGCTTTTGTTTCTTGGGATTATTCTTGTCAGCCAACTGACATCTGTTTCCTCCTCTTCTCTCCTGGAGCAGAGACTCATCCATTTTGTGGCCCTGTGAGCTCAGGGCCTGGCCACAGCCACAGTGACATCAGGTCTGAGCCGATTCTGTGACCTACACAGCAGCTGGTGGCAATGCTGGATCCTTAACCCAGTGTGCAAGGCCAGGGATCGAACCCACATACTCATGGATACTATGTTGGGTTCTTGACCCTCTGAGCCACAACAGCAACTCTGGCTTGGGCCCTTTTAAAGGTGATCTCTAAGGCTGCACATCTGCCAGCTTCCCACTGTGGCCCATTCAGCATTTCAGTGCTCTCTTCAGCTGAATTTGAAATGCCTCTGAGGGCTGTATCATATATAAAAATGACTTGTCATTTATTTACTGTTCCACAGCTTTGATAAAATTACTTTTGGTTTTTGATCATTGATTTTTTTTTTATTGTGCTAAAATATACACAGCATGACATTTACCGTCTCAACTCCTTAAGTGCGCTGTTCAGTGACATTAGGTGCATTCATGCTGTGGTCCAGCCGTCACCGTGTGCATCTCCAGAACATTTTCTTCTTCCCAGACTGAATCCCTGTGCCCATTAAACACTCACCGCTCAGTTCCCTCCCCCACAGCCATCACCATTCTGCTGCTTCTCCTTGTGAATTTGGCTGCTCTTGGTGCCTCATATAAGTGGAATCAAACAATGTTTGTCATTTTGTGTCTGGCTTATGTCATGTAAGCTGCATGTCTTCAAGGTTCATTCATGATGTAGCAGGTATCAGAATTCTTTGTTAAGGCTGAATAATATTCCATGATCGGTATATACAGCATTCTGAGTATCCGTTCATGTGGTCAGAGGACATTTGAGTTGTTTCCACATTTTGCCTGTTGTGAACGAGGCTGCTGTGAACACAGGTGTACAAAAAACATGTTCAAGTTTGTTCTTTCAGTCCCTTTTTTGAGTACATCCCCAGAAGTGGAATTGCTGTATTATCTGCTGACTTTATGTTCAATTTTTGGCAGAACTTGTATATTCTCTTCCATCACGGCTACATCATTTCACATTCCTACCTGACTGTTGATTTTTTTTGTTACCTTCAGGACTACATAAGGTTTTTATGAACTTGACATTTTGTTTGGATCAGTGGCTCCAGTTGGCGCCTGTTGAAACAGCTCATGGTGTCTGTTCAGGGTCCTCAGATCTCTAGGGCGCTTTGTTAGAACTTTTAACCAAGTAAGTAGATTGTGGGGCACAGGCTGTGTGTTTTGTAAGTCAACAGACTGGCATTAAGAACACAGGTCCGGAGTTCCCGTCGTGGCGCAATGGTTGACGAATCCAACTAGGAACCATGAGGTTGCGGGTTTGGTCCCTGCACTTGCTCAGTGGGTTAACGATTAAGGATCCTGTGTTGCCATGAGCTGTGGTGTAGGTTGCAGACACGGCTCGGATCCTGCGTTGCTGTGGCTCTAGCGTAGGCCAATGGCTACAGATCCGATTCGACCCCTAGCCCGGGAACCTCTATATGCTGTGGGAGCGGCCCTAGAAAAAGGCAAAAAGACAAAAAAAAAAAAAAAAAAAAAAAAAAGAACACAGGTCCCCCGGACAGAAGTGGTTTGTGTTTGATTTTTTAAAAAATTTTGAGTGTAGTTGACTTACAATGTTGTGTTAGTTTCAGGTGCTCAGCAAAGTGAATCAGTTATATATGTCTCCATTCTTTTTCAGATTCTTTTTCTAAACAGATTATTACAGAGTATTGAGTATATTTCCCTATGGTTTACAGTAGGTCCTTCTTAGTTATCTCTTTTATTTTTGAATTTTTAAGTTTTTTTGGCTGCCCCATGGCATACAAGTTCCCAGGCCAGGGATCAGATCTGAGCCACAGTTGTGACGTATGTGGCAGCTGCGGCATTGCCAGATCCTTTCACCCACAGTGCCAGGCAGGGGATCAACACTCGCATCCTGGTGCTGTAGAGACACTGCTGATCCTGTTGCACCACAGCTGGAGCTCCAGTTTCTCTCTTGTGTACAGGAGTGAGTGGATGTTAATTCCACCTCCTAAATTATCCTTGACTTACCGTGTCTCAGATTTACTTTAGTTGACTCCTAAGTCTAAACCTGTATCCTTTATATGTGGGCGTGTCCAAAGTCATCAACAATCAGGGTGGGGGGGTTGCTTCTACTTCCTATTCCTCCCTTTACTGTCGCTGAGGGTGTGGCTGCCACCACATTAAAGAGCCTGTGGATAGCCAGGACATGGAAACAATCCAAATGTCCATCGACAGATGATTGGATTTGGAAGATGTGGTCTATATACACAATGGAATACTACTCAGCCATAAAAAAGGATGACATAATGCCATTTGCAGCAATATGGATGGAACTAGAGAATCTCATACTGAGTGAAATGAGCCAGAAAGACAAAGACAAATACCATATGATATCACTTATAACTGGAATCTAATATCCAGCATAATGAACATCTCCTCAGAAAAGAAAATCATGGACTTGGAGAAGAGACTTGTGGTTGCCTGATGGGAGGGGGAGGGAGTGGGAGGGATCGGGAGCTTGGGCTTATCAGACACAACCTAGAATAGATTTACAAGGAGATCCTGCTGAATAGCATTGAGAACTATGTCTAGATACTCATGTTGCAACAGAAGAAAGGGTGGGGGAAAAACTGTAATTGCAATGTATACATGTAAGGGTAACCTGACCCCCTTGCTGTACAGTGGGAAAATAAAAATAAATAAATAAATAAAGAGCCTGTGGATGGGAGTTCCCTTGTGGCACAGAGGGTTAAGGATCTGGTGGTGTCACTGCAGCAGCTTGGGTTTGATCCCTGACCCAAGAACTTCCCCATGCTGTGGGCGAGCCAAAAAAAAGCCCAAGCCCTGCTGTCCGGGGTCATCCTGCTCCTCTTGACACGACTCAAGAGCCCATGAAAACACGCTCCCTTTTGCTGTGACCTCAGAGTGACTTGGTGTCACCATAGGAATCCAGTTCTCTGTTTCCTTCTCTCATTTCAGGCACTTCGCCTGAGCAACTCGGCCACAAGGGAGACCAGCACCGGCCAGATAGTCAATCTGCTGTCCAATGACGTGAACAGGTTTGACCAGGTGAGCTGTACCCGAGGGATGGTTTCCATTTCCTGTCCTTCTAATGGGTTTAGCTTATTGGGACACCAGGCACCAGTGTTGGGTGTTGGCCAGGATTCTTTAGGGGACCTAAGACAAGGGATCTTTTTATCCACCACTCATTTCTTTTGTGTGCAGCTTAGATGTAACACTGTGTGTTGTCCTGGAGGTGAGAGCTTTGCCTAATAATAAACAGGCAGCTGAGGTCTTGCCCAGCGTGGTTACTGTCCCTGGGAGTCCCCCTGGAGGGCCCTTCCTGGCACGTTGTGCTGCTGTTGCTGCGGGACTGTCTGCTCCTCGATCAGGTGTTGTGGGCTGGTTGCAGGGATTGTTCCTCCCCCTGTGCCCTGTTCAGTGCCTGCTGCCCAGGGAGCCTTCGGGAAATCATGCCAGATGGGGGGGTGGGGTCCCAGCCAGACATAGCCTGCTGTCGACTGTCCTCACACTCTTTCTTACACTTACCTTATGAAAAGATCACATTATCCAGGGTGTGGTAGCTGTTAGTCAGATCTGTATTGCACTAGACCTCTTCTCTTTCAGTTATTCATTCATCAAACATCACGTAAAGCCCCTATTCAGTCTCAGGGATGAGTAAGATTCTGTTTCTTCCCTGGAGAAGCCCCAGCGTGTTAGGGGGGTAAATACCCAAGTACTGGAGAGTGTGGTAGGTACCATAATACAGGTTTTGTGTGTGTGTCAGGGAGGGATGGGGGCTGAGTTTGGGGAAGCCCTGAGCTCATCTGTGGTCTTTAGACAAAATCAGCATCTTGCTTCCAGTGCTGCAGCTCTGGGCTGACCTGGAGCAGCTTCATTTGGGGCGGAGGCTTGGATCTCTGCTTTATTACAGGCGGAAAACCCGCTGTGATCATTTCTGTTTAGGTTCCTGTCTGTCCCTTCAGAGCAGATAGTTTCTCTACTGTGTCTTAAGGGTTGTGTTTTGATATAGTCCTAAGAGGTCCTTGTCTTCTTCTTTTAAGGTGACAATGTTCCTGCACTTTCTGTGGGTGGGGCCTCTGCAGGCTGTCGGGGTGACCGCCCTGCTCTGGATGGAAGTAGGAATATCGTGTCTTGCGGGGATGGCGGTTCTAATTCTTCTCCTGCTTTTGCAAAGCTGCATCGGGAAGTTGTTTTCATCACTCTGGTAAGAGAAACACAGGGTTAAAAAACAGGTGACATGTAGTTGGTAACATTCAAAGTTTGCTCAATGCGGTTGTTTAAAAACAAGATAAATACCTTCTCTGCTCTCTTTGCGTGTATTGTATCCTCTTCAGGCTTAGCCAGGGGAGGGAGGCTCCAGCCTTAAGTTGAAGGCTGAACTTTAAGTGGGAAAAGCGAAGGCATTCGTGGCTCCTCCTGGCATCCCACCTGAATAGGCAGAATTTACTCATGTCAAAGTTATTTAAACATTGCTGAAACTAGTAATAATCTTACTGGCCCATTTCTAGCTGCATATATTTTTGTTTGCTTGTATTACAATGATTTTCATGTATGCATGTTCGTGACTTAATTTTTGTTTTTGTTTTACTTTTTTTCTTCTTTGACCACCCCTGCAGCCTATGAAATTCGTGGACTAAGGATCAGATCTAAGCTGCAGTTGTGAGCTAAGCTTTAGCTGTGGCAAGGTGGATAATTAATACACTGTGCTGGGCCGGGGATCAATCGTGTGTCCCAGCGCTCCCAAGATGCTGCTGATCCTGCTGCACCACAGTGGGAAGTCTAGTTCTTATTTTCTTTTTCTTTTTAGGGCCACACCTGTGGCATATGGAAGTTCCCAGGCTAGGGGTCAAATTGGAGCTGCGTCTGTGACGTACACCACAGCTCATGGCAACACCAGATCCTTAACCTACTGAGCAAGGCCAGGGGTCGAACCCGCATCCTCATGGAAACTAGGTGGGTTTGTAACCAACTGAGCCACAGCTGGAACCCCCATGTCTTACTTTAATTCAGTGTCTCCATTAAATTAGCAGCATTCAAGGGCAAGGTCAGTCTCAATGATCTCTTTGTTAAAGCCCCCCATTCCCAGCAGCGTATGGGATAGAAAAGTGTCTGATGATGAAGAAAGATCTGATGGTGATGAGTTAGTCCTGAAGCGGGTCCTCGAGGGTTAGAGGTGGGTCATTGTCCAGGGTGTCAGGTAATGAACATTGAGTTGTTGTTTTGGTACATTTCTGTGTGTTATTCTTCTCTTCTTGGGATTTCCTTTCCCATCTCGTCAGTGGAGAGATGTTCCTTATCCTTTGAGGGCCTGTTCCAGTGCTAAAGGGCCTCTGAGGATATTCTTGCTCTCCTTTCCCTTTAGAAATAACAGCCCCATCTTTTCTGCTCCCCACTCTTCACTCCTCTGTTATGACAGCACAGCCTGTCTTCCTGTTAGATTCCTTTCTGTCTTCCTTGCCCAACTGTGACCTCCTTGTGGAGACGGTTTGTATCCGACTCATTTCAGGTCTTCCGTAGCCGATCCTGCAAGTTCTCCAAGGTGCTTGTTGAATTGGGCTGAAGGGTTGGCTCATTGAAGTCTTTCTCCATTTGTACTTTGAGTAGGACCTGCCTGTGTCATCAGCACAAAAGGGCTGCAGGGAATCACATGATTCCTGGTCCCTCCCTGTGCCCCCTGCTGCTGCTACAGAAAGTTGGGCTGTGGTCACTAGGGCTCACCCCTCACGTCTGTCCCCTTAGGAGTGAGACCGCAGCTTACACAGACGACAGGATCAGGACCGTGAGTGAAGTCATAACTGGCATCAGAACAGTAAAAATGTACACTTGGGAAAAGTCATTTGCGGATCTTATTGCCAGATTGAGAAGGTAAGTTTTACTACATGTCACATCATATTTTTGTACTCCCCCCGCCATTTTTACTGAATGAGTTTAGAAATCTTAATCGAGTTTTCACATTAAGGTGAATTTAAATACTATCCACCCCCTCCACCCTCCACATGTGGCCGTGTGGTTAATAGAATAGTGGAGACATTATTTTAACCTGCTCTTCCTTTTACATTCTCCTTAAAGGAAAAATCTATCTGCTTCTCACTTATGCAGAAATGAAATTCCAAATATTTCTTAGTACTGCAAATCCCAAATGAGCAATGGTTCTAAGATGTTAGTGTTTGAGATTGATGTTTGTTTGTTTGTTTATTTATTTAGGGCTGCAGCCAGGGCAAATGGAAGTTCCCAGGCCCAGGGTGGAATTGGAACTGAAGCTACCTGCCTGTGCCACAGCAACGCCAGATCCAAGACACAGCTGAAGCTACACTGTAGGTTTTGGCAGTGCCGGATCTTTAACCCACTGAGTGGGACCAGGGATCAAACCTGCATCCTCATGGATACTAGTGGGGGTCGTTACCATGGAGGCACAACAAGAACAGCAAGATGATGATGTTTAAACTAAAACTGTCATTTAAGTTAATGTACCACAAATGAGGGAGATTACAGATGTTGGATATACCTGTTTCAGCCCAAATTTTGCCAATCAGTCTTCTTCATTCCAGAGCCATGAAATACTGTTGTTTTTGCTTTGCTTTATGTGTGTAGAATTTCCCCACCTTTCATGTACGTGTCTGATGAGTACTTATACTCCAGCACAAGGGGCTTGTACCTCTCCGCAGTGCTCTGTCACCTCTCACCTCTGCACCCTCGTGGGTGCCCCTCCCTCTGCCTGGAACACATGCTCATCTTCCTTCTTCTTTGGCCTCCACCAGGCCTGACCGACGCCAGCTCGTCTTCTCAGGTTCCATGCATGTGCGACTCACACTGACTCCACGGCTCCGGGTTCCAGGCTCCGCTCTGTGCTGTGGGGGCTGTGCTGGCTGCCTGTGTCTAGTGTCTTGGTGTCTCCCAGGCTTGGGGTTGCTGCTGTTTTTCCCCCATGAGTTCAGGAGCTCCTGGAGGGGCTAGGCTGTGTCTCTGTCATCAGCAAGGAGCCAGCATAGGACTTGCGGTTCCCAGTTCTTGTTGAATGAATGTTCAAACTTGGTCTCATTGACCCAGAATGTTTAAAGTGTGACCTTAAGCCTTTCTTTAATTCCTGGATGCATGACAGGTGATGAGGTGTGTGGTCCTTGTGTAAGGCAGACCCCCGGGTGTGCACTGTGTAGTGTCTCCATGCTGTGGGGGTGGTTTCTCTTAATCCGTGTCCACCCCCTTAAAAGGCACCCCCCAAGGCTCTGGAATTCATTATTTGACTCTTGATACTTCTTTAAAACCTGTTTCCTCCTCTCTTTTCCAGGAAGGAAGTTTCCAAGATTCTGAGAAGTTCCTACCTTAGAGGACTGAATTTGGCATCATTTTTCGCTGTGAGCAAAATCATGATTTTTGTCACCTTCATCACCAGTGAAGTTCTTGAGAACGTGATCACAGCCAGCCAAGTGTTTGTGGTGGTGACACTGTTCGAGGCTCTGCGGTTGACGGGCACCCTCCACCTCCCCATGGCCGTCGAGAAGGTGTCCGAGGCGGTCGTCAGCATCCGAAGAATCAAGGTTTGGTGACAGGTTTTTTAAGTGTTAGTTGTAGGTGGATTTTACATAAAATTGCTTCTTTTATTTGGGCATCACTATTCTAGTTAGGTGAGATTTAACTCTCTCAGTGCCAGAGCTGATTGTGATTCCA
The DNA here is from genome assembly GCF_054392235.1 of Sus scrofa. Taxonomy (NCBI): domain Eukaryota; kingdom Metazoa; phylum Chordata; class Mammalia; order Artiodactyla; family Suidae; genus Sus; species Sus scrofa. The sequence continues at coordinate 71,487,026 of NC_139393.1, forward strand.
CAATGTCCTGTGTCCTCCCCTGTTGTCTTAGGTGGAGTCGTTACAGGTCCTGTAAGGTTCCTGCTCATTTCTGGGCAGGAGGAACAGTAGCAGTGGCACAGGGCTCTGAGTGAGCAGTGACAATGGTAGGCAATTAAAATGTTCAGAGCAGCAGCAGCAAACAGATCCATCGTCTGTGCTGACGCAAATGACTGGGTAGCGACAGGGCTCAGTCCTGGGGGAGCAGGACTCTCTCTGGGCCGGGAGGGAAGGAGCTTGCTGAGTGGTCCCTGCTCCTGGGCAGGAAGAAGGGCTCAGCCTCCGTTAGTTCTGTGTCTCCAGTGGGTTCTTGGCTCTGTGGATGCCTTGCTTGTGGAGGGCTGAGCTCACCTTTTGGATCTGCCTCCTCGTCCCTGTCCTCTTTTCCCTTTCTGCTTGAGCCTCTCCAGCTGCCTCTTCCTTTCACAGGTGTGATCTCACTATCCCCACTGTCTCCTTTTCTAACTGCCCCTACAATACCAGGGACCAATAGTTTACATCTTCAGGACAAGGGCCTGGCTCACTGCAGGTGCTCTAGTATTTGTGTGCGGATGATTAGATCTAAAATGAAGCTAAATGGTCTCTGTGAGCTGCCTGGGCATGAGCTTGATTGTCTGAGCTTCATAAAAAAAAATCTAATTTGTTTTGTTCCTACTTTGTCCGCCGTGATGGACGCCAGTAATACATCTCTAGTGAAGTCAGATAGCTCAGGGTGTGATTATGTTTTATCTTTGGGCCTTGTCATGAAAGCTGAGATTTTTTGTGTGTGTGTGATTAAGTTTCTATACCATAATGTAAAAAAAGTACTACTTATAAACAGATGAGTCAAACGGGGTCAGTTCTGGTCCCCCAAGTTCATCATTCTCTTTGACGGGGGCTCTAAGGGGTGGTCCATGCAGTTCAATAAAATTTCCTTTTCATGCCTTTCGTATCCAGAAAGAGGGCATTTAGGAATGTCCCTGGACCATGGTGACATTCTCAGTGACACTAAATTGTCCAGATGGTGACTGCCCATGTGTACTGTGCTGTCATGTTGCTGTTTTCTTATTGCCACAGCCGCTGTCTTCCATCACTACCACCTGGGCTTGCTGTGTGGTCCAGGTGCTCTTGAAGCCTTTACTCATCATCTCATTAAATCTCATTATTCCAGTTGAATGAGATAAGCATTAGTGCCCCTACTTTACAGATCAGGAAACAGGTTCTGGTAACAGGTGAAACAGCTCACCTGTCCTCATATAACTTGCAAAGGACAGAACTAGGATTCTGCCCAAAGCCTGGTTTCCCAGCCATTGTCACACTGCTTTCCTAGTACCTTCTGGAATGTGGACTCTCTCCTTAGGTGTGGTTTCCATCATCTAGTCTTACTCTGAAGACCTTCAAAGTTTTCATGATGCCTGAAAAATCAAAATTTTAAACTCTAGGCTCCACTGGCTGCTCTGTTTCCCAGCACATGACCGTCCACTCTGGTAGGGGTGGGGAGAGGGAGGGTTCTCTCCATGACATGCCATGTTGATCCCCACTTTGGGGTCTTTGCTCTCTCAGTCTGGCCCCCCTTGTCTGCCCTCTCTTCTGTCCTTGATTTAAGCAAATGCTGCTAGGCCTCCCATAGCCCCATGACCCCTCACAACACTTGCATTCATGCTGATCTAAGACTTCCATCGATGGGCACCACACCACCGAGCACATGTCACGTGGGGTGATCCTGACTCCCCAGGAGTGTTCTCAGCCCCCTGACAGCAGACTCTATCTCCTAGTTCTTTATCATAGTCCATGGCCTATGTTGGACTCAGCATAAAAAAATCAAATAAATACTTGATTGACTAAAACAGCAGTGCAGGAAACAGCTGGGACCGTGCAGAGGCCCAGGGTGGGCCAAACTTTACTAGAAGCCAGAGAAATGTAGAGCAGGGAGCAGACAGGAGTCAGGCATTTCTGGGACATTGGGCCCTGGAAGGGGCAGGGGTCTCAACCCTGGGGACTGGTCTTTATCCAGAGTGGGAATAGATCTGAATCGTCCCCTTGTTCTGTGTGTTTGTCTGTGTATCTCGGACCAGCCCGACTAGACTTGGTGGACCTGTCTCTGAAGAGAGGAGCTGGGCCTGTGCAGTCTGTGTTCATGCAGATCTGCTGGCTGGGCTCTGGGGCCTTGCAGATAATTAGAAACACCCAGTCTTACTTGGTTAACAATGTTAGTCTGACCATCTTGCTGGTCATCATGAAATAAAAGAAGGTTAAAACCATGAGGCTTTACATTTATGACGAATCCATAGCCAATATTAACACCCAATGGAGAAAAGCTGAAAGCTTTCCCACTAAAATCTGGAACAAGACAGAGATGCCCACTCTCACCACTTTTATTCAACATAGTATTGAAAGTCCTTATACCCCTGAAATCTGACAAACAAAAGAAATAAAATGTATCCAAATTGGAAGAGAAGAGGTAAAATTGTCATTCTATGCAGATGAAATGATACTATATAGAGAAAATTCTAAGGACTCCACACAAAAACTATTCAAACTGATCATCAAATTCAGCAAAGTAGCAGGATGCAAGATTAATTTCAGAAATCAGTTGCATTTCTGTATACTCATAATGAGATATTAGAAAAGGAATACAAAAATGCAATACCTTTTAAAGTTGCACCCCCTAAAATTAAATATCTATGAATAAACCTGACCAAGGAGGGGAAAGACCTATATGCTAACAACTATAAAACCTTAATCAAGGAAATTAAAAAGGATTCAAGAAAGTGGAAAGTTATTCCATGTTTCTGGATTGGAAGAATTAATATTGTTAAAATGGCCATTCTAGCCAACCCAATCGACAGATTCAGTGCAATCCCTATCAAAATACACATGTAATTTTTCGCAGAACTAGAACAAAGAATCTGAACATTTATATGGAACCATAAAAGACCCAGAATTGCCCAAGCAATCCTGAGGAACAAAAACCAAGCAAGAGGCATCACTCTCCCAGACTTCAGACAGTTTTACAAAGCTACAGTAATCAAGACAGTGTGGTACTCGTACTGAAACAGACATACAGACCAATGGAACAGAGTAGAGAACCTAGAAATAAACCCAGACACCTATGGTCAATTAATCTTTGACAAGGTAGGCAAGAATATAAAATGGGTAAAAGAGTCTTTTCAGCAGGTGGTGCTGAGAAACCTGGACAGCTGCATGTAAATCAGTGAAAGTAGAACACACCCTCACGGCATGCACAAAAATAAATTCAAGATGGATTAAAGACTTAAACATTTCAGGCAAGACACTATAAAACTCTAGAGGAGAACACAGGCAAAACATTCTCTGACATCCACTGTACAAATGTTTAAGTGAGCCTCCCAAGGCAATAGAAAATAAAAACAAAAATAAATCAGTGGAACCTAATCAAACTTAAAAGCTTTTGCACAGCAAAGGAAAACAACAACAAAGAAACAAAACAAAAAGACAATCTACGGAATTAATTGGAGAAAGTAATTTCAAATGATGCAACTGACAAGGTCTTAGTCTCTGAAATATGAAAACAACTTATACAACTCAACACCAAAAAAACCCAACAATCCAACTGAAAAAAGAAGGCTGAAGAAGGTTGAGTAGTATTCCAGTAGTATTCCAGTATTCCCAGTAGTATTCTACTAAGGCCGAAGACCTTAATAGACATTTCTCCAAGGAAGATATACAGATGGCCAAAAGGCAAAAGAAAATATGCACAACATCATTGATTAGTAGAGAAATGCAAATCAGAACTACTATGAGGTACCACCTCACCTTGGTCAGAATGGCTATCTTTAACAAGTCAACAAATAACAAATGCTAGAGAGCACCAAAGCAATCCTGAGAAACAAAAACCAAGCAGGAGGCATAACTCTCCTAGACTTCAAGAAATACTACAAAGCCACAGTCATCAAAACAGTATGGTACTGGTATCAAAACAGACAGACCAATGGAACAGAATAGAGAGCCCGGAAATAAACCCTGACACCTATGGTCAATTAATCTTTGACAAGGGAGGCAAGAACATAAAATGGGAAAAAGGAAGTCTATTCAGCAAGCATTGCTGGGAAACCTGGACAGCTGCATGCAAAGCAATGAAATTAGAACACACCCTCACACCATGCACAAAAATAAACTCCAAATGGCTGAAAGACTTAAATATACGACAGGACACCATCAAACTCCTAGAAGAAAACATAGGCAAAACACTCTCTGACATCAACATCATGAATATTTTCTCAGGTCAGTCTCCCAAAGCAATAGAAATTAGAGCAAAAATAAACCCATGAGACCTCATCAAACTGAAAAGCTTTGGCACAGCAAAGGAAACCCAAAAGAAAACAAAAAGACAACTTACAGAATGGGAGAAAATAGTGTCAAATGATGCAACTGACAAGGGCTTAATCTCTAGAATATATAAACAACTTATACAACCCAACAGCAAAGAAGCCAATCACTCAATGGAAAAATGGGCAAAAGGCCTGAATAGACATTTCTCCAAAGAAGACATACAGATGGCCAACAAACACATGAAAAAATGCTCAACATCACTGATTATGAGAGAAACGCAAATCAAAACTACCATGAGATATCACCTCACCCCAGTCAGAATGGCCATCATTAATAAATCCACAAAGAACAAGTGCTGGAGGGGCTGTGGAGAAATGGGAACCCTCCTACACTGCTGGTGGGAATGTAAACTGGTACAGCCACTATGGAGAACAGTTTGGAGATACCTTAGAAATCTATCCATAGAACTTCCATATGACCTCGCAATCCCACTCTTGGGCATCTATCCGGACAAAACTCTACTTAAAAGAGACACATGCACCCGCATGTTCATTGCAGCACTATTCACAATAGCCAGGACATGGAAACAACCCAAATGTCCATCGACAGAGGATTGGATTCGGAAGAGGTGGTCTATATACACAATGGAATACTACTCAGCCATAAAAAAGAATGACATAATGCCATTTGCAGCAATATGGATGGAACTAGAGAATCTCACACTGAGTGAAATGAGCCAGAAATAGACAAATACCATATGATATCACTTATAACTGGAATCTAACATCCAGCACAAATGAACATCTCCTCAGAAAAGAAAATCATGGACTTGGAGAAGAGACTTGTGGTTGCCTGATGGGAGGGGGAGGGAGTGGGAGGGATCGGGAGCTTGGGCTTATCAGACACAACTTAGAATAGATTTACAAGGAGATCCTGCTGTGTAGCATTGAGAACTATGTCTAGATACTCATGTTGCAACAGAAGAAAGGGTGGGGGAAAAATGTAATTGTAATGTATACATGTAAGGATAACTTGATTCCTTTGCTGTACAGTGGGAAAAACAAAAAACAAATGCTAGAGAGGGTGTGGAGAAAAGGGAACCCTACTACACTGTTGGTGGGAATGTGAATTGGTACAGCCACTATGGAAAATAGTATGGAGGTGCCTCAGAAAAGTATAGAACTACCATATGACCCAGCAATCCAACTCTTAGGCATCTATCTGGACAAAACTTTCATTGAATAAGATACCTGTGGAGTTCCTGTCATGGTGAAGTGGTTAACAAATCCAACTAGGAACCATGAGGCTGTGGGTTCAATCCCTGGCCTCACTCAATGGGTTAAGGTTCTGGCATTGCTGTGAGCTGTGGTGTAGGTTGCAGAGGTGGCTCGGATCCTGCATTGCTGTGGCTGTGGTGCAGGCTGGTGGCTACAGCTCTGATTAGACTCCTAGCCTGGGAACTTCCATATACTATGGGTATGGCCCTAGAAAAGACAGAAAAAAAAAAAGGAAAAAAAGAAAAGAATATCTGCACCCCTACGTTCATTACAGCATTATGCCCAATAGCCAAGACATGGTATATATACACAATGGAATACTACTCAGCCATAAAAAGGAACAAAACCTGCTATTTGCAGCAACATGGCTGGAACTAAAGACCCTCAGGCTAAGTGCAGTAAGTCAGAAAGAGACAAATACCATATGATGTCACTTTTATTTGGAATCCAATATAGGGCACAAATGAACCTTTCTACAGAAAAGAAACAAACTCATAGACTTAGAGAATAGACTTGTGGTTGCTGAGCGGGAGGGAGAGGGAGTGGGATGGACTGGGAGTTTGGGGTTAGTAGATGCAAACTATTGCATTTGTAGTGGATAAGCAATGAGATCCTGCTGTATAGCACAAGGAATTATATCTAGTCACTTGTGATAGAACATCGTGGAGGATAATGTGAGAAAAAGAATGTGTGTTTGTGTGTATATATATATTAAAAACAAAAACAAAAACGCAGCAACCAACCACACAAACAAAAAAAGAGAAGGCTTTAGCTAAAATGCATCTCTATCCGAAGGTGATCTTGATTTCTGATGGTTTATGTGATGCACCAGAGAGTCTATGACAAAAGGGGTCCTGCAGAAGGTTTTCAGGGAATTGTATTCAAATATTCGAGTAGGATTTTTCTTTTTTCTTTTTAGGGCTGCACCTGGGCCATATGGAAGTTCCCAGGCTAGGAGTTGAATCAGAGCTGCAGCTGCTTGCCTACACCACAGCCACAGCAACACAAAATTGTAGTGGTGTCTGTGACCTATACCATAGTTCATGGTAATGCCAGATCCTTTAACCCACTGAGCGAGGCCAGGGATTGAACCTGAGTCCTCCTGGATACTAGCCAGGTTTGTTACCACTGAGCCATAAAAGGAACTATGGATTTTTTTTTAATTCTTTAATAACATTTTTTTTAAATTAATGTTGATTTACAGTGATGTATCAATTTCTGCTTTACAGCAAAGTGACCCAGTCTCATATACACACATATATATACATAAACATATATATATACACACATACATACACGCACATTATTTTGTTCATATTATCCTCCATCGTGTTCTGTCACAAGAGATCAGATAGACTCCCCTGTGCTGTACAGTAGGATTGGGTAGGTTTTTTTATTTCTTTTCCACCAAATGCAGCTGAACTGTCTGAGGCTTGAAATTCCTTGCCACGTAGTTGTGTGCGGTAACATGAACACGACAACCTGCTGAGAACTTGGAATTTTCCTGGGGCTGACTTGGTCAAGCTGCTTTGTGTCCTGATGAACAAAGCACCTTTATTTTGGGCAGCAAACCTAAATTTTTTCTCATGTACATAAAATATATGGCAGGAAGGTGGTCTAGGAGTTTAGAGATCTGTTCAGCATTAGTTGTTGTCAGTAAAGGGGGAAAATGTCTGAGAATAAGAGTGGTGACAAGGGTGGGTGTTAGCCCAGCAGCCTGCTTCGTGGTGTGTTGAGGTAATTGTTGAATTTTTTTTCTATTAGATCATGGACCCTTTTTCAGCCCTTCTAATGTCTACAACCCTTTAAAAAGCTTAGGTCTCTGGTTCATCAGAATTACCTGGAATGCTTATTAAAACTAAATGATCCCACCCTGGAGATTCTGATTCTCCAGGTCTTGGCTGCGGCCCAAGGCACCTATGTCTTTAGTAAGCGCCCCTGTGCACCTGCAAGTAGACCACATTTGGGAAACATTGCTGTAGAATAGGAAAAATACACAAAGCCTCAATGTCCTTTAGCAAATATAAAAGACATCTTGTTAAGACTGAAAGAATCTTAAGACTAAAATGAACTTAGAGGAAAACCTGTCTTGGTTTGTGCTAGACTTTTTGGGGGCCAATTAGCAATTTATTCAGCCATTCAGTCACTTACCCCACAGAATAACAGGGTAGCTGCTTGGAGCCTGGCGCAGGCTAGATGCGTGTGTCCAGTGGCAGGTGAGCAAGTACCGAAAGTCCTTTCTGCTTGGAATTTATGTTTCATCAAGTGGCGGGTTAATCAAGAATCAAATAATGAAACTCAGTGTGCATTTCTATGTCCTTAGGGCTTGGGAGGTGGGGGAGGTGGGAGGCTGATGCTTTGCATTTTCCTGGGGATGGTGATGAAGTAGGGGAGCGAGAGGTGGATTGTGGGCTGCTTTGGGTTTGGGGGCTGCAGAATCACCTGGATGCACTGAAATGTGGAATACTAGAAGAGGACCAGATTTGAGGAGGAGAAGAGTATGAACTTGGCTTTGAGTTCTGAGGGGCTTTTGAAATACCTGGTATTTGCTCTAAGACTCAGGCCACCAACCAGTCATGGGTCTGATTCAGCCTCCTTTTTTAACAGTTAGTGGGCAGTAATCAGATGCTCTGTTTTCTTCCTTTCTCATCTCTCACTTAGATGTGTTACTGCCCACTGAGAAGGCAGAAAGGGCAGCGGGAGGGAAAGAGGTCAGCCCAGTGGACTGACCAGATGTCAGGACTGGGTGAGGTTTGTCTGTAGGTGTGCTGAGGGCATGGGGGGCACGTGGAGTTTAGAGCTCAGGTGCTGTTAAGCCCTGCTTCCCCACTGCTTCTGCAGTCTGGGACTCAGCAGATTGGATGGGCCCCCTCCTGGGATTTGCACCAGGTCACGTCTGGGGCTCTAAGAAGGAAATCCACCGCCCCTGCCTACCTTGGATGTGGGGGATGGTCCGTCCCCACGGCAGACCTCCAGGTGGCTTCATAGTGTCGTGTCTTCTTGTTTACACATGCTTTTCAGTTTCCTTTTTTTTTTTTCTTGTACAGAAAATGGATTGTTTATTACAACCTTGTAGGCCCAAGAAGCCCCTGTATTTTCCTCTTAGTAAGGAAAGGAGACTGAGTATCTTGGCATTGAATGACTCCAGTAAGATTGTAAATATCTTGCCACAATTTCAAAGCCCTGATAGTCCTCAGTGGCTTTTCCCTCCAGTTAAATGTGTCTTTTAGGTTATATTGATCACAAAGCTGCTTAGATATGTGTTAGCTTTGTGGTGGTTCCCAGGGCTTGGTTTTATTCAGCTAAACGGTGTCGAATAGCTGCTAAATTGTGGGAAAATGGCAAGAAGTAGAAGATGGACCATTCCTGCTGTGCAAGAGAGAGCACTGACCAGTGATTGTGAGACGATGCTTGTAAAGTGTTTGTTAAGAGATAGAAAGGTAACAAGAGCATTTCATTTTTAGAACAATGACTTAAGCGGTAGTTAATGACAAGCAGTGATGTGGATTTAACACCTTGAGGAGCAGAGCAGAGTGTACTTAAGTGTCTGGGTGAAGGTCATGACCCCAAACAGGCAGCACCAGGATTTTCCTTCTGAGTCTCTGCTGGAGGTCTTGTGCTCTCAGCTAGTCCTGTGACACCTGATTCCTGAAGGCCTGGGAATGGCCTTCGCCTTTGTTCCCAGCATGTGGCCTGGTGCTTAGCAGATGGTGGGATTCAACAGGTCCTTATGGAATTGTTTCCTAGGAGCTCCTGTGTTTGTTGTTAGTAACACAAAAGTAAAACAATGGAAGTGTCCAGTTTCTAAAGGTGTTAGAGTTTAGAGGCATATTTTCACTTAAAGGAGGAGCAAATATACTTGGTGAGAAAGTTACAATTTTCCTCATGGCCAGAACTCTTAATTTATGTGTGTGTGTGTGTGTGTGCATATATATGTATGTGTAGGTACATATACACATACACATATATACTCTATTATGTATACTATATACATACTATATTACCTGATTGTATATATTACACTGTAATAATAGTATATGTTATTCTATGTATTTAGTATGTTCTGGAGTGAACCAACACTTTAAGTATGGTTGGCAAAATGATATGTAGGCTGTATAAAGTTTTTATTGCAAGTTCTAGGAGAGCAATTATTTTTGTACTTTGTTTCTACAGTTTAAATATCTGTTTTTCCTTTTTCTGTAGAACTTTCTGTTACTCAATGAGGTATCACAGCGCAACTCTGAGCTGTCATCAGATGGCGAAACGGTAGTACAGTTGCAAGATTTCACTGCTTTTTGGGACAAGGTAACAAGTCCTCCATTCTAAGACTGTAACTGCTAAAAGACTGTCAGTGACATAGATTTATTGGAGAATTTTGAGAATTTACACAAGGCATAAAATGTGATTTACTCATTTACCCAAAGTATGTTATAAAATTGCTGAAAATGAGGAATGAAGTTTGTAACTAAAGGAAATTAAGTATAAAGGCAGCCTAAGACCTTTGACTTGTTCTCCCATCTCATTTTCAAGAGAACTTTCACAGTGTTAGCACATTTTGAACTTAAAGTACTTACATTTGTTATGGTAGAATTATATGACTGGCCAGACAAAGTGCTGCAGTGTAAAGGGGGTTCACTGACAGATATATAAGCAACTGTTAAAAATCAGAGGCTTTGGAGAATCAGTGCACGTATGTTTGCCTTGATACTCTCTGACCATCTCATTGCAACACACGGAGCAAGGTCGTGATCTGGATCTTTGCTGGGGGGTAGGTCGGGGCCCCCCTCCTAAGCTGCTGGGTGGTGCTGGCTACTTTGGTGGCAGCCAGCCATTTAAATTCTTAGCAGTTCTCCTGGTCAGCTGCTACGTTTGTCACTATATGTTCACATCTTTTAAGTTATTAATTCTTGACCCAGGCTTCTGGGATTCAGAGGACACCCGGGAGACTATAGCTTTTCTGCAAACAAGAGGCAGGCAGAGGACATGGGGGAGGGGTCTGTCCCAGGAAAACTGCATAGGGTCCTGCTGGGTTACATCCTCAGACTTTGTGCACCTTGCATTGTAGTACAGAGCACCCTATTCTGTTGTCCTGGCCTTGCCTATGGTGACTGTGTCCCATGCTGGGGTCATTAGTAGTTAGGGCCTGTCAGGTTAGGTCATGGGTGAGAGTCCCCAGCAGGGGGAGGGCACAGACATTGGGGGTTTTGGGGAGAAGCCGAGTCTGAATGAAGCACATGCTGGTTGGGAGGCAGGAGATAGACATGAGCTCTCTAACCTGCCCCTCTAGACAGCCAGGTGGGCAGGTGAGGGAAGGTCTCAGGCACCCAGGTCTCATTCATGAAATGATGGGCCTTGGTCTCAGTCTTTAAATTTCAAAATAAATGGTCCTGTGGGAACCTCCAAATCTCCAGGGGGTAGGGGTATCCAACTGTGTTTGGCACAGAGTGGGGGCTCAGCTGATGATCCTGGCTGAGTCATTGTCCCCTGAGCCTGGATAACCTGGAGAGAAGGGGACCCAGTACCCCTGAGCTGTTTGGTGCTGCCCTCTTCTGGTTACACTGGGGTAGTGCCGGATCCTGAAGCCTGACAGAGAGGGAGCTCCGGGTCTGTCCTGACAGACTGTGTGTGTGTGATAGTGGGGGACAGCAAGCTGATGTATGTGGCTATTTTGTAGTCCTAACTAAAATAGGAACCCTAAGTGTCAGACAAGAAGAATGAAGTGGAGAAGTATAAAAAAATTTCTCTTGTATTAAAATCTAGCTTCTTGATAGTTTTTATAATTGCTATGAAATCTGGGGCTAGCAGTTTTGATAGAGTAATTTTTGTTTTAGTAAGTGACTATCCCACAATCTGTTCAGTCATTCCCAGAAAAGCTTTTCAGTTTGAAGATTATCCAGCCCCTCTGCTTTTGGGCATTTTACTAATCACCCCCTCTTTTTTTTTTTTTTTTAAGCATGAGCAGCTCCTGAGAATTTTCCTAACATTATATGTACAGATATACATACACCCTTCCGTCTCTTTATCTTGGAACTTACAGATTGTTCAGGAACACGAGCTGTGATTGGCATGATGAGTCCTCGGTCTTTCTTCTCCCTCACTTGGATTGTGTGCTGTCGCATGTACCTCCATGTTCTGTTTTTTTTTTTTTTTTTTTTTTTTTTGTGGGTACTGTTTTGTTTTGTTAATAGTAGAAGTACTTTTTTGTTCCTGTCTAGCCAAGACAGGTAATGCCTGTAAGGTGTATCAGACTGAGGCTTTTTCACTCTGATCCGTGAAGTCATGCTTAAGTTCTTTATTCTTCGTTTTGTTGCTGTTAGTGTTAAATGACATCCCTGGTGAAATCTGAGGCTTGGAGTTCCCATTATGGCTCAGTGGTTTAAGAATCCGACTAGTATCCATGAGGATATAGGTTTGATCCTTATCCTCTCTCAGTGGGTTAAGGATCCAGCATTGCTGTGTGGTACAGCCCAGGTCATGGATCTGGCTTGGATCTGGTGTGGCTATGGCTGTGTGGAGGCCGGCAGCTGCAGCTCTGATTCGACCCCTAGCCTGGGAACTTCCATATGCCCCAGGTGTAGCCCTAAAAAGAAAAACAATAGAAATTAGAGCCTTGACCATCATTGACATGAATTTACCAAGAGACTTTGGCATATGGAGTGCCCCTTTGCTTTCTGGGCATTACTGAGATTAAATCTTTCTCATGCGAAAAATGGAGATATTAGTGAATATTTCAAATTATTTCTTAGCAAAGGGCCATGCACTCCATGTACTTGCTTCCATATGCCATAGGCACGGCCATAAAAAATAAATAAATAAATAAAACCAAGGGTCATAATTCAAACTGATGAATGGCTAAAAATCTCCCACACTGAATATCGTATTAAGTATATTATTTTAATAAGCTAGTGTGCATCATGAAATTTGCCTTTCAAGCAGGTACCTTGTCATTTCAACTGCTTAAATTCTGTGGGTGTGTCTAGGGCTGTGTCCGTGTGGAAATCTGGTAAAAGATGGATCCTTCCTAAAGGCAGCTAAGCTGCTTCAAACCCTTAGAGAGGTGTGATCAGATGAAAAGGCCTCCAGGACACAGTATCTTCACGCAGGAAGGAGGAAGATCGGGGTTATATTCATGTATCAGTGGCTTTTAATTTTCTTCACTTTCTGAGGCAGTTTGTGTTACTTTATTGAAATGGGCACATTTTTGTAAACTTTCATTTGTAGGCCTCAGGAATTCCAACCCTCCAAGGCCTTTCCTTTACTGTAAGACGCGGGGAACTGTTAGCTGTGGTCGGACCTGTGGGAGCAGGAAAGGTAAGTTATGATGCTTCAGGCAGCTTGATGTAATGATGCAGCCCCTAGAAAATCTCAGAGTCCAGCCCAAAGGTGTGTGGAAAACACCCAGTGTGAATTGGGTGTATGTGGAACAGCATTTCTCTAAGTGTGATCCACGGAACTTTTGTTTTGCAAGAAGGTTTCATGGCCAAATAAACCTGGATAAACACACACTGTGTTTTCCTTCTTGGTGCTTCCATTCGCACAGCTGGAACTGCTTGTTGGGAATCTGTATGTCCCAGTGAAGGAAATGATTTATGTGAGAGCTGTTCAGGATAGACTGAGACCTGGGGACTTCTCTTTGTCACGGTGGCCCCTCCAGGAAGTCAGGAGGCTGTCAAGGCTGTTTGGGAAGCTTTGAGCATCTCCTCCTGTGACTGGACTTGGTCCTGTCAGTCAGTCATTTGTGAATGTGAATGTGCAGCCACGGGCTGGAGCCAGAGACACAGACGTGAGCAAGACCCCGCCCCCCTGCCCTCCAGAGGCAGCCAGGTTCCGGGGCGACACAGAGACGCAGGCAGGTTATTTCAGCCCTGTGCGGCGAGTGCCCTGGTGGTGTGGACACAGACACGTCCCCTGTGTGTGTAGAAGATCCGGAGTTCGTGCACGTGCACTGGAGTCCTGTGTCTGTGCAACAGAGTGCAGACCATCAGTGTGGGCTGTGTCCATGCGAGGGCGATGGTTCCTTTGGGATGGACTTTGCTCCTCGCACACAGCGCCCTGCAGAGTTCTTTTAAATAATCATCTTTGGATGTATTCCTGACACAGAGCTTTTTAAGAACAAGTACCTGTCAGGTAGAGGATACCCAGATGCAGGAACAACTGCATTAAACACCAGACACATGCTGGGCTGCTGTGCTCGTTAAGGATGTCAGACATTCTTTTTTCTCTCTGCTCTTGAGGGCCGCACCCGTGACATATGGAAGTTCCCAGGCTAGGGGTTGAATCAGAGCTACAGTTGCTGGCCTACACTACGGCCACAGGAATGTGAGATCCAGGCCACATCTGCGTCCCACACCACAACTCATGGCAATGCCGGATCTTTAACCCACTGAGCGAGGCCAGGGATCAAACCTGTGTCCTCATGGATACTAGTTGGGTTTGGTACTGCTGAGCCATGATGGGAACACTGTCATTCTTACTAGTCTTTGCTGAGTATAGCACTTCATTTGGGGAAATTCTTGGGCAGACTATGTTGTTGTACTATCTTGTTAATATTCCTTATCAAACATTAGTTTACACTTTCTAATAATGTTAAGATTTTTGCCACATCTGCCAGTACTGTACTTTATCCTACTCTGAACAAGAGGGTTCTGTTGTTTATCAAGCGCCCAGGGCAGGGAAGCTGTGCTGCGGGGCCTGTTCATCCTGGGTGCTGCCTGCTCATGGGTATGTTTGTGTCTGTTTCAGTCGTCACTGTTGAGTGCGGTGCTGGGGGAGCTGCCCCCGAGTCAGGGGGAGGTCACCGTGCGCGGGAGGATCGCGTATGTTCCTCAGCAGCCCTGGCTGTTTCCCGGAACCGTGAGGAGTAATATTTTATTTGGGAAGAAATATGAAAAAGACCGATATGAAAAAGTACTAAAGGCTTGTGCTCTGGAAGAGGTGAGTAATGACTTCTGAGTTGCATGCACTCAGATTTCAAATAATAATACTGTTGATTTAACTACAGGGCTTGTTGAAAGTTCTTTTTTTTTTTAATTTGAAAGATCTTTGAATTTTTAATAATTTAAGCTGGCTTTCTGGGTAAATATGCAGGCACATACTCTATTATTTCAATCCTGAGGTGTTAACAACTCTCAATGCTTTTTTAGGGAGATTCCTTCATTTTGTGAAGTTTCACTTACTTTTAACCTATTTTTTAACAGACAATCTAAAAAATCTGCAAAAGTAGAGAGCATCTTGTAGTGAACCCTCAGGTACCCAGCTTCAACCAGCATCACTGGCATCCAATCCAGTCTTGCTGCATCTGCACCCAGCCCTCTGCCAGCCCCAGCCCCACCCCCACCCCAAATTATTCTGAAGCTGATCCCAGATCTCAGATTAGTTCATCTGTAAACATTTCATTCGTTTTTCCTAAAAGATAGGAAAGCCTTTGGGGGGAAAAAAATCATGTTATGTCACCTGAAAAATAACCCAGATTCTTAAATATCATCAATATTCTCATCTGTGTTTACATTTGTTAACCAGCTCACTGAGAAATCTCCTTCACCATTGGTTTGAATCAGACTCGCATGAGCTCTGCCCCATGCATGTGGCTGATGCCTCCTCCATCCCTTTCAGTCTCTAGGTTGCCCTCTGCACTTGGTTTTTGACTTATAATTTATTATTTAAAGAATAGAGAATGCTCTAAGATTTCTTTCTTTCTCTTTCTTTCTTTCCTCTTTTTATGGCTGCATCTGTGGCACATGGAAGTTCCCAGGTGAGGGATCGAATCAGAGCTGCAGCTGCCAGACACAGCCACAGCCACAGCCACACCAGATCTGAGCTGCACTGAGACCTATGTACAGCTTACAACAGTGCCTGATCTTTAACCCACTGAATGAGCCAGGGATTGAACCCACATCTTCACAGAGGACGTAGGGTACTTAACCTCTTGAGCCACAGGGGGAACTCTGCTTTAAAATTTCTTTTTTTTTTTTTTTTTTTGTCTTTTCTAGGGCCGCACCTGCGGCGTATGGAGGTTCCCACACTAGGGGTCTAGTCAGAGCTGTAGCTGCCGGCCTACACCACAGCTCATGGCGATGCCAGATCTTTAACCCAGTGAGTGAGGCCAGGGATCGAACCCACAACCTAATGGTTCATAGTGGATTCATTACCCACTGAGCCACGAAGGGGACTCCTTAGTATTTTTTTTTTTTTTTTTGCTTAAAAATTTCTTAGTACTGCATTTTCACTGTAGGAGAGATTGTTTTCAGAAACGGCATTCAGTTTCACAGAAAATGGCAAGATGAAGTGCTTATTTAACTGTATGTTGACATTTAAATAAAATTAGCAAATGAATGTTGAAAACTGAATTCACCTGATGGAGGAATATAGTTCCCATTGTGGCTCAGCGGTCAACGAACCCAACTAGCATCCATGAGTATGATGGTTGCATCCCTGGCCTCGTTCAGTGGGTTAAGGATCCAGTGTTGCTGTGAGCTGTGGTTTAGGTCAAAGATGTGGCTCCTATCACATTGCTGTGGCTGTGGTGTAGGCTGGCAGCTGCAGCTCTGATTTGACCCCTAGCCTTGAAAAAAACAATAATAATGTGGTATTTGTCTATCTCTTTCTGACTTACTTCACTCAGTATGAGAGTCTCTAGTTCCATCCATGTTGCTGCAAATGGCATTATTTTGTTCTTTTTCATGGCTGAGGAGTAGTCCATTGTGTATACATACCACATCTTCCTAGTCCATTCATCTGTTGGTGGACATTTTGGTTGTTTCCATGCCTTGGCTATTGTGAATAGTGCTGCAAAGAACGTGCGGGTGCATGTGTCTTTTTCAAGAAAGATTTTGTCCAGATATATGCCCAAGAGTGGGATTGCTTGGTCATATGGTAGTTCTGTGTATAGTTTTCTTTTTTCTTTTTTTTTTTTTTTTTTTGTCTTTTGTCTTTTTTGTTGTTGTTTTTGTTGCTATTTCTTGGGCCGCTCCCGCAGCATATGGAGGTTCCCAGGCTAGGGGTCGAATCGGAGCTGTAGCCACCGGCCTACGCCAGAGCCACAGCAACGCGGGATCCGAGCCGCGTCTGCAACCTACACCACAGCTCACGGCAACGTTGGATCGTTAACCCACTGTGCAGGGGCAGGGACCGAACCCGCAACCTCATGGTTCCTAGTCGGATTCGTTAACCACTGCGCCACGACGGGAACTCCTCATGGTAGTTTTGATGTGCATTTCTCTCATAATCAGGAATGTTGAGCATTTTTTCATGTGCTTGTTGGCCATCAGTGTATTCTCTTTGGAGGAATGTCTATTTAGATCATCTTTCCCCATATTTCACGTGGGTTGTTGGCTTTTTTGCTATTGAGTTGTGTAAGTTGTTTGTATGTTTTAGAGATTAAGCCCTTGTCAGCTGCATCATTTGAAACTATTTTCTCCCATTCTGTAAGTTGTCTTTTTGTTTGCTTTATGATTTCCTTTGCTGTGCAAAAGCTTGTCAGTTTGATTAGGTCCCATTGGTTTATTTTTGCTTTTATTTCTGCTGCCTTGGGAGGCTGACCTGAGAAAATATTGGTAAGGTTGATATCGGAGAATGTTTTGCCTATGTTCTCTTCTAGGAGTTTGAGGATGTCTTGTCTCAGGTTTAAATCTTTCAGGCATTTTGAGTTTATTTTTGTGCATGGCGTGAGGATGTGTTCGAGTTTCCTTGATTTCTCACAGCATCCTTAAGTGTAGTGCTTCTTGTTTTTGTAACACAGTCTGTAGAAGAGGAAAATGAGACTTAGGGTGATCAAAGGACTTGTTTATCATGAAGACGCCAGAGTGCCACTTGCTTTCTCCCCAAATTTGCTAACATAGAGACAGCCATGAGAGCTCCATCTGCAGAAAACTATTGCTGTGTGTCCTAGGTTGATGTCTGAGAGGATTAGTGGGTTACACTCCCGCCACCAACTGCCAAACTCTGCTTGTCTGTGCCAGGATGGTAGAGTGGTAATTATAGGCAATCTAAGAAAAGGTTTCTAATATGATGACGTGCAACCTGAACCTGACCTCTTGCCATTTGTGGGGGTTGTTCTTCTCATCTTTTGTTCCCAGATATTCTGGTTTGTCTATTTACTTCTTCTTTTTCTTTTTGGGCCACCCCCACAGCATGTGGAAATTTCTGGCCCAGGAATCAAGTCTGAGCTGGAACCACAGCTATAGTGAATCTGGATCCTTAACCCACTATGCCACAGCATGAACTCATGTCTATTTACTTCTTAAATAATACTCAGATATAACTTTTGATGGATTCCCAGTTCTTCAAGTCATAACTTCTCATCCTTCTCAGCTTTGAGTTTTTCATGACTTTTCATTGAGTAGGATAAGCACTTTCTTAGTCCAGCTGCTCTGCTCAGTGTTCCTCGAGCTCACTGTGTCTTTCCCTCTGGTTTTTCCTGCCAAGCCTGCTCTTTCTGCCCCCATTTCTTGTACAGATCTTGCCTGTCAACCTGTCACTTGCCTTAAGTATCACTGTGAAGACATGGGTCAGGTGTTGTCCCTTCTCTGAAAGTGGGAAGCTGAGACCGAGTCAGCAAAATGGCCAGTTTAAGCCACACTCATTCCCTGATAAAGTAAACCTATGCCTTCACCATCTTGTGCCACCAGCCCTCACACTGGTGCCTCTAGCACAGACCTTCATACTTGCACATCCAGCTTCATGGTGATGTTACCTAGAGGTCACCACAGCTTGTCCACAACCAAAGTCTCCCAAACCTGCATCCACCGTCTTCCCCAGCTCAGTAAGTGGGACCCCATCCTTCCCCTTCCTCGCCCCCACACAGCACAGGCCTCCTCTTCTCCTGCAACCCACACCCACCCATCAGCAGGTCTCACAGATGCCACCTTCGAGATGTGTCTGGAGTGTGACTCGTCTCTTCACTCCTGCTGCTTCCACTCTGGTCCTGGCACTGTCATCTCTGGCCTGGATTATTGCAGAAGCCTCTAACTGGGATCCACCCTCCCCTCCCCCTCCTCCTCACTGTTTTCCTCAAAGAGGCAGGCATGGTTCCTTAAAGTCTGGAGTTAGTAGATGCAAACTATTGCATTTGAAATGGATAAGCAATGAGATTCTGCTGTAGAGCCCAAGGAACTATATCTGATCACTTGTGATGGAACATGGTGGAGGATAATGTGAAAAAAGAATGTATATACATGTATAACTGGGTCACTTTGCTGTAGAGCAGAAATTGACAGAACATTGCAAATCAACTATAATAAAAAAATTTAAAGAAAATAATTTAATACTAGGAAAAAAAAAGGCACCTCAGGCCATGTCGTCCTCCCCACCCCTTTTCCTGGGCATGACACCAGGCTCCTTCTGCTCTGTCTGCCCTCACTCCCCTCATGCATGCTCAGCTCTAGCTCTCCTGGCCTCCTTGTCTGTCTTGGAAAACCTTGGGCGTCTGCCCCATGGCCTTTGCACTGACTCCTTCCTTTGTGTGGATCACCCTCTCCAGGTCCAGGGAGCCCCCTCCACCCTCTGAGATCTGCTCAAACCCTCTGTGAGCTGAGCCCTTCCTGACCCCAGTGTGAATACACTCTCCCCCCTTTCCTCTCTGTCCCCTAAGCCGGCCTCCTTTTTCTCCTGGTGCTTAGTGCTTGTACTCGTGTTAATTTTCCATATTGTCCATCTCCCGCCGTGGAAGAAACTATAGGGACTTAGTTTCCTCATGACTGAATTCACTGTGCCCAGAACAAGGTTTGGCATAGAGTCAGTCCTCAATAAATATCTGTTGAAATGGTCAAATGCATCAATGCTGTGAAATTCTACAGAATGGAAACAAATGAAGAGCCCTGCAAGTTTTTTTTAATGTTCAAGGTTACACTTCAGTCACTATGAAATATACTCAATGTTCTCCATCAAATACTTGTATGAAGAATTGATGCTGGAAGTTTAGGATGACAGGAGGAGAACACATTTTAAATCTTGTTCCTTTTTCTATTTTTGTCTAGGATTTGCAGCTTTTGGTTGGCAGGGATCTAACTGTGGTTGGAGACCGGGGAACCCCACTGAGCGCAGGGCAGAAAGCCCGCATCAGCCTCGCAAGGTAAAGGGCGTTTCCGAGGCCTCTAGTGGAGGTGAGGGTGCGGACCCCTTCCCGGGTGGGCGCAGTGGGAAGCAGAGGCCCGGCCCTTTCCCTGGGCTCTGGGAAGGAACCCAGAGATGCTGGATGTTGTCGGGATCCAGAGATGGAATCCAGGAGCGGGAAGGGTCCTTCTCCTGACTTCTCTCTACGTTTTCTAGAGCCGTGTATCAGGACGCAGACATCTACCTCCTGGACGACCCGCTCAGCGCTGTCGATGCAGGGGTCAGCAAGCACCTGTTTGAACAGTGAGTTTGCTCTTGTGTCCTGTCATGTCTGCTGCTTCCAGGATCACTGCAGGTCCAGGGAAGGGAGCTCAGGAAAGCCTCTGTGCTTCCGGAGACTCGGCTCCTTCCGCCCTGGCGTCCCTCTCCCCTCCCCCACCTCCATAGAAGACCCATCGCAGAGAAATCGTGCAGAAGGACGAGGTCAGGATGGAAAGTGCAGAAGGGGCTTCCAGTGTGTGGAAGCTAGTGGAGTTGGTGCTCTAGGGAGTGAGGAGCAGATGGCAGGTGCCCCTGCTCCTTGCAGCTGAAAACCAGACCCTGTGGACAGATCCTGAGCCCAGGAATAAGAGGGGTGCTGTAGGGAGAGTGGGACTCGGGAGCCTGGTACTTGGGTGCCAGTTCTTCTCCATCATTTGTTGAAGGCCAGTTAGTTAGATGGGAAGTTTCCAGCACTGACACAGAGCTTCCGTGGAAAGGCCTTGTTGGTTTGTGCTTAGTGTTCTGTCGGTTTGGAAATACTTAATACTTAGTAAAGTCTAGGATTTTAAATGATTTATCCTGTATCAGAGTATGATTTCAATTCTTTAACATTGCTTCACAGATACTCAGTAGACTTAATACTTAGACTCACAGTGCAGGGTTACCTTGAATTTGAAACTAAGTATCTAGATTCTGGCCTGAATCCTAAGTCTTATTTCATGTTTCTGGAATTTGTTGTCAGTGGTTCTTGCTTGGCCACAAACCCCTGAAATAGAACAACAACTGCAATTCTTTTCTGTGTATAATGTGCCCCTAACACACGCTGACTCATGCCTATGCCTCGGGTGGCATCTAGACCGGCCTTTTTTTTGTCTTTTTGCCATTTCTTGGGCTGCTTCCACGGCATATGGAGGTTCCCAGGCTAGGGGTCTAATCGGAGCTGTAGCTGCCAGTCTACACCAGAGCCACAGCAACGCGGGATCTGAGCCGCATCTGCGACCTACACCATTGCTCACGGCAATGCCGGATCCTTAACCCACTGAGCAAGGGCAGGGATCGAACCCGCATCCTCATGGTTCCTAGTTGGATTCGTTAACCACTGCGCCATGACAGGAACTCCCTAGACTGGCCTTTTTGAAAGCTTCCTGGATTTGCTTTTGTTGAAACACTGACATTTACCCCTTGGTTAGTTACCTTCCTGTTGTTCACTTTGTTAAAGCCAACAAGCCCTTCAGCTGCACTTATTAAAGCCCTACTGTGTGCACTGAGGTCGATGCCCTTACAGATGGTAGTTCCCACAGGAGGGCAGTGAGCCTGGAGAGGGGATAGAGCCACACGGGACAGAGTGAGGGAGACAGAGATGCTCAGCCCTCCTTCCTGCGTCTCAGGAATCTGTGTCCCAGCAGAGCTTGTTCAGGCAGATGCTTGGGGAAAGGCCAGCAGATTCAGGGTGTTGAGGTTTCCATACAGGACAGTGAGTGCTGAGTGGAGGCCCACGTGGGTAGCAAGAGGTTTCAGGAAAGCTGGAAAGTTCCCTGTGCACTGGGCGTGGAGGGAAGGGCCCACCTGCGCCTATAGGCTGGGCGGGGTTTGTGGTTCTGAGAAGAGGGTTGAGTTCCTTTTGCTGAAGGAACAGTAGAAGCCAAGGTGTGGAGGGAGGAGGAAGCAAGGCTGTGAGAACAGCAGGCACGTCCTCGCCTGGAGGATGCAGGCTGTTGGGCAGCGAGAAAAGCGTTTGGAAATTCTTGCGAGCTTATGTGTCTGAAGCAAGGTGCTTGAATGACACCCCACCTTGTGGGGATGTTGGGGTAGGATCTGGCTGCTGTCATTGCCCCCAGGAGGGGGAGAGGGGAGATTACCAGTTATAGGGGGAACTGAGATCAAGTTGGCTCATTGGTTACCATAGAAACCAGCAAAAGGGCACACCCCTCACTGCCCCTTGATCAGCATAGTGGAGAGTTCTGATCTAAAGCAAGAGACAGTCACTAGCTGGGCCCTGGGGCAAGTTTGTGGGAAGGTCAGTGAGTGAGTGAGTAGGGTGTGGGTAAAGCAGGTGCTGGTGGAGCAGGGCATGTGCAGAGAGCAAGAGGACAGCCATCCTGCTGACCTGACCAGACGGGGGTCTTGGCTGCAGAGAAGTGGGGTGTCTTTTATGCTGTTGGATGATTTCTACTGTGATTCAGGCCATTTGGATTCTGTTATTTTACTTTCATATTGTAAGGGTTTCAGTCCTCATGAAATAAGACTTACTTCCTGGCTGGTATGGGAAATGCTGTAGAGACTGATTGAGGCCACACTGGCATTTATTTTGTATCTAATATTATTTGGGGAGAAGTGTCTAGAAAGTTGACTCTGGAAAATTTACCAAGAATCTTATTAGTTTTTTCATCAGTATGTACATCATAAATCATAAAAAATCACCTAGAAACTGCCTAAGGAAAAAATATACACTTTTTTTATATGACATGGATCCTCTTCTGTCACTCTCACATGGCAATAAAATAGTGTTTTAGTTCAGTCAAGTTTTGGAATCTCCGTCTTGCTCAATTGTTTTTGTTATGAAACATGTAAATTGTTAAGCTGAGTATTTGGAAAAAAGAAAAACTTAGCTCTTGGGGTCTCCTTCAGTGGACTGCTTTTTAGATTTTTTTTTTTTAGCAGAGCTAGTTTGATGAATTTGAGACCTAGTCAGAAACATTGATTTATATTTGTAATACATTTCTGTGATTTATTTGGTATGTAAACTACAGATCATTGACTGCTGTGTTGTCTTTGTCTCATTACATTTTCAAAATATGAGTTTTCCGTTGGGAGCGCCCCCATTAATGTGCTTTTGCTGCTGTACCTTTTACGTTTCTTTGTAGGTGTATTCGCCAAGCCTTGCACGAGAAGATCACAATCTTAGTGACCCATCAGCTATGGTACCTAAAAGCTGCAAGTCAGATTCTGATATTGAAAGATGTAAGTAGTTTCTAGAAGTCTGTGGAACTTGGTAGCACTCAGGGGTGTTTAAGGCCAGGCCTCCCAGCAGGTCAGTCTCCTTGGGTTCATGGTAAATGCCCACTTTTCCGTCAGTTTTATGCCCCCTTCTTCTCAGAGCTGGTGTTGACGCCTTTGAGGATGAATCCAGAGACCTGTAGAAATGTGACCTTTACACTCGAAGCCACAGAAACCCTAAAGTATATGAAGGTGCTGCCACGGGGTTACTGAGTTATCACTGTTCTGGTGAAATGTGTTCAGGATAGCGATGCTGTTTTATTTAGAAGTTTTGTTTTCCCATTCTGTGACTTAGTTCAAAGAGTGTAATTTGAAAATTAGGGATACTAAAACTTGTTTGTGTCCATGTAACTGTCACATGCATTTTGCCTGAAGAGCACCTTCCTTTAACGCTGGAAGTGAGGTTGGGGAGCTGAGCACCGTGTCAGAGACGCCCGCTCTGCTGGTCTGGCAGGTTCTGGGCTCACCGCGCAGGTCTCTCTATGTGCTGAGACATGCAGGAGCCTGTGCAGCGGGAGGACTTGTGCCTTCGTGGAGCTTCCTGTCCTGTGGGGTCAGATGTGAGGAAAGAGTGGGGTGGGGGTTGCCTCCCTGAGGAGGTGGTGGCTCACGGGGCCTGAGGGACGGGGAGGTGGGGGCCTCACTGTCACCTGGGGGTGGGCGTCTGAGGCAGGGGGTCCTCAGGAGGGCGCTGACCTGGCCTGTGGGAGAAGGGCAGGAGGGCCAGCGTGTCTGAGGCCCTTTTTTGGGGGATAGGGCACCTCCCAGTCAACCCACAACGCATGACAT
Organism: Sus scrofa; assembly: GCF_054392235.1. Taxonomy (NCBI): domain Eukaryota; kingdom Metazoa; phylum Chordata; class Mammalia; order Artiodactyla; family Suidae; genus Sus; species Sus scrofa. The sequence goes on from NC_139393.1 coordinate 71,510,707, forward strand.
GATTTGGGGTGGAGATTGGTGAGAATTTTTCAGACTTGATGTTAGTTGATGCTTCACTCCCTGGCTTCTTTGCCTCTGTGCCTCAGAACCTCTGTCCTTAACTTTGTCTGTTCCATCAGGCCCTTGGCCAAATCCCTCTCTTATCAAATGAATTTCTGCCCTAGGAAAGATGATTAAAATGCAGAGCCTCTGTATCTTTTGAAGCAGTGCCATGTGTCATTTCTTCTCTGTGCCTCTAGGAATGGGGAGCTCAGTTTCTCAAACTTGAGAACAGTCACTTTCATGTGCAGAGGGGGTGATCCTAGTGTGTAAAACCCCAGCCTTGGCAGCATCGTGAGCACAGAACCAGTGGGCAGAATAACCTATTTAGCCAATCCCTACATGTTTGGGGTCCCCTACTGCATCTTCGAGGAGACAACCCTCTATTTTAGTACTATCAGAACAACCATTTGTCCTCAGTGAGCCTCCCTGGATGAGTTGGGGTCCATCCTTACTGTTAGTCTGGTCCCTCTGTCACAGCAGAGAGGGGACAGCTGCCCTCTCGTCCCCTCAGGATTGTCTGTGCTTGGCTGCTGAGTAAAATTGCCATATCTTTGTACCACTGCATGGAAAGTGGTAATTTCATAAAAACACAGTGCATGCATTTTGCCTCCCCAGTGGAACAAGGCACAATGTATCATGAATACTTTTCTAATTCTGCGCAGTCACATGGTGCCCAAAGGCTTCACTGAGTGTCTGCCAGAGGACCACCTCAGGGGATGAGGTGAGAGGAGGATCAGCTCGGCTCCTGGGCCAACTTCTTCCACCTCACCTGCCTTAACCAGAGCTGCCCTCCTTTGATTAGCTTTGCATCTTGTTATTTTGCCTAATACTTTCTTTGACACTGAGTGAATCAGCTGAGTTTTGTTTCATGGGGGCAGAAAATAGCACATTATTTTATTAAAAAATTATTACTCAATGAATTTATTACATTTGTAGTTGTACAATGATCATCACAATCCCATTTTATAGGATTTCCATCCCACAACTCCAGCGCACCCCACCACCCCCCAAACTGTCTCCTTTGGAAACCATAAGTTCTTCAAAGTCTGTGAGTCAGCATCTGTTCTGCAAAGAAGTTCCGTCTGTCCTTTTTTCAGATTCCACATGTCAGTGAAAGCATTTGATGTTGGTGTCTCATTGTATGGCTGACTTCACTTAGCATGATAATTTCTAGTCCATCCGTGTTGCTAAAAATGCTGGTATTTCATTCCTTTTAATGGCTAAGTAATATTCCATTGTGTATATGTACCACATTTTCTTGATCCACTCCCTCTGCCGATGGATGTTTAGGTTGTTTCCATGTCTTGGCTATTGAAAAAAGTGCTGCAATGAACATTGGAGTACGTGTGTCCTTGTGAGTCATGGTTTTCTATGGATAGATGTCCAGGAGTGGGATTGCTGGATCAAATGGTAGTTCTCTTTTGAGTTTTCTGCGGAATCTCCATACTGCTTTCCACAATGGTTGCACCAATTTACAATCCCACCAACAGTGTACTAGCATTCCTTTTTCTCTACACCCTCTCCAGCACTTATTGTTGGTAGACTTTTGGATGATGGCCATTCTGGCTGGTGTAAGGTGGTACCTCAGAGTGGTTTTGATTTGCATCTCTCTAATAATGAGTGATGTCGAACATCTTTTCATGTGTTTTTTGGCCATCTGTATGTCTTCTTTGGAGAATTGTCTGTTTAGATCTTCTGCCCATTTTTCAATGGAGTTTTTTTTTTTTTTTTTGGTATTGAGCTGCAGAAGTTGTTTATAAATTTTGGAGATTAATCCCTTGTCAGTTGATTCATTTGCTAAGATTTTCTCCCATTCTGTGGGTTGTCTTCTTGTGTTGTTTAGGGTTTCCTTTGCTGTCAGCACGTTATTTTATATAATTTTGTAAGGAAGGGAAATTGTGCAATGACGTACCCCATGCATTCAAAGAAAATGATTAGATTGAGTGTAGCTTAAGCAGATGCTTGACGTGGTTGGCTGCTTGTGATTGGTTGTTCTTAAGTCTTTTCTCAGATTTCAGTACATTCATTCTGGCTTCGGTTTTGGTTTGCTGGCACAGGCTGTCTAGGCGTTAGAGTCACTTCAGTCTCTGTCTCCTGGCTCCTTTTTGGTTACTTTATCAGGTGGAATATTGAATTTTCAGTTGGGAACTTCCTGTGTTTGTGGACAGTGTGAAGACCATGATGACACTGCTCAGGGGTCCTCTGTCCAGGGCTGGTTCCTACACGTCTTGACCCAGCAGGTACATGAACCTATGACAGTGGTCAGCGAAGACTGACGAGTGACCTGACCCATGCGGATGTGCTTGTGCCCACCTTGGGTCAGTCTTAAGTTTTCTTCCAGGAATATCCTCTCCAATTCACTTTTTTTTTTTTTAAATTCTGCTTGTCACAGGAGGCTTTTCTCAATTTCCATGTTGTCTAAAAAGACTGACCGATACTTCCACCAGTATCTGTGCTTTTTGCCTCCCTCAGTGCATTTTTAAGACATGATCACATGTTCCTTTCAAATCCCCCAGCACCTCACACAGGGTTTGGCAGAGAACGGAATGCTCAGTTCTGTGTCGAGTTGAACTGAACTAGGCTTTCAACCAGAATTCCAACCTAAGGGTCATTTTCATAGGAAAATCGTAATTTAGGGCTGGCTCACTTTTCTTGATAAGTATGTTATTAGATTAATAGCATCAAAACAAGTGCATTCCTCTCAAATTCTTTCTTCTAGGGCAAAATTATGAAAAGGGGGACTTACGTTGTGTGTCCAAAACCTGGGGTAGATTTTGAAGGTATCCTTTTAAAGGAGAATGAAGAGGCCAAACCATCTCTAATTCCAGACTCTCCAATTTTGAAGGGTCGGCCCTCCGAATCTTCTGTTCAGCCTCAAGAGTCTCCCAGACCCTCGCTAGAAGGTGCTGCCCCTGAGGACCAAGATGTGAGTTTCTCCTTCTGCAACATGCCCTGGTCTCTCTGCTCCTGGTGGCCTCATGGCCCTTCAGTCTGTTCCACTGAGGGCATGTTTATTTGTCCCAAAGTAGACCCTAAGATTTCAAAGCCGTATTCCACGGAATTAGTAGAATTAAAAGAGCATGAAGGGAGCAAGCCTGATTGGGGTTCCCTTTGGGTGTAGATGGAGAATCTTAGGGAGATCAGTAGTGGGTGTACTGCTATGAGTTCCTGGGCATATGTGACCCACACTGATACGAGAAGTCTTTAATTTATCATGGTTACATCCTGCTCACTCTGGTGGCCCTTGGCTTCCTGTATGCATCCAGAGGCTTAATTTAAAGACCCCCTTAGACTGAGTCCTGGTGCAACCCAAATTAAATCAGCTGCTTTTCCTGTATGCTGGAATTACTGCATGTAATTGATGGTAGTGTTTTGCCCCATTCTCAGATGGTTTGTGATAGGCCAGAGGTAGCAGGTGCAAAGGACCTGACACACAGTGGCCACTTTGGAGTTAGTTCCCGTCTTCCTTTCTTATCCTTCAAGACTGAGAACCACATCTTATCCACCTTGAATCCCAGTTGTCAGCACAGAGCTGAGGACATCCTTGGCCCATGTGACTCTATAACACATTCTGAGTCCTGCAGACAGAAATGCGGACATGTACCAGATCTCCCTTAAAAACATACACAGATATTCCTCAATATCCACACCTTCACTATTCAAATACTTGGATGATTCTGACAAGTCTTCAGATTAGTCCCTCACATTCCAAAGTCAGGAATCACTCTCTGAAATTCAGGAACCATATGCATTTGGATCATATGCTATCCCTTGCTATCCAAACTCGCATCACTCCAGATCGCTGTGCAAACTCAGTTTACTCTGTTTGAGCCCCAACCGTATTTTATGTTTCCATCACTGAGTCACACAAGCAATCTAAACGGATACATCATCTCATAGCATTTTGTGTATTATTTCGGTACAAGTTTCTGCATTTGTACTTGAAAGAGGTATATTGAATGTGTGCTCAGAGTCATGACTGCCCTTAAGTCCTTAACAATGAATAACCTCAAGCAAATGATGTTTCCTTATTTCGACCAGATTCCTAGAGATAGGGTGGCTGGGTCCAAGGGTAATGTGTATATTGTTTGTCGAGATATTTCCACACCTTCTCCACGGAGATGCTCCTACTCCTACCAGCATCGAGATGCTTCTCTTTCCCCCCAGCTTTGCAATGGGGCATATTATGGAATGTCAGAAATTTGGAGTTTGTTATATAAAATTTTGTCTCTTACTGCCATTTTTCCCTTCCAGACTGAGACTATACAGGTTGCCCTGTCACTGGAAAGCCGTTCAGAGGGAAAAGTTGATTTTAAGACCTACAAGGATTACTTCACAGCTGGTGCTCACTGGAATATCATCATTTTCCTTATTCTCATAAACATCGCAGCTCAGGTAAATAAGGACATTTGTTTTGGTTTGCGCCCTCAGCTTGATATTTACATACTATTTATACTGTATTTATTATTTATTATTATTGTTAACAGGTATTTTAAGAGATTTCTGTCAAAGAACTGGCTCACGAGATGGTGGGACCTGGGTGGGTGAACCTGAAATCAGTCAGGCAGGTCTTCAGGCTGGAACATCAGGCAGGAGCCAGTGCCGCAGTCTTGAGGCAGAATTTCTTCCTCCTCCAGGAAGCCTCAGGGTTTGCTCTAAAGGCCTTTGACTGACTGGACGAGGCCCCCACATCATTCAGGTGATCTCTTCTGCTTCAGTTAGCTTAGTGTAGATGTGAGCCTCATCTACAGAATACCTTCATAGCAGCATCTAGACCAGCGTCTGGTTAAATCACTGGGAGTGGCCTGGCCCAGCTGACACACCAAACTGACCATCACAGTACCTGTCCAGCTTTCTTCCTTTGAAAAATCCCAGCATCCATACTATTATTATTATATTTTCAGTCCACGTGGATTTGTATTGAAACAGGTTATCTGTGGGGAGCAAAATAAGTGAGGCTGACTTGTGTGTACATGGCAGAGAGCTTCTAGAGAAAAAAGGATGTCTTTTAAAGATTTTCACATGTGACATGCACTTCCCTGACCTCTGGTTATCTGGGGCATGGGGCTTGGTGCAGACCTGAGCCAGAAGGACCATCTCCATTTTCTGGAGCCTTCCCATCACCCATTGTCGTAAGTGGGGGTTTGAGGGGCTCAGTGATGTCAGCGTTTGATTGATGGTTGTTCCTGCTCCAGGTGTCCTACGTCCTTCAGGATTGGTGGCTCTCATCCTGGTGAGTGATTCCTGGTCTGACCCAAAGTGCTCTAAAATCAACAGGAAGCCTCATTTTCCCAGAGTCCAGGGAAGAGGCGGGGCTTGTTCAGCCTCCTCTTCTGATCCTCATGTAGTTTCCCTGAAGAAAAATTAAATTCCTGCTGTTGGAGTGTGACCCTTGCATGGTTTCTCCTCATGTCTGACCTTCAGCACCTTCTCACAGACAATTTTGAGACCCAAAAGTCATGATTGAAATTGAATTTTTTCTTTTTTCTTTTTAGGGCCGCACTCCAAGCATATGGAAGTTCCCAGGGTAGGGGTCGAATTTGAGCAACAGCTGCTGGCCTATACCACAGCCAGAGTAATGCCAGATCTGAGCCGTGTCTGTGACCTACACCACAGCTCATGGCAATGCCGGATCCTTAACCCACTGAGCGAGGCCAGGGATTGAACCCACAACCTCATGGTTCCTAGTCGGATTTGTTTCTGCTGCGCCATGAATGGAACTCTGAAACTGAATCTTTATAAGGTAGATGGACACAGGGTCCTGTGAGCTGGGGATCTTTTTCCAGCATGAAACACATCTCCTAAATTGAGCTTAATTTTTAAAATTATTTTTCTAAATTCTATCTATGGTGTAATATTTTTCTTCCCTGTTTCATAGGGCAAATGAACTGAGTACCCTGTATGCTGCGTCATATGGAAGAGGAAATATAATTTCGGTACCTGATCCTGGCTGGTACTTTACCCCTTATTCAGGTAAAGCCGAGTCATGTGCTCTATCATACAAGTGTCTGAGGTGCTTACAATGAAATGTCTCAACAGATTATAGTTGAGTCACATTTACTCTGTGAATTAATTAGAATAATTATTTTTAAATCTACTAGAAGAAAGAGGGTGGATGAAGACTCTTAGATTTCTTTGTACTGGATTTTGGAAGTTAAACCAGGATTGCACATTCAGAAAATCAGCCACTGGAAATCCGTGGCAACTGACTATGCTAATAGGTTGCTTTAGTTGAGTCTTAGGTCATTATATGGATGGCAAGGGGATTAGAAACGGATCCCCACCCTGTGGTTCCAATTGTTCCAATTCTGAGTAAACCCTGTATTTATTGAACTTGGACAAAGTTTTCTGGCAGCAAAGGCCCCCCCAATGAAAGCATCATTCTCTCGCAGGTATGCAGAGCTCCCCTTCACCACACAGCTCATCTCCTCGGCCTCACTAATTACTGAAGAGAGAAGCTGAGCAGGAGAAACCAAGTGTCTGGGAACTGGGGTTCCTTCTCTGTCTAACCTCGACATCACCATGTTATCACATCCCCAGCTGTGTGATTAATGTAACATCTGGCTTGCTAGACTAATATTAACACAGCTCTCTTCTTAGAATATATGTCACTTTGGAGTTCCCTTTGTAGCTCAGAAGTTAGTGAACCTGACTAGGATCCATGAGGTTGAGGGTTTGATCCTTGGCCTCGCTTAGCAGGTTAAGGAGTTGTGGTGTAATTGGCATATGCGGCTCGGATCTAGTGTTGCTGTGGCTGTGCCGTAGGCCAGCGACTGTATCTCCGATTTGATCTCTAGCCCGGGAACTTCCATATGCTGGAGGTGCAGCCTTAAAAAGCAGAAAAAAAAAAAAAAAAGGATATATGTAGTATTCCATACTATTTAAAGGAAATCCTTATATAAAAGACTAAATATTCCCACAGGAAATGCTCTTACAAGCTTTCTGTGAAAGTAAAGTGAGTTATCTTTGTAAGGACCCACTCAGTGAAATTTGGTATTTAGGAGTTCCTACTGTAGCACAGTGCAGACGAATCTACCTAGGATCCATGAGGGTGCGGGTTTGATCCCTAGCCTCGCTCAGTGGGTTAAGGATGCGGGGATGCTATGAGCTGTGGTGTAGGTCTCAGATGCAACTTAGATCTGCAGTTGCTGTGGCTGTGGTGTAGGCCAGCATCTGTTGCTCCAATTTGACCCCTAGCCTGGGAACTTCCATATGCCAGAAGTGTGGCCCTAAAAAGCAAAAAAAAAAAAAAAAAAAAAAAAAAAAAAGAAAAAAGAAATTTGATATTATTTGGTATTTGCTTCCTTGATCACTTCTAAGAAACCTAAATCCATTAGTTGTTTGCCTTCTGAATTGGTGGACTAGGGGAGCTTCAAGGAAAAAGGAAAGGATTCTGTTACGTATTCGTTTGGGATGGTGGGCTAAGGCAGATAGATGCCTGTTGATAGAATCAGGAATTTGAGCAGCTTTCAGAAATGAAATAACAGATACATTAGCAGAAGAGGAAAAAAAGTACCTGATTGACTATTACAGAAGGTTTCTCCAGTCTCTTTAGCGTTGTGGCTTCAAGAACTGTTCAGAGATCTATTTTAATTTTTATATGAATAGTAAGTACCCATTTATGTCATTAATAAACTGTACATTTAAGTGAATATGTTCATTTCCAAATGCTTCACGTTGATGTAAAACACTTAGTGACAGTTTAGTTGCTCGTTAGATTAATTATCTTGTGTTAAAATAAAATTTGTTTTTTCTTACAATTGAATTATTTAAGGGACTTTCCACTTACAAGTTAATATGTTGTTTTCATACTCTTTAAAGCTTTTTGGGCGTGGAAATAGCTACTTTATGTGGAAGTAAATTTCCATATGAGTTTACCATGTACAGAAACAGGTAATCCTTTCTCCTGTTCCCATGCTAGTACAAAGCATTCCTCAATTTTGGATTCTGAAACCTGTTGTAAGTAGTAAGACTTGAAATATGGAGAAAGGAAGATCAACCACTTTTTATAATTTTCTTTCTTCTGAGGTTTTTTTTTTTTTTTTTTTTTTTTTTTTTTTTTTTTTTTTCGTCTTTATACGGTCGCAGCCACAGCATAAGGAAGTTTCCAGGCTAGGAGTGGAATTGGAGCTGCAGCCCACTGAGCAAGACCAGGGATCGAACCTGCATCCTCATGGATACTAGTCTTGTTCGTTACCACTGAGCTACGATGGGAACTGCCTGTGTCATTTCTATTTAATGAGAGGAGTGTAGTGATTTTTATATTGTTTATAAATGTATCTTGTGAATGTGTTACATTATCATTGAACCCATTATATCTAAATTTATTCTATATTCTACATATGAATTTATATATGGTATATTTATAGGATAAAATACATCATACCTTTGTAAGCTACCTTCCATGCTTTAGCATCATTGAAGAAAAGGCAGAGACCTTGTGCTGAGCGATGTTTCTTTGTTCCAGTTCTCACTGCAGGTACTGTGCTATTTGGCATCTCGAGGTCTCTGTTGATGTTCTACGTCCTTGTTAATTCTTCACAAACTCTGCACAAGCAAATGTTGGAGTCCGTTTTGAGAGCTCCGGTATTGTTCTTCGATAGAAATCCGACAGGTGAGTCAGACCAAGTTTCTCAGTAAATATGTCTTGTTAACGCATTTAGTGCTTGGTTACATTTGATATTTGAAAATGGAGAAGATGCTTGGAAGGCAGTCACAAAAATTTTACAGATATTTTTTCCTACCAAACGAAATCTGAATATAGAATCATATAAGATTTTTTTTTGAGTTCACTATTTTTTATCTTATTTTCCCACTGTACAGCAAGGGGATCAAGTTATCCTTACATGTATACATTACATTTTTTTTCCCCACCCTTTGTTCTGTTGCAACATGAGTATCTAGACATAGTTCTCAATGCTACTCAGCAGGATCTCCTTGTAAATCTATTCTAAGTTGTGTCTGATAACCCAAAGCTCCCGATCCTCCCACTCCCTCCCTCTCCCATCAGGCAGCCACAAGTCTGTTTTCCAAGTCCATGATTTTCTTTTCTGAGGAGATGTTCATTTGTGCTGGATATTAGATTCCAGTTATAAGTGATATCATATGGTATTTGTCTTTGTCTTTCTGGCTCATTTCACTCAGTATGAGATTCTTTAATTCCATCCATGTTGCTGCAAATGGCATAATGTCATTCTTTTCTGTGGCTGAGTAGTATTCCATTGTGTATATGTACCACATCTTCCGAGTCCAATCGTCTGTTGATGGACATTTGGGTTGTTTCCATGTACTGGCTATTGTGAATAGTGCTGCAATGAACATGCGGGTGCATGTGTCTCTTTTAAGTAGAGTTTTGTCCGGATAGATGCCCAAGAGTGGGATTGTGGGGTCATATGGAAGTTCTATGGATAGATTTCTAAGGTATCTCCAAACTGTTCTCCATAGTGGCCATATAAGATTTTATGCCAGTTTATGTGTGTGCAGAAATATAAATGAACACTCACTTTGTAGGATGGATTAGGAATCCATTTGTTGTGTGGCATAGTCATGTGTCAGTGTGTGCTAAAAGGTTGGCTGTGTTACAAAGTGTTAAGCTAGGTTGTCTTCTAGGAGGAACTTTCTTACAGTGAATCTCTGTAAGAGACAGGCTGTGGGTGTCTTTTTTCATCGTCCATCCAATTCTGGAAACACAGAGCTCTGGCACGTGCTGCGACCTAAAATGGTAATGAAAGATTCGTAAAACCCAAGATTGGTGAAATGTAAACATCCTCTTCAATACAATTAATTCTCTAGTTTTACAGTGGACTTTTAGTGCCATGTGAGAGGTTGTGTGGTCTGTAGCAGGTGGATCTTCAGGAGTAAGATTCTCAATATGAGTGTCCCTGGAGGTTTCCCAGTGGTTGCTTCCTCCGCCCTGAGGCCTTTGACCTGTCCTGCTTTGAAGGTAGCTCCTGACCTGGGTTTGTTCACGAATAGTTCATCAGCATGCATGCCCACTCTGTTCAGTTGGTTGGACTAGTGGTGAGTCCCAGGGCAGCTTTGTTGTTGCAGTGATGATTGACGGGAACTGTAGAGGCAGGGAGGTGGGCTGGAGGGAGGAGAGGAGTAGCCTTGGCCTGACCATCAACTAGACATGTGACCAAGGCTAAAGCAGGTGAGTATTTCTGGGCAGGCAAATCTCAAAGCAGGGTGTCATCATGGTTGTACATATGGGCTCTGGAGCCAAGTGCCTGGGTTCAGTCCTGGTGCTAGTTACTCATAGTGGTAGATGGCTCTAGTTATACTGATGCTTATGTGCTACTTATTTAAGTTCTCTGTTTCTCAGTTTTCTCCTTACAAGATGGGGATGCTATTCTCATGTACCTTATCTATATCTTGATACTGTGGGCATTAAGCAGGTCAGTACGCTCACAGCACTTAGTGCTCCGTCAGTGGCTAATGAACCTTAGTGACAACAGTGACTTGGTGCCTGGGAACTTCCTCTTCTGTGAATTGGGAATAGCTTCTGCCCTTCCTGTTTCACAAGACTCTGGTAAATATGAAATAAGACTGTTCAGGGAAATATCTTGTGTAGATTTACTCAGCACATGCTGTCAGTCCAGGCACCGTGCAGAGCACTTCTTGGTAAACTGCAGAGGCCGCTCATACATCTTTATTATGACGCCAGTATGAGAAAGTGATTGGAGGAGTTCCTGCTAATATGGCTCCACTTTGTCAGCTAAAGTGAAAACTACAGTCATAAAGTTGGGAGGATTAAGTGGGACTGGATTTCTATTATCATAGCCTCTGAGTGCTCATGACCACAGTTAACCAGGATCTTCATGTTCAAGACCTGTAGGCTCTTCCAGATGCTAATTCATTTGTTATTCATGGATTTCAGACCAAGTTCAAAGCTTCAAGGTCACTCACCTTAGAGCAGTCAGGACCCTAGTGTTTATCTTGTCTCCCCCTCCTGTATCTCTTAGCAGGACTTCATTCCTTCAAGAAAGTAGAAGCCCAAATAAGTACTGCAAAGATAGACCTACTTTGCCCAAAATGTTTAGGGACCTTGAATTATTTACTCTTTTAATGGTAGATTAAATTGAACTCTTTCCTATAGTTATTTGCAAAAGGAGAATTTGTAATAGATTATTTATGATGGACTTTGTTTCTGGCATGTGATGGCATGAAGAAAAAACCCACGCATGCTGGTTCCTTGGAAGCTGTGTTTCATGGAACCAAACTATCCAAGCTCCCAGGTACTGTTGTCTGTCAATCAAGGAAATGAAACTGTCAAACACCTAATACATGTCTCTGAGATGTAGTTCTGCATTGAAGATGAATCTTGGAACTTAAGTGGCTTAAATAGTTGATACGTGATAGTTTTACCTTATAAACTGTAGCCCTTAAGAAGTAGAGAGGAGGAATTAATCCATTTAAAACATCATTAGACCTTTAGAAACTGTTACTCGACAGGGATCTGAGAGGTAGGTGGAGATGTCATGATGTCCCAGTTGTGCTGGAACACAGCCCTGGGAGAGCAGTGCCTGTCACTGCCCCTCTCTTGGCCTCAGGTCAGAAGAGGGGCCTTTTCACTCATCAAGCATTTTTTGGTCATCTTCTGGTTGTCAGTTGTGGTCCCAAGCACTGGGACAAAAAGTCCCTGTCTTTCAAGGCTTTTGCCAACTTAAATGATTGCCGACAATGGAGTATTTAAAAAAATTGTCAATGTTCTATGACTGCGTATGGAAAAGATACAGATTCAGAATTTAATACAGCTCTAGATTGGAGAGCTCAATGCATTTTAAACAAACCACAGATACCTATATTGGCCTTATGGTGTATTTCTTTTTCATAATCAATTATGTAATGATTGCCCTTGATTTCAGAAAATTTCCAGAACCTGTTTTCCTGGAACTTTAAAATAGATTGTTCTCAAAATACAACCATACCAGTGGGAGTGGAATTTCAGAAATAAGGTGATTCTTTATTTAAAATTATCATCTCTGAGCTTACAGCAAACTCAGCCTGGTTTCTAACCAGACTCTTGATGAAGCTGAAATGCTCTCCTGCCCCATCAGGACTGTCTGGGCACAGAGCTCCTCTCTGAAATCTGTGTTCAGGGAGAAAAGAGGGAAGCAGCACTTCCAGCGTTGTCCTTTGTAAATAGCCACACACACTTCTCTTTGGGCTTTTGAGAGTCGGGTACAGATGCTTTGGCAGAGGTCAAACATTATTAGCAATGCCATTTTCTCCAAGTAATGTTATCATGAAATCACCTATGGTGTCTGTGTTGAGTGTTCTTTTTATTCTTGGAAACCAGGATTAATCTGTTAGAAATTTCCCCTCATTTAGGTAGAAACTCTTCAATATCTAGTAGATGGCAGGCTTTGAAATGTATTTTGAGTGGGAATTTACTAAAATCCTGTTTTTAAATGGAAAGCTATCATAAAATCAAGTTCTCTGTTCTGGAAATATTTTCTTTTCTCTCTGTTTTGCATTCGCAGTGTAATAGATTGTATCACATGGGAAACATTTCAACCTCTTGAACACCTGGAAAGTCTCTTTGAGGCTTGTTATGTGGTTAAGAATCTTTGTCCAGAAGTTCTTCCAAATACAGTCGTGCTCCTCATGGTGGGCAAGTCCTGTCTCTGGGTCTGCAGTTGGGGGAAGCAGTGCTGCAGGGCAGCGTGTTGTTCACACAGCAGCAGAAACCAGAGCATCGGCCCTTGTTGATTCACAGCCTAAGCCCTGAGTTGGGAATGGTTAAGTCAATAATTAGGTAGTGATTTCTCTCTGATCTTCAAGTGATTGTTTCTAGAAGTGTTCTTTCGGCTCAGTGACTGATCTTATTCTTTATTCTGATTGAGGAATACAATTAAAAAATAGAGATTTTTTGCTGGTGCGATGAGAAACACATTGTACCCACTTCTTTCTGTTCCGTACGAAAACACTTGCACAGATACCACGGTGTATCTGGACTTGGCCTTAAATAGATCTTCCTACATTAAATACTTACATATGTCTAGATCAGCAGTGGTGCTTTGAAATATACTCAGAATCATGCATTAATTTTTTCATCACCTTTAAATATTTAGAGAGAAATTAAGAAGGAAATGATTGCTTTCTTGTATGGAGTCATTATTTTTAGAAGTTTCTCCTTTTTTCTCCTGTTGGTATCAGACTGCCTGGGCTCAAAAATTTATTTCTTTTGGGAGAACTATAAATTTATTGTTCTTCCTTTTTGGCTAATAAAGCAACCATAACATCTTAAAATTATATCACACATCAATATAAATCTTTTGGATATTCTTTTTACTTAGCATAAAAATGAAGAGGGAGTCAAATATGGCTTAATGAGTTTCACTAATGGCCAATACTGTAGACAGAAGTATTTCTTATTGGTGCCAAGTTTTCAGTGTTAGTCTTGACCTAGTCCTGTAAACGAAAGGAAAGTAAACATCTACTTTAAGATGATGAGTAATCGGTGTTACTAGAAAACTATTCTTTGACTTCAAGACAAAATAAATAGTTGTTGATAGAAATAGCCAGAGTAATAAAAGGCGGCACCTGTGTAATCTTGGAGTCAGTGGTTTATCCTACAGTCAGATAAGCTGCTGTTTATTAACAAATGCTCAATCTTTAGACCAGGTGAGTAGATTTCACTGCTACATTAGGGAATTTTAAAACTCACTTGAAGAAGCTTTAATTCCCGTTGGTGCCAGATTTTCTATCCATTCCCATCTCTTTTGACAAAGGAGACAGTAGGAGTTTCACGCTTAATCGACCTGGCCTTCTGGTGTATGTCTCTTGGTTCTTGTTATATTCAAGTAGTCAGATGAGAATAAAGTTTAAGTGTTAGGTAACACAATGAGTCCCTTATACATTTTGGATAAACACTGAGTATTTTTACTCTTAGAAGAGATCATAGACAAAAACAGTCTGACATAAACTGTCCAAATATTTTCTCAGGTCAGTCTCCCAAGGCAATGAAATAAAAGTAAAAATAAACAAATGGGACCTATTCAAACTTAAAAGCTTTTGCACAGCAAAGGAGACCATAAACACAAAAAGACAACCTATGGAATGAGAGAAAATAGTTGCAAACGATGCAACCAACAGGGGCTTAATCTCCAAAACACACAAAGAACACATACAACTCTACAATGAAAAAAACCTAAGAACCCAGTTGCAAACTAGACAGAAGATCTAAATAGACATTTCCAGAGAAGACATGTGCATGGCCAGCAGCATGGGAAAGGATGCTCAACATCACTCATTATTAGAGAACTGCAAATCAAAAGTACAGTGAGGTACCACCTCACACTGGTCAGAATGGCCCTCATTAATAAGTCTTCAAATAACAAATTGTTGAAGAGAGAGTGGAGAAAAGGGAACCCTCCTACAATGTTGGTGGGGATGTTAATTGGTACCGCTGCTATGGAAAACAGTGGAGATGTTCCTCAGAAACTAAATGTTGAACCACCATATGATCCAGCAGTCCCACTCCTGGGCACATATCTGGAAAAACTATAATCAAAAAGATGCATGCGTTCCCCATGTTCATAGAAGCACTAGTCATAGTAGCCAATAATGGAAAGAACATAAATGTCCACCAACAGATGAATGGATTAAGAAGATGTGGTTTGTATATAGTGTGGAATACTACTCAGCCATAAAAAGGACAAAATAATGCAATTCACAGCAGTATGGATGAAACTAGAGATTTTCATACTAAGTGAAGGAGGTCCGAAAGAGAAAGACAAACACCATATGATGTCACTTCTATGTGGAATCTAATATATGGCACAAATGAACCTATCTATAAAACAGAAATAGACTCACAGACATAGAGAACAGACTTGTGGTTCCCAAGGGGGAGGTGGGAGGGAGTGGGATGGAATAGAAGTTTGAGGTTAGTAGATGCAAACTATCAAACACTTAGAGTGGATAGAGAGTAAGGTCCTACTGCGTAGCACAGGGAGCTCTGACCAATCTCCTGGGATAGACCATGAGGGAAACATATATGTGTATGTGTGTATATGTATATGTGGAAAATGTATAAATGTACATGATTGTCACTTTGCACTACAGCAGAAATTGGTATAGTATTGTAACTAAAGTTTACTTTGATAAAAAATAGTAATTGGGGGGAGTTCCCTCTTGGTGAAGCAGGTTGAGGGCCTGGCATTGTCACTGCAGTGGCTTGGGTCACTGTTGTAGAGCATGTTCTATCCCTGGCCCAGGAGTTTCCACAGGCTGCAGTCACAGCCAAAAAAATAGTAAGTGTGTAGGGGTTTGTAGTAACCGTAAGTAACCACAAAGGATGTTGACATGTTCAAAAACAGTCAAACCATCGATATCCAAAATATTATATCTGGGTTCTCATGAAAAGTTGTATTTATGCTCCGTCTTTTGTTTAATATGATCTTACTGTATAGCCCAGGGAACTATATTCAATACTCCGTAATAAACCATAATGGAAATGAAATAAAATTAAAAGTTGACAAAGGTCTCTTGTCTGCATGAAAAATGTTCTGTTAAAATGACTAAAATAAATTTTGTTATTTCAAAGGTACTTAGTAATTTGAAATTTTAACCTTACAAAATCTATCATTTCCCAAACTAACTTTAGTAAGCATCAGTTGTTGTCCTGGTGGTGGTTGTTCTAGTCCAGGCTTTGGGTTCTAGGGGCAGATTCTACCCAGGTTAGTTCAGAGGAGGAGGACTTGAATGAAAGGAAGTGGGCATCTCGTGGAGCTGGAGCAGTGCTGACTTTCCTGGGAACTGCAGCTGGGAACTGGGTCCTCATGGGAGCTGGGGCCATTGTCACAGGGCTCCTGCATGTTCCCAAGCCCCTTTGCCTGTCACCTTTGCTGGGTGTGGTGAGGCTGCTCCACTTTCCTGATTCTCTTCTGGCCTCATAGTTCTTGGCAGGGAAATCAGAATGATTGGTAGTTAGTCAGTGGCTTAGCTCCCCCTGGGCCCTTCTGGTCAGTTAGCTCTGGGGGCTCCTGAGAGGGCAGCACAGTTATTCCAAGCCTGTCCAGTAAAGATAAAGGAGCTCACATGAGTGGCAGATTCCTGGAGCTACGTTTGCCAGCAAGAGTCTCATGGAGGAGCAAGGGCTAAGGCTGAGATCTGGAGAGATGGGGCCGGGATCAAGGACCTTGTTGGTGGGAAGAAGAGAGAGGAGCGGGCCCCCATCAAAATAAGGACCCGTGGCCAGGAGTGAGGGAAGGGAGGGGAGGTCGGTACCTCTCTTCTGTCTCCTCTCTCCTCACTGATCCTAGAAACATGGTAGATTTGATTTGCTAAAGAAAGGTGGATGCAGATGAGCTTATTTTAAATGACAGGGTAAGACCTGTTGGTAATTATGGGAGGTCAAGAGACGTCAAAAGTGAGTAAGAAGTTTTTATGCTCAGTGTTGGGCAGAGGTCTGAGGTTGAGTGTAGGTAGTTATGGGTCAACTTTAAAGGCTTCTGTTCACTTTAGACGGCAGCCAGCACGTCCTGGGCAGTGGAAACTCCACCCCCAGCCTCTGGTCATTCATGGTCCTGTTGTGGCTTAGTGTGAAGGGCCTTGGGAGGAAGTCTCCTGTGACAGAGGTCAGGAAGAGCACTGAGAGGTCCTGCATCTCATCTGCAGGCTGGCCTCCTGAAGTGTCAGTTACAACTGCAGTTCAGGGGCCTAGATGACATATTTCTCAAGAGTTGCTGCACCAAAATAGGTTGTGAGTGTGGGTGTGTGTGTGTGTGCCCACATACACTTTAGCCATTGCTGCCAGTATCCTGTGTTTTCTCATCCTGTTTCCTGAGGCTGCGCTTTTGGGGGGCAGCTTCAGTGTCTGATGGCTGCAACATTTTTGTTTACTGATGTGATAGGGAGCATTTTTAGTTTACACTAGGTAGTTATTAGAAATTCTCATTTTCTAATCCTAAAACCTCTAGGGTATACTGTTTTTGTGGATTCTGAGAAGGTAAATAAAATCAATGATGATAAGTGACTTTTGGTTATTAAGTAATATTTCTTTTTTTCTACCTCCATCTCTCTGGTCTGCTTGGATGCTTATGCAGGAGTCTGTGTTCCTCACACCCGGTGCACCTCTGAAAATAACCACTTACTACCCCAGTGGGAAACTCATAACTTGGAAATGGCAGGAATCCGCAATTTCCCAACATGTGAGGTCCTCCGTTGTATCTTGAGGGGAAAATTTACAGAGAGGTTATAATTATGTTTATTTAAAAAGTATGAGTTAGCAAAATTTATTTTGATAACTAAAGCAAAATTAGAGTCATAATTAGGATTAACTTAAATATTTTGCAATTGTGTATTCACCGACTTAGCACTTAGAACGAGTCTTAGATGGGATGGATCGAAAAAGAGGGACCATTCTCAAATGCACCAACCCTTCCCGATGCTGCCACAGGATCCCACCCCCATACTTTTAACATCCCAATCTCAACACTTCCCTCAGTGCCATTCGGTGGCGTTTTTGTTTATCTTTAGGTGTCATTGTATTTTCTCTTTCTTTACCACTGACATGGGCTTATTTCATAGGAATCTCTAATATACTGAATACATACACTTTAAAAGTACTGCCTTGATTTGTTCATGAATTGCTTGCCTTCAAGGGTCTATCTGGAGAAAGGAGTAATTTCTCATGTCCTATTCTTGCAGGAAGGATTTTAAATCGTTTCTCCAAAGACACTGGGCATATGGATGACTTGCTGCCCCAGATCTTTCAAGATTTCGTGCAGGTAAAGTAACAGTCACATTGACGTTCTCACAGGGAAAAGCCAAGTGCCTGTTTTTCAAGGCCTTTTCTCAGGGGCTGAGGGTGGGCCTTTCAGCCTGGTGCTGTGTCCTTTTATCTTAGTAAAAGGCCGTGTTTGGAAGATAAGGTGCAGTTATGATTGGGAGGCTGAGTTAACTAGCTGAGTTAACATAATACCTGGTGTGGCAGTGGCTGCGCCGTCACGTCAAGGTTGATGTAAAGCAGCGACATGCTTGGTGAGTAGGTCTCCCTCTGCCATCCAGGTATCCGGCGTGGATTCCCTTCACTGTGAGCACATTTCATAAGATAGAAACTTCACCTCTCATGGAAAGAGAGTCTAGATTAATTAAGTTATGCATTGTTATCATCACAAAACATATTGACTGCACTACTTTGGGGGAATTTATTTTGGATAAATGCAGGTGTGGTTACTTACAAAGAAAAGATCAGTAATGATAAGGTGAAAATAATACTTGGACAAGGCCGATAGAGAGCAGGTATTGATGATACAATGTCTCTAAGCCAGTAATTGGAGTAGAGGATCAAAGTTCTCTCAGAAAAATTTCTTTTATTAACCTAGTTTTTCTTTTCACTCGTTGATTTATCTCTCTTAAGGTGTCTTATTTTTTATTTTATTTTATTTTATTTTTTGCCTTTTCTAGGGCCGCTCCCGTGGCATATGGAGATTCCCAGGCTAGGGGTCGAATCAGAGCTGTGGCCACCAGCCTACGCCACAGCCACAGCAATTCGGGATCGGAGCCGCGTCTGCAACCTACACCACAGCTCACAGCGACGCCGGATCCTTAACCACTGAGCAAGGCCAGGGATCAAACCCACAACCTTATGGTTCCTAGTCAGACTCGTTAACCACTGCACCACCACAGGAACTCCTTAAGGTGTCTTTAAAAAAAAAAAAAAAAAAAAAAAAGACAGGAGTTCCTGTGGTGGCGCAGTGGTTAATGAATCCGACTGGGAACTATGAGGCTGCAGGTTCGGTCCCTGCCCTTGCTCAGTGGGTTAAGCATCCGGTGTCTCCTGAGCTGTGATGTAGGTTGCAGACATGGCTCTGATCCCGCGTTGCTGTGGCTCTGGTGTAGGCTGCTGACTACAGCTCTGATTGGACCCCTAGCCTGGGAATCTCCATATGCCACGGGAGTGGCTCTAGAAAAGGCAAAAAAAGAAAAAGAAAAAAAGAAACACCCCCAGAAATAAATCCCTTCTGTCCAGCCTTCTTTTTGTCTGTAAACTTGAGGTTCTGAGGAATGATGTTGGTCACCTCAGCTCTCATCTCCTCATGCAGTATCACTGCTCATGCGGGATGTTTTTCCTGTTATTTAATTCTGTCTGCTTTTCAGTGATTCAGGCTGTGGGGGTTTCTTCATTTCCAAGTGTTCTTTTTAGGAATGAAAAACATGTATCGAAAGCTGCCTACAGAAATGCAGCCACGAATATTTGACTGCAAACCAGTATTCTGTGGGCAAAGGCTTCTACTCTCGACCAGTGAGCAGTTAGCTGAATCAGAGGCAGAGTACTTTTATAGCAAAGAGATCTTATTTTTTTTATTTTCTGCAAACTTATTTTATAGATGTGTCCTGCTGAGTTTAGGTATCTAATTTATCCGCAGAGGCAGTCTAACCCTACAAACAGTGTCACATTTTGATAGTGATTGTTAATTAATTTGAAAGGATTGTGTGAAAGTCCTGTTTCTCTGCTACTACAAGTGAGAACAAGGTTGGGTTTCCAGAGCTGGCTGCCCTGCTGTGTGCTGAGCACATGGTTAGTTATTCTCATCATCAGAATCTGTGACATATTATTGCATAAATAGGGACAGGGATAGATGCAGCCTGATTTCAGTAGAAACTGTTCTCAGTGGTGCAAGGAGAGAGTCTCCCTGATTTCCAGTCCCAGTTCTCCCTGTTAGAGTTCAATTACCTTGAAGTTTTGGGACCTTCAGGTGCAGGCACAGTTTGTCTAATTGGAAGTGAGAATCTGGTGGTTGAGAGAGACATGGGATGAGCAGACACGGGTGTATTCTTCACTGAGCAGGTAGTAGCTGAATCTGTGAAGATGGGTAAGGTTGCCCAGAGAGAGAGAGAGAGAGAGGGAAGTATCTTTAGGGGCCAAGATCAGAAGGTTATGGAAGCCTCTCTATTCAGAGCAAGAGCAGAGGAGACACACACGAACAGCAGGGAAGAGAGGAGGGAATAGGTTGGGGAACCGAGGAAAGACAGGTCTATTCACGGCAAAGGAGAAGCTACGTCTGTGGAGAGTTGCTGGCTGATGTGGGACCAGGAGGCCTGTGGTGACCAGAGGAGAAGGTTTCAGCTGGGAGGAGGCCAGAGGGCAAAGGGCTGAGACTGGAAGAGGCCTGGAGGGGGCAGTGGTGCAGGCAGGCTGCTCTGAAGGAGTCTGACTGAAACAGGAGGGAGGCCTGTTGGGAATGAAGGCTCTGAGGAGGGGCTGCTGCTTGTTTGGGGTTTAGTTTGTGGGTCAGAGGAGGACGTGGTGGTGTTTCCCTCTCTCCCTCCTTCCCTTCACCAAACAGGGACCAGCGTTGAGGCCCTGAGGCTCAGGGGGGAGTCAGGCACGAAGCCCTCCGCTCATGGGTCTCCTCCAGCTGCCCGAAGGGTTGGGAGCATCCAGAGACGCCCCCCTTGCTGCCTTTGGATCCTCATTGTGCGAGAGGGCTGTGCAGAAAGTCCTAGAAGGCAAACTGGCTGTGGGGTTGGAGGCAGTGGGGAGCCTGGTCCAGGAGGAGGTGGGTGGAGCTTCCAGGAGGTGACCTTTGATCCCAGATGAGAGGAAAAAGCCCCTGTGGATGGAGGGCAGCAGGTGCTGCCAGAAGCTGAGTTCCCTGTGAGAGCCAGTCTTTTCTTTCTGTCATCTGCTGAGAGTGGGGTCAGGAAGGGGCTTGAAGAGGGTTGTTCACTTTTGTTTTAAAGGACGTAGTGCCCAGTGTGTTTGAACTCATCTTTGCTAATTCTGCTCATCCTTGGTATATTTGACAAGCTTTGGAAGATACTTGATTATTTTCATCTTTAATTGCATCACTTCTAAAGTGTAAAGTGTTTTTCTATATACTTTTCCTCATCTAATACTTTCTCCTTCCCTTAAATAAAATCTCAGACAGTTTATTTACTGTTTTGTAAGAGTGATGCCAAGGATGGCTAAAGAAAACCCTGGATTCTGAGCAGTGGTCCCCACTGCCGGACAGTCCATCCCCTTAAGGTGATGTCATTCAGAGGCCATGTCCCAGCAGAGGGGAATCAGGAGTGTGGACGCCATCGCGTACACTGACTCATCCCTCCCAGATCTGTGGCCTGTCCAGTCACATTATAGTTGGTGGCTAAACTGGAGCCGTTCGCCTTCCGGAACAGGAAGGCAGGCAGCATGAAGAAAATCTGCTTGTGTGGTGTGCTTCCACCTGACAACCATGTGTGAGGTCAGCGCTGTGAGAGTGGTGGAGCGGGGCCCGCGGTCTCCTTTTCCAGGCTTGAGTCCTGGCTCCCCCCTTCCTGCCTCTGCCCCACAAAGCCGCACTTTCCTTCTCTGTAAAGTAGGACAATAAGACCAACTTCAGGAGGGTCGTTGGGAAGACACAATGAAGTCCTGGTAATAAAACTCTTAGCGTAACATCTAAGTGCATGTTGAGCACTCAGTAATGGGTAGTTACATTTAAAAAACCATGTCTTTTTGAGTGGGAGAAATAGACTGATAATGGCATTTTGTTGCACTGAAGAAATTGTTACAGGCAGTTTCCAGGGACATAATATCACCTCATGAATTTGTATTATAGGTTTGTAATGCTTGAGGATGTTAATTGACACTTTACCATATAGACTCACAGAATAAAAATCAATTATTTTCCAAAATAGATCATTGACCGTTAAATATTTCAAATTAATGTAACTTTTCATACAATTTGCCAAAGTCCAGGATAACATTGAGTAAGGAGTTTCAGTTATCTACAGTTCTTGTCATTAAAATCATCACTTCCAAGAAATCTTCATACTACAAAAGCAAGTAAACATGAAGCTAAGATGCAGATGTTGGATTTAGGCATTTTAATTAAAAAAAAAAAAAAGGCACGGCTCTGAGCATGCAAAGTTGAACTCAGCTACCCTCAGCAAAATGCTATAACTTATTGAGGAAAACTAAATTGCAAAACCTTTCCTCCCCACGCAGCCCTCATACAGAAAAAAGAAAAAAAATAATCAATAGCTCGGCTTTGCCTAAAAAACCCACTTTTCATCTCCTTTCCTGACACAAAGGGCTAGTCCTGAGGCTCCTTGAGCCCCCAGTGCTGCAGTGGTGGGACCACCATGGAACGTGTCATTCCCTCCTCCCCGCACGCAAAACACAGTGACTGCAGCCCTAGAAAGTGAAAATGCCCAAGAAATAGAAAACGGGAAGCAGGTGCCCTCAGTCATTCCTTCCCAGAGGGGGGAGTGCAGGAGAAGGAGCTGCTGCCTCTGGACACTGAGAACAAAGCCAGCCTGAGACTCAGCATAAGGGGCGGGTCACTGGCTTTTAGAGAAGCAAAGAGTGGAACTGCCTTTCCTTGTCTCAGCACCACTGACCGTGCATCTCATGGTGTAGAGACGTCAGGGAACGTGTGTGGAAGCATCCCAGCCTCTTTCACTGAACAGTGACCTTATCATGTTGAGATTCCTGTGGAGTGTTGACCCCTTTCCTCACCCCCTCCCTCAGATCCCCGTTGGGGATATTTATTTCTAGTGTGTGTATGTTATACTAGTCCTTTGTGAATATTTTCTTCCAGTCTGCGGCTTGCCTTTTTATATCCTTAATGGAGATCAAGTTTTAATTTTGGTAAAGTCTGAAGTTTATTTTTTTCCTTTTGTAGTTCCTGTTTTGGTATCCTAAGGATTCTTTGCTTATCCTTAGGAGTGTGACAAAACTTTTCTGTTGTTCTACCTTTTTAGAAATTGTTGCGTCTTGCTTTAATTTTCATATATGGAAGCGTAGTTAGCGCTTGAGCTTCACTTTTTTCTAGTGATTCTCGTCACATTTGTTAAAGACTTTGATGCACTGAGTTGGCACTTTGATTCAAAATCATTGAACTTTATGTGAGGAAGTCTGTGCCTGTATATTTTGTTTCATCAATCTGATTACCTATCTTTATAGCAATTGTGCAGTGTTAGTTATTGTACATTTTTTAAGATTTGAAAATCCAGTGGTCTTCTGTGTTTATTTGTGAAGATTGTTTGGATCATTCTAGATTCTTTACTTTTTGGTGTAGATTTATTTTTTTATTCTAATTTTTTTTCTCTTTTTACGGCTGAACCCGCAGAATATGGAGGGTCCCATGCTAGAGGTTGAATCGGAGCTGTAGCTGCTGACCTACACCACAGCCACAGCAACTCATGTTTTGAGCCATGTCTGCGACCTACACCATAGCTCACTGCAATTCCGGATCCTTAATCTGCTGAGTGAGGTCAGGGATCGAACCTGCCTCCTCATGGATTCTAGTCAGAGTCATTTCCACTGAGCCATGATGGGAACTCCTATGTGTAAACTTTAGAAGCATTTCAACTTGTTTTTTAACTGAAGCCTGCTGGGATTTTTACACATATTTCCTTTTAGTGTAGATCATTTTGAGGAGTCTGAGTCTTAGCAATGTTGAATCTGCAGTTATGAAAATGGTAAATCTACCCACTTACTTAGGTCTCATTTAATTTTAGAAATATTTTGTAATATTTAGTATAGCTATCTTACACTTCTTTGCTTAAATGTATTCCTGAGTATTTGATGTATTTTCATTGCATTATTAGATTGTCTTTATTATTTATTTATTTTGCTTTTTAAAATTTATTTTCAGGGCTGCACCTGTGGCCTGTGGAAGTTCCTAGGTTTGGGGGTTGAATTGGAGTTGCAGCTGCAGGCCTATGCCCCAGCCGTAGCAACGCAGGATCCTTGCTGCACCTGTGACCTACACAACAGCTCATGGCAACACCAGATCCTTAACCCACGATCCAGGCTGTGGATCTAACCCTCATCCTCTTGGGTACTAGTGGGTTCATAACCCACTGAGCCATGACAGGAACTCCTATTGGATTGTTTTTAATTCTATTTTTTCAACTGCTTGTTGCTAGTATATAAAAATACAGTCGATGTATTTGTGGATTTAGTTTGTATTTACTGGAGTTGCTGGTGGTGTTTTTAAAAATTCTGTAGGATTTTGTATATATACAGTCATGTCAGTTGTAAATAATGATAGTTTTACTTCTTCATTTCCAACATTTATGACTTTTGAATTGTTGTAGCTAGAGCCTCTAGTACATCATGGAATAGAACTGATGAGATAAGATATTCTTTGTTTTGTTTTGTTTTGCTTTTAGGGCCTCACCTGCGGCATATGGAGGGTCCCAGGCTAGGGGTCAAATGAAAGCTGTAGCTGCTGGCCTGCACCACAGCCACAGCCATGCAGGATCCAAGCCGCGTCTGCGACCTATGCCACAGCTAACGGCAACACTGGATCCTTAACCCACTGAGCAAGGCCAGGGATCAAATCTGCGTCCGCCTGGATGCTAGTCAGATTCGTTAACTGCTGAGCCACAATGGGAACTGCAAGATAAGATATTCTTTTTTTTTTTTTTTTGTCTTTTTGTCTTTTGTTGTTGTTGTTGCTATTTCTTGGGCCGCTCCCGCGGCATATGGAGGTTCCCAGGCTAGGGGTTGAATTGGAGCTGTAGCCACCGGCCTACGCCAGAGCCACAGCAACTCGGGATCCGAGCCGCGTCTGCAACCTACACCACAGCTCATGGCAACACCGGATCGTTAACCCACTGAGCAAGGGCAGGGACCGAACCCGCAACCTCATGGTTCCTAGTCGGATTCGTTAACCACTGAGCCACGATGGGAACTCCAAGATAAGATATTCTTGTACTCATCAAAATCTTGTAGTATTTTTACATTGCAAATGATGTTTACTGAGATTTTCTAGGTAGCTCTCTGTCATTAGATTGAAAACGTTTCCTTTAATTCCTCAATTGACGAAAATTTTACTTTTTTTAAAAAAATCAAGAGTAGGTATTGAAAATGGACATATATTTTTCTACATTTCTTTAGATAATGATGTGATTATTCACCTATACTCTTTTAATGTGAATTATAGTGATTAGTGCTTGAAGTTAAACTTAGATTCCTGGAATAAACTCCACTTTGTCATAATACAGAATTTTTTCTTTTTCTTTTAATGTATCACTTTATGTAATTTGTTAATATTTTATCAAGAATTTTTGTATCTGTTGTTTATCAAGGATAATGGTCCGTAGTTTGTTTTTCTTGTTTTTTGGTTTTGTTTGGTTGTTGTTTTTTTCCTTTTTTGGCCACATCTGTGGCATATGGAGTTTCCCAGGCCAGGGATCAAATCCAAGCTGGAGTTTTGACCTGTGCCACAGCTAGAGCAATGCCAGATACTCAGCCCACTGTGCCACAGTGGGAGCTCCTGTAATTTACTTTTCTGGAAATATTTTGTCAGCTGGTTTTGGTATCAGAATTACACAGGCCGTGGAATTCCTGTCATGGTGCAGTGGAGACAAATCCAACTAGGAACCATGAGGTTGCGGGCTTGATCCTTGGAATCACTCAGTGGGTTAAGGATCTGGCATTGCCGCGAGCTGTGCTATAGGTCACAGATGCGTCTGGGATTTGATGTTACTGTGGCTGTGGCAGAGGCCAGCAGCTATAGCTCCTATTGGACCCCTAGCCTGGGAATCTCCATATTCCACAAGTGTGGCCCTAAAAAGCAAAGAAAGAAAAAAAAAAAAAAAGAAAAAAAATTATGCAGGCCTCATGAAAATACATAGGAAACGTTTCCATTTTGTGATGGTCGTTTTTATGTGTCAAATCGATGAGGCTGTATTTCCCAGTTATTCAAACCAAAAGGAATCAAGGCATTGCTGTACAGGTATTTTGTAGATGTGACTAAAGTCCATAATCAGTTGACTTTAAGTAAGAGTGATCATCCTAGATAGTCTATGTGGGCACAGTTCTGTCAGCTGAAAGGCCTTGAGATCTAAGGCTTCTCGAAATCGGTGGATGAACAGCATCAGCTCCTGCCCAAGAGCCCCCCCGTCCTTTCTAACAGCCCGCCCTTTGGATTTTGGACTTGCCTAGCCAAGACTGATTGTGAAATATTGTCTTTTTTATATTGTTAGATTCAGTTTATTGGTATGTTGTTTGATGTTCCCGAGATAGTTTGGTTTGTAATTTGTCTTTAATGTCTTTATGTGGGTTTTATATGCTAGTAATGCTGGACTCAAATTCCCTGGATGAGTGTGGAAAGACTTTTTCACAGAATGTATTTGGTGAAGCCCTCTGGGCCTAAAATCTTTTCTGTGGGAAATTTAAGGATTACAGATTTAAGTTCTTAAATCAATATGAAATTATTCAGATTATCTATGTTTCATTATGTCAATTTTTATATGTCATTTTCAAGATATTTGTCCTTTGCATGAACATTTAAACATTTATTAGCACAGTGTATATTATTTTCTCTTTTTAATGCCACTAGTATCTCTTGTTATCTGGTTTTAATTCAAGTTAATGGTGATTTCTCCATTTTTTTTTTCTTTTTACATTTCACTGATACTTTCAAAAAAACATGCTTTATGTTTGTTTTTTTCTTTTGCTTTTCTTTTTTCTTTTTGTTTTTTTTTGTCTTTTCCAGGGCTGCACCCACAGCATATGGAAGTTCCCAGGCTAGGGGTCTAATCGGAGCTGTTGCTGCTGGCCTACGCCAGAGCCACAGCAACACCAGATCTGAGCCATGTCTGTGACCTACACCACAGCTCACAGCAACGATGTAACCTTAACCTACTGAGCAAGGCCAGGGATCATACTCACAACCTCATGGTTCCTAGTCGGATTTGTTAACCACTGAGCCATGGAGGGAACTCCTATGTTTGTTTTTTTCTACTTAGAAGTTGGTTTTCCATTGCATCTGTGTCTACTTTTTATTTATTCCATTCTTTTACATATTTTAATATGCTGCAGTTTTTTGTTTTTCTCCTGTTTTAACGTGGATTTAAAAACCCTCGACTTTTAGCTTTTTTTTGGTATGACTTTATTTTTTGCTAGGGCATTTTTTTCAGTTCACAGAAAAATTAAGTGGAAGTATAGAGATTCCCCAGTGTATCCTCTGAAGCCTTCTAAATATATGTTAAAAGCTGTAAATTTACTTCTAAGCACAGCTTCAATTTGCAGCCCTCAAATTTTAATAGTAGATTTTCATTTTCTTTTAAGTCAGAATACTTTCTCATTTATTGTAATTTTGAAGTAGGTGATATTTTCAAGTGTTTTATTGAGCTTCTAAATACTTATTAACTTTCTAGTTACCTTTTTGTTACCGATTCCTTGTTAATTCCATGTAGGTTAGAATATGTTCTGCACAATTTCTGATCTTTGAAGTTTGTTGGTTCTTGTGTTAGTATAGTATAATACAATTGAAAAGAATGTGTTATGTAGTTATTCACAGCAGTATTGTGTATTTCCTATTTATTTCAAGTTTATTGATCATGTTTTCACAATCATCTATGTCCCTGTTGATTTTTATCAGTTTGTTTGGGGATGAGTTTAAATCTCCCGCTATGAAGATGGAATTGCCTATTTCTCCTGAGTTCTGTCGTATTTTCCTTTATGTATTTTGAAGCTATGTTATTAGGATTATATAAATTTAGATTTTTTTTTTTTGTCTTTTTGCTATTTCTTGGGCAGCTCCTGCGGCATATGGAGGTTCCCAGGCTAGGGGTCGAATCGGAGCTGTAGCCACTGGCCTACGCCAGAGCCACAGCAACTCGGAATCCAAGCCGCGTCTACAACCTACACCACAGCTCACGGCCACGCCGGATAGTTAACCCGCTGTGCAAGGGCAGAGACCGAACCCACAACCTCATGGTTCCTAGTCGGATTCGTTAACCACTGTGCCACGACAGGAACTCCCTAAATTTAGATTTTTAAAAATATCTTCTGGATAAATTGGCCCTTTATTCTTATGAAATGTTTTTATTTATTTCTAGGAATCTTTTTTAACTTCATGTTCATAGTGGTGTAGATAGATACTCCAGTTTTCTTTTCGTTAGTGTTTTTAAGGAGTACCATTTTCAACGTTTCATCTCCTCTTTTCTATGGTGTTATTTTTAAGGTGTGCTTTATAAAAGTAGCAAATAGATGGACTGCAGTTTTGAATTTTTTAGTAAGCTTAAAGCCTGACAAAGGGTAGAAAGGAAGCCACTGATCAATGAGATAGGCAGAACATGTGCATTATATTTTCCCCTGATGCTTTCTGTTGTAAACCAAATGCCACCATTCACTTTTCCATAGAGGTGATTATGACTCTCAATTCTAACTGAAGAATACACATGTCCCTGAGCTAATGAGGTTGTGAAGAGATCCGAGGCAGGAAGGATGTGATTAGTGTATCCCAAGGAAGGGATAGGATGAGAAAAGCTGAGTCTCAAGGTTTGTATAGATCTCATCATAGAGATATGACACACCAATGTTCTATAATGTTCTGATTCAACAGTATTAACTGAGTTGGCTGAGGTCAAAGGGAACAGAAGTGATAAAGGAGGGATCTGGGAACCAGAGCTGATCTCTGAACTCCCTGAGACTTGCAAGGTACCACATCAGCTTACGCCTGCAGTCTCAATATTAATCATTGGTTGCTATTAGGCTAGAAGCTTATGGTTAAAAGCCTTCCATGTTTTCCTTTTTTCATCAATTTATCCTGTAATTGATATGTAATGAATACTGGTTTGATAGAGGTTATATTTTATTTCTTGATCCTTTCATAGATTTGTGTAGTCAGATCAGGATTTTACTGCCTCCATGAGAATCTTGTGTTAGCCAGCAGCATAGTCCATGTGATAGTCGTTTCATTGAAAGGTTATTTTTTAAATTTCATGTGTCTGCAGAATAAATAGATGCAAGGATCTCTCCTGCACACAATCAGTAAACAGCATACTGATCAAAAACAAGTCATTTTTTTTCTCTCTCTAAATCACAAGGAAATCTTGCCTTGTTTTCTTGCCAGGAAGTGAATCTTGCTGTGTTTATTGCACTTTAGTTGTACCTTCTGCAGAATGAGCAATAATTTAAGGAGATCTGGACTATGTGTATTTATCACAGTTTGAAATAGAATTCTTAAGAATCTGACAGCAGAATTAAAAATTTTGAAATTCTTCTGTGATATTAGCAATCTTAATGATCCCAATTTCATATTTTAATACTGTAAACAAAAAAAAACTCTCTACTGATTGACTTTGTGTTTAAACATATACTTCACATTATGCCTAAAATAAGTATGAGAGCAGGCAAGTGAGGATTCATATAAGACTGGAGTGAGCCAAAGTATGTATGGCATAGTTATTTGCATAAAGTAAGATGAATCCCTTTTTATTGATGTTTATAGACAACATGTTCTTTGGCACAAGCTTCACAGCTTTTTGGGAACGAATCCCTTGGAATTAAGGTTAGAGTAACATGTAGGTAGGTACCTAGGAATTCCTACAGGACTGTAAGCAACTGGGAAGGTAAATGCCCAGGAGGCCAACAGGGCCTTGTCTTCAGCTGGTGCTTGTGGAAGGAGTGTGTTAATCTGCGATATGAGATACAGTGTTCATCCCACAGGGAGAGACGCCCTTGTGAACGTGGGATGAATGAATTGCAGCTGGTCATGGTGAATGACGTTTTTTCTGTTTTTGGATTCAGTTGACTAAAATTTTGTTGAGAATCTTTGCATCTATACTCATCAAAGCAATATTGGCCTGTAATTTTCTTTTTTGGTAGTATCTTTGTCTGGTTTTGGGATTAGGGTGATTGTGGCTTCATAAAATGTCTTTGGAATTATTCTTTCTTCTCAACCTTTTGAAAAGTTTAAAGAGAATGGGTGTAAGTTCCTCTTTGTATGTTTGGTGGAATTTGCCTGCAAAGCCATCTGGTCCTGGACTTTTGTTTGTAGGAAGTGTTTAATTATATGTTCAATTTCATTTCTAGTGCTCTGTCTGTTCAGTTGATGTGTTTCTTGTTGATTTGATTTTGGTGGGCTCTATGTCTCTAGAGAGTGTCTATTTCTTCTAGGTTGTCAAACTTGTTGGCATATAATTGTTCATGGTATTCTCTTATGCTTTTTGTATTTCTGCAGCATCTGTTGAGATTTCTACTTTGTCATTTCTCATTTTGTTTGAGTTCTTTCTCTCCTCTTCTTGGTGAGTCTGGCTAGAGGTTTGTCAATTTTGTTTACCCTTTCAAAGAACCAGCTCTTAGTTTGATTGATTTTTTTTTTCTAATGTTTTTTGGATCTCTATTTTATTGATTTCCTCTCTGATCTTTTGTGATTTCCTTCCTTCTGCTGACTTTAGGTTTTGTTTGCTCTTCTTTTTCTAATTCCTTTAGGTGGTAGGTTTAAGTTGTCGATTTGAGATTTTTCTTCTTTTTTGAGGAAGGCCTGTACTGCTATGAACTTTCCTCTAAGCAGTGGTTTTGCAGCATCCAATAGATTTTGAATGGTTGTGTTTTCATTATCATTTTTCTCAAGGTATTTTTTAATTTCCCATTTGATTTCCTCATCGACCCATTCTTTTTTTTTTTAGTAGCATGTTGTTTAATCTCCATGTAGTTAGTTTTCTTTTAAATTTCCTTTTCTGTGGTTGATTTCTAGTTTCATGCCATTATGTTCAGAGATGATAGTTGAAATAATTTCTATATCTTAAATTTGTTGAGGTTAGTTTTGTGCCCCAGTATGTGGTCAATTATTAAGAATGTTCCATGTGCGCTTGAGAAGAATGTATATTTTGTTTTTTTCTTTTCTTTTTTTTTTTTTTTGTCTTTTTGTTGTTGTTGTTGTTGCTCTTTCTTGGGCTGCTCCTGCGGCATATGGAGGTTCCCAGGCTAGGGGTCGAATCGGAGCTGTAGCCACTGGCCTACGCCAGAGCCACAGCAATGCGGGATCTGAGCCGAGTCTGCAACCTACACCACAGCTCACGGCAACGCCGGATCGTTAACCCACTGAGCAAGGGCAGGGATTGAACCCGCAACCTCATGGTTCCTAGTCGGATTCGTTAACCACTGCGCCACGACAGGAACTCCAGTTTTTTTCTTTTTTTGATGTAATGTCCTGAAAATATCAATTAAGTCTAACTTTTCTATTGTGTCATTTTGGATATCTGTTGCCTCATTGCTTTTCTGTCTAGAGGACCTGTCCATTTATGTGAATGGGGTGTTAAAGTCTCCTACTATTATTGTATTCCCATCAATTTCTCCTCTGATATCTGTTAGTATTTGTTGTATGTATTTGGGTGCTCCTGTATTAGGGGCATATGTACTGATGATTGTAAATACTCTTCTTGACTCAATCATTTTATCATTAGATAGTGTCCTTCTTTGTCTTTCTTTGTGGCCTTCATTTTAAAGTCTATTTTGTCAGATATGATTATTGCAACTCCTGCTTTCTTGTCTTTCCATTCACATGAAAAGCTTTTTCCACCCCCTCATTTTCAATTTATATATGTCCATTGTCCTAAAGTTAGTTTCTTATAGGCAACATGTTGTAGGTTCTTGTTTTTTTGTATAGTCCGCTGCTCTGTCTTTTTCATTGGAGCATTCAGTCAATTGACATTTTTTTTTTTTTTGTCTTTTGTCTTTTTGTTGTTGTTCTTGTTGTTGTTGCTATTTCTTCGGCCGCTCCCGAGGCATATGGAGGTTCCCAGGCGAGGGGTTGAATTGGAGCTGTAGCCACCGGCCTACGCCAGAGCCATAGCAACGCGGGATCCGAGCTGCGTCTACAACCTACACCACAGCTCACGGCAATGCCGGATCGTTAACCCACTGAGCAAGGGCAGGGACCGAACCTGCAACCTCATGGTTCCTAGTCGGATTCGTTAACCACTGAGCCACGACGGGAACTCCTCAGTCCATTGACATTTTAAGGTAATTATTGATATATGTGTATTTATTGCCATTTTAAACCTTGTTTTCCAATTGATTTTCTGTTTCTCATTTGTTCTTTCTCTTTTTGTTTAGATGATTTCCTTTTATTTTATGCTTGTGTCCTGTTCTTTTTAGTGTTTGTGAATGTATTGTTTGGTTTTGATTTGTGGTTGCCCTGTTTTTCAAGTATGTTAACCCCTTCCTATATCTGCTTGCTTTTGCCTGATAGTCATATAGGCTTCAACTCATTCTAGGAAAAAAACAATAGTCTAGATTTTCTTACTTTCCTTCCCCACATTTTATGACTTTGATGTCCTTTTTTTAGCATCTTCATGTTTATCCTTTTCCTCTTCCTTGTGTTTACTGTCATTGTTATAATAGGGTTTTTTTTCTCCCTTTTAGTCTTGTATATTGTCTTGTTTATGTGATTACTTTCCAGTTGTGATGTCTCCCATCCTATTTCTTCTAAATAAAGAGGAGCCCTTTCAGTATTTCTTTTAGAAGGGGTTTAGTATTGTTGTACTCTTTCATTTTTTGTTTGTTGGAGAAATTCTTTATTCTTCTATTTTAAATTATGTTCTTGTTGGGTAGAGTATTCTAGGCTGCACATTTTTTTCCCTTTTAGAAATTTGAATATATCCTGCCCCTCTCTTCTGACCTGTAGTGTTTCTGTAGAGAAATCAGCTGATAGCCTTATGGTGTTCCTTTATAATTAACTCTTTGTTTTTCTCTTGCTGCCTTTAGAATCCTCTCTTTAGCTTTTGCCTTTTTTTATTGTAGTAAGTCTTGGCATGCCTGTTTGGGTTGAACCTGTTTGGGCCCATCTGTGCTTCCTGTATCTTGATATCTGTTTCCTTTAGATTTGGAAAGTTTTCAGCCATAATTTCTTCAAATATATGTTCAATCCCCTTTTCTTTGTCTTCTCCTTTTGGAATCCCTATTTTGCATAGATTGGCCTGCTATATGTTATCCCACAGATCTCTTATGTTGCTTTCATGTTTTTTCAGTTGTTTTCTGTCTGCTGTCCTGATTGGGTGATTTCCATTATTCTGTCCTCGAAGTCACTAATTCGTTCCACTGCATTATTCACTCTGCTCTCCAATGCCTTTAACTCAGTTTGTGGATCTGTAAATGAATTTTCTAATTTATCTTGGCTCCTTATATTATCTAGTTCCTTTCTAACACAATGTGCATTACTGTTCATATCCTCTCTTAATTCCTTCAAAATCATTCTTAATTCCTTCAGTATTTTCACTGTCTCCTTTTTGAACTCAGTGTCTGTTAGACTACAGAGATCTGTTTCATTATTTGCTCCTGCAGGTGAATTTTCCTTTTTTTTTTTTTTTTAACCAGGAATGGTTTCTGAGATTCTTCATTTTGCTTAATTTTTCTCTTTCTGTGAGTTTAGGGAAATCAAGTACTGTGGTTTTGGAGGGCTGTTTATGTGCAAGAGTACCCCTGGGTATTTTGTGAGGGCTTACTACTTATTTTTGATATGAGCGTTTGGATACTTGCTGTCTCTTTCCTCAGTGTGAGCAGGCTGTTATCCCTTTGATAGGTTGCTGCGTGTGCACTGGGGGAGAAGAAGGCCATGGGCATGGCTAGTAGTCAGTGCCTGGTTGCTGGGCCCTTGACTGTAGGAAGGACCCCCAGGAAGGTGGCACATGCTGCTCCTAGTTGCAGGGCCCTGGGAAGTGGCAGTGAGCCTCAGGCACATTTAGGCAGAGCCTGGATCATGTGGCAGTGGCAGCAGTAGGGTGTGTTCATTCCCAGGTGAGTGAGAGCAATAGAGGGTGGTACTTGGTTGCATTGTGCTTACCTGTGCCAACTTCTAAGGTGACTGGGGCCACAGGTGGTGCCTGCTCATGGACACCTAGTGGTGATGGGCCATGGCCTCTAGAGTCAGAGATAACTGTGGTGTTTTGCCCCCACTGCCTGTAGACCACACAAGAAGCACCCCATCCCGCTTAGCCCACACGTGAGGTATTGCCACTCATAGCTGGTGCAAGAGGGGACAGTGCACGTAGCCTGCACAAGAGGCACTTTGCCACCCCTAGCCCTACCCTCTGAGAGCCCATGCATGTGCAGAGAAAGATATTTCTGTGGTGGTCCACCCCTACTCCTCTTGTGTTCCCTAACAATGGCACCTTGCCTCTCCTGTGGGCCCAGACCTCCTCCTGGGCTCCCTTGGCTGTGGTGCTCCACTCCCTAGCTTCCTCAGGCTGTCTCCACATTGGCAACCCTAGTCCTTTCCCTGGAACTGACCTCTAGAGCCTGAGTCTCAGCACCCAGCCCAAACCTGAGCATCTCAAACCGTGGTGTCCTGGGGGGTGGTACTGATGGTCTTTGTGGCTCTGTCTCTATTTTGCCCTCTTCAGTCCAATTGCTGCACTTTTCTCTGTGGCTTTGAGGTCCCTCCATTTCAGCTGATCTCCCTGTCTTTTAGGTGGCTTTCCAGGGTGTGGGCTCCTTTCCTCTTTCTCAGCCCTCTCAAGAGTGCTAGTCCCATCCAGATTCCTTCTCTCTCGCTCTCTTTTTTTCCCCTTTGTTCTACCCAGTTATGTGGAGGGTTTCTTGCTCTTTTTGGAGGCTTAAGGTCTTCTGCCAGCGTTTAGTAGGTGTTCTGTGTGAATTGTTCTACATGTAGATTTTTATTTTTTATGTATGTGGGTGAAGACGAGAGCCACATCTAACTTGTCTCTGCTGTCTTGATTGGACCTGTGAACCTCCCGCCGTTTAATGTAATTGCAACAGAGAAAGTCAAGCTTAACTGAGTCCCAAACCATTGTATTGTAGCTGAGTCCCAAGTCATTACTTCCTTGCTCATTGGCTAGATCTGGAGAATTGTCAAATTTCTTCCATATTATGAAAAAACTCACCATGGCCTCTAGCAATAAAGCAGTGTCTTCTTTTCCAGGTTTTTTGAGTGGGCAGGTTTTTAAACAAAACCATTAACATTTTTCACAAGAATTATTTTCTTTACTGTTTTTGTGTCTACCTTATTAATAATTCATTTAGACGCCAGCGAGGTTTGTCAGAAACAGCTTCACAGGACAGCATCCTTCCTGAAGATGAGAGGTGCTTATCACACTCCCTTCCTCAGGGGGTGGTGACAAGGTCCTCTGCCTTAGTCATCCTGACGTCCCAACCAGGCTGCTTGTCTGCACCAGGAAGGCTGACCTGCAGTGGACCCAGGTGGATTTCCTGGGATTCACTAGTGTATGAAATCTGGCTTTCGTACCTCCCTTGATAGCATCACACCAGTTCATGGTGCATGATATAGAAAAGGTCAAATTGATCTCCTCTTTGGACTGTATTGAATAACTGTGTTGGTTTTGGTGACTCATAAAAACTGATTCCACACTTTTCCCTTTAGTCTCTCATAAAAGCCTAGTGGTTTTACAACAGGAAGTCTTCACCAAGAAAAAGCAAAACCTGAAAAAGAAGATATGGAGTAAGAAAAGAAACATCTCAAAAACTATTGACGTGCCTTCATTTCTTTAAGGTTTTCAATCTTTGGAAGGCCTAGAGTTGGGAAGAAAATACAGAGAGGACAAAAATTATAGTAGGTATGAGGTTTACAGGTCATATTACTTTAAAGGTGCATCCTCAATCAAAATAGACTTGAGATACTATTTTTGCTTTGACCAGAGAAAAGCCACAGTCACTTTGGTGTATATGACATCATCTAAGAAAAATAGCACCTGCTTTTTTAAGTCCTTGTATAATATAAGCTGTGTCAGTGGTTCGAATGAGTGGCCTCTTAGGGTCCAACTTCATGAGCTTCTTAAGATTCTTTGGGTCCTTGGACTTAGTCGTAATGGACTTAGAGTTTCAGTTTGTTATGTATGAGCTGGTAAGCACTTTACCTGCATGATCGCATTTAATTCCCACCAGCATCCCTTTATTGTTGTTGGTATATCCCAGTTTTCACTATGATTGAGAGTAGGTGTAGGGCCTTACCCTCCCTGCTAATATCCAAGAAGGTTGGCCCTAAGCCCCGTCTTCAGCACAATATCTGGCTAATGGAATTTCCATTCCAGGTTTAGGTTTTCATTCTCTGCAAACTAAAGAATTATTCTGAATTGTGATAAATCAGTATATACTCTCAAGTGAAATATTTCATCCAACAATTTTTTTTGTATTTCTTCATGTGGGTTCATAGAATTTGGATAGAATTCCTAAATGCTATGCTCCAAGTAGGCTGTAAGCACAGCAGCATAATGATGGCCTTTATTTCTTGATACTTTAGGACTTGGGTCACTTGCTTCTGGGTCACCATGTTTCTTTCTCCCCCATCATTGTCTCTGTGACATAGTGTAACAGAGGCACAGAGGCACTGGCCATGGGGAGGTGGGCCATCAGATGAGCCTGAATTCCAGTTAGATATGGGCGGGGAGAATTGAGTGTGTAGCCTGGGTTATGCTCCTTGGAATTCCTGGGAGTGTGGAAGGAAGAAATGAGATTGGCCTCAAGGAAGGGATATTTGT
The DNA here is from genome assembly GCF_054392235.1 of Sus scrofa. Taxonomy (NCBI): domain Eukaryota; kingdom Metazoa; phylum Chordata; class Mammalia; order Artiodactyla; family Suidae; genus Sus; species Sus scrofa. Next base: position 71,546,944 of record NC_139393.1, read on the forward strand.
CGTGCACCAGAATTTTGTTTCCTTCTTCAGAGAGTTGGCTCTTTGCTTAGATAGTATTTTTGTCTTCTACAAACTTGTATAAAGAGTTTGAGACAGCTGGCAAGAAAAGGTTCACAAATGTATGTACATAGATACATATAATTGTAAACCCATACCTTGTGTTTTACTTCCCTCGTTTTTGTAATATCCAGTCCACTATGAGGCTGGCTATAGTATGACCTACAAGTAGAGACAAAACTCTTGCAGAAAGCCTCTTTGAATTGCTTCAGAATTTAGGGCCATGAGATCTAACGGACTTAACCTAACTAGGGAGCTTCTGAGAGCAACAGTTACCCACTGGTCCTTATGGCTACCAAGGAAAAACACTGACAGAGCGCCCCTGGAGCTCTGCTTCTTCTGGGCTGTTCCCACAGCATGTGGAAGTTTCCAGGCCAAGATAGAGCCCTTCATTTTGATCTTAGGTCTGCTTCCCAAGTAATCTGCCAGGCTGGGTTAGTCATAAAAGGCCCTCACCTGGAGAGAGCCAGATTATTGAAACTGGTGATTTTCCGATCAAATAATGTGAATGTGCTAAAAACTATAACTTGGATTTTTTTCATAATTGACATTTCATTAAGTTTTTTTTTTCCTTGTCAACTAATGATGGCAAGCCAAGTGACTTTACCTAAGACCATACGCAGAAGCCACCAGAAGGACCCCTCCCCGTGAGCATGAAGGGCATAGCAGGGTGGGATGTGTCAGTTAATCCAGGAGCTGTAAGAAGTCGTACAGGTGCATGTATAACAGGGGAGAGGTCGGACAGCTCTATCTCCACTTACGGTTGGAACTTGTTCCTTCAGAATTCTATTCCTCTTCACTCTAAGTTTTATGTTGATACCGCAGCAGAGCCTGGGAGAAACAGGAAAAGCAAAGGGGTCTCCATCCAGATAATGCAGTTTGGTTTACAAGGGCTCCTGGCCACAAAGTCTCAGTTGTGGAAGTTTCCCTGCTAGCCCATCCCTCAGAGATGTGACTGGGGCCAGCTGCCCTGGGTGATGAGGTGGGAAGGCCCTGGGCTGGTGAGGTCAGGATGCAGGTGCTGGTGCTGAGAGGACCCAGAACAACCAGTGTTAAGTAGGAAAAGCCTCTTAACCTTCCTAACCCAGCTCTCTTGGTCAAAACTTCTATGACCTGTGATTACTCTCTGCACGTTACTCATGCCACACTTCCCTCTAAGAAATCCTCTAAGAAAAGCGTTCAGATATTCTTTCCTGTGTTTCCCCAGTGCTCTGCGCCTTGTCCAGATGATCATGGGTTTATATCCATCTGGGATCATAAACTGCAGAGGCCTTGGCCCAGGCTGAGTGAATCTGTCCGTCCCCAGCAGGCCACCCCGGTTTCCTAGCACAGGAACACTGAGTGTCGCTTAAGTTCCCCTCACCTGAAGCTGTGCACCATGGTGTCATGCTTTTCGTGATAAAGATGGATACTTAAGTGAGAATCAGCCAGTGGCTTAGGTTTCTATTCTTCCTGCTGTATTTTTAGATCAAGGTCATTTCCTGAGATTTAAAATCACCTCGTGAGATGAGGTGATGATTAAGTGAATGCTCACTTAATGTTCACTTAAGACCTCTTGGCACAGTGCCTGGTATGCAGTAAACACCTGGTAAATGGCATCTGCTGTTATCACCATTAGCCTTTGAAATGGACATTTAGATACTTAGCATAATGAAAGAAAGCTGGCTTACATGGTGGGGCAAACTTAAATATGTCAGAGTGGCTCATAACCTGGGCTCCCTGGCTCTGTGACTTATGCTTTGCCGTCTGCACCACATTGCTTTTCCTCTCCCTGTGCCTCAGTATTTCCATCTGTAAAATGAGACCATACTGTTACTCAGTAGTGCTGATGTGAGGAGTAAGGAGGTAATAGGTGTGAAGTACTGAACGGGTGGCCCTGTACACAGTCAGGACTCCGTAAATGTTAACTATGGGTAGAAGACCAAGAAAAGGAGTTCCTACTTCCAAAGGTCACCATGTGACTTTTTCCCTACCTTTCTGGTCACTAAATTTATAATTAGCCACTTTATCTCTACACATGTAGCAGAGGCTTCTGGATCCCTCATCTATGCTACCTGTGTGGTCATCTACCTACTGACACCTGCTGACTCCTGATAATTGGGATTCAAGCCCTACACTCTGAGCCTCAAATATTCTCCTCTGTTAAAAATAGCAATGCCATGGAGTTCCCGTCGTGGCTCAGTAGTTAACGAATCCAACTAGGAACAATGCAGTTGCGGGTTCGATCCCTGGCCTTGTTTAGTGGGTTAAGGATCCGACGTTGCCATGAGCTGTGGTGTACGTCACAGACGCAGCTCGGATCCTGCGTTCCTGTGGCTGTGGTGTAGGCCGTCGGCTGCAGCTCCGATTAGACCCCTAGCCTGGAAACCTCCATATGCCGCGGTAGCGGCCCAAGAAATGGAAAAAAAGACAAAAATAAAAATAAAAAATAAAAATAAAAATAGCAATGCCTGCTTCATAGGCCCCTTGTGTATCAAAGAGCTGATACCTAGAAAGATCTTATCAGAGTTTTTGATGCACATATACATGAGGACCACCTGTAATTTTATTTCTTTGACGGTAAAGCATTCCCTGCCACTCCAACAAGTCCTTTGAGGAACGAAGTTTAATCCTAACTAAACAAACCATTAAAGTTTATCTTTGCAAAGAATCCTTGATAGAGAGGCCTCTGTATCTTTTTTCCTATTTCAGACGTTTCTTCTTGTGATGGGTGTGGTGGGTGTGATGGTGGTGGTGATTCCTTGGACTGTGATACCCCTGATTCCACTTGGCATCATCTTCTTTGTTCTTCGGAGATATTTCTTAGAGACGTCACGAGATGTGAAACGCCTGGAATGCGCAAGTGAGTACCTGGGCTCTCGGGGTGGGATGGAGATACAGGCTGGCTTCCATTTATGCCGTAATTAACCAGATCCCTGAAATCCTGCAGGTTCTGTCTTCTGGAATTTCTCACCAAGTGAGCCTTAGGTAACTGAATGTCATGGCCACTGGGAGTCAGTGTGGCCCTTATGGCACATGGAACTGGTGCTGGGTGAGCTGCAGCTTTGCATTTTAGCGCGAGGATGAATGTGAGCACCGTGAGGACAGGGCCCGTTTCTGTCTTGTTCATGACATACGTCCGAACAGAGCTGCCACTCAGTAAACGTTTCTCTAGAAAAAAAAAATTTTATCCTGTTGGAACTAATGTAGAAGGAAAATAAGGGAATTTTTCTTCTCCTGAAGTTACTAGAAATATAAAGGAAAGAAAGACTAGATAAAGGAGAGGAGGCATCAGGAAATATATGTTAGAAGTGATATATTTGAAAAATAAATTGTTTTATATGTTCAAAAGGCAAATTAGTTGCAGTTGCTAAATATTTTGAAAAGAGAAGCCCTGTACTTTTCAGGTTTGCTCTTTGTTGTCACCAGTAATTGGTGTTAATGCCACAGTGTTTGTGGTCCTCCCTCCCCAAGGCTGGTCATAGGAATGGATGCTGAGAATAATCCCCTTGGGAGGCCCTGGGAGGGGGCGGTGTCTGTTCAGCACACATGTAATCTATTGCTCCGTTTGACTGCCTAGATTTGGAATATCATTTCTAGTCTACAGGTAATCAGAAAGGCTGAAATTCATTGTTAATGCACCAACACATTTCATCATTATGAAAACCAAAAAGCATGAGACTAGAATTGTTACATTCTTTTTAAAGGTCTATGAGTGATTGCCAAAAAGTGAAAAAGGAAGATGTTTGTATCCAAAACCTCAACCATGGATAGTTTCTGCAAATTAATACCAACTGAACTTTCTGGAAGCCAAGCCAAGAAGAAAAGCCTTTTGAGTCCCATAGTTTTCTATATCTATTAAGTGGAGTAATCTAAATTCATCAAGACAAAGAAGTTTTTTTGTTGTGATATTTGCGTGCTTTGTTTTTAGTAATACACGCTTAAGAGGCACTTGTCCTGAGCATTTGAGTAAAGGATGGTGGGCCTCAGTTTCCTAAAAGCTGTAGAAACGTTTCTCACTCATCAAGGGGAGCAGCTCAACCCCCTGAGGTCTGGTTTGTGAGGAGTCTGAATGGACAGCGGAGCAGCGGAGTCCAGGTGTGTGTGACCATGTGACGTGGTAGGAGGCAGGACCTGGGGAGGCAGGAGAGGAAGTGAGAGCTCCATCCAGCCTTCTGTGTAGACAGGGCCTCAGATGTTTTGTGAGTTGAGGCCACTTGTGAAGTGGAGTCACTCAGCAGTCTTGTTGCAAAGCAGTTTTCTGGTACATTACAGGAGGGGTGGTTCCAGAAGGAATGTTTGCCAGAGATCTTTGCCTGGGACAGGGGCCACCTTCTGTCCATGTGGTCATGGAGAGAAGGCCACCCCCTGAGGCTTTTTTCAAGAAGCAGTAGAGGATTTTTTCAGTGTTTGATCTGGAGAGTCTGAGAACTTTGACCTCATGTGTGTGGAATGTTGAGATTTTTGGCACCCTAAATAGGCTGCAGGAGTTGGACAATGAATTCAACCCAGACGCTCCCTCCTCCACACCCCAGATAACCAAGTGTGGTGGATGGTTGATTAGAGCTGTTTATGTTTTCTCTCTAGGTGGTGGGTCTGTGTCATAATAATACCACCACTATCTTCCCTATGCAGTAACTGGTAGTGTGTCTTAAGGCCACTGTTGGAGCCACCAGCAAAAGAAGGTATAACCCTGCTTCATCCTTGTGCTCTGAGGGACCACTGAAGTCCCAAGATTTATTTTCAGATCCTGTTGCTTCATCTTAATGAAAGGTCTACAGCTAATTATAATTTCTTCCCCCATTTGCAAAAGTGGGCATAGTAACAGTCACTTATGTATCCCTGCATAAAACCAGCAAGGCCTTATGTTGCCTTTTTCTGGTCAGCTCTATTCCTTTAGCTGTGCCTGAATGATGAAGCCACATCCACATTGTCTGAAAGGTGCTGTAATCAACTAGCAATGTCTGCCATGGGCGCCGCTAGGGAGGATTAGCATGTGTGACATGTGTATTCAGACCATGGAGTCTCAATCTGCTGTTTTAAGGGTTCTTAGGCCAGTTTCCCAGGGACTTTGTTCAGCTTCAGGTACTTAATAAGATGCACAGGAATGTGAAGGCTGTTGGATGTTAGCTGAGTAAGATTTGGGGTTTTCTAAACATAAACAACAAAGTCTAGGGAAAAGTGCCTGTAGTCATGCACGAGAATCCTTAACCCTGATTACTCTCCCTCTGAGACAGTGTGGCTGTGATTAAAAGCACAGCCTTGGGAATCAGAGAGTTGGCTGAGTAGGTGGGTTAACTGACTGACTCTTGGGCAGTGTGTGCTCTTAATCCCTCAGTCTGGTTTTCTCTCTGTCAAGGATATAACAATACCTGGCCTCTGTGGTCTCATGAGGATTTCTTGAGTTGATGCTTATAAAGTGCTTGCCAGCTGCTCTCAAAGGCATAGAACCTTGAACATGAGGGAGGTAACATTTTAACAACTCATGGGCATCACGTAGCGTGAACGATAACCCGCAGCAGGGCTGTCAGCCTGGGGGCCTTGCATGCAGTTCCCTGCCCTCCCCCTGCCAGGGAGAATCTGCAGGCCTTGTGGGGGTGTGTCCCCAAGAGTCCCCAAGGTGGTGTAAACACAGCCGTCAGTCATGCGAACTGTAGGGTTACAGGAGTCTGTGACTGCGGACTGAAGCCATGGCTGTGACGTAGTCTCCTTCAGGATAGCGAGCTCAGTCTTTGTGGGAAAAGGATGTTACTTTGGGAGAGATAATACCAGACCTTAATTTTAGCCTAGTTAGTTTTCTTTGCAGACTCTTCCAGTTCATGCACCCTGGTAGCTTGCTCAGTCGTAAGTGGGTTTGGAAGAAACAGGATAACTTTTCGTGGGTCTAGATTCCTGCTGGATTCTGTGCCTCTTTGGCATGAGGTGAGGTAGGTGATGGGGTGTTTGGTGTCCCCAGCATTCAAGGCTGAGATGACATCTGATTTCTAAAGTGCATTCCATCCTCCATCCCTGCTGGAAAGAAGCACCTGCAGCTTTGATCTCCTGAGGAGGGAAGCAGGTGAGGGTGGCCAGGCTGAAGAGTTCACCCCACGACTCTCCCTGGGTGACCAGCATGTCTGCTTCCTTCTCAGAAGCCTTGTCTGTGATGAGTAGTGTTGACGTCACAGCGTTTGCTCTGGGATGAGAGCGGGGTTCTAGTGAGTTCTCTGCACTCTCTGGGGCTGGACTCCTGGCCCCTCCTGACAGGATAATGGGCCCCGGAATTCTCCCGCATTGTCCCTGTGACCCCCCCACCCCGCTTCCATATGGACTGAGTTCTGGGGGCGGGTTGGGACACCTGCTGGAGCTGCAGGAAAGGCCTGATCAGAGCTTCCAGCCTTCCTTACTTGGAGCATGAGTTCAATCTGTGTTCATGCTGCTGTGTTAAAAGTGCAAAGTTAAAGGAAACTAAAATAAATAAAATTAAAAGTCCCTCAATAGAATGAAGGGAAAGAGCAGTATGGATGCTGGAACAAGACTCCAAACCTGCAGCTGGCCGGTCAGAAGCTCCAGCGAGTCTCTTATGGCTCTTTGTCTGACTTTGATACAAGAGGAAATGTTAGTTCATGTCCCGGTTCAGAGAAGGATTTTTTTCATGAACACAATATTGCAAGTGAGCGCCCCTGACAGTGAAGGTTCCTGGTCAGATGTCCTAGTGGAAGGAGCCCCAGCCTGAGTGGCTGGTCACTGGCCCACGGCCGAGGCTGTGCTCCCCCAGCCCAGGGCTTCCCAGCCTCTCTGAAGCCCAGTGTCTCACAGGAGGAAGCTGCTCCTTCCTTGCTTATAGACAGGGACACTAAGCACAGAGGAGGTTCTGTGTCTTGGCCCATTTGTACCCAGCACCCCCAACACATGCAGCGCCCATGTGCACATCGGTACTGAGTGAACTGCCCCCAGATGGGCATTTGGATGCCAGGCTAAGGAATAAGGTCCTGAAAATAATCTGGAGTTTCCCCCCATTCATTGCTGTCCCCTCCATCATTTTCTAACATCTCTGTAGCCCCCTGTGAGTTGTTACCTTCCCCTAAACACCTAGGTTTTGTTGACACACCTTCTCTAAGAGACACACGGGTACTAAGTGCCAAGTCAGTGTTTCCTGCTGATAAAGCACAAGTTATCATTCATCCCGGACAGAGGTCACAGGCTCCGAGTCTGCCCTTGACCACAGCGAGTTACAGCCTGGTTCACGGTGGGGAATGAAAGCTGTGAGGGCTCCTCCCTGCCCAGCAGCCTGAGCCCACCTCTTCCCTGATGTGCAGGAGCCTGGCCCTGGTGCTGGTGTTCAGTGGGCTCTTAGGGCAGACGGCAGGGAGACGAATGGCCAGTCATGTGCCACCAGGTCCTAAACCCATGTGAAGTCTCTCAAAAGAGAATGGCCGCTAAGGCCACCGTCTGCTTCTAAAAGGGTGATGATGTGAGTGTCACATGCCATAGGGACCTCCAAATGCCAGGACAGGTCTCCAGCAGGGTAGTTATAAAAACATCCATCAGGTTCCCAGAGCAGCAGAAGTCATAATAATTCAAAGACAGCTTGGCTGCATGGGTCCTGTGGGCACAAGGGCCCTGTGGTACCAGGTGCTCTGTGACCCACGTGGCGCAGGTGCAGGGAAAGTCCCAGGATGCAGGGCGATGGCAGACTGTCCCCTCACCTTTTTTATCTTGCACCTGTCCTGGGCCTGGCACTGTTTCAGTTTGGGGGACATACCAATTTCATCCCAGCCCTCAGGTTACTCACCTAAGGTGGGGACAACCCACAGCTCCTCAAAATTCAGTGTGGTTAGGGTTAGGGTCACGGAGAATTAAACTGAAAATACTACTCACTGAGAAATTCGTAAATAGTAATTACACAGGAATAAAAAGACTCAAATGTCACCATATGCAGCAACGTGATGTACGTAGAGAATGTTGTTCTTAGTACAGTAAGTCAGAAGAAAACAAATACGATATGAGATCACATATGCAGAACTGAAAAAATAAGACAAATGAATCTCTATTCAGAACAGAAACTCTGCAACATCGAAATCAAACCCACTGTTATCGAAAGGGAGAGGGTCAGAGGAGGGAGGGACAGAAGAGGAGTGTGGGGTTGACAGATCCGCACCACTGCACATCAGATAGGGAGCAACAAGGGTTTACTGTGCAGCACAGGGAGTTTTATTCAGTATTTTGTAATAACCTCTAATGAAGTATAACAGAAAAACCTCAGTTACTTGCTATGTTCCTGAATGTAACATGACATTGTAAACCAACTACATGTCAGTAAATTAAAAACAATTAGTGAAGTGTTTCCACCTGGGGATGTGTCCGGGAAGAATTTGGAGGGAGGTGTGTTTGAGGGGGACCTTGATGGATGAGTTAGTGAAGAAAGAATTTTGTGATCTTGGGGTTCCTGTTGTGGCTCAGTGGTTAAGGAATCCGACTAGGAACCATGAGGTTGTGGGTTCAATCCCTGGCCTAGCTCAGTGGGTTAAGGATCCTGTGTTGCCATGAGCTGTGGTGTAGGTCACAGATGCGACTTGGATCCCTTGTTGCTGTGGCTTAGGCATAGGCCAGCGACTACAGTTCCAATTCGACCCCTAGCCTGGCAACCTCCATATGCCATGGGTGCGGCCCTAGAAAAGACTGAAAAAAAAAAAAGGAATTTCATGATCTAAATGTAGCTGTGATTTGGATTTGGTCAAAGAGGGGTTCAAAGAGAAGCTTTCATTTCCAAGGTGTTAAAGTGAAGCTGGTGTGAACAGGAGTTTGAGGTTCACACGGAGGGTCCTCTCCAGAAGGGATGTCATCCCTCCTCCCCCAGACAATCCCCCAGGAAGCCCCAGATGTGCCCTCTGATGGGATGTGTGACCCAGAGCAGGGGAGGCAGTGGGTTTCCTGGCATTCAGCCTCCCTGACCTGCTCTGTCGTGTCTCTGTCTCTGCTTCCCCAGCTCGGAGCCCAGTCTTTTCCCACTTAGCATCTTCTCTCCAGGGACGCTGGACCATCCGGGCGTTCAAAGCCCAACAGAGGTTTCAAGAGCTGTTTGACACTCACCAGGATTTGCACTCAGGTCTGTGAGTTTCTGGAAATGATTCAAAGGAAGAGATGAGCTGCCTTCTGAGGTCTGACCTCCCCCTCAGGTGGCCCTGCTGGCCAGCACCTCTCTCTGTGCCCCACCCCCTGCCCCTGTCCCCCTCTGCACATCCTCCCCCTCCCCCACCCTCCCTCTCAGCTTCCCCTCTGTGCTCCCCTCTGCCCCTCACAGCCCTGCTTTTCTCCCGTGACTGCCTTGCATTGTCCTTCCATCATGGTCTCTGTGGCTTTCTGTCCCTTTAGGGCAAGGATCAGCCAACTTTTTTTGTTTTTTAGTGGGAAAGATCAACATGAAAAATATTTTAGGCCCTATGCACTGTTTTGTCTGTGTTGCATCTACTCACCTTTGCTATTGTGGCACCAAAGCAGGCAACCATTATCTATCAGCCAATGGTCATGGCTGTGTTCCAATAAAACTTGATTCACAAACCAGATATGGACTGTTCTTAGACCACAGGCTGGACTTTGACAACTGTCTTTTCAGAGCGTGCAAGGTGGCAGAAGTGATTGAGGAAAATAATTTCCTGGTTTTGCCCCACTTGGTGTGTATTATTCTTTGTATCAGTGATGTTTTTCCTAGGGTAGAAATTTCAGAATTTCCTCTAAGTCTGTAAAATCCTCACCCAACTTTCCATTCAATCTTTATTATATTTTGTAAGAGAACATTTTCAGGGCAACCTTCAGATCCTTGTAGCTGATGGTCATTTAGATACTGGCCCTTAAGGCTAAACATGCGCAGGTCCCTGCCGTGAGCACAGAAGGTGCTGCAAACAGTGGGAGCTGTGCTCTCTGCTGTCAGAGAACCGGGAACCGTCGACTTGTGAGAGGAAGAATCTCCCTTGAGGCCCCAGCCCTGCAGGAAACACACCAGTGAGACCATTTTCCATCATTGTCCTTGTGACCGTATTTCTGTTATAACCTGTGGGTTGAGGTTTTCAGCACACGCTTCCCACCAGCCCCTGGACTGATTCCTCTGTGTCCCACATGTTGTCTGGTGTCAGAGCCTAGATTTCTGGAATCTTCAGGTTCCTTGAGGGGATGACTTTGTATAAAAATCTCCTGTAGCTCAGCTGAGCAACATGCTTCGTCTCATGAGAAGCTGCTAACGTGTTTTCTCTGCCTGTTCATTATCCTTATTTTGGTTCATGAATCCAGAGGCCTGGTTCTTGTCTTTGACCACATCCCGATGGTTCGCCCTGTGCCTGGATGCCATCTGTGCCGTCTTTGTCATTGGTGTTGCCTTTGGGTCCCTGTTTCTGGCAGAAAGTAAGTACAGATATGGGTAACTATTTGTGGTATGATTACAGTTTATGGCTTCATATACATTTATTAAATTAAACTCTTTCTAACTTGCCTAATATATACTGTTTGGTTCTAAGGAATTGTATTGAAGTGTGATTGTGATTCCGAGTGTGGCCTGTAGAAGGGAGTCATTTGATTCCGAGTGTGGCCTGTAGAAGGGAGTCATTTGATTCTTGATAAGACCTTTTATTCTTCTATCGCTCTTTGAATGGGTTGAGGTCTATGCAACTGTAGCAGACTGACTTCTGAACATTCTAGGTCGTGTCCCATGGTTGGGAGGAGAGAACCAGGTTCACCTTTAAGCCTTGTGTCCAGCTCAGGGCTTTGGGGTTTAGTTTTGGGGCCACTTGGATCTGGTGGTTGAAGGTGCCTGGTGCAGTGTGGGGAGAAGATTCTCTGTAGGAATGAGCAGTCTCCTCCCTGCTCTGTGGGCACCAGATGAGCAGGTGTTGGCGTGGGTTATATGGAGTCACCCTCCCTCACTCCTCCATGGTAACAACACAGAATCACGGTCTTTAATGATGGATCAGGAGTTCCTGCCCTGGCACAGTGGGTTAAGAGCCTGACTGCAGTGGCTTGGGACACTGCGAAGGTGAGGGTTTGATTCCAGCCTGGTACAGTGGGTTTAAGGATCCGGTGTTGCCACAGCTATGGTGTAGTTTGCAGTTGTGGCTCTGATTCAGTCCCTGGCCCAGGGAGCTTCCATGTGCCACAGGTGTGGCCATAAAAATAAAAAAGAAATAATACTCTCATTATATGCAAGTGATTTAAATATTATAAAGGCGTCTTCTTGGTAGAGTGACAGAAGGAGCTGGGCTTGGGAGAAGAACAGGACTGACTTATTCTCTCCAGCAGGTAGTTCTGAGAAAGTTGGAAGCTGCATGTGAATCAGTGAAGTTAGAACATACCCTCAAACCATACACAAAAATAAACACAAAATGGCTTAAAGATTTAAATATATAACATGACACCACAAAACTCTTTCTTAGACGAGAACATGGGCAAACCATTCTGTGCCATAAATTGTACCAATATTTTCTTTCTCTTTTTTTCTTCTTTGCTTTATTGGGCCATACTTATGGCATATGGAAGTTCACAGGCTATGGGTCGAATCAAAGCTGCAGCTACCGACCTACGCCACAGCCATAGCTACTTGGATCTGAGCTGCATCTGCCACCTACACCACAGCTCACGGCAACACCAGATCCTTAACCCACTGAAAGAGGCCAGGGATTGAACCCACATCCTCGACCCCCATTCTTGTGGACACTAGTCTGGTATTTTACTGCTGAAACACAACAGGAACTCCCATACCAATATCTTCTTTCTCTCTCTCTCTCTCTCTCTCTCTTTTTTTTTTTTTTAGGGCTGCACCTGCTGCTTATGTAAGTTCCCAGACTAGGGGTCGAAATGGAGCTGTAGCCACTGACCTGCACCACAGCCACAGCAATGCCATATCTGAGCCATGTCTGTGACCTACACTGCAGCTCACGGCAACTCCGGATCCTCAACCCACTGAGCCAGGCCAGGGATCAAACTTGGGTCCTCATGGATGCTAGTCAGATTCGTTTCTGCTGAGCCACAATGGGAGCTCCGACAACTCCCATTCCAATTCATTGTCTTAAGTTAGTCTCCCAGTGCAATGGGAATAAAAGAAAAAAAAGGGGGAGGGGACTAATAAAACTTACAAGCTTTTGTACAGCAAAGGAAGACATAAACAAAATGAAAAGACCACCTGTCGTCTGGGAGAAAATGTTTGCAAATGATGGGACCGGCAAGGGCTTCATTTCCCAAATATGTAGACACCTCATACAACTCAATAACAAAACCTAAACAACCCAATTGGAAAATGGGCAGAAGACCTAGATAGCCATTTCTCCAAAGAAGACATACACATGGCCAGTAGGCACATGTAGAGATGCTCAGCATTGCTAATTTTTGGGTAAGTGCAAACCAGAATGGCAATGAAGTACCTCCCAACACCATTCAGAATGGCCATCATTAAAAAGTCTACCAGTGACAAATGCTGGGGATGGTGTGGAGAAAAGGGAACCCTTCTACACTTTTGTTGGGAATGTATGTTGGTGCAGTCATTATGGAAAACAGTATGGAGGCTCTTCCCAAAAACCTAAAAGTAGAGTTACCATATGATCCAGCAATCCCACTCCTGGGCATATATGCAGAGAAAACCATAATTTGAAAAGATACGTGCACCCCTATGTTCACATCAGCACTATTCATGGTAACTGAGACATGGACACAATCTAAATGTCCATTACCAGATAAATGGATAGAGAAGATGTGGTAGAGGATTATTATTGTGGTTCAGTGGGTTAAGAACCTGATTAGTATCCTTGAGGATTTAGGATTGGTCCCTGGCCTCACGCATGGTGCTAAGGATCTGGCATTGCTGCACTCTGTGGTGCAGGTCACAGATGCAGCTCGGACCCAAGTTGCTGTGGCATAGGATGGCAGCTGAGGCTCTGATTTGACCTCTGGGCTGGGATCTTCCATATACTTCAGGTGCAGCCATAAAAATAAAAAGAAGAAGAAGGAGATATTGTATATTAGAATACTGCTAACCCATAGAAATGAAATAATGCTATTTCCAGCTACATGGACGGACTTCGAAATTGTCATACTAAGTGAAGTAGGTCAGAGAAAGACAAATACCATATGCTATCACTTATATTTGGAATCTGAAATGTAAGACAGATGAGCTTGTTTATGAAACAGATACAGACTCACAGACATAAAGAACAGAACTGTGGTGGCCAAGGAGGAGCGGGGGAGGGGGCGGGGATGGATGGACTGGGAGTTGGGGGTTAGCAGATGCAAACTGATACATGCAGAATGGAGAAACGACAAGGTCCTACTGTACAGTGTGGGGAACTGTATTCCATATCCTGTGGTAAACCAGGATGGCAAAGAATGTGAAAAAGACTGTATGTATAACTGAATTACTGTACAGCAGAAATTATCACAACATTGTAAATCAATAAAATAAATTTAAAAAAGAAGAGCACTGACCTCATTCCTCCTCTTCATCCTCTTTTAGCTTTGAATGTCGGGCAGGTGGGCCTGGTGCTGTCTCTCGCCCTCACGTTCATGGTGATGGTCCCGCGGTGCGTCAGGCAAAGTGCCGAAGCCGAGACTATGGTAAAGTGTTTATCTTAACCTTCTTAGCCTGTTCTAGTCTCCTTGCCATTAAATGGTATAACATCAATTCTTATGTGAAATATTAAAACTGATGTTTCCACATTGTAGGTAACAGAATTTTCTAGGTTCTTCTCCCATCTGTTTAAAGTTAATATGGAATAAAATATAATCTTTTTCTCACTCTGTGGGTGCCAGGTCAGCAGGTTTTCTGTTCATCACATGCTGTCTTCACATGTAATAAATGTCTCTGTAGGAGGGAGGTTCTGAAATCCTGGAAAGAGTTAAAGTTGGTTTCTTAGAGGCTTATTTATTTTTGTTTCTTAATTGGTAATTCCTCATTTTTGACAAAAGAAGAATGTAAGGTTTTGAGATTGGTTGTTTAATAGGTATCCCCCCCGCCGCCAATTTTAGCATTTATTCTTGTATGTGTTGAACACCTGAATCTGCAGGTGTCCCTTCTTTCTGGCAGGATAAGCCCTGTCTCAGAATGTGCTGTCTGAGGTGTTGAGTGAATGGTCATTTAGGAGGCCTTAGTCAGTTTGTAAATTATCCCCTTTTTTGAGTATTTGCAACTTCTTCTAAAAGGAGAGAAACAATATAAAGGAAATGTTTCCATTGCATTCTTCACTTTTGTAGAGAAGGTGACTAGTTATTAAAACGAGCTTGCTGACTGTCCAGTTCTGCTCATCATGGCAGATGCCCTTCTGTACCACACATTACTGATCAGGGTCCATCAGTATCCCTTCCTTTGACACAACTCTCTTGTTTTTTTATTCAGGTATGAAAAGTGAATCAGTAAAGTCTTAGCATTCAGTTCTCTAGTTCTTTTGGTTTTAATACAATGTTGAAGGAAGTGGCCGTAAGTGACAGTGTTACAGGACGATGAACAAGTTTGCAAATCATCAAAGGTCTCATCAGACGCCTCCTTCTGTCCTTTGGGGATGATAAGACCTGGGATAAACTTAACCAGAGAAAAGCAGATAGGAAGGTAAAAAAAGCAAAAGATCTCATTTACAATCTCTGAACCTATGTAAGGAAGACTCTCCGTTCCTAACCCACGTGATGTCATGTGTCTTTCAGATGATTTCAGTAGAAAGAGTGACTGAATATACAGACCTTGAGAAAGAAGCACTCTGGGGATACGGGTATCGTCCACCGCCATCCTGGCCTCATGAAGGATTGATTATCCTTCATGACGTGAGCTTCGGGTACAGCTCAGACGGGCCTCTGGTACTGAAGGACCTAATATCATCGATTCCCCGAAGAAGCAAGGTTTGTTTAAGCCATTTGCTTCATTCATAGTCCAGCTAAAGGTTGAGCACCGCATGTGCTGTTGTCCACTCCAGCAGAGGCTGTGGGGCAGCTTGTGTCCACCAGAGAAGAGCCCAGAATCATGACTCAGTGGGGGGTGAGGAACCAGGGCCCCCAGCTGGAGTCAGTGCCCAGAGACTTGCTCAGAGTCAATGAAAGCACATGGAAGGGAGCAGGGAAGACATACGTGGGAGACGGCAGAGGGCGTGTGACCTGGTCCTGCCAGCATCCCTGCCTGCTGGCGGTGTCCCTGTCACACTCAGCTTTTGGCCCTCGGTTGGGACCAAGGCCAGGTCCTGACAGAGATTAAACCAGAGCAGACACGGCGTCAGCAGCTCTTCGGCACCGCCCTCTCCCCCAGGTCCTTGCTCACATGCGGTCCCTGTGCTCAGGTCATGGTTGTTCTCCTGGAGCCCTGTGTCCTCCCAGCGCCCCGTGTGCGCAGCTGCCCCTCAGCCTTGGAGCCCCTTCCCTCCTGTCATCCGGCTGCTGAAAGTCTTCTCCTGTTCAGAGTCAGCTCTCTTGCACCTGCCTCTTCAGGCTCCTCTGTGCTTCCACAGCATCTTAGAGAGTCTTTTCAGATAGAGCTTATGGTACATCTGTGGTTGGGTGATTCATCAGCTCAATTTCAAACCGTCAAAGGAAGTTCCTTAGAAAGCATGGTTTACGAGTCATGAAAAATTGCCTATGGGTAAGAAAGGACTTTACTGGAAGGTCTTGTTCAAATGCTATTCTGAGTCAAGGTTTGGGTGAACCCCTCTTGTGACTGAGCATGAGGCTCTAGAAAGTTCTGTGCCATTTACTTTAGAGTTTTACTCATGTTTGTACTATGAAAATTGTGCCTTTACATTGTAATCCAGCTCTATGTGATCCTAATGCACTTATTTGCCTCTGTTGAGTGTAGTCTGGGGCCCATCCTGCCGTCCGGCCTTCCCCACACCAGCCTCCTGCAGGGACAGGAGGTGTTTCACCCCAGGCTCGGTCCTGCCTGGGCTCAGAGTCAGAGACAGCCCCACGTAGCAGTGCCTGTGAGGCTCTCTCGCCACTGATGGGATCAGACATGGGTCTCGCTGCCTTAGGCAGGGCCACTGGTCTACTGGGCCTGTTTCCCGGGCACCTTGAGCCCCACTTAGCTTTAGATTCTTTAGGTTTCTCTCCCAGCCCAGTCGTGGGTGCTGGGTCTTCCTGCTGACAGCCAGCCCACCTGACCTCAGGTCCCCTCTTGGCTCAGAGACGTTGGCCCTCTGAGTCATGCACCACATTATAGTCACCTGTGTCCCTGTCATGCTTTAACCGTTGGCAGTAAGATCTCTATGGTCAGTAGGCTCCTTTAACTGCAGCTAACCCCCCCCCCCCACTTTCTCTGTTCTGGCTACACAGAAAGACATGATAAGGTACCAGGCCATCCAGGTGATAAGGAGGCCATGAACAGAATGGAAAAGAGGCTGACACTGTGGCTTTGAGTCCTGTCTGTGACATATGAGCTCTGTTATTTGAGGCAGACTAGTTAATCTTAAAAGCCTCAGCCTTTTCTTGTGCAAAATGGAAGTGATAGGCCTTAACCTCCTGGATAGCTGTACAACATAAATAAGACACATAAAACAGCCAGCATGGAGTTCCCCTTTTGGTGCAGCGGTAACAAATCCAACCAGTATCCATGAGGACACAGGTTTGATCCCTGGGCTTGCTCAGTGGGTTGGGATTTGGTGTTGTGGAGAGCTTGGGTGTAGGTTGCAGCTGTGACTCGGATCCTGCATTGCTGTGCCTGTGGCATAGGCTTGTGGCTGTAGCTCCAGTTCGGCCCCTAGCCTTGGATCTTGCTTATGCCACAGTTGCAGTCCTAAAAAGCAATAAATGAATGAATGAATGAATAAAAACCCAGCATAGAGTCTGGCACAGAGTAAATGCTTGGACAAAGAGAGCTGTTATTTTAATCGAGTGTAAAATGACCATAATCACTTTCCCTGGGTAAATTGTTGTCTGTTCATGAATATGAGGGGTTGGCCACTTGAAATTGTATTTATGGCTCTGGGATCCATCTAATGTGTCTCTCTGTCCAAATTATCATTATCTAAATATTATGGTAATAGATTTTTCCATACATTTTTCTAGCCTGCGTTAAAAATCTCAGCTCCCTACTGAATGCCTCTTTCTGTTCAGTACATCACAGGTCATACGAATAGTACAAAGTCAAACAAATAGTTTGACTTTATGTAGATCCTGCTGTCAACATATACAGTCCAGTTGAAGATGTGAGAAAATGGCTCTATCAGCTGTGTAAGATAGGAGGTGGTCGTGATGTGTATAGACGTTTAGGCAAAGATGATGTAACATCCGTTTCGGTTGAGAGACGCCTACATGCGGGATCAGGTAGAGCATTTCCGAGGAATGAGGCCTGTGAGACAGACTTAGTGACGTGTGGCTAGGATTTCAGCAGGTGGCAATGCATGGGACAGGCCTTCTGGGAGGTGGGACCAGCATGAGCACAGGCACAGTGTCCTGATCCTGTGAGTGAAGAACTAGGCCCCTGCAGAGCGTTCAGGGAACAGAAGTAGCAGGTGCAGAGCACCCACTGTCACGGTCCTTCCTCACCCCTACCCAGTGGTCCCAAGGGAGCTGACTCTGAGATGAAGGATGGAGAGGTTGGTGGGGACAGTTTCATAGAAGAGACTTCCCGGGGCGGAGTGACAGGCAGACTCCTCCCTGGAGTTTGGAGCTCCTAGGCCTGTGGTCGTGAGCAGCCCACAGGCAGCGTCCCTGTCCTATCTCGGCCATTGACCCAAGGTCTATGAATGTCCCAGTTTGCACAGATGGGTCAGTTTCAGTAGAGCTGATGGTGTGGGAACCTCCACACTTTCTCACAGCCACGTTCTCACCCGTGTCCCGATGCGTGTCGATGTGTCTATGAGGACACCCAGAGACACCGGCGTGCCTGGTTTATTGTGCTTCCCAGGCAGTGCATGTTCCACAAATGGAACATTTGTGGCAGCCCCGTGTCAAAAAAGCCCATCGATGCTCTTTTTCCTACAGCATTTGCTCACTTTGTGGCTCTGTGTCCATTTGGGTAATTCTTGGACTATTCCAAACCTTTCCATTATTATATTTGTCATAGTGATCTGGGATCTTCATTCTTTAATGTTACCACAACCCATTGAAGGCTCAGTTGATGGCATTTTTTTAAGCAATAAAGGATTTGGAAATTAAGGTTCGTAGAATGTTTTTCAGACATAATGCTGTTGTACACTTTGTAGAGTGCGGTTTAGTGTAAACGTAACTTTAACATGCACAGATGAACAAAAATGCATATGACTCGCTTTATTTTGTGATACTTCATTGCAGTGTCTGAAATCAAATTCGCAGCATCTTCAAGGTCTGTCTATACCCAGAATATGTGAGTCACATATATACACACGGGGACCTGCCTATGTACAGAGAGTGGCCCATCTGTATTACATAAATTAGAGTTTAACTTAACATACAAAGCAGCTATAAAGATAATAAAGTTAGCTAGACCCACTTTTCTTACATTTAATCTCTATAAAGACAAATTACTTAATTTTTTTGAAATGCCATGATTGATTTTACAGACAGATTTGAAACTTCAGAGTTATTCAAATGAGACAATATGAAAAACTCCCATTTGGAGTTCCCCGATGGCCTAGCCTAGTGGTTGAGGATCAGCATTATCACTGCTGTGGCTCCGGTTTGATCCCTGACATGGGATCTTCTGCACGCCTTGGGTATAGCCAAAAAAAAAAAAAAAAAAGAAAGTCCCTGTATTCTGATAACAGTGCTCAGAAAGATTTAGTTCTTCTCTGTTTAAAGCCATGAGTTTTTAAAATTTACTGGATTAATTTACAAATGATTGAAAATATGTCCTGGACCCCCCACCGATTCCAGATTCCTAAATAGAGATGAATTTCTCTCTTGGGAAGATCCCACCAGGGAATTATGCAGTTGGGCGAGCTCATTGATAAGACAGGCCAGTTTCTCTACACACGTTTGAATGCACACAGCTAAAAGCCAGTATTTACAGTATAGTTTTATTCCTCACCAGCATTTTACCTGCATTATATTGATTCTTTAATCTTATTATTAATGCACTTAATTTCTCTCTGCTTTGGTTTTAATAACTAGACTGATATTTGACATGTATCTTTCCAAGATACAATTGTTAACTATTAATTGGTTTATAAAATGCCTTTTGAACTGCTCTGATGAAGGTCTCCTATAAATAGGAGATTTCTTTGTGTAGTTGTTCTTTTTTTTTTTTTTTTTTGTCTTTTTGCCATTTCTTGGGCTGCTCCTGCGGCATATGGAGGTTCCCAGGCTAGGGGTCGAATCGGAGCTGTAGCCACCAGCCTACACCAGAGCCACAGCAACTCGGGATCCGAGCTGCGTCTGCAACCTACACCACAGCTCACAGCAACGCCGGATCATTAACCCACTGAGCAAGGGCAGGGACCGAACCCTCAACCTCATGGTTCCTAGTTGGATTCGTTAACCACTGCGCCACGACAGGAACTCCTGTGTAGTTGTTCTTGACCTTATTATGTGTTTTGTGTCTACTGGCTACTGACTTTTAAGGGACTGAAACCTTTGCTTTATAATTTCAAGATTTTTCCTTTCAAGATAGAATATCATTAAGATATTTAATATCAGGAAGTGATTTATTTTCCCTACCAAAGAATAATCCCTCTTAAATAATAGATGCCTGAGAAGGTATTATTTACGTACAAAACTTCCGACTTGTTGATCTCTGTAAAATTGCCTACATAATTCTCAAGGTCAAAGTGCCCAGACAGTAGGACTGAAGCTAATTCAATGAATTGTATCTAATGGAATGATTATTTACATCTAAAAGGTATAGACTTATTGTAAAATCTAGAAAAATGCCAAGACTGGACTTAAATATATAAAAAAGATAGGAATCTGAAAAATAAATAAATAAAAGTTGACTTCCTATGAACCACCTAGGAGACTGGAGGCATTTCACTGGCACTAGATTGATTTTACTATTTTGTTATTTTTAATTTTTTTTGTATTTTTGTCTTTTCAGGGCTGCACCCTCAGTATATGGAGGTTCCCAGGCTAGGGGTCTAATCGGAGCTGTAGCCACTGGCCTACGCCACAGCCACAGCAACACCAGAGCCAAGCCGCGTCTGTGACCTACACCCACCGCTCATGGAAATGCCGGATCCTTAACCCACTGAGCGAGGCCAGGGATCAAACCCGCAACCTCATGGTTCCTAGTCAGATTTGTTTCCGCTGCGCCACAACAGGAACTCCTGATTTTGTTATTTTTAACTCTTTCGGAGCCTAGTTGTTCTCAACCAGGGGACATTTGTCAATGTCTGACATTTTTGGTTGCCACAGTTGTGGGGGGGTGCTTCTGGTATCTAATGGGTAGAGTCCAGGGGTCCTGCTGAACATCCTACAGGACACAGGACTGCCCTCCAATGCCCCCCCTACCCCGCAAAAAAATGGAATTATCTGACGCATAATGTCAACAGTGCCATGGCTGAGAATGCTATAGACAGATCTCTATATAGAACTTTTAAACTTTATCTTCAGTAATCAAAGTTTTGCTGCCTACTGTTAATTGTTAATCCCTCCTGGATCTCTTTACAGGTTGGCATTGTGGGAAGAACAGGAGCCGGAAAAAGTTCCCTCGTCTCGGCCCTTTTCAGATTGTCGGAACCCAATGGTAAAATTGGGATTGATGGGATCTGGACACACAACATTGGACTTCACGATTTAAGGAAGAACATGTCAGTCGTACCTCAGGTGGGCATTGCAGAGCATTCTCTCGTGGTCTTTTCATAAGGCACCTAAGTTTAATTGCTTTTAATTTGATTGTTGTTTTTTCAAATTGCGTGAAGCCGTTGATCTTTTCCCTCTCAATAGAGCACGTTTTTAGCAGCAGATATTTTCAACAGTTATTTTCATCCGATATAAAGTTTTGTTTGTTCATTCATTTGTACGTGATTTGTTTGATAACTTACCCAGATGGATATCTGGACTCTTCCACTGATAGCCGTATCATTCTGAGGAAAAAAAATATAAATGGTTCGTTTAGCACTGGAGAGGTTCCTAACGGGAAACACGAATTTTTTTTTTTTTTTTAATTTTCCCACTGTACAGCAAGGGGGTCAGGTTATCCTTACATGTATACATTACCATTACAGTTTTTCCCCCACCCTTTCTTCTGTTGCAACATGAGTATGTAGACATAGTTCTCAATGCTATTCAGCAGGATCTCCTTGTAAATCTATTCTAAGTTGTGTCTGATAAGCCCAAGCTCCCGATCCCTCCCGCTCCCTCCCCCTCCCATCAGGCAACCACAAGTCTCTTCTCCAAGTCCCTGATTTTCTTTTCTGAGGAGATGTTCATTTGTGCTGGATATTAGATTCCAGTTATAAGTGATATCATATGGTATTTGTCTTTGTCTTTCTGGCTCATTTCACTCAGTATGAGATTCTCTAGTTCCATCCATGTTGCTACAAATGGCATGATGTCATCCTTTTTAATGGCTGAGTAGTATTCCATTGTGTATATATACCACATCTTCCGAATCCAATCCTCTGTCGATGGACATTTGGATTGGGGAAACACGAATTTTAAGTGTCTTAATGATGAATCTTTGCTATAGGAAATAAAGCCACCCTTTCAAAAGTGATCATCTCCCTGGAGGGCCTTCTGTGAAACAGTGCTTCTTTGAGAATTAGAGAGTGTGTGGGTGCTTTGGGGAGACATTAAGAATTCAGCCATTCATCAGCGAGTAGAACCAGGGAGGCCGTAGAGAAGAGTGAGGAGGAGCACGGGACTCGGATCCCATCTCTGTGCTCCTCAGGCTTCTCCCCCTCACAGGGCAGCTCGCAGTACCACCCCCTGGAGCTGTTGTGAGGACTAAACAGGTCCGTGCGTGTGGAGAGCTTCCTGCAGACCCCATGCCTGGTTGCTGTGACGGTGGAGCCTTGAAGTGACCCTCTCTTCCTGGGCTCTGACTCTGTTTTCTTTTCTTCCGCTTCTTTAAAATGTATGTTGTTCGGGGAGTGTTTGGAGATTGGATTATATGCACAGCAGACGTTCCTGTCATTCCTTTTGGTTCATCCACCCAAATAATTCAAAGAATATTTATTGAGCAATTACTAGTCTCATAATATAGTCAAGGGCAACATAGGCTCTATGCCCACATCTTCCTCCTGCCCTCTGCTTTATCAGACTTGCTGTTTTTCTTTATTTTTTTTATTTTGAGGGATATATATATATCTATAGATATAGATATTGTTGTTCTTCTAACCTCTTGAGATGAGAAACACAGGGAAGAGTCAAGACAAAAGGCTCAGACAGACGTGCTTCCTGGAGTGCAGGTACAGTGAGCTCTGAAATGCCTGTTTAGGAAGCATGTAGAACGTGGCACCAAAGGAAGCAGAACATGGACATGTGTCCTGTGACAGCACAGCTACTGCCACCCTCCCCTGACCTCTGAAATACCTGGAAGTGGTATGAGTACTTTTGAAAACAAGATATTTCTTTTAGACCACAGTGAGACACCACCTCACACCCCTTATGATGTCCACTATCAAGAAAATAAAATAAGTGTTGGTGAGCATGTCAGCAAATTGGAATCCTGGGAGTTTCCGTCATGGCGTAGAGGAAATAAATCCGGCTAGTATCCATGAGGATGTGGGTTTGATCCATCCCTGTCCTCGCCTAGTGGGTCAGGGATCTGGTGTTGCTGTGAGCTGTGGTGTAGGTTGCAGATGGATCTCAGATCCCAAGTTGCTGTGGCTGTGGTGTAGGCTGGCAGCTGTAGCTCAGATTCAGCCCCAAGCCTCAGAACCTCCGTATGCTGTGAGTGTGGCCCTTTAAAAAAAAAAAAGAAAAAGAAGAAAAGAAAAAAAAGGAATTGGATTTCTTTTGCCTTGCTGGTAGGAATGTAAAATGGTGCAGCCACTGTAGAAAACAAGATGGAGTTTCCTCAAAAAAGTTAAAAATAGAATTATTCTATAATCCAGCAGTTCTGCTTTGGGGTATAGATTCAAAAGAATTGAGGAGTTCCCGTCGTGGCGCAGTGGTTAATGAATCCGACTAGGAACCATGAGGTTGCGGGTTCGGTCCCTGCCCTTGCTCAGTGGGTTAACGATCCGGCATTGCCGTAAGCTATGGTGTAGGTTGCAGACGCAGCTCGGATCCCGAGTTGCTGTGGCTCTGGCGTAGGCCAATGGCTACAGCTCCGATTCGACCCCTAGCTTGGGAACCTCCATATGCCGTGGGAGCGGCCCAAAGAAATAGCAAAAAGACAAAAAAAAAACCAAAAAACAAAAAACAAAAAAAAAAAACAATAAGAATTTAAAGCAGGGTTTTTAAGAGATACCTGGATATGCATGTTCATAGCAGCATTATTCAGTGTAGCAAAAAGGTGAAGACAGAATGTGGTGCAGGAGTTCCCTAGTAGGATTTCCTGTTGTGGCTCAGTGGTTAACAAAGCCGAAAGGCATCTGTGAGCACAGGTTTGATCCCTGGCCTCGCTCGGTTAAGGATCTGGTGTTGCTGTGGCTGTGGTGTAGGCCAGCGGCTACAGCTCCAATTCGAACTCTAGCCTGGGCACCTCCAAATGCCACGGGTGTGGCCCAAAAAAGGACAAAAAAAAAAAAAAAAAAAGAGTTCTCTGGTGGCCTAGCGATTAAGGATTCAGCACAGCCACTGCTGCAGCTTGCATTTGACCCCTGGCCTGGGAATTTCTTTCTTTCTTTCTTTCTTTCTTTCTTTCTTTCTTTCTTTCTTTCTTTCTTTCTTTCTTTCTTTCTTTCTTTCTTTTCCTTCCTTCCTTCTTTCTTTCTTTCTTTCTTTCTTTCTTTCCTTCTTTCCTTCTTTCCTTCCTTCTTTCTTTCTTTCTTTCTTTCTTTCTTTCTTTCTTTCTTTCTTTCTTTCTTTCTTTCTTTCTTCCTTTCTTTCTTCCTTTCTTCCTTCCTTCCTTCCTTCCTTCCTTCCTTCCTTCCTTCCTTCCTTCCTTCTTTCCTTCTCTCTCTCTCTCTCTCTCTCTCTCTCTGCCACAGCAACGCGGGATCCAAGCCGCATCTGCAACCTACACCACAGCTCACGGCAACACTGGATCCTTAACCCACTGAGCAAGGGCAGGGATTGAACCGCAACCTCATGGTTCCTAGTCGGATTTGTTAACCACTGCGCCACGACGGGAACTCCTGGCCTGGGAATTTCTGCATGCTATGGGTACAGCCAGAAAAAAAAAAGTAGAAGAAAAAAAAATAAATATGGTGCATGTACAAACAATGAAATAGTTATCATCCCTATAAAGGATGGAATTCTGACACATGTTCCAATACAGAGAAACCTTGAGGGTGTTATGCTAAGTGAAATAACCAGTCACATGAGACAGATACTGCATGATTCTACTAATGACAGGTACCTAGAGTAGTCAGTTCATGGAGACAGGAAGTAGGATGGTGGCTGCTAGGAGGTGGGGGAAGGAGAGTAGGGCGTTCTTGTTAAATGGTACAGAGTTTGAGTTTTGCAAGTTGAAAGGAGTTCTGTGGCTGGATGCTGGTGTTGGCTGTTCATCAGTGGGAATGTGTTTAATACTACTGATCTGTACACCTGAAAAATGGTTAAGGTAGTAAATTTTCTGTGTATTTTAATCACAGTAAAACATTTTTAAAGATATCGCTTATGGGAGAAATAGAAATAAATTTTAGCACATAAAATCTCTCTGTTAAAAGATTCCCTCTGTTATTTGATTTCACGACTTAGTGATTAACGAAAACAGATGAGTTTACATTTTCAGGTTTTATGTTTTGATTGTATCCACTTCTGACATGGGCCAACTGAAACGAGGTAGCAGAAATGATGAGTGTGCCTGAAAGTCCTTTTATGTCCTTGGATGACAGGATTGAGAAATGTGCCCCTGTGTTTTTAATGCTTCTTAATAAGAAAAGCTTTATGCTTGTGTACAGAAAAGAATTGTGTAAACAAAGAAATAATGTTGGTTCTGTTCCTAATGTTTGGAAGCACATCTGAGCAAAGGCTAAACAGACCTTGGCATGAGCAGGTTTCAGTTCTATTGGTTTCTACCCTACTTTGGAGCATGCTCTACACACATACTCTGCATGCTTATGAAACCCTGCTAAGCTATGTATCCACACAGATAAGGCTCACCAAGCATTGTAAACACAGAACCTTTATTATTCCACTTTTATTTTGGGAGCTGCTGCCTCACAGATTTGTTGTGAGGATGCGACTGGGTGAGGAAGCGTTTGTTGTTGGGGACACTCAGTCAGCAGCAACTATTATTATCCTTAAGGATTGAGGCACTGACCTTTTAGGTATTTTTCTTAAGTAAAGAAAGTAACAGAGGATGGGATTAAGATGGCGGAATAGAAGGACTGGAGCTCAACTTCTCTCCTAAAAACAACAAAATTCACAACTAAAGACTGAGCACACTTCACCAAAATGGACCGGAAACCTTAAAAAAGATACCCTACTCCAGAAAAAAAAGAGGAGGCCACACCAAGAGGTAGGAGGGGCGATTTCACGATATAAACAACCCCATACCTCCTGGGTGGAAAGCTCCACAGACTGGAAACTAACTGGTTCACAGAGACTCACCTACAGGAGTGAGAGTTCTGAGCCACACATCAAACTCTCACATGTGGGGATCTGGCACTGAGCATCTGGCATTGAAGGCCAGTGGGGCTCGTGCACAAGAGCTCCACCAGACTAGGGGAAACGGAGACCCCATTCTTAAAAGGCGCACACAGACTTTCACGTGCACTGAGTCCCAGGGCAAAGCAACGTCTCCAAGGGAATCTGGGTCAAACCTGACCGCAGTTCTTGGAGGACATCCTGGGAAAACAGGGGTGAATGTGTCTTGTTGTGAGGGAAGGACATTGAAAGCAAAGCTTTCGGGAATATTCAGCAGCAGTGCCTTTCTCTGGAGGTGGCCATTTTGGGAAAATCTGGCCCCACCCGTCAGCCAGCTGCTGAGAAGCCCCAGGGCAAACAGCAACCCAGGTGGGATCACAGCCCCACCCCTCAGTAAACAGGCTACCTAAAGACCCCTCAGGCACACAGCTGCCTCTAATCCCAGCCAGAGACTAAGCCCCACCCACCAGAGGGATTAGAATTGGCTCCTCCTACCAGGGGGCAGGCATCAGCCCCTCCCATCAGGAAGCCTCCACCAAGCCTCCATACTGACTTCAACCACAGGGAGGCAGACATCAGAAGTAAGAGAGGCTACAACTCTATTATCTGTAAGAAGGTCACCACACCGAAAACCTATAAAAATGAAAAGACAGAGAACTGTAACTCAGATGAGGGAGAAAGAAAAAACCCCAGAAAAACAGCTAAGCCCTGAGGAGAGTCTCAGCCTCCAGGAAAAAAACTTTAGACTGTTGATGCTGAAGATGATGCAAGACATTGGAAATAAACTGGAGGCAAAGATGTATAACTTACAGGAAACACTGACCAAAGAGATACAAGATATAAAACTTAAACAAGAAGAGATGCAAAATACAATAACTGAAATAAAAAATTCACTAGAAGCAGCTAACAGCAGAATACAGGAGGCAGAAGAACGAATAAGCAAGGTGGAGGACAGATTAGTGGAAATTACAGATGCAGAACAGAAAAGAGAAAAAAGATTGAAAGCAAATGAAGAGAGTCTCAGAGAACTCTGGGACAACGTGAAACGCATCAACATCCATATTATAGGGGTGCCAGAAGGAGAAGAG
The DNA here is from genome assembly GCF_054392235.1 of Sus scrofa. Taxonomy (NCBI): domain Eukaryota; kingdom Metazoa; phylum Chordata; class Mammalia; order Artiodactyla; family Suidae; genus Sus; species Sus scrofa. The sequence goes on from NC_139393.1 coordinate 71,573,616, forward strand.
AGAGAGAAAGAGACAGAAAAAATATCCCAAGAGGTAATAGCCAAAAACTTCCCTAACATGGGGAAGGAACCACTCACTCAAATCCAGGAAGCACAATGAGTACCATACAAAGTAAACCCAAGGAGGAACACCCTGAGACACATACTAATCAAACTGACCCAAATTAAAGACAAAGAGAAAATCTTGAAAGCAGCTAGGGAAAAGAAACAAATAACATACAATGGAACTCCGATAAGGCTATCGGCAGATTTTTCCACAGAAACTCTGCAGGCCAGAAGGGAGTGGCATGATATACTCAACGTGATGAAAGGAAAAAACCTCCAACCAAGATTACTCTACCCAGCAAGGCTCTCCTTCAGATTTGAAGGAGAAATCAAAACCTTCACAGATAAGCAAAAGCTGAGAGAATCCAGCACCACTAAACCAGCCTTACAACAAATACTAAAGGAACTTCTCTAGGCAGAAAAGAACAAGAGAAGAAGGAAAGAAAAAAGAGCAGCAAAAACAAATCCAAAGTAATTAATAAAATGGCAATAGGAACATACATATCAATAATTACCTTAAATGTGAATGGACTAAACGCCCCAACCAAAAGACATAGACTGGCTGAATGGATACAAAAACAAGACCCATATATATGCTGTCTTCAAGAGACCCACTTCACTTCTAGGGACACATACAAATTGAAAGTGAGAGGATGGAAGAAATTATTTCATGCAAACGGGGATCAAAAGAAAGCTGGAGTAGTAAAACTCATATCAGACAAAATAGACTTTAAAATGAAGAATATTTTAAGGGACAAAGAAGGACATTACATAATGATCAAAGGATCAATCCAAGAAGATGATATAATAATTTTAAATATCTACGCACCCAACACAGGTTCACCACAATATATAAGGCAACTGCTAACAACCTTAAAAGCAGAAATCGACAATAACACAATCATAGTGGAGGACGTTAACACCCCACTTACAGCAATGGACAGATCATCCAGACAGAAAATCAATAAGGAAACACAGGCCCTGAATGAAGCATTAAACCAGATGGACTTAATAGATATTTATAGGACATTTCATCCAAAAGCAACAGAATACACATTCTTCTCAAGTGCACATGGAATATTCTCTAAGATTGATCATATCCTGGGCTACAAATCCAACCTCAGTAACTTTAAGAAAATTGAAATCATACCAAGCATCTTTCCTGACAACAATGCTATACGACTGGACATCAACAATAAGAAGAAAACTGCAGAAAACACAAACACGTGCAGACTCAACAACATGCTACTAAACAACCAATGGATCACTGAAGAAATCAAAGAGCAAATTAAAAAATACCTAGCAGCAAATGACAATGAAGATACAATACTCCAAACCCTATGGGATGCAGCAAAAGCAGTTCTAAGAGGGCAGTTTATAGCAATACAAGCCTACCTCAGGAAACAAGAAAAAGCTCAAAGAAACAAGCTAACTTTACATCTAAAGCAGCTTGAGAGAGAAGAACAGACAAGACCTAAAGTTAGTAGAAGGAAAGAAATCATAAAGATCAGAGCAGAAATCAATGAAATAGAAGCAAAGAAAACCATAGAAAAGATCAATGAAACGAAAAGCTGGTTCTTTGAAGAGATCAACAAAATTGATAAACCCTTAGCCAGACTTACCAAGCAAAAAAGAGAGAGGACTCAAATCAATAAAATTAGAAATGAAAAAGAAGTAGCAACAGACATCACAGAAATACAAAGGATCATAAGAGACTACTATATGCAACTATATGCCAATAAAATAGAAAACCTAGAAGAAATGGACAAATTCTTAGAAAAGTACAATGTTCCAAGACTTAACCAAGATGAAATGGAAAAGATGAATGGACCCATCACAAGAACTGAAATTGAAACTGTGATAAAAACTTCCAACAAACAAAAGTCCAGGACCAGATGGCTTCACAGGCAAATTCTATCAAACATTTAGAGAAGAGCTAACACCTCTCCTTCGGAAACTATTTCAAAAAATTTCAGAGGAAGGGATACTCCCAAACACATTCTGTGAGACCACCGTCACCCTGGTACCAAAACCAGACAAAGAGTCCACCAAAAAAGGTCAGGCCAATATCACTGATGAACATCGATGCAAAAATTCTCAACAAAATACTAGCAAACTGCATCCAACAATACATTAAAAGGATTATACATCATGATCAAGTGGGATTTATCCCAGGGGTGCAAGGGTTCTTCAATATCTGCAAATCCATCAGTGTGATACACCACATTAACAAACTGAAGAATAAAAACCATATGATCCTCTCAATAAACACGAAAAAACTTTTGACAAAATCCAACATCCATTTCTGATAAAAACCCTTCAGAAAGTGGGCATAATGGGAACCTACCTCAACATGATAAAGGCCATATTCAACAAACCCACAGCGAACATCATTCTCAATGGTGAAAAGCTGAAAGAATTCCCACTGAGATCAGGAACAAGACAAGGATGTCTGCTCTCGCCACTCCTCTTCAACATAGTTCTGAAAGTCCTAGCCACAGCAAATTGAGAAGTAAACGAAATAAAAAAAATCCAAATTGGAAAGGAAGAAGTAAAACTATCCATATTTGCAGATGACATGATACTATACCTAGAGAATCCTAAAGACTCTACCAGAAAACTGTTAGAGCTCATCCACGAATTTGGCAAAGTTGCAGGATACAAAATCAATACACAGAAATTGACAGCATTTCTATACACTAACAATGAAAGAGCAGAAAAAGAAATTAGGGAAGCAATCCCATTTACCATCGCATCCAAAAGAATAAAATACCTAGGAGTAAACCTACCTAAAGAGGCAAAAGACCTGTACTCTGAAAACTACAAGCCACTGATGAAAGAAATCAAAGACGACACAAATAGATGGAAAAATATACCATGCTCATGGATTGGAAGAGTTCATATTATCAAAATGACTACACTACCCAAGGCAATCTACAGATTCAGTGCAATCCCTATCAAATTACCAAGGACATTTTTCACAGAACTTGAACAAAATATTCTAAAGTTTGTTTGGAAGCACAAAAGGCCCAGAATAGCCAAAGACATCCTGAAAAAGAAAAATGGAGCTGGAGGAATCAGGCTCCCGGACTTCAGACTATACTACAAAGCAACAGTCGTCAAAACTGCATGGTACTGGCACAAAGACAGACATATAGATCAGTGGAACAGGATAGAAAGCCCAGAATTCAACCCATGCACTTACAGCCAACTCATCTGTGACAAAGGAGGCAAGCCTATACAATGGAGAAAGGAAAGCTTGTTCAGTAAGTGGTGCTGGGAAAACTGGACAGCCACATGGAAAAGAATGAAATGAGAACACTCCCTAACACCATACACAAAAATGAACTCCAAATGGATTAGAGACCTAGATACAACACCAGACACTATCAAACTCTTAGAGGAAAACATAGGCCAAACATTCTCTGACATAAGCGATAGCAACATCTTCTCAGATCCACCCATCAGAGTATTGACAATAAAAAGAAAAATAAACAAATGGGATCTACTCAAACTGAAAAGTTTCTGCACAGCAAAGGAAATCTTAAACAACACAAAAAGACAACCCACAGAATGGGAGAAAATCTTTGCAAGTGAATCAACTGACAAGGAATTAATCTCCAAAATTTATAAACACCTCCTACAGCTCCATACCAAAAAAACCAATAAGCCTATCCAAAAATGGGCAGAAGATCTAAACAGACAGTTCTCCAAAGAAGACATACAGATGGCCGAGAAACACATGAAAAGATGTTCAGCATCACTCATTATTAGAGAAATGCAAATCAAAACCACTCTGAGGTACCACCTTACACCAGCCAGAATGGCCATCATCCAAAAGTCTACCAACAATAAGTGCTGGAGAGGGTGTAGAGAAAAAGGAACACTAGTACACTGTTGGTGGGACTGTAAATGGGTGCACCCACTGTGGAAAGCAGTATGGAGACACCTCAGAAAACTAAACATAGAACTCCCATTTGACCCAGCAATCCCACTTCTGGGCATCTATCCAGAGAAAACCATGACTCGCAAAGACACATGTACTCCAGTGTTCATTGCAGCACTGTTTACAATAGCCAAGACATGGAAACAACCTAAATGTCCATCGACAGAGGAGTGGATCCAGAAGATGTGGGTACATATACACAATGGAATATTACTCAGCCATTAAAAAGAACGAAATTCCCACATTTTTTTGCAACATGGATGGACCTGGAAATTATGCTAAGTGAGGTCAGCCATACAATGAGACACCAACATCAAATGCTTTCACTGACATGTAGAATCTGAAAAAAGGACAGACGGAACTTCTTTGCAGAACAGATGCTGACTCACAGACATTGAAGAACTTATGGTTTCCGGAGGAGACAGTTTGGGGGTGGGGGATGTGCCTGGGCTGTGGGATGGAAATCCTGTGAAATCAGATTGTTATGATCATTATACAACTACAGATGTGATAAATTCATTTGAGTAATAATAATAAGAAGAAGAAGAAAGTAACACATTCTGGAATGACTTTGCTCATTAATTTGTTTGTTTTTGTAGTCCGTGATTTTTTTTATATTTATTCCTTATAATATAAACCAAATTATTTCTACAAATTTAAAGAGTAAAGGACACAGACAAAAACACACATATTCAGTAGAAGTTTTGGGGAAAAGCATAGAAGATAAATGTCTAATCTTTTTCTTTTCTGGCTCCCCTCCCTCTAGGCTCTTTCCTGATCACCACTCTGTGCTCACTCAGACTTCCCAGTCTCCCATGAAGACCTCTGGCATTTTTCTCAGTCCTCCCCACATGCTCCGAATTTTCTTCCTATGAGGCTCTAGAGGCCCTTTGTCTCTCATTTCTGTTGCTTTAGTGCTTGTTGAGGCCCTGACAAGTTACAAGCATGAATAATAATTCCTAACATTTATGGAATCCTCAACATGTTTTAGCTTCTTTTCCTGCCGTCTTTCACTTAATCCTCCCAATTCTGTTGTTATCCTTACCTGACAGGTGAAAAAGCTGAGGTATTGTGAGCTACCCCACTACCAACTAAGGGGAAGGGTCAGGATTCAAATTTTGTGTGTCTCTGTTTTTTCTTAGTTTGAAGTATAGTTGATTTATATGTTTCAGGTGCACAGTAAAATGATTCAATTATACATATATCCATATACATGTTTTTCAATTGATTTTCCATTATAGGTTATTGCAAGATTTTGAATATAGTTCCCTGTGCTATACAGTAGGTCCTTGTTTATCTATTCTGTATATAGTAGTCCATATATTGTAATCCCAAATTCCTAATTTATCCCTCCCCCACGTCCCCCTTTTGTAACCATTAGTTTCTTTTCCATGTCTATGGGTCCATCTGTTTTGTAATTAAGTTCATTTGTATCATTATTTTAGACTCCACATATAAATGATATCATATGATAATTATTCTCTGACTTACTTCATTGTATGATACACTCTAGGACCATTCCGTGTTGCTGCAAATGGCATTATTTCATTCTTTTTTATGGCTGAGTAATATTCCCTTACATTCCATTTATATATATATATATACACCTCATCTTCTTAATCCATTCTTCTATCAATTGGCATTTAGGTAGCTTCCATGTCTCTGCTGTTTTAAGTAGTGCTGCTGTAAACATTGGGGTACATGTATCTTTTTGAATTAGCATTTTCAGTTTTTCTACATATATGCCCAGAAGTGGAACTGCTAGACTACTTGGTAACTCTTTTTTTTCAGTTTTTAAAGGAACCTCCATACTGTTTCCCATAGTGGTTGTGGCTCAGCAGTAACAAAAACAACTAGTATCCATGGGGATGCAGGTTTGGTCCTGGGCTTGTTAAGAACCCAGAATTGCCATGAACTGGTATAGGTCAAAGGCAGAGCTTGGATCTGGTGTTGCTGTGTAGGTGGCCATGGTGTAGGTCTAGTTAACAGTGTAGGCAGGTGCCCTTTTCTCCAAAATCTGCCTAGTATTTGTTTTTTGTAGACTTATAAATAATGGCCCTTCTGACTGGTATGAGGTGATACCTCATTATAGTTTTCATTTGCATTTTGCTAATAATCGGTGCTGTTGAGTATCTTTTCATGTGCCTGCTGGCCATCTGTATGTCTTCTTTGTAGAAATGTCTTTATCTGTTTAGGTCTTCTGCCCATTTTTTGATTGGGGTTTGATTTCTTTTGCTGTTGTTGTTGTTTTGTTTTGCTTTTTAGGGTTGCACCTGTGGTATATGGAAATTCCCAGGTTAGGGGTTGAATCGGAGCTGCCAGCCTACACCATGGCCACAGCAACACCAGATCCAAGCTCTGCCTTTGACCTACACCAGTTCATGGCAATTCTGGGTTCTTTTTGTTTGTTTGTTTGTTTGTTTGTTTGTTTGTCTTTTTGCTGTTTCTTTGGGCCGCTCCTGCGGCATATGGAGGTTCCCAGGCTAGGGGTCTATTCGGAGCTGTAGCCACTGGCCTACGCCAGAGCCACAGCAACTCAGGATCTGAGCCGCGTCTGCAACCTACACCACAGCTCACGGCAACGCCGGATCGTTAACCCACTTGAGCAAGGGCAGGGACCGAACCCGCAACCTCATGGTTCCTAGTCGGATTCGTTAACCACTGCGCCACGACGGGAACTCCAATTCTGGGTTCTTAACAAGCCCAGGACCAAACCTGCATCCCCATAGATACTAGTTGTTTTTGTTACTGCTGAGCCACAACGGGAACTCCCTGTTTTGTTTTGTTTTGTTTTGTTTTGAAATTGAGCTGTTCCATACATAGAAATCTGTTGCTTGTTCTATATACTAATAACAACATAGCAGAAGGAGAAATTAAGGAAAAAATTCCATTTATCATCACATCAGAAAAAAAAAAAAACCCAAGGAGGCAAAAGACCTATACCCCCAAATCTATAGGATATTGATGAAAGAAATTGAAGATAGCACAAACAGATGGAAACATATGTCATGTTCTTGAATTGGAAGAATCAATATTGTTAAAATGACTAAAGCAACCTACAGATTCAGTGCAGTCTCTGTCACATTACCAATGGCATTTTTCACACACCTAGAAAAAAACATTTTAAAATGTGTATGGGAAAAGAAAAGATCTCTAATAGCCAAAACAATCTTGAGAAAGAAGTACAGAGCTGGAGGAATCATGTTCCCTGACTTCAGACCATACTACAAAGCTACAATAATGAAAACAGTACAGTATTGGCAAAAACATCAGATACATAATCAGTGACACAGGATAGAAAGCCCAGAAATAAACCCATGCACTTATGGTCAGTTTGTCTTAAGACGAAGGATGGAAGGATATACAGTGGAGAAGACAGTCTCATTAATAAGTGGTGCTGGGACATCTGGAACAGCTCCATGTAAGAGGATGAAATGAGAACATTCTCTAACACCATATACACAAATAAATTCAAAATGAATTAAAGACCTAAATGTAAGAGGAGATACCATAAAACTCCTAGAGGAAAATATAGGAAGAACACTCTTTGGCATGGATCACAGCAATACTTTCTTGGATCCATCTCCTAGACTAATGGGGAAAAAAAGAAAAATAAATCAATGGGGCCTAATTAAGCTTCAAACTTTTTTCACGGCAAAGGAAAATATAAACAAAGCAAAAAGAACTCTTAGGAAATGGGAGAAAATATATGCAAATTATGCAACTGACAAAGGGTCAATTTCCAAATAGAGACAGGATTCAGATTTAATTTAAGGAGAATTCCAACTCCATAGCCTGAGCAGATAACCACTCTGCTAGTAACCTCAAAATCCTTTTGATTGCAGTCCATGGTGGAACTGCTTCATATCATGATTTTATGTGAGTGTGGGGCACACACATAAGACACACACAGGAACAAAACCTTCACAAAATAATATTACTCTTGCTCTGTGCTCTGATCTTTTCTATCAGTTCTAGTTCATATTAGAGACAATGATGGTCGTGTGGCACATTTATTTCCTGATCCTTTGGTTGCTCCTGCATTTTGACAAACACTGTCCCTCCCTATCCCCCTGTTGGGCTGGTCCTGGTCCATGTGAGCCTCGTACCAGGGGCTTAATTGTTCCAGATTCTCCTGGCAGCCCTGCAAGGTTAGCGCTATCTTCCAGAGAGGGGACTGATGCTTGGGAAGGTTAAGATCTCACTGTGAGTCTACTAGCTGATAAGCAGTAGAATCAGAGCTTAGAACTGTCCTTTTTTTTTTTAAAACTAAATGTTTGTTGAAGTGAATGATATTCTCATCAGATATTTTTTCCACTTTTTCCTATCACCCCACTCAAAAGGATTCCCCAAACCATAACAAAAGTGAACAACTACAGAGCAAAGCTGGAAGGTATTTCTCCTAGTGTTGTACCCCTAATTTGAAGGACAGTATCAGTTTAGAAATAGGCTTATTCACTTATATGCCATGGGCTAATAAGTGTCAGGAGAAGATATTCGATATCTTACCCTCTCCAGCGCAGAGCCATTTTTCTTCACAATGTCAAGCTGGCTATGGAGGTGGAGAAAATCTATTGGTTTGGTTACCTGAAGTTACCTATTTAAGTGCCGAAAGCTTATATCCTTCTTCCCCCAAACACATAGGAAGCAGTGTTGCTTGTGTCTGAACACCCTGATGGAGGGACCCTAGGAAGCTGAGAGCAGACTCTGAGCAGGGTCTGCTTCTTGAGTGCTATTTCTTGAGTTGTCTGCTTAGGTGAGCTGGGCCCACATCAGCCTCCCTGACTCCCTGCTCCCTGTGATCCTGGGAGCAGCGGGAGCTTCCGGGGTGCTCTCTCCCCGTCCCAGGCTCATCCCTGTCACTGCTGACCCCATCATGAGCAGATCAGAACTAAGAAGATGTGGTCTTAGCAAGGACCTGCACAGGAACCAGAGACAGAGGAGTGGGGACTTAGTCAGTCCTGGAGTCCTGGGGGGACCTTTCAAAAACAGTTATGGAGGCATAGACAGTGCTTCTCCATTTGTGTTCTGACTTTCAGGAAGACGTAATAATTGAAAGCACTTCCTAAATACTTTCCATCGACAATGGGCAGCCACAGTGTATGTGTTCTTTGTGCTCCAGACTGAAGTGTGTTCCCCAGAAAGAACAGCAACTGTGATGATATTAAGGGAACAGAAGCAAAGTTGCTTCTCTGAAAGAATCTGGAAAACAGATTTCAAAACTTCATTGGATGTTTCTTTATACCTAGGGATCTTTATCCTTTTGGCACAAAGGTAATATTTTCAGTTGAAGAGGGATCCCATGTAAACTGAGTATTTATGCTTGTAACTCAAAGTTTGGCACTGAACAACGTCTGTCATCTTTATCATGATTAAACAGATTCATTTTTGATATTTAAGAGGTTTTTTTTTAAAACAAAACAAAACAAAAGGTGAATATTTTTTAAACAGCCCACGCTGCTCATTTGGTATTTCCATTCCTGCGTTTTCTTCAGTAGTTCGAAGAAACTGAACCAGAGCTGTGTCTTTAAGACTCCTCCCTGATTACCTAGGTTTCTTTCCCTTTTTTTCTTAGTAATAACAAAACTCAAAGAGGAGGTGGATGTAGTGTTACTAGTAAAGAAAGACAGCTGGATTCTAGCCTAATGCAGGCGGCACTTTGTTTCTGACACTGAAATCTTTGTAAAATCCCATGAAACTGTTCCTGGGAGTCGCAGCAAGAGGACTTTATGGGACTTAAATTCTCTTTGCTTTGTTGGTAAACAGTGTTCTTCCGATTATGAATGGTGATTAGTTGATTCAGAGGCTACAGGATTTAAAAAGAAAAGAAGGAAGCCAAGATGTACAGTGACTTCAGGTGATTCCCTCATTCTTGAAACAGGGGCACTGGCTGCCCCTTAAGTCAGGTCCTCAGATTAGAAATGAGAAGGTAGCCCTTAGGAAACAGCAGCAATAGCTGCTCTTGAGGATGTATTTTAGTGGAGGGCGGTTTTCTGGTTTGGGACTGAAACAATTTGGGCAAACTGTTGTGCTTAATCCGTGTAATTTGTCACCAGTTGTATGGTTTTTGCCTTGATCCCAGGTCCTTAAACCTGGGTAGGGTTTCTTTTTAAGATAATGAGGGTCTTGTCTTCCAGCAGCGCAGACACAAGGGCCAGTAAGACTGCAGTTCTCAGTCTTGCAGCTGTGTTGAGGGATTATCCACTTACTACACTAAGTGCTCTGATTCAGAGTGGCCGTTTTTGGGTAACACAGCTAATATGAACTTGTGTTCTCTTAGTTAAAGTACAAAAAATTACTACTGAATGTGGCAGAAAGAATTAAATTTGGTTTTGGTTTGTTTTTAGTAATTTCATTGAAGTATAGGTGACTCCCAATGTTTGTTAGTTTCAGGTGTACAGCAAAATGAATCAGCCATACACACACACACATATACATATATCCATTCTTTTCCAGATTCTATCCCCATATAAGCTATCACAGGGTATTTAATGGTTTTCCTCGAGATACCGAGTAGGTCCTGGTTACCAATCGATTTAGTATATAGTAGTGTGTATATGCCAGTCTCAACCTCCCAATCCATACAAAGGATTAAATTTTAAAAGCATAAATTTTAAACCATTATGAATACAATTTGCGGGTGGGGAGCTGCACTCAAAGTTCCCAGGCCAGGGATCAAACCTTCATAGCAGTGGCAGCCTGCTGTGGCAATGCTGGATCCTTAACCTGCTGTACCACAAGGGACGTTCCAAAACAATTTGGAAACGAATGTTCCACTTACTGTTTTACATTGAACAAGTGTATTGGTTTCCATGACTCTGCTGTGCCAGCTAACTCTTAGTAACTCTGCAGTTTAATTGTGCACCTTCAGAAAAAAAAATATGTGGGCCGATAAATTTTGTGGGTATTTATGTGTCCTACTATAAATGTCTACAATGAGTGTTTTGCCTGCAGATGTTTATAAAATTAATTTATTAACTTCATTGCTTAGAGGTGAGTAATTAAATATTATCTGTTGGAAATGATCATTAGTTTGACCCTTACCTGCCCTTGCAGTGTATGTCTGTGAGCATTTTGATTACTTTGGAAGATAACAGAGGTTTCTAATTGTCAAGGGATGAATGTAAAAACCAAAGTGAACACTGTGCCTAAAAGGCATTGACATTTTAAAACAGACATTGTTCACGAGTTGCTGCTTTAAAGAAAAATGCAACTTCAGTCAGTTAATGTTTTAATCAATCCTTCTTTTCCTTCAACTTTTTGTTGAAATTTTACTGATTTTGAAACATTTGGCACTAACAGAGAAATATTTATTAAACTATGTTCTTTCATCTAATACTGCTAAGTAAATACTAGTAATGCCCAGTATGTTCTTTGAAACTGTTACTACAGATTTAAATGTGGGCCCTTATTGCTGTCGGAGATCTTAACCTTATTATTATTTTTTTTCTTTTTACGACAACCAGCAATGGTTTGGTGCTAATGGGCAGAACCTCCTTAAGGCCTGCCGCGTGTCTGAGGGCTCTGACCACAGCTCAGCCTGAAGCAGCTGCAGGCGTCTGGCAGGGGCTCAGGAGGAGGGACTCCTCTTTCTGCAAAGAATCTCACTCTAGTCCCCAGTCTGTGCAGAGCCTCATCCCATTCAAGGAGTTTCCTGAAGAGAAGAAGGTGAGGGAGGTGACAGTAGAGAGAGGCCCCGATTATGAAGCAGGTGATTGAACTTTAAATGGGGTCCCTGGCCTGTTCTCCTGAACCAGCAAAATGGCTGTCAGTAACCTGCTAATACTGTGAGCCTTTTTTTTTGTGAATTGAAGGAACAAATTAAAAAACGCTATTTAAAAAGTTTTTTTTTTTTTGTTTTTTTTTTTTTGTAGCTTAGCTTAGGTAATGCCTCTCTAGAGTACATGTTGAAAACCTGGTGGATGCTTCAAACCTTAGACCTCTTACAAGACGTGAACTTGTTCTGTGAGAAGAACCTGGAGGGAAAAACTGTTCAGGTCACACAAGCTGTGATGGGCAAAGAGACATTCTTGTCCTTATTATGAGCACAGAGACCCCTTCTCCCTTCGCCCAGTTGGGCTCAAAGCTGGTTCATTAACCATCATCATCTCCTCAAACACGAGTCCTTGAAGGGTCCCGCATCTGGGCCCCGGAGTAGAATCCGGCCCCTGGTTTAGAGCCTTGAGGGAAGGTGGGGAGAGTCAGAGGGGAGGGGGGAATAGTGGGCACCAGCCTCCCCTTGCCTGCTGACGTCGTTTGTGTAAACCTCGTGGAAAAGCTGAAGGAGGCGCCATTGCCTGGCCTGTGGCAACAGAGTTGCTCATTCCAGAGAGTGAGAAGTTTTTCCAGAATGTAAAGTAGGTGATGGTGATTTCCCTGACAGGGAACTCTTACCATTGCCTAAGTGGTTGTTTAGTCTTTGAACCTAAATTTGAGAGTTTTAAGGGGACCTTACATTTGGGTCTCAGGATTTTTCAGCTCAGTTCAGTATTCCTTTTGTAATGTCATATGACCAGTGATTTTCGGTGCTTTGGAGGTATGTTGGCCGCTTAAACAGCTTTGTGCAAAGAGAGCTCCCTTCACAATTTTTAAAAATTTTTTATTTATATGTAGTTAATTGACAAGGTTGGGATAATTTCTGCTGTACAACAAAGTGACCCAGTCATGTGTATACACATATCCATTTCTCTCAGATTCTTTCCCCACATAGATTATCACCGGACACTGGGTAGAGTTCTCTGAGCTGTACAGCAGGTCCCCAATGGCCAGTCCTTCCATATACCTCAGTGTGCATATGCCAATCCCAAACCCCCGATCCATCCCTCGCTTCCCCCCACCTGTCCCCCTTTGGCAACTGTATGTTTTTCAATGTCTGTGAATCTGTTTCTGTCCTGTAAATAAGTTCATTTGTGTCCTTTCTTTTTAGATTCCACATGTAGGTGATATCACATGATGCTGGTCTTTCACTGTCTGACTTTACTTAAAATGATAATCTCTAGTTCCGTCCATGTTGCTGCTGATGGCATTGTTTCATGCTTTCTGTGGCTAAGTAATAGTCCACTGTGTATCTATATACCACATCTTCTTTATCCATTCTTCTGTCACTTGACGTGGAGGTTGCTTGCCAGTCTTAGCTGTTATAAGTAGTGTTGCAGTGAACACTGGGGTGCATGTATGTTTTCGAATTATAATTTTTTTCTGGATAGATGCCCATAAGTGGGATGGCAAGATTATATGGTAGTTCTATATTTAATTTTTTGAGAAACCGCCATACTGTTTTCCACAGTGGTTCCACCAATTTACATCCCCACCAATATTGTAGGAGGATTTCCTTTTCTCTACACCCTCTCCAACATTTATTATTTGTAGACTTTTTGGCAATGGGCATTCTGGATGGTATAAGGTGGTACCTCATAGTAGTTTTGATTTGCATTTCTTTAATAATTAGAGACGTTGAGCATCTTTTCATGGGTTTTTTTGGCTATCCGTACGTGTTCTTTGGAGAAATATCAAGTTAGATCTTCTGCCCATTTTTTTTTCTTTTATGCTGTTTGTTTTTTTGCTATTGAACTGTAGGAGGTGGTTGTATATTTTGGAGATTGATTCCCTGTCAGTTGCTTCTTAGGCAACTATTTTCTCCCATTCTGTAGGTTGTCTTTTTGGTTTGTTTATGGTTTCCTTTACTGTGCAAACGCTTTTATGTTTAATTAGGTCCCATTTGTTTATTTTTATTTTTGTTTTCTTTAGGAGGTGTATCTGAGAAGATATTGCTGTAGTTTATATCAGAGAGTGACCTATGTTTTCCTCTAGGAGTTATCCAGTATCTGGTCTTACATTTCGGAAAGTCTTTTTAATTTTGGATTTTGCTTAGAGTTGTGTCTTTTTTTGGTGGCACAGCGTGTGTCTTCTGCACCCATTTCTCTCTCACCAGACTTCAAACTAAGACAGTAGGGAAAGAAGGTACAGGAGGCTCTCCGAGTGTCCTCCTTCTTCTTGGCTACGGAAGGAAATGTCTTCATCTTTGTTCTCGGGCTTTTGTGAGTGAGGAGGAACAAACAGTCCAGCCCAAGGCCAGGCGGGAGGATTTAAGGCTGGCGATTCCTTGCAACAGTCCTGGGCCCTCGTGGAAGAGTCAGGTCTCTTTTGTTCTCACATCCATGTGTCCCATTGTCCTGCCCCTTCACTGAAAGGAACCATTTGGGTTCTTCTCTGCTGCCCATGTTCTTGTGGTTTAGGTTACTAGAGCCTTCCAGAAGAAAACGTAAATGGCCTATGTGAGCTTATGTGCAAGATCCTGTCTTGAAACCGAGAAAGAGGCTTGTGTTTCCAGACTGATTTACTTGTGTCTCTTCTGGAAGCAGATGAATAGGAACAATAGTTTTTTGGTGTGGTGCTCGTCACAGTGGGTTTCAGGTCACCCTGGCCCTGCAGTTAATAATGAGGTTTTGTGAGGCTCATTCTCCTGATGCACTGCAATGCGTCCACTCCACAGGTGAGACTTCAGTTTGCCATTCGAAGGAGTCTGGCTTTTAGCACCAGGCCAAAGGCTGTTCCTTTCTCTTCTTCAGTTTTTTTCTTAAGATCACACATTTCGACACTTTCTTTTCTTAGTGTTCAGTTGTCTGCAAGATTTTTTTAAAAATTTTTTTATATAATTTTTTTATTTTCCCACTGTATAGCAAGGGGGTCAGGTTATCCTTACATGTATACATTGCAATTACAGTTTTTTCCCCCACCCTTTCTTCTGTTGCAACATGAGTATCTAGACATAGTTCTCAATGCTACTCAGCAGGATCTCCTTGTAAATCTATTCTAGGTTGTGTCTGATAAGCCCAAGCTCCCGATCCCTCCCACTCCCTCCCCCTCCCATCAGGCAACCACAAGTCTCTGCTCCACGTCCATGATTTTCTTTTCTGAGGAGATGTTCATTTGTGCTTGATGTTAGATTCCAGTTATAAGTGATATCATATGGTATTTGTCTTTGTCTTTCTGGCTCATTTCACTCAGGATGAGAGTCTCTAGTTCGATCCATGTTGCTGCAAATGGCATGATGTCATCCTTTTTATGGCTGAGTAGTATTCCATTGTGTATATATACCAAATCTTCCGAATCCAATCATCTGTCGATGGACATTTGGCTTGTTTCCATGTCCTGGCTATTGTGAATAGGGCTGCAATGAACATGCGGGTGCATGTGTCTCTTTTAGGTAGAGATTTGTCCGGATAGATGCCCAAGAGTGGGATTGCAGGGTCATATGGAAGTTCTATGTATAGATTTCGAAGGTATCTCCAGACTGTTCTCCATAGTGGCTGTACCAGTTTACATTCCCACCAGCAGTGCAGGAGGGTTCCCTTTTCTCCACAGCCCCTCCAGCACTTGTTCTTTGTGGATTTATTAATGATGGCCATTCTGACTGGTGTGAGGTGGTATCTCATGGTAGTTTTGATTTGCATTTCTCTTATAATCAGCGATGTTGAGCATTTTTTCATGTGTTTGTTGGCCATCTGTATATCTTCTTTGGAGAAATATCTATTCAGGTCTTTTGCCCATTTTTCCATTGATTGATTGGCTTTTTTGCTGTTGGGTTGTATAAGTTGTTTATATATTCTAGAGATTAAGCCCTTGTCGGTTGCATCATTTGAAACTATTTTCTCCCATTCTGTAAGTTGTCTTTTTGTTTTCTTTTGGGTTTCCTTTGCTGTGCAAAAGCTTTTCAGTTTGATGAGGTCCCATGGGTTTATTTTTGCTCTAATTTCTATTGCTTTGGGAGACTGCCCTGAGAAAATATTCATGATGTTGATGTCAGAGAGTGTTTTGCCTATGTTTTCTTCTAGGAGTTTGATGGTGTCCTGTCATATATTTAAGTCTTTCAGCCATTTTGAGTTTATTGTTGTGCATGGTGTGAGGGTGTGTTCTAGTTTCATTGCTTTGCATGCAGCTGCCCAGGTTTCCCAGCAATGCTTGCTGAATAGACTTTCTTTTTCCCATTTTATGTTCTTGTCTGCAAGATATTTTAGAGCATACTTTGTACAGTGGAAAATTAATTGAGAGGTACTGTTTTGTAAACAAGCATTTGCACCTTATTATTATTATTTTTTTGTCTTTTTGCCATTTCTAGGGCCACTTCGATGGCATATGGAGGTTCCCAGGCTAGGGGTCAAATCGGAGCTGTAGCCACCGGCCTACACCAGAGCTACAGCAACGCGGAATCCGAGCCGTGTCTGCAACCTACACCACAGCTCACAGCAACGCCGGATCATTAACCCACTGAGCAAGGGCAGGGACCGAACCCGCAACCTCATGGTTCCTAGTCGGATTCGTTAACCACTGTGCCACGACGGGAACTCCTGCAACCTTATTTTTAATGATTACGGTAAATTTTGGTTTTCCATGTTTTAATTCTGTTCTATAATCAGTCTAGCATGATAAAAAGTTAAGTTAATAACATTCACAATTTTGGGGTATTTAGGAACCTGTTTTATTCACTGGAACAATGAGGAAAAATCTGGATCCCTTACATAAGTATACGGATGAGGAACTGTGGAATGCCTTAGAAGAGGTAATTTATTAAATGTAATTAACTTGTTGGTGTAAGTGTGTGTACATTGGTAGCATTGCAGGTAATTAAGGGGAGCTTATGAGTTTCACTGACTTTGTTTACCTCCCAGGAGACCATTGATGACCTGGGTACACGTGTAAATGGAAATATGTGTATCGATGGTGATGAAAACTAAGATGATGCCTTATGTTTTCATTTTAGCTTTATTCCTAGAACCCAGTGTAACCAGAGACATTATCTTGTCCTTAGCAAAGCACTAAACTAGAAGATATAATTATGGGTTCAAATTCTACCAAGTGACCCAATAAATTAATTACCTTAATTACCCTGCAATATTCACTTTATTCCTCGGGTCTTAGGGCGCATCTACTAAGTGGAGACAAAAGTAGTTTTTTCACTATTACCTGAAAGATAAATGAGATCATACCAATAAAAAGCCGTTAAGTTTTGTAAGTGTTTATAAAGGTAAATTATGTAGTTGGGAGGTGATGTTAACTGTTTTTTGACAATCATGTCATTTTGATGCTGCAGCATGAATGCGGATAACAGAACCTGGGTCTTTTGCTCAGTTTTAATATGCAAAGGTTTATTTCTAGATAATTTTCTGTTTAATTGTGTGTGTTTCCCTTTACATGAATTTTTGAATTTCCTTACCTTTGCATGAAAAGGATTTTGACTTCTTAAAAAAATTTTTAGTTATATATATATATCCATTCTTTTTCTCATATAGGTTATTTCAGAATATTGAGTAGACCTTTCTGTGGTTTATATATTTTGATACAGATTATTTTGTGTATTCACCCAAGTTTTGTAAATTGATTCTATGATGGCTGAAGCTCTGTCTAGACTTGTGAACTGTAGACTGGGTTGTGTTTTCCCAGAGGACCTAGCTCAGTTTTCTGCTTTTAAAAAGAAGCACTTAATAAAAAGTTTCTAGGAGTTCCCGTCGTGGTTCAGCTGAAATGAATCTGACTAGCATCCATGAGGACATGTGTTTATTCCCCGGCCTCACTCAGTGTGTTAAGGATCTGGCATTGTCGTGAGCTGTGGTATAGGTCACAGATGTGTCTTGGATCCTGCACTGCTGTGGCTGTGGAGTAGGCTGGCAGCTACAACTCCTATTTGAACCCATCCTGGGAACCTACATATGCCACGGGTGCAGCCCTAAAAAGTCTAATAGTAATAATAATAGTAGTAGTGGTAGTAGTAGTAATAGTAGTACTAATAATAAATTAAAAAATAAGAAGTTACTGAATATTTAGCAATCTCATTATTTCAGAGAAATGTGCTTGCTTCTTTTTTTTTTTTTTTTTTTTTTTGCTTTTTAGGGCCGCACCCATGGCATATGGAGATTCCCAGGCTAGAGGTCTAATTAGAGCTGTAGCCACTGGCATACACCTCTGCTCATGGCAATGCCAGATCCTTAACCCACTGAGCAAGGCCAGGGATGAAACCTGCAACCTCATGGTTCCTAGTTGGATTCATTTCCACTGCACCACAATGGGAACTCCCAAGGGTGGCTTATTTCTTAAAACATGTTTTTAAAATACAAATCCATGTGACTGTTCACATTCTTATTTTGATCTGGTGCATTTGGCATTTAGTGTCACCCTTCTAGGGATAGTTCTGAAGTCTGTGGGTGGATTTGGAGGCCTGACAATTTCCTGCCAGTGATTCTGGTTCCTGAGCGCATGTCAGCACTCATTTTTTACACACTCACTCTGCATTAAAGCAACTGGTGGGCTTTTATTCTCCTAAATCAAGCCGATTACTCCACCTTCTCTGACTTGAAAAGCATTGCACCTCTCGTATTTCATTTAAGTTTATTAATCTTTCTACATTTAAATTCTGGAAGAGAAAGGTGGGGAGAGAAGTAGGCCATCACATATAAAGAAAAATAGGATGATCCACTGATTTGAAATCACAGAGTAGATTTAATGGTGAAATTGTGATATCTTAAAAAACTCTAGAGACATGATTAAGATAGTTGAATAGAAGGACTGGAGCTCAACTTCGCTCCTAAAAACAACAAAATTAGAACCAAATGCTGAACAGCCTTCAACCAACTGGACTGGAAATTTTCAAAAAGATATCCTACTTCAGAAGACAAAGAGGAGGCCACATCAAATGGTTGAAGGGGTGATTATGTGATATAAGCAACCCGAAACCTCCCGGGTGGGAAGTCCACAGTTTGGAAAGTATCTGTATCACAGAGACTCACCTACAGGAGTGAGAGTTCTGAGCCCCACATCAAGTGCGCATGCCTGAGGATCTGGCATTGGGAGAAAGAGCCCCTGGAACATCTGGCATTGAAGACCACTAGGGTTTATGCACAAGAGCTCCACATGACTGGGGCAAACAGGGACCACATTCTTGAAAGGCACACACAGGCTTTCATGTGTCCTGGGTCCCAGGGCAAATCAGAGGCTCCAAAGGAATCTGGGCCAGACCTGACTGCAGCCTTGGAAAATTCCCTGGGAAAACAGGGGTGAATGTGGCTTGTTGTGGGGGAAGGACACGGGAAACAAAGCTCCTGGGAATATTGATCAGCATGCCTTTCTCTGGAGGTGGCCATTTTGGGAAAATCTGGACCCACCCATCGGGCACTGAGGTGCCCCAGGCCAAACAACAATCCAGGCTGGATCACAGCCCTGCCCATCAATAAACAGGCTGCCTAAAGACCCCCAGGCATACAGCTGCCTCTAATCTCATCCAGAGACAAAGCCCCACCCACCAGAGGGATAGGAATCACCTCCACCTACCAGTGGGCAGGCACCAGTCCCTCCCATCAGGAAGCCTGCAGCAAGCCCCCATACCAACTTCAGCCACAAGGGGGCATACACCAGAAGTAAGAGAGGCTACAATTTTATTTTCTGTTAAAACGTCATCACACCCAAAACCTGTAAAAATGAAAAGACAGAGAACTATAACTGAGATAAGAGAGAAAGAAAAATCCTAGAAAAACAGCTAAGTGATCTGGAGATTCTCAGCCTCCAAGAAAAAGACTTTAGACTGATGATGCTGAAGATGATGAAACAATGGAAATAAAATGGAGGCAAAGATTGTTACTTTAGAGCAAACATTGAGCAAGGAAATACATGATTTAAAACTTAAGCAAGAAGAGATGCAAAATACAATAACTGAAATGAAAAATTCACTAGAAGCAACCAACAGCAGAATACAGGAGGCAGAAGAATGAATAAGCAAGGTGGAAGACAGACCAGTGGAAATCACTGATGTGGAACAGAAAGAAGAAAAGCAATTGAAAAGAAACGAGAGTCTCAGAGAACTCTGGGACAACATTAAATGCATCAACATCCATATGATGGGGTGCCAGAAGAAGAGTGAGAGAAAGGAACAGAAAAAATATTTGAAGAGATAATAAATGAAAACTTTCCTAACATGGGAAGGGAACTACTCAATCAAATCTAAGAGGTGCAACAAATACTGTATAAAATAAACCTAAGGAGAAATACACCGAGACACATATTAATCAAACTGACCAAAATTAAAGACAAAGAGAAAATCTTGAAAGCAGCTAGGGAAAAGAAAGAAGTAACATACAAGGGAACTCCAATAAGGTTATTGGCAGATTTTTCAACAGAAACTCTGCAGGCCAGAAGGGAGTGGCATGATATACTTAAGGTGATGAAAGGGAAAAACCTACAACCAAGATTACTCTACCCAACAAGGCTCTCATTTGGATTTGAAGGACAAATCAAAAGCTTCACAGATAAGCAAAAGCTAAGAGAATTCAGCACCACTAAACCAGCTTTACAACAAATACTAAAGGAACTTCTCTAGGCAGAAAAGAAAAGGCTGTGACCAGAAACAAAAATGCCACAAATGACAAGGCTTTCCAGTAAAGGCATATATACAGTAAAGATAGGAAATTATCCATTGACAATTATACTACCAATATCAGAAATTGTCAGAAGAGGAGCCTACAAATGGAGGACACTGGAGATGCACTTGCAATTAAGAGACCAACAACTTAAAACAATTGCCTATTTATATTGAGTCCTATACCAAAACTTCAGGGCAGCTGCAAACCAAAAATCTGCAATTGATACACAAACAAATAAGAAAAATCAATTCAAATACAATGCTAAAGATAGTCATCAAACCAGAAGAGGAGAGAACAAGAGAAGAAGGGAAGAAAAAAGAGCAACAAAAACAAATCCAAAGCAATTCATAAAATGGCAATAAGAACATACATACCGATAATTACCTTAAATGTAAATGGACTAAATGCCCCAAGCATAAGACATAGACTGGCTGAATGGACACAAAAACAAGACCCATATGTACGCTGTCTTCAAGAGACCCATTTCACTTCTAGGGACACATAAAAATTGAAAGAGTGAAGATGGAAGAAAATATTCCACACAAACGGGAATCAAAAGAAAGCTGAGTAGCAATACTCATATCAGACAAAATAGACCTTAAAATGAAGAATATTTTGGAGACAAGGAAGGACCTTACCTAATGATCAAAGGATCAATCCAAGAAGCAGATATAACAACTGTAAATCTATATGCACCCTACATAGGATCACCTCATTAGATAAGGCAACTGCTAACAACCTTAAAAGGAGAAATCAACAGTAACACAATCATACTGGGGGACTTTAACACCCCACTTACAGCAGTGGACAGATCATCTAGACAGAAAATCATCATGGAAACACAGGCCCTAAATGAAGCATTAGACCATTTGGACTTAGTAGATATTTATAAGACATTCCATCCAAAAGCAGGAGAATACACATTCTTCTCTATGGAACACTCTCTAGGATTGATCACATTCTGTGCCAAAAATCAAGCCTCGGTAACTTTAAGAAAACTGAAATCCTATCAAGCATCTTTTTCTACCACAATGCTATACGACTGGAAATCAACAACAACAAAAAAAAAAAGTGCAAAAAACACAGCCACATGCAGACTAAACAACCAATGGATCAGTGAAGATATCAGAGAGGAAATTAAAAAATACCTAGAAGCAAATGAGAACAAAGATACAACACTCTCAAACCTATGGGAAGCAGAAAAGGCAGTTATAAGAGGGAAGTTGGTGGCAATACAAGGAAACAAGAAAAAGCTCAAATAAACAACCTAAAATTGGAGTTCCCATTGTGGCACAGTGGTTAACGAACTTGACTAGGAACCATGAGGTTGCAGGTTTGATCCCTGGCCTTGCTCAGTGGGTTAAGGATCCAGCGTTGCCATGAGCTGTGGTGTAGGTTGCAGACACGGCTTGGATCCCGAGTTGCTGTGGCTCTGGCGTAGGCTGGCGGCTACAGCTCTGATTAGACCCCTAGCCTGGGAACCTCCATGTGCCGCAGGAGCAGCCCCAAAAAGGCAAAAAGACAAAAAAAAACAAAAACCAAAAAACAAAAACCTAACATTACATCTAAAGCAGCTAGAGACAGAACAGACAAGACTAAAAGTTAGCAGAAGAAATCATAAAGATCAGAGCAGAAATCAATGAAATAGAAATGAAGAAAAGCATAGAAAAGATCAATGAAACTAAAAGTTCTTAGAAAAGATCAACAAAATTGATAAACCCTTAGCCAGACTTATCACGAAAAAAAAGAGGACTCAAATCAATAAAATTAGAAATGAAAAGGGAGAGGTATCAGTGGACATCACAGAAATACAAAGGATCATAAGAGACTACTACATGCCACTATATGCCAATAAAATGGGAAACCTAGAAGAAATGGACAAATTCTTAGGAAAGTATCATCTTCCATGACTAAACCAAGATGAAATAGAAAAGATGAACAGACCAATCACAAGTACTGAAATTGAAAGTGTGATTTAAAAACTTCCAACAAACCAAAGTCCTGATGGCTTCACAAGCGAGTTCAATCTAACATTTAGAGAAGAGCTAACACCTATCCTTTTGAAACTATTCCAAAAACTCACAGAGGCAGGAACACTCCCAAACTCATTCTGTGAGGCCACCATTACCCTGATACCAAAACCACACAAAGATACCATAAAAAAAGAAAAATTTAGGCCAATTTCACTGATGAACATAGATGCAAAAATCCTCAACAAAATACTAGAAAACCTAATTCAACAATACATAGAAAGGGTTGCACAAAATGATCAAGTGGGATTTATCCCAGGGATGCAAGGATTCTTCAGTATCTGCAAATAAATCATTGTGATACACCACATTAACAAACTGAGAATAAAAACCATGTGATCCTGTGGAGTTCCTGTCATGGCTCAGTGGTTAACAAATCCAACTAGGAACCATGCAGTTGTGGATACTATCCCTGGCCTTCCTCAGTGGGTGAAGGATCCAGCGTTGCTGTGAGCTGTGGTATAGGTCACAGACATGGCTCAGATCCCAGCATTGCTGTGGCTCTGGCGTAGGCTGGCGGCTATAGCTCTGATTAGACCTCTAGCCTGAGCACCTCCATATGCCTTGGGTGTGGCCCTAGAAAAGGCAAAAAGACACACATACAAACACACATACACACACAAAATATGATCCTCTCAATAGATGCAGAAAAAATCTTTAACAAAATCCAATACCCATTTCTGATAAAAACCTTTTAGAAAGTGGGCATAGAGGGTACCTACCTCAACATTATGACAAACCCTCAGCTAACATCATTCAAACCCACAGCTAACATCATTCTCAATGGTGAAAAGCTGAAAGAATTCCTACTAAGACCAGGAAAAAGACAAGGATGTCCACTCTCGCCACTCCTCTTCAACATAGTTTTGGAAGTCCTAGCCACTGCAATCAGAGAAGTAAAAGAAATAAAAGGAATCCAAATTGGAAAGGAAGAAGTAAAACTATGACTATTTGCAAATGATATGTTACTATACTTAGAGAATCCTAAAGACTCTACCAAAAAATTAGAGCTCATAATTGAATTTGGCAAAGTCACAGGATATAAAATTAATACACAGAAATGGACTGCATTTCCATATACTAACAACAAAAGATTAGAAAGAGAAATTAGGGAAATAATACCACTTACCATCCCATCAAAAAGAATAAAATACTTAGGAATAAAGCTACCTAAAAGCAACAAAGGATCTCTACTCTGAAAACTATAAGATGCTTATGAAAGACATCAAAAATGACAAAAACAGATGGAAAGACATACCATGCTCTTGGATTGGGAGAATCAATACTGTCAAAATGACTCTACTACCCAAGGCAATCTACAGATTCAATGCAATCCCTATCAAAGTACTAAAGACATTTTTCACAGAATTTGAACAAAATATTTTAAAGTTTGTTTGGAAGCACAAAAGATCCAGAATAGCCAAAGCCATCCTGAAAAAGAAAAATGGAGCTGGAGGAATCAGGCACCCTTCCTTCAGATTATACTTCAAAGCTGTAGTCATCAAAACTGTATGGTACTGGCACAAAGACAAAAATATAGATCAGTGGAACAGGATAGAAAGCCCAAAATTAAACCCATGCACCTACAGCCAACTAATCTATGACAAAGGAGGCAAGGATATACAATGGAGAAAAGACAGCCCTTTCGGAGACGGGATTAAGATGGCGGAATAGAAGGACTGGAGCTCAACTTCTCTCCTAAAAACAACAAAATTCACAAGTAAAGACTGAGCACACTTCACCAAAATGGACCGGAAACCTTAAAAAAGATACCCTACTCCAGAAAAAAAACGAGGAGGCCACATCAAGAGGTAAGAGGGGCGATTTCACGATATAAACAACCCCATACCTCCTGGGTGGAAAGCTCCACAGACTGGAAACTAACTGGTTCACAGAGACTCACCTACAGGAGTGAGAGTTCTGAGCCACACATCAAACTCTCACATGTGAGGATCTGGCACAGGGAGAAAGAGCCCCAGAGCATCTGGCATTGAAGGCCAGTGGGGCTCATGCACAAGAGCTCCACCAGACTAGGGGAAACGGAGACCCCATTCTTAAAAGGCGCACACAGACTTTCACGTGCACTGAGTCCCAGGGCAAAGCAACGTCTCCAAGGGAATCTGGGTCAAACCTGACCGCAGTTCTTGGAGGACATCCTGGGAAAACAGGGGTGAATGTGTCTTGTTGTGAGGGAAGGACATTGAAAGCAAAGCTTTCGGGAATATTCAGCAGCAGTGCCTTTCTCTGGAGGTGGCCATTTTGGGAAAATCTGGCCCCACCCGTCAGCCAGCTGCTGAGAAGCCCCAGGGCAAACAGCAACCCAGGTGGGATCACAGCCCCACCCCTCAGTAAACAGGCTACCTAAAGACCCCTCAGGCACACAGCTGCCTCTAATCCCAGCCAGAGACTAAGCCCCACCCACCAGAGGGATTAGAATTGGCTCCTCCTACCAGGGGGCAGGCATCAGCCCCTCCCATCAGGAAGCCTCCACCAAGCCTCCATACTGACTTCAACCACAGGGAGGCAGACATCAGAAGTAAGAGAGGCTACAACTCTATTATCTGTAAGAAGGTCACCACACCGAAAACCTATAAAAATGAAAAGACAGAGAACTGTAACTCAGATGAGGGAGAAAGAAAAAACCCCAGAAAAACAGCTAAGCCCTGAGGAGAGTCTCAGCCTCCAGGAAAAAAACTTTAGACTGTTGATGCTGAAGATGATGCAAGACATTGGAAATAAACTGGAGGCAAAGATGTATAACTTACAGGAAACACTGACCAAAGAGATACAAGATATAAAACTTAAACAAGAAGAGATGCAAAATACAATAACTGAAATAAAAAATTCACTAGAAGCAGCTAACAGCAGAATACAGGAGGCAGAAGAACGAATAAGCAAGGTGGAGGACAGATTAGTGGAAATTACAGATGCAGAACAGAAAAGAGAAAAAAGATTGAAAGCAAATGAAGAGAGTCTCAGAGAACTCTGGGACAACGTGAAACGCATCAACATCCATATTATAGGGGTGCCAGAAGGAGAAGAGAGAGAGAAAGAGACAGAAAAAATATCCCAAGAGGTAATAGCCAAAAACTTCCCTAACATGGGGAAGGAACCACTCACTCAAATCCAGGAAGCACAATGAGTACCATACAAAGTAAACCCAAGGAGGAACACCCTGAGACACATACTAATCAAACTGACCCAAATTAAAGACAAAGAGAAAATCTTGAAAGCAGCTAGGGAAAAGAAACAAATAACATACAATGGAACTCCGATAAGGCTATCGGCAGATTTTTCCACAGAAACTCTGCAGGCCAGAAGGGAGTGGCATGATATACTCAACGTGATGAAAGGAAAAAACCTCCAACCAAGATTACTCTACCCAGCAAGGCTCTCCTTCAGATTTGAAGGAGAAATCAAAACCTTCACAGATAAGCAAAAGCTGAGAGAATCCAGCACCACTAAACCAGCCTTACAACAAATACTAAAGGAACTTCTCTAGGCAGAAAAGAACAAGAGAAGAAGGAAAGAAAAAAGAGCAGCAAAAACAAATCCAAAGTAATTAATAAAATGGCAATAGGAACATACATATCAATAATTACCTTAAATGTGAATGGACTAAACGCCCCAACCAAAAGACATAGACTGGCTGAATGGATACAAAAACAAGACCCATATATATGCTGTCTTCAAGAGACCCACTTCACTTCTAGGGACACATACAAATTGAAAGTGAGAGGATGGAAGAAATTATTTCATGCAAACGGGGATCAAAAGAAAGCTGGAGTAGCAATACTCATATCAGAAAAGACAGCCCCTTCAATAAGTGATGCTGGGAAAACTGGACAGCCACATGTAAAAGAATGAAATTAGAACACTCCCTATCACCATACATAAAAATAAACTCAAAATGGATTAAAGACCTAAATATAAGACCAGATACTATAGAACTCTCAGGGGAAAACATAGGCCAAACATTCTCCAACATAAACTACAGCAATATCTTCTCAGATCCACCTCCTAGAGTAATGACAATAAAAACAAAAATAAACAAATGGGACCTAATTTAAAAGTTTCTGCACAGCAAAGGAACCTCAAACCAAACAAAAAGACAACCCACAGAATGAGAGAAAATCTTTGCAAATGACAAGGGATTAATCTCCAAAATTTATAAATGCCTCCTACCGCTCAATACCAAAAAAAAAAAAAAACAAAAAACAACCCCATCAAAAAATGGGCAGAAGATCTAAACTGACAGTTCTCCAAAGAAGACAAACAGATTGCCAAAACACATGAAAAGATGTTCAATATCACCTATTATTAGAGAAATACAAATCAAAACCCCTATGAGGTACCTCCTTACACCAGCCAGGATGGCCACCATCAAAAAGTCTACAAGTAATAAGTGCTGGAGAAGTCGTGGAGAAAAAGGAACCCTAGTACACTGTTGGTGGGATCGTAAATTTTTGCAACCACTGTGGAAAACAGTATGGAGATCCCAAGGAGAACTAAAAATATATTTTGATCCAGCAATCCCACTCCAGGGCACTATCCAGGAAAAAACCATAACTCAAAAAGGCACACGTACTCCAATGTTCATTGCAGCACGATATACAATAGCCAAGACATGGAAACAACCTAAATGTCCATCCACAGAAGAGTGGATGAGGAATATGTGGTATATATACACAGGGAATGTTACTCAGCCATTAAAAGGAAAGGAAAATAACGGCATTTGCAGCAACATGGATGCACCTAGAAATTATCATGCTCAGTGAAGTCAGCCAGATGAGTGAGACACCAACATCAAATGCTATCAATTACATGTGGAAAATAAAAAAAAAGGATACAATGAACTTCCTTGCAGAACAGATACTGAGTCACAGACTTTGAAAAACTTATGGTTTCCCAATGAGACAAGGTGGGGGTGGGGGATGGGCTGGGAGTTTGGGAAGGAAATGCTCTAAAATGGGGTTGTGATGATCATTGTACAACTATAAATGTAATAAAATTCATTGAGTAATTAAGAATAAATAATGTGATGAATAAATAAAATTAAAAAAGACAGAAGGTACAATATCTTTTACAATCCTATCTTGATAGGTAGATCCATTATCTATTTATTACAAATACACAGAGATTTTTTTCCCCTCATGTGACTCTGAAGGCTGCAGATGCTTTAGAGAATGGTTGTGAAATATTTCATAGGCTCGGAATTTGAGGAGGGAAGTGTATGTACACACACACACACAAACATATAAAAAAACTGAAAATACTGGTAAATCATTTTTCTTTTTTTGGGGGGGGGGGCCCTCCCAGATCATGTGGCAGTTCCCAGGCCAGGGGTTGAGTCTGAGCTACAGCTGCCAGCTTATACCACAGCCACAGCAATGCCAGATCCTAGCCACCTCTGCAACCTACACCACAGCTCAGGCAATGTCATATCTTTAACCCACTGAGCAGGGCCAGGGATTGAACCCGAATCCTAATGGATACTAGTCGGATTCATTACCTGCTGAGCCACAGCAGGAACTCCTAGTAAATCATTTTTCTGTTTGTCTCCTAGCTTGAGATCTTTCTTAACAGATTCTTAGGTAGTAAAATTGCTCTAGGATTTTAGAATATAGTTTTCCGTGGACAGAGAGGTTATGTTCATTAGGAGACAAATCCTGTCAAAACTGTCTTGGAGTTCCCGTTGTGGCTCAGCAGGTTACAAACTGGACATTGTCTCTGTGAGGATGGAGGTTCCATCCCTGGCCTCACTCAGTTGGTTAAGGATCTGGCATTGACACAAGCTGCAGCGTAGGTCACAGATGCAGCTCAGCTATGGTGTTGCTGTGGCTGTGGTGTAGACCCCCAGCTGTACTTCTGATTCAGCCCCAGCCGGAGAACTTCCATATGCTGTAGGGGCTGTAGTAAAAAGAAAAAAAAATTTTTTTTAAAACTATTGTAGAACTTGGCCTAAACTTATAATTAATTGATCTGTAGGAGCAAAAATTAAAATAAAATTTAGTGGCTTCTGAATTCTAATAATGATGAGGTCGTGGAAGTGGTAGAGGATAATACTGCCTTTTTAAACTGCATTTGGAACTTTATGATAATAAAAATAAACATGGGTTTACTTCACAAAGTGTGTGGTTTCTATGTATGCTTCTGGAATTGATCCTGTTACCACAGTGATGTCTCTTTGAATGAGAAATCACCCCATCATTGTGTTTCTCCAGGAATTCCTTCTGTCCTATATTGACTCTAGCATCTTTCTCAGTGATCGCTCACTGGCAGGAGCTCCCCCCATCACCTGGCTGCACATGTAAGATATGTAGGAAGTCCTGAGGCCCTCAGAGCGCGAATGTCTAAGAGGCTTGTCTACTTCAGTAGCAGTTTGTTGAGGAAAATGTCATTCTTTCTGTATCCACAGGTTCAGCTTAAAGAAGCCATTGAAGGTCTCCCTGGGAAACTGAATACTAAATTAGTAGAATCTGGATCGAACTTGAGTGCTGGACAGAGACAGCTGGTGTCCTTTGCCAGGGCTATTCTCAGGAAAAATCAGATATTGATTATTGACAAAGCCACATCCAATGTGGATCCAAGGTCTGGAGCTGGGGTCCATGAAACCTGGATTCCAAATTTTAAATGTAGTAAATGGGAAATATTTTGTGATGCTGAGAAATGTTTCTAATTCTTCTCTCCACCCAAAAGGTAGCTCTTGTTATCGTTAATCCTATAAAACAGAAGAAGACATCAAAATGTGTTATGTATTATTCATGTTGTTATGAAGTATCCTAGGAGAGCTAGATTTCTAAATTTCGCTCCTGAGAGTTTCAAGTAATTTCAAGGGAAGACTATTTCCCACTGTTTAATGAAAAATAATAAATTTCTAAGGAAAGTTTTTATAGTTTTTCAGGAACAAGATTAAGTCTTACAGTGTTAATTTTTTAAAAAGAGTATGAAAATATCATATGATTTTTAAACTCTTTTGTCTGCTTTTCATATCTTTGCTGAACTAAATCACCTTCTTTGATTCCAGAACTGATGAGGTAATTAAGAAGAAAGTCCATGAGAAATTTGCCCAGTGCACTGTGTTAACCATCACAAACAGGTTGAGCACCATTATTGACAGCGAATGGTTGATGGTAAGAGTCTTGTCTGTGGAATTTCGGTTGTTTCCGTTTATGTTCAATTTTTTAACTCATCCTTCCTTGTAAACCTTGATAGAAACCTCCAAATAATTTAATTTTCTCTTAATTTCTCCTCTGATTCCTGACATTAACTCAGGTACTTAACTCTGCTTTCTGAATGTGCTTTTGAATAATTTCATATTAAAAACTTATTTGCATTGTCATTTTTTAAAGATGGTTAGCCTGAAAATATTCAAAATCCATGTTTGGCTTCATATTTCAGATGGTGGGACATAGTCACTGTCACTGTGTCACAGCTGTTTCAGCTTTTTTGGATTTCCTTGATCCAGAAAATTAGCCTCTCATTTAGACTGCCCCGAGGAGGTTTGCTAGGGTTCCAGAATTTCTCAGCTGTTGCTGTCACAGGGGAGTCCATGAGAGAAATGCCCTAGTGAGAAAAATAAAGTAGTTCAACAGAAGGGATTTAATATAGGAAATTTGTTACATAGGAATTTGAGGGATAGAAAAATGAAAGAAACACTAGGATAAGAATTTTAGGAACCAACTCCCATGTCCTAGGACAGACGTCCAGACCTAAGAACCGAGAGGAGAGGCTCTAAAGAGTCGGCACTCAATCCTCCAAGTCACCGTCCAGCTGCTGGTCATGTCTGTGAGGGAGCCCGAGGAGGCAGGTTCTCCATGTGCTGAGCGAGCTGGGAGCTGGGATCAGTCATCACTGCTGAGGTGATGCTGCAGGAGGAGCAGAGACCAGGTAGACCATTAGCTCTGAGTCCCACCCTCGGTCTCCCTCTAGTGCCCCCTAATGGCAGAACCTCCCAAAGGGGAGCAGGTCACAGAGCCTCTGAAATGAGATTTGAGAGACCCAGCCTCTGCATCACAGGTGAGAGGGTAGAAAGAAGGGAGATGGGGAGCTGAGAGCCTGTAGAGAAACACCCAGCAAGTGGACTCTGCACACCCAGCAAGATCTGGACTCTGCACACACAGCAGGCTTCAGGCTTGGTCTGTGGGTGTCTGTCTAGTGTCTTTCTTCCCGTTGTTATTGGCTCTTTGTTCTTTAGTGATTTAACATTTACTTCCTTAGCTCTATTTCCTTCCTTCCTACCTTTATTCCTTTACTCTTTCTTTTTTAATCTTCTCTCTTTCTTTGTTCTTTCCCTCTGTTTTTGAGTTTCAATATATGTTAGGGTGTGGCTTTATAAAATGATAAGGAAATCATCCCTGAAAGGAAAAACCTTTGGCTGCATATAATCCCACAGGAGTGCAAGGTATTTTAAGGTTAACCCCTAGCCTGTGACAATGAGTTGATTTCAGTTATCTTATTAATGCTAAGTAAACATTGTCAGGAGATACCACAGGATCCAGTGGTGCTTGCAGGAGACTCTGATGATGGCTACCATTTTTTAGCAATAAATTATTTTTACATTAAAGTCTACACATTGTTTTTTAAGACTCAATGCTAGTGCACACTTGATAAGCTACCGTAGAGTGTAAACATAACTTCTCTGTGCCCTGGGACACCAGAGAATCATGTGACTCACTTTATTACGATGGTCCCTTCATTGTGGTGTTCTGGAACTGAACCTGCAATGTCTCCGAGCGATGCCTGTACCTGTTTCCTTTCCAGAAAGCAGGTGATTGTCTGTTCTGAAAGGTTGAAGGACATAAAGACAAGTCCATCAGCTGCAAAGCCTAATAATTCTGCAGGGCGGGCAGCCAGCCTCTGGGTTGGGGGGAGTGGCTGGGGAGTGATGGACGCTGATGAAGGGCATAACCATCAGTGTCGTCACTGTAAAGTCCAGTCACTGCAAGTGCTTAAGCTGTAATTATTACATTTTGCTGCACTGGTGACTATTCTGCAGGAAGATGGGTGATGTGCTTTTGTTTACTGTAAGTAAATCAAAGAGAAGTCTGGTTGGTAAACAACTGTGACCTGGTAGGTAGCTTATGTGTTGGCTCTCCAAAGGGATTCATTCAGTTTTGCTTCATGACACACCATTGATGGGTGAGATTTAGAATTCTGTTTTACAAAGATGTTCTGTCAATTTCACCTTTATTAAACATGGTGTAGTCATAATGACACATAATTTAATCTTCCTTATTTACCCCATTATCACTAAACAGGAGAACAAGACAAATTAGAAATCCTCTCTTTCCTAAGAGTTACCACTGTCCCCGCATTGAAGGCTGCTTCTTGTAGTTTTTAGGACCACCTGGTCGCTTGTGGTCTGTTCTCTCTTCAGCCGGTGGTACAGCTTTTCCTCCAATCCCTGCACACTCCTGTCTTCATAAGTACCCCCCACACCCCCAGATTCTCCCTGGTAGCATGAGCACAGGAGGCAGGTGAAAATCTGCTGTTGCTCCAACTCTATTGTTGCCTGTGTTCAGCATTTTCACCGCCAGCAGTTCGAGGATTCTTTGGAAATGAAGGACCCGAACCAGGGCCAGGAAGCTCAGGTTCTACCAATTCAGTCTACAGGCAGTCTTGTGGTTTTATGTCCTTTTCCTTCTTCCTCAGTGCAAGCCCTCTTCTTGGTAGTTTTTCCCAGTGAAATGAAAACCAGAAACTGTTGTACCATACCCCCTGAAAAGCACAAAAATGGCCCACACCTAACTAGAGTGTTACTGAAATTCTATATTTCACCTTCAGGTAACGTTTCTTTCAGAAGCCTACATGGCTGCAGTTAAAACATTTCGAGGAAAAAAGCTCTTTCAAAGACATACTAAAAGGAGGAGTTCCCATCGTGGTGCAGTGGTTAACGAATCCGTCTAGGAACCATGAGGTTGTGGGTTCGATCCCTGGCCTTGTCCAGTGGGTTAAGGATCCGGTGTTGCCATGAGCTGTGGGGTAGTTCGCAGACTCAGCTCTGATTCAGCGTTGCTGTGGCTCTGGCGTAGGCCAGTGGCTACAGCTCTGATTCAACTCCTAGCCTGGGAACCTCCATATGCCAATGGAAGAGGCCCTAGAAAAGGCAAAAAGACAACCCCCTCCCCCCCCCAAAAAAAACATACCAAGAGATGTCATTCCAGTTTCCAGAGGGAAGATAGAAGCACAATCTGGGAGAGGAAATCCTTTATGGGGGGGCTTCCATGTAAAAGCAGCAGCTCTGAGAGAGCAGCGTGGAGTCACCATGGCCTTGCCGGCCTCATTCCCCAGCTGAGAAGAGGGGTTTCGTTGTTCAGGACCTCAGAACAGTCTTACGTTAATACTTGCTACGTTGTCCAGTCACTGAGAAAGTCACAGGCACCCACTTTACCAGTGATGGACCCACCATCCAAGGTTGAATAACTGTCCCCGTGTCACCTGGCAGCCAGAGACAGAGGCCTGACACTCATACCTTCCCCTCCCCCTCTCTACTTGTCACTAAGTGGGGTCTCCCTTCACTGTGTGTCCCCATATTGAAAGCTGTTCGCAGCATCTCTTTCCTATTGTTGGCTCTTCCTCCACCCTGTCCTGCCCCCACCTCTCCCTGCAGCCACCCCATTGTCACTGCTGGCATCCTGCCAGTGACATGGAGCAAACTAGTTTGCAGTGGGTCCCTTAGATGTTTATGTCTGGGGCAGTTACCTGGATTATCTGCAGATACACAGGCCTGATAAACACTCTTCACTGAGCTTCTGTAACTGCCTGACTCATTTCATATAGTGTATTTTCCTTAACCTTCCAGAGGGTGGTGAACAATGTGAGGCTGGCGTTCCTGGAGAGAGCCTGGGGTAGAGGTATTGTTATCGCACCCCCTTGAATGTGTGGTTAGTTTATAGTTTAACTTGGGTTACAGGAAGAGTGGGGAGACAGGGGCGATTACAGGAGCCTTTTCTTATAGATATAAAAGGATATTAAACTAAAAATTCAAGTTTATACTAATTTTTCTGTACATGAAGAAAGTTTAGAGTTACTTTCTGTTTATTTCTTCTGAAATATCTAGAATCTTTGGTCAAACCAGTAAATGTAAAGGCCACGTGGGTAAAATTATGTTCTAGGCCTTTTTTCAGTCTGGGCCCCATCGCAGCTCCTGGAGCCCCTGACCTGAGCCTTGGGGCGCTGCCCTCCTGCTCCTTTCAGCTCCCCCTCCCCTCGGACTGCACCTTCTCTTCTCTCTCTTGTCCAGTATTTGACCATCAGTGAGTTTCAAGCCTCCATCCTCAACCCTGGTTTTTCTCTCCCTCATTTTCCTCCCACTCTCCCTCTGGCCCATGGCCATCAACCTGTGGTCCTCCCCGTCCACATCCCTAGTCCTGGAACCCCTGCATCCCACTGCCTGAGCTGACTCCCAGGCCAGCTGGACTGGTTTCCTCCTTGATCTCACTGTACAGTGTTGCCAGGCGGCACCATTGGGTGGTCAGCCAGTCTGCCCTGAACTTCATTTCCTTTGTATTTGCCTTTCAGCCAGCAGGTACTGTGTGCCTCTTACCTGTCATGTACAATGTCAGGACTGCAAGATGAAACAAGGAAAACCACACAACCCTGCCCTTAAAAAGCTGCCAGGCTCGCCTCCAGACCTCCTGCTCATGTGGTTCCCTGTGTCTGGAAAGACCGCTGTCCACCCACCCGTCCTGTGTCTGCATGTCCACGTCTGGCCATTCTTCAAGGCCCAGTTCCCTGCCCTCTGTCCTCCTTGAAGGTTGTCCTCTGAACCTGTGACCCGAAGTCACCTCTTCTACTACGAACCTGCTCCTTGTCGTGCTTTTTTTCTTGCATCATAAACACTTGAGGGTTTTCTTCTCTCTCTCCTTTCAGTACAGGCTCTCTGAGGGCAGGTGCTGTGTCTGCTGCTTCCACAACTTCTGGCGTAATGCCATCAATGCAGTTAAATATGCAGTAAATGTGTTCTGAATCAATAAAGAATTAGTGAAAATTTCCTTGTTTTCCCCAGATGTGTTTTAGCCACATGTTATTTACTGTTTTTTAAAAATTGAAGTACAGTTGATTTACAGTATTGTGTTAGTTTCAAGTATACAACAAAGTGATTAAGTTATATATATATTTTCAGAATATTTTCCATTACAGGTTATTATAGGATATTGGATATAGTTCCCTGTGTTATATAGGAAATCCTTTTTGCTGATTTTTTTATGTGTAGTAGTTTGTGTCTGTTGATCCTATCGTCCTGGTTTATAACCCTCTTCCTTTCCCTTTTGGTAACCTCAGTTTGGTTTCTGTGTCTGTGAGTCTGTTTCTATTTTGATTATAGATTCATTTGTACTTTATTATTTTTTTTAGATTCCATATGTAAGTGATGCCATATTTGTCTTTCTCTGTCAGACTTACTTTATTTAATATGATATTCTCTAAGTTCATCTACATTGGTGCCAAAGGCACTATTTTATCCTTTTTCATGGGTGAGAAATATCCGTTGTATATATGTATGCCCTTCTTCTTAAACCGGTCATTCGTTGATGGGCACTTGGGTTGTTTCCAACTCTTGGCTTTTGTAAACAGCGTTGCTATGAACTTTGGTGTGCGTGTATCTTTTTGAAATAGGGTGTTCATGTTTTCTGGATGTATGTCCTCGAGTGAGATAGCTAGAACATATGGTAGCTCTATTTTCAACTTTTTTTTTTCTTTCTTAGGGCCACACCCGCAGCATATGGAGGTTCCCAGGCTAGGGGTCTATTCAGAGCCGTAGCCACCGGCATACACCACAGCCACAGCAAAGCCAGATCCAAGCCATGTCTGCGACCTACACTACAGCTCATGGCAATGCCAGATCCTTAACCTACTGAGCTAGACCAGGGATTGAACCTGCACCCTCGTGGGTACTAGTCAGATTCTTTTCTGCTGAGCCAGGATGGAAACTCCTATTTTCAACTTTTTAAGGAAAATATTCCTTTTCATATTGTTTTCCAAAATGACAGCACTAGTTTACATTCCCGCGAACAGTGTAGGAGGGTTCCCTTTTCTCCATACCTTCCCCAGCATTTATCACTTGTAGATTTGGTGATGGCCATTCTGACAGTGTGAGGTGCCACCTCATTATTGTTTCGATCAGCATAT
The DNA here is from genome assembly GCF_054392235.1 of Sus scrofa. Lineage (NCBI taxonomy): Eukaryota > Metazoa > Chordata > Mammalia > Artiodactyla > Suidae > Sus > Sus scrofa. The sequence goes on from NC_139393.1 coordinate 71,609,173, forward strand.
CTCTAATAGGTAGCAGTGTTGAGCATCTTTTCATGTGCCTGTTGGCCATCTTTATGTCTTCTCTGGAGAAATGTCTGTTTAGCACTTCTGCCCATTTTTCGATTGGGTTGTTTTGTTTTGTTTGATAGTCAGCTGTATAAGTTGTTTGTACATTTTGGATAATAACCCCATGTTGGTCACATCATTGAAAATATTTTATCACGTCCCTTAGGTTGTCTTTTCATTTTATTGGCCATTTCCTTTGCTGCGCAAAAGTTTTTAAGCTTAATTATGTCACATTTGTTTATTTTTGCTTTTATTTCTTTTGCCTTGGGAGACTGATCTAAGAAAATATGTCAACTATTTATGTCCAAGAATATTTTGCCTATGTTTTCTTCTAGGAATTTTATGGTAGCATGTCTTATAGTTAAGTCTTTACACCATCTGAGTTAATTTTTGTATATGATGTGAAGGTGTGTTCTAATTTCCTTGATTTCCATGTAGCTGTTCAGCTCTCCCAGTGCCACTTGCTGAAGAGACTGTCTTTTATCCATTATCTAGTCTTGCCTGCTCTCTCATAGATTAAATGACCAAAAGGCTGTGGAGACCTGTGTTTTAAAATTGCATTTTTTTGGAGTTTCCATCATGGCTCAGTGGTTAACGAATCCGCCTAGGAACCATGAGATTGAGGGTTCGATCCCTGGCCTTGTTTGGTGGGTTAAGGATCCAGCATTGCGGAGAGCTGTGCTGTAGGCCAGCAGTTACAGCTTCAATGAGACCCCTAGCCTGGGAACCTCCATATGCCGTGGGTGTGGCCCTAAAAAAGGCAAAAAACAAAATTGCATTTTTTTCCTTCTTTTTAACATTAGGAGGAGTAGTTATATTCTGTCATACTGTGATTAACTTAAATTACACATTCAGGGAATCTAAATTGGTATTCTAGGTTAGAGGACAATTAAATTATTATTTGGTTATGACAAATTGAGTTATTCTTGAATTCTTTTGAGCAAGCTGCCCTTAGCAATGCTTCCCAGTGGTAAGCAAAAGATTAACAGGAAAGTGGCCTTTAAGAGACTTAATAAATGTCTCTAGTTAAATACCGTGGGGCAGAATTAACTGCGGTCCTTAGCTATGGAAAAACAACCTGTGTCCTGTTCAGAGTTTCAGCACCTTCTCTTAAAATACATTTAGTCTAAGAATGACCTAAATGAAGAGCTCAGTACCCCTTAACATCAGAACTATGTCTATAGCTGTATCATTTAGGCCAACTGTTTCAGACTCTTTCTTCTCTCCAGCACCATGATGCAAAGCCACTAGTAAGTAGAAAGCAGAGTAAGAGCCCCTCCCTCTTCCTTTTAAGTTTCAATTAGTGAACATATCCATGTGCAATAAAATATTGTCTGAGTTAAACTATGTTACTGGGAAACATTGTCTGATAATAGGTTTCTTTCTGCTGATTTTTAGGTTTTGGATTCAGGAAGACAAATAGAATATGGTTGGCTGTATAAGTTGTTGCAAAATAAGAACAGCCTATTTTACAACATGGTGCAACACCTGGGGGAGGCTGAGGCCGCTGCCCTCACTGAGACAGCAACACAGGTGAGCTCCAGAGAATTGTAATTAAAGTTCATTTCCCTGGTTCACTCTTCAGGATCTCCATGAGGGGTCTGGTAACAAGCACTCTGTGCCCTTTGCAATTATGAGCCTCCAGAGACGAAGCTTCATGGCTGGGCCTTAACAACAACGTGCAGGTTGAAGGCAGGTCTGCCAAGAATCTGCAGAAGAGGTGGGAGTGGGGCAGGATGTGTGTGTGCTCATGTGTGCACGCACATGTGCATAAGAGAGAGATTGTAGATTAGATTTTGCATAACTTTGGACTCTGTGGGTTCAGATTCCCACACAGCACAGACCACTCTCATTCTGCAGACCCTTTGCATCTTATCCTGATTGATTGGTCCTCAGCCCATTTGCGATGCAAGTGCTGTCAGGGAACATCCAGGAAATTTGAGAGTTTGAGGGGAAAATCTGGACTATTTCGGGTCTAAAGATCTACCAGGGAAAGGTGTAGGTTGCTTCTGTTTTCTAATTTGTGAAGAAAACTCCAACATGATACTAAGTCTCCCTACTTCTTTGCTGTTTAGAATTAGGTTGCCTCCCTAAGCTTCCTCTACCTTCTAGAAGGTACAGTTGTCATTAGGACAGATCAGGAATTTACACAACCTTAACACTGTAGTGTGAATGGGGCTTGGGGGTTTAACAAAGCCTTTGTGCAGAGCTGAGGGGTGTGGGAGCTCTAAGCCCTGTAGGCGGTGTGAGGAAGGTGCTCCACGAGTAACACTCAGGCCACGTGGTGTCGCTCTAACAGAGGGGAGGTGGTGGTATCTTGTCCTACAGATGTGATAACTCAGATCTGGCTTCAGAGACTTAGCCATTGCCATGAAGCTGCCTGTACTCTATCTGGACCCAGGTGAGAGTGGGGTTGATGGAAGGTGTCTTTGCCCCTTGAGATGCGTGGCTCAGGTAGGAGGAGGTTCCAACTGGATGTGATGGGGCTTCTCATCCAAACATTATCTCTGGGCTTTAAAGGATGGGAGCATTTTTCCTTCTCCATACTTTTCTGCATTTCCCAGATTTTCACTTGTCAGTAGAATAAAATTACTTGTGTAATATTTAAAATATCTCGTAAAGATATGGCCCAGTGTCCACAGTACTTTTGTATGAATGACTTATCTAAAATGTACCTGAGTTCTCTCTGTCCTGGTTTCATCTCATTCCTCCCCCTTAGAAATGAAGACATGAAGCAGTGCCTTCCACTGTTCATAGGCTAGGAGATTGCCCAGGGTCACAGAGCTGGCTGAGGAGTTGACAGAGTTCACTGGTTCAAACCTCGGGTTAGGGACAGTTGAAGACTTTCCACAAATACTCACACTGTATGCACATGCAGAGAAGCTGCACTTGGAGCCTGATATTCATTTGTGCCTAAAATGGACAGAGTGCTTTCGTCTCCCAGTCTGAGCTTCCTGTCTGAGACCCGATAATACTTTAGGAGATTCCCTGTATAACCTAACACAGAACAGCCTGGAATCTCCCAAACCCTTTTATTCATTCACCCTTAGTTATTTCACCTCAAAGAGATGTGCCCCTACCTCTGTGTCAAAGTCTTTGTTTAAAAAGTGTGTTATCATTATCTATTATCAGGACCTTGAGCAATGAGAAATAGATCACAGGATTTTAGATAGGACCAAAGAACAGAAGATAATAGGATTCAACACCCTGATTTTACAAGTGAGGAAACTAAAGCCGCTAAGGAGGAAGACGGCCCTGTAGATACAACTGGTGTGAGATTTATTTGCAGCAGACAGAGAATTAGTAATCTTTTCATTCAATTAATTTTTTAAGTCAAGTGTAACCTACATACAAAGCAGACATAGGTCACAGAATTAGAAATCTCGTGATTCCTGGTCTAGTGATCTTGTACCTACTTTTACAATATTAATGGTAATTTACTTTGGTGTAGTTCTTTATAATGTGTTTTACTTAGTTCTCACATGTGTGATTTCACTTAATCCTCATGACAGTCCTTTTTTAACCCATCTTATCCACTGGGTCAAGATTAGGTCAAAGGCTCCCCCAGGGTCACAGAACTGGTCCAGGGAGCACAGAGCAGACCTGCTGGGGGTGGTGGGTGCCGCCCTAGGTACCATGTTCTGTGCTGAGTCTGAGAAGCTGCTCCTTTGACCTGGTAGCCAAGGAGGGATTGTCACCCAAGTTCACAGGGTGGCAGAGCATCACTCCTGGATTTCAGCCCTACCAGTGGCTCGAATCACCTCTACAGAAAGACATAAGGAGATACACACCCTGATTCTCATCCCAATTGAATATCTTCCTGCCATTATTTCTGTATACGCTCTGCCCTCTTTGGAGAACAAGTATCAGATTGTCAGCTCTGTAAATGTGCAAGCTTCTGATGTCACTCCTGTCACACTGGGAGGAGTAGCCTAAGTCAGCAAGCTTTTCACTCTAACAGAACAGAATTCATTCATTTGAAAAGAAAACTCAGCATCTGGAAAAAGGTGCTTCCAAGTCATGTTTACTGACCACGTAGTTGCTTCTCTGAAAATGTTAGTGTAGGTGAGCTGAGTCTGTCTCATTGACACATTTCGATGATCAGGAAATACTCAGGAAAGTGCTTTTTGATTCTGTGCTGAAGGGTGCATTAGTTTTCTGGGGCTGCCATACAAAGTACCACAGAACAGGTGACTTAACGAGACTCATGTCCTCACTGTCTGGAGGCTGAAGGCTGAGGTCAGGGTGTCAGCAGGGTCGGTGTCCCCTGAGGCCTCTTTCCTGGGCTTGTAGGTGCCGTCTTCTCCTTGTGTCTTCACATGCTCCCCTCTGAGTGCCTGTGTCCTAAACTCTTCTTCTTATGAGGACACCTGTCAGATTAGATCAGGGCCCAACTATGTGACTTCATTGTAACTAATCCCTTCTGTAAGGTCCCTGTCCCCAAATATTTTCATATTCTGAGGGACCGGGGGAGGGGGAGGTTTAGGACTTGAGCATGTACCATTGGAGGGGACACAGTTCAGCCCATAACAAAGGATGATTCCTTCTGTGGTAAAGCAGACCTGATTGAGGATTTTTGAAGTTTCTTTGTTCCCAGTGGGTAGCAGAGGTGTCATTGTATCTATTCATGGTACCACCAGCTATAACCCCAAAGTTAAGATATGCTAACATCCTAGATCTAGGAGTCTAGGGCGGTGTGAATAGTGGGGGAGCCACTCAGCAGCCACGTGGCCTCATGTCCCCAAGGTCTCTGAGCCTCAGCGTCCTCCCCTGTGTGTAGAGCAGGGGTTACAGCCCTGTGGGCTTCTTCCCTCTGTCATTACAGGGATCAGATGAGAGGGCATGTGCTTCAGTGCTTTGTGAATATAGAGCCTTTTACAGCGTAAAAGTGGGATCATTTCTTTAAAGGCTGTAGATTGAGCCCTTACCTCCCAATAATAATAAAACGTACCCACAGTTCTTTTAAGTAGCTTTAGAAAATCTCAATAATGAAAGTGTAATTTTAATCATCAGTTTTTAAACAAATGATATATCTAATGCTACCAAATTCAAAAACTTTATTTTTAAAAATAGATTTCTATGGATAAAGAGTAAATCACTCTGCCATTCCAGTCAGCACACAGCCCCTCCCCTGGAGTGGAGCCCCAGCACCACCTTTGTTCTGCTGACATGTTCTGTGCATCAGGAAGAATTTGGTCCTGTGTGGCCTTCCTGTTTCTAAGCACAAATGATAGCTGTGCCTTGCCATTCTCATTTAATATTATATCCTAGATCTTCTCAGTGCATAGTTATCGCGTTCTTTTGAAAGGCTACAGAGTATTTATGGCTTTCTCTATTTCCTGTTCCTCATTTTCCCTTCTAATTAATTGTTGCAGTTTTATTGTTTTTTCCCCCAAAGAAAGAAGAAATTTGCTTTCAACATGTATTCTTCTTTATAATTTATCTCTTTCTGCTTTGTATATTTAATAATTCCTCCCTTCCTTTGATTTACTTTGTTGTTGCTTCCTACTTCTTAAGTGCATGTTTTCATTCCTTCTTGTTCTTTAATATAAATATTTTTAAGTCTGAGAACTTTTATCTGAATAGTGTTGCAGCTATAACCTATAGGTTCTGGTGTGTAGTGCTTTTATCATAGTTGTGTTTTTATCTATAGATTCTGCAATTTTGGTTTTCACTTCCTCTTTAGCCCAAGAATTATTTGAGAAGGAGATCTTTCCAATTTCCTAGTTAGAGGATTTTTTAAATGTTTATTTTCTATTTTATACATCATTTCACTCATTGCATTGCCTTGTGATTAAACAAAAATGTTCTTTGTAGTATATCTACCCCAAAACAATATATATTAATATTTTTTGGTGATGTAGTATATTGGCTAAATTTTGTGGATGTTCTTTGGGCATTTAACAGATGGACATTATCTATTTAAGATACAGAGTTTAACTTTTAATTAGAGTGATTTTTTATTAATTACATTATTTAGGTTTTCGCTATCCTTATTTCTTTTGGTCCATTTGGTATGAGTTAGACTGAGAGAGGGGAAGTAGTCTTCTGTTATAGCAAGTTTCACATTGTAGTTCTTGTCATTTTTGCTTTGATAATTTTAATGTTATGATTTTTCAGTCCGAGATATTCATGACTTGGGTTTGCACTATGAATTACATATTCGTACTACTTTAGAGTTCCTTTCTTCAATTTATTTAATGTCTCTGGCCCTGAATCCAGAGTGGTTCGAAACTGAAATTGAGTCCCCTGTTTTTATTTGCTTGATATATCTTTGACCGGCTTTTAATATCAGTTGTAGATGTGTCTCCTTTGGTGACAGGTAGTTAGATTTAGCTCTGAGATTTAATCTTGCCCTTGTAGGTATATTTTGTCTTAGTGCTGTTGTGCTATGCTTTCAGTTTTTAGGTTTTCTTAAAACTTTTAAATTTATAGCTTGTAATATTTGGGGTTTTTTTTTGCACTTTATGTGTATTGCTTCAATTTCTTCTAGAAATATTTTATTTCCTTATTATTGACTCCACATTATAAACATCATTATTTTCCTTTTCTACGTTCTACTAAATGTTTAGTTTTTCTTTCACTGTTTACTTTCAAATCTTTAAAAATACTTAGACCTCTATTATTTTACCCACTTCTATTAAAGGACACTTTTTACACCTCTAGTTTGCTAAAGTTTGTCCTCTAGTTTAGCCTTTTAAAAACTTTGTGTGGTATGGAAGTCATGAGTGGGGCTATGAAATCTGTTTAGTCAGGGGTGACCAGCAAGTTTTAAGAAATGCAATAGAAAAGAAGGGAATGGACGAAAAACAGCTATGTGTGTTTCCTAGAAGTAGTAGATATTTCATGAATTCCTTTCAGGGTTCACAAATATAGATAGAGCTGGTGACTCTGTACTGGGACTCAATGTAAAATTAAACATATTTACTATTGAGCATGGCAGCCCCCAAAAAAGTTTGAAAACAAGGCTCTATGTCATCTTAAAGGGGAGGGGGTCCCTTGGAGTTAGAATCCCTGACTTACTGTAAATATAGGTAACCCTTGAACAGCACAGGTTTGAACTGCATGGGTCCATTTGTATGCAGAGTTTCTTCAGTGACTATGTGCTGTAATATTACCTGATCCACAGTTGTTTGACTATGTGGATATGGAGTGACTGTAAAGTTATACACAAATTTTTGACCATTTAGAGGGTCAGAGCCACTCAGCCCCACCTCGATCAAGGGTCAGTTGTATGAAACATATTTCTGTCACATCTCTGATTTCAAATAACTTGATCTTCCCTCCTGGATGCACAAAGGATTCTTTCTTTATTTTGAAGGTCATTGGTTTTTCCTAAGACATCACATACTCCTGGTCTCTACGTTCAAGTGTTTTATTTTGAGAAGTTTACTTGAGTTATGTCTTTGAGTTTGTTTTATTTGATGGGAGTCTCCTCTTTATAAATATCTGTAATATATATGTTGCCTGTCCTGTCTGTTTTATCTCCTTAATTCTTTTAAAATTTTTATCAGTTTACAGTGATGTGGCTTTCTTTCTCCATCCTGTCCTCCAATGTCTCTATTATTTCTTTAGCTGTAGCTAATCTTCTTTGTGTGGCCTTCAGAACTGTCATTTCTTTGATGTTTTCATTTTTCTCTTCCATTTCACTTTGGCATCTATCAACTCGTGTTTCATCATCTTCTGTTGCTGTACCATGTTTTCCTGTGCTCTGATGTCTATTGTCCACAGGTTGATTGTTCTCCATTTTCTTTGACTGTATTGCATTATATTTTTACGTAATTTTCATTTGTTAAGTGAGTATTTTTTCATCCCTCACATGCTCATTTTGTTCATTTTCCTCATGTTTTTGTTTGTGTATGTTACAGATACTGTACTGCTTTTTTTGTTATTGTTTTTCCTACTACTTGCCTTTGCGTTGAGTTTTTTCTAGACCGTATATTTGTGGGTAGTTGTGGCTAAGGCATCATTTCAGGCTGAGTGGAATTTGCTCTCTGTAATACATAAGCTCCTCATGGCACAGAGAGATGGAAGAGGGTGTGTGTTTGTCTTTGTCCATCAGCAAGTGGGAGAGAAATTGAGAACACGTATTCATTTAGCCTGTATTCTTGCCTAGCCTGCAGTGATGGGCGGTTCATACCGCTTGCATTTCAGAATCTCTCTTCTCCTAGGACATCACCGGTGTATGTGCTTCAGGCAAAGATAATGATTCTACATGATTCCTCATTGGCACCTTAGAATCTGCCCCTTAGTTGGAGAACCATGCTCTCCCGTGATTGCTGAGATCTGTTCCCCTTAAGCACCCTCTCTCTGCCTTACCACAGCGCATTAGATCCAGTTGCATACGGCAGCCTGTCCAGATATTTCGTCATTTGGGATTTAAAATAACTCCTGATTTCATCAATGATTGGGCTCAATTTTTATCTGCCAATTATCCTTTTTAGGGTGATTTCTGTAAGGATGAGGGGAGAGAAAATGCATTATTCCATTAAGTTACAAGTAGAAATCCTCTCTTACTATTCAGTACTTTTTAACTTGACAATATATGTGCCAGTATATACACAAAAGTTAGACTGCTTTAAAGATGAGGAGGTTGAGGGTTCCTGGGATTGAACCAGGGCCATGCTGTTCAATGAGGATGAACTGACTGAGTCTTGAGCCAGAATTCTCAATGTCTTGAGCCAAGTGCTGGACTTCATTAATGCAGGGGAGTTTTTCTTGCTCTCTTGCTTTTAGTAAGCTCTAATTCCATGACAGTGGCTTTATCTACTAGCTCAATTTTAAGAGTTAGACTTAGTTTCAACCTGCATTGGAAGAACTATAATGAACCAAGCCCAAGAGAAGGAGGGGAGAGGGCCAAGAAACCCACCACCCACTGGTCTTATATTCTGCTTGTTCTGAATTTGAACTTTTTTTTTTTTACATTTTCTCTTTTAATCTTCACAACCATTCTGAGCTGGCAGTATTCTCCCTCAGATGGAGAAACTGAGGCAGAGGAACCTAAGTAATTTCTCAAAGTCACTAAGGGGCCACTTCTCTGAGCAGCATCATGATCACACCCAACACTTAGCTTGGTGTGTTTTCAGCCTGTGGTTTGTAGTCATCCCTTGGTTCCTATGAGGTAGGTCATTGCCTCATTTCACAACTGAGGCCCCCACTGTGGAGAGAGCTTAAGTGATGTTTCCAGGATCAGCAGTGACCCCAGGAGAGGGAGATGAGCCCGGGCTTCCTTATCCCCAGCCTCGCGCCATCCACGAGGATCTGCTAACAAGCTTTCAGTCATCTCAACCCCCTTCACAACCTGCCCTGTGAAAGAGATGCCTTCTCTCACTTGTGCTGTCAGCCAGAGTGTGGTCTACACCATAGTAACACATGAGAAAGAGAAACGTCAAATCAAGGATTTTATACACAAGATGCTCATCTTCAGTCTCGGTTTCAAATATTTCACACCATGAAACAAAGGCCATTTGGGTTAAAAGTCACTAGAATTAAAATTTCTTTATAAAAAATTACTTTGAGGAGTTCCCATTGTGGCTCAGTGGTTAACAAATCCGACTAGGAACCATGAGGTTGTGGGTTTGATTCCTGGCCTCACTCAGTGGGTTAAGGATCCTGTGTTGCCGTGAGCTGTGGTGTGGGTCGCAGACACAGCTCAGATCCCACGTTGCTGTGACTCTGGCATAGGCTGGCGGCTACAGCTCTGATTAGACCCCTAGCCTGGGATCCTCCACATGCTGTGGGAGTGGCCCTAGAAATGGCAAAAAGACAAAAAAAAAAAAAATTACTTTGAGAAAGAGTTATGGGGAATGGAACAAGGTGATTTTTGGAGGATCGTCAAGCAGAAAACAGTGAATGTATTTCCATTTGTTCTTTTGGTTGTTTTTAGTTTTACCTAGAGAGTATCTAAATATATAACCACACATGATATGGCTCGCCTTAAAAAATGGAGGCAGGAGATTCGATGCAGTTAAGGCTCCCTGCCTTATTTTTAATTTCTTGCATTAAAATGAAAGTAACTTCTGATTTCACCCAATGGGGTTTCAGCATTCTTGAAGAATTTCCTATTTTTCTCCCTAACTTAAGGGGCATTTGAATATATAGCATTTCATATTCAGCGCTCTTTGGGGGGTAGCAATTATGCAAGAAGCATCAAGAGAAAAAGAAAGTACACCTGATAGGAAAGTAGGTGTCTTGACACTTTTCTATTTCATGTGTAAAATCCATCATTTCCCATGATGGCTTTTTGGACAGGACCCACAAATGTACTTGGGGCCAGGTTTTATAAGATAGATCTGCAGTCTCATGATTGAGTGACCCAGCAGGTGACACGAGCCAGCCTAGATGGATGGCTGCTGTCAAGTCGCAAACAAAACTTTTCTCATTCTTCTTTGGGGAAAAAAAGATTACATTTGTAGTCCTTTTTTAGCCAAACACATTCAGAGATAAGAGCTCCCAAGTCTTGACATTATTTCAGTTTGTTCTGCGCATCTGTCCAGGGATGGAGGTAAGATACAGCTCCAAAAAACTGATGATGGTGAAACAGAGAAACTTGACAGTGTTTCATTTCCTTTATGTTCTGGTTATACATTTATCAGAAAACCTGTATCTCTTCCAGTTCAGCTAGAAATTGGTAGAATTCAAGAACTCAAAGGCCTGGCAAAGAACTGTCCTATTATTGGTCTCATTTTCCATTTTAGAGAAGTTGCTTGGTTGAGTCCTTGTTAAAGCTTTTGATTCTCTTTTCATTCTTGCCACCCACTCTCCACAGATCCCATGTCTATAGGCCCTGTACCTGCTTTGCTGCACAAATTAGACACCAGGAAATTTCATACATATATACCAGTGTTTCAGTGCTTGCCCAAATTTGTAAAATATAGGAATTACAACCTGATATCAACATCAAAAACTGTTGTGTTCATTTTATGTGTGAAAATGAAACTCTCATGTAGATGCTAGATTGCCCAGCCTCTTTGTCACTCTGTTCTTAATTTATGTCCAGGTTTTGAGTCAGGAAAATGACTTTGCTTTTTAATTTAATGTAGTGATAAAGGATCTCTGTGAATCAGAATGATCAGAACTAAAGTAGATCTACAGGTTGATTGGCTTTAAGCCCAAGCCCCACGGAGGGGGTGGGGGTACACCTGATAGGAAAGTAGGTGTCTTGACACTTTTCTATTTCATGTGTAAAATCCATCATTTCCCATGATGACTTTGTGGACAGGACCCACAAATGTACTTGGGGCCAGGTTTTATAAGATAGATCTGCAGTCTCATGATTGAGTGACCCAGCAGGTGACACGAGTTTTAATGGGGCTACTTCCTCCCTAGAACCAATACATCCCTGGGTTTTAAATTGTGCCTCCACTCGTGCTGTGACTTGCTTCACATGAAGAGGTGGATGTGGAAATGGCTTAGGGACAAGTACTTTAAAACCCTTAAACATGTTGTTTCTGTATTTTTTCCCCTCAGGTGCACATGGAAAGGAAATAGCCAGAAATCACTCACAACGGCCACACGGTTCTGAACGTTTCCAGTGGACGGGCCTCCGCCTGAACAGTGTGGGGGCAGCACTGTGATCCTGCCGTGAGGGCAGGTGTGCTCCAGAGGCATTTCTCCAAGTTTTTGCATTGCATAAACTGTATTTTACTTTTTTTAATACCAGCAACAAATATTTACACATACAGGATGTTAGTTTATTTATTTTTTTTCTTACACCTTCACCCGGTGATTGTAAGCTCTTACAAAAATGATTTGTTATTTTTATTTATATGTTACACTTTTTTTTCTTATCCAAATCAGAGGCTCAGGCCACCAATAAAAACTGTCTCTCAGGTTTTGTGCCTCGAGAGACTCCAGAGCAAAGCTTATTTTCTAAGCTATAAGACAGAGTTGTCCCAGAGGTGTTTTACTGCTCCTCCCTTCCCCCAATTACATCCTACTACTTTCCAGTTATATCAGGGATCCTGTTCACCTGAAGACTGTGTAAAGTTGTCATTTTCACTCATTTCTTCCTTTAACAGAACTAGGATCCATTATTCCACCCAAATACTTCACAGGAAAAACAAAAAATATATACTTTAGTTTGTGACATTATGGAAGAGAGGTGCCCCCCCTCCAAAACATAAAAAGACCTGTGGTTAAGATAGAGGACAGTCTTTATATGGTCTAAGAGAAGGAAGAGAAAATATCCTCCAGAGGGATTTGATAATGAAGGACACACATGTGACTGATCGTCTTCTGGATGGAGGGTTTTATTTTTTACACTTTTATTGTGGTAAAATGTATTTAACGTCAAATAAGCCTACAATTCAGCCGCCTTAATGGCATTCACAGTGTTGTGCAACAATCAATGTCTGGTTAATTTTTGGTAATTATCTTAGTACTATTCAGGTTTTTTTTTCTTTTTGTCTCTTTTTGTCTTTTTTTAAGGCCTGCACCCATGGCATATGAAAGTTCCCAGGCGAGGGGTTGAATTGGAGCTGCAGCCGCCAACCTACACCACAGCCCCAGCAACGCCAGATCCAAGCCATGTCTGTGGCCTACACCACAGCTCATGCAATGCCAGATGTGTAACCCACTGAGTGAGCCCAGGGATTGAACCTGCATCCTCGTGGATCCTAGTCAGGATTGTTAACTGCTGAGCCATGAATGGAACTCTGCAGTGTGTTTTTTTTACAGATTCATTTTTGGTAAGTTTTGTTTCTCTAGGAGCGGATCTATTTCCTGTGAATTTTGAGCTTGATTGGCATAAAGTTAACCATAATATCTTATACATTTAATCTCTGCAGCATCTATAATTGTGTTCATTTTGGCTTATTAATTTTCTTTGGACCTTCTCTCTAAGAATAATCTTACATGACTTTTGCCTATTAATTTTCAAGAGTCAGTTTTTTTGCTTAATTGATCTTTGTTTTTTTTTAAATTTTTAGTTAGTCATAATATTCTTTCTTTTAACTTTTCATTTCCTTAGAGATTTTTTTCTCAAAATTCTTAAATTGGAAACAATATCAATTATTTTTCTAATGTCAGTAGATGAAGCCTACTTTTTCTAAGACCCACTTTAGCTTCAACCTACAGGTTTAGGTACTTGTCAATAACCATAGTGTTATATATTTTCTAATTTCTAATTTAATTATTAGTTATGTATTTTACCCACATGTTATTCCTAAGCATAATGTTCTCTAAATTTCAAAGGCTGATTCATTTTTTTTCTATTAGCTTGAAGCATATGGAACATAACGTAGTTTAACCTATCAAATGGCAGTTTTCAATGGTTCAACATGATAGTTTTCTTTGGTTAATATTTACCTTAATTTCATTTTAGTCAGAGAACATTATGGATTTTAAACCAAAGCTAACCGTGTTCATTCCCAAAGTCCTGTTTCTGCAATTTTGTATTCTCTTTGGGGATTTTTAAAGTTGTAAGTATGTGAATAACTAATAATTTTCAAATAAAAATCCTGAACACTGGAATCTTTTTTTTTTTTTTTTTTTGACCCAGGTGGAGTCTAGTGTCGGGATGTGTATTAGGGGTGTCTTGGGGTCAGCACTTGTGGAATCAGGAGGGAAGAAGCAGGACAGGGAAGAGGGAAAAATCAAGCTGGGATGCTGCCCAGATGACCTGAGCTGACCCCTGGGGGCTCTGGATGAAGGTGGCCCCTTAGGGTTTCCTGACATGTCCCATTGCCTGGTCTTTATGCATCCACATGACGGGTCATTGCATGTATGTGGCCCCCAAAAGGGCTGCTGGTTTAAGGCTGCCCACTGGCAGCACTTCTGGCAGCTGGGCAAGTCCTTGAAGGGAGATCTGGACGTCATGTGTCCACGTCCCCTCTGGTGTGTGTCACAGCTCCAGAGGTAGACGGTTGGGGTGTGTGTACTGTGGAGGGACGCTCTTGGTGGCTGACGTTTAAGTCAAGATGACTAAGTGACTGTTCTCATGCCTTGTGGTCTGAACGTAGAGGAGCAGGTCCACGTAGGGGAGGAACCCTCATTCTCTGGGGTCAGCCCAGTGTTCAGCTCTTCAGGAAGCATCAGTCATCTCCTAGGGAACTCGTGTTGCTGTAAAGCCCTCAACTCCTCTCATTTGTTACACTGACCATACTTGGTTTAGTGTCCTGATGTCACCATCTTGAGATACTTAAATTTTAAACAAGAAACCCTGCTTTTTTCCATTTTGCACTGGGTCCTGTAAATTATATAGCCTGCCCTGATTATGAGTGTTCAGGGGTCGTTTGTTTTCTTACTAAATCATGAGTTCCTAAAAACCTGGAACTGTACCCTATTCACTTAGTAATTACGCTTTCCACACAGGGTCTGTCACAGGGGGTGCTCAGTAAAGGTTTGCTGAATGAACGATGATTGAGAACAAACCTTCCATCTAAACTTCATAATTTTGAAATATTAAGAGGAAGCCTGGGATAATAGAAAGCCCTGGGTTGGGAGTCAGTCACACAGATCAGCTTGTCCGTTCTTTCTCTGCCACTTGCTAGCAACGTGGGTGCCCAAAGAATATACTGTCCAAAGTGGGAGACTTGAGAGTGAGAGGAGAGTGATAACCAGCTAAGGGGCTGGCATAACACACTGGCACCTTCCTTGACAGAATGGGCTGTGGTCACCCTGTAGCCTGGTACCTGGAGTTACATGCTTGGGTAAGTGTCTCAACCTGTGAATCTCAGCCTCTTCATATGGAAAATGGATGTAATTCCCACCCTTGCACAGCTGCTTTCATTGGGATGATGGATGGGCCAAGATTATCCACAGACGCAAAGGATGGAATCAGTGACCTTGGTGACTCTTCATCACCAGGAGAGGAGAGCAGGATTGGTGTGGATGAAGGTGGCTGTGGACTGTGGAAGGTGTGTTTGAGGAGGTCCTGACGTGATGGCCTAAACCGAACTGTTTATCCTTCATATAGAGTTAAAATCCAACAAGCATGCGAGGAGCAGCCCGAGGTCTGGAGCCAGGCTTCCAGGGTCAAACGCTGGCTCCTCTGGGCACTGCCTGGGTTTGGACACAAGTTCTGCTCCTGCTAATCGTGTGCTCCTGAGGTTGGGAAGCCCACTGTGCTTTAGTTTCTTTGTCTGAGAGCTGATATGGGAAGGGTACATTCCTCAGAGGGCTGTGACAAGATTCAGCATGACAGTGACACTCAAACTAAGGCCTGTGGGCTAGCGCTGGTCCACAAACTGTTTGTGACTAGGTCTGAAATATGAATGGGAATTTAAAGCGAGCTAGAAACGTGTGTCCACCTGACACTGCAGTGACATCCACACTCAGGACAGGGGGGAATCTTACAGCCCAGAGACCAGGCGGAGGGTTGAGGTGTATGTGGTTGAGCTGCACACTAGCCGTGCACAGTGGGATCACTGATGAGGGTACAATGGGCTGAAAACGTAAAATCAAACCAATTCTTAATCCCAGATAGCTGAGAACCCCTGCTTAGAACAAAACTGGCTATGCGATTAGCTTTCTTCACTACCCTCTATATTAACTGTTACCATGATATTTATGTTTAAAACTAGACAATATAGGAGTTCCCATTGTGGTGCAGCAGAAACGAATCTGACTAGGAACCAAGAGGTTGCGGGTTTGATCCCTGGCCTCACTCAGTGGGTTAAGGATCCAGTGTTGCCGTGAGCCGTGGTGTAGGTTACAGACACAGCTCGGATCTGGCATTGCTGTGGTTGTAGTGTTGGCTGGCAGCTATAGCTTCAATTTGACCACTAGCCTGGGAACCTCCATATGCTGCAGGTGTGGCCCTAAAAAGACAAAAACAAAACAAACAAAACAAAAACCCAGAATATAGATTAACTAAGATTTTGCTTTTTTTTTTTTTTTTTTTTTTTGGTCTTTTTGCCTTTTCTAGGGCTGCTCCCGCAACATATGGAGGTTTCCGGGCTAGGGGTCTAATCAGAGCTTTTGCTACTGGCCTATGCCAGGGCCACAGCAACGGAGGATCCGAGCCACGTCTGTGACCTACACCACAGCTCACGGCAACACCGGATCCTTAACCCACTGAGCGAGGCCAGGGATCAAACCCGCAACCTCATGGTTCCTAGTTGGATATGTTAACAACTGCGCCACAATGGGAACTCTTGAGTTTTTGCTTTTTAAACCTAATGTTCTAAGGAAAATTACCTCATTTTTTTCCCCCAAAAAACTGAAACAGCAATATGTGTTGAAAAGCTGTGGAAAAAATATATGTATTTGAATTTAGAACTGAAAAATAACATTAGTAGAAGCAGTTACCTACCCCAGCCCTGTGAGGCCTCCACTTATGCTCCAGGCCCATCAGAATTGCCTTGGGGTCAACATTGGTATTGTAGGATTTTCTTAAGAACCAAGATTGAGACTTTGATACACTAAAAATGTTCTTCAGAAAGCTTACATTTTGGACGGTTCTGACTAAATTGACTTTTTCACTCAGCAACTGTGCTCATAAAACCAGCCAAACACTCATCTCAAAAATGACAGGTTTGGGTGTTCCAAAACAAGCTTTGGTCCAAATCTAGTCATGTTTAATTTTGGAAGACAGTACATAAAAAGATTTTTAAAATTAAATTTTGCAGACTACCTGGACAAAAAGTGAGTCTCTGAGATGGAGTTTATATCATCTTAGAAGTGCTGGAAGTAAGAAAGGAACAGTCAACCTCGGATTGAGGATTTTTAAACCTTACGCTTTACAACAATGCATTTTTTTTTTAAATCCATAAGTCTGTTCTGATTTTGATAAAATACAAGCTAAATAAAAAGAAGGGAAAGTTTTTTTTGAAGTAGAACAGCAACTGACAAATGTAGGAAGATTGACAGGAAATTACCTTATGGCAGCCATCACTGTCATAAATAATTCAGACAAAATTCATCATTGGCTGATAAATCAATGTAGGGTGAATGGGGCATTGGGGGAGAGAGGACGTTTTCATAGACTCAAAGTATCTTTCCAGATTAATTCTTTAGGGAAGAATTTTATTTTTATTTTATTTTATTTTTTTTTAGGGCTGCACACACACCATATGGAGATTCCCAGGCTAGGGGTCGAATCGGAGCTGTAGCCTACACCACAGCCACAGCAACGCCAAATCCGAGCTGCATCTGAGACCACCATAGCTCACGGCAATGCCAGACCCTTAACCCACTGATTGAGACCAGGGATTGAACCTGCATCCTCGTGCATGTTCATCAGATTCGCTTCCACTGAGCCATGACAGGAACTCTGAGAATTCTATTTTTAAAGTGGAAAAATTTGGCAGACACCAGGCTAAGCAAGTGACCAGAGTCAATACCAATAATGGACCTACCGACACCCTTGGCTCTTGATGTGTGAGGTCATGACAATAATATAATGTCTAGAGTATTCTTGCTCCATACAAAGAAAAAAAGGATTATGGACTAAAACAGATCAGCAGACAACCCAAACGGAGGACATGCCACAAAACCACAAGCCTGTACTCTTTAAAAATGTCAAGACCGAGAGTTCCCGTCGTGGCTCAGTGGTGAATGAACCCAACTAGTATCCATGTGGATGTGTGTTTGATCCCTGGCCTCGCTCAGTGGGTTAAGGATCTGGCATTGCCTTGAGCTGTGGTGTAGGTTGCAGACGCTGCTTGGATCCAGCGTTGCCGTGGCTGTGGCGGTGTCCTAGGCCGGCAGCTGTAGCTCTGATTTGACTGCTAGCCTGGGAAACTCCATGTGCTGTGGATGCGGCCCTAAAAAGACAAAAAGAGAAAAAAAAATGTCAATGACAACAGTTGGGACAAGTATTAGCTCATCTGACAAGTTTCAGGTTTGTATCCTCTGCACAGGCTCCAGTCCAGCGTGGGGCGACGGCACAGAGACAGGCACAGCCTCACCTGGAGCGGGTGGAGTGAGGCGCTGACTGCTAATGAAAGCAGTTTTCACACAGGCGGGATAAGGCAGTAGGTGATTTTTCAAGGATGTGATAATGCCAAACACAGCATCACCTATGCACGGAATTCCAAGAACAATGCCATTCCCCGAATTGTTTCGGAGGGAGGCGCCCCTGTGGATCCCCTGTGTTCTGAGCAGAGCTTCTTTGAACAGCAGAGCTTCAGGGAGCAGTGGATGCCTGGGGCCTCCAGGAACAGTTGAAACACAAACCCCTGCTCCCTGACGCTCCGCCCAAGGATGTGTCCTGGTGTAAGTTCATTGTCTCCAGAAGGCTCTCTTTTTCCCTGGGGTATATAGGTATTTCTACCTGGAGTTGGGCCAGTAGCATTTATTCCAGTATGCCTCTTCTTGATAGGAAGATAAACGAACTCCAGTTCATTTTCTTAAAGACCTGGTTTAACTGATGTGACTCTGCCACTAGTGGACTTTAGAAAAAGGCATCTTCACTGGTTTGATGCTACTTGGATGTGTAGTAACCCAGCCAACACCCAAGCGCACAGGGGAGGGTTGATGATTCTAGAATTCCTTTCCTCCGAGTAGGAAGCCAATTTCAGGAACGTTCACCTGGGCGATTTGAGACAATGCTGAGAAATAGGGATGTCTGCGTTCACCTAACAGATGAACATCTCTGGCCACTTTCGAGTTCTACTGAAATTCGCAGATTTCCTTTACTAAATACGCATAGTTTTCCTTCCTTCTTGTTTTACATCAAATACAGTGACAGCAAGGACAGCACACTGTCTTCTCCGATTCACAGGCTTAAAACTGAGAGTGCTTAGCTCTTGGCAAGGATCCAGCACCCTCAGCTCGTTCACACGTGCTGGCCACCCCTCCCTCCCTCGCAAACGGGTCCTCCCAGCCCAGGACTCCTCACACCTGAGGTGCTGCCTGGTGCTGTCACCCTTGGGAGGCTGGACTCAGGCCACAGGCCCAGGCAGGTTCTCAAAATGGGCTGGGAGGCTGGGCAGGCCGTTCTGGGATCCTGGGCACCTGAGTGGTCTAGACAGTGCTTCTGGATCTTTAAGGGGCAAATGATCCACCTGGGATCTTGTTAAAATGCAGACTCTTTGTTAACTTGCTGTGGGCAGAGGGCAGGCTGAGAGCCTGCATTTCTAACAAGCCTCCAGGTGATGCTGACGCTGCAGGTTTGTGGACCACACTTTACCAAGCGAGCACCTGGAGAAAGGGGTGCTGGAGAGGTGTGTCCCCTTGGCTCTCAGAGGCTTCTCCCCATGGGGACCAGTGGGGTCAGTGGGGGGCTGGACTGGGGTCCTCCAGAGTGTGAGGCTCTGGGCAGAGGCCTCTTGCCCTGGTCTAAGGGCAGTCTGGTCCCCCTTCTTTGCCCTCATCCCCGTGGCATCCATGGGCTGTGTCCCCACACTGCGGGCCCTGGTCCTCCCCACCCAGCTCTGCCACTGCAGCCCTTTGATCTCCCACCCACTCTCCCCACGTCCAGTTTCTCTTGGCTCCTTTCCCTGTAGCCTTCCTACCCCCTCCTCTGCTTTTCTCTTACTCCATGAAACAAATGTAAAGGTAACATTTCAAAAATATTGAAAATCAATGCTGATGAAATGGTGTTTTGTTTTCTTGGGATGTAAGCAGGCAGTGAAACAATCACAGTTACAGCCCCTCCAGTGCCCAGCTATTTTGTGAACAGAATCCTATCTGATCCTCCATCAGCTGAAATCAGGATATTCAAACATAAGTGCTTGCTGGCTTAGAGCAGACTGGATGTTTCTCCCACGTTTTTATTTTGACAAGGCTAAGAAAGCTGCTATCTCACCATCTGATGGAATCAAACAGGCTGCAAAAAATAACCCCTCAAGTTCCCATTACAAACAGGAAACACCTCTCCCTGTTTGCCTGTTACTGCGATGAAGCTTAATCCTTCCGCTTGAGTTACAGTATTTGCACTGGTTTTGAATTCTTTTCTTCTTTCCAAGGCTGTTTTTCACTATTTGCCGGAGTTATATGAACAGGTGGCTTTGCACCTCCTATGCTAGTGTGAGGCTTCTTTCTGCTTTGAGGCCACTCTGGAAGGCAGGTGTTTAAGGAAGAAATGGTCCTTTCTTGCTAAACTACTCACACCTGTTCCGCTACCCACCTGTGTGGAACTAAAATGCCATTCCAGAGGGGTCTCCCCTAAGTGGACGCACGCTCAGCAAGGCAGAGGCCCTGTGGCTGGAGAGGAGGTAGGAATCCGTTTTCTCTTTTCTTTTCTGGTTCCTATGACAAGCAGCCCAGACACTGTGTCCTGTGGCTTGGAGCTAGGGGACCCCCTGGTTCTGTCTGGAAGCCAGTGGACATTAAGAATCCCTGCGGGGAAGGTTTGTGGGATCCTCGCTGGATTTGGTCACTGGCCGGGTGCAGGTGGGTACACGAAGCCTCAGGGGCCTCAGCAGACCACGGCTGGGGCCTGAGCCAGTTTCTCCATCCTTCGTCCAGGGCTCTTGGAGTGGAGTGTGGGAGCTGTGCTTGGCAGGGAATCACTGGCTGGCTGTCCTAGGGAAGCTCCGCGCGCTCCCTGACCACACATCAGAGGCAATCGCCCTCCACCCACCTGTGCTCTGCAATGTGATCACAGGCCACCCAGGGCACGCCCGCGCCACAGGGGTCAGCGATGGACCTGGGAAGCCTTCCAAGGCTGAGCGAGGGCTTCTTCCATCTTCCCGCAGGGTGTCTTCTTCCGGGGGGAAGTGACAGGGGAAGGGAGGCCAGTCCTTCTGGCCTCAGGGGAACGAGAGGCCAGGGCTAAGCAGTCCCAGGAGGGGCTGTGTGGTAGCCACCGAGTATGGACTCCTAACCCAGGGCTTGCTGAGGATGGGCTTTTCTACAACATTTGCGGGGGCGGGGGTGGGGGTGGTATCTACAGTCTATTGGTTCCCTGATCACAGGAAAAGAAAGAATGAAAGGCACATGCAATAGGCAAGACCTGCTTGGATACAGCTTAAAGGGACCCGTTCCTGCCCTCAAAAGTGCCTGTGACGATGATGCCCAAGGGTTCTCACCTGCCCGCCTCTCCTCACACCCAAGCAATTACAGGTAATCTTCCGAGACTCTGGGACCGCGAGAAAGCAGGAACGCCTGGCACTCTTCCCCTCTATTGATGGCCCTATACCTACCACGACCTGCCAGTCCCCATTGCCTCTCTAGGAGGCAGGGGTGCACTGGCAGCTGGGCTGTGAATATGGGGCTCCCGTTCAGTGAACAAAGGCCACAGAGAACTGCTGGGAGGACGTTTCTGGAGGCAGATGCTCACCCAGCCTTACCCATGGACAAGGACAAATGGAATGTAAGAAAACATACAGCCCTTTTTAAAATTTGTGTAGCCGATGGGATTCGGAAAAACATAACTTGAAGTTAAATTGTTGCTGAATTCAGGGCAGCTCTCCAAAAGGCTTTTGCCAAATCAACAGGGCACAGCAGTGCAACTTGCAACTGTAACTGTGCTTTAGGGGGATGTGGTTTCCTTCCAGCTTCCATCCACCCCTCCCCCAGTGAGTGGCAGCTGCTAGTAGGGTTCTGAACATGCCATAGCTGGCTCCCCCCAAAAAAGAAATGTCAGTAGTGCCAAGAGTGAAAAAGCCTGCTTCCTGTGCCCTACAATTCCTAAAACACATAGCCATGCTATTTCTTTAAAGTGCAAATTGGATCATGGCATTCCATTGCTTAAAACCTTTCAGTGGTTTCCCATTATTCTTAGTATGAAGATTAACAAAAAAAAAAAAAAAACAAAAACAAATTCTCAGCTCCTTGAACCTGCATGACCTGACATCCACCTTTCTCTTCTATTCTGTTTTTTAACCAAACTAATATTATCCCCCCCCTTTTTTTTCCTATAAGGTGTCATAATTCTTCCTACCTCACAGGGTCTTGGAACATCTTATAAATCATTTCCCTCCCTCCCACTAGCCTCGCCCCTTTTTCCTGCTCACTGCTGCCCTCTAATGCTTTAGACTTCAGCTCAAAGTTGTCTCCATCAGGACCACCACAGCATAAGCAGACTGAGGTGAGAAGCCATGTGGAGAGAGAGACCAGGCCATCCCAGCTCTTCCAGCCAACCCAGCCCAGGCCTCAAATGGAAGCGAGTCCTGTCCTGGACACCCAGGTCCTGCTGGGCCCCGAGCTGGCGGCAGGTGGGTGAGTAAGCCCATGAGGCCAGCAACACCCCTCCTCCTCAGCCCTCACAGTTGTGCTAAACAATAGCTCCATGCCTCCTGTTTAAGGCCCTTTGTCTTGGGTGGTTTGTGTGTGACAGACAACGGATTCCTGCTTCCTGGCGTTGTGAGCTGTGCACTAAGGAGGCTCCCTGAGAGGGTGCGGAATGTCCCCTGACCTCCTGGCTCACCCTGCACAGGACTGTGGGGCAGGACCTGAGTCTCTGGGTCTCTGTGCACTTGACAGGATGATGCTCTGTCCCCAGTAGGCCAGTGCGACTGTCCCCTTTCCCATGTCCCCAGCCTGTCCTGTCAGCCTCCCTGGAACTTTGGCTCTGCCCTGGGTAGGGGTGTTCTGACTCAGTTAATTCAGGAGCTGGATCAACATCCAAAGGGTATTTATTTCAGTGCAGAAGGGAAATGGCTACAGCTCTGACAACGTGCCTTTTCCCAGATTCAAAAAGTGAACACCAGAGAATTGGCCTTTTGGGAGTTCCCGTCATGGGGCAGCAGAAATGAATCTGACTAGGAACCATGAGGTTGTGGGTTTGATCGCTGGTCTCGCTCAGTGGGTTAAGGATCTGATGTTGCCATGAGCTGTGGTGTAGGTCACAGACCAGCTTGGATCCTGTGTTGCTGTGGCTCTGGCGGAGGCCTGCAGCTACAGTTCTGATTAGACCCCTAACCTGGGAACCTCCATGTGCCCTGAGTGCAGCCCTAAAAAGACAAAAGACAACAACAACCACAACAACAAAGAGAGAGAGAGAATTGGCCTTTTGCCAAAAGCTCCCTTGGTGGGAACTCGGGGGGCCACACCAGTCCTCTTGCCCTTGGTGTTTTATGGAGGCCCCCCTTCCACGGTGGTCACGCGGCTCTCTACCGCCCCCTGCAGGAAACCCGTCCTCATAGGAGCCACTAGTTCCTGTGAATCCGGCTCCAGACCCCTGGCCAGTCAGGCAGGTCTCAGGTCCCAGTCCCTCAGTTTAGAGGACAGGGGCGCTTCCTGGGGCTCAGGTCTGTAGGGTGAGGGCGTCTGAAGGAGGAAACGCTCTGACGGGTGGGCTCCTGGGTCTGGTGTGAGCCCGGGTCTCCCGGGCAATGGATTTCCTTCAAGACTCCCGCCTCTGAGAGCGTGTGAGGGTCTGTTTCTTTAAGTCTTTGACCTGATGGAGCAAGAAGGTCTATAAGCCTCACGTGGCTTCTATCAGGAGGGGAGACGCACGTTTCCAAGAGTCAACATCCCTCTTCAAGGGGACATGCAGACCCCACTCATATTTAAGAAATAATTTTCTTAGCCGCTCCCTTAGCTCTGTCCCTAGGGGACATCACACAGCGTGACTGAGCAGAAGAGGGTCCCATTTCTTCCTGTCCCGTTACCCACCCTCCCCAGTCAGACCCCAACGGGGACCTTCTGCCTGGTGTCGCTCACACCTGTGGAATGAGGACAAGTTTGGGTCTGAGGCAAAGGAAGGCTTTGGTCTTTGGTAAGAGACCAGAGAGATGGGAGCTGGGCCTCTCGAGGCCACTTTCTCCACAAGGCTGGTGGGGGGCGGCTGCCTGGGCTCCTGTGGGGGGCGGGGCGGGGCTCCGAGGGGGGCGGGGCCCTGTGGGGGGCGGGGCTCCTGTGGGGGGCGGGGCGGGGCTCCTGTGGGGGAGGGGCGCGCAGCTGAGTATCTCCGCCCTCCAGCCCTGCGGAGGTGGAGGCGCCGGCCTGTGGCTCCAGGGCGTCTGGTCTGAGGGGCCGAGGGTGAGGCCTCCGCACGAGGCCGCCTGTGAGCACGTGACACTGGACTAAGCACAATGGAAAGAGAAGGTCAGACTTTATTTTGTGAGGCGATTCCGTGTCGACTCCGGGGTTGCTGACGGGCTTGGCGGGTGGCACCGCCTCTCTGGGCCGTCCTGCTCCTGGTCCCTGCGGGGCGCTGAGGGGCGCAGGTCCGGCTCCTGCAGCCGCTTCCTGTGCGTGTGGCGTCCTCACGACCCCGGGGAGGAGCAGGGCCTCTCCCCCCACCGCCTGGACCCGTGTCTGGGGCCCCCGGGCCTCAGCAGCACCTGTTCTGTCCCTGAGCCTCTGCCCGTTGGGGTTTCACAGCTGCTCAGGGTCACTCAGGGGCCAGGAAGGGTTTGTCTCCCCGGCTGGGCTCCGGGTTTGTTCCGCCAGGTGAGGCGGCCTGGTCTCCGCAGCCCAGCGGCCTTCCCGGGTCTGTCTTCACCGCCTTCACTTAGGCCACGTGCATCCACCTGCCAACAGCCCCACCCCCACCCCCTCCACCCCTGCCCGCTGGTGCACAGACCCCTCCCCAGGCAGTCGGCGGACGATCAGGGCGACTCTGTCACCCACAGGGCCATCCTGGCCAGGGAGGCAGCAGACTTTTGTCACAGCTGGAAGTCCACATTGGGCTTCTTGGTCACTGTCACCGGGGTGACTGTAACCTGTTTTATGGTGGCAGTGATGTACATGGTTCCCTTGGCCAAGGTCACTAGCTATCCCCTGGGAGCAGTGATTCCTGCAATTAGTCTGCATGTTGAAGAAAAGCTTCCCGTCAGAGCGAGATTCACACGTTTGGTCAAGGAGCTCAGTTGGCCCAGGTTGTCTCTCTAGAGGTTGGAGCTCAGGTGGGGAGGGCCTCACTTGACCGTGATGCACCCACAGAGTGACACCCCCCCCCACGGCTTCAGGGCAGATGGGTGATGAGCATCACAAGTGGGGTCTGTTCCTCTTAGGAGTGAGCTGGTCTCATGGCTGCAGGTTTTCCAGGGTTTTAGATGCACCTGGTCTCCTGGTTGGAACATGTGGAGGACAGGTTGGTGGGTGTGGGCAGCACCTGGTCACCATGGTTTCTCCTACTTGCACGTGGCACTGGAGTTGTTTCAAAGGGGCTAAAGTGCCCCTTCTCTCAGCATTGGGAAGTTCAATGGCTTTCAATTTTAACTTGTCCCTCAGGGCGAGTCACATGCTGAGCAGGGCAATTGGGAATAACTTAATCCAATTTTCTTGACTTTCTTGGCGTAGCTTGACTGAAGTTCCTTCTAAGGTTTAATTGGATCTCTCCATTTTCTCTGATGATTGGGGTCTCCAAGCTTAGTGCAAAGTCCATTTGTGCCCACTTGTTATCCCATTTGTCATTTGAGACAGGAATCCTGAGCCATTATCACTTTGTAAGGATCCTGGGAACACAAACCTCTTTGCAATCTTTGCCACTTTGGCTGTGGTTTCAATTCTAGTGGGTGTGAACTGGAGCTTGGCACCTGCCATCAGGCCTCTCCATAGATAAAAGCATGAGCCACTGCAGCTGCTGACCCCTAGCGCTGCCTGAGCAGAGCTCAGGGTGTAGGTCATATTCTTAGGATAAGATTTTAGGAACCCATTTCTTGCATCTCCTCATGTCTAGAAAAAGATGAAAATCCTTCGTGGTGATGTCTCCTCCTCCAATGACTAGTAGTAACCTTCATGATGCCAGAAGCAATCCTGTAAACTGTGTGCATGGCTGCATGCACCTCCGCCTTCACCTCTATCACTGCATCCTGATATTTCCCCTTTCTTCTCTGGTGTGGTATTTCAGAGCTGTCTGAAATACTGCCCCCCACCCACCCCTGCTCTTCTTTTTAAAAGCAAAAAGATGTCACAGTCTTCTGTGAGGGCAGCCACTCCCAAGGGTGAACCTGTGAGCACTGAGGGAACTCAGGAAAGAAACAAAGAGTGCTGGCTCCATAGCCTATCAAAGGAGTGATTCCACTAAGCCCAGTCCCTTGCATCTTGCTGTAGAAATGTGCTAAAATCCTTGACTTGAGATACCTGGTTTTCTGTACATCTTTTGCCCCTACTACCTACGTTTTGTTGAAAAAGCTCCACTAGCACCGTCTTCCAGGAGAGAAATACCCTCTTGCCTCCTTGGAGAGGTTTCTCAGGGCCACCTGAGATGCAGTCTCCCAGGCTTAAGTCCTAATTTTGCCCCAACTAAAACTTAACTCTCAACTTCCAGGTTATGAATTTTTTTTTAAGTCGACATGGGGAACCCTTCTACCCACCCTGCAAACAGGTGCACTAGCACCAATAGTTATCTGAGGTTGCCCTATGCTCTCGGCATGACAGCAAACAATCTCCTAATTTTCTCCAGGATATGTCCCTCTGGTCGGAATGGGCTTTATCTGGGGGCCTCTGGGTGGGGGGGTGTCTAGTGTTGGGGGTGTTCATTGTGCAGATGGGGCGTGTCTAAACTGTCAGGCAAGAGGAATGGTGTTGGCCAAGTGGAGTTCTCACTTTTCATGCCAGGAGTTACCATGAGCTCACCTAACACATACAGAACTTTCCTCACATAGTGGATTCCTTGATGAGCCTCCCTAATTTCTTAACAAGTTGCAAAAAAAAAAAAAAGTATTGCCCATGTTCATTAACTAGCCCTCCATGGGCTCCTAGATCTCTGTTGAAGCCCTGCATCTGGGCTTTGGGAGAAGGTATTAATAATATAGGTTGTTTTTTGTTTTCCACAGGGTAACTCCCTCTTGGTAGGGGCTGATTTTTCTACTAAAATGTGTGAGAGTCCTTGGTTGAGGAAGAGAATTGAGTATTAGTAAAATGGGAAAGGACATGGCCTAGACATCAGGGTGCATGAAGAACCAGGTCTGGGCTCCCAGGTGACAGGCTAAGATGCCTCATTAATATGGAAATGATGTCTCTATGTTTTTACCTTGGAGGATGAAAAATAGGGATTATAGACCTAACCTGATTACAAATCAGACTGAAATGGGGCAGGACCCTGTGGGCCTCTCCCAGACACAATCCTTTCCGTATGCCTCTTTTCTTATCTGTAGGAAATGGTCTTCTTTCAGCCTCCTAGATCTTCCCCTAGTTCCCAGGGGCAGATTCAAATCATTGCTCATCTGGGGAGGGAGGGAATGTGAACAAGGGAGGAGCAGTCAAGCAACAATAATGCTGCCTTGATGCAGGGTCCTGATTCCTCCACAAAGAATATGCAGACCCGTATCTTTGAGTTGTTCTGCAGAAGCAAGGCCTCCCCCCAGGAGGAGGATGGTGCCTTCAGGCTGAGCACTAGGTACCTGGAGCACTGTCCTGTTACCTTACCTCTAGCCAATCAGAGGAAAGCTACACACCCTGCAGGCCTCACCCCAAATTTTGCCTATAATAATCGCCCCCCCCCAAAAAAAATCCCCATCAGGGAGTTCAGGGTTTTAAAGCATGAGTCACCTGTGTTTCTTGTATTAGTGCCTTTAAAGTAACACTGCATTTTCCTTCACCATAACCCCAGTCAGCAATTGGCTTTACTGTGTGTGGTCAGGGGACCCAAATTTGGTTTGGTATCAAAATTATCTAGATTTCAGAGAAGTCCTTCTGAAAGTGATTTCCGGAGTTCCCATCGTGGCTCAGTAGTTAGTGAACCGGACTAGCATCCATGAGGACACAGGTTTGATCCCTGGCCTCATTCAGTAGTTTAAGGATCCAACAATGCTGTGAGCTGTGGTGTAGGTCACAGACTCGGCTCAGATCTGGTATTGCTGTGGCTGTGGCATAGGCCGGTTGCTACAACTCCAATTGGACACCTAGCCTGGGAACCTCCATATGCCACGGGTATGGTTCTAAAGGACAAAAAGACCAAAAAAAAAAAAAAAAAAAAAGAAAAGAAAAAAAGTGACTTCCACTTTCCTTGGCAGATATTTTTAAAAATTTACTTTGTTTTTTAGGGAGTTCCCACTGTGGCTCAGCAAGTTAAGGACTCAACTAGTATTCATGAGGACGAAGGTTTAATCCCTGGCCTCGCTCCCTGGGTTAAGGATCCTGTGTTGCCGTGAGCTGAGGCAGGATGTCACAGATGAAGCTTGGTCAACAAAGAAACACAATCTGACCATAGTTTTAGGAGGCATTTCATAACCATTTTGTCCCATGGTGCTAGGAATGCTCATCCCAGGTCTGGCAAAGATTTAATTGATTAGGCCACTCAATGTGCTATTACTTGACTAGGCCTTATTACAGTAGCCAAAATCCGCTGGACCACCTCTCCTCATAGTCTATTATGGCCCAGGAATACATTCCCTCTTGTTGCATCTTCCCATATCTAGAGTTACACTATTACAGTCATTGATCTGGTAAATAACCATATATTTAATTAACTGCTTTCAGTCTCCTAGTCATCATGATTTTTCTTTGAGGCTCAGTCACGCATTTGGTAATACAAGAAACAATACTCTTGAAATACAACAGTACTGCTAATAACACTAATAGAGTTTAAATATTTAAGTCAATAGCTTCCTGCTTCAAACTAGTTTCAGAAGGGGATGTTTCAAACAGGGTCAGAGCAGCAGGTATTTTTAATTGGCCAGGTGCAAAAATCTCAGCCAGTAATAAAATACATTTTCTAGGGGATATTCAGTCAGAGCCTTGGAGATGAGGAATCCAGCAAGCTAAGCCAGAAGTACTAGGCACAGGTAATTGGCCACAACCCAGTAATTGGACTGGTTTTTAAAATTACCCAAGGATGGCGCTCCTGATGGAAGAACATTTGATTCATATGCAGAAGTTCAAGAAGTCGAGAAAACATTATAAATCAACATACGAGTCAGGTCCAGCATCTTGGGCCAGCTGTCTACTTCTCCTGGTATATGTGTTCTTCTTGTCCTGGTGTAGCTTTTCCTCCATGTGAGTGTGATTTTGTCAGCAGTCCTCTTGTTAAGCCCAGTGCAGGGGTCATTCAGCACTGGATTCAGCATTATGGTCTGAAAATCAGGAACTTGTATTTTTCAAAAGTCTTTTCTATAGCTCTCCTTGAGGAGCAAGCATTTTTGCAAAGGTGTTAGAATAAAGACAGTAACTGCCTATAATGACAAAAGACTTAAGAAAGCACTTTTAAGGTCTGATTACAATGCAGTTGACAGAGAAACTTGGTCACTCTTGAGACATCATACTGTGGAATCTGAGGTGTATTGTTCATTTGAGAATGCTCTCCATGGATTTCGCTCATGAATTTAGTTCTCCCACTCCCTTCCCTGATGAGCAGCTGTTTGAACTTGCCTTTTGGAATTCAGGGAAGGTCAAGGAAGCTGAATGAGGCCTATTTCCTGAAAAAGGAACGGGGGACACAAAGGCTTCTTCCAGGTGCCCCAGAGGGCCTGGCTCTGTTTCAGGACTGGACAGAAATATTTTGGGTCATCAGAGGTTTGTTTTGTTTTGTTTTTTAGGGCTGCACCTTTGGCATGTGAAAGTTCCCAGGTTAGGGGTCAAATTGGAGCTACACCACAGGCACTGCAGCATGTGATCCCAGCCACGTCTGGGACCTACACCACACACCACACACCACACACAGCCCACAGCAACACCACGTCCTTAACCCAGTGAGTGAGGCCAGGGATTGACCCCACATCCTCATGGATCCTAGTCAGGTTCATTAACTGCTGAGTCATGAAGGGAATTCCCATTATCAGAGGTTTCAGAGGGAGGAAAATGGCCAGATTGAGAAGAGAGGAAGAACAAAAGGGGTGGCCTGAGAGTATTCAGGCTGCAACTAGGCCAGGGAGAAGCAGAGAAAGGACTCTAAGCTGTTTAATTTACAGGCTACTCATTTTCTTTTCTTTTTTTTCTTTTTTTTTTTTTTTGGTCTTTTTAGGCCCACACCTGTGACATATGGAAGCTCCCAGGCTAGGGGACAAATTGGAGCTGCAGCTGCTGGCCTACCACCATAGCCACAGCAACTTGGGATCTGAGCCATGCCTGCAATCTGCACCACAGTTCATGGCAACCTAGTTACTTAACCTACTGAGTGAGGCCAGGGATTGAACCTGTGACCTCATGGATACTAGTCAGGCTCATTACTACTGAGCTACAATGGGAATTCCCACACTAGTCATTTTTAAAAGAAATCTAAGGAATATAATTTTCATTTGCATCTGTGTTCATCAGTGAAATTGGCCTGTAGTTTTCTTTTTTTGTGGTATCT
The DNA here is from genome assembly GCF_054392235.1 of Sus scrofa. Taxonomy (NCBI): domain Eukaryota; kingdom Metazoa; phylum Chordata; class Mammalia; order Artiodactyla; family Suidae; genus Sus; species Sus scrofa. Next base: position 71,639,231 of record NC_139393.1, read on the forward strand.
TTGTCGGGTTTTGATATCAGGGTGATGGTGGCCTCATAGGATGAGTTGGGAGTGTCCCTTCCTCTGCAATTTTTGGAATAGTTTCAGGAGAGGTGTTAGCTCTTCTCTAAATGTTTGATAGAACTCGCCTGTGAAGTCATCTGGTCCTGGACTTTTGTTTGTTGGAAGTTTTAAAATCACAGTTTCAATTTCAGTACTTGTGATGGGTCTATTCATCTTTTCCATTTCATCGTGGTTTAGTCTTGGAAGATTGTACTTTTCTAAGAATTTGCCCATTTCTTCTAGCTTTTCCATTTTATTGGCGTATAGTTGCATATAGTAGTCTCTTATGATCCTTTGTATTTCTGTGATGTCCGTTGTTACTTCTCCATTTCCATTTCTAATTTTATTGATATGGGTCCTCTCTCTTTTTTCCTTGATAAATCTGGCTAAGGGTTTATCAATTTTCTTGATCTTTTCAAAGCTTTTCATTTCATTGATCTTTTCTATGGTTCTTCGTTTCTATTTCATTGAATTTCTGCTCTGATCTTGATGATTTCTTTCCTTCTACTAGCTTTAGGTCTTGTCTGCTCTACTCTCTCTAGCTGCTTTAGATGTAAAGTTAGGTTGTTTCTTTGAGCTTTTTCTTGTTTCCTGAGGTATGCTTGCATTGCGATAAACTTCCCTCTTAGAATGGCTTTTGCTGCATCCCATAGGTTTTGGAGTGTTGTATCTTTGTTGTCATTTGCTGCTGGGTATTACTTTAATTTCCTCTTTGATTTCTTCAGTGATCCATTAGTTGTTTAGTAGCATGTTGTTGAGTCTCCATGTGTTGGTGTTTTTTGCAGTTTTTTTCTTGTTGTTGATGTCCAGTCGTATAGCGTTGTGGTCAGAAAAGATGCTTGATATGATTTCAATTTTCTTAAAGTTATCAAGGCTTGGTTTCTAGCCCAGGATGTGATCAATCTTAGAGAATGTTCCATGTGTACTTGAGATGAAAGTGTATTATTCTACTGCTTTTGGATAGAATGTCCTATAAATATCTATGAAGTCCATCTGGTCTAAGGCTTCATTCAGGGCCTGTGTTTCCTTATTGATTTTCTGTCTGGATGATCTGTCCATTGCTGTAAGTGGGGTGTTAAAGTCCCCCAGTATGATTGTGTTATTGTTGATTTCTCCTTTTAAGGTTCTTAGCAGTTGTCTTATATATTGTGGTGATCCTATGTTGAGTGCATAGATATTTACAACTGTTCTAATGTTGTTATACAATTATACAATGTTGTTATACAATTGTTATAATGTTGTTATACTATTACAATGAAATATTTCTCGGCCATTAAAGGGAAAGAAATCATGGCATTTGCACCAACATGGATGGACCTAGAAATTATCATGCTAAGTGAAGTCAGTCAGAAATTGAGACACCAACATCAAATGCTATCGCATACATGCGGAGTCTAAAAAAAGGACACAATGAACTTCTTTGCAGAACAGATACTGACTCACAGACTTTGAAAAACTTATGGTTTCCAAATGAGACAGGTTGGAGGATGGGGATGCACTGAGGGTAAGGGATGGAAATGCAGTAAAATGTGGTTGTGATGATTATTGTACACCTATAAATGTAATACAATTCGTTAAGTAATTTAAAAAAGTAAGGAATATAATTTCCTTTCTTAGGTGCATGAGGTACCTGCATCACATTGTTTCCCCACTGCTAGTTCATTCCTTCCATTTCGATGGAAGACAGGCAATGGGTGTCGTAATCGCCTGGCTGCCTCCTGCTGAACAGGGGTGGTGAATGGGGGATCTTCTCATGGAAGGAATGAGGTTATGATGCCATTCAGATGGGGGCTTAAGGGTAGTTTTTGTAGTCTTTTTTGCATAAGTATGGAATACAACATAGAAGTAGTCTAATTGAGGCATAAATCATTATTCCTATAAGAAAGGTTAAGACAAAACATTTAATTGTTCCTGAAAGAACTGAACGAATGCCCTGTGGAATCCTGTCCAGCATGTCAGAAAACCAGTCTGAAACTTGAGTCACTACTTCAGAGGCCTAAGCCTTCCCATCATGTACTTTCTGTACTTGGGCCTTCATCTCTTTAAGCAAAGCAGAGGTTTCTCCACAATCATCTGGTATAAAAGTACAGCCTTCTGAGTGAATGATGGCTCAGGTGCCCCCTTGAGAGGCAGTGAGGATGTCTGGGGCCATTCTCTTTTGCAAGATTGCCTTTCTCAGTAGGGAGACCTCAGTCTTTAACAAGGTGATGCTTCTCTGGCTATCAGTTAAGGCTTTTTGGGTGAACTTCGCCAGAGCTTCTATATGGAGAGTGACTCTCTCCAGGCCTATGCTGGGAACAAAGAAATTGATTGAATGACCAAAGCATCTGAAAACTGACCGAGTCCATCTAGTAGATTAGCAGTTTGGCAAATTGCAGAGTTTTTTATTTATGTTTTGGGGCCCAAGAGAAACCCAGGGTGCATGTGCCAATCCAACCTGGAGGGAGATAGGCCGCTGTGGATGATACTTTTCACAAGTTACAAGAGATTTCAAAAGCAAATACAGGAGTTCCTGTCGTGGTGCAGTGCTTAAAGAATCGGACTAGGAACTATGAGGTTGCGGGTTCAGTCCCTGTCCTTGCTCAGTGGGTTAAGGATCCTGAGTTGCTGTGGCTCTGGTGTAGGCTGGTGGCTACAGCTCCGATAGACCCCTAGCATGGAAATCTCCATATGCCGTGGGAGAGGCCCTAGAAAAGGCAAAAAGTCAAAAAAAAAAAAAAAAAAAAAAAAAAAAGGAACTACGGATCACTTAAAGGCAAAGGACGTCACATAATCTGTTGTAAAAAGAATATCCCAAGAAGACTTCATTCTCTTAGCAGAGAGAAAAATGCCAAATCCAAGTTTTGTACCAGCTTATTTTAAAAAATTAATTTACTCAAATTTATTCTAAACTTAGTCCTGACCTTTACCATGCACAAACTCTCTTCTCAGAGTCCACTTCCCCCATGCCTTGTATCAATTTCTGTATCCAGATTGTCTGTCCCTTATTTTTCCATCCAGAGCAACAAGCAACAAGGACTTCCGATCATGGCTCAGTGTTTAACGAATCCGACTAGGAACCATGAGATTGTGGGTTCAATCTCTCACCTTGCTCAGTGGGTTAAGGATCCAGCATTGCTGTGAGCTGTGGAGTCGGTCACAGACGCAGTTTGGATCCTGCATTACTGTGGCTCTGGTGTAGGCCAGCAGCTACAGCTCTGATTAGACCCCTAGCCTCAGAATCTCCTCATGCCGCCGGAGCAGCCCTAGAAAAGGCAAAAAGACAAAAACAAACAAACAAACAAAAAGAAAAAACCTATAAGACAGATTTATTTCCTTTTTCCTTAATAACATGCAGTTCCATTCCTTATTCCGTTTTTACTAAAAACACACTTCCTTTTTTCTAAGGCAACCATGGACTGTCTTTTCTAATTTCTAAAAACTTGTGTTTTCCTTATAGAGAACATCTCAGGTTGGCACCAACCATATTGAGTAATAGTCCTCACTACCTTTCACTTCTGTTTAGTGAATGTTGTCTCAGTATCTCATTTGACTTCTATTAAACCTAGGTACCATACGGGATTATATTTAATGTTGGTAACTCTAAAGAGGTGTCTATATTGATTATATTAACAAACTTTAGCTTTAATACTAGATATTAATTCAATCCTGAATATTCATTCCCCAGTTCACCTGAACCTAAAATTAATTCTGGCCAGTTCCCTTCTGCATTTTTGAGAATTTATATAAGCACTTAATTTGTTATGCCAGATAATTAGAGTTCATTGACAAATTTTGATACCATCCAAAGGTGAGGACATATACATAATATATACAGACACATAGACCAACACAAGCAGAAATCTCACAGCTTCATTTTCTAAACTTAATCATGAATCAGGTGTCACAATACAAAACTAAGTACTTTATAAACTAGTTTTTCCTTGTTTCAGTCACAGGATTTGGAGATGATCTAGAAAAGTGATTCTGAGAGCCCAGGTCTCAAGGCACAGGGCGAGAAAAGCAAGTTCTCCCAGAAGCACGTCTTCCCACAAGGTCAGAATTCAGAATTCTGAAAAGAAGCTTTCTCAAGCTTGCTTTTTTACAATTGCACATGCACAAAGAACCAGTTTTGGAACTTTCAGAAGAGTCTCACCCAAACCAATTTCCTCTAGAGTCTGAAGAATAATGCTGTGGCCATACAGCATTAAAATATTCTTTTTCCTTAGTCTTAGCCTCTTTCCAGTCAGAATTCGCTCAAGAGGGCGCTGCAGTGGAACAGAACCAGAATTTCCTATTTCACAAGGCAGAATGCCCATCACGAATGACAACACAGAGCATAAAGTACACATCACACAGGCGTGGTCATCTTAATCAGACACTCCCTTCAAGTCAAGGTTGTAGTCTCAGGAAACCTACAGAGACACAGACCCTTCAGACCCGAGTACTACTCAACTGAGTAAACAGAAATATCTTGGGTCTTCGAAGGTTTCCAAGGGAGGAAAAGAGGCCAGCTTGAGAGAAGGGAAGGGGAAAAGGTCAAAAATCTCTTGTCCCTCACCCGGTCAGGACACTCTGGCCAGTTGTTCACATCAGGAGGCCAGGGACCAAAGGGTCCAGGTGGCAGCAACTGGATCTGGTCCTCAAGTGCCCCGGGTGGTCATCATGTCAGTCATGGCAAAGGAGGGATGTCCCACCAGAGTCGCCAATTCTGAAAAGATTTGTTTTTTCAAGCTAACTTCCTCTAATAACTGCATATGCAATAAAAGGGCCCATTTTGCCTAATTTTAGGGCAAAAATATTTTCTTTAATACTCAAGTAGATACCTGCAAGTGTAAGTTTTGTACACACATGAATCTGGTTGAGGTGTTAAGAGCCTAGCTTTCTGGTGTTCCCTGATTTTCTGTGTGAGACTTTATTTCTCATTTTAAAGTTGAAATTGTCAGGGGTAGAGTTTATTAATGACATTGTGTGGTGGGCCCGTGTGCTGCTTGAGAGCTTGATGCCTCTAGGTTTTTGTCCAGAGCTGCTTCAGCTCTCCCTTGTGTGTCTTGGGTCTCCGAGGGGCATCTAGGACCCCACAGGTGCTCAGATGGCCCAATGGCCAGGTGTTATTCGTCCCTGGCTGAGCAGGTTTTAATAATGAGTGGGTTTCCCTATGGGACCACAGCATGGTGTGAGGACTCTGCCCCCACCACCCCCATTAAATTTCTAAGTCACCTGAGAAAACTGTAAGTAGCCGGGAGGAGTCTTTTCCCTTTTCTTTGGAGCAAAGACTCTCATGTAATACCTTCACCTTTATCCTGACAAATTCTACTAATGCAGCCAGATTGAGGAAAGGCGTCAGATCAGCCTCTTACCTAAACCCTCAGCCCAGACCCCTCAGTCTCTTCCAGCTAAGCCAGTCATGGTATCTTAGTCCTTGGTTCATGGATCTAAGTGGACTAGTTGCCTGTGATCTTCCCCAGGGGACTGCCTGATGGCATTTCAGAGAAATTTCCCAGATTGGCTTTGTTTGTTCTTAGCTTGCACAACAGAGGCATAGGCTAGAACCTGTTACAATCTTTGCAGAGTACCATCAGATGTAATTAAATACTCAAGCACAAAATGGAAAGCACAACTGAAATCCTCACTCAGCAGCCATAAGGAAGCCACAGATTCAAAGTCCCAAATTGGCTTCCAAGAACCACTAAGCCTGGGACCTGAGTCCAAGCTGCGCCTTACAGATGAGATCTCCCAAAAGGGAAATCCCCAAATAGGAACCAAAGGTTCCCCAGATGGACAAGGTCCAGGGGACCTCGTAATGCATGCCGGGGGAATTACCCAGATGCTGGCAGAGGTGTCCTGACATCCCAGCTGCTACTTTTCTCTTACCAAAAAGGTTTATTGAAGTGGGAAGCTTGGGTCTGCAGGAGCAGAGGCAAAGGGAGGAGTTCCCTCAGGGCCAGAGGAGCCTCTGTGGTTGCTAGGGTGGTCCTTGCCTTCCAACCACTTCTCCACCACAGAGTTTCAGCTTCTGAGATGACAATCAGGTCTGCTCAGGGCCAGCCTTGCGTCAGGAAACTCTCAGCAACCTGGCCTCCAAAAGGGTCCTGCAACCCTCCCCTCATCCAAAGGGATCCTGGGGTGGAGAGAGACCCCAGAGCCCTGTGGGGCCACCTGCCCACAGACAGATCCCAGAGGAGCCCTCCAAATTTGTTGCTAAAACTCAGCCTCTGTCCTCCACTGCCAAACAGAAATGCGCAGACAGTTTTGGGTGAAGGAGAAAAAGAGCTTTGTCGCTTTTTCAGGCAAAGGGGGTCACAACAGGCTAATGCCCTAAAAACTGTGCCCCCACCCCCACCCCCTTGGGAGAGATTAGGAGGTGGTTTTATAGTTTGGGGACTAGAAAATGGGTCCAAAGATAAGGATCAGGGTAGAGGCAAGCTTGCATTGTTTCTCTAAGCTGGTGTCTAGTGGCCCCAGGACTCTGGTGGTCCTCTTCTTCCTGGAAAAAAGACTGATCATCAAGTAGTTCTTCCATTTGTGTGTGGGGTTTTAGTTCTTCAGAAAGAGTCAAAGATATTGTTACATGCGTTCCTTGAGGAGGAAGCAGGACCTTGCCCCAAGGCTGCACTATTATCTCTTGACTGCTCCTCCCTGGTCTCTGCATCCCCTCCTTCCCTGATTAGCCACTGCCCTTTGAAACTTGGGGAAGGTTTGGCCATACAGAGGTCAAACAACACTCAGGAGAAATTAGTGCACCTGGGGCAGGAGAAATCAGGTCCCCGATCATGTCCATGGCATGGGGATAAAATGGAAGATCCAATTGTGAAAGGGGCCAGTCCCTACTCCCAGGGCGGCCCACTTTCTCTGAGGTCATGAATAAGTTTGAGGTACCTTTATTTCAGTGACCTTGATTCGAACTTGGTGGTTATTTCCAAGGCAGCCCATGGCAGCGATAGAGCCAGATCAGTGGACTGACCCTCAAAAGCACCCTCACAAGAGCTGTAATTTTATACCCCAGACGCTCTTGGTATAAGGGGGTTTTTTCTCAGCTCTGACCTGCTGAACCAGATTCCACAGAACTCTCCTGCCTAGAAAGCCTGCCTGCCTGCTTCCCTAAGGCAGCCTCAGTTCTGATGTGGTCAGTGGATCACTGCCTCTATCCTGGCATGGCTGCGGCACTTCTAGCTTGGATGGGCCCACCAAACAGCCTGCCATTCCACATCCTTGCTGTGTGTGAGTGAGAACCGAAAGAAATAATGCAGAGCGTAGTAGCAGTAACATATGCTAAAGTATGATGAGTCATCTCAGGAGTCCATATAAAGAGGGTCTCCTACTTTCCCTTAAATTCCTGTTCTTGGATCTAGCATCCTTGTCTTGCTGACCCTGGATGCAGGCTTCATTTTACCTTTCACTTAAAGATCTGAGGCCTCTCCTGCTTTTATTTATGGTTTTATAGATAAGAAATCATATAGATGGTTTCCTGGGTGATTATGAACTTAACAATGATCTCCCAAAGTTCCCTAGGTTTTCCTCTCTATCTGTGGTGCCCTCCTGGGACCTGCAACTACCTGTGTAACTATCCCACTCCATCCCTATCCATTTGAGGGAAGAGAAGTTTTCATTTTCATTTTAATTATTTATTTTGCTCCTTAGGGCCACACACATGGCATATGGACGTTCCCAGGCTAGGGGTCAAATTGGAACTACAGCTGCCGGCCTTTGCCACAGCCCTTCGGCCATAGCAAGCTAGATCTGATTGAGTCTGTGGCCAACACCTCAGCTACAGGCAATGCTGAATCCTTAACTCTCTGAGGGAGGCCAGGGATTGAAGGTGCCTTCTCACAGATACAAGTCAGCTTCCTTTCCTCTGTGCCACAGTGGGAACTCCTGGAAGAAGTTTTTATATGCAAAATTTGGGGGTGAGGGCTGCAGGGTGTGTGACTTTCTTCTGATTGGTTTGTGGTGAGATAACAGGGCAGGGCTCAGGAGTCTGGGTGCTGGCCTTCAGTCCCACAGAAATCAAAGATATTGAGATATTGTTCTGAACATTCCTTGATCCAGCTTTAATCTCCACACTATAGTTTCTTTTCTTTTTAAAAAAATTATAGTTGATTTATAATGTTGTGCTGATTTCTGCTCTACAGCAAAATGACTGAGTCATTCATATACATAGATTTTTAAAAAACATTATTTTCCATCATGATCTATCCAGGAAATTGTATGTAGTTCCCTGTGCTGTACTTTAGGACCTTGTTGTTTATCCATTCTAAATGTAATAGTTTGCACCTTCTAGCCCCAAACTCCCCCAATCATCCCACTCCTTCTCCCTCCCTCTTGGCAACCACAAGTCCATTTGTACTATAGTTTCTTAATCGTTCCTCCTTTGTTTTTGCATTGCCTATTTCCCTGATTAGCAACTGTTTGAACCTGGGCTTTGGTGTTTGTGAGGCTAAAGCCTTTTTTGTGCAAATAAGAAACTGGGTGGACTGGGAAATGTTTTTGTGTCCAGGAGGGCATGGTTACAAATTATTCATCTTGCATAAGTGAAGATAAAGCTGTTGGTTTTTTTTTAATTGAAGTATAGTTGATTTACAATGTTGTGTTAAAAGCCATTATTGGGAATTCCTGTTGTGGCTCAGCAGGTTATGAACCCAGCTAGTATCCATGAGGATGTGGGTTCAATCCATGGCCTCTCTCAGTGAGTTAAGGATCCTGTGTTGCTGTGAACTGTGGTGTAGGTCACAGATGGGGCTTGGATCTGGTGTTGCTGTGGCTGTGGTGTAGGCTGGCAGCTTCAGCTCTGTTTCGACCTCTAGCCTAGGAACTCCCCCATGCCACAGGTGTGGCCCTAAAAGAGACAAGAAAAAGAAAAAGGCCACTATTAATAGCACTATTTTAGGAGTTCCTTCCTGGCTCACTGGGTTAAGGATCCTGGCATTGTCAGTGTTGTGGATAAGGTCACTGCTATGATGTAGGATGGGTCCCTGAACTGGGAATTTATGCATGCTGTGGGTGCATCCAAAAAAAGTAATAACACTATTTTAGCCAAGGTACATGGGAAATACTCAAAGAATAATAAAATGATGTTGTTATAAACACAAAGCACTATGAGCTTTCTTCATTTAGGGTGGAAGGGAAGAGAAGATGGCCAAGATTTGGATCATTCGGACCTGCTGTCATTCCTTCATTCAAACAGCATATTCTAGGCACTTTTCATGCACACTGTCCACCCTCCAATGAGACCATGCTGGACTTTCACTTGGGTCCAGATCAGATTTATTTTATTTTATTTATTTTATGCCAGCCTGCTCCATATGGAATTCCTGGGTGTGGATCAGATCTGAACCACAACTCCAGCCTGGAATTCCTGGGTGTGTGTGTCAAATCCAAGCCACAACTGCGTTGCCAGATATGTCAACCCACTGTGCCAGGCGGGGGACCAAACCTGTGTCCTGGTGCTGCAGAGATGCCTCCAATCCCCTTGTGACACAGCGAAAACTCCTACGCATGGATTTTAAATCCTTGAACAAGTTCTGTTCTTGAGCCTCATCTTTCTCATCTGTAAAAGAGGGATAATAATACCTTCTTTAAAAGGGTATCGTTAGAAATAATAGTGTAGGGAGTTCTGCTCATGGCTCAGCAGTAACGAACACAAGTCATATCCATGCGGATATGGGTTCCATCCCTGGCCTTGTTAGCACCAGTCCGTGTGCTGATGCACAGAAAGGTCAAACATACCAAAATGTAGGAGTTTGGAGTAGAGAAAAGTTTATTGCATGGCCATGCAAGGAGAGGCAATCAAGAGTCAGGTTGCGGTGTACAGAGACTTTTATTTATGAACACCCTCAGAGTGCGCAGGCTGCCCTGCGTAGGGACTGGCGCTGGCTGCAACTGGGTCTCTCCTTATATTCCTATATTGTGGACCTGTTTGGGGACTCCTATTCTCTTTCCCCACACCCACTAATTTCCTGTCCCAACCCCCCTGTGTCATGGGTGCCTAAGGGCTGAAGGTTGTTTTGATCTCTGTATGGGGGGCGTGTTTTGAGTCTCTGATTGGTTCCAGGCAGGACTGCCTTATTTGCATGGGAAAAAGGTTATAGGGAGATGCACTGAAGAGCTCTCCTCTGGTACCTGCATGTGTCTTCATTGTTTGATCGCAGGGCTCCTGTTCTTGGAAACGATAAATGGCCTGTTTTGAATCACTGGGGTCCCAGTCCCTATCCATCCTACCTAACACATTTTCCCAGAGCACAGAGTGCCTCAGTCTTGATGCCCACCCTGGGTGCCCTTCAGGGGATGCTGAAGGTTAGTGACTGCAGTGGTTATTGACTTAATCGTTGTAGAGGCGGATGACAAGTGCCAGTTTTCAGTTGGCAGGACCCCTTCAGTTTCATAAACCTGACCATGGTTTTGGGGACATTTCATTCCACAGTGCTGGGAATACTGATTCCCAGGTCTGGCAAAGATTTCATTGATGGGCCACTCAGTGTGCTCTTACTGGACTAGACCCTATTAACAGCAGCCCACATTCTCTTGACCTTCTTGAAAATGTGGCAGTTTTGCAAAGCATCAGCTTAACTATTAAAGATAGTTAAAAAAAATAAAAATAATTAAAAGGGCAGTCATGTTCCCAGAAATGCCCATAACTGGTGTTTTATTCCATATACCACTGTTCTTCCACTAGGTTCTGAGCACATGATGAAAACTATCCTAAGGCTGTCTCTCTCGCCGTATTCCCCTTTCTCAATCTAAAAGATCAGCCAAAAGCTCACAGAGGTTCCCCTGCACAAGGCAGCAAAGTGAGATGCCAAAAGCCTTTTGGAAGGTGATCTTCCAAAATCATTTGAGTTCTCCTAATCCTGTTAATGTATCTTTGGATGTTGCAACGTTACAAACATAATCTGTGCTAAATCCAGCCATTGTCCGATGTCAACTGTTTGGCAGCAAGTTGGGGAATCTCCCAGAGCATCCTAGTTTGGCCCTGATGAAGGCAGGGTGCCCAGAGAGTGTACCGCTAAGGCCACTGCCTGCTTTCTCTGGGTCTTCAGAACGCTGCGAGGGCGTTTCTGAGCTGCAGGGGCGGGCAGATACCACGCCTTCCCTCTCCACCTTCCGGTTGGGTACCCGGGCTGGGAGCAGGAACTAAGGCAGAGCTTGCAGCCAGGTGCGAGCACGCTGGTGTCTAGGCGTGGTGCTTGGGCAGGTCTACCACTTCCATCCGTAGGTGCCTACCGCCTCGCCTCGCACTTTCTGGACGGCCTCCGTCAGGCCACCCCTTTGCCCCGCTGTCCCCGCACGAGCCAGCTGCTCTGGGCTTTGGGCCCATCAGGGAACGGTGTACAGTTGGCGGCCCCGCGAGGCGGCGCGGCCTGGGAGGCGGACCGCAGGCGCTCCATTCCCTGAAGCGAGTGTTTCCTGGGATCCCGCAGCGCAGACCCGTGCGCCAGCCTGGGGTCCAGCATCCCTGCCGACCCTTCTGGCAGCAGCGTGAGCGGCACAGCTGCGGGAGCAGTGCGACCGCACCCGGCTCAGCAGTCAGGATGCTGCCGGTGTACCCGGAGGCGAAGCACAACCCGCTGCGGGACTCGAACATCTGCTCGCGCCTGTTGTTCTGGTGAGCGCCCCGCCTGAGCTGTGACACCCCCGCCACAGCGCTTGCGCCTTTCGGGAACATAGGGTTGGGGCGAGTAAGCGCTTCCCGCTGGTGCCCTGGCATATGGGCTTCCCGGTGACAATTGGGCGGCCCCACGCCGGTCGCTTGGTCCCCGCCTGGGCGCGCGGGGGCGGAGGAGCAGGGCCGGGGAGGGGGGCCTGGCGGCGAGGGCACCGGGCGTCCCTGCCTTTCCTCGCTGCCCCGCCAGCCCGTAGGAGGAGGAGGAGGAGGGGGAGCCGCTGGAGCAGGAAGGGGAGAGGCGGAGAACCAGGGCTGCCCAGGGGGAATCTACACCCAGCAGGAGAATGCGCTGCGCCCCCTCCCCGCCCCCTTCTCTGCGTAGCCTGCTTCCCCAGTACTGCTGGGGAGTTCGCAGTTCTGAACTAAAGCGGCACCCTTTCCCCCTAAGCAAGCAGCTTATGAACAGCTTCCTTTATCTAATTCGTGCCCTGGACCAGTTGCCATCTTCCACTAATGCCCCTGGCCTGTCCTCCGGGGTCGTGGTCACAGGGCAGGAAGTGGGCAGCCCCTCAGCCCGCTGGAGCTCAGGGAGCTTGGCCTGATGTCTCACTCCCCACTTTCTGCTGCTTCTGTGCTCACTTCCTCAGGCCCTTTTCTGCCTCCAGCTCTTAAGGTGTCCTGGGTTCTAGGAGCTGTCTCTGCTCCTCCTCCTCCCGCCTCAGAAAGTCGGCCCCATTTACTGGGTTCCCTAAATGTCCATACACAGTGAGGTTTGGTGATCTTTGAAGATGTGGGTTGAGGATCAACAGGGGAAGGCCTTGCCCCTCCCCTGCCTCTTCCTCCTCAGCGCCCATCCCTCTGAGGTAGGAGGCAGTGTCTCACCTCCTGTGGGCACAGACACTCAGTTTTTTGGGTTTGTTTTTTTTTTTTTGTTTTTTTTTTTGGCCTATCCCTGAGGCATGCTGAAGTTCCCCACACCAGGGTTCAAATCCAAGCCATAGCTGTAAGCTGCAACCAGGGACACAGCCGTGACAACGCTGGATCCTTAACCCACTGAGCCACAAGAGAATTCCCAGCACAGCCGCTCTGACCACTCCAGGACCTGCTGAGACTTTCAGGAATATTTTCCTACCTTATGCAGATTCCTATGTTACCAAATAATATTTGTAAAAGTTTGGCCAAGTGTAGCCTCTTTCTTTGCCCCCAGCTAAGGAAACGGGAGGTGCACAGAGGTAAAAACATCTCTGGGCCCAAAGCAGTACAATGTAGTAAGTGGAGAGGATGGTGCTGTCTGAGCTTCAGAGGTTGAGAGTTGAATGTGGCCGAGGTCCTTGGAAGGCAGGGGAGGGAGAGTTACATTGAGTTTGAGGAGCTGGTGTGATCCAGGAACAGAACAGGTGGTGCTTATAAAAACTGCCTTGTTTCTTAGATTGTGCAGAAATTCTCTTTCTTAAATCTCTTAAGAAGTGCACCTCCAAAGCATATTGCATGCCCTACAGGTGACGGCTTCTTTCCTAGACTTAGCAATCTGGTGTCAGTGTTCCTGCCCAATCTTTTTTTTTTTTTTTTTTTTTTTGGCTTTTTGCTATTTCTTGGGCCGCTCCCTCCACATATGGAGGTTCCCAGGCTAGGGGTCAAATCGGAGCTGTAGCCACTGGCCTACGCCAGAGCCACAGCAATGCGGGATCCGAGCCGCGTCTGCAACCTACACCACAGCTCACGGCAACGCCGGATCGTTAACCCACTGAGCAAGGGCAGGGACCGAACCCGCAACCTCATGGTTCCTAGTCGGATTCATTAACCACTGCGACACGACGGGAACTCCCCGCCCAATCTTTATTTCTGAAGTGTCCCTTGGTTCCTGATAGATTTTTGGCTTGATTGTAGAGAAAAGATTTTGTGTTCTTTGTAGCCAGGTCTTCTGACAGGCCATGATCCTATGCATTGCACTTGCATCTTTTATTTTGGAAGGGTATAAATGACTTGGTGTAGCAGCCTCCCTCCTGCCCCATCTCCCCCAGAGGGGGAAAACAAAATACCTTGATTTGATGCAAAATCAGATTAGTAGTAAAATTTTTGATTGCTTGAGGTTATAGAGCTGCTATCTTTCTCTCTTTTTTTTTCTCTTAACTTTTCAAAGGTCTCTTGTGGCGCAGCAGGTTAAGGATCTGGCATTATCAATCACTACAGGGGCTTGGGTTGCTGCTGTGGCGTGGGTTTGATCCTTGGCCTGGGAACGTCCACATGCTGCAGGTGCAGCCAAAAAAAAAAAAAATTAAAATTTTCCTTTTCACCCGTACCAGGCAGCTCAACTTTTGCTTTGCCCAGGACAGTCCTGGTTTATACTCCTTATCATATTGTATTTATTAACTATACCCTGTTTTACTACTAAGAGTATCTTAGGTTGGATGATAAATAATATGATTGCCCTGATGGAGCTGAAGTTCATATTCCATAAAATGTGCCCCTCCCCTGTGCCATGGATTGTGGGTGGGAGCTTGGACAAGGTCATGGCAGTATTGGCTATACTTTTGCCAAAAGTAATGACTAGTGCAAACCTATTACTATAGCTATCCCACTTGAGCAGGTATTCTCCTAAGGTAACTCTTGACCCGTGGTTTGTGCATGACAGTGATGGCCGTGAAAGCTACAGGGAGAGTGGGTCCTCCCTGAGGTGGCACCTGGCAGGCCCAGTGTGTGGGCGTCTGGGTTGGGTGGTCCTGCTGGGCTGTGGGAACTGGGGCGACGATGACAGTCATGGGGAAGTCTCCTGTGGTCCAGTCCCAGGGAATATAGGGATCCCCTGAAGATGTGTGCAAGTCCAGCCAGTGAAGGCACTTAGCTCCAGCAGAGAGGGCCATCTGAACAGGAAGCTGAGGCCAGGGGACCATGAGGCACCAGGGACGTCCTGGGTCAGGTGGAGAGGCCTGCAGGCACGCAGGTGACCCAGACCTTCACTGTCTTCGCTCGCTTAGACCATGAGCTGACTGCAGTGCCTTTGCAGTGGGCCAGGATGAAGAGTGGGCCGTGGACTCCGAGGGCCTGGGTGGCTTCCCTATTGCCCTTGGGCTCTGCAGAGGCTGAGGAAGCCAGATCCACACCCCTGATGGAAGGACCCGGTCTGTGGGCGATTTGAACTCTGTGGTGACTGTCCTGGCTGATGACCAGCCATGTGATCTTGATCTTGGTCCAATTCGACCCCTAGCCTGGGAACCTCTATATGCCACGGGAGCAGCACAAGAAATAGCAAAAAAAATAAAATAAAAGAGCAACCTGGAGCCAGCTGGAAGAGGCATTGGCGAGAATAAGAGGGCCGTAATGCTGGATCAGTGTCTTAAGATCCTCAGCTCGCTCAGTGAAACGGAAGGAAATGCATCAAATGCTGCTCCGTGAACACAGGGCCTTTCATTCTAACTTTCCATGTTTTCAGTGACTTACTCCTCTGGGGAACTGAAGGCACAGCTTGCGTCTGATAGGTGGACCGCAAGAGTCACAACTCCAAGGGACTGGGGACCAAAGGAAGCAATCACTGAGGATGCTATTCAGGACTTCACACCTGAGCCAAGTTGACCGAACCACACTGAGGCTGGGCCTGATGGAGGGGGGCCTAGCTGGTCTGTGCTGAAAGAGTCTTTAGGAGAGGAAAGTGTCTAAAAATTACAACTGTGCTGTGTGGAGACTTTGGGGAAAAAAAGTTAGCAAGTTTTGGGGCGGTTCCAAATGAAGTAGGAACCTTGTTCTGAATAAATTGTTTTTTGTTTTATTTTGTTTTCTTTTTTCGTCCCAAGGCACGTGGAAGTTCCTGGGCCAGGGATCGAACCCATACCGCAGCAGTGATAAGGCCTGGTTCTTAACCTGCTATGCCACAGAGGAACCCCATGAATAAGTTTTTTATGAATTAGGAGAGATAATTGACTTAAATATATGCATCTTCCTGATTTCTTGTGGTGAAAATATCTTTTTTTCTTATCCTTTTTGGGGATATAAAATAAATGGAGTCTGGAGTTCCCTCTGTGGCGCAGTGTGTTAATCCAGCTTGTTCTGTGGCATTGCAGGTTCAATCACCAGCCTGGCAGAGCGGGTTAAGGATCCAGCATTGCTGCAGCTGTGGTGTAGGATTCAATCCCTGGGAATTTCCATATGCCCAGAGTTCAGCCCAAAAAGAAAAAAAAAAAATGAGGTCACATATTGGGCATATGTGGGTTTATTATTGTGTCAAGTAGCAAGTATTTTGGTTTATCCGGCACTTACTTTGCATCGGGTCTCAGGTGCGTGGGGGAAAGGAGAACAGTACGGAGGAGGCTGTGGCCCAGTGGGGCTCACATCGTCCCCTGAAGGTAGAGGTTCCTCAGATTTCCTGTTTGACTGTGGTCACAGTGGCCAGGCCAGGAGGTGCTCTCTTTGCCTGTGAAAGGCTTTTGCAGAGAACAGCAGCATAAGGCGCCCACCCTCTGGAATGTTTCCCCAAGAACCTTCTCTCAGGTTCTTGAGGTGAATCAGCCTGCGCCTCTCTGAGTACATCCAACACTTTAGATTTCTCATGAATTCTTATTCAAATGGAGTGGGATTTTTTTGTTTGTTTGTTTTGTTTTTGTTTGTTTTTGCTTTTTAGAGCCCCACCTGTGGCATAGGGAGTTTCCCAGGCAAGGGGTGAAATGGGAGCTGTAGCCACCAACCTACACCACAGCAAAGCCAGACCCGAGCTGCCAGATCCGAGCTGCGTTTGCAACCTACACCAGAACTCATGGGAACACCGGATCCTAATCTCACTGAGCGAGGCCAGGGGTCGAGGCTGCATCCTTATGGATCCTGGTCAGGCTCATTTCTGCTGTGCCTCGATGCGAACTCATCAAATGGAGATTGTGGTGGAGGCTAGCCCTGGCAGTTCTAGGCAGGGGGAGGCTCAGAGATTC
The DNA here is from genome assembly GCF_054392235.1 of Sus scrofa. Taxonomy (NCBI): domain Eukaryota; kingdom Metazoa; phylum Chordata; class Mammalia; order Artiodactyla; family Suidae; genus Sus; species Sus scrofa. The sequence goes on from NC_139393.1 coordinate 71,655,767, forward strand.
TTGGATGTTCAGCCTGTTTCCCAGCTTTGATCCTGTGGTGATTGAAGAAGAAGGCTGAGGGAATCCTGCCCCCCTCTTCAGTTTTATGCAAAGCCCTGGTGTCATGCAAAGCCAGTCATGCCCTGTGCCCTGTTTCTCTCAGGCCCAATGTCTGTTACATAAATAGCAAAAGGACAGAAGTTAAGTAAACTTAACCCTAAGCCCAAGAAAGCTCCCCTGCAAACCAGAGCATCTCAGGGTATCTGTGGGATGACTGCCAAGTTCTCTTAGCCTCCTGCAAATTTTGGACAAAAACGGTGATATTTGTATACAGATTTTATAAACACCGCACTGCTAGGTTGTCCAGGGCTGAGGTGATGCAAATGTATGCCGAGGTTTTACAGACAAAGAGTCTGTTAATCATAGCCGCAGTCCCAGTAAACAACTTCCATGTGGACTTTTGTGTGTGAACGGCGTGGCTGGTGAGGATTGTGTGTGAATCCAAGGCCCACGTGTGACCTTCTTGTCTCCTACTCCTGGGCCCGAGGTGGCTGTTCCTGTGCTGTGGCAGTGACCACTGTGTCTCTTCCCAGAAGCCCTCCCTTCCTCCAGGCAGATGGTTCCCAGCCCTGGCTGAGGGCCAGAGTTGTCCTGTGGGGAAGAAGCCAGCCTCCCCAGGGAGGCGTCTTTGCAGGCGTCACTGCAGACTGATGGCAGTGGGTCATGTCCATGGGATCATGTGTTCATGAATGTACAGTGTTTCTGGGAACCACACTGGTCACAGGGGTTACAGCGTGAGCCCCACTCTGTCACGGAGATGGCGCTGCTAAGGGCAGTGTCTGCACAGTGGGCAGCTGTCCACACCAGTGTTGTGCAGACATGAGGTTGCAACCCATCAGTGGGTAAGGAAATCAATTTTAGTGAACTTAGTGTTTCTTAAAATAGTTTAAATATATGGTATAATTTTACACAGTATTTACCATTTTTACGTATATAGGTGAGTGGTATTAATTACAATACATGCTTATACAACCATCATCACATCAACAGAATTCTCTTTCTATAAAGCAGAAACTCTGTACCCATTACTACAACCCCCTCACCCAATCCCCTGGCTGTCATTGTTCTTCTTTTTTGTCTTTTTTTCTGGGGCTGCACCCGAGGCAGGCTAGGGCTCTAATTGGAGCTGTAGCCACCGGCCACAGCCACAGCCACAGCAACAGTAATGTAGGATCGGAGCTGCTTCTGCGACCTACACCACAGCTCATGGCAACGCTGGGTCCTTAACCCACTGAGCGAGGCCAGGGATCGAACCCGCCACCTCATCGGTTCCTAGTCGGATTCGTTAACCACTGAGCCACGAGGGGAAGTCCTCCTTGTTCTACTTTCTGTCTGTATAATTTTGATTCTTTTGGGGACTTCTTGTGAGGTGAGTCATAATGACCTTAAGGTTCATCTGTGTTGTAGCACGTGTCAGAACTTCCTTTTTTTTTTTTTTTTTTTTTCTCTCTTTCTTTTAGGGCTGCACCAACGACATATGGAAGTTCCCAGGCTAGGGGTCAAATCAGAGCTGCAGCTGCTGGCCTATACCACAACCACAACAATGCAGATCCTTAACCCACTGAGCAAGGCCAGGGATCAAATCTGCATCTTCATGGATACTAGTCGGATTCTTAACTAGCTGAGCCACGGTGGGAACTCCTAGAATTCCCACCCTCCTTTTATTTTTGCTTTTTAGGGCCACACCCTCAGCATGTGGAGATTCCAAGACTGGGGGTCCATTTGGAGGTATAGCAGCTGGCCTACGCCACAGCCACAGTAATGCGGGATCCGAGCTACATCTGTGACCTACACTACAGCTCATAGTAACGCCAGATCCTTAACCCACTGAGTGAGGCCTGGGATTGAACCCACAACCTCATGGTTACTAGTCGGATTTGTTCCTGCTGTGCCACAGTGGTAACTCCCAGAATTTCCTTTTTCAGGGTAAATAATATTCTGTGTCTGTGTCTACCATACTTTATCCACTTGTTGGACACTTGAGTAGCCTCCACCTTTTGGCTACTGTGAAGAATGCTCCTGTCATTATAGATATACCGTGATTGACGTTTCCTTTATAACAGTAGGGTAGGATAGAAAATATCCAAGTGGCATAGAAAATCAGGGGAAATGGGTACTCAGTGTGGGCAGACCCTGAGTGCCCAAGAGCATTTTAGAATGTGGATTTTTATGGGAAATTTTCTTACTTCTTTTAGCTATTATTTAAAAAAATATTGATATGTACCACACCAGACAAGTTTGTTGTCATGATCTTGTGTGTGGGCTTCCAGTTAGTGACTTTAGGGATGAGATGATAGGTACAAAGGACATCTGAGAAGTGCCATAGAAATTACCCATGGAACCAAGGAAGCGAGGTGTGCTGGAGAGTTCCGAGAGGGCTCCGTGAAGGAGCTGGCACTTGAATAGGTGTCATCAGTTAAGCCGGCTTTTAAAAAGGGGGCGGTCGGAACACTCAGTCATTGCTGATGGGAATGCAAAATGGGGCAGCTGCTTTGGCAGTTTCTTCCAAAACTGAACATATGCTTATTATATGATTCAGCCTTTCCTCTTTTTGGCATTTATCCAAACTCTGGAGATGGTAAAAAGATCAGTGGTTGACAGGGGTTGGAGGGAGAGAAGGATAAACAAGGAGAGCACGGAGATTTTTAGGGCAGTGACATTACTCTGTGAGGTATAATAATTTAGATACATGTCCTTACGCCTTTGTTAAAACCCATGGATTGCACAACAAGAGTGAACTAAAGTAAACCATGAACTTTGGGTAATGATGGATGTTTCAGTGTAAGTTCATCAGTCATAGCATCAGTTACCGTCTCTGTTGACGGAGGTTGGTAAGGAGGAGGTTGTGTGTGTGGGGGCAGTGGGTATACAGGAACTCTCTGTACTTTTTGCTCGGAGTTGCTGTGAACTTAAAAAACTGTGCTAAGATATTTTTATTTGGAGTTCCTGGGTGGCTTGGTGGTTAAGCATTTGTCATTGATGTAGCTCAGGTCTGATCCCTTGCCTGGGGACTTCCTCATTCTGCAGGGATGGCCAAAAAAGAAAGCAAAGTCTACTTGAAACAAAGGCTAAAGACTGGGGCTGGGGAATAGAGGGAGTGTCGGCGAGTGTGTTGAGGGGATAGGATGGCAACTAGCCTGGCCATGAGAAAGGGTTCCTGCTGGGAAGGGATATGGGACTGGACAAGCAGGTGGGGGCCACTGCAGATGGGCAGGCACTCACACAGGTGATGCCAGTACCGAGGCACAGCTTTGAGAGCCACTTGAGATGACATATCTCCTAAGTTAGCCTAAATGCACAGATGTTTATTTTCCATGGACTGATAAACCCTGAGCAGCCTGTGACAACATCAAGGTAACTCACCAGATTCTGTGAGTTCTTAAGCCTTGAGTTAGGTGTCTTATTATTATTATTTTGCTTTTTAGGGCTGCCCTCATGGCATATGGAGGTTCCCAGGCTAGGGGTCGAATCAGAGCTATAGTTGCTGACCTACACCACAGCCACAGCAACTCCAGATCTGAGGTGCGTCTGTGACCTACACCACAGCTCATGGCAATGCCAGATTCTTAACCCACTGAACGAGGCCAGGGATCACAACCTCATGGTTCCTAGTCGGATTTGTTTCCGCTTTGCCACGATGGGAACTCCTAGGTGTCTTTTTAACTAAGAAAATGTGAATTGCATGTTCACATGCATTGAATTCAGCATCCAGAACAGTTCTTTGATTCAGGTAAGGTAGTTTCTTTCCTATGGTTTGTGGTTTTAGGAATCCCAACGAGCAGCATGGGAGGCTTCCTGGGTTAGGCACTAGTGCTCTTTACTCTCAGGAGGGACCCCTGGAGCCTGGAAGCCAGAGCTCTGTCATCCCTCCTGGGGGATGGAACTTCATAGTTTGGGAGAAAGCGTTTGATTGGCCCCCCATTCAGGGGCGAGTCCCACCAGATACTCAGGGGCTCGGAGAGGTCTTGGTCAGGATTGAGTCCTGTACCTAGTGGTGGCCATGCATGCTGTGTGCTAAGTAGGCAGCAGCTGTGTGCTAAGTAGGCACCTGCTGGTGGTGAGGTCCCTTCCTTGTTAGTTACAACCAGTACTGATTTAATCCCTTCAAAACCCTGGGAGTTGGCCAGCACGAGTAATATTTTCCTTGTGATTCCTTGCTTTATTCTATGTTACTGAATTGTGTGCAGATGTGTCAATTAAGGAATTAGGGCAGTTATCATGCGGAATGGTTGTAGTGTGGGAAGAAGTTTTGGGAAGATGTGTGGTGATAAGGTAGGGGGCTGTGACCGTAGGATTAATGGGCCGGTATATTTCTTGCCTACTTAGTGGTAAAGCTCACAGATGTATACTTTTGTTTTAGAAGGAAATTGAGACCTAGAGATACTGGTCATGGAAATGCTGAACTGGGGTGGAGAAGGGGAAGGGCCACATTTGAGGCCCTGGATCCTCAGAACCACTGCTGCTACTAGACTCCAGTCTTCTGGCTCCTAGACTGGTTTTTTTTGTTTGTTTGTTTGTTTGTCTTTTTAGAGCTGTACCCGTAGCATATGGAAGTTCCCAGCCTAGGTGTTGAATCGTAGCTGTGACTCTCGGCCTACACCACAGGCACAGCAATGCAGGATCCGAGCTGTGTCTGTGACCTACACCGCAGCTCATGGCAACGCCAGATCCTTTAACCCACTGAGCGAGATGAGGGGTCGAACCCTAGTCCTCATGAATATGGTTGGGCTCATTACCACTGAGCCACAGTGGGAACTCCATGGACTGGGGTTCTTTAGAGGTGCCAGGTGTTGAGGGTTTGAAAAATCTGAAGTTCAGTCTCTCATTTCTTCTTTGATAATTCATAGACACTCATTTATTCAACAGATAATTCTTGGGCATCTCCTCTGCACCCATATTGTCCCCAGAATAATGCAATAAATAAGAGAAATGTGGTCTCTGCCTTATGGGTTATTACTGTCCGGCTTTGGAAATTTTCTAACTCTGCCCAAATCAGTTAAATAGTGTTAATCTTTGGGCTATCTCTGCATGTTAATTATTATCATTTGAATAATGCACAATGGATTTGAATAGGGTCTTGGGGAATCCTCTTCACAGTTACTGTTTCTTTCCTTTTAACGTTAATAAATAATTTGCAGAGAGATAATTTGAGATTATGTAAATATCGTGTTCCAGTAGTTTTAACTTCTGTTGATAAATTTCTAACTCTGTGGTTCCTTTTATGTTTGTTTGTTTGTTAGAGCTTTCCCTTCTCTCCTGTTTACATGGCAGTACGGACTCCTGGAGTCTTTCATTATTTAATGGGTTGTCATTCATTGCCATGTATTTGTCGTGATGCTGACAGTATCCCAGGTTTGGGTAGTGAGAGCCATTCAAGCTGGCTTCTCTGTCTTTCTACACATCCTCACGATTCCTGAGCGCTTCCTCACTTGATGGTGCAAGAGGTCCCAGGCCCATCATGGACCTTCTCTGCCTGTGGGTCTTGGTCCGTTGATAGCGATGCTGTGGGTGGGCATGCCTGGGGCGCTGCTCACCTGGGCGTGTACTGGTTCTGGCAGCCCCCACAGACAAGGCCCTTTTGGAGCCAGTGTGTGGCTGACCGGCCCTAGTGGCTCTTATGATTGTGAGATAGGTTTTAGCAACAACCATCAGGGAACTTTGAAATGTTCAGAGTTCAAGGTTTATCACTCACGTGTCCTGGAGGGTTCACGGCACACCTGGGTAGAGAGAGTATGTGTGAGTAAGTGTGGGCTTGGTGTCCTGCCGTTTTGGGGTCAAGGGCAGGATGCCTAGCATTTCTGGGTTCACTTTCTGCCAGTGAATTTAAAATATAAGAGCAGGAATTAAGGTGCAGGAAAGGAGAAGCAAGCAGTCAGTGAGATGATCTGTTCTTAGGTCCACCAGAGATTTCTAAAAATGGGAACTTCAGAGTTCCTGTCATGGCTCAGTGGAAACAAACCCAACTAGGATCCATGAGAGCATGGGTTCAATCCCTGGACTTGCTCAGTGGATTAAGGATCTGGTGTTGCCATGAGCTGTGGTGAGGTTGCAGACATGGTTCACATCCCATATGGCGTAGGCTGGCAGCTATAGTTCGAATTTGACCCCTAGCCAGGAAATTTCCATATGCTGCACCTGCGGCCCTAAAAAAAAAAAACAGCAACAAATAAAGAAAGAAAGAAGGAAGGAAGGAAGGAAGGAAGGAAGGAAGAAAGGAAGGAAGGAAGGAAAGAAAAAGAAAGAAAAAAAGAAAAGAAAAGAAAAGAAAACTGGGAACTTCATGGGCGAGGTGGCCTTTTGTCTTTATCTAGTTTTGAGGCTGGCTTGTGTCCATGGAGATGGATGTCTTTGAAGCGCGTGTCTCCAAAGCCTAATGTCAGGGACTTACATTAAAGTCAAAGAAGCTAATTATCAGGTGCTTACACAGACCTTGGAACCAGCCATTTCTTCAGGGAGCCTTGCTTCATCTTAGGAAGGATGTTAAAAAACCAAGGAGTGGGTGAAAGGTGCCCAAAGGCGCAGATTCCAGGTATAAAATAAGCAAGTCATGGGATGTGGTGTCCAGTGTGGTGACTGTGGTTAATCACGCTGTGTCGCACACATGAAAAGCTGCTAAGAGAGTACTTCCTAAAAGTTCTCAATACAAAGCAGAAAAATTATGTTAAAAAAACAAAACCCGAAGATCTGGGGTCTGGAATTCTCTCTCTTTTAGGGCCTTTCAGCCTGTAGAGCTAGGGACTCTGTGTGTGTGTGTGTGTGTGCGTGTGCGTGTGTGTGAAAGTAAATAACTAATTTCCCTCCCATATCTCTGTATATTTAAAATGTGGACCTTCTTGTTTTTCTTGGCTTCACCTGCCCTTCCCAGGCCAGGCATCTAGTCAGAGACTCAGCTGTGACCTACACCACAGCTGTGGAAATGCCAGATCCTTAACCCCTTGCGCCAGGCCGAGGATCGAACCTGAACCTTCCAGAGAAAACACTGGCTCTTTAACCCGCTGTGCCACAGCGGGAACTCTTAGACCATTTTAAGGCAAAGCCCATGAATGTAGGATTCTAATTAGACAGAGATGCCTGGTTTGGATGCATGTCTTTCTCCTTTTCTCTCCATTTTAACAGGTGGCTAACCCCCCTGTTGCGAGTTGGCTACAAGCGGAGGTTAGAGGAAGATGACATGTACTCGGTGCTTCCAGAAGATCGCTCCGCGCACCTTGGAGAAGAGCTGCGAGGGTGAGCAGCAGGCAGCGAGGCGCAGGGGAGGAAGCGGGAGCAGGTCTCCGTGTGGCTGGTGGTGGGAGTGGGCTCTGCCTTCCCCTGGGGTCTCCTGGAGCCCCCAACCCTCAGGCAGAGCCCGGGCTGAGCCGACTCTGAAGGGTGGAGACCCCGTGTGTGTCCTGGGCGCTTGTGGAAGAGGAGGGGCCCGCAGCCAAGGCCCTGGATGCCAGGCTTTGTCCCCGAGGGGGTGTCCCTGGAGGAGCTCGGCTGCCCTCCTGGGCTGCTCCTGTGCTGTGAATCCAGCTGAGCTTGGCAGGCACGTGTGTCCTGAGACTGGGCCTCTTTCCCTCAAAGCCTATTGTTCTGGTGCTTCAGGGTCTGCATCTGTCTGCCTTCAGGAGCCTGCAAGTCATTAGCCAGCCCCTAGGGGACAGTCACAAAGGGCCCTGCAGTAGAGGCTTGTCTCCACGCTGCCCCTCCCCCATGCTCTCTGTGGTGGGCAGGCTGTCCTTTACTGTGCTTTGTGTCTCCTCGCAGGTACTGGGATCAAGAAGTTTCGAGAGCTGAGAAAGATGCACGGGAGCCTTCTTTAATGAAAGCCATCATCAAGTGTTACTGGAAACCCTATTTAGTTTGGGGAATTTTGATGTTTCTTGAGGTAAAGCTTTTGCATACAGTTCCTTGCTATTTAGTGTATGTGGCTCAGTCCTGAGATGGACGTGACGGAGGGAAGAGAGGCCAGTAGTTGAAGGTCTGAGGATAAGTCTTGTCTAGGGATGATGATGGAGCTCAGCGGTTGTGTTTGTGTTTAGAATGCACAGATGCTTAAAGGCCTGGACCTCCTGGGGATTGCTGTTTTTCTTTACCTGATTAAAACATAGTGTCACGGAAGGATGGCACTGAAAGGAAAGGCCATTTGATACCATGTTAAGACATTGTTGGTGCTCAATAAATAATGTAAATGCTAAGAGTGATCCTTGACCCAACAAGATCCTACAACCTCAAGGAATATGTGCCCTGTGGTTTGGGGGAAATAAACTTGGACCAGAGTTCAGAATAACGACATTTTGTTGGTGTTCAGAAATAATTAACTTCACCAGGTCATAACTGATAAACGCTTTCCTAAGAAGGGGCGTCACCTCTGTCCTTCCAGGGGAGCAGAACTGGGGCCCTAGATCTGGGCTGAAGCTGCCCAGAGCTCCCAGGAGCACCCCCTTCCCCATGGACCGGGTACCCCAAACCCCAGCTCCCTGTGGGGGGAGCTCCAGCTTCACCATGTATTCTGTGTCCCACTCATTCTGGCTGGTGTCCCTGGTTGTCAGCGGTGTTGCTGGCTGAAGGGGGAGGCTTGGCAGCCTGGCGTTTGCAGAGTGTGTAGGAAGGGGTGTTCAGAGCGAGACCAAAGCCTGAAGCTGAAAGGTCTGTGACCACTGTGACCCTGAAGAGTCTGGGTCAAGGTCCCCAGTGAGACTGCTCCCCCCAGGGCACAGTGCCAGTCAGCCGGTCTGTTGTGGGCTGTGGCTGCGGGGTGTCTGCTGCACCTTTTCCTGGTGGCTCATGTTCTCTGTGGTACCTTTGTGCTGCCTTAGGGACATGGGCAGCCTGTGGGTGTGACAGCAAGTGGGACAGAGGGGCAGCTGCCAGGAAAGGGCTGTTTAGCTGGAGAAGGTAGTGAGTTGTCATCAGTACATTTTGTTGGACTGATGAGGGTGGGCAGGGGGTTTGTAGGTGGGGGATGTGGCTCTTGTTGTCCTGAAGGGCCCTGTGGGCAGAGGGTGGCCAGGTAGGTGAACCTGCCCCCACACTGAAGAAACCAGAGACTCTGTCAGCTCCCAGGTGACTGATGGTGCCAGGAGTCCGAGTTCTCACTGATGACAAAGGTGGGCTGACCATGCGCCAGAGGGTGGGGACAGGTGCAGGGGCGGAGTGTCACCTTTGAGAGGACACAGAGCCCCCAGGTACCGCAGTGCTGTGTAAAGGGCAGGGGGGAGTGTTGATCCCACAGTTGTTCAGCCCAGTGATACTCACTGCTGGGGTCCAGGAAGGCCAGCCTGGGGGCTGCCCAAGGCGGCCACTGGTAGAGCGCTGGCCCCTCTTTCAGAGGGTGGTTGTTGGGTGGTCATGGCAAGAAGGTGGGGAGTGGAGGAGCTGAGGGTTCATCTCAGTAGTAGTCCTAGCAGTACTCATTATAGTAACAGGGGTTCATACTCCAAAGTAGTCCTAGCAGTACTCATTATAGTAACAGGGGTTCATACTCAGCAGTAGTCCTAACAGTATTCATAGCCGTGACAGGGGCTCATCCTCAATAGTAGTACTAGCTGTACTCATAATAGTATCAGGGACTCATACTCACTAGTAGTCCCAGAAGTACTCTAGCAGTAACATGAGCTCATCTCTACAGTACTAGTAGTACTTTTAGCAGTACCAGCTGCTGATACTCCCTAGTAATACTAACAGTACTCGTGGTAATGTAGGTTCATCTCAGTTACAGTGGTATTTGTGGTGGCAGCAGGACTGTTAGCAGTTTAGTAACAATTTTAAGTAGTCAGCAACTGTTATGAGCACTTTCCATGGCCTATCACTTTTGTTTCTTTGGCTTAGTCCATGAAATCCTTGGTGTTATGTTACCCCCACTCTAGAAGAGAGGACACTGAGTACACGTGGTTACATGTGTGCCTGTGGTTACACGAAGCATAAAGGCAGATGAGCCTGACCGTCTAAGGACTGACGGCTTGTCCAGGGTCAGGGAGGCTCGTCCTGAGAGCTTCGCCTCCAGGGTCTCAGACACCTGCACCCTGAATTGGCCTCAGGGTAATAAACAGGGTACTGAGAACTCCCGGGAGCAGGGGCTCCGATTGAGAATGATAAATGAGGGTGGAGTCAGGTGCCACGTCCTCCGGGAGCTGGAAGTGCCGAGAGTGTGACATTGGCAGCAGCGTCGTGCTGGGTTCACAGGGTCAGGAGCCTTTAGGAAGAAGCCACCTTCCCTCCTTACCATCCCCACGTGGGTGAGCTGTGGCGGCCCTGGTGAGCTATGTCTACACGTCCATTCACACACTTGTGACACCATTACACACCAGCTCGTTGAGATGGACCTGTGGGAAGGCAGCGGGTCTGGGGTGGTGACTGTGTTGGGACATTGCTGATCTGGGCACAGGCTGAGTCCTCTCTGTTGTTACTTAGTGAGAGCTCGTGGCTGCTTGCTGAGAGGAGGTGTCTCTGAATCTGGGGATGCATTTGCTCATCAGGAATGAGAACCCCAGGTCAGCCCCTGGGTGTGGACATTGCTCCTGTCCTGTTGTCTGAATCCACTTTCCCATGTGCCTCAGGCCTGAGGCCTTAGGGTGACAGCTGGGTGGGACCAGGCAGTTCCTGGGTGGGTAGCAGATAAATTAATGTGACGTGAAGCTGACCTTTCTCCCAGGAGGGTGCTTGCTTGTTCTGGCTGTTAAGGCCAATGTTGTTGGTGACTCCCAGGCAGTGTGCTGTGACCACTGACAGCACAGGCGGGGCCTCCCCCAGCACTACTGGCAGCGTCCGCGGGAAGGGGAAGGTGATGCCAGTTGAGGACCAGGCTTTTAGTGTCAGGATTTTGAAGTATGAAAACCTCTGTTCTATGAGAATTGAGGATGACAGTAACGCTCAGAGAAGCGAGTACCAGGCTGATGTTGACCCTGGAGCTCCTGGAGGCCACCCCTGATGAGAACAGATCAAGCAGTGAGCTCCTGCCAGGCCCGGCCCCTGTGTGCACCTCCACGGGGATTGCACGTGGGGAGGACAGGTCTCTGCCTGCCCAGGGCCCTCAGGGTGGCGAGGAGGAGCCTTCAGCTGCTTCATGGGCCAGAGACACACAGGTCACCTCCCCAAATCATCTGGGGCCTTCTCTCTGAAGCTGCTGGTAGGGAAGTGGGGTGACCTCACAGAGTCAGTGTGGGTTCCCCCAGTCCCTTCCCCTTAGAGGGGAGGAGTGCCGGGGTTGCGTCCTATTCCTGTGACCTTTAGAAATAGCCCGGGCTTGTCTGGTCACTTGGCCTTTGTCCAAGGTCACGCTTGCTGATTGTCTCTGGTCCAGGTGGAGGCTGTAGGAAGGCACGTGTTTGTGGAAATCTTCCCTCTGGAGCTCAGCTGATGGACAGGAAGGAAGCAGACCCTCTGAGTCTACAGGGAGCTTTGTGCCTCGATTCAGGGCTGGTTCCCCAAGAGCTGCCCTGGGCTTTGCATTTATTCTCCAACCCTTTCTTCCAAGTGTCCCTCACTCCCCTCCGCCCAGGAGGCTGAGGAGTGGCTGCTGGGGGCAGAGACACTGTGGGCCCTGAGCAGCCTCTGAGGACCACACACAAGGGAGGGGTGAGGGAGCACTGAGCAAAGGGGACAGGGGCCCTGCAGAGCAGAGCTGCTGTGCACACCTGCTGGTTCCTGAGCACATAGCATTAGCCACTAGATGTGAGTGGTGTCCACAGTGACTGAGTCATAATGGGGGTGATGTTTTCCAGTCCATTTTCCTTATCTTTTTTTAAAGCTTTATGTAAGTTTTAATTGTGGAATCAAAATTTTTTAAAAATTGAATTACAATTGACTTGCATTTCAGATGTACAAACATAGTGATTCAATGTTTTTATACATTAGAGAATTTTGACTGATAAGTGTAGTTACCACACAAAGCTATTCCAATATTATTGACTCTATTTCCTATGCTGTGTATTATAGCCACGTGACTTATTTATTTTATGATTGGGAGTTTATACCTCTTAATCTCCTTCACCTATTTCACTTGTTCCCCCCATCCCCTCAATCCATTTTAAGGAGTCAGGAAATAGGTGACTCATTTTTTAAAGATTGCACTCAGAATGGTTAGTTTTTTTTTTTTTTTTTGGCTTCACCCACAGCATGTGGAAGATTTCCGGCCAGTGGATCCCGCTGCAGTGAGAATGCTACATCCTTAATGCACTGCACCTCAAGGGAGCTCCATAATGGTCAGGAATTTTAAGAATATGCTTAGAAGTGAAACTGTTAATTACTATCTAGAAAAGCTGGCTTTTATGAATGAGGTTTCTCAAGAGGTCATGTTCTCCATGATCACCTCTCAGCAGCAAATGAGTTTTCCAAGCTTTTGCCATTAAGAATCGAGTAGCTTTCTTCCCAGGACTTCTGTGCAATAAAGTGATCATAGCTTGCACTTGTTTTTGTGCTGGTTTCAAAGCACTCTGAGCCGTTATATGTCATTTAGTTTTCTCAGGATTCCCTCGAAGTAAAGAAGGCAGGTATTTCCACGGATAAGGACCTGGAGGCGCACGAGGGCTTGTGATGGGCTTGGAGTCATCATCATCCGATGGCTGATCTGGTTTCTGAAGCAAAATGTTCTGATGCCTAGGCCAGTTTTCCATGAATTCTATCTTTCGCTTTTTAACAAATTTCTATTGAAGTATAATTGATTTACAGTGTTGTCATAGTTACAGGTTTATGTTACAGCGCACATATTTCTATAGTATTTTTAAGGTTCCTTTCCCTTATAGGTCATTACTGAGCTATACAGTAGGTCCTTGTTGGTTGTCTATCATATGTATAATCGTCTGTATCTGTTAATCCCAACCTCGTAATTTACCCTTCTCTCCATTCTCCTTTCCTTTTGGTAACCATGGGTTGTTTGTTTTCTATGTTTCTGAGTCTCTGTTTTGGAAATAAATTCATTTCTTTTCTTTTCTATTTTATATTCTGCATATTAGCGATGTCATATATTTGTCTTTCTCTGATAATCTCTGGGTCCTTGATGGGGGACAAGGGACCTCACACATGGTAACTAGAGGGAGCAAGTAGGCTGTGGGTGGAGTGGCTATTTCACAGGGTGGGTAAGTGTTGCTGTTCCTTTGCCTTTCACATTGGGATAGAAAATTGCTTTTCTCAAGTTTTACTCAGGTCATAGCCCCCATGCCTCTCATCTCATTGGTTTAGGATTTGATTTTTGTCTTGGGGGATAGATGACGGATAGTGTTTCTCCCAAACCAGCAGCTGCAGCGTATGTTGGATGGAGAGCCATGGAAGACATCATTTTTTAGCTTTGCCTATGGCATGTTTAACTTCTGATTCCAGGGAACATCCCAGCTTCTAGGAGGTAAAGACATACCCCGCCCCCAGCTCCCCAGAACTGAGAGCCTGGGGGCCTCCCAACCTTGGTTTTTTGTGATTCACCAAGAAAATCTGGGCTCCATTCTCTTGATCTACTGACATGTGAACCTCAAGTAGGGAAGGATTGGATCTGTGTTTGTGCCAAAGTCTCAGTTCATAAAGGCTCTTAAAGCAGGAGGTGATGGCAAGAGTGTGTCTCCTGTGCATGAGCCACCTGGACTTCCTGTTGGCTGGGGCCTTGAGAACACAGGGGACAGGGACAGGTTGCCAGCAGGGCTCCTTCACATGGAAGCAAATTTCTCACCGTTCTTGTGCCGCCTTTTTCCGTCTTCATCTTAGGCCAAGACTCACTTGGTATTTTGTCAAGTGTGTTCTAAAGCACTGGTTATGGTATTTATTGAGCATCCCCAGTGTACTGAGCACAGTGTACTAAGGCTTCATCATCTCTGAATGTAAACAATTGGTTTGAGGTTAAAACTGCTTTCTGCTTGTCTTGTAGAAGATAGCAGATCTGCATATTTTTTTCCTAGATTAGCTATGAATGTAGCATATTGTCAAAGTGTCTTTTTAACACGCTAATAATAAAAGTACAGCTTGTGTTAAGAAAAACCAGTATGCCTTGAATTTCTCAATATGACTTTTTTCTTTCAGGAAGGCACCAGAATAGTTCAGCCTGTCCTTTTGGGGAAAATTATTAGTTATTTGGAATACTATGATCCCAGTGATTCTGCCGCCTTCCACGAAGCCTTGGCCTACGCCGCAGGGCTGAGCGTCTGCGTGCTCACCTGGGCCTTTCTGCACCACTTGTACTTCTATCACATTCAGCGTGTGGGGATGAGGCTGAGGGTAGCCGTGTGCCACATGATTTACCGCAAGGTAAGTGTCATTTGTTACCAAAGCGTGTACCTCCCCTGAAGCTTCAGAGGTATTTTGGGAAAGGTCTCTGTAAATGAACGGTTTTGGGAGTTCCTGTCATGGCTCAACAGTCAGTGAACCTGACTAGCATTCATGAGAACACAGGTTCAATCCCTGGCCCCACTCAGTGGTTTAAGGATCTGGTGTTGCTGTGAGCTATGGTATAGGTTGCATCTCGGATCTGGCGTTGCTGTGCCTCTGGCATAGGCCAGTGGCTACAGCTGCAATTGGACCTCGAGCCTGGGAACTTCCATATGCTGTGGGTGTGGCCCTAAAAGAGACAAAAAGACCAAAAAAAAAAAAAAATTGTAACTGGGATCATTTACCCGTTACTAGAGAAGCTTGCTATTTGCCTTAAGGCAATTTTGTTATTGTTTAACCTAATTTTACCAGCAAATAATGAAAAGTTTTGTATTGAGATCAGGTCAGGGCTGCCTTTGATAGCTTTTAGCCACACATTGTTGCATGGTACCCACTGAATTTGTAACAAAATATAATTTAAAGGTAAGTATTAAAAGTATGAAGTTGGAGTGCCCATAGTAGCTCAGTGGGTTGAGAACCTGATTAGTATCCATGAAGCTGCAGATCTGATCCCTGGTCTTGCTCAGTGGGTTAAGTATCTGGCGTTGTCGTGCTTCGGCATAGGTTGCAGATGCAGCTTGGATCTGGTATTTCCGGGGCTATGGTGTAGCCTGAAGCTGTAGCTCTGATTTGACCTCTATGTGCTGTAGCTGTGGCCTTAAAAGGAAAAAAGAAGAAAAAGAAATAAAAATATCAAATTGATTTTCAGTGTTTTCATGCCTAAATTTGATAGTGGTGTTTATGGAAATTTTGTTTTTGGTGTTCATTAAAAGCTTTGTTTACATGAAACTTGTTTTTAAAAGTGAACGTCGGTGATTGAATCTATAAAATGAAATCTAGTAGAAAAGAATGTTTTAGGGAAGGGTATGATTCTATCTTTAAATGACATTTACATAACTGCCTCTTCAACATAATTGCATTAACTAAAGAATAATGTAGATGAGATCTGTTGCGAATACAGACTGCCTCAGTATATTCTATAGCTATGATTGCTTTTAGTAGTATTAAAAAAATAGTGAGCTGTTTGGGATAAAACTTTAAATTTTGCATCATTTTTAGTAATTTTGGAGAGAATTTGTTGGTATTCATTCAAGTTATTTTCTTTTTTTTTAAATAATGATTTTTATTTTTTCCATTATAGCTGGTTTACACTGTTCTATCGATTTTCTACTCCCAGCAAGGTGACCCAGTCACACATACATGTTTACATTCTTTTTTCTCACATTATCATGCTTCATCATCAGTGACTAGATATAGTTCCCAGCGCTACACAATAGGATCTCATTGCTTATCCAATCCAAAGGCCATAGTTTGCATCTATGAGCCCCCAGATTTCAGTCCACCCCACTCCCTCCCCACTTGGCAACCACAGGTCTGTTCTCCATGACCATGATTTTCTTTTCTGTGGAGAGGTTCATTTGTGCTGAATATTAGATTCCAGATATAAGTGGTATCCTATGGTACTTGTCTTTCTCTTTCTGACTTATTTAACTCAGTCTGAGAGTGTCTAGTTCCATCCCTGTTGCTGCAAATGGCATTATTTTGTTCTTTTTTATGGCTGAGTAGTATTCAGTTGTGTATATACACCACATCTTCTTAATCCACTCATCTGCGATGAACATGGTTTTTCTATGTCTTGGCTATTGTGAATAATGCTGCAATGAACATGTGGGTGCATGTATCTTTTTCAAGGAACATTTTGTCCAGATATATGCCTAAGAGTGGGATTGCTGGGTCATATGTAGTTCTGTGTATAGTTTTCTAAGGTACCTCTGTACTGTTTTCCACAGTGGTTGTATGAATTTGCATTCCCACCAACACTGCAGGAGGGTTCCCTTTTCTCCACACCCTCTCCAGCATTTGTTATTTGTGGTCTTTTAATGATGGCCATTCTGACTGGTGTGAGGTGGTACCTCATAGTAGTTTTGGTTTGCATTTTAATAATCAGGGATGTTGAGCATTTTTTCATGTGCTTGTTGGCCATCTGTATATCTTCTTTGGAGAAATGTCTATTCAGGTCTTTTGCCCAAATTTCACTTGGATTGTTGGCTTTTTTGCTATTGAGTTGTATAAGTTGTTTGTATATTTTCGAGATTAAGCCCTTGTCAGTTGCATCATTTGAAACTATTTTCTCCCATTCTGTAAGTTGTCTTTTTGTTTTTTTTTTTTTTTATGGTTTCCTTTGCTGTACAAAAGCTTGTCAGTTTGATTAGGTCCCATTGGTTTATTTTTGCTTTTATTTCTGTTGTATTGGGAGACTGACCTGAGAAAACATTTATAAGGTTGATATCAGAGAATGTTTTGCCTATGTTGTCTTCGAGGTGTTTGATGGTATCTTGTCTCAGGTTTAAGTTTTTAAGCCATTTTGAGTTTATTTTTGTGCATGGTCAAGTTATTTTCTTAATACAGTATTCCTTTTTTGTCGAGTATGCATTGTAACACTTTTAATGATACCTGATCTGATGTGTTCAGTGATTTTGTAATGAGAAATGCTGTAACATTCCATAGTTAACCCTGATCTTAACTAGTATAAAAGGAGTTAGGATTTTAGATGTCTTTACAAAGAAATTGACACAGATACACCATGTCATTAATTGAAACGCTCTTTATAAACTTGATGCTGGATACGTCTTTGCTCTGGGATGTTCTCCTTTACTTAAAAAAAAAAAAATCCTTAT
Source organism: Sus scrofa (assembly GCF_054392235.1). Lineage (NCBI taxonomy): Eukaryota > Metazoa > Chordata > Mammalia > Artiodactyla > Suidae > Sus > Sus scrofa. Next base: position 71,672,815 of record NC_139393.1, read on the forward strand.
TTAACTGTACTGTATGCCTGAAATTTGTTGAGAAAGTAGGTGGTAAGTGCTCTCCCCTCACATAAAAGAGGATGACAGTGTGTGCTGATGGATGTGTTAGGTGGTTTTATTATAGTAATCTTTTCCCATTGTGTATTTGTATGAAACATCACACTGCACACCTTAATTACATGTAATTTTTATTAACAAGTGAATCCTTATTGAAAGCTAAAACCAAACAATTTAAATGGAAAATTTAATTTCTTTCCCGTAGTTGGTACTTTCCTAGAGCTTTTGTTTCTTGGGATTATTCTTGTCAGCCAAATGACATCTGTTTCCTCCTCTTCTCTCCTGGAGCAGAGACTCATGCATTTTGTGGCCCTGTGAGCCCAGGGCCTGCCCACAGCCACAGTGACACCAGATCTGAGCCGATTCCGTGACCTACACAGCAGCTCGTGGCAATGCTGGATCCTTAACCCAGTGAGCAAGGCCAGGGATCGACCCCACATACTCATGGATACTGTGTTGGGTTCTTGACCCTCTGAGTCACAACAGCAACTCTGGCTTGGGCCCTTTTAAAGGTGATCTCTAAGGCTGCACATCTGCCAGCTTCCCTCTGTGGCCCCTTCAGCATTTTAGTGCTCTCTTCAGCTGAATTTGAAATGACTCTGAGGGCTGTATCATATATAAAAATGACTTGTCATTTATTTACTGTTCCACAGCTTTGAGAAAATTACTTTTGGTTTTTGATCATTGATTTTTTTTTATTGTGCTAAAATATACACAGCATGACATTTACCGTCTCAACTCCTTAGTGCGCTGTTCAGTGACATTAGGTGCATTCATGCTGTGGTCCAGCCGTCACCACTATGCATCTCCAGAACCTTTTCTTCTTCCCAGACTGAATCTCTGAGCCCATTAAACACTCACCCCCGAGTCCCCTCCCCCAGAGCCATCACCATTCTGCTGCTTCTCCTTGTGAATTTGGCTGCTCTTGGTGCCTCATATAAGTGGAATCAAACAATGTTTGTCATTTTGTGTCTGGCTTATGTTATGTAAGCTGCATGTCTTCAAGGTTCATTCATGATGTAGCAGGTATCAGAATTCCTTGTTAAGGCTGAATAATATTCCATGATCGATGTATACAGCATTCTGAGTATCCGTTCATGTGGTCAGAGGACATTTGAGTTGTTTCCACATTTTGCCTGTTGTGAACGAGGCTGCTGTGAACACGGGTGTACAAAAAACATGTTCAAGTTTGTGATTTCAGTCCCTTTGAGTACATCCCCAGAAGTGGAATCGCTGTATTATCTGCTGACTTTATGTTCAATTTTTGGCAGAACTTGTATATTCTCTTCCATCATGGCTACATCATTTCACATTCCTGATTGTTGATTTTTTTTTTTTGTTACCTTCAGGGCTAAATAAGGTTTTTATGAACTTGACATTTTGTTTGGATCAGCGGGTCCAGTTGGCATCTGTTGAAACAGCTCATGGTGTCTGTTCAGGGTCCTCAGATCTCTAGGGCACTTTGTTAGAACTTTTAACCAAGTAAGTAGATTGTGGGGCACAGGCTGTGTTTTCTGTAAAGCCAACAGACTGGCATTAAGAACACAGGTTCTCCCAACAGAAGTAGTGTTTGTGTTTGATTTTTAAAAAAATTTTGAGTGTAGTTGACTTACAATGTTGTGTTAGTTCCAGGTGCTCAGCAAAGTGAATCAGTTATATATGTCTCCATTCTTTTTCAGATTCTTTTTCTATACAGGTTATTACAGAGTATTGAGTAGATTTCCCTGTGGTTTACAGTAGGTCCTTCTTAGTTATCTCTTTTATTTTTGAATTTTTAAGGTTTTTTGGCCGCCCCAAGGCATATGGGGTTCCCAGGCCAGGGATCAGATCTGAACCACATTTGTGATGTATGTGGCAGCTGTGGCATTGCCAGATCCTTTTACCCACTGTGCCAGGCAGGGAATCACACTCACATCCTGGTGCTGTAGAGACACTGCTGATCCTGTTGCACCACAGCTGGAGCTCCAGTTTCTCTCTTATGCACAGGAGTGAGTGGATGTTAATTCCACCTCCTAGATTATCCTTGACTTAACCATGTCTCAGATTTACTTTAGTTGACTCCTAAGTCTAAACCTGTATGCTTTATATGTGGGCATGTCCAAAGTCACCAACAATCAGGGTGGGGGGGTTGCTTCTACCTCCTTTTCCTCCCTTTACTGTCGCTGAGGGTGTGGCTGCCACCACATTAAAGAGCCTATGTTTGGGAGTTCCCTTGTGGCACAGAGGGTTAAGGATCTGGTGGTGTCCTGCAGCAGCTTGGCTTTGATCCCTGACCCAAGCACTTCCCCATGCTGTGGGCACAGCCAAAAAAAAGCCCAAGCCCTGCTGTCCGGGGTCATCCTGCTCCTCTTGACCCGACTCAAGAGCCCATGAAAACACGCTCCCTTTTGCTGTGACCTCAGAGTGACTTGGTGTCACCATAGGAATCCAGTTCTCTGTTTCCTTCTCTCATTTCAGGCACTTCGCCTGAGCAACTTGGCCATGAGGGAGGCCAGCACCGGCCAGATAGTCAATCTGCTGTCCAATGACGTGAACAGGTTTGACCAGGTGAGCTGTACCTGAGGGATGGTTTCCATTTCCTGTCCTTCTAATGGGTTTAGCTTGTTGGACACCAGGCACCAGTTTTGGGTGTTGGCCAGGATTCTTTAGGGGACCTAAGACAAGGGATCTTTTTATCCACCACTCATTTCTTTTGTGTGCAGCTTAGATGTAACACTGTGTGTTGTCCTGGAGGTGAGAACTTTGTTTTCCTAGTAATAAACAGGCAGCCGTGGTCCTACCCAGCCTGGTTACTGTCCCTGAGGGTCCCCCTGGAGGGCCCTTCCTGGCACATTGTGTTGCTGTTGCTGCGGGACTGTCTGTTCCTCGATCAGGTGGTGTGGGCTGGGGGCAGGGATTGTCATCCCCCTGTGCCCTGTTCAGTGCCTGCTGCCCAGGGAGCCTTTGGGAAATCATGCCAGATAGTGGGGGGGCGGTCCCCAGCCAGACACAGCCTGCTGTCCACTGTCCCCACTCTCTTTCTTACACTTACCTTATGAAAAGATCACATTATCCAGGGCGTGGTAGCTGCTGGGCAGATCTGTATTGCACTAGACCACTTCTCTTTCAATTATTCACTCATCAAACATGACATAAGGCCCCTATTAAGTCTCAGGGATGAGTAAGATTTCATTTTTTCCCTGGAGAAGCCCCAGCGTGTCAGGGAGATAAATACACAAGTATTGGAGAGTGTGGTAGGTACCATAATATAGTTTTTTTTGTGCCCTGGACTGATGGGGGCTGAGTTTTGGGGCAGAGAGAGTTTGGGGAAGCCCTGAGCTCATCTGTGGTCTTTAGACAAAATCAGCATCTTGCTTCCAGTGCTGCTGCTCTGGTCTCCCTGTTGTGGGCTCTGGGCTGACCTGGAGCTGCTTCATCGGGGGCGGAGGCTTGGATCTCTGCTTTAGCAGGTGGAAAACCCGCTGTGATCATTTCTGTTTAGGTTGCTGTCTGTCCCTTCAGAGCAGACAGTTTCTCTACTGTGTCCTTACGGGTTGTGTTTTGATATAGTCCTAAGAGGTCCTTGTCGTCTTCTTCTTTTAAGGTGACAATGTTCCTGCACTTTCTGTGGGTGGGGCCTCTGCAGGCTGTTGTGGTGACTGCCCTGCTCTGGATGGAAGTAGGAATATCGTGTCTTGCGGGGATGGCGGTTCTAATTCTTCTTCTGCTTTTGCAAAGCTGCATCGGGAAGTTGTTTTCATCACTCCGGTAAGAGAAACCCTGGGTTAAAAAATAGGTGACATATAGTTGGAAACATTCAAAGTTTGCTCAATGCGTTTGTTTAAAAACAAGATAAATACCTTCTCTGCTCTCTTTGCGTGTACTGTAGCCTCTTCAGGCTTAGCCAGGGGAGGGAGGCTCCAGCCTTAAGTTGAAGGCTGAACTTGAAGTGGGAAAAGCAAAGGCATTCGTGGCTCCTCCTGGCATCCCACCTGAATAGGTAGAGTGTCCTACAGCAGAATTTACTCATGTCAGAGTTATTTAAACATTGCTAAAAATAGTAATAATCTTACTGGCCCATTTCTAGCTGCATATATTTTTATTATGCTTGTATTAGAATCATTTTCATGTATGCATGTTTGTGAATTAATTGTTGTTGTTTGTTTTACTTTTTTTTCTTCTTTGGCCACCCTGCAGCCTATGGAATTCCTGGTCCAGGGATCAGATCTAAGCTTTAGTTGTGACCTAAGCTGCAGTTGAGGCAAGGTGGATAATTAATACAGTGTGCTGGCCTGGGGATCAGTCGTGTGTCCCAGCGCTTCCAAGATGCTGCTGATCCTGCTGCACCACAGTGGGAAGTCTAGTTCTTATTTTCTTTTTCTTTTTAGGGCCATACCTGTGGCATATGGAAGTTCTAGGCTAGGGGTCAAATTGGAGCTGCATCTGCGACCTACACCATAGCTCATGGCAACACCAGATCCTTAACCTACTGAGCAAGGCCAGGGGTTGAACCCGCATCCTCATAGATACTAGGTGGGTTCGTCACCAACTGAGCCACAACTGGAACTCCCAAGTCTTATTTTAATTCAGTGTCTCCATTAAGTTAGCAGCATTCAAGGGCAAGGTCAGTCGTAATAATCTCTTTGTTAAAGCCCCCCATTCCCAGCAGCATATGGGATAGAAAAGTGTCTGATGATGAAGAAAGAGCTGATGGTGATGAGTTAGTCCTGAAGTGGGTCCTCGAGGGTTAGAGCCAGGTCATTGTCCAGGGTGTCAGGTGATGAACATTGAGTTGTTGTTTTGGTACATTTCTGTGTGTTATTTTTCTCTTCTTGGGATTTCCTTTCCCATCTCTTCAGTGGAGAGATGTTCCTTATCCTTTGAGGGCCTGTTCCAGTGCTAAAGGGTCTCTGAGGATATTCTTGCTCTCCTTTCCCTTTAGAAATAACAGCCCCATCTTTTCTGCTCCCCACTCTTCACTCCTCTGTTATGACAGCACAGCCTGTCTTCCTGTTAGATTCCTTTCTGTCTTTCCTGCCCAACTGTGACCTCCTTGTGGAGACGGTTTGTATCCGACTCATTTCAGGTATTCCGTAGCCGATCCTGCAAGTTCTCCAAGGTGCTTGTTGAATTGGGCTGAAGGGTTGGCTCATTGAAGTCTTTCTCATTTGTGCTTTGAGTAGGACCTGCCTGTGTCCTCAGTTTGAAAGTGTCGCATGGAATCATGTGACTCCTGGTCCCTCCCTTTTCCCTGCTGCTGCTACAGAAAGTTGGGCTGTGGTCACTAAGGCTCACCCCTCACGTCTGTCCCCTTAGGAGTGAGACCGCAGCTTACACAGACGACAGGATCAGGACCGTGAGTGAAGTTATAACTGGCATCAGAACAGTAAAAATGTACACTTGGGAAAAGTCACTTGCGGATCTTATTGCCAGATTGAGAAGGTAAGTTTTACTATGTGTCACATCATATTTTTGTACTCCCCCCCCCCCATTTTTACTGAATGAATTTAGAAATCTTAGTGAGCTTTCACATTAAGCTGAATTTAAATACTATCCACCCCCTCCCCCCTCCACATGTGGCCGTGTGGTTAATAGAATAGTGGAGACATTATTTTAACCTGCTCTTCCTTGTACGTTCTCCTTAACGGAAAAATCTATCTGCTTCTTACTTATGTAAAAATGAAATTCCAAATATTTCTTAATAACTGCAAATGCCAAGTAAGCAATGGTTCTAAGATATTAGTGTTTGAGATTGATGTTTGTTTGTTTGTTTATTTATTTAGGGCTACACCTGTAGCAAATGGAAGTTCCCAGACCCAGGGTGGAATTGGAACTGAAGCTACCTGCCTGTGCCACAGCAACGCCAGATCCAAGACACATCTAAACTACACTGTAGTTTGCGGCAGTGCTGGATCCTTAACCCATTGCGTGAGACCAGGGATTGAACCCACATCTTCATGGATACTAGTGGGGGTTGTTACCACCGAGGCACAACAAGAACTGCAAGATGATGATGTTTAAACTAAAACTGTCATTTAAGTTAATGTACCACAAATGGGGGCGATTATAGATGTTGGATATACCTGTTTCAGCCCAAATTTTGCCAGTCAGTCTTCTTCATTCCAGAGCCATGAAATACTGTTCTTTTTGCTTTGCTTTATGTGTGGAATTTTCCCCACCTTTCATGTAAGTGTCTGATGAGTACTTATACTCCAGCACAAGGGGCTTATACCTCTCCGCAGCACCCTGTCACCTCTCACCTCTGCACCCTCGTGGGTGCCCCTCCCTCTGCTTGGAACACACTCTTGCCTTCCTTCTTCTCTGGCCTCCGCCAGGCCTGACCCACGCCAGCTCATCTTCTCAGGTTCCATGCATGTGCAACTCAGCCTGACTCCATGGCTCCGGGTTCCAGGTTGCTCTGTGCTCTGTGCGGCTGTGCTGGCTGCCTCTGTCTAGTGTCTCAGTGTCTCCCAGTATTGGGGTTGCCTCTTCTCTTCCCGCACGAGTTCACCAGCTCCTGGAGGGGCTAGGCTGTGTCTCTGTCATCAGGGAGGAGCCTGCACAGGACTTGTGGTTCCCAGTGCTTTGTTGAATGAATGTTCAAACTTGGTCTCATTGACCCAGAATGTTTAAAAGTGTGAGCTTAAGCCTTCCTTTAGTTGGAAGCAAGATGAAGTGATGAGGTGTGTGGTCCTTGTGTCGGGCAGACCCCCGGGTGTGCACTGTGTAGTGTCTCCATGCTGTGGGGGTGGTTTCTCTTAATCCGTGTCCACCCCCTCAAAAGGCCCCCCCTCCCAAGGCTCTGGAATTCATGACTTGACTGTTGATGCTTCTTTAAAACCTGTTTCCTCCTCTCTTTTCCAGGAAGGAAGTTTCCAAGATTCTGAGAAGTTCCTACCTTAGAGGACTGAATTTGGCCTCATTTTTTGCTCTGAGCAAAATCATGGTTTTTGTCACCTTCATCACCATTGTGCTCCTTGGCAACGTGATCACAGCCAGCCAAGTGTTTGTGATGGTGACACTGTTCGAGGCTCTGCGGTTGACGGGCACCCTCCACTTCCCCATGGCCGTTGAGAAGGTGTCCGAGGCGGTCGTCAGCATCCGAAGAGTCAAGGTTTGGTGACAGGTTTTTTAAGTGTCAGTTGCAGGTGGATTTTACATAAAATTGCTTCTTTTATTTGGGCCACTGGTCTAGTTAGGTGAGATTTAACTCTCTCAGTGCCAGAGCTGGTCGTGATTCCACATTGTCCTGTGTCCTCCCCTGTTGTCTTAGGTGGAGTCGTTACAGGTCCTGTAAGGTCCCTGCTCATTTCTGGGCAGGAGGAACAGTAGCAGTGGCACAGGACTCTGGGTGAGCAGTGACGACGTCAGGCGATTAAAATGTTCAGAGCAGGAGCAGCAAACAGATCCATTGTCTGTGCTGACGCGAATGACTGGGTAGCGACAGTGCACAGTCCTGGGGGAGCAGGACTCTCTCTGGGCCAGGAGGGAAGGAGCTTGCTGAGCAGTCCCTGCTCCTGGGCAGGACGAAGGGCTCAGCCTCTGTTAGTTCTGTGTCTACAGCGGGTTCTTGGCTCTGGATGCCTTGCTTGGGGAGGGCTGAGCTCGCCTTTGGATCTGCCTCCTCGTCCCTGTCCTCTTTTCCCTTTCTGCCTCAGCCTCTCCAGCTGCGTCTTCCTTTCACAGGTGTGATTCCCACCATCCCCACTGTCTCCTTTTCCTAAGTTACCAGGGACAAATAATTTACATCTTCAGGACAAGGGCGTGGCTCCCCGCAGGTGCTCTAGTACTTTTGTGCTGATGATTAGGTCTAAAATGAGGATAAATGGTCTTTGTGAGCTGCCTGGGCATGAGCTTGAGTTCTGGGCTTTATCATAAATCTAATTTGTTTGGTTCCTACTTCTTCACTGTGATGGATGGGCTAATAATAGATCTTTAGTGATGTCACATAGCTCTGGGTGTGATTATATTGATTGTATATTATTTTGGGGTCTTGTCATGTAAGGTGAGATTTTTTTTTCTATACTATAAAAAAACTACTACTCATAAAACAGATCAGTCAGACGAAGTCAGTTTTGGTCCCCTGAATTCATTTTCTCTGATGGGGGTTCTAGCAGCACCGTTAAGGGATGCTCCATGCTGTTCAATAAACTTCCTTTTTCAGGGCCTTCACTTCTTGAAAGAGGACATTTGGGAATGCACTTGGACTGTGGTGACATTCTCAGTGACACTAATCTGTCCAGATGGTGGCTTCACACATGCAGTGTGCTGCTGTTTGCTGTTTTGTTATTGTAACAGCTTCTGTTTTCCATCACTACCACCAGGGCTTGCTGTGTGGTCCAGGAGCTCTTGAAGCCTTTACTGATCATCTCATTAAATCCTGACAGCAGGTGAATGAGATAAGCATTAGTGTCCCCATTTCACAGATCGGGAAACAGGTTCCCGTAACAGGTGAGATAGTTCACCTTCCTCACATAGCCTGTAAATGACAGAACTAGGATTCTGCCCAAAGCCTGGTTTCCTAACCATGGTTACATTGCATTCTTCATAGCTTCTGGCATGAGGATTGTCTCCTTAAGTGTGGTTTTCATCGTCTATTCTTACCCTGAAGACAGACCTTCAAAGTTTCCCTGTTTCCTGCAGATTCAAAATTTTAAACTCTAGGCTCCACTGGCTGCTCTGTTTCCCAGTACATGGCCCTCCACTCTGGTTGGGGAGCTCAGGGGGGTTGTTTCTGTGACCTACCACATTGAACCCGACTTTGGGGTCTTTGCTCTCTCTGTCTGGCCCCCTGGGCTACTCTCTCTTCTGTCCTAGATTTAAGCAAATGCTGCTGAGACCTCCCGCAGCCCCATGACCCCTCCCAGCATTCGTGTTCCTGCTGATCTAGGGCTTCCATCTCTGTGCACAGCCATTGCTGCACTGCCCAGCACATGTCACATGGGTGATCTAACTTCCCAGGAGTGTTCTAAGCCCCCTGACTGTAGACTCTTATCTGGCAGTTCTTTTGTACAATGTCTGGCCCATGTTGGAAATCAAATAAATACTGGATTGACTAAAACAACAGTTATAGGAGACAGCTGGGACCCCACAGAGGCCCAGGGTGGCCCAGCCTGTACCAGCAGCCAGAAAAATGCAGAGGAGGGGGCAGAGTAGAGTCAGGCATTTCTGGAACTTTGGGCCCTGGAAGGGGTGGGGGCCTCAACCCTGGGGACTAGACCTTATCCAGAGTGGGAATAGATCTGAATTGTCCCCTTGTTGTGTGTGTCCGTCTGTGAATCTCAGACCAGCCCGACTGGGTTTGGTGGACCTGCCTTTACAGAGAGAAGGTGGCCCTGCACAGCCTGTGTTTGTGCAAACTCTGCTGGCCTGGCTCCTGGGCTCGGTTCCTGGGCCTTGTAGATAATTAGAAACTCTCAGTCTTGCTTGGTTAACAACATTAGTCTGACTGTCTTGCAGGCCTTCGTGAAGTAAAAGAAGATTAAAACCATGATGCTTTAGCTAAAATGCACCTAGTCTGGAGGTGATCTTGAGACAGAATTCTCCTCCTTGGAGCTGGTCAGTCTTTTTGCTCTTAAGGCCTCTGACTCATTGGACGAGGCCCAGCCACGCTGTGGAGGATCATCTGCTTTACTCCAGGTCCACGGATGTAAATGTCAACCTCATCTGAAAAATGCTTTCACCGTGATGTGTGTGATAGTGAGTGTGGGGCTGCGGTTTAGCCAAGTTAATAGAAAATTAACCCTCAAATCCTGTTGAGTCCCCATCTCTTCCTTTGAGCCCCTGAATGTGACTCTGAACTCACTAAGCTACGTGTTTATGGATTTCTTTCCCTCCCTGAATCTGGACTTATCTAAAGGGCAGATACAGGGCCTTGTTCATCTTCACACTTCTCACAGAGAGCAGGTGCTCAGGGATGTGCCTCTGAGCAAACCATCCAGCTCTGTCGTGACTGTGATCGGGCAGATGCCTAACCGTTAAACATGGTTTTAGTGGAAAAAGTGATAACTGACTCTCTGATGGATTATGTGATGCACCAAGGAGTGTAAGCTGAAAGGGATCCATTCAGAAGATATTCAGGATGTTGTGCTCAATTATTTGAGTAGGAGTTTTTGATTTATTTTCCCTCTAAATGCCGCTGAACTGTCTAAGGCTTGAAATTCCTTCCCATGCAGATGTGTACAGTAACGTTATGACCTGCTGAAAACTTTTAAATGTTCCTGAGGCTGACTTTGTCAAGCTGCTTATGTACTGATGAAGGAAGCATTTTTTGATTTAAGCAAAAACCTTACGTTTTCCCTTATGTACATAAAATTTCTGGTGGAAGGGGGTCTAGGAATTTAGAGATCTGTCCTGCAGTTGTTTTCACTAAAGATGGGACAGATGGCTGAGAAGAAGAGTGGGGGCCAGGGTAGGTGTTAGCACAGCAGACTGCTTCATGGTGGCTTGAAGTAATCATTGAAATATTTTTTTTCTATTAGATCATAGACCCTTTTCAGCCCATGTAGTTTCTACAACCCTTAAAACCTTTATTTCCCTTGTTCATCAGAATCACCTAGAGTGCTTATCAAAACTAAATGACCACACCTTGGATTTTCTGATTCATTAGGTCTTGGCTGAGGCCCAGGGTACCTGTGTCTTTGGCAAGTGCCCCTGTGCACCTGCAAATAATCCGCATTTTGGAAACAATGTCCTAGTTGTAGAAAGAAGCACGCAAATCCAGAATGGGCTTTAGCAAATATGAAAGGACCTTGTTAGGACTAAAATCTATTGAAAGGAAAACCTATCTTAACTTCAAAGCAGTGAAAGTCTTCAGTGATTCCCACCCCCACTTTTTTATCAGCGACTTTTACATCCCACAAAATGTGTCTCTGATGTTCTCCTGGTCACAGAGCTGCTCAGGTTTTCCCCTACCAGCCACTCAGAAATGTTTTTGGCTGTAGTTCTGATGTTGGCACTTTCCCGCATGACCTGTTCTGGGTCTGCACTTTAAGAGGGTAATGGCAGTTTACTTTCAGCGTTTTCATTAGCCTGAGTACTGGGGAAAATGCAGCCAGCATTTCTGGCACCTTTACAAGCCAGTCATTTGTTGGATGGGGTCTCATCTAACCCCTGGAGGATTGTGACTTCTTTCCCTACTCAGACCTCTTGTTTGTGTACAAGTGCTCAACAGACTTAATTCCTTACTTAGAACATACTCTTTCTTTGCTTTTTTTTTTTTTTTTTTTGTAAAGTGGGGGAATTTCTGTTCTATACACATGCTGAGCATTGAGTTTTTTGTCTTGCTAACAGGCCTAAACTGAAACTGGAATTTGGTTTTGTGTAGACAGGATGTATAACATGCACATATAACCCTTTGCTTTTAGCTGTGATAGCTCCAACTATGTAAAGCTGTCAATGGTTTGACTGATTTGAACCAGCCACACATTCTGTTCCTTCCTTTAGCCGATAAAGCACAGTGACTCTGTGTAAGCTCAGTGTTCGCTGGAGTTGGGACTGTGTCTGTAAGTGCGTGAATGATGTAGTCTCTCCCCTCTGTGGGACTCCACACCCCTGTGGGGTTTGGAAGTAGGGAGGGCAGTGCCAGCTGCAGACATCCCGAGCTAGTTCCCAGGAGGATTAGCATTTGAGATGGGCAGGAAGGATGGATGGGATCAGTACTCAGGGCATCTAGGCAGGGGCCACTTGGGTACTGTGGACTTAGGTGCTGATGGGTCGCTGGAGGATGTTGAGCCTGGTGGACATTCTCAGAGGTGTTATAAAGAGATCAGGAGAGGGGGTATGTTGGGATAGTTTTGGTGGTGAGGGCTGGGGAAGGAACCAGCAAAAGAATTTGTATCAGTATTTGAAACAATTAACAGTGAGATTCTGAAATTATGTTGTTTCAAGAGGAAAGGAGAATTGGGAGAGATGTGAGCTGTGGCAGAGCAGGTGAGATCTGGTACCTGACTGATGATGAGGGAGGCTCTGTGGAGAAAACTCAGGCTGCAGTGGTTGTCAGCCTCCAGAGGGGTCCTCAGACTGCTGTGTGTCCATCTTGCTTCCTGCTGGACATGGGATGGGGCGGGTAGGAGTAGCCTTGCAGGGGGTTGAGGTTCTCAGGAAGCCTGGATAGAGGAGGAAGGAACATGTCTCCCACCAGCTGGTCTTTGAGAGAAACGCAGGCATAGTGTCTTTTTCCTGCACAGAAGCAGGTTTTCGTGTTCAGCTATTACCTGTTCTTTTGAAGTGAAAGGTTGAAATCAAATTTGTAGCTTGGTGGCATGATAGACCAGGGTGTCAAAGACCTGAAGGATGTTATTTTGTTTAGTGTAGTAGATCACTATTTATGTGTTGTTTTCTTTCTCACACACCCACACATTCTTGTTTCAGTTGCTCCCTGTGTTGATTGGGATTCAGTTTGCCTCTGGGTCCTAGACTTACCATGTTAATCTGCTTTGCTCTATCTCCCTTGTCCTTGCCTACGCACAAGGATTTGGAGGTGCAGGCTGAGAATCGCTGGATAGAGCCAGTGGGCTTTGTTGCACAAGGATGGAGGCAGGCCATCTGGCAGGAGGTTGTTCAGGCTGGAGGTGCTGCAGCAGCACCAGGAGAGACCCAGTGGTCTTGCTGCACAGGGATGGAGGCTGCAACCAAGCAATCAGGAGTCAAGTAGCAGTGTATAGGATGTTTTATTTACGCCCTCAGAGAGAGAGGGCTTCCCTGGGGTAGGGACTGGCCCTGGCTGCAGCTGGGTCTTTCCTTATATCCGTGTATCATGGACTTGTTGGGAGTCTCCTGTTCTCTTGCCCAGGCCCAGTAATTTCCTGTCCCTACTGCCCTGCGCCATGTGTAAGGGCTGAGTGTTGTTTTAATCTCCGTGTAGGGGATGTTTTGATCTGATTGGTCCTTGGGCAGGACACCTTATTTGCTTGGGGAAGAGGTTATATGGTGGCCAGGTGAGGAGTAGGTGAGCAGGGAGTGAGCAACCCAGGCTGGTCCAGGTGGGGGAAGGGGCATCACAATGAGACATGGCCAGAGGCTTTTGGTTTAAATCTCCTTGAAGGGGATTTGAAACCTATAACGCTTACACAGGTGGTTTGTTTTTCTCTCACGCAAGAATCCTTGTAAGTCTCTGTGCAGGTTTCCTGGGGCAACCATAACAAAGTCCCACAAACCACATGGCTTAAAAACCACAGAAAATTCATTTGAGTAATAAAAAAAAAATAACAACCAAAAAAAAAAAAAACCAAAAAAACCTACAGAAATTTATTGTTGATCGTCTTGGAAGCTAGACATCTGAAATCAAGGTGTCAAAGGGTCATGGTCCTTCTGAATCCTATGAGGGGGAATCTTCTGTGCCTCTCCTAGTAGTTCTGATGGTTGTGGGCAAACTTGGTGTTCCTTGGCTTGTAACTGCCATCACTCCAGCCTCTGTCTCCATCTTTATGTGGCTGTTTTCTGCCTGTGTGTCTGTCTCTGAATCTCCTTCTTGTTTTTTTTTTGTTTGTTTTTTGTTTTCTTTTTCCCAGGCTAGGGGTTGAATCAGGTGCAGCTGCCAGCCTACACCACAGCCACAGCAATGCCAGATTCAAGCTGCATCTGCAACCTACACCACAGCTCATGGCAATGAAGGATCCTTAACCCACTGAGTGAGACCAGGGATCAAACCCACATCCTCATGGATACTGGTTGGGTTCATAGCTTACTGAGCCACAATGGGAACTCCCTGTGTCTCTCTTTTTATGAGGACACCATTCACATTGGACTCGGGACCCACCCTATTCCAGTGTGATCTCACCTTAACTGATTACATCTGGAACAACCCTATTTCCAAATAAAGTCACTTTTTGAAGTAACTGGGGTTAGGATTTCTTTTTGAAGTAACTGGGGTTAGGATTTCAGTGTATCTTTTGGTGGGAATACAGTTCAACCCCTACCGAGTCTGTGGCTAGTGTGATCGTCCATGGTGCTAGGAACCCAGACTCTTTCTTGTTACTCCACTGCATCGGGCCTTGACCGAGCTGGCAGCCTCCAAGGCCCAGGCCTGGGGTGGATATAAGTCCTGGACATTGTCATTTTCCCCTGACCTGGAATTAGTTTCATGGCTTCATCTGTCTGCTTGAGAGGCTGGAGGGTGAGGTTCTCCCTCTAGGCTGCCACATGCCAGCAAAAATCCTGGTATGTTTCCACAGATCAAAGGCAGATTTGGAGGAGAGCCAGCAGCCTCTGCTCACGTTCAGTTCACAATTCTTGGGTGGGGGGTGGTGTCAGTTGTTTATTCAGTTTCTCTACCATTTCAGATGTTCCGGTTGAATTGCATCTAGTATTTGCAGGGCAAGAGGGAGTTTTCAGGCATGTGACTATGTTAGCTGTGCAGTGGTTCCCAGGGCTTGATTTTATTCAGCTACATTGTCTTGAGTAGCTGCTAAGTGTTGTGAAAATAGCAAGAAGTGGAAGATGGGCCATTCCTGCTGTAGAGGAGAGAGGGCACTGACCAAGGAGAAGAGACCAGTGATTGTGAGAAGATGCTTGTAAAGCGTTTGTTGAGAGAGAGAAACATAACAAGAGCATTTCATTTTGAGAACAGTGACTTAAGTGATAGTTAATGACAAGCAGTGATGTGGATTTAACACCTTGAGGAGCAGAGCAGAGTGTACTTAAGTGCCTGGGTAAAGGTCATGACCCCAAATTGGCAGAACCAGGATTTTCCTTCTGCGTCTCTGCTGGAGGTCTTGTGCTCCCAGCTAGTCCTGTGACACCTGATTCCCGAAGGCCTGGGAATGGCCTTCCTCTCTGTGTTCCTACCATGTCATGTGCTTGACACATGGCGGGATTCAGTGAATATTTATGGAATCATTTCCTACCAACTCCCTTGTGTGCTGTTAGTAACACAAAAATCAAACGATGAACATGTTCCGGTTCTAAATGTGTTTGAGTTTGGAGCCATACTTTCTCCTTAAAGGAGGAACCAGTTTACGTACTGACCAAATTACAGCTTTCCTTGTGGCCAGGAACTCTTTATTTTGTTCACACGTGCACACACACACACATATATACTCTAAGTATACTAGATGTACTTATTATATGGTTGTATATACTATATACAGTAATAATGGTATATGTTATTCTATATATTATTTAGTATGTGTTGACATGAACCAACCTGTTAAGTACAGTTGACAAAATGATAACGTAGGCTGTGTAACGATTTTTATTGCAAATTCTAGGAAAATAATTATTTTTGTTTGCGCGTTGTTCCTGTAGTTTAAACAATCTGTCTTTCCTTTTTCTGTAGAGCTTTCTGTTGCTTGAGGAGACATCACAGCACAACCCTCAGCTGCCATCAGATGGTGAAGCGATAGTACACATGCACGATTTCACTGCTTTTTGGGACAAGGTAACAAGTCCTCCATTCCAAGGTGGACAACTGATGACATAGGTTTATTGGGGAATTTTAAGATTTACACATGGCGTAAACTGTGGCTTGTTTATTTACTGAAAGTATGTATAAAAATTCCCAAAATCATGAATAAGTTTTGCAACTATGGAGAATAATTGTAAAATCAGTCTGAGATATTTGACATATATCTCTGTCTGATTTTCAAGAGAGCTTTCAAAATATTAGCACTTTTTAAACTTAAAGTACATGTGTTTATAACATTAGAATTTACAGGATTGGAAAGACAAAATGCTGCAGTGTAAAGTGGGTTAACATAACTAGATAATTATTTGTTATAGACGAGAAGCACATAGTTTTTTGCCTTGATGCTCTCAGAGCATCTTATTACCACACAACGAGCAAGCGAGCAAGGGAGACGGTGATTTGGATCTTTGCTGTGGGGGAGGGAGGGGGCCGCCTCCTAAGCTGCTGGGTGGTGTGGCTACTTTGGTGGCAGCCAGGGGCAGGGAGGAGGCAGCAGGAGGCGTGGTCAGAACCAGGGATTCCCAGGTGTAGGTTGCCCTCTGTAGCAAGCTGGCAGGTAGAACTGGTGATTTTCCAACACTTGGTCTGTGACATTCAGGCAAACAGAAAAATCAGCAGGGTCAGCTCTCAAGGAGTTGTCACTATTGCCCACCCGGTGTGGCCCCTTTATTGACAACCGAAACCCTCCACCTGCGCCCCTCCCTCCCACCCCCATTCCCCCGCCCCCAGGTCCCATGGTCCTCTGTGCACATCCTCCTTAATCAGTGTGGGTTAGTCAGGAGAACACACACCGCTAGAGAGAGAGGAGATTCCATGCGGGGAATTAGAGGGAAAAAAAAGCAAAAAGGACAAAATGATGGCGGATGAGGCAACCTAGAGATTAGCAATGGCAGGAAGCTGCTCCCACCCCAGAGCTGGAGGGACTCAGGGAGGTGGTGCTTCCACCAGAGAGTCCTCCATCCGGAGCAGGGCCTGCAGCCTGGCTGCTGGAGGAAGTGGGGACCACAGTGCACGTGTCCAGACTCTGTGGACTCATCCTGTCTTTCATGCCTGTAACTCTCTTGGGCCACCTGCATCATGTTCACCTGCCACTGACTCAGTACCTGTCGTCCCCACCAATGAACAGTAGTGTGTTCCCAGATGCATACAACCACAGCCCTGCACCTTCTGCACCTGCAAACTCACACGAGGTGCCTCCCCTGACCTGACAGTCCCTCCTGCCTTAACATGCTGGACCTCCCTCCTGCCTGGTGTTTCTCCTCGTGATGCACTTGCAGCTCTGATGGAAAGTGCCATTAAATTTCCACTATAAAGGCCACTCTGTGTGAAGGCTAACATGTACTTTGTATGACCCATTACCAGATTGCTTGTGTACAGAACTCTGCAGCATTTTTATTTTTTTTATTTTTTTTTCTCTTTGAAATTCTTTTTTTTTTTTTTTTATTTTCCCACTGTACAGCAAGGGGGTCAGGTTATCCTTACATGTATACATTGCAATTACAGTTTTTTCCCCCACCCTTTCTTCTGTTGCAACATGAGTATCTAGACATAGTTCTCAATGCTATTCAGCAGTATCTCCTTGTAAATCTATTCTAGGTTGTGTCTGATAAGCCCAAGCTCCTGATCCCTCCCACTCCCTCCCCCTCCCATCAGGCAACCACAAGTCTCTTCTCCAAGTCCATGATTTTCTTTTCTGAGGAGATGTTCATTTGTCTGCAGCATTTTTAAATGAGTTATTTTGTTCTTTTTTCAAGAAGTTAATAGCATGTCCTCAGACTTCTGTACACCCTGCATTGTAGCACAGAACACCCTATTCTGTTGTTCTGGCCTTGCCTATATGATTGTGTCCCATTCTGGGGTCATTAGTAATTAGGGCCTGTCAGGTTAGGTCATGGGTGAGAGTCCCCAGGAGGGGGAGGGCACAGACATTGGGGGTTTTGGGGAGAAGCCGAGTCTGAATGAAGCATATGCTGGTTGGGAGGCAGGAGATAGACATGAGCTCTTTAACCTGCTCCTCTAGACAGCCAGGTGGGCAGGTGGGGGAAGGTCTCAGGCACCCAGGTCTCATTCATGAAATGATGGGACTTTGTCTCAGTCTTTAAGCTTCAAAATAAATGGTCCTATGGGAGCCTCCAAATCTCCAGTGGGGCAGGGGCTTCACACCGTGTTTGGCACAGAGTAGGGGCTCAGCTGATGATCCTTGTTGTCATTGTCCCCTGAGTCTGGATACCCAGGAGGGGAGGGGACCCAGCACCCCTGAGCTGTTCACACCACAGAAGTGCCCAATCCTGAAGCCTGAGCAGGGAGGGAACTCAGGGTCTGGTCCTGACAGACTGTGAGGTGGGGTGACAGGAAGCTCAGGTTTGTATGTGGCTCATTATTCTGTCATCATAACTGAGTGACAAATAGTGAAATAGGAACCTAAGTGTCAGGCAAGAAGAAAGGAGTGGACACAACATTGTAAATCAACTATAATTTAAAAAATGAAAAGAAAGAAAGGAATGGAGAAGCTTAAAAATGTTTCTCAGGTATTAAAACCTCACTTCCTATTGATTTATAATTCCTATAAAATCTGGAGCTAGATTTTTGGGTGATGGAAAATAATTATTTTTTTAAGTAGGTGAATATTTATAATCAGTTCAGCTCTTTCCAGAGAAATATTTTCTTTTCTTTTTTAGGGCCACAGGTGCGGCATATGGAAGTTCCCAAGCTAGGGGTCGAATGGGAGCTACAGCTGCCGACCTACACCACAGCCACAGAAGCTTGGGGAGTCCAAGCTGTGTCTGTGACCTATACCACAGCTCACAGCCACGCCAGATCCTTAAGCCACTGAGCAAAGCCAGGTATCAAGTCCTCATGGATAGTAGTTGGGTTTGTTACCACTGAACCACAATAAGAACTCCCAGATAAATTTTTCATTTTGAAGATTATTCAGACATAAACATATCCAATCTCTGTGCTTTTGAGCATTTTACTTAATCACATGTAACCACTTTTTTTTGTTGAATTATTAGCCATGTCTATTTATTTAATAGTTTTTTGTAATGCTTTTTATTTTTTTCATTATAGCTGATTTAACTTAAAAAAAAAAAACATTAACAGTTACTGACAATTTTCTTAACATAATTAGGCTATGTAAGGACCTGTACTCACCCTTCAGTCTCTCAGGACCATGACCTGTGATGGCGCAATGAGTACTTTCTTCTCCTTCCTCTCCTTGGATTGGGTGTCATTGTGCATACCCTCTTGTTTTTTGTTTGTTTGTTTTTCATAGTAGAAGTAATTTATTGCTCCTGGTTAGTCAGGACAGATGATGCATGTAACATGTATAAAATTGAGGCTTTACCATTCTGACCCACAATATCGTAATTTCTTTGTTGCCCATTTTTTGATGTTGGTGCTAAATTAGAGCCTTTTTTTTTTTTTTTTTGTCTTTTTGCCATTTCTTGGGCCACTCCCACAGCATATGGAGGTTCCTAGGCTAGGAGTTGAATCAGAGCTGTAGCTGCCGGCCTATGCCAGAGCCACAGCAATGCAGGATCCGAGCCGTGTCTGCAACCTGCATCACAGCTCACAGCAACGCCGGATCCTTAACCCACTGAGCAAGGCCAGGGATCAAACCTGCAACCTCATGGTTCCTAGTCGGATTCATTAACCAATGAGCCACTAAATTAGTGCTCTTGTGATGTTAGACCTTTAACCATTATTTATAAGAGTTAGTTTATCACGAGTGACATTATCATCTAAAGTGCTCCTTTGCTTGCTGGGCATGACCGAGGTTCATTCTTTATCAAATGAAAATGGAGAGATTTAAAAGTATTTATTAGTAAAGGGCCAGGCAGGCCATGTACTTATGCTGCCCGCTTGTGGAGACTGAGATAGTTCTAGTCTAAAATCAAGGGGTCATAATGAAAATTTCTATAAATGATTAACAACCTCCCACACTGAATAGTCTTTGAAGTACATTAATTTAATATGCTAGTGTGCATCAAGCAGTTTGTACTTCAAGCAGGTGTCTTGTCATTTCAACTACTTAAATTCTGTGGGTGTCTAGGGCTGTGTCCCTGTGGAAATCTGGTAAGAGAAGGATCTTTCCTAAAGGTGCTAAGCTGCTTCAAACCCTTAGAGAGGTGTAATCAGATGAAAAGGCCTGCAGGACACAGTATCTTCACACAGGAAGGAGGAAAATGTGGGCTACATTATTGTTCATTGACTATTATGTTATTGTCTCCACTTTCTAAAGCAGTTTGTGTTACTTCATTGAAATGGGCATATTTCTGTGAACTTTCATTTGTAGGCATCTGAAACTCCAACTCTCCAAGGCCTTTCCTTTACTATCAGACCTGGGGAACTGTTAGCTGTGGTTGGACCTGTAGGAGCAGGAAAGGTAAGTTATGATGCCTTCAGACAGCTTGATGCAACGCCATAACCCCTAATTGTCAGAGCTGAATCCAAAGCTGTGTATGACACAGTTTGAACTGGGTGTATCTAGAACAGTGTTTCTCTAAGCATGTTCCATGAAAGATTAGTTCTGCCAGAAGGTTGCATGACCAAACAAACCTGGACAAATTCTTATTATGTTTTCCTTCTTGGTGCTTTTAGTCGCACAGCTGGAACTGCTTGTTGGGAATCTGCATGTCCCAGTGAAGGAAATGATTTATGTGAGAGCTGTTCAGGATAGACTGAGACCTGGGGACTTCTCTTTGTCACGGTGGCCCCTCCAGGAAGTCATGAGGCTGTCAAGGCTGTTTGGGAAGCTTTGAGCATCTCCTCCTGTGACTGGACTTGGTCCTGTCAGTCAGTCATGTGTGAATGTGAATGTGCAGCCACGGGCTGGAGCCAGAGACACAGACTTGAGCAAGACCCCGCCCCCCCTGCCCTCCAGAGGCAGCCAGGTTCCGGGGTGACACAGAGACACAGGCAGGTTATTTCAGCCCTGTGTGGCGAGTGCCCTGGTGGTGTGGACACAGGCACATCCCCTGTGTGTGTGGAATATCTGGAGGATGTGCACGTGCACTGGAGTCCTGTGTCTGTGCAACAGAGTACAGACCCCTCAGCGTGGGCTGTGTCCATGCAAGGGCGACGGTTTCCTCTGGGATAGTCTTTGCTCCTCAGATGCAGTGCACTGCAGAGTTCTTTTTTTTTTTTCTTTTTGTTTTTACTTTATTGGCAGCCCCGAGGCATATGGAGTTTCCAGGCCAGGCATCAGATCTGAGCCACAGTTGCAACCTATGCCAGAGCTTTGGCAATGCCAGATCCTCAACTCACTGTGCTGGCGGGCAATTGGACCTAGCGCTCCAGAGACATCGCTGCATCCCATTGCATCACAGTGGAAACTCCCAGAGTTCTTTTAAATAATCTTCTTTGGATATATTCCTCACATAGCTTTATAAGAACAAGTGCTTGTCAAGTAAAGGATACTCAGGGACATTCCCTTGTAGTGCAGGGGGTTAAGGATCCCACGTTGCTGCAGCTGTGACACTGGCTGCAACTGCGGCCCAGGTTCAGTCTCTGGCCTGGGAACTTCCACATGCTGCTGGTGGGGGTCAAAAAACGAAACAAAATAAAAGGATCCTCAGATGCAGGAACAACTGCATAAAAAACCAGATGCATGAAACATACATCCTGCTGGGCTCTCTGCTAGTTAGGAGTGTTAAATATTCTTAATTAGTCTTTGGTGACTATAGCGCTTCATTTGGTAGAAACTCTTGAGTGAGGATTATTAGACTATTTTATTAATATTCCTTTTTATTTTTATTTACTTATTTATTTTGTCGTTTTGCCATTTCTTTGGCCGCTCCTGCAGCATGTGGAGGTTCCCAGGCTAGGGGTCGAATCAGAGCTGCAGCCACAGGCCAACACCAGAGCCACAGCAACTTGGGATCCAAGCCGCATCTGCGACCTACACCACAGCTCACGGCAATGCCGGATCCTTAAACACTGAGCGAGGCCAGGGATTGAACCTACAACCTCATGGTTCCTAGTCAGATTCATTAACCACTGAGCCACGACGGGAACTCCTAGTATTCCTTTTTAATCATTACTTTATATTGACCAGTAGTAGTATTTTCAAAGTTTTTGTCCCTGCTGCCAGGGCTCCACTCTATCCTACTCTGAATGAAAGGTTCTGTTGTTTATCAAGCTCCCAGGGCGGGAAGCTCACGGGTGTGTGTTTGCGTCTGTTTCAGTCATCACTGTTGAGTGCGGTGCTGGGGGAGCTGTGGCCGAGCCAGGGGCTGGTCACTGTGCGCGGGAGGATCGCGTATGTTCCTCAGCAGCCCTGGCTGTTTCCCGGAACCGTGAGGAGTAATATTTTATTTGGGAAGAAATATGAAAAAGACCGATATGAAAAAGTACTAAAGGCTTGTGCTCTGGAAGAGGTGAGTAATGACTTCTGAGTTACATGTACTCAGATTTCAAATGATAGCAATACTGTTGGCTTAAATTACTAAAGTTTGTTGAAAGTTCTTTTTTTAAATTTTTTTTATTTGATCTTTGCTTAATAATCTAAGCTGGTCTTCTGGGTAAGTATGCAGGCATATACATGGCTGTTTTAATCCTAATGGGATAACAACACTCACAGAATGCCTTATTGGAGTGGGATTGTTTCATTTTGTGAAGGTTAATTCCCTGTTACTTATTTATTATTTTGTCCGTAATGTGCAGTGGCTTGATATGGGATCTCAGTTCCCAGAGCAGGAATTGAAACCAGCCTGCAGTGACCAAAGTGCCAAATCCTAACAACTAGAGCAACTAGGGAAGTCCCTTACCTTTTTTTTTTTTTAACAGGCAGTTACAAAAATTTGCAAAACTAGACAGCACAGAGTAATGAACCCTTACATACCCGCTTCCTGCTTTGTCCAGGATCACTGGTGGCCAGTGTTGTTCCATCTCTACCTCTGCCCTCGGCCAGCCCCACCCCCACTCCAAGTTATTCTGAAACTAATCCTAGACTTCAGATTAGTTCATCTGTAAACATTTCATTAGTTTTCTCTAAAAGATTGGAAAGCCTTTGGAAAAAAATTCACCACATTATTTCACCTGAACAATAACCCACATTCCTGAATATTATCCACCTTTCTAGTCCTTACTTCAGTTTTGTCTGTCAGCTCACTGAGAAATCTCCTTCACCATTGGTCTGAATCAGACTCACATGAGCTCTGTCTCTGCACATGGCTGATGCCTCCTCTGTCCCTTTTAGTCTCCAGGTTTCCCTCTGCACTTGGTTTTTCACTAGTAATTTAGTATTTAAAAGAAAATGGAATTCTTTAAAATTTCTTAATATTGCATCATTTCACTGGGGGAGAGCTTGTTTTCAGAAATGGCATTGAGTTTCACAGAGAATGGCAAGATGAAACTCTATGTTGGGATTTAAATGAAATTAGTGAATGGATGATGAAAACTGAACTTAATTGATAGGAGAATATAATTTGGCAAAAAGAAAGAAAATGTAAATACTGATGAATAGAACGTTACCCTCTTGGGTAGTAAAAACTAGTGAATAATAGCATTAAAGGCCTCACCCGGGAGTCTGTTCAGTGCAGTCTGCATATCCTCCTTTTCTTGTATACCGTGAGGAAGAGGCTGGGACAGACTCTCAAAGGTGGGGTGTTGAAGAGTTCCCATCGTGGCACAGTGGTTAACAAATCCGACTAGGAACCATGAGGCTGTGGGTTCGATCTCTGCCCTTGCTCAGTGGGTTAAGGATCCGGCATTGCCGTGAGCTGTGGTGTAGGTCGCAGACGCAGCTCGGATCCCGCGTTGCTGTGGCTCTGGTATTGGCCGGTGGCTACAGCTCTGATTTGACCCCTAGCCTGGGAACCTCCATATGCTGCAGGAGCAGCCCTAGAAGAGACCAAAAAAAAAAAAAGGTGTGGTGTTGAAGGCTCCAAACTTGCTTAGTGGGGCAATTGTAATTTTTCTTGAACAGTGGCTTGAACATCATAGATTGTATCAGATGAGTAGCATGTTACGATTATGGGGACAAAGCAGAATTGCTCATTTTGTGGGCTTCCATTTCTTTCTCTTTGGTTATATGGGTTTTTTTTTGTTTCTTCCTTTCTTTCTTTTTAGGGCCACACCTGCAGCATATGGAGGTTCCCAGGCTAGGGGTTGAATGAGAGCTACAGCTGCTGACCTACGCCACAGCCACAGCCATGTAGGATCCGAGCCACCTCTGCCAGATTCTTAACCCACTGAGAGAGACCAGGGATCGAACCCACAACCCCTTGGTTCCAAGTGGGATTTGTTTCTGCTGTGCCACAACAGGAACTCCTTTCTCTTCAGTGATATGTTAATGGGAGATTGTGCATTTGCAGGAATGACGTCAAGTTATCAGGAATGAGCTAGATTTTTACTAAATAATGTATATACTGTGTAGGAAAAGAAGAGGGGAGTTCCCTGGTGGCCTAGTGGTTAAGGATCCAGCATTGTCACTGCTTGGGTCACTGCTAATTTATTCTCAATCCCTAGTCCGAGAATTTCCACATGCTGTAGGTGAAGCCAAAAAGCAAAGCAAAGCAAAGCAAAGAAGGGGTAAGCAAATGTAAAACGGTAAGAACAATAGCTCCCATTTGTTCAGAGTCCACGTGGAAATCATTTTTCTGTCTCTTATTCACACACCCATATGCACACACATAAAAAGCTATATGAGCTATTAATCCTTTATCAGGGTCTTCAGTGTCACCATCTTCATATTGTAGTTGGTAAAACAGAGGCCTGAAGAGATGAGACAGCTCTCTTCAATGTTTGCAGCTCAAGTTCAGATCCATTTCTGCAGGGCTCTAGACGTCATAGTTTTCTATACTGCCTCGTAATTGGGGAAGTTAATAAGAAAGAACTTTTAAAAAAAAATGGGTGATTGATGAAAGTGGAAGGTGGGAAATTGGGTAGTGGAATAAACAGATCTCAGGCATTTTTTTCTTTACTTAATTAAGTCCAGCGCCTGATGCCCAGATCAGACTCCAGAGATCCAGGCCTGCGTGTGACTATTTCTTTGCATGACCTTGCCTTTGGTGAAGCTCAGGGCTGTCTTTCTCCCACACATTTCAGCATCTATGGAGAAGAGCAGGTGCTGGGACAGTGGCTGCCCTTTAGCATTTTCCCCAGGGCGATGCTTTGCGGCAGCCACGCTGGGTGATTGGACCAGTAATGTGGGCGGGGCTCTGGGGCTTCACTCACCCCTTGGTGTCTGTGCTGCGCAGACTCTGGTGGGAGGGGCCCTGCAGGGCTGGGCTGCACGTGATTCTTCTGTACTGATGTGACGTTTGTAAACGTGGACTCCTCTCCTGTTCTGCTGTGGGCTCGAGACATGGCATCGGGACCCCTCCTGCCCATTCCGTCCTTGGCAGGAAGGGAGGCTCAGGGTGGGGAAGTAGCAGAGAGCAGCGTCCTGGGCCTGGTTTTGTCACTTGTCCGCTGTTCCTTTGCACCCGTGCTGTTATCTGCCTGGGCCTCTGATGTGTCTGCAGCAAAATGAGGACATTGGGTCAGAGGGATTCCAAGAGGTTTTGCTGCTGCTTTGAAATGTCATCTGTGACTCTGATTAGGGAGGGGTGAGTGAGGTCTTTAAGACACCTGGGAACCAGGTAATGAATTATGAGACCTCTGCTTATCTCCTTTTGGAATCCATGTGTCAGTGAATGGGCATAAAATGGCCACAAATAATCCTGGAATCCTGGAGTTATTTTGGCCTTGTAGATACAGAGACTGTATGTGTAGTAGAAAAGCCTTGGCCTTTGGAGAGAGAGAGTCCTGGGTAGTGACACCAGGTGTTTATCTCAGTTTCCTTCCTTATTAAATGCAGGAGGTGTGGGATTGTTGTAAAGGCTTCAGGCGATGCCTGTGAAATGCAAACATGCCAGGTTTTCCATAAAAACCTGGTAGCTATTGTTACTACTCTAGCCCTTTTCTCTACATCCATCCATCTATACATACATATAAATGCAAAGGTTTCTCCTGACAGTTCTCCCTACCCTCACCTCCCCCAAATCCTGGAGGAAAGAACAGGGGGAAAAAAGCAGCAGCTCTTGTATTACATACATTAATGACAAGTAGGTTATTATACTAGACCTAAATTGCTCTAAACTTTTCAGTTCATTGAGCTGAAAACTTTTCTGTAATAAAATAGAAAGATATGAAGTAAACACACTTGGTAGCATTGTTCAGACTGATGACGGAAATTTCAAGGCCCAGGAGTCAGAATGATCTCGAAGAGACAGCAGTGAGTGATTCTTGAAGTGAGATCTCAGTTCCCTGCTCAGGGCTTCAACCTGGACTGCCTGGGGAAAACTGGGAGTCCTCGCCACTAGAGCAGCTAGAGGTTAGAGGCTAAGAGCAGAGTTGCCCTGATTCTGTCCCTTCTTAAAAGCAGGAATGTTTCAAGGAGGCAAATACTTTGAAAAAAACAGGCATAAAATGTATTATTATAAGCACAGTGCATATGGGAGAGCCCAGAGGGAAACAGTTTAGAAGCCGAATAGCCCACTCGGGAGTGTGACGCCCCGCCGGTGGGGAGCGTGCCAATGCAGTGATTTCCATCACTTCCATGGGGCAGTCTTCAGGGTCTTTGTTTTCCTTTGGCCGATTATCTTATTGAACTTTCATCTCATATTAATCACATCTCTGCCAACTGACATATATTCTTCTCAGATTTCCTTGACAATCATGGGATAATAAGTTTATTGATCCTTCTGTGTCTAGGTCTAGACACCATCAAGTCTTGAGTTACTTTAGTATTGCTTTCATTTTAAATTTACTTTTTAATCCCTGCTTGGGCAGCATGATATGAAAAAGCAAAAGGCTATGAGCTGACATGAGCTTGGTTCATATTCTAGTTGTTCTATTTAACAGCTGACTTGGCCTATTGCAGGAAGGGGACCCCCCCTTCCAAGGCCCAAGAGTGGGCTCCTGTCTAATGCTCAGAAATGAATGTCTGAAGAGACACACGTGCTGATGAAGCAAAAAACTTTATTGGGAAGGGGCGTCCCAGCAGAGGGCAGGAGGCTAAGGGAACCCAGGAGGACAGCTCTGCCACATGGCTCACAGCCTCAGGGTTTATGGAGATGGGGTTAGTTTCCAGTTGTCTCTGGCCAGTCATCTTGCTCGGCCAGATACTTGGTCTGACTTAGGGTCCTTCTTGGTGGTGGGCGTCTCTCAGCCAAGGTGGATTTCAGCACCAAGGATTCTGGAGGTTGATCATCTCCTCCCTCCTAGGGGCCCCTCCCAAATTCTCCCTGTTGGTTTTCAGGGCAGCACTGTGTTCCTTATCGGGCCTCCTGTTAGGAGATAACTCAATGCAAGCAACTGTTATTGTCCCCGGCCAAGGTGGGCAGTTTTGGTCCCCAGCCCCATGATGTAAGCTCAGCTGGTCTCAGTGTCCTCATCTGTGAAATGGGGCCAGTCCCTCCTGTGCAGCGAGTTGTGAGGATGAGAGAAGCAGCATCAGGGTCTAGAGCAGAGCTTGGTGCCCAGACCTCCCCTCCAGAAGCTAAGAGTGGCCGTGTGAGCACGTACAATTTATGGGGCAGACAAGCTGGGTCCTTCCCGAGAGCTGTGAGCACAGCCTTAGGAAGCCAGCAGGAGGAACGCAGACCCCAGACCGGATTCCTGGGAGAGCGCGTTTGTGCTGAGCCTGGAAGGATGGGCAGGGCACTGCCAGGCCTGAGAGGAGGGCGATTCCACTCGGAAGGCAGGCTGTGGAGAAAGGCAGCGCCCCGCTGTCTGACCCTGGGGTCCCGCCCTCCTCTGCCAGGGCTCCGTCCGCCCGCCCCAGCCGTTCCCACCGTCCTCCCCTTGGGGCTTCTGCTGAGTCTCCGCCACTGCTGAAGGCCCTGATGTGCTTCTTGCACGGGTGGCAGCAAAGCAGCATCACCACGTCCCAGTTCACCTCTGGTGTGTGTGTCTGCTCTTCTGTGAACACGGGTGAACTTGAACTGAGAGGAAACCAGCGTGAATGAGAGCACCTTCCTGTCAGAGGGAGGGATTGTAACCTGTGCTCAACTCGGCCTTTTCCCTTTAACCGGATCAGAAATTGGTGGCTGGGAGATTAGCCTGGTTTGTATATTCCTTCAAGTACTTTGACATTTTTTCTTCTTTGGGGTTTGTCTATAAATAGTTTGCAGAGCTAACAACATGTTCAAAGACTCAGAGAAAGCTTGTTCCTTACGCCCTAACTGCTAAATCAAAGAGTGGATTTAAGTGTCTTTTCTAGAACTTGATTAAGATTATTGTGCTGCAACCTGGTACTATTTTGAGAAGGAAGCCAAAACAACAAGACAAGCAAAGCATGAAAACTAAGAACAGTTGGCAGGGACTGTCAACAGTAAAGTGGAGGCCAAGTGTGTGTGTGTGTGTGTGTGTGTGTGTGTGTGTGTGTGTGGCTAGGAATCCCTCTTAAAAGGATTCATGAGGAGTTCCCATCGTGGCGCAGTGAAAACGAATCTGACTAGGAACTATGATGTTAAGGGTTCAAATCCCTGGCCTCGATCAGTGAGTTGGGGATCTGGTGTTCCCCTGAGCTGTGGTGTAGGTCACAGACGCGGCTTGGATCTGGCATTGCTGTGGCCGTGGCATAGGTTGGCGGCTACAGCTCTGATTAGACCCCTAGTCTGGGAACCTCCATATGCTGTGGGTACGGCCCTAAAAAAAGACACACACATACACACACAAAACAACAACAAAAAAGAGTCATGAAAACCAAGAGCCAGAGATGGTATTGACTTCTGAGCTAATAACGAATGAAGGTGAAATAATGATGAATTTTCATGACAGTGCAATTGCTGCCTTTCGTTTGATGCCCCACCTTTAAGCTTAGAGTTTGCAGGGAGCCTGTGTGTCTTTGTGGCCCTCAGGGTGGGTGATGATGGAGACAGTCTCTTTCTTCTTGTGGTCTCATGCTTTGCATATTGTGATTCACACTTGAATGGGGTCTGTTAGTTTGATGAGAAAATAAATATCAGCCACTAGTAGGAAGTTACAATTAATTATGTCTGTTCATATGCTTGCCTCTTTTCTTGAGTTTAGTGCTTCTTGTTTTTCTAATGAAGTCTGTAGAAGAGAAAAATGAGACTTAGGGAGATCAAAGGACTTGTTTATCACAGAGACCCCAGAGTGCCACTTGCTTTCTTCCCAAATTTACTAAAGCAAAGATGAAGAAATGAGGGCTTCATCTACAGAAAACTATTGCTGTATATCCTAGGTTGATGCCTGTGGGGTTTGTGCTGGGAGTGTCTAGAGGTAATTACAGGCAATCTAAGTAAATGTTTCTAATATAATACTGTGCAACTTAAACCTGACTGTTCTATTGCCATTTTGGGGGTTTTTCTCATCTTTTCTTTTTTTCCCCAGATACTCTGATTTGTCTGTTTACTACTACTACTTCTTCCTCCTCCTCTTCCCCCTCTCCTTCTTCTTTACTTCTTCGTTTTTCTTTTTATTGTTATTTCCCCAATACAATTTTTTTTCCGGCTGTACAGCATGGTGACCCAGTTACACATACATGTATACATTCTTTTTCCTCCCATTATCATGCTCTATCGTAAGTGAATAGACATAGTTCCCAGTGCTACACAGCAGAATCTCATTGCTAATCCATTCCAAAAGCAGTAGTTTGCATCTATTAACCCCAAATTCCCAATCCGTCCTGCTCCCTCCCCCTCGGCAACCACAAGTCTATTCTCCAAGTCCATGATTTTCTTGTCTGTAGGTGGTTTCCTTTGTGCTGTGTATTAGAATCCAGATAAAAGTAATAACTTATGGTATTTGTCTTTCCCTTTCTGACCTATTTCACTCAGTGTGACAGTCTCTAGTTCCATTCATGTTGCTGCAAATGACATTATGTCATTCTTTTTATGGCTGAGTAGTATTCCATTGTGTATATATACCACATCTTCCTAATCCAGTCCTCTGTTGATGGACATTTGGGTTGTTTCCATGTCTTGGCTATTGTGAATAGTGCTGCAGTGAACATGCGGGGTGCATGTGTCTTTTCTAAGGAAAGTTTTCTCTGGATATATGCCCAGGAGTGGGATTGCTGGGTCATATGGTAGTTCTATGTATAGTTTTCTAAGGTACATCCATACTGTTTTCCATAGTGGTTGTACCAGCTTACATTCCCAGCAACAGTGCATGAGGGTTCTGTTTTCTCCACACCCTCTCCAGCATTTGCTATTTGTGGTCTTGTTAATGATGGCCATTCTGACTGGTGTGAGGTGGTATCTCATAGTAGTTTTGGTTTGCATTTCTCTCGTAATCAGGGATGTTGATCATTTTTTCATGTGCTTGTTGGCCATCTGTATATCTTCTTGGAGAAATGTCTGTTCAGGTCTTTTGCCCATTTTTCCATTGGGTTGTTGGCTTGTTTGCTGTTGAGTTGTATAAGTTGATTGTATATTTTAGAAATTAAGCCCTTGTCAGTTGCATCATTTGAAACTGTTTTCTCCCATTCTGAAAATTGTCTTTTTGTTTTCTTGGTTTCCTTTGCTGTGCAAGAGCTTGTTAATTTGATTAGGTCCCATTGGTTTATTTTTGCTTTTATTTCTGTTGCTTTGTGAGACTGACCATAGAAAACATTTGTAAGGTTGATGTCAGAGAATGTTTGGCCTATGTCCTCTTCCAGGAGTTTGATGATGTCTTGTCTTATATTTAAGTCTTTCAGCCATTTTGAGTTTATTTTTGTGCATGGTGTGAGGGTGTGTTCTAGTTTCATTGATTTGCATGCAGCTGTCCAGGTTTCCCAGCAAAACTTGCTGAAAAGACTGTCTTTTTCCCATTTTATGTTCTTGCCTCCTTTGTCAAAGATTAATTGACTGTAGGTTTCTGGGTTCTCTATTCTATTCCATTGGTCGGTCTGTCTGTTTTGGTACCAGTACCACACTGTCTTGATGACTGTGGCTATGTAATACTGCCTAAAGTCTGGGAGAGTTATGCCTCTTGTTTGGTTTTTGTTCCTCAGAAATGCTTTGTCAATTCTGGGTCTTTGGTGGTTCCATATAAATGTTTGGATTGTTTGTTCTTGTTCTGTGAAAAATGTCATGGGTAATTTGATAGGGATTGTATTGAATCTGTAGATTGCTTTAGGTAGTATGGCCATTTTTATGGTATTAATTTTTCCCAATCCAGGGACATGGAATATCTTTCCATTTCTTTACATCTTCTTTAATTTCCTTGATTAATGTTTTATAGTTCTCAGCATATAAGTCTTTTACCTCCTTGGTAGGTATATTCCAAGGTATTTGATTTTTTGGGGTACAATCTTAAAAAGTATTGTATTTTTGTATTCCTTTTCTAATATTTCATTGTTAGTATACAGAAATGCGACTGATTTCTGAATGTTAATCTTGTATCTTGCTACTTTGCTGAATTTGTTGATCAGCTCAAGAAGTTTTTGGGTTGAGTCCTTAGGGTTTTCTATGTATAGTATCATGTCATCTGCATCCAGTGACAGTTTTACCTCTTCTCTTCCTGTTTGGATGCCTTTTATTTCTTTTGTTTATCTGATTTCTGTGGCTGGGACTTCCAGTACTGTGTTGAATAACAGTGGCGAGAGTGGACATCCTTGTCTTGTTCCGGATATTGGTGGGAAGGCTTTCAGCTTTTCTCCATTGAGTATTATATTTGCTGTGGGTTTGATTAAATGGCTTAGATTATGTTAAGGTATGTTCCCTCTATACCCACTTTGGTAAGAATTTTGATCATGAATGGATGTTGGACTTTGTCAAATGCTTTTTGTGCATCTTTTGAGATGATCATGTGGTTTTTGACTTTTCTTTTGTTAGTGCGGTGTATGACGTTGATTGATTTGCATATGTTGAACCATTCTTGTGCACCTGGGATGAATCCCACCTAGTTGTGGTGTACGATCTTTTTTATTTGTTGTTCTATTCGATTGGCTAAAACTTTGTTGAGAATTTTTGCATCTATATTCATCAAAGATATTAGCCTATGGTTTTCTTTTTTGGTGGTATCTTTGTCTGGCTTTGGAATTAGGGTGATGGTGGCATCATCGAATGTGTTTGGGAGTGTTCCTCCTTCTTCAACCTTTTGAAAAAGTTTAAGGAGGATGGGTATAAGTTCCTCTTTGTATGTTTGGTAGAATTCACCTGTGAAGCCATCTTGTCCTGGACTTTTATTTGTAGGGAGTGTTTGTTTGTTTGTTTGTTTGTTTAGGTGAACATTTTTTTTTTCCCACTGTACAGCAAGGGGATCAAGTTATCCTTACATGTATACATTTTTTCCCGCACCCTTTGTTCTGTTGCAATATGAGTATCTAGACCTAGTTCTCGATGCTACTCAGCAGGATCTCCTTGGAAATCTATTCCAAGTTGTATCTGATAACCCCAAGCTCCCGATCCCTTCCACTCCCTCCCTCTCCCATCGGGCAGCCACAAGTCTATTTTCAAAGTCCATGATTTTCTTTTCTGAGGAGATGTTCATTTGTGCTGGATATTAGATTCCAGTTATAAGAGATATCATGTGGTATTTGTCTTTGTCTTTCTGGCTCATTTCACTCAGTATGAGATTCTCTAGTTCCATCCATGTTGCTGCAAATTTCAAATGCATTTTCAATCGCCTTTTCTTTTTCTTTTCCTTCAGGAATTCCTATTATGTGTAGATTTGGCCCACGTTATATTATCCCATAGATCTCTTATATTGCTTCCATGTTTTTTTCATTTTGTTTTCTGTCTGCTGTCCTGATTGGGTGATTTCCATTATTCTATCTTCCAGGGCACAAATTCATTCCTCTGTTATTCATTCTGGTCTTTATTGCCTTTAACTCAGTTTGTATCTCTGCAAATGAATTTTCCATTGCTTCTTGGCTCCCCCTTACATTTTCTAGTTCCTTTCTAAAGGAATCTGCATTACTGTTCATATCCTCGCTTAATTACTTCAGTATTTTCACTATCTCCCTTTTGAACTCAGTGTCTGCCAGACTGCAGGGGTCTGTTTCATTGTTGACTGCTTTAGGTGAATTCTCCAGTTCCTTTAACTGGGAATGGTTTCTGATCTTCTTCATCATGCTTGTGTTTTTCTTTTTCTGTGAGTTTGGGGAAGCCAAATTCTACTCTTGTAAGGCTATTTCTATGCAAAGTTACCCCCTTTGTATTTTTGGGAGGGTTACTATTTATTTTTGGTGTGGGAGTATGAATATTTGCTGTCTCTTTTTTTGGTGTTAGCAGGCTGTTGTTCCCAGGATGCTCAGTGTTTGTTTTTTTTCCCAAAGGAGAAAAAAGTTTTTATTTTTATATATTTTTTAAACTATTATTATTTCTATTATTTTAATAGTTATTTCCCCAATACAGTTTTTTTCTACTGTACAGCATGGTGACCCAGTTACACATACATGTACACATTCTATTTTCACACATCATCATCCTCCATCATAAGTGCCTAGACATAGTTCCCAGTGCTGCGCAGCAGGATCTCATTGCTAATCCATTCTAAAGGCAATAGTTTGCATCTATTAACCCCAAGCTCCCCAACCACTCCACTTCCTCCCCCTCCCTCTTGGCAACTGTAAGTCTATTCTGTAAGTCCATGATTTTCTTTTCTGTGGAAATGTTCATTTGTGCCTTATATTAGATTCCAGATATAAGTGATACCATATGGTATTTGTCTGTCTGTCTGTCTGTCTGTCTTTCTTTCTTTCTTTCTTTCTTTTTTTTTTTTTTTTTTTTTTGTCTTTTTGTCTTTTCTAGGGCTGCACCCGTGGCACATGGAGGTTCCCAGGCTAGGTGTCTAATCGGAGCTGTTGCTGCTGGCCTATGCCAGAGCCACAGCAGTCCGGGATCCGAGCCGAGTCTACGACCTACACCACAGCTCATGGCAATGCTAGATCCTTAATCCACTGAGTGAGGCCAGGGATGGAACCAGCAACCTCATCGTTTGAGCCACGATGGGAACTCCTGTCTTTCTCTTTCTGACTTACTTCACTCAGGATGAGAGTCTCTAGTTCCATCCATGTTGCTGCATGTGGCACTATTTTTTTATGGCTGAGTAGTATTCCATTGGGTATATATGCCACATCTTCCTAATCCAATCATTTGTCAGACATTTGGGTTGTTTCCATGTCTTGGCTATTGTGAATAGTGCTGCAGTGAACATGCGGGTGCATGTGTCTTTTTTAAGGAAAGTTTTGTAATGGATTATTCATATATAGAATCCAACCTGTTTTGAAAATTGGAATAAAATATACTCTTCTGCTCTTTTGGCACCTCTCTCCTTTCCCTGATTTCTTAGAAGTTTCCAACAGCAGCTTTGAGACCCTGTATGTAAATGCCTGCTGCTCCAAGGGAGGGTTTGTCTGAGCCTGGAGAGATTGAGCTCACTGAAGTGAAGAAGAGTTATCTACGCCTCTGCCCCCTCAGGCAGCCCTCTCTCTCCTCCTGTGTTCTGCCAGCTCTCCTCCAGATTGAGATCCTTCCCCTTTCTGTACTAGACAGAAACAAACAGTCCCTGAGCCATTCTGGCATCTCACCATCACTTGTAAAGTTTCCAGTGTACTTTAAGCAATGGGCTACTTCCATCTTTGGTCTTCTTGCTCTGAAAAATAAAAATTTCCCCAATGGTTCCTCCCTGTATTCTTGATGCTTTTTGTCACTCAACAACTTCTGTGCTTTGACCTCTGCTAAGACTTTTCTGCCTGCTTCCTGCAGTAAGTAGCTCATTGTGTTTTCAGGGGAAAGGAGGCAATGGTAGGGCCAGCCGTCAGTGCCTTGGTCATTGGGCTCTCAACAGCAGCAAGGACCTTCAGGAAGATGGTACAGGCTCCTCCTAGTTGCAGGGCTCTGGGAAGTGGTAATAAGATCTAGACTGATCTTCAAGGTGACCAGAGCATTTGGCATTAGCAGCAGCAGGGCGTGTGAGTTCCCGGGGAGTGAGAGCAATAATAGCTTGTGTTTGATTACAGTGCCTTCCTCTGAGGTGATTGGAACCACAGGTGGTGCCTGTTCAGGGACCTCAGTGGGAGTGGCCCATGACCATCTCTGGAGTCAGTGATAACAGCGGTGGTTTGCCCCCAGCACCGGTATACCTTGCATGAAGCAACCCTTCTCACTTAGCCCAGATAGGAGGTGCTGTACAGGCTGCTCCTACTTGCAAGATCCTGGGAAGTGACAGATATCAGGCGTGTGGGTACTGTCCGGAACGTTTGGCAGTGGCAGCAGCAGGGTGGGTGTGTTCCCAGGGGTTCAAGTGCACCAACAGATGGTGTTCAGTGACAGTACCCTCCTCTGTGGTGCCCTTGAGGTGAATGGGGCTGCAAGTGGTGTCTGTTCACAGACCCCTACTGGTGGCGAGCCACTCCCACATCTGGAGCCAGAGATAATTGCAGTGATTTGACCCCACCTCCTGTAGACCATGCCAGAAGCAACTCGTCCTGCTTAGCCCCCACAGGCGGTGCTGCACAAGCTGCTCCTAGTTGTAGGTTCCAGTGAAGGAACAGTGATCAAGCACTGGGCACTGCCCAGTGTTTGGCAGCAGCGGGGTGGGTGTGCTCCCAGGGTAGTGAGAGCAACAACAGGTGGTGTTCTATCACAATGTCTTTCTCTGTGGTGCCATCTGAGGTGGTTGGGGCTGCAAGTGATTTTTGTTCAGGGATTCCCAGTGGTGGTGGGCCACGCCCACCTCTGGAATCAGGGATGACTGCTGTGGTTTGCCCCTACCGCCTGCAGACAATGCAAGAAGCACCCTGCCCCACTTAGCCAACGAAGGTGGTGCTGCACCAGTTGCTCCTAGTTGTAGGGTCTTGGGAACGGACAGTGACCAAGTGTCTGGGCGCTGCCCAGAGCATTTGGCAGTGGCAGCTGCAGGGTGGGTGTGTTCCCAGGGGAGTGAGAGCAACAGTGTATGGTGCTTAAGTGCAGTGCCCTATTTTTTTTTTTTCTTTTTGCCAACCCCTGAGGTGACTGGGGTCGCAGGTGGAGCCCACTCACAGGCCCCCAGTGGTGGCAAGCCACACCTCCCTCTGGCCTCTGAGACGACCGCTGTGGTCTGTCCCTGCCACCTGTAGATCATGCAGGAGGCACCATGTTGCACTTAGCTCCCTGATGCCCTCAGCCCACACAAGAGGTGGTCGGCCACCTGTAGCCTGCACAAGGAGCACCCAATCTTCCCTAAATGAGCAAGAGGCATCTCGCCTCCCATATCCTGTGCCAGAGCTACCCCACCCTCTGTGGGCCTGTGGTCATGTGCATACTCCGTTGTAGGGAGTTTCCTATGGTGTCCGCCCCTCCTCCTCTCGCCCTCCCCAGCAGTGGCACTTTGCCTCTCCTGGGTTCCCTCTGACATGGCTTTCCCCTCCCCCGCACATGGCACACTGCTCCTTAGCCCCTCAGGCTGTCCTCATACCACCAACCCCAGCCCACTCCCTGGGAATGACCTCCAGAGCCTAAGTCTCAGCACCCAGCCCCCACCTGAGCATCTCAGGCTGTGGTGTCTGTGCCAGTGGTTTAGATGGTTTGTGCGTCTCTCACTCTGCTTTTTATTTTTTTTTATTATTTTTTTATTTTTTATTTTATTTTTTATTATTTTCCCACTGTACAGCAAGGGGGTCAGGTCATCCTTAGATGTATACATTGCAGTTACAGTTTTTTCCCCCACCCTTTCTTCTGTTGCAACATGAGTATCTAGACATAGTTCTCAATGCTATTCAGCAGGATCTCCTTATAAATCTATTCTAGGTTGTGTCTGATAAGCCCAAGCTCCCGATCCCTCCCACTCCCTCCCCCTCCCATCAGGCAACCACAAGTCTCTTCTCCAAGTCCATGATTTTCTTTTCTGAGGAGATGTTCATTTGTGCTGGATATTAGATTCCAGTTATAAGTGATATCATATGGTATTTGTCTTTGTCTTTCTGGCTCATTTCACTCAGGATGAGATTCTCTAGTTCCATCCATGTTGCTGCAAATGGCATTATGTCATCCTTTTTTATGGCTGAGTAGAATTCCATTGTGTATATATACCACATCTTCCGAATCCAATCATCTGTCGATGGACATTTGGCTTGTTTCCATGTCCTGCCTATTGTGAATAGGGCTGCAATGAACATGCGGGTGCATGTGTCTCTTCACTCTGCTTTTTAGTTCTCAGCCCTGCTGCTGTACTTTTTTCCGGCATCTTAGAGTTCCCTCTGACTCAGCTGATCTTCCCATTGGTTAGATGGCTTCTCAGGGTGTGGGTTCCCTTTGTCTTTCACAGCTCCCTCTTGGGAGTGCTAGTCCTGTCCTGATTCCTTTTCTCTCTCTCTCTTTTTTTCTTTTGTTCTACCCAGTTATGTCAAGAGTTTCTTGCCCTTTTTGGAGGTTTAAGTTCTTCTGCCAGCATTCAGTTGATGTTCTGTGCCAGTCGTTTTATGTGTAGACGTGTTTTTTTGATGGTGTCGTGGGAGAGGGTGAGCGTGACCTCTTACTCTTCTGCCGTCTTGCTCTGCCTCCCTTCTTCTTTCTTTTTTGGATACCCTGCGGCATATGGAAGGTCCTAGGTCAGTGATCAGATCTGAGCTGGAGTCACAGCTTCAGCAGCTCTGGATGCTTAACCAACTGTCCACAGTGGGAACTCCTGCTATATATATTAAGTTTGCTTTTTATGGCCACACCTGCAGTATATGGAGGTTCCCAGGCTAGGGGTAAATTCAGAGCTACAGCTGCCGGCCTACACCACAGCCACAGCAATGCGGGATCTGAGCCACATCTGCGACCTTTACCACAGCTGTTCACAGTAATGCCAGATCCTTAAAACTCACTGAGAGAGGCCAGAGATCAAACCTGAGTCCCCATGGATACTAGTCGCATTGATAACCCACTGAGCTATGATAGGAACGCCTGTATACTTCCTTAATCTTATTCAGATATAACGTCTGATAGATTCCCAGATCCTCAAGTCACAACTTCTTATCTTTCTCGCTCTGAGATCTTCCTGTTCCCATGGACAAGCACCCACTTAGACCAGCTGGTCTGCTCATTGTCCCTCGAGCTCACTCTGTCTTTCCCTCTGGATTTTCCTGCCCAGCCTGCTCTTTCTACCCCCATTTCTTGTCCAGATCTTGTCTGTCACTCTGTTACTTGCTTGAAGACACAGGACAGGTGTTGTCCCCTCTTTGAAAGTGGGAAGCTGAGGCTGAATCAGCAAAATGGCCAGTTTAAGCCACACCCATTCCCTGATAAAATAAGCCTGTGCCTTCACCAGCCTGTGTCACCAGCCCTCACACTGGTGCCTCTAGCACAGACCTTCACACTTGCACATCCAGCTGCATGGTGATGTTACCTAGAGGTCATCACAGCTTGTCTACGACCAAAGTCTCCCAAACCTGCATCCACTGTCTTCCCCAGCTCAGTAAGTGGGACCCCATCCTTCCCCTTCCTCACCCCCCCACAGCACAGGCCTCCTCTTCTCCTGCAACCCACACCCGCCCGTCAGCAGGTCTCACAGACGCCACCTTCGAGATGTGTCTGGAGTGTGACGCCATCTCTCCACTCCTCAAAGAGGCAGGACTGGTTCCTTAAACCCCTCAGGCCATGTCATCCTCCCCACCCCCCCTTTCCTGGGTGTGACACCAGGGCTCCTTCTGCTCTCTCTGCCCTCACTCCCCTCACGTAGGAGCAGCTCCAGCTCTCCTGGTCCTTGTTTGTCTTGGAAAACCTTGGGCATCTGCCCCATGGCCTTTGCACTGGCTCCTTCCTTTGTGTTGATCACCCTCTCCAGGTCTGGGGAGCCCCCTCCACCCTCTGAGATCTGCTCAAACCCCCTCTGAGCCAAGCTCTTCCTGACCCCAGTGTAGACACACTCTCCCTCGTTTCCTCTCTGTCCCCCTAAGCCGGCCTCCTTTTTCTCCACGTGCTTAGTGCTTGTACTCGTGTTAATTTTCCATGTTGTCCATCTCCCGCCATGGAAGAAACTCTAGGGACTTAAATTCCTCATGACTGATTTATGCATATAGTCAGACATGGTTAAATATCTATCAAAGTGGTCAAATTCATAAATGCTGTAAAAAACTACAGAATGAAAACAAAAAACCCTGAGTTTTTTTTTCATTTTTTTTTTACTACTCAAATGAATTTATCACATCTGTAGTTGTATAATGATCATAACAATCTGATTTCACAGGATTTCCATCCCACAGCCTAGGCACATCCCCCCACCCCCCAAACTGTCTCCTCCGGAGACCATAAGTTCTTCAATGTCTGTGAGTCAGCATCTGTTCGGCAAAGAAGTTCAGTCTGTCCTTTTTTCAGATTCCACATGTAAGTGAAAGCATTGGATGTTGGTGTCTCATTGTATGGCTGACTTCACTTAGCATAACAGTTTCTAGGTCCATCCATGTTGCTAAGAATGCTGGTATTTCATTCCTTTTAATGGCTGAGTAATGTTCCATGGTGTATATGTACCACATCTTCTGGATTCACTCCTCTGTGGATGGACATTTAGGTTGTTTCCATGTTTTGGCTATTGTAAAGAGTGCTGCAGTGAACATTGGAGTACACGTGTCTTTGCGAGTCGTGGTTTTCTCTGGATAGGTGCCCAGGAGTGGGATTGCTGGATCAAATGGTAGTTCTGTGTTTAGTTTTCGGAGGCATCTCCATGCTGCTTTCCACAGTGGGTGCACCCATTTACAATCCCACCAACAGTGTACTAGGGTTCCTTTTTCTCCACACGCTCTCCAGCACTTATTGTTGGTAGATTTTTGGATGATGGCCATTCTGGCTGGTGTAAGGTGGTACCTCAGAGTGGTTTTGATTTGCATCTCTCTGATAATGAGTGATGTCGAACATGTTTTCATGTGTTTCTCAGCCATCTGTGTGTCTTCTTTGGAGAACCGTCTGTTTAGATCTTCTGCCCATTTTTTGATGGGGTTATTTGTTTTTTTGGTATGGAGCTGCAGGAGGTGTTGATAAATTTTGGAGATTAATCCCTTGTCCGTCGATTCACTTGCAAAGGTTTTCTCCCATTCTGTGGGTTGTCTTTTTGTGTCGTTTTGGGTTTCCTTTGCTGTGCAGAAACTTTTCAGTTTGATTAGGTCCCATTTGTTTATTTTTGTTTTTGTTGTCAATACTCTGAGAGGTGGATCTGCTGTCTTATGTCAGAGAGTGTTTGGCCTATGTTTTCCTCTAGGAGTTTGATAGTGTCTGGTCTTATATCTAGATCTCTAATCCATTTGGAGTTTATTTTTGTGTATGGTGTTAGGGAGTGTTCTCATTTCATTCTTTTCCATGTGGCTGTCCAGTTTTCCCAGCACCACTTATTGAACAAGCTGTCCTTTCTCCATTGTATATCCTTGCCTCCTTTGTCATAGATGAGTTGGCTGTAGGTGCATGGGTTTAATTCTGGGCTTTCTATCCTGTTCCACTGATCTACATTTCTGTCTTTGTGCCAGTACCATGAGGTTTTGACGACTGTTGCTTTGTAGTATAGTCTGAAGTCCGGGAGCCTGATTCCTCCAGCTCCATTTTTCTTTTTCAGGATGTCTGTGGCTCTTCTGGGTCTTTTGTGCTTCCAAACAAACTTTAGAATATTTTGTTTGAGTTCTGTGAAAAATGTCCTTGGTAGTTTGATAGGGATTGCATTGAATCTGTAGATTGCCTTGGGTAGTATAGTCATTTTAATAATATTGACTCTTCCAATCCACGAGCATGGTATATCTTTCCACCTGTTGGTGTCATCTTTCATTTCTTTCATCAGTGGCTTATAGTTTTCAGAGTACAAGTCTTTTGTTTCTTCAGGTAGGTGTACTCCTAGTTATTTTATTCTTTTGGATGCGATGGTAAACGGGATTGCTTCCCTAATTTCCTTTTCTGCTCTTTCATTGTTAGTATATAGAAACGCTATCGATTTCAATGTATTGGTTTTGTATCCTGCGACTTTGCCAAATTCGTGGATAAGTTCTAACAGTTTTCTGGTAGAGTCTTTAGGATTCTCTAGGTGTAGTATCATGTCATCTGCAAATAGGGATAGTCTTACTTCTTCCTTTCCAATTTGGATTCCTTTTATTTCTTTTACTTCTCTGATTGCTGTGGCTAGGACTTCCAGAACTATGTTGAAGAGTCGTGGCGAGAGCGGACATCCTTGTCTTGTTCCTGATCTCAGCTGGAATTCTTTCAGCTTTTCACCATTGAGAATGATGTTCGCTGTGGGTTTGTCGAATATGGCCTTTTTCATGTTGAGGTAGGTTCCCATTATGCCCACTTTCTGAAGGGTTTTTATCAGAAATGGGTGTTGGATTTTGTCAAAGGCCTTTTCCGCGTCTATTGAGAGGATCATATGGTTTTTATTCTTCAGTTTGTTCATGTGGTGTATCACACTGATGGATTTGCAGATATTGAAGAATGCTTGCATCCCTGGGATAAATCCCATTTGATCATGATGTACAATCCTTTTACTGTCTTGTTGGATGTGGTTTGCTAGGATTTTGTTGAGGATTTTTGCATCGATGTTCATCAGTGAAATTGGCCTGTAGTTTTCTTTTTTTCTGGACTCTTTGTCTGGTTTTGGTGCCAGGGTGACAGTGGAATCATAGGATGAGTTTGGGAGTATCCCTTCCTCTGCAATTTTTTGAAATAGTTTCCAAAGGAGAAGTGTTAGCTCTTCTCTAAATGTTTGATAGAATTTGCCTGTGAAGCCATCTGGTCCTGGACTTTTGTTTGTTGGAAGTTTTTTAATCACTGTTTCAATTTCAGTTCTTGTGATGGGTCCATTCATCTTTTCTATTTCATCTTGGTTAACTCTTGGAAGATTGTACTTTTCTAAGAATTTGTCGATTTCTTCTAGGTTTTCCATTTTATTGGCGTATAGTTACATATAGTAGTCTCTTATGATCCTTTGTGTTTCTGTGGTGTCCGTTGTTACTTCTCCTTTTTCATTTCTAATTTTATTGATTTGAGTTCTCTCTCTTTTTTGCTTGAGAAGTCTGGCTAGGGGTTTCTCAATTTTGTTGATCTTGACAAAGGACCAGCTTTTCATTTCATTGATCTTTTCTATGGTTTTCTTTGTTTCTATTTCATTGATTTCTGCTCTGATCTTGACGGTTTCTTTCCTTCTACTAACTTTTGGTCTTTTCTGTTCTTCTCTCTCAAGGTGCTTTAGATATAAAGCAGCTTGTTTATTTGGGCTTTTTCTTGTT
The DNA here is from genome assembly GCF_054392235.1 of Sus scrofa. Taxonomy (NCBI): domain Eukaryota; kingdom Metazoa; phylum Chordata; class Mammalia; order Artiodactyla; family Suidae; genus Sus; species Sus scrofa. The sequence goes on from NC_139393.1 coordinate 71,714,358, forward strand.
TCCCGAGGTGGGCTTGTATTGCTATAAACTTTCCTCTTAGAACGGCTTTTGCTGCATCCCATAGGTTTTGGAGTGTTGTATCTTCGTTGTCATTTTCTGCTAGGTATTTTTTAATTTCCTCTTTGATTTCTTCAGTGATCCATTGGTTGTTGAGTAGCATGTTGTTGAGTCTCCACGTGTTTATGTTTTTTGCAGTTTTCTTCTTATTGTTGATGTCCAGTCGTATAGCATTGTTGTCAGAAAAGATGTTTGATATGATTTCAATTTTCTTAAAGTTACCAAGGTTGGATTTGTAGCCCAGGATGTGATCAATCTTAGAGAATGTTCCATGTGCACTTGAGAAGAATGTGTATTTTGTTGCTTTTGCATGAAATGTCCTATAAATAGTTATTAAGTCCATTTGGTTTAATGCGTCATTCAGGGCCTGTGTTTCCTTATTGATTTTCTGTCTGGTTGATCTGTCCATTGCTGTAAGTGGGGTGTTAAAGTCCCCCACTATGATTGTGTTATTGTCGATTTCTGCTTTTAAGGTTGTTAGCAGTTGCCTTATATATTGTGGTGAACCTGTGTTAGGTGTGTAGATATTTGAAATTGTTATATCATCTTCTTGGATTGATCCTTTGATCATTATGTAATGTCCTTCTTTGTCCCTTAAAGTAGTCTTCATTTTAAAGTCTATTTTGTCTGGTATGAGTATTGCTACTCCAGCTTTCTTTTGATCCCCGTTTGCATGAAATAATTTCTTCCATCCTCTCACTTTCAATTTGTATGTGTCCCTAGAAGTGAAGTGGGTCTCTTGAAGACAGCACATATATGGGTCTTGCTTTTGTATCCATTCAGCCAGTCTATGTCCTTTGTTTGGGGTGTTTAGTCCATTCACATTTAAGGTAATTATTGATATGTATGTTCTTATTGCCATTTTGTTAATTACTTTGGATTTGTTTTTGCTGCTCTTTTTTCTTTCCTTCTTCTCTTGTTCTTTTCTGCCTAGAGAAGTTCCTTTAGTAATTGTTGTAAGGCTGGTTTAGTGTTGCTGAATTCTCTCAGCTTTTGCTTATCTGAGAAGGTTTTGATTTCTCCTTCTAATTTGAATGAGAGCTTTGCTGGGTAGAGTAATCTTGGTTGGAGGTTTTTTCCTTTCATCATGTTAAGTATATCATGCCACTCCCTTCTGGCCTGAAAGGTTTTTGTTGAAAAATCTGCTGATAGCCTTATCGGGGTTCCTTTGTATGTTATTTGTTTCTTTTCCCTAGCTGCTTTCAAGATTTTCTGTTTGTCTTTAAGTTTGGTCAGTTTGATTAATATGTGTCTTGGGGTGTTCCTCCTTGGGTTTACTTTGTATGGTACTCATTGTGCTTCCTGGATTTGAGTGAGTGGTTCCTTCCCCATGTTAGGGAAGTTTTTGGCTGTAATCTCTTGGAATATTTTTTCTGTCTCCTTCTCTCTCTCTTATCCTTCTGGCGCCCCTATAATACGGATGTTGGTGTGCTTCACATTGTCGCAGATTTCTCTGAGACTCTCTTCATTTGTTTTCAATCTTTTTTCTCTTTTCTGTTCTGCATCCATAATTTCCACTAATCTGTCCTCCACCTCGCTTATTGGTTCTTCTGCCTCCTATATTCTGCTGTTGGCTGCTTCCAGTGAATTTTTTATTTCAGTTATTGTATTTTGCATCTCTTCTTGCTTAAGTTTTATATCTTGTATCTCTTTGGTCATTGTTTCCTGTAAGTTATCCATCTTTGCCTCCAGTTTATTTCCAATGTCTTGCATCATCTTCAGCATCAACAGTCTAAAGTCTTTTTCCTGGAGGCTGAGAGTCTCCTCATGGCTTAGCTGTTTTTCTGGGGTTTTTTCCTTTCTCCCTCATCTGAGTTATAGTCCTCTGTCTTTTCATTTTTATAGGTGTTTGGTGTGGTGACCTTCTTACAGATAATTGTAAGAGTTGTAGCCTCTCTTACTTCTGATGTCTGCCCCCCTGTGGCTGAAGTCAGTATGGGAGCTTGGTGTAGGCTTCCTGATGGCTGCCTGCCCCCTGGTAGGAGGAGCTGATTCTAATCCCTCTGGTGGGTGGGACTTAGTCTCTGGATGGGATTAGGGGCTGCTGTGTGCCTGAGGCTCTTTAGGCAGCCTGTTTACTGAGGGGCAGGGCTGTGATCCCCCCTGGGTTGTTGTTTGCCCTGGGGCTTCTCAGCACTGACTGATGGGTGGGGCCAGATTTTCCCAAAATGGCCACCTCCAGAGAAAGGCAGCTGGTGAATATTCCGGAGAGCTTTGCTTTCAATGTCCTTCCCTCACAACAAGACACATTTCCCCCCTGTTTTCCCAGGATGTCCTCCAAGAACTGCGGTCAGGTTTGACCCAGATTCCCTTGGAGACTTTGCTTTGCCCTGGGACTCAGTGCACGTGAAAGTCTGTGTGCACCTTTTAAGAATGGGGTCTCCATTTCCCCCAGTCCCGTGGAGCCCTTGTGCACAAGCCCCACTGGCCTTCAATGCCAGATGCTCCGGGGCTCTTTTTCCCTGTGCCAGATCCCCACACGTGAGAGTTTGATGTGTGGCTGAGAACTCTCACTCCTGTAGGTGAGTCTCTGTGAACCAGTTAGTTTCCAGTCTGTGGAGCTTCCCACCCAGGAGGTATGGGGTTGTTTATATCGTGAAATTGCCCCTCCTACCTCTTGATGTGGCCTCCTCTTTTTTTTCTGGAGTAGGGTATCTTTTTTAAGGTTTCCAGTCCATTTTGGTGAAGTGTGCTCAGTCTTTAGTTGTGAATTTTGTTGTTTTTAGGAGAGAAGTTGAGCTCCAGTCCTTCTATTATGCCGTCTTCAAACCCTGAGTTTTTAATTTTTCAAGGTTTAGTCACTATGAAGTATACATGCTGATGTTGATCAATACTTGTGTGAAAAATTGATGCTAAAAGTTTAGGATGACAGGGGGAGAACACATTTGAAATCGTGTCCTTTTTCCCTTTTCTATCTCTGTGTAGGATTGGCAGCTTTTGGAGGATGGGGACCTAACAGTTGGAGACCGGGGAACCCCGCTGAGCGCAGGGCAGAAAGCCCGAATCAGCCTCGCAAGGTAAAGGGTGTTTCAGTGGCCGTCCTGCCCCCACCTCCTCCGTGGCCTCTAGAGGAGGTGAGCGTGTGGACCCCTCCCCAGGTGGGCGCCATGGGAAGCAGGAGCCCGGCCCTTTCCCTGGGCTCCGGGAAGGAATGCGGAGATGTTGGACGCTGTCAGGATCCAGAGATGGGATCCCAGGAGCGGGAAGTGTCCTTCTCCTGACGTCTCTCTACATTTTCTAGAGCCGTGTATCAGGACGCGGACATCTACCTCCTGGACGACCCGCTCAGCGCTGTCGATGCAGGAGTCAGCAAGCACCTGTTTGAACAGTGAGTTTGCTCTTGTGTCCTGTCATTTCTGCTGCTTCCAGGATCCCTGCAGGTCCAGGAAAGGGAGCTCAGGAAAGCCTCTGTGCTTCAGGAGACTCAGCTCCTTCTGCCCTGAGGTCCCTCTCCCCTCCCCACCTCTAAGTAGACCCATCGCAGAGAAGTTGTGCAGAAGGATGAGGTCAGGATGGAAAGTGCAGAAGGGGCTTCCAGTGTGTGGAGGCCAGTGGAGTTGATGCTTTAGGGAGTGAGGAGCAGATGGCAGGTGCCCCTGCTCCTTGCAGCTGAAAACCAGACCCTGTGGACAGATCCCGAGCCCAAGAATAAGAGGGATGCTGTAGGGAGAGTGGGACTCGGGAGCCTGGTGCTTGGCTGCCAGTTCTTCTCCTCCATCATTTGTTGAAGGCCCATTAAAAGTGAAGTTTTCAGCACTGACATAGGGCTTCTGTGGAAAGGCCCTGTTGGTTTGTGCTTAGTGTTCTATTGGTTTCGAAGTACTTATAAAGTCTAGGATTTTAAATGGTTTATTCCATATCAGATTATGACCAGTCATTTAGCGCTGCTTCACGGATACTCAGTAGAATTAATACTTAGACCCACAGTGTAGGGTTAACTTGAATTTGAAACTAAGTATTGGGAGTCTGGCTGAAATCCTGTCTCTGATTTTTGTTTCTGGCATTTGCTGTCAGTGGTTCTTGTTTGGCCACCACATCCCTGAAGTAGAACAACTGTGCTGCTTTTCTGTGTATAATGTGCCCTAACACACTGACTCAGGCCTCTTACGGCATCTAAACTGGCCTTTTTGGAAAACTCATTAACTTGCTTTTGCTAAAGTAGCACCTTCATCTATCCCAAGGTTGGTAACTTCGTACTTTTTCACCTTTTTTGTTTTTGGTTTTTACGGTCATACCTCTGGCATATGGAAATTTCCCAGGCTAGGGGGTCAAATCAGAGCTCCCACTGCTGACTTTCACTACAGCCACAGCAATGCTGATCCGCACAATGCCAGATCCTTAAGCCACTGAGTGAGGCCAGGGATCAAACCTGCTTCCTCATAGAGACTATGGCAGGTTCTCAACCCGCTGAGCCACAACGGAAACTCCACAGTTGTGTGCCTTTTTAAAGCCAACGAGCCCTTAGACTACATTTATTACAGCCCTGCTGTGTGCACTGAGTTGATGCCCTTACAGGTGTTGTTGCATAAAAGGCCTTAGTTTCCACAGGAGGGCAGTGAGCCAGGAGACGGGGAGGAGCCACACGGGGCAGAATGAGAGAGACTGAGATGCTCAGCCCTCCTTCCTGCCTCTCAGGAATCTGTGTCCCCTCGGAGCTCATTCAGGCAGATGCCTGGGGAGAGGTCAGCAGACTCAAGGTGTCGGGGTTTCCATACAGGACAGTGAGTGCTGAGTAGAGGCCCACGTGGGCAGCAGGAGGTTTCAGCTTAAGCTGGAAAGTTCCCTGTGCACTGGGTGTGGTGGGAGGGCCCTGTGGGCCTGCAGGCTGGGCAGGGTTTTTGGTTCTGAGAAGAGGGTTGAGTTTCTTTTGCTGAAGGAACAGTAGAAGCCAAGCAAGCTGTGGAGGGAGGAGGAAGCAAGGCCGTGAAAACAGCAGGCAGGTCCTTGCCTGGAGGTTGCGAGCTGTTGGGCAGAGAGAAAGCTGTATGGAAATTCTCATGTCAGGCCCTGTGTTAGTTTGCCAGGGCTGTGTCCGTCCAGGCTGCTCTCACGGGAGACCATGGGCTGGGCGGCTTATAAATAACAGACGTACACCTCTCACAGTTCTGGAGGCTGGGAAGATCCAAGGTCAGGGTGTGGGCAGGTTTGTTTCTGCAGAGACCCCTCTCCCTGGCTTCTGATGGTGCCTCCTCGCTGTGTCCTCATGTGGTCTTTTCTCTGTTCTTGTGTATCCCCGTGTCTCTGTCCTTAAGTCCTGGTCTCCTCTTCTAAGGACGCAGTCAGACTGGAGTAGGTCCATCCTAATTAAGGGTTAAAGACTCTGTCAACAAATTCTAAGGTACCAGAAGTTAATGTGTTGAGTTCCCTTCATGGCTCCGTGGTTAATGAACCTGACTAAGATCCATGAGGATGTGGGTTCGATCCCTGGCCTCGCTCAGTGGGTTAAGGATCCGGCATTGCAGACATGGCTCGGATCCAGCATTGCTGTGGCTCTGGTGTAGGCTGGCAGCTGTATCTCTGATCAGACTCCTAGCCTGGGAACCTCCATGTGCTACAAGTGTGGCCCTGAAAAGCAAAAAAAAAAAAAAAAAAAAAAAAAAAGCAAAAGTTAAGGTGTCAGTGTATTAATTTTGAGGGGGGGACAGAAGTCATTCACAACAAGTCCTAAATAGCAAAGTAGGAGACCTGAGCAAAGTCAGTGTAAGAGTGTGAGGAGCTAGGATTCCACCCCCACTAAGCAGAGTAATGGACGGGTCCACCAGTGTCTGTGTCTGAAATGTGTTTAGTGTTGGGGTGACAACAGAGCTCTGGAGATGGACGCACAGTGTGCATGTACTTATTGCCACTGAGCTATGTGCTTAAAATGGTTAAAATGGTAAATTTCATGTTATATGTATTTTACTACACAAAAGTGCATGTTGGCTTTGAAGTTTTCAGAACACAGGAGAGCAGGGCAGCTGACACGTGACATGGCCTCCAGGTGTCTTTCCTGCCCTCTCCTGAAGGTGACTTGATTTAGTTTCCCTTGGAGAAGAGGCTTGTGGCCTGTCATGAGTTCAGTGACAGGGGGCCAGTGCTGTGACAGAGATTCCCCACCCCCACCCTCCTGGCATCATGAGCAGCTCAGCCTCCCTGTTCCCAGCGCCCAGCCCTGAACTCACAAATGTGTGTCACCCCATCTTGCGTGTGTCTGACAAGCTCCCCATCATTATGAGAACAGTTCCTTGTGGCCGTGGCATCCGTGTCACAGGGAGGAGAGAGGAAGGTTCTCTGGTTGCCAGGTATCAGTGTGCTCATCACAGAAGTTCTCTCAAGTTCTTCGAACACCGGAGGTGTTTGTAAAGTCCTCTTGCACCTTTTGAATTTAATGACTTCGGATTTACACTTGATAGAGGGGAACTGGTTAAGATTGTTGTTTGCTAATAAGAACTACATTCTCTGGGGAAGCTTAGGACAGGATGTATGAAGGCAGTTTAGGAAATCACTCAGCACCAACTGCAGAATGCTCTCAAGTTAGAAAATTGGACGGAACATTATTCTCTGAGCAGTGATGGTCATGTTAAATCTTAGTAATGGGGAGTGTTTTATATGAAAAGTGAGTGGATTACACTTCTACTTGCCATGAACACTTTCCTTCAGTCATGAATCTATATCACATGTTATTATGGTTTGTGAGTTTTATGCTATATGTTGTAAACATTAAGCGGGTTCTCTTGCCTGAAGAAAGTTAGAGGCCTTAGCTGCGCAGATACCCGAATCACCTGTGTCCAGCTGTCCTGCCCCACATCCCCAGACCCCACCTCCCGCATCGTCAGTTCTCCACGTGTCCTCATCAGACTCCCAGGTGCTGTCTGCTCAGTCCCCCTTCCTGCTCCCGCCCTGCACAGACTCCCCCTCACGTACAGGATGCAGCTCCAGGGCCTCAAACCAGAGAACAGGCTTCTTTGCCATCTGCCCCCATCAGCCTTTCCAGTTCGTCCCCACACCCCCTGGGTGTCTCAGCCATGCTGGCTCTGTGGTGGCCCTTTCTCACACCTGTCTGTCTGTAGGTACTGCTCCCTCTGTCCCAGGGCCAGGGGACAGTGTGCCAGGACAGAGATGGCAGGTGAAAGCCAGGCTGCTTCCTTTCCCCCTGTTCCTCCAGGGGGAGCCTGTGTCCTTCTGTCTTCCGACAGCCCTCAGGGGCTTGCACTGGACCTTTTAGGAGTCCCCCACCCCTGCTAAGCTGGGAAGGCATGTTTTGTCCCAGGGCCTTTATACCTGCTGTCCCTTCTTCCGGGGATGTTTCCCCAGATGGTCTCAGCGCTCCTGGGTCACTCCCATCTGAGCCGGCAGCCCCCTTGTTTTTCCTGCAGAGAACACTTCACTGCCAACAGAGCGCATTCTGTACGTGTTCATTGTGTCTCCCTGTACGTGGTGCAGAGTATCGTCTGCTTTCTGGACCTGCAGGTGTATCCTCGGCACTTAGGACAGGGCCTGCCTCCTCCACCAACCTCTGCTGAGGGAGTGAGTGAAGGGGGGCTCTGTCTTATCCTCCGCCATGAGACGTGTCATCTCTTAACACAGCTGTTACACGGGATTGTTCACAGGACTGTAGGATCACCGCAGCCCCTGAGTAAGAATAACAGGTAAACAATGAGCTGTTGAATCAGTTGGCTTTTATGACATGACTTGGAATACTTTAATCTTAAATAGCTGGAAAGTAGAGTATTTTCCTAAAGAGTTGGATAAAATGCATTATTTAGGAAAAATTCAAAACTATCAACTAATCGTTCATTTTAATTATTTATTATTACCTCATTTATGATGGAATGTTAGGAAAACATTTAAAAATTTTAGGTTGGTGTGTCTTGGACATAACAACCCATCAGACTTGATTAACTTCCACCTTCAGGGCCTATTGGTAGGTAATTTTCATTTAAGGAAAAACAATTGCATTAAAAGCTTAAGTACTGATTCTGAAAAGGGGTTTCCTCAGTTCAAGAAACTTAAGTATGAAAGCTGAACTAAGACATGTCAAAAGGGAAAACAATCTTTTTTTTTTAATTTTAATTTATATAATTTTTTTTTATTTTCCCACTGTACAGCAAGGGGGTCAGGTTATCCTTACATGTATACGTTACAATTACATTTTCCCCCCACCCTTTCTTCTGTTGCAACATGAGTATCTAGACAAAGTTCTCAATGCTATTCAGCAGGATCTCCTTGTAAATCTATTCTAAGTTGTGTCTGATAAGCCCAAGCTCCCGATCCCTCCCACTCCCTCCCCCTCCCATCAGGCAGCCACAAGTCTCTTCTCCAAGTCCATGATTTTCTTTTCTGAGGAGATGTTCATTTGTGCTGGATATTAGATTCCGTTATAAGTGATGTCATATGGTATTTGTCTTTGTCTTTCTGGCTCATTTCAGTCATTATGAGATTCTCTAGTTCCATCCATGTTGCTGCAAATGGCATGATGTCATTCTTTTTTATGGCTGAGTAGTATTCCATTGTGTATACAGACCACATCTTCCAAATCCAATCCTCTGTCGATGGACATTTGGGTTGTTTCCATGTCCTGGCTATTGTGAAGAGTGCTGCAATGAACATGTGGGTGCATGTGTCTCTTTTAAGTAGAGTTTTGTCCGGATAGATGCCCAAGAGTGGGATTGCGGGGTCATATGGAAGTTCTATGGATAGATTTCTAAGGTATCTCCAAACTGTTCTCCATAGTGGCTGTACCAGTTTACATTCCCACCAGCAGTGCAGGAGGGTTCCCTTTTCTCCACAGCCCCTCCAGCACTTGTTCTTTGTGGATTTATTAATGATGGCCATTCTGACTGTAAAAGGGAAAACAATCTTTTTTGACTTAATGAAGCAATGGTGTATGTGTCTCCATCCCAAGGTCTTGATTCTGATCCCAGGCCCAGGGTCCAAAGTGTCCCCTTAGGACTTGTCTGTCCTCAGTTCAAGGCAGGTGACTGCCCTTGGGTCAGGAAGGACTGGGCAAGGGGGCTGATGTTTGCTGAGCCGGTTAGTGCTTTGATTTCTCAGAACATGTGGGTGACTTGTCACTGACCTTGTTTTGAGATGAAGAAGCTGAGGTTTAGTAGCTCATCCTACGTTGTCAGGCCACTGAGAGGGACTGAGCTATGTGTGCAGCCTCCACACTGTCCACCTGACTCTCTTGCAGTCTGCGCTGTGGCCCGTGTTCCTGAGATCTGCTCTTTGAGGGGCTCGGGCACCCAGAATACAAGCCTGGAGCCCTGCCCGTGGTCACTGTGGCCCCGTCCCTGACTACCTGCCTCCCTGGAGGGTTGTAGATCCTGGCGGGGTGAGAGTGGGGCTGAGTCCCTAGGGGCTGCTCTTAAAGTGGAGGAGCAGTTTGAGGGGTGCCTGTACAAATATGTAAGGTTGAAAACTGAGGGGGTTTGGTGGGCTGCACCCCGCAGGCCTATACTTGCCTGGCTTAGATGGAAGAAAGAGCCCACAGTCAGGACAGAGATGGTGGGTAGGGCGAGCTTACGTGTCTGAAGCAAGGTCCTTGAGCGACACCCCACATTGTGTGACTGAAGTTGGGGGAGGACATGGCTGCATTCTTTGCCCCCAGGAGGGGGAGGGTGGGATAGATGACCAGTTTAGGGGAAATTGAGATCAAGTTGGCTCATTGGTTACCATGGAAACCAGCAAAAGGGCGCACCCCTCACTGCCCCTTGATCAGCATAGTGGAGAGTTCTGATCTAAAGCTAGAGGCAGTCACTAGCTGGGCCCTGGGGCAAGTTTGTAGGAAGGTTAGTGAGTGAGTGAGTGAGTAGGGTGTGGGTGAAGCAGGCGCTGGTGGAGCAGGGCATGTGCAGAGAGCAAGAGGACAGCCATCCTGCTGACCTGACCAGACGGGGTCTTGGCTGCAGAGAAGTGGGGTGTCTTTTATGCTGTTGGATGATCGCCACTGTGATTTGGGCCATTTGGATTCTGTTATTTTATTTTCGTTATTGTAAGGGTGTCAGTCCTCATGAAATAAGACTTACTTCCTGGCTGGTACGGGAAATGCTGTAGAGACAGATTGAGGCCACGCTGGCATTTATATTCCATCTAACATTATGTACAAAGAAGTGTCTAGAAAGTGCAGTCTGGAAAATGGTACCAAAAATCTATTACTTTTTTTGTTGTTAATATGTACATCACAAATAATCACCTAAAAAACTGCCTAAGAAAAACGCACACATTTTTATACGACATAGATCCTCTTCTCCCACTCCCACATGGCAATAAAATACTGTTTTAATTCAGTTAACTTTTGGAATCTCAATATTGCTCAGTTGTTTTGCATTATGAAACATGGTGCCTCCTTCACTGAACTGCTTTTTAGAATTTTTTAGCAGAGCTAGATTCACGTTTGCTGTTGATGAATTTGAAGAGCTATTCAACATCCTTGATTTATATTTGTAATACATTTCGGTTATTTATTTGGTATATAAACTACAGATCTTTGACTTCTGTGTTGTCTTTGTCTCATTATATTCTCAAAATATGTATTTTCAGTTGGAAGTGCCCCCATTAATGTGCTTTTGCTGCTGTACCTTTTGCCTTTGCAGGTGTATCCGCCAAGCCTTGTGTGAGAAGATCACAATCTTAGTGACCCATCAGCTGCAGTATCTAAAGGATGCAAGTCAGATTCTGATATTGAAAGATGTAAGTAGTTTCTAGAAGTCTGTGGAACTTATTAGCACTCAGGGGTGTTGAAGGCCAGGCCTCCCAGCAGGTCAGTCTCCTTGGGTTCATGGTAAATGCCTGCTTCTCTGTCAGTTTTATGCCCCCTTCTTCTCAGGGCTGGTATGATGCCTCTGAGGGTGAATCCAGAGACCTGTAGAAATGTGACTGTTACACTCTGAGCTGTACAAACCCTAAAGTATATGGAGGTGCTGCCACAAAATTAGTACGTTATCACCTTTCTAGACAAATGTGTTCATGATAATGATGCTGTTTTATTTAGAACTTCTTGTTTTCCTCTTCCACGAATGAAGTCAAAGAGTATTATTTGGAAATTAGAGATACTGAGACCTGTTTATATCCATGTGACTGTCACAGGCATTTTACCTAAAAAGAATCTTCCATTAACACTGAAAGTGAGGTGGGGAGCCGAGCACCGGGTCAGAGACGCCTGCTCTGCTGGTCTGCCAGGTGCTGGGCTCACCATGCAGGTCTCTCTATGTGCGGAGATGAGCAGGAGCCTGTGAAGCAGGAGGACGAGGCCCTGCCTTTGTGGGGCTTCCTGTGCTGTGGGGACAGATGTGGGGAAAGGGGGGTGGGGTGGGGCTGACCTCCTGACTGCCTCCCTGAGGAGGTGGTGGCTCACAGGGCCTGAGGGACAGGAAGGCGGGGGCCTCGCCGTCACCTGGGGGTGGGGGTCTGAGGCAAGGGGTCCTCAGGAGGGCACTGACCTGGCCCGTGGGAGGAGGGCAGGAGGGCCAGCGTGTCTGAGGCAGAGAGAGCAGGGCACGTGGAGGGAGCTGGCCTCCGAGCAGTGGGCAGCGGGCCCGGAAGTGGGATGGGAGCCGCTGGACGGTCAGAGCAGAGGAGCGACGTGGTCTCATGAGAGATTTAAAAGATCGTCTGATGTTTGCTGGAGGGGCCACAGCAGAAGCAGGGGGAAGTCTTAGTAAGGTTGAGAGGACAGAGTGTGGGCTCAGGCTAGTGTGTCAGTTTCTAGAGCTGCTGTAACAAAGTGCCACAAACTGCGTGACTTAACAGAAATTTATCATCTCGCTCTTCTGGAGGCTATAGGTCTGAAATGAGGGTGCAGGCAGGCAGGGCTGTGCTCTCACTGAGGCTCCAGGGGAGACTCCTCCTTCCAGCTTCTGGTGTTTGCAGGCCTTCCTTGACCCCTTGGCTTCCAGCTGCAGCACTGCAGCCCCTGCCTCTGCTGTCACATGGCTGTTGTCTCCCTGTCTGTCTGAGTCTCTTCTCTTTTCATAAGGACATTATTCCTATTGGATTTAGGGTCCTCCTACTCCCAAAAGACCCCATCTTAACATGATTACATTTGCAAAGACCCTGTTTCCAAATAAGGTCATGTTCACAGGTGTTGTGTTGAAGATTTGAACATACCTTTTTTTTGGAGCCACCATTCAACCCACAACACCTAACATGATTGGGGATGGAGATTAGTGAACGTTTTTCAGACTAGGTGGTGGTTGATGCTTTACTCCCTGGCTTATTTGTCTCTGTGTCTCAGCACCTCTGTCCTTAACCCTTGTCTGTTCCATCAAGTCCTTGGCCAAATCCCTCACTTATCGGACGTATTTCTGCCCTAAGAAAGTTTGTTAAAATGCAGAGCCTCTACATCTTTAGAAGCAGTTACATGTGTTGGTTCCTCTCTCCTCCTCCAGGAATGGGGAGCTCAGATTCTCAAATTGAGAACAGTCAATTTCACGTGCAGAGCAGGTGATACTAGTGTGTAAAACCCCGCTGTTGGTAGCATTATGAGCACAGAACCAATGGGCAGGAGAATAACCTGCCTGGCCAGTCCCTACATGTTTGGGGTCCCATATTTGCTTCTTTTGAGGGCACTATGCCAAATTTCCTTACTATGGGTACTACTCTTTGTCCACAGGATGAGCTGGGGTCCATCCTTACAGTTAGTCTGGTCCCTCTGTCACAGCAGAGGGGGAATAGCTGCCCTCTCATTCCCTTGGGATTGTCAGTGCCTGGCTGCTGAGTAAAATTACTGTCTTGGTACCACTAGTCATTTTCTTGTTCATCTTACAGATATTAATTGGAAAGTGCTAATTTCATTAAATAAGATGCATGAATTTTGCCTCCCAAGTGGAATAAGCACAATGTATCATGAATTATTTTCTAATGCTGCACTATCACATGGTACCCAAAGGCTTCATTGCATCTCTCCCAGAAGACCACCTCAGGGGATGGGGTGAGAGGGGTGCCAACTCGGGTCCTGGGCCACTTTCCTCCGCCTCACCTGCCTTAACCAGAGCTGCCCTCCTTTGATTAGCTTTGCATCTTGGTGTTTTGCCTAATACTTTTTTTTTTTTTTTTTTGTCTTTTTGCCATTTCTTAGGCCACTCCCGCGGCATATGGAGATTCCCAGGCCAGGGGTCCAATTGGAGCTGTAGCTGCCAGCCTACGCCAGAGCCACAGCAACGCGGAATCCAAGCCGCATCTGCGACCTACACCACAGCTCACAGCAACGCCGGATCCCCAACCCACTGAGCAAGGGCAGGGACCGAACCCCTAACCTCATGGCTCCCAGTCAGATTCATTAACCACTGCGCCACGACGGGAACTCCTGCCTAATACTTTTTTGACACTGAGTGAATCAGTTGAATTTTGTTTCATGGGAGCGGTAAGTAGTGAAAACATTTGCACATTATTTTATATAATTTTGTGAGGAAGGGAAATTGTGCAATGACATATCACATGTGTTCAAAGAAAATGATTAAATTCAGTGTAGCTTAAGCAGATGCCTGATGTGGGGAATCCTGATTGGCTGCTTGTGATTGGCTGTTCTTAAGTCTTTTCTCAGATTTCAGTATATTCATTCTGGCTTCGGTTTCAGTTTGCTGGCACAGGCGTCCAAGACGTTAGTGTCACTTCAGTCTCTGTCTTGTGGTTCCTTGTTTAGTTACGTTATCAGGTGGAATATTGAATTTTCAGTTGGAAACTTCCTGCATTTGTGGACAGTGTGAAGACCATAATGACACAGCTCAGGGGTCCTCTGTCCAGGGCTGGTTCCTACACGTCTTGTCCCAGCAGGCAGAGGATCCTGTGACAGTGGTCAGCGAAGACTGATGAGTGACGCTGACCCATGCAGATGTGCTTGTGCCCACCTCGGGGTCAGTTCTAAGTTTCCTTCCTGGAATATCCTCCCAACTGACTGTTTTTTTTAAAATTCTGCTTGTCACAGGAGGCTTTTCTCAATTTCCATGTTGTCTAAAAAGACTGACTGATACTTCCACCAACACCTGTATTTCTTTCTTTCCTCAATGCCCATGGTAGTTAGGTCAGTGACTTCCATTTTTACCACACGGGCACACATTCATTTCATATCCCCCAGCAGCTACCACAGAGTCTGGCAGAGAATAGAGTGCTCAGTTCTGGGTCAAGTTGGACTGAACTAGATGTTCAACTAGAATTCCAGACCTAAGGATCATTTTCTTAGGAAGATCATAATTGAAGATTGTTTCACGTTTCTTGACTGATTTGTTACCAGAATGCAAATATATTCCTCTGAAATCATTTTAGGGCAAAATTATGAAGAAGGGGACTTTTGCTGAGTTCCCAAAACCTGGGGTAGATTTTGAAGATATCCCTTTAAAGGAGAAGGAGGCTGAACCACCTCCAGTTCCAGACTCTCCCACTCCGAGTCAGGCCTCTGAATCTTCTGTTGAGTCTCAAGAGAATCCCAGACCCTTGTTGGAAGACGCTGCTCCTCAGGACCAAGACGTGAGTTTCTCCTCCTGCACTGTGCCCTGGTCTGTCTGCAGTTGGTGGCCTCATGGCTTTTCATTCTGCTCCACATGGGGTATCTTTGTTTGTCCCAAAGTAGACCCTAAGTTTTCAAAGCCATATTCCATGGAATTTGTAGAATTAAAAGAGCATGAAAGGAACACGACTGACTGGGGTTCCCTTTGGGTGTAGGATGGAGAATCTTAGGGAGATCAGTGGTGGGTGTACTGCTATGAGTTCCTGGGCATATGTGACCCACACCGATACAAGAACTCCTCAGTTTACCATAGTTACATCCTTCTCGCTCTGGTGGCCCCTGGCTTCCCTTATGCATCCAGAGGCTTAATTTGAAGACCCCCCTAGACTGAGTCCTGCCATGGCCAGATGAGATCAGCTACTTTTCCTGTATGTTGGAATGCTCTGGCACTGTGACTTGTGGTAGTGTTTTGCCCCACTGTCAGATGGTTTGTGATGGGCCAGAGGTAGCAGGTGCAAAGGACCTGACACACAGTAGCCACTTTGGAGTTAGTTCCCGTCTTCCTTTCTTATCTTCCAAGATCTTCTGAGACTTAGAACTACTTCTTATCTACTTCGAATTCCCAGTGGTCACCACAGAGCTGAGGCCAATCCTTGGCCTGTGTGACTCTATGATGCATTCTAAGTCCTGCAGACAGAAATGCAGAAATGTACTAGATCTTCCTAAAAAACACATAGGTATTCCTCGATATCCAAACACTCACTGCCCAGACATGGGAGCTTGAATAATTTTGACAAGTATTCAGATTAGCCCTTTACATTTCTCACTCAGAAATCAATCTCTGAAATTCGGGAACCACTTAGATTCAGATCATATGCTATCTCTTGCTATCCAAACTCACATTATTCCAACTCATTGTGTGAACCTGGCTAGTATTTTGAGATCCAACTATGTTTTGTGTTTCCATCATTGAATGACATGAGCAATCTAGAGGGATACATCAGCTCCATGTCAGGTTTCTGCAGTTGTACTTGAAACGGGTATGTTGTGTGTGTGCTGTGAGTCATGATAGACTTTAAGCAAAGCCACCGAACAGTGAATAACCTCGTGCAAATGATGTTTCCTTATTTCTACCAGATTTCTAGAAGCAGGGTGTCTGGGTCCAAGGGTTAACACATATATAGTTTGTCAAGATATTTTCACACCTGCTCCATGGAGGTGGACCATCTTGCACTGTATCAGCATGGGCGATGGGTCTCTTTCCCCACAGCTTTGCAATGGAGCCATTGGACTTTTGAAATTTGGGGGGTTTTCATTTAAAATTTTGTCTCTCACTGCCATTTCCCCATCCCAGGCTGAGAATATACGGGTTACACTGTCACTGGAGAGCCGTTCAGATGGAAAAGTTGGTTTTAAGACCTACAAGAATTACTTCATATCTGGCGATAACTGGTTTATCATCATTTTCCTTATTCTAGTAAACATCGCAGCTCAGGTAAATAAGGGCATTTATTTTGGTTTCTGTCCTTAGCTTGATATTTACTTACTATTTATATTGTATTTGTTATTTATTATTATTGTTAATATGTATATTAAGAGACTTATGAGATTGTGGGATCTAGCTGGGTGAATCTGAAATCAGTCAGGCAGGTTCTCAGGCTGGAACATCGGGCAGGAGCCATTGCCACAGTCTTGAGGCAGAATTTCTTCCTCCTGCAGGAAGCCTCAGGTTTGCTCTAAAGGCCTTTGACTGACTGGACAAGGCCCCACGTTGTTCAGGCTGACCTCTTCTGCTTCGGTTGTCTTAGTGTAGATGTGAGCCTCATCTGCAAAATACCTTCATAGCAGCATCTAGACCAGTGTCTGGTTAAATCACTGGGAGTGGCCTGGCCCAGCTGACACACCAAACTGACCTCACAGTACCTGTCCAGGTTTTTTTCTTTGAAGAATCCCAGCATCCATACTATTATTATTATATTTTCAGTCCACGTGGATTTGTATTGAAACAGGTTATCTGTGGGGAGCAAAATAAGTGAGACTGACTTGTGTGTACATGGCAGAGAGCTTCTAGAGAAAAAAGGATGTCTTTTAAAGATTTTCACATGTGACATGCACTTCCCTGACCTCTGGTTATCTGGGGCATGGGGCTTGGTGCAGACCTGAGCAGGAAGGACCATCTCCATTTTCTGGAGCCTTCCCATCACCCATTGTCGTAAGTGGGGGTTTGAGGGGCTCAGTGATGTCAGCGTTTGATTGATGGTTGTTCCTGCTCCAGGTGTCCTACGTCCTTCAGGATTGGTGGCTCTCATCCTGGTGAGTGATTCCTGGTCTGACCCAAAGTGCTATATAATCAACAGGAAGCCTCACTTTCCCAGAGTCTGGCAGAGAGGTGGGGCTTGTTCAGCCTCCTTTGCTGATCTTCAAGTAATTTAGAAAGAAAAATTAAATTCCTGGTGCAGTATGAGCCTCAGCAGCTTCCTCACAGACAATTTTGGGAACCAAAATTCATGATTCAAGTTGAATTTTTGTGAGGTATATGGACATAGGGCCCTATGAGCTGGGAATCTTTTCCTAGAATAAAACACATCTTTTAAATTGAGGTTGTTAATTTTTTTGTTATTTATCTACATTCTATCTATAGAGTAATATTTATTTCTTCCCTGTGCCATAGGGCAAATGGACAGAGTTCCCTGTATGCCATTGCGTATTTAAAAGGAAAAATAACTTTCATACCTGATCCTGTCTGGTACTTAACAGCTTATTCAGGTAAAGTTGAATAATGTGGTCTATTATACAAGTATCTGAAGTGCTTACAGTGAGTGTGTGTGAGGGTTTCCAGGAACTAAGTCAGTAATGTCTCAACAGATTAAAAGTCTAAGGCACATTTACTCTGAGAATTAATTAGAATAATTGTTTTTAAATCTATAAACAAGAGGTTAAATGAAGACTCTCAATTTGCTCTGTGCTGGATTTTGGAAATTAAACCTGGATTGAGCACCGAGAACATCAGCCACTGAAAATCTGTGGCTATTGTCTATTCTAACAGGTTGCTTTAGCTAAATCTTACATCAATATATGGATGGGCAAGGGGATTAGAAATGGATCCCCACCCTGTGGTTCAGATTGTTCCATTTCCATCTGAATAAACCCTGGCTTTTATTGAACTTGGATGAGATCCTCTGGCAGCAAGGGCCCCCCAAATAAGAGCATTGTTCCCTTGCAGGTATGCAGAGCTCCCCTTCACCACACAGCTCATCTCCTGGGCTTCATTAATTACTGAAGAGAGAAGCTGAGCAGGAGAAACCAAATGTCTGGGAATTAGGGTTCCTTCTTTGTCTTACCTTGATCACAATGTTATCATATCCCCAATCTGTTCTGTTTTTGCAAGAGTTCTTAGAATATATGTAGCATTACATAGTTTTTAAAGGAAATCCTCATATAAAATATTAACTATTCCCACAGGAAACACTCATACAAGCTTTCTGCAAAGGTTATCTTTGTAAGGACCCACGCATTGAAATAAATCAATTACCTTGATCACTTGCTAAGAAATCTAAATCCATTAGTTGTTTACCTTCTGAATTGGTGAACTAGGGGGGCTTAAAGGAAGAAGAAAAGGGTTCTGTTATACATTCATATAGGATGGTAGGCTAAGGACAGAGATTGAATCCGCATCCTCTTGGATACTGGTTTGATTCTTAAGCTGCTGAGCCGCAACGGGAACTCCTCTCCTGTTGCCCATTATTTCGAGCTAGTATCAAAGCATACCTTAACCATAGATTATGAGACATGTTGTAAATAGTAAGATGTAAAATATAGAGAAAGGCAGGTCAACTGGTTTTTATAATTTTCTTCTAAGTTTTTATTAGAACTTGTAATGGAATTAGGAAAGCCTGAAGTTATAGTTTTCACCTGATTTTTTTCTATGTGATTTCTTTAATGAGAGGAGCATAGTGATTTTTATATTCATCTTTATAAGTATGTGTTGTGAATGTACTAAATTCCATAGAATCCATTATATATAAATTCTATATTCTACATATGAATTTATATATACATTATATTTATAGGGTAAAGTACATAACACCTTTATAAACTGCCTGTCATGCTTCAGCATCATTGACAAAAAGTCAGAGATCTTGTGCTGAGTGATGTTTCTTTATTTCAGTTCTAACTGTGGGTACCATCCTTTTTGGCATCACAAGGTCTCTGTTGATGTTCCACATCCTTGTTAATTCTTCACAAACTTTTCACAACAAAATGTTGGAGTCCATTTTGAGAGCCCCGGTCTTGTTCTTCAATAGAAATCCAACAGGTGAGTCAGACACCAAGTTTCTCAGTAAATATGTCTTGTTAACACGTTAAGTGCCTAATTACAGTTGATATTTGAAAATGGAGGAGATGCTTGGAAGACAAATCACAGTACATGTTGATCCATTTTTTACAAGAAATTTCACTGATATCTTTCTCCTACTGGAAAAAATCTGAAGATAGAAATATATAAGCTTTTATTCCAATTTATGTGTGTTTGGGAAGATAAATGAACATTCACTTTGTAGGATGATTTAGGAATACATTTGTTGTGTGGCATATGAAACACCCTACATTCGAGGCAAACATGTTTCAGTGTTATTGACTAGTTGCTAAAATCTTGCCTGTATTACAAAGCATTAAGCCAGGTTGTCTGCCAGGAAGGAACTTCTTTTTTTTTTTTTTTTGTCTTTTTGTCTTTTGTCTTTTGTTGCTGTTGTTGTTGCTATCTCTTGGGCCGCTTCCGCGGCATATGGAGGTTCCCAGGCTAGGGGTCTTATCGGAGCTGTAGCCACCGGCCTACGCCAGAGCCACAGCAACGCGGGATCCGAGCCGCGTCTGCAACCTACACCACAGCTCACGGCAACGCCGGATCGTTAACCCACTGAGCAAGGGCAGGGACCGAACCCGCAACCTCATGGTTCCTAGTCGGATTCGTTAACCACTGCGCCATGACAGGAACTCCCAGGAAGGAACTTCTTACAACGAAATTCCATAAGAGACAGACTGTGTGTTTCTTTCTTTCTTTGTTCATCCATTTCTAGAAACCCAGAACTCTAGCATGTGCCCTGATCTAAAATGGTAATGAAAAATTAATCAAAACCAAAGATTGGAGAAATGTAAATGTCCTTTTCAATACAGTTAATTCTGTAGTTTTTTCTGTAGTGGACTTTTAGTGACATGTGAGAGGTTGTGTGGCCTGTAGCAGGTGGATCTTCAGGAGTAAGATTCTCAATATGAGTGTCCTTGGAGGTTTCCCCGTGGTTGCTTCCTCTGCCCTGAGGCCTTTGACCTGTTCTGCTTTGGAAGGTAGCTCCTGACCTAGGTTCCTTCATGAAGAGTTAGTTCATCAGCAGATGTGCCTGCCCACTCTGTTCTGTTGGTTGGACTTATGGTGATCCCCAGGGTGCTTTGTTTTTGCAGGTGATGATTGATAGGACGTGTGGGGGCAAGGGAGGTGGGCTGGAGGGAGGACAGGAGTAGCCATGGCCTGACCATCAACCGGTCATGTGACCAAGGCCAAAGCAGGTAGCTACTGTTGGGCTGGTAAATCTCAAAGCAGAATGTTGTCATAGTTGTAAGTATGGAGTCTGGAACCTACTGCCTGGGTTCAGTCCTGGTGCTAGTTACTAATAGTGATAGATGGTTCTAGTTATAGTAATATTTATGTGCTATTCATTTAAATATTCTGCTTCTTAGTTTTCTTATCTGTGAAATGGGGATGCTACTCATACCTACTTTATCTATACCTTGACACTGTGGGCATTTAGCAGGTTAATACATTCATAGCACTTAGTGCACGGCTAGTATCTAATGAACCGTAGCAACAATGACAACTTGGTGTCTGGGAACTTCCTTTCCTGTGAAATGGGAATAACCGCTGCCCTTCCTGTTTCACAAGACTCTTAGGAGGGTGAAATAAGACTATTCAGGAAAGAAAGCATCTTGTGTAGATTTATTCAGCACATGTTTTTCAGTCCAGGTACCATACAGAACACTGGGTGGTAAACTCCTGAGGCCCCCACACATATCTTGTCTTATTATGAAGCCAGAGTGAGAAAGTGATTGAAGGAGTTTGTGCTTTTATAGCTGTGAAGTCTCTCCACTTTGTCAGCTAATGTGAAAACTATAATGAGAATTTTGGGAGCATCAAGTGTGACTGGATTTGTATTGTCACAGACCTCTGAGTGCTCATGACCACAGTTAACCAGGATCTTCATGTTCAAGATCCGTAGGCTCTTCCAGATGCGATTCATTTGTTATTCAAGGATTTGGGACCAAGTTGGAATCTTCAAGGTCACTCATCTGAGAGCTGCCAGGACACTACTGTTTGTTTTGCCTCCCCCTCCTGTATCTCTTAGCAGGACTTCATTCCTTCAAGAAAATAGAAGCTCAAATAAGTACTGCAAAGATAGACCTACTTGGCCCAAAAGGTCTAGGGACCTTGAATTATGTTACTCTTTTAGTGGTAGATTAAATTGAACTCTTTCCTATAGTTTATTTGTAAAAGTAGAATTTGCAATAGATTATTTATGATGGACTTTGTTTCTTGCATGTGATGGCATGAAGGAAAAACCACACATGTTGGTTCTTTGGAAGCTGTGTTTCATGGAACCAGACTACCCAAGCTTCCAAGTTCTGATGTCTGTCAATCAAGGAAATGAAACTGTCAAACACTTAATACATGTCCCTGGGATACAGTTCTGCATTGAAGATGAATTTTGGTACTTATGTGGCTTAAATAGTTGCTACCTGATAATTTTACATTATAAACTACAGACCCTTAGGAAGTGAAGATGAGGAGTTGATCCATTTAAAATCATTATAGACATTTAAAAACCATTATTGGACAGGGAGCTGAGAGGTAGGTGGAGATGTGATGTCCCAGTTCTACTGGAACACAGCCCTGGGAGAGCTGGGCCAGTCACTGCCCTTCTCTTGGCCTCAGGTCAGAAGAGGGGCCTTTTCACTTATCAAACATTTACTGGTCATCTACTGGCTGTCAGTTATGGTCCCAAGCATTAGGACAAAATGTCCCTGACTTTCAAGACATTTGCAAACTTAAATAATTGCCAACAATGGATTGTTAAAAGAAATTGTCAGTATTCTGTGGTTCCCTATAGAAGAGATACAGATTCAGAATTTAATACAGCTCTAGATTGGAGATCTTAATTCATGTATAAACAAAACACAGATATCTACAAGCATAATCCATTGCTGTATTTCTTCCTCATAATCAATTATGTAAGGGATGCCCTTGTTCAGAAAATATCCAAAAACTGTTTTCCTAGAATTTTAAGGCAAATTATTTTCAAAATATAACCACACCAGTGGAAGTATGAAAGGAATTTTTGAAATAAAGTGATTCTGTATTTAAGATCATCATCTCTGAGCGTATTGCAAACTCAGCTTGGTTTCTGACCAGACTCTTGATGATGCTGAAATGCTCTCCTGGCCCATCAGCGATTGTCTGGGTACAAGAGCTCATCTCTGAAAAGTGTGTTCAGGGAGGGCAGAGGGAAGCAGCACTCCCAGCGTTGGCCTTTGTAAATATCCACACACACCTCTCTTTGGGCTTTTTAGAGTCAGGTTATAGATGCCTCGGTGGTAGATCAGACATTAGCAATGACATTTAAAAAAATTTTTTTTTATTACTCAAATGAATTTATCACATCTGTAGTTGTATAATGATCATGACAATCTGATTTCACAGGATTTCCATCCCACAGGCCAAGCACATCCCCCCACCCCCCAAACGGTCTCCTCCGGAGACCATAAGTTCTTCAATGTCTGTGAGTCAGCATCTGTTCGGCAAAGAAGTTCAGTCTGTCCTTTTTTCAGATTCCACATGTCAGTGGAAGCATTGGATGTTGGTGTCTCATTGTATGGCTGACTTCACTTAGCATGATAGTTTCTAGGTCCATCCATGTTGCTAAAAATGCCGGTATTTCGTTCTTTTTAATGGCTGAGTAATATTCCATTGTGTATATGTACCACATCTTCTGGATCCACTCCTCTGTCGATGGACATTTAGGTTGTTTCCATGTCTTGGCTATTGTAAATAGTGCTGCAATGAACATTGGAGTACATGTGTCTTTGCGAATCGTGGTTTTCTCTGGATAGATGCCCAGGAGTGGGACTGCTGGATCAAATGGTAGTTCTATGTTTAGTTTTCTGAGGCGTCTCCATACTGCTTTCCACAGTGGGTGCACCCATTTACAATCCCACCAACAGTGTACTAGTGTCCCTTTTTCTCCACACCCTCTCTAGCACTTATTGTTTGTAGATTTTTGGATGATGGCCATTCTGGCTGGTGTAAGATGGTACCTCAGAGTGGTTTTGATTTGCATCTCTCTGATAATGAGTGATGTCGAACATGTTTTCATGTGTTTCTCAGCCATCTGTATGTCTTCTTTGGAGAGCTGTCTGTTTAGACCTTCTGCCCATTTTTGGATGGGGTTGTTTGTTTTTTTGGTATGGAGCTGCAGAAGTTGTTTATAAATTTTGGAGATTAATCCCTTGTCAGTGGATTCACTTGCAAAGATTTTCTCCCATTCTGTGGGTTGTCTTTTTGTGTTGTTTTTGGGTTTCCTTTGCTGTGCAGAAACTTTTCAGTTTGATTAGGTCCCATTTGTTTATTTTTGTTTTTGTTGTCAATACTCTGAGAGGTGGATCTGAGAAGATGTTGCTGTCGTTTATGTCAGAGAGTGTTTGGCCTATATTTTCCTCTAAGAGTTTGATAGTGTCTGGTGTTATATCTAGGTCTCTAATCCATTTGGAGTTCATTTTTGTATATGGTGTTAGGGAGTGTTCTCATTTCATTCTTTTCCATGTGGCTGTCCAGTTTTCCCAGCACCACTTATTGAACAAGCTGTCCTTTCTCCATTGTATATTCTTGCCTCTTTTGTCACAGATGAGTTGGTTGTAAGTGCATGGGTTCAATTCTGGGCTTTCTATCCTGTTCCACTGATCTAAATGTCTGTCTTTGTGCCAGTACCATGCAGTTTTGACGACTGCTGCTTTGTAGTATAGTCTGAAGTCTGGGAGCCTGATTCCTCCAGCTCCATTTTTCTTTTTCAGGATGTCTTTGGCTATTCTGGGCCTTTTGTGCTTCCAAACAAACTTTAAAATATTTTGTTTGAGTTCTGTGAAAAATGTCCTTGGTAGTTTGATAGGGATTGCACTGAATCTGTAGATTGCCTTGGGTAGTATACTCATTTTGATAATATGAACTCTTCCAGTCCACGAGCATGGTATATCTTTCCATCTATTTGTGTCGTCTTTGATTTCTTTCATCAGTGGCTTATAGTTTTCAGAGTACAGGTCTTTTGTCTCTTTAGGTAGGTTTACTCTTAGGTATTTTATTCTTTTGGATGCGATGGTAAATGGGATTGCTTCCCTAATTTCTTTTTCTGATCTTTCATTGGTAGTATATAGAAATGCTGTCAATTTCTGTGTACTGATTTTGTATCCTGCCACTTTGCCAAATTCGTGGATGAGCTCTAACAGTTTTCTGGTAGAGTCTTGAGGATTCTCTACGTATAGTACCATGTCATCTGCAAATATGGATAGTTTTACTTCTTCCTTTCCAATTTGGATTCCTTTTATTTCTTTTACTTCTCTGATTGCTGTGGCTAGGACTTTCAGAACTATGTTGAAGAGGAGTGGCGAGAGCAGACATCCTTGTCTTGTTCCTGATCTCAGCAGGAATCTTTCAGCTTTTCACCATTGAGAATGATGTTCGCTGTGGGTTTGCCATATATGGCCTTTATCATGTTGAGGTAGGTTCCCATTATGCCCACTTTCTGAAGGGTTTTTATCAGAAATGGGTATTGGATTTTGTCAAAGGCTTTTTCCGTGTCTATTGAGAGGATCATATGGTTTTTATTCTTCAGTTTGTTCATGTGGTGTATCACACTGATGGATTTGAGGATATTGAAGAACGCTTGCATCCCTGGGATAAATCCCATTTGATCATGATGTACAATCCTTTTACTGTATTGTTGGGTGTGGTTTGCTAGGATTTTGTTGAGGATTTTTGCATCGATGTTCATCTGTGAAATTGGCCTGTAGTTTTCTTTTTTTGTGGAGTGTTTGTCTGGTTTTGGTACCAGGGTGACGGTGGCCTCAGAATGAGTTTGGGAGTATCCCTTCCTTTGCAATTTTTTTTTGACTTTTTTTTATTTTTTTTTTATTTTCCCACTGTACAGCAAGGGGGTCAGGTTATCCTTAGATGTATACATTGCAGTTACAGTTTTTTCCCCCACCCTTTCTTCTGCTGCAACATGAGTATCTAGACATAGTTCTCAATGCTATTCAGCAGGATCTCCTTGTAAATCTATTCTAAGTTGTGTCTGTGCAGTTTTTTGAAATAGTTTCAGAAGGATAGGTGTTAGCTCTTCTCTAAATGCTTGATAAAATTTGCCTGTGACTCCATCTGGTCCTGGACTTTTGTTTGTTAGAGGTTTTTTAATCACAGTTTCAATTTCAGTTCTTGTGATGGGTCCATTCATCTTTTCTATTTCATCTTGGTTAACTCTTGGAAGCTTGTACTTTTCTTTCTTTTTTTTTTTTTTTTTTTTTTTTGTCTTTCTGCTATTTCTTTGGGCCGCTCCTGCGGCATATGGAGGTTCCCAGGCTAGGGGTCGAATCGGAGCTGTAGCTGCTGGCCTATGCCAGAGCCACAGCAACGCGGGATCCAAGCCTCGTCTGCAACCTACACCCCAGCTCTCGGCAACGCCGGATCATTAACCCACTGAGCAAGGGCAGGGACCGAACCCACAACCTCATGGTTCCTAGTCGGATTTGTTAACCACTGAGCCACGACAGGAACTCCAGCTTGTACTTTTCTAAGAATTTGTCCATTTCTTCTAGGTTTTCCATTTTATTGGCATATAGTTGCATATAGTAGTCTCTTATGATTCTTTGTATTTCTGTGATGTCTGTTGCTACTTCTTTTTAATTTCTAATTTTATTGATTTGAGTCCTCTCTCTTTTTTGCTTGAGAAGTCTGGCTAGGGGTTTCTCATTTGTTGATCTTTCCAAAGAACCAGCTTTTCGTTTCACTGATCTTTTCTATGATTTTCTTTGCTTCTGTTTCATCGATTTCTGCTCTGATCTTTATGGTTTCTTTCCTTCTACTAACTTTTGGTCTTGTCTGTTCTTCTCTCTCAAGGTGCTTTAGATGTAAAGCAGCTTGTTTATTTGTGCTTTTTCTTGTTTCCTGAGGTGGGCTTGTATTGCTCTAAACTTTCCTCTTAGAACGGCTTTTGCTGCATCCCATAGGTTTTGGAGTGTCATATCTTGGTTGTCATTTGATGCCAGGTATTTTTTAATTTCCTCTTTGATTTCTTCAGTGATCCATTGGTTGTTTAGTAGCATGTTGTTGAGTCTCCACGTGTTTGTGTTTTTTGCAGTTTTTTTCTTGTTGTTGATTTCTAGTTGTATTGCGTTGTGGTCTGGAAAGATGCTTGGTATGATTTCAATTTTCTTAAAGTTACTGAGGTTGGATTTGTAGCCCAGGATATGATCAGTCTTAGAGAATGTTCCATGTGCACTTGAGAAGAATGTGTATTTTGTTGCTTTTGCATGAAATGTCCTATAAATAGTTATTAAGTCCATTTGGTTTAATGCGTCATTCAGGGCCTGTGTTTCCTTATTGATTTTCTGTCTGGTTGATCTGTCCATTGCTGTAAGTGGGGTGTTAAAGTCCCCCACTATGATTGTGTTATTGTCGATTTCTGCTTTTAAGGTTGTTAGCAGTTGCCTTATATATTGTGGTGAACCTGTGTTGGGTGTGTAGATTTTTGAAATTGTTATATCATCTTCTTGGATTGATCCTTTGATCATTATGTAATGTCCTTCTTTGTCCCTTAAAATATTCTTCATTTTAAAGTCTATTTTGTCTGATATGAGTATTGCTATTCCAGCTTTCTTTTGATCCCCGTTTGCATGAAATATTTTCTTCCATCCTCTCACTTTCAATTTGAATGTGTCCCTAGAAGTGAAGTGGGTCTCTTGAAGACAGCATATATATGTGTCTTGCTTTTGTATCCATTCAGCCAGTCTATGTCTTTTGGTTGGGGTGTTTAGTCCATTCACATATAAGGTAATTATTGATATGTATGTTCTTATTGCCATTTTATTAATTACTTTGGATTTGGTTTTGCTGCTCTTTTTTCTTTCTTTCTTCTCTTGTTCTTTTCTGCCTAGAGAAGTTCCTTTAGTATTTGTTGTAAGGCTGGTTTAGTGTTGCTGAATTCTCTCAGTTTTTGCTTATCTGTGAAGATTTTGATTTCTCCTTTAAATCTGAAGGAGAGCCTTGCTGGGTAGAGTAATCTTGGTTGGAGGTTTTTTCCTTTCATCACGTTAAGTATATCATGCCACTCCCTTCTGGCCTGCAGTTTCTGTTGAAAAATCTGCCGATAACCTTATTGGGGTTCCCTTGTATGTTATTTGTTTCTTTTCCCTAGCTGCTTTCAAGATTTTCTGTTTGTCTTTAAGTTTGGTCAGTTTGATTAATATGTGTCTCGAGGTGTTCCTCCTTGGGTTTATTTTATATGGTAATCGTGCTTCCTGGATTTGAGTGAGTGGTTCCTTCCCCATGTTAGGGAAGTTTTTGGCTGTAATCTCTTGGAATATTTTTTCTGTCTCCTTCTCTCTCTCTTCTCCTTCTGGCACCCCTATAATACAGATGTTGGTGCATTTCACATTGTCCCAGAGTTCTCTGAGACTCTCTTCATTTGTTTTCAATCATTTTTCTCTTTTCTGTTCTGCAGCAATGACATTTTCTAAATAAGTAATGTTATCATGAGATAATCTGTGGTGTCTTGAGTGTTCTTTTCATTCTTGGGAACCAGGATTAATCTGTTATAATTTTCCCCATCATTTAGGTAGAAACTCTTTAATATCTAGAAAAAAGATGAAGAACTTCAAAGTACACTTTGAGTGAAAGTTTATTAAAATACTGTGATTACATGGAAAGCTATCATAAATTCCAAGTCTCTTCTGGAAATATTTTCTTTTCATTATTGCATTTGTGTTTTATTTTTTAAATGATTTTTTATTTTTCCATTATAGTTGGTTTATAGTGTTCCGTGTAAATCAAGTCACACATACTTATATACATGCTTTTTCTCACATTATCCTCCATCATGCTTCATGACAAGTGACTAGATGTAGTTCCTGGTGCTATACAGTAGGATCTCATTGCTAATCCATTCCAAATGCAATCTGTTAACCCTAGATTCCCAGTCCATCCCACTCCCTCCTCCCCCCCTTGGCAACCACAACTCTGTGCTGCAAGTCATGACTTTCTCTTCTGTGGAAAGGTTCATTTGTGCTGTATATTAGATTCCAGATAGAGGTGATATCATGGTATTTGTCTTTCTCTTTCTGACTTAGCTTGCTTGGTATGAGAGTCTTAGTTCCATCTATGTTGCTGAAAATGGCATTATTTTGTTCTTTTTTATAGCTGAGCCAACTAAATCTAACAACATATAAAAAAAGATCATACACCACAACCAAGTGAGATTCATCTAGGTTCACAAGGGTGGTTCAACACACGCAAACCAATCAACATCATACACCACATTAACAAAAGAAAAGTCAAAAACCACATGATCATCTTAATAGATGTAGAAAAAGCATTTGACAGAGTCCAACATCCATTCATGATCAAAACTCTTACCAAAGTGGGTATAGAGGGAACATACCTTAACTTAATAAAAGCCATTTATGACAAACGCTCAGCAAATATAATACTCAATGGAGACAAGCTGAAAGCCTTCCCACTAAAATCTGGAACAAGACAATGATGCTCACTCTCATTATTCAACATAGTATTTGAAGTCCTATCCACAGCAATCTGACAAACAAAAAAAGAATGACAGGTATCCAAATTGGAAGAGAAGAGGTAAAATTATCACTGTATGCAGAGGACATGATACTATATATAGAAAATCGTAAGTAATCCACACAAAAAACTACTTGAACTAATCAACAAATTCAGCAATAGCAGGATACAATATTAACTTTCAGAAATCAGTTTCATATCTGTATACTAAGAATGAAATATTAGAAAAGGAATACAAAAATACAATACCTTTTAAAATCACTCCCCCAAAATTAAATAGGAATAAACCTGACCAAGGAGGTGAAAGACTTATATGCCAAGAACTATAAAACATTAATCAAGGAAATTAAGGAGGATTCAAAGAAATGGAAAAAATATTCCATGCCCATGAATTGGAGGAATTAATATTGTAAAATGTCCATACTACCCAATCTACAGATTAGATGTGATCCCTATCAAATTACCCATGACATTTTTCACAGAATAGACCAAACAATCCAAAAATTTATATGGATCCATAAAAGACTCAGAATTGCCAAAGCAATCCCGAGGAACAAAAACCAAGCAGGAGGCAAAACTCTGCCAGACTTCAGGCGATATTACAAAGCCGCAGTAATCAAGACAGTGTGGCACTGGTACCAAAGCAGACATACAGACCGGTGGAATAAACTAGAGAACCCAGAAATAAACCCAGACACCCATGGTGAATTAATCTTTGACAAAGGAGGCAAGAATATAAAAATGGAAAAAAGTCTTTTTAGCAAGTGGTGCTGGGAAAACTGGATAGCCACATGTAAATCAATGAAATTGGAACACACCCTCACACCATGCATGAAAATAAACTCACAATGGCTTAAAGACTTAAATATGAGACGAGATACCATAAAACACCTGGAAGAGAGCATAGGGAAAACATTCTCAGACATAACCGTACAAATGTTTTCTTTGGTCAGTCTCCCAAGGCAACATAAGTAAAAGCAAAAATAAACCAATGGGACCTAATCAAACTGACAAGCTTTTGCACAGCAAAGGAAAAAAACAAAACAAAACAAAACAAAAAAACAAAAAAGACAACCTATGGAATAGAAAATAATTTCAAATGATGCAACTGACAAGGGATTAATTGCTAAAATATTTAATTTTATTTTATATTGGAGCATAGTTAATTTACAATGTGTTAGTTTCAGATAGACATCAAGGTGATTCAGTTATACACATATCTATTCTTTTTCAGATTATAGAATAGAGTTCCCTCTGCTATACAGCTCCCTGCTGATTATTATTAGTAGATGTTTAATAGCATTTCCCAGTGTGTCCAGTAAAATAGCTCTGTGACATAGATGTGTTGACATGAATTTTCTGAGTCACTGAGGTCAGTCCCCAACAAGCATTCTTCTTACTGATGTTGCTTGTGAACAAGCCTGAGTTTGATTCAGAAGCAAAGGAAAGCTTTATTCTTTGATCAAAATGTGAGCGGTACAAGCTTGAACTCTAGGGTACATGCTTTCCCCTAATGGTCCTGGGCAGGGCAATTTTATAGGGTTCTTATTAGTGCACTCGGCCCACTGCCGCCATCTTGAATTAGAGCCACTTCCCACTAGGGACTCTGGTCTGAGAGCCAGGTGTGAGGCCTATGTATGTGTTACCCTATGAACAGGTAAAACTAGACTTTCAAAGAAAAAAAAATTTTAGACTTTATTTGACTACCCAGATTCTATTTTTATTTTTATTTTTATTCTTTGTCTTTTTGGGGCCACACCCACAGTGTATGGAGGATCCCAGGCTAGGGGTCTAATCGGAGCTGCAACTGCTGGCCTACACCACAGCTCACTGCAGTGCTGGATCCTTAACCCACTGAGCGAGGCCAGGGATCGAACCTGTGTCCTCATGGATGCTAGTTGGGTTTGTTAACCAGTGAGCCATGAAGAGAACTCCAGAGTCTGTTTTTATTTCCTGGGAACTGTTAGTGGGTTTTGCCAGTGACAGTATGATGAACCAGACACTTTACTTTGAAACATGAATGTCCCAAGTCAGAATTTGCTCGAGCACCTCTGTACATGAGGCATTGGTCCAGGCACTGGGGGGTAACAGCAGTGAATGAAACAAAACCCTGCCCTAATAATGTCCATATTCTAATTTAATTTGTGTAGATAAAAAGGACACAAATGATTGTTAGTTCCTAGTAGCAAAGAATGGGATTTAAAAGGCAATAGTTATACATGTAGGTAAGACAGGTAAATTTAAAGGTTTTTTAGGCAGAAGCTGTTACTGATCCCCACTCAGTTGTGACCCCTCTTCACCTAGAGTGACAAAGGCTGCTTTTGAAACCAGGTTCTGTTTAGCAGAGCAGAAATTTTATCCATTGATTAAGGAATGAGGAGGGAGAGCTCTTGCTCTAAAAACACCTTCTCCCCAAGGGGGCGGGGAGGGGAGTAAAGGAGCTTTAAGGGGTAGGAGGCAGGCACACCGCTGGGGCTCTAGGAGGTGGGTGGAGATTTCCAGGAGCAGCTTGGGGAGCTGGGGCACACTCAGTCTTCCAGGTTCCTTTGCACATGGCAGGAGTCGTACCTAGCAGAGTATAGTTCCCCGCCTTGGACAGGGATCTTAACATGGTGATGAAGCAGAGGTAACTTTCAGACACCTCCTGGTCTCATCTGCACAGGCGTATTCCTGTGGTCACATCAGAGCCTTTTCAGGGTGACTGAACACTGCATCCTCTTAAAGCACGGCTGCGAAACATCTCTGTCCAGTTCCAAGTGCTTTTAGAAGAAAAGGCAGGGATTCTTGAGCCCTCAGGGGAAGATATGGGTGACAACAGAACATCATCAGAAATGTTCAGTTTCTTCCTTGTCACTAAAAGTATGGGCTCTGGACAGGCAGCATCAGCATCACCTTGGAGTTGTGAGAAATTCAGAATCTCAGACCTCAGGCAGCACTCTTGAGAATACATATATTTTAACCAGATCCCTGGGAGATATGTGTACAGATTAAAGTTTAGGAAGCGTTATTGATGTGCGGGTTGGGCGATTTCTCATCTGCCTGCACTTGGATCCACAGGAACCTTCCACGGGCTGGTAGTTTCCCCAGCACGTTTATAATGGAAGAAGACCAAAGTGTTGGTTAACTCTGTAGTGACCAGAATTGGTCTTTCCGCCTGCGTCCCCTGATTGACATGTAACGAGATGGTCCCTGAGTGGGTTCCGGGTCTTACAGTCTCTCTTCACTCAAAGCCACTTTTAAAATAATCATTTTTTAGACATCTGTTATGTTTTTGTGTGAGCCCTCTACACAGGTTTCCCATCAAAAGAACAGTTGAAAGCCAGTGAGTTTATGGTGTTTTATTAGTAAATCCCATTTGAGCACCATCACCCACCCCCTGCCCAGCACTTTGCGTTTTGTTATAGATTTTGTGTGAAATGTGGTCCATATTTACAAAGAATAATCTAGAGGTGAATTCAAGACTAACATACATGAAAAGTAGTTAAACCACTAAATAGGTTATGCAGAATATGTTCTGAGAATAACCCGAGACCCTAGGTGGAATCTGGAAGCAGGTTGAAATAGTCCCTCATGAAACAAATGTCAGAAAACCTATGCTTTTAAACATGAAAATGGCTTATCTCTTTGCTGAGAGTGTGAGGAGTCTTATTTTAGGCGCTACTTGGTTGCAGGGTCTCCTTAGTCCTCAGCACTAAGTCAAAATGGAGGTTGGAGGCAGGTGCTGGGCGACAGCAAAATATATCAGCTAAAAGTGCGTGTTACAAAAATAGTTTTAAAAGTAGGTTGGGAAGTTCCCCCTGTTGTGCAGTGGGTTAAGGATCTGGCCTTGTCACTACAGCAGCTTGGATCACTGCTGTGATGCAGGTTTGATCCCTGGCCCGGGAACTTCCACAGGCCACAGGTGCTGCCGAAAAAATAATAATTAAAAAAATTAGTAGTTCAGTAGGGGCTGTAGCGTGTCCTAAGTAATTGTAAGTAGCCCCGAAGGACATTGCCATGTTTAAAACAGTTAAACCACTGATACTGAAATTGTAAATCTGGGTTGTCATGAAAAGATGTCTTTCTGCTCTGTCTTTTGTTTAACATGATCTTATTGTACAGCATAGGGAACTATATTCAATATTCTGTAATAAACCATAATGGAAAAGAAATAAAATTGAAAGATGGTAAAAGTCTCTTGTCTTCATCAAAAAGATTCTGCTAGAAGGATTAAAATGTTATTGAAAAGATACTAAGTGATTTGAAATTTTAATTTTACAAAAAGCTGTCATTTCCCCAACTAATTTTATCTTATTTTTGCTTTTTAGGGCTGCACCCATGGCATGTGGAGGTTCCCAGGCTAGGGGTCAAATCAGAGCTACAGCTCCCAGCCCATGCCACAGCCACAGCAACCCAGGATCCGAGCCGCGTCTGCACCCACCACCACAGCTCACTGAGCAAGGCCAGGGATACGAACCTGCATCCTCATGAATGCTAGTCGGGTTCATTACCACTGAGCCATGATGGGAACTCCTCCTGAACTGATTTTAGTAAGCAATCAGTTGTTGTCCCTATGGTGGTGGTTCTAGTCCAGGCTTTGGGTTCTAGGGGCAGAATCTACCCAAGTTGGTTCAGAGGAGGAGGCTTGATGGAAAGGAAGTGGGCATCTCATGGAGCTGGAGCAGTGCTGACTTTCCTGGGAACTGCAGCTGGGAACTGGGTCCTTATGGAAACTGGGGCCATTGTCACAGGGCTCCTGCATGTTCCCAAGCCCCTTTGACTGTCTCCTTTGCTGGGTGTGGTGAGGCTGCTCCACTTTCCTGATTCTCTTCTGGCCTCATAGTTCTTGGCAGGGAAATCAGAATGATTGGTAGTTAGTCAGTGGCTTAGCTCCCCCTGGGCCCTTCTGGTCAGTTAGCTGTGCCAGGGCTGTGGGGGTTCCTGAGAGGGCAGCACAGTTATTCCAAGCCTGTCCAGTAAAGATAAAGGAGCTCACATGAGTGGCAGATTCCTGGAGCTACCTTTGCCAGCAAGAGTCTCAAGGAGGAGCAAGGGCTAAGGCTGAGATCTGGAGAGATGGGGCCGGGATCGAGGACCTTGTTGGTGGGAAGAAGAGAGAGGAGCGGGCCCCCATCAGAATAAGGACCCGTGGCCAGGAGTGAGGGAAGAGAGGGAAGGTCGGTACCTCTCTTCTGTCTCCTCTCTCCTCACTGTTCCTAGAAACATGGTAGATTTGATTTGCTAAAGAAAGGTAGATGCAGATGAGTTTTTTTTAAATGACAAATTGAGACCTGTTGGTAGTTATGTGAGGTCAAGAGAAGTGAAATGTTAATAAGAACTTTTCATGCTGGTTGTTTGGACAGAGTCTAGACAGAGTTTGAGAGGTTGAGTGTAGGTAGTTATGGGTCAACTTCAAAGGCTTTTTTCTATTCACTTTAGATGTGCTGAGAGTAAGATGTTTTGTAGGGCAGCCAAGTGCTCAAGGAATTCACTTCCCTCAAGGAGGTGAAAGGCTCTCCTAACAAGAGAAATTGGTTTTACTTTGCATGGTTATAAGGACGGAATAAGCAGCAGAGGTTGGATGTTCCAGGAAGACAAGGTTCAGTTTCCTGTGTGGAAGCCCTGTCTAACACAACAGTCTGAAAATGGACTGGGTTCCCCTGTTCACAGTGGGTTCCCCTTCCCTCTACATCCCTGGAGATAATTCAGCAGGGGCCATGTGTCATTTGGATGAAGAGTCATGGCATGTGTGTGAAGGGAATTCATCATAAGGATTTATTTTGGAGACCTTTGAGAAAACTTTAGTACTACAGGGCCGTGAACTTTAACTTGAGATGTCTGGTTTTCTTTTATTAACAGTAATCTGTGTGCGTGTGGCTTCAGTTTCTTTTTAAGTTAATCATTCAAAGGCTAGTGTCAGCTGAAAAAAATGCACAACCTACATGTTGAGAGTGAAGCAATTTAATGCTTTTCTACGTTTGGGAAGATGCAAAGGTCTGGGCTCACTGGAACCATTCTTTGATCTGCACTTTGGCCATCTGGGGCCATTATGCTGTGTTTTCTCGTCCTGTTTCCTCAGGGTGCACTGTTGAGGGGCAGCTGCAGTGTCTGATGGCTGCCACACCCTTTGTTTACTGATGTGACAGGCAGCATTTTTAGTTCCCACTAGATAGAATTAGTTCTCATTTTCCACCCCAGCTCTTTCTAGGATATACTGTTTTCATGGATTCTCAGACGGGAAACAAAATCAATGATGATAAGTGATTTTTAGTTATTAAGTAATAGTTCTGTTTTCCTGCCTCCATCCTTCTGGTCTTCCTGGATCTTATGCATGAGTCTGTGTTTGTCATACCCGGTGCACCTCTGAAAATAATGACTTACTACCCCAGTGGGAAACTCACAACTTGGAAATGGCAGAAACACATGATTCCCCAAAATGTGAGGTCCTCTATTGAGGGGAAAAATTACAGAGAAGTTATAATTATGTTTATTTAAAAAGTATCACTTAGCAAAATTTATTTTGATAACTAAAGCAAAATTAGAGTCATAATCAGGATTAACTTAAATATTTTGCAATTGTATATTTACCGACTTAGCACTTGGAACGAATCTTAGATGGGATGGATCAAAAAGGAGGGACCATTCTCAAATGCAGGGACCCTTCCAGCACTGCTACAAGATTACTCCCCTCCATACTTTTAAAAATCAGGGCTCAGTGTATTTTGCAGTTGTATATTTACTGGATTAACACTTGGGATGAATCTTAGATGGGATGGATCTAGAAGGAAGGAATTGGTGTTCCCACTGTGGCACAGTGGAAATGAACCCGACTAGTATCCATGAGGATTTGGTTTCTATCCCTGGCCTCACTCAGTAGGTTAAGGATCCGGTATTGCAGCGAGCTGTGGCATAAGTCACAGACATGGCTTGGACCCCGAGTTGCTGTGACTGTGGTGTCAGCCGGCAACTGCAGCTCCGATTCGACCCCTAGCCTTGGAACTTCCATATGCCGTGGATCTGGCCCTAAATAAATAAAGTAAATAAAATAAAAATAAAAGGAAGGATTATTCTCAAATGCATCAACTCTTCTAGATACTGCCACAAGATTCCACTCCCCCTGCCATACTTTTAAAAATCAGTGCTCAGTTTTAACTATCTAGTCACTGCCATTTGGCGGTATTTTTGTTTCTCTTTAGGTATCATGGTATTTTCTATTTGTTTACCACTGACATTGGCTTATTTCATATGAATCTGCAATATGCAGAAACAGTAATTTCTCATGTCCTGTTCTTGCAGGAAGAATTTTAAATCGTTTCTCCAAAGACACTGGGCATATGGATGACTTGCTGCCCCAGATAATTCAAGATTTCATGCAGGTAACATAACAGTACATCAAAGTTCTCACAGGGGAGCAAAGTGACTATTTTTTCAAGGCCTTTCATGGGGTTTAAGGGTGGACCTTTCAGCCTGGTGGTGTGTCCTGTTATCTTAGTAAAAGGCCGTGTTTGGAGGAGAAAGGTGCGGTTGTGATTGGAAGGCTGAGTTAACATGAGTAATACCTGGTGTAGCAGTGGCTGCACCGTCACATCAGGGTTGGTTCAAAGCAGCGACATGCTTGGGAAGTGGTTCTCCCTCTGCCGTCCAGGTATCTGGCGTGGATTCCCTTCACGGTGAATGCAGCTCATAATATAGAAACATCACCTCTCATATAGAGAGCCTAGATTAACTAAAAGATGCATTGTGTTACCACAAAACATATTCACTGCACTGTTTTTGTTTTTTTGTTTGTTTGTTTTTTGGTTTTGATTTGGATAAATCCAGGTGTTGTTACATACAAAGAAAAGATTAGCAATGACAAAGGTGAAAATAATACTTGAACAAGGACAATAGAAAGCAGTTATTGATGAATCAAAGTCTTTAAACCAGTAACTGAATGTAGGATCAAAATTAGCTCAGAAGATGTCTTTTTTGATTTTGTAGACAGTTTTTCTTTTCATCCATTGATTGCTCTGTCTTAAGGTGTCTTAAAAAAAAAGACAGTAACACCCACAAAATAGCATCTCTCCAGGCTTTGTTTTGTCTCTGACCTTGAGGTTCTAAAGAATGATGTTGGGTCACCTCAGCTCTCATTCTCATTCAGTATCGTTGCTCATGTGGGATATTTTTCCTTTTATTTAATTTTGTCTACTTTTCAGTGGTTTAGGCTGTGGGGGTTTCTTCATTTCCAAGTGTTCTTTTTAGAAATGAAAAGCATGTATCAAAAGCTGCACACAGAAATGCAGCGATGAATATCTGACTGCAAACCACATATTCTGTGGTCAAAGGCTTCCACTGTTTTCCAGTGAGAAGTAAGCTGAGCCTCAGAGGCAGAGTACTTTTACTACAGAGAGATTTTATTTTTTTGTTTTCTGCAAACTTGTTTTATAATGTATCCTGCTCAGTTTAGCTACATAATTTATCCTCAGAAACGGTGTTTCCCTACAAACCCATTTTGACAGTGATTGTTAATTAATTTGAAAACATTTTGTGAAAGGTCCTGTGTCTCTGCTTCTGCAAGTTAGAGCAAGCTTGGGTTTGCAGAGCTGGCTGCCCACTGTGTGCTGAGCACATGGTTAATTAGTCCTCAAAATCAGAAACTGTAACATATTTTTCCTTGGTGTGAAGGACACTTATGGATGCTACCTGATTTCCGTGTAAAACATTCTCAGTGGTGTGAGGAGAGAAAACTCTAGTCTCACTGATTTCCAATCCCAGTTCTGTCACTTTTAGGTCAATTATCTTGACGTTTTGGGACCTTCAGGTGCAGACATACTTTATCTAATTGGAAGTGAGAATCTGGTGTGTGAGAGAGACCTGGGGTGAGCAGGTACCAGCATATTCCTCACTGAGCAGGTAGTAGCTGAATCTGTGAAGATGGGTAAGCTTGCCAGAGAGAGAGGGGGGAAGTATTTTTAGGGGCCAAGATCAGAAGGTTATGGAAGCCTTTCTATTCAGAGCAAGAGCAGAGGAGACACATATGAACAGCAGGGAAGAGAGGAGGGAATAGGTTGGGGAACCGAGGAAGGAACGGTCTCTTCAAGGCAAAGGAGAAGCTATGTCCGTGGAGAGTTGCTGGCTGATGTGGGACCAGGAGGCCTGTGGTGACCAGAGGAGAAGGTTTCAGCTGGGAGGATGCCAGAGGGCAAAGGGCTGAGACTGGAGGGAGCGGAGGTGCAGGCAGGCTGCTCTGAAGGAGTCTGACTGAAACAGGAGGGAGGCCTGTTGGGAATGAAGGCTCTGAGGAGGGGCTGCTGCTTGTTGGGTTTAGTTTGTGGATCAGAGGAGGACGTGGTGGTATTTCCCTCTCTGCCTCCTTCCCTTCACCAAACAGGGACCAGTGTTGAGGCCCTGAGGCTCAGGGAGGAGTCAGGCACGAAGCCCTCCCCTCATGGGTCTCCTCCAGCCGCCCGAAGGGTGGGGGGCATCCAGAGACTCCCCCCTTGCTGCCTTTGGATCCTGATTGTGCGAGAGGGCTGTGCAGAAAGTCCTGGAAGGCAAACTGGCTGTGGGGTTGGAGGCAGTGGGGAGCCTGGTCCAGGAGGAGGTGGGCGGAGCTTCCAGGAGGTGACCTTTGATCCCAGATGAGAGGAAAAGGCCCCTGTGGGTGGAGGGCAGGAGGTGCTGCCAGAAGCTGAGTTCCCTGTGAGAGCCAGTCTTTTCTTTCTGTCATCTGCTGAGAGTGGGGTCAGGAAAGGGCTTGAAGAGGGTTGTTCAGTTTTGTTTTAAAGGACGTAGTGCCCAGTGTGTTTGAACTCATCTTTGCTAATTCTGCTCATCCTTGGTATATTTGATAAGCTTTGGAAGATACCTGATCATTTTCATTTTTAATTGCATCACTTCTAAAGTGTAAAGTGTTCTTCTCTATACTTTCCCTCATCTAATACTTTCTCATTCCCTTAAATAAAATCTCAGACAGTTTATTTACTGGTTTGTAAGAGTGATGCCAAGGATGGCTAAAGAAAACCCTGGATTCTGAGCAGTGGTCCCCACTGCAGGTCAGCCCAACCCTAAGGCAAAGACATTCAGAGGCCCTGTCCTTGCAGAGGGGAATCAGAAGTGTGGACGCCATCGCATGCACTGACTCATCCCTCCCATATCTGTGGCCTGTCCAGTCACATTGTGGTTCGTGGCTAAACTGGAGCCATTCGCCTTCCAGAGGAGGAAGGCAGGCAGCATGAAGAAAACTGTTTGTGTGGTGCGCTTCCCCCTGACAACCATGTGTGAGGTCAGCGCTGTGAGAGTGGTGGAGCGAGGCCGCGGTCTCCCTTTCCACCCTTGAGTCCTGGCTCCCCCCTTCCTGCCTCTGCCCCACAAAGCCGCACTTTCCTTCTCTGTAAAGTAGGGAAATAAGACCAACTTCATGAGGGTTGTTGGGAAGACACAGTGAAGTCCTGTTAATAAAATTCTTAGCGTAACATCTAAGTGCATGTTGAGCACTCAGTAAGGGGCAGTTACATTTAAAAAAACCATATGTCTTTTTAAGTGGGAGAAATGGACTTATAATGGCATTATGTTGCATTGAAGTTATTGTTACAGGCAGTTTCCAGGGACATAATATCACCTCATGAATTTGTATTATAGGTTTGTAATGCTTGAAGATGTTAATGGACACTTTCCCATATAGACTCACAGAATAAAAATCAATTATTTTCCAAAATAGACCATTGAGCATTAAATATTTCAAATTAATGTAACTTTTCATACAATTTGCCAAAGTCCAGGATAACATTGAGTAAGGAGTTTCAATTATCTACAGTTCTTGTCATTAATATCATCACTTCCAAGAAATCTTCATACTACAAAAGCAAGTAAACATGAAGCTAAGATGCAGATGTTGGATTTAGGCATTTTAATTAAAAAAAAAAAGGCACTGCTCTGAGCATGCAAAATTGAACTCAGCTACCCTCAGCAAAATGCAATAATTTATTGAGGAAAACTAAATTGCAAAACCTTTCCTCCCCACACAGCCCTCATACAGAAAAAAGAAAAAAAATAATCAACAGCTTGGCTTTGCCTAAAAAACCCACTTTTCATCTCCTTTCCTGGACACAAAGGGCTAGTCCTGAGGCTCCTTGAGCCCCCAGTGCTGCAGTGGTGGGACCAAATGGAACGTGTCATTCCCTCCTCCCCGCACACAAAACACAGCGACTGCAGCCCTAGAAAGTGAAAATGCCCAAGAAAAAGAAAATGGGAAGCAGGTGCCCTCAGTCATTCCTTCCCAGAGGGGGGAGCGCAGGAGAAGGAGCTGCTGCCTCTGGACACTGAGAACAAAGCCAGCCTGAGACTCAGCATAAGGGGCGGGTCACTGGCTTTTAGAGAAGCAAGAGTGGAACTGCCTTTCCTTGTCTCAGCACCACTGACCGTGCATCTCATGGTGTAGAGACCTCAGGGAATGTGTGTGGAAGCATCCCAGCCTCTTTCACTGAGCAGTGACCTTGTCATGTTGAGATTCCTGTGAAGTGTTGACCCCTTTCCTCACCCCCTCCCTCAGATCCCCGTTGGGGATATTTATTTCTAGTGTGTGTATGTTATACTAGTCCTTTGTGAATATTTTCTTCCAGTCTGTGGCTTGCCTTTTTATATCCTTAATGGAGATCAAGTTTTAATTTTGGTAAAGTCTGAAGTTTATTTTTTTCCTTCTGTAGTTCCTGTTTTGGTATCCTAAGGATTCTTTGCTTATCCTTAGGAGTGTGACAAAACTTTCCTGTTGTTCTACCTTTTTAGAAATTGTTGCGTCTTGCTTTAATTTTCATATATGGAAGCGTAGTTAGTGCTTGAGCTTCACTTTTTTCTAGTGATTCTTGTCACATTTGTTAAAGACTTTGATGCACTGAGTTGGCACTTTGATTCAAAATCATTGAACTTTATGTGAGGAAGTCTGTGCCTGTATATTTTGTTTCATCAATCTGATTACCTATCTTTATAGCAGTTGTGCAGTGTTAGTTATTGTACATTTTTTAAGATTTGAAATCCAGTGGTTTAAGTCTTCTGTGTTTATTTGTGAAGATTGTTTGGATCATTCTAGATTCTTTACTTTTCGGTGTAGACTTTATTTATTTTTTATTCTAATTTTTTTTCTCTTTTTAGGGCTGAGCCCGCAGAATATGGAGGGTCTCAGGCTAGAGGTTGAATCGGAGCTGTAGCTGCTGACCTACACCGCAGCCACAGCAACTCATGTTTTGAGCCATGTCTGCGACCTACACCATAGCTCACTGCAATGCCGGATCCTTAATCTGCTGAGTGAGGTCAGGGATCGAACCTGCCTTCTCATGGATACTAGTCAGAGTCATTTCCACTGAGCCATGATGGGAACGCCTATGTGTAAACTTTAGAAGCATTTCAACTTGTTTTTTAACTGAAGCCTGCTGGGATTTTTACAAATATTTCCTTTTAGTGTAGATCAGTTTGAGGAGTCTGAGTCTTAGCAATGTTGAATCTGCAGTTATGAAAATGGTAAATCTATCCACTTACTTAGGTCTCATTTAATTTTAGAAATATTTTGTAATATTTAGTATAGCTATCTTACACTTCTTTGCTTAAATGTATTTCTGAGTATTTGATGTATTTTCGTTGCATTATTGGATTGTCTTTATTATTTATTTATTTATTTTGCTTTTTAAAATTTATTTTCAGGGCTGCACCTGTGGCCTATGGAAGTCCCTAGGTTAGGGGTCAAATCAGTTGCAGCTTCAGGCCTATGCCCCAGCCATAGCAACGCAGGATCCTTGCTGTACCTGTGACCTACACAACAGCTCATGGCAACACCAGATGCTTAACCCACAAGCCACGCTAGGGATCTAGCCTTCATCCTCTTGGGTACTAGTGGGTTCGTCACCCACTGAGCCATGACAGGAACTCCTATTGGATTGTTTTTAATTCTACTTTTTCAACTGCTTGTTGATAGTACGTAAAAATACGGTCGATATATTTGTGGATTTAGTTTGTATTTACTGGAGTTGCTGGTGGTGTTTTTAAAAATTCTGTAGGATTTTGTGTATATACAGTCATGTCAGTTGTAAATAATGATAGTTTTACTTTTTCATTTCCAATATTTATGACTTTTGAATTGTTGTAGCTAGAGCCTCTAGTACATCATGGAATAGAACTGATGAGATAAGATAATCTTTGTTTTGTTTTATTTTGCTTTTAGGGCCTCACCTGTGGCATATGGAGGGTCCCAGGCTAGGGGTCAAATCAAAGCTGTAGCTGCTGGCCAACACCACAGCCACAGCAATTCAGGATCCAAGCCGCTCTGCAACCTATATCACAGCTAATGGCAACACTGGATCCTTAACCCACTGCGATCCTTAACCCAGGGATCAAATCTGCGTCCACCTGGATGCTAGTCAGATTTAACTGCTGAGCCATAACGGGAACTGCAAGATAAGATATTCTTGTACTCCTCAAAATGTTGCAATATTTTTACATTGCAGATGATGTTTACTGAGATTTTCTAGGTAGCTCTCTGTCATTAGATTGAAAACATTTCCTTTAATTCCTCAATTGACAAGAATTTTACTTTTTTTAAAAAAATCAAGATAGGGAGTTCCCATCGTGGCGCAGTCGTTAACAATCCGACTAGGAACCATGAGGTTGTGGGTTCAGTCCCTGCCCTTGCTCAGTGGGTTAAGGATCCTGCGTTGCCGTGTGCTATGGTGTAGGTTGCAGACGTGGCTTGGATCCCGCGATGCTGTGGCTCTGGCTTAGGCCAGTGGCTACAGCTCTGATTGGACCCCTAGCCTGGGAACCTCCATATGCCGCGGGAGCGGCCCCAAGAAATAGCAAAAAGACAAAAAAAAAAAAAAAAGAATAGGTATTGAAAATGGACAAATATTTTTCTACACTTCTTTAGATAATGATGTGATTATTCACCTATACTCTTTTAATGTGAATTATAGTGATTAGTATTTGAGGTTAAACTTATATTCCTGGAATAAACTCCATTTTGTCATAATTCAGCATCTTTTTTCTTTTTCTTTTAATGTATCACTTTATGTAATTTGTTAATACTTTATCAAGAATTTTTGTATCTATTGTTTATCAAGGATAATGGTCCGTAATTTGTTTTTCTTGTTTTTGGTTTTGTTTGGTTGTTTTTTTTTTCCTTTTTTGGCCACATCTGTGGCATATGGAGTTTCCCAGCCCAGGGATCAAATCCAAGCTGGAGTTTTGACCTGTGGCACAGCTAGAGCAATACCAGATACTCAACCCACTGTGCCACAGTGGGAACTCCTGTAATTTACTTTTCTGGAAATATTTTGTCAGCTGGTTTTGGTATCAGAATTACACAGGCCATGGAATTCTCGTCATGGTGCAGTGGAAACAAATCCAACTAGGAACCATGAGGTTGCGGGCTTGATCCTTGGAATCACTCAGTGGGTTAAGGATCTGGCATTGCCGTGAGCTGTGGTATAGGTCACAGACACATCTCGGATCTGATGTTACTGTGGCTGTGGCAAAGGCCAGAAGCTGTAGCTCCTATTGGGCCCCTAGCCTGGGAATCTCCATATTCCACAAGTGGGGCCCTAAAAAGCAAAAAAAGAAAAAATTATACGGGCCTCATGAAAATACATAGGAAACGTTTCCATTTTGTGATGGTCGTTTTTATGTGTCAAATCGATGAGGCTGTATTTCCCAGTTATTCAAACCAAAAGGAATCAAGGCATTGCTGTACAGGTATTCTGTAGATGTGACTAAAGTCCATAATCAGTTGACTTTAAGTAAGAGTGATCATCCTAGATAGTGTGTGTGGGCACAGTTCTGTCAGCTGAAAGGCCTTGAGATCTCAGGCTTCTCGAAATCAGTGGATGAACAGCATCAGCTCCTGCCTAAGAGCACCCCCGTCCTTTCTAACAGCCCGCCCTTTGGATTTTGGACTTGCCTAGCCAAGACTGATTGTGAAATATTGTCTTTTTTATATTGTTAGATTCAGTTTATTGGTATGTTGTTTGATGTTCCCGAGATAGTTTGGTTTGTAATTTGTCTTTAATGTCTTTATGTGGGTTTTATATGCTAGTAATGCTGGACTCAAATTCCCTGGATGAGTGTGGAAAGACTTTTTCACAGAATGTATTTGGTGAAGCCCTCTGGGCCTAAAATCTTTTCTGTGGGAAATTTAAGGATTACAGATTTAAGTTCTTAAATCTACATGAAATTATTCAGATTATCTCTGTCTCATTATGTCAATTTTTATATGTCATTTTCAAGATATTTGTCCTTTGCATGAACATTTAAACATTTATTAGCACAGTGTCTATCATTTCCTCTTTTTAATGCCGCTAGTATCTCTTGTTATCTGGTGTTAATTCAAGTTAATGTTGATTTCTCCACCTTTTTTTTTTCTTTTTACATTTCACTGATACTTTCAAAGAACCATGCTTTATGTTTGTTTGTTTTTTTTTCTTTTGTTATTCTCTTTTTTGGTCTTTTTTGTATTTTCCAGGGCTGTACCCACAGCATATGGAAGATCCCAGGCTAAGGGTCTAATCGGAACTGTTGCTGCTGGCTTATGCCAGAGCCACAGCAACACCAGATCTGAGCCATGTCTGCGACCTACACCACAGCTCACAGCAACGATGTAACCTTAACCCACTGAGCAAGGTCAGGGACCATACCCACAACCTCATGGTTCCTAGTCGAATTTGTTAACCACTGAGCCATGGAGGGAACTCCTGTGTTTCTTTTCTACTTAGAAGTTGGTTTTCCATTGTATCCGTGTCTACTTTTTATTTATTTCCATTCTTTTACATATTTTAATATGCTGCAGTTTTTTGTTTTTCTCCTGTTTTAATGTGGATTTAAAAACCCTCGACTTTTAGCTTTTTTTTGGTATGACTTTATTTATTGCTAGGGCATTTTGTCAGTTCACAGCAAAATTAAGTGGAAGTATAGAG
The DNA here is from genome assembly GCF_054392235.1 of Sus scrofa. Lineage (NCBI taxonomy): Eukaryota > Metazoa > Chordata > Mammalia > Artiodactyla > Suidae > Sus > Sus scrofa. The sequence continues at coordinate 71,758,633 of NC_139393.1, forward strand.
ATTCCCCAGTGTATCCTCTGAAGCCTTCTAAAAATATGTTAAAAGCTGTAAATTTACTTCAAAGCACAGCTTCAATTTGCAGCCCTTAAATTTTAATATTAGTAGATTTTCATTTTTTTTTAAGTCAGAATACTTTCTCATTTATTGTAATTTTGAACTAGGTGATATTTTCAAGTGTTTTATTGAGCTTCTAAATACTTATTAACTTTCTAGTTACCTTTTTGGTACCGATTCCTTGTTAATTCCACATAGGTTAGAATATGTTCTGACCTAATAATTTCTGATCTTTGGCGTTTGTTGATTCTTGTATTAGTATAGTTATAATACAATTGAAAAGAATATGTTATGTAGTTATTCACGGCAGTATTGTGTATTTCCTATTTATGTCAGGTTTATTGATCATGCTTTCACAATCTTCTATGTCCCTATGGATTTTTATCAGTTTGGGGGTGAATTTAAATCTCCCGCTATGAACATGGAATTGTCTATTTCTCCTGAGTTCTGTCATATTTTCCTTTATGTATTTTGAAGCTATGTTATTGCGATTATATAAATTTAGATTTTTAAAAATATCTTCTGGATAAATTGGCCCTTTATTCTTTTTTTTTTTTTTTTTTTGTCTTTTTGCCATTTCTTGGGCCACTCCTGTGGCATATGGAGGTTCCCGGGCTAGGGGTCGAATCGGAGTTGCAGCTGCCAGCCTACGCCAGAGCCATAGCAACGTAGGTTCCGAGCCGCGTCTGTGACCTACACCACAGCTCACGGCAATGCCAGAACCTTGACCCACTGAGCAAGGGCAGGGATCGAACCCTCAACCTCATGGTTCGTAGTCGGATCGTTAACCACTGCACCACGACGGGAACTCCTGGCCCTTTATTCTTATGAAATGTTTTTTTTTCTAGGAATCTTTTTTAACTTCATGTTCATAGTGGTGTAGATAGATACTCCAGTTTTCTTTTCATTGTTTTTAAGGAGTACCATTTTCAACGTTTCATCTCCTCTTTTCTATGCTGTTGTTTTTAAGGTGTGCTTTATAAAAGTAGCAAGTAGATGGACTGCAGTTTTGAATTTTTTAGTAAGCTTAAACCCTGACAAAGGGTAGAAAGGAAGCCACTGATCAATGAGATAAGCAGAACATGTGCATTATATTTTCCCCTGATGCTTTCTGTTGTAAACCAAATGCCACCATTCACTTTTCAGTGGAGTTGATTTTGACTCTCAATCAAAAAGAATACACATGTCCCTGAGCTAATGAGGTTGTGAAGAGATCTGAGGCAGGAAGGATGCGATTAGTGTATCCCAAGAAAAGAATAGGATGAGAAAAGCTGAGTCTCAAGGTTTGTATAGATCTCATCATAGAGATATGACATACCAATGTTCTATAATGTTCTGATTTAACAGAATTAACTGAGTTTACTGAGGGAACAGAAGTGATAAAGGAGGGATCTGGGAACCAGAGCTGATCTCTGAATTCCCTGAGACTTGCAAGGTACCATATCAGCTTACACCTGCAGTCTCAATATTAATCATTGGTTGCTATTAGGCTAGAAGCTTACGGTTAAAAGCCTTCCATGTTTTTCTTTTTGCATCGATTTATCCTGTAATTGATGTGTAATGAATACTGGTTTGATAGAGGTTATATTTTATTTCTTGATCCTTTCATAGATTTGTGTAGTCAGATCAGGATTTTACTACTTCCGTGAGAATCTTGTGTTAGCCAACAGCACAGTCCATGTGATAGTCATTTCATTGAAAGGTTATTTTTTAAATTTCATGTGTCTGCAGAATAAATAGATGCAAGGATCTCTCCTGCACACAATCAGTAAATAGCATGCTGATCAAAAACAAGTCATTTTTTTTTTCTCTCTCTAAATCACAAGGAAATCTTGCCTTGTTTTCTTGCCAGGAAGTGAATCTTGCTGTGTTTATTGCACTTTAGCTGTACCTTCTGCAGAATGAGCAATAATTTAAGGAAATCTGGACTATGTGTATTTATCACAGTTTGAAATAGAATTCTTAAGAATCTGACAGCAGAACTAAAATTTTTGAAATTCTTTTGAGATATTAGCAATCTTAATGATCCCAATTTCATATTTTAATACTGTAAACAAAAAAAATACTATCTACTGATTGACTTTGTGTTTAAACATATACTTCACATTATGCCTAATATAAGTATGAGAGCAGGCAAGTGAGGATTCATATAAGGCTGGAGTGAACCAAAGTATGTATGGCATAGTTATTTGCATAAAGTAAGATGAATCCCTTTTTATTGATGTTTATAGACAACATGTTCTTTGGCATAAGCTTCACAGAGCCTATTGGGAACGAATCCCTTGGAATTAAGGTTAGAGTAACATGTAGTTAGGTACCTAGGAATTCCTACAGGACTGTAAGCAACTGGGAAGGTAAATGCCCAGGAGGCCAGCAGGGCCTTGTCTTCAGCTGGTGCTTGTGGAAGGAGTGTGTTAATCTGCGATATGAGATACAGTGTTCATCCCACAGGGAGAGACACCCTTGTGAACGTGGGATGAATGACTCGCAGTTGGTCATGGTGAGTGATGTTTTTTATATGTTTTTGGATTCAGTTGACTAAAATTTTGTTGAGAATCTTTGCATCTACATTCATCAAAGCAGTATTGGCCTGTAATTTTCTTTTTTGGTAGTATCTTTGTCTGGTTTTGGGATTAGGGTGATTGTGGCTTCATAGAATGTCTTTGGAATTATTCTTTCTTCTCAACCTTTTGGAAAAGTTTAAAGAGAATGGGTGTAAGTTCCTCTTTGTATGTTTGGTGGAATTTGCCTGCAAAGCCATCTGGTCCTGGACTTTTGTTTGTAGGGAGTGTTTAATTATATGTTCAATTTCATTTCTAGTGATCTGTCTGTTCAGTTGATGTGTTTCTTGTTGATTCAGTTTTGGTGGGCTCTATGTCTCTAGAGAGTGTCTATTTCTTCTAGGTTGTCAAATTTGTTGGCATGTAATTGTTGATAGTATTCTCTTACGTTTTTTGTATTTCTGCAGCATCTGTTGAGATTTCTACTTTGTCATTTCTCATTTTGTTTGAGTTCTTTCTCTCCTCTTCTTGGTGAGTCTGGCTAGAGGTTTGTCAATTTTGTTTACCCTTTCAAAGAACCAGCTCTTAGTTTGATTGATTTTTTTCCTAATGTTTTTTTGGATCTCTATTGTATTGATTTCCTCTCTGATCTTTGGTGATTTCCTTCCTTCTGCTGACTTAAGTTTTGTGTGTTCTTCTTTTTCTAGTTCCTTTAGGTGGTGGGTTTAAGTTGTCGATTTGAGATTTTTCTTCTTTTTTTGAGGAAGGCCTGTATTGCTATGAATTTTCCTGTAAGCTCTGGTTTTGCAGCATCCCATAGATTTTGAATGGTTGTGTTTTCATTATCATCTTTCTCGAGGTATTTTTTAATTTCCCGTTTGATTTCCTCATCGACCCATTCTTTTTTTTTTTAGTAGCATGTTGTTTAGTCTCCATGTAGTTAGTTTTCTTTTAAATTTCTTTTTCTATGGTTGATTTCTAGTTTCATGCCATTATGTTCAGAGATGATACTTGAGATAATTTCTGTATCTTAAATTTGTTGAGGTTAGTTTTGTGCCCCAGTATGTGGTCAGTTATTAAGAATGTTCCATGTGCACTTGAGAAGAATGTATATTTTGTTTTTTTCTTTTTTTGATGTAATGTCCTGAAAATATCAATTAAGTCTAACTTTTCTATTATGTCATTTTGGATATCTGTTGCCTTATTGCTTTTCTGTCTAGAGGACCTCTCCATTTATGTGAATGGGGTGTTAATGTCTCCTACTATTATTGTATTCCCATCAGTTTCTCCTCTGATATCTGTTAGTATTTGTTGTATGTATTTAGGTGCTCCTATATTAGGGGCATATGTACTGATGATTGTAAATACTCTTCTTGACTCAATCATTTTATCATTAAATAGTGTCCTTCTTTGTCTTTCTTTATGGCCTTCATGTTAAAGTCTATACTGTCAGATATGATTATTGCAACTCCTGCTTTCTTGTCTTTTCCATTCACATGAAAATCTTTTTCTACCTCCTTATTTTCAATTTATATGTCCTTTGTCCTAAGGTTAGTTTCTTATAGGCAACATGTTGTGGGTTCTTGTTTTTTTGTACAGTCTGCTGCTCTGTCTTTTGATTGGAGCATTCAGGCCATTGACATTTAAGGTAATTATTGATACATGTGTATTTATTGCCATTTTAAACCTTGTTTTCCAGTTGATTTTATGTTTCTCATTTGTTCTTTCTCTTTTTGTTTAGATGATTTCCTTTTATTTTATGCTTGTGTCCTGTTCTTTTTAGTGTTTGTGTTTATCAATCTTTGGAAGGCCTAGAGTTGGGAGGAAAATACAGAGAGGACAAAAATTACAGTAGGTATGAGGTTTACAGGTCATATTACTTTAAAGGTGCATCCTCAATCAAAATAGACTTGAGATACTATTTTTGCTTTGACCAGAGAAAAGCCACAGTCACTTTGGTGTATATGACATCATCTAAGAAAAATAGCACCTGCTTTGATAAGTCCTTATGTGATATAAGCTGTGCCAGTGGTTCGAATGAGTGGCCTCTTAGAGTCCAACTTCATGAGCTTCTTAAGATTCTTTGGGTCCTTGGACTTAGTCGTAATGGACTTAGAGTTTCAGTTTGTTATGTATGAGCTGGTAAGCACTTTACCTGCATGATCGCATTTAATTCCCACCAGCATCCCTTTATTATTGTTGGTATATCCCAGTTTTCACTATGATTGAGAGTAGGTGTAGGGCCTTACCCTCCCTGCTAATATCCACGAAGGTTGGCCCTAAGCCCCATCTCAGTGCAATATCTGGCTAATGGAATTTCCATTCCAGGTTTAGGTTTTCATTCTCTGCAAACCAAAGAATTATTCTGAATTGTGATAAATCAGTATATACTCTCAAGCAAAATATTTCATCCAACAATTTTTTTATGTATTTCTCCATGTGGATTTATAGAATTTGGATAGAATTCCCAAATGCTATGCTCCAAGTAGGCTATAAGCACAGCAGCATAATGATGGCCTTTATTTCTTGGTACTTTAGGACTTGGGTCACTTGCTTCTGGGTCACCATGTTTCTTTCCCCCCATCATTGTCTCTGTGACATAGTGTGACAGAGGCACTGGCCATGGGGAGGTGGGCCATCAGGTGAGCCTGAATTCCAATTAGATATGGATGGGGAGAATGGAGTGTGTAGCCTGGGTTATGCTCCTTGGAATTCCTGGGAGTGTGGAAGGAAGAAATGAGATTGGCCTCAAGGAAGGGATATTTGTCGTGCACCAGAATTGTGTTTCCTTCTTCAGAGAGTTGGCTCTTTGCTTAGATAGTATTTTTGTCTTCTACAAACTTGTATAAAGAGTTTGAGACAGCTGGCAAGAAAAGGTTCACAAATGTATGTACATAGATACATATAAATGTAAACCCATACCTTGTGTTTTACTTCCCTTGTTTTTGTAATATCCAGTCCACTATGAGGCTGGCTATAGTATGACCTACAGGTAGAGACAAAACTCTTGCAGAAAGCCTCTTTGAACAGCTTCAGAATTTAGGGCCATGAGATCTAACGGACTTAACCTAACTAGGGAGCTTCTGAGAGCAACAGTTACCCACTGGTCCTTATGGCTACCAAGGAAAAACACTGACAGAGCGCCCCTGGAGCTCTGCTTCTTCTGGGCTGTGCCTGCAGCACGTGTAAGTTTCCAGGCCAGGATAGAGCCCTTCATATTGATCGTAGGTCTGCTTCCCAGGTAACCTGCCAGGCTGGATTAGTCATAAAAGGCCCTCACCTGGGGAGAGCCAGATTATTGAAACTGGTGATTTTCCAATCAAATGATGTGAATCTGCTAAAAACTATAACTTGGATTTTTTTCATAATTGACATTTCATTAAGTTTTTTTTTTTTCTTGTCAACTAATGATGGCAAGCCGAGTGACTTTACCTAAGACCAGACGCAGAAGCAACCAGAAAGACCCCTCCCCATGAGCATGAAGTGTATAGCAGGGTGGGATGTGTCAGTTAATCCAGGAGCTGTAAGAAGTCGTACAGGCGTATGTATAACAGGGGAGAGGTCGGACAGCTCTATCTCCACTTACGGTTGGAACTTGTTCCTTCAGAATTCTATTCCTCTTCACTCTGAGTTTTATATCGATACCACAGCAGAGCCTGGGAGAAACAGGAAAAGCAAAGGGGTCTCCATCCAGATAATGCAGTTTGGTTTACAAGGGCTCCTGGCCACAAAGTCACAGTTGTGGAAGTTTCCCTGCTAGCCCATCCCTCAGAGATGTGACTGGGGCCAGCTGCCCTGGGTGATGAGGTGGGAAGGCCCTGGGCTGGTGAGGTCAGGATGCAGGTGCTGGTGCTGAGAGGACCCAGAACAACCAGTGTTAAGTAGGAAAAGCCTCTTAACCTTCCTAACCCAGCTCTCTCTTGGTCAAAACTTCTATGACCTGTGACTACTCTCTGCACGTTACTCATGCCACACTTCCCTCTAAGAAATCCTCTAAGAAAAGCGTTCAGATATTCTTTCCTGTGTTTGCCCAGTGCTCTGTGCCTTGTCCAAATGGTCATGGATTTATATCCATCTGGGATCATAAACTGCAGAGGCCTTGGCCCAGGCTGAGTGAATCAGCCCGTCCTCAGCAGCCCACCCCGGTTTCCCAGCACAGGGACACTGAGTGTCGCTTGAGTTCCCCTCACCTGAAGCTGTGCACCGTGGTGTCATGCTTTTCATGATAAAGATGGATACTTAAATCAGCATCACCCAGTGGCTTAAGTTTCTATTCTTCCTGCTATATTTTTAGATCAAGGTCATTTCCTGAGATTTAAAATCACCTCGTGAGATGAGGTGATGATTAAGTGAATGTTCTAGACCTCTTGGCACAGTGCCTGGTATGCAGTAAACACCTGGTAAATGGCATCTGCTGTTTTCACCATTAGCCTTTGAAATGGACATTTAGATACTTAGCATAATGAAAGAAAGCTGGCTTACATGGTGGGGCAAACTTAAATATGTCAGAGTGGCTCATAACCTGGGCTCCCTGGCTCTGTGACTTATGTTTTGCCATCTCCACCAAGTTGCATTTCCTTTCCCTGTGCCTCAGTATTTCCATCTGTAAAATGAGACCATACTGTTACTCAGTAGTGCTGCTGTGAGGAGTAGGGAGGTAATAGGCGTGAAGTACTGAACAGGTGGCCCTGTACACAGTCAGGACTCCGTAAATGTTAACTATGGATAGAAGACCAAGAAAAGGAGTTCCTACTTCCAAAGGTCAACATGTGACTTTTTCCCTACCTTTCTGGTCACTAAATTTATAATTAGCCACTTCTTTATCCCTACACCTATAGCAGAGGCTTCTGGATCCCTCATCTATGCTACCTGTGTGGTCATCTACCTACTGACACCTGCTGACTCCTGATAATTGGGATTCAGGCCCTACACTCTGAGCCTCAAATATTCTCCTCTGTTAAAAATAGCAATGCCATGGAGTTCCCATCATGGCTCAGTGGTTAACGAATCCAACTAGGAACGATGCAGTTGCGGGTTCGATCCCTGGCCTTGTTCAGTGGGTTAAGGTTCCAGCATTGCCGTGAGCTGTGATGTAGTTCACAGATGCAACTCAGATCCCGCGTTGCTGTGGCTGTGGTGTAGGCTGGTGGCTGCAGCTCCGATTAGACCCCTAGCCTGGGAACCTCCATATGCCACGGCAGCGGCCCAAGAAATGGCAAAAAGACAGAAATAAAAATTAAAATCAAAATAAAAATAGCAATGCCTGCTTCATAGGCCCCTTGTGTATCAAAGAGCTGATACCTAGAAAGATCTTATCAGAGTTTTTGATGCACATATACATGAGGACCACCTGCAATTTTATTTCTTTGACGGTAAAGCATTCCCTGCCACTCCAACAAGTCCTTTGCGGAACGAAGTTTAATCCTAACTAAACAAACCATTAAAGTTTATCTTTGCAAAGAATCCTTGATAGAGAGGCCTCTGTATCTTTTTTCCTATTTCAGACATTTCTCCTTGTGATGGGTGTGGTGGGTGTGATGGTGGTGGTGATTCCTTGGACTGTGATACCCTTGATTCCACTTGGCATCATCTTCTTTGTTCTTCGGAGATATTTCTTAGAGTCGTCACGAGATGTGAAACGCCTGGAATGCGCAAGTGAGTACCTGGGCTCTCGGGGTGGGATGGAGATGCAGGCCGGCTTCCATTTATGCCGTAATTAACCAGATCCCTGAAATCCTGCAGGTGCTGTCTTCTGGAATTTCTCACCAAGTGAACCTTAGGTAACTGAATGTCATGGCCACTGGGAGTCAGTGTGACTCTTATGGCACCTGGAGCTGGTGCCAGGTGAGCTGCAGCTTTGCATTTTAGCACAAGGAGGACAAATGTGAGCACCGTGAGGACAGGGCCCGTTTCTGTCTTGTTCATGACATACGTCCTAACAGAGCTGCCATTCAGTAAACATCTCTCTAGAAAAAAAAAAATTTTATCCTGTTGGAACTAATGTAGGAGGAAAATAAGGGAATTTTTCTTCCCCTGAAATTACTAGAAATATAAAGGAAAGAAAGACTAGATAAAGGAAAGGAGGCATCAGGAAATATATGTTAGAAGTGATGTATTTGAAAAATAAATTGTTTTATATGTTGAAAAAATGGCGAATTTGTTGCAGTTGCTAAATATTTTGAAAAGATAAGCCCTGTTCTTTTCAGGTTTGCTCTTTGTTGTCACCAGTAATTGGTGTTAATGGGACAGTGTTTATGGTATTTGCGTGCTTTGTTTTTAATAATAAGCGCTTAAGAGGCACTTATCCTGAGCATTCGAGTAAAGGATAGCAGGCATCAGGTTCCTAAAAGCTGTGGAAACGTTTCTCACTCATCAAGGGGAGCAGCTCAACCCCCTGAGGTCTGGTTTGTGAGGAGTCTGAATGGACAGCGGAGCAGCGGAGTCCAGGTGTGTGTGACCATGAGACGTGGTAGGAGGCAGGACCTGGGGAGGCAGGAGAGGAAGTGAGAGCTCCATCCAGCCTTCTGTGTAGACAGGGCCTCAGATGCTTTATGACTTGAGGCCGCTCATGAAGGGGAGTCACTCAGCAGTCTTGTTGCAAAGCAGTTTTCTGGTACATTACAGGAGGGGTGGTTCCAGAAGGAATGTTTGCCAGAGAACTTTACCTGGGGCTGGGACCACCTTCTGTCCCTGTGGTTGTGGAGAGAAGAACACCCCCTGAGGCTTTTTTCAAGAAGCAGTAGAGGATTTTCTCAGTGTTTGATCTGGAGAGTCTGAGAACTTTGGCCTCATGTGTGTGGAATGTTGAGATTTTTGGCACCCTAAATAGGCTGCAGGAGTTGGACAATGAATTCAACCCAGACGCTCCCTCCTCCACACCCCAGATAACCAAGTGTGGTGGATGGTTGATTAGAGCTGTTTATGTTTTCTCTCTAGGTGGTGGGTCTGTGTCATAATAATACCACCATTATCTTCCCTATGCAGTAACTGGTAGTGTGTCTTAAGGCCACTGTTGGAGCCACCAGCAAAAGAAGGTATAACCCTGCTTCATCCTTGTGCTCTGCAGGACCACTGAAGTCCAAAGGTTTATTTTCAGATCCTGCTGCTTCTGTAATCTTAGGTTAACTTTTGTCATCTTAAGGAAAGATATACAGCTAATTATAATTTCTTCCCCCATTTGCAAAAGTGGGCATAGTAACAGTCACTTATGGATCCCTGCATAAAACCAGCAAGGCCTTATGTTGCCTTTTTCTGGTCAGCTCTATTCCTTTAGCTGTGCCCGAATGATGAAGCCACATCCACATTCTGTCTGAAAGGTGCTGTAATCGACTAGCAATGTCTGCCATGGGCACCACTAGGGAGGATTAGCATGTGTGACATGTGTATTCAGACCATGGAGTCTCAAGTTTGCTGTTTTAAGGGTTCTTAGGCCAGTTTCCCAGGGACTTTGTTCAGCTTCAGGTACTTAATAAGATGCACAGGAATGTGAAGGCTCTTGGATGTTAGCTGAGTAAGATTTGGGGTTTTCTAAACATAACAAAGTCTAGGGAAAAGTGCCTGTAGTCACGCATGGGAATCCTTAACCCTGATTACTCTCCCTCTGAGACAGTGTGGCTGTGATTAAAAGCACAGCCTTGGGAATCAGAGAGTTGGCTGAGTAAGTGGGTTAACTGACTGACTCTTGGGCAGTGTGTGCTCTTAATCCCTCAGTCTGGTTTTCTTTCTGTCAAGGATATAACAATACCTGCCCTCTGTGGTCTCATGAGGATTTCTTGAGTTGATGCTTATAAAGTGCTTGCCAGCTACTCTCAAAGGCACAGAACCCTGAACATGAGGTGGGTAACATATTAACAACTGTCAGGCATCACGTAGCATGAACGATAACCCACAGCAGGGCTGTCAGCCTGGGGGCCTTGCATGCAGTTCCCTGCCCTCCCCCTGCCAGGGAGGATCTGCAGGCCTTGTGGGGGTGTGTCCCCAAGAGTCCTCGAGGTGGTGTAAACACAGCCGTCAGTCATGCGAACTGTAGGGTTACAGGTGTCTGTGACTGCGGACTGAGGCCATGGCTGTGACGTAGTCTCTTTCAGAATAGTGAGCCCAGTCTTTGTGGGAAAAGGGTGTTACTTTGGACAAGATAATACAAGAGCCTTAATTTTAGCCTAGTTAGTTTTCTTTGCAGACTCTCCAGTTCATGCACCCTGGTAGCTTGCTCAGTCCCAAGTGAGTTTGGAAGAAACAGGATAACGTTTCATGGGTCTAGATTCCTGCTGGATTCTGTGCCTCTTTGGCATGAGGTGAGGTAGGTGATGGGGTGTTTGGTGTCCCCAGTGTTCAAGGCTGAGATGACGCCTTATTTCTAAAGTGCATTCCATCCTCCATCCCTGCTGGAAAGAAGCACCTGCAGCTTTGATCTCCTGAGGAGGGAAGCAGCAGAGGGTGGCCAGGCTGAAGAGTTCACCCCAGGACTCTCCTGGGTGACCAGCCACATCTGCTTCCTTCTCAGAAGCCTTGTCTGTGATGAGTAGTGTTGACGTCACAACATCTGCTCTGGGATGAGAGCGGGGTTCTAGTGAGTTCTCTGCACTCTCTGGGGCTGGACTCCTGGCCCCTCCTTCTGGGATGATGGGCCCCAGAATTCTCCCGCATTGTCCCTGTGACCCCCCCCACCCCCTGCTTCCAGATGGATTGAGTTCTGGGGGCGGGTTGTTGCACCTGCTGTGGGTGCTGGAAAGGCCTGATCAGAGCTTCCAGCCTTTCTTACTTGGAGCATGAACTCAATCTGTGTTCACGCTGCTGTATTAAAGGCACAAAGTTAAAGGAATCTGAAATAAATAAAATTAAAAATCACTCAATAGAATGAAGGGAAAGAGCAGTGTGGATGCTGGAATAAGACCCCAAACCTGCAGCTGGCCGGTCAGAAGCTCCAGCGAGTCTCTTATGGTTCTTTGTCTGACTTTGATACAAGAGGAAATGTTAGTTCATGTCCCGGTTCAGAGAAGGATTTTTTTCATGAACTCAATATTGCAAGTGAGCGCCCCTGACAGTGAAGGTTCCTGGTCAGATGTCCTAGTGAGTGGCTGGTCACTGGCCCACGGCCCAGGCTGTGCTCCCCCAGCCCAGGGCTTCCCACCCTCTCTGAAGCCCAGTGTCTCACAGGAGGAAGCTGCTCCTTCCTTGCTTGTAGATCAGGGACACTAAGCACAGAGGAGGTTCTATGTCTTGGTCCATTTGTACCCAGAGGCCCCCACCCCCACCCCACACACACACCTGCAGTGCCCATATGCATATCGGTACTGAGTGAACTGCCCCCAGACAGGCATTTGGATGCCAGGCTAAGGAATAAGGTCCTGAATATAATCTGGAGTTTTCCCCCATTCATTGCTATCCCCTCCATCATTTTCTAACATTACTGTAGCCTCCTAGGAGTCATTACCTTCCCCTAAACACCTAGGTTTTGCTGACACACCTTCTCTAAGAGACACACGGGTACTAAGTGCTAAGTCAGTGTTTCCTGCTGATAAAGCACAAGTTATCACTCATCCCGGACAGAGGTCACAGGCTTCGAGTCTGCCCTTGACCACAGCGAGTTACAGCCTGGTTCACGGTGGGGAATGAAAGCCGTGAGGGCTCCTCCCTGCCCAGCAGCCTGAGCCCACCTGTTCGGTGATGGGCAGGAGCCTGGCCCTGGTGCTGGTGTTCAGTGGGCTCTTAGGGCAGACGGCAGGGAGACGAATGGCCAGTCATGTGCCACCAACTCCTAAACCCATGTGAAGTCTCTCAAAAGAGAATGGCCACTAAGGCCACCGTCTGCTTCTAAAAGGGTGATGATGTGAGTGTCACATGCCACAGGGACCTCCAAATGCCAGGACAGGTATCCAGCAGGGTAGTTATAAAAACATCCATCAGGTTCCCAGAGCAGAAGTCATAGTAATTCAAAGATGTCTTGGCTGTGTGGGTCCTGCGTGCACAAGGGCCCTGCGGTACCAGGTACTCTGTGACCCATGTAGTGCAGGTGCAAGGAAAGTCTCAGAATGCAGGGCGATGGCAGACTGTTCACTCACCTTTTTTATCTCGCACCTGTCCTGGGCCTGGCACTGTTCCAGTTTGGGGGACATACCGATGTTATCCTAGCCCTCAGGTTACTCACCTAAGGTGGGGGTGGCACACACTTCCTCAGAATTCAGTATGGTTAGGGTTAGGGTTACGGAGAATTAAATCTGAAAATACGACTCACTGAGAAATTCGTAAACAGTAATTACACAGGAATAAAAAGACTCAAATGTTGCCATATGCAGCAACGTGGATGTACATAGAGAATGTTATTCTTAGTACAGTAAGTCAGAAAAAAACAAATACCATATGAGATCACATATGCAGAACTGAAAAAATAAGACAAATGAATCTCTATTCAGAACAGAAACTCTGCAACATCGAAATCAAACCCACGGTTATCGAAAGGGAGAGGGTCAGAGGAGGGAGGGACAGAAGAGGAGTGTGGGGTTGACAGATCCGCACCACTGCACATCAGATAGGGAGCAACAAGGGTTTACTGTGCAGCCCGGGGAGTTGTATTCAGTATTTTGTAAGAACCTCTAATGAAGTATAACAGAAAAACCTCAGTTACTTGCTATGTTCCTGAATGTAACATGACATTGTAAACCAACTACATGTCAGTAAATTAAAAACAATTAGTGAACGGTTTCCACCTGGGGATGTGTCCGGGAAGAATTTGGAGGGAGGTGTGTTTGAGGAGGACCTTGATGGATGAGTTAGTGAAGAAAGAATTTCGTGATCTTGGGGTTCCTGTTGTGGCTCAGTGGTTAAGGAATCCGACTAGGAACCATGAGGTTGTGGGTTCAATCCCTGGCCTAGCTCAGTGGGTTAAGGATCCTGTGTTCCCATGAGGTGTAGTGTAGATCACAGATACGGTTTGGATCCCGCGTTGCTGTGGCTTTGGCCTAGGCCGGCGGCTACAGCTCCAATTCGAACCCTAGCCTGGGAACCTCCATATGCCATGGGTGCGGCCCTAGAAAAGACAAAAAAAAAAAAAAGGAATTTCATGATCTAAATGTAGCTGTGATTTGGATTTGGTCAAAGAAGGGTTCAAAGAGAAGCTTTCATTTCCAGGGTGTTAAAGTGAAGCTGATGTGAACAGGAGTTTGAGGTTCACACAGAGGGTCCTCTCCAGAAGGGGTGTCATCCCTCCTCCCCCAGACAGCCCCCCAGGAAGCCGCAGATGTGCCCTCTGATGGGATGTGTGACCCCAGAGCAGGGGAGGCAGTGGGTTTCCTGGCATCCAGCCTCCCTGACCTGCTCTGTCGTGTCTCTGTCTCTGCTTCCCCAGCTCGGAGCCCGGTCTTTTCCCACTTAGCATCTTCTCTCCAGGGACGCTGGACCATCCGGGCGTTCACAGCGCAACAGAGGTTTCAGGAGCTGTTTGACACTCACCAGGATTTGCACTCAGGTCTGTGAGTTTCTGGAAATGATTCAGAGGAAGGGATGAGTTGCCTTCTGAGGCCTGACCTCCCCCTCAGGTGGCCCTGCTGGCCAGCACCTCTCTCTGTGCCTCCCTGCCCCACCCCTGTCCCCCTCTGCACATCCTCCCCCTCCCCCACCCTCCCTCTCAGCTTCCCCTCTGTGCTCCCCTCTGCCCCTCACAGCCCTGCTTTTCTCCCTGACTGCTTTGCATTGTCCTTCCCTCACGGTGCCCTGCGGCTTTCTGTCCCTTTAGGGCAAGGATCAGCCAACTTTTTTTGTTTTTTAGTGGGAAAGATCAACATGAAAAATATTTCAGGCTTTGTGTACTGTTTTGTCTGTGTTGCATCTACTCACCTTTGCTATTGTGGCACCAAAGCAGGCAACGATTATCTATCAGCCAATGGTCGTGGCTGTGTTCCAATAAAACTTGACTCACAAACCAGATGAGGGCTGTTCTTAGACCACAGGCTGGACTTTGACAAATGTCTTTTCAGAGCATGCAAGGTGGTAGAAGTGGTTGAGGGAAATAATTTCCTGGATTTGCCCCACTTGGTGTGTATTATTCTTTGTATCAGTGATGTTTTTCCTAGGGTAGAAATTTCAGAATTTCCTCTAAGTCTGTGAAATCCTTGCCTACCTTTCCATTCAATCTTTATTATATTTTGTAAGAGAACATTTTCAGGGCAACCTTCAGATCCTTGTAGCTGATGGTCATTTAGATACTGGCCCTTAAGACTAAACATGCGCAGGTCCCTGCCGTGAGCACAGAAGGTGCTGGAAACAGTGAGGGCTGTGCTCTCTGCTGTCAGAGAATAGGAACCGTTGACTTGTGAGAGGAAGAATCTCCCTTGAGGCCCCAGCCCTGCAGGAAACACACCAGTGAGACCATTTTCCATCATTGTCCTTGTGACCGTATTTCTGTTATAACCTGTGGGTTGAGGTTTTCAGCACACGCTTCCCACCAGCCCCTGGACTGATTCCTCTGTGTCCCACATGTTGTCTGGTGTGAGAGCCTAGATTTCTGGAATCTTCAGGTTCCTTGAGGGGATGACTTTGTGTGAAAATCTCCTGTAGCTCAACTGAGCAAAATATTCTTTCTCATGGGAAGCTGCTAATGTGTTTTCTCTGCCTGTTCATCATCCTTATTTTGGTTCATGAATCCAGAGGCCTGGTCCTTGTATTTGACCACATCCCGATGGTTCGCCCTGTGCCTGGATGCCATCTGTGCCATCTTTGTCATTGGTGTTGCCTTTGGGTCCCTATTTCTGGCAGAAAGTAAGTACAGATGTGGGTAACTATTTGTGGTATGAGTACAGTTTATGGCTTCATATACATTTATTAAATTAAACTCTTGCTAACTTGCCTAATATATACTGTTTGGTTCTAAGGAATTGTATTGAAGTGTTTGCAGCTTGTGATTCCGAGTGTGGCCTGTAGAAGGGAGTCATTTGATTCTTGATAAGACCTTTTATTCTTCTATCTCTCTTTGAATGGGTTGAGGTCTAGGCAACTGTAGCAAACTGACTTCTGAACATTCTAGGTCGTGTCCCATGGTTGGGAGAGAGAACCAGGTTCACCTTTAAGCCTTGTGTCCAGCTCAGGGCTTTGGGGTTTAGCTTTGGGGCCGCTTGGATCTGGTGGCTGAAGGTGCCTGGTGCAGTGTGGGGAGAAGATTCTCTGTAGGAATGAGCAGTCTCCTCCCTGCTCTGTGGGCACCAGATGAGCAGGTGTTGGCGTGGGTTATATGGAGTCACCCTCCCTCACTCCTCCATGGTAACAACACAGAATCACGGTCTTTAATGATGGAACAGGAGTTCCTGCCCTGGCACAGTGGGTTAAGAGCCTGACTGCAGTGGCTTGGGACACTGTGAAGGTGAGGGTTTGATTCCAGCCTGGCATAGTGGGTTTAAGGATCCAGTGTTGCCACAGCTATGGTGTAGTTTGCAGTTGTGGCTCTGATTCAGTCCCTGGCCCAGGGAGCTTCCATGTGCCACAGGTGTGGCCATAAAAATAAAAAAGAAATAATACTCTCATTATATGCAAGTGATTTAAATATTGTAAAGGTGTCTTCTTGGTAGAGTGACAGAAGGAGCTGGGCTTGGGAGAAGAACAGGACTGACTTGTTCTTTCCAGCAGGTAGTTCTGAGAAAGTTGGAAGCTGCATGTGAATCAGTGAAGTTAGAACATACCCTCAAACCATACACAAAAATAAACACAAAATGGCTTAAAGATTTAAATATATAACATGACACCACAAAACTCTTTCTTAGAAGAGAACATGGGCAAACCATTCTGTGCCATAAATTGTATCAATATTTTCTTTTTCTTTTTTTCTTTTTTGCTTTATCGGGCATATGGAAGTTCTCAGGCTATGGGTCAAATCAAAGCTGGAGCTACCGACCTATGCCACAGCCATAGCAACTTGGTTCTGAGCTGCATCTACCACCTGCACCACAGCTCACGGCAACGCCAGATCCTTAGCCCACTGAAAGAGGCCAGGGATTGAACCCACATCCTCGACCCCCATTCTTGTGGACACTAGTCTGGTATTTTACTGCTGAAACACAACAGGAACTCCTATACCAGTATTTTCTTTCTCTCTCTCTCTCTCTCTTTATTTATTTATTTATTTATTTATTTATTTATTTATTTATTTATTTTTTTTAGGGCTGCACCTGTGGCTTATGGAAGTTCCCAGATTATGGGTTGAATTTGATCTGCACCACAGCCACAGCAATGCCATATCTGAGCCATGTCTGTGACCTACACTGCAGCTCATGGCAACTCTGGATCCTCAACCCACTGAGCCAGGCCAGGGATCGAACTTGCGTCCTCTTGGATGCTAGTCAGATTCGTTTCCGCAGAGCCACAATGGGAGCTCCGACAACTCCCATTCCAATTCATTTTCTTAGGTTATTCTCCCATTGCAATGGAAGTAAAAGAGAAAAAGGGGGAGGGAACTAATAAAACTTACAAGCTTTTGTACAGCAAAGGAAGACATAAACAAAATGAAAAGACCACCTGTCGTCTGGGAGAACATATTTGCAAATGATGGGACCGACAAGGGCTTCATTTCCCAAATATGTAGACACCTCATACAACTCAATAACAAAACCTAAACAACCCAATTGGAAAATGGGCAGAAGACCTAGATAGCCATTTCTCCAAAGAAGACATACACATGGCCAGTAGGCACATGTAGAGATGCTCAGCATTGCTAATTTTTGGGTAAGTGCAAACCAGAATTGCAGTGACGTACCTCCCAACACCATTCAGAATGGCCATCATTAAAAAGTCTACCAGTGACAAATGCTGGGGATGGTGTGGAGAAAAGGGAACCCTTCTACACTTTTGTTGGGAATGTATGTTGGTGCAGTCATTATGGAAAACAGTATGGAGGCTCTTCCCAAAAACCTAAAAATAGAGTTACCATATGATCCAGCAATCCCACTCCTGGGCATATATGCAGAGAAAACCATAATTTGAAAAGATACGTGCACCCCTATGTTCACATCAGCACTATTGACAGTAACCGAGACATGGACACAATCTAAATGTCCATTAACAGATAAATGGATAAAGAATATGTGGTAGAGGAGTTATTATTGTGGTTCAGTGGGTTAAGAACCTGATTAGTATCCTTGAGGATTTAGAATTGATCCCTGGCCTCTCGCATGGTGTTAAGGATCTGGCATTGCTGTAATGTGTGGTGTAGGTCACAGATGCAGCACAGATGCAAGTTGCTGTGGCATAGGATGGCAGTTGAGGCTATGATTTGACCTCTGGGCTGGGATCTTCCATATACCTCAGGTGCAGCCCTAAAAGTAAAAAAAAAGAAGAAGGAGATATGGTATATTAGAATACTGCTAACCCATAGAAATGAAATAATGCTATTTCCAGCTACATGGACAGACTTCAGAATTGTCATACTAAGTGAAGTAGGTCAGGGAAAGACAAATATCATATGATATCACTTATATTTGGAATCTGAAATGTAAGACAGATGAGCTTGTTTATGAAACAGATACAGACTCACAGACATAAAGAACAGAATTGTGGTGGCCAAGGAGGAGCGGGGGAGGGGGCTGGGATGGATGGACTGGGAGTTTGGAGTTAGCAGATGCAAACTGATACATGCAGAATGGAGAAACGACAAGGTCCTACTGTACAGCGTGGGGAACCGAATTCCGTATCCTGTGGTAAACCAGGATGGCAAGGAATGTGAAAAAAGACTGTATGTATAACTGAATTACTGTACAGCAGAAATTATCACAACATTGTAAATCAATAAAATAAATTTAAAAAGGAATGGCGCTGACCTCATTCCTCCTCTTCATCCTCTTTTAGCTTTGAATGTCGGGCAGGTGGGCCTGGTGCTGTCTCTCGCCCTCACGTTCATGGTGATGGTCCCGCGGTGCGTCAGGCAAAGTGCCGAAGCCGAGACTATGGTAAAGTGTTTATCTTAACCTTCTTAGCCTGTTCTAGTCTCCTTGCCATCAAATGGTATAACATCAATTCTTATGTGAAATATTAAAACTGACGTTTTTACATTGTAGTTAACAGAATTTTCTAGGTTCTTCTCCCATCTGTTTAAAGTTAATATGGAATAAAATATACACATCTTTTTCTAACTCGTATGTGTGCCAGGTCAGCAGGTTTTCTGTTCATCACATGCTGTCTTCACATGTAATAAATGTCTCTGTAGGAGGGAGGTTCTGAAATCCTGGAAAGAATTAAAGTCAGTTTCTTAGAGACTTATTTATTTTTGTTTCTTAATTGGTAATTCCTCATTTTTGACAAAAGAAGAATGTAAGCTTTTGAGATTGGTTGTTTAATAGGTATCCTCCCCACCCCATTTTAGCATTTATTCTTGTATGTGTTGAACACCTGAATCTGCAGGTGTCCCTTCTTTCTGGCAGGATAAGCCCCGTCTCAGAATGTGCTGTCAGAGGTGTTGAGTGAATGGTCGTTTAGGAGGCCTTAGTCAGTTTGTAAATTATCTCCTTTTTTGAATATTTGCATCTTCTCCTAAGAGAGAAAAACAATATAGACGAAA
Organism: Sus scrofa; assembly: GCF_054392235.1. Taxonomy (NCBI): domain Eukaryota; kingdom Metazoa; phylum Chordata; class Mammalia; order Artiodactyla; family Suidae; genus Sus; species Sus scrofa. The sequence continues at coordinate 71,777,722 of NC_139393.1, forward strand.
TGTTTCCATTGCATTCTTCACTTTTGTAGAGAAGGTGACTAGTTATTAAAACGAGCTTGCTGACTGTCCAGTTCTGCTCGTCATGACAGACGCCCTTCTGTACCACACATTACTGATCAGGGTCCATCAGTATCCCTTCCTTTGACACAACTCTCTTGTTTTTTTATTCAGGTATGAAAAGTGGATCAGTAAAGTCTTAGCATTCAGTTCTCTAGTTCTTTTGGTTTTAATACAATGTTGAAGGAAGTGGCCGTAAGTGACAGTGTTACAGGACGATGAACAAGTTTGCAAATCATCAAAGGCCTCATCAGACGCCTCCTTCTGTCCTTTGGGGATGATAAGACCTGGGATAAACTTAACCAGAGAAAAGTCGACATAAAGATAAAAAAGCAAAACATCTCATTTACAGTCTCTGAACCTCCATAAACAAGACGCTTTGTTCCTAACCCACGTGATGTCATGTGTCTTTCAGATGATTTCAGTAGAAAGAGTGACTGAATATACAGACCTTGAGAAAGAAGCACCCTGGGAATATGAGTATCGTCCACCGCCATCCTGGCCCCATGAAGGAAGCATTGACCTTAGTAATGTGAGCTTCAGGTACAGCTCAGACGGGCCTCTGGTACTGATGGACCTGACATCATGGATTCCCCGAAGAAGCAAGGTTTGTTTAAGCCATTTGCCTCATTTATTGTCCAGCTAAAGGTTGAGCAACACATGTGCGATTGTCCACTCCAGCAGAGGCAGTGGGGAAGCTTGTGTCCACCAGAGAAGAGCCTAGAATCATGACTCATTGGGGGGTGAGGAACCAGGACCCCAAGCTCAAGGCAGGGCCCAGAGACTTGCTCAGAGTTGATGAAATCACATGGAAGGGAGCAGGGAAGACACACGTGGGAGATGGCAGAGGGCGTGTGATCTGGTCCTGCCAGCATCCCTGTCTGCTGGCAGTGTCCCTGTCATGCTCATCTTGGGGCCCTCGGCTGGGACCAAGGCAGGGTCCTGACAGAGACTAAACCAGAGCAGACACGGCGTCAGCAGCTCTTTGGCACTGCCCTCTCCTCCAGGTCCTAGCCCACATGCCATCCCCATGCTCAGGTCATGGTCATTCTCCCAGAGCCCTGTGTCCTACCAGCCCCCAGTATGCACAGCTGCCCCTCGACCTTGGACCTGTCACCTGGCTGCTGAAAGTCTCCTCATGCTCAGAGTCAGCTCTCTTGCACCTGCCTCTTCAGGCTCCTCTGTGCTTCCACAGCATCTTAGATAGTCTTTTCAGATAGAGCTTATGGTACATCAGTGGTTGGGTGATTCATCAGCACAATTTCAAACCATCAAAGGAAGTTTCTTAGAAAGCATGGTTTACGAGTCATGAAAAATTGTGTATGGGTAAGAAAGGACTTTACTGGAAGGTCTTGTTCAAATGCTATTCTGAATCGAAGTTTGGGTGAACCCCTCTTGTGACTGAGCATGAGGCTCTAGAAAGTTCTGTGCCATTTACTTTAGAGTTTTACTCATGTTTGTACTATGAAAATTGTGCCTTTACATTGTAATCCAGCTCTATGTGATCCTAATGCACTTATTTGCCTCTGTTGAGTGTAGTCTGGGGCCCATCCTGCCGTCCGGCCTTCCCTACACCAGCCTCCTGTAGGGACGGGAGGTGTTTCACCCCAGGCTCGGTTCTGCCTGGGCTCAGAGTCAGAGACAGCCCCGCGTAGCAGTGCCTGTGAGGCTCTCTCGCCACTGATGGGATCAGACATGGGTCTCGCTGCCTTAGGCAGGGCCACCGGTCTACTGGGCCTGTTTCCCGGGCACCTTGAGCCCCACTTAGCTTTAGATTCTTTAGGTTTCTCTCCCAGCCCTGCTATGGGTGCTGGGTCTTCCTGCTGACAGCCAGTCCACCTGACCTCAGGTCCCCTCTTGGCTCAGAGACGTCGGCCCTCTGAGCCACTCACTACATTATGGTCACCTGTGTCCCTGTCATGCTTTTACTGTTTGGCAGTGAGATCTCTATGGTTGGTAGGCTCCTTTAACTGTGGCTACAGCACTCCCCACTTTCTCTGTTCTGGCTACACAGAGAGACATGATAAGGTACCAGACCATCCAGGTGATAAGGAGGCCATGAGCAGAATGGAAAAGAGGCCGACACTGTGGCTTTGAGTCCTGTCTGTGACATATGAGCTCTGTTATTTGAGGCAGACTAGTTAATCTTAAAAGCCTCAACCTTTTCTTGTGCAAAATGGAAGTGATAGGCCTTAACCTCCTGGATAGCTGTACAACATAAATAAGACACATAAAACAGCCAGCATGGAGTTCCCCTTGTGGTGCAGCAGAAACAAATCCAACCAGCATCCATGAGGATGCAGGTTTGATCCCTGGGCTTGCTCAGTGGGTTGGGGATTTGGTGTTATGGAGAGCTTGGGTGTAGGTTGCAGCTGTGGCTCGGATCCTGCATTGCTGTGCCTGTAGCATAGGCTGGTGGCTGTAGCTCCAATTCGACCCCCTAGCCTTGGAACTTCCTCATGCCACAGTTGCAGCCCTAAAAAGCAATAAATGAATAAAAACCCAGCATAGAGACTGGCACAGAGTAAATGTTTGGACAAAGAGAGCTGTCATTTTAATTGAATGTAAAATGACCATAACCACTTTCCCTGGGTAAATTGTTGTCTCTTCGTGAATATGAGGGGTTGGCCATTTGAAATTGTATTTATGGCTCTAGGATCCATCTAATGCATCTGTCTCTCTGTCCAAATTATCATTACCAAAATATTGTGGTAATAGATTTTTCCATACATTTCTCTAGCCTGCATTAAAAATCTCAGCTCCCTACTAAATGCCTCTTCTGTGCAGGACTTCACAGGTCATACAAATAGTACAAAGGCAAACCCAGTATAGGTCCTGCTGTCAACATATACAGTCCAGTTGAAGATGTAAGAAAATGGCTCTATCAGCTGTGTAAGATAGAAGGTGGTCGTGATGTTTATAGACATTTAGGCAAAGATGATGTAACATCTGTTTCGGTTGAGAGACGCCTACATGAGGGATCAGGTAGAGCATTTCCGAGGAATGAGGCATGTGAGACAGACTTAGTGATGTGTGGCTAGGATTTCAGAAGGTGGCAATGCATGGGACAGGCATTCTGGGAGGTGGGACCAGCATGAGCACAGGCACAGTGTCCTGATCCTGTGAGTGAAGAACTAGGCCCCTGCAGAGCGTTCAGGGAACAGAAGTAGCAGGTGCAGAGCACCCACTGTCACGGTCCTTCCTCACCCCTACCCAGTGGTCCCAAGGGAGCTGACTCTGAGATGAAGGACAGAGAGGTTGGTGGGGACAGTTTCATAGAAGAGACTTTCTGGGGCGGAGTGACAGGCACAGACTCCTCCCTGGAGTTTGGAGCTCCCAGGCCTGTGGTCCTGAGCAGCCCACAGGCAGCGTCCCTGTCCTATCTTGGCCATTGACCCAAAGTCTACAGATGTCCCAGTTTGCACGGATGGGTCAGTTCAGTAGAGCTGATGGTGTGGGAACCTCCATACTTTCTCACAGTCACGTTCCCACCCGTGTCCCGATGCGTGTCGATGTGTCTGTGAGGACACCCAGAGACACTGGCGTGCCTGGTTTATTGTGCTTCACAGACAGTGCATCTTTTGCAGCTTGAACATTTGTGGCAGCCCCGTGTCAAGCAAGCCTATCAATGCTATTTTTCCTACAGCATTTGCTCACTTTGTGGCTCTGTGTCCATTTGGGTAATTCTTGGACTATTTTAAACCTTTCCATTATTATATTTGTTATAGTGATCTGGGATCTTCATTCTTTAATGTTACCACAACCCATTGAAGGCTCAGTTGATGGCATTTTTTTAAGCAATAAAGGATTTGGAAATTAAGGTTCGTAGAATGTTTTTCAGACATAATGCTGTTGTACACTTTGTAGAGTGCGGTTTAGTGTAAACGTAACTTTAACATGCACAGAGGAACAAAAATGCATATGACTCGCTTAATTTTGCGATACTCACTTTATTGTGGTATCTGAAACCAAATCTGCAGCGTGTTAAAGATCTGCCTGTACCCAGAATATGTGAGTCACATATATACACACGGGACCTGCCTATGTACAGAGAGTGGCCCATCTGTATTACATAAATTAGAGTTTAACTTAACATACAAAGTAGCTATAAAGATAATAAAGTTAGCTAGACCCACTTTTCCTACATTTAATCTCTATAATGATAAATTCTTTAATTTTTTTGGAAATGCCATGATTGATTTTACAGACTGAGATTTGAAACTTCAGAGTAATTCAAATGAGACAATATGAAAAATTCCCATTTGGAGTTCCCTGTTGGCCTAGCCTGGTGGTTGAGGATCAGCATTATCACTGCTGTGGCTCCGGTTTGAATCCTAGCATGGGATCTTCTGCACGCCTTGGGTATAGCCAAAAAAAAAGAAAAAAAAAGTCCCTGTATTCTGATAACAGCGCTCAGAAAGATTTAGTTCTTCTCTGTTTAAAGCCATGAGTTTTTTAAATTTACTGGATTAATTTACAAATGATTGAAAATATGTCCTGGACCCCCCACGGGTTCCAGATTCCTAAATAGAGATGAATTTCTCTCTTGGGAAGATCCCACCAGGGAATTATGCAGTTGGGCGAGCTCATTGATAAGACAGGCCAGTTTCTCTACACACGTTTGAATGCACACAGCTAAAAGCCAGTATTTACAGTATAGTTTTATTCCTCATCACCATTTTACCTGCATTATATCGATTCCTTAATCTTATTGTTAATGCACTTAATTTCTCTCTGCTTTGGTTTTAATAACTAGACTGATATTTGACATGTATCTTTCCAAGATACAATTGTTAAGTGTTAATTGGTTTATAAAATGCCTTTTCAACTGCCGTGATGAAAGGTCTCCTATAAATAGGAGATGTTCTTTGTGTAGTTGTTGTTGGGCTTACTATGTGTTTTGTGTCCACTGGCTATTGTCTCTTAAGACACTGAGACCTTTGTTTTATAATTTTAAGATTTTTCCTTTCAAGATAGAATATCATAAAGATATTTAATATCAGGAAGTAATTTAGTTTCCCTACCAAAGAATAATCCCTCTCAAATAGTAGATGCCTGAGAAGGTATTATTTGCGTACAGAACTTCTGACTTGTTGATCTCTGTAAAATTCTCAAGGTCCAAGTACCCAGACAGTAGGACTAAAGCTAATTCAATGAATTGTATCTAATGGAATGATTATTTATATCTAAAAGGTATAGACTTATTGTAAAATCTAGAAAAATGCCAAGACTGGACTTAAATATATAAAAAAGATATGAATCTGAAAAATAAATAAATAAAAGTTGACTTCCTATGAACCACCTAGGAGACTGGAGGCATTTCACTGGCACTAGATTGATTTTACTATTTTGTTATTTTTTATTTTTTTTTTTTGTCTTTTTGTCTTTTCAGGGCTGCACCCTCAGTATATGGAGGTTCTCAGGCTAGGGGTCTAATCAGAGCTGTAGCCACTGGCCTATGCCACAGCCACAGCAACACCAGAGCCGAGCCGCATCTGTGACCTACACCACAGTTCACGGCAACGCTGGATCCTTAACGCACTGAGCGAGGCCAGGGATCAAACCCTCATCCTTGTGGTTCCTAGTCAGATTCGTTTCCGCTGCGCCATAATGGGAACTCCTGATTTTGTTATTTTTAACTCTTTTGGAGACTAGGTGTTCTCAACCAGGGGACATTTGTCAATATCTGACATTTTTGGTTGCCACAGTTGTGGGGGTGCTTCTGGTATCTAATGGGTAGAGTCCAGGGATCCTGCTGAACATCCTACAGGACACAGGACTGCCCTCCAATGCCCCCACTACCCCGCAAAAAAAAGGAATTATCTGACCCATAATGTCAACAGTGCCATGGCTGAGACTCCTATAGACAGATCTCTATATAGAACTTTTAAACTTTATCTTCAGTAATCAAAGTTTTGCTGCCTATTGTTAATTGTTAATCCCTCCTGGATCTCTTTACAGGTTGGCATTGTAGGAAGAACAGGAGCTGGAAAAAGTTCCCTCGTCTCGGCCCTTTTCAGATTGTCAGAACCCAATGGTAAAATTGGGATTGATGGGATCTGGACAGCCAACATTGGACTTCACGATTTAAGGAAGAAAATGTCAGTCGTACCTCAGGTGTGCACCTCAGAGCATTCTCTCGTGGTCTTTTCATGAGACACCTAAGTTTAATTGCTTTTAATTTGATTGTTGTTTTTTCAAATTGCGTGAAGCTGTTGATCTTTTCCCTCCCAATAGAGCACGTTTTTAGTAGCAGATATTTTCAACAGTTATTTTCATCCAATATAAAGTTTTGTTTGTTCGTTCATTTGTACGTGATTTGTTTGATAACTTACCCAGATGGATATCTGGACTCTTCCACTGATAGCCGTATCATTCTGAGGAAAAAAAATATAAATGGTTCGTTTAGCACTGGAGAGTTTCCTAACAGGAAACACGAATTTTAAGTGTCTTAATGATGAACCTTTGCTATAGGAATTAAAGCCACCCTTTCAAAAGTGATCATCTCCCTGGAGGGCCTTCTGTGAAACAGTGCTTCTTTGAGAATTAGAGAGTGTGTGGGTGCTTTGGGGAGACATTGAGAATTCAGCCATTCATCAGCGAGTAGAACCAGGGAGGCCGTAGAGAAGAGTGAGGAGGAGCACGGGACTCGGATCCCATCTCTGTGCTCCTCAGGCTTCTCCCCCTCACAGGGCAGCTCGCAGTACCACCCCCTGGAGCTGTTGTGAGGACTGAACAGGTCCGTGTGTGTGGAGAGCTTCCTGCAGACCCCATGCCTGGTTGCTGTGACAGTGGAGCCTTGACGTGACCCTCTCTTCCTGGGCTCTGGTTCTGTTTTCTTTTCTTCCGCTTCTTTAAAATGTATGTTGTTCGGGGAGTGTTTGGAGATTGGATTATATGCACAGCAGACGTTCCTGTCATTCCTTTTGGTTCATCCACCCAAATAATTCAGACTATTGATTGAGCAATTACTAGTCTCTCATAAAATAGTCAAGGGCAACATAGGCTCTGTGCCCACATCTTCCATCCTGCCCTCTATCAGACTTGCTGTTTTTCTTTATTTTTTTTTTATTTTGAGGGGTATATATATATATTCTAGAATATATATATATTCTAACCTCTTGAGATGAGAAACACAGGGAAGAGTCAAGACAAAAGGCTCAGGCAGACGTGCTTCCTGGAGTGCGGGTACAGTGAGCTCTGAAGTGCCTCTTTAGGAGGAAGCATGTAGAACGTGGCACCAAAGGAAGGAGAACATGGACATGTGTCCTGTGATAGCACAGCTACTGCCACCCGCCCCTGACCTCTGAAATACCTGGAAGTAGTAGAAGTACTTTTGAAATCAAGATCTTTCTTTGAGACCACAGTGAGACACCACCTCGCACTCCTTATGATGGTCATTCTCAATAAAATAAGATAAAATAAGTGTTGATGAGCATGTCAGGAAATCAGAATCCTGGGAGTTCCCGTGTGGCTCAATGAAAATGAATCTGACTAGTATCCATGAGGATGCAGGTTTGATCCCTGGCCTCGTTTAATGGGTTGGCTGTCACAATGAACTAAGGTATAGGTTGCAGACGGATCTCGGATCCGAAGTTGCTGTGGCTGTGGTGTAGGCCAGCAGCTGTAGCTCAGATTCAACCCCAAGCCTGGGAACCTCCATATGCTGTGGGTGTGGCCCTTTAAAAAAAAGAGAGAAGAAAAAAAAGGAATCAGAATCTTTGTGCCTTGCTGGTAGGAATGTAAAATGGTGCAGCCACTGTGGCAAACAAGATGGAGGTTCCTCAAAAAAGTTAAAAATATAGTTATTATATGATCCAGCAATTCTGCTTTGGGGTATAGACTCAAAAGAATTGAAAGCAGGGTTTTTAAGAGATACCTGGATATGCATGTTTGTAGCAGCATTATTCACTGTAGCAAAAAGGTGAAGACAGTCTGTGGTGCAGGAGTTCCCTAGTAGGATTTCCTGTTGTGGCTCAGTGGTTAACAAAGCCGACTAGCATCCGTGAGCACGGGTTTGATCCCTGGCCTCGCTCACTTGGTTAAGGATCTGGCATTGCTGTGGCTGTGGTGTAGGCCAGCGGCTACAGCTCCAATTCGAACTCTAGCCTGGGAACCTCCATATGCCTTGGGTGTGGCCCAAAAAAGGACAAAAAAGAAAAAAGAAAAAGAGAGAGTTCCCTGGTGGCCTAGCCATTAAGGATTCAGCACAGCCACTGCTGCAGCTTGCGTTTGACCCCTGGCCTGGGAATTTCTGCATATTGTGGATGCAGCTGGAAAAAGTAGGAAAAAAATAAATATGGTTCATATACGAACAATGAAATAGTTCTCATCCTTATAAAGGATGGAATCCTGACACATGTTCCAATACAGAGAAACCTTGAGGGTGTTACGCTAAGTGAAATAACCAGTCACATGAGACAGATACTACATGATTCTACTAATGACAGGTACCTAGAGCAGTCAGTTCATGGAGACAGGAAGTAGAATGGTGGCTGCCAGGAGGTGGGGGAAGGAGAGTAGGGCTTTCTTGTTAAATGGTACAGAGTATGAGTTTCACAAGCTGAAAGGAGTTCTGTGGCTGGATGCTGGTGTTGGCTGTTCATCAGTGGGAATGTGTTTAATACTACTGATCTGTACACCTGAGGATGGTTAAGGTAGTAAATTTTCTGTGTATTTTAATCACAGTAAAACATTTTTAAAGATATCACTTATGGGAGAAATAGAAATAAATTTTAGCACATAAAATCTCTCTGTTAAAAGATTCCCCCTGTTATTTGATTTCATGACTTAGTGATTACAGTAGAAAACAGATGAGTTTGCATTCTCAGGTTTTATGTTTTGATTGTACCCACTTCTGACATGGGCCAACTGAAACTAGGTAGCAGAAATGATGAGTGTGCCTGAAAGTCCTTTTATGTCCTTGGATGACAGGATTTAGAAATGTGCCCCTGTGTTTTTAATGCTTCTTAATAAGAAAAGTTTTATGCTTGTGTACAGAAAAGAATTCTGTAAACAAAGAAATAATGTTGGTTCTGTTCCTAATGTTTGGAAGCACATCTGAGCAAAGGCTAAACCTTCCTTGGCATGAGCAGGTTTAGTTCTGCTCCTTTGGTTTCTACCCTACTTTGGAGTATGCTGTACATGGACACTCTGCATTCTTAGAAACAGTGCTAAGCTTTGTATCCACGCAGATAAGGCTCACCAACCATTGTAAACACAGAACCCTTATTATTCCACTTTTATTTTAGGAACTACTGCCTCACAGATTTGTTGTGAGGATGTCACTGGATGAGAAAAACGTTTGTTGTTGGGAACGCTCAGTCAGCAGCAACTATTATTATTCTTAAGGATCGAGGCACTGACCTTTTAGGTATTTTTCTTGTTAAGAGAAGAAAGTAACACATTCTGGAATGACTTTGCTCATTAATTTTTGTAATCCATGATTTTTTTATATTTATTGCTTATAATATAAAAAATTATTTCTACAAATTTAAAGAGTAAAGCATACACACAAAAACACATGTTCAATAGAAGTTTTGGGGAAAAGCATAGCAGATAAGTGTCTAATTTTTTCTTTTCTGGCGCCCCTCCCTCCAGGCTCTTTCCTGACCACCGCCCTGTGCTCATTCAGACTTCCCAGTCTCCCATGAAGACCTCTGGCATTTTTCTCAGTCCTCCCCACATGCTCCACATTTTCTTCCTATAAGCCTCTAGAGGGCCTTTGTCTCTCATTTCTGTTGCTTTAGTGCTTGTTGAGGCCCTGACAAGTTACAAGCATTAATAATAATTCCTAACATTTGTGGAATCCTCAACATGTTTTAGCCTCTTTTCATAACATCTCTCACTTAATCCTCCCAATTCTGTTGTTATCCTTACCTGACAGATGAAAAAGCTGAGGTACTGTTGTTGCAGAAACCGCAAAAACTGTGGCAACGGAAGGAGACAAACAGCACTCGGAGATATGGAAAAGCAAGGTTTATTAAGCACCGGTGCGGGCTCAGAAGAGTCACCTCCAGAGTCTGAGCACCAGGTCTTTGTTCTCAGTAACGTTTATACACTACAAGGTCTTGATTTTCCCATGTAAGCATCCCGGACCTCCCCCATCCCCAAGCGGACAGTGTTCCTCCCTAAGAAACTGAGCAAGCAAGGTTACAGAAGCGGAACTGATAAGCAATGCTGGGTACATGATTAGCAGGGCTGCTGGCTTGGACAGAGAGCACACAGTTGTTACATTATTACAAGAAGGGTGGCATAGTGATGAGCACAGCTGGAAAGGCTTGCAGCTGCCTTCTTAGCCAAGGTGGGGTGATTCTTTAGTTAAAACTCCATTTCACTGTGAGCTACCCCACTACCAAGCGAGGGGCAGGGCCAGGATTCAAATTTTGTGTGTCTCTGTTTTTTCTTAGTTTGAAGTATAGTTGATTTATATGTTTCAGGTGCACAGTAAAATGATTCAATTATACATATATCTATATACATATTTTTTTCAATTGATTTTCCGTTATAGGTTATTGCAAGATTTTGAATATAGTTCCCTGTGCTATACAGTAGGTCCTTGTTTATCTATTCTGTATATAGTAGTCCATATATTGTAATCCCAAATTCCTAATTTATCCCTCCCCCACGTCCCCCTTTTGTAACCATTAGTTTCTTTTCCATGTCTGAGTCCATCTATTTTGTAATTAAGTTCATTTGTATCATTATTTTAGACTCCACATATAAATGATATCATATGATAATTATTCTCTGACTTACTTCATTGTATGATACACTCTAGAACCATTGCTGCAAATGGCATTATTTCATTCATTTTTATGGCTGAGTAATATTCCCTTACATTCCATATATATATATATATATATATATACCACATCATCTTAATCTATTCTTCTATCAATTGGCATTTAGGTAGCTTCCATGTCTCTGCTGTTTTAAGTAGTGCTGCTGTAAATGTTGGGGTACATGTATCTTCTTGAATTAGTATTTTCAGTTTTTCTACATATATGCCCAGAAGTGGGACTGCTAGACTATTTGGTAACTCTTTCCTTCAGTTTTTAAAGGAACCTCCATACTGTTTCCCATAGTGGTTGTACCAGTTAGCAGTGTAGATGGGTCCCCTGTTCTCCAAAATCTTCCCAGTATTTGTTTTTTGTAGACTTATAAATAATGGCCCTTCTGACTGGTATGAGGTGATACCTCATTATAGTTTTCATTTGCATTTTGCTAATAATTGGTGCCGTTGAGTATCTTTTCATGTGCCTGCTGGCCATCTGTATGTCTTCTTTGGAGAAATGTCTATATCTGTTTAGGTCTTCTGCCCATTTTTTGATTGGGTTGTTTGATTTCTTTTCTGTTGCTGTTGTTTTGTTTTGCTTTTTAGGGTTGCACTTGTGGTATATGGAAATTCCCAGGTTAGAGGTTGAATAGGAGCTGCCGGCCTACACCATGGCCATAGCAACGCCAGATCCAAGCTCTGTCTTTGACCTACACCAGTTCATGACAATTCTGGGTTCTTAACAAGCCCAGGACTGAACCTGCATCCCCATGGATACTAGTTGTGTTTGTTACTGCTGAGCCACAACGGGAACTACCTATTTTGTTTTGTTTTGAAATTGAGCTGTTCCATACATAGAAATCTGTTCTTGTTCTGTATACTTATAACAAAATAGCAGAAAGAGAAATTAAGGAAAAAATTCCATTTATCATCACATCAGAAAAAAAAAAACCCAAGGAGGCAAAAGACCTATACCCCAAAATCTATAGGATATTGATGAAAGAAATTGAAGATGGCACAAACAGATGGAAACATATGTCATGTTCTTGAATTGGAAGAATCAATATTGTTAAAATGACTAAAGCAACCTACAGATTCAGTGCAGTCTCTGTCACATTACCAATGGCATTTTTCACACACCTAGAACAAAACATTTTAAAATGTGTATGGGAAAAGAAAAGATCTCTAATAGCCAAAACAATCTTGAGAAAGAAGTGCAGAGCTGGAGGAATCATGTTCCCTGACTTCAGACCATACTACAAAGCTACAATAATGAAAACAGTACAGTATTGGCAAAAACATCAGATACGTAATCAGTGACACAGGATAGAAAGCCCAGAAATAAACCCATGCACTTATGGTCAGTTTGTCTTAAGACGAAGGATGGAAGAATATACAGTGGAGAAGACAGTCTCATTAATAAGTGGTGCTGGGACATCTGGAACAGCTCCATGTAAGAGGATGAAATGAGAACATTCTCTAACACCATATACACAAATAAATTCAAAATGAACTACAGACCTAAATGTAAGAGGAGATACCATAAAACTCCTAGAGGAAAATATAAGAAGAACACTCTTTGACATGAATCACAGCAATATTTTCTTGGATCCATCTCCTAGACTAATGGGGAAAAAAAAAGCAAAAATAAATCAATGGGGCCTAATTAAGCTTCAAAGCTTTTTCACGGCAAAGGAAAATATAAACAAAGCAAAAAGAACTCTTAGGAAATGGGAGAAAATATATGCAAATTATGCAACTGACAAAGGGTCAATTTCCAAATAGAGACAGGATTCAAATTTAATTTAAGGAGAATTCCAGCTCCATAGCCTGAGCAGATAACCACTCTGCTAGTGACCTCAAAATCCTCTTGATTGCAGTCCATGGTAGAACTGCTTCATATCATGATTTTATGTGAGCATGGAGCACACACGTAAGACACACACAGGAACAAAAACTTCACAAAATAATATTACTCTTGCTCTGTGCTCTGATCTTTTCTATCAGTTCTAGTTCATATTAGAGACAATGATGGTCATGTGGCACATTTATTTCCTGATCCTTTGGTTGCTCCTGCATTTTGACAAACACTGTCCCTCCCTATCCCCCTGTTGGGCTGGTCCTGGTCCATGTGAGCCTCGTACCAGGGGCTTAATTGTTCCAGATTCTCCCGGCAGCCCTGCAAGGTTAGCGCCATCTTCCAGTGAGGGGACTGACACTTGGGAAGGTTAAGAGCTCACTGTGAGTCTACTAGCTGATAAGCAATAGAATCAGAGCTGAGAACTGTCCTTTTTTTTTTTTTTAAACTAAATGTTTGTTGAAGTGAATGATATTCTCATCAGATTTTTTTTCCACTTTTTCCTATCACCCCACTCAAAAGGATTCCCCAAACCATAACAAAAGTGAATAACTACAGAGCAAAGCTGGAAGGTATTTCTCCTAGTGTTGTACCCGTAATTTGAAGGACAGTATCAGTTTAGAGACAGGCTTATTCACTTATATGCCATGGGCTAATAAGTGTCAGGAGAAGATATTCAATATCTTACCCTCTCCAGCGCAGAGCCATTTTTCTTCACAGTGTCAAGCTGGCTATGGAGGTGGAGAAAATCTATTGGTTTGGTTACCTGAAGTTACCTATTTAAGTGCCGAAAGCTTATATCCTTCTTCCGCCAAACAATAGGAAGCAGTGTTGCTTGTGTCTGAACACCCTGATGGAGGGACCCTAGGAAGCTGAGAGCAGACTCTGCACAGGGTCTGCTCTTGGGTGCTATTTCTTGAGTTGTCTGCTTAGCTGGGTGGGGTCCACATCAACCTCCCTGACTCCCTGCTCCCTGTGATCCTGGGAGCAGCGGGAGCTTCCGGGGTGCTCTCTCCCTCCCAGGCTCATCCCTGTCACTGCTGACCCCATCATGAGCAGATCAGAAGATGTGGTCTTAGCAAGGACCTGCACAGGAACCAGAGACAGAGGAGTGGGGACTTAGTCAGTCCTGGAGTCCTGGGGGGACCTTTCAAAAACAGTTATGGAGGCATAGACAGTGCTTCTCCATTTGTGTTCTGACTTTCAGGAAGAAGCAATAATTGAAAGCACTTCAAATACTTTCCACTGACAATGGGCAGCCACAGTGTATGTGTTCTTTGTGCTCCAGACTGAAGTGTGTTCCCCAGAAAGAACAGCAACTGTGATGATATTAAGGGAACAGAAGCAAAGTTGCTTCTCTGAAAGAATCTGGAAAACAGATTTCAAAACTTCATTGGATGTTTCTTCATACCTAGGGATCTTTATCCTTTTGGCACAAAGATAATATTTTCAGTTGAAGAGGGATCCCATGTAAACTGAGTATTTATCATTGTAACTCAAAGACTAACAATGTCTGTCATCTTTATCATGATTAAACAGATTCATTTTTGATATTTAAGAGGTTTTGTAAAAAAAAACAAAAGGTGAATATTTTTTAAACAGCCCATGCTGCTCATTTGGTATTTCCATTCCTGCATTTTTTCAGTAGTTTGAAGAAACTGAACCAGAGCTGTCTCTTAAGACTCCTCCCTGATTACCTAGGTTTCTTTCCCTTTTTTTCTTAGTAATAACAAACTCAAAGAGGAGGTGGATGTAGTGTTACTAGTAAAGAAAGACAACTGGATTCTAGCCTAATGCAGGCAGCACTTTGTTTCTGACACTGAAATCTTTGTAAAATCCCATGAAACTGCTCCTTGGAGTCTCTGAAAGAGGATGTTATGGGACTTAAATTCTCTTTGCTTTGTTGGTAAACTGTTCTTTTCTTCTGATTATGGATGATGATCAGTTGATTTAGAGGCTACAGGATTTAAAAAGAAAAAAAGAAGGAAGTCAAGATTTATAGTGACTTCAAGTGATACCCTCATTCTTAAAACAGGGGTATTGGCTGCCTCTTAAGTAGGTCCTCAGGTTAGAAATGAGAAGGTAGGTCTTAGGAAACAGCAGCAATAGCTACTCTTGAGGATGTGTTTTAGTGGAGGGTGGTTTTCTGGTTTGGGACTGAAATGATTTGGGCAAACTATTGTGCTTTATCTGCATCCTTTGTCACCAGTTGTATGCTTTTTGCCTTGATCCCAGTCCTTAAGCTCTGAAGGTGAGTGGGTAGGGTTTCTTTTTAAGATAATGAGGGTCTTGTCTTTTAGCTGCATAGACATAAGGGCTAGTAAGACTGCAGTTCTCAGTCTTGCAGCTGTGTTGAGGGATTATCCACTTACTACACTAAGTGCTCTGATTCAGAGTGGCCGTTTTTGGGTAACACAGCTAATATGAACTTGTGTTATCTTAGTTAAAGTACAAAAAATTACTACTGAATGTGGCAGAAAATTAAATTTGGTTTTGGTTTGTTTTTAGTAATTTCATTGAAGTATAGGTGACTCCCAATGTTTGTTAGTTTCAGGTGTACATCAAAATAAAACAGACAGACAGACAGACAGACAGACAGACACACACACACACACACACACACACACACACACACACACACATCCATTCTTTTCCAGATTCTATCCCCATATAAGCTATCACAGGGTATTTAATGGTTTTCCTCGAGATACCGAGTAGGTCCTGGTTACCAATCGATTTAGTATATAGTAGTGTGTACATGCCAGTCTCAACCTCCCAATTCATACAAAGGATTAAATTTTAAAAGCATAAATTTTAAACCATGATGAATACAATTTGCGGGTGGGGAGCTGCACCCAAAGTTCCCAGGCCAGGGATCAAACCTTCATAGCAGTGGCGGCCTGCCATGGCAGTGCTGGATCGTTAACCCGCTGTTCTGCAAGGGACGTTCCAAAACAGTTTGGAAACGAATGTCCCACTTACTATTTTACATTGAGCAAGTGTATTGGTTTCCAATACACTCTGCTGTGCCAGCTAACACTTAGTAAATGCAGTTTAATTGTGTACCTTCAGGAAAAAAAAAAAATGTGGGCGGATAAATTTTGTGAGTATTTACGTGAAGGTTGTGTGTCGTAATATAAATGTCTACAATGAGTGTTTTGCCTGCAGATGTTTATAAAATTAATTTATTAACTTCATTGCTTAGAGGTGAGTAATTAAATATTATCTGTCGGAAATGATCATTAGTTTGACCCTTACCTGCCCTTGCGGTGTATGTCTCTGCGCATTTTGGTTACTTTCGAAGATAACAGTGGTTTCTTATTGGCAAGGGATGAACGTAAAAACCAAAGCAAACACTGTGCATAAAAGACATTGACATTTTAAAACAGACATTGTTCACGAATTGCCGCTTTAAAGAAAAACGCAACTTCAGTCAGTTAATGTTTTTTTTTTTTTTCTTTTTTTTTTTTTTCTTTTCCCACTGTACAGCAAGGGGGTCAGGTTATCCTTACATGTATACATTACAATTACATTTTTTCCCCCACCTTTTGTTCTGTTGCAACATGAGTATCTAGACATAGTTCTCAATGCTATTCAGCAGGATCTCCTTGTAAATCTATTCTAAGTTATGTCTGATAAGCCCAAGCTCCCGATCCCTCCCACTCCCTCCCCCTCCCATCAGGCAGCCACAAGTCTCTTCTCCAAGTCCATGATTTTCTTTTCTGAGGAGATGTTCATTTGTGCTGGATATTAGATTCCAGTTATAAGTGATATCATATGGTATTTGTCTTTGTCTTTCTGGCTCATTTCACTCAGTAGGAGATTCTCTAGTTCCATCCATGTTGCTGCAAATGGCATTATGTCATTCTTTTTCATGGCTGAGTAGTATTCCATTGTGTATATATACCACAACTTCCAAATCCAATCCTCTGTCAATGGACATTTGGGTTGTTTCCATGTGCTGGCTATTGTGAATAATGCTGCAATGAACATGCGGGTGCACGTGTCTCTTTTAAGTAGAGCTTTGTCCGGATAGATGCCCAAGAGTGGGATTGCGGGGTCATATGGAAGTTCTATGTATAGATTTCTAAGGTATCTCCAAACTGTTCTCCATAGTGGCTGTACCAGTTTACATTCCCACCAACAGTGCAGGAGGGTTCCCTTTTCTCCACAGCCCCTCTAGCACTTGTTATTTGTCGATTTATTAATGATGGCCATTCTGTGTTAATGTTTTAATCAATCCTTCTTTTCCTTCAACTTTTTGTTGAAATTTTACTGATTTTGAAACATTTGGCACATAACAGAGAAATATTTATTAAACTATGTTCTTTCATCTAATACTGCTAAGTAAATACTAGTAATGCCCAGTATGTTCTTTGAAACTGTTCCTACAGATTTAAATGTGGGCCCTTATTGCTGTCGGAGATCTTAACCTTATTATTATTTTTTTTCTTTTTACGACAACCAGCAATGGTTTGGTGCTAATGAGCAGAACCTCCTTAAGGCCTGCAGTGTGTCTGAGGGCTCTGACCACAGCTCAGCCTGAAGCAGCTGCAGGCGTCTGGCAGGGGCTCAGGAGGAGGGACTCCTTTTTCTGCAAAGAATCTCATTCTAGTCTCCAGTCTTTGCAGAGCCTCATCCCCTTCAAGGAGTTTCCTGAAGAGAAGAAGGTGAGGGAGGTGACAGTAGAGAGAGGCCCCGATTATGAAGCAGGTGATTGAACTTTAAATGGGGTCCCTGGCCTGTTCTTCTGAACCAGCAAAGCAGCTGTCATTAACCTGCTAATACTGTGAGCCTTTTCTTTGTGAATGGAAGGAAGAGATTAAAAACAAAGTTATTAAAAAGATTTTTTTTTTTTTTAGCTTAGGTAACGCCTCTCTAGAGTATATGTTGAAAACCTGGTGGATGCTTCAAACCTTAGACCCCTTACAAGACGTGAACTTGCTCTGTGAGAGGAACCTGGAGGGAAAAACTGTTCAGGTCACACAAGCTGTGATGGGCAAAGAGACATTCTTGTCCTTATTATGAGCACAGAGACCCCATCTCCCTTCGCCCAGTTGGGCTCAAAGCTGGTTCATTAACCTGCCTTTTTCAGGCCCATCACCTCCTCAAACACGAGTCCTTGAAGGGTCCCGCATCTGGGCCCCAGAGTAGAATCCGGCCCCTGGTTTAGAGCCTTGAGGGAAGGTGGGGAGAGTCAGAGGGGAGGGGGGAATAGTGGGCACCAGCCTCCCCTCGCCTGCTCACGTCGTTTGTGTAAACCTCGTGGAAAAGCCGAAGGAAGCGCCATTGCCTGGCCTGTGGAAACTAGAGTTGCTCATTCCAGAGAGTGAGAAGTTTTTCCAGAATGTAAAGTAGATGATGGTGATTTCCCTGACAGGGAACTCTTACCATTGCCTAAGTGGTTGTTTAGTCTTTGAACCTAAATTTGAGAGTTTTAAGGGGACCTTGCATTTGGGTCTCAGGATTTTTCAGCTCAGTTCGGTATTCCTTTTGTAATGTCATATGACCAGTGATTTTCAGTGCTTTGGAGGTATGTTGGCCGCTTAAACAGCTTTGTGCAAAGAGAGCTCCCTTCATAATTTTTTGAAAAATTTTATTTATATGTAGTTAATTGACAAGGTTGGGGTAATTTCTGCTGTACAACAAAGTGACCCCATCATGTGTATACACATATCCATTTCTCTCAGATTCTTTCCCCACATAGATTATCACCGGACACTGGGTAGAGTTCTCTGAGCTGTACAGCAGGTCCCCAATGGCCAGTCCTTCCATATACCTCAGTGTGCATATGCCAATCCCAAACCCCCAGTCCATCCCTCGCTTCCCCCCACCTGTTCCCTTTGGTAACTGTATGCTTTTCAATGTCTGTGTATCTGTTTCTGTCCTGCAAATAAGTTCATTTCTTTTTATATTCCACATGTAGGTGATATCACATGATGCTGATCTTTCACTGCCTAACTTCACTTAGTATGATTATCTCTAGTTCCATCCATGTTGCTGCTGATGGCATTGTTTCATGCTTTCTGTGGCTAAGTAATAGTCCACTGTGTATCTATATACCACATCTTCTTTATCCATTCTTCTGTCACTTGACGTGGAGGTTGTTTACCTGTCTTGTCTGTTGTAAGTAGTGTTGCAGTGAACACTGGGGTGCATGTATGTTTTTGAATTATAATTTTTTTCTGGATAGATGCCCATAAGTGGGATGGCAAGATCATATGGTGGTTCTATATTTAATTTTTTGAGAAACCTCCATACTGTTTTCCATAGTGGTTCCACCAATTTACATCCCCACCAACAGTGTAGGAGGATTTCCTTTTCTCCGCACCCTCTCCAACATTTATTATTTGTAGACTTTTTGGTGATGGGCATTCTGGATGGTATAAGATGGTACCTCATAGTAGTTTTGATTTGCATTTCTTTAATAATTAAAGACATTGAGCATCTTTTCATGGGTTTTTTGGCTATCCGTATGTGTTCTTTGGAGAAATATCAAGTTAGATCTTCTGCCCATTTTTTTTCTTTTATCTTGTTTGTTTTCTTGCTATTGAACTGCAGGAGGTGGTTGTATATTTTGGAGATTGATCCCTGTCAGTTGCTTCTTATGCAACTATTTTCTCCCATTCTGTAGGTTGTCTTTTTGGTTTGTTTATGGCTTCCTTTGCTGTTCAAATGCTTTTAAGTTTAATTAGGTCCCATTTGTTTATTTTTGTTTTTATTTTCTTTAGGAGGTGTATCTGAGAAGATATTGCTGTAGTTTACATCAGAGAGTGACCTCTGTTTTCCTCTAAGAGTTTTATAGTATCTGGTCTTACATTTAGGAATGTCTTTTTAATTTTGGATTTTGCTTAGAGTTGTGTCTTTTTTTGGTGGCACAGTGTGTGTCTTCTGCATCCATTTCTCTCTCACCAGACTTCAAACTAAGACAATAGGGAAAGAAGGTACAGGAAGCTCTCCGAGTGTCCTCCTTCTTCATGGCTACGGAAAGAAATGTCTTCTTCATCTTTCTTCGTGGGCTTTTGTGAGTGAGGAGGAACAAACAGTCCAGCCCAAGGCCAGGCGGGAGGATTAAAGGCTGGTGATTCCTTGCACCAGTTCCTGGGCCCTTGTGGAAGAGTCAGGTCTCCTTTGTTCCCACATCCGTGCGTCCCATTGTCCTGCCCCTTCACTGAAAGGAGCCAGTTGGGCTCTTCTCTGCTGCCCGTGTTCTTGTGGTTTAGGTTACTAGAGCTTTCCAGAAGAAAACGTAAATGACCTATGTGAGCTTATGGGCGAGATTCTGTCTTGAAACCAAGAAAGAGGCTTGTATTTCCAGACTGATTTACTTGTGTCTCTTCTGGAAGCAGATGAATAGGAACAATAGTTTTTTTGTGTGGTGCTCGTCACAGTGGGTTTCAGGTCACCCTGGCCCTGCAGTTAATAGTGAGGTTTTGTGAGGCTCATTCTCCTGATGCACTGTTGAGATGATGTGGGGGTCAGCTGGTGCAGGATCAGAGGTGATCTCCTCATGAACAGAGGTACCGCAGACCTCAGTATCTGAAACTCTCTTTGCACGTGTGGAGATGTCCCCCTTATACACCTGGAGAGATTCCAGATCCCAGAAGACTTGCTGACCAATGCAGAAAATATCCTGGTTCATTCTTCAGGGCCAATGTGAAAAAATACAACAGTTTTGCTTTGAGGCACAAACCTCAACTAATCATGCTACTGGTATTTCCTAGTATCAGACCAGAGTGGACAATTTATCTAGCTCTCCTGATGCAAAGTTCCTCAATTAATAATAGTGATGATAATAATAATAATTTGTATTTTTAGGGCTGCACCTGTAGCATATGGACATTGTCAGGCTTGGGTTCAAATCGGAGTTGCAGCCACTGGCCTACACCATAGCCACAGCAAAGTCAGATCCAAGCCACTTCTTCGACCTACACCACAGCTCATGGCAACACCAGATCCTTACCACAATGAGTGAGGACAGGGATCAAAAACCAGCATCCTCATGGATACTGGTCAGATTTGTTTCCACCGAGCTACCACAGGAACTCCTCCTCAAATAATTATATCCTTATATTTTTGTTTAGGCAGTTGTTTTGTTGAATGCCGTACTTTAGGTGTCAAGGATCATAGGATTTTCTGGCAAAATAACCACTCCTCACTTAGTTTAACCAGAATTAGAGGGTTTATTAACAAAAGAATACAGTTAAGACACTGGTTAAGGCATAATAGTAAAAGATAGAGATTCAAACATCATCAAATTGGGGAAGCACCTACATCCAGATCCAGGCAGCACTGGGGAGTCCCATGAATAGCAACCTGGAGTCCCAGTTGGGAAGAGCTCCGGGCAGTGCACCCACTCCACAGGTAATACTTCAGTTTGCCATTCGAAAGAGTCCAGCTTTTAGCACCAGGCCATGGGCTGTTCTTTTCTCTTCTTCGGCTTTTTTCTTAAGATGACACATTCCAGCACTTTCCTTTTTTAGTGTTCAGTTGTCTGCAAGATATTTTAGAGCCTACGTTGTACAGTGGAAATTAATTGAGAGATACTGTTTTGTAAACAAGCATTTGCAACCTTGTTTTTAATGATTATGGTAAATTTTGGTTTTCTGTATTTTAATTCTGTTCTATAATCAGCCTAGCATGATAAAAATTGTATTTAATTTAATAACATTCACAATTTTGGGGTATTTAGGAACCTGTTTTATTCACTGGAACAATGAGGAAAAATCTGGATCCCTTTCATGAGCATACGGATGAGGAACTGTGGAATGCCTTAGAAGAGGTAATTTATTAAATGTAATTAACTTGTTAGTATAAGTGTGTGTACATTGGTAGCATTGCAGGTAATTAAGGGGAGCTTATGAGTTTAACTGACTTTGTTTACCTCCTAGGAGACCATTGATGACAAGGGTACACCTGTAAATGAAAATGTGTGTATTAACGGTGATGAAAACTAAGATGATGCCTTATGTTTTCATTTTAGCTTTATTCCTAGAACCCAGTGTAACCAGAGACATTATCTTGTCCTTAGCAAGGCACTAAACTAGAAGATATAATTATGGGTTCAATTTCTACCAAGTGAGCCAATAAATTAATTACCTTAATTACCCTGCAACACTTACTTTATTCCTCGGGTCTTAGGGTGCATCTACTAAGTGGAGACAAAAGTAGTTTTTTCATTATTAACGGAAAGAAATGAGATCATACCAATAAAAAGCTATTAAGTTTTATCAGTGTTTATAAAGGTAAATTATGCAGTTGGGATGTGATGATAATTATTTTTGACAATCATGTCATTTTGATGCTGTAGCAGGAATACAGGTAACAGAACCTGGATCTTCTGCTCAGTGTTTTATATGCAGAATTTCATTTCTAGAGAATTTTCTGTTAAATCTGTCTTCTGTCCCTTTGGAATACCCCTTTGAATTTCCTCATCTTTGCATTCAAAGGATTTTGACTTTTTAAATTTTTATTTAGTTTTTTTACATATACATATATCCATCCTTTTTCCCATATAGATTATTGCATTGAGTAGACTCTCTGTGGTTTGTATATTTTGATACAGATTATTTAGTGTATTCACCCTAGTTTTGCAAATTGATTCTATGATGGCAGAAACTCTGTTTAGATTTCTGATTTCTCAGAGAACCTAGCTCAGTTTTTTGCTTTTAAAAAGAAGCACTTAATAAAAAGGCACTAAGTGTTTGGTGATCTCTTTATTTCAGAGAAGTGTGGCTTACTTCTTAAATTTTTGTTTTAAAATACAAATCTATGTGACTGTTCACATTCTTATATTGAATTGGTGCGTTTGTCATTTAGTGTCACCCCTCTAGGGATAGCTGTGTTGTCTGTAGGCAGATTTGATGGCCCCAATAATTTCCTGCCAGTGATTCTGGTTCCTGAGGGCATGTCATCACTCATTCTTTACACACTCACCCTGCATTCAAGCAACTGTGGGACTTTTATTCTTCTAAACTAAGACAATTACTTCACCCTCTCTGATTGAAAAGCATTGCACCTCTCATATTTCATTTAAGTTTGTGAGTCTTTCTACATTGAAATCCTGGAAGAGAAAGGTGGGGAGAGCAGTTAATCACCAAATATAAAGAAAAATGATGACCCAGTGATCTTGAAATCACAGGGTAGATTTAACGGTGAAATTGTGATACCTTAAAAAAAAAAAAACTGGAAATACTGGAAAATCATTTTTCCTTCTTTTTCCTTTTCTTTTTTTGGTAGGGTTGCTCCCACGGCATATGGAGGTTCCTAGGACAGGGATTGCATCAAAGCTACACCTGCCGGCCTATACCACAGTCACAGTAATGCTAGATCCGAGCCATGTCTGCAACCTACACCACGGCTCAGGCAATGCTGGATCTTTAACCCCCTGAGCAGGGCCAAGGATCGAACCCAAATCCTCATGGATACTAGTCGGATTCATTACCTGCTGAGCTACAGTGGAAACTCCTGGTAAATCATTTTTCTATTTGATTCCCAGCTTGAGATCTCTCTTAACAAATCCTCTGGTAGTAAAATTACTCTGGAATTTTAGAACACATTTTCCCATAGACAGAGAGGTTATATTAATTAGGAGACAAAGCCTGTACAAACTATCTTGGAGTTCCCATTTTGGCTTAGCAGGTTAAAAACCCAACTTTGTGAAGATGTGGGTTTGATTCCTGGACTCATTTGGTGCGTTAAGGATCTGGCATTGATACAAGCTGCAGTGTAGGTCGCAGATGCAGCTTGGATTGGGCATTGCTGTGGCCGTGGTATAGACCCCCCTCCATTGTAGCTCTGATTCGACCCCTAGCCTGAGAACTTCCATATGCTGCAGGTGCTGCAGAAAAACAAAAACAAACAAACAAAAAAGATTTAGAACTTGGACCAAACTTATACTTAATTCATCTCTAGGAACCAAAATTAAAATAAAATTTAGTAGCTTCTGAATTCTAATAATGATGAGGTGGTAGATATGGTAGAGGATACTAAGGTCTGCCTTTTTAAAAACTACATTTGGAACTTTATGTGAATAGATGAAAACATGAGTTTATTTCACAAAGTGTATGGTTTCCATGTATGCTTTTGGAATTGACCCTGTCACTTTAGTGATGTCTCTTAGAGTGAGAAATCACCCCATCGTTGTGTTTCTCAAGGAATTCTTTGTGACTTTTAAAAAGAAAATCTACCAAATCTTTCATTTAAAAAACATACAAATATCATAAAGAACTAATTCCTATCATTGAGTAATTAAAAAAAGAACTAATTCCTAGAGAAACAGAATGATGGGATGATTTCTCAGACTAAGAGGTATTATTAAAGCAATAAGTTCTTTTTTTGTTGTTGTTTTTTTTTTTTTTTTTTTTTTGTCCCTTTAGGGCCGTACCTGTGGCACATGGAAGTTCCCAGGCTAGGGGTCTAATTGGAGCTACAGCTGTTGGTCTACGCCGCGGCCACAGCAACACGAGATAGGAGTTGTGTTTGTAACCTACACCACAGCTCATGGTAACACTGGATCCTTAACCCACTGAGCAAGGCCAGGGATTGAACCTGCATCTCCATGGATCCTAGTCAGGTTTTGTTGTTGTTGTTGTTGTTGTTGTTGTTGTTGTTTTGATGTCTTTTTTAAAAATTTTTTTTATTACTCAAATGAATTTATCACATCTGTAGTTGTATAACGATCATACCAATCTGATTTCACAGGATTTCCATCCAACAGCCCAAGCACATCTCCCCACCCCCCAAACTGTCTCCTCCAGAGACCATAAGTTTTTCAATGTCTGTGAGTCAGCATCTGTTCTGCAAAGAAGTTCCATCTGTCCTTTTTTCAGATTCCACATGTCAGTGAAAGCATTGGATGTTGGTGTCTCATTGTATGGCTGACTTCACTTAGCATGATAGTTTCTAGGTCCATCCATGTTGCTAAAAATGCCAGTATTTTGTTCTTTTTAATGGCTGAGTAATATTCCATTGTGTATATGTACCACATCTTCTGGATCCACTCCTCTGTCGATGGACATTTAGGTTGTTTCCATGTCTTGGCTATTGTAAATAGTGCTGCAATGAACACTGGAGTACATGTGTCTTTGCGAGTCGTGGTTTTCTATGGATAGATGCCCAGGAGTGGGATTGCTGGGTCAAATGGGAGTTCTATGTTTAGTTTTCTGAGGCATCTCCATACTGCTTTCCACAGTGGGTGCACCAGTTTACAATCCCACCAACAGTATACTAGTGTTTCTTTTTCTCCACACCCTCTCCAGCACTTATTGTTTGTAGACTTTTGGATGATGGCCATTCTGGCTGGTGTAAGGTGGTACCTCAGAGTGGTTTTGATTTGCATTTCTCTAATAATGAGTGATGTTGAACATCTTTTCATGTGTTTTTTTGGCCATCTGTATGTCCTCTTTGGAGAATTGTCTGTTTAGATCTTCTGCCCATTTTTGGATGGGGTTGTTTGTTTTTTTGGTATGGAGCTGCAGAAGTTGTTTATTAATTTTGGAGGTTAATCCCTTGTCCGTCGATTCACTTGCAAAGATTTTCTCCCATTCTGTGGGTTGTCTTTTTGTGTTGTTTAGGGTTTCCTTTGCTGTGCAGAAGCTTTTCAGTTTGATTAGGTCCCATTTATTTATTTTTCTTGTCAATACTCTGAGAGGTGGATCTGAGAAGATGTTGCTGTCGTTTATGTCAGAGAGTGTTTGGCCTATGTTTTCCTCTAAGAGTTTGATAGTGTCTGGTCTTATATCTAGGTCTTTAATCCATTTGGAGTTTATTTTTGTGTATGGTGTTAGGGAGTATTCTCATTTCATTCTTTTCCATGTGGCTGTCCAGTTTTCCCAGCACCACTTATTGAACAAGCTGTCCTTTCTCCATTGTATATTCTTGCTTCCTTTGTCATAGATTAGTTGGCTGTAAGTGCATGGGTTTAATTCTGGGCTTTCTCTCCTGTTCCACTGATCTATATTTCTGTTTTTGTGCCAGTACCATGTGGTTTCGATGATTGCTGCTTTGTAGTATAGTCTGAGGTCCGGGAGCCTGATTTCTCCAGCTCCTTTTTTCTTTTTCAGGATGTCTGTGGCTATTCTGGGTCTTTTGTGCTTCCAAACAAACTTTAAAATATTTTGTTCAAGTTCTGTGAAAAATGTCCTTGGTAATTTGATAGGGAGTGCACTGAATCTGTAGATTGCCTTGGGTAGTGTAGTCATTTTGATAATATTAACTCTTCCAATCCAAGAGTATGGTATGTCCTTGCATCTATTGGTGTCATCTTTGATTTCTTTCATCAGTGGCTTGTAGTTTTCAGAGTACAGGTCTTTTGCCTCTTTAGGTAGGTTTACTCCTAGGTATTTTATTCTTTTGGATGCAATGGTAAACAAGATTGCTTCCCTAATTTCCTTTTCTGCTTTTTCATTGTTAGTATATAGAAATGCCGTTGATTTCTGTGTATTGATTTTGTATCCTGCAACTTTGCCAAATTCGTGGATGAGCTCTAACAGTTTTCTGGTAGAGTCTTTAGGATTCTCTACATATAGTACCATGTCATCTGCAAATAGGGATAGTTTTACTTCTTCCTCTCCAATTTGGATTCCTTTTATTTCTTTTACTTCTCTGATTGCTGTGGCTAGGACTTCCAGAACTATGTTGAAGAGTAGTGGCGAGAGCGGACATCCTTGTCTTGTTCCTGATCTCAGCGGGAATTCCTTCAGCTTTTCACCATTGAGAATGATGTTCGCTGTGGGTTTGTCAAATATGGCCTTTATCATGTTGAGGTAGGTTCCCGTTATGCCCACTTCCTGAAGGGTTTTTATCAGAAATGGGTGTTGGATTTTGTCAAAGGCTTTTTCCGCGTCTGTTGAGAGGATCATATGGTTTTTATTCTTCAGTTTGTTAATGTGGTGTATCACACGGATGGATTTGCAGATATTGAGGAATGCTTGCATCCCTGGGATAAATCCCACTTGATCCTGATGTATACTCCTTTTAATGTATTGTAGGATGCAGTTTGCTAGTATTTTGTTGAGGATTTTTGCCTCGATGTTCATCAGTGATATTGGCCTGTAGTTTTCTTTTTTTGTGGACTCTTTGTCTGGTTTTGGTATCAGGGTGATGGTGGCCTCATAGAATGAGTTTGGGAGTATCCCTTCCTTTGCAATTTTTTGAAATAGTTTCAGAAGGAGAGGTGTTAGCTCTTCTCTAAATGTTGGATAGAATTTGCCTGTGAAGCCATCTGGTCCTGGACTTTTGTTTGTTGGAAGTTTTTAAATCACAGTTTCAATTTCAGTTCTTGTGATGGGTCCATTCATCTTTTCTAGTTCATCTTGGTTAAGTCTTGGAAGCTTGTACTTTTCTAAGAATTTGTCCATTTCTTCTAGGTTTTCCATTTTATTGGCATATAGTTGCATATAGTAGTCTCTTATGATCCTTTGCATTTCTGTGATGTCCATTGTTCTCCTTTTTCATTTCTAATTTTATTGATTTGAGTCCTCTCTCTTTTTTCCTTGGTAAGTCTGGCTAGGGGTTTCTCAATTTTGTTGATCTCTTCAAAGAACCAGCTTTTCATTTCATTGATCTTTTCTATGGTTCTCTTCATTTCTATTTCATTGATTTCTGCTCTGATCTTTATGATTTATTTCCTTCTACTAACTTTAGGTCTTGTCTGTTCTTCTCTCTCAAGCTACTTTAGATGTAAAGTTAGGTTGTTTCTTTGAGATTTTTCCTGTTTCCTGAGGTGGGCATGTATTGCTATAAACCTCCCTCTTAGAACGGCTTTTGTTGCATCCCATTGGTTTTGGAGTGTTGTATCTTTGTTGTCATTTGCTGCCAGGTATTTTTTATATTTCCTCTTTGATTTCTTCAGTGATCCATTGGTTGTTTAGTAGCATGTTGTTGAGTCTCCATGTGTTTTTTTTGTTTGTTTGTTTTTTTGCAGTATTTTCCTTGTGGTGGATTTCCAGTCATCAAGCTGTGTGGTCAGAAAAGATGCTTGATATGATTTTAGTTATCTTAAAGTTACCGAAGTGTGATTTGTAGCCAAGGATGTGATCAATCTTAGAGAAAGTTCAGTGTGCACTTGAGAAGAATGTGTATTCTGTTGCTTTTGGATGGAATGTCCTATAAATATGTATTAAGTCCATCTGGTTTAATGCTTCATTCAGGGCCTATGTTTCCTTATTGATTTTCTGTCTGGATGATCTGTCCATTGCTGTAAGTGGGGTGTTAAAGTCCCCCACTATGATTGTGTTATTGTCAATTTGTCCTTTTAAGATTGTTAGAAGTTGCCTTATATATTGTGGTGAACCTATGTTGGGTATGTAGATATTTAAAATTGTTATATCATCGTCTTGGATTGATCCATTGATCATTATGTAATGACCTTCTTTATCCCTGAAAATATTCATTTTAAAGTCTATTTTGTCTGATATGAGTATTGCTACTCCAGCTTTCTTTTGATCCCCATTTGCATGAAATATTTTCTCCCATCCTCTCACTTTCAATTTGAATGTGTCCCTAGAAGTGAGGTGGGTCTCTTGAAGACAGCATATATATGGGTCTTGTTTTTGTATCCATTCAGCCAGTCTATGTCTTTTGACTGGGGCGTTTGGTCCATTCACATTTAAGGTAATTATTGATATGTATGTTCTTATTGCCATTTTATTAATTACTTTGGATTTGTTTTTGTTGTTCTTTTTTCTTTCCTTATTTTCTTGTTCTGTCCTCTTCTGGTTTGATGACTATCTTTACTGTTGTATTTGAGTCGATTTTTCTTTTTTGTGTCTGTATCAATTGTAGATTTTTCATTTGCAGTTATTCTGAAGTTTTGATATGAGTCTATATATATATATATATATATATATATATATATATATATATATATATATATATGAGATTGTTTTAAGCTGTTGTTCTCTTAATTGCAAGTTCATCTCCAGTGTCCTGCATTTGTACCCACCTCTTCTCATGATTTCTAATTTTGGTGGCATAATTGTGCATGGATGATTTCATATCTTTATTGTATATATACCTTTACTGGGTGAGCCTTGTCATGTGTGATATTTTCGTTTCCTGTTGCTGTCTTTTCTTTTCTGCCTAGAGAAGTTCCTTTAGTATCTGTTGTAAGGCTGGTTTAGTGGTGCTGAATTCTCTCAGCTTTTGCTTATCTGAGAAGGTTTTGATTTCTCCTTCAAATCTGAATGAGAGCCTTGCTGGGTAAAGTATTCTTGGCTGGAGGTTTTTCCCTTTCATCATGTTAAACATATATTATGCCACTCCTTCTGGCCTGCAGAATTTCTGCTGAAAAACCTGCTGGTAACCTTATTGGGGTTCCCTAGTATGTTATTTGTTTCTTTTCCCTGGCTTCTTTCAAGATTTTCTCTTTGTCTTTAATTTTGGTCAGTGTGATTAATATGTGTCTTGGTGTATTCCTCCTTGGGTTTATTTTATATGGTACTCTTTGTGCTTCCTGGATTTGAGAGAGTGGTTCCTTTCCCATGTTAGGGAAGTTTTGGCTATTATCTCTTGGAATATTTTTTCTGTCCCCTTCTCTCTCTCTTCTCCTTCTGGCACCCCTATAATACGGATGTTGGTGCATTTCACATTGTCCCAGAGTTCTCTGAGACTCTCTTCATTTCTTTTCAATCTTTTTTCTCTTTTCTGTTCTGCATCCATAATTTCCACTAATCTGTCCTCCACCTTGCTTATTCGTTCCTCTGCCTCCTGTATTCTTCTATTAGCTGCTTCTAGTGAATTTTTTAATTTCAGTTATTGTATTTTGCATCTCTTCTTGTTTAAGTTTTATATCTTGTATCTCTTTGATCAGTGTTTCCTGTAAGTTATCCATCTTTGCCTCTAGCTTATTTCCAATGTCTTGCATCATCTTCAGCATCAACAGTCTAAAGTCTTTTTCCTGGAGGCTGAGAATCTCTTCATCACTTAGCTCTTTTTCTGGGTTTTTTTCCTTCTCCCTCATCTGAGTTATAGTTCTCTGTCTTTTCATTTTTATAGGTTTTTGGTGTGGTAAGCTTTTTACAGATAATAGAGTTGTAGCCTCTCTTACTTCTGGTGCCTGCCCCCCTTGTGGCTGAACTTGATACAGAGGCTTGGTGTAGGCTTCCTGATGGGAGGGACTGATGCCTGACCCCTGGTAGGTGGAGCTGATTCTAATCTCTCTGGTGGGTGGGGCTTTGTCTCTGGATGGGATTAGAGGCAGCTGTGTGCCTGAGGGGTCTTTAGGCATCCTGTTTTATTTAGGGGCAGGCTGTGATCTCACCTGGATTGTTGTTTGCCCTGGTGCTTCTCAGTGCTGAGCTGACTGAGGACTGACGGGTGGGGGCAGATTTTCCCAAAATGGCTGCCTTCAGAGAATGGTAGCTGATGAATATTCCCAAGAGCTTTGCTTCCAATGTCTTCCCCTCACAACAAGCCACATTCACCCCTGTTTTCCCAGGATGAACTCCAAGAACTGCAGTCAGGTTTGACCCAGATTCCCATGGAGACTTTGCTTTTCCCTGGGACCCAGTGCACGTGAAAGTCCATGCGCTCCTTTTAAGAATGGGGTCTCCATTTCCCCCAGTCCTGTGGAGCTCCTGCACACAAGCCCCACTAGCCTTCAATGTCAGATGCTCTAGGGGCTCTTTCTCCCAGTTCCAGATCCCCACACATGGGAGTTTGATGTGTGGCTCAGAACTCTCACTCCTGAGGGTGAGTCTCTGTGAACCAGTTAGTTTCCAGTCTGTGGAGCTTATATCACGTAACTGCCCCTCCTACCTCTTGATGTGGCCTCCTCTTTTTCTTCTGGAGTAGGATATCTTTTTTGAGGTTTCTGGTCCATTTGGTTGAAGATTGCTCAGTCTTTAGTTGTGAATTTTGTTGTTTTTAGGAGAGAAGTTGAGCTCAAGTACTTCTATTCTGTCATCTTAATCCCATCTCCTGTCTCTACCCGTTTGGTTTTTAAATTCTGGTGGAGAAGATGGAAAACAAGGCAGTGCATGTGTAAAAAAGTCTCAATGCTGGTACATGCAAGGGAGAAAAATAAAGCAGAACATGGAGACTAGCTAATGGCATTATTAATAGTGGGTGCTGTCTGTTGATCTCTGTGTATTAAGCACTGTTATAAATACTGCACATATTGACTAAGTTTGTACTCTGACAAAGGGAGGCATACCCATTAATTACAATATTTTAGTGTCATTTATTTTTTAATACGTAATATTCATTCTTATTAGAGGCCACTGTGTGTCTGCTGATGGGTGGGGCTGTGTTCCCACCCTGTTTGCTGTTTTGTCCTGGGGCTTCTCTGCACTGGTGGGTGGGGCCAGATTTTTCCCAAATGGCCTCCAGGTGGAGCTTATGCTGCTGATTGTTTCCTGGAACATCTGCCTCCAATGTCCTGCCCCACAGGGAACCCCAGCAAACCCTTGCTTTCCAGGAGACCCTCCAAGTCCCTCAAGTAGGACTGGCCCAGATTCTTGTGGAGTCCCTGCTTTGCCCTGGGGCCCAGTGCCTGTGAAACCTTGTGGGCACCCTCCAAGAGTGGGGTCTTTGTCTCCCCCAGGCCTGTGGAACTCCTGCACTGAAGCTTCACTGGCCTTCTATGCCAAATGCTCTGGGGGCTCCTCTCCATGCCAGACCCCCAGGCTGGGGAAGCTGACATGGGGTTCAGAACTCACACTCCTGTGGGAGAGCCTCTGAGATAGAATTATTTCCCAGTTTGTGGGTCTCCCACCTGGCAGTTATGGGACTTAATTACATCATGAAAGTGCTTCTCCTATTGTCTCCTGGCTTCTTTGGATGTAGAATATAATTTTTAGTCGATTTCAGTCATGTTTGTTGATGATTGTTCAGCAGTTAGTTGTGATTTTGGTGATTTCATGAGAGGAGGTGAGCTCAAGTCCTTCTCTGCCATTTGGCGCTGCTCTTATTATAGTCTTACTTAGAGTTTAGGAAGCTAAGTTAGAGTAAATTCAGGAAGTTGTGTAGGTTGCAGAGTCAGCCAGGGCTTAGGCCCAAGCTGTCTAGCTTCAGGGCTCTACATTTTTGTTTTAAAATTTTCAAATCTTAAGAGCATGGAAGGAATAATATGATGTACACATCTGCAACTTTCCCTAGATTGGTCTGCTGTTAATATTTTTCCATATTTACTTCTATTGTCTATATTTTGATGAACTCTTTTTATGTAAGTCATAGAAATTTTCATTAAATGTTGAAATTCACTTTAAATACATAAATGTAAACCTTTTAAGAAATAGAATATTCTATTATATAATATAACAGTTATCTCAATCAAAAAAGTAATAGTAATGTTACACAATTATGTATCTAATGTTTCCAGACTCTCCAGTTGTAACTCCTAATTATTACTGTTTACTGCCTCTATGGCCCCTTTTTCCATTCTAATAATTATAGCTTGATTACGTGATTAGACTATAGAGGGTCTTCATGTTTGTATTATTCTCACAAACATCTCTGATTAATAAATGAAGATAGAGTCTCAGAAAACAGAATTTTCTGCAGAACATTTCTCTTTCTAAAACTTATTCCCCATGAGACATGTATGGACAACCTGAAGGAAAGTCAAAAACCAGATTAGTGATGAGATGTCATCTGAGTCGGGGGCAAGTGTGAGGTTATTTCTTCAAACTCAGGATGTCAGTCTTAAGAGCAACTACTTGCTCTACAGTCCAAATTTTACCCTTTAGATGTTGTGTACCTTTCATGTTATCACTGTACCAATACCATACTTAATCCTAGTCTGAATTTCCCTTTCTGGAGATTGGACTCCATTCATGATCACTTTCATAGTATTCCAGCACTTAGGATACCTTGAAAACCTTGTCCACTAATCCTTCATTGTTTGTTATTTGACATTATAATTCTCTGTCCTTGCTTATTGCTCATCACACATCAATCTGTTTATCTCTTAATTTGAAGAGTATTTACTCTTTGCTCTTTAAGTTCCAGTATAGCCTGAGTTTGGTTCTTGCTCCAAAATATGTCTTCTAAACAAATATTCACTGAACTGACCCCGATCATCCTGTGTACTTTCAGGTCATCTTTGGCAGTTAAAAATTTGTTTTTTTTAAATCTTATGATTATGATTTTATTAATACAGATTAATATGAACATCACCTATATTCATAGTCTGGGGGAACTAAGATGTTATGTTGCGTCCTATTTTTGGGGAGTTTTCATTCACTGCAAGATATTTTTGACACTGAAGAAAATGAACTGGGCTGGCCTAGCATCGAACCATCATCAGTGGGCTTCAAGATTACTAATATATGAGGTGAAGTTTGCCTTTTTTTTTTTTTTTTTTTTTTTGGTTTTTAGGGGCATACCCATGGCATATGGAAGTTCCCAGGCTAAGGGTCAAATTGTAGCCACAGTTGCCAGCCTACACCACAGCCACAGCAGTGTGGGATCTGAGCCATGTCTGAGACCTGCACCACAGCTCTTGGCAACACTGGATCCCTGACCCATTAAGCGAGACCAGGGATTGAACCCACATCCTCATAGATATTAGTTGGATTTGTTTCTGCTGCACCACAGTAGGAACTCCAGTTTGTCATATTTGAACTTGTATATTTTTAAGCTTTTAGACCTTAAAAATGGTAAATTACTGATGTTAAAATTTAATATCCTGAAAAAAATTTTTTTAAATTTCCAGTTAGTATACCAACTCCTTTGCAAAATATAATTTGGGAAACTTGACTTAACCATAAAGATCCTTTTAACTTTTTTGTTTAAACCACATTGGGAGAAATAATTAACTTTTAAAGAAACTTCCTTAACTAATCCCTAGGTGGAATTCCTGATGGATGTCATGTGGCAGAAATGGGGGGACACTGAGGTTGTTCTGTCCTGACTTGACTCTAGTATCTTTCTCAGTGATCACTCGCAGGTAGGAACTCTCCCCATCACCTGTCTGTACATGTAAGGTACATAAGAAATCCTGAGCACTTCAGAGCTCTAATGTCCAAGAGGCTTGTCTCCTTCTGTAGCAGTTTGTTGAGGAAAATTTCGTTCTTTCTGTATCTACAGGTACAACTTAGAGAAGACATCACAGGTCTTCCTGGGAAACTGAATACTGAATTAGCAGAATCAGGATCGAACTTGAGTGCTGGACAGAGACAACTGGTGTCCTTTGCCAGGGCTATTCTCAGGAAAAATCAGATATTGATTATTGACAAAGCCACATCCAATGTGGATCCAAGGTATAGAGTTGGGTTCCATGAAACCTGGAATCTGAATTTTAAATGTGGTAAATTGGAAATATTTTGTGATGCTGAGAAATGTTTCTAATTGCTCTTTCCACCCAAAAAATATCTCTTGTTATCATTAATCTCAGAAAATAAAATAAGAAACCAAAATGTGTACTGTTAATGTCATTAAGAAGCATCCTAAGAGAGCTAGATAGTTTCAAGTAATTTCAAGGGGAGACTATTTTCCATTGTTTTCTGAAAAATAATAAATTTCTAAGGAGACTTTTTATAGTTTTTCAGGAACAAGATATGTCTTAGAGTATTTAAAAACATTGTAAATATATCATATAAGTATTTTGTCTGCATTTCATTATCTTTACTGAACTAAATCACCTTCTTTGATTCCAGAACTGATGAGTTAATTAAGAAAAACATCCATGAGAAATTTGCCCAGTGCACTGTGTTAACCATCACAAACAGGTTGAGCACCGTTATTGACAGTGAATGGGTGATGGTAAGAGCCTCATCTGTGGAATTTCAGTTGTTTCCATTTATGTTCAGTCTTTTAACTCATCCTTCCTTGTAAAATATGACAGGAACCTCCAATAATTTAATTTTCTCTTAGTTTCTCCTCTCATTCCTGACATTAATTCAAGTACTTAACTATACTTTCAAAATGTGCTATTGAATAATACATCCAGTAATTTCATATTTTTGTATTAAATGTTTATTTGAATTGTCATTTTAAAAACATTTTTTTTTGTTTTTTTGGTTTTTTAGGGCTGCACCTATGGCATATGGAAGTTCTCAGGCTAGGAATCAAATTGGACCTATAGTTGCTGGCCCATACCACAGCCACAGCAATGCCAGATCCAAGCCACATCTGTGACCTACATACAGCTCACTGCTGGAGGCCAGCTCCGACGGCCAGGGAGCGTGCACTTCCCGATCTGAGAGGGACGCGTGTCGGCAAATGTACATACGGAGATAGCCTTTTTGTCCCTTCTTTCAGGGCTCTGGACTGCTCAAACTTTATTGGCAACAGTGGTTGATTATATAGACAGTTTTTCACTATAGATTACATTACAGTGTTAAAAGTACATTAACTATTACATGGTATAGCAGCTATGCATCCTGTTTTAAGATTTCTATCTTAACTTAGTGAGTACTTTGAAGAGGCCATAAAACACAAGAATTTGGCATTTACAAACTTTGTTTGTAGACTGGTGCTTATCTTCAAAGTGTTATGGCAGGGAGACAGTGTAAGTAAATATAAACCAACTTAATTAAACTAGCTATCACTAAAAAGCTTTTAAAATCAAAGACAAAACTCACAGCTAGGTTTTTTGGATAAGATATGGCTAACTTCTATGGACCTCATTAAAATCCTAACTCTAAAGTTTACTATATAACTAGTTAATAGATAAACACTATGTTTTAACTAAATTGGATTTAAATAGGGGAAAGTCCTTCAGGATGAAATTCTTATTATATTATTGTTGTAACTTTGTTAAATCACAAATCACCACAGGAAAATAAGAATGGAAAATAAGAATAATAAATAAATAATCAGGAAAGACTGAGGAAAACTGAATAACAAATAAAACAGCAGGAAAGACTAGGTCAGCCGAGAAACAATCCATGTTCTCCAGCGCAAACATGGAAATTGCTTTCCCAGGAAAGCCCCAATTCTTCCCCATCAACATCAAAGTGAGAGCTGTGTAACCTGAGACCTGCCCTTGGCTTGAACCGTGCAGGCAGGCTTTCATCCTGACCAGAGGCCCACCTTTGGAATGCACCGTTCAGGTGAGCTTTTTTCCTGACCAAAAGCCCACCTTCAGCTTGTACTGTTCAGGTGAACTACCTTTCTTGGTTAAGAACCTGCCTTCAAGTTTTTCTGCCATCAGGCAAGGTCCTTTTTTTGAGTCCCTGCATTTTCTCGGCTCCCCGCAACTCACGGCAATTCTGGATCCTTAACCCACTAAGCAGGGCCAGTGATTGAACTCAGGTCCTCATGGATATTAGTCAGAATTGTTACCACTGAGCCATGATGGGAATTCCTAAATTGTCATTTTTTTAAAGACTTCTAACTACAGTTATGGCTTCTAAATTCAATATTTCAGAAGGGTAGAGCACAGTTGTTTTCACTGTGTCACAGTTGTTTCCTTTTTTGAGGAATCAAAAAAGCATTTTTTGAATCCTTTAATCAAAGAATTTGCCTTTCATTTAGACTGCCCCGGAGGTTGTTGGGTGAGGCTGCAGAATCTCAGCTGTTGCTGTCAGAGAGGAGACCATGAGAAGAAAGGACCTAGTTGAGAAAAAATATTTCAACAGAGAAGTTTTAACATAGGAAATTTGTTACATAGGAGTTTGGGGGATAGAAGAATGGAAGGAAACACTGGGGTATTAATTTTAGGCAACAAGTACCATGTCGTAGGACAAATCTTCAAACCTAAGAGCTTAGAGGAGATGCTCTAAAGAATTGGCGCTCAGTCCTCCAAGTCACCGTCCAGCTACTGGTCATGTCTGTGAGGAAGCCAGAGGAGGCTGGTTCTCCATGTGCTGAGAGAGCTGGGAGCTGGGATCAGTCATCACTGCTGGGGTGATGCTGCAGGAGGAGCAGAGACCAGGTAGACCCTTAGCTCTGAGTCCCACCCTCGGTCTCCCTCTGGTGCCCCCTAGTGGCAGAACCTCCCAAAGGGGAGCAGGTCACAGAGCCTCTGAAATGAGATTTGCAGAGACCCAGCCTCTGCATCACAGATGAGAGGGTAGAAAGAAGGGAGATGGGGAGCTGAGAGCCTGTAGAGAAACACCCAGCAAGTGTCTTACGCAGCAGATCTGGACTCTGCACACACAGCAGGCTCCAGGCTTGGTCTGTGGGTGTCTGTCTAGTGTCTTTCTTCCCATTGTGATTGGCTCTTTGTTCTTTAGTGATTTAACATTTCCTTCCTTAGCTCTATTTCCTTCCTTCCTCCCTCTATTCCTTTACTCTTTCTTTTTTAATCTTCTCTCTTTCTTTGTTCTTTCCCTCTGTTTTTGCTGAGTTTCAATATATGTTAGGGTGTGGCTTTATAAAATGATAAGGAAATCATCCCTGAAAGGAAGAACCTTTGGCTGCATATAATCCCACAGGAATGCAAAGTATTTTAAGGTTAACCCCTAGCCTGTGACAATGAGTTCATTTCACTCATCTTATGGATACTAAGTAACTGTTGTCAGGAGACACTACAGTGTCCGGTGATGAAGTAAATAGATGCACATGCATAAGAGGCCACAGATGGAGTTAACTTGTGATTGTGATGATCCCTATGAAACAGGTAATAATCAGTAATGAACGGTCAGTAATACCCAAACTTCCTTCTGTTCAGTGCAAATGGAGCTGTCTCTTTTGACATCTTGGGCAGTTTCTGGAATATCCCCTCCACCCTACCTCCCAGGCATTGTCAGATGGGCTCATCAGTGGGCATTGGGAAGATACCAGACTGTCAGCATTGAAGCAGGGCCTCTAGCCTCACTCCCGAGCTGGACATGTTCAGGGGTGAGCTCTGGGGAAGCAGACGATAGGAGGGGGCTCCCCAACCAAAGGGGTGCTCTAGGCTCTAGGCAGTGTGATCGGTCATCTGGGCTAGAACATCACAAAGGAAGCGGGACCTACCTGCAGACTTTTGTGAGGGACTGGGTGACATTCTACGATTGCAGGACAGTGACTCTTAATTCCAGATATGTTGTTCGGCATCTGTCACTCTCTTATTCTTCCTTCTTAACATTGTATTTCACAGACTGTCCCACAAAGCATCCTTCTTCCACAGAATGATACTGTGAACAAATGATCCTGTGAAATTTACCCATTTCAAACTCATTGTTAGGCTTTAGAGGCAGCAGCAGAAAGATAATTTGATCTTAGCTCAGTTAGGGGTCCATTCAAATAAATTCTTTGCTCCTAAACGTATCCTGGAGATATATTTTTGGTATTACAGCATTGGTGGTAGCTGCTGTATCTAATTCTGACAAATACTGTCACCTTGGAATGTATGATTGGTTAGGGAAACAGTGAGGAAGGATAGGATTTGGCAGATGTGTCAGCTGGTCACTCCTAAGTCTTATCCATCAGTACTTAATGCACAGATGTGTACAACTGTAATCCCCGGAACCAATCAGCTTTGTAACCATTATCAAAATACGTCCATTTGTTCAATTCTTTGCCTATCAGTACCTCTTGGTAAATTTCTATGAACTCAGAGTTTTCTCTCTTGGTCAGTGACTTGGAAAAAATCCTTAACATGGTTTACAAAGCGATTTACAGCCCGGCCCCTCCTCACCTTTCTAGTTGTGTCCCACTCTGCTCTCCCTCTCTCCTTTAGAGCTAAAACCACGCTGGTGGTCTACAGTTCTCCAGATGCTGTGTTCATTCTCTTACAGTTGTGCCCTCTCATGACTGTTGGTGGCTTAGGTGAAGGTGCTGGCAGTGGAGATGGTGAGATGGTTGGATTTGGGGTAAATAGTGAAGTGGATCCAAGGGGACTATGTGATGGATTGAATGTGAGATCTGAGGGCAGAGAGAGGAGTGGATGCTGGATTCTGGGGATGAATGGGGAAGATGGATGGAGACGAGAAATGCAAGGATTCCCTTTAGAGCCTGTCGCCTTTGTGATGACAGACCTTGTTTTCTGTGGTGACTGTGCCCATCACTTGGAAGCTGCCCTTCCCTCTCTTGTGTTGAGATACCTTCAGTGTAGGGCTCCCAGGCCATCAGTGATGTCACAGTGAAGTCCCATCAGGAGATGTAAACTTGGCCACTCCTTACATCATCATCATAGGCAATGTAGTTGCTGACTTCTTTTGTAGGAATAACAGGATTAGATCTCAGGGCACCCAAGAGACATGGATCCCGAGCTTCACAACTGGGGAACTGTACTGTGTGCTCCATCCACCCCAGGTGTAAACCATATATTTTTTTCTAAAGTTTCTGATTACCAATTGGCTTTCAATTCAGCAAAAATACCATAAATAATGTTCTCTCTCAAACCTGTGATTTTTGAGACAGTTATTTCTTGCTTGCTTTAAAAATACAGGCACACCTTATTTTATTGCAGATATTGGATTTGTTTTTAAAATTTGAAGGTGTGCCATAATGCCAAGTCAAACCAGTCTGTGGGTACCATTTTTCCAACAGCATTTGCTCACTCTATGTCTCTGTGTCACATTTTGATACTTTTCACAGTCTTTCATACTTTCCCATCATCATTATATTTGCATGCTGATCTGTGGTCAGTGATCTCTGATGTTATTACTATAGCTTGCCGAAGGCTCCAATGATGGCTACCATTTCTTAGCAATAAATTATTTTTACATTAAAGTCTACACATTGTTTTTTAAGACACAGTGCCAATGCACACTTGATAGGCTACCGCAGAGTGTAAACAAAACTTCTCTATGCCCTGGGACACCAGAGAATCACGTGACTCACTTCATTACGACATTCCCTTCATTGTGGTGTTCTGGAACTGAACCTGCAATGTCTCTGAGCGATGCCTGTACCTGTTTCCTTTCCAGAAAGCAGGTGATTGTCTGTTCTGAAAGGTCGAAGGACATAAAGACAAGTCCATCAGCTCCAAAGCCTAATGCTGCAGAGGGCAGGCAGCCAGCCTCTGGGTTAGGGGGAGTGGCTGGGGGGTGATGGACACTGATAAAGGGCATAACCATCAGTGTTGTCACCTTAAAGTCCAGTCACTGCAAGTGCTTAAGCTGTAATTATTACATTTTCCTGCACTGGTGACTATTCTGCATGAAGATGGATGATGTGCTTTTGTTTACTATGAGTCAGTCAAACAGAAGTCTGGCTGGTAAACAACTGTGACCTGGTAGGTAGCTTTATGTGTTGGCTCTCCAAAGGGATTCATTCAGTTTTGCTTCATGACACACCATTGATGGGTGAGACTTAGAATTCTGTTTTACAAAGATGTTCTGTCAATTTCACCTTTATTAAACATGGTGTAGTCATAATGACACATAATTTAACCTTCCTTATTTACTCTGTTATCACTAAACAGGAGAACAAGACAAATTAGAAATCCTCTCTTTCCTAATAGTTACCACTGTCCCTACATTGAAGGCTGCTTCTTGTGGTTTTTAGGACCACCTGGTCGCTTGTGGCCTGTTCTCTCTTCAGCTGGTGGCACAGCTTTCCTCCGATCGCTGCACACTCCTGTCTTCATAAGCACCCCCCACACCCCCAGATTTTCCCTGGTAGCATGAGCACAGGAAGCAGGTGAAAATCTGCTGTTGCTCCAACTCTGTTGTTGCCTGTGTTCAGCATTTTCACTGCCAGCAGTTCGAGGATTCTTTGGAAATGAAGGGCCCAAACCAGGGCCAGGAAGCTCAGGTTCCACCTCTTCTGTCCACAGGCAGTCTTATGGTTTTATGTCCTTTTCCTTCTTCCTCAGTACAAGCCTCTTCTTGGAAGTTTTTCCCAGTGAAATGAAAACCAGAAACTGTTGTAACATAACCACCTGAAAAGCACAACAATGGCCCACACCTAACTAGAGTGTTACTGAAATACTATATTTCACCTTTGTGGAACTTTTCTTTCATAAGCCTACATGGCTGTAGTTAAAACATTTAGAAGAGAAAAGCTCTTTAAAAACATACCAAGTGGGGGAAAAACTGTAATTGTAATGTATACATGTAAGGATAACCTGACCCCCTTGCTGTACAGTGGGAAAATAAAAAAAAAAAAAAACAACATACCAAGAGTTGTCATTCCAGTTTCCAGAGGGAAGATAATTCACGTGGAGATAGAAGCACAATCTGGGAGAGAAAATCCTTCATGGGGGGCTTCCATGTAAAAGCAGCAGCTCTGGGAGAGCAGCATGGGGTCACCACAGCCTTGCTGGCCTCATTCCCCAGCTGAGAAGAGGGGTTTAGTTGTTCAGGACCTCAGAACGGTCTTGCATTAATACTTGCTACATTGTCCAGTCCCTGAGAAAGTCACAGGCACCCACTTTA
This sequence comes from Sus scrofa, assembly GCF_054392235.1. Classification (NCBI taxonomy): domain Eukaryota; kingdom Metazoa; phylum Chordata; class Mammalia; order Artiodactyla; family Suidae; genus Sus; species Sus scrofa. The sequence goes on from NC_139393.1 coordinate 71,818,613, forward strand.
CCAGTGACGGACCCACCATCCAAGGTTGGATAACTGTCCCCATGTCACCTGGCAGCCAGAGACAGAGGCCTGACATGAATAACTTCCCCTCCCCCTCTCTACTTGTCACTAAGTGGGGTCTTCCTTCACCATGTTTCCTCATATTGAAAGCTGTTCGCAGCATCTCTTTCCTATCGTTGGCTTTTCCTCCACCCTGTCCTGCCCCCACCTCTCCCTGCAGCCACCACATTGTCACTGCTGGCATCCTGCCAGTGTCAGTGGAGCAAACTAGTTTGCAGTGGGTCCCTTAGATGTTTATGTCTGGGACAGTTACCTGGAATATCTGCAGATACACAGGCCTGATAAACACTCTTCACTGAGCTTCTGTAACTGACTGACTTATATACTATATTTTCCTTAACCTTCCAGAGGGTGGTGAGCGATTCAAGGTTGGCGTTCCTGGAGAGAGCCTGGGGTAGAGGTGTTGCTATCGCACCCCCTTGAATGTGTGGTTAGTTTATAGTTTAACTTGGGTTACAGGAGGCATGGGTACCTGGGAAGATTACAGGAGCCTTTTCTTGTAGATATAAAGGATGTTAAACTAAAAATTCAAGTTTATACTAATTTTTCTGTATAAAGAAAGTTTAGAGTCACTTTATGTTTACTTCTGAAATATCTAGAATCTTTGATCAAACCAGTAAATGTAAAGGCCACGTGGGTAAAATTCTATTCTAGGCCTTTTTTCAGTCTGGGCCCCATCGCAGCTCCTGGAGCCCCTGACCTGAGTCTTGGGGCGCTGCCCTCCTGCTCCTTTCGCTCCCCCTCCCCTCGGACTGCACCTTCTCGTCTTTCTCTTTTCCATTATTTGACCATCAGTGAGTTTCAAGTCTCCATCCTCAACCCTGGATGTTCTCTCCTTCATTTTCCTCCCACTCTCCCTCTGGCCCGTGGCCATCAACCTGTGGTCCTCCCCATCCACATCCCTCGTCCTGGAACCCCTGCATCCCACTGCCTGAACTGTCTCCCAGGCCAGCTTGACTGGTTTCCTCCTTGGTCTCACTCTACAGTCTTACCAGGCTGCACCATTGGGTGGTCAGCCAGTCTGCCCTGAACTTCATTTCCTTTGTATTTACCTTTCAGCCAGCAGGTACTTTGTGCCTCTTACCTGTCATGTACAATGTCAGGGCCCCGAGATGCAGCAATGAACAAGAAAAACCACATAACCCTGCCCTTAAAAAGCTGCCAGGCTCACAAAGAGATTAAGTTAAATATTTTTTTCAGAATATTTTCCATTGCAGTTTATTACCAGATATTGGATGTAATTCTCTGTGTTATATAGTAAATCCTTTTTGCTGATTTTTTATGTGTAGTAGTTTGCATCTGTTGATCCTATAGTCCTAGTTTATAACTCCCTTCCTTTCCCTTTTGGTAACCGTAAGTGTGGTTTCTATGTCTCTGAGTCTGTTTCTATTTTGAATATAGAGTCTTTTGTATTTTATTATTTTTTAGATTCCATATATGTGATACCATATTTTGTCTTTTTCTCACTCACTTCACTTAGTATGATAGTCTCTAGGTCCGTCCATGTTGGTGCAAATGGCCCTATTTCATCCTTTTTTATGGCTGAGAAATATGCCAGCCATATGTACCCCTACTTCTTAAACCAGTCATTTTGTTGATGGGCACTTGGGTTGTTTCCATCTCATGGCTTTTGTAAACAATGTTGCTGTGAACTTTGTGGTGCATGTATATTTCTGAAGTACGGGTTTCATTTTTTTCTGGATTTATGCCCAGGAGTGAGGTTGCTGGATCATATGGTAGGTCTGTTTCAATTTTTTAAGGAATCTTCATATTGTTTTCCAAAGTGGTTGCACCAATTTACATTCCCACTAACAGTCTAGGAGGGTTCCCTTTTCCATACCTTCCCCAGCACTTATTACTTCTAGACTTTGATGATGGCCATTCTGGCAGTGTGAGGCGACACCTCATTATTGTTTTGATTAGCATTTCTCTAATGAGTAATGATGTTGAGCATCTTTTCATGTACCTGATGGGCCATCTCTATGTCTTCTTTGGGGAAATGTCTGTTTAGAGCTTCTTCCCATTTTTTATTGGGTCGTTTTCTTTGTCGATAGTGAGTTGTAGGAGGCTTTTTTACTTATTACTCCTGTTGGTCCCATCATTTGTAAATATTTTATCACATTCCATAGTTGTCTTTTCATTTTGTTGGTAGTTTCCTTTGATGTGCAGAAGTTTTTAAGGTTGATTAGGTCCCATTTGTATATTTTTGCTTCTATTCATTTTACCTTGGGAGACTAATCTGAAAATTTTGCTACTATTTATGTCCAAGTTTATTTTGCCTATGTTCTCTTATAGGAGTTGTATGGTATCATGTCTTTAAGTCTTTAAAGCATCTGAGTTTATTTTTGTATATGATGTGAAGGTGTGTTCTGATTTCCTTGATTTCCATGTAGCTGTTCAGCTCTCCCAGTACTATTTGCTGAAGAGACTGTCTTTTCTCCATTATATAGTCTTGCCTGCTCTCTCATAGATTAAACGACCAGAGGGGTGTGGAGACATGTGTCTTAAAATTGCATTTTTTCCTTCCTTTTCAACATCAGGGGAGTAGTTGTATTCTATTGTAGTATGATTAAGTTAAATTACACATTCAGCGCATCTAAATTGGCATGCCCAGTTGGAAGACATTTAAATTATTATGTGGATGTGATATATTCAACTCTTCTTGAGTCGTTTTGAGCAAGCTGCCCTTAGCAATGCTTCCCAGTGGTAAACGAATAGTTAACAGGAAAGTGGTATTTGGGAGACTTAATAAAGGTTTCTAGTTAAATACCATGGGGAAGAATTAACTGCAATCCTTAGCTATGGAAAAACAACCTGTGTCATGTTCAGAGTTTCAGCACCTTCTCTTAAAATACATTTAGTCTAAGAATGACCTAAATGAAGAACTAGGTACCACTTAACATCAGAACAATTTCTGTAGCGGTACCATTTGGACCAGTTGTTTCAGACTCTTTCTTCTCTCCAGCACCATGAAGCAAAGCCACTAGTAAGTAGAAAGCAGAGTTAAGAGCCCCTCCCTCTTCCTTTTAAGTTTCAATTAGTGAACATATCCATGTGCAATAAAATATTGTCTGAGTTATAATATGTTACTGGGAAAAACTGTCTGATAATTGGTTTTTTTCTCCTAATTACCAGGTTTTGGATTCAGGGAGACTGGAAGAAGATGATGAGCCATCTGATTTGCTGCAAGATGAAGACAGCCTATTTTGCATAATGGTGCAACACCTGGGGGAGGCCGAGGCTGCTGCCCTCACTGAAACAGCAACACAGGTGAGCTCCAAGCAGAGAATTCTAATTAAAGTTCATTTCCCTGGTTCACTCTTCAGGATCTCCATGAGGGGTCTGGTAATAAGCATTCTGTGCCCTTTGCAATTATGAGCCTCCAGAGACAAGGCTTTATGGCTGGGTCTTAACAACAAGGTGCAGGTTGAAGGCAGGTCTGCCGAGAATCTGCAGAAGAGGTGGGGGTGGAGCAGGATGAGTGTGTGCTCACGTGTGCATGCACATGTGCGTAAGAGAGAGATTGCAGATTAGACTTTCTACAGGTTTGGCCTCTATGGGTTCAGATTCCCACACAGCACAGATCAGTCTCATTCTGCAGACCCTTTACATTTTATCCTGATTGGTCCTCAGCCTATTTGCAATGCAAGTGCTGTCAGGGAACATCCAGGAAATTTGGGAGTTTGAGGGAAAAATCTGGACTATTTCAGGTCTAGGAAGATCTACCAGGGAAAAGTGTAGGTTGCTTCTGTTTTCTAATTTGCAAAGAAAACTCCAACATGATACTAAGTCTCCCTGATTCTTTGTTGTTTAGACTTAGGTCATGTTGCCTCCCTAAGCTTCTTCTACCTTCTAGAAGGTGCAGTTGTCATTAAGACAGATCAGGAATTTATATAACCTTAACACTGTAGTCTGAATGGGGCTTGGGGGTTTAATAAAGCCTTTGTGCAGAGCTGAGGGGTGTGGGAGCTCTAAGCCCTGTAGGCAGTGTGAGGAAGATGCTCCACAAGTAACACTCAGGCCACGTGGTGTCGCTCCAACAGAGGGGAGGTGGTGGTATCTTGTCCTACAGATGTGATAACTCAGATCTGACTTCAGAGACAGCCATTGCCATGCAGCTGCCTGTAGTTCTGTCTGGAGCCAGGTGAGAGTGGGGTTGATGGAAGGATGGAGGGAGGGAGGGTCTGGTGTCCTTGCCCCTTGAGATGCGTGGCTCAGGTAGGAGGAGGTTCCAACTGGATGTGACGGGGCTTCTCATCCAAAAGTTATCTCTGGGCTTTAAATGATGGGAGCATTTTTCCTTCTCCATACTTTTCTGCATTTCCCAGATTTTCACTTGTAAGTAGAATAAGATTACTTGTGTAATATTTAAAGTATCTCGTAAAGATATGGCCCAGTGTCCACAGTACTTTGTATGAAAGATTTATTTAAAATGTGCTTGAGTTCTCTCTGTCCTGGTTTCATCTCATTCCTCCCGCCTAGAAATGAAAACATGACGAGCAGTGCCTTCCACTGTTCATAGGCTAGGAGATTGCCCAGGGTCACAGAGCTGGCTGAGGAGTTGACAGAGTTCACTGGTTCAAGCCTCGGATTAGGAACAATGAAGACTTTCCACAAATTCTCACACTGTATGCACATGCAGAGAAGCTGCACTTGGAGCCCGGTATTCTTTTATGCCTGAAATTGTGCTTTCACCTCCCAGTCAGAGTTTCCCGTCTAAGACCTGATAATCCTTTAGGAGATTCCCTGTATAACCCAACACAGAGCAGCCTGGAATCTCCCAAACCCTTTTATTCATTCACCCTTAGTTATTTCACCTCAAAGAGATGTGCCCCTACCTCTGTGTCAAAGTCTTTGTTTAAAAAGTGTGTTATCATTATCTATTATCAAGACCTTGAGCAATGAGAAATAGATCACAGGATTTTAGATAGGGCCAAAGAACAGAAGATAATAGGATTCAACACCCTGATTTTACAAGTGAGGAAACTAAAGCCCGTAAGGAGGAAGACGGCCCTATAGATACAACCGGTGTGAGATTAATTTGCAGCAGACAGAGAATTAGTAATCTTTTCATTCAATTAATTTTTTAAGTCAAGTGTAACCTACATACAAAGCAGACATAGGTCACAGAATTAGAAATCTCGTGATTCCTGGTCTAGTGATCTTGTACCTACTTTTACAATATTAATGGTAATTTACTTTGGTGTAGTTCTTTATAATGTGTTTTACTTAGTTCTCACATGTGTGATTTCACTTAATCCTCATGACAGTCCTTTTTTAACCCATCTCATCCACTGGGTCAAGATTAGGTCAAAGGCTCCCCCAGGGTCACAGAACTGGTCCAGGGAGCACAGAGCAGACCTGCTGGGGGTGGTGGGTGCCGCCCTAGGTACCATGTTCTGTCCTGAGTCTGAGAAGCTGCTCCTTTGACCTGGTAGCCAAGAAGGGATTGTCACCCAAGTTCACAGGGTGGCAGAGCATCACTCCTGGATTTCAGCCCTACCAGTGGCTCGATCACCTCTACTGAAAGACATAAGGAGATACACACCCTGATTCTCATCCCAGTTGAATATCTTCCTGCCGTCATTTCTATATATGCTCTGCCTTCTTTGGAGAACAAGCTGTCAGATTGTCAACTCTTTAAATGTACAAGCTTCAGATGTCACTCCTGCCACACCGAGAGGAGTAGCCTAAGTCAGCAAGCTTTTCACTCTAACAGAACAGAATTCATTCATTTGAAAAGAAAACTCAGCATCTGGGAAAAGGTGCTTCCAAGTCATGTTTATTGACCATGTAGTTGTTTCTCTGAAAATGCTGGCACACTTTTAGAAGATCCATGAAATAGTACAGAAAGTACTTTTTGGATCATAAAGCTGAAGGGTGCATTAGTTTGCTAGGGCTGCCATTCAAAGTACCACAGAACAGGTGACGTACACAACAGAGACTCATGTCCTCACTGTCTGGAGGCTGGAGGCTGAGGTCAGGGTGTCAGCAGGGTTGGTGTCTCCTGAGGCCTCTCTCCTGGGCTTGTAGGTGCCGTCTTGCCCTCTGAGTGCCTGTGTCCTAAGCTCCTCTTCTTATGAGGACACCTGTCAGATTAGATCAGGGCCCAGCTATGTGACTTCATTGTAACTAGTCCCTTCTGTAAGGTCCCTGTCCCCAAATATTTTCATATTCTGAGGGACCAGGGTGGGGGGTTTAAGACTTCAACATATACAGTTGGAGGAGACACAGTTCGGCCCATAACAAGGGATGAAATCTGTCATTCATTTCCTTCTGTGGTAAAGCAGACCTGATTGAGGATTTTTGAAGTTTCTTTGTTCCCAGTGTGTACAGGTGTCATTGTATCTATTCATGGTACCACCAGCTATAACCCCAAAGTTAAGATATGCTAACATCCTAGATCTAGGAGTCTGGGGCGGTGTGAATAGTGGGGGAGCCACTCAGCAGCCACGTGGCCTCATGTCCCCAAGGTCTCTGAGCCTCAGGGTCCTCCCCTGTGTGTAGAGCAGGGGTTACAGCCCTGCGGGCTTCTTCCCTCTGTCATTACAGGGATCAGATGAGAGGGCGTGTGCTTCAGTGCTTTGAGAATTAGAGCCTTTTACAGCGTAAAAGTGGGATCATTTCTTTAAAGGCTGTAGATTGAGCCCTTACTTCCCAATAATAATAAAACGTACCCACAGTTCTTCTAAGTAGCTTTAGAAAATCTAAATAATGAAAGTGTAATTTTAATCATCAGTTTTTAAACAAATGATATATCTAATGCTGCCAAATTCAAAAACTTTATTTTTAAAAATAGATTTCTATGGATAAAGAGTAAATCACTCTGCCATTCCAGTCACCACACAGCCCCTCCCCCGGAGTGGAGCCCTGGCAGCACCTTTGTTCTGCTGACATGTTCTGTGCATCAGGAAGAATTTGGGCCTGTGTGGCCTTCCTGTTTCTAAGCACAAATGATAGCTGTGCCTTGCTATTCTCATTTAATATTATATCCTAGATTTTCTCAGTGCATAGTTTTCTCATTCTTTTGAAAGGCTACAGAGTATTTATGGCTTTCTCTATTTCCTGTTCCTCATTTTCCCTTCTAATTAATTGTTGCAGTTTTATGTTTTTTCCCCCAAAGAAAGAAGAAATTTGCTCACAACATATATTCTTCTTTATAATTTATCTCTTTCTGCTTTTTATCTTTAAAAATTCCTTCCTTCCTTTGATTTACTTTGTTGTTGCTTCCTACTTCTTAAATGCATTTGTTTCCATTCCTTCTTGTTTTTTAATGTATATACTTTTACATCTGTGAACTTTTATCTGAATAGTGTTATAGCTATAACCTATAGGTTCTGGTGTGTAGTGCTTTTATCATAGTTAGGTTTTTATTTATCAATTCTGCAATTTTGGTTTTCACTTCCTCTTTAGCCCAAGAATTGTTTGAGAAGGAGATCTTTCAAATTTCCTACTTGAAGGAAATGTTTATTTGTTTTCTATTTTATACATCATTTCATTCATTTCACTGCCTTGTGATAAAAAAAAAAAAAAATGTTCTTTGTAGTATTTCTACCCAGAAACAGTATTTTTAAATATTTTTTGTGGTCTAGGAGTTCCTGTAGTGGCACAGTGGTTAACGAATCCAACTAGGAACCATGAGGTTGTGGGTTCAATCCCTGGCCTTGCTCAGTGCGTTAAGGATCCAGCGTTGCCGTGAGCTGTGGTGTAGGCTGCAAATGCGGCTCGGATCCCGCGATGCTGTGGCTCTGGCGTAGGCTGGAGACTACAGCGCCAATTAGACCCCTAGCCTGGGAACCTCCATATGCTGTAGGAGTGGCCCCAGAAAAGACAAATTGTGTGTGTGTGTGTGTGTGTGTGTGTGTGTGTTTGTGTGTGTGTGTGTGTGTGTGTGTGTGGTCTCGTATATGGGGTAATTTTTGTAGATGTTCCTTGGGCATTTAACAGATGGACGATTATCTATTTATGATATAGAGTTTAATTTATAATTAGAGTGATTTTTATTAATTACATTATTTAGGTTTGGTTTATCCTTATTTATTTCAGTCCATTTGATGTGAATTAGACTCAGAGAGAGGTGAATTAGTCTTCTTTTATAGCAAGCTTCACATTATAGTTCTTGTCTTTTTTGTTTTGATAATTTTAGTGTTATGATTTTTCAGTCCGAGATATTCATGACTTGGGTTTGCACTATGAATTATGTATTTGTACTACTTTAGAGTCCCTTCCTTCCATTCATTTAATGTCTCTGGCCCTGAATCCAGAGTGGTTCAAAACTGAAATTGAGTCCCCTGTTTTTATTTGCTTGACATATCTTTGACTGGCTTTTAATGTCAGTTGTAGATGTGTCTCCTTTGGTGACAAGTAGTTAGGTTTAGCTCTGAGATTTAATCTTTGCCCTTGTAGGTATGTTTTGTCTTAGTTCTGCTGTATTATGCTTTCAGTTCTTAGGTTTTCTTATAACTTTTTAATTTGTAGTTTAATTTCTGTGTTTTTTTTGCACTTTATTTTATGTGTTGTTGCTTCAATTTCTTCTAGAAATACTGTATTTCCTTATTGTTGACTCCACATTATAAACATTGTTATTTTCCTTTTCTATGTTCTACTAAACATTTAGTTTTTCTATTACTGTTTACTTTTAAATCTTTAAAAATACTTAGACCTCTATTATTTTACCTACTTCTATTAAAGGACACTTTTTATACCTCTAGTTGGCTGAAGTTTGTCCTAGTTTAGCCTTTTAAAACTTTGGGTTGTATGTAAGTCATTAGTGGGGCTAGGAAATCTGTTTAGACAGGGGTAACCAGCAAGTTTTAAGAAATGCAGTAGAAAAGAAGGAAATAGGCTCTCCTTGGAGCTGCTGGCTGCAGGATCAAGTCCACTGCCCTTGCTACCTCCTGTGAAGCTGCCACCGCCCCTCAATGACCACCACCACCCCTGCCCTGCCACTGCCACCTGTGTTGCCACTGCCTCGGGACCAGCTGTATGCTTAAGCCACAATCTTCAATGAGTAGACATACTCCTTTCTGTAGTGTTCTTGGTCACACATTTGTGGAGTTTCTGAAGGGCACTGGAGATTACTGCCAGGCACAGCATGACCTGTGCCTACTCCACCAAGAAGCCCCCATAAGAGTGGTTAACCTGGACACATAAGTGTTGAGTTAAAATCCGCAGAGCATTTTTTACAAGAGTTCTGACCTGGAGGGGGTAAAGCTCAGTGCACTCCCTTTCTATTGCCTCAGTAATACTGGACTGAAAAGTTTCTGCTTCTTGTTAGGAGGTTCATTTCATTTCCCATTACTCCCCACTTCATACTCAGAAGCACTGAGAATTTCAAGTGGAGTGTATTGAAGTAGACTCAGTTTCTTTGCATCATTTCTGTATTCAGTTTTTAAATTTTTTTTCATAACCCTATTGAGTTTTTTTAAACTAAATTAACATGGCTCGAATGAACCACCCATCTCCTGTGGAAGTCACATACAAGAACATGAGATTTCTTATTACACACAATCCAACTAATGCAACCTTCAACAAATTTATAGAGTAACTTAAGAAGTATGGGGTTACCACAATAGTAAGAGTATCTGAAGCAATTTATGACACTACTCTTGTGGAGAAAGAAGGCATCCATATACTTGATCGGCCATTTGAAGATGGTGTACCACCATCTAACCAGATTGTTGATGACTGGTTAAATCTTGTGAAAATTAAGTTTGGTGAAGATCCTGGTTATTGTATTGCTGTTCATTGTGTTGCAGGCCTTGAGAGAGCCCCAGTGCTTGTCTCCTTAGCATTAATTGAAGGTGGAAGGAAATATGAAGATGCAGTATAGTTCATAAGATGAAAGCAGCGTGAAGCTTTTAACAGCAAATGACTTTTGTGTTTAGAGAAGTATCATCCTAAAATGTGGCTGTGCTTCAAAGACTCTGATGGTCATAGAAACAACTGTTGCATTCAATAACACTGAGATGCCTGATGTCATTGTTTGGAAGTGGAACTTGAGATGTGCTGAATTTGTCATACATATTAGCCAACACATTGGCTTGGTGAATAAGTTTAATGAAGCTTCCATAGGAGTGTTGAAAAGCAGTTTTACCAGGCCACAAGCCTGGTAGAATTTGCAACCTCTATGTTTGAGTTATGATCAACCTATTTGGACATTTAGCAAAGGGTTCTTGCTGTTCAGCATTTAAAATGTGCTTATCATTTGTACCAATTGACCTTTCCTGAAATCATGCAGTATTGAGTTAACATCTTCAAATCTGTTTCCATGCCAGAATCTTATCAATAAGAAATTTAGAAAGACTAGGTACCAAAATACCCAGTACAATACCTGTATATTTTTAGTGTCATATAGAACTAAAATCCCAGGAACTATGAACACTCTGGACTGCGGTTTATTTCTTCCATCATTTCAAACATAAAAAGGAGGGCCTATGTGGTTATTTGTTCACAGGATATTTACATCTCCCACATTCATACCAGTACACATCAAGATTTGCTCTTTTTTTTCCTTTTTATTAACCAAGTCTTACAGTGATTATTTAATGTCTTTCTGTAAACTTAATTTTGTGCTGTCACAGAAGACCTCCATTTTGAAAATCTACATTGTACAGAAGCACATGTCTTTAATGTCACCAGACAGAAAAAGCCTTACAGTTAATTTTAATGTTTGCACTTTGGGGTGCAACTTACAGGGAGGGCCTGCAAAAAGAGTGGGAGGTGGCTATTAAGTATTTTTAGTAAAATGTTGCCTTTGTCTTGTGCAGAACATGTAGAATGTGTGCTTTAATTTAGTAAATTTTTTTTAAAGTAGAAATATTTTGTTATTGTAGCTAAAAAAATTCTTAATCATAAAATTTCTGAAATACTTGTAATTTTTTTTCATACTTATCTGAAGTCTTTACCAACTTATTTTTGTTTGAAGTGTGGTTCCCAACCTCTCTTCCAAAAAAAAAAAAAAAAAAAAAAGAAGTGGGTTTCTGCTAATGAATTGAGCAGACATTTAATATCTTATATGCCTTTTGAGCTGTGTAACTTAGTATTTGGATACTTGACAATTTGTTTTACTATGTAATTGATAAAATGGTGATGTGTATTAATGTTACCTCAGCCATATGTTTATACTGTCCGGGAACATGTGGTTATAGTTCTGTGGGAGAAATAATTTGTCAGTGTTCACCAGCTTATAAAAATTTAGTGTGAGAGCTTAAACATTAAATAAATAATGAAATGCAAAAAAGGGGAGTGGGGAATGGACAAAGAACAGCAATGTGTCTTCCCTAGTAGTAGTAGATATTTCATGAATTCCTTTCAGGATACATAAATATAGATATAGCTAGTTACTCTGTACTGGGACTCAGTGTAAACGTAAATATATTTACTGTTGTGGCAGCCCAAATAAAAGTTTTAAAACAAGGCTCTATATTATCTTAAAGGAGGGTCCATTGGAATTAGAATCCCTCACTTACTGTAAATATAGGTAACCCTTGAACAGCACAGGTTTGAACTGCTCTGGTCCATTCGTATGCAGTTTTTTTCAATGACTATGTGCTGTAATACTACCTGATCCACAGTTAGTTGACTATGTGGATATGGAGAGTGACTCTAAAATTATACACAAATTGTTGACTGGAGCATAAGAGCCACTCAGCCCCACCTTGATCAAGGTCAATTGTATGAAATATTTATCTGCTGCATCTCTAATTTCAAATAACTTGATCTTCCCTCCTGGATGCACAAAGGATTCTTTCTTTATTTTGAAGGTCATTGTTTTTCCTAGGACATCATGTACTCCTGGTCTCTACAATCAAGTGTTTTATTTCGAGAAGTTTACTTGAGTTATGTCTTTGAGTTTGTTTTATTTGTTTGGAGTCTCCTCTTTATAAATATCTATAATATATATGTTGCCTGTCCTATTTTATCTCCTTAATTCTTTAAAAATTTTTATTAATTTACAGTGATGTGGCTTGCTTTCTCCATCCTGTCCTCCAATGTCTTTATTATTTTTTTTAGCTGTAACTTTGTGGCCTTCAGAAGTGTCATTTCTTTTGATGTTTTCATTTTTCTCTTCCATTCCACTTTGGCATCTATCAACTTGTGTTTCATCATCTTCTGTTGCTGTACCATGTTTTCCTGTGCTCTGATGTCTATTGTATGCAGGTTGTTTGTTCTCTATTTTCTTTGAATGTATTGCATTATATTTTTACATATTTTTCACTTGTTCAGTGAGTATTTTTTCATCCCTCACATGCTCATTTTGTTCCTTTTCCTCATTTTTCACTTGTGGATGTTACAGATACTGTACTACTTTTATGTTATTGTTATTCCTTCTACCCGCCTTTGCATTGAGTTTTTTCTAGACCATATATTTGTGGGTAGTTGTGGCTAGGGCATCATTTCAGGCTGAATCGAATTTTCTCTGCTTAATGCAGAAGCTCCTCACAGCACAGCAAGATAGAAGAGGGTGTGTGTTTTTGTATGTCTATCGGTGAGTGGGAGAGAAATTGAGAACATGTATTCATTTAGCCTGTGTTCTTGCCTAGCCTGCAGTGGTGGGCGGTTCATACCGCTTGCATTTCAGAATCTCTCTTCTCCTAGGACATCACTGGTGTATGTGCTTCGGGCAAAGATTGTGATTCTGGAGTTCCCGTTGTGGCGCAATGGTTAACGAATCCGACTAGGAACCACGAGGTTGCAGGTTCGGTCTCTGGCCTTGCTCAGTGGGTTAATGATCCGGCGTTGCCATGAGCTGTGGTGTAGGTTGCAGACGTGGCTCGGATCCAGTGTTGCTGTGGCTCTGGCATAGGCCAGTGGCTACAGCTCCAATTCAACCTCTAGCCTGGGAACCTCTGCATGATTCCTCATTGGCACCTTAGAATCCACCCCTTGGTTGGAGAACCATGCTCTGCCATGATTGCTGAGATCCTCTCCCCTTAGGTACCCTCTCTCTGCCTTGCCACAGCCCATTGGATCCAGTTGCATATGGCAGCCTGTCTGGATATTTTGTCATTTGAGATTTCAAATAACTCCTGATTTCATCAGTGATTGCGCTTAATTTTTATCTACCTATAATCACCATTTTTAGGTTGATTTCTGAGAGGAAAAGGGGAGAGAAAACTTGTTATTCCATTAAGTTACAAGTAGAAATCCTCTCTTACTATTCAGTACTTTTTAACTTGATAATATACATGCCAGTATGTACACAAAAGTTAAACCTGCTTTAAAGATGAGGAAGTTGGAGTTCCTGTTGTGGTGCTGCGGAAACAAATTCGACTAGGAACCATGAGGTTGAGGGTTTGATCCCTGGCCTTTCTCAGTGGCTAAAGGATCCAGCATTGCCTTGAGCTGTGGTATATTTAGGTCGCAGGCTCAGCTTGGATCCCGAGTTGCTGTGGCTGTGGTGTAGGCCGGCAGCTACAGCTCCAATTAGACCCCTAGCCTGGGAACCTCCATATGCCACAGATGCAGCCCTCAAAAGACAAAAAGACAAAAAAAAAAAAAAAGAAAAAGAAAAAAGTTGAGGAAGTTGAGGGTTCCTGAGATTGAACTAGGGCCATGCTGTTCAATGAGGATGAACTGACTGAGTCTTGAGCCAGAATTCTCATTCTGTTGAACCAAGGGCTGGCCTTTATTCATGCAGGGGAGTTTTTATTACCCTCTTGCTTTTAGAAAGATCTAATTCCAAGAAGCTAGCTTTATTTACTAGCTGGATTTTAGATATTAGCCTTAGTTTCAACCTGCAGTGGAAGAACTATAATGAACCAAACCCAAGAGAAGGAGGGGGGAGAGGGCCAAGAAACCCACCACCCACTGGTCTTATATTCTACTTGTTCTGAATCTGAAATTTTTTTTTTTTTTTGACATTTTCTCCTTTAATCTTCACAACTACTCTGATCTGGCAGTATTATCTCTCAGATGGAGAAACTGAGGCAGAAGAACCTAAGCAATTTCTCAAAGTCACAGGTTAGAAAGAGTTAGGAATCTTCTAACCACCTTTCTGCCTCCCAGTTTATCATGTTTACTGAGTTAAATATGTCTCAGCTAAGACTCTGGGCTTCTTTAAAGATAAAATCAGAAGATTCACAAAGAGCTTCCCAGAGGTTTTGTTTTCCTCATTCAAGGCAAGGGATGCTGCTACTTTCCATGGACTAAGGGGCCATGTCTCTGAGCAGCATCATAATCACACCCAACACTTAGCTTGGTGTGTTTTCAGACTGTGGTTTGTAGTCATCTCTTGGTTCCTATGAGGTAGGTCATTACCTTATTTCACAAATGAGGCCCCCACTGTGGAGAGAGCTTAAGTGATGTTTCCAGGATCAGCAGTGACCCCAGGAGAGGGAGATGAGCCCGGGCTTCCTTACCCCGGCCTCGCGCCATCCACGAGGATCTGCTAACAAGCTTTCAGTCATCTCAACCCCCTTCACAACCTGCCCTGTGAAAGAGATGCCTTCTCTCACTTGTGCTGTCAGCCAGAGTGTGGTCTACACCATGGTAACAGATGAGAAAGAGAAAGGTCAAATCAAGGATTTTATACACAAGATGCTCATCTTCAGTCTCGGTTTCAAATATTTCACACCATGAAACAAAGGCCATTTGGGTTAAAAGTTGCTAGAATTAAAATTTCTTTATAAAAAATTACTTTGAGGAGTTCCCGTTGTGGCTCAGTGGTTAACGAATCCGACTAGGAACCACGAGGTTGTGGGTTCGATTCCTGGCCTCACTCAGTGGGTTCAGGATCCTGTGTTGCCGTGAGCTGTGGTGTGGGTCGCAGACGCAGCTCAGATCCCGCGTTGCTGTGACTCTGGCATAGGCTGGCGGCTACAGCTCTGATTAGACCCCTAGCCTGGGATCCTCCACATGCCGCGGGAGCGGCCCTAGAAATGGCAAAAAGACAAAAAAAAAAAAAAAAATTACTTTGAGAAAGAGTTATGGGGAATGGAACAAGGTGATTTTTGGAGGATCGTCAAGCACAAAATAGTGAATGTATTTCCATTTGTTCTTTTGGTTGTTTTTAGTTTTACCTAGAGAGTATCTAAATATATAACCACACAGGATATGGCTCGCCTTAAAAAATGGAGGCAGGAGATTCAATGCAGTTAGGTTCCCTGCCTTATTTTTAATTTCTTGCATTACAATGAAAGTAACTTCTGATTTCACCCAGTGGGGTTCCAGCATTCTTGAAGAATTTCCTATTTTTCTCCCTAACTTAAGGGGCATTTGAATATATAGCATTTCATATTCAGCGCTCTTAGGGGGGTAGCAATTATGCAAGAAGCATCAAGAGAAAAAGAAAGTACACCTGATAGGAAAGTAGGTGTCTTGACGCTTTTCTATTTTGTGTGTAAAATCCATCATTTCCCTTGATGACTTTGTGGACAGGAACCACAAATGTACTTGGAGCTAGGTTTTATAAAAAAGATCTGCAGTCTCATGACTGGGTGACCCAGCAGGTGACATGAGTCAGTCAGCCTGGATGGATGGTACATTTTCTGTTTTCAAGATTCAAACAAAACTCTTCACATTCTTCTTTGGGGAAAAAAAATTACATTTGAAGTTCTTATTCACCCAAACACATTCAGAGATATGAGCTCACACGTCTTGACATTATTTCATTTTTCTCTGTGCATCTGTCAAGGAACCAGGGTACCATACAGCTCCTAAAAACTGATGATGGTGGAACAGAGAAACTTGACAGCATTTCATTTCCTTTATGTTCTGATTATACGTTTATCAGAAAACCTCTATCTCTTCCAGCTAGAAATTGGTAGAATTTGAGAATGCAGAGGCCTGGCAAAGAACTGTCCTCTTATTGGTCTCATCTTCCATTTTAGAGAAGTTGCTTGGTTGAGTCCTTGTTAAAGCTTTTGATTCTCTTTTCATTTCTTGTCACCCACTCTCACAGATCCCATGTCTATAGGCCCTGCAACTGCTTTGCTGCACAAATTAGACACCAGGAAATTTCATACATATGTACCAGTGTTTCAGTGCTTGCCCAAATTTGTAAAATATAGGGATTACAACCTGATATCAACATCAAAAACTGTTGTGCTCATTTTATGTGTGAAAATGAGAAACTCTCTTGCAGATGCCAGATTCCCAGCCTCTTTGTCACCTTGTTCTTAATTTATGTCCAGGTTTTGAGTCAGGAAAATGACTTCGCTTTTTAATTTAATGTAGTGATAAAGGATCTCTGTGAATCAGAACGATCAGAACTAAAGTAGATCTACAGGTTGATTGGCTTTAAGCCCAAGCCCCACAGAGGGTTTTTTAATGGGGCTACTTCCTCCCTAGAACCAATACATGCCTGGGTTTTAAATTGTGCCTCCACTGGTGCTGTGACTTGCTTCACATGAAGAGGTGGACGTGGAAATGGGTTAGGGACAAGTACTTGAAAACCCTGAAACATGTTGTTTCTGTCTTTTTTTCCCCTCAGGCGCACATGGGAAGGAAATAGCCAGAAATCACTCACAATGGCCACATGGTTCTGAACGTTTCCAGTGGACGGGCCTCCGCCTGAACAGTGTGGGGACAGCACTGTGATCCTGCCGTGAGGGCAGGTGTGCTCCAGAGGCATTTCTCCAAGTTTTTGCACTGCATAAACTGTATTGTACTGTTTTTATACCAGCAACAGATATTTACACATACAGGATGTTAGTTTATTTGGATTTTTTTCCCTTCCACCCTCCAAGCTCTTAGAAAAATGATTTGTTATTTTTATTTATATGTTACACTATTTTTTTCTTATCCAAATCAGAGGTTCAGGCCACCAATAAAAGCTGTCTCTCAGGTTTTGTGCCTCGAGAAACTCCAGAGCCAAAGCTCATTTTCTAAGATATAAGACAAGCTTGTCAGAGAGGGTTTTTTTACTGCTCCCCACCCCTGCCCCACCAATTACATCCTACTTTCTGGTTGTATCAGGGATTCTGTTCACTTGAAGACTGTGTAAAGTTGTCATTTTCACTCATTTCTTCCTTTAACAGAACTAGGACCCATTATTCCACCCAACTACTTCATAGGAAAAACAAAAAAATGTATACTTTAGTTTGTGACATTATAGAAGAGAGGTGTCCCATCTCCAAAAAATAAAGAGATATATGGTTAAAATACAGAAGGACACTCTTTATATGATCTAAAAGAGAATGAAGAGAAAATATGCTTCTCATAGCAAATCCTTCTAGGGGATTTGATAATGAAGGACACACGTGACTGATTGTCTTCTAGATGGAGGGTTTTATTTTTTACGCTTTTATTGTGGTAAAATGTATTTAATGTAAAATAAGCCTACAATTCAGAAGCATTAATGGCATTAACGGTGTTGTGCAACAATCAATGTCTAGTTAATTTTTGGTAATTATTTTAGTACTATTCAGGGTGGTTTTTTTTTTTTGTTTTTTTTTTTGTCTTTTGTCTTTTTTTTGTTGTTGTTGTTGCTATTTCTTGGGCTGCTCCCGCGGTGTATGGAGGTTCCCAGCCTAGGGGTTGAATCGGAGCTGTAGCCACCAGCCTACGCCAGAGCCACAGCAACGCGGGACCCGTCTGCAACCTACACCACAGCTCAGGGCAACGCCGGATCGTTAACCCACTGAGCAAGGGCAGGGACCGAACCCACAACCTCATGGTTCCTAGTCGGATTCGTTAACCACTGCGCCACGACGGGAACTCCCCAGTGTGTTTTTTTTGTTTGTTTGTTTGTTTTTAACAGATTCAGTTTTGGTAAGTTTTATTTCTCTAGGAGTAGATCTCTTTCCTGTGAATTCTGAGCTTGATTGGTATAAAGTTAACCATAGTATCTTATACATTTAATCTCTGCAGCATCTTTAATTGTGTTCATTTTGGTTTTCACTTTTATATATATATATATATTTTTTTTTCTCCTGTACAGCATGGTGATCCAGTTACACTTACATGTATACATTCTTTTTTCTCACATTGTCATGCTCCATCATAAGTGACTAGGCAGAGTTCCCAGTGCTGCACAGCAAGATCCCATTGCTAATCCATCCCAAAGACAATATTCTGCATCTGTTTACCCCAAGCTCCCAATCCCTCCCACTCTCTCCCCTTCTCTCCTTAGTAACCATAAGTCATTTTGGCTTGTTAGTTTTCTTTGGGCCTTCTCTCTTTTTAAGAATAATTTTATGTGATTTTTTTCCTATTAATTTTCAAAGAGTCAGGTTTTTTGCTTAATTGATCTTTTTTTTTTAAATTTCTAGTTAGTCATAATATTCTTTCTTTCAACTTTTCATTTCCTTTGAGTTTTTTCTCAAAATTCTTAAATTGGAAACAATAACAAGTATTTTTCTAATGTAAGTAGATGAAGCCTACTTTTTCTAAGACCCACTTTAGCTTCAACCTACAGGATTAGGTACTTATCAATAACCATAGTGTTATGTATTTTCTAATTTCTATTTTAATTTATTATATCTTTTACCCATGAGTTCGTCATAATTATAATGTTCTCTAAATTTCAAATGCTAATTCATTTTTTTCTATTAGCTTGAACCATGTGGAACATTCACATTTTTTTTAACCTATCAAATGGCAGTTTTCTATGGTTCAACATGATAGTTTTCTTTGGTCAGAGAACATTAGATTCTGGATTTTAAACCAAAGTTAACCATATTTCCCCTCCCCCCAAGTCCTGTTTCTACAATTTTGTATTCTCTTTGGGGATTTTTAAAGTTGTAAGTATGTGTATAACCAATAATTTTCAAATAAAAATCCTGAGCACTGGAACCACTTTTTTTTTTTTTTTTTTTGGATACTTGTTGCAGGTTGGTTCTGTGCAGTATAGACTCAGGTGGAGTCCAGTGTCGGGATGTGTATTAGGGGTGTCTTGGGGTCAGCACTTGTGGAATCAGGAGGGAAGAAACAGGACAGGGCAGAGGGAAAAATCAAGCTGGGATGCTGCCCAGACAACATTAGCTGACCCCATGGCAGCTCTGGATGAAGGTGGCCCTTCAGGGTTTCCTGACATGACCAATGGCCTGGTCTTTATGCATCCACATGACGGGTCATTGCATGTATGTGGCCCCCAGAAGGGCTGCTGGTTTAAGGCTGCCCACTGGCAGCACTTCTGGCAGCTGGACAACAAGTCCTTAAAAGGAGATCTGGACAGCACTTGTCCACGTCCCACACGGTGTGTGTCACAGCTCCAGAGGTAGACAGTTATCATGTGTGTACTGTGGAGGGACGCTCTTGGTGACTGACGTTTAAGTCAAGATGACTAAGTGACTGTCCCCAATGCCCTGTCATCTGAACGTAGAGGAGCAGGTCCACGTAGGGGAGGAACCCTCATTCTCTGGGGTCAGCCCAGTGTTCAGCTCTTCAGGAAGCATCAGTCATCTCCTAGGCAACTCATGTTGCTGTAAAGCCCTCGACTCCTCTCATTTGTTACACTGACCATACTTGGTTTAGTGTCCTGATGTCACCATCTTGAGATACTTAAATTTTAAACAAGAAACCCTGTTCATTTCCATTTTGCACTGGGTCCTGTAAATTATATAGCCTGCCCTGATTATGAGTGTTCGGAAGTGGTCTCTTTTCTCACTAACCCATGAGCTTCTAGAGACCTGGAACTGTGCCCTATTCACTTAGTAATTACACCTTCCACACAGGGTCTGTCACAGGGGGTGCTCGGTAAACGTTTGCTGAATGAACGATGATTGAGAACAAACCTTCCATCTAAACTTCATAATTTTGAAATATTAAGAGGTAGCCTGGGATAATAGAAAGCCCTGGGTTGGGAGTCAGTCACACAGATCAGCTTGTCCATTCTTTCTCTGCACTTGCTAGCCACGTGCGTGCCCAAAGAATATACTGTCCAAAGTGGGAGACTTGAGAGTGAGAGGAGAGTGATAACCAGCTAAGGGGCTGGCATAACACACTGGCACCTTCCTTGACAGAACGGGCTGTGGTCACCCTGTAGCCTGGTACCTGGAGTTACATGCTTGGGTAAGTGTCTCAACCTGTGAATCTCAGCCTCTTCACATGGAAAATGGATGTAATTCCCACCCTTGCACAGCTGCTTTCATTGGGATGATGGATGGACCAAGATTATCCACAGACGCAAAGGATGGAATCAGTGACCTTGGTGACTCCTCATCACCAGGAGAGGAGAGCAGGATTGGTGTGGATGAAGGTGGCTGTGTAGACAGTGGAAGGTGTGTTTGAGGAGGTCCTGACCTGATGGCCTAAACCGAACTGTTCATCCTTCACACAGAGTTAAAATCCAACAAGCACACGAGGAGCAGCCCGAGGTCTGGAGCCAGGCTTCCAGGATCAAACGCTGGCTCCTCTGGGCACTGCCTGGGTTTGGACACAAGTTCTACTCCTGCTAATCATGTGCTCCTGAGGTTGGGAAGCCCACTGTGGTTTAGTTTCTTTGTCTGAGAGCTGATATGGGGAAGGTACATTTCTCAGAAGGCTGTGACAAGATTCAGTATGACAGTGACACTCACATTAAGGTCTGTGGGCTAGCGCTGGTCCACAAACTGTTTGTGAGTAGGTCTGAAATATGAATGGGAATTTAAAGCGAGCTAGAAACGTGTGTCCACCTGACACTGCAGTGACATCCACACTCATGACAGGGGGGATCTTACAGCCCAGAGACCAGGCGGAGGGTTGAGGTGTATGTGGCTGAGCTGATCACTGATGAGGGTACAATGGGATGAAAACATAAAATCAAACCAATTCTTAATCCCAGATAGTTGAGAACCCCTGCTTAGAACAATACTGGCTATGCGATTAGCTCTCTTCACTACCCTCTGTATTAACTGTTACCATGATATTTATGTTTAAAACTAGACAATATAGGAGTTCCCATTGTGGTGCAGCAGAAACAAATCTGACTAGGAACCAAGAGGTTGCAGTTTTGATCCCTGGCCTCACTCAGTGGGTTAAGGATCCAGTGTTGCCGTGAGCCGTGGTGTAGGTTACAGACACAGCTCAGATCTGGCATTGCTGTGGCTGTAGTGTTGGCCGGCAGCTGTAGCTTCAATGTGACCACTAGCCTGGGAACCTCCATATGCTGCAGGTGTAGCCCTAAAAAGACAAAAAGAAAACAAACAAACAAACAAAAAACCCCCAAAAACCCAGAATATAGATTAACTGAGTTTTTGCTTTTTAAACCTAATATTCCAAGGAAAATAACCTCATTTTTTTCCCCAAAAAACTAAAACAGTAATATGTGTTGAAAAGCCCGGGAAAAATATAAGTATTTGAATTTAGAACTGAAAAATAACATTAGTAGAAGCAGTTACCTACCCCAGCCCTGTGAGGCCTCCACATATGCTCCAGGCCCATCTGACTTGCCTTGGGGTCAACATTGCGATTGTAGGATTTTCTTAAGAACCAAGATTGAGACTTTGATACACTAAAAATGTTTTTCAGAAAGCTTACATTTTGGACGGTTCTGACTAAATTGACTTTTTCACTCAGCAACTGTGCTCATAAAACCAGCCAAATACTCATCTCAAGAATGACCGCTTTGGGTGTTCCAAAACAAGCTTTGGTCCAAATCTAGTCATGTTTAATTTTGGAAGACATTACATAAAAAGATTTTTAAAATTAAATTTTGCAGACTACCCGGACAAAAAGTGAGTCTCTGAGATGGAGTTTATATCATCTTAGACGTGCTGGAAGTAAGAAAGGAACAGTCAACCTCGGATTGAGGATTTTTAAACCTTACGCTTTACAACAATGCATTTTTTTTTTTAAATCCATAAGTCTTCTGATTTTGTTAAAATACAAGCTAAATAAAAAGAAGGGAAAGTTTTTTTTTGAAGTAGAATAGCAACTGTCAAATGTAGGAAGATTGACAGGAAATTACCTTATGGCAGCCATCACTGTCATAAATAATTCAGACAAAATTCATCATTGGCTGCTAAATCAACATAGGGTGAATGGGGCATTGGGGGAGAGAGGACGTTTTCATAGACTCAAAGTATCTGTCCAGATTAATTCTTTAGGGAAGAATTATATTTTTATTTTATTTTATTTATTTATTTTTTTTTTAGGGCTGCACACACACCATATGGAGATTCCCAGGCTAGGGGTCGAATCGGAGCTGTAGCCTCCAGCCTACACCACAGCCACAGCAACGCCAAATCCAAGCTGCATCTGAGACCACCATAGCTCACGGCAATGCCAGATCCTTAACCCACTGATTGAGACCAGGGATTGAACCTGCATCCTCGTGCATGTTCATCAGATTCGCTTCCACCGAGCCATGACAGGAACTCTGAGAATTCTATTTTTAAAGTGGAAAAATTTGGCAGACACCAGGCTAAGCAAGTGACCAGAGTCAATACCAATAATGGACCTACCGACACCCTTGGCTCTTGATGTGTGAGGTCATGACAATAGTATAATGTCTAGAGTATTCTTGCTCCATACAAAGAAAAAAAGGATTATGGACTAAAACAGATCAGCAGACAACCCAAACTGAGGACATGCCACAAAACCACAAGCATGTACTCTTTAAAAATGTCAATGACCAAGAGTTCCCGTCATGGCTCAGTGGTGAACGAACCCAACTAGTATCCATATGGATGTGGGTTCGAGCCCTGGCCTCGCTCAGTGGGTTAAGGATCTGGCATTGCCTTGAGCTGTGGTGTAGGTTGCAGACGCTGCTCGGATCCAGCGTTGCTGTGGCTGTGGCAGTGTCGTAGGCCGGCAGCTGTAGCTCTGATTTGACTGCTAGCCTGGGAAACTCCATGTGCTGTGGATGCGGCCCTAAAAAGACAAAAAGAGAAAAAAATGTCAATGACAACAGTTGGGACAAGTATTAGCTCATCTGACAAGTTTCAGGTTTGTATCCTCTGCACAGGCTCCAGTCCCGCGTGGGGCGATGGCACAGAGACAGGCACAGCCTCGCCTGGAGCAGGTGGAGTGAGGCGCTGACTGCTAATAAAAGCAGTTTTCACACAGGCGGGATAAGGCAGTAGGTGATTTTTTAAGGATATAATAATGCCAAACGCAGCATCACCTATGCACGGAATTCCAAGGACAGTGCCATTCCCCGAATTGTTTCAGAGGGAGGGGCCCCTGTGGATCCCCTGTGTTCTGAACAGAGGTTCTTTGAACAGCAGAGCTGCAGGGAGCAGTGGATGCCTGGGGCTCCAAAGGCAGTTGAAACACAAACCCCTGCTCCCTGACGCTCAGCTGAGGTGCTGTCGGCTCCGCCCAACGATGTGTCCTGGTGTAAGTTCATTGTCTCCAGAAGGCTCTCTTTTTCCCTGGGGTATATAGATTTTTCTACCTGGAGTTGGGCCAGTAGCATTTATCCCAGTATGCTTTTTCTTGATATGAAGATAAACTAACTCTGATTCATTTTCTTAAAGACCTGGTTTAACTGATGTGACTCTGCCACTAGTGGACTTTAGAAAAAGGCGTCTTCACTGGTTTGATGCTACTTGGACGTGTAGTAACCCAGCCAACACCCAAGCGCACAGGGGAGGGTTGATTCTAGAATTCCTTTCCTCCGAGTAGGAAGCCAATTTCAGGAACGTTCACCTGGGCGATTTGAGACAATGCTGAGAAATAGGGATGTCTAACAGATGAACATCTCTGGCCACTTTCGAGTTCTACTGAAATTCGCAGATTTCTTTAACTAAATACGCATAGTTTTCCTTCCTTCTTGTTTTACATCAAATACAGTGACAGCAAGGACAGCACACTGTCTTCTCCGATTCACAGGCTTAAAACTGACAGTGCTTAGCTCTTGGCAAGGATCCAGCACCCTCAGCTCGTTCACACGTGCTGGCCACCCCTCCCTCCCTCGCAAACGGGCTCTCCCAGCCCAGACTCCTCACACCTGAGGTGCTGCCTGGCGCTGTCACCCTTGGGAGGCTGGACTCAGGCCACAGGCCCAGGCAGGTTCTCAAAATGGGCTGGGAGGCTGGGCAGGCCATTCTGGGATCCTGGGCACCTGAGTGGTCTAGACAGTGCTTCTGGATCTTTAAGGGGCAAATGATCCACCTGGGATCTTGTTAAAATGCAGACTCTTGTTAACTTGCTGTGGGCAGAGAGCAGGCTGAGAGCCTGCATTTGTAACCAGCGTCCAGGTGATGCTGACGCTGCTGGTTTGTGGACCACACTTTACCAAGCGAGCACCTGGAGAAAGGGGTGCTGGAGAGGTGTGTCCCCTTGGCTCTCAGAGGCTTCTCCCCATGGGGACCAGTGGGGTCAGTGGGGGGCTGGACTGGGGTCCTCCAGAGTGTGAGGCTCAGGGCAGAGGCCTCTTGCCCTGGTCTAAGGGCGGTCTGGTCCCGTCTTTGCCCTCATCCCCGTGGCATCCATGGGCTGTGTCCCCACACTGCGGGCCCTGGTCCTCCCCACCCAGCTCTGCCACCGCAGCCCTTTGATCTCCCACCCACTCTCCCCACGTCCAGTTTCTCTTGGCTCCTTTCCCTGTAGCCTTCCTACCCCCTCCTCTGCTTTTCTCTTACTCCATGAAACAAATGTAAAGGTAACATTTCAAAAATATTGAAAATCAATGCTGATGAAATGGTGTTTTGTTTTCTTGGGATGTAAGCAGGCAGTGAAACAATCACAGTTACAGCCCCTCCAGTGCCCAGCTATTTTGTGAACAGAATCCTATCTGATCCTCCATCAGCTGAAATCAGGATATTCAAACATAAGTGCTTGCTGGCTTAGAGCAGACTGGATGTTTCTCCCATGTTTTTATTTTGACAAGGCTAAGAAAGCTGCTATCTCACCATCTGATGGAATCAAACAGGCTGCAAAAAATAACCCCTCAAGTTCCCATTACAAACAGGAAACACCTCTCCCTGTTTGCCTGTTACTGCGATGAAGCTTAATCCTTCCACTTGAGTTACAGTATTTGCACTGGTTTTGAATTCTTTTCTTCTTTCCAAGGCTGTTTTTCACTATTTGCCGGAGTTATATGAACAGGTGGCTTTGCACCTCCTATGCTAGTGTAAGGCTTCTGTCTGCTTTGAGGCCACTCTGGAAGGCAGGTGTTTAAGGGAGAAATGGTCCTTTCTTGCTAAACTACTCACACCTGTTCCGCTACCCACCTGTGTGGAACTAAAATGCCATTCCAGAGGGGTCTCCCCTAAGTGGACGCACGCTCAGCAAGGCAGAGGCCCTGTGGCTGGAGAGGAGGTAGGAATTCGCTTTCTCTTTTCTTTTCTGGTTCCTGTGACAAGCAGCCCAGACACTGTGTCCTGTGGCTTGGAGCTAGGGGACCCCCTGGCTCTGTCTGGAAGCCAGTGGACATTAAGAATCCCTGCGGGGAAGGTTTGTGGGATCCTCGCTGGATTTGGTCACTGGCCGGGTGCAGGTGTGTACACGAGGCCTCAGGGGCCTCAGCAGACCACGGCTGGGGCCTGAGCCAGTTTCTCCATCCTTTGTCCAGGGCTCTTGGAGTGGAGTGTGGGAGCTGTGCTTGGCAGGGAATCACTGGCTGGCTGTCCTGGGGAAGCTCCGCGCGCTCCCTGACCACACATCAGAGGCAATCGCCCTCCACCCACCTGTGTCCTGGAATGTGATCACAGGCCACCCAGGGTTCACCGCGCCACAGGGGTCAGCAATGGACCTGGGAAGCCTTCCAAGGCTGAGCGAGGGCTTCTCCCATCTTCCCGCAGGGTGTCTTCTTCCGGGGGGAAGTGGCAGGGGAAGGGAGGCCAGTCCTTCTGGCCTCAGGGGAATGAGAGGCCAGGGCTAAGCAGTCCCAGGAGGGGCTGTGTAGACAGTGAAGTCAGGGCCGTGTGGTAGCCACCGAGTATGGACTCCTAACCCAGGGCTCGCTGAGGATGGGCTTTTCTACAACATTTGCGGGGGCGGGGGTGGTATCTACATTCTACTGGTTCCCTGATCACAGGAAAAGAAAGAATGAAAGGCACATGCAATAGGCAAGACCCGCTTGGATATAGCTTAAAGGGACCTGTTCCTGCCCTCAAAATGCCTGTGACGATGATGCCCAAGGGTTCTCACCTGCCCGCCTCTCCTCACACCCACGCAATTACAGGTAATCTTCTGAGACCCTGGGACCACGAGGAAGCAGGAATGCCTGGCACTCTTCCCCTCTATTGATGGCCCTATACCTACCATGACCTGCCAGTCCCCGTCACCTCTCTAGGAGGCAGGGGTGCACTGGCAGCTGGGCTGTGAATATGGGGCTCCCGTTCAGTGAACAAAGGCCACAGAGAACTGCTGGGAGGACATTTCTGGAGGCAGATGCGCTCCCGGCCTTACCCATGGACAAGGACAAATGGAAAGTGAGAAAACATACAGCACTTTTTAAAATGTATATAGCAGGTGGGATTTATAAAAACATGATTTTAAGTTAAATTGTTGCTGAATTCAGGGCAGCTCTCCAAAGGCTTTTGCCAAATCAATAGAGCACAGCAGTGCAGCTTGCAACTGTAAGTTTTGTAACTTTAGGGAATTGTGGTTTCCTTCCAGCTTCTACCTACCTCTCCCCCAGTGAGTGGCAGCTGCTAGTAGGGTTTTGGACATGCCATAGCTGGCTCCCCCCAAAAAAGAAATGTCAGTAGTGCCAAGAGTGAAAAAGCCTGCTTCCTGTGCCCTACAATTCCTAAAACACATAGCCATGCTCTTTCTTTAAAGTGCAAATTGGATCATGGCATTCCATTGCTTAAAACCTTTCAGTGGTTTCCCATTATTCTTAGTATGAAGATTAACAAAAAAAAAAAACAAACAAACAAATTCTCAGCTCCTTGAACCTGCGTGACCTGACATCCACCTTTCTCTTCTATTCTGTTTTTTAACCAAACTAATATTATCCCCCCTCCTTTTTTTCCTATAAGGTGTCATAATTCTTCCTACCTCACAGGGTCTTGGAACATCTTATAAATCATTTCCCTCCCTCCCACTAGCCTCGCCCCCTTTTTCCTGCTCACTGCTGCCCTCTAATCCTTTAAACTTCAGCTCAAAGTTGTCTCCATCAGGACCACCACAGCATAAGCAGACTGAGGTGAGAAGCCATGTGGAGAGAGAGACCAGGCCATCCCAGCTCTTCCAGCCAACCCAGCCCAGGCCTCAAATGGAAGCGAGTCCTGTCCTGGACACCCAGGTCCTGCTGGGCCCCAAGCTGGCGGCAGGTGGGTGAGGAAGCCCATGAGGCCAGCAACACCCCTTCTCCTCAGCCCTCACAGTTGTGCTAAACAATAGCTCCATGCCTCCTGTTTAAGGCCCTTTGTCTTGGGTGGTTTGTGTGTGACAGACAACGGATTCCTGCTTCCTGGCGTTGTGAGCTGTGCACTAAGGAGGCTCCCTGAGAGGGTGCGGAATGTCCCCTGACCTCCTGGCTCACCCTGCACGGGACTGTGGGGCAGGACCTGAGTCTTTGGGTCTCTGTGCACTTGACAGGATGATGCTCTGTCCCCAGTAGGTCAGTGCGTGGAGGTGGAGCGACTGTCCCCTTTCCCATGTCCCCAGCCTGTTCTGTCAGCCTCCCTGGAACTTTGGCTCTGCCCTGGGTAGGGGTGTTCTGACTCAGTTAATTCAGGAGCTGGATCAACATCCAAAGGCTATTTATTTCAGTGCAGAAGGGAAATGGCTACAGCTCTGACAACGTGCCTTTTCCCAGATTCCCAAAAAGTGAACACCAGAGAATTGCCAGCCTTTTGGGAGTTCCCGTCATGGGGCAGCGGAAATGAATCTGACTAGGAACCATGAGGTTGTGGGTTTGATCGCTGGTCTCGCTCAGTGGGTTAAGGATCTGATGTTGCCATGAGCTGTGGTGTAGGTCACAGACCAGCTTGGATCCTGTGTTGCTGTGGCTCTGGCGGAGGCCTGCAGCTACAGTTCTGATTAGACCCCTAACCTGGGAACCTCCATGTGCCACGAGTGCAGCCCTAAAAAGACAAAAGACAACAACAACCACAACAACAACAAAGAGAGAGAGAGAATTGGCCTTTTGCCAAAAGCTCCCTTGGTGGGAACTCCGGGGGCCACACCAGTCCTCTTGCCCTTGGTGTTTTATTGAGGCCCCCTTCCACTGTGGTCACGCGACTCTCTACCGCCCCCTGCAGGAAACCCGTCCTCATAGGAACCACTAGTTCCTGTGAATCCGGCTCCAGTCCCCTGGCCAGTCAGGCAGGTCTCAGGTCCCAGTCCCTCAGTTTAGAGGACAGGGGCGCTTCCTGGAGCTCAGGTCTGTAGGGTGGGGGCGTCTGAAGGAGGAAACGCTCTGACAGGTGGGCTCCTGGGTCTGGTGTGAGCCCGGGTCTCCCGGGCAATGGATTTCCTTCAAGATTCCTGCCTCTGAGAGCGTGTGAGGGTCTGTTTCTTTAAGTCTTTGACCTGCTGGAACAAGAAGGGCTGTAAACCTCACGTGGCTTCTATCAGGAGGGGAGGCGCACGTTTCCAAGAGTCAACATCCCTTGAAGAGGAGACATGCAGACCCCACTCATATTTAAGAAATAATTTTCTTTGCCGCTCCCTTAGCTCTGTCCCTAGGGGACATCACACAGCGTGACTGAGCAGAAGAGGGTCCCATTTCTTCCTGTCCCGTTACCCACCCTCCCCAGTCAGACCCCAACGGGGACCTTCTGCCTGGTGTCGCTCACACCTGTGGAATAAGGACAAGTTTGGGTCTGAGGCAAAGGAAGGCTTTGGTCTTTGGTAAGAGACCAGAGAGATGGGAGCTGGGCCTCTCGAGGCCACTTTCTCCACAAGGCTGGTGGGGGGCGGCTGCCTGGGCTCCTGTGGGGGGCGGGGCGGGGCTCCGTGGGGGCGGGGCTCCTGTGGGGGGAGGGGCCCTGTGGGGCGGGGCTCCGGTAGGGTAGGGGCTCCTGTGGGGGAGGGGAGAGGAGGGGCTCCTGTGGGGGGAAGGGCTCCGTGGGGGCGGGGCTCCTGTGGGGGAGGGGCGCGCAGCTGAGTATCTGCGCCCTGCCCGCCCCGCGGAGGTGGAGGCGCCGGCCTGTGGCTCCAGGGCGTCTGGTCTGAGGGGCCGAGGGTGAGGCCTCCGCACGAGGCCCCCTGTGAGCACGTGACACTGGACTAAGCACAATGGAAAGAGAAGGTCAGACTTTATTTTATGAGGCGATTTCGTGTGGACTCCCGGGTTGCTGACGGGCTTGGCGGGTGGCACCGCCTCTCTGGGCCCGTCCTGCTCCTGGTCCCTGAGGGGCGCTGAGGGGCGCAGGTCCGGCTCCTGCAGCCGCTTCCTGTGCGTGTGGCGTCGTCACGACCCCGGGGAGGAGCAGGGCCTCTCCCCCCACCGCCTGGACCCGTGTCTGGGGCCCCCGGGCCTCAGCCGCACCTGTTCTGCCCTGAGCCTCTGCCCGTTGGGGTTTTACAGCTGCTCAGGGTCACTGAGGGGCCAGGAAGGGTTTGTCTCCCCGGCTGGGCTCCGGGCTTGTTCCGCCAGGTGAGGCGGCCTGGTCTCCGCAGCCCAGCGGCCTTCCCGGGTCTGTCTTCACCGCCTTCACTTAGGCCACGTGCATCCACCTGCCAACAGCCCCACCCCCACCCCCTCCACCCCTGCCCGCTGGTGCACAGACCCCTCCCCAGGCAGTCGGCGGACAATCAGGGCGACTCTGTCACCCACAGGGCCATCCTGGCCAGGGAGGCAGCAGACTTTTGTCACAGCTGGAAGTCCACATTGGGCTTCTTGGTCACTGTCACCAGGGTGACTGTAACCTGTTTTATGATGGCAGTGATGTATATGGTTCCCTTGGCCAAGGTCACTAGCTACCCCCTGGGAGCAGTGATTCCTGCAATTAGTCTGCATGTTGAAGAAAAGCTTCCCTTCAGAGTGAGGTTCACACGTTTGGTCAAGGAGCTCAGTTGGCCCAGGTTGTCTCTCTAGAGGTTGGAGCTCAGGTGGGGACGGCCTCACTTGACCGTGATGCTCCCACAGAGTGACCCCCCCAACCCCCGCCATGGCTTCAGGGCAGATGGGTGATGAGCATCACAAGTGGGGTCCGTTCCTCTTAGGATTGAGCTGGTCTCGTGGCTGCAGGTTTTCCAGGGTTTTAGATGCACCTGGTCTCCTGGTTGGAACAGGTGGAGGACAGGTTGGTGGGTGTGGGCAGCACCTGGTCACCATGGTTTCTCCTACTTGGAGGCAGCACTGGAGTTGTTTCAAGGGGGCTAAAGTGCCCCTTCTCTCGGCCTTGGGAAGTTCAATGGCTTTCAATTTTAACTTGTCCCTCAGGGCTAGTCACATGCTGAGCAGGGCAATTGGGAATAACTTAATCCAATTTTCTTGACTTTCTTGGCATAGCTTGACTGAAGTTCCTTCTAAGGTTTAATTGGATCTCTCCATTTTCTCTGATGATTGGGGTCTCCAAGCTTAGTGCAAAGTCCATTTCTGCCCACTTGTTATCCCATTTGTCATTTGAGACAGGAATCCTGAGCCATTATCACTTTGTAAGGATCCTGGGAACACAAACCTCTTTGTAATCTTTGCCACTTTGGCTGCGGTTTCAATTCTAGTGGGTGTGAACTGGACCTTGGCACCTGCCATCAGGCCTCTCCATAGATAAAGGCATGAGCCACTGCAGCTGCTGACCCCTAGCACTGCCTGAGCAGAGCTCAGGGTGTAGATCATATTTTTAGGAGGAGATTTTAGGAACTCATTTCTTGCATCTCCTCATGTCTAGAAAAAGATGAAAATCCTTCGTGGTGATGTCTCCTCCTCCAATGACTAGCAGTAACCTTCATGATGCCAGAAGCAATCCCGTAAACTGTGTGCATGGCTGCATGCACCTCCCCCTTCACCTCTATCACTGTATCCTGATATTTCCCCTTTCCTCTCTGGTGTGGTATTTCAGATCTGTCTGAAATACTGCCCCCCACCCACCCCCGCTCTTCTTTTTAAAAGCAAAAAGATGTCACAGTCTTCTGTGAGGGCAGCCACTCCCAAGGGTGAACCTGTGAGCATTGAGGGAACTCAAGAAAGAAACAAAGAGTGCTGGCCCCATAGCCTATCAAAGGAGTGATTCCACTAAGCCTAGACCCTTGCATCTTGCTGTAGAATTGTGCTAAAATCCTTGACTTGAGATACCTGGTTTTCTGTACATCTTTTGCCCCTACTACCTACCTTTTGTTGAAAAAGCTCCACTAGCACCATCTTCCAGGAGAGAAATACCCCCTTGCCTCCTTGGAGAGGTTTCTCAGGGCCACCTGAGATGCAGTCTCCCAGGCTTAAGTCCTAATTTTGCCCCAAATAAAACTTAACTCTCAACTTCCAGGTTATGAAATTTTTTTTTTTTTTGTCTTTTGTCTTTTGTTGTTGTTGTTGCTATTTCTTGGGCCGCTCCCGCGGCATATGGAGGTTCCCAGGCTAGGGGTTGAATCGGAGCTGTAGCCACCGGCCTATGCCAGAGCCACAGCAACACGTGATCCGAGCCGCATCTGCAACCTACACCACAGCTCACGGCAAAGCCGGATCGTTAACCCACTGAGCAAGGGCAGGTTCCGCAACCTCATGGTTCCTAGTCGAATTCGTTAACCACTGCGCCACGACGGGAACTCCTGAATTTTTTTTTAAGTCGACATGGGGAACCCTTCTACCCACCCTGAAAACAGGTGCACTAGCACCAAGAGTTATCTGAGGTTGCCCTATGCTCTCGGCATGACAGCAAAGTCAATCTCCTAATCTTCTCCAGGATATGTCCCTCTGGTCTGAATGGGCTTTATTTGGGGGCCTCAGGGTGGGGGGGTGTCTGATGTTGGGGGTGTTCATTGTGCAGATGGGGCATGTCTCAACTGTCAGGCAAGATGAATGTTGTTGGCCGAGTGGAGTTCTCACTTTTCATACCAGGAGTTACCATGAGCTCAACTAACACATTATACAGAACTTTCCTCACATAGTGGACTCCTTGATGAGCCTCCCTAATTTCTTAACAGGTTGCAAAAAAAAAAAAAAAAAGTATTGCCCATGTTCATTAACTAGCCCTCCATGGGCTCCTAGATCTCTGTTGAAGTCCTACGTCTGGGCTTTGGGAGAAGGTATTAATAATATAGGTTGTTTTTTGTTTTCCACAGGGTTAACTCCCTCTTGGTAGGGGATGATTTTTCTACTAAAATGTGTGAGAGTCCTTGGTTTAGGAAGAGAATTGAGTATTACTTAAATGGGAAAGGACATGGCCTAGACATCAGGGTGCATGAAGAACCAGGTCTGGGCTCTCAGGTGACAGGCTAAGATGCCTCATTAATATGGAAATGATGTCTCTATGTTTTTACCTTGGAGGATGAAAAATAGGGATTATAGACCTAACCTGATTACAAATCAGACTGAAATGGGGCAGGACCCTGTGGGCCTCTCCCAGACGCAATCCTTTCCGTATGCCTCTCTTCTTGTCTGTAGGAAATGGGCTTCTTTCAGCCTCCTAGATCTTCCCCTAGTTCCCAGGGGCAGATTCAAATCGTTGCTCATCTGGGGTGGGGAGGGAATGTGAACAAGGGAGGAGCAGTCAAGCAACAATAATGCTGCCTTGATGCAGGGTCCTGATTCCTCCCCAAAGACTATGCAGACCCGTATCTTTGAGTTGTTCTGCAGAAGCAAGGCCTCCCCCCAGGAGGAGTATGGTGCCTTCAGGCTGAGCACTGGATTTCTGGAGCACTGTCCTGTTACCTTACCGCCAGCCAATCAGAGGAAAGCTACACACCCTGCAGGCCTCACCCCAAATTTTGCCTATAATAATCCCCCCCCAGAAAAAAATCCCCATCAGGGAGTTCAGGGTTTTAAAGCATGAGTCACCCGTGTTTCTTGTATTGGTGCCTTTAAAGTAATGCTGCATTTTCCTTCACCATAACCCCAGTCAGCAATTGGCTTTACTGTGTGTGGTCAGGGGACCCAAATTTGGTTTGGTATCAAAATTATCTAGACTTCAGAAAAGTCCTTATGAAAGTGATTTCTGGAGTTCCCATCGTGGCTCAGTAGTTAGTGAACCGGACTAGCATCCATGAGGACACAGGTTTGATCCCTGGCCTCATTCAGTAGTTTAAGGATCCAACAATGCTGTGAGCTGTGGTGTAGGTCACAGACTCAGCTCAGATCTGGTGTTGCTGTGGCTGTGGCATAGGCCGGTTGCTACAACTCCAATTGGACACCTAGCCTGGGAACTTCCATATGGCACGGGTATGGTTCTAAAGGACAAAAAGACCAAAAAAAAAAAAAAAGAAAAGAAAAGAAAAAAAGTGACTTCCACTTTCCTTGGCAGATATTTTTAAAAATTTACTTTGTTTTTTAGGGAGTTCCCACTGTGGCTCAGCAAGTTAAGGACTCAACTAGTATTCATGGGGATGAAGGTTCAATCCCTGGCCTCGCTCCATGGGTTAAGGATCCTGTGTTGCCGTGGGCTGAGGCAAGAGGTCACAGATGAAGCTTGGTCAACACAGAAACATAATCTGACCATAGTTTTAGGAGGCTTTTCATAACCATTTTGTCCCATGGTGCTAGGAATGCTCATCCCAGGTCTGTCAAAGATTTAATTGATTAGGCCACTCAATGTGCTATTACTTGACTAGGCCTCATTACAGTAGCCCAAATCTGCTGGACCACCTCTCTTCATAGTGTATTATGGCCCAGGAATACATTCCCTCTTGTTGCATCTTCCCATATCTAGAGTTACACTATTACAGTCATTGATCTGGTAAATAACCATATATTTAATTAACTGCTTTCAGTCTCCTACTCATCATGATTTTTTGTTGAGGCTCATTCATGCATTTGGTAATATAAGAAACAATAATCTTGAAATACAACAGTACTGCTAATAACAGTAATAGAGTTTAAGTAAATATTTAAGTCAATAGCTTCCTGCTTCAAACTAGTTTCAGAAGGGGATGTTTCAAACAGGGTCAGAGCAGCAGGTATTTTTAATTGGCCAGGTGCAAAAATCTCAGCCAGTAATAAAATACATTTTCTAGGGGATATTCAGTCAGAGCCTTGGAGATGAGGAATCCAGCAAGCTAAGCCAGAACTACTAGGCACAGGTAATTGGCCACAACCCAGTAATTGGACTGGTTTTTAAAAT
Source organism: Sus scrofa (assembly GCF_054392235.1). NCBI lineage: Eukaryota > Metazoa > Chordata > Mammalia > Artiodactyla > Suidae > Sus > Sus scrofa. The sequence goes on from NC_139393.1 coordinate 71,852,656, forward strand.
TACCCAAGGATGGCGCTCCTGATGGAAGAACATTTGATTCATATGCAAAAGTTCAAGAAGTCGAAAAACATTATAAATCAACATATGAGTCAGGTCCAGCATCTTGGGCAGCTGTCTACTTCTCCTGGTATATGTGTTCTTCTTGTCCTGGTGTAGCTTTTCCTCCATGTGAGTGTGATTTTGTCAGTAGTCATCTTGTTAAGCCCAGTGCAGGGATCATTCAGCACTGGATTCAGCATTATGGTCTGAAAATCAGGAACTTGTATTTTTCAAAAGTCTTTTCTATAGCTCTCCTTGAGGAGCAAGCATTTTTGCAAAGGCGTTAGAATAAAGACAGTAACTGCCTATAATGACAAAAGACTTAAGAAAGCACTTTTAAGGTCTGATTACAATGCAGTTGACAGAGAAACTTGGTTACTCTTGAGACATCATACTGTGGAATCTGAGGCGTATTGTTCATTTGAGAATGCTCTCCATGGATTTCGCTCATGAATTTAGTTCTCCCACTCCCTTCCCTGATGAGCAGCTGTTTGAACTTGCCTTTTGGAATTCAGGGAAGGTCAAGGAAGCTGAATGAGGCCTATTTCCTGAAAAAGGAACGGGGGACACAAAGGCTTCTTCCAGGTGCCCCAGAGGGCCTGGCTCTGTTTCAGGACTGGACAGAAATATTTTGGGTCATCAGAGGTTTGTTTTGTTTTGTTTTTTAGGGCTGCACCTTTGGCATGTGAAAGTTCCCAGGTTAGGGGTCAAATTGGAGCTACAGCTGCCAGCCTACACCACAGGCACTGCAGCATGTGATCCCAGCCACGTCTGGGACCTACACCACACACAGCCCTCAGTAACACCACGTCCTTAACCCAGTGAGTGAGGCCAGGGATTGACCCCACATCCTCATGGATCCTAGTCAGGTTCATTAACTGCTGAGTCATGAAGGGAATTCCCATTATCAGAGGTTTCAGAGGGAGGAAAAAGACCAGATTGAGAAGAGAGGAAGAACAAAAGGGGTGGCCTGAGAGTATTCAGGCTGCAACTAGGCCAGGGAGAAGCACAAGGAAGGACTCTAAGCTATTTAATTTACAGGCTACTCATTTTCTTTTCTTTTTTTTTTTTTTTTTTTTTTGTTTGTTTGTTTTTGTTTTGTTTTTTTTTGGTCTTTTTAGGCCCACACCTGTGACATATGGAAGCTCCCAGGCTAGGGGCCAAATTGGAGCTGCAGCTGCTGGCCTACCACCATAGCCACAGCAACTTGGGATCTGAGCCATGCCTGCAATCTGCACCACAGTTCATGGCAACCTAGTTCCTTAACCCACTTAGTAAGGCCAGGGATTGAACCTGTGACCTCATGGATACTAGTCAGGCTCATTACTACTGAGCTACAATGGGAATTCCCACACTAGTCATTTTTAAAAGAAATCTAAGGAATATAATTTTCATTTGCATCTGTGTTCATCAGTGAAATTGGCCTGTAGTTTTCTTTTTTTGTGGTATCTTTGTCGGGTTTTGGTATCAGGGTGATGGTGGCCTCGTAGGATGAGTTGGGAGTGTCCCTTCCTCTGCAGTTTTTTGGAATAGTTTCAGGAGAGGTGTTAGCTCTTCTCTAAATGTTTGATAGAACTCGCCTGTGAAGTCATCTGGTCCTGGACTTTTGTTTGTTGGAAGTTTTTACATCACAGTTTCAATTTCAGTACTTGTGATGGGTCCATTCATCTTTTCCATTTCATCTTGATTTAGTCTTGGAAGCTTGTACTTTTCTAAGAATTTGTCCATTTCTTCTAGCTTTTCCATTTTATTGGCGTATAGTTGCATATAGTAGTCTCTTATGATCCTTTGTATTTCTGTGATGTCCGTTGTTACTTCTCCTTTTCCATTTCTAATTTTATTGATATGGGTCCTCTCTCTTTTTTCCTTGATAAATCTGGCTAAGTGTTTATCAATTTTCTTGATCTTTTCAAAGCTTTTCGTTTCATTGATCTTTTCTATGGTCCTTCATTTCTATTTCATTGATTTCTGCTCTGATCTTTATGATTTCTTTCCTTCTACTAACTTTAGGTCTTGTCTGCTCTTCTCTCTCTAGCTGCTTTAGATGTAAAGTTAGGTTGTTTCTTTGAGCTTTTTCTTGTTTCCTGAGGTAGGCTTGTATTGCTATAAACTTCCCTCTTAGAATGGCTTTTGCTGCATCCCATAGGTTTTGGAGTGTTGTATCTTTGTTGTCATTTGCTGCCAGGTATTTTTTATATTTCCTCTTTGATTTCTTCAGTGATCCATTGGTTGTTTAGTAGCATGTTGTTGAGTCTCCATGTGTTGGTGTTTTTTGCAGTTTTTTTCTTGTTGTTGATGTCCAGTCGTATAGCGTTGTGGTCAGAAAAGATGCTTGATATGATTTCAGTTTTCTTAAAGTTATCAAGGCTTGGTTTCTAGCCCAGGATGTGATCAATCTTAGAGAATATTCCATGTGTACTTGAGAAGAAAGTGAATTATTCTACTGCTTTTGGATAGAATGTCCTATAAATATCTATGAAGTCCATCTGGTCTAAGGCTTCATTCAGGGCCTGTGTTTCCTTATTGATTTTCTGTCTGGATGATCTGTTCATTGCTGTAAGTGGGGTGTTAAAGTCCCCCACTATTATTCTGTTATTATTCATTTCTCCTTTTAAGGTTCTTAGCAGTTGTCTTATATATTGTGGTGATCCTATATTGGGTGCATAGATATTTACAACTGTTCTAATGTTGTTATACAATTATACAATGTTGTTATACAATTGTTATAATGTTGTTATACTATTACAATGAAATATTTCTTGGCCATTAAAGGGAAAGAAATCATGGCATTTGCAGCAACATGGATGGACCTAGAAATTATCCTGCTAAGTAAAGTCAGTCAGAAAATGAGACACCAACATCAAATGCTATCGCATACATGTGGAGTCTAAAAATAGGACACAATGAACTCCTTTGCAGAACAGATACTGTCTCACAGACTTTGAAAAACTTATGGTTTCCAAATGAGACAGGTTGGAGGATGGGGATGCATTGAGGATAAGGGATGGAAATGCAGTAAAATGTGGTTGTGATGATTGTTGTACACCTATAAATGTAATACAATTCGTTAAGTAATTTAAAAAAGTAAGGAATATAATTTACTTTCTTAGGTGTATGAGGTACCTGCATCACATTGTTTCCCCACTGCTAGTTCATTCCTTCCATTTCGATGGAAGACGGGCAATGGGCGTTGTGATCGCCTGGCTGCCTCCTGCTGAACAGGGGTGGTGAATGGGGGATCTTCTCATGGAAGGAATGAGGTTATTATGCCATTCAGATGGGGGCTTAAGGGTAGTTTTTGTAGTCTTTTTTGCATAAGTATGGAATACAACATAGAAGTAGTCTAATTGAGGCATAAATCATTATTCCTATAAGAACGGTTAAGACAAAACATTTAATTGTTCCTGAAAGAACTGAACGAATGCCCTGTGGAATCCTGCTCAGTATGTCAGAAAACCGGTCTGAAACTTGAGTCACTACTTCAGAGGCCTAAGCCTTCCCATCATGTACTTTCTGTACTTGGGCCTTCTTCATCTCTTTAAGCGAAGAAGAGGTTTCTCCACAATCATCTGGTATAAAAGTACAGCCTTCTGAGCGAATGATGGCTCAGGTTCCCCCTTGAGAGGCAGTGAGGATGTCTGGGGCCAGTCTCTTTTGCAGGATTGCCTTTCTCATCTGGGAGACCTCAGACTTTAACAAGGCCATGCTTCTCTGGCTATCAGTTAAGGCTTTTTGGGTGAACTTCGCCAGAGCTTCTATATGGAGAGTGACTCTCTCCAGGCCTATGCTGGGAACAAAGAAATTGATCGAATGACCAAAGCATCTGAAAACTGACTGAGACCATCTAGTAGATTAGCAGTTTGGCAAATTGCAGAGTTTTTTATTTATGTTTTGGGGCCCAAGAGAAACCCAGGGTGCATGTGCCAATCCAACCTGGAGGGAGATAGGCCGCTGTGGATGATACTTTTCACAAGTTACAAGAGATTTCAAAAGCAAATACATGAGTTCCTGTCGTGGCGCAGTGCTTAAAGAATCGGACTAGGAACCATGAGTTTGCGAGATCAGTCCCTGTCCTTGCTCAGTGGGTTAAGGATCCGGTGTTGCCGTGAGCTGTGGTGGAGGTTGCAGACACGGCTCGGATCCTGAGTTGCTGTGGCTCTGGTGTAGGCCGGTGGCTACAGCTCCGATAGACCCCTAGCATGGAAATCTCCATATGCCGTGGGAGAGGCCCTAGAAAAGGCAAAAAGTCAAAAAAAAAAAAAAAAAAAAAGGAAAAACGGACCACTTAAAGGCAAAGGATGTCACATAATCTGTTGTAAGAAGGAATATCCCAAGAAGACTTCATTCTCTTAACAGAGAGAAAAATGAATTTGGCTTATTTTTACCAGCTTATTTTTTTAAATTAATTTACTCAAATTTATTCTAAACTTAGTCCTGACCCTTACCATGCACAAACTCTTCTCAGAGTCTACTTCCCCCATGCCTTGTATCAATTTCTGTATCCAGATTGTCTGTCCCTTATTTTTCCATCCAGAGCAACAAGCTACAAGGACTTCCCATCATGGCTCAGTGGTTAACGAATCCGACTAGGAACCATGAGGTTGTGGCTTCAATCTCTCGCCTTGCTCAGTGGGTTAAGGATCCAGCGTTGCTGTGAGCTGTGGTGTCGGTCACAGACGCAGTTTGGATCCTGCATTACTGTGGCTCTGGTGTAGGCCAGCAGCTACAGCTCCGATTAGACCCCTAGCCTCAGAATCTCCACATGCCGCCGGAGCAGCCCTAGAAAAGGCAAAAAGACAAATACAAACAAACAAACAAAAAGAGAAAACCTATAAGACAGATTTATTTCCTTTTCCCTTAATAACATGCAGTTCCATTCCTTATTCCTTTTTTACTAAAAACACACTTCCTTTTTTCTAAGGCAACCATGGACTGTCTTTTCTAATTTCTAAAAACTTGTGTTTTCCTTATAGAGAACATCTCAGGGTGGCACCAAGCATATTGATTAATAGTCCTCACTACCTTTCACTTCTGTTTAGTGAATGTCTCAGTATCTCATATGACCTCTATTAAACCTAGGTACCATATAGGATTATATTTAATGTTGATAACTCTAAAGAGGTGTCTATATTGATTATATTAACAAACTTTAGCTTTAATACTAGATATTAATTCAATCCTGAATATTCATTCCCCAGTTCACCTGAACCTAAAATTAATTCTGGCCAGTTCCCTTCTGCATTTTTGAGAATTTATATAAGCACTTAATTTGTTATGCCAGATAATTAGAGTTCATTGACAAATTTTGATACCATCCAAAGGTGAGGACATATACATAATATATACAGACACATAGACCAACACAAGCAGAAATCTCACAGCTTCATTTTCTAAACTTAATCATGAATCAGGTGTCACAATACAAAACTCAGTACTTTATAAACTAGTTTTTCCTTGTTTCAGTCTCAGGAATTAGAGATGATCTAGAAAAGTGATTCTGAGAGCCCAGGTCTCAAGGCACAGGGCGAGAAAAGCAAGTTCTCCCAGAAGCATGTCTTCCCGCAAGGTCAGAATTCAGAATTCTGAAAAGAAGCTTTCTCAAGCTTGCTTTTTTACAATTGCACATGCACAAAGAACCAGTTTTGGAACTTTCAGAAGAGTCTCACCCAAACCAATTTCCTCTAGAGTCTGAAGAATAATGCTGTGGCCATACAGCATTAAAATATTCTTTTTCCTTAGTCTTAGCCTCTTTCCAGTCAGAATTCGCCCAAGAGGGCGCTGCAGTGGAACAGAACCAGAATTTCCTATTTCACAAGGCAGAATGCCCATCACGAATGACAACACAGAGCATAAAGTACACATCACACAGGTGTGGTCATCTTAATCAGACACTCCCTTCAAGTCAAGGTTGTAGTCTCAGAAAACCTACAGAGACACAGAACCTTCAGACCCGAGTACTACTCAACTGAGTAAACAGAAATATCTTGGGTCTTCGAAGGTTTCCAAGGGAGGAAAAGAGGCCAGCTTGAGAGAAGGGAAGGGGAAAAGGTCAAAAATCTCTTGTCCCTCACCCGGTCAGGACACTCTGGCCAGTTGTCCACATCAGGAGGCCAGGGACCAAGGGGTCCAGGTGGCAGCAACTGGATCTGGTCCTCAAGTGCCCCGAGTGGTCATCATGTCAGTCATGGCAAAGGAGGGATGTCCCACCAGAGTCGCCAATTCTGAAAAGATTTGGTTTTTCAAGCTAGCGTTCTCTAATAACTGCATATGCAATAAAAGGGCCCATTTTGCCTAATTTTAGGGCAAAAAATTTTTTTCTTTAATACTCAAGTAGATACCTGCAAGTGTAAGTTTTGTATACACATGAATCTGGTTGAGGTGTTAAGAGCCTAGCTTTCTGGTGTTCCCTGATTTTCTGTGTGAGACTTTATTTCTCATTTTAAAGTTGAGATTGTCAGGGTTAGAGTTTATTAATGACTTTGTGTGGTGGGCCCGTGTGCTGCTTGAGAGCTTGATTCCTCTAGGTTTTTGTCCAGAGCTGCTTCAGCTCTCCCTTGTGTGTCTTGGGTCTCCCAGGGGCATCTAGGACCCTACAGGTGCTCAGATGGCCCAATGGCCAGGTGTTATTCGTCCCTGGCTGAGCAGGTTTCAATAATGAGTGGGTTTCCCTATGGGACCACAGCATGGTGTGAGGACTCTGCCCCCACCACCCCCATTAAATTTCTAAGTCACCTGAGAAAACTGTAAGTGGCCAGGAGGAGTCTTTTCCCTTTTCTTTGGAGCAAAGACTCTCATGTAATACCTTCACCTTGATCCTGACAAATTCTACTAATGCAGCTGGATTGAGGAAAGGTGTCAGATCAGCCTCTCACCTAAGCCCTCAGCCCAGACCCCTCAGTCTCTTCCAGCTAAGCCAGCCATGGTATCTTAGTCATTGGTTCATGGATCTAAGTGGACTAGTTGCCTGTGATCTTCCCCAGGGGACTGCCTGATGGCATTTCAGAGAAATTTCCCAGATTGGCTTTGTTTGTTCTTAGCTTGCACAACAGAGGCATAGGCTAGAACCTGTTACAATCTTTGCAGAGTACCATCAGATGTAATTAAATACTCAAGCACAAAATCGAAAGCACAACTGAAATCCTCACTCACCAGCCATAAGGAAGCCACAGATTCAAAGTCCCAAATTGGCTTCCAAAAACCACTAAGCCTGGGACCTGAGTCCAAGCCGCGCCTTACAGATGAGATCTCCCAAAAGGAAAATCCCCAAATAGGAACCAAAGGTTCCCCAGATGGACAAGGTCCAGGGGACCTCAGAATGCATGCTGGGGGAATTACCCAGATGCTGGCAGAGGTGTCCTGACGTCCCAGCTGCTGCTTTTCTCTTTACCAAAAAGGTTTATTGAAGTGGGAAGCTTGGGTCTGCGGGAGCAGAGGAAAAGCGAGGAGTTCCCTCAGGGCCAGAGGAGCCTCTGTGGTTGCTAGGGTGGTCCTTGCCTTCCAACCACTTCTCCACCACAGAGTTTCAGCTTCTGAGATGACAATCAGGTCTGCTCAGGGCCAGCCTTGCATCAGGAAACTCTCAGCAACCTGGCCTCCAAAAGGGTCCTGCAACCCTCCCCTCATCCAAAGGGATCCTGGGGTGGAGAGAGACCTCAGAGCATCCGAGAGCCCTGTGGGGCCACCTGCCCGCAGACAGATCCCAGAGGAGCCCTCCAAATTTGTTGCTAAAACTCAGCCTCTGTCCTCCACTGCCAAACAGAAATGCGCAGACAGTTTTGGGTGAAGGAGAAAAAGAGCTTTGTCGCTTTTTCAGGCAAAGGGGGTCACAACAGGCTAATGCCCTAAAAACTGTGCCCCCACCCCCACCCCCTTGGGAGAGATTAGGAGGTGGTTTTATAGTTTGGGGACTAGAAAATGGGTCCAAAGATAAGGATCAGGGTAGAGGCAAGCTTGCATTGTTTCTCTAAGCTGGTGTCTAGTGGCCCCAGGACTCTGGTGGTCCTCTTCTTCCTGGAAAAAAGACTGATCATCAAGTAGTTCTTCCATTTGTGTGTGGGGTTTTAGTTCTTCAGAAAGAGTCAAAGATATTGTTACATGCGTTCCTTGAGGAGGAAGCAGGACCTTGCCCCAAGGCTGCACTATTATCTCTTGACTGCTCCTCCCTGGTCTCTGCATCCCCTCCTTCCCTGATTAGCCACTGCCCTTTGAAACTTGGGGAAGGTTTGGCCATACAGAGATCAAACAACACTCAGGAGAAATTAGTGCACCTGGGGCAGGAGAAATCAGGTCCCCGATCATGTCCACGGCATGGGGATAAAATGGAAGATCCAATTGTGAAAGGGGCCAGTCCCTACTCCCAGGGCGGCCCACTTTCTCTGAGGTCATGAATAAGTTTGAGGTACCTTTATTTCAGTGACCTTGATTCGAACTTGGTGGTTATTTCCAAGGCAACCCATGGCAGCGATAGAGCCAGATCAGTGGACTGACACTCAAAAGCACCCTCACAAGAGCTGTAATTTTATACCCCAGACGCTCTTGGTATAAGGGGGTTTTTTCTCAGCTCTGACCTGCTGAACCAGATCCCACAGAACTCTCCTGCCTAGAAAGCCTGCCTGCCTGCTTCCCTAAGGCAGCCTCAGTTCTGATGTGGTCAGTGGATCACTGCCTCTATCCTGGCATGGCTGCGGCACTTCTAGCTTGGATGGGCCCACCAAACAGCCTGCCGTTCCACATCCTTGCTGTGTGTGAGCGAGAACTGAAAGAAATAATGCAGAGCGTAGTAGCAGTAACATATGCTAAAGTATGATGAGTCATCTCAGGAGTCCATATAAAGAGGGTCTCCTACTTTCCCTTAAATTCCTGTTCTTGGATCTAGCATCCTTGTCTTGCTGATCCTGGATGCAGGCTTCATTTTACCTTTCACTTAAAGATCTGAGGCCTCTCCTGCTTTTATTTATGGTTTTATAGATAAGAAATCATATAGATGGTTTCCTGGGTGATTATGAACTTCACAATGATCTCCCAAAGTTCCCTAGGTTTTCCTCTCTTTCTGTGGTGCCCTCCTGGGACCTGCAACTACCTGTGTAACTATCCCACTCCATCCCTTTCCATTTGAGGGAAGAGAAGTTTTCATTTTCATTTTAATTATTTATTTTGCTCCTTAGGGCCACACACATGGCAGGCATATGGACGTTCCCAGGCTAGGGGTCAAATTGGAACTACAGCTGCCGGCCTTTGCCACAGCCCTTCGGCCATAGCAAGCTAGATCTGAGCTGAGTCTGTGACCAACACCTCAGCTACAGGCAATGCTGAATCCTTAACTCTCTGAGGGAGGCCAGGGATTGAAGGTGCATTCTCACAGATACAAGTCAGCTTCCTTTCCTCTGTGCCACAGTGGGAACTCCTGGAAGAAGTTTTTATATGCAAAATTTGGGGGTGAGGGCTGCAGGGTGTGTGACTTTCTTCTGATTGGTTTGTGGTGAGATAACAGGGCAGGGCTCAGGAGTCTGGGTGCTGGCCTTCAGTCCCACAGAAATCAAAGATATTGAGATATTGTTCTGTACATTCCTTGATCCAGCTTTAATCTCCACACTATAGTTTCTTTTCTTTTTAAAAAAATTATAGTTGATTTATAATGTTGTGCTGATTTCTGCTCTACAGCAAAATGACTGAGTCATTCATATACATAGATTTTTAAAAAACATTATTTTCCATCGTGATCTATCCAGGAAATTGGACATAGTTCCCTGTGCTGTACTTTAGGACCTTGTTGTTTATCCATTCTAAATGTAATAGTTTGCACCTTCTAGCCCCAAACTCCCCCAATCATCCCACTCCTTCTCCCTCCCTCTTGGCAACCACAAGTCCATTTGTACTATAGTTTCTTAATCGTTCCTCCTTTGTTTTTGCATTGCCTATTTCCCTGATTAGCAACTGTTTGAACCTGGGCTTTGGTGTTTGTGAGGCTAAAGCCTTTTTTGTGCAAATAAGAAACTGGGTGGACTGGGAAATGTTTTTGTGTCCAGGAGGGCATGGTTACAAATTATTCATCTTGCATAAGTGAAGATAAAGCTGTTGGTTTTTTTTAATTGAAGTATAGTTGATTTACAATGTTGTGTTAAAAGCCATTATTGGGAATTCCTGTTGTGGCTCAGCAGGTTATGAACCCAGCTAGTATCCATGAGGATGTGGGTTCAATCTGTGGCCTCTCTCAGTGAGTTAAGGATCCTGTGTTGCTGTGAACGGTGGTGTAGGTCACAGATGGGGCTTGGATTTGGTGTTGCTGTGGCTGTGGTGTAGGCTGGCAGCTTCAGCTCTGTTTCGACCTCTAGCCTGGGAACTCCCCCATGCCACAGGTGTGGCCCTAAAAGAGACAAGAAAAAGAAAAAGGCCATTATTAATAACACTATTTTAGGAGTTCCTTCCTGGCTCACTGGGTTAAGGATCCTGGCATTGCCAGTGTTGTGGATAAGGTGTCTGCTATGATGTAGGATGGGTCCCTGAACTGGGAATTTATGCATGCCGTGGGTGCATCCAAAAAAAGTAATAACACTATTTTAGCCAAGGTACATGGGAAATACTCAAAGAATAATAAAATGATGTTGTTATAAACACAAAGAACTTTGAGCTTTCTTCATTTAGGGTGGAAGGGAAGAGAAGATGGCCAAGATTTGGATCATTCGGACCTGCTGTCATTCCTTCATTCAAACAGCATATTCTAGGCACTTTTCATGTACACTGTCCACCCTCCAATGAGACCATGCTGGACTTTCACTTGGGTCCAGATCAGATTTATTTTATTTTATTTTACATTATTTATTTTATGCCAGCCTGCTCCATATGGAATTCCTGGGTGTGGATCAGATCTGAACCACAACTCCAGCCTGGAATTCCTGGGTGTGTGTGTCAAATCCAAGCCACAACTGCGTTGCCAGATATGTCAACCCACTGTGCCAGGCGGGGGACCAAACCTGTGTCCTGGTGCTGCAGAGATGCCTCCAATCCCCTTGTGACACAGCGAAAACTCCTACGCATGGATTTTAAATCCTTGGACAAGTTCTGTTCTTGAGCCTCATCTTTCTCATCTGTAAAACAGGGATAATAATACCTTCTTTAAAAGGGCATCGTTAGAAATAAAAGTGTAGGGAGTTCCCCTCATGGCTCAGCAGTAATGAACACAAGCCATATCCATGCGGATATGGGTTCCATCCCTGGCCTTGTTAGCACCAGTCTGTGTGCTGATGCACAGAAAGGCCAAACATACCAAAATGTCGGAGTTTGGAGTAGAGAAAAGTTTATTGCATGGCCATGCAAGGAGAGGCAATCAAGAGTCAGGTTGCAGTGTACAGAGACTTTTATTTACTTACACCCTCAGAGTGCGCAGGCTGCCCTGCGTAGGGACTGGCGCTGGCTGCAACTGGGTCTCTCCTTATATTCCTATATTGTGGACCTGTTTGGGGACTCCTATTCTCTTTCCCCTCACCCACTAATATCCTGTCCCAACCCCCCTGTGTCATGGGTGCCTAAGGGCTGAAGGTTGTTTTGATCTCTGTATGGGGGGCGTGTTTTGAGTCTCTGATTGGTTCCAGGCAGGACTGCCTTATTTGCGTGGGAAAAAGATTATAGGGAGATGCTCTGAAGAGCATTCCTTTGGTACCTGCATGTGTCTTCATTGTTTGATCGCAGGGCTCCTGTTCTTGGAAACGATAAATGGCCTGTTTTGAATCACCCGGGTCCGAGTCCCTATCCATCCTACCTAACACATTTTCCCAGAGCACAGAGTGCCTCAGCCTTGATGCCCACCCTGGGTTCCCTTCAGGGGATGCCGAAGGTCAGTGACTGCAGTGGCTATTGACCGAATCCTTGTAGAGGTGGATGACAAGTGCCAGTTTTCAGTTGGCAGGGCCCCTTCAGTGTCATAAACCTGACCATGGTTTTGGGGACATTTCATTCCACAGTGCTGGGAATACTGATTCCCAGGTCTGGCAAAGATTTCATTGATGGGCCACTCAGTGTGCCCTTACTGGACTAGACCCTATTAACAGTAGCCCACATTCTCTTGACCTTCTTGAAAATGTGGCAGTTTTGCAAAGCATCAGCTTAACTATTAAAGATAGTTAAAAAAAAATAAAAATAATTAAAAGGGCAGTCATGTTGCCAGAAATGCCCATAACCGGTGTTTTATTCCATATACCACTGTTCTTCCACTAGGTTCTGAGCACATGATGAAAACTATCCTAAGGCTGTCTCTCTCGCCATATTCCCCTTTCTCAATCTAAAAGATCAGCCAAAAGCTCACAGAGGTTCCCCTGCACAAGGCAGCAAAGTGAGATGCCAAAAGCATTTTGGAAAGTGATCTTCCAAAATCATTTGAGTTCTCCTAATCCTGTTAATGTATCTATGGATGTTGCAACGTTACAAACATAATCTGTGCTAAATCCAGCCATTGTCCGATGTCAACTGTTTGACAGCAAGTTGGAGAACCTCCCAGAGCATCCTAGTTTGGTCCTGATGAAGGCAGGGTGCCCAGAGAGTGTACCGCTAAGGCCACTGCCTGCTTTCTCTGGGTCTTCAGAACGCTGCGGGGGCGTTTCTGAGCTGCAGGGGCGGGCAGATACCACGCCTCCCCTCTCCACCTTCTGGTTGGGTACCCAGGCTGGGAGCAGGAACTAAGGCAGAGCTGGCAGCCAGGTGCGAGCACGCTGGCGTCTAGGCGTGGTCCTGGGGCAGGTCTACCACTTCCATCCGTAGGTGCCTACTGCCTCGCCTCGCACTTTCTGGACGGCCTCCGCCGGGCCACCCGTTTGCCCCGCTGCCCCCGCACGCGCCAGCTGCTCCGGGCTTTGGGCCCATCAGGCAACTGCGCACAGTTGGCGGCCCCGCGAGGCGGCGCGGCCTGGGAGGCGGACCGCAGGCGCTCCATTCCCTGAAGCGAGTGTTTCCTGGGCTCCCGCAGGGCAGACCCGCGCGCCAGCCTGGGGTCCAGCATCCCTGCCGACCCTTCCGGCAGCAGCGTGAGCGGCACTGCTGCGGGAGCAGTGCGACCGCACCCGTCTCGGCAGTCAGGATGCTGCCGGTGTACCCGGAGGCGAAGCACAACCCGCTGCGCGACTCGAACATCTGCTCGCGCCTGTTGTTCTGGTGAGCGCCCCGCCTGAGTTGTGACACCCCTGCCACAGCGCTTGCGCCTTTCGGGAACATAGGGTTGGGGCAAGTAAGCGCTTTCCGCTGTTGCCCTGGCATATCGGCTTCCCGGCGACAATGGGGCGGCCCCACGCCGGTTGCTTGGTCCCCGCCTGGGCGCGCGGGGGCGGAGGAGCAGGGCCGGGGAGGGGGGCCTGGCGGCGAGGGCACTGGGCGTCCCTGCCTTTCCTCGCTGCCCCGCCAGCCCGTAGGAGGAGGAGGAGGAGGGGGAGCCGCTGGAGCAGGAGGGGGAGAGGCGGAGAACCAGAGCTGCCCAGGGGGAATCTACACCCATCAGGAGAATGCGCTGCGCCCCCTCCCCGCCCCCTACTCTGTGCTTAGCCTGCTTCCCCAGTACTGCTGGGGAGTTCGCAGTTCTGAACTAAAGCTGCACCCTTTTCCCCTAAGCAAGCAGCTTATGAACAGCTTCCTTTATCTAATTCGTGCCCTGGACCAGTTGCCATCTTCCACTAATGCCCCTGGCCTGTCCTCCGGGGTCGTGGTCACAGGGCAGGAAGTGGGCAGCCCCTCAGCCCGCTGGAGCTCAGGGAGCTGGGCCTGATGGCTCACTCCCCACTTTCTGCTGCTTCTGTGCTCACTTCCTCAGGCCCTTTTCTGCCTCCAGCTCTTAATGTGTCCTGGGTTCTAGGAGCTGTCTCTGCTCCTCCTCCTCCCGCCTCAGAAAGTCGGCCCCATTTACTGGGTTCCCTAAATGTCTACACACAGTGAGGTTTGGTGATCTTTGAAGATGTGGGTTGAGGATCAACAGGGGAAGGCCTTGCCCCTCCCCTGCCTCTTCCTCCTCAGCGCCCATCCCTCTGAGGTAGGAGGCAATGTCTCACCTCCTGTGGGCACAGACACTCAGTTTTTTGGGTTTTGTTTTTTTTTTTTTTGGCCTATCCCTGAGGCATGCTGAAGTTCCCCACACCAGGGTTCAAACCCAAGCCATAGCTGTAAGCTGCAACCAGGGACACAGCCGTGACAACACTGGATCCTTAACCCACTGAGCCACAAGAGAATTCCCAGCACAGCCACTCTGACCACTCCAGGACCTGCTGAGACTTTCAGAAATATTTTTCTACATTATGCAGATTCCTATGTTACCAAATAATATTTGTAAAAGTTTGGCCAAGTGTAGCCTCTTTCTTTGCCCCCAGCTAAGGAAACGGGAGGTGCACAGAGGTAAAAACATCTCTGGGCCCAAAGCAGTACAATGTAGTAAGTGGAGAGGATGGCGCTGTCTTAACTTCAGAGGTTGAGAGTTGAATGTGGCCGAGATCCTTGGAAGGCAGGGGAGGGAGAGTTACATTGAGTTTGAGGAGCTGGTGTGATCCAGGAACAGAACAGGTGGTGCTTATAAAAACTGCATTGTTTCTTAGATTGTGCGGAAATTCTCCTTCTTAAATCTCTTAAGAAGTGCACCTCCAAAGCATATTGCATGCCCTACAGGTGATGGCTTCTTTCCTAGACTTAGCAATCTGGTGTCAGTGTTCCTGCCCAATCTTTTTTTTTTTTTTTTTTTTTTTTTTGGCTTTTTGCTATTTCTTGGGCCGCTCCCTCCACATATGGAGGTTCCCAGGCTAGGGGTCAAATCGGAGCTGTAGCCACTGGCCTACGCCAGAGCCACAGCAACGTGGAATCCAAGCCGAGTCTGCAACCTACACCACAGCTCATGGCGACGCCGGATCATTAACCCACTGAGCAAGGGCAGGGACCAAACCCGCAACCTCATGGTTCCTAGTCGGATTCATTAACCACTGCGCCACGACGGGGACTCCCCGCCCAATCTTTATTTCTGAAGTGTCCCCTGGTTCCTGACAGATTTTTGGCTTGATTGTAGAGAAAAGATTTTGTGTTCTTTGTAGCCAGGTCTTCTGACAGGCCATGATCCTATGCATTGCACTTGCATCTTTTATTTTGGAAGGATATAAATGACTTGGTGTAGCAGCCTCCCTCCTGCCCCTTCTCCCCCAGAGGGGGAAAACAAAATACCTTGATTTGATATAAAATCAGATTAGTAGTAAAAGTTTTGATTACTTGAGGTTATAGAGCTGCTATCTTTCTCTTTTTTTTTTCTCTTAACTTTTCAGAGGTGTCTTGTGGCACAGCAGGTTAAGGATCTGGCATTATCAATCACTACAGGGGCTTGGGTTGCTGCTGTGGCGTGGGTTTGATCCTTGGCCTGGGAATGTCCACATGCTGCAGGTGCAGCCAAAAAAAAAAAAATTAAAATTTTCCTTTTCACCTGTACCAGGCAGCTCAACTTTTGCTTTGCCCAGGACAGTCCTGGTTTATACTCCTTATCATATTGTATTTATTAACCATACCCTGTTTTACTACTAAGAGTATCTTAGGTTGGATGATAAATAATATGATTGCCCTGATGGAGCTGAAGTTCATATTCCATAAAATGTGCCCCTCCCCTGTGCCATGGATTGTGGGTGGGAGCTTGGACAAGGTCATGGCAGTATTGGCTATACTTTTGCCAAAAGTAATGACTAGTGCAAACCTATTACTATAGCTATCCCACTTGAGCAGGTATTCTCCTAAGGTAACCCTTGACCCGTGGTTTGTGCATGACAGTGATGGCCGTGAAAGCTACAGGGAGAGTGGGTCCTCCCTGAGGTGGCACCTGGCAGGCCCAGTGGGTGGGCGTCTGGGCTGGGTGGTCCTGCTGGGCTGTGGGAGCTGGGGCGACGATGACAGTCATGGGGAAGTCTCTTCTCGTGGTCCAGTCCCAGGGAATATAGGGGTCCCCTGAAGATGTGTGTGAGTCCAGCCAGTGAAGGCACTGAGCTCCAGCAGAGAGGGCCAGCTGAACAGGAAGCTGAGGCCAGGGGACCATGAAGCACCAGGGAAGTCCTGGGTCAGGTGTAGAGACTGGCAGGCCCGCAGGTGACCCAGACCTTCACCGTCTTCGCTCGCTTAGACCATGAGCTGACTGCAGTGCCTTTGCAGTGGGCCAGGAGGAAGAGTGGGCCGTGGACTCCGAGGGCATGGGTGGCTTCCCTGTTGCCCTTGGGCTCTGCAGAGGCTGAGGAAGCCGGATCCACACCCCTGATGGAAGGACCCGGTCTGTGGGCGATTTGAACTCTGTGGTGACTGACCTGCCTGATGACCAGCCCTGTGATCTTGATCTTGGTCCAATTCGACCCCTAGCCTGGGAACCTCTATATGCCATGGGAGCAGCACAAGAAATAGCAAAAAAAAAAAAAAAAAAAAAAAAGAACAACCTGGAGCCAGCTGGAAGAGGCATTGGCGAGAATAAGAGGGCTGTAATGCTGCATCAGTGTCTTAAGATCCTCAGCTCGCTCAGTGAAATGGAAGGAAATGCATCAAATGCTGCTCCGTGAACACAGGGCCTTTTATTCTAACTTTCCGTGTTTTCAAGGACTTACTCCTCTGGGGAACTGAAGGCACAGCTTGCGTCTGATAGGTGGACCGCAAGAGTCACAACTCCAAGGGACTGGGGACCAAAGGAAGCAATCACGGAGGATGCTGTTCAGGACTTCACACCTGAGCCAAGCTGACCGAACCACACTGAGGCTGGGCCTGATGGAGGGGGGCCTAGCTGGTCTGTGCTGAAAGAGTCTTTAGGAGAGGAAAGTGTCTAAAAATTACAACTGTGCTGTGTGGTGACTTTGGGGAAAAAAAGTTAGCAGGTTTTGGGGCGGTTCCAAATGAAGTAGGAACCTTGTTCTGAATAAATTGTTTTTTGTTTTATTTTGTTTTCTTTTTTCGTCCTGAGGCACGTGGAAGTTCCTGGGCCAGGGATCGAACCCATACCTCAGCAGTGATAAAGCCTGGTTCTTAACCTGCTATACCACAGAGGATCCCCATAAATGAGATTTTTATGAATTAGGAGAGATAATTGACTTAAATATATGCATCTTCCTGATTTCTTGTGGTGAAAATATCTTTTTTTCTTATCCTTTTTGGGGATATAAAATAAATGGAGTCTGGAGTTCCCTCTGTGGCGCAGCGTGTTAATCCAGCTTGTCCTGTGGCATTGCAGGTTCAATCCCCAGCCTGGCAGAGCGGGTTAAGGATCCAGCATTGCTGCAGCTGTGGTGTAGGATTCAATCCCTGGGAATTTCCATATGCCCCGAGTTCAGCCCAAAAAGAAAAAAAAAAAAATGAGGTCACATATTGGGCATATGTGGGCTGATTATTGTGTCAAGTAGCAAGTATTTTGGTTTATCCGGCACTTACTTTGCATCGGGTCTCAGGTGCTTGGGGGAAAGGAGAACAGTAAGGAGGAGGCTGTGGCCCAGTGGGGCTCACATCGTCCACTGAAGGTAGAGGTTCCTCAGATTTCCTGTTTGACTGTGGTCACAGTGGCCAGGCCAGGAGGAGCTCTCTTTGCCTGTGAAAGGCTTTTGCAGAGAACAGCAGCAGCATAAGGCGCCCACCCTCTGGAATGTTTCCCCAAGAACCTTCTCTCAGGTTCTTGAGGTTAATCAGCTTTTGCCTCTCTGAGTACATCCAACACTTTAGATTTCTCATGAATTCTTATTCAAATGGAGTGGGGTTTTTTTGTTTGTTTGTTTTGTTTTTGTTTGTTTTTTGTTTTTGCTTTTTAGAGCCGCACCTGTGGCATAGGGAGTTTCCCAGGCAAGGGGTGAAATGGGAGCTGTAGCCACCAACCTACACCACAGCAAAGCCAGATCCGAGCTGTGTTTGCAACCTACACCAGAACTCATGGGACCACTGGATCCTAATCTCACTGAGCGAGGCCAGGGGTCGAGGCTGCATCCTTATGGATCCTGGTCAGGCTCATTTCTGCTGTGCCTCGATGCGAACTCATCAAATGGAGATTGTGGTGGAGGCTAGCCCTGGCAGTTCTAGGCAGGGGGAGGCTCAGAGATTCTTGGATGTTCAGCCTGTTTCCCAGCCCTGATCCTGTGGTGATTGAAGAAGGCTGAGGGAATCCTGTCCCCCTCTTCAGTTTTATGCAAAGCCCTGGTGTCATGCAAAGCCAGTCATGCCCTGTGCCCTGTTTCTCTCAGGCCCAATGTCTGTTACATATATAGCAAAAGGACAGAATTTAAGAAAACTTAACCCTAAGCCCAAGAAAGCTCCACTGCAAACCAGAGCATCTCAGGGTATCTGTGGGATGACTGCCAAGTTCTCTTAGCCTCCTGCAAATTTTGGACAAACACAGTGATATTTGTATACAGCTTTTATAAACACCGCACTGCTAGGTTGTCCAGGGCTGAGGTGATGCAAATGTATGCCGAGGTGTTATAGACAAAGAGTCTGTTAATCATAGCCGCAGTCCCAGTAAACAACTTCCATGTGGACTTTTGTGTGCGAACGGCGTGGCTGGGGATTGTGTGTGAACCTAAGGCCCACGTGTGACCTTCTTGTCTCCTACTCCTGGGCCCGAGGTGGCTGTTCCTGTACCGTGGCAGTGACCACTTTGTCTCTTCCCAGAAGCCCTCCCTTCTTCCAGGCAGATGGTTCCCAGCCCTGGCTGAGGGCCAGAGTTGTCCTGTGGGGAAGAAGCCAGCCTCCCTAGGGAGGCATCATTGCAGGCGTCACTGCAGACTGATGGCAGTGGGTCATGTCCATGGGATCATGTGTTCATGAACGTACAGTGTTTCTGGGAACCACACTGGTCACAGGGGTTACAGCGTGAGCCCCACTCTGTCACGGAGATGGCACTGCTAAGGGCAGTGTCTGCACAGTGGGCAGCTGTCCACACCAGTGTTGTGCAGACATGAGGTTGCAACCCATCAGTGGGTAAGGAAATCAATTTTAGTGAACTTAGTGTTTCTTAAAATAGTTTAAATATATGGTATAATATTACACAGTATTTACCATTTTTACGTATATAGGTGAGTGGTATTAATTACAATACATTCTTACACAACCATCATCACATCAACAGAATTCTCTTTCTATAAAGCAGAAACTCTGTACCCATTACTACAACCCCCTCACCCAATCCCCTGGCTGTCATTGTTCTTCTTTTTTGTCTTTTTTTCTGGGGCTGCACCCGAGGCAGGCTAGGGGTCTAATCGGAGCTATAGCCACCGGCCACAGCCACAGCCACAGCAACAGTAATGTGGGATCGGAGCTGCTTCTGCGACCTACACCACAGCTCATGGCAACGCTGGGTCCTTAACCCACTGAGCGAGGCCAGGGATCGAACCCACAACCTCATTGGTTCCTAGTCGGATTCATTAACCACTGAGCCACAACGGGCAGTCCTCCTTGTTCTACTTTCTGTCTGTATAATTTTGATTCTTTTGGGGACTTCTTGTGAGGTGAGTCATAATGACCTTAAGGTTCATCTGTGTTGTAGCACGTGTCAGAACTTCCTTTTTTTTCCCTCTTTCTTTTAGGGCTGCACCCACGACATATGGAAGTTCCCAGGCTACGGGTCAAATCAGAGCTGCAGCTGCTGGCCTATACCACAACCACAACAATGCAGATCCTTAACCCACTGAGCAAGGCCGGGGATCAAATCTGCATCTTCATGGATACTAGTCAGATTCTTAACCAACTGAGCCACAGTGGGAACTCCTAGAATTCCCACCCTCCTTTTACTTTTGCTTTTTAGGGCCACACCCTCAGCATATGGAGATTCCAAGACTGGGGGTCCATTTGGAGGTATAGCAGCTGGCCTACGCCACAGCCACAGTAATGCGGGATCCGAGCTACATCTGTGACCTACACTACAGCTCATAGTAACGCCAGATCCTTAACCCACTGAGTGAGGCCTGGGATTGAACCCACAACCTCATGGTTACTAGTCGGATTTGTTCTTGCTGTGCCACAATGGGAACTCCCAGAATTTCCTTTTTCAGGGTAAATAATATTCTGTGTCTGTGTCTACCATACTTTATCCACTCCTTGGACACTTGAGTAGCCTCCACCTTTTGGCTGCTGTGAAGAATGCTCCTGTCATTATAGATATACCATGATTGACGTTTCCTTTATAACAGTAGGGCAGGATAGAAAATATCCAAGTGGCATAGAAAAATCAGGGGAAACGGGTACTCAGTGTGGGCAGACCCTGAGTGCTCAAGAGCGTTTTAGAATGTGGATTTTTATGGGAAATTTTCTTACTTCTTTTAGCTATTATTTAAAAAAATATTGATATGTACCACACCAGACAAGTTTGTTGTTATGATCTTGTGTGTGGGCTTCCAGTTAGTGACTTTAGGGATGAAATGATAGGTACAAAGGACATCTGAGGACATCTGCCATGGAAATTACCCCTGGAACCAAGGAAGTGAGGTGTGCTGGAGAGTTCCAAGAGGCTCCATGAAGGAGCTGGCACTTGAATAGGTGTCATCAGTTAAGCCGGCTTTTAAAAAGGGGGCGGTCGGAACACTCACTCATTGCTGATGGGAATTCAAAATGGGGCAGCTGCTTTGGCAGTTTCTTCCAAAACTGAACATACACTTTTTATGTAATTCGGCCTTTCCTCTTTTTGGCATTTATCCAAACTCTGGAGACGGTAAAAAGATCAGTGGTTGACAGGGGTTGGAGGGAGGGAAGGATAAACAAGGAGAGCACGGAGATTTTTAGGGCAGTAACATTACTCTGTGAGGTATAATAATTTAGATACACGTCCTTACGTGTTTGTCAAAACCCATGGATTGCACAACAAGAGTGAACTAAAGTAAACCATGAACTTTGGGTGATGATGGATGTTTCAGTGTAAGTTCATCAGTCATAGATAGCATCAGTTACCATCTCTGTTGACGGAGGTTGGTCAGGAGGGAGGTTGTGTGTATGTGGGGGCAGTGGGTATACAGGAACTCTCTGTACTTTTTGCTCAGAGTTGCTGTGAACTTAAAAAACTGCGCTAAGATTGTTTTTATTTGGAGTTCCTGCGTGGCTTAGTGGTTAAGCATTTGTCATTGATGTAGCTCAGGTCTGATTGCTTGCCTGGGAACTTCCTCATTCTGCAGGGATGGCCAAAAAAGAAAGCAAAGTCTATTTGAAACAAAGGCTAAAGACTGGGGCTGGGGAATAGACAGAGTGTTGGTGTGTGTGTTGAGGGGATAAGATGGCAGCTAGCCTGGCCACGAGAAAGGGTTCCTGTTGACGAGGGATATGGGACTGGACAAGCAGGTGGGGGCCACTGCAGATGGGCAGGCACTCACACAGGTGATGCCGGTACCGAGGCACAGCTTTGTGAGCCACTTGAGATGACATATCTCCTAAGTTAGCCTAAATGCACAGATGTTTATTTTCCATGGACTGATAAACCCTGAGCAGCCTGTGACAACATCAAGGTAACTTACTAGATTCTGTGAGTTCTTTAGCTTTGAGTTAGTTGTCTTATTATTATTATTTTGCTTTTTAGGGCTGCACCCATTGGCATATGGAGGTTCCCAGGCTAGGGGTAGAATCAGAGCTGTAGCTGTCGACCTACGCCACAGCCACAGCAACTCCAGATCTGAGGTGCGTCTGTGACCTACACCACAGCTCATGGCAATGCCAGATTCTTAACCCACTGAGCAAGGCCAGGGATCACAACCTCATGGTTCCTAGTCAGATTCGTTTCTGCTTTGCCACGATGGGAACTCCTAGGTGTCTTTTTAACTAAGAAAATGTGAATTGCATGTTCACATGCATCGAATTCAGCATCTAGAACAGTTCTTTGATTCAGGTAAGGTAGTTTCTTTCCTATGGTTTGTGGTTTTAGGAATCCCAACGAGTGGCATGGGAGGCTTGCTGGGTTAGGCACTCGTGCTCTTTACTCTCAGGAGGGACCCCTGGAGCCTGGAAGCCAGAGCTCTGTCATCCCTCCTGGGGGATGGAGCCTCACAGTTTGGGAGAAAGCGTTTGATTGGCCCCCCATTCAGGGGCGAGTCCCACCAGATACTCAGGGGCTCGGAGGGGTCTTGGTCAGGATTGAGTCCTGTACCTAGTGGTGGCCATGCATGCTGTGTGCTAAGTAGGCAGGTTGTCACCTGCTGGTGGTGAGGTCCCTTCCTTGTTAGTTACAACCAGTACTGATTTAATCCTTTCAAAACCCTGGGAGTTGGCCAACACGAGTAATATTTTCTTTGTGATTCCTTGCTTTATTCTGTGTTACTGAATTGTGTGCAGATGTGTCAATTAAGGAATTAGGGCAGTTATCATGCGGAATGGTTGTAGTATGGGAAGTTTTGGGAAGATGTGTGGTGATAAGGTAGGGGGCTGTGACCGTAGGATTAATGGGCCAGTCTATTTCTTGCCTACTTAGTGGTAAAGCTCACAGATGTATACTTTTGTTTTAGAAGGAAATTGAGACCTAGAGATACTGGTCATGGAAATGCTGAACTGGGGTGGAGAAGGGGAAGGGCCACATTTGAGGCCCTGGATCCTCAGAACCACTGCTGCTACTAGAATGCAGTATTCTGGCTCCTAGACTGTTTTTTGTTTGTCTTTTTAGAGCTGTACCAGTAGCAAATGGAAGTTCCCAGCCTAGGTGTTGAATCGTAGCTGTGACTCGGCCTACACCACAGGCACAGCAATGCAGGATCCGAGCTGTGTCTGTGACCTACACCGCAGCTCATGGCAACGCCAGATCCTTTAACCCACTGAACGAGATGAGGGGTCGAACCCTAGTCCTCATGAATATGGTTGGGCTCATTCCCACTGAGCCACAGTGGGAACTCCATGGACTGGGGTTGTTTAGAGGTGCCAGGTGTTGAGGGTTTGAAAAATCTGAAGTTCAATCTCTCTCATTTCTTCTTTGATAATTCGTAGACACTCATTTATTCAACAGATAATTCTTGGGCATCTCCTCTGCACCCATATTGTCCCCAGAATAATGCAATAAATAAGAGAAATGTGGTCTCTGCCTTATGGGTTATTACTGTCCGGCTTTGGAAATTTTCTAACTCTGCCCAAATCAGTTAAATAGTGTTAATCTTTGGGCTATCTCTGCATGTTAATTATTATCATTTGAATAATGCACAATGGATTTGAATAGGGTCTTGGGGAATCCTCTTTACAGTTACTGTTTTTTTCCTTTTAAAATTAATAAATAATTTGCAGAGAGATAATTTGCGATTATGTAAATATCGTGTTCCACTAGTTTTAACTTCTGTTGATAAATTTCTAACTCTGTGGTTCCTTTTATGTTTGTTTGTTTGTTAGAGCTTTCCCTTCTCTCCTGTTTACATGGCAGTACGGACTCCTGGAGTCTTTCATTGTTTAATGGGTTGTCATTCATTGCCATGTATTTGTCGTGATGCTGACAGTATCCCAGGTTTGGGTAGTGAGAGCCATTCAAGCTGGCTTCTCTGTCTTTCTACACATCCTCACAATTCCTGAGCGCTTCCTCACTTGATGGTGCAAGAGGTCCCAGGCCCATCATGGACCTTCTCTGCCTGTGGGTCTTGGTCTCTTGATAGCGATGCTGTGGGTGGGCATGCCTGAGGTGCTGCTCACCTGGGCCTGTACTGGTTCCGGCAGCCCCCACAGACAAGGCCCTTTTGGAGCCAGTGTTGTGGCTGACAGGCCCTGGTGGCTCTTATGATTGTGAGATAGGTTTCTGCAACAACCATCAGGGAACTTTGAAATGTTCAGAGTTCAAGGTTTATCAGTCCCGTGTTGGGGAGGGTTCAAGGCACACCTGGATAGAGAGAGTATGTGTGAGTAAGCGTGGGCTTGGTGTCCTGCCCCTTTGGGGTCAAGGGCAGGATGCCTAGCATTTCTGCGTTCACTTTCTGCCGGTGAATTTAAAATATAAGAGCAGGAATTAAGGTGCAGGAAAGGAGAAGCAAGCAGTCAGTGAGATGATCTGTTCTCAGGTCCACCAGAGATTTCTAAAAATGGGAACTTCAGAGTTCCTGTCATGGCTCAGTGGAAACAAACCCAACTAGGATCCATGAGAACATGGGTTCAATCCCTGGACTTGCTCAGTGGGTTAAGGATCTGGTGTTGCCATGAGCTGTGGTGAGGTTGCCGACATGGTTCACATCCCATATGGCATAGGCTGGCAGCTATAGTTCCAATTTGACCCCTAGCCAGGAAATTTCCATATGCTGCACCTGCGGCCCTAAAAAAAAATAGCAAAAAATAAGAAAGAAAGAAAGAAAGAAAGGAAGGAAGGAAGGAAGGAAGGAAGGAAGGAAGGAAGGAAGAAAGAAAGAAAGAAAGAAAGAAAGAAAGAAAGGAAAAGAAAAGAAAAGAAAAGAAAAGAAAAGAAAAGAAAAGAAAAGAAAAGAAAACTGGGAAACTGGGAACTTCATGGGCGGGGTGGCCTTTTGTCTTTATCTAGTTGTGAGGCTGGCATGTGTTCATGGAGATGGATGTCTTTGAAGCGCGTGTCTCCAAAGCCTAATGTCAGGCACTTACATTAAAGTCAAAGAAGCTAATTATCAGGTGCTTACACAGACCTTGGAACCAGCCATTTCTTCAGGAGCCTTGCTTCGTCTTAGGAAGGATGTTAAAAAAGCAAGGAGTGGGTGAAAGGTGCCCAAAGGCGCAGATTCCAGGTATAAAATAAGCAAGTCATGGGATGTGGTGTCCAGTGTGGTGACTGTGGTTAATCACGCTGTGTTGCACACATGAAAGCTGCTAAGAGAGTACTTCCTAAAAGTTCTCAATACAAGGAAGAAAAATATGTTAAAAAAATAAGACCCGAAGATCTGGGGTCTGGAATTCCCTCTCTTTTAGGGCCTTTCAGCCTGTAGAGCTAGGGACTCTGTGTGTGTGCGTGCGTGTGCGTGTGTGTGAAAGTAAATAACTAATTTCCCTCCCATATCTCTGTATATTTAAAATGTGGACCTTTTTGTTTTTCTTGGCCTCACCTCCCGTTCCCAGGCCAGGCACCAAGTCAGAGACTCAGCTGTGACCTACACCACAGCTGTGGAAATGCCAGATCCTTAATCCCTTGCGCCAGGCCGAGGGTCGAACCTGAACCTTCCAGAGAAAACACTGGCTCTTTAACCCGCTGTGCCACATCAGGAACTCTTAGACCATTTTAAGGCAAAGCCCATGAATGTAGGATTCTAATTAGACAGAGATGCCTGGTTTGGATGCATGTCTTTCTCCTTTTCTCTCCATTTTAACAGCTGGCTAAACCCCCTGTTGCGAGTTGGCTACAAGCGGAGGTTAGAGGAAGATGACATGTACTTGGTGCTTCCAGAAGATCGCTCCACGCGCCTTGGAGAAGAGCTGCGAGGGTGAGCAGCAGGCAGCGAGGCGCAGGGGAGGAAGCGGGAGCAGGTCTCCGTGTGGCTGGTGGTGGGAGTGGGCTCTGCCTTCCCCTGGGCTCTCCTGGGGCCCCCTTCCCCGGACCCTGCACGCTCACCCCTGCCCCTCAGGCGGAGCCCGGGCTGAGCCGACTCTGGAGGCTGGGGACCCCGTGTGTCCTGGGTGCTTGTGGAAGAGGAGGGGCCCGCAGCCAAGGCCCTGGATGCCAGGCTCTGTCCCCGAGGGGGTGTCCCTGGAGGAGCTCGGCTGCCCTTCTGGGCTGCTCCTGTGCTGTGAGTCCAGCCGAGCTTGGCAGGCACGTGTGTCCTGAGACTGGGCCTCTTTCCCTCAAAGCCTGTTGTTCTGGTGCTTCAGGGTCTGCATGGCTCTGCCTTCAGGAGCCTGCAAGCCATTAGCCAGCCCCTAGGGGACAGTCACAAAGGGCCCTGCAGTAGAGGCTTGTCTCCACGCCGCCCCTCCCCCATGCTCCCTGTGGTGGGCAGGCTGTTCTTTACTGTGCTTTGTGTCTCCTCGCAGGTACTGGCATCGAGAAGTTTCGAGAGCTGAGAAAGACGCACAGGAGCCTTCTTTAACAAAAGCCATCATCACGTGTTACTGGAAATCCTATTTAGTTTTGGGAATTTTTACGTTTCTTGAGGTAAAGCTTTTGCATACAGTGCCTTGCTATTCAGTGTATGTGGATCAGTCCTGAGATGGACGGGGTGGAGGGGAGAGAGGCCAGCAGTTGAAGGTCTGAGGATAAGTCTTGTCTAGGGATGATGATGGAGCTCAGCGGTTGTGTTTGTGTTTAGAATGCACAGATGCTTAAAGGCCTGGATCTCCTGGGGATTGCTGTTTTTCTTTACCTGATTAAAACACAGTGTCATGGAAGGATGGCACTGAAAGGAAAGGCCATTTGATACCATGTTAAGACACTGTTGGTGCTTAATAAATAATGTAAATGCTAAGAGTGATCCTTGACCCAACAAGATCCTACAACCTCAAGGAGTATGTGCCCTGTGGTTTGGGGGAAGTAAACTTGGACCAGAGCTCAGAATAACGACATTTTATTGGTGTTCAGAAATAATTAACTTCACCAGGTCATATCTGATAAACACTTTCCTAAGAAGGGGCGTCACCTCTGTCCTTCCAGGGGAGCAGAACTGGGGCCCTGGATCTGGGCTGAAGCTGCCCAGAGCTCCCAGGAGCACCCCCTTCCCTATGGACCGGGTACCCCAAACCCCAGCTCCCTGTGGGGGGAGCTCCAGCTTCACCATGAATTCTGTGTCCCACCCATTCTGGTTTCTGTCCCTGGTTGTCAGCGGTGTTGCTGGTTGCAGGGGGAGGCTTGGCAGCCTGGCGTTTGCAGCGTGTGTAGGAAGGGGTGTCCAGAGGGAGACCAAAGCCTGAAGCTGGGAGGTCTGTGACCACTGTGACCCTGAAGAGTCTGGGTCAAGGTCCCCAGTGAGACTGCTCCCCCCAGGGCACAGTGCCAGTCAGCCGGCCTGTTGTGGGCTGTGGCTGCAGGGTGTCTGCTGCACCTCCTCCTGGTGGCTCATGCTCTCTGTGGTACCTTTGTGCTGCCTTAGGGACATGGGCAGCCTGTGGGTGTGACAGCAAGTGGGACAGAGGGGCAGCTGCCAGGAAAGGGCTGTTTAGCTGGAGAAGGTAGTGAGTTGTCATCAGTACATTTTGTTGGGCCGAGGAGGGTGGGCAGGGGGTTTGTAGGTGGGGGATGTGGCTCTTGTCCTGAAGGGCCCTGTGGGCAGAGGGTGGCCAGGTAGGTGAACCTGCCCCCACACTGAAGAAACCAGAGACTCTGTCAGCTCCCAGGTGACTGATGGTGCTGGGAGTCTGAGTTCTCACTGATGACAAAGGTGGGCTGACCATGTGCCAGAGGGTGGGGACAGGTGCAGGGGCAGAGTGTCACCTTTGAGAGGACACAGACCCCCCAGGTACCGCAGTGCTGTGTAAAGGGCAGTGTTGATCCCACAGTTGTTCAGCCCAGTGATACTCACTGCTGGGGTCCAGGAAGAACAGCCCGGGGCTGCACAAAGTGGCCACTGGTAGAGTGCTGGCCCCTCTTTCAGAGGGTGGTTGTTGGGCGGTCATGGCAGGAAGGTGGGGAGTGGAGGACCTGAGGGCTCATCTCAGTAGTAGTCCTAGCAGTACTCTAGCAGTAACAGGGGCTCATCTCTACAGTACTAGTAGTACTTTTAGCAGTACCAGCTGCTTATACTCCCTAGTAATACTAACAGTACTCGTGGTAATGTAGGTTCATCTCAGTTACAGTGGTATTTGTGGTGGCAGCAGGACTGTTAGCAGTTTAGTAATAACAATTTTAAGTAGTCAGCAACTGTTATGAGCACTTTCCATGGAATGTCACTTTTGTTTCTTTGGCTTAGTCCATGAAATCCTTGGTGTTATGTTACCCCCACTCTAGAAGAGAGGACACTGAGTACACGTGGTTACATGTGTGCCTGCAGTTACACGAAGCATAAGGGACAGATGAGCCTGACCATCTAAGGACTGATGGCTTGTCCAGGGTCAGGGAGGCGCGTCCTGAGAGCTTCGTCTCCAGGGTCTCAGACACCTGCACCCTGAATTGGCCTCAGGGTAATAAACAGGGTACTGAGAACTCCTGGGAGCAGGGGCTCAGATTGGGGATCATAAATGAGGGTGGAATCCAGGCGACCACATCCTCTGGGTGCTGGAAGTGCCGAGAGTGTGACACTGGCAGCAGCATCGTGCTGGGTTCACAGGGGTCAGGAGCCTTTAGGAAGAAGCCACCTTTCCTCCTTTCCATCCCAACGTGGGTGAGCTGTGGCGGCCCAGGTGAGCTATGTCTACACGTCCATTCGCACACTTGTGACACCGTTACACACCAGCTCGTTGAGATGGACCCGTGGGAAGGCAGCGGGTCTGGGGTGGTGACTGTGTTGGGACATTGATGATCTGGGCACAGGCCGAGTCCTCTCTGTTGTTACTTAGTGAGAGCATGTGGCTGCTTGCTGAAGGAGGTGTCTCTGAATCTGGGGATGCATTTGCTCATCAGGATTGAGAACCCCAGATCAGCCCCTGGGTGTGGACATTGCTTCTGTCCTTTTGTCTGAATCCACTTTCCCACATGCCTCAGGCCTGAGGTCTTAGGGTGACAGCTGGGTGGGACCAGGCAGTTCCTGGGTGGGTAGCAGATAAATTAATGTGACGTGAAGCTGGCCTTTCTCCCAGGAGGGTGCTTGCTTGTTCTGGCTATTAAGGCCGATGTTGTTGATGACTCCCAGGCAGTGTGCTGTGACCACAGACAGCACAGGCGTGGCCTCCCCCAGCACTACTGGCAGCGCCCACGGGAAGAGGAAGGTGATACCAGTTGAGGACCAGGCTTTTAGTGTTAGGATTTTGAAATATGAAAACCTCTGTTCTATGAGAATTGAGAATGACAGTAACGCTCAGAGAAGCGAGTACCAGGCTGATGTTGAACCTGGAGCTCCTGGAGGCCACCCCTGATGAGAACAGATCAGCCAGCGAGCTCCCGGCAGGCCTGGCCCCTGTGTGCACCTCCACGGGGACTGCAGGTGGGGAGGACAGGTCTCTACCTGCCCAGGACCCTCAGGGTGGCGAGGAGGAGCCTTCAGCTGCTTCATGGGCCAGAGACACACAGGTCACCTCCCCACATCATCTGGGGCCTTCTCTCTGAAGCTGCTGGTAGGGAAGTGGGGTGACCTCACAGAGCCAGTGTGGCTTCCCCCAGGCCCTTCCCCTGAGAGGGGAGGAGTGGCCGGGGTTGCGTCCTATTCCTGTGACCTTTAGAAATAGCCCGGGCTTTTCTGGTCACTTGGCCTTTGTCCAAGGCCACGCTTGCTGATTGTCTCTGGTCCAGGTGGAGGCTGTAGGAAGGCACGTGTTTGTGGAAATCTTCCCTCTGGAGCTCAGCTGATGGGCAGGAAGGAAGCAGACCCTCTGAGTCTACAGGGAGCTTTGTGCCTCGATTCATGGCTCGTTCCCCAAGAGCTGCCCTGGGCTTTGCGTTTATTCCCCAACCCTTTCTTCCAAGTGTCCCTCACTCCCCTCTGCCCAGGAGGTTGAGGAGTGGCTGCTGGTGGCAGAGACACTGTGGGCCCTGAGCAGCCCCTGAGGACCACGCAGCAAGGGAGGGGTGAAGGAGCACTGAGCAAAGGGAACAGGGGCCCTGCAGGGCAGAGCTGCTGTGCACACCTGCTGGTTCCTGAGCACATAGCATTAGCCACTAGATGTGAGTGGTGTCCACAGTGACTGAGTCATAATGGGGGCAGTGCTTTCCAATCCATTTTCCTTATCTTTTTTTAAAGCTTTATGTAAGTTTTAATTGTGGAATCAAAATTTTTTAAAAATTGAATTACAATTGACTTGCATTTCAGATGTACAAACATAGTGATTCAATATTTTTATACATTAGAGAATTTTGACTGATAAGTGTAGTTACCACACAAAGTTATTCCAATATTATTGACTCTATTTCCTCTGCTGTGTATTATAGCCACGTGACTTATTTATTTTATGATTGGGAGTTTATACCTCTTAATCTCCTTCACTTATTTCACTTGTCCCCCCATCCCCTCAATCCATTTTAAGGAGTCAGGAAATAGGTGACTCATTTTTCAAGATTGCACTCAGAAAGGTTAGTTTTTTTTTTTTTTTTTTTTTTGGCTTCACCCACGACATGTGGAAGATCGCAGGCCAGCAGATCCCGCTGCAGTGACAATGCTGCATCCTTAACGCACTGCACCACAAGGGAGCTCCATAATGGTCAGGAATTTTAAGAATATGCTTAGAAGTGAAACGGTTAATCACTGTCTGGAAAAGCTGGCTTTTATGAATGAGGTTTCTCAAGAGGTCATGTTCTCCATGATCACCTCTCAGCAGCAAATGAGTTTTCCAAGCTTGTGCCATTAAGAATCGAGTAGCTTTCTTCCCAGGACTTCTATGTAGTAAAATGATCATAGCTTACACTTGTTTTTATGCTGGTTTCAAAGCACTCTGAGCTGTTATATATCATTTAGTTTTCTCAGGATTCCTTCGAAGTAAAGAAGGCAGGTATTTCCATGGATAAGGACCTGGAGGCGCACGAGGGCTTGTGATGGGCTTGGAGTCATCATCATCCGATGGCTGATCTGGTTTCTGAAGCAAAATGTTCTGATGCCTAGGCCAGTTTTCCATGAATTCTATCTTTTGCTTTTTAACAAATTTCTATTGAAGTATAATTGATTTACAGTGTTGTCATAGTTACAGGTTTATGTCACAGCGCACATATTTCTATACTATTTTTTAGGTTCCTTTCCCTTATAGGTCATTACTGAGCTATACAGTAGGTCCTTGTTGGTTGTCTATTATATGTATAGTCGTCTGTATCTGTTAATCCCAACCTCGTAATTTACCCTTCTCCCCACTCTCTTTTCCTTTTGGTAACCATTGGTTGTTTGTTTTCTATGTTTCTGAGTCTCTGCTTTGGAAATAAATTCATTTCTTCTTTTTTTTTTTTTTTTTAGATTCTGCATATTAGCGATGTCATATATTTGTCTTTCTCTGATAATCTCTGGGTCCTTGATGGGGGACAAGGGACCTCACACATGGTAACTAGAGGGAGGAAGTAGGCTGTGGGTGGAGTGGCTGTTTCACAGGGTGGGTAAGTGTTGCTATTCCTTTGCCTTTCACATTGGGATAGAAAATTGCTTTCCTCAAGTTTTACTGAGGTCATAGCCCCCATGCCTCTCATCTCATTGGTTTAGGATTTGATTTTTGTCTTGGGGGATAGATGACGGATAGTGTTTCTCCCAAACCAGCACCTTCAGCGTATGTTGGATGGAGAGCCATGGAAGACATCATTTTTTAGCTTGGCCTATGGCATGTTTAACTTTTGATTCCGGGGAACATCCCAGCTTCTAGGAGGTAAAGACATAACCCCCCCAACCCAGCCCTCCAGAACTGAGAGCCTGGGAGCCTCCCAAGCCTGGTTTCTTTGTGATTCACCAAGAAAATCTGGGCTCCATTCTCTTGATCTACTGACACGTGAACCTCAGGTAGGGAAGGATTGGATCTGTGTTTGTGCCAAAGTCTCAGTTCATAAAGGCTCTTAAAGCAGGAGGCGATGGCAAGAGTGTGTCTCCTGTACATGAGCCACCTGGACTTCCTGTTGGCTGGGGCCTTGAGTGCACAGGGGACAGGGACAGGCTGCCAGCGGGGCTCCTTCACATGGAAGCAAATTTCTCACCGTTCTTGTGCCGCCTTTTTCCGTCTTCATCTTAGGCCAAGACTCACTTGGTGTTTTGTCAAGTGTGTTCTAAAGCCCTGGTTATGGTATTTATTGGGCATCCCCAGTGTACTGAGCACAGTGTACTAAGGCTTCATCGTCTTTGAATGTAAAAAATTGGTTTGAGGTTAAAACTGCCTTCTGCTTGTCTCATAGAAGATAGCAGATCTGCATATTTTTTTCCCTAGATTAGCTATGAATGTAGCATATTGTCAAAGTGTCTTTTTGATACATTAATAACAAAAGTACAGCTTGTGTTAAGAAAAACCAGTATGCCTTGAATTTCTCAATATGACTTTTTTCTTTCAGGAAGGCACCAGAATAGTTCAGCCTGTCCTTTTGGGGAAAATTATTAGTTATTTGGAATACTATGATCCCAGTGATTCTGCCGCCTTCCACGAAGCCTTGGCCTACGCCGCAGGGCTGAGCGTCTGCGTGCTCACCTGGGCCTTTCTGCACCACTTGTACTTCTATCACATTCAGCGTGTGGGGATGAGGCTGAGGGTAGCCGTGTGCCACATGATTTACCGCAAGGTAAGTGTCATTGTCACCAAAGCGTGTACTTCCTCTGAAGCATCAGAGGTATTTTGGGAAAGTTCTCTGTAAATGAACAGTTTTGGGAGTTCCTGTCATGGCTCAACAGTCAGTGAACCTGACTAGCATTCATGAGAACACAGGTTCAATCCCTGGCCCCGCTCAGTGGTTTAAGGATCTGGTGTTGCTGTGAGCTATGGTATAGGTTGCAGCTCGGATCTGGCGTTGCTGTGCCTCTGGCATAGACCAGTGGCTACAGCTGCGATTGGACCCCGAGCCTGGAAACTTCCATATGTTGTGGGTGTGGCCCTAAAAGAGACAAAAAGACCAAAAAAAAAAAATTGTAACTGGGATCATTTACCCGTTATTAGAGAAGCTTGCTATTTGCCTTAAGGCAATTTTGTTATTGTTTAACCTAATTTTACCAGCAAATAATGAAAAGTTTTGTATTGAGATCAGGTCAGGGCTGCCTTTGATAGCTTTTAGCCACACATTGTTGCATGGTACCCACTGAATTTGTAACAAAATATAATTTGAAAGTAAGTATTAAAAGTATGGCGTTGGAGTGCCCATAGTAGCTCAGTGGGATAAGAACCTGATTAGTATCCATGAAGCTGCAGATCTGATCCCTGGTCTTGCTCAGTGGGTTAAGTATCTGGCGTTGTCGCAAGCTGCGGTGTAGGTTGCAGATGCAGCTTGGATCTGGTATTTCTGGGGTTATGGTGTAGGCTGAAGCTGCAGCTCTGATTTGACCTCTATGTGCTGTAGGTGTGGCCGTAAAAAGAAAAAAGAAGAAAAAGAAATAAAAATATCAAATTGATTTTCAGTGTTTTCATGCCTAAATTTGATAGTGGTGTTTATGGAAATTTTGTTTTTGGTGTTCATTAAAACCTTTGTTTACATGAAACTTGTATTTAAAGTGAACGTCGGTGATTGAATCTATAAAATGAAATCTAGTAGAAAAGAATGTTTTGGGGAAGGGTATGATTCTATCTTTAAATGACATTTAATATAACTGCCTGTTCAACATAATTGCATTAACTAAAGAATAATATAAATGAGATCTGATGTGAATACAGACTCCCTCACTATATTCTATAGCTATGATTGCTTTTAGTAGTATTAAAAAAATAGTGAACTGTTTGGGATGAAACTTGAAATTTTGCATCATTTTTAGTAATTTTGGAGAGAATTTGTTGCTATTCATCCAAGTTATTTTCTTTTTTTAATAATTATTTTTATTTTTTCCATTATAGCTGGTTTACACTGTTCTATCGATTTTCTACTCTCAGCAAGGTGACCCAGTCGCACATACATATTTGTCTTCTTTTTCTCACATTATCATGCTTCATCATCAGTGACTAGATACAGTTCCCAGCGCTACACAATAGGATCTCATTGCTTATCCAATCCAAAGGCCATAGTTTGCATCTATGAACCCCCAGATTTCAGTCCACCCCACTCCCTCCCCACTTGGCAACCACAGGTCTGTTCTCCATGACCATGATTTTCTTTTCTGTGGAGAGGTTCATTTGTGCTGGATATTAGATTCCAGATATAAGTGGTATCCTATGGTATTTGTCTTTCCCTTTCTGACTTATTTCACTCAGTCTGAGAGTGTCTAGTTCCATCCCTGTTGCTGCAAATGGCATTATTTTGTTCTTTTTTATGGCTGAGTAGTATTCAGTTGTGTATACATACCACTTCTTCTTAATCCACTCATCTGCAATGAACATGGTTTTTCCATGTCTTGGCTATTGTGAATAATGCTGCAATGAACATGTGGGTACATGTGTCTTTTTCAAGGAACGTTTTGTCCAGATATATGCCTAAGAGTGGGATTTCTGGGTCATATGAAGTTCTGCATATAGTTTTCTAAGGTACCTCTATACTGTTTTCCACAGTGGTTGTACGAATCTGCATTCCCACCAACACTGCAGGAGGGTTCCCTTTTCTCCATACCCTCTCCAGCGTTTGTTATTTGTGGTCTTATTATGATGGCCATTCTGACTGGTGTGAGGTGGTACCTCATAGTAGATTTGATTTGCATTTCTTTAATAATCAGGGATGTTGAGCATTTTTTCATGTGCTTTTTTGGCCATGTGTATATCTTCTTTGGAGAAATGTCTATTCAGGTCTTTTGCCCAAATTTCACGTGGGTTGTTGGCTTTTTTGCTATTGAGTTGTATAAGTTGTTTGTATATTTTCGAGATTAAGCCTTTGTCAGTTGCATCATTTGAAACTATTTTCTCCCATTGTGTAAGCTGTCTTTTTGTTGTCTTTATGGTTTCCTTTGCTGTGCAAAAGCTTGTCAGTTTGATTAGGTCCCATTGGTTTATTTTTGCTTTTATTTTTGTTGCATTGGGAGACTGACCTGAGAAAACATTTATAAGGTTGATATCGGAGAATGTTTTGCCTATGTTGTCTTCGAGGTGTTGGTGTCTTGTCTCAAGTTTAAGTTTTTAAGCCATTTTGAGTTTATTTTTGTGCATGTCAAGTTATTTTCTTAATACTGTATTCCTTTTTTCTTGAGTATGCATTGTAACACTTTTAATGATACCTGATCTGATGTGTTCAGTGATTTTGTAATGAGAAACGCTATAACATTCCATAGTTAACCCTGATCTTAACTAGTATAAAAGGAGTTAGGATTTTAGATGTCTTTACAAAGAAATTGACACAGATACACCATGTCATTAATTGAAACGCTCTTTATAAACTTGATGCTGGATACGTTTTTGCCCTGGGATGTTCTCCTTTACTTAAAAAAAAAAAATCCTTATTTAACTGTACTGTATGCCTGAAATTTGTTGAGAAAGTAGGTGGTAAGTGCTCTCCCCTCACATAAAAGAGGATGACAGCATGTGCTGATGGATGTGTTAGGTGGTTTTATTACAGTAATCTTTTCCCATTGTGTATTTATATGAAACATCACACTGCACACCTTAAATACATGGAATTTTTGTTAACAAGTAAAATCCTTATTGAAAGCTAAAACCAAACAATTTAAATGGAAAATTTAATTTCTTTCCCGTAGTTGGTACTTTCCTGGAGCTTTTGTTTCTTGGGATTATTCTTGTCAGCCAAATGACATCTGTTTCCTCCTCTTCTCTCCTGGAGCAGAGACTCATCCATTTTGTGGCCCTGTGAGCCCAGGGCCTGGCCACAGCCACAGTGACACCAGATCTGAGCCGATTCTGTGCAACATCTCGTGGCAATGCTGGATCCTTAACCCAGTGAGCAAGGCCAGGGATCGAACCCACATACTCATGGATACTGTGTTGGGTTCTTGACCCTCTGAGCCACAACAGCAACTCTGGCTTGGGCCCTTTTAAAGGTGATCGCTAAGGCTGCACATCTGCCAGCTTCCCACTGTGGCCCATTCAGCATTTTAGTGCTCTCTTCAGCTGAATTTGAAATGACTCTGAGGGCTGTATCATATATAAAAATGACTTGTCATTTATTTACTGTTCCACAGCTTTGATAAAATTACTTTTGGTTTTTGGTCATTGATTTTTTTTATTGTGCTAAAATATACACAGCATGACATTTACCGTCTCAACTCCTTAAGTGTGCTGTTCAGTGACATTAGGTGCATTCATGCTGTGGTCCAACCGTCACCGTGTGCATCTCCAGAACCTTTTCTTCTTCCCAGACTGAATCCCTGTGCCCATTAAACATTCACCCCCCAGTCCCCTCCCCCAGAGCCATCACCATTCTGCTGCTTCTCTCTGTAAATTTGGCTGCTCTTGGTGCCTCATATAAGTGGAATCAAACAGTGTTTGTCATTTTGTGTCTGGCTTATGTCATGTAAGAACCATGTCTTCAAGGTTCATTCATGATGTAGCAGGTATCAGAATTCCTTGTTAAGGCTGAATAGTATTCCATGATCAGTATATACAGCATTCTGAGTATCCGTTCATGTGGTCAGAGGACATTTGAGTTGTTTCCACGATTTGTCTGTTGTGAACAAGGCTGCTGTGAACATGGGTGTACAGAAAATATGTTCAAGTTTGTGCTTTCAGTCCTTTTGAGTACATCCCCAGAAGTGGAGTTGCTGGATTATCTGCTGACTTTATGTTCAGTTTTTGGCAGAATTTGTATATTCTCTTCCATCACGGCTACATCATTTCACATTCCTACCTGATTGTTGATTTTTTTTTGTTACCTTCAGGACTAAATAAGATTTTTATGAACTTGACATTTTGTTTGGATCAGCGGGTCCAGTTGGCATCTATTGAAACAGCTCATGGTGTCTGTTCAGGGTCCTCAGATCTCTAGGGCGCTTTGTTAGAACTTTTAACCAAGTAAGTAGATTGTGCTGCACAGGCTGTGTTTTCTGTAAAGCCAACAGACTGGCATTAAGAACACAGGTTCCCCCCAACAGAAGTAGTGTTTGTGTTTGTTTTTTTAAAAAATTTTGAGCGTAGTTGACTTACAATGTTGTGTTAGTCCCAGGTGCTCAACAAAGTGAATCAGTTATTTATGTCTCCAATCTTTTTCAGATTTCTTCTCTATACAGGTTATTACAGAGTATTGAGTAGATTTCCCTGTGGTTTACAGTAGGTCCTTCTTAGTTATCTCTTTTATTTTCGAACTTTTAAGTTTTTTTGGCTGCCCCATGGCATATGGGGTTCCCAGGCCAGGGATCAGATCTGAACCACATTTGTGATGTATGTGGCAGCTGTGGCATTGCCAGTTCCTTTAACCCACTGTGCCAGGCAGGGAATCACACTCACATCCTGGTGCTGTAGAGACACTGCTGATCCTGTTGCACCACAGCTGGAGCTCCAGTTTCTCTCTTGTGTACAGGAGTGAGTGGATGTTAATTCCACCTCCTAAATTATCCTTGACTTAACCGTGTCTCAGATTTACTTTAGTTGACTCCTAAGTCTAAACCTGTATCCTTTATATGTGGGTGTGTCCAAAGTCATCAACAATCAGGGTGGGGGGGTTGCTTCTACCTCCTTTTCCTCCCTTTACTGTCGCTGAGGGTGTGGCTGCCACCACATTAAAGAGGCTGTGGATGGGAGTTCCCTTGTGGCACAGAGGGGTAAGGATCTGGTGGTGTCACTGCAGCAGCTTGGCTTTGATCCCTGACCCAAGCACTTCCCCATGCTGTGGGCGAGCCAAAAAAAAGCCCAAGCCCTGCTGTCCGGGGTCATCCTGCTCCTCTTGACACGACTCAAGAGCCCATGAAAACACGCTCCCTTTTGCTGTGACCTCAGAGTGACTTGGTGTCACCATAGGAATCCAGTTCTCTGTTCCCTTCTCTCATTTCAGGCACTTTGCCTGAGCAACTTGGCCACAAGGGAGACCAGCACTGGCCAGATAGTCAATCTGCTGTCCAATGATGTGAACAGGTTTGACCAGGTGAGCTGTACCTGAGGGATGGTTTCCATTTCCTGTCCTTCTAACGGGTTTAGCTTATTGGGACACCAGGCACCAATGTTGGGTGTTGGCCAGGATTCTTTAGGGGACCTAAGACAAGGGATGTTTTTATCCACCACTGATTTCTTCTGTGTGCAGCTTAGATGTAACACTGTGTGTTGTCCTGGAGGTGAGAGCTTTGTTGTCCTAATAATAAACAGGCAGCCGTGGTCCTACCCAGCCTGGTTACTGTCCCTGAGGGTCCCCCTGGAGGGCCCTTCCTGGCACATTGTGCTGCTGTTGCTGCAGGACTGTCTGCTCCTCGATCAGGTGGTGTGGGCTGGAGGCAGAGATTGTCATCCCCCTGTGCCCTGTTCAGTGCCTGCTGCCCAGGGAGCCTTCGGGAAATCATGCCAGATGGGCGGGGGGGGGGGGGTCCCAGCCAGACACAGCCTGCTGTCGACTGTCCCCACACTCTCTTACACTTACCTTATGAAAAGATCACATTATCCAGGGCGTGGTAGCTGTTAGTCAGATCTGTATTGCACTAGACCACTTCTCTTTCAGTTATTCATTCATCAAACATGACATAAGGCCCCTATTCAGTCTCAGGGATGAGTAAGATTCCGTTTCTTCCCTGGAGAAGCCCCAGCGTGTCAGGGGGGTAAATACACAAGTATTGGAGAGTGTGGTAGGTACTATAATATAGGTTTTGTGTGTGTCGGGGAGGGATGGGGGCTGAGTTTTGGGGCAGAGAGAGTTTGGGGAAGCCCTGAGCTCATCTGTGGTCTTTAGACAAAATCAGCATCTTGCTTCCAGTGCTGCTGCTCTGGTCTCCCTGTTGTGGGCTCTGGGCTGACCTGGAGCAGCTTCATGTGGGGCGGAGGCTTGGATCTCTGCTTTATTAGCAGGCGGAAAACCTGCTGTGATCATTTCTGTTTAGGTTGCTGTCTGTCCCTTCAGAGCAGACAGTTTCTCTACTGTGTCCTTACGGGTTGTGTTTTGATATAGTCCTAAGAGGTCCTTGTCTTCTCCTTTTAAGGTGACGATGTTCCTGCACTTTCTGTGGGTGGGGCCTCTGCAGGCTGTCGCGGTGACCGCCCTGCTCTGGATGGAAGTAGGAATATCATGTCTTGCGGGGATGGCGGTTCTAATTCTTCTTCTGCTTTTGCAAAGCTGCATCGGGAAGTTGTTTTCATCACTCCGGTAAGAGAAACCCTGGGTTAAAAAACAGGTGACATAGAGTTGGAAACATTCAAAGTTTGCTCAATGCGTTTGTTTAAAAACAAGATAAATACCTTCTCTGCTCTCTTTGTGTGTGTTGTAGCCTCTTCAGGCTTAGCCAGGGGAGGGAGGCTCCAGCCTTAAGTTGAAGGCTGAACTTGAAGTGGGAAAAGCGAAGGCATTCATGGCTCTTCCTGGCATCCCACCGGAATAGGTAGAGTAAATTCTACAGCAGAATTTACTCATGTCAGAGTTATTTAAACATTGCTAAAAATAGTAATAATCTTACTGGCCCATATCTAGCTGCATATATTTTTGTTATGCTTGTATTAGAATCATTTTCGTGTATGCATGTTTGTGACTTAATTTTTTTGTTTGTTTGTTTTACTTTTTTTTCTTCTTTGGCCACCCTGCAGCCTATGGAATTCCTGGGCCAAGGATCAGATCTAAGCTGCAGTTGTGACCTAAGCTGTAGCTGTGGCAGGGTGGATAATTAATACACTGTGCTGGGCTGGGGATCAATTGTGTGTCCCATTGCTCCCAAGATGCTACTGATCCTGCTGCACCACAGTGGGAAGTCTAGTTCTTATTTTCTTTTTCTTTTTAGGGCCACACCTGTGGCATATGGAAGTTCCCAGGCTAGGGGTCAAATTGGAGCTGCGTCTGTGACCTACACCACAGCTCATGGCAACACCAGATCCTTAACCTACTGAGCAAGGCCAGGGGTCGAACCCGCATCCTCATAGATACTAGGTGGGTTTGTGACCAACTGAGCCACAGCTGGAACCCCCATGTCTTACTTTAATTCAGTGTCTCCATTAAATTAGCAGCATTCAAGGGCAAGGTCAGTCTTAATCATCTCTTTGTTAAAGCCCCCCATTCCCAGCAGCATATGGGATAGAAAAGTGTCTGATGATGAAGAAAGATCTGATGGTGATGAGTTAGTCCTGAAGTGGGTCCTCGAGGGTTAGAGGTGGGTCATTGTCCAGGGTGTCCGGTGATGAACATTGAGTTGTGGTGGTGGTTTTGGTACATTTCTGTGTGTTATTCTTCTCTTCTTGGGATTTCCTTTCCCATCTCTTCAGTGGAGAGATGTTCCTTATCCTTTGCGGGCCTGTTCCAGTGCTAAAGGGTCTCTGAGGATATTCTTGCTCTCCTTTCCCTTTAGAAATAACAGCCCCATCTTTTCTGCTCCCCACTCTTCACTCCTCTGTTATGACAGCACAGCCTGTCTTCCTGTTAGATTCCTTTCTGTCTTTCCTGCCCAACTGTGACCTCCTTGTGGAGACGGTTTGTATCCGACTCATTTCAGGTCTTCTGTAGCTGATCCTGCAAGTTCTCCAAGGTGCTTGTTGAATCGCGCTGGAGGGTTGGCTCATTGAAGTCTTTCTCCATTTGTACTTTGAGTAGGACCTGCCTGTGACATCAGCACAAATGGGCTGCAGGGAATCACGTGATTCCTGGTCCCTCCCTGTGCCCCCTGCTGCTGCTGCTACAGAAAGTTGGGCTGTGGTCACTAAGGTTCACCTCTCATGTCTGTCCCCTTAGGAGTAAGACTGCAGCTTACACAGATGACAGGATCAGGTCTGTGAGTGAAGTCATAACTGGCATCAGAACAGTAAAAATGTACACTTGGGAAAAGTCACTTGCGGATCTTATTGCCAGATTGAGAAGGTAAGTTTTACTGCATGTCACCCATATTTTTGTACTCCCCCCCCATTTTTACTGAATGAATTTAGAAATCTTACGAGTTTTCACATTAAGGTGAATTTAAATACTATCCACCCTCCACATGTGGCCGTGTGGTTAATAGAATAGTGGAGACATTATTTTAACCTGCTCTTCCTTTTTACGTTCTCCTTAAAGGAAAAATCTATCTGCTTCTCACTTATGCAGAAATGAAATTCCAAATATTTCTTAGTACTGCAAATCTCAAATGAGTAATGGTTCTAAGATGTTAGTGTTTGAGATTGATGTTTGTTTGTTTGTTTGTTTATTTATTTAGGGCTGCAGCCAGGGCAAATGGAAGTTCCCAGGCCCAGGGTGGAATTGGAACTGAATCTACCTGCCTGTGCCACAGCAACGCCAGATCCAAGACACATCTGAAGCTACACTGTAGGTTTTGGCAGTGCCGGATCTTTAACCCACTGAGTGGGACCAGGGATCGAACCCGCATCCTCATGGATACTAGTGGGGGTCGTTACCTGGAGGCACAACAAGAACTGCAAGATGATGATGTTTAAACTAAAACTGTCATTTAAGTTAATGTACCACAAATGGGGGCGATTATAGATGTTGGATATACCTGTTTCAGCCCAAATTTTGCTGATCAGTCTTCTTCATTCCAGAGCCATGAAATACTGTTCTTTTTGCTTTGCTTTATGTGTGTAGAATTTTCCCCACCTTTCATGTAAGTGTCTGATGAGAGCTTACACTCCAGCTCAAGGGGCTTATACCTCTCCGCAGTGCCCTGTCACCTCTCACCTCTGCACCCTCGTGGGTGCCCCTCCCTCTGCCTGGAACACACTCTCGTCTTCCTTCTTCTCTGGCCTCCGCCAGGCCTGACTGACGCCAGCTCGTCTTCTCAGGTTCCATGCATGTGCAACTCGCCATGACTCCACGACTCCGGGTTCCAGGCTCTGCTCTGTGCTGTGGGGGCCGTGCTGGCTGCCTCTGTCGAGTGTCTCGGTGTCTCCCAGGCTTGGGGTTGCTGCTTCTTTTCCCCCATGAGTTCATGAGCTCCTGGAGGGGCTGGGCTGTGTCTCTGTCAGCAGTGAGGAGCCAGTGCAGGACTTGTGGTTCCCAGTGCTTGCTGAATGAATGTTCCAACTTGGTCTCATTGACCCAGAATGTTTAAAAGTGTGAGCTTAAGCCTTCCTTTATTTGGAAGCAAGATGGGGTGATGAGGTGTGTGGTCCTTGTGTCGGGCAGACCCCCAGGTGTGCACTGTGTAGTGTCTCCATGCTGTGAGGGTGGTTTCTCTTAATCCATGTCCACCCTCTTGAAAAGGGCCCCCCCCACAAGGCTCTGGAATTCATGACTTGACTGTTGATGCTTCTTTAAAACCTGTTTCCTCCTCTCTTTTCCAGGAAGGAAGTTTCCAAGATTCTGAGAAGTTCCTACCTTAGAGGACTGAATTTGGCCTCATTTTTTGCTCTGAGCAAAATCATGGTTTTTGTCACCTTCATCACCATTGTGCTCCTTGGCAACGTGATCACAGCCAGCCAAGTGTTTGTGGTGGTGACACTGTTCGAGGCTCTGCGGTTGACGGGCACCCTCCACTTCCCCATGGCCGTTGAGAAGGTGTCCGAGGCAGTCGTCAGCATCCGAAGAATCAAGGTTTGGTGACAGGTTTTTTAAGTGTTAGTTGCAGGTAGATTTTACGTCAAATGAGTCCTTTTATTTGGGTCACTGGTCTAGTTAGGTGAGATTTAACTCTCTCAGTGCCAAGAGCTGGTCGTAGCTCCACAATGTCCCGTGTCCTCCCCTGTCATCTTAGGTGGAGTCGTTACAGGTTCCATAAGGTTCCTGCTCATTTCTGGGCAGGAGGAACAGTAGTGGCTCTGGGTGAGCAGTAACGATGGCAGGCGATTAAAATATTCAGAGCAGGAGCAGCAAACAGATCCATCATCTGTGCTGACGCGAATGACTGGGTAGCGTCAGGGCGCAGTCCTGGGGGAGCAGGACTCTCTCTGGGCCGGGAGAGAAGGAGCTTGCTGAGCAGTCCCTGCTCCTGGGCAGGATGAAGGGCTCAGCCTCCGTTAGTTCTGTGTCTCCAGTGGGTTCTTGGTTCTGTGGATGCCTTGCTTGTGGAGGGCTGAGCTCGCCTTTTGGATCTGCCTCCTCGTCCCTGTCCTCTTTTCCCTTTCTGCTTGAGCCTCTCCAGCTGCCTCTTCCTTTCACAGGTGTGATCTCACCATCCCCACTGTCTCCTTTTCCTAACTGTCCCTAAATACCGGGGACAAATAATTTACATCATCAAGACAAGGGCCTGGCTCCCCGCAGGTGCTCTAGTATTTGTGTGCTGATGATTAGGTCTCAAATGAGGATAAATGGTCTCTGGGAGCTGCCTGGGCATGAGCTTGAGTGTCTGGGCTTCATAGAAAAAATCTAATTTGTTTTGTTCCTACTTTGTCCACTGTGATGGATGCTAGTAATACATCTCTAGTGAAGTCAGATAGCTCAGGGTGTGATATGTTTTATCTTTGGGCCTTGTCATAAAAGCTGAGATTTTTTTTTGTGTGTGTGTGATTGTTTCTATACCATAATGTAAAAAAACTACTACTTATAAACAGATGAGTCAAATGGGGTCAGCTCTGGTCCCCCAAGTTCATCCCTCTCTCTGACGGGGCTTTAAGGGATGGTCATGCAGTTCAATAAAATTTCTTTTTCATGGCTTTCATATCCAGAAAGAGGACATTTAGGAATGTCCTTGGGCTATGGTGACATGCTCAGTGACACTAAATTGTCCAGATGGTGACTGCCCATGTGTACTGTGCTGCCGTGTTGCTGTTTTCTTATTGCCACAGCCGCTGTCTTCCATCACTACCACCCGGGCTTGCCGTGTGGTCCAGGTGCTCTTGAAGCCTTTACTCATCATCTCATTAAATCCAGACAGCAGTTGAATGAGATAAGCATTAGTGCCCCTACTTTACAGATCAGGAAACAGGTTCCTATAACAGGTGAAGTAGCGCATCCGTCCTCATATAGCTTGTAAACGACAGAACTAGGGTTCTGCCCAAAGCCTGGTTTCCCAGCCATTGTCACACTGCTTTCCTAGTACCTTCTGGAATGTGGACTGTCTCCTTAGGTGTGGTTTCCATCATCTAGTCTTACTCTGAAGACCTTCAAAGTTTTCATGATGCCTGAAACATCAAAATTTTAAACTCTAGGCTCCACTGGCTGCTCTGTTTCCCAGCACATGACCATCCACTCTGGTAGGGGTGGGGAGAGGGAGGGTTCTCTCCATGACATGCCATGTTGATCCCCACTTTGGGGTCTTTGCTCTCTCAGTCTGGCCCCCCTTGTCTGCCCTCTCTTCTGTTCTTGATTTAAGCAAATGCTGCTCCCATAGGCCTCCCATAGCCCCATGACCCCTCACAACACTTTCATTCATGCTGATCTAAGACTTCCATCGATGGGCACCGCACCACCGAGCACATGTCACGTGGGGTGATCCTGACTCCCCAGGAGTGTTCTCAGCCCCCTGACAGCAGACTCTATCTCCTAGTTCTTTATCATAGTCCATGGCCTATGTTGGACTCAGCATGGGCATCAA
This sequence comes from Sus scrofa, assembly GCF_054392235.1. Taxonomy (NCBI): domain Eukaryota; kingdom Metazoa; phylum Chordata; class Mammalia; order Artiodactyla; family Suidae; genus Sus; species Sus scrofa. The sequence goes on from NC_139393.1 coordinate 71,896,722, forward strand.
ATAAATACTTGATTGACTAAAATAGCAGTGCAGGAAACAGCTGGGACCGTGCAGAGGCCCAGGGTAGGCCAAACTTTACTAGAAGCCAGAGAAATGTAGAGCAGGGAGCAGACAGGAGTCAGGCATTTCTGGGACATTGGGCCCTGGAAGGGGCAGGGGTCTCAACCCTGGGGACTGGTCTTTATCCAGAGTGCGAATAGATCTGAATCGTCCCCTTGTTCTGTGTGTTTGTCTGTGTATCTCAGACCTGCCCAACTAGACTTGGTAGACCTGCCTCTGAAGATAGGAGCTTGGCATGTGCAGTCTGTGTTCATGCAGATCTGCTGGCCTGTCTCCTGGGCTGGGCTCTGGGACCTTGCAGATAATTAGAAACTCTCAGTCTTACTTGGTTAACTGTCTTGCTTACTTGGTTAACTGTCTTGCTGGTCATATGAAATAAAAGAAGATTAAAACCATGAGGCTTTACATTTATGACGAATCCATAGCCAATATTAACACCCAATGGAGAAAAGCTGAAAGCTTTCCCACTAAAATCTGGAACAAGACAGGGATGCCCACTCTCACCAGTTTTATTCAACATAGTATTGGAAGTCCTTATACCCCCAGCAATCTGACAATCAAAAGAAATAAAACGTATCCAAATTGGAAGAGAAGAGGTAAAATTGTCACTCTATGCAGATGAAATGATACTATATAGAGAAAATTCTAAGGACTCCACACAAAAACTATTCAAACTGATCATCAAATTCAGCAAAGTAGCAGGATATAAGATTAATATTCAGAAATCAGTTGCATTTCTGTATACTCATAACGAGATATTAGAAAAGGAATACAAAAATGCAATACCTTTTAAAGTTGCACCCCCTAAAATTAAATATCTACGAATAAACCTGACCAAGGAGGGGAAAGACCTATATGCTAAGAACTATAAAACCTTAATCAAGGAAATTAAAAAGGATTAAAGAAAGTGGAAAGATATTCCATTTTTCTGGATTGGAAGAATTAATATTGTTAAAATGGCCATTCTAGCCAACCCAATCGACAGATTCAGTGCAATCCCTATCAAAATACACATGTAATTTTTGCAGAACTAGAACAAAGAATCTGAACATTTATATGGAACCATAAAAGACCCAGAATTGCCCAAGCAATCCCGAGGAACAAAAACCAAGCCTGAGGCATAACTTTCCCAGACTTCAGGCAATTTTACAAAGCTACAGTAATCAAGACAGTGTGGTACTTGTACTGAAACAGACGTACAGACCAATGGAACAGATTAAAGAACCTAGAAATAAACCCAGACACCTATGGTCAATTAATCTTTGACAAAGTAGGCAAGAATATAAAATGGGTAAGACAGTCTTTTCAGCAGGTGGTGCTGAGAAACCTGGACGACTGCATGTAAATCAGTGAAAGTAGAACACACCCTCACAGCATGCACAATAATAAATTCAAAATGGATTAAAAGCTTAAACATTTCAGGCAAGACACTATAAAACTCTAGAGGAGAACACAGGCAAAACATTCTCTGACATCCACTGTACAAATGCTTTTTTTTAAGTGAGCCTCCCAAGGCAATAGAAATTAAAAACAAAAATAAATCAATGGGACCTAATCAGACTTAAAAGCTTTTGCACAGCAAAGGAAAACAACAACAACAACAAAGAAAACAAAACAAAAAGATAATCTATGGAATTAATTGGAGAAAGTAATTTCAAATGATGCAACTGACAAGGTCTTAATCTCTGAAATATAAAAACCACTTATACAACTCAACACCAAAAAAACCAACAACCCAGTTGAAAAAAGGAGGCTGAATAAGGTTGAGTACTATTCCAGTAGTATTCTATTAAGGCTGAAGACCTTAATAGACATTTCTCCAAGGAAGATATACAGATGGCCAAAAGGCACAAGAAAATATGCACAACATCACTGATTATTAGAGAAATGCAAATCAGAGCTGCTCTGAGGTACCACCTCACCCTGGTCAGAATGGCTATCTTTAACAAGTCAACAAATAACAAATGCTGGAGAGGTGTGGAGAAAAGGGCACCCTCCTCCACTGTTGGTGGGAATGTGAATTGGTACAGCCACTATGGAAAATATGGAGATGCCTCAGAAAACTATAGAACTACCATATGACCCAGCAATCCAACTCGTGGGCATCTATCTGGACAAAACTTTCATTGAATAAGATACCTGTGGAGTTCCTGTCATGGTGCAGTGGTTAATGAATCCAACTAGGAACCATGAGGTTGCGGGTTCGTTCCCTGGCCTCACTCAATGGGTTAAGGATCCAACATTGCTGTGAGCTGTGGTGTAGGCTGGTGGCTACAGCTCCGATTAGACCCCTAGCCTGGGAACCTCCATATGCTGTGGGTACAGCCCTAGAGAAGGCAAAAAAAAAAAAAAAAAAAAAAAAAAAGAGAAAAGGATACCTGCACTCCTACGTTCATTGCAGCACTATTCTCAATAGCCAAGACATGGAAACAACCTAAATGTCCATGGACAGATGAATGGATTAAGAAGAAGTGGTATATATACACAATGGAGTACTACTCAGCCATAAAAGGAACAAAACCTGCCATTTGCAGCAACATGGCTGGAACTAGAGACCCTCATACTAAGTGAAGTAAGTCAGAAACAGAAAGAAAAATACCATATGATATTACTTATATTTGGAATCCAATATAGGGCACAAATGAACCTTTCTACAGAAAAGAAACAAACTCATAGACTTAGAGAATAGACTTGTGGTTGCTGAGCGGGAGGGAGAGGGAGTGGGATGAACTGGGAGTTTGGGGTTAGTAGATGCAAACTATTGCATTGTAGTGGCTTAGCAATGAGATCCTGCTGTATTACACAGGGAACTATATCTAGTCACTTGTGATGGAACATGGTGGAGGATAATGTGAGAAAAACAATGTGTGTGTGTGTGTGTGTGTGTGTATATATATATACTTAAAAAAAAAAACAACCAACCACACAACCAAAAAAAATAAGGCTTTAGCTAAAATGTATCTCTATCCGAAGGTGATCTTGAGACAGAATTCCCTCCTCCAGAGTTCCCGTCGTGGCTCAGTGGTTAACGAATCCGACTAGGAACCATGAGGTTGAGGGTTTGATCCCTGCTCTTGCTCAGTGGGTTAACGATGCAGTGTTGCCGTGAGCTGTGGTGTAGGTCTCAGACGTGGCTCGGATCCCGCGTTGCTGTGGCTCTGGCATAGGCTGGCAGCTACAGCTCCGATTGGACTCCTAGCCTGGGAACCTCCATATGCCGCAGGAACATCCCAAGAAATGGCAAATAAACAAAAAAACAAAACAAAACAACAACAACAAAAGAATTCCCTCCTCCATGGAGCTGTTCAGACTTTTTCTCTTAAGGCCTCTGACTCATTATATGAGGCCTATCCACACTATGGAGGATCACCTGCTTTACTCCAAGTCCATGGATGTAAATGTTGATCTCATCTGAAAAATACTTTCACTGCGATGTGTGTGTGTGTGTGTGTGTGTGTGTGTGTGAGTGAGTGTCTGGGGCTGTGGTTTAGCCAGGTTGACATAAAATTGACCCTCACACCCTCTTGAGTCCCTCTCTCTTCCTTTGAGCTCCTGGATGTGACTCTGTCCTCACTAAGCCACCTGTTTATGGATTTCTTTCCCTCCCTTATCTAAAGGGCAGATACAGGGCCCTGTTCACCATCCTCCTCCTCGCAGAGAGCAGGTGCTCAGAAAATGTGCCACCGAGCAGACTATCCAGCTCCATCATGTCTGTGACCCCATAGGTGCCTCACCGTTAAGGATGGTTTTAGTGGAAAAGTGATAACTCTGATTCTCTGATGGATTATGTGATGCCCCAGAGAGTCTATGACAAAAGGGGTCCTGCAGAAGGTTTTCAGGGAATTGTATTCAAATATTTGAGTAGGATTTTTCTTTTTTCTTTTTAGGGCCGTACCTGGGCCATATGGAAGTTCCCAGGCTAGGAGTTGAATCAGAGCTGCAGCTGCTGGCCTACCCCACAGCCACAGCAACACAAAATTGTAGTGGTGTCTGTGACCTATACCATAGTTCATGGTAATGCCAGATCCTTTAACCCACTGAGCAAGGCCAGGGATTGAACCTGAGTCTTCCTGGGTACTAGTCGGGTTCGTTACCACTGAGCCACAAAAGGAACTACGGATTTTTTTTTTTAATTCTTTAATAACATTTTTTAAAATTCATGTAGAGTTGATTTACAGTGTTGTATCAATTTTTGCTTTACAGCAAAGTGACCCAGTCTCATACACACACACATATATATACATAAACATATATATACACACATACATACACGCACATTATTTTGTTCGTATTATCCTCCATCATGTTCTATCAAAAGAGACTGAATAGACTCCCCTGTGCTGTACAGTAGGATTGGGTAGGTTTTTTGATTTCTTTTCCACCAAATGCAGCTGAACTGTCTGAGGCTTGAAATTCCTTGCCACGTAGTTGTGTGCAGTAGCATGAACATGACAACCTGCTGAGGACTTGGGATTTTCCTGGGGCTGACTTGGTCAAGCTGCTTTGTGTCCTGATGAACAAAGCACCTTTGTTTTGGGCAGCAAACCTAAATTTTTTCTCACGTACATAAAATTTATGGCAGGAAGGTGGTCTAGGAATTTAGAGATCTGTTCAGCATTAGTTATTGTCAGTAAAGGGGGGAAAATGTCTGAGAATAAGAGTGGTGACAAGGGTGGGTGTTAGCCCAGCAACCTGCTTCGTGGTGTGTTGAGGTAATTGTTGAAATTTTTTTCTATAAGATCATGGACCCTTTTTCAGCCCTTCTAGTGTCTACAACCCTTTAAAAAGCTTAGGTCTCTGGCTCATCAGAATTACCTGGAATGCTTATTAAACTAAATGATCCCACCCTGGAGATTCTGATTCTCCAGGTCTTGGCTGGGGCCCAAGGTACCTGTGTCTTTAGTAAGCACCCCTGTGCACCTGCAAGTAGGCCACGTTTGGGAAACATTGCTGTAGAAGTAGGAAAACACACAAAGCCTCAATGTCCTCGAGCAAGTATAAAGACATCTTGTTAGGCCTGAAAGAATCTTAAGACTAAAATGAATTTAGAGGAAAACCTGTCTTGGTTTGTGCTAGACGTTTGGGGGGCAGATTTGCAGTTTATTCACCCATTCAGTCACGTACCTCACAGAATAACAGGGTAGCTGCTTGGAGCCTGGTGCAGGCTAGATGCACATGTCCAGTGGCAGGTGAGCAAGTACCGAAAGTCCTTTCTGCTTGGAATTTATGTTTCATCAAGTGGCGGGTTAATCAAGAACCAAATAATGAAACTCAGTGTGCATTTCTATGTCCTTAGTCCTTGGGAGGAAAAGTCTGAGGGGCCATGAGGTGCTTTGGCAGAGAGGCAGGTGTCATTTTGAAGGTAGTGCTTCCTGGGAAGGCTGAGAATTTACTGGAAATTACCTGTGTGTGTGTGTGTGTGTGTGGAAATGGGAGGCTGATGCTTTGCATTTTCCTGGGGATGGTGATGAAGTAGGGGAGCGAGAGGTGGATTGTGGGCTGCTTTGGGTTTGGGGGCTGCAGAATCACCTGGATGCACTGAAATGTGGAATACTAGAAGAGGACCAGATTTGAGGAGGAGAAGAGCATGAACTTGGCTTTGAGTTCTGAGGGGCTTTTGAAATACCTGGTATTTGCTCTGAGACCCAGGCCACCAACCAGCCATGGGTCTGATTCAGCCTCCTTTTTTAACGGTTAGTGGGCAGTAATCAGATGCTCCGTTTTCTTCCTTTCTCATCTCTCTTAGATGTGTTACTGCCCACTGAGAAGGCAGAAAGGGCAGCGGGAGGGAAAGAGAAGGTCAGCCCAGTGGACTGCCCGGATGTCAGGACTGGGTGAGGTTTGTCTGTGGATGCGCTGAAGGTGTGGGGGACACGTCGAGTGTTGAGCTCAGGTGCTGTTAAGCCCTGCTGCCCCACTGCTTCTGCAGCCTGGGACTCAGCAGATTGGATGGGCCCCCTCCCGGGATTTGCACCAGGTCACGTCTGGGGCTCTAAGAAGGAAATCCACCACCCCTGCCCACCTTGGATGTGGGGGATGGTCCGTCCCCACGGCAGACCTCCAGGTGGCTTCATAGTGTCGTGTCTTCTTGTTTACACATGCTTTTCAGTTTCCCTTTTTTTTTTTTTTCCTTGTACAGAAATTGGATTGTTTATTACAACCTTGTAGGTCCAAGAAGCCTCTGTATTTTTCTCTTAGTAAGGAAAGGAGGCTGAAGGTCTTCGCATTGAATGACTCCAGTAAGATTGTAAATATCTTGCCACAATTTCAAAGCCCTGATAGTCCTCAGTGGCTTATCCCTCCAGTTAAATGTGTCTTTTAGGTTATATTGATCACAGAGCTGCTTAGATTTGTGTTAGCTTTGTAGTGGTTCCCAGGGCTTGGTTTTATTCAGCTAAACGGTGTCGAATAGCTGCTAAATTGTGGGAAAATGGCAAGAAGTGGAAGATGGGCCATTCCTGCTGTGCAATAGAGAGCACTGACCAGTGATTGTGAGACGATGCTTGTATAGTGTTTGTTAAGAGATAGAAAGGTAACAAGAGCATTTCATTTTTAGAACAATGACTTAAGTGATAGTTAATGACAAGCAGTGATGTGGATTTAACACGGTGAGGAGCAGAGCAGAGTGTACTTAAGTGTCTGGGTGAAGGTCATGACCCCAAACAGGCAGACCCAGGATTTTCCTTCTGAGTCTCTGCTGGAGGTCTTGTGCTCCCAGCTAGTCCTGTGACACCTGATTCCTGAAGGCCTGGGAATGGCCTTCCCCTTTGTTCCCAGCATGCCGCCTGGTGCTTGGCAGATGGTGGGATTCAACAGGTCCTTATGGAATTGTTTCCTAGTAGCTCCTGTGTTTGTTGGTAGTAACACAAAAGTAAAACAATGGAAGTGTCCAGGTTCTAAAGGTGTTAGAGTTTAGAGGCATTATTTTCACTTAAAGGAGGAACAAGGACACTTTGTGAGAAAGTTACAACTTTCCTCATGGCCAGAACTCTTAATTTGTGTGTGTGTGTGTGGGCACGTGCGTGCATATATATGTATATGTAGGTACATATACACACACATATATACTCTATTATGTATACTATATACATACTATATTACCTGATTGTATATATTACGCTAATAATAGTATGTTATTCTATATGTTATTTAGTATGTTCTGGAGTGAACCAACACTTTAAGTATGGTTGGCAAAATGATATGTAGGCTGTATAAAGTTTTTTAGTGCAAGTTCTAGGGGAGCAATTATTTTTGTACTTTGTTTCTGCAGTTTAAATGTCTGTTTTTCCTTTTTCTGCAGAAATTTCTGTTACTCGATGAGGTATCAGAGCGCAACTCTCAGCTGCCATCAGATGGCGAAACGATAGTACAGTTGCAAGATTTCACTGCTTTTTGGGACAAGGTAACAAGTCCTCTATTCTAAGAATGTAACTGCTAAAAGACTGTCAGCAACATAGATTTATTGGAGAATTTTGAGAATTTACACAAGGCATAAAATGTGATTTACTCATTTACCCAAAGTATGTTAAAAAATTGCTGAAAATGAGGAATAAAGTTTGTAACTAATGGAAATTAAGTATAAAGGCAGCCTAAGACCTTTGACTTGTTCTCCCATCTCATTTTCACGAGAACTTTCACAGTGTTAGCACATTTTGAACTTAAAATACTTGCATTTGTTATGGTAGAATTATATGACTGGCCAGACAAAGTGCTGCAGTGTAAAGGGGGTTCACTGACAGATACATAAGCAACTGTTAAAAATCAGAGGCTTTGGAGAATCAGTGTACGTATGTTTGCCTTGATACTCTCTGACCATCTCATTGCAATACATGGAGTAAGGTCGTGATCTGGATCTTTGCTGGGGCCCCCCTCCTAAGCTGCTGGGTGGTGCTGGCTACTTTGGTGGCAGCCAGTCATTTAAATTCTTAGCAGTTCTCCTGGTCAGATGCTATGTTTGTCACTATATGTTCACACCTTTTAAGTTATTAATTCTTGACCCAGACTTCTGGGATTCAGAGGACACCCGGGAGACTAGAGCTTTTCTGCAAACAAGAGGCAGGCAGAGGACACGGGGGGAGGGGTCTGTCCCAGGAAAACTGCATAGGGTCCAGCTGGGTTACATCCTCAGACTTTGTGCACCTTGCATTGTAGTACAGAGCACCCTATTCTGTTGTCCTGGCCTTGCCTATGGTGATTGTGTCCCATGCTGGTGTCATTAGTAATTAGGGCCTGTCAGGTTAGGTCATGGGTGAGAGTCCCCAGGAGGGGGAGGGCACAGACATTGGGGGTTTTGGGGAGAAGCCGAGTCTGAATGAAGCACATGCTGGTTGGGAGGCAGGAGATAGACACGAGCTCTCTAACCTGCTCCTCTAGACAGCCAGGTGGGCAGGTGGGGGAAGGTCTCAGGCACCCAGGTCTCATTCATGAAATGATGGGCCTTGGTCTCAGTCTTTTTTTTTTTTTTTGTCTTTTTTGCTATTTCTTGGGCCACTCCCGTGGCATATGGAGGTTCCCAGGCTAGGGGTTGAATCGGAGCTGTAGCCACTGGCCTACGCCAGAGCCACAGCAACGCGGGATCCGAGCCGCATCTGCAACCTACACCACAGCTCACGGCAATGCCGGATCCTTAACCCACTGAGCAAGGGCAGGGACTGAACCCGCCACCTCATGGTTCCTAGTCGGATTCGTTAACCACTGCGCCACGACGGGAACTCCTGGTCTCAGTCTTTAAATTTCAAAATAAATGGTCCTGTGGGAACCTCCAAATCTCCAGGGGGTAGGGGTATCCAACTGGTTTGGCACAGAATAGGGGCTCAGCTGATGATCCTGTCTGAGTCATTGTCCCCTGAGCCTGGATAACCTGGAGAGAAGGGGACCCAGTACCCCTGAGCTGTTTGGTGCTGCCCTCTTCTGGTTACACTGGGGTATTGCCGGATCCTGAAGCCTGGCAGAGAGGGAGCTCCAGGTCTGTCCTGACAGACTGTGTGTGTGTGATAGTGGGGGACAGCAAGCTGATGTATGTGGCTATTTTGTAGTCCTAACTAAAATAGGAACCCTAAGTGTCGGACAAGAAGAATGAAGTGGAGAAGTATAAAAAAATTTCTCTTGTATTAAAATCTAGCTTCTTGATAATTTTTATAATTGCTATGAAATCTGGGGCTAGCAGTTTTGATAGAGTAATTTTTGTTTTAGTAAGTGACTATTCCACAATCTGTTCAGTCATTCCCAGAAAAGCTTTTCAGTTTGAAGATTATCCAGACTTTTTATCCAGCCCCTCTGCTTTTGGGCATTTTACTAATCACCCCCTCTTTTTTTTTTTTTTTTTTTTTTTTTTAAGCATGAGCAGCTCCTGAGAATTTCCCTAACATTATATGTACAGATATACATACACCCTTCCGTCTCTTTATCTTGGAACTTACAGATTGTTCAGGAACACGAGCTGTGATTGGCATGATGAGTCCTCGGTCTTTCTTCTCCCTCACTTGGATTGTGTGCTGTCGCATGTATCTCCATGTTCTGTTTTTTTTTTTTGTGGGTACTGTTTTGTTTTGTTAATAGTAGAAGTACTTTTTTGTTCCTGTCTAGCCAAAACAGGTAATGCCTGTAAGGTGTATAAGACTGAGGCTTTTTCACTCTGATCCGTGAAGTCATGCTTAATTTCTTTATTCTTCATTTTTTGTTGTTGTTAGTGTTAAATTACATCCCTGGTGAAATCTGAGGCTTGGAGTTCCCATTATGGCTCAGCGGGTTAAGAATCTGACTAGTATCCATGAGGATATAGGTTTGATCCTTATCCTCTCTCAGTGGGTTAAGGATCCAGCATTGCTGTGTGGTACAGCCTAGGTCATGGATCTGGCTTGGATCTGGTGTGGCTATGGCTGTGTGGAGGCCGGCAGCTGCAGCTCTGATTCGACCCCTAGCCTGGGAACTTCCATATGCCTCAGGTGTGGCCCTAAAAAGAAAAACAATAGAAATTAAAGCCTTGACCATCATTGACATGAATTTACCAAGGAGCATATGGAGTGCCCCTTTGCTTCCTGGGCATTACTGAGATTAAATCTTTCTCATGCGAAAAATGGAGATATTAGTGAATATTTCAAATTATTTCTTAGCAAAGGGCCAGGCACTCCATGTACTTGCTTCCATATGCCATAGGCACGGCCATAAAAAATAAATAAATAAATAAAACCAAGGGTCATAATTCAAACTGATGAATGGCTAAAAGTCTCCCACACTGAATATTGTATTAAGTATATTATTTTAATAAGCTAGTGTGCATCATGAAATTTGCCTTTCAAGCAGGTGCCTTGTCATTTCAACTGCTTAAATTCTGTGGGTGTCTAGGGCTGTGTCCGTGTGGAAATCTGGTAAAAGATGGATCCTTCCTAAAGGCAGCTAAGCTGCTTCAAACCCTTAGAGAGGTGTGATCGGATGAAAAGGCCTCCAGGACACAGTATCTTCACGCAGGAAGGAGGAAGATCGGGGTTATATTCATGCATCAGTGGCCTTTAATTTTCTTCACTTTCTGAAGCAGTTTGTGTTACTTTATTGAAATGGGCACATTTTTGTAAACTTTCATTTGTAGGCCTCAGGAATTCCAACCCTCCAAGGCCTTTGCTTTACTGTGAGACCCGGGGAACTGTTAGCTGTGGTCGGACCTGTGGGAGCAGGAAAGGTAAGTTATGATGCTTCAGGCAGCTTGATGCAATGATGCAGCCCCTAGCAAATCTCAGAGTCCAGCCCAAAGGTGTGTGGAAAACACCCAGTGTGAATTGGGTGTATGTGGAACAGCATTTCTCTAAGTGTGATCCGTGGAACTTTTGTTTTGCAAGAAGGTTTCATGGCCAAATAAACCTGGATAAACACACACTGTGTTTTCCTTCTTGGTGCTTCCAGTCGCACAGCTGGAACTGCTTGTTGGGAATCTGTATGTCCCAGTGAAGGAAATGATTTATGTGAGAGCTGTTCAGGACAGACTGAGACATGGGGACTTCTCTTTGTCACGGTGGCCCCTCCAGGAAGTCAGGAGGCTGTCAAGGCTGTTTGGGAAGCTTTGAGCATCTCCTCCTGTGACTGGACTTGGTCCTGTCAGTCAGTCATGTGTGAATGTGAATGTGCAGCCACGGGCTGGAGCCAGAGACACAGACGTGAGCAAGACCCCGCCCCCCTGCCCTCCAGAGGCAGCCAGGTTCCGGGGCGACACAGAGACGCAGGCAGGTTATTTCAGCCCTGTGTGGCGAGTGCCCTGGTGGTGTGGACACAGACACGTCCCCTGTGCGTGTAGAAGATGTGGAGGATGTGCACGTGCACTGGTGTCCTGTGTCTGTGCAACAGAATACAGACCATCAGCATGGGTTGTGTCCATGCGAGGGCGACGGTTTCCTCTGGGATGGACTTTGCTCCTCGCACACAGCACCCTGCAGAGTTCTTTTAAATAATCATCTTTGGATGTATTCCTGACACAGAGCTTTTTAAGAATAAGTGCCTGTCAGGTAGAGGATACCCAGATGCAGGAACAACTGCATTAAACACCAGACACATGCTGGGCTGCTGTGCTCGTTAAGGATGTCAGACATTCTTTTTTCTCTCTGCTCTTGAGGGTCGCACCCGTGACATATGGAAGTTCCCAGGCTAGGGGTTGAATCAGAGCTACAGTTGCTGGCCTACACTATGGTCACAGGAATGTGAGATCCAGGCCACATCTGCGACCCACACCACAACTCATGGCAACGCCGGATGGATCTTTAACCCACTGAGCGAGGCCAGGGATCAAATCTGTGTCCTCATGGATACTAGTTGGGTTTGTTACTGCTGAGCCATGATGGGAACACTGTCATTCTTACTAGTCTTTGCTGAGTATAACACTTCATTTGGGGAAATTCTTGGGCAGACTATGTTGTTGTACTATCTTGTTAATATTCCTTATCAAACATTAGTTTACACTTTCTGATAATGTTAATTAAGATTTTTGCCACATCTGCCAGTACTGTACTTTATCCTACTCTGAACAAAAGGGTTCTGTTGTTTATCAAGCGCCCAGGGCAGGGAGGCTGTGCTGCGGGGCCTGTTCATCCTGGGTGCTGCCTGCTCATGGGTATGTTTGTGTCTGTTTCAGTCGTCACTGTTGAGTGCGGTGCTGGGGGAGCTGCCCCCGAGTCAGGGGCAGGTCACCGTGCGCGGGAGGATCGCGTATGTTCCTCAGCAGCCCTGGCTGTTTCCCGGAACCGTGAGGAGTAATATTTTATTTGGGAAGAAATATGAAAAAGACCGATATGAAAAAGTACTAAAGGCTTGTGCTCTGGAAAAGGCGAGTAATGACTTCTGAGTTGCATGTACTCAGATTTCAAATAATAATACTGTTGATTTAACTACAGGGCTTGTTGAAAGTTCTTTTTTTTTTTTAATTTGAAAGATCTTTGAATTTTTAATAATTTAAGGTGGCTTTCTGGGTAAATATGCAGGCACATACACTATTATTTCAATCCTGAGGTGTTAACAACTCTCAATGCTTTTTTAGGGAGATTCCTTCATTTTGTGAAGTTTCACTTACTTTTAACCTATTTTTTAATGGACAATCTAAAAAATCTGCAAAAGTAGAGAGCATCTTGTAGTGAACCCTCAGGTACCCAGCTTCAACCAGCATCACTGGCATCCAATCCAGTCTTGCTGCATCTGCACCCAGCCCTCTGCCAGCCCCAGCCCCACCCCCACCCCAAATTATTCTGAAGCTGATCCCAGACTTCAGATTAGTTCATCTGTAAACATTTCATTCGTTTTTCCTAAAAGATAGGAAAGCCGTTGGGGGGAAAAAAAAATCATGTTATGTCACCTGAAAAATAACCCAGATTCTTAAATATCATCAATATTCTCATCTGTGTTTACATTTGTTAACCAGCTCACTGAGAAATCTCCTTCACCATTGGTTTGAATCAGACTCACATGAGCTCTGCCCCCTGCACATGGCTGATGCCTCCTACATCCCTTTCAGTCTCTAGGTTGCCCTCTGCACTTGTAATTTATTATTTAAAGAATAGAGAATGCTCTAAAATTTCTTTCTCTTTCTTGCTTTCCTTTTTTTATGGCTGCATCTGTGGCACATGGAAGTTCCCAGGTGAGGGATCGAATCAGAGCTGCAGCTGCCAGACACAGCCACAGCCACAGCCACACCAGATCTGAGCCGCACTGAGACCTACGTACAGCTTACAGCAATGCCTGATCTTTAACCCACTGAATGAAGCCAGGGATTGAACCCACATCCTCACAAAGAGGACGTAGGGTACTTAACCTGTTGAGGCACAAGGGGAGCTCTGCTTTAAAATTTCTTTTTTTCTTTTTGTGTCTTTTCTAGGGCCACACCTGTGGCGTGTGGAGGTTCCCAGGCTAGGGGTCTAGTCGGAGCTGTAGCTGCCGACCTACACCACAGCTCATGGCGATGCCAGATCCTTAACCCAGTGAGTGAGGCCAGGGATGGAACCCGCAACCTAATGGTTCCTAGTGGATTCATTACCCACTGAGCCATGAAGGGAACTCATTAGTATTTTTTCTTTTTTTCCTTAAAAATTTCTTAGTACTGCATTGTTTCACTGTGGGAGAGATTGTTTTCAGAAACGGCATTCAGTTTCACAGAAAATGGCAAGATGAAGTGCTTGTTTAACTGTATGTTGACATTTAAATAAAATTAGCAAATGAATGTTGAAAACTGAATTCACCTGATGGAGGAATATAGTTCCCATTGTGGCTCAGCGGTCAACGAACCCAACTAGCATCCATGAGTATGACGGTTGGATCCCTGGCCTCGTTCAGTGGGTTAAGGATCCAGTGTTGCTGTGAGCTGTGGTTTAGGTCAAAGATGTGGCTCCCATCACATTGCTGTGGCTGTGGTGTAGGCTGGCAGCTTCAGCTCTGATTTGACCCCTAGCCTTGAAAAAACAATAATAATGTGTTATTTCTCTTTCTCTTTCTGACTTACTTCACTTAGTATGAGAGTCTCTAGTTCCATCCATGTTGCTGCAAATGGCATTATTTTGTTCTTTTTCATGGCTGAGGAGTAGTCCATTGTGTATACATACCACATCTTCCTAGTCCATTCATCTGTTGATGGACATTTTGGTTGTTTCCATGTCTTGGCTATTGTGAATAGTGCTGCAAAGAACGTGCGGGTGCATGTGTCTTTTTCAAGAAAGATTTTGTCCAGATATATGCCCAAGAGTGGGATTGCTCGGTCATATGGTAGTTCTGTGTATAGTTTTCTAAGGTACCTCCATACTGTTTCCCATAGTGGTTGTACCAATTTACATTCCCACCCACAGTGCAGGAGGGTTCCCTTTTCTCCACACCCTTTCCAGCACTTGTTATTTGTGGACTTATTAATGATGGCCATTCTGACTGGGGTGAGGTGGTATCTCATGGTAGTTTTGATTTGCATTTCTCTCATAATCAGTGATGTTGAGCATTTTTTCATGTGCTTGTTGGCCATCAGTGTATCCTCTTTGGAGGAATGTCTATTTAGATCATCTTTTCCCCATATTTCACGTGGGTTGTTGGCTTTTTTGCTATTGAGTTGTGTAAGTTGTTTGTATATTTTCGAGATTAAGCCCTTGTCAGCTGCATCATTTGAAACTATTTTCTCCCATTCTGAAAGTTGTCTTTTTGTTTGCTTTATGGTTTCCTTTGCTGTGCAAAAGCTTGTCAGTTTGATTAGGTCCCATTGGTTTATTTTTGCTTTTATTTCTGCTGCCTTGGGAGGCTGACCTGAGAAAATATTGGTAAGGTTGATATCGGAGAATGTTTTGCCTATGTTCTCTTCTAGGAGTTTGAGGATGTCTTGTCTTCTGTTTAAGTCTTTCAGGCATTTTGAATTTATTTTTGTGCATGGTGTGAGGATGTGTTCGAGTTTCCTTGATTTCTCACAGCATCCTTAAGTGTAGTGCTTCTTGTTTTTGTAACAGTCTGTAGAAGAGGAAAATGAGACTTAAGGTGATCAAAGGACTTGTTTATCATGAAGACACCAGAGTGCCACTTGCTTTCTCCCCAAATTTGCTAACATAGAGACAGCCATGAGAGCTCCATCTGCAGAAAACTATTGCTGTGTGTCCTAGGTTGATGTCTGAGAGGATTAGTGGGTTACACTCCTGCCACCAACCGCCAAATTCTGCTTGTCTGTGCCAGGATGGTAGAGTGGTAATTATAGGCAATCTAAGAAAAGGTTTCTAATATGATGACGTGCAACCTGAACCTGACCTCTTGCCATTTGGGGGGGCTGTTCTTCTCATCTTTTGTTCCCAGTTATTCTGGTTTGTCTATTTACTTCTTCCTTTTGTTTTTGGGCCACCCCCACAGCATGTGGAAATTTCTGGGCCAGGAGTCAAGTCTGAGCTGGAACCACAGCTATAGCGAATCTGGATCCTTAACCCACTATGCCACAGCATGAACTCATGTGTATTTACTTCTTTTTTTTTTTTTTATCTTTTTGCCATTTCTTGGGCCGCTCCTGCGGCATATGGAGGTTCCCGGGCTAGGGGTCAAATCGGAGCTGTAGCTGCCAGCCTACGCCAGAGCCACAGCAACGCAGGATCCGAGCCGCATCTGCAACCTACACCACAGCTCATGGCAACGCCGGAACCTTGACCCACTGAGCAAGGACAGGGATTGAACCCACAACCTCATGGTTCCTAGTCGGATTCGTTAACCACTGCGCCATGACGGGAAGTCCTATTTACTTCTTAAATAATACTCAGATATAACTTTTGATAGATTCCCAGTTCTTCAAGTCATAACTTCTCATGCTTCTCAGCTTTGAGTTTTTCATGACTTTTCACTGAGTAGGATAAGCACCTACTTAGTCTAGCTGCTCTGCTCAGTGTTCCTCGAGCTCACTGTGTCTTTCCCTCTGGTTTTTCCTGCCAAGCCTGCTCTTTCTGCCCCCATTTCTTGTACAGATCTTGCCTGTCAACCTGTCACTTGCCTTAAGTATCACTGTGAAGACACGGGTCAGGTGTTGTCCCTTCTCTGAAAGTGGGAAGCTGAGCCCGAGTCAGCAAAATGGCCAGTTTAAGCCACACTCATTCCCTGATAAAGTAAACCTATGCCTTCACCATCCTGTGCCACCAGCCCTCACACTGGTGCCTCTAGCACAGACCTTCATACTTGCACATCCAGCTTCATGGTGATGTTACCTAGAGGTCACCACAGCTTGTCCACAACCAAAGTCTCCCAAACCTGCATCCACCGTCTTCCCCAGCTCAGTAAGTGGGACCCCATCCTTCCCCTTCCTCACCCCCACACAGCACAGGCCTCCTCTTCTCCTGCAACCCACACCCACCCATCAGCAGGTCTCACAGATGCCACCTTCGAGATGTGTCTGGAGTGTGACTCCGTCTCTTCACTCCTGCTATTTCCACTCTGGTCCTGGCACTGTCATCTCTGGCCTGGATTATTGCAGAAGCCTCCTAACTGGGA
The DNA here is from genome assembly GCF_054392235.1 of Sus scrofa. Classification (NCBI taxonomy): domain Eukaryota; kingdom Metazoa; phylum Chordata; class Mammalia; order Artiodactyla; family Suidae; genus Sus; species Sus scrofa. Next base: position 71,913,240 of record NC_139393.1, read on the forward strand.
CCCACCCTCCCCTCCCCCTCCTCCTCACTGTTTTCCTCAAAGAGGCAGGCGTGGTTCCTTAAAGTCTGGGGTTAGTAGATGCAAACTATTGCATTTGAAATGGATAAGCAATGAGATTCTGCTGTAGAGCCCAGGGAACTATATCTGATCACTTGTGATGGAACATAGTGGAGGATAATGTGAAAAAAGAAATGTATATACATGTATAACTGGGTCACTTTGCTGTAGAGCAGAAATTGACAGAACATTGCAAATCAACTATAATAAAAAAATTTAAAGAAAATAATTTAAAACTAAAAAAAAAAGGCACCTCAGGCCATGTCATCCTCCCCACCCCTTTTCCTGCGCATGACACCAGGGCTCCTTCTTTTGCTCTGTCTGCCCTCACTCCCCTCATGCGTGCTCAGCTCTAGCTCTCCTGGCCTCCTTGTCTGTCTTGGAAAACCTTGGGCGTCTGCCCCATGGCCTTTGCACTGACTCCTTCCTTTGTGTGGATCACCCTCTCCAGGTCTGGGGAGCCCCCTCCACCCTCTGAAATCTGCTCAGACCCCGTCTGAGCCAAACCCTTCCTGACCCCAGTGTAGACACACTCTCTCCCCTTTCCTCTCTGTCCCCTAAGCCGGCCTCCTTTTTCTCCTGGTGCTTAGTGCTTGTACTTGTGTTAACTTTCTATATTGTCCATCTCCCACCATGGAAGAAAATCTAGGGACTTAGTTTCCTCATGACTGAATTCACTGTGCCCAGAACAAGGTTTGGCATAGAGTCAGTCCTCAATAAATACCTGTTGTAATGGTCAAATGCATAAATGCTGTGCAACTCTACAGAATGAGAATGAATGAAGAGCCCTGCAAGTTTTTTTTAATGTTCAAGGTTGTACTTCAGTCACTATGAAATATACTCAATGTTCTCCATCAAATACTTGTATGAAGAATTGATGCTGGAAGTTTAGGATGACAGGAGGAGAACACATTTTAAATCTTGTTCCTTTTTCTATTTTTGTCTAGGATTTGCAGCTTTTGGTTGACAGGGATCTAACTGTGGTTGGAGACCGGGGAACCCCGCTGAGCGCAGGGCAGAAAGCCCGCATCAGCCTTGCAAGGTAAAGGGCGTTTCTGAGGCCTCTAGTGGAGGTGAGTGTGCGGACCCCTTCCCGGGTGGGCCCCGTGGGGAGCAGGGGCCCGGCCCTTTCCCTGGGCTCCGGGAAGGAACTCGGAGATGCTGGAGGCTGTCAGGATCCAGAGGTGGGATCCCGTAGCAGGAAGCGTCCTTCTCCTGACGTCTCTCTACGTTTTCTAGAGCTGTGTATCAGGATGCGGACATTTACCTCCTGGATGACCCGTTCAGCGCCGTAGATGCAAAAGTCAGCAGGCACCTGTTTGAACAGTGAGTTTGCTCTTGTGTCCTGTCATTTCTGCTGCTTCCAGGATCCCTGCAGGTCCAGGGAAGGGAGCTCAGGAAAGCCAATGTGCTTCCGGAGACTCGGCTCCTTCCGCCCCAATGTCCCTTCCCCCTCCCCACCTACAGTAGACCCATCGCAGAGAAGTTGTGCAGAAGGATGAGGTCAGGATGGAAAGTGCAGAAGGGGCTTCCAGTGTGTGGAGGCCAGTGGAGTGGGTGCTCTAGGGAGTGAGGAGCAGATGGCAAGTGCCCCTGCTCCTTGCAGCTGAAAACCAGACCCTGTGGACAGATCCCGAGCCCAGGAATAAGAGGGATGCTGTACAGAGAGTGGGACTTGGGAGCCTGGTACTTGGGTGCCGGTTCTTCTCCTCCATCATTCGTTGAAGGCCAGTTAGTTAGATGGGAAGTTTCCAGCACTGACACAGAGCTTCCGTGGAAAGGCCCTGTTGGTTTGTGCTTAGTGTTCTGTCGGTTTGGAAATACTTAATACTTAGTAAAGTCTAGGATTTTAAATGATTTATCCCGTATCAGAGTATGATTTCAATTCTTTAACATTGCTTCACAGATACTCAGTAGACTTAATACTTAGACTCACAGTGCAGGGTTACCTTGAATTTGAAACTAAGTATCTAGATTCTGGCAGGAATCCTAAGTCTTATTTTGTGTTTCTGGAATTTGTTGTCAGTGGTTCTTGCTTGGCCACAAACCCCTGAAATAGAACAACAACTGCAATTCTTTTCTGTGTATAATGTGCCCCTAACACATGCCTATGCCTCGGGTGGCGTCAGGACCGGCCTTTTTTTTTTGTCTTTTTGCCATTTCTTGGGCTTCTCCCGCGGCATATGGAGGTTCCCAGGCTAGGGGTCTAATTGGAGCTATAGCTGCCAGTCTACACCAGAGCCACAGCAACGCGGGATCCGAGCCGCATCTGCGACCTATACCACTGCTCACGGCAACGCCGGATCATTAACCCACTGAGCAAGGGCAGGGATCGAACCCGCATCCTCATGGTTCCTAGTTGGATTCGTTAACCACTGCGCTATGACAGGAACTCCCTAGACTGGCCTTTTTGAAAGCTTCCTGGATTTGCTTTTGTTGAAACACTGACATTTACCCCTTGGTTAGTTACCTTGCCATTGTTCACTTTGTTAAAGCCAACAAGCCCTTCAGCTGCACTTATTAAAGCCCTACTGTGTCCACTGAGGTCGATGCCCTTACAGATGTTAGTTCCCACAGGAGGGCAGTGAGCCTGGAGAGGGGATAGAGCCACATGGGACAGAGTGAGGGAGACAGAGATGCTCAGCCCTCCTTCCTGCCTCTCAGGAATCTGTGTCCCAGCAGAGCTCATTCAGGCAGATGCCTGGGGAAAGGCCAGCAGATTCAGGGTGTTGAGGTTTCCATACAGGACAGTGAGTGCTGAGTGGAGGCCCACATGGGCAGCAGGAGGTTTCAGCTTAAGCTGGAAAGTTCCCCGTGCACTGGGCGTGGAGGGAAGGGCCCCCCCGCGCCTACAGGCTGGGTGGGGTTTATGGTTCTGAGAAGAGGGTTGAGTTCCTTTTGCTGAAGGAACAGTAGAAGCCAGGGTGTGGAGGGAGGAGGAAGCAAGGCCGTGAGAACAGCAGGCACGTCCTTGCCTGGAGGATGCAGGCTGTTGGGCAGCGAGAAAAGCGTTTGGAAATTCTTGCGAGCTTATGTGTCTGAAGCAAGGTGCTTGAATGACACCCCACCTTGTGGGGATGTTGGGGTAGGATCTGGCTGCTGTCATTGCCCCCAGGAGGGGGAGAGGGGAGATTACCAGTTATAGGGGGAATTGAGATCAAGTTGGCTCATTGGTTACCATGGAAACCAGCAAAAGGGCGCACCCCTCACTGCCCCTTGATCAGCATAGTGGAGAGTTCTGATCTAAAGCTAGAGGCAGTCACTAGCTGGGCCCTGGGGCAAGTTTGTAGGAAGGTTAGTGAGTGAGTGAGTGAGTAGGGTGTGGGTGAAGCAGGCGCTGGTGGAGCAGGGGATGTGCAGAGAGCAAGAGGACAGCCATCCTGCTGACCTGACCAGACGGGGTCTTGGCTGCAGAGAAGTGGGGTGTCTTTTATGCTGTTGGATGATTTCCACTGTGATTCAGGCCATTTGGATTCTGTTATTTTATTTTCATACTGTAAGGGTTTCAGTCCTCATGAAATAAGACTTACTTCCTGGCTGGTATGGGAAATGCTGTAGAGACAGATTGAGGCCACACTGGCATTTATTTTGTATCTAATATTATTCGGGGAGAGGTGTCAAGAAGGTTGACTCTGGAAAATTTACCAAGAATCTTATTAGTTTTTTCATCAGTGTGTACATCATAAATCATAAAAAAATCACCTAGAAAACTGCCTAAGGAAAAAATATACACTTTTTTTATATGACATGGATCCTCTTCTGTCACTCTCACATGGCGATAAAATAGTGTTTTAGTTCAGTCAAGTTTTGGAATCTCCGTCTTGCTCAATTGTTTTTGTTATGAAACATGTAGATTGTTAAGCTGAGTATTTGGAAAAAAGAAAAACTTAGCTCTTGGGGTCTCCTTCAGTGGACTGCTTTTTAGATTTTTTTTTAGCAGAGCTAATTTGATGAATTTGAGACCTAGTCAGAAACATTGATTTATATTTGTAATACATTTCTGTGATTTATTTGGTATGTAAACTACAGATCATTGACTGCTGTGTTGTCTTTGTCTCATTACATTTTCAAAATATGAGTTTTCAGTTGGGAGTGCCCCCATTAATGTGCTTTTGCTGCTGTACCTTTTACGTTTCTTTGTAGGTGTATCCGCCAAGCCTTGCACGAGAAGATCACAATCTTAGTGACCCATCAGCTACGGTACCTAAAGGCTGCAAGTCAGATTCTGATATTGAAAGATGTAAGTAGTTTCTAGAAGTCTGTGGAACTTGGTAGCACTCAGGGGTGTTGCTAGCCAGGCCTCCCTGTAGGTCACTGTCCTTGGGTTCATGGTAAATGCCCACTTTTCCGTCCGTTTTATGCCCCCTTCTTCTCAGAGCTGGTGTTGACGGCTTTGAGGATGAATCCAGAGACCTGTAGAAATGTGACCTTTACACTCGAAGCCACAGAAACCCTAAAGTATATGAAGGTGCTGCCACGGGGTTACTGAGTTATCACTGTTCTGGTGAAATGTGTTCAGGATAGTGATGCTGTTTTATTTAGAAGTTTTGTTTTCCCATTCTGTGACTTAGTTCAAAGAGTGTAATTTGAAAATTAGGGATACTAAAACCTGTTTGTGTCCATGTGACTGTCACATGCATTTTGCCTGAAGAGCACCTTCCTTTAACGCTGGAAGTGAGGTTGGGGAGCTGAGCACCGTGTCAGAGACGCCCGCTCTGCTGGTCTGGCAGGTGCTGGTCTCACCGCGCAGGTCTTTCTATGTGCTGAGACATGCAGGAGCCTGTGCAGCGGGAGGACTTGTGCCTTCGTGGGGCCTCCTGTCCTGTGGGGTCAGATGTGAGGAAAGAGTGGGGTGTGGGCTGCCTCCCTGAGGAGGTGGTGGCTCACGGGGCCTGAGGGACAGGGAGGTGGGGGCCTCACTGTCACCTGGGGGTGGGGGTCTGAGGCAGGGGGTCCTCAGGAGGGCGCTGACCTGGCCTGTGGGAGGAGGGCAGGAGGGCCAGCGTGTCTGAGGCCCTTTTTGGGGGGATAGGGCACCTCCCAGTCAACCCACAACGTGTGACATGATTTGGGGTGGAGATTGGTGAGAATTTTTCAGACTTGGTATTAGTTGATGCTTCACTCCCTGGCTTCTTTGCCTCTGTGCCTCAGAACCTCTGTCCTTAACTTTGTCTGTTCCATCAGGCCCTTGGCCAAATCCCTCTTTTATCAAATGAATTTCTGCCCTAGGAAAGATGATTAAAATGCAGAGTCTCTGTATCTTTTGAAGCAGTGCCATGTGTCATTTCTTCTCTGTGCCTCTAGGAATGGGGAGCTCAGTTTCTCAAACTTGAGAACAGTCACTTTCATGTGCAGAGGGGGTGATCCTAGTGTGTAAAACCCCAGCGTTGGCAGCATCGTGAGCACAGAACCAGTGGGCAGGAGAATAACCTGTTTAGCCAGTCCCTACATGTTTGGGGTCCCCTGCTGCATCTTCGAGGAGACAACCCTCTATTTTAGTACTATCAGAACAACCATTTGTCCTCAGTGAGCCTCCCTGGATGAGTTGGGGTCCATCCTTGCTGTTAGTCTGGTCCTTCTGTCACAGCAGAGAGGGGACAGCTGCCCTCTTGGCCCCTCAGGATTGTCTGTGCTTGGCTGCTGAGTAAAATTGCCATATCTTTGTACCACTACATGGATAGTGGTAATTTCATAAAAACACGGTGCATGCATTTTGCCTCCCCAGTGGAACAAGGCACAATGTATCATGAATACTTTTCTAATTCTGCGCAGTCACATGATGCCCAAAGGCTTCCTTGAGTGTCTGCCAGAGGACCACCTCAGGGGATGAGGTGAGAGGAGAACCAGCTCGGGTCCTGGGCCACCTTCTTCCACCTCACCTGCCTTAACCAGAGCTGCCCTCCTTTGATTAGCTTTGCATCTTGTTATTTTGCCTAATACTTTCTTTGACACTGAGTGAATCAGCTGAGTTTTGTTTCATGGGGGCAGAAAATAGCACATTATTTTATTAAAAAATCTTTTTATTACTCAATGAATTTATTACATTTGTAGATGTACAATGATCATCACAATCCCATTTTACAGGATTTCCATCCCACAACTCCAGCGCATTCCCCTACCCCCCAAACTGTCTCCTTTGGAAACCATAAGTTCTTCAAAGTCTGTGAGTCAGTATCTGTTCTGCAAAGAAGTTCATTGTGTCCTTTTTTCAGATTCCACATGTCAGTGAAAGCATTTGATGTTGGTGTCTCATTGTATGGCTGACTTCACTTAGCATGATAATTTCTAGTCCATCCGTGTTGCTAAAAATGCTGGTATTTCGTTCCTTTTAATGGCTAAGTAATATTCCATTGTGTATATATACCACATTTTCTGGATCCACTCCCTCTGCCGATGGATGTTTAGGTTGTTTCCATGTCTTGGCTATTGAAAAAAGTGCTGCAATGAACATTGGAGTACGTGTGTCCTTGTGAGTCATGGTTTTCTATGGATAGATGTCCAGGAGTGGGATTGCTGGATCAAATAGTAGTTCTCTTTTGAGTTTTCTGCGGAATCTCCATACTGCTTTCCACAATGGTTGCACCAATTTACAATCCCACCAGCAGTGTACTAGCATTCCTTTTTCTCTACACCCTCTCCAGCACTTATTGTTGGTAGACTTTTGGATGATGGCCATTCTGGCTGGTGTAAGGTGGTACCTCATCGTGGTTTTGATGTGCATTTCTCTAATAATGAGTGATATTGAACATCTTTTCATGTGTTTTTTGGCCGTCTGTATGTCTTCTTTGGAGAATTGTCTGTTTAGATCTTCTGCCCATTTTTCAATGGAGTTTGTTTTTTTTTTTTTTTTTTTTTTTTGGTATTGAGCTGCAGAAGTTGTTTATAAATTTTGGAGATTAATCCCTTGTCAGTTGATTCATTTGCTAAGATTTTCTCCCATTCTGTGCGTTGTCTTCTTGTGTTGTTCAGGGTTTCCTTTGCTGTCAGCACGTTATTTTATATAATTTTGTAAGGAAGGGAAATTGTGCAATGACGTACCCCATGCATTCAAAGAAAATGATTAGATTGAGTGTAGCTTAAGCAGATGCTTGACGTGGGGAAGCCTGGTTGGCTGCTTGTGATTGGTTGTTCTTAAGTCTTTTCTCAGATTTCAGTACATTCATTCTGGCTTTGGTTTCGGTTTGCTGGCACAGGCATCCAAGACGTTAGCGTCACTTTGGTCTCTGTCTCCTGGCTCCTTTTTGGTTACTTTATCAGGTGGAATATTGAATTTTCAGTTGGAAACTTCCTGCGTTTGTGGACAGTGTGAAGACCATGATGACACTGCTCAGGGTCCTCTGTCCAGGGCTGGTTCCTACACGTCTTGACCCAGCAGGTACATGAACCTATGACAGTGGTCAGCGAAGACTGACGAGTGACCTGACCCATGCGGATGTGCTTGTGCCCACCTCGGGTCAGTCTTAAGTTTCCTTCCAGGAATATCCTCTCCAATTCACTGTTTTTTAAAATTCTGCTTGTCACAGGAGGCTTCTCTCAGTTTCCATGTTGTCTAAAAAGACCGACTGATACTTCCACCAGCATCTGTGCTTTTTGCCTCCCTCAGTGCATTTTTAAGACATGATCACATGTTCCTTTCAAATCCCCCAGCACCTCACACAGGGTTTGGCAGAGAACAGAATGCTCAGTTCTGTGTCGAGTTGAACCGAACTAGGTTTTCAACCAGAATTCCAACCTAAGGGTCATTTTCATAGGAAAATCGTAATTTAGGGCTGGCTCACTTTTCTTGATAAGTATGTTATTAGATTAATAGTATCAAATACAAATGTATTCCTCTCAAATTCTTTCTTCTAGGGCAAAATTATGAAAAAGGGGACTTATGTTGAGTTTCCAAAACCTGGGGTAGATTTTGAAGATATCCTTTTAAAGACGAATGAGGAGGCTGAACCATCTCGAGTTCCAGACTCTCCCACTCTGAGGGATCGGCCCTCCGAATCTTCTGTTCAGCCTCAAGAGTCTCCCAGACCCTCGCTGGAAGATGCTGCCCCTGAGGACCAAGATGTGAGTTTCTCCTCCTGCAACATGCCCTGGTCTCTCTGCCTTTGGTGGCCTCATGGCCCGTCAGTCTGTTCCACTGAGGGCATCTTTCTTTGTCCCAAAGTAGACCCTAAGATTTCAAAGCCGTATTCCACGGAATTAGTAGAATTAAAAGAGCATGAAGGGAGCAAGCCTGATTGGGGTTCCCTTTGGGTGTAGGATGGAGAATCTTAGGGAGATCAGTAGTGGGTATACTGCTATGAGTTCCTGGGCATATGTGACCCACACTGATACAAGATCTCCTCAGTTTACCATAGTTACATCCTGCTCACTCTGGTGGCCCTTGGCTTCCTTTATGCATCCAGAGGCTTAATTTAAAGACCCCCTTAGACTGAGTCCTGCTGCAGCCCAAATTAAATCAGCTGCTTTTCCTGTATGCTGGAATTACTGCATGTAATTGATGGTAGTGTTTTGCCCCATTCTCAGATGGTTTGTGATAGGCCAGAGGTAGCAGGTGCAAAGGACCTGACACACAGTGGCCACCTTGGAGTTAGTTCCCATCTTCCTTTCTTTTTTTTTTTTTTTTTGGCTTTTGTCTTTTTGTTGTTGTTGTTGTTGCTATTTCTTGGGCCACTTCCGCGGCATATGGAGGTTCCCAGGCTAGGGGTCTAATCGGAGCTGTAGCCACCGGCCTACGCCAGAGCCACAGCAACTCAGGATCCGAGCCGCGTCTGCAACCTACACCACAGCTCACGGCAACGCCGGATCCTTAACCCACTGAGCAAGGGCAGGGACCGAACCCGCAACCTCATGGTTCCTAGTCGGATTCGTTAACCACTGCGCCACGACGGGAACTCCCCATCTTCCTTTCTTATCCTTCAAGACTGAGAAGCACATCTTATCCACCTTGAATCCCAGTTGTCAGCACAGAGCTGAGGACATCCTTGGCCCATGTGACTCTATAACACATTCTGAGTCCTGCAGACAGAAATGCGGACATGTACCAGATCTCCCTTAAAAACATACATAGATATTCCTCAATATCGAAACATTCACTATCCAAATACTTGAATGATTCTACAAGTCTTCAGATTAGTCCCTCACATTCCAAAGTTAGGAATCACTCTCTGAAATTCAGGAACCATATGGATTTGGATCACACGCTATCCCATGCTATCCAAACTTGCATCACTCCAGCTCTCTGTGCAAACTCAGTTTACTCTGTTTGAGCCCCAACCGTATTTTATGTTTCCATCACTGAGTCACACAAGCAATCTAAATGGATACATCATCTCATAGCATTTTGTGTATTATTTTGGTACAAGTTTCTGCATTTGTACTTGAAAGAGGTATATTGCATGTGTGCTCAGAGTCATGACTGCCCTTAAGTCCTTAACAATGAATAACCTCAAGCAAATGATGTTTCCTTATTTCGACCAGATTCCTAGAGATAGGGTGGCTGGGTCCAAGGGTAATGTGTATATTGTTTGTCGAGATATTTCCACACCTTCTCCATGGAGATGGACCATCTTGCACTCCTATTCCTACTAGCATTGAGATGCGTCTCTTTCCCCACAGCTTTGCAATGGGGCATATTATAGAACTTTAGAAATTTGGAGTTTGTTATATAAAATTTTGTCTCTTACTGCCATTTTTCCCTCCCAGTCTGAGACTATACAGGTTACCTTGTCACTGGAAAGCCGTTCAGAGGGAAAAGTTGATTTTAAGGCCTACAAGGATTACTTCACAGCTGGTGCTCACTGGAATATCATCATTTTCCTTATTCTCATAAACATCGCAGCTCAGGTAAATAAGGACATTTGTTTTGGTTTGCGCCCTCAGCTTGATATTTACATACTATTTGTACTGTATTTATTATTTATTATTATTGTTAACATGTACTTTAAGAGATTTATGTCAGAGAACTGGCTCACGAGATGGTGGGACCTGAGTGGGTGAACCTGAAATCAGTCAGGCAGGCCCTCAGGCTGGAACGTCAGGCAGGAGCCAACACCGCAGTCTTGAGGCAGAATTTCTTCCTTCTCCAGGAAGCCTCAGGGTTTGCTCTAAAGGCCTTTGACTGACTGGATGAGGCCCCACGTTGTTCGGGGTGACCTCTTCTACTTCACTTATCTTAGTGTAGATGTGAGCCTCATCTGCAAAATACCTGCAAAGCAATTTCCAGACAAGTGTCCGTTTGAATCACTGAGACTGGCCTGGCCCAGCTGACACACCAAACTGACCATCCCAGTACCTATCAAGCTTTTTTCCTTTGAAAAATCCCAACATTTATACTATTATTATTATATTTTCAGTCCACTTGGATTTGCATTGTAGTGTGTTTTCTGTGGGGAGCAAAATAAATGAAGCTTACTCATGTTATGTGTACATGACAGAGAGCTTCTAGGATACAAAGGACGTCTTAGAAGATTTTCACATGTCACATGCACTTCCCTGACCTGTGGTTGTCTGGGGCATGGGGCTTGGTGCAGATCTGAGCCAGAAGGACCATGTCTGTTTTCTGGAGCCTTCCCATCACCCATTGTCGTGAGCGGGGGTTTTGAGGGGCTCAGTGATGTCAGCGTTTGATTGATGGTTGTTCCTGCTCCAGGTGTCCTACGTCCTTCAGGATTGGTGGCTCTCATCCTGGTGAGTGATTCCTGGTCTGACCCAAAGTGCTGTAAAATCAACAGGAAGCCTCATTTCCCAGAGTCCAGGGAAGAGGCAGGGCTTGTTCAGCCTCCTCTTCTGATCCTCACATAGTTTCCCTGAAGAAAAATTAAATTCCTGCTGATGGAGTGTGACCCTCGCATGGTTTCTCCCCATGTCTGACCTTCAGCACCTTCTCACAGACAATTTTGAGAACCGAAAGTCATGATGAAATTGAATTTTTTCTTTTTTCTTTTTAGGGCCGCACTCCAAACATATGGAAGTTCCCAGGGTAGGGGTCGAATTTGAGCAACAGCTGCTGGCCTACACCACAGCCAGAGTAATGCCAGATCTGAGCCGTGTCTGTGACCTACACCACAGCTCATGGCAATGCTGGATCCTTAATCCACTGAGCGAGGCCAGGGATCAAACCCACAACCTCATGGTTCCTAGTCGGATTTGTTTCTGCCGCGCCATGACAGGAACTCTGAAAGTGAATCTTTATAAGGTAGATGGACACAGAGTCCTGTGAGCTGGGGATCTTTTTTTTTTGAACAATGATCAGACATTTTATTTGACCTAAGATAGTAAGAAACTTCAGTACACAACTGGGCTCAGCTCTGACTAATAGGAAGGATGGCTGGGGATTTACAGCAAGTGGGTGGGGTGAGAAAGTTCATGGATGGAAAATTACAAAATGGAGCTTGATTAGTTACCACCGGTGGAGGGAGTCTCAATAAAGTGGCTTAGTAGAATTCTTGCTAAAACTGGGTTCATCAGGCCAAGGTTAAGGCCTAGCAGAGAGGAGGGCTCAGAGAGGTGTGGCTGAAGTTTAGTCAAAGAGTGAGTCCCCAGAATATATGTCTGAATCACTTTTCTGTACACCAGAAACCAACACAACACTGTAACTCAACTATGCTTCGAGCTGGGGATCTTTTTCCAACATGAAACACATCTCCTATATCGAGCTTAATTTTTAAAATTATTTTTCTAAATTCTATCTATAGTGTAATATTTTTCTTCCCTGTTTCATAGGGCAAATGAACTGAGTACCCTGTATGCCATGGCATATGGAAAAGGAAGTGTAATCTTGTTACCTGATCCTGGCTGGTACTTTACACCTTATTCAGGTAAAGCCGAGTCATGTGCTCTAACATATGAGTGTCTGAGGTGCTTACAATGAGCCTGTGTGAGCAACTAGGGCTTCCAGGAGTAAGTCAAAAATGTCTCAACAGATATAGTTGAGTCACATTTACTCTGTGAATTAATTAGAATAATTATTTTTAAATCTACTAGAAGAAAGAGGGTGGATGAAGACTCTTAGATTTCTTTGTACTGGATTTTGGAAGTTAAACCAGGATTGCACATTCAGAAAATCAGCCACTGGAAATCCGTGGCAACTGACTATGCTAATAGGTTGCTTTAGTTGAGTCTTTGCTCATTATATGGATGGCAAGGGGATTAGAAACGGATCCCCACCCTGTGGTTCCAATTGTTCCAATTCTGAATAAACCCTGTATTTATTGAACTTGGACAAAGTTTTCTGGCAGCAAAGGCTCCCCCCCCCCAATGAAAGCATCATTCTCTCGCAGGTATGCAGAGCTCCCCTTCACCACACAGCTCATTTCCTCGGCTTCACTAATTACTGAAGAGAGAAGCTGAGCAGGAGAAACCAAGTGTCTGGGAACTGGGGTCCTTCTCTGTCTAACCTCGACATCACTATGTTATCACATCCCCAGCTGTGTGATTAATGTAACATCTGGCTTGCTAGACTAATATTAACACAGCTCTCTTCTTAGAACATATGTCACTTTGGAGTTCCTTTTGTGGCTCAGAAGTTAACGAGCCAGACTAGGATCCATGAGGTTGAGGGTTCAATCCTTGGCCTCACTTAGCAGGTTAAAGAGTTGTGGTGTAATTAGCAGACGTGGCTCAGATCTGGTGTTGCTGTGGCTGTGCCGTAGGCCAGTGGCTATATCTCCGATTTGATCTCTAGCCCGGGAACTTCCATATGCCAGAGGTACAGCCTTAAAAAGCAGGGGAAAAAAAAAAGGATATATGTAGTATTCCATACTATTTAAAGGAAATCCTTGTGTAAAAGATTAAATATTCCCACAGGAAATGCTCTTACAAGCTTTCTGTGAAAGTAAAGTGAGTTATCTTTGTAAGGACCCACTCGATGAAATTTGGTATTTAGGAGTTCCCACTGCAGTGCAGCGGAAACGAATCCACCTAGGATCCATGAGGATGTGGGTTTGATCCCTGGCCTCGCTCAGTGGGTTGAGGATCGGGGGTGCTATGAGCTGTGGTGTAGGTCTCTGATGCAGCTCAGATCCAGAGTTGCTGTGGCTGTGGTGTAGTGTTGCCCTAAAAAGCAAAAAAAAAAAAAAAAAGAAAGAAAGAAATTTGGTATTATTTGGTATTTACTTCCTTGATCACTTGCTAAGAAACCTAAATCCATTAGTTGTTTGCCTTCTGAATTGGTGGACTAGGGGAGCTTCAAGGAAAAAGAAAGGATTCTGTTACGTGTTTATATAGGATGGTGGGCTAAGGCAGATAGATGCCTGTTGATAGAATCAGGAATTTGAGCAGCTTTCAGAAATGAAATAACAGATACATTAGCAGAAGAGGAAACAAAGTACCTGATTGAATGTTACAGAAGGTTTCTCCAGTCTCTTTAGTGTGGTGGCTTCAAGAACTGTTCAGAGATCTATTTTAATTTCTACATGACTAGTAGGTACCCATTTATGTCATTAATAAACTGTACATTTAAGTGAATATGTTCATTTCCAAATGCTTCACGTTGCTGTAAAACACTTAGTGACAGTTTAGTTGCTCATTAGATTAATTATCTTGTGTTAAAATAAAATTTGTATTTTCTTGCAGTTGAATTATTTAAGGAACTTTCCACTTACAAGTTAATATGTTGTTTTCATACTCTTTAAAGCTTTTTGGGCGTGGAAATAGCTACTTTATGTGGAAGTAAATTTCCATATGAGTTTACCATGTACATGGAAATCCTTTCTCCTGTTCCCATGCTAGTACAAAGCATTCCTCAATTTTGGATTCTGAAACCTGTTGTAAGTAGTAACACTTGAAATATGTAGAAAGGACGATCAACCACTTTTTATAATTTTCTTTCTTCTGAGGTGTTTTTTTTTTTTTTTTTTTTTTGTCTTTGTACGGTCGCATCCACAGCATAAGGAAGTTTCCAGGCTAGGAGTGGAATTGGAGCTGCAGCTGCTGGTCTGTGCCACAGCCACAGCAACGCTGGATCCCCAGCCCACTGAGCAAGACCAAGGATCAAACCTGCATCCTCATGGATACTAGTCTGGTTCGTTACCACTGAGCTACGATGGGAACTGCCTGTGTCATTTCTATTTAATGAGAGGACTGTAGTGATTTTTATATTGTTTATAAATGTATCTTGCGAATGTGTTACATTATCATTGAACCCATTTTATCTAAATTTATTCTACATTCTACATATGAATTTATATATACATTATATTTTAAAAATTAAATACATCATATCTTTGTAAGCTGCCTTCCACGCTTTAGCATCATTGAAGAAAAGGCAGAGACTTTGTGCTGAGCGATGTTTCTTTGTTCCAGTTCTCACTGCAGGTACCGTGCTATTTGGCATCTCGAGGTCCCTGTTGATGTTCTATGTCCTTGTTAATTCTTCACAAACTCTGCACAAGCAAATGTTGGAGTCCGTTTTGAGAGCTCCGGTATTGTTCTTCGATAGAAATCCAACAGGTGAGTCAGACCAAGTTTCTCAGTAAATATGTCTTGTTAACGCATTTAGTGCTTGGTTACGTTTGATATTTGAAAATGGAGAAGATGCTTGGAAGGCAGTCACAAAAAATTTTACAGATATTTTTTCCTACCAAACGACATCTGAATATAGAATCATATAAGATTTTTTTTTTGAGTTCACTTTTTTTTATCTTATTTTATTTTATTTCATTTTATTTTATTTTCCCACTGTACAGCAAGGGGATCAAGTTATCCTTACATGTATACATTACATTTTTTTTCCCCACCCTTTGTTCTGTTGCAACATGAGTATCTAGACATAGTTCTCTATGCTACTCAGCAGGATCTCCTTGTAAATCTATTCTAAGTTGTGTCTGATAAGCCCAAGCTCCCGATCCCTCCCACTCCCTCCCCCTCCCATCAGGCAGCCACAAGTCTCTTCTCCAAGTCCCTGATTTTCTTTTCTGAGGAGATGTTCATTTGTGCTGGATATTAGATTCCAGTTATAAGTGATATCATATGGTATTTGTCTTTGTCTTTCTGGCTCATTTCACTCAGTATGAGATTCTCTAGTTCCATCCATGTTGCTGCAAATGGCATTATGTCATCCTTTGTTATGGCTGAGTAGTATTCCATTGTGTATATATACCACATCTTCCGAATCCAATCATCTGTTGATGGACATTTGGGTTGTTTCCATGTGCTGGCTATTGTGAATAGTGCTGCAATGAACATGCGGGTGCATGTGTCTCTTTTAAGTAGAGTTTTGTCCGGATAGATGCCCAAGAGTGGGATTGCGGGGTCATATGGAAGTTCTATGGATAGATTTCTAAGGTATCTCCATACTGTTCTCCATAGTGGCCATATAAGATTTTATGCCAGTTTACGTGTGTGCAGAAATATAAATGAACACTCACTTTGTAGGATGGATTAGGAATCCATTTGTTGTGTGGCATATGAAACACCCTACGGTCACGTGTCAGTGTTGTTAACTAGTTGCTAAAAGTTTGGCTGTGTTACAAAGTGTTAAGCTAGGTTGTCTTCTAGGAAGAACTTTCTTACAGTGAATCTCTGTAAGAGACAGGCTGTGGGTGTCTTTTTTCATCGTCCATCCAATTCTGGAAACACAGAGCTCTGGCACGTGCTGCGACCTAAAATGGTAATGAAAGATTCCTAAAACCCAAGTTTGGTGAAATGTAAACATCCTCTTCAATACAATTAATTCTCTAGTTTTACAGTGGACTTTTAGTGCCATGTAAGAGGTTTGTGTGGTCTGTAGCAGGAGGATCTTCAGGAGTAAGATTCTCAATATGAGTGTCCCTGGAGGTTTCCCAGTGGTTGCTTCCTCTGCCCTGAGGCCTTTGACCTGTCCTGCTTTGAAGGTAGCTCCTGACCTGGGTTCGTTCACGAATAGTTCATCAGCATGCATGCCCACTCTGTTTTGTTGGTTGGATTTGTGGTGAGTCCCAGGGCAGCTTTGTTGTTGCAGGTGATGATTGACGGGAACTGTAGAGGCAGGGAGGTGGGCTGGAGGGAGGAGAGGAGTAGCCTTGGCCTGACCATCAACTAGGCATGTGACCAAGACCAAAACAGGTGAGTATTTCTGGGCAGGCAAATCTCAAAGCAGGGTGTCATCATGGTTGTACATATGGGCTCTGGAGCCAAGTGCCTGGGTTCAGTCCTGGTGCTAGTTACTCATAGTGGTAGATGGCTCTAGTTATACTGATGCTTATGTGCTACTTATTTAAGTTCTCTGTTTCTCAGTTTTCTCCTTACAAGATGGGGATGCTATTCTCATGTACCTTATCTATATCTTGATACTGTGGGCATTAAGCAGGTCAGTACGCTCACAGCACTTAGTGCTCCGTCAGTGGCTAATGAACCTTAGTGACAACAGTGACTTGGTGCCTGGGAACTTCCTCTTCTGTGAATTGGGAATAGCTTCTGCCCTTCCTGTTTCACAAGACTCTGGTAAATATGAAATAAGACTGTTCAGGGAAATATCTTGTGTAGATTTACTCAGCACATGCTGTCAGTCCAGGCACCGTGCAGAGCACTTCTTGGTAAACTGCAGAGGCCCCTCATGCATCTTATTTATTATGACGCCAGTATGAGAAAGTGATTGGAGGAGTTCCTGCTAATATGGCTCCACTTTGTCAGCTAAAGTGAAAACTACAGTCATAAAGTTGGGAGGATTAAGTGGGACTGGATTTCTATTATTATAGCCTCTGAGTGCTCATGACCACAGTTAACCAGGATCTTCATGTTCAAGACTTGTAGGCTCTTCCAGATGCTAATTCATTTGTTATTCATGGAAATCAGACCAAGTTTAAAGCTTCAAGGTCACTCATCTAGAGCAGTCAGGACCCTAGTGTTTATCTTGCCTCCCCCTCCCATATCTCTTAGCAGGACTTCATTCCTTCAAGAAAGTAGAAGCCCAAATAAGTACTGCAAAGATAGACCTTCTTTGTCCAAAATGTTTAGGGACCATGAATTATTTACTCTTTTAATGGTAGATTAAATTGAACTCTTTCCTATAGTTATTTGCAAAAGGGGAATTCATAGTAGATTATTTATGATGGACTTTGTTTCTGGCATGTGATGGCATGAAGAAAAAAACCACACATGCCAGTTCTTTGGAAGCTGTGTTTTGTGGAACCAAACTATCCAAGCTTCCAGATACTGTTGTCTGTGAGTCAAGGAAATAAAACTGTCAAACACCTAATACATGTCTCTGGGATGTAGTTCTGCATAGAAGATGAATCTTGCAACTTAAGTGGCTTAAATAGTTGATACCTGATAGTTTTACCTTATAAACTGTAGCCCTTAAGAAGTAGAGAGGAGGAATTAATCCATTTAAAACATCATTAGACCTTTAAAAACTGTTACTGGACAGGGAGCTGAGAAGATAGGTGAAGATGTTGTGATGTCCCAGTTGTGCTGGAACACAGCCTTGGGAGAGCAGTGCCCGTCACTCCCCTTCTCTTGGCCTCAGGTCAGAAGAGGGGCCTTTTCACTCATCAAGCATTTTTTGGTCATCTTCTGGTTGTCAGTTGTGGTCCCAAGCACTGGGACAAAAAGTCCCTGTCTTTCAAGGCTTTTGCCAACTTAAATGATTGCCGACAATGGATTATTTTTTTTGTCTTTTTGCTATTTCTTGGGCCGCTCCTGCGGCATATGGAGGTTCCCAGGCTAGGGGTCTAATCAGAGCTGTAGCCACTGGCCTACGCCAGAGCCATAGCAACGCAGGATCCGAGCCATGTCTGCAACCCTCACCACAGCTCACGGCAACACTGGATCGTTAACCCACTGAGCAAGGGCAGGGACCGAACCCGCAACCTCATGGTTCCTAGTTGGATTCATTAACCACTGCGCCACCACGGGAACTCTGGATTATTTTTAAAAATTGTCAATGTTCTATGACTGCATATGGAAAAGATACAGATTCAGAATTTAATACAGCTCTAGATTGGAGAGCTCAATGCATTTATAAACAAAACACAGATACGTACATCGGCCCTATGGTGTATTTCTTTTTCATAATCAATTATAATGATTGTCCTTGATTTCAGAAAATTTCCAGAACCTGTTTTCCTGGAACTTTAAAATAGATTGTTTTCGAAATACAACCATACCAGTGGGAGTGGGAGTGGAATTTCAGAAATAAGGTGACTTTTTACTTAAAATCATCATCTCTGAGCTTACAGCAAACTCAACCTGGTTTCTGACTAGACTCTTGATGAAGCTGAAATGCTCTCCTGCCCCATCAGGACTGTCTGGGTGCAGAGCTCCTCTCTGAAATCTGTGTTCAGGGAGAAAAGAGGGAAGCAGCACTTCCAGCGTTGTCCTTTGTAAATAGCCACACACACTTCTCTTTGGGCTTTTGAGAGTTGGGTACAGATGCTTTGGCAGAGGTCAAACATTATTAGCAATGCCATTTTCTCCATAAGTAATGTTATCATGAAATCACCTATGGTGTCTGTGTTGAGTGTTCTCTTCATTCTTGGAAACCAATTTCTAATCTGTTAGAAATTTCCCCTCATTTAGGTAGAAACTCTTTAATGTCTAGAAGTAGATGGTAAGCGTTGAAATATATTTTGAGTGGGAATTTACTAAAATCCTGTTTTTAAATGGAAAGCTATCATAAAATCAAGTTCTCTGTTCTGGAAATATTTTCTTTTCTCTATTTTGCATTTGCAGTTTAATAGATTGTGTCACATGGGAGACATTTCAACCTCTTGAACACCTGGAAGGTCTCTTTGAGGCTTTTTATGTGGTTAAGAATCTTTGTCCAGACGTTCTTCCAAATGCAGTCGTGCTCCTCATGGTGGGCAAGTCCTGCCTCCGGGTCTGCTGCTGGGGGACGCAGTGCTGCAGGGCAGCGTGTTGTTCACACAGCAGCAGAAACCAGAGCATCGGCCCTGGTTGATTCGCAGCCTAAGCCCTGATTTGGGAATGGTTAGGTCAATAATTAGGTAGTGATTTCTCTCAGATCTTCAAGTGATTGTTTCAAGAAGTGTTCTTTCGGCTCAGTGACTGATCTTATTCTTTATTCTTTTGGGTTTTTTTTTTTGTTTTTTTTTTTTTTTGTTTTTTTTTTTTGTCTTTTTGCTATTTCTTGGGCCGCTTCTGCGGCATATGGAGGTTCCCAGGCTAGGGGTCGAATCGGAGCTGTAGCCACTGGCCTACGCCAGAGCCACAGCAACGCGGGATCCGAGCCGCATCTGCAACCTACACCACAGCTCACGGCAACGCCGGATCGTTAACCCACTGAGCAAGGGCAGGGACTGAACCCGCAACCTCATGGTTCCTAGTCAGATTCGTTAACCACTGCGCCACGACGGGAACTCCTTATTCTTTATTCTGATTGAGGAATACAATTAAAAAATAGAGATTTTTTTGCTGGTGTGATGAGAAAAACATTGTACCCACTTCTTTCTGATCCATACAAAAATACTTGCACAGATACCACAGTGGATCTGGACTTGGCCTTAAATATATCTTCCTACATTAAATACTTACATATATCTAGATCAGCAGTGGTGCTTTGAAATATATTCAGAATCATGCTTTAATTTTTTCATCACCTTTAAATATTTAGAGAGAAATTAAGAAGGAAGTGCTTGCTTTCTTGTATGGAGTCATTATTTTTAGAAGTTTTTCCTTTTTTCTCCTGTTGGTATCAGACTGCCTGAGCTCAAAAATTTATTTCTTTTGGGAGAACTATAAATTTATTGTTCTTCCTTTTTGGATAATAAAGCAACCATAACATCTTAAAATTATATCACATGTCAATATAAATCTTTTGGATATTCTTTTTACTTAGCATAAAAATGAAGAGGGAGTCAAATATGGCTTAATGAGTTTCACTAATGGCCAATACTGTAGACAGAAGTATTTCTTATTGGTGCCAGGTTTTCACTGTTAGTCTTGACCTAGTCCTGTAAACGAAAGGAAAGTAAACATCTACTTTAAGATGACGAGTAATCGGTGTTACTAGAAAACTATGCTTTGACTTCAAGACAAAATAAATAGTTGTTGATAGAAATAGCCAGAGTAATAAAAGGCGGCACCTGTGTAATCTTGGAGTCAGTGGTTTATCCTACAGTCAGAGAAGCTGCTGTTTATTAACAAATGCTCAATCTTTGGACCAGGTGAGTAAATTTCACTGCTACATTAGGGAATTTTAAAACTCACTTGAAGAAGCTTTAATTCCCGTTGGTGCCAGATTTTCTATCCACTCCCATCTCTTTTGACAAAGAAGACAGTAGGAGTTTCAGGCTTAATCGACTCGGCCTTCCAGTGTATGTCTCTTGGTTCTTGTTATATTCAAGTAGTCAGATGAGAATAAAGTTTGAGTGTTAGGTAACACAATGAGTCCATTATACATTTTGGATAAACACTGAGTATTTTTACTCTTAGAAGAGATCATAGACAAAACAGTCTGACATAAACTGTCCAAATGTTTTCTCAGGTCAGTCTCCCAAGGCAATGAAATAAAAGCAAAAATAAACAAATTGGACCTATTCAAACTTAAAAGCTTTTGCACAGCAAAGGAGATCATAAACACAAAAAGACAACCTATGGAATGAGAGAAAATAGTTGCAAACGATGCAACCAACAAGGGCTTAATCTCCAAAACACACAAAGAACACATACAACTCAACAATGAAAAAAACCTAAGAACCAGTTGCAAACTAGACAGAAGATCTAAATAGACATTTCCAGAGAAGACATGTGCATGGCCAGCAGCATGGGAAAGGATGCTCAACGTCACTCATTATTAGAGAAAGGCAACTCAAAAGTACAGTGAGGTACCACCTCACACTGGTCAGAATGGCCCTCATTAATAAGTCTACAAATAACAAATGCTGAAGAGAGTGTGGAGAAAAGGGAACCCTCCTACACTGTTGGTGGGAATGTAAATTGGTACCACTACTATGGAAAACAGGAGAGATGTTCCTCAGAAACTAAATGTTGAACCACCATATGATCCAGCAGTCCCACTCCTGGGCACATATCTGGAAAAACTATAATTCAAAAACATGCATGTGTTCCCCATGTTCATAGAAGCACTAGTCATAGTAGCCAATATGTGGAAGGAACATAAATGTCCACCAACAAATGAATGGATTAAGAAGATGTGGTTCGTGTATAGTGTGGAATACTACTCAGCCATAAAAAGGACAAAATAATGCAATTCACAGCAATATGGATGAAACTAGAGATTTTCATACTAAGTGAAGGAGGTCCGAAAGAGAAAGACAAACACCATATGATATCACTTCTATGTGGAATCTAACATATGGCACAAATGAACATATCTATAAAGTAGAAATAGACTCACAGACATAGAGAACAGAGTTGTGGTTTCCAAGGGGGAGGTGGGAGGGAGTGGGATGGAATAGAAGTTTGAGGTTAGTAAACGCAAACTATCAAACACTTAGAATGGATAGAGAGTAAGGTCCTACTGCGTAGCACAGGGAGCTCTGACCAATCTCCTGGGATAGACCATGAGGGAAACATATATGTGTATGTGTGTATATGTATATGTGGAAAACGTATAAATGTACATGACTGTCACTTTGCACTACAGCAGAAATTGGTACAGTATTGTAACTAAAGTTTACTTTGATAAAAAAATAATAGTCGGGGGGAGTTCCCTCTTGGTGAAGCAGGTTGAGGGCCTGGCATTGTCACTGCAGTGGCTTGGGTTACTGTTGTAGAGCATGTTCTATCCCTGGCCCAGGAGTTTCCACAGGCTGCAGTCACAGCCAAAAAAATAGTAATTGTGTAGGGGTTTGTAGTAACCGTAAGTAACCACAAAGGATGTTGACATGTTCAAAAACAGTCAAACCATCGATATCCAAAATATTATATCTGGGTTCTCATGAAAAGTTGTATTTATGCTCCATATCTTTTGTTGAACGTGATCTTACTGTATAGCACAGGGAACTATATTCAGTATTCCGTAATAAACCATAATGGAAATGAAATAAAATTAAAAGTCGACAAAGGTCTCTTGTCTGCATGAAAAATGTTCTGTTAAAATGACTAAAATAAATTTTGTTATTTCAAAGGTACTTAGTAACTTAAAATTTTAACCTTACAAAAATCTATCATTTCCCCAACTAATTTTAGTAAGCATCAGTTGTTGTCCCTGTGGTGGTTGTTCTAGTCCAGGCTTTGGGTTCTAGGGGCAGAATATACCCAAGTTGGTTCAGAGGAGGAGGACTTGAATGAAAGGAAGTGGGCATCTCGTGGAGCTGGAGCAGTGCTGACTTTCCTGGGAACTGCAGCTGGGAACTGGGTCCTTGTGGGAGCTGGGACCATTGTCACAGGGCTCCTGCATGTTCCCAAGCCCCCTTGCTTGTCACCTTTGCTGATCACCTCTGCTCCACTTTCCTGATTCTCTCCTGGCCTCATAGTTCTTGGCAGGGAAATCAGAATGATTGGTAGTTAGTCAGTGGCTTAGCTCCCCCTGGGCCCTTCTGGTCAGTTAGCTGTGCCAGGGCTGTGGGGGTTCCTGAGAGGGCAGCACAGTTATTCCAAGCCTGTCCAGTAAAGATAAAGGAGCTCACATGAGTGGCAGATTCCTGGAGCTACCTTTGCCAGCAAGAGTCTCAAGGAGGAGCAAGGGCTAAGGCTGAGATCTGGAGAGATGGGGCCGGGATCGAGGACCTTGTTGGTGGGAAGAAGAGAGAGGAGCGGGCCCCCATCAGAATAAGGACCTGTGGCCAGGAGTGAGGGAAGAGAGGGAAGGTCGGTACCTCTCTTCTGTCTCCTCTCTCCTCACTGTTCCTAGAAACATGGTAGGTTTGATTTGCTAAAGAAAGGTGGATGCAGATGAGTTTATTTTAAATGACAGGGTGAGACCTGTTGGTAATTATGTGAGGTCAAGAGACGTCAAAAGTGAGTAAGAAGTTTTTATGCTCAGTGTTGGGCAGAGGTCTAAGGCAGAGTTTAAGAGGTTGAGTGTAGGTAGTTATGGGTCAACTTTAAAGGCTTCTGTTCACTTTAGACGGCAGCCAGCACGTCCTGGGCAGTGGAAACTCCACCCCCAGCCTCTGGTCATTCATGGTCCTGTTGTGGCTTAGTGTGAAGGGCCTTGGGAGGAAGTCTCCTGTGACAGAGGTCAGGAAGAGCACTGAGAGGTCCTGCATCTCATCTGCAGGCTGGCCTCCTGAAGTGTCAGTTACAACTGCAGTTCAGGGGCCTAGATGACATATTTCTCAAGAGTTGCTGCACCAAAATAGGTTGTGAGTGTGGGTGTATGCGCGTGCGCATGCACCTTAGCCATTGCTACCAGTATCCTGTGGTTTCTCATCCTGTTTCCTGAGGCTGTGCTTTTGGGGGGCAGCTTCAGTGTCTGATGGCTGCAACATCCTTTGTTACTGATGTGACAGGGAGCATTTGTAGTTTACACTAGGTAGTTATTAGAAATTCTCATTTTCTAATCCTAAAACCTCTAGGGTATACTGTTTTTGTGGATTCTGAGAAGGTAAATAAAATCAATGATGATAAGTGACTTTTGGTTATTAAGTAATATTTCTTTTTTTCTACCTCCATCTCTCTGGTCTGCTTGGATGCTTATGCAGGAGTCTGTGTTCCTCACACCCGGTGCACCTCTGAAAATAACCACTTACTACCCCAGTGGGAAACTCATAACTTGGAAATGGCAGGAATCTGCAATTTCCCAACATGTGAGGTCCTCTGTTGTGTCTTGAGGGGAAAATTTACAGAGAGGTTATAATATGTTTACTTTAAAAGTATGACTTAGCAAAATTTATTTTGATAACTAAAGCAAAATTAGAGTCATAATTAGGATTAACTTAAATATTTTGCAATTGTGTATTCACCGACTTAGCACTTAGAACGAGTCTTAGATGCGATGGATCAAAAAAGAGGGACCATTCTCAAATGCACCAACCCTTCCCGATGCTGCCACACGATCCCACCCCCATACTTTTAACATCCCAATCTCAACATTTCCCTCAGTGCCATTCGGTGGCGTTTTTGTTTATCTTTAGGTGTCATTGTATTTTCTCTTTCTTTACCACTGACATGGGCTTATTTCATAGGAATCTCTAATATACTGAATACATATACTTTAAAAGTACTGCTTTGATTTGTTCATGAATTGCTTGCCTTCAAGGGTCTATCTGGAGAAAGGAGTAATTTCTCATGTTCTATTCTTACAGGAAGAATTTTAAATCGTTTCTCCAAAGACACTGGGCATATGGATGCTTTGCTGCCCCAGATCTTTCAAGATTTCGTGCAGGTAAAGTAACAGTCACATCGATGTTCTCACAGGGAAAAGCCAAGTGCCTGTTTTTCAAGGCCTTTTCTCAGGGGCTGAGGGTGGGCCTTTCAGCCTGGTGCTATGTCCTTTTATCTTAGTAAAAGGCCGTGTTTGGAAGATAAGGTGCAGTTATGATTGGGAGGCTGAGTTAACATGCTGAGTTAACATAATACCTGGTGTGGCCGTGGCTGCGCCGTCACGTCAAGGTTGATGTAAAGCAGCGACATGCTTGGTGAGTAGGTCTCCCTCTGCCATCCAGGTATCTGGCGTGGATTCCCTTCACTGTGAGCACATTTCATAAGATAGAAACCTCACCTCTCATGGAAAGAGAGCCTAGATTAATTAAGTTATGCATTGTTATCATCACAAAACATATTGACTGCACTATTTTGGGGGAACTTATATTGGATAAATGCAGGTGTGGTTACTTACAAAGAAAAGATCAGTAATGATAAGGTGAAAATAATACTTGGACAAGGCCGATAGAGAGCAGGTATTGATGATACAATGTCTCTAAGCCAGTAATTGGAGTAGAGGATCAAAGTTCTCTCAGAAAATTTTTTTTATTAACCTAGTTATTCTTTTCACTCATTGATTTATCTCTCTTAAGGTGTCTTATTTTTTTTATTTTATTTTTTTTGTCTTTTTGCCTTTTCTAGGGCCGCTCCCTTGGCATATAGAGATTCCCAGGCTAGGGGTTGAATCAGAGCTGTGGCCGCCAGCCTATGCCACAGCCACAGCAATTCGGGATCGGAGCCGCATCTGCAACCTACACCACAGCTCACAGCGACGCCGGATCCTTAACCACTGAGCAAGGCCAGGGATCGAACCTACAACCTTATGGTTCCTAGTCAGATTCGTTAACCACTGCACCACCACGGGAACTCCTTAAGGTGTCTTTAAAAAAAAAAAAAAAAAAAAAAGACAGGAGTTCCTGAGGTGGCGCAGTGGTTAATGAATCCGACTGGGAACTATGAGGCTGCAGGTTCGGTCCCTGCCCTTGCTCAGTGGGTTAAGCATCCGGTGTCGCCCTGAGCTGTGATGTAGGTTGCAGACACGGCTCTGATCCCGCGTTGCTGTGGCTCTGGTGTAGGCCGCTGACTACAGCTCCGATTGGACCCCTAGCCTGGGAACCTCCATATGCCGCGGGAGTGGCTCTAGAAAAGGCAAAAAAAGAAAAAGAAAAAAAAGAAACACCCCCAGAAATAAATCCCTTCTGTCCATCCTTCTTTTTGTCTGTAAACTTGAGGTTCTAAAGAATGATGTTGGTCACCTCAGCTCTCATCTCCTCATTCAGTATCACTGCTCATGCGGGATGTTTTTCCTGTTATTTAATTCTGTCTGCTTTTCAGTGATTCAGGCTGTGGAGGTTTCTTCATTTCCAAGTGTTCTTTTTGGAAATGAAAAGCATGTATCGAAAGTTGCCTACAGAAATGCAGCCACGAACATTTGACTGCAAACCACGTATTCTGTGGGCAAAGGCTTCTACTCTTGACCAGTGAGCAGTAAGCTGATCTCAGAGGCAGAGTACTTTTATAGCAAAGAGATCTTATTTTTTGTTTTATTTTCTGCAAACTTATTTTGTAGATGTGTCCTGCTGAGTTTAGGTATCTAACTCATCCACAGAGGCAGTCTAACCCTACAAACAGTGTCACATTTTGATAGTGATTGTTAATTAATTTGAAAGGATTGTGTGAAAGTCCTGTTTCTCTGCTACTACAAGTGAGAACAAGGTTGGGTTTCCAGAGCTGGCTGCCCCGCTGTGTGCTGAGCACATGGTTAGTTAGTTCTCATCATCAGAATCTGTGACATATTATTGCATAAAGAGGGACAGGGATAGATGCAGCCTGATTTCAGTAGAAACTGTTCTCAGAGGTGCAAGGAGAGAGTCTCCCTGATTTCCAGTCCCAGTTCTCCCTGTTAGAGTTCAATTACCTTGAAGTTTTGGGACCCTCAGGTGCAAGCACACTTTATCTAATTGGAAGTGAGAATCTGGTGGTTGAGAGAGACGTGGGATGAGCAGACACGGGTGTATTCTTCACTGAGCAGGTAGTAGCTGAATCTGTGAAGATGGGTAAGGTTGGCCAGAGAGAGAGAGAGAGGGAAGTATTTTTAGGGGCCAAGATCAGAAGGTTATGGAAGCCTTTCTATTCAGAGCAAGAGCAGAGGAGATGCATACAAACAGCAGGGAAGAGAGGAGGGAATAGGTTGGGGAACAGAAGAAAGACAGGTCTATTCAAGGAGAAGCTACGTCTGTGGAGAGTTGCTGGCTGATGTGGGACCAGGAGGCCTGTGGTGACCAGAGGAGAAGGTTTCAGCTGGGAGGAGGCCAGAGGGCAAAGGGCTGAGACTGGAAGAGGCCTGGAGGGAGCAGAGGTGCAGGCAGGCTGCTCTGAAGGAGTCTGACTGAAACAGGAGTGAGGCCCATGGGCAACGCAGGCTCTGAGGAGGGGGTGCTGCTTGTTTGGTGTGTAGTTTGTGGGTCAGAGGAGGACGTGGTGGTGTTTCCCTCTCTGCCTCCTTCCCTTCACCAAACAGGGACCAGCGTTGAGGCCCTGAGGCTCAGGGGGGAGTCAGGCACGAAGCCCTCCGCTCATGGGTCTCCTCCAGCCGCTCGAGGGGTAAGGGGCATCCAGGGACTCCCCCCTTGCTGCCTTTGGATCCTGATTGTGCGAGAGGGCTGTGCAGAAAGTCCTGGAAGGCAAACTGGCTGTGGGGTTGGAGGCAGTGGGGAGCCTGGTCCAGGAGGAGGTGGGCGGAGCTTCCAGGAGGTGACCTTTGATCCCAGATGAGAGGAAAAGGCCCCTGTGGGTGGAGGGCAGCAGGTGCTGCCAGAAGCTGAGTTCCGGGTGGGAGCCAGTCTTTTCTGTCTGTCATCTGCTGAGAGTGGGGTCAGGAAGGGGCTTGAAGAGGGTTGCTTAGTTTTGTTTTAAAGGACATAGTTAGTGCCCAGTGTGTTTGAACTCATCTTTGCTAATTCTGCTCATCCTTGGTATATTTGACAAGCTTTGGAAGATACTTGATCATTTTCATTTTTAATTGCATCACTTCTAAAGTGTTAAGTGTTCTTCTCTATACTTTCCTCCATCTAATACTTTCTCATTCCCTTAAATAAAATCTCAGACAGTTTATTTACTGTTTTCTAATAGTGATGCCAAGGATGGCTAAAGAAAACCCTGCATTCTGAGCAGTGGTCCTCACTGCAGGTCAGCCCAACCCTAAGGCAAAGACATTCAGAGGCCATGTCCCAGCCGAGGGGAATCAGGAGTGTGGATGACATCACGTGCACTGACTCATCCCTCCCAGATCTGTGGCCTGTCCAGTCACATTATGGTTCGTGGCTAAACTGGAGCCGTTCGCCTTCCAGAGGAGGAAGGCAGGCAGCATGAAGAAAATCTGCTTGTGTGGTGCGCTTCCACCTGACAACCATGTGTGAGGTCAGCGCTGTGAGAGTGGTGGAGCGGGGCCCGCGGCCTCCCTTTCCAGGCTTGAGTCCTGGCTCCCCCCTTCCTGCCTCTGCCCCACAAAGCCGCACTTTCCTTCTCTGTAAAGTAGGGAAATAAGACCAATTTCATGAGGGTCGTTGGGAAGACACAGTGAAGTCCTGGTAATAAAACTCTTAGCGTAACATCTAAGTGCATGTTGAGCACTCAGTAATGGGCAGTTACATTTAAAAAAACCATATGTCTTTTTAAGTGGGAGAAATGGACTTATAATGGCATTATGTTGCATTGAAGTTATTGTTACAGGCAGTTTCCAGGGACAAAATATCACCTCATGAATTTGTATTATAGGTTTGTAATGCTTGAGGATGTTAATTGACACTTTCCCATATAGACTCACAGAATAAAAATCAATTATTTTCCAAAATACACCATTGAGCATTAAATATTTCAAATTAATGTAACTTTTCATACAATTTGCCAAAGTCCAGGATAACATTGAGTAAGGAGTTTCAGTTATCTACAGTTCTTGTCATTAAAATCATCACTTCCAAGAAATCTTCATACTACAAAAGCAAGTAAACATGAAGCTAAGATGCAGACGTTGGATTTAGGCATTTTAATTAAAAAAGAAAAAAGGCACTGCTCTGATCATGCAAAGTTGAACTCAGCTACCCTCAGCAAAATGCTATAATTTATTGAGGAAAACTAAATTGCAAAATCTTTCCTCCCCACACAGCCCTCATACAGAAAAAAGAAAAAAAAAAATCAACAGCTTGGCTTTGCCTAAAAAACCCACTTTTCATCTCCTTTCCTGGACACAAAGGGCTAATACTGAGGCTCCTTGAGCCCCCAGTGCCGCAGTGGTGGGACCAAATGGAACGTGTCATTCCCTCCTCCCCGCACGCAAAACACACCAACTGCAGCTCTAGGAAGTGAAAATGCCCAAGAAAAAGAAAATGGGAAGCAGGTGCCCCCAGTCATTCCTTCCCAGAGGGGGGAGCGCAGGAGAAGGAGCTGCTGCCTCTGGACACTGAGAACAAAGCCAGCCTGAGACTCAGCATAAGGGGCGGGTCACTGGCTTTTAGAGAAGCAAAGAGTGGAACTGCCTTTCCTTGTCTCAGCACCACTGACCGTGCATCTCATGGTGTAGAGACCTCAGGGAACGTGTGTAGGGAGCATCCCAGCCTCTTTCACTGAACAGTGACCTTGTCATGTTGAGATTCCTGTGGAGTGTTGACCCCTTTCCTCACCCCCTCCCTCAGATCCCCGTTGGGGATATTTATTTCTAGTGTGTGTATTTTATACTAGTCCTTCGTGAATATTTTCTTCCAGTCTGTGGCTTGCCTTTTTATATCCTTAATGGAGATCAAGTTTTAATTTTGGTAAAGTCTGAAATTTATTTTTTTCCTTTTGTAGTTCCTGTTTTGGTATCCTAAGGAATCTTTGCTTATCCTTAGGAGTGTGACAAAACTTTCCTGATGTTCTACCTTTTTAGAAATTGCTGCATCTTGCTTTAATTTTCGTATATGGAAGTGTGGTTAGTGCTTGAGCTTCACTTTTTTCTAGTGATTCTTGTCACATTTGTTAAAGACTTTGATGCACTGAGTTGGCACTTTGATTCAAAATCATTGAACTTTATGTGAGGAAGTCTGTGCCTGTATATTTTGTTTCATCAATCTGTTTACCTGTCTTTACCTATCTATTTTTATTCTGCAGTATTAGTTATTGTACATTTTTTAAGATTTGAAATCCAGTGGTTTAAGTCTTCTGTGTTTATTTGTGAAGATTGTTTGGATCATTCTAGATTCTTTACTTTTCTGTATAAACTTTATTTATTTTTTTATTCTAATTTTTTTTCTCTTTTTACGGCTGAACCCGCAGAATATGGAGGGTCCCAGGTTAGAGGTTGAATCGGAGCTGTAGCTGCTGACCTACACCACAGCCACAGCAACTCATGTTTTGAGCCATGTCTGCGACCTACACCATAGCTCACTGCAATTCCGGATCCTTAATCTGCTGAGTGAGGTCAGGGATCGAACCTGCCTCCTCATGGATACTAGTCAGAGTCATTTCCACTGAGCCATGATGGGAACTCCTATGTGTAAACTTTAGAAGCATTTCAACTTGTTTTTTAACTGAAGCCTGCTGGGATTTTTACACATATTTCCTTTTAGTGTAGATCAGTTTGAGGAGTCTGAGTCTTAGCAATCTTGAATCTGCAGTTATGAAAATGGCAAATCTATCCACTTACTTAGGTCTCATTTAATTTTAGAAATATTTTGTAATATTTAGTATAGCTATCTTACACTTCTTTGCTTAAATGTATTTCTGAGTATTTGATATATTTTTGTTGCATTATTGGATTGTCTTTATTATTTATTTATTTTGCTTTTATTTATAAATAAATAAAATTCATTTATTTTCAGGGCTGCACCTGTGGCCTATGGAAGTTCCTAGGTTAGGGGTCAAATCAGTTGCAGCTGCAGGGCTATGCCCCAGCCATAGCAACGCAGGATCCTTGCTGTACCTGTGACCTACACAACAGCTCATGGCAACACCAGATGCTTAACCCACAAGCCAGGCTAGGGATCTAGCCCTCATCCTCTTGGGTACTAGTGGGTTCATAACCCACTGAGCCATGACAGGAACTCCTATTGGATTGTTTTTAATTCTACTTTTTCAACTGCTTGTTGCTAGTATGTAAAAATACAGTCGATATATTTGTGGATTTAGTTTGTATTTACTGGAGTTGCTGGTGGTGTTTTTAAAAATTCTGTAGGATTTTGTATATATACAGTCATGTCAGTTGTAAATAATGATAGTTTTACTTTTTCATTTCCAATATTTATGACTTTTGAATTGTTGTAGCTAGAGCCTCTAGTACATCATGGAATAGAACTGATGAGATAAGATAATCTTTGTTTTGTTTTATTTTGCTTTTAGGGCCTCACCTGTGGCATATGGAGGGTCCCAGGCTAGGGGTCAAATCAAAGCTGTAGCTGCTGACCTACACCACAGCCACAGCAATTCAGGATCCAAGCCGCGTCTACAACCTATACCACAGCTAACAGCAACACTGGATCCTTAACCCACTGAGCAAGGCCAGGGATCAAATCTGCGTCCGCCTGGATGGTAGTCAGATTTGTTAACTGCTGAGCCGCAACAGGAACTGCAAGATAAGATATTCCTGTACTCATCAAAATCTTGCAATATTTTTACATTGCAGATGAAGTTTACTGAGATTTTCTAGGTAGCTCTCTGTCATTAGATTGAAAACGTTTCTTTTAATTCCTCAATTGACAAAAATTTTACTTTTTAAAAAAAATCAAGAATAGGTATTGAAAATGGACATATATTTTTCTATATTTCTTTAGATAATGATGTGATTATTCACCTATACTCTTTTAATGTGAATTATAGTGATTAGTGCTTGAGGTTAAACTTAGATTCCTGGAATAAACTCCATTTTGTCATAATACAGCATCTTTTTTCTTTTTCTTTTAATGTATCACTTTATGTAATTTGTTAATACTTTATGAAGAATTTTTGTATCTATTGTTTATCAAGGATAATGGCCCGTAATTTGTTTTTCTTGTTTTTTGGTTTTGTTTGGTTGTTGTTTTTTTCCTTTTTTGGCCACATCTGTGGCATATGGAGTTTCCCAGGCCAGGGATCAAATCCAAGCTGGAGTTTTGACCTGTGCCACAGCTAGAGCAATGCCAGATCTTTAACCCACTGTGCCACAGTGGGAACTCTTGTAATTTACTTTTCTGGAAATATTTTGTCAGCTGGTTTTGGTATCAGAATTATACAGGCCATGGAATTCCCGTCATGGTGCAGTGGAAACAAATCCAACTAGGAACCATGAGGTTGCCGGTCTGATCCTTGGAATCACTCAGTGGGTTAAGGATCTGGTATTGCCATGAGCTGTGGTGTAGGTCACAGATGCGTCTCAGATCTGATGTTACTGTGGCTGTGGCAAAGGCCAGGAGCTGTAGCTCCTATTGGACCCCTAGCCTGGGAATCTCCATATTCTACAAGTGCGGCCCTAAAAAGCAGAAAAAGAAAAAAAATTATGCAGGCCTCATGAAAATACATAGGAAATGTTTCCATTTTGTGATGGTCGTTTTTTTTTTTTTTTGCTATTTCTTTGGGCCGCTTCCACGGCATATGGAGGTTCCCAGGCTAGGGGTCTAATCAGAGCTGTAGCCACCGGCCTACGCCAGAGCCACAGCAACGCACCATCCGAGCCACGTCTGCAATCTACACCACAGCTCACGGCAACACCGGATCGTTAACCCACTGAGCAAGGGCAGGGACCAAACCCGCAACGTCATGGTTCCTAGTCAGATTCGTTAACCACTGCGCCCCGACGGGAACTCCCGTTTTTATGTGTCAAATTGATCAGGTTATATTTCCCAGTTATTCAAACAAAAAGGAATCAAGGCATTGCTGTACAGGTATTCTGTAGATGTGATTAAAGTCCATAATCAGTTGATTTTAAGTAAGAGTGATCATCCTAGATAGTCTGTGTGGGCACAGTTCTGTCAGCTAAAAGGCCTTGAGATCTAAGGCTTCTCGAAATCGGTGGATGAACAGCATCAGCTCCTGCCCAAGAGCCAACCCCACCCCGTCCTTTCTAACAGCCCGCCCTTTGGATTTTGGACTTGCCTAGCCAAGACTGATTGTGAAATATTCTCTTTTTTATATTGTTAGATTCAATTTATTGGTATGTTGTTTGATGTTCCTGAGATAGTTGGTTTGTAATTTGTCTTTAATGTCTTTATCTGGGTTTTATATGCTAGTAATGCTGGACTCAAATTCCCTGGATGAGTGTGGTAAGACTTTTTCACAGAATGTATTTGGTGAAGCCCTCTGGGCCTAAAATCTTTTCTGTGGGAAATTTAAGGATTACAGATTTAAATTCTTAAATCAATATGAAATTATTCAGATTATCTATGTCTCATTATGTCAATCTTTATATGTCACTTTCAAGATATTTGTCCTTTGCATGAACATTTAAACATTTATTAGCTTAGTGTCTATTATTTCCTCTTTTTAATGCCACTAGTATCTCTTGTTATCTGGTGTTAATTCAAGTTAATGGTAATTGCTCCACCTTTTTTTTTCTTTTTACATTTCACTGATACTTTCAAAGAACCATGCTTTATGTTTGTTTTTTTCTTTTGTTTTTCTTTTTTTTTGGTCTTTTTTGTATTTTCCAGGGCTACACCCACGGCATATGGAAGTTCCCAGGCTAGGGGTCTAATCGGAGCTGTTGCTGCTGGCCTATGCCAGAGCCACAGCAACACCAGATCTGAGCCATGTCTGCGACCTACACCACAGCTCACAGCAATGCCGTAACCTTAACCCACTGAGCAAGGTCAGGGATCATACCCACAACCTCATGGTTCCTAGTCGGATTTGTTAACCACTGAGCCATGGAGGGAACTCCTATGTTTGTTTTTTTCTACATAGAAGTTGGTTTTCCATTGGATCTGTGTCTACTTTTTATTTATTTCCATTCTTTTACATATTTTAATATGCTGCAATTTTTTGTTTTTCTCCTGTTTTAATGTGGATTTAAAAACCCTCGACTTTTAGCTTTTTTTGGTGTGACTTTATTTTTTGCTAGGGCATTTTGTCAGTTCACAGCAAAATTAAGTGGAAGTATAGAGATTCCCCAGTGTATCCTCTGAAGCCTTCTAAAAATATGTTAAAAGCTGTAAATTTACTTCTAAGCACAGCTTCAATTTGCAGCCCTCAAATTTTAATATTAGTAGATTTTCATTTTCTTTTAAGACAGAATACTTTCTCATTTATTGTAATTTTGAACTAGGTGATATTTTCAAGTGTTTTATTGAGCTTCTAAATACTTATTAACTTTCTAGTTACCTTTTTGTTACTGATTCCTTGTTAATTCCATGTAGGTTAGAATATGTTCTATACAATTTCTGATCTTTGAAGTTTGTTGATTCTCGTATTAGTATAGTATAATACAATTGAAAAGAATGTGTTATGTAGTTATTCATGGCAGTATTGTGTATTTCCTATTTAGTTCAAGTTTATTGATCATGTTTTCACAATCTTCTATGTCCCTATTGATTTTTATCAGTTTGTTTGGGGGTGAATTTAAATCTCCCGCTATGAACATGGAATTGCCTATTTCTCCTGAGTTCTGTCATATTTTCCATTATGTATTTTGAAGCTACGTTATTAGGATTATATAAATTTAGATTTTTACAAATATCTTCTGGATAAATTGGCCCTTTATTCATATGCAATGTTTTTATTTATTTCTAGGAATCCTTTTTAACTTCATGTTCATAGTGGTGTAGATAGATACTCCAGTTTTCTTTTCATTAGTGTTTTTAAGGAGTACCATTTTCAATGTTTCATCTCTTTTCTATGGTGTTATTTTTAAGGTGTGCTTTATAAAAGTAGCAAATAGATGGACTGCAGTTTTGAATTTTTTAATAAGCTTAAAGCCTGACAAAGGGTAGAAAGGAAGCCACTGATCAATGAGATAGGCAGAACATGTGCATTATATTTTCCCCTGATGCTTTCTGTTGTAAACCAAATGCCACCATTCACTTTTCCATAGAGGTGATTATGACTCTCAATTCTAACTGAAGAATACACATGTCCCTGAGCTAATGGGGTTGTGAAGAGATCCGAGGCAGGAAGGATGTGATTAGTGTATCCCAAGGAAGGGATAGGATGAGAAAATCTGAGTCTCAAGGTTTGTATAGATCTCATCATAGAGATATGACACACCAATGTTCTATAATGTTCTGATTTAACAGAATTAACTGAGTTTGCTGAGGTCAAAGGGAACAGAAGTGATAAAGGAGGGATCTGGGAACCAGAGCTGATCTCTGAACTCTCTGAGACTTGCAAGGTACCATATCAGCTTACGCTTGCAATCTCAATATTAATCATTGGTTGCTATTAGGCTTAGGAGCTTACGGTTAAAAGCCTTCCATGTTTTTCTTTTTCATTGATTTATCCTGTAATTGATATGTAATGAATACGGTTTGATAGAGGTTATATTTTATTTCTTGATCCTTTCAAAGATTTGTGTAGTCAGATCAGGATTTTACTGCCTCCATGAGAATCTTGTGTTAGCTAGCAGCACAGTCCATGTGATAGTCGTTTCATTGAAAGGTTATTTTTAAAATTTCATATGTCTGCAGAATAAATAGATGCAAGGATCTCTCCTACACACACATCAGTAAACAGCATACTGATCAAAAACAAGTCATTTTTTTTCTCTCTCTAAATCACAAGGAAATCTTGCCTTGTTTTCTTGCCAGGAAGTGAATCTTGCTGTGTTTATTGCACTTTAGTTGTACCTTCTGCAGAATGAGCAATAATTTAAGAAAATCTGGACTATGGGTATTTATCACAGTTTGAAATAGAATTCTTAAGAATCTGACAGCAGAACTAAAATTTTTGAAATTCTTTTGAGATATTAGCAGTCTTAATGATCCCAATTTCATATTTTAATACTGTAAACAATAAAAATACTATCTACTGATTGACTTTGTGTTTAAATATATACTTCACATTATGCCTAATATAAGTATGAGAGCAGGCAAGTGAGGATTCATATAAGACTGGAGAGAGCCAGAGTATGGATGGCATAGTTATTTGCATAAAGTAAGATGAATCCCTTTTTATTGATGTTTATAGACAACATGTTCTTTGGCACAAGCTTCACAGAGCCTATGAGGTACAAATCCCTTGGAATTAAGGTTAAGAGTAACATGTAGGTAGGTACCTAGGAATTCCTACAGGACTGTAAGCGACTGGGAAGGTAAATGCCCAGGAGGCCAACAGGCCTTGTCTTCAGCTGGTGCTTGTGGAAGGAGTGTGTTAATCTGCGATATGAGATACAGTGTTCATCCCACAGGGAGAGACGCCCTTGTGAACGTGGGATGAATGAATTGCAGCTGGTCATGGTGAGTGATGTTTTTTCTATGTTTTTGGATTCAGTTGACTAAAATTTTGTTGAGAATCTTTGTGTCTATACTCATCAAAGCAATATTGGCCTGTAATTTTCTTTTTTGGTAGTATCTTTGTCTGGTTTTGGGATTAGGGTGATTGTGGCTTCATAGAATGTCTTTGGAATTATTCTTTCTTCTCAACCTTTTGAAAAGTTTAAAGAGAATGGGTGTAAGTTCCTCTTTGTATGTTTGGTGGAATTTGCCTGCAAAGCCATCTGGTCCTGGACTTTTGTTTGTAGGGAGTGTTTAATTATATGTTCAATTTCATTTCTAGTGATCTGTCTGTTCAGTTGATGTGTTTCTTCTTGATTCCGTTTTGGTGGGCTCTATGTCTCTAGAGAGTGTCTATTTCTTCTAGGTTTTCAAATTTGTTGGCATGTAATTGTTGATAGTATTCTCTTATGTTTTTTGTATTTCTGCAGCATCTGTTGAGATTTCTACTTTGTCATTTCTCATTTTGTTTGAGTTCTTTCTCTCCTCTTCTTGGTGAGTCTGGCTAGAGGTTTGTCAATTTTGTTTACCCTTTCAAAGAACCAGCTCTTAGTTTGATTCATTTTTTTTTCCTAATGTTTTTTGGATCTCTATTGTATTGATTTCCTCTCTGATCTTTGGTGATTTCCTTCCTTCTGCTGACTTTAGGTTTTGTTTGCTCTTCTTTTTCTAGTTCCTTTAGGTGGTGGGTTTAAGTTGTCGATTTGAGATTTTTCTTCTTTTTTTGAGGAAGGCCTGTATTGCTATGAACTTTCCTGTAAGCAGTGGTTTTGCAGCATCCCGTAGATTTTGAATGGTTGTGTTTTCATTATCATTTTTCTCGAGGTATTTTTTAATTTCCCATTTGATTTCCTCATCAACCCATTCTTTTTTTTTTTTTTTAGTAGCATGTTGTTTAGTCTCCATGTAGTTAGTTTTCTTTTAAATTTCTTTTTCTGGGAGTTCCTGTCGTGGCGCAGTGGTTAACGAATCCGACTAGGAACCATGAGGTTGCGGGTTCGGTCCCTGCCCTTCCTTGCTCAGTGGGTTAATGATCTGGCGTTGCCGTGAGCTGTGGTGTAGGTTGCAGACGCGGCTCGGATCCTGCGTTGCTGTGGCTCTGGTGTAGGCCAGTGGCTACAGCTCCGATTGGACCCCTAGCCTGGGAACCTCCATGTGCCGCGGGAGTGGCCCAAGAAGTAGCAAAAAGACAATAAATAAATAAATAAATAAATAAATAAATTTCTTTTTCTATGGTTGATTTCTAGTTTCATGCCATTATGTTCAGAGGTGATACTTGAAATAATTTCTACATCTTAAATTTGTTGAGGTTGGTTTTGTGCCCCAGTATGTGGTCAATTATTAAGAATGTTCCATGTGCACTTGAGAAGAATGTATATTTTGTTTTTTTCTTTTTTTGATGTAATGTCCTGAAAATATCAATTAAGTCTAACTTTTCTATTGTGTCATTTTGGATATCTGTTGCCTTATTGCTTTTCTGTCTAGAGGACCTGTCCATTTATGTAAATGGGGTGTTAAAGTCTCCTACTATTATTATATTCAAATCAATTTCTCCTCTGATATCTGTTAGTATTTGTTGTATGTATTTGGGTGCTCCTATGTTAGGGGCATATGTACTGATGATTGTAAATACTCCTCTTGACTCAATCATTTTATCATTAAATACTGTCCTTCTTTGTCTTTCTTTGTGGCCTTCATGTTAAAGTCTATTTTGTCAGATATGATTATTGCAACTCCTGCTTGCTTGTCTTTTCCATTCACATGAAAATCTTTTTCCACCCCCTCATTTTCAATTTATATATGTCCATTGTCCTAAAGCTAGTTTCTTATAGGCAACATGTTGTAGGTTCTTGGTGTTTTGTACAGTCCGCTGCTCTGTCTTTTGATTGGAGCATTCAGTCCATTGACATTTTAAGGTAATTATTGATATATGTGTATTTATTGCAATTTTAAACTTTGTTTTCCAATTGATTTTATGTTTCTCATTTGTTCTTTCTCTTTTTGTTTAGATGATTTCCTTTTATTTTATGCTTGTGTCCTGTTCTTTTTAGTGTTTGTGAATGTATTGTTTGGTTTTGATTTGTGGTTGCCCTGTTTTTCAAGTATGTTAACCCCTTCCTATATCTGCTTGCTTTTGCCTGATATTCATATAGGCTTCAAATCACTCTAGGAAAAAAAAATAGTCTAGATTTTTTTACTTTCCTTCCCCACATTTTATGACTTTGATGTCCTTTTTTTAGCATCTTCATGTTTATCCTTTTCCTCTTCCTTGTGTTCATCGTCATTTTCATAATAGGGTTTTTTTTTCTCCCTTTTAGTTTTGTATACCGTCTTGTTTATGTGATTACTTTCCAGTTGTGATGTCTCCCATCCTATTTCTTCTTACTTCTTTTTTATTTAGAGGAGCCCTTTCAGTATTTCTTTTAGAAGGGGTTTAGTATTGTTGTACTCTTTCATTTTTTGTTTGTTGGAGAAATTCTTTATTCTTCTATTTTAAATTATATTCTTGTTGGGTAGAGTATTCTAGGCTGTGCATTTTTTTCCCTTTTAGAAATTTGAATATATCCTGCTACTCTCTTCTGACCTGTAGTGTTTCTGCAGAGAAATCAGCTGATAGCCTTATGGTATTCCTTTATAATTAACTCTTTGTTTTTCTCTTTCTGCCTTTAGAATCCTCTCTTTACCTTTAGCTTTTGCCTTTTTTTATTGTAATAAGTCTTGGCGTGCCTGTTTGGGTTGAACCTGTTTGGGCCCATCTGTGCTTCCTGTATCTTGATGTCTGTTTCCTTTAGATTTGGAAAGTTTTCAGCCATAATTTCTTCAAATATATGTTCAATCCCCTTTTCTTTGTCTTCTCCTTTTGGAATCCCTATTTTGCATAGATTGGCCTGCTTTATGTTATCCCACAGATCTCTCATGTTGCTTTCATGTTTTTTCAGTTGTATTCCGTCTGCTGTCCTGATTGGGTGATTTCCATTATTCTGTCCTCCAAGTCACTAATTCGTTCCACTGCATTATTCACTCTGCTCTCCAATGCCTTTAACTCAGTTTGTGGATCTGTAAATGAATTTTCTACTTTATCTTGGCTCCTTATATTATCTAGTTCCTTTCTAACACAATGTGCATTACTGTTCATATCCTCTCTTAATTCCTTCAAAATCATTCTTAATTCCTTCAGTACTTTCACTGTCTCCTTTTTGAACTCAGTGTCTGTTAGACTACAGAGATCTGTTTCATTATTTGCTCCTGCAGGTGAATTTTCCTGTTTTTTTTTTTTTTTTTTTTTTAACTGAGAATGGTTTCTGAGATTCTTCATTTTGCTTAAGTTTTCTCTTTCTGTGAGTTTAGGGAAATCAACTACTGTGGTTTTGGAGGGCTGTTTATGTGCAAGAGTACCCCTGGGTATTTTGTGAGGGCTTACTACTTATTTTTGATATGAGCGTTTGGATACTTGCTGTCTCTTTCCTCAGTGTGAGCAGGCTGTTATCCCTTTGATAGGTTGCTGCGTGTGCACTGGGGGAGAAGAAGGCCATGGGCATGGCTAGTAGTCAGTGCCTGGTTTCTGGGCCCTTGACTGTAGGAAGGACCCCCAGGAAGGTGGCACATGCTGCTCCTAGTTGCAGGGCCCTGGGAAGTGTCAGTGAGCCTCAGGCACATTTAGGCAGGGCCTGGATCATGTGGCAGTGGCAGCAGTAGGGTGTGTTCATTCCCAGGCGAGTGAGAGCAATAGCGGGTGGTACTTGGTTGCATTGTGCTTACCTGTGCCAACTTCTAAGGTGACTGGGGCCACAGGTGGTGCCTGCTCATGGACACCTAGTGGTGATGGGCCATGGCCTCTAGAGTCAGAGATAACTGTGGTGTTTTGCCCCCACTGCCTGTAGACCACACAAGAAGCACCCCATCCCGCTTAGCCCACACATGAGGTATTGCCACTCATAGCCGGTGCAAGAGTGGCCAGTGCACGTAGCCTGCACAAGAGGCACTTTGCCACCCCTAGCCCTACCCTCTGAGAGCCCATGCATGTGCAGAGAAAGATATTTCTGTGGTGGTCCACCCCTACTCCTCTTGTGTTCCCTAACAATGGCACCTTGCCTCTCCTGTGGGCCCAGACCTCCTCCTGGGCTCCCTTGGCTGTAGTGCTCCACTCCCTAGCTTCCTCAGGCTGTCTCCACATTGGCAACCCTAGTCCTTTCCCTGGAACTGACCTCTAGAGCCTGAGTCTCAGCACCCAGCCCAAACCCGAGCATCTCAAACCGTGGTGTCCTGGGGGGTGGTACTGATGGTCTTTGTGGCTCTGTCTCTATTTTGCCCTCTTCAGTCCAATTGCTGCACTTTTCTCTGTGGCTTTGAGGTCCCTCCATTTCAGCTGATCTCCCTGTTAGTTAGGTGGCTTTCCGGGGTGTGGGCTCCTTTCCTCTTTCTCAGCTCCCTCTCAGGAGTGCTAGTCCCATCCAGATTCCTTCTCTCTCGCTCTCTTTTTTTCCCCTTTGTTCTACCCAGTTATGTGGAGGGTTTCTTGCACTTTTTGGAGGTTTAAGGTCTTCTGCCAGCGTTTAGTAGGTGTTCTGTGTGAATCGTTCTACATGTAGATTTTTATTTTTTATGTATGTGGGTGAAGGCGAGAGCCACATCTAACTTGTCTCTGCCGTCTTGATTGGACCTGTGAACCTCCCGCCATTTAATGTAATTGCAACAGAGAAAGTCAAGCTGTAACTGAGTCCCAAACCATTGTATTGTAGCTGAGTCCCAAGTCATTACTTCCTTGCTCATTGGCTAGATCTGGAGAATTGTCAAATTTCTTCCATATTATGAAGAAACTCACCATGGCCTCTAGGAATAAAGCAGTGTCTTCTTTTCCAGGTTTTTTGAGTGGGCAGGTGTTTAAACAAAACCATTAACATTTTTCACTAGAATTATTTTCTTTACTGTTTTTGTGTCTACCTTATTAATAATTCATTTAGATGCCAGTGAGGTTTGTCAGAAACAGCTTCACAGGACAGCATTCTTCCTGAAGATGAGAGGTGCTCATCACACTCCCTTCCTCAGGTGGTGGCGACAAGGTCCTCTGCCTTAGTCATCCTGACGTCCCAACCAGGCTGCTTGTCTGCACCAGGAAGGCTGACCTGCAGTGGACCCAGGTGGATTTCCTGGGATTCACTAGTGTGTGAAATCTAGCTTTTGTACTTCCCTTGATAGCATCACACCAGTTCATGGTGCATGATATAGAAAAGGTCAAACTGATCTCCTCTTTGGACTGTATCGAATAACTGTGTTGGTTTTGTTGACTCAGAAAAACTGATTCCACACTTTTCCCCTTAGTCTCTCATAAAAGCCTAGTGGTTTTACAACAGGAAGTCTTCACCAAGAAAAAGCAAAACCTGAAAAAGAAGATATGGAATAAGAAAAGAAACATCTCAAAAACTATTGACGTGCCTTCATTTCTTTAAGGTTATCAATCTTTGGAAGGCCTAGAGTTGGGAAGAAAATACAGAGAGGACAAAAATTATAGTAGGTATGAGGTTTACAGGTCATATTACTTTAAAGGTGCATCCTCAATCAAAATAGACTTGAGATACTATTTTTGCTTTGACCAGAGAAAAGCCACAGTCACTTTGGTGTATATGACATCATCTACGAAAAATAGCACCTGCTTTTTTAAGTCCTTGTATAATATAAGCTGTGTCAGTGGTTCGAATGAGTGACCTCTTAGGGTCCAACTTCATGAGCTTCTTAAGATTCTTTGGGTCCTTGGACTTAGTCGTAATGGACTTAGAGTTTCAGTTTGTTATGTATGAGCTGGTAAGCACTTTACCTGCATGATCGCATTTAATTCCCACCAGCATCCCTTTATTGTTGTTGGTATATCCCAGTTTTCACTATGATTGAGAGTAGGTGTAGGGCCTTACCCTCCCTGCTAATATCCAAGAAGGTTGGCCCTAAGCCCCGTCTTCAGCACAATATCTGGCTAATGGAATTTCCATTCCAGGTTTAGGTTTTCATTCTCTGCAAACTAAAGAATTATTCTGAATTGTGATAAATCAGTATATACTCTCAAGTGAAATATTTCATCCAACAATTTTTTTTGTATTTCTTCATGTGGGTTCATAGAATTTGGATAGAATTCCCAAATGCTATGCTCCAAGTAGGCTATAAGCACAGCAGCATAATGATGGTCTTTATTTCTTGGTACTTTAGGACTTGGGTCACTTGCTTCTGGGTCACCATGTTTCTTTCTCCCCCATCATTGTCTCTGTGACATAGTGTAACAGAGGCACAGAGGCACTGGCCATGGGGAGGTGGGCCATCAGATGAGCCTGAATTCCAGTTAGATATGGGCGGGGAGAATTGAGTGTGTAGCCTGGGTTATGCTCCTTGGAATTCCTGGGAGTGTGGAAGGAAGAAATGAGATTGGCCTCAAGGAAGGGATATTTGTCGTGCACCAGAATTGTGTTTCCTTCTTCAGAGAGTTGGCTCTTTGCTTAGATAGTATTTTTGTCTTCTACAAACTTGTATAAAGAGTTTGAGACAGCTGGCAAGAAAAGGTTCACAAATGTATGTCCATAGATACATATAATTATAAACCCATACCTTGTGTTTTACTTCCCTTGTTTTTGTAATATCCAGTCCACTATGAGGCTGGCTATAGTATGACCTACAAGTAGAGACAAAACTCTTGCAGAAAGCCTCTTTGAACAGCTTCAGAATTTAGGGCCATGAGATCTAACGGACTTAACCTAACTAGGGAGCTTCTGAGAGCAACAGTTACCCACTGGTCCTTATGGCTACCAAGGAAAAACACTGACAGAGCGCCCCTGGAGCTCTGCTTCTTCTGGGCTGTGCCCACAGCATGTGGAAGTTTCCAGGCCAAGATAGAGCCCTTCATTTTGATCTTAGGTCTGCTTCCCAGGTAACCTGCCAGGCTGGGTTAGTCATAAAAGGCCCTTACCTGGAGAGAG
Source organism: Sus scrofa (assembly GCF_054392235.1). Lineage (NCBI taxonomy): Eukaryota > Metazoa > Chordata > Mammalia > Artiodactyla > Suidae > Sus > Sus scrofa. Next base: position 71,955,946 of record NC_139393.1, read on the forward strand.
CCAGATTATTGAAACTGGTGATTTTCCGATCAAATGATGTGAATCTGCTAAAAACTATAACTTGGATTTTTTTCATAATTGACATTTCATTAAGTTTTTTTTTTCTTGTCAACTTATGATGGCAAGCCAAGTGACTTTACCTAAGACCATACACAGAAGCAACCAGAAGGACCCCTCCCCATGAGCATGAAGGGCATAGCAGGGTGGGATGTGTCAGTTAATCCAGGAGCTGTAAGAAGTCGTACAGGCGTATGTATAACAGGGGAGAGGTCGGACAGCTCTATCTCCACTTACGGTTGGAACTTGTTCCTTCAGAATTCTATTCCTCTTCACTCTAAGTTTTATGTTGATACCGCAGCAGAGCCTGGGAGAAACAGGAAAAGCAAAGGGGTCTCCATCCAGATAATGCAGTTTGGTTTACAAGGGCTCCTGGCCACAAAGTCACAGTTGTGGAAGTTTCCCTGCTAGCCCATCCCTCAGAGATGTGACTGGGGCCAGCTGCCCTGGGTGATGAGGTGGGAAGGCCCTGGGCTGGTGAGGTCAGGATGCAGGTGCTGGTGCTGAGAGGACCCAGAACAACCAGTGTTAAGTAGGAAAAGCCTCTTAACCTTCCTAACCCAGCTCTCTCTTGGTCAAAACTTCTATGACCTGTGACTACTCTCTGCACGTTACTCATGCCACACTTCCCTCTAAGAAATCCTCTAAGAAAAGCGTTCAGATATTCTTTCCTGTGTTTGCCCAGTGCTCTGCGCCTTGTCCAGATGGTCATGGATTTATATCCATCTGGGATCATAAACTTTAGAGGCCTTGGCCCAGGCTGAGTGAATCAGCCCGTCCTCAGCAGCCCACCCCGGTTTCCCAGCACAGGGACACTGAGTGTCGCTTGAGTTCCCCTCACCTGAAGCTGTGCACCATGGTGTCATGCTTTTCGTGATAAAGATGGATACTTAAGTGAGAATCAGCCAGTGGCTTAGGTTTCTATTCTTCCTGCTATATTTTTAGATCAAGGTCATTTCCTGAGATTTAAAATCACCTCGTGAGATGAGGTGATGATTAAGTGCATGCTCACTTAATGTTCACTTAAGATCTCTTGGCACAGTGCCTGGTATGCAGTAAACACCTAGTAAATGGCATCTGCTGTTATCACCATTAGCCTTTGAAATGGACATTTAGATACTTAGCATAATGAAAGAAAGCTGGCTTACATGGTGGGGCAAACTTAAATATGTCACAGTGGCTCATAACCTGGGCTCTCTGGCTCTGTGACTTATGCTTTGCCGTCTCCACCACGTTGCGTTTCCTCTCCCTGTGCCTCAGTATTTCCATCTGTAAAATGAGACCATACTGTTACTCAGTAGTGCTGCTGTGAGGAGTAAGGAGGTAATAGGTGTGAAGTACTGAACACCCTATACACAGTCAGCACTCAGTAAATGTTAACTATGGGTAGAAGACCAAGAAAAGGAGTTCCTACTTCCAAAGGTCACCATGTGACTTTTTCCCTACCTTTCTGGTCACTAAATTTATAATTAGCCACTTCTTTATCCCTACACCTATAGCAGAGGCTTCTGGATCCCTCATCTATGCTACCTGTGTGGTCATCTACCTACTGACACCTGCTGACTCCTGATAATTGGGATTCAAGCCCTACTCTCTGAGCCTCAAATATTCTCCTCTGTTAAAAATAGCAATGCCTGCTTCATAGGCCCCTTGTATATCAAAGAGCTGATACCTAGAAAGATCTTATCAGAGTTTTTGATGCACGTATATCATGAGGACCACCTGTAATTTTATTTCTTTGACGGTAAAACATTCCCTACCATTCCAACAAGTCTTTCGAGGAAAGAAGTTTAATCCTCACTAATCCATTAAAGTTTATCTTTGCAAAGAATCCTTGATAGAGAGGCCTCTGTATCTTTTTTCCTATTTCAGACATTTCTTCTTGTGATGGGTGTGGTGGGCGTGATGGTGGTGGTGATTCCTTGGACTGTGATACCCTTGATTCCACTTGGCATCATCTTCTTTGTTCTTCGGAGATATTTCTTAGAGTCGTCACGAGATGTGAAACGCCTGGAATGCGCAAGTGAGTACCTGGGCTCTCGGGGTGGGATGCAGATGCAGGCCGGCTTCCATTTATGCTGTAATTAACCAGATCCCTGAAATCCTGCAGGTGCTGTCTTCTGGAATTTCTCACCAAGTGAACCTTAGGTAACTGAGTATTATGGCCACTGGGAGTCCCTTATGGCACATGGAACTGGTGGCAAGTGAGCTGCAGCTTTGCATTTTAGCGCGAGGATGAATGTGAGCACTGTGAGAACAGGGCCCGTTTCTGTCTTGTTCATGACATACGTCCGAACAGAGCTGCCACTCAGTAAATGTTTCTCTAGAAAAAAAAATATTTTATCCTGTTGGAACTAATGTAGAAGGAAAATAAGGGAATTTTTCTTCCCCTGAAGTTACTAGAAATATAAAGGAAAGAAAGACTAGATAAAGGAGAGGAGGCATCAGGAAATATATGTTAGAAGTGATATATTTGAAAAATAAATTGTTTTATATGTTCAAAAGGCAAATTAGTTGCAGTTGCTAAATATTTTGAAAAGATAAGCCCTGTTCTTTTCAGGTTTGCTCTTTGTTGTCACCAGTAATTGGTGTTAATGCCACAGTGTTTGTGGTCCTCCCTCCCCAAGGCTGGTCATAGGAATGGATGCTGAGAATAATCCCCTTGGGAGGCCCTGGGAGGGGGCGGTGTCTGTTCAGCACACATGTAATCTATTGCTCCGTTTGACTGCCTAGATTTGGAATATCATTTCTAGTCTACAGGTAATCAGAAAGGCTGAAATTCATTGTTAATGCACCAACACATTTCATCATTATGAAAACCAAAAAGCATGAGACTAGAATTGTTACATTCTTTTTAAAGGTCTATGAGTGGTTGCCAAAAAGTAAAAAAGGAAGATGTTTGTATCCAAAACCTCAACCATGGATAGTTCCTGCGAATTAATACCAACTGAACTTTCTGGAAGCCAAGCCAAGAAGAAAAGCCTTTTGAGTCCCATAGTTTTCTATATCTATTAAGTGGAGTAATCTAAATTCATCAAGACAAAGAAGTTTTTTTGTTGTGATATTTGCGTGCTTTGTTTTTAATAATACGCTCTTAAGAGGCACTTGTCCTGAGCATTTGAGTAAAGGATGGTGGGCCTCAGTTTCCTAAAAGCTGTAGAAACGTTTCTCACTCATCAAGGGGAGCAGCTCAACCCCCTGAGGTCTGGTTTGTGAGGAGTCTGAATGGACAGCAGAACAGCGGAGTCCAGGTGTGTGTGACCATGTGACGTGGTAGGAGGCAGGACCTGGGGAGGCAGGAGAGGAAGTGAGAGCTCCATCCAGCCTTCTGCGTAGACAGGGCCTCAGATGTTTTGTGACTTGAGGCCACTTGTGAAGTGGAGTCACTCAGCAGTCTTGTTGCAAAGCAGTTTTCTGGTACATTACAGGAGGGGTGGTTCCAGAAGGAATGTTTGCCAGAGATCTGTGCCTGGGGCTGGGACCACCTTCTGTCCGTGTGGTCATGGAGAGAAGGACACCCCCTGAGGCTTTTTTCAAGAAGCAGTAGAGGATTTTCTCAGGGTTTGATCTGGAGAGTCTGAGAACTCTGGCCCTCATGTGTGTGGAATGTTGAGATTTTTGGCACCCTAAATAGGCTGCAGGAGTTGGAGAATGAATTCAACCCAGATGCTCCTTCCTCCACACCCCAGGTAACCAAGTGTGGTGGATGGTTGATTAGAGCTGTTTATGTTTTCTCTCTAGGTGGTGGGTCTGTGCCATAATAATAACACCACTATCTTCCCTATGCAGTAACTGGTAGTGTGTCTTAAGGCCACTGTTGGAGCCACCAGCAAAAGAAGGTATAACCCTGCTTCATCCTTGTGCTCTGAGGGACCACTGAAGTCCCAAGATTTATTTTCAGATCCTGTTGCTTCATCTTAATGAAAGGTCTACAGCTAATTATAATTTCTTCCCCCATTTGCAAAAGTGGGCATAGTAACAGTCACTTATGGATCCCTGCATAAAACCAGCAAGGCCTTATGTTGCCTTTTTCTGGTCAGCTCTATTCCTTTAGCTGTGCCCGAATGATGAAGCCACATCCACATTCTGTCTGAAAGGTGCTGTAATCAACTAGCAATGTCTGCCATGGGCACCGCTAGGGAGGATTAGCATGTGTGACATGTGTATTCAGACCATGGAGTCTCAAGTCTGCTGTTTTAAGGGTTCTTAGGCCAGTTTCCCAGGGACTTTGTTCAGCTTCAGGTACTTAATAAGATGCACAGGAATGTGAAGGCTATTGGATGTTAGCTGAGTAAGATTTGGGGTTTTCTAAACATAAACAACAAAGTCTAGGGAAAAGTGCCTGTAGTCACGCATGGGAATCCTTAACCCTGATTACTCTCCCTCTGAGACAGTGTGGCTGTGATTAAAAGCACAGCCTTGGGAATCAGAGAGTTGGCTGAGTAAGTGGGTTAACTGACTGACTCTTGGGCAGTGTGTGCTCTTAATCCCTCAGTCTGGTTTTCTCTCTGTCAAGGATATAACAATACCTGCCCTCTGTGGTCTCATGAGGATTTCTTGAGTTGATGCTTATAAAGTGCTTGCCAGCTTCTCTCAAAGGCATAGAACCTTGAACATGAGGGAAGTAACATATTAACAACTCATGGGCATCACGTAGCGTGAACGATAACCCGCAGCAGGGCTGTCAGCCTGGGGGCCTTGCATTCAGTTCCCTGCCCTCCCCCTGCCAGGGAGGATCTGCAGGCCTTGTGGGGGTGTGTCCCCAAGAGTCCTCGAGGTGGTGTAAACACAGCCGTCAGTCATGCGAACTGTAGGGTTACAGGTGTCTGTGACTGCGTACCAAGGCCATGGCTGTGACATAGTCTCTTTCAGAATAGCGAGCTCAGTCTTTGTGGGAAAAGGATGTTACTTTGGGCGAGATGATGCAAGAGTCTTAATTTTAGCCTAGTTTTCTTTGCAGACTCTCCAGTTCATGCACCCTGGTAGCTTGCTCAGTCGTAAGTGGGTTTGGAAGAAACAGGATAACTTTTCATGGGTCTAGTTTCCTGCTGGATTCTGTGCCTCTTTGGCATGAGGTGAGGTAGGTGATGGGTGTTTGGTGTCCCCAGCGATCAAGGCTGAGATGACACCTGATTTCTAAAGTGCATTCCATCCTCCATCCCTGCTGGAAAGAAGTACCTGCAGCTTTGATCTCCTGAGAAGGGAAGCAGCAGAGGGTGGCCAGGCTGAAGAGTTCACCTCACGACTCTTCTGGGTGACCAGCATGTCTGCTTCCTTCTCAGAAGCCTTGTCTGTGATGAGTAGTGTTGACGTCACAGCGTTTGCTCTGGGATGAGAGCGGGGTTCTAGTGAGTTCTCTGTGCTCTCTGGGGCTGGACTCCTGGCCCCTCCTGACAGGATAATGGGCCCTGGAATTCTCCCGCATTGTCCCTGTGACCCCCCCCCCCCGCTTCCATATGGACTGAGTTCTGGGGGCGGGTTGGGACACCTGCTGGGGCTGCAGGAAAGGCCTGATCAGAGCTTCCAGCCTTCCTTACTTGGAGCATGAGTTCAATATGTGTTCATGCTGCTGTGTTAAAAGTGCAAAGTTAAACTAAAATAAATAAAATTAAAAGTCGCTCAATAGAATGAAGGGAAAAAGCAGTGTGGATGCTGGAATAAGACCCCAAACCTGCAGCTGGCCAGTCAGAAGCTCCAGCGAGTCTCTTACGGCTCTTTGTCTGACTTTGATACAAGAGGAAATCTTAGGTCATGTCCCGGTTTAGAGAAGGATTTTTTTCATGAACACACCATCACAGGTGAGGGTCCCTAACAGTGAAGGTTCCTGGTCAGATGTCCTAGTGGAAAGAGCCCCAGCCTGAGTGGCTGGTCACTGGCCCATGGCCCAGGCTGTGCTCCCCCAGCCCAGGACTTCCCACCCTCTCTGAACCCCAGTGTCTCACAGGAGGAAGCTGCTCCATCCTTGCTTGCAAATCAGGGACACTAAGCACAGAGGAGGTTCTGTGTCTTGGCCCATTTGTACCCAGTACCCCCAACACATGCAGCGCCCATGTGCACATCGGTACTGAGTGAACTGCCCCCAGACAGGCATTTGGATGCCAGGCTAAGGAATAAGGTCCTGAAAATAATCTGGAGTTTTCCCCCATTCATTGCTATCGCCTCCATCATTTTCTAACATCTCTGTAGCCCCCTGTGAGTTGTTACCTTCCCCTAAACACCTAGGTTTTGCTGACACTCCTTCTCTAAGAGACACACAGGTACTAAGTGCTGAGTGTTTCCTGCTGATAAAGCACAAGTTATCACTCATCCCGGACAGAGGTCACAGGCTCCGAGTCTGCCCTTGACCACAGTGAGTTACAGCCTGGTTCACGGTGGGGAATGAAAGCCGTGAGGGCTCCTCCCTGCCCAGCAGCCTGAGCCCACCTGTTCAGTGATGGGCAGGAGCCTGGCCCTGGTGCTGGTGTTCAGTGGGCTCTTAGGGCAGACGGCAGAGAGACGAATGGCCAGTCATGTGCCACCAACTCCTAAACCCATGTGAAGTCTCTCAAAAGAGAATGGCCACTAAGGCCACCGTCTGCTTCTAAAAGGGTGATGATGTGAGTGTCACATGCCACAGGGACCTCCAAATGCCAGGACAGGTCTCCAGCAGGGTAGTTATAAAAACATCCATCAGGTTCCCAGAGCAGAAGTCATAATAATTCAAAGACAACTTGGCTGCATGGGTCCTGTGGGCACAAGGGCCCTGTGGTACCAGGTGCGCTGTGACCCGTGTAGCACAGGTGCAAGGAAAGTCCCAGGATGCAGGGTGATGGCAGACTGTCCCCTCACCTTTTTTATCTCGCACCTGTCCTGGGCCTGGCACTGTTCCAGTTTGGGGGACATACCAATTTCATCCCAGCCCTCAGGTTACTCACCTAAGGTGGGGACAACCCACAGCTCCTCAAAATTCAGTGTGGTTAGGGTTAGGGTCACGGAGAATTAAATCTGAAAATACTACTCACTGAGAAATTCGTAAATAGTAATTACACAGGAATAAAAAGACTCAAATGTCGCCATATGCAGCAACGTGATGTACGTAGAGAATGTTATTCTTAGTACAGTAAGTCAGAAAAAAACAAATACCATATGAGATCACATATGCAGAATTGAAAAAATAAGACAAATGAATCTCTATTCAGAATAGAAACTCTGTAACATCGAAATCAAACCCACGGTTATCGAAAGGGAGAGGGTCAGAGGAGGGAGGGACAGAAGAGGAGTGTGGGGTTAACAGATCCGCACCACTGCACATCAGATAGGGAGCAACAAGGGTTTACTGTGCAGCACAGGGAGTTGTATTCAGTCTTTTGTAAGAACCTCTAATGAAGTATAACAGAAAAACCTCAATTACTATGCAATGTTCCTGAATGTAACATGACATTGTAAACCAACTACATGTCAGTAAATTAAAAACAATTAGTGAATAGTTTCCACCTGGGGATGTGTCCGGGAAGAATTTGGAGGGAGGTGTGTTTGAGGGGGACCTTGATGGATGAATTAGTGAAGAAAGAATTTCGTGATCTTGGAGTTCCTGTTGTGGCTCAGTGATTAACGAATCCGACTAGGAACCATGAGGTTGTGGGTTCGATCCCTGGCCTAGCTCAGTGGGTTAAGGATCCTGTGTTGCCATGAGCCGTGGTGTAGGTCACAGATGCGGCTTGGATCCCGCGTTGCTGTGGCTTAGGCATAGGCTGGCGGCTGCAGCTCCAATTCGACCCCTAGCCTGGGAACCTCCATGTGCCATGGGTACGGCCCTAGAAAAGACTAAAAAAAAAAAAAAGGAATTTCATGATCTAAATGTAGCTGTGATTTGGATTTGGTCAAAGAGGGGTTCAAAGAGAAGCTTTCATTTCCAAGGTGTTAAAGTGAAGCTGATGTGAACAGGAGTTTGAGGTTCACACGGAGGGTCCTCTCCAGAAGGGGTGTCATCCCTCCTCCCCCAGACAGCCCCCCAGGCAGTCCTAGGTGTGCCCCTTGGTGGGATGTATGACCCCAGAGCAGGGGAGGCAGTGGGTTTCCTGGCATCCAGCCTCCCTGACCTGCTCTGTCGTGTCTCTGTCTCTGCTTCCCCAGCTCGGAGCCCAGTCTTTTCCCACCTAGCATCTTCTCTCCAGGGACGCTGGACCATCCGGGCGTTCAAAGCCCAACAGAGGTTTCAAGAGCTGTTTGACGCTCACCAGGATTTGCACTCAGGTCTGTGAGTTTCTGGAAATGATTCAAAGTAAGGGATGAGCTGCCTTCTGAGGTCTGACGTCCCCCTCAGGTGGCCCTGCTGGCCAGCACCTCTCTCTGTGCTGCCCTGGTCCCCCTCTGCACATCCTCCCCCTCCCCCACCCTCCCTCTCAGCTTCCCCTCTGTGCTCCCCTCTGCCCCTCACAGCCCTGCTTTTCTCCCCTGACTGCTTTGCATTGTCCTTCCCTCACGGTGCCCTGCGGATTTCTGTCCCTTTAGGACAGGGGTCTACAAACTTTTCTTCCTTTCTTTCTCTTTCTTTCTTTCTTCTTTGTAAAGATCCAGATAGAAAATGTTTCAGGCTTTGTGTGCTCTACTGTTGCATTTGCTCACCTTTGCTGTTGTGGCACCAAAACAGGCAAAAAGTATATATCAGCTAATGGTGGCGGCTGTGTTCCATAAAACTTGATTCATAAAACCAGATGAGGGCAGTTCTTAGATAACAGGCTGTAGTTTGCCAACTCTCCTCAGAGTATGCAGGGTGGCAGAAGTGATTGAGGAAAATAATTTCCTGATTTGCCACCCACTTGATGAGTATTATTCTTTGTAGCAGTGATGTTTTTTTCTAGGGTAGAATTTTCAGAATTTCCTCTAAGCCTGTAAGATCCTGGCCCAGCTTTGCAATCTTTATTCTATTTTGTGCAATAACATTTTCAAAGCCACATGCAGATCCTTGTAGCTGATAGTCATTTAGATACTGGCCTCTAAGAATAAACATGTGCAGGGCCCTGCCATGAGCACAAGAAGGTGCTGGAAACAGAGGGAGCTGTGCTCTGCTGTCAGAGAACCAGGAACCGTCAACTTGTGAGAGGAAGAATCTCCCTTGAGGCCCCAGCCCTGCAGGAAACACACCAGTGAGACCATTTTCCATCTTTGTCCTTGTGACCGTATTTCTGTTATGACCTGTGGGTTGAGGTTTTCAGCACACGCTTCCCACCAGCCCCTGGACTGATTCCTCTGTGTCCCACATGTTGTCTGGTGTGAGAGCCTAGATTTCTGGAATCTTCAGGTTCCTTGAGGGGATGACTTTGTGTGAAAATCTCCTGTAGCTCAACTGAGCAACATGCTCCATCTCATGAGAAGCTGCTAACGTGTTTTCTCTGCTTGTTTGTTATCCTTATTTCGGTTCACGAATCCAGAGGCCTGGTCCTTGTCTTTGACCACATCCCAATGGTTCGCCCTATGCCTGGATGCCATCTGTGCCGTCTTTGTCATTTGTGTTGCCTTTGGGTCCCTGTTTCTGGCAGAAAGTAAGTAAAGATGTGGGTAACTATTTGTGGTATGATTACAGTTTATGGCTTCATATACATTTATTTTATTTTATTTTATTTTAGTCTTTGTTGTTGTTTTTGTTGTTGCTGTTGCTATTTCTTGGGCCGCTCCCGCGGCATATGGAGGTTCCCATGCTAGGGGTTGAATCGGAGCTGTAGCCACCGGCCTACGCCAGAGCCACAGCAACGCGGGATCTGAGTCACGTCTGCAACCTACACCACAGCTCACGGCAACGCCGGATCGTTAACCCACTGAGCAAGGGCAGGGACCGAACCCGCAACCTCATGGTTCCTAGTCGGATTTGTTAACCACTGCGCCACAACGGAAACTCCTTCATATACATTTATTAAATTAAACTCTTGCTAACTTGCCTAATATCATATACTCTTTGGTTCTTTTGAATTGTATTAAAGTATTTGCAGCTTGTGAGTCTGAGTGTGGCCCATGGAAGGAGTCATTTGATTCTTGATAAGACCTTTTATTCTTCTATCTTTCTTTGAATGGGTTGAAGTCTACACAACTGTGGCAAGCTGACCTTCAGAACATTCTAGGTTGTGTCCCATGGTTGGGAGGAGAGAACCAGCTTAGGGCTTTGGGGTTTAGCTTTGGGGCCACTTGGATCTGGTGGTTGAAGGTGCCTGGTGCACAGAGGGGAGACGATGCTGTGTAGGAAAGAACAGTCTCCTCCCTGCTCTCTGGGGGTGTTGGTGTGGGTTGTATGGAGTCACCGTCCCTCACTACTCCATGGTAACAACACAAAATCACAGTCTGTAATGATGGAACAGGTGTTTCTGCCCTGGCACAAAGGGTTAAGAACCTAACTACAGTGGCTTGGGACAGTGTGGAGGTGAGGGTTTGATTCCAGCCTGGCATAGCGGGTTAAAGGATCCAGCATTGCCACAGCTATGGTGTAGTTTGCAGTTGTGGCTCTGATTCAGTCCCTGGCCCAGGGAACTTCCATGTCCCACAGGTGTGGCCATAAGGAGAAAAAAGAAATAATACTCTCATTATATGCACGTGATTTAAATATTATAAGGAAGTCTTCTTGGCAAAGAGACAGAAGGAACTCGGCTTGGGATGAAGAATGGGACTGACTGGTTCTCTTCAGCAGGTAGTTCTGAGAAAGTTGGAAGCTGCATGTGAATCAGTGAAGTTAGAACCTACCCTCAAACCATACACAAAAATAAACACAAAATGGCTTAAAGATTTAAATATATAATATGACACCACAAAACTTTCTTAGAAGAGAACATGGGCAAAACATTCTGTGCCATAAATTGTACCAGTATTTTCTTTTTCTTTTTTTCTTCTTGGCTTTATTGGGCCACACTTATGGCATATGGAAGTTCTCGGGCTAAGGGTGGAATCAGAGCTGCAGCTACCTACCTACGCTACAGACACAGCAATTTGGATCTGAGCCACATCGGCCACCTACACCACAGCTCATGGCAACGCCAGATCCTTAACCCACTGAAAGAGGCCATGGATCAAACCCACATCCTCGACCCACATTCTCGTGGATTCTAATCTGCTGTGTTACTGCTGAGACACAATGGGAACTCCTATACCAATATTTTCTTTCTTTCTTTTTTTGTCTTTTTTTTTAGGGCCACACCCACCTACAGCTCCAGTTCGACCCAGACTAGGGGTCGAACTGGAGCTGTAGCCACTGGCCTGCAGCACAGCCACAGCAATGCCATATCTGAGCCATGTCCATGACCTACCCTGCAGCTCATGGCCACGCTGGATTGTTAACCCACTGAGCCAGGCCAGGAATCAAACCTGCATCCTCATGGATACTAGTCACATTCGTTTCTGCTGAGCCACAACGGGAGCTCCAAGAACTCCCATACCAATTCATTTTCTTTAGTCTCCCAGTGCAATGAAAATAAAAGCAAAAGAAAAAATAGGAACTAATAAAACTTACAAGCTATTGTCCAGCAAAGGAAGACATAAACAAAATGAAAAGACCACCTGTCGGCTGGGAGAAAATATTTGCAAGTGATGGGACTGACAAGGGCTTAATTTCCCAAATATATAGACACCTCAAACAACTCAATAACAAAAACTAAACAACCCAATTTAAAAATGGTCAGAAGCCCTAAGTAGACATTTCTCCAAAAAAGACATACAGATGGCCAATAGGCACATGAAAAGATGCTCAGCATTGCTAATTAGTAGGTAAATGCAAACTAAAACTGCAATGAAGTACCTCCCAAAACCATTAAGAATGGCCATCACTAAAAAGTGCACCAATAACAAATGCTGGAGAGGCTGTGGAGAAAAGCGAACCCACCTGCACTGTTGGGAAAGTAAGTTGGACTCTAAAAAACAAGCAAACAAACAAAAAACCTTAAAAACAGAGTTACCATATGATCCCGCAATCCCACTCCTGCCGCTCCTCGGCATATACCAAAGGAAACCATAATTTGAAAAATACATGCACCTCAATGTTCAGCTCAGCATGATTCACAGTAACGAAGACATGTTACTGTGAATGGACACAACCTAAATATCCATCACCAGAGAAATGGATAAAGAAGATGTATTTCAGGGGTTCCTGTTGTGGCTTTGCAGGTTAAGAACCTGACTAGTATCCATGAAGATGCTGGTTTTATCCCTGGCCTTGATCATGGGGTTAAGGATCTAGCATTGCTGCAGGCTGCGAAGTAGGTCACACAGATGCAGCTCAGACCCCAGTTAACAGATGCAAACTAATACATTTAAAATGGATAAACAACAAGGCCCTACTGTATAGCATGGGGAACCGTATTCCGTATCCTGTGGTAAACCATGATGGCAAAGAGTGTGAAACAGACTCTATATATAACTGAATTACTGTACAGCAAAAATTGACACAACATTGCAAATCAATAAAATTAAAAAAGAAGAGCACTGACCTCATTCCTCCTCTTCATCCTCTTTTAGCTTTGAATGTCGGGCAGGTGGGCCTGGTGCTGTCTCTCGCCCTCACGTTCATGGTGATGGTCCCGCGGTGCGTCAGGCAAAGTGCCGAAGCCGAGACTATGGTAAAGTGTTTATCTTAAACTTCTTAGCCTGTTCTAGTCTCCTTGCCATTAAATGGTATAACATCAATTCTTATGTGAAATATTAAAACTCTTATTTTTAATTGTAGGTAACAGAATTTTTTAGATCCTTCCTGTCTGTTTAAAGTTAATGGAAAGTAGAATATACACATCTTTTTCTCACTCTTATGTGTGCCACGTCCGTAGGTTTTCTGTTCATCACATGCTGTCTTCACGTGTAATAAATGTCGCTGTAGGAGGGAGGTTCTGAAATCCTGGAAAGAATTAAAGTCGGTCTCTTAGAGGCTTATTTATTTTTGTTTCTTAGTTGGTAATTCCTCATTTTTTAAAAAAGATGAATGTAATGTTTTGAGGTTGGTTGTTTAATGGGTATCCCTCAAATTTTAGCATTTATTCTTGTGTGTGTTGAGCTCCTGAATTTGCAGGTGCCCCTTCTTTCTGGCAGAATAAGCCCCGTCCCAGAATGTGCTGTCTGAGGTGTTGAGTGAATGGTCGTTTAGGAGGCCTTAGTCAGTTTGTAAATTATCTCCTTTTTTGAATATCTGCAACTTCTCCTAAGAGAGAAAAACAATATAAAGGAAATGTTTCCATTGCATTCTTCACTTTTGTAGAGAAGGTGACTAGTTGTTAAAACGAGCTTGCTGACTGTCCAGTTCTGCTCGTCATGACAGACGCCCTTCTGTACCACACATTACTGATCAGGGTCCATCAGTATCCCTTCCTTTGACACAACTCTCTTGTTTTTTTATTCAGGTATGAAAAGTGGATCAGTAAAGTCTTAGCATTCAGTTCTCTAGTTCTTTTGGTTTTAATACAATGTTGAAGGAAGTGGCCGTAAGTGACAGTGTTACAGGACGATGAACAAGTTTGCAAATCATCAAAGGCCTCGTCAGACGCCTCCTTCTGTCCTTTGGGGATGATAAGACCTGGGATAAACTTAACCAGAGAAAAGCAGATAGGAAGATAAAAAAAGCAAAAGATCTCATTTAAAGTCTCTGAACCTCCATAAACAAGACCCTTTGTTCCTAACCCACGTGATGTCATGTGTCTTTCAGATGATTTCAGTAGAAAGAGTGACTGAATATACAGACCTTGAGAAAGAAGCACCCTGGGAATATGAGTATCGTCCACCGCCATCCTGGCCCCATGAAGGAAGCATTGACTTTATTAATGTGAGCTTCAGGTACAGCTCAGATGGGCCTCCAGTACTGAGGGAGCTGATGCCATGGATTCCCCAAAGAAGCAAGGTTTGTTTAAGCCATTTGCCTCATTCATAGTCCAGCTAAAATTTGAATAGTGTATCAGCTGTCAGCTTCCTCGTCAGTGTGTCACAGGGATTCTTTGTCCCTCTTGGATGCAGATTAGGTCAGTGACGTTGTAGGTGAATCTTTCTTAGAAACTGACCATGGAAGGGAGACACTAGGATTTCTTTCCCGTTGTCATGAGCTCCCTCATGGTGGTTGGTGCCCTGAGCTACAGAGCTGGAGCTCAGCCTGACCCAGGATACTGTATGTGACACCTGATTATTCATGCGAAGTCTGGATGTCACCCTGGCTCCCTGTCCCTAAGTCTCCAATATCTCCTTCCTTTCCATCCTTCCTTCTCTGTATTTCTGAAATTTTCTCTTCCTCCAATGGTCCCATCAGCTGCAGCCCCTCCTCTGTCCCTTGGCCCTTTCTTAGACTTGTCCTCCACTAGCCCCCACTGAGCTGTCAGCCCCTATCCTCCCCCTCACAGGCTGCTGCTTCCTGAAGCTCAGAGCTGGTCCTTACTGTCCTGAGTAAGCTGCTGCTGGAACCATTGTGCAGCCCCGGGTCCACTCCAGCAGCTTGTGTCCACCAGAGAAGAGCCCAGAATCTTGATTCAGTGGTGGGGGGGAGTGAGGAACCAGGGCCCCCAGCTGGAGTCAGGGCCCAGAGACTTGCTCAGAGTCGATGAAAGCACATGGAAGGGAGCAGGGAAGACACACGTGGGAGACGGCAGAGGGCGTGTGACCCTCGTCCTGCCAGCGTCCCTGTCTGCTGACGGTGTCCCTGTCACGCTCAGCTTTTGGCCCTCGGTTGGGACCAAGGCCGGGTCCTGACAGAGACTAAAACCAGAGCAGACATGGCGTTGGCAGCTCTTCAGCACCACCCTCTCCCCCAGGTCCTGGCCCACATGCGGTCCCTGCGCTCAGGTCATGGTCATTCTCCCGGAGCCCCATGTCCTCCCAGCCCCCCCACCCGCCCCCGTGTGCACAGCTGCCCCTCGACCTCGGACCCCTTCCCTCCCGTCATCTGGCTGCTGAAAGTCTCCTCCTGTTCAGAGTCAGCTCTCCTGCACCTGCCTCTTCAGGCTCCTCTGTGCTTCCACAGCATCTTAGAGGGTCTAAGATAGAGCTTATGGTACATCTGTGTTCATAGCAGCCAAAGGTGGAAGCAATCCAGGTGTCCATGTGGAAAGTGATAGATGACTGTATATCCTGTAGTGAAATATTATTCAGATTTAAAAAGGGAAGAAAATTATCTGACCTGAGGACATCATGCTGTTGAAGTAAGCCAGACACAAACAGAACCATTACTTTATGATTCAGTGTATCTAGAGGAGTCAGATTCATAAGGACAGAAAGTAGGAAAGTGGTCACAGGGCCGGGGGAGGGGGTAATGGGGAGTCATTGTTTAATGGGTACAGAATTTCAGTTTCACAAGAGAAAATGTATTCCGTGGTTGGCTTGTACAACAATGTGAATACACATACCACTAAACTGTTCACTTTAAAATACTTAATTTGTAAATTTTGTTAGTGTATTTTACCACCATTAAAAGACATAGCATGTATGGCATGCTTTGCAATTTTGGGTCCATATCTCACAGAGCCCTCAGTGTTCTTTGTCATTTGTTTGTTTTTGCTTTTTAGGGCCGCACCTGCGACATATGGAGGTTCCCAAGCTAGGGGTCAATTTGGAGCTATAGCTGCCAGCCTACCCCACAGCTACAGCCACACAGGATCCGAGCCATTTTTCTGACCTACACCAGAGCTCATGCCGACGCTGAATCCTTAACCCACCAAGCAAGGCCAGGGATCGAACCCACAACCTCATGATTCCTAGTCGGATTTGTTTCTGCTGTACCACAGAGGGAACTCCACCCTGAGTCTTCTGAAGATCAGGGGCATCTTATTTTCATATCCATTTCACAGAAAGTGGCATTCTTCAGGCCACAGAGAGGGTGGTAAGGGACTGCTGGCTGAGAAGGTGAGTGAATAACACACTGGTGAGAGCAAGCAGTGACTGAAACACATGCACCTCCAAAAGCAACCAATTATGTAGCATGTTAAACATTTAAGAACTGCTCTTTAAGACTCTTTTGACCACAGAAAGACATCTAGTGGACTGCAGCTGTAACAACAGGTATTATGCAGGTTTCTAATTCATGAAAGAAAGAGGAAGTAAAAATAACCAAAATAAGGTAAATAGCACCTTAGTCTTCCTGGTTTGATTCTGACACTGGTTGTATTTTTTTATTCAGATGTTTTTGTGGTTGATTTGATTATTTTAGAGAGTAAAGGAAATTTTAAAGCATTTTCCAGCTCTAGAGGTAGATTGATTTGGGTTTTTTTCTTGCTAAAATGTATTACTTGGAATACACGCATGCGCGCACACACACATATATAAACATACATACATATAATAATCACTTTCCCTGTGTAAATTGTTGTCTGTCTGTGAAAATGAAGGGTTGGCCATTTGAAATTGTATTTATGGCTCTAGGATCCATCTAATGTGTCTGTCTCTCTGTCCAGCTTGTCAAATACCTAAATATTATGTTTATAGATTTTTCCTTAAATTTCTATATCCTGAGTTAAAAAATCTCAGCTCCCTACTTAATGTCTCTTCTGTGCAGGACTTCACAGGTCATACAAATAGTACAAAGGCAAACCCAGTATAGATCCTGCTGTCAACATATACAGTCCAGTTGAAGATGTGAGAAAATGGCTCTATCAGCTGTGTAAGATAGGAGGTGGTCGTGATGTTTATAGACGTTTAGGCAAAGATGATGTAACATCTGTTTCGGTTGAGAGACGCCTACACGAGGGATCAGGTAGAGCATTTCCGAGGACTGAGGCCTGTGAGACAGACTTAGTGACGTGTGGCTAGGATTTCAGCAGGTGGCAATGCATGGGACAGGCCTTCTGGGAGGTGGGACCAGCATGAGCACAGGCACAGTGTCCTGATCCTGTGAGTGAAGAACTAGGCCCCTGCAGAGCGTTCAGGGAACAGAAGTAGCAGGTGCAGAGCACCCACTGTCACGGTCCTTCCTCACCCCTACCCAGTGGTCCCAAGGGAGCTGACTCTGAGATGAAGGACGGAGAGGTTGGTGGGGACAGTTTCATAGAAGAGACTTCCTGGGGCGGAGTGACAGGCACAGACTCCTCCCTGGAGTTTGGAGCTCCCAGGCCTGTGGTCATGAGCAGCCCACAGGCAGTGTCCCTGTCCTCTCTTGGCCATTGACCCAAAGTCTACGAATGTCCCACTTTGCGTGGATGGATCAGTTTCAGTAGAGCTGATGGTGTGGGAACCTCCACACTTTCTCACAGCCACGTTCTCACCCGTGTCCCGATGCGTGTCGATGTGTCTATGAGGACACTCAGAGACACCGGCGTGCCTGGTTTATTCTGCTTCCCAGGCAGTGCATGTTCTACAACTTGAACATTTGTGGCAGCCCCATGTCAAACAAATCCATCGATGCTATTTTTCCACAGCATTTGCTGACTTAAGTGTTGTGTCTCTGTGTCACATGTAGGTAATTCATAGAATATTTCAAAGCTTTTCCTTATTATATTTGTCATGGTGATCTGGGATCCTTGTTCTTTGAATGAAGGCTCAATTGATGGCATTTTTTTAAGCAATAAAGTAGTTGAAAATCAAGGTACATGCATTATTTTTCAGACATAATGCTGTTGTACACTTTGTAGAGTGCGGTTTAGTGTAAACGTAACTTTAACATGCACAGATGAACAAAAATGCATATGACTCGCTTTATTTTGCAATACTCACTTCATTGCAGTGTCTGAAACCAAATTTGCAGCATCTTTAAGGTCTGTCTGTACCCAGAATATGTGAGTCACATATATACACACAGGGATCTGCCTATGTACAGAGAGTGGCCCGTCTATATTACATAAATTAGAGTTTAAAGTTTCAGAGTGGCTACAAAGATAATAAAGTTAGCTAAACCCACTTTTTTTTTTTTTTTTTTGTCTTTTGTTGTTGTTGTTGTTGTTGTTGCTATTTCTTGGGCCGCTCCTGCGGCATATGGAGGTTCCCAGGCTAGGGGTTGAATCGGAGCTGTAGCCACCGGCCTACGCCAGAGGCACAGCAATGCAGGATCCGAGCCGCGTCTGCAACCTACACCACAGCTCACAGCAACGCCGGATCGTTAACACACTGAGCAAGGGCAGGGACCGAACCCGCAACCTCATGGTTCCTAGTCAGATTCGTTAACCACTGCGCCACGACGGGAACTCCTAAACCCACTTTTCTTATATTTACTCTCTGTAAACCTTTTTTTTTTTTTTTTTGAAATGCCATGATTGTTTTTACAGACTAAGATTTGAAAGTTTAGAGTTATTCAAATGGGAAAAGATGAAAAATTCCCACTTGGAGTTCCCTGATGGCCTAGCCTAGTGGTTGAAGATCAGCGTTATCACTGTTGTGGCTCAGGTTCGATCCCTGACCTGGGATCGTCTGCATGCCGTGGGTGCAGCCAAGAAAAAAAAATTTTCTGTACTCTGATCACAGTGCTCAGGAAGATTTAGTTCTTCTCTGTTTAAAGGCATGAGTATTTTAAATTTACCAAATTAATTGACAAATGAAAGCATGTCGTAGATCCTCCATGGATTCTGGATTCCTAAATAGAGATGAATTTTTTTCTTGGGAAGATCCCACCAGGGAATAATCCAGTTGGGCAAGTTCATTGATAAGATGGGCCAGTTTCTCTAAACATGTTTGAATGCACACAACTTAAAGCCAGTATTTACAGCACAGTTTTATTCCTCACCAGCAATTTATCTGCATTATATCGATTCTTTAATCTTATTGTTAATGCACTTAATTTCTCTCTGCTTTGGTTGTAATAACTAGACTGATACTTCACATCTTTCCAAGATACAGTTTTTAAGTATTAATTGGTTTATAAAATGCCTTTTTTTTTTTTTTTTTTGTCTTTTTGGTTTTTAGGGCAGCACCGTGGCATATGGAGGTTCCCAGGCTAGGAGTGGAATTGGAGCTGAAGACTCCAGCCTATGCCACAGCCACAGCAACTAGGGATCTGAGCCTCATCCGAGACCTACACCACAGCTCACAGCAATGCCAGATCCTTGACACACCAGGGATTGAAGCTGGTGATCATGGGTGCTAGTCAGGTTTGTTAACCACTGAGCCACAATGGGAACTCCTGATATACCTTTTGAACTGCTCTGCTGAAAGGTCTCCTATAAATAGGAGATGTTCTTTGTGGTATTGTTGACCTTATTATGTGCATTGTGTCTACTGGCTACTGTCTTTTAAGGGACTGAGACCTTCCTTTTATAATTTTTAGATTTTTGCTTTCAAGATAGAAGATCATTAAGATATTTAATATTAGGAAGTGATTTAGTTTCTCTACCAAAGAAAAACCCCTCTTAAATAATAGATGCTTGAGAAGGTGAGTATTGTTTATGTACAACACTTCTGACTTGACTCGTTGCCCACATAATTCTCAAGGTCAAAGTACCCAGACATTAGGACTAAAGGTAATTTAATGAATTATATCTAATGGAATGGTTATCTGTATCTAAAAAGGTATGAATTTATTGCAAAATCTGCAAAAATGTCAAGACTGGATTTAAATATATAAAAAAGATGTGAATCTAAATAAATGAATAAATAAATAGATGGTGACATCTTCTGAACCACTTAGGAGACGGCTGGCTTTTCACTACCAGTAGATCGATTTTGTTATTTTTAACTCTTTTGGAGACCAGGGGTTCCCAACCAGAGGACATTTGTCAATGTCTGACATTTTTGGTTGCCACAATTGGGCGGGGGGGGTTCTGGTAGCTAGTGCGTAGAGTCCAGGGTTCCTGCTGAACATTCTACAGTACACGGGACTTGCCCAGCACCGCCCCCCGCCACCGCCGCCAAAAAAATGAATTATTTGGCCCATAATGTCAACAGTGCCATGGCTGAGAAACCTATAGACTAAAATTTATCTTCAATAGTCAAAGTTTTGCTGCCCATTTTTAATTGTTAATCACTCCTGGACTTCTTTACAGGTTGGCATTGTGGGAAGAACAGGAGCTGGAAAAAGTTCACTCGTCTCGGCCCTTTTCAGATTATCAGAACCCGAAGGTAGAATTTGGATTGGTGGGATCAAGACAACCACCATTGGACTTCACGATTTAAGGAAGAAAATGTCAGTCGTACCTCAGGTATGCATATCAGAGCATTCTCACATGTTCTTTTCATAAGGTACCTAAGTTTAATTGCTTTTAATTTGATTGTCGTTTTTTCAAATTGCATGAAAATGTTGATCTTTTTCCTCCCAATAGAGCGTATTTTTAGCAGCAGATATTTTCAACAGTTATTTTCATGAGGTTTTGTTTGTTCATTCATTTGTATCTGATTTAATAACTTACCCAGATGGATTTCTGGACTCTTCTGCTGATAACGGTATCATTCTGAGAAAAACATATAAATGGTTTGTTTAGCATCGGAGAGGTTCCTAAAGGGAAACACGAGTTCTAAGTGTCTTAATGAAGCACCTTTGCTATAGGAACTAAAGCCACCCTTTTAAAAGTGATCATCTCCCTGGAGGGATTTCTGTGCTCCTTTGGGGCTTTGAGAATTAGAGAGTGTGTGGGTGCTTTGGGGAGACATTGAGAATTCAGCCATTCATCAGCGAGTAGAACCAGGGAGGCCGTAGAGAAGAGTGAGGAGGAGCACGGGACTCGGATCCCATCTCTGTGCTCCTCAGGCTTCTCCCCCTCACAGGGCAGCTCGCAGTACCACCCCCTGGAGCTGTTGTGAGGACTAAACAGGTCCGTGCGTGTGGAGAGCTTCCTGCAGACCCCATGCCTGGTTGCTGTGACAGTGGAGCCTTGACGTGACCCTCTCTTCCTGGGCTCTGGTTCTGTTTTCTTCTGCTTCTTTAAAAAGTACAATGTGCAGGGAGTGTTTGGAGATTGGATTATATGCACAGCAGACACTCCTATCATTCCTTTTGGTTCACCCACCCAGATAATTCAGAGACTATTGATTGAGCAATTACTAGTCTCTCATTATAGAGTCAAGGGCAACATAGGCTCTACGCCCACATCTTCCATCCTGCCCTCTGCTTTAACAACTTGTTGTTTACACACACACACACACACAATCATCAAGGGAAGCTCAGGAAAACATCCTCTTGAGATGAGAAACACAGGGAAGAGTCAAGACAAAAGGCTCAGGCAGACGTGCTTCCTGGAAGCGGGTACAGTGAGCTCTGAAATGCCTCTTTAGGAGGAAGCATGTAGAACGTGGCACCAAAGGAAGGAGAACATGGACGTGTGTCCTGTGACAGCACAGCTACTGCCACCCACCCCTGACCTCTGAGATAACTGGAATTAGTATAAGTACTTTTGAAATCAAGATCTTTCTTTCAGACCACAGTGAGACGCCACCTCACACCCCTTATGATGTCCGCTATCGATACAATAAAATAAAATAAGTGTTGGTGAGCATGCCAGAAAATTGGAATCCTGGGTGTTCTGGTGTGGTTCAGTGGAAATGAATCAGACTAGCATCCATGAGAATGAGGGTTTGATCCCTAGCCTTGCCTAGTGGGTCAGGGATCCAGTGTTGCCATGAACTGTGGTGTAGGTTGCAGATGCAGCTGGGATCCCGAGTTGCTGTGGCTGCGGCGTAGGCCAGCAGCTGTAGCTCCGATTTGACCTGAAGCCTGGGAACCTCCATATGCCACAGGTGTCTTGATGGTAGGAATGTAAAATGGTGCAGCCACTGTGGCAAACAAGATAGAGTTTCCTCAAAAAAGTTAAAAATGTAGTTATTATATGATCTACCAATTCTGCTTTGGGGTATAAACACAAAAGAATTGAAAGCAGTATTTTTGAGATACCTGTACATGCATGTTTATAGCAGCATTATTGACAATAGCAAAAAGGTGGAGACAGAATGTGGTACAAGAGTTCCCTGGTGGCCTAACGGTTAAGGATTCAGTGCAGACACTGATGTGGCTGGGGTTTGACCCCTGGCCTGAGAATTTCCACATGCTGTGGGTGCATCAGGAAAAAAAAAAGAGAGAGAGAGAAAGAAGAAGGAAAAAAGTATGGTACATATACAAACAATGGAATATTTCTCATCCTTAAAAGGATGGAAATTCCGACACATGCTGCAACACCGATGAATCTTGAGGGTGTTATGCTACATGAAATAACCAGTCACATGAAACAGATACTGCATGATTCTACTAATGACAGGTACCTAGAGTAGTCAGTTCATGGAGACAGGAAGTATAATGGTGGCTGCCAGGAGGTGGGGGAAGGAGAGTAGGGCATTCTTGTTAAATGGTACAGAGTTTGAGTTTCGCCAGTTGAAAGGAGTTCTGTGGCTGGATGCTGATGTTTGCTGTTCAACAGTGGGAATGTGTTTAATACTACTGATCTGTACACCTGAAAAATGGTTAAGGTAGTAAATTTTGTGTGGATTTTAATCACAGTAAAAAAATTTTAAAGATACTGCTTATGGGAGGAATAGAAATAAATTTTAGCACATAAAATCTCTCTGTTAAAAGATTCCCCCTGTTATTTGATTTCATGACTTCATGATTACAGTAGAAAATAGATGAGTTTGCATTCTCAGATTTTATGTTTTGATTGTACCCACTTCTTTTTTTTATAATTTTTTTTATTTTCCCACTGTACAGCAAGAGGGTCAGGTTATCCTTACATGTATATATTGCAATTACAGTTTTTCCCCCACCCTTTCTTCTGTTGCAACATGAGTATCTAGACAAAGTTCTCAATGCTATTCAGCAGGATCTCCTTGTAAATCTATCCTAAGTTGTGTCTGATAAGCGCAAGCTCCCGATCCCTCCCATTCCCTCCCCCTCCCATCACGCAGCCACAAATCTCTTCTCCAAATCCATGATTTTCTTTTCTGAGGAGATGTTCATTTGTGCTGGATATTAGATTCCAGTTATAAGTGATATCATATGGTATTTGTCTTTGTCTTTCTGGCTCATTTCACTCAGTATGAGATTCTCTAGTTCCATCCATGTTGCTGCAAATGGCATTATGTCATTCTTTTTTATGGCTGAGTAGTATTCCATTGTGTATATATACCACCTCTTCCGAATCCAATCATCTGTCGATGGACATTTGGGTTGTTTCCATGTCCTGGCTATTGTGAATAGTGCTGCAATGAACATGCGGGTGCACGTGTCTCTTTTAAGTAGAGTTTTGTCCGGATAGATGCCCAAGAGTGGGATTGCGGGGTCATATGGAAGGTCTATGTATAGATTTCTAAGGTATCTCTAATCTGTTCTCCATAGTGGCTGTACCAGTTTACATTCCCACCAACAGTGCAGGAGGGTTCCCTTTTCACCACACCCCCTCCAGCACTTGTTCTTTGTGGATTTATTAATGATGGCCATTCTGACAGGTGTGAGGTGGTATCTCATGATAGTTTTGATTTGCATTTCTCTTATAATCAGCGATGTTGAGCATTTTCTCATGTGTTTGTTGGCCATCTGTATATCTTCCTTGGAGAAATGTCCATTCAGGCCTTTTGCCCATTTTTCTACTGCGTTGTTGGCTTTTTTACTGTTGGGTTGTATAAGTTGCTTATATATTCTAGAGATTAAGCCCTTGTCGGTTGCATCATTTGAAACTATTTTCTCCCATTCTGTAAGTTGTCTTTTTGTTTTCTTTTGGGTTTCCTTTGCTGTGCAAAAGCTTGTCAGTTGGATGAGGTCCCATGGGTTTATTTTTGCTCTAATTTCTATTGCTTTGGGAGACTGACTTGAGAAAATATTCATGATGTTGATGTCAGAGAGTGTTTTGCCTATGTTTTCTTCTAGGAGTTTGATGGTGTCCTGTCGTATATTTAAGTCTTTCAGCCATTTGGAGTTTATTTTTGGGCATGGTGTGAGGGTGTGTTCTAATTTCACTGCTCTGCATGCAGCTGTCCAGGTTTCCCAGCAATGCTTGCTGAATAGACTTTCTTTTTCCCATTTTATGTTCTTGCCTCCCTTGTCAAAGATGAATTGACCATAGGTGTCAGGGTTTATTTCCGGATTCTCTATTCTGTTCCATTGGTCTGTCTGTCTGTTTTGATACCAGTACCACACTGTTTTGAGGACTGTGGCTTTGTAGTATTTCTTGAAGTCTGGGAGAGTTATGCCTCCTGCTTGGTTTTTGTTTCTCAGGATTACTTTGGCGATTCTGGGTCTTTTGTGGTTCCATATAAATGTTTGGATTGTTCGTTCTAGTTCTGTGGAAAATGACATGGGTAATTTGATAGGGATTGCATTGAATCTGTAGATTGCTTTGGGTAGGATGGCCATTTTCACAATATTGATTTTCCCAATCCACGACCATGGAATATCTTTCCATTTCTTTACATCTTCTTTGATTTCTTTGATTAAAGTTTTATAGTTCTCGGCATATAGGTCCTTTACCTCCTTGGTCAGGTGTATTCTGAGGTATTTGATTTTGTGAGGTGCAATTTTAAAAGGCATCGTATTTTTGTATTCCTTTTCTAATATTTCATTGCTGGTATACAGAAATGCAACTGACTTCTGAATGTTAATCTTATATCCTGCTACTTTGCTGAATTTATTAATCAGTTCAGGGAGTTTTGGGGTTGAGTCCTTAGGGTTTTCTATGTATGGTATCATGTCATCTGCATACAGTGACAGTTTGATCTCTTCTCTTCCTATATGGATGCCTTTTATTTCTTTTGTTTGTCTAATTGCTGTGGCTAGGACTTCCAAAACGATGTTGAAGAGCAGTGGTGAGAGTGGGCATCCCTGTCTTGTTCCAGATTTGAGTGAGAAGGCTTTCAGTTTTTTCCCCATTGAGTATTATATTTGCTGTGGGTTTCTCATAAATGGCTTTGATTATATTCAGGAATGTTCCCTCTATACCCACTTTGGCGAGGGTCTTAATCAGGAATGGATGTTGGACTTTGTCAAATGCTTTTTCTGCATGAATTGAGATGATCATATGATTTTTGACCTTTTTTTTTGTTAATGTGGTGTGTGATGCTGATTGATTTGCGTATGTTGAACCATCCTTGTGAACCTGGGATGAACCCAACCTGGTCATGGTGTATAATTTTTTTGATATGTTGTTGGATTCGGTTGGCTAAGATTTTGTTGGGAATTTTTGCATCTATATTCATCAATGATATTGGCCGATAGTTTTCTTTTTTGGTGGTATCTCTGTCTGGTTTTGGAATGAGGGTGATGGTGGCCTCATAGAATGTCTTTGGGAGTATTCCTTCTTCTTCAACCTTTTGAAAGAGTTTAAGGAGGATGGGCACCAATTCCTCTTTATATGTTTGATAAAATTCACCTGTGAAGCCATCTGGTCCTGGACTTTTATTTGTAGGGAGTGATTTTATGACCTCTTCAATTTCATTTCTAGTGATCGGTCTGTTCAGTTGGTCTGTTTCTACTTGATTCAGTTTTGGCAGGCTGTAAGATTCTAGAAAATTGTCCATTTCTTCCAGATTGTCAAACTTGTTGCCGTATAGTTGTTCATAGTATTCTCTTATGGTTTTTTGTATTTCTGCTGTATCCGTTGTGATTTCTCCTTTTTCATTTATAATTTTGGTGATTTGGGTTCTTTCTCTCCTCTTTTTAGTGAGTCTGGCCAGGGGTTTGTCAATTTTGTTCACCTTTTCAAAGAACCAGCTCTTGGTTTTATTAATTTTCTCTATTGTTTTTTGAGTCTCTATTTTATTGATTTCTTCTTTGATCTTTATAATTTCCTTCCTTCTGCTGACTTTAGGACTTTTTTGTTCTTCTTTTTCTAATTCATTTAGGTGGAGGGTTAAGTTGTCAATTTGGGATCTTTCTTCTTTTTTGAGAAAGGCCTGGATTGCTATAAATTTCCCTCTGAGCACTGCTTTCGCAGCATCCCATAGATTTTGAGAGGTTGTGTCTTCATTATCATTTGTTTCAAGGTAGTTTTTAATTTCCTTCTTGATTTCCTCATTGACCCATTGGTTTTTTAGTAGCATGTTGTTTAGTCTCTGTGTAGTAGGTTTTTTTCTCTTTCCTTTTCCCATGGTTGGTTTCTAATTTCATGGCATTGTGGTCAGAGAAGATACTTGAGATAATTTCTATGCTCCTAAATTTATTGAGATTCGCTTTGTGTTCCAATATGTGGTCGATTCTTGAGAATGTTCCATGAGCATTTGAGAAGAATGTGTATTCTGATTTTTTTGGATGTAGTGTCCTGAAGATATCAATTAAGTCTAACTTTTCTATTGTTTCCTTTAGGATCTCTGTTGCTTTATTGGTTTTCTGTCTAGAGGATCTGTCCATTGATGGGAGGGGGGTATTTAGGTCTCCTACTATGATTGTATTCTCATCAATATCTCCCTTTATGTCTGTTAATATTTGTTGTATGTATCTGGGTGCTCCTATATTTGGGGCATATATGTTGACGATAGTAACATCCTCTCCTTGGATGGATCCCTTAATCATTAAATAGTGTCCTTCTTTGTCTTTCTTTATGTCTTTTGTTTTAAAGTCTATTTTGTCTGATATGAGCGTTGTGACTCCTGCTTTTCTGTCATGTCTATTGGCGTGAAATATTTTTCCCCACCCTTTCACTTTCAATGTATATGTATCTTTTGTCCTGAGGTGAGTTTCTTGTAGGCAGCATATTGAAGGTTTTTGCCTTTTTATCCACTCAGCCACTCTGTGTCTTTTGATTGGGGAATTCAGTCCATTGACATTTAAGGTGATAATTGATAGATGATTATTTATTGCCATTTGAACCTCATGTTCCAGTTGATTCTATGGTTCTCCATTCTTCCTTTCTTTTTTTTTTTTTTTTTTTTTTTTGGTTGGATGGTCGCCTGTTGTTATCTGCTTGAGTGTATTTTTTTTTCATTTTTTGCAAATGCAATAATTGGTTTTGGCTTGTGGTTGCCCTGATTTTTAAATATGCTAACCCCTTCCCATAATTGTGTGTTTTAGCCTGATGGTCCTGTAAGTTCAAACACTTCATTACTATATTAAAATTAAGAAGAGAAACATACAAACTAACAAACAAAATGGGTTATTTACCTCCTAACATCCCTTGCCCACATTTTATGGTTTTGATGACTCTTTTATTTTTTTATTTTTAATTTTATTTTGTTTGAAGCATGTTCATGATTAAATCTGTTTTCTGGCTTATTTGAGTGACTGCTCTCTGATTGCGGTTTCCACAGTCCTAGTTCTTCCTCTTCTTCTTCTTCTTTTTTTCTTTTCTTTTTTCTTCCCTTTCCTTCCTTTCTTTTTGGTTTAGAGAAGCCCTTTCAATATTTCCTTTAACCTGGGTTTTGTGTTGCTGTATTCTTTAAGTTTTTGTTTGTTGGGAAAAAATTTTATTTCCCCTTCTATTTTAAATGATATTCTTGCTGGATAGAGTAGTCTAGGTTGCATATTTTTTTCCTTTTAGCACTTTAAATATCTCTTGCCATTCCCTCCTGGCCTGTAGTGTTTCTGTAGAGAAATCAGCTGATATTCTTATGGGGATTCCCTTGTAGGTAACATTCTGTTTTTCTCTTGCTGCCTTGAGGATCCTCTCTTTATCACTAACTTTTGCCATTTTTATTATGATGTGTCTTGGTGTGGGTCTATTTGGGTTCAGTTTGTTTGGGGCCCTCTGTGCTTCTTGTATCTTGAACCCAGTATCCTTTACATTTGGGAAGTTTCCATCGATAATTTCTTCAAATATATTTTCCATTCCCTTATCTTTTTCTACTCCTTCTGGAATTCCTATTATGCGTAGATTGGCCCGCTTTATATTATCCCATAGGTCTCTTATATTGCTTTCCAGTTTTTTGATTCGGTTTTCTGTCTGTTGACCAGATTGAGTGATTTCCATTATTCTATCTTCCATATCACTGATTCGTTCTTCTGCATTATTCATTCTGGTTTTTACTGCCCTTAGTTCAGTTTGCATCTCTGCAAATGAATGTTCTAGTTTTTCTTGGCTCCTCCTTATATTTTCTAGTTCCTTTCTGAGGGTATCTGCATTTCTGTTCATATCTTCTCTTAATTCCTTCAGTATTTTCACTATTTCTCTTTTGAAGTCCAGGTCTGTCAGACTGCAGAGATCTGTTTCATTGTTGACTGCTTTAGGTGAGTTCTCCTGTTGGTTTGACTGGGGGTGGTTTCTCAGCTTCTTCATCTTGCTTGTTGTTTTCTTTCTCCTGAGGGAGTTGTACTCTCTGTTATCGGGCAGTGTTTGCCTTGTCACTGCCGTGGAATATTTCCTGAGGGCTGGTATTGTTGGTCAGTCTTTTTTGAGGCAGTGTGGCTTTTCTGGAGTGTTGATGGGGCTAACAGTGTTTCTTTGAAGCAAAGGAGGACTTCCTGAGGGCAGACAGGACTGAGAGGTCCACACCGCGATGGTAGCAGATTTCACTTCGTCATGCAGAGCTTGCTCTGGTGTTTTTAGGCTGTGGGGTTCTTGCAGGGGGTTGGCAGTGTTGGGAAGCTGTTCGGAGTGCAACACCCCCTGGGGGCTGGAGCAGCTATCTGGGTCTCTGAGAACCTAAGAGGCTCTTCCCTAGGGCAGCCCAACTCAGAAGGATGGCCTGAGAATGTAGGCAGAACTTTTCACAGACTGGCCAAGCTTGTTGCAGCTTTTCTGGGCTGCAAGGGGGCTGGTGGTGCTGAGCAGCTATTCCGCAGGGGTGGGGCACCCCCTGGGGGCTTGGGCGGGTAGCAGGGCCGCTGGAAACCCAAGAGGCTCCTCCCTGGGGCAGCCCGACTCAGAAAAACCATCCGAGAATTAGGCAGATCTATTCACGGCCTGGCTAGGCTTGTTCTAGCTTTTCTGGGCTGCAGGCCTTTTCTCGGGGGCTGGTGGTGTTTGGTGCTACTCTGCGGAAATGTAG
Source organism: Sus scrofa (assembly GCF_054392235.1). Classification (NCBI taxonomy): domain Eukaryota; kingdom Metazoa; phylum Chordata; class Mammalia; order Artiodactyla; family Suidae; genus Sus; species Sus scrofa. Next base: position 71,984,737 of record NC_139393.1, read on the forward strand.
CCCCTACAAAGGGCAAGCAGGCTTGTGCAGGGACAGCCCCTGCGATGGTAGGCTTCAGGCAATTTCTGAGGCCAGCCCTCCTGGATGGCAGGCAGCCCCAGGTTCGGCGAGAGTGTAGGGGGTGGCGGGGGTGGGGGGAGGGGATGCACTGGGAAGCACAGCTTCCAGCTAGCTAGCAGGCCTGTAAGCTTGCTGTGGCGTGGGGGGTATTCTATGGGGACCCACCCCTTCTTCTCTCCTCTCCCCAGCACAGGCGCAGACCAGGCTCTTCTCCCAGGTTCCCTCTGATGAGGCTTTCCACTTCCCCGCCCCTAGAGTATTGCTCCCTTCCTCTGCGACAGCTTTGTTTTCTAGTCTCCCAGGCAGTCTCTGCCCTGTCAAATGGTTTCTAGACCTCCCAAGCAGTTTCCGCTCTGCCCCGCCCCCCCCAGCCCGTTCTGGGGGTCTAACCTCTGGAGCCGAGGTCCCGGTGCCCAGCCCCTACCCAGGCGTCTCAATTTTTGGTGACTGTGCCCGTAGTTCAAATGGTCCGTTGGGTTCTTGATCGGCTTTTCCGTACTCCAACTTACTGCTACACTCTTCTCTGCATCTGGAGATTCCTCTGGTTCGTTTGATCTTTCCCCCGTGTAGGTGACTTTCCAAGGTGTGGGATCCCTTTCTCCTCCGCAGTTCCTTTTCGGGAGAGCCTGTCCCGCTCGGATTCACCTTCTCTCACTCTCCTCTTTTCTCCCGTTCTGCCCAGTAATGTCACGAACTTCTTGCCGTTATTGGAGTTTAGGTTCCGCTGCCAGCGATTGGTTGCTGTTCTGTGTGAGTCATTTATTCTGTAGATGTGCTTTTTTTGTTGTGTTTGTGGGAGAGGGCGAGCGTGTCCCCCTACTCCTCCGCCATCTTGTCCTCTCTCCCTGTACCCATTTCTGACATGGGCCAACTGAAACTAGGTAGCAGAAATGATGAGTGTGTCCAAAAGTCCTTTTATGTCCTTGGATGAAAGGATTTAGAAATGTGCCCTGCGTTTTTAATGCTTCTTAATAAGAAAAGTTTTATGCTTGTGTATGGAAAAGAATTCTATAAACAAAGAAATAATGTTGGCTCTGCTCATCATGTTTGGAAGCACATCTGAGCAAAGGCTAAATAGACCTTGGCATGAGCAGGTTTAGGTTCTACCCTACTTTAGAGCATGCTCTGCACACATACTCTGCATGCTTACAAAACAGAGCTAAGCTTTGTATCCATGCAGATAAGGCTCACCAACCATTGTAAACACAGAACCTTTATTATTCCACTTTTTATGCCTTTGTCTCCAAGGCACAATATTGGTTGATTAAAGAGAGAATGTGGAGTTCCCATTGTGGCTCAGTGGGTTAAAAACCTGACTCATATCCATGAGGAAGCAGGTTCGATCCCTGGCCTCGCTCAGTGTGTTGAGGATCCAATGTTGCTGTGAGCTGTGGTGTAGGTTGCAGATGCAATTCAGATCCCATGTTGCTGTCACCAGCAACTTCAGCTTGGATTCGACCCCTGGCCTGGGAACTTCCATATGCTGTAGGCGAGGCCCTGAAAAAAACAACAACATTTTAAAATGTGTATGGAAATAGAGAAGATCTCTAATAGCCAAAACAATCTTGATAAAGAAGTACGGAGCTGGAGGAATCATGTTCTCTGGCTTCAGACCATACTACAAAGCTACAATAATGAAAACAATACAACACCAGCACAAACATCAGATACATAATCAGTGAAACAGGATAGAAAGCCCAGAAATAAACCCATGCACTTATACTCAATTTGTCTAAGATAAGGGATACAAGAATATACAGTGGAGAAGACAGTCTCATTAAGAAGTGGTGCTGGGAAATCTGGAACAGCTCCATGTAAGGGAATGAAATTAGAACATTCTCTAACACCACATACACAAATCAATTCAAAATGAATTAAAGACCTAAATGTAAGACAAGATACCATAAAACTCTTAGAGGAAAACAAAGGAAAAACACTCTTGGACATGAATCACAGCAATATTTTCTTGAATCCATCTCCTAGAGTAATGGAAAGAAAAGCAAACATAAACCAATGGGGCCTGAATTAAACTTAAAAGCTTTTGCACAGCAAAGGAAACCATAAACAAACAAAAAGACAACTTAGGAAATGGGAGAAAATATTTGCAACTGATGCAACTGAAAAGGGGTCCATTTCCAAATACAAACAGGATCAAATTTAAGGAGAATCCCAGCTCCATAGCCTGAGCAGATAACCACTCTGCTAGTGACTTCAAAATCCTCTTGATGGCAGTCCATGGTGGAACTGCTTCATATCGTGACTTTATGTGAGTGTGCGGCACATGCACAGAAACAGGAACAAAAACTTCACAAAATAATATTACTCTTGCTCTGTGCTCTGACAATTTCTGTCATATCAGTTCTAGTTCATATTAGAGACAAAATGATGGTCATGTGGCACCATATTTATTTCCTGATCCATTGGCTACACCTGCAGTTTGACAAACACGGTCCCTCCCTGTCCCCTGTTGACCTGGTCCTGGTCCGTGTGAGCCTCATGCCAGGATCTTTATTGTTGTTCTATATTCTCCCAGCAGCCCTGCAAGGTTAGCCCCATCTTCCAGTGAGGGAAATGAGGCTTGGGAAGATTAATAACTTACGGCAAGTCTACTAGCTAATAAGCTGTAGAATCAGAGCTTAGAACAGTCCTTTTTTTTTTTTTTTTTTTTTTTTTTTTTTTTTGTCTTTTTGCCTTTTCTAGGGCCACTCCCGCAGCATATGGAGGTTCCCAGGCTAGGGGTCGAATTGGAGCTGTAGCCGCTGGTCTACACCAGAGCCACAGCAACATGGGATCCGAACTGTGTCTGCAACCTACACCACAGCTCACGGCAATGCCGGATCCTTAACCCACTGAGCAAGGCCAGGGATCAAACCCACAACCTCATAGTTCCTAGTCGGATTCGTTAACCACTGCGCCATGACAGGAATTCCATAGTCCTTTTTTTTTTAATGAATATTTGTTGAACTGAATGATATTCTCGTCAAATATTTTTTCCACTTTTTCCTACTGCACACTCAAAAGGATTCCCCAAACTATAACATAGTAAATATATACAGAATAGAGCTGGCAGATATTTCTCCTAGTGTCGTGTCCCTAATTTGAAGGATAGTATTAGTTCAGAAACAGGTTTGTTCACTTATATGCCATGGGCTAATGAGTGTCAGGAGAAGATACTCAAAATCTTACCCTCTCCAGCCAAGAACCATTTTTCTTCACAGTGTCAAACTGGCTTTGGAAGTGGAGAAAATCCATTGGTTTGATTCCTTGAAGTCACCTATTCAAGTGCAGAAAGCTTACACCCTTCTTCCCTCAAGTGAGTAGGAAGCAGTGTTGCTGGCACCTGAACATCCTGAGGGAGGGAACCTAGGACGCTGAGAGCAGACTCTGCAGAGGGGGCCCAGTGCTGTTTCTCTGCGTTGCCTGCTTGGGTGCATGGGGCCCACATCAACCTCCCTGACTCCCTGCTCCCTGTAATCCTGGGAGCAGCAGGGAGCTTCCAGAGTGCTCTCTCCATCCCAGGCTCATCCCTGTCACTGCTCACCCCACCATGAGCAGGTCAGAACTGGGGGAGATGTGGTCTTGGTGAGGACCTTCATAGGAACCAGAGGCAGGGGAGTGGGGACTTGGACTGTCAGTCCTGGAGTCCTGGGGGGACCTTTCAAAAAACAGCTATTGGGGGCATAGACAGTGCTTCTCCATTTGTATTCAGAATTTCAGGAAAAAGCAAAAACTGAAAGCAGTTCCTAAATACTTTCCATCCACAATGGGCAGCTACAGTGTATGTGTCCTTTGTGCTCCAGACTGAAGTGTGTTCCCCGGAAAGAACAGCCATTGTGATGATATTAAGGGAAGAACTTGCTTCTCTGAAAGAATCTGGAAAATGGATTTTAGAACTTCTCTGGATGATTCTTTACATCCAGGGATCTTTATCCTTTTGGCACAAAGAAAATTTTTTCTTTTTTCTTTTCTTTTGTCTTTTGAACTTTTAGGGCCCACACCCTCAACATATGAAAGTTCCCAGGCTAGGGGTCTAATCAGAGCTGTAGCTGCCGGCCTACGCCACAGCCACAGCAACACAGGATCCGAGCTGTGTCTGTGATTTACACCACAGCTCACAGCAACGCTGGATCCTTAACCCACTGAGTACGGTCAGGGATCGAACCCACAACCTCATGGTTCCTAGTCTGATTTGTTTCCACTGTGCCAAGATGGGAATTCCTCCGACAAAGGAAATATTTTCAATTGAAGAGGGATCCCATGTAAATTTAGTATGTATGATTGTAACTCAGAGTTTGGTACTGAACAGTGTCTGTCATCTTTATCATGATTAAACAGATTCATTTTTTATATTTGAGGTTTTTTTAAAAAAAATCAAAGCAAAAGCCGAGTATTTTTTAAACAGCCCACACTGCTCTTTTGGTATTTCCATTCCTGCATTTTCTTTAGTAGTTTGAAGAAACTGAACCAGACTGTCTCTTTAAGATTCCTTCCTGATTACCTGGTTTTCTTTCCCATTTTTCCTTATTAATAAGAAAACTCAAAGAAAGAGGAGGTGGGTGTACTGTTACTGGTAAAGAAAGATAACTGGATTCGAGCCTAATATAGGCGGTGCTTTTTATCTGACACTGAAATCTTTATAAAATCCCATGGAACTGCTTGTTGGAGCCGCTGAAAGAGGATTTTATGAGAATTGAGTTCAGTCATTGATTCAGAGGTTACAGGCTTAAAAAAAAAAAAAAAAAAAAAAAAAAAAAAAAAAAAGGAGGAAGAAGCCAAGATGTACAGTGACTTCCTGTGATTCCCTCAGTCTTGAAACAGGGGCACTGGCTGCCGCTTAAGTCAGGTCCTCAGATTAGAAATGAGAAGGTAGCTCTGAGGAAACAGCAGCAGCAGCTACTCTTGAGGATGTATTTTAGTGGAGGGCAGTTTTCTGGTTTGGGACTGAAACGATTGGGGCAAACTGTTGCGCTTTATCTGGTTCCTTTGTCACCAGTTGTATTGTTTTGCCTTGATCCCAGGTCCTTAAGCCTCTGAAGGTGAGTGTGTAGGGTTTCTTTTTAAGATAATGAGGGTCTTGTCTTCCAGCAGCGCAGACACAAGGGCCAGTAAGATTGCAGTTCTCAGTCTTGCAGCTGTGTTGAGGGATTATCCACTTACTACACTAAATGCTCTGGGTCACACAGCTAATATGAACTTGTGTTATATTAGTTACAACAGAAATAATTACTACCGAATGTGGCAAAAAGGATTAAATTTATTTTGGGTTTGTTTTTAATAAATTTCATTGACGTATAGGTGACTTAACAATGTTGTGTTGGTTTCAGGTGTACAGCAAAGTGAATCAGCCATATATATACATATATCCATTCTTTTCCAGATTCTATCCCCATATACGCTATCACAGAGAATTGAATAGATTTCCTCGAGATATACAGTAGGTCCTTGTTACCAGTCGACTTAGTATATAGCAGTGTGTATATGCTGATCTCAGCCTCCCAATCCATAGAAAGAATAAAATTTTTAAAGTATAAATTTTGAATCATGATGGAAACAATTTCAAGGGGGGAGGGGTTCACCCAAAGTTCCCAGGCCAGGGATTGAACCTGCATAGCAGTTGCAGCCTGCACCACATGTGTGGCAATGCTGGATCCTTAACCTGCAGTACCACAAGGGACGCTCCAAAACAGTTTGGAAACTAATGTTCCACTTAATATTTTACACTGAAGAAGAACATTTGTTTCCCTGACTCTGCTGTGCCAGCTAACTCTTGGTAAATGCAGTTTAAATGTGTTCCTTCAGAAAAAATATGTGTGAGCCAATAAATACTGTGTGTATTTATGTGAAGGTTGTGTGTCCTGCTATAAATGTCTACACTGTGTGTTCTACCCGCAGATGTTTATGAAATTAGTTTATTAACTTCATTGCTCAGAGGTGAGTAATTGAATATCTGTCGGAAATGATCCTTAGTTTGACCTTTACCTGCCCTTGCAGTGTCTGTCTGTAAGTACTTTTATTACCTTTTGAAGATAACAATGGTTTCTTATGGGCGAGTGATGAAAGTATAAACCAAAGTGACCTCTGTGCGTAAAACACATGGACATTTTAAAACAGACATTGTTCATAAGTTACTGGCTTTAATGAAAAATACAGCTTCAGTCAGTTAATGTTGTAATCAGTTATTCTTTTCCATCAACTTTTTATTGAAATTTAACTGATTTTGAAACATATTTGGCACATAACAGAGAAATAGTTATTAAACTATGTTCTTCCATCTAACACTGCTAAATAAATACTTGTATTTGTCCAATATATCCATTTAGACTGTTAGTATAGATTTCAGTGAGGGCCTTTATTGCTGTGGGAAATCTTAACCTTATTTTTTTTTTCTTTTTACAACAACCAGCAGTGGTTTGGTGCTAATGAGCAGAACCTCCTTAAGGCCTGCCGCGTGTCTGAGGGCTCTGACCACAGCTCAGCCTGAAGCAGCTGCAGGCGTCTGGCAGGGGCTCAGGAGGAGGGACTCCTCTTTTTGCAAAGAATCTCCCTTTAGTCCCCAGTCTTTGCAGAGCTTCATCCTCTTCAGGGAGTTTCCTGAAGAGAAGAAGGTGAGGGAGGTGACAGTAGAGAGAGGCCCCGATTATGAAGCAGGTGATTGAACTTTAAATGGGGTCCCTGGCCTGTTCTCCTGAACCAGCAAAATGGCTGTCAGTAACCTGCTAATACTGTGAGCCTTTTCTTTGTGAATTGAAGGAACAAATTAAAAAACGTTATTTAATTTTTTTTTTTTTTTTTTTGTAGATTAGCTTAGGTAACTAATACCTCTCTAGAGTATATGTTGAAAACCTGGTGGACACTTTAAACCTTAGACCCCTTACAAGACATGAACTTGCTCCGTGAGAGGAACCTGGAGGGAAAAACTGTTCAGGTCACACAAGCTGTGATGGGCAAAGAGACATTCTTGTCCTTATTATGAGCACAGAGACCCCGTCTCCCTTCTCCCAGTTGGGCTCAAAGCTGGTTCATTAACCTGCCTTTTTCAGGCCCCTCACCTCCTCAAATACGAGTCCTTGAAGGGTCCCGCATCTGGGCCCCGGAGTAGAATCCGGCCCCTGCTTTAGAGCCTTGAGGGAAGGTGGGGAGAGTCAGAGGGGAGGGGGGAATAGTGGGCACCAGCCTCCCCTCGCCTGCTCACGTCGTTTGTGTAAACCTCGTGGAAAAGCCGAAGGAAGCGCCATTGCCTGGCCTGTGGAAACAGAGTTGCTCATTCCAGAGAGTGAGAAGTTTTTCCAAAATGTAAAGTAGATGATGGTGATTTCCCTGACAGGGAACTCTTACCATTGCCTAAGTGGTTGTTTAGTCTTTGAACCTAAATTTGAGAGTTTTAAGGGGACCTTGCATTTGGGTCTCAGGATTTTTCAGCTCAGTTCAGTATTCCTTTTGTAATGTCACATGACCAGTGATTTTCGGTGCTTTGGAGGTATGTTGGCCGCTTAAACAGCTTTGTGCAAAGAGAGCTCCCTTCATAATTTTAAAAAATTTTTATTTATATGTAGTTAATTGACAAGGTTGGGATAATTTCTGCTGTACAACAAAGTGACCCCGTCATATGTATACACATGTCCATTTCTCTCAGATTCTTTCCCCACATAGATTATCACCGGACACTGGGTAGAGTTCTCTGTGCTGTACAGCAGGTCCCCAATGGCCAGTCCTTCCATATACCTCAGTGTGCATATGCCAATCCCAAACCCCCAGTCCAACCCTCACAGCTCCCCACCTGTCCCCTTTGGCAACTGTATGTTTTTCAATGTCTGTGAATATGTTTCTATCCTGTAAATAAGTTCATTTGTGTCCTTTCTTTTTAGATTCCACATATAGGTGATATCAGATGATGCTGGTCTTTCACTGTCTAACTTCACTTAGTATGATAATCTCTAGGTCCATCCATGTTGCTGCTGATGGCGTTGTTTCATGCTTTTTATGGCTAATAGTCCATTGTGTATCTATATACCACATTTTTTTTTTGTCTTTATTGACATTTCTTGGGTCGCTCCCACAGCATATGGAGGTTCCAAGTCTAGGGGTCGAATTTGAGCTGTAGCTGCCAACCTACACCAGAGCCACAGCAACACAGGATCCGAGTCACGTCTGCAGTCTACATACACCACAGCTCACGGCAACACCGGATCCTTAATCCACTAAGCAAGGCCAGGGGTCGAACCCCCAACCTCATGGTTCCTAGTCGGATTTGTTAACCACTGCGCCACAATGGGAACTCCTATACCACATCTTCTTTATCCATTCTTCTGTCACTTGACATGGAGGTTGCTTCCCTGTCTTGGCTGTTATAAGTAGTGTTGCAGTGAACACTGGGGTGCATGTATCTTTTTGAATTATGGTTTTCTTTGGATAGATGCCCGTGAGTGGGATTGCAAGATCATGTGGTAGTTCTATATTTAATTTTTTGAGAAACCGCCATACTATTTTCCGTAGTGGTTCCACCAATTTACATCCCCACCAATAGTGTAGGAGGATTTCCTTTTCTCTGCACCCTCTCTAGCATTTATTATTTGTAGACTTTTTGGTGATGGGCATTCTGGATGGTATAAGATGGTACCTCATAGTAGTTTTAATTTGCATTTCTTTAATAATTAGAGATGTTGGGTATCTTTTCTTGTGTTTTTTGGCTATCCATATGTGTTCTTTGGAGAAACATCAAGTTAGATCTTCTGCCCATTTTTTTTTCTTTTATCTTGTTTGTTTTCTTGCTATTGAACTGCAGGAGGTGGTTGTATATTCTGGATATTGATCCCTGTCAGTTGCTTCGTATGCAACTATTTTCTCCCATTCTGTAGGTTGTCTTTTTGGTTTGTGTATGGTTTCCTTTGCTGTGCAAATGCTTTTAAGTTTAATTAGGTCCCATTTGTTTATTTTTGTTTTTATTTTCTTTAGGAGGTGTATCTGAGAAGATATTGCTGTAGTTTACATCAGAGAGTGACCTCTGTTTTCCTCTAAGAGTTTTATAGTATCTGGTCTTACATTTAGGAATGTCTTTTTAATTTTGGATTTTGCTTAGAGTTGTGTCTTTTTTTGGTGGCACAGCGTGTGTCTTCTGCATCCATTTCTCTCTCACCAGACCTCAAACTAAGACAACAGGGAAAGAAGGTACGGGAGGCTCTCCGAGTGTCCTCCTTCACGGCTATGGAAGGAAATGGCTTCTTCATCTTTCTTCGTGGGCTTTTGTGAGTGAGGAGGAACCAACAGTCCAGCCCAAGGCCAGGCAGGAGGATTTGAGGCTGGTGATTCCTTGCAAAAGCTCCTGTGCCCTCATGGAAGAGTCAGGTCTCCTTTGTTCCCACATCCGTGCATCCCATTGTCCTGTCCCTTCACCAAAAGGAGCCAGTTGGGCTCTTCTCTGCTGCCTGTGTTCTTGTGGTTTAGGTTACTAGAGCTTTCCAGAAGAAAACATAAATGGCCTATGTGAGCTTATGTGCAAGATCCTGTCTTGAAACCTAGAAGGAGGCTTGTGTTTCCAGAGTGATTTACTTGTGTCTCTTCTGGAAGCAGATGAATAGGAACAATAGTTTTTTTGTGCGGTGCTCGTCACAGTGGGTTTCAGGTCACCCTGGCCCTGCAGTTAATAATGAGGTTTTGTGAGGCTCATTCTCCTGATGCACCATTGAGATGATGTGGGGGTCAGCTGGTGCAGGATCAGAGGTGATCTCCTCATGAACAGAGGTACCACAGACCTCAGTATCTGAAACTCTCTTTGCACGTGTGGAGATGTCCCACTTACACACGTAGAAAAATTCCAGATCCCAGAAGACTCTCTGACCAATGCCGAAAATATCCTAGTTCATTCTTCAGGGCCAATGTGAAAAAATAGAACAGTTTTGCTTTGAGGCACAAACCTCAACTAATCATGCTACTGGTATTTCCTAGTATCAGACCAGAGTGGACAATGTATCTAGCTCTCCTGATGCAAAGTTCATCAACTGATAATAGTGATTCTAATAGTAATAATAATAATTTGTATTTTTAGGGCTGCACCTGCAGCATGTGGACATTGCCAGGCTAGGGTTCAAATCGGTGTTGCAGCTGCTGGCCTACACCACAGCCACAGCAAAGTCAGATCCAAGCCACATCTTTGACCACGGCTCATGGCAACGCCAGATCCTTAACTCAGTGAGTGAGGACAGGGATCGAAAACCAGCATCCTCATGGATACTGGTCAGATTTGTTTCCACCGAGCCACCACAGGACCTCCTCCTCAAATAATTATATCCTTATATTTTTGCTTAGGCAGATGTTTTGTTGAATGCCATACTTTAGGTGTCAAGGATCATAGGATTTTCTGGCAAAATAACCACTCCTCACTTAGTTTAACAAGAATTAGAGGGTTTATTAACAAAAGACTACAGTTAAGACACTGGTTAAGGCATAATAGTAAAAGATAGAGATTCATACATCATCAAACTGAGGAAACACCTACATCCAGATCCAGGCAGCACAGGAGAGTCCTGTGAACAACAACCTGGAGTCCCAGTCGGGAAGAGCTCCGGGCAGGGCACCCACTCCACAGGTAATACTTCAGTTTGCCATTCGAAAGAGTCCAGCTTTTAGCACCAGGCCATGGGCTGTTCTTTTCTTCAGCTTTTTTCTTAAGATGACACGTTCCAGCACTTTCCTTTTTTAGTGTTCAGTTGTCTGCAAGATATTTTAGAGCCTACTTTGTACAGTGGAAATTGAGAGATACTGTTTTGTAAACAAGCATTTGCAGCCTTGTTTTTAATGATTATGGTAAATTTTGGTTTTCTGTATTTTAATTCTGTTCTATAATCAGTCTAGCATGATAAAAAGTGTAGTTAATTTAATAACATTCACAATTTTGGGGTATTTAGGAACCTGTTTTATTCACTGGGACAATGAGGAAAAATCTGGATCCCTTTCATGAGCATACAGATGAGGAACTGTGGAATGCCTTAGAAGAGGTAATTTATTAAATGTAATTAACTTGTTAGTATAAGTGTGTGTACATTTGTATCACTGCAGGTAATTAAGGGGAGCTTATGAGTTTAACTGACTTTACCTCCTAGGAGACCATTGATGACCTGGGTACAACTGTAAATGAAAATGTGTCTATTGATGGTGATGAAAACTGAGATAATGCCTTATGTTTTCATTTTAGCTTTATTCCTAGAACCCAGGGTAACCAGAGACATCTTGTCCTTAGCAAAGCACTAAACTAGAAAATATAATTATGGGTTCAAATTCTACCAAGTGACCCAATAAATTAATTACCTTAATTACCCTGAAATACTCACTTTATTCCTCAGGTCTTAGGGAACATACTAAGTGGAGACAATAGTAGTTTTTTCACTATTAACTGAGAGATAAATGAGATCATACCAATAAAAAGCCGTTAAGTTTTGTAAGTGTTTCTAAAGGTAAATTATGTAGTTGGGATATGATGATAATTGGTTTTTGACAATCATGTCATTTTGATGCTGCAGCATGAATGCAGATAACAGAACCTGGGTCTTTTGCTCAGTGCTATATGCAAAGGTTTATTTCTAGAAAATTTTCTGTTAAATGTGTGTTTCCCTTTACATGAATTTTTGAATTTCCTTACCTTTGCATGAAAAGGATTTTGACTTCTTAAAAAATTTTTTATTTATACATATATCCATTCTTTTTCTCATATAGGTTATTGCAGAATATTGAGTAGACCTTTCTGTGGTTCGTGTATTTTGATAGATTATTTTGTGTATTCACCCTAGTTTTGTAAATTGATTCTATGATGGCTGAAGCTCTATTTAGACTTCTGAACTGTAGATTGGGTTCTGATTTCCCAGAGGACCTAGCTCAGTTTTTTGCTTTTAAAAAGAAGCACTTAATAAAAAGGTTCTAGGAGTTCCCATTGTGGCTCAGCAAAAATGAATCTGACTAGCATCCATGAGGATGTGGGTTCAATCCCTGGCCTCGCTCAGTGTGTTAAGGATCTGGCCGTGAGCTGTGGTATAGGTCATAGACATGGCTCGGATCTTCCTGCATTGCTACAGCTCCTATTTGAACCCATCCTGGGAACCTCCATATGCTGCTGGTACAGCCCTAAAAAGACGAATAATAGTAATAATAGTAGTAGTAGTAGTAATAATAATAAATAAAAAATGTTACTAAATGTTTAGCGATATTGTTATTTCAGAGAATTGTACCTTGCTTCTTTTTTTTTTTTTTTTTTTTTGCTTTTTAGGGCTGAACCCATGGCATATGGAGATTCCCAGGCTAGGGGTTTAATTGGAGCTGTAGCTGCCAGCATACACCTCTGCTCATGGCAACACTGGATCCTTAACCCACTGAGCAAGGCCAGGGATCGAACCCACAACCTCATGGTTCCTAGTTGGATAAATTTCCACTGCGCCACAATGGGAACTCCCAAGTGTGGCTTACTTCTCAAAAACATGTTGTTGTTGGTTTTTTTAAATACAAATCCATGTGACTGTTCATATTCTTATTTTGATCTGGTGCATTTGGCATTTAGTGTCACCCTTCTAGGGATAGCTCTGAAGTCTGTGGGTGGATTTGGAGGCCTGACAATTTCCTGCCAGTGATTCTGGTTCCTTAGGGCATGTCAGCATTCATTCTTTGCACACTCATTCTGCATTCAAGCAATGGTGGGCTTTTATTCTCCTAAATGAGCCAATTACTTCACCTTCTCTGACTTGAAAAGAATTGCGCCTCTCATATTTCATTTAAGTTTGTTAATCTTTCTACATTGAAATTCTGGAAGAGAAAGGTGGGGAGAGCAGTTAACCATCACATATAAAGAAAAATAGGATGATCCATTGATTTGAAATCACAGGATAGATTTAATGGTGAAATTGTGATACCTTTAAAAAAAATGGAGAGACAGGATTAAGATGATGGAACAGAAGGACTGGAGCCCAACTTCTCTCCTAAAGACAAAAAAATTACAACCAATAATGAACAGCCTTCAACCAAATGGACTGGAAACTTTCAGAAAGATATCCTACTTCAGAAGACAAAGAGGAGGCCACATCAAGTGGCTGAAGGGGCGATTATGTGATATAAGCAACCCGGTACCTCCCTGGTGGGAAGCCCACAGACTGGAAAGTAACTATCACAGAGACTAACCTGCAGGAGTGAGAGTTCTGAGCCCCACATCAAGTGCCCACACCTGGGGATCTGGTATTGGGAGAAAGAGCCCCTGGAACATGTGGCATTGAAGGCCACTGGGGCTTGTGCACAGGAGCTCCATGGGACTGGGGCAAACAGAGACCACATTCTTGAAAGGCACACACAGGCTTTCATGTGCACTGGGCCCCAAGGCAAATCAGAGGCTCCAAAGGAATCTGGGCCGGGCCTGACTGCAGTTCTTGGAGAGTTGGAAAACAGGGTATGACTGTGGCTCATTGTGGGGGAAGGACATTGAAGGCAAAGCTTTTGGGAATATTCATCAGTGTATGTTTCTCTGGAGGTGGCCATTTTGGGAAAATCTGGCCCCACCCATCAGCACTGAGAAGCCCCTTGCCAAACAATAATCCATGTGTGATCACAGCCCCACCCATCAGCAAACAGGCTGCCTAAAGACTCCCGCAGGCACACAGCTGCCTCTAATCTCACCCAGAGACAAAGTTCCACCCACCAAAGGGATAGGAATCAGCCCCACCTACCAGTGGGCAGGCACCAGTCCCTCCCATCAAGAAGCCTACAGCAAGCCCCTGTACCATCTTCAGCCACAAGGGGGGAAAGCCGACAACAGAAGTAAAAGAGCCCACAACTCTACTCTCTGCAAAAAGGTCATTGTACCAAAAACCTATAAAAATAAAAATGAAAACATAGAGAACTATAACTGAGATAAGGGAGAAAGAAAAATCCTAGAAAAACAGTTAAGTGATCTGGAGATTCTCAGCCTCCAAGAAAAAGACTTTAGACTGATGATGCTGAAGATGATGCAAGACATTTGAAATAAACTGGAAGCAAAGACTGTTAATTTAGAGCAAAAATTGATCAAAGAAATACAAGATTTAAAATGTAAGCAAGAAGAGATGTAAAATACAGTAACTGAAATAAAATATTCATTAGAAGCAGCTAACAGCAGAATACAGGAGGCAGAAGAACGAATAAGTGAGGTGGAGGACAGATTAATGGAAATCACTGATGTGGAACAGAAAGGAGAAAAACAATTGAAATGAAGAGAGTCTCAGAGAACTCTCAGACAATGTTAAATGCACCAACATCCGTATTATAGGGGTTCCGGAAGGAGAAGAGAGAGAGAAGGTGACAAAAAAAATATCCCAAGAGATAATAGCCGAAAACTTCCCTAACATGGGAAGAGCACCACTCACTCAAATCCAGGAGGCACAACAAATACCATATAAAATAAACCCAAGGAGGAACTCCCCGAGAAACATATTAATCAAACTGACCAAAATTAAAGACCAAGAGAAAATATTGAAAGCAGCTAGGGAAAAGAAATAATATACAAGGGAACCCCGGTAAGGTTATTGGCAGATTTTTCAGCAGAAACTCTGCAGGCCAGAAGGGAGTGGCATGATATACTTAACGTGATGAAAGGAAAAAACCTACAACCAAGATTACTTTACCCAGGAAGGCTCTCATTTGGATTTGAAGGACAAATCAAAAGCTTTAAAAATAGGCAATAGCTAAGAGAATTCAGCACCACTAAACCAGCTTTACAACAAGTACTAAAGGAACTTTTCTAGGCAGAAAAGAAAAGGCCGCAGCCAGAAACAAAGATACCACAAATGACAAGTCTCTCCAATAAAGGCAGTAAAGCCAGGAAATTATGCACGAACAATTATACTACCAATATCAGAAATTGTCAGAAGAGGAGCCTACAAATGGAGGACACTGGAGATGCACTTGCAATTAAGAAACCAACAACTTAAAACAATTTCATATTTATATTGAGTCCTATATCAAAACTTCAGGGTAACTGCAAACCAAAAATTTACAGTTGATACACAAACAAATAAGAAAAATCACTAAAGATAGTCATCAAACCAGAAGAGGAGAGAACAAGAGAAGAAGGGAAGAAAGGAACAAGAGCAACAAAACAAATCCAAAACAGTTAATAAAATGGCAATAAGAACATACATATCAATAATTACCTTAAGTGTAAATGGACTAAATGCCCCAACCAAAAGACATGGACTGGCTGAATGGGCACAAAAACAAGACCCATATGTATGCTGTCTTCAAGAGACCCATTTCACTTCTAGGGACACAAATTGAAAGTGAAAGGATAGAAGAACATATTCCACATAAACGGGAATCAAAAGAAAGCTGAGTAGCAGTACTCATATCAGACAGAATAGACCTTAAAATGAAGAATATTTTGGTGACAAGGAAGGACATTACCTAATGATCAAAGGATCAATCCAAGAAGCAGATATAACAATTGTAAATATATATGCATCCTACATAGGATCACCTAGATAAGGCAACTGCTAACAACCTTAAAAGAAAAACTTGACAGTAAGACAATAATAGCAGGAGACTTTAACACCCCACTTATGGCAGTGGTCAGATCATCCAGACAGAAAATCAACAAGGAAACACAGGCCCTAAATGAAGCATTAGACCAGTTGGACTTAATACATATTTATAGGACATTCCATCCAAAAGCAGGAGAATACACATTCTTCTCAAGTGCACATGAAACATTCTCTAGGATTGATTACATTCTGAGCCCAAAATCAAGCCTCCATAACTTTAAGAAAACTGAAATCCTATCAACAACAACAACAAAAGTGCAAAAAACAAACACATGCAGACTAAACAACCAATGGATCAGTGAAGAAATCAAAGAGGAAATTAAAAAATACCTAGAAGCAAATGGGAACAAAGATACAACCCTCTCAAACCTATGGGAAGCAGAAAAAGCAGTTCTAAGAGGGAAGTTTATGGCAATACAAGTCAACCTCAGGAAACAAGAAAAAGCGCAAATAAACAACCTAACATTACATCTAAAGCAGCTGGAGATAGAACAGACAAGACTGAAAGTTAGCAGAAGAAATCATAAAGATCAGAGCAGAAATCAATGAAATAGAAATGAAGAAAAGCATAGAAAAGATCAATGAAACTAAAAGTTGGTTTTTTGAAAAGATCAACAAAATTGATAAACCCTTAGCCAGACTTATCAAGAAAAAAGAAGACTCAAATCAATAAAATTAGAAATGAAAAGGGAGAGGTAACAGCGGACATCACAGAAATACAAAGGATCATAAGAGACTACTACATGCCGCTATATGCCAATAAAATGGAAAACCTAGAAGAAATGGACAAATTCTTAGAAAAGTACAAGCTTCCAAGACTAAACCAAGATGAAATGGAAAAGATGAATGGACCCATCACAAGTACTGAAATTGAAAGTGTGATTTAAAAACTTCCAACAAACCAAAGTCCAGTACCAGATGGCTTCTTAAGTGAATTCAATCTAACATTTAGAGAAGAGCTAACACCTATCTTTTTGAAACTATTCCAGAAACTCGCAGAGGCAGGAACACTCCCAAACTCATTCTGTGAGGCCACCATCACCCTGATAACAAAACCACACAAAGATACCATAAAAAAAGAAAATTACAGGCCAATTTCACTGATGAACATAGATGCAAAAATCCTCAACAAAATACTAGCAAACCTAATTCAACAATACATAAAAAGGTTGCACAAAATGATCAAGTGGGATTTATCCCAGGGATGCAAGGATTCTTCAATATCTGCAAATAAATCATTGTGATACACCACATTAACAAACTGAAGAATAAAAACCGTACGATCCTGGGGAGTTCCCATCATGGCTCAGTGGTTAACGAATCCAACTAGGTACCATGAGATTGTGGTCTCGATCCCTGCCCTCAATCAGTGGGTTAAGGATCTGGCGTTGCTGTGAGCTGTGGTATAGGTCACAGACATGGCTCAGATTCCAGCGTTGCTGTGGCTCTGGCGTAGGCTGGTGGCTACAGCTCTGATTAGACGCCTAGCCTGGGAACCTCTATATGCTGCGGGTGCAGCCCTAGAAAAGGCAGAAAGACATACACACACAAAAAAAATATGATCCTCTCAATAGATGCAGAAAAAGCCTTTGACAAAATCCAACACCCATTTCTGATAAAAATCTTTCAGGAAGTGGGCATAACGGGAACCTACCTCAACATGATAAAGGCCATATATGACAAACCCACAGCGAACATCATTCTCAATGGTGAAAAGCTGAAAGAATCCCCACTGAGACCAGGAACAAGACAAGGATGTCCGCTCTCACCACTACTCTTCCACATAGTTTTGGAAGTCCTAGCCACTGCAATCAGAAGTAAAAGAAATAAAAACAATCCAAATTGGAGGAAGAAGTAAAACTATCACTATTTGCAGATGATGTGGTGCTATACTTAGAGAATCCTAAAAGACTCTACCAGAAAAAAGTTAGAGCTCATAATTGATTTTGGCAAAGTCGCAGGATACTGCTTTTCTATATACTAACAACAAAAGATTAGAAAGAGAAACTAGGGAAATAATCCCACTTACCATCCCATCAAAAAGAATAAAATACTTAGGAATAAAGCTACCTAAAAGCAACAAAAGATCTCTACTCTGAAAACTATAAGATGCTGATGAAAGAAATCAAAGATGACAAAAACAGATGGAAAGACATACCATGCTCTTGGATTGAAAGAATCAATACTGTCCAATTGATTCTACTACCCAAGGCAATCTACAGATTCAGTGCAATCCCAATCAAAGTACCAAGGACATTTTTCACAGAACTAGAACAAAATATTTTAAAGTTTGTTTGGAAGCACAAAAGACCCAGAAGAGCCAAAGCCATCCTGAAAAAGAAAAATGGAGCTGGAGGAATCAGGCACCCTTACTTCAGATTATACTTCAAAGCTATAGTCATCAAAACTGTATGGTACTAGCACAAAGACAAAAATATAGATTAGTGGAACAGGATAGCCCAGAATTAACCCCATGCACCTACAGTCAACTAATCTATGACAAAGGAGGCAAGAATATACAATGAAGAAAACACAGCCCCTTCAATAAGTGATGCGGGGAAAACTGGACACCCACATGTAAAAGAAAGAAATTAGAACACTTCCCAACACCACACACAAAAATAAACTCAAAATGCATTAAAGACCTAAATATAAGACCAGATACTATCAAGCTGTCAGAGGAAAACCTAGGCCAAACATTCTCCAACATAAACCACAGCAATATCTTCTCAGATGCACCTCCTAGAGTAGTGACAATAAAAACAAAAATAAACAAATGGGACCTAATTAAATTTAAAAGTTTCCGCACAGCAAAGGAAACCCCAAACCAAACAAAAAGACAACCCACAGAATGGGAGAAAATCTTTGCAAATGACAAGGGATTAATCTCCAAAATTTATAAACACTTCCTGCAGCTCCATACCAAAAAAACAAATAACCCCATCAAAAAATGGGTAGAAGATCTAAACAGACAGTTCTCCAAAGAAGACAGATTGCCAAAAACACATGAAAAGTTGTTCAACATCACCTATTATTAAATAAATACAAATCTAAACCACTATGAGGTACCACCTTACATGGGCCAGAATGGCCATCATCAAAAAGTCTACAAACAATAAGTGCTGGAGAGGATGTGGAGAAAAGAGAACCCTATTACACTGTTGGGAGTGTAAATTTGTACAACCACTGTGGAAAACAGTATGGCGATTCCTAACAAAACTAAGAATACAATTTGATCCAGCAATCCCACTCCAGGGCACCATCCAGAAAAAAACCATGACTCGAAAAGACACACGTACTCCAGTGTTCATTGCAGCACCATATACAATAGCCAAGACATGGAAATAACCTAAATGTCCATCGACAGAGAGTGGATAAGGAATATGTGATATATATACACATGGAATGTTACTCAGCCATTAAAAGGAAAGAAAAGTAACAGCATTTGCAGCAACATGGATGCACCTAGAAATTATGCTCAGTGAAGTCAGTCAGACGGGTGAGACACCAACATCAAATGCTGTCACTTACATGTGCAAAATTAAAAACAAGGATGCAATGAACTTCTTTGCAGAACAGATACTGACTCACAGACTTTGAAATCCTTACGGTTTCCAAATGAGACAGGGTGGGGGGTGGGGAACGGGCTGGGATTTGGGGAAGGAAATGGTATAAAATGGGGTTGTGATGATCACTGTACAACTGTAAATGTAATGAAATTCATTGAGTAAAGCGATGAATAAATAAAATTAAAAAAGAAGGTACAATACCTTTTACAATCCTATCTTGATTGATAGATCCATTATCTATTTATTACAAATACACACAGATTTTTTTCCCCCTCATGTGACTCTGAAGGCTACAGATGCTTTAGAGAAGGGTCGTGAAATTTTTAATAGGCTCGGAATTTGAGGAGGGAAGTGTATGTACACACACACACAAACATATAAAAAAACTGAAAATACTGGTAAATCATTTTTCTTTTCTTCTTTTTTTTTAGGGCCCCCTCCCAGATCATGTGGAAGTTCCCAGGCCAGGGGTCAAATCTGAGCTACAGCTGCCAGCTTATACCACAGCCACAGCAATGCCAGATCCTAGCCACCTCTGCAACCTACACCACAGCTCAGGCAACGTCATATCTTTAACCCACTGGGCAGGGCCAGGGATTTAACCTGAATCCTAATGGATACTAGTCTGATTCATTACCTGCTGAGCCACAGCAGGAACTCCTAGTAAATCATTTTTCTGTTTGTCTCCTAGCTAGAGATCTTTCTTAACAGATTCTTAGGTAGTAAAATTGCTCTAGAATTTTAGAATATAGTTTTCCCTGGACAGAGAGGTTATGTTCATTAGGAGACAAATCCTGTTAAAAACTGTCTTGGAGTTCCCGTTGTGGCTCAGCAGGTTACAAACTGGACATTGTCTCTGTGAGGATGGAGGTTCCATCCCTGGCCTCACTCAGTTGGTTAAGGATCTGGCATTGACACAAGCTGCAGCATAGGTCACAGATGCAGCTCAGCTATGGTGTTGCAGACGGCACAGATATGTTGTTGCTATGGCTGTGCTGTAGACCCCCAGCTGTACTTCTGATTCGGCCCCGGAGAACTTCCGTATGCTGTAGGGGCTGTAGTAAAAAGAAAAAAAATTTTTTTTAAACTATTGTAGAACTTGGCCTAAACTTATACTTAATTCATCTGTAGGAGCCAAAATTAAAATAAAATTTAGTTGCCTCTGAATTCTAATAATGATGAGGTCGTGGAAGTGGTAGAGGATAATACTGCCTTTTTAAACTACATTTGGAACTTTATGATAATAAAAATAAACATGGGTTTACTCCACAAAGTGTGTGGTTTCTATGTATGCTTCTGGAATTTATCCTGTCACCTTAGTGATGTCTCTTTGAATGAGAAATCACCCCATCATTGTGTTTCTCCAGGAATTCCTTCTGTACTATATTGACTCTAGCATCTTTCTCAGTGATCGCTCACTGGCAGGAGCTCCCCCCATCACCTGGCTGCACATGTAAGATATGTAGGAAGTCCTGAGGCCCTCAGAGCGCGAATGTCTAAGAGGCTTGTCTACTTCAGTAGCAGTTTGTTGAGGAAAATGTCATTCTTTCTGTATCCACAGGTTCAGCTTAAAGAAGCCATTGAAGGTCTCCCTGGGAGACTGAATACTGAATTAGCAGAATCTGGATCGAACTTGAGTGCTGGACAGAGACAGCTGGTGTCCTTTGCCAGGGCTATTCTCAGGAAAAATCAGATATTGATTATTGACAAAGCCACATCCAATGTAGATCCAAGGTAGGAGCTGGGGTCCATGAAACCTGGAATCCAAACATTAAATGTAGTACATGGGAAATATTTTGTGATGCTTAGAAATGTTTCTAATTCTTTTCTCCACCCAAAAGATAGCTCTAGTTATCATTAATCCTAGAAAACAGAAGAAGACTCCAACCTACAAAATGTGTTATGTATTATTCATGTTGTTATGAAGTATCCTACGAGAGCTAGATTTCTAAATTTCACTCCTGAGAGTTTCAAGTAATTTCAAGGGGAGACTGTTCCCACTGTTTTGTGAAAAATAATAAATTTCTAAGGAAAGTTTTTATAGTTTTTCAGGAACAAGATTAAGTCTTACAGTATTAATTTTTTAAAAACAGTATGAAAACAACATGTGATTTTTAAGTCTTCTGTCTGCTTTTCATATCTTTGCTGAACTAAATCAACTTCTTTGATTCCAGAACTGATGAGTTAATTAAGAAAAACATCCATGAGAAATTTGCCCAGTGCACTGTGTTAACCATCACAAACAGGTTGAGCACCGTTATTGACAGCGGACGGGTGATGGTAAGAGCCTCATCTGTGGAATTTCAGTTGTTTCCATTTATGTTCAATTTTTTAACTCATCCTTCCTTGTAAACCTTGATAGAAACCTTCAAATAATTTAATTTTCTCTTAATTTCTCCTCTGATTCCTGACATTAACTCAGGTACTTATCCCTGCTTTCTGAATGTGCTTTTGAATAATTTCATATTAAAAATTTATTTGCATTGTCATTTTTAAAAGATGGTTAACCATGAAAATATTCAAAATCCGTGTTTGGCTTCATATTTCAGATGGTGGGACATAGTCACTGTCACTGTGTCACAGCTGTTTCAGCTTTTTTGGATGTCCTTGATCCAGAAAATTAGCCTCTCATTGAGACTGCCCCAAGGTGGTTGGCTCGGGTTCCAGAATTTCTCAGCTGTTGCTGTCAGAGGGGAGTCCATGAGAAGAAATGGCCTAGTGAGAAAAATAAAGTAGTTCCACAGAAGGGACTTAATATAAGAAATTTGTTACATAGGAATTTGAGGGATAGAAAAATGAAAGGAAACACCGGGATAAGAATTTTAGGAACCAACTCCCATGTCCTAGGACAGACGTCCAGACCTAAGAACCGAGAGGAGAGGCTCTAAAGAGTCGGCGCTCAGTCCTCCAAGTCACCGTCCAGCTGCTGGTCATGTCTGTGAGGGAGCCCGAGGAGGCTGGTTCTCCATGTGCTGAGCGAGCTGGGAGCTGGGATCAGTCATCACTGCTGGGGTGATGCTGCAGGAGGAGCAGAGACCAGGTAGACCCTTAGCTCTGAGTCCCACCCTCGGTCTCCCTCTAGTGCCCCCTAGTGGCAGAACCTCCCAAAGGGGAGCAGGTCACAGAGCCTCTGAAGTGAGATTTGCAGAGACCCAGCCTCTGCATCACAGGTGAGAGGGTAGAAAGAAGGGAGATGGGGTGCTGAGAGCCTGTAGAGAAACACCCAGCAAGTGTCTTACACAGCAGATCTGGACTCTGCACACACAGCAGGCTTCAGGCTTGGTCTGTGGGTGTCTGTCTAGTATCTTCCTTCCAGTTGTGATTGGCTCTTTTAATATTTCCTTCCTTAGCTCTATTTCCTTCCTTCCTCCCTCTATTCCTTTACTCTTTCTTTTTTAATCTTCTCTCTTTCTTTGTTCTTTCTCTCTGTTTTTGCTGAGTTTCAATATATGTTAGGGTGTGACTTTATAAAATGATAAGGATATCATCCCTGAAAGGAAAAGCCTTTGGCTGCATATAATCCCGCAGGAATGCAAAGTATTTTAAGGTTAACCTCTAGCCTGTGACAATGAGTTGATTTCAGTCATTTTATTAATGCTAAGTAACTATTGTCAGGAGACACTACAGTATCCAGTGATGCTTGCAGAAGACTCTGATGATGGCTACCATTTTTTAGCAATAAATTATTCTTACATTAAAGTCTACACATCGTTTTTTAAGACTCAATGCCAGTGCAGACTTGATAGGCCACCGTAGAATGAAAACATAACTTCCCTATGCCTTGGGACACCAGAGAATCATGTGACTCACTTTATTACGATGGTGCCTTCATTGTGGTGTTCTGGAACTGAACCTGCAATGTCTACGAGCAATGCCTGTACCTGTTTCCTTTCCAGAAAGCAGGTGATTGTTCTGAAAGGCTTAAGGACATAAAGACAAGTCCATCAGCTGCAAATCCTAATAATGCTGCAGATGGCAGGCAGCCAGCCTCTGGGTTGGGGGAGTGGCTGGGGGGGTGATGGACGCTGATGAAGGGCATAACCATCAGTGTTGTCACCTTAAAGTCCTGTCACTGCAAGTGCTTAAGCTGTAATTATTACATTTTGCTGCACTGGTGACTATTCTGCAGGAAGATGGGTGATGTGCTTTTGTTTACTGTAAGTCAGTCAAGCAGAAGTCTGGTTGGTAAACAACTGTGACCTGGTAGGTAGCTTTTTGTGTTGGCTCTCCAAAGGGATTCATTCAGTTCTGCTTCATGACACACCATGAGTGGGTGAGACTTAGAATTCTGTTTTACGAAGATGTTCTCTCAATTTCAACTTTATTAAACATGGTGTAGTCATAATGACACATAATTTAATCTTCCTTATTTACTCCGTTATCACTAAACAGGAGAACAAGACAAATTAGAAATCCTCTCTTTCCTAAGAGTTACCACTGTCCCCGCATTGAAGGCTGCTTCTTGTAGTTTTTAGGACCACCTGGTCGCTTGTGGTCTGTTCTCTCTTCAGCCGGTGGCACAGCTTTTCCTCCGATCCCTGCACACTCCTGTCTTCATAAGCACCCCCCACACCCCAGATTCTCCCTGGTAGCGTGAGCACAGGAAGCAGGTGAAAATCTGCTATTGCTCCAACTCTGTTGTTGCCTGTGTTCAGCATTTTCACCGCCGGCAGTTCGAGGATTCTTTGGAAATGAAGGACCCGAACCAGGGCCAGGAAGCTCAGGTTCCACCTCTTCTGTCCACAGGCAGTCTTGTGGTTTTATGTCCTTTTCCTTCTTCCTCAGTGCAAGCCTCTTCTTGGAAGTTTTTCCCAGTGAAATGAAAACCAGAACCTGTTGTAACATACCCACCTGAAAAGCACAAAAACGGCCCACACCTAACTAGAGTGTTACTGAAATTCTATATTTCACCTTCATGGAACGTTTCTTTCATAAGCCTTCTGGCTGCAGTTAAAACATTTAGAAGAGAAAAGCTCTTTAAAAACATACCAAGAGATGTCATTCCACTTTTCAGAGGGAAGATAATTCACCTGGAGGCAGAAGCACAATCTGGGAGAGGAAATCCTTTATGGGGGGGCTTCCATGTAAAAGCAGCAGCTCTGGGAGAGCAGCGTGGAGTCACCATGGCCTTGCCATACCCTCATTCTCCAGCTGAGTAGAGGGGTTTAGTTGTTCAGGACCTCAGAACGGTCTTGAGTTAATACTTGCTACATTGTCCAGTCACTGAGAAGTTCACAGGCACCCACATTACCAGGAATGGACCCACCATCCGAGTCACCTGGCAGCCAGAGACAGAGACCTGACACTCATACCTTCCCCTCCCCCTCTCTACTTGTCACTAAGTGGGGCCTCTCTTCACTGTATGTCCCCATATTGAAAGCTGTTCCCAGCATCTCTTTCCTATTGTTGGCTCTTCCTCCACCCTGTCCTGCCCCTACCTCTCCCTGCAGCCACCCCATTGTCACTGCTGGCATCCTGCCAGTGTCAGTGGAGCAAACTAGTTTGCAGTGGGTCCCTTAGATGTTTATGTCTGGGGCAGTTACCTGGATTTTCTGCAGATACACAGGTCTGATAAACACTCTTCACTGAGCTCTGCAACTGACTGACTCATCTCACATACTGTATTTTCTTTAACCTTCCAGAGGGTGGTGAGCAATGTGAGGCTGGCATTCCTGGAGAGAGCCTGGGGTTGAGGGGTTGTTATCGCACCCCCTTGAATGCGTGGTCAGTTTATAGTTTAACTTGGGTTACAGGAAGAGTGGGGACACAGCGGGAGATTACAGGAGCCTTTTCTTATAGATATAAAAGGATATTAAACTAAAAAATCAAGTTTACACTAATTTTCCTGTACATTTGAGAAAATTTAGAGTCACTTTCTGTTTATTCCTTCTGAAATATCTAGATACTTTGATCAAACCGGTAAATGTAAAGGCCAAGTGGGTAAAATTCTATTCTAGGCCCTTTTTCAGTCTGGGCCCCATCGCAGCTCCTGGAGCCCCTGACCTGAGCCTTGGGGCGCTGCCCTCCTGCTCCTTTCAGCTCCCCCTCCCCTCGGACTGCACCTTCTCTTCTCTCTCTTTTCCAGTATTTGACCGTCAGTGAGTTTCAAGCCTCCATCCTCAACCCTGGTTTTTCTCTCCCTCATTTTCCTCTCACTCTCCCTCTGGCCCGTGGCCATCAACCTGTGGTCCCCGCATCCACATCCCTCGTCCTGGAACCCCTGCATCCCACTGCCTGAGCTGTCTCCCAGGCCGGCTGGAATGGCTGGACTGGTTCCCCCCTTGGTCTCACTCTACAGTCTTGCCAGGCGGCACCATTGGGAGGTCAGCCAGCCATGCCCTGAACTGCATTTCCTTTGTATTTGCCTTTCAGGCGGCCTGTACTCTGTGCCTCTTACCTGTCATGTACAATGTCAGGGCTGCAAGATGCAACAGTGAGCAAGGAAAACCACACACCCTGCCCTTAAAAAGCTGCCAGGCTCGCCTCCAGCCCTCCTGGCTCATGTGGTTCCCTGTGTCTGGAAAGACCACTGTCCACCCACCCGCCCCATGTCTGCATGTCCACATCTGTCCATTCTTCAAGGCCCAGTTCCCTGCCCTCTGTCCTCCTTGAAGGTTGTCCTCTGAACCTGTGACCCGAAGTCACCTCCTCTACTACTAACCTGCTCCTTGTCGTGCTTTTTTTCTTGCATCATAAACACTTGAGGGTTTTCTTCTCTCTCCTTTCAGTACAGGCTCCCTGAAGGCAGGGGCTGTGTCTGCCTCTTCCACAGCTTCTGGCGTAATGCCATCCATGCAGTTAAATATGCAGTAAATGTGTGCTGAATCAATACAGAATTAGTGAAAATTTCCTTGGTTTCTTCAGATGTGTTTTAGCCACATGTTATTTACTGTTTTTTAAAAATCAAAGTACAGTTGATTTACAGTATTGTGTTAGTTTCAGGTATACAGCAACGTGATTAAGTTACATATTTTTTCAGACTATTTTCCATTACAAGTCATTATACGATATTGTATATAGTTCCCTGTGTTATATAGTAAATACTTTTCGCTAATTTTTGTGTGTAGTAGTTTGCATCTGATGATCCTGTCGTCTTGGTTTATAACCCCTCCCTTTCCCTTTTGGTAACCCTCAGTTTGGTTTCTGTGTCTGCGAGTCTGTTTCTGTTTTGAATATAGATACCTTTGTATTTTATTATTTTTTAGATTCCATATGTAAGTGATACCATATTTTGTCTTTTTCTGACTCACTTCACTTAGTATGATATTAGTATGATATTCTCTTGGTCCATCCATGTTGATGCAAATGGCACTATTTCATCCTTTTTTATGGCTGAGAAATATCCACTGTATATATGTACCCCATCTACTTAAACTGGTCATTTGTTGATGGACACTTGGGTTGTTTCCAGCTCTTGGCTTTTGTAAACAATGCTGCTATGAACTTTGTGGTGCATGTATATTTTTGAAATAGGGGTTTCATCTTTCTGGATATATGCCCAGGAATGCGATTACTGGAAAATCTATTTTCAACTTTTTTTTTCTTTTTTGTCTTTTTTTTTTTGTTGTTGTTGTTGTTGTTGCTATTTCTTGGGCCGCTCCCTCGGCATATGGAGGTTCCCAGGCCAGGGGTTGAATCGGAGCTGTAGCCACCGGCCTACGCCAGAGCCACAGCAACGCGGGATCCGACCCGCGTCTGCAACCTACACCACAGCTCACGGCAACGCCGGATCGTTAACCCACTGAGCAAGGGCAGGGACCGAACCCGCAACCTCATGGTTCCTGGTTGGATTCGTTAACCACTGCGCCACGATGGGAACTCCTCAACTTTTTTTTTTTTTAATTGCAGCAATACTTTTTTAATTTTTTTCATTTTCCCACTGTACAGCAAGGGAATCAAGTTATCCTTACATGTATACATTACAATTACATTTTTCCCCCACCCTTTCTTCTGTTGCAACATGAGTACAAAGTTCTCAATGCTATTCAGCAGGATCTCCTTGTAAATGTATTCTAAGTTGTGTCTGATAAGCCCAAGCTCCCGATCCCTCCCACTCCCTCCCCCTCCCATCAGGCAGCCACAAGTCTTTTCTCCAAGTCCATGATTTTCTTTTCTGAGATGTTCATTTGTGCTGGATATTAGCTTCCAGTTATAAGTGATATCATATTGTATTTGTCTTTGTCTTTCTGGCTCATTTCACTCAGTGTGAGATTCTCTAGTTCCATCCATGTTGCTGCAAATGGCATTATGTCATTCTTTTTTATGGCTGAGTAGTATTCCATTGTGTATATAGACCACATCTTCCGAATCCAATCCTCTGTCGATGGACATTTGGGTTGTTTCCATGTGCTGGCTATGGTGAATAGTGCTGCAATGAGCATGCAGGTGCATGTGTCTCTTTTAAGTAGAGTTTTGTCTGGATAGATGCCCAAGAGTGGGATTGCGGGGTCATATGGAAGTTCTATGGATAGATTTCTAAGGTATCTCCAAACTGTTCTCCATAGTGGCTGTACCAGTTTACATTCCCACCAACAGTGCGGGAGGGTTCCCTTTTCTCCGCAGCCCCTCCAGCACTTGTTCTTTGTGGATTTATTAATGATGGCCATTCTGACTGGTGTGAGGTGGTATCTCGTGGTAGTTTTGATTTGCATTTCTCTTATAATCAGCGATGTTGAGCATTTTCTCATGTGTTTGCTGGCCATCTGTATATCTTCTTTGGAGAAATGTCTATTCAGGTCTTTTGCCCATTTTTCCATTGATTGATTGGCTTTTTTGTGGTGGGTTGTATAAGTTGTTTATATATTCTAGAGATTAAGTCCTTGTCGGTTGCATCATTTGAAACTATTTTCTCCCATTCTGTAAGTTGTCTTTTTGTTTTCTTTTTGGTTTCCTTTGCTGTGCAAAAGCTTGTCAGTTTGATGAGGTCCCATGGGTTTATTTTTGCTCTTATTTCTGTGGCTTTGGGAGACTGACCTGAGAAAATATTCATGATGTTGATGTCAGAGAGTGTTTTGCCTCTGTTTTCTTCTAGGAGTTTGTTGGTGTCCTGTCGTATATTTAAGTGTTTCAGCCATTTGGAGTTTATTTTTGGGCATGGTGTGAGGGTGTGTTCTAGTCTCATTGCTTTGCATGCAGCTGCCCAGGTTTCCCAGCAATGCTTGCTGAATAGACTTTCTTTTTCCCATTTTATGTTCTTGCCTCCCTTGTCAAAGATGAATTGACCATAGGTGTCAGGGTTTATTTCCGGATTCTCTATTCTGTTCCATTGGTCTGTCTGTCTGTTTCGATACCGGTACCACACTGTTTTGAGGACTGTGGCTTTGTAGTATTTCTTGAAGTCTGGGAGAGTGATGCCTCCTGCTTGGTTTTTGTTTCTCAGGATTGCTTTGGCGATTCTGGGTCTTTGGTGGTTCCATATAAATGTTTGGATTGTTTGTTCTAGTTCTGTGAAATATGTCAGGGGTAATTTGATAGGGATTGCATTGATTCTGTAGATTGCTTTGGGTAGAATGGCCATTTTTACAATATTGATTTTCCCAATCCAGGAACATGGAATATCTTTCCATTTCTTTACATCTTCTTTGATTTCTTTGATTAAAGTTTTATAGTTCTCGGCATATAGGTCCTTTACCTCCTTGGTCAGGTGTATTCCGAGGTATTTGATTTTGTGAGGTGCCATTTTAAAAGGTATCGTGTTTTTGTATTCCTTTTCTAATGTTTCATTGCTGGTATACAGAAATGCAACTGACTTCTGAATGTTAATCTTATAACCTGCTACTTTGCTGAATTTATTCATCAGTTCAAGTAGTTTTTGGGTTGAGTCCTTAGGGTTTTCTATATATAGTATCATGTCATCTGCATACAGTGACAGTTTTATCTCTTCTCTTCCTATATGGATGCCTTTTATTTCTTTTGTTTGTCTAATTGCTGTGGCTGGGACTTCCCAAACTATGTTGAAGAGCAGTGGTGAGAGTGGGCATCCTTGTCTTGTTCCAGATTTGAGTGAGAAGGCTTTCAGTTTTTCCCCATTGAGGATTATATTTGCTGTGGGTTTCTCATACATGGCTTTGATTATAT
This sequence comes from Sus scrofa, assembly GCF_054392235.1. NCBI lineage: Eukaryota > Metazoa > Chordata > Mammalia > Artiodactyla > Suidae > Sus > Sus scrofa. The sequence goes on from NC_139393.1 coordinate 72,013,985, forward strand.
TCAGGAGTGTTCCCTCTATACTCACTTTGGCGAGGGTCTTGATCATGAGTGGATGTTGGACTTTGTCAAATGCTTTTTCTGCGTCTATTGAGATGATCATATGATTTTTGACCTTTTTTTTTTGTTAATGTGGTGTATGATGCTGATTGATTTGTGTATGTTGAACCATCCTTGTGAACCTGGGATGAACCCAACCTGGTCATGGTGTATAATTTTTTTGATATGTTGTTGGATTCGGTTGGCTAAGATTTTGTTGAGAATTTTTGCATCTATATTCATCAATGATATTGGGCGATAGTTTTCTTTTTTGGTGGTATCTCTGTCTGGTTTTGGAATGAGGGTGATGGTGGCCTCATAGAATGTCTTTGGGAGTATTCCTTCTTCTTCAACCTTTTGAAAGAGTTTAAGGAGGATGGGCACCAATTCCTCTTTATGTGTTTGATAGAATTCACCTGTGAAGCCATCTGGTCCTGGACTTTTATTTGTAGGGAGTGATTTAATGACCTCTTCAATTTCATTTCTAGTGATCAGTCTGTTCAGTTGGTCTGTTTCTTCTATTTTCAACTTTTTAAGGAATCTTCATACTGTTTTCTGAAATGATTACACTAATTTACATTCCCACTAAATCTAAGAGGGTTCTCATTTCTTCATACCTTGATGAAAGCCATTCTGACAGTGTTTATTTTATTTTTTTGCTTTTTTTAGGGCCACACCCACAGCATATTTAGTTTCCCAGGCTAGGGGTCCAAATAGAGTTACAGTTGCCAGCCACAACCACAGCCACAGCCACACAGGATCTGCACGCGTTTGTGACCTACACCACAGCTCATGGCAACACTGGATCTTTAACCCACTGAGCAAGGCCAGGGATCAAACCCACAATCTCATGGTTCCTGATCCAATTTGTTTCCACTGTGCCATGATGGGAACTCCTCATTATTGTTTTGATTAGCATTTCTCTAATGGGTAGTGATGTTGAGCATCTTTTCCTGTGCCTGTTGGCCATCTCTTTGTCTTCTTTGGAGAAACGTCTATTTAGGACTTCTCTCCATTTTTTTTTGGGGGGGGTGCCTTTTTATTTTTGATAATGAGTTGTATGAGGTGTTTTTGTATTTTGGATATTAACCCTTTGTTGGTCACATCATTGAAAATATTTTATCACATTCCTTGTGTTGTCTTTTCATTTTGTTGGTGGTTCCCTTTGCTGTGCAAAAGTTTTAAAGCCTGATTAGGTCCCATTTTTAAATTTTTGCTTTTATTTCTTTTACCTTAGGAGACTGATCTAAAAAAATACTGCTACAATTTATGTCCAAGAATATTTCGCCTATGTTCTCTTTGAGGAGTTTTATGCTATCATGTCTTTAAGTCTTTAAGCCATTTTGAGTTTATTTTTGTATATGATATGAAGGAGTGTTCTAATTTCCTTGATTTCCATGTAGCTGTTCAGGTCTCCCTGTGCCACTTGCTGAAGAGACTGTCCTTTCTCCATATGTATTTTTGATGGCTCTCTCATAGATTAATTGACCAAAGAGGTGTGGAGACCTGTGTTTTAAAGGTGCATTTTTTTCTTTTTTTTCTACTTCAGGAGGAGTAGTTATATTCTATCATACTGCGATTAAGTTAAATTACACATTCGTGGCATCTAAATTGGCATACTAAGAGGACATTTAAATTATTATGTGGATGTGACAGATTCAATTATTCTTCAATTCTTTTGAGGAAGCTGCCCTTAGCAATGCTTCCTAGTGATAAACAAAAGCTTCACAGGAAATTGGCCTTTAAGAGACTTAATAAATGTTTCTAATTAAATACCTTGGGGCAGAATTAGCTGCAATCCTTAGCTATGGAAAAACAACCTGTGTCCTGTTCAGAGTTTCAGCACCTTCTCTTAAAATACATTTAGTCTAAGAATGACCAAAATGAAGAACTCAGTACCAATTAACATCAGAACTATGTCTATAGCTGTATCATTTGGGTCAATTGTTTCAGACTCTTTCTTCTCTCCAGCACCCTGAAGCAAAGCCACTAGTAAGTAGAAAGCAGAGTAAGAGCCCCTTCCTCTTCCTTTTAAGTTTCAATTAGTGAACATATCCATGTGCAATAAAATATTGTCTGAGTTATACTATGTTACTGGGAAACATTGTCTGATGATAGGTTTCTTCCTGCTGATTTTTAGGTTTTGGATTCAGGAAGACAGGTAGAATATAGTCAGCCGTATGAGTTGCTACAAGATGAAGAGAGCCTATTTTACAAGATGGTGCAACACCTGGGGGAGGCCTAGGCCACTGCCCTCACTGAGACAGCAAAACAGGTGAGCTCCAAGCAGAGAATTCTAATTAAAGTTCATTTCCCTGGTTCACTCTTCAGGATCTCCATGAGGGGTCTGGTAACAAGCGCTCTGTGCCCTTTGCAATTATGAGCCTCCAGAGATGAAGCTTCATGGCTGGGCCTTAACAACAAGTTGCAGGTTGAAGGCAGGTCTGCTGAGAATCTGCAGAAGAGGTGTGCGTGGGGCAGGATGTGTGTGTGCTCACGTGTGTACGCGCATGTGCATAAGAGAGATTGCAGATTAGACTTTCCATGATTTTGGACTCTGTGGGTTCAGATTCCCACACAGCACAGATCACTCTCATTCTGCAATCGTTTTATGTCTTATCCTGACTGGTCCTCAGGCCCTTTGCGATGCAAGTGCCGTCAGGGAACATCCAAGAAATTTGAGAGTTTCAGGGGAAAATCTGGACTATTTCAGGTCTAGGAAGATCTACCAGGGAAATGTGTAGGTTGCTTCTGTTTTCTAATTTGTGAAGAAAACTCCAACATGATACTAAGTCTCCCTAATTCTTTGCTGTTTAGAATTAGGTCACGTTGCCTCCCTGAGCTTCCTCTACCTTCTAGAAGGTGCAGTTGTCATGAGGACAGATCAGGAATTCACACAGCCTTAACACTGTAGTCTGAATGGGGCTTGGGGATTTAACAGAGCCTTTGTGCAGAGCTGAGGGGTGTGGGAGCTCTAAGCGCTGTAGGCAGTGTGAGGAAGGTGCTCCACAAGTAACACTCAGGCCACGTGGTGTCGCTCTAACAGAGGGGAGGTGGTGGTATCTTGTCCTACAGATGTGATAACTCAGATCTGGCTTCAGAGACTTAGCCATTACCATGAAGCTGCCTGTAGTTCTATCTGGAGCCAGGTGAGAGTGGGGTTGATGGAAGGATGGAGGGAGGGAAGGAGGGTCTGGTGTCCTTGCCCCTTGAGATGCGTGGCTCAGGTAGGAGGAGGTTCCAACTGGATGTGACGGGGCTTCTCATCCAAACGTTATCTCTGGGCCTTAAATGATGGGAGCATTTTTCCTTCTCCATACTTTTCTGCATTTCCCAGATTTTCACTTGTCAGTAGAATAAAATTACTTGTGTAATATTTAAAATATCTTGTAAAGATATGGCCCAGTGTCCGTAGTGCTCTTGTATGAATGACTTATCTAAAATGTACCTGAGTTCTCTCTGTTCTGGTTTCATCTCATTCCTCCCCCTTAGAAATGAAGACATGACGAGCAGTGCCTTCCACTGTTCATGGGCTAGGAGATTGCCCAGGGTCACAGAGCTGGCTGAGGAGTTGACAGAGTTCACTGGTTCAAGCCTCAGATTAGGGACAGTGAAGACTTTCCACAAATACACTGTATGCACATGCAGAGAAGCTGCACTTGGAGCCGGATATTCATTTGTGCCTGAAATGGATAGAGTACTTTCATCTCCCAGTCAGAGTTTCCCGTCTAAGACCTGACAATCCTTTAGGAGATTCCCTGTATAACCTAACACGGAAGAGCCTGGAATCTCCCAAACCCTTTTATTCATTCAACCTTAGTTATTTCACCTCAAAGAGATGTGCCCCTACCTCTGTGTCAAAGTCTTTGTTTAAAAACTGTGTTATTGGAGTTTCCCTCTTGGTTCAGTGGCTAAGGAACCCAACTAGAATCCATGAGGATGCAGGTTTGATCCCTGGCCCTGCTCAGTGGGTTAAGGATCCGGTGTTGCTGTGAGCTGTGGTGTAGGCTCGCAGCTTCAGCTCTGATTCAGTCCCTAGCCTGGGAACCTCTGTATGCCACGGGTGTGGCCCTAAAAAGACAAAAAAAAAAAAGACTCCCAAAAATTTTGTTATCATTATCTATTATCAAGACCTTGAGCAATGAGAAATAGATCACAGGATTTTAGATAGGGCCAAAGAACAGAAGATAATAGGATTCAACACCCTGATTTTACAAGTGAGGAAACTAAAGCCACTAAGGAGGAAGACGGCCCTATAGATACAACTTGTGTTACACTAATTTGCAGCAGAGGATTAGTAATCTTTTTCTTCAATTAATTTTTTAAATCAAGTAACTTATATACAAAGCAGGCATAGGTCACAGAATTAGAAATCTTATAATTCCTGGTGTAGAAATCTTGTACCTACTTTTACATTAGTAATGGTAAGTTACAATGGTATAGTTCTTTATAATTTTGTTTTATTTAGTTGTCATATATATGATTTCTCTTAATCCTTATGACAGTCCTTTATTTATTTATTTATTTATTTATTGTCCTTTTAGGGCTGCACCCACAGTATATGCAGGTTCCCAGGCTAGCGGTCAAATGGGAGCTGTAGCTGGTGGCCTATGCCATAGCCACAGCAACACCAGATCTGAGCCGCAACTACGACCTACACCACAGCTCACAGTAATGCCAGATTTTTAACCCACTGAGCAAGGCCAGGGATTGAACCTGTGTCCTCATGGATGCTAGTCAGATTGGTTTCTGCTGAGCTATGATGGGAACTCCTTTCTTATTTTTAATATATTTTAAGGCTGTGACTTTTCTCTGCTATCCTAATAGGTTTTGGTGTGTAGTGCTTTTATCACAGTTAGGTTTTTGTTTATCGTTTCTGCAATTTTGGTTTTCATTTCTTCTTTAGCCTAAGAATTATTTGAGAAGGAGATCTTTCCAATTTCCTAGTTAGAGGGTTTTTTTTAAATGTTTGTTTTCTATTTTACTCATCATTTTACTCATTTCATTGACTTGTGATTCAAAAAAAAAGTTCTCTGTAGTATTTCTACCCAGGAACAGTATTTATTAATACTTTTTTATGGTCTAGAATATAGGTAATTTTTGTTAATGTTCTTTAGGCATTTAAAAAGAATGCCTATTGTCTATTTAAAGTACAGAGTTTAATTTTTAATTAGAGTGATTTTATTAATTACATTATTTAGGTTTTGTTTTGTTTTGTTTTGTTTTGTCTTTTGTTGTTGCTGTTGTTGCTATTTCTTGGGCCGCTCCCGCGGCATATGGAGGTTCCCAGGCCAGGGGTTGAATCGGAGCTGTAGCCACCGGCCTACACCAGAGCCACAGCAACGCGGGATCCGTGCCACGTCTGCAACCTACACCACAGCTCACGGCAACGCCGGATCATTAACCCACTGAGCAAGGGCAAGGACCGAACCTGCAACCTCATGGTTCCTAGTCGGATTCGTTAACCACTGCGCCACGACAGGAACTCCTATTTAGTTTTTTTTCTATCCTTATTTATTTTGGTGTGACTTGGACTTAGGTGAATTAGTCTTCTATTATGCCAAGTTTCCCCTTGTAGTTCTTGTCATTTTTTGTTTTGGTAAATTCAGTGTTATGATTTTTTCAGTCCATAGATACTCATGACTTAGATTTTCACTATGAATTATATTTTTTTTTATTATTTTACAGTACTTCGATTTATTGGATGTTTCTGGCCCTGAATCCAAGCAAGTACAAAAAAGTGAAATTGAGTCCCCTGTTTTTATTTGCTTGATATGTCTTTGATTGTCTTTTTTTATTTTTTTGTCTTTTATTTTTTCAGGGCTGCGCCCACAGCATATGGAGGTTCCCAGGTTAGGGGTCGAATCAGAGTTGTAGCTGCCAGCCTACGCCACAGCAACACAGGATCTGAGCCACGTCTGTGACCTATACCCCAGCTTATGATGACGCCAGATTCTTAACCCACTGCACAAGCCCAGGGACCAAACCCGTGTCTTCATGGATACTAGTTGGGTTCAATAACCACTGAGCCATGAGGGAAACTCCTGTCTTTGTCTTTTAATATCAATTGTAGATGTGTCTCCTGCAATGGCAAGTAGTTAGGTTTAGCTCTGGGATTTAATCTTAGCCCTTAATAGGTGTGTTTTGTTTTAGTTCTGTCATATTATGCTTTCAATTTGTAGAGTTTTTTTTTTTTTAATGTATTGCTGGATTCAGTTTACTAGTATTGTGTTGAGGATTTTTGCATCCGTGTTCATCAGTGATATTGGCCTGTAATTTTCTTTTTTTGTGGTATCTTTGTCTGGTTTTGGTGTCAGGGAGATGGTGGCCTCATAGAATGAGTTTGGGGGTGTTTCTTCCTCTGCAGTTTTTTGGGAATAGTTTCAGAAGGATATGTTTTTTTGTTTTTTGTTTTTTGTTTTTTTTTTTTTTTTTGTCTTTTTTGTTGTTGTTGTTGCTATTTCTTGGGCCGCTCCCACGGCATATGGAGGTTCCCAGGCTAGGGGTTGAATCGGAGCTGTAGCCACCGGCCTACGCCAGAGCCACAGCAACGCGGGATCCGTGCCACGTCTGCAACCTACACCACAGCTCACGGCAACGCCGGATCGTTAACCCACTGAGCAAGGGCAGGGATCGAACCCGCAACCTCATGGTTCCTAGTCGGATTCGTTAACCACTGCGCCACGACGGGAACTCCGAGTTTTTTTTTTAATCTTTGAAATTATACTCTAATTTTTTACTTTTACACTTTATTTTATGTGTGTTGCTTTCTTCTAGGAATTCCTTATTCCCTTATTGATTCCACATTATAAACATTGTCATTTCCATTTTCTATGCTCTGCTGAACGTTGTTTAAAAGAACTACTGTTTACCTTCACATTTTAAAAATATTTAAAACTATTATTTTACTTACCTATATTAAATGACACTTTTCCCATCTATAGTTGGATAAAATTTGTGCTCTAGTTTATAGCCTTTTTAAAACTTTGGGTCATGAGTCATTAGTGGGGCTGTGAAATCTGTTTAGTCAATCGTGACCATAGTGTTTTAAGAAATGCAATAGAAAAGAATGGAATGAATGAAAAACAGCTATGTATCTTTCCTAGTAGTAGTAAATATTTCATGAATTCCTTTCAAAATAGATAAATATAGATATAGCTAGGGAATCTGTAGTGGGACTCATGTAAAATTAAAAATATTTACTATTGTGGGAAGCAGCCCAAATAAACGTTTTAAAACAAGGCTGTATATCATCTTAAAGGGGGGGTCCATGGGACTTAGAATCCCTGACTTATTGTCAATATATTTAACCCTTGAACAGCACAGGTTTGAACTTCATGGGTCCACTTGTATGGAGATTTTTTTTTTCAAAAAATATGTGATAAAATACTATATGATCCATAGTTGGTTGAATATGTGGGTATGGAAGGTCACTGTAAAGTTATACACAAGTTTTTGACTATTTAGAGGGTCAGAGCCCCAAGGCCCCACATTGATCAAGGGTCAACTGCATGAAATTAATCAGCTGCATCTCAAATTTGAAATAATTTGTTCTTCTTTCCTGGATGCACAAAGGATTCTTTCTCTATTTTGAAGGTCATTAGTTTTTCCTAGGACATCAGGTACTTTTGGTCTGTACATTCAAGTGTTTTATTTCTAAAAGATTACCTGAGTTATATCTTTGAATTTGTTTTATTTGATTGGATTCTCTTTATAAATATCTATAATATATATGTTGACTGTTTTTTGTATATTTTATAAATCTGTTATCTGTTTCTCATCCTGTTCGCCATGTCTCATATAGTTTTTGTAGCTGTAACTAATATTTGTTAATTTATTATAGTTGATTGACATTGTTCTGTCAATTTCTCCTGTAAAGCAAAGTGACCCAGTTATATATATATATACATATTCTTTCTTCTCATGTGGAAGATCTTATTATCTTCCGTCATGTTCCATTACAAGTGATTAGATACATTTCCCTGTGCTATACAGTAGGATCTCATTGCTTATTCACTCCAAATGCAATAGTTTGAATCTACTAACTCCAAACTCCCAGTCCATCCCACTTCCTCCCCCTACCTCTTGGCAACCACAAGTCTGTTCTCCAAGTCCATGAGTTTGTTTCTTTTCTGTAGATAGCTTCATTTGTGCTGTATATTAGATTCTAGGAATAAGTGATACTATATGGTATTTGTCTTTGTCTTTCTGATTTACTTCACTTAGTATGAGAGTCTCTAGTTCCATCTATGTTGCTGCAAATGGCATTATTTTGTTCTTTTTTATGGCTGAGTAGTATTCCATTGCGTATACATACCACCTCTTCTTAATACATTCATCTGTCATTGGACATTCAGGTTGTTTCCATGTCCTAGCTATTGTGAATAGTGCTGCAATGAACATATGGGTGCATGTATCTTTTTTAATGAAAGTTTTGTACAGATATATTCCCAGGAGTAGGATTGCTGGATCATATGGTAGTTCTATAATTGGTTTTCTGAAGTACCTCCATACTGTTTTTCATAGTGTTTGTACCAATTTACATTCCCACCAACGGTACAGGAGGGTTCCCTTTTCTCCACACCCTCTCTAGCATTTATTTGTAGACTTACTAATGACGGCCATTCTGATCTGTGTGAGATGGTACCTCATTGTTTTGATTTGCATTTCTCTATTAATTAATGATGTTGAGCATTTTTTCATGTGTCTGTTGGCCATATTCATGTGTTCTTTGGAAAAATGTCTATTTAGGTCTTCTGTCCATTTTTCAATTGGGTTGTTTGTTTTTTTGTTGTTGAGTTGTATGTGTTGTTTGTACATCTTAGAGGTTAAGCCCTTGTCACTTGTACCATTTGCAAATATTTTCTCCCATTTCTTAGGGTGTCTTTTTATCATTTCCTTTGCTGTGCAAAAGCTTTTAAGTTTGAATAAGTCCCATTGGTTTATTTTTGTTTTTATGTCTATTGCCTTGGGAGACAGACCTAAGAAAACATTTGTATGGTTGACGTTAGAGAATGCCTGTGTTCTCTTCTAGGAGCTTTATGGTATCTTGTCTTATGTTTAACTCTTTAAGCCATTTTGAGTTTATTTTTATGCATGCTTTGAGGGTGTGTTCTAGTTTTACTGATTTATGTGCAGTTTTCCAGTTTTCCTGACACCACTTGCTGAAAAGACTGTCTTTTTTCCATTTTATATTCTTGCCTCCTTTGTTGAAAATTAATTAACCATAGGTGTCTGGGTTCATTTCTGGGGTCTCTGTTCTGTTCTATTGGTCTGTATGTCTATTTTGGTATCAGTACCACACTGTCTTGATGACTGTAGTTTTGGGGTTGTTTGTTCTAGTTCTGTAAAAAATGTCATGGGTATTTTGATACATATCACACTGAATCTATAGCTTGATTTGGGCAGTATGGCTATTTTAAGGATATTAATTCCTCCAATTCAGGAACATGGAATATCTTTCCATTTCTTTGAATCCTCTTTAATTTCCCTGATTAATGTTTTATAGTTCTCAGCATGTAAGTTTTTCACCTCCTTGGTCAGGTTTATTCCTAGGTATTTGATTTTTGGGGGTTATATTTTAAAAGGTATTATATTTTTATATTCCTTTCTTTTGTCTTTTTAGGGCTATACCCATGGCACATGGAGGGTCCTAGGCTAAGGGTCAAATCAGGGCTACAGCTGCCAGCCTACACCACAGCCACAGCAATGCAGGCTCTGAGCTGCATGTGCATCCTACACCACAGCTCACGGCAACACCAGATCCCTGACGCACTGAGCAAGACCAAGGATCGAAACCACATCCTCAAGGATATTAATCGGGTTCATTAACCACTAAGCCACAATGGAAACTCCTATATTCCTTTTCTAATACTTCATTGTTAGTATACATAAATGTGACTGATTTCTGAATGCTAATCTTATATCCTGCTTCTTTGCTGAATTTGTTGATCAGTTCAAGTAGTTTTTGTGTAGAGTCCTTAGGGTTCTCTACATATAGTATCATGTCATCTACATAGAGTGACAATTTTACCTCTTCTCTTCCTATTTGGATACATTTTATTTCTTTTATTTGTCTGATTGCTGTTGCTAGGACTTCCATTACTATGTTGAATAAAAGTGGTGAGAGTGGGCATCCTTGTCTTGTTCCAGATATTGGTGGGAAGGCTTTCTGTTCTTCTCCATTGAGTATTATTATATTTGCTGTGTGTTTGTCATAACTGGCTTTTATTATGTTATGGTTTGTTACCGCTATACCTACTTGGTAAGAGTTTTTTTTTTTTATCATGAATAGATTTGGATTTTGTCAATTCTACATCTATTGAGATGATCGTGTGGCTTTTGACTTTTCCTTTCATAATGTAGTGTATGATGTTGATTGATTTGTGTATGTGGAACCACTCTTGTGGACTTGGGATGAATCCCACTTGGTTGTGGTGTAAGATCTTTTTTATACATTGCTGGATTCATTTGGATAAAATTTTGTTGAGAATTTTTGCGTCTATATTTATCAAATACATTGGCCTATAATTTTCTTTTTTGGGAGTGACACAGTGGAAATGAATCCAAATAGTAACCATGGGATTGTGAGTTCAGTCCCTGGCCTTGCTCAGTGGGTTAAGGATCTGGCATTGCCGTGACCTGTGGTGTAAGTCACAGAGGCAGCTCAGATCCTGTGGCTGTAGCATAGGTTGGCAGTTGTAGCTCCGATTTGACCCCTAGCCTGGGAACTTCCATATGCCATGGATATGGCCCTAAAAATAAAGAAAAAAAACTTTTTTTTTTCTTTTTTGGTAGTATTTTTGTACGGTTTTACTATTAGGGTGATGGTGGCTTCACAGAATATCCTTAGAAGTGATCCTTCTTCTTCAACCTTTTGGAAAAGTTTAAGAAGGATGGGTATAAGTTCTTTCTATGTTTAGTAGAATTTGCTGTGAAGCCATCTGGTCTGGGACTTTTGTTTGTAGGGAGTGTTTTTTTTATTACATATCCAGTTTCATTTCTCATGATTGGTTTGTTCAATTGATCTATTTCTTCTTGATTCCGTTTTGGCAGACATTATGTCTTTAGAAAGTTGTCCATTTCTTCTAGGTTTTCAAATTTGTTGGCATGTTATTGTTCATAATATTCTCTTATGGTTTTTTGTATGTCTGTGGTATCCACTGAGATTTCTCCTTCATTTCTTATTTGTCTGAGTTCTTTCCTTTTCTTGGTGAGTCTGGCCTGAGGTTTGTCAATTTTTGTTTTCCCTTTCAAAGCACCAGCTCTTGATTTGATTGATTTTTTCTATTATTTTTTGAATCTCTATTTTATTGATTTCTTTCTTTCTGCTGACTGTAGGTTTTTTTGGTTCTTCTTTTCCTAATTCTTTTTTAGGTGGCAGGTTAAGTTGTTGATTTGAGATTTTTCGTATTTTCTGAGGAAGGCCTGTATTGCTATGAACTTCCCTCTAGGCACTCCTTTTGCAGAAATCCATAGGTTTTGAACGGTTATGTTTTCGTTATCATTTGTCTTGAGGTATTTTTTTAATTTCCCTTTTTATTTCCTCATTGACCCATTGATTTTTTAGTAGCATGTTGTTTTGTCTCCACGTAGTCAGTTTTTTCCCTCATTTCTTTGCCTGTAGTTGATTTCTAATTTCATGCCATCATGGTCATAGAAGATACCTGAAATAATTTCTATACCCTTAAATTTGTTGAGGTTAGTTTTGTGCCCCAGTACGTGGTCAGTCCTTGAGAATGTTCTTTGTGCACTTGAAAAGAATGTATATTCTGATTTTTTTTTGGATGTAATGTCCTGAAAATGTCAATTAAGTGTTAAGTTTTCTATTGTGTCATGTAGGATCTCTGTTGCCTTATTGGTTCTCTGTCTAGAGGATCTGTCCATTTATGTGAGTGGGGTGGTAAAGTCTCCTACTATTATTCCCATTAATTTCTCCTTTTAAGTATTTTTTGTATATATTTGGGTGCTTCTATATTAGGGTCATATATATTGACGATTGTAATATTCTCTTCTTGAATGGATCCTTTTATCATTACATAGTGTCTTTCTTCATGTGCTTCATTTTAAAGTCTATTTTGTCTGATGTGAGTATTGCAACTCCTGCTTCCCTGTCTTTTCCATTTGCCTGAAATTCATTTTCCATCCCCTCACTTTGTTTATATGTGTCCCTTGCCCTAAGGTGAGTCTCTTATAGACAAGCATATGGTAGGCTCTTTTTTTTTTTTTTTTTTTTTTGTCTTTTTGTTTTTTGTTAGTAGGCTCTTTTTTTATTATCCAATCTGCCACTCTCTGTCTTTTGATTAGAGCATTCAGTCCTTTGACATTTAAGGTAATTATTGATAAATATGTATTTATTGCCATTTTAGACCTTGTTTTCCAGTTGATTCTCTGTTTCTCCTTTGTTCCTTTCCTTTTTTGGTTGGGCAATTTCCTTTTATTTTATGCCTGTGTCCTCTTTTTTTTTTAGTTTTTGTGAATGTAATGTTTGGTTTTGAATTGTTATTGCCCTGTTTTTCAAGTATGTTAACCCCTTTCTATACCTACTTGCTATAGCCTGATAATCATATAGGCGCCAACATATTCTAGAAAAAAATAGATTTTCTTACTTTCCTTCCCCACATTTTATGATTTTGATGTCCCTTTTTTTTTTAACATCTTTATGTGTGTCCTTTTGCTGTTCCTTGTGTTTATCATCACTTTTACAAATAGTTTTCCTTCCCTTTTAAATCTATATACTGGCTTATTTCGGTTATTGCTTTACAATTGTGATTTCCTCCATCCTATATCTTATTTCTTTTTTATTTAGAGGACCCCTTTCAGTATTTGTTTTAGAATGGGTTTAGTATTTCTGTACTCTTTTAGTTTTTGTTAGAGAAATTCTTTATTTCTCCTTCTATTTTAAATGATGTTATTGTTGGGTAGAGTATTCTAGGCTTCAGACTTTTCCCTCTTAGAACTTTGAATGTATCTTTCCTCTCCCTTCTGGCCCATAGTGTTTCTGTAGGGAAATCAGCTGATAGCCTTATGGGGGTTCTCTTATAACTAACTCTTTGTTTTTCTCTTTCTGCCTTTAGAATCCTCTCTTTAACTCTTGCCATTTTATTATAATATGTCTTGGATTGGGCCAGTTTGGGTTGAACTTGTTTGGGTTGAACTTGTTTGGGGCCCTCTGTGCTTCCTATATCTTGATATCTGTTTCAGCCATAATTGGAAAGTTTTCAGCCATAATTTATTCAAATATATGTTCAATCCTCTTTTTTCTTTTCTGGAATCCCTATTATGCTTATTAGATTGTCCTGCTTCTTATTATCCCATAGATCTCTTATGTTGCTTTTGTGTTTTTTTCTAGTGTTTTCTGTCTGCTATCCTGATTGGATGATGTCCATTATTATGTCTTCCACTTATTTCTTCTTCTGCCTTATTCATTCTGCTCTTCAATGCCTTTAACTCAGCTTGCATCGCTGCAAATGAATTTTCTACTTTTTCTTGGCTCCTCATACGTTCTAGTTCCTTTCTAAAGTAATCTGTATTATAGTTCATATCTGCTCTTAATTCCTTCATATTTGCTCTTAATTTCTTCACTATTTTCACTGTTTTCTTTTTGAGATCAGTGTCTGGAAGACTACAGAGTTCTGTTTCATTTTTTGCTCCTTCAGATGTGTTCTGTTCCATTTTTTGCTCCTTCAGATGAGTTCTGTTCCTTCAGCTGGGAATGGTTCCTGAGCTTCTTCATTTTGCTTATATTTTTCTTATTCTGTGAGTTTAGGAAAACAAACTACTGTAGTCTTTGGAGGCTACTTATATGCAGGAGTGCCCCCGGGTATTTTGTGAGGGCTTACTATTTATATTTAGGGTGCTGTACCTGTTTCCAGGGATATAGAGGCAATGGGCAGTGCAATAGCCATTGCCTGGTTGCTGGGCATTCACAGTGGCAAAGGACCTGTGAGAAGGTGGCACAGGCTGCACCTAGTTGCAGGGCCCTGAGAAGTGACAGTGATCTTCAGGCAGGTGTGGGCAGTGCCTGGAGAGTTTAGCAATGGCAGCATTGGAGTGGGTGTATTCTCAGAGGAATAAGAGCAACAACGGGTGGTGCTCAGTTGCAGTGCCCTCCTCTTTGCCAACCTCTGAGATGACTGGGGCCACTGGTGGTCCCTGCTTATGGATCTCTAGTGGGGGTGGACCACCCCCATCTCTGGTGTCTGAGATGACTGTGCTGGTTTTCCCCTGATGCTTGTAGACCACACAAAAGATGCTCATCACTTTTAGACCCCCCACTGACCTTAACCTGAACAAGAGGTGCCCAGCCCTCCATAGCCCTCACAAAAGGTGCCTCACCACCCATAGCCTTGCCCTCTGAGAGTCCACGTGTGTGCAAGGAAAGATAGTCCTATGGCAGTCCACCCCACCTCCTCTTGTCCTCCCCAACAGTGGTGACTTGCTTCTCTGCAGGCCCAGACCTCCTCCCTGGTTCCCTTGGCTGTGTCACACTGTTCCCTAGCCCCTCAGGCTGTCTCCACACAGCCAACCCTAGTCCCTTCTCCAGAACTGACCTCTGGAGCCTGAGTCTCAGCGCCCAGCCCCCACTCAGCATCTCAGACTGTGGTGCAGATGGTCTGTACGGCTCTCACTCTGCCCTGCATTCTTTAGTCCAGCTGCAGTGCTTTTCTCCATGACTTTGAGGTCCCTCCATCTTAGCTCATCTCCTCATTGGTTAGGTGGCTTCCCAGCGTGTGGGTTTTCTTCCTCTTTAACAGCTCTCTCTCAGGAATGCTAGTCCTATCCTTATTCCATTCTCTCTTGTTTCCCCACTTTTGTTCTACCCAGTTATGTGGAGGGGTTCATGACTTTTCGGAGATTTAAGGTCTTCTGTCTACATTCAGTAGATGTGTTCTATTTGAATTGTTCTACATGTAGATGGGTTTTTTTGATGTGATTGTGCAAGAAGGTCACTGCCACATCTTACTCCTGCCATCTTGATCCTTCTTCCTCCTTGTTAAAACCTTTGATTCTCTTTTCATTCTTGTGACCCACTTATCCACAGATCACATGTCTATAGGCCCTATAATTGCTTTGCTGCACAAACTAAACACCAGGATACTTCATACATATACATCAGCATTTCAGTGCTTGTCAGAGTTCATAAAATACAGGGTTACAACCTATATTTGGATATTAAGATGCAAATCTGTTGTGCTCATTTGATGTATGAAAATGAGAAACTCTCATTCAGAGGAAGGATTTCCCAGACTTTCTGTCACCTTGTTTTTATCTCCAGGGTTTTTTGGTTTTGCTTTTGGCCACACCTGCAGCACATGGAAGTTCCCAGACCAGAGTTCAAAGTGAGCTGCAGCTGCAGCCTACACCATATCTGCAGCAATGCAAGATCTTTAACCCATTGTACTGAGACAGGGATTAAGCTTGCACTGCTACAGAAACAATGCCAGATCCTTAACCTGCTGAGCCACAGAGGGAATTCCTATCTACAAGTTTTAAGTCTGTAAGATGATTTTGCTTCTCAGTTTAATGTACTTAGCTGTGAATTAGAATGATCAGAACTAAAGTGCCTCTCCAGGTTGTTTGGCACTAAGCCCATCCCCTCTGAGGGTTATAATGGGGTTACTTCCTCCATAGAATAAATACATCCCTGGTTTTTTAAAAATTGTGCCACCACTATTGATGTAATTTACTTCCATGAAGATGTGGACAAAGAAATGCATTGTCTTAGGGAGGAGTACTTGTAAATATGTTGTTTTTGTTTTTCCCTCAGGCATACTTCAGAGACAGATTTTTCACAGGGAGCACGTGAACAAGTTATGAACACTTCCAGGGGACAGCCCTCCGCCTTAACAATTTTGAGCCAGCGCTGTGATTCTACCATAAGGTCAAGTCTATTCTGCACTGCAAAAACTATGTTGTACTTCTTTTTTACACCAACAACAAATATTTACATGTTTTTTTTATTTTTTCTCCATCTTCACCCGTTGATTTCCTGCTCCTATGAAATGATTTATATTTTTATTTATATATTATAGAATTTTCTTCTTATCCAAATCAGTGGTGTGGATCACCAATAAAAGCTTTCTCCTAGGTTTTGTGCCACAAGAGACTCCAGAGATGCAGCTCATTTTCTAAGGTATAGGACAGAGTTGTCACTTATTTTTTGCTGCTCTACAGATTACGTGCCACTTTCCAGTTATATCAGGGACTCTGTTTACTGGAAGACTGTGTGAAGCTGCCATGTTGTCTGACCACCTCCTTTAACATAACTGGGATCCGTTACTCTCCCCAAGACTTCTTTCTGGTTGAAATAGTACAGAGAAATACTAATAGGAAAAATATGTATACTTTAAGTGGTATTATAGGAAAGCTGTTCACCCCTCCAAAATGAAAGCTATATGGTTAAAATACAGAAGGACAACATTTAATTCTGTTCTAAAAGAAAAGGAAGAGAAAATATGATTCTCACAACGTAGCCCTTCTAGGGGATTTGATAATGAAGGACAGACATGTATATGATCATCTAGATGGAGGGATTGTTTTGCATATTTTATTGTAAACACATATACCACAAAATTTACAATCATAACCATTTTAAACATACAATTCAGTGCCATTAATCACATTCCCAGTGTTGGGCAACCATCACCCTCTAGTTCATTTTTGGTAGTTCTTTTAGAACTATTCAGTTATTGCTACAAAGTCATTTTTAAGTTTCATTCTCTAGGAATTGATCTGTTTCCTACAAGTTTTAAGTGTGACTGGCATAAAGTCATTTACAGTATCTTATATGTTTAATTTCTTCAACATTTGTAGGTGTGTTTTTTTTCCTTTTTAATTTTCTTTGACCTTTTTTCTTGAATAATCTTACAGGACTTTTTCCTATTAATTTTCCTGCTTAATTTATCCTTCTGTTTTTTTTTTCTAGTTCATATTATTTCTTTCCTTCATCTGTTCTTCATTTTAGGATTTTTTTCCCCTCTACTTTTTAAAAACAGAAACTTAGATTAATTTTTAACTTAATTATAAAGCCTACTTTTTTCCCTAAGTAGCACTTTAGCAGCAACCTGCAAGTTTTGGTTCTTAGCACTGATAAGTAACCATAATAATAGCCATTTTCTAACTTACCTGTATCTTTTACCCATGAGCTATTCCTAAGTGTAATGTTCTCTAAACTTCAGAGGTTAATGGCATTTTCTTGTTAGATTAAACCTTGTGAATATGCTAATATTAAACCTTTTTTTAACCTATAAAAATGGCAGTTCATATGGTTCAACATAATTGTTTTGTTACTAATATGTAAGTTTCACTTTGGTCAGAGAACATTAGATTGCATTTTAAACCAAAGGTAACTGCATTCACACACAAAGTCCTGTTTTTATCTTTTTGTATTCTTTTTGGGCTTTTTAAAATGTTGTAAGTATGTGCATAACCAGTGATTTTCAAATGAAAATCTGAGCACTGGAATCTTTTTTTTTTTGGATACATGTTGCTGGTTGGTTCTCTGGGGTACAAATTCAGGTGGAGATTAATATTGGGATGAGTATTAGGGGTACCCTTGGGTTCAACATTTGTGGAGTCAAGAGGGAAGAAACATGATAGGGTAGAGGGAAAGATCAAGCAGGACTGCTGCCCAGACAACCTTAGCTGACCCCATGGGGTCTCTGGATGAAGGTGGCCCCTCAGGGTTTCCTGACATGTCCAGTGGCCAGGCCTTTATACCTCCACCTGATGGGTCATTGCATGTATGTGGCCTGCAGAAGGGCTGGTGGTTTAAGGTTGCCCATTGGCAGCACTTCCAACAGCTGGACAACAAGTCCTTGCAGGAAGGTCTGAATGGCACGTGTCCATGTCTCCCACCTATGTGTCACAGCTACAGAGGTAGATGGTTAAGGTGTATGTACTGTGGAGGGATGCTCTTGGTGACTGCTGTAAGTCAAAATGATTAAATGTTTCTCCTAAATACCCTGTGGTCTGAAAATAAAGGAGCAGGTCCACGTAGGGGAGAAACCCTCATTCTCTGGGGTCAGCCCAGTTTTCAGCTCTTCAGGAAGCCATCAGTCATCATCCTAGGTAACTCGTGTTGCTGTAATGCCCTCAACACCTCTCATTTGTTAAAATGAACCATACTTGGTTAATGTCCTATTTTAGCCATCTTTAGACACTTATTTTTTAAACAAGGGACCCTGCTTTTTCCATTTTGCACTGAGTCCTGTAAATTATGTAGCCTGCCCTAACTATGAGTATTCATTCTTGGGTGGTCTGTTTTGTCAATAAACCATGAGCTTCTAAAGACTTGGAACTGTGCCCTATTAACTTTTAATTACATCTTTCAGCACAATGTCTGTCATGGGGAGTGCTCAGTAAATGTTTGCTGAATGAATGAATGATGACCCTCCTTCTAAACTTTATAATTTTGAAATAGTGAACCCTGGTTTTGGAGTCAGTCACACATATCTGCTTGCCAGTTCTTGGTCTGCCTCTCACTAGGAATGTGGGTGCCAAAGAATGTATTCTTCAAAGTAGAAGACTTGAGAATGAAAGGATAACCAACCAAGGTGCCAGGGCAAAAAACTGGCACCATCCTTGACAAAATGGGCTATGGTCACCCTGAGCCATGTAGCCTTCGTTACATGCTTGGTTAAGTGTCTCAACTTCTGAATCTCAGCCTCTTCATATGGAAAATGACTATAATTCCTGTCCTTGAATAGTTTTTTTGTTATGGTGATGGATGGACCAAGAACATGCAAAGAAACAATGGATGGAATCATTGACCTTGGTGATTCTTAGTTATCAAGAGAGAAGAACAAGATGAAGGTAGGTTTGCAGACTGTAGAAGGTGTATTTTAGGAGGTCCTCACCTGATGGCCTAAACTAAACTGTTCTTCCTTCATATACAGGTAAAATAAAACAGATAGGGAAGAGCACAAGGTCTGGCAACAGCCTTCCAGGGTCAAACACTGGCTCCTCTGGAAACTGCCTGGTTTTGGATACAAGTTTTTTTCCTGCTAATTGTGTGCTCTTAAGGTTGGGAAGCCTACTGGGCTTCAGTTTCTTTGTCTGAAAGCTGAGATGAGGATAGTATGTTTCTCAAAGGGCTGCTGTAAAATTTAGACAGTGACACTCATGTTAAGGTCTATGGGCTAGTGCTGGTCCATGAACTATTTGTAACTAGGTTAGAGATAAGTACAGGAATATTAAGGCTAGAAATGTGTAGCCATCTGACATGGCTGTGATATCCACACTCAGGATGGGTGGGATCTTGAACAGCCCAGAGACTGGGCTGAGTGTTGCACTTGCAGGGGAGGTGTATGTGGTTGAGTTGCACACTAGCCATGCACAGTGGGACTGCTGAATATGTGCAATGGGCTGAAAACATAACATTAAACTGATTCTTAATCCCAGATAGTTGAGAATCCCTGCTTTATAACAATACTGATATATGATTAGCTCTCAGCACTACCCTTTTTAATAATTGTTACAATTATATTTACATTTAAAATTAGACCACATAGGCTTTCAAAAAGTCCTGTTATGTATTAGCAATATTTTAATAGCATTAAAAAGTTTTTAAAAAGGTTTTATGTCTAAGCTGTTGATTGTCTTGTAAAAACTGAAAGAATATGAATTTTTAAGTCGCTTTTTCTTTTTATATCAAATGTTCTAAGAAAAAATCATTTTTTTCCATAAACTAAAACAGCAGCATGTGTACTGAAAAACCAAAGAGAAATATATATGTATTTGAATTTAGAACCAAAAATAATATTAATAGAAGGAATAACATGTCCCAGCCTGTAACACCTCCATCTATGCTCAAAACTCATCTTTGGGGGTCAAATTGGGATTATATGATTTTTCAAGAAGAACTAAGATCACCACTTAGATACACTGAGAATGTTTTACAGAAAGCCTACATTGGATGGTTCTGACAAAACACCGTCTTTCACTTAGCAAGCATCTCATAAAACAAGCCCACTCACAATTATCCATCCCACTAGATGGAAGCTTTGGGGATTCCAAAAGAGTGTTTGATCCAAAAGATAATCATATTTAATTTTACATGAGAAACATTTTTAAAATTTTGCAGACTATCTAGACAAATATTCTTAAAAGAGTCTCTGTGAGAAGGAGCTTATATCATATTTGAAGTGGTATAAGTAATTGAAGAGGAGACTGAGGATTTTAAAATTTTCCATTTTATAACACAATTTTTAAAATCCATCCAATTTATACTGACTCTAATAAGACAGGAAAGTTCTTTTTTTGCAGTAGAACACCAACAAATGTAGAACGATT
Organism: Sus scrofa; assembly: GCF_054392235.1. Classification (NCBI taxonomy): domain Eukaryota; kingdom Metazoa; phylum Chordata; class Mammalia; order Artiodactyla; family Suidae; genus Sus; species Sus scrofa. Next base: position 72,034,316 of record NC_139393.1, read on the forward strand.
GGCAGAAAATGTACATATGGCAGCCATCATCATCATAAGTAATTCATATAAAATTCAATATTGGCTTATAAATGAATATAGAGTGGACATTTGAAAGGTAAGGGAAGATAGGGAATTTTCATAGACTGGAAGTATCTTCTCTGATTAATTAGTTAATAAGGGAGGAATTGTATCTTTAAAGTGGAAAATTCTGGCTGGCAGCACCCTTACCAAGTGACCAGAGTTAACTTTACTAATAATGGAGCAACCAGCACCCTTGGCTCTTGATTGTGTGAGGTGATGATGACAATATCATTTCTATGGTATTCTTGCTGCTGCCCCCAAAGAAGAAAAAGGCATAGCCTAAATCAAATTGACAACCCAAAGTGACATTCTACAAAACAATTGGCCCATACTCTAAAAATATCAATGACAGGCCCCACCCTTCTCTCCTGGGAGCTGGCCCAGTGCCCCGTAGAGACCCTCCTGCCTAGATAGGCTCCTGTGCTCCTGACGCCTCAGGGGTGGCCCCCTGTGGGTTGTGAACATGCAGAGATGGGGCTGAAATCACAGCTGATCAGGGAAAATAAAAGCTGGCTCTTGGAAAAGGTCAAGAATATTGATAAACATTTAGCCAGACTCATCAAGAAAAAAAGAGAGAGGGTTCAAATCAATAAAATTAGAAATAAAAAGGAAGTTAGAACTGGCACCACAGAAATGCAAAGGATCATAAGAGACTACCACAAGCAACTATATGCCAATAAAATGGACAACTTCTTACAAAGGTAGAACTTTCCAAGACTGAACAAGGAAGTAATGGAAAATATGAGTAGCCATCGAAAAGTACTGAAGCTGTGATTTTTAAAACTTCCACAAAGCAAAAGTCCAGGACCAGATGGCTTCCAGGTGAATTCAATCAAACATTTAGAGACAAGTTAACATCTATCCTTCCGAAACTCTTCCAGATAAGTACAGAGGAAGGAATACTCCCAAGCTCATTCTGTTAGGCCACCATCACCTTCATACCAAAATAAAGATACCATAAAAAAAGAAAATTATAGGTCCATATCACTGATGAACATGGAAAAATCTGCAGCAAAATATCAACAAACCAATTCCAGCAATACACTGAAAGGATCATACACTATAATCAAGTGGGATTTATCCCAGGGATGCAAGGATTTATCAATAGCTGCAAATCAATAGTGTGATATAGCACATAAACAAGGTGAAGAATAAAAACCATTTGGTCATCTCAATAGATGCAGAAAAAGCTTTTAACATAATTCAATGCCCATTTTTTTTTATTAAAAAACTCTCCAGAAAGTGAGCATAGAGAGAACCTACCTACCTCAACATAATAAAGGCCATACATGACAAACCCACAGCTAACATCATTCTCAATAGTGGAAAGCTGAAAGAATTCCTCCTAAGATCAGGAACAAGACAAGGACATCCACTCTAACCACTTTTATTCAGCATAGTTTTTGCAAGTCCTAGACATGGAAAGCAGAGAAGAAGAAGAACCCAAATTTGAAACAAAGAAGTAAAACTGTCACTGTTTGCAGATGACATGATACCATACATAGAAAATCCTAAAGATGCTACCATAAAACTATCAGTTCATTAATGTCAAGTTTCAGGTCAAGTTTCAGTCAAGTTTCAGGATACAAAATTAATACACAGAAATCTCTTGCATTCATATATACTAATAATGAAAGATCAGAAAGAGAAATTAAGGAAATGACCACACCATCACAACAAAAAGAATGAAATACCTAGAAATAAACCTACTTGAAGAGGCAAAACCTGTACACTCTGAAAACTCTAGGATAATGATGAAGGAAATCAAACATGACACAAACAGGTGTAAAGCTCTACCATGCTCTTGGACTGGAGAAATCAATACTGTCAAAATGACTATACTGCCCAAGGGAATCTACAGATTCAGTGCAATCACTATCAAATTACCAATGATGTTTTTCATAGAACTACAACAGAAAAGTTTAAATTTATATGGAAACACAAGAGACCCAAAGAAATCTTGAAAAAGATAAACAGAGGAGGCAAGATGGCAGAAGAGTAAGAGGACATGCTTACCCTCTCCCACAAACACATTTAAAAAAACACATCTACATGTAAAATGACTCACACAGAACATCAACTGAGCTGGCAGAAGAACTTAAACCTCCAAAAAGGGCTAGAAACTCTTGACATAACTGGGTAGAACAAAAGAAAAAGAGAAAATGAATCAGGATGGGACTCGCATGACTGTGAGAGAGCTGTGAAGGAGAAAGGGAACCCACAGGGATACCTAGGAAGGCACCAAACCAAGGGAAATATCAGCCAAGTCGGAGAGACCTCCAAAATGCCAAGAAAAGTGCAGCAGCAGATCTGAGAACCAAAAAGCAGAGTGAGAGATGCACAGATCATCTGAACCACTGGCACAGACACCACAGCCTGAGATGGTAAGGTGGGGGCTGGGCACTGAGACTTAGGCTTCAGAGGTCAGTCCCTGGGAGTGGAGTGGGCTGGGGTTGGCAGTGAAGAGAAAGCCTAAGGGACTAGGGGGCAGTGCATTGGGGGCTGGGGGAGTGGTACACTAAGGCCTGGAGTGTGGAAAGCCACAGCAGAGGGAACCTGGGAGAAAGTCTGGACCCACAGAAGAGACAAGGTGCCATTGTTGGGAAGGGGAGAGGGGGAGGAGTGGGCCACCATAGAAAACTCTTTGCACAGCAAGTGTACTTGCCTGCTGGCTTGCAGAGAATGGAACATTCCTGGCACACCCCACCCCCCCCACCAGAAGCCACATGCCATCTGCCATGGACCAGACCCCTTGCCCTCGGGAAGCTGACCTGCCAGCCGGCCACACTCCAGGCACCAGCCTGCATGGAGCTGCCCTGCCGGCCTGCCCTGGACTGTGCCAAAGTACAGTTTGGCTTCCCCAAATTCACAGAAAAAGAAAAACACAAGCACAATGAAGCTCAGAAAACATTCCTAGTTAAAGCAACAGGAGAATTCACCTAAAGCAGTCAACAATGAAACAGACCTCTGCAGTCTGACACACTTTGAGTTCAAAAGGGAGATAGTGAAAATACTGAAGAAAGTAAGAGAGGATATGAACAGAAATGCAGATTCCTTTAGAAAGGAACTAGAAAATATATGGAGGAGCCAGGAAAAACTAGAAAATTCATTTGCAGAGATACAAACCGAGCTAAAGGCAATAAAGATCAGAATGAATAATGCAGAGGAATGAATTAGTGACACGGAAGACAGAATAATGGAAATCACCCAAACAGGAGCAGACAGAAAACCAAATTTAAAAAACATAAAAGCAATATAAGATACCTATGGGATAATATAAAGTTGGCCAATCTATGCATAATAGGAATTTAGAATGAGAAGAAAAAAGGGGATTGAAAATATATTTGAAGAAATTATGGCTGAAAACTTTCCAAATCTAAAGGATACTGATATCAAGATATAGGAAGCACAGAGGGCTCCAAACAAGTTGAACCCCAACAGGCTCATACCAAGACATAATATAGTAAAAATGGCAAAAGTTGAAGAGAGGATTCTAAAGGCAACAAGAGAAAAGCAAAGTGATAATTATAAGGGAACCCCAATAAGGCTATCAGCTGGTTTCTCCACAGAAACACTACAGGCCAGAAGGGAGTGGCAAGATATAAAGTGCTGAAAGGAAAAAAATCTGCCACCTAGAATACTCTATCCAGCAAGAATATCATTTAAAATAGAAGGGGAAATAAAGAATTTATCCAACAAAAGCTGAAAGAGTACAGCAATATGAAACCCATTCTAAAAGAAATACTGAAAGGGCTTCTCTAAATTTAAAAAAAAAAGTAAGGAGAATTAGGATGGAGGAAACCACAATTGGAAACCACAATTGATAAGCCAGCATACAGATCTAAACATGAAGATTAAAAAAAAAAAAGACATCAAAATCATACAGTGTGGGCAAGGGAAGTAAGAAAAAATAGATTCTTTTTATTTTAATGATGTGTTTGAACCTATATGACTATCAGGCTAAAGCAAGCAGATAAGGAAAGGGTTAACATACTTAAAGAACAGGGCAACCACAAATCAAAACCGAACATTACATTCACAAAAACTAAAAAGAAAAGCACTCAAACATAAAATAAATGGAAACCATCCAACCAACAAAAGAAAAGAAGAGAGGAGAAACATAGAATCAACTGGAAAACAAGGTTTAAAGTGGCAATAAATAAACATCTATCAATAATCACCTTAAATGTCAGTGGACTGAATGCTCCAATCAAAAGACACAGAGTGGCAGATTGGATAAAAAAGAAAAAACCTTCAATCTGCTGCCTACAAGAAACTCACCTTAGGGCAAAGGACACACATAGATTGAAAGTGAGGTGATGGGAAAAGATATTTCAGGCCAATGGACAAGACAGGAAAGCAGGAGTTGCAATACTCATATCAGACAAAATAGACTTTAAAACGAAGGCCATAAAGAAAGACAAAGAAGGACACTATTTAATGGTTAAAGGATCCATTCAAGAAGAGGATATTACAATCATCAAGTTATATGCCCCTAAAATAGGAGCACCCAGATACCTACAACAAATACTAACAGACATAAAAGGAGAAATTGATGGGAATGCAACCATAGTAGGAGAATTCAACATCCCACTCACATTAATGGATAGATCCTCCAGACAGAAAATCAATAAAGGAACAGAGATCCCAAAGGACACAATAGAAAAGTTAGACTTAATCGACACTTTCATGACATTAAATTAAAAAAAATCAGAATACATATTCTTCTCAATTGCACATAGAATATTCTCAAGAATTGATCACATACTGGGACACAAAGCTAACCTCAACAAATTTAAGAGTATAGAAATTATTTCAAGTATCTTCTCTGAACACAATGGCATAAAAGTAGAAATGAATCAAAGAAAAAGAACTGAGAAAAAACCTACTACATGGAGACTAAACAATATGCTACTAAAAAACCAATGGGTCAATGAGGAAATCAAGAAGGAAATTAAAAGATACCTCAAGACAAACAATAATGAAAACAAACCACTCAAAATCTATGGGATCCCACAAAAGCAGTGCTCAGAAGAAAGTTCATAGCAATACAGGCCTTCCTCACAAAAGAAGAAAGATCTCAACTTGACAACTTAACCCACCACAATGAATTAGAAAAAGAACAAGAAAAACCTAAAGTCAGCAGAAGGAGGAAATCATAAAAACCGAAGAAGAAATCAATAAAATAGAGATTCAAAAAATGGTAGAAAAAAATCAGTAAAACCAAGAGCTGGTTCTTTGAAAAGGTAAACAAAATTGACAAACCTCTGGCTGGACTCACCAAGAAGAGGAGAAAAAAAAAAAAAAACCCAAATAAACAAAATAAGAAATGAAAAAGGAGACGTCACAACAGATACTACAGAAATACAAAAAAAAAAAAAAATGAGAGAATACTATCGACAATAATATGCCAACAAATTTGACAACCTAGAAGAAATGGACAACTTTCTAGAGACTTAACAGCCTGCCAAAACGGAATTAAGAAGAAATAGCTCAACTTAACAGACTGGTCACTAGAAATGATATTGAATATGTCATAAAACCACTCCCTACAAATAAAAGTCCAGGACAAGACAGCGTCACAGGTGAATTCTACCAAACATTCAAAAAAGAACTTACACCCACCCTCCTTAAACTTTTCCAAAAGGTTGAAGAAGGAACCCTCCCCAAAACATTCTATGGTACCACCATCACCCTAATTCCAAAACCAGACAAAGATACCACAAAAAAAGAAAACTATGAGCCAATATCATTGATGAATATAGATGCAAAACTTCTCAACAAAATTTTAGCCAACTGAATCCAACAACATGTCCAAAAAGATCATAAACTACGACCAGGTGGGATTCAATCCAGGTTCACAAGGATGGTTCGGCATATGCAAATCAATCAACGTCATACACCACATTAACAAAAGAAAAGTCAAAAGCCACATGATCATCTCAATAGATGCAGAAAAAACATTTGACAAAGTCCAACATCCATTCATGATCAAAACTCTTACTAAAGTAGGTATAGAGGGAACATACCTTAACATAGTTAAAGCCGTTTACAACAAACCCACAGCAAATATAACACTCAATGGAGAAAAGCTGAAAGCCTTCCACTAAAATCTGGAACAAGACAGGGATGTCCACTCTCACCACTGTTATTCAACATAGTGCTGGAAGTCCTATCCATAGCAATCAGACAAACAAATAAAAGGCTTCCAAGGAGGAAGAGTAAAAGTAAAAATGTCACTGTATGCAGATGACATGATACTGTATATAGAAAACCCTAAGGAGTCAACCCAAAAACTTCTTGAACTGATCAACAAATTCAGCAAAGTAGCAAGATACAAGATTAACATTCAGAAATCAGTCACATTTCTGTATACAAACAATGAAATATTAGAAAAGGAATACAAAAATATAATACCTTTTAAAATTGCACCCCAAAAAATCAAATACCTGGGAATACACCTGACCAAGGAGGTGAAAGACTTATATGCTGAGAACTACAAAACATTAATCAAAGAAATTAAAGAGGATGCAAAGTAATGGAAAAATATTCCATGCTCATGGGTTGGAAAAATATAGTAAAAATGGCCATACTACCCAAAGGAACCTACAGATTCAATGCAATCCCTATCAAATTACCCATGACATTTTCCACAGAACTAGAATAAACAATCCAAAAATTTGTATGGAACCACCAAAGACCCAGAATTGCCAAAGAAATTCTGAAGAACAAAAAACCAAGCAGGAGGCATCACTCTCCCAGACTTCAGGCAATATTACAAAGCCACAGTCATCAAGACAGTGTGGTACTGGTATCAAAACAGACAGACAGACCAATGGAACAGAATAGAGAACCCAGAAATAAGCCCAGACAACTATGGTCAAGTAATCGTTGACAAAGCAGGCAAGAACATAAAATGGGGAAAAGATTGTCTTTTCAGCAAGTATTGCTGGGAAACCTGGACAGCTACATGCAAATCAATGAAATTAGAGCATACCCTCACACCATGCACAAAAATAAACTCAAAATGGCTGAAAGTCTTAAATATAAGACAAGACACCATCAAACTCCTGGAAGAGAACATAGGCAGAACATTCTCTGACATCAACCTTGCAAATGTTTTCTCAGTTCACTCTCCCAAAGCAACAGAAATAAAAACAAAAATAAACCAATGGGACCTAATCAAACTGACAAGCTTTTGCATAGCAAAGGAATCAAAAAAAAAAAAAAAGACAACTTACATAATGGAAGAAAATAGTTTCAAATGATGCAGCTGACAAGGGCTTAATCTCTGACATATATAAACAACTTATACAACTCAACAGCAAAAAAGCCAACAACCCAATTGAAAAATGGGCAAAAGACCCGAACAGACATTTCTCCAAGCACATGAAAAAAGCTCAACATTGCTGATGATTAGAGAAATGCAAAACTACCATGAGATACCACCTCACACCAGTCAGATTTGCCATCATTAATAAGACCACAAATAACAAATGCTGGAGAGGGTGTGGAGAAAAGGGAACCCTCCTGCACTGTTGCTGGGAATGTAATCTGGTACAACCACTATGGAGAACAAATAGTAAGGAGGTACCTTAGAAAAGCATACATAGAACTACCATATGACCCAGCAACCCCACTCTTGGGCGTATATCCAGACAAAACTTTCCTTAAAAAAGACACATGCACCCACATGTTCATTGCAGCTCTATTCACAATAGCCAAGACATGGAAACAACCCAAATGTCAATTGACAGACGATTGGATTAGGAAGATGTTGCATATATATATATATATATATATATATATACACACACACATACACACACAATGAAATACTGCTCAGCCATAAAAAGGAATGACATAATGCCATTTGCAGCAACATGGATGGAACTAGAGACTCTATGCTAAGTGAAGTAAGTCAGAAAGAGAAAGACATATACCAAATGATATCACTTATATCTGAAATCTAATATGTGGCACAATGAACCTTTCCACAGAAAAGAAAATCATGGACTTGGAGAATAGACTTGTGGTTGCCTGGAGTGGGGAGGGGAGTGGGATGGATAGGGAGCTTGGGGTTAATGGATGCAAAGTATTGCTTTTGGAATGGATTGGCAATGAGATCCTGCTGTTTAGCACTGAGAACTATCTAATCACTTATGATGGAGCATGACAATGTGAGAGAAAAAAATGTATACATGTATGTGTAACTGGTTCACTATGCTGTATAGTAGAAAAAAATTGTATTGGGGAAATAACAATAAAAAAAGAATTAAACATGGTTTTTATAAGGGTGAAAAAAAGGAAAAACAGAATTAGAAGAATCAGGCTCCCTGACCTCAGACTATATTACAAAGCTACAGTAATCAAAACAGTGCTGGCACAAAAACAGAAATATGGATCAATGGAAAGGATAGAAAGCCCAGAAATAAACCCAAGCACCCATGGTCAACTAATCTATAACAAAGGAGGCCAGAATATACAGTGGAGAAAAGATAGCACTACTCTTCAATAAGTGGTGCTGAGAAAACTGGACAGCTACATGTAAAAGAATGAAATTAGAACATTAAGAACATATACAAAAATAAACTCAAAATGAATTAAAGACAACCTAAATGTAAGACTGGATAATATTAAACTCTTAGAGGAAACCACAGGCAGAACATTCTCTGACAAAAACTGCAACAATATTTTTTTGGTTCAGTCTCCTAGAGTAATGCAAACAGAAGCAAAAATAAATAAATGGTACCTAATTAAATTTAAAATCTTAAAAGAAACCATCAACAAATCAAAAATTCAGGTTACACTCTGGGAGAAAAATACTTGTGAATGATGCAACTGACAAGAGAGTTCCCATTGTGGCACAGTAGAAATAAATCCAACTAGGAACCATGAGGTTGTGGGTTCAATTCCTGGCCTCGCTCAGAGGGTTAAGGATCTGGCATTGCGATGAGGTGTGGTGTACGTTGCAGAAGCAGCTCAGATCTGGCGTTGCTGTGGCTCTGATGTAGGCTGGCAGCAACAGCTCAGATTAGACCCCTAGCCTGAGAACCTCCACATGCCGCAGGTGCGGCCCTCAAAAGATTAAAGACATACACGTGCATACACACACACACACACACACACACACACACACACACACAAAGTAATAAAAATAAATAAATTCCAAAATATGCAAACACTGCTAACATCTTTTTATCAAGAAAAAACACCCAATCAAAAAATGGTCAGAAGACTTAAATAGACATTTCTCTAAAGATGACATACTGATAGCCAACAGGCATATGAAAAGTTTCTCAACATAGCTAATTATTACAGAAGTACAAATCAAAACTACAATGAGGTATCACCTGACAACAGTCAGAATGACCACCATTAAAATGCCTACAAATAATAAATGCTGGAGAGGGTGTGGAGAAAAGAGAACCTTCCTACACTGTTGATGGGTCATGTGGTGCAACCACTCTGTGGAACAGTATGGATGTTTCCTTTAAAAAACTAAACAGTTCTCATATGATCCTATAATCCCACTTCTGAGCACATGTCTGGACAAAACCATTAACTGAAAAAGATATAATGCATACGGTGTTCATAGCAGCACTATTCACAACAGCCAAGACACACAAGTAATCTAAATGTCCATTGACAGATGAATGGATAAGAAAGGTATTGTGGGTATGTGTGGGTATAATGAATATTAATGATAAAAAAATGAAATAATTCCATTTGCAGCAACATGGATGGACCTAGAGACTATCATACTAAATGAAATAAATCAGAGAAAGACAAATACCATATGATATCATTTATATATGGAATCAAAAATGCGATACAAATGAACTTATTTACCAAACAGTAAAAGATTCATAGACATAAGAAACAAATTTATGGTTACCAAAGGGGAAATGGGCAAGGATAAATTGGGAGTACAGTAACAACATATACACACTGCTATATGTAAAATAGATAAATAGCAAGGACCTACTATATTGCACAGGGAACTATATTCAGTATATTGTAATAACCTATAATGGAAATGAAGCTGAAAAATGTGTGTATTTATGTATAACTAAAATCATTTTAGTGTATACTTGAAATTAACTGCATTGTAAATCAACTACACTTCAATTTTAACAAAAGATACTAAGTCCTTCCTCAAAAAAAGGGGGGGATCTATTTCTGCCCGCTAAAGTGTATGTGATGATGACCAGTGGTTCTCACCTGGCTACCACTCCTCACCTGTGCCCTATAGGTGGGCTCCTGAGCTGCCTTCCCTTGTGTTTTTGGCAGGCACTCAGGGCAGCTCTGTGTGTGTACATATGTTTATGTGTGTACATGTGTACGCACACACAATTATAGGTAATAGTCCAAGCCTCTAGGTGCTACAGAGAAGCATCATGGTGGCACTGAAGCGGAGAGGTGGAGGGGGACACAGTTGTGGTTCTGGGTCCCTGGTACCACTGTTGGGGTGTTATTTGCTTGGAGATGTAATTATTGTATAAAATTACTCAACTCGTAAAATTAAATGATTAAGCAAGAGGGACAGGCTGTGCCTGATGAAAAGCCCAAGAGAGCTCACGTGGCCTCCATCTACAACATTTGGATTTCTGACTGTTAATGAAGGACAAGATTAATACAAGTAGTTTTCTAAAAATGGTGCAAAGAATCCTGACTTGAAATCAAACATTTCTATGCATTCATGATCAATAGTTACTGAGGGCCTAACATGACCAAACTTTCCAAACCATCTCAGCACTTGCCCAGTTCACACTCCCCTCATGTCCTCAGCTTCTCTGACAAGAGCTTCCAGGCAGTTTCCACAACAGCACTCCCTTTGCAAGGTGACAGTTCACTGACAGAGGCATGGCCAGTATTGGGTGAGCCATGATTTAACCACTCCCTGATGGGCCAAGTGCATCTGGTCCAAGATGGAGCTCAGCCCCCACCTCTGGGGACAAGTCCTGCACTACACTACCCCCCCAGCCTGCCAGTCTCTGGGACAAGGGTGGGAGGAAAAGGCAGAGCATATCCCAGAGGCCTGCTGTGCAGTTCAGGAGGGACATTGCCAGGGAGAGTCTCTGCATACTGGAAAATCTAGTGCCCAGCTGGACACCATTCAGAAATCATGATTTCCAATAAGGGGGAATATGAGGATTTATTCAGTACACCATGTGGGGAAAATAGGACGTTTGGGGAAAAAAATGGGACTTATCTTGTAACAAATAGTAAAAGAAATTCCAGCTTCCTTTACTATTAGAAAAATGAGAAAAGAACTAAAATAAAATGCTTATGGAAATTTAGATGATGCTGAGCTTTTAAAAAGATATTACAAAAGCAACAGGAGAGAAAAGGCTCAATATAATTAATGACACATAATTTAAAACCTCTAAACTAAATTACAGGACAAGTGAAAATCTGGAAAAGTACTATAAGCACTACTGCAAATTATATCAACATATAAATGCCTCATAGGAGAAAATCTAATAACTCAAAGAAAGACAAATGGCAATCGATATGTTTCATCTCTATAAATCAAATTCGAATTAAAACTGTTTGATATTAACCTTAGACCTAAAAAACTATAATTCAGGTACTCAAAAGTTGGCAATGAAGCACATAAACAATGGTTAAATGGCAAACTGGTCCAAACCTGATGAAAAACAATCTAGACTTTCACCCATTATTCTACTTCTGGGAATATAGAAAAAGGAAAGATACACCAAATTACATGGTCATGAACACGCATCACAATATAATTAAAAACTGTTAAAAGTGGAAGGCTTCATGAATTGCCATTAAATTCTGTGTTTTAAAGGTTATTTTGTACCATAAATAAAAACTACAGAAAATTAGGAAGGATTCAAGACTCAGAACTAGTTTTATTGAAATGTGTGCTAAAGCAAAACGTGTCCCCAAATAGAGTCCCCACCCATTAAATTAAAAAAGTAATAGGAGGCAGGATCAAGCTTGTGGAGGAGTACAACATGGAGCTCACCTACTCCCACAAACTCATCAAAAGAAAAAAAACATGTAGAATGATTCCCATAGAACATTTACTGAAAGCCAGCAGAATACCTCAGATCTCCAAAAAGGGCAAAAAACCCTCCACATAACTGGTTAGAACAAAAGAAAAAAAGAAGAGTTGGGGGTAGCAATCAGGATAGGACCTGCACTCCTGAGAGGGAGCTGTGAAATAGGAAAAGAATCTACACCCAGGGAGGCCACCTAAATGACAGGGAGTTCAGCTGTAATGGAGGGGAAACCTCAGCCTCAGAGGAAAGCAGAGCATCTCGTTTTGGGAAGGCAAAGCAGAGCGAGGGCAGATCAGATCACTGGTGCCACCACCCTGGACATCACAGGCTGAGACATCTGGGCCTGGCTGGGTGTTGAGGCTTGGCCCTTGGAGGTCAGTTCCAGGGAGAGGAATAGAGTTGACTGTGTGTGGAGACAGTCTAAGGGGCTAGGGAGCTGTGTGCTACAGTTCAAAGAGTGCCAGAGGAGGCCTAGGCCGGCAGGAGTAGCAAGGCACCATTTGGGGGAGGGTGAGAGGAGGAGGGGTGGGAACACTGTAGGAACATCTTTCTCTGTGCACACACATGCTCTCAGGCTTTGGGGCATCTCTTATATGGGCTACAGACAGCAGGAGCAAACTGCCAGAGTTATCTCATACTCCTGAGGTTCATGCAGCCTGTTAACACCAGGGTCCCATGAACAGGCATGACCTGTGGCCCCATTCACCTCAGGTTACTGCCATATAGGGCCCTGAAACCTAGTGCAACCCACTGCCCTCACGCCCCTAGGAACACACATGCCCTACCTTTGCTGCTACCAAAGGCTCTGGGCACTGCTTCCACCTCCCTGTGAGTCCTTGCCAATGTCAAGAGTCAGCAACCAGGTACTGGCTAAAGGAACTTCCCATTGTCTCCAGCTCCCTGGAATCACATGCAGGCCAGACACTGGCTCATCCCCTATTCAGGGGATAACAGTCACACACTGAGGAAAAAGATAGCAAGCATCCAAACCAAAAGCAGCACTCACACCAAAAAATTACTAAGCCCTTACAAGCTATGCAGGAGCACTCCTGCATATAAATAGCTTCCCAAGACTACAGTAGATAATTGTTTCCTGAACTGACAGACTAAGAAAAATATAAGCAAAATGAAGAAGCAGAGGAACCATTGCCAGTTAAAGAACAGAAGAATTCTCCTGAAGGATCAAACAATGAAACAGACCTTTGCAGTCTAACAGACACCTAGTTCAAAAAGGAGGTAATAAAAATACTAAAGAAATTAAGATCAGATATGAAGAGTAATACAGGTTACTTTAGAAATAAGAAATTATAAGGAGGAGCCAAGAAAAATTAGAACATTCATTTGCAGAGACACAAGCTGAGTTAAAGACATTGAAGAGCAAAATGAATAAGGCAGAAGAACAAATAAATGACTTGGAAGATACAAAAATGGAAACCACCCAATCAGGACAGCAGACAGAAAGTCCAATGAAAAAAACATGGAAACAATTTAAGAGATCTATGGTATAATAAGAAGCAGTCCAATCTATACATAATAGGGATTCCAGAAGGAGAAGAAAAAAAGGGATTGAATATATATTCGAAGAAATTATGGCTGAAAGCTTTCCAAACATAAAGGAGACAGATATCAAGATACAGGAATCACAGAGAGACCCAAACAAGTTCAACCCAAACATTCCTACACCAAGACCTATTATAATAAACGCTGCAAAAGTTAAAGATAAGGAGACACTTTTGAAGGCAGCAAGAGAAAGAGAGTTAATTATAAGGGAACCCCCATAAGGCTATCAGCTGATTTCTCTACAGAAACACTATAGGCCAGAAAAGAGGGGACAGATATACTCAAAGTTCTGAAAGGGAAAAATTTGCAACCTAGAATATTCTTACCAGCAAAATTATCATTTAAAATATAAGGTGAGATAAATAATTTCTCCAACGAACAAAAACTAAGAGTAAAAAAATCTAAACCCATTCTAAAAGAAATATTGAAAGGACTCATCTAAATAGGAAAGAAGTAAGAAGACCTAGGATGGAGGAAATCACAATTGGAAATTAATCACTTAAGCCAGAATAAAGATTAAAAAAGAAAAAAAACAGTTATGAAAGCAATGATAAACATAAGGAACAGCAAAAGGATAAACATGAAGATGTAAAAAGGATATTAAAATCATAAAATGTGGGGAAAGAGAGTAAGAAAGTCTAGAGTCTTTTTTTGTTTGAGTGTATGTGACGAGCAGGCTAAAGCAAGCCGATATAGGAAGGGGTTAGCATACTTGAAACACAGGGCAACAACAAATCAAAACCAAACAATACATTCAGAAAATCTAAAAAGAAGAAGACACGATCATAGATGAAAGGTAATCAGCCAACCAAAAAAAAAAAAAAGGAAAAAATAAAATCATCTGGAAAACAAGGTTTAAAATGGCAATAATTACATATTATCTATCAATAATTATCTTAAATGGTATTATCTATCAAAGGAGTGATTGCTGCAATAAAAAGACACAAAGTGGCAGAATATATTAAACAAAAGCCTACAATATGCTGCCTACAAGAGAGGCATGTTAGAACAAAGGACACATATAAACTGAAAATGAGGTGATAGAAAAAGATATTTCATGTGAATGGAAATTTCAGGAAAGCAGAAATTGCAATACTTAGACATAATAGACTTGAAAACCAAGGGCAAAAAGAAAGCTAAAGAAGGACACTAGCTAATGATGAACAGATCAAATAAAGAAGAGGATATTACACTCATCAATATGTATGCCCCTAACATAGGAGCTCTCAAGTACATACAACGAATACTAACAGACATAAAAGGAGAAATTAGTGGGAATACCATAATAGTAGGAGACTTTAACACTCCACTCACATCAATGGACAGATACTATAGACAGAAAAAGCAACAGAGATCCTAAGTGACAAAATAGAGTAGTGAGACTTAATTGATATTTTCAGGATATTACATCCAAAAATACCAGAATAGAAATTCTTTTCAAGTGCACATGGAACATTCTCTAGGGTTTACCACATACTAGAGCACAAAACTAACCTCAACCAATTTAAGAATATAGAAATTATTTCAAGCATCTTCTCTGACCACAAATAGTATGAAATAGAAATCAGCTGCAGAAAAGCAAATGAGAAAAAAACGGACTACCTGGTGAGAGTGGACATCTTTATCTTGTTCCTGATCTCAGAGGGAATTCTTGTACTCTGAAAACTATAAGACATTGATGAAAGAAATCAAAGATGACACAAACAGATGGAAAGACATACCATGCTCTTGGATTGAAAGAATCGATATTATCAAAATGACTATATAACCCAAGGCAATCTACAGATTCAATGCAATCCCTATCCAAGTACCAAGGACATTTTTCACAGGACTAGAACAAAATATTTTAAAGTTTGTTTGGAAGCACAAAAGACCCAGAAGAGCCAAAGCCATCCTGAAAAAGAAAAATGGAGCTGGAGGAATCAGGCTCCCGGACTTCAGTCTATACAACAAAGATAACAGTCATCAAAACTGTATGGTACTGGCACAAAGACAAATATAGATCAGTGGAACAGGATAGAAAGCCCGAAATTAAACCCATGCACCTACAGTCAACTAATCTATGACAAATGAGGCAAGAATATACAATAGAGAAAACACAGCCCCTTCAATAAGTGGTGCTGGGATAACTGGACGGCTACATATAAAAGAATGAAATTAGAATACTTGTTAACACTATACACAAAAATAAACTCAAAATGGATTAAAGACCTAAATATAAGACCAGATACTATAAAACTTAGAGGAAAACATAAGCCAAACACTCTCCAACATAAACTGCAGCAATATCTCCTCAGATCTACCTCCTAGAGTAATGACAGTAAAAACAAAAATAAACGAATGGAACTTAACTTAAAAGTTTCTGCACAACAGAGGAAACCCTAAACAAAATGAAAAGACAACCTACGGAATGGGAGAAAATATTTGCAAATGAAGTGACTGTCAAGGGATTAATCTCCAAAGTTTATAAACACCTCCTACTGCTCAATACCAAAAAAAAAAAAAAAAAAACCATCAAAATATGGGCAGAAGATCTAAATAGACAGTTCTCCAAAGAAGACAAACATATGGCCGAAAAACACATGAAAAGTTGTTCAACATCACTAATTATTAGAGAAATGCAAATCAAAACAGCTATGAGGTACCACCTTACACCAGCCAGAATGGCCATATCAAAAAGCCTACAAACAATAAGTGCTGGAGAGGGTGTGGTGAAAAGGGAAGCCTATTACACTGTTGGTGGGAATGTCAATTTGTGCAACCACTGTGGAAAACAGTATGGAGATTCCTAAGAAAACTAAAAATAGAATTACCATTTGATCCAGCAGTCCCACTCCTGGCCACTGATCCAGAGAAAACCATGTCTCAAAAAGACACATGTACTCAAATGTTCACTGCAGCACTATATACACTAGCCAAGACATGGAAATGACCTAAATGTCCATCAGCAAAGGAGTGGATAAAGATGATGTGGTACATATACCCAATGGAATATTACTCAGCCATTAAAAGGAAAGAAAAACAATGGCATTTTTAGCAACATGGATGGACCTAGAAATTATAATGCTACGTGAAGTTAGATATGAGACACCAAAATCATATGCTATCAGTTACATGTGGAATCTAAAAAAAAGACACAATGAACTTCTTTGCAGAACAAATACTGACTCATAGAATTTGAAAATCTTTTGGTGCCCAAAAGAGACAGGTTGGGGGGTGGAGGTTGTGCTGGGGGTTGGGGATGGAAATGCTATAAAATGGGGTTGTGATGATCACTGCACAACTATAAATGTAATAAAATTCATTGAGAAAAAATGAAAAAGAAGTTACAACTGACACTTCAGAAATATAAAGGATCATGAGGGACTACTATGAACAACTGTATGCCAAGAAAATGGACAACCTAAAGAAATGGACAGATTCTTATAAAGGTACAACCTACCAAGACTGAACCAGGAAGAAATAGAAAATACGAATAGACAAATCACAAGTGCTAAAATTGAAAATATATTTTAAAAAACTTCCAAAAAGCAAAACTCCAGGTCCTGATGGCTTCTCAGCTTGAATTCTACCAAACATTCAGAGAAGAGTTAACACCTCTTCTTCTGAAACTTTTCCAGAAAATTGCAGAGGAAGGAACTCATTCTATACAGCTACCATTACCTTGATATCAAAACCAGACAAAATAACACAAAAAAAGAAAATTACAGGCCAATATCACTGATGAACATAGATGCAAAAATCCTCAATAGAATACTTGCAAACAGCATGTAAATATACATTTAAAAGATTGTACACCATGGTTCAAGTAGGATTTATCCCAGGGATTCAGGGATCCTTCAATATCCTCGAATCTATCAATGTGATATACCACATCAACAAACTGAAAAGTAGAAACTATATGATCATCTCAATAGATGCATCAAATATTTTTGACAAAATTCAACACCCATTCCTGATAAAAATTCTCCAGAGAGTGGGCACAGAGAGGGGAACTACTTCAATGTAATAGAAGCCACATATGACAATCCCACAGCTAACATTCTCAACAGTGAAAAACTGAAAGCACTGCCACTCAGATCAGCAACAAGACAAGGATGTCCTCTTGCACAAATGTTATTCAACATAGTTTTGGAAGTCCTACCCATGGCAATTGGAGAATAAAAAGAAATAAAAGGAATCCAAATGGGAAAAGAAGAAGTAAAACTATCACTGTTTGTATATGACATGATATTATACCTAGAAAATCCTAAAGACACTACCAGAAAACTATTAGAGCTCATCAATGAATTTGGTAAAGTTGCAAGATAAAAAAAAATAATACACAGAAATCGATTGTATATGTATATATACCAATAAAAGATCACAAAGAGAAATTAGGGAAACCATCATATTTACTATCACATCAAAAAGAATAAAATACCTAGCAATAAACTTATCTAAAGAGAGACAACATTTGTACTCTCGAAACTAAAAGATGATGAAATAAATCAAAGACACAAATAGATGAACAAATATACCATGCTCTTAGATTGGAAGAATCAATATAATCAAAATGACAATATTACCTAAGACAACCTACAGATTCAATGCAATCCCTATCAAATTGCCAATGATATTCTTTACAGAATTACAACAAAATATTTTAAAATTTGTATGGAAACAGAGAAGACCTCGAATAGCCAAAGCAATATTGAAAAGAAAAAACAGAACTAGAGGAATCAGGGTCCCTGACTTCAGATGATATTACAAAGCTACAATCATCAAGATGGTATAGTACTGGCCCCAAAACAGAAACATACATCAGAGAGAGGACAAGATGGCGGAGGAGTAGGGGGATACGCTCGCCCTCTCCCACAAACACAACAAAAAAAAGCACATCTGCAGAATAAATGACTCGCACAGAACAGCAACCAATCGCTGGCAGGGGAACCTAAACTCCAATAACGGCAAGAAGTTCGTGACATTACTGGGCAGAACAGGAGAAAAGAGGAGAGTGAGAGAAGGTGAATCTGAGCGGGACGGGCGCTCCCGAAAGGGAACTGCGGAGGAGAAAGGGATCCCGCACCCTGGAAAGTCACCTACACGGGGGAAAGATCAAACGAACCGGAGGAATCTCCAGATGCAGAGAAGAGTGTAGCAGTAAGTTGGAGTACGGAAAAGCCGATCAAGAACCCAACAGACCATCTGAACTACGGGCACAGTCACCAAAAATTGAGACGCCTGGGTGGGGGCTGGGCACCAAGACCTCGCCTGCGAAGGTTAGTCTACGAGAACAGGCTGGGGGGGGCGGGGCAGAGCGGAAACTGCTTGGGAGGTCTAGAAACCGGTCTGTCAAGTTTGACTGGGCAGAGACTGCCTGGGAGACTAGAAAACAAAGCTGTCCCAGAGGAAGGGAGCAATACTCTAGGGGCGGGGAAGTAGAAAGCCGCATCAGAGGGAACCTGGGAGAAGAGCCTGGTCTACGCCCGTGCTGGGGAGGGGAGAGAAGAAGGGGTGGGTCCCCATAGAATACTCCCCATACCACAGCAAGCTTACAGGCCCACTAGTTAGCAGAAAGCTGTGCTTCCCAGTGCATCCCCTCCCCCCACCCCCGCCACCCCCCACGCTCTCGCCAGACCTGGGGCTGCCTGCCATCCAGGAGGGCTGGCCTCAACAATTGCCTGA
The DNA here is from genome assembly GCF_054392235.1 of Sus scrofa. NCBI lineage: Eukaryota > Metazoa > Chordata > Mammalia > Artiodactyla > Suidae > Sus > Sus scrofa. Next base: position 72,053,641 of record NC_139393.1, read on the forward strand.
AGCCTACCACCGTGGGGGCTGTCCCTGCACAGGCCTGCTTGCCCTTTGGAGGGGCTACACTTCCGCAGAGCAGTACCAAACACCACCAGACCCCGAGAAAAGGCCTGCAGCTCAGAAAAGCTAGAACAAGCTTAGCCAGGCCGTGAATAGATCTACCTAATTCTCGGACAGTTTTTCTGAGTCGGGCTGCCCTGGAGAGGAGCCTCTTGTGTTTCCATCGGCCCTGCTACCCGCCCAAGCCCCTAGGGGGTGCCAAGACCTAGTGGATCAGCTGCATAGGACTGCCAGCTCCAGGCAGGACCCCCTGCAGCCCAGAAAAGCTGCAACAAGCTTGGCCAAGCTGGGAAATGATCTCAGACGGTCTTTCTGAGTCGGGCTGCCCTGGGGAGGAGCCTCTTGGGTTTTCAGCGGCCCTGCTAGCCACCCAAGCCCTCAGGGGGTGCCCTACTCCCACAGAATAGCTGCTCAGCACCACCAGCCCCCTGGAAGAGCCCCTGCAGCCCAGAAAAGCTGCAACAAGCTCGGCCAGACTGTGAAAAAATCCGCCTACATTCTCAGGCCATCCTTCTGAGTTGGGCTGCCCTAGGGAAGAGCCTCTTAGGTTCTCAGTGACCCCGATAGCTGCTCCAGCCCCCAGGGGATGCTGCACTCCTGAGGAACAGCTGCCCAACACTGCCAACCCCCTGCAAGAACCCCACAGCCTAAAAACACCAGAGCAAGCTCTGCATGACCAAGTGAAATCTGCTACCATCATGGTGTGGACCTCCCAGTCCTGTCTGCCCTCAGGAAGCCCTCCTTTGCTTCAAAGAAACACTGTTAGCCCCATCAACACTCCAGAAAAGCCACACTGCCTCAAAAAAGATTGACCAACAACGCCAGCCCTCAGGAAATATGCCACGGCAGTGACAAGGCAAACACTGCCCGATCACGGACAGTACAACTCCCTCAGGAGAAAGAAAACAACAAGCAAGATGAAGAAGCTGAGAAACCACCCCCAGTCAAACCAACAGGAGAACTCACCTAAAGCAGTCAACAATGAAACAGATCTCTGCAGTCGGACAGACCTGGACTTCAAAAGAGAAATAGTGAAAATACTGAAGGAATTAAGAGAAGATATGAACAGTAATGCAGATACCCTCAGAAAGGAACTGGAAAATATAAGGAGGAGCCAAGAAAAACTAGAACATTCATTTGCAGAGATGCAAACTGAACTAGGGGCAGTAAAAACCAGAATGAATAATGCAGAAGAACGAATCAGTGATATGGAAGATAGAATAATGGAAATCACTCAATCCGGTCAACAGACAGAAAACCAAATCAAAAAACTGGAAAGCAATATAAGAGACCTATGGGATAATATAAAGCGGGCCAATCTATGCATAATAGGAATTCCAGAAGGAGTAGAAAAAGATAAGGGGATGGAAAATATATTTGAAGAAATTATCAATGGAAACTTCCCAAATCTAAAGGATACTGGGTTCAAGATACAAGAAGCACAGAGGGCCCCAAACAAACTGAACCCAAACAGACCCACACCAAGACACATCATAATAAAAATGGCAAAAGTTAGTGATAAAGAGAGGATCCTAAAGGCAGCAAGAGAAAAACAGAATGTTACCTACAAGGGAATCCCCATAAGAATATCAGCTGATTTCTCTACAGAAACACTATAGGCCAGGAGGGAATGGCAAGAGATATTTAAAGTGCTCAAAGGAAAAAATATGCAACCTAGACTACTCTATCCAGCAAGAATATCATTTAAAATAGAAGGGGAAATAAAAATGTTTCCCAACAAACAAAAACTTAAAGAATACAGCAACACAAAACCCAGGTTAAAGGAAATATTGAAAGGGCTTCTCTAAACCAAAAAGAAAGGAAGGAAAGGGAAGAAAAAAGAAAAGAAAAAAAAAAAGAAGAGGAAGAACTAGGACTGAGGAAACCGCAATCAGAGAGCAGTCACTCAAACAAGCCAGCATAACGATTTAATCATGAACATGCTTCAAACAAAATAAAATTAAAAAGAAATAAAGAGTCATCAAAACCATAAAATGTGGGCAAGGGATGTTAGGAAGGAAATAACCCTTTTTGTTTGTTTGTTTGTACGTTTCTCTTCTTAATTTTAATATAGTAATGAAGTGTTTGAACGTATAGGACCATCAGGCTAAAACACACAATTATGGGAAGGGGTTAGCATACTTAAAAAACAGGGCAACCACAAGCCAAAACCAAATATTGCATTTGCAAAAAATGAAAAAAATATACACTCAAGCAGATAATAATAGGAGACCATCCAACAAAAAAAAAAAAAAAAAGAAAGAAAGGAAGAATGGAGAACCATAGAATCAACTGGAACACAAGGTTCAAATGGCAATAAATAATCATCTATCAATTATCACCTTAAATGTCAATGGACTGAATGCCCCAATCAAAAGACACAGAGTGGCTGAGTTGATAAAAAGCCAAAAACCTTCAATAAGAAACTCACCTTAGGACAAAAGATACATATAGATTGAAAGTGAAAGGGTGGGGAAAAATATTTCACGCCAATAGACATGACAGAAAAGCAGGAGTCACAACGCTCATATCAGACAAAATAGACTTTAAAACAAAAGACATAAGGAAAGACAAAGAAGGACACTACTTAATGATTAAGGGATCCATCCAAGGAGAGGATGTTACTATCATCAACATATATGCCCCAAATATAGGAGCACCCAGATACATACATCAAATATCAACAGACATAAAGGGAGATATTGATGAGAATACAATCATAGTAGGAGACCTAAATACCCCCCTCACATCAATGGACAGATCCTCTAGACAGAAAACCAATAAAGCAACAGAGATCCTAAAGGAAACAATAGAAAAGTCAGACTTCATTGATATCTTCAGGACACTACATCCAAAAAAAGCAGAATACACATTCTTCTCAAATGCTCATGGAACATTCTCAAGAATCGACCACATATTGGGACACAAAGCTAATCTCAATAAATTTAGGAGCGTAGAAGTTATCTCAAGTATCTTCTCTGACCACAATGCCATGAAATTAGAAATCAACCATGGGAAAAGCAAAGAGAAAAAACCTACTACATGGAGACTCAACAACATGCTACTAAAAAACCAATGGGTCAATGAGGAAATCAAGAAGGAAATTAAAAACTACCTTGAAACAAATGATAATGAAGACACAACCTCTCAAAATCTATGGGATGCTGCGAAAGCAGTGCTCAGAGGGAAATTTATAGCAATCCAGGCCTTTCTCAAAAAAGAAGCAAGATCCCAAATTGACAACTTAACCCTCCACCTAAACAATTAGAAAAAGAAGAACAAAAAAGTCCTAAAGTCAGCAGAAGGAAGGAAATTATAAAGACCAAAGAAGAAATCAATAAAATAGAGAGTCAAAAAACAATAGAGAAAATTAATAAAACCAAGAGCTGGTTCTTTGAAAAGGTGAACAAAATTGACAAACCCCTGGCCAGACTCACTAAAAAGAGGAGAGAAATAACCCAAATAACCAAAATTAGAAATGAAAAAGGAGAAATCACAATGGATACAGCAGAAATACAAAAAAACATAAGAGAATACTATGAACAACTATACGGCAACAAGTTTGACAATCTAGAAGAAATGGACAATTTTCTAGAATCTTACAGCCTGCCAAAACTGAATCAAGTAGAAACAGACCAACTGAACAGACCGATCACTAGAAATGAAATTGAAGAGGTCATAAAATCACTCCCTACAAATAAAAGTCCAGGACCAGATGGCTTCACAGGTGAATTCTATCAAACATATAAAGAGGAATTGGTGCCCATCCTCCTTAAACTCTTTCAAAAGGTTGAAGAAGAAGGAATACTCCCAAAGACATTCTATGAGGCCACCATCACCCTTATTCCAAAACCAGACAGAGATACCACCAAAAAAGAAAACTATCGCCCAATATCATTGATGAATATAGATGCAAAAATTCTCAACAAAATCTTAGCCAACCGAATCCAACAATATACCAAAAAAATTATACACCATGACCAGGTTGGGTTCATCCCAGGTTCACAAGGATGGTTCAACATACGCAAATCAATCAGCATCATACACCACATTAACAAAAAAAAGTCAAAAATCATATGATCATCTCAATAGATGCAGAAAAAGCATTTGACAAAGTCCAACATCCACTCATGATCAAGACCCTCGCCAAAGTGGGTATAGAGGGAACATTCCTGAATATAATCAAAGCCATTTATGAGAAACCCACAGCAAATATAATCCTCAATGGGGAAAAACTGAAAGCCTTCTCACTCAACTCTGGAACAAGACAGGGATGCCCACTCTCACCACTGCTCTTCAACATCGTTTTGGAAGTCTTAGCCACAGCAATTCGACAAACCAAAGAAATAAAAGGCATCCATATAGGAAGAGAAGAGATCAAACTGTCACTGTATGCAGATGACATGATACTATACCTAGAAAACCCTAAGGACTCAACCCCAAAACTCCTTGAACTGATGAATAAATTCAGCAAAGTAGAAGGCCATAAGATTAACATTCAGAAGTCAGTTGCATTTCTGTATACCAGCAATGAAATATTAGAAAAGGAATACAAAAATACAATACCTTTTAAAATTGCACCTCACAAAATCAAATACCTCGGAATACACCTGACCAAGGAGGTAAAGGACCTATATGCCGAGAACTATAAAACTTTAATCAAAGAAATCAAAGAAGATGTAAAGAAATGGAAAGATATTCCATGTTCCTGGATTGGGAAAATCAATATTGTGAAAATGGCCATACTACCCAAAGCAATCTACAGATTCAATGCAATCCCTATCAAATTACCCAGGACATATTTCACAGAACTAGAACAAACAATCCAAACATTTATATGGAACCACAAAAGACCCAGAATCGCCAAAGCAATCCTGAGAAACAAAAACCAAGCAGGAGGCAGAACTCGCCCAGACTTCAAGAAATACTACAAAGCCACAGTCATCAAAACAGTGTGGTACTGGTACCAAAACAGACAGACAGACCAATGGAACAGAATAGAGAACCCGGAAATAAACCCTGACACTTATGGTCAATTAATCTTTGACAAGGGAGGCAAGAACATAAAATGGGAAAAGGAAAGTCTATTCAGCAAGCATTGCTGGGAAACCTGGACAGCTGCATGCAAAGCAATGAAACTAGAACACACCCTCACACCATGCACAAAAATAAACTCAAAATGGCTGAAAGACTTAAATATACGACAGGACACCATCAAACTCCTAGAAGAGAACATAGGCAAAGCACTCTCTGACATCAACATCATGAATGTTTCCTCAGGTCAGTCTCCCAGAGCAATAGAAACTAGAGCAAAAATAAACCCATGGGACCTAATCAAACTGAAAAGCTTTGACACAGCAAAGGAAATCAAAAAGAAAACAAAAAGACAACTTTCAGAATGGGAGAAAATAGTTTCAAATGATGCAACCGACAAGGGCTTAATCTCTAGAATATATAAACAACTTATACAACCCAACAGCATAAAAGCCAATCAATTAAGGGAAAAATGGGCAAAAGGCCTGAATAGACTGTTCTCCAAAGAAGATATACAGATGGCCAGCAAACACATGAAAAAATGCTCAACATCGCTGATTATAAGAGAAATGCAAATCAAAACTACCACAAGATACCACCTCACACCGGTCAGAATGGCCATCATTAATAAATCCACAAATAACAAGTGCTGGAGGGGCTGTGGAGAAAAGGGAACCCTCCTGCACTGCTGGTGGGAATGTAAACTGGTACAGCCACTATGGAGAACAGTTTGGAGATACCTTAGAAATCTATCCATAGAACTTCCATATGACCCTGCAATCCCACTCTTGGGCATCTATCCGGACAAAACTGTACTTAAAAGAGACACATGCACCTGCATGTTCATTGCAGCACTCTTCACAATAGCCAGGACATGGAAACAACCCAAATGTCCATCGACAGAGGATTGGATTCGGAAGATGTGGTCTATATACACAATGGAATACTACTCAGCCATAAAAAAGAATGACATCATGCCATTTGCAGCAACATGGATGGAACTAGAGAATCTCATACTGAGTGAAATGAGCCAGAAAGACAAAGACAAATACCATATGATATCACTTATAACTGGCATCTAATATCCAGCAGAAATGAACATCTCCTCAGAAAAGAAAATCATGGACTTGGAGAAGAGACTTGTGGCTGCCTGATGGGAGGGGGAGGGAGTGGGAGGGATCGGGAGCTTGGGCTTATCAGACACAACTTAGAATAGATTTACAAGGAGATCCTGCTGAATAGCATTGAGAACTTTGTCTAGATACTCATGTTGCAACAGAACAAAGGGTGGGGGAAAAATGTAATTGTAATGTATACATGTAAGGATAACTTGATCCCCTTGCTGTACAGTGGGAAAATAAAAAATTATATAAAAAAATTAAATAAAATATGTTAACTATAAAAAAATAGCAACTAGAAAAAAAAAAAGAAAGAAACATACATCATTGGAATAGTATAGAAAGCCCAGAAAGCAACCCAAGCACTTATTGTCAACTAATCTATGACGAAGGAGGCAAGAACATACAGTGAAGGAAAGGTAGTCTCTTCAATACACAGTGCTGGGAAAACTAGAAAATCACATGTAAGAGAATGAAATTAGAACATTTTCTAACACCATACACAAAAATAAACTCAAAGTGGATTAAAGACCTAAATGTAAGCCTGTATACTATCAAACCAGAAGAAAACATAGGCAGAACACTCTTTGACATAAGTCGAAGCAACATCTTGTTTGACCCCTGCTCATAGAATAATGATAATAAAGTCAAAAATAAACCAATCATACCTCATTAAACCCAAATGCTTCTGCACGTCAAAGGAAACCATTTAAAAAATGAAACAACAACCCACAGAATAGGAGAAAATCTATGCAAATGAGGCAACAGACAAAGGGTTGATCTCCAAAATGTATAAATGACTCAACTACAACTCAACAACAACAACAAAAAACAAACAACCCACTTGAAAAATGGGCAGAAGACCTAAATAAACATTTCTCCAAATAAGACATACAGATGGCCAGCAGACACATGAAATAATGCTCAACATCAATTATTAGATAAATGCAAAACAGCAATGAGGTACCACCTCACACCAGTCAGAGTTGTCGTCATTAACAAGTCCACAAACAACAAATGCTGGAGAGGATGTGGAGAAAAGGGAACCCTCCTGTACTGTTGGTGGGAATGTAAATTGGTACAACCACTATGGAAAACAGTATGGTGGTACCTCAGAAAACAATTATAGAATTACCATATGATCCAGCAATCCTACTCCTGGGAATATATCTGTACAAAACTTTCATTAAAAAAGATACATGAGGAGTTTCCGTTGTGGCTCAGTGGTTAATTAATCCAACAAGAACCATGAGGTTGCAGGTTCGATCCCTGGCCTTGCTCAGTGGGTTAAGGATCCGGTGTTGATGTGAGCTGTGGTGTAGGTTGCAGATGCAGCTCGGATCCCGCATTTCTGTGGCTCTGGCATAGGCCGGCAGCTACAGCTCTGATTTGACCCCTAGCCTGGGAACCTCCATGTGCCGCAGGTGTTGCCCTAGAAAAGGCAAAAAGACAAAAAAAAGATACATGCACCCATGTTCATTGCAGCACTATTCACAACAGCCAAGACATGGAAACAACCTAAATGTCCACTGACAGATGAATGGATTAAGAAGAAGTGGTACATATATGCAATGGAATACTACTCAGCCCAAAAAAGGACAAAATGATGCCATTTGCAGCAACATGGATGGAACTAGAGATTCTCATACTAAGTGAAGTAAGTCAGAAAGAGAAAGACAGATACCATATGATATCACTTATATGTGGAGTCTAAAACATGGCACTAATTATCTCTCTACAAAACAGAAGTAGATCATGGACATGGAGTACACATTTGTGTTTGCCAGAGGGGAGAGGGAGGGAGTGGGATGGATTGGGATTTTGGGGTTAGTAGATGCAAACTATTGCATTTGGAGTGCATAAGCAATGTCATTTTTGTTTAGGTTTACAGTTCTCTAATAATTAATGATGTTGAGCATTTTTTCATGTGCCTTCTGGCTGTCTGTATATTTTCTTTGGAGAAATGTATAGCACAGGAAAGTATATCCAATCACTTGCAATGGGACAGGATGGAGGATAATGTGAGAAAAAAAATGTGTATATATGTATAACTGGGTCACTTTGCTGTACAGCAGAAATTGACAGAACATTGTAAATCAACTATAATAAAATTTAAAAAAATATTTTAAAAAATACAATGAGGTACCACCTCACACCAGTAAGAATGGCTATTCATCAATATGTCTACAAAATAACAAAAGCTGGAGAGAGTGTGGAGAAAAGGGAACCCTCCTTCATGGTTGGTGGGAATGTAATTTGGTACATCCAATAATGGAAAACAATATAGAAATTTCACAGAAAACTAAATATAGAACATATGATCCAGAAATCCCATTCCTGGGTATATATCCGGACAAAATTACAATTCAAAAATATACATGCACCCCTATGTTCATAGCAGCACTATTCACAATAGCCAAGACATGGAAAAAAGCTAAATGTCCATCAACAGGTGAATCAGTTCAGAAGAGTGATACATACATACAATGGAATACTTCTCGGCCATAGAAAGGAACAGAATAATGCCATTTTCTGCAACATGGATGCAACTAGAGATTCTTATACTAATTGAGGTAAGTCAGAAAGACAAATACCCTATGATAGCACTTGTATGTGGAATTTAAAACTGTCACAAGTGAACCTATCTACAAAACGGAAAGAGACTAACAGACATGGAGAACAGACTTGTGGTTACCAAGAGGGAGGGAGGAGGAAGTGGGACAGATGGGGAGTTTGGGGTTGGTAGATGCAAACTATTACATTTAAAATGCATAAGCAATGAGGTCCTAGAGTATAGCACAGGGAACTCTATAGAATCCCTTGTGATAGAGTGGAAGATAATATTGGGAAAAGGTGTGTGTGTGTGTGAGAGAGAGAGACACTGGATCACTTTGCTGTATAACTGAAATTGACACAACACTGTAAATTTTAATAATTTGAAAGAGTGAAAATGTAGTAACAAAACACATTAAACAGTGGATCCACCATACTGCAGTCACAGAATCGTTAGTTCCTCCCTGAAAGACACAGATATCAGTGTCTGATGCACATCCCTTAGTTTTTGGCAGACACTTAAACCCCCACCAGATGGAAGAAATTAACCACATGATGACCATGAGCACGTGGCAACCAGAACAGCTGGAGCCTCAGAACTGATGTTAATCCCCATGACACCCTGTTACCTCCGCATCAAGCAGAGAATTGTGTGGGAGCTGATCAAGTGCCCTTCGACTCTCTCCCTTGCCTGGCCTTGAAAAACACTTCTCTGAAATCCATTAGCAAGTTCGGTGTTTTGAGTGTTAGCTGCTTTTACTCCTTACTTGGCACCTGCAAAAAATGCTGCTCTTTTCTTCACCACAACCTGGTGTCAGTAGATTGGCTAGATTTAGAGAGGGTGAGCTGACCCAAATTCGGTTCAGTAACAGGTGGGGATCCAGGAGGCCATGGGGAGCTAGTTAGTGAACATGAGTAATACTTCTCTCCCCAAACTGCAGCTTGTCAAGCCATCAGGCAGGCTCATCAAGGAACTCACCACAGGGAAGCTCTATATAACTGGTTAGTTGAGTTCATGGTAACGGCTGGAAGGAATAGTCAGCCCTCTGCCCAATGAACATGCCCAACACGAGACCCCCCAAGAGGCCCCCAGATAAAGCCCATTCAGACCAGACGGGCATATCCTGGAGAAGACGGGCAGAATGACTTCACTGTCATGCCCAGAGCATAGGGCATTTCTTGGTGCTAGTGGACATGTTTTCAGGGTGGGTAGCAGGGTCCCCCACTGGAACTGAAACTGCAGCTGAAGTGGCTGCAGTATTCCTAAGAGATAGTCCCCGGGATTGGGCTCCCAGGATCCTTACAAAGTGACAATGGCCCAGCATTCCTGTCTCAAGTGACAAAGGGGATAACAAGTGCCCTGGGCATAAAATGGACTTTGCAGTCAGCATGGAGACCTGGACAATTAGGAAAAGTAGAGAGATCCAACTCGACCTTAAAAGGACTTTAGCCAAGCTACGTCAGAGGACTGGAGAAAATTGGTTCATTTACTCCCTGCTCCGCATGCCGTTTGCCCCAAGGGCTAAGTTAAAGTTCAGCGCCTTTGAGCTCATGTAAGGGAGGACCTCCCCCACCAGTCTTGAGAAGAGAGACACTTTAGCCCCCTCAAAATGGAAAAGCTCAAGTGCACCCTCCAAGTAGGAGAAGCCATGGTGACCAGGCGCTGCCCACACCCACCGACCTGCCCTCCACCCCTTCTGGCCAGGAGACCAGATGCATCTGAAAACCTGCAGCCACAAGACCAGCTCAGTCCTAAGAGGAACGGAGCCCACTTGGTGATGCTCATCACCCATCTGCCCCAAAGCTACAGGGGTCCCTCTGTGGGTGCATCATGCTGGAGTGAAGAGGACCGGAGCCCCAACCTCCAGAGAGACAACCTGGGCCAACCAAGCCCCTTGACTACACTGTGTGAACCTCGCTCTGCCTTGAAGCTTCTCTTCTGAAAAAGAACATTAATGTGTCCCCAGAGAGCAGACTACTAATTGCAAGACTCACTGCGCTCAGAGGGGAGCTAGTGATCTGGGCAGGGGAACCACACACTACACTGTCACTATAAAAAAGGTGGCAGTCACCTTGGCAACGGTGACCAAGGTAGGCCTGGACTTCCAGCTATGACAAAAGTCTGTTGCCTCACTGGCTGGGATGCCCCTGGGTAACTGAGTTGCCTGAATCATCAGCTGGCTGTCCAGGGTGGGGTCTGTAGCCTGGCCAGTACGCAGGGCGATTGTCGTGTAGGTGCACATGGCCCATGAGAAGGTGGCACAGACAGACCTAGGAAGGCCGCTTGTCTGCAGAGACCAGGCTGCCGGAACAAACCCAGACTGACGTGGCCACACTAGTGCCGCTAAAGTCCGCATCTTTCCTGGGCTCCTTAGTGACCATGAGCATTTATAAAACCCTCAAGGGTGGCCCAGGGACAGGACAGTTGAGGCCAAGGCCGGGGGCCACACGTCTACAGGCAGCAGGAGAGGCCCTGACCCTCCCCACGGTTGTGTAGACCCCACACTCACAGGAAGCGGCCGTAAGAGCTGGGCCTGCACCCTCAGTGCCCCTGAGGACAAGGACAGACACAGAGGAGGCTGTGCCACCAGCTAAGCCCATCAACAATCCCCGGAGTCAACAGGGAATCTTGTCATAAAATAAAGTCTAACCTTTTTTTGTTCCCTTTGTGCTTCATGGAGTGTCACCTGCTCCCAGGGTGGCTCAGGCAGAGACCCCTGATCTGGCTCTTCACCAGTGCCCTGGGGCAACACGGCTGGGCTGACACTTCTCTGGGCGGGCCAAGTGCAGAGATGCTACATCTGGCGCTGTGCTCTGGAGCCTGAGCTGAGTTTCTGCCCCAATTGGAGGAAGCCCCGCCCTCCCCCCACCCACCTGGGAGCCCCGCCTTCCCCTCCCCCAGGAGCCCAGACAGCAGCCCTGGGAGGGCTTCAGGGGAAAGCAGGTGCCCTGGAGCCCCAGCTGGTGCCAATTGTGCTTTGATTGAAGAATAAAGCTCTCCTCTCCTTCCCACCGAACTAAGCCTCCTTCTGCAGATGCGAGCAACACTGGGCAGAAGGCCCCTCTTGGGGTCTGACTGGGGAGGGTCCCTAACAGAACAGGAAGAAATCAAACCATTTTCTGCCCAATCACGCTATGTGATGTCTCCTAGAGACAGAGATAAGGGAGAACCTAAGAAAATTATTCATTTCTTTTTTTTTTTTTTTTTTTGCTCTTTAGGCCCGCACCAGCATATGGAGGTTCCCAGGCTAGGGGTCCAATCGGAGCTGTAGCCACCAACCTACACCACAGCCACAGCAATGCCAGATTTGAGCTGCATCTGTGACCTACACCTGCAATGCCAGATCCTTAACCTGAGTGAGGCCAGGGATCAAACCCAAAACCCCATTGTTCCTAGTTGAGTTCATTTCCACTGCGCCACCACAGGAACTCCCTTTTCTTAAATATGAGTGGGCTCTGCATGTCCCTTGAAGAGGGATGTTGACTCTTGGAAACGTGCGCCTCCCCTCCTGATAGAAGCCACGTGAGGTTTACAACCCTTCTTGTTCCATCAGGTCAAAGACTTAAAGAAACAGACCCTCACACGCTCTCAGAGGCGGGAGTCTTGAAGGAAATCCATTGCCCGGGAGACCCAGGCTCACACCAGACCCAGGAGCCCACCTGTCAGAGCGTTTCCTCCTTCAGACGCCCCCACCCTACAGACCTGAGCCCCAGGAAGCGCCCCTGTCCTCTAAACTGAGGGACTGGGACCTGAGACCTGCCTGACTGGCCAGGGGACTGGAGCCGGATTCACAGGAACTAGTGGTTCCTATGAGGACGGGTTTCCTGCAGGGGGCAGTAGAGAGTCATGTGACCACAGTGGAAGGGGGCTTCAATGAAACACCAAGGGCAAGAGGACTGGTGTGGGCCCGGAAGTTCCCGCCGAGGGGGCTTTTGGCAAAAGGCCAGTTCTCTAGTGTCCACTTTTAGAAGCTGGAAAAAGGCATCTTGTCAGAACTGTAGCCATTTCCCTTCTGCACTGAAATACCCTTTTGATGTTGATCCAGCTACCAAGTTAACTGAGTCAGAACACCCTTGCTCAGGGCAGAGGTGCAGTTCCAGGGAGGCTGACGGGATAGGCTGGCCACATGGAAAAGGGGACAGTCACCCCACCTCCACGCACTGACCTACTGGGGACAGAGCATCATCCTCTCAGGTGGACAGAGACCCAGAGACTCAGGTCCTGCCCCACAGTCCTGTGCAGGGTGAGCCAGGAGGTCAGGGGACATTCCGCACCCTCTCAGGGAGCCTCCTTAGTGCACAGCTCACGATGCCAGGAAGCAGGAATCCGTTGTCTGTCACACATAAGCCACCCAAGACAAAGGGCCTTAAACAGCGGGCACTGAGCTATTATTTAGCACAAATGCGTGGGCTGAGGATGAGGGGTGTGGCTGGCCTCATGGGCTCACTCACCCGCCTGCCCCCAGCTCAGGGCCCAGCAGGCCCTGGGTGACCAGGACAGGTCTCACTTCCATCTGAGGCCTGGGCTGGGCTGGCCGGGAGAGCTGGCATGGCCTGGTCTCTCTCTCCACGTGGCTTCTCACCTCAGGCTGCTGACAGCATGGTGGTCAGAGAGGGGTTCTCTGATGGAGTCCCCTTTGAGCTGAGGTCTAAAGGATTAGAGGGCAGCAGTGAGCAGGCAAACGGGGGAGAGGCTGCTAAGAGGGAGGGAAATGATTTGTAAGATGTTCTAATGGGATGGAAATCCTGTAAAATTGGATTGTTATGATCATTATATAACTACAGATGTGATCAATTCATTTGAGTAATAAAAAAAATTAGAAAAAAAATGACGTTCCAAGACCCTGTGAGGTAGGAAGAATTATGACTCTTTAGGGGGAAAAAAAAAGAAATAATACTAGTTTGGTTAAAATACAGAATACAAGAGGAAGGTGGATGTCAGGTCATGCAGGTTCAAGGAGATGAGAATTTGTTTTGGTTAATCTTCATGCTAAGCATAATGGCAAACCACTGAAAGGTTTTAAGCAATGGAATGACATGATCCAATTTGCTCTTTAAAGATAAAGAGCATGGTCATGTGTCTGAGGAATTGCAGGAGGACAGGAAGCAGGCATTTTCTATCTTGGCACAACTGACATTTCTTTTTGGGGGGAGCCAGCTATGGCATGTTCAGAACCCTACTAGCAGCTGCCACTCACTGGGGGAGGGGTGGATGGAAGCTGGAAGGAAACCACATCCCCCTAAAGCACAGTTACAGTTGCAAGTTGCACTGCTGTGCTCTGTTGATTTGGCAAAAGCCTTTTGGAGAGCTGCCCTGAATTCAGCAACAATTTAACTTCAAGTTATGTTTTTCCGAATCCCATCGGCTACACAAATTTTAAAAAGGGCTGTATGTTTTCTTACATTCCATTTGTCCTTGTCCATGGGTAAGGCTGGGTGAGCATCTGCCTCCAGAAACGTCCTCCCAGCAGTTCTCTGTGGCCTTTGTTCACTGAACGGGAGCCCCATACTCACAGCCCAGCTGCCAGTGCACCCCTGCCTCCTAGAGAGGCAACGGGGACTGGCAGGTCATGGTAGGTACAGGGCCATCGATAGAGGGGAAGAGTGCCAGGCGTTCCTGCTTCCTCGCGGTCCCAGAGTCTCCGAAGATTACCAGTAATTGCTTGGGTGTGAGGAGTGGTGGGCAGGTGAGAACCCTTGGGCATCATCGTCACAGGCACTTTTGAGGGCAGGAATGGGTCCCTTTAAGCTATATCCAAGCGGGTCTTGCCTATTGCATGTGCCTTTCATTCTTTCTTTTCCTGTGATCAGGGAACCAGTAGACTGTAGATACCACCCCCACCCCCGCAAATGTTCTAGAAAAGCCCATCCTCAGCAAGCCCTGGGTTAGGAGTCCATACTCGGTGGCTACCACACGGCCCTGACTTCACTGTCTACACAGCCCCTCCTGGGACTGCTTAGCCCCGGCCTCTCGTTCCCCTGAGGCCAGAAGGACTGGCCTCCCTTCCCCTGCCACTTCCCCCCGGAAGAAGACACCCTGCGGGAAGCTGGGAGAAGCCCTCGCTCAGCCTTGGAAGGCTTCCCAGGTCCATCGCTGACCCCTGTGGCGCGGGCGTGCCCTGGGTGGCCTGTGATCACATTCCAGGGCACAGGTGGGTGGAGGGCGATTGCCTGTGATGTGTGGTCAGGGAGCGCGCGGAGCTTCCCCAAGACAGCCAGCCAGTGATGCCCCGCCAAGCCCAGCTCCCACACTCCAGCTAAGTGAGCCCTGGAAGAAGGATGGAGAAACTGGCTCAGGCCCCAGCCATGGTCTGCTGAGGCTCCTGAGACCTCATGCACCCACCTGCACCCGGCCAGTGACCAAGTCCAGCGAGGATCCCACAAACCTTCCCCGCAGGGATCCTTAATGTCCACTGGCTTCCATACAGAGCCAGGGGGCCCCCCATCCCCAAACTACAGGACACAGTGCCCGGCCTGCTTGTCACAGGAACCAGAAAATAGGAGAAAGCGGATTCCTACCTCCTCTCCAGCCACAGGTCCTCTGCCTTGCTGAGCGTGCGTCCACTTAGGGGAGACCCCTCTGAAATGGCATTTTAGTTCCACACAGGTGGGTAGCAGAACAGGTGTGAGTAGTTTAGCAAGAAAGGACCATTTCTCCCTTAAACACCTGCCTCCCTGTGCAGCCTCAAAGCAGACAGAGGCCTCACACTAGCATAGGAGGTGCAAAGACACCTGTTCACATAACTCAGCAAATAGTGAAAAACAGCCTTGGAAAGAAGAATTCAAAACCAGTGCAAATACTGTAACTCAAGCGGAAGGATTAGGCTTCATCGCAGTAACAGGCAAACAGGGAGAGGTGTTTCCTGTTTGTAGTGGGAACTTGAGGGCTTATTTTTAGCAGCCTGTTTGATTCCATCAGATGGTGAGATAGCAGCTTTCTTAGCCTTGTCAAAATAAAAATATGGGAGAAACATCCAGTCTGCTCTAATCTAGCAAGCATTTATATTTGAAATCCTGATTTCAGATAATGGGCAAGCAGATAGGATTCAGTTCATGAAGACAGCTGGGCACTGAGGGGCTAAACTGCGATTGTTTTACTGCCTGCTTACATCCCAAGAAAACAAAACACCATTTCATCAGCATGGATTTTCAATATTTTTGAAATGTTACCTTTACATTTGTTTCATGGAGTAAGAGAAAAGCAGAGGAGGGGGTAGGAAGGCTACAGGGAAAGGAGCCAAGAGAAACTGGACGTGGGGAGAGTGGGTGGGAGATCAAAGGGCTGCGGTGGCAGAGCTGGGTGGGGAGGACCAGGGCCCGCAGTGGGGGGACACAGCCCATGGATGCCATGGGGATGAGGGCAAAGAAGGGGGACCAGACCGCCCTTAGACCAGGGCAAGAGGCCTCCGCCCTGAGCCTCACACTCTGGAGGACCCCAGTCCAGCCCCCCACTGACCCCACTGGTCCCCATGGGGAGAAGCCTCTGAGAGCCAAGGGGACACACCTCTCCCGCACCCCTTCCTCCAGGTGCTCGCTTGGCAAAGTGTGGTCCACAAACCATCAGCATCACCTGGATGCTGGTTAGAAATGCAGGCTCTCAGCCCTGCCCTCTGCCCATAGCAAGTTAACAAGAGTCTGCATTTTAACAAGATCCCAGGTGGATCATTTGCCCCTTAAAGATCCAGAAGCACTGTCTAGACCACTCAGGTGCCCAGGATCCCAGAACGGCCTGCCCATCCTCCCAGCCCACTTCGAGAACCTGCCTGGGCCTGTGACCTGAGTCCAGCCTCCCAAGGGCAACAGCACCAGGCAGCACCTCAGGTGTGAGGAGTCCTGGGCTGGGAGAGCCCGTTTGCGAGGGAGGGAGGGGTGGACAGCACGTGTGAACGAGCTGAGGGTGCTGGATCCTTGCCAAGAGCTAAGCACTGTCAGTTTTAAGCCTGTGAATCAGAGAAGACAGTGTGCTGTCCTTGCTGTCACTGTATTTGCTGTAAAACAAGAAGGAAGGAAAACTATGCATATTTAGTTAGTAAAGGAAATCTGCGAATTTCAGTAGAACTCGAAAGTGGCCAGAGATGTTCATCTGTTAGACATCCCTATTTCTCAGCATTGTCTCAAATCGCCCAGGTGAACGTTCCTGAAATTGGCTTCCTACTCGGAGGAAAGGAATTCTAGAATCATCAACCCTCCCCTGTGCGCTTGGGTGTTGGCTGGGTTACTACATGTCCAAGTAGCATCAAACCAGTGAAGACGCCTTTTTCTAAAGTCCACTAGTGGCAGAGTCACATCAGTTAAACCAGGTCTTTAAGAAAATGAACTGGAGTTCGTTTATCTTCCTATCAAGAAGAGGCATACTGGGATAAATGCTACTGGCCCAACTCCAGGTAGAAAAATCTATATACCCCAGGGAAAAAGAGAGCCTTCTGGAGACAATGAACTTACACCAGGACACATCATTGGGCGGAGCCGACAGCACCTCAGCTGAGCGTCAGGGAGCAGGGGTTTGTGTTTCAACTGCCTTTGGAGCCCCAGGCATCCACGGCTCCCTGCAGCTCTGCTGTTCAAAGAAGCTCTGCTCAGAACACAGGGGATCCCACAGGGCCCCCCACCTCTCTCCACAACAGTGCAGTGAATGACACTGTCCTGGGAATTCGGCACATAGGTGATGCTGCGTTTAGCATTGTGATTATATCCTTAAAATAATCACCTACTGCCTTATCCCGCCTGTGTGAAAACTGCTTTTATTAGCAGTCAGCGCCTCACTCCACCTGCTCCAGGCAATGCTGTGCCTGTCTCTGTGCCTTCCCCCCACGCGGGACTGGAGGCCTGTGCAGAGGATACAAACCTGAAACTTGTCAGATGAGCTAATATTTGCCCCAACCTTTGTCATTGACTTTTTTTTTTTTTTTTTTTTTTTTTTTTTTGTCATTTTAAGGCCTCACCCACTGCATATGGAGTTTCCCAGGCTAGCGGTTGAATCAGAGATACAGCTGTCGGGCCTACACCACAGCCACAGCCAGAGCCATGCTGGATCCAAGCCACGTCTGCGACCGACACCACAGCTCATGGCAACGCCAGATCCTTAACCCACTGAGCAAGGCCAGGGATCGAACCCACATCCATATGGATACTAGTTGGGTTCACCACTGAGCCACAATGGGAACTCCCTGTCACTGACATTTTTAAAGAGAACAGGCTTGTGGTTTTGTGGCATGTCCTCAGTTTGGGTTGTCTGCTGATCTGTTTTAGCCCATGATTCTTTCTTTGTGCAGAGCAAGAATACTCTAGACGTTATATTGCTGTCATGACCTCCCACATCAAGAGCCAAGGGTGTCGGTAGGTCCATTACTGGTATTGACACTGGTCACTTGCTTAGCCTGGTGTCTGCCAGAATTTTCCACTTTAAAAATACAATTCTTGGAGTTCCCATCATGGCTCAGTGGAAGCGAACCTGATGAGCATCCATGAGGACACAGGTTCAATCCCTGGCCTTGCTCAGTGGGTTAAGGATCCAGTGTTGCTGTGAACTGTGGTGTAGGTCGCAAATGTGGCTTGGATCTGGTGTTGCTGTGGCTGTGGTGTAGGCCAGAGGCCACAGCTGCGATTCGACCCCTAGCCTGGGAACCTCCATATGCCATGGTTGTGGCCCTAAAAAAAAAAAAAATAAATAAAAATAAAAATAATAAAAATACATTTAGTGTATCAAAGTCTTAATCTTGGTTCTTAAAAAATCCTACAATCCCAGTGTTGACCCCAAGGCAATGGATGGGCCTGGAGCATAAATGGAGGCCTCACAGGGCTGGGGTATGTACTTGCTTCTACTAATGTCATTTTTCAGCTCTAAATTCAAATACATATATTTTTCCCCGGCTTTTCAACACATATGGCTGTTTTAGGTTTTTTTTTTTGGGGGGGGAATGAGGTTATTTTCCTTAGAATATTAGGTTTTATTAGGCAAAAACTCATTTAATCATTTATGCCAGATCCGAGCTGTGTCTGTAACCTACACCCACAGCTCACGGCAAAGCCAGATCCTTAACCCACTGAGCGTAGCCAGGGATCGAACCCACAACCTCATGGTCACTAGTCAGATTCGTTTCTGCTGCGCCACAATGGGAACTCTTATATTGTCTAGTTTTAAACAGTTTTAAACATAAATATCATGGTAACAGTTAATACAGAGGGTAGTGAAGAGAGCTAATCACATAGCCAGTATTGTTCTTAGCAGGGGTTCTCAACTATCTGGGATTAAGAATTGGTTTGATTTAATTTTACATTTTCAGCCCATTGTACCCTTATCAGCAATCCCACTGTGCACAGCTAGTGTGCAGCTCAACCACATACACCTCAACCCTCCGCCTGGTCTCTGGGCTGTAAGATCCCCCCTGTCCTGAGTGTGGATGTCACTGCAGTGTCAGGTGGACACACGTTTCTAGCTCGCTTTAAATTCCCATTCATATTTCAGACCTACTCACAAACAGTTTGTGGACCAGCGCTAGCTCACAGGCCTTAGTGTGAGTGTCACTGTCATGCTGAATCTTGTCACAGCCCTCTGAGGAAGGTACCCTTCCCATATCAGCTCTCAGACAAAGACACTAAAGCACAGTGGGCTTCCCAACCTCAGGAGCACACGATTAGCAGGAGCAGAACTTGTGTCCAAACACAGGCAGTGCCCAGAGGAGCCAGGGTTTGACCCTGGAAGCCTGGCTCCAGACCTCGGGCTGCTCCCCGCATGCTTGGTGGATTTTAACTCTATATGAAGGATGAACAGTTCGGTTTAGGCCATCAGGTCAGGACCTCCTCAGACACCTTCCACAGTCTACACAGCCACCTTCATCCACACCAATCCTGCTCTCCTCTCCTGGTGATGAAGAGTCACCAAGGTCACTGATTCCATCCTTTGCGTCTGTGGATAATCTTGGCCCATCCATCATCCCAATGAAAGCAGCTGTGCAAGGGTGGGAATTACATCCATTTTCCATGTGAAGAGGCTGAGATTCACAGGTTGAGACACTTACCCAAGCATGTAACTCCAGGTACCAGGCTACAGGGTGACCACAGCCCATTTTGTCAAGGAAGGTGCCAGTGTGTTATGCCAGCCCCTTAGCTGGTTATCACTCTCCTCTCACTCTCAAGTCTCCCACTTTGGACAGTATATTCTTTGGGCACCCATGTTGCTAGCAAGTGGCAGAGAAAGAACGGACAAGCTGTGTGACTGACTCCCAACCCAGGGCTTTCTATTATCCCAGGCTACCTCTTAATATTTCAAAATTATAAAGTTTAGAAGGAAAGTTTGTTCTCAATCATCGTTCATTCAGCAAACCTTTACTGAGCACCCCCTGTGACAGACCCTGTGTGGAAAGCGTAATTACTAAGTGAATAGGGTACAGTTCCAGGTTTTTAGGAACTCATGATTTAGTAAGAAAACAAACGACCCCTGAACACTCATAATCAGGGCAGGCTATATAATTTATAGGACCCGGTGCAAAATGGAAAAAAAGCAGGGTTTCTTGTTTAAAATTTAAGTATCTCAAGATGGTGACATCAGGACACTAAACCAAGTATGGCCAGTGTAACAAATGAGAGGAGCTGAGGGCTTTACAGCAACACGAGTTCCCTAGGAGATGACTGATGCTTCCTGAAGAGCTGAACACTGGGCTGACCCCAGAGAATGAGGGTTCCTCCCCTACGTGGACCTGCTCCTCTATGTTCAGACCACAGGGCATGAGAACAGTCACTTAGTCATCTTGACTTAAACGTCAGCCACCAAGAGCGTCCCTCCACAGTACACACACCTCAACCGCCTACCTCTGGAGCTGTGACACACACCGTGGGGGACGTGGACACATGACGTCCAGATCTCCCTTCAAGGACTTGTCCAGCTGCCAGAAGTGCTGCCAGTGGGCAGCCTTAAACCAGCAGCCCTTCTGGGGGCCACATACATGCAATGACCCGTCATGTGGATGCATAAAGACCAGGCCATTGGTCATGTCAGGAAACCCTGAGGGGCCACCTTCATCCAGAGCCCCCAGGGGTCAGCTCAGGTCATCTGGGCAGCATCCCAGCTTGATTTTTCCCTCTCCCCTGTCCTGCTTCTTCCCTCCTGATTCCACAAGTGCTGACCCCAAGACACCCCTAATACACATCCCGACACTAGACTCCACCTGGGTCTGAACTCCACAGAACCAACATGTATCCAAAAAAAAAAAAAAAAAAAAGATTCCAGTGTTCAGGATTTTTATTTGAAAATTATTAGTTATTCACAACTTACAACTTTAAAAATCCCCAAAGAGAATACAAAATTGCAGAAACAGGACTTTGGGAATGAACACGGTTAGCTTTGGTTTAAAATCCATAATGTTCTCTGACTAAAATGAAATTAAGGTAAATATTAATAACCAAAGAAAACTATCATGTTGAACCATAGAAAACTGCCATTTGATAGGTTAAAACTACGTTATGTTCCATATGCTTCAAGCTAATAGAAAAAAATGAATCAGCCTTTGAAATTTAGAGAACATTATGCTTAGGAATAACATGTGGGTAAAAGATATAACT
Source organism: Sus scrofa (assembly GCF_054392235.1). Lineage (NCBI taxonomy): Eukaryota > Metazoa > Chordata > Mammalia > Artiodactyla > Suidae > Sus > Sus scrofa. The sequence continues at coordinate 72,074,958 of NC_139393.1, forward strand.
AATAATTAAATTAGAAATTAGAAAATACATAACACTATGGTTATTGAAAGTACCTAAACCTGTAGGTTGAAGCTAAAGTGGGTCTTAGAAAAAGTAGGCTTCATCTATTGACATTAGAAAAATAATTGATATTGTTTCCAATTTAAGAATTTTGAGAAAAAAATCTCTAAGGAAATGAAAAGTTGAAAGAAAGAATATTATGACTAACTAGAAATTAAAAAAAAAAAAAACAACAAAGACCAATTAAGCAAAAAGACTGACTCTTGAAAATTAATAGGCAAAAGTCATGTAAGATTATTCTTAGAAAGAGAGAAGGCCCAAAGAAAATTAATAAGCCAAAATGAACACAATTATAGATGCTGCAGAGATTAAATGTATAAGATATTATGGTTAACTTTATACCAATCAAGCTCAAAATTCACAGGAAATAGATCCGCTCCTAGAGAAATAAAACTTACCAAAAATGAATCTGTAAAAAAAACACACTGCAGAGTTCCATTCATGGCTCAGCAGTTAACAATCCTGACTAGGATCCACGAGGATGCAGGTTCAATCCCTGGGCTCACTCAGTGGGTTACACATCTGGCATTGCATGAGCTGTGGTGTAGGCCACAGACATGGCTTGGATCTGGCGTTGCTGGGGCTGTGGTGTAGGTTGGCGGCTGCAGCTCCAATTCAACCCCTCGCCTGGGAACTTTCATATGCCATGGGTGCAGGCCTTAAAAAAAGACAAAAAGAGACAAAAAGAAAAAAAAAAACCTGAATAGTACTAAGATAATTACCAAAAATTAACCAGACATTGATTGTTGCACAACACTGTGAATGCCATTAAGGCGGCTGAATTGTAGGCTTATTTGACGTTAACTACATTTTACCACAATAAAAGTGTAAAAAATAAAACCCTCCATCCAGAAGACGATCAGTCACATGTGTGTCCTTCATTATCAAATCCCTCTGGAGGATATTTTCTCTTCCTTCTCTTAGACCATATAAAGACTGTCCTCTATCTTAACCACAGGTCTTTTTATGTTTTGGAGGGGGGGCATCTCTCTTCCATAATGTCACAAACTAAAGTATATATTTTTTGTTTTTCCTGTGAAGTATTTGGGTGGAATAATGGATCCTAGTTCTGTTAAAGGAAGAAATGAGTGAAAATGACAACTTTACACAGTCTTCAGGTGAACAGGATCCCTGATATAACTGGAAAGTAGTAGGATGTAATTGGGGGAAGGGAGGAGCAGTAAAACACCTCTGGGACAACTCTGTCTTATAGCTTAGAAAATAAGCTTTGCTCTGGAGTCTCTCGAGGCACAAAACCTGAGAGACAGTTTTTATTGGTGGCCTGAGCCTCTGATTTGGATAAGAAAAAAAAGTGTAACATATAAATAAAAATAACAAATCATTTTTGTAAGAGCTTGCAATCACCGGGTGAAGGTGTAAGAAAAAAAAAAAAAACTAACATCCTGTATGTGTAAATATTTGTTGCTGGTATTAAAAAAAAGTAAAATACAGTTTATGCAATGCAAAAACTTGGAGAAATGCCTCTGGAGCACACCTGCCCTCATGGCAGGATCACAGTGCTGCCCCCACACTGCTCAGGTGGAGGCCCGTCCACTGGAAACGTTCAGAACCGTGTGGCTGTTGTGAGTAATTTCTGGCTATTTCCTTTCCATGTGCACCTGAGGGGAAAAAATACAGAAACAACATGTTTAAGGGTTTTAAAGTACTTGTCCCTAAGCCATTTCCACATCCACCTCTTCATGTGAAGCAAGTCACAGCACGAGTGGAGGCACAATTTAAAACACAGGGATGTATTGGTTCTAGGGAGGAAGTAGCCCCATTAAAACTCGTGTCACCTGCTGGGTCACTCAGTCATGAGACTGCAGATCTGTCTTATAAAACCTGGCCCCAAGTACATTTGTGGGTCCTGTCCACAAAGTCATCATGGGAAATGATGGATTTTACACATGAAATAGAAAAGTGTCAAGACACCTACTTTCCTATCAGGTGTACCCCCACCCCCTCCGTGGGGCTTGGGCTTAAAGCCAATCAACCTGTAGATCTACTTTAGTTCTGATCATTCTGATTCACAGAGATCCTTTATCACTACATTAAATTAAAAAGCAAAGTCATTTTCCTGACTCAAAACCTGAACATAAATTAAGAACAGAGTGACAAAGAGGCTGGGCAATCTAGCATCTACATGAGAGTTTCATTTTCACACATAAAATGAACACAACAGTTTTTGATGTTGATATCAGGTTGTAATTCCTATATTTTACAAATTTGGGCAAGCACTGAAACACTGGTATGTATGTATGAAATTTCCCGGTGTCTAATTTGTGCAGCAAAGCAGGTACAGGGCCTATAGACATGGGATCTGTGGATAGTGGGTGACAAGAATGAAAAGAGAATCAAAAGCTTTAACAAGGACTCAACCAAGCAACTTCTCTAAAATGGAAGATGAGACCAATAATAGGACAGTTCTTTGCCGGGCCTTTGAGTTCTTGATTCTACCAGTTTCTAGCTGAACTGGAAGAGATACAGGTTTTCTGATAAATGTATAACCAGAACATAAAGGAAATGAAACGCTGTCAAGTTTCTCTGTTTCACCATCACCAGTTTTTTGGAGCTGTATCTTACCTCCATCCCTGGACAGATGCGCAGAACAAACTGAAATAATGTCAAGACTTGGGAGCTCTTATCTCTGAATGTGTTTGGCTAAAAAAAGACTACAAATGTAATCTTTTTTTTCCCCAAAGAAGAATGAGAAAAGTTTTGTTTGCGACTTGACAGCAGAAAATGTACCATCCATCTAGGCTGGCTCGTGTCACCTGCTGGGTCGCTCAGTCATGAGACTGCAGATCTATCTTATAAAACCTGGCCCCAAGTACATTTGTGGGTCCTGTCCACAAAGCCATCATGGGAAATGATGGATTTTACACATGAAATAGAAAATTGTCAAGACACCTACTTTCCTATCAGGTGTACTTTCTTTTTCTCTTGATGCTTCTTGCATAATTGCTACCCCCCAAAGAGCGCTGAATATGAAATGCTATATATTCAAATGCCCCTTAAGTTAGGGAGAAAAATAGGAAATTCTTCAAGAATGCTGGAACCCCATTGGGTGAAATCAGAAGTTACTTTCATTTTAATGCAAGAAATTAAAAATAAGGCAGGGAGCCTAACTGCATTGAATCTCCTGCCTCCATTTTTTAAGGCGAGCCATATCATGTGTGGTTATATATTTAGATACTCTCTAGGTAAAACTAAAAACAACCAAAAGAACAAATGGAAATACATTCACTATTTGTGCTTGACGATCCTCCAAAAATCACCTTGTTCCATTCCCCATAACTCTTTCTCAAAGTAATTTTTTTTTTTTTGTCTTTTTGCCATTTCTAGGGCCGCTCCCGCGGCATGTGGAGGATCCCAGGCTAGGGGTCTAATCAGAGCTGTAGCCGCCAGCCTATGCCAGAGTCACAGCAACGTGGGATCTGAGCTGTGTCTGCGACCCACACCACAGCTCACGGCAACACAGGATCCTTAACCCACTGAGTGAGGCCAGGAATCGAACCCACAACCTCATGGTTCCTAGTCGGATTCGTTAACCACTGAGCCACAATGGGAACTCCTCAAAGTAATTTTTTATAAAGAAATTTTAATTCTAGCGACTTTTAACCCAAATGGCCTTTGTTTCATGGTGTGAAATATTTGAAACCGAGGCTGAAGATGAGCATCTTGTGTATAAAATCCTTGATTTGACGTTTCTCTTTCTCATGTGTTACCATGGTGTAGACCACACTCTGGCTGACAGCTCAAGTGAGAGAAGGCATCTCTTTCACAGGGCAGGTTGTGAAGGGGGTTGAGATGACTGAAAGCTTGTTAGCAGATCCTCGTGGATGGCGCGAGGCCGGGGTAAGGAAGCCCGGGCTCATCTCCCTCTCCTGGGGTCACTGCTGATCCTGGAAACATCACTTAAGCTCTGTCCACGGTGGGGGCCTCATTTGTGAAATGAGGCAATGACCTACCTCATAGGAACCAAGGGATGACTACAATCCACAGGCTGAAAACACACCAAGCTAAGTGCTGGATGTGATCATGATGCTGCTCAGAGACGTGGCCCCTTAGTCCATGGAAAGTAGCAGCATTCCTTGCCTTGAATGATGAAAACAAAACTTCTGGGAGGCCCTTTGTGAATCTTCTGATTTTACCTTTAAAGAACCCCACAGTCTTAGCTGGACATATTGAACTCAGTGAACATGATAAACTGGGAGGCAGAAAGGTGGTTAAAAGGTGCCTAACTCTTTCTAACCTGTGATTTTGAGAAATTGCTTAGGTTCTTCTGCCTCAGTTTCTCCATCTGAGGGATAATAATGCCAGCTCAGAATGGTTGTGAAGATTAAAAGAGAAAATGTCAACAACAACAAAAAAGTTCAAATTCAGAATAAGCAGAATATAAGACCAATGGGTGGTGGGTTTCTTGGCCCTCCCCCCTCCTTCTCTTGGGCTTGGTTCATTACATTTCTTCCAATGCAGGTTGAAACTAAGTCTAACTCTTAAAATCCAGCTAGTAGATAGCCACTGTCATAGAAATAGATCTTACTAAAAGCAAGAGAGCAAGAAAAATTCCCTGCATGAATAAAGGCCAGCACTTGGCTCAAGATATCAAGAATTCTGGCTCAAGACTCAGTCAGTTCATCCGCATGGCCCTAGTTCAATCCCAGGAACCCTCAACCTCCTCATATTTAAAGCAGTCTAACTTGTGTATATACTGGCACATATATTGTCAAGTTAAAAAGTACTGAATAGTAAGAGAGGATTTCTACTTGTAACTTAATGGAATAATGAATTTTTTTCTCCCCTCATCCTTACAGAAATCACCTTAAAAACGATAATTGGCAGATAAAATTGAGCCCACGAAAGCAGTGCTCAGAGGGAAATTTATAGCAATACAGGCCTTTCTCAAAAAAGAAGAAAGATCCCAAATTGACAACTTAACCCTCCACCTAAACAATTAGAAAAAGAAGAACAAAAAAGTCCTAAAGTCAGCAGAAGGAAGGAAATTATAAAGACCAAAGAAGAAATCAATAAAATAGAGACTCAAAAAACAATAGAGAAAATTAATAAAACCAAGAGCTGGTTCTTTGAAAAGGTGAACAAAATTGACAAACCCCTGGCCAGACTCACTAAGAAGAGGAGAGAAAGAACCCAAATAACCAAAATTATAAATGAAAAAGGAGAAATCACAATGGATACAGCAGAAATACAAAAAACCATAAGAGAATACTATGAACAACTGTATGGCAACAAGTTTGACAATCTGGAAGAAATGGACAATTTTCTAGAATCTTACAGCCTGCCAAAACTGAATCAAGTAGAAACAGACCAACTGAACAGACCGATCACTAGAAATGAAATTGAAGAGGTCATAAAATCACTCCCTACAAATAAAAGTCCAGGACCAGATGGCTTCACAGGTGAATTCTATCAAACATATAAAGAGGAATTGGTGCCCATCCTCCTTAAACTCTTTCAAAAGGTTGAAGAAGAAGGAATACTCCCAAAGACATTCTATGAGGCCACCATCACCCTCATTCCAAAACCAGACAGAGATACCACCAAAAAAGAAAACTATCGCCCAATATCATTGATGAATATAGATGCAAAAATTCTCAACAAAATCTTAGCCAACCGAATCCAACAACATATCAAAAAAATTATACACCATGACCAGGTAGGGTTCATCCCAGGTTCACAAGGATGGTTCAACATACACAAATCAATCAGCATCATACACCACATTAACAAAAAAAAAGTCAAAAATCATATGATCATCTCAATAGATGCAGAAAAAGCATTTGACAAAGTCCAACATCCATTCATGATCAAGACCCTCGCCAAAGTGGGTATAGAGGGAACATTCCTGAATATAATCAAAGCCATTTATGAGAAACCCACAGCAAATATAATCCTCAATGGGGAAAAACTGAAAGCCTTCTCACTCAACTCTGGAACAAGACAGGGATGCCCACTCTCACCACTGCTCTTCAACATCGTTTTGGAAGTCTTAGCCACAGCAATTAGACAAACAAAAGAAATCAAAGGCATCCATATAGGAAGAGAAGAGATAAAGCTGTCACTGTATGCAGATGACATGATACTATACCTAGAAAACCCTAAGGACTCAACCCCAAAACTCCTTGAACTGATGAATAAATTCAGCAAAGTAGCAGGATATAAGATTAACATTCAGAAGTCAGTTGCATTTCTGTATACCAGCAATGAAATATTAGAAAAGGAATACAAAAACACGATACCTTTTAAAATTGTACCTCACAAAATCAAATACCTCGGAATACACCTGACCAAGGAGGTAAAGGACCTATATGCCGAGAACTATAAAACTCTAATCAAAGAAATCAAAGAAGATGTAAAGAAATGGAAAGATATTCCATGTTCCTGGATTGGAAAAATCAATATTGTGAAAATGGCCATCCTACCCAAAGCAATCTACAGATTCAATGCAATCCCTATCAAATTACCCAGGACATATTTCACAGAACTAGAACAAACAATCCAAACATTTATATGGAACCACAAAAGACCCAGAATCGCCAAAGCAATCCTGAGAAACAAAAACCAAGCAGGAGGCAGAACTCGCCCAGACTTCAAGAAATACTACAAAGCCACAGTCATCAAAACAGTGTGGTACTGGTATCGAAACAGACAGACAGACCAATGGAACAGAATAGAGAACCTGGAAATAAACCCTGACACCTATGGTCAATTAATCTTTGATAAGGGAGGCAAGAACATAAAATGGGAAAAAGAAAGTCTATTCAGCAAGCATTGCTGGGAAACCTGGACAGCAACATGCAAAGCAATGAGACTAGAACACACCCTCATACCATGCACAAAAATCAACTCCAAATGGCTGAAAGACTTAAATATACGACAGGACACCATCAAACTCCTAGAAGAGAACATAGGCAAAACACTCTCTGACATCAACATCATGAATGTTTTCTCAGGTCAGTCTCCCAAAGCAATAGAAACTAGAGCAAAAATAAACCCATGGGACCTAATCAAACTGAAAAGCTTTTGCACAGCAAAGGAAATCAAAAAGAAAACAAAAAGACAACGTTCAGAATGGGAGAAAATAGTTTCAAATGATGCAACCGACAAGGGCTTAATCTCTAGAATATATAAACAACTTATACAACCCAACAGCAAAAAAACCAATCAATCAATGGAAAAATGGGCAAAAGGCCTGACTAGACTGTTCTCCAAAGAAGATATACAGATGGCCAGCAAACACATGAAAAAATGCTCAATATCGCTGACTATAAGAGAAATGCAAATCAAAACTACCGCGAGATACCACCTCACACCAGTCAGAATGGCCATCATTAATAAATCCACAAATGGCAAGTGCTGGAGGGGCTGTGGAGAAAAGGGAACCCTCCTGCACTGTTGGTGGGAATGTAAACTGGTACAGCCACTATGGAGAACAGTTTGGAGATACCTTAGAAATCTATCCATAGAACTTCCATATGACTCTGCAATCCCACTCTTGGGCATCTATCCGGACAAAACTCTACTTAAAAGAGACACATGCACCTGCATGTTCATTGCAGCACTATTCACAATAGCCAGGACATGGAAACAACCCAAATGTCCATCGACAGATGATTGGATTTGGAAGATGTGGTCTATATACATAATGGAATACTATTCAGCTATAAAAAAGAATGACATAATGCCATTTGCAGCAACATGGATGGAACTAGAGAATCTCATACTGAGTGAAATGAGCCAGAAAGACAAAGACAAATACCATATGATATCACTTATAACTGGCATCTAATATCCAGCACAAATGAACATCTCCTCAGAAAAGAAAATCATGGACTTGGAGAAAAGACTCGTGGCTGCCTGATGGGAGGGGGAGGGAGTGGGAGGGATCGGGAGCTTGGGCTTATCAGACACAACCTAGAATAGATTTACAAGGAGATCCTGCTGAACAACATTGAGAACTTTGTCTAGATACTCATGTTGCAACAGAACAAAGGGTGGGGGAAAAAATGTAATTGTAATGTATACATGTAAGGATAACTTGATCCCCTTGCTGTACAGTGGGAAAATTAAAAAAAAACACTCTAATTAAAAATTAAACTCTATATCTTAAAAAGATAATAGTCCATCTGTTAAATGCCAAAGGAACATCCATAAAAATTACCCCATATACTAGACCACAAAAATATTAATAAACACTGTTTCTGGGTAGAACATTTTTTTTTATCACAAGGCAATGAAATGAGTGAAATGATGTATAAAATAGAAAACAAATATTTAAAAAATCTTCTAACTAGGACATTGGAAGGATCTCCTTCTCAAATAATTCTGGGACTAAAGAGGAAGTGAAAACCAAAATTGCAGAATCGGTAAGTAAAAACCTAACTAAGATAAAAGCACTACACACCAGAACCTATAGGTTATAGCTACAACACTATTCAGATAAAAGTTCTCAGACTTAAAAATATTTATATTAAAGAAGAAGAAGGAATGAAATCAAATGCATTTAAGAAGTAGGAAGCAACAACAAAGTAAATCAAAGGAAGGGAGGAATTATTAAATATACAAAGCAGAAAGATAAATTATAAAGAAGAATACATGTTGTAAGCAAATTTCTTCTTTCTTTGGGGGAAAAAACAATAAAACTGCAACAACTAATTAGAAGGGAAAATGAGGAACAGGAAATAGAGAAAGCCATAAATACTCCGTAGCCTTTCAAAAGAACGAGATAACTATGCACTGAGAAGATCGAGGATATAATATTAAATGAGAACGGCAAGGCACAGCTATCATTTGTGCTTAGAAACAGGAAGGTCACACAGGCCCAAATTCTTCCTGATGCACAGAACATGTCAGCAGAACAAAGTTGCTGCCGGGGCTCCACTCCGGGGGAGGGGCTGTGTGGTGACTGGAATGGCAGAGTGATTTACTCTTTATCCATAGAAACCTATTTTTAAAAATAAAGTTTTTGAATTTGGTAGCATTAGATATATCATTTGTTTAAAAACTGATGATTAAAATTACACTTTCATTATTTAGATTTTCTAAAGCTACTTAGAAGAACTGTGGGTACGTTTTATTATTATTGGGAAGTAAGGGCTCAATCTACAGCCTTTAAAGAAATGATCCCACTTTTACGCTGTAAAAGGCTCTATATTCACAAAGCACTGAAGCACATGCCCTCTCATCTGATCCCTGTAATGACAGAGGGAAGAAGCCCGCAGGGCTGTAACCCCTGCTCTACACACAGGGGAGGACCCTGAGGCTCAGAGACCTTGGGGACATGAGGCCACGTGGCTGCTGAGTGGCTCCCCCACTATTCACACCGCCCCAGGCTCCTAGATCTAGGATGTTAGCATATCTTAACTTTGGGGCTATAGCTGGTGGTACCATGAATAGATACAGTGACACCTCTGCTACCCACTGGGAACAAAGAAACTTCAAACATCCTCTATCAGGTCTGCGTTACCGTTACCGCAGAAGGAATCATCCTTTGTTATGGGCTGAACTGTGTCCCCTCCAATGGTACATGCTCAAGTCCTAAACCTCCCACCCTCAGAATATGAAAATATTTGGGGACAGGGACCTTACAGAAGGGATTAGTTACAATGAAGTCACATAGTTGGGCCCTGATCTAATCTGACAGGTGTCCTCATAAGAAGAAGAGTTTAGGACACAGGCACTCAGAGGGGAGCATGTGAAGACACAGGGAGAAGACAGCACCTACAAGCCCAGGAAAGAGGCCTCAGGGGACACCAACCCTGCTGACACCCTGACCTCAGCCTCCAGCCTCCAGACAGTGAGGACGTGAGTCTCGTTAAGTCACCTGTTCTGTGGTACTTTGTACGGCAGCCCCAGAAAACTAATGCACCCTTCAGCACAGAATCAAAAAGCACTTTCCTGACTATTTCCTGATCATCGAAATGTGTCAATGAGACAGACTCGGGTCACCTACACTAACATTTTCAGAGAAGCAACTACGTGGTCAGTAAACATGACTTGGAAGCACCTTTTCCCAGATGCTGAGTTTTCTTTTCAAATGAATGAATTCTGTTCTGTTAGAGTGAAAAGCTTGCTGACTTAGGCTACTCCTCCCAGTGACAGCAGTGACATGAGAAGCTTACACATTTACAGAGCTGACAATCTGATACTTGTTCTCCTAAGAGGGCAGAGCATATACAGAAATAATGGCAGGAAGACATTCAACTGGGATGAGAATCGGGATGTGTATCTCCTTGTGTCTTTCTGTAGAGGTGACCCGAGCCACTGGTAGGGCTGAAATCCAGGAGTGATGCTCTGCCACCCTGTGAACTTGGGTGACGACCCCTCCTTGGTTACCAGGTCAAAGGAGCAGCTTCTCAGACTCAGCACAGAACATGGTACCTAGGGCGGCACCCACCACCCCCAGCAGGTCTGCTCTGTGCTCCCTGGACCAGTTCTGTGACCCTGGGGGAGCCTTTGACCTAATCTTGACCCAGTGGCTGAGATGGGTTAAAAAGGACTGTCATGAGGATTAAGTGAAATCACACATGTGAGAACTAAGTAAAACACATTATAAAGAACTACACCAAAGTAAATTACCATTAATATTGTAAAAGTAGGTACAAGATCACTAGACCAGGAATCATGAGATTTCTAATTCTGTGACCTATGTCTGCTTTGTTTGTAGGTTACACTTGATTTAAAAAATTAATTGAATGAAAAGATTACTAATTCTCTGTCTGCTGCAAATAAATCTCACACCAGTTGTATCTATAGGGCCGTCTTCCTCCTTAGCGGCTTTAGTTTCCTCACTTGTAAAATCAGGGTGTTGAATCCTATTATCTTCTGTTCTTTGGCTCTATCTAAAATCCTGTGATCTATTTCTCATTGCTCAAGGTCTTGATAATAGATAATGATAACACACTTTTTAAACAAAGACTTGGACACAGAGGTAGGGGCACATCTCTTTGAGGTGAAATAACTAAGGGTGAATGAATAAAAGGGTTTGGGAGATTCCAGGCTGTTCTGTGTTGGGTTATACAGGGAATCTCCTAAAGGATTATCAGGTCTCAGACAGGAAGCTCAGACTGGAAGACGAAAGCACTCTGTCCATTTCAGGCACAAATGAATATCGGGCTCCAAGTGCAGCTTCTCTGCATGTGCATACAGTGTGAGAATTTGTGGAAAGTCTCCACTGTCCCTAACCCGAGGCTTGAACCAGTGAACTCTGTCAACTCCTCAGCCAGCTCTGTGACCCTGGGCAATCTCCTAGCCTATGAACAGTGGAAGGCACTGCTCGTCATGTCTTCATTTCTAACGGGGAGAAATGAGGTGAAACCAGGACAGAGAGAACTCAGGTACATTTTAGATAAGTCATTCATACAAAAGTACTGTGGACATTGGGCTATATCTTTAAGAGATATTTTAAATATTACACAAGTAATTTATTCTGCTTACTAGTGAAAATCTGGGAAATGCAGAAAAGTATGGAGAAGGAAAAATGCTCCCATCATTTAAGGCCCAGAGATAATGTTTGGATGAGAAGCCCCATCACATCCACTTCGAACCTCCTCCTACCTGAGCCACGCGTCTCAAGGGGCAAGGACACCAGACCCTCCTTCCCTCCCTCCATCCTTCCATCAACCCCACTCTCACCTGGGTCCGGATAGAACTACAGGCAGCTTCATGGAAATGGCTAAGTCTCTGAAGTCAGATCTGAGTTATCACATCTGTAGGACAAGATACCACCACCTCCCCTCTGTTAGAGCGACACCACGTGGCCTGAGTGTTACTCGTGGAGCACCTTCCTCACACCGCCTACAGGGCTTAGAGCTCCCACACCCCTCAGCTCTGTGCAAAGGCTTTGTTAAACCCCCAAGCCCCATTCAGACTACAGTGTTAAGGTTGTGTGAATTCCTGATGTTCCCATTCAGACTACAGTGTTAAGGTTGTGTGAATTCCTGATGTGTCCTCATGACAACTGCACCTTCTAGAAGGTAGAGGAAGCTCAGGGAGGCAACGTGACCTAATTCTAAACAGCAAAGAAGTAGGGAGACTTAGTATCATGTTGGAGTTTTCTTTACAAATTAGAAAACAGAAGCAACCTACATCTTTCCCTGGTAGATCTTTAGACCCGAAATAGTCCAGATTTTCCCCTCAAACTCTCAAATTTCCTGGATGTTCCCTGACAGCACTTGCATCACAAATGGGCTGAGGACCAATCAGGATAAGATGTAAAGGGTCTGCAGAATGAGAGTGATCTGTGCTGTGTGGGAATCTGAACCCACAGAGTCCAAAGTCATGGAAAGTCTAACCTACAATCTCTCTCTTATGCACATGTGCATGCACATGTGAGCACACACACATCCTGCCCCACCCACACCTCTTCTGCAGATTCTTGGCAGACCTGCCTTCAACCTGCACCTTGTTGTTAAGGCCCAGCCATGAAGCTTCGTCTCTGGAGGCTCATAATTGCAAAGGGCACAGAGCGCTTGTTACCAGACCCCTCATGGAGATCCTGAAGAGTGAACCAGGGAAATGAACTTTAATTACAATTCTCTGCTTGGAGCTCACCTGTGTTGCTGTCTCAGTGAGGGCAGCGGCCTCGGCCTCCCCCAGGTGTTGCACCATCTTGTAAAATAGGCTGTTTCTATTTTGCAGCAACTTATACGGCCGACTGAATTCTACCCGTCTTCCTGAATCCAAAACCTAAAAATCAGCGGAAGGAAACCTACTATCAGACAATGTTTCCCAGTAACATAGTATAACTCAGACAATATTTTATTGCACATGGATATGTTCACTAATTGAAACTTAAAAGGAAGAGGAAGGGGTTCTTACTCTGCTTTCTACTTACTAGTGGCTTTGCTTCAGGGTGCTGGAGAGAAGAAAGAGTCTGAAACAATTGGCCCAAATGATACAGCTATAAACATAGTTCTGATGTTAAGTGGTACTGAGTTCTTCATTTAGGTCATTTTTAAACTAAATGTATTTTAACAGAAGATGCTGAAACTCTGAACAGAACATAGGTTGTTTTTCCATATTAAGTATTGCAGTTAATTCTGCCCCATGGTATTTAACCAGAAACATTAACAAAGTCTCTTACAGGCCACTTTCCTGTTAACCTTTTGTTTACCACAGTGAAGTATTGCTAAGGGAAATCTGCTCAAAAGAACTGAAGAATAATTGAATCTGTCACAGTCACATAATAATTTAAATGTCCTCCAAGTGGGCATGCCAATTTAGATGCCCTGGATGAATAACTTAACTTAATCATAGTACAATGTAACATAACTACTCCTCCTGACGTTGAAATTAAGAAAACAATGCAATTTTAAAACACAGGTCTCCACACCTCTTGGGTCAATTAATCTATGAGAGAGCAGGCAAGACTAGATAATGGATAAAAGACAGTCTCTTCAGCAAGTGGCACTGGGAGAGCTGAACAGCTACGTGGAAATCAAGGAAACTAGAACACACCTTCACATCATATACAAAAATAAACTCAGATGGTGTAAAGACTTAACTATAACACATGATACCATAAAACTCCTAGGAGAGAACATAGGCAAAATATTCTTGGACATAAATTTTAGCAGTATTTATTTATATTAGTCTCCTAAAGTAAAATAAATAAAAGCAAAAATAAACAAATGGGACCTAATCAAGCTTAAAAACTTTTGCACAGCAAAGGAAACCACCAACAAAATGAAAAGACATTCTAAGGAATGTGATAAAATATTTTCAATGATGTGACAAACAAGGGGTTAATACCCCAAATACAAAAACACCTCATATAACTCATTTTCCAAAAAAAAGAGGCAACCCAATAAAAAAAATGGGCAGAAGTCCTAAAGAGACATTTCTCCAAAGAAGACACAGAGATGACCAACAGGCACATGAAAAGATGCTCAACATCACTAAGTCTTAGAGAAATGCTAATCTAAGCAATAATGAGGTATCACTTCCCCAATCACCAAAGCCTACAATTAATAAGTGCTGGGGAAGGTATGGAGAAAAGGGAACCCTCCTAGACTGTTAGTGGGAATGTAAACTGGAGCTATCATTTTGGAAAACGGTATGACGTTTCCTTAAAAAGTTTAAAATAGACCTTCCATAAAATCCAGCAATCTCACTCCTGGGCATAAATCCAGAAAAGATGAAACCCCTAATTCAGAAAGATACACACACCCCAAAGTTCACAGCAGCATTCTCTACAAAAGCCAAGAGTTGGAAACAACCCAAGTGTCCATCAACATATGACAAGTTTAAGAAGAAGGGGTACATATATACAATGGATATTTCTCACCCATAAAAAAGGATGAAATAGTGCCATTTGCATCAACGTGGATGGACCTAGAGAATATCATACTAAGTGAAGTGAGTCAGAAAAAGACAAAATATGGTATCACTTACATATGGAATCTAAAAAATAATAAAATACAAAGGAATCTATATTCAAAACAGACTCACAGACACAGAAACCAAACTGAGGTTACCAAAAGGGAAAGGGAGGGGTTATAAATGAGGACGATAGGATCAATAGACACAAACTACTACACATAAAAATTAGCAAAAAGGATTTCCTATATAACACAGGGAACTATATCCAATACCCTGTAATAACCTATAATGGAAAATCTTCTAAAAAATATGTATAGCAATTACTTTGCTGTATACCTGAAACTAACACAATACTGTAAATCAACTGTACTTCGATTTTTAAAAAACAGTAAATAACACGTGGCTAAAACACATTTGAGGAAAACAAGGATATTTTCACTAATTCTGTATTGATTCAGAACACATTTACTGCATATTTAACTGCATGGATGGCATTACGCCAGAAACTGTGGAAGAGGCAGACACAGCCCCTGCCTTCAGGGAGCCTGTACTGAAAGGAGAGAGAAGAAAACCTTCAAGTGTTTATGATGCAAGAAAAAAAGCACGACAAGGAGCAGGTTCATAGTAGAAGAGGTGACTTCAGGTCACAGGTTGACCTGAAGGTCCTCTGAACAACCTTCAAGGAGGACAGAGGGCAGGGAACTGGGCCTTGAAGAATGGACAGACGTGGACATGCAGACACGAGGCGGGTGGGTGGACAGTGGTCTTTCCAGACACAGGGAACCACATGAGCCAGGAGGGCTGGAGGCGAGCCTGGCAGCTTTTTAAGGGCAGGGTGTACTGTTTCCTTGTTCACTGCTGCATCTCGGGGCCCTGACATTGTACATGACAGGTAAGAGGCACAGAGTACAGGCCGCCTGAAAGGCAAATACAAAGGAAATGAAGTTCAGGGCATGACTGGCTGACCTCCCAATGGTGCAGCCTGGTAAGACTGTAGGGTGAGACCAAGGGGGGAACCAGTCCAGCCGGCCTGGGAGACAGTTCAGGCAGTGGGATGCAGGGGTTCCAGGACGAGGGATGTGGACGGGGAGGACTACAGGTTGACGGCCACAGGCCAGAGGGAGAGAGAGAGGAAAATGAGGGAGAGAAAAACCAGGGTTGAGGATGGAGACTTGAAACTCACTGATGGTCAAATACTGGACAAGAGAGAGAAGAGAAGGTGCAGTCCGAGGGGAGGGGGAGTGAAAGGAGCAGGAGGGCAGCGCCCCAAGGCTCAGGTCAGGGGCTCCAGGAGCTGCGATGGGGCCCAGACTGAAAAAAGGCCTAGAATAGAATTTTACCCACGTGGCCTTTACATTTACCGGTTTGATCAAAGTATCTAGATATTTCAGAAGGAATAAACAGAAAGTGACTCTAAATTTTCTCAAATGTACAGAAAAATTAGTGTAAACTTGATTTTTTAGTTTAATATCCTTTTATATCTATAAGAAAAGGCTCCTGTAATCTCCCGCTGTGTCCCCACTCTTCCTGTAACCCAAGTTAAACTATAAACTGACCACGCATTCAAGGGGGTGCGATAACACCCCCTCAACCCCAGGCTCTCTCCAGGAACGCCAACCTTGAATTGCTCACCACCCTGTGGAAGGTTAAGGAAAATACAGTATATGAGATGAGTCAGGCAGTTACAGAAGCTCAGTGAAGAGTGTTTATCAGGCCTGTGTATCTGCAGATAATCCAGGTAACTGTCCCAGACATAAACATCTAAGGGACCCACTGCAAACTAGTTTGCTCCACTGACACTGGCAGGATGCCATCAGTGACAATGGGGTGGCTGCAGGGAGGGGTGGGGGCAGGACAGGGTGGAGGAAAAGCCAACGATAGGAAAGAGATGCTGCGAACAGCTTTCAATATGGGGACACCCAGTGAAGGGAGACCCCACTTAGTGACAAGCAGAGAGGGGGAGGGGAAGGTATGAGTGTCAGGCCTCTGTCTCTGGCTGCCAGGTGACATGGGGACAGTTATCCAACCTTGGATGGTGGGTCCATCACTGGTAAAGTGGGTGCCTATGACTTTCTCAGTGACTGGACAACGTAGCAAGTATTAACGCAAGACCTTTCTGAGGTCTTAAACAACAAAACCCTCTTCTCAGCTGGGGAATGAGGGGATGGCAAGGCCATGGTGACTCCACGCTGCTCTCCCAGAGCTGCTGCTTTTACATGGAAGCCCCCCCATAAAGGATTTCCTCTCCCAGATTGTGCTTCTATCTTCCCTCTGGAAACTGGAATGATATCTCTTGGTATGTTTTTAAAGAGCTTTTCTCTTCTAAATGTTTTAACTGCAGCCAGTAGGCTTATGAAAGAAACATTCCATGAAGGTGAAATATAGAATTTAAAGAAAACTCTAGTTAGGTGTGAGCTGTTTTTGTGCTTTTCAGGTGGGTATGTTACAACAGTTTCTGGTTTTCATTTCACTGGGAAAAACTACCAAGAAGAGACTTGCATTGAGGAAGAAGGAAAAGGACATAAAACCACAAGACTGCCTGTAGACAGAAGAGGTAGAACCTGAGCTTCCTGGCCCTGGTTCGGGTCCTTCATTTCCAAAGAATCCTCGAACTGCTGGCAGTGAAAATGCTGAACACAGGCAACAATAGAGTTGGAGCAACAGCAGATTTTCACCTGCTTCCTGTGCTCACACTACCAGGGAGAATCTGGGGGTGTGGGGGGGTGCTTATGAAGACAGGAGTGTGCAGGGATCGGAGGAAAAGCTGTGCTACCGGCTGAAGAGAGAATAGGTCACAAGCGACCAGGTGGTCCTAAAAACTACAAGAAGCAGCCTTCAATGCGGGGACAGTGGTAACTCTTAGGAAAGAGAGGATTTCTAATTTGTCTTGTTCTCCTGTTTAGTGATAACGGAGTAAATAAGGAAGATTAAATTATGTGTCATTATGACTACACCATGTTTAATAAAGGTGAAATTGACAGAACATCTTTGTAAAACAGAATTCTAAGTCTCACCCATCAATGGTGTGTCATGAAGCAAAACTGAATGAATCCCTTTGGAGATCTAACACATAAAGCTACCTACCAGGTCACGGTTGTTTACCAACCAGACTTCTCTTTGATTTACTTACAGTAAACAAAACCATATCATCCATCTTCATGCAGAGGTAGTCACCAGTGCAGGAAAATCTAATAATTACAGCTTAAGCACTTGCAGTGACTGGACTTTAAGGTGACAACACTGATGGTTATGCCCTTCATCAGCGTCCATCACTCCCCAGCCACTCCCCCAACCCAGAGGCTGGCTGCCTGCCCTCTGCAGCATTAAGCTTTGCAGCTGATGGACTTGTCTTTATGTCCTTAAACCTTTCGGAACAGACAATCACCTGCTTTCTGGAAAGGAAACAGGTACAGGCATTGCTCGTAGACATTGCAGGTTCAGTTCCAGAACACCACAATGAAGGCACCATCGTAATAAAGTGAGTCACATGATTCTCTGGTGTCCCAGGGCACAGAGAAGTTATGTTTACATTCTACGGTAGCCTATCAAGTGTGAACTGGCATTGAGTCTTAAAAAACAATGTATAGACCTTAACATAAAAATAATTTATTGCTAAGAAATGGTAGCCATCATTGGAGCCTTCGGCAAGCCATAGTAAAAACATCAGAGATCAGTGACCATAGATCAGCATGCAAATATAATGATGGTGGAAAAGTTTTTGAAAGACTGTGAAGAGTATCAAAATGTGACAGACACAGAGACGTGGAGTGAGCAAGTGCTGTTGGAAAAATGGCACCCACAGACTGGTCTGACTTCACGTTGCGACAAACCTTCAATTTTTAAAAACAAATGCAGTATCTACAATAAAATAAAGTGTGCCTATATTTTTTTAAGCAAGCAAGAGAAAATTGCCTCAAAAATCACAGGTTGAGAGAGCATTATTTATGGTATTTTTGCTGAATTGAAAGCCAGTTGGTAACCAGAAGCTCCAGAACAAAATTAACAGTTTACACTTGGGATGCATGAAGCACACAGGACAGCTCCTCCGCTGTGAACCTAGGGCATCCATGTCTCTTGGGTGTCCTGAGATCTAATCCTGCCACTCCCACCAAGGAAGTCAGCAGCTACACCGCCTCAGACGAAGATGTAACAAGTGGCCAAGTTTACATCTCCTGGTGGGACCTCCCTGTGACATCACTGATGGCCTGGGAGCCCAACACTGAAGGTCTCCCAACACAAGAGAGGGAAGGGCAGCTCCACAATGACGGGCACGGTCACCACAGAAAACAAGGTCTATCATCGCAAAAGTGACAGGCTCCGAAGGGAATCCTTGCATTTCCCTTCTCCCTCCTTCTTCCCCCTTCACCCCCATGCTCAGGCCCCACCCCCAGAATCCGGCATCCACTCCTCTCTCTGCCCTCAGATCTCACGTTCAATCCATCACATAGTCCCCTTGGATCCACCTCAATATCTACCCCAAATCCAACCATCTCACCATCTCCACTGCCAGCACCTTCACCTAAGCCACCAACAGTCATGAGAGGGCACAACTGTAAGAGAATGAACACAGCATCTGGAGAACTGTAGACCACCAGCGTGGTTTTAGCTCTAAAGGAGAGAGGGAGAGCAGAGTGGGACACAACTAGAAAGGTGAGGAGGGGCCGGGCTGTAAATCGCTTTGTAAACCATGTTAAGGATTTTTTCCAAGTCACTGACCAAGAGAGAAAACTCTGAGTTCATAGAAATTTACCAAGAGGTACTGATGAGTAAAGCATTAAATAAATGGATGTATTTGATTTGGTCTCAAAGCTGACTGGTTACAGGGATACAAGTGTTCACATCCGTGCATGAAGTGCTGATGGATAAGACCTAGGAGTGACCAGCTGACACATCTGCCAAGTCCAATCCTTCCTCACTGTTGTCCTAACTGATCATATATTCTGAGGTGACAGTATTTGTAAGAATTAGATACAACAAAAGGAACCAGCTACTGTCAATGCCGTAATACCAAAAATATATCTTCAGGGTACATTCAGGAGCAAAGAGTTTATTTGAATGTACACCTAACTGAGCTCAAGATCAAGCTATCTTTCTGCTGCTGCCTCTAAAGCCTAACAATGGGCTTTAAACAGGTAAATTTCCCAGCATTATTTATTTACTGTGGAAGAAGGATGTTTTGGGGGACCGTCTGGGAAATACAATGCTGAGAGTTAAGAACAACAAAGTGAGAGATAAAGTAAAAATAAAAGGTTACCTTTCCAATTAGCATTCAAGAACACAAAAGGGGGGACTAAAAATGCCTGTCGCTGAACAAATTTCTGGAATTGAGTCACTGTCCTACACTCACAGAATGTCACCCAGTCCCTCACAAAAGTCTGCAGGTAGGTCCCGCTTCCTGTGACGTTCTAGCCCAGATGACCGACCAACTGCTTGGAGCCTAGAGCAGCCCGAGGCTCCTGGTTGGGGAGCCCCACTCCTGTCGTCTCATCCCCAGAGCTCACCCCTGTACACGTCCAGCTCGGGAGTGAGGCTAGAGGCCCTGCCTCAATGCTGACAGTCTGGTATCTTCCCAATGCCCACTGATGAGCCCATCTGACAATGCCTGGGAGGTAGGGTGGAGGGGATATTCCAGAAACTGCCCAAGATGTCAAAAGAGACAGCTCCATTTGCACTGAACAGAAGGAAGTTTGGGTATCACTGACCGTTCATGTGGACCAATAAAATCACAGGTTAACTCCATCTGCGGCCTCTTATGCACATGCAGACTTTCTTTATCTATTTACTTCATCCCTAAGCAGCATCCCTGGACCTGTGGTATCTCCCAATGATAGTTACTTAGCATCCTTAAGATGAGTGAAATCAACTCATTGTCACAGGCTAGGGGTTGACCTTAAAATACTTTCTTTGCATTCCTGCGGGATTATATGCAGCCAAAGGTTTTTTCCTTTGAGGGATGATTTCCTTATCATTTTATAAAGTCACACCCTAACATATATTGAAACTCAGCAAAAACAGAGGGAAAGAACAAAGAAAGAGAGAAGATTAAAAAAGAAAGAGTAAAGGAATAGAGGGAGGAAGGAAGGAAATAGAGCTAAGGAAGGAAATATTAAAAGAGCCAATCACACCTGAAAGGAAGACACTAGACAGACACCCACAGACCAAGCCTGAAGCCTGCTGTGTGTGCAGAGTCCAGATCTGCTGTGTAAGACACTTGCTGGGTGTTTCTCTACAGGCTCTCAGCTCCCCATCTCCCTTCTTTCTACCCTCTCACCTGTGATGCAGAGGCTGGGTCTCTACAAATCTCATTTCAGAGGCTCTGTGACCTGCTCCCCTTTGGGAGGTTCTGCCACTAGGGGGCACTAGAGGGAGACCAAGGGGGGGACTCAGAGCTAATGATCTCCCTGGTCTCTGCTCCTCCTGCAGCATCACCCCAGCAGTGATGACTGCTCCCAGCTCTCTCAGCACATGGAGAACCTGCCTCCTCGGGCTCCCCCACAGACATGACCAGCAGCTAGACGGTGACTTGGAGGATTGAGCGCTGACTCTTTAGAGCCTCTCCTCTCGGTTCTTAGGTCTGGACATCTGTCCTAGGACATGGGAGTTGGTTCCTAAAATTCTTACCCTAGTGTTTCTTTCATTTTTCTATCCCTCAAATTCCTACCTAACAAATTTCCTATATTAAATTCCTCTGTTGAACTACTTTGTTTTTCTCACTAGGCCATTTCTTCTCATGGACTCCCCTCTGACAGCAACAGCTGAGAAATTCTGAACCTTAGCCAACCACCTTGGGGCAGTCTAAATGAGAGGCTAATTTTTTGGATGAAGGGAATCCAAAGATGCTGAAACAACTGTAACACAGCAAAGTGACTGTGTCCCACCATCTGAAATACGAAGCCATTACATGGATTTTGAATATTTTCATGGTTAGCCTTAAAAAAGTGATAATTCAAACAAATTTTTAATATGAAAATATTCAAAAGCACATTCAGAAAGCAGAGTAAGTACCTGAGTTAATGTCAGGAATGAGAAGAGAAACTAAGAGAAAATTAAATTATTGGAGGTTCCTATCATATTTTACAAGGAAGGATGAGTTAAAAAATTGAACATAAACGGAAACAACTGAAATTCCACAGATGAGGCCCTTACCATTACAGATTCGCTGTCAATAACAGTTCTCAACCTGTTTGTGATGGTTAACACAATGGACTGGGCAAATTTCTCACGGACTTTTTTCTTAATTAACTCATCAGTTCTGGAATCAAAGAAGTTGATTTAGTTCAGTAAAGATATGAAAAGCAGACAAAAGACTTAAAAATCATAGGATATTTTAAGACTGTTTTTTAAAAAATAATACTCTAAGACACAATCTTGTTCCTGAAAAACTATTAAAAATTCCCTTAGGAGTTCCCGTCGTGGCGCAGTGGTTAACGAATCCGACTAGGAACCATGAGGTTGCGGGTTCGATCCCTGCCCTTGCTCAGTGGGTTAACGATCCGGCGTTGCTGTGAGCTGTGGTGTAGGTTGCAGACGCGGCTTGGATCCCGCGTTGCTGTGGCTCTGGCGTAGGCCGGTGGCTACAGCTCCAATTAGACCCCTAGCCTGGGAACCTCCATATGCTGCGAGAGCGGCCCAAGAAATAGCAACAATAACAACAACAACAACAACAACAAAAGACAAAAGACAATAAATAAATAAATAAATAAATAAAAATTCCCTTAGAAATTTATTATTTTTCATAAAACAGTGGGAAATAGTCTTCCCTTGAAATTACTTGAAACCATCAGGAGCTAAACTCAGAAATCTCTCTTAGGCTGCTTCATAACAATACGAATACTATATAACCCATTTCGGTTTCTTCTTTTGTTTTCTAGGATTAATGATAACAAGAGATATCTTTTAGTTGGATAAAATTATTAGAAACATTTCTCAGCATCACAAAAGATCTCCCATTTACCACATTTAAAATTTGGATTCCAGGGAGTTCCCGTCTTGGCACATCAGAAATGAATCCGCCTAGGAACCATGAGGATGTGTGTTCCATCCCTGGCCTTGCTCAGTGGGTTAAGGATCCGACATTGCCGTGAGCTGTGGTATAGTTGCAAACGCAGCTCAGATCTGGTGTTGCTATGGTTGTGGTGTAGGCCAACAGCTACAGCTCCAATTGGACCTCTACCCTGGGAACATCCATATGCCACAAGGGAGGCCATAGAAATAGAAAAGACCAAGAAAAAAAAAATTGGATTCCAGGTTTCATGGATCCCAGATCCTACCTTGGATCCACATTAGATGTGGCTTTGTCAATAATCAATATCTGATTTTTCCTGAGAATAGCCCTGGCAAAGGACACCAGCTGTCTCTGTCCAGCACTCAAGTTCGATCCAGATTCTGCTAATTCAGTATTCAGTCTCCCAGGGAGACCTTCAACGGCTTCTTTAAGCTGAACCTGTGGATACAGAAAGAATGACATTTTCCTCAACAAACTGCTACTGAAGTAGACAAGCCTCTTAGACATTCGCGCTCTGAGGGCCTCAGGACTTCCTACATATCTTACATGTGCAGCCAGGTGATGGGGGGAGCTCCTGCCAGTGAGCGATCACTGAGAAAGATGCTAGAGTCAATATAGGACAGAAGGAATTCCTGGAGAAACACAATGATGGGGTGATTTCTCATTCAAAGAGACATCACTGTGGTAACAGGGTCAATTCCAGAAGCATACATAGAAACCACACACTTTGTGAAGTAAACTCAGGTTTATTTGTTTACATAAAGTTCCAAATGCATTTTAAAAAGGCAGTATTATTCTCTACCACTTCCACGACCTCATCATTATTAGAATTCAGAAGCCACTAAATTTTATTTTAATTTTGGCTCCTACAGATGAATTAAGTATAAGTTTAGGCCAAGTTCTACAGTAGCTTTTTTTTTTTAATTTTTTTTTCTTTTTACTACAGCCCCTGCAGCATATGGAAGTTCTCAGGCTGGGGCCAAATCAGAGCTATAGCTGGGTATCTACACCACAGCCACAGCAACACCATATCCGAGCTGCACCTGCGACGTAAGCTGCAGCTTGTATCAACACTGGATACCTAACGCACTGAGTGAGACCAGGGATCCAATCCACATCCTCACAGAGATAATGTCCAGTTTTTAACCTGCTGAGCTACAATGGGAACTCCAAGACAGTTTTTAAAAGAATTTGTCTCCTAATTAACATATCCTCTCTGTCCATGGAAAAATGTATTCTAAGATTCTAGAGTAAATTTACTACCTAAGAATCTATGAAGAGAGATCTCAAGCTGGGAAACAAATAGAAAAATGGCTCAGCACGTAATGAATCCAACTAGTATCCATGAGGATTCAGGTTTGATCACTGGCCCTGCCCAGTGGAGTAAAGATCTGGCGTTGCCTGAGCTGTGGTGTAGGATGCAGGGGCAGCTTGGATCTGGTATTGCTGTGGCTGTAGTGTAGACTAACAGCTGTAGCTCAGATTCTACCCCTGGCCTGGGAATTTCCACATGCCCTGGGAGCGGCCCAAAAGAAAGAAAGAAAGAGGAGTTCCCGTCGTGGCGCAGTGGTTAACGAATCCAACTAGGAACCATGAGGTTGCGGGTTCGGTCCCTGCCCTTGCTCAGTGGGTTAACGATCCGGCGTTGCCGTGAGCTGTGGTGTAGGTTGCAGACGCGGCTCGGATCCTGCGTTGCTGTGGCTCTGGCGTAGGCCGGTGGCTACAGCTCCGATTAGACCCCTAGCCTGGGAACCTCCATATGCCGCGGGAGCGGCCCAAGAAATAGCAACAACAACAAAAAAAAAAGACAAAAAAAAAAAAAAAAAAAAAAAAACTAGGAAAAAAAAAAAAAAAAAAAAAAAAAAAAAAAAAAAAGAAAGAAAGAAAGAAAGAAAGAAAGAAAGAAAGAAAGAAAGAAAGATGATTTACCAGTATTTCCAGGTTTTTTTTCTTTTTTCTTTTTTTAAGGTATCACAATTTTACCATTAAATCTACCCTGTGATTTCAGGATCAGTGTATCATCCTATTTTTCTTTATATTTGATAATTAACTGCTCTCCTTACCTTTCTCTTCCAGAATTTCAGTGTAGAAAGACTCACAAACTTAAATGAAATATGAGAGGTACAATGTTTCAAGTCAGAGAAGATGAAGTAATTGTCTCGATTTAGGAGAATAAAAGCTTCACAGGTGCTTGAATGCAGGGTGAGTGTGTAAAGAATGACTGCTGACATGCCCTCAGGAACCAGAATCACTGGCAGGAAATTGTGAGGCCTCCAGATCCACCCACAGACTTCAGAGCTATCCCTAGAAGGATGACACTAAATGCCAAATGCACCAGTTCAAAATAAGAATGTGAACAGTCACATGAATATGTATTTTAAAAAAATTTTAAGAGGTAAGCCACTCTCTGAAATAATGAGATTGCCAAACATTTAGTACCTTTTTATTAAGTGCTTCTTTTTAAGAGCAAAAAACTGAGCTAGGTACTCTGGGAAATCAGAAGCCTATCTACAGTTCAGAAGTCTAGATAGAGCTTCAGCCATCATAGAATCAATTTGCAAAACTAGGGTGAATACACTAAATAATCTGTATCAAAATATACAAAATATTGAGGTCTACTCAATATTTTGTAATAATCTATATGAGAAAAAAGGATGGATATATGTATATGTAAAAAAAAATTTTTTAAGTCAAAATCCTTTTCATGCAAAGGTAAGGAAATTCAAAGTAGCCCAAAGGGACCCAAGACACATTCAACAGAAAATTCTCTAGAAGTGAATCTTTGCATATAAAAATTGAGCAAAAGATCTGGGTTCTGTTACCTGTATTCATGCTGCAGCAGCAAAATGATATGATTGACAAAAAAAATTATCCTCACATTCCAATTGTATAATTTACCTCTATAAACACTGATAAAACTTAATAGCTTTTCATTGGTATGATCTCATTTATCTTTCAGTTAATAGTGAAAAAACTACTATTGTCTCCACTTAGTAGATGTTCCCTAAGACCTGAGGAATAAAATGAACACTGCAGGATAATTAACGTAATTACTTCACTAGGTCACTTGGTCACTTGGCCATAATTATAACTTCTAGTTTACTGCTTTGCTGAGGACAAGATAATGTCTCTGGTTACACTGGGTTCTAGGAATAAAGCTAAAATGAAAACATAAGGCATCATCTTAGTTTTCATCACCATCGATACACACATTTCCATTTACAGGTGTACCCATGTCACCAATGGTCTCCTAGGAGGTAAATAAAGTCAGTTAAATTCATAAGTCAGTTAAACTTAATTACTGCAGTGCTACCAATGTACATACACTTATACTAACAAGTTAATTACATTTGATAAATTACCTCTTCTAAGGCATTCCACAGTTCCTCATCCGTATGCTCATTAAAGGGATCCAGATTTTTCCTCATTGTTCCGATGAATAAAACAGGTTCCTAAATACCCCAAAATAGTGAATATTATTAACTACACTTTTTATCATGTTCAAATGATTACAGAAACAGAATTAAAATACAGAAAAAGCAAAATTTATCATAATGATTAATAATATGGTTGAAAATGCTTATTTATAAAACAATATCTCTCAATTTTCCACTGTACAAAGTAGGCTCTAAAATATCTTGCAGACAACTGGTCACCAAAAAAGAAAGTGTCGAAATGTGTCATCTTAAGAAAAAACTGAAGAGAAAGGAATAGCGTATGGCCTGGAGCTAAAAGCTGGACTCCTTCAAATGGCAAACTACAGTCTCACCCTGGGAGTGGATGCACTGCCCGGAGCTCTTCCCAACTGGGACTCCAGGTTGCTGTTCACGGGACTCCCCAATGCTGCCTGGATCTGGATGTAGTGTTTCCCCAGTTCGGTGACGTATGAATCTCTATCTCCTACTATTACATCTTAACCAGTGTGCTGGAGTCTTTTGTTAATGACAGCTGCTTTGCTGGTTCAAGAGAACAGGCCAGGGACCCCATTTAAAGTTCAATCACCTGCTTTATAATCGGGGCCTGTCTCTACTGTCACCTCCCTCAACTTCTTCTCTTCAGGAAACTCCCTGAAGAGGATGAAGCTCTGCACAGACTGGGGACTAAAGGGAGATTCTTTGCAGAAAGAGGAGTCCCTCCTCCTGAGCCCCTGCCAGACGCCTGCAGCTGCTTCAGGCTGAGCTGTGATCAGAGCCCTCAGACACGCGGCAGGCCTTAAGGATGTTCTGCTCATCAGCATCAAACCTCTTCTGGTGGTCATAGAAAGAAAAAAAATGAAGTTTATGCATTTCCCACAGCAATAAGGGCTCCCACTTAAGTCTATACTAACAATCTGAAAGGATATATTGGGCAATTACAAGTATTTATTTAGCAGTTTTAGAGGGAAGAGCATACGTTAATAAATATTTATGTGCTACATTTATGATTTTTTTTTTCCTGCTGTACAACATGGTGACCCATTTACACATACATGTATATATTCTTTTTCCTCACATTATCATGTTCCATCATAGGTGACTAGACATAGTTCCCAGGGCTACACAGCAAGATCTCATTGCTAATCCATTCCAAAGGCAACAGTCTGCATCTATTAACCCCAAGCTCCCAGTCCATCCCTCCCCTTCCCCCTTGGCAACCACAAGTCTTTTCTGCAAGTCCATGATTTTCTTTTCTGCAGAAAGATTCCTTTATGCCATATATTAGATTCCAGATATAAGTGATGTGTTTCAAAATCAGTAAATTTCAATAAAAAGTTGAAGGAAAAGAATGATTTATTGCAACATGAACTGATTGAAGCTGTATGTTTCCCTAAAGCCAACAGGCAACTTGGAAACAATGTCTATTTTATTTTGTTTTGTTTTATATTATTTTATTTTATTTATTTATTTTATTTTGCCTTTTAGGGCAAAACAGTGTCTATTTTAATATGCCAATGTATTTTATGGACAGTGTTCATTTGGTTTATACTTTCATCACTTGCCAATAAGAATCCATAGTTATCTTCAAAAGGTAATCAAAGTACTTACAGACATACACTGCAAGGGCAGGTAAGGGTCAAATTAATGGTCATTTCTGACAGATATTATTTAAATTACTTACCTAAGCAATGAAGTTAATAAACTAATTGTATAAATATCCGCAGGCAGAACACGCAGTGTAGACAGACATTTATAGCAGGACACACGACCTTCACCCAAGTACCCAAAAAATTTATTGGCCCACACATATTTTTTCTGAAGGTACACAATTAAACTGCATTTACTAAGAGTTAGCTGGCACAGCAAGTCAGGAAAACAATGCTCTTGTTCAACGTAAAATAGTAAGTGGGACATTAGTTTCCAAACTGTTTTGGAACGTCCCTCGTGGTACAGTGGGTTGAGGATCCAGCATTGCCATGGCTGTGGCACAGGCCACAACTGCTATGCAGGTTCAATACTTTTAAAATGTAATCCTTTGTATGGATTGGGAGGTTGAGATTGGCATATACACACCACTATATACTAAGTCGACTGGTACAAGGACCAACTCTGTATCTCGAGGAAATCTATTCAATATTCTGTGATAGCCCGTATGAGGATAGAATCTGAAGAATGTATGTATGTATATATATACATGGCTGATTCATTTTGCTGTACACCTGATATTAACACAATAGTCACCTATACTCCAATGAAATTTATTAGAAACAAACCAAAAATAAATTTAATCCTTTTTGCCACATTCAGTAGTAATTATTTCTGTTGTAACTAATATAACACAAGTTCATATTAGCTGTGTGACCCAAAACTGGCCGCTCTGAATCAGAGCATTTAGTGTAGTAAGTGGATAATCCCTCAACACAGCTGCAAGACTGAGAACTGCAGTCTTACTGGCCCTTATGTCTGTGCAGCTGGAAGACAAGACCCTCATTAGCTTAAAAAGAAACCCTACCCACTCACCTTCAGAGGCTTAAGGACCTGGGATCAAGGGAAAGCAATCACCAATACAACTGGTGACAAAGGAAGCAGATAAAGCACAACAGTTTGCCCAAATTGTTTCAGTCCCAAACCAGAAAACTGCCCTCCACTAAAATATATCCTCAGGAGTAGCTATTGCTGCTGTTTCCTCAGAGCTACCTTCTCATTTTTAATCTGAGTACCTGACTTAAGGGGTAGCCAGTGTCCCTATTTCAAGACTGAGGGAATCACCGGAAGTCACTGTACATCTTGGCTTCCCTCTTTTTTTCTTTTTAAATCCTGTAACCTCTGAATCAACTGATCATCACCCATAATCAGAAGAAAAGAACACTCTTTGCCAACAAAGGAAAGAGATTTAAGTCCCAAAAAGTCCTCTTTCAGCCTCTCCAAGGAGTGGTTCCATGGGATTTTATAAAGATTTCAGTGTCAGATAAAAAGCACCGCCTGTATTAGGCTTGAATCCAGTTGTCTTTCTTTACCAGTAACAGTACATCCACCTCCTCTTTCTTTGAGTTTTGTTATTAATAAGGAAAAACGGGAAAGCAATCATGTAATCAGGGAGGAGTCTTAAAGAGACAGATCTGGTTCAGTTTCTTCAAACTACTGAAGAAAATGCAGGAATGGAAATACTATTCCTATTTTTAAAATATTCAACTTTTGCTTTGTCTTTTTTTTTAAAAAAAAAAAAACCTCAAATATAAAAAATGAATGTATTTAATAATGATAAAGATGACAGACGTTGTTCAGTGCCAAACTTTGAGTTACAATCATAAATACTCAATTTACATGGGATACCTCTTCAACTGAAAATATTTTCTTTGTGCTAAAGGGATAAAGATCCCTAGGAGTGAAGAATCATCCAAAGAAGTTTTGAAATCCATTTTTCAGATTCTTTCAGGAAAGCAACCTCGCTTCTGTTCCCTTAGTATCATCACAGTTGCTGTTATTTCTGGGGAACACACTTCAGTCTGGAGCACAAAGAACACATACACTGAGGCGGCCCATTGTGGATGGAAAATATTTAGGAAGTGCTTCCAACTTTCGCTTCTTCCTAAATCTGAATACAAATGGAGAAGCCTCCAGTAATTGTTTTTTGAAAGGTCCCCCTAGGACTCCAGGACTGGCACTCCATGTCCCCACTCCCCTGTCTCTGGTTCTGATAGGAAAAAATATCTGATGAGAACATCATTCAATTCAACAAACATTTTTTTTTTTTTAAAAAGTATTGTTCTAAGATCTAATCCTGCTGCTTATTAGTTAGTAGACCCAGGGTGAGTTCTTAATCTTCCTGAGCCTCAGTTCCCTCACTGGAAGATGGGGCTAACCTTGCAGGGCTGCTGGGAGAATATAGAACAACAATAAAGCTCCCGGCATGAGGCTCACATGGACCAGGACCAGCCCAACAGGGGGACAGGGAGGGACGGTGTTTGTCAAACTGCAGGAGCAGCCAATGGATCAGGAAATAAATATGGTGCCACATGACCATCATTTGTCTCTTACATGAACTAGAACTGATATAATAGCACATATCAGAGCACAGAGCAAGAGTAATATTATTTCGTGAAGTTTTGTTCATGTGTGCATCGCACCCTCACATAAAATCACAATATGAAGCAGCTCCACCGAGGACTACAATCAAGAGGATTTTGAAGACACTAGCAGAGTGGTCATCTGCTCAGGCTATAGAGTTGGGATCCTCCTTACATTAAATTTGAATTCTGTTTGTATTTGGAAATGGACCTCTTGTCAGTTGCATCATTTACATATATTTTCTCCCATTTCCTAAGTTGTCTTTTTGCTTTGATTATGGTTTCCTTTGCTGTGCAAAAATTTTAAGTTTAATTAGGCCCCATTGGTTTATTTTTGCTCTTCTTTCTATTACTCTACCAGATGGATCCAAGAAATTATTGCTGTGATTCATGTCAAAGAGTGTTCTTCCTATGTTTTCCCCTAGGAGTTTTATGCTGTCTGCTCTTACATGTAGGACTTTAATTCATTTTGAATTGATTTGTGTATATGGTGTTAGAGAATGTTCTAATTTCATTCTTTTACATGTAGCCATTCAGACTTCTCAGCACCACTTACTAATGACACTGTCTTCTCCACTGTATATTCTTGCATCCTTTATCTTAGACAAACTGAACATAAGTGTATGGGTTTATTTCTGGGCTTTAAATCCTGTTTCACTGATTATGTATCTGATGTTTCTGCCAGTGTTGCACTGTTTTCACTATTGTAGCTTTGTGGTATGGTCTGAAGTCAGAAAGCATGATTCCTCCAGCTCCGTACTTCTTTGTCAGGACTGTTTTGGCTATTAGAGATCTTTTCTGTTTCCATACACATTTTAAAAAGTTTCGTTCTAGTTGCTTGAAAAATGCCAGTGGCAATTTGACAGAGACTACACTGAATCTGTATTGATTCTTCTAATTCAAGAACATGGCACATATTTCCATCTGTTTGTACCACCTTCAATTTCTTTCATCAGCATCCTGTAGTTTCTAGGGTATAGGTCTCTTGCCTCCTTGGTAGGTTTATTCCTAGAAATTTAATTATTTTTTTGATGCAATGATAAATGGAATTTTTCCCTTAATTTCACTTCCTGCTATTTTGTTATCAGTATACAGAAATGCAACATAAAAAAAAAAATGGGAGTTCCTGTCGTGGCTCAGTGGTTAACGAATCCGACGAGGAACCATGATGTTGCAGGTTCAGTCCCTGGCCTTGTTTAGTGGTTAAGGATCCGGCGTTGCCATGAGCTGTGGCATGGGTCACAGATGTGGCTTGGATCCCGTGCTGCTGTGGCTGTGGCGTAGGCTGGTGGCTATAGCTCTGATTAGACCCCTAGCCCGGGAACCCCCATATGCTGAGGGAGCGGCCCAAGAAATGGCAAAAAGACAAAAAAAAAAAAAGACATAAGATGGCAAACAGGCAAATCAGGCACATGAAAAGATATTTAACAGCACCAATTATTAGAGAAATGCAAATCAAAACTACAATGAAATATCACTGCACACCAGTCATAATGGCCATTACTTAAAAGTCTACAAAAAATAAATGCTGGAGAGGGTTTTGGAGAAAAGGGGACCCTCCTATACTCTTGGAGAGAATGCTAACTGGTACAACCACCATGGAAAATAGTATGGAAGTTTCTCACAAAAAAAAAAAAAAACAACTGGAAAAAGAGTTACCATATATTCTAGCAATCCCACTACTGGGTATATGTATATAGAAAAAATGAAAATGCTAATTCAAAAAGATACATGTGCCCCAAAGTTTATAGCAGCACCACTTATAACAGCTGAGACATGGAAGCTACCTGAATGTCAATTGACAGAAGAATGGATAATGATGATGTGGCGTGCGCGCACGCACACACACACACACACACACACACACGAATATTACTCAGCCATAAAATAGAATGAAAGAACGCCATCTGCAGCAACATGGATGAATCTAGAGTGTATCATACAATGAAGTAAGTCAGACAGAGAAAGATAATCATGTGGTATTATTTATATGTGGAGGCTAAAATAATGATACGAATGAACTTTTACAAAACAGAAATAGACTCAAAGACATAG
Organism: Sus scrofa; assembly: GCF_054392235.1. NCBI lineage: Eukaryota > Metazoa > Chordata > Mammalia > Artiodactyla > Suidae > Sus > Sus scrofa. The sequence continues at coordinate 72,106,904 of NC_139393.1, forward strand.
GAAAGAAACTAACAGTTACAAAAGGAGGAAGTGGGTGAGGGATAAATTAGGAATTTGGGATTAACATATTCATACTACTATACGTAGAATAGATAAACAAGGACCTACTGTATAGCACAGGGAACTATATTTAAAATCTTGCATAACCGGAGTTCCCATTATGGTGCAGCAGAAACGAATCCAACTAGGAACCATGAGGTTGCGGGTTGGATCCCTGGCATAGCTCAGTGGGTTAAGGATCTGGTGTTGCCTGGAGCTGTGGTGTAAGTTGAAGACGAGGCTTGGATCTGGTGTTGCTGTGGCTGTGGCATAGGCTGGAGTCTTCAGCTCCAATTCGACCCCTAGCCTGGGAACCTCCATATGCCGCAAGTGTGGCCCTAAAAAGACCAAAAAAAAAAACCCTTAAATAAATAAAAAAATAAAATCTTGCATAACCTATAATGGGAAAGAAACTGGAAAACTATATGTAGAAATACATGTATAATTGAATCACCTTACTGAACACCTGGAACATATAAATCAACTCTACCTCAAATTAAAAAAACACGGGACACACAAAATTTGATCCTGGCTCTGCCCCTTACTTGGTAGTGGGGTAAACTCACAGTGCCTCATCTTTTTAATCTATCAGATTATAACAACAGAATCGTGAGGATTAAGTGACAGATGGTAGGAAAACAGGCTAAAACATGTTGAGGATTCCACAAATGTTAGGAATTATGATTAATACTTGTGCAACTTGTGGGCCTCAGCAAGCACTAGAGCAATAGAAATGAGAGACAAAGGTCCTCTAGAGCCTCATAGGAAGAAAATCGTGGAGCATGTGGGGAGGGCTGAGAACAATGCCAGAGGTCTCCATGGGAGGCTGGGAAGTCTGAGTGAGCACAGGGCGGTGGTCAGGAAAGAGCCTGGAGAGAGAGAAGCCAGACATCAAGAGAACACAAAGAAAGGATTGCTCCCTCTTGTTCTTGGCGGAAAAGATTAGATACATTTCTCTGTTATGCTTTTCCCCAAAACTCCTACTGTGTGTGTGTGTGTGTGTGTGTGTGTGTGTTTGTGTTTTACTCTTTAAATTTGTATAAACAGGAGTTCCCGTCGTGGCGCAGTGGTTAACGAATCCGACTAGGAACCATGAGGTCGCGGGTTCGGTCCCTGCCCTTGCTCAGTGGGTTAACGATCCGGCGTTGCCGTGAGCTGTGGTGTGGGTTGCAGATGCGGCTCGGATCCCGCGTTGCTGTGGCTCTGGCGTAGGCCGGTGGCTACAGCTCCGATTCAACCCCTAGCCTGGGAACCTCCATATGCCGCGGAAGCGGCCCAAGAGATAGCAACAACAACAACAACAACAAAAGACAAAAGACCAAAAAAATAAATAAATAAAAAAATAAATTTGTATAAACAACTTGGTTTATGTTATAAGCAATAAATATAAAGAAAACCACCAAGGGCTACAAAAACATAAACAAATTAAAGAGCAAAGTCATTCCAGAATCTGTTACTCTCATTTCTTAACCAGAAATAATACCTAAAAGGTCAGTGCCTCGATCCTTAAGAATAATAATAGTTGCTGCTGACTGAGCGTTCCCAAGAACAAAGGCTTTCTCACCCAGCGGCATCCTCACAACAAATCCATGAGGCAGCAGCTCCTAGACCTGGTGTAAGGATGAGGACTATGAAGATTGGAAGCTGAGTGACTTCAAGGTCCCACAGTCCAGGGGCAGAGCTGCAATTGCTGCACAGTGGCTGCACCATTTTACATTCCTACAAGCAATGCACCCGAGGCATATGGAGGTTCCCAGGCTAGGGGTCAAATCTGAGCTGTGGCTGCCGGCCTACACCACTGCTCACAGCAATGCTGGATCCCTGACCCAGTGGGCAAGGCCAGGGATCAAACCCTCACTCTCATGGATTCGTTTCCACTGAGCCACAAGGGGAACTCTTAGGATTTCAATTTCTGGACATGCTCACCAACACATTGTATTGTATTGTATTGATAGTGGACATTGTAAGGGGTGTGAGGTGGCATCTCACTGTGGTCTGAAAGAAATATCTTGATTTCGGAGTTCCCGTCATGGCACAGTGGTTAACGAATCCGACTAGGAACCATGACGTTGCAAGTTCGGTACCTGGCCTTGCTCAGTGGGTTAAGGATCCGGCGTTGCCATGAGCTGTGGTGTAGGTCGCAGACGCGGCTCAGATGCCATATTGCTGTGGCTCCGGCGTAGGCCAGTGGCTACAGCTCTGATTAGACCCCCTAGCCTGGGAACCTCCGTATGCTGCAGGAGTGGCCCTAGAAAAGGCAAAAAAAAAAAAAAGAAAGAAAGATCTTGATTTCCAAAGTACTTCTACTACTTCCAGGTATTTCAGAGGTTGGGGCAGGTGGCAGTAGCTGTGCTGTCACAGGACACACGTCCAAGTTCTCCTTCCTTTGGTGCCACGTTCTACATGCTTCCTACTAAACAGGCATTTCAGAGCTCACTGTACCTGCACCCCAGGAAGCACGTCTGCCTGAGCCTTTTGTCTTGACTCTTCCCTGGGTCTCTCATCTCAAGAGGTTAGAAAATATATATATATATATATATATATATATATATCCCTCAAAATAAAGAAAGAAAAACAGTAAGTCTGTTAAAGCAGAGGGCAGGATGGAAGATGTGGGAGTAGAGCCTATGTTGCCCTTGACTATATTATGAGAGACTAGTAATTGCTCAATAAATATGAGCAATTATGCTCATATGAGCATAAATATGAGCAATTATGAGAGCCTATGTTGCCCTTGACTATATTGTGAGAGACTAGTAATTGCTCAATAAATATTCTTTGAATTATTTGGGTGGATGAACCAAACGGAATGACAGGAACGTCTGCTGTGCATATAATCCAATCTCCAAACACTCCCTGCACATCGTCCTCTTTAAAGAAGCAGAAGAAAAGAGAAGAGAATCAGAGCCCAGGAAGAGAGGGTCACGTCAAGGCTCCACCGTCACAGCAACCAGGCATGGGGTCTGCAGGAAGCTCTCCACACGCACGGACCTGTTCAGTCCTCACAACAGCTCCAGGGGGTGGTACTGGGAGCTGCCCTGTGAGGGGGAGAAGCCTGAGGAGCACAGAGATGGGATCCGAGTCCCGTGCTCCTCCTCACTCTTCTCTACGGCCTCCCTGGTTCTACTCGCTGATGAATGGCTGAATTCTCAATGTCTCCCCAAAGCACCCACACACTCTCTAATTCTCAAAGCCCCACAGGTGCACAGAAAGCCCTCCTGGGAGATGATCACTTTTGAAAGGGTGGCTTTTTCCCTATAGCAAAGGTCCTTTATTAAGACACTTAGGACTCGTGTTTCCCTTTAGGAACCTCTCCGATGCTAAACAAACCATTTATATGTTTTTCTCAGAATGATACCGTTATCAGCAGAAGTGTCCAGAAAATCCATCTGGGTAAGTTATTAAATCACATACAAATGAATGAACAAACAAAACCTGATATCTCACGAAAATAACTATTGGAAATATCTGCTGCTAAAAATGTGCTCTGTTGGGAGGAAAAAGATGAACCCTTTCATGCAATTTGAAAAGACAACAATCAAATCAAAAGCAATTAAACTTAGGTGTCTTGTGAAAAGACCACGAGAGAATTCTCTGAGGTGCACACCTGAGGTACGACTGTCATTTTCTTCCTTAAATCGTGAAGTCCAATGGTGGCTGTCCAGATCCCATCAATCCAAATTTCACCTTTGGGTCGTGACAATCTGAAAAGGGCCGAGACGAGGGAACTTTTTCCAGCTCCTGTTCTTCCCACAATGCCAACCTGTAAAGAGATCCAGGAGGGATTAACAATTAACAATAGGCAGCAAAACTTTGGTTATTGAAGATAAACTTTAAAAGTTCTATGTAGAGATCTATCTATAGGTTTCTCAGCCATGGCACTGCTGACATTATGAGCCAGATAATTCCTTCGGGGGGTGTGCACTGGGAGCCAGTCCTGTGTAAGGTAGGATGTTCAGCAGGGTCCCTGTCTCTACCCATTAGACACCAGAAGCACCGCCCCCCCCCAATTGTGGCAACCAAAAATGTCAGATATTGACAAAAGTCCCCTGGTGGAGAATCCCTGGTCCCCAAAAGAGTTAAAAATAAAAAAAATCAATCTACTGGCAGTGAAAAGCCAGCAGTCTCCTAAGTGGTTCATAGGAAGTCACCTTTTATTTATTTACTTATTTTTGATTCGTATCTTTTTTACATATTTAAATCCAGTCTTGACATTTTTGTAGATTTTGCAATAATCCACACCTTTTTAGATATAGATAATCATTCCATTAGATGCAATTCATTGAATTAGCTTTAGTCCTACTGCCTGGGTACTTTGACCTTGAGAATTATGTGGACAATTTTACAGAGATCAACCAGTCAAGTCTGAAGTGTCATACATAAACAATACCCACCTTCTCAGGCATCTACTATTTAAGAGGGATTATTCTTTGGTAGAGAAACTAAATCACTTCCTGATTTAAATATCTTTATGATATTCTATCTTGAAAGGAAAAATCTTGAAATTATAAAGCAAAGGTTTCAGTGTCTTAAAAGTCAGTAGCCAGTAGCCACAATACACGTAATAAGGTCAAGAACAACTACACAAAGAACATCTCCTATTTATAGGAGACCTTTCATCAGAGTAGTTCAAAAGGCATTTATAAACCAATTAATACTTAACAATTGTATCTTGGAAAGATACATGTCAAATATCATCAGTCTAGTTATTAAAACCAAAGTAGAAAGAAATTAAGTGCATTAACAATAAGATTAAAGAAGCGATATAATGCAGGTAAAATGCTGATGAGGAATAAAACTATACTGTAAATACTGGTTTTTAGCTGTGTGCATTCAAACGTGTGTAGAGAAACTGGCCTGTCTTATCAATGAGCTTGCCCAACTGCATAATTCCCTGGTGGAATCTTTCCAACAGACAAATTCATCTGTAATTAGGAATCTAGAATCCATGGAGGGTCTGAGACATACTTTCATTTGTAAATGAGTTCAGTAAATTTAAAACACTCATGGCTTTAAATAGAGAAGAACTGGAGTTCCCATCGTGGCTCAGTGGTTAATGAATCTGACTAGGAACCAGGAGGTTGCAGGTCAGATCCCTGGCCTTGCTCGGTGGGTTGAGGATCCAGCGTTGCTGTGAGCTGTGGTATAGGCTGCGGCTCAGATCCTGTGTTGCTGTGGCTCTGGTGTAGGCCAGCAGCTGCAGCTCCGATTAGACCCCTAGCCTGGGATCCTCCAAGTGGCGTGGGAGTGGCCCTAGAAAAGGAAAAAAAAAAAAAAAAAAAAGATAAACAGAGAAAAACAAAATCTTTCTGAGCACTGTAATCAGAATACAGGAACTTTTTTTGGCTGTACCCACAGCATGCAGAAGTTCCCAGGTCAGGGATCCAACTCAAGCCACAGCAGTGATAACGCTGATCCTCAACCACTAGGCTAGGCCATCGGGGAACTCCAAGTGGGAATTTTTCATATTGTTTCATTTGAATAACTCTAAAGTCTCAAATCTTAGTCTGTAAAATCAATCATGGCATTTCAAAACAAAATTATCTTTATAGAGATTACATGTAAGAAAAGTGGGTTTAGCTAACTTTGTTGTATTTGTAGCCACATTTACCTCATGTTAAATTCTGTATAATACAGATGGGCTACTCTCTACATAGGTAGGTCCCAGTGTAAATACGTGATTCACGTATTCTAAGTGCAGGCAGACCTTGAAGATCTGTGGATTTGGTCTCAGACACTGCAATAAAGTGAGCATCACAAAATAAAGCAAGTCACACAGACTGAAAACTTACGGTTTCCAAGTGAGACAGGTTGGGGGTGGGGGTGGGGATTGGGATGGAAATGCTATAAAATTTGGTTGTGATGATTGTTGTACACCATAAATGTAACAAAATTCATTGAGTAATTTAAAAAAGATTAAAAAAAGAAAAACAAAATAAAGTGAGTCACATGCATTTTTGTTCCTCTGTGCATGTTAAAGATATGTTTACACTACAAAGTGTACAACAGCATTGTGCCTGAAAAACTATGTACATACCTTAATTTTCAAGTACTTTATTGTTTAAAAAAATGCTGTCAACTGAGCCGTCACTGGGTTGTGGTAACATTAAAGAACAAAGATCACAGATCACCATAAAAAATATAATAATGAAAAGGTTGGAAATATTCTAAGAATTACCCAAATGGACACAGAGCCACAAAGTGAGCAAATGCTGTAGGAAAAAGAGCATCGATGAGCTTGCTTGACACGGGGCTGCCACAAATGTTAAAGTTGTAAAAGATGCACTGTCTGTGAAGCAGAATAAACCAGGCACGCCGGTGTCTCTGGGTGTCCTCACAGACACATCGACACGCATCGGGACACGGGTGAGAATGTGGCTGTGAGAAAGTGTGGAGGTTCCCACACCATCAGCTCTGCTGAACTGACCCATCCGTGCAAACTGGGACATTCATAGACCTTGGGTCAATGGCCGAGATAGGACAGGGACACTGCCTGTGGGCTGCTCATGACCACAGGCCTGGGAGCTCCAAACTCCAGGGAGGAGTCTGTGCCTGTCACTCCGCCCCAGGAAGTCTCTTCTATGAAACTGTCCCCACCAACCTCTCCGTCCTTCATCTCAGAGTCAGCTCCCTTGGGACCACCGGGTAGGGGTGAGGAAGGACCGTGACAGTGGGTGCTCTGCACCTGCTACTTCTGTTCCCTGAACGCTCTGCAGGGGCCTAGTTCTTCACTCACAGGATCAGGACACTGTGCCTGTGCTCATGCTGGTCCCACCTCCCAGAATGCCTGTCCCAAGCATTGCCACCTGCTGAAATCCTAGCCACACGTCACTAAGTCTGTCTCACACGCCTCATTCCTCGGAAATGCTCTACCTGACCCATCATGTACGCGTCTCTCAACCGTAACAGATGTTACATCATCTTTGCCTAAACGTCTATAAACATCACGACTACCTCCTATCTTACACAGCTGATAGAGCCATTTTCTTACATCTTCAACTGGACTGTATATGTTGACAGCAGGATCTATACTGGGTTTGCCTTTGTACTATATATATGACCTGTGAAGTCCTGCACAGAAGAGACATTCAGTAGGGAGGTGAAATTTTTTAACTCAGGATATAGAAATTTAAGGAAAAATCTATAAACATAATATTTAGGTATAGGACAAGCTGGACAGAGAGACAGACACATTGGATGGATCCTAGAGCCATATATACGATTTCAAATGGCCAACCCCTCATGTTCATGGACAGACAACAATTTACCCAGGGAACGTGGTTATGGTCATTTTACCCTTGATGAAAATGACAGATATCTTGTCCAGCATTTACTCTGTGCCAGTCTCCATGGTGGGTGTTTGATTTATTTATTATTTATTTATCTTTAAGGCTGCACCCGAGGCATATGGAAGTTCCCAGGCTGGGGGTCGAATTAGAACTACTGCTGGTGCCTACCCCACAGCCAAGGCAACACTGGATCCAGACTGCATCTGTGACCTACACCACAGCTCACGGCAACACCAAATCCCCAAGCTGAGCGTGACAGGGACACCGCCAGCAGGCAGGGATGCTGGCAGGACCAGGTCACACGCCCTCTGCCGTCTCCCACGTGTGTCTTCCCTGCTCCCTTCCATGTGCTTTCATCAACTCTGAGCAAGTCTCTGGGCCCTGACTCCAGCTGGTGGCCCTGGTTCCTCACCCCCCACTGAGTCATGATTCTAGGCTCTTCTCTGGTGTACACAAGCTGCCCCACAGCCTCTGCTGGAGTGGACAACAGCACATGCGGTGCTCAACCTTTAGCTGGACTATGAACAAGGCAAATGGCTTAAACAAACCTTTTTTCTTAAGTCAATCAATGGTATCAGGTCCTTCAAGACCAGAGGCCCATCTGAGCTGTACCTGAAGCTCACATTACTAAAGTCAATATCTCCTTGTTGGGGCCAGGACAGTGGCGGACGATGCTTGTATTCCCAGGGTGCTTCTTTCTCAAGGTCTAGATATTCAGTCACTCTTTCTACTGAAATCATCTGAAAGACACATGACATCACGTGGGTTAGGAAAGGAGAGTCTTCTTTATGGAGGTTCAGAGATTATAAATGAGATCTTTTGCTTTTTTTATCTTCCTATCTGCTTTTCTCTGGTTAAGTTTATCCCAGGTCTTATCATCCCCAAAGGACAGAAGGAGGCGTCTGATGAGGCCTTTGATGACTTGCAAACTTGTTCATCGTCCTGTAACACTGTCACTTACGGCCACTTCCTTCAACATTGTATTAAAACCAAAAGAACTAGAGAACTGAATGCTAAGACTTTACTGATCCACTTTTCATACCTGAATAACAAAACAAGAGAGTTGTGTCAAAGGACGGGATACTGATGGACCCTGATCAGTAATGTATGGTACAGAAGGGCGTCTGTCATGACAAGCAGAACTGGACAGTCAGTAAGCTCATTTTAATAACTAGTCACCTTCTCTACAAAAGTGAAGAATGCAATGGAAACATTTCCTTTATATTGTTTTGCTCCCTTTAGGAGAAGTTGCAAATATTCAAAAAAGGAGATAATTTACAAACTGACTAAGGCCTCCTAAACGACCATTCACTCAATACCTCTGACACCACATTCTGAGACGGGGCTTATCCCACCAGAAAGAAGGGACACCTGGAGATTCAGGAGCTCAACACATACAAGAATAAATGCTAAAATCGGGGCGGGGGGGGAGGGTTGCTACCTATTAATTAAACAACTAACCTCAAAACCTTATATTCTTCTTTTGCCAAAAATGAGGAATTACCAACTAAGAAACAAAAATAAATAAGCCTCTAAGAAACTACCTTTAGCTCTTTCCAGGATTTCAGAACCACCCTGCCACAGAAACACTTATTACACATGAATACAGCTGTGATGAACATAAAACCTGCAGACGTGGCACCCATAAGAGTGAGAAAAAGATGTGTATATTTTATTTTACATTAACTTTAAACAGACGGGGGAAGGATCTAAAAAATTCCATTACCTACAATGTGGAAACATCAGTTTTAATATTTCACATAAGAATTGATGTTATACCATTTAATGGCAAGGAGACTAGAACAGGCTAAGAAGGTTAAGATAAACACTTTACCATAGTCTCGGCTTCGGCACTTTGCCTGACGCACCGCGGGACCATCACCGTGAACGTGAGGGCGAGAGACAGCACCAGGCCCACCTGCCCGACATTCAAAGCTAAAAGAGGATGAAGAGGAGGAATGAGGTCAGTACCCTTCTTTTTTAAATTTATTTTATTGGTTTACAATGTTGTGTTAATTTTTGCTGTACAGTAATTCAGTTATATATAATCTTTTTCACATTCTTTGCCATCATGGTTTACCACAGGATACGGAATACAGTTCCCCATGCTGTACAGTAGGACCTTGTTCTTTCTCCACTCTGTGTGTATTAGTTTGCATCTGCTAACCCCAAACTCCCAGTCCATCCATTCCCTTCCCCTCCCACCCCTCCTCCTTGGCAACAATAATTCTGTTCTCTACGTCTGCGAATTAGTTTCTGTTTCATAAATAAGTTCATCTCTGTTATATTTTAGATTCCACATCTTAGTGATATGATCTGATACTTGTTTTTGTGTGACTTACTTCACTTAGTATGACAATCTCTAAGCCTATCCATGTAGCTGGAAACAGCATCACTTCATTTTTTAAGGTATTCCAATGTATATGTATCACACTTTTTTTTATTTTATTGTTAATTAAAATTAACAATAGGGCTGCATCTGAGGCATATGGAAGATCCCAGGCTAGGGGTCAAATCAGAGCTGCAGCTGCCAGCCTATGCCACAGCAACTTGGGTCTGAGCTGCACCTGTGACTTACACCACAGCTTGTGGCAAAGCCAGATCCTTAACCCCATGATCAAGGCCAGGGATAAAACCTGCATCCTCATGGATACTGGTCAGGTTCTTAATCTGCTAAGCCACAATAGGCACTCCTGAAACACATCTTCTTTATCCATTTATCTAGTGATGGACATTTAGATTGTGGCCATGTCTTAGTTACTGTGAATCGTGCTGAACTGAACATAGATGTGCATGTATTTTTCTCTGGGTATATGCCCCAAAGTGGCAGCAGTGGGATTCCTAGATCATATGGTAACTCTATAATAGTTGGTTTTGTTTTGTTTTGTTTTGTTTTTTAGAGTCTCCATACTATTTTCCATAATGACTGCACCAAATTACGTTCCCAACAATGCAGGAGGGTTCCCTTTTCTCCACATCCTCTCCAGCATTTATTACTGGTAGACTTTTTAATGATGGCCATTCTTAATGGTGTGGGGAGGAACTTCATTGTAGTTTTGGTGGGACTTTATCTAATAATTAGCAATGCTGAGCGTCTTTTCCATCTGCATGTCTTCTTTGGAGAAATATCTATTTATGTCTTCTGTCCATTTTTAAGTTGGGTTGTTTAGCTTCTGTTATTGAGTTTTTTGAGCTATCTGTATATTTGGAAATTAAAGCCTTGTCAGTGCCATCATTTGCAAATATTTTCTCCCAGTCCAGAGGTTATCTTTTCATTTTGTTTATGTTTTCCTTTGTTGTACAAAAGTTTGTAAGTTTGATTAGGTCCCATTTGTTTATTTTTGCTTCTATTTCCATTGCATTGGGAGACTGACTTAAGAAAATATTGGTACGGGAGTTCCTGCTGTGGGTCAGTGGTAACAAACCCAACTAATATTCATGAGGATGCAGGTTCAATCCCTGGCCTCGCTCATGGGATTAAGGATCTGGCATTCCTGTGAGCTGTGGCATAGGTCACATATGCGGCTCCGATCCCAAGTTGCTGTGGCTGTGATGTATGCTGGCAGGTGCAGCTCCGATTTGACCCCTAGCCTGGGAACTTCCATTTGCCACAGTTGTGGCCCTCTAAAGCAAAAAAAAAAAAAAAAAAGAAGAAGAAGAAGAAAATATTGGTATGATTTATGGCACAGAATGTTTTGTTTATGTTCTCTTCTAGGAGTTTTATGGTGTCATATAATATAGTTAAGTCTTTAAGCCATTTGAAGTTTATTTTTGTGTATGGTTTGAGGGTGTGTTCTAACTTCATTGATTTACGTACAGCTTCCAACTTTCCCAGAACCACCTGCTGAAGAGACAAGTCAGTCCCATTCTTCATCCCAAGCCTGGCTCCTTCTGTCACTTTACCAAGAAGACTCCTTTATAATATTTAAGTCGCTTGCATATAATGACAGAATTATTTATACTTTACTAGCTGTTGATTGAGACCATGATACAATGCCAAAAAAAAAAAAAAAATCCCACTAGGAACTCAGAAAGACTATTAAATTAGTTTACTTCTTTTTTCTTTTTATGGCCACACCTGTGGCACATGGACATTCCCTGGGCCAGGGACTGAATCAGAGCTGCAACTGACCCACTGTGCCAGGGCAGGAACTCCTGATCCATCATTACAGACTGTGATTCTGTGTTGTTACCATGGAGTAGTGAGGGACGGTGACTCCATACAACCCACACCAACACCTGCTCATCTGGTGCCCACAGAGCAGGGAGGAGACTGTTCTTTCCTACAGAGAATCTTCTCTCCACACTGCACCAGGCACCTTCAGCCACCAGATCCAAGTCGCCCCACAGCTAAACCCCAAAGCCCTGAGCTGGACACAAGGCTTAACGGTGAACCTGGTTCTCTAACCCAACCACGGGACACGACCTAGAATGTTCAGAAGGTCAGCTTGCTACAGCTGCATTCAAAGAGAGATAAAAGAATAAAAAGTCTTATCAAGAATCAAATGACTCCTTCCATGGGCCACACTCAGACTCACAAGCTGCAAACACTTTAATACACTTCAACAGAACCAAAGAGTATATGATATTAGACAAGGTAGCAAAAGTTTAATTTAATAAATGTAAACGATGCTATAAAGTGTAATCATACTACAAATAGTTACCCACATCTGTACTTACTTTCTGCCAGAAACAGGGACGCAAAGGCAACAACAATGACAAAGACGGCACAGACGGCATCCAGGCACAGGGCGAACCATCGGGACGTGGTCAGAAACAAGAACCAGGCCTCTGGATTCGTGAACCATCATAAGGATGACGAACAAGCAGAGAAAACATGTTAGCAGCTTCTCATAAGAAAGAATATTTTGCTCAGTTGAGCTACAGGAGTTCACACAAAGTCATACCCTCAAGGAACCTGAAGAATCCAGAAATCTAGGCTCTGACACCAGACAGAGGAATCAGTACAGGGGCTTGTGGGAAGGGTGTGCTGAAAACCTCAACCCCCAGGTTATAACAGAAATACGGTCACAAGGACAAAGATGGAAAATGGTTTCACTGGTGTGTTTCTTGCAGGGCTGGGGCCTCAACAGGAGATTCATTCTCTCACAAGTCGATGGTTCCCGGTTCTCTGAGAGCAGAGAGCACAGCTCACAGTTTCCAGCACCTTCTGTGCTCACAGCAGGGCCCTGTACATGTTTATTATTAGCCAGTATCTAAATGACCATCAGCTACAAGGATCTGAACGTGGCTTTGAAAATGTTGTTTTACAGAATATAATGAAGATTATAAAGTTGGGCAAGGATTTTACAGACTTAGAGGAAATTCTGAAATTTCTACCCTAGGAAAAAAAATCACTGATGCAAAGAATAATACACATCAAGGCAAACCAGGAAATTATTTTCCACAATCACTTCTGCCCCCCCACACACACCCCATATGCTCTGAAAGGAGAGCTGCCAAAATACGGCCTGTGGTCTAAGAACAGCCCATCATCTGGTTTGTGAATCAACTTTTATTGGAACACAGCCAGGACCATTAGCTGATAGATAATCTCTGCCTGCTTTGGTGCCACAATAGCAAAGGTGCATAGATGCAACAGAGACAGGAGAGTACACACACCCTGAAATATTTTTCATGCAGATCTTCCCCCAGTCCCCGTGCCAAAAAATTAGTTTGTAGACCCCTGTCCTAAAGGGACAGACAGCCGCAGGGCACCGTGATGGAAGGACAATGCAAGGCAATCAGGGAGAAAAGCAGAGCTGTGAGGGGCAGAGGGGAGCACAGAGGGGAAGCTGAGAGGGAAGGTGGGGGAGGGGGAGGATGTGCAGAGGGGGACAAGGGCGGGGCGGCACAGAGAGAGGTGCTGGCTAGCAGGGCCACCTGAGGGGGAGGTCAGGCCTCAGAAGGCAACACATCTCTTCCTCTGAATCATTTCCAGAAACTCACAGACCTGAGTGCAAATCCTGGTGAGTGTCAAACAGCTCTTGAAACCTCTGTTGGGCTTTGAACGCCCGGATGGTCCAGCGTCCCTGGAGAGAAGATGCTAGGTGGGAAAAGACCGGGCTCCGAGCTGGGGAAGCAGAGACAGAGACACGACAGAACAGGTCAGGGAGGCTGGATGTCAGGAAACCCACTGCCTCCCCTGCTCTGGGGTCACACATCCCTCCAAGGGGCACACCCAGGACTTCCTGGGGGATTGTCTGGGGGAGGAGGGATGACACCCCTTCTGGAGAGGACCCTCCGTGTGAACCTCAAACTCCTGCTCACATCAGCTTCACTTTAACACCTTGGAAATGAAAGCTTCTCTTCGAACCCCTCTTTGACCAAATCCAAATCACAGCTACATTTAGATCATGAATTTCTTTTTTTTCTCTTTTTTTTTGTCTTTTCTAGGGCCTCACCCATGGCACACGGAGGTTCCCAGGCTAGGGGTTGAATCGGAGCTGCAGCCGCCGGCCTATGCCAAAGCCACAGCAACGCGGGATCCAAGCCCCATCTGTGACCTACACTACAGCTCATGGCAACACAGGATCCTTAACCCACTGAGCTAGGCCAGGGATTGAACCCACAACCTCATGGTTCCTAGTCGGATTCGTTAATCACTGAGCCACAACAGGAACTCCAAGATCACAAAATTCTTTCTTCACTAACTCATCCATCAAGGTCCCCCTCAAACACACCTCCCTCCAAATTCTTCCCAGACACATCCCCAGGTGGAAACCATTCAGTAATTGTTTTTAATTTACTGATGTGTAGTTGGTTTACAATGTCATGTTACATTCAGGAACACTGCATAGTAATTGAGGCATTTCTGATTATATTCCATTAGAAGTTCTCACAAACTACTGAGTAAAACTCCCTGTGCTATAAGCAAATCCTTGTTGCTTCCCTATTTGATGTACAGTAGTGTGGATCTGTTAACCCCACACTCCTGATACGTCACCCCCTCTTCTGAAACGCTCCCTTTTGATATTCATGAGTTTGATTTCTATGTCTCTGAGTTTCTGTTTTGAATAGAGACTCATTTGTATTATTTTCTTTGATTCCACACATAAATGATCTTATATAGTATTTGTTTTTCTTTGACTTACTGTACAAAGAATGACATTCTCTGGGTATATCCATGTTGCTGCATATGGCAATATCTGATTCATCTTATTACTGTGTAATTATTGTTCACTAATTTTTCAGTGAGTAGTATTTTAAGATTTAATTCTCCATGAGAGTCCTTGCCACACTGAATTTTTAAAAAGTTTTTATTATGGGAGTTCCCGTCGTGGCGTAGCAGAGATGTTATAAAATGATGGAGGGATAGCAATGAATGGGGGAAAACTCCAGATTATTTTCAGGACCTTATTCCTTAGCCTGGCATCCAAATGCCCATCTGGGGGCAGCTCACTCAGTACCGATGTGCATGTGGGCACTGCAGGTGTGTGTGTGTGGGGGGGGCGCTGGATACAAACAGGCCAAGACACAGAACCTCCTCTGTGCTTAGTGTGCCTGTTCTACAAGCAAGGAAGGAGCAGCTTCCTCCTGTGACACACTGGACTTCAGAGAGGGTGGGAAGCCCCGGGCTGGGGGAGCACAGCCTGGGCCGTAAGCTACTGACCAGCCTCTCAGTCTGGGGCTCTTTCCACTGGGACATCTGACCAGGAACCTTCACTGTTAGGGACCCTCACCTGTGATAGTGTGTTCATGAAAAAATCCTTCTCTGAACCGGGACATGATCTAACATTTCCTCTTGTATCAAAGTCAGACAAAGAGCCGTAAGAGACTCGCTGGAGCTTCTGATCGTCCAGCTGCAGGTTTGGGGTCTTATTCCAGCATCCACACTGCTTTTTCCCTTCATTCTATTGAGGGACTTTTAATTTTATTTATTTTAGTTTAACTTTGCACTTTTAACACAGCAGCATGAACACATATTGAACTCATGCTCCAAGTAAGGAAGGCTTGAAGCTCTGATCAGGCCTTTCCTGCACCCACAGCAGGTGTCCCAACCCGCCCCCAGAACTCAGTCCATCTGGAAGCAGGGGCCTCACAGTGACAACGCAGGAGAATTCTGGGGCCCATTATCCTGTCAGGAGGGGCCAGGAGTCCAGCCCCAGAGAGCACAGAGAACTCACTAGAACCCCGCTCTCATCCCAGAGCAGACATTGTGATGTCAACACTACTCATCACAGACAAGGCTTCTGAGAAGGAAGCAGACATGCTGGTCACCCAAGAAGAGTCGTGGGGTGAACTCTTCAGCTTGGCCACCCTCACCTGCTTCCCTCCTCAAGAGATCAAAGCTGCAGGTGCTTCTTTCCATCAGGGATGGAGGGTGGGGTCCACTTTAGAAATTAGGTGTCGTTTCAGCCTTGAAGACTCACTAGGGAAGCCAAACACCCCATCATCTACCTCACCTCATGCCCAAGAGTCACAGCATCCCAGGGAATCTAGACCCCATGAAAAGCTATCCTGTTTCTCGGCATCCCCACTTAGGGTTGAGCAAGGTATCAGAAAGCGTGAACTGCAGAGTCTGCAAAGAAAATTAACTAGTACAGAGGGAGAGGGGATGTCAAGGCTCTGGTATTATCTTGCCCAGTGTAACATCCTTTTCCCATAAAGACTGAGGTTGCCTTCCTGAAACAGCCTATGTTATAGCCATGGCATCAGTCGGCAGTCATAGACATCTATAACCTTACAGTGCACATGAATGAGGGCTGCATTTCCACTACCCTGAGGACTTTTGGAGACAAACCCCACAAGGCCTGCAGATTCTCCCTGGTGGGGAGAGGGCAAGGAACTGCATGCAAGGCCCCGAGGCTGACAGCCCTGCTGACAGTTATCATTCACTCTATGTGACACCTGATGGTTGTTAGTATGTCCTTAATTCCCTCATGTTCAAGGTCTGAGTACCTTCGGTAATAGACGGCAAGCAATTTATAAGCACTGACTCGCTCTTTATGACAAACTAGAGGGCAGGTATCATTATTTCCTTGACAGAGAGAAAATCAGGCTGAGGGATTAAGAGCACTCACTGCCCAAGTGTAAGTCAATTAACCCATCTATGTGGTAAAGCTGAATGTCAGAGCCAACTCTCTCTGCTTCCCAAGGCCATGATTTTAATCAAAGCCACTCTGTCTCAGAGGGAGAATAATCAGGGTTAAGGATGCCCATATATGACTACAGGCATTTTTCCCTCTAGACTTTGTTCTTTATGTTTAGAAAGCACCCAAATCTTACTCAGCTAACACCCAATAACCTTCACATTACTGTACATCTTATTAAGCACCTGACAGAGAACAAATTCCCTGGGAATCTGGCATACATGAGGCTCTATGACCTGAAAACACATGGCACACATGCTAATCCTCCTATAGCAGTGCCTGTGGCAGACATTGCTAGTTGATCACAGCACTGTTCAGACCGAATGTGGATGTGGCTCCATCATTCAGGCACAGCCAAATGAATAGAGTTGGCCAATGCCAACCTGGTTTTATGAAGAGATTCGTAAGTGACAATTTCTTTGCTCACATTTGCAGAAATGTGCAAAGAAAAAAATATATAATTAGCTGTAGATCTGTCAATTAAGATGACAAAAGTTAACCTAAGATTCCAGAGGCAGCAAGGCAGTAGGATCCGAAAATAAACCTCAGGACTTTAGTGGTGCTTCAGAGCACAAGGATGAAGCAGGGCTATGCTGGAGGGTGACTCCAGCAGTTCCCTTAAGACACACCATCGTTACTGCAGAAAGAAAACAGTGGTGTTACTAACCCACCACCCAGAGAGAGAACACAAATAGCTCTAGTGAACCATCAACCACACTTGGTTATCTGGGGTGTGGAGGAGGGAGCGTCTGGGTTGAATTCATTGTCTAACTTCTGCAGCCAATTTAGGGTGCCAAAAATCTCAACATTCCACACAGATGAGGCCAAAGTTCTCAGACTCTCCAGGTCAAACACTGAGAAAATCCTCTACTGCTTCTTGAAAAAAGCCTCGGGAGATGCTCTTCTCTCCACGTCCACATAGATGGAAAGAGGCCCTCACCCCAGGCAAAGATCTCTATCAAATATTCCTTCTGGAACCACCCCTCTTTGCATGTACAGAGACCTGCTTTGCAACAAGACCGCTGAGTGACTCCCCTTCATGAGTGGCCTCAAGTCATAAAGCATCCGAGGCCCTCTATATGCAGAAGGCTGGATGGAGCTCTCACTTCCTCTCCTGCTTCCCCAGGTCCTGCCTCCTACCACGTCACATGGTCACACACACCTGGACTCCGCTGCTCCGCTGTCCATTCAGACTCCTCACAAACCAGACCTCAGGGGGTTGAGCTGCTCCCCTTGATGAGTGAGAAACGTTTCTACAGCTTTTAGGAACCTGATGCCCGCTATCTTTTACTCGAATGCACAGGATAAGTGCCTCTTAAGAGCTTATTATTCAAAACAATGCACACAAATACCACAACAAGAAAACTCCTTTGTCTTGATGAATTTAGATTTTTCCACTTAATAGATACAGAAAACCATGGGACTCAAAAGGCTTTTCTTGTTGGCTGGACTTCCAGAAAGTTAAGTTGGTATTAACTTGCAGGAACTACCCGTAGTTGGGGTTTCAGATACAACCATGTTCCTTTTTACCTTTTGTCAATCATCCATAGACCTTTAAAAATAAAAAAGTTAACAGGAGTTCCCATTGTGGCTCAGCGGTAGCAAACCTGAGTAGTAACCATGAGGATACAGGTTTGATCCCTGGCCTCGCTCAGTGGGTTGGGGATCCAGCATTGCCATGAGCTGTGATTTAGGTTGAAGACGCAGCTCAGATCTGGTGTTGCTGTGGCTACGGTGTGGGCCAGCAGCTGTATCTCAGATTCAACCCCTAGCCTGGGAACTTCTATATACCAGAGGTGGAGACCTAAAAAGCAAAAAATAAATAAAAATACATTTTTAAAATTTTTAAAAAGGTAACAATTCTATTCTCATCCTTTTTTGTTCTAATAATGATGAAATTTTCGGTGCATTAACAATGAATTATTTCATCCTCTATGATTACCTACAGCCTAGAAATGATGATAAAATGTGTTCCCCATTATTCCAAACCTGGAAGTTGAATGGGGCAATAGATTAAATGTGTGCTGAACTGATCCCCTATGTGTCCTCCCAAGGAGATTATTTTCAGCATCCATTTGAGTGACCAGCCTTGGGGAGGGAGGACCACAAATAGTGTGGCATAACAGCAATTACTGGTGATGATAAAGAGCAAACCTGAAAAGAACAGGGCTTATCTTTTCAAAACATTTAACAACTGCAACTAATGTGACATCTTTCAAACATGTGAAAGAACACATTTTTCAAATATATACTTCTGACATATACTTCCTGACACCTATTTTCCTAAACTTTTCCATCCTTTGTCATTTCCAGTAGCTTCAGGAGAAGAAAAACTCCCTATTTTCCTTCTACGTTAGTTCCAACAGGATGAAATATTTTATTTTTTAGAAAAATGTTTACTGAGCAGCTGCTCTGTTAGGACGTACGTCATGAGCAAGACAGAAATGGTCCCTGCCCTCATGGTGCTCACATTCGTCCTCCTTGTGCTAAAATGCAAAGCTGCAGCTCACCCGGCACCAGCTCCATGTGCCATAAGGGCCACACTGACTCCCACTGCCCATGACATTCAGTTACCTAAGGTTCACTTGGTGAGAAATTCCAGAAGACAGAACCTGCAGGATTTCAGGGCTCTGGTTAATTACGGCATAAATGGAAGCCAGCCTGCATCTCCATCCCACCCCGAGAGCCCAGGTACTCACTTGCGCATTCCAGGCGTTTCACATCTCGTGACGTCTCTAAGAAATATCTCCGAAGAACAAAGAAAATGATGCCAAGTGGAATCAGGAGAATTGTGGTCCAAGGAATCACCACCACCATCACGCCCACCACACCCATCACAAGAAGAAATGTCTGAAAGAGTGAAAACAGATACAGAGGCATCTTTATCAAAGATTCTTTTCAAAGATAAATTTTAACGGGTTGTTTTGTTAGGATTAAACTTTTTTCCTCGAAAGACTTGTTGGAGTGGCAGGGAATGCTTTACCGTCGAAGAAATTAAATCATAGGTGGTCCTCATGATATTTGCTGCATGTGTCAAACACTCTGATGAGATCTTTCTAGGTATTAGTTCTTTTGATACGCTCATAGCCCTATGAGGCAGGCATTGCTAGTTTTAACAGATGAGAATATCTGAGGCTGGAGAGTAGGCATTGAATCCCACACTCTCAGGAGTCAGCAGGTGTTAGTAGAGAGATGAGCAAGCAGGTAGCATAGATGAGGGATCCAGAAGCCTCAGTTACAAAGTAGGGAGAAAGGGCTAATTATAAATTTAGTGTCCAAAAAAGTAGGAAAAAATTCGCATGTTGGTGTTTGGAAGTGGGAATTTCTCTTTCCTGGTTTTCATCCATAGTTAACATTTACTGAGTGCTGACTGTGTACAGGCCACATGTTCAATACCTCACCCTATTACCTCATCACTCCTCACAGCAGCCCTACTGAGTAACGGTATGATCTCATTTTACAGATGGGAATACTGAGGCACAGGGAGAGGAAAAGCAACTTGGCAAAACAGAAGTCACAGAGCCAGGGAGCCCAGTTATGAGCCACTGTGACATATTTAAGTTTGCCCCAACATATAACCCAACTTGCCATCACTATGCTAAGAATTCAGATATCCATTTCAAAGGCTAATGGTGAAAACAACGGCAGATGCCATTCACCAGGTGTTTACGGTATGCAAAGCACTGTGTAAGAAGTCCCATGAGGTGATTTTATCTCGGGAAATGTCCTCAATCTAAACATACAGCAGGAAGAATAAAAACCGAAGCACTGGTCGATGCTGATTTAAGTATCCACTGTTATCAGGAAAAGTATGACACATGGTGCACAGCTTCAGGCGATAGGAATGCAAGCAACACTCAGTGTCCCTGTGCTGGAAAACCGGGGTGGGCTGGTGGGAACGGGCAGATGCACTCGGCCTGGGCCAAGGCCTCCAAAGTCTGTGACCTCAGATGGATACAAATCCATGACCATCTGGACAAGGCACAGAGCGCTGGGGAAACACAGGAAAGAATATCTGAATGCTCCTCTTAGAGGGTTTCTTAGAGGAAAGTGTGGCAGGAAAAACCTGCAAGTTGTAATCACAGTTGACGGACGTTGTTGACCAAGAGAAGGCTGGGTTAGGAAGGTTGAGAGGCTTGTCCGACCTAACACCTGGGTCCTCTGGACCCGCCTGGTTCTGCATCCTCTCAGCACCGGCACCTGCATCCTGAGCTCACCAGCCCAGGGCCTTCCCCACCTCCTCACCCAGGGCAGCCGGCCTGGGTGCATCTCTGAGGGATGGACTAGCAGGGAAATCCCTGCATCACAGAGACTTGGGTTGTCGTTTCACAGCTCTTCCAGATCAGTTTTCTCAGAGGAGCCTCACAACCATTTTGTGGATGATAACAGCCAGAACCAACATTTCCATTTGCAGGTAAAAAACATGAAGCTGGGAGGGTACGTGGTTGTCCTAAGTTTCCCAGGGAAGGTGCCACAGTCATGGAAAAAGACAGGAGCAGTTGGTCCTCAGGGAATCCCAGTGCCACAGCTGCAGGAAGGAGGAGCCTGGATGGAGGAGGAAACTTCCAGAACTGTGACTCTGTGGCCAGGAGCCCTTGTGAGCCAAACTGCATTATCTGGATGATGCCAGTGCTTTTCCAGTTTCTCCCAGTATGCATCCACTATGGTATTGGTATGAAACTCAGAGTGAAAAAAAATCTCAGACTGAAGCAGAATGGAATTCTGAAGGAACAAATTCCAGTCAGAAGTGGAGATGAATAAGGCTGTCTGACCTCACTCCTGTTACACCTACAGCCATCCCTACAGACACATCCCACCCTGCTACACACACCCTTCATGTCACGGGGAGCAGCCTTCCAGCCCCTTCTGGGTCTGGTCTTAAGTAAAGTCACTCAGCTTGCCATCATTAGCTACCAGGGGAAAAAAAAAAAAAAAAAAAAAAAAACTGCTGAAACATCATTTATAAAAAAAAAATCAAAATTACAGTTTATTAGCAGATTCCCATCATTTGATTGGACGAGTACCCGTTTTAACAATCTGCTTTTCCCATGAGGGCCTTTCATGACTAACCCAGCCTGGCAGGTTAGCTGGGAAGCAGAGGTAAGATCAAAATGCAGAGCTCTGCCCTGGTCCAGGAACTTCCACATGCTACGGGCACAGCCCAAAGACAACAACAACGGGGCTCCACAGGACCTGTGTCAATGCTTTTCCCTGGGGAGCCATGAAGGACCAGTAGGAAACTGTTGCTCTCAGAAACTCCCTAGTCAGGGTGAGTCCTTCAGATTTCATTCCCTTTCAATTCTGAAGCAGTTCAAGAGGATTTCTGTAAGAGGTTTTCTACATCTTCTTTTTTTGTTTTGTCTTTTTAGGGCTGCACCCGCAGCACATGGAGGTTCCCAGGCTAGGAGTCTAATCGAAGCTACAGCTGCCAGCCTACACCACAGCTCATGGCAATGCCACATCCCCAACCCACTGAGTGAGGCCAAGATCGATCTCACAACCTCATGGTTCTTAGTTGGATTCGTTTCTGCTGCACCAAGACGGGAACTCCAAGTTTTTCTACTTCTAAGTCATACTATAGCCAGCCTCATAGATGATTCGATATTATATTACAAAAACATACATATATACACACACACACACACACAT
The DNA here is from genome assembly GCF_054392235.1 of Sus scrofa. Taxonomy (NCBI): domain Eukaryota; kingdom Metazoa; phylum Chordata; class Mammalia; order Artiodactyla; family Suidae; genus Sus; species Sus scrofa. The sequence goes on from NC_139393.1 coordinate 72,128,973, forward strand.
ATAATGTATGTGTTTACATTTATATATATCTTTTTTTTTAGAACTCATCAAAACAGTTTATTAAAAATATTTAATGCAACCTCTATCTATGTATATACATTTGTGAATCTTTTACTGCCAGCTGTCTCAAACTCTTTATACAAGTTAGTTGAAGACAAAAATAGTATCCAAACAAAAAGCCAACAATCTAAAGAAGGAAACAGGAAATTCTGGTGCACAACAAACATCCCTTCCTTGAAGCCAATCTCATCTCTTCCACACTCCCAGGAATTCCAAGGAGCATAACCCAAGCTACACACTCAATCCGCAGGCCCCCCCCCCATATGTAATTGGAATTCAGGCTCATCTGATGGCCCACCTTCCCACAGCCAGTGCCTCTGTACCTCTGTCACACTATGTCACAGAGGCAATGATGTGGGAGAAAGAAACAATGAAATGCAAGGGTCAGTGGTGCTGAGACAAGGAAAGGCAGTTCTACTCTTTGCTTCTACAAAAGCCAATGACCCGCCCCTTATGCTGAGTCTCAGGCTGGCTTTGTTCTCAGTGTCCAGAGGCAGCAGCTCCTTCTCCTGCGCTCCCCCTTCTGGGAAGAAATGACTGGGGGCACCTGCTTCCCATTTTCTTTTTCTTGGACATTTCCACTTCCTAAAGCTGCAGTCAGTGTGTTTTGACTGTGGGGAGGAGGGAATGACACGTTCCATGGTGGTCCCACCACTGTGGGCACTGGGGGCTCAAGGGCCTCAGGAATAGTCCTTTGTGTCCAGGAAAGGAGATAAAAAGTCAGTTTTTAAAGCAAAGCCAAGCTCTCAATTTTTCTTTTTTTTTCCTGAATGGGGTGTGTGGGGAAGAAAGGCTTTGCAATTTAGTTTTCCTCAGTCAACTACAGCGTGTTGCTGAGGGTGGCTGACTGCAACTTCACATGCTCAGAGCAGTCCCAACCCTTTTTTTTTAAAATTGAAATGCTTAAATCCAGCTTTTGCATCTTACCTTCATCTTTACCTGTTTTACCAGTAGGAAGATTTCTTGGGAGTGATTTTAATGACAAGAATTGTAGATAATCAAGATTCCTTAATGTTATCTTGGACTTTGGCAAATTGTATAAAAATTACATGAATTTCAAATATTTAGTGTTCAGTGGTCTATTTTGAAAATAACTGACTTTTATGTGAGCGTCTACATGGGAAAGGATCCATTAAACTCTTCAAGGATTACAAACCTGGATTCTCTGTGCAAACTCATGAGGGGATATTTATGGGCCCAGAAACTGTAACAAGAACTTTAATGCAACATCATGCCATTATCAGTCTATTTCTCCCACTCAAAAAGACATATGGTTTTTTTTAAATGTAACTACCCATTACTGAGTGCTCAACATGGACTTAGATGTTACGCTAAGAGTTTTATTACCAGGACTTCATTGTGTCTTCCCAACGACCCTCCTGAAGTTGGTCTTATTTCCCTACTTTACAGAGAAGGAAAGTGCGGCTTTGTGGGGCAGAGGCAGGAAGGGGGGAGCCAGGACTCAAGCGTGGAAAGGGAGACCGCAGGCCCCGCTCCACCACTCTCACAGCGCTGACCTCACACATGGTTGTCAGGTGGAAGCGCACCACACAAGCAGATTTTCTTCATGCTGCCTGCCTTCCTCCTCTGGAAGGCGAACGGCTCCAGTTTAGCCACCAACTATAATGTGACTGGACAGGCCACAGATCTGGGAGGGATGAGTCAGTGTACGCGATGGCATCCACACTCCTGATTCCCCTCTGCTGGGACAGGGCCTCTGAATGACATCACCTTAAGGGGATGGACTGTCCTGCAGTGGGGACCACTGCTCAGAATCCAGGGTTTTCTTCAGCCATACTTAGCATCACTATTATAAAATATTAAATAAATTGTCTGAGATTTTATTTAAGGGAATGAGAAAGTATTAGATGAGGAAAAGTACAGAACACTTAACACTTTAGAAGTGATGCAATTAAAAATGAAAATGATCAAGTATCTTCCAAAGCTTGTCAAATATACCAAGGATGAGCAGAATTAGCAAAGATGAGTTCAAACACACTGGGCACTATGTCCTTTAAAACAAAACAGAACAACCCTTTTCAAGCCCCTTCCTGACCCCACTCTCAGCAGATAACAGAAAGAAAAGACTGGCTCTCACAGGGAACTCAGCTTCTGGCAGCACCTGCTGCCCTCCACCCACAGGGGCCTTTTCCTCTCATCTGGGATCAAAGGTCACCTCCTGGAAGCTCCGCCCACCTCCTCCTGGACCAGGCTCCCCACTGCCTCCAACTCCACAGCCAGTTTGCCTTCCAGGACTTTCTGCACAGCCCTCTCGCACAATCAGGATCCAGAGGCAGGCAGCAAAGGGGGTGTCTCTGGACGTCCCCTCAGGCGACTAGAGGAGACCCATGAGGGGAGGGCTTCGTGCCTGACTCCCCCCTGAGCCTCAGGGCCTCAACGTTGGTCCCTGTTTGGTGAAGGGAAGGAGGGAGAGAGGGAAACACCACCATGTCCTCCTCCGACCCACAAACTAAACCCCAACAAGCAGCAGCCCCTCCTCAAAACCTTCATTCCCAACAGGCCTCCCTCCTGTTTCAGTCAGACTCCTTCAGAGCAGCCTGCCCACACCTCCGCTCCCTCCAGGCCTCTTCCAGTCTCAGCCCTTGGCCCTCTGGCCTCCTCCCAGCTGAAACCTTCTCCTCTGGTCACCACAGGCTTCCTGGTCCCACATCAGCCAGCAACTCTCCACGGTCGTAGCTTCTCCTTTGCCTTGAAGAGACCTGTCCTTCCTCGGTTCCCCAACCTATTCCCTCCTCTCTTCCCTGCTGTTCATATGTGTCTCCTCTGCTCTTGCTCTGAATAGAAAGGCCTCCATAACCTTCTGATCTTGGCCCCTAAAAATGCTTCACTCTCTCTAGGCAACCTCACCCATCTTCAAAGATTCAGCTACTACCTGCTCAGTGAGGATTACGCAGGTGCTGAGCTCACCCCAGGTCTCTCTCAAACACCAGATTCTCACTTCCAATTAGATAAAGTATGTCTGCATCTGAAGGTCCCAGAACGTCAAGATAATTGACCTAAAAGTGACAGAGCTGGGACTGGAAATCAGTGAGACTAGCGTTTTCTCTCCTCACACCACTGAGAATGTTTTACACGGAAATCAGGCAGCATCCATCACTGTCCTTCACACCAAGGAAAAATATGTGACAGTTTCTGATTATGAGGACTAATTAACCATGTGCTCAGCACACAGCGGGCAGCCAGCTCTGCAAACCCAGCTTGCTCTAAGCAGTAGCAGAGTTACAGGACCTTTCGCAAAATGTTTTCAAATTAATTAACAATCACTGTCAAAATGGGTTTGTAGGGAAAGACTGCTTCTGAGGATAAATTATGTAGCTAAACTGAGCAGGACACAGTTATAAAATGAGTTTGCAGAACGGGAGTTCCCGTCGTGGCGCAGCGGAACTGAATATGACTAGGAACCATGAGGTTGCGGATTTGATCCCTGGCCTTGCTCAGTGGGTAAGGACCCAGCGTTACTGTGAGTTGTGGTGTAGGTCACAGACGTGTCTCGGATCTGGCATCGCTGTGTCTGTGGTGTAAGCAGGTAGCAACAGCTCTGATTAGACCCTTAGCATGGGATCTTCCATATGCCACGAGTGTGGCCCTAAAAAGACAAAAGACAAAAAAAAAAAAAAAAGAGTTTGCAGAAAAGAAAAACATCAGATCTCTTTGCAGTAAAAGTACTCTGCCTCTGAGGCTCAGCTTACTTCTCACTGGTAAACAGTGGAAGCCTTTGCCCGCAGGCTACATGGTTTGCAGTCAGATATTCATGGCTGCATTTCTGCGCACAACTTTTGATAAATGCTTTTCATTTCTAAAAAGAACACGTGGAAATGAAGAAAATCCTCACAGCCTAAATCACTGAAAAGTAGACAGAATTAAATAACAGAACAAACATCCCACAGGAGCAACAATACTGAATGAGATGAGAGCTGAGGTGACCCAACATCATTCTTTAGAATCTCAAGGTCACAGACAAAACAAAGCCTGGAGAGAAGCTATTTTGTGGATGTCTCTGTCATTTTTTAAGACACCTTAAGACAGAGCAATCGATGGATGAAAAGAAAAACTGTCTACAAAGACAGAAAAGACATCTGACTTTGACAAAGACAGCTGACTTTGATCCTATACTGAGTTACTGGTTTAAAGACTTTGTATCATCAATAACTGCTTTCTATTGTCCTTGTTCAAATATTATTTTCACTTTAACATTACCGATCCTTTCTTTGAATGTAACCACACCTGGATTTATCCAAAACAAAACAAAACAATGACAACAACAAAAAACAGTGCAGTGAATATGTTTTCTGGTAACACAGTGCATCATTTCGTTAATCTAGGCTCTCTTTCCATAAGACGTGATATTTCTATATTATGAAATGTGCTCACGGTAAAGGGAATCCACGCCAGATACCTGGACGGCAGAGGGAGACCTACTCACCAAGCATGTCGCTGCTTCAAATCAACCTTGACGTGACTGTGTGCCCACTGCTGCAGCAGGTATTACTCATGTTAACTCAGCCTCCCAATCACAACCGCACCTTTCTCTTCCAAACACAGCCTTTTACTAAGATAACAGGACACAGCGCCAGGCTGAAAGGCCCACCCTTAAACCCCATGAAAGGCCTTAAAAAAATAGTTGCTTTGCTTCCCTGTGAGAACTTTAACGTGGCTATTACTTTACCTGCACGAAATCTTGAAAGATCTGGGGCAGCAAGTCATCCATATGCCCAGTGTCTTTGGAGAAACGATTTAAAATTCTTCCTGCAAGAACAGAACATGAGAAATTATTCATTTCCCCAAATAGACCCTTGAAGAGAAACAATTCACGAACAAATCAAAATAATATTTTTTAAGTATATCTATTCAGTATATCACAGATTCATGTGAAATAAGCCCATGTCAGTGGTAAAGAAAGTGAAAATACAATGACACTTAAAAAGAAACAAAAATGCCACCAAATGGCAATGAGTGGAGCACTGACATTGAGCTCTGAGTTTTAAAAGTATGGGGGTGGGATCCTGCGGCAGCATCGGGAAGGGCTGGTGCATTTGAGAATGGTCCCTCCTTTTAGATCCATCCCATCTAAGACTCGTTCCAGGTGCTAAGTCGGTGAATACACAATTGCAAAATATTTAAGTTAATCCTAATTATGACTCTAATTTTGCTTTAGTTATCCAAATAAATTTTGCTAAGTGATACTTTTTAAACAAAGATAATTTTAACCTCTCTGTAATTTTTCCCCTCAAGATACAACAGAGGACCTTACATTTTGGGAAATTGTGGATTCCTGCCACTTTCAAGTTATGAGTTTCCCAATGGAGTTATAATGGTTATTTTCAGAGGTGTACTGGGTGTGATGAATACAGACTCCTGCATAAGCATCCAAGGAGACTAGAGGGATGGCAGCAGAAAAAAAGAAATATTACTTACTAACTAAAAGTCACTTATCCTCATTGATTTTATTTACCTTCTCAGAATCCACAAAAATAGTATATCCTAGAGGCTGCAGGATTAGAATGACAATTTCTAATAAATACCTAGTGTAAACTAAAAATGCTGGCTGTCACATCAGTAAACAAAGGATGCTGCAGCCATCAGACACTGCAGCCACCCCCCAACAGGGCACCCTGAGGAAACAGGATGAGAAAACACAGGATACTGGCCCCAGATGGCTGGGGTGCAGATGAAAGGAATGATTTCAGACTCTTGTATCTTCTCAAACATAGAAAAACACTAAATTCCTTAACGTGAGATACCTGGTTTGCTTTTATTAAGAGTAATCATTTGATGTTTTGACAACCTGGTCTTTGTGGCAGAAATTCCTATTATCCTGGCTGCCCCACTTGCCTCTCCGAAGCAGTCTCTGAGAGTGACCTGAGATGCTGTGTCATAGGCTTAAGTCCTCAGTTTTGCCCACTGAATAAAATACACCTCTCAGCATTTAGGTTGAGCTTTTTTTTTTCAGTTGACACTAGTTTTATAATGATCAAATAAAAAGAAACTGATGTTACACACACACACACACACACACACACACACGGGATATATTTGGAGTAGCAACTCTGGAAAAATGTCATCTAGGCCCCCAAACTTCATTTGTAATTGACTCTTCAGGAGGCCAGCCTGCAGGTGAGATGTGGGCACTCTAGGTGCTCTTCCTGACCTCTGTCAGGAGACTTCCTCCCGAGACCCTTCACACCAAGACACAACCAGACCATGAATGACCAGAGGCTGGGGACTCAGTTTCCACTGCCCAGGACATGCTGGCTGCCGTTCTCCATAAGGTGCCTGACTCACCGGAAGTAAAGGATGTGCCCAGGCCAGGAGCTGAGGACTGGAGATTGTCCCCCTTGACCAGGCCATTACAGGTGGGGCCTCAATGTTCCTGTCTCTACCTTAGGAAATTCAGACACCAGAAACTGTCTTTTGGTGACACTTTTGAAGGACCAGTGACAACCTTTCTGAGCCTCTTAGGGATCCCGGCTTTGGAGGGTGATTCTCAGGATTAAAGGGCTCCTGAATTTGAAGAACCCAGTCTCCAGGCCAGGTGCATTAACAGGTGCTCAACCACCAAGGTGAGAAATGACTTTGATCCCCAGGTTCTGCAGCATCACGGCCCCTGGGAAGGTCTACCAGGCACCATAGGAAGGGCCATGTGATAAAGTGAAGATTCTGACTCAAGAGTGTTAGGGGGGAGCTAGAGAGTCTTCATTTTTTCCAAGCAGCCAGGTGATGCCCTATCTGCAGTTTCCCAGACCAGCTTTGAGGGCGAAGAAGATGGGTTATTATTTAAATGGGTCTGCTTTAGGAACATTAAAATCAAATTAGAAATTTTTCTCCATATTCTTATGGATTTTGCAGCCAGCCTAGTTATTTTTTAACTCCTCAAAGTAGCAATACCAAAATAAGGAAAATATACATCAAAAAATGTTAAAGGCAGGAGTTCCCACTGTGGCACAGTGGGTTAAAAATCCAGCTGCAGGGGCTCAGGTCACTGTAGAGGTGTGGGTTTGATCCCCGAGCCAGCACAGTGTTGCCACAGCTGCAGTATAGGTCACAGCTTTGACTCAGATTCAATACCTGGCCTGGGAACTTCCACATGCTGCAGGTGCAAACAAGTTAAAGGCATAGTTTAAATGCTTGCGGTTTTTTTTGATGGAAAAAATGTAACTGTTTACCATAACAGGATTCAGAAATACTCAAGTATGATTCAGCCAAGAAAGTTTTGAAAGCAATACTGGAATATTTTTAAGAAGAAAAGGCTACTTAGAGATGAACAATATGTGAAAATCACCCCTTTACCTTTCACCAGATGTGAGAGTCTTAAGGTCTGAGAGACTCTGGTGTTGACAACTAGTGTAAAATTCAAGGAAAGCAAATAGGATGAGAAAAAAACACACACCCCCCCAGGATGGAATGTCCAAGATGGTCAAAAAAATAAACTCATTCACCAATGAGCTGAGTATAGAAAATGTGAGATAAGAAAGTTCAGTGGTTACCTCCTTGCACTAAGCAACATTAAGAGACTAGGCGTTCCCCTTGTGGTGCAGTGGAAATGAATCTGACTAGTATCCATGAAAATGTGGGTTCAATCCCTGGCCTCGCTCAGTGGGCATTGCTGTGAGCTGTGGTGCAGGTTGCAGACACAGCTCAGATTCTGCATCACTGTGGCTGTGGTGTAGGTTGGCAGCAGTAGCTACAATTTGACCCCTAGCCTACTGAGTAGTTTGCTGTTACATAGTAGGATCTCATTGCTTATCCATGCCTGGGAACTTCCCTATGTCATGGGTGCAGCCCTAAAAAGCAAAAAAAAAAAAAAAAAGGAAGGAATGAAGAAAGGGAGGGAGGGAGAGAGGGAGGAAGGGAGGAAGGGAGGAAGGAAGGAACATGAACATTAAGAGACTATTTCAGAAATATTTCATTGGGCTTTGTGATAGACTGTTGTAACCAGAACGGTGATTCTAAGTTCATGGCCTCATAGTACTAAAGTTTTCTTAAAAGTCTCCAAATGAAATCCTTATGATGAATTCCCTTCACACACATTCTATGACTCTTCATCCATATGACAGGTGGCTCCTGCTGAATTAGCTCCAGGGATGAAGAGGGAAGGGGGACTTACCGTGAACAGGGGAACCCAGTCCATTTTCAGACTGTTGTGTTAGACAGGGCTTCCTCATATGAAACTGAACCTTCTTTCTGGAACATCCAACCTCTGCTGCTGATTCTGCCCTTAATAACCACACAGAGTGAATCTGATTTCTTTTGATATGATAGCCTTTCACCTCCTTGAAGGAAGTGAATTCCTTGAGTACTTGGCTGTCCTACAAAACATCTTACTCCCAGTACACCTAAAGTGAACAGAAAGAAGCCTTTAAAGTTGACCCATAACTACCCTACACTCAATCTCTCAAGCTCAGCCTTAGGTCTCTGCTCAAACTCACATAAAAATTCATTCAGTTTTGACGTCTCTTGACCTCACATAATTACCAACAGGACTCACCCTGTCATTTAAAATAAACTCATTCACATCCACCTTTCTTTAGCAAATCAAAGCTACCATGTTTCTAGGAACAGTGAGGAGAGAGGAGACAGAAGAGAAGTACCGACCTTCCCTCTCTTCCCTCACTGCTGACCGTGGGTCCTTATTCTGATGGGGGCCCGCTCCTCTCTCTTCTTCCCACCAACAAGGTCCTCGATCCCGGCCAAATCTCTCCAGATCTCAGCCTTAGCCCTTGCTCCTCCTTGAGACTCTGGATGACAAATTTAGCTCCAGGAATCTGCCACTCACATGAGCCCCTTTATCTTTATTGGACAGGTTGGAGTAACTGTGCTGCCCTCTCAGGAGCCCCCACAGCCCTGGCACAGCTAACTGACCAGAAGGGCCCAGGGGGAACTAAGCCACTGACTAACTACCAATCATTCTGATTTCCCTGCCAAGAACTATGAGGCCAGGAGAGAATCAGGAAAGTGGAGCAGACTCACCACACCCAGCAAAGGTGACAGGCAGAGGGGCTTGGGAACATGCAGGAGCCCTGTGACAATGGCCCCAGCTCCCATAAGGACCCAGTTCCCAGCTGCAGCTCCCAGGAAAGTCAGCACTGCTCCAGCTCCACAAGATGCCCATTTCCTTTCATTCAAGTCCTCCTCCTCTGAACTAACCTGGGTAGGTTCTGCCCCTAGAACCCAAAGCCTGGACTAGAACAACCACCACAGGGACAACAACTGATGCTTACTAAAATTAAAATGAGAGATTTTTGTAAGGTTAAAATTTCAAATTACTAAGTACCTTTGAAATAACAAAATTTATTTTAGTCATTTTAACAGAACATTTTTCATGCGGACAAGAGACCTTTGTTGACTTTTAATTTTATTTCTTTTCCATTATGGTTTATTACAGAATATTGAATATAGTTCCTTGTGCTATACAGTAAGGTCATGTTAAACAAAAGATAAAGAGCATAAATACGTCTTTTCATGAGAACCCAGATATAATATTTTGAGTATCGATGGTTTAACTGCTTTTAAACATGTTCTTTTTGGTTACTTACAGTTACTTAAGATACACTACAAACCCCATCCCATCCAATAACTTTTTTTTTTTTTTGGTTTTGACTATAGCACATGGAAGCTCCTGGGCCAGGAATAGAACATGCTCTACAGCAATGACCCAAGCCACTGCAGTGACAATGCCAGGCCCTCAACCTGCCACATGAAGAAGGAACTCCCCAATTATTATTTAATTAAACTTTACTTACAATATTGTACCAATTTCTGCTATATAGCAAAGTGACACAGTCATGTACATTTATACATTTTTCATATATACATATACAGATACACACACACATATATATGTATATATGTTTCTATCATGATTTTCCCAGGAGATTGGTCAGAGCTCCCTGTGCTACACAGTAGGACCTTACTCTCTATCCATTCTAAGTGTTTAATAGTTTGCATCTACCAACCTCAAACTCCTATCCCATTGCACTCCTGCCCACCTTCCCCCCGGCAACCACAAGTCTGGTCTTTATGTCTTTGAGTCAGTTCCTGTTGTGCAGATAGGTTTTCTGCCATATTTTTTTTTGTTAAAGTATAGTTGATTTACAATGCTGTACCAATTTTTGCTTAACAGCAAAGTGACCCAGTCACTTATATTCATTTCTATTGTGCTCTATCCCAAAAGACTAGACATAGTTCACTGTGCTACATAGTAGGACCTCATTGCTTATCTATTCTAAATGTAACAGTTTGCATCTACTAACCCCACACTCCCAGTCTATCCCACTCCTTCCTTCCCCCTTGGCAACCACAAGTCTCTTCTCTACGTCTCTGGGTCTATTTCTGTTTTGTAGATAGGTTCATTTGTGTCCTATTTTAGATTCCACATATGAGCGATACCATATAGTATTTGTCTTTCTCTTTCTGACTTACTTCACTTAGTATGAAAATCTCTAGTTTCATCCATATTGCTTTGAGTTGCATTTTGTCCTTTTTATGGCTGAGTAGTATTCCAATGTATACATGTACCACACCTTCTTAATCCATTCATTTGTCAATGGACATTTGGGTTGTTTCCATGTATTGGCTACTATGACTAGTGCTTCTATGAACATAGGGGTGCATACATCTTTTTGAATTGTAGTTTTTCCAGATATGTGCCCAGGAGTGGGACTGCTGGATCATATGGTAGCTCAACATTAATTTCTGAGGAACCTCTACACTGTTTTCCATAGTGGTTGCACCAATTTACATTCAACAGCATAGGAGAGTTCCCTTTTCTCCACATGCTCTTTAGCATTTGTTATCCATAGACTTAGTAATGACAGCCATTCTGACCAGTGTGAGGTGGTACCTCATTGTACTACTGATTTGCTTTTCTCTAATAATGAGTGATGTTGAGCATATTTTACCATGCTATTAGCTATGCATGTGTTCTCTGGAAAGGTCTATTTAGATCTTCTGTCCAATTTTCAATTAGGTTGTTTGATTTTTTTGTTGTTGAGCTGGATGTATTGTTTGTGTGTTTGGGAAATTAAGCCCTTATTGGTTGCATCGTTTGGAACTATTTTCTCTCATTCTATAGATTTTCTTTTTGTTTTATTTATAGTTTCTTTGCTGTGCAAAAGCTTTTAAATTTGAATAGGTCCCATTTGTTTATTTTTGCTTTTATTTCATTGCCTTGGGAGACTGACCTAAGAAAACATTTGGACAGTTTATGGCAGACTGTTTTGTCTATGATCTCTTCTAAGAGTAAAAATACTCAGTGTTTATCCAAAATGTATAAGGGACTCATTGTGTTACCTAACACTCAAACTTTATTCTCATCTGACTACTTGGATATAGCAAGAACCAAGAGACATACACCAGAAGGCCAGGTTGATTAAGCCTGAAACTCCTACTGTCTCCTTTGTCAAAAAAGATGTGAGTGGATAGAAAATGTGGCACCAAGGGGAATTAAAGCTTCTTTGGTCGAGTTTTAGAATTCCCTAATGTAGCAGTGAAATCTACTCACCTGGTCTAAAGATTGAGAATTTGTTAATAAATAGCAGCTTATCTGACTGTAGGATAAACCACTGACTCCTGGATTACAAAGGTGCTGCCTTTTATTACTCTGGCTATTTCTATCTACAACTATTCATTTAATCTTGAAGTCAAAGAAGAATAGTTTTCTAGTAACACTGATTAGTCATCACCCTGAAATAGCTAGTTATCTTCCTTTCATTTACAGGACTATGTCAAGACTGACACTGAAAAGTTGGTACCAATAAGAAATACTTCTGTCCATAGCATTGTCCATTAGTGAAACTCATTAAGCCATATTTGACTCCCTTTTCATTTTTATGCTAAGTAAAAAGAAGAATATACATAAAATTTATATTGGCATGTGGTACAATTTTAAGATGTTATTGTCATTTTATTATCCAAAAAGCGAAAACAATAAATTTATCGTTCCCCAAAAGAAATAAATTTTTGAGCCCAGGCAGTCTGATACTAACAGGAGATAAAAGGAAAAAATTCTAAAAATAATGACTACATATACAAAAAAAAAAAAAGACTACATACAAGAAAGTAATCATTTCCTTCTTAATTTATCTCTAAATATTAAATGATGATGAAAAAAATTAACCCATGATTCTGAGACTATTTCAAAGCACCACTGCTGATCTGACACGTAGAATTCTTTAACGTAAGAAAATACATTTAAGAACAAACCCAGATATACGCCGGTATCTGTTCAAGTATCTTTGTATAGAACAGAAAGAACTGAATACAATGATTTTCTTACCACACCCTCAAAAATCTCTATTTTTCAATTACATGCCTCAATCAGAATAAATGATAAGATCAGTCACTGAGCCAAAAGAACACTTCTAGAAACAACCACATGAATATCAGACAGAAATCACTACCTAATTATCGATTTAAGCATCCCCAAATCAGGGCTTAGGCTGTGAATCAACCAGGGCCGATGCTCTGGTTTCTGCTGCTGTGTGAACAACACGCTGCCCTGCAGCACTGCTTCCCCCAGCAGCAGACCCGGAGGCAGGACTTTCCCACCATGAGGAGCACGACTGCATTTGGAAGAACGTCTGGGCAAGCCTAAAATAGACTTTCCAAGTGTTCAAGAGGCTGAAATGATTCCCCATGGGATATGATCTATTAAATTGCAAATGCAAAAAAGAAAGAAAAGAAAAGAATTCCAGAACAGAGAACTTGATTTTATGATGGCTTTCCATTTAACAACAGGATTTTAGTAAATTTCCACTCAAAATATATTTCGAAGATTGCCATCTATTTCTAGATATTAAAGAGTTTCTACCTAAATGAGGGGAAATTTCTAACAGATTAATCCTGGTTTCCAAGAATGGAAAGCATACGCAACACACACACCATAGCTGATTAAATGATAACACTACTTATGGAGAAAATGCCATTGCTAATGTCTGACCTACTGCCAAAGCATCTGTAACCTGATTCTAAAAAGCTCAAAGGGAAGTGCGTGTGGATATTTACAAAGGTTAACGCTGGAAGTGCTGCTTCCCTCTTCCTCCCCTAACAGACTTTTCAGAGAGGAGCTCTGCACCCAGACAGTCCTGATGGGTCAGGAGAGCATTTCAGCTTCATCAAGAAACCAGGCTGAGTTTGCTGTAATCTCAGAGATGATGATTTTAAATAAAGAATCACTTTATTTCTGAAATTCCGCTCACACTCCCACTGGTATGATTTCATTTTGAAAATGATCTATCTTAAAGTTCCAGGAAAACAGGTTTTGAAATTTCCTGAAATCAAGGACAATCATTACATAATTGATTATGAAAAAGAAATACACCATAGGGTTATGCTTGTAGGTATCTGTGTTTTGTTTATAAATGCATTGAGCTCTCCAATCTACAACTGTATTAAATTCTGAATCTGTATCTTTTCCATATGCAGTCGTAGAATATTGACATTTTTTAAAAACAATTCACTGTCAGCAATTATTTAAGTGTGCAAATGCCTTGAAAGACAGGGACTTTTTGGTCCCAATGCTTGGGACCACAACTGACAACCGGTAGATGACCAATAAATGTTTGATGAGTGAAAAGGCCACTCTTCTGACCTGAGGCCAAGAGAGGGGCAGTGACTGGCCCAGCTCTCCCAGAGCTGTGTTCCAGCACAACTGGGACATCACGACATCTCCACCTACCTCTCAGCTTCCTGTCCAGTAACAGTTTTTAGAGGTCTAAGATGTTTAAAAATGGATTAATTCCTCCTCTTTATCTCTTAAGGGCCTGAGGTTTGTACAGTAGAACTATCAGGTATCAACTATTTAACCAACTTAAGTGCCAAAATTCATCTTCAATGTAGAACTACATCCCAGAGAAAGTATTAGGTGTTTGACAGTTTCATTTCCTTAATTGACAGACAACAGAACTTGGAAGCTTGGAAGTCTGGTTCCACGAAACACAGCTTCCAAAGAACCAACATGTGTGGTTTTTATTTCATGCCATCACATACCAAAAACAAAGTCCATCATAAATAATCTACTATGAATTCCCCTTTTGCAAATAAACTATAGGAAAGAGATTGATTGACTCTACCACCAAAAGAGTAAATAATTCAAGGTCCCTAAACATTTTGGGCAAAGTAGGTCTATCTTTGCAGTACTTATTTGGGCTTCTACTTTCTTGAAGGAATGAAGTCCTGCTAAGAGATACAGGAGGGGGAGGCAAGATAAACACTAGGGTCCTGACTGCTCTAAGATGAGTGGCCCTGAAGCTCTAAACTTGCTCCCAACTGTTTGAATAACAAATGCATCAGCATCTGGAGGAGCCTACAGGTCTTGAACATGAAGATCCTGGTGAACTGTGGTCATGAGCACTCAGAGGCTATGATAATAGAAATCCAGTCCCACTTAATCCTCCCAACTTTATGACTGTAGTTTTCACATTAGCTGACAAAGTGGAGCAACTTCACAGCCATATTAGCAGGAACTCCTCCAATCACTTTCTCATACTGGCTTCATAATAAATAAGGTGTATGAGGGGCCTCTGCAGTTTACCAGCCAGTGCTCGGCACGGTGCCTGGACTGAACAGCATATGCTGAGTAAATCTACACAAGATATTTCCCTGAACAGTCTTATTTCATATTCACAAAAGTCTTGTGAAACTGGAGAGGCAAAAGTTATTTCCAATTCACAGAAGAGGAAGTTCCCAGACACCAAATCATTGTTCTTCACGGGTCTGTTAGATACTGACCGTGCGCTAAGTGCTGTGAGTGTACTGTCCTGCTTAATGCCCACAGTATCAAGATATAGATAAGATACATGAGGAGAAAACTGAGAAACAGAGAATTTCAGTAAGTAGCACATAAACATCAATATAACTAGAGCCATCTATCACTATGAGTAACTAGCACCAGGACTGAACCCAGGCACTTGACTCTAGAGCCCGTACTTACAACCATGATGACACCCTGCTTTGAGATTTGCCTGCCCAGAAATACTCACCTGCTTTAGCCTTGGTCACATGCCTAGTTGAAGGTCAGGCCAAGGCTACTCCTCTCCTCCCTCCAGCCCACCTCCCTGCTTCTACTGGTCCTGTCAATCATCGCCTGCAACAACAAAGCTGTCCTGGGACTCACCACTAGTCCAACCAACTGAACAGAGTGGGCATGCATGCTGATGAACTATTCGTGAGCGAACCCAGGTCAGGAGCTACCTTCAAAGCAGGACAGGTCAAAGGCCTCAGGGCGGAGGAAGCAACCACTGGGAAACCTCCAGGGACACTCATATTGAGAATCTTACTCCTGAAGATCCACCTGCTACAGGCCACACAACCTCTCACATGGCACTAAAAGTCCACTGTAAAACTACAGAATTAACTGTATTGAAGAGGATGTTTACATTTCACCAATCTTGGGTCTTAAGAATCTTTCATTACCATTTTAGGTCGCAGCATGTGCCAGAGCTCTGTGTTTCCAGAAATGGATGGACAATGAAAAAAGACACCCACAGCCTGTCTCTTACAGAGATTCACTGTAAGAAAGTTCTTCCTAGAAGACAACCTAGCTTAACACTTTGTAACACAGCCAACCTTTTAGCAACTAGTCAACAACACTGACACATGACTGTAGGGTGTTTCATATGCCACACAACAAATGGATTCCTAAACCATCCTACAAAGTGAATGTTCATTTACATTTCTGTACACACATAAACTGGCATAAAATCTCATATGATTCTATATTCAGATTTCGCTTGGTAGGAGAAAAATATCAAGAAAACTTTTTGTAGAAATGGATCAACATGCACAGTGACTGTCTTCCAAGCAAGCATCTTCTCCATTTTCAAATATCAAACGTAACCAAGCACTAAATGTGTAACAAGACATATTTACTGAGAAATTTGGTCTGACTCACCTGTCGGATGTCTATCGAAGAACAACACCGGAGCTCTCAAAACGGACTCCAACATTTGCTTGTGCAGAGTTTGTGAAGAATTAACAAGGATGTAGAACATCAACAGAGACCTCGAGATGCCAAATAGCACGGTACCTGCAGTGAGAACTGGAACAAAGAAACATCGCTCAGCACAAGGTCTCTGCCTTTTCTTCAATGATGCTAAAGCATGGAAGTCAGCTTACAAAGATATGATGTATTTTATCCTATAAATATACCGTATATATAAATTCATATGTAGAATATACAATAAATTTATATTTAATGGATTCGATAATAGTTTAATATATTCACAAGATACACTTATAAACAATATAAAAATCACTATAGTCCTCTCATTAAATAGAAATGAGATGGGGAGTTCTTATCATGGCTCAGTGGTAATGAACCAGACTAGCATCCACGAGGATGAGGGTTTGATCCCTGGCCTCACTAAGTGGGTTAAGGATCCTGCACTGCCGTGAGCACAGATGCAGCTCGGATCCTGCTCTGCTGTGGCTATGGTGTAGGCCAGCAGCTACAGTCCCCAATCGACCCTAATCTGGGAACCTTCATATGCCGCAGATACCGCCCTAAAAAGACAAAAACAAAACAAAACAAACCTCAAAAGACAGAAAACCATAAAAAGTAATTGATCCTCCTTTCTCCATGTTTCAAATCTTACTATTTACCACATGTTTCATAATCTAAAATGAGGAATACATTGATACCAGCATGAATTAACAGGGAACAGGAGATATGACTGACCATTTCCATGTAAATGGTAAATTTATACAGAAATTTACTTCCATACAAAGTAGCTATTTCCATGCCCAAGTAGTTTAAAGAGCATGAAAACAACATATTTACTTGTAAGTGGAAAATTCCTTAAACGATTTAATTGTAAGAAAATATAAATTGTATTTTAACACAAGATAATTAATCTAATGAGCAAATAATCTATCACCAAGTGTTTTATAGCAACGTGAAGCATTTGGAAATGAACATAATCACTTAAATGTACAGTTTATTAATGACATAAATGGGTACTTACTATTCATATAAAAATTAAAATAGATCTCTGAACAGTTCTTGAAGCCACAATGCTAACCAGAGTGGAGAAACCTTCTGTAATATTCAATCATTTTTTTTCCTCTTCTGCTAATATATCCTTGTTATTTCATTTCTGAAAGTTGCTCAAATTCCTGATTCTATCAACAGGCATCTATCTGCCTTAGCCCACCATCCTATATGAACGCATAACAGAATCCTTTCCTTTTTCCTTGAAGCTCCCCTAGTCCACTAATTCAGAAGGCAAACAACTAATGGATTTAGGTTTCTTAGCAAGTGATCAAGGTAATAAATACCGGATTTCAAGGAGGGGCTCCTTACAAAGATAACTCACTCTACTTTTGCAGAAAGCTTGTATGAATGTTTTCTATGGGAATAGTTAATCTTTTATATAAGGATTTCCTTTAAATAGTATGTAATGCTACATATATTCTAAGAAGAAAGCCACGTAAATATTAGTCTAGCAAGCCAGATGTTAAATTAATTACACAGTTGGGGACACAGTAACATTGTGATGTCAAGGTAAGGCAGAGAAGGAACCCTAACTCCCAGACACTTGGTTTCTCCTGCTCAGCTTCTCTCGTCAGTAACTAGTGAGGCCCAGGAGATGCACAGTGTGGCGAAAGGGAGCCCTGCATACCAGCAAGGGAATAATGCTCTTATTTGGGGGGCCCTTGCTGCCAGAGGATCTCCTCCAAGTTCAATAAAAGCCAGGGTTTATTTAGATGGAAATGGAACAATCTGAACCATAGGGTGGGGATCTGTTTCTAATCCCCTTGCCCACCCATATACTGACATAAGACTCAGCTAAAGCAACCTATTACCATAGTCAATAGCCACAGATTTCCAGTGGCTGATTTTCTGAATGTGCAATCCTGGTTTAACTTCCAAAATCCAGCACAAAGCAAATGAAGAGCTTCATTCAACCTCTTTCTTCCAGAAGATTTAAAAATAATTATTCTAATTAATTCACTGAGTAAATGTGACTCAGACTATAATCTGTTGAGACATTACCAAATTACTCCTGGAAGTCCTAGTTGCTCATGTAGGTTCATTGTAAGCACCTCAGACACTCATATGATAGACCAGATGACTCAACTTTACCTGAATAAGGTGTAAAGTACCAGCCAGGATCAGGTACCAAAATTTCTTTTCCTTTTCCATGTGCCGTGGCATACAGGGTACTCTGTTCATTTGCCCTATGGAATAGGGAAGAAAAATATTATACTTTAAAAATTCAGCTTGATTTAGGAGATGTGTTTCATGCTGGAAAAAGACCCCCAGCTCACAGGACCCTGTGTCCATCTACCTTATAAAGATTCAATTTGAACAAGGACTTTCAGTTCTCAAAATTGCCTGTGAGAAGCTGCTGAAGGTCAGACATGAGGAGAAACCATGCAAGGGTCACACTCCACCAGCAGGAATTTAATTTTTCTTCAGGGAAACTACGTGAGGATCAGAAGAGGAGGCTGAACAAGCCCTGCCTCTTCCCTGGACTCTGGGAAAGTGAGGCTTCCTGTTGATTTTAGAGCACTTTGGGTCAGACCAGGAATCACTCACCAGGAAGAGAGCCACCAATCCTGAAGGACGTAGGACACCTGGAGCAGGAACAACCATCAATCAAACGCTGACATCACTGAGCCCCTCAAACCCCCACTTACGACAATGGGTGATGGGAAGGCTCCAGAAAATGGAGATGATCCTTCCCGCTCAGGTCTGCACCAAGCCTCACATCCCAGATAACCAGAGGTCAGGGAGGTGCTTATTACATGTTAAAATCTTTAAAAGACATTCTTTTTTCCCTGGAAGCTCTCTGTCATACACACACTTAACACAAGTAAGCTTCATTCATTTTGCTCCCCACAGATAACACGTTTCAATATAAATCCAAGTGGACTGAAAATATAAGAATAACAGTATAGGTTTTGGGATTTTTCAAAGGAAGAAAGCTGGACAGGTACTGGGATGGTCAGTTTATGTGTCAGCTGGGCCAGGCCAGTCTCCCATGATTCAAGCAGAGAGTGGTCTAGATGCTGCTCTGCAGGTATTTTGCAGATGAGGCTCACATCTACACTAAGACAACTGAAGCAGAAGAGGTCACCCCGAACAACATAGGGCCTCATCCAGTCAGTCAAAGGCCTTTAGAGCAAACCTTGAGGCTTCCTGGAGGAGGACGAAATTCTGCCTCAAGACTGCGGCACTGGCTCCTGCCTGATGTTCCAGCCTGAGGGCCTGCCTGACTGATTTCAGGTTCACCCACCCAGGTCCCACCGTCTTGTGAGCCAGTTCTTTGACATAAATCTCTTAAAATACATGTTAACAATAATAATAAATAATAAATACAGGAGTTCCCGTCGTGGCGCAGTGGTTAACGAATCCGACTAGGAACCATGAGGTTGCGGGTTCGGTCCCTGCCCTTGCTCAGTGGGTTAACGATCCGGCGTTGCCGTGAGCTGTGGTGTAGGTTGCAGACGCGGCTCGGATCCCGCGTTGCTGTGGCTGTGGTGTAGGCCGGCAGCTACAGCTCCAATTCAACCCCTAGCCTGGGAACCTCCATATGCCGCTTGAGCGGCCCAAGAAATAGCAACAACAACAACAACAACAACAACAAAAAGACAAAAAAAAAAAATAATAATAATAATAATAAATACAGTATAAATAGTATGTAAATATCAAGCTGAGGGCACAAACCAAAACAAATGTCCTTATTTACCTGAGCTGCGATGTTTACGAGAATAAGCAAAATGATGATATTCCAGTGAGCACCAGCTGTGAAGTAATCCTTGTAGGCCTTAAAATCAACTTTTCCCTCTGAACGGCTTTCCAGTGACAAGGTAACCTGTATAGTCTCAGTCTGGAAGGGAAAAATGGCAGTGAGACAAAATTTTATATAACAAACCTCCAAATTTCTAAAGTTCCATAATGTGCCCCATTGCAAAGCTGTGGGGAAACAGACGCATCTCCCACACTGGTAGAGTGCAAGTTGGTCCATCTCCATGGAGAAGGTGTGGAAATATCTGGACAGACTATATACATATTACCCTTGGACCCAGCCACCCTACCTCTAGGATCCTGGTAGAAATAAGGAAACATCAACTGCTTGAGGTTATTCACTGTTGAGTGCCTCTGCTTAAGGGCTTAAGGTCAGTCATGACTGTGAGCACACATTCGACATCCCTGTTCAGAGTTCCCATTGTGGCACAGTGGAAACAAATCCGACTAGAAGCCATGAGGTTGTGGGTTCAATCGCTGGCCTTGCTCAGTGGGTTAAGGATCCAGTGTTGCCATGAGCTGCAGTATAGGTCTCAGACACAGCTTGGATCTGGTGTTGCTGTGGCTCTGGCGTAGGCCAACATCTGTAGCTCCGATTAGACCCCTAGCCTGGGAACCTCCATGTGCCGTGGGTGCAGCCCTAAAAAGACAAAAGACAAAAAAAAAAAAATCTCCATTTCAAGTACAAATGCAGAAACCTGTACCCAAAATACTATGAGCCGATGTATCTGTTTAGACTGCTTGTGTCACTCAGTGATAGAAACATAAAACATAGTTGGGGCTCAAATATGAGTGAGTTTGGATAGCATGGGACACCGTATGATCCAAATCTATATGGTACCTGAATTTCAGAGAGTGATTCCTGAGTTTGGAATGTGAGGGACTAATCTGAAGACTTGTCAGAATCATCCGGGCCCCATCTTTGGATAGTGAGGGTTTGGATATTGAGAATATCTGTGTATGTTTTTAAGGGAGATCGAGTGCATTTCTGTCTGCAGGACTCAGAATGTGTTACAGAGTCACATGGGCCAAGGATGTCCTCAGCTCTGTGCTGACAACCAGGGATTCAAGGTGGATAAGATGTGGTTCTCAGTCTTGAAGGATAAGAAAGGAAGACAAGAACTAACTCCAAAGTGGCTACTGTGTGTCAGGTCCTTTGCACCTGCTACTCCTGGCCTATCACAAACCATCTGAGAATGGGGCAAAACACTACCATCAATCGCCCATGGTGCCAGAACATTCCAACATACAGGAAAAGTAGCTGATTTAATTTGGGTCACAGCAGGACTCAGTCTAAGGGGGTCTTTAAATTAAGCCACTGGGTGCATAAAGGAAGCCAGAGGCCATCAGAGCGAGCAGGATGTAACTACCAGAAATTAAAGAGTTCTCATGTCAGTGTGGGTCACATACGCCCAGGAACTCACAGCAGTACACCCACCACTGATCTCCCTAAGAGTCTCCATCCTGCACCCAAAGGGAACCCCAGTCACTCTTGTTCCCTTCGTACTCTTTTAATTCTACTAATCCCATGGAATGTGGCTTTGAAACCTTAGGGTCCACCTTGGGACAAACAAAGATGCCCTGAGTGGAGCAGAATGACCACATCACAGGAGGAGAAACTCACATCTTGGTCCTCAGGGGCAGCATCTTCCAGCGAGGGTCTGGGAGACTCTTGAGGCTGAACAGAAGATTCGGAGGGCTGACCCCTCAGAGTGGGAGAGTCTGGAACTCGAGATGGTTCAGCCTCTTCATTCGTCTTTAAAAGGATATCTTCAAAATCTACCCCAGGTTTTGGAAACTCGGCAAAAGTCCCCTTTTTCATAATTTTGCCCTAGAAGAAAGAATTTGAGAGGAATACATTTGTATTTGATACTATTAATCTAATAACATACTTATCAAGAAAAGTGAGCCAGTCCTAAATCATGATTTTCCTAAGAAAATGACCCTTAGGTTGGAATTCTGGTTGAAAGCCTAGTTCAGTTCAACTCGACACAGAACTGAGCATTCTGTCCTCTGCCAAACCCTGTGTGAGGTGCTGGGGGATTTGAAAGGAACATGTGATCACGTCTTAAAAATGCACTGAGGGAGGCAAAAAGCACAGATACTGGTGGAAGTATCGGTCAGTCTTTTTAGACATGGGAATTGAGAGAAGCCTCCTGTGACAAGCAGAACTTTAAAAAACAGTCAATTGGGGAAGATGTTCCAGGAAAGAAACTTAGGAGTGACCCTGAGGTGGGCACAAGCGCATCTGCATGGGTCAGGGTCACTCATCAGTCTTTGCTGACCACTGTCACAGGATCCTCTGCCTGCTGGGACAAGACGTGTAAGAACCAGCCCTGGACAGAGGACCCCTGAGCTGTGTCATTATGGTCTTTACACTGTCCACAAACGCAGGAAGTTCCCAACTGAAAATTCAATATTCCACCTGATAAAGTAAATAAACAAGGAGCCAGGAGACAGAGACTGAAGTGACACTAACGCCTTGGACGCCTGTGCCAGCAAACCGAAACCGAAGCCAGAATGAATGTACTGAAATCTGAGAAAAGACTTAAGAACAGCCAATCACAAGCAGCCAATCAGGCTTCCCCACATCAGGCATCTGCTTAAGCTGCAGTCAATCTAATCATTTTCTTTGAACACATGTGATATGTCATTGCACAGTTTCCCTTCCTTACAAAATTATGTAAAATAACATGCAGATGTTTTCACTATTTTCTGCCTCCATGAAACAAGACTCAGCTGATTCACTCAGTGTCAAAGAAAGTATTAGGCAAAACACCAAGATGCAAAGCTAATCAAAGGAGGGCAGCTTTGATTAAGGCAGGTGAGGTGGAAGAAGGTGGCCCAGGACCCGAGCTGGTACCCCTCTCACCCCATTCCCTGAGGTGGTCCATTGGGAGAGACACAATGAGGCCTTTGGACACCAACTGACAGTGCAGAATTAACAAATAATTGAAGATACACTGTGCTTTGCTCCACGTGGGAGGCAAAATGCATGCACTCTATTTCTATGAAATTACCTCTTCCCACGTAGTACCTGTAAGATGAACAAGAAAACGACTAGTGGTACAAAGATATGGCAATTTTACTCAGCAGCCAAGCACGGACAATCCTGAGGGGACGAGAGGGCGGCTGTCCCATCTCTGCTGTGACAGAAGGACCAGACTAACAGCAAGGATGGACCCCAACTCACCCAAGGAGGCTCACTGAGGACAAATGGTTGTTCTGATAGTACAAAAATAGAGGACTGTCTCCTCAAAGATGCAATAGGGGACCCCAAACATGTAGGGACTGGCTAAACAGGTTATTCTCCTGCCCACTGGTTCTGTGCTCACGATGCTGCCAACGCTGGGGTTTTATACACTAGGATCGCCCCCTCTGCACATGAAAGTGACTGTTCTCAAGTTTGAGAAACTGAGCTCCCCATTCCCAGAGGAGCAGAGAAGAAATGACACATGACACTGCTTCGAAAGATACAGAGACTCTGCATTTTAATCATCTTTCCCAGGGCAGAAATTCATTTGACAAGCAAGGGATCTGGCCATGGGCCTGATGGAACAAACAAGGTGCTGAGACACAGAGGCAAACAAGCCAGGGAGGAAAGCATCAACTAACACCAAGTCTGAAAAATTCTCACCAATCTCCACCCCCAATCATGTCAGGCGTTGTGGGGTGAATGGGAGGTGCCCCATTCCCCCAAAAAGGTATGTTCAAGCCCTATACACGGCACACGTGGACATGACCTTGTTTGGAGACAGAGTCTTTGCAGATGTAATCAAGTTAAGATGAGGAAATACTGGAGTAGGATGACCCTAAATCCAATACAACCAATGTTCTTAGAAGAGAAGCAGACAGACATGGGGACAACAGCCACATGACAACAGAGGCAGGGGTTGCAGTGCTGCAGCTGGAAGTCAAGGGGCCAAGGAAGGCCTATGAACACCAGAAGCTGGAAGGAGGCATCTCCCCTGGAGCCTCAGGGAGAGCACGGGCCTGCCTGCACCCTGATTTCAGACTTGGAGCCTCCAGAACAGTGAGACAATAACTTTCTGTTGTTTCAAGCCACCCAGTTTGTGGCACTTTGTTACAGCAGCTCTAGAAACTGACACACTAGCCTGAGCCCACACTCTGTCCTCTCAACCTTACTAAGACTTCCCCCTGCTTCTGCTGTGGCCCCTCCAGCAAACATCAGACGATCTTTTAAATCTCTCATCAGACCACGTCGCTCCTCTGCTCTGACCGTCCAGTGGCTCCCATCCCACTTCCGGGCCCGCTGCCCACTGCTCAGAGGCCAGCTCCCTCCACATGCCCTGCTCCCTCTGCCTCAGACACGCTGGCCCTCCTGCCCTCCTCCCACAGGCCAGGTCAGCGGCCTCCTGAGGACGCCCTGCCTCAGACCCCCGCCCCCCAGGTGACAGCAAGGCCCCCACCTTCCTGTCCCTCAGGCCCTGTGAGCCACCACCTCCTCAGGGAGGCAGCCGGGAGGTCAGCCCCACCCCGCCTCTTTCCTCACATCTGTCCCCACAGCACAGGAAGCCCCACGAAGGCAGGGCCTCGTCCTCCTGCTGCACAGACTCCCACACGTCTCAGCACATAGAGAGACCTGCGCAGTGAGCCCAGCACCTGCCAGACCGGCAGAGCGGGCGTCTCTGACCCGGTGCTTGGCTCCCCAACCTCACTTCTGGTGTTAATAGAAGGTGCTCTTTAGGTAAACATATGACAACTGACATGGATACAAACAGCTCTTAACATGGAGAACAGACTTGTGATTACCAAGGGGGAGGGAGTGGGACAGACTGGGAATTTGGGGTTAATAGATGCAAACTACTGCCTTTGGAATGGATAAGCAATGAGCTCCTGCTGTGTCACTTATGATGGAGCCTGATAATGTGAGAAAAAAAAACATACACATGTATGTGTGACTGTCACCATGCTGTACAGTAGAAAACTGACAGAACACTGTAAACCAGCTATAATGGAAACAAATAAAAATCATGAGAAAGAAAAAAATTAAATTAAAAAATAAAAATAAAAAAACAAGAAAAAAATAAATAAATAGGTCTTAATATCTCTAATTTCCAAATAATACTCTTTAAGTCATGGAAGGGGAAAACGAAAACTTCTAATAAAACAGTTTCTTTATACTGAACACATTTCACTGGAACAGTGGTAACTCAGGAACCCCATGGTACCAACTTCATATTCGTTAACGTTTATGTGGCTTCGAGTGTAAAGGTCACATTTCTACAGGTCTCTGGATTCATCCTCAAAGGTGTCACACCAGCCCTGAGAAGAAGGGGGCATAAAACTGACAGAGAAGAGGGCATTTACCATGAACCCCAGGAGAATGACCTGCTGGGAGGCCTGGCTAGCAATACCCCTGAGTGCTCGCAAGTTCCACAGACTTCTAGAAACTACTTACATCTTTCAATATCAGAATCTGGCTTGCATCCTTTAGGTACTGCAGCTGATGGGTCACTAAGATTGTGATCTTCTCATGCAAGGCTTGGCGGATACACCTACAAAGGCAAAAGGTACAGCAGCGAAAGCACATTAATGGGGGCACTTCCAACTGAAAACTCACACTGTGAAAACATGATGAAACAAAGACAATATGGCAGTCAAAGATCCATAGTTTAAATATCAAATAAATAACAGCAAATTAATACAAGTATAAATCAATGATTCTGACTAGGTCTCAAATTCATCTAGGCCCTAAAAAGTTCATCAAACTTGAACCTAGCTCTGCTAAAAAAAAAAAAAAAAAATCTAAAAAGCAATCCAGTGAAGAAGACCCCAAGAGCTAAGTTTTTTTCCCCAAAATACTCAGTTTAACAATTTAAATGTTTCAGGGAGTGCCCATTGTGATGCAGCAGAAACAAATCCGACTGGGAACCGTGGGGTTGAGGGGTTGATCCCTGGCCTCACTCAGTGGGTTGAGAATCCAGCATTGCCATGAGCTGTGGTGTAGGTTGCAGTCATGGCTCGGATCTGGTGTTGCTGTGGCTGTGGCGAAGGCCGGTGGCAACAGCTCTGATTAGACCCCTAGCCTGGGAACCTCCATATGCCGCGGAAGTGGCCCTAAAAAGACAAAAGACAAAAAACAAAAACAAAAAGAAAACAATTTATATGTTTCAAAATGAAAAACAATTGAGCAATACTGAGATTCCAAAACTTGAGTGAACTAAAACAATATTTTATCACCATGTGGGAGTGGGAGAAGAGGGTCTATGTCACATAAAAATGTGCACATTTTTCTTAGGCAGTTTTCCAGGTGATTCTTCATGATTTATGGTATACACACTGATGAAAAATAATCTTGGTAACTTTTTCCAGAGTACATTTTTTAGACATTTCTTCTCAAATAATATTAGATAGAAAATAAATGCCAGCATGGCTTCAATCTGTCTCTATAGCATTCCAGTCCCAAACAAGCAAGTCTTGTTTCATGAGGACTGAAACCCCTACAATATGAAAATAAAATAACAGAATCCAAATGGCCTGAATCACAGTGGAAATCATCCAACAGCATAAAAGACACCCCACTTCTCTGCAGCCAAGACCCCGTCTGGTCAGGTCAGCAGGATGGCTGTCCTCTTGCTCTCTGCACATCCCCTGCTCCACCAGCGCCTGCTTCACTCACACCCTACTCACTCACTCACTGACCTTCCTACAAACTTGCCCCAGGGTCCAAGTAGTGACTGTTCTAGCTGTGGAATAGAAATTTCCACTATGCTTATCAAGGGGCAGTGAGGGGTGTGCCCTTTTGCTGGTTTCCGTGGTAACTGATGAGCCAGCCTGAAATCAATTCGCCCTAAACTGGTCATCTCCCCGCCCTTGACCCCTCACTCCTTGGGGCAAAGACTGAAGCCATGTCCTGCCCCAACGTCCCCAAAACAAGGTGGGGTGTCACTCAAGGACCTTGCTTCAGACACATAAGCTCGCAAGAATTTCCAAATGCCTTTCTCTCTGCCCAATAACCCGCATCCTCCAGGCGAGGACATGCCTGCTCTTCCTCACGGCCTTGCTTCCTCCTCCCTCCACACCTTGGCGTCTACTGTTCCTTCAGCAAAAGGAACTCAACCCTCTTCTCAGCCCCTATAAACCCCGCCCAGCCTGCAGGAGTGGGGGTGGGGTGGGGGTCCTTCCCGCCAGGCCCAGTGCAAAGGGAACTTTCCAGCTTAAGCTGAAACCTCCCGCTGCCCACGTGGGCCTCCACTCAGCACTCACTATCCTGTATGGAAACCCTGACACCTTGAGTCTGCCGACCGTTCCCTGGGCATCTGTCTGAACGAGCTCCGAGGGGACACAGATTCCTGAGAGGCAGGAAGGAGGGCTGAGCGTCTCAGTCTCCCTCACTCTGCCCTGTGCGGCTCCTCCCCCTCTCCTGGCTCACTGCCCTCCTGTGGGAACTAAGGCCTTTTGTGCAATAACATCTATAAGGGCATCGACTTCAGTGCACACAGTAGGGCTTTAATAAGTGCAGCTGAAGGGCTTGTTGACTTTAACAAAGTGAACAATGGCAAGATAACTACCCATGGGGTAAATGTGGGTATTTTAGCAAAGTAAGTCCCTGAAGCTTTCAAAAAGGCCAGTCTAGACGCCACCCGAGGCATGAATCCGCATGTGTTAGGTCACGTTATACACAGAAAGACATCAAAGTTGTTCAGTTTCAGGGGTTTGGTGGCCAAACAAGAATCACTGACAACAATTCCAGAAACATGAAATAAGACTTAGATTTCAGCTAGAATCTAGATATTTAGTTTCAAATTCAAGGTAACCCTGCACTGCAGGTCAAGTATTAATTCTAGTGAGTATCTGTGAAGCAGGCTCAAAGAACTGAGGTCATACTCTGATATGGAATAAATCATTCTCAAATCATAGACTTTACTAAGTATTTCTAAACCTACATGACACTAAGCACAAATAGGGTCTTTCCCTGGAAGCCCTATGTCAGTGCTGAACACTTCTAATGGGCCTTCAACAAAAGATAGAGGAGACGCCCCCCACCCAAAAAAAAACAAACAAACAACAAATGATGGAGGAGAAGAACTGGCAGCCAAGCACCAGGCTCCCGACTCCCACTCTCTGTACAGCATCCCTCTTATTCCTGGGCTCAGGATCTGTCCACAGGGGCTGGTTTTCAGCTGCAAGGAGCAGGGGCACCTGCCATCTGCTCCTCACTCCCTAAAGCACCCACTCCACTGGCCTCCACACACTGGAAGCCCCTTCTGCACTTTCCATACTGACCTCATCCTTCTGCACGATTTCTCTGCAATGGGTCTTCTATGGAGGTGGGGGAGGGGAGAGGGACGCTAGGGCGGAAGGAGCCCAGTCTCCGGAAGCACAGAGGCTTTCCTGAGCTCCCTTCCCTGGACCTGCAGGGATCCTGGAAGCAGCAGACATGACAGGACACAAGAGCAAACTCACTGTTCAAACAAGTGCCTGCTGACCCCTGCATCGACGGCGCTGAGCGGGTCGTCCAGGAGGTAGATGTCCGCGTCCTGATACACGGCTCTAGAAAACGTAGAGAGAAGTCAGGAGAAGGACCCTTCCCGCTCCTGGATTCCATCTCTGGATCCCGACAACATCCAGCATCTCTGGGTTCCTTCCCAGAGCCCAGGGAAAGGGCCGGGCCTCTGCTTCCCACTGCGCCCACCCGGGGAGGGGTCCGCACGCTCAGCCCCCGCCCCCCCCGCTAGAGGCCGTGGAGGAGGTGGGGGCAGGAGGCTGCGGAAACGTCCTTTACCTTGCGAGGCTGATGCGGGCTTTCTGCCCTGCGCTCAGTGGGGTTCCACGGTCTCCAACCACAGTTTGATCCCCAGCCTCCAAAAGCTACAAATCCCACACAGAGATAGAAAAGGGGAAAAGGACAAGATTTAAAATGTGTTCTCCTGTCATCCTAAACTTTTAGCATCAATCCTTCATACAAGTAATTGATCGTGTATATTTCGTACTGACTAAACTGTAACCTTGAACATTAAAAAAAGTATTCTCAGTTTGTTTTGTTTTCATTCTATAGATTTTCACACCATTTATGCATTTGACGATTTTAATAGATATTCATTGAGGACTGACTATATGTCAGACATTGTTCTGGGCACAGTGAATTCAGCCATGAGGAAACTAAGTCTCTGGAGTTTCCTCCATGGCGGGAGATGGACAACATGGAAAATTAACACGAGTACAAGCACTAAGCACCAGGAGAAAAAGGAGGCGGGCTTGGGGGACAGAGAGGAAAGGGGGGAGAGTGTGCCTACACTGGGGTCAGGAAGGGCTCAGCTCACAGAGGGTTTGAGCAGATCTCAGAGGGTGGAGGGGGCTCCCCAGACCTGGAGAGGGTGATCCACACAAAGGAAGGAGCCAGTGCAAAGGCCATGGGGCAGACGCCCAAGGTTTTCCAAGACAAGCAAGGACCAGGAGAGCTGGAGCCGAGCACACCTGAGGGGAGTGAGGGCAGACAGAGCAGAAGGAGCCCTGGTGTCATGCCCAGGAAAGGGGGGGTGGGGAGGACGACATGGCCTGAGGGGTTAAAGGAACCAGTCCTGCCTCTTTGAGGAGTGGAGAGATGGCGTCACACTCCAGACACATCTCGAAGGTGGCATCTGTGAGACCTGCTGACAGGCGGGTGTGGGTTGCAGGAGAAGAGGAGGCCTGTGCTGTGTGGGGGTGAGGAAGGGGAAGGATGGGGTCCCACTTACTGAGCTGGGGAAGACGGTGGATGCAGGTTTGGGAGACTCTGGTTGTGGACAAGCTGTGATGACCTCTAGGTAACATCACTGTGAAGCAGGATGTGCAAGTGTGAAGGTCTGTGCTAGAGGCACCAGTGTGAGGGCTGGTGGCACAGGCTGGTGAAGGTATAGGTTTATTTTATCAGGGAATGAGTGTGGCTTAAACTGGCCATTTTGCTGACTTGGTCTCAGCTTCCCACTTTCAGAGAAGGGACAACACCTGACCCGTGTCTTCACAGTGATACTGAATCCAAGTGACAGAGTGACAGACAAGCTCTGTACAAGAAATGGGGGAAGTTCTCGTTGTGGCTCCGTGGAAGCAAATCTGACTGGTATTCATGAGGACACAGGTTCAATCCCTGGCCTTGCTCAGTGGTTAAGGATCCAGCATTGCCGTGAGCCCTGGTGTAGGTCGCTTATGTAGCCTGGACCCTGAATTGCTGTGCCTGAGGTATGGACTGGTAGCTGCATCTCCGATTCAACCCCTAGCCTGGGAACTTCCATATGCCGTGTGTGTGGCCCTAAAAAAAAAGAAG
Organism: Sus scrofa; assembly: GCF_054392235.1. Classification (NCBI taxonomy): domain Eukaryota; kingdom Metazoa; phylum Chordata; class Mammalia; order Artiodactyla; family Suidae; genus Sus; species Sus scrofa. The sequence goes on from NC_139393.1 coordinate 72,159,071, forward strand.
AAGAAGAAGAAGAAAAGAAATGCGGACAGGCAGAAGGATCAGGCTGGGCAGGAAAAACAAGAGGGAAAGACAAAGTCTGTTTGAAGGACACTGAGCAGATCAGCTGGACTAAGTAGGTGCTGGTCTGTGGGAGCAGGAAGAACTCAAGACTGAGAAGGATGGGAAGTTGTGTTTCTTTTTCCCCGACCCAAAGCACGCAGAAGTTCCTGGGCCAGGAATGAAGCTGAGCCACAGCAATGACAAGGAATAATATTTAACAACTAGGCCACCAGGGAACTCAGAAGGATATGAAGTTTTGACTCAAGGATCTGAGAATCTATCAAAAGTTATATTTAACTATTATTGAAGAAGTAAATAGACCAGAGTACCCGGGAGAAAAAAAAGAAAAGATGAGAAGAACACCCCCAAAAGACAAGTTAACAATCGGTTGAAGTTACACAGTATCATATTAGTAACCTTTGAGGGCCTATAGTTATCACCTGGTACAGAAGTTCCCATCATGGCTCAGCAGTGAACGAACCCAGCTAGTATCCATGGGACATGGGTTCAATCCGTAACTTCAGTAAGTGGGTTAAGGATCCAGCGTTGCCGTGGCTGTGATGTAGGCTGGCAGCTACAGCTCTGATTCTACCCCTAGCCTGGAAACTTCTATATGCCATGTGTGCAGCCCTAAAAAGATTAAAAAAAAATCAACTGGTACAGACAAGCAGAGTTTGGGGGGAGTTTGTTATCCACTAAGCCCCGCAGGCATCAACCTAGGATGCACAGCAGGACCTTTCTGCAGATGGAGCCCTCATTTCTCTGTCTGTACTTTAGCAAATGTCTGGGGAGAAAGGAAGTGACACACTGGGGACTCCAGGATAAACACGTCCTTTGCTCTCCCTAAAGAAAAGTCTCATTTTCCTCTTCTACACAAAGTGCGGCAGAAACCAGCGTCACTGAACTCAAGGATGCTGTGAGAATCAAAAGCAGTCTGTCATCAGCCTCCATAAAAGGAAAATGGACAGGAACTGACTGTAACTTGCACTGGTCACTGGATGCTTATTTTCTCAATGAACCATAGTGGGACCCCAGTCGCAGGGGGAATCACAACATGCACATCACAAGACCACAAGAAGAGAGAAACTGTCCCATCATAACCCTCCCTGACAGCCACAAAGACATGCAGCCACGCATGGGTTGACTGCAAACTCTAAGCTTTAACAGGGGGCATCAAACTGAAAGGCAGCAATTACTCTTGTGAAAATCCATCATTTATTTCACCTTCTTTCTTTGTTGAGCTCAGAAATTAATACCATCTCTTGCTTCTCATTTTCATGAGAAAAAATAAGCCATTTTAAGACAGATTCCCAGCTACACACACACACACACACACATATATACATTGTTTACTCAGCCTCTGTTTCACTGTTAATAGCTCTTGCAAACTGTTCTGCTTTTTTTTTTAATTTATCATGTGACTTTTTAATTTAATTTTTATTTTATATTGGGGTGTAGTTGATGTACAGGGTTGTTAGTTTCAGGTGCATAATTGTATGTATATGTATAGCCATTCTTTCTCAGATTATTTTCCCATGTAGGTTATTACAGAATAGAGTGGAGTTCCCTGTGCTGTACCGTAGGTCCTTTTGCTTATCTACTTTATATATAGTAGTGTGACACTTTTATGTGTCCTAGTGGGTGTGAAATGATAGCTCAGTGTGGTTTGGATTTGCATTTCCCTAATATCTAATGCTATTGAACATTTTTTTATGTGCTTATTGGCCATTTGTATATCTTTGGTGGAATGTCTATGCAGGTCCTTTGCCTGAGTTTTAATTGGGTTCCTTCAGTTCTTATTTATTGTTTTTATTGAGTTGTAAGAGGTCTTTATATAGGCTGGATGAGTCTCATCAATTATATGATTTGCAAATCCCATTCTGTAGATTGTGTTTTCACTTTTTTTTTTGTCTGTGCCCATGGCATATCAAAGTTCCCAGATAGAACCTATGCCACAGCACTGACCCAAGCTGCTGCAGTGGCATCACAAGATCCTTAACCCACTGTGCCACAAGAGAACTCTTCTTTTTACTTTCTTGATAGTGTCCTTTTGGTTTTTTTTTTTTTTTTTTTTTCCCACTGTACAGCAAGGGGGTCAGGTTATCCTTAGATGTATATATTGCAGTTACAGTTTTTTCCCCCACCCTTTCTTCTGTTGCGACATGAGTATCTAGACATAGTTCTCAATGCTATTCAGCGGGATCTCCTTGTAAATCTATTCTAAGTTGTGCCTGATAAGCCCAAGCTCCCGATCCCTCCCACTCCCTCCCCCTCCCATCAGGCAAGTCTCATCTCCAAGTCCATGATTTTCTTTTTTGAAGAGATGTTCATTTGTTCTGGATATTAGATGCCAGTTATAAGTGATATCATATGGTATTTGTCTTTGTCTTTCTGGCTCATTTCACTCAGTATGAGATTCTCTAGTTCCATCCATGTTGCTGCAAATGGCATGATGTCATCCTTTTTTATGGCTGAGTAGTATTCCATTGTGTATATAGACAACATCTTCCGAATCCAATCCTCTGTCGATGGACATTTAGGTTGTTTCCATGTCCTGGCTATTGTGAATAGTGCTGCAATGAACATGTGGGTGCATGTGTCTCTTTTAAGTAGAGCTTTGTCCGGATAGATGCCCAAGAGTGGGATTGCAGGGTCATATGGAAGTTCTATGGATAGATTTCTAAGGAATCTCCAGACTGTTCTCCATAGTGGCTGTACCAGTTTACATTCCCACCAGCAGTGCAGGAGGGTTCCCTTTTCTCCACAGCCCCTCCAGCACTTGCCATTTGTGGATTTATTGTGATGGCCATTCTGACTGGTGTGAGGTGGTATCTCATGGTAGTTTTGATTTGCATTTCTCTTATAGTCAGCGATATTGAGCACTTTTTCATGTGTTTGTTGGTCATCTGTATATCTTCTTTGGAGAACAGTCTATTCAGGTCTTTTGCCCATTTTTCCATTGATTGATTGGCTTTTTTGCTGTTGAGTTGTATAAGTTGCTTATATATTCTAGAGATTAAGCCCTTGTCAGTTGCATCCTTTGAAACTGTTTTCTCCCATTCTGTAAGTTGTCTTTTTGTTTTCTTTTGGGTTTCCTTTGCTGTGCAAAAGCTTTTCAGTTTGATTAGGTCCGTGGGTTTATTTTTGCTCTAATTTCTATTGCTTTGGGAGACTGACCTGAGAAAACACTCATGATGTTGATGTCAGAGAGTGTTTTGCCTCTGTTTTCTTCTAGGAGTTTGATGGTGTCCTGTCGTATATTTAAGTCTTTCAGCCATTTTGAGTTTATTTTTGGGCATGGTGTAAGGGTGTGTTCTAATCTCATTGCTTTGCATGCAGCTGTCCAGGTTTCCCAGCAATGCTTGCTGAATAGACTTTCTTTTTCCCATTTGATGTTCTTGCCTCCCTTGTCAAAGATTAATTGACCATAGGTGTCAGGGTTTATTTCCGGATTCTCTATTCTGTTCCATCGGTCTGTCTGTCTGTTTTGATACCAGTACCACACTGTTTTGATGACTGCGGCTTTGTAGTATTTCTTGAAGTCTGGGAGAGTGATGCCTCCTGCTTGGTTTTTGTTTCTCAGGATTGCTTTGGCAATTCTGGGTCTTTTGTTGTTCCATATAAATGTTTGGATTGTTTGTTGTAGTTCTGTGAAAAATGTCATGGGTAATTTGATAGGGATTGCATTGAATCTATAGATTGCTTTGGGTAGTATGGCCATTTTCACAATATTGATTTTTCCAATCCAGGAACATGGAATATCTTTCCATTTCTTTACATCTTCTTTGATTTCTTTGATTAAAGTTTTATAGTTCTCGGCCTATAGGTCCTTTACCTCTTTGGTCAGGTGTATTCCGAGGTATTTGATTTTGTGAGGTACAATTTTAAAAGGTATCGTATTTTTGTATTCCTTTTCTAATGTTTCATTGCTGGTATACAGAAATGCAACTGACTTCTGAATGTTAATCTTATATCCTACCACTTTGCTGAATTTATTAATCAGTTCAAGGAGTTTTGGGGTTGAGTCCTTAGGGTTTTCTAGGTATAGTATCATGTCATCTGCATACAGTGACAGTTTGATCTCTTCTCTTCCTATATGGATGCCTTTTATTTCTTTGGTTTGTCTAATTGCTGTGGCTAAGACTTCCAAAACGATGTTGAAGAGCAGTGGTGAGAGTGGGCATCCCTGTCTTGTTCCAGAGTTGAGTGAGAAGGCTTTCAGTTTTTCCCCATTGAGGATTATATTTGCTGTGGGTTTCTCATACATGGCTTTGATTATATTCAGGAATGTTCCCTCTATACCCACTTTGGCGAGGGTCTTGATCATGAATGGATGTTGAACTTTGTCAAATGCTTTTTCTGCGTCTATTGAGATGATCATATGATTTTTGACCTTTTTTTTGTTAATGTGGTGTATGATGCTGATTGATTTGCGTATGTTGAACCATCCTTGTGAACCTGGGATGAACCCAACCTGGTCATGGTGTATAATTTTTTTGATAAGTTGTTGGATTCGGTTGGCTAAGGTTTTGTTGAGAATTTTTGCATCTATATTCATCAATGATATTGGGCGATAGTTTTCTTTTTTGGTGGTATCTCTGTCTGGTTTTGGAATGAGGGTGATGGTGGCCTCATAGAATGTCTTTGGGAGTATTCCTTCTTCTTCAACCTTTTGAAAGAGTTTAAGGAGGATGGGCACCAATTCCTCTTTATATGTTTGATAGAATTCACCTGTGAAGCCGTCTGGTCCTGGACTTTTATTTGTAGGGAGTGATTTTATGACCTCTTCAATTTCATTTCTAGTGATCGGTCTGTTCAGTTGGTCTGTTTCTACTTGATTCAGTTTTGCCAGGCTGTAAGATTCTAGAAAATTGTCCATTTCTTCTAGATTGTCAAACTTGTTGCCATACAGTTGTTCATAGTATTCTCTTATGGTTTTTTGTATTTCTGCTGTATCCGTTGTGATTTCTCCTTTTTTATTTATAATTTTGGTTGTTTGGGTTCTTTCCTCTTCTTAGTGAGTCTGGCCAGGGGTTTGTCAATTTTGTTCACCTTTTCAAAGAACCAGCTCTTGGTTTTATTAATTTTCTCTATTGTTTTTTGACTCTCTATTTTACTGGTTTCTTCTTTGATCTTTATAATTTCCTTCCTTCTGCTGACTTTAGGCCTTTTTTGTTCTTCTTTTTCTAATTCATTTAGGTGGAGGGTTAAGTTGTCAATTTGGGATCTTTCTTCTTTTTTGAGAAAGGCCTGGATTGCTATAAATTTCCCTCTGAGCACTGCTTTCGCAGCATCCCATAGATTTTGAGAGGTTGTGTCTTCATTATCATTTGTTTCAAGGTAGTTTTTAATTTCCTTCTTGATTTCCTCATTGACCCATTGGTTTTTTAGTAGCATGTTGTTGAGTCTCCATGGAGTAGGTTTTTTCTCTTTCCTTTTCCCATGGGTGGTTTCTAATTTCATGGCAATGTGGTCAGAGAAGATACTTGAGATGATTTCTATGCTCCTAAATTTATTGAGACTCGCTTTGTGTCCCAATATGTGGTCGATTCTTGAGAATGTTCCATGAGCATTTGAGAAGAATGTGTATTCTGCTTTTTTTGGATGTAGTGTCCTGAAGATATCAATTAAGTCTAACTTTTCTATTGTTTCCTTTAGGATCTCTGTTGCTTTGTTGGTTTTCTGTCTAGAGGATCTGTCCATTGATGTGAGGGGGGTATTTAGGTCTCCTACTATGATTGTATTCTCATCAATATCTCCCTTTATGTCTGTTGATATTTGTTGTATGTATCTGGGTGCTCCTATATTTGGGGCATATATGTTGATGATAGTAACATCCTCTCCTTGGATGGATCCCTTAATCATTAAGTAGTGTCCTTCTTTGTCTTTCTTTATGTCTTTTGTTTTAAAGTCTATTTTGTCTGATATGAGCGTTGTGACTCCTGCTTTTCTGTCATGTCTATTGGCGTGAAATACTTTTCCCCACCCTTTCACTTTCAATCTATATGTATCTTTTGTCCTAAGGTGAGTTTCTTATTGAAGGTTTTTGGCTTTTTATCAACTCAGCCACTCTGTGTCTTTTGATTGGGGCATTCAGTCCATTGACATTTAAGGTGATAATTGATAGATGATTATTTATTGCCATTTTGAACCTCTTGTTCCAGTTGATTCTATGGTTCTCCATTCTTCCTTTCTTTCTTTTTTTTTTTTTTTTTGGTTGGATGGTCTCCTGTTGTTATCTGCTTGAGTGTATTTTTTTTTCATTTTTTGCAAATGCAATATTTGGTTTTGGCTTGTGGTTGCCCTGTTTTTTAAGTATGCTAACCCCTTCCCATAATTGTGTGTTTTAGCCTGATGGTCCTGTAAGTTCAAACACTTCATTACTGTATTAAAATTAAGAAGAGAGACATACATATAAACAAAAAGGGTTATTTACCTCCTGACATCCCTTGCCCACATTTTATGGTTTTGATGACTCTTTTTTATTTTTTCCTTTTTAATTTTATTTTGTTTGAAGCATGTTCATGATTAAATCTGTATGCTGGCTTATTTGAGTGACTGCTCTCTGATTGCGGTTTCCTCAGTCCTAGTTCTTCCTCTTCTTCTTCCTTTTTTTTTTTTCTTTTCTTTTTTCTTCCCTTTCCTTCCTTTCTTTTTGGTTTAGAGAAGCCCTTTCAATATTTCCTTTAACCTGGGTTTTGTGTTGCTGTATTCTTTAAGTTTTTGTTTGTTGGGAAAAATTTTTATTTCCCCTTCTATTTTAAATGATATTCTTGCTGGATAGAGTATTCTAGGTTGCATATTTTTTCCTTTGAGCACTTTAAATATCTCTTGCCATTCCCTCCTGGCCTGTAGTGTTTCTGTAGAGAAATCAGCTGATATTCTTATGGGGGTTCCCTTGTAGGTAACATTCTGGTTTTCTCTTGCTGCCTTTAGGATCCTCTCTTTATCACTAACTTTTGCCATTTTTATTATGATGTGTCTTGGTGTGGGTCTCTTTGGGTTCAGTTTGTTTGGGGCCCTCTGTGCTTCTTGTATCTTGAACCCAGTATCCTTTAGATTTGGGAAGTTTCCAGCAATAATTTCTTCAAATATATTTTCCATGCCCTTATCTTTTTCTACTCCTTCTGGAATTCCTATTATGCGTAGATTGGCCCGCTTTATATTATCCCATAGGTCTCTTATATTGCTTTCCAGTTTTTTGATTCGGTTTTCTGTCTATTGACCAGATTGAGTGATTTCCATTATTCTATCTTCCATATCACTGATTCGTTCTTCTGCATTATTCATTCTGGTTTTGACTGCCCTTAGTTCAGTTTGCATCTCTGCAAATGAATGTTCTAGTTTTTCTTGGCTCCTCCTTATATTTTCTAGTTCCTTTCTGAGGGTATCTGCATTACTGTTCATATCTTCTCTTAATTCCTTCAGTATTTTCAGTATTTCTCTTTTGAACTCCAGGTCTGTCTGACTGCAGAGATCTGTTTCATTGCTGACTGTTTTAGGTGAGTTCTCCTGTTGGTTTGACTGGGGGTGGTTTCTCAGCTTCTTCATCTTGCTTGTTGTTTTCTTTCTCCTGAGGGAGTTGTACTCTCCGTGATCGGGCAGTGTTTGCCTTGTCACTGCTGTGGAATATTTCCTGAGGGCTGGCTTTGTTGGTCAATCTTTTTTGAGGCAGTGGCTTTTCTGGAGTGTTGATGGGGCTAACAGTGTTTCTTTGAAACAAAGGAGGACTTCCTGAGGGCAGACAGGACTGGGAGGTCCACCCCACGATGGTAACAGATTTCACTTGGTCATGCAGAGCTTGCTCTGGTGTTTTTAGGCTGTGGGGTTCTTGCAGGGAGTTGGCGGTGTTGGGCAGCTGCTCTTCAGGGGTGCATCACCCCCTGGGGGCTGGAGCAGCTATCTGGGTCACTGAGAACCTAAGAGGCTCTTCCCTAGGGTAGCCCAACTCAGAAGGACAGCCTGAGAATGTATGCGGATCTTTTCACAGTCTGGCCGAGCTTGTTGCAGCTTTTCTGGGCTGCAGGGGCTCCTCCAGGGGGCTGGTGGTGCTGAGCAGTTATTTCACGGGAGTGGGGCACCCCCTGGGTGCTTGGGCGGGTAGCAGGGCCGTTGGAAACTGAAGAGGCTCCTCCCCGGGGCAACCCAACTCAGAAAAACCGTCCGAGAATTAGGCCGATCTATTCACAGCCTGGCTAAGCTTGTTCTAGCTTTTCTGGGCTGCAGGCCTTTTCTCGGGGGCTGGTGCTGTTTGGTGCTGCTCTGCGGAAGTGTAGCCCCTCCAAAGGGCAAGCAGGCCTGTGCAGGGACAGCCCCTGCGGTGGTAGGCTTCAGGCAATTGTTGAGGCCAGCCCTCCTGGATGGCAGGCAGCCCCAGGTCCGTGAGAGCGTAGGGCGTGGCGGGGGTGGGGGGAGGGGATGCACTGGGAAGCACAGTTTTCAGCTATCTAGCGGGCCTGTAAGCTTGCTGTGGGGTGGGGGGTATTCTATGGGGACCCACCCCTTTTTTTCTCCCCTCCCCAGCACGGGCGCAGACCAGGCTCTTCTCCCAGGTTCCCTCTGATGTGGCTTTCCACTTCCCCGCCCCTGGAGTATTGCTCCCTTCCTCTGGGACAGCTTCGTTTTCTAGTCTCCCAGGCAGTCTCTAACCCGTCAAATGGTTTCTAGACCTCCCAAGCAGTTTCCACTCTGCCCCGCCCCCCTAGCCCGGGGACTAATCTCTGGAGCCGAGTTCTCGGTGCCCAGCCCCCACCCAGGCGGCGCCCCCTGGCCCTTTCTCGGGGACTAACCTTCAGAGGCGAGGTCTCGGTGCCCAGCCCCCCCCCCAGGCGTCCCCCGGCCCTTTCTCAGGGATTAACCTTCGGAGGCAAGGTCTAGGTGTTCAGCCCCCACCCAGGCGTCCCCCGGCCCCCTCTCGGGGACTAACCTTCAGAGGCGAGGTCTTGGTGCCCAGCCCCCACCCAGGCGTCTCAATTTTTGGTGACTGTGCCCGTAGTTCAGATGGTCCGTTGGGTTCTTGATGGGCTTTTCCGTACTCCAACTTACTGCTACACTCTTCTCTGCATCTGGAGATTCCTCCGGTCCGTTTGATCTTTCGCCCGGTAGGTGACTTTCCAGGGTGCGGGATCCCTTTCTCCTCCGCAGTTCCCTTTCGGGAGCGCCCGTCCCGCTCGGATTCACCTTCTCTCACTCTCCTCTTTTCTCCCGTTCTGCCTAATAATGTCACGAATTTCTTGCCATTATTGGAGTTTAGGTTCCTCTGCCAGCGATTGGTTGCTGTTCTGTGCGAGTCATTTATTCTGTAGATGTGCTTTTTTTGTTGTGTTTGTGGGAGAAGGCGAGCGTGTCCTCCTACTCCTCCGCCATCTTGTCCTCCCTCTGATAGTGTCCACCAGCAGCTGCTTCTTTTCAACCTGGTTTCCCTTTTTTTTTTTTTTTTTGACGTTTGCATTGAGTTGTCTTATAACAGGAGGCCTGATAAGGAACACAGTGCTGCCCTGACTAACCAGGAGAATTTGGGAGGGGCTGATAAACCTCCCAGAATCCTTGGTGCTGGAATCCACCTTGGCTAAGAGATACCCTCCACCAAGAAGGACCCTGAGTCAGACCAAGTTCGGGCCGAGTAGGATGACTGGCCAGAGACAACTGGACATTAACCCCTTGTCCATAAACCCTGAGGCTGTGAGCCACATGGCAGAGCTGTTCTCCTGGGTTCCCTTAGCCTCCTGCTCTCCGCCCAGGAGCCCCTTCCCAATAAAATGTCTTGCTCTGTCAGCACATGTGTCTCCTCAGACATTCACTTCTGAGCATTAGGAGCCCACTCCTGGGCCCTGGAAGGGGGTCCGCTTCCTGCAACAGGACGGTCAGCTGTCAAATGGAACAATTGGAACATGAACCAAGCTCATGTTGAAAGGATGAAAATGCAGCCTAACTCTCCAAGACCCCAAGAAGGTAGTAAAGAGCCCTAACTCCAGCTTCTTAAAAAGCCCTAGATGCCCCCGAATTCCAGACCCTGCTCCCTGCCAGTAAATAGGTAGAAGGTCACACTTCTTGCTGTTCCAGGGCCTGCTCTCTGTATGAAACTAGGTGAAAGGACGTAAAATAGGCCCTTGAGTGCGTGATCCTGGCCTAAGTAAGATAACAGGAAATGAGTTGACTAATTGCTTATCTGGATTCTGTAAGACTGCTGGTGCCATAGAAGAAATGATTACACATTGAAAGCCCTAGTGACCTATCTCAACTGCAATCTGTCACTCTGCCCAGGAGCCCGCGCAAATGCGGACCTCCGGAACTGTAGAAGAATGATTGGTCCATGGAGCGCGGGCTCGCAATGTTTTAAAATGATTGGTCCACGGAGCGTGGGCTCGCAATGTTTTAAAATGATTGGTCCAGGGAGCGCGGGCTCTCGATGTTTTAAAATGATTGGTTTGCGAAGCGCGGGCTTTGTTGTGAACCCCATAAAAGCTGTCCCGATTCCGCATTCGGGGCCACAGTCCTCTACCCCTGCGTGGCGTATGACTGTGGGCCCCAGCGCGCTTGGAATAAAAATCCTCTTGCTGTTTGCATCAAGACCGCTTCTTGTGAGTGATTTGGGGTGTCGCCTCTTCCGAGTCCGGACGAGGGGGATTTTCCTTCTACTTTTCAATGTCAGTTCATAGCCTTTTGCTTTTTTACAGTATGCTGCCCAAGCGGTGATTAAAAACAATATTTAAAATGAAAGCAATACTAAAGTAACTCAAGACTTGACAGTTTCTAGACCTAGACCCAGAAGGATCAATAAACTTATTATCCCATGATTGTCAAGGCAATCTGAGAATATATCTCAGTTGCCAGAGATGTGATTAATATGAGATGAACGTTCAATAAGATAATCGGCCAAAGGAAAACAAAGACCCTGAAGACTGCCCCATGGAAGTGATGGAAATCACCGCATTGGCACGCTCCCCACCGGCGGGGCGTCACACTCCCGAGTGGGCTATTCGGCTTCTAAACTGTTTCCCTCTGGGCTCTCCCACATGCACTGTGCTTGTAATAATAAACTTTGTGCCTGTTTTTACAGTCTTTGCCTCCTTGAAATCTCCTTGGGGACAAGAATCAGGGCAACTCTGCTCTTAGCCTCTAACCTCTAGCTGTTCCTGGTTTTCCCCAGGCTGCCCAGGTTCAATTCCTGAGCAGGGAATCTCTCTTCAAGCATCACTCACTCCTGTCTCTTGGAGATCAGTCTGACTCCCAGGCCTTGGAGTTTCCATCATCAGCCTGAACGATGCTGCCAAATGTGTTTACATATCCTTTTATTTTATTACAGAAAAGTTTTCTGCTCAATGAACTTATATGTTTAGTTCAATTAGGGATAGTATAATAATCTGTTTTTTATTAACATATGTAATACAAGAACTGTTGCTTTTTTTTCCCCCTGTTCTTTCCTCCAGGATTTGGGGGAGGTGAGGGTAGGGAGAACTGTCAGGAGAAACCTTTGTATTTATATGTATGTATAGATGGATGGATGTAGGGAAAAGGGCTAGAATAGTAACAATAGCTACCAGGTTTTTATGGAAAACCTGGCATGTTTGCATTTCACAGGCATCGCCTGAAGCCTTTACAACAATCCCACACCTCCTGCATTTAATAAGGAAGGAAACTGAGATAAACACCTAGAGTAGGATCCAACCCAGGACTGTTTCTCCCCAAAGGCCAAGGCTGTTCTACTACACATGCCGTCTCTGTATCTACAAGGCCAAAATAACTCCAGGATTCCAGGATTATTCGTGGCCATTTTAAGTTCATTCACTGACACACAGATTCCAAAAGAACTCCAGGATTCCAGGATTATTTGTGGCCATTTTAAGTTCATTCACTGACACACAGATTCCAAAAGAGAAAAGCAGAGGTCTCTTAACTCATTACCTGGTTCCCAGGTGTCTTAAAGACCTTGCTGACCCCTCACTAATCAGAGTCGCAGATGACATTTCAGAGCAGCAGCAAAACCTCTTGGAAACCTCTGACCCAATGTCCTGTTTTGCTGCAGCAGAGGCCCAGGCAGATAACAGCACGTGTCCAAAGGGACAGTGGACAGGTGACAGGCCCAGGATGCTGCTCTCTGCTACTTACCCGCCCTGAGCCTCCATTCCTGCCAAGGACCAAATGGGCACAAGGGGCCCAGACTCTAGGTCCCCACCCTGCAGCAGAACGGGAGAGGAGTCCACGTTTACAAACGTCACATCAGTACAGAAGAATCACATGCAGCCCAGTCCTGCAGGGCCCCTCCCACCACAGTCTGCTCAGCACAGATGCCAAGGGGTGGGTGCAGCCCCAGATCCCCGCCCACATTATTGGTCCAATCACCCCGAGTGGCTGCAGCAAAGCATCGCCCTGAATGGCAGCCATTGTCCCAGCACCTGCTCCTCTCCAGAGATGCGCAAATGTGGGTAAGAAAGCACTGAGCTTCACCAGAAAGACAAGGTCGTGGAAAGAAACAGCCACACACTGGCCTGGAGTCCAATGTGAGCATCAGGAGCTGGACTTCAGGTAAAGAGGAAATGCCTGAGATCTGTTTATATCACATCCCACCTTCTATTTTCATCAATCACCCATTTTTTAAAAAGTTCTCTCTCATAAACTTCCTCAACTATGAGGCAGCATGGCTCTGTAGAAAACTATGGAGGAGTTCCCATCGTGGCTCAATGGTTAACGAATCCGACTAGGAACCATGAGGTTGAAACTTCACAAATTAAAACAACCCCCCCCCAAAAAAAGGCATTTTGTGAGTGTTGTTATCCCATCAGGATGAAAACAGCAGCGTATATGCCTGCATATGTATTCAGAGGACCAGCTTAAAATATTAAGCCACAATCAAAGCTCTTTCAATAAAAAAATAAAAACTGTCAACAAACCTTAATGGTTTAAATTAGCAGTATTATTATTTGAAATCTGAGTACATGCAACTCAGAAGTCATTACTCACCTCTTCCAGAGCACAAGCCTTTAGTACTTTTTCATATCGGTCTTTTTCATATTTCTTCCCAAATAAAATATTACTCCTCACGGTTCCTGGAAACAGCCAGGGCTGCTGAGGAACATACGCGATCCTCCCGCGCACGGTGACCTCCCCCTGACTCTGGGGCAGCTCCCCCAGCACCGCACTCAACAGTGACGACTGAAACAGACGCAAACACACCTGTGAGCAGGCAGCACCCAGGACAGAACAGGCACCGCAGCACAGCCTCCCTGCCCTGGGCGCTTGATAAACAACAGAACCCTTTTGTTCAGAGTAGGATAAAGTACAGTACTGGCAGATGCAAAAAATAAAAATAAAAACTGAAAATAATACTACTAGCCAATGTAAAGTAATGACTGAAAAGGAATATTAATAAAATGCTCAAATAATCTACTTTGCCCAAGAGTTTACCCCAAATGAAATGCTATAGTCAGCAAACACTGATTAAGAATGCTTAACACAGGAGTTCCCATCGTGGCTCAGTGGTTAACGAATCCGACTAGGAACCATGAGGTTGCGGGTTCGATCCCTGCCCTTGCTCAGTGGGTTAACGATCCGGCGTTGCCATGAGCTGAGGTGTGGATCGCAAACGCAGCTCGGATCCTGCGTTGCTGTGGCTCTGATGTAGGCTGGCAGCTACAGCTCCGATTGGACCCCTAGCCTGAGAACCTCCATATGCCGTAGGAACGGCCCAAGAAATGGCAAAAAGACAAAAAAAAAAAGGAAAGAATGCTTAACCCTCCTAACTAGCAGAGAGCCCAGCAGGATGTGTGCTTCATGCAATTGTTCCTGCATCTGATGATCCTTTTGAATTTTTTATTTTTTTGACCACACCAGCAGCATATGGAAGTTCCCAGGCCAGAGATCGAACCCACGCCACAGGTGCAGCCTATGTCACAGCTGCAGCAACCCGAGATCCTTAACCCCCTGCACCACAAGGGAACTTGCTTGGGTATCCTTTACTTGACAAGCACTTGTTCTTCAAAAGCTAAATGAAGAATATATCCCAAGACGATTATTTCAAAGAACTCTGGGAGTTGCCGCTGTGGCACAAGGGGATCAGGGTGACACGTCTCTGGGCACAGTGGGTTAAGGATCTGGCATTGCTGCAGCTGTGGAGTAGCTTACAACTGCAGCTCAGATCTGACCCCTGGCTTGGGAACTTCATATGCCATGGGGTGGCCAAAAAGGGGGAAAAAAAGAAGAAAAAGAAGAAAAAGAAGAAAAAGAACTCTGCAGTGAGCTGCTTCCAAGGAGCAAAAACCCGTCCCAGAGGAAACGGTGACCCCTGCATGGACACAGCCCACGCTCAGGGGTCTGTATTCTGTTGCACAGACACAGGACACCAGTGCACGTGCACGAACTCCACATCTTCTACACGCACAGGGGACGTGCCTGTGTCCACACCACCAAGGCGCTCACCACACGGGGCTGAAATAACCTGCCTGCGTCTCTGTGTCGCCCCGGAACCTGGCTGCCTCTGGAGGGCAGGGGGGCGGGGTCTTGCTCATGTCTGTGTCTCTGGCTCTAGCCTGTGGCTGCACGTTCACCACACGTCACTGACGGGCCAGGTCCACTCACAGGAGGAGATGCTCAAAGCTTCCCAAACAGCCTTGACAGCCTCCTGACTTCCTGGAGGGGCCACCGTGACAAGAAGTCCCCAGGTCTCAGTCTGTCCTGAACAGCTGTCACATAAATCATTTCCTTCACTGGGACATGCAGATTCCCAACAAGCAGTTCCAGCTGTGCGACTGGAAGCACCAAGAAGGAAAACACAGTGTGTGTTTATCCAGGTTTATTTGGCCATGAAACCTTCTTGCAAAACAAAAGTTCCGTGGATCACACTTAGAGAAATGCTGTTCCACACACACCCAATTCACACTGGGTGCTTTCCACACACCTTTGGGCTGGACTCTGAGATTTGCTAGGGGCTGCATCATTACATCAAGCTGCCTGAAGCATCATAACTTACCTTTCCTGCTCCCACAGGTCCGACCACAGCTAACAGTTCCCCGGGTCTGACAGTAAAGGAAAGGCCTTGGAGGGTTGGAATTCCTGAGGCCTACAAATGAAAGTTTACAAAAATGTGAAAATTTCAATAAAGTAAGACAAACTTCTTAAGAATATGGAAAAATAAAACGTAATAGTCACTGATATGCTAATGGAGCCCCTAAGATACTGTCCTGGAGGTCTTTTCATCCAATCACTTCTCTCTAAAGGTTTGAAGCCGCTTAGGTGCCTTTAAAAAGAATCCTTCTTTTACCAGATTTCCACAGGGACACAGCTCTAGACACCCACAGAATTTAAGTAGTTGAAATGACGAGGCACCTGCTTGACGTGAAACCTGCATAAGGCACACTAACTTATTAAAACAACGTGCTTAATACAATATTCAGTGTGGGGGGAGCTAATCATTTATAGAAATGTTCATTATGCCCCTTGGTATTAGAATGGAACTGTCTGTCTCGTTAATCTCCACAAGGGGGCAGCATAAATACATGGCATGCCTGGCCCTTTACTAGTAAATAATTTGAAATCGCCACTGATCTCTCCATTTTCATTTGATAAAGAACCTCAGTAATGCTCAGCAAGCAAAGGAGCCCTTTAGATGATAATGTCACTCTTGGTAGTAAATTAACTTTTACAAATAATGGTCAAAGCTAAAGTCACAAGCATTCTTATTTAACAAAAACAACAAAAAATGGGGAATAAAGAAACGGATTATGACATCGAGGGGCACAGCGATAAATCTTCAATTTTATATGTATTACATGCACTACCTGTCCTGGCTAAACAGGGGCAACAAAGTACTTCTACTGTAAACAAACAAACGAACACCATGAAGGTACGAGCAAAGGCACCCAATCCAAGGAGAGGATCACAGGCTGTGGTCCTGAGAGACTTAGGGGGTGTGTGAGTCCTTACAGAGCCTAAGGGTTAAGGAAATTGTCAATAACTGTTAATGTTTAAAATAAAAAAAGAGTGGTTACGAGTGATTAAGTAAAACGCCCAAAAGCACAGAGACTGGATTAAAAAAAAGTCTGAATAACTTCAAAATGAAAATTTTCTGTAGAAAGAACTGAACTGATTATCAAATATTCACATACTAAAAAAAAAGATAATTATTTTTCATCATCCAAAAAAAACAGCCACAGAGTTTAAAGGAATTTCAAATCTATCCACAAGAAGCTAGATTTTAATACATGAGAAACATTTTCAAGCTTATCCACTCCTTTCTTTTTTGGTTTTTAATTTAAGTATAGTTGATTTATAATGTATCCACTCCTTTCTTCTTGTCTGACATGTAGGGGTCCTATTTCACTACTTCTCACTCAGTTATGACTACAGAATAATGAGCCACATACAAACATGAGCCTCCTGTTCCCCCCACCTCACAGTCTGTCAGGACCAGACCCAAGTTTCCTTCCTGTTCAGGCCTCATGATCGGGCACTGCTCTGGCATGACCAGAAGGGCAGCACTGAACAGCTCAGGGATGCTGGACGCCCCCCCATCTGGGTATCCAGGTTCAGGAGACCCTGAGTCAACAAGGATCATCGGCTGGGTCCCCAGTCTAGGCCAGACATGGTCTGAAACCCCTGCCCCAAGGACAATTTATTTTGAAGCTCAAAGATTGAGACCAAGTCCCATCATTTCATGAATGAGACCTGGGTCCCTGAGACCTTCCCCCACCTGCCCACCTGGCTGTCTAGCAGGGCAGGTTAGAGAGCTCATGTCTATCTCCTCCCTCCCAACCAGCATGTGCTTCATTCAGACTCAGCTTCTCCCTAAAACCCCCAAGGTCTGTGCCCATCCCCCTCCTGGGGACTCTCACCCATGACCTAACCTGACAGGCCCTGATTACTAATGACCCCAGCATGGGACACAATCACCATAGGCAAGGCCAGGACAACAGAATAGGGTGTTCAGTGCTACAATGCAGGGTGTACAGAAGTCTGAGGGGGGACATGTTATTAACTTCTTGAAAAAAGAACAAAACAATTTTAAAATGCTGCAGAGTTCTGTACACAAGCAGTCTGGTAATGGGTCATACAAAGTACGTGTTAGCATTCACACAGAGTGGCCTTTACAGTGGAAATTTAATGGCACTTTCCATCAGAGCTGCAAGTGCACCACGAGGAGAAACACCAAGCAGGAGGGAGGTCCAGCATGTTAAGGCAGGAGGGACTGTCAGGTCAGGGGAGGCACCTCGTGTGAGTTTGCAGGTGCAGAAGGTGCAGGGCTATGGTTGTATGCATCTGGGAACACACAACTGTTCATTGGTGGGGACGAAAGGCACCACATCAGAAGCAGGTGAACACGATGCAGGTGGCACAACAGAGTCATAGGCATGAAAGACAGGATGAGTCCACAGAGTCTGGACACGTGCACTGTGGTCCCCACTTCCTCCAGCAGCCGGGCTGCAGGCTGCTCCAGAAGGAGGACCCTCTGGCAGAAGAACCACCTCCCTGAGTCCCTCAAGCCCTGGGGGTGGGAGAGCGTCCTGCCATTGCTAATCTCTGGGTTGCCCCATCCACCATTGTTTCACATTTTTTGTTTTTTTTCTCTAATTCCATGCATGGAATCTCTCTCCTGTGGTGTGTGTTCTCCTGAAGAATCCACACTGATACAGGAGGATGTGCACAGAGGACCATGTGACTCAGGGGCGGGGGTGGGGGAGGGCTTCGGTTGTCAGTAAAGGGGCAGCACCGGGTGGGCAATAGTGACAACTCCTTGAGAGCAGCCCCTGCTCTTTCTTCTGTTTGCCTGAACGTCACAAATAAACCAAGTGTTGGAAAATCACCAGTTCTACCTGTCAGCTTGCCACACAGGGCAACCTTCACCTGGGAATCCCTGGTGCTGACCACGCCTCCTGCTGCCTCCTCCCTGCCCCTGGCTGCCACCAAAGTGGCCAGCACCACCCAGCAGCTTAGGAGGGGGCCCTGCCAGATCACAGCCTCGCTTGGTGTGTGATAACAAAATGGTCTGAGAGCATCAAGGCAAAACTATGTGCACTGATTCCACAAAGCCCCTGGTCTTTAACAGCTGGTTATGCCCTTGTGAGTTAGCCCATTCCACACTGCAGCATTTTGTCTGTCCAATCAGGTAAATTCTAACATTACGAACATATGTACTTGAAGTTTAAAATGTGCTAATACTTTGAATGCTCTCTTAAAAATGAGACAAAGAGCAACATGTTAAATGTCTTTGGCTGATTTTACACTTATTCTCCATTAGTTGCAAACTTTATTTCTGATTTTGAGATTTTCTTTTTTTTTTTTTAATCTTTTCAGGGCCGCTCCTGTGACAAATGGAGGTTCCCAGGCTTAGGGTCGAATCGGACCTGCAGCTGCCAGCCTTCACCACAGCCACAGCAATCTGGGATCTGAGCTGCGTCTGCGACTCATACCGCAGGCTCACAGCAATGCCAGATCCCAAACCCAATAAGCAAGGCCAGGGATTAGAACCCGTGTCCTCATAGATACCATTCATATTCGTTAACCACTGAGCCACGATGGGAACTCCTGATTTTGAGAATTTTTACAACATGCTTTCAGTAAATGAACAAGTCACAGTTTACACCATGTTAAAATCTTAAAATTCTCCAATAAACCTATGTCATCAGTTGTCCACCTTGGAATGGAGGACTTGTTACCTTGTCCCAAAAAGCAGTGAAATCTTGCAACTGTACTATCGTTTCACCATCTGATGGCAGCTGAGGGTTGTGCTGTGATGTCTCCTCGAGTAACAGAAAGTTCTACAGAAAAAGGAAAGATACTGTTTAAAATGAACAAGCACAAATAAAAATAATAATTTTCCTAGAATGTGCAATAAAAATCCTTATACAGCCTCGATATCGTTTTGCCAACTGTACTTAAAATGTTGATTCACATCAAAACATACTAAAAATATATAGAATAATGTATACTATTATTACTGTATATAGTATATACAGTCATATAATACAGTACCTCTAGCATACATAGAGTGTGCATATATATATAATACATATATGTATACACGGGTATGTGTGTGTAAGTATGCAAAACAGAGTTCCTGGCCACGAGGAAAGTTGTAATTTTGTCAACAAATGAACTAATTCCTCCTTAAGGAGAAAATATGACTCCAAACTCCAACTCATTTAGAACCTGAACATGTTGTTTAATTTTTGTGTTATTAACAGCACACAAGGGAGTTGGTAGTAAATGATTCCGTAAATATTCACTGAATCCCACCATGTACCAAGCACCAGGCAACACACTAGGAACACAGAGAAGAAGGCCATTCCCTGCCTCTAGGAATCAGGTGACACAGGACAGGCTGGGAACACAAGACCTCCAGCAGAGACTCTGAACGAAAACCCTGGCTCTGCCTGTTTGGGGTTGTGACCTTTACCCAATCACTTAAGTACAGTCTACTCTTCTCACGGTGTTAAATCCACATTACCACCTGTCATTAACTATCACTTAAATCACTGTTCTAAACATGAAATGCTCTTGTTAAGTTTCAAATTGAGGCAAGATATTTACAATCTTATTGGAGTCATTCAACGCCAAGACCTTCAGTCTCCTTTCCTTACTAAGAAGAAAATACATGGACTTCTTGGGCCTGCAAGGTTATAATAAATCATCCATTTTCTGTACACACACAAAAAAAGGAAACTGAAAAGCATGTATAAACAAGAAGACACAACAACATGAAGCCACCGGAGGTCTGCCGTGGGGACGGACCATCCCCCACATCCAAGGTGGGCAGGGGTGGTGGATTTCCTTCTTAGAGCCCCAGACGTGACCTGGTGCAAATCCCGGGAGGGGGCCCATCCAATCTGCTGAGTCCCAGGCTGCAGAAGCAGTGGGGCAGCAGGGTTTAACAGCACATGAGCTCTAAACCCCACGTGCCCCCCATGCCCTCAGCACACCTACAGACAAACCTCACCCAGTCCTGACATCCGGGAAGTCCACTGGGCCGACCTTCTCTTTCCCTCCCACTGCCCTTTCTGCCTTCTCAGTGGGCAGTAACACATCTAAGTGAGAGATGAGAAAGGAAGAAAATGGAACATCTGATTACTGCCCACTAACTGTTAAAAAAGGAGGCTGAATCAGGCCCATGGCTGGTTGGTGGCCTAGGTCTTAGAGCAAATACCAGGTATTTCAAAAGCCCCTCAGAACTCAAAGCCAAGTTCATGCTCTTCTCCTCCTCAAATCTGGTCCTCTTCTAGTATTCCATATTTTAGTGCATCCAGGTGATTCTGCAGCCCCCAAACCCAAAGCAGCCCACAATCCACCTCTCGCTCCCCTACTTCATCACCATCCCCAGGAAAATGCAAAGCTTCAGCCTCCCACCTCCCCCCCCCAACACATGGGTAATTTCCAGTAAATTCTCATCCTTGCCAGGAAGCACTACCTTCAAAATGACACCTGCCTCTCTGCCAAAGCACCTCATGGCCCCTCAGACTTTTCCTCCCAAGGACTAAGGACACAGAAATGCACACTGAGTTTCATTATTTGGTTCTTGATTAACCCGCCACTTGATGAAACATAAATTCCAAGCAGAAAGGACTTTCTGTACTTGCTCACCTGCCACTGGACATGCGCATCTAGCCTGTGCCAGGCTCCAAGCAGCTACGCTGTTATTCTGTGGGGTAAGTGACTGAATGGGTGAACAAACTGCAAATTTTCCCCAAAAAACGTCTAGCATAAACCAAGGCAGGTTTTCCTCTATATTCATTTTAGTCTTAAGATTCTTTCAGTCTTAACAAGATGTCTTTTATATTTGCTAAAGGAAATTTAGGCTTTGTGTGTTTTTCCTGTTCTACAGCAATGTTTCCCAAACGTGGCCTACTTGCAGGTGCACAGGGGCGCTTACTAAAGACATAGGTACCTTGGGCCCCAACCAAGACCTGGAGAATCAGAATCTCCAGGGTGGGATCATTTAGTTTTAATAAGCACTCCAGGTAATTCTGATGAGCCAGAGACCTAAGCTTTTTAAAGGGTTGTAGAAATTAGAAGGGCTGAAAAAGGGTCCATGATCTAAAAGAAAAAAATTTCAACAATTACCTCAACACACCACGAAGCAGGTTGCTGGGCTAACACCCACCCTTGTCACCACTCTTATTCTCAGACATTTTCCCCCCTTAACTGACAACAGCTAATGCTGAACATTCTGACTGGGGTGAAGTGGTACCTCATAGTAGTCTTGATTTGCATTTCTCTACTAATTAGTGATGTTGAGCATTTTTTCATGTGCCTGTTGGCTGTTTATTTATTTATTTATTTTTTTGAAAAATGTCTATTCAGGTCATTTTCCCACTTATCAATTGGGTTATTCATTTTTTTGTTGTTGAATTGTAGAAGTTGTTTGTATATTTTAGAGATTAAGCCCTTGTCAGTTGCATAGTTTGAAATTATTTTCTCCCATTCCATAGACTGTCTTTTGGGGTTTTTTTCCCCATGGTTTCCTTTGCTGTACAAAAGCTTCTAAGTTTGATTAGGTCACATTGGTTGATTTTTGTTTTATTTCTGTTGCCTTGGGAGACCGACCTAAGAAAACATTTGCAAGGTTGATGTCAGAGAATGTTTTGCCTATGTTCTCCTCAAGGAGTTTGATGGTGTCTTGTTTTATGTTTAACTCTTTAAGCCATTTTGAGTTTATTTTTGTGCATGGTGTGAGGGTGTGTTCTAGTTTCATTGATTTACATGCAACTGTCCAGTTTTCCCAGTACCACTTGCTGAAAAGACTGTCTTTTTCCCATTTTATATTCTTGCATCCTTTGTTGAAGACTGACCGTAGGTGTCTGGGTTTATTTCTGGGTTCTCTATTCTGTTCCATTGGTCTGTATGTCTGTTATGGTATCAATACTGCACTGTCTTGATTAGTGCAGCTTTGTAATATTGTCTGAAGCCTGGGTGAGTTAGGTCTCCTGCTTGTTTTTTGTTCCAAAGGATTGCTTTGGCCATATAAATTTTTGGATGGAACCCCTAGATGAGCAGGAACAAAAATGCTAGGAGGGGTCATGGGGCTGTGGAAGGGCTCAACAGCATTTTCTTAAATCAAGGACAGAGAGAAGTCAACCCAGGAGTTCCTGTCATGGCACAGTGGAAATGAATCTAATAAACATGAGGTTGTGGGTTCGATCCCTAGCCTCACTCAGAGGGTTAAGGATCTGGCATTACTGTGAGCTGTGGTGTAGGTCACAGACAGGGATCAGATCCTGTGTTGCTGTGGCTGTGGTGTAGGCCAGCAGCTGTAGCTCCATTTAGACCCCTAGCCTGGGAGCTTCTATATGCTGTGGGAGCAGCCCTAAAAAGCAAAAAAAAGAGAGAGAGAGAGAGAGAGAGAGAAAGAACAAAGACCCCAAAGTGGGGTTCAACTCGGCATGTCACAAAGACAACCCCCCTTCCCCCCTCCCCTACCAGGGTGGAGGGCTATGTGCTGGGAAACAGAGCAGCAGTGGAGCCTAGAGTTTAAAATTCTGATGTTTCAGGCATCATGGAAACTTTGAAGGTCTTCAGAGTAAGACTTGATGATGGAAACCACACCTAAGGAGAGAGTACACATTCCAGAAGGTACTAGGAAAGCAGTGTGACAATGGCTGGGAAACCAGGCTTTGGGCAGAATCCTAGTTCTGTCGTTTACAAGCTATATGAGGACAGGTGAGCTATTTCACCTGTTACCAGAACCTGTTTCCTGATCTCTAAAGTGGGGACACTAATGCTTATTTCATTCACCTGCTGTCAGGATTTAATGAGATGATGGGTAAAGGCTTCAAGAGCACCTGGACCACACAGCAAGTCCCGGAGGTAGTGATGGAAGACAGCAGATGTGGCAATAAGAAAACAGCAACACGGCAGCACAGTACACATGGGCAGTCACCATCTGGACAATTTAGTGTCACTGAGCATGTCACCATAGTCCAAGGACATTCCTAAATGTCCTCTTTCTGGATACGAAAGCCACAAAAAAGGAATTTTATTGAACTGCATGGACCACCGCTTAGCAGTGTTGCTTGAAGACCCCAAAAGAAAGAACGATGAACTCGGGGGACTAAAAATGACCCATTTGACTCCTCTGTTTTATGAGTAGTAGTTGTTTTATATTATACTATAGAAACTTCATCACACATACAAAAAAGTCTCAGCTTTTAGGACAAGGCCCAAAAATAAAATATAATCACACCCTGAACTATCTGACTTCTCTAGAGATGTATTACTGGAGTCCATCACGGTGGACAAAGTAGGAACAAATCAGATTTTTTTTATGAAGCCCAAACACTCAAGCTCATGCTCAGGGAGCTCACAGAGACCATTTAGCTTCATTTTAGATCTAATCATCTGCACACAAATACTAGAGCACCTGCAGTGAGCCAGGCCCTTGTCTTGATGATGTAAATTATTTGTCCCCGGTATTTAGGGACAGTTAGGAAAAGGAGACAGTGGGGATGGTGGAATCACACCTGTGAAAGGAAGAGGCAGCTGGAGAGGCTCAAGCAGAAAGGGAAAAGAGGACAGGGATGAGGAGGCAGATACAAAGGCGAGCTCAGCCCTCCATAAGCAAGGCATCCACAGAGCCAAGAACCCACTGTAGACACAGAACTAACGGAGGCTGAGCCCTTCATCCTGCCCAGGAGCAGGGACTGCTCAGCAAGCTCCTTCCCTCCCGGCCCAGAGAGAGTCCTGCTCCCCCAGGACTGAGCCCTGTTGCTACCCAGTCATTCGCGTCAGCACAGACGATGGATCTGTTTGCTGCTCCTGCTCTGAACATTTTAATTGCCTACCATTGTCACTGCTCACTCAGAGCCCTGTGCCACTGCTACTGTTCCTCCTGCCCAGAAATGAGCAGGAACCTTACGGGACCTGTAACGACTCCACCTAAGACAACAGGGGAAGACACAGGACATGTGGAACCACGACCAGCTCTGGCACTGAGAGAGTTAAATCTCACCTAACTAGACCAGTGGCCCAAATAAAAGGACTCATTTTATGTAAAATCCATCTACAACTAACACTTAAAAAACCTGTCACCAAACCTTGACTCTTTGGATGCTGACGACCGCCTCGGACACCTTCTCGACGGCCATGGGGAGGTGGAGGGTGCCCGTCAACCGCAGAGCCTCGAACAGTGTCACCACCACAAACACTTGGCTGGCTGTGATCACGTTGCCAAGGAGTGCATTGGCAAAGAAGGTGACAAAAATCATGATTTTGCTCAGAGCAAAAAATGAGGCCAAATTCAGTCCTCTAAGGTAGGAACTGGTCAGAATCTTGGAAATTTCCTTCCTGGAAAAGAAAGTAAGATACAAGTCTTAAAGAAGCATCAACAGCCAAGGCGCAAATTCCAGAGCCTTGTGTGGGGGGCCCTTTTCAAGAGGGTGGACATGGATTAAGAGAAACCACCCTCACAGCATGGAGACACTACACAGTGCACACCCGGGGGTCTGCCCGACACAAGAACCACACACCTCATCACCCCATCTTGCTTCCAAATAAAGGAAGGCTTAAGGTCACACTTTTAAACATTCTGGGTCAATGAGACCCAGTTTGAACATTCATTCAACAAGCACTGGGAACCACAAGTCCTGTGCTGGCTCCTCACTGCTGACAGAGTCACAGCCCAGCCCCTCCAGGAGCCTGTGAACTCGTGGGGGAAGAGAAGCAGCAACCCCAAGCCTGGGAGACACCGAGACACTAAACAGAGGCAGCCAGCACAGCCCCACAGAGCACAGAGTAGAGCCTGGAACCCGGAGCTGTGGAGTCAGGGCGAGTCGCACATGCGTGGAACCTGAGAAGACGAGCTGGTGTCGATCAGGCCTGGCGGAGGCCAGAGAAGAAGGAAGATGAGAGTGTGTTTCAGGCAGAGGGAGGGGCACCCATGAAAGTGCGAAGGTGAGAGGTGACAGCGTGCTGCAGAGAGGTGTAAGCCCCTTGTGCTGGAGCATAAGCACTCGTCAAACACTTACATGAAAGGTGGGGAAATTTTTACAAACATAAAGCAAAGCAAAAAGAGCAGAATTTTCATGACTCTGTCTGGAATGAAGAATACTGACTGACAAAATTTGGGCTGAAACAGGTATATCCAACCTCTATAATAATCTCCCCCATTTGTGGTACATTAACGCAAATTACAGTTTTAGTTTAAATATCATCATCTCGGAGTTCTTATTGTGGCTCAGGGATAATGAACTCCCCTAGTATCCATGAGGATGTGGGTTCCATCACTGGTCCCACTCAATGGGTTAAGGATCTGGCATTGATGCAAACTGCAAGGTAGTTTTCAGGCAGGTCTCGGATCTGGCATTGCTGTGACTGTGGCATAGGCAGGTAGCTGCAGCTCCAATTCCACTCTAGCCTGGGAACTTCCATTTGCTACAGGTGTAGCCCTAAACAAATAAATAAATACTTAAATACATAAATATCATCATCTCAAATACTAACATCTTAGAACCATTGCTTACTTGGCATTTGCAGTTATTAATAAATATTTGGATATCCTGGGCCAAGGATCAGATCTATTTGGATAGATTTTTCCTTTAAGGAGAACACACAAGGAAGAGGAGGTTAAAATAACATCTCCACTATTCTATTAACCACACGGCCACATGTGGAGGGTGGAGGGGGTGGATAGTATTTAAATTCACCTTAATGTGAAAACTCACTAAGATTTCTAAATTCATTCAGTAAAAATGGGGGGGGGGAGTACAAAAATATGGTGTGACATGTAGTAAAACTTACCTTCTCAATCTGGCAATAAGATCCGCAAATGACTTTTCCCAAGTGTACATTTTTACTGTTCTGATGCCAGTTATAACTTCACTCACAGACCTGATCCTGTCGTCTGTGTAAGCTGCGGTCTTACTCCTAAGGGGACAGACGTGAGGGGTGAGCCTTAGTGACCACAGCCCAACTTTCTGTAGCAGCAGCAGCAGGGAAAAGGGAGGGACCAGGAGTCACATGATTCCACGCGACACTTTCAAACTGAGGACACAGGCAGGTCCTACTCAAAGTACAAATGGAGAAAGACTTCAATGAGCCAACCCTCCAGCCCAATTCAACAAGCACCTTGGAGAACTTGCAGGATCGGCTACGGAAGACTTGAAATGAGTCGGATACAAACCGTCTCCACAAGGAGGTCACAGTTGGGCAGGGAAGACAGAAAGGAATCTAACAGGAAGACAGGCTGTGCTGTCATAACAGAGGAGTGAAGAGTGGGGAGCAGAAAAGATGGGGCTGTTATTTCTAAAGGGAAAGGAGAGCAAGACAAGCTTCAGAGACCCTGTTGCCTTAAACAGGGCTTCAAAGGATAAGGACCATCTCTCCTTACAGGAAAGGAAATCCCAAGTAGAGAAGAATAACACACAGAAAAATGTACCAAAATAACGACAACTCAATGTTCATCACCTGACACCCTGGACAATGACCCGCCTCTAACCCTCGGGGACCTGCTTCAGGACTAACTCATCACCATCAGCTCTTTCTTCGTCATCAGACAATTTTCTATCCCATACACTTCTGGGAATGGGGGGCTTTAACAAAGAGATCATTAAGATTGACCTTGCCCTTGAATGAGGCTAACTTAATGGAGATACTTAATTAAAATAATACATGGGATTTTAGGTCATGCCTCAGCTGGTTAGGAACCAACCTAGTAGCCATGAGGATACAGGTTCAATCCTTGGCATTGCTGAGTGGATTAAGGATCCAACATTGCCATGAGCTATGGTGTAGGTCACAGATGTGTCTCTGATTTGACATATGCCACAGGGAACTGTGGGAACTTCCATATGCCACAGGTGTGGCCCTAAAAAGAAAAAGAAAATAAGAACTAGACTTCTCACTGTGGCAAAAGGGGATCGACGGCATCTGGGGAGCGCTGGGACACAGGATCAATTCCCAGCCCAGCACAGTGTGTTAATTATCCACCTTGCCACAGCTGCAGCTTAGGTCACAACTGCAGCTTGGATCTGATCCTTGGCCCAGGAATCCCATAGGCGGTGGGGCAGCCAAAAAGAAAAAATTTTTAAAAATTAACACATGAACATACATACATGAAAATGGTTCTAACACAAGCATAACAAAAATATATGCAACTAGAAATGGGCCAGGAAGACTATTACTATTTTTAGCAATGTTTAAATAACTCTGACATGAGTAAATTCTGCTGTAGGACACTCTACCTATTCAGGTGTGATGCTGGGAGGAGTCATGAATGCCTTCGCTTTTCCCACTTAAAGTTCACCCCTAAGCTTAAGGGTGGAGCCTCCCTCCCCTGGCTAAGCCTGAAGAGGATACAACACACCCAAAGAAGAAAGCAGAGAAGGCGTTTATTTTGGTTTTGAACAAAAGCACTGAGCAAGCCGTAGATGTTACCAACTACATATCACCTATTTTTTAACCCAGGGTTTCTCTTACCGGCGTGATGAAAACGACTTCCCAATGCAGCTTTGCAAAAGCAGGAGAAGAATTAGAACTGCCATCCCCGCAAGACACGATATTCCTACTTCCATCCAGAGCAGGGCAGTCACCACAACAGTCTGCAGAGGCCCCACCCACAGAAAGTGCAGGAACATCGTCACCTTAAAAGAAAAAGACGGAGCCCTCTTAGGACTATATCAAAACACAACCCATAAGGACACAGTAGAGAAACTATCTGCTCTGAAGGGACAGACAGGAATCTAAATAGAAATGATCACAGCGGGTTTTCCGCCTGCTAAAGCAGAGATCCAAGCCTCTGCCCCACATGAAGCTGCTCCAGGTCAGCCCAGAGCCCACAACAGGGAGACCCAGAGCAGCAGCACTGGAAGCAAGATGCTGATTTTGTCTAAAGACCACAGATGAGCTCAGGGCTTCCCCAAACTCTCTCTGCCCCAAAACTCAGCCCCCATCACTCCAGGGCACAAAAAAACCTGTATTATGGTACCTAACCCACTCTCCAATACTTGTGTATTTACCTCCCTGACATGCTGGGGCTTCTCCAGGGAAGAAATGAAATCTCACTCATCCCTGAGACTTAATAGGGGCCTTATGTCATGTTTGATGAATGAATAATTGAAAGAGAAGTTGTCTAGTGCAATACAGATCTGCCCAGCAGCTACCACGCCCTGGATAATGTGATCTTTTCATAAGGTAAGTGTAAGAGAGTGTGGGGACAGCGGAGAGCAAGCTGTGTCTGGCTGGGGACACCCCCCCCCCCGCCCGCCGCCCATCTGGCATGATTTCCCGAAGGCTCCCTGGGCAGCAGGCACTGAACAGGGCACAGGGGTGGAACAATCCCTGCCCCCAGCCCACACCACCTGATCGAGGAACAGACAGTCCCGCAGCAACGCAACACAATGTGCCAGGAAGGGCCCTCCAGGGGGACTCCCAGGGACAGTAACCACGCTGGGTGGGACCACGGCTGCCTGTTTATTAGTAGGAAAACAAAGCTCTCACCTCCAGGACAGCACAGAGTGTTACATCTAAGCTGCACACAGAAGAAATCAGTGGTGGATAAAAAGATCCCTTGTCTTAGGTCCCCTAAAGAATCCTGGTCAACACCCAACACTGGTGCCTGGTGTCCAACAAGCTAAACCCATTAGAAGGACAGGAAATGGAAACCATCCCTCAGGTACAGCTCACCTGGTCAAACCTGTTCACGTCATTGGACAGCAGATTGACTATCTGGCCGGTGCTGGCCTCCCTCATGGCCAAGTTGCTCAGGCGAAGTGCCTGAAATGAGAGAAGGAAACAGAGAACTGGATTCCTATGGTGACACCAAGTCACTCTGAGGTCACAGCAAAAGGGAGCGTGTTTTCATGGGCTCTTGAGCCATGTCAAGAGGAGCAGGATGACCCCGGACAGCAGGGCTTGGGCTTTTTTTTGGCTGCGCCCACAGCATGGGGAAGTTCTTGGGTCAGGGATCGAACCCAAACTGCTGCAGTGACACCACCAGATCCTTAACCCTCTGTGCCACAAGGGAACTTCCATCCACACCCTCAGGGACAGTAAAAGGAGGAATAGGAGATAGAAGCAACCCCCCCACACCCTGATTTTTGAAGACTTTGGACACACCGACATATAAAGGATGTAGGTTTAGACATAGGAGTCAACTAAAGTAAATCTGGGACATGTTAGATGAGTGTGGAGAGGCTGCCTTAAGGAAAGAAAATAACGGACTTGGACTATAAATGTGGACTCAATCACTAATTCTGTGCATGACACCACTTTGGTCTTAGTTTCCTCATTCTGAAATGAACAACTATAGTGTTCAAAACATTACTCCTGGAAAAGACAACCCACAGAATGAGAGAAAATCTTTGCAAACCAAACAATTGACAAGGGAATAATCTCCAAAATATACAAATATCTCAAGCAGCTTTCTATTAAAAAAAAAACCTAATTAAAACCTAATCAAATCTGGAGTTCTGGTCGTGGCACAGTGGAAACAAATCTGACTGGGAATCATGAGGTTGTAGGTTCGATCCCTGGCCTCACTCAGTGGATTACAGACCCAGCATTGCCGTGAGCTGTGGTGTAGGTTGCAGACGCTGCTCAGATCTGGTATTGCTGTGGCTCTGGTGTAGGCTGGTGGCTACAGTTCTGATTTGACTCCTGGCCTGGGAACCTCCCTATGCTATAGGTACGGCCTTAAAAAGACAAAAACCAAACAAACAACAACAAAAACAGATAAAATAGACACAGATGCAAAGATTTCAAAACCAAATGTCTAGTTAGCACAGGGGAAACCATGGGGGGTAAGGGTGGGAGGTTGAGGGTAATTTAGGAGGTGGAATTAACATCCACACACTCCTGTGCATAAGAGAGAAACTGGAGCTCCAGCTGTGGTGCAACAGGATCAGCAGTGTCTCTACAGCACCAGGATGCGAGTGTGATTCCCTGCCTGGCACAGTGGGTTAAAGGATCTGGCAATGCCGCAGCTGCCACATATGTTACAACTGTGGCTCAGATCTGATCCCTGGCCTGGGAACTTGTATGCCATGGGGCAGCCAAAAAAACTTAAAAATTCAAAAATAAAAGAGATAACTAAGAAGGACCTACTGTAAACCATAGGGAAATATACTCAATACTCTGTAATAACCTGTTTAGAAAAAGAATCTGAAAAAGAATGGAGACATATATAACTGATTCACTTTGCTGAGCACCTGGAACTAACACAACATTGTAAGTCAACTACACTCAAAATTTTTTAAAAAAACAAACACAAACACTACTCCTATCAGGGACCTGTGTTCTTAATGTGTCTGTTGACTTTACAAAACACACAGCCTGTGCAGCACAATCTACTTACTTGGTTAAAAGTTCTAACAAAACGCCCTAGAGATCTGAAGACCCTGAACAGACACCATGAGCTGTTTCAACAGACATCAGCTGGACCCGCTGATCCAAACAAAATGTCATAGTTCATAAAAATCTTATTTAGTCTTGAAGGTAACAAAAAAATCAACAATCAGGTAGGAATGTGAAATGATTAGCTGTGATGGAAGAGAATAATACAGTAGTTGTGCAAAAAACTGAACATAAAGTCAGCAGATAATATAGCAATTCCACTTCTGGGGATGTACTCAAAAGGATTGAAAGCACAAACTTGAACATATTTTTTGTACACCAGTGTTGACAACAGACAAAACGTGGAAACAACTCAAATGTCCTCTGACCACATGAACGGATACTCAGAATGCTGTATATACTGATCATGGAATATTATTCAGCCTTAACAAGGAATTCTGATACCTGCTACATCATGAATGAACCTTGAAGACATGGAGCTTACATAACATAAGCCAGACACAAAATGACAAACATTGTTTGATTCCACCTATATGAGGCACCAAGAGCAGCCAAATTCACAAGGAGAAGCAGCAGAATGGTGATGGCTGTGGGGAAGGGAACTGCGCAGTGAGTGTTTAATGGGCACAGGGATTCAGTCTGGGAAGAAGAAAATGTTCTGGAGATGCACACGGTGACGGCTGGACCACAGCATGAATGCACCTAATGTCACTGAACAGCGCACTAAGGAGTTGAGACGGTAAATGTCATGCTGTGTATATTTTAGCACAATAAAAAAAAAATCAATGATCAAAAACCAAAAGTAATTTTCTCAAAGCTGTGGAACAGTAAATAAATGAAAAGTCATTTTTATATATGATACAGCCCTCAGAGTCATTTCAAATTCAGCTGAAGAGAGCATTGAAATGCTGAATGGGCCACAGAGGGAAGCTGGCAGATGTGCAGCCTTAGAGATTACCTTTAAAAGGGCCCAAGCCAGAGTTGCTGTTGTGACTCAGAGGGTCAAGAACCCAACATAGTATCCATGAGTATGTGGGTTTGATCCCTGGCCTTGCTCACTGGGTTAAGGATCCAGCATTGCCACAAGCTGCTGTGTAGGTCACAGAATCAGCACAGATCTGGCGTCACTGTGGCTGTGGCCAGGCCCCAGGCTCACACAGCCCTGAGATGGATGAGACTCTGCTCCAGCAGAGAAGAGCAGGAGGCAGCTTGCATTTGGCTGACAAGCATATTCCCAAGAAACAAAAGCTCTAGAAAAGTAGCAACTACAGGAAAGTGAAATTTTCCATTTAAATTGTTTGGTTTTAGCTTTCAGTAAGGATTTCACTTATTAATAAAAATTCCATGTATTTAAGGTGTGCAGTGTGATGTTTGATATAAATATACAATGGGAAAAGATTACTGTAATAAAACCACCTAACACATCCATCAGCACACACTGTCATCCTCTTTTATGTGAGGGGAGAGCACTTACCACCTACTTTCTCAGCAAATTTCAGGCATAAAGTACAGTTAAACAAGGATTTCTTTAAAAAAAATAAAGGCGAACAGCCCAGGGCAAAGAGGTATCCAGCATCAAGTTTATAAAGAGTGTTTCAATTAGTAACATGGTGCATCTGTGTCAATTCCTTTGTAAAGACATCTAAAATCCTAACTCCTTTTATACTAGTTAAGATCAGGGTAAACTATGGAATGTTACAACATTTCTCATTACAAAATCACTGAACACATCAGCTCAGGAATTATTAAAAGTGTTATAATGCATACTCGAGAAAAAAGGAACTACTGTATTAAGAAAATAACTTGAAGGAACAGCAACAAATTCTCTCCAAAATTACTAAAAACAATGGGAAATTTCGAGTTTTATCCCAAACATCTCACTATTTTTTAATACTACTAAAAGTAATCATAACTATAGAATATAGTGAGGGGGTCTGTATTTGGCATAGATCTCCTTTATATTATTAATTAGTTAACGCAATTATGTTGAACAGGCAATCACATTAAATATCATTTAAAAATACAATCATACCCTTCTCAAAAACATTTCTTTTTTATTTTTTTTATTTTTATTTTTTTTTATTTTCCCACTGCACAGCAAGGGGATCAAGTTATCCTTACATGTATTCATTACAATTACATTTTTTTTCCCCACCCTTTGTTTTGTTGCAACATGAATATCTAGACAAAGTTCTCAATGCTATTCAGCAGGATCTCCTTGTAAATCTATTCTAAGTTGTGCCTGATAAGCCCAAGCTCCCGATCCCTCCCACTCCCTACCCCTCCCATCAGGCAGCCACAAGTCTTTTCTCCAAGTCCATGATTTTCTTTTCTGAGATGTTCATTTGTGCTGGATATTAGATGCTAGTTATAAGTGATATCATATGGTATTTGTCTTTGTCTTTCTGGCTCATTTCACTCAATATGAGATTCTCTAGCTCCATCCATGTTGCTGCAAATGGCATTATGTCATTCTTTTTGATGGCTGAGTAGTATTCCATTGTGTATATAGACCACATCTTCCGAATCCAATCATCTGTCGATGGACATTTGGGTTGTTTCCATGTCCTGGCTATTGTGAATAGTGCTGCAATGAACATGCGGGTGCATGTGTCTCTTTAGAGTTTTGTCTGGATAGATGCCCAAGAGTGGGACTGCGGGGTCATATGGAAGTTCTATGGATAGATTTCTAAGGTATCTCCAGACTGTTCTCCATAGTGGCTGTACCAGCAGTGCGGGAGGGTTCCCTTTTCTCCACAGCCCCTCCAGCACTTGTTCTTTGTGGATTTATTAATGATGGCCATTCTGACTAGTGTGAGGTGGTATCTCGTGGTAGTTTTGATTTGCATTTCTCTTATAATGAGCGATGTTGAGCATTTTCTCATGTGTTTACTGGCCATCTGTATATCTTCTTTGGAGAAATGTCTATTCAGGTCTTTTGCCCATTTTTCCATTGATTGATTGGCTTTTTTGCTGTTGGGTTGTATAAGTTGTTTATATATTCCAGAGATTAAGCCCTTGTCGGTTGCATCATTTGAAACTATTTTCTCCCATTCTGTAAGTTGTCTTTTTGTTTTCTTTTTGGTTTCCTTTGCTGTGCAAAAGCTTTTCAGTTTGATGAGGTCCCATGCGTTTATTTTTGCTCGAATTTCTATTGCTTTGGGAGACTGACCTGAGAAAATATTCATGAGAAAATATTCATGAGAAAATATCTCATGTCAGAGAGTGTTTTGCCTATGTTCTCTTCTAGGAGTTTGATGGTGTCTTGTCTTATATTTAAGTCTTTCAGCCATTTGGAGTTTATTTTTCTGCATGGTGTGAGGGTGTGTTCTAGTTTCTTTGCTTTGCATGCAGCTGTCCAGGTTTCCCAGCAATGCTTGCTGAAAAGACAATCTTTTCCCCATTTTATGTTCTTGCCTCCCTTGTCAAAGATTAATTGACCATAGGTGTCAGGGTTTATTTCCGGGTTCTCTATTCTGTTCCATTGGTCTGTCTGTCTGTTTTGATACCAGTACCACACTGCTTTGATGACTGTGGCTTTGTAGTATTTCTTGAAGTCTGGGAGACTTATGCCTCCTGCTTGGTTTTTGTTTCTCAGGATTGCTTTGGCAATTCTTGGTCTTTTGTGGTTCCATATAAATGTTTGGATTGTTTGTTCTAGTTCTGTGAAAAATGTCATGGGTAATTTGATAGGGATTGCATTGATTCTATAGATTGCTTTGGGTAGTATGGCCATTTTTACAATATTGATTTCCCAATCCAGGAACATGGAATATCTTTCCATTTCTTTACATCTTCTTTGATTTCTTTGATTAAAGTTTTATAGTTCTCGGCATATAGGTCCTTTACCTCTTTGGTCAGGTGTATTCCGAGGTATTTGATTTTGTGAGGTGCAATTTTAAAAGGTATCGTATTTTTGTATTTCTTTTCTAATGTTTCATTGCTGGTATACAGAAATGCAACTGACTTCTGAATGTTAATCTTATGGCCTGCTACTTTGCTGAATTTATTAATCAGTTCAAGTAGTTTTGGGGTTGAGTCCTTAGGGTTTTCTAGGTATAGTATCATGTCATCTGCATACAGTGACAGTTTTATCTCTTCTCTTCCTATATGTATGCCTTTTATTTCTTTTGTTTGTCTAATTGCTGTGGCTAGGACTTCCAAAACTATGTTGAAGAGCAGTGGTGAGAGTGGGCATCTCTGTCTTGTTCCAGATTTGAGTGAGAAGGCTTTCAGTTTTTCCCCATTGAGTATTATATTTGCTGTGGAAAAACATTTCTTTTCTACTAAATTTCATTTTATTGATTCAGTCATTGAAGTTCACTTTTAAATACAAGTTTCATGTAAACAAAGGTTTTAATGAACAACAAAAACAAAATTTCCATAAATACCACTATGAAATTTAGGTATGAAAATATTGAAAATCAATTTGATAGTTTTATTTCTTTTTTTTTCTTTTTCTCTTTTTCTCTTTTGATGGCCACACCTTTAGCACATAGAGGTCAAATCAGAGCTGCAGCTTCAGCCTACACCACAGCCCCGGAAACGCCAGATCCGAGCCACATCTGCGGCCTACACCACACTGTGCAGCAACGCCAGATCTTTAACCCACTGAGGAAGACCGGGGATCAAACCTGCAGCCTTATGGATACCAGTCAGGTTCATAACCCACTGAGCCACTATGGACACTTCAACTCCATACTTTCAAGACTTATTTTTAAATTATATTTTGTTACGAATTTAGTGGGTATTATGCAAGAACCTGTGGCTAAAAGCCATCAAAGGCAGTCCTAACCTGATCTCAATACAAAACTTTTCATTATTTGTTGGTAAAATTACATTAAGCAATAACAACAAAATTTGCCTGATGCAAATAGCAAGCTTCTCTAGTGAGGTGCAAATGATCCCAATTACAAAACTGTTAATTTACAGAGAACTTTCCCAAAATACTTCTGATGCTTCAGGGGAGGTACACGCTTTGGTGACAATGACACTTACCTTGCGGTAAATCATGTGGCACACGGCTACCCTCAGCCTCATCCCCACACGCTGAATGTGATAGAAGTACAAGTGGTGCAGAAAGGCCCAGGTGAGCACGCAGGCACTCAGCCCTGCGGCGTAGGCCAAGGCTTCACGGAAGGCGGCAGAATCACTGGGATCATAGTATTCCAAATAACTAATAATTTTCCCCAAAAGTACAGGCTGAACTATTCTGGTGCCTTCCTGAAAGAAAAAAGTCATATTGAGAAATTCAAGGCATAACAGTTTTTCTTAATACAAGCTTTACTTTTATCATTAGCATGTTCAAACGGCATTTTGACAAAACGCTACATTCATAACTAATCTAGAAAAAAATGCGCAGATCTGCTAACTTCTATAAAAGAAGCAGAAAGTAGTTTTAACCTTAAACGAAATTTTTATTTTCAAAGACGATAAAGCCTTAGTACATTGTGCCTCATACACTGGGGATGCTCAGTAAATACTATAACCAGTGCCTCACAGCACATTTGACAAAATATCAAGTGAGTGCTGGCCCAAGATGAATAAGGAAAAAGGCAGCAGAAGGAGTTCCCGTCATGGAGCAGTGGAAAAAATTCCAACCAGGAACCATGAGGTTTCAGGTTTGATCCCTGGCCTCACTCAGGAGGTTAAGGATCCGGCATTGCCATGAGCTGTGGTGTAGGTGGCAGATGCAGCTCGGAGCCCACGATGCTGTGGCTGTGGTATAGGCTGGCAACTGCAGCTCCAATTTGACCCCTAGCCTGGGAACCCCCATATGCAGCGGGTGTGGCCCTAAAAAGCAAAAAGAGAAGGGTAAGAAGCATCCCCTGTGCTCTCAATGCTGCACCCCAGCCCAACAGGAAGTCCAGGTGGCTCATGTACAGCAGACACCCACTTGCCATCACCTCCTGCTTTAAGAGCCTGTATCAACTGAGACTGGCACAAATGCAGATCCAATCCTTCCTAACCAAAACCCCACCTGTAGGTAGATCAAGAGAATAGAGCCCAGATTCTGCTGGTGAATCACAAAGACACCAGGCTTGGGAGGCTCCCAGGCTCTCTGTCCTTGGTGGGGTGGAGGACACTGCATCAGTATGTCTCTACCTCCTAGAAGCTGGGAAGTTCCTTGGAGTCAAATGCTAAACAGGGCAGAAGCCAAGCTAAAAGATGATGTCTTCCATGGCTCTCCATCCAACATACGCTGCAGGTGCTGGTTTGGGAGAAACACTACATGTCATCTATCCCCCAAGACAAAAATCAAATCCTAGACCAACGAGATGAGAGGCACTGGGGCTATGACCTGAGTAAGACTCGAGGAAAGCAATTCTCTGTCCCAAAGTGAAAGGCAAAAGAACAGCGACACTTGCCCACCCTGCGAAATAGCCACTCCACCCACAGCCTATTTCCTCTCTCTAGTCACCCCGCATGAGGTCCCTTCTCCCCCATCAAGGACCTAGAGGTTGTCATACTAAGTGACGTCAGCCAGACAGAGAAAAAGAAATACATGATGTCCCTAGTATGTAGAATCCAAAAAAAAAGAGAGAGAGAGACAGAAACAACGTTATTACCGAAACAGAGACTCAGAAACACAGAAAACAAACAACAAATGGTTACCAAAAGGAAAGGGGGAGAGGGATAAATTCGGAGGTTTGGATTAACATATACACACTATTATATAATAATAGACAATCAACAATGACTTACTGTATGGCACAGGGAACTAAATACTTTGTAATAACCTCTAAAGGAAAAGAACCTAAAAAAGAGTATATAAATATGTGTGTGTGTATAAACTGAACTGCTGTGCTATAAACCTGTAACTAATATAATATTGTAAATCAATTACACCTCAATAGAAATTTTTTAAAAATCAAAAAATTGAATTCAAAGAAAACTCGCATAGAAATCTGAATATTTTGCTTCAGAAACCAGATGAGCCATCGGAAGACACAGGACTCTAAGCCCATCCTAAGCCCTTGTGTGCCTCCAGGTCCTTATCCATGGAAATACCTGCCGTCTTTACCTTGGAGGAATCCTGAAAAAACTAATGATATATAACAGCTCAGAGTGTTTCGAAACCAGCATAAAAACAAGTGTACGCTGTGATCACTTTATTACACAGAAGTCCTGGGAAGAAAGCTACTTGATTCTTAATGGCACAAACTTGGAAAACTCATTTGCTGCTTAGAGATGATCATGCAGAACATGAAATCTTGAGAAACATCATTCATAAAAGCCAGCTTTTCTAGATAGTAATTAACAGTTTCACTTCTAAGCATATTCTTAAAATTTCTGACCATTATGGAGTTCCCTTGTGGTGCAGTGGGTTAAGGATGCGGCATTGTCACTGCAGTGGGATCCACTGGCCTGAAATCTTCCACATGCTGTGGGTGAAGCCAAAAACAAAAACAAAAATTAACCATTCTGAGTGCAACCTTTGAAAAATGAGTCACCTACTTCCTGACTTCTAAAAGAAAATGGATTGAGGATGTGGGGGGAACAAGTGAAATAGGTAAAGGAGATTAAGAGGTATAAACTCCCAATTATAAAATAAATAAGTCATGTGGCTGCAATATACAGCATAGGAAATAGAGCCAATAATATTGGAATAGCTTTGTGTGATGACAGATGGTAACTACACTTATCATAGTCATAACTGTCTAATGTATAAAAATATTGAATCACTAGGTATGTCTGAAATTCAAGTCAATTATACATCAATTTTTTAAAAAATTTAATTCCACAATTGAAACTTACATAAAGCTTTAAAAAAAGATAAAGAAAAGGGATTGGAAAGCATCACTCCCATTATGACTCAGTCACTGTGGACACCACTCACATCTAATGGCTAATGCTATGTGCTCAGGAACCAGCAGGTGTACACAGCAGGTCTGCCCTGCAGGGCCCCTGTCCCCTTGGCTCAGTGCTCCCTCACCCCTACCTTGCTGCATGGTCCTCAGGGGCTGCTCAGGACCCACAGTGTCTCTGCCCCCAGCAGCCACTCCTCAGCCTCCTGAGTGGAGGGGAGTGAGGGACACTTGGAAGAAAAGGTTTGGGAATAAACGCAAAGCCCAGGGCAGCTCTTGGGGAACCAGCCCTGAATCGAGGCACAAAGCTCCCTGTAGATTCAGAGGGTCTGCTTCCTTCCTGTCCATCAGCTGAGATCCAGAGGGAAGATTTCCGCAAACACGTGCCTTCCTACAGCCTCCACCTGGACCAGAGACAATCAGCAAGCATGGCCTTGGACAAAGGCCAAGTGACCAGACAAGCCCAGGCCATTTCTAAGGGTCATGGGAATAGGACACAACCCCGGCCACTCCTCCCCTCTCAGGGGAAGGGACTGGGAGAACCCACACTGGCTCTGTGAGGTCTCCCCACTTCCACACCAGCAGCTTCAGAGAGAAGGCCCCAGATGATGTGGGGAGGTGACCTGTGTGTCTCTGGCCCATGAAGCAGCTGAAGGCTCCTCCTCGCCACCCTGAGGATCCTGGGCAGGCAGAGACCTGTCCTCCCCACCTGCAGTCCCCGTGGAGGTGCACACAGGGGCCGGGCCTGCCGGGAGCTCGCTGGCTGATCTGTTCTCTTCAGGGGTGGCCTCCAGGAGCTCCAGGTTCATCATCAGCCTGGTACTTGCTTCTCTGAGCGTTACCATCACCCTCAGTTCTTATAGGACAGAGGTTTTCATACTTCAAAATCCTAACACTAAAAGCCTGGTCCTCAACTGGCATCACCTTCCTCTTCCTAAGGGTGCTGCCAGTAGTGCTGGGGGAGGCCCCGCCTGTGCTGTCAGTGGTCACAGCACACTGCCTGGGAGTCACTAACAACATTGGCCTCAACAGCCAAAACAAGCAAGCACCCTCCTGGGAGAAAGGCCAGCTTCATGTCACACTAATTTATCTGCTACCCACCCAGGAACTGCCTGGTCCCACCCAGCTGTGACCCTAAGGCCTCAGGCCTGGGGCATGTGGGAAAGTGGATTCAGACAACAGGACAGGAGCACTGTCCACACCCCAGGGGCTGACCTGGGGTCTCATTCCTGATGAGCAAATGCATCCCCAGATTCACAGAGACACCTCCTCTCAGCAAGCAGCCACGAGCTCTCACTTAATAACAACAGAGAGGACTCGGCCTGTGCCCAGATCATCAATGTCCCAACACAGTCACCACCCCAGACCCGCTGCCTTCCCACGGGTCCATCTCAATGAGCTGGTGTGTAACGGTGTCACAAGTGTGTGAATGGACGTGTAGACGTAGCTCACCAGGGCCACCACAGCTCACCCACGTGGGGATGGTAAGGAGGGAAGGTGGCTTCTTCCTAAAGGCTCCTGACCCTGTGAACCCAGCACGACGCTGCTGCCAATGTCACACCCTTGGCACTTCCAGCTCCTGGAGGACGTGGTCGCCTGGACTCCACCCTCATTTATGATCCCCAATCTGAGCCCCTGCTCCCAGGTGTTCTCAGCACCCTGTTTATTACCCTGAGGCCAATTCAGGGTGCAGGTGTCTGAGACCCTGGAGGCGAAGCTCTCAGGACGAGCCTCCCTGACCCTGGACAAGCCATCAGTCCTTAGACGGTCAGGCTCATCTGCCTTTATGCTTTGTGTAACCACAGGCACACATGTAACCACGTGTACTCAGTGTCCTCTCTTCTAGAGTGGGGGTAACGTAACACCAAGGATTTCATGGACTAAGCCAAAGAAACAGAAGTGACATTCCATGGAAAGTACTCATAACAGTTGCTGACTACTTAAAATTGTTATTACTAAACTGTTAACAGTCCTGCTGCCACCGCAAATACCACTGCTACTGAGATGAACCCATGTTACCACTATGACTACTGCTAGTATTACTAGGAGCATGAGCACATTTTACTGCTATAAGTACTACTAGGACTACTGAGAAGAGCCCCTGATACTGCTATGAGTACTGTGAGTAATAGTACTGAGATAAGCCCCGACGTTTGCCAGCTCCTCCACTCCCCACCTTCCTGCCTTGACCGCCCAACAACCACCCTCCTGAAAGAGGGGCCAGCGCTCTACCAGTGGCCACCTTGTGCAGCCCTGGGCCTGGCCTTCCTGGACGCCAGCAGTGAGTATCACTGGGCTGGACAACTGTGGCATCAACACTGCCCTTCACATGGCACTGCAGTACCTGGGTGGTCTGTGCCCTCTCAAAGGTGACACTCTGCCCTGCACCTGTCCCCACCCTCTGGCACATGGTCAACCCACCTTTGTCATCAGTGAGAACTCAGTCTTCTGATACCATCAGTCACCTGGGAACTGACAGAGTCTCTGGTTTCTCCAATGGGGCGCAGGTTCACCTACGTGGACACCCTCTACCCGCAGGGACCTTCAGGACGACAAGAGCCACACTCCCCACCTACAAACCCCCTGCCCACCCTCCTCAGACCAACAAAATGTACTGATAACAACTCACTACCTTCTCCAGCTAAACAGCCCTTCCTGGCAGCTGCCCCTCTGTTCCTTCTGCTGTCACACGCCCAGGCTGCCCACATCCCTAAGGCAGCATGAAAGAACCACGGAGAGCACAAGCCACCAGGAGGAGGTGCAGCAGATCCCCCCCGACCCCACCCAGGCCAGAACCCACAACAGGTGGGCTGACTGGCACTGTGCCCCCGGGGGAGTGGTCTCACTGGGAACCTGGACCCAGACCCTTAAGGGTCATGGACCTCTCAGCTTCAGGCTTCGGATTCCCTCTCCACAACCCCTCCTACACCCTCTGCAAATGCCAGGCTGCCAAGCCTCCCCCTGCAACCAGAAATGCCCCCGACAACCAGGGACACCAGCCAGAATGGGTGGGGCACAGAATTCATGGTGAAGCTGGAGCTCCCCCAACAGGGGGATTGGGCTTGGGGTACTTGGTCCATGGGGAAGTGTGTGCTCCTGGGAGCTCTGGGCAGCTCTAGCCAACCCAGGGCCCCAGTTCTGCTCTTCTGGAAGGAGAGGGGTGACAACCCTTCTTAGGAAAGCGTTCATCAGATATGACCTGGTCAAGTTAATTATTTGCTGAGCACTAGTAAAATGTCGTTATTCTGAACTCTGGTCCAAGTTTACTTCCCCCAACCACAGGGCACGAATTCCTTGAGGTGGTAGGATCTTCTTTTGATCAAGAATCACTCAGTGTTTATACTGAGCATCAAGAACATTCAAACATGGTATAAAATCTCTTTTACTTGCAGTGCCATCCTTCCACGACACTGTGTTTTAATCAGGTAAAGAAAAACAGCAATCCCCAGGAGGTCCAGGCCTTTAAGCATCGGTCTAAAGATAAACACAACCGCTGAGCTCCATCATGATCGCTAGACAAGACTTATCCTCAGACCTTCAACTACTGGCCTCTCTCCCCACCCGCTGGTCCATCTCAGGACTGAGCCACATACACTGAAAAGCAAAGCACTGTATGCAAAAGCTTTACCTCAAGAAACATCAAAATTCCCCAAACTAAATAGGGTTTCCAGTAACACTTGATGATGGCTTTCGTTAAAGAAGGTTCCTGTGCGTCTTTCTCAGCTCTCGAAACTTCTCCATCCCAGTACCTGCAAGGAAACACAAAGCACAGTAAAGAACAGCCTGCTCGCCACAGGGAGCGCAGGGCAGGGGCAGCGTGGAGACAAGCCTCTACTGCAGGGCCCTCTGTGACTGTCCCCGAGGGGCTGGCTAATGGCTTGCAGGCTCCTGAAGGCTGAGCGATGCAGACCCTGAAGCACCAGAACAACAGGCTTTGAGGGAAAGAGGCCCAGTCTCAGGAAACATGTGCCTGCCAAGCTCCAATGGACTCACAGCACAGGAGCAGCCCAGGAGGGCAGCCGAGCTCCTCCAGGGACACCCCCTCGGGGACAGAGCCCGGCATCCAGGGCCTTGGCTGCGGGCCCCTCCTCTTCCACAAGCACCCAGGACACACCGGGTCCCCAGCCTCCAGAGTCGGCTCAGCCCGGGCTCCGCCTGAGGGGCGGGGGCGAGCGTGCAGGGTCCGGGGAAGGGGGCTCCAGGAGAGCCCAGGGGAAGGCAGAGTCCACTCCCACCATCAGCCACACGGAGACCTGCTCCCGCTTCCTCCCCTGCGCCTCGCTGCCTGCTACTCACCCTTGCAGCTCTTTTCCAAGGTGTGCGGAGCGATCTTCTGGAAGCACCGAGTACATGTCATCTTCCTCTAACCTCCGCTTGTAGCCAACTCGCAACAGGGGGGTTAGCCACCTGTTAAAATGGAGAGAAAAGGAGAAAGACATGCATCCAAACCAGGCATCTCTGTCTAATTAGAATCCTACATTCATAGGCTTTGCCTTAAAATGGTCTAAGAGTTCCTGCTGTGGCACAGAGGGTTAAAGATCCAGTGTTTTCTCTGGAAGGTTCAGGTTCGATCCTCGGCCTGGCACAATGGGTTAAGGATCTGGCATTTCCACAGCTGTGGTGTAGGTCACAGCTGAGTCTCTGACTAGATGCTTGGCCTGGGAACGGCAGGTGAGGCCAAGAAAAACAAAAAGGCCCCCATTTTAAATATACAGAGATATGGGAAGAAGGGTGGATATGTGCTTACACACACACACACACACACACACACACACACACACGTGCAGAGTCCCTAGCTCTATAGGCTGAAAGGCCCTAAAAGAGAGAGAATTCCAGACCTCAGATCTTGAGGTTTTGTTTTTCTAACATACATAGTTACAATTTTTCACCCTTGCCAGGAGAACTTTTAAGATGTACTCTCTTAGCAGCTTTCAAATGTGGGACACAGCGTGATTAACCACAGTCACCACACTGGACACCACATCCCATGACTTGCTTATTTTATACCTGGAATCTGCACCTTTGGGCACATTTCACCCACTCCTTGGTTTTTTAACACCCTTCCTAAGACGAAGCAAGGCTCCTGAAGAAATGGCTGGTTCCAAGGTCTGTGTAAGCACCTGATAATTAGCTTCTTTGACTTTAATGTAAGTGCCTGACATTAGGCTTTGGAGACACGTGCTTCAAAGACATCCATCTCCATGAACACATGCCAGCCTCACAACTAGATAAAGACAAAATGCCACCTCGCCCATGAAGTTCCCAGTTTTCTTTCCTTTTCTTTTTTTTCTTTTTTTGCTATTTTTTTTGGGGGGGTCGCAGGTACAGCATATGGAAGTTCCCAGGCTAGGGGTCAAATTGAAAATACAGCTGCCAGGATACGCCCCAGCCTATGCCACAGCCACACACGATGTGAGCCGTGTCTGCAACCTACACCATAGCTCACGGCAACGCTGGATCCTTAACCCACTGAGCGAGGCCAGGGATCAAATTCATGTCCTCATGGATCCTAGTCAGGTTTATTTCCACTGAGCCATGATGGGAGCTCTGAAGTTCCCGTTTTTAGAAATCTCTGGTGGACCTGAGAACAGACCATCTCACTGACTGCTTGCTTCTCCTTTCCTGCACCTTAATTCCTGCTCTTATAAATTCACTAACAGAAAGTGAACCTAGAAATGCCAGGCATCCAGCCCTTGACCCCAAAACGTACACAGTGTGTACACATTTCCCCCGATTTTTCTATGCTTGGATATTTTCTATCCTACCCTACTTTGTTATAAAGGAAATGTCAGTCATGGTATATCTGTAATGACAGGAGCATTCTTCACAGTAGCCAAAAGGTGGAGGCTACTCAAGTGTCCAAGGAGTGGATAAAGTGTGGTAGACACACACACAGAATATGACTGACCCTGAAAAAGGAAATTCTGGGAGTTCCCATTGTGATGCAAGAGAAACAATTCCAACTAGTAACCATGAGGTTGCAGGTTCGATACCCGGCTTCACTCAGTGGGTTAAAGATCTGGCCTTGCTGTGAGCTGTAGTGTAGGTCGCAGATGTAGCTCAGATCATGCATTTCTGTGGCTGTGGCGTAGGCCAGCTGCTGTAGCTCCAAATGGGCCCCCAGCCTCAGAATCTCCATGTGCCAAGTGTTCGGCTCTAAAAAGCCAAAAAAAAAAAAAAAAAAAAAAAAGGCGGGTGTGGGGGGGATTCTGGGAGTTCCCGTTGTGGCACAGCTTGTTAAGAACACTACTAGTATCCATGAAGATGTGGATTTGATCCCTGGCCTTCCTCAGTGGGTTAAGAAGCCAGAGTCGTTGTGGTTGTGGTGTAGGCCAGCAGCTGCAGCTCAGATTTGACCCCTAGCCTGGGAACTTCCATACGTCGTGGGTGTAGCCCTAAAAGAAAAGGATAAAGGGGAAAAAAAGGAACTTCTGACACGTGCTACAACACAGGTGAACCTTGAGGTCATTATGACTCACCTCACAAGAAGTCCCCAAAAGAATCAAAATCATAGAGACAGAAAGTAGAACAATGATGGCCCGGGGATGGGGGCAGTTGTAGTAATGAGTACAGAGTTTCCCGTTTATAGATGAAAAGAATTCTGGGCATGTGATGATGGTTGACTAAGAATGTAATGTAATTAATGCCGCTCGCCTGTATACTTAAAAATGACTAAGATGGTAAAAAATGTGTATCTTACCACATTTTAAAAATTATTATTTTTTGTCTTTTTGCCTTTTCTAGGGCCGCTCCTGTGGCATATGGAGGTTCCCAGGCTAGG
Organism: Sus scrofa; assembly: GCF_054392235.1. Classification (NCBI taxonomy): domain Eukaryota; kingdom Metazoa; phylum Chordata; class Mammalia; order Artiodactyla; family Suidae; genus Sus; species Sus scrofa. The sequence goes on from NC_139393.1 coordinate 72,203,969, forward strand.
GGTCTAATCAGAGCTGTAGCTGCCGGCCGTTGCCAGAGCCACAGCAACTCAGGATCCGAGCCGCATCTGTGACCTACACCACAGCTCACGGCAACACCAGATCCTTAACCCACTGAGCGAGGCCAGGGATCAAACCTGCAACCTCATGGTTCCTAGTCGGATTCGTTAACCACTGCACCACAATGGGAACTCCCTAAAAATTATTATTTTTTTAAGACACACCAAATCCACTAAAGTTGATTTCCTCACCTACTGATGGGTTGCAACCTTATGTCTGCACAACACTGGTGTGGACAGCTGCCCACTGTGCAGACACTGCCCTTAGCAGTGCCATCTCCATGACAGAGTGGGGCTCACGCTGTAACCCCTGTGACCAGTGTGGTTCCCAGAACACTGTACATTCATGAACACATGACCCCATGGAGATGACCCACTGCCATCATTTTGCAGTGACGCCTGCAATGACGCCTCCCTGGGGAGGTTGGCTTCTTCCCCACAGGACAACTCTGGCCCTCAGCCAGGGCTGGGAACCATCTGCCTGGAAGAAGGGAGGGCTTCTGGGAAGAGACAAAGTGGTCACTGCCACAGCACAGGAACAGCCACCTCGGGCCCAGGAGTAGGAGACAAGACGGTCACACGTGGGCCTTGAGTTCACACACAGTCCTCCTCAGCCACGCCGTTCACACACAAAAGTCCACGTGGAAGTTGTTTACTGGGACTGCAGCTATGATTAACAAACTCTTTGTCCATAAAACCTCGGCATACATCTGCATTGCCTCAGCCCTGGACATCCTAGCAGTGCGGTGCTTACGAAAGCTGTGTACAAATATCACCGTGTTTGTCCAAAATTTGCAGGAGGCAAAAGAGAACTTGGCAGTCACCCCACAGATACCCTGAGATGCTCTGGTTTGCAGTGGAGCTTTCTTGGGTTTAGGGTTAAGTTTACTTAACTTCTGTCCTTTTGCTATTTACGTAACAGACATTGGGCCTAAGAGAAACAGAGCACAGGGCATGACTGGCTTTGCATGACACCAGGGCTTTGCATAAATCTGAAGAAGGGGACAGGACTCCCTCAGCCTTCTTCAATCACTGCAGGACCAAAGCTGGGAAACAGGCTGAACATCCAGGAATCTGAGCCTCCCCCTGCCTAGAACTGCCAGGGATAGCCTCTCCCACAAACTGTGTTTCAGGAGTTCCTGTTGTGGCGCAGTGGAAACAAACCTGACTAGGATCCATGAGGAGGCAGGTTCAATCCCTGACCTCGCTCAGTGGGATAAGGATCCAGTGTTCCCACGAGCTGTGGTATAGGTCACAGATGCAGCTCGGACCTAGCTTTGCTGTGGCACAGGCCAGTGGCTACAGTTCTGATTCAACCCCTCACCTGGGAAGCTCCCTAGCCACGGGCGTGGCTCTAAAAAGAAAAAAAAAAATTCCATTTGAATGGGAATTCATGAGAAATCTAAAGTGTTGGATGTACTCAGAGAGGTGCAGGCTGATTAACCTCAAGAACCTGAGAGAAGGTTCTTGGGGAAACATTCCAGAGGGTGGGCGCCTTATGCTGCTGTTCTCTGCAAAAGCCTTTCACAGGCAAAGAGAGCACCTCCTGGCCTGGCCACTGTGACCACAGTCAAACAGGAAATCTGAGGAACCTCTACCTTCAGGGGATGATGTGAGCCCCACTGGGCCACAGCCTCCTCCTTACTGTTCTCCTTTCCCCCACGCACCTGATACCGGATGCAAAGTAAGTGCCGGATAAACCAAAATACTTGCTACTTGACACAATAATAAACACAAATATGCCCAATATGTGACCTCATTTTTTTTTTCTTTTTGGGCTGAACCCAGGGCATATGGAAATTCCCAGGGATTGAATCCTACACCACAGCTGCAGCAATGCTGGATCCTTAACCCGCACTACCTGGCTGGGGATGGAACCGGCAATGCCACAGGACAAGCTGGATTAACACACTGTACCACAGACAGAATTCCAGACTCCATTTATTTTATGTCCCCAAAAAGGATACGAAAAAAAGATATTTCACCACAAAAAATCAGGAAGATGCATATATTTAAATCAATTATCTCTCCTAATTCATAAAAAACTTATTCATGGGGTTCCTCTGTGGCAAAGAAGGTTAGGGACAAGGCCTTATCGCTGCTGCAGCATGGGTTTGATCCCTGGCCCAGGAACTTCCACGTGCCTGAGGAAGAAACAAGAAGAAAACAAAACAAAACGAAAAACAATTTATTCGGAACAAGGTTCCTACTTCATTTGGAACCTCCCCAAAACTTGCTAACTTTTTTTCCCCAAAGTCACCACACAGCACAGTTGTAATTTTTAGACATTTTCTTCTCCTGAAGACTCTTTCAGCACAGACCAGCTAGGCCCCCCTCCATCAGGCCCAGCCTCAGTGTGGTTCGGTCAGCTTGGCTCAGGTGTGAAGTCCTGAATAGCATCCTCCATGATTGCTTCCTCTGGTCCCCGGTCCCTTGGAGTCATGACTCTTGCGGTCCACCTATCAGACGCAAGCTGTGCCTTCAGTTCCCCAGAGGAATAAGTCATTGAAAACACGGAAAGTTATAATAAAAGGCCCTGTGTCCACGGAGTAGCATTTGATGCATTTCCTTCCGTTCCACTGAGAGAGCTGAGGATCTTAAGACACTGATGCAGCATCACAGCCCTTTTATTCTCGCCAATGCGTCTCCCAGCAGGCTCCAGGTTGTTCTTAACAACCTGCTTTAGCGCTTCACGTTTCTGCCCAAGTTTCTTTCTCTGCAGGCATGGCCAGCAGATTTTTCTGTATCCTCATGAGGCAGAATAATAACTCAGGTCCTCAGTGTAGGAGCATATGGGCTTTGACGCATTCTTTGATGTGGCTGTTGATTAACGTTTGTAGCTTAAGGGCTCCAGGGAGTAACATCCCACAGGCCTTGTTTACTCTAGGGAGTGTACCCACGCCCAGATGGACATTAATCTCTAACACCCTGCGCCTCAGTTTATGGGAAGAAAAGGGCAAAGAAACCATGAGACTTACGGGACATTTCTACCCCAAGACCCCAAGTGGACAAGGACTGATACAGGTAACTGGGCAAGGCCAATGGGAGAAAACCACATCTTTCTGGACCCCGTGATAGTACCCCCCCATATTTAAGAGATAAAAACCCCTATAAGACAATAGAAGGGGCGGCTCTTCTCCCCTCCCCAGCTGTCCTGGGAGCTGTTTGCTTTCCTGTAATAAAGACTTGGCTTGCTTGCTGCCTGTGTGTTCATGGAGTTCATTCTTCGGCTCCATGAACAAGAACCTGGATCCAGGAACATCTTTCCGGCATCACTCACACAATGAGGCAATTACTTTCTCTTCTGATTTGGCTGTGCCCATGGCATGTGTAAATTCCCAGGCCAGGGACAGAACCCATACCACAGCGGCAACCCAAGCCGCTGCAGTGACAGTGTCAGATCCTTAACCCACTACACCACAAGGGAACTCCAGGCAATTACTTTTTTTTAGTCTTATTTAGGGCCGCAGGTGTGGCATATGGAAATTCCCCGGCTAGGAACTGAATCTGAGCTATAGCTGCTGACCTATACCCCAGACACAGCAACGCCAGATCCAGGCCTAAAGCACTTATAGAAAAACCCCGAAATGCTAAGTCTTTGCCTCTAATTCAGCAGAGATCATAAAAGGGACTGAATTGGGGAGCCTAGGAGGGGAAGCTGGGCTTCAGGTCCCAGAGGAAAGCAGCAAACATCTTTATCCATCCACCCCACAGGGTTTATACTAATATGTTCAATTGGTGAATAGAGCAACTGGCTCAGATTGGAACTGGACCAAGTTTAAGATCGCATGGCTGTTCATCAGTCAGGACAGTCACCACAGAGTTTGAATCGCTCACGGACAGGGTCCTCCCGTCAGGGCTGTGAATCCAGCTTCCTCAGCCTCTGCAGAGCCCAAGGGCAACAGGGGAGCCACCCATGCCCTCGGAGTCCACGGCCCGCTCTCCCTCCTGGCCCACTGCAAAGGCACTGCAGTCAGCTCATGGTCTAAGCGAGTGAAGACGGTGAAGGTCTGGGTCACCTGTGGGCCTGCAGGCCTCTCCACCTGACCCAGGACTTCCCTGGGGCCTCATGGCTCCCTGGCCTCGGCTTCCTGTTCAGCTGGCCCTCTCTGCTGGAGCTAAGCGCCTTCACTGGCTGGACACACACATCTTCAGGGGACCCCTATACTCCCCCGGACTGGACCATGACAAGAGACTTCCCCATGACTGTCTTCATTACCCCAGTTCCCACAGCCCAGCGGGACCACCCAACCCAGACGCCCACCCACCGGGCCTGTCAGGTGCCACCACATGGAGGACCCACTCTCCCTGTAGCTCTCACGGCCATCACTTCATGAACAAACCACGGGTCAAGGGTTACCTTAGGAGAATACCTGCTCAAGTGGGATAGCAATAGCAATAGGTTTGCACTAGTCATTACTTTTGGCAAAAGTTTAGCCAATACTGCCATGACCTTGTCTAAGCTCCCGCCCACACTCCATGGCACAGGGGAGGGGCACATTTTATGGAATATGAACTTCAGCTCCATCAGGGCAATCATATTATTTATCATCCAACCTAAGATACTCCGAAGAGTGAAACAGGGTATGGTTAATCAATACAATATGATAAGGAGTGTAAAGCAGGATTGTCCTGGGCAAAGCAAAAGTTGAGCCACCTGGCACAGGTGAAAAGGAAAATTTCAATTCTTTTTTTTTTTTTTTTTTTTTTTTTTTTTTGGCTGCACCTGGAGCACGTGGACATTCCCAGGCCAAGGATCAAACCCACACCACAGCAGCAACCCAAGCCCCTGTAGTGACAATGCCAGGTCCTTAACACACTGAACCACAAGAGAACTCTGGAAAGAAAATTAAAGAAAGAAAAAGAGAAAGATAGCAGCTCTATAAGCTCAAGCAATCAAAAATTTTACTGCTAATCTGGTTTTGTATCAAATCAAGATACTTTGTTTTGGGGGAGAAGGGGCAGGAGGGAGGCTGCTACACCAAGTCATTTCCTTCCAAAATAAAAGATGCAAGTGCAATGCATAGAATCATGGCCTGTCAGAAGACCTCGCTATAAAGAACACAAAATCTTTTCCTTACAATTATACAATTAAGCCAAAAATCCGTCAGGAACCAGGGGACACTTCAGAAATAAAGATTGGGCCAGAACACATTGCTAAACCTATGAAAGAAGCCATCACCTGTAGGATATGCGCTATGCCTGGGAGGTGCACTTCTTAAGAATCAAAGAGAATTTCTGCACAATCTAAGGAACAATGTAGTTTATATAAGCCCCACCTGTTCTGTTCCTGGATCACACCAGCTCCTCAAACTCAATGTAACTCTCCCTCCCCTGCCTTCCAAGGACCTTGGCCACATTCAACTTTCAACCTCTGAAGCTCAGACAGTACCATCCTCCCCACTTGCTAAGCTGTACTGCTTTGTGTCCAGGAGATGTTTTAACCTCTGTGCATCTCAGTTTCCTTAGCTGGGGAGAGAAAGAGGCTACAATTGGCCAAACTTTTACAAATGTTATTTGGTAACAAAGGACTCTGCATGATATAGAAAAGTATTCCTGAAAGCCTCAGCAGGTCCTGGAGTGGTCAGAGTGGCTGTGCCAGGAGTTCCCTTGTGGCTCAGTGGGTTAAGGATCCAGCGTTGTCACTGCTGTGTCTCTGGTTATAGCTTACATCTGTAACTCCAGTTCCATCTCCAGCCTGGGGAAATTCCACATGCCTCAGGGGCAGCCAAAAAACAAACAAACAAAACCTGAGTGGCTGTGCCCACAGGAAGTAAGACACTGCCTCCTACTGCAGAGGTAGGGGTGCTGAGGAGGAAGAGGCAGGGGAGGGGCAAGGCCTTCCCCTGTTGATCCTCAACCCACATCTTCAAAGATCACCAAACCTCACTGCGTGTGGATATTGGTGGAACCCAGTAAATGGGGCTGATTTTCTGAGGAGGGAGGAGGAGGAGCAAAGACAGTTCCAGAGAACCCAGGACAAGGCAGGAGCTGGAGGCAGAAAAGGGCTTGAGGAAATGAGCACAGAAGTAGCAGAAAGTGGGGAGCGAGATATCAGGCCCAGCTCCCTGAGCCCCAGCGGGCTGAGGAGCTGCTCACTTCCTGCCCTGTGACCACCACCCCGGAGGACAGGCCAGGGACATTAGTGGAAGATGGCAACTGGTCCAGGGCACTAAATAGATAAAGGAAGCTGTTCATAAGCTGCTTGCTTAGGAGGGGAAGCGTGCAGCTTCAGTTCAGAACTGCGAACTCCCGAACTCCAGAGCAGTAATGGGGAAGCCGGCTACCCACAGAGTAGGGGGCGGGGAGGGGGCGCAGCGCATTCTCCTGCTGGGTGTAGATTCCCCCTGGGCAGCCCTGGTTCTCCGCCTCTCCCCCTCCTGCTCCAGCTGCTCCCCCTGCTCCTCCTCCTACAGGCTGGCGGGGCAGAGAGAGGAAAGGCCAGACACCAGGCGCCCCTCGGCGCCAGGGCCCCCTCCCCGGCCCTGCTCCTCTGCCCCCGCGCGCCCAGGCGCAGGTGGGGACCACAAGACTGGCATTGGGCCGCGCCATTGTGGGCGGGAAGTCTGGCGGCCCAGGCACCTGCGGGAAGCGCTTGCTCGCCCCAACCCTCTCTGTTTCCTAAAGGCGCGGGCGCTCGGCGGCGGTGTCACAACTCAGGTGGGGCGCTCACCAGAACAACAGGCGCGAGCAGATGTTCGCATCCCCCAGCGGGTTGTGCTTCGGCTCCGGGTACACCGGCAGCATCTTGATGTTGACCGCCGGGACGAGTGCGGTCTCACTGCTCCCGCAGCGGTGCTGCTCACGCTGCTCCCAGAAGGGTCGGCAGGCTGGCGCGCGGGTCGGCGCTGCGGGCGCTCAGGAAACACTCGCTTCAGGGAGTGGAGCGCCTGCGGTCCGCCTCCCAGGCCGCGCCGCCTCCCGGGGCCGCCGGCTGTGCGCCGCTGCCTGATGGGCCCGGAGCCCAGAGCAGCGGGCGCGTGCGGGGGCAGCGGGGCAGAGGGGTGGCCCGGCGGAGGCCGTCCTGAAGGTGCGAGGCGAGGCGGTAGGCGCCTTCGGATGGAAGTGGTAGACCTGCCCCAGGACCACGCCTGGACGCCAGCGTGCTCGCACCTGGCTGCCAGCTCTGCCTTAGTTCCTGCTCCCAGCCCGGGTACCCAACCGGAAGGTGGAGAGGGAAGGCGTGGTATCTGCCCGCCCCTGCAGCTCAGAAACGCCCCCGCAGCGTTCTGAAGACCCAGAGAAAGCAGGCCAGTGGCCTTAGCAGTATACTCTCTGGGCACCCTGCCTTCATCAGGACCAAAGTAGGATGCTCTGGGAGGTTCTCCAACCTGCTGCCAAACAGTTGACATCGGACAATGGCTGGATTTAGCACAGATCATGTTCATAAAGTTGCAAGACCCAAAGATACATTAACAGGATTAGGAGAACTCAAATGATTTTGGAAGACCACCTTCCAAAAGGCTTTTGGCATCTCACATTGCTGCCTTGTGCAGGGGAACCTCTTTGAGCTTTTTGCTGATCTTTTAGATTGAGAAAGGGGAATACAGCGAGAGAGACAGCCTTATGATAGTTTTCATCATGTGCTCAGAACCTAGTGGAAGAACAGTGGTATATGGAATAAAACACCAGTTATGGGCATTTCTGGGAACATGACTGCCCCTTGTTCTTTTCTTTTCTTTAACTGTCTTTAATAGACAGTTAAGCTGAGGCTTTGCAAAACTGCTACATTTTCAAGAAGGTCAAGAGAATGTGGGCTACTGTTAATAGGGTCTAGTCCAGTAAGAGCACACTGAGTGGCCCATCAATGAAATCTTTGCCAGACCTGGGAATGAGTATTCCCAGCACTGTGGAATGAAATGTCCCCAAAACCATGGTCAGGTTTATGACACTGAAGGGGCCCTGCCAACTGAAAACTGGCACTTGTCATCCACCTCTACAAGGATTAAGTCAATAGCCACTGCAGTCACTGACCTTCAGCATCCCCTGAAGGGAACACAGGGTGGGCATCAAGACTGAGGCACTCTGTGCTCTGGGAAAATGTGTTAGGTAGGATGGATAGGGACTCGGACCCGGGTGATTCAAAACAGGCCATTTATCGTTTCCAAGAACATGAGGCCTGCGATCAAACAATGAAGACACATGCAGGTACCAAAGGAATGCTCTTCAGGGCATTTCCCTATAACCTTTGTCCCATGCAAGTAAGGCAGTCCTGCCTGGAACCAATCAGAGACTTAAAACACGCCCCCCATACAGAGATCAAAACAACCTTCAGCCCTTAGGCACCCATGACACAGGGGGGTTGGGACAGGAAATTAGTGGGTGAGGGGAAAGAGAATAGGAGTCCCCAAACATGTCCACAATATAGGAATATAAGGAGAGACCCAGTTGCAGCCAGCGCCAGTCCCTCCTCAGGGCAGCCTGCACACTCTGAGGGTGTAAGTAAATAAAAGTCTCTGTACACTGCAACCTGACTCTTGATTGCCTCTCCTTGCATGGCCATGCAATAAACCTTTCTCTACTCCAAACTCCGATGTTTTGCTATGTTTGGCCTTTCTGTGTGTCAGCACACGGACTGGTGCTAACAAGGCCAGGGATGGAAACCACATCCGCATGGATATGACTTGTGTTCGTTACTGCTGAGCCACGAGGGGAACTCCCTGCACTTTTATTTCTAACGATGCCCTATTAAAGAAGGTATTATTATCCCTCTTTTACAGATGAGAAAGATGAGGCTCAAGAACAGAACTTGTCCAAGGATTTAAAAGCCATACATAGGGGTTCCCACTGTGTCACAAGGGGCATTAGCCTGTTGTGGCCCCCTTCACCCGGAAAAGCAATTAAGCTCTTTTTCTCCTTCACCCAAAACACTGTCTCTGCAAAGGCGGACAGAGGCTGAGTTTTAGCAACAAATTTGGAGGACTCCTCTGGGATCTGTCTGCGGGCAGGTGGCCCCACAGGGCTCTCGGCTTGATTGGATGCGCTGAGGTCTCTCTCCACACCAGGCTCCCTTTGGATAAGTGGAGGGTTGCAGGACCCTTTTGGAGGCCAGGTTGCTGAGTGTTTCCTGCCACAGGGCCAGCCCGGAGCAGACCCGAATGGCTATCTCAGAAGCTGAAACTCTGTGGTGGAGTTGTTGGAAGGCAAGGACCACCCCAGCAACCACAGAGGCTCCTCTGGCCCTGAGGGAACTCCTCCTTTTGCCTCTGCTCCCGCAGACCCAAACTTCCAACTTCAATAAACCTTTTTGGTAAAGAGAAAAGTAGCAGCTGGGACGTCAGGACGCCTCTGCCAGTATCTGGGTAATTCCCCCAGCATGCATTCTGAGGTCCCCTGGACCTTGTCCATCTGGGGAACCTTTGGTTCCTATTTGGGGATTTTCCTTTTGGGAGATCCCATCTGTAAGGCGTGGCTTGGACTCAGGTCCTAGGCTTAGTGGTTCTTGGAAGCCAATTTGGGACTTTGAATCTGTGGCTTCCTTATGGCTGGTGAGTGAGGATTTCAGTTGTGCTTTCCATTTTGTGCTTGAGTATTTAATTACATCTGATGGTACTCTGCAAAGATTGTAACAGGTTCTAGCCTACGCGTCAGTTGTGTGAGCTAAGAACAAACAAAGCCAATCTGGGAAATTTCTCTGAAATGCCATCAGGCAGTCCCCTGGGGAAGATCGCAGGCAACTAGTCCACTTAGATCCATGAACCAATGACTAAGATACCATGACTGGCTTAGCTGGAAGAGACTGAGGGGTCTGGGCTGAGGGCTTAGGTGAGAGGCTGATCTGACACCTTTCCTCAATCCATGCATTAGTAGAATTTGTCAGGATAAAGGTGAAGGTATTACATGAGAGTCTTTGCTCCAAAGAAAAAAGACTCCTCCTGGCCACTTACAGTTTTCTCAGGTTTTCTCATGGGTGCAAGAGTCCTCACACCATGCTGTGATCCCATAGGGAAACTCATTAATTAAAACCTGCTCAGCCAGGGACGAATAACACCTGGCCATTGGGCCATCTGAGCACCTGTGGGGTCCTAGATGCCCCTGGGAGACACGCACGAGAGACTGAAGCAACGCTGGGCGAAAACCTAGAGGAATTAAGCTCTTAAGCAGCACACTGCCCACGACACAGTGTCATAAGTAGACTTTAACCCTGACAATTTCAACTTTAAAATGAGAAATAAAATCTCACACAGAAAAACGGGGAACACCAGAAAGCTAGGCTCTAAACCTCAACCAGATTTATGCGTATACAAAACTTATACTTGCAAGCAGCTACTTAATTTTTTGCCCTAAAAGTGTCAAAATGGGCTTTTATTGCATATGCAGTTATTAGAGAATGCTAGCTTGAAAAACCAAATCTTTTCAGAATTGGCGACTCTGGTGGGACATCCCTCCTCTGCCATGACTGACATGATGACCACTCGGGGCACCTGAGGACCAGATCCAGTTGCTGCCACCTGGACCCTTTGGTCCCTGGTCTCCTGATGTGGACAACTGGCCAGAGTGTCCTGACTGGGTGAGGGACAAGAGATTTTTGACCTTTTCCCCTTCCCTTCTCTCAAGCTGGCCTCTTTTCCTCCCTTGGAAACCTTCGAAGACCCAAGATATTTCTGTTTACTCAGTTGAGTAGTACTCAGGTCTGAAGGTTCTGTGTCTCTGTAGGTTTTCCGAGACTACAACCTTGACTTGAAGGGAGCGTCTGATTAAGATGACCATGCCTGTGTGATGTGTACTTTATGCTCTGTGTTGTCATTCGTGATGGGCATTCTGCCTTGTGAAATAGGTAATTCTGGTTCTGTTCCACTGCAGCGCCCTCTTGGGTGAATTCTGACTGGAAAGAGGCTAAGACTAAGGAAAAAGAATATTTTAATGCTGTATGGCCACAGCATTATTCTTCAGACTCTAGAGGAAATTGGTTTGGGTGAGACTCTTCTGAAAGTTCCAAAACTGGTTCTTTGTGCATATGCAATTGTAAAAAAGCAAGCTTGAGAAAGCTTCTTTTCAGAATTCTGAATTCTGACCTTGCGGGAAGACGTGCTTCTGGGAGAACTTGCTTTTCTCACCCTGTGCCTTGAGACCTGGGCTCTCAGAATCACTTTTCTAGATCATCTCCAAATCCTGTGACTGAAACAAGGAAAAAGAATTTTATAAGAGAGTGAGTTTTATATTGTGATACTTGATTCATGATTAAGTTTAGAAAAAGAAGCTGTGAGATTTCTGCTTGTGTTGGTCTATGTGTCTGTGTGTATTATATGTATGTCCTCACCTTTGGATGGTATCAAAATTTGTCAATGAACTCTAATTATTTGTCATAAAAAACTAAGTGCTTATATAAATTCTCAAAAATGCAGAAGGAAACTGGCCAGAATTAATTATAGGTTCAGGTGAACTGGGGAATATTCAGGATTAAATTAATATCTAGCACTAAAGCTAAAGTTTGTTAATATAATTAATAGAGACATGTCTTTAGAGTTATCAACATTAAATATAATCCCGTATTGTACCTAGGTTTAATAGAAGTCAAATGAGATACTGAGACATCATTCACTAAACAGAAACGAAAGGTATCTAGATCTAGGACTATTGCTTGGTGCCACCCCGAGATGTTCTCTATAAGGAAAACACATTTTTAGAAATTAGAAAAGACAGTCCATGGTTGCTTTAGGAAAGTAGGAAGTGTGTTTTTAGTAAAGAAGGAATAAGGAATGGAACTGCGTGTTACTAAGGGAAAAGAAAATAAATCTGCCTTGTAGCTTGTTGCTCTGGATGGAAAAATAAGGGACAGACAATCTGGATACAGAAAGTGATGCAAGGTGTGGGGGAAGTGGATTCTGAGAAAAGAGTTTTGTGCATGGTCAGGACTAAGTTTAAAATAAATTTAATTGAGTAAATTAATTTTAAAAGGTAAGCTGGTGCAAAACTTGAACTTGGCTTTTCTCCCTCTCTGCTAAAAGAACAACATCTTCTTGGGATGTAACTTTTGACAACAGATTATGTGAAGTCCCTTACCTTTAAGTGATCTGCATTTGCTTTTGAGATCTCATAACTTTGGCGTTCCTGTCGTGTCTCAGTGGTAAAGAAACCCAGCTAGTAACCCTGAGGATGATGGTTCGATTCCTGGCCTTGCTCAGTGGGTTACGGATCCGGCATTGCCCTGACCTGTGGTTTTATGTCACAGATGCGATTCGGATCCCATGTTGCTGTGGCTGTGGTGTAGGCCAGCAGCTACAGCTCCAATTCAACCCCTAGCCTGGGAACTTCCATATGCTGAGAGTGTGGCCCTGAATATACAAAAAACAAAAAAAATAAAAATAAAAAAGACACTGAGATCTCTTGTAACTTTAGAGGCCATCCACAGTGGCCTCTCTCCCTCCAGGTTGGATTGGCACATGCATCCCGGGTTTCCCTTGGGTCCCAAAACATAAACAAAAAACTCTGCAATTTGCCAAACTGCTAATCTACTAGATGGACTCAGTCAGTTTTCAGATGCTTTGGTCATTCGATCAATTTCTTTGTTCCCAGCATAGGCCTGGAGAGAGTCACTCTCCATATAGAAGCTCTGGCGAAGTTCACCCAAAAAGCCTTAAATAATATCCAGAGAAGCATCACCTTGTTAAAGACTGAGGTCTCCCAGATGAGAAAGGCAATCCTGCAAAAGAGACTGGCCCCAGACATCCTCACTGCCTCTCAAGGGGGAACCTGAGCCATCATTCGCTCAGAAGGCTGTACTTTTATACCAGATGATTGTGGAGAAACCTCTGCTTTGCTTAAAGAGATGAAGGCCCACGTACAGAAAGTACATGATGGGAAGGCTTAGGCCTCTGAAGTAGTGACTCAAGTTTCAGACTGGTTTTCTGACATACTGGGCAGGATTCCACAGGGCATTCGTTCAGTTCTTTCAGGAACAATTAAATGTTTTGTCTTAACCTTTCTTATAGGAATAATGATTTATGTCTCAATTAGACTACTTCTATGTTGTATTCCATACTTATGCAAAAAAGACTACAAAAACTACCCTTAAGCCCCCATCTGAATGGCATAATAACCTCATTCCTTCCGTGAGAAGATCCCCCATTCACCACCCCTGTTCAGCAGGAGGCAGCCAGGCGATCATGATGCCCGTTTCCCGTCTTCCATCGAAATGGAAGGAATGAACTAGCAGTGGGGAAATAATGTGAGGCAGGTACCTCATGCACCTAAGAAAGGAAATTATATTCCTTACTTTTTAAAATTACTTAATGATTTGTGTTGCAGTTATAGGTGTACAACAATCATCACAACTACATTTTACTGCATTTCCATCCCTTACCCTCAGTGCATCCCCATCCTCCAACCTGTCTCATTTGGAAACCATAAGTTTTTCAAAGTCTGTGAGGCAGTATCTGTTCTGCAAAGAAGTGCATTGTGTCCTTTTTTTAGATTCCACATGAAAGTGATAGCATTTGATGTTGGTGTGTCATTGTCTGACTGACTTCACTTAGCATGATAATTTCTAGGTCCATCCATGTTGCTGCAAATGCCATGATTTCTTTCCTTTTAATGGCTCACTAATAGTTCATTGCAATAGTATAAGAACATTATAACAATTGTATAACAACATTGTCTAATTGTATAACAACATTAGAACAGTTGTAAATATCTATGCACCCAACATAGGATGACCACAATATAAAGGCAACTGCTAACAACCTTAAAAGGAGAAATCAACAATAACACAATAATAGTGGGAGAATTTAACACCCCTCTTACAGCAATGGGCAGATCATCCAGACAGAAAATCAATAAGGAAACACAGGCCCTGAATGAAGCATTAGACCAGATGGACTTCATAGATATTTATAGGACATTCTATCCAAAAGCAGTAGAATAATACACTTTCTTCTCAAGTACACATGGAACATTCTCTAAGATTGATCACATCCTGGGCTAGAAACCAAGCCTTGATAACTTTAAGAAAATTGAAATCATATCAAGCATCTTTTCTGACCACAACACTATACGACTGCACATCAACAACAAGAAAAAAAACTGCAAAAAACACAAACACGTGGGGACTTAACAACATGCTACTAAACAACCAATGGATCACTGAAGAAATCAAAGAGGAAATGAAAAAATACCTAGTAGCAAATGACAACGAAGATACGACACTCCAAAACCTATGGGATGGAGCAAAAGCCGTTCTAATAGGAAAGTTTATAGCAATACAAGCCCACCTCAGGAAACAAGAAAAAGCTCAAAGAAATAACCTAACTTTACATCTAAAAAAGCTAGAGAGGAGTTCCCGTCGTGGCGCAGTGGTTAACGAATCCGACTAGGAACCATGAGGTTTCGGGTTCGGTCCCTGCCCTTGCTCAGTGGGTTAACAATCCGGCGTTGCCCTGAACTGTGGTGTAGGTCGCAGACGCGGCTCGGATCCTGCGTTGCTGTGGCTCTGGTGTAGGCCAGTGGCTACAGCTCTGATTCGACCCCTAGCCTGGGAACCTCCATATGCCATGGGAGCAGCCCAAGAAATGGCAAAAAGACAAAAAAAAAAAAAAAAAGATTAATTTAAAAAAATAAAAATAAAAAAGCTAGAGAGAGAAGAACAGACAAGACCTAAAGCTAGTAGAAGGAAAGAAATCATAAAGATCAGAGCAGAAATTCAATGAAACAAGAAAACCACAGAAAAGATCAATGACATGAAAAGCTGGTTCTTTGAAGAGATCAACAAAATTGATACACCTCTAGCCAGACTTATCAAGAAAAAAAGAGAGAGGACTCAAATCAATAAAATTAGAAATGGAAAAGGAGAAGTAACAACAGACATCACAGAAATGCAAGAGATCATAAGAGACTACTATATGCAACTATACGCCAATAAAATGGAAAACCTAGAAGAAATGGACAAATTCTTAGAAAAGTACAATCTTCCAAGACTAAACCAAGATGAAATGGAAAAGATGAATGGACCCATCACAAGTACAGATATTGAAACTGTGATTTAAAAACTTCCAACAAACAAAAGTCCAGGACCAGATGGCTTCACGAGCAAATTCTATCAAACATTTAGAGAAGAGCTAACACCTATCCTTCTGAAACTATTCCAAAAAATTGCAGAGGAAGAACACTCCCAACTCATCCTATGAGGCCACCATCACCCTGATATCAAAACCTGGCAAAGATACCACAAAAAAAGAAAATTATAGGCCAAATTCTCTGATGAACATAGATGCAAAAGAAAATTATACTCCTTATATTTCTTTTAAAAATGACTACTGTGGGAATTCCCATTGTAGCTCAGTAGTAATGAGCCTGACTAGTATCCATGAGGTCACAGGTTCAATCCCTGGCCTCACTCAGTGGGTTAAGGATCTAGGTTGCCATGAGCTGTAGTGTAGGTTGCAGGCATGGCTCAGATCCCAAGTTGCTGTGGCTGTGGTGGTAGGCCAGCAGCTGCAGCTCCAATTTGGCCCCTAGCCTGGGAGCTTCCATATGCCACAGGAGTGGGCCTAAAAAGACAAAAAAAAAAAAAAAAAAAAAAAAAAGGAAGAAAAGAAAATGAGTAACCTCTAAGTTAAATAGCTTAGTGTCCTTTCTTGTGCTTCTCCCTGGCCTAGTTGCAGCCTGAATACTCTCAGGCCACCCCTTTTGTTCTTCCTCTCCTCTCAATTTGGTCTTTTTCCTCCGTCTGAAACCTCTGATAATGGGAGTTCCCTTCATGACTCAGCAGTTAATGAACCTGACTAGGATCCATGATGATGTGGGGTCAATCCCTGGCCTCACTCACTGGGTTAAGGATGTGGTGTTGCTGTGGGCTGTACATGGTGTAGGTCCCAGTCGTGGCTGTGGTGTAGGCTGGCAGCTGTAGCTCCAATTTGACCCGTAACTGGGAACTTTCACATGCCAAAGGAGCAGCCCTAAAAAACAAAACAAACCTCTGATGACCCAAAATATTTCTGTCCAGTCCTGAAACAGAGCCGGGCCCTCTAGGGCACCTGGAAGAAGCCTTTGTGTCCCCCGTTCCTTTTTCAGGAAATAGGCCTCATTCAGCCTCCTTGACCTTCCCTGAATTCCAAAAGGCAAGTTCAAACAGCTGCTCATCAGGGAAGGGAGTGGGAGAACTAAATTCATGAGGGAAATCCATGGAGAGCATTCTCAAATGAACAATACGCCTCAGATTCCACAGTATGATGTCTCAAGAGTGACCAAGTTTCTTTGTCAACTGCATTGTAATCAGACCTTAAAAGTGCTTTCTTAAGTCTTTTGTCATTATAGGCAATTACTGTCTTTATTCTAACACCTTTGCAAACATGCTTGCTCCTCAAGGAGAGCTATAGAAAAGACTTTTGAAAAATACAAGTTCCTGATTTTCAGACCATAATGCTGAATCCAGTGCTGAATGACCCCTGCACTGGGCTTAACAAGAGGACTGCTGACAAAATCACACTCACATGGAGGAAAAGCTACACCAGGACAAGAAGAACACATATACCAGGAGAAGTAGACAGCTGGCCCAAGATGCTGGACCTGACTCGTATGTTGATTTATAATGTTCTCTAGACTTCTTGAACTTCTGCATATGAATCAAATGTTCTTCCATCAGGAGCACCATTCTAGGGTAATTTTAAAAACCAGTCCAATTACTGGGTTGTGGCCAATTACCTGTGCCTAGTAGTTCTGGCTTAGCTTGGGGATTCTTCATCTCCAAGGCTCTGACTGAGTATCTCCTAGAAAATGTATTTTATTACTGGCTGAGATTTTTGCACCTGGCCAATTAAAAATACCTGCTGCTCTGACCCTGCTTGAAACACCCCCTTCTAAAACTAGTTTGAAGCAGGAAGCTATTGGCTTAAATATTTACTTAAACTCTATTACTGTTATTAGCTGTACTGTTGTATTTCAAGATTATTGTTTCTTATATTACCAAATGAGCGAGTGAGCCTCAGAGAAAAATCATGATGACTAGGAGACCGAAAGCAGTTAATTAAATATATGGTTATTTACCAGATCAATGACTGTAATAGTGTAACTCTAGATATGGGAAGATGCAACAAGAGGGAATGTATTCCTGGGCCATAATAGACTATGAAGAGAGGTGGTCCAGCGGATTTTGGCTACTGTAATGAGGCCTAGTCAAGTAATAGCACATTGAGTGTCCTAATCAATTAAATCTTTGCCAGACCTGGGATGAGCATTCCCAGCACCATGGGACAAAATGGTTATGAAATGCCTCCCAAAACTATGGTCAGATTGATGACCATGTGGGAGCCCTGTGACCTGGAGACTGGCACTTGCCATCTGCCTCTACACAGCTTGAGTCATGAGCCCCCATAACTGATGAACTTCAACACTCCTGAAAGAGCTCAGGGTGGAAATCAGGAGTGAGGCACTCTGTGCTCTGAGAAAACTGGCAGAACAGGTCTTCAGACAGTTAGATATTTTCAGGAGAGTATTTTATGAGCCCAAGTCTTGCATCTCCTCATATCTAGAAAAGCACTAAAGTCATTAACAGTGATATCTGCCTTGGCCATTAAGAAAAATACTAGTAAAAGTCAAAATGGAGTAGCTCTGGTTCAGACATCCAAAGTCATGCTAGGTGACATCATGCTCATGATTTCAGACAAGTCCTTGTATTGCTGAGAACTTGGATTTTCTGAGCTGTGTCAGACTTGGGATGCACCAGCCATTCTCAAGGCAATGTCTGCTAGCAGCTAGTAGCTGCAACCTTATGACTTCGAGGTATCCTGTTGTAACTATTAAATTTTTAGACAATGAAATGACTTTAGATCAGACATTAGCCAAAATATATATATATATATATATATATATATATATATGTAATGGCAAATAGCTCCTGTTGTGTATATGTCAATACCACATCTGAAGTTAAAAACCACTTAGATGAGAGTAGCCAGGATGAGAAAATGCTACAGAAGAAGATGAAGCACATACCACGCAGCTGGGGAATAGATGAAGCCCCAATTAGGTCCTTCCTTTAAAATCCCATAGCAGAGTTGGTTTTAAAAACAAAATAAAAACAATTTTTTGGTTTTCTTTTTTTTTTTTTTTTTTGCTTTGCATTTGCAACATATGGAAGTTCCAGATTAGGGGTCGAATCAGAGCTGAAGCTGGCAGCCTATGCCACAGCCACAGCAACACCAGATCCAAACCGCATCTGTGACCTCCTGCCTCAGCGCACAGCAACACAGGATCCTTAACCCATGGAGCAAGGCCAGGGATTGAACCTTCATCCTCATGGATACTAGTTGAGTTCTTAACCTGCTGAGTCATAATGGGAACTCCCTAAAAACAAAGTAAATTTTAAAAAACATCTGCCAAGGAAAGTGGAAATCACTTTTTTTTTTTTTTTGGTCTTTTTGTCCTTTAGAACCACACCCATGGCATATGGAGTTCCCAGGCATAGGTGTCCAATTGGAGTTGTAGCCACCAACCTATGCCACAGCAACACCAGATCTGAGCCGAGTCTGTGACCTACACCACAGCTCACAGCATTGTTGGATCCTCAAACCACTGAACGAGGCCAGGGATCAAACCTGTGTCCTCATGGATGCTAGTCTGGTTCACTAACTACTGAGCCATGATGGGAACTCTGGAAATCACTTTCATAAGGACTTTTCTGAAGCGTAGATAATTTTGATACCAAAACAAATTTGGGTCCCCTGACCACACACAGTAAAGCCAATCACTGACTGGGGTTATGGTGAAGGAAAATGTGGTGTTATTTTAAAAGCGCCAATACAAGAAACACAGGTGACTCATGCTTTAAAACCCTGAACTCCCTGATGGGGATTTTTTTTGGGGGGGGGGGATTATTATAGGCAAAATTTGGGGCTAGGCCCGAAGGGTGTGTAGCTTTCCTCTGATTGGCTGGCGGTAAGGTAACAGGACAGTGCTCCAGGTACCTAGTGCTCAGCCTGAAGGTACCATCCTCCTCCTGGGGGGAGGCCTTGCTTCTGCAGAACAACTCAAAGATACGGGTCTGCATATTCTTTGGGGAGGAATCAGGACCCTGCATCAAGGCAGCATTATTGTTGCTTGACTGCTCCTCCCTTGTTCACATACCCTCTCCACCCCCCCACCCCCTAAGAGCAATGATTTGAATCTGCCCCTGGGAACTAGGGGAAGATCTAGGAGGCTGAAAGAAGCCCATTTCCTACAGACAAGAAGAGAGGCATACGGAAAGGATTGTGTCTGGGAGAGGCCCACAGGGTCCTGCCCCATTTCAGTCTGATTTGTAATCAGGTTAGGTCTATAATCCCTATTTTTCATCCTCCAAGGTAAAAACATAGAGACATCATTTCCATATTAATGAGGCATCTTAGCCTGTCACCTGAGAGCCCAGACCTTGCTCTTCGTGCACCCTGAAGTCTATGCCATGTCCTTTCCCATTTAAGTAATACTCAATTCTCTTCCTAAACCAAGGACTCTCGTGCATTTTAGTAGAAAAATCAGCCCCTACCAAGAGGGAGTTACCCTGTGGAAAACAAAAAACAACCTATATTATTAATACTTTCTCCCAAAGGCCAGATGTAGGACTTCAACAGAGATCTAGGAGCCCATGGAGGGCTAGTTAATGAACATGGGCAATACTTTTTTCCCCAAATTGCAACTTGTTAAGAAATTAGGGAGGCTCATCAAGGAACCCGCTACGTGAGGGAAGTTCTACATAGTATGTTAAATGAGCTCATGGTAACTCCTGGCATGAAAAGTGAGAACTCCACTTGGCCAACACCATTCCTCTTGCCTGACAGTTGAGACACGCCCCATCTGCACAATGAAC
Source organism: Sus scrofa (assembly GCF_054392235.1). Classification (NCBI taxonomy): domain Eukaryota; kingdom Metazoa; phylum Chordata; class Mammalia; order Artiodactyla; family Suidae; genus Sus; species Sus scrofa. Next base: position 72,223,803 of record NC_139393.1, read on the forward strand.
ACCCCCAACACCAGACCACTCCCCCCCCCAGGCCCCCAGATAAAGCCCATTCAGACCAGAGGGACATATCCTGGAGAAGATTAGGAGATTGACTTTGCTGTCATGCCGAGAGCATAGGGCAACCTCAGATAACTCTTGGTGCTAGTGCACCTGTTTTCAGAGTGGGTAGAAGGGTTCCCCCTGTCAACTTAAAAAAACCGCACAACCTGGAAGTTGAGAGTTAAGTTTTATTTGGGGCAAAATTAGGACTTAAGCCTGGGAGACCACATCTCAGGTGGCCCTGAGAAACCTCTCCAAGGAGGCAAGGGGGTATTTCTCTCCTGGAAGACGGTGCTAGTGGAGCTTTTTCAACAAAAGGTAGGTAGTAGGGGCAAAAAATGTACAGAAAACCGGGTATCTCAAGTCAAGGATTTTAGCACATTTCTACAGCAAGATGCAAGGGACTGGGCTTAGTGGAATCACTCCTTTGATAGGCTATGGGCCAGCACTCTTTGTTTCTTTCCTGAGTTCCCTCAGTGCTCACAGGTTCACCCTTGGGAGTGGCTGCCCTCACAGAACACTGTGACGTCTTTTTGCTTTTAAAAAGAAGAGCAGGGGTGGGTGGGGGGCAGTATTTCAGACAGCTCTAAAATACCACACCAGAGAGGAAAGGGGAAATATCAGGATACAGTGATAGAGGTGAAGGGGGAGGTGCATGCAGCCATGCACACAGTTTACGGGATTGCTTCTGGCATCATGAAGGTTACTACTAGTCATTGGAGGAGGAGACATCACCACGAAGGATTTTCATCTTTTTCTAGACATGAGGAGATGCAAGAAATGGGTTCCTAAAATCTCCTCCTAAAAATATGATCTACACCCTGAGCTCTGCTCAGGCAGCGCTAGGGGTCAGCAGCGGCAGTGGCTCATGCCTTTATCTATGGAGAGGCCTGATGGCAGGTGCCAAGCTCCAGTTCACACCCACTAGAATTGAAACCACAGCCAAAGTGGCAAAGATTGCAAAGAGGTTTGTGTTCCCAGGATCCTTACAAAGTGATAATGGCTCAGGATTCCTGTCTCAAATGACAAATGGGATAACAAGTGGGCACAAATGGACTTTGCACTAAGCTTGGAGACCACAATCATCAGAGAAAATGGAGAGATCCAATTAAACCTTAGAAGGAACTTCAGTCAAGCTATGCCAAGAGAGTCAAGAAAATTGGATTAAGTTATTCCCAATTGCCCTGCTCAGCATGTGACTAGCCCTGAGGGACAAGTTAAAATTGAAAGCCATTGAACTTCCCAATGCTGAGAGAAGGGGCACTTTAGCCCCTTTGAAACAACTCCAGTGCTGCCTCCAAGTAGGAGAAACCATGGTGACCAGGTGCTGCCCACACCCACCAACCTGTCCTCCACCTGTTCCAACCAGGAGACCAGGTGCATCTAAAACCCTGGAAAACCTGCAGCCGTGAGACCAGCTCACTCCTAAGAGGAACAGACCCCACTTGCGATGCTCATCACCCACCTGCCCTGAAGCCGTGGGGGGGGTCACTCTGTGGGTGCATCACCGTCAAGTGAGGCCTCCCCACCACTCCCACCCCCCCACCCACCCTCAGCTCCAACCTCTAGAGAGACAACCTGGGCCAACTGAGTTCCTTGACCAAACGTGTGAATCTCGCTCTGACGGGAAGCTTTTCTTCAATATGCAGACTAATTGCAGGAATCACTGCTCCCAGGGGGTAGCTAGTGACCTTGGCCAAGGGAACCATATACATCACTGCCACCATAAAACAGGATACAGTCACCCTGGTGACAGTGACCAAGAAGCCCAATGTGGACTTCCAGCTGTGACAAAAGTCTGCTGCCTCCCTGGCCAGGATGGCCCTGTGGGTGACAGAGTCGCCCTGATCGTCCGCCAACTGCCTGGGGAGGGGTCTGTGCACCAGCGGGCAGGGGTGGAGGGGGTGGGGGTGGGGCTGTTGGCAGGTGGATGCACGTGGCCTAAGTGAAGGCGGTGAAGACAGACCCGGGAAGGCCGCTGGGCTGCGGAGACCAGGCCGCCTCACCTGGCGGAACAAACCCGGAGCCCAGCCGGGGAGACAAACCCTTCCTGGCCCCTCAGTGACCCTGAGCAGCTGTAAAACCCCAACGGGCAGAGGCTCAGGGCAGAACAGGTGCGGCTGAGGCCCGGGGGCCCCAGACACGGGTCCCGGCGGTGGGGGGAGAGGCCCTGCTCCTCCCCGGGGTCGTGAGGACGCCACACGCACAGGAAGCGGCTGCAGGAGCCGGACCTGCGCCCCTCAGCGCCCCGCAGGGACCAGGAGCAGGACGGGCCCAGAGAGGCTGTGCCACCCGCCAAGCCCGTCAGCAACCCCGGAGTCCACACGGAATCGCCTCATAAAATAAAGTCTGACCTTCTCTTTCCATTGTGCTTAGTCCAGTGTCACGTGCTCACAGGGGGCCTCGTGTGGAGGCCTCACCCTCGGCCCCTCAGACCAGACGCCCTGGAGCCACAGGCCGGCGCCTCCACCTCCGCGGGGCGGGCAGGGCGCAGATACTCAGCTGCGCGCCCCTCCCCCACAGGGCCCCGCCCCCACGGGAGCCCCGCCCCCCACGGAGCCCCGCCCCGTCCCCCACAGGAGCCCAGGCAGCCGCCCCCCACCAGCCTTGTGGAGAAAGTGGCCTCGAGAGGCCCAGCTCCCATCTCTCTGGTCTCTTACCAAAGACCAAAGCCTTCCTTTGCCTCAGACCCAAACTTGTCCTCATTCCACAGGTGTGAGCGACACCAGGCAGCAGGTCCCCCTTGGGGTCTGACTGGGGAGGGTGGGTAACGGGACAGGAAGAAATGGGACCCTCTTCTGCTCAGTCACGCTGTGTGATGTCCCCTAGGGACAGAGCTAGGGGAGCGGCTAAGAAAATAATTTCTTAAATATGAGTGGGGTCTGCATGTCTCCTCTTCAAGGGATGTTGACTCTTGGAAACGTGCGCCTCCCCTCCTGATAGAAGCCACGTGAGGTTTACAGACCTTCTTGCTCCATCAGGTCAAAGACTTAAAGAAACAGACCCTCACACGCTCTCAGAGGCGGGAGTCTTGAAGGAAATCCATTGCCCGGGAGACCCGGGCTCACACCAGACCCAGGAGCCCACCTGTCAGAGCGTTTCCTCCTTCAGACGCCCCCACCCTACAGACCTGAGCCCCAGGAAGCGCCCCTGTCCTCTAAACTGAGGGACTGGGACCTGAGACCTGCCTGACTGGCCAGGGGTCTGGAGCCGGATTCACAGGAACTAGTGGTTCCTATGAGGACGGGTTTCCTGCAGGGGGCAGTAGAGAGTCATGTGACCACAGTGGAAGGGGGCCTCAATAAAACACCAAGGGCAAGAGGACTGGTGTGGCCCCCGGAGTTCCCACCAAGGGAGCTTTTGGCAAAAGGCCAATTCTCTCTCTCTCTCTCTCTCTCTCTTTTTTTTGTCCTTTTAGGGCTGTGCCCGCGGCATATTGGGGGGGGGTGTCCCAGGCTAGGGGTCTAATAGGAGCCGGTAGCTGCTGGCCTACACCGCAGCCACAGCAATGCCAGATCGGAGCCGCATCTGCGATCTACATCACAGTTCAAGCAACGCCAGGTCCTTAACCCACTGAGCAAGACCAGGGATTGAACCCACAACCTCATGGTTCCTAGTCGGATTTGTTTCCACTGTGCAGGAGCTCCCAAAAGGCTAGTTCTCTAGTGTCCACTTTTAAAAGCTGGAAAAAGGAATCTTGTCAGAACTGTAGCCATTTCCCTTCTGCACTGAAATAAATACTCTTTTGAAGTTATTTCAGCTCCCAAATCAGAACATTCCTGCCCAGGACAGAGCTGCAGTTCCAGGGAGGCTGACAGGACAGGCTGGGGGGATGGGAAAGGGGACAGTTGTCCCACCTCCACGCACTGACCTACTGGGGACAGAGCATCATCCTGTCAGGTGGACAGAGACCCAGAGACTCAGGTCCTGCCCCACAGTCCTGTGCAGGGCGAGCCAGGAGGTCAGGGGACATTCCACACCCTCTCAGGGAGCCTCCTTAGTGCACAGCTCACGACGCCAGGAAGCAGGAATCCGTTGTCTGTCACACACAAACCACCCAAGACAAAGGGCCTTAAACAGGAGGCACTGAGATATTATTTAGCACAACTGTGAGGGCTGAGGAGGAGGGGTGTGGCTGGCCTCATGGGCTCACTCACCCGCCTGCTGCCAGCTCAGGGCCCAGCAGGCCCTGGGTGTCCAGGACAGGCCTCACTTCCATTTGAGGCCTAGGCTGGGCTGGCTGGGAGAGCTGGGATGACCTGGTCTCTCTCTCCACGTGGCCTCTCACCTCAGGCCGATGATAGCGTGGTGGTCAGAGAGGGTTCTCTGATGGAGTCCCCTTTGAGCAGAGATCTAAAGGATTAGAGGGCAGCAGTGAGCAGGCAAAAGGGGGAGAGGCTGGTAAGAGGGAGGGAAATGATTTGTAGGAGGGAATAACAGGTGCCAAGACCCTGTGAGGCAAGAGGAAGTAAGATGCTTCTAGAAAAAAAAGGAATAAAGTTAGTTTGGTTATTGAACAGAATATAAGAAAAGAGAGAAGGTAGGTTCCAGGAGCTGAGGATTTTTTGAATAATCTTCATACTGGGAATAATGGAAAAAACTGAAAGTTTTTAAACAATGGAATGACAAGATTCAATTTGCTCTTTTTTTTTTTTTTTTTTTTTTTTTTTAGGGCTGCACCCGTGGCATATGGAGGTTCCCAGACCAGGGGTTGAATCAGAGCTGTAGCTGTCGGCCTACACCACAGCCACCACAACGAGGGATCCAAGCCACATCCGCAACCTACACCGCAGCTCATGGCTACGCCGGATCCTTAACCCACTGAGCGAGACCAGGGATCGAACCCAAGTCCTTATAGATACTAGTCGGGTCGTTAACCACGAGCCACGACAGGAACTCCCAATTTGCTCTTTAAAGAAAAAGGATGGCTATATATTTGAAGTACTGCAGGGAGACTGGAAGCAGCCTATCTCACTCTCAGCACTATTGATATTTGGACTAGATAATCCTTGGTCAGTGGTGGGACCTGTCCTGTACATTGCAGGATGAGAAGGAGCATCCCAGCCTTCTACCCACTAGATGCCAGTAGTCACCATCCCCCTTGGTTGTGACACTGAAAATGTGTCCAGACATTGCCAGCTGTCCTCTGGGGCAGCCGATTCCCAGTTGAGAACCACTGGGCTGGAGTGAAGGCAGGGCTTCTCTGCTCATGATGACTGGCTTCCAGGAGAGAAGTATTCAGCCCCTGGGCTTGACTGGTGGAGTTGGGCCTGAGATAAGCAGAAGGGATTCCAGAGACCAGGAGATGAACTCACTGTATCTGGGTGGACAGACCCATCATGACCGTTCAGTCCTCACTCCCCTCTCGGCTTCCCTCTTTAGACATTCCACCTGCTCTGAAAAAAGAACCCGGTCTTATTTGTGTTGGGTCATACTCATAGCTGGATGGCAAAAGGATAACATGTGAGATAGAAAGTTCCTTTTCACTCCTTCGTATTTGTTGGTGCTCATATAGTCACAATCCGATGAGGGAATTGACTGGACATGAGTAAGGCAGGGCGTTTCCAGGCCTATATTTGAATGAGGGACATTTAGAGGTTTGAAGGGCAAACCCTGAGGACTGCAGGCGTTGGAGAGCGGTCTCTGGAACGAGCCTGCCTAAGTCACTGGCCCCAAACCTCAGCCCCCTGTGCACAGAGGCCAGCTTGTTCTTTTCATGACATCTGTGCCTGCCTCCCCTTGGTTTTTACACAAAGACTAACAATTCTCTATCCCCCACCTGCCTGTAAGGAGGCATTGTCACAAATGGTGAGCTCCCAGCCCTAACACACTTGGAAGTCCTCTGAAAAAAGACCCTGCCCTTATTTCTCCACCTCTAGAGTGCCGTTTTCTGTAGAAGAGGAAAGGTTGTGCTTTATGCTCCTACAAAGGAAAAATAGAGGCCAAAACCCCTTTAAAATCAAAGCATTTTTCTTGAGGCCAAAGCACGCACGTCTTGAGCCTCCAGCCAAGCCCGTGAAAAGGCTTTGTTAGATTATCTAAAGCTCTCAGGGTTCATAAAGGTCATAGTTTCACTCACGCTCAGCTTGAGAAGTCTGGCTTTCTCTGCTTAATTCTCATTTCCTTTCTACTTTACCCCGACTCTTTCCTTTCTGACTTAATGAATACAGTCACCCAGAAGTCATGTTACGCTCTATTTTTACTGTAAAAGTATTATTTTAAAATTTATAATGTAGGAGTTCCCATCGTGGCGCAGCAGAAATGAATCTGACTAGGAACCATGAGGTTGCAGGTTCGATCCTTGGCCTTGCTCAGTGGGTTAAGGATCCGGCGTTGCCATAAGCTGTGCTTTAGGTCATAGATATGGCTTGGATCTGATGTTGCTGTTGCTGTGGTGTAGGCTGGCAGCTGTAGCTCTGATTGGACCCCTAGCCTGGGAACTTCCATATGCCGTGGGTTCCGACCTAAAAAGAAAAAAAAATTATAGTGTAATTCACATAAAATTTTAGAAAATATGAAGATCTGAAAGTCAATTCTTTTCTTTATGGTCAGAAGGTTGGTGCCTTTCCACCCGCCTCCCAATTTTTCTACTGGGCAAAGGTGACATGAATTGTCACCATAACCAACAGAGCCACCAGCCAGGACCCAGTCCTACCCAGTCTCACTTAGAAATGGGCTGCTTTAGAGAGAATTCCAATTAATGCATGCAGAAGGATTGGCAGAAATTTTTAAAATGATCTTGTGGTAAATATCACAGTAATAATAGTTACAGGTAAGAATAAACGCTAAGACTTATAGGCAAAAATATGATGAGAAATAGGATATTTCATGGACTCAAAGCACATCCCCACAAGCCCCTTAGTGAGTTGAAAGGGAAGTAGTGACTTGGCAGCGGAGAAACCTGTGATGGAGTCAATATCACCAGTGGAAACCCGTCTGCATCACGTGTCTCCTAACATGATGTCAGCGTGACAGCCTGCAGAGCACGCAGATTAAACACTGTTTCTGGGTGAACATCTGCGGGGGTGTTTCTGCAGGAGCAGCATCTGAATCAGCGGACTCTGGAGCGTGGCCTCCCCACGGCCCTCATCGCGCCTGAGGGCCCGAGCAGGCGCGGGCAGGAGACAGCGCAATGCTCCCCACTTTGCCCTGCCTCGCTGCTTCTGCTGCTCATCTCATTCTCTCCGGCCCTCGGACTGGGATTTACACCTTTGCCTCCCTTGGTTCTCAGGCCTTCGGACTTGAACTGAATCACACCAGTGGCTTCCCAGGCTCTCCAGTTTGCAGATGCAGAGTGTGGGCTCCTCCGCCCGCATAATTGCATATACCAGTTCCTCACAGTAAGTCTCCTTTATAAAGGTACATGTACGTACAGGTGTCTGTCCACAAAAAAAGGAAGGTGGGGGAGCGGGGACGGGGAAGCAAGTCATTTGATCCTAAAGTCTGCATTCTCCACCTCTACTCTGCACCGCCCCGCACGTTCTCAGTTCTGTTTGTGTCCCTTATCAGAATCCACTTAAGCCTGCAGCGCAGCCATGAGGAGCAGCAGCAGCAGTAGTGTCTTGCTGGTGCATGGCGCCATCTTGTGGGAAAAGTATGCAACTGCAGGACCCACACCACATCTACTGTGTTGGGGGCACATCAGTGCTTTGTTTGGGGGTGAAAACAGAACTCTCTGGCTGTTTCTTCTCTTCTCTTTTCTTTCCTTTAAACAGAGTAATATTTGTTCACATATTCTCCATGAAATTTATGTTCCTATTTTAACTGACTCATGGCAGAAAACGAGAAATGCCCATGCTGTAGAAATGGAAAATTGGAGGATCACAGGAGCAAGAATGAGCTGCAAGGAGCAGTTTTGTTGGTGGTGGTGTTTTCATTTTTGGCCGCCCAGCAGGATATGGAGCTCCTGGGCCAGGGATCAGATCCAAGCCATAGTTGTGACCTAAGCCGCAGCTGCGGCAGTGCTGGATCCTCAACCCCCCATCCCAGGGCTCCCAAGAGGCCGCCAATCACGATGTGCCTCAGCAGGAGCTCCAGGAGTATTATTATTATTATTATTTGTCTTGCTGCCTTTTCTAGGGCCGCTCCCATGGCATATGGAGGTTCCCAGGCTAGGGGTCCAACCGGAGCTGCAGCCACCAGCCTACACCACAGCCACAGCAACACCAGATCCGAGCTGTGTCTGCAACCTGCACCACAGCTCATGGCAACACCAGATCCTTAGCCCACTGAGCAAGGCCAGGGATCGAACCCACAATCTCATGGTTCCTAGTCAGATTCGTTAACCACTGAGCCACGACGGGAACTCCAGGAGCATTTTATTATTAGTGCAGTACTGATGCCTCTTTTCCCGGCATGATTCAAAGACAAAAGTACAGTCATGCAGAGGTATTGTGATAGAAACACTTTTCATACATATAGATATGGCATTGTGAAAACGGATCTCTGTGTCTATCCATCTACCTATCTTTATCTATCTGTCTGTCTGTATATTCTCCACCTCAATATATATCAACTAGAAGACAAGACTATCAAAACCCTTAACATATTTCCTCATCCTTACTTGTACCTCTGACGGTTCCCCTGACTCCTCTAGGGAGGTTATGACTGACCTCCATGGCTGGGTTGATTTCAGGACAATATGAAGGTGCTTTGTCTTCCCCAAACCTCTGCTCCATGACTGCGAATGCTGGGAATAGAGAACAAAGCCTGCTTCTCAAGTACTATAATGTGCTTTGCTGTATTCTTTGGCAACAGTCAATTCTGCTGTGAGAGACAAGAAAAACAGGCAGGACAGATATGATCCAGCAACCCCACTCCTGGGCATATATCCAGACAAAACTATAATTCAAAGAGATACACACACACTCCTGTGTTTATAGCAGCGTTATCCAAAACAGCCAAGACATGGAAAGAACCTAAATTTCCACTGACAGATGAATGCATAAGAAGATGTGGTACATATACACAATGGAATACTACTCAGCCATAAAAAAATGCCATTTGCAGCAACGTGATGCACCTAGAAATTATCATCCTAAGTCAGAAAAAGACAAATACCATGTGATATCACTTATCTGTGGAATAAGACACAAATGAAATTATCTACAAAACAGAGACCAATTCACAGACATAAAGAACAGATTTACCAAGGAGGAGAGGCGGGTGGAGAAGGATGGACTGGGAGTTTGGGACCAGCAGATGCAAACTGTTAATATAGAATGGATAAACAGCAAGGTCCCACTGTACAGCGCAGGGAACTATACTCAATACCCTGTAATAAGCTATAATGGAGAAGGATGTGAAAAGGAATGTGTATATGTGTATAACTGAATCACTCTGGTGTGCAGCAGAAATCAACACGGCATCCTAAATCAACTCTACTTCAATAAAATAAAATTTTTTAAAAAAGAAAAATAGAAACAGGCAGAACGGATGAAACTCTTAAGTGTTAAGTATGGATAGTAGGTAAACAAGTCATTTATGAAATCTAAGCAAACCTAATAGGATATATGAAATATAGCTAAGACAATTAATTATCCAAAAGCCATGCTAAAGATAAGCAGAATAAAAGGAATATGCAATGGGACAAACAATATTCCTCCTAGGTAGAAAGATGTAGAAACGAAGTCACCACCTTGCACTCAGCTGGCAGCTGAGTCACACCCACATCAGCCACGCGTTGGTGACATCCAGTGTACCCCATCTGGTCCCCTGTGTGCTCTGCCCAAGAAAACTGAGGCACAGCAGAGCTGCTCAGGAGGTTAACCAGCAGGTGCCAGCTGTGGCCAGGTGTGCACACCCATCTCTCTGAGGGAGCAGGTGGCGCGGTGGCCCCCACGCCTGCTGTCTTTTGGGTTCCCTTGCTTGACCTGCAGCCCTCCTCATGCCCATGCTGCCAGGAGGTGATGCAGCAGAGAGAGGGAGAGAGAAAGAGAAGACAGGACACATGGACTCTGAATGATCTGGGTTTCAGGCAGGGTGGTCCTCGCATCCCCCTTACACCCATCCTAAACCTGTGCACCTTTTGGGCTATGGTCTTTCTGTCCATGACCCCCGGGGTAGCTCGCATCGGCCATGCTCTTGAAGCCTAACATTGCATCTGGGCGATTTCCTACACAGCCAGTACAGGTAAGGGCTGTGTTGCTGGGACTCCAGCATCTCTACGTAGGAGGGGCTGAGGGACAACAACTTGTGGGAAAAAAGAGGCTGGGGGACAGTCTTGAAGCTGCATTTATGGAGCAAACACTGTTTAGAGTGATGGGGGTAAGGGAGTGGCCTTAAACCTTTAGTCACTGAGTTTAAAACCATTTATCTTGGGGAGGCGCACACAGACATAAACCCACATTGACCCACAGACACAGCAGATCCCCTCCTGAGAGCCACTTGGCATTTTGGGGGGAGGTGGCCCTGAGGATGGGGGGGAAGCCACCACCAGGGAGGGACAGGTAAGGAGACGTGGGCTGCAGTTTCCCGGAAAGACCTGGGAGCTGCAAAGCAGGCGAGAGTCCTGGTCCACACAGGCCTGGTTCTGCCCAGGGTCCGGGAGCAGCCCTGAGTGTGAGGGGCACAGACCCAGAGATGCTGGGGAAAGGGCCCAGGACTCCCACCTCCCAGGTAAGTACATGTGCATAGGCCACTGCTCCCCTCATGGCTGCGGGGAAGGAACGCTGTGTCCACTCCCACCTGGGAGACAGACCAACGCGTCTGAGGACATGGAGGCTTCTGACACTCGGTCCTCAGGCTGCATTGCTAAGGTTGCCATGAGTTCCTATTTCTTCTCCTGCAACATTTTTTTTTTTTAAATCTGTGTCCACAACATATGGAAGTTCCCAGGCTAGGGATCAAACCTGAGCCACAGTGGTGACAACACCAAATCCTTAACCACAAGGCCACCAGGGAACTCCTCCTCCAATATTTTATTTTGAAATTTTTTGTAAGTATTTTTATGTTTTCCATTATAGCTGGTTTACAGTGTTCTAGGTTGAAAATGTTTAACCAGAGAAGTTGAACGTATGGTGCAGAGAACATGCAGGCACCCTCCTCCAGCTCCAACAGTTGTCAACAACCTCTTGCCACTTTGCTTTGTACATATGTAGTTTTCTGAATCATTGGAAAGCAAGTTGCCTATATTTGACACTGTGATGTTGGGTTGGAATCGGTTGATGTGCCCTGAGCAACATGGAAGAGTCTTCAAAGTGCAGTGTCGACAAAAAGCAACAGAGCGGGACACATTGATGGAACAAGTATTTTATACAGTGCTTTAATAAGCCAATAAAATCTGTGCATCAAACAAACATGTACCTTTTACAAAGAATACAGAACACAAGAAGGCACAGTAAACACCAGAGGACAGTGGTTTGTTTATGGAAGAGAGGAAAGTGGGAGTGGAGACAAGGGGTAAAAGGAGCACAAGAAACGAGAGCAGCTCCACACCGTGCAAAGAGGATGTGACATCATGAGCTGAGGGGAACGATGAACTGTACCTAACGTCAGAAATGAAGGCAAGAAAGGGACAGAAAACAATAGAGAAGGAGATTGGGGAATAAGAGAGCAGGAGGGAGGGAAATAACAATAACTGGATTTATCCCAAATGAGGGGAATCCTGGAATTTCAGATTTCTGCAAATGTTGCTGCACTACCTGATGTCAATTCATATCTAGCTTCCCTTGGAAAGTACTTGCATATGTTTGGGGGAAAGAGCCCTCCTTAAATAAAAGACTGTCTATGGCCATCATCAAAAAGCCTACAAGCCATAAATGCTGGACAGGGTGTGGAGAAAGGGGAACCCTGTTACACTGCTGGTAGGAATGTAGGTTGGTGCATCCACTGTGGATAACAGTAGTGTGGAGGTTCCTTAAAAAACTAAATATAGTACTACCATATGATCCAGCAATTCCACTCTTGGGCATCTATCCAGAGAAATCGAACATTTGAAGATACATGCACCCCAGTGTTCACTGGAGCACTATTTATAATAGCCAAGACATGGAAGCAACCTAAATGTCCATCAACAGAGGAATGAATAAAGAAGATATGGTACATATCACAGTGGAATATTACTCAGCCATAAAAAAGAACAAAATAATGCCATTTGCAGCAACATTGATGAACCCAGAGACTCTCATACTAAGTGAAATAAGTCAAATAAAGACAAATACCATATGAGATCACTAATAAGTGGAATCTAATTTAAAAAGATACAAAGGAACTTATTCACAAAACAGAAACAGATTCAAAGATTTTTTTAAAAAATGGTCTGATAAACCTCTTTCTTTTTGTTCTTTTTCTTGCTTTTTTTTTTTTTTTTTCTTTTGAGGTTCCCAGGCTAAGGGTCCAATCTGAGCTGTAGTTCCTGGCCTACACCACAGCCACAGCAACACAGGATCTGAACTGCATCTTCGAACTTCACCACAGCTCACCGCAATGTCAGATCCTTAACCCACAGAGCCAGGCCAGGGATCAAACCTGCATCCTCATGGATGCTAGTCAAATTTGTTTCCCCTGAGCCATGATGAGAACTCTTGATAAGCCTGTTTCTTAATACATTATGTATTTTTTCATCACAGTGTGAATTGAATTCCCAGGAGAGATATGCTTTGTTCTACATTTAAGATGAAAACCCAGCAATTTGAAATGAAAAAACACTTATTTTCTTATATCACTCAAATGAAATTTTTACTAGATTTCTTGAAACTTAGAAACATTAATAATCCATCTCTTTGAGTCAATATCTTGATTCCAGGGCTTAATTCAAGTGCTGTTAAACATTTTCCAAACATGAAATAATTAGCAATAAAAATTAAATAAGCAATTCTGTCTATAAGTAGTTATCAATCTTTTACTTTCTCTGCCAGAATTTTATGTACTTTGATTTTTTTTTTTTTTTTTTTTTTGTCTTTTGTCCTTTTTAGGGCCTCACTCACGGCATATGGAGGTTCCCAGGCTGTAGCTGCCAGCCTACATGACAGCAACACCAGATCCGAGCCACGTCTGCGACCTACACCACAGCTCATGGCAACGCTGGATCCTTAACCCACTGAGCAAGGCCAGGGATCGAACCCTCATGGTTCCTAGTCAGATTCGTTTCCACTGCGCCACGACCGGAACTCCTGATTTTTTTTCAGATGTGAATACATGTTAAAATCTACTTTCTGAAATAAAGATTCAGATGATTAGAACATGAGGGGAAAAAAAACAACAACAACAGAGAAACACTACCTGCGTGTCTGCAAATGTTTGGGGCATAAGCACATTCCCAGCTCACCTCCCTCTGGGGGGAAAGAAGAGGTGAATTTTCTGGAAGAATTCAGCCAAATTTTGTTCACTACCCTACTGTCAAAATTACTAAGAAATACCACATCTTAAATATTTTTGATCTTTTGCAAAGCTTCCTGGAATTCAAGAAGGCAATTGCAGGTGAGGGTGGAGGGAAGAATCCATTGTAATTAATCATAGAAAAAAAGGGGGAAAATAATTTTGCAAAGACAGAAACACTAGAAACAGCCAGTTCATGGAACATTCAGCAAGCGGGATGGCAGTGGGGTACTGTGAGTACAGCTGAATGACAGGATTTTCTTGGAAGGGGGATGGAGCTATGTGAACTCTTCCAGTCTAATAACTCTTATTCTATCATAAATATCTTCCTCCCAAGTTGGCGTGAGGATTATGACATAATACATGTAGAGCACAGAGCAAATGCCAAATAAATGCCATCGATGGTTGTTATTACTATTTCTAGAAAGACGAAGATACTGAGATCAGAGTGACCAACCCTTTCAGTTCGCCCAGACCAGACCGTCTAGGTCCTGCGTCCTGTGAATTCCAGGGTCACAAATACTTCCAGGTTCTTAGCTTCTGTTTCGGTGGGAGTGGGTTGAGGAAAATGACTGAATTCCTATTTTCCACAATCAAACAATAATCTCCTGCCAGAGGCTCAGCATTTCCTGTTTCTACCCTATCTTCCCCTCACACCGGCCGGCAAAAAAACAAGGAACTTCTAGTCCTGCGAGAGGAGTCAAGCGCAGAGCCCTGAAGAGGGCAGCCTGAAGCTGCATCTGGACTCAGTGTTCTCTGCACTACTCAGCTGTTACCAGCAGAGGGCACACTCCAATCTATTCTGCCCGTTGTACTCACAATTCCCCTCCCATGAGGTCTTAGTACACTGCTTTTCCAAGCTGGTTTGTGTACATCCTTCTTCGCTCTTCCTCTCTCCTTCCCTCCCTTCCTTTCTTCCTTCCTTTTTTCCATCTTTCCTCCCTCTTTGCTTCCCTCTCTTTCATTTCGTTGAATAAAGTTGCAAGGAACCCAGGCTCACAATCACAAACCACAAATCACAAAAACACATGTTAATAGCCAGCATGAGTAAGAGAGTAAAATTTTTGGAATTTTAGAAAAAAAAATCAACCCAATATGCAAAAACTACAGATATGGGGATAATGAGATACAGAATATAAACTATGTATATTTAATACTTAAAAAATAAAATAGGGTATTTGAATTATGACCAAAGAACAAGTTAGAATAAAAAGAAACCAAGGTTTGAAAAAGAATAAAAAAGAAATTACAGAATTTTATTTATTTATTTATTTATTTTAGGGCCTCACTAGCGGCATACAGAAGTTCCCAGGCTGGGGGTCCAGTCCAAGCTGCAGCTGTTCTGCCTACACCACAGTCACAGCAACGCCAGATCAAACTGCGTCTGTGACCTACAGCACAGCTCACAGCAACGCCAGACCCTTACCCCACTGGGCGAGGCCAGGGATCAAACCCACATCCTCATGGATCCTAGTCATGTTCTTTAACCCCTGAGGCACAAAGGGAGCTCCTGGAAGTTGCTCAGTGAGTTAAGGATCTGGCGTTGCTGTGAGCTGTGCTGTAGGTCCCAGATGCAGCTCAGATTCTTTGTTGCTGTGACTGTGGTATAGGCCAGTGGCTACAGCTCCAATTCAACGCATAACCTGGGAAACTCCATATGCCACAAGCGTAGCCCTTAAAAAAAAAAAAAGAAGAAGTTCCCAGGCCAGTTTGTGGCTCAGCTATCGTAAAGAAGTAAGGAATCCAACTGCTATCCATGAGGACATGGGTTTGATCCCTGGCCTCACTCAGTGGGTAAAGCATCTGGCAATGCTGTGAGCTGTGGTATAGATTGAAGACACAGCTCCGATCCCGAGTTGCTGTAGGCTGCAGCTCCAATTCAACCCCTAGTCTGGGAACTTTCATATGCCACAGGTGCAGCCTAAAAAAATAAAATAAAAGTAAAATATTTTTAAAAAGAGTAATTGAAATTAGAAACTCTATGGGTTCCCGTTGGGGATCAGTGGGTTAAGAACCTGACATAGGGTGTGGGTTCAATCACCAGCATTACTCAGTGGCTAAAGGATCCAGCCTTGCTGCAGCCTGAGGCGTAGGCCAGCAGCTGCAGCTCCAATTCAATCCCTAGTCTGGGAACTTGCATATGCCATGGAGTAGCTGTAAAAATAAAAAAAAAATTTTGGAGTTTCCGTTGAGGCGCAGTGGTTAACGAATCCAACTAGGAACCATGAGGTTCCAGATCCTTAACCCCTTGCTCAGTGGGTTAAGGATCTGGCGTTGCCGTGAGCTGTGGTGTAGGTCGCAACACAGCTCGGATCCCGAGTTGCTGTGGTTACAGCTCCGATTAGACCCCTAGCCTGGGAACCTCTATATGCTGCGGGTTCGTCCCTAGAAAAGACAAAAAAAAAATTTTTTTTTAAGAAATTAGAAACTCTGGATAGGTTAACAGCAGATTATATATAGCTGAAGAAAAAAAAAAAAAAAAACCCAGAACAGATGTCTGAGAAAATACCCAGAATGCAGGATGGAACAATGAAAAGATAAAAAATATTAAAGCAAGTCTGAAACACAGGACGAAAAAAAAAAAATAGTTCTTATCAGAGTTAAAAAAGGAGACAAAGAAAGGTTAGAGACAGAGGTGATGTCTGGAAAGGGAAGGGACAAATAGTTTTCCAAAACTGATGACAGATATGAATCATTGCTTTCAAGAAGTTTAGTAAATTCCAAAGATTTTTTTAAAATCTGCACTTAGAAAATTAATGAAATTGCCATAACCAAAGACAATCTTAAAACTAGCCAAAGAAAAAATATAGATTAATCTTCAGAGAAATGACAAATTAGACTCTCGATTTCTCAAAAACAACAATGGAAACTGAAAAAAATGAACTTATATCATCAAAGTGCTACGTCAAAATAATTGTCTACTTACAACTGTGTACCTAGCAAAATCATCTGCCAAAAGCAAGCACAGAGTAAATACAT
This sequence comes from Sus scrofa, assembly GCF_054392235.1. Classification (NCBI taxonomy): domain Eukaryota; kingdom Metazoa; phylum Chordata; class Mammalia; order Artiodactyla; family Suidae; genus Sus; species Sus scrofa. The sequence goes on from NC_139393.1 coordinate 72,240,138, forward strand.
TATCTGAAACACAGAAAATAAAATCCCTGGCCCAGGAACTTCTACATGCCATGGGCACAGCCCCAAAAAAATAGACTTTAGGAAGAAGAAGATAAACATTTATGGAGCAAAAAATCTAATTTGGGGGTCTGAAAACTAAACGACATAGAAATAAAGTAATAACATAGACTGGAAGAGGATTTATTAGTGTTAAACATTTTAAGGTCCTGGTATTCTTTAGATGAAGAGTAAACATAATGATTAATTTTACATGTTACATTAAATATCATTTACAATTTATAGAGCAACCATTAAATATTACAAATAGTATATAACTTCCAATTTAATAGAGTAGAAAAAGTAAAATGTGGGGGAAAAACCTTAAAAAGTGCAAGAAAGGAGTCCCCTTCATGGCTCAGCGGTTAACGAACCGGACTAGGATCCATGAAGATGCAGGTTTGATCCCTGGCCTCGCTCAGTAGGTTAAGGATCTGGCATTGCCATGAGCTGTGGCTTGCAGACATAGCTCAGATCCTGTGTTGCTCTGGCTGTGGTGTAGGCTGGAAGCTACAGCTCAGATTTGACCCCTAGCCTGGGAGCCTCCATACGCCCTGGGTGCGGCCCTAAAAAGCAAAAAAAAAAAAAAAAAAAAAAAGTGAGTCAGGGAGTTCCCCTTGTGGCTCAGCAATTAACAGACCCAACTAGTATCTATGAGGACTCGGGTTCAATCCCTGACTTTGCTCAGTGGATTAAGGGTCCTGCATTGCCATGAGCTTAGTGTAGGTCAAAGATGCCACCCCGATCCCAAGTTTCTGTGGCTGTGGCCTAGGCCGGCAGCATAGCTCCGATTGGACCCCTAGCCTGGGAACCTCCATATGCCAGGGACTGGCCCTAAAAAAAGATAGAAGCCCCCCCCCCAAAAAAAAGAAAGTGAGCTAATAAACCCAAAAAAATGCTCAACCTCATTAGTAATCCGAAAGTACAAAGTAATAATCATAATGTGGTATCTTTATATTCATTGGAAAAGAAAGAAAAATGAAAAAGAAAAAAAAAATGCAATTCTGAGGAGTTCTTCCTGTGGCGCAGGGTCAAGGATCTGGCATTGCTGCTTGGCCATAGCTGCGGCTTGGATTCCATCCCTGGCCTGGGAACTTTCATAGGCCTTTGGTCTGGCCAAAAAAAAAAAAAAAAAAAAAAATTCTGAGAACACCAAGTGTTACGAAGTAGCGCAATGGAGACCCAGCCAGTGGTAGCAGGAGGGTATATAGGGCTGTGGCCACGGAGTCAGAAAAGCAATTCAGCATCATCTAGAAACCAGAAGATGGGTATTTCCTGCATCCTAACAATTCTGTTTCTAGGATTCACCCTGGAAAAACACTTGCAGTTGTGCACAAGGAGAAATGCATGCGAATGTTTTTAGCTGTTTCAATTTTGATGGCATGGAAGGTTGGGGGGAGAACATAAATATTCATCTCCAAGGAAAGCAGATACACTGCAGCACATTCATTTAATGAAATACCATATTCGGCAGTAATAATGAATGATAGCTTAGTCCTCAGCACAGACCAATTTCGCAAACATAATGGATGAAAAATAGGTTACAGAAGGAGACCTACTATGATTCCATTTACATAAAGACTCAGAAGTAAGCAAAACTAAAGCAATGGGTCAGGGAAGCCTTAACTGTTACTGTTATATTTTGTACTTTGTGATACCTGCATGGTTGGTTAAACTTCAGACTTTACAAAATTAAGCATTAACGACTGTGCCAGGAAAAAAAAAAAAAAATCTGCGAACTCAAAACCTTTAGAATCCGTCTACAGGGTTTTAGTAAATATCCATGTAGGAAGCTAGAAAGCTCATCTTAGGCTACTGTAAAATGCCATCGGTAAATCAGACTTTATCCGAAATCCCGGTCCTTCCCCAGGCCACTCGAGCATGAAGTGCTGTCACCTACCCGCATTAACCTGCTGCAACACTGGTCCAAGCGGGTTTTGTCCGCTGCATGCCTAGACCACCGCGGCCTCGATTCTGGACAGTGTCCCGGGAGACGGCTGAGCGGCATGTCCAGGGCGCAGATCTCGGCTCTGGTGTTCGGCGTCGGGGGCTTTGGCGCTCTTGTCGCTGCCACCACGTCCAACGAGTGGAAAGTCACCACGCGCGCATCCTCGGTGATCACGGCCACTTGGGTTTACCAGGGTCTGTGGATGAACTGCGCAGGTAACGCTTTGGGTTCTTTCCATTGCCGACCGCACTTTACCATCTTCAAAGTAGAAGGTAAATATAATCGTTCTGTTTGGGGTAGAAGTAAAATGTCGCCTTTCCCCTCCCTGTGCTGGAGCGTCCGTGTACAGTCGGCTGTTAACTCAGTGCTTAGCCTTAGTGCCAGCCTTTGCCTAGGATCTACGGGGTGTGGGAATGGTGGCTGAAAGAATTCAATTCTGTGTTGTATTTCGCGAAGGAAAGTTCAGAATAACTCTATGGATCTTTCAGAAATACCTAAGATGAATAACAGACTCTAGAGGAAAGAGTAGAAGTGACTGTCTTGTTTTCAAACTAGTTTGGATTTGCCTTGTGTCATGGAGGATGCCCTTACACACACACACACACACACACACACACACACACACACACGCGTGCGCACACACGCACACGTGTGCACACACAGACACACATTGTCAGGAAATCATACGTTGACCTAAATCCCTGTACTTGGTCAGGCCATCCAGGCATGAAATCCATTCGCACGTGTATACATTCAAATATATATTCACAGTGATAGGAACATGAAAAGATGGGCAGTGTTGAGAGAGGAAGTTCTAGAGAGGTTTTCATATTTTTGAAAAAATCCTGTTTAGTGATAAAATGGCAGAGGCAGTTAAAGGAAATAAATGCCCGTGAACTTTCACTTTTTGTTACTAGGTTTTACTAAACAGTTCTATGTAGACAAGCTTTCAATGTTATGCATACTAGAAACTATTACAAGCATGTGTCTCTTAAAGAGGGAAAATTTTAAAGGCATTTTCAGTATAATCTATAAGAATATTGAATCTTATATTGTACATCTGAAAATGAGTATACTATTTAAATCAACTATACTTTTTTTAAAAAAGGGCTTTTTCATACCTCGGGTTATCTTCAGGAAAACAATTATTTGCTATTTGCCTGTATAGGATGATAAAGATCAATATCGGCATCTGCTTTCTGATATCTTTACAAATCTGTCACACGCCATGCTCTTGTTGTGTTAAAAATTACCCCTGGAATTTTGTAACATCGAGACTTTTCAGGAGTTCCCATGATGGCTCAGCGGTTAATGAATCTGACTAGGAACCATGAGGTTGTGGGTTCGATCCCTGGCCTTGCTTAGTGGGTTAAAGAATCTGGTGTTGCCGTGAGCTGTGATGTAGGTGGCAGATGTGGCTCAGATCCCGCGTTGCTGTGTCTCTGGCATAGGCTGGTGGCTTGGCTACAGCTCCGATTCAACCCCTAACCTGGGAACCTCCATATGCTGCAGGAGCAGCCCTAGAAAAGGCAAAAAGACAAAAAAAAAAAAAAAAAGGGAGAGAGAGACGTTTCACAATCAAATGGCAAAACTGTACCTCTGTACCTTGACCCCAATAAAGAAAATGTAATAAAATTTTAACTAGGAAGTCACTAAAGCATAATATTTTATGGGATCTTGTGTCAAGTAGTCACGTCATTAGTCCACAGCGCGTGCCAGAGGATAAAGCGAGACTACTTAGCTAAAGCCAGGAGCTTCGAATGATCAAGGAAGTGTTCACGCTTGAGACCCATTTGTTAGGTCCTCAAAGGCCTTGGACCTTCCTAGACACCCGTTAGAGGAATCAGTGCTAGTCTCTCTTCCATCCCAATTTTTAAATGTACTTTGGGATATTTCAAAAGCATTCCTTCTACTATGGAAGGTTTCCCTAGGTGCAGGGAAAGTTATAAAAGGAGAAGAATGTTCTGGAGACACTATTGCCATCCCCAGACCTCTTGGCCCATGTCCATCTTGGCAGCAAATAGAAGTTATGCTATGTGGGTAAGTGGATTTCTTTGTTCTTTACTGGGCTCATCCTTTTGAAAAGTTTTTTTGTTTGTTTGTTTGTTTGTTTGTTTGTTTTTTGTCTTATTATCCTTCATTCTCTATTCCCAACGAAGCCTAGTTATTGTGAAAAATCGGCATTCAACTTTAGCTCTAAAGTGAACCAAGTTAGAGTTCCGTTGTGACTTCAACAGCTACTTCCCCAAATGCATCTTAGAAAACATGGAGTTAGGAATTTTGTGACTAAACAGCGTTGATGGCGGTCCAAAAATATTCTACTCATAACCCTTTATCTCCCTGATTTTGTTTCTCAAAAGTAAGAATAATGTATTCTCTGTCTGCTGGGTACCCTGCGCACGAGAGAAAAATTAGAAAACCTTGTCTACTTACCATGCATTTGCATTTGTGAGGTTAATTTAACATAATCTTTCCATTTTCTTCATCCTGAATCAAAGTCTTTATCAAAGACCCAGGTTACTACAGAAATCGATATTCAGAGGTCCTATCATGGCTCGGAAGAAACGAATTTGACTAGTATCCATGAGGACGCAGGTGTGATCCCCAGCCTTGCTCAGTGGGTTAAGAGTCTGGCATTGCCAAGAGCTATAGGGTAGGTCGCAGATGCGGCTCAGATCCTACATTGCTGTGGCTGTAGGCTGGCAGCTACAGCTCTCATTCAGCCCCTAGCCTGGGAACCTCCATATGCCACAGGTGCGGCCCTAAAAATGCAAAGAAAGAAAAGAAACAAAATCGATATTCAACATCTGGAACACTGATTCCTATTTCCCCAGGAAATGGACAAATTTGAACTCTCGCATTCACATGGAGTCACTGCTGATGATACTGGTTGCTTTTTCTTTATTCCTGCTTGAAAGCGTAACAGTGAGGCATTGGGAAAGTTTCTATGCCATCAGGCTCTCAAACATTAAGTGGTTCCAAACTGAGAAAAGAACCCAGAAGCCAAAGAAGAATGGAAGTGGTTATGCTGCATTTTAAAATAATAAACAATTTAAGCCTTCATTGTCCACCTGAGACAGATCTTAGATTTGGGCCAGATTAAGCCTCTTCAAGGAAAGAAAAACAGAAAACCTTTGTAAGCTGCCAGAGTTTTTTTTCCTTGCCAGTTACGTAACTTCATTGTTACTAACCCTCTTACACGTCCCAGTATAGCCATAGTTGTTTTAGGGACTCATTTAGATTAATAGTGACTACATCTTTTATAGATTTGATGTAAGCCAGCATCTCTTTGGACAAGGAACATTTACAGTTATTCTAAAAAATACAAGCCCCCTTCAACTACAGTTCTGTGGAACCAATTTCAGGAAACCATCATAGGGACACTTGAAATTCAGTCCTTGTTATGATCTGAAAGTTTCTTGACTCAATTTCAAAAACACTTCATTGTCTTTAGATGCAATATCCACTCTAGGCTGTGTCTCTTGCTCTGTTTTGGTTTTCTCTCTCATCAATGTGAGTAGAGACGTTGTAGCTGTGGAAGCAGAGCCCGTCTCACAGGCAGAGCAGCAGGCGTTTCTGACGGGGAAGGTTGGATCTGGAAAGCATGGCTCCCAGGAGAGACTGAAGCTGAATCGTGGGCCCCTTGAGGGCAGGGACCTGGTCTGTGATGTGCTCCTTGTGCTCCTGGCCCATGGCGGGCTCCAGATACATGTTTGCAAAATGACTGAATGAACAAAATAATGAGTGAGGCAGAGAGTTTGTGATGAGGGAAAAACTGTATTCCTGGAGGAAGCCTGGGGTGGCGCGAACTGAGGAGGGATTTAGGAGGTGCTCTCAGGCGTCAGAAGGGAAGATCAGCAGACGGAGCTTCCTGTTCTGACTCATTAACTAACTGCAAGACCTTGACGTTGGTTTTGAAGCTCTCTGTGCCTCATTCATAACTTTCCTCCTCCATCAGTCGAGAGAGCTAGACGCCAGGAGTCCCTTAGAGTGTGTTTCCACCTGAAGGTCCCTCAAGAGCTTTGCAATCCTTCACCTCCTTGCAGTAGAAGTTCACCAAAGTGATGGCTGTGAAAGGCTCCCTCTTTTTTCTCCTCTTATCTATTATCTTGCTGGCTTCCTGTGAGGCTGAGGGTTTAGAAGCCTATCTGCATCTGAGTGGAGATGGGTCTACATGACCTCAAAGGACCATAGGACCCAAGTAAAGATGCTGGGTTTCATTTGAATGAAGCCAAAGGCTGTTCTGGAAGCTGGTGGTCACATGATGCTGGCTGCCTGTAGGAGCTCAAACCTCCTCTCCTCACTTCCCCATCCTTCACCTGTCACCCCATTCCCTCATCAGCCAGGTCATGGGGTGGGGTAAAGGAATGGCTTTTGCTAAAGAAAAGGGGCTTCTGTGGGTGTTTATTCTCACATAGGGAACAGTTGGGAGCCATCTGATGTCATAACATTAGATTTCTTCCTGCTTGAAATGTGTGCCACAATTAAATTACAGTAGTAAATAAATCTCAGACAACAGTAATAATAAATGAAAACTAATTAGAGTACCAGTGAGGGAAAGTTGACTCAATAATTAGATGCTTCAAAAATAACATATTTGAAAGATCTTAGTACCTTTAGAAGGCATTTACCTTTAATCTCAGGACAGGTGTCCATTTGCTAAGATTCTGACTGCTTTCTGAGACTTAATTTTGTTAAATAAAACTAAGGTGAATTTTAGTTTAGATTTATTTTCTTGCTTTGTTCCAAATGCCTATAAAGTTGTGTAAAAGCATGTAGAAAAACTATTTTTAGTGGATCCCACCCCAAAAATAAGTGTAAGAAACATCTGATGTGTTCTTATCCCAATAAAAATGGCATCATTTTATATGTGTGCTGACATAATCAATGACCCAAGGTGGGTCAACGGAATTTTCACAGTAGAGTCTGGACAGAATGAACTACCATGAAATATCTCTGTGCCAAGAGACTTGGACACCTGCTGAAACACGTCCACATGCTGTGGAGGTGAGGGTGGCCCTGTAGCCAAGGCAGCCCATGACTGGACTTGGAATCCTTCTTTCATGGAAGCACCAGAGGTTTGCAGGACAGCTTGTCCATCAATAGCTCCTCTCTTAGAGGCCAGGACCTTGTCTTATTTATCCTGATGTCTTTGGTACCCACCTCTGTGGCCGGCTCCTAGCAGGCTCTCAGTACAGCTGTGTGGATTGAACAAATGGAAAAAGAAATCATTACTGAGTTAAATCATAGCATTTAGTAGATGCAGAGGGAATCTCCCCTCTGTCACCAAGCCCTGATAAAGGGAGAGGCCCTAGGGAAGTGCCTAGAAGGGTAAAAGAGCCTTGAGTATTTTTTATGGCAGGATTCAAGAAGCACTTTTCAAGCAGCAGACCAGTTAGAGCTTTGGTTCCCGAAGTATGGTCCTCAGACCAGCAGCATCTCTACAACTTGGGAACTCGCTGTACGCACAGAACCTGAGGTACCACCACAGACCCAGGGACTCAGCATCTGCACTTGAACAACATCTCCAGGTGTCTCTCATGCCCATTAAAAGGTGAGAAATCCTGCTTAGAGCTTGGACTTCGAGTCTGATGGACTCACCACTTACTCACTAAGGGTCTCAATCTTCCTGTGCTTTAGTTTTCTTGCCTGTGAAATGGTGATGAAGTGAGATAAGCCAGGCAAAGTGCCTTCTGCAATGCCAGATACAGAGCTGCTCACCAGAAAGGGCAGCAACCATTCCCATGAATACAGGGCTGGAGGGCTGACCTCTCAACTGTAGGAAGGTGACTGTTACTTCTGCTTCACCTGTGTTTCCAGCCAGGACTGCAGGAGCTGCTTCCTGGAATCCAAAACCTAATAGAAGGATGCTCTGCTCCCTTGTAGCAAATCTCATGTCATATGTATGATGGTGTGAAGGCTATTATGCACTTGAACTACAGTAAATGCTCATCCTACAGGTTAGGACTTGCTGTACCTCAACAGGCAAGACCACACTTCGTTTAGAAGTCAGTTTCTCCCCACAGATATTCATTGTGTCAATTCATTGTGTCAATCACATGTTGTATCTGCTGGAAATGGGGAAAAATGACCCCCTTTGGGCTCTAAGGTGGAAAGTAGAGCTTCACCAAACCTAGGATGTATTTATATGCTGGGCAGTCAAAAAGAACAAAGTTTATTTGAATATTCCTAGCCCTGAGGACTGGGAAAAACTCTGTGACAGTTAAATATATTGATTTGACTCATATTTGTATTCTATAAAGTACTTTCACATAAAATGTCATATTTATCCAAAAGATAATACTCTAAAATCCCCATTTTACAGACAAATTAACTCAGACTCACAGGAGAAGGTAATTTTAACTTTGTATGGTCATCTATAGAACTTATGGGGGATTGTTCAGCATTTTGTACTGGCCCCAGACCTATGTTTAAGTTCCAGCTCTGCCATTAACTTTTTGTGTGACTTTGGATGAGGTCACACAAAAACAAACAAATTCACTCTGTTTGTCTGTCTTTATCTATAAGATGATAATGATGATATCCAGTCACAGACTTCGAAAGTTTGTAGGAAGGTCAAGGCAAAGAATCTTATTGCATTAAATAGACTAGCAGGTGTTTTTAAATGTCCCTGGAGTTTGTCTTCCTCAGGGATGGAGAGACATAGACGTGAAGTGCTGTCGCGCAGGGAGAAGGTTTACACTCACAGATCCCTAGAAGAGGGAGGCTTGGGTCACCACACAGGACCATGTCAGGAAGCACCAGAGTTGGTCAGGAGGCAGACGGACTGACAGGAGACACGGGCAAGAGCCTCACTGAGCTGTCTGGCACCTGCTTGGGGTTGATTAGGGCAGAGGAACAGTAGCTCAATGTGTGAGAGCTCGGGAAGGAGGTCCCTGGGGTGTGGGCTTTGGATTCGTTCACCTGCCAGGAAAGCTGCACATGTGTGTTGTCGCTAAGACACTGCTAGCCCTGGGAGGGCCATCTCCCCGTCCCCTCCCCTGTCACGGCAAGGTCCTAGATGCCAGAGCGTGGAGAACGCAGACAATAAGAAAATGCAGTGAGTACACCACGGACCCGGGACCCTTTGATGGTGTTTGCATAGGCAGGTGGGCGAGGCAGGCGCTGTGCTGCTCCACCTCCCCTTTACGGCATCTCAGGCTTAGCTGGGTTCAGCGTTTGTTTTCTCGTGGTGAATACATCTTGTGCAGGAAAGGTTCAGGTGTATTTGTCACAGGGTCCCCTGTCCTCTCGCGCTCATTGCCGGTCGGACCACATGTGCGGGAAGCGGGCGATCTCGAGTCTCCCCCGCAGGTCCCGTCACTCACAGAGAACTCTCCTCCTGAGGGGAGGAGCTCCAAGGAGCAGAGCCTGCGGGGATCAGCAGTTTTAAACCTTTCCGCCACTGTGCATTTTTCGATAATTCTGGAGCACTTCAGAGAGCAGTATTGCTCTTAAAAATAAACTCAGGATAACGGAGCTGATTTTCAGAAGACAGCTGGTCTACCATGAAGCTTTGGCCAGATTTTTGTACACATTACAGATGACCCCAAATTGACAATGTGGCACATGGCTATGATACCATACTACAACTTCAGAAAGAATCCTGTAAGTAGTTAATTTGCTTATTTGTCAATGAGTTCCTTTCATCAGAGCACTCCCTAGATTCCTGGCATAGAATATAGGCTCTGGGGACTCAGTGAAGGAAAGGACATAGGCCTGTGCTATTTAGACAGAGATAACATTTAGCAAACGACTAGCCCAGATTGATAAGTGCTCTCTGGGGTTAAATTCAGCGGGTAGGCAGACTTCCCAGAAAAGCTGATGCTTGAGCTGTGTTGAAAGATGGGTAGAAATTAGCCAGGGAGAAAGAGAGGAAGGGCATTTCAGGTTACAGGACTGTTCCAGCTCTACAACTTATTAACTGCATGACTCCGGGCAAAATGCTTAACATATCAACTCCCCTATCTGTGAAATGGGAGTAATATTATCTACTTTAGGGGGTGGCAGTAGGATTAAGTGGGTTAATATGTATAGAACATTCCTAGCAAGGCCTGGCACATACAAGCAAAGACCTCAAGGCAGGAAGGAGCCACGTGCATCATCGGGGAAGAGCAAGTGCATCAGAAAGTCCGAGACGAGGGATGTGCAGGAGGAGGTGAAAAATGGGGCTGCAGATGCAGATAAAGGGGAACTTGCAAAGGGACCTTTTAAGCTCTATGAAGGGATGTGGACTTTGTCTCGGAGGACCTGGAAGCCACTGAAACATTTCGAGCAGACTTGCATCTTAGAAAGATCCTGGGTATTTCATGTGAGAACCTGCATCCAGAGAACGGCGGTGGAAACAGACAAGGAAGGTTCTTAGAGGCAGAATCAATGAAACATGTAACTTGGTGACTCATGAGGATGAAAGGGTCACAGATGAGCCCAGTCTCCTGCCCAGATGTGTGTGGGCAGTGGAGGAGAAAGCTGGCGGCAGAGCAGGTCCCAGCCTGAGGTCCATCCCTCTTCCCAGGATGGTGCTCCGTGTTACATACCATGGTCTCAAGCAACCAGATTCTCTACTTAATGTCTGGCTTTAAAAATCAGTTGGACAAAATGAAAGAGAATAGTTTGCATTTAATTTTTTAAAAACTCTGTGTTTTAGATGTTTAATAAAAACCAACAGTACATTTAGAATGAATATGCAATGCGATCCTACTGTATAGCACAGGAGCTATAGCCAATCTCTTGGGATAGAACATGATGGAAGATAGTATGAGAAAAAGAATGTGTGTGTGTGTGTGTGTGTGTACTGCGTCACTTTGCTATACAGCAGAAATTTGCACAACATTGTAAATCAACTATACTTTAATTTTAAAAAGGTAGCAGCCTTAAAGATTAATGCAATCTGAAGTGCCATTAATAGCATAAGAATAGGAGTTCCTGTCATAGCTCAGTGGTTAACAAATCCCACTAGGAACCATGAGGTTGTGGGTTCGATCCCTGGCCTTGCTCAGTGGGTTAACGATCCAGCGTTGCCGTGAGCTGTGGTGTAGGTTGCAGATATGGCTCGGATCCCGTGTTGCTGTGGCCCTGGTGCAGGCTGGCAGCTACAACTCCGATTAGACCCCTAGCCTGGGAACCTCTATATGCCGCGGGAGCGACCCTAGAAATGGCAAAAAGACAAAAAAAAATAGCATAAGTATATCAGAATTAGCGTTAATATCTCTCACACCCCCCCCCATATTCTGTAGTCAAATAGGGCTAGTCTTCAACACCATATTCTAAGGGACATGAATATAAACACATTTGTAGATTTGAGAGGATGGTAACTAGGAAGATGAGAGGTCTTAAAATAAATGCACATGGGCAATTGTTTCGCTTGGACAAAAGGAAAAGAACATGGTGGGTAAGGTTGTAGGGGATGGAGGCGTGGGAAGATGAGCAGGACCACTGGGTAGAAGTTACTAGGGAAACATATTCAGGGACACTATGAAGAAGAAATTTCCATCAGAGTTGCCCAACACTGGAACTGGCTGTCCCACAAAGAACCGACTAGAAATATCCAGAGGAGGCGCATGATCCTCTGCTAAAAAGATGGTGGAAATAATTCCTGCATTGGCTGGGAAGACACACTAGGTAATCACTAAAGGCATTTCCAGTTTGAGATCCAAGATTTTGTGAACATGTAAAAAGATAAATATTTAAATATCGATATTCCTTACTTGCATATCAACTTAAATATTTTTTGGACAACTCTGGGCTCCATGCTGGGCACTTGGGAACAAAGCAATTAAAAGACCTGTCTTTGCCCTGGAGATGTTCACAGCCTGGAAGGGGACATGAGTTAATGTAGTAAACATGGTAATATACATGTTATAGTAATGTTATTATATCTAAATCAATATATTGATGTTTGTTAGAATTAATATAATAAATATATACTTCTCTTTCTTGAACTGATATTGTAAACGGTCTTAAGCAAACCCAGGAATTATGCCCCCAGCCCTTCAGAGGAAGAAATGACTCCTCAATCCAGACACAGACAGAGCTAAGTGCTGGGGGGCTGGGAGGTTACGAGAGAGCAAATCTTGCCTTTAACTGGATTTCTTTGGATCAGTCTTTTTGGTTTATACAAACCAAATATAGTCCATGTATAACAATCAGACCAGTCACCCTAATGGGAGACTGAATTTCTGCAGAACACAAAATGTGACTTTGGGCAAGGTGGGCAGGGAAACGAAAACTATTTTCTCCCTGTCTGACCTCAGCAGATGCTCTCTTTAATCTTACCAGCAAACCTCCAGCTAATCATGTCTGGGGACTTGCGCCTGCTCTCTAGGACTCCTGCAAACATCTCCACGAAGCTGACTCTCTGCTGCAGTGGTGCAGACCCTTCCTCGGCCCTGTGCCCAGGCTCTGTGTTCCTCCTGCTTTGCTTAGCCTCCCAGCTCCTGGACCTCAGCCGATTCCACACCCCTGTTTAATCCTGGACCTCAGACCTCTCATTGGTTCTGCTGGCTGATATCTGGGATCCAGGCACCAGATATGTTTTATGACTGTCCTACCTGCTATTTCCAGGCTGCCTGGCCACTCAGCCCTGACCCAGTGTCTGCTCTCAACTCTAAGCTCCAGATCTGCCCGCTCTGTCTGCTGGCTCACCCATTTCCTCTGCTCTGGTTCCGCTTCCTCACCGGAACATGCTCTCTCCCACCCTGTGCCTTGGGAAGGACTACTGGAGCAGCTCTCCAAGCCCTGAGAGCGTGGGAGGAAGGGAGAAGGGGGCGGGAAGGAAAGAAACAGGAATCACATCCACCACCCAGGTGCATCAGGAATGCAGTCAGTCGTGGCTTTGGTAGGACCACAAAGAGAAGCCAGCAGACACTATGAGAAAATTATCTGGAATCCGTTTACAGCCTCTTGGAAAATACCCACATTATCCTACTGACTTCCTCTATCCCAGATTCAAGTCAGTACTGAGAGACTGCAGCGCCCTTCTCAGGAAATCGCCCGTCCCAGCTGCAGTTCCAACGCTGTCCAGTAGGGGCGCCCGCAGATTCTTGGGGAGCCGCAACACCGCCTCTGCTTTGCAGGGCTCTTTCTGCTTCCGTTTCTTGTGACTTCATTAGTCTTTACTGGGAGTGCTGGGGCGGGGCGCGGGTGGGGGGCTGTCTGCCTTTGCCCAGGGTGGTGAGCCATTCAGCTTGTGCTCAATTATGCTAGAATCAAAAATCGATTCACACCAGAGTGCTGACACCACGTGGGCACATAGATGCACCTACACAGATGCAGGGGGTTCGATAGCCAATTGCATGTCCACACAAGCTCTCACCATGCAGACACCTCTATACATCTCTCTCTCTCTCACACACACACACACACACACTCACACACACCCCCTCATCATCATCATTGCCGTTGTCAGAGTCAAAAGACAGACTAAGATTTTCACAGACAGATATGTAGATATTTCCACAGGTAGGTATGTGGATCCACTGAACAGGAAGAGTTGAACATTGTTGTTCATCACGCTATTGTAGGAAGTAATTCATATGGATCAGGAGTCTACAGAGAAAATTTAGCTTCCTGTCTCATCCTCAAATGCCTCTCACAGGCCTAGGGAGTGCCTAGAAATACCCACCCCCATCATCATCTACCAGGTCACACTTTAAATCATCTGACCTCCTCCCAGGTCTTCCAGCTTCCTAAGTTTTCCCTTGGGTGAACCTTGGTGTCTAGCACATGATAAATACTCCATAATGATCAGTTTCCTTCCTTCCTCTTTCCAGAGCACAGAACTTAAATCCTGACTTTCTGTTCAAATCCCAGGTTTACCATTACTAGCTGTGTGATCTTGGTCTAGTTACTGAATCTCTCTGTGTCTCAGTTTCCTAATCTGTAAAATGAGGGTGATAATAATACCTCCCTTATGAAAAAGATTTAATGAGCCAATAAATGAGTTCACTAGTATTGTGGTTGTTTTCTCCAACCCACAATTCTAGCCTTCAAGACTGCTTTGAATCTTGATCTGGTCATCTTTGCGTTTACCAGTTTCCCAGTTGAGCATCACCCAAAAGCCTTTAGCCTGCTCCCTGTGGGTCTCCCCCGAATTCCTCCTGTAGAGGAAAGTCTTCCACCCAGCCCCACATGTGCCCCCAGATTTCCAAATCTAAGAGGATGCAGCACACACTTCCACTCCTTGGTTTTTTGTTTTTTGGGTTTTTTGTTTTGTTTTGTTTTTTCTAGGGCCGCTCCCCTGGCATATGGGGGTTCCCAGGCTAGGGGTCTGATCGGAGCTACAGCCGCCGGCCTAAGTGCCACAGCCACCGCCATGCGGGATCCGAGCCACATCTGCGACCTACACCACAGCTCACGGCAACGCCAGATCCTTAACCCAATGAGCAAGGCCAGGGATCAAATCCGCAACCTCATGGTTCCTAGTCCGATTCATTAACCACTGAGCCATGAGGGGAACTCCCCCACTCCTTGTTTTTCCCAAACTGCTGACCCCACACCTTGTCTGCTGCCGAGTCCTGCAGAGTCTGCCCGCCACCCTCCCGTCTCCCCATGGGGAGGTCTGCTTATCTGGGGCTCAGCCTGTGGTTTACCAGGGCTCAGCCTCCGGGCTCTCCCTGCTGTGCTAGATTGGAATCAAATATTAGAAAAACATTTTCTGCTCTTCACCTTGCTCTAACCAGGGCTATCCAACACCACCAGATCACACCTGCAAAAGCAAAGCTGCCTCCAGTTTAATTCCGGGCTTTATTCAGCTGCAGGTAGAGAGCACACCCTCTGTGCCAGGCACCACTTGACACAGAGTCTCATTCATTCCCCACAGTGACCCTCTGAGTTGGGTGCTATAGCCATGCCCACTTTATAGGTGAGGTAACTAGCACTTGGAGAAGTTCCTTAATTGGCTCAATTTCATGGCTAAGGTGGTGGCCATGGCAAGATTCCTGCCAGACTGTGTGATTCCTGAGCCCAGGCACTTGCTTGGAGGACTCCCTGAGCCTGATTCCCGACAAGAGGAATGTGTCACAACAGTGCTGGCATCCTTTCTGGCCCCTCCGCTTCCTTTCGGGTCCCTTGGCTTCAATCAGAGTGGACTTGGTGCTTAATCTTTTCCCTAGTCTGTGCCTCTGCTCACACCATGTGAGCAAATACCTTTCTCCATCATCCCGCATCTCTTCAAACTTCACCTTCAAACTGCACCTCAAATGCAATCTCCTTTTAAAGGAGCAAAGCCTTTTAAATCTTCTAACCAGAAGGGATCTCTGTCTCCATTGATCCCACAAGGCACGTGATACTTTTCTTATTGTGATCTTGTTTCTGTGACTTGGATTATGGTTCATTGGGTACTTTTCCTTTCTCCCACTAGGTTATAATCCCTGTGAGGACAGGAATTGAACAATTTTTTTCTACCCCTGCCTAGAAGATAAAATACATAAAATCCATGCTCTGTAAGGTGTATATTGAGCTAATGAATTTTCTGATGAGACGAATGAATGGGAGCAAGGACGGGACCACAGGGCCTGTTCACCATCCTTGGTACCATTATTGATGGTGACCAGGCCCACATTTCTCATCACAGCATGACAGACGTCCCAAAGCATCCTAATAAACTCATCAAAGAAAAAGCATCCAGCAGGGTGTTTCTTGCTCTTAGGAATCCTGCTGGCCCCTATTGGGAGCTTCTTTCTTTACAAAGAAACCATCCCTTTAACGATCTAGTCTAGGATTTATCTGGAGCTTGCTACTAAGTTTACCAACGGCAGTTTCTGAAATGTACCTTTCGAAATGTGGGACTTTTCCTTGACCCCTGCCCTCCTCCCTGGTCATTGTCTTCATTCTAAGATCTCCCCTGGTCCTTTCGTTTAGATGGTAACGTTATGAAAAGTCTCAGGCACCTTTCACCATGTTCCCATTGGGTCACAGAAAAGAGCTTTTATGTGAAAGGTGCAGGGAGGAATCAGAATGTGATAAAAACAGGTCTGAGGATTCTGATTATTCAGACTCATTTCTGAGGACTTTCTATGCTCGGAGCAGCTCTGGGCTGAGTCCCTCTCTTGGAAGTTGCTCTGAGATATGGACGTGGCCGTGGTCTTGTCCCTGAATCACCCAGCTGGGCATGAGCACAGTCAGCTGCACAAAGAGCTCGCCGGCTCCTCCTCTGCTGGATTCCGAGGGACTGAACCACATGACCACGAGGGTTTAGTTCCTGGACATTAGAAGCAACCGGGTGAAAAGTGCAGGGGAAACATAAAGTGCCGTTCACTGAAAGGAGACCAAGTTATAAGTCGTGACCTCCTCAAGAGAGGTCGGTGCCCCGGGATATCTAGGTTACAGAAGGCGACTGACGGGATCGCTTTGGAAATAGCTGTTCTTTCTCGGGTCTTCCTTTAACTCAGGTAGTTATGATGAGGAGTGGAAGTCATTTTTTAGCAATAAGCTATTTCCTTCCTGTCAGGATTTTCTCTTACTGACCCTGATCACAGACATGCCACAAATCAACTGTGATTTCTTAGCTGCTTTTTTTTTTTCCCCTGGCTGCACCCATGGCATATGGAAGTTCCCAGGCCAGGGACTGAATCAGGGCTTCTCTTTCTATTTACAATCTTGATTCTTCTCTTAATAAGCAGGCATTATTTTTTAACTTTTCAACCTGGGTTATATCTCATACATTTTTTCTTATGTGTAAAATTTAGGCTCCGCACTGCATTAGCCTATGGTAACAAATGCTATCTCTTTATATTTCTGCCCCAATTCAAATGGAATCCAGGCAGAAACTCCAAACTTTTCTGGGGGCCTCTGCCCTCAATATCTCTGAGCTTCCTGGCGCTGCCTGGAAAGATCTCATCTACTTGCCCTTGTCTTGGGGGAGAACTCAAATCCCGTCAATAGGCTGCAGCTTGAGTGCAGTCCCACCACAACCACTGCTTCACCTCAAACTCCATCAGCCCTTCCTCTAAGTAAACACACAAGGAGAGTAAGAATGAGGTTTTCTATGCAAACTCGGCTTCCAGAAAAGATCCAAAGGCACACCTCTCCCGGTAACATGCTGTGCACAAGCTCCTCCCACCTGGATTCCTGTGCCGCCCTTTCTCAAGGTCATGTCCACCTCTGCTGCCTCTGCATCCTGTCTCCTTCTCCCTCCCTCCCTGTGTCACCTGAGAGAGACTCATCCCAAGGGCCCCAAGACAATGACAATTTCAGGTCACTTCCAGGTAATTGTTTCCCACAAAATACAGCCACAGCCAGGATGGCCATGTCAGGACAGGTTTTGGTGTTGGTGCCACTCCGGACCAGGACACTCGTCCTCCTCTCCAACAATTTAAGAAAGATTGATGCTGAGATCAGACCACTGACCAGGCCCTTCTCCCTCTCCCCCACCCTTTCTTGGGGTTGACAGCAGGTGGGAAGAGAAGTGCTGTCCTTTCCACACTCTGGCTGCATCTCAGAGGTTCGGGGGTTGGGGGGGGATGGTAGCAGAGCAGGTGGTGTGTGAGGACAGAGGGATGGAAGTGGGGTGCGGGGAAGATGTCAGGATCCTGGTGACTTTCAGAAACTTGACTCCCATGGAAATTCATGAGTATGAATAGACACTGAAGGAGAAGACGCTGTCCAACTCTCGAGGCCAAGTCATCACTACATTATACGTAGTCTTTCACTGGGAAAGGATATTTTGGGGGCTAATTCCACCCCCCCAACCACAGTAAAGTTTTAATTTCAAGCCTACAATTTCAGTTAAAGAAAGAAATGTCCCTTCACAGAAACCCCTGGCTAGATGACCTCTTCTTTTAGCGGGGCTTAGTCATTCTCTCTGCAGTTTGCCCTGCACTGACCAGTCCCCGGGGCCCCCAGAGGAGCTGAACATTCCCGTTTCTAGAGGCTTCAGTGATTCCCAAGCTCTTCCTATCTTCTCATACATGTCTCTGTGGTTCTCAGAGCCTGCGTCTCTTTCTAATTTCTAGGAAACAAACCACAGTGATAGCCTCAGGCCTCCTTGTTAGCAGAAAGGCACCTCCTTTCTCCAACAGGAACCAGGTAGACAAGCAAAGCCAAGGCCGGCAAGGACAGGGTGGCCTTGAGTTCTTCTGCCTCAACCCCCTGGTTCTTACCCCTTCGAGAAGCCTGAGTGGGCTTTCCCACCTCCCATGGAATCTGCTTTCACAGCCTTACATGACTCTCTTGTGGCACTTACTATTTTCCACCTTGCTCTCTGGTTTTGGACAGTGGTGTGTTGGTAAATGCTAACAACCAGTGCTCCAAAAAAGTGTGTGTATAAATACAGGTGCAAAGATGAAGAGATAGATACACATGCCCATGTGCACACATATATACACAGAAATACATGTGTCTGTTTACGATAGATCTTACTGCTATAAAGAACACACAGCACACAATTCACAAATAGTAACACAATGCGCACTGCTCTTTTTCATTTTTCTTTTTTGGCTGCCCCACAGCATATGGAGTTCCCGGGCAAGGGATCAGATCCCAGCCACAGTTACAACCTAACTCCCAGCCATAGCTGTGACCTAAGCTGCAACTATGGCAACACCGGATCCTTAACCCATTGCGCTGGGCCAGATGGAACCTGTGTCCCAGTGCTGCCAAGAAGCCGTTGATCTCATTGAGCCACAGTGGGAACTCTAGATGCACAGTATTCTTTATCATAAGTTTCATGTGGCCAATGGATTCTCACAGACACTTTCATTGATTTTTGCTGAATTTCGGTATCCATGGCCAACAAATGGTTGTAATGGGTGAATGACTGTAACCCTGACAAGACCGTTGGCTGATCCATAGCAAGTCACATAAAAGGAAACCAGCAAAGACGTGTGTGGATACATCAGTTGGTAGTCATGTGACTTCACTGTACTGGATGATAGTCTTCAAGGGTGGAGGAATAGTTCCTTAAGGCATTGGTGCTAGTCATAATATAATGGCTGAGACACGACACACTTTTCTGTTTAATTTGCATTTTTGACATTTTCTCCATCATTTTTTAAAATCTAGAAGATAAAAGAATGAAGAAAGTCTTGATGTGTAGCATTTGCCACTTTCTGTGGTGTCAGCGGTGTAAATACTTCTACTGGAGCAATTTTGAGCTACCGATGTGATATCACTGAATGAGGAGTTGAGAAGGCACGTGCAGTAGCACAATTACACAGATAGAATCAGCCTAACATCCTCAAGAGCACAGATAATCCAGGGAATAAGGAGTTTTGAGTATTTGTTGCCTTTGTTTTCCATATAATTTATTTAATTGTAAATTTACATTTTTTTTTAATGGCTTTGTTTTAAAACTGGCTTAGCAATTGGCTCTTGAGAGATAGTGGGAGCCAGGGCAGGTCAGCCACGGCACAGCACTGGTCATGGATAGGCGTGATCCATGCTGGACCACGGATCTAGGCTGACAGGCTCCAACCTCCAATTGCCTTCGTTTCCCCAAGTATCAGACACATGTAGAAGGCAGAGAGAAAATGTTTCCCACAGGTTATCAGACTTTCCCTCTCACTGCTTTGTGTCTCATGATCCCCTATACACTTGTTTCATTTTTCCTGTTACATATTAGCTTCTTAACCTTGGAATTCAGCCTTACTCATGGTCCAGGACTCCTGGGAGTGAGGACATATGATTAGACCTCCCCATTCCTTACCTTTTCTATGATGGACCATTTACCTTTGTCCGGTCACAATTCACCTCATTTACTATTGTTTCAATTCCTCCTGTCCAGAAACCCTGCTAGTTCTATTTTTCACACTTGGGATCTGTTAGTTCCTTTCTCTTCTTCTTCCCCCTCTCCCCCCAGTGGCCACACCTGCAGCATATGGAAGTTTCCAGGCCAGGGACTGAATTCAAGCTGTAGCTGCAACCTATATCACAGCTGTGGCAATGGTGGCTCACTGCAGCAGGCTGGGGATCAAACCTTCACCAATGCAGCAACCCAAGCTACTGCAGTTAGATTCTTAACCCACTGTGGCACCACAGGAACTCCTTTCTCTTCTCATCTTTCCTCCAAAGCATCTCCTGGAACTGAGATTGCATGCTCTCTGAGAGCTTGTACCTTATCCTTTTCATTTCTGTAACTCTAACAAAGTAGCAGAGTATTAGAGGGAAGTCAGAAATCACACCAGTCACTCAAAGCAAAGAAGTTCTCTCTCTCTCTCTCTTTTTTTTTTTTTTTTTTTTTTTTTTTGGTCTTTAATACCAGATCCAACATTTCTTTTACTCAGAGCAAGAGGAACATTCATTTACTCATTCACTCTCTCTACAGATGCTAACAGAGCCTCTCCATGTGCTATTCGCTGTGTAGCCCTGGAGACACATAGAAAACAAGGCAAAGTCCTTGCCCTCATGGAGCTTAGATTCTAGTGGGAGCAGGTGGAAATAAGGGGGATTCAATGAACTGAATGCATCCCTCAAATTTGCATGTAGAAATCCTACCCCCCATTGTGATGACTTAGGAGATGGGGCCTCTGGGAGGTGATTAGTGCCTTTATAGGAAGGACCGCAGAGAGCTCTCTCACTCTCCTGCCACCAAGTGGGGGTGCAAAGGGGGAGCTGACAGTCTGCCACCCAGAAAAGCGTCCTTACCAGAACCCGACCCTGCTGGCACCCTGATCTCAGACCTGCAGCCTCTAGAACCGTGAGAAATACACTTCTGTTGTTTATAAGCCACCCAGTCTGTGGTACTTTGTCATAGCAGCCAGAACCGACGAAAACTAAGAGGGCAGTGGGGAGTGCCCTCAAACGCCATCTATGTAATAACCATCCCTTCTGGACGCCTGGTCATCAGCCTCATCTCCCTTTACTGCTCCAGTAACACCCAGCATGGCATTGCTGTTGCTTTCCAGACCTTCTTTCATTGACTCTTGAAGAACCACAGTTTGACCAACAAGGAGACAAGCGAGGCATAGATGGATTAAATGCAAATTGTCTCAGTATGTGTCAGAACTATAAGAACATTTGGTCCTACTTGTAATTAGTTTTTGCTAAAGATCATTCCTTCTAAGGCTATAGAGACTCATGGAAATACTCAAGGAAAAAAGTAGACCTGATACGCTGCACCAAGGGTTCTTTTCTACCGCCCCTAATGGAAAAATAGATTTTTAAAATTCTCTTCCTGTAGCCAGCTGGCTAGGGGCCATGGGATTCGATCCAACCAAAACCCACACCCCTATCCAGGGGCGCAGCATGACCTTGCTAGTCTTTTCCCACACAGAATGTTCACGATCTCCTTAAAGGTGCAGGGAATGGTTCAGGGCTATTTCTTTGTGAAGTTTTTTACTGGCTGAAAATACCAATATAAATTGAATTTAAACTGTCCGATGGTAAATTTTTTATAAAAAAATGAAACAAATTCTGAACTCCTGAGGAACAGAAACAGTGGTTTATATTTCTCTCTCTATCCCACGGCACTCACCTAGCTCAGTGCTCAGTACACATAACAGCTCTGCAAGTTCATTTGTTGAATGAATTAATTTATTTGCTCATTACTTTCTTTTCTTGCATTTTATCTGTCATTTTCTTTATTCTTTGGACTCAGTAATACTTTTCATATCATTTTCAATAAGAGAGCTGAATACATGCATATTGACCTGAATTGGAAAGAGAAATGGAAACAGACAGAAAATCCTTAGCAAATTGGACCCAAAACCACTCAGTGAGTTGCAAATTAATCCAGTGAAACGTTCTGGATGTTTTGGATGAGGGAATTCTATCTTAGACAGGTCACACTCTCTTACTAACCTCGGGGCTGGTTGAAGGAAGATTCCTCTAATCCAAAACATCCTGCAATTTTAATTTAATTACAAAACAACATGTTGTGCAAATGAAGTTAGGCCTCAAGATGTCTTAGCAGAAAGTCTCTGGTTTGATAACGAGAACAGATGCCATCCAGAGCAATAAAAATGACTGTGCCTGGCCAAGCTGTTAGAGACAGGTCCAAGCAAGCTGGAATAGCTTTCATTTAATGTGACACTAGGAGTAATAAAAATTGGTGTCATTTGGGGTTAAACATTAATTTCATGTTCTTCAAATATAAGCTATGTTTGCTACTTGCTCACCAAGCAGACCATCTAGACACCTTTAGTCTCTTTCCTTACTTCCCAAAACACAACTTATTTTTAGGTCCTGCCAACTCTTCTTTCTGATCTTTTACATCTGTCTGTTGTCCCCACAAAGACGCCAACCCCTTTCAAACCTCTGCTCTTCTATCCTGCCCCACTTTGCTCTAAGGAACTACAAGAAGAAAAAGCAAAGCCTCTGCTCAAGAATTTGAATACCCTGCCTTCCTTCCATCCTTCCTTCCATCCATCCACCCATCCATCCATCCATCAATCTACCCATCCATTCATCCATCCACCCAATGGATGGATGAATAAATCCAATCCATTGGGTGGGTGGATTCAATAAATATCATTCAATAAGTATCTAATAAGCATCTTCTATGTGCCTTTTGCTTGGTTTGTGGTGCAGATCAACGAAAACCAAGCTATTGTTTCTTTTCTTCAAGAGAGATTTAAGCTTGAAGGGAAGATTGAAGCAAAGAGAGAATCGGAGAAAGACAGAGATGATGTACATAAATATAAGACATAGAGTCCCAACTAGGTGTGAAATACATCCCAAACCATATTCATCTTGTTCTTGCACAAACCACTTCCTTTTCCACTTCCTCATGTGGTTATGGTCCCACAGCTGCCTTCAGGGAGCATTTTATGGTGCCCATCTTGTGTCCACCTGTATTACTGTCGTGTATGCATTTGTCTACTTCTTACTCAACCTGGAATCTGAATCTGATGGCAGGTCTGATTCCTAGCCACTTCCTCATCTCTGGAGATGACTCCAGTTTCCACAGGGAAGGACCCTTCTCAAGGCATTTATTTATGCTAAAAACCATTCTACCTTTTCCTTCACTATTGATCCCCATTCACTCTCATTTCCAAATTATTTGTTTTTTCTGCTTATGTGGTTGGATCTCAGAATTCTACCTCAGTATTCCTTCCACTCCCACACACGGTGCCTCCATATCATCAGCATGACTCCTTTCCTGACCTATTAGTGGTTTAGGAAGCCCCGAGTTCCCCTGGGGGTCTGCATTAGTCTTGGGGGAAAAAAAAAAGAACTTTGAAGTGAAACAACCTCAGCTTCCTCAGCCACATTCCTGAAGACAAACTCTGCTTTTTAAATCTGAGTTAATCGTTCCTACCACAATGCAAATGCTTGAACTCTGTGGGCTTCTGTGAGATACAGAACAGCAAAACCTGCTCTTTATAGAACACTTTCCATGCAGTATTTAAACCCTATTACTAGGTGGGCCTTTATTTTTTTTTTCCCCCTCCACACTCTTGTAGAGTGTATACGAGCGTTTTCACAGTCCATTATACACACAAGGAATCCGGGCTGGGATTCCTCGTGAGCTGGGGGAGGAAGTAAGGGGCAGGGATGGAGAGATGTTAATAAATGATCATCGCTGAAAGAAAAATCTGTGAAAGATGTTGAAAGGGTAAGAGAGGCTACAGAATGCCTCTTATGCTCTTTTCAGGGCTGTGCTGGCTTGTGATCTTTGCAGGGTTGCTTTATTGTACAGAGGGGAGCACCTGGCTTCCACTAGGCTATTTTACCCGGTTAGGGTAGAAGTTAACTTGCAGAAAACTAATAGTGATACAAACGATTCCTGCTCACAGCAGTGCAAACCATCCTGCTCGTGGCGATAGAGTGATATTTTGTCAGGAAGAGACTATAAAAACCATCCTAATAGAGTTTCCGTCGTGTCTCAGTGGTTAACGAATCTGACTAGGAACCATGAAGTTGCAGGTTCGATCCCTGGCCTTGCTCAGTGGGTTAAGGATCCGGCGTGGCCGTGAGCTGTGGTGTAGGTTGCAGATGAGGCCCGGATCCTATGTTGCTGTGGCTGTGGTGTAGGCCAGCGGCTATAATTCTGATTAGACCCTAGCCTGGGAACCTCCATATGCCATGGGAGCAGCCCAAGAAATGGCAAAAAGACCAACAACAACAACAAAAAAAATCCTAATATTTTACCAATTCCATCATGAATTAATAACAGCTAATCCTAAATAACTCATGAATAATGACCATTTATTATTTGCATGAGAGCCACGGTTTTACCTTTTTAAAAATCACCCTCTAAGGCTACATTGCTGGATGGTCTTCCAGATACAACCCCTACAGTCACTTCTGCTTATTTTATTCACTGGGTCTGTAAAGCGTCCACAGTTATTAACATCATAACTGATTTTCTTTGACCATTCTCTGAATATTTTTTGGAAGTAAATAACTTTCATAACAGCAAAGGCTTTGGTATCAAAGGCAACCAAGAGACCCAGGATGCGTAGCACCGGGGCTGGGGTGGTTCTATCTCACACACCCCTTTTGTACAGGTTGTTAGGAGCCACTCAGAAGATGGAAGGAAGGAAAAAGGAACAGAGCCTGGGGACTGCTCGGCAGAAGAGTCAGCTCTGAAGCCAGAACACCTTAAAGTGTTTGAGGCATTAAGTACTTAGAAAAGAAGCCAAAAAAAAAAAAAAAAACAGTGGTCGAGTACCACCTTATTCTAAACAGCAGCTCAGTATTAGCTAGAAAAAAAGAAGGAAAGAATTTGTGAAGGAAGCCAGAAGCCAGCAGAAATGAAGAAAATGAAAACAGCTCTCAGGATCCTGTGATGCTACAACTCAGAGCTTTTAACAGTTCAGTTCCCTCTAAGTACTTATCTGATTGGAAGGAAAAAGACAATCTATGGGTTCAGGGACACAGGAGAGAAATACCTAATCCATGCTTGTTCTACTGATCAGAGATTGTAAGTTGCTTGCTCAGGACTGAGGCCGCCACAACCTGTCTGTTTGGCTGGTCGGTGCTTCTGAAACATCTCAAACATAAATGCTTTTAGACAGGGACAGGCCACCTGCTCTCTGTGACAGTCCATACGGCCTTCCTCAGTTCTTTCACCCATGGAAACATGTGAGTTTGCACTCTGGACTATTAATTATATCTTTAAGCAGTTTTTGAAACCATTTACACAGATTTAATGGCATGACATTATTTATAGCAGTTAGCCAGAGCCAAAGTAAGCGCAAGTTCTGCCCCTGTGTGAACAAAATCGCCCTAGGGTAATGACCCCAAATACAGGCAGAGGAGCTGCCCTGCAAAATCATCATTCTTGGCAATAATCAGCCAGAGCTGTCTTTTCTTTGAGCCATTTATGTCTTTATTTTAAATGCACGATGGCTGAAGTTGCCCCAATTAAATTTCATTCTGTGATCAATCTTTTCTTCAGTTTTCAAGGTTATTCAAGCAAAAGGTCTGGTCCTTAAACAAGAATAGTAGTCCCCTAATAATGACATCTATCTATCTAAGGGGCATACCTAAGAGTCCTAAGACAGACCTTTGATTTACACAGTCTTGAATGTTCATCATGACGAATCTTTCCATGGCCCAGGCATTAAATACTTTATAGGAATTGTTATTATTATTTTTTGTCTTTTCAGGGCCACATTCATGGCATATGGAGGTTCCCAGGCTAGGGGTTCAACTGGAGCTATAGCCGCAAGCCTACACCACAGCTACAGCAACTCAGGATCCGAGCCGAATCTGCGGCCTACACCATAGCTCACGGCACTGCCAGATCCTTAACGCACT
The DNA here is from genome assembly GCF_054392235.1 of Sus scrofa. Classification (NCBI taxonomy): domain Eukaryota; kingdom Metazoa; phylum Chordata; class Mammalia; order Artiodactyla; family Suidae; genus Sus; species Sus scrofa. The sequence continues at coordinate 72,265,765 of NC_139393.1, forward strand.
GTGTGAGGCCAGGGATAGAAACTGCATCCTCATAGATACGAGTCAGGTTCGTTAACCACTGAGCCACAACAGGAACTCTGGTATTGTTATTTTTAAATTCTCATCTTATGGTGTCAGAACTCTAATTTCAGATATGAATAAGAACTAAAAGAATCCTGAGACACAGTTTATTTTATTTTATTATTATTTTTTTTTGTCTTTTTTTTTTTTTTTGCTATTTCTTGGGCCGCTCCCACGGCATATGGAGGTTCCCAGGCTAGGGGTCGAATCGGAGCTGTAGCCACCGGCCTACGCCAGAGCCACAGCAACACGGGATCCGAGCCGCGTCTGCGACCTACACCACAGCTCACGGCAACGCCAGAGCTGCGCAGGGACCGAACCCGCAACCTCATGGTTCCTAATCGGATTCGTTAACCACTGCGCCAAGACGGGAACTCCCTGAGACACAGTTTAAATAACTGACCTGGAGTTCCCTTGTGGCGCAGCGGTTAATGAATCCAACTAGGAACCATGAGGTTGCGGGTTCGGTCCCTGCCCTTGCTCAGTGGGTTAAGGATCCGGCATTGCCGTGAGCTGTGGTGTAGGTTGCAGACATGGCTTGGATCCCGAATGGCTGTGGCTGTGGTGAGGGCTGGCAGCTACAGCTCCAATTAGACCCCTAGCCTGGGAACCTCCACATGCCGCAGTAGCCGCCCTACAAAAGGCAAAAAGACAAAAACAAACAAACAAACAAACAAAAAAAAACTGACCTACAATCACACACCTAGTGTTAAGTCTAAGTCTAAAGACTGCCCTAAATCTCCAAGCCATTCAAAGGCCCTTTAACAACAGTACCAAAAACACACGTGCCCACCTAGAGGAGGATAATTGTGCCTGCATCGCAGAAGGAACACACATACCAACTTACCCTTTAAGCGTTTACACTCTGGGAGTTCTGTTGTGGCTCAGCAGGTTAAGGGTGAGATTAGCGTACATGAGGATGCAGGTTTGATCCCTGGCCTCACTCAGTGGGTTAAGGATCCAGCATGGCTACCAGCTTTGGCCTAGGTCACAGATGTGGCTCGGATCTGGCATTGCTGTGGCTGTGGCATATGCCAGCAGCTGCAGCTCTGATTTGACCCCTAACCCAGGAACTTCCATATGCTACAGGTGCGGCCCTGAAAGAAAAAGAAAAAAAAAGTTTACACTCTGCACTCATCTTAGATTTTAGATAAGTCATTCCTGTTATCATTGCTCACGATCAAGGCAGATTCAAGAAAACTCTTTCCAACAGATTCAAGAGAACATTTTCTTCCCAATAGCAACCCCTAAGATCCATCTTCTAGCCCAGGGGTGTTTCTTCACTATTATTTGCCATCTGCTATAGTTAGAGACTTTCCAGTACAGTTTTTTTGTTTTTTGTTTTTTGGGGTTTTTTTTGTCTTTTTAGGGCTGCACTAGCAGCATATGGAGGTCCCCTAGTATGTGGAGACTAGGGGTCAAATCAGAGCTGTGGCTTCAACTGCTGGCCTACACCACAGCCTCACCAGATCCAAGCCTCATCTGTGACCTACACCACATCTCACAGCAACGCTGGATCCTTAACCCTCTGAGCGAGGCCAGGGATAGAACCTGTGGTCTCATGGATATTAATTGGGTTAGTTAACCGCTGAGTCGTGATGGGAACTCCCCCAGAACAGGTGTTCTTAATCTGGGGGTCCATGTATTTGGATTTTGTCTAATGCTTTTGCTGCACCTACTGAGATGATCATGTGATTTTTGTGATATGATGTGTTACACTGGTTAATTTTCTGATGTTAAATCCTCCTTGCATCCCTGAGATAAATCCCATTTAGTCATGGTGTATAATTCTTGTTATTATTTTACTATTTTTTACTGTAGCGAAATACATATCACATAAAATTTGCCATGTTTAACTGTTTAATTCTTTTTATATGTTGCTGGATTTGGTTTGCTTGTCTTTTGTTGAGAATTTTTGTATACATTGAATATGAATATTGGTCTGTAGTTTTTTGTGGGTGTGTGTTATGTCTTTTATTTTCTTTGTTTTCATGTGTGTGATATCTTTGTCTTATTTTGGTATCAGAATAATATTGGCCTCATAAAATGGATTTTGAAGTATTTCCACTCTTCTATATTTTGGAAGAGTGTGTCTGACACATAGGATGGAGTTTGATTACGGTGGACTTTTGTCAAAGTAGAGGGTATCTGCGTTTTGTCACAGTGTTGAGGAAATATTTAAGCTTAGACTATAGATTATGCATTTCAATAATTTTTTTAAAAAAATCACTGTAGGTAAATATGACAAAATAAAAGAGAGCTCTCCTCATGAAATAGAGAGTTAAAGATCATATAGTTTATGAGGCAGATGGAAACATTTGCAGTAGACAAAAAAGGGAGATAGGTTTTGATTGGTGCCTTAAAAATATAAGTCAATGGAGAAGTAAGCATTCGGGGAAAAAAAAGCACTTACTTGTAAAAAATTTCTTACGGGGAGTTCCCGCTATGGTGCAGGGGGTTAAGAATATAACTGCAGTGTCTCAGGTCGTCGAGGAAGTGCAGATTAAACCCCCGGCTGGGTGCAGTGGGTTAAAGGATCTAGCAGTGCCATAGCTGTGGCGTAGGTCACAGCTGCAGCTCCAATTCAATCCTTGGCCTGGAAACTTCCATATGCCATAGATGCGGCCATCAAAAAAATTATTATGGGAATAATATCCAAAAGTAGAGAAAATAGTATAAACACCTCCCATGTTCTCATCACCTGTTCCTCAGCAGCTCCCAACACACCATGACCTCAGTTTGTCTACACCCACTCTGCTCCTCACCCTTACTCCTAGCCCTGCTGAATTATTTTGAGGCAGGTGTCAGATAGCAAAATTATTTTACCCACAAATATCTCACTCCATATCTGAAAAAAATGTGGACTTAAAAAAAGCATAGCAACATAAACATCATTGCACCCTCCAAATTTACAGTATTTCTGTAACATCATCAAATATCCAAGCACCGTTTTGAATAGCCATCATTTTCTCATAAATTTTAAATTCTCAGAGTTGGTTTGTTCAAATTAGGCTCCATATAAGACCCCTACAGTCTCTATATTGCATTTGGCTGATATGACCTTTAAATCCTTTTAATCTATAGGTTCCCCATCCCTTTCTCTTTTTTAGTGCAATTTATCTATTGAAGAACAATAATATATCTGCAGGGCTGCGGAATGTCCCACACTCAGGTTTGGTTTGTTGTTGTTGTTGTTGTTGTACCCCCCAGGGATGTATTTCCTATAAGCTGGAAGTTAGAGCAAGGCTTACTTCATCAGATTTGGGTTTTATCTTGTTTTGTTTGGCAAGGATGCTCATAGGTGGTGTTGTGAACTCTCACTGCATCTCATCAAGAGGCTCATGAAGCCCCATGGTCTTTTTGGCCATGTTAAGAATCACTGATGGGGGCAGGTGTCAGAGCCTGGTCCTCTCATTATAAAATTCGCTATCCATGTTCTTTCACCTATTTGTTCAGCAGCTACTGAAAACCATTTGCCTTCATCTATTATTCCATTAGAGGTGGCATATTCCAATTCTGTTTCCCTCTGCATCTATCGGCTCAAATTCTTCCAAAGGCAGAAACTGACTTCACAAACTATTTGGTTACCCTTTACTAGCAACTTTAATATAATTCTGCAGAAGAAAGAATTGAGCAGTTATTTTTGCTTTTCTCTTTATTTCTCAGTTTCCAGAATAATGAGTTAGATTCCTACCTTCCTTCAAAGATGTGGGGGGGGGGTAAGAATTGTATGAACTCATAGATTTTTAACCTGTTCATTGTATTTAAATCATTTGCAGTTTAGATTCTTTTGGGTGCTGAAAGTGCATAATTTCTGGCCTACAGATTTTTCAATTTGCTTCTGTCTTTTGGGTGTGATCTTACGGTTTTGATAGCTTCCTTGCTTGCTGGTAGGACAAGATATTCCAGACTCATCTCTGACCTTGAATCAGTCATTTCTCCACAAAGCTCTGTTCATTTTAGTGGAAAATGAAGTTCAGTAGCACAATCTGAGTCCTAAGGAGGCGCACTGCTATGGGTTAGTCTAGGCCTTTTTGACAGCACTGAAATGAATTAAAAAACAACCACCAGACAGTATCTACGTATTCCTACTAATATTTCTAATTTCATAAGATTTTTATTTAACCTCTTTGATTTGATATGTACATCTCTTTTTTTTTTCCCTTGCACTGAAAATCTTGGTTCCTAATGAAAAAATGTTTAACTTCTTTTGCTACTAAATCGATTACTGTTTAATAATGGTACCCTACTATCAGAAAACATCTTAATATCAGGGGGAAAATCATGCTAAAAAGTAAATTACTGAAAACCGTCTGAGATTTCTTTGCGGTTTGGGGCTTGTTTCTTTTTCTCCTTTTTCCTTGACATATACTGTACTAGGACTACACAGTCCAATTATTGTAGTTTAAGTAAAATTCAGCTGACACCCAGGGGGTTTTAGCCAATTTTAAAGGCAGAAATGGGGAGTTCCCATTGTGGCTCCGCAGTAACGAATCCACCAACTATCCATGATGATGAAGGTTCGATCCCTGGCCTCACTCAGTGGGTTAAGGATCTGACGTTGCTGTGAGCTGTGGTTAGGTCACAGACGTGGCTCAGGTCCACAGTTGCTGTGGCCGTGGAATAGGCCAGCAGCTGCAGCTCTGATTTGACCCCTAGCCCCGGAACTTCCATATGCCGAGGGGGAAAAAAAAGTAAAGGCAGAAATGATACACCCTGGAGGGGTTAGATCTGAATGCTGTAACCAACTATTAATTAACTCAAGTTTCTGCTAATTCGGGAAAGGATATGTTCAGAGTTATATTTACCATAATTATTTTAACCTAACCATCTATATTTAGCAGGCGTTAGACCCTTGCTAATGATCAATGACCCAACTGGCTAAGAATCCATTTCACTCATGACGCTTGGGTCTTTAGGAGGAAAGTACAAAGTCCTAGAGCCACAGAGGGTTGGCATGCTGCTGAACCTTACAGGTCACCAGGTTCAACCACCCATTTGCAGAGGAGGAAACTAAGACCCAGCAGAGTCTAATAACCTGCCTGACATCACAAAGCCAGTTAGCAGCAGGGGCAGAGGTGGAAACTAAACTGCCTTCACCCTTCCACACCCTGTGCCCTGTTCTCTTGCTCTCCTTGTATGACTGCAGAAGCAGACTGTCATTTTTGCAATGAGCAAAGAGGCCCAGGCTAAAAGTTTAACGTCCAGACTCAAAAGAGGGAGTTCCTGTCATGGCTCAGTGGGAACAAATCTGACTAGCATCCACGAGGACGCAGGTTCAATCCCTGGCCTTGCTCAGTGGGTTAAGGATCTGGCGTTGCTGTGAGCTGTGGTATAGGTCACAGACACAGCCCAGATCCGGCATTGCTGTGGCTTGGTGTAGGCCAGTGGCTACAGCTCCGATTCGACCCCTAACCTGGGAACCTACATTTGCTGCAGGTGCAGCCCTAAAAAGACAAAAAAAAAAAAAAAAAAAAAAAAGACTCGAGCTAATCAATGTTTATGAGAACTGGGTAAATCTTTGTAACTGGCTCTGAGTATAGCAACAGTCTTCACTGTCTACTGCTTTCCCCTGTACAGCTAATAAATTGAAGAGAAGATATGTTTGGTGAAATGTCAAGACAGGAGACTCTTTCAAACATTTAAGACCATTTTTCCACAATCTTTTATCCAAAAAAATACAACATTACTTTAAAATAAGTTCTGCTGTTCTGATTATAAATGTTCTTTGTGGGTATCTAATTCAATAACCACAACCACCTACAAGGCACTGGGCTAAAGGGTGTTTTCCAGCAACAAGAACTCTCCAAATATGGACCGGGCTGCCCTGTGGGTTAGTGAAGGGGAAATGGAAGGCTGTGAGTCATCAGAATCTGCAGAGACAGAGTTCCCTTTGTGGCTCAGTGGTTAATGAATCCAACAAAAAGAACCACGAGGTTACAGGTTCGATCCCTGGCCTTGCTCAGTGGGTTAAGGATCCGGTGTTGCCATGAGCTGTAGTGTAGGTCACAGACGCGGCTCAGATCCCTTGTTGCCGTGGCTCTGGTGTGGGCTGGTGGCTACAGCTCTGATTAGACCCCTAGCCTGGGAACCTCCATATGCCGAGGGTGTGGCCCTAAAAAGACAAAAGACAAAAACAAAAACAAAAAAAGAATCTGCAGAGAGAATACCTGCAGAGGTAGAAGGATGGGACCCGATGACAGCCCCTGTTCTTTCCAACCCTGGGGGTGGATGAGAGGGTTGTACACTGTAATGGGTGTGATATCACTGTTAAGTGGCTTGTTGGGGTGGAGAGTACAAGCATTGATATAAAGAGACACAACATGTGTTTCTTCCAAGGTCTGTTTCCATTGCCAGCTCTGCCCACAGAGCCTCCGCCCCTCAGAGAAGCAGCAGAGGGAACCCCCAGGACAGTCCCCGGCAGGTTCCTCCTGGGAGCCCTCTTTACAGGGGACAGGACAGGCTCTGCGGGAATCAGGCAACTCGCTGTTGGCCACGCACTTCCTGAAGTGCCAAGGTCTTTGCTGCTTCTCTCCCCAGCTGCCTCCTACTTACATCACACACTTGTGCTTATCCTGAGACCCTCCCCCCAGCACACCTGAAGTTTCTGCGCCGCCAAGTTCCTGGTCCAAGGGGACAAGAGAAGCAAGTGGACAAACCTGGGACACAGAGGCAGTTCACTCACAGCCTGGGTGCTTCAAAGTCACCCCATGAGTGTTGAGCCCTACTGTGTGCCAGGCTCCTAGCCCTACTGTGCGCCAGGCTCTGAGACAGGTGCTAGGGGACATGGAGATGCAGCTGCTGCTCTTCCAGCTGAAGAAGGAGGGAGACTGGAAAGGATCAGATACAGGAGGGTCAGGAGGGGGGACAGGGCGGGGCCCCTTCTCACGGAGGAGGGGGAGGGGGGCCGCTGGGCAGAGTGATGTCCGCCTATGACCCGAGGGAAGAGGAAGGCCAGTCACTAAGGAGGGAGAGGGTTTCCAGGCAGGGCAAGATGAGTCCAAAGGTCCAGGACAAAGGGGAGGCTGGCGAATTGGAGGAACTGAAAGAGGTTAAGACCTGCGGGAGCTCAGGCTGCAGAGAGAAGGTCTCGCGATGAAGCAGGAGGGGGCAGGACTCAGGCGGGAGGTCTGTCCTGCGCCCTCTGGACAGGCTCACGGCCACTCCCAATTCCACCTGTGGACTCGATCCTCAGTCCTAAAGGAGTCCTTCCCAGCCTCTTAAACCCCCTGTCAGAGTGTTTCACATCCAACCTTTGCTCAGCACCTTCTAAGGGCGGGCAGGGTTCCAGGCCTGGGAGAAAGTCAGTCATAATGCACAGGCCACCCAGTCAGGAGCTCAGAAAAGTATGTTTTGTCTTTTTATAACACCAAATATTAACCACAACAATTACATCCGAGAAACAAGAGACAAAAAACTAAAGGCTAAAAAAACCCCTGCATCATCAACTTCTTTAGACTACATTTTAAAATAGAGTGGGACATTTACCACTACAGGAAAATGGAAACTCTTACTCCCTTGAAAAAACATGTTTTGGGCGTTCGATCCCTGGCCTCACTCAGCGGGTTGAGGATCTGGGGTTGCTCTGAGTTGTGGTGTAGGGCGCAGACGTGGTTCAGATCCCACATTGCCGTGGCTGTGGTGTAGATCGGCAGCTGTAGCTCCAGTTTGACCCTTAGCCTGGGAACCTCCATATGCCACGGGTGCGACCCTAAGAAACAAAAATATAAAAATTAAAAAACCTATACTCTTATACTCAGCAGCTTTTGGACACCCAGTACAGTCTATTAGCCACACATGGTCAGCTTGCTGTACAGGTGATTCCCATGACTTACTTTAGAGCTGGAAGTTTATACCTTTTCACCACCTTCAACCATTTCATCTCTTTCCGCCCCCCCCACCGTCTTTGACCATCAATCTGTTCTCTGTACCTGCAGGTTCTGTCTTGGTCAGGTCGGGGGTTTTTTGCTTTTAGTTTTTGATAAAAGTTTTTCTTTTATTGAAGAATAGTTGATTTACAATGTGTGAATTTCTGCAGTACAGCAAAGCGAGTCAGTTATACATTCTTTTTCATATCTTTTTCTGTTACGGTTTATCAGGTGATGCTGAATATAGTTCCCTGTGCTGTTCAGCAGGACCTGGTTTATCCACTGATAAAATATTTTAACTCCAGAGTGTGGATGAGAAACCTGGCCCCACCACTCCACAGTGGAGCCTGACTGCACCAACCCTGGCGCCTAGAAGCCAGGGCTCCCTGGGGCACTGGGACTTCTCCTCAGGACACTTCTGAGACCTTCGGGTACTAACCACACCCTGCGGAGGGGACAGGACACGACGACAGAAACAGGGGCTAAGGAAGAGACAAGCATCACGCACCCCGGCGGCCCTATTATCTACACAATGAAATTACACCACGAATTAAACAGGCGAAGTACCTCAGACTCGGGGAGCCGGTCACTTGGTCAAGTTCTCAGCTCACAGGAGGCAGAGCAGGTGTCAAACGCCCAGTTCACAGCTGTTCTCACACATTTGCTCATGTAGTCATTCAAAGGTCATTGGTGAGTTTCCGTGTGTGTGCAGGTCTGTGTTCCCACCGCGGCCACTGTGATGGGGACCCAGGTCAGAGCAGAGGCAGGATGGGAAGGAAACCCGCCGCTCTGCCCTTGGGGCGGGAAAGAGAAAGGAGCCCTGAGCAGCTGCGAACAGCCGCAAAGGCGCCTGCGCCGCAGAGGCGCTCCGGACAGACCCGGCCCCGTGTGAGTCCAGAACCTGCAGGGGCAGCACCTGGGGGCTTCCTAGCAACGCACACTCCCCCCCCACCCCCCGCCCCGCCACCTCCCAAGTCCCAGTCTGCAGAGTAAAACCATCCCCGTGGGACCCGCAGGGGAAATGTGCTGCCCCCAATTACAGACAGACCCGTGGACAGAGGGCGGAGAAGGATGTGGGATTAGTTAGGAAGGCTTCTTGGAGGAGGCTTCCAGCAATGAAAGCCGGCTGCCACTTAGGACAATAAGATCCTTGGCCTCCAACAGCTTCTCAAACTTGGCTGCCAGGTGAAATCACCTGTGGTTTTAAAAAATGATTCCTGCCCCCCAAACCCAGAAATTATGACTTAATCGAGATGAGGCTTCAGCACCGAGTTTGTTTTTCTTTTGCACCTTAGGGCCGCACCTGAGGCATATGGAGGTTCCCAGGCTAGGGGTCTAATAGGAGCTACAGCCACAGCAACGCGAGATCCGAGCTGTGTCTGCGACCTACACCACAGCTCACGTAAAGGCCAGAATCTTGAGCCACTGAGCGAGGCCAGAGATCAAAGCCGCAACCCCATGGTTCCTAGTCGGATTCGTTCCTGCTGCGCCACAACGGGAACTCCAGCAGCACCGGGATTTTAAAGAGCTCCAACAGCAATTTGGTTTTGCCGCCAAGTTTACAAACCACTGACCTTTGCTATATTTAAGACATAAAGGACTGTACCTGGACGAGAAAACAGAGTAAACAGCGATCAGGTGATTCTGCAGGACCAGGAATGTGCGTTTCTGTGTGCCGAGGATGAGGTAGATGATGAGGGTGAGGCTAGGGTTTGAGACCCCTCCTGCCCCCAGTTCGGCCTTCCTGGCCCCAAGTTCTGTCTCCTTTTCGCTTGCCTCACCTGGATGCCTGGATTCCGCTGCCGCCTAGTGGTGGTTTTCAGTACAGCATGCTGTCCCTGAAGGTTTCACAAGAGCGGAGCCTTCATCACAAACTTGAGTCCCAGGGTGTGTCTTGCTGGCTGGCATAGCCTAGGAACTGTACACGCTGAGCAGTGTAGCAGGAACCTCAGGAGTTGCTTCTTTGCAGGGAAGCTGAGGGAACTCCAGGTCCCTGACCAAGCACAGGGCTGACACTGGGCTGTGACTAGAGACTTCCTATGCCTGAGATTTGAGGAAATTGGTCTTGTCAGTGACAAGTGCCTATGAATGATATCAAGCATAAGGAAAAGGTGAAAGGTAACAAGCTTCAACAATGACCAGCCACCCCTTATTCTGCTCTGAATCATTGAACAGACCTGCCCCTCACACCTGTGGACACCTGTCAAGCGCATAAATCGAGCCCATACTATGTGTTTGAATATTTAAAGTTACAGATCAAGCAGACAAACTGTCAAGTACACCTGTGTAACCACCTCGCAGCTGCCATTCCTGGGCCCTGCAGCTCAAGCCACAGGTGGGACAGCAGAGGGACAGCCGCCCCCAGTCCCCGAGGGCTCTTCCCACTCTGGCTCCGACCCGCTTTGTGCCCTGAGGAATCTGCTGCTCAGTCAAGAGCACACCCAGCTTTCAAATCCAAGCTCAGGCCACCCTCCTCCGGCCCCATAAACAGCTGAGACTTGACCACTTGTGGGGCTAGGAGATGAGCCCCAGGGGGCAGGCCTGCACTAGGACTGGGAGTAGGAGTCTAGGGTTTAGGTGCTCAGTGCATGGCCTGGGAAGAGGGGCTCCAGGTGGACACACCCCCTTGTCCTCTCTGGCTGCCTGCCCCACGGGGAGGGTACAACCAGAGGGAGACCTGAGCAGGGCCTTCAAAACCAGCACTTCTCAAACTTTAATGTGAGCAGGACTCACCTGGGATCTGAAGACTCTGAGGCAGCAGGTCGGGGGAGAGACCAAGATTCCACGCCTAACAGCCTCCCCGCAAAGCCGCTGCTGCTGGTCCACAGGCCCCGCTTAGCAAAGCTCTAAGGTGGGGTGGGCGGGGGTTTCTGCAAAGGGACGCGAGGTACATTCTCAGGCTCTGCAACACCTCAGCTCTGCTGGTGCCACACAAATGCGGTTGCAGACAAAGTTGGTGAGCCTGGCTGTGTGTCAATACAACCTTGTTGGTGAACATTGAAACTTGAATTTCATGATTTTTCTATGACACAAAATATTCTTCTTCTGCGGATTATTTCAACCTTTTTAAAATGTAAAAACTGTTCTTAACTCATGGGCCATAAGAAACAGGACCAGACAAAGCCTCAAATCTCTAAAAGATAAGGATGTTTTAACATTAAGCACAATATCAACATCCCACCTAAAAGCAATTAGCAAAAATATTTAATATCATCAAACACCCTTTAAGTGTTTTAATCTCTAACTATATTATAGAAGATAGGTTTAACCCCATTCTTAAATATATAATCACTGTCTAATCTGTCTCTTTATTCTTTACCTGTAGCTCTGGATTCTTTCCCAGTAGCTCAGCATCTTGCACCCTATGTTGTCATACTACATTTCACCAATAGGTGGCACTATAACCCTGACATTTGCTAACAGCTTGGCACCCAAGAAAAAAATTGTATGCAATTTGCAATTATAAATGAGTACATGATCACAAAAATTGAAAAATAGCCTGTTTCCTCTGTGTAACATGTGATAAACCTCAATACATCCCAATTTCAAGGAAAAAAATATTGATGTTAAATAAATTTCTTTTTTAAAAAAAACAAACATGAGAAGCCCACTGCTCTGTATTGAGGTTCACTTTTGCATTTCCAGTGTTCAGTAACTGAGGCCCTTATATTCTCCTGCTTAAGATAAAAGCAAATTGAATCTATTTGCACAATTGATCTAAATGTCAAATACCCATTTCAATTGTACCATCTGAATTGTATTGTGTGCCTACCTCTGAATAAAACAGTTTCTTTTCCAACTGGCTCTAGCATGGTCTGAAGAACAAGGAATCAGAATGTGCGACTCGGATAGAATCTTTAAGGCCTTCTGTGCAATTTGCCATCTTTCTGCCAGCAATTTCCCCTTCTTCCCTCCACACCTACCCTGCAATAAGCATAAACTATTGCAAATATCTATTCAATAATAATTAACATTTCATTTTAATGCAAATAGTTTACTTATGAAATGTATGCAAATGTTTAATTAAGTATTTAGTGCAGATATGTTATTTGCTCAAAATCCAAACTGTGCAGTTAATCCTCTCCTTTTCTGCCCTTTAAATCTATTCAGCAAACATTTATTGGGTCCTGCTATGGCCAAACAAGTTCTTCCTATTTTCTTGCTCAGCTGGGTCTTCCATTTGAACTCACATCTTGAAATTCCCTAGAAAGAACTTTTGGAAATCAGCTGATGTGAACTCTCTCATGGGCAGCATATATGACTCTTTCCAGCAGATGACACAATATTCCTGAGTCATTTGTTAGCCTATCCTCCTATATTCAGATTAACACAATACTGGAAGGTCCTTTCTGTTCTGAAAATCAAGTCCTCTGTCTAGGGCAGGCCCTAAACGTTGTTCTTGACAGTTAATTCTCACCAGATTTACCCCAGACCACTTTGCCCATAGTAGGTCTTCCTCACGTTCTGGAACATCCGGGTTCTCTTACCATCCTCCGAGAAGCAGCCCTCTGCTCCACCTGCGCCTGCATTGCTTCTCTCCTTCTGGTCTCACCTACCAAGCCTCCCCCTACACAAGCTTCTGACTTCTCTGGGCAGTTACATCCCACCTGGAAACACCCTCTCACCTGTAGTACCTTTTAACTGTGTTATGGGAAGTATTCATAAGGGGGAGTCCTGTTGTGGCTCAACAGTAACAAACTTGACTAGTATCCATGAGGAGGCAGGTTCGACCCCTGCCCCTGCTCAGTGGATTAACGATCCAGCGTTGCTGCGAGCTGCAGAAGAGGTTGTAGACACAGCACCTCTGATTCAACCCCTAGCCCTTCCATATGCCAAAGGTATGGCCCTAAATTTTTAAAAAAAGGAATAAAAAAGGTGTGGGGGGGGTGTCAAACAAGTTTGAGAAGCAATTGGCTAAATAAATTTAAACAGTTTTCTTTACTGCAGGACTTTTCAGAGCCTTCAATTTCCTAATAGGTGTTAAGAGCCTATTAACATAGGGGGTGAGTACAGAGAATTTTCTAAATTGATTTGATTAAAAAGCACCCTCCCCTGTATTAGTCAGCTCCAGCTGCTGTAACAAAACACCACAGACTGGGTGGCTTAAACAATAGACATTGATTTCTCACAAGCTGGAAGTTGGGAAGTTCAAAATCAAGGTGCTGGCAATTTTGCCTCCTAGAGAGGGCTTCTTCCTGGCATGTTGATGACCACCTTCTTGCTGTGTTCTCACATGGCAGAGGGAAAGGAAGCCTCATCTGAACCTAATTACTTCCCAAAGGCCTCTCTCCAAACACCATCACACTGGAAGTAGGGCTTCAACATATGAACTTGAGGGGACAGAAGCATTCCATCTATAACAACACCCCCTTTCGTTTTTCTCATTGCATGGTCTCCCGTGTGTTGTGTGGGATGAACCTTGGGATTTATACTGGGGGCAGGCTCTGGAGTCAGACCGCCTGCGTCAGAAAGCAGGCCACTCGAATTCAATCCCAGGTCCCCTGCTTCCTGATCGTAGGGCCTGGAACAAGTTTCTCCATCTCTCTTTGCCCCAGTCTCCTTGCCTGATAAAACAGGGATAATTATGGTACCCACCTCATTGGGCTGTTGTGAGGATTCAGTGAATCGATACAAAGCAATAAAGTGCAACAAAGAGTAAGCACCCAGAACATGTAAATTATAATTGTGAAATGTTATCACTGACGATGGAGTGTAAAATTAACCAATTTATTGTATGAGTTATTGCTAAACATATTAACAATCACTAACACTTGTTGGGTAGCAATATTTAATTTCTATTTAGGTTGAATGTTGCATTTTACCACTGGGGCAGGTCAAGCCTCTATTTTATTTTATTTGTATTTTTATTATTTTTTCCTTAGAGCCCCACCCACGGCATACGGGGGTTCCCAGGCTAGGAGTGGAGTCAGAGCTGTAGCCGCCAGCCTATACCTCAGCCACAGCAACGCCAGATCCTTAACCCACTGAGCGAGGCCAGGGATCGAACCTGCATCCTCATGGATACTAGTCGGATTCAGTGCAACTCCTATTTTTTTATTGAAGTACAGTTGAGGTACAATATTATATATGTTAACAGGTGTACAATGTGATGATGCACAATTTTAAAATTTACAGTTATTGTGAAATACTAGTTATATTCCCCATATTTTTTGTAGCTTATTTTAAACCTAACAGTTTGTACCTCTCAATCCCCTCCCCGCATGTTGCCTCTCCCCTTGGCCTCTCCCCACTGGCAACCTGTATTCTCTACATCTGTGAGTCTGTTTCTTTTTTAAAAATCATATTCACTAGTTTGTTGTATCTCAGCGTCCCATATAAGTGATATCATACAGTATTTGTCTTCCTCTGACTTATTTCACTTGGCGTAATGCCTTCCAAGTCCATCGTGTTGCTACAAATGGCAACATTTCATCCTTTTCCATGTCAAGCTTCTATTTTTAGATTGCAGCCTCCCAGGGCCATGCAGCTCTGAGAGCAACAGCAAGAGGAGACCTCAAAAACATGTGCCAGGAATCCGAAATGGTGTGGCTGGGTTAAGGGAGAAGGGGCCACTGATCTCAGTGCCAAGACTCTGTGCCAGTCAACACAGCTCTGGCAGGAAGCAAGCTGTGATTCAGCAAAGGATGGACCAGCCACACAATGAGGGTAGCAGGCCCGCCCATCACCCCCTGTTCTTGGCAGACACATTCCTACGCATCGTAAATAATACTTTGAATCACATGGCAATTACTCTTCCATATCTGCCTTACCCAATAATCCTAGAGCAGTGAAACTTCAACACAAATATTCCCCTGGAATTTCAAGGATATGGGGGGTCCCTTTATGTAATAAGGCAGGGGGTCAATGCCAGCCAGGAAATCCAAGGGTTTAAAAACTGTTCAGCATTTTTGCAGCCAAAGAGTATTTGCTAAACATTTCTCTCTCAAAAGAAAGCAGGCCACTGAATGAATACTAGTCAGGGGATTCTGAAAAATAATTGAAGAAGGGAAGGGGTGTCTTAAGAATCTCAACATGATTTGAACTTAAAATGAGATGCTACTGAACTTGAATATATTAAAAACACACACACACACACAAAAGAGAAACAGAATAAAGCTGATTTTTAAGGGCCAACCAAGAGAAAATTTTACAATCTATTAACTTCTGGATGTAATCAAATAAAAGCAGAGTCTCTGTTAGAGAGCCTAGAGCACTCAAAGAGTTATGGAGCCAGGCTTTTCCTGAGAAATGATCTAAAAGGTCAAAGTCATGGTCTGAGGTAAGTGCTTCTTTGGAACTCGCAATCCAGCTCTCATCTCCTAGCATCATGGCATCGCCCTGCCCCAGCCCTGCTATTGTTCAGTTAAATTCTCACAGGATCCCAAGGCCAAATTCAGATCCTCATTAGCTATTCCTCAAGTAGACTCAGAGTAGAATTGCTCAGGGAGGAGAACCAGCTGTAACTGACGATTGCTAGAGGCTCAAGGCAGACAAGTCTGAGAGTTAAAACTTCCAGAGGGGGAGTTCCCGTCATGGCTCAGTGGTTAACAAATCCAACTAGGAACCATGAGGTTGCGGGTTCGATCCCTGGCCTCGCTCAGTGGGTTAAGGATTTGGCGTTGCCGTGAGCTGTGGTGTGGGTCTCAGATGCGGCTCGAATCCTGCGTTGCTGTGGCTCTGGCGTAGGCTGGTGGCTACAGTTCTGATTGGACCCCTAGCCTGGGAACCTCCATATGCTTGGGGTCTGGCCCTAAAAAAAGGCAAAAAGCCAAAAAAAAAAAAATTTCCAGAGGGTGTTTTCACAGCAGTACAATTTACAATAGGCAAGGCATGGAATCAACCTAATGCCCATCGACAGAGGAACGGAAAAAGAAGATATGGTACATGTATATACATCACAGAATATCACTCAGTCATGAAAATGAACAAAACAATGCCATTTGCAGATAATCTCTGGATGGACCTAGACATTCTCTTACCAAGGGAAGTCAGATGGAGAAGGACAAATACCATATGATACCACTTATATGTGGAATCTAAAATACAACACAAATGAACCTATTTACAGGACAAAATCAGACCCACAGACATAGAGAACAGGCTTGTGGTTGCCCAGGGAGACATGGGTAGCGGAGGAAAGGATTGGAAGTTTGGGGTTAATAGATGCAAACTGGTACATACAGGATGGATAAACAACAAGGTCCTACTGTAGAGCACAGGGAACTGTATTCAATCTCCCACAATAAATCACCATGGAAAAAAATATGAAAAAGGATATATATCTACATATAACCGAGTCACTTTGCTGTACAGCAGAAATTAACACATTATAAATCAACTGACCTTCAATAAAATTTAAAAAAAACTCCAGGGGACCCAGTCATAATGGGGGTCCCACAATATTGTGAGATTTACTTCCAAGAAATTGACTGGCTTCCCAACAGCACCTACTAGAGAAAAAATCTCCACATACTACCAGCAAGGAAAGGGGAAAGGAACCGTTTTGAAATGTGCCAGGGAACTCTGTGCTTAACTCTGTTCCCACCTTCGGGGGAAACTAGTTAACCAGAGTCTAACCTGCTGGAGTGTTAACAGAAAAGAGAATGCAGTGCAGCTTATTTTGTAAAGACGAGCAAGGCCAGGGAGCTCCGCTGTAGCTCAGTGGGTTAAGAACCTGACATAGTGTTCATGAGGATGTAGGTTTGATCCCTGGCCTCGCTCAATGGGTTAGGGATCTGGCATTGCTGCAAGCTACTACATAGGTCAAAGATGTAGCTTGGATCCTGTGCTGCTGTGGTTGTGGCATGGGCCAGCAGCTGCAGCTCCAATTCAACCCCTAGCCCAGGAACTTCCATAGGCTGCAGCTGCAGCCATAAAAAGAAGGCAGGCCACATAGAAGAATACTTGTAAGCAGGAAAGACAAAACTTTCCCTCTTTTTTATTTTTATTTTTTTAATTTTTTTGGTCTTTTTAGGGCCATACCCTCAGCATATGGAAGTTCCCAGGCTAGGGGTCAAATTGGAGCTGTAGCTGCCAGCCCACAGCTCACGTCAATGCTAGATCATTTAACCCACTGAGCAAGGCCAGGGAATGAACCTGCGTCCTCATGGATACTAGTGAGATTTGTTTCCACTGAGCCACGAACTCCTGCTTATATTTTAATACTCCCTCAAATCCTCTGCAAAAAATACTGATTACATTTACCAAATTATGGTGTGATTGTCACACATTCTTTAAAAGAATCCATTTGCTTTATGCCTAAATTCCTGTTGAATATTATTCCATCGGAAATTCTCATGAATGTCAAGGCACTCACATGTAAAATCAGATCTTCCGGTTCTATCTTTATGGAAATTTAGCAGAACCCACGAGTTTGCAAAGTTGTTATGCCACTTGGTTCATTCATTGCTCAGATGCAGAGCCCTAGGGCCATCTTGGATTGAGCCCAGCAAGGTCGTGGTTGTTCACTGACTCGCCTTCCTCAATGCTCAGTTTTTAGCTCTTATTAGTATAAATACTATGGTCTTTGGAAGTTGATTTTGGTTCCAGCCCAGGCCCACAGTCTCTTGGTGGCTTAGCTGAAGGATATTTTTGGCTCCACGGGCGAATCCAAGATGGCTGTTGGCAGCCGGAGACGCAAATACAGTTCGAAAGCTCTCGTCTAGGTGTTGGATTACTGCCCCAACTGTTACATGTACTACCGAGGCAGTGGGCAGGGCCATGTTTGCAAAGTGAGGCTGACCTATATTGATGCTTGAATGAAATAAAATAGAGACACTTGCAGCTTTGCTTATGGCAGGCCCCTTCTTAAACAGGGGACTAATGAGCTTTTGGGCATAGGGAACTCACCGCCTGGTGCCTCAAAGAAGGGCCTTCTCTGCTGCTGCTGCAAACCAGCCTAGGGGCTCTGCAGCTGGTGTGTGTGTGTGTGTGTGTGTAGCCCTGCAAAATGAAAGCATAATCTCTGTCCTCCCCCAAGTCCCTCCTGGCACATCAACCATCCCTTTCCAAATGCACAAGGAATTCCGATGTTTTCCTCAGAAGCATCAGGCAGATCTCAGAAGAACCACCCAGTCAGTGTAGGAAGAACAAGAGGTGGGACTTGATCCTTGAAGTCTCAGGTCTCTAGAAGGAAGGGTGACCCCATGGGTGCTTCTCTCTCCCATCTGGTGTTTCTTGAACTCTCACTCAATGTCTGTCCCATTTCTAAAATCTCAGTTTTAAAATCTCATCTGCTACCTCCCTCCTCAGGAGACCATTCCCTCTGCCTCTGGGGAGGTTCTGCCGTCTCAGACCCATCGTCTGCAGACCCCACGGAGTGGCTCTTCCCTGCTCAGTGAAGGGGAGGGTGGACCTGGTTCTGCGGGTGAGGACCCGGGTCTGTGAGCCAAGTCTAGGTCAGTCTCTTTAGCAGCAGAGCCGGTGTCTTCGCTGCTTTATCCAGATATGAGAACACCTCGCTAAAGTGAATTTGTTGTTGTTGTTGTTGAGGCAAAGAAGCGTTGCTTTCTTATTGGTTGGCCCTCGGGGAATTCGAATTTCCTTGCCGCCCCAGACACAGCCCTGACATCACGCGTCCTCCCAGCACCGCTATCTTTCCTCATATCCCAGCAACATCCAGGGCCCAGAC
The DNA here is from genome assembly GCF_054392235.1 of Sus scrofa. NCBI lineage: Eukaryota > Metazoa > Chordata > Mammalia > Artiodactyla > Suidae > Sus > Sus scrofa. The sequence continues at coordinate 72,284,323 of NC_139393.1, forward strand.
CACCCAGTGCTCGGCAACAACATTCTGATAAGATGATCATCAGTCTCTCTCTCTCTCTTTTTTTTTTTTGTCTTTTTAGGGCCACACCCGTGGCATATGGAAGTTCCCAGGTAAGGAGTCACATCAGAGCTGCAGCTGCCGGCCTACACCACAACCACAGCAACGCCAGATCCAAGCCACAGCCTCAACCTATGCCTCAGCTCATGGCAACACCAGATCCTTAACCCACTGATCAAGGCCAGGGATCAAGCCTGCATCCTCATGGGCACTACATGGGGTTTTTAAGCCACTGAGCCATAGCAGGAACTCCACCAGGCTCATCTTGATGAGAGACATGGACTAGATTCCACCAACCTCATAAAAAGATGACAGGAAGTATCAGGTAAAATCTTCTCTCTCCCTAAAAGGGAGGTGAGGGGAAAGGGAGAGCTCCAGTCCGCAAATTCAGCATCCCCCCAAAAGATGACCTCCCTTCTCCCTCCCTGTCTCCTCTCACACTGATGCAGGGAGCTGGGGTCTGGGGGTGGCAGAGCTCTTGAAATGGAGAGTTTCAGTGGGCTATGGGGAACAGAGGCAGGTCTGAACAGAAAACAGCTGGTACCCAGCTCTTTATTCTCCGACCATGGGCTCATAGAAGCTGATGCTGTCCTGTCACCATACTTTCAAAGCCTCTACACACAGTGTTAGAATTATCCCAGTGAGCACAAATTTCATGGAAATTAAAAACGAATCTAGAAAGACGTGTTTGCCTTTGAACACACCCAAGTTTCTCCATTGGAAAAAAAAAAATATTCCATTGATCCAGTTTGAATTTAACTATTATCCTCATTTCCTGCCACCTCCCATGGATGTACGTTACTGAGTTGAGGCAAGAGTAAGGTTGAGGTTGAAGTTAAATTCCACCACCTTTATTCCTACATCCTTTTCTACTAAAGTTGGGGGAGGCAGTGATTATGAGGAAGAAACCAGTTTGAACACAGAGCAGCCATTCAAAAGGCATGACTCTGCATCTGTCATTTGAACCTTTGTGTTTCAGCTTCCCTGTTGGTAATTATCTTTGGTTTTTAGTTTTAGTTTTTTAGGGCTAAACATATTTTTTAGAGGGGTTGTGAGGATGACATGAAATAATGTATGTAAACACCTGGAACATCCAGCACCAACAAATGCTCATTAGCTTCCTGCCCCCATTCCTATCCTTCTGGGCCATTCAGGTTACTTCTGTGAAGCTACTTGACCTAGAGCCTCTGTTAATGCCCTTGTGACCAAGTTCGGCCTTTCCTTCACTCTAGATCTCTTCTCTGCATCAGTACTATGGATAAGGCGACCCGCCGTGAAATGTTTCATGTTTGTCCTTCCAAGCTTTCCATTTTGGAGCCAAATTCATATTATCCCCACGTCCTATTACTGCCTTCTCAAGCTTGCAGCTACAAAGAAATCAAGTCCACAGCTAACAATTCTGCAGTCCTGTATCAAACATCAACTAAGTGATGGGCAAAAGAGATGCAAGGCCAAAGAGGATGTGGTTCCTCCTGTGCAGTAAGGGAAACAGACAGGTACCCGACCGTGTGACACCAAGAGTGATTGAAATGCAGAGAACGCAGGAGAGACCTGTGCATCAATTTGGATGTCACAAAAGATTTACTTTTAGAGGTGATTTTAAGCCAAACTCTGACAGATGAGTAGGAGCTAGCTAAATTACAAAGTAGGGGAAGAGATTCAGGGATTCAGGTGGGAATTCCAGGCAGAAGGCACATAATGTGCCCTGAGGTAGAGACAACAAGACATATCTGAACCTCTGAAGAGCTGAACTGAAGGCTGTCGGTAGAGGAGGTGAGAGGAATGAGACCAGAGGAGTAGATAAGCCTTGTTTCATGAGGCCTCATGAGCTAATGTGAGGACTTAGAGATTTATCATGAAAATTCTATGAGTTTCTGCTGTGGCCCAGTGGGTTAAGAATCAGACTGCCATGGCTTGGGTCACTTCAGAGGCTCAGGTTCAATCCCTGGCCCAGAGCAGTAGGTTAAGGGATCCAGCATGGCTGCAGCTGCAGCATAGGTCACGGCTGCAGCTTGGATTCAATCCCTGGCCCAGGAACTTCCAACCTGCAGGTGCAGCCATTAAAAAAAAAAAATCTTGGAGTTCCCGTCGTGGCTCAGTGGTTAACAAATCCCACTAGGAACCATGAGGTTGTGGGTTCGATCCCTGGCCTTGCTCAGTGGGTTAAGAATCCGGCGTTGCCGTGAGCTGTGGTGTAGGTTGCAGATGCGGCTCAGATCCTGAGTTGCTGTGGCTGTGGCATAGGCTGGTGGCTATGGCTCCGATTAGACCCCTAGCCTGGGAACCTCCATATGCCACGGGAGCAGCCCTAGAAGAGGCAAAAAGACCCAAAAAAATAAATAATTAATTAATTTTTTAAAAAATCTAGAACACTTTTGGAGGAACAAGAAGTGACACAATCAGATTTGCTCTTCTAAACATGACCCTAACTTGGAGTATAGATTGGAGGATAAGGAGGCTAAAGGCCCAGACTCTAGATAATTAGGACATTTTTATGGGACTCTAGGGAAAAAGCAATGAGAACTTGATGGAAGGCAGTCTCAGTGGCAATTGGAAACAGATTCTAAAGATATAAAGTCAACTGGATTAAATGTGGGTGGCAAGGGATATAGAGAAACCCAAAATGATGCCCAGGTTTTTATTTGGAGTAACTATTCAGATGATGATACGTAAGCTTTGGGTTGTAGGAGAAGAAGCAAGTAGCAGAAGAAGACTGTGAATGTGGTATTGGACATGCTAGGGCTGTTCAGTGACAGCAAGGACATGAGGGTCAGCATGCTATATGGCTGTCATTGACCGCTACACCTCACAGGGAATCAGGGACAGAGCGGACATCCTCCCGTGAAAACTGTGTGGAGGAGTTCCTGTTGTGGCTCCGTGGTAATGAACCCAACTAGTATCCATGAGGATGTGGGTTCGATCCCTGGCCTCATTCACGGGGTTAAGGATTCGGCGTTGCTGTGAGCTGCAGTGTTGGTCACAGACGTGGCTTGCATCCTGTGTTGCTGTGGCTGTGGTATAGGCCGCAGCTGCAGCCCTGATTCAATCCCTAGCCTAGAAACTTCCATACACTGCATGTTTTGCCCTAAAAATGCAAAAAAAAAAAAAAAAAGTAGAGAGAGAAAAGAAACAAACTGAGGTCATGGATATCTTGATGCAGGGGGAGCAGCAGGAGTGTCTGTTGGCAAGGCCAACATTCTCTAAGAATTGTTCTGGAACTGCTCCAATGAACAGAGAAATGAGTGGTTACATGGCAAAGCCGCAAAAATTTTAGCTTCATAAAAATGCTAGGAGGGGGCAGACATTTTAAAATAACCAAAAATTTTTAAAAAATCTTATTTCAGCATTCACATTAATACAAAGTTCTAAGAACTCTACTGTTACCTAGAGATATAATGGAGGTGACTTCATGACTCTCTGGACACACTGCTGCTGCCCAGCCCTCCCACTCACTCTTCTTGAAGGCGGTTGGTGGCTCCCCCCTCGCCCCCCCCTTGTGACTCTACCTCTGCCTCCTCACTCATTTCTTCTGCCCCCTCCGGTCCATCTCCTCATACACAATGACCCGAAGCAGCTCCCGGACTGTAAAATCCCCATCTTCCTGGTGGGCCGGTGTGTGTTTAACAACTGGCAGGTGGGGCCATCATGGCTGATTTGTAGTGTTTGCCAATGGCTGTGGTGTAAATACCGCCAACTCGACAGACGGCAAAATTCTAAGCACACATTGTTAATGGCCTCTCAAAATCCATAAAATGTTAAGAATGGGCAAGGTCTCCTCAGTCTTCAAAAGGGTTCCAGCACACCCCAGCTTCTGAAATGGAGAAGAGTCACGGTGAATGTGATAGTGTTCCTTCTCTTCCCTTTGGGGGAGAAGCTGGAAAGAAATGGACCGTCTGGCTTATGAATGAGGATGTTCTCAGGAGATGAAATCTGGAAAGGTCTACCTCTGACTTTTGATTTGGCCAATCCCCCCCTTCCCTCTAATGTGCACTTTCACTCCGCTCTTTTTAGGAACCTGCTGTGATTTTCCTGACCCCTCTGAGCACACTTTGATGTTTATGAATTCATTCCTAACTTTGCCACTTTGCAGACTCTTGTATTTTGCACAGAGACACTAGTTCTTTGTTCTAGCATCATTAAAGAATATTTGTTCTCTGTTTTCTCAGGCTAACAGTAAACTTCTTAAGAGTAAGAATCTTATCCCTACACATGATTGATTCGTGAGCATTTGATTGACTGCTTAGGTAAGCCCTTCCCTGATTTGCTTTGGCCTCCTTTGTACCAGGCTCTGCATCTTGAAAATTATTTTTCTTGGCTTAATATTAAGCCACCTATATAAATCTTTTATATACAATGAAAATTTAACTATATTTGTCATCATGTCAAGTGCCTTTGCCCAGTAAAGAAATCATTTGGTGTTGGTAAATTCATAATTTATGTTGCAAGGAAATCAGTGATAAGATAGGCTGGTTTATTGGAGACTTCTCTCTGTTACTGACTGCCTTGCTGCCTGAGGCAAGTTATTCAGTTCTCAGGCCTCCAAGTATTTTTTTTTAAAAGGATAATAAGAAAACTTTCAGGGCGTTGGAAAGGTTATGTGAGCCAAAAAATATTTAGTCATTAAAAGTACCCTATGAATATATTTGTCAAGCATACGAATTTTATAGAAAATACAACATTTTTACACTGCAGGGATCATTTTTTTAAAGCTCGATCATTCTCGGAACATCTACAAAATTTAGGCTTTGACAACCAGTTTGACAAGAACTTTGTCCAATCTTTGGATGCATCCAAAAGTCAGTCAGCTGTGAGAACCCCAAGCCGCACAAAGTAAAGTGAGATACTATAAATACAGATTAGTATCACTTAGCCAAGCCATCCCCATCGTGGGATTTTCTCTAGATGAAAAAAAGCAAACAGATGAGAGAATGGCAGAGAACAAAAAGGCAAGAGGAAAAAAAAAAAAGATGTCTGAAACAAGGAGGCCATTCAAACCTACATCTGTCTATTAACAGAAGCAAGCGTTGAGAAACTTGGATGATTCGAGGGAAGTGGTTTCACAAAAAAAGCATTGCTTTGTGCCAGAGTTTTCTGCAGTAGGCGGAGGTGACAGAAAGAGGTGAGGGTTCCTCATGGTGCTTCAGAGCCAGGCCAACTGTTGACCTAGGAAGTCATTTACTGTAAAGACTCACTCTTTCCTTCTCTCCCTCCTGCCCTCCCTCCTTTCTTTCCTTCTCTCCTCCCATCCTTTTTTTGATGTAAGTGGGAGCCATGTGTTTGGCCAACCCAAGACAAAGCTTGGACGGGGAACAATGGGCAATGGGCGAATGCACTGTGATGAATGTTTCAACCTCCGTTGAGGTGCGTGATTTCACCGCAGGACAATAGCTTGGCTTCTGCCACACAGGATGCTGTCCTGGGAATTTCCCAGGGGCCCATCCACTCCCAGACCCCTGGTGCCATCTTCTCTCTGCCACCTCTACCACCTGTGCTTTCAGGTGAGCTGGGAGGGGGTGCGTCCGTGTGGGCTGCCTGTGTCTACAGGCTTACTTGGGAGAATGAGCCAGCACTTTGCAGAAACGCCAGGTTCCTCCCGCAGGAAATGCCTAAAGTGTCTCACCAATACCTGACGCACACTCCATAAATATTTTATTGACTTGAAACGGGAACTTTCCTTCACTGCGGAAGTTCAAAATGAAGAACTTCTTCATTATTTATATACTCAATAAATAATGAGTGCCCACTCTTTGCCAGGCACCGTGCTGGACAGTGGGCACAGAGTGTGAGGGAGAAACTTACATTTTATATAACAAAGGCAGACACGCTCTACACTGAAGATAGATCTGCTTTCTAATTAACATAAGGACAAAAATCATTTCACTTGAGAGTTTCAAACTATAAACTCATCCCACTTCCTTCCAGACAACACCCTCTAACTCCCGTTACACTCTTGGCCCTTTCTCTCTCCAATGCCCTCCTCATCCAATGTCCTAGCTCCTTCTTGGCCTTCTGAAATTTTTTTTTTTTTTGTCTTTTTGGGGCCGCACCCTCTGCATATGGAGGTTCCCAGGCTAGAAGTCAAATCAGAGCTACAGCTGCCAGCCTATGCCAGATCCGAGCCTCGTCTGCAACCTACACCACAGCTCGGAGCCATGCCAGATCCTTAACCCACTGAGTGAGGCCAGGATTCGAACCCGCATCCTCATGGATACTAGTCGGGCTCATTAACCACTGAGCCACACGGGAACTCCTGGCCCTCTGAATTTTAAAAGCAAAGTTTTTTTCCCTAAAATAAGAAAATATATTTTTTTTAATTTGGGAAAGCTAAGAAAAACAAAAGACTGGGGGCGGGGGGAATCCTTGTGTGTGGAATGACTGCTTAACATTAATACATAAATAGTTTTGGAAGACTTATAATTGATAAGAATTGGGCTGAGACAGATCTTCCTTCCTAGATAAATCTCTAATCTCTGTCTATAAGTTTTGAAGACAAACAGAAAAGTGGTTGTATGAACAAATACACGGTGTTACAGCTTCCAAGGGTGCCATTAAGGAAATAAGCAGGCATGTGTGATGGAGAATAATGCAGCTCACATCAGGGCACAAGAGCTGATTGTTACATTTCAGAAGTTTTGCCAACCCTGGGCTCCACGTTAGCAGCATGGACTCAGCTATGGTCGTGGTACTTACACCATAGAAAGCAGCAAACCCTAGCAGTCAGGGATTCTTCCTCTTCCCCTGAGAGCTGGTGGTTAAATATTTACCAGTACACCACTGATAACTGCATAGAGGAATTGGGCTAATTTCTATTTTTCTTTTATTTATTTATTTTGCTTTTTAGGGCCGCACCCGAGGCATATGGAGGTTCCCAGGCTAGGGGTCCAATCGGAGCCACAGCTGCCGGCCTACACCACAGCCAGGGCAATACCAGATCCTTAACCCACTGAGGGAGGCCAGGGATTGAACCCACAACTTCATGGTTCCTAGTCAGATTTGTTTCCACTGCGCCACAACGAGAACTCCTGGGCTGATTTTTAAATATAAGATGTCCTGGCCAAGGAGATAACATTTATTTATTTTTTTAAATAATGATTTTTTTTTCCATTATAGTCGGTTTACAGTGTTCTGTCAATTTTAAGCGTCCAGGAGATAGCATTTAAATGAAGATCTGTTAAGAGTCCGGTTATGTGTTTCAGACAGAAATTTCCAGAAGGGCAAGGCAGCACTGTAAATCAACTATAACGGAAAGAATAAAAATCTTAAAAACAAGAAAAGAAAGAAGTGCAAGGCAGGCCAGTTGGCGACCTGAGGGTTCTCTAGGAATGATGGGCAGACGGGGGTGGTTCCAGAGCAGTGAGGGAGGGGGATGCAGTGAGTTGGATGGGATAATACGGGACTTTGAGAGTCAAGGCAAAGCATGTCCTTGTTCTTTCAAGAGCAGGGAGAGCCGTTGAAGGGTTTTAAGCTGGGGAGGGGTGTGTGTGTGTGACCTGATTTGATTTTCATGTGAGGAGGCTCACCCTGGCTACTGTATGAGGGATGAATTATAAGATGATGGGACAAGCATGGAGGCAAGGTAGCATCGAGGGTGTGAGGTGATGTTACATGCACTCCTATGAGGGTGGCACTGCAGACAAAGAGAGAAGACGGATTTAAGAGATACTGTGGACGAAGAGCTGGCAGGAGACTTGGCTGCCATGTGCAATCATTACTAGTGTTTTTTTCCTTTTTTTAGGGCTCCACCTGCAGCATATGGAAGTTCCCAGGCTAGGAGTTGAATCTGAGCTGCCGCTGCCAGCCTACAGCACAGCCACAGCCACAGCAACACCAGATCCAAGCCATGTCTGCAACCTACACCACAGCTCACAGCAACATCAGATCCTTAACCCACTGAGCGAGGCCAGGGAATGAACCCCCTTCCTCCTGGATACAAGTTGGGTTCATTACCACTGAGCCACAGCAGGAACTCCACTAGAGTTTTTTCCAAGAAAGAAAAATGTTACACACAAGAACAGAATGAGTACTTTTTGTGGCATGAATGTGAGTCTTTCCGCTGCATGAAGCGGTGAGTCAGCCTCCCTACAGAAGAGGAACGGTGGAATTGAGATGCCTGGGGTGAACCTCAGAGCTTGCCTTCTCATTGTCCTGTCACCCGGCCTTCTCCTCTCGCTTCGGCGCACTGGGGGAGTGGTACTTCCAGCCTGGCTCCTTTGATGGCAGCTTAAGGAGCACTGGTCCCGAGGGAGGGGTGTCACCTTCGGAAACCCTGGACCTTGACTGGCTTCAGAACAGAGTTTCCAGTCCTCCACTGAATCCGTATTTATTTGGCTCCAAATTGACCCAAAGGTCTATTTTCCTTAAGCACCACTTTTCTAAGAGAAACTCAGTTCTTTTTTTCCTTTGAAATGTAAGTGCTACAACTAGGTGCTATAAAATAACCACACTGAGGAAACCTAACTAATAAAAATGATATTGAGGGAGTTCCTGTTGTGGTTCAGGGGATTAAGAACCCAACTAGTATCCATGAGGATGCGGGTTCAATCCCTGGCCTGGCTAGTGGGTTAAGGATCCAGCGTTGCTGTGGCTGTGGCGTAGGCTGGTGCTCCAATTTGACCCCTAGTCCAGGAACTTCCATATTCTGTAGGTACGGCCCTAAAAAAGAAGAAAAGGAAAATAAGTGTAAAAATAAATACATTTTTAGAAAGGGAAAAAAATGATGCTGTGTTCCTTGTTGCAATAACAAAAGTAATTGTGGTCCTTGGTGGCCCCAGTGCAGACAACAGCCTATATTGCTATTTGAAACATTTTTCAAATATTCAACTCACCAGATGAAAAATATGTAAAGGAGGGCCTGGAGTTTGTTGTTTTTATGTTTGTTTGTGTTGGGTAAGGAGGGGTGGGTAGGCTATTTAGGGGAAGATTTTGCCATGGTATTTATGTAAAGCTGTTCCTTTCAGAAATAATAGGAGCTGATCTATCAGATAAGTGCATACATAATACTGGGGGAAATAGCAGGTATCCCAATTTGGCTTGTTTTTTTTAAAGGTTTTTTTTTTTTTTTCCCCCATGAAGATCTGTTTTATAATTTCAAAATAATGTATGTTAAAATGTCCAAATAAATAATTGCTATAAATGTATACTGACTAAAAATATTTTTTCAATAAAAAAAGAAATGAAAAAAAGGATAGTGCGGAGAAGAAAAGAACTTCACAGTAATAGAATTATTTCTCATCCGTATCAGCTGGCCCATAATCACGATATTTGTAGAGTATCATTACATTATAAATCTTCAGATGAATTAAACCGTATCATAAAATATCTGAAACAATGTGCAAGCCCAGCCCTCTGTAAATGCTGACAATAATAGCTTGAGGCAAAAAGGAGTCACAGAGAAGGAAGAGCAGGCTTCAGGCTTGTGTTGACTGGAGGAGTAGGCTTAGAATACAGATGCATACCTTCAAATGAATGGCTGTGTTTTGGAGAACACGCTGTAAATTAAATGCTTTCAAGTTCTTTTTTTTTTTTTTAAACTCCCTCTGAAATCCAAAAGGATATTGTTTTTACCAAAAACATTTGCCAGGAAATGGGAAGCTTAAGGGATTCCCAAAGAAAATCAATTTCCAAACATCCTCAAAGCTTGTGTCATTAGGCAAATAGATGCTATACAGATTCTTGTCCCTCTGCCTTTCTCAAGGACTCTGGGGGGACCACAAAACCTGTCGGGCAGCTAAGAAAAAGAATTTGCATCTCTGTGGGTGCCTAGAAGGGCACAAAGGGCAATCCTATCTCCTTATGGCCTTCATATTTACGGTAGGAAGCCTTTACCATTCAAATTATTCTTAATTCATCAGAACTTAAGTGTGGTTTAGGGAGGAGATATGACTATATCTTCCACTAACCATAAACCATGTTTACTCATAGAGTCATTTGTGGGGTTTTGGCTTGGCTTATTTGTTTTTAGGATAGGTGTTTTTATTTACATGTACCAACAAACAAAAAACAAAACAGCTTTCCTTCCTGCTTGCCCTGTGCTTCATTTCGTATGTCTCAAGGCCCTCTTGGGAGTTAGTGTCCAAACCCCAAGGGGACCCTGGGAGAGAAGTAGGCCCACTGCAGAAGCTGCTGCTCATTCCTCCAGATACAGGGAGGGCCCTCGAGCTTGTGCCCCTGCAGTGGGCTGGTGGAGGTGAGGACTGGACTATCTCGGGGTTTTTCTCCATGGAAGCCATGAATGCATTTGTCTAAGTGAGTCTCAAAGGCACTGAACTCATAGAAGGTCTGAAGGCAGAAATCCTATTAGGATTGTTTAAAGCAAGTTTCTTTTTATACAAATAGGGGACCCAGGGGCAAGATCTTACTGGGGTTTTTATGTTTTAAAAGCCTTCCCATTCCACTCAGGCCTGATGCCATTATGACAGCTTTCTTTTGCTGAATTCTTAAGGGAAAAAAAAAAAAAAGTATCTGCACACCTTTGTCAATGCATCATACTCTAAACAGCGTCATTTCTTTTTAATACTGTTTTCAACTGTTACTTAACCTGGTGATATACTTTTAACTGCTCATCTATTTATGAAGGCTCTTAGCTAGACTGTGAGCGCCTTAAGGTTCTTTAAGTTGTCGCTTTCCTCCATGGAACTTTCTCAAGCGCCTCGATTCTCAGTTCCCTTTTACTGCTTGCAATATAAATTTTTTTTTTTTTTTGTCTTTTTGTCTTTTCCAGGGTTGCACCCGCGGCATATGGAAGTTCCTGGGCTAGGGGTCTAATCAGAGCTACAGCTGCCAGCCTACACCACAGCCACAGCAATGCCAGATCCGAGCCGCGTCTGCGACCTACCCCGCAGCTCACGGCAATACTGGATCCTCAACCCACTGAGCGAGGCCAGGGATCGAACACGCCACCTCGTGGTTCCTAGTCAGATTCGTTTCTGCTGCGCCATGACAGGAACTCCTACAATATAAATTTGACACCAACTTACCTTGCCCTCTGCCTGTGCAGGTAATTATATGTTATTTTACTTTATATTTACAGAGTCATTTGTGATGAAGCCATTCTCTGGGTTAAAAGATCACTTCCACCCTCCCTCCCTTCCTTGTTCCCAACTTTCTTCCTTCCTTCTTCCCTCCTGTTCTTTCATGGCCTTTGACTGAGCACTTACTCCTGCTCTGTGCTGGGAACTGGAGATACTGACATGAATGAGGCAGTCCATGTCCCCCAGGAACCTTTTTCTTTTTCTTTTCTTTTTTGTCTTTTTAGGGCCCCACTCACAGCATATGGATGTTTTCAGGCTAGGGGTCAAATTGGAGATGCAGCTGCTGGCCTGTGCCACAGCCACAGCAAAGCCAGATATGAGCTGCATCTGCGACCTACACCACAGCTCACGGCAACACCAGATCCTTAACCCATTGAGCGAGGCCAGGGATCAAACCCACAACCTCGTGGATACTCATCAGTTTCATTACCACTGAGCCACGATGGGAACTTTTGGGGAGATTTTTCTACAAACAAATAATAGAAACACAAAGGGATGAGCACCTACTGACCTTGGGGATCTGCCCATGAGAGAAGGAAAATCAAGGGGGAAAAGTTGGTAGCTAAATTGAATCTTAACAGCTAAACAGAAAATTATCAAGTGGAGAATAATTGGTCTCGGCAGAGACTGAAATATATTCTATTTTCTCTAGTAGAATTATAAATAGGAATCACATTAATAGCTGTGCTAATCTTTTCCTGGGAAAATATTTGGAACTTTTAGATTGGACTTTTAGACAGTGTTAACATACACAGTATTAAAAATAACATGTTGGAGTTCCCATCATGGCTCAGTGAAAATGAATCTTGACTAGCATCCGTGAGGATGTGGGTTTGATCCCTGGCCTTGTTCAGTGGGTTAAAGATCTGGTGTTGCTGTGAGCTGTGGTGTAGGTTGCAGACACGGCTCGGATCCAGCATTGCTGTGGCTGTGGTGTAGGCTGGTGGCTGCAGCTCGGATTCAACCCCTAGCCTGGGAACCTCCATATGCCACAGGTGCTTAAAAGACAAAAAAATACAAAATACAAAATAAAAATAACATGTTAAAGTCTTTAGATTCTTTCTCTTTCCAAAAGCAGCTTATAAAAACATTAAAGCAGCTTATAAAAACATATAAAAGAAAACAGGAATAGATGAGGCAAGAACTATAAGGAGAAAATAGTATTAGAAAAATGAAATAAAGCTTACAGCCTGCATGCCATAGGTCTTTCACAGCTGACGGAGGTAATCAGCAGATAGCGTGTGAAAAATCCTTCTTACCATATGGGGAGCCTAATCAGGTCCAATGGTCACAGTCTCCATAAAATAAAATCAAGCCAGAATTTCTCCCACAAATATGTAAAGTGGACTCTAGTGGAGTGTGCTGGTTTTGCTGCCCAGCACCCATCTACTCTGGCAACTAAATCAATTTTCCTGGGGGGTAGGGGCGGGGTTGTCCTCTACTCAACCATGATCTATGTGCATCCTCTGGATTTGACCCAGGCTTCCACCTAGACCAGAGGTTGAACACGTGACTCAGACAAGACCTTTGAATGCACTGCATTTCCCTGGCTGCAGGGATTGATTCAGAGATAAGCACGTGACCCACCCAGAGCTAATCAGACCACTTGGACTTCTGGAAAAGAGATTCTGAACTTGCACATGAGAAAGCAGGCATCTTGGAGCTGTTGCTGCTGCTATTTAGAGATCTCAAGAGCAGAGCTTATCCAAGAATGGGGTCAAGATAAAGAGAGATGGAATGAGAGAAGGTAAATCCTGATGACATCATTTGAGCATGGATCAAGTCGTCCTTGAAGCACATTTAGACTTTTGAATTCCATGAGCCAATGATTTCCAATTTTGCTTTAGCCAGTTTGTGTTGGATTGCTTATCCTTCACTCATATAATGACACTGTGTGATGGAGCAGAAAATACTTCCAACAAGATCACTGTAGTAAGTGCAAAAGCTTTGTAAAAGCATCTCACGCCGTCCCTCAACACAGGCCAATTGAAAAATGCCAAAGCATAGTAAAGTCAATTCTAATGGGAACCAAAGGGACATGATCCCAAATGATAAAGCTGACATGAATCAGGAATCTAGATATACTTCATATTCTTCAGAAAATTCTCCATGAGTACTCTGTCCTGATATTGCAATTATACCATGCAGTGAGAGTTTTCTGACAGGTCTCTGAAGTGTAGCTATTCCATGTAACCAACTAAAGAGTGTATGCTTTGACAATCAGTGAATATTCCTATTAGGATGTACAGTTAGCCCTCTGTATTCATGGGGTCTGTGTCTGTGGATTCTACAAACCTCAGACTGAGAATATTAGAAAATACTTCCAGAAAGTTCTAAAACACAAAAATTGAATTTGTTGTGTGTCAGCAGTTATTTACATAGTATTGACATTGTATTTACAACTATTTCCATGCCATTTACTTTGCATTGAGTATTATAAATAAGCAACAGATGGTTTAAAGTATATTGGAGGATGTGTGTAGGTTATAGTCAAATACTACACCATTTCATATAAAGGACTTGAGCATCCTTGAATTTTGGTACCTGTGTAGGTCCTGGAACCAATCCCCCTCAGATATTGAGGGACAATTGTATTTCTAGAGCCAGCCTTCCAGGGTTCAAATTCCTTTTCTGTCACTTCTTAGCACTTCAGCAATGTGGAACAAATAACATTTCTTGGCCTCCGTTTCCTTACCTGAAAAAACAAGATTATTTTATCTCCTGCCACAGAGTTGTTGTGAGGACAGAATGAGTATGTAAAATGGTTGTAATGTAGCTAGAATCATGCCTACTGTATACTTAGCCCTCAAAAAAAAAAAATGTTCAAAACCCATTATTTTTGGAGTTCCCTTCGTGGCTCAGCAGTAATGAACCCGACCAGTATCCGTGAGGATGTGGGTTTGATGCCTGGCCTCACTCAGTGGGTTAAGGATCTGGCATTGTCCTGAGCTGTGGTGTGGTCACAGATGCAGCTTGGATCTCAAGGTGCTATGGCTGTGGTATAGGCCCACAGCTGCTGCTTCGATTCAACCCTTAGCCTAGAACTTTCATATGCTGCGGGTGCTGCCCCAAAAAGACCAAAAAAAAAAAAAAAAGAGAGAAAAGAAAAGCTATGTTTATCATGATCCTGTCCTCACAGAGAGTCCTTGAGGGCAGAGCCAAGGTTTTACTCAAAAAGTTTTTCCAACCTAACACCCAGAAAAACTAGTGAGCTAGATCCCAAAGTTCTGTTATAGATCACATCCCTGGTTATTTACAAGGGAATTTTTGCAAAACTCAGACTTACCAATTGCAGCCATGATGGGAAAAAAAATGACATCTAGAGATTTTGGAGAGTGCAGGTTCCTGAGGACACCTGCTCTAAGGCAGAGTAGCCGCAAACAGACTCCAGGTAACACAGTCATTGTTGATGTCGCCAGAGCTGTAGACCTGTTGGGAGATGTTGATCAGAAAAATATGTTTTGGTTTAGGGTGTGATCTTGTATCACATTTCTGACAATAATGAAATAACTGAATCAATTGTTGAGGCCTCCATGCGTACGTGACATCCATCAGCAAAGCCATGTGACATTGTGAGTACATTGCTTCATCTTTCTACACCTCAGCCTCTTGGGAAAGGGTTATCCTGGGGCTTAAAGGGCATAACACATGCCAGGTGCTTAGCACAGTGCCCAGGACCTAATACAAGCTCATTGGAGGTTAGTGTGGCAGGCAGGGATTGAGTTTACTTGCACATAACAGTAAACACAGGTAACAGCGGCTTCATATCTGGGGTTTGTTTTTCTCTCATCAAACAAGAAATCTGAAAGTTGGTGGCCCAGAGCTGGTCCAGAGGCTTGAGAAGGCAGAAGCCAGGTCTCTGTAATTCTCTGGGCCTTTCTCTCATGTCTGGTCACAAGATGGCTGCTGCCGCCTTTGCATCCGGGCTTTGAGCTTTAAGCAGGAACATCAAAGTCTGGGATCTGTTTGTTTTTTAAAAAGAGAGAGAATTGATATGGCAGTCTTTGCTGCAGTTAGTTATCAATTATCTAACTCTTTATCATACCGATTCTTCCTGATAGCTGTGGAGGTAGACACAAGAGGTATTATCTCCATTTTACAGATGTGGAAACTGAGGCTAGAGAGATGAAATAATTTACTCAAGGCCGTACAGTAGTACTTGGCAGAAACAGGCTTCTGACTCAGGCTACCATTCTCCTAGCTCTTAGTTTTTAATTCTTCCTGGCATACCATACCACCACAAGGGACAATTCTTTGTCACAGGCATGTAGCTAAGTTTTAAGGCAATAAAGGGGTTAGTGGGAGACAATATCATTAAATGTAAATGAAGATAATTTGCTGCAAAATGCTCTGAGCATCTCAGGGTCTAGGTGAAGAAGAGAAGGAAGGGCAGAACCTAAAGATTAAAATGGAAAGTAATGATAAAGCGAGAAAAATAATGCACAAATAAAATATGTATAAGTGGGTTGCTTTGCAGTACAACAGAAGTTGACAGAAGATTGTAAATCCACTCTAAGAAAATTTTTTTTAAATAAATGATGGGAAGTAATGAGAGTCATTTGTGAAAATCATCTATGGAAATCAGATAGGAAAATCAGATAGGAAAAGCATATGAAAATCTAAAGTGCAAAGCGTCTTATAATTAAGACTTTGTGTTGTCCCTCAAAATGCAGCTTGAAGAATAGTGTATGTGTGTGTTTGTATGCTTGTGTGTGTAGATGAACACACACCCATGTGCTCAGTGAGTGCATCCACGTGCCTGGCAATAGACACCACCACGTTAACAAAATCAGAAATGACACCAGATTAAGATTTCTAGACTAATAAATGCTTTCAGCCCATATAAATCAATTTTATGCAAAAGATTCTGTTAAAATAGATTTTCCATATGGTATGTTACATATACACTATATTTGATATGGTTTAAGCAGCTTTTAATATTTAAATAAATATTTTCTATCAAATGATCCCACAGTAACAAAACTGATTTTTGAGGGATTTTTCTTTTTTTGTCTTTTTAGGGCCATACCCTCGGCATATGGAGGTTTCCAGGCTAGGGGTCAAATCAGAGCTGTAGCCACTGCCCTACACCACAGCCTCAACAACGTCAAATCCTTAACCCACTGAGCAAGGCCAGGGATCGAACCTGTGTCCCCAGGAATGCTAGTCAGATTCATTTCTGCTGAGCCACGCAACAGAAACTCCTCATTTTTGAGTATTTTAAAATAGGGGTAAAAGAAAAAGAAAAAGAAAAAGATCATCATAGTTAGTTATCATAAAAACTAATCTTGCCAGAAATTACAGTTTAATCAAAGCATTTCTTCAGTAATTAAAAACAACTAACAAGGAGTTCCCATTGTGGCTTGGAGGGTTAAGAACCAGACTAGTATCCATGAAGATGCGCATTCGATCTCTGCGCCTCACTCAGCAGGTTGGAAGACCCAGCGTTGCCGCGAGCCCCAGCATAGGTTGTAGATGCAGCTTGGATCTGAAGTTTCTGTAGTGTAGGCTGATGGCTGTGGCTCCAACTCAACCTTAGCCTGAGAACCTCCATGTGCCTCAGATACGGCGCTAAAAAAAACAAAAAATAAAAAATAAAGCCAGCTAGAAAGAATGGTGGACATTGTAACCAAAGATCACTATCTACATCGAAATCATTGTTCCATTTTTTCTTTACTCTCAGTTTCCTCATCTGTAAAATGGGACTATTTGCCTCATAGGGTTGTTTGGAGAATTAAATTTGATAATTTCATAAAGTACTTAGCACAGTGAGAACACCCAATATTAGTAATTTTCCTTATTTCAGTAAATGAATTTTAGTTTTTCTTTTGTGGATTTACAGAAAGATCTCAAGTACCACTTTAGAATTCTTATTTTAAAGCGCTGAATGTTTTAATTAAGTTTAAAATTCCAAAAGCTATACCTTCTTACTTAATGATAGGGCTACTAAGGGGAATGCTAGGCTTAAAAATAATTTCATGGTCCTAGTTTGTAAAATCAAAGTGACATTACTTCTCTAAGTTTCAAAATATACTTATTTTAATGCTACAAAAATGGCCTTGGAATTTAAACTCCACTGTTTAAATTCACTCATATCACTCATGTTATAGATTCTTAAGACTGTTCCTGGCTTGGTTGGTTACATCAAGGTACTTAACTTGTGCTTAAATTGCTTAAATCCAGTGGGCTGCCCTCTTGACCTGTCATGGGTCCATATGAAAATGCTCACATTCAGTGGGTATAAATGCTTCAGCCGATTTCTATTACTTTATACACTGTTCAGAGTTCAAGTCCAGTGAGAGCTACATCTCCAAAAATTTCTGTAATCTCAGTGGCAACCTTCATGTTACTGACCTGGGTTCCTGGACTCCTTAATCAATAGAAATTGCTAAGAGGCCGGATGAGAAATTCAAGCAAGGCGTTACTGGGACTCGTGCTGCAGCAGGAAGGAGGAAAAACAAGTAAAAGGTGCCCTTGCTCGCTCTCTGAGTTGGGGACAAGCTGGTCCCTTAGATGGGGTGAGGGTGGGAGTGGGGCGGGGATCCCACCGGAGGGGTGCTTTAGGTGATGTGCCCACCCCCTTGGTGGTGCTGGGTGTAGGGATGACATGCAGTCCCCTCGTTTTTTTCCCAACTCCTCAGATGTGATAGTTTATGATCTTTTTATATCTTGTTCAAAATTTGCCCCAACTGCTCATGCACATGGTTATTTTTAGCCCCTTATATTTTCTTTATATTTTGTTGCTGGAGGAGATGTTTGTCCAGGCGGAAGCAGGGCAGCAAAGGGCCCCAGGTCCCAGGTTTCAGGCGCCAGCCTGTTTCATTCATATCTTTTAGTTTCCAGAGATACAGAAGCACTTAGCTGAAACATGAAAGACTAATTCTGGGAGTTCCCGTCGTGGCTCAACCCAACTAGTATCCATGAGGACGTGGGTTCGATCCCTTACCTCACTCAGTGGGTTAAGGATCTGGCGTTGCTGTGAGTTGTGGTGTAGTTCGCAAACGCAGCTGGGAACCTGTGTTGCTGTGGCTGTGGTGTAGGCTGGCGGTACAGCTCTGATTCGACCCCTAGCCTGGGAACCTCCATATACCTTGGGTGTGGGCCTAAACACACAGACAAACACACACATAAAGAAAAAGAAAGAAAGACTAATTCCTCAAAAACTATCAGCAACAAAATTCCTCTTATTTTGTAAGACAATTTCCTCTGTCTTGGCCTCAGGCCTCTCAAGAGTTGGAAAAACTGGGGGTAAGGTCTTTGGGGATTATTCGGACCTAGTTTTGGCTTAAGACTCAATACGATTACACAAAATTATGCTACCACTTTAGCTTTTAAAAAAGTTGTCTATTTTTATATTTAACATGATGTCATTTTCACACATAACGGGATCCAAACACATCCACAAACTGCATTTGGTTGGTATTTCTCTTAAATTTTTTTGAATTTATAATAGTTTCCCCTTTTTAAAAAAAATGGCATTTATTTTTGAAGACACCCGGCCATTTGTCTTGCAGAATATCACACATTCTGGATCGTTTTGTCCTTCGCTTAAAGGACAGTGTCCACCTGGAATTAGTTTTGTGTCTCATGTGATGTAGAGAATTATTTACTATCTTTTTGGTGGAGTTTCTGGAAAAATCAAATGTAAATATATATGCCTACCATCTTTACCCAGAAGTTTATCTTCTGTCTTCAAAGTTCTGACCTAAAAAAGAGGTGTGTTCTGGGGCACAGCAGATTAAGGATCTGACTCTGCCACTGCAGTGACTTGAGTTGCTGCCGTTGGGGGGGGTTCGATCCCTGTCGGGGGAACTTCCACGTTGGAAGTGCTACAGTCAGTGTATATCACCCTATGGCCACATGCAATTTTTCGTACCCAAAGATGAACACACCTTCATCCAGTATCGGCTACAGCCATTCACTCCAAGAGGAATGTGGCCTTGGTAGGGAACAGTTTTTCACTCAGCAACTGTGTCGTTGAATTGGAGGTATCCTGAGCTATGGAACTCTAAGATCAGTGGCAACCTAGAGATTTTCTGCAGGGTGCTGTGTGATCTGAAAGTGTTTGGAAGCTCTAGGAAATACTTATTTGCCTGCTTTGTTCAAAATCTTCTTTCCTTGATGGTGTAACTGTATCTCTATAATGCCACATGTGCAAGTGAGTCATACACTTTAGTGTCAGATATTTCTTGGTTTTCACATACAGTGCAGCAGGAGCTAGATAAATGAATCATCTGCTAAAGGCCAAATTCAAATAAGATATCGCTAGCAAGGAAGCTCAAATAGAAATGAATGTGATGCTTTTCTTCTCCCAAAGAACTGACCACAAATTGAGCGAAGCACACTCTAAGGAAAGGGACTGTGTGCCCACCAGTTGAGTGTGGAGCTCATGGCAGTAGAAACAAGAAGAGACCACAGCAAAAGCAGTCGGTAAGATTTGACTGCGTTAATGGGCCATGGTAGTTGGCAAGGAAAAAAAAGTTCATTCTACAAGTTGGTGATGCTAAGTTACAGAGAGGTAGCAGCTAGATCATTACGACAACAGACACACTGATCTTTAGACTCTAGAGCTAGAATACAGTATGAATTGATTGGCTACAGAAAGTTGTAAAACGTGCCAAGATATATGACTGATTAGTGGCTAATTTGGGACGTTTTGTTTCTTTTTTTTAAATAAATACAGTTTTTAAAATTTATTTTTTTGGGGGCTGCGCCTCAGCGTGTGGAAGTCTGGGGCCAGGGATCAAAGCCCTCCCCAGGAGTGATAACACTGGATCCTTAACCTGCTGAGCCACCAGGGAACTCCTTTTTCTATTTGAAACAAAGCTGTTTTTTTGTTTTTTTAAGGTAGGACCGGTTGGATCCATGAGATATTACTGCCCACACCTAGTTTTTTTTTTTCCTTTTTGTATGACTGTGATCCAATGGCCACATGCTATTGCCTATAAATTCCTAAACTGAAAAACAAGGTCCTCAAAATAATCAGAAGGAAATTCAACAGACACTGTTAAAAACTCTTCTTGCTTTGCTTTTGGATATATTTCTTCAACCAGTAAGTTAGTGGTGCTTTCTTCTTCCTTGACTGGGAATGTTTTCATCAGTTCTCATGAAACATTTCTTCCCAATGCTAGTGAGATTTCCAACTAATTGAAGTGAATAAACACGCTTCTTTCAAAAGAATGTGCCATGTTACACAGAAAACAGGGCTTGAAAGGAATGGTTAAGAATCATTAGCCTTATTAATATGTTATTTTGGGTACTGTCAAGGGCACAGGGAACTCCAGTCTTTCGCAGTAGAATTCTTAGCTTCTAGGTGAGATTGCCTCCAGGCTGGAATAATTTAGTCACCTGACTTTCCTGTAACTTTTATTATTTTTGGCTTCATGAGGCAGCATTCATGCACAAGTGGTCCTTGTTCATTCCTCAAAAGTCTTTTGTAGGACACTGAGAGTCTTTCTCTTTCCCTACTTTGCTGCAAGAACTGTGCAAAATCTGTTCATTCCCAGGACTCGCATGCAAATCATCGATACAATTAGGATTCTGATTTTGCTATTACTTATTTCAAAGCGTCTTGGGTTTAACATTGTTATTTCTTGGTTTGGCAAGAGATAGCTCTCCCTTGAAACCATTTTATTAGATCTGATCATTTAGCACTGTTTTTAATAATTTGGTGGGGAAAACATTGTAAATTATCCTAGAGTCCAAGCCACTATGATTGTTATGGAAGGTCACCTGAATTATTTAAAACACTGAGTTTGTTAGACTTAAATTAAAAAAAAGTATTAGGAATGTATAAATTTCATGAACTATAACATCATGCCACATTCATATAACGATTTTTAATGTCCATCAACTACAAAGTATGTTACTTCCAAGCACTTCTATTTGTTTGGTCTTGAAAACTAGAGCGAGGGGGAAGCATCAGGAAGTTTCCAAAGTGTCCTGGGAGTTATTGAAATCCACTGTCTGTGCAGTGAAAGCCCCGTGACATTTCCAGAGCTGCTGTTTATTTTGGGATGTGAGGGATGTTCAAATTCTTTGTGCTCAAACCACAACATTTATGAGTGGCATGGGACAAAGACGCATGGCAGAGTGTAAGTGCTCAGGCAACCCTTAGCGGAAGGAAAGAGGCTATTGAATTACCGGAGTCAAGAGCAGGCAAATCCACCTGGGTTGGCAAGTGTAGCGGAGGCCGCCCCGGAAGACTAACACCCTTGTTTCACACCTGCCCGAGTGTGTCCACTCGCAAGGAACAGTGTGTTTCTGTCTTCTCACGTAAAGGGGAATATGAAGGTGCTGGGTACAAGCTTTTCCAAAGGGGAATACCTGCTACGCGGATGTCCAATGAAAACACCTTGGATTTCTCAACCGCCTCACACTATATCTGTTTTTGACTCTTTTCTTTTTTTTTTTTTTTTTTTTTTTTGTCTTTTGTCTTTTTAGGGCCATGCCTACAGCATATGGAGGTTCCCCGGCTAGGGGTTGAATCAGAGCTACAGCTGCCGGCCTACACCACAGGCACAGCAATGCCAGATCTGAGCCACATCTTCGACCTACACCACAGCTCACGGCTATGCCGGATCCTTCATCCACTGAGCGAGGCCAGGGATCGAACCCGCAACCTCATGGTTCCTAGTCGGATTCGTTTCCACTGCGCCACAACAGAAACTCCTATTTTTGACTCTTTTAGCCATAGGTTTCACTACAATATTTCCCTGAACTATCTGGACATTGTAATAAGAACTAAGAATTACTTCCTTTTTCTTTCTTTCTTTCTTGAGGTAAAATAATCTCAGATTACAACATAAAGATTCAATATTTGTATATATTGGGAAATGATCACAGCCATAAATCTAGTTAACATCCATTCCCATCCATAATTTACCTTCTTTTCTTTCATACATTTCTTTCTTTAAAAACAAAAACCAGGGAGTTCCCATTGTGGCTCAGAAGTAACAAACACAACTAGTATTCATGAGGATGCGGGTTTGATCCCTGGCCTTGTTCAGTGGGTTAAGGATTCAGCATTGCTGTGAGCTGTGGTGTAGGTGACAGACTCCATTTGGATCCCACATTGCTGTGGTTGTGGCAGCTGCAGCTCTAATTTGACCCCTAGCCTAGGAATTTCCATAGGCCACAGGTGTGGCCCTAAAAAATAAAAACAAACAAACAAACAAAAAAAAACCCCCAAAAAACAGGAGTTCCCATTGTGGCTCAGCAGTTACAAACCCAACTAGTATCCATGAGGATTCAGGTTCAATCCCTGGCCTCATTTAGTGGCTTAAGGATCTGGCGTTGCTGTGAGCAGATGCAGCTCGAATCTCTCATTGCTGTGGCTGTGGTGTAGGCCAACAGGTGCAGCTCTGATATAGCCCCTAGTCTGGGAACTTCCATATGCCACAGGTGCAGCCCTAAAAAGCAAAAAACAAAAACAAAACCAGGAGTTCCCTGGTGGCCTAGCTGTTTAGGATTCGGCAGTGTCACTGCTCTGGCTTGGGTTCAGTCCCTAGGCCAGGAACATCTTCATGCCACAGATATGGCCAATAAATAAATAAATACAAAATAAAGGAAGGAAGTCACTTATCTAAGTTCACGTACTAAATTCCTAAAAGCATCCCTGCCGTTCAACCACATTAGACTCTAGTAAGAGAAAATGGATCATCCTGACTAAGTGATAAAATATGGTGAACTTTAAATTAGGATATAATAGCAGTAACCTAGTTCTCTATTTTGCATTTTTGAGCACTACTTCATTTTCAAATAAGAATTCCATACATTTGATTATCAATATGAATGTGAAATTCCTTAAAGAGAGAGAAGTTGATTCATACTCTAAAGTTAACAGGGTCTCAATTTTTCTAAAAGGCTATTAGACATCACTACATCCTCGTTATGAAATTCTTGTTTAAATTATGGTTAAATAAGATAAAGGTGTAAAGGTTACATAAAGAAAGACATAATCTTTAAGAAAGAAACTTCTGGGTATTGATTGCTCAGTATTTACACTTTTTAAAAGAGAGTAAATAGACCCACACTTATTCAAGCATTGGATTTTTAACAAAGGCACCAAAGCCAAAGCAATGGGAATTTAAACAGATGGTGCTGAAATAGCTGGAGAGGCATAGGAAAGTGAACTTTGCTCCCTAGTTCACATAAAGGACATCAGTGTTAAACAGAGGTATGTCGTAGCTTAAATAGAAAAGCTAAAACCATGAAGTTTTAGAGGAAAACATAGGAGAACAACCTCATTACTTGAAGGTAGACAAAAGCGTCTCAAACAGTTCACCAAAAGCATAACTGTAAGAGAGACGGTGGGATAGGTATATTTATATTATATTATATTATATTATATTATATTATATTATATTATATTATATTATATAGACTTAATTAAAATTTTAAACTTCTTGGAGTTTCCATCATGGCTCAGTGGTTAACGAACCTGACTAGTATCCATGAGGATGCAGGTTCAATCCCTGGCCTCGCTCAGTGGGTTAAGGATCTGACATTGCTATGAACTGTGGTGTAGGCTGCAGACATGGCTTGGATCCTGCTTTGCTGTGCTGTGGTGTGGTGTAGGCTGGCAGCTTCAGCTCCAATTGGACCCCTAGCCTGGAACCTCAGGCGTGGCCCTAAAAAAAGACAAGACCAAAAAAAAAATTAAAACTTCTCATCAAAAATAACTTTGAAAAATGGAGTTCCTGTCGTGGAGCAGCAGAGGCTAATCCGACTAGGAACCATGAGGTTGTGGGTTCGATCCCTGGCCATGCTCGGTGGGTTGGCGATCCAGCATTGCCGTGGGCTGTGGTGTAGTTCACAGATGTGGCTTGGATTTGGCGTTGCTGTGGCTCTGGTGTAGGCCAGCAGGAATAGCTCCGATTGGACTCCTAGCCTGGGAACCTCCATATGCCGTGGGTGTGGCCCTTAAAAAAAGGACAAAAGACCAAAAAAAAAAAAAAATACTTTGAAAATAGTTCCACCACACACTGAGAGTAAACATTCCCTAAACACACATCTGTCAAAGGGCTGATATCTAGACTATTTAAAGAACTCCTACAATGATGAAAGAAATAACCCAATAAAAAATGGTCAAAAGATTTTCAGAGACTTCAGAAAAGAAGCATTTGAAAGGCAATAAGCACACAAAGGTGTGCTCAATACCATTAGTTATCAGGGAAATGCAAATTAAAATCACAATGAGATACTGCTGCATACCCACTAAAATGGTTAAAATAAAAGACTAATAACATCAAATGTTGGCAAAGATGTGGAGCAGCTAGAATTCCCATACATTGTTACTGAGAATGTAAAATAGCACAACTCTTTAGCAAAAAGTCAGGTATTTCTTACAAAACTAAACCTACACCTGCTCTGGAACCCAATAAATCTGATCCTAGATATTTACCCATGATAACATATGTTCACAAAAAGACTCTTCCAAGAATATTCATAACGTGTTATTTGTAATTACTCAAAAACTGGAAACAGCCCAAATGTTCATCTGTGGGAAAAAAATGGGTAGGGAAACTGTGATATCTCCAGATAATGAACTACTGCTCAGAAAAGAAAAAAAAGAGGATAAAAGAAAGAGGGAAAGAAATAAACTATACATAAAACATGGATCAACATGGAGGAATCTTTAAAATATACTGAACGAAAGAAACCTTGTATGAAAGAGTACATACTATTTGACTCAATTTAGATAAATTCTGGAAAAAATAAGAAAAATGGTGGGGTGAGGATTGACGGGAAGAGTATGAGGAAAATTTCTGGAGAGAAGTTAGTATCCTACATATTAATAGGAGCTTGGGGGGGGTTGTTTGTTGGGGGGAGTTGTTGCTTTTTTTGGCCTTGCCTACAGCATGTGGAAGTTCTGGGTCAGGGATCAAATCTGGACCAGAGTTGTGACCTGAGCCACAGCTGTGGCAATACTGGATCCTTAACCCACCCTGCCACAAGGGAACTCTAATAGGGGCTTGTTTTGCTTACAAAGATGTACATGGTGTCAAAAGTCAGTGAATATACACATAAGATTTATGCATTTCATTGTATTTAAATTTTACATCGAAAGAAAAAAATTTAACCTCTAGCTAATGATGTTCATGTTGAAGTATTTAAAAGATACTGTGCCAGTGCCTACCATTATTCTAAAATGCTCCAAAAAATAAGATGGATTGAAGGATGGATAATAAGAGGGAAGAAGAGAAGGATGGGATAAGAGATTAAAAGAGAAGGGAAGAAAGCAAGTAGAATGTTGACACTAGCATCTAGGTAGTGGGTACCATATACAGTATATTAGTCAGCTTGGGCTGCCTTAATAAAATGCTACAGACTGGGTGGCTTAAATAACTGATATTAATTTCTGCACAGTTCTGGAGACTGAAGGCCAGGATCAGGTGACATCATGGTTGGTAGGTGTCTGGAGAGGGTTCTCTCCTTGGGTGGCAGACACCATCTCACTCTGTCCTCACGTGATAGGGAGATTGCTCTTCCTCTTCTGATAAGGCCACTAATTCTATCAGATTAGGGCCACCGTTACTACCAGGATTCAACCTTACTTACCACCTAGAAGCCCTTCTCCAAAGATAGTCAAATGCAGGTTGGGTTAGGGCTTCAACATATAAATTGGGGTGGGGCAGGGGAACAATTCAATCCACAGCAATGGGTATTCACTGTAAAATTTTCTTTCAATGTTGCTATGTATTTATGTATTTTTAGAATAAAATGTTGACAAAAAAAAGAAGGTAGGTTTTTAAGAGAAAGAACTGCTCTTCCAGGGATTTTTTTTTTTTTTTTTTTTTTTTTTTTTTTTGTCTTTTTGCTATTTCTGGGGCCGCTCCTGCGGCATATGGAGATTCCCAGGCTAGGGGTTGAATCGGAGCTGTAGCCACCAGCCTACGCCAGAGCCACAGCAACGTGGGATCCGAGCCGCGTCTGCAACCTACACCACAGCTCACGGCAACGCCAGATCCTTAACCCACTGAGCAAGGGCAGGGACCGAACCCACAACCTCATGGTTCCTAGTCGGATTCGTTAACCACTGCGCCACGATGGGAACTCCTCCTCTTCCAGGGATCTTTAGATACACCTCCTTCCTAAAACTGTTTTGCAGAATTGCTTTCTGCTAAGCCTATTTGACAGTAAATAAATGATGAATTTGTTCAACCCATTAAAAGATAATTCAGGCTGGAGTTCCGAGTGTCTCCCAGTCACTGGAGAGGTATAAGAAGTAGAAGGGAAAAGACTCAGGTCAAATAAATGCAGCACTCACTGAGCATTCCCTACCAGCTCACCTTGCGGGACGTGACGATGTGGAAGACCTAGATCTTTTACCGGCAGGGGGCACGCTCTCACTGGGTGGCCCTGAAGAATGGAGCCAAGTTCAGGTCTAGAGGTGGTACAGGTGAAGCATAAACACCAGCTCCACAGGTTCCTCCTCACAGTCTTGTTCTGACTTCCTCCCACCGCTGGTCCCTGCACAGACCGTTGG
Source organism: Sus scrofa (assembly GCF_054392235.1). NCBI lineage: Eukaryota > Metazoa > Chordata > Mammalia > Artiodactyla > Suidae > Sus > Sus scrofa. The sequence goes on from NC_139393.1 coordinate 72,310,900, forward strand.
CTCTGTCTACACCACACAGCAGGGCTCCACCTCATTCATCAAGCCCCAGCCCCAGCCCATTTCCTCAGAGACATTCTCCCTGACCCAGAGCACAAATCAGGTTCTTTGTTATACAGGTTCCAAGGACAGTAGTCCTTTATTTCAGAGCATTGATTCAATTCATAATTATACGGTCACTGGAGGGATCATTTGAGAACTGTGTGTCTCCTCTACTAGATTTTTTTTTTTTTTTTTTTTTTTTTTTTTTAATGGCTGTACCCACAGCATATGGCAGTTTCTGGGCCAGGGACTGAATCTGAGCCACAGCTGTAACCTATGCCACAATTGTGGCAATGCCAGATCCTTTAACTCTACTGTGCCGGGCCTGGAATGGAACCCTCACCTCTGCGGCAATCTGAGCTGCTGCAGCTGGATTCTTAACCCTCTGGCCATGGCAGGCCTACGCCAGAGCCATAGCAACTCGGGATCCGAGCCGCGTCTGCAACCTACACCACAGCTCACGGCAACGCCGGATCCTTTACCCACTGAGCAAGGGCAGGGACCAAACCCACAACCTCATGGTTCCTGGTCGGATTCGTTAACCACTGCGCCACGACGGGAACTCCTCTACTAGATTTTAAACTCAATGCCAAACAAACTGTATTTCCTTTGTAGTTCCTATTTAATTATAATAATATCCCAGCAATTAGCAGCATCTGTTACATAGAAGTTTACACAGGAAAACAGAAATATTGGGTCTGCGATTTTTTTCTCTCAACAGAAAAGGGAAAAAAAAAAAAAAAAACCCCACACACTGTTATCACCATAGGAATTGACTTCCAGGATAACTTGATAAAATAAATTTAAGAAAATATATTTTAAATTCAAAGGTCAATGTTTGCAGAGTCTTAGGCTGAAAACACCGTGGGTCATCTGGTCCACCTTAAGTTTTTTTAAAAAAAAAACTATTTATGTCAAACTGTTAAAGAATTGCAACCAAATCAATTCTCAATTCTCTGGAAACTGATCATTATATGAAGCATTTTGTACAATGCTTGAGTCACAGTAATAATTGTATATTTATTATTAGTGGTAGCAATATTATCAGAAAACCTCTAAGTTGTAGAGCATTATTTTGAAAATAGCACCGGTTTTGGACCATAAAAACACCTGGATTAAATCCCTACTCTCCCACTAACTGGGCCTATAGCTTTGAGGAGTTCACTTAATATCTCCAAAATTCAGTTTTTGCCTCCTGGCATCCAATACATGGCAGCCTATAGTTATAAGAATCACAATGACAATGAATTAGAATCTGTTTAACTTGGAGTTCCTGTTGTGGCTCAGTGGTAACAAAACCAATTTAGTATCCATAGGGATGCAGGTTCAATCCCTGGCCTCGCTAAATGGGTTAAGGATCCGGTGTTGCCATGAGCTGTGGCGTAGCTCGCAGATGTGGCTTGGATCCTGTGTTGCTGTGGCTGAGGCTTAGGCCTCAGCTGCAACTCCAATTCAACCCCTAGCCTGGGAACTTCCATATGTAGCAGTTGTGTGCTCCCCCCCCCACCCACCCACCCCTGCCCAATAAAAACCTCACAGGCTAGCAGAGAAATAAGTACAAACTCCAATTCTGTGTAGTAGAATGTGTAGCAGGAATGGAAACAAGCCCCCAAAAGGAATGGGAGAGGAACTCTCAGACCTGGCCTGGTGAGGAGGAAAGAGTCATGGTCAATTCAAAACAGTTAATGAGAGGGCATTCTCCAGGCTGATTAAGCGGAAAAGAGACATTCTGAGCAGAGGAACACTGAAGAGTGTCTGGGTACGATCCCAGCAGAGTGTTCCAAAGTCGGGTGTGGCAGGAGATGGGCAGCTGATCCTGGGGATCTAGTACGTTATGATAAAATGCATGGATTTCATACCGTGGGAGGTGAGAACCAGGAAAGTAATCAGAGAAGTAATCAGACTTATCATTTAGGAAAATCACCTGGGTCGTCCAAAGGTGGGTGGTTTAGAAGGGGTGAGGCTAGAGGCAGGGAGACCAGTCAGGAGGCTGCAGAGACAGGCAACAGGAGCGGTGATGAGGACCTGGACTGGGAAGAGCTGTGTGGGCAGGGAGAGGTGAGAATGACTCAGGAGACAGTTCTGGGCTTGAGTCAAGCAGATGGGGTGATGCAGAGCTCAGGGGGGAGTGAGGGGTCCAAGATGACACATGAGGAATCATGACCAGCTCAAGGGAGTGAGAGGGTGGGCAAACAGATCCAGTTCCATGAATCGGTGTAGAGATGACAGAAAGACAGGGGCAGGTGAGAAGCAGAGGGATGCCAAGGTGAAGGTGAGACTTTTGAGTTTAGACATGCCTGAGTTGGCAGTCCCTGTGAGCCACCAAGAGAAAGGAGAAGCTGGTCCCGTAGGGACTAGAAATCAGAAGGGTCAAGGAATCCTATTTTGGAGCCGCCAGTTTGCCCAGGGGATGAGGATGACACGGAGAGGGTAAGTGCCCAGCACAGAACGCTGGGGTGGCAGCCCCAGTGGAGGAGATAGGAAGGACCACGGAGTAGGCAGAGAAATAGAAGTGAGGTTGGGGTCATGCAAGCTAAAGGAAGACGTTATTTCACAAGGAGGAACCGGACAACTTTGTCAAAAGCTGCAGAAAAGTCGCAGCGCTGCTCAGGTCGTGCAAAGCCACTGCCCCCCTTTGCCTGCCACCTTTATTGGAGAGAGAAAGACAGGAAACTAGACTGCAGTCACTGCAGTGACCGCCCGGTGGAAAGAGACATCGCGATGACAGACAACTCTACTAAGATGCTTGGTTGAAACGAAAATGGAAAAACATTTTCAAAGTGTCCCTCCAGATATTTTTAAATATTTTAGTGCCTTTTTCTAAAAGTGAAAGAAAGAAACCACTCCTTGAGATCTGCTTCATGCAGGCAGAAAGGTCACCCCAGGGATAATTTGAGACTACAAAATTATAGTCTCAAGAGGAAGATAAGTGCTTACCCCTGTTTTCTAGACCATGTTGGCCCTAAGAAACATGACTCTATAATTCAACTATGGGGCTGAATTTCCCAACACATTCTGATTAAAATGAAACAGTAGATTCCTAATTCTGGGTCCTCCAGATGCCCATTTTTGCCTTGGGCCCTGTTAGTGCTGCCTTTGCAATGTCCTCACATCTGTCCTTTCTTCTCCTTTCCCACGGGCTCTAAAACAAAACTTGTGTTTATTTTTAAGCCGAGTTCACATCTAAATGTCTTCACCATCTTTATCCAAAAGAGGGTGCAAATTTCTCGTGAACTGTGGTACCGTGTTTCACAAAATTTCCTGGCTCTTCATAGTATTTCAGTTTCACAGCTGCTGTAATTTAATGCCGAAATATTATTCCTGGGGTATGTGCATATGAATTAAGTCCTATTGTGTGAATGCTAATTAAAAGCCTTTTGCTTCTTCAGAGTAATATCAGAGAAGAGCCAGACTACTGGGAAAGTAAAGAAAGAAGTTGAAGCTGACGTTCTATTTTGGGTAGCCAAGTCAAATTAAGTTGACATTTTAAAATTAAACATTAAATGGAGTTAAAAAAAAACTGTTTACAATCTTCTAATTTTAGGGTTTATTTCCATTCTACTACTGGCTTAAAAAATGACTGGTGAAGCCCTGGAGCTTAGAACTTTTGTGGGGGTGGTTAATAGGTAATGATAGGGTTTGGTTTTTGTTTTGGATTCTTAGGGCCATAGCTGGAATTGCTCATATTTTGAACACTCAGTAACATAGCTCTTCTTACATCTAAGAAGCAGCATGGCTGTGAACAGAGGGGATAATGTGAATTCCGATCTCAGCTAGTCCTTCAGGTTGATTCTCCATGATTTGTATGTATTTCTTTAGGGCAATGATGTGCCAAAGATATGTTGAATTACTGGTGGGCTTCCTAAGTTCAGGTTATGGAAATAGAAGGAAAATGCAAAGGTTGTAATGTACTATAAGCACACTTGAACAGAAATCCACTTAACCAAATTCTGTACTTAAAACGTATGGGTTAAAGAACAACCTCATTCCACAGAATGGCTCTTCCAAATCTGAAGGCCCTATGCATTCATTAGCTTATTCCTGCTTCTATATAGCTGGCTTGGGTTCCCCACTCCAGCTTCTTTCTCTGTGGTCCCTGACTGCCTGGTATTTTGCTGGTGTGTGGTAGCAATGAACGCTTACCTAGGGAAGACACCACCATTTTAATTGGCTTCTAGCCCCTAAAACTGAACACACAAATGATGAGTAGAACATCACTGAAATTGTATTTGTTGACTGATGAGGCACTAAGTCATTATTACTTACGACCCAAACAACGCCATCCTCCAGTGGCAACATACAAATAGCCCTAAGTGAGGGAATAGCTAAATTCCCAGTCCCTCTTTATGCATCAGTCTAAAAGGACATTGCCAAGATCTGCATACATTTTTGATAGAGAACCAACACGGCAACAATAACCAAGCATTATTTCCAGTTTTCATTTAATTACAAATCTATGACCCATTGCCAAATTATTTCCAAGAATTACCAGTACGTGCTCATACCTATCCTCTTTCTGTGATTATAGAGTGCTAGAACTCGATTCATCCCACCGATTTCTGCCTGTGACTGGCCAAAACTTCCCTCATCATGCATCCCCTCCCACCTGCAAGGTCAATGGGTGTATTCACCTTGAAATTCTCCTGCTGCATCATATCCATCTTCCTCCTTGTCTGACTGTAAGAGTCATTCTCATCTTCTCTGTGGCACAACCTGGACGACATTCTCTTGTCTGGATTTGGGGGGCCTGCGATGCCTCCTTTTCCTCTGCCCCTGGCACAGCCAACACCCTTGTTTTGCAGCATCCCTTATGGCAACATCCCAACCCCCTTAGATTCCATCCTATAGACTCCACCAAGAAGGCAAGTTTTTAAATACTCAACTCATTTGATGGCATCAAACTCTGTTACATTTCTGAAACTTTCTATTGCTCTCCAACAATGGAAACCAGATCAATCAACCACCAAAAATGTCTGAGAACAGGTATGTGAAAATGGAGGCTACAAAGGTATCTAAGACACAAGCACATCTTAACAATAATACAGAAAAAAGGCTGAGGATCCTGGGGATAGGACTGGATTTTAAGTCTGTTTTCACATTTGATATTTCTACTGAGACATGTGGGAATATGCAGTATTTCAATGTATCTTCTCTGAAATGATAATTTCCCGATTGGTACATGACTTTAAAAGCTATGCCACATTCACCGGTGTAAAACTCACATACCAAAATCAATCTGTTTAGAAAATGAATTTGATATAATAATACAAGTTTTAAAAAAGGCTCAATTAAAAATGTGCAGCTAGAAGAAAGCTCTTGCATTATTTATTTAAGAGCATTAATAATACATAAAGGTAAATGGGTAATAAAAGCTAACTACAAGATGTCTTTATTTCTTATGGAAGTTATATTTTCTGCCTTTCTGGAAGACTGTCACGACACAATTTACATATTCCTTTTTTTTTTTTTTTTTGAAAAACTGTGGGGGAGTTCCCGTCGTGGCGCAGTGGTTAACGAATCCGACTAGGAACCATGAGGTTGCGGGTTCGGTCCCTGCCCTTGCTCAGTGGGTTAACGATCCGGCGTTGCCGTGAGCTGTGGTGTAGGTTGCAGACGCGGCTCGGATCCAGCGTTGCTGTGGCTCTGGCGTAGGCCAGTGGCTACAGCTCCGATTCGACCCCTAGCCTGGGAACCTCCATATGCCGCGGGAGCGGCCCAAAGAAATAGCAAAAAGACAAAAAAAAAAAAAAAAAAAAAAAAAAAAAAAAAAAAAAGAAAAACTGTGGGACTCAGCAAATGTTCATTATTTTGAACTCAAATGATTATGATTCCTTTGGTTCCTATCCAGTTTCCAAAGGATAATCTTGATCCTTTGACAAACATTTATCTTTAAGAATGACTTACCACTGAAATCTAGCAGGATATATATTAAATTACAAAAGATCATTTTTAATTCCTTCTCTGAATGAGATAAGAAACACATGGCATATATGTAGCCTTTGAAAATATCAGGGAAAAAAAACTAAAACAAAAATTAGATGCTAGTTAGTGGCTCTGAGAAATGATATTTTTAGAGCTGGCTCCCTTTGTTACCTATAAAAACACGATTACATCTCTGACTTAAAAGCTGGAGTGTAGTTTCTTGGTTGGACTTTTTGCTTTTCCCCACTGATACAGACAATATTAGTTTACTTCCCTGTGACACTTGCTTGTTTAGAACTGAAAGAATATCTTTAATTTTTTAATTTTTTTGTCTTTTTAGGGCCGCACCCGAAGCATATGGAGGTTCCCAGGCTAGGGGTCGAATCCGAGCTGTAGCTGCTGGCCTACACCACAGTCACAGCAACATGGGATGTGAGCCTTGTCTGCAACCTACACTACAGCACACAGCAACGCCAGATCCTTAACCCACTGAGGGAGGCTGAGGATCAAACCCGTGTCCTCAGGGGTGTTCGTTGGGTTCGTTAACTACTGAGCCATGATGGGAACTCCTGAAAGAGTACTTTTTTTTTTCCTGTTCTTAGAGCAATTCTTTTTTTTTTTTTTTTTTTTTTTCGTCTTTTTGCTATTTCTTGGGCCGCTCCTGCGGCATATGGAGGTTCCCAGGCTAGGGGTCTAATCGGAGCTGTAGCCACCAGCCTTTGCCAGAGCCACAGCAACGTGGGATCCGAGCCGCGTCTGCAACCTACACCACAGCTCACGGCAACGCCAGATCCTTAACCCACTGAGCAAGGGCAGAGATTGAACCCTCAACCTCATGGTTCCTAGTCGGATTCGTTAACCACTGCGCCACGACGGGAACTCCTTTTTTTTTTTTTTTTTAATTTTCCCACTGTACAGCAAGGGGATCAAGTTATCCTTACATGTATACATTACAATTACATTTTTTCCCCACCCTTTGTTCTGTTGCAACATGAGTATCTAGACAAAGTTCTCAGTGCTACTCAGCAGGATCTCCTTGTAAATCTATTCTAAGTTGTGTCTGATAAGGCCAAGCTCCGGATCCCTCTCACTCCCTACCCCTCCCATCAGGCAGCCACAAGTCTCTTCTCCAAGTCCATGATTTTCTTTTCTGAGGAGATGTTCATTTGTGCTGGATATTAGATTCCAGTTATAAGTGATATCATATGGTATTTGTCTTTGTCTTTCTAGCTCATTTCACTCAGTAGGAGATTCTCTAGTTCCATCCATGTTGCTGCAAATGGCATGATGTCATTCTTTTTTATGGCTGAGTAGTATTCCATTGTGTATATAGACCACATCTTCCGAATCCAATCCTCTGTCGATGGACATTTGGGTTGTTTCCATGTCCTGGCTATTGTGAATAGTGCTGCAATGAATATGCGGGTGCATGTGTCTCTTTTAAGTAGAGTTTTGTCTGGATAGATGCCCAAGAGTGGGATTGCGGGGTCATATGGAAGTTCTATGGATAGATTTCTAAGGTATCTCCAAACTGTGCTCCATAGTGGCTGTACCAGTTTACATTCCCACCAGCAGTGCAGGAGGGTTCCCTTTTCTCCACAGCCCCTCCAGCACTTGTTCTTTGTGGATTTATTAATGATGGCCATTCTGACTGGTGTGAGGTGGTATCTCGTGGTAGTTTTGATTTGCATTTCTCTTATAATCAGTGATGTTGAGCATTTTCTCATGTGTTTACTGGCCATCTGTATATCTTCCTTAGAGAAATGTCTATTCAGGTCTTTTGCCCATTTTTCCACTGCATTGTTGGCTTTTTTGCTGTTGGGTTGTATAAGTTGTTTATATATTCTAGAGATTAAGCTTGTCGGTTGCATCATTTGAAACTATATTCTCCCATTCTGAAAGTTGTCTTTTTGTTTTCTTTTTGATTTCCTTTGCTGTGCCAAAGCTTTTCAGTTTGATGAGGTCCCATGGGTTTATTTTTGCTCTAATTTCTATTGCTTTGGGAGACTGACCTGAGAAAATATTCATGATGTTGATGTCAGAGAGTGTTTTGCCTATGTTTTCTTCTAGGAGTTTGATGGTGTCCTGTCATATATTTAAGTCTTTCAGCCATTTTGAGTTTATTTTTGTGCATGGTGTGAGGGTGTGTTCTAGTTTCTTTGCTTTGCATGCAGCCGTCCAGGTTTCCCAGCAATGCTTGCTGAATAGACTTTCTTTTTCCCATTTTATGTTCTTGCCTCCCTTGTCAAAGATTAATTGACCATAGGTGTCAGGGTTTATTTCCGGATTCTCTATTCTGTTCCATTGGTCTGTCTGTCTGTTTTGGTACCAGTACCACACTGTTTTGATGACTGTGGCTTTGTAGTATTTCTTGAAGTCTGGGAGACTTATGCCTCCTGCTTGGTTTTTGTTTCTCAGGATTGCTTTGGCGATTCTGGGTCTTTTGTGGTTCCATATAAATGTTTGGATTGTTTGTTCTAGTTCTGTGAAAAATGTCATGGGTAATTTGATAGGGATTGCATTGAATCTGTAGATTGCTTTGGGTAGTATGGCCATTTTTACAATATTGATTTTCCCAATCCAGGAACATGGAATATCTTTACATTTCTTTACATCTTCTTTGATTTCTTTGATTAAAGTTTTATAGTTCTCAGCATATAGGTCCTTTACCTCCTTGGTCAGGTGTATTCCGAGGTATTTGATTTTGTGAGGTGCAATTGAAAGAGTATTTTTAAAGTTTCGAGGTGTACGTACTTAGGCGCGCTTGGACGGTTCTGTTTAAGAGAGCTTGGTCACAGCAGTGGGCCTAGGAAGTCGCCCGCAGTTGACAAGTGGGTGACTTGGAACACGGCGTGGAGCAGCCCCGGGGCCCGGGGCCCACACTGAGAAATCAGCGTTAGCTGTGCACACTAACCGTGGCTCTGTCTCTAACCTGCGGTGAGGCTTCTACACACGGCTTAATTCCAGCCATGAAAGTAAACATCAGCACCAGGGCCCGAGAGCAGATCAGAGAGAATCAGACCATGTCCACATAAACCCCTAACTCGCCCTGCCTTTCTCTCTGACGCCATCAGGGCCAGAGAGCGACCAGGCTCTAGGTTACTGTTCTTTGCTTCCAAATAAAAGAGGCAAATGTCAGCAAGTGACCAGAACCAGGAGGACCTGGGGCCACTGAGGTGAGGATGAACAAAACCTGAGCAGAATTTGAAAACCGAAGGATAAGTCTCTGCGGTGGTGAGAGAAAAAGATTTTAACTCTCCTGCCGGTTCCCTGCGGACAACGACTCCATCACACTCTTGCCTCTGCTGCTCGGAGTTTGAACCTTCCTTTCAGTCCTGTTTCTCTCTTTCCCCGGGTCTCCCATTCCTTGTTTTTGCTTTGTCAGCACTGTTTGCAGGGGAGGGGGAAACAATATTCTCCCATAACATTTTTTATTTCCTCCTCCCAGTATTGGAGCGAAGGCAGAATTTTGCAGACTCTCTCTGCAAACTCTTTAGAACTGACTTTTTAGATGGAAAAATGGGCCCAAGTAAATGTGTGAGTTAAAGTAGTGACAAATCTACAGCTAGTTCCCAGATCCTTTAAATGTGTTATTTCCACACATTTCACCCAAGCATGATGATTAAAAAAAACCCCAAACGCCCAAACTTCCAATATTGCATTGACCTCATATTTTTCATATGTAAAAGGGATATTCCATGTTCAATAATTTACAACCATAGGAATTCAGAGGAGGAGGACACTATGGTGGCTATGATGCCATCCCATGAAACTCCAACATTTCATATTTGCAGGAATTATTTGATTTAGAAAACGAATGTATAGGAGTTCCCGTCGTGGCTCAGTGGTTAATGAATCCGACTAGGAATCATGAGGTTGCAGGTTCGATTTTTGGCCCTGCTCAGTGGGTTAAGGATCCGGCATTGCCGTGAGCTGTGGTGTAGGTTGCAGACGCGGCTCGGATCCCACGTTGCTGTGGCTCTGGTGTGGGCCAGCGGCTACAGCTCTGATTCGACCCTTAGCCTGGGAACCTCCATATGCCTCGGGAGCAGCCCTAGAAATGGCAAAAAGACAAAAATAAATAAATAAATAAATAAAATAGAAAACAAATGCATAGGAGTTCCTGTCAGTGGCACAGAGGAAACCAATCCAACTGGGAACCATAAGGTTGCGGGTTCAATTCCTGGCCTTGCTCAGTGGGTTAAGAATCCAGCCTTGCTGTTAGCTCTGGTGTAGGTCGGCAGCTACAGCTCCAATTGGACCCCTAGCCTGGGAACCTCCATATGCCATGGGTGCAGCCCTAAAAAGCCAAAAAAGAAAGAAAGAAAGAAAGGAAAAAAGAAAATGAATATATTTCAAAAGGCAAGGTGATTTTGAATCGTAGTCACAAATGTGGTTCATCTTTGGCCCCATTTGGCCAGAAATAACATTGCCCTAAAAATATGTATGCTGCATTCAGTAATCAAAAAGGTTATAGTCTAAGTCAAAGTCTTGGTCACAATCATCATTAAAAATAGTCATAATCGGAAAAAAAGGAGTTCTCATCGTGGCTCAGCAGAAACAAATCTGACTAGTATCCATGAGGACACAGGTTCAATCCCTGGCCTCACTCAGTGAGTTAAGGATCCTGTGTACAACGACTCCATCACACTCTTGCCTCTGCTGCTCGGAGTTTGAAGCTTCCTTTCAGTCCTGTTTCTCTCTCTCCCTGTGTCTCACAGGCATTGCCAAGAGCTGTGGTGTAGGTCTCAGAGGCAGCTCAGATCTGGCGTCGCTGTAGCTGTGGTGCAGGTCAGCAGCTGTAGCTCCGATTTGACCCCTAGCCAGGGAACCTCCATATGCCACCGGTGCAGCCCTAAAAGCCAAAAAAACAAAACAAAACAAGTCATAATCAGTAAAGACCCACATTTGTCCAGTGATTTGGTAAAGCAAACACCAGTCTATGTGGGGGTAAAATTTACCCTTTTAAGGAGTCTTCTGCCCTGAGATTGAGTCACCTAGAGCTTTCCCAGATGGTGAGAAAATAAGAATAATGTCACTTTCTTTTGGCCGCACCCACAGCATGTAGAAGTTCCTGGGCCAGGAATTGAACCCGAGCTACAGCAGTGTCCAGAGCCACAGCGGTGACAACTCTAAACCTGCTATGCCACCAGGAACTGCCTGAATAGGGTCATTTTTAAATAGGTAAGATTGCGGACACTAAATAGAACCAAGCTGAGCTTTTCCCTAAACCAGTGAAGGATAAACATCTCGAAAGTCAAAATGAATTGGCTGTTAGGAAAAAGGATACAAAAAACTGCTGACCCTAATCTGTGAGTGAAGTTACCTCATGGCTATTCCTGGCAGAAGATAGGGAGTTAACTCTGTTTACAAATGGGGCAGAACAAAACATGAAAAAACACAGTGTTTTCCTAAATTCATATTGTGTGATTCCTGATCATCTGTAGAAAACTTCTTTCATGATAAATACATTATTTGTATATGTATGTATAACAGGTTTTCAACACAAAAAAGAGCGTTATTTGGGGACTAATTTGATCATTTGAAGCCTAAAATAATACCCCACTTTGTTGCAAGATTATAATTTGAAAGGATATGATTTTTATTCATTCAAAAAGATGATTTACTCAAAAGAGCAATAAAAATTAGACATTGACAGGTTTTAAGTGGTAATGCTTAACATTCATCCAGTATTTTAAGTCAATTATCCTTTTTGACTAATAAAATTAAATTCAACAATTACCTGTCAAATAACTCACAACATAGCCAGTTTTATAACGTCTATGCTTTAATTTATTTGATCCTCTCAACTGGATCTGAAAATTAGTACAAAATAATGGAATTTGATTATCTGCTTTTTTCCTCTGCAGTATATAAACTCTAGAAACTGACAAACAAAATATCAGTTTGCTTAAACAAACTACATTGGCTGTTTTATACCATGTCAGAAAAGTACAATATATTCTTTCATATAGTGTTTTGATTGGAAAACAAAACATGACTTATAGGATTTGTTTGTCAGAGTTATATTTGAAATCCTAGAGGTGTGGCAGTTATAATAATTGCAGGCAAAACATGACATCAACTTTGTTCTTTAGACCTTTTTAATTTTTCACGAACCCTAAATCAAACATAGAAACAGCTATTGCTTTGAACCACAAAAAGAGGTGTGTCTATTATCTGTCTACTGTATTATCAGCATACAATTTCATTGTTATTTCCTTTCTTTTCATTCAAAGGCCATTTGTAGAGATGACTCTGCATTAACTTGAAACAAAAAACCTCCCAGTATTATACCTGTAAATATTTTAAGGGCACGAATATATCATTGAGGAAAACCTGTATGAAAACAGTCATTTTCAACTTTTAAATATTCAAACCTTGCTTATTAATTCCGATTTTCCTTCAATTCAGGTCATTTTTCAAATCCACACATTTGAAGAATAACACTCACGAAATGCTATTCCAATTGGTACAATACTCCAAGCTGCATTTTATAATTTAATATGCATTAGGTCATTTTTGAACTCCAGTCTCATCTGTAAAATGTCAAATTCAATAATTTTCAAAGTACTTCCTAACTCCCATACTCTAGAACTATAAAACTTGTGTACCATATTGCCCCCCCCCCTTTTTAAGGTCTCACACACTGCCCATATGGTTTTTAAATGATATCAAACTAAGACATATACAGCTGGCCCTTGATATCCACGGATAAGGAGCCCCAACTGTGGGACTCCAGCAGTCGCACAACTGGTATGGGAGACAGGTCCTGGAGCCAATATGTATTTTACTACAAAGTCAAGTAAATACAAATGCAGATGGAAAAGCTGCATATGACGTGTTTTTATAGAATTCTACTTTTTTTGGGGGGGGGGGGGCTGCCCCTGTGGCATATGGAAGTCACCAGGCTAGGAGTTGAATCCGAGCTGTAGCTGCCAACCTACACCAGACCCACAGCAACTCCGGATCGGAGCTGCATCTTCGACCTACACCTACACCACAGCTCATAGCAACACCGGATCCTTAACCCACTGAGCAAGGCCAGGGATTGAACCTGCATCCTCATGGAGCCACGAAAGGAACTCCTAAAATTCTATTTCGTATAGAATTGACCACCAACAGTACTGGGGGCAAAGGGTGGCGATGGACAGTCTGGGGCACCGCCGCACATGGCGTGGGACTCTTGCGCCCACCCCTCGGCTTCCCGAGCTGTGTGCCTGGTGTGGGACTGCAGCCACACAGCGGAAAGGGTACCTTTCTTCAATTCACACGAAGGGCCTTACAGGTCCTCGGGAGGCCCTACATCGGGTTATTTCCCCTCACCTTAAAAATACAAAACTAAGGAGTTCCCGTCGTGGCGCAGTGGTTGACGAATCCGACTAGGAACCATGAGGTTGCGGGTTCGGTCCCTGCCCTTGCTCAGTGGGTTAACGATCCGGCGTTGCTGTGAGCTGTGGTGTAGGTTGCAGACGCGGCTCGGATCCTGCGTTGCTGTGGCTCTGGCGTAGGCCGGCGGCTACAGCTCCGATTCAACCCCTAGCCTGGGAACCTCCATATGCCGCGGGAGCGGCCTAAGAAATAGCAACAACAACAACAAAAAGACAAAAGACAAAAAAAAAAAAAAAAAACACAAAACTAAAACAACAACACAGCCTTTCGAGATCCCACTTTCCTTCTAGCCCCCGCGCTGTTTCTCTCCTCCCTTTAAAGAGCTGCTCACTCCCCGTCAGCGATTTCCCTTCCATCTTCCCCAGATCCTGCCCCCATCTGGTTTTCACCCTACTCTTCCCAGCAAAGACCTCGGACCCCCCACCGTCTTTCTTTAGTCTTCGAGGCTTGCATCCTCCGTGGCGTGTGACATCATTTCTTTCTCCTTAAAGCGGCTTATTCACGCTGTTTCCAGAACTCTCTCCCCTGGTTTTTCTCCAACCTAGATGGCTGTGCCTTCTCACTCTCTTTTGTTGGTCCCTCCCTGTCTCCCAGACGCTTTCTTTTTCATCTTCATTTCGTTAGAGAGGAAGGATCTGGCTCGTGGCATGCTTTAAATGCCATCTAACCACAGGTGCCTCCAAAGTGGACCTATTAAGATTGAACCTCTGTTCTGAAGTTGTGGATTCAGTTATTTACTTGGCTTCTCCTCCTGGATGTCTAATGGGCACCCCCAACTCAATGTAAGCTGCATGAACTTTTTTTTTATTTTTGCTTTTTAGGGCTGAACTTGTGGCATAGGGAAGTTCCCAGGCTAGGGGTCGAATCGGAGCTGTAGCTGCCAGACTACACCACAGCCATAGCCATGCCAGGTCTGAGCTGAGTCTGAGACCTACACCATAGCTCATGGCAACACTGGATCCTTAACCCACTGAGCAAGGCCAGGGATCGAACCCCAGTCCTCATGAAACCTAGTGGGGTTCATTACCGCTGAGCCACAGTGGGAACTCCAGGCTGCATGAACACTTGATAATCACCTCAAACCTGCTAATCTAGAGCTTTCTTCATCTCAGGAAACAACTCCACCCTTCCAGTGTCTGAGGCCAAGCTCCTGCTGTCTTACTTGACTTTCCCCTCTCACTCCTCCATCCAACCAGTCATCAGCGAATTCTGTCAACTCTACCCTCAAAATAGATCCAAAGACAAAATTTGACCATTTCTCACCATTCCACTTCCACCAGGCTGATCAAAGCCACTATCATCCCTCAGCGGGACTACTGCACTGGACTCCCAACTGGAGTCCTTGCTTTTGCACTGACCTCCCTCCAGGCTTTCCTCCGAGTGATCCTGAAACCCAGGTCAGCTCTCCCTCGTCCTCACAAAACCCACCAGTGTCTTCCCATTGAACTCAGTGAAAAAGCCAGTGTTGTTTTTAGGACTTACAGGTCCCTCCATGAACTGCCCAGATTTGTATACAAGCCCCTCTCCCCCAGCCCCACACACATACAGAGACACACTCAGATATGCACAGACACACATGGACGCACACACTCATGGACACACCTTGTTACCTCTCTGTCTTCATGTCCCACTGCACTCCCCTTCGTCCCTCTGCTGTAGCCACTCTGGCCTCCACAGTGATGTTCAGACAAGTCAGAGGCACAGACCCCTCCAGAAAAGCTCTGCCTGAAACTGTCCGCACGGCTAAGCCCCTCATTTCCATCAGCTCTTTACCCAAAGGTCATCTTCTCAAGCAGGGCTACTCTGGCCACCTAACTAAAATCGAATACACCCATCACACTTTGTATAACAGCCTCTTTCCTTGGTGGCTTATGTTTTCTCTTTAGCATATAGCATCTGCTACACCAAATCTTTTTCTTACCTGGTATTTCGTCTCCTCCAGGGAATGTCCGCTGCGTGAGGGTAGCAAGTGCTCTGTTCAGCATGTCTGCAATGTGGGGAAGGACGCCTGGAGCCTAACAGGCACCTGATAAATGTATTTTGATTCGTTTCAGTAAATGAATAATGCTGATCTTGAAATGGGAGCAACCTAAGTGAACTCTACGGGCTGTTTAATCTTCTGATGGCAAGAAATCCCAACCTCTGACACTGGTGTCTCCAATCTCCTCAAATCCATAGCAGTCAAAACCACTGCCTGGCTATTTCTTTTTCAGGCCACTATTCCCACAATTATTGGCCATTCCTCCCAGGTTTCGGTAATGTTCAGCCATCTCTGATCACCTCTGTTTTCTTAATCATTTCCTTAAAGGCACCTCCAGCAGGTTCCTGGCAGCTGGGTTTGCCTTCAAGGATACAGTGGAGGAAATGGAATATAAAAATCAGTGAACCAGAAAACTTGCATCGTGGGCACACCCAGCAATTAAAACACACTATTTGGTAATGAGGAGATTGTGGTTACAAGTTTCTTTTCCAACACTTGGACATTTAACTCAAAAGAAAAAAAGCAAAGAAGAGGAGCTCCCACTGTGGCTCATCAGGTTAAGAGCCTGACACAGTGTCCATAAGGATATGGATTCAATCCCCTGGCCTTGCTCAGTGATTAAGGATCCGGTGTAAGTCACAGATACGGCTTGGATCCAGCATCTCTGTGGCTGTGGTTTAGGACAGCAGCTGCAGCTCTGATTTGACCTCTAGCCAGGGAACTTCCATGTGCCGCAGGTGAGTCCCTAAAAAGAAAAAATAAATAATAAAAACATAAAAATAAATAAATAAACATAAGAACATGAACTTTGGAGATAGATAAACTTGGGTTGTGCATTTATGTAAGTCAGTTAAAACAAGTACTGAGGAGGATATGAGAAAATGAGAACCGCCCTGCACTGCAGTGGGCATTCCAAAAGCAAGAGGGCAAAATACCTAGTGGCGGAGGCGGGGACAACTTGCCTTTTAATGTCTGAATGGGACACTTTTCCTTTGTTTTATTGTAGCACACATTTTGTTGGCTAATATGGATCACAACTTCAGCAGAAAATAAACATAAGAGCATAAGCCATAGCACAGTAAACAACACACAGCAAAGAACTCCCTCAATTCACCATAAAAAGGTAGAGGGTGGGGGCTGATTAAAGCCTTCATAGTGAAGTCAGCTGCGGTGG
The DNA here is from genome assembly GCF_054392235.1 of Sus scrofa. Lineage (NCBI taxonomy): Eukaryota > Metazoa > Chordata > Mammalia > Artiodactyla > Suidae > Sus > Sus scrofa. Next base: position 72,327,408 of record NC_139393.1, read on the forward strand.
CTCTGACTGGCTGAGAGCCCCGTGCAGGACCCAAAGCATGGAGAAGACAGGAGTGTGCTAATGAACTGTTTAGTGTGTGTGTGTGTGTGTGTGTGTGTGTGTGTGTAAACATACACACCTCTCTATACATACAAATGCACGCACACATATACATTTTAAGAAAAATGTTCTAGGAGTTCCCTTCGTGGCTCAGCGGTTAATGAATCTGACTAGGATCCATGAGGATTCGGGTTTAATCCCTGGCCCTGCTCGGTGGGTTAAGGATCTGGCGTTGCCATGAGCTGTGGTGTAGGTTGCAGATGTGGTTTGGATCCCGTGTTGCTGTGGCTGTGGTGTAGGCCACCAGCTGTAGCTCCAATTCAACCCCTAGTCTGGGAACCTTTGTGTGCTGCTGGTGTGGTCCTAAAAATGAAAAGAAAAAGAAAAATGCTCTAGTCGCAAACCATGACGTAATGGGCTAGCATTATGCAGGCCGTTGTTAAACAGTGTATGAATGAACTTCAATTCACCTCTTACAAGATACAGTCACATAATGAAATTAAATAAGGAAATAGGTACATTGTTCAAATACTTCTGATTATAAAAGCCATTCTCCTAAAAATTAAAATAAATGCAAATGATGTAGCATTATTTTAATTAACTTTTTGTGTGTGTTTGTTCATATACTCAGCGGATATTACCTAAATATATGAACTACAAAGCAGTGTCTTGGTAGGAGGTAAATGACTGATTACAAAGAGGAGTGTAGACTCCAGAACTAAACTGGTTAAGTTGAAACTCTGCCTCTACCACCTTCTGGAGCCAGTTATTGCATGCCTCTGTGGTCAGGTTTCTGCATCTGTAAAATAGGAGTCAAAACAATACCTACTTCATAGGGTTGCTATTGAGGGCAGTACCTGGTACCCAAAGGTGCCCATCTAAGTTTTTATTAGACAAAAATAGGAGGAAGTCTACATTTTGGGAAAAAAAACCCTCACAATTATTTGCTTATGAGTATGTTTTTGGAAGAACTTTGCATCTTTGACCCCTAAAGAATTCATTTTAAATTTCCAATAATTTTTCCCATGAAGGAAGCCAGATGGTAAACACGGGACTCCTGGGAGCCTTGAATCAGCTTCTCACCAGCTCTTTTCTGAGGCCCAGGGAGGAGGGGAAATCTCTTTGCTGGTAACAGGCACTAGAGCGTGGCCCTTCTTGAGCCTTCCGTACAGTGGTGTAGGGAGGTGAGAGCTGTGAAAACAGCCTCCACTTCAAGCTCATCCGTCTTCTCTCCCTGCAGCCTAACCGCCCCCTCCCCCGGGGCTTTCCCATCTCTTTTTTTTCTTTACCTTTATTTTGTTCCTTTCTCCTTGCATTCATTTCCCTTATTCTGTCTTACGCCTCATTTCCCTTATTCTGTCATACGCCGGTTCAGCCCCTTTTATCTACGATTCTAGTTTTATTTCTCACGTTTGCTACACTTCCCTTTGAACACGCCCCCACCCCCTAATTCCATCCCCTGGGCTGATCTCCCCTTGTGTCCTGCTGTTTCTCCCTCTCCTCTCAGCATTAACCTCTACTATGCTGGTGCCCCACTGAAGGTTTTCTTTCTCTTTTTTTTTCTCTTTTGCTTTTTAGGGCCGCACCTGCAGCATGTGGAAGTTCCCAGTCTAGGGGTCGAATAGGAGCTGCAGCTGCCAGCTTACCCCACAGCCACAACAACCTACAACCAAGCCACGTCTGCAACCTACACCGAAGCTCATGGCAATGCCAGATCCTTAACCCACTGAGCAAGGCCAGGGATTGAACCTGTGTCCTCATGGATACTAGTCAGGCTCAAGAACTTTCTGGGGGGTAGGGTTGTTTTTTTAAGATTTGCAACACAGTTCATCCTTAGTCACTTGCTGCAGTCAGTCTAACTCTGATTAATACCGTTTTTATGCAAAATGTAACTTTATAACTTTAAAAAGAGGCAAGGAATTGAAGGAGCATGAGCGATCTGAACGAGCACTCATTTTTAACGGAATGTCTACCGTGTTCCAGGTCCTTTATGTATATTATCCCTAATCCTCACAATAACTTTGAAAAAAGCGATTATTTATTCCCACTTTATCGTGGAAGAACAGATGCTGAGAGATTAGGTGACTTGCTGAAGGCCACTCAGAGACAGTTTTATCTCCCTCCTTTATGGTTCCTTCATCTGCCCTGTCCCCAGCATCATCCTGTTTTATAAGTGAATTGAAATGCTGCAGTCTTTCCTTTTAATTCTTTATTTTTATACAATTTAAGGTTAATTCCCATTTACATTTACTACAAAATATTGGCTATATCCCCTGCATTGTGTAATACATCCTCAAGTCTATCTTATACCCAATATCTTGTACCTTTCACTCCAAACCCCTACATTTCCCCTCCTGCTTCCCGCTGATAACCACTAGCTCTGAACGACTGCCCTTTATCACATTGCTAATAAACAACCAAAGGAAAAAAAAAGATTTGAAAATAAGACAGATTTTTTTTTAAACATTATCTTCACACACACACCTGCACACACCTATCCACAGACACCCCCTTTAAATAAAGCAAGAGAGGGAACGTAATGGCAGGAAGTGGGTAAAAAAGAAAGGACAAGGACACCAAGGAAAACTTTTGCTTTTCTCTCTATTTGTTGATTTTGTCTGTGGCTGGTCAAGTTTATTAGGAGACACAGGCTCAAGAGATTTTTAGAGTTCAAAGGGGTCTTGGAGACCGTCCAAAATAACCCCTTCATTTTTCAAATGAGGAAGCAGCAATTCAGAGAAATGAAAGTACTTGCCCCAAACACATAGGTGTACTTACTGCCCAGCCTGGATGTGTAGGTTGAATTAATACTCATAAGATGCTCCAGTACCCCAAAGTAAGAATCTTTCCAGGCTGGAGGGATAGTCACCAAGACAGCAGTGAGCTTCTGGGGCCCAAACTTACCTCTCCAGATGCTCTAGAGGGATCTAGATGGTCTTAAGATACCTCAGAATGTCACTGAATGCAAGTTGATGTGCCCCAAACACAGTGAGGCCAAACAATGCCGAAACATTGGAGTCTGGGGCAGAAAAAGGTTTCATGCAGGGCCGTGCAAGGAGACAGTGGCTTGTACCCCAAAAACACCCAAATTCCCAAAGGGTTTACAGAAATCATTTTTATTTATTTACTTTTTTATTATAATTGATTGACAATGTTCTGTCAATTTCTGCTGTGCAGCCAAGTGACCCAGTCATACATATACATACATTCTTTTTCTCATATCATCTTCCGTCATGTTCTATCACAAGTGATGGGATATAGTTTCCTGTGCTATACAGCAGGACCTCATAACAGCAAATAATTTTTAAAGGCCAAATGAGGGAGGGGTCGCAGGTTTTGTGCTCATCTTGTGCAAACTGCTTTGATTGGTTAATGGTGAGGTAACAGGGTGGTTAACTGTCAATCCTTCGGCGCCAGTAGGTCTGGGGGCCCCTTGCTCTACTTGCTCCTGCTCCAGATGATCAAGATGTTAATGCCTTACATTTGCTGATGGTTTTTAGCATTTGAAAAACTCAGGAGATATGCATGCGATACTGATTATCTGGGTACTTTGAAGAGAGGAGATACAGCAGAGGATATGGGGGAGGGGTCTGTCCCGGGCAGGTGCCATAGGGTCCTGTTTGATTATAAGAATTGGGAACCAGTGTGATTTAAATGAATGTATGAAATTCAACACCAACAACAAAAAATGAATGAATGAAAGACAAATTCATAAGTTATATGGCATCCACTTCTGATGCAGCACAGCCACAGCCGCAGAGGGTACTAGATGCCAAAATAAGCCACTGTTCGTTTCCTTATAATTTGCAAAAATTATGTATAGACACACATGCATATGATTCATGATGCAATGATAAGCATGAGTGTTGATTCCTGTAACTACTCCTATGGCTCTGTAGCTTTCATGCTAAGTAGATTACAAGTATCATAGAATTAGCGTAGGGCATTAAGATAAACCAAGAGTGTTAGAGAAAACGATGGGGAAAGAACACGGATATGCTATTTTACTATCTTAGTATCGGCATTAATGTCTTCTTTAACGTGGTGTAACAATGTTTGGCTCCTGGGCAGTTGTTTTTTTTAGTTAATACCGTATTTATCAGGACTTTAGTTTCTTCCCACGTGATCAGCGGCACGCCACCTCCCTGGAATCTAGGAAGGCGCTCATGTATACTGAAACCAAATTTGATGCTTAGAAAATCCTTGAGCTGTTGAAAGGCACACCTGTGTTGTTTGGCAAGTGAGTTGAATCTCAAGTAAAGAATTTCTGCAAATCTCTGGTTCAGTTGGCTGAACTGGTTTTACTCCTATAGAACCGATGCTGGGGTGGGGGAATCCTCTCTTTTTCCTTAATAACCATAATAATGGCAAAGAAATAACTTCCAACGCTAATCTCTGTGGCTTAGGTCTCCAAAGTGGAAAGCACAGAATATATGTCAGAATGTTAAATGTCTTCAAGTCAGATTTATTGTAGATAAATTAGTACTTTTCATACTGGGGAAAAGTCTACAGTAAAAGCCAATTTATTGTTAATTAAGATGTCACTGAATAATTTGGAGAGGAGACTTTCTAGCTGTTATATTTATACTTTTATATTTAAATTAAGAATGGTTTGTTATGAGTAGTTAAAACTTTCAGTGAACTGAATCCTAAAGAAAATAAGGAAGCATTTATCACTGAAAAGGTACTTTGTAAATGAGTTTGCAGATTAACTGCAAAGATTACTTGGGACTCTAGAATCTTAAGTGAAATGGGCCATTTATCCACTACATTTTTTTTTTCTTTTTTAATCTCTATTTGGTCTGTTTTCCTTTTCTGGACATTCTTGTGTTGGATTATGTGGTTGCCTGTACTAAGGTTTCTTCTGACTAAACTGGTTTTGAAAAGCTTAAGATATAAGACATTATAAAGTAAACGCTTGATTCATTCCATAATATTCTTTAGGTATTACAGAAAGTTAACATTTGTCATCCTTTGGTCAGGCACTTGTGGACTCTAAAACGTAACTCGCCAGGAAAGAGAAGTTTGGGACTGTCCAACCTCATAGAACAGACAAAGGATAAAAGCAAAAAGAAATTAATCAAGTCCACAGGCATGACGACCCAGTCTGTTTCAGCTGGCAAAAGAACTAATAGTGCTGCCGCCTGTGTCATAAGTTATGGCTTGTTTGTGGTGTTTCCAACCTCTTTTAAGTTGAAGCTGTGTGTGACAATCTCTAGAGTAAAAGAATCTTTTTTCAAAGTTTTCAACCAAGAGATGAATATTCTTTTCCTCTATAATACACACCATCTGCTCAGCTAAATTAACTGTTTATATACATAGACATGAATCTCAATTGATCAGAGCCACGGTTTCTAACCTGGCTGTACAGTGGAATCTTTGGGGAAATCACTACCAGAGCCACCCCCAGAGAGTCTGGCTTCAATGGTCTAGTGATGCAATAAAGAAACTTTCTTGGAGTTCCAAGGTGACTTTCAAAATTTGTTTCCTCTGGAAGCTATGTGGCAGTGGTGGGTTTGTGGATATTTTAAGTGCAATAGATAAAACAACACTAGCTATTAAATAAACTGGGGGACAAGTCTGAAACCCCAAACTATTCTCCATACTTCTTTTTGTAAAACAATGTACCTTTGGTCCCAATGGAATTTATAACCAATGTCTTTTTCTTTTGTCTTTTTTTTTTTTTTTTTTTTTTTTTTGCTTTTTAGGGCCACACTCATGGCATATGGAGGTTCCCAGGCTAGGGGTGGAATCCGAGCTGTAGCTGCCAGCCTACACCACAGCCACAGCAATGCCAGATCCGAGCCATGTCTGTGACCTACACCACAGCTCACAGCAATACCAGATCCTTAACCTACTGAGCGAGGCCAGGGATCAAACCCACAACCTCATGGTTCCTAGTTGGATTTGTGTCTGCTGAGCGATGACAGGAACACCTATAACTAATTTCTTGATAAATTAGGAACTGCTTGAGTCTTCAAGGGCATAATACTAGGTACTTGTGTCAAAAGTAAGTGAGGGTTTTGTCTTGCAAAAAAAAAAAAAAAAAAAATCAACAATTTTAGTAATTACCATGAGGAACACACAAGCAAAGACACTCAAACACGGCCAAGAAATAAAGTGCAAAATCAACACTGGTGCACTTTTTAATTTTTGTAAATCCCATAGGGAATGTCCTTGTTCATTACTATGTTGTCTGCATAGAAGACGGGATTAAAAATAGGCAGATGGTTCAGAAAGAAATATGGCATAGAAATAAGAGTGGAAATATGCCGGAGGGTAAGAAACCAGACAATAAAAGCACTTTAAAAAGGCAAATCATGCTAAAGAATAGAGGACACTTTGTAGTCAATACTCAAAGGTGACTGATTTGAATGGCAGGGAAGATGAGAAGGAGGAGGTTAGTTAGGTTTGTTCCAAACTGTTTTTAAACTTGACCCCCCCAATGAACCCAATGTGACACAATAGGACAAATTGCGACCAAGAGTAGTACAGCAGCGTAACCATGTCTACATCACACCAGGCAAACCGTGGCCAAGCATACCCACTTCCCAAGGGCTGCTGCGGGGCCCCAAAGTGGGGCTTAGCCTGTATAGTCTCAGGGCGGATCCTTGCAGGTGGGTGGATTAAAGAGAAACAGATTGGAGTTCAAGATTAAAAAACAACAACACCCCCCCAAAAAAAAACAAAAACCCCCCACAACTTGCTAAACTTCTGTCAGTACAAAACAAAACCAGAACACACACTTTGCCATGCACTGAACCCACAGCCCTGAAGGCTAGAGCGTGAACTGAATATTACAGACAGAAGTTGAATGATTGTGTTGAGTGTGAAGTGTGTCCATATGAACTCAATGGTCCCTTCATTTTCTTTTTTTTGTCTTTTTAGGGCCCCACTCTCAGCATATGGAGGTTCCCAGGCTAAGGGGTGGAATCCGAGCTGTAGCTGCCGGCCTACACCACAGCTCATGCACGGCAACACCGGATCCTTAACCCACTGAGTGAGGCCAGGGATCGAACCCTACTAGTCAGTTAGTTCACTGCTGAGGCATGACGGGAACTCCAAGCGAGGATGGGACCTCCCCTCCGGTAGTCCTTTTAAATCTAAGTTCTGATGTTTCTATACCCCAACCACCTCTTCCCCATAAACATCACCTTTAATTTCATTATACACTTATTTGGCTCACCAAAAAAAAAAAAAAAAAAAAAAAAAAAAGTGACAAAGGGGAATTGAGAAATTCTTCACAGTGAACCAAAGTCCCTCTGCATAAAGACGGTGAATCAGAGGGTTAGCAATTAGCCTTTCTTTTTTTTTTTTTTTTTTTTTTTTAATAGAAAAACTGACAGAGGTTTTAGATCTTTGGTCACTTTTGGCAAGAAGTGAATCTTGAAAGTTCATACCAAGAACTGCAAGGGCAAATAATGACCACATAATAAAGCCAGAGTCTTTGTTCTCTCATTTACGCCTACATTTGTGACCTCGGGAGCCAACGTACACCCTGATCTTTAAGTTTACTTTGAGACAGCAATGCAGTAGAGAATGCGTTTATTCCTCAATTAGGTGCAGAAGGTGGAGGTAGTAAGAACGTATTACAAGATGCAGAGCAGCTGTGACAAGACTATTAGCTCACAGAACAGACTCACAGAACTAGGAGCTGGAAGGGCCCCACCGGGGAAAACGTCCTAAATGCATAGCCTAAGTGTAGTGCGTGGTACCAGCAGGCCAGCACTGTGGCTGGAACAATCCCGACGCTGCCTGTGCTCTCCATATGCTGCTGTCCTGAATTTACTTCCGCGCCACGCACCTCTTTACAGTGACCTTCCGCACACTGCTTGGCCAAAAGGAACTGCACAAATTTTAGGGCAGGGCTGCCCTCGAGCCCCAAACTGCAGTGATTCCTCCTTGACAAGCCGAACAGGGTCACCCAAAAGAGCATGGCATGAAAACCTTTGGAGTTCAGCAGGCCGAGAGAGCTGCGTTAGCAGGCCGTGTCCTTTCCGGGCACACAAAAGGCTTTTTCTGCTTTGCTTTTACAAGGTACTCTGGTAGCCAAGCTACTGCCAAGGAGCGGGGCTGGAGAGGGGAGGGGTGATGGACGCAGCAGGTTGTCCACATCCGGCTGTCAGTCGGTCCAATAGAACAGCCATTCTCCGCCGTCTCCTGGCCTCCGAGATGCGGGAGCGGGGGCGAGGGGTTCGGGAGCACGCTGGTCTGCTTTCCTCCAGGCCGCGGTCTCCGGGCTAGGAGACTCGAGAGAGAATCCAGGCGACCTAAAAAGCGCCCGGCTAGCCCTCTCTGCCCCAGAGGGCGCGTCCTGGGGTCCACGCGCGCCCCCTAGCGTCGGGTCTGTGGGCGGCCGGGAGGGTGGGAGGGACCCGGCGGGGGAGCGGGTGGGGCGGGGCGGGGCGGGGGCGCGGCGGAGGCGGAGCCGCGGGACTGGGCGCGCGGGGGTCGCCGCGCGGAGAGCGAGCTCAAGCGCAGCTGCAGCGGGCAGTATGGCGAGCACGGCGTCGGAGATCATTGCCTTCATGGTCTCCATCTCCGGCTGGGTGTTGGTGTCCTCCACGCTGCCCACCGACTACTGGAAAGTGTCCACCATCGACGGCACGGTCATCACCACCGCCACCTATTGGGCCAACCTGTGGAAGGCATGCGTTACCGACTCCACGGGCGTCTCCAATTGCAAGGATTTCCCCTCCATGCTGGCGCTGGACGGTCTGCATCCCCTCGCCCCGACCCCGTCCCCGGCCCTCGCTCCTCCCCTACCTACCGGCTGGGCGCCTGCTAATTCCCTGATCCCTGGCGGGACCCCCAGGCCGGACTCCTCCGAGGCCCTGCCCCGATTTCCCCCTCAGTGTCTGAAGGAGCGGGGAGGAGTCCCCGGTGCTGCTGCCCACCTTCGTCGGACCTGTCTCCGACGGGGACACCTGTCCGAGCCGGGACCTTGGGGCGGGGGAGGGAGCACGCAAACAGGTCTGGTGGGACGGGTGACTCTCAGGCGTCAGGGATGGAGGGAGGCAGCTTTGTCGTCCTGAAAGTTGAGGACAGGGCAGTGGGACCCCTCTCTTGGGGACTATTCCTACACGCAGTCACGGAGAGGGGCATTGTCTACTCCAGCCAGCACTCCCTAGAAGTGCTGGATTCTGATTAAAAAGGTATCATTGACTTGTCAAAGCGAAATCTGCTTGCTCTGAACTCCCTTTAGCCATTTCGTTAGTTTTTTTCAAAGTGTGCTGGAGGAAAAACAAAACAAAACAAAAACTGCAAAAAAAACTCGTGCATCCACAAGTGAGTCGGCCTGGGATTTAACTCTTCCCCTAAATTTTAGGGAAATAAATAGTCCTTGCCCGTGCCACTGAAGATAGAGAATTTTTCGCCAGCAAGAATCTTGTGCCGGAGACGCACAGCTTCTGTGTCTTGGCTCCCAAGTGTGCTCTCGCGTCCTTCTTCAGTAGATTGTTTTCTAGGTTGTTCTTGTAGGCGAGGCTTTATATTGAACTGTATTAGAGCAACAGGTGCTCACAAAGAAAACTGGCTCTTTTTCGTTTCAAGGGAACAGTGGATGCCAACGCGGTCACACTGATTGATTGCTCAAGTTCTAGGCTCCTTTCTTCCAGGATTTTACAGCACATGACCAGATGGATCCCAGCAGAAACTTAAGCAGAGTCATTTACATTATTTCTCGATTTGAGGTGTTTTCTTTGTCTTTTCTTACTGCATTGCTGCAAGTTTTTATTTGCGTAGCTGAGTAAATAAAAGACAAGATTGAATTCCCCTAAGATGGTGCTTGCCATGAAAAGCAAACTGTTGCCCAATGGTGGTATTTGATGGAAACTCCGTATAAGGGAAAATACCTGGCTGGTTTGAGATGAGTGACACCTGGGTCTACCGTCCTGTTGTATACAGAAGTAGCTGGGAAACTGCTGATTCCCTGGAATTACTGTTGAATTTACTGTGCGCTGCAGAGCGCACACCCAGGTAGATGTTTGAACAGGCAGGCTCTTGTTTCTGTGGTTTACTTTCAGGAATATGGGATTGACAGTTACTGTCCTAAACACATTCTTCTGTTGTAACTGTATTGTTACCGAGCCTTCTTGCCAGATAGGTGCCCTTCCTTCTCCAGCACAGATGAGGGACAAGGGAGGGGATTGAGAACTAAATACTCCATGGAGATTAATGGGTGCGGAATAGTGACGCTCTCACCTATGTGTCTGAGAATGGACATATCGGTCTCAAGGTTTGGGGCAAGGTGGGGGAGTGAGGAGGAAAGAAAGACAAAGAGAACACCTCAATTATCCAGCGCTTGGTAGGAGGCATGACATTTGTCCGTAACCCAGCTGGCAAAATGGCCTTCCACGTGTGCTCTTGGGTCTAGAAAATGACTTTACAAAACACGAAGGACACCACCTACTGTTTTGCATTGTTTTAAAATTAATAGCATAGCGTTCCAAGTCAATACATATAGAAGTCACTCTTTTTAATGACTGCATAGTATTCCTGAGTCTGGGCAAACTGGTACCATTTACCCCTTGTTGAACACTGGACCCTCCCTAGCCACATTGTTGTTGGTGCTTTACCCAAAATCTTTCTTTTGGCTTCTTTGTGCATATGTGTATTTCTTTAGTGTAGATATGAGAAACTGTGTTGTCAGAGCAGTAGAATATTCATTTTATTATTCGGCTTATACTACCAAATTACATCCCACCAATAATGTATGCAAATACCTGTTTCTTGACCTTCCCACCAAGTTTGTCATCCAGTATAATGGGCGACATCCCATCATGTTATTTTAGTTGGCATTTCTCTGATTACTGCAATTTTGACCACCTTGTCATGTGCTTATTGACTTTTTTTCCCCCTTTTGTTAGTTGCCTGTCCATATCTTATGCCCAGGGTTCTGTTTCCTCTTGGTTTACATGGGTTTGACTTGTTACATGGGTTGCAGCCTCAGCCCATTCCTTGTCTTTTCAGTGTATGGTGTCTTTTCTCATACAAAATATTGAAATGTGTACTAAAATCAAATTTATTTTAGTCTCTTCCTGCTGGCTTGGTTTAAGAAGGTATTGTCTACCCCAGCGTGGTAAACTCACTTTTCATCATCTCCCAGAATAACATTTTAGGGGGTTCAGCCATCCAGCTATATTTTCACATAGAGAGGAGTCGACTCCCCACTTTGCAGTGGAACTTCCCATTGTGACCCTTCTGCTTTTCACATTCTGCAGTGTATTTTCGGGGCAGCCTGTACCTGCTGGATGCTGGTCCTAAGGCAGGTCCTGCCAATAGCACTCTGCAAGGTGGATTTCCTGGTGATACATCAGAAGTGGAGGGAGAAAGTTACATTGCCAGGGACCGTGCTGGTCACTGGTCTAAGTAGGCCAGCCCTCCCTTTAAACCAGGCAGAAAAATCCAAGAAAGGAGAGAGAAGGCTCGACGTTCTCCCCTAAGTCTTAGGTGGAAGAACACACCCCTGGACAGAGATGATGGAGTCATTATTATTCTGAATTTTCTACATGAAGTCAAAGCTCTGATTGCTCATCATCAGGGGGTGTCATTGTTCCCCCAGTTTCCTTTATAAAGAAAAAGCCAAATGTGCAGATTTAATGTTATGCCATGTTAAAGAGTCCCACTCTGATTTCTGCTTAGACTCCACCTTAGTGTTCTGGAAGGGAGACCTTGCTGTGTGTCTTACCAATCACCAAACGCCTAGTTCACGTTGTGCTTCCTGTGAAGAATGGACTGTTAGTTACTCCTGTGCCTTACAGATGAGAAAACGGGCTTGAAGAGATTAGGATACCCAGCAGGTAAATAGAAGAACCAGAGCTGAAATTCAGAGTTCAGCCTTGCCCCACATAGCACCCGGCTCTCAAAGGATGTGCAGAAAGCACAGGAAGCTCCTCGCCTAAGCAAAGCACATTCTTTTTTCTTCCTTCAGCCAGCAACTAGCAGGTGCACTGCTAGGGAATTTCTCCACCAGGTGGATATTTTCATTTTTGCTAGCTGGAAGTGGAAAATAAGGTACATTTTTGAAACATGTTCACCTTTTCAGGGACACCTTGAAGGTTTCCTCCAACAGGATTCGTTCATTTAAAGCCACCGTATTTCACTAATTGAAAAACCCACGGCTGACTGAGCTGGTGATTTCTGCTTATTGCCAACCCATATTCCTTTCAAAGCACCACATGAACTGCCGCTGAGAAGCATTTTCAGCCAGGGTTTTTTTTTCTTTCTTTCTTTCTTTTTTTTTTTTTTTTTTTTTTTAGTGTATGCCACCTATTTTTGTTAGGGGGAGCGTTTGCCATTTCTTCCAAGGGAGTTACCTATAAATTATACTTCAGAGAACTTCTGAGCAAATATGTTCATGCCTCAGCACTTTAATGTGTTAATTAGCTATTAAAGGTGTCAGTAAATCCAACCTGTCAAAAATAATGGCCTCCTTGACTGGGGTTTTACTACCACGTCACTTGAGGGTGTTACTTAGAAGGTTTGACCTCTGGAACGGTTAAAAAGCAAGGTTGTCGTGGTTTGCCTTGCAAAAGATAAATTCCGAGGGTGGGATGTCACCTGAGGCCTGAGTCTGTGTGTGTTTTAAGGCCCAGTAGCCCCTAATTTGCAAACCTCAGGCTTAGCAGCAACTCATTCCCATTGATGGCCAGCAGTGGAGTTTATCCCCAGGAACCCCCAAACCTGATCTTTCCTCCCCGTTTCAGAAAAGCTAGCCAATCATTTTGCTGGTGAAGTGCCTTCTTTTGTGCCTGGGAGTTATTGCACCGGTTCTCCCATCCTAAAGAGGTACCTTCCCCTCCAAATCAGTGTTCTGGTTGGTTCTGAGGAAAGACCAGACCTTGTTAGAACCTGCTCTCTCTCTCTGTGTCTTTCCTGCTTTCCTGGTACTTAGCAGAGCCCTCTGCAGGTCCCAGGGCTGAGACAGGAGAACTGAGTGAGACACTTAGAAAAAAAAATAGTAGGCGCAGTGGTTAAAGTTTAAAGCTTGCTGTTATTTTCCTAGTCCTATTAGGGATTGAATGCATCAGCCTGGGATTCTGACCACTGTGTACCATGTGGAAAAATGCATTCCATGGTTGAAGAGGTCAGACTGTAGACCTAACCTTTTGCAAGGTTCATGTGTTTTCTGTCTGTAAAGACTATAGGGTTTCTAAAGTAAATGCAAATTATGGTGCATGGTAAGGTTTTCTAGGATAATTTTTTTTACATGGATAATAATCGTTACATCACACACACACTTTCTGGTCGTTTAAGATTGCAGGAAGAGTCAGCTAAAACACCTCAAAACCAGAGGTTAAAACCAGTCTCAAAACATAATGAGACCACATTGTCCCAGCAGCCCTGGTGGTAAATGATGAGCCGGTTGTGGTTATTCTGCCTTTAACCTTGCAGGGAACTAGCAGGCTTCCTCTGTGCTTCCCTTGCTCTTCTGGCTTCGGGCTGGGGGACTTAAGAGCTGAGATCTGAAATAGAGCTGGGCGAGTATTTGTCAGCAGCTCTCCAGAGAGCCCACGGCACAATTACTGCTGCCGCAATAAGCCTCCATTATCCTGTTTTGCTAAAAATACATTTCTTTTGCTGTTTTTGGTAACCTCACCATCAGTGAAATTATTTTCTGCCTGGAATCGTTCACACCATAAAATAGAAGATTATTGTTAAATTGCTTTTACATTTGTGGGGGTCTAAATTTGTTCAATTTAAGTAGAGCCTCTTCTGGGTACTCTTCAAAATGGATCCTCAGACTAGGATTAAAACTTAAAATGTTATCTTTCTCAAAGAAACATGGGCTAGAGGCCACCTGCCAGCATTATCCCCCAAATTTGTGATCATCTCCTAGCCTTAGAATTATTATTTATCATAGGCTTTGCCTGAACACAGAGATCAATGACTCAGTGTATCTTGGCACTTAGGAGTTTTTTCAAATTAGAACGTTTAATTCCAAATGTAAACCTGCTATATATGTGTGGTCATTTGCTTAACAAATATTTACTTACACCGAGTATGTGCCATCCCTGTTTCAGATTGAAATATGGCCCCGTTTCAGGCTGAAATGAAAATGACAGCAGGTGGTAAAAATGTATTAGTTTAAATCCTATTAATTTAAAATTTGTTAGTAGTGTCTGGACAAAGGCCAGGCTGAAGTTTACCGTCACCCTGGCTGTGCAAATAAAAATACGTGACTAAGAAAACGAATGGTGTAGGAGGAATGATCAAACCAACAGAACAAGCTTTTAGGATACTTTGAAAGCATTCACTTATATGCAGACAGTTCATGTCATAATTATAAAATATTCTTCTCGGAACCACCAATGCATATTTAAACCCATTTTTATTACATGTGCCTTTAAAAAAAAGTTCATTACATTAAATCTTTTTTTTTTTTTTTTTGGTCTTTTTGCTATTTCTTGGGCCGCTCCCGCGGCATATGGAGTTTCCCAGGCCAGGGGTCGAATCAGAGCTGTAGCCACCGGCCTATGCCAGAGCCACAGCAACGCGGGATCTGAGCTGTGTCTGCAACCTACACCACAGCTCAGGGCTACCCCGGATCCTTAACCCACTGAGCAAGGGCAGGGATCAAACCCGCAACCTCATGGTTCCTAGTTGGATTCGTTAACCACTGTGCCCCGACAGGAACTCCCATTACATTAAATCTTGAGTTAGACTCTTTATGGTCCAGGATGATATTCCAGTTGGTTTCATTTATAATCTTTCACTGATATTAGAGGAATTAACTCTTTGGGAGCACTCGCTGTCCACTTAAAAAGTTTACAATGTCAAAATCAGTAACACAGCTACTGAAAAGTTCTCATGTGCAAAGTTGAGATAGTGGCAGATGAGGTTTCTCACAGTGAAAGGCAGTGCCGCCTGGATTTTGTAGTCCGATCTGGATGGAATCCATTTGAGCCTCTTACTCACTCATCTCTGGCATATTGTATAACGTTTGGGTGCCTCAGTTTCCTCCTCTGTGAATATGTGAATAATAACCCTTCGATAGCTCCTGAGGGTCATGCATAAGCCCAGCTGCACAGCGTGGGATGCAGAGCGTGGGACACAAGGCAGGCACTGTGCATAGATGAACCTGCTTTCCTTCACATGGGTTTTAACCATTGTGGTTATTTTTTCAGGAAACAGCAGTCATTTGGGAGGACGATTGTAAAATGAGGGTTTCTCCCTGGACCACCACATGTTTTATTTTAATGTAAATGACCTACTCTAATTGCAGGTTATATCCAGGCATGTCGAGGACTTATGATTGCCGCTGTCAGCCTGGGCTTTTTTGGTTCCATATTTGCCCTGTTTGGAATGAAATGTACCAAGGTCGGAGGCTCAGATAAAGCCAAAGCTAAAATGGCTTGTTTGGCTGGGATTGTATTCATACTGTCAGGTAAATAGTAACTTTCTTCCAAACAAGGTGCTTCAGAATGTTCATGAGACACCCGTAATCATACTCTTTTCCTTCTGATGCTTTTTAGGGCTGTGCTCAATGACCGGGTGTTCCCTGTATGCAAACAAAATCACAACGGAATTCTTTGATCCCCACTACGTGGAGCAGAAGTAAGTATTCCTATTAGGGGATCTGTTTGTGGCTCACAAGAAGTACATAGAAAATCATCTTCGAAATTAAGGTACAGCAGCTTCCTCTGTGGCTTATGAAAATGAGACATACTGATAAATGATATTTGATGACATTCAAGAGTAAACATTGTATCGCTCCTTTGGCAAAAGAGGCACCTAATCACTGCCTTGGTGTTACGGAGCGGAGGAGCGTCTTATCTCTCAATAGCTCAAGGTATAGGATTTAGCACTCTAAATGGCATCCACCATACACCTTGATAGCTTCTCCTTTTACTCTGCTTAACTTCATAAATTGAGGAAAAGTAGAAGAGAGGGGTTAGATGCGGAGGAAAGAATGATAAAGTGTGACAACAGAAAATAAGAGCGTGTCTTGCATGTTGTCCATCCAAAATCTCACACGTGTTGAGATGAAAACAGACTCTTTAACTTGATGTTTAAAAACATTTAAATGATAGTACATGAAATATTATTTTTCATTTTTAATTAGCCTTATACATTTGTTCTGTTAACTACGACCTTAACAAGCTCCACACGGAACTCTATATGACGCAGGGTCTTTAAAAAATGCTCTAAGGGCAGCCCAGACACCCACATGTGACCCGTTTCAGCTGTGGGTGACTGCTTTGGCGCTTACAGACCAGTTCGTTTGTTGTTGTTGGTTTTTAACTCTGGGCTGCTGCTTTTTCTAGCTTCCCTGGACTTATTTCTTTGCATTGGGAAAACCCAAGGAACATCACATTAGAAATAATAGTAGATCAAATATTTTGTCTGCCGTGAGAATATTTCCACAACCTCTATAGAAATTCACATGTGTGTGCGTGTGTACTGCTGTTAGCCAGGCTGGGGCTTGTCTTTAGGTCTTCAGATCAAATGTTACAAAATTCTAAAAGAGTAGTTACTGAAATGGCTGGTCAAGTGTGTGTTACTTTTTCTGGTGGACTTAGGAATCTTTAGGAGATGATTTTTCTAGTACGGTTTTTGTGTATAAATGGTAAAGGCTTATATAGTGAAATATAATGACTATAATAGCTAACGCATGTTGAGCCCCTACCATGTACCAAGAAAAGCATCACAAATATTATCTTCTTCTTTTTTTCTTACAACAGTCTTATGACGTAGGTCCTTTCAGTACTCCCTCCTTTAAAAATCAGGTGAAGAATTCAAGTTATAAGTGCAGGGGAACTTGGACCAAACTAAGAGGCTGATTGAACTGTGATTCAAACAGGCAGCCACATTTTAGAACCCTTACTCTAAAATGCATGTTATGTTATAATACTATTTTGTAAGTTTTGGGACAGCACGCCACATATATTTTTCATGAAAGAAGTTTCTTTCGTACAGTGGTGTTCACTGTGAAATTTTATTAAATGGAAAACAATGCTTCAGACCCCGGTATAACGTTTACTCACTCCCCTGCTTCTGTTAGAAAAATGTGTTCTGATAAACCTTGATTGATAAGATTTGCATAAATGCGTATGACACCAAACATTGAGATGAAAACTGAGACTGTTCTCCTGAAGATTAGAAACATGATCATGATATTTAAATGTCATTTTTCATTTAAATATTATATTTAAATGATACATTTTTATTTCAGGGCTTGGTATCATAAATATACCACAAAATTGTATTTTGTTTTCTTTTTTTTTAAAGAAGCACACAAAGGCTTCCTTCTTCATTTTATTGTCGTGATTTATTTTATTAAAGACATTTCTAACTTTTCTGGGTTATCTTTTCCACATCACTGTTTTTATTTTCCTGACAGTTATTAAGGGTGTCTTGTGTGAATATTAAACATCATTTTCATCTTTCCTGCTAAGGCCAGGGCTAATTCCTGTATGCACAGAAACTAACACCTGTTCTTTGTGTGATTTTTTTTTTTTTTTCTGTACTTTCTGTATATGCTCAGTCACCCAGTTTGGTTTAGTATCATTGGAATTCCTTATTGTTTCAGATTTTGGTTGGACTCAGCTCAGTAATTAGGGACTCCCTCTTTATGTTCTTAGTGCTACTTTGAACTGTCAATTCCCTGTATGAGCCTCCCAGTGCCCCTTATTCTGTCTGTGCCAACTCTCTCTTTATTCTCATCTATAAAATCGAGATAATCGTAGAGTTGGTGGGAGGGTTAAGAGAGAGTGTGTAGGAGTTCCTATTGTGGCTCAGTGGTTAACGAATCCGACTAGGAACCATGAGGTTGCGGGTTCAATCCCTGGCCTTGCTCAGTGGGTTAAGGATCCGGGGTAGCCCTGAGCTGTGGTGTAGGTTGCAGATGCAGCTCGGATCCCGCGTTGCTGTGGCTCTGGCGTAGGCTGGCAGCTACAGCTCTGATTAGACCCCTAGCCTGGGAACCTCCACATCCTGTGGGAGTGGCCCTAGAAAAGGCAAAAAGACAAAAAAAAAAAGAGTGTGTATATATACCCTTCGAGTTGACTAGAAAAGAGTCAAAACCTTATATTAGCCATTACTGTATTCTATTAGCTGTTATTAAGATTACTTTCTGTATGTAATATTTAAAATGTGGCTTATCTTTATGGATGTCTTTTTTTTTTTTTTTTTTTTTTTTTTTTTTTTTTTTTTTTGGTTGCACCCAAGACATGTGCAAGTTTCTGGGCCAGGGATCAAACAAGCACTGCGTGTAGCCTCTACCACAGCCATGGCAATGTGGGATCCTTAACCCACTGCGCCACAAGGGAACTTCCTATAAATGTCTTTATTAGCTCTTTTCTGCAGTCACTTAAAAATATATCACCTACAATTGCCAGTTAACCTTGTGTCATTTAAAAAGCACAGGAGTTCCCATCATGGTGCAGTGGTAAGGAACCCAACTAGTATACCTGAGGATGCAGGTTAGATTCCTGACCCTCCTTAGTGAGTTAAGGATTCAGCATTGCTGTGAGCTGCAGTGTAGGTCACAGATGTGGCTTGGTTCCTGCATTGCTATGGCTGTGGCATAGGCTGACAACTGCAGCTCCAATTCAGCCCCCTAGCCTGGAAACTTACCTATGCCGAGGGCACAGCCTTAAAAATAAAAAAATAAAAATAAACACAAGAGCTAGGGGTAATGAAAACCAGTATGGCTTTATAAAAAAATTTGTAATATTTGCAAATAACAGGTCCTTCACACCAAAAAAAAAATAGACTTTATTTAAAAAAAAACCACCTTTTTATTGAGAGCATTGGCTCCTTGAGATCAGAGGTCACTCACACCTGCATCCCGGCTTACATAAAATCCAGTGGGAGCAAGGAATTGTCAATGCCTTTTGAGATTTGTAAGCATGATCAGATGCTAATTACCCACGATGTTAGAAAAGAGGCGTGACAGTGACGTGGGACACTTACAGGAATTCACAGACTTCATTTAAATAAAACACACTTCTGTAAAAACCAGTCAATTGACTAACTTGCCTTCATCTGTTTTCCCTTTATCAGTACCTCTAGTGGAGGAGAAGGAAATGAAAATTTAGAAGATTAATAAGCCACAAATTGAGTATCAACACAAAATAATCTGGTTCCAGAGGTCTTAAAATATAATTTTTAAAAGGAGATTTTGATTTGGGCATATTCTAGGGGATAGGGCTTCCTTAGCTGGCATTTGCTAGAATTTAGTAACCAGCGCCTCTGTTGTAGTTTGTACGGAACTCAGGAATATGTTGGAGCATCACTGCTAAAGGCAGGGCCAGCCCTAGGGGACCCACTTGGGGAGGTCCAGACATTCTTTCTTTGGTGTCTTCATTGATTCATATGAGACTAAGTTCCTTGAGGTCAAAGAACATCTATTTCATCTCTTAATGTGCCTGGCATGGTGCCTGGTAAGTGAAATTCTTATCTGTAGGACCAGTCCTTCCAGGGTTAGCAGAAAAGCTATTGTCTATCATCTCAGCAGACTGAGGAAACCTCCCAGAGCAGGGGGGCAGAAGGCAGGTGCACACTCCTCTTCCCATCCTCATTATCCTGCAGTCACCTTCCTGAGGCGGATCACCACTACCCAGCAGCACATCCTCCAGCCTAGACATCATGGCCATGGCATAGGGCACACATGTGCTTGGCCCTCAGGAAGGGCTGCGAGGAACAGCCGCCTGCCCCATGATCTAGTTTAAATTTCTGGTGAGCAAATGCTTGCCCTAAAAGGCACTGGAAAACAGGCTTCAGAATCTGGTTTTATTGCTGTTGTTTTTCGTAAGAATTCTCTGTCGGGTAAATTGAATTTTTGCGGATTTCCAGGAGATCCTTATGTAAGGCCCACCTTGGTTCCCTAGGTTAGAAATACACAACTAAGCATGTCAGCAGACTTCCTACCACATTCCTACTATGTGCAGGGCACTCAGTAGGTGCTTTATCGATGAAGGAAAAAATGAGTGATGTCTAGTGTATCTTTGGAATAAAGATTCTGGCAGAAGCACTGCAAACAGTATTGGGCTTTGTGTTCAGTGGCTAATGATTTCTGAAGCCCTTACTTTCCCTCAAGTTATCTGGGAAGATTTTTCTTCCTGCCTAAAATCATTGACAGAATTGCAGTCTCTAAAGTGTTTCACCTGACTCTGGTTACATTCTGCCATTTCCCCATTTTTCCCCTTTTGTTCTGCTTCCTTGCTTTCATTCAAGTTGTGATTATGTTTTATGGCTCCAGGATGCCCCCCCCACCCCCCCCCGCAAAGCCTTGAAAACTATTTCTCAACTTTTCCCTTTGGGCTATTTCAAACTAACTTCCTCCTTTTTATTAAAGCAGAACTGACCAAAAAAATATCTATCCTCTTTCAAGCTTATGGTCACAAGCACCCCTCAGAGTGTATTGAAACTAAAATTGTATTATCCCCACCATGGCTTTGTTGTCCAAACCACTAACTTATTGAGTCTCTTACTTTGTTTTTTCTTAAAAAAGCTGTTTCATGGGAGTTCCCTTGATGGTTCAGTGTTAACGAACCCAACTAGGGTCCGTGAGGATGCAGGTTCAATCCCTGGCCTTGCTCAGTGGGTTAAGGATCCGGTGTTGCCATGAGCCGTGGTGTAGGTCAGCAGCTGTAGCTCCAATTCAACCCCTAGCTTGGGAACTTCCATATGCTGCAGGTATGGCCCTAAAAAGCAAAACAAACAAACAAAAAAACCCCACAAAAACCCATTTCAAGGAAGAATAGATTGACATAAAGAAACTAACTTCTTTTCAAATTATGCAAAGTTGGAACACTCAACCAGTTTCTTTAATTGAGAAAACAGGACATCATTATCTTAGATTTATTCTCTTTTAGTCAGTGAGATTTGTCATTAATGTTTTGGCTCCGACATTCATGTTTGAGTCTTATCATCCTCCAGCCTTTTTTTTTTTTCCCCAAGAGTTTTTTTTTAAACCGTGGAGTTAGTTATCTCTGGCACTTTTCTTTCATGGCATTCAGTTAGTTTCTACTTTAGTACCTAAGTGTTACATAGGTAAAGTCTTTCCATCTTTGTGGTTATTTAGTGAGTTATAAATAAATAGCTGGGGAGTTCTCCTCGTGGCTCAGTGGTTAACGAATCCGACTAGGAACCATGAGGTTGCAGGTTCGATCCCTGGTCTTGCTCAGTGGGTTAAGGATCCGGTGTAGCCCTGGGTTGTGGTGTAGGTCACAGACACAGCTTGGATCCCACATTGCTGTGGCTCTGGCGTAGGCCGCTGGCTACAGCTCTGATTCGACCCCTAGCCTGGGAACCTCCATATGCCGCAGGAGTGGCCCAAGAAATAGCAAAAAGACCAAAAAAAAAAAAAAAAAAAGAAAGAAAGAAAGAAATAGCTGTCTACGTTCCCAATAAATTTACTCATTCTTGTTATCTGTCAAGTGAAATGCACAATCGACAGTTCAAGAGATGTTTCTAGATTACACACATCTTCCTAGGTGAAGTTGAAAGAAATACTAATTTCACGAGGTGACCTTGCCAAGATATCTAACGTCTCTCTTCTGTCCTTATTAAATTATAGGTGTTTGTTTACTTAAGCTTACTCCAGTCATGAGGCTATTTGGAGAAAGAATTAATATTGGTAAACAGCTCAGAGATTCTCAGATAAGGGGTTCCGCAGAAGTGCCAAGTGTTAACAAAACAGAATTTGACTGTTAAATATTAAGAAGGTGTTATTCTACGATTTCACTTTGTTCTGCAGCAGCACCAGCCACTTCGGATCGCCAGAGTTGCTCTGATGCTTTTGTTTCGCTGGCAGGACTTAAAAATATACTTGGAAACCGAGTGTTTGGCAACTGTGTTTTGTTTCCACTGACCAGTATATGAAGTCACCATTCCTTCCAGTTTGCCATGCTTTCTGGTGACTCAGCTTTTAGCACCAGCACCCCTTTCCCTCTCATTTTCAATCCTGGCTAACCCCTGTGTATCCTGTAGGACTTGCCTCCTGGGTGAGACACCCGCCTGGGTGTTCCCTTTGCCCCTTGTGCTTCTGTTGTGATCCGACCGGGCAGTGGCACTTGCTTATTGGTCCGTCTTCCAAACCAGACTGGGAGAATCTCGCAGCAGAGGCCACGTCTTGCTCATCTGTGCATCTCTTGTAGCCAGGAGCTAGTAGCTACTAGTAGCTAGTAAGACTGTGACGTGGACAGCAGGATGATCAGTCAGCAGTGGTGTATAGCTGTCTCAGATCCCACATTGCTGTGGCTGTGGTGCAGGCTGGCAGCTGCAGCTCCATTTAACCCCTAGCCTGGGAACTTCCATGTGCCATAGGTGCAGCCCTAAAAAAAAGAGAGAAAAAGAAACAAGGCTTCTGTAATTCCTTCTCTTTATTTCTATTTTGTCTTTTTAGAGCTGCACCCGCAGCATATGGAGGTTCCCAGGCTAGGGGTCGAATCAGAGCTGTAGCCACCTGCCTAGGCCAGAGCCACAGCAATGCCAGATCCTTAACCCGCTGAGCGAGGCCAGGGATCAAACCTTCGTCCTCTTGGATACTAGTCAGGTTCATTAACCACTGAGCCACGACGGGAACTCTGCTTCTCTTTATTTCTGATCATATCCATTCACAGCGTAAAAATCCATGACATTCTGAAACTGGCAAATGGATAGATACTCCTGAGACCCTTCTCAAGAGAGCTCATGCTACATTCATCTTCCCAGCGCCAGCTTTGATTCTAAAATATTCTCAGGGAGTCTGCTGAGGATTCTGAAGATGATGTAGGCTATGCTTTTTAATTGACCCACACTTTTTTGCTGCAGGTCCTTCTTTATATTTTTCCCTCAACACAAACAGGTGTGCACGCTTACCTCCACACACTCAGACTTGCTGGTCATGCTCTCAGGTGTCACAGGCCAGCACTGGTTGTTTTAGGAACTTCCTATCTTGGAGCACAGCACCCTCTACAGTGTTAGTTTATTCAGGCTTCAGAGTTTGCGTGAGAGCATGCTCCTGTGCCTACTTTGTGCGTTGTGACTCAGCACATCCTTTCTCACTTAAAATCAGGGTCCAGAAAACCCCCAATTATCCACATGAATGGAGATCAATGGCAGGGATGTGGCTCAATGACAGATTTGTTTTTGAATTGAACTCCATAATTTGGGAGACACGAGCTATTCCTTTGCAATTATAATTTACTTTGGCTGAAATTATATTAAGTTGTCCTGTAGATGGTTTTTTTAAATGTTCCTGAGTAATTGGCAAGAATTAGAATTCCTATGAAGACGCTGCACACTTTACACACGTGTGGTTAGAGGGAAGGTGGAAGGTGAAAGGCCAGGTTCTAGGGTTAGATCTCTGCTCAGCTCCTGGTCCAACTCAGGGAAGATGAAGTTACTTCATCTGGATGATGGGGTTAGCGCCCCCTGCTTCTGAATGTTAGGAGAATGAAAGAAAACACTCCGACCCCTCACCCCCTGGTGACCCATGGTAGGTGACTAGTAAGTGTTACCTGTTCTTCACATGCACAGTCTGTGTATTTGGAACTATCCGTAATGATAAATTGTCATACATGGGAAGATGATGCATGTCTGTCTGCTGTAAATTATCAACTCAGGAAAGAATGCATGTCTTTTATGAGCATGCAATTTAGAACTGACACTCCCCCAAAAAAATCAGTTTTTATCTTGCATTTCCTAAATTTGAGAATTCTCCATGAAGGTTTCTTATGCGGGTAGATACTTGTTATTTAAGAGACCTCATTCTACTCTAGCCACCTTTTGGGAAGCATCTGCCACTATTTCATAGTCCCATGGGAAGCCTCGGGTAGAAGATTTTGTGGCGTCTTCCAAGCTGTTGAGAGAATTGTTACCTAACATGAGTTGCATAAGGCAGAGGAGACTGCAGCAGCCTCAGGGGATACATGGGTTGGTGGGCACTAAACAGTCTGCTTCTGGTACCTGGGACCCCAGCAGAATATAGGGTATTTAGGGGAAATGGGTATGCCTATAGAATGCTGATTTATTGATTTATATAGCATCCATTCATGCAGTTTTATAGACCTTGGATTATATAAGCCTATGAGTTGCAGAAATTTCACTTTTGATAGTAACGTTTAAAAGAATGGCATGCCAATGCCAATTCAATTTTCAAGTGTTAACATTGAGCGGAGTTCCTGTTGCGGCACAGCAGAAACAAATTGACTAGTATCCATGAGGATGTGGGTTCTATCCCTGGCCTTGCTCAGTGGGTTAAGGATCTGGCGTTGCTGTGAGCTGTGGTGTAGGTCGCTGACTCAACTTGGATCCTGTGTTGCTGTGGTGTAGGCTGGCAGCTGCCGCTCTGATTCGACCCTAGCCTGGGAACCTCCATATGCTGTGGTTGCAGCCCAAAAAATCAAAAAAAAAAAGTTAACATTAATAATATATGGGTATACATCCTAAACTTCAAACCTTTTTTTAAAAAAAAAACATATTTAGTTGTATTAAGGTAACTGGAACGTTTTGGCTGCTACCATGCTTGATTAAACTGAGGAGTAGGACAGTGTGTTTGAAGAAAGTCTATCCTGGATTTTGCATCCTGACTCCTAGTTCTTTGACCTTCATCAAGGTCACTTTTCTCTGGGGAATCTTAAAAGGATGAGGATTTTTTTTTTCATTCATTAAACAGTTTTTGTTTTGTTTTTGGAGGAGCTGCCTTTTGTTTTTGCAAGCCCAGATTTTAATTACTGCATTCACCTCTTTCTGTGCTGGGTGAGAAGACAGCCTGAGGGAATGCAGAAAAAATTCCATACCCTAGAGCCACTGAGAATGAACGCAGTGAGCCCAGGAGAGAGAAAACACATCTTTCTGAAATGACAGCTAAAAGCACATTGCACTGATTTTTTTCCCACAGGGACCCCACCTCTTACTTGGCCAAGGTGCACATAAAGGGGGAAAAGAATGATGGTTCAGAGCTTGGGGTTTGGAATCATAGTGACGGGTTTTAAGTCTCAGTTCTCTTTACTTAGCTGAGATATGGCAAGGCAAGTAATTTAATCTCCATCAGCTTCAGCTTCCTCATTTGTAAAATGACCATTTCTCAGGATTGTAATGAAGATCGAATATAATAACATAGGCAAAGAAACTTAGTATACAAAACAAAATCCTCGCACCGTGAGCCAGCAGTAATAGTTGTGATTGTTCGGGTGGATTTTTACTGGAACCACATCTAGGTGGCTTTGGGAGAACAGGTCATGTTTGCAAAAACATGCTCTTCTGCTTCTGTTGTGAAGTTTCATCACACTTGACTATAGTTATTTGCTTAATGTCCGACCATCCCCCCTAGACTGTAAGATCCTTGAGAAGAGAGCTGTGTCCTCTCATCCTCCCAGAAACACGTGATTCTCACAATGCCTGGCCTGTCGCTTCTGTGCTGGTGACCAGGGTGGGCTACACCAGCTCCCCGTGGATGGCAGATCAAGTCCCAAGAGGGGTTTGGGTCCAGGAAAGACAGAGAGGTGAGGTGAACATAAGAGGTGTTCCTCAATCCGTTCCCTCAGGATTGCTCTGGCAGGTCACAAGGCTGAAATAGGAGTTGAATATGAAATCTATTCGGTGGAGTTCCTGTCGTGGCTTAGTGGTTAACGAATCCGACTAGGAACCATGAGGTTGTGGGTTTGGTCCCTGGCCTTGCTCAGTGGGTTGGGGATCTGGTGTGGCCATGAGCTGTGGTGTAGGTCACAGATGTGGCTCGGATCCTGAGTTGCTGTGGCTCTGGCATAGGCTTGGCAGCTACAGCTCCGATTGGACCCCTAGCCTGGGAACCTCCATATGCCGCGGGAACGGCCCTAGAAAAGGCAACCCCCCCCCAAAAAAAAGAAAGAAATCTATTTGAATTTAGATCACCAAGTGTCCTGGTCACCAAGTGATCTGGTGCGCTCAGCAGGAAATGAAGCCGTGAGCAGTAACCAGGAGCCCCAGGCACAGCCAAGTGGAGCCTAACGTCATCTGGTCATTCAGACTGCACTTCGATGCCTTAGATCTTTATAGATTTTTTGGGGGGGAAGTATCAAGTGGTTAATCTGTGTTTTATTTTCTCTGTATAGAAGTAAAATGTTTCCCTATTGTTTACCAGATCCACATTCAATTATATGCATGAATTTAAGGTCATAAAGCTGCTTTTGATGAGTCCTATCCATTGAGCAGATGGTCCGAGAGATGTTCCAGTGTTCTGATCTGTAAAACGAAGTTCTGTCCTCAGCCCGACGGTCCTGGATCTGTCTGGGGCTAAGCAGATTGAGAGCCTTTCAGAATAATGAAGAAACTGATGATTGTAGCAGCTCAGTAAAGAGGTTGCCCTCTGGGTGGGAAAGCTGGTCTAGGACCAGCAGGATATCGTTAACAAAAGTCAGACCTGCAACAGATAGAGTATCTGAAATTTGGGTAATTATCTGAAGTGTGGACATTAGCTTCGTAGCGTTACCCAAAGTGAAAGATTTCCAGGCAGAAATGGAGTTTCCTGGTGAATGTCAAAGGAGGCATGGTCTGGAACAAACTTGAGCGGATCTAACAAGGCTCACCCTCCATCCTGTTTTTCAATAATACATTTTTGCCAGATCACGCACGGATGGGTGTGAATTCAAGTCACTGCTGAATAAGTCTTCTGTAGTTGTCTTTCAACAGAAGGAAGAAGAAAAAGTCTCTGTAAGAGAAAGAACCAGGTCACAAAAGCCCTTACATCTAAACTGTTAAAAAATGATTGGTATAGATGTGGAGTCTTTTAAAGACTTCAACTCTAAACTGGTACTATTTCTTAAATGTTTGTCTTTGATTGATTGCAAGGGATTCAAAGGGAGGTGATAGTCTCCTTGGAATAGAATCTATATTTAGGGCCCTCAAGAAAATTTAAACCCATCTTTAAAAACAGGAATAAGTGAAGTAGTTTGGGGGTTTTTTCTTTCCTGCCCTGTGGCATATGGAGTTTTGGGACCGGGGATCAGATCTGAGCTGCAGTTGTGACCTAAGCCGTAGCTGTGGCAACATGGGATCCTTCACCCACTGTGCAGGGCTGGGGATCGAACCTGCATCCCAGCGCTCCCAAAATGCTGCTGGTCCCATTGTGGGAACTCTCCAGTTTTTAATATAAGCCAAACTTGTGATTCTTAAGTTTCCTTCAGAAACTTTTAAAATGCTTAAATGAATTTAAAGACATAGTTCAAGCTGCCTTGGTCATTTGTCTGCTGTTTTGTACGTTGGCATGTTCTTTTTAAATAAATTCATAGGGCTGAGCTGTGGTTTGATTTCTACCACCCTAATTGACCGATATTAATAATTAGAGACTTATTATTAATGGTGGTACCAGGTACTGGCATCCTGTTTTGGAAAGCTAAATTTTTTTTTTTTAAATCTGAGATTGGAATTCCTGTTGTAGCTCAGTGGTAACAAACCTGACTAGTATCCATGAGGATGCAGGTTTGATCCCTGGCCCTGCTCAGTTCGGCTAAGGATCTAAGGTGTACATCACAGACTTGGCTCAGATCAGCCAGGCTATGGCTGGTGGCATAGGCCCCACAGCTGCAGTTCCAATTTGGCCCCTAACCTGGGAACTTCCATGTGCAGCAGGTGCAGTCCTAAAAAGCCAGGTAAATAAATAAAAATCTTGGATTGTTTCTTCCAGGAGTACTTACACTGAGAGTTAAAAAGCAGTGCATGGTTTCAAGACAGAAAACAGCTTAAATTCTAAGCTGGGAAAAATAAAGAAAAATTGAAAGTATCCTTAAATTGTAATCCTGAACTCAATGTCCTCCCAGTAGAAATCTGCAGTATACACAGCCTTTAGTTGTCTTTGCACTGAAAGGATGGCAGCAGACGGATTCGATGCCCTCACGCTAGGACCTGGTGATGTTTTACCGAGGTCCAGTGACAGGCACCTACAACTTGGCAGGCACCCTGTGTTCATTCTATTTGCATAACCTCATTCAAACATCACACAAGAAGGGCTGATTGTAGTAATCCAGGATATCCTTTTTAGATGTGTAACATGATATTTGATGTATATTTTGTAAAACTACCAGTTGAACCCTCTTGATCTCGCCAACTCTTTTCTTTCCACCCGTGCACATCACTCTCTGTACTTTTTTGAGCTGGTTTTTGTGCAGAACTCAACCTAAGGCATTTTCCCCTCACTCCACCAGCCTTCAGTTTCTGCCGTTGCCTCTGATGGGAACAGTTGGAGAAGTTTCTCAGTTCCTGGAACCCAATCAGTGCTCTGGCGCAGGATGAGGTGCTTCCAGCTGTTATTCCTTGCTTCAGCTGTCACCTTGATTTCCCAGTAAAGGCAGTGTAAGAATGAGGAAAGGAAGGATCATAGGAGGGCAGATATTGAGTGTGTAACTTCTTCCCAAATGCAAATGGAGGCCCTGAAATGACCTCAGTGGCTGGGTCTGGAAGTGGGCGAGCAGACCCTAAGGCTGTCATCTTGTGTAAAGGTTGTTTTCTGTTCCCACTTGCTGGTGGCCAGAGGCACACTGTCACACCAGAAAGCCTGCACTGCCTCCCCCCCCCCCCCCAAATTAGCAACATAGTGATGCAGCCTGTAGAAAGAAATGAGATGAAGCTCAGGACAGGCCCAGGCTCCTCCCACCAGCTGCTCTCCACGGTGTGGGGTGGCCTGGGTGCCTGAGCCTGGCGCTGGCCCTGCACCTGGTGCAGGGGGTGGGCTGACTTTGGCCCCCTGTTTCCCCTTCTTCCTCTCACCTCTTCCTTTCCTTCCTTCAGACCCTGTGTGGATTCTGTGTGATCAGTACAGACCCTTCCCACTCTGACTTTGACGCTGAAAGCACCATTAGGTGGGGGGTGTCATCCATCAGTTTTCACTTTGTGATGGACATCTGTGGGCTAAAAACTTCTTTGAGAATCACTTCTTTATTTAAAAAGAAAAACAACTATTCTTCAGTTAGAGGATAGCAGGCATGAGAACACTACGGCCCCTGAGATTTGGGTATACTTTTCTCATCCCTTAATTGTTTCTCTGAAACACACACACACACTCACTCTTCCCCTAAAAGCTTTTCCTCCAGCCCTCCACTACAATTTCCTCTGTTATTCTCAGTGGCATCTTTGTATGCTGGCATCCCCAAGCAGGAGCTGTCTCATTTATCTTTGCATCTGTTCTTGTCATCAGCAGAGTGCTGTGGCCTGCCATCTAGGAGATGCTTCAGAGCAGTCTGGCACTAAATGATGGTTTGGTTTTGTTTGCATTTTTAGGGCCAGACTTTCAGCTCATGGAAGTTTCCAGGCTAGGGGTCAAATCAGAGCTACAGTTGCAGGCCTATGCCACAGCAACTCCAGATCCGAGCTGCACCTGCGACCTATACCATAGTTCACAGCAACGCTAGATCCTTAACCCACTGATCTAGGCCAGGGATTCAACCCACATCCTCATGGATACAAAGGAAAAGGACTTTGAGCTTCTAGGGCCACAAATTTTGGGAGGGCAGATAATATGGGGAATATTGGAGGATAAGAGTGAAGTTTGTGATATAATTTGCTCTGGTACCACTTGTGGGCTGATCAGGGTATAGAGTGGCTCTGGAAATTAACTTCTGCCCTTCCTGATAGAGAAGGGCTGAAGTACAGCTTTACAAATCTATGCCCTGCTTTTAGGCAAATGGGTGGAAAAGCAGAGAGCTTTTGTTTTTATTTTTTGGCCACACCTGCAGCATGCGGAAGTTCCCAAGGCAGGGCTCCAACCCAAGCCACAGCAGTGACAAGGCTGAATCTTCAACCACTAGGCCGCCAGGGAACTCCCAAAGAGCTCTTCTTGTATCTGCTTCTTCTCAATTGCCTTCAGCTCAAAATAATCCTTAGGCCAAAGTGGCATGTTTGGGGGAGGCATGCTCTGCCATCCTTCAGCACCTTGCACATGATTGCACACAGCAGGTGCTTAATACTTATTGAATTGAACTAAGATGAGAGCAGGGTGTTCCCTTGTGGCACGGCAGGATAAGGATCCAGGGTTTTCATTGCTATCATGCTGTGGCTTGAGTTGCTGCTGTGGTGTGGGTTCGATCCCTGGCTGATACCTTTCACATGCTGCAGGCGTGGCCAGAAAAAAAATGGAAGCCAAACCAACTTCCCCTTTTCTAACTGGAGTCTGCCTAAATAATTTTTTTTTTTTTTTTTTGGTCTTTTTGCCATTTCTTGGGCCGCTCCTGCGGCATATGGTGGTTCCCAGGCTAGGGGTCTAATCAGAGCTGTAGCCGCTGGCCTATGCCAGAGCCACAGCAACGCCAGATCTGAGCCCCGTCTGCAACTTACACCACAGCTCACGGCAACACTGAATCCCCAAGTCACTGAGCAAAGCCAGGGATCGAACCCCGCAACCTCATGGTTCCTAGTCGGATTCGTTAACCACTGAGCCACGACGGGAACTCCATGCCTAAATAATTTACCCTCTGTGACAGACTAAATAGATGGAAGGCTTTGTCAGCTTCAGGCAGAGCCCAGAGAAAAGATGCTGGCTGACCCAGGAGGCCCCAGCTCCAGCTGACTACTTCTGCTTTGTCCGCAGGGGTCCCTTCATCATCCTTTTGGGATGTTGGGGAGATATAGTCAAATAAAGGATGTAAAAATGCTTTGAGAAAAGTTTAAAGCACTACTCAGATACAGGTGTTATTACTTCCTGTACAAGCTCTGAGAGCAAAAATGTGTAATGAACATTTAGTGAGGGCTGGCTAGTAGTGTTAATGCTGTTTACTCCCCAAATAAACTTTAATACTCATGTGATGCTTTCTCACAGGTATGAATTAGGAGCTGCTCTGTTTATTGGATGGGCAGGAGCCTCACTCTGCATAATTGGTGGTGTCATATTTTGCTTTTCAATATCTGACAACAACAAAAAACCCAGGTATGAACAAGAGACAGAAATGACCTGTTAAAAAAGACAATACTATTCTAAATTGTTACATATGGGACAAGTTATAGGTAGGTCAGATAATTCTTAGAAACCTCAAAAACCCAGAACTGGCACTTTGCGGTGCAGCAGAAACTAACACAACTTGGTAAGTCAGCTACATAAGATGTTTTAAAAACCCAGACTTGGGAAAGGTTAGGATTATATAATAAATATAAAATTAAATAGAGTAAATGCTATAATGAATAGAATATAGATAATTATAGTTAATTTTTTTTTTAAAGAGGTTGTTGTTGTTAACATTCCAAAGCTATTGCTTTAAGTTAAAATCTGGGTCTAACTATGGAGGCATATTCTTCACTTTGGCCTCCTGATTTTCATATAGGCAGAAATTGCAGATAAATGGCATCACTGTCTCCTAAGTTCCAGGAAGATGAGTTTTAAATAATACTTTTGAAGGAGAAAAACTGAACAAGAAAAGAGGCCATGCATTTCCTCTGCAGAGTCCCTTGGTCACAGCAACTATTCAGAAATGACACTGAACTATTTCTTGGGGCGAGAGAGGGGAGGGAAGAAAGCTGAAAGTAATCAGAGAAAAACAAACTCCGCTACGACAGAAATAGAGGGAAGACAGTTTCTTCCCGTATTTGTTTGCCCTGCACGAAAAGACAATCCTCCAAACTGTGTCTTGCCTTTCAGAATGGGATACACATACAATGGGGCCACATCTGTCATGTCTTCTCGGACAAAGTATCACGGAGGAGGAGGAGGAGATCTGAAAACCACAAACCCTTCCAAACAGTTTGACAAAAATGCTTACGTCTAAGAAGAGCACTGCCGCAAGCTGTGTCTTGAGCTTGTTAGAAACGTGAACTGTTCACAGAATGATCCCCTCAAGGCCCTCCTGTAATTAACACTCGAAAAAACTATTTTTCAAATGCGAATGTGAAGAATTTGTTGATTGCATGGATGTAAATGTTCTTACATAGTTACATACTAATCACTTTCTGTTGTGGCTTTCTATAACAAATAAACAAGCTATTTACAGGATTTGTATATATTTTATACATCCGCAGAACCTGTAATGTACGCAGTACCAACGATTACAGACGTTGTCATCATAGAGCCTTCTTAAGCTTTCAGACTTTGCATTCTTTGTTCCCATGTTTATGTTTCTTTTCCTTCGTGTATTAAACAGAAGGTGTATAAGGAGTGGTGTCTTGTAAGCAATGTGGGGGTGACCTAAAACTATTCCTCAAGAGATGTTTGGGGGTGAATGGACACTTACTCATTGTGTAGAGCTGACTTCTAGTTTCTTAGAGCTGTCACTGCTGTATTTCTCAACAGCTGCTCCAGGCAGGGCTGAGGGGGCCTAGATGCTGTTGCCCCATTACCTGGCACATCCGCCTTCAATAACTGCCCAGGGCTCTCTGATGCAGAAAGCAGATCCTGGGGTGGGGCATCAGCAAGGACCGAGCCAGAGATGCTAGTCGTGACTGACCTTGAGGCCCGCAGAAGAAGGCCTGGAGCCACGTGGGACCTGCCTCCCTCAGAAACAATGGGCCAAGTCCTGGCATGTCGCTCGGGTCACGTATGTGGAACTAACTGGTAATGGCAAGACATCGCATCTTTCAAGGCATGTAAGTTGCTCCAGTGCTCTCTGACCAGAGACAGTGTTTTATTTCCAGACCCCATCAGTCCTTTTACCTGATGCCCATCAGGGTTAGTAGTTATCTCGGTAGGTGTGTGCCCAGCGCTTTTCTAAACCCTCCACCTGCTCTCACTCGCTCCATCCTCACAGCAGCCTCTGAAGTAAGGACTGCGGGAAGCTGAACTGGCAGAGGCGGAAAGGAAACCAGAGTTGAAGTAACTTGACACAGCAAGGGACAGACCCAGGACTTTGAACTGAGGCAGTCTAGGGTGAAATAGACAGTTTGAAGTTTTGGATAAGAACTGGCATTTGTGTCATCTGTGAGTCAGACACTTTCCAATACCAATCACAGCATGAGTGACTGTAACATTTTCCTGAAGCGTGAAAGACTTAAAGAGGAAAATGGCATTGTTTGCAAATGCTCGATGAAAGAAAAGGAACATGTTTATTACCTGTACATATATACGTGTATATTTTCTTTTGCTTTTTAGGGCTGCACCTGCAGCATATGGAAGTTCCCAGGCTAGGGGTCAGACCTGCAACTGCCGGCCTACACCACAGGATCCTTAACCCACTGAGCGAGGCCACGGATCAAACCTGCATCCTCATGGACACAGGTCAGGCTCATAACTTGCTGAGCCAAGACAGGAAATCCCTGTATGTTTTCTTCCCAGACCATGACAATACTTGAATACCTTCTAGGGATATAAGTGAATTGAAAACCAGGGAGGGAGATTAGGTGCTAGAGGCCGGTATACAGGGGTGGGCAGGGTTTTGTGTGTGTTTAAAATTATGTACGTACAACTCTGTTTTTCACATCTTTAAGATGAAGATTATAATAACTACATCTCAAAGTTTTTCTAGTTAAGTGAACTAATAATGCATCTTAAAAAGTTAAGTAGCTCCACAGATCTCTGGAATGAGTGAGTGACTGCAGGGACCTAGGTGTCTTCTTAGGTGGTGGTGTAGGCAACTCATCTTTGTTTTCCTACAGTGAAGATTTAATTCAATGTTTACTACAGATTTTAGAAACATGATCAAGTGGGTACATCTGCATAACATGGCCTTTGTGGGAAGTTTTTGTTTTTTCGGGTTTTGTTGTGTGTGTGTCTTTTTGCCCTTTCTTGGGCTGCTTCCCGCGGCATGTGGAGGTTCCCTGGCTAGGGGTCGAATCAGAGCTGTTGCTGCCGGCCTACGCCAGAGCCACAGCAATGCAGGATCCGAGCCGTGTCTGCAGCTCACAGCAATGCCGGATCCTTAACTCACTGAGCAAGGCCAGGGATTGAACCCACAACCTCATGGTTCCTAGTCGGATTCGTTAACCACTGAGCCACGATGGGAACTCCTGTGGGAAGTTTTTAAAAGACAGTGGAACGCAAGTAAAAAGGACCTATGGGGCAGAAACAGATAAAAAATTGTTTTTAGTTCAGTGTTACATGGCATAGCTACCAGGGCAAGCTTAAATCCTCTAATGAGGTCGGTCTAACTCGGAAATCTAATAACTCAGCCACAGTCACAAGGATGTCATGGAGGGCTTTACTTGAAAGGTTGACAAAATGAAGAAAGATCCAAAACCCAACAAACCATTTAGTTTAAATGTTACTTTTTTTTCCTCTTTTTTAACAGAGTATAATAGTACCACAAAATATTAAAAAATGCAAAAAAACCAGTTTATATGAACTTTTTGACTGTTGACAATGTCACTGTTAAGAATAGAACTAAATTGGTTTTGAGGTATTTTATAATACCGTTGAGCATGTTTAAAAAATTGGAAAAAAAAAAAACTACAGACAACATATGAATTCAGTATTGACTCAATGTGTTCTAGTCATAGTCTCATAAATTGACATTTAAAATAGCTACATATTATTCATAAAATATCCAAGGTAAAGATTATGCTGCAGAAATAGTATTTAAAGTTCTAAAGTAACTATTTAACAAGAAACAACATGCATAGAATGGCTCAAAACTGCATATGGAAAAGGTACTTCTGGAAAATGTACCATGTTAACATGGGCCTAGCTATATATTTATAACTCTAAACTTACTTCTATATGAAAATTAAGCAATCAACTCTTTAAGATTTCACAGATGCCACTAATATAATTTTAAGGATACTAACAGAATTTTATAAAATGCTTCCAATGTGACAATGTCCTCAAGAAACACTGAAAAAAAAAAAGTTTTAATTCAAACCAAAACCAGCTATAAGTTTAAAAAAAAAAATTCACTTAAAAATTAGTTGAAAAAAATACACTTAAACACTAGAGTACCGTTCTGAAGAAAAAAATTTTTATGACTTCAGCGACACGTTATTTTTAAGCAGCAGCAGTCTCAAACACCTTTATATGCTTCAAAATACTGTTGACAATTTGTTTTTCAAAATTGTATTAGGTGCCATTAAAGAGACTCTTGTTCTTCGCGAGCCAGCTTCCTTGTTATTGTGGGAAATACTGCCGGGCAGGAGCATTTGCGTTGCACAGGCCGGGAACGGAAACAGTGCGAGACTGGAATACTGCTGGCATCTAGCAGGACCTTCTGAGGCCCAGGGGGACAGTTATACGTCTGAAGAGTCACTCCAATCAGTCACAGTTACTAAGCTGCTTTTCACGGTGCTGGATTCATCCTGAAGTCCTGCGGAGGGAGGGAGACGGGGCGGGGGGGGGCAGTGATTAAATAAGCACATGGTCTAGTCTGTAAAAATCGACAACCTCATACTGTAATTTGTCCCTTGGTATCTGAGGCTCCACCCCCAGCTCCCACAAGCTGTGCAGGTGGCTGCTGACAATCCAACCACGGGACAGCCAGGTCTCTAGGGGAGCCTCACGGGGCCTTTGCAAGGAAGCTTCTGCTCGGCCTCTCCCTCCCTGCATTCAGCTCAGGGCCTGGAGGCTGACAGTGGTAAAAGATGATAAAATTAACAAGACGAGGAGGAATTTTTTTCTAGGGTAGATGAGCTTAAGCTTATGAAGTTAATTCCTAAGTGCCTTGAGCCACTGAAATAGTACAGGGCAGAGGATTCCACCGAGTATGACTCTAGAAATGTTTTCTTTGAGAGGCATGGGGTCATGGCATTGGGAAAGAGGAAGGCAACGTCCTCGGGGTATCCTCTTGGCCCTGTGTCCTTACAGAGTCACCGTAATGTAAACACGTCTCTTGCTTTTTCAATGATTAGACACAGCACAGAAAACTTCAGATGGTGACAGAGCAGAAGGTCAAAGTTATGACTGACATGGTGGAGAGAGGAGGCCAAGGGAAGGGCAGAGGCAGCAATGGCTCATCCCCTGTAGTGGGGGAGGAGGGCAGGAGATCCCTGCAAATGGAAAGGGCAAGTGTAGAGGTGTGGATGTATTCACTGAAAGCTACAGATAGGGGAACAAAAGTACTGAAGATGGGGCATGAGCGGTGCAGGCAGTGGGAAAAGAGCCAGATCCTCCTCTGTCTTAGCAGGACATCAACAGTTCACGTCTAAAGTCAACTGATTTAGATACAGGGGCTGAGCTCCTTACTCAGAGGCACAGCTCATGGGACACACCGAGGCAGAATGGCTGGGAGAAGGCATTGCAGGTGGGGGAGGTGGCAGGGACAGTTACTCTGCTTTAAACAAATACAAATGACATTTTCTGATCTAAAAAATTAAGTGAGTTGAGAGGTAAGTTATCTGGGTGGATGAGCACAACTGCAGTGAAAGGGTTGCACTGTCATTCATCCCACTGGCTATAATGCTACAAGAGAAATCTTCCTTGGAAGAAAAAGAAAAAATATTTAATATGTAAACAGATGGAAACAGGAAAACAGGCAGGAAAAAATGGCTTCGTTTAGACATATGATCAGAAATTCAAATTTCTACGAGGCAACTGCATGAAGAGAAGATTTCTATGGGCTTTTTTTTTTTTAAAAAAAATGCTAAATTTAAAGACAAAAGATTAGACCTAAAATTTAAATTTAAATTAGTAAATATAAGTTGTTCATATTCTGTCCTTATAAAGCATCAAGATCTTGGTTATGCCAACAGAATATTTTTGCCTGAAAATATATTAGCATTAACTTAATTAGATATTTATAAAAGCTTTTGTTAGACACCAAAGCAGCAAACCTCCTTTTGGCCCTTTCAGGTTAGTTGCACCCCAGGCACTTGGCACTTGAGCATAATTTGACTCATTCTTCATAGGCAGAGGATCCTTCTGTTCTCTCCCAATTTTCATCCCCAAAGATTTTTCTTCCTCTAAGGATGATATGTCCCAGTCATCGTCTTCCACATCTACACACTGGAAAAAAACAAAAAACAAAAAAACACATGGAGAATAATGAGTGATTTCTAAAGAAACAGTGCATGTTACAACCCCTCAATCACTTTGTTGGTCAGACTGGGCCACTGGCATTAAGTGATTACGTTGGGAGTCTCAGAGAATCCCCCATCTGGTCATTTGGTCACCTCTGGAGGGCAGTAAAACAGATTTGGAAATCCGTGCTTTGAAAGCAGAGGGAACCACCTCTTTTTTGTTTCTTGCTGTGGAAAGGTATGTTTCCTACTCAGCAATCATGAACTTAGAAAGTTTCAGAAACACTAAGTTGTAGAACTCAAGTCAGGATGCTCTCCAAGGCGAAGCCAAGGCTGGCTCTGGGGCTCTTGCTCCTGAAAGTAAGACATGACTGCAGGAGACATCACACGAAGGTCCTCAGGAAATGCCCCTGATGCCAAGGAGCGCGTGTGCCTATGGCGCCCCTTCCAGGAAAGACACCTCTGCTCTCGCTTGACTGACGTGACTTCTTGTCATCTTTGGCTTGTTTGACACGAACGACACTAATTTATGAAACTAGTTTGGTAAAATGCTCTGGATTTCAGATGCGCAGGGTAAGAATTACATCTAATTCAAGTGAAAAACTAAGAAAAAAACAACTACTATTGGCCGACCCGGTCAACACCTAAGAGCCTGGATCTCCATCTACAGATGCACTTCCGGTGCCTGATGCGGAACCGGAAGCGCCTGCAGCGTCAGGGCCACTCCTCGCTTGCGGAGAAGAGCTTCGCTCTGCGCTTGGCTCGGGTCACAGACTCCGGGTCCCAAGTGGGGGTGCACCCTGGAAAGTCCCTTCTTTACTTCCAGGTCATGCCACTGGTGGCAGAAAGGTTCCCGGACACAGATCTGAAGCCCCCTGGATTCCCGTCAGTCCCAAGTTTCTGTGAACAAGCTACCTAATGTAAGCATCAGATAATACATACGACAGAATGTTTAAAATCTGTAAAGCTTGATAACCATATGCATTATTGTAAACCTTGATAAGCATTATTATTACCAATTATCTTTCTGATATCTTTGTTCTCTATGGGAGGGAAAGAAACACAGTACTAAAAATAAGATAAAAATCTCAACCTCTACTATACCAAATAACTCTATTTGTCTTGTATTTCACTACAAAAGTACAATTATTAAGATATATTCATTAAAAGATGAACTTATATACGTTTAGCAAGTAAAAGTGACTTCACCTTTACATCTTCGTTTAGTTCTTTCTTGATGAATGCCTCAGCAACATGAATCCCACCGACTGGCTTGTTCACATTTCTATGATTTGAAACCGTCTTTTCAACTTTTCCGGTTAATATTTTAATGGAGGTTTCTATAGGGCCGACAGAAAAAAGGTAAAGTTTAAAAAAAAAAATTTATCTTCAGTTCCAAAATAACTTTACAAGCAACTCTGAGCTTTGCACATAATTCCTTTTAAAAAATCGTAACCCTCTCGACTAGAACAAAGTTTTAATTTTAAGTCAAAGATGGATGATCTCATTCAAGTACGTGATGAGAAACTTTAATTTCAGTGAAGCAGCCTGCATGAATGGGATAGTGGTATTTTCAAAAAAAAATTATGTTTAAATGTTATATTTTACATAAGTATATAAATACATGGTATATATAAATTATATAAATACAATCTATATACAATTATATAAAATAAAATTTTTTTAAAAATCAACTATACCTGATATGTTTAAATATATAATTTTTAATTGCATTAAACAGAATTTATTTAAAAAATGACCCTTCAGGAGTTCCCGTTGTGGCTCAGTGGTAACGAACCTGACTAGTATCCATGAGGATGCAGGTTCAATCCCTGGCCTCACTGTGGCTGTGGTATATGTCACAGATGTAGCTTGGATCTGATGTTGCTATGGTATAGGCTGGCAACTGCATCTCTGATTTGACTCCTAACCCTGGAACCTCTATATGCCACAGGTATGGCTCCAAAAAGCACCCTTCTGGCTCACTTCTCAGCAAATTATCAGAGTTATAGACTTGGACTTTTAGGGTTGCCAAATCTCCAAAGGGCAACACAGTGTATTAGAAAAGCAGTTATAATGACCCAGTGGTAGGAACTGAATTGTGTCCCAAGTGCATATGGTGGAGTCCTTACCCCCAGTACTCAGAATGGGACCTTATTTGGAGAAAGAACCTTTAAAGAGGTACTCAAGTTAAGGTGAGGTCCCTAGGGTAGACCCTGATCCAACATGACTGGTGTCCTTATAAAAACAGGAAATTTGGGCACAGATGCACGCACAGAGAAAGTCAATGTGACAGGTTCAAAGAGAGCCATCTATCTAGAAGCTAGGGACAGAGGCACAGAGCAGATCCTGTCCTCACAGCCCTCGGAAAGAACCAGCCTTGCCACCTGGATTGTGTCC
This sequence comes from Sus scrofa, assembly GCF_054392235.1. Taxonomy (NCBI): domain Eukaryota; kingdom Metazoa; phylum Chordata; class Mammalia; order Artiodactyla; family Suidae; genus Sus; species Sus scrofa. The sequence goes on from NC_139393.1 coordinate 72,366,612, forward strand.
TTCCAGCTCCTGTGAGACAGTTTCTGTTGTTTAAGCCACTTGGTGTGGTACTTCCTGACAGCAGCCCTTGCATTTGTCACTAGTACACCCAGGCTTCCCCAACCCCTTCCTCTTCTTCCACTTGAACATCAACTACTTGCTAATAAATAGGCACAATCCATATCCCTTGGGCAGCAGCTTTTAGCCCCAACCTGTCACAGCCCCAACCTGTTCCCAGGCCTTGATGCCCCTAGCTGAGAACCACTGTCGTCAACAAAATTTCCAGAAGGATTTTCAATGATAAAAGCTTACCTGTGGGCTTGGGAGAAATATCAGAATCCTCGATTTCACTTCCCTCGGTCCAGTCGGTGTCACTTTTGGTGGTACTCCTTCCTAAGCTGCTCCTGTTGCTTTTAGAGGACAGCACCTGAAGTAAGTCTGGGGAGGCGTGTGCCCGGATGAGGTCGTCATCGTCCAGGTCTTCCTCCGAACTAAAGGGAGGCGTCCTAAACAAATCAAAACCCAAACGGGGGTCACTGTTGCCATACGCTGCAGGATTTACAGACGATACACCCTGTAAAGTGGTGGAAACTTTCCCAGGGAGCGTAACCAAGGCCTGTGTGGCCACAGAACAAGACGGCGGCCAGGCCCACGCCCGGGACTTGCACAAAAGGCCCAAGAGTCATCTCAAATCCTGACCGCCCAACCACAAGGCATATTTTACCAAAATGGACTGAAGTTATGACATGACTCCTCTAAACCCAAACTTGTATATTCTTTATATGGGTTTCTACACACCAAAGAAAAACTTTCTCAGTGGAAAAAAAAAAATAAATAAAGCCTTCTCAGTCTACAATAAAACTATGCCATCTTTTAAAATAGTGTCATTAATTATAGCTTACCTTTACAATGCACACTCCTAAGTCCTTGTACATAAACACACCACCTCATTTGTATTATCACATGAATTATCACCCATTTTAAAGTGAAACAGAAATTGATGGTATTCCTTCATTTAAAAAATATTCATTGTGGAGCTCCAGCTGTGGTGCAATAGGATTGGTGGTGTATTGGGGATGCTGGACCGTGGGTTTGATCCCCAGCCTGGCACAGTGGGTTAAAGATCCAGCACTGCCACTGGTGCGGCTTAGGTCATAACTGCAGCTTGGATCTGATCCCTGGCCTGAGAACTCCTTATGTCGTGGGGCAGCCAAAAGAATAAAAAAATAAAAAATATTCATTGAGCACCTAAATTCCAAACAATGTTCAGTTACACTACAGCCCATGAAATAAGGCTCTTTCCATGAGGTTATGTACATGAAAAGTGCTTTAGAAGAATGTATTATTATTATTTATATTGTCTCCACTATATTATATTTCTACTACCTCTGCTATATATACCCAATGCCTTAATGAGAGAAAGCATCAATCGCAGAATAAATCAATGATGATGAAGTTCAATTGTTATAAAATTAGTTTTACTCATAATTAATAACAATAATATACCTACAATTTACTGAGTACCCACAAGGGCCAAGCACTGAGGCCAAGCCCTTTTCACACATTCTCAATTCATGTGTAGAATTATCCTGTGAAAAAGGCAGCATCATCCCCTATTACAGGTAGGAAAACTGAGGCTTAAAGCAGGTAAGCACCTGAATCAGCGGCACACAGTTAAGGAATGACTGAGCAAGGATTCTTAGTATCCTGCGAGAGCCTAAGAGAAGAAGGTCTAGGGCCATTATTGACTTCCCCAAAGAGCTGGAGCACTAAAATTTCAGGTGGCTGCACTGTTATGGATCCAGCCAGTAAAAAAGCAACATTACACATTTATTGTGCTTATGGAAAATTACTGGGCACTAGGCGGGGGTGGGATGGGTAATGGAAATGACTTAGATGTGGTCCCACTTGCTAATGGAGGCCACAAGGGATGAGTGCTGTTGGCTTAGGTAATATCTGATAAAGAAACAAAGCTGCCACAAAGGAATCACAAATTAAATATGATGTCTAATAATTATGGCTCTAGTTTACCACAGTGAATATACACATTCATGATGAAAGGACTGGTCAGTGAAAATAATTTCTTTACAATCACCTCCCCCCTGCTCCCTCAGTACTCACGCAGCCGTTGAAGACTTTCTGGGAAAGTGATCTTCTCTATTTTTCTTAACTCTAAAAACAACAGAAAAATACTTCTGGCATGAGTGAATAATGTCATCTGAAATAAACTTCTATGGAATTGGTGATTTTTGCTTTATTAGAGGGTGAGCAGCAACAGGTCTGCCTGTGCCAATGAGAGACAGGTAGGCATTGCAAGTGTCATTCTTTGTTGGGTCAAACATCGCTGTGGCCTAAATGTCCCTGTAAGGCACATGTTGAAGCCCAAACCCCTGGTGTGATGGTATCTGGAGATGGAGCCTTTGGGAAGTGATGATGTTTAGATGATGTCATGAGGGTGGGGCCCACATGAAGGAATCCGTGTCCTTACAAGAAGAGGCAGAGAGACAGACCAAGGCTCACTCTCTCGCCATGTGAGGACACAGCAAGAAGGTGGCCGTCTGCAAGCCCTGGAAGAGAATCCTTGCCAAAACCTGTCTATGCCATCACCTTGATCTTGGACTTCTAGCCTCCATAAGTGTAGAAAATTTCTGTTGTGTGAACCACCCAGTCTATCGTATTTTGTTATGGAAGTCCAAGCTGACTGAGACAAATATTAGTAAAAAAAATTTTAGGGCTGAACATACTTACTTTGGAACAGATGTCCTATCAGAAAAAACAGGCCTTTGTCTAATCAACTGCCTGCTTCTGGGAGGACGGTGGGCTGCTCTGGGTACTTCTCCAGCTGAAAGGATATCCACTTGGGAAGCATTGCACCTGTCTGGAACAGCAGGGTCATTTATCACTCTCCAGTGCGTGGAAAGCAGAAGCAAATACCACAATACCGACTATGCTGGCACTGAAACAATCCCATCTTGAGGGTCTAGAGTTTTTTTTTAAACTGTCAAAGCAGCATCTAAAACCCAGTGTTTAATGATTTAGTGAGAAGGTTGCCAATGAATGCCAAAGTTTGTGAACCAGTTAAAACTATGAAATGGTGGTTCTCTTTGGCTCCCATCTGCAGAAACCAAGTGGCAGTCGGTAACAGGCTCACCTGTTGACAGCAGTGTCCTCTCCTCAATCTTACAGCTGACCTGATGTTCGAGGTGTTCTCGAATTTGCTGAATGTTGGGTATTTTTCTTTCTCGCTCATGTCTGGTGGATTGCACGGTTCTTAGCACTCTGTTCAAGCGATCACTTGGAATACCACGTGTATCCTGAAGGAATAAAGTCAAGTTCATCAATTATCCTGGGATGTTTTTCATTTTGTGGATATTTGTCAACATGAACCATGCCAACCTTTCATCCTCACTGCTGCAGGGAAAGTGGCAGAAACCCTGACAGAGCACACATGGCCCCGGCTCCCAAAGGCGCTCACGGGGCACTGGGACATAGAAGGCAGGTGAATGATGGAACATGACCAGTTAGGGGCACTGGGCTCTGGGTCTCAGGACCAGCACATAGAAGGTGTGTGTGTGACTGATTAGGGCTGATTGGTTAACCAACAATGCGAGGTGTGTAATAAGGACCAAATGAGTCCACGAGGACTAGAGGATTCAGGGAGAGAGCCTAGTGGAGGCCACAGTGGCCCAAGAAAGCTTAGGAGGGAGGCTGGGCTGTGCCCTGAAGGGTGGGTGGAGTGAAACAAGTTGGAACTCGAGGTGTTCCAGAAAGACGGATGGGATCAGGTGGAAGCACCTTTGGGGAAAGGCGGGCACTGGGGCAGAAACAGTCAAGGCATGTCCAGTGGTTAAGGCTGCAAAGGAGTGGGTGAGGAGAGCACAAAGGCAGACTGAGGCCAAAATGAAAGGCTTAACAGTGACTCCACTGGTAAGAAGAAAGTCATCAGAGGTCTTCATTGATGAAAACACCCAATTAAAGGTTTGAGAAAATGCATCTGGATTTGATGGGTATCTAGATGGAAGAAAACTAGATAAAGAGATATTTATCCTTTTGTTTGTTTGTTTAGGGCCACACCTGCAGCACAGGGAAGTTCCCAGGCTAGGGTTCAAATCAGAGCTACAGCTGCCAGTCTGTCCCTCGGCCACAGTAATGCGGGATCCAAGCCACGTCTGTGACCTACACCTACACCACAGCTCAGGGCAACACCAGATCCTTATCCCACTGAGCAAGGCCAGGGATCGAACCTGCATCCTCATGGTTCCTACTCAGGGTCGTTACCACTGAGCCGCACTGGGAACTTCCAAGATATTTATTCTTCATTTGTTCATTTGATTTTGTAATAGGCAATAATTAGGAGTTAACATCAGAATGGAAGCAACCCTGCAATGGCCTAGAGGCCAACCCTGGCTCCTTCATCACTAACATGTGACTGCACCCCTCTGTAGAGTTCAGCTGATACTGTCACTTACCCCAGAGATCAGTCTGCTTGTTTAAATGAGTTAATATTTGGAAAGCTCCCTGAAGTATGCCAGGCACACAGTGAATGCCAGCTAAGTGTTTAATGAATCATGTCAGAGTAGCCTCTGGTCTCCAAATACAACAGAACCGACATGGCGCCTTCTCTGATTCTTCCTTATTTAGAAAACAAAGTAAGACAAAAACAGCAAATATTCCCAAAGTGAGTGAACTTACTGCATTAATCCCCAGGGTTTCCAGTCTTTCCACCAAACTCTGCTCCAAGACTGTTCTTATTTGCTTAGTGAGGGAAGGGTTATTCTTCAAAGCTTTCCTTAAATGTATCTTGTTATTTAATTTCTGTTCATTTTCCCTTCCTGAAATAAGGTTTAAAAAATGTGTTAAAAAGGAATTAAATACATTAAACCTCTAAGCAGAAAAGGGCAAAACACAACTTTTAAACAGCATGCAAGCATTTATAATGTTGTAAAGTTTTTGGATATTTTCAGTCAGTCAGCACAGTATATAATGTTTAAGTACTATAGCTTTAAAAACTATAAGTCTGCTTCAAAACGTCAGTATCTTTAAAGACTTTTTCTTGATCACTTCATCAAATTATAGCTAGATAAATAATGTGAGCTATGTCTCTAGAGAAGCAAAATGGAAAACAATTATTTAGAAGTGTAATGATTTATCCTAAAATTATTTTCTACTTCCTGAAAAACTCATCTCTCCTATATTCAGTTAGAATTTAGTTATTGCTTAATGAAGAAAAAGTCCTATTTCTTTTAAATAATTAAGTCCGTGTTTATACAATAAATTTAGTGGAGGTTAAGTTCACATAAAATTTCAAAATGGGAAGATCATTATCCCTCTCGAAACATTTACCAAATGAAAAAGAAATTAACAAGTCTTAGGAAAAGTGTGTTTTGGGAGTTCCCATCGTGGCGCAAAGGAAACATATCCAACTAGGAACCATGAGGTTGAGGGTTCGATCCCTGGCCTCACTCAGTGGGTTAAGGATCTGGCGTTGCCATGAGCTGTGGTGTAGGTCGAAGACATGGCTCGGATCTGGCGTTGCTGTGGCTGTGGCATAGGCTGGCAGCTGTAGCTCTGGTTTGACCCCTAGCCTGGGAACCTCCATATGCCATGGGTGCAGTCACAAAAAAAAAAAAAGTGTATTTTGTTTAAAAACACTATAATTACAAAGAAAAAAAATAAGCCAGTTTCTTCTAATATTTTTGAACTTATTCCTTTTATTCTCCACCAAAAAATGTCTAGTTCACGAGGGTTTGAGGAAAGGGGCATGATTACATGACCTTGAAGAGCTAAGTCCTTATATCAACGGAAACTGAAGGCTCAAGGAAAGAGACCCAGTGCCAGGCAGTTCAGACCCTTAGTGAACATCCAAGGCAGATCTGGGAGAATGGGACAATGGTACTATTATCATTTCGAAGCCTGTTCTCCTGACAAAAGCATTTCACCCCAAGAAGGTGGCACCAAATGCCATTGCCTAGGTCTGGGGCCATGGACAGGTCCCCACAGATACCCCATTCTTCCTCATCCATCTCAGTAGATGGACTTTTCCAGTTCTTACAGCACATGGATTTGCAGAAGATCTTAAACAAAATGCTTTTCGGTTAATGTGTTTCCTAAATCCTAGTTCAATTCCAGTAGTAAAGAATATTTCTGTTCGTTAATTAAGAGTTTCGCAGAAAGCAAAAGTAGTCAAATTATTATTTGTACCTTTAGTAGGAGGGAAGATCCTATATGATGATGCCTTTCTATGCTTTGCTCCTGTGGTGTGCTAAATTATGAAACTTTATAAGATTCTATATGAATAAAAACCCAAAGTAATCTTAAATTTTATATTCTCAGCATTCATGCTGTTGTTATCCCACCAATGTTTTCACAATATCCTGAAACCACCAGCAAAAAAAAAGCACTTCTGTTCTAGGAACTGAATCCATCAGAATCTACAGGGCTTAGCTGCAGCCATGGCTGTGTCACTGGCTTTGGCTGCTAGTTGGCCATTGAGTCTGCAACTACCTAGGGCTAAAAGTAAAAAAAGAGGCACCAAGAGAGACCCTGAAAGTCATGGAGCTACCATTCAAACAGATGCACCGCCTATCCCAATTAGGCAAAGATAAATTCTTTGGCCAGCATCTCAGCTATAAAAGGAAGCAGAGCCTGAAGAGAGGCCCCAGGACATGGAGCCATGTGCAGGGGCCAAATGATGCCCAGAATGGCTTGGCCACAGTTAAGGGGAATTGTAGGGCCTCTGACAGCACGAACTGAATTCATCTGCTGATTGGCCAACCCTGGTGACAAGTTCATTTTGATGTCTGAGTTCCCCCAAATGGCCAAAGATTAAACATTTCCCTCCATCCTCAAATTCCCTTTATAGGCTGGTGCTCTCTTTGGAAAGCCATTTGTGAATAATTAGAAACCCTTTGATACGAAGAACTCTAACAAGGCTGGGGCTGGCTGATGGAGGTGAGATAAAAAAGGGAGAGTAGATAGGAAGAGAAATAATGAAGTTTTTACGTACATGTGAAATGAATTACATGAAAGACAATCAGAGCTGACGATTTTAGTTTAAGCGTGTATTGCTCACCAAAATCAACAAGGCAAAATATTCCAGAGATCAGCATTTCCTCTAATTAAGATTACTAAAGCATGCCCAAACAGATGGCCAGGCTACCACATGACAGCGCACACATGTGAGCAGCTGCATCAGACTTAACGACACACCACTTATGGTAAGAAAATCACTGGAGAGAAAAGCAAGCAGTCAAAAAACAAAACACAATGAAATTTCTGCGTTGCAGGGGACTTGTTCATCTAATATTCAAGCTCCTCATTATTTACATGAAGATTCTAAAAGCGGAAGATAAAGAGACTATTCCAAAGGTCACCCAGCCAGTCCTGCAAAGGCTGGACCTCTTTGCTTTTCTTCCATCACTTTGTTCTTTGCATGAAGTTACGGAAACAGAAAACCTGGACTTTAGTTCCAGCACTGTCACTAATTAAACGCAGTGACCTGGATGGAGCAAGCACCTAATTTCCCATATGTCAAGTCTCTGAAAAATAAAATAGCCCCTCAGGTCCCTCCTGGCCCTCACATTCTCACATCCTGTAGAACAGCAAGATCAGGTCTGTCTCGACACAACTGGCAAGAAGTAAAGATGCAGAAATAGTCTTGTACAAGTTACTTCTTGGTCAAAGCTGTAGTGTTTCTGCAAACCACTGCCAACATTTGGCACGGACACTCGTCTGCAAATGTTAGCACAGGCTGAGGAATTTATTGATGGCTATTAATCAGCGTGCTGGCTCCACAGAGGCACGAGAAGGAGGCGGTCACTGCTTTCTGGGACGGTGTGTAAGGACCTGGGTGTTCTCAGCAGCCCCCAGCACGCTCCCATCTCCCACCAGAGCTGCGTCTGAACATGTTCCCCAAAATATGGCAACAGCCAATGATCGTGTTTGCTGTCAATGATCCCTAACTCATGCCTTCCATCCTCTGCGAGGAAGACGCCTAAAAGAAGCCCAGGCAGAATATGCAGCAGGCGAAACCTGGAACTGAACTGGTGACAGGGGATAAATCAGGATCCCTCTTGTAAACTAGTGGACTCATTTTTCAAATAAGTGCGAACTATATGACCTGAGATTCCAGCTTCAAAATATGGGACCCTATCTATAAACCTCCGGATGCATTTCGCAGATTCTTCTGAGAATAAAGGATTTTGTGTTCCAGATATCAATACCTGATAATTATATAGAGGAGAGAGAAAGCATGTTACATGCATGTTAAATGAAAATACGCATCATGTGGATGTTTGGATACGCCTGACAATCCCTTCTCAATGTGTAGCCTTGTAAAAACAAAAACTTTTTGGGAAAAAGTCGAGAGAACACAGAAGTTATAACAAATATTAAGAATTGATATATTAGGAGTTCCCGTCGTGGCGCAGTGGTTAACAAATCCGACTAGGAACCATGAGGTTGCGGGTTTGATCTCTGCCCTTGCTCAGTGGGTTAACGATCCGGCGTTGCCGTGAGCTGTGGTGTAGGTCGCAGACGTGGCTCGGATCCTGCGTTGCTGTGGCTCTGGCGTAGGCTGGCAGCTACAGGTCCGATTAGACCCCTAGCCTGGGAACCTCCATATGCCACAGGAGTGGCCCAAGAAATGACAAAAAGACAAAAAAAAAAAAAAAAAAAGAATTGATATATTAGAATATATAATTTTATTTCTCTTCCTAACAAAAATGACAAAACCAGAACCCATATAAATATTAACAATTGGCTTTCTCCTGAAGAAGTGAAACACGGTAAAGTATTATTATCACTAAGGAGAAAATTACGATAAACTGATTCAAATATAACTGTTTTAGGATCTATAAGTCTAGCATTTGAATATACTTTTAATAAAGTAAATAAATATTCATAAATTTCAAAGATTAGTTGACAGAAAATAATTTTTAGAACTGCCAAATGAAAGGAGGCAGCAATCACTTTAATTATTTCCCTAAACCTGTAACAGCTCCCAGATTCTACCATGAAGATATTCTGGACATTCAGAAATTAAACATTATGCCTTCCTTGCTTATTAAAAATACTTGTTGAAGTGGGCACTTTATCTGTTCATTTCATAGGTTGGGGCATGAGGAATAACTTCTGCCATACAGATATTTTTGTATCATCTAGCACACGACACGTGCATGTCAACTTATCTGATCAGAAAATTGCTGCACTGGTATAAAGGCTTAGATTTTTTTTTTCAAGTTCCTTGAGGTTGGAAATTTCTTTTTTTTTTGTAATAAAGCATATTTTATATTTATTTTTTTTCATTATAGCTGGTTTACAGAGTTCTATCAATTTTCTTCTGTACAGCAAGGTGACCCAGTTACATAGTGTACAATCTTTTTTCTCACATTATCATGCTCCATTGTAAGTGACTAGACATAGCTCCTAGTGCTAGAGGTTGGAAATTTCTTGTTCACACGCTAAGAAACAGTAAAACAGGGGAAAATATAACAGTGCATGAAGGGAAGAGGATGACAGAATACTACACATAGATTGAAAATGTAATCCAAACCTAAATGTCTTCCCTAATTTTGATACACTAAGTTAAAAACCACTGCATCGTACTTTTGAGGCTTAGGTTTTGGCCCCTAAATGTAATGGATGCAGGTAAAAATCCTGATCGAGTTCTTTGTTACCTTTTTCTTCCTCTGAAAGTTCTTCTATTGGTTCCAGTATGTGCGATGAGAATGCCTGTTCTATTAATGAGGAAAAATAAGAACAGCACAGACAGGAGAATAGCAGAGTAAGATTAGTTCCTTTGACAGATATAGTTCCATCGTGTTTTAACCATGCCTAAAATAGCAAGAATTTACTAGGAAAAAAGAGTAAGGCAGTCAGTGAAAGCTGGTCACTCTTCCATGGTATCTTCCCTTTCTACGTGTTTTCTGTTAATTCCACTCTCAGAAAATAATATTTTTAAATGATTAAGTTAGAATTTCTTCTTCATCAAATTAATCCTGGACATGATTTTTTTTTAAGGCACAAGGACACAACGACAAAAGATCGTCTTCACTTATCTCTAAGAATATTTTCCTTATAAAATATCTTGATTGGGTGGCTAAGCAGAAAATTATTGAAAGTATTTCAATTCCCAAAGATGAAAACATAAACAATTTCCAGGGCCCTGGGATACCCATTTCCTGCTGGCACCAGAGTCTTTGAGTGGAAGGACCAGGAATGGTAAAAGGGAGGCGTTCTGGGGTCAGCAGCAGGACTGAGACCCATCCTTATCCACCTCTGTGTCTCTAAATCACGTTTCAGGACCTCACTCTGGGGGGTTCCCTTTGTGGCTCAGGGGTTAACAAACCCAACTAGGATCCATGAGGATGCAGGTTTGATCCCTGACCTCGCTCAGTGGGTTAACGATCCGGCATTGCCGTGAGCTGTGGTATAGGTTGAAGACGCAGCTCGGATCTGACAGTGTTACTGTGCCTGTGGCGTAGGCCAGTAGTTAACTGCAGCTCCAATTCAACCCCTAGCCTGGGAACTTCTGCGGGTACAGCACCAGCCCTAAAAAGCAAAAAAAACAAAAAAAACAAAAAAACAAAAAAAAACCCCCATCATTCTGTTCCCAGAGAGCCAGCAAGGTGGGGCTGCAGAGAGATGACAGATAAAGGTGGGCTTTACCCACTCCCACCCCAAAACAGCAGCCGGGGAACATGAGGCCTCTGGGTGACTTCCCAGAGAAGTGTCACTGTGCACACACAAGGACACCTGCAGGCAGCGTGGATAGAGCAAACCCAGCCTATCAACAGAGGAAAAGCTTTTTCATGAGGAAAGTAAGGTTTGGGCAAAAGGTCCAGCCACAGAGGCCAGGGATCAAATCCATGTCCTCATGGATACTAGTTGGGTTTATAACCCACTGATCCACAACGGGAACCCCCTCAGCAGGCTTTAGACATGGAAGGAAACGCAACCAGATGCATGGCTTGGGAGGTGCCTGGTTCACTCATCCTTAGCCTGGAGACTGACATGGGGCACCTGCTCAGAGAGCTCTCCACCTGCACCCCCACAACAGAGATCATTTCATCCTGCCATCAGACCCCACGGTGGGCGACAGGGGAGAATCATAGTGGCCACCAATGACTGAGAGCTCACACTGGGTGGCCATGCACAGATCTAAGTGCTCTGCATGTATTACCACAGATTTACTACTTCCTGCTTTGAAGGTCTGGCTTTTAATTGATTAAAGAGTATTTCTGGTGCTCTATTTTAAATATATACAAATATACATACCCCTGTAGGTATATACAAGTAAATACATATTATATCTGGGTATTTTATAAATAAGCTCTTATGGCTTGTTCAGCATTCTAATCAACACATATGACACTGACCATTGGGGAGAAATGCATTTTAAACTACTTTCAAATGAATTTTCGGAGCACAGCCTATGAGTACATAGAAGTCAACTTGAACTTTGAGACATAAACATGGGCCCACAGAGGAACATGTAATTCCACCTGTGTGAAAAAACTGTTGACCAAAAGTGCTCTCAAATTTGTTATCCAGCATCGAGATTTTAAAGTTACACAAATAAAGAAAAAAATGTGTAACTACGTGTGGCAATGGATGTCAATTAGACTTACTGCACTCATCATTCTTCACTACATACTAATACCCAATCATTTTGTTGTGGGCTTGAAACTAATATAATGTCAATTATACCACAATAAAATTTCTTCAATTAAAAAAATAAAGGTATCCAAATAAACAATTCTACTACTAACTACTGAAAATGGAGCTCTAAGGAATATAGCTAATTTCATGTTTTTAAGTCACATGGTTTATATTTTACATCTTGTACTTTATGAAAATAACAAGTTTTCTGAGAAGTTCTGTCAAATCTTGCAAAATCATCATATGTATGTTTATGATCACTATATTACAGGGATAATCCTATGACATGTCTTGCGTCAGGATGAACTGTCAAAACGCCGACATTTCCTGCAGTGGGGCCGAGAGTGGGGAAGGATCCGATTCCTGAACCTGGGCTCCTATGATAACAAAGGTGGAGGGAGGGAGGCTGCCCAGACCCCAGCTACCAAAATGAGCCAGCTGATGTCCCGAGTAGGGAGGGAAGGCCCGCCATTCTCATGCTTTATAAGCCACAGGTCTAGCCTCCAACATCCCAGTTCCTCTCCAGGATGAGAGGTGGAATTCTCAGAGGGAAGCTTGTGTCTCCTCTCTGAAGTTGCCAGAAGCTTCCAGAAAAATCCATATGTCATCTCCCACCATTACCTTCAGAAGAAAGACCCCCAGATCTTCAGCCAGCCTTTTTTCTACTGGCTGACACTGCTGAATTTCATCACCCCAACCCTAGACGCTATTGTTCAGCCGGTGCTTGCCGCTCTTACTGCAGCCCACTGAAATAGCCAAGAATCCTCTCCCCGTCCAGCAGACAATGAAAGTTAAACCCACTGTTCTATGAGTTGACTGTGAATCCAGACTGTCTGCTTCCAAAGTCCAGGCTCTTGGCCACAAAGCCCTGGTGTCTCCCTGTTGACACTCGCTGGGTTTGCCTTCTGGAATTTTCTGAATGGCATGGCTGTCCACCCAGGACCTGAGCTCTTCATGTGCTGACCCTTCTCTCGCCTTTGCCCAGCCTTTCCACCGATCCCACTGAACAAATCCCAGTGAACAGTGTCACATTTGCTTCCTCCTGTTTCATCATCACAGTCCCAATTCCTAGGCACGGAATCTCACATAGACTCTGTCTAATATCCTCAATTCATCTCCCAGCTCTGATTCTCTGAACACACTGGTCAGGCCAAGCTTCCTACAGCCCACCTCTCCAATCCTGCCATGCCCAGCCCCAGAACATTCCGCAGCTAGAAAAAGCCACAAGAAGGACCCAAAGAGCTTTGGGCCAGCACTCCATGGTGGCATGAACAACCTCAACCAGCCTTATGTCCCTCAAATCTCTCTGTGTACACCAGGCTCAGCCAAATGATTCATCCACACCAATAATTCACATCTAGAGCTTTCCTGCCACCTTTTGCTCCTACTTTTTGCTTTGTCTCAGCTGAGAGGAGAAGCCTGCACCCCCTCCCCAGGGCAGCCCACGTCTGATAACTGATCACCTCACTCCAGGAAAATTCCGAAGTGCCTGCCCCAGCTCTAAAGCTGCTGGCCAGATCTGCTGAGGCCTCCAATGCAGCTGCATCAGGGATCAGTGTCCCCTTGATGCCCAATCCTGCTTCTCTCACAAGCGTTGTCTGAGGCACTGCCCCCATCTCACCTTCAAACCTTCACCTCAATCTGCTTCCCAGGGGACCCAACCTTGAACGGTGAGTAATCATGAGATACTCATGGTAAAGAACCTCACCAAGCTTTGAGATGGAACAAAAGGAAAGAGAGAGAGGAAGCTGGACTAATTAATATTATACAATATGTGACTAACCCTCCCTGTCCCCCACCCCCAGCACCTGGGGAAGCTGCCACCACTGGGAGTGGGGGCAGGCAGTGGGCCCCCACCCAGCTTCCTCCTCGATCCTGCCCGTGGAGATGGTCACAAATCAGCTTTGATCCCGATCCAAGGCCATGGGCCCTGGGCCAGGTCTTGCCGGCATTTCAAATGAGCATGTCAGTCCCAGGAGATGCCAGCAAGGGGGCCACGGCTGATTCATGAAGCCCCAGCCCAGTGAGGGCAAGGTCCACACGGAACACAGTGCTCTAGAACCGAGAGATCTGTCAGGTCCCCTGAATCAGCCCCAGACAACATAACATATGTACTGTACGTGTCCTTCATCAGGCACCAGAGACATAAAACAAGGAAGATGTGGACCTCGTATAATGTCAGATAGCAGACTAACAATAACAAAGGAGAAAAAGAAAAAGAAACTAAAACATGTGTTAAGGTACAAAAAAGAAATTGCCAGCAATGCCTTATAAAAAAATCAACCCTATAAAAAAGAGGAAACAGAGAAATTTTAGACCTGACATAAATAATGCGAATAGAGATTAACTGACAGAGATAAGTTTCCTATATATTCAATAGAAAAGAAAGTTTAGGAGTTCCCATCATGGCACAGTGGTTAACGAATCCGACTAGAAACCACCCGGTTGCGGGTTCGATCCCTGGCCTTGCTCAGTGGGTTAAGGATCCGGCACTGCTGTGAGCTGTGGTGTAGGCTGCAGATGCGGCTCGGATCCTGCGTTGCTGTGGCTCTGGTGTAGGCTGGCGGCTACAGCTCCGATTGGACCCCTAGCCTGGGAACCTCCATATGCCACGGGAGCGGCCCTAGAAAAGGCAAAAAGACAAAAAGACAAAAAAAAAAAAAAAATAAGGAAGTTTACATAGGTCCAACCTACTTGTCATCTCTGTTCCTGGTCCAAAGGGAAAAAAACCAGCCACCTGTCCGTTCTACTTGCAAATAATAACTTTGTAACGTGTACATAATAACTTGTAAATAATAACATCCAATATGTGGAGAATTTATGCATTACATGTTGCACGCCCAAGGGTACCGATCCACCCGATATGATCTTAGGAAAAAAATAGGGGGCAATAAACACCTCATGAGTCAGTGAGTATAAAGGAGAATTACAAATGGCCATGATAGATGGACCAGAGTATTTATGGAGACAAAAAGTCCAATTCAACTGACCATGGATGTAGGTCTTTCTAAAAGGCTAAAAAGAAAAGTGGAATGAAGTAATGACTAGGTTCCAGAAGCATTTGCAGGTAGGACAGGAGAAAGATAGTCCTCTTCCCACCTTAATTCATTTACTATACAGCAGGACCATAGGAAAACAACCTATTAAAAGTATACCACAGGGGTTGCCATTGTGGCTCAGTGATTAACGAATCCAACTAGAAACCATGAGGTTGCGGGTTCAATCCCTGGCCTCACTCAGTGGCTTAAGGATCCGGTGTTGCCGCAAGCTGTGGAGTAGGTCACAGACGTGGTTCAGATCTCATGTTGCTGTGGCTGTGGTGTAGGCCGGCGGCTACAGCTCCAATTCGAACCCTAGCCAGGGAATCTCCATATGCCGAGGGTGCGGCCCTAGAAAAGACAAAAAGACGAAATATATATACAACTGTTATTAGCCCCTTAATTACATAAAAATAAAATACGGCTACAAATATCCACCCTATCTACTGGATCATGTTCATAATGATTATCACCCCATGGCCTGGTCCAAGAACTGGGTCCTGGCAGCAATTTCATCTAGGGGTTCCTACTTTTGTCCTTTGGTTTCCATCACATGTCTTGTCCAGATTTTCCCAACCAATCGCTGGAACTATTTGCTTAAAAAAGGTGACTTGCTGCCACATTGAAAGTTATAAAAACAATCACAAATGCCCTGTGGCATGTGTGGGTTGGCTGGTCTAGTAGAAAAGTCACCCTCTTACCCAATACCTATTACTTTCCACCGAAAATCACATATGATCAAAGTACCACTCAAGAGTTAAAAGTCTCTACTTGTGAGCCCAGCAGTCGGAACATTTTATAATTTATGACTTGGGTAGTTCTGATCCGTTGGCAGTAACATGACATATGAAGACTGCAGTTTTATTAACTGTTTTGCATTCACCAAAATGTTCTGTTTGCATAATTACCCCCCACAGAAGCACTTTCAGTTAATAAGTTATCTAACTCAGGGAGGAAACTGTACATGAAATGGTTGCGACTCTGCTGAAACTTACCATGTGCCATTGTTAGACTTGACTTCGCATCCAAAGTCTGTGGGGCCGAGGCATTCACTGAAACAGCACACAAAGAAAAAGGACACAGGATTTCAGTGAGTATAACATAAGCATCTGAACATCATAACAAAATATTCATCAAAATTAGTCAAGACATATATAGACCCTGAAGTACAAATGTTTCAAATGACAGAGATATTACCAACTAACCTACACCCATTTTTTTGGTTTTTTGTTTTTTTGGTTTTTTTTGGCTGAGCCTGTGGCATGCAGAAGTTCCCAGGCCAGGGACTGACCCAGAGCCAAAGCAGTGACAATGCCAGGTCCTTAACCCACTGAACCGTGAGGAAACTCCCCAAGCCAATTTCTAATTAACAGCTTTACTGAAATATAACTCCTTTAAAATATATACAATTCACCCCTTTAAAACATACAATTCCGTGGATTTTAATACAGTCACAGGTTGCACAACCATAACCACTATCTTATTTTTGTGCATTTTTATCACACGCAGACCTCCCCAAAATATCTGTATCTATGAGACCCGTTTCTCTCTCCCCCCAGCCCCTGGCAACCACTGATCTACCTTCTGTCTCCAGGAATTTGTCTATTCTGGACCCTCTGTATAAATGGAATCATGCAATGAAATATGTGGTCCTTTGTAACTGGCTTAACTTAGCATCATGTTTCTAAGTTTTATTCATGTTGTAACACGTGCCAGCATTAGCATGTAACTTTCATGACCAAATAACATTCCACTGTATAGACACACCACACTGTATTTATCTATTCAATCAGGCATTTGAGTTGTTTCTACTTTGGGGCTATTATGAATAATGCTATGAATATTTATGGATAATAAATTAATTAAAGAAACTACCCCAGTTACTGCACTGGAAAACAGTGAGAAGGTATTAATGCAGTTACAGCTTTGGGAGAGGCGTATACCTGATTCAAGACAATGCTCTCTACTTCAAAATACCTCAGGAAATTGGATTCTGCAGCTTCTCTTCTAACATGTAACAATTCCTATCTGAGGGTCCTCTCTGAACGACTTATGTGTCTCTTCGTTCACTGATTCTTTCCCTAGTTCATGAAGATAGATCTTTAATTCTAATCCTAGTCTAAAACAACACTGGCCACAAATGCCCACAGGCAAACAATTTCGTCTTTACCATGGCCAGTGTGGAAGTGTTCAACTCCTAACTCTAGGTAAAAGGCTAAAAATTCAGGGAACATGGCCTTCAAACCCATCTGCAACTTGCTCACCTAGATCCGGGCTTGGCAAACTGCAGCCTGTCAGACATACCAGCCCCTGATGGTTTTTGTAAATGAAGTTTGATTGGAACACATTACTGTTTCAATATTGTGCCAAGTATAATTAAAATATAAATGATAATAACTGCTTCTTTTTTTTTTTTTTTAGGGCCACACCCATGGCATATGGAAGTTCCTAGGCTAGGGGTCCAGTCAGAGCTACAGCAGCTCTGATTGCGCCACAGGTACAGCAACGCAGGATCCAAGCCACATCTGCAACCTACACCACAGCTCACAGCAACACCAAATCCTTAACCCACTGAGCGAGGCCAGGGATCAAACCTGCAACCTCATGGTTCCTAGCCGGATCCATTTCCTCTGCACCATGACGGGAACTTCCCTGAGTGTCTTCTAACTCTTCCGTACATCTCTGAAATGCTTCTATTCTCCCCTCAGCTCTCCTCTTGGCACTTAAACCACCTTCTCCTCCTCAGCACCTCTCAACCTCTTTAGCTTCCAGAAGCAACAGCAAGAGGCTAAAGAAACAGCTGAGCGGTCAGTGGTTAACAAATCTGACTAGGAACCATGAGGTTTCGGGTTCGGTCCCTGGCCTTGCTTAGTGGGTTAAGGATCTGACGTTGCTGTAAGCTGTGGTGTAGTTTGCAGACGCGGCTCAGATCCTGCATTGCTGTGGCTCTGGCATAGGCCAGTGGCTACTACTCCGATTCGACCCCTAGCCTGGGAACCTCCATACGCCGTGGGAGCGGCTCAAGAAATGGCAAAAAGACAAAAAATAAAAAGAAACAGCTGAGCGGTCAAAACCTTTAGCCCTGTCCAATCAATTGTGCCCCATTCCCAAACAGGCTCATCAATATCCTTTCATGAACAGAGAGTCCTGGGCTCATAGGACTGGTTGCTCAGCGCCCTGCCTCGGTGCAGGCCCTCCCCTAGGGTTCAGGTCCTGTTCACACTCTTTCTTGAATGGAAATTAAAACATTTCAACTATTTATTATTAAGAAAACAATCTGTCCATTTCTAAACTCTACAGATTCTGCCTCTTTGGATTCGAGGGATTCTAGCCAGATCCTGAGAGCTCCTGAAGGCCACTGAGCCGACTTCAAGTGAGTGACCGTCTGATGGGCATGTCAAGGTCAAGCCCTGCAGCTGAGTTTCAGTGACGCCAAAATGAGGCAGCCGCCACACACGCCCACATCCTCACTCACAACCCAAGAGTACAACCCAAGAGCACAAGCTGGAGCCATGCCAAATAATTTTTACTCATCCCTTTATTAGGCGAACCGTGAGGTAACAGGCATGGCTAACCAAAAACATCACAAAATCACATGGATGTTTACAATCTTGGATTTTAGAACTAGGTCAAAGCGAGGAGTCAAAATAGATCATTATATAATATCCAAACGCACTGCTGTCCAAAGAAGAGCCTCTAATAATAGAACGCAGAAATTATGTATGGGTTTAGCACTTATTTTAAAATATCTTTTGTTGTTGTTGTTGTTGTTTTCTTACCATTAGTTTTAGTTTATTTATTTATTTTTTTAATCACTCAAAGAATTTTATTACATTCATAGGGGTACAACAGTCATCACAACCAAATTTTATAGCATGCTATAAAATATCTTTAGACCCCTGAGCCTATTACAGAAACTTACCAGGTATAGTTGGGGCAGTTGGCTTAGATTCAGAAGTTTGCCAGGTTAATGGACTCCCTGAAATAACAAACAAAGAAAAAAATTAATAACAAAAATCACCAGCTATAGGTTATATTTTACCAGTGCATATCCCAATATTTTCCCCCCAAAAAAATAAATGAAATTTACCAACATATAGAGGCTCACCCAATGAAGATGTTTAAGGTAAATCCCCTTACAGCTAACTTTTTCCTAACATTATCTTTCAGTCATATATTTATGCTAAGTAATTACAGGTATTCCTCGCTACCTAAACCTTCACTGTTCTGAGAGAAGCAAGAGGGAACCACCGCCCTTCCCAAACCTTTATCTCAAAACAAGGTAGGAGTTCCCGTTGTGGTTCAGTGGAAACCAATCTGACTAGCATTCATGAGGACACAGGTTCGATCCCTGGCCTTGCTCAGTGGGTTAAGGATCCGGCGTTGCTGTGAGCTGCGTGTAGGTTGCAGATGCAGCTCAGATCCCGTGTTGCTGTGGCTGTGGCATAGGTCAGTGGCTGCAGCTCCAATTTGATCCCTACCCTGGGAACCTCCATATGCTGTGGGTACGGCCCTGAAAAGACAAAAAAAAAAAAAAAAAAAAAAGGTAAACAAGTGTACAGGTCAGTGTGTGTACAGGCAGACCTTGTTTTATGGTGCCTCACTTTACTGTACTTCATAGATGTATTTTTCACAAATGAAGGTTTGGGGCAACCCCATGTTGTCAGGTGATTAGCATTTCTAGCCATACAGTATTTTGAAATGAAGGTATGTGCATTCTTTTTAGACATCATGCTGTTGTACACTTAATAGACTACAGTAGAGTATAAACATAACTTTTTAAAATTAAAAAAATTGGAGTTCCCGTCGTGGCGCAGTGGTTAACGAATCCGACTAGGAACCATGAGGTTGCGGGTTCAATCCCTGGTCTTGCTCAGTGGGTTAACGATCCGGCGTTGCCGTGAGCTGTGGTGTAGGTTGCAGACGCGGCTCAGATCCCGCGTTGCTGTGGCTCTGGCGTAGGCCGGTGGCTACAGCTCCAATTCAACCCCTAGCCTGGGAACCTCCATATGCCGCGGGAGCGGCCCAAGAAATAGCAACAACAACAACAATAACAACAACAAGACAAAAGACAAAAAAATAAATAAATAAATAAAAATAAAATTAAAAAAATTTTTTTTTCTTTTTATGGCTGCACCCTCAGCATACGGAAGTTCCCAGCCAGGGGTCGAATTGGAACTGCAGCTGCTGGCCTATGCCACAGCCACAGCCACAGTCAGGCCAGATCCGAGACACATCCTCAACCTACACCGCAGCTTATGGCAACACCAATTCCTTAACCCACTGAGCAAGGCCAGGGATGGAACCTGAATCCATGTTCTCCCATGTAATCCTCGGAACAAGCCTGTGATGTAATTACTATGAATCTCCCAAATTTAGAGCTGAGGCAACGGGAAGACTCACAAAGCACCAGAGATCAGGGCCAAACCCAGTTTGTCCCAAGGCCTGTGCTTTTGATCGTAACTGATCTTACTGCACACCCATCCAGAGACACAGTTACGGAGCGTGTATTATTACATGCGTAAGAGTATTTTAATAAGAAAGCTAGAGGGCCATTCAATGACAGCTGAGGTATTTAAAATTCTTGGACTCTCTGGGTTGGGAGAACAGAACTCCCAAATTAAAATAACCAGAGGAATGTCATCTTAGCACCCACGAACCATGGGCCCCACATTCTTCCGATGCCCAGCACACCTTCCTTCCCTCCAGCGCTGGGATTCTGGCCCACTTACCTTTGGGTTCACCAGCACTGTTCAATGATTTACTGGTAAACTCTTTAATCTGCAAAGAAAAACAGTTTAAAACTAGATAGGGACATACCTGGTAAGGGACAGATATGGTACTCAGGAAATGACACTTTTCACTACACAGGACATGCGGACTTTAAGTGACACGGAGGTGACACGTGCTTTATAAAAGCAGCATCTGGATTCCGCTGCTTATCAAAGTAATCACCAGAAGAAATCCTTAGCTACCGTCACATTTCTTAATTCTAAGTGAATAAATCTGATTGCTCTAAAGTATCTGAAAATACTTTAAAAATTATTTTATTTACAATCAGGAGAAAAGAGTCTATCTTCTTTGTCTTATCCGATTTACAAATGCTCTAAAATAAAAATACATCATAGGAGTTCCCGCTTGGTGCAACAGGATTGGCAGCATCTCTGCAGCACAAGGATGCAGGTTTGATCCCCCACCCGGCACAGTAGGTTAAAGGATCCGGTGTTGCTGCTGTGGCATAGGTTGCAGCTGTGGCTCAGATCTGATCCCTGGCCTAGGAACTTCATATGCCTTGGGGTGGCCAAAAAAAAAAAATCATAGATAAATCACACAGCTTAAGGAAAAATAGTGCCAATATATGTTCCCCCAAATACCTGTTGTCGCTGAGTGATGATCAGTTCATTCTGCTCCTGCAGTCTCTGCCCCAACTCGTCTATCCTTTTCTTGTAGAAAACATTGCTTGCATTTAGATCGTTTGTCATTGAGGTTCGAAATTTCTCTATATGAGACAGGATCTAGGGAAAAAAAAAAAAAAAGAATGCAGAAAGGCATTCATCTCCAAACTGCATGTCAGTTTCTTCTTTCTGCAGTTTGTATGTAGATGCCTGGCCTTCTTTGCTGGCCTGTTATCTGCACATTGAATACATCACTGATCACTGTGTACCAAGGCCCTGGCTGCACAAGGGGTTTCAGCTCAGTTCCCAGGGAGCTCATGGCCCAAGACAGAAAAAACTGATGCGAACAGATGAGGGAACATGAGCCATTCCCTGAAATCACACAGGGAGGAGCAGGGATAAAGGACCTCGGCTCTGACCCAGGCAGTCCTATCCTCACATGTCCACAGGTGCCATCCCGGCTGGGATGCACACTCGCTGGGCCAGAGAGCCCACTGTAATTATTTTATACAGCCAGCAACTAGTACAGTCTCTGGCACTCAGCAGGTTCTCAATATTTACTGAAAAATGCCAGGTGGAGGGGGTTGGGGGTAGAGGAAAAGGGGGAGGGAGGAAGGAAGAGATGGATGAAGGGAGGGAGCAGAAGGAAAAGAAGCAGAGGACAGCCAGAACCAAAGATCCACAGACAGATTCATCTTTAGAAACTTAACATCAGGGAAGATCATATATTGGACAATAATTCAAGAATTTGTTTTTAATAATTTAGAAAAAGAGGGAGTTCCCATTGCAGTTGAGTGGTTAAGAACTTGACTAGTATCTATGAGGATGAGAGTTCAATCCTTGACCTCCCTCAGAAGGTTAAAGATTCGGGGTTGCCTGGAGCTGCAGCGTAGGTCACAGATGCAGCTTGGATCTGGTATTGCTATTGCTGTGGTGTAGGCCAGCAGTTCCAGCTCCGATTTGACCCCTAGCCTGGGAACATCCATATGCCACAGGTGTAGCTCAGAAAAGAAAAGAAAGAATATATAAAATTTAGAGAAAGATAACGCAATTTCAGAAGTTGCTTAAACAGAGGAGAAAAAACCCTTGGTAGCCAGCACTAAGGACATTCCAAACCTATGGCGTCGAAATGGACACAGGGCTGGACAGATCAAATAAGGGGGCGTAACTGTGTCTTAGAGGCACACAAAAGTGCCTGAAGCAGCATTTCCTAACCCGCCAGGGTTTTTTTTTTTTTTTTTTTTAACAAACACTCAACACGTTTTAGAGGCTGCGTTAAGTACTTCATCTTGTTGAATCCAAACCACAACCTCACGGATACAGGTTTTGACCCCGCTGTTCAGATGGGGAAACTCAAATCTAGAGAGGTAAGCAGCTGACCCAAACACAGACCACTGAATAGCCCAGAGACTGGATTTTCCTGTTTTCAAAGTCAAGGCTTTCAAACTTCACGTCTGTGGCATGACACGTATTAATAAATTATGCTTACAAACAATCCGCTCCAGGACTTTAAGAAATAAATCACCAAATCAGGGAGTTCCTATCGTGGCTTAGTGGGAGTAAATCTGACTAGTATCCGTGAGGACGCGGGTTCAATCCCTGGACTCGCTCAGTGGGTTAAGGATCGGGTGTTGCTGTGAGCTGTGGTGTAGGTCGCAGACGTGGCTTGGATCTGATGTTGCTGTTGCTGTGGTGTAGGCCAGTGGCTGCAGCTCTGATTTGACCCCTAGCCTAGGAACTTCCATACGCCATGAGTGCAGCCCTAAAAAGCCAAGAAGGAAAGAAAGAAGGAAAGAAGGAAGGAAAGAAGGAAAGAAGGAAAGAGCAATGTACTTTTCAGAATAGCCAAAATTCAGAGCTCACCAAATGCTGGTGAGGATGTGGAAAAGGGGAACTCTCATCCAGTGCTGGTGAATGCAAACTGGTGCAGCCACTTTGGAAGACAGCTTCTTACAAAACTAAACATACTCTCATCAAATGATTCAATAATTGCCCTCCGTGGCATTTACCCAAAGGAGCTGAAAAGTTATGTCTACACAGGTGTTTACAGCAGCTTTATTCATAATTACGAAGGCCTGGAAGCAACCAAGGAATCCTTCAGTAGGTAAAGAGATAAATAAGCTGTGGTCCATCCACACAATGGAATATTATTCAATATGAAAAAGGAGCTACCAAACCACGAAAAGACTTGGAGGAAACTGAAATGCATGTTGCTTGGTAAGAGAAGCCTAGTGAAAAGGCTACACTCCTATACGACTCCTACTATGTGACATTCTGAAAAAGGCAATACTATGGGGGTAGTAAAAAAAAAAAAAAAATCGGGCTGGGGAAGGGAGGGATGAACAGGCAGAGCACAGAGGATTTTTAGGGCTGCAAAACTATTCTATTTTTTTTTTTTTTTTTGTCTTCTTAGGGCCGCATCCATGGCATATGGAAGTTCCCAGGTTAGGGGTCAAATCAGAGCTGAAGCTGCCGGCCTACACCACAGCCATAGCTATGCCAGATCCTTAACCCACGGAGCGAGGCCAGGGATTGAACCCGAGTCCTCACGGATACTAGTCAGGTTCATTACCACTGAGCCACAAAGGGAACTCCCTGGCAGTGAAACTATTCTGTATGATACCATAATGATGGCTGTGTGACATCATACATTTGTCAAAACCCTCAGAATGTAAAACACCACGAGTGAACCCTAAACTGGGAACTTTGGGTGATAATGACATATCAGTGAAGATTCGTCAACTGTAGCAAGTGTGCCTCTGTGATGCGAGACGGTCATAATGGGAAGGCCGGGCATTGGGGGTGGGTCGCAGGTGTCTGGGAACCTTCCACACTCTCTGCTCAGTGTTGCCATGAACCTACAACTCCTCTAAAAAATGATCTGTTTACATTAAACAGACAAACAATAAAAACGACAAGAAGTTAAGGCTCTTAATACATGGCAAGGCCTTCCCTGTGAAGTGCTCTGTGCGCATAGGAGGCTAGACCAACATTCACTTGAAAGAAGTTTAAAGAGCTTCCCAAGGGAGCATAACAAAGAACCTCTCTTATCCCAGAGGATGCTGAGAATCTCCCGCTGCAGAAGGACACTGTCGAGCACCTTCCCGCATGTTTACAGACCACTGAAGAGTGCTCCCAAAAGCAGCCTGGGAAATGCAGAGCTGGAAATCGGAAGGAAAAGCCAGTCAACATGTCCAAGGGTCAGGGCAGAGGTTTAGACTCAACAATACGGGGACTCAGTGCAGGGCCCAAGAAGAAAGGGAACATGGAGTTCCCACCATGGCGCAGCAGAAATGAATCCGACTAGGAACCATGAGGTTGTGGGTCTGATCCCTGCCCTTGCTCAGTGGGTTAAGGATCCAGCATTGCCATGAGCTGTGGTGTAGTCTCAGACGCGGCTCAGATCTGGCGTTGCTGTGGCTGTAGTATAGGCCGGCAGCTACAGCTCTGATTCGACCCCTAGCCTGGGAACCTCCATATGCCGTAGGTGTGGCCCTCAAAAGACAAAAAAAGACAAAGAAAGAGAACATAAGAAAAACTAAGCAATGGCATCATTTTGATACTGGAATTGAGAACGTGCCAGAAAGGTACAGAAAAGTTTGCTGAGCAAGGAATGTGACAGTCTGGAGAGCCAGAAATTCTTTCCAAAAGCTCGTGGCTCTTGAGCTCATTCCCTGTGATCTTCTACCATTTCAAGTTTTTTCGGTTCCATTTTTAAAAGTTTTATTGAAGTGGAGTTGACTTATAATGCTGTGTTAATTTCTGCTGTACAACAGAGGGATTCAGTTATATGTGTACGCACATCTGGTCCTTTTCAGATCCTTTTCCCATGGAGGTTATCACAGAATACTGGGTAGAGTTCTCTGTGCTACACGGCAGGTCTCTGTTCTACACCTTTTTCTCTACCAGCCACATCGCCCCATCTTCCTGTCCTTTGCTGCGTGCCCACTCTACAACCTCCTGAGCTCTAAAGAGCCTTCTCGTGGGTAGAAAAGGGCACACCGTCATTTACCTGTGGTTCCCTTTGAACTCTTTCCTACCCATGCTACTTAAAAACAAAACCAAAAACAGACTGCCAAGAATCTAGGTAAAGCAATAAAAAGCTGGCAGACGCACCTTCCCTTAAACAGAGAAATACAATGCGTGCATTGTAAACAGCAGGCACCAATCATGTGGAATAATTAATAGTTAGGTCTCAGGCCCAGATTAAACCTGATTGAATTCGCCCCTCTGTTAGGGTTTAAGAGAAATGAAGGAAGAAGTACGCGGCTCCTGAACAAGCAAAACCAACAGATGAGGCAGCAGCGTGGCCTGGCGGCAGCACAAAAGCTCCACACTCCCAGCACATGGGGCGAGGCGCCTCACTCAGAAGCAGGCCAGGCCTTGCCTTCCTCCAAATCAGCAATCTGTCTTCCCCTCTGTCACCACCTGCAGCGGCCAAGTGTAAATCTCTACAGTACACACTGTGCTCCAGCCAGAAGGTCACTGAAATTCCCACAGCTGCCTGCAACACCAGAGGCTTGAAGGAGCAAAGACTAAAAATCACCCCCTTTTGGGATGGAAATATTCTAAAATTAGGTCACGATGATGGTGGTGTACATCTATAACTATAATAAAATTCACTGAATTATTTTTTTAAATCACCCCCTATTAATAAGGAAGCCTGAATCCTGTCCCTAAATACCAAGGCTCTCAAGATACCTTGAAGAATAAAAATACAACTTCAAATTATGAGTGGGAGTTTCCTGGTGGTGCAGTGGGTTAAGGATCAGCATTGTCACTGCAGTGTCTCGGGTGCAGTTTCTAGTCTGAGAACTTCCAGGTGCTGTAGGCACAGCCAAATATGTACATTATATATGAGAAGTGGTTCAAACGATGGATCCAAAACACAATGGTCTGGGGTTTGGTAGTGTTGTTATTGTTGTTTTTTCCAAATGATGCATGTCCCAGACTCACCTACTGAATCAGACCCTCAGGGGGCGAAGCTGGGCACAGGTACTTTGGCAAAGAGCCTTAGGTCGTCCTGAAGGGCACCCCTGGTTAGGAACTACTACCTTAGAGCATCTTGAAGGAACGAATTAATGTCCTTATAGAAAAGCAACTGCTCTCGGTTGTCACTGGCTATTGCCCTCCTCTGCTGGCTAAGTGCCTGAAGCATGAGAGGCGAGCAAGTCCGCGAGGCAGACAAGCAGCACCCTGAGGTTAAGAGGATCTGGCTTCAAATATCGCGCTTCTACCGACAGACTGCACTTTCCACCCTGTTCTTCGGAACTTTGCAATCAGCATTTCTCCAACTACATAAAAAAGGCTGAGGGACCCCTTGTTGGCCATTGATCACTCTTCTGCATTCATTCAGCCAAGATTTAATGAATGCCAACCACATTTTGGACATGTGACTGGATGCTGGGGATTCAATGGAGCAGTAAATAGATAGAGCCCTTCCCTAGGCTTACTGATTTGATTGGAGAAAGAGGGACAATAAACAAGCAAACAAATAAACTCCTTAAAACAGTGATCAGACCAGCAATCCCATTCCTGGGGCATCTATCCAGAGAAAGCCATGACTCAAAAAGACACGTGTACTCCAATGTTCATTGCAGCACTCAATACAAGGGCCAAGACATGGAAACAACCTAAATGTCCATGACAGAGGAGTGGATCAAGAAGATGTGGTACATATACACAATGGAATATTACTCAGCCATTAAAAGGAAAGAAATAACGGCAGCGGCAACATGGATGGACCTGGCAATTATCATGCTAAGTGCAGTCAGTCAATGAGACACCAACATCAAATGCTATCACTTACATGTAGAATCTAAAAAAGGACACACTAAACTTCTTTGCAGAACAGATACTGACTCACAGACTTTGAAAAACTTATGGTTTCCAAATGAGACAGGTTGGAGGGGGTGGGAGGATGCACTGAGGGTTTGGGATGGAAATGCTATAAAATTTGGTTGAGATGATTGTTGTATACCTATACATGTAATAAAATTCATTGAGTAAGTAAAAAAAAAAAAAAAAATAGGGATCAGAAGAGTTCCTGTTGTGGCTCAGTGGACGCGGGTTTTACCCCTGGCTTCGCTAGGTAGGTTGCAGACCTGGTGTTGCTGTGAGCTGTGGCGTAGGTTGTAGACATGGCTCAGATCTGGCATTGCTGTGGCTGTGGTGTAGGCCAGCAGCTACAACTCTGATTCGACCCCTAGCCTGGGAACCTCCATATGCCGTGGGTACAGCTATAAAAACCAAAAAAAAAAAAAAAAAAACTGATCAGAGCTACACCTGTGAAGTGATGAGAATAAGAAGGGGAGGGACCATCTAGCTGGATAGGGTGGTCTCGGGTGACTTCACATCTCTTGAAGGAGAAGAATGAAGGCAGGGGAGACATGCTCCTAGGGCCCTGGAGAAGTCACAGGCAGGCTATGAACTGGGGTATCCACCCCTTGGTTAAGCATAAGGAACTGCACGTCGCCAATCATCTGAATGGGCTTGGGAGAGGCCCTGGAGCCCGGACCAGCTCGGCTGATACCCTGAACACAGCTTGTGAAACCCTGAGCAGACGACCCAGCCAGGCCATGCCTGGACTCCTATCCCATGGAAAGTGCGTGACAGCAAATTTGTGGCAATTCGCTACACAGCAGAGAAAACTCAATCAGAGGAGAGGAAACCAGCCACGTAAAGAGCAAGAGGAAGGATTTCCCAGAGCAAAAACCATATGCAGAAAGAGAAAAAGGCCGAGTGTTCTATAAATTACCAGAAGGTCACGCAGCTAGAAAGAGCAGGTTGAGAGGGGCTCAGAGGTGGCCAGCAGCCAGATTGCGCCGTCTGCTCTGCAGAGGCCGGTGTCAGAAGGAGAAGGTTAGAACTGGGAAACCAGGTATGGGGCCCCTTTAGAAACAGTGGGAGCCCAGTGGAGGGCGGAAGCAATAGAAATGTCCAGAAGAACATGGATATGAGATACTCAGCAGGACCATCTGATAGCCTGGGGATGAACTGGGAATCACGGGGTGGACTAGGATGGCAACAACCAAAAGAAAGGTGTATCTGGAAACAAACCCAACAACTGCCCTTAACATGCTACATTCAGGAAGCAGTGGAGATGCCAAGTGCAAAGCTGGCTATCTCGTCTGGCGCTCAGAAGGAGGGTGGCTCAGCCTGGAGAAATAAACATAGGCATTTTATCTACACACAGCCACCACTCCACTTGAACAAACTCCGTCCAATCCCTGGAGCACCAGAACTATAAAAAATACATCCCTGTAGTTTATAGGTCACCCAGTCCATGCTGTTTTGTTAGAGCAGCCTGGAAGGGGATTTTAAAAAGGCTATAAAACACATACTATTTATTTATTTACTTATTTATTTGCTTTTCTGGGCCTCATCTATGGCATATGGGGGTTCCCATGCTAGGGGTAGAGCTACAGCTGCCAGCCTATGCCACAGCTCACAACAACGCCGGATCCTTAACCCACTGAATGAGGCCAGGGATCAAATCCATGTCCTCATGGCTCCTAGTAGGATTCATTTACACCGTGCCACAATGGGAACTCCCAAAACACATACAATTTAAAGTGGAAAAAATAAGCTGATTTCCCTATCTTAAAATCTCAAATAAAACTACTTTAGATTTTTTTTGCACTACAGTAAAAGCATTTTAACACTTATATTTCTGATTGTCCTCAGTGGAAAGGGAATAGGTGTTACAATTAATTTTTGCTTTTGTTAAAATGATTTTAATGTGAATAATCTTTGTTTTTACAGGCATACCCTCAAAGATTCTCTGGGTTCAGTTCTAGAGCACGGTAATAAAGCCAAAATTGCAACTCCCACTCTTATAATTTGAAGTCCTACTTTTATTCTTCAAGGCATCTTTAGAGCCTTGGTATTTAGAGGATTCAGGCATTATATCTTAAAAAAACAATGTACATTGTTTCTTAATTAAAAATACTTTATTGCTAAAAAATGCATCATCTGACTACACAGGGTTACCACAAACCTTCAATTTGTAAAAAAAAAAAAAAAAGAAAACACACAACTCTCTGCAGAGTGCAATAAAATGAGGTACTCCTATTCTCAAAATTTATTTAGCTGCCACTCAGTAACATGATAAAATTAAAAACATGTATTCAACAATGAAGCAATGATTAAATAACAGATGATACAGCCATAAGATCATCATGGAGCCATAAATAATTTGGAGTATTTTAAGACATAAGAAAATGTTTATGACATATGAAATGAAAAATGACTAAGAGATCTAAAAAAAGCATAATTCAAAATTTGTGAGACATATTATATGTACAGGTTTCTATGCATATAAAAATGCAGCATTTGGGAGTTCCCGTCGTGGCGCAGTGGTTAACGAATCCGACTAGGAACCATGAGGTTGCGGGTTCGGTCCCTGCCCTTGCTCAGTGGGTTAAGGATCCGGCGTTGCCGTGAGCTGTGGTGTAGGTTGCAGACGCGGCTCGGATCCCACGTTGCTGTGGCTCTGGCGTAGGCCGGTGGCTATGGCTCCAATTCGACCCCTAGCCTGGGAACCTCCATATGCCGCAGGGGCAGCCCAAGAAATAGCAAAAAGACAAAAAGACAAAAAAAAAAAAAAAAAAAAGCAACATTTACAGCATAGAAAAAAGACTGAAAGAAATTATAACAAAGAGGTAGCACTAGTTATCTTTGGTACTGGAACTAAAAGTAAAGTATTTTTTGCAATACACGTCTCCACAAATTTTTTCATTTTCTCGTTTTTGGGTGCCCCGTGGCACATGGAAGTTCCCAGGCCCAGGATCAGATCCAAGCTGAACACCGGATCCTTTAACCCACTGAGCTGGACTGACTGGGGATCGAACCTGTGTCCTGGTGCTGCAGAGACAGTACTGATCT
Organism: Sus scrofa; assembly: GCF_054392235.1. Classification (NCBI taxonomy): domain Eukaryota; kingdom Metazoa; phylum Chordata; class Mammalia; order Artiodactyla; family Suidae; genus Sus; species Sus scrofa. The sequence continues at coordinate 72,396,571 of NC_139393.1, forward strand.
TGTTGTGCCACAGCAGGAACTCAACTAATTGTTTTAAGTGGACAAGTACCACCTTTATTATAAAGAAGAGCAGATATTCTCTTCGAAAATGACACACTATTCAGAGGCCATAGTTTTCTTCGTCTTACCTGGCTCCTCCCTTTCTTTTGTTCTTGATGAAGAGCCCGAACTTGAGCTGTCCACTTGCTTTCCTGCAAAAGAGTAAAAAGTGAGAGATTTACATGCAACTCTAACAATGACGTCTAGTCAGAATGGAAGCTTCCTTTTTAATGAGTACCTATGAAACCCAACTATCTATTTGGTAAAATTTTAGCAGGCACTTAAAAAAAAATTAAATAGGGAGGTTCCACCATGGCTAGTGGGAACGAACCCAGCTAGCGTACATGAGGACTTGGGTTCGATCCCTGGCCTCGCTCAGTGGGTTAAGGATCCGGCGCTGCAGTGAGCTCTGGTGGAGGTCGTAGATGCAGCTTGAACCCCACGTTGCTGTGGTTGTGGCTTAGGCTGGCAGTTGTAGCTCCAAATCGACCCCTATCCTGGGAACTTCTATATGCCATGGGTGTGCCCTTACCAAAAAAAAACAAAACAAAACAAAAAAAACAACCCTACAGAAATAAATACAGTCAAAAATGTTTAAATATATTTGAACTTGCTTTCAATTTATACTCTGAGGCAGGAGTCAACACACATCTTCTGTTAAGGGGCTAAGTGAATACACCAGGCTCTGGGGGCCAGATGATTTAGTTACCATATTAGCAGTAGGAGAACAGTCATAAATAAAACATAGTAGTGTGGCTGTGTTCCAATAAAACTTCATTAAAAAACAGGTGCCAGCTTGCCCACCCAAGAAGCTAAAAGGAATCCCCAAGGTTTCTGGGTCCATGGGGTCTGAACTGACAGAGCACACAGGAAGGAGACAGAAGAAATTTAGGTGGGAGCTGAGGATTTCATAACTGGGTCCCTTAAGACATAAAAAAGCAGCCTCCTGGGAGCAACCATCAGCAGTTCCATTCACAACACAATTCCTGGTCCCCTACCACGTACCAGGCACCTTGCTGGGTGGCCCCTGGTAGGCTGGGAGAGGACTAAGAGACGGGCCCTTTCTTGCCCAGCAGAAGAGTGGACATGACAATAGAGGGTTTCCACATAACATGCATGTGATGCTGCAAAAGATCCTGCCTGGAGGACTATGGCCAGGCAATAACCTGGAGAAGTGGGAGAACTCTCTAGAAGAGGTACCATCCCAAGGGAATGAGTAAGTAACAGGGCATGAAAACAGAGGCACATGACAAAGAAAACTGCGAAAGCAGAACTCAGACTGCCTCATCCTGGGTACCACAAGCTCTTGGATGCTGCTAGAATGTCGCAGGAGGTGGGAGGTGGCAGGTCCAGATCCTTAGGGACTCTGAATGCTGGTTAAGGGTCCTAGACTTTGTTTTGTGAAAAGTGGGAGCTGTTAAAGGATTTTAGACAAGACAGTGACATGGTCAGACAGGGTAAAATGCCAAAGGTAGATTTGGGGTAGAAAGTCAAGATAAGAAGCAATGTCTGGAGTTTCCGTTGTGGCTCAGCAGGTTAAGAACCCAACACAGTGTCCATGAGGATGCGGGTTTGATCCCTGGCCTCGCTCAGTGGGTTAAGGATCTGACGTTGCCGTGAGCTGTGGTATAGGTCACAGACGCAGCTTGGATCCTGTGTTGCTGTGGCTGCAGTGTGGGCCGGCAGCTACAGCTCTGATTTGACCCCTAGCCTGGGAATTTCCATATGCTGCAGGTGTGGCCTTAAAACAAACAAAAAAACCCCACCATTAGCTGTCAAAAAAAAAAAAAGAAAGAAAGAAAGAAAGAAAAGAAAAGAAAGCAGTGGCAGCAACCTGTATTCAAAAACACATCTCTATTTTTTTAAATGACATAATATTGCTTTAAAAAAAAAATCCTGAATTCATAAGCTTCAATCTCTATTTAATTTCTGGCCAAAAAAAAAAAAAAAAAAAAAAAGATACTCCTAAGCCAGTGTGACCAAAATAGCCAGGATGAAGGCTGCACTGATTACTGAGGTTCACTTCCAGATGATTGCAATGATATTTCATAAAGGTAAAAGACCATCAGTGCGCCAATGTAGCTGCATACTTAAGCTCTAAAAAAAAAAGTAAGTGTTTCAACGTGCCTTTTGAAAGGGGGCTGACAATTGAAACATGAAAAATGACTAAGGAAATAGAAACCGATTCAAAGTGGTATTATTTGAGAAAAAAATTAAACAATTTTGCTAACTCTTCCGGATCCACATCTATTAGTCAATCAGTGGTATCTAATGAACACCGATTATGACTTATACACGTATTAGGGGACGAGAAAAACAGAGTCACCTTCGCCATCACTGAAAGAGATACTTTTATCTGTAGATGTGCTTCCTGTAAATTAGTTTGCTATGAGGCTTCTAGTGCAGTCACACACACCCCCCTTTTACATACCTGGCTATTCACAAGTTGTATCACATTCTGGAAATCCTGGGAATACTGAGGACGTTCTTCTTTAAACTCTCGGGCATCTCTCAATGTGCCGATGTTAGACTTGATCTGCATATTAGATTTCTGGATTTCTGCCAATTGCTATAAAATAAAAGTATCCTTGGTTCAGATGGTCATACTTTTCTATGCAAAAGAGAACAAAATCGGGGAATACCTGACAACCTCCTGGACATGCATCGTGTTTCTCCTGCTCCCCCTTCCCAGCAGTTTTCCTGTTTCGTTTCTTCCAGTAAAAGAACGTCCACAGGGTGAAAAAGGCAAAGGAAAAGCTAACTTTCTACCCTTAGACAACAGGCTTTACAAATTTGATGGGCACGTTAACAGTTGCAAGAAACAGAGGAGCTGGGTGCAGCCGATTCTCAGGAGGACTTAGTGAGCAGACCAGCATCATCCAGGGACCACTCAGGACATAAGGTTTTCATTGTACCCTTTGCTTATAGGTTCTTCCCAAAGGTACTGGCAGTAGAAACCCTCAGAAAGGCTCAGAAGGCAATATATTAATTTCAAAAAACAAAGGAATGAGGAAGCATTGTTGCCCACTACTTAAGTCTGGGATGCACATGGAAACGAATCCGACTAGCATCCATGAGGACACAGATTCGATCCCTGGTCTCACTCAGTGGGTTAAGGATCCAGTGTTGCCACAAGCTGTGGTGTAGGTGGCAGATGCGGCTCAGATCTGGTGTTGCTGTGGCTGTAGCATAGGCCAGCGGCTGCAGGTCCGATTCAACCCCTAGCCTGGGAACTTCCATATGCCACAGGTAGAGCCCTTAAAAAAAAGAAAAAAAAAGAAATCCGAATAAAGTATAGACTTTAGTTAATACTAATGTATCAGTATTGATTCATTAATTCTAACAAATGTAACATACTCATTTAAAACGTAAGTCAGTAATATGGAAGACTATGTACAGGGTAAGAGAAGTGGGTTTCTATGCAACTTTCTATACTATTTGTTCAATTTTTTTATAAACATAAAACTATTCTAAAAATGAAATCTATTATTAATAATTTTAAAAACCCTCTATAGCCAAAATAGACAAACAACCCAAACATCCCTCAACTGCAAATTCATTGTATGGATATACCAGATAAAATCTGGTATATCCATACAATGAAATATCATTCCGTAATAAAAAGAAAATCAAATTCTGATACATGCTACAACATGGATGCATCCTGAAAACATTATACTAAGTGAAAAGAAGCCACTCATAAAAGATCACATTTTAGGAGTTCCCGACATGGTACAGCAGAAAAGAATCTGACTAGGAACCATGAGGTTTTTGGTTCGATCCCTGGCCTCACTCAGTGGGTTAAGGATCCAGCATTGCCATGAGCTGTGGTGTAGGTCGCAGACGAGGCTCAGATCTGGCGTTGCTGTGGCTGTGGTGTAGGCCAGCAGCTACAAGTCTGATTCGACCCCTAGCCTGGGACCCTCCATATGCCATGGGTGTGGCTATAAAAAGACAAAAATACCCAAAAAAAAAAAAGAAAAATATATGAGCAGCAGATATTGACAGAACATTGTAAATCAACTACAACTGGAAAAATAAAAATCTTACAAAATATATGTATATGAGTGGTTTAAAAAAAAAGTCTGACATGGGGAAAAGTCCAATTCCACAATGATCCTAGGGGCCGGGGTAACCTTGGAAGGAATCTCAAGCAAAAGAACTGTAATTGGCAGCGTACCATAGAGGGAAAAAAAAAAGAGTGTAGCTTTGATGTCGAAGATGTAAAAAAGCTAGTCTTAAGTTGGTTTAGTATCAAAATCTACTACTCTGGGTAGTAAGACATCCCACTTTGAGAAGGCACCACAGTTATGAGTTCGGGAGAGGCCCCTGGAGCAAGGATAAAGAAATTACTAGTACACAGGAGTTCTGATGCTCAGAACCAGAAGTGATATGGGGATAAAGGAACCAACACAGAGTTGCCTGAAGGAAGCCCTTACAGAAAAAGCACAAAGAGCCATCCCAAGTTAATCTCCCCTCAACTTTTTATTTGCAAATTATAACTTCTGGTAAAGCAGATGGAACAGTATAACAAACACCCATTTCACCTGCACCAGGTGTTAATCTTGTACCACATTTGCTTCATAACGATTTGACAGAGACTGGCAAACTTCTTCTGTAAAGAGCCAGCTGGTTTTTGACTCTAGGAGCCATGACTGGGTCACTTTGCAGAAACCGTCAATCAACTATACTTTAATTTAAAAGATTAATTAATTAGGAAGACTTTGGGAGACACATAAGGTCTTGGTCACAACCACTCAACTCCATGGCTGCAGCACAAAAGCTCCACAGACAAAGCATAGAGGAAAGCACATAGTTGTGTTTTATTTTATTTTATTTATTTATTTATTTATTTTTGTCTTTTTTTGCTATTTCTTGGGCCGCTCCCTCGGCATATGGAGGTTCTCAGGCTAGGGGTCTAATCGGAGCTATCGCCACCAGCCTACGCCAGAGCCACAACAACGCGGGATCCGAGCCTCATCTGCAACCTACACCACAGCTCACGGCAACGCTGGATCCTTAACCCACTGAGCAAGGGCAGGGACCGAACCCGCAACCTCATGGTTCCTAGTCGGATTCGTTAACCACTGCGCCACGAAGGGAAGTCCCACATCGCTGTGTTTTAAAAAAATCCCCAAAAAACCCAAACCCTTCGCACATACATGTATACGTTCTTTTTCTCACATTATCCTGCTCCATCCTAAGTGCCTAGAGTAAGGGGGGCGGGGAGTGGGAAGGACTGGGAATCTGGGGTTAATAGATGCCAACTATTGCCTTCGGAATGGATAAGCCATGAGATCCTGCTGTATAGCACTGGGAACTGTATTCCTCTATTTTAGTTTGTGAAGCAAGTTGGCCCCTAGAGGGAGCTCAAGGATCTTCTCTTGCCTCCATGGCTGCTCCCACAGGGGAGGGGAGTCTGCCTTTACCACATGGAGCTCAGGCAGACCCCAGTCCTCCCCACCAGCCAGGTGAGGGTGAGGAAGAGGCCTGGGAAAGGTTCTCTCTCTTTCTGGGTCAGCTGCCTTCTCCCACATTGGCGACCTGCATCCGTCTTTCTGGAAAGTTCTTTTAGAACTTTAGAAAGCTCCAAAACTCAGGCCGGAGGTTATGATTTTGGACTATCCAAAGCTAAACAGTTAAGAAAGAGAGACCACCTTCTCTGATTCGACCAAAATGTACCAAATGTTCTGCACTGGGGTTCGGGGCCAAGGCTCCCACTCTCAAGGAGATGATTTTCTGACTTGTTCTGTCTTCCATTTGCCCAGGTTTCCCAAGATGCTTAGGGAGGAGGGGGTGCCTGGGCCAGGACACAATAAGGGAATTTCTGGATGCCTGGTCCCTGCTGCCATTCTATCACCACCTCTCAAGGTCATGACTCTATCAGTGCTAGGAGGATACTTACATATTCTAACGCTGAATTCTTAGAAGTCAATTCTTTAAACTCTTTCATAAACATTTCCTTGACTTTTTCCATTTCACCAACTAGTTTCTCCTTTTCTTCTTCCTTCCATCTATCGAACAACTTCAGAAATTCTTCCTCTTTTGTTTTTTGCATTTCATATTCCTGAAATTGATTTAATACACAGATTTAAAAGCTCAGGTATGAAGCAAGTATGCAGAATTTTCAATAAATGATCATAGCTTCACCTCGAATGGGTCGGATAATCGTGCAGATTTGAGTTTGGCTTTTTTTTTTTTGGTTTGTTTTTTATTTTTTGCAAAAACACTTCATATAACCAGCAAGTCTGAGCACAATTAATTTTTTTTCCCATCCATCAAAGGGGCACACAGCATCCTTTTGTCCTTACATGCTTCAGAATACAAAGAGATCGAAAGTCTCAAAAGTTCGGTGAACTTGTAGAGCAGAAATGAAATTATGTGTAAAATGTAAACATACTTTAAAAGTCTATTGAGCAGAAGAACCTTTCTTGATACTATACCAGTTTAGGCAGAGTAGCCCCGCCGCTTCCCCAATAAATACAGATATTAATATGTATACTAAATTCCAGATCTAGTCTACACAGCGTTTGATTTCTTGATGACCTTCAGATTTTGTTGTTGTTGCTGTTTTTTACCTGAGGACCTGAATAACACTACAAATAAACTCCACCTAACACACACAGAATACTGCACCCAACAACAGCAGTACATACATTTTTATTAAGCGTACATAGAAGATTCATCGGAATAGACTATATGTTATGCCATAAAATGATTCTCAATTTTAGAAAGTTGAAATCACACAAAGTTATCTCCTCCAACCACAACAGAAATGAGGCCAGAAAGCACTAACAGAAGGAAAACTGGAAAATTCACAAACACAGGAAAACTAAACAATATACTCTTAAACAACCAATGGGTCAAAGAAACACACACTAAGGAGATTCAAAAATACTTTGGGATGATTGATTTTAAAACATAACATACCCAATAAGGGAAGCAAGCAAATCAGTACTCAAAGGAAAATTTATAACTCTAAGTGTCTACATTAAAAAAGAAAGTTCTCAAGAGACAAAGAAGGTCATTATATAATGATAAAGGGGTCAATTCATCAAGAAGATGTAACAGTTATAAATACATTTGCATCAAACACTGGAGCACCTATATATAAAAAGCGAATCTTAACAGAACCGAAAGGAAAAATAAACAGCAACAAAATAAGAGTAGGGGGATTTTAATACCTGACTCTCAACACTGGATTATCCAAGACAGAAAATCAATAAGGAAACACAGGATGCGAACAACACTAATGACAAAATGGACCTGACAGAGATATATAGAACACCCTACCCAGTAACAGCAGGATACACATTCTTCCCAAGCACGTGTAGAACATTCTCCAGGACAGGTTTTAGGTTAGGTCATAAAATAAGTCTTAACAAATTCCAGAAGACTGACATTATATCAAATATCTTTTGTAACCACAATGTCCTAAAACTGGGTAGCAACAGGAAACAGAAAATTCACAAAGAAATTAAACAACACACTCCTGAGCAACCAACGGATCAAAGAAAAAAAAAATCAGGAGTTCCTGTTGTGGTGCAGCAGAAATGACTCTAACTAGTATCCACAAGGATGCGGTTCAATCCCAGGCCTTGCTCAGTGTGTTGGGGATCTGGTGTTGCCATGAACTGTAGTGTAGTTCACAAACACGGCTCAGATCTTGTGTTGCTGTGGCTGTGGTGCAGGCCAGCAGCTGTAGCTCCAATTCAACCCTTAGCCTGGAAACATCCATATACCGTGGGTGCAGCCCTAAAAAGATAAAAAGAAAAAAAAAAAATCAAAAGACAAATCAAAAATATCTTGAGACAAATAGAAATAAAAACACAACATAACCAAAACTTATGAGATACCACAAAAGCAGTTCCAAGAGGAAAGTTTATAGCTATAAATACAGACATCAAGAAAAAAAGAAACAACAAAAAAGAAAAAGAAAAAAAGATCTCAGATAAGCAACGTTAACATTACACCTCAAAGAATCAGAAAAAAAGGAGAACCAACTAAGCCCCAAGCGAGCAAAGGAAGGAAATCATAAAGATTAGCACAGAAATAAATGAAACACAGGACAGGAAAACACAAGAAAAGATTTTTTTAAAAACTAAGAATTGATCTTTTTGAAAAGATAAACAAAACTGACAAATCTTTAGCTGGTCTAACCAAGAAAAGAGGACTCGACTACATAAAATCACAAATGAAAGAGGAGACACTCCAATTGACACTACGGAATTCAAAGGAGCATGATAGCCTACTGTGCACAAGTGCAGGCCAAAACACTGGACAATCTAGAAGACATGGATACATTCCTCGAGACATAAAACTTCCCCAAGACTGAACTGCGAAGAAAGAGAAAATCCAAATAGACGGATAACAAATATGGAGATTGAATCCGTAATCAAAAACCTGCCAACCAAGGAAAGCTCAGGACCCGATGGCTTCACGGGTGCATTCTACCAAACATTCAAAAGAAATTAACACCAGTCCTTCCCAGCATATGGTTGTTGCCGGATGGAGCGACCTACCTTGGAGATTTGGACTGCGTGGGCGTGCTGTGCAGCCTCCAGCTGAGACTTGGTAAGCTGCAGCTGCTCCTTCAACATGTCCATCTCATTCTGAAGCTTGTCAGTCTGCGCCCTTTTCTTATACTCTGTTGCAACAGAAATCTCTCATTAAAATACCCTCTCTTAGAAAGCCTGTCTGAAAATTACAGGGTACAGCCCTATAGATCAGACAAAAGCAACTGCTTTTACTGGGGGTATTACTTTTCTCATGCCACAGGAGCCACCTTTTTATTCTCTACTGTTTATTTTCGGCCCTTTATACGACTTATTGGGCACCGAATTATGTTTAGCAGGTTCTTTCAGCCACCGCGGTGAGGTCGATTATCCGATAGAGACAGAGTGGGAGCCCACTCAGGGAGCTGAAATGCTGATAAGGAATAACCCGGGGCTCTTCTTCGAGACACCTGTCTCGGTCAGAGAAAGGAAGTGACAGCGTCCACATGCAGGTACCACAGGATTGAAATTGCCATGGTCACCGTCCTCCTGGCTCCCACCGAACTCGCCTGAGAACCACCTCATCGGTGCTAAGACGCGAAGGCTGGCGTTCCAAACGCAAGCTCGGGCCATAACCCGTCCACGGGGCAAAAACCAACTACTACTGAGAAGTCGTAAAAGGAAGCAACAAGTGAAGGGAAGAATACTTATGTACATGTACTTACATGCAGATGTAGACATGACTGAATGGATGTACATGTGTCTGTGAGTGTAGACATGAAAGGTATGGAAACCAAAGTAGAAAGTCAGAATCTCAAAGATGACCTGAAGAAATAATACTCTTTTCAGAGTCCGAAATACTCTCTGAAACGAGTATGAGACAAGAACAAGATACTGAAACAGAAGAGAAAGAAGGTCAGTTTCACACGGAAGAATGGCAGGTTAATTAAAATACTGAATCTTCGCACTATCTCCAATACATTGCTTGACAGCATCAGCGGTCCGTGGCTTGTAAATGGGATTTTACGCTGTTCATCTTGCTTACACAAGGGGGTAGCTGTTGCCTAAATAAATCCATTCATCTGAAATAGGCTGGCATGGGAATAGACTGGCCCAAAAGGGAGAGGAAAGCCACACCGAGAAACAGGCTAAGTGCACACCTAGATCCTGAAAACATTGATGATCACGGTAAGAATTTCGGTGGGTTACGGCAGCAATCTGCAGAATGCTCTGATCTGCTCGTGGAGAATCAGACCGTGCATTCTTTGCTTCCGAGGACATTTAAATGAGTGGGAAACCTGGTTCCTTGATAAGGGGCAGAGCCCCTTCCCTCGCCTGCTTCTCTCCTTTCCCCTCTACACACTGGTTATCTTACACTGGCACCCAAACACATCTTAGTATCTGCTGCCTCACATAAGACAAAAAAGTTCCCTTGGTCTCATATTTTCCTCCAGGCAGTGCCTCCCATCTCTGCTTTTCTTCCCAGCAAACATTACTGAAATAAATGTACTGGGTGACCACTGCCTCGCCTGATTCTTAGCTCAGCTCACCCCAGTCCAGCTTTTGTCCCTACGAATTCACTGAAGCTGCTGTGTCAAGGTCACCAACAGCCACTGGGACATCAATGGTCAATTCTCCGTCTTCATCTTACTCTGTGCCTCTAGATCAAGAGCTGTAACTGCCTCCTTCTTGAAATGCTCATGCCCCTTGGTTTCCATGACAACACAGCCCCAGCTTCCCTCCTGCCTTTGTCACTGTGATTTTTCACTCTCCTCGGCTAGTCCTCCTCAGCTCCTCGTGTGGGGCTGACCCTGAGCCATCTTCTCTAAGGGATCTCATGCAGTCCAGTTGACTCACCACTCCCAGGTTTTCTCTCCAGCCTGGGCGTCTACCTTGATCTCCAGACCTCCAGCATCTCCCACCTGTGCGGCAACTATACTTAAGAGTACCCACGGCCAACACCCCTTCTCCATTCTCCTTCCTCCCTCAATCTGCTCCCCTCCCGGTCCCCAGCTCAGTAAACATCAAAGCCATTCCCTCAGCCATTCCCTTGGATAGGACAAAAGCCCAGGATCATCTTTGTTTCATCTCTTGCTCGCATGTTGAGTCACATCTCCATGCCCAGACGTCATCCTTTCCATCTCCGCTTCTTCCACCTCCCCTGGTACCTCTGGTCCAGCAGCTTCCACCACGGCCCCCGAGTCTGTTTCCCACCCTCAGCTAGAGGGGTCATTTTAAAGTACAAATTAGATCATGCCCCCCCCAATTAAAAATTGTCCAGCAGCTTCCCATTACACTTATTAAAACACCCACATTCCTGCCCAGGGGATTCGAAACCCTAAGTGACCTGGCCCCTTTCTAACCCACCATGACTGCTCATTCTGCTCCACCAGCCGTCTCTCTGTCCCCCAAACACGCAGTCCTGCCTCCCCCTCACGGTGAGCGTTCACCTTGCCTGGGAGACTCATTTCCCAGATTTTTCCCAGGCTGGGAATCCCTGCTCAGGAGGCAGGTTTTTGATCAAATATTGCCTCCGTCATGAGACCTTGGCTGACCACCAGGGGTCGCTCTCCATCCCATTCTCCTTCTTTACTTTCTTCCTTGCATTTGTCAGGATTTGAAGAGTCAACTCATTCATGTGTTTAAATGTGAATCCTCCAGCCCCCCAGCCTCCCAATTAGGGTGTAAGAGAGCTGGACAGGGTTCGCCTGCGGCTGTATCCTTGACCCCTAATGCGGTGCATGGCACATAAGAGAGGCTTGATTTTTACTGAGTGATCAAGGACACTGAGACTTCCTCTTAAAAGGACTGAGAGATGCACTGGACCACGTCTCACTAAAAAAAGAAAAAGGTACCAGAAAGAAAACGGCTCTTTGAAATTGAGCTCAAGACTTACCAAGATGAGAATCCTCAGGGTGGCGGCGCTGAATGTGACTCTGTAGGAAAGCTTGGTTCATAAAGGCCTTGTCACAAAAATGGCACTGAAAAGGAGAGCACAACAAATCTAAGAGTCTGTGACAAGTGCCCTTTCCCCCAGTTTGAACTAAAATGTGGGTGCCTGAAGCACTACCTCTTGGGGGCTTTCCTCCATAAGATACCACCTTGGCGAGTGATGCTAAAAACTAAAAAGACACAGAGAACCAGCGTGTTCTCACACTAAACGCAGGGCAGTGAAAACCATCTTTTGACAGTTAAAGTAGATCCTGGCGGTTTCTGGAACCCCGGATGCTGCTCCCGTTACACTGGCGGTTCCCAGCCTGTCAGCATCAACCTGTTCATGACACTCCAGCTACGCTAGCCTTCTTCCTGTCCCTCAAGCAGACCAGCTTCCAAGGCTTTGCATTGAATCTTTCCTGGATCTTCCCATGCCTGGCTCCTTCTCAAGACTCAAGATGTCGTTCAGGGAGCATCTTCCATGCTGGGGCTGAGGGACACGCCCTCGACAAATCTTTCTGGATGATCCTCCCACCAGCCCGTGTCCCATCACGCTGCCTTCTTTCCACCACTGTACATCTCACCAGTTACTATTTCCAGGTTTACTTACTTCACTCGGTTCTAATCTCCTGTCCAAGCCCCCTGGGTTCCAGAATCTCAGCTCCCAGAGAGCACAGACTCTTGTCTATCTTATTCACAGCTTCATCCCCAGAGCCCAGCATTAATAAATCACTGAGCACATGCTTAGAATATCTGGCCTCCTAAGACGAATTTACTGAAAAAAAAAAATTTCTACCAATACTTCTCTTTTCCACTTTAACACATTTAATGTTTAAGCAAAAAATTCAACTTATTTCCTCTATAACCTCCCCCCTAGATTACTCTAAGGTAAATCCTCGATGTTGTATATTTCATTTGTCAATATTTCACAATCTATCTCCAAGAGGACTTTCTTTTAACACAATTATAATATCATTATTCCACCTTTTAAAATGTAAAAATGGGGACTTCCCATTGTGGCACAGCGGAAACAAATCTGACTAGTATCCATGAGGATGTGGGTTTGATCCCTGGCCTAGTTCAGTGGGTTAAAGATCTGGCATTGCCATGAGCTATGGTGTAGGTTACAGATGCGGCTCGGATCTAGCGTTGCCGGGGCTGTGGTGTAGGCCAGCAGCCGCAGCTCCGCTTTGACCCCTAGCCTGGGAACTTCCATATGCTGCAGATAGGGCCCTAAAACAAATTTTAAAACTTTTTTAAAGGTGAAAATGAAGTTACCAACAAATATTCAACCCTTTGTTAATTTTTTTCCTAATACGTCACACATGGTCTTAGAAAACATTTTTACAGCTTGTTTGTTTTGAATCAGAATCCAAATATGGTCATGTCCTGCAAACAGAATTGTCTTTGTACATGACATGATTGTCTACGTAAAAAGTCCAAACGAATTGACAAGAAAAATCCCTGGAACTAATAACCAGCTATAGCAAAGTTGTAGGATACATACAAGGTTAACATCCAAAGTCAACTGCTTTCTTATATACCAGCAATGAGCAAGTGGAATTTGAAATTTCAAATACAATACCATTTACAAATAGCACCCCCAAAAGTGAAATACTTAGGTCTGCTGATAATGGCACAGAGGCTATACATGTCTAAGCAAGGGAGATAGATGGAAACTTGTACCTTCCCCTAAATTTTGCTATGAACCTAAAACTGCTCTAAAAAAAACCCCAAGGAGTTCCCATTGTGGCTCAGAGGGTTAAGAACCAGACAGAGTGTCCGTGAGGACTCGAGTTCGATCCCTAGGCTCACTCAGTGGGTTAAGGATCCGGCATTACCGTGAGCCATGGTGAAGGTCGCAGACGTGGCTCGGGGCCCGCACTGCTATGGCTGTGGCTGTGATGTAGGCTGGCACCTGCAGCTCCAGTTCGACCCCTAGCCTGGGAACTTGCACATGCTGCAGCTCTGGCCTTAAAAAGAAAGAAAGAAAAAAAACCCCAAAGCTCATGTTCACACAAAACCCTGCAAGTGAATGTTTATATCAGCATTATTCCTAATAGCCACACACTAGAACCAAATGCTTTGAAGACAGCCCTCAAAGGAGAAAGGTTAACAAACTCTGACACACATACACCATGGAAGACTGGACATTTTTTTAAAAAATGATTGAATTACTGATACCTACAACAACTTGGTATATCAGGCCCCAAAGCCAAAGCTGTCTGATCTTTCATCACTAGCAGTAAAAGGTATTCTAATAATAGATTTTATAGTAAACAGACACAGAATAAAAATCAGATCATTTGATACAATGAAAGCAGCAGGAGGTTCAGGAATCCCATTTATTGTATAAAGACTCTGCCTTAGAAACAATAAGGTTCCCTTTCAGGATAAAAAGGTAGGAAAGAATTCTACATCACCTAGAACCAAATTTCCCCATTAACTGGAGTTCCCATTGTGATTCAGAAGGTTAAGGACCCTACATTGTCTCTGTGAAGATTCAGGTTCCATCCCTGGCCTGGCTCAGTGGGTTAAGGATCTGGCATTGCCACAAGCTGCAGTGTAGGTCACAAATTCAGCTTGGATCCGATGTTGCTGGGGTTGTGGTGTAGACTGCAGCTGCAGCTCTGAATCCAGCCCTGGCCTAGGAACTTCTATATGCCACACATGCAGCCATAAAAAGAAAAAAAAAAAAACCAAAAAACAAAAAAACCTCGCCATTAATGAAGTAATTGTATGAGTTTGATACACAAATGAATGATATAAATTTATATCGCAAAGGATTCCCCTTAAAAGCATTTTTGGGAAAGAAAAAAAAGGGACAAGTTAAGAAAAATTAGGTACTATTAACTGTTCATAGAAAGGAATCTGATACTCTTTCCAAGACAACTCTGAGAATAGTATAGGTCAAATTATGTTCAGTATACTTGGTTTACAACTGTAGAAGACATGTAGGTTGCATGTTACATAAAACACGTAAATGTCTTAATACAACTTCTATCCAAAAATCATTAAACAATGAAAACCACTGAGTGCAATGGGATTAACACAAGGATTCTTTTATCAAAATGAAGGAGGATGGAGCTTCTCTATTCCTCCAGACATTTTCTGAGCCCTCTCAGAGACAATGGTAGAGAATGGTGGAAAAATAAACCAACATTTCCACTATGCCCACCCACAGTTAGGCCCTTTTAAATCCTTATCTTTTTAAATTTCCATGGCAACCACTTTATCCACAAAGAAATCAAAGTTCAGAAGATTTGTCACAGCCTTATCAATTGCACAGGTAGACGCACATTTCTCTGACAGCAAAATGCCTACTTTTTCTACTCCCAACACTCATCTCCAACTCGAAGAGGGTCAATGACAGGAACAAGGCACAGAAATTCACTGACAGATTCCAAAGTCTGTCTGCACTGCTGGATTGTGGAGAGCAATCTGAGTCTTCCAGGTATGAAAATGAAAGGTCTTTTCAGAAGGAGTCCAAGTCTTATTATTACTTTTACTCTTCACTTTTTACTTTTATTATTACTTATTACTTTTTTTTTTTTTTGTCTTTTGTCTTTTTTTGTTGTTGTTGTTGTTGTTGTTGCTATTTCTTGGGCCGCTCCCGCAGCATATGGAGGTTCCCAGGCTAGGGGTCCAATCGGAGCTGTAGCTGCCAAGCCTATGCCAGAGCCACAGCAACGCAGGATCCGAGCCGCGTCTGCAACCTACACCACAGCTCACGGCAATGCCGGATCGTTAACCCACTGAGCAAGGGCAGGGATCGAACCCGCAACCTCATGGTTCCTAGTCAGATTCGTTACCCACTGCGCCACGACGGGAACTCCCTACTTATTACTTTTTAAAGTTTTAAAAATAACCTGGGAGTTCCCACTGTGGCTCAGTGGGTTAAGAATCTGACTGCAGTGGCTCAGGTTGCTACAGAGGTGCAGGTTCGATCCCCAGCCTGGTACAGTGGGTTAAAAGGCTGTGGTGTAGGCGGGCAACTGCAGGTCCAATTCATAGGTTGCAGCTATGGCTTGGATTCAGTCCCTGGCATGGGAATTTCTATATGCCTTGGGTGCAGTCATAAAATTTAAAAAATGAAGAAATAATACATAAATAAATAAATAAAATTTGATAGCCAGATCATTGGTAACACATTGGCCTTTACACATGGCCATCAAACTACCCCAGCTGTTGGAGGTCTCTAAAAATTAATGACTCCAGGTTAAAGTCAAATAACTATTTAAACAAAATCAGTTGACTGCCCATAAATTTTAT
Source organism: Sus scrofa (assembly GCF_054392235.1). Taxonomy (NCBI): domain Eukaryota; kingdom Metazoa; phylum Chordata; class Mammalia; order Artiodactyla; family Suidae; genus Sus; species Sus scrofa. The sequence goes on from NC_139393.1 coordinate 72,412,311, forward strand.
TATAGGCCAAATATCCCTAGCCTGTGAATCTGTTAGAAAAATTACAACACCATGGAACCCAGCTAACTTACAGCCAACTATTCTTAGCAACAGTGTTTTGTGTTTTTTGTTTTGTCTTTTCTAGGGCTGCACTGTGGCATATGGAGGTTCCCAGGCTAGGGGTCTAATCAGAGCTGTAGCTGCTGGCCTACACCGCAGCCACAGCAACTCAGGATCCGGGCCGTGTCTGTGACCTACACCACAGCTCACGGCAAATGCCAGATCCTTAACCCACTGAGCGAGGCCAGGGATCAAACCCACAACCTCATGGTTGCTAGTTGGATTCGTTAACCACTGAGCCACGACGAGGACTCCAGCAACAGTCTTTGACTCCCCCTCCCTGAAACACTGACTCTTACAGCATCAGCACTCTGACCTTTGGCCTTGTGGTCTGAGGATTCACAAGGAGCTCACAAGTAGCCGCAGCTCACTCCCAGGAAGTCACTACAGAACTCAGCATCCACATGTCAGATGCTATTGACCGAATCTTCCTCATGCTATACATGCATTATCTCACGGGATTCTCAGAGCACCCTAAAAGGCAGCCACTTCTCATGTTCTCCTTTTCCAGATGAGGAAACGGAGATTTAGAAGTTAAATGCCTTACACAGAAGAACAGCTGGGATTCAAACCCAGGTAGTCTAACTCTAGAGTTGTCATCCCAAAGGCTCAGGAATTCCATAAAGAAGCAACTGTTAAGCCACTTAATAAAAGGGCTGAGTACATCTGTACTATTCTAGGAGTGTGCCTGAGAAGAGGTCACACCTGGGCACACCAGACAGTTTCATCTACCACTGCCATTCAGAGAGTTTGCTGAGTGGCCAACAGGTGGCAGGTGTTACTCATTTGATAAGTGAGTCATCACTTTAGCCTCACATACCCTTCACATTTGAAAACCTTTATTTCCTAGCAGCTGTTTCTAAGATAACCAAAACAATCAAAAAAATGTCTATGAACATAACATCTCTTATGTTAACAGGTTTTAACGTTTCACTGATTACGACCAAAGCCAGATGAGCTTTTTTGAATGTTTAAACAGAATCCATTCTATCCATTTTATGATAAATACCTTTATAAAGAGCCATCTCAACATGATTTATAACATTCTGGTTGTTATTTATTCTTTTGTTTTAAGTTAGCATTTTATGCTTACATTTATTATAGAAAACTCTAATAAAATAGCACTTATGAAACAAATAGGCGATTACTGACATCAAGTATCACTTAATGATCATACCTAAGGGTTGTGTACTCAAGGCTAAACATTAAGATTTTCTAACTTCATTCTTTTCTGCCTGTTCATCTATTTCTAGCACACTTCTCTCAAGACTCCTATTGGGTCAGCCCTAAGCACGATTAACCAGTTTTCTGTTCCCTACACCCAGTTCTCCACATTCACTCTTGCTTTGGCTCCACCATCGCCTAAATCCACTGGAGAATGACTGGAATGGAAGGGTATGAAATCCATCTTGTCAGTTTACTGTTTACTTCAATATCTTTATCAGACATTTTGTGTTTCCTTCACAAGTTGAGAAAAAAAGATACATATGCTGATTTCTGCTACACTAAAAAATTACCATATTTATCTTGGGTTCAACGTCTACCCCATAACAGGTGGAAATTAAGGACAAAAGGCAAAATTTTTTAGTTTTTTAAATAGTCTTGTTATATTAACAACCATTCATGTTCTCAAGAAACACACACTTTAAAATGTTTAGAAGTCAGCAAGTCACTGCCAGATGTTCAAAACTAATAGTATGTATACAGAGACGGAGGAAAAAAAGCCAATATGGCAAATGGTTTTTTTTTTGTTTTTTTTTTTTTGCTATTTCTTGGGCCGCTCCCACGGCATATGGAGGTTCCCAGGCTAGGGGTCGAATCGAAGCTGTAGCCACCAGCCTACGCCAGAGCCACAGCAATGCGGGATCCGAGCCGCGTCTGCAACCTACACCACAGCTCACGGCAACGCCGGATCGTTAACCCACTGAGCAAGGGCAGGGACCGAACCCGCAACCTCATGATTCCTAGTCGGATTCGTTAACCACTGCACCACAACGGGAACTCCAGCAAATGTTAATAACTGGTGAATTTAGTTGAAGGTTATAAGGAAGTTTTTGCACTGTTCTTGCAATTTTTCTGTAAATTTTTAAATATTTCCAAATTTTAAAAATGAGGAAAAAAATCCACAAATTTAAGCATTCCATATTGTTTGCAGCCTGACCTCAACAGCAATTGGTACCTGGTTTATTTTTCACTACATCAATGAGGAGGAGGAGGAAAGGGCCTTTTAAACAACCAGCATTTAGATGATTCAATAAAGCACTGCAGACGTTACCTATGTTTAATTAATAATTAAACAGAGGTTTAATTATTAATCCTGTGTTAGTCTACACAAGGTAATGAACCATGTCACCTGTTGGTTAAAATGACTGTTTTGCTTAAATATGCTGTTTCTTCTGATTTGCAGTTCAGATTTAAAAAAAAAAAAAAAAAAAGGCAGTGAAACAGGAAAGGACTTTCAATATCCCAGACAGTAGGAATTGAGGCTTTTCCTGGATAATCACAAGGCAGGTTCCCACCTGGTAATAGCTGGCCTTGGCCTCAATCATCAGCTGCTGGGTGGAGATCATCTTTTTCCTGCGTTTACACTCTTCCTTGAGGAACTTGATCTCCCCGGCCTGCTTGCTGAGGAGCCTCTTGCTCTGCTCGCCGTCGGCCAGGCTCAGGCGCAGGCGCTCCTCCAGGTGGTGCAGCTGCGAGGTGAGGAACTCCTGCGAGTGCAGCAGGTACTCAATGGTGAGCTGCGCCAGGCGGATGAGCTTCAGCAGCACCGGGTCCACCCCCGACTGGCAGTGCGGACACTTCTCATCCTCCAGCTTGCAGAAGGTGATGTTCATGATGTTCTCCTGCAGCGTGAGCACGTCCACGGCGCCCGCCACCTTGTCCACGTCGATGGCGCTCAGCCGCCGCCAGTCCACGCTCTCCAGGCGCGGTCGGAACTGGAAGAAGGGCAGGGGGCCCGACGCCACGCTGGGAGGGGGACAGGCCATGGCCGCGGCGCCCCCCGCGGCGGCGTCGGGTCCCTCCAGTCCGCTGGCGAGCGGGTAGTAGACGTGCTTCTGAAAGGGCTGCGGGAAGGAGACAGACCGAGAGTGGTGGGGGTGCTGTGGGGGCCCGTAGGGCTCCCGCCGCCCCCAGCCCAGCGTCCGCCGGCAGGCACTCCTGCTTCCCGCTGCTTACCATGCTTGGAAAGCTTATCCGCCGCCTCTGCTGGCATCCGAGGAGGGGGCGGTCCCGTCTACCCGGCCGCCTCCCGGGCCGCCGCCGCCGCCGCCGCCCCACCCCTCGGGAGCAGCAGAAGGCGGGTCCCGGCGGCGGCGGCCTAAGGTCCGGGCGTCTAGGCCGTTGCTATGGCAGCGCCCTGGCCTAGACCCGGAGCAAAAGGCGAGCTGGCCAGCGCGTGGTCAGCGTGCGTCCAGGGCCCTGCGGGAGGGGAGAAAAATTCGTGGTTCATCCTGAATGGACACACCTGTCCACCCCAGAGAGCACACCTGTCCACTTACACTTCCTGAGCCTGACTCCCCTGGGCACCACCCTCCCTGGCTTTGGCGGGGACATCTCATGAGAAGCCACATGCTAGATGCTACCCTCTGATCCTGGCCTCAGGTTCTGAGATTTTACATATCTATTCATCCTCATCTTTCACACATAACTCAGAGTGTCTTAAGCAACAAATCTGTGATCTTGGGATGGCGGGGACTGGCTACAAAAAGACAGGAAAACACTTTTAGGGCCTAATCAAAAATATTCTCTATTTTGATTGTGCTGTTGATTACCCAGGCATATACATTTGTTAAAATTCACTGAATGGTATGCTGAAAATTAAGGGTGCATTTTGTATATTACACTTCAGTAATGTTGTTTTAAAAATTAAATTTGTAGTTAATTACATTTGGTGGAAGGCTTCCTAAATTTCTCACACCCAAGTTACTTTTTTAAGTGGAGTCTTGCTGGAATTCCCCTTGTGGCTCAGTGGTAACAGACCCACAACTAATAACCATGAGGATGCGGGGTCAGATCCCTGACCCCACTCGGTGGGTTAAGGATCTGGCATTGCAGGTGTAGGTCACAGACACAGCTCAGATAGGCGTGGCTGTGGCTGTGGGGTAGGCTGGGAGCTCAGATTCTAGGCCTAGCCTGAGAACTTCCACATGGTGCAAGTGTGGCCCTTAAAACAAACAAGTAATGGAGTCTTTCTTCCTCTCTGGGTTGGCCACCTAAATAACACATTCTGATAGAAGTACAAACCAAAGAACTTCCCCAAATATGTGCTATTTTACTTCTCTGTCCAGGAGGATACATTTTCAAAATGTGAAGATAAAAGCAATTATATATCAGCTTTACCACCAAGTTTTGCAGGGCCCTGGTATTTACCTTACAAACTTATGTGGCAGCTGCATTCTGTTTTCAGGAGAGGCTAAAATGTTTCTAGCAGCAACTTGGGGACCTCAGGCCTCTCATTCTCGAGGTCTTCTGGGAGCTGCCTGTGGCTATCACAGAGATGGATGAACTGAGGAAAAGCCAGACATTCCTCAGTCCACCGAGAAGCCCCTTCTTGGACCAACCATCAGGAAAATGTTTGTCTTTCCTAACAGCCAAAGGACAGAAAAAAGGAAAATACAATTCAGAGTAACTGGAAGCAAAATTATAATATCAAATATTTCTAGCCCTTTCTAGATACTGAGAACTAGAAATAAGCCCTATGAAAGCATTCAGAAGCTAATCATACACTTCGTAAGAAGCTGCACATCCAAATAATTTTCAATGGAATTTTTTGGGGAAAAGAGCCATTACGGATTCACTGTAGCCAGCATAAAAGTCTTAGAGATCTAGCTTCAAAAGTCTGATTCTTCCATATACTTGCAGCCTGACCTAGAACAAGTTACATCAGACCTGGGACTCTGTATCCCTGTCTGTTTAAGGGGCGTCAAGGATACCGACCTGGCAGGTCTATGTACTGTGGACTCCATCCACTGGGCTGCAGGATCAGCGGGAACAAGGGCCGTGGTCTCTCTTGCTCACCGTTATATTCCCAGCACCTAGCATAGGTCAGGCACAGAGAGGCGTTAAGAATTTACCAAAAGGACACGTGGATAAAGAACGATCCGAATGAATTAGGCGCTTAGTTAAGTCAACATCAAGCTCTCAGACCCCGTCCCTCATATTTTCTGTGCCTCTGGCCTGTTAGGGAAATTCACGCGGGATCTGGGTCCTAGCCCTTGGAACTGAAGGGGCGGGGGAGCTGTCTGCGCACCCCCATTGTATTCGGGGGCGAAGGAGGCGCGCAGGGCGGGAGGCGCCCATCTCGGTTCTCCGCCACCGCCCTGGCCCCGAGCGCCGCGCTCTTGGCCACCCTGGCCCCTCAGCTGGATCTCTGTCGCAAGATGGCCGGAACAGGAAAGCAGGGGGCACTTTTTCCCGTTTCCTCCGCCACCCATCCCTCCGCAAGGCCGCCAGCCGGCCGCTGCGCCTCCCGCCCCGGGCGCACCGCGGGACCGACCCGCCAAGACAAAGAACGAGGAACCCGGGCTCCAGTGGGGCCTCGGCGCTGGCCCTTAAAAGGCAAGACAAACGGGGAGTGGGGGCTGCGGCAGCCAGGCCAGCGGGGTCTGCAGCGCCTCGGCTCGACGCGGGGAAAACGGGAGGAGGGCCCGGCTTCGCGGGCACCGAGATACCCGGGTTCCCCTGGGCGCCTGGCGCATCCTGAGCCGCGGCTCACCCCAGCTGCGCGCTCCTGGGCGGGCGCCGGGCGCTGCAAGCGGACGGGGGCGAGGCTGGGGACGCAGATCCCAGGGGCGCTGCTGGCGCGGAGGAGCCCGTGGAGGCCGAGGAGCAGCCGAGCGGGAAGCGGCAGGCCGGCTCCTTCTTCCAGGGCGCAGGACGAGGCTTGTCTGTTGTGGGCAAGTTGTGGCGTGGAGAACCGCCTGACGCCGCTCCAGGCCCTCGCAGATTCACCGCCGCCGGTGCCTCGGGATCCCCCACCCCCCTCCCGCCCCCTCCCCTACGCGATCTCGATGCGGCCTCTTCTCTCCGCGTCCCGACTCCTCTGGCAAGCTGGGCGGGACTGCACGTCTAGACCGCAGCGCAGAAATGCGCTCCACCAATCCCGCTGTTGGTGCAGACACGTGGTGCCGGGGCGCGCTCTGTTGCTGGCGTGGAATGCTCACCCCGGGAAGGCTTTTCAAAGAGAAACCAAATTCACTCCATCCCTGCGGTTGGCCTAGCCCTCAGCTAGCTAATTTCCCATAGAAGCAGGGGCTTTATGTGAATTCCTCCTAAGAGGAGATGCATTTTAATCGCACAAGTCTGCAGATGCCAGAAACCTTGAAGACGCTATCTAACGCAGCCTTGCACTTGATTGAAGGGGAAAACAGGCTTGAAGACCATATGCCGAAGCACACAGGATTTAAATCCACCTAGGTTTCCGCTTTGCTTTTGGTAATGCTGGGTTTAGGACCAAAGGCTTGGATCTCTGTTGGTGGAAAGTTTGGCGGTTGGGGACGGGAGATGTCCTGGGTCAAGAGAAAGGCGACTATTTTTAAACCTAAAATTGGAACCTGTGGTCTAACAACGGGGCACAATTTCGTATTTTTAAATAATGAGTGATCCAGAAACTATGCATATACTTAGCAACCATGAGGTTGACGCAGACTGAGAAATTTGAGGGCACCTTCTGCAAAGTCTTAGTGTCTGCTGTCTATAGAATTTTTGTTGGATGACAAACAAAACTTAGTAGTGTAAAATGCCTTCCCCTGTGTTTCTTTTTGACCGAATTTAACAATACTTTATTTAGCGCAGGGCTTCAAACATAGTCATACCTCAGTAAGTATGTTGAATTATTTACTTTAGTTTTCACTTAAAATCATACAACCTAGGACAACTTTGGTGGGATTTTTTTTATTTGTCTAATTTTAATGCTTCAATTTGAAAGAGAATCCAAGATATCACAAAAATGCTCTAAAGTAGTAAAGTAGTATAGGTAAGGATATCTAGGTAAAATTTTCAGGCAATGTGAGGGAGATAAGGCCACTTTGCAAAATCTATGCTCTAGCTGTGTGTGTTTGTATGTGTGTGTTGCACACATGCAGGGATTACTTAAATTGTGTGTGTGTGTGTGTGTGTGTGTGTGTGTGTATGTCTTTTTAGGGCTGCACCCGAGGCATACGGAGGTTCCCAGGCTAGGGGTTAAATCGGAGCCACAGTTGCTGGCCTATGCCACAGCAACTCGGGATCGGAGCCACGTCTGCAACCTAAACCATAGCTCACAGCAATGCCAGATGCTCAACCCAGTGAGCAAGGCCAGGGATCGAACCTGCATCCCCATGAATGCCAGTTGGGTTCATTAACCGCTGAGCCACGACGGGAATGCCAAGGATGCTTAATTAATATAATTTGACAATATACTGTTTGAATTATGGGTATTTCCCATTCCCTACTCTCAGTATGTTACCCCACATATGCAGAATTGGAAGAAATAAAATGAACCAGTTGAATTTGACATGGCATTGCAGCAGTCATATATTCTTGATCCTTTTAAGCCTTAAACCAATTGTAATAGCTGAGCTGGGAGTTGCTGTGATAATTAAATAATTTTTTTTTCTTTTTAGGGCCACACCTGCAGCATATGGAAGTCCCCAGGCCAGGGGTTGAACCAGAGCCACAGCTGCTGGCCTAAGCCGCAGCCACAGAAGCACAGAATCTGAGCTGGCTCTTCCACCTATGCTGCAACTTGCACAACACCAAATCCTTAAGCCACTGAGTGAGGCCAGGGGTTGAACCCGCATCCTCATGGATACTAGTTAAGTTCTTAACCCACTGAGCCACAAGGGAACTTATCAAATTACTAAATTTTTAAAAATTAAGTATCTCTCTCCTCCATCAGACTATGAGAACCTTATGTAAGTATTCAAATAAGTATGAAATTTTTGAAGACAGAAATGATCCCCAAATAAGGAAAATAGAAATATTTTAAAAAGTTGAGTAGCAACACAAACTGTATAAGGACAAGTCAGATGAGTATCTGGGTCCTTACACAAATGAGAGAGGGCTTTCACCCTGGCGTGGCCCTTTAGAAAATTCAAGAAGCTTTTGGACCAGGTCTTCCTATAGCCTGTGCTCTCCTGTTCTAGACGATATTACATAGAATCTCAGAACTTCCTGCATAAACAGTCCATGTCAACTTCCAGAGCCTTGTATGGGCTGCTTCCCCAAGTTCATTTTCAAGGTGGACTGTATTGCTTGTGGGTTGGGAAGGATAACCTGTAGGCACACAAGGCCCCTTCTGATCAGGATGGTGCCAGGGTGGGAAGAGAAGAGCTGCTGCCTGGGAGCTTGGCTGAGAGTCCAAGAATTCTAAATTTAAACCTAGCTTTGCAGCCTCAGCTTCCTTTGAGTAACTTAAAATGTGATACTGCTGGCAGGCAGTTGTATATTGCAAACGCTCAGGCAACCATTAAAAAATTAAAAAGAGGAGTATGATTAATATGCTAAGAGAAGAGATAAATGGAATGGCATAAACTGCTCCATTCAAACCAGAAAAGGCAGGAAAATGGGATGAAAAGAAAAAACAAGCGGAATAAATGGAAAACAGTTATAAATATGGATGATATTAGCCTTTTTTTTTTTTTTTTTTTTTTTTTTTTTTTTTTTGCTTTTTAGGGCCACACCTGCAGCATATGGAAGATTCAAGGTGAGGGGTCGAATCGGAGCTACATCTGCAGGCCTATACCGCAGCCACAGCAATGGTGGGATCTGAGCCGTGTCTGTGATCTATACCACAGCTCACAGCAACACCAGATCCCTGACCCACTGTGCAAATCCAGGTATCGAACCTGCATCCTCATGGAGTCTAGTCAGATTCATTTCCACTGCACCAGGAAGGGAACTCCTTATTAACCCAATTATATCTGTAATCATTTCAAATAAGAATGATCTAAATAAACCAATTAAAAGATAGAGATTGTCAGAGTGAATTAAAAAAAAATAAAAACATGAGTTCCCGTTGTGGCGCAGTGGTTAACGAATCCGACTGGGAACCATGAGGTTGCGGGTTCGGTCCCTGGCCTTGCTCAGTGGGTTAACGATCCGGGGTTGCCGTGAGCTGTGGTCTGGATTGCAGACGTGGCTCGGATCCCGCAATGCTGTGGCTCTGGCGTAGGCCGGTGGCTACGGCTCCGATTAGACCCCTAGCCTGGGAATCTCCATATGCCGTGGGAGCGGCCTAAGAAATAGCAAAAAGACAAAAAATAAAATAAAATAAAAATAAATAAAAACAGAGGAGTTCCTGTTGTGGCTCAGGGGAAACAAATCTGACTAGCATCCATGAGGATGCAGGTTCCATCCCTGGTCTTGCTCAGCAGGTTAAGGATCTGGCAGTGCCAGGAGCTGGGTGTAGGTCACAGATGAAGCTGGGATCTGGCGTTGCTGTGGCTGTGGTGTATGTAGGCCAACAGCTACAGCTCAGATTTGACCCTAGCCTGGGAACCTCCATATCTCACAGGTTTGGCTCTAAAAAGACAGAAAACAAAACAAAACAACAACTCAACGGAGTGTTACCTATAAGAAACTCACTTCAAATATAGAGACTTAGTTTGAAGGTCAAGGGAGGGAAAAAAATCTATCACTAATGGTAGGAAAGCTGGAGCAGCTGTATTCGTTTCAGGCAAAGAAGACCTCAGAACTAGGAAGAGGATAAAGGAGTAACAGGAAAACTAATGATGAAGAGATCAGTGTTCCAAGAAGACATAATCCTTAACATGCATGTACGTAAGAACAGAGCATGAAAATAGATGAGGCAAAACAGAACTGCCGAGAGAAATAGACAAATGCACAGTTACGCTTGGGACTCCAACATTCCCCTTTTAAGTTAATAGATCAGGACAACATTGACCTGAAAAGCACTAGCAGTCAGCCTGATCTAAGTGGCATTTATACTCCATCCAACAACAAGAAAATACACATTCTTCTCAAACTTTCATGGAACATTCAGAAAGACAGACCATGTTCTGGGCCCAACACAACTAAACAAATGTGAAAGAATAGAAACCATACAGCTATGTTCTCAGACTGATGCTGGAAAGATGTTATCAGCATCTGGGGTCTTGTTCACGCAGCCCAAAAATGAACTTCACGAACACACAGGCAGCGAGCAAGCAAAGTCTTTATTACAGGAAAGCAAATAGCTCCCAGGGCTGCTGGGAGGGGGGAGAAGAGCCCCCTCTCTCTATTGTCCTGTAGGGGTTTTTATCCCTTAAAGATGGGGGGGTACCAATGTGAGGTCCAGAAAGGTGTGGTTTTTCTCCCATTGGCCTTGCCCAGTTACCTGTATCAGTCCTTGTCCAATAGGGGTTTTAGGGGTGGAAATGTCCCTTAAGTTTTAGGGTTTCTTTGCCCTTCTCTTCCCTTAGGCTGAGTCACCATTCCTCTCATTCCTTTTTTATCAGTTGAGGAGTGGGTTAGAGATTAATTTCCATGTCAGCATAGGTACACTTCCTATAGTAAACAAGGCCTGTGGGGTTATTACTCTCTGGAACCCTTAAACCACAAATGTTAATCAACAGCCATACTAAAGAATGCATCGAAACCCATGCTCCTACACTGATGACCTGAGTTATTATTCTGCCTCAAGACCACAACAGAATTAAACCAGAAGTCAGTAGCAGAAAGAGAGCTGGAAAATCCCCAAATATTTGGAGATTAAACAACACACTTCTATATATAAAACATAAGTCAGAGAAGAAATCACAAGAGAAATTTTAAAGTATTTTGAACTAAATAAAAATATAACTTATTAAAATGTATGAGATGTGGTAAAAATAGGGCTTAGAGGGAAATGTGCTTATTAGAAGTGAGTTTGACCCACACACAAGGGGAGGGGAATCAGTTTTGCCTTTTGAAGGAAGGAGGCATCAGAGATTTCAAGGCCATATTTTGAAGCTACCACAGCAACCATACCATAACCTCCCTTTCTTTAATTGTTCCCTGATGATAGGAAGTTGCTTGGTGACAGTCTCAACTTACCCTTCAATTGAACTATTTATGTATTGCCTTGAACTGAGAAGGGTCTGGTAGATAGGTTAAAAAACAAACAAACAAACAAAACCCAGAGTTCTCTTGTGGCGCAGTGAGTTAAGTATCTGGTGGTGTCACCGCAGTGGCTCAGGTCACTGCTGTGATGTGGGTTTGATCCCTGGCCCAGGAACTTCCACCTGCTGCAGGCACAGTCAAACACAAACCCCAAACCTAAGTCTCACAAAAAGTGGCTCGTCTTGGCATTTGTAGTGGGGTAGGAGGGTCCTACAAGTCAGATGAGAACTTGTGGTTTGATGAAATATGTACTTTGGAGCCCTGATTAATGTAGCACAGATATTCATGAGGGAGAGTCAGGCTATTTTCATCAGAATCTGATTGCCATGACCATAGTAGGATTACCAAGCTGGGTTTACCTCTGGTGGTTAACAGCTTCAACATGGGCACAGGCACCTTGGGCTTCCCCCCACCCCCCAGATCTGTGAGTCCATTTCAGTGTCAGCCCTTGCACCCTGGGTTTCTGGTCTAGAGAGGGCTTTTTGTAAAGAGCAGTCACTTTCCTTAGGAGATGGATATGGAATTACTTCTTACCCTTTACTATGTCTTCCTGCTCAGCAGAGGCAAGAAAGTTAAAATCCATGCTTCCCAGACTCCTTTTCAGCACGTATTCTAGAAGCAAATTGGTTTCTTCCAATTCGACACACTCCAAATGAGTTGAAGTTCCCCGTGTACTTTGCTTCTAATAAATGCTGTCTCTATTTCACAGTCTTAGCTTCTTTGCTGAATTCTTTCTTCAAAGTAGACAAGATCAGAGTTCCCGTTGTGGCACAGTGGTTCATGAATCCGACTAGGAACCATGAGGTTGCAGGTTTGACCCCTGGCCTTGATCAGTGGGTTAAGGATCCCGTGTTGCTGTGAGCTGTGGTATAGGTTACAGACATGGCTCAGATCCCAAGTTACTGTGGCTCTGGTGTAGGCTGGCTGCTACAGCTCTGATTAGACCCCTAGCCAGGGAACCTCAATATGCCGCGGGAGTGGCCCTACAAAAGGCAAACACACACACACACACACACAAAGAAGACAAGATCAAGGTCCTTCTTCCAGCCGTTCCACCGCTGGAATCATAGGCACCTCCTTATCATACTTTGATGTAAAATTTCATTTTAATAATAAATAGGGGTGCTTAGGTTGCTTATATGGGTGGGGGCAGTTTTCCAGGTTATCTCTGGCCTGTCATCTCACTTGTAAACCAGTTGTAGCTGCTCAGCCTGGGGCCTATCTATCTCCCACCTCACTTAGACTAGATGAGCATAAATTATCCAATCCTTTATTTCCTCTTCCTGAAGTCTTCGAATGCATTGCTTCACTTGTTAAGGGATTTTTGACTTTGAAGATGTAATTGATTGTGGGACAAAGTTCAGTTCACGTTTACATGGAAGTCTTTCCCCCATCGTGTCACACCCTGAACAGAAAATCTCTGAGAAGGGCTCAAATCTGATCCAAAATACAGACCACGCTCCTTGATCTAGCAGCCTCAAATCTAGTCCCACGAGCATTCTCGCCATTTTGGAGGGAATATAAATTAGCAAATTCCTACAATGTCTAGATTTCCAACTCTTCCCTACCAATGTTCAGGATTGTCTCACTCAAGCTTCCTACCCTCCAGGCCATGCTAAATTTATATTCTGGTTGCCATAGCAACAGGGTGACTTGGCTCCTGAGAGGGAAATAATTAGTTCTCACTTGCAAGGTGGCAAAGCGTCCTTAGCCAAAGAAAGCAGAGTGAGGAGTTATTTCAGGATGAAGACTTTAGATCCTTTACCTCAGTTGCTCTCAAACTTTATCAGAGTCAGCTGGTAGACTTTTTAGACCGCACAGAGCCATGCCTGTTCCTAGGGTTTCTATTTAGTAAGTCTAGGCTGGAGTTAGAAAATTTGCATTTCTGACAAGCTCCCAGTAGGTGCCACTGGTCTGGGTACCTGACTTTGAGAACCACTGCATTCAGTCTTAACGAATCCTCTTAAGTGTTACCTTTTCTGCTTGTCAGGATCTACTGTCTTCTGATCAGTTCTCCAACCTTCATAAGAAAAGATTGAGAACTACTGTGAACCCAACTCACAGAATCAGTTTCTCAGTTTGATTTTGTATCCTCAGTCTTACAGCTTTAAATGAAAATTGATTTTTTTTTTTTTTGGTCTTTTTTGTTGTTGTTGTTGTTGTTGTCGTTGTTGTTGCTATTTCTTGGGCCGCTCCCGCGGCATATGGAGGTTCCCAGGCTAGGGGTCCAGTCGGAGCTGTAGCCACCGGCCTACGCCAGAGCCACAGCAATGCAGGATCTGAGCCGTGTCTGCAACCTACACCACAGCTCACGGCAACGCCGGATCGTTAACCCACTGAGCAAGGGCAGGGACCGAACCCGCAACCTCATGGTTCCTAGTCGGATTCGTTAACCACTGCGCCACGATGGGAACTCCGAAAATTGATTTTTTAATATAAGTCGCAGAAAGAACCGGAATATCGCCAAGGTGAAATTTTGAAATTTTGAGATTTGTTCTCTTTCTTTAAGTTATACATAAGATGAAAAAATGATCATCATGCCTAATTGTCCAGCATTTTTTCCGGCCGAGCCCTTGGCATGCCAGGGTAGGGATAGAACCTGAGCCACAGCAGTGACAGTGCCTAATCCTTAACCACTAGGTCACCAGGAAACGCCCTGCCCAGCATTCTTCATCCCTTTAAATTGATCAGTTGCAGCAACTGCTTAGTCCCAACCTTAGTGGACAAATTGTTCCAGTGAATGTTAATGGGAATTTCAGATTCTTTTACCTCATATTAGCAAAATAAATAATTCCAAACATTGCACATTCCCCCAAGAGCGTCTTTTCTCAGGTACCAATTTCCATGTTAGTTAAAATTCTCTGCTTGTCAGCAACAGAAAACAATTCTGTTGACTGAAAGGAGTGGGGTTATTGGCAGGATATTGGATAGCTCACAATATCAAAGGCGGAAAGTGGACAATCAGACAGTAACCAGATAAGCTCCAGAGTCCATGTAACTCAAGGCAATCTCACTGCCACAGCCTCCTCTACCTTCAGCCCTTTGTAATTCTGCTCAAGATTCAAGTTCCTGTAAGAGAGAATATGATGGGCCAATTGGCTTGGCTTACGTTTTTGATGGGCCCCCACTGAAGTGGCAGCAAAAGGAGCTGAGATGGAGAGACCCATTGGTAGTATAGTGCCCAGCAAAACTGCCAGCAGTGGGGAGTGCCAGTCCCAAAAGGAAGATATTCCAAGCAGAAGAGCAACAGACACCTAGTATGAACAGCATCAACTCTCTCCCTTTATCACCTCCTCTGTGATCGGGGCTTTAGGAAAGGCATCTTGGTGCTTTCTTCAAAAAGTTCTCTCTCCATAAACTGAAGACTCAGGATGTGAAGATGCGTGCAAGGCAGAACAAGAGATAGCAGCTTTAAATCTCTCTGAATAACTTCCCTTGGTCAGGAAGGTTCTTCCCCCATCACCTACAGTTTCTCCATCCCGATTCTGGGATCTTAGCTTCCTTCCTTCAGACTCTAGGATCCTAACTAGCTCCATAAGACAGGACAGTCATTGTTGCTTAGAAAGGGGTAGAAAACCAGACACTTTCATACGATTTCTCCAACTTTGAAGTAACACCTGCCCTTGCATGCTCAGTTTTTCCCTCTCTATTTTCTCCTGCCTTCTAATTGTATCTTCACTTGGGACGGTAAGGGGAGGCAGGATTCAAGAACTGGTTCTCATCCTTGGCCCTGATCCCTTTAAAAGCCTCTTTGTCGTAGTTCCTGGGTGGCATAGCAGGTTAAGGATCCACGGTTGTCACTGCTGTGGCTCAGGCTGCTGCTGTGGTGTGGGTTCAATCCCAGACCCAAAAAAAAGTTCTTTCTTTCTCAAGTCTTTATTCCAAATGGGCAAAATGGGTCTCAGGAACCAATATATAGTCTGATAATGCCAGAGTGGCTGTCATGCAGAAATTGTATCCATGGCTTTCACCAGATTATGCTGAAGTAAGCAACAATCCCAGAATATATTTATGATAGAAAGGTCTATTGTTTATGTTTTACATGAGCTGTATGCTTGCTTCCAGGGGGAAGGAAGGAAGGGAGGGAGGAAGGGAGCAAGGAAGGAAGGCAGAAAGGAAGAAAGAAAAGAAAGAAAGAAGGAAAGGAAAGGAAGGAAGGAAGAAAGAAAAAGAAAGAAAGAAAGAAAGAAAGGACAGAAAGAACGAAAGAAAGAAAGAAAGAGAGAAAGAGAGAAAGAGAGAAAGAAAGAAAGAAAGAAAGAAAGAAAGAAAGAAAGAAAGAAAGAAAGAAAGAAAGAAAGAAAAAGAAAGAAAAAGAAAGGAGAGAAAGGGACAAGGAAAGATGAAGTATTGTTCCAAGTTAAGGGAACTTAAGAGACATGACAACTGAACACAATTCATCATCTAGGATTCTCCTTTTCTATTAAGGACATGATTAGGTCAAATGGCAAGATTTTAATAAAATCTGATGCAAAAAATATTGAGTATTGCATCAATATTATTTTCCAAATTTTGATATCTGTATTATATAAAAGAATGCTTTTGTTTTTAGGAAATACACCCTGAAGTATTTAGGGATGCAGGGCCTCATGCCTGCAACTTCCAAATAGATTAGGAGAGACAGACGGAGAATGGGGAAATGAGAACACAAATAAATACAGCAAACTGGGGACTCTGGATGAAGCGTCTATGAGGAGATTTGGTACTAGCTTTGTAACTTAAAAAACAAAAAGGCTATAAATTCATTTGTCTCATGTAAAGGAAGTCCAGAGAGAGGCAGTGTGGGTCTGCATGGCAGCTTCACGTAGTTATCAGGCACCCAAGCGTCTTCCAGCTCAGTCCTGGATGTGTCCTACCTCCTTGTGGCGGAAGATGGATGCTGCAGTTCCCAGTCTCGTCTCATTAAATGAATTCAAAATAACTCTAGAAGCTAAGGAGGAAAGGGAGAACAGCCTTGTAACATTTGAATCTAAAATTATGTCAAAGGTTAGGAAAAACAAATCTGTGTAAAAACAATTCTTTTGAAATAGAATCTTTATTATTATATTAGCTAGCTATCAAAATAGGGACCATGACAGTGATGAATCCACTTAGATCTGTGGGAGGACCACAGATTCAGGATTGTGACAAAGCGGGGTGGGAAAAGTGCAGCCCCATGAGACTATTTTTCTTGGAAGCAAATATAATGATCTATGAGTCCAGAAAAAAACTTCTTCAAGAATGACTCATGGGGAGTTCCCATTGTGGCTCTGTGGTTAACAAACCTGACTAGTATCCATGAGAACGCAGGTTGGATCCCTGGCCTCGCTCAGTGGGTTAAGGATCTGGCATTGTGGTGAGCTGTGGTGTAGGTGCCAGGCATGGCACGGATTCTGTGTTGCTGTGGCAGTGGTGTAGGCCAGCAGCTGTAATCCTGATTCTACCCCTCGCCTGGGAACTTCCACGCGCCATGGGTGAAAAGACCTAAAAAGACCAAAAAAAAAAAAAAAAAAAAAGACTGACTCATGGAACAACATCTTAGTGTTTTGCCTATCCCAAACTTCTAGTGTTTTGCCTATCCCAAAGTGCTGCTCTGTGGCCTTTATTCTTAAATAAGTTTTGCTCAATTATCTTATGGCATTGAATGTTTAGAAATGACTGACCCTCATTCTAAAAGTTTATTAAAATAAAGATTGGCAGAAAAAGAATTGGTGTGAAAGACAGGCAAACAGTATGCAATTATATACACATTTCAGAGTTCCCAAAGGAGAAAATGGACACAAGGCAAAAGAACAAATAAATGTACCAAAAATATATAAGAAAATTTTTAAGAAGAAAGGAGGACTCAAATCTGTAGACTAAAAGAACACTCTTTGTATTAGGAAAAATTGCACGTGGTGTACAATGTGTTTGCATTTTAAAATTGAGAGTTCTGGAGTTCCTGTTGTGGCACAGCAGAAGCAAATCCAACTAGGAACCATGAGGTTGTGGGTTTGATCCCTGGCCTTGCTTAATGCGTTAAGGATCTGGCGCTGCCATGAGCTGTGATATTAGGTGGCAACATCAAATCTGATGTTGCTGTGGCTTGGGGTAGGCCAGTAGCTGTAGCTCTGATTAGACCCCTAGCCTGTGAACCTCCATATGCTGTGGGTGCAGGTCTAAACAGCAACAAAAATAAAGAAATAAAAAATACAATACAATAAAACTGGCAGTTCCTGCTTTGTGCAGTGGGCTCAGGATCTTGTGTTGCTGCAACAGTGGCATAGGTTGCAGCTGTGGCTCGGATTCGATCCCTGGCCTGGGAACTTCCATATGCTGTGGATGTGACCAAAAAAATAAAAAAGAATCATTGCATAAATGAATTTATCACAGTCTTTTTTTAAAAGACATTTTCCGTTGATGTCGTGGCTATTATAAATAAAGCTGCTATGAACATTATTGTACCAGGCTTTTTGTGAACATATGTTTTTATTTCTCTAGGATCAATACCTAGGAATAGAATTTCTAGGTCAAGGAGTAGATATAGGTTTAACTTTTTACCACGTTAACAGTTTTCCAAAGTGGTTGTACCATTTCATACACCCGCCACAATGTGTGAGCGTTTCAGTTGTGCCAAATGGTTGCAACACGGTATTAGCAATTGTTTTTCATTGTAAGTCCTTCTGGTGGGTGTGTAGAGGTATTTCATTGTGGCTTTAATTTGCATTTTCCTGATGACAAATCCTGTTGAGCACCTTTTCATGTCATTATTGACTATTCCATTCTGTCCTTTTTTTTTTTTTTTTTTTTTAATTGTCTTTTTAGGGCCGCACCCTCGGCATATGGAGGTTCCCAGGGCTAGGAGTCAAATTGGAGCTGTAGCCACTGGCCTACACCACAGCCACAGCAACTCGGAATCCAAGCCACATCTGTAACCTGCACCACAGCTCACGGCAATGCCGGATCCTTAACCCACTGAGCAAAGCCAGGGATCAAACCTGCGTCTTCATGGATACTAGTCAGATTCGTTTCTGCTGAGCCACAATGGGAACTCCTCCATTCTGTCCTTTTGGATTACAGTTGACTTTTGAACAATGCCAGGAGTTAATAATCCGAGTACAGTTTATAAATGTCCTTCCATATGCGTGGTTCGTCTGCTTCTGCAGATTCAACTGATGTTGGGTCAAGTAGTTCTGTAGCATTTAGTATTGAAAAATAGGAGTTCCCATTGTGGCTTAGCAGATTAAGGACCCCAGGTTGTCTCTGTGAGGACGTGGTTTCAATCCCTAGCCTGTGGGTGAAGGATCTGGCATTGCCAAAATCTGTGGCATAGGTCACACAGATGCAGCTTGAATCCAGTGTTGCCATGACTGTGGTACAGACTGTAGCTGCAGCTCCAATTCGACCCAGGACTGGGAACTTCCGTATGCCACAGGTGAAGCCATAAAAAGGAAAAAAGAAAAATATCCACGAATAAGAGGACCCAGGTACTTCAAACTCCCATTGCTCACAAGTCAACTCTACTTACTTTTTTTTTTTTTTTTTCGTCTTCTTAGGGCTGCCCCCGAGGCATATGGAAGTTCCCAGGTTAGGGGTTGAATCAGAGCTGTAGATGTCAGCCTACACCACAGCCTCGGGAATGCCAGATCTGAACTGCATCTGTGACCTATGCTGCAGCTTGCGGCAATGCCAGGTCCTGGACCCACTGAGCTATGTCAGGGATCGAACCTGTGTCCTCATGGTTACTAGTCAGATTTGTTTCTGCTGAGCCACACTGGGAACGCCCTACTTATTTGTGATTTTTGCCTAAAACTGTTTTTGTAGAAAGTTTGTACAGAGGAAGAGATTGGGCTATGTTCAACACTTGCCATATTTTCTATAATCCAAATTTTTGTATAAATTAATCTAGCTTTTATTTTTCCTTTGCAAAGGGAGACAGGTAGCCACAAGGCTGTTTATCATGTCAAGCTTCTCTTGGGGTAAATTGCTTCCTGGAGATAATAATAAATAAGCGAATCATCTTTCAGGCCTGTATGGTTTGCTCTTGGAACCTACATAGATTCTGTCCCCAACCAGTGCATCTCATTCTTCTTGTTCCAAACAAGATATGTGGGTTTTTTGGAGCTCCTCCTGTGGCTCAGGTTAAGGTTCTGGTGTTGCTGTAGTTGTGGCGTAGGTCGCAGCGTTGGCTCAGATGCGATCTCTGGCCAGGGGACTTGCATATGCTGTGGGTGTGGCAAAACACAAAAGAAAGATATTTGGGGAGTTCCTGTTGTGGCGCAGTGGTTAAGGAATCCAACTAGGAACCATGAGGTTGCGGGTTCGGTCCCCGGCCTTGATCAGTGGATTAAAGGATCTGGCGTTGCCATGAGCTACAGTGTAGGTTGTAGAGGCGGCTCAGATCCCACGTTGCTATGGCTCTGGCGTAGGCTGGCAGCTACAGCTCCGATTAGACCCCTAGCCTGGGAAACTCCATATGCCGCAGGAGCGGCCCTAGGAATGGCAAAAAGACAAAAAGACAAAAAAAAAAAAAAAAAAAAAAAGAAAGATATTTGGGTTTTTCCCTGCAGGGTAGGCCTTTAACCTTTGAGGCAGGCTGGGACCTGGCACCCTTTACTAGAATGTTTGCACCTGGACAAGTGCCTCCTCCAGCAACAGAGTACAGAGATTATGTGCGACTGAAAATAACTGTATGCAGGCAGAGTGTGGGTGAAATAGGGGCAGTAAGATACAAAAAGGCCAGAACCCAACTGCTGATTCTGAGGTGCCATCTCTGCACACAGCGCCACCAAGGATGTGGGCAGACCACCCCCTGGACCCAACCCACCCATCCACCTTCTCCCTTGCCCTATTTAAGAAAGGAGCTCACCTCGCCACCCCACATCAGGGGGCAAGCAAGGGCACTTGTTTCTTGTTTTCACAGCCTTGTACTATATAGCAGGAGTCCCAATAAAGCTTTACCTGAATTCCTAGTCTGGGGTCTTATCTAATGTCTATTGATTAAAGGGTCCAAGAACCCAGGTCCACAACACTTGGAGGAGTAGCTCACTGCCTTTTTCTGAGCTGAGCGTGAGCAGGCACCTCTCTCCGATTCCTCTCCTGTTTGACATCCCTCCCACTTACTTTGGGAACTGGAGTTTCCAGTCTCCTCCACTTGGTTGAAGTTGTCACCTGCTATTCTGCTTCTTATTGGTTGTGGTGGCTTTGGGTGATTTCGAAGAGGAAATGACATGATTTGACACCATTATCCTGAAAATAGGAATTTTGATAAATCCCAGGTACCAAGTTAAAGCAGTTTGCTCCCCGTTTTTGCTGAGATTTTTTTTCCTTTTAAACATGGACGAATGCTGTATTTTCTCTAAGGATTGAATCTTTTAAAATAATTTTTCATCTACCTGTTAATTTGATGTATTTCATTAAAAGATGTTTCAATCTTGGTCTGTCTTTGTATCCTTGGATAAGTTCTTCTTGGTTATCTTTCTAAACTGTTGAATTGCATTTAGAAATATCCCATCTAAGACTGCTTTATTTATCCTCATAATTCACTTCATGGTTTTCTTTTCTTTCCAGTTCTAGCATCAAATCTTTTAAATTGAGTTGGAGAAATTTTCACTAGAAAAAAAATACTTGGGGGCGTTCCTCTTGTGGCTCAGCAGGTTACAAACCCAACTAATATTAATGAGGATGCGGGTTCAATCCCTGGCGTTGCTCAGTAGGTTAAGGAACCCGAGTTGCTATGAGCTGTGGTGTAGCTTGCAGATGAGGCTCGGATATGGCATGGCTGTGGCTGTGGCATAAGCTGGCAGCTGCAGCTCAGATTTGACCCCTAGCCTGGGAGGTGTGGCCCTAAAAAAGCAAACAAAACAAAGATACTCTGAAATACTTTGTATAAAATAGGGACTACAAATCTGTGAGAGGCAGGTGGTTTTTGGAGCAGGATGCACAATGACTCATTTATTTTCTTTAATAGCTCTTGGCTTATTCAAACATCCTATTTTTCTTTTCATCTCTATTTTCTTTCTTTCTTTCTTTTTTTTTTTTTTCCTGTCTTTTCTAGGGCTGCACCTGGGGCATATGGAGGTTCCCAGGCTAGGGCCTAATTGAGCTGTAGCCACTGGCCTATGCCAGAGCTATAGCAACTCTGGATCCAAGCTGTGCCTGTGACCCACACCACAGCTCACGGCAATGCTGGACCTCAACCCACGGGGCGAGGCCAGGGTTCGAACCGGAAACCTCGTGGTCCCTGAGCCACGACAGGAACTCCTTCATCTGTTTTCAAACTTATTGGTATAAAGACCTTCAATGTTTTGTTTTACACATTAAAACATCTCTACCATATTTGTAAGTTGTATGTCACCCTTTAAATGCTAATGTACATCTTTTATCTTTTTTTTTTTTTAGCTTGCTCTGTTTTTGTCTATTTTATAACATCTATCAGTACCTAGCTTTTGGGTTTGGATGCTTCATACATCTTTGCCACTCCCTCACAGTGTTGCTGCAGCTGTGGCTTAGATTGGATCCCTGGCCTGGGAATGTCCATGGGCCTTGGGTGCAGCCAAAACAAACAAACTCACAACCTGAAATCATGGGTTAAATGCATTACACCTGTAACCTGCCTTAGTCGGTCAGGGTCCTTTTAATTGTTGCTACACAATCTTTGCATGTTCTCCAAGCAGCACTTAACCTAAACCAGATGTTTGCCCCAGCTGTTTTTCAAGAACTTAGAATCAGCTGTGTCTAGTTGGCTTGTGAGCTGGTTAGGACAGGTTAGGACCAGCTATCTTTCAACTGGGCATGCACCCGCCTGTGTCTGCTTCATGACTTTTGAGGTCAGAGGGCCCCAAACTTCCCCCTCAGAACAAGCATTCGCTGCCATTTCTGAGCATACATCCTATGAAGGAGCCTGTAGTTTAGTTACACCTGGACAGAAAGACATTAATCTCGCCTTTTTCTTATTTCCAATCACCTTTCCCCACACTCTCCATGCATCAGAACACGCTGCTTCTTTATCCCTTAAATATCCCAGCCCCTCGACCTTGGGAGACAGGTCTGAAAGTTGTTCGTGCTTTACTTGGCTGTCCAGCAAATAAGCGGATTATTTGTTGCAAACCTCAGTGTCTCAGCATTTCAGTTTGCTGCAAGTGGGCAAACCAACCTGTCTAACGAAACCGCCCAGGTTATGGTAATTTTTTATGGCAGCCCTAGGCAAGTAATACAATTATTTTTTTAACATCCATTCTTGTTTCCTTATGTCAATTTTATTTCATTCTTTCTTGTAATTGTGGATGTGATTTCCACATTTCTGTCTGTAAGCATTGTTAGTTTAGACAATGAATTTCCTCTTAAGTGAGTTCAAGTTTAGTTGTTGATTTGGTTGTCGGTCTTTCTTAGCTTTAGATTTCTTGACACGTTTTGATGTTTCATTTTGCAGTTCCATTTGGAGTAGAAAGGTCAATTTTTGTTTACTTGCTTGCATGTCCACTTCTTTTTTCTTTTTGCTTCCTCCCTTTTGTTCTATATTGCTAGTTCCAGGCTGAAACTGCAGAGCCAGCCAGGAGCAGCTTGCTTCCCTATTCCCAGGTTTCTACCATTCCATGTAAACAAGCAGCCGCATGTACGCAGAGCTGCTGCTGGTGTGGTCAGGCACCCAGGAGAATAAGGAAACTGTCTCTGGATTACTTTTGGTCCCTTCCTAGATCTAAAAGAGAGGCTGGCCTTCCCCTGGCTTCTGCTTACACATGATTTTGTGGTGTCTTTCAAGAGAGGCAGCAGTGAGTGATAGCTTGAAGCGAGATCTTAATTTTCTGCTCAGGAATTGATCCTGGGCAGTCAGGTTGAAAACCAGGAGTCCTAGCCACTAGACTAACTGAGGCTGGAAGCAGAATTGCCCTGATTCTTGCCCCCTGTTGAAAGCAAGAATGTTTCAAGGAGGCAAAGGCTGTAAAAACAGGTATAAAGTTTATTGTTGGAGTCACAGTACAGCATGTGGGAGAGCACACAGAGGAGTAGTTTATTTAAGTCAGAAGCAAAGTAATATACCCCCTAAAGAGGCATGTAGGTGCAGCTGTCCCCTGAGTAAGAGCGTGCCAAAGAGGTGATTTAAATCACTTGTATAGCATCGTTCTTCCAAGTCTTTGTTTTCCTTTGGCCAATTATCTTGTATTTCTCACACCTGACTGGATGCAGGACACTCCCTGACATGCATGTGTATTTTTTGGCAAAGATGGATTCCAGAGCAAAGGGTGCCAGGACGGTGTCAGGACTTATTATGGCCTGGTGCTCCCTCCCTTTCTGACCCCTCGGTTTTCAGTTTTATGTGAAGATGTGTGTAACCATCATGTCTACCTAATTTTAGAACATTTCATCATCCCATCAACCCTATGCTCACTAGCAGTCATCCCTACTCCGAGCCCCAGGTTACCACTAATCTTTCTGCCTGCATGGAATTACCGACTCTGCACATTTCACACAAACGGAAGCATACAATTTGTGGACTTTTCTGACCATCTTCTTTCACTTAGCATAGTATTTGTCGGGGTTCATCCATGTTGCAGCATGCATCGGTACTCCACTCCTTTTTATAGTCAAATACTATTGTATGATTTTAGCACAGTTCACCCATTTTCTTGTTGATGGATACCTGGATTCTTTCCACTTTTTTACTCTTATAAACATGTAATAGCTAGGAATGTTTGTGTAACATGTTTTATGTGAACATGTTTTCAGTTTTTTTAACTGGGTACCTAAGAGTGGAATTGCTGGATCACATGGTAACTCTATGTTTAACAGTTGGATGTTTAACTATTTTCTAAAGTGACTGTACTGGAGTTCCCGTCGTGGCTCAGCGGTTAACAAATCTGACTAGGAACCATGAGGTTGTGGGTTCGATTCCTGGCCTTGCTTAGTGGGTTAAGGATCTGGCCTTGCCATGAGCTGTGGTGTGGGTTGCAGACTCAGCTCGGATCCCAGGTTGCTGTGGCTGTGGCATAGGCTGGCGGCTACAGCTCCAATTAGACCTCTAGCCTGGGAACCTTCATATGCCGAGGGAGCGGCCCAAGAAATGGCAAAAAGACAAAAAAATGAAAAAGTGGCTGTACCATTTTACATCCCAAGAGCAGTACAAGTGTTTCCATGTCTCCATGCCCTGACGAACTCTTGCTAATGCTCATCTTGATTACAGCTGTCCCAGTGGGTATGAACTGGTACTTCATTGTCATTTTGATTTATACTTTCCTAAAGGCTAGCAATGTGGAGCATCTTTTCTTGTAATTATTGGTCACTTGTATATCTTCTTTGGAAAAAAAATCTATTCAGTTCCTTTGCTCACTTTATTAGGTTGTCTTTTTATTTTTGAGTTCTAAGAGGTTTTTTTGTTTTGTTTTTGTTTTTGTTTTTTTTTTTTGTCTTTGTTTTTTAGAGCCACACCTGTGGCATTTGGAAATTCCCTGGCTAGGTGTCGAATCTGAGATGCAGCCCCTGGCTTACGCCACAGCCACAGCAACACAGGATCCAAGCTACATCTGCACCCTACACCACAGCTCACTGCAGTGCTGGAACTTTTAACTCACTGAGTGGGACCAGGGTTGAACCGGTGTTCTCCTGGATACTAGTCAGGTTTGTTACCACTGAGCCACAGCAGGATTTTCTTTTTTTTTTTTTGTCTTTTTGTCTTTTGTTGTTGTTGTTGTTGTTGTTGTTGCTATTTCTTGGGCCGCTCCCGCGGCATATGGAGGTTCCCAGGCTAGGGGTCGAATCAGAGCTGTAGCCACCGGCCTACGCCAGAGCCACAGCAACTCGGGATCCGAGCCGCGTCTGCAACCTACACCACAGCTCACGGCAACGCCGGATCGTTAACCCACTGAGCAAGGGCAGGGACCGAACCCACAACCTCATGGTTCCTAGTCGGATTCGTTAACTACTGCGCCACGACGGGAACTCCAGGATTTTCTTAAGAGTTCTTTATGTATTCTGGATACAAGTCTCTTATCAAATATGATTTGCAGTTTTCCAGTTCTGTGCACTGTTTTCATTTTCTTGATGGTGTCCTTTGAAGCACAAATTCTAAATTTTGGAGTTCCCCTGCTGGTGCAGGGGGTTAAGGATCTGACATTGTCACTGCTGTGGCTTGGGGTTCAATTGCTGGCCCAGTAACTTACACATGCCATGGGCACGGCCAAAAAGAAAAATAAATTCTAAACTTTCATGACATTCTCTTTTTTGGCTGCCCTCAGCATATGTAGTTCCTGGGCCAGTGATCAGATCTGAGCCACAGTTGTGACCTCAGCTGCAGCAATGCAGGATCCTTAACCCACTGTGCAAGGCCAGGGATTGAACCTGTGTCCCAGCGCTTCCAAGACACTGCCAATCAATCCTGTTGCACCACAGCGGGAACTCCACGACATTCACCCTATCCAATTTTTCCTCTGTGCTTGTGTTTCTGGTGCTGTGTCTAAGCAAGTTTTATTCAACCCAAGATTATGAAGATTACTCCTGTTTTCTTCTAAGAGTTTTGTAGTTTTAGATTTTACATTCAGGACTATCATCCAATTTGCGTTATCTTTGTATGTGGTCTAAGGAAACGGTCCATTTTCACTCTCTTGCATTTAGACATCCAGTTGTCCCAGCACTATTTGGTGAAGTGACTACATTTTCTCCATTGAACTGTCTTGGCATCTTTGCTGAAATGACTTGACCACAGTGTGAAGTTTTATCTTCCTTGCAGACAATTTATAGCTGATTCAAGTTATTTTTTTCACTATCTGTTTTGACAATCTATTTAAATATTGTGTTTAGCATTTACATTTAATGCAAGGATCTGGAAAATAAGTATCTGGAAAAATAATAATTAAGCCCTTACAACTTATGTTATAGAAATTTCATAAGAATTTTTCAAGCCATTGGTTATAATTTTATTTAGTTAACTTAGACATTTCAAAGGTTTAAGTTTTGAAGCATATACCCATTGTATATAAAATATAAAAAAATATATAATAAAATCTGGAGAAGACATAGAGCTATCTCTAATTTTTTGAGATATGACATATAGCATTGCATTAGTTTTAGGTGTTCAATATGATAGTTTGATATATATATATGTTGCAAAATGATTATCACAATAAGTTAACATTCATCACTACACATTTACAATTTTTTTTCTTATGATGAGAACTTTGAGATCTACTTTCCTTCTTTTTTTGCTTTTTTAGGGCCGCACCCACGGCATATGGGTTTGACCCCAGGCTAGGGGTCAAACTGGAACTGTAGCTGCCAGCCTAACCACAGCCACAGCAACTCGAGATCTGAGCCACGCCTGCGACCTACATACACCACAGCTCATGGCAACTCCAGATCCTTCACCCACTGAGCGAGGCCAGGGATCAAACCTGCATCCTCTCGAATACTAGTCAGATTTGTTTCCACTGAGCCACGACAGGAACTCATTTTTTTGAAGATCTACTTTCTTAACAACTTTCAAACATACAGTACAGTACATACGGTATTGTTACCTACAGTCACCATGCCGTACCTTATATTACCAGGACCTATTTACCTTGTAGTTGGAAGTTTGGACCTTTTGACCACCCTTACCCGTTTCCCAATCCTCTCCCACCCACACCTCTGGCAACTAGCAGTCTGTTGTTTGCATCTGTTAAGTTCACTTTTTTAGATTCCACATATGAGATAATATATTGTCTTTTTCTGTCTGGCTAATTTCACTTGGCATGATGCTCTCAAGGTCCATTCAATTTGCCTCAAAAGGCAGGATTTCCTTCTTTTCAAATGAATACTAATATATATCTCATTTTCTTTATCCATTCACCTGTTGATAGACACTTAGGTTGTTTCCACGTCTCGGCTCTTGTAAATAATGCTGCAGTGAACATGAAGGTGGACAAGAGAGCTGTCTTTAAATCAATATTAACTCATTCCAATTATCCAAAGTTTCACCTGTTCATCAGAGATCGTATATGAGCCTTTAAACATACAAATTTAAACCCTGCATTCCGGAACCAAATCTCAAAGAATCTTTAAGTCATGCTTCGAAATTTTTATCTCAAAATTATTGTAACAGGCTATTATTTACATGCGCTTGTTAATATTTTTTGAATAAGTACAGTTTGGGAGTTCTCTTCATGGCGCAGTGGTTAATGAATCCGGACTAGGAACCATGAGGTTGTGGGTTCCTTCTCTGGCCTTGCTCAGTGGGCTAAGGATCCGGTGTTGCCGTGAGCTGTGGTGTAGGTAGCAGATTCGGCTCAGATCTTGCGTTGCTGTGGCTGTGGTGTAGGCCGGTGGCTACAGCTCTGATTCGACCCCTAGCCTGGCAACCTCCATATGCCGAGGGAGCAGCTCAAGAAAAGGCAAAAAGACAAAAAAAAAAAAAAAAAGTACTGTTTATGAACTTCCTCTTGTGGACATTTTGATAGAATATTTTAATATTCCTAGAGTGTGTACCTAACAACAGATTATTTTTTTAAATCAAGTAATTTCTCAAGAGAAGGGAAAAGAGAGGAAAAATGGAAAAAAAAAAGCAGCTGGTTTTAGACAACTAAAGAAACATCTCTGTAAACTGCTAATTCTACTCTTCTGCAAGTAAAAGAGGCAGTTTCGATGCAGAAAAACTCATTTGAGACAAACACTCGTTACAGTGGATTTAAAATTATTTAGGCCCTTCATAATAAAGTAAACTTTATTTTGGAAATAATTTTAGAGGAAAGCTGCAAGAATACTACAGAGAGGTCCTAAACATTTATTTTACCCTATTGCTAACATCTTACATAATCATAGTACATTAGTCAAAATTAACGTTAATGGTCCATTACTATGAACAAAACTCGAGTCTTCATTTGGATTTCAGTAGTTTTCC
The DNA here is from genome assembly GCF_054392235.1 of Sus scrofa. NCBI lineage: Eukaryota > Metazoa > Chordata > Mammalia > Artiodactyla > Suidae > Sus > Sus scrofa. The sequence continues at coordinate 72,440,320 of NC_139393.1, forward strand.
CAGTAACATCTGTTATCTATTTATGGAGCTTGTTCAACCACACATTTCACTGTCATCTTGTCTCCTTAAGTTTCCTCTGATCTGTTGTACCTTCTTCGTCTTGTTTTTCATAATCTTGACAGTTTCAAGGAGTACTGATCAAATATTTAATAGACAGTCCCTCAATTTTGGTTTACATGAAATGTTCTTCATGTTTAGACTATTGGAAAGAATGCCATAGAGGTGACGTGACCTTCTCATGACATCGTATCAGGCGGGACATGGGATCAATACAACTTAACTTTGTAACGTTAACCTTGACCCCCTGGCCAAGGTAGTGTTTGCCAATTTCTCCACTGTGAAGTTATTCCACTCCACCCTTTCCACACTTTAGTCTTTTAAGTTAGTCATTAAGTCCATCTTTAAGGGAGAGGGAATTAAGGTCTATCTCCTAAAGTGGGGGGAGTATCATGTTAAGATGAATAGTGTTCTCTGCCCCCCCACCCCAATATCTACGTTCTGTTCCCCTGACAACGTTATCTTATGTGGCAAAAGAGATTCAGCAGATGTGAGTAAATGGGGGATCCTGCAGCTAAAGAACAGCCTGGGTTATCCAGGTGGGCCCTAAATAATTAATTACAAAGACCCTGAGATGAAGGAAGCAAGAAAGTCAAAAGGGAGAGAAAATGATGCAATGAAGGATGCAGATTAATGTGGTCTGAAGCCTAACACAGAAGAAGGTGGATGAGCAGACAGATGACAGGACATGGTTTTAAAGCCAAATTTTTAAAAGAGAACAAAGTTTGATTAGAATCCCCAGATTGGAGTGCCTGTCATGGCGCAGTGGAAATGAATCAGACTAGGAAGGGTGAGGTTGCGGGTTTGATCCCTGGCCTTGCTCAGTGGGTTAAGGATCTGGTGTTGCCTTGCCGTGAGCTGCTTGTGTTGCTGTGGCTGTGGTGTAGGATGGCAGCTGTAGTTCTGATTCGACCTCTAGCCTGGGAACTTCCATATGCCATGGGTGCGGCCCTAAAAGACAAAAAGATAAAAAGCCAAAAAAAAAAAAAAAAAAAGAATCCCCAGATCCCTGCAAACAAGTAGTAAACTTGACTTACAAAGGTAATTTTTTTTTTTTTACCATCAGATTGGCAAAAATTATGAAAATCAATTCTATCTAGTGATGGTGAGTATGTAGGTCCATAAATAATTGTTAGACATACATATCACCCTGACTTTTAGGGAAAATAATGACAATACATCTTAAAATTTTAAATGTGTACATTCTCTGACAAAGCAATCCCACTTTGAGAAATCTCTCAAAGAAACAAAAGCACAAGTTTATAAAGTGCAGAAGGATGTATAGTGAAGTATTCATTTCGTTAATTATAATACTACCTATTTTTTTTTAATTGAGTGCAAAAAATAAGTATCACACTTGCTTTTGAATATTTATCTCTCCTCATAGCTAATATATCAGCAACTCTTATCTCCTTTACCTCCCCCAAAAGTGTGTTCTAGGTCTGTCCAGCACTCTATAAACATTATTTTTCTGGTTGACAAACATAGCTCAGTATATTTTTATATATTAGAAATCAAATAATATTGCTAGTTCTGCATATACCACAATTTAAACATTTTATCATTATTTTAAGCCTTTTACTATCATGATGAATAGGTACTATTCACTGGAGTGTCTATGCTTAATTTTAAGAGTTGCATAAATGTTGATAAATGCAAACAATATTTATAATTTTTCCTACACTCACTGGTTTACTTTGGTTTTATTGGCAGGAGTGATCAGGTGAAAACCATGCTCAGATGACCACTAGAGAAAAGATTCCTAGGCATTTTATACATAAAAAGATAATTTTTAGCACTGTTTAAAAATGTTTCCTTCTTTGTAGTAAGATTCTGTCTTTCAAGGGATACTTTGTCAATCTCAGTTTTAAGACTTCAGGATTCATGGCTATGCACTTTGATGAATGATTTTTTTTTTCCCCCACAGTGAAAGCACACTTATTTGGGGAGATACACACCCCTTAGAAAGAAGGTGGGCAGTCTAAGGTGAGAGAAGCCTGATTGATGAATTTTTTTTTTTTATATTTGTATATACATACATAGAGACTTTATTTTTCTTTTTTTTTTTTTATTTTCCCACTGTACAGCAAGGGGGTCAGGTTATCCTTAGATGTATACATTGCAGTTAAGATTGATGAATTTTTAAAATCACTTAACAATGAAGACTCTTGTTATTTTTATTATTATCTATGGCACACGGTCTATCATCTCATTACTCATTTTTAATATCCATCCTTAGAACTTCTTTAGTACTGCTTTTTCCTTAAGATGAGACTTACAGGCAGCATTCTGGTGATAATTCATGGTGTAGTATTAGTTATTTACAAAAATCTTTTGCCATTATGTTCAGCATTTTGGTGGCTGCTTTGGTCATAGTACCTCATTTGTATGATATCTTCACTAACTACTTGTGGACACGGAAATCATCTGCTTTTTTTTTTTTTTTTTTTCTCACCAACACCTCCTTCTTTTTCCAAAGAGGAGTCTCATGATCCTGTTCTTGTTAGAAGGATGATTAACATTTGTATAATACTTCATAATTTACAATTTTTACCCACTTCATGAAACCTCAAAACAAACCTTTGAGGCCATCAGTATTATACCCACTTTACAGATGAAGATAACTTAGATAATAACTGCGGTGTGGAATTACATTTGTTGCATCTGAGTCCTCCACTCTCCCATTATATTATATTGCTTTCCACCACAATTACAAGTGGATTCAGTTGTTTGTTTTTCCTCTCTCCACACCATCTCTTTTGCATTAGTTCCCCGTGGAATAAAAGCTTAGAAAGTTTTTACCCTCTTTAGTGTATTTCTAGGAAATCACGAATTCACAATGCTATTTATCATTCATGAATTCTAAAGCGTGCATTAGCACCAAGGTAGCAAATGCATACTCACTGGCAAAGTAGTAAGTTTGCACTTGACAATGCTTGACATAAAGGTATTACTGTTTCACCCCACGTGCGTTGTGTTGGGGAAGCCAGAGGAAGTGGCTGTGAACAAATTTAATGCCAAACTGAGTAACTTGAACTTTATCTTGTTCAAGTTCATGTCTGTCTTGCTGAGTTTTGTCCGATGAGCACAAGATACAAGATCCGTCCTAACAGGTCTTTTTTCCCTTATAGGTGGCGATGGCTGCACTCTCAAGAGCCCTTTGCTCTCTTGGCCGCTGTGTCTCCCTGGTTTCTTCTGCAGAGAATTTTCCAGAATTGCTCTCTTTTCTGGATATGCTGGTTCATTGGACAATCGGAGCATGGTCCCCAGCTTCCATGCCATTCCCACTTACCTGCCTTAGGTCCCTAATGTACCTGGTGGTCCCCCAAATGCTCCTGGCTACATCAGCTCACCCTAACTGTGCTGAGCCCCAGCTTCTGACCGTTTCTCGAGCACTCTTCAGTGAGGTCTGTATTTGTTCCGAGACGCTCAGCTGGAGGAAGCACGTTCTGACTCTTCGTGTTCCTCGGTCGATCGACTTAAGACTTCCTGGGACCAGTTTTGGCTCCTCATTCCGGACGCAGCGGCTTCACCTTCCTGTCCAAACCGCACGCCAGAAAACTTCGGATTGCTGACATCCTCCTTCTCGCTAACCTAGCGCGCGGGGACCGACCCAAAAAGGTTTTCGCGGCCTGCGCATGCGGACTGGCGGGGCCACACAGCACCCCCGTGGCCGCCTCCCTCTGGCCGGCCTCGGCGGTTTGGGGCTCCTGACAGCTCCACACAGCTCCGCCACCGGCGGACGCAGCCTCGTCTCGTGCTTCCACGTTATCCTATCAGAGACGGGGCGGGGCGGCGACCTCCCCAGCCTATCAGCGCGAACCACGACCCAGTCGAGCCCAGTAGGAGAGCGGCCGGGAAGAAGGCGATTGGGCGGCGGCGGTGCTCGGGGCGTAGCGCCGCCCGGGCCCCGCCCACCGCTGCCTTCCTCCACTGGGCGCCAGCCGCCTTAGGCCCGAGCGAGAGCCGACGGCGGGCGGGTGCAGCTACAGCCGGAGTGCCGGCGGGGGCTCGTGGGCCCCGCACCTTTACACTTCCTCACCGCCCGCGTCCTCGGACATGGTGGCCCCCGGCTCTGTGACCAGCCGGCTGGGCTCGGTATTCCCCTTCTTGTTGGTCCTGGTGGACCTGCAGTACGAAGGTGAGTCGTGTCCTGCCCCGGCCGGAGGAGCGCACTCCCGGGCCAGGCCTCCCGGCGCTTCTCCGCCTGCGTCCGGGCGCGAGTCTCAGGGCGGCCCGGGACGTGGAGCGGGAGCCGGGCACTCCGCGGCCCGACCTGGGCCTGAGCCCGCCCCTGGGCCGGGGCCGGCGCCCGGTTCCGGGTTTGTCTGGGGAAGAGGTGCGGGCACCAGCGGGCCTCGGGGCTGGGACAGCGGGTTTGGAGCGAGGACCGGGGGCCGAAGGGGTCGGGAAGCGGGGTACCGGGCAGTCACTTCTGGAGCGTCCTGGGACGCGGAGACCTGAGCAGCCATCGGGTCCCGGTCTCGCTGGGCGCCTGGGGACTCTTGGTCAGTGGTGCTGGGAGGAGGCGGTAAAGGTGGCCGAAAGGGAGGCTTCTTTCACTTTGGAGTTCCGGGCGGGGTGGGGTGGGGAGAGTGTCCGGCCGAGCAAAGTGAGGAGGACAGTGTTAACTTGTAAAAAGTGAGTAACCATCACACCACTCTGCTCTGTGTTGTGTATAGAAGTTGTTAGTTGGGTGCGTTAAGGAGCCGGTGCTGGAATTCAGGCTCCCGGCGGGCAAGGCACTAAGTTTGTAGTTTTCAGTTCCCAGCCTGCTGTCATTCAACTTCCCTTTAACGAGTTGTCTGGAAAAACGTCCTCTTAAAAAGATGCCAACGCTTACGTTTCACTTCAGTCCTACAGTTTGGAATGTTGGCTGCTCTAACAGAATAGCAAAAATAAGAGAGCTGCCCCGTCTTGGTTGTCATTGGCAGGAGTAAGAATTAAAGCTCCAAGAGCCTATTGAACTGATGCTTGTGGCTTGGTTACTCTGCGAAATATTTGAGTATAATGACATATCATGTGCGCTGATCTATTTTCATCCCCATGTATAGGCTAGTAGTCAAGGGGGTCGGGTTCAACCTTTTACTATTGGGCTTAATATTAGAGGGAGTGAAGAGCTGAAGTTGGGCATTGTTCCTGGTAAAACCCCACAGTTATCAACTTAAAAAAATAACCCTCTCCAATTTTTAGGTTTCATTCATGGCAGTGTTGGGGTTTTTTGTTTTTGTTTTTTTTGGTGAGGGGGCTTCCCCTGGGGACCCCAAATCGGAATATGTAGCCTGACAACCCTGAGAGAAAGAATTTGACAGACTGCCCCAGGAAATCTGTGGAATTGGAATTTTAATGCCTGAACCACTTTAATATAGGTCACATATTCCAGTTCTCTTGAGTTTTCCAAAGTTCACACCTCCCACCTGGTCAAGTGTAGCTTAATGTTCAGTTACCATTAATTAATTTTGGTCATTTAAGAGAAAGTTGCTCTGAGTTCTAGTTAGCGTCAATTACTTTTTAAGTTACCAAGGTGCACACTTTTGTATGATCTGCTTTTTCCACAAGCTTGTGGGCCACCTTTTTAGAATTTCTGTTCTGTGTGATTCTGTAGGTCATTTCTTCCCCATGGTATTTTTCAGAAGAAAAACTTCAGCAGAGAGCTTTTCTCTACAGGAAGCATTGGTTACATTTCTTAGGGGGCCAGAGTGCTGTCTTCTTTAGGGTGTTGTCTATGTGAAGTAGCAGGGGGTTGGGACAGGTAGTAGGGAAGAAAGGAGAAAGATCTTAAATTTGTCGAAGGGCTGCTGTGTACCAGGTGCTCTGCTAGGCTCTTTGCTCTAAGCTGTCTCTTATACATGGAGGAATGTGATGCTATTTCTGTTTTACAAAGAAAGAATGGAGGCTCCAGGAGTTTAATTAAATTGGATAAGTTCACAAAGCTGTTAATTCTAAGAGCTGCAAGTTGAACTCAGGTTATTTGACTCTGAAGTTCATCTTGTGTGTGAGCTGGAGACAGAAGTGCTTTGCGGCATCCTGTGGGCGCAGTCATTTGTAAGTGGTGGCAGCTGAGAAAAATCAGCATTTTTTCGTTGGTTTGCCACCAGCAGTAAAGAACAGGAAGGTGATTTCCTGACATGTTTAACACAGTGGTTCTCAGGCTTGAGTGTGCATCAGAATCTCACCTGGAGGGCTGGCTTATTTATTTATTTATTTATTGAGGCTATGCCCCTTTGGAAGTTCCTGAGCCTGGGATTGAACCTGAGCCACAGCAGTGATAGTGCCGAACCCTTAACTGCCAGGCCACCAGGGAACTCCTGGAGAGCTTTTTAAAAAGCAGTGCAGGGCCTCACACCCCCAATTTTTGATTCAGTATGCCTAGGTGGCACCTGAAATTTTGCATTTCTAAAAAGAAAGCACTAGTGAGAATGACTGTTAGATTACATAGAGGAGTTAAATTAGGTATCTGTTGTATTTGTTGATGGGGATATAAAGATAAGAAAGAACCTCTGACTTTCCTTAGCAAAGTGTTGGTAGCTCCAGTTTTACCAAAGAAGTTCTGTGTCTAGGTTCTCTACCCTCAAAATCCTTTTGGAGGCATTCTGAACTGCATGATTCCACTGTTAGGTCCAAGGCTTGGAGAGAGAAAGAGTGGTTGTGAGAAGAGTGAATGTGAAACAGAGTTGTGTGCGGTAGATAGAGCCAGTCACTAGTAATTGGCTTAGTAATTAGCCTAGTTTTTTTCTGATTTGAAAATACTTTTTTTTTTTTTTTTTCTGGGCTTTTCTGTTAATTTTAAGTCAGAGAAAGAAGCTATGTAATAGGCTCATGAATTCAAAGGTTCGATCTTTTAGCACCCCTTTTCAAAAAGGCCTTTGAATAGAGGGAAATCTAAAGTACAAGTTTAGGAATAGAATTTTTGGAGCAGAAAGAAAACTTTAGTAGTATCTACTTTAGTATTCTCATGTTACAGATAAGGAAGCAATTTTAATTCTCTGCTAATGGTTTGTTCTGTTTGGTGACTTAAGTAGGAACACAACCTGGGAACCAAACCTCCTTTTATCTCTTTTTCTTCCTTAACATTCTTTTTGGACTCAGTTTGTATTTATTTCACTGAACTGAAAAAGAAACGTTGAGGAGTTCCTGTCGTGGCTCAGTGGTAACGAACCCTACTAGTGTCCATGAGGACTTGGGTTCAATCCCTGGCCTCGCCCAGTGGATCGTTGCCATGAACTGTGGTATAGGTAGCAGACTCAGCTTGGATCTGGCGTTGCTGTGGCTGGGGTGTAGTCCGGCAGCTGCAGCTCCAAATTTGACCCCTAGCCTTGGGAACATCTATATGCCGCACATGTGGCCCTACAAAGACAAAAAATAAATAAAGAAGAAGAGTTGAAAAATCTTATGAGTAGCAAAGATGGCGATACTTTTTATATGAACCTAATTTACTGAAAGTATGTTTTGTGTTCTCTAGGATAATCTTGACCTTATTTAAATGTGGGAAGAATAAAGTAGCAAAAATGAATGACTTTAGTAATTTGTATACTGTAGTCCCCCCCTCACCTGCGGTTTCACTTTTTTTTCAGTTTCAGTTACTTGTGGTCAACCATGGTCGAAAAATATTAAGTGGGAAATTCCAGAAATGAACAACTCATGGGTGTTAGATTGATTGCGAAGCTTTCTGAGTAGCGTGATGCAATCTCGGCACTGTTTTGCTCAGTCATGAACCATCCTTTTGTCCCGTGTATCCCATCTGCTAGTCACCTAGTAGTCATCTAGATTATTAGTGGTATCGCAGGCCTTGTGTTCAGGTAACCCTTATTTTACTTAATAATGGTCCTGAAGTGCAAGCCTTGTGATGCTGACAATTGGAAAGTCGGGATATGCCAGAGAGAAGCGTTAAAGTGCTTCCTTAAAGTGAAAAAGTGAAAGTTTTTGATTTAGTAAGGAAAAAACCATTGTATGCTGGGGTTTCTAAGATCTGCGGTAAGAGTGATCTTCTATCTGCGCAATTGTAAAAAAAGGAAAAAGAAATTTGTGTTAGTTTGGCTGTTGCGCCTGAGACTGCAAAGGTTGTGACCACAGTGTGTGATAAAGTGCTAGTTAAGATGGAAAAGGCATTGTATTTGTACAATAAGACATTTTGAGAAGAGAGTGACCATATTCACATCTTTTATTACAGTATATTGTTATAATTGTTTCATTTTATTAGTATTGTTGTAGATCTCTTACTGTGCCTAATTTATAAATCAAACTTTATCATAGGTGTGTATGTATAGGAAAAGCATAGTGTATAGATAGGGTTCAGTACTATCAGTGGTATCCACCGGGGTCTTGAAATGTATTCGCTGGGGATAAGCTGGGGACTCTTGTAGACTAAGTATTCTAATGGATGGACAGACAGCTTCTAGAATTATATGAAATTGACTTAATGATATAGGTTATGGTTAGCAGCAGTGCCCACGTCCCAAGTTCACTTGACTAGTTGGCATTTGCTGCGTGAGTGCCCAGAAATGCAGTAGTTTAGATGCTGTGGGACAGGGATAGTTGTTCAGAAAAGGAAATGCCCTGTAGTTATTAGGCTTTACCCTCCCATGTGAAGTTAATTAATTGCAGGTAAGTTTAATTTCTATAGCCATAGTGTTCCTTTGATTATTGTCCACCGTTTGTTAATCTTTGATTATGTGGAAATATTGTGTGAACCTGGTCACCTGCTCTTAATGAAAACATCACTTCAACCATAAGTTGATTTTTCTTCTACGATCTTTGGAATGCTGCTTTTCTTTAAAAGTAAAACTTAAAAATTTGGAGTTCCGGTTGTGGAGCAGTGGTTAACGAATCCGACTAGGAACCATGAGGTTGCAGGTTTGATCCCTGGCCTCGATCAGTGGGTTAAGGATCCGGCATTGCCGTGAGCTGTGGTGTAGGTCGCAGACGTGGCTCGGATCCCGAGTTGCTGTGGCTTTGACGTAGGCCAGTGGCTACAGCTCCGATTAGACCCCTAGCCTGGGAACCTCCATGTGCCGCCAGAGCAGCCCTAGAAAAGGCAAAAAGACAAAAATAAATAAATAAAATAAAGGTAAAACTTAAAGATCTTTTGGGTTTGTATTATGGAGTTCTGGAACATGGGAAGACTCAGCAGAGGCGTCACTGTAGTGCTCTTTGGTGAGGTAGTGTAGTATAGAGATCTTGGGTTTTGTTCATGCTTTGAGTTTACAAACCACTTGGGGATATAAAACATGCTTTGTGACACATCTGTGTCCCCTTCCCTCCTTTCTCAGTTTAGATTTAGTGGTCCATCTGGTAGTCCCGCCATTGCAGACACCGTTTGGTTTTCTCGCCCCTGTGCTCTTTTGTTTCACTCATTTGGCAAAACTTGAACTAATCAAATCCAGCTTGGGCAGCTTGTTTGTCGATCTCAGAGCTGAATGTGGATGGAAAAAAAATGAAGATAATCTTGGTGACTAGTCTCCTTTTAAGCAGATGATCTCTGTTTCAAATGCACACACAATACTGCTAACATTCCTACAATTCCCTAGTATGTCTGTTCTTGAAAAGCAGTGTCTCACACCTTTTCCTCTTTCCTTGAATCTCCCATTTCATCCCTCCTTTCCTTTCGTCCATTGCCTCATTATTTTAGATCTTGTCTGTTGAGAAAAGGAAAGCCGTCACAGGTCAGTTTTCTCTTCTTTCTAGCACTAAATTTGCTAGCCTACCCGCTTATACTCACTCTGCTACTTTTCTTATACTGGTGAATAAAGCACCTCTATTCCTGGCAGATCCAGTTCCTGTACTTATGCCCTGAATTCCATTTCTCGCCATCTGAAAATATTGGGTCTACAGTTACCGTGTTTCTCCTGTATCATCACTTTGTTCCTCTGCTGGTTGTTGACATCAGTACCCAACATGCTGTAGAGTTTCCATCTTATTCTCTTCTTTGATGTAATGTGTTGCTTCAGCTACTGAACAGTATCATTGTTTCTCTTGACAGCAGAACTTGGAGTTGTTGGTAGTCTCTCTCTGTCCTCTTGCTCTGTTCTCGTCTCAACACAGTACCCCACCAATATTGCAAAGCCTTCTTTATCTGACTCCTGCTTACCTGTCTCTTTTTATCTTAATCTTCTCCATCACTAGGTTCCCACCACATCAACTTTATTTCCAAAGGCCAAGCTCATTTTCTGAGTGCCTTTACTCTTGCTGTTCCTACCTTCTGGAAAGCTGTTCTCTGATAACTTCAAATGAGCATTCATATTGCAGCCCTAAAATACTATGTAAAAAGAAACACTCTCTAGGTGAGTTAATACTCTCCTTTTACCTTTTTTGTATTTTCTTCATGAAACTTAACATTGTCTTGAATTTCCTCATTTGTATTTCTGGTCAGTCTGTTCCTCTAGCATATAAGCTTTATGGAAAGCATCCTTGTCTGCACCTAAAACACGTTGACCTAAAGTACATGTGCAATAAATGTTTTCAGAATGGATAAGTAAGGTTGACTGTTTGAACTTTTTTTTTTGTATGGACTGTTTTATTTATTTATTTATCTATTTATTTATATTTTCGACCTTAAGTTATGCTCTAATTATTTTTTAAAAAAATTTACTGGAATATAGTTGATTTACAAAGTTGTCTTAATTTTAGACATTCGGAAAAGTAAATCATATAGATATATATGTAAAATCTCCTTTTCAGATTGTTTTCCACGTAGAGTATTACACAGTACTGAGTGAATTTCCCTGTGCTATACAGTAGGTCCTTGTTTGCCATCCATTTTATACATACTAGAGTATATATCAATCCCAGCCCTCTAATTTATCCCCCTCCCACCCCACATTTCCCCTTTGGTTAACTTAGGCTTGGTTTTGGAATTTTTGAGTCTGTTTCTATTTTGTAAGTTCTGTTGTATCATTTTTATTAGAGTCCACGTATTAGTGGTCTCATATAATAATTTGTTTTTGTCTGACTTCACTTAGTATGATAATTTCTAGATCCAACCATGTTATTGCAAATGGCATTATTTTGTGCTTTTTTATTTTTTAATTTTTAAATTTTATTTATTTATTTGCTTTTTAGGGCCACAACTGCAGCACATGGGAGTTCCCAGGCTAGGGGTCAAATTGGAACTGCAGCTTCCAGCCTTCACCACAGCCACAGCAATGGAGGATCCAAGCTGCATCTGTGACCTGTACCACAGCTCAGGGCAACACCAGATCCTTAACCCATTGAGCAAGGCCAGAGATTGAACCTGCCACCTCATGGATACTAGTCTGGTTCATTGTCACTGCACCACCATGGGAATCCCTATTTCATGCTTTTTTATGGCTGGGTAACATTCCATTGTATATATGTACCACATCTTCTTTATCCAGTCCTCTGTTGATGGACATTTAGGCTGCTTCCTTGTCCTGGCTATTGTAAATAGTGCTTCACTAAACATTGGGGTGCATGTATCATTTCCAATTATGGTTTTCTCTGGATATATGTCCAGGAGTGGGATTGCTAGATCATATGGTAGTTCTATATTTAGTTTTTTAAAGAACCTCCATACTGTTTTTCTACAGTGGTTGTACCAGCAGTGTAGGAGGCTTCCCTTTTCCTCACACCCCCTCCGGCACTTATTGTTTGTAGACTTTTTGATGATGGCCATTCTGATTGGTGTGAGGTGATGCCTCGTAGTTTTGATTTACATTTCTCTAATAGTTAGTAATGTTATGTGTCTTTTCATGTGCTTTTTGTCAGTCTGTTTTCTTTTGAGAAATGTCTGTTTAGGTCTTCTGCCTGTTTTTCTATTGGGTTGTTTGTTTTTCTGGTATAAAGCTGTATGAGATGTTTGTATATTTTAGAGATTAATCCCTTGTCAGTCACTTTGTTTGCAAAGATTATTTTCCCATTTTGTAGGTTGTCTTTTTGTCTCATTAATGGTTTCCTTTGCTGTGCAAAAACTTTTAAGCTTAATGGGGCCCCATTTGTTTATTTTTGTTTTTATTCTAGGAGGTGGATCAGAAAAGATATTGCTGCAGTCTATGTCAGAGTGTTCTGCCTATATTTTTCTCTAAGAATTTTATAATGTCTGGCCTTATATTTAGGTCTTTAATCCATTTTGATTTTATTTTTGCGTAAGGGGTTGGAAAGTGTTCTAATATTTCATTCTTTTACATGTAGCTGTCCAGTTTTCCCAGTACCACTTATTGAAGAGACTGTCTTCTCTCCTTTATCTTAGATTAATTGACCATATGTGTGTGGGTTTATTTCTGGGCTTCTGTACTTTTCTGCTGATCTATATGTCTGTTTTTTATACCAGTACCATACTGTTTTGATGACTGGAACTTTGTACTGTAGTCTGAAGCCAACAAGCCAGATTCCTCCAGTTCCATTTTTCTTTCTCTAGATTGCTTTGGCTGTTTGGGGTCTTTTGTGTTACCATAAAATGTGAATTTTTTTGGTCTAGTTCTGTGAAAAATGCTATTGGTAATATAACAGGGATTGCACTGAATCTGTCAATTGCCTGGGGTATGATAGTCATTTTGATATTGATTCTTCCAGTCCAAGAACATGGTATATCATCCCACCTGTTTGTGTCGTCTTTGATATCTCTCAATAGTGTCCTATAGTTCTCAAGAGTGAAGAGTGCTGGTCTTGTGCCTCCTTAGGTAGGTTTATTCCTAGGTATTTTATTCTTTTTGATGCCATGGTAAATGTTTCCTTAATTTCTTTTTCTGATCTTTCATTTTTAGTGTATAGGAATGCAAGAGATTTCTGTATATTAATTTTATATCCTGTGACTTTACCAAATTCATTGATGAGCTCTAGTAGTTTTCTGGTAGCTTCTTTATTAGGGTTTTGTATGTATAGTCTCATGTCATCTGCAAACAGTGACAATTTTACTTCTTCTTTTCCAATTTGGATTCCTCCTATTTCTTTTTCTTCTCTGATTGCCGTTGTTAGCTCCTCCAAAACTATGTTGAACAAAAGTGGTGAGAGTGGACATTCTTGTCTTGTTCCCTATCTCAGTGGAATTGCTTTCACCTTTTCACCATTGAGAGTAATGTTAGCTTGTGGGTTTGTCATATATGGCCTTTATTAGGTTGAGGTAGGTTCCCTCTTTGCCCACTTTCTGTAGAGTTCTTATCAGAAATGGGTGTTGGATTTTGTCAAAAGCTTTTTCAGCATCTATTTAGATGACCATGTGGTTTTTATTCTTTAATTTGTTGATGTGGTTTATAACACTGATTGATTTGCATAATTTGAAAAATCCTTGCATCCCTTAGACAAATCCCCCTTGATCATGGTGTATAATCCTTTTAATGTATTGTTGAATTCAGTTTGCTAATATTTTGTTGAGGATTTTTGCATCTGTGTTCATCAATGATGATGATCTGTAGTATTCATTTTTTTTGTGGTGTCTTTGTCTGGTTTTGGTATCAGGGTGATGGTAGCCTCATAGAATGTGCTTGAGAGTGTACGGACCATTTTAAACTTAGTTCCAAGTTGAAATTCCTTGAGCAGGGAATCCCATCACACCATTGATGTCTTCACAGTTAATTGAAATAGAGACTAATGTCCACTGAAATTGAGCACATCTGTTAACATTTTATTTTCCTGGTTTACCCAGGAAGATTTTGGTGCAGACATTGTCCAGATGTACCTGCTACATGACTACTCAGCCTTTTCTTTCAGTTTGACTGTGTATACTTTTTTAGGTTAGAGTGATTGGAGAGAGATTCTTATGAGGTCTACGGTTTCCAGCTCAGTATATTTTTATTGAAACTCTTTTGTCATTGGTCCTCACTTGACTGTAGAATTGCTAAGATAATGAACTTCCTCTGTCTTGCTGTGGCCAGATTCCACTGTTTTCTGTGTTTTTGCATGCAACTTTTTCCAGACTCTGCCCCATCTGGCTTTGATCTTGGATTTAGATAGGACTTTTTATAGATAGTACTTTTTTTTCCCCCTTTTCTTTTTTAGAATAATCTCCTTTCCTCCTCTCTGGCATTCTAGGTGTTGCAGTCTCAACAACCACTTCCAGGCTTACTTCCATTCTGCCACCTGGCCTTAGTTTGAGCCTTAGCATCTCTGACCTTTAGTTCTTGCCTTTTTTCAGTCTGGTTGGTTTTTCCAGTCTTGTTTGTGATTCTCAGCACATCATACTTTTAACCGTTCAACTTTATATTTATTAAAATTCTTTTTTTTCCCTCTAAAATGTGACAGATTCTAATACTAACTTCAGTGAAAGACCTTGCTACTCCATTTTTTTTCTGCCCTTCCTGTGTATTTTGCTAACCTTTGATTAATGCTTGTTTATGGAGAAACCTATTTTCTAATGCTGCTCAGGAGATGGCATGATGTTTGGTTGCCTGATCTCTTAGAAAATAGGAGATGATTCTCCTTGTCACTATCTCCCAGGATGTAGTAAAGGAATAAAAATTATATGGTTCAAAATACACAGTTGAGATTGCAAAAACAGCCGTATTTACAGTTTTTAAAAACATTAATATCTTTGAGTCTTTGGTAATATCAGTTTGATTTTATTTATAAGTGTAATTACGTCTCTTAGATTCTGTTAGTCTGATGAATTATTATACATTTAAGTAAGAAGGTATCTAGTTATATTCATGCAGTAAATATTGAGTACCTACTTTGTGCAAGATACTAAACCAGGTGATATAAAGAAGAAACAGTTGAGTCTCTCAAACTTGCTTTTGATCAGCTTTGGGACTTTGCGGGTTGAGAGAGGCAGGCACACTGTGAAGGTCAGCTTCCCAAGACTGTGGTGTTGCAAGGTGAAGTTGTGTGCTTCTGAGTCTGGGGTTGCACCGTCTAGTAGGAGCATAGAAGGGACTTTTCCCACCTTCTCACTGAAGTCGTTAGGGAAAGTTTCACAACGGAACAAGCATTGGAGGGCAGGATCCTGCTGGAGGAGTGGAAATTTTCCAGGTAGGCAAGTGGGAAAGGCCTTTTCATGGAATAACACGTTTAAGGGGGGCAGTGTGAGAACTCATATGTTCAGGGACGTTCAGCCAGTTCATTATGTCATAGGAATATAAAGTAAGAGGTGGAGGAGTGAGAAGTAGGCAGGCTGGACCCATATCCTGAGACCCGATCACAAAGGGTCTTGTTTACCTTTTGATGTGAAGGGACTTAGACTGAATCTAGCCGGCAATGTGGAAATACTGTTGAATTTTTATTGGGAGTGCCCTTTGGGAGGATTGCTTTGGCAGCAGCCTGGGGACTAGACTGGCAGGAAGGTGAGGGCAGAGCCCAGTTAGGAGGTTCACTGTCTCAGGGAGAAAGAGCACTTCACCATCACCGCTTACACTGCTAAGTTCTCTTATGGAAAAGGGACCGAGGTGCATCAGAAGACTGACTAATCACTAATTCTTCCTGGCTGATTGGAGGGGGCCACAGAAATTTTGTAGATGAAGTGGTATTTACGTATCACATTACTAAATGGAAATTATATTGGATAAAATTTTAACATAATAAAGATCTGAGTTTTATTTAAAAGGGACAGAGAATTGCTGGACACCTCTTTTAATCCTCGAAGGTAAGAGATGTTTAGTTTGAAAAGGAATTCAACCTTCAGAGGGGGCAGGATGTGTGACTTTCTGGGGGGATACCCCATTATTTTATTTGAAGGGATATTACAAATTAAAGAACATAGATGGATGTTTTGGTACAACTTACAGAAAAGGTATAGGTAACGCCAATGTGTACACATTGCCTTGGTGACCAGGAAAGTGACCGTGTGGCTGTTGGAAGCTAGTCCAAGGCTTAGCTCAATTGTACAGATGCCCCTGTGTTTGTTTGTAAGAGAGGTACTCTGCCTCATTAGATTCTTGAGGTCCCATCTTGTGCAAGTTGGTGACACCCAGTTCTTTGGATTTTATCTGCTCATTCAGTGCATATCATTTTTTCAGTGGCTGGTGTGTGCAGTTCTAGCAGGGACTGATTCGTCCTGTTTGCCGAGTGTAGCACGTATTCTGCTGCATTCTAGACAGCCTGAGGAATTTGGGATTTAGCTATGCTGTTGGTTCTGCAGCTTCATCAGTTCCTCAGAATACTTCCTTTCATGACACTGCTGAAGAAAATAGTAGGCAATGTCCTTCACAGCCACACCATTGGAGGTCAGAGCAGCAAGACACGGCCAGGTGGATGTAGGCGGCATAGAGCTCCAGGTGGATCTGGTGGGTGATGGCAGCTGCCAAGCCCTGGTAGTTGTTCTGGCACACCTGCAAGGTGGACTGGCTCATGGCAGGTGGCTGCAGAGGGTCCTCCAGGTTGCTGTGGGGAGGCGTTGGAGCGCTGATTGGGACCCAACCTTGTGAAGGTAGGAAACCGCTCTACTCCCAGTAAGAAATGTCTAGGTGAAGAATGTCTAGCTGGAGGCATCTGGACAAAACAGTGCAAGGAAGTTTGCCAAAGCATTCTTGGCTCTCACTAGACTTCAGCCTGGAAGGTTGGAAAGGATTGTGGCTAAAATGTTACATTCAGTGGTGCCTTGGGTGAGTGAGGCATACAAGGTTTAGTAACTGTGGGAGGGTTAGCCTGGTTTGTATGGGAAACGGTTCATGAGCTGTGCTGAAGAGAAAGGTAGGCTTTGGAACTGAATCTTGTTCTGACTGTTACTGTGAGTCTCCAGGCAGGTTGGTAACTTCTTTGAGCTTTAGTTTCCTCAGTTATAAAAGTATGAAAGATGTTCACTTTCCAGCTTTGTTGTAAAAATGAAGTGAACTGAATATACTGAAAGTATCCAGCACATAGTAGCTTCTTCGTTTCCTTCACTGTTACATCTTTCCTGTTAAACATTTTCATGACTGGACAAGGACAGCACTGTGACTAATGGTTTATCTTTTTTTTTTTTTTAATTACTCAATGAATTTATTACATTTATAGTTGTACAATGATCATCACAATCCAGTTTCACAGAATTTCCGTCCCACAACCCCAGCGCATCCTCCCACTCCCTGAACTGTCTCCTTTGGAAACCATAAGTCTTTCAGAGTCTACGAGTCAGTGTCTGCTCTGCAAAGAAGTTCATTCTGTCCTTTTTTTTTTTTTTTTTTTTTTTTTGATTCCACATGTCAGTGAAAGCATTTGATGTTGGTGTGGCTGACTTCACTTAGCATGATAATTTCTAGGCCCATCATGTTGCTAAAAATGCCGTTATTTCTTTCCTTTTAATGGCTAAGTAATATTCCATTGTGTATATGTACCACATCTTCTGGATCCACTCCTCTGTCGATGGACATTTAGGTTGTTTCCATGTCTTGGCTATTGCAAATAGTGCTGCATTGAACATCGGAGTACATGTGTCTTTTCGAGTCATGGCTTTCTCTGCATAGATGCCCAGGAGTGGGATTGCTGGATCAAATGGTAGTTCTATTTTTAGTTTTCTGAGGAATCTCCATACTGTTTTCCACAGTGGTTGCACCAATTTACACTCCCACCAACAGTGTACTAGGGTTCCTTTTTCTCCCCACCCTCTCCAGCACTTAATATTTGTAGTCTTTTTGATGATGGCCATTCTGGCTGGTGTAAGGTGGCACCTCATAGTGGTTTTGATTTGCATTTCTCTAATAATGAGTGATGCTGAACATCTTTTCATGTGTTTTTTGTCCATCTGTGTGTCTTCTTTGGAGAATTGTCTGTTTAGATCTTCTGCCCATTTTTTGATGGGGTTATTTGTGTTTTTGGTATTTATTGAGCGGTAGGAGGTGTTTGTTAAATGT
The DNA here is from genome assembly GCF_054392235.1 of Sus scrofa. Lineage (NCBI taxonomy): Eukaryota > Metazoa > Chordata > Mammalia > Artiodactyla > Suidae > Sus > Sus scrofa. The sequence goes on from NC_139393.1 coordinate 72,458,091, forward strand.
TGGAGATTAATCCCTTGTCAGTTGATTCATTTGCAAAGATTTTCTCCCATTCTGTGGGTTGTCTTTTTGTGTTGTTTGGGGTTTCCTTTGCTGTGCAGAAACTTTTAAGTTTAATTAGGTCCCATTTGTTTATTTTTGTTTTTACTGTCATTACTCTAAGAGGTGGATCTGAGAAAATGTTGCTGTCATTTATGCCAGAGAGTGTTTGGCCTATGTTTTCCTCTAAGAGTTTTAGAGTGTCTGGTCTTATATCTAGGTCTTTAATCCATTTTGAGTTTATTTTTGTGTATGGTGTAGGGAGTGTTCTAATTTCATTCTTTCACATGTGGCTGTCCAGTTTTCCCACTAATGGTTTATCTTGTACTCAGATTTCTTCCACGAGCAGTCTGGAATCCTGTATTGAGTACATTGTTCTGATCTTCCCATTGAGAAAATGTAAATGGGAGCTGTTTGAAATCTTCCTGCTATTTTAAAGATTCCTAGTCCTCTCCCCCACATGTTGAGAACACCCATCAACTTGCCCTCGTAATTGTTTTTGTTTTTGCTTTTTAGGGCCACAGTTGTGGCCAGTGGAAGTTCCCAGGCTAGGGGTCTAATCAGAGCTGTAGCCACTGGCCTGCGCCACAGTCACAGCCAACACAGGATCCGAGCCTCCTCTGCAACCCACACCACAGCTCACAACAGTGCCAGATCCTTAACTCACTGAGTGAGGCCAGGGATCAAACCTGTGTCCTCACGGATACTAGTTGGGTTTGTTACCGCTGAGCCACGACGGGAACTCCTGTGCTTGTAATTAATTGTACATCATGGAATAGGGTGGCTCCTTTGACAGCCACAGACAGCATTTTCACCGTTCTTATTTCTACTACATTCTCTAGTATCTTTTTTTTTTTTTTTTTTTGGTCTTTTTGCCATTTCTTGGGCCTCTCCCTCAGCATATGGAGGTTCCCAGGCTAGGGGTCTAATCGGAGCTGTAGCTGCTGGCCTACACCAGAGCCACAGCAATGTGGGATCTGAGCCGCGTCTGCAACCCACACCACAGCTCACGGCAACACCGGATCCTTAACCCACTGAGCAAGGGCAGGGATCAAACCCACCACCTCATGGTTCCTAGTCGGATTCGTTAACCACTGTGCCATGACCGAACTCCACTAGTATCATTTTAACATGGTTTCTGTATACATGTTTCTGCATGAGTGATGCACAATCTTTTATGTTTTATTCTAGGAGCTGTAAATGTTTATGGGTGCAGAGTTTATATTATAACTTACCTTTAAAAAGACCAAAATGAAGTATCTTTAATTGTTTTAATTTCCTTACTCTGTTCCTAAAAAGATTTAAAGTAAAACCATATTGTGGAAAATTTCATGCATTTACAAAGGTGGGGAATGGTATTATGAATCCCTATATATCCGTCTCCCAAATTTAACAGTTACTAACCCATGACCAATCTTATATCATTTATACCTGTGGATTATTTTGAAACATTTTACACAGTTTACATGCCCTCACTTCACTAATACACATTTTAGTATTTATAAAAGCTAAGGACTGCTTTAAATTTGAGAGTCTGTATCATCTGTATTCACTACGGTATCTGATTATAATGCTGTAACTTTGAACTGTAGTTTAACAAAAACGTTTGAAGCAAGATTATTTTGTTTTTCTTTCCTGACTTAATTGACTGCTTGATTATAAAATATGATATGTCTGTAATGTTTACAAACAGTCTCCAAGAGTTTTCAATTGCAAGTGATTATTTAATCAGTAACATCTTTAACAAAACATATTCCTCAGTTTATGTTTTTATTCTATAATCGCATGAATACATTCTTTTGGCCACACTGGAAAACACTAACAATGTGGAAATACACACCACATCTTTGCTTTAAAGCATAAGCGGAATCTGAGTATATTTACTGTAATGCAACTTGGTATTCTTAGTTCATAACACCACGGTTCTTTCATTCTTGCCTGCCTCTAATCTGTTTTCCACCCCACAGCCAGAGTGCTCTTTTTAAAATGTAAATCAGATGGTTGGTTCCTTGCCAGAAACCTGTTAGTGACTTCCCTTTGCTCTTAGAATAAAACCTAAATTTCTTACCATAGCCCACGAGGCCCAGTATGATCCCTCTTGCCTGTATCCTCTGTCTTTCTTAAGAACAGATGCTGGGAGCCTCCTTTCTATTGTTTGAATTTGAGCTTGGTCCTTTCCGAACCCTTTGCGCTTGTTTTGTCCTCCTTTCCTGGTCAGATTTGGCAAGCTGGAGGCCTCTTGTCATTCAGGACTGCTCCCTCCACCCTCACCCCTGCCTCAAACCTTATTTTCTCAGGGAGGACTTATTTGCCTCTCTTAAGTACTCTTCTTCCTTTCCTCTGGCAGAAAGGAGCTTGTTTATCTGTCTTTCTCCACTGCGTTCCCACTGCTGAAGTAGTCAGTGCATAGATACTTGGTCTGTTTTTTAATGTGTGTCGCATGCTTGTGGATCTGTTAGAATATCAGTTCTATTCATTTTTAGATTTCTTTTTCTATTTGCTCCACTAATTTGGTTTCCTTAAATTCTCTTATTTGGTATTAGTTTCTTAAGGATTGATTTTTATGATCATATTTGTTTCTCAGACTTGCTCATTGGCAATATTTGAATTCTTTTTTTTTTTTTTTTTAATTTTTTTCTTTTTTCTTTTTTAGGCCGCGCCCGTGGCATAGGGAAGTTCCCGGGCTAGGGGTCAAATCAGAGCTGCAGCTGTTGGCCTACGCTACAGCCACAGCAATGCCAGATCTGAGTCGCATCTGTGACCTAGACCTCCATCGCAGCTTGTGTCAACACCAGATCCTTAACCCACTGAATGAGGCCGGGGATTGAACCTGCATCCTCATGGACACTATGTCAGGTTCTTAACCTGCTGAGCCACAACAGGAACTCCCTGTCTTTGAATTCTGATTGTAGAAGAAGGCTGACTGCTTGTCTGGAGGATGGGAAGTCCCAGGACCCCTTCGTTTTCCTTGTGTCAGAGTCTGGACCTCTCAGAGAACTACTGTCCCCTCCATGGCACGCTTCCCCTGGGAGGGTGTTTGGAAAGGATTTTGCCTACCAATCTAGTCCTATCCTTTTAATGTTTTGACAATTTTCCCCAAATTTCTGTTTTTATTTATGTATTTATTTTTTCTTTTTTAGGGTCACACCTGTGGCATATGGAAATTCCCAGTCTAGGTTAGATCAGAGCTATAGCTGCTGGCCTACACCACAGTCACAGCAACGCAGGATCTGAGCCACATTTACGACCTACACACAGCAATGCCAGATCCCTAACCCACTGAGCAAGGCCAGGGATTGAACTTGCAACTTCATGGATATTAGTTGGGCTTGTCACCGCTGAGCCACGTCAGGAACTCACCAAAATTTCTGTTTTTAGATGGACTTCTTTAAAATTTTTTTTTTCCTTGGGCATATATCTAAGCAAAACTTTCCTTAAAAAAGACACATGCACCCACATGTTCGTTGCAGCACTATTCACAATAGCCAAGACATGAAAACAACCCAAATGTCCATGACAGACAATTGGATTAGGAAGATGTGTGTATACACAATGGAATACTACTCAGCCATAACAAAGAACAAAATAATGCCATTTGCAGCAACATGGATGGAACTAGAGACTCTCATCCTGAGTGAAGTCAGAAAGAGACAAATACCATATGATACAACTTACATCTGGAATCTAATATATGGCACAGATGAACCTTTCCATAGAAAAGAAAACCATGGACTTGGAGAATAGACTTGTGGTTGTTGCCAAGGGAGAGGTGGAGGGAGTAGGAAGGTGTGGGAGCTTGGGGTTAATGGATGCAAACTATTGCCTTTGGAATGAATTAGCAATGAGATCCTGCTGTGTAGCACTGGGAACTATGTCTAGTCACTTATGATGGGGCATGATTATGTGAGAAAAAAGAATGTGTACATGTATGTGTAACTGGGTCACCATGCTCTACAGTAGAAAAAGAAATTCTATTGGAGAAATAACAAAATTTTTTTTCCTGTTAAATTATGCATTTATCTCTTTAAATGAAGTCTGACATTTCTGGAATTTGAAATGTCAGTTCCCCACACTCTTAAATAGGTGAGGTAGGCTTATGTACTTAGGTGTCTGTCTTACTCGAGTTTCCATGAACTATTTTCTTCAAAACTTAATTTTTTTAATGTAAGAGGTAATTTTTATCAGCAAGTCTTATCTTCATTGAAAGGATTTAAGTTTAAAAAATTCTATTTTTGGGAAATGTTAAAATTATACCAAAGTAGAGAAAATAGCATCATGTACCACGGGGTCCTGTCTGTCACCTAGCTTCAAAAATTACCAACACCTGGTGGATCCTGTTTCATCTGTACTTTCATCCTCCCCTCCAAGATTATTTTGAGGTCAGTCCCATTCTTCATATTATATATTCTGTAAAAATGTCAGTATGTGGCAGAGACTCCAGTGTAATAACACAGCCCCTCTCTCTCCAGAGTCAGTGGTTGTCCTGTAGGCTAGGAAGTTGTCATAAAGCTAAAGCTGCAAAATTTTCCTCGTTGCTGCTTTGGGAGAGGCTACCTTATTTATTTCTGTTATGATCACAGGTTTATACATAGTTTTCAGTAACATTTGTTAAATGAAACATTAATGTCCATAATCTTCATTATGAAAAGCATAATGAATCCAAAGCATCTTTGGATGTGGTGTAGAATTAGATGGAACTGCACATTCTGAATATAATTAGTTTCTAAATCTATAGTGCATAATGAATTTGTACAGAGCAGGAGACTGTATCTTCATTTTTTAAATGGGACAGATAGCAGTGCTTTCCCAGCCCATTGAAAACTCCTGGCTAATTTCTCCACATGTTCCCCACACTCTTAAATAGGTGAGGCATTTTCATGCTGTTGCCCAGAACAAATAGGCCTCTGCAGAACCCAGAGTTTTTGAGATCACCAAGTTAGTGTTTCTTCCTTCCCTCTCTCCCTGTTTTCCCCTTCCTTCCTTGTACAGAGGGCTCCAGCAGGCAGCCAGGGAACTAAAACGCTACACAGGAGTTCCCACTGTGGCTCAGCAGGTTAAGAACCTGACTAGTATCCATGATGATGCGGGTTCGATCCCTGGCCTCACTCAGTGGGTTAAGGATCCTGGGCTGTGGCCAGCTGCAGCGTAGGTTGTGGATGTGGCTTGGATCCAGTGTGGCTGTGGCTGTGGCTGGCAGCTGCCACTCTGATTCAACCCCTAGTTTAGGAACTTCATATGCCATAGTTGCAGATCTAAAAAAGACAAAGTAAAATACTACATAGAAACTGTGGGCTCTGAATTGGAAAAACCTGAAAAAGTGTGTTTGTTTAGTAGGGCAGATAGTAAGGTAGAGTTTATTTGGCTTTTTGCTGTGTAGATGGTATTAGGAATTCACTGGCTTTTGATGACTAAAGTGGCCGGCAGTTGCTCTCATAGATGCTCTGGGTATCCTCCTGGACTCCGCTCCACCCGACCTTGGTTACCTCTAGATACTTAAGTCACATGTAGTCTCTTTTCCTCTCTTAGGTTTTTCTAAGCAGTCTGTTTTTCTCGTTTCCACTGCTACTCCTCCATGGTCAAGTGACCATCATGTCACCTGCATTATTGTAGCAGATACTTCCTTGGTTTCCCTCTTCCCTTCGGGCTGTTTACTAGAACCGTCTAGCAGTGAGGGTGACCCACTCCAGAGTAATGACGTCATGATGGAGAGGAGAGCTAGCTGAAATACTGGACTTGGATTTCTCTGAAAGTCTCTTTCATCTTGAGTTCTGGGCATTTTTTTTTAATGATTTTTATTTTTTCCATTGTAGCTGGTTTACAATGTTCTGTCAATTTTCTAATGTACAGCAAAGTGACCCAGCCACACATACATATATACATTCTTTTTCTCACATTAGCCTCCATCATGCTCCATCGTAAGTGACTAGATATAGTTCCCTGTGTTCTACAGCAGGATCTCATTGGAGTTCTGGACATTTGCATGTGATAGTCTTTGTGTTTGAAATGCTGATTTTCCTCTCGAGCCCTTTCATATAGGTCCATCCTTCCCATTTTTCCTTTTGGTTTCAGATGAGATCTCAGGGGACACCAGACCCCCTACCCCACCCTGCGAGGTCCAATAAAACTTTCTGTGATGATGGGAAAGGTTCTGTATCATCCTCACTGCCCCCACACCTACACTAGCCACTCGCTGCTGAGCATTTGCGCTGTGATTAGTGAAACTGAGAAATTAAACTTTAAATTTTATTTAATTTTGTATGTGTATATATGACTGGGTCATTTTGCTGTACAGCGGAAATTGGCACAACGTTGTAAATCAACTATACTTTAAATAATTTTCTTTGCCTTTTTTTATTAACTTTAACTGTAGGTGTTAAGTGCCTTAACTTGTGCCCTTACAGCACCCCCTTGTGTATTGCTCCCATCCTAACACTATATTGTGTATTTCCCCAACATTCTGTTCATTAGCTATTTTTCAAAGGTGAAACAATTTTATAATGTATAGTCCTATACCCATCACCTAAATTCTACCATTAATGTAGTTACTAGTTTTTTGTTTTTTTTTTTTTAACACATACCCATCTGGACATTTATTTCTCTGTCTACTTATTTATTTATATACTCTTTTTAGGGCAACACCTGCAGCATATGAACATTCCCAGGCTAGGGGTCAAATTGGCGCTGCAGCTGCCAGCCTACACCACAGCCACAACACCACCAGATCTGAGCAACACCAGATCTGAGCCATGTCCTCTGCTTACACAACAGCTCATGGCAACTCCAGATCCTTAACCCAGTGAGCGAGGGCAGGGATCAAACCCGAATCCTCATGGATAGTATTCGGGCTCATAACCCACTGAGCCACAGTGGGAACTCCCCGCTAATCCTTTTAAAAGTGTATCTCAAAATAACATCAGCACACATATCCCTAAATACTTCAACATGCATATCATTAACAGTTTTTTTTTGGGGGGGGTTTAAAATTTATATATAATAAAACGTCCATTTTAAAGTATATGTTTGCCACATTTTGATAGCGGCATATGCCTGTATACCCCTTCGGATTATATGTATGCCTCCTTCAGGATTAGAACACTGTCAGTGCCACAGAGAATTCCCTCCTGTTCCTTCCCAGTTCTTTCTCCCTCCCTCTCAAGTAATGACTGTTTGGATTTTTTTCTCCTGCAACATGACTTTAGCACACTGTGTAAAAGGGAAATACTGAAGCTCTTTAGTTTCCGTATGCACCTTCTATATACGTTGAACCCCAGAACAACGAAACGACTCTATTTTCTATCTAACATGATACAGCTCTTGTAAGTGAAGAAATTCTTATCTGTACCCCACTTGAGAAGATAACAGTTCCAACAGCCATTGTATCCATCACTGACTATATTAATTACTACTCTCAGTTCACCACTGTCCCACTCAGGATTCAGTTATATAAAAACTAAATTGTAAAGTTAATTCCCACAGCATGTATATAAAATGAAAATGGAACTAGAGAAAATGTGGTTAGTACAGGCGATTCTCCTTATTCATGGTAGTTTTAGCCCACGTGTCATTGTGCATGTTGAATTAGCAAATATCAAACCATTGCACCTGGGAGGAAATTCAGGGTTAGGATCCTTCAAGGCCTGGGTCACTACATTTTTATCAGCAGATCAAAACATAACCTTGTTTTGTGTGTTTCTGTTTAAAAATATCCTATTTAGTATAATTGATTGATTATGATTGAACTCATGGCCAACAGCGTTGTTATTCATGTCTAAATGAAGCTTATCTTACAAACATATCTTCTTGGAAAGGCAATACAGTCTATTGCCTTTAGGAATGCTGGGCAGCACTGTGCTTGGGGGCCATTTTAAACAGTGAAATCACTGACAAAAAGCACAGAAATAAAAAACATGATACTAAATACACTTTTAATAGGAAGGGCACTTTTTTTCCTTTAATAACAAGAGAGATGACAAAACAAGAGTGTTACTTTGACTTCAACTGGGAATATGCATTTGAAGTGACTCAAGTGTGTCACCATTTTGCACATACATGACTGCCAGGGTCCCCTGAGTATTAATTTGGGGATTAATACAGTTGAATTTTGGTGAGTGGGCAAATTCAGAGGTACAGAACCTGTGAATTGTGAGGATTGACTATATGCACAAATAAACACATGTATGTAAAGAAGCAAAGAGAAAATGTGCAGAGCTGCTGTCTATAACTGGTCATGAAGTTAGAGTTGATATAGATGGTATCTTTCTTCAACTTCGGGTTCCATGCTTTTGCCCTCAGCTCGAAGCTCAACGGCTCTGGCTTCTTAACCTGATGGTGTAACCCAAACCTTCATTCCTGAAGTGTCTGAGTGCTTGATTGTTCTGTTTTTTGGTTGAGGTGGTTTTAATTAACCTTTAGTATTGGGCATGGAAGTATTAAGCCCCTAGAGAACACCCTGGGTTCCAGATGTAGCCCTCTTTGCCACCATTGTATTGCAGCAAACTCCTTTTCTCCTTGGTGAGAAACTACTTGCAGGTGGACAGCTAGGTGATGCTTTATCTCAGTCTCATGCTGCAGTAGCTTTGTATCTTGGAACCAGAATACTCAGTCACCATCTTAGTGAATTCTAACTTATAGCCCTTTTTTGGGTAACATTTAAAGTTAAGTATGAAAAAAATAAAATATGATTTACCGTTTAAAGAAAATATTTAAAACTATGTACCGGATTTTGAGTGAAATAGATTAATGAAATAATTGCATAACACTCGAATGCATCTGTATCTGACAGAAGATAGTTTTTCATGTAACTGAGACTTAACAGCTATTAACTATCAAGTATAATTCAAGATATTTTTGACAGAACACTTTTCCCAGTGTTTTAGAGTCATCCCTAGGTTTTGTGGACTGTATGGTTTTTGTCATCTTTGCCATTGTAGTGTGACAGCAGCCTTAGACAGTGTGTAATGAAGGAGCATGGCTGCGTCCCAGTAACGTTTTATTTACAAAGACAGTTTGTTGACCTCTGATCTGGTAAATCAGCACACATCCATTAATGAAACCAGATATAGTGTTACAGTCACTACTGTTGATCTAACACCTTTAGAAACCTGTTCCCACACGTGTTCAGTGGGTTTCTGCTAGATTACCAGCAAAGTTTTAGAATTCTTTTAGCATGTAAACTCTTTTCTTTAGGTCATAGTGCACACCTGCCTGGTGACATCTGGAGTGGTTAGGGCAGGTCTGAGTGAGTGTCCCCTTTCGTGGTGTCTGCCCTAAGTAAAGTTATGCTAGGAATTTTAAGCAGTGAAAGGCCAGCTAGTTCTACTGGTAAGGGAGGCTCAGAAGGACTTGGGGGTTTAAATTGGTCAGTTTCATCTAGGTACAGTCAGATGTTTCCCTCTAAGTTTGAGGAGCCTGTTCTTTACTAATGTAAGTCCTGAATTTCACAGTAGAAACTTGGCGAGACTCCGAATTAAACTATTGTTTTAGGAGTTCCCGTTGTGGCTCAGCAGTAATGAACCCAGTTATTACCTGTGAGGACTTGGGTTTGGTCCCTGGCCCCACTCAGTGGGTTAGGAATCTGGCATTGCCGTGAGCTGTGGTGTAGGTTGCAGACGTGGCTTGGACCTGGCGTTGCTCTATGTCTGTGGTGTAGACCGGTGGCTGCACTTCCGGTTCGACCCCTGGCCTGGGATCCTCCATAGGCTGCAGGTGCTGTCCTAAAACAAACAAAAACACTCTCTGTTTTAATTTAACAATCCTCTAAATTGAATTTTTGTTTGATTTTCGGGTAAATCAGCTCTGTGGCTACAAAAAATAAAAGATCGTTCTAGGGCTGCCACTGACTTGAGCTTGTTATTTTCTCTCTGTAAGTGCTCTAATGTGCTCAACAGAATCTATCCCAGTGTCCCAGCCCTTACTTTCATCATTGCTTTGGTCAAGTGTAGCAGTCACTTGAGTTTACAAGGCGTGTGCCTCAGTTAGCACTTTATTACTGTCAGCCACAAATGATATCTTCATTAATTGTGGTGCTCATACCTGCTATGGATTACTTAACATTTGGTTTGTTGGTTTGTTTGTTTATTTTATGGCTGCTTCCGGGGTATATGGAAGTTCCAGGGATCAAACCCGAAACTCTGCAGTGACCAGAGCTGCTGCAGATGGATTCTTAACCCACTGTGCCACAGCAGGAACTCCTGATTACTAACTGTTTGCTTCTCATTGACAAGGAACTTATCACTGCACTCAAGCTCAAGGACCTGGCCAAACCAGTCCTTCAATCCCATTTTTGTGGCTCTGTCTCTTGGAACTATTTCTGATACCAATAATGTGTAAAAGTCTGGGTTCCTTCGGGAGACAGAAATCACATAGTAATTTTATTATTTTATTTTATTTTTTTTTATTTTTTATTTTTTTTTGTCTTTTGTCTTTTTGTCTTTTGTTGTTGTTGTTGTTGCTATTTCTTGGGCCGCTCCCACGGCATATGGAGGTTCCCAGGCTAGGGGTCCAATCGGAGCTGTAGCCACCGGCCTACGCCAGAGGCACAGCAACGCAGGATCTGAGCCTCATCTGCAACCTACACCACAGCTCACGGCAACGCCGGATCGTTAACCCACTGAGCAAGGGCAGGGACCGAACCCGCAACCTCATGGTTCCTAGTCGGATTCGTTAACCACTGCGCCACGACGTTAACTCCCACATAGTAATTTTAAAAGGGAAAGTTTAATGTAAAGAATTTTCTCGGAAGTTCCCGTTGTGGCTCAGTGGTAATGAGCCCAATTAGTATTCATAAGGATGGGGGTTTGATCCCTGGCCTCGCTCAGTGGGTTAAGGATCCAGCATTGCCACGAGCTGTGGTGTGGATCGCAGATGTGGCTTGGATCCTGCGTTGCTGTGGCTGTGGTGTAGGCCGGCAGCTGTAACTCCGATTGACCCCCTAGCCAGGGAACTTCCATATGCTGTGGGTGTGGCCCTAAAAAGCAAGAAAAAACGAAAAAGAATTTCCTCTTCAGCGGCACCAGTTTGATCCCTGGCCTGGTGCAGTGCATTAAGGATCTGGCATTGCTATAGCTGCCACAGCTTGGATTCCGTCCCTGGCCTAGGATCTTTGATATGCTGCGGATGCAGCCAACAGCAACAGTGAAAAAGCATCGTTATGATAGGAGGGTGACCATAATGATTAAAGAGAACCCTAAGGGGAGTTCCCGTTGTGGCGCAGTGGTTAACGAATCCGACTAGGAACCATGAGGTTGCGGGTTCGGTCCCTGCCCTTGCTCAGTGGGTTAAACGATCCGGCGTTGCCTTGAGCTGTGGTGTGGGTTGCAGACGCGGCTCGGATCCCGCGTTGCTGTGGCTCTGGCGTAGGCCGGTGGCTACAGCTCCGATTCAACCCCTAGCCTGGGAACCTCCATATGCCGCGGGAGCGGCCCAAGAAATAGCAACAACAACAACAACAAAAGACAAAAAGACAAAAAGAAAACCCTAAGGATTGAGTCTTGGGCTGAAAGACCGTCCTCAGAGAAGGGTCAGCTTGGAGGGGGAGCCCCTCTTTGAGGAGGGGGTTCAGACCTCATTGGAGACATGCACCCTAGGTTTGCTGAGTTGCCAGGGCTAGAGCTGGTCCACAGCACCTGGGAAGCAAGAAACCACCTTCTCAGGTGCAGGGGAGGCCTGTGTGCCTGGGGAATCGGGGTGCTGCTGTGGCCGTGAAGCCTGGAGATCCGTGGTGTCCTTGCTTGAAGTGGTGTGTGACCAGGGCTCCGGGTGGCTGAGGAACTGGGCCGCTGGGCGTGTGGCTAGGACAGGGCCCCCCTGGATGTGTTCCCCCTGCACACCGCGTGGCAGGGGCCAGAGAAAAGGCGGCAAGGGAACCAGGAGGCGGCCTTCCTGCAGTGCCCCTTCCGCACCCTTGACTGGCAGAGCGCAGCCCTGTGCTGAGTGTAACGAGCAATGCTTCACCGCTGCTGTCTAGCAGGTACTGAGCCAAGTACTGAGGGGTGAACTCAGAGCCCAGAGGCGGCTCCTTGGTTGATCACAGAGTCAGATCAGGTTCCTCTACTCACACTTCCTCACGAGCTTCCCATTTTGCCAAGAGTGAAACCAAAGCTGTGCATAATTGGGCCTCTCCCACTTCTTCAAGTAAGGCCTTGCTCAGAGGCCAGTGTCTCTGTGAGGCCCACCCTTGCCCCCCCTTATTTGATACCAAAAGGCCCACCACTCCCGCCCCTCCTGCAGCTCTACTTTTCACCTCCTGCACTCAGTGATTCTCTCCTGCCACAGTGACAGGTTTTGTGTTTGCTTTGCTCACTTATCTTTGCCGTCTATCTAGAACAATGCCTAGTGCACTGGGGATGTTTGGTAATTATGTTGTCCTTGAATATCACAGTGGACTCTAGTATTCATTAAAGTGAAGTTCTAATTTTGTTGTTGAACAACAAATTGTAAGTGTTTTTATAAGCTGTATTATGCAATTTTCCTTGTATTTTGTAGACTGGGTACATTTTTTTGACTAGGTCAATAAGGGTGTATTTTTGGGTGGTTTATGCTCCAAAAAGTGAAACACCATCTGTGCTTTATTGTTAGTTTCTCCAGGTCACTTTTCGGCTTCTGTGACTTTTCCCATCTGAGCAGATGATGAGGCATTTATACTATATTTTAAACATTTTATTCTTTAGAATTAAATCTTGTTTTGTAGAAGGTTAATTTATTATTTTTCTATTTGTTTTTAGGTGCTGAATGTGGAGTAAATGCAGATGTTGAGAAACATCTTGAATTAGGCAAGAAACTACTTGCAGCTGGACAGCTAGCTGACGCTTTATCTCAGTTTCATGCTGCAGTAGGTTTGTATCTTGGAACCAAAACACTCAGTGGCCCCAATCTTAGTGAATTCTGCTTTATAGCCCCTTTTTTGGGTAACATTTAAAATAAGTATTATTTAATGTTTAAAGAAAATATTTTAAAATATTTATAGGATTCTGGGTGAAATAGGCTAAGAAAATAAGTGCACAACATTTGAATACATATGGATCTAACATAAGAGGATTTTTCATGTGACAAAGATAACTATATGCAACAAGAATAATTCAAGGAGTTCCTGTCGTGGCGCAGTGGTTAACGAATCCGACTAGGAACCATGAGGTTGCGGGTTCGGTCCCTGCCCTTGCTCAGTGGGTTAACGATCCGGCGTTGCCTTGAGCTGTGGTGTAGGTTGCAGACGTGGCTCGGATCCCGCGTTGCTGTGGCTCTGGCATGGGCTACAGCTCCGATTGGACCCCTAGCCTGGGAACCTCCATATGCCGCGGGAGCAGCCCAAAGAAATAGCAAAAAGACAAAAAAAAAAAAAAAAAGAATAATTCAAGATAATTTTGACAGAACATTTTTCTCAGTGTATTTTAGTCATCCCTAGATATCGGCAGAGGATTGATTCTAGGACCACTTCAGATACCAGAATCTTCAGATACTCAAATCCCTTCTATAAAATGGTGTGGTATTTGCATGTGACTTACACACATCCTCCTGTATACTTGAAATCATCTCTAGATTACTTGTGATACATAATGCAGTGCAAATACTATATAAATAGTTGTAAATACAACATAAATGCTGTATAAATACTTGTGAAGCAAATTTTTTTCCCAGATATTTTCTATTTGTGGTTGCGGAACTTGCTCGTATGGAGGGCTGACTGTATTTATTGTTCTGCTTTCTTAAACAGATTTCACTGAATATAGTTAATTTTCTTGATGATTTGAGATCATCCATATAATAGTTACTTCGAGGTCCTTGGGGGATCCTGCAGCTCACTGCCTGTTCATCGTTGGTCAAACACCCTCTACTCCTTAGACTGTTACTTGTTATTTCTCACTTTTCTGTCTGTAGCATCAACTATCTTTGCAGTGTTTAATCTGTTGGGACTGTGAGAAACAAGTGGACAACAATAAATAGGTTGTGAGTGAGGTTTTAAAGGGTTTTCTTGTGAGTCACTGCATAAACTTTTGTGCTAAAGCTTTTTGATATCGATATTTCTGATTCCTTTTTTTATTTACTTATATATTCTTACCTTTATTTAGAATGGTTAGGAGTGACAGTCAACCTGAAGAATAATGAGTGATGTATTTTTAATAAGATACACTTCTGCTCATCAGAGGAATTTTCCTATTGTAATTTACTATATAAACAAAAAGTAGTAAGGTGTTGGTTTGATGATATTTTTCTTCATGCTTTTTCTTGAATTTAGATTTTTATTACTGGTGATGGTAGATCTCTGGAATAATAGGAAACTTAGATTTTAATCTTGGCTTTGTCACTTGATGATCCTGTGACGTTGGTTAAGTTATGTAAGAAAATGTAGGCTTAAAGAAGTGACGCACATATACCCAGCAGTTTTCACTGTGCTACCCAAAAAGGACTTTTTCTGAAGATTAGGTGAGAGAAATGTTGACAAAGATTTTTTTTTAATTTTTAATTTTTTAAATTGAAGTATAGTTGATTTACAGTGTTGTGTTTCTGCTGTACAGCAAAGTGATTCAGATATATATATATATATATATATATATATCTATAAAACAGGGTATTGAATATCGTTCCCTGTGTTACGCAATAGGACCTTGTTGTTTGTCCATTCTATATATACTAGTTTGTGTCTGCTAGTCCCAGACTCCCAACCCAACTCTTCCCAGACCCCTCCCCCTTGGCAGCCTCAGGTTGGTTCTCTGTGTCTATGATTCTGTTTCTGTTTTGTAGATAAGTTCATTTGTGTCATATTTTAGATTCCTCCTGTAAGTGAGATCCTATGGTATTTGTCTTTTTCTGATGTAGCTTCACTTACTGTGATAATCTAGGGGACAGTGATGCATGTAAGGTATATAGAAATACAGTGTCTGAAAATTAAGACTTTTCTGCAAAGAGGAGTTCCCGTCCTGGCGCAATGGTTAGCGAATCTGACTAGGAACCATGAGGTTGCGGGTTCGGTCCCTGCCCTTGCTCAGTGGGTTAACGATCTGGCGTTGCCGTGAACTGTGGTGTAGGTTGCAGATGAGGCTCAGATCCTGCGTTGCTGTGGCTGTGGTGTAGGCTGGTGGCTACGGCTCCAATTAGACCCCTAGCCTGGGAACCTCCATATGCCGCCGGAGCGGCCCAAGAAATAGCAAAAAAAAAAAAAAAAGACAAAAACAAACAAACAAACAAAAAAGACTTTTCTGAAAAGAGATTCAGTATGTTAATAGGGTTTTCTTAACTATGTGGAGTTTCTAAGACAAAGGTTTTTTTTTATTTTAATGGCTGGTTTACCTTGGAAGGTTGTAGTTAATTGGCATGATAGTTTGCAATAATTACGTTTCACGAGAGACCATCTACTGTGTGACCAGGTCATTCCTAAGTCCACCCTTTCTTTGGTGATTTGAGTTGTCTTCAATGCTCCAGCACATTATTGTCTTAGATAAATCATGTCTTAAAAAAAAATTGATTCTTCCTCGCTACCACAAGAATATTTGCAGAAACATATACTAACTACTTATTTTATCCTCTATTATTTGCTTTCTTTAATCTCACAAATCAGTAGGAACATTAAAGGCTATGGCATATTGGTAATGTAGTTTAAAATGACTGCCTGTTTTTCTTTAGCTTCACTCACATACAAGAATTCTAGAGATAGCGCTTCCCCCAAATACCCCCCCAGAATACATATATATATATTTTTTTGTCTTTTGTCCTTTTAGGGCTGCACCAGTGGTATATGGAGGTTCCCAGGCTAGGTGTCTAATTGGAGCTGTTGCTGCTGGCCTACACCAGAGCCACAGCAATGCCAGCTCTGAGCTGCATCTGCGACCTACAGCACAGCTCACGGCAACACTGGATCCTTAACTCACTGAGTGAGGCCAGGATTCTAACCCGCAACCTCATGGTTCCTAGTCGGATTCGTTTCCACTGTGCCACTGTAGGAACTCCCCCTCCTCCCAGAATATTATTGTCTGTATTTTATCACAAAATCAGCTAACACATGGTAATTTATTTTGTGAAATTCGGTAAATGGAGCACTGCTGGCGCGTTAAGAATTTGAACAGCAGTGTCCTTTTGTTCATCATAATTTGATAAGTAGCAGTGATTCTCAAATGTCGCACTTACCATACTTTGAGGAAGACCTGTGTAGTTTGAGATGTTTATCATTTTAGTTTATGTAAAACACTGATGGTTTATACCTAACTGTAGAGAGTAGAGTTTAAATTGTAGTTGATGGGAATATACAGTAGGTGATGATGGGTGATGTGGTGTCATGGCCTGTTGAATCTCCTGTGAGATGTGTGTTCATCGGAAAAGAATTGTAGAAGCTTCATTTCAGTTGTCTCATTTACCAAACATCACATTTTGTGTGGCCATGTTTACTGTTTCAGGTAACCCAGTAAGTTAGTCGGATTCTAACAGTGAATTAGTCTCGGTCTCCTGACTTCTGGATTAGCAAGTTACGTAGTTACTGCTGTAGATCAAAGAGCTGCACCACTGTAAAATGTACAATGATCTCTCCTGGTAAAATGTCATCCATATTTTTGTATGTAGCTTTAAACTGACTATATAAAATACTCATTAAATGTTTACACTTCCCAACTGCTGGATTTTGTTTGGTACTTTATTTAACTTTTCCTGTGATTAGAAATTGATGTTAGGAAGTCCCTGTGCGGCACTGTGGGTTAAGGACCTGGTGTTGCCGCAGCTGTGGTGTAAGCCACAGCTGCAGAGCAAGTTCCATCCCTGGCCCAGGAACTGCCACGTGCCATGGGTGCAGCCCAAAATATAAATAAATAAAATAAAAATTGTGCGCATCTTATCAAAAACCATGTTAAAAAAATTGATGTTAGAGTTTGCAATAAAACTTGGCTAGTGGTGTTGGGAGTATCAGTGAATCAATTTTTATTATAATGTTATATCTGACATTTATGATTGTGACATCCTTCTATTTTTGTTTTTGAAAAATTAGTTATATTTTGAAGATTCCTTAGGCCTGGTTTGTTGTTTTATTACATTTTTTATGTTTATTTATTAAAACTCAATAGCAATACAGGTAATTGTTTCCGTGTTGTGGTACAGATCACTTGGTGATTTGGCTTGAAAACTTTTTGCATCTGGCCCATAAATATTTTTTGGCAGGAGTTTTAAGATTGGAAACTGAGAAATAGTCCCAATCTGTTGTAAACAGTGTGATTTAAGGAAGAGTGTTGGTATCACTTTCTGAATAGTCTTCTGATACAGTTGCATCTTTTTGGTTATTTTTCCTTTTTTAAATTATAGTTGATTTTTGGTGTGCCAATTTCTATTGTACAGTAAAGTGACTCAGTTATACATATATGTGCATTCTTTTTTTATATTCTTTCCTATCATGGTCTATCCAGGAGACTGGATATAGTTCCCTGTGCTATACCTTAGGACTTTTTCTTTTCTTTCTTTTTCTTATTCTTTTTTTCCCCCCTTTTTTGGCTGCCCACTGCATATGGAGGTTGCAGGCCAGGGATCAGATCTGGGCTGCAATTTCAGTCTATACCTCAGCTGGGCAATGCCAGATCCTTTAACCGCACTGTGCCAGGCCTGGGATTGAACCTTCGTCCTGGATAGAGACACCGTTGATCCCATTGCGCTACAGCAGGAACTCCTGTTTTTTATCCTTTCTAAATGTAATAGTTTGCATCTGCTAACCCCAAACTCCCAGTTCATCCCTCTACCTCCCCCCTCCCCTTGGCAACTACAAGTCCCTTCTCTATGTCTGTGCTTCTGTTTCTGTTTTGTAGATAAGTTTGTATCACGAATGGATGTTGGATTTTGTCCAGTGCTTTTTCTGCATCTGTTGAGATGATCATGTGGTTTTTGATTTTTGTTAATGTGGTGTATTGCAGTGATTGACCTGCGTATGTTGAACCATCCTTGTGAACTTGGGATAAATCCCACTTGGTCGTGGTGTATGATCTTTTTTATGTTTGGATTTGGTTTGCTAGAATTTTGTTTAGAATTTTTGCATTTATATTCATCAAAGATATTGGCCTATAATTTTCTTTTTTTGGTGATATCTTTGTCTGGTTTTGGTATTAGGGTGATGGTGGCTTCATAGAGTGTCTCTGGGAGTGTTCCCTCCTCTTCAGTCTTTTGGAAGAGTTTAAGAATGATTGGTAGGGAGTTCCCGTCGTGGCGCAGTGGTAAACGAATCCGACTAGGAACCATGAGGTTGCGGGTTCGGTCCCTGCCTCTGCTCAGTGGGTTAATGATCCGGCGTTGCCGTGAGCTGTGGTGTAGGTTGCAGACGCGGCTCGGATCCCGCGTTGCTGTGGCTCTGGCGTAGGCTGGTAGCTACAGCTCCGATTCGACCCCTAGCCTGGGAACCTCCATATGCCGCGGGAGCGGCCCAAGAAATAGCAACAACAGCAACAACAACTAAAAAGACAAAAGACAAAAAAAATAAATAAAAAAAAAATAAAGTCCTTTTAAAAAAAAAAAAAAAAAAAGAATGATTGGTACAAGTTCTTTGTATGTTGGTAGAATTTGCCTGTGAAGCCATCTGGTCCTGGATTTTTGTTTGTAGGGAGGTTTTTTTTTAATTTTTAATTTTTTAAAAATGATTTTTATTTTTTCCATTAAGCTGGTTTACAGTGTTCTGTTAATTTTCTACTGTACAGCAAAGTGACCCAGCCACACATACATATATACATTCTTTTTCTCACATTTTCCTCCATCATGCTCCATCATAAGCAACTAGATACAGTTCCCAGTGCTATACAGTAGTTTCTCATTGCTTATCCATTCCAAAGGCAATAGTTTGCATCTATTAACCCCAATTTTGATTTTATTAGAGATTCTATTTCACTTCTAGTGATTAGTCTGTTCAAGTTATCTATTTCTCTTTGATTTAATTATTTCACTGTTACAAAGTAGTTGTACACAAGTTTTGTTAGAGATTTATCATCAGAGCAGATCACAGAGCAGGTGTGAGGTTTCTCTGCTTCTTCATTCCTGCAGCACATGGTCTTATGGAGATAATTTTATGAATCCTAGGGTCTGAAAGCACTGCTTTGGTAGATCTTACGAAATGTCTTATGTGCATCTGGCATGAATAAATGTCTTAAGTGGTGGGTTAAATGGTGGGCATGAATGAAATGATAGGTTTCGCCATTTCTTGGAAAGAAAACCAAGATCACACTTACATAATTATGTTAAATCAAAAAAAAAAAAAATCCATGGCCGCGTTCATTTGGTACCTAAACATATCATGGTGCTTTCTCATTGCAGCTTCACTTGTGTAATGAGGATGGATATTACTACTCCCATTTACACAAAAGTAAACAGAGTATTCTAGTGACTTTCCAAAGGTCACATTCTCATCAGGAGATTGTGAACTTCTTAAGCATAGATACTACCTTATTATTGTTATTACTATTATTATTTTAATCTCTGGTGATGCTCAGTAAAAGTCTGAATGAATGAAGGGTAGAGTTGCGTTAGCTGGGAGCTTATTTTATACCTAAAGGTTTGTATCTCTTAATCTCCTACCCCTATATTGCCC
Organism: Sus scrofa; assembly: GCF_054392235.1. NCBI lineage: Eukaryota > Metazoa > Chordata > Mammalia > Artiodactyla > Suidae > Sus > Sus scrofa. The sequence goes on from NC_139393.1 coordinate 72,477,658, forward strand.
CTACCCCTTTCCTGTCTCCACTTGGTAACCACTAGTTTGTTTTTTGTAACTGTGAGTCTGCTTTTTTTTGTTGTATTCCCTAGGTTTTTTTGGTATTTTTTTAAAATTCCACAAATAAGTGATATCATATAGTATTTGTCTTTGTCTGACTTATTTCACTTAGCCTAATGCCTTCCAAGTCCATCCATATTGCTACAAATGGCAAAATTTCATTCTTTTTTGTGGCTAGTAATATTCCTTGGTATGTATATCTTGGTAATCAGCTATCATTTCTTTTGGATAGATATGTTCAAAAGAGGAATTGGTGTTCACATAGTAATTCTGTGTTTAGCTTTTTGTTTTCTCTTTTTTTTGGCTGTACCCATGGCATACTGAAGTTCCTGGGCCAGGGATTGAATCCAGGCCACAGCTGCAACCTGTGCCACAGCGGCGGCAATGCCAGATTCTTAACCAGCTGTGCCCCAGCAGGAACTCCTGTGTTTAGATTTTAAGGAACCTCCATACTATTTTTCCAGCAGCCGTACCCTTTTGCATTCCCTGCAGCAGTTGCGCAAGGACTCCTTTTTCTCCACACCCTCCTTTCTTCCTCCCTGCCTTCCTCCTCCCTCTCTCTATTATTCTCTTTTCTTTCCCTCTTTCTTTCTCCCCCTTCTTTCTATCCTGATTGGTGTGAAGTAGTATCTCAACGTGGTTTTGATGTGCATTTTCCTAATGGTTAGTGGTGTTGAGCATTGTTTCCTGTGCTTATTAGCCATTTGCATATCGTCTTTCTGGTGTTGTTTCATAGACTGTTCTCTCCTCTTGCGTCATCCTCCCGCAGCAGTACTTCAGGTAGTTTTCAATGCCTTTAACAACTGTTCAAAACCATAACTTTGAATGATTATATACTATCCTGCCATATAGGTTCCCATATTGTGATGTTTTCCAAATGTTTTGGGGGTAGAACTTTTAGGGAGTTTTAGTTGTAAATCTTATGGTAATAAATGTCTGTGTGCATATTTATTTATTTTTAATAGACGGCTGGATTTGGTCAAGATAGTTTTTAAGACTCTTCTTTGAGATATATATATGTATATATATATAAATCAATATATATAAATTGCTGTCTAGCAGCATTGTTCAACAGCATGAGGTTTACTTTTTTTATTTTTTAAAAAACTACAAGCTTTATTGATATATAATTGACAGATAAAATTGTAAGATATTTAAGCTGTACAACTTGATGGTCTGATACATGAATTAATACATCAATCACCTCACATATTTACCTTCCCTCCCTCCCTTCCTTCCTTCCATCTTTCTTGTCATGTTCTCTGCATGTATAGGAGGCATAACTTTGCTCTACATTCAAAGTACTCTGCACTTTGAGGGCTCCAGGCTGGCGGACAACTGCTGTGTCTGGCAGGAAACATTGAAGAAGGAGCCTGTAACCCACAACCAAGGAGGCTTCCGCATGGCCTCATTAGTGGGTCTCACTACTTTTCTTTGCTCTCCTCCTTGACTGACCTGACCATGGACCATGATCCATTATCTGTAATTCCAAAATTCAGTGATCTCTGAAAACCAGAAGTTTTCATAAGTTTGCCATCAAAACTCATTAGGCAGCAAAACTAGACCCGAGGCTATGTATAGTCTTTATTTAACCTATTAATGTGACTTTCCGTTTCATAACTGTGAAAGAATAATGTGTTTCTAACACCTACCAGGGGTGTTATATACCATATATTCACCATATTCTCTGTCAAAAATACCCCAAATTAGGAATTTTAGAAAATGTCAAACCCTAAGGGTTTTGTACTGGGAATTTTGGACATATTATATATTTATATATATCCTTTCTTCCTTGGTGTCTCATTCTTTATTTTATTTTTTTATTGCTATTTCCCCAGTACAATTATTTTTCTACTGTACAGCATGGGGACCCAGTTATACATACATGTACACATTCTTTTTTCTCCCATTATCATGCTCTGTCATAAGTGACTAGACATAGTTCCCAGTGCTACACAGCAGGATCTCATTGCTAATACATTCCAAAAGCAGTAGTTTGCATCCATTAACCCCAAGCTCCCAATCCATCCCAATCCCTTCCCCTCCCCCAGGCAACCACAAGTCCATTCTCCAAGTCCATGATTTTCTTTTCTGTGGAAAGGTTCATTTGTGCCATATATTAGATTCCAGATAAAAGTTATATTATATGGTATTTGTCTTTCTCTTTCTGATTTACTTCACTCAGGATGAGAGTCTCTAGTTCCATCCATGTTGCTGCAAATGGCATTATTTTGTTCTTTTTTATGGCTGAATAGTATTCCATTGTGTAGATATACACCACATTTTCCTAATCCAATCATCTGTCAATGGACATTTAGGTTGTTTCCAGCTCTTGTCTATCATGAATAGAGCTGCAATGAACATGCGGATGCATGTGTCTTTTTTAAGGAAAGGTTTGTCCAGCTATGTGCCCAAGAGTGGGGTTGCTGGGTCATAGGGTAGTTCTATGTATAGTTTTCTAAGGTACTTCCATACTGATCTCCAAAGTGGTTGTACCAGCTTACATTCCCAGCAACAGTGCAGGAGGGTTCCCTTTTCTCCACACCCGCTCCAGCATTTGTTATTTGTGGACTTATGAATGATGGACTTAAGTTCTGACTGGTGTGAGGTGGTATCTCATGGTAGTTTTTATTTGCATTGCTCTAATAATCAGGGATGTTGAGCATTGTTTCATGTGCTTGTTGGCCATCTGTATATCTTCTTTGAAGAAATGTCTATTCAGGTCTTTTGCCCATTTTTCCATTGGGTTGTTGGCTTTTTTGCTGTTGAGTTGTATAAGTTGCTTGTATATTCTAGAGATTAAGCCCTTGTCCGTTGTATCATTTGAAACTATTTTCTCCCATTCTGTAAGTTGTTTTTTCATTTTCATTTTGGTTTCCTTTGCTGTGCAAAAGCTTTTCAGTTTGATTAGGTCCCATTGGTTTATTTTTGCTCTTATTTCTGCTGCTTTGGGAGACTGACATGAGAAAACATTTATAAGGTTGATGTCAGAGAATGTTTTGCCTATATTCTCTTCCAGAGTTTGATGATGTCTTGTCTTATATTTAAGTCTTTCAGCCATTTTGAGTTGATTTTCGTGCATGGTGTGAGGGTGTGTTCTAGTTTCAGTGATTTGCATGTAGCTGTCCAGGTTTCCCAGCAATTCTTGCTGAAAAGACTGTCTTTTTCCCATTTTATGTTCTTGCCTCCTTTGTAAAAGATTAACTGACTATAGGTGTCTGGGTTTATTTCTGGGTTCTCTATTTTGTTCCATTGGTCTGTCTGTTTTGGATCCAGTACCATACTGTCTTGATGACGTGGCTTTGTAATATTGCCTGAAGTCTGAGAGAGTGATGCCTCCTGCTTGGTTTTTATTCTTCAGAATTGCTTTGGTGATTTTTGGTCTTTTGTGGTTCCATATAAATTTTTGGCTTGTTTGTTCTAGTTCTGTGAGAAATGTCATGGGTAATTTGATAGGGATTGCATTGAATCTGTAGATTGCTTTGGGTAGTATGGCCATTTTTACAATATTAATTTTTCCAGCCCAGGAGCATGGAATATCTTTCCATTTCTTTACATCTTCTTTAATTTCCTTGATGAATGTTTTATATAAGTCTTTCACCTCTTTGGTTAGGTGTATCCCCAGGTATTTGATTTTGTGAGGTGCAATTTTAAAGGGTATTGTATTTTTGTATTCCTTTTCTATTATTTCATTGTTAGTATACAGAAATGCGACTGATTTGTGAATGTTAATTTTATATCCTTCTACTTTGCTGAATTTGTTGATCAGTTCAAGTGGTTTTGGGTTGAGTCCTTAGAGTTTTCTATGTATAGTATCATGACATCTGCATACAGTGACAGTTTTACCTCTTCTCTTCCTATTTGGATGCCTTTTATTTCTTTTGTTTGTCTGATTGCTATGGCTTGGACTTCCAAAACTATGTTGAATAACAGTGGTGAGAGTGGGTATCCCTGTCTTCTTCCAGATTTTAGTGGGAAGGCTTTCAGCTTTCCTCCCTTGAGCATTATATTTGCTGTGGGTATGTCATAAATGGCTTTGATTATGTTGAGGAATGTTCCCTCTATACCCACTGTGGTAAGAGTTCTTATCATGATTGGATGTTGGACTTTGTCAAATGCTTTCTCTGCATCTATTGAGATGATCATGTGGTTTTTGACTTTTCTTTTGTTATTGTGGTGTATGATGTAGATTGATTTGCAAATGTTGAACCATCCTTGTGAACCTGGGATGAATCCCACCTCATCATGGTGTATGATCTTTTTGATATGTTTTTGGATTTGGTTGGCTAAAATTCTGTTCAGAATTTTTGCGTCTATATTCATCAAAGATATTGGCCTATAGTTTTCTTTTTTGGTGATTTCTTTGTCTGGTTTTGGCATTAGGGTGATGGTGGCATCATAGAATGTCTTTGGGAGTGTTCCTTCTCCTTCAGCCTTTTGAAAAAGTTTAAGGAGGATGGGTATAAGTTCCTCTTTGTATGTTTGGTAGAATTCGCCTGTGAAGCCTTCTGGTCCTGGACTTTTGTTTGTCGGGAGTTTTTTTTATGATATTAAATTTCATGTCTAGTGATTGGTCTGTTCAGTTGATATATTTCTTCTTGATTCAGTTTTGGTAGGCTGTAAGTCTCTAGAAAGTAGTCCAGTTCTTCTAGGTTGTCAAATTTGTTGGCATATAATTGTTGATAGTATTCTCTTATGGTTTTTTTTTTTTTTTTGTATTTCTGTAGTATCAATTGTGGCCTCTCCTTTTTCATTTATATTTTGTTGATTTGGGTTTTTTCTCTCTTCTTCTTGGTGAGTCTAGCCAGAGGTTGTCAATTTTGTTTACCTTTTCAAAGAACCAGCTTTTGGTTTTATTGATTCTTTTCTGTTGTTTTTTTGAATCTCTATTTTATTGATTTACTCTTTGATCTTTATGATTTCCTTCCTCTGCTAACTTTAGTTTTTTTTGTTGTTGTTTTTTTTTTTCTAATTCATTTAGGTGGTGGGTTAAGTTGTCAGTTTGATTTTTCTTCTTTTTTGAGGATGGCCTGTATTGCTACAAACTTCCTTCTGAGCACTGCTTTTGCGGCATCCCATGGATTTTGAGTGGTTGTGTCTTCATTATCATTTGTCTTGAGTTTTTTTTTTTTGTCTTTTTGTCTTTTCTAGCCACCAGCGCCCCCCCCCCCCCGCCCCCGCATATGGAGGTTCCCAGGCTAGGGGTCTAGTTGGAGCTGTAGCTGCTGGGCCTATGCCACAGCCACAGCAATGCAGGATCCGAACCACGTCTGTGACCTACACTACAGCTCACCCAACGCCGGATCCTTAACCCACTGAACGAGGACAGGGATCGAACCCACAACCTCATGGTTCCTAGTCAGGTTCTTTAACCACTGGGCCACCCTGGGACCTCCTTCTTGAGGTATTTTTTAATTTCGTTCTTGATTTCCTCATTGACCCATTGGTTTTTCAGTAGCATGTTGTTTAGTCTCCATGTAGTAGGTTTTTTCTCATTTCTTTTCCTGTGGTTGATTTCTCATTTCATGCCATTGTGGTCAGAGAAGATACTTGAAATAATTTCTATACTCTTAAATTTGTTGAGGTTAGCTTTGTGCCCCAGTATGTGTTCAATTCTTGAGAATGTTCCATGTGCACTTGAGAAGAATGTATATTCTGATTTTTTTGGATGTAATGTGCTGAAAATGTCGATTAAGTCTAACTTTTCTATTGTTTCCTTTAGAGATCCTTTTCTGTCTAGAGGATCTGTCCATTGATGTGAGTGGGGTATTAAAGTCTCCTACTATGATTGTATTCCCATCAATTTCTCCTTTTATGTCTGTTAGTATTTGTTGGAGGTATCTGGGTGCTCCTATTAGGGGCATATATGTTGATGATTGTAATATCCTCTTCTTGAATGGATCCTTTAACCATTAAATAGTATCCTTCTTTGTCTTCCTTTATGGACTTTGTTTTAAAGTCTATTTTGTCTGATGAGTATTGCAACTCCTGCTTTCCTGTCTTGTCCATTGGCCTGAAATATCTTTTCCCATCCTCTCATTTTCTATCTATGTGTGTCCTTTGCCCTAAGGTGAGTTTCTTGTAGGCAGCAGATTGAAGGTTTTTTCTTTTTTATCCAATCTGCCACTCTGTGTCTTTTGATTGGAGCATTCAGTCCACTGACATTTAGGGTGATTGATTATTGATAGATGTTTATTTATTGCCACTTTAAACCTTGTTTTCTAGTTGATTCTATATTTCTCCTTTCTTCTTTTCTTTTGTTGGTTCGATGGTTTGCATTTATTTTATGCTTGAGTACTTTTCTTTTTAGTTTTTGTGAATGTAATGTTCGGTTTTGATTTGTGGTTGCCCTGTGTTTTAAGTAGGTTAACCCTTTCCTATATCTGCTTGCTTTAGCCTGATAGTCATATAGGTTCAAACACAGCATTAAAATTAAAAAAGAATCTATTTTTCTTACTTCCCTTGCCCACATTGTATGATTTTGATGTCTTTTTTTTTAAACATCTTTGTGTTTGGATCTGTATGCTGGCTTATTTAAGTGACTGCTTTCCAATTGTGGTTTCCTCCATCCTGAGTCTTCCTCCTTTTTTTTTTTTTTTTTTTTTTAATTTAGAGAAGCCCTTTTAGTATTTCTTTTAGAATGGGTTTCATCTTGCCCTACTCTTTTAGCTTTTGATTGTTGGATAAATTCTTTATTTCCCCTTCTATTTTAAATGATATTCTTGCTGGATAGAGTATTCTAGGTTGCAGATTTTTTTTCTTTCAGCACTTTAAATATATCTTGCCATTCCCTCCTGGCCTGTAGTGTTTCTGTAGAAAAATCAGCTGATGGCCTTATTGGGGTTCCCTTATAAGTAATGCTTTGCTTTTCTCTTGCTGCCTTTAGAATCCTCTCTTTAACTTTTGCCATTTTTATTATATGTCTTGGTGTGGGCCTGTTGAGGTTCAACTTGTTTGGGGCCCTCTGTGCTTCCTGTATCTTGATATCAGTATCCTTTAGATTTGGAACGTTTTCAGCCATAATTTCTTCAAATATATTTTCAGTCCGCTTTTCTTTCTCTTTTCCTTCTGGAATTATGTGTAGATTGGCCCACTTTGTATTATCCCATAGGTCTCTTATATTGCTTTCATGTTTTTTCATTTGTTTTTCTGTCTGCTGACCTGACTGGGTGATTTCCATTATTCTATCTTCCACGTCACTGATTCATTCCTCCACATTATTCATTCTGCTCTTTATTGCCTTAAGCTCAGTTTGTATCTCTGCGAATGAATTTTCTAGTTTTTCTTGTCTCCTCCTTATATTTTCTAGTTCCTTTCTGAGGGAATCTGCATTACTGTTCATATCCTCTCTTAATTCCTTCAGTATTTTCTCTATCTCCCTTTTGAACTCAAAGTCTGTCAGACTGCAGAGGTCTGTTTCATTGTTGACTGCTTTAGGTGAATTCTCCCATTGCTTTAACTGGGAATGGTTTCTGAGCTTCTTCATCTTGCTTGTGTTTTTTTCTTTGGATTTGGGGAAGCCAAACTGTAGTTTGGCACAGTCCAGGGAGGGCCAGCGAGCAGCTCCCAGCAGGCAGGCAGTGGTGCCTGGAGCTTGGTGGGCTGGTGAGCAGCTCCCTGCAGGCAGGGGGTCCGAGGTGGATGGCAAGTGGCTTCTGGCCCCGTGGGGGTGGGGATGGAGATGGGGGTTTGTGCTGGGAACACTCCGCTCTCTGTGAGCCAGTGGGCATGCATGCATGCTGGGGCACAAGGAGTTTCCTATGGCTGCCCACCCCTCCATCTCTCCCCTCCCCAACACTGGCACCTTGTCTCTCCTGCAGGATCAGACCTTCTCCCGACTTCCCCCTGCCATGCCTTTCCACTCCCCAGCCCTTAGCATACAGCTCCCTCTGCACGCGGTGCACCACTCCCTAGTCCCTTCAGGCTGTATCTGCACCACCAAACCCAGTCCATTCCCAGAAACTGACCTCCGGACCCTAAGTCTCAGCACCCAGCCCCCACCGAAGCGTCTCAGGATGTGGTGTCTGTGCCAGTGGTTCAGATGGTCTGCGCATCTCTCACTCTGCTTCTCAGTTCTCAGCCCTGCTGCTGCGCTTTTCTCAGCCTCTTGGAGTTCCCTCTGACTTGGCCCATCTTCCCATCGGTTAGGTGCTTCCCAGGGTGGGGGTTCCCTTTGTCCTTCACAGCTCCCGCTCGGGAGCGCTAGTCCTGTCCTGATTCCTTTTCTCTCTCTCTCTTTTTCTTTTGTTCCACCCAGTTATGTCAAGAGTTTCTTGCCCTTTTTGGAGGTTTAAGTTCTTCTGCCAGCATTCCGTTGACGGTCCGTGCGAGTCGTTTTACATGTAGATGTGTTTTTTGATGTGTTTGGGGGAGAAGGTGAGCGCCTCCTCTTACTCTTCCGCTGTCTTGCCTCCTCCTCGAGGTTTACTTCTAGTTGAATGTATTCCTACTCCCACTTTGTAGGTGCTGAGCAGGGTGGAATTATTTCAAACACCTTACTCATCCATCTGCTTTCCTTCTTTCAGATACTGTTATCTACTCTAGCCTTGCTCTCTGGTCTCACTCTCCTTTCATTCTCCTTTGTCCTGAGGTCTGTACCCTTATTTCTTCACCGCCATTTTAGTTGGAATTTGGGAGAGAACAGGAGTTGCACATTCAGTGTATCAGTTTTTTTTGGTCTGCACCCATGGCACATGGAGATTCCCAGGCTAGGGGTTGAATCAGAGCTCCAGCTGCCAGCCTACACCACAGTACCTCAGGATCTAAGCTGCTGCTTCAACCTACACCACTCCTCACAGCAATGCCAGATCTTTAACCCACTGAGTGAAGCCAGGGATCAGACCCACATCCTCATGGATACTACTTGGGTTTGTTTTCACTGAGCCACAATGGGAACCTCTAGTATAGTAATTTTAAGTTTATAATTTTCTAAAATCTTGTGAATAATGCAAAAGTCTATGTTCTCAATCAGTATTTCACTTTAGAAAATTTGGACAAACAGAATTGCATTCTTATAAAAGTTAAGGGTTGAATATAGTTAACATTCTAGACCAGAGGTTGGCAGACTTTTTCCCTAAAGGAACAGTTAATAAATATTTTAGGCTTTTCAGTCTCTGTTGTATATTTTTCTATTTTTTGACAACTCTTTAAAAATGTAAAAAAATATTCTTAACGTGAAGTCTCTGGGTTGTTTTTGGCTCAGAGGCTGCAGTTTACTAAACCGCTCTTCTGGATTTATTTGTAGTGATCTGGCTAGGCAAAATGACCCAGTATTGATGAAGAAAATCTTTTCTTAATGCCCCCCCCCCCTTTTGTCTTTTTAGGGCCACAGTTGCAGCATGTGGATGTTCCTACGCTAGGGGTCAAATTGGAGCTGTAGCTGCTGGCCTACACCACAGCCATAGCAACGCAGGATCCGAGTCACATTTGCAGCCTACACCACAGCTCACAGCAACATCGAATCCTTAACCCATTGATCGAGGCCAGGGATCGAACCTGTGTCCTCATGGATGCCAGTCAGATTCGTTTCCACTAAGCCACAACGGGAACTCCATTGTCTTTCTTAATACAGTTGCAAACTCTCATACTTTTCAGGTGATGTGGTTTTTTGAATATGGTACCAAGAGTTAATATTTATTGTTTTAATTTTCAGATGGTGACCCTGATAACTATATTGCTTACTATCGGAGAGCTACTGTCTTTTTAGCAATGGGCAAATCAAAAGCAGCCCTTCCTGACTTAACTAAAGTGATCGAATTGAAGATGGATTTCACTGCAGTAAGTGCATCTAAACTTGCTTTAAAGGAGAATTTAGGGAAACTCGGAAGAGGTAATTTGTTTCTTCAGGTGAGGACTGGCATAGCTGGAGGATAGAGAAGGCCCCTGTGACGTGGTGGACCAGGCAGCAGCAGAAAGTCGGTCCCTGCAATCAAAGGTCTACGGGAAGGAGGAACAGTGGAGCAGGTCCCTGAGGTGATTTTGAGAAGCTTGGCAGTGACGTTAGCTTTGTGGCTTAGAAACCTGTCTGTGTGGAGGATGGAGTGTGTGAGGCTGAGAAATGATTAAGAGGCTGTCAGGTGACTGGTGACAGTTTCAGTTAAGGCTGCAGTGGAGAGAATGAAGAAGAGAGGGTAGCTCAGTTAGGCACTGGTTTTTGATGAGGACACAGTGCTGAATTAGCTAAGAGTTGTCCTCTGAAGCAGCACTCGAGCTTCAGAAGCAGAGGCATTTATGGTCTGATGGGATATCCTGAACACTGGCAGGTCACCTTAATGGCTTAAAATAACAGGGCTAGTTACATTGTTTCAAAATTAATTTGGTAATTCATTTATTGTTTATGTGCTGTTGTAATCCAGAAAGGATTTTAGATGACTGATTAAATATGGGTGAATATTTGTCTTAAAATGTTACTTTTATTAGTATTATTTTAAGATGGAAACCACAAGTGTCAAATTTTTCTCTATTACTTTAGCCAGCTAAGCATAATCTTCCATAAAGGTGAAGGAGCTCATTTCCTAGTATTACAACAGCTATTAGCTAGTTGAAGTGGCTTTCATCTGGCTTTTTATGTGTGTTGATGCATTTAATGGAGGATTAGGGAGATTTTTATGTACCATAAAAATAAAATGTGAATTTTAGTAGAATGTTGATATGTGTGGATTCTGTCTTATGGTAGACATTGCTCACCAGAGAGTTGGTATTCTTGGAAGGGGTGGGATTGTGTGCATTAGAAGAGGAATATCAGATGATTGATGCATGTTGAAAGAAGGAGACATTGTTATTCTGGTTATAGTGGAGTAAAAATGTGCATTAAGAGTTAATAAAAAAACAAAACTTTCTAGAGCTTTGATTGATAAGGTCCCAAATTATACAACTTTCATTATAATGGCAAAAAGTTATCATGATGGCTTAAAGTACTTTTTAAGTGAGATCCAGTTCACTTATCATCAAACCCACCCTTTTTAAAAGTGTATAATTCAGTGGTTACTAGTATATTCGCAAGGATCTGAAAGCATCACCGTTATCTTATTCCAGAACATTTTTATCATCCCCAAAAGAAACCCTATACCCATTAACAATCACTTTTCATTTCTGTCCTAGCCTCTGGCAACCACTTACTTTCTATCTCTAAGGATATGTCTGTCTTGGATATTTCATATAAATGAAATCATAAAATATGTGGCCTTTTGTGTCTGACTGCGTTTGCTTAGCATAACTTTTTTTTTTTTTTTTTGCCTTTTTAGGGCCACACCCATGGCATGTGGAAGTTTCCAGGCTAGGGGTTGAATCGGAGCTGTGGCTGCCTGCCTATACCACAGTGCACAGCAACACCAGATCCTTAACCCACCGAGCAAGGCCAGGAATCAACCCTCATCCTCAGGGATATTAGTTGGGTTCATTACTGCTAAGCCACAACAGGAACTCCTTTTCAAGGTTCATCCATATTGTAAAGTACTATTGTGTCAGTACTTTATTCCTTTTTATCACTGAATAATATTCCATTTTATGGACATATCACATATTGATTTATTAGTTGAATTTGGTTTGTTTCTACTTTTTGGCTATTCTTATGAACATTGATGTATAAGATTTTGTGAGGACACGTTTTCATTTTTTTTTGGCTATAGTAAACAGTATTTTACTGTAAAAAAAAAAAGTAGGAAACATACTTTAGCAACATTTGTACACATTCATTTGTTCCTGGAACTGTTCTCAGGGTACCAAGTCAAAGAGGTAAGGAAAAATTAATATTTCATTGGCTTATTTAGTTTTATTCTTTGTATTTAAAGAAAATTTAGAAATGCATAGTATTCATAATACACTTTTTTTTTTTTCTAGGCAAGATTACAGAGAGGTCACTTATTACTCAAACAAGGAAAACTTGATGAAGCAGAAGATGATTTTAAAAAAGTGGTAAGTTCAGTACAGTTTTTGTTTCTGTGATGATGTTACTTTGAATGAACATAAACTTATTGCTTATATTAAGATATTTATTAATAATAGTACCTGAAAGGGAAAAATCACTTGATTTGTCTATATATGATTCGTAGTCCTTAGACTTGATATTTAGTTGCTGCCATCAAAGAGTCACTTTGCTAGATGGAAGGTAAAGTGTATGGAATAGATAAGTAATCCTAACTCAGTTTATGTGGCTTATATTCTGCTTTGTCCTCCATGAGAATCTAGAAATGTCAGCTGAGCTGTTCTAAATGTTGCCTGAGTGACTTGGGAAACCTTTTATTTGATTTGAAAAGCATAATGAAACAGATTCTGAAAAGGGAATTTTGCAGTCACCCACATGGCTAGTTCACAAAGTGTATTTTGGATGTGTTGAGGGAGATGTTACAGATTACATGTAATTGAAGGCATTATCTCCTGGAAAAGGATTTGAAGAAAGATAACTAGCTAATGCCTTTATGCCCTCATGGGGCTTGTTTTAAGATCTGCTTTTTTGTTCCACATGGCTGTTGTAAATTGTACTGCAGAGAACGTTGGGGTGCATGTATCTTGAGTTAATTTTATATAACCTCTGAGGTTTAGGTCGAGATTTATTTGTTTTGCCTTTGAATGTCCCACTGTTCCAGCACAATATTTGAAAAAGTTTTCCTTCATTCATTGAATAGCTTTTGCACCTTTTAAAGTAATCAATTGTCTGTACTTGCATGGGCATATTTCTGAATTCTCTATTCTATTCTCTTGAGCTATGTGTCTATCCCTCTGCCATGCCTGCAGTCTTTTGATTACCGTAGCTCTGTAGCAAACCTTAATAACAAGTAGACTGAGTCCTTCACACTTTATTCTTCTTTTTTCAGGATCATTTTAGCTATTCTGTGGTCTGTGCTTTTCTATATCAATTTGGAATAAGTTTGTCTATGTCTGCAAAAGAGCCTTGTTGATATTTTGATAGTAATTGCAGTAAACCTATAGGTCCATTTAGGGAGAATCGTCCTCATTATTATGCTGAGTTTTCCAGTCTGCGAACCCTGTCTGCCTCCCCATTTGCTTAGCTCTTTGATTTCTTTCATCAGCATTCGGTAACTTACAAAGTACAGATCCTGTACATGTTTTGTTAAATGTGTACCTGATTATTTCACTATTGGCATGAGTGATTTTAAATAGTACTGAGTTTTTAATTTGTATTTTTCACATTGAATAATTTTTTTGTGATTGTTTCATCAAGAAAGTACTCATCTTGTACTTAATGAGAAAAGTTTTAATGGACATAATAGAGGAGAGACCAAGTTAAATGTTACCACTGTAGAAGTCATTTTTAAAATATATGTAACGTCAATTTTGTTGTAAGAATAAATTAGATTGGATTTGCTTTAGAGAAAAATACAAGTGCAGAATTCATGCATTTCAGAAGTATTTAATTTTTTTTTTTTTTTTTTTTTGTCTTTTTAGGGCTGCACCCTTGGCATATGGAGGTTCCCAGGCTAGGAGTTGAATTGGAGCTGTAGCTGCAGGCCTACACCACAGCCACAGCAGTGCAGGATCTGAGCTGTGGTCTGTGACCTACACCACAGCTCACACCAACACCAGATCCTTAACCCACTGAGTGAGGCTGGGGATCAAACCCACAACCTCATGGATACCATTCAGACTTGTTACCACTGAGCCATGATGGAAACTCCTTTAGTGTTATGTTTTATTTGAAGTAGATTTACCTGGAATACCTGGATTTAACATTTAGATTAATAACTAGAGGATCTCACATGCGTATCCTTTGTCTGAAAAGTAAGTCAGTGCCTTCTAAGGTTATGAAGGCTGAGAGGGAGACAGGATCAAGAAATGGGATACTGAGATCTTCTCAGTTAACATATGTAACACTGATTTTGAGCTTTTGGAACCTAGATTCTACTGCAAAAATGATACTATAACCAGGTGAAATAACACGGAGATACAAATTTGAAGCCAGTATCTGCAGTGTTCAGTCTTTCTAAATGAAGAGATAAACATGAGAAGTATTCAGAGGGACCATATCTGTTACGTTTACCAAAAGTAAATAAATAGTACTGAGCCTAATGATGGGGCTTCACGGAAGTTTTTTCTGACATATTATACTGTTGCTGTTGCAAATACAAACAGAGCTTTTACTTTAAAAAAAATCTAATAAGTATTATAAAAGGAAAACATTTTTCCCAAAGATACTTACTGGAGTTCTATTTGTTTTGGAAACTTGGAAAATATTTTATCAGCATGATAAAATAATATTCATTGACAAGAATTACTTACATATGGTATTGATTTATAGACTTAGACATACAAAATAAAATCAATTAAAAGGCAAAATAGAAGTTGTGTGTAAATGTTGTTTATAACTGAAGAAAACTGTGCTAAATTGGTATAAGTGGCAGTTATTTAAAGTTAATAGCTTCTTTTGCTTTTGTAAGTTGTATATAACAGATTTTGCAGAAAAAAGAAAAGCTTTGGAATATAGGCAGGAAGCTTGAGTTTTAATCTGACTTTGTCCTTCAGCCATGATTTGCACACCATTCTGGATGCACAGGGCACATTGCTCAGTGATCTGCACATGTATTTTGCTTGATCATTGTTCCATCTCTGGGTGTGGTATATTCTTAGTCTCCTTTTATGCATCCATGGAAATTGGTGTTTAGAGAGCTTTAGTAACTTGCTCAAGCTTATACCACTAGTAAACAGGGAAGTTGTAGTAAAGATTCCAGAACTTGCACTCTTGGACAGGGTACCCTTCCTTTCCATGTAGAAAAAAGAGAAAAAGAGAATCTGATAAATTGGGATGCCCAAGTGCAAGTGGATTCATCAAATTCTCCTTTAAGGCCTTGAAGGCTGTTTTGTCTAATTCTTCCCATGGTATTGGGTCTGGGTTGTTCACATTTAGTAAAGCATGCAGAGGTTTGGCCATAAGAAAGAAATTTGGAATCTAATTTTGTCAATAACCAGCTAGTTCTCTAAAGTTAGTTTAGGACTTGGGGACACTTAGGACACCATGAAGTCTATTTAGATCCAGGTGTAACCCTTGTTCTGATATCACATGCCCAATATATCAAACCTGTGTTCAGACAAACTGCTTTTTCTTTGGCAGCCTTCTGTCGCTTTAAGGCTGGGAGCTTCAGGTCAATGCTATCTTCCCATCAGGAGGTCTTGAGAAGGACAGCAGATGATCCACGTATTGAAAGTAGAACCTTTAGGGGACTTTACATGATCCAGATCAGCCTTGAGAATTTGCAACAACTAAGGACTCTCAGTAAAACTCTGAGGTGTTACTGTCCTGGTGGATTGTTTTCTTCCCCCGTGAAGGCAAAAAGGTACTGGCCAGCTTCCTCAGCTGGAATACTAGAGAACACACTACATAAATCAGTTACAGTAAAGAATATACTTTGGTGGAGTGGGTGTGAGTAACATACGGAGGGTTAGGAAAAATTGGACGGACTCAGCTCAGCCCTTTGGTCTTTTCTGCTGGTAAAATGAGTGTTACAAGGGCTAGTACTGGAGAGAATGAGGCCTTGGGCCTTGTAATCTTCTAATATGGGCTTTATGCCTTGAAAGACTTCTTGTAGGGTATTGATTAATTCTGGACAGAGGTTTTGAGGGATCTGTTTGAATCTCGATGGGAGGTGTGCTGTAAATTTTGCCATCAGTTGTAGATTTTGCCCCTAAGGGGGATAGTAGCTGATTCAACAGGGACAGAGAATCAGTGTTTCCAGAATCAGCTCTAGTACTGTCAGGGATGGGACAATAAAACACGTCAAAGGGTCATTTCATTCACCTGGTTCATTGCTTTGATGACCACTGTCAAATACTAGAATTATTTCCTCTTTTGGGGAGAGAGAAATTCTGGCATGAAGACTTGGCCTAATAAATGGAGAGGAGTGGGGGAACTAAGGAGAAAGGGGGTACTGGACTCAGAGGCTAAGCAAAAGGGAATCGATTCAGAGACAGGAGCCTCTTGAGGTTCATTAGGGAGCCCCACTATTTGAACTGATTTAGTACTCAGAGGCAGGGGCTCTTTTATAGCAGAGGAGCTGAGCCCCAAAATGTGGCTCCACTGTCATTTAGGACCAGAAGAGACTTATCCCGTCTTGAGAAGTGTCTCCTCAAGCCAGTTAAGAGGGAGGTCGGGGAGAGCCCCACTGGTTCCTCAGAGCCCTGGCATTGAGAATTTGGAGGATGTTCGAAAGGCTTAAAGTACCTGTATTTGTACCGTTTCTTTTCCAGTGTCCTAGCTCCTTGCAATAACAGCAGAAACTGGGTGGATCTGGTTTCATTTGGGAGCCTTCATTTGCTGGAGTTGAAGACTAGGAACTTGGGCGGTCGTCCTTTGAGGCGACTCAGCTGGAGTGTGAGAGCTGGTTTGCCAGATAACTCCATCTGCAGCCAGCATAGTTTCCCATTCCATCCTGGTCCTTTATACTCGAAGGGAAAGGTCCCGGATCAGCCCAGGAGAAATGTAGGGGTTAAAGTAAGCTACCCAGGTGGACCCAACACCTGAAAGAAGACTAGAATTTTCCTTAAAAACAATTTGAAGTTGATTGTAATACTCATGAACAGGTTAATCAGATTTTTGTGTAATAAAAGTCTGACTTTTTGTTCCAGTGAGATAGGCTTTGGAAAAACCCCTAAGAATGAGGGTTTCCGTGAGGTTGTCTGGTGATCGCCTGAGCCTGATCACCTAAGTTAATTGACTGGCCTCCCAGTTGTACTTCTAGAGACTTTGAGGGCTTCTCAGTTAGCGGTTTTCTTCCAGTGCTGGGCCCTGCCTTTACTGACAGGCATATGAACTAGCTGATGTAAGTCAGAGAAACCAGGTTGATAAGTTTTAATGACTGTATTAAATGCCTCAGCAAATCCGTGAGGCCCCTCAGTTACTTTGGGGAAACCTTTGACTGCGTCTTGGAGTTAAGCTTCAGCCCAGGGAGTCTAAGAAATGAAGGGCTTAGCCTCTGGAGTCTCAGAAGGCTTAATTTTAAAGGCACAGCTTCTGAGAAGTTCAGGGGAAAAGGGAGAGGGCGAGTTTCAGAGAACAGGGGAGGTCTGGTGAGAGAACTAGGATGGGAGGTCTGAGGGTATGGAGGAGGTGGGGGTGGCATGGAAGGGAAGGAGGACCAGGGTGCAAGAGGGGGGGCCTGGCCACAGGAGTGGAGGGAGAGACGCAGGATGGAGACGGAGGCCGAGACAAGGAAGCCACGAAGAGCCTCAGGCTTTGGGAGCCATTTTATTTTCCTTTAATTATTTGTTTGCCCCAGTTAATCTTATTTATTTATTTTTTTCTATTTCTTTTTGGGGCCGCCCCTGCGGCTTATGGAAATTCCCAGGCTAGGGGTCGAATCGGAGCTACAGCTGCCGGCCTACACCCCAGCTACAGCAATGCCAGATCCTTAACCCACTGAGTAGGGACAGGGATTGAACCTACATCCTCATGATACTAGTCAGGTTTGTTACCGCAGAGCCACAACAGGAACTCCTGACCCAGTTAATCATCTTATTTTGCAGAGAAATAATTTTAGACTTCTGATAGCATTGGGGAGCCTCAAAATATCAGTCGAAAGAGGCATTTCTTTCCGTTCTAGATTTCAAAAGTTCACCATAATGACCACTGATATTCTTTTTTTTTGGCCACACCCATGGCATGTGGAAGTTCCTGGTCCAGAGATTGAACCCTCACCAGAGCAGTGACAATGCTGAATCCTTAATCTGCTGAACCAGGGAACTCCAGCATTTAATACTGTCTTTGGTCTGGTTGGTCCATTCAGTTAGAAATACACATGAGGAAGGACCACAGTTTTTAAACATAAAATTGTCCAGAGTCCTTCTCGGGGGTGTTGGGGCACCCTCAAAATATTTGTGGACTGGGACCCCATTTCTCGGAGATTTTTTCCTAGAGTAAAAGAATAACTTGCAAACAGCTTAAACAGTTTACAGCTCAGACAGTTCAATTCAGTTCCAACAGCTTGCAGTCTTTTAAGACCAGCCAATTCTAAGGAAATCGCTTGGTGCTGGGGGAGCCAGGCCAAAGGCTTTTCCCAGCCAGTTTCCAGAGAACAGCCCCTGTTCCAAAGCAGTGGGCTGCTGGCTGAGCCGGCAGTTTCAGGAGAAACAATCACTATTTCCAAAGGAATGGGGCAAAGGCTAGCCAGTTTCAGTGAAACAGTGTGATCTCAAAATCAGACCGAAGTGCCAAATAGGTACTCGCATACAGAGCAAGGTCTTAACTGGTAAGAAGAAGCTTTAAAATAGATCCCAAATAAGCCCAGAGAACTTCAGATGCAAAGAAGGCTGGGATCTGGGATCCAGGAGGAAAACATACCTTCAAATTCCAGGGTTGGGGAGAAAAGCAGTGAGCAGCAATGGGCTCATTTGTGGGTGATGCCGTGGTATGTGCACCAGCTCTGGAGCCATTGGGGGTCTTTGCTGATCCTACCATGTTGACCTTAAACAAATAGATGGCCAGTATTTCTCCAGCACAGGTAGATTTATTTGGGATCAGCAGAGAATTGCAGTACAAAGAACCACGTGCAAGTCCCCAGACAGCAAGGGAAGGAGAGCACTTTTATCGAGGGAGGAAGAAAGTCGGGAGGGCTGCGGTAAACAGAGTCCATGGCTTTCGTGGCTGGGCCCTTGCCAGGGAAGAAGAGCACTCTGCTTTTCCTGTTGGGCTCTGCTGCCCCTGCAGGGCCTGAGAGCCCCCTTCTGGTCTCCTGACTCTGTTTAATTGAGGGTCTGTTGATTAAGTTTTTACAGTGTGCATTCTTTGAAGGCTATTTCTCTGGAATGTGGGCACAGGTCTCAAACGTGTGTGTGCTTTACATGGTGCAGAACATCTGCATTAGAAAGAGTGAGAAAGAGTATAGAAAAAACCTTTGGAAAGATATAGAAGAAACTGATGGTATCAGTTACCTCTTAGAGGAAAAGTATAAAGTGACCTTGGGAAATTCTTACTTAGGAGACCTCATTTTCCTCATTGTGAAGCATAGAAATTGAATAGATGACTTGATCCTATCTGTATTGTTTGGTACCATAACATGGGTGATTTCTGGGTCTGGTTTGAAAAGATAAATTTTATGCTATGACAGTATTTCGTCTTTACCCATTAAAGAATTTTTACATTTTAATTTTTGATTTGTGAATATAGATGGTACATTTTTTTCTTTTCTTTATATGCTCTTAAATGAGCTTTTTGTGGCATTTAAGAGTATTTACCAGTCCCTAAAGCCTATAAAGATTTCATATTACTAACAAAGTCCTATATACAGCCCGATAGCCAGATTCAGTTGCAGATTTTACACCACAGAACGGAAGTGGGAATATTCTTAATCTCTTTTTGGGCTGTGATGAGGATCTCATAACCTGTTAAGTGTGCAGGTTATTCTTCTGCCAGAGCGTCTCCTGTAAACAAGCATCCCCTCAGGTCCACATTGGTTGTCTAGTCCTAGACTGGATCTTAGGCGGTTTAGTTTGTCCTCAGGTGATCAGTGACTCTGCCTGTAAGCAGCGCCTGTGGTCTTGTCTTAGTTTAGTGCACGTTTTAGTGCATAATATTTGCAAGTCAAGTACACTGGTAGGTGTTAGAGGGTTGCTAACAAAGAAAACTAGATTCTGCCTTTGGAAGATTATACCAGGGTAAGAACTAATCAGAGAAATGCTATACCACATGATAAATGCTGCGATTGAGCCCTGTGGGAAACATACAGAGGGTCCCCTAACTTAGCTGGGAGTTGGGGGTCTGGAGTCAGGAAGGGCTTTCCTAAAGGAGGACGGGTATCGAGTCTGAATGTTGAAAGGACGCACCTGTGTTAGCAAGGTGGGAGGAGGACCATCTGGGCTGAAGGTGAACAGCCTGTGCAAAAGCGGGAGGCAGGGCAGAGCCTGTCACCTGGGAAGCTGACGCCTCCAGTAAGACCAGAGCAGGGGTATGGGAGTACTGGACAGGGGAGCTGGTCTCATTGCAGAGAGGACCAGGGCCAGGAGCTGAGTCTCTACAGCCGTGGAAGGTTTGGGCTGGGAGTGTCATGACAGGTGGGCTTTGAGGGAAACAGGTAGACATTTAGAACGTTAGATAAGGAAAGATGCCATGACTGGAGAAGGGAGAAGGAAGAATTAAGTAAGATGCCCAAGTTTTTGGAGTGTTCAAATTGGTATGTGTTCAAGCTGTTCCCTGAGAAATTATTTAGAGGAGAAGAAAGGGTACAAAAAATACAGCTCTCATAAAGACTTCCTGATTCTCAGCAGTTTATTTAATAATTTCTAATCTTTGAATTCTTCCTTTTTATCCCAAAATCCAACATATGGTAAATGCAGTTTAAACTCATCTATCCTTTTTTAAAAAATTTTATTGAAGTATAGTTAATTTATAGTGTTGTGTTAATTTTTACTGTACAGCAGAGTGATTCATTTATACATATATGTACTTTTTCATATTCTTTTCTGTTATGGTTTATCACAGGATATAGAATATTCCCTGTGCTATACATATGCAGCAGGAGCTTGTTGTTTATCCATTCTATTTATAATAGTTTGCATCTGCTGGCTCCAAACTCCCAATCTAACCCTTCCCCAGTGGCAAACACAAGTCTGTTCTCTATGTCTGTGAGTCTGTTTCTGTTCTGTAGATCGGTACATTTGTGCCATATTTTATTTTTATTTTATTTTATTTTTGTCTTTTTAGGGCTGCGCCCATAGCATATGGAAGTTCCCAGGCTAGGGGTAAAATCAGAGCTACAGCTGATGGCCCATGCAACGGCCACAGCAACGCCAGACCCGAGCCACATCTGCAACCTACGCTGCAGCTCATGGCAACTCCAGATCCCTAACCCACTGAGCGAGGCCAGGAATTGAACCTGCGTCCTCATGGGTTCATTACTGCTGAGCCACAGTGGGAACTCCTGTGCCATATTTTAGATTCCAGATATAAGTGATACCATATGGTATTTGTCTTTCTCTGTCTGACTTCACTTAGTATGATAGTTTCTAGGTCTATCCATGTTGCTGCAAATGGCGTTATTTCATCCTTGTTTTATGGCTATAAACTCCTCTGTTCTTAATGTTCAGTGTTTTATCTTATCTTTATTTATTTTTGCTCTACATGCTTTGGGTTTAAGTGAAAAAAATATTTAGATTTAGGCACTGTTTCATGAGATCTGAATATAATGAAGGTAATGATCGGTTTAAATGTTTTATATTTCTGTGTTTTTTATTTTGAAAAAGCTAGCAGTGTGTGTTTTGATTGTGGTGAAGAACCGTATTAGGTAAAAATCAGTGCCAGCTGCAGTTTAATTTTTTTTTTTTTTTTTCTTTTTACGGCTGCATCCATGGCATACGGTGGTTCCCAGGCAAGGGGTCAAATGGAGCTACAGGTACTAGCCTACACCACAGCCACAGGATTCTTAACTCACAGAATCTGCATGTGCGACCTATACCACAGCTCACGGCAACGCCGGATCCTTAACCCACAGATTGAGGCCAGGGTTGGAACCTGCAACATCATGGTTACTAGTTGGATTCGTTTCTGCTGTGCCACAACGAGAACTTCTGCAATTTAATTTCTTTTTTTTTTTTTTTTTTTTTGTCTTTTGTTGTTGTTGTTGTTGCTATTTCTTGGGCCGCTCCCGCGGCATATGGAGGTTCCCAGGCTAGGGGTTGAATCGGAGCTGTAGCCACCGGCCTACGCCAAAGCCACAGCAACGCGGGATCCGAGCCGCATCTGCAACCTACACCACAGCTCATGGCAACGCCGGATCGTCAACCCACTGAGCAAGGGCAGGGACCGAACCCGCAACCTCATGGTTCCTAGTCGGACTCGTTAACCACTGTGCCACGACGAGAACTCTCCTGCAATTTAATTTCTAAATCAAAGGTTCAAACCTTTGACAAGATTTATTCTCCATTGGTAGCTTGTGGACTGTGTTAATTGGAAACAAATCAAACTGACATAAATCCACTATGTATCAAAATAACTTTAGGCAGTATTTTTTCCAACTTTAATCCTTTTTTGCAGAAAGGATGATTATATGTATATATATATATATATATATTTTTTTTTTTTGTCTTTTTTTGTCTTTTTGCCTTTTCTAGGGCCGTTCCCGTGGCACATGGAGGTTCCCAGGCTAGGAGTCTAATTGGAGCTGTAGCCGCCTGCCTATGCCAGAGCCACAGCAACGCAGGATCCAAGCCACGTCTGCGACCCACACCACAGCTCACCACAACGCTGGATCCTTAACCCACTGAGTAAGGCCAGGGATCGAACCCGCAACCTCATGGTTCCTAGTTGGATTCATTAACCACTGAGCCACGACAGGAACTCCGATTATATATTTTATATATATTGCCTCAAGATAACCAAAATAGAAATTTCGAAAGTTAAAAAAAAGACAGCACTTTGTTCTAGGACTTAGATAATTGTGGTTTTCTTTGAATCAGATATAATACTGTATCATATACCATAATTCATAGGATATAAGGAGCCATCAATTGTAAGAAACATTTATGTACTCTTTAAAAGAATAAATGCTGCCAATTAAATAATGCCATCTTATAACTTAATGTTTTCACTTTGTGCTTATAAGATGAGCTGCTTGAAACTTAGACATACATTTTTACTATATCGCCCTGCTCTATTCATTGTCCTTCTGCCTACATTAACTTCTTGAAGGTTTTAAATGGCAGTTAAATTCATGACGCATGGTACCAGCAGTGTTCATAACTGGACTGAACTGTGCTAGACCACTTTTGTGAGTGTGCAGTTATGTTGCTGCGCTGGTGGTAGGACTCCGTCCATTCTGAGACTCATTCCTTTTTGAAAGAGATTGAGATGTACCTTCTTATCAGCTTGCTCAGATGAGAGGCAGCAGGGGAGGAGGGAGAATTGAAGCTAAAAAGATGTCAGCAGGGAATGGAGTCAAACTCGTAATTACAGAAGAGAAAGAGGAATCCAGCATGGCCCCTGGGATTTAGCTTGAGTAAGAAAGAGGAGCCATTTATTGAAGAGGATGGGATGGGAGGGTGGCAGGCAGTAGTTGGAGATGGGCCTTGTTATTGAGATGCCACTTAGATGTCCCACTGGAGATTTCAACTGGGCAGTTGCGTATATGCTGTTGGTGTGTACCTAAGAAGGAATGGTTAAGAAGGGAGGCTTTGGAAATGGTTTTGAGCCAGTTCCCCCCTGTGTAAAGTGGAGGTTAACCTGAAATGGCCTTTAGGGTTTTAGATTTAGTTGAGAATGGAGCCTGAATAAATAAATCACTAAAGTAGATGTGCTCTGCTGTACTGACCTCCATCGTCACCATCTTCCGAAGCATGGGCTTTGCAGATGGAAACTTTAGGTTGAACTACAGCAAGTTGTGTGACCACTCAGTTTCCTTTATCTGTAAATTGGAGATAGTAAAACAGCTCATGGGTAATACTCTTATGTGAAAAAGGAGAAGACAGATAAAGGTAAGCAAGCATGCCATGGCCCAAAGCAGCTTCCTTCACCTTGGACAATTCAGTCTTGCAGGGAAAATCCTCCCGCAAAGTGAGCTAAGGTTCCCAGTTGCTAGTTCCCTGTGAGGCCTTGCCAAAGGTTAAACAGACAGAAAAGAACACTTAAAGTATCGTAAAAACAAAATGGAGAAATACGGACCTTTACTAAGAATTGTCTTATTAAAGTTTCTCAATTTGAGCACTCTCTCCACCAGGTAGGTGGGGCGGGAGAGGGGGGTGTTTTTTAAAAAAATGAATCCGCAGAAGTTCCCTTGAGGGTTAAAGATCCAGCATTTCCACACTGGAGGCACAGGTTGCAGTTGTAGCGCGAGTTGGATCCCTGGCCCCGGAACTTCAGTATGCTGTGGGTTTGGCCAAAAACAAATGAATCCACTAAAAGGGGGAAATGGTGTGATTGGTTAATTGAAGGAGATACATTTCTAGAAATAACCTGCTGTTGTCTGCACCTCACCACAAAGGAGAACCATTAACTGCAATTCCTGTCTTAGTAAGAATATTAGATTTCAGGAATTATTACATATAAACTGTAATCTTTAAAAATTTTCCCCAAAAAATCTGTACCTTTTTAATGTAGGCACTCAGTTTTTCTGAGGCATCAAGCTTAAGACTTTTCCATCTGGTGGAAGAAATTGTTAAAAGTGTTCACAAGACCAGGCTGGGGTGAGAATGAACTGTAGGCAGACACAAGGGATGTTGAGCTGGCAGAAATGGTCTAAAACTGTGGTAATAGTTGCATATTTGGTAAATTTATTAAAAATTATAGAATTGCACACTCAAAATGAGGGAATTTTATGGCATATAAATTATACCTTGATAAAGTTGTCAAAAAACAGAGATGATGTTTAAACCTCCTAAAATCATGTCATAAGCCTTTCAATAAGATATTACTCAGAGTCCCCATTCTGGCCCAGTGGAAACGAATCCCACTAGTATCCATGAGGATGTGAATTTGATCCCTGGCCTCTCTCAGTGGGTTAGGAATCCCGTCTTGCCAGGAGCTGCAGTGTAGGTGCAGATGCGGCTCCAATCCCAAGTTGCCGTGGCTGCGGCATAGGCCAGCAGCTACAGCTCCAATTCAACCCCTGGGAATTTCTATATGCCGTGGGTGCAACCCTCAAAAAGCAAAATTAATTAATTAACTCTTCCTTTCTTTTTATATATTAATCCCTCTAGTATCAAATCTTTTTTTATCCTATACCCCTAAAAATCTTCCCTCTCCTTCAGTTTTCCTATGCTTTACATTACATTGGTAAAATTATCTTAACAAAATAACTAAGAAATATACCTAGAGCAGAACACATAAATCTCAAGTTCTTCTCTAGAGTTCTGTGTAAGAAAGTGGGAAAGTGCTTTCCTTACTTCACCGCGTTCTCCCTTTTCACTGTCCTGAGTAGTTTGTCCTGGCAGGTTCTGGTGACCCAGGGCTCTGGGCTCCAGCTGCACTGCTTGCTCTCATGCACTGTGTTGCTGGGAATAAAGCTGTCTTCGCTGCTGCTTCCCCTGGGGATTAGCAGTACGGGCAAATCAGAGAAGCCAGTGTGCCAGAGCCTCTCTACTGCTTTCCCCCATGAACTTGAGTGTTTGGAAGGGCAGGTCGTTGTACGTATTGCAGGTACTAGACTCAAGAGGTTAAAAACCCTGTTTAATTTAATTTCATATTATTGTTGTAGCTCAAGTCAAATCCAAGTGAAAATGAAGAAAAGGAAGCCCAGTCCCAGCTTATCAAGTCTGATGAAATGCAGCGTTTGCGCTCACAAGCCCTTGATGCTTTCGAAAGCTCAGATTATACTGCTGCTATAACTTTCCTTGATAAGATTTTAGAGGTAAGTGTCTTGGCTCTTGTGGCTGACAAGTCTAACACTTACTGCTTTTTGTTGTAAGGCATGTTGGTATACTTTGGCCTGTTCTATACCACGAAAAACCTAGATAGCATGAAATTAGATGGACTTTGGGGCTTTCGGCTCCTAATTGAAAGATGGTGTTATATAGAACAAAATTTGGGACTGAAATTTTTAGTAAATGAACTGAAGTTGCTGTGAGGCGGGTTCTATACATGGCCTGCTTTGCTATTTTTGTTTGATTTTGCATTTTTGGGGGGAAGAAAACTCTACAGGTTGGATAATGGGGTAAAAGATGAAGCTGTTGGTTGAAGAAAAAGGAAAAGATGATGTTCAGAGCAAGAAGTTTCGAGGGAAGAAGGCAGGAAGAGTTGACAGGACCCAGAGGGTTCTAATAAATAGGGAGTTCTAAGCCCACCTCTGCAAAGACTCAGTGACAAAGGATGCAATGGTTTCAGAAGGAAGTCTAATAAAATATTCCAATGGAAGCAGTCATAATTCATATTTATCACTTTCACAGTGCTTTGTATAGTTTCATCTAATCTTGGCAGTAAATTCATGATGTGTGTAGAATGGCCACTTTTTGATATTTTTATAGAGGAAATCATGTGATGTGGTCCCGTAGAATTCATGGTTTACTAAATTATTTTGTTAGGGCTTTAGTAAGGAAATATAAAGTTAATGATTTTTATCTTCCATTAATTAGACTTTGCATTTTAACCTAGCTTGTTGACCCTGGTATTTAATTTATGGACAGTGTTGAATTTGTATCTGTCTCACTGTATGTGGAAAGTTGACATGACTTGAGAACAGCTCTAAGAAATATCGAAAGACACTTAACACAAGAGATACTTTGTCAATTAGAGCCTAGATTTTATTTTTTGAGACTAGAAACTAGAATTGCTGGTTAAGTACAAAAATCCAACTAGCTATTCTCTTCAAATAGGCTTCACTGGCAACCACCTTCTGATAGTAGATACCATATTTTCTTATTTTCAGTGCTTTAGAATTATGTAATTGAAGCGGGTGGGGAAAGGCCTTGTTTACATACATCCCTCACTGCATTGGAATCTAAGGTATCCTTGGAGAAATTTATCACATCTCATTCTTTTTGTCACATCTAAATTGTATCAGACGTTTTAATATTTCTTACAATATAGAAGTCATCACATTAATTGACTGTTTTGTGTTGATAAATATGTAGATAAAATATGTGGGACGCAAGTAAGAATGTGCCTAATTTACTGTTTCTTTAAGTTTAGTTCTTTTGTTTCTCAAGGTTTGTGTTTGGGATGCAGAACTACGGGAACTTCGAGCTGAATGTTTTATAAAAGAAGGGGAACCTAGGAAAGCCATAAGTGACTTAAAAGCTGCATCAAAATTGAAGAATGATAATACTGAGGCATTTTATAAAATCAGCACTCTGTACTATCAGCTAGGAGACCACGAACTGTCTCTCAGGTCAGTTCAAGTTACATGCGCATTTCATCATCTACTTATTGTTTGCAGTAAGATAATACCCCCGTTTTCTTTTTAATTTGAATTTTAAATGAATAAAATTATGGTTAAGGCTTTTTTATGTATCTATAATTTTGTGTTATCTCTAAGTTTTTCTGCTTCCACATAGTTATTTCATGGAGTTTGTGCATTAAATAAATAGGAGGGCTGTTATATTTGCAGCAAAATAGTGTTTAATATATCTCTGCTTATTTGCACTTAAACTAATAAGTGCGTTAATAAGTTAATAATACAACGCCATATATAAAAGCGTATGGTAAATTATGAAGTCAGTATGTTTTGTTTGTTACAGACGAAATGCCTTTTGTTGTGATTTCTGTGTTTAATATAAAGAAACTACTTACTGGTTATTTTGACTTGGAGTATTTTCCTTTTTTTAATACATGAACAGTGAAGTTCGTGAATGTCTTAAACTTGACCAGGATCATAAAAGGTGTTTTGCACACTATAAACAAGTAAAGAAACTTAATAAGCTGATCGAGTCAGCTGAAGAGCTCATCAGAGACGGCAGGTAAGAACACTGTTTAGAGGAGCTCACCTTCCCTCGTGTCTGATGGGGCGCAAAAGAACCACCGAACTGCTTGCTCTTTCACTCCTTGCTGTTGACGGTGGGGTAGCTTAGATGGCAAAGCTGCCGCAATTGTGCACTTTTAGAATAAGGCAGAATGTAAATAATGGTAATTGTATTCTCACCAGCAGATTTATTTATATTTCACCAAATATTTATTGTGTTTCTCTCGTATCAGGCACTGACTATATGTACTGGGGGTGCAGAAATGACTATAATGCTAGTTTTGGTCTTAAGAAGCTTATAGTTTAGTGTGGGAGACGGGCATGTAAATTAATTATTAGAAGGTAATGTCGTCTCTCTTGAGAGAGAGCGGTGTATACGGAGCATGCTGACATTTTCTTCAGGGTAGGGTTCTGGGGTAGCGGTTCGTTCGTTACAGCACCTGAAAATTATTCCACTGTTTCTTTCTGGCCTCCATGCTTCCTGATGAGAAATCCATTGTCATTCCGATTGTTTCCCCCCTAAAGACAAGGGGTCATTTTCTCTGACTGCTTTTAAGATTTCTTCTGGAGTTCCCACTGTGGTGCAGTGGGTTAAGGATCTGACGTTTCTGTGGGTTCGATCCTCAGCCTAGCACAGTGGGTTAAGGATCCTGTGTTGCCACAGCTGTGGCATACGGTTGCAACTGCAGCTCTGTTCATTTTTCAAATTTATTTTCTCTCTGTTCTTCAGATTTGATCATTTCTCTTGTTCCATTTCACTGATTCTGTTCTGCCTTTTTTTTTTTTTTTTAAACTGCATCCATAGCATGTGGAATTTCCTGGGCTGGGGATCAGACCTGAGCCACAGCTGCCACCTGAGTCGTTGCAGTCAGATTCTTAACCCTCTGCATGAGGATGGGAACTTCCCATCCATTCTGATTTTGAACACATTCAGTGAGCTATTTATGTCAGTTTTTTATGTTTTTCAGTTCTAAAAATTCTATTTATAATTTTTATATCTTCTGTTTCTTTGCTGAGATTTTCCATTTCTTCGCTGAGGCATTCTAGTTTTTTATTTGCTTTAAGCATGTCTGTTATAGTTGCTTTTTTTCATGGCTGCTTTAAAATCTTTGTCAGAGAATTCCAACGTCTCTGTCCTGTTGGTGTTGGTTTGAGATCCTCCTGTTTCTTGGGATGATGATTGGTGTTTAATTGTAACCTGGATATTTTCATTTTATAAGATTCTGTTTTTTGTTTAAATTTTCCATTTGGGGTGGGTTTCTCTCACATTGTTCCAGCAAAGTGAAGATGAGGAGCTGAGGGGTGGGTACCACCTTGTTAACTGCCAGACGGAGATAGAAGTTCCCACTTGGGGAGTTCCCTTTGTGGCTCAGCAATAATGAACCTGACTAGTATCCATGAGGATGTGGGTTCAATCCCTGGCCTCACTTGGTGGGTTAAGGATCCGGCATTGCATGAACTGTGGTGTAGGTCACTGACGTGGCTCGGATCCCGTATTGCTGTGGCTGTGCCTGTGTTGTAGGCTGACAGCTGTAGCTCTGATCCGACCCCTAGCCTGGGGGCTTCTGTATGCCGCAGGTGTGGCCCGAAAGATTAAAAAAATTTTCCCACTTGGCCTTTTTTGCTACTTGGGGTGTGGGATTCTCATTACTGCTTGGTGTAGGTGAGAGTTCTGGGTACTCATTGCTGGCTAGGGATGAAAATGAAAGTTCTGGTTCCCAGCTGGGCCTTCTCTGACACCACGTTGGTAGGGTGTGGACACACCTCAGTACAGGCTCACCAGGGAAGAAGTCCTGGCTCTCTTGACCTGCTGATGCCGATAGGGGTGGGACCGTAATTTTCTCATCTCCTCCTTTCTGAGTCTTTTCATCCTAAAAAAGTATAGTGTCCGGGGTATTTACCCAGGTGTCTGGCTGGAGAGAATGGGGAAAGCACATCTACTCCACCTTCCCAGGAGCAAACCTCTTCTTTTCTAAGTGAAGCACAGTGTTTCGTAATTGAACTTTTAAGTTCTAACTCACTATAGATTGGCATGGAGTTTTAAGAAGTAAGGTGAGTTCTCGCTTACTCTGTGCAGTTTCCTACAGTTATTCCATCTGGGAAATCTAGAAAACGGTATCCTAACTGGAATTTTGACATGGATGGCTAGCTTTCGTTTTAAGTGTTATATTTAAAGCTGTGTTTTAATACATCAGCACGTAAATGAGAAGAGCAGCACTTTGGGAATAACGTACCACAGTGGCCAAATCTGTCTTCTGGTTGGCTGCTGCTAAGGAAGGTACCAGGGGATAGCATGACCAGTACTGGAGACCAGTTTACAAACATGCCGAAGTAGCTCTTACTGTTCTTCGAAAGCTGGTCAAGTTGGGACTTTAAGCAGGTTTCTTCTGCAAGCAAGTACATTGTACTTAGTGAATATTAATATTCATTATATAAAGTAACATGTAATGGGCTTTGTTCTTTCATGGACATATTTACGAACCAAGAAATAAAATCTGATCTCTGTTTTGCTGAAAGTGCTTTATGTTGTCAGACCTTAACGAGATGTTTTTCTCAGTATCAGACTCATGGGCACTTTCTGTGCGTGTGTTTATCTGTTTCCTCTCAATTGCAGAGAGAACCTTCCTTGCTGTTCTAAATTGATAAAGTAGAGGTGGTCTTTGAAGGCATGTGCTCATTTAGGTCAATTGATGAAGCAACATATAGTGAAGAGTAGAGGGCTCTTTCTTTAGCTGTGGAAGTAGAATTTCATTTTACTCATCACGATTTGCTCATTTAACAGATACACAGATGCGACCAGCAAATATGAATCTGTCATGAAAACAGAGCCAAATGTTGCTGAATATACAATTCGTTCAAAAGAAAGGATTTGCCACTGCTTTTCTAAGGTAAGAGTTGACTCATTTCCAGACTTGTAAAAACTTGACATATGGAATAACAACCATAAATCCTTTTCTCACATTGACTTTTAGGATGAGAAGCCTGTGGAAGCTATTCGAGTGTGTTCGGAAGTTTTACAGGTGGAGCCTGACAATGTGAATGCTCTGAAAGATCGAGCAGAGGCCTATTTAGTAGAAGAAATGTATGATGAAGGTAAATCCTTAAGGAATTTGGTTTGTGGTCCATAAAAGTTGATGTATATGCAGTTAGAACATGTTTAATATCCTTTTGTTTAGAACAAATTTATCCCAGTACCTGGAACTGTTGGCAATTTTAGAAAAATGGCAGAGAATCTGAAAATCACACTTTTCTTAGTGGAATATGAAGAGTGTACCATATGAGGAAAGAGGTCTGTTGAAGCCAGTGGAACATAGAAATAAAAGTGTTAGCTCTCTCTGTTGTAGACAAGTTAGAATAGATAAATAAATAGCAAAATAGAAACATTATAGATCTCAGTTCCAGAGGGAATCACTGCTCATTTTAGATTTATGTCTTTCAGATTTTTTTTTTTTTTTTTTTTTTTTTGGTCTTTTTAGGGCTGCACCCACAGCATATAGAGGTTCCCAGGCTAGGGGTCCAATCGGAGCTGTAGCTGCTGGCCTACACCACAGCCACAGCGATGCCAGATCCCAGTTGCGTCTTCGACCTACACCACAGCTCACGGCAACACCGGATCCTTAACCCACTGAGCGAGGCCAGGGATTGAACCCACAACCTCATGGTTCCTAGTGGGATTTCTTAACCACTGAGCCATGACAAGAACTCCATGTTTTGTTTTGTTTAATATCTTTCAGATTTTTATCTATGCATAAGTACATGAGTGAGTTCTATGCATATATGTAATATTCTATACATATACACAGTATTCATACTATACTTACCGCAGACGTATATGTGGCATATATGCCTAAATATAAAATGATCCTTGTGACCTTTAGTAAATGTTAGGATAGCTCCTAATCCTACTTCGTTCAAGTTGAAGTAGCAGAGTTTCCTGCTAGAAGTTGTAAGGACCTTGAATAAAGGCAATGTCCTAATTTTGGAAGATAACTGGCCTGTCGGGCCAGTCAGAAAAACACTGCATCCCCTTTAGTGCCAACCCTGTGACTTCCTATAGGAAACACCAAGGAATCCATGAGTTTAATACATAAATAGAGAAACAGAAAACATTCACCGTAGTGAAGCAGTATTATCTGACAGCAAAAGACACGTCATAAAGCAGATTTTCAAGTGATCAAGAGCTTAAAGTGTTGAAAATAAAAATATTAAGGAAATAAAAAAGGAAAAGACACTGCAAGTGTGGGAGAGGATGTAGCCGGAACAGAAGCCCAGAAGGCAGGGGAACAAAAAGGCCGACTGCAGTCAGTCTACTGAGACAATAGAAATAAAAGCAAAAGTAAACAAATGGGACCTAAGCAAACTTACCAGCTTTTGCACAGCAAAGGAAACCAAAACCAAAACAAAAAGATAACCTACAGAATGGGAGAAAATATTTGCAAAGGATGCAGCTGACAAGAGCTTAATCTCCAAAATATGCAAACAACTCATACAACTCAACAAAAAACACAAACAACCTAACTGAAAAATGGGCAGAGGACCTAAATAGACATTTCTCCAAAGAAGACATGCAGATGGCTGGGAGGCACATGAAAAGATGCCCAACATGGCTAAGTATTAGAGAAACGCAAATCAGAACTACAGGGCAGTGCCACCTCAGCCTGGTCAGAAAGGCCATCATTAATAAGTCTCCAAATAACAAATGCTGGAGAGGGTGTGAAGAAAAGAACCCTCCTACACTGTTGGCGGGAATGTCATGGTACAGCCACTATTGAAAACAGTACAGAGGTTCCTCAGAAAACTAAAAATAGAATCACCATATGATCCAGCGGTCCCACTCCTGGGCATATCCAGAGAAAACTATATTTCAAAAAGATACATGCACCCCTATGTTCATAGCAGCAGTATTCGCAATAGCCAAGACATGAAAACAACCTAAATGTCCTCATTGACAGATGAATGGATTAAGAAGACATGGTACAAATGGAATACTACTCAGCCGTAAAAAGAACAAAATAATGCATTCACAGCAACATGGATACAACCTGAGATTCTCATACCAACTGAAGATTAAGTCAGAAAGAAAAAGACAAGAAGTTTTTGTTTTGGCACAGTGGGTTAAGGATGTGGTGGTGTCTCTGAGGTGGCTTGGGTTATAGCTGAGGTGCAGGTTTGATACCTGTTGGGTTACAGCTTCTGCATTCCTGCAGCTGTGGTGTAGGTCAGAGCTGTGGCTCAAATTCAGTTCTTGGCCTTGGTATTTTCATATGCTGTGGGTGTGGCCATAAAGAAAAAAAATACCATATGATAACACTTATATGTGGAATTTAAAATATATGGCACAAATCAACCTATCTACAAAACAGAAACATACTCACAGACATAGAGAACAGATTTGTGGTTGTCAAGGAGAAGAGGGGAGAGACTGGGATGGACTGGGAGTTTGGGGTTAGATGCACACTTACATTTAGAATGGATGAGCAATGAGGTCCTACTGCGTAGCACAGGGAACTAGATCCAGTCTCCTGGGATAGACCATGATGGAAAATAATATAAAAAAAGAATGTTATATGTATGTATGATTGAGTCACTTTGCTGTACAGCAGAAATTGGCACAACATTTTAAATCAAGTATAATTTAAATTAAAAAAAAAAGCCTGTTGCCTTTCCCAGTGGGGACAGAATATTTGACTAGGACAGAGGGTAGGTTTGGAGAGGAGAAAGTGATCCAGGGGTGTGTTTTTGTTTTGCTTTTTATTTGCCAGTGAGCAAGTATGTGATCTGTGACAAACAAATGTGATCTCTGATAGTGAAGTAGCTTCTTTGAAAGAGAAAAAAACAAAAACAAAACTGACCAAATTTCTTACCATCTTAAATAGAAACAGACAGCATCCATGGAACAAGGCTTCTATTAGTGTCTGTCTACTCTGGTGCTTTGGATATGGCTGGTGATATTTCCTCACTGTTGATGGAGAAATTAGCACACACGTTTTCAATTTTATAATCTGGCAGGAACTGGAATTCTCTTTTTGTGTGTACTGTTAGCACTGTTACCTCTCTTCCACAACAAAGATTTCAACAAAACGTGTTTAAAGCGCAGTGATGTGTCACATGCAGTTAGCGTACAGGCCACATTATGTCCCTGTGCACAGAATTCAACACGGTTTTGTCTCTTCTCTGTTTAAATATAATGGTCAGGCTCGCCCTCAGAATCGGTGTTAGAATGTGGTCTCTTGTAGGATGTAGTTCCGTTGATGGAAGTTTGACTTTTGTGTTGAGCCCTCTGTAATGTGAGAAATAGCTGGCAGTTCTCTCCTACCTCGTGCTGATAGTGAACCTGTGATATAAGGGTCTTTGGATAGAACTTCCTCTTTGTAGACCAAGGATGAGTCTGTATAAACCATCGTGGTAGGAAACTTACTTTCACTGTCTGTATTATAACACTCTCTCAGGAGGTAAACATTCCCGCAACAGTTTTATGAGATATTTCAAATACAGAGAGAAGCCTGACTGAAATTTTGGTAAAAGAGAGTCTTTGTCCAAGTCAGACTCCTCAAGATACAGGACTTGACATTATCCTCTTGGCCCTTACCAGTCGCTCCCCATCCTACCCCCACAGCCAGCCACTATTCTGATTTTTCTGCATCATAGATTAGTTTTGCCAATCCCAGATTTTTTTTTTTTTTTTTGGTCTTTTGTCTTTTGTTTTTTTAGGGCTGCATTCGCGGCATATGGAGGTTCCCAGGCTAGGGGTCCAATAGGAGCTGTAGCTGCCGGCCACAGCCAGAGCCACAGCAACTCGGGACTGAGTCACGTCTGCGACCTACACCACAGCTCATGGCAACGCTGGATCCTTAACCCACTGAGCGAGGCCAGGGATTGAACCCGCAACCTCATGGTTCCTAGTACGATTCCTTTCTGCTGAGCCCCAATGGGAACTCCCCCAATCCCAGATCTTCATATCAACAGAACTATATAGTATATCCTCTTTGTATAGGCTTCTTTCATTTGACATGTTTTTGAGATTTATTCATGTTGTTACTGTCATTGGTAGTTCATTTTTTATTGCTGACGAGCAGAAGTTGGGAAACTTTCCGTAAAGGTCCAGAAAGTAAAATCACAGGCTCTGTGAGTCAGAGTCTCTTGCTACTACTGAGCTGCCACTGCAGCGCGAGAGCAGCCACAGGCAGAAAGCAGACATGTAGACATGTCTGTGCTTCAGTGAAGCTTTATTTTTTTCTCTACTGTAAAAGAGGGGCCAGCATTCAATATTTTATCATTAGTCCTATCCCTGAAGAGTATTCCACTGATGTCTGTGCCACACTCTTTATCCATGTTCTCATGTTTTTGGACACCTGGGCTGATTGTAGTTGGCATGAAGAAAGCTGCTGTGAACATGATGCTGCAAGGCTTTTCTTTTGTTTTCTTTTTATGATCACACTTGCGGTGTATGGAAGTTCCCAGGCTTGGGATTGAACCGGAGCTCCAGCTGCACAGAAGCAGAGCGACATCTGTGACCTACATCAGCTTGTGGTAACGCCGGATCCTTAACCCACTGAGCAAGGCCAGGGATCTATCCCATATCCTCGCAGACACTATGTCGGGTTCTTAACCTACTGAGCCGCAAAGGGAACTCCTCTGCAAGACCTTTTTTTAGACATGTTTTCACTTATCTTGTCTATATGTCTAGGGTAAGGTATATGCTTAGTTTCAAAGGAAACTACCAGGCCCTTTTCTAAAAAGCAATTTCAGGAGTTTGAATCTGACTAGGAACCATGAGGTTGCAAGGTCGATCCATGGCCTCGCTCGCCGTGAGCTGTGGTGTAGGTCGAATCTCGGATCTTGTGCTGCTGTGGCTGTGGCTACGCTGGACCCCTAGCCTGGGAAAGAAAAAAAGAAAAAAAGCAGTTTCAATTTTACCCTTCCATCAGTAAAGTCTAAGAGTTCCAGTTGCTCTACATCCTTGCAAATGTTTGATGTTGTGAGTCTTTTTAATTTTATACATTTCGGTATGTGTTAGTTTCTCATTGTGGCTTTAATATATGTTTCTTTGATGACTAAGGCTGTTTAATACGTTTTCATATGCTGCTTTTGTATTAAAAATTTTACCTTTGGGAAGTGTTCAGATAGTTAACATTTGTTTCTTTTTGTTGGCAATCGAGTTATAGAAATTACGTATATATTTATGTTTTTCTCCTTTATTCTGTTAATATGATAAACTATATTGATATTTATAAGGTTAAATCAACCTGGAATTATTGGGGAGAAATTCTTTTTGGACATAATATATTATCCTTTTAATTTATTTTATTTTTATTTATTTATTTTAAGGTTGCTCCTGCAGCATGTGGAAGTTCCTGGGCTGGGGATCGATTCGGAGCTGCAGCTGCCAGCCATCGCCACAGCCATAGCAACAACAGATCCGAGCCGCAGCTTGCGGCAGCTTGCAGCAAGGCTGGACCCTTAATCTACTGAGTGAGGCCAGGGATCGAACCTGCATCCTCTTAGACACTATGGTGGGTCTTTAACCTGCTGAACCCCAACGGGAACTCTTATATTACCCTTTTTAGATATTGCTGGATTAGATTTGCTAATATGTTTAGAAGTGTGCATCTGTAAGGATATTGCCCTGTAAGTTTTTTTGGGGGGAATATCTTTGTTGGATTGTAGTGTTAAGGTTGTGCTGGACTCAATTACTTAGAAATTGTTCATTTCTTCTCTGTTTTCTGAAAGAGTTGTGTAAGATTGGTATTATTTCTTTAAAGTTTGGGAGAATTCACCAGTGAAACCATGTTGGGTCCAGGAGTTGTTGTTTGTTTTTTGGTTTTTTGTCTTTTTAGGGCCACACTGGCAGCATATGGAGGTTCCCAGGCTAGAGGTCAAATCAGGGCCGTAGCTGCTGGCCTACACCACAGCCTCAGCAGTGCGGGATCTGAGTGCCATCTGCAACCTACACCACAGCTCACACCAACACCAGATCCTTAACCCACTGAGTGAGGCCTGGGATCAAAACTGAGTCCTCATGGATGCTAGTCGGGTTCATTACCGCTGAGCCATGACAGCAACTCCCTCAGGAGAGTTTTCTTAGATTTTGAATTGTTTTGTCTTGTTCTTTTGGTTTGGTTTTCTGCTTCATAGATTCAGTTAGGTATCGGTTGTATTCTTTGCTCATCATCTATGGCTGTAATTTTTTCTGCAGTTTTTCAAATGCTCTATTTCCATTTCTTTTTGTTAGGTCCTTTGGTGTATTTAAATTCCGGGTGGACTGCCTTTCTGTGCTTCTCCCAGGTCTGCTGCAGAGGCCTCGAGCCTTTGTGGGCTCAGCTCTCCTTTTCCTCCTGCTCCCCGCGCCACGTCGGGGGCCCTCCGAGTGCACATCCTCCCTTCTCCTTGGAGAGTGGTTTGGGCCCTGGGTGGGGTTCATGCTGCAGCCGGCTGCCCACATGCCGGGGAGGGCCGCCCAGCTGTTCCCTAGTCCTCTCACCAGGGAACCTCAGCGTGGCCTGGGAGCTCCTCCTGCTTGTGAGAGTCAGACTCCTTGGCCAGAAAGAAGGGCTTCCAGATCTTCTAGGGCCTCTTTCAGTGTGGATGTGGGTTGTGGTACTCTCTGCTTCGCTGTATTCATTATTAATGTGATCTCATTTGCCGTTTCTTCTAGACGTTTGTCCGAATTTCTCATCTGCTCTTTTTCAGGGCTACTGTGGTAGTATTAATTTTTGCCATTTAGTGGGGCAGTGGCTCCTGCACTTACTGTCTGCTGTCTTGATCTGGTTGTTGGCATTGCTCCTTAAGAACTGGGTGAGGGGAGTATGGAAGGAAAAGAATTTGGGAAGAGTGAGGTTTTTTTAGGTTTAGAGGTTATAAAATGGATTGGCTAATATGTGATATTCTGTTCATTCAAGGCCTCAACATTTCGGGCTTATACTTTTTACAGCTTCTCAGTTATATGGGATAAACGTAACTGGGTGTCATTTATCTTTTTTGAAGATTCCCCCTTAAAGAGTGGAAAATGAGAAAATATAATTTAAAACGAGCCATCTAGTTTATGTCCATGGGAAGTCTTACATCATCCATATTAAGTTTCCATTAGTTACCTACCTGTAATCATGGGAATTTTAGGAAACAACCTATAATTTTATATTTTTCCTATATTGGGAAAAATGTTATCTACTGTAAATGTTATTCATAAAAGATAGGAGACAGAAGATTGCTGTAGGGGAGATACTCCGAATAATAAAAACATGTTTTAAATACAGAGTTTGCATAAGTAGCAAACTTGGGTATACTGAAACATTTTCTTCTTGTGTTAAGTTCCTTTCAAGTCTATTTCCTTACTAGCTTGTGATGTCAAGTGCTAATGGCTGTTGCAAGTTAAATCTCACTCCTATTTATAATGGCTTTTGTCTGTGTACTAAATTGGAAAGGTATTTTATGATGTCACCATTGGCTGGGTGACAGTAATATTAATTTTTCCTATTAATATTTAATATGAATATATTGAGGCAGGAATTAGGAAAAAGCTTGAGGTGAAAACAACCCCCTTCCCCCACCCGAGGCCAAGGTAGTGCTGGTCCATTTTTCTGTGTTGTTCAGGCTCGCTCACTCGTCGATCTTACTCTGTTATCTTTCTCATTTTAATCTGACCCAGGTGCCTTCCTAAACCCCGTCCAGGATTAGCTCTTGCTACGATGAACGCTCAGGCATGTTATTTGGAGAGATGTCTCGCCTACAGTGAAATGCATTTCAATAGAAAACTAGAATTTGAACCCAACAATCTATTATTTGAGTAGTCTGTCCAGGGAAGACTTTGAGAAAAAATCTGTGCTGGTGCTTCCGCAAACCTCCCCCAGATGTGGTGATTCAGAAGGACACGTGGGACTCAGAGCTGTTCTGAGGGCTAAGATTTATTCTAGTGAAAAGACACAAAACAGGCTCAGCAGAGGGAAAAGGCGCAGGGCTGAGACCCCCCAGGAGACCGGCGGAAGTGTCTAGGCGTCTCTGACAGTCATGCAACAAGCTTGATTCCACAGTGCATGCAGGTGTCTCCCAGGTAAGCCCCTTAGAGAGCCGGTGCCCAGGGTTTTACTGGGGGCTGGCCAGGTGGGCACCTTCTGCCTGGCCTGTGCTGAAATTCCAGACTCCCAGAAGGCGAGACGTTTAGCATAAACCACATTGTTTGTACAAACAGCTTACGTCCGTGAGCCATTCTTTTCAGGGAACGGAGGGAACAGCCTCCCAGTCACCAGCCAAGGGCAAGCAGGCCCTTCTCTGGGGCATCTCAGGCCTGCGGTGTTGACTCTTCTGTGCATGACGTTAGATTTCCAGATGCCTTGTACTTTCTGAATACTTAAAATAATCTGAAATAAAAGATGCAAAGTGAATTGTCATCAGGCTTCTCACATCAGGACTGTATGTGTTTTTCTGTTTTGATTGACACTAAGAAATCAGGTTTGTAATAGTTTGTGTTGAAACCTGTGGGTGAATTAGTCGTTCTGCTCGCGGCTGGTTC
This sequence comes from Sus scrofa, assembly GCF_054392235.1. Taxonomy (NCBI): domain Eukaryota; kingdom Metazoa; phylum Chordata; class Mammalia; order Artiodactyla; family Suidae; genus Sus; species Sus scrofa. The sequence continues at coordinate 72,516,541 of NC_139393.1, forward strand.
CTCCTGGTCCCTTTCTAAGCCTCTTGTTTTTCTGAACTTCGGCTTCATAGCTGACCAGGAAGATTTGCTTTGCTGCTTTCTTTTTTCCTATGTGAAGGTCACTTCACTCTTTTTTTTTTTTAAAGTTTTATTGACATAAAGTTAATTTTCAAGGTTGTGATAATTCTGCCGTACAGCAAAGTGAGGTCACTTTGGTGTTAATGATGGTAAGACTGCTGTGTGTAAATTGCTGATGCTGAAATACCTCAGTGGTGGGAAGATAATGAGGGGGGTGGGCCGGAAAAAGCAAGGAGAGTGGATGTGATTGAACGAGAGGCCTAAGCTCCCTAAATTCAACCTTACTTACGTCTTTCATAGTTTTGAACAAAATGGTGAAGGTGATGGCACCTCTTCGGTTGTAATGCAAAAGAAGGGGTTGGGGATGGTGACGTCAGCATCACACGTGCAGGGTCAGAAGTTGTAATTCCTCTTACAGCATTATCTTCAACATATTTTGACAGCCATTCAGGATTATGAAACTGCTCAGGAACACAATGAGAATGACCAGCAGATTCGAGAAGGTCTCGAGAAAGCCCAGAGGCTATTGAAACAGTCGCAGAAACGAGATTATTATAAAATCTTGGGAGTAAAAAGGTGAATTAGTAACTTAAAATTTGCATTCATTTTAACCAACTCTTTTATTTTTTTGTTTTAAAGCTGATCTTTGCTTTTTCTTTTATGTAATTGCATAGATTAAACCTTAACAATCTTCAACATCATAAAGGTATTTTGCATATATCACAGATAAGTTTCTTTGGTAGAGACTAGCCAGGCAATGATGGCGAGTTAGCAGCTGGTGACAAACACAGGACAGCATGAACTCCTCCCAGGCTTAGGTTCTTAGGAAGGGGGAAGAGGGAAGCAGGAACTTTCTTTGGCTGGGGACAGGAGGGAGAGGGCTTGGGGAAAAGAACTTCCCCAGGCCTAAAAATAAAGGGGTACTTTTAGAATGAACTTGCAAGCACAGAGAGAATCTAACTTACTCAGTATGTATTTTTCTTCTTTTTTTTAAATTTTCCTTTTTATAGCCTTACCTGCAGCATATGGAAGTTCCTGGGCTAGGAGTTGAATCAGAGCTGCAGCTTGCAGCAGTGCTGGATCTCTAACCCACATCCTCACAGAGACAGCGTCAGGTCCTTAACCACTGAGCCATAACAGGAACTCCTCAATATGTGTTTTTATGTAAGATTCACCGTCCCGAATAAGGGGACCATTCATCTTTCAGTGTAATGTCTGAAATGTTCTTTTTAAGTAAGCTAACCTAGACACAAAACGGAAAGCAGCCTTCAAAGAGGTGTCTTTTTTAGTGCCAAGAATTGAATCATGGTAGTTGTGGAAATTTATAAAGTTTAAAAATGCATTAGCTGCAGCTACTATTCGAGCCCTACGTCAGGAACCTCCATGTGCTATAGGTGTGGCCCTAAAAAAGAAGAAAAAAGAAAAATACAGGCTTTATTTTTTAAAGGAAAATCTTAAAGATAGGTGTACTTACTTTACTCCTGGCGAGATTCCAGCATTAGTGAAGAGTATGCGGGGTGCCTGGGCGGCCGTCACGGGCTCGCTGAGCTCTGAGTCACATGTTCCCCCTGCTGCGGTGGCACCGGTCAGAAAACCAGGTTGCCGATTGGCCAGCGGGACCGTCTTAGCTGTCTGTTTTAGCTCTTTGTGACAGTGTGTTGGACACTTCTTAACTATGGTTAATAATTAATAACTGGTGATTTTACCACCCTTCAGAAATGCCAAAAAGCAGGAAATCATTAAAGCATACCGAAAATTAGCACTGCAGTGGCACCCAGATAACTTCCAGAATGAAGAAGAAAAGAAGAAAGCTGAGAAGAAGTTCATCGACATAGCTGCTGCAAAAGAAGTCCTCTCCGATCCAGGTAGTGTCGCCTGCCCTGCTTCTGTGCTCTTGAAACAGCTGACCTGGGGACTGGCGACTTACCAGCTCTGTTCCCTTGCCCACCTCAGAGGCCATGCGGGTCGGGAGTGGACGCTGGAGGGCGTGGTGGGTGGGCCCACGGCGCTGACCTCGGACTGGTGACTGTCCCCCAGGGCCACGTCTGTGTCTGTCCCTGTCAGACTCGAGGGACCCTCATATGCGTGTACACTGGAGAGACCTCCAGCTGTGGACCCAGAGGCCTGAGGGGGGCTCTGATGTGAACAAGTTCCTAGGACTTTGGGGGCCTCAGATCTTCTCACCTGTGATGTGAAAGAGCAGCAGGGAGCGGATCAGGGCGAATTCTTAGAGGAGCTCGATTAGGCAACAGGCTGCCAGGCTGGAGTGTGCCCTGGGCGAGGGGGCGTGTACCTGCCCAGGGGCTGCTGTGCCCTCAATCAGAGGATCATCACACTGAAATACATGTCATGTCATCATGCGCTAAAATGACCTGGAAAATAAGAGGGGGACAGCTAAGAATCCAGGTTATGCTGAACGATGCTTTGACATTTCCAGAGGGAATTTCATGTTAAGCTAACACCTACTGCTTTTTTTGTGACTTTTCCTGTCAGTGGAACAGAAACTATGACTTAGCTAGACAAATTCAACAAGATAGAAGGAAATCTTTTTTTTTTTTTTTTTTTTTTAGGGCCGCACCCGTGGCATATGGAAGTTCCCAGGCTAGGGGTCCAATCCGAGCTATGGCTGCCGGCCTACGCCGCAGCCGCAGCCACAGCCACAGCCACTTGGGATCCCTGACCCGCTGAGTGAGGCCAGGGATCAAACCCAGGTCCTCCTGAAGAGGAGTCAGGTTCATTTCTGCCGCACCACCAAGGGAACTCCAGAAATCACATTTTATGCCCATTTGACAGATTTGTGAACGACTGCTTATGCAGTGGAGTTAAAGTTAAATGAGGTTTGTCTCAAGTACGTGACAGCTCGGTGGAGGAGACAGGGGGTTACTCATGAGTGCATGAGGATTTTGCTCTTTTATTCCGGGGTCCTGGTGTCAGGTGGGCGGCCGGCAGAGCGGAGCTGCGGGCCTCGTCGCTGAGCGCTCCTCTTCCTCTGCCCCGGCCTGGGGTTCAGGGCCTGGCCGGCTGGGCCTGCACGTCCCGTCCTCGCACTCGTCTGCCTCGGCCTCCCAGGCTCAGGCCGGAGGCGGCCTTGTCCCCGGGCGCCTCGCGGCCCTCAGGCCCCAGGGACCTTGGTGTGGCGGGGGTCGGGGGGAGGCCCCGGAGGTGGCCGGACGCCTCCCGGCCTCCGGTCCGGGGCCAGCGCGGGGCCGGGGCTGTTGGCTCAGAGGGTGTGTGACGTCGGGGCTCCTCCGCACAGCCTCACTTTTTGTCCAGAGCGGAACTTCCTTAGGGCGAGAGGGTTTAGGGCTGAGATCAGGGCATAACAGCCCCTCCAGCCTCTGGCCTCTCGGGGTTGCCCCCGGGACCGGCCCGGCCCGGGTGGGAGAGGTAGTGCCAGCCGCGCTGGCCCCTGGGGACGCGTCCCGGGGTCCCCCCCCCGCCCCCCGCCGCCCCCGAGGCCGCACGTGGGTGCGAGTCTGCCGCTGTCTTTTCCAGAGATGAGGAAGAAGTTCGACGACGGCGAAGACCCCCTGGACGCCGAGAGCCAGCAGGGCGGCGGCGGCGGGAGCCCCTTCCACCGGAGCTGGAACTCGTGGCAGGGCTTCAACCCCTTCAGCTCGGGCGGGCCCTTCCGCTTCAAATTCCACTTCAATTAGACCAGCTGTCTCTCCGCCCCTCTTCCTTCCGTTTTTCCCAGATTAAAAACAAGCAAACCTTCTTCCGGGACCCTAATGAACACAAAGTTGCCACTCTCAGTTTGTCCCCCACCAAAGAGACGCGTTGCCGGCGCTGCGGGCCGGGGGCCGGGGCCGGGCGGGCGGCGGGGGGAAGCGGGCGGCCGCGCAGCGTGTCCTCTCCCCGCCCTGGGTCCCCGGGGCCGGAGGAAGGGCCTCCTGAGCTGCACGTCCTCGGGATGGGGGCCGAGGTCCGGTCAGGCCAGTCCCTGGGACGCGTGGCGGTTCCGAGCCCCTTTACTCCGCACGCGTCTCCACGTCTGTGAGCGCGACCGAGCTGTCCCTGAAGGTGGCCGGGGCCCGCCCGAGAAAACCTGCTACCAGACGGTGGTCACTGGAGCCGGGGCTGGCTTTGGACTGAGCTGCATCTTCTGGTTCAGGACCCGCCGGAGAAGACTGAAAACCACTGCAATAGAATCGGTTACAAAAGCCGACGGGCCCTTTCGGTTAATAGGCAACAACAAACTAAAACGTAATCTGTAAAATAGGCTCAGCTAATATAGCAGCAGTGATATTTAAAATAATATTGCTGTAGTGCAGAATGAAATACTTTTAACAACTGAAGTTGTGGAACAGCATTTCCTGTAACAGGATTGGCTTAGAAATGTGAAGTTGCTCAGTCAACACAAATAAACAAATGTCTCGTTTCCCACTTTTCGTAATAAGTACAGCTGTAGCTCCTTATGTCCAGCCAACCCTGCGATGTGGGGACTCGTGGGGGGCCGCCCGAGGTGGCCAGGCCAGCCGCCCCTCGATGCCTTCCTGCCTAGAAAAAAACCACAGGTTTACAGATGCGGTCAGCGCTGCTGCACTTCCACTGGCGTGGTGGCATCTCTTCTGGGGGTACCTTCCTGCCTTCTAAGAAATGAGCTAGTTAGTCTTTATATACTGGGTAATTTTTTCCCTGAAAAAAAGAGTGTTCCTTTAACAGAGAATGTTAAATATTTATGGAACTATTGATGCTACATTTAAAATCTAAGAGAATTTAGATAAAAATTATTTATTCTGGAAAGGTTTTTGTTTGTGCCTCTGAGCTTTTAAAGCATTTGAAGCAGTAGAGGCCTAACATACTGTTTTTAGGAAATCAAGCATTTTCTTTGGGTTTTGGGGGCCATCCTGATCACTAATGTCCACAAACAGCCAACAAGCACAAACCATTTTCTTCTGCCATCAACCTGAAACATCCGTGGACAAAAGTTTTCCAAACTGAGAGACAAAAATCACACAGTTGAGTTGAATAAAACACGTAAGTGCTTTTTGCATCTATTTAGAATTCAAGACTGCATTTTGAAAACGAGTAGCTTGCAGCTTTCATTTTATTTTAATGTCTCAAAATTGAAGCCACTGTGAAAATAATTTCCAAGGGAAATGCATTTTTGTTCAGTCTCTCTGCTCCTACTTCATTAGTTCCATCGGCATTTTTTTTTTCAGTCTGGTTCTTGTGTGTATGTCTCTGTGACCACTTTGAAATCTAACGATGGCCTCTGCCCAGTTTGACAAGTAACAATTTTCACACCAAATGCGAATCAGAACACGAGAAACATCACTGCCTGTCCCCTTGGAGGAGAGGATGAAAGATGAAAGGCTGCCCACGAGGAGGGGCCAAGGGCACCGTCACCTCGCAGACTGCCACCTGCTGCGTGGAGGGCGCGTGTCCTCACTTGTTCTCCACTTGGTCTCTCTCTGAATCCTGGTCCTCAAGTCTCCCCACGGATTGGTTTTTGTCATCGTGACTGAGATGTGCAGAAAGTTGCTTGTGTTGCGTGAAGAGAGAGAAGCAGCCACGGTGCCAAGTGCCAAGGCCCCTGCGAGAAATGCTCTGGACTCTGTTGTTTTGCTCATTAATGAAGACAGTGACAACCTTTGAGTTCCAGCCTCGAGGGTCGTCAGCAGTCAACTGGTGGCCGCCGCCTGAATGGGAAGACGTCCCGCCCTGCTTCCGGGCACAGCGACCAAGGAAGGGCACTGGGAGCCAAGGGACGTCTGACTTGTGGCCCGAGGTAGGAGTTGTTCCCACGGGGAGCAGGTGGCACAAGTGCTTGACTTGGGCTGCTGCAGCCACCACTGCCAAGGATCCATGCTGGGGCTGCAGGTCCCTGGTGATCTGCACGCCCCTTCCTGGAAAAGCACCCTGAGTGGGGTGCCCAGCCGCGGCTGTAAACGCCTCCTTCCTCCCCGCCCCCCCAGCTCCAGAAGCGAAGCAGCGCTGGTATCTGTGCACTGCGCATATCCCACAGCAAGTATTAAACACATCAGCCTCTAACCGTAAGAAGGTTCTAAAGGTAGAAAAAATGCCTGCTTCTCCAAGCCTGTGCTTGCTTATTACCATGGCTAAATGAAAACTGGAAAGTGACTTCAAAGCCAATGTAAATTGGATATAACCATACTAATATTAAAAGTTCTCTTTAGGCAGTATTAAAAGTTTTAAATATCAGTATGGAAATAGAACTTTTGGGGACTCTGATAATGGCATGTAGAAACTACGCACATTGGAGTTCCTGTCGTGGCTCAGTGCAAACGAATCTGATTAGTATCCATGACGTTGCAGGTTCGATCCCTGGCCTCGCTCAGTGGGTTAAGGATCCGGCATTGCTGTGACTGTGGTGTAGGCTGGCAGCTACAGCTCCTATTTGACCCTAGCCTGGGAACCTCCATCTGCCACGGGAGCAGCTCTAAAAAGACAAAAACAAAAACTACCCAGTTGTTTTTTTTTTTTTTTTTTTTTTTTTAAAGAAAATACTAATAACTGAGTAGGGGAAAAAAAGGTAATAGAGTCAATATTTGAAATTGGCACCATTTTCTATTCATGGTGGGAAAATGACAGATTTCACCTTGAAATTGGTCAGAAGTTGTATGTGATGTTTACCGTGAAGAAAGGGCACAAGACGCTTAAGTTAAAAATGGCTCCTCAGTCACGTTTGAGCCTCCTCAGAGGGACAGGGCGCAGGTGACAGGCCTTGTGCAGCTTTTCATCGAGTACACATCTGTGTTCACCGAGAAATGCAAGCAGCTCGGCTAGGTGACTTCTCCGTATTTATAAAGCAAAGAGGAAGGCAAATGCTGATTTATCAACAATTATCATTATTCTAGATCAGATCATTCCTTTTTTATTAGTAGCAGCGTTTATTCTCAATTGCAAATGATGCTAATAGGTGGGGATAATTTGTTTCCTTTTGTTTAATGGATGATCTCATTTGCTGAATGATTTAAGAGTAAAATTAGCCACCGCGTGGCTCTGTGTATAGCGAACAGGTTTTCTTTCTCTCCACTGGGGGTGAGCTCTTGCCTGCGGTGGAGGCAGGGTGTGGAGGGAAAGCTGGAGATGTCTGATTAGTTACAACAGCACTCTGACCAGAAGGCTGTAGTTGGTTTGAAGGAGACAAGACTAAGTAACCTAATCCATCTCAATTTAGTGTTTTCATAAAAAATACACTGAAAATTAATTGAAATGGGTCTCAGACATGTCTACAAATATGGGTACTATTTTTATGCCCGTGTATTTTCACATTTAATAAAAATATTTATGGTCAAATCAGTACTTCCTTGCTTTGGATTCATTTTTAGTCTTTCGAAGAAATCTGTTTTCCAGCTTTGCTTCACAGTCACCAGTGGCTGGGGTGACAGAGGGCTGCTCCTTCACAGGAGCTGCAGGACGGGCGCAAAAAGCAGGAAGGGCTAAACCCGCCAACCCCCGCGGCCCAGGACAGCGAGGCCTTACCAGGTGGGCTGTTTCTCACTTTCCTTCTGTCCAAATCTCATTCTCAGGTTGGCTTTGGGGACTTTGCCTTTTCTACCACAATGTGCACATTTTAAAGTTCTGAAAGGAGTGCGGAGTCACAGCTCTCTCTGATCTCAGCCCAGGTTCCTAATGTGAACAAAAGTGCTTTCCTCTCCATGGATGCTTTGTGCAGGTCCTAAGAACCTGTGAAAGGAGAGCTAGAATACTTCCACAGAACCTCCCCAGAAAGCAGTTTCCAGATTCTTAAAAGTCATGGTATCTTTGCCACACGTCAATCAACCCTAGTCTGCAAATACTGAAAATGCTGCCTGAGCTCAGGCTCCTCCCAGACCCGCGGGCAAGCGGCAACCAGCAAGCGCTGTGCGTTCCTTCCCTCCCGCCCAAGTCGGGTTTCATGATGGATCCATTAAAAAGAAATGCAGCCACTCTAATTGCAAGGCACGTGGGTCACACCCCAGAGAGCCCCTGAACTCTGCAAACCTCCATCTACGCGGAGTAAATCCTCCCTCCCTGGGGGGCGGGTGGAAGATCTCTGCCAGGTGCTAGGATGCGGCTTCCCACAAGGAGGCATCCAGGTGACAGCTCCGCGGTTGCTGTCTTGGTCTGAATACATGTCCTGGTTCCAGCCTCCACTGGAAGAAGACGTGAGAGAAGCCTCACCTCTGGTGTATGCCCCAGGGATGGAGCAGCTGGATGTTCAAGGGCCTCGGGCAGAGTTCCCAGGTCTTCCTGAGGACGTGGAAATTGAGGTTGTTAAAAAGCACAAGGGAGAATCCATTGCTTGAAGCATTTCTTGGTGGATTTGGGTTGTTCTTGTATCTGCATGGAGCCCGCTATTGCAGGAGATTCTATAAGCATAGCCTGTTATTTGTACGTAAAAGAAGTTTTCAGACGGTGTTTCTCCAAACGGATGTGATTTTTCTCTGAGGTGAAAGATTCTTTATAGATAGCAAAGGATAACTCCTCTAACAACGTTTCACTGTATTACCTTTTTCTTAGGATTTTGCTAATACTCCATATATATCATCTGTTGCAATGTTTTATTTCCTGCCATGTTTATGCCTTTGCAACGGTATAGTTTTAGTGCAAACCAGCTTCTCTTCCTCCTGGTATGTCGCATGCAGGTAGGGCCCATACATTGTGGCCTTAGGTCAAGGAAGTTTATTATGGGCACTGTGCAGTGAGGACAATTGGCATTATCAGATCCCAGATAAGGCTGTTTGTCCTGATCCAGGCCAAGAGCTTTTACCCAATGTAGTGAAGCCTGATGTTATAAATAAGCATTAGGAAACAATGCAGACATAAACATACTGGAGTAATTCTAGATTAACACTGATGAATGTTAGAGCCCTTCACGGCACTTGAAGATCACATCCGCAAAGCTCTCCACGTGCTGTGCAAACTCCCCTGTGTGACTTTGTGCCCTGGCTCCAGTCACCTCTTGTCAAAGGAACAGAACCACCCCCGTGCCAGTCTTTGCCCCATCAGCGCTTCCTCCTGCTTCAGGCCTCATCCTAAATGTCACATCTTCAGACCTTCCTGATACTTCCTCTTCCCAGCATTTCCATTTAGATATTTATTTAATGCCTATATATATATATATATATATATATATTTTGTCTTTTTGCCATTTCTTGGGCCGCTCCTGCGACATATGGAGGTTCCCAGGCTAGGGGTTGAATCGGAGCTGCAGCTGCCAGCCTACGCCAGAGCCACAGCAACGAGGGATCCGAGCTGCATCTGCAACCTACACCACAGCTCACGGCAACGCCGGATCGTTAACCCACTGAGCAAGCGCAGGGACGGAACCCGCAACCTCATGGTTCCTAGTTAACCACTGCACCACAATGGGAACTCCAAAATAACCTTTCATTTAAAGTGAAATCATATCAGCTAGGAGGTAAACCTTCTATAGTTGAGGAGGTTTTATATGACTGATGTAGAGGACAAAATTATTCTCCAAATGTAAAGTCTTTAAAACACGTTCTAAATAAAGAGGCTTCACTCTAGAACTTCTCAGAAAATAGAATCCCCCCCACCCCCACCCCGCCCACCCGTGGCACATCCAAGTTCCCGGGTCAGGGTCAAATCTGAGCGGAAACTGCAACCGACACTACAGCTGCGGCGATGCCGCGTCCTTAACCCCTGTGCCCGGTCTCAGAAAATGCGGGTTTTTATATTTGCTGTGCTAATAAACTGGGTCATGGGGAACAGCTGTCCCGTCACCACAGCACTTTGAGGCGCATTGTTTTCCACAGGATGGGCCGGCCCGCCGAGCCCACGCGGCTCACAGTTGTCTGCCGGGACCGCCGAGACGCGGCCCTGTGTGCCCCCCCCCCCCACCGCCCGCCGCCCCCAGAAGTAGGATCTGAACAAACCCACCGGTGCTTTGGAAGGAGGCGAACCCCTGCCACCTCATCCACCAAGTCCGGTCAGGACCGGCCTGCTGGGCCCCCCGCCGCCGCGCTTGCCTCTGCTCTCCGACGGGGCTCCGGCGGCGAGGTCGGTGTCCCCGGGTCCTCTGCGGCTCTGGCGCGGCGGACAGCCCCCCAGGCACGCGGAGGCGCTGAGGAGAGGCTGCCCGGCGCTGCCCTCCGGCCGGGGAACCCTCCCGGCGCCGCCGGGGCCGCAGCAACGGGATGCCCGGCTGGGTCCCGGGCGCTGGAGTCGGAACCCGGCGCCGGGGCGGCCGTCTCTCTGGGCGGTTCCCACGCGGGTCGCACGTTTACCACGCGGGCTATTTTCCCTCATGTTCGGGGTTTGCTTGAGACCTAAAAAGGAAACGCCCTGACTCGAATTCTCAGATAAACTCTGTTCTGACTTTTCTGGGCGGCGCAGGGGAAGGGCGGGCTGCATCTTCTCCGCGGATGGAAAACACCGCTCTTCGCTCGCTCGCAGGATTTGATTTTTGTTCAAACTTGACGGGGCCTGCACCTGCGAAGCAGCCTTCGGGGTCGGGAATGTCTATAAACGCCCTGCGGGCTCCGGGCGGCGGCACCCCGAGCCAGAGGGGCGGTGGCCTCTGCAAGGCCCGCGTTGCAGAAGCCCCGCGATCTGCTCCCCCAAGTGTCCCCCCTGAGGAGCGCAGCCCGCTGCATGGCACGGCAGCTGATAGGCACTTGACCTAACAACTTGTAAAGGAGCCATTAAAAGTCTCCCCATGACGTAATATTCATAAATCTGGATTTTCAGATACAAGGTTATCATTCACCTGGAAATGAGATGGAAATTTAGCCATTCAACTCACAAGATACTAACTACATTATTCTGCAGTTTTAGCTTAGATTCCATGAAACACAGAACCTGGCATAGTGCAGATGGCAGTAACCAGAGCGGAAATCAGGTGCCACTGCCTAGCGAAGTGCCAACTTACAGGCCGCTAGTCTTCTGTCCAAAACAGCACAGCAGACCTTGGGGTGCCAGGGTGGGAGCACCCAGCCTGGGCTAGAAGCTTATGGAGTCTGTCACGTCGTACCAAGCCCTGATCTTGTGCGTGACGCCAAAGAGGAGCGAGCGGGAGACGCCCTGGAACGGGCTGCCTCACACCGAGTTCCTGCTCAAGCCTTTTTTTCCCCCAGTACATATGCTGCCCAAGTGAGCCCCCACTCAAGCCTTTGACGGCATCCCTCAGGACCCTTCAAACCCACAGCAGTCATCTGGTTCCAGCAGGTGGGCCCCACCTGGAGCAGCCCCCTTCATCACAGACGAACCCCAGTGACCAAGGGAGGGTTCCCGGGAGGGGAGCGGTCCCGTGACGTCCGGTTGGGGATGAACGAAGCTGCGGGGAGCAGTTATTTTCAAATACTCCAGGGCTGTGCCGGCAAATAGACAAGGACCGGATTGCTCAGAAGCGCTCACAGGAGCGAGAGCAGAGACGGCGGGAGACAGCCCCCGCTCCGGTGCGGCTCTGTACGCAGCTGTCCGAGCACGAAGACCGACCCACCGGGTCTAGAGGCAGACAGGTGCCCAGGGCCCCGGGTGGTACCCAGAGGGCCTAAGGCCCCACCAGACAGGGCCGTGTAGGGGCTGGGCCCCCTGGCTGGGGGCTAAGCTCTAATGCTCCGCAAACTGCACTTATCAACAGAGTCGCCTGGAGAGTTTCTTAAACAATCATCATTTCCCACGCTCACCTGAGCCCCACTGAACCCGCTTCTTCAGGGGACGGAGGCCAAATGACACTGAGCCCCTTCCAGTCCCAAGACCCTCTGATTCTAGAAGAGGTGGATAGTTTTTGAACATTTACCACTCCTATTCATCTATTATTAACATAAAACAGGAAAACAAAGTGTTTATAGTCTTAACTCAGTTTCTAAAAAACCAGCCAGTTCTTTTTCAAAACGAATACATACATACCTCACAGCCCATGGATATCATTTTTTGAAATAAAAATTGGAAACATTAAAAAATACAAATACAGCATAGGATTAAGACATCATATGGTTTAAGATAAATAGGTGATTACAGTGTGATACTACTTCCATTTTAAAACAATAGTTAAGATATAAATGGGCTTAATGTTTTAAATAATTATTCAGAGATACCATGAGTCCTTTTTCTTTCTCGGTAGAAAAAACACAAAATAGATTTCTCTAATTTTAAGTACATCTTATGAATAAAGAAATATGGATGCGCACAGCTGGTATATCCCAGATGTGGATGGTGTGAAAAATCCCCATGAGGACAAGGTAGCCAGATAGTTCCTTCGCTTCAACTGGTGAAAACCCAGTGTTTTTAAGCAATCAGGAAAGAGGAACAATCTAGTTTTAACAACTCAATAGTCAGTTCTTATATAACTTAAACTTATTCAATACATTAAATATATGTATTTTTAAATAATTTAAATTGAAGAATATATGTCACTGATCCTTAACGAAACTTCCAAAAGTCTTAGCAGTAGTTCCACACTTCCCCAGCAGGTGGCAGATTTCTCATCATCCTTTCTCATCTTCTTTCTTAAATAAGCCAGGGCTAGAGTTCATCATGTGTCAAAACTGTAGGGGAGGAAAGTTTATTTAGCTCTTGAGATCTTAAACATCAAATTAGCTTAGATCTCACTGCAGTATGAAATAATACAAAAAGCATAGGTGACTTGCTCCTGACTGAGGATACTCTCGTTAGTCTAGTACTTACTTGCTTTGTTAGGTGACATGAGAATAGCTCATTGCACATTATAGTATCTATTATATTGTATCATAACTACTTGCCTTTTTGCATAGAAGTGAGCTCCCCCGAGTCTCTGAGAACAAGGACCGTATCTTCATCTTTGTTACCTCCAGGACCTAGCCCCCTGCTTGGCAATGGAGGCTTTGAAAAACACTAATAGATTACTCACCATGTAGAAAGCATCCTGTCATTAATGTAATGGAACAACAAAGACACATACGGTCCTCGCCTACGACAGGAGGATGGAGCATTCAAGCACAAACATCAACTTTACACAAACGTGAGACCCAACACTAGCGAAGATCTTAGCTGTCAGAATGGTTTCTGCTTTTGCATCACTGAGCTGTCACATACTGATTAAGAACAATGGCAATTCTAAATGATATTTTCAGGCAGAAATTGAAAAGCAATTTTAATGGATCCTGTTCCACAATTCAAGACCGTAGACTCTATCTTTCTCTTCATTAAATCCAACTGGAAAGATAAGGAAATATAAAAGGGAATAGCAGTAATGACGATGGGAGAAAAGGTTATGAGACAATATTGCAAGAGTTATCAATGACTTTCTAAACATAGAAAACAGAATATACTGTTGAGATGAGTTGATTTTCTTGACAGAGAAGCCTAGGAGAGCCTCCTGACAGAAAACACTGGTGGGCAGTGAGTCACCCAGTGAAGCAACTGACTGAAGGATGTATGGAAAATCTGTGTGTGTCAGCTCCCTACTCTCACTCCTCCTCCTGCACTGCAGAAAAAACTGACAGGCTCGTGTTTACTACAAAATAGAACGTGGAAGACTATTCTTGAGAAAGATAGAACAATTTATTGAGAGGGATTGATTGATTTCTGTATGGGTACTGAAAAGTTCTTGAGTAAAGTTCTCTCCTTGCAGCTTTTGGCCAAGGGGGTGTGTGGGATGGGCTCTGTCTATTCCAGGTCCATAAATCTAGAGAGAAGCTTGTCAGTTCTACACCATGTGAATATACCTAAAGTTACCAACTGACCCCTACAATTCAGAGAAGAAGCCTATTAGAGAAACAAACATATTTACACCATGACTGAGGAAACCCAGGCCAGCTATCTATGTCAATCAATCTAATTTTTAAATCGTAAATGTATACTAACAGGCAAGAATCTCTAGGCATTTGAAGAGGACAACAGCAAAAGAAAAAAGACTAAGATGAATATACAAAACAATTTGAAAAAAGTAAAGAAAGATAACCAAGAGAACCAAGAGATATTTAAAATAATTATAATTAATATTTTCCAGAGATACCGAAAAAGTCAATAAAGCTACATAAAATAAGAACAAATTAAAAGGAAGCAAGCAAAGGGAATTCCCATTGTGGCTCAGTGGCAATGAATCTGGCTAGTATCTATGAAGATTCTGGTTCAACCCCTGGCCCAGCTCAGTGGGTTAAGGATCTGGCATTGCTGTGAGCTGTGGGGTAGGTCACAGGCATGGTGCTCAGATCTAGTGTGCTATGGCTATGGCTGCGGCCGGCAGCTTCCCAGAAGGGAATGTTAGGGAATATAAAATATAACCACAGAGGGAATATTAGGGAGTATAAAATACAACCATAGAAATACAAAGGATCATAACAGACTGCTGTGAACAATCATATGTCAACAAAATGGACAACTAAAAAGATATGGATAAATCCCTAGACACATACAATTCACCAAGACTGAATCATGAGGAAAATAGAAAATCTAAACAGACCAATTACTAGTAAGGAAACTGAATCAGTAATCAAAAATCTCCCAATAGGAGTTCCCGTCATGGCTCAATGGTTATCAAATCCAACTAGGAACCATGAGGTTTCGGGTTTCAATCCCTTGCCTCGCTCAGTGGGTTGAGGATCTGGGTGGCCATGAGTTGTGGTGTAGGTCGCAGACACGGCTGGGATCCCGCGTTGCTGTGGCAGAGGCCAGCAACAATAGCTCCGATTAGATCCCTAACCTGGGAACCTCCATATGCCATGGGTGCGGCCCTAGAAAAGACCAAAAAAAAGACACACACTCACAAAAAGCCTCCCAATAAACAAAAGTCCAGAATGAGACAGCTTCACTGGTGAATTCTACTAAACATTTAAGGAAGAATTAATACCAGTCCTTCTGAAGCTCTAATGAAAACAGAAGGACAGGGAACACTCCCAAACTTGTTTTACAAAGCCAGTGATAGCCTGATAACAAAACCAGACAAGGACACTATGAGAAGAAAAAAAATGACAGGCCAACATCTCTGGTGAACACAGACGCAAAAATTCTCAACAAAGTATTAGCAAATCAAATTCAACAATACATTGAAAGGATCATCCACCATGATCAAGTGGGACTTATCCTGGGGATGCAATGATGGTTCATTATCCACAAATCAATCAATGTGATATGTCACATTAACAAAGCGAAGTGTACAAATCGTATGATCACTTCAATAGATGTAGCAAAAGTGTTTGACAAAATTCAACATCAATTTATAATAAAAGTGCTTCACAAAGTAGGTATAGAAGGAACATATCTAACATAATATGACAGACTCAGTGAAAAGCTAAGAGGTTTCCTCTTACGATCAATAAAAAGATAAAGATGTCCACTCTCACATATTTTATTCAACATAGTATTAGAAGTCCTAGCCAGAGTAATTAGTCAAGAAAAAGAAATAAAACAGCATCCAAATTGGAAAGGAAGAACTGAAACTATCACTATTTGCAGATAATATAACATTATAGAAAAACCTAAAGACTCCACCAAAACCTTCAGAACTAAGAAACAAATTCAGTAAAGCTGCAGGGCACAAAGTCGATATACAGAAATATGTTGTGTTTGTATACACTAACAACAAACTAGCAGAATGAGAAATTAAGATAACAATCCCCTTTACAATTCAAGGAGAAATATATTTAACCAAAAGTGGGTGAAATATCTATACACTGAAAACTACAAGAGACTGATAAAAGAAACTAAAGACACAAAAATAAATGGGAAGATATTCTATGCTCATGGGTTTAAAGATGAATATCATTAAAATGTCCATATTACCCAAAGTCATCTACAGATTCAATGTAATCCCCATCAAAGTTCCAATTCTATATTCACAGATATAGAACAAACAATCCTAAAATTTGTATGGAACCACAAAATACCTTGAATGCCCAAAGCAATCTTCAGAAAGAAGAACAGAGCTGGAGGCATCATACATCCTGATTTCAAGCTATATCACAAAGCTAGAGTAATCAAAGCAGTATGGTACTAGCATAAAAATAGACACAGAGATCAATGGAACAGAAGAGAGAGCCCAGAAATAAACACACATACAGTCTATTAATTTATGACAAAGGAACCAAGAACATGCAATGGGGAAGGAACAGTTTTTTCAATAAATAGTGCTGAGAAAATTGAACATGAAAAAGAGTAAAACTTGACTGCTGTCCTACACCATACACATACACACACAAATGGATTAAAAACTTGAAACATAACCTGAAACCATAAAACTCCTAGAAGAAAACGTAGATGGTGACCACTTTGACACTGGTCTGGGCAATGATGTTTTGGATCTGACACCAAAGCAAAGGCAACAAAAGCAAAAGTAAATAAGTGGGATTACATCAAATTAACAAGCTTCTGCACAGCAAGTGAAACAATCATAAACTGAAAAGGTAACCTATGGAAGCGGGGGAAATATTTGTAAATTATGCATATTTAAGGCATTATTATCCAAAATATATACAGAACACATACAACTCAACAGCAGAAAATCAATTTAATTTAAAAAAATGGGCAAAAGATCTGAATACTTTTCTAAAGAAGACATAGAAAGATAGCCAACAAGTACATGCAGAGGTGTCCCATGTCACTAATCATCAAGAAAATGCAAATCAAAACCATGATGAGAAATACCTCATACCTGTTAGAATGACAAGAAATAAAAAGTGTTGGTGAGGAATGTGGGTAAAAGGGAATGCGGGTGCACTGTGGATGGAAATATAAGTTGGTATAGCTGCAGACACTGTGATGGTCAAAAAATTAAAAATAGAACTGCCAGGAGCCCCCACTGTAGCACGATGGGATTGGTGGCATCTTGGGAGCACTGGGATGCAGTTTGGTCCCTGGCCCAGCACAGAGAGTTAAGGATCTGGCATTGCTGCAACCTTCAGCTTAGGTTGAAACTGTGGCTTAGATTTGATCCATGGCCTAGGAACCCCACATGTTGTGGGGCAGCCAAAAAAAAGAAAATAAAAATAGAATTGCCCTATGATGCAGCAATTGCACTTCTGAGTATTTACCTGAAGAAAACAAACAAAAAACTAATTCAGAAAGATATATGGGGAGCCCTCACTGTGGCACAGTGGGTTAAAAATCTGACTGTAGCAGTTCCATTCACTGCAGAGGCACGGGTTTGATCCCTGGCCCAACAGAGGGGGTTAAGGATCTGGCATTGCTGCAGCTGTGGCTCACAGTCAATTCCTGGCCCAGAAACTTCCACATGCCACGGCTGCTGCCAAAAAAGAAAAAAGATACATGTACTCCTACATTCACTGCAGTATTATTTATAATAGTGACAATATGGAAGCAACCTAAGTGCCCATCAATGGATGAATGGATAAAGAAAATGTGGTGTATATACATACACCATGAAGTATTATTCAGCCATAAAAAAGGAAGGAAATTCTGTCATTTGGGACACCATGGATAGATCTTGAGAGCGTTATGCTAAGTGAATTAAGTCACACAGAGAGAGACAAATGCCACAGGATATCACTTTTATGTGGAATCTAAAACAAAAAAAAAAACAAAGAAAAAAGATAAAACAACCAAGATCATAACAACAGAGAACAAATTGGTGGTTGCCAGAGATGGAAATAGGGGATGGATGAAATGGGTGAAGGGGGTCAAAAGGTATAAACTTCGAGTTATAAACTAAGTAAGTCATGGGGATATAATACGGCATGGTGACTGCCATTAGTAATACTCTATAGGACACTGGAAAGTTGCTAAGAGATATTAAAAGTTCTTATCACAAGAAAAAAACTTCTTAACTGCCTATAGTAATGAATGTTAATTAGCCTTATTGTACTGGTTATTTTGCAATATTTACAAGTTTCTAACCACTATTTGTACACCTAAAGCTAATATAATGTTATAGGTCAATTATATCTCAATTAAAAAAGGGAAAAATAATAGGCTTTTCTAGAAATATAATGATGATTCAATATTAGGAGTAATGATTCAACATTAGAAAATCTATTACTATGGTTTTATCATACTAATATACATGTAAGTAAAAAAAATATATAGTAACCTCTATTTCTGCTGAAGGGGCAGTTGATAAAAATACAACCCATTTTGATAAAAACATTAAAACAGGAATCAATGGATATTTCCTTAATGTGATAAAAAGCTATTTTTAGTCCAAAGCTATTATCTTACTTAAAGGAGAAAGACAGAAGGCTAGCCAGGCAATGTGAGAAACTACCACCACTGCTATTTAACACTGTATTAGCTATATCAGCCAAAACAATTAGACAAGAAAAAGCAAGGTGAGATAAAAGGATTAGGAAGGAAGAGGAAAAACCACCTTTGGTTGCAGGTAAGATGTATATATTCTTGGAAAAACTCAAAAGAGAATCAACTGAAACATTACAGTAAATGATATGAGAAAATTCAACATAAAAATTAATGTAAAGAAAATAGTAGTGCTTCTATGGGTAAGCTACCATCAGTGAGATGATATACTGGAAGAGAACATCCCATTTATAACAGTAACCCAAGATAAAATATTTAAGAATAAGCCTTAAAATGTATGCATAAAACCTACATGATTAAAATGCTATAACTCTCAGCTAAAAAAATATGAGATACTAAGAAATAGTGTTGTCACAGCTATGGCAACACTGGATCCTTAACCCAATGAGCAAGGCCACATCCTCATGTATACTGGGTTCTTAACCTTCTGAGCCACAACAGGAACTCTGATTTTTCTTGTTTAAACGTAAGTTTCTCATGAATTTCTGGGTCAAAGGGCACATATACTTTAACTTTCTGTTCATATTAAAAAGTTTCCTTAATTTATATAGCTACTATATATGTATGTGTATATGAGAGTGCTTACTTGTCAATACCCTTGCTAAGGCTGGGTATTATTAATCTTTTAAATCTTTCCAATTTGATGAGAAATGCTTCATCTTTAAGTTTCATACATTTAAAATTTTGTTTTAAATTATGTGAATTTTCCTTTCTTTTTTGTTTTCTTTCCTTCTCTATCATGTCTTATCTTTCCCTCTCTTTGTAAAGAGTTATACCACTTACAGAATAATCTTTTTCTAAACTGAAATGGCAACTTTATATCAGATTATTAAAAATACATGGGCATGTTTTAAAAACTGAACTGAGGAGTTCCTGTCGTGGCGCAGTGGTTAACGAATCCGACTAGGAACCATGAGGCTGCGGGTTTGGTCCCTGGCCTTGCTCAGTGGGTTAACGATCCGGCGTTGCCGTGAGCTGTGGTGTAGGTTGCAGATGCGGCTCGGATCCCGTGTTGCTGTGGCTCTGGTGTAGGCCAGTGGCTACAGCTCTGATTCGACCCCTAGCCTGGGAACCTCCATATGCCGCGGGAGCGGCCCAAGAAATAGCAACAACAACAACAACAAAAGACAAAAGACCAGAAAAAAAAAAAAAAAAAAACAAAAACTGAACTGAAACAATACACATTGGTTTTGTTGAGAGAGTCAAGATAAAACATAGCAGAGTATTTTAGCAAATATTTTCTTGCTTATATAAGAAAGCTCATATATAATCATCTCAGCCACCCTAAAAAAATAAGGCTGAGGAAAACAAGCATTATATTCTGAACTACTGGAAAGAATTATTGTGAGGCTTAACTAGTCTAGCCTGTGAAAGTCTCTAACATACTGACTGGAACACAACAGAAGCTTGGTACTATTTTTAAAAAAGAGCAAAGAACAAGAGAGGGAAACAGGCACTGACCAGGAAAGGGAATTATGAGGAAATTAAGATGTTTCTATTAGCTTTAAAAGAATATTCATCACATATTTATTGGTGTTGAAGGTTTATGTAAGGTGATGAAATGCTACGGTAACTGTAGTTGTTTAAATCTAAGAAATGGAAACAAATTCATCCAAATCACTCTCCAGCCCATGACTAAAGGCTACTAGACTAGGAACCAGCGTTCCACGGGGAAACCTGTACAATGTATGAGATGAACCCAGGAGACAGGAGTAAGATTTTAGTTAGCTATAAAAGGCTTTTATTGAGCTTCAGAGCTTGGATTTTCACATTTAGGAAATTCAGTATGCCTTAAAGACAAGAGTTTCTTTTACTTTTTTCACCTTTATGTCAACAGGCTAATACTATTCGACACAACTATGTGGTGATATGAACTGAAGCTACATCCATGGGGAACAGATTCTTAGCCATATTTTAAATTTGTGAGCTTAGTCCACATAAAAATGACATCTGTAATCATGTCACAGATTTTTGTAAAGATATTCTGACCTAATTATTTGATAACTTCACAAAGAAATGAGTTTGTAATCTATTCTAATTTCACTTAATGTAACACATGGTTCCAACACCACTGCAGAACGCTTACTTACTTGCATTTTTCTTCTTGTTTTCAAGGTGATCTAAGAGTCGTCGTATCTCAGTATCATACTCCACCCATTCCGGGACAATCCTGGCAGCAGCTTTTAGTTTAGGTTCTTTTGTTTTGGGGTTATTGCACTGAAAGTTTAAATAAAGCTTTGTTAGTTAAAAACCATTTTCCAGGAAACACAAAGGAAATACTTGAGGACACTGCTACGTCATGACAGCAAACAGAATGCATTTTATAAAAAGCAGAGCTCTAAGAACTAAGCACCTGAAATACTGGAATTAGTTTAATAGAGAAAGGATCAAGTGAAGAGAAATCATAATTTATGTAAGAAGTAAATGTCTAATGCAAACACCTCAATCAGAAATTTAAACAAAAACTGTTTAAAGACATTCTGATGGTTCATAAGAAGTCTGTCAAACAATTCTGTAAAATGTTTTGATGGAAGATCCAATTACATGACCATTCTGTAAAATAGCACAGGAGACTATTTTAGCAAATATTTTCTTGCCTCTTCTTTGGGCCAAAACCTCATTGTATGTACTTTATGTTTTCCACAGACAAAACCATTTGTCAGCCTTGAGAAATGTCTTACGGTCTTTGGCAAAGCAGTTGTCCTCCTTCAGATGCCTCTGTTCTAAATAGCAGTTATGATACTAAAATAGTGGGCATGGATCCTCAGTCCTCATGGTTCCAATTCTTACTAGTAGTAAGACTTGGACAGTCCACACTTAATAGTAGTAAAACCTGTAAGCAACACTTAACTGCGCGTGTGCGTGTGTGTGTGTGTGTGAGGTGGGGGGAAGCAGCAGAATCTTAGTCTTCTCACGTGCAAAGGAGGAAATTAAAACAGGATCGTCTCTTGGGTTTCTCTAATATTTGACCTATTTTAATTAGCAAATGGTCCTAATACAGAGTTTCTTGGGAAATTAAATAAAAGTTGAAAGGCAAAAAGTACTGGAGGAGTTTTAAAAGGATCTGATTCTAGATGTATGAAGGTACAGCTGACAAGGCTTGCTAAAGGGCTGGATATAAGCTGTGAGAAGAGAGGCATCGAATAAAACCCTTGTGTCTTTGGCTTGAGCAAATAAAGAATAGAGACGCTGGAGTTCCCGTCGAGGCTCAGCGGAAACCAATCTGACTAGCATTCATGAGGACACAGGTTGGACCCCTGGTTTCGCTCAGTGGGTTAAGGATCTGGCCTGGGAACTGTGGGTGTGACCCTAAAAAGGCAAAAAAAAAAAAAAAAAAAAAAAAAAAAGGAGATGCCACTGACTGAGACAGGAAAGACTTCAGGAAGGTGATAAACTTTACAAAGTTACAGAGTCATCCCACTTGCTCTTTATGAAGCCTTAACAAGGAATGTGTTTTGGAGTTCCCATTGTGGCTCAGTGGGTCAAGAACCCAACTAATAATCCATGAGGACGGGAATGTGATCTGTGGCCTCGCTCAGTGGCAGTGGGTTAAGGATCCAGTGTGGCCATGAGATGTGGTGTAGATCACAGACACAGCTTGAATTTCGTGTTGCCATGGCTGTGGTGTAGGCTGGTGGCTGTAGCTCTGATTCAACCCCTAGCCCAGGAACTCCCGGGAACTTCCATATACTTTAAGTGCAGCTCTAAAAAGACAAAAAAAAAAAAAAAAAAGGGCAAGAGAAGGATGCGTTTAAAGCTCACTTCTACATGGCATTTTCTTATGGCTGCCCCAACTTGTCTTCCTGTTCATCCTTCACGCCCTACAGGAGAGAGATTCGTTATGAAGCCATGAGCCTATTTTCTTTATCCCTTCCTCACCAAATATTTTCAGTTTATTTCACTGCAGATTTTTTTCCTATAATATATTTCTAATGTGGAAAATAGGATCTTCTTTGAAGAAGTTAAACTCACAGGCCATGTGTTCTACAAACGGAAGATAATGGAACTATTTTCTAATAGTGTCAGAAACTATGAAAACAAACCCACTTTGTTTTTCTTAGTTTTATGCTATAACTTCCCCCCTACAATCTCTATCAGTGGTGCTTAACTGGGGTGATCACGCCCCAGAGGGGAGCTTTAGCAAGGTCTGGACAGTCTTGAGTGTCCTAACTGGGGGCTGGTGGGGTGCTACTGCCATCTAGTGGGGAGAGGCCAAGGATGCTGCTAAACATCCTTGCATAGGTCAGCCCCACAACAAAGAATTACGTGGTCCCATTGTGAGTAATGACCCAGTTGAGAAATCTTGATTGAAAGAGAGCTGAGGTAGTATTGTGACATTCACAAACACTCTCATCCTCACCTTCAAAATTAATTACGATTTTTCCTCTCCATTAGGTCATTTCCTTGGGATTTTTCTTTTTAACTTATCCCCCTGGAAGATGATCAAAAACAGCATGTTCTTCATTTTTATCGTCAATGTTTCTGTGGGAGCAATAATGCTGTCCACCAAAATTTATGCCACCTGTCCTTTTCCTGTGCAGACCTGTTGCTAGGGAGCGGCTGCCCACTCAGGAGGGACGATCCTCGGCTCCTCTCGTTACTGGATGCGGCCACACAACCGGCTCTGAGGATCAGAATACGCTCTCCACACCCCTTTCTCCCTTCCCTCCAGACCAACACTTTCCAATGGAAATACACACGATGGAAACCAGCTAGGCAATTTTACATTTTTAGTAGCCAGACATAAAAAGGTAAAAGGAGAGGTCCCTTGTGGTGCAACAGGATGGGTGGCATTTGGGAGCACTGGGACGCAGGTTCCATCCCTGGCCTGGCACAGTGGGTTAAGGGTCTTGTGTGGCCGCATTTGCAACATAGCTTGGGTCTGATTCCTGGCCCAGGATCTCCATGTGCCGTGGGGTGGCCGGGAAAAAAGAAAACATTTTTTAAAATGTAAAAGGAACAGGTGAAATAAATTTTAATACTGTATTTTATTAAACCCAATATTTCCAAAATTTTACCAGTCAAAATGTGATTGATATAAAAATGAGTAATAAGGTGTTTTTACATTCTTTTTATTGTGCTGAGTTTTCAAAATCTGATCTGTTTTACACCCTACAGCATATCTCAGTTTAGACTAGCAACACTCTAAGTACTCTACGGCTGTATGCGGCAGGTGGCTGTCACACTGGATGGATCAGCTCCAGATGAACACAGATGGTGATAGGACCCAAGAAGATGAAGAAGCCACAAGACGGATGGAGACTGGTCCTGAGTCATGATGTGCAGGAAGCTACTCACTGACAGGACACCCAGTGAGGCCTGTACGTGGGTATATGTGAAGCCACTGAAATCCGGGCACTTGTTTAGAGCAGCTCACATTCGTCTGAGTACTGAAGACCCCTTATGTCACTAACATATGAGTCACAACCTTACACAACACAACCTTCACATTTTATGAGTTATGTTCAGTAACCTTCTTGACCTCTCTTTAGAAACTTCCCTTGCTTTCTTCTTACCAATGTCACCTTGTTTCTGTTAATATTCAATCACCTATGATTCCAACATTTTGGCATATTATTTTCTTTCTACACCTTGCTACCTATGTCTGGAAAAAATCCCTATATTTTATTGTCCTATCTTATTTTGTTCAAAACTATTAAGCTCTAATATTTCTACAATTTGTTCCTCAGTGAAGATCTTGTAAAGAATTATTTTATACTTATATTAGCAAATAAAAATATAAAGTAGTCAGAAAAAGAATGATAATTCTTGTACTACTAAAGACAAAATATAATATTGGAAAATAACTTCTAAACAGTTGGACAATTAGTCTGAAATATGTCATGTCTAAGATTTAAACTGTGTAGTATAAACTGCTTAAAATGAAAATCTAGGAAAAAATTTCTCAACAAACAATGAAAAATAGACATGCATAGGATAATTTAAGCAGATGGAATTATTTTGGTTGTCTTTACTTGGGAAAACTTTTGACAGAAGAACTAAACTGATGATATATTAAGATGATAGCTAGTCTATACACATTTCAGCCAGCTTATGGCCTTACTTTCAAAAGGCATTGTGCAAAAAAGAATTAACACAGCAGGCCTGAGATTATTGTTCTTAGGGAGGCCTGCTTGGAAGGTGCCCTTGGCTGGCATCTGGGAACTTGGATTCTGGAATATTCCCACCCTTCCCTGAAAAGGACGGCTCGTTGTGCCTCAACTGCAAACGGTGTGGTTTATGCCAACTGCCTGCTTTCCTTCCGGATGCTGGGGATTTTGGCATGTGGGGGCAGAGTGGGCACTGACATGACCACCCCCAGTTAGAATTCTGGGCACTGGGTTTCTGCTAAGCTTCCCTGACAGGCTGCACTTCACATGTGCTACTACTTCCCAAAGCTTAAGGAATCAGAGTTGTCCTGGGTAACTTCACACGGAAAGGACCCTTGGAAGCTGGAACCTGGTTTTCTCTGGGCTTCACCCTACGGGCCTCTTCCCTTGGCTGATTGGCCTTTGCACTTGTTCATGGTAATGAATCACAGCCATGCTTTGGAGTCCTGTGAGTCTTCTCCCTGAATCATCAGACCTGGGGTGGTCTTGAGGGCCCCCGACACAGCCCTGTACTTGCCAACCCAGATAAGTATAACAGTTATAGACTGAGCAGCAGGTGCCCTATGTGTGCCATTCTGTTTGTAAAACAGAAAGCATTTCTATTGGAGCATTTTCATATCTGCTTAAACAAGTGAAGACACAAACACTCACCAGATCAATTGTTTTGGCTCTTTGTTTGGATTCATCATCACACCAGGTTTCGCACCACAACCAGTCTTGAGGAAGAGACTTAATGGCAACTTGGTAAATCATATTATTGGGAAGATCCTACAGAAGGAAAAAAAAATTATTTAAATACAGAGGTATAAAAATTAAGAGTCAGAGCAAAAGAGGTTGAAGATGTCATTTAGATTATGATCAGATCTTAAAAACATGCAAATCTGAGATATGTCTATAAACTTAATTTGACCCAATTGTCTTGTGTCAAATGAATGAACCCCTGCCCTGGGAATGCCTACACCTACCCTGGACTTCACCCCTAGCATCGGGGGTGAGAAAGAGGCCCAGAAACCCACCACTCGGCCTTCACTCTCTACCTCTGTTTGCCTCGAACCACCGGGATTAATGACTTACGCTGTGCCTGCCATCACTGTTGATGTGGTCGCCACCACATACTCTCCAGATTAGGAGATGACTTTTCAATTCCTTATCAGGAAACTACACTCCACAAATATTTTTACATTTCTGCATACTCAGGGCTTTCTAAGCAAAGATTGCTGGCACCTGGGTTAAAGGATGTTTAAATGGCAAAGGAGCCAAGTGAGTTAGAGACAGCTTTCCCAGGGATACCTGCTTATATGCCAGGGGGTGTAGAGCCCTTTCCTACCTCTCCCCAGGGAATATCTGCACATTTCGGAGCAAAGGACATGTTTCCTCTCTCTCCCAGAGAGCATCAGCGGTACTTGTGTCAGCTGCCCCATCTAAGCACCGAGGCTCATAATTTTAGGGTTCTTCTCTCAACACTCCTATTAATCATCATACTGGAAGTCCTAGTCAATACAACAAGACAGGAAAAGGAACTACAGGATTCACAGATTGGAAAGGAAGCGATAAAGTGTCTTTGTTCAAAGATGACAGAATTGTTTATGCAGAAAATCCTAAGAATCAATACAAAATTGTGAAACGAATAAACAATTTTAACAAGGTTTTAGGATACAAGGTTAATATACAAAGTTCAGTTGCTACGCACCAGCGATGAACAACTGGAATTTGAAACTAAAAGCACAACACATTTACATTCCTACCAAAAAATATAAATAAATAGAACCCCAAACAAACCCAGGTAGAAAGATAACAAAAATGTTCCTCTACGTGAGAAAAATTATAAAATTTGGGGGATGAAATAAATCTAGGAACAACATCTATATAAATGGAAAGGTATTCATGGTCACAAAGCCTCAATAGTGTTAAGATATTGATTCTTCTCAACTTAATCTCAATCCCAAAGTCCTAGTAGATTATTTTGTGGATATTAACCAAATGATTCTGAAGTTTATAGGAAAGGCTAAAGACCAAGAAGAGCCAACACAGTGTTGAAGAAGGATAACAAAGTCAAAGGACCGATACTAGAAGTCTTCACATGAATTCTACAGTAATTGAGATATTGGTATTGGTAAAAGAATAGACAAATACAACAATGGACTAGAATAGGGCACCCAGAAATGTGAGATTTCTTTGTACTTTCTGCTTGATTTTTTCCTGTAAATCTAACACTGCTCTAAAAAAATTAATCAAAAAAAAAAAGCTTAACTGTTTCTTCTTCCAACATCCCTTTCCTAGGAATCTATTTGTTAAATCCTTAAATAACCTGGTCTGTCATCTTGGCCACTTTCTCCCATAGTCAAGTCCTAGCCAAGTCTTCTGTAATTTCAATTCCATGCTCCCTCTGACTTTTAGCTTACTCCATCAAGCACTCAGGTATCAATATTCTTTGACCCCCCACTGGGACCTCCAGTCAACTGATCCCACCACTATTTCACTGTCCTTCCCCCACCGAAGTCTCTACTCCCTTAATTTTCATGGCTAATTGTTATATTAAATCCCTTGAATATATTCTCAATTGTCTTATCCTTTTCTCACTTAGTTGTATTCACCTGGCAAAATTACAGTCCTGGTTAAATCCAAACCTCTGCACTGGCACCCATGCAACCAAACATGACTGGCAAAACACACACAGACACACACACCACACTATTTTACGTTCTCTTCAGCAGATTATGATGGTTCTAATTTCTCCATATCCTTGCCAAAGCTTTTTTTTTTTTTTTTTTTTTTTTTTTTTTTGTCTTTTTGTCATTTCTTGGGCTGCTTCCCCGGCATATGGAGGTTCCCAGGCTAGGGGTCGAATCGGAGCTGTAGCCACAGGCCTACACCAGAGCCACATCCTTGCCAAAGCTTTTATCACCCATCTTTTTTATTATAGCCATCTTAGTGAGTAGGATGTGGTATCTCTCTGTATTTTTGATTTGCAGGTCCTAATGACCAATGATGCTAAGAATCTTTTCATGTATTTATTAGCCATTAATATATATTCTTTGAAAAAATGTCCTTAAATCCTTTGAGCACTTGAAAATTGTCTTTTTTCTTATTTAATTGTTAAGAGTTTTAAAAATATGTTCTGGATACTAATCTCTCTTATATGATTTATAAATATTTTCTCCCATTTTGTGGGTTGTCTTTCCAATTTCTTATGTCCTCTCATGAATAAAATTTTTTAATTTTGATGCAATTACATTTTTTTAGTTGTTTGAACTTTTTGCTTCATATCTAAAAAACCACTGCCTAATCCAAAGACACAGAGAGTTACATCAATACTTTCTGTTTTATACTTTAGTTTTTTATATTCAGGCCTTGATCCATTTTGAGATAGTTTCTGTAGATGGTGTGAGGAAGGGGTCCAATTCATTACATGTTGACAGCCTACTGCTTCAGCACCTTTGCTGAAAAGCTATTCTTTCTCCATTAGATTATCCTGGAATGCTTTTCAAAAATCAGCCCAAGGAACTATATCTGATCACTTGTGATGCAACATGACGGAGGATAATGTGAAAAAAATGAATATATACATGTATAACTGGGTTACTTTGCTGTATCGCAGAAATTGATAAAATATTATAAATCAACTATAATAAAAATGAAAAAAAGAAAGACATTGTTTAAAATACAGTCACATTTCAAAGCCAAAAAAAAAAAAAAAAAAATCAAGTGACCATAGATGCATGGGTTTATCTCTGGTCTCTTAGTTCTATACAGTTGATCTCTGTGTCTAACTTTATGCCAGTCCACTGACTGTATATATTAAAGGGTACAGTTTGATACGTTTTACATATAAATATTCTGTGACACCATGACCCTAACCAAGCTTACTGGATATGTCCACATCCTCAAGTTTCCTTGTGCTTTTCTGCAACCCTCCCACCTGTCCCTTCTGCATTCCCCCAAGTCAGTTCCTGGGCAAACATGAACTGCTCCTTGTCACTGTGGGTTAGTGTGCATTTTCTGGAATTTTATATAAATACAATCATACAGTATGTATATTTCGGGCTGGCTTCTTTAGATCAGCATAGTTGTTTTTAGATTCATCCATGTCGTTATGTCTACAATTCATTCCTTTTTACCTCTGAGTAAATATACCACTTTTATTCATTCAGTCTCATCTTAGAATCTGGTTTTGCAGTAGCAGCTTCTGATATGGGAAGTGATCCCTGCCTCCCAGTATTCATGCTCTTGTGCAGTTATTTCTCCTGGGTGTGGCTGAACCTAGTGACTTCCTTTTAACAACAGAATATGGCAAAACTAATGAGACGTCAATTTTTTTTTAAAGAGTTTGGGTAGAACTGGTGCTACTGCTTTCTTCAATGTTGGGTACAATTCACACAAGTTTAGTAGAATTCAGAAGCTATCTGGGCCTACAGATTTAAACGAAATTCATTTTATTCAACTGATATAGGGCTATCCGGGTTATCTATTTCATTCTGAAATTTTGTTATTAGTTTGCATCTTTTAAGAAATTTGTCCGATTTCATCAAAGTTGACTTTATTGCTATAAAGCTGTTCATAAGTTTCTCATTATTCTTTCAATATCTAGAAATTGTGCTGTCATGTATCTCATTTTAATATTAGTAATTTGTGTCTTTCGGCTTTTTTCTGATCAGTCTGGCTAGAGAGTTACGTTTTGTTAATTTTCTCAAAGAACCAGCTTTGGTTCAAAAGAACATCTACGGAAACATCATTTTTCTGTTTTTTTCATTTCACTGATTTCCACTCTAATCTTTTTTTTTTTTTTTTTTTTTTTTTTTGGTCTTTTGTCTTTTTGTCTTTTGTTGTTGTTGTTGCTATTTCTTGGGCCGCTCCTGTGGCATATGGAGGTTCCCAGCCTAGGGGTTGAATCGGAGCTGTAGCCACCGGCCTACGCCAGAGCCACAGCAACGCAGGATCCGAGCCGCGTCTGCAACCTACACCACAGCTCACGGCAACACCGGATCGTTAACCCACTGAGCAAGGGCAGGGACCGACCCCGCAACCTCATGGTTCCTAGTCGGATTCGTTAACCACTGCGCCACGACGGGAACTCCTCCACTCTAATCTTATTTATTCTCTCTTTTCTACTTTGGTTTTAAATTTGCTTTTTTTTTTTTTTTTATAGTTTCTAAGGTGGAAGCTGATGTTATTTATTTGAGACCCATTTTCTTTTCTACCACAGGCACTTAGTGCTATGAATTTTCTTAGAACTCTTTTAACTGCTTCAGATGATGCACCTTATCACTCATTTTGTATATAAAAGAGAAGTAGCCTAAGGCTAAAATATATATAAATTCATGTGAAATGGTGAATGGCTTGGTTGACTGGTCAGGGGTTCAGAAAGATTAAGGGCATAGAATTCTGGGGTAGAGGCTTACAGATGAGCCTATGAGGGTGGCAAAAATTGTCAGGATGTTTACCTATTGCATGTTAAGTATCCACTAAAAAGTGTTCAACACAGAAGCAGCACTAAATGACCAAGCAGACAGAATGATAGGGCCAGTTGATGTCAGCCAGCCTTGGTTATCAGCCACTCTACTGGCACAATGGATACATGAAGGGGGTAGTCATGACAGCTGAAATCGAGACTCTGTGTGTGTGTGTGTGAGAGAGTTGCCACTTTAAGAGCTAAATCTGTAACTTTCAGATCTACATTCTGATCTGAAAGTTATGGAGCTAACCACTGACACAGGATTCCATGCAATATTGCATTAGACCAAGAGAAAGCCCGACAGAGGGCACATGGCCCAGATATCCCACGGTCCTAAGTGGTCACATGTGGTACCACCTAGGACCACACACTAGGCTGTCAAGTACTGCACCACCTATCAGCCCCTGGCCTGACAGAACAATAGAATGGCTCACTGGAGGCACAGGAGAGGTGCTACCTTGGAGACAATGCCCTACAAGGGTGCCCAATGAGGCAAAGTAGAAGTGACCCTGCTTATTATCCCTCCAGTGACCCAGTGACCCAGTGACCTTCTGGGGAAGTTGTGCTTATTACCCCCATAAGCTGGGGAGGCCCTGGGTCATATCACTGGGTTAGGTGAATCTAGAGTGAATGACAGAGAGAGGTAACGAGTCTAAAGTCACTGGGAGAGAGATAATGAGTCTAAAGTCACTGGCCTTGAGATGAGCTCCAGTGAATTTATACAAAGAAGTGTATTCATGCAGGGTCAGGTGGACTACAGTGGATGCTGTGATACAACACTCGGATCTATATTCTGATCTGACAACTATTCTTCCAGAAACTGGAGGTGCTGCTGTGTGACAACCTTCAGCTCTCAGCCATTTCTAGGAACTGTCTTTGGAAAAGCACTGTCTCACTCAAGGTCACCTCCTTTCTTGGGAACAGCCTATGTCCAACGAATGACTGAGGTGAAGGAAAAAAGACGTGGGCCTCTCGACCAAACTGTGACAACTGGGAAAGGCCATCTCAGCTTCAGAGCTCTCTCTAGGGGTCATATGAGGCCTCTGCTGAAGTTGTAGGATTTGCTGAATTCTGTTTCCTTTCCTCCTCTAACAGTTGTTGGTCTTGAGAGCACTTCTTTTCTTTCCTTTCTTTCTTTTTTTTTTTTTTTGGTCTCTTTAGGGCTGCACTCATGGCATATGGAGGTTTCCAGGCTAGGGGTCTAACCGGAGCCACAGCTGCCAGCCTACGCCAGAGCCACAGCAACGCCAGATCTGAGCCTCATTTGCAACCTACACCACAGCTCACAGCAACACCAGATCCTTAACCCACTGAGCAAGGCCAAGGATCAAACCTGCAACCTCATGGTTCCTAGTCGGATTCATTTCTGCTGAGCCACAACGGGAACTCCCTGAGAGCACTTCTAACAACTTCCTGGAAGCTAATTTCCATTTTAGAGTCAGTCTGTTCCCTGGATAACCCAGTCTATAACAGGCAGCTAAGCGGTGTTTGCTGACGAAGAGAATTGTGGAGGAGGAACACAACTTGGGTTTTTAACTTTTAATTTGAGAAAAGTTCTAGGCATTAACATGCATCTGTTTCAGTAGATTTAATATATGAGCGAAGCATTCAGAGAAGAGAGACGAGCCACAGATAAAAATTTGCGAATTATTGGTAGAAAGCTGGAAATTAAAATCCTGATACATAATGTCAATAGAGTGGGTGCAGAATGAGAAGTGGACTATGGGTAGAAACTTAGAGGCTAGTAACATTTAAATGAAAAGCAGAAAAAGAGTGGTTCTCACAGAAACTGCTGTGGGAAAGTTACAGACAGCAGAAAACAATCAGGAAGGTTTGCATTAGGAAAGCCAAGGGAGTTTCAAGAAAGGAGAGGCCAAAAACACCAAAAAGCACATAAGAAGTGTTCACGGATGAGGAGATGTCAGTCTGACTTTAGCGAGAAGTGTTTAGTGGACCGCTGGAAAGGCACGACACGCGCATCAGGAGGACAGCCATCCCCCACTGTGCTGGTGACATGGTGCTGGGAGAGTCCCTCAGATGGTTGCTGGTCTGCTGGAGAAATGAGTTCTCTTCTTGGTTATCCACCGGCAGACAGGTAGTAGGATTCCTTCTGCATAACCCACCGGGGAAATTACTATTACAAAAATGTGGTGTGCATAAACTAAACCTGAAATGTTACTAAGGTTTCTGAGCACTCTTAAATCTGTTTTTTGGTTTGTTTTTTTTTTTTTTAAACTAATTGGCAATATTGCAAAGATACTCCCCTGCCTGGGCAAACATACCTATTTAGAATTCTGTCAATTTTCAAGAATGATTTTCAAAAATTCTTCCTTCACCAGTGTCATCTTGAATCAATCATGAGTATTTTGACCTAAAATTTTCTATTTGCTTGATTTTTAAACAAAGTGCCTCACATTTCTACCTCATCTAGACCATCTGTTACCTATCTTCCCTTATGTCAGACTATTTCCCCCCTCTACTAATCTACAATTACTATTATCATTCCCTCTTTATTATTATTTACCATCATTATATTACCATTCTTCAAACATGTAAGGCCACTTGCACCTTGGGACCTTTGCATTAGATATTCCTTCTGCCTGGAGATTCCCAGATAGCCACATGGTCGTCTCTTATCTGCTTACATCTGAATGTCACCTTCATGGGCATATATGGTCACCCAATTTACAGCAGCAAACCTGAACCGCTATTCTTCATTCTGAACTCTATCATGTTTTCCTATTTTTTCTACAACACACTCATTACCTTTAAATATTATCTATTTATTTTCCCACTAGAATGAAGCACATGAGCTAAGGATCTCTGTTTTGTTTTCTGATGTTTCAGGTCTTAGGAGAGTATCTCACACATAGTAAGCATTCAATAGATACTTGCTGAATGAATGAACAAACATGAACGGTTCTAGTAAGAACCTAGTGGAAAGAGGGGATAGTAGGAATTATGAGCTACAGGATCTTTTGCTTCTGTTTAAATTGTTAAAATGAGGAAATTAGTGGATTACAATAATGAGGAAATTAGGGGATATGACAAAAAAGTGTCTTGAGGAAAAACAAAATGTAAGGCAATAGCACAGGATGAAGGGAGTTTTGCCTTAAAGATCAGAAAGAAAGAGCCAGAAAAGGGGGAGATTAAGGGAGGGAGGGAGGGACAGACATGTTTAAAGGAGGATGGAAGCAAAAAAGAAAAAGGTAAACAAAGTGAGACAGAGCATGTAGCGGAAAGAAGAGATTTGAGGATGGAAAAGTAAAGATCAAATGCTTTTGGTTCTGAAAAGGTTGGGCTTGAAGTGAAAAAATATGTAAATCAAGATATCCAATACAAAACTCTATGAGGGAAGAAAGAGGCTGACAATGTAAGATTCTGAGGTTTATAAGGAGGGAGTTGGAGCAGTCTGTGTACCAAAAAATTATTCTACGCATACTTCACTTACTTGATCAAGGTTCGAGAGACTGTTTGGATCTTGACTGAGGGTCTGGTACTGGCCCCGCAGCCTGTCACCTGCTGCAATTTTCCTGAACTTCTTGAGATCCACTACGTACAAGGCACTGTGAAAAATGAATACTCTTTGAGATCTATGTCGTTTAATGTGTTCTCACTTTCCTCCAGGGACTGTCTACAGTGATGGTACCTTCCTGAGTCTAACGATAATGAATCTTTCCATGGTTTGTTCCCAATGTCTAATACTGTTTCCAAGGGGTTTGAAGTTTGATATGATGCTGTTAGGATCCATATCCTCTTAGGATCATCTCAAGTTTTCCCCAAGACCTCCTGAAACTCATGGTCCCACAAAACAATAGCTTTGAAGACAGTATCTTCATTTTGTTATGTGACAAACTAAGTTTCAACCTTGTACAGCAGTTTGGAATATAGTTAACTGCTGGGTCAGCTACGTACTGGCAGTGTAAGCCTGGGCAGCATATAAATGCTCTATGCCTTCATTTCCTCGTCTGTAAAACTGGGATGATAACAATATTGCAAGAGGCTGTCAAAGGGATTTTATGAGTTAATTATTAGTATATGTAAAGTCTTATTCATAAGAATGACTGGCACATGATAAACATTGTATAAGTCACTGCTATTATTATATCATTTCCAAGAAAGCTGAGTATTGTGATTCAATAAGTTACTTATCTACTAAAAGAGTATGAATTTTCTTACCTGATATGGTATTTTCTTCTCAAAAGATGTGATGCCCAGTATCCGGTTTTCCAGAAACGATACCCATCCATTTCCCTGCGGCTATCACAGAAGGGCGTGTACCCATACGGTGCTCCACCCAGATCGAAATCTCGAAGTTCCTTCAGGTCATGTCTCACAATCTATTTAATGATGAGAAGAGTTTCTCGGAGGAAGACTAATAGGCCCCTTTTCTGTTAATCTCAAATCATCATAACCTTGTTGCAGAGAGAACTGAGTTTCCCCCACAGTTCTTTCCTGTAGCATGAGTTCACCAAGTTTCTATTTTTCCTTCTTGTCTTACAAATTAAAAGAAACCTAAAATTTACATACCTAGTCTGTACAACAGGAGTCTTAGTCCTTAATAAGAATAGTATGTTACATCATTCTTAATTGTTTTAAAATATTTTTATTGAAGTGCAGTTGATGCAGAGTATTATGTAAGTTAGGTATATGATATACAGAACTCACAATTTTTAAAGGTTTTTAAAGGTTATACTCCACTTATAAAATATTTGCCATATCCCCCACATAGTACAATATATCTTTGTAGTTTATTTTATACCTAACAGTTTGCATCTCTTAATCCCCTAAACTCTATACTGCCTCTCTCCCATTCTCTTTCCCCACTGGTGACCACTGCTTTATTCTCTATACCTGTGAGTCTGCTTCTCTTTTGTTTTATTCACTAGTTTGTTGTATATTTTAGATGCCACATATAAGTGATATCATACACTATCTTTCTTTCACACACTGTCTTTCTTGGTCTGACTTATATCACTTAGTATAATACCCTCCAAGTCCATTTATGTTGCTGCAAAAGGCAAAATTTCATTCTTTTTTAAATAGCTAAATTGTATTCCACTGCACATATAGCCATCATTTTTATCCATTTATTTGCTGATGGACACTTAGGCTGCTTCTCCATCTGGGTAAATGTAAATAGTGCTGCTATGGACATTGAGGTACAGTTATTTTTTTGAATCAGTGTTTTTGTTTCTTTTGGCTATACACCCAGGAGGGTAACTGCTGGCTCTTATGGAAGGTCCCCTATTTTTGAGAAACCTCCATACAATTTTCCACAGTAGCTGTGCCAATTTACACTTCCACCAACAGTGTAGGAGGATTCCCTTTTCTCTACATCCTCGCCAGCATTTGTTATTGTGTTCCTTTTGATGACAGCCATTCTGACAGGTGTGAGGTGGTATCTCACTGTGGTTCTGATTTATAATCAAGGTATTTTGAATAAAATATATTCTGGGAATAAATTAAATATACAAGTGCATAGCTCTCAATATATCAAGGTAGAGATTAATAATTCAGAATCATTTCTATGATTATCTCCATTATTAAAAATTGGCAAATACTAGTTTGAATCATTAGGAAAAACCTCCTGATTATTCTTAATGGCTTCAATGAAGTAATGTTAGTATGTTTCATTTCTTAATAGACTCTAGCCTGCTGGAAAAAAATTACTGTATTGGGGGAAAGTAGGAGAAATAAATTTTATGTTAGATGGTATGTTTGCCAATGATTACTTCGTTACCTATTTTCTTAGATTTTGATGATAATTATTTATAGTTATCAACTTGGAAAATAATAAAAAATAATTTAGAATACAAGTAAATTTTGAAATAGCTTTTGAAAATATACTTTTGGTCCTAAATAAAATACTAACTTGTGCATTTACTTACTATTTTTTTTGGCTGCACCTTTAGTATACAAAAGTTCCCAGGCCAGGGATCAAACCCACATTCAAACCTGAGCTGCTGCAATAACAGTGCTGGATCCTTAAACTGCTGTGCCACAGGTGAATCCTTTAGTTCTGCATTTAATTTAATTTATATTTACATATTACTGTTCTTAGAAATTCTGTGTATTTTACAAGTTTTTTTATTTTTTATTTTTTGTTTTTTGTTTTGTTTTTTTTTTTTACCACTAATGATTACAAAAGCATGCATGGAGTGAAAGGGAAAAGTCATAAAAAATTTCAGATACATAAATTTTGAAAGCTGAGGGCCATAATCTTTTTTGGCCAAATGTAGGACTTTTTTCTTCAAGTGATGGCATGATGGGATATGGTTAATGACTAAATGCCAAAGAATGCTGCTGAAGGTGGAAGAATAAGGAGAGCAAGGTTAACTGCTAACTTTACCAGCAAGAAGAAATAGTTCACTTTAAATGAATTTCAGCTCCTATCCATAGGAATTCATATAACTACTCTTTTTTGGTGGGGGGGGAGTTCCCAAGGCTAGGGGTGGAATCAGAGCTGTGGCTGCTGCTGGCCTATACCACAGCCACAGCAATGCCAAATCCAAGCCATATCTGCGACCTACACCCAGGCTCATGGCAATGCTGGGTCCTTAACCTACTGACTGAGGCCAGAGATCAAACCCACATCCTCATGGATACTAGTCAGATTTGTTACCACTGAGCCACAATGGGAACTCCCATATAACTACTTTTATTATGACTAATACAAGTATCTGTTTTATTTTTAATTACCAAAATAAAAAAAAAAAAACTACTACTTTAGAAGGAAAACTGCCATATCCTAAGAACAAATGGTACTTACAGCAATAGCTTCGATTTTTCCCTGGAACGCTTTTTTTTTAAAAAAAAGTACTTTGCTTGTATGTCACAATTATGTCTTATGTTACTGTGGTATGGCGACAAAGATAGTAACAGCAGCAATGTTAACTGTGCCCCTATACTGAGAAGTGTAAAAAAGTTTAAGTACTCTTAAAAATAACCGTTAATCATATTACCTGGTCAGCATCAACGAAAATGATTTTATCCACTGCAAGAGGAAAAAGGACATCAAGGAAAAGAATCTTATAACCCCAAATAATCCTTTGTTTTTCAGTTTGTTGATGAAGCCACCGGGGCCACCTATACTGGACCAGTTCATATTGGAATCCATACTCTTCAGCCATGTGAGGAATCACCTCCTAAAACACACACACACACACACCAAAGAATACGTTCAAGGAACAAAAGGTTTTGGTTTTGGAGAAAAAAAATTAACATGCAAGTTTACTATAAGTTGTTACAAATGAGTTCTTAAAATGTCTAAATAGTACATCAATAACGTATCTATTAATCAGAAACATGAGATGCTGACAAATATAAAAATGTAAGTATATATAAAACTATATAAAGACATTAAGAATAGGCACACTATATTAATTAGCAGCCTTATTAACTAAAATAATTGTTCCTCTATTTTACTACTAGTATTTGATCTGAGGAAACCTGATGATAGTAAGAAAAGCTTCTGGAAGTTGGAACGTCTGTGCATCAAACATTTTATGTCCATGTTAACATGTTGCTTGATAAGAGACACAAAGATGAAAAGAGTGTACAGAAAAACACAATATGAGTTGTATATTGATAAGTTAGAGTCTGAGTTTCACATTTGAGACTTACGACTTTTTAATTCAAGGATGAAAAACACAAGGCAGTTATTACAGTATGAACAGTGATATTTGATTCAGTGTCTTATAGGCTTAAAGTATCTTACTCTGTTTAAAGCAGAGCAGTTAATTAAGTATGTCCATTGTTAGATAAATTTGGTTCAAGAGCCCAAATACTGAGAGAGGTGATGGTAAAGGAGTGGGTAAAGATGGATTAGCAAACTCAGAATTTGCATTCATCTCAATTCTCATCCGTAGCTAGTTGCTGGGTATATGCTTAGCTTAATTTTCTCCCTGATTCTGTAAGAACAATGTATGTTTAAATTATGTTTTATACTGTAGGCACTGGTTTTTATCTGTGAGTTGCAAAATGTTGAAATTATGACTAAAACAGTTAGTTGCTGGGAATCACTGCTTTCATTTCAAAATTTTAAAAAAAATTAGTAGAAACAAGAAAAACTTTATTCAACAAATATGTATTAAGAAATATTCACTGAGCATGCACTATGTGCTGGGCACTATTCTAGGCCCCAGGGATACATTAGTGAAACAAAACATAAAATTCATGGCCCTCCTGAGGCTTACATTTTAGAGGAAAGAAATCAGTAAGTTATCTATAGAAGGTAGTGCTACGGAGAAAAATTAAAAGGGAAGGGAAACAGAGTGAAAGATCAGAAGAGACTGTCACTTTACATGGTGCAGTCAGGAAAGCCTTATTTCCAAAGTAGGTATAACTCAGAGACGATCTGAAGGATGAGAGAAGGTATGCTTTTTATCTATTTTTTTTTTTTTTTTTTTTTTGTCTTTTTAGGGCCGCACCTGCGGCACATGGAGGCTCCCCAGCCAGGGGTCTGTTTGGAGCTGTTGCTGCCAGCCCACGCCAGAGCTACAGCAAGGCGGGATCTGAGCCGTGTCTGCGACCTACACCACAGCTCCCAGCAATGCCGGATCCTCAACCCAGTGAGCGAGGCCAGGGATCAAACCTGCCACCCCATGGTTTCCAGTTGGATCCGTCTCCTCTGTGCCATGACGGGAACTCCAGAAGGTATGCTTTTTAAAACTGAAGGGGAAGGAGATAGGGTACTAGTAATTTCTGTTTCTCTATCTGGCTGCTGGCCTTGTAGATATTTTAACTTTGTAAAAATTCATCAAAGTTGCACATTTACAACCTATACATGTTATATTTCACTGAAAAGTTTTTAAAAGATAAAATTTTGAGGGAAAAGAATTACAAAGAGAAAAAGATATGGAGCTCCTGCCATGGTGCAGTGGGTTAAGAATCTGACTGCAGTGGTGCAGGCACTGTGGAGGAGTGGGTGATTCCCAGCCAGTGCGGTGGGTTAAAGAATATGGTGTTGCTGCTGCTGAGGGCTCAGGTTCAGTCCCTGACCTGGAAACTTCCATACGCTGCGGGTACAACCATAAAAAGAGAAAAAAAATTATTTAAAAAGAGGTAAAACATAATTTCAGGTATGGTATTACTTTTGGCCATGTAGTGGAACAAGACTTTTAACCAGTCATAAAACTATGCTTCTAGTGATGATATAACTCCCCGTTAAGACAATCTTCAGACTGTATTATCTCAGTTTATTCAGAGTTAAACCCCTGTCTCTGCAGTGTTAGAGAACATGTTAAAATTTTAGTAACAAACCAGGAAGGCTTCTTATCTATATTTATGGGTTCTTGTTCAGTTTTCAAATAAGTACACGAGGTGGCTCTCTTGGTGCTGCTGGGGCAGAGGAGCTGCTTCACAAGGGTTTAGCACCTGGGCTTTGAGGCAGAATGCTTAGGTTCATTAGCTTTTTGGCCCAGGGCCTGTGCCATAAAGGACAATTTTTTATTTCTTTTTTTTCTTTTTAGGGCTGCACCTGCAGCATATGGAGGTTCCCAGGCTAGGGGTCTAATCAGAGCTGTAGCTGCCAGCTTACATCGGAGCTACAGCAACTTGGGATCTGAGCCACGTCTGTGACCTACACCATAGCTCAGAGCAATGCCAGATCCTTAACCCACTGAGCAAGGCCAGGGATTGAACCCACAACCTCATGGTTCCCAGTTGGATTCGTTAACCACTGCGCCACAACAGGAACTCCCATAAAGGACAAATTTTGCTCAGAGACTGGTTGGGCCCTTTACCCTGGCTCCTGGGAAGGAACTATTGCCCATGCTGTTACCAACGGTAACTGTGAGTAGAACTGCTTTTCTGAGCTCTTGCATCCTTCTGGTGAGTTATTGACCAAGAGTGGTTCTGGACACCTCCCGACTATGTAGGCTACTTGTGTAACTTCTGAGTCTGGATTTTCTGGGTGTAGGGCTTTATGAAGAGCAACCGATTAACGCAGGTGAGGTACTTAGCAATGTGCCTGGCAAGACCAAGGAATCAAAGCACGGCTGGCTATTTTTATTTCTGCTTTCATTACTGGTTTTGCTCCAGAAAGACAACTCCTCTCAACTGCTACTGAATGAGACCCTAACCTTGCCTGGAATCTATTTAACAGGAAGAAATGGGGTGCACTCTGTGGCAGCAGTGAGAGGTGCCACAGACTCTAACTGCAGTGCCCACACACCGCAGTAACCAGTGCACCACACGTGACACAAGAACCTTGCTCTTGGTATCATCAAACTCTCTTCTACGGTACAGTTTTCATAGTTTCTAGATACCACTGTTCCTGCTTTTCTTTACAAAAATATGACAGAATCAATTCTTTTATTTAACAATCTGTACATATTTTTCATTGCCAAATTTATTTCATTTTTCATTACCATGAAAATCCACTAATCCTGATTTTGAGTTTACTTAAAAATAAACCATCTCCTATTGTGCTTTTAATCACTTCTTTAAATAGAGGCTGTGCAGAATTTTTTTAAGCTAGATAAAAAATACTGAATACCAAAGTTTACCAAAGTTTTAAATTGATTAAATACATTAACCTGCGTAAAGACTCATTCTGAAAAGAAAAATGCTATATGAATTTACCATGATATAAAGAATTTATTACTGAAATATTAACCACTCTGTAAAAAAATTAATGTACTTACTTTAAATTTTGGAGAGAGATAATTTTTAAGAAACCAGAACTTCACTGGTGTTTTGGTGTTTCGTAAAACAGAAAGCATCATAATTCTGAATAAAAGAACAATAAATTCAATAAATTAACATTAACAGGAGTTCATCTTACTTCTCCTAAGGATTTAAAATATTTAAAGATATTAACTAGGAGTTTTCCATGAATTATGAAGAAACAGAGTGAAATACCTTACAAATACTACAGCTGCTCACCAAGTACGTAATGTATAAGGCTATAATACATGTGTATATGAACACATATGTACATACATATATGTAAAGCCATGTATCTGTACACCCGAGAGACTAAACTGATTTTTTTTATTTGTTCCAAATGACAAGAGAAAGAAGGTTGTCCGAAACAGCTTGATTCTATTACTGTCTCATTAACACAGGTGTGTAAATCTTGAGGGGCTGAACAACCTGTCCAAATACTAGTAAATTCACTCGACAGATCACTTGTCTTGCTATCCTAGACCTCTGATTGGAGAAGATACAGATGTATCTAGAGTTCCTCTTAAACCATCAGTACATATTCAAACATTTTTAAGCATTCTCTGTGATCCCTCTATATAGTTAAAAACAGCCCTCTGTAGCTTGCAAATATTGCTTTCCTCCTCTTAGCCTCCGCCTCCTTCTGTAAAACAAGATTTCTTCACCAGAAAAGAAAAATTTACTATATATTCTTTTTCTCACATATCATCTTACTATAAATATACCCATTTTCTAACCTTAAAGATCACCAACATTTCAAATCGAACTCATGAAACTTCAGTGCATTTAGAAAATATTCTTCCCACATTATTTTAGGTTAAAAAAAAAGCAAAGTGCACAGCAGTATGTATTTTGTTACCATTTGGGTAAAAGGGAGTTTGAAAAAGAAAAAATATATTTGCTTTTCTACATACATCTTTAACAGGATATGAAACAATAACGTTGGTTTCCTGTAGGACAGGGAACTGGTACCAGGGAAACAGAGTGGGAGGTTTTCTTCATTGTAATTTCTTTCATTCTTTTAAACTTCAAAAATTCTTTTTGGATCTTGGAAATGTATTACTTTTCAAAACATTAGATAAAAAAAAATACCTACCTTAAAAACCGTTCATATAAATGGCCAGAAGCAACTGAAAAAATGTTTAGAATGTCTGTTTCCTTTTCGTCTTTTTTACGCAGGCTCTTTGTGAAACTTGGAATGAGAAAATAGTGGTTGACAGTCTCTTAATATACACCTGGAAACTTATCTAACTACTAAATTTAATAAGAAATAAAAATAGTAATGCTTTTCAAAATGAAGTTATTACATTGTAAACAGTACTTATTCTAAAAATTACTATTTAAACATGTGACAACACAACTTGAAGTTTTATGACTTTTTTAAAAAACTGTACATCAAATGCTGTCATATTTCCCTCCAGGTTAATAAGGGAGTAACATGTTTGATTCTTTGTGAGTTATAAAAGTTGTTTTAAGAACATAGATTGAGTTGTGGTGCATCACGGCTAGATCTAACGTACTGAGGCTGTAAACAGGCCAGTGGGGAGAAGCAAGACGAGGTGGAAGTGTCAACTGTGGCAGCAACAACTGTTACACGTGGTACGACAGTGGGTCCTTGAGTGCTGATGTGGCTTCCCCATGATGACATGTTCGAACAGCTGCCTCAATGGAGAGCTTCTCTGGTCACGGGTAGTATCCACTCCAGACCAGCTACGGCCATCTCTGCACCGAGGCTGTGCCTCCAGGAGAAATACGGCAGCACTGGGGAGCCATGCCCACTCACAGTGTATACCACAGCAGCTTCATCTGGGCCCAGCTGTCACTGTCACCACTTTCTGGACCCAGACCAGCCTTTGACATACCCCATCTCATACACAAAAGCAACTGAATCTTTCATTTGGGTTACTCATAATGTGTCATTTCTTCTTTTTCCTATTAAAATTTATTTAATCAAAACCTTCATTTTTATATGCACAGAACTGAGAATGACTAAAATCTGGAAAACTAAACAATTCACAGTCAACGTGGAATATATTTTACCAAAAAGGAACTGTTATGGTAGAGGTGTTTTTCAAATCTTTTCTCATTGTAATCCCCCCAAATAATAAAAATACACAGTTGATTCAGAGAAGAAAAACATCACTGGAAGTTAGTGAAAAAACACTATAACATATACAATGCTTAAGTATCTGGAGGAGTTACCATCCCCCAAAGTTACTTTCTCTCTTTCTAACAAAGCATTGTTTTGTTTTGGTATCCTTTCCGTACTGTAAGTGGCTATGCCATAGTTTAATAATTATCTTTATTCTTTCTTATATCTACCCTCTGGTTTTAATGGAAGCTCATCAATACTCTTTA
Source organism: Sus scrofa (assembly GCF_054392235.1). Lineage (NCBI taxonomy): Eukaryota > Metazoa > Chordata > Mammalia > Artiodactyla > Suidae > Sus > Sus scrofa. Next base: position 72,559,354 of record NC_139393.1, read on the forward strand.
AAATGTCCAGGTTCTGTTTCATTATCCCCTGTCAAACATACCTCCAAATCATCTCAAAATGCGTGACTCTGAACCTTCCTTGATCAGATCAGTACCCACTTCAATGAACATACTGGGTTAGTAACATGAGTCTTATCAAACAGGGTCAACTACAGAAAAAGAGACCCAAGCTGGGCAAAGTCTAAAATGATTCTGATTGGTATAACAAAATCTGCTTAGGTTGTTGAATCTCTTGGGTCTAAAGTTTCTATTTCTTTTCTTTGATAAAAATGATCAATAGATCTCCACCATAATTCAAATTAAGTTCTAATCTCTAACCTGGACTTTCAAAGTCACCTATGATGTGGACCTATGGCAGACACTTGTTTTGCCACCTAACACCCTTTACACTTCCAGTCACAATAACCTGGTACTGTGAGTAGGTGGGCGGGTAACCATTCCTCCTCTATCTCAGTCTACGAGATGTAGGTGGGATGGGCCTTCTCCAAGGCTCTAGAGGCAGACACATGACCCAAGCTTAGTCAGTCAGTCAGTCACAAGGATCAGTTCAGTCCAGCATACATGGCTATAGCTGGACCAATGAGTCAGCCTTGGAAACTGTGCTGACACTATTTAGAAAGAGGCAATCTCTTCCCACCAGAGATGACCAGCTTTTTCTTGTAAAAACCTGTCTGAAAATGAAGAAGGCGCGGAGAACAGAACTAGGAGATGGAAAAAGAATTTCTGGACCACATCACCTGAATGCCCAGTCAGCTCTATTCCTGAACTCTTTGAAGATGTAAGCCAGTATGGTCCTTTTCTGATTACTATAGGTCCCAAGATAACTTAGAGATAACCCATGATATTCAATACACCAGCTAGCCGGGGTATTGAGAAACACACCCAATCTTTCTGACTTCATGTAACCAGGTACCCTCACCCTGTTTCCTGTCCGTTCTTTAGAACACATCTTAGCCACATACTCCTCCAAAGAGTCTTTTCTGAGGTTCCTCCTAACTGGATATCGTCTTTTGCTCCCTTGGTTTGAAGAGCACTTTATGCTCAGCTGTCTCACAGCTCCAGTTTCCTACCTTGTATTATTGACATTTATGTATTTGTCTTGTCCTTTCTAGAGAAGATCTGTGCTTGATTCAAATGTTTATGATCTGCAGGGCTCCCATATACCAGACTCTAGATGGAACTACAGTTACATGTTAAAATATTCATTAGTAATTACCTTTTAATGGAATCCCACATTCCTTTTTTTGTTCCATCTTTATCGGAAAGGATATCTTCCTTAATTCTGTCTGGGTTTTTTTGTACCTAGATAGCATGGTAAAGAGAAACTTTAAAATTCTGCAGCTTTAATAGTATACTGCATGGTTAGAAATAGAGTGGACAAGGGGATCCTTGTCAATCTAAGGTTGTTACAATAAATGAAGCCAAGAAAGACCTTACTTAGTACATTATTGACCCAATCTGGTTTCAACTATCAGTTCAGCCTCTTGTGTTTAGTTCTTTTGGTGGTTACCTCCACGCTGCTAAATAATGTGCTTATACTTGTATGTACTGAATTACCAATTTCAGATGCTATCTACGTATATCTGGATTCACAGAGTTTAGACATTATTCATTCTTTGTGATGAAAGATGAGTAGCTTACTTATATCACCCCTCCTTTTGCCTCTTTATCTGGAGGTTTTGATAATACTATCTTTACCATGAGTTTTTCTACTGAGTATTTTTGTAACTTTAAATAACATTTAATTTTTTTATTCCAACAAATTCAGTGATTTCTCTTGCGTAGCCTCTTACAAGGACAATAACATCTGTACCTTTTCCTTCTGCCTCCCAACTCACATTAGCTCAACTTTCACTTTAGCACTGTAAACATAATGACATTTACACTTAGCTTTTATACTATGCTATGTGCATTCTACAACTTGAAACTCAGTAAAAATGCTTACTGTAACGGTGTAAACACCACTCACTGAAGAGTCTAAAAGGCCACTACAATCATGTTTCCCCTGCAGTTATCACGGCGTGACCACTGTGCCCTCCTAGGAGACTCTTCCTGGTTCACATGGAGTCTGCTCTCTCACATTTCACCATGAGAGGATGTTTTTTTCTTGGAATTTTACTGTTTTTTTCATTTGTTTTTTGTTTTGTTTTCTTTTTAGGCTGCCCCTGTGGCACATGGAGGTTCCCAGGCTTGGGTCTAATTGGAGCTGGAGCCACTGGCCTAAGCCACAGCAACTGAGGAGCCGAGCCACATCTGTGACCTACACCACAGCTCACGACAACACTGGAGCAAGGCCAGGGATTGAACCTGCATCCTCGTGGATGCTAGTTAGATTCATTTCCACTGAGCCATGATGGGAACTCTGTATTTATTTTTTCTTATGGTGAGATATAGTTCTTCTTTACCACATACCTAGTATTTTCTAGTTTATTATCAATGTTACTCAATTGTCCAGATGTCCTGTCTTCTCGAATACATTTTTATCTTAAAGCTTAACAATTAAATGTTTATCTGTTTCAAGATTTCTTTGTACTGGTTTTCACATTAATTTCACCCTTTCTTGAAATACCTATTTTCTTTCTTGTTCATCTTCATCATGCTGGCAAACACTTTCAAGAAGGGCTGTGAAAATAATTTTTCTAATTCTTCACACTTCAGAAAATAACTTCATTTGCCTTCATATTTGATTATGAATTTGCCTAGAGAACCCTATGTTCAAAATAATTTTCCCCAAAACACTGAAAAACTTTTGTTATCTTGAAAATGAAATGTTTGCTGCTAGTGTTGGTGTCATTTTTATAGCAGTGACTTGCCTTTTCTCTTTGGTAGGTATTAGGATCTTACGTGGGTCATTTTTCATTCATCCTAATTTGTGGACCTTTGACATGAATGTTTATCTATCTTTATCAGTGAGATACTTTCCTTCCTCCATTTCCTATTCTTCCTTTCAGGAATTTCTATTACTGGGATACCAGAGTTCATGAGCTGATTCCCACCCCCCGCCAGGGCCACACCTGCAGCATATGAAAATTCCCAGGCTAGGGGCTGAATCGGAGCAACAGCTGCTCGCCTCCGCCACAGTGACAGCAACGCCAGATCTGAGCTGTGTCCATGACAGCTTGTGGCAATGCTGGATCCTTAACCCACTGAGTGGGGCCAGGGATTGAATCTGTAACCTCATGGATACTATGATTGTTGGCTTGATTTCCACTGAGCCACAAAAGGAACTCAAGTTTGTTTTTTATTTCTTTGAATATTGTAAGCATAGTTGTTCCAGTGTCTGCTTTCTGTTATTTGTTGTTTCTGCTGGGTTCCTTCATGTATTTGAATATAATATCTTACTCCAGAGGTGATTTCCACTGAGCCACAACGGGAACTCCTCAAGTTTGTCTTTTATTTCTTTGAATGTTGTAAGCATAGCTGTTTCAGTGTCTGCTTTCTGTTATTTGTTGTTTCTGCTGGGTTTCTTTGTGTATTTGAATATAATATCTTCTTCCACAGATAAATGGGTATTTCTGCCAGATGCTTATACACCCTTATTAATCTGGAACCACTTTAGTGCAAATTCAAAGCTCAGGGTTTCCCTGTTTACCTAGGTGATACAAATTTGGGTTAAAAGAGTGTGTGGTGGAGTTCCTGCCATGGCTCAGTGGTTAACACATCCAACTAGGATCCATGAGGATTCGGGTTTGATCTCTGGTCTCGCTTAGTGGGTTAAGGATCCAGTGTTACTGAAAGCTGTGGTGTAGGTTGCAGATGAGGCTCAGATCTGGCGTTGCTGTGGCTGTGGTGCAGGCTGGCAGCTATAGCTCTGATTAGACCCCTGGCCTGGGAACCTCCATATGCCACAGTGTGGCCCTCAAAAGACAAAAAAGAAAAAAAAAAAAAAGGTGGTATATTTACTATGGTTCATCCTTACCATGAAGCTGGCTTATTGCAAAGAAGGCCTTCTAAAAGAACACCCATTATATCTGGGTCCAGGGTTTTAATTTCTGTCCCTATAATCCTGAAAATTAAATCAAAATGATAGTTCACATGTACTGGGATGGACAAGTGTTCCCAGGGCAACAGTAGCTTTCTTTGCACAAAAGAAGGTTCTGTGCTTGCTTACTTCACTAGGCTCTCATTTTCTCTTTAATTTTGGATTTACATTTACTTATTAACATCAGCTCACTGCTTTTAAAATTTTTTTAAAACATTTTAACCACCAGTTTTATTGATTTTAAGTAGGTGCGTTGGTTCAAAGAACTAAATCTACCATCATTAAAAATTCCTTTACTGGAGTTCCCTTGTGGCTGAAATACCGTCCATAAAAATTTGAGTTTGATCCCTGGCCTGTTCAGGAATCTGGCACTGCTGCAGCTGTGGTGTAGGCCAGCAGCTGCAGCTGCAATTCGATCCCTAACCTGGGAATGTCCTTATGCCACAGGTGTGGCTATAAAAGGAAAAATTCCCTGTTTTTTTTGTTTGTTTTTGTAAAGAAAAGAAACACCACTTTTTTCTCCTGTTGAAAGGGCTAACTTTTCAACCTGTGTTCCTAATCTTATCTCTAATTCATAACATTATTTGGCTACAAATACAGTAAGTAGACTAGACATACTAGACATACTTCTAACTTCAAACTCTGTGCTTTCCTTTTCTCTTCTTCCTTTCATTGCCAAAGTTTTAATATGACAATTTAGTTAGTAAAATTGTGAAATTAGTTGTAGACCAAAAATAAAGAAAAAAATAATTCTTATATTAAGAACAAAGGCTGCAAGCGCTGCAGCCTCACACACTTGTACTTGCAGTATTTTGCTTTTGAAGCTGTTTAATACAACAACGACATCTCCCCGCTCCTGCTGAGAGTCAGTTCCTTTGTGCCTAAAAGGAGAGAAACATGAAAAATGTCTATAATCAATTCGAGAAAAGACATACAGTTATGACGGTATGAACAACAGAATGAATTCATTTTGCAAGAAACATAAGTATAATATCACTTGCGTATATGTCATATTTGCTGCTTCTACAATTAAAGTATGATGCAACACACTACAATTTTCAAAATTATCCAATTTTAACATAATACAAATTAAGATTTTACAAAAGTAACTAACCTGATATTGCCTATTTGCTCAGCATGTTCAGATTATTTACTTTTATTATATACTAAGATTATCACAAAGTCAAGTATTTCATACACTGCAATGGTAATTAAAATATGGAACATTTTCTATACTTTAAAAAAGTTGTTTATGTAGCATAATCAAAGGAATTCTACACTATACAACTACTTTTCAATATGGAATTCTATAGACTACTTTTCAATATCCACCATTTTCAAATACCAAAATTTGAAGTGTATCATTAAACCTAAAAGACCGAAATCGTCTGTGATGTCCATCTCCATCACTTGAACCTATTTTATATTACACAGTATGTATTTCATTGTCCAATTTTCAAAACTGGATCAGTAAAACAAATATGACAGCTCTGCTTGAAAAGTTGATACTACTTTCACTGTGAACTGAAAAATGCTTTTGTGTAAGTAAATTTTATCAAAGAGGGAAAGCAATTAGATGTCAAATTAGTAGATACTTTGCATTCATATTTATAGCATACACTTGAACATTTTTCTAAAATGAAAATCTGGGGATTCCAGGACTATAGTGACTAACATATGCCTTTGATTTTCACTCCCAGTTCCGCAGATGAGGTGTCTAAACCACAGGAGGAGGCCAGCCCTGCCCAACAATTACCACTGGAAAACCAGAAAGAGTTCCAACTTATGCAGTAGAAATGTCAAATTTCTTAAAAACTTTCAAGAGCTTCCAGTCCCACCTAATACTTAAGGGCATCAGATCCACAATCCACTGAGACCAGAATAGAGGCAGCACAACATTGTAGCTAGACCCGTCCAAGATCTAAAGCAACCCCCTCCATCCCAGGTGGTAAAGGCAGTAGTGATGAAGAGTCTTATACCATTTCAGGCACTATTTAAAGCTCTGTATGGATGTTAACTCATTTAATCCACACGACCATCCCTTGAGGAGGGTAAAATAATTATTCTAGACCCAAACTATGTCCTGGTGGTCTCTCTCTTCACAAGTCCTCTATTAGACCTTTATCAGTAACAGTAAGCAACTAAAAATCACTGGGTATGTGGGAGTTCTCGTCGTGGCTCAGTGGTTAACAAATCCGACTAGGAACCATGAGGTTGTGGGTTCGATCCCTGGCCTCGCTCAGTGGGTTAAGGATCCGGCGTTGCCGTGAGCTGTGGTATAGGTTGCAGATGCGGCTCGGATCCCGCGTTGCTGTGGCTGTGGTGTAAGCCAGTGGCTACAGCTCCAATTGGACCCGTAGCCTGGGAACCTCCATATGTCGTGGGAAATCACTGGGTATGTAAAAATAGTTAACAACTGAAATGAAGGAAACAAGCCAAGTCAGAGGATATGGACTTCATTGATAAGGAATTAATACAGAAGAAAAAAGGGGAGCATTCAAATACTTTATATTCTCAATGAGATCTGAGAGAATATTTCTCAGTAAAAGCCATCTAAAGCCATCTACTTCAGGAATTCCCATTGTGGTGCAGTGGGATCAGTGGTGTCTTGGGAGCAATGGGACGCAGGTTGAATCCCCACGGGGCACAGTGGGTTAGGGAGTCGGTGCTGCTGCAGCTGCTGCTTAGGTCACCAACTATGGCTTGGATCTGATCCCTGGGCCTGGGAGCTCCATATACTGTGGAGCAACCAAAAAAAAACAAAACAAAACACCACTTACTTCAAATTGAAAGGATTCATTACATGTCAAGGAGCAAAGGAGCATTACTTTAAAAAAAAGGACCCATACATATTTTTCCTGAAATTCTAAATATAAATATCATTTAACTTTTTGTGGAGGAAAAGTTAATCAGAATGCCTCTCACTTTGAATCCAAAACACTGAATGGTAGAAGAAAATGATGAACAATGAAGCCTTGTTTCAAGCATTCTGAGTAAAATGATAATGCTATTATCAATACTTAAGAAAACAAAATAAAGGCAAAAAAATTTAGGCTCTTAAAATCAAGAATATACTGTTAATGTCTGTACCAAAAAGACCTATAGAAATGTACATATTTATGATATGGCAGGCAACATCTACTCCACCTTTTGGCATGTACTGCACAAGTTAGAAAGCTAAAAACTGTTTTTGTTTTTGTTCATAGATCCTTTCACAGCTATGGTTCTGGCTGATAATTAGATTCAGTAAAACAGATAATTTGCACGTCATTTGGAATTAACAAGTGAGGGAAGGTCAATGTAGTGATGCCTGTTGAGGTTCTTTGGGGAAAAGCAAAGTCACAGAGACACAGAGGTTGCCTTCGTCAGGGTTTCAGTGTAAACGCAGCTTTCTGGGGACCGAGAGGGAGTTGATATGCTGATAGGAGCAGCTTCATGCTTTCTCACTCCTCTGATGAAGGGAAAGGCAGCAGCTCTCTCTGGGTGGTCAGTTCCTTGGCTGGTCCTGGGACCTAGCCCTCTGGAGAGCAGCTCCTCCAATCCTTCCCAGTATAGTTAAGAATTCATTTCCCTGTGTCAACTCCTCCTCTGATATGGGAAGTCAGCTACCCAAACAGACAATGAATGAATTTGGTCAAACTTATACTTAACTAACAGTAATGTGATGGTAAAGAACTAAAGATGTTGGGGAGGGATGCTAAAATGCTTCAGTTTTCAGGGAAGGGACAGTGTGACAGGAAGGCTGAAGAGTGGCTCTGGAGAAAGCCGTTGCCAGGCTGTGAGTGTGCACCACTGTGTACCCCCTGTGGAAGCATGAAGACCATGACCTTAGAATCCTAAACTTGGTTAGGGAGATACTTTAAGGGAAAAGTACTCTGCAATGCATTTACTACAGTTGGGAGACACAGAGGACTGCATCTGGCTCATGTCAGGGAAAGTTAAAGTGGACCATGCACTGATATTCGAGGACAGACCTATTATTACTTTAACCTAAGGCTGAGGGCTACTTACCACCTTTGAGACTGGCCTGAACTCCTAGAGTTTGCTGGATAAGTGATGTGTACATATTTCTCATGAATCAGAACTAGCAAGCAGGAGAGATCTGGTTTTACTGTTACCATGGGGTATTCCTGCAACCTGAAGATATGAAGAGACCTCAGCAAAAGTATATAGCATGGGATTTAACACAGGATGCCCACAGACTGAGGAAGATGTTAGAGGGGCCAACTGGAATAGGGATGCACCAAGTGGGATAGGGAATCAAAAGAAAGTGAGGTGCAGCAATTGAGGCCCTCTAGGGGCTCACAAAAGTGCTCCACAAAGAGTGAGCTTTAACCACTGAAAGGGCCAGAGTGCAAGGCTTGGAAATCTCTCTTGCCTCCTCCATAAAACATAGGAGAAGCAGACTAGTCTCAAAGGTACCAAACTAAAATTACATTCAACTATTAATTAGGCAATGTGTTTTTCTGAAGATTTCAAGTGAAAAGACTAGCAAAATAATTTAGCATATTAAAGGCATATGTGTATATATACATATATATAACATATAGGTATATGTAAAGCATCTGATATTTTCTAAAATTTAGTGAAGAAAATAGAAGAATTTGTAGAACTACAAAAGTATTCTTCTCTAGGAGAGAATAATTTTATTGAGTATTTTTAAATTCAAGATAGGTAACAGTCAACACTGAGTATGGGTATATGATCTGCATTTAAAGATTGTAAAAAGATGGGCAGACATAAAAAGTACCTATGTGAAGATTATGCCTAATAAAAAGGCAAATTTTAAAATATCAAATTAGGAGTTCCTGTCAAGGCTCAGCAGAAACGAATCTTACTAGCAACCATGAGGATGCAGGTTTGATCCCTGCCCTTGCTAAGTGGGTTAAGGATCCGGTGTTGCCACAAGCTATACATGGCTTGGATCCCTCATTGCTGAGGCTGTGGTATAGGCTGGTGGCTACACCTTTGATTCGACCCCTGGCCTGGGAACATCCATATGCTGCAGGTACGGACCTAAAAAGACCAAATAAATAAATAAAATATCAAATTATTAAGTCATGATCTTAAAAGCTGGACTTAGAAACTCCTGTCAGTATTATTTTAATACCTGAATGTACACCTGACCAAGGAGGTAAAGGACTTATATGCCAAGAACTGTAAAACATTAATCAAGGAAATTAAAGATGTAAAGAAATGGAAAAATATTCCATGCTCCTGGGCTGGGAAAATCAATATTGTAAAAATGGCCATACCACCCAAAGCAATCTACAGATTCAATGCAATCCCTATCAAATCACCCATGACATTTTTCACAGAACCAGAAAAAACAAGCCAAAAATTTATATGGAACCATAAAAGACCCAGAATGGCCAAAGCAATTCTGAGAAACAAAAACCAAGCAAGAGGCATAACTCTCCCAGACTTCAGGAAATATCACAAAGCCACAGTCATCAAGACAGTATGGTACTGCTACCAAAACAGACATACAGACCAATGGAACAGAATAGAGAACCCAGAAATAAACCTATGGTCAATAAATCTTTGACAAAGGAGGCAAGAACATAAAAGGGGAAAAAGACAGTCTTTTCAGCAAGCATTGCTGGGAAACCTGGACAGCTGCATGCAAAGCAATGAAACTAGAACACACCCTCACACCATGCACGAAAATAAACTCGAAATGGCTGAAAGACTTAAATATAAGACAAGATACCATCAAACTCCTGAAAGAGAACATAGACAAAACATTCTCTGACATCAACCTTACAAATGTTTTCTCAGGTGAGCCTCCCAAAGAAACAGAAATAAGAGGAAAAAATAAACCAATGGGACCTAATCAAACTGACAAGCTTTGGCACAGCAAAGGAAACCAAAAAGAAAACGAAAAGACAACTTACAGAATGGGAGAAAATAGTTTCATATGATACAATGGACAAGGGCTTAATCTCTAGAATAAATAAGCAACTTATACAACTCAACAGCAAAAAAGCCAACAACTCAAGGGAAAAATGGGCAAAAGACCTGAATAGACTTTTCTCCAAGGAAGATATACAGATGGCCAACAAGCACATGAAACAATGCTCAACATCCCTGATTATTAGAGAAATGCAAATCAAAACTACCTCATACCAGTCAGAATGGCCATCATTAATACGTCCACAAATAACAAATGCTGGAGCGGGTATGGAGAAAAGGGAACCCTCCTGCACTGTTGGTGGGAATGTAAGCTGGTACAACCACCATGGAGATCAGTATGGAGGTACCTTAGAAATCTATACATAGAACTACCATATGACCCAGTAATCCCACTCTTGGGCATATATTTGGACAAACCTTTCCCTAAAAAATGCACCCGGGAGTTCCCGTCGTGGCGCAGTAGTTAACGAATCCGACTAGGAACCATGAGGTTGCGGGGTCGGTCCCTGCCCTTGCTCAGTGGGTTAACGATCTGGCGTTGCCGTGAGCTGTGGTGTAGGTTGCAGACGCGGCTCGGATCCTGCGTTGCTGTGGCTCTGGCGTAGGCCAGGGGCTACAGCTCCGATTCGACCCTTAGCCTGGGAACCTCCATATGCCACAGGAGCGGCCAAAAGAAATAGCAAAAAGACAAAAAAAAAAAAAAAAAAAAGTAAAATGCACCTGCATGTTCACTGCACCCTCATGTTCACTGCAACTCTATTCACAATAGCCAAGAGCTGGAAACAACCTAAATGTCCGTCGACAAATGACTGGATTAGGAAGATGTAGTATATATACACAATGGAATATTACTCAGCCATAGAAAGAACAAAATAATGCCATTTGCAGCAACATGGATGGAACTAGACTCATCCTGAGTGAAGTAAGAAAGAGAAAGACAAAAGCCATATGGCATCGCATGTATCTGGAATCTAATATATGACACGAATGAACCTTTCCACAGAAAAGAAAATCATGGACTTGGAGAATACAACTTGTGGTTGCCAAGGGGGAGGGGGAGGGAGTGGGGTGGATAGGGAGCTTGAGGTTAATGGATGCAAACTATTGCTTTTGGAATGTATTAGCGATGAGATTCTGCTGTGTAGAACTGGGAACTATGTCTAGTCACTTACATTGGAGCAAGGTAACATGTGAAAATAGAATGTGTACATGTATGTATAACTGGGTCACCATGCTGTACAGTAGAAAAAAATCTGTATTGGGGAAATAACTATTAAAAAAATAGTAATAACAAAAAAAATAAAGAAATGAGTTGTGTAATGACAACAAAATATAATTTTAGCTTAGCTTTTCAGTGCATTTCAAGAATACTTTTCTCAAATATAAGTGTAATGTCAATTAGAACTACATCATGGAGTTCCCTTCGTGGCGCAGTGGTTAACGAATCTGACTAGGAACCATGAGGTTGCGGGTTCGGTCCCTGCCCTTGCTCAGTGGGTTAACGATGCGGTGTTGCCGTGAGCTGTGGTGTAGGTTGCAGATGCGGCTCGGATCCCGCGTTGCTGTGGCTCTGGTGTAGGCCGGAGACTACAGCTCTGATTCGACCCCTAGCCTGGGAACCTCCATATGCGGGAGCGGCCCAAGAAATAGCTAAAAGACAAAAAAAAAAAAAAAAAAGAACTACATCATGAATAGGGATAAACAGAGTATTCATTTTTTGTCCTATTTCATACTGACCTGATTTTTATTACTGATACCTAAATTTCAAAGAAATCAAAGAATAGCATCATTTTTCCCCCATCCTGGATATCTAGTGACATATTAATCACATTTGGAGTTAGGTTAATTATGACCAAGAGGAATTTATGATTTTATCATTTATAAGTAAAACAAATTTGAAATTACATCTATTACCAAGAGTTGCCTAACTGTGAATGAGAAAAATTAGTTTTCCACTAATATGTTAGTGGTACTTAAATATAACATCAGGAGTTACATTCTTCCTAGACCATCCATTTATAGGCTGTGTATGATAACAAATAATAAGGGAGATAAAATAGAACTTATTATACTATACTGTTTTACATAATATGCATATTATATACGATACATGTTGTATATATATTACACAATATATGTATATAATATATAATAATATCTGTAATTAAAATTTGTAAAGAAGGAAGGAGTAAGTGGGGAGGAAATGGACATTTACTTGGATGGGAGACACTGCATTTTATGATGATTATCTCATGTAATCCTTTCCAAGAGCCCACAAGGGAGGTAGGATTACCCCCTCCCGTCATGAGGAAACAAAGATTTGAGGTGGAAAAGAATCTTACACAGTCATACAGACAGCTGGTGGTGGGCAGAGAAGGAATTTGGATCACAGCTTACCTAATTTCAAAGGTTTTTCCTTTGCAAAACACAACAATGAAACAATAGTGGCAGATTTAGGAACGAGTACCTGGGAGTACAATTTGCAAAGACCAAAGCAGATGAAGCAAAGTTATACCTTGAAACCATGATTTTTATATGAAGAATCAATGTAAATGCCATAGTGTATTTTGCTTATTTTCTGTATCACCACTGCCCTGTTTTATAGAACTTATAATGTGGTAAGTCATTCATCTTCTTAACTGCCTGTCCCACTACTGGAATGAGTTATGGAAGGGTCAGAAACTCTGTTTTTGTTTTTCTTTTTTTTTTCCTCCTGCTTTTTAGGGCTGCACCTGCGGCACATGGAAGTTCCTATGATCAGTGTTGAATGGGAGCTGCAACTACTGGCCTATGCCACAGTCACAGCAATGAGGGATCTGAGCTATCTGAGCTGCATTTGTGACCTACACCATAGCTCCTGGTAATGCTGGATCCTTAACCCACTGAGTGAGGCCAGGGATTGAACCCACATTCTCATGGATACTAGTCAGGTTCATTACCACTGAGCCCCAAGAGGAATTCCTCAGAAACTCTTTTATTCATCTTTTATCTCCAATACTTCCTCTTGCTTTTACCTGCCCCATCCCCTACTCTGCCCCCCAACCCATCCCCAAGCAACTTACAAAGGGAATCATACAGTATAAGGGATCATACAGTATAAACTATCTTTTTTCTTTGTGCCTCATCTCTTTCACTCAGCATAATTACTCTGAGATTCATCTATGTCACTGAATGTATCAACAGTTGATTCCTTTATACGGCTGGGCAGTATTCCACTGGATGGATATAACACATTTTGATTATTTCTTCACTTATTAACAACTGGGTTGTTTCCACTGTCTGGCAATTACAAATAAAGCTGCTATGAACATTAAAGTGCAAGTCTTTGTACGAACATATGATTCCTTTCATCTTGAGTAAATACATGTGAAATGCTTGGATCATATGGTAAGTATGTGTATTTAAATTTTTATGGACTTGCTAAACTCTTCCTAAGTGGCTGTACTATTCTACATTCCCACCAATAGTGTATGACAGTTCCTGTTGCTCCATATCTTCATTAACACTTGTTAGTGTCAGTCATTCTAATGTTAGGCATTCTAACAGATGTGTGGCAGTATGTGCATTTTCATAATAACTAATAATGCTGAGCATCTTTTTATGTCTTATTTGACATCCACATATCTTCTCTGGTGAAAAGTATGGACAAGTCTTTTGTATATTTTTATCAAGTTGTTTTCTTATTGTCAAGTTTTGATAGTTCTTCATGTATCTTATATATAAATTCTTTGCTGAATATATGCTTTGCAAAGATTCCCTCCGTCTCTGGGCTTGCCTAGTTTTCTTTTACAGTCTTTATATACTCCTTTAGTGTGATCCCCGCTTTATACTGGGCTCATTGATGAGTAGGAAATATACTGTGAAAGGAAGCCAATTCTTATTCATAAAAACAAAAAAATTAAACATAACTCAGTGCTATTGGCTTTGCTATATAAGATATGATACATACTAGTCATTAAATGATAAATATGTTCATTATGCTAACACATGGGAAGTCTCTGGAAAATAATAAATAAAAGAGGTGGAGTAGAGAACAGAAAGTATACTTCAGGCATATCTTTTAATACTTCCGAAAGAAAACAATGATAGGAACAAATGTCAGTTTTATACGTAATTTTTGTTTTATAGCATGGTATTTGTGAATATTTTTGTTGTTTTGATGATCTTGGTTACATCACATGAAACATTTATATATAAAAAATTTAAAGTGGTTTATATAACTCACCCAACTATCTGATAGATATCTTCAGATTTTCCTTGGCGTAATTTCAGTACCCAAGCACCTGGGTTTGCTTTTAATTGAAAATATCCCTTTCAAGATGAGAAAAATATCATAGTTACATGACAGAAAATGACATCTGATTGTTGAAGAAAATTATTCATGAATATTCTGAGTGTTTACTACTGTGAAATGAATAATTTCTATAAATAAATTCCAATGAAGAAGATTTTGCAATAACCCATAAAAGCACATTTTGAAAGTATGACTCCTTTTGTTTTCATTTTATTTAATTACCTTTTTCAAGAAGTTTTTTTCTGGGAGCTGTTCAGCAATAGTAGGATAAAAATTATTTCATCTTATTATTAGGAAAACCTAAGAGGATTTCACCAAAACATCTCATTTGTTGAGTATGTATAATACTTACAAGATTGGCCATCACTATTGTATCAACCATAACAGGTTTATTTTTTGTGCCCAGTGTAAACTGCAGGCCTCGAGGAGGTTGTTCTGTTGTGATATCGAAGCAATGTCCTTCAAGCAGCAGATATTCCAGTTCATATTCTGCTGTAACGGTTCTCTCGATCTGTGGAGGAAACATGTCATTGTTTTTGGTGTTAGTAATTCTCACAATGTCAATTTTGTAATAAAGATATGTGATTATTTTAATATTAACCAATTTGGGGGGGAAGCTTCAAGTACTTCTTTCAGGTGAGTGAAAGTAAGAGTGAATCAATTTCTTGGACACTACAGCTTATGATGAATTTGTTTTTCCTTTTTCATGAGGGTTATCTCCACCCTCATGACAACAACCACATCAGAGCAGGAGAAGTGTGAGCCTGGAGGGGGCCCAGCAAGCTGCAGCACTCAGATATCTCTCCAAGACAGATTCAGACAGGAAACTCCTCAAAGAATCTGCTTTGTTTGCTTAGAGCTAGAGCTTCCACTTCACATTGGGCAAGAAAGCCAACTTGTCATCAATATCACCTTTCTTGCATTAAAAAAACTAATGGTTAATTGTTTCATACGCAAAAAAAATAACGTTCATTAAACAAAATTTAGCAATTATAAGAAAGTAGAAAAAGGAAAAAACAGAAACCACCTAAAGACTAAACATTCATATCTATGCCAAAGCACTGATCTCTCTCTCTTTTTTTTTTTTTACAGTATTTTTTCTAAGGAAGTGTAACATTTTTCATTAAATACAACTTTCTAAGAACATGTCCTTCCTTTTTTTTTTTTTTTTTTAAAGAATATGTCCTTTCTTTAAATCATCTTTTTAAGTGACTGGAAAATTCTAATTGTTTCCAGATTCTCTTCCATCGCAAATGTATAATAATTTAAGGAAAAGACTTTTTCTCTATTTCATATGAAAATCGTAACCAGACATGAAAAAAAATAAAATAAATTATTTTTACAGTCTGGCAATTTTGCTGAGTAGATAAGACAGTACTGTTATGTATCTCTGATCTTATTTCACTCTATAAGGTTTTTGACACTGTTAAGTGTGTTAAGGATACAATGTAATTGAAAACATTCTCCATTGCATACTTGTTTTTCTTTTGCCTCTAATTACTACAGAAAAAATTAAAGTACTTGTGTAAAGAGTTTCTTTCTGAGTCCAGTTATTATAATTTTACTTTTTTTTTTTCTTTCTAGGCCTGCACAGGCAGCATATGGAAGTTTCCAAGCTAGAGGTCAAATTGGAGCCACAGCAACACAGGATCCGAGCTGTGTCTGCAACCTACACCACGGCTCATGGCAATGCCAGATTCTTAATTTTACTGTTTTTAAGAACAAGAAATAAGTAACTTCTTTGAAAACAGAATTTGTTTCAACAACATTAGTCGGGTTCTGAATTGGTTGTTGAATTTTTGCTATTCTAGTGATGGATGTCACATTCTTACTAACGTATATCCACAATCCTTACAGCACTTTGGATGGGAAGACGTCCATGGGAGAGTATCACAATATGAGAATATTAAAAGTTAGAGAGAAATCTGAGAAATCATCTAGTTTAACACTTTCACTTTACAGACAAGGAAATTACCCCACAGAGATTCTGAAGTAAAGCTTAACTACTTTATACTAAGAATTAGACATCAGGGTAGAGTTCAAATAAATTCAGTTTGTGACTAGTATCTTTGTTTTATACTATACTAACATGACAATTTCTCTCCCTTATATATTTGCATAACGGTTATCAATTGCGTTGACTTATTCAAACAACATCAAAAACAGTGAATTTATTTTTCAAAGAGCTCTTTCTAGTGAATATCTTATGTTTTACAATAATTTCATAAAGATGATTTAACTTAAATTACCTCCCATTATCAAGGTTTATTTTAGCAAGAATATAAAAGGTAATGATCTTTTATGATGTTTACATCTCCTTTATAGCTTTATCTGTTCTAAATATTAACTATTTTTTTAATTTCAAGAATCCATTAACCAAGATGTTCTATGAATACAGGTAAGAATATAACAAAATTCAAATAACTTAAAACTCAAACATCTAATTATTGCTCAAGGTCCTCAGTAAAGTTATAAATACTAACAGTTGATATGAGACATGATTTTAATACCTTTCAAATATAAAGCTGGGTGTATTAGTTTTTCTAAATTGAAGTGTTTATTGTATTGTTCTACAGCTGAATAGTTAGGAATTTAGTTTTCTCCTTCAATAAAAGTGTAAAGATTAACATCTGGATGTATTAACCATTATCTTGGGCAGTCAAATAGGAATTCTTTGACAATTACATCAGGTAAGGAATGCCTTGTCAATGTAACTGATGTCCAAATTATTTCAAGAGGGTCTAATGCATTTTTCTCCGAATTCCTTTCAACATTGCCACGTGCTCTTCTCCTTGAGCAATCTTCTGTTTACTCACGTCCTCTTTACTGCGGAAACAATCACTGTGGTTTCAGATACTTTGCTGTCTTTAAAGTACAGGCTGTGATTAAATCTAAATGGAGAGTCTTTGGATACAATTCTAGTAACAAGCTCTGAGAACCACCTCTGAACTCCAGGTAAAAGTAACTGTCTCACTTGAAGCTTTCCTGGACCACTTTGGTCACCTTTAATATGGGCATAAATGTACAGTAAACCATGTGAATCAAGTTCTGGTCAGGAAGAATCTTTCCAGATCAAGTTTTGTTCAGGTGCTTATACAATGTTCAGGAATTAGATGCAGCAAGTTCTTGCACAAGCTGGTGTGCAGTGACACATCTCTCATTATTAGTCTCACTTTTCCCCTTTACCTACAACTCATTTTTCCTCTAGCAAATGTCTGTGTCATTTCATATTCTTCTAGGATAGTTGCAGGTAATATTCTAAGTATGTACAGCACACAGTGAAAGAGAAGAGCCTTAGAAATAGTTCTTTCACAGCTGCTAGAATTTATAATTTCCTTTTGTTTATTCATATAATCTATGAAGACAGAGGAAATTATTCCTTTTATTTCAGTCTTCTAAATTACCATTCATTTAAATAACTTCTAAAAGGACATTGCTGTATTTGTCACTCACAACAAAAAGGTAAACTCTATTAACTGTTTAATTGCAGCTGAAATTTTTCACCAGCAGACTCAATTTAAAATCTTCTCCAAGAGTTCCGGCTGTGGAGCAGTGGGGTAATGATCCGGCATTGTCTCTGTGGTGGCGCAGGCTTGACTCCCAGCCTGACACAGTGAATTAAGGATCTGGCATTGCTGCAACTGCAGTGTAAGTCGCAGCAGGGCTCAGATTTGATCCCTGGCCTGGGAACTTCCAATGAGCGGCCAAAAAACAAACAAACAAAATCTCTAAGCTGCATTAATTTCCCCTCCATAAACTTTTAACCTTTTGGTTAGAATCTTTAAAGTTATCTTATTAGTGTATATTACTGATAGCTTAATGAAGTATTTATTAGCCCATTTGCAGAGATCCAACTGACCATGGAGGAAACAGGATTTTTTTTAAAAAAATTTCAGGCCCAATTCACTTCTGAAATTTCTCTCATGGATTTTATTATTTTCCCTTAGATTTGAAGGATTGATTTCAGATGATTGCTATGAATGAGTTTTAGGTTCTTCTTGAGGTGGGCAAAGTTGGGGCTATTGGTGACTTAGGATCCCACAGAACACACACAAGTGGATCAGAAGAAATAAGTCTAAAAGGAGGTCTTTAGACAAAAGGAAACACATGAGAAGCATGAGAAACGAATGATAAGCAGTCTGAACCAAATTATTAGAGGTAAATGTTTAGGCCTAGGTCAAAATATTGGCTACATTCTGAAGGAGCTGTCAAATGCAGAGTTGGAAATCGTTTCAAGGTCATGCAGAACCAGGCAAGGGGCAGGGCAACGGGAAGGAGGTATCTTCCCCCAGTTTCTGGATACCTGTTTTCTAGGTAAACTGTCCTAAAATGCTTCTGTTTTTTGTGCTTTCTAAATCCCTTTCCTATTGTCAACAGAACGACTGGAAAGACTCTGTTTATTCTAAGACAGTCTCTTCCCATTTTTTTGGTGCTGTGGGCTGAATAACGATGCGAGGATGGCGGGGGAAAGGGAATGGGTCAGACTGCAAGTGGTGGAGTCTGCAGTTTATGAGCAAATTCTTTTCTGCTTTCTACCTTGAGCTCAGGACTGCTTTTTCCAGCGATGAGCAAAAACAAATTTCAGATGAAACTATTTCTTTCTGAGTTAAAAACAAAACCTGCAGCACAAAGATACTCAGTGGTTTTATCCTAAGTTGCCATTCATCTGTCTCCATAGTGTCTGCATTGTTCATCTACATTTGTGAACCAAGGGTCTGAAGCAAAAAAAATGGTGAGGGCATCTAAGAAGCCAGAAAAGCTGAATTTTAAAGTTAGGGAAACTCAAAAACCAAAGAAAAGACTGGATCAGGACTTAAGACTCATAAAGGAGAAAATTCTGGTGAGCAGTGGGTATGACAACCTGGTATAATTATAGTAGCTCATAAGAACTGATCCTGCTCCTCTCTATGTGGCTTTATGATAACTTACATCCTTTAAATGAATATTGTCAAGGTCACAGTTGCTATGTACTGTTTCAACCAACCAGCCTTCAGGAGTAATCATGTTGAGGGTTAGGAGGGGAGATTCAGGGATATCCAAGAATTTTGCCACTGGTCCAGCGACGTCATTAGCTGTTAACATCAGTTCTGGTTCCAGAACAAAACGGTAAAAGCTGTTAAAAGAAAATAAAGTATGTACTGTGACTGAAATTGAGATTTCTTCTGTCTGAAATATTTTCAAACTGAAAATGGCTTAAAAGAATGACAGAAAGTCTTAAATTAAAACACACCATACTAAAGTTAATGCTTATGCAAATGGTAGACAACCTACTATTTTGCTTAACTACTGTCTTTTATAGGATCCTGCATATTATATACCCTTGTTAATTATTTCTTCATGAACATGATTAGAATCCCCTTAAGGAGTTTCTGCCATGGTACGGTGGGTTAAGAATTTGACTGGAGTTGTTTGGGTCTCTGTGGAGGTGTAGGTTGGATCCCCAGCTCTACACAGCGGGTTAAAAGATCCAGTGCTGCTGCAGCTGTGGCTCAGATTCAACCCCTGGCCATGGAACTTCCATGTGCCATGCGTGTGGCTGAAAAAGAATCCCTTTAAGATATACTGACTTACGCAGGTTCCAGCAGTTTATGATCTATACTCACTCACTGACTTACCTTTAAGTTTGACCATGGTCTATTTGTCACCATTTTATTAGCTGTTAGCACCACTAATAACATGAAGAGAAATGATAAATAAAAATGAAGTAAAATTTAGGCTAAAATTTGGGTTCCAAACTAAAAAGTGCAATTAAATAGGACTGAGTTCAAAGCAGCTGCTTATTAATAGAGCTTTTAGAAATATGTGTGGGAGTTCCCGTCGTGGCGCAGTGGTTAACGAATCTGACTAGGAACCATGAGGTTGCAGGTTCGATCACTGGCCTTGCTCAGTGGGTTAAGGACCTGGCGTTGCTGTGGCAAGCTGTGGTGTAGGTTGCAGACGCGGCTCGGATCCCGAGTTGATGTGGCTGTGGCGTAGGCCAGCGGCTACAGCTGTGATCAGACCCCTAGCCTGGGAACCTCCATATGCCGTGGGAGCGGCCCCAGAAAAGGCAAAAAGACAAAAAGAAAAAAAAGAAATATGTGTGATTTTAACGTATTTTATTTAGCCTTATCCCCATGTAGCTTACATAATAAGAAATAGTTATGATATTAAGAACAGTGGCTTTCACTACTTCGGGACTGCAATCAGGGAGTCAGCCATGCTGTGGTCCCATCTCCGTGGGGCAGGATCAACTCCTAGCCTCCGGTAGTTCCTCACGTGCCACTGGAATGAGGGCTGCGACTCCTCACTACTGGCTGGGGGGAGACCGCCCTGAGTCCTTGCCACAAGGGCACCTTCTGCAAGCTTCGAGAAGCAAACAAGACCAAGAGAGAAAGAATGCCAGTAAGACAAAAGTCACAGTCTTTTATAACCTAATTGCTGAAGAGACATTCCATTTTTCTGCCATAATCTTTTCACTCAAGGAGAATCTCTGCCGAGGGTGCATCCTTGGAGGCGGTGATGGCTGGCAGCCTTGTCTGAAGCTGCCTAGGGCAGGCAGGCAGGCAGAGTCAAAAAAGAGGGGTAAGGAGGGACCCTGGAGAGAACCTAGTTCAAGCCAAGTACCTGGTATTGTCAAATGCAGGAGAAATGTCTTCAAGTAAGTAGTATCCCATGGATGTGACAAACAGCAATTTCTTCTGGTGACTTAGTAAAAACAATTCAGAGACAAAGAAGAACTTAAAATCTACCTTCGGGGGGAGGTACAATGCATGAGAGATGAAGAGGGAGTTGGACCACACTTCTGAGAAGCTGAGATGACAAAGAATGGAGAAGAGGAGGAAAGGCAGGGCTCCAGAAGAGAAGTTACGGGAGTGGTTTATTTCTTTTTTAAAGTTGAATAACTCCTAACACTGCAAGAAAAGGGCTCATAGAGAGGTTAGAGATACAGAACAAAGGAATGATGTGAAAAAGCCAGAATCCAGAACAAACGGAGAAGCATGGGATCACCTTAATCAAGACGAAAAAGAGTAATTCTTCCCCTACCACACAGGAAGGCTGGAGAAGTACAGGAGACAGAGGGGAACTGAGGGAGTTCTTGCCCACATCCTCTGTCTTCTCTGAGTAGAATGAGATGGTATTCTAAAAATTAAAGGCCATGAATTGTAAAAAAAAAAAAAAAGTTACATAGACTCAGGAGACCATACTGGGGCGCACTCATACCCTGTGACAATAACAGAGCCCAAGAGAAAGAAAAAATACTCCGCTTCTTTCCTGGCAAGGACTCCAGCACAAGAAGCCGCGGGCTCTTTGTTTACTGGCTCCCAACTTCCCTTCCCCTCTGTAATCAAAGCGCTCTTCTTCCTCTGCCTTGTGGGGACCTGTACACATCTGTCATGGTTGCCAGTCCTGAATTGTGATTTCTCTTCTGATGCTAAATAAACCCATCTTTGCTGAAGAAATATCTAGCAGTCCATTTGTTTCAGGTCAGCAGAATTAATGTATCGACTAGTTTGCATGACACATGCTACTGAGTAAATAAGATTCTGTTGAATGCATATTTTAAAACCAGTTTAACAGTTTTTGTCTCATGCACCATTATTAACCAAAGAACCTATCTGGTACCTCAGGTATTATTTCACCTTAGAGAAATCAAGTTCCTTCCCTCCTAACAGACTGTGCTGGCTTATGTTCAATATTCCCACTCTTTATTTAGCTTTGCAGAGATACTGTGGAGAGGACTCCTACTTGTGTGAGTTAAAATTCTGTACTCGAGGAGCTAACAGATCTCTTAGCGGCTAAAATGAGATGAAAGCTTTTGTTCACTTTTAGAAACACATGGTAAAATTCAAAATACAAAAGATAAATAAGAAGTATGAAAAATGGATGAAATACAGAGAAAAAAATCTCAGTAAGGGAATGAATATACCCTAAATCTTCATTTACATTTTTTACTTTTCCAATTTTATTGCTTTCCAAATATTAAGAATAATTACCATGTTTGAAATAGATGCTCAAGGCATTAATCTATAGTACCTTTATCAGTTATAACAAATATAATTCAAAAAGGTATTAACTGAATGCAACCTTTCTGTCTCACATGTATGTATATTTTTTTGTGTAGAGTTATATAGTGAAATTATACAGAGGAAAAGCACGTTAACAAGCTTTTTTTCTGTCCCATTACCTTAGGAGTGCTCTATATTTCTATTAGTAAGAGTGGCTCAAAATGACAGCAGTCCTAATCCAAAAAGAAGAGGAAGAGTATGTTTTGTCTCTCTTGGAGAGACAATGTTATTTCAACAGATCAGTATTAATGAGAAACATTTGCAATTAACAATAAATAAAATCTTCTATATCAGTGTAAAATCATTCTAAACTAATTAGATCTTGATACTCCCAAAAAAACCAAATGTGGTGATGTAATTCATCTCTGAAGTACTGAAAGTATAGCTAAATAAAACAATGATTTAATTCAACCTGCTTTCCTATCGGTATACTTCTAAATAGGTTTTCCTAGATCACATTTTTCTTTTTGTCTCTTTAGGGTCACACCTGCGGCATATGGAGTTTCCCAGGCTAGGGGTCCAATCAGAGCTGTAGCCACTGGCCTACACCACAGCCACAGCAATGTGGCATCTGAGCTGAGTCTGGGACCTACATCACAGATCATGGCAACGCTGGATCCTCAACCCACTGAGTGATGCCAGGGACTGAATCGGCGTCCTCACGTATGCTAGTCGGGTTTGTCAACCGCTGAGCCATGATAGGAACTCCTAGATCACATTTTTAAAATTACCCACAGATGAACATAAATCCAAGTACATTCTGTGATTAGACTAGGTCAATTTTACTGGTTAGGTTATTTTATTTTTATATCAATTAAGATTAACAAATTATCTCTGATCTCCTTATCTATTTCAATTAACATTTTGTGAAGAAAAAACAGGTGCAGTAGTTGCGTTCCTTTTTTTCTCTTAGCATGTGAAAATTTTCCAAAATGAAATTACATTCATGTAGACCTACCTTTTTAAAGGGGCTTCTGAAAGCTTCCCCCTGCAGTTCATGAACAACTTAATCTTCATGTTGATAATCTTTCCAAGGACCTATTAGAAAAAAATTCCCGTATTTGACATTAACGTTAAGCTAATTTTTATTGAACATGTACTATGTACCAGGCACCACATTAACACATGGTTCTTATCTCATCTGATCCTTCTGAAATAGCTTCTTTTACAGCTGAAGCACAGCGAGCTGTAGTAGTCATTCGCTCAAGATTACACATAACTCATGGCAGAAGTTAGATTTACATCCAAACAGGTGAGCTCATTGCCCAAGAGTTCCTGCCTATCTTTTGCCTAAGGAGACTTTCTTTCATGGTACCTACACCTCCTTACCAATGAAGAACAAGAAAAAAAATTAGAACCTTGACCTGCATACAAAGTAGTGACATCACAGCAACAATAGCGAGGATGACCTGATCCTTTTGGAATTTCACCTACACTGAAGAGATGCAGGAAGTATTTGGCTACGTAGAGATAAAATGTCTTTTTTTTTAGAAACTTTCCTAGGGCCCTGAAATAGAATTATTAATTTTGATAGTACCCACCTTTATACAGGGAACAAGTCAGTGAAGATCAGAAAAGTATTAGACAACAAAGGACATAGGTAAAAGAATAAAACAGATATGTGGAATGGAAAAGATACAGGTTTGAGGAGGAATGAGAATATACAGACTAAGGATTTAAGAGCCTTGAGTTTTAATTCCCATTCTAGCATGCCTCACCTTAGCTACAATGGAGGGTGCTGAGCCACTATTCCTCTGAATAATGAAACTCCACAGGGATATGGAATTTGTAAACTAAAAAGCATCATACTACTTCTTTCCTTATAGGTATGATTACTGATTTCTGTTTTCTAAAGAATAATATGAAGAGTATGTCTAAAGAAGTTAAAATCTGAAGTTATACAAATGCTGGAAGAAAGAATGAGGCAAGTAAATCAACTATAGAATGCTTTCAAGGTAGAACTGCAAAGGGTTTCCAAAATTATTTATATACATTAATAAATACATTTATAACAGATACCTGCAATCCATTTTTCCAATACAATCTGGTAAGTCAAATTTCTGAGAGAACTGCATTTTGAAATTTTGATAGAATATACACCAGTATGACCCAGCTTGATCACTTACACTTTTCACCAGACTTAATATCTAATTACCATTGCCTGTTTCCAAAGGTCAACTGTCAAAGGACAAAGAATTTCCAATTCTGTGAATATATTCCCTACTCAAAGCTGCATCACAATTTGAACCTTTAAAATTTTCAGTACAAGGATAAGCCACATAATGTGCTTTCTAAACATGCTGCCTCCTAATTTTCATTCTCTTCTTTCTTAGCAAAAGAATCTTCAGGTTTACATAGTGTCCACCTGCCCCGAGACTCGCGGGAGCCAGCTGGCTGGCTACATTCTGGTCAGTGGGATGTGACTGGATGGAACAAGTTGGGGTGGTGCCCTTGTTCTCCCTCTCCTGCTGCAGAAATACAGAGGCTGTGCTGTGATCTTGCACTGCTGTGCTTCATGAGGATGGCTGAACAACCATGCGGAAGGTGCCTGGGGCCCTCACACTGTGCACCTGCCTTAGCAAGTTCAGGCGGCCTGCACTAGATGGTGAGAGGACAGAAATAAACTTCAGACTTGAAGGTACTACTATTACTTTGGCCTTTGTTACCGTGGCCAAACCTACTGCATCTAACTTTCATGTCCCTAGCTTCCATGGCTAATGTTATTATACTTTACATTTATTATACTAACTAAGCTTAACCATCAGCTTCTCCGGGAGCCATTCACCACAGCTGGAACAAGAAAGATGTAGGTGGGAAGATACTTGTATTAGCTCAGGCTGTGGTACCAAAACACCACAGACCAAGTGGCTTGAACAAGAGAAATTTCTCCCTTTCAGGTCAGAGTGCTGGCACATTCAGTTTCTGGAGAGGGCTCTCTTCCTGCCTCACAGATGGCTCTTCCACCGTCATGTATTCACATGTGCATGAGGAAAGAACTCTCTCCTTCTCTTCTTCGTTTAAGCCTGGGTTACAGCCCAACCTGTAAGACTTCATTTAACCTTAATTACCTCCTCAAGGTCATGTTTCCAAACACAGTCACACTGGGGGTCAGGGCTTTAACATATGAATTTTGCTGTGATGGGGGCAACAATTGCATCCACATTAAGAGTTAACCCTGGTATTGCCATCACACCCCAGGCACAGCTCTAACATTTCATTTTCTACATTAAAATATGACCATCTATTTGAAATGTTGTATAAAATCATCAAGAGCAAACATTTGATTGTACTGCAAAATAGACCTGAAAAGATTATAAATTTTAAAATAAAAGTAATAAAGGTAGTGTATAACCATATAATAAATACATATAAAATACATAATAAACTATAATATTGTCTTACAATCAGTAACTGTGCCATCTTCTGTGCTTCTCTTGTCAATGGGTCAACAATAGCAATGACATCAAAGACCATATCCTCCTCCTGAGAATTTATCTTTATAATGCTAGAAAAATTAAAACAAAGATGAAATAATACCACTTGCAGCAACATGGATGGACCCAGAGATCATCATACTAAGTGAAGTTAGACAGTGAAAGACAAAAGACATATGACATCACCTACATGTGGAATCTTAAAAAAAAAAGATAAAAATGCACTTATTTGCAGAACAGAAACAGACTCACAGACTTTGAAAAACTTACGGTTACCAAAGGGAACAGGTTAGGGGTAGGGAGTGGACTGGAGGTTTGGGACGCACACTGAGGTATATGGAACAATTGGCCAAGAGGGACCTGAATGTATAGCACAGAGAACTCTACGCAATATTCTGTGATAATGTATGTGGGAAAGGAATCAGAGAGAATGGATGTGTGTACATGTGTAACTGAATCACTATGTTTTATAGCAGAAATGATCACAATCTTATAAATTACCTATACTTCAATAAAACTTTGAAAAAAAGATGATCAGTTAAGTTTTTTTCAATCGCCTAATTAATCAATCGTAGCTATATACATTCTTATAAACCACTTTATTTCTCACTACATAAAAAAATCCTGGTTATTTCACAGAAGAAAATACAAATTCAAAAGTTTGTGTTCATTAAATTAGAAAACTGGAGTTACCATCATGGCTCAACAGAAATGAATCTGATTAGCATCCATGAGGATGCAGGTTCAAACCCTGGCCTCACTCAGTAGGTTAAGGATCTGGTGTTGTTGTGAGCTGTGGTGTAGGTTGCAGACTTGCCTAGGATCCTGCATTGCTATGGCTGCGGTATATGCCAGCAGCTACAGCTCCGATTTGACCCCTAGCCTGGGAACCTCCATATGCCATGGGTATGGCCAGAAAGAGACAAAATGACTAAATAAATAAGAAAACTGCAAAGAATTAGAGACAATGAAATATTTTATGAATGAATGATTTTAAAAAACTATCCAAAGAACAATACTGTTATAGTGAAAAAACTGATAATTTAAGCCCCTCAAATTCTTAGGGATCCTACAAGGTAAAAAATGAAATGAAGATGCTTTTGCATTTGTTGAATATATTTTCTCAGATTTGAGAAGGGTAAGTTAACTATCCAGGGTTTATCAAATTTAGTATTTAAAAAATCCCAACATATTATAACAAGAAAGTTGAACCAAATTTATATTATTTTCACCCCAGTCAGCCTCTCCACATCTCCGCCCCTCTTTCACTGATCTAAGTTCTAAGTCAGAAGATGGACTAATCTCTAAAGGAAAATGTTGGGAAAATCATTAAAAGCACAGAAAAGGCCAGCAGGAGATAATCAATTCTGTATTTAACACGATGAAAAGTTTAAAGTATATATTTAATTAAAAGTACAGAATGGTCCAATTGAATTACTATTTTAACACTGTAATAATATAGGAAGTCAATTTTTTTGACATGCATGCATGAAATGTTTTACATATTACAAAAGGAAAAGATTACCATATCAAAACATACCTCTGTAAGATTACAAGATATTAGTCTTCTTTGGCACAGAAAGACCATAAATATCTAGACTTTTTACAGTGGAAAAATTAATTTCTCAGCAATCAAATAAAAGCTAATGTAAAATTCCTTCAAATGTGGGTCCCTGACATGACATGAAAGATATCTTATTTTACATGTAGTTGATATGACTGACTTATATTAAAATGGAAGTGGTAGAATCAGACACAACAGATCCCAGGGGATAATTTTGGCTAGAAATAAGGGCTACAAATCAGATGTTTTAAATTACAGAGACTCCAATGGTTAATTCCTTTAGTTATCGGAGTGAAAACTGTATAAATTACTCTCATACTTGTAGCACTAGTAAAAAACTGCTTGTTTCCTGAATGCTCTGTGAGGCATTACTATGGCTAAAGTAGGTGTCTGTTTATTGCTACTCTTACGTTTTTTACCCCAGACTACTGCCATTTCTGCGAGGTTCTATGAATCAGAATTCCATAGTTCCCATCGTCGAGTGCCTACAAGAGTTGGCGAGGCTAAAGGATGTTTTCCTTCTTCACGTCTCTGGTGAGCCGGCCACAGAGAGATTCTCAGGGTGTTTGGAGGGCAGGGGGCAGCAGCCATTGTCCAGCTCAAATACTTTGCTACTGCTCTGCTTATGCTGTCGGCGCAAGGCCCCTGTTCTACCTTCCCTGAGACCGCCCCCTCTACTCTCTGACTCCTCGGCTGTATGTGTGTTTAGCTTTGTGACAGAATGCTCCCATCTTCTGTAGGACACACACTGTGTACCCAGGTCAGAGGAACACGAAGTGAGACAGGTTTCAGTCCATAAATGTGGGGTTCTAGTTTGCTCTAGATGTTCCCTCTTTACAACTACCTCTCTTCCTGATTGCCAGCCCTGTGAACTTCAAGTTCCAGCGTCCTCAGTCAGCAGCCTTACAGAGACTGCCTAACCAGTTCCCACAACTGTATAAGGTCAAATCCTCTAACAACTCATTCACTCATACATGCACATACAAATTCTTATCTATACACTCCCCATGTACAAATGCACACATATACCCCATACATGCATGTGTGTTTACAGGTACATGGAGATTGTGCAGATCTAGAACTTATGTATGTATGTATGAGTGCATTATATCTACATACACATATAACAGTGATTCTACTGCTCTGACTGACCCTGCCTACACAGCCCAGCTTTGCTAATGTGTTTCTCTCTACTTTTCCTAGACTTCCAACAGAGTCACTGTTTCTTCAATAAATTAAGATCTTCAATCAGACTATCATTAAGTCCTGCTGGCCCAGATACTACATTTAAGGTAGGTTTTTACATTTCTTCCGGATCAATGTGAGCTGATTTTAACTTTCAAGTTCAATCTTATTTATCTTATTTCCAAGTTGTGGAAAGTACTTCATTATTTGTGTAACAAATTACACATAATAGCTACACTGCTTTAAATATCTACTATATCAAAACAGTAGGCCTGACTCTCATAAAACCTCTGTAAGGGTAGGGATCATCACCTATATTTTATTTATTTATTTATTTGTCTTTTTGGCATTTTCTTGGGCCGCTCTCATGGCATATGGAGGTTCCCAGGCTAGGGGTTCAATCAGAGTGGTAGCTGTAGGCCTACACCACAGCCACACCAACGTGGGATCCCAGCCGTGTCTGCAACTTACACCACAGCTCACAGCAATGCCGGATCCTTAACCCACTGAGCATGGCCAGGGATCGAACCTGAAACCTCATGGTTCCTAGTGGATTCGTTAACCACTGCGCCATGACGGGAACTCCATCACCTATATTTTATAGACTAAGAAAGTGAGGATAAGAGAGGTCACATAGCTGGTAAAGTGGTAGAATGGGATCCAAACACTTTTTTTTTTTTTTTTTGACAAGAAAGCTCATGCTACGTCATATAACCAAAGTTTATCTAGATATATACCAACATGTGAAAACACTTGGAAAACAAAAGTTAAATGCCTAAATTATACACACAAATCCCGAAAATGGCACATTACTGACGTGGCATGTTAAAAAAGGGCAGGCATTAGATGAATATGTATTGTTGTATAAATACAGATGTACCCAATACACGTATACTACATGTCCATTTATAAATATTTGTAACAATGCCCCAGAAATAAATGGAAAAAAATTGGAGAACTGTAAACCACTGTCACAAAATGGCACCATATCCTTCCCTCTATATAAAATAAGTCTTAATTAAAAGCAGCAGGACATATTGACTGATGTGAAAACACAGAAAGAAAGCAGATACTGCAACAAAATTCAAGTGTTTGTAGATCAAACACTTCAGACATTTAATAGTTCCAAACATGTCAAAATTCCTAAATACAACTATGCAACAGTATAGTGACTGATGTTTACAGTGACAGTCGGGAATAACTTGCGTTAAAGTATCCTTAGCATTTGGCATTTAAGAAATCAAAGACGTGTGTAAAGAGTACTCCATTAAGTGTGTTTAAAATACTTAAAAGTATTGACTCTCAGTCTAGTTAACTGAAAAAACTAAAAACTTCCCTCTCAATAGTACTAGAAAATTTCTCTTTAGAAAGTAATTTTCCCTAAGAATAATATCAAAATGTGTGAAAACATTTCCCTAAGAATAATATCAAAATGTGTCAAAAGATACACTTTCTTCAGCTAAAGAATGGGTAAACAGAAGCAATATAAGACTGAATCCACCATAAAACCAGAAAACTTAGAAGTGTCAGCGATTTTATATCAGCCGTTTAAGTAATTTGTCTCAATGTAGTTTTATAGGAACAGTGATTAGAAGAAGTTCATATAATAAACATGCCTAAAGTTAGTTATGTAATGTCTAATTGATTATTTTATCCTAAATACTCCTTAATTTTTAAAAAAAGGTTCCCTCTGGGACACAGAAAATTTTATGTATAGAGATAGAGCTTGATGAATTTTACTTTAAATATCTTAAAGCAAAAGTATTATATGGTGAAATTATAAACTAGTTTATTATTCTAAAACAGTATTTCTCTTAAGATTGTCTTCAAAAGCCTAATTTTTATGAAATAATACATTTTTTTTTTGTCTTTTTAGTACCACAACTGCAGCGTATGGAAGTTCTCAGGCTAGGTGTCAAATCAGAGTTGCAGCTGTTGGCCTACACCACAGCGACAGCAAGGCCAGATCCAAGCTGCATTTGTGACCCATGCCGCAGCTTGCGGCAATGCTGGATCCTCAACCCACTGGGCGAGGCCAGGGATCGAACCCGCATTGACATGGATACTAGTTGGGTTCTTAACCCGCTGATTTACAATGGGAGCTTCCTGAAACAGTGAGTTTTTAACAAAGAGTGTTCCATAAATAAATTTGGTTAACTGTTGAGTTAACCAAAAATGAACTTTACTTTTGTTTTGTTCTAACTACATCTTATAAAGGTCAATGTGTTGATGCAGAATGAAAAAAATCTTACTCCCCCCCCGCCAAAAGATGCGGTATTCTCTAAGCTTACTTGACGAGAGAACAGTTTTCCCCTCAGAATCTATCTGTCGACATCTCTACCATAACGTTCCATAGAACACATTTTGGGATCTGCTGTTGTAGTTGTCTACACGTTATTAGTAAGAACTCTTCAATCTTCAGTAACTGAGCCTTTTATACACTTGAGAATATAAAGATCTTATTATTTACAATCATTATACTGCAAAAATTTCAAATGATCTTTTTTCTTATTCTTTTTTTTTTTCTTCTTCTTTTTATAGCCACACCTGTGGCATATGGAAGTTCTCAGGCTAGGGGCTGAATCAGAGCTGAAACTGCTGGCCTATGCCACAGCCGCAGCAACACCGGATTCAAGCTGCATCTGTGATCCACACCATAGCTTGTGGCAAAACTGAATGCTTAACATACTGAGTGAGGCCAGGAATTGAACCCACATGCCCAGGGAGACAATGTCGGTCCTTAACCTGCTGAGTCATGGGGGGGTAATCTCACTCCCTAATCTCCAGCAACTTTTAATTCTACTTCAACTTTTGCTATATTATGAATACACATGGTAACCATTTAGAGTATAAGATGCAGTGAAAGAAAAAACACAGCACAAATACATTCTTACCTGTGATTCTCCTTAAGAAATGTGACATCATACCGAGATGCATGGTTAGGCAAAGAGGAAACAAGGGCATCAATTTTCATAATAAGGTCACTCAAGCTGGAAAAACACAATAAACAATGAATGAGTTTTTGGGGAAAAGATAAGTCTGTATCACATGTCACAACGTCCTGAGAAAAGAGAATGTAATGTAAACTATCTCCAACAGACAAACTAGTAAATGCCCTTTCTTCCAAACCTGAAAAATTTGTCAAAGTAAGATGACTGCTTTTAGGTTGTTCTACTTTTTTTTATCATTGGTATGATATTTAAACACAAAAGTAGTGTTCCCACTAGTGTCTATAAGAATATGGAGAATCATTTAAGTCAATATTTGCTTAGTGCTGGTTATGTACCCAAGGGTTGAGGCCCACATAGGAAAAAAAAAGAACAAAAAGTAAATGAGAGGATATCTACTTTCAAAGAATTTTTAATATACTTAAGAAGCTCAGATTTCTGTGGTTGCAATTTGTCTGAAAAGGGAAAGGGGAAGGAAGGGGAAGGGAGGGGACGGGAAGGAGGCAAGGCAGGGGAGGGAAAGGGACGGGAGGGCAGGGGAAGGAAGAAAGAAAGAGGGAGGGAGGGAGAAAAGACAGGTATCTTCATTTTACAAAAAAAAAAAACTTAGATTGAGAGTCGTTGAGAACCCTGTCAGTATCTCTCTACTATATCTTTTGCTGGACTATACATCTTGTAAACTGCATATTTTTTCTATTTGTAATACCTACCATATCTTTCACAAGCTTGCATTTAATGCCCACTTAATAAACATAAAATAAATGAATTAACCAAAACCATAATCTATTCCTAAACTTTCTTGTCTCTTTATTTTTTGGTCTTTTTAGGGCCGCACCCACGGCATATGGAAGTTCCTAGGCTAGGGTTTGAATCGGCGCTACAGCTGCCAGCTCACACCACAGCCGCAGCCACACAGGATCTGAGTCGCATCTGTGACATACACCACAGCTCACAGCAACCACACAGCCAGATCCTTAACCCACTGAGAGAGGCCAGGGACTGAACCCGCATCCTCATGGATACTACTTGGGCTCACTAACTACTGAGCCATGACGGGAACTCCTGAACTTTCCTAAAGGTGTTTATTAGCTACACGGTCTCTAAGACGTAAAATTATAGGTGCAACAGAGGAAATATTTATGATCAAACATGCTCCCCATGCTTCTTCAAATGGGCTGACTGCCTAAGTTGCATGCTATGTACTGAGGGGAAAGGGAGATGAGAAAAGGAAAATCTTTGAGGCACCAGACTTTTCTTAGAATCTCTGCTGACTATTCAGCTATCCAGGTCAATTTTTTCTTTTTGAAAAATACTTTGAACTAGAGAGGGGAAGGGGCACTAGAAACTCAGCAGTGGAGACTTGTGACTTGGAGCTATCTCTCAGAACAGGACAAGCTGTAACCATTCCACAAGAGGAACAGATCTTTTTTTTTTTTTTTTTTTTTGTCTTTTTGCTATTTCTTTGGGCCGCTCCCGCGGCATATGGAGGTTCCTAGGCTAGGGGTTGAATCGGAGCTGTAGCCCCTGGCCTACGCCAGAGCCACAGCAACGCGGGATCCGAGCCGCATCTGCAAACTACACCACAGCTCACGGCAACGCCGGATCGTTAACCCAGTGAGCAAGGCCTGGGATCAAACCCGCAACCTCATGGTTCCTAGTCGGATTCGTTAACCACTGCGCCACGATGGGAACTCCAAGAGGAACAGATCTTATGGCTCCTATGGGTAATGGTTCCAAGGATTCTGTTTCTGGCATTGAGAGTTCTTCCTGGTTAACTCACTCTTGAAAAATCATGATTAGAATGTATATCTTTAAATATGTTCAGATTTAAGTGACTATTTATCTAATCACAATACAACTCATTTAGCGTTATTCATGTGCATATAGCAACTTAAGGCAATTAGAGGAGACAATGTTAGAGCTTACCGTTTTAATTTTGTTCTTCTGGTGGTTTTTGCTTGAAATGCAGTGTTAAGGTGGCTAAGATTCTGTAAACTACTTAACAATGTAATATTTTTGACAACATCTCACATGAAATGTTACCATTATATTTATAAAAAATGACAAATTACTGAATTATATGCTTTTCAATATATGCTAGACCTAAATTACATAATTAAAAATTTTAACTTCAATGGTTTTTAAAAGTTTTCTTTAGTTTTATTCCACTTCAAAATAACTGTGGGGGGCTGAGGAGAGGGAGAGGTAGGAAGTGGAGCTCTTGTTCTCCCAAAAATTCATTAAAAAAAAAAAATTCACGTTGAATGATTCACACAGAATGCTGCATGATTCTACTGAACGCCGGAAGAAGACCTCAGACTTTCAATAAGGTAAGAAAACCTCCACATAACTGGGTAGGACAAAAGAGGGAAGAAGAGAGAGAGAAGAGAGAAAAAGGAGTCAGGACAAGACCAGCACTCTTCAGAGGGAGGTGTGAAAGAGGAAAGAAATCCAAACACTGGGAGGGCCCTGGATTGGTGGGAGAGCCACCGAGAAAGAGGCACCTCAAAGCCTCAAAGAAAAACTCAACAGATGAACTGAGGCGACAAAGCAGAGAGCGCCACAGAGACCCATCAATACCACGGCCCTGGGTGCACCCAGCCTGAAACACTCGGGCAGGGGCTGGGTGCTGAGGCTTAGGCCTTGAAGGTCAGTCCCAGAGAGAAGACTAGGGTTCTCAAGGAGGTGAGAGAGTGGGTGCCACAGCCGAGGGAGTGCGGGAGGAAGGTCTGGGCTTGTAAGAGAAGCGAGGCGCCACTGCTGCGGAATATGAGGTGTGGGGGGGACTGCTATAGGAACTTCTTTCTCTGCAGGAGTGTGTGGGCTCTCAGGTGGCAGGGCACCTCTTATGTGGGCTATGGGGACAGGTGCAATCTGCTGCACTCATCTCAGGCTCCAAAGATGAGTGCAGCTGCCACTGCCAGCTGCCCCCACCACCCCAGGGGACTGAAACTGCTGCAGAGAGTCCTCTAATGAGGCACCGACTTTTGCCCCACCTCCCTGGGAATGCTCCCAACTGTTGCCACTGCTGAGGGGCATATGACTGGGTGCCATCTTCACCTCTCTGGAGGTCGCTGCCACTGTTGAGGGTCCTGCAACCAGGTACTGCCCACCGAACCTGCCTGCCTGTGGGTCACTGCCACTGCCAAGTGCCTGGAAGCACGCTCCAGCTGTGCACCTGCATACATTATCCCCTTAACAAGAGGATAATGGCCTTCACACACACAGACAGCAAGTATCCAAACCAAAAGCAGCCCTCACACCAAAAAAATAATAAACCTAGACATGCTACCCAGGGATGCTCCCATATATAGCCCTCCAAGACTACAGTAAATAATTGTTTCCCCTGAACTCACAAAGTAAGAAAAATACGAGCAAAATGAAGAAGCACAGGAACCATTCCCAGTTAACAGGAGAATTCCCCTGAAGGAGCAAAGAATGAAAAGGACCTCTTCATCTAACAGACACTGCGTCCAAAAAGAAGGTAATGAAAATACTGAAGGAATTAATAGCGGATCTCAAGAGTAATGCAGAGTACTGAAAAAGGAACTAGAAACTATAAGGAGGAGGCAATAAAAATTGGAAAATTCATTTGCCCAGACAAAAGCTAAGCTAAAGGCAATGAATAGCAGAATGAATAACACAGAGGAACAAATAAGTGACTTGGAAGACAGAGAGCAATGGAAGTCATCCAATCTGGACAGCAGACAGAAACCAAATGAAGAAAAAAATAAAGCAATATAAGAGATCTATATGACAATATAAAGCAGGCCAATTTATGCATAATAGGAATCTCAGGAGAAGAAAGAGAAAGGGGTATTGAAAATATATCTGAAGAAATTATGGCTGAAAACACCCCAAATCTAAAGAAGGAAACAGATATCCAGATACAGAAAGCAAAGAGAGTTCCTGACAAGATGAACCCAAACAAATCTACAGCAAAACACATTATAATACAAATGGCAAAAGTTAAAGATAAGGAGAGGATTCTAAAGGCAGCAAGAAAAAAAAAAAAAGAGTACTTACGAGGGAATCCCCATAAGGTTAATAGCTGCTTTCTCTACAGAAATACTGTAGGCCAGAAGGGAATGGCAACATATAGTCAAAATTCTAAAAGGAGTCATTTCCAACTTGGAATAGTCTATCCAGCAACATTATCATTTAAAATAGAAGGAGAAATAAAGAATTACTCAGACAAGCAAAAACTAAAAAAAATACAGCAATACTAAATCTACCTTAAAAGAAACATTGAAAGGTTTCCTCCAAATAGGAAAGAAATAAGAAGATATAGGATGGAAGAAATCACAACTGGACAATAATCACTTAAATAAACCAGTATACAGATTAAAAAGGGGAAAAAAAAAACCTATCTGTGAAAGTGGTGATAAACACACAGATCAGCAAAAGGATAAACATGAAGATGTAAAAAAGGACATCGAAATAATAAAATGTGGGGAAGGAGAATAAGAAAATCTAGACTCTTTTTTTAGTGTTTGAGTCTATATGACTATCAGTCCAAAGCAAGCAGATATATGAAGTAGTTAAAATACTCACAAAACAGGGAAACCACAAGTCAAAAAACAAACCAAAAAAACGACCAAGAGATTCACAAAAACTGAAGAGGACACAAGCATAAAAGGAAATCATCAAACCAAAAAAAGAGAAAGGAACAAAGAAGAAACAGAAAAAAACTGGAAAAGAGGTTTAAAATGGAAATAAATACAGATGTATCAATAATTACCTTAAATGTCAATGGGCTGAATGCTCCAATCAAAAGACACAGAGTGGCAGACTGCATAAAAAAACAAAGGCCTGAAATATGCTGCCTAAAAGAGACCCACCTTAGGGCAAAGGACACATGAGACTGCAAGTGAGGGAACAGAAAAAGATATTTCATGTGGATGGAAATGATAAGAAGGATAGAGCTGCAATAATCATATCGGACAAAACAGACTTTGAAACAAAGGCCATAAAGAAAGATGAAGAAGGACACTATTCAAGATAAAAGATCAATTCAAGAAGAGG
Organism: Sus scrofa; assembly: GCF_054392235.1. NCBI lineage: Eukaryota > Metazoa > Chordata > Mammalia > Artiodactyla > Suidae > Sus > Sus scrofa. The sequence goes on from NC_139393.1 coordinate 72,595,750, forward strand.
ATATTACACTGGTCAATATATATGCCCCCAATATAGGAACCCCCAAATGCATAAAACAAATACTAACAGACATAAAAGGAGAGACTAATGGAAGGAAATACAGTAACAGTAGGAGATGCTAACGGATCTCACATCAATAGACAGGTCTTTGAGACAGAAAATCAAGAAGGCTACAGAGATCCCAAATGACACAACGGAACAGTTATACTCAAATGATATTTATACAAATGGGACCTAACCAAACTTGGAGGTTTTGCACAACAAAATAAACCACAAACACAAGAAAAAGACAACCTACAGAATGAGAGAAAGTATTTGCAAATCAATGCAACCAACAAGGGCTTAATCTCCAAAATATACAAATAATTCATACAACCAAAAACCCCCAAAAAACCCAATCAAAAAATGGGCAAAAGACCTAAAAAGACATTTCTCCAAAGAAGATGTACAGTTAGCCAGCAGGCACATGAAAAAATGCTCAACATCACTAATAATTAGAGAAATGCAAGTTAAAACTACAATGAGGTACCACTTCACACTGGTCAGATTAGCTATCCTTAACAAGTCAACAAAACAAATGCTAGAGAGGGTGTGAAGAAAAGGGCACCCTCCTAACACTGTTGGTGGGAATGTAAATTGGTACAACCACTCTGGAGAACAGTATGGAGGTTCCTCAGAAAACTAAATATAGAACTGCCATATGATTCAACAATCCCACTCCTGGGCATATATCCGGACAAAACTAATGAAAGTTAAAAAGATACATGCACCCCTATGTCCACTGCAACACTAACTGCACTTGGCACTAATAGCCAAGACATGAAAACAATCTAAATGTCCATCAACAGATGAATGGATTAAGATGTAGTACACATGTACAATGTAATACCCCTCAGCCATAAAAAAGGACAAAATAGTGCCATTTGCAGAAACATGGATGCAACTAGACATTCTCATACTAAGTGAAGTAAGTCAGAAAGAGAAAGACAAATACCATATGATATCACTTCTATGTGGAATCTAAAATATGGCACAAACAAGGCTATCTACAAAACAGAAACATATCACAATCATGGAGAGCAGCCTTGTGGTTGCCGGGGGGAGAGTAGAGGGAGCTGGATGGACAGGGAGTTGGGGTTAGCAGATGCATACTGTTACATATGGAATGGATAAACAATGGGTACTACGTCCAATCTCTTGATATGGAAGATGATGGAAGACAGCATGAAAAAAATTAAGAATGTACATATATGTGTGACTGGGTTACTTTGCTAGACAACAGAAATTGAACAAAAGTGTTTCTTAAAAAGTATAGTAAATCAACCATACTTTAATAAAAAAAAGCCAAGGCTTTAAATACAATGGATATTTACATGTGAAGTAAAAGTATAAACACAGATATGGGAATTATACACACAACATTTAGGAAAATGGTGACCTCTTGGGAAGGGAGGAGAATGGGGCAAGTGAGTAAGGAACAAAGAGAGTCAGGTCCAAGGAAAATAAAACAGTAACATCTACAGTTCGGTGGTGGTGCGCATACAGATATCCTTTACTATTTCTTTGTATTTTCTACATGTCTTTTATTATATCTTGTGTTTGTATCTGAAACATTTTCTAATCTTAGAAAAAATCAGATGCAAAATATGAAAGCCTATAAAATAACTGCTCTTAATTTTTAATTTTTAAATTTTTAATTAAATTAATTTTTAAATACTTACTCCTCTGAGTCGATTTCCGTAGTTTCAACAATGTCTTCAATTGCATCTATTAAATTAGTAGCTGTTATCTTTTCCAATAAGTAAAAATCTTCTGCATAGAAATTATCATCTAAAGGTCCTAAGAACTTAAAATAAAAGCAATTGAATTACTGGGTTTCTTCTATAAGACATCAACTTGGGAAGTATTTTCTTATCAAATAGATATTTCTTTAAGCAAAAACTGATTTAACAGATAGTGGCTATTAATCCCACCATTTACTAAATCCACTGCGAAACATAGAAGACATAAATATTTCCTCACTTTGATATTTCAAATAATATTTGTAGAGGTACTAGAGTTCCCTGGTGGCTCAGTGAGTGAAGGATCCAGCATGGTCACTACTGTGTCTCAAGTCACAGGTTTGATCCATGGCTCCAGAACTTCCACATGCCATGGGCACGGCCGAAAAAAAAATCTGTATAAACAACAAAATCAAAGTGGCAAAATAAAGTAGCAAATTATTTCCATCTGAAAGTTTTATTTTGGAACATAATGCTTCCAAAAACCTAAAGCTTTTGATTCTAAAGTAAATTATGAAAGTGTTCATCTTTCATAAATCTTTTAAGTATTTTCCTATACATCCATAAATTGTAGTAAACTATACTATGTAGATTGGAATATATAAACAAGACATAAAAGAGTGAAAACCAAGAGACAAATGCCTAATTACTTAATGCCAAGCAATCTTCATCTAACTGATGTTTTATAAATTGTCTGGAGCACAAAACGTTCATGTAGGTTAGCTTTAAACCAGTAAGTACAGAGGGCAGAAGCTGAACAACTGCCATATACTGGGTTTCTCAGGATGGCGATCCCATCACAACCACCACAACTCTACTACCATTATCATCTTCCGGGGAAGCTAAAACATGCATCATCATAATATCATGAACATAAGCCCTGATGCAGAACTGTCTTATGCACTCAACAATTACACCTAATGACAACCAATTACAAAACATGTCTAGCAGAATACCTTTCTTCCCCCTTGGCAAAAGACCAGAACAACATTGTTGCAGGAGATTTTCTTACTTCCCCTTTACATGCTTCTGCAGTTAATATTTTATAAAAATTCATGAAGTATATTAATAATTAGGAGGTAATGAAGTAATAGTTAGGAGTCCCTGCTACGGCACAGTGGGTTAAGAATCCTACTGCAGTGACTTTGGTTGCTGTGGAGGCACAGGTTCAATTCCAGGCCCAGAAATTTCCATATGCTGTGGGTGTGGCCATTAAAAAGTGGTAATATTAACTAGGATGCTGGCATTCAGCTAAACAAATCTCATGTTTTGCTTTAAATATAAAACCTGGGCTCCTAAAAGTACAAAATTGGGTGCTAAAAGTACAAAAAATAGTAAAAGTACACACGCAAACATTTCACATTTCCTTAAGATTTGCTATCATTTTTAAGGTAATTTTCAAAGTACTTCCCATGTTATATTTTTCTGGACTTTGAATTAGAAGAGGCCTGGGAAACAGCTGAATGTTTTCTATACCACTTCTAATGACCTGAGTAGTTTTGTTACTAACTCAGAACAAGGAAATAAAATTTCAAATTATTTTCCTAAGGAATTAACAAGATTAGGCATTTTTACTGATCAAATTCACCAGAGAACTGGCTGTATTTCACCTATGCAAGTTCAGGGTCACATGGCTAGGAGAAACTTGATTCTTCCATGTCTTAGCTATTCTACTTTAAGCCAAATACAATGTTTGTGGAATAAAGCAACTTAAATCGTATAAAATCACATCACGGTCAAGTTGGGAAATGGAACACTAAACTTGAAATCACATAATAGTACAATAAAACCTATCTGGGGTTAAATCTTCTTTATGATATTTTGGTAATGTGATTTTTCAATCATACAGAATAACTGCATTTACAGGAATGCATCACCTTGACAGATCATTAAAATTTTAAAAACTCTGTAAGAATGATCACTCACATACTGAGCTAAAAATCTCCACTCACAGAAGTTTGATTAACTGGCCTTGATTCTATACTGACTCTAAATGAATTTAACACAAATCATGTCTACAAATGTACCCAGTGTTTCCCATGAGATCCTTCAAATATTTAAAGACAAAACAGAAGTTAATATTTACTGAAAATTTACTGTCTGCAGCTGTTCCATGTGCTCTATGTTTAAAAGTATATTTAATTTCTCTGACAAATTTGTAAAACAGACTATTACCTTTTCCACTGTCCAAATAAAGAAATCAAGTTTTATTTATTTATTATTATTACTTCTTACAGTCACACCCTGTGGCATATGGAAGTTCCTGGGTCAGAGAATGAATCTTGAGCTACAGCTGCAGCAATGCTGGATCTTTTAAACTACTGTGCCGGGCTGGGGATTGAACCCACATCTCTGCAGTGACCTGGGATTATTAACCTGCTGTGCCACAGCAGCAATCCTCCAAGTTTCTTTTAATTAATGGTACAAATGGAATTTGAATCCAGATTTGTTTAAAAGAAAAAAAAAAAAAAAAGGCCTTGCTTATTTCCCAACCCTCTGCTACACCACGCTTCCAGCAATTTGTAAATATGGAGTGTGATAAAAACAAATATAATTGTAGCAGCAGCACTGTTTAGGGTTTTATTTAATATTAAAAAATAGATTTTTAATTCTTCTTAGCATATCAGCAATAAAGTATGAGACTATCATTGTATTTCAGTTTTGATCATTTATAAACAATTTTAACTTTGAATATGTTTCATTTCTAAAGTAAACATTTGGACAAGTTCAGAATGAAGATAGATTGTAAAAATATCAGAATTATTTCAAGCATTAAACTATCTGGTTCAGAATTATAACTGTTACAATTGTTATGATTGAACACTGTTAGTATTACAGCATTACTCTCAGAGTAATAAGCTAAGTATTACATTATAGTTCATAAACCACAGTACTTATTTTCAGATATATTACACTTTTCTATTCAAACCACAGTCCTACAAATTAAAAGATGATTGAAATTACAAATTTCTACTAGTCAACACAAAAAGACACTGTAATGTGACTTAATATCTATCTCTAGCTTCTCAACTCATTCAGAGTAAAACCCTACATGATTCGGCCCCAGCCACTTCTCTCTTGACTGTTCTCTTCACACCTGCTATTCCTAGGACACACAGACGTGAGCTCATCTTGGGAAGTTTGCACTCACTGTTCCCTCTACCCAGAATATTCCTCTTTCAGATGTTCAACACGGCTTACTCCCTCACCTTCTTTGGTTCCGTGTCCATATGATACTTTATCAGTAAGGATACCATTTGTTTCAGTCCCTGACACCAAAACGTAAACTCTATGAAAATATGTTTGCTCACTACTATGCTCTCAGAATCTAGAAGACTGTTTGGTTCACGGCAGATGCAAAATTATATCTAAATGTTTTTGTCAATTTCAAAGACAATGTAGTCCTAAGAGAAATAAGTTGAACATAACAATAATGTTTGTTATCACTAATATGATAACAATATCTGAATTAAACAATGACAAAGAAAACATAGAGGATGGCTTTTCCATAATGTATAACTAAAAGGTCTAGATAGAGTAGGTTGTAATTTTTTCCTTTTATCCTTTATAATGCCTGACAGAGCCAAAGGTAGCCATATACTTAAAAACTGTTCTAAAAAGCTATACTTCTTCCCAAAGCAACTGTTAAAGAGGAAAAGCAAAGACATTCCTGGACTTTCACATAGCTCACTAACAAAATTCACTAGTACTTTATATCACTGTAATAATAAACGGCAACTGTTGCCACCGATTTTAAAATAGCACCATACACAGATAAATCTGAGTCTAACTGCCTTTAGGAGTACACAATTAGCCTCAGAACTATTACACTGAAGCAGAAATATCTGATTTGTGGGTGCTTAAAGGTATGAGTCTCTCACTATTCTCCAATTCCTATTATTTACAGATTCAGAAAAGACAGAACAAATAAGCATAATTTTAAGGGAATGATAATGTGGGAATGAAACAAGCAGATGAACAGAGCTTATAAAAATGTAGAAAACAAAGAAAACATTAGAGCTTTGAAGACAATTTAGGGATACATAATTTGAGGCTCAAGTGGAGACATATCAAACACATTGCATTGGTTGATTTCTTAATAAACCTACCTAAGCACCAAATTTACTTTTTTAAAACTTAAATAGTTCCGAGGAAAACCAGACTATCATACTAAAAATAGTAATAGCTATCATCTATAATTTTGCATGTTATCTATAAAGGCCCCTAATTATAAAAATGTTTATGATCTATTAAGAGCAAAATGTGTGATGTAAGATTACCTATACATAATAGCATTACAATTAAGAATTTAAAAAAAAAACAGAAATAGCCATGTAAGGGAGAAAAGAGGGTTGTAAAACATATTAAAAATAGTAAAACAATAAATAATTTTATTAGGATAGTGGGAGTAAGAGTGATTTTTCCTATAGACTTTAAAAGATTTTATTAATAAACACTACTTCATACTTCAACACCTACGAAAGTACTGTTATTAAATATAATTGACTGTAGATAAAAGCTACAAGAAAAAAATGTCAAAATGTACCTTCTATACCTACTACAACAGTTGTTCTCAATTACCATGTAATGTGTACCAAATTGTTTCTGACAGTATATTAGAACAAAATAAAAGCTATCCCCACAAGAACATCTGTATTCGCATTCAACGTTATCATTAATGGGGGGAGGGGTGAAGAAACAGATGGTGTGGCATGAACTGGCCATCTCAGCGGCCATTTAATTTGAGTGGAGACCTGTCTGGCATGTCTAGCATAGGAGAGCCATCCTTTGTGTTTTGCATCAGGTATGACACAAGAGAAAAATGTTTGAGACCCCTGTATCAAGGAGGCAGAGAAAAGTGAGCCACTGCTTTTTCTACTTACTTTCCCATTGCTGACAACACCTATTTCTCCAGGATTCAATTTAAGTACCTCTTGACAGAACAACTGGTGAGTTCGAAAAATATTCACTCCAATGGTATTATATTTTTTCTCAAAAGCATTTTTATCCATCCCCTAAAGCAGAATGATAAAATAAGAAAACAGTAAATACATGAAATAATTTTAGCATAGTCTTTAATGTATTAGTAAATACATGAAATAATTTTAACAGTCTTTAATGTATTAAACTTAAAATTATTTTAACTTATAATTTTAAAAATACCTTTTCTTCCAAGACCAAGAAAAAGAATATTTCTTTGACAAGGCAATTATAGTATTTGTAAATCTTGTTACAAGGAGATACAGTTTGATATTCATCAAGAATTTTGGGTGGATTAGTGATTAGTAAAATACTAGGGAACATCAATTTAAATAAAATTTAACATTAAATAAATGAAATATAATCTTTATTAAATTCTAAACTCAGTATCTTGGTGTGCTCAAGAAAAAAATGTTTAAAATAGAAATACTTTATCTGATTCCATAATGCCAATTCCACAAAACCAATTTAATAATAGAGCATTTAAATTCTGATATATAGGAGTTCCTGTCGTGCTCAACAATAACAAATATAACTGGTATCCATGAGGATGCAGGTTCAATCCCTGGTCTTGCTCAATGGGTTAAGGATCCAGTGTTTCCCCGAGTTGTGGTGTAGGTCACACATGCAACTCAGATCCCACCTTGCTGTGGCTATGGCGTAGGCCAGCAGCTGCAGCTCCGATTCAACCCCTAGCCTGTGAACTTTCATATGCTGCAGGTGTGCCCCTTAAAAAAAAAAAAAAACACCCAAAAATCTGAAATATAAGAGTTATTTTTGATTAGAGTAAAAAAATATGGATATTCACAGAAACTAAAACCTTTCTATTAAGGCTTTCTCCATCTCAGTATGTATCAAACTTTAATATGCATAAAAATCACCTGGATGCCTTGTTAAAGTATAGATTCTACTTCAGTAGATCCAGGGTGGGCCTTAAATTCTAAATTTTTAATAAGTTCCTGGGTACTCCTGCAATGTCAGAAATGTTCCCTTGCACTATCTAATATGGTAGCCACAGCTACAGACGAGTACTGAGCACTTGAAATGTGGCTAATATGACTGAAAAATTGAATTTAAAATTTAATTGAATTTTAATTTAAGTTTACACAGGGGTTCCCATCATGGCTCAGTGGAAACAAATCTGACTAGCATCCCTGAGGATGCAGGTTCAACCTGTGGCCTCATTCAGTGGGTTAAGCATCCGGCGTTGCTGTGAGCTGTGGTGTAGGTCACAGATGCAGCTTGGATCACTCATTGCTGTGGCTGTGGTGTAGGCCAATGGCTACAGCTCCAATTTGACCCCTAGCCTGGGAATCTCCATATGCAGCAGGTGAAAGCCTAAAAAGATAAAAATAAATAAATTTTAAAAATAAAAATAAAAAATAAAATAGCCACACGAAGCCAGTGGCTATAGGATCAGACAGTGCAGCCCTCGCTCAGTCTTCCAAAATCTTTCTTAGTCAATCCCTCTCTGACCACAAGCTTCTGACCTTCCAGCTCATGCAGCTCGGTGTCACAAGACCAACCACTACTCAACCCGTTAGTCCACTGACCCTATGACTTATTTATTGCCCATCATACTTTCCATATCACCATTTCCTCCTAACCAAGTTATATCCCAAGCCCTGTACTGTAACAAAAAAATATCCCATGCTCAGCTCCCTTGAATGCTTCCCCTCATTTTCACCTGGCAAAATCTCAGCTGTGGTTAAACACAACACTGCTTACTCTGCAACTGGATCCAAACAGTGTTAAGATAGCTGGAGAAAAATGTGTAGCTGATGTTGATCTCACTTTCAATTTATGGTCAATAACCCAAGTAGGCCCTCAGAAATCTTTTCATACTAATGTTTTTAATCCACTTTCTCACCCCCAGAATAGAAAAAAAAATTGACATTTTCTCAACTCTCTCCCCTCAAACCTTTAATACCTACTACCCCCATTCTAATACTTAACTAATGACTTTCTTTTGAAAACGAAATCAGTCAGAAGTATTTGTCCTCCAACCACCAAATAAATCTACCCTGTTCATAAGCCAATATTACAACTTGTGCATTGGACCCCAGCACCTCTGATCTACTCAAGAACTGTGCTCCCGCTCTGCGTCCTTCTCTCTATACCATCCTTTCTCATTTTCTTAGATGGAGTTTCCATTGGCATACAAAAAAGTGACATCTAGAAATTCTTCCTTCACCTCAAGTCCTATTTTAGATACAGAATATTGCTCTGTTCCCCATACAGGACAATTCCTTTACAAAGCTACCGATACCTGCTGTCTCTATTTCCTGATTTTCCATTCTCTCTTCAATCTAGTTCACTTCCATACCTACTACCTCACTGAAACTGTTCTTATCAAAGTCATCAATGACCATCTCACCAAACAAAATGGTCCTTTTTCAAGTCTAATTTCAGGACATCTGGTACAGTTGACCATGTCCTCCTTGAGAGACTTTCCCTGCTTGGCTTCCAGGACATCTCACTCCTGGCTATCTTCCTAACTCGTGGTTTGTTCCATCTTCCTCTTTACTGGACCATCCTTTTCTTGTGTTCTTTTGCAGGCTGGAATGTTCCAGGGCTCTGTTCTCCAACCCCCTGCTCCCACTCATTTCCAAGGTATTTCATCCAGTTTCTTCGCTTTAATTTATAGGTAATATTGATGACCCTCAAACTGACTGACTCAAAAGAAAAAAAACTTAACTAACCAAAACTTTACATCCTCCATTGATTTCTACAGTTTTTTACTCAATCGTTAGCTCAACATCTCCACCTGACTGTCTAACAGGCATCTCCAACTTAACACATACAAAGCTTAACTTTTGATCACCAATGTGTCCAAATCATCTCTTCATGTAGATTACCCCATCTCAAAAAAAAAAAGACCTCACGATTCTAGCTGTTCAAGCCAAAATTCTACAGTATTACTTTCATACATCATACACAATTGTCAGCTAACCCTGTTGACTACAGTTGTAACAAATTTTACGTATCAAACACCATGTCTACCACTACTACCTAGTCCAAAACACCATTATTTCTTGCTGAGATTACAGCATTCTCACGATTCATCCTATTGCCACTCTTGTCTACTTGCTATCAGATCTTCATATGGCATCTAGAGTCATCTTTTTAAAGATTATTTACCTCTCCAGAGTCCTCAATGACTTTCTGTTATACTCAGAAAAAAATTCAATTCCTTACCAGGGCCCATGAGTGCTTGAAATACCTGGGGTTATCTTTCTGATCTCATCTCCTTCTGCTCTCCACATCACTATTTTGGTCGTATCAACCTTCTACCTGTACCTCAAACCTTTCAAGACTGTTTGTGTCGGGCCTTTAGACCTGCTATGTTCCTGAACTTGGAATACTCTTCTTACAGAGTTTTCATGGCTTGATTTCTCATTTCGTTCAGAACTCTGATCAAATATCAGTTCTTTAGAGATGCCTTCCCTTGACCACTTCACATAAAAGAGCATCTCTCAAACTGTCTACTTTCTTCTATTCCTTTGTATCTTTCCAATACTGCTTACCTTGTCTTTCCTGTTACAATGTAAAGCTTCACAAGAAGAGGGACTCCACCTGCCCTGTGCAAAAATGTTATCTCCATTGTCTGGTAGACAAGCAATAAATTTTTTGAATGGATTAGTGAATCTTTCTTCTGGATGATCAGCTTCTATCTTTAGAATTTCCCCTGTACTAGACCTCTTCGATGAAATACCTGAGGATTATTTATATAATCTTTTAACTCCCAATTCTTTACATATCCTAACTAGAATGCCATCAACTTTAAGGATAATATAGTAGTTGAGATACACGAAATTTGATTTGTTAAGTGCCTCTATGCAAAACCTGTATCATTTAACATTGATCTTTTCCCACTGCAAAGTTAATTATCTCTATTTGATTATATTTATTGATTTTTTTGGGTAACATGATAGCTCCAGGCACACTGATTTATACTTTTAAAATATGCAACAGATATTATTATTATTTCAAACAAGTATCTACTGACCTCAGTAAGGAACGTTTTAATTTTAGCTCCAGAGTAAATAGCTGTAGCAGTTTCTTCCTCTGTCAGTTTCATGAGAAAGTTTCTCAAAAAGTTGTTTCTCTGTGTAAGAAAAGCTGCCAGAATTCCTCTAGAAATAGCTGTGCTCTCTTCATCTATTTTGGATGTAGGATTATAAATAATCCCCAACCGACTATAAACACTTGTTTCCTGCAAAACATTTATAGAAAAAGATCACTGTCTTACATATCCTTTTACAATTGAGCTTCCTTGTTTCCAATCAAGTTTGTTCGCTGTACCATATAGCATCTTTCAGTGTTAAAGTCCTTCTGTTGACTGGACTGAATGCGGCATACCTAGGAAATAGCCTACGGTCACTTTAGTAATCCTAATTGCTCCCCTTCCTGCATAATGAATCTTTTAGCCTCTTCTGTGTGTGAAATAACACACATAAAAATGCACACACACAAAAAAAAACTACAGAGCTCAGGGAATTAACTCATGAAACTATCACCTGAGTCAAGAAATAGAACCCACAGCAACCTACACAACTTTGATATTCCCTGGCAATGGCTGCATCTTCTCGCTTTGCTAAAGACAACCACCATGCTGTTACTTACAGTAATAACAGTCTTGTTTTTCTTTATAGTTTATCACCTGTGCTTGCATTATTAAACATTTAATCTATTTTGAATGTCATTTAAAAGCAATCATACAGTATATATTCTTTTGGGCTTTTTCATTTCACATAATGACTGTGAGATTCATCAACACTGTTTCCAGCAGCTATAGTTATTTTTTTTGTACGGTACAGAATTCCATGATATGAATATACTCTTATGCACCCTACTGATGTTGGACGTGTGAATTTTTTTTCATTTGCTGCATATTCTAAACAGAATATGGTATCTTCAACTTTAGAAAATGCTAAAGTTTTTCAAAACAGCCGAAATAATTTTTACTCCACCAGCAACATGAGTTCCATTGCCTTGCAATCTCAAAAACATTTTGTATTATCAGATTTTTTAATTTCAGTCATTCTTGTGGATATGTAAAGTTATCAGGTTTAATTTGCTTTCTATCATCACTAATGATATTAATCATCGTTTAACATGTTCATTGGCCTCTTCTGATTTGCCTGTTCGATCTTTTGCCAGTATTACTGGAGATAATTACCTTTTACTTACTGAGTTATAATGGTTTGATTTGCAATACTTAAGAGCTTTTTTTTGATATATGTATGCAGATAACTTCTGTCATTGTGTGGCTTGCCCTTTTATTCTCTTGATGGTGTGTTCTGACAAAAAAAAAAGTCTTTAATTTCAATATAGTTCAATTTACTCGTATTTTTCCTCATGGCTACTGGGTTTTGTGTTCTGCTTTAGGAATCTTTTCTCTGAAGGCATAAAGATAGCCCTTGTAATTTCTGGGAAGTTTCATTATTTTGCTTTTTATGTTTAGATCTATATGCATCTGAAATTGATTTTTCAGTGTGATATGAAAGGGAGAAAAAAGACCACTCTTACTGCTCTTTAAAGCCAGCTATATCATAAAGCACATGTAGAATATGCATGGGTCTGTTTCTGGATTCTCCATTCTCTTTCCATTGTTCTATTTTCCTATCTTTATTCTAATACCAAATTGTTTTCAGTTTTACAGCTTCATGAAAGATCTTGATATCCAGTAGAACAATTATCCTACCTTCTTTAACAGTAATTTAATTATTCTTGGTCCTTTGAATCTCTATATAAATTTAAGAATCAGATTGACAATTTCCATAAAAATTACTCAGATTTGGAGAGTTCCAACTGTGGCACAAATCAAACCCAACTAGTATCCATGAGGATGCAGGTTCAACCCCTGGCCTCGCTCAGTGGGTTGGGGATCTAGCGTTGCCATGATCTATGGTGTAGGTCACAGACACTGCTAAGATCCCGGTTGCTGTGGCTGTGGTGTAGGCCAGTAGTTGCAGCTCCAATTTGACCCTTTGGCTAGGAACTTCCATATGCTGTGGGTGTGGCCCTTAAAAAAAAAAAAAAAAAAAAAAAAAAAGCTCAGATTCGTATTAGAATTGCACTGAGGCTATACATCAATTTGAGGAGAAAACCTTTATAAGACTGAGTTTTTCAATTCATGACTATGGTATATCTCTCCACTCATGTAGAACTTCTGACTTCTGTCAATAATATTTTATTGTGTAAAAGTCTTAAACATATTTTTACATTTACTCCTAGTATTTGATATTTTTTATATTATTATAAGTGATATTTTTATTTAAAATGAATTTCTGGTTTGTTGCAACTCTTAGAATTAACTGTGGTATACTGACCTGTTATTTAGCAATTTTGTTAAACTAAAAAAATAATTGTCATGTGGATTTATATTTTCTTTACAAAAAAACTGGAAATACGGCAATTTTGATTTTTATACTGTTTATTCCTTTATCCACTTGTTTAGGATTTTTGCATCTATGCTGGTACTTAAGATTGCGTACAGTTTTCCATTCTTAAATAATACACTGTTAGGCATCTGATTTTGAAGTAATGCTGCCCTTATAAAATAAGATGAGATGTCTTGCTTATTATTCTATTTGCTGAAAAAAAAACTGTGTTTGATTGATGTGTGGTACAGTTTACCAGTATGATCATATAGGTCCAGTGTTTTCTCTTTTGAACATTTTAAATTACAGATTTAATTTCTTTGGTAACTAAAACCACATTTCTTCCTACTCCTGTCATGTCCACAGGACCTTGAATTACATCCCTCTTTCCATCAGAGCACTGATTGTTTGGATTGGCTTCTCCATTTTTCTTGACCAGTTTTATCAAGTTTTTTTTTTTTTTAAATCAATTTAGTCTTTTCAAAGAATCAACTTTTGGCTTTATGGACCTTAATTGTATTCATTTTTTTCTTATCTTTATCTTACCTTTTCCTTTACTTTCTTTCATGAAATCTTAAGTCGCTGTTTTTAAATATTAAGATTTGTGCTTAGATGACTGATTTTTTAGCCTTTCTTTTTTCAGATATACATAAAACAGTTTTAGTTGTTATCTCTCAAGTTTTAATGTCATTCAATGAATAATGCAATTCATTTCAAAAATTTTTTTTATATTATTTATTTTTTGTCTTTTTTTTAGGGCCACACCTGAGGCATATGGAGGTTCCCAGGTTAGGGGTCCAGTCGGAGCTGTAGCCACTGGCCTACACCAGAGCCACAGCAACGTGGGATCCGAGCCGCATCTGCAACCTACACCACAGCTCACAGCAACGCCGGATCGTCAACCCACTGAGCAAGGGCAGGGACCGAACCCGCAACCTCATGGTTCCTAGTCGGATTCGTTAACCACTGCGCCATGACAGGAGTTCCCATTGTGGTGTTCCCATTGTGCCGTGAGCTGTGGTGTAGGTTGCAGACGCGGCTCGGATCCGGCGTTGCCATGGCTCTGGCGTAGGCCGGGCGGCTACAGCTCCGATTAGACCCCTAGCCTGGGAACCTCCATAAGCCGTGGGAGCGGCCCAATAAATAGCAAAAAGACAAAAAAAAAAAATATTTTCAAACGTGCATTTTTGTACCAACAGCTTACACAGAAACGCTTCTTAATATCCAAATATCCAGAGATGCTCCAGTTTTCTTTTGGTGACTGATTTCTAACCTAACTACACTGTGATAAGATATACCTGACCTTTCAACAACATGGGTTTGAACAGCATGTGTCTACTTACACAAATTTTTTCAGCAGTAAATACTATAGTGTTACATGATCTGTGATTGGTTGAATTGGCAGATGAAGATATGAATATGGAGGAATTGTGTATACAGAAGATCAACTGTAAGTTACATGTGGATTTTCACTGCTCAGAGGGACAGTATCCCTAACTCCTGCATTGTTCAAGAGTCAATTGTACTTTGTATGAGTTCAATCCTTGAAAATTTAATGAGATTTGCTTTATATCTCAGCATCCACAAGTGTCTTCAAAATGTTACATTTGTGCTTTGCAAGAACATATACTTTGTATGTTTGCAGGAACACAATATGTACTTTTCTATCCATATCCATTAGGTCAAGTTTGATGATTTTATCATTCAAATGTTCTATGTGTCTTTACTGATTTTCTATGTATCCATTTTATTTGCTACTGAGAAAGCTATGTTACAATTTTGTATTATGAGTCATGGTTTTGTCTGTTTCTCAGTGAAGTTTTGTCAAGTTCTGCTTTACATACTTTCAGTCTATCCTCCAAGATGAACTGCTTTTCAAGAGGGGAAAAATTTACAGAAAACATAGATTATACTCTGGCTGCTGAAATGGCCTGGAAGCAATGGCACTCTGATCACAATGAGCTCTCACTGCCCAGATCTGGATTTCTACACACCATTTTCCACTAGAGAAGTTAGAACGCTTTAGACAAATGGAAGAGTGCAGGTCTAGACAAGAACACAAGGTGAGACAGGACATGTTAACTCAGAAATCAAAAAAAGTTCTCAGAAAAGGGTCACAGGAGTCAGCTTAAAGGGGTTTATTAGCCAAATAGGGACACTTTAGCATCTGAAAAAAAAAAAAATGTGTAGGAGTTCCCCAGTGGCCTAGAGGCTAAGGATCTAGCATTGTCATTGCCATGGCACAGGTTTTCCCCTGGCCCGGGAACCTCTACATGCCATGGGTGCAGCCAAAAAAAATTTAGGAAGAATTTTATTTCATTGTATTTCATGTCATCCATATCAGAAAAATACTAGCTGAAGGATAATCTCTCTTTTGCAACTGAAAATCAAATAATGATTTAAGCAAGCATCAACAATAGATCCTAAAAGCATTAGGTTCAAGGTTGTGGGTAACAGGATACTCACATGGCATAAGAACATTCCTTGGTAGATTAACTCCTATTTGAAAAAGGAGGAAACATATTTACAAGATAGAGATTTGGCTACTGTCAGGTTATGCTTTAAATGTATAGTGAGCCAGCCTGACAGATGTGTGCTTTAGCAACAAGGCCATAGGAGAGGCTCAAAACATGTACATGCGGGATAGAGCAGCACCCAGGAAGTCTTGCTGCCGGAACATATTTAAGCTGAAACCAATTAGAATTCCCAGTACAGAGGAAGGACACGTTTAAAATATTACAGGGAAATAATCACTGAAATTCAGAATGAGGGATTTTTCTACAAAGCAAGTAGCTTGGGGGAAAAAAAAAAATCCAGTGGGAAAAAATGAGAATAGGACTATTTTACAGTAAAAGAAGCTAGTGAAATATGAAATGAAATGCACTGCGGGAAGCTTATTTGGAGTCAGGTCTGAAAAAAAGAAAAGACCTATTTGTGGGAACAATAAGGGAAAATTTAATACAGACCTGGTACTAACAATGTGATAATGGTATTATAGTCATGTAGAATATCTTTATTCCCGGGAAATGCATGTTGAAGTACTAAAGGAAGGTATATGCTGAATTCTACAACTTACTTTAAAATGATATAGACCATGCCTGCCCCTACTCCCCGATAGATAAGTATGTAAAACATATACAGCAGGATATTAACATTTATAAGCTCTAGGTGTTAGGTATGTAAGTACTCAGTAGTCTTTTAAATTCTGTATAGCAATGAATATTAAACATGGACTCCAAAAGAGAGACCCAGGAAGCCATAGGAGAGGCTCCAGTAAGAGGGAGAAATTAAAAACGAGCTGGCTGATATGAAACGAAAATAAGAGAGATTCAAAACAATAGCAGAAAGAATAAAAATAAGAACAGCTATCACAGAAAATTCAATTTATGAACTTGATCAGGAGTCAGCAAATTACAGCCTGGTGGTGAAATTCCATCTGGGGCCTGTTTTTATATGATTCTCCAGGCAACGAATGTTATGTAAAATGGCAGAGCAGCCAGACATTTAACAGAGAGAATATGAGGAAGAGATAAGAAGAGTTGTCCAGGGATGGAACTCATCCCTGAGGGTCTGGAAAAACGGCACATGTGCTACACTGGCCCCACTCGGGACAGTCAGAATGCAGCCTGAGCCAGACTTGAAAGTATTCTCTGAACAAACACTGCTGAATAAAAAGCTGCTTCGACAATGGGGTGACTCCTAGGAATTCAGGCTTAAAAATAAAATTAAACTCATTCTGAGCAGTGGTGACTGTGTATATACCAGAGTTTGAAACTTCTCAGGTGTATTTAGAGAAATTTCAAGGTACTATTCCATGGGTGAATGTGGAACAAAATCACAAAACTGCTCAACTATGAAAGTCATCTCTAAACACACATCCAACACTAAAGGGTGAAAAACCTGTCTACTGGACTTAAGCACAACCTTTGACCAATGAGTGGCTTTTGCTGATCCAGAGGCAGTCCCTAGGAAACCACGACAAAAGATAAAGACAAGGGAAAAAACCTGAGCAGGAACATCAGAGATTTGTAATAAGAGGACAATAGATTTGTAGAATTAGTCACATCACTAAACAAAAGATCAAACAATCAACAAGCAGCCCTGAAGGTTAGGGGGACAGGAGTTGTCAATATCCAAATGTGCCACACTGATTTAACTAGAATATTTGGTTTTCAATAAAAAAAAATGTGAGATGTGTAATGCAACAGGATAGTGTGATTTAAACAAAGGAAAAAAGGCAAGCATTAGAAACAGTCTTTGAAGGGTCTTAGATGTTAGACTTACAGACATAAAGATGTTCAAAGAATTGAAGGAAACCATGTCTAAAGAATTAAAGGAAGATACGATAATAACAACATCATATAGATAATAATAATAAAGAGATAGAAATTTTCAAAAATAACAAATGGAAATTATGCAGTTGAAAACTATAACTGAAATGAAAAATTCACCAGAGGGGTTCAACAGATTTGAGTTGGCAGAAAAAAATCAGTGAATTTAAGTACATAGAGGTAGGGCGTTCTCGTCATGGCTCAGCAGAACCATGAGGTTGCGAGTTCAATACATGGCCTCGCTCAGAGGGTTAAGGATCCGGCATTGCCCTGAGCTGTGGTGTAGGTGGCAGATGTGGCTCGGATCTGGCATTGCTATGGCTGTGTTGTAGGCCAGCAGCTGTAGCTTCAATTAGACCCCTAGCCTGGGAACCTCTTTATGATGCAGGTTCGGCCCTAAAAAGACAACAACAACAACAACAGCAAGATACATAG
Source organism: Sus scrofa (assembly GCF_054392235.1). Lineage (NCBI taxonomy): Eukaryota > Metazoa > Chordata > Mammalia > Artiodactyla > Suidae > Sus > Sus scrofa. Next base: position 72,613,663 of record NC_139393.1, read on the forward strand.
AGGTTATACAATCTGAAAAAGAGAATGTAGAAAGAATGGGCAAATATAAAGAAATGTTCAGAGAAATGTTTAACACTATTAAAAATGCCAACATATGCATAATGGCAGAGCCAATAAACATTTTAATTACCGATGAAAGGCGGTTTGTGGGCCTTTCAAGGAAGATGCTTTCCAGAAATTCTTGAAAAGAGAAGGCAGAAGTGACTGCTGCTCCATATATTCCAAACAATCTTTCTGAAATGTGTTGGTCTGCAAGACACTGAAAAATGTCAGAATATATTCTGGGAGTCCCTGTCGTGGCTCAGCGGAAACAAATCTGACTAGCATTCATGAGGACGCAGATTTGATCCCTGGCCTCGTTCAGTGGGTTAAAGATCCAGCACTGCTGTGAGCTGTGGCGTAGGCTGCAGGCACGGCTTGGATCCTGTGTTTCTGTAGCTGTGGTGTGGGTTGGTGGCTACAGCTCCGATTGGACCCCTAGCCTGGGAACCTCCACATGCCATGGGTGTGGCCCTAAAAAAGACAAAAAAGAATATATTCTGAATTGCCTAATACATACAACAACTCTCCTGGCAGATGCTATTATGTTTCATTTAAAATGTATTATTCTTACTGTGCTTTTGAGCCTCCAGGGTGGCCCCCAGTGATTCCCACCTCTTGGTACTGAGCTTTTCTGCATAGTTCCTCTTCATCTGAATGATCTGAACAGCAGGTTACTGTGGGAGTGCATGTGACTTCTGGGGCTAGATCTAAACGACACTGTGGCTTCCGTCTTATCTCTTTATCACTCACTCTGGGGCAAGCCAGATGTCATGTTGTAAGGACATGTAAGCAACATTAGAAAGAGGTCGATGCAGTAATGGAATGAAGCATTCTGTCAACAATCAGTGAAAAACCGAGGCCTCCTGCCAAGAGCTATGCAAGTAAGCCATCTCTGAAGATGACCCTCCAGCTCCGGTCAGGCCTTTAGATGACTGTAGCCAAAATCCTGACTGCATCCACATGAGACCCTCTAAGCTACAACCACTCCGTCAAGTCACTCCTGAATTCTTAAACACCGGAAACTGTCAGGAAATAAACGTTCGTTGTTTTAATTCACTTAAGCTGAGGGCGAGGGCGGTAATTTGATCAATAAATTTACACTTTACATTTCATAGGATATTGTTGTTTCTTAGGTGTTTTCATCTAGGCAGACTATGTTCCCTTAGAAATATCAGAAGGTACTTTTAAATAAATATACTGAAGTGTATTCATTTATAATTATCTAGTAACAAGAAAATCAAAGTTAATATAAGGCTTAAAATACCCTTTAGTAAGATAAATGTATTTAGTTTTTCTGAAATGATCAGAGAAAGAGCTGCCTCATGTGATAAAACAAACAAATAAACAAACTGCTGGTACAAACTGGGGGCTGGCAATCCAAGGTCAGGGTGTCGGCATGGTCAGGTTCTGGGGCGGACCCTCTTCTGGACTGCAGACTGTCAACTTCTCCTTGTATCATCGCACCACAGAGAGTGGGCTAGCGCTCTGACCTCTTCTTGCAAGAGTACTAATCGCATTTACGAGGACTCCATCTGCATGACCTAATACCTCCTAAAGGCTCCACCTCCAAAAACCATCACACTGAGAGTTAGGCCTCAACATATAAACTGTGGGGGGACACGTTCAGTACATACACATGTTCAGTACATAGTCCAAGAGTATACATATTGGACATGTACATGTATGCCCAATAACTAGGAAAGAATATACAGGTCATAAATCACAGATGACTTGGAGGTTTTTCTTTTCTTAGGCAAAATTACCTGTTTTACATGGACAAAGAATCTGAATTCCTGTCTTATTCTCCTTAGTAACATGTTCTAACCAAGTTAAGGTAGTGAAATGTCAACATGGAGGGGAATAAAGATTTAATGTATGGCCTTCACATTATTTTCTCTAAATTACATCATATTAAAATTTTTGTATCTAAATACTCACCATGTGCTCTAATGCACTGAAAAGCACTTTTCTCCCAGATGGTTTGTCAAAATCAGCAATAATCCAGAAAGTAACTAAAGAAATTACATCACCATCTGAAATTTTCAAATAGTTTAGTCAAACTAATTCTTTTTAATACCAAAGACAGTCACATTTCCAGTTCAAAATACATAAAAATAATAACAATTCTAAAAATTCATCTTTCTGAAAATAAGCAAACATTGGTAAAAATTATACATTCACAGAGTGAAATACATACAAAAATGTTAGAAGAATAATTCATTATATAGCTTTACATAAACTCAAATACCAAAGAGAAAGAACAGTTCCCAAGGAACACATCTGTGGGGCATTATTGCCAGAAGAGAAAATTGTATTACACTTATCAAGGTTTCAGGGTTGGCAAGCAAATTGTTAAGCTACACTTGTTAAGATAATGATATTTATATCTCACATATATGTAAAACCAGATATGAAAAATTATTAGGAGATACTGAAATATCTTACTAGCTTATATCTCCTTTATTTCAAGAATTCTGGCTATTGTTAACTTGGTCTAATTCACATCATCTCGTGCTATCAACATCAATGCAATTCTTTTTTCAGGAACATCTGAAAATTTGGAAACCACAAGAAGAAACAATTTTTAACTCTGAAGTCACAAATAAAAGGGTTTATTTCTTTGTTTATACATATAAACAACTTATACAACCCAACAGCAAAAAAAAAAAACCAATCAATCAATGGAAAAATGGGCAAAAGACCTGAATAGACATTTCTCCAAAGAAGATATACAGATGGCCAACACACACATGAAAAAATGCTCAACATCGCTGATTATAAGAGAAATGCAAATCAAAACTACCATGAGATATCACCTCACACCAGTCAGAATGGCCATCATCAATAAATCCACAAATAACAAGTGCTGGAGGGGCTGTGGAGAAAAGGGAACCCTCCTGCACTGTTGGTGGGAATGTAAGCTGGTACAGCCACTATGGAGCACAGTTTGGAGATACCTTAGAAATCTATACATAGAACTTCCATATGACCCCGCAATCCCACTCTTGGGCATCTATCTGGACAAAACTCTACTTAAAAGAGACACGTGCACCCGCATGTTCATTGCAGCACTCTTCACAATAGCCAGGACATGGAAACAACCCAAATGTCCATCGACAGAGGATTGGATTCTGAAGAGGTGGTATATATACACAATGGAATACTACTCAGCCATAAAAAGAATGACATAATGTGATTTGCAGCAACATGGATGGAACTAGAGACTCTAATATTGAGTGAAATGAGTGAGAAAGAGAAAGACAAATACCATATGATATCACTTATAACTGGAATCTAATATCCAGCACAAATGAACATCTCCTCAGAAAAGAAAATCATGGACTTGGAGAAAAGACTTGTGGCTGCCTGATGGGAGGGGGAGAGAGTGGGAGGGATCGGGAGCTTGGGCTTATCAGACACAACCTAGAATAGATTTACAAGGAGATCCTGCTGAACAGCATTGAGAACTTTGTCTAGATACTCATGTTGCAACAGAACAAAGGGTGGGGGAAAAAACGTAATTGTAATGTATACATGTAAGGATAACCTGACCCCCTTGCTGTACAGTGGGAAAAAAAAAAAAATACTCTGGGGAGCTCAAATTAAAAAAAAAAAAAAAAGGGTTTATTTCATCCAGCTTCAGCGTATAACACCTGAAATAATACTCATCTGGCCATGATTAAAATCTATAGAAAAATTAATCCTTTAGATCACATGACTCACTTAAAACAAGTATAAAAGGTCTGCTTTCTCAAAAACCTAGACCTCAATAGAGGTGATGCTACAGTTATTACCATACCCAGCAATATATAACCGTGGAAAAAATGGCTTTGGTTAATGAAAAAAAGTAACAAAAATAAGGGTAACATTGATTCTACTTTCAAACCTCCAAAAGCAAGAGTGAGGTGATGGCACATTACTTTCAAAGAAGAAAGAAAAGAATTCTCATACCTTCTTAACATCAGCACTTTTACAACTGATAAATTATTAAGTATTTTTAAAATGCTAAGTAAATTTCTTACAACACCATTATTCACTCACACATTTACACAGATGCAAACAAAAAAGTAGGTATTTCTCAGTTAATAAAGTATTCTTTTAAATTTCAAGGAGGCATTTACTACAGGCTAACTTATTCTGATGCCCAGAAGAAATTTTGAAATACAACCTAGTATCTATAAATATGTTTCTCCTATTTTTTAGTCCCTGTTTCTGTCTCCTTTTCCCTTCACCTGACACTTTCAGGATCTTACCCTGCCATAATATGAAATGGAATTATATTTTATTATTGTTGGATTTCTTGTAGAGAGACCACTTTATGAACATAATCACTGATCTGTTAGAAAGTAATTCAAGAGCTATCTGGTCCTAATTTGGATTCACTGCACAGCATTCTCGAAAATAGCTGTCTGCTTAAATCTCTCTCATATACAAAAATTTACCCCTTATAGCATAGTTAATTCCATCTTTAGCTCATTCTCATTATTAGAAAATTACTACTTTATATTTCGAAATAAAAATCAGCCTTCTCTTGTGTTTCATGTTTTGGCTCTCTTTGTTCTCGCTTAGAGCAAAGCAGGTTAAACAAAACAAAGCAAAACCCAAACCAAGTAAACTTCAATTATCTTCATCTATCGGAATAGCTCAGGGTACCGAACAAATCTGTGGCCCTACTGTAGACTTTCTATCTAGGGGAAATCCTTATTTCTAAATATGCTACTGTCCTGGTCCCCCCTCCTTTGCTTATGGCCTCCAACGTAGGTAAGACACCCAGACGCTGTCTAATCAGAATACAGAACTATTCTCCTCTGATCTAAGGATTATACTTTTATTCATGCCTTGTAAGATTATCAGTTCACTTCATCTTGAAAGGGCTTTACTACTTTCCTAAAAAGGATAAAAATGGAACAACTTACTTTAAAGGAAGGCAAAAAAACAAGATAGACTCATCTGCATATATAATTAGCTAAGATAGGCATTTTCTCAGCACAATCCTTATATCCTCACAATTTACAAACCCTCAAATTGAAAACCAGATCTCTCGCAAAATATCAACAAATAAAATTGTATTATTCAAGCATTTAATATAATTACAAGTTTTTGCTATATTAGGAGTAAATTCAGGAAAATAAAATATGCTTTTTACCTTCATGGGTTAAATAATACATATTCTCTGCAATTACAGCACTTTTATCTTGTGAATCCAAGAAGAGGAAAGTAGAGAAATCTTCAACATCAGCAGTTACTAAAATTTTAATATTAAACGTTAAATAATGAATTAATGAAACATTTGCAACTCAATAAGCATTTGTAGAAAAGTATATGGAAGGATTATTTTACCTGATGTAGATATTAAATTAAGGTACTGCCATTTACTTTGCAAAATCAAAGGATTTATACGGGGCACAACATTATCTTTATCCATAAGGAAGTCAATTGCATTTGTTTCATCATTTAATGTGCCCTAAAATAATAAAATATTATTTAGGTCATATAGGCAATTTACACACATATGTTTTAAAGTTATGTACAGAATACATTTAAAGGCTATTTAATCTAACTCAATAAATAATATTCAATTTAAGATTCTTACAATAAACTGTCTTATAAGACTCTGAATTTTCTTTCCAATTAAGCAATTTTTAGATGTAATTATGCACAGATAAGTTTAAATATTACTTTAAAAGTCACTACTAAAAAATTAGAATGGACATTTTTATACAATTAACTTTTGTTATTAAAATATATTAACAAAAATCATTTATAAGTATCATCCATCACATATTTTCTCATATATGCTTACCTACCATAAAAACTTCCTTTTGTAAATATTTAGTTACATTCATTATTCTGTGGAGAACAGCCACTTCTAGTTCATTAACATTCAACTCTTCACCATCAAAGGATTCACCGTTATAAAGAGCTTGAGGCAAAGGACCTAGACCAGTCATCTTATAAAAGTTTGCTCCTGCCTATTCAATTAAAAAAAATACCAGAGTTAAACAGAATATGGGTGTCTGGAAAAGAAAGACAGACATTAAAAAGGAAAGGGACACTACCACATTTTTGTGTGTCATAGAAAGAATGCTAATTTTTCTAATTTTTACCTATTCTTTCCAAACATTATTTAAAGGAAAGTAATTTACCTACATAGAACAAGTCAGAAAACTTCTTCTGTAAAGAGTCGGACACATAATTTTAGACTTTGTGAGCCATCTGGTCTCTGACACAACTACTCAATTGTGATATAGTGCAAAAGCAGTGACACACAACACATGAATGAATGAACATAGCTATGTCTCCAAAAACCTGTATTTATAAAAACAGGCAGTGGAAGGGTTGGATTTGGCTTATGGGCTGTACTTTGCCAACCAATGATACAAAGTATGACATTACTTTTAAAAATGCACTTATCTGCTTAAGAGATTCATTTATCTCTGTGCCCATTTATTTAGTAAACATTTACTGAGTTCATGCGTCTGACTAAATGTGATAATACACAGCTGGAAATTTTGCCCTCAAGGGGCTCCCACATATACAAGCAAAACAGAGGCTCACTGGAGTTCCCATTGTGGCTCAGTGGTAATGAGTCTGACTAGTATCCATGGGGATGCAGGTTTGATCCCTGGCCTCACTCAGTGGGTTAAGGATCTGGTGCTGCTGTGAGCTGTAGTGTAGGTCACAGATATAGCTCGGATCCCGTGTTGCTGGCAACTGCAGCTCAGATTCAATCCCTGGTCTGGGAACATCATACGGCACATGTATGGCCCTAAAAAAAATAGAGGCACATAGCAGGTTCTACGGGAGTCCGGCAAAGAAGTAACTAACCCTGAGTGTGGAGAGGAGGGGATCATAGAAAGTCTCCGTTAAGAGAGTGACACTGAAAGTCTTAAAGGATAAGTAACAATTTGTTGGGGGACACAGTAGAGAAAGACATTCGAAGTGAAAAGAGACAGCACCGTGAGGCATGGGGGGAAGAAAGAATATGGTATACGCAGGTAATGGCAAGTAGTTTTCTGTGTTTACGGGGGGGGGGGGAGTTATATGGGGAGAAGATATGGCGTCAGAAGGGAAGGTATAGAGGCCAGATCATGAAGGTCCTCAACATCTGGACCTTCATCTTGTGAGTGATTAAGCATCACTAAACAATTAATTCAAATTAATTCATTCACTACTCAACACGACAATTATTAAAATTACTGTTACGGCGAATGTATTCACAGTTACCCTATAAATTACTACTCTTATGTACTCCTATTACAGCTACTTTAAAGATGATGAAACATACAGAGAGATGAAGTCACTTCCAATACCATATAACCACTACATCTGCACTTACACCTGTCTGGACAAGAGTGTGAATTCCTAACCATTGGATTTATACTATCTCCACATTTTTTGGACACTTATCGTGTGTTAGGCTATAAATGCATATAAATGATGTGCGAACTATATCCTAAGGCAACTTATAGTTTCATAGGGGGAGAGATGGATACTTTAAAAGTAAGTATGAATAGGGAGTTCCCATTGTGGCACAGTGGAAATGGATCCGACTAGTACCTATGAGGATGCAGGTGTGATCGCTGTCCTTGCTCAGTGGGTTGGTAATCCGGCATTGCCGTGAGCTGTGGTGTAGGTTACAGACATGGCTCAGATCCTGCATTGCCGTGGCTGTGGCACAGGCCAGCAGAACAGATATCCAGGGGTATAGGGAGGGCATGGTCAATTCTATCTAGGGTTCATAACAAAAATACTATCAGATTTTCCTTTTAAAACAAGAACACAGTGGCAACAATGAGAAGGAAGAGGGTGAGATCATGCCCTGGGGATGGTGGGCCAGGGACTACTGCAATAGTATCAGAAAGAAAAAGAGCCGGACAAAATTCAGTGGTAACAAGCAAGGAGCAAAATGAGGCTGTTTCTGAAATATTTAGCTGGTGGAGCTGACAGAACTTGATGATCTACTATTTGGGAGGCTATGAGAGAAAATAAGTTGCTTTGTACAACTATCAGGTTTCTAGTAGCCTGAGTCCCCTGGGAGAATGATGATGCCACCCTCTGAGACAGAGCATAGAAAAAGAAAAAAAAAAAAAAAAAAGGTTTGAGGTAACAAGAAACATGATAGGCACAGTTTTAAATTCATTTATGATGTTTACAGACATTCCACCAGGCAGCTGAATACATGGACTCAGACCTTAAGAAAGACATGGCTACCAGAAACACAGGCTCATTACCCTGTGGTTTTCATTTAGGTAACCTGTCTATTACAACAGCTTTAATCACCACAAATAAGCCGTAACACTGAATTTTAGCCCACATCTCTCTTCTGATCTACAGACATATATATCCAATCACTTTCTTCACATCTCCTCTAGAAATCTGCCAGGCACCACAAATGCAATATGTGAAAAACTGAATTTCTGTTTTTATTTCCCACCTGGTTTCTCTTCCACTCCTTGGCAATGGCATCGTGATCCTCCCAGATAGCTGGTTGAACCCTAGGAGCTTTAACCGACAATTTCTCTTCTCCCTTCTCCCCTATCCAACTCAGTAGCAGGTCCTAGGTTATACTTCCTAAATACAATTGCATCCATTTTTTTCTGCCTCTACTTCCTCCAAAAACCTACTAGTCCATCTCTCATCTCTCACCTACACACTTCCTAATTTGTCTCCCCACATGTTTTTACTCTCCTATAATCTAGTCTCAACAATGGAGAACGCTCTTTGGGAAAAAATGTATGTCAGTTCACTGCTTGATATCTTTTCAGGCTTTTCACGGTTGCCAAGACCTTCCACGGTCTATGTTCAAATTAAATGTTGTTCACAAGAGCCTATGTAATCAGGTCCCTTGTTTACAGCTCCAGCCTCATCTTAAGAACTTCCCTATATGACAGGAGCACAACACATACTTGCTCTATTTAATCAGCATCAACACCAATTCTCTTAGTTTCAGTACAATTCAGGACCTGCTAACACTTCTCTGGAAAGATGGTCTCCTATCGCTTCTTTGCTTTCTTTGGTCCAACTCTTCCTCCTGTTTCTGGACTTAAATGTCGCTGCTTTGGGCAAGTATTCCTTCCCCTCCTCCTTGAAAGCTCCTCTTTTATGTCCTGTCTACTTGGTGGACTCCTACTAGTAATACTCATGTCCATTAATTTCGGGAATTTCTTTGTCTTATTTTTCTAAGGCTTTCCTTTCCTTCATTTTCTCTGTTCTTTCTGAATCTTCTGGACTGAATCTCTGTTTGCCTTATTTTTTCATTCTTTTCTGTCTTTTTTTTGGGTCTTTGTTCCATTAAATTTTTACTTGATTTTTAACTTCCAAAAGATCTTCCTTGTACTCTATTTTTTCACCTCTGGTGTCTAGAACATTATTAAGTACGCAATAAATATTTGTTGAAAGAACAAATAAAGTTTGCTAGAGAGAGTAAATTACAGGAATATGAGCTTAAGGAATAAAGGCCTAAACACATTTATTTTCTTTGTGATGTAGAAGTTTAAGAATGATTTTCAAGGCCTGAAGAGGAAGATGTAAAAGGGGCTTATAGGACTAATGAATGTTTAGAATAACTTTAGAGAGGAATGCAGAAGGAAGAAAACCAAGCACAACTAAAGGACTGTAAGTAATACAGAGTTTAATTTAAATGAGAGATTAAGTAGACTTGGGAAAAATGGAGACATGCAGAGACGGAAGATATTTCAAGGTAATCTTACAGGGAGAGAGGAGTAAAAAAGGAGCTAAATGAAGACTGCACTTACACACTAAAAAATGAAATTTGTTATTTCTGAGGAGTGCATCAAATCCTTAACCTTCATGGAAATCCTTAATGTTTTTCATAATTTTAGGAGAAAATGACTAAAGATATCTTAAAATGGTAAGACTATAAAAATATTCATTTCACAGCTTAGCTTGATAAAAGAATGTGGATTTCTGATTACCTATGGTAGATTTTATCACACATGCTCATCTCCTCTCCACATATTTCACTAAAATGAGAGTATAAAAATAAAAATCATGATGACAACAATGATGGTAACAATAATACTGGAGTTCCCACTGTGGCTCAGCAGGTTAAGGACTCAATGTTGTTTCTGTGAAGATGTGGTTTTCATTCCTGGCCTTACTCAGTGGGTTAAAGACCCAGTGTTGCTGCAAGCTGCAGCAGAGGTTGCAGATGCAGCTTGGAACTGGTGTTGCTGTGGCTGTGGTGTAGGGTAAATTTTATCAAAATGGATGAAAAAGGGAAGCTATAGAAGGCAGAGATAATGCAGGGAACAGAACACCCCAAAAAATTAACATTTGTAGATTAAAAAAAAAAAAACTGTGCTCAAGAAAATCTGGATGCCACAAAAAAAAAAAGGAATAAAAAGAGAAAAAAAATAATTGCTCAATCCGGAAGATTTAGAAAGAACAGAGAAAATATGGGAAAGGAAAGCATTAGCCTCTACATATTTATGTTTTTTGCAGTTTTTTTTTTTTCTCCCTTGCAGTTGATTCCTCATCTCATAGGATTGTGGTCAGAAAAGATGCTTGATATGATTTTGACTTCTTAAACTTAGAGAGACTTGTTTTGTGGCCTAGCACGTCATCTATCCCAGAGAATGTTCTATGTGCACCTGGAAAGATTGTATATGCTGCTGCTTTTGGATGGAATGTTCTGTGTATATCAACTGAGGCCAGCTGGTCTAATGTGTTATTTCAGGCTAGTATTGCCTTACTGATTTTATGTCCTGATAATCTGTCCATTGATGTAAATGAGGTTTTAAAGAATTCTACAGGAGTTCCCGTCGTGGCGCAGTGGTTAACGAATCCGACTAGGAACCATGAGGTTGCGGGGTCGGTCCCTGCCCTTGCTCAGTGGGTTAACGATCCGGCGTTGCCGTGAGCTGTGGTGTAGGTTGCAGACGTGGCTCGGATCCCGCGTTGCTGTGGCTCTGGCGTAGGCCGGTGGCTACAGCTCCGATTCAACCCCTAGCCTGGGAACCTCCATATGCCGCGGGAGCAGCCCAAGAAATAGCAACAACAACAACAACAAAAGACAAAAAGACAAAAAGACAAAAAAAAAAAAAAAAAAAAAAAAAGAATTCTACGGTTACCATGTTACTGTCAATTCCTCCCTTTATGTTTGTTAATATTTGCTTTATGTATTTAGGTGCTTCTTTGTTGAGTGCATATATATTAACAACTGCTATATCTTCTTCTTGAACTGATCCCTGTTCATACATAATGTATTTTTTTTCTCGTTTCAGTCTTTGTTTTAAAGTCTATTTTGTCTGTTATGACTATTGCTACACTTGGGCCTTCTTTCCATTTTCATTTGCATGGAACACCTATTAATTTCCTCGCTTTCAGTCTGTGTGTGTCTTTAGATCTGAAGTAGGTCTCCTGCAAGAAGCATACACATGGGTCTTGTTTGTATATCCACTCAGCTACTCTACGTCTTTTGACTGGAGCACTTAATCCATTTAAAGTAGTAATCTATAGATGTGGACTTACTGTCACTTTGTTAATTGTTTTAAGATTGTTTTTGTAATTCTCTACCCTGTAAATCCTAAAAGGTATCTTTTTTGGTACTTTTAAAAAGTAAATAGTGGCAACTAAAAGATTATATAAAACTTAGGTCATTCAAAGGTATAAATATCCCTTTTTTGAGGGTCTAAAATTTAAATCATGAGTTAATTATATTGACATAATTTATTCATGAGATTATAATAAAAATTTCTCGATCATATTCTTAAAAATTTTCATTCCAACTTACCTTTCTTTCATCATCATATTTAGAATAAACACCCAAAATATCCCAAATATTAGCATGAGGAAATTTATCTTGGAGCACACTCTTCACATTGTCCACAGTGAGTATATTTTTATTCTTCACTTTTTCATACATCTGTATAAAGATGTTATAATTAATTTTCATCTTACAGTAATTAGCTTTATTTCCCTTACCATGCATGTTATAAAATAAAGCACATACTTCATATTTTGTGAGTTCTAAGCATATTATATAACTACACACATATATACACACACACTCTCCACACATACATGAATAAATAAACCATTTTAATAATACAGTCTACTACTTTCTAATAAAAAAGGTTCTGTGAATATTCCATAGCTTTCAAAATACCATATCGAAATTGTGTGTTGTATTCTATTTTTTATCAAACCAGACACTATGATTCTTAATAAAATAATGGTTACCTTTAAAAAGATATGCATAAAATATTTTAAATGACTTGTTTCAGAAATGTCTTATTTTCATTTCCGATTGCTCTTCAGTAAATATCTTAAAAGGATTTTTTCTGTACCTCCATTCTTTCCCCACTCTCAAATGTTCTAACCATACTTGTATAATGTAAGCTGTTACTCTTCTATTTAGTTTTTTTCCTTTCATTTCTTCACTACAAATCCTCTATCATCTAACCCAGGCACTGTTCCACCTGGAGAAAACGAACAGGTTTGCCTCAAGAGAGAAGGCAGCTTTGAGCAGATAACTTAGTGAAACATAAATATGAACTCTGTGCTAACATTAAGACATTCTGGGGAAAGAACCCACCAAGAAGAGGAACTACTAAGTATAAACACCCTTATGTATCATTTTGATATATCAGTTAAGAATACTTAGTCCCAATTCACTTAATTATTGCCAGAGAAAATCCTCATATTACAGCTGACAGAACTGTCATATTATTCCTCACAGGAAAAGGAATGATTTCCTTTTATTACTATAAATTTTGTAATCTATTCCTTTAAGGGGTGACACAGACCTGTAAGTAGATCTCAGAGTTTAGTTTTATGAGCATCTCAATTTGTGGGCAAGTTTTCTCCTTCTATCAAAGCAGAGCATACTATGATCTCAGTAACTCAAAGAAAAGGGGGGGAGTTTAGCCTTCTGTAAAATATAGACAGGAATTAGAAAAATGAGATTTTGAATAAAGCAAAAGTTATATATGAAAAATCTTTGTGTGTTCCCATTGTGGCTCAATGGTAAGGAACCCTACTAGTAGCTATGAGGATGTGGGTTTGATCCCTGGTCTCACTCAGTGAGTTAAGGATCCAGCATTGCTCTACCCGTAGGCTGGAAACTTCCATATGCCATGGGTGTGACCCTTAAAAAAAAAAAAAAGGCAACCCCCCAAAAATAAGAAAAAAAAAACTTTGATATTTTGCTACTTTGTAATTGTAAAATATTAGCTATTCCTAAGATATCTAAGGTAACCAGAATTTCTTACATACGCTACTTTAGATATTATAACAATTCAACCGTCTTAATACAGTTTTAATTTTTGAAACCATTACACAGCTTGGTAAGCAAAAAAGAAAGTATGTAACATATGTTTGAAACATAAATAACAAAATGAGCAATCTGCATGAACAAACCACATAACACTGGAAATGGAACATCACTGCAAATTACCATGCTGGTGAAGCACAACTTCCGTCCCAATTCCATCTCCCTCTGTTCCCCAGAAGCAAGAATCATCTTGTTTGTGTTTACCATTCCCTTACCTTTTAGGTTCTGGAGTTTTATCTGAATGTATTTGCATGTGCTATATTTAATTTTGTTTGCTTCTGAGCTTTAAAAAATGCACAGTAATACGTTAGCCTTCTGTAATTTCATTATGCTTCTAATACAGCCATACTGTTGGCATACCATTTTCCATTTTGTGAAATGATTACATTTTACCCATCTGGTTTACCACACACACACCCCACATGTATCAGTACATTACACATCATATATATTGTAATTTTCAGTTTGTTGCTATTGTGGATGACTCTGCTAATAACAGTTTCCTGTAGCAGAGGTTTCCCCCAAACAGTGTATGTGTGCTTAGGGAATATGCAAATTTAACTTTAAACTGTGAAGTATTACAACTGTTTTTCAAAGTGGTTGTGCCAATTCATCTATTCTTGTAGACAGTGTTAACAGTGTAAGGAAATTCCCATTGTTCTCCATTCTCATTAACATAAGATATTGCCAGCTTTTTTTTTTTTTTTTTTTCTTTTCTTTTTAGGGCAGCACCTATGGCATATGGAGGTTCCCAGGCTAGGGGTCCAATCTGAGCTGTAGCCACCAGCCTACAATACAGCCACAGCAACTGAGAGATCTGAGCTGCGTCTGTTATCTATACCACAGCTCACGGCAACGCCAGATCCTTAATCCACTCAGCGAGGCCAGAGACTGAACCTGTGTCCTCATAGATATTGGTCAGATTCGTTTCCGCTGAGCCATGACAGAAACTCCCAGCTAGCTTTCTTAATTACTGCCAAATTAGAGGCCATAAGTTTTATTAGCATTTTTCTCATTTCTGACATAAATATTATTACACTTAATGAGAAGATGTAGGTCTGTATAGTCACCATGTGGTAGAGCTCAGATACCAAGTTAGGTAATCTTACTACAATAAAGTTAGTACCACTAATTAGTACTACTCATGTACTTACTCTACCGTATTCAATATATTTCAATATTTTCCATATCCTTTTATTATGACTTTGGCTTTCTGTTATGTTCTGCCTATCTTCTGATACTGTGTTTTCAAATTAATGTAGATAAAATAATTTGCTCATTGAAAGTAATGAAACAGTATTAGAGAGATTTCATAAGTCATGTATTTTAATAAAAGGCAAGATTTTCCTCAAATTATTCTAAATTAGCAAAGCTAAGTCATTTAATGGACGTAACACTCTCTCAACAGAATGTTACCTTAATAATGTTTTACTTTTCTATACAAAAATGTGGTGGTCACAAGCATACATAGGTTGGAAAACTACCAACATTCTCACATTTCAGACCCCGTGGATTCTAAGATGCTTTCTCTAAATATCCCTTCCTCATTTATTTTTCCTTCTTTTTCCTCTAATTGTTAAATACAACTTACAGGCTGTGTCACATATTTAATACCTACTTCTATGCTGCTTTATATTGATGTTGTGAGCCACACGGAAAGTACTATGCTGCTTTATATTGAATTGTATGGTTTTACATGTAAAATTCAGCTTTCCAAGAGATCATAGTAGTATGCCAAACATCACAGTAGATAATTCAAAATGCAAGGGATAGCCAAATATGCCATCACATGCAAATTAATGTCTAGAACAAAATGTTTACAGATTAGAGATCCCACATAACTTAGATCTCTTAATTATAAATAATTAAGGTAGAGATAACTTTGGAAGGTCTTAAAATTTCTTTGTTTTGAATATCATACTGATCATTTCAGTATAAGGTGGGCAGACTTTAATAAAAGATATGTCAGTCTGACTGAATCACTTATAACATCTTACACCAATCAGTAAAATTAAAGACTGAGACACAATATTGACATTTATCCCATGGTACAATTTTATAGACTACAATGTACCCTGAGTCACTGAAATGTAGGTGGTTTCTACACCTCAGGACAATGAATTAATGAAGCATTTAGTGGTTTTCCTTGGAGCTACAGAAACAGGTGGGAAAATCATACAGCTTTGGTAATACTGTTTTCGGCTTGAAGAAGAACCACTTCCCGATGGAATAATGGCTGAAAAGCCAAAGGACAGTAAATATGAAAACGAATAGAAGGTTTTTTTAAGCTATAACTTGACTTCCTAGTAACAATAATATAGTTCACTAATGCAACTATATTTCCATTTTCAGCCATAATAGAGTTTCAAAACCTCAATTATGAAATAGTCTTGCTATCCCTTGTTCTTCCTTAATCAGATTCCTACCAATTTCTGACATTTCTTACAGTCTCTCAGTCAGACTCAGTACCAATATTACCATCTAAATATGCTGTGGGGAAGTTTTCCTCCTCCTTTGAAATTCTCTAGAAAGTCTCTATATAGTTTGTCATTTAGAATATTTAAATTTGAAATAATCTTTTTATTCCTGATTTAATTCAAGACCAGTTTAAGAATTCTTCTGTAATTGTTTTCTTTTGATATATTTCCTCTAAAGTTATATATACAATTCAAGTTTCTTTATTGGCTGGGTAAACCTAAATAAATTCATATATTTTGTCAGGGCCTCAGTTGCCTTATTTATAAAATGGGGACGTTATGTACTTCAGTTGGGAGTTGCAAGAATCAAAATTTATCATGTGTACTAACCATGCTAGTTTTTATCAATTTTGAAATGTTAAAATAACTAGTAATAATTACAGTAATGCAAAAACCACTATACATTCTAAAAAAATTATGTGTAGTGATCAACTCACATGTATTATGGAAATAAATGCCTGTGATACACCATGCTCTTCTGCAATATAGTTGAAAGCTCGCCAAAGAGCAACTCCAGCATCATTTGTTCCATCAACTTCATCATCTGTATTAACAATGAACACAAAACCAATTCTGGGAAAGAAGATGAATAAGAAATGTTACACCTACCTTTTGAATCATAATAAACCATGATTTCAAAACATTTTTAGACTAGAACATCTAGGTGGAGGGAATGTGTTAGCAGATGGGGGGAGGAGTATTACCATTTGAAAAGGTTTGATTTACGATGCTTATTCACCCAAATCCTCATCTTTGTTGGACTCCTCCAAAATGTAAAACTCTCTCTGGTGGTGATATTATCAAAAGGCTATTTTTTTTTTTCTCCAGAAACAAAGGGGAGGGGCAAGTGTCCTCTTAACACAACACAGAAATGG
The DNA here is from genome assembly GCF_054392235.1 of Sus scrofa. Taxonomy (NCBI): domain Eukaryota; kingdom Metazoa; phylum Chordata; class Mammalia; order Artiodactyla; family Suidae; genus Sus; species Sus scrofa. The sequence goes on from NC_139393.1 coordinate 72,630,357, forward strand.
AAATGGGGGAAATGGATCTAGTTTAAGTACTCAAAGTGATAAGATGATTCTCTCCAAAGAAAACAGGGTAACCAAGATTACCAAACAGCTGATTAATAAAGTCTATCACAGGGGTGTCTGACTCTTCACAACACACGGCTACGTGTGTCAGGCCCTAGAGATAACCACCACTCTGAACTCCACAGTAACACTCTGTGAAACACAACAGGAACATCACTGGATTTCCTTCAGCCGACAGTGTGTTAAATACTGACAATTACCTAAGAGGAATTTTATGGTAATAGAAAAGTTCAGCAAGTTTTATAAAATCCAAGGTATATTCTTGAGCAGGATCAATAAACAGAACCTAAAAGAAAATAGATAGTCTATAATCATTGTTTTGTTTTTTGACACCAGAATTTTCATGAAATTCAAATTTAATTTCTGTCGCTAAAAGTACAAAATTCAAGATGTAATTTTTAATTTCCAGCAATTTTAAAGAATTTTGAGGAATGTATAGAAGACTTTCAGTTTACAATAATTTCTAAAATGCTACATATCCAAATATAGTAATACTTGAAATTTAATCAGATTACTCATCCTCTCTTCAAAGCATAACACAAAGTAAGTATTTTTTGTAAGAAGTGAAATACGTTATTTGAAATGTTCAGTGGATTTTCTGCGACAAATCTTTTTAAAAGAGGAAGCAGAAATTTAATTTTGACCAAAAAACAAAAATACAGCATTAATATCTACTCACTCTAGACTGCTGTAGGAAATACAATATTTACTTCCTATGTGAAAATAAAAAATAAAGCCCTAGGTGTTTTTCTTCATATTTCAAAGTTCTACATTTAATACTGTAATAATGAAATTTACAGGCAAATATCATAAAGTGGTATTCACGTATTTTTGCCGAAATGTACTGAACTTTATTAGTATTTATAATATAGCGAAGAAGAGTTTGATCATAAATTACTTTTAGAAAATGTAACAGCGACCCGTCATGTTAACACTGGTATTATAAAAGTACATGAAGGTTAAACAGTAAGAGGCAAGGCAGGCTGTCTGACACTGTTAGCTTTTGATACCTAGTCAGCATGCCACCTCATCTCAAGCTCTTGCATCAGGCAAATATTTCCTCCCTTACTACTCAGATGCCTATTTACCAAGAGTGAAGTAGTGCAAAAAGAATGCTGATATCTTTATAAGAGATGTACACGAAATGTCAAAATATACAACTCACCAAATTATGAAAATTACGCCTTATTAAAGGGATACTTCCAGGGAATACTGGCTTCAAAAGTTCCTGGCAACTTGCAGGCCACGAAGCATACAAATCATCATTTTCTAAGTCATTAATCCACTAGAAAAGAATCCAGAAATCTGTATTAAAATAATAATTAAATCATTTTCAAACCCAGATTTCATTCTATCAAACAGCAAGTGAAATATACACAAGATTTTCTATACTTTAGATTTTTGAAAAAATTTCATTGCAGTATATAGTTGACTTACAATGCTGTGAGTTTTTTTAGATTTAAAAAATTATTTCTATATTTATGATATATTTCTGCTTAAGTATAAGGAGCTAGTTGAATATTCTTTAAGGAACACATTATGTGCAACAATTTTATATTCCCGTGGCTTCCTTTTACATTAAGCCTTCCCTCCAAAACAAATGACTGCTTTTACTCATGTTTTTCATATTAAAAAATAAAAATACATAAAAATTACTCTTCATAAACTATTTAAGAGAGATAAGCATTTATCTTAATTATCAGCAGCAGAGGAGGCAATGAGGTTGTCCACCTTCCCTCTAAAACTTAAACACTTGTACATAAGGAAAATAAAGTGACTTATAAAAGTTAATTTATAAAGCCAACACTTTGGACATCCAGTTCTAACCAAGATGAAATATCTTAGACTATTGTTCCCTCCTGAAAAAACGATTAAAGGCAGAGAAAACACAGAAACCACTATGAAGAGACATGGAGGCAGGGGTCAACCAACTCTTGAGAATTGAGGAATCACAACCTTTGCCAACAGAAGGCAGAGGAGGCAAGCTCCACATCCACCCCCACTCTGTCCGTGGGGGCACTTGCCAAACTGCAGCCTGGAGGAACAGAATTCAAACTGAGACTGACAGTCCCACTGGGCGGTCCCAATATGGGGAAGACCTATGTCCTACACACTGGGAAAGTCAGAAGTCAAAGTCAGGGCTGCCCAACTGGTGGGATTTGAGGTAGGGGAAAATCTAGGTGCTGAGGAGAAACCCTCCCAAAATTTTTTTCACAGAAATTAGTCATTTACTGACTACTAATCTGCAGGAACCCATGGCAACACTCTCCTCCTCCTCCTCAAAAAAAAAAAAAAGACCAGGAGACAACAGAAATGGGGAGGTTGAATCTGCAGCCATAACAGGGTAGTGAGGAGGAAGAGGTAGGAGTTCAAGGTGGAGGGACTTTGCTAAACAGAATTCATTTGAGACCCAGTCTGGCCAGACCCTAGGAATAAGACACAAAATAGAAGAGCTCGAACAAAGCCTAAAATCAAGCTTAAACAGAACCACTAAAGCATTTGGTACCTGGTCTGCCAGAGCAGACATTACAATGCTTTGCTTCTGGCTCTTACCAAAAACTGTGAAAAAGGACCAAATATCAAAATGTAGGAGGAAAAACAAACACTATAAAGGGACTTAGGCAAGGATTTTAAAATAACTACAATTACTACATATTCTATTTTATTGACTGTCTTTTTAGGGCTGCACTTGTGGCATAGGAAGTTCCCAGGCCAGGGGTTGCATCGGAGCTGCAGCTGCCAGCCTACACCACAGCCACAGCAACACTGGATTCTTTACGCACTGAGCGAGGCCAGGATCAAACCTACGTCCTCATGGATACTAGTCAGGTTCGTTACTACTGAGCCACAATGGGAACTCACCATATATTTTAATAAAAACAAAAATAGATGGAAAGATAGAAAATTTCAACAGGGAACTAAAATCTATTTTTTTTTTTTTTTTTTAAAAAGAACCAAAGGGATACACTGGAGTTTAAAAACAGTGTAATTAAGAAATGGAAGAACATGTCAAGTGGGTCTGGCTGCAGACTGGACACAAAAGGAGATAGGAATTAGGAAACTTGATGACAGATTATTAGAACATATACTAACTAAAGCAAGCAGAGAAAAATTAATGTAAAATTCAAACAAAGAGAGATGAGTGAGCCACGCCAAAGGTCTACCATACATGTAGCTCAAAGATGGGGAGGGGAGAAGGAATGGCCACTGCAATACCTGGAGTGAGGCGGCTCCTGCAGAAATCTCGACCTGAGTTTCTGGAGGGCTTACCTGAGCCAGAGGCAGTGGTTTTAGAGAGAAGACAGAATTAAGAGACATACACAGGAGGGCTGAGTAGGAAGAAGCGAACCAGGCAAATTCGTGGCTTTCAGAGAAGAACCCCATATCAGCACAGGGACATCAGGCTCCGGAAAGGAGACTTTCCCAGAGGAGAGGAAAGGAGAGCGGAGAGGGAGTTAACTCGGCTCAGACATACTTGTCTCCAAGACCCCTGAGGAGGGGTGACCGTGCGCAGCTGAACAATTTCTCTTGGTGGTTAACAAGTATCACGGGATCTGGGGTTAGTTTCCTTCCACTATTTGGCCTGGTGGTACTGGGTTAGAAGGGAGAACGACAGTCTCCCTGGAAAAATCCTTAGTACTCTCTTGTAAATGATTCTGCGGTAATTCTTACTAAGATGCAAAGCTGATAGGAGCTATTCTAAAGCGGCTCACAATAGGCCAGGAATCCACGTGAACTGGCCGTCTCCACAGACTTGGTCAGCGGTGTGCAGATCAGTTAAGTTTTTTGAGAATCCTACGTCGGTGGAGAAGGTGGCACTGAGGAGAGGATGTGAGTATCTGATTCCTCTGGCGGGTAGTTCTACCTTTTATTTCAAGTGAGAAATTGTTGAGCTTTATGTATCAGTCCCACCGAACTTGAGTTAATGGCTGGAGGTAGAGTCACTTTCAATGTGGATCAAAACAGCGGAAAGTGTTTGTTTAAAATGCAGACTCCTGGGCCCCACTTTAGACCTACTAAATCAGAATCTCAGAATAGGCCCTGGCAATCCCCATTTAAAACAAGCACCCTACATGATTCTTCTCACTAATCCTAAAGTTAGAAAGCTCTGGCAATGGCCTAATTTACAGCGAGGATGCTGGGTGAAGTAACTGAGGCAACATCATGATCCATTTTGGAGAACTCCTGAGACAACATGGAAATCACACTGACTAGGCCCAGGGCTTGCCCCTTTCTTCAGTCTCAGGTGAATGACTACCCAACAGGGAAGCAGCAACGGTGCCTAGAAGAGCACCTCAGAGTCGTGTGCAGAAGTGGCGCTGACACTCCAGGACTCCACCCCCATCAGTTCTGTGGTTCGTAACTCTGGCCTTTCTATGTACTAGGCTACCCAAACACTGAAAAAAGATACTGTCATCTACAGATTAGAACCTAGAAGACAATCTCCTCTGCATCCAAGGAGCTATACAGGTCAACAAATAGTCACAGATGGGTCATATTGTCAGAGGCTGACTCCCTTTCTGAGTGAAGCAGAGAACGCGAAAGCTTTATAGTTCACATCTTCTAGGTTCGCTTTAGGGAGTGACATCAGCTAAAATGGCTGAGTAAGGAATTCCGAAACTCTGTCTCCATATGAAAAACGGAAAAACTAGAAATTGTGTGGGAATCAACATTTTAAGAACCATGGAAAAAGTTCTGGAAATGGACAACGGTGACAGTTCGACAAGACTGTGAATATATTTAATGCCAACGAATTACTCACTTAAAATGGTTAACAGAGCATTATTTTATGTAATGCATATTTTACCTCAGTAAAAATTACTTCATGACATGCACAGAGAGAAGTTTCTGGAAAAAGAATGTCTCCCGAAGCTGTCCAGGAGTTGGGCAGGAGAGACTTCACAGCAGTACGGGAGACCAGGACTCCGTGGAGGGTGTGGACAGTGGGGAAGGCACAGGCTGCTCCCCCGTGAGAGTGACCAGCCTCCACAGCCAACCTTAGAGGACCACGACGGTATTTTATACAGGGAACTGGAAAGTTTCTTTTTTTTTTTTTCTTTTTTTTTTTGTCTTTTTTGCTATTTCTTTTTTTTTTTTTTTTTTTTTTTGTCTTTTGTCTTTTTGTTGTTGTTGTTGTTGCTATTTCTTGGGCCGCTCCCGCGGCATATGGAGGTTCCCAGGCTAGGGGTTGAATCAGAGCTGTAGTCACCGGCCTACACCACAGCCACAGCTACGCGGGATCCGAGCCGCGTCTGCAACCTACACCACAGCTCACGGCAACGCCGGATCGTTAACCCACTGAGCAAGGGCAGGGACCGAACCCGCAACCTCATGGTTCCTAGTCGGATTCGTTAACCACTGCGCCACGACGGGAACTCCTGGAAAGTTTCTTTAGATCTACGATCTATTTCCTATGTCCAGAATAGCCTTGAAAATGACTTCCCTCATTTTCTGTGTGACTCATTCCCACAAATTTTAAGCAAAAATGCTTAAAAGTCATAAAGTATTAGGACTACTAACATGGTCCCTCCTTTTCCTAATAAAACATTATGTTACTTCGTTTAAAGACACCCAAGTAAAAGTAAAATCCAGCCAATGAGGGCATGCTGTCTAAAGAGTAGTTAAAAAAACAAACAAAAAACAGTACCAATAAACACGTCACTGTTCTAGAAAACAGCACAGTAACTATTTAATAGCGTAATGTGTTTTTTTCCTCGTCTGAGGTCTCTGATGTTCAGGGAAGATGGCATTTCTTTGGTGCTGTTACTGTTTTCAGGATCCTTGGGTGGTGGAGTAAGTCTACAAGTGGGAAGTCTGTTCGGGTAGGACAAAAGTAACTGTAATAAATGAGATACTTCAGACAGAATTTCTTAAATTTTTATAGGAAACCATTAGCTTGGTGTTTTCTTCCTTAAACATTTTTTTCCCCTGATCATATAAGTAATAATACCCATTAAAATTTGAAATTTATAGAAAAGCATGAAAAAAAAACCCAAACCACATCACCCATTAATAATTTAACACTGATATACTTACTTCTGATTCTGTGTGTCTTTTCACATGATAATATATGTCTACATTTTTTTTGCATAACATGAGAACACAGCCACTGTCCTTAGTTATTAAAACATATCTATACACTAGTTTTGATGTGTGAAAAATACTCAATTGTGTGGTCATACAACATTTCTGTTATATACCTAATTAGTTTTATTGTTTATTTAATGAATATGCAGTGATGATCATATCTTTGGGCATAAGGATTTTCTCCATTTCATATTTCTTTATAATAGTTTCCAATGAAATTACTACCTCAAGCATACATAAATATTTTAAGGGCACCCTAACCATAATTTTTATAGAGGCTATGCCACTTAATATTATGTGTCCCTTTATCCTTCTTTTATAGCTCCCCAGTCAAGGTGTAGTTATTAGTTATTAAGATTATTTCATTACATAGTAGTTATTAAGATATTACCACGGTAGAAGTTCCTGCTTTGGCTCGGCTAGTATCCATGAGGGTGCAGGTTTGATCCCTGGCCTTGTTCAGTGGGTTAAGGATCTGGTGTTGCTGTGAGCTGTGGTGTAGGGTACAAACATGGCTTGGACCCCACATTGCTGTGGCTGTGGTGTAGGCTGGCAGCTGCAGCTCCAATTCGAGCCCTAGCCTGAGAGCTTCCATATGCTATGGTACAGCCATAAAAAGACAAAGAAAAAAAAAAGATATTATCAGGGTATTTAAATTTTTATATTATGAATAAATCATTATGTCTTTCAAATGGTTTTTGGAAAAAAGCTTTTAATCTGTTTACTGTTACTTCAAGCCCATATTACTAAATGTTCTTAGTAATTATAATAGTTTCCCTTAAGGAGTTTTAGTTACATAATTTTTTATATCTTGCAACACCTTTATTTTCTCATTTCTAATAGTTACTCTTTATAATAATGTTAAATTATAAGTGATATCAACATACTTATATTGATTACATTGTAACTGGAATGTTTTTAGAGTTTCATTGCTAAAAATTACGTTTTTACTTGGGAGAAAGAGAGAGAGAGAGAAACGGTTAAACTCAGCAAGCCTGGGTTGCCCACACCCTGCCCATTCCCAAGAAGAGCCTGTTTTTTCCTGAAAAAGGTTCTCTAGGTTGGCTCCTGGGAACTGAGCTCTTGGAATGTTCTGACAGCATTGCACATGCTGAGGGCCTTGCTGAACGCTCTAGCAGTTAGTGTACAGAATTTTCTATAAACATGATTTATGATGAACACCTGCTTTTCCTCTCAGAGTCTGGAGCTTTAGTGACTAACATCAGCCACTTGGCCATTACATGCTTAAATTCCAGACCCTTTTAAACACCCTGTAAGCCCAGGCTCAAATCCGCTTCCCTAGTAGGTAGCACTGAGCATGGTCACGCATCACATTAAATACGTCCCGTGAAGCTCCACTATGACTCCTGGAAGCTTGTTCTTGGTTTCCTCTGGACTTCACCACATGCACTTTCTAATTCTGATACTGATTGGTATCTAATAAATGATAAACATGAGTATAACAACTTTCAGGCCTTGTCAGTCCTTTTAGCACATCTCCAAACCTGAGGGTGATCTTGGGGATTCTGGACACAAAGTGTCTATGAAATAATCATCTAATCCGGATGGTTAAGGAAAGCTTCCCTCAGGAAGTATTGTTTGGATTCGAAGATTGAAAAAAGAGTAGGGGTAACTGGACAGAGAGAAAAAATTGCTTTGTAAGAATGGGATAAGAGGTAGTGGTAAGAAAGAAAATGTCACTGTTTCAGAAATGACTGGAGTAGGCTATTTACACCTAGTAGCTCATACCAAGGCTATTTTTGTGCTTTCAGCAGGGAAAACTGATGTGCTCAGATTTCAAAAAAACATTCACTTAGGCTGTAATATTTGGCCCTCTGCAAAGGTCCATTTCACAGAATGTTGGAAGGCTACTGCAAACTGTTAAGCAAGATTTTCACTGTATTAAGATGACATTCTTAAACTCCTCAGATTTTAACCATCTGGTGTTTTGTTATTGCTTGGTTCATGTGATTCTGCTGCTCATTTACTTTGCTTTTATCTTTAAGGCTGGAAACGATGCTGAATAGGACAGAGTAGGTATTCTTGGGAAGAAATATACAGAACACGTGGAAGGGGAAAGAAGATGTAAGGGTGAGAGGGGAAGAGTCTGTAGCTCTACTTTTTCTTCTGAGTTATCCTACAACCTCTCTCAAAAATGCTTAAATTTATTTTAAAGCCTGCCAACACTTGGTTTTATGGTAAGTTTTTAAGTGTACTAATGGTTTTAAAATAAGGGGTTACACGGACACTTACCATTATAGAAGAATGCCTAATATCTAATGCATAGGTATCTTCCCAACCACGTGAACTTAATTTTAAAAATGTGCTCATATCTTCTCCGTTGATCCCAAGGCTGTGGAGGCCATTCATCAGTTTTCCTTCTAGTTTCAGCATATCCAATAGACTTTAGGTTTAGAGAAAAAAAATAATTTTATTTTGCTTTACCAAAAATTTTTATTAAATCCTTTAAAGTTTATAGTTTCTCAAGGTATTAACAAGTTTCACTGATTTTTTTTTAATAGCAGGAAAATATATTATTAAACTCATTAACAAAAAAGACAAGGAGTTCTAATTACTTATCCAGGGAAAACTTATGCTGATTTTTTTTTAAGTGGTAACTAAATTTTATTAAGGATAAGACAACAAAGTATATTTATTACATTCTTCACGAAAGAAATGAAAATATGCTCATCCCTGAGCAGGCCAAAAAGGAAGGGAAAAAATAAAATACAGTAGGTCACTCTTTGGATTAAGCTAATACAGAAACATGACATCAAACATGATCTAAAACATAAAATTTTAATGCAGGGGAAACCCCAGTAAAGCATGAAAGTTCACATCTGTTTAGAATACATATTAGTTACATTCCTAATTACATATATAATAATTTGATAGCTTTAATATGACAGAAAGTATCACTGCTGATAAATAATCTATTGACAAAAAGTTTATGTGCCAAGTACTTTTCAAACAGAGCTCCTCCGAGTCTCCTCACAACCTCAGCAAGTCTCAAGCAATGCAACTGCGACTCAGAGAGGTGAAGCCTCCTACCCAGTCACTCAGCCAGTGGAGCAGCAGAGTTGAGACATGAAAGCCCAAGGAACACAACGCTGCCCTGAACAGATCAGTGAACAGGATAGAAAGCCCGAAATTAAACCCATGCAACCTACAGTCAACTAATCTACAACAAAGGAGTAAGAATATATAATGGAGAAAAGACAGCCTGTATAATAAGTGGTGCTGGGAAAACTGGACAGCCACATGGAAAAGAATGAAATTAGAACACTCCCTAACACCATACACAAAAATAAACTCAAAATGGATTAAAGACCTAGATATAAGTCCAGACACCATAAAACGCTTAGAGGAAAACATAGGCCAAACACTCTCTGACATAAACAACAGCAACATCTTCTCAGATCCACCTCCCAAAGTAATGATAATAAAAACAAAAATAAACAAATGGGACTTAATTAAACTTAAAAGTTTCTGCACAGCAAAGGAAACCCTAAACAAAATGAAAAGACAACCCACAGAATGGGAGAAAATCTTTGCAATGAATCGACTGACAAGGGATTAATCTCCAACATTTATAAACACCTTCTGCAGCTCCATACCAAAAAAACAAATAACCCCATCAAAAAATGGGCAGAAGATCTAAACAGACAATTCTCCAAAGAAAATGTACAGATGGCCAAAAAAAAAAAAAAAAAAAAAAAAAAAAAAAACCACATGAAAAGATGTTCAACGTCACTCATTAGAGAAATGCAAATCAAAACCACTATGAGGTACCACCTTACACCGGCCAGAATGGCCATCATTAAAAAGTCTACAAACAATAAGTGCTGAGGAGAGTGTGGATAAAAGGGAACCCTGTTACACTGTTAGTGGAAATTGGTGTAACCACTGTGAAAAACAGCATGGAGATTCCTCAGAAAACTAAAAAGAGTTACCATTTGATCCAGCAATCCTACTCCTTGGGCATCTATGCAGAGAAAACCATGACTCGCAAAGATCATGTACTCCGATGTTCACTGCAGCACTATATACAATAGCCAAGACATGGAAACAACCTAAATGTCCATCGACAAAGGAGTGGATAAAGAAGATGTGGTACATATACATAATGGAATATTACTCAGCCGTTAAAAGGAAAGAGATAATGGCATTTTTAGCAACATGGATGGACCTAGAAATTATCATGCTAAGTGAAGTCAGACAGCGAGACAACATCATCAAATGCTATCACTTAAATGGGGAATCTAAAAAAAGGACACAATGAACTTCTTTGCAGAACAGATACTGACTCACAGACTCTGAAAAACTTATGGTTTCCAAATGAGACAGGTTGGGGTGTGGGGGGATGCACTGGGGGTTTGGGATGGAAATACTGTAATTTGGTTGTGATGGTTGTTGTACAACTATAAATGTAATAAAATTCATTGAGTAATAAAAAATTTTTAAAAAGATAAGGCGGTATAGACTACCAAGTGTGTTAATGTCTGAGAAGGTAAAAATCTACTAGGCAAGGAGGAACTGTGATGATTACTTTTTGACACCAAGTGTTAAAATTCATATTTGTTATATTTAACCTAAGTGCATCATTCAAAAATCCATTCATGGAAATCACTTTCCCTTTCAGAAATGAATAGAATCAGAATAAAGCAATATATGGGTTTTGGAATACAGTTCTCAGGGAGGACTATATATATCTATACTTAAAAAGAAAATATCTAGGAGTTCCCGTCATGGCTCTGTGGTTAACAAACCTGACTAGTATCCTTGAGGACACAGGTTTGATGCCTGACCTGCTCAGGGGGTTAAAGATCTGGCATTAGTTGCCCTGAGCTGTGGTGTAGGTCACAGATGTAGCTCAGATCTGGTATGGCTGTGGCTGTGCGGTAGGCCAATGGCTACAGCTCTGATTCAAACCCTAGCCTGAGAACCACCATATGCCATGGGTGTGGCCCTAAAAAGACCAAAAAGAAAAAAAAAAAAAACTAAAGATCTAATATCTAATCTCTTAAGGCTGTTTTACAACTATTTCAAGCTGGCTTTCTGACATCAGCTCAACATCAGCTCAGCTCCTAGTAAGTCCTGACCCCTACTTTACAAAGCAGACTTTCATTTTATTTTATTAGAGTACAGCTGATTTACAGTGTTGTGTCAATTTCTGCTGTAGAGTGTAGTGACCCACTTATACACTCACATACACACACACACACATAGATACACTCCTTCTGTCATACTCTCTTCCATCACATTCTACCCCAAGAGAATGGACATAGTTTCTTGAATATGATGGAAGACAGTATGAGAAAAAGAATGTATATATGTGTATGACTGGGTCACTATGCCTTATAGCAGAAATTGCCACAACACTGTAAATCAACTATACACTAATAAATTTTAAAAAACAAAAATATTCTTTAGCTCTAAAATGTATATTATATACATATATACACACATTTCTTAAATATGTTTGATCCTTTCAGTGACAAAAATTATTAAGTATTTTAAGGGCATGTTATTTAGAATGGATAAGCAATGAGGTCCTACTGCACAGCACAGCACAGCAAACTACCAAGCAGACTTCTTACCCTTTCCACCTCCAAACCTATTAGAAGACGAGTGTGATTAAAAAAAAAAAAAAAAAAAAGTTTTTTTTTAAATCATAATTTACCAATCCAATAATAGGATTTAGTCAGGGCTATAACACTACTTCACTGTGGCTTCTTGAAGTTCTTTTTTTTCTTTTTTCTTTTTGCTATTTCTTGGGCTGCTCCCGTGGCATAGGGAGATTCCCAGGCTAGGGGTCCAATCGGAGCTGTAGCCACCAGCCTATACCACAGCCACAGCAACACAGGATCCGAGCCGCGTCTGCAACCTACACCACAGCTCACCGCAACGCCGGATGGTTAACCCACTGAGCAAGGGCAGGGACTGAACCCGCAACCTCACGGTTCCTGGTGGGATTCATTAACCACTGCGCCACGACGGGAACTCCTTCTTGAAGTTCTTAATCCCTTTAGTCCAAATTTTCTCATTTGTAAAATAAAAATTTTGGATGGCCCTGCCAAAGTTCTGTTTTACATTTTTTATGATTCTTATTGATCAGATAACTTGTGTGACAGAATTGTAATATTCTTCATAGCTTGTATAACGATTATCTTTGTTATCTTGATCTAGTTTCTGAGGAAAACCACCAACAGAAAATCTAGATAGAGTCACAAGGTGTGGTACCTTGTTAAGGACATGGATTTCAAATCCTACTACTATTTGCTAGCTGTGTCCCTATCTTTATGTGAGATCTGCGTCTTTGTTTCCCCAGCTCTAAAAAGAGAATAGTATTAACTACTCTGTAAAGTATTAACGATTAAATGAATTTACTACTGAGCACACAGTTTCCCTCAAAAAGCACTAGTTTCTTCTTGCTATTCCCAAATCTTGAATTTTGGATACCATCTGAAAATAAACCAACCAGTTCTTAAAATATGCTAGGTGTTTTTAATCAGGAAAACTCCTCTGGACTGTTAAATAATTAAAATAATTCCTTGTGCTTCTTTTATTTTAAATAGTTGCTATTTTTAAATTTGCTCAGAATCCTTTACTGGTTTCTCCTGCCCATGAGATAAAAGGCAAAAATCTAAAATTTGGTTCCACAGTCTGATCTTTGCCCACCTGTGAGAACTAAGCTTCTTCCAGCTCCCCCTCACTGCACAGTGTGGCCACACTAGACCTTCATTTTCTCAAATGTGTCATGCTTGCAGAACCCTAACTCCCAACTTTGTCTGATTCATCCTTAAACACCACTTACTTGAAGAAATCTGATATTCACCGTCCCCATGTTTCATTAAATCCCTGTAGTTAAAAACTCCCAAATGACTGTACTTCATCTTTTATAAACCTTTATCATAATACAATTATCTAATATCGGCTATCCCACCAGACTGTAAATTTTGTTAAGATATTTCTGTCTTGTTCACCACTATACACCCGGTATCTAGCAGTCTCTATAGCATAGTATTCAGATATTTACTGAATCAAGTTTTAATACTAAATTGATTTTATAATATTGAATTTTAACACTGCTTGCATTACAAATACATATTTATCCAGAGGTCAAAAGAACTGTGAGCCAGACAACTTCATCAAGATAACAGAAAAACTACAGAAGTGGGAATATCAAGACACCTTTGTTACTTCTTTCTTTCTGGCAATGACACTGTAGTGACATTACTCAAGCAGGAGTGGACTGGCTACCAAAATAAGTAACATCCAGTTTGTACCAGAGTCATTTGAGCAGTTGTCCTCAACCAGAGCCTGGTCCATTCTGTGGCTGGGATGCCTACTAAGTAGCTCTGATTAGGTAGGAGATGTACATAAGACACATGTACAGAACTCCTCAAATTGACTCGGTCCTACCTGCTTTCCTCTCTGGTCACTGCTACTGCCTCCCACTGCCCTCGTCTCCCTATGGCTGAGAGCTGGGCTTGCGCACAGCCTGGCCTGCACAAATGCTGACGTCCTCAGGGATCAGGGGAAGAATGGTTAGGTTGTGGGCATGATATCAGTCCTCCGGAACCCAAAACTGCAGCAAGGGACAGGAGGTGGAAAGAAAGAGAAAAGTAATTCCCCGTCACTTTCTTTTCCCAAGTGGGCAATTCTAAACTACGCCTTGCCTAGGACCTCTCTCTAGACTCAGGACATAACTTCAGTCCAAGGACATTTTCCTTCCTCTTCTATTTCCTGCATCATTTTCTTCCATTCATCAGCCTCTTCACACTGTTTTTATTCTACATGTTCTGATCTTTCCTGAGCACCTCTTTGTTTATTTTGTGCTGAAGAATGTCAGAAGATATAAATATCTTCCTGTATTTTCTTTCTTTTCCTTCAAGGGAGTTCTAGTTGCTACAACCGGTGATCCCATCAAGGAGGAGAAATGATGTATCACCATCCAGCAGATCACTAATTACCAGGTGGAAGAGCCAAGAAGGTTCTATTTCTTAAATGACCTATAGCCTTTCTAAATTACATGTTGATTGTTCCTGCTAAGAAAATTTCCCCATACATCACCTCAAAAAACTCTCCAAAATCTACCTACCACTTCTGCCCTCTTTTAAACCTATTTTCACTCTTCCTGAGCACAGGTATAATTTCTATCCTCTGAAGTTTACAGCCAAGAGCTAATAACTGCTCTTCTCTACATGTAGTGCTTATCCTATGTACTTCAGATTAGCATTTCCCCAGTATTAGGTCCAAAGATTCAACTAAAGATAAACACCCAGGAGTTCCTATTGTGGCTCAGCGGCTAACGAACCAACTAGCATCCATGAGGACGCAGGTTCAATCCCTGGCCTCGCTCAGTGGGTTAAGGATCTGGAATTGCCGTGAGCTGTGGTGTAGACTGCAGATGCGGCTCAGACCCCTCATTGCTGTGGCTGGTGTAGGCCAGCAGCTACAGCTCCTGTTGGACCCCTAGCCTGGAAACCTCCATACGCTGCAGGTGTGGCCCTAAAAAGGCAAAAAAAAAGAGAGAGTAAGAGATAAAAGCCCAACTTGAATTACTCTACTTCTCAGCCTTTCCTGTATTTTCTCATACATTTCCAAACTGCTATAAAAATGAAACAATTTAACTTCAATAAAAGCAAATTCAATTCAACTGAAACTGAATATTTGAACTATTGGGTTTACAAAATTCACCTTATATTCTAAATATGATTTTTTAAAGTCGTTTTATGACTCTTTAAAGGAGAAATAAATTCAATTTGATTTCTCTTCTATTCAGCCCATGACTTTAATTTATAGGTCACTGGCCATGATAAATACCAGAGTTTGAAATATTGTGCTACGGCATTTTTGAGGAATTTTTTTGAGCTAAGGAGATAGTATCCAGCAACCTATAGTTTCAAATTTCTTTTCTAATAGATAAAGGCACTTTAAATTCTTTTGGTTTGGGGAAAACATCTCAGATTTAAGTTCTTTTCTGGAGAGTACAGCTCCCTGGCTACTCAGTCCTGTCCCAAGACAATTCCCTGCTAAATGATGGACCTACTTGTCAATTAAAGATAGTTTTGAATTATGGGACTAGTAGAGGTCTAGGATTCAGAAACTTCAATTTTCTCATCTGAACAAATGTCCCAAGGTCTCCTCCAGTTTTGACATTCAAAGACACTTAATATCCTATCAAAACAAAAGCTGTTTCACACGATCAAAAAATGTTTGCTTCACCTTTAAAGTGATTATTTGTATTTTAACAAATACTTAATTTAACACAAATGTTTACCTTCATATATAAACTACAGCTTGTATCAATAATTCAATACTTACCTAAAAGGATCATAAGAATCAATATCAATATGAAGTCCATTTATATATAGATAAGCATCACCTGGCTGAATTTCAAATTCATCTAGAAGATACTGGAAACAGAGAAGAATAGTTAACCAGGTGATACAACAACAGTTGAGCTGTAAGGAGTTGGCAACTATTTCTATTGAGTCAGACAATAAATATTTCAGGCTTGGCCAGCTCTGTCATCTCTGCTGAACCACTCAGCTCTACCCTTGTAGCACAAAAGCAGCCATAGACAACAAACACATGGGCATGATTATGTTCCAAAATAGCCTTTTTTCTTTTTTTGTCTTTTTGCCATTTCTAGGCCCACTTCCCGCGGCACTTGGAGGTTCCCAGTCTAGGGGTCTAATCAGAGCTGCAGCCACTGGCCTACGCCACAGCTCACAGCTCATGGCAATGGCGGATCCTTAACCCACTGAGCAAGGCCAGGGATGGAACCCGCAACCTCATGGTTCCTAGTCGGATTTGTTAACCACTGCGCCACAACAGGAACTCCCAAAATAGCTTTTTAAAAATAAAGGCTTATAATACTATTCATTTATTTTAGAGCAGATAACATGTGTTCATTATGGAAAATTCAAAAGGTGCAACAGGGCATGGGATAGAAAGCACACCCCAACCCCTGCAAGGCCTGACTGGGGAGAATCACTTCCCGGCTCCCCATTCACTGGGGCCACTTTGGAGACTGCTGACCATCATTCCCTTAGTATTTAGTTTAGTGATAAGTCTGCTGGCAATACATTTTCTCAGTTTTCATTTGTCTCAACAATTGTTTATTTAACCTTCAGCTTTGAAGGCTATTTCCCTAGGTAAGAATTCTACCTTAGCGGGATCATAAAGATAACATTCCACTGTCTTTGGACTTCCAGATTTGTGGAGAGTCTGTCTTTCTGTTATTCCTCTGAAGATAATGTGGCTTTCTTTCCTGGTTGCTTCCAAGATTTTCTGTCTCTGGTTTATAGCAGTTTTACTCTGATGTACCTAGGTGCAGTGCTCTTTGTATTTACCCTGTTTGGCATGTGTAGATGTCTTTTTTTTTTTTTTTTTAAATCTGCAGTAGGTATATTTTATCGGTTTTAGAAAATTCTTGACTATTTTCACTTCAAATACTGCCTCGGCCTCAGTCTGTCTTTATTCAAAAATACGGAACACTTCACGAATTTGTGTCAGTTTTGTGCAGGGGCCATGGTAATCTTCTCTGTATTGTTCCAACTTTAGTATATGTGCTGCCAAAGTGAGCACCACAGAAACTTTTATTAATAAAGACAGGTGGTGGGCCAAATGTGGCCTATACATGGGCAGTACTGCCCCTGCCTGATCTAAGTGATGGGAATCTTACGATATCTGAGTATTTTGATTTTGCAATATGTGATATTACATTTCTAATGCTACAGCAGTTATCAACCTATTACACTTTTTCTATTGTGTGTGTGTGCCTGCACACACTTAGAATTTGATAGGTGGCACATTTCTATTCTTTGATATCCCAGAACTCAAAACTTTGGTGTATGTATAAATATTTGACAATCACTCTAAATTCAAAAA
The DNA here is from genome assembly GCF_054392235.1 of Sus scrofa. Classification (NCBI taxonomy): domain Eukaryota; kingdom Metazoa; phylum Chordata; class Mammalia; order Artiodactyla; family Suidae; genus Sus; species Sus scrofa. The sequence continues at coordinate 72,647,406 of NC_139393.1, forward strand.
TCCTTTTAAAGCAATGTTCCCGTCACTACCTTTTCATTAAATAATATTTCCCAAGTGCCTACTCGGAGCTAGAAACAACTCCATGAACTAGAAGAAAAAGGCCACATCCTCGCCATACAGCATAGTTAGTAAGATCACAATGAGGGAGTCAGATCTGGTTTAAATCCTCATCTTGCTACTTACTAATGTTAAGATTTGGACAAATCTACTTATTAACTTAACAAGTCTCAGTTTCCTCTCCTGTAAAATGGAATACTCACGAGTTTGTTATAAAGTTCAAGGGTAATATATATCTGTGTCTAGTCACATATAAAGCACTCACAAAGGAAGCTTTTATTATGACTATTATCATGGTAGGCAAATTGGTTTAGGAGGAAAAACAGTTTCAAACAGTGCATTTCAATATCACACAATGAGTGACCTAACAGAAATTTGTAACAATTATTCTGGAAAGGCAGATGAAGCAATTAACTTGAAGATTTGGTTCAGAGGCGTCTTTAGAGAGGTGAATTTTTTTCTATGGTTATCACTCACCGTGACAGGTAAGCTACACACAGAGAGGGGAGAGAAGGAACTAAATTTATAACAGGATAGAAAATATCTCCATTTGTTTTATATAAAATACTGACAAGGGATTAAGCACTAACAAGAGAGATTCAAAGGTGAAATTCTGATTTGTCTTTAGCTACTTCTGTGCCTTTCCATCACTTTTTCTGACACTTGTATTCCAATTTCAAACTTCTACAGACGCCTAGTGAATTCACTGCTTGTTTCCCTACAACTTACACTGAACCATCAAATACAATCTCAAGCTCTCTCTAGCACCTCATTTTAGGCATCTCTACTCTAAATAAAAAGTATATCAAACAGATCCACACTAAAACGCTAATTTCCTCAAGGATGTTTATGCCAAGCACACATCTTGGGCAAATAAGATGCTCAAAACAAGAGTAATAAGCTGAACTCAGTGAACTTGATGTTGAAGCACTGTCAGAAAAGAGAGGTACATACATGTACGGGAACCAGTGCCGACAACTCCCTTTCCCCTCAGACAGGGGTAGCCTGAAATCCTGGCAAGCTACCCCAAGTGTGTGATTTAAAGCAGTCTTTCTCAAACCAAGGGGTGGTTTCTGGCAATATGATGAACCAGAGATCCTGAAATCTCTTAAAGGAAAATATCAAAAAATGCTAAATTAAAAAATTAATATTGCCCTTTAAAGGAAGGATTACTTTAGTTTTTTAAAGTAAAGATATCATCTAGGAGTAGAGAAAAAGTGGGGATAAGAGTCCAAGGATGTAACAAACACTGAAGGTCCTGCCCTGAGGAAATCTCCAGCATCCTAGGTGACTTAAAGCTTGGCTTTTTAAAGACTGGTCTCAGGAGTTCCCGTTGTGGCACAGTGGTTAACGAATCCGACTAGGAATCATGAGCTTGCGGGTTCGGTCCCTGCCCTTGCTCAGTGGGTTAATGGTCCAGCGTTGCCATGAGCTGTGGTGTAGGTCGCAGTCGCGGCTCAGATCCCGCGTTGCTGTGGCTCTGGTGTAGGCCAGTGGCTGCAGCTCCGATTGGACCCCTAGCCTGGGAACCTCCATATGCCGCGGGAGCGGTCCAAAGAAATAGCAAAAAGACAAAAAAAAATAAAATTAAATAAATAAATAAATAAATAAAGACTGGTCTCAGAAGGACTGGAGGCTGAGCCTTGGACCAACCAAGGGCAGGCAGCTGAGTTAGAAATATCCTTGTGCAGACAAAGAAGTGTGACACGCACAGTGAAGTGAAAAGGTGACTTCAAAAATAAATTGCCCTTCAGAAACAGCAAAAATGTTGCTAAGTTCACCATGGTTCTTGGTGGAGGAAGAACAATACTTCTGTAAGAATTCATGGACTCTGGCTTATCTTCACAAGAGGCTGAAACCAATTTCATACTACTTTGAAGATCCAAAAATATAAACAGATTTTTAATTTAAAGAGGAATTAAGTTGGGAGTGCTCATAGGCTCTGAGCAGAAACAAATACAACCCCCCCCACCATGGAGAGATAATAAAACTTATTCCAAAAAAGAGGGAACATATGTGTTGAAATTTACCCATCTCTTTAACAACCAATGAGGCTGGGCCATTAGCTGAAGCCAAAAAAATTCTGACTGACTGGACCTCAGAAGAGTGGGTTATGCAGTCTTTATAAACTTGTCTGGAGGTCCCTATGCTGGAACTACATGTATTCTTAACTTAAAATCTGAAGTCCAACCAGATGTAAATCTTAATATAGGAAGGTTTTTTTAAAATTTTTTCAGGATGAGTGATGAGAGAAAATAAGATTCAAAAAAATGTATTTTACAGAGGAATTTCTGGAGAGGATATTCTAATCTGGGAATTTTCTCTAGAAAGCTAAAAATTTTTCACACATTCTCAGTAATTAGTGGACATAATTAGCAAAGTGTGAGGTTTTATTAAATTAGGTGTGATCTTTTATTTGGAATTCTTATTGAAATATCTGCATTTGGTTTATTATGTAATTACATAACTGAAACAATGTTTCATACTACTGAAATTAAAAAAAGTTAGCTATATGACCCCCTGTCCTATTCCGCCTTAATCAAAACAAATAAAAAGTGTCATGAAATATAATTTAACAGCTCTTATGTAAACAGTTAGGGATACATATTGGATTAACTAACACTGAATTTTAAATCATCAAAAGTAGACTCTACCCAGTCTCTGAGCAAAACAACAACTATGAACTCCAAAGGGAAATCTGCTGTACCGTGCAGCTAAAGCCAACTGCCTCCTAAATTAAACCAAATTTCTTAATTGTAGTTTTAAACATTTGTTCTGTCCTTGTTTTTTGTTTTTTTTTTTTTAAACGTCTATTTCAGGGACTCCAGTCCAGGTCCTTTGGGTTTCTTCTACCTGCCTTTATCATTTTCTCTTGAATCCTATCTATTTCTTTTTTACTACTGCACCTTTATTATTCCCATCCACTCTTCTACTATGCTTTCTGTAAGGTCAGTTCTCCTTTGTGCCCACTTACAATTTTATTATATCAGAAAGGGTTTTATCTTTACTTCCCACACCTTTGCTATGTCCTTCAAGTTCTAGTTTCACATTCTCTTTCATTGTCTGGGCATCACCTCCTTCCTATACAGCAATGCAGGATCCAAGCTGCGTCTGCAACTACACCGCAGCTTACCCAACGCTGGATCCTTTACCCACTGAGAAGGCCAGGGATCGAACCTGCGTCCTCATGGATCCTAGTTAAGTTTGTTACCACTGAGCCGCAATGGGAAATCCCTCAGCTTAACATTTTAAGTGCACATCCAAATGTTATTTTGCAATTTTCCTCTGCTTAGTGAGTTTTCTTCATCTACAGTATGGTTTTGCTGATTTTACGCCCCTTCATACAGTGAGGTCTTTATATAGATGCAGTAGTTTTACTGTTTTGATTATTCACATCTGAATCAGATGTTCTTGGACCAGAGTATTATTGCTTTGGAGTGTAAGGGGCAAAATCAGCTTTTTAGGGTTTCTTGGCTTCAGGTTTCCATATAGTAATCAACAGTTTATGTTAGGTCACCTAATGGAGTCAATCTTCCTCAAATACACAAACATTAAGCTGCTCAGAAGCTCTTATCATCAGTCACTTTTTCTCTTCACTTGGGGACCAGGGGATTGCCCTGTATTTTGGGTGAGCCACTGTCCCTTCTTCTGCTACCAGGTTTTCTTAAGTCTGCCACTTTCATGCACTCGCTCAACCTCCCAAGAACACGTGGTCTGCCCTGTTTTTAGCACTGTCTACAGCGTCCCCACTCAGTATGGAGCCCTCTCCTCTGACGATGAGTGTCTGCTGGCGATTTCTGGGACCCTCAATGCTGGCACCCCTGCAACTTCCCCGTCTTCCCCGCCACACAACTGCAGCTTTAGGCTTCAGTTCTACTAGTGTTGGGCATTCTTCACCACAATGTAAAATGTACGAGTATGTGAGGCTTTGCTTGATGCTAGTTTTGCTGGAAATGCTCTTTCATTCTCGCTGCACTCAAAGCTGCTGCTTGGATGTGACACGTGTATCTGCTCATTTTATATTATTAGCTAAAGCAAGGCACACAGCATTGGCCAACATCAAAGGGGCAAAAATGCAGACTCCTCTGACACAGGGAAGAGAGCATAATCCATCTCAGTAATTCGTGTTTTCCATCTGCAGATATATCAACCAAAGAACTTAGATTTTTAAAATAATCCTTCTCTATGATTTTTTACAGTAGTAACACCACACCTTGATCATCAAGAACTACAGGGAAAGTAACACTGCTTCTCCCCTCTTTCTACCCAGCTACTACTTCTTAAGTCATCTCCTACCTTCCCAGTGAGAAATGAGACCACCTCTCTCAACATACTGCCAATACTAGGACTGAGAACTGAGATGACCTGGGCCACCATCACTTAAGAATTATGGGAAATTCTTGTCCAGGAAGATAAAGCTGTAAATGAATAAATAACCATTTGCTTCAAAAAATTACTGTAAACCATTTTTTTCCCCAGGAAAATCTGTAACAGTCTGGTTTGCAAATCTGAAGAGTTATCTCACCTGTGCAAAGAGCTTGCTTATGAGCAACAGTCTGCTCACCAAACCCATCACTTTAATGCTCACCAGCCCTAACCTACTATGTTACAAGTTCTACCCAATCCCAAATAATCCCCCACCTCGAAAGACCCAACTTCAACAGAGGACTCCCCAAATCCTATAAGTACTCCACCCCAAGGTCCTCTTTCCGAGACACAAACAAGAGTCTCTCAAGGTGCTGTTCTCCTTCATTGTGGCAAGTTTATTTAACTCGGCTTTGCTACACCAACCAGTTCTCGGTGGGTTTTTGTTAGGGAGCTTGCAGTCCACACCAGACTTCTCCTACCCACCTGGTTTTATTTAAATACATCTCTGAAGCACTTTGCATGTTTTTCTTCTGGAAACAAGAGTCACTGAAGACTTTTTTAGAAGAAAAGTGACTAGATCAAATTTCTCAATTTTCTCAAGTATCTTTCCAGTCACCCAGGTGATTGGCAACTGAAAAATTCAAAATTCTTATTAAATTCTTCTGAAATGAGCTGTAAAGGAGGACACAATTCTGGTTCCATCTTGTACCCAAAAGAAAACACTTGATCTCAGTTTATAAACTGGGACATTAATAAGTGTTACAATATATAGAACATCTTAAAAACTAAACATTTCTAAATACAGAATGTATTATAGGTAACATTTCAATATTCAGATGTTTTTAATTCAACAAATACTTCCGATGGAATGCTCTGTGCCAAGTACTGTTGCTCATTCAAACCCCTTGGTGCAGAGTTCCCTGATTTACTCCTTTCCACTCCACTGTAGCAGCTCGCCTTGACTGTCATCCTGTTACTATGTCTTCACGGTGGTCTACCTGTGGAATTACCCTATTTGGTTCCTCCAACCGCCTCTTTTAGTAGCTCCTCTTTAACCTCATGAAATTCTTCAGCCTCTGGAATCAAAATACCACATACAGCAAAGCTTTGCTGACCAGGAACACCCACTTTAAACTGTTAACTGAGCAAGAAGAGATTATGTGATGCCATGGATACCCTGGCATTCCTTTCTTTTCTCTACTTTTTCCTTCCCAATCTCTCTCCCTTTCTTATTGTAAGTGACATTATTCAAACAAACAAATACAAAAACTCTTTTAAGAAAAAAAAATTACATTCTGCTTGAATACTGTTAAGAGCAAATAGGAAAATTACAGAAAGAAGTAATACCACAACTCCGTTTTAAAGGATGAGCAAGAGGTCAATGAGGCAAACAACATCCCAGGTAGGATGACATGCTGCGGTTTCTATCACTCAGGTTCCACTGTCAGTGGAATTATGTCATCACCAAAACAGCTGACATTAATTAAGAGCTTACTCTGTCTCAGTGTGACAGGCACTGCTGACTGGCTATCCTAGCACCATCCCTAAGCCATTTCTCCTCTGCTTGTCTCAATTACTAGAAAAGTAAATGCTAACATTTCTAGCCTCCCTGGTATCTGGGGATAGGCACATTAAAAAATTTTAGCCAATGAGATGAAGTCGAAGTTGGCTGAAGTGTTGCAGGAAGGCTCTAATTAGGATGAATGTGGTTGATACCAGCTTTCTGCTTTGAATACAGATAAGTAGTCTGGAGCTGTGGCAGCCATTCTGCAATCATCAAGAAAACACCATATTTATGGCAACCTACTCTGAGACTTCTTTTTATGTGAGAAAAATGAATTCCTACTGTTTAGGGCCCTGTGTACCCAGTATTACATCATTTAAAGCCAAACCAGTCTTATGTGATAAAGCCAGGCAGCGTTCTCAAACACTTCTTAAGTATTAACACAGTTAGGATCATTTAGGGTCTTGGGGTTATTTAAGAGACCATTTAGCAGAAACTTACCAAACTAGTTATCAACTGTGTACTATATGCTATAAGATTCTAGTAATATTCCAGTGGTTTAAACTTGACTCGGTCTTTACAAACTTTTAAGCAAACTAATAAGAAGCAGAAGAATTATCTCACAGCCTTTATTCTCTATCTTATAAAGAAAAACAACAACATGGGCAGAAAATTTATAGTATATAAAGTTAATGAGTAAGTAAGTAGGCTCTATGTCAGGAAAGATTGACTAGAATCACGAACTGTATGCTATATAAAGCAGACAGTATAAAAATGGAAAAACCTGAATTGTTTTAATAATCAAAAAGTTTAATTTAACATTTTTTTTGGTAAGAAAACTGAAGATCCAAAGTCTAAAATATAGTGTTATTACTGCAGTAATTTTTTTTAAAAAAAAAGAAATTCAAACACACCTTTTGATTTTCCTGTATCTCTTCCCTCATGTGTTGATTTACAGCAATTCTGGTCAGAGATCTGGGAAAATAAATACAGATATAATTCATTCTTCCTTAAATGTTTAGGACTAATCTATAACTCAATTTAATATAATACTTTGGGAGTTCCTGTTGTGGCTCAGTGATTAATGAACCCAATTAGTATCCATGAGGATGCGGGTTCGATCCCTGGCCTTGCTCAGTGGGTTAAGGATCTGGCATTGCCGTGAGCTGCGGTGCAAGTTGCAGATGCAGCTCAGATCCTGCATTCCTGTGGCTGTGGCACAGATTGGCAGCTAAAACTCCGATTTGGCCCCTAGCCTGGGAACCTCCATATGCCACAGGTGCGGCTCTAAAAAGATGAAAAATAACAATAACACTTTGTATGAGCAACTAAAATCTCTAAAAGCTTCATGACTGAGAAGTGTACATTTCGGGGAGTTCCCGTCGTGGTGCAGTGGTTAACAAATCCGACTAGGAACCATGAGGTTGCGGGTTCGGTCCCTGCCCTTGCTCAGTGGGTTAACGATCTGGCGTTGCCGTGAGCTGTGGTGTGGGTTGCAGACGCGGCTCGGATCCCGCGTTGCTGTGGCTCTGGCGTAGGCCAGTGGCTACAGCTCCGATTCGACCCCTAGCCTGGGAACCTCCATATGCCGCAGGAGCGGCCCAAGAAATAGCAACAACAACAACAACAAAAAGACAAAAAAAAAAAAAAAAAAAAAAAAAAAGAAGTGTACATTTCCATACAGTCTATTTGACAGGTGGTTCTTGGCTTTCACTTGGTATTTGACTCAGTCTCTCTCAGGTTGAAGAGAGGAATCCTGGAAACCAATTCAACCTGCTTCATTCCCAGAGAGAGAAAGCATCCCTGAGTTCATGGAGTAATGAAATATCAGAGTGACTTCAGACAAACGTTCAAGCCTACAATGTGGCCATCAGGCAGTATTAGCAAAGTTGCCAAAAAGAAAAAAAAAAGTTTTAAAGGTCAACCATAAATTAAGAGCAGAGTTTAGCAACAAAAGCCATGAACAGTCACACTGACTGGCTGCCAAAAGAGCTAATTGACTGTTTTCCCCAAACTAGAAGTATTTCACTTTATTTGTATTTGATCTAGTAATTTCAAAAGCTGCTGTTAGTTGATGGCAGTGTGGCTGAATTTATCTATACACACAAGAATTTCATATTTTAATATATAAATACTGACTTCTCAAATTGATTGTTTAAAATTGACTAAAAAAGTCACATCAATACATTCATTTTTAATCTGTAAATAAGGGGACAAACCTATTTTCAAGGTATCATGGAAAGGTTCTTGGTATCCTGTGGCCAAGAGTCTACTATTTTTTTTTTTATCTTACAGGGGTAAAGACTATCTAGAGTTAAGAATCAGTAATTTGTTCTGTGGATAAATGTACAGAAAAGTGTGTGAGGCAAAGAGAGGGCCAATGACTATTCACTGCTTAAGAAGAGGTGCTGAGAGTACAAGGATGCTCTCCAATTTCGCTCAGTAAAACACTACTGCTGCACTTGCCCTATGTTGTATGTCTTTAATATAAGCTAATGCAGTTTGCATTTTACTGGTTGCTTATAATTTTATATTGTTATGCCTAACCAGAATACAAATGCTTCAAAGTCATGTTATTTTGTAAATCCCTATAACAAACACACAGTAACCTGAATTGTATCTATTGGTTGCTTCTAGATATGCAAATGTATTATCTGTTGAACTGGAAGATGTGTTTAATGTAATATTAACATTTCTAAAAGAGTTCAATTAGATATCTTACTGGCAAAAAAAGTATTCCACAAAATATTCCATACAATTAAGACATTACTAACTGTATGGAATCTGAAAGGGAAGGAACACAATTTGGCCAGACACTGGGCACAGATCTACTCAGAATAATACTTTTCATCATCCTCCATAAGGGAAAGAGAAAAGTGCCCCCCTTATTACATGTTGATTAAACCAGTTTTGTCTTGGATTACCATGTCTCACTGTTTATGTTTAAATAATTTTTAAATTTTTATTATTTATTTATTTATTTATTTGCTTTTTAGGGCCACACTTACAGCACATGGAAGTTCCCAGGCTAGGGGTCCAATTGGAGCTGCAGTTGCCTCCCTATGCCACAGCCACAACAGTGAGAGATCCAAGCCGCATCTATAACCCACACCCCAGCTCACGGCAACTGAATCCCCAACCCACTGAGCGAGGCCAGGGATTGAACCCGCATTCCCAGGGACTCTAGTTAGGTTCGTTACCACTGACTCGCAGGGAACTCCTAAATAATTTTTAAAATAAATCACCTCTTCCTTTACATTTGCTTCTAATCTAAGAGTTCTATTCTGCAGTGTGTATACAAGGCATGCACAAGCCAATACTCTGCTCCAGTGTGTGTGGGGGGAAAGCCCAGTATACACAAAGAAGAGAGCCTGATTTCATGAACACTATATATACTAGAATTCACTGACATCATTATGTTACTTGAATTCAGCTATTTTCATAAAATGTATTTCATGGAAAGAGTTCTGGCTATAATCAATTCAATAAACTTTAACATACCTGGCTTTTACAGGGAAGTTCTGAGAAATGTCTTTCATTAATTTTATGGCATCATAAACTGGAGTGGACTTTATCTGAGAAGCTGCTTGAAAACTAAGATCTGAAAAGAAAAAAGTATCAGTAAAGAATGTAGCATAATATTAGACCTTAACAGACATTTCCATGTAATTTAAATAACCCTTCTTGCCATACATTCATATATAGACACAGTAATAAACATACGTATAGACCATTATTCAGAGGGGTTTTTTTCCCTCCCTTTTTTGGGCCGCACCTGCAGTATATGGAAGTTCCCAAGCTGTGGGGCTGAACTGGAGCTACAGCTTTTTAATGCATCTCATTATTTCTGGGCCCCTATTTAACCCCCAAACCTACTTAACTACTCAGGCCCCAAGCTGGAAATGTTAAAATCACCTTTGATTCTCTTTATCTCCTAAGTATTTGCTAAATCCAGGCTTCCTCTCTATGCCTTCTACCGCAGTTATAGTTCAACCTGTCATTAATTCAATGATATTTTGACTAGATGTCCTGTTTCTAGTCCAGTCAAACAGATCTTACACAGACACTAGGGAGGTTAATTAAAACTAAGATAACTATGCATGTTCTCTGTTTACCAGCCTTCGCAAGAATCCTGTCACTTACAATTTTCTAAAATATTGCTCCCTTGGAGAACATTTTGTAGAAAAAAAGTGGACTGCTGCTTGTCTACAGTTGGAGGAATTGGGGAGAAATGGAGTATTTATAGGTATGTTAATTTCTTTTTAGGGTGATGAAAGTACTTTAAATTGACTGTGGTGACAGTTAAAGAACTGTAAAAATATACTAAAACAGACTGAATGACACGTTTTAAATGGGTGAACTTGTAGAGTATGTCAAGCATATTTCGATAAGCTATTAAAAAAAGTTGATGACTGACAGAATTATAGATTGCAGAGAAAAAAATGACATATTCCCATGACCCACTAAAAACTACAAATAATAAAAAAGAAAATTACAAACTAAACAGAAAATTTTAGTTCAATCCAAGCTAAATTTTGGTCTCAAAATATCTGCTTATAGTATGTCAGTACGGACTTTATTCTAAGCTCAGAGTGAAACAGGTAATGGTCTATTAAGACCAAAATTTTAAAGAGAAGAAAACTAAGATTTTGTTCTGATTTCTCCTGACTCACTGGTCAGGATTTTTAATCAATACTACAGATTCACTGAAATGTGATTTAAAATGTGAGAAAATACATGTATGTGTAACTGGATCACCATGCTGTACAGTAGGAAAAAAAAACTGTATTGGGGAAATAACAATTAAAAAAATAATAATAAATCAACTGAACAGAAAATAAAATAAATAAATAAATAAACAGCCCCCCTCCAAAATACTTGAGAACCTATAAGGTAACTCATGCATACTTTAAAAATGATTGAATAATATCAAGTAACTGCATGTCATATAACTTTAAATCTTAGAAACACAAAAATATAATTTGCTTGATGAATAACCTTATAATTAAATTTGTATCTCCACAAAAAGTAACATACATTAGTCACATATTATTACCGCCTATGAACTAATTTATATTATACAAAACAGGGATCAGTTACCAATATGCTGTGTTAAAGCAGACTGAAGTACTGTACCTTGTAGTTCCCAGACTTTCAAAGGCATCATTTCTTTATTACTCTCAATAAGGTATTTTTGGAATGTTGTCAGATTATCTCTAAGATCTGAGTATCTTTCTCTGTATTAGAATATTAAGTAATGTTAATTATCATCACCTACTACAAATTACTACTATACACGCAATATATTTTTGAAATTAACTCTTCCAAATACTTAGACACTAACTGTTCATCAAGATAACAACAGTGATGCAGTTATACCCACAGAACTTAAAAATAATGAGAGCAATGGGCTTGTCTACTTTTTTTTTTAATGTATAAAACAATACAAAAAATCTGGATGGATATACTCTCATTTGTTAACATTACCTGTGAGGGATCCAAAGGTGAGAGCAGGATTATAGTTCTTATTTAAATTCTTTTTTTTGGAGTTCCTGTCGTGGCGCAGTGGTTAACGAATCCGACTAGGAACCATGAGGTTGCGGGTTCGGTCCCTGCCCTTGCTCAGTGGGTTAATGATCCGGCGTTGCCGTGAGCTGTGGTGTAGGTTGCAGACGCGGCTCGGATCCTGCGTTGCTGTGGTTCTGGCGTAGGCCAGTCGCTACAGCTCCGATTCGCCCCCTAGCCTGGGAACCTCCATATGCCGCGGGAGCAGCCCAAAGAAATAGCTAAAAGACTAAATAAATAAATAAATTCTTTTTTTTTTTTGCTTTTTTTAGGGCCTCACCCATAGCATTTTGGAGGTTCCCAGGCTAGGGGTCAAACTGGAGCCATAGCTGCCGACCTACACCACAGCCACAGCAATGCAGGATATGAGTCAACGTCTATGACCTACACCACAGCTTGCCAGATCCTTAATCCACTGAGCAAGGCCAGGAATCAAACCTGTGCCCTCATGGATGCTGGTCAGATTCGTTAACCACTGAGCCACAATGGGAACTTCCGTATGTAAATTCTTATCTTAACATTTTATAAATTACAAGTATTGCTTTTATAATTAAAAACTATTTTATAAGGAAAGATATTAATGCTTCCTACACTATATAGACTTTATTTCTAAAAAAATTCATTTTTGAAACTTATAAAAACTTAAAGATAATTTTACCTATTAAACATATAATAGGTATCTTTTAGAGAGTGCTAAATAATAATGTAGCAGAATGGATTTTACTATACATATAATAAAAACTATAACTTTCTTCCATTTCTCATGAAATCAAGAAATAGTACCACTTCATTTTATTTATTTATTTATTTATTTTTTAGGGCCACACCTGTGGCATATGAAAGTTTCCAGGCTAGGGGGTCGAATCCACATCCTCATGGATACTAGTCAGGTTCATTAGCTCTGAGCCACAACACGAACTCCCCACTTCTTATTATTCGACAGAATTCTTTTAAAAAACCTTTAGCTATCAGCACAATTTATAAGTAAAATACATTTTTTCAACAGGAAAAAGAAATAAATATTTTAAAAAGCAAGATGAAACATAAATATGCAGAACATATATACGGAAATAGATTAACCTTATGGTTAACAATAAATAAATGTACTACAGTATCAATAACCTGAAATTTTATTACAACTGGGACATTCTGAAAATGAATCAACACTGCTCTTATAGTGAAAAAGTAACAGAACTTCTTCTTTTTTTTTTGCCTTTTCTAGGGCTGGACCCGCGGCATGTGGAGGTTCCCAGGCTAGGGGTCTAATCAGAGCCGTAGCTGTGAAGCCTACACCAGAGTCACAGCAACGTGGGATCTGAGCCACATCTGCAACCTACACCACAGCTCACGGCAATGCCAGATCCTTAACCCACTGAGCAAGGACAGGGATCAAACCCACAACCTCATGGTTCCTAGTTGGATTTGTTTCCACTGTGCCACGATGGGAACTCCCAGAACTTCTTAGAAAATAAGTTCACTATAAATTAAAATAACCACTCCTTTCTCAACATTTTAGGTTACAGAGTAATATTAAGTTTATAAGAGCTATGATATCTGTCTTTCATGATTAAACATGAGCTTATTGATACTTTCACTGCTAAAATTATTTATGTAATTCAGGCAAAAATACATTATTCATACAACACATAAAGCAAAAGGTTTTTGCCTACATCAATTAATTGTGTAAAAACTACCTTGAGTACTTCCTATTAAAAAAACCTAATACCCAAAGGTTCCAAAGGCTTTTGGGAATACATACAATTTATTCCCATAAATAGTTATTCTTTAAAAAGAATAGAATTATGGGATTCCAAGATGTGAAACACAGCTGGAAATGGAATAAAAATGCATTGTTATCTACTAAATAAAACTTTCTTAAAAAGAATCAATTTTACAAGATGCATTAACTTTTTAAGGCCACTAGTATACACCTTGTCCCATATACAACAGAAATACAACTCAAAATGTATAAATCAACATAGTTACCTACTCGCCAGGAGAACTGACCTAAGTATCCTTTATAAATAGTTGTAATAATAAGAACTAAAGACATTAATTAAAACTTTATTTAAAATTTTGTCTTTATAATGGAATCACAAGCTTTCCCTTCTCATAAATAAGAAAAACTACACAAAAAACTACAACAGTCCCCATCCACCAACATTCAGAGTACACTCACCATCCTATTCCTTGTCTTCAATCAGAGATGCAGGAAAAAATGGGAACATAATTTTAATTTTTGAAAGGTGACATACAGATGTATAAGAAATTAAGACCAGATACTAAAAGGTTTTTTTATATGGCAATCTGTGGCACAGAAATTTAGGGAAATCAACATTTTCTTGTTTTGAGACATAAAAATTTTTATTTTTTCCATGCTAAAAATCCAATATTAAACATGATTTTTGTAACCATTTAGATCTATAAAATACTCTAGGGGCACAAAACTAACCTCAACAAATTTAAGAGTACAGAAATTATTTCAAATATCTTCTCTGACCACAATGGCATGAAACTAGAAATCAAGCACAGGAAAAGAAATGAGAAAAAATTAGCTACATGGAGACTAAACAACATGCTACCAAAAAACCAATGGGTCAATGAGGAAATCAAAAACGGAAATTAAAAAATTCCTTCAAACAAATGGTAATGAAGACACAACCATTCAAAATCTTTGGGATGTTGCAAAAGCAGTGCTTAGAGGGAAATTCATAGTGATACAGGCCTTCGTCAAAAAAGAAAAATCTCTAATCAACAACTTAACCCATCACCTAAATGAAGTAGAAAATGAAGAACAAACAAAACCTTAAGCCAGCATAAGGAAGAAAAACATAAAGATCAAAGAGGAAATCAATAAAATAGAGATTCAAAAAACAATTGAAAAAAAATCAATGAAACAAAAGTTGGTTCTTTGAAAAGGTAAACAAAATTGACAAACCTCTGGCCAGACTCATCAAAAAGAGCAGAGAAAAAAACCCAAATAAACAAAATAAGAAATGAAAAAGGAGAAACCACAACAGATACTGCAGAAATACAAAAAACCATAAAAGAATACTATCAACAATTATATGTCAACAATTGACAACCAAGAAGAAATGGACAACTTTCTAGAGACTTACCACCTGCCAAACTGAATCAAGAAGAAATAGATCAACTGAACAGACAGATAGCTAGAAATGAAATTGAGTATGTAATAAAAATATTCCCTACAAAAAAAAGTCCAGGACCAGACAGCTTCACAGGCAAATTCTACCAAACATACACAGAGGAAATTATACCCATTCTCCTTAAACTTTTCCAAAAGGTTGAAGGAGAAGGAACACTCCCAAAGATACTCTATGAAGCCAATATCACCCTAGTACCAAAGCCAGACAAAGACACTACCAAAAAAGAAAATTATAGGCCAATATCTTTGATGAAGATAGATGCAAAAATTCTCAACAAAATTTTAGTCAACCAAATACAACAACATATCAAAAAGATCATATACCAGGACCAAGCGGGATTCATCCCAGGTTCACAAGGATGGTTCAACATAAGCAAATCAATCAACATCATACACCACATTAACGAAAGAAAAGTCAAAAACCACATGATCATCTCAATAGAGGCAGAAAAAGCATTTCACAAAGTCCAACATTCATTCATGATAAAAACTCTTACCAAAGTAGGTGTAGAGGGAACATACCCTAACATAATAAAAGCCATTTATGACAAACCCCCAGCAAATATAATACTCAATGGAGAAAAGCTGAAAGCCTTCCGGCTAAAATCTGGAACAAGACAAGGATACCCACTGTCACCACTTTCATTCAACACAGTATTGGAAGTCCTAGCCAAAGCAATCAGACAAACAAAAGAAATAAAAGGTATCCAAATTGGAAGCAGTAAAATTGTCACTGTATGCAGGTGACATGATACTATATATAGAAAACCCTAAGGACTCCACACAAAAACTACTCAAACTGATCAACAAATTCAGCAAAGTAGCAGGATATAAGATTAACATTTAGAAATCAGTAGCATTTTTGTATACTAACAATGAAATATTAGAAAAGGAATACAAAAATACAATAAATTTAAAAATCACACTCCAAAAAATCATATACTTGGGAATAAACCTGACCAAGGAGGTGAAAGGCTTATATGCTGAGAACTATAAATCATTTATCATGGAAATTAAAGAGGATTCAAAGAAATGGACAGATATTCCATGCTTTTGGGTTGGAAAAATTAATACCATAAAAATGGCCATACTACCCAAAGGAGTCTACAGATTCAATGCAATCCCTATCAAATTACCCAAGACATTTTTCACAGAACTAGAACGAACAATCCAAAAATTTATATGGAACCATAAAAGACCCAGAATTGCCAAAGCAATCCTGAGGGGGAAAAAAAAAACCAAGCAGGAGGCATAACTCTCTCAGACTTCAGGCAATACAAAGCCACAGTCATCAAGACAGTGTGGTACTGGTACCAAAACAGATATACAGACCAATGGAACAGAACAGAGAACCCAGAAATAAACCCAGACACCTATGGTCAATTAATCTTTGACAAAGGAGGCAAGGATATAAAATGGGAAAAAGCCAGTCTTTTCAGGAAGTAGTGCTGGGAAAATTGGATGGCTGCATGTAATCAAAGAAACTAGAAACACCCACACACCATGGACAAAAATAAACTCAAAATGGCTTAAAGACTTAAACATAAGACACGACACCTTCAAACTCCTAGAAGAGGACATAGGAAAAACATTCTCCGATATCAACCTTACAAATGTTTTCTCAGGCCAGTCTTTCAAGGGGACAGTTAAATAAAAGCAAAAATAAAGCAATGGAACCTAATCAAACTGAGAAGCTTTTACACATCAAAGGAAACCATAAAAAAAAAAAAAAAAGACAACTTACAGAATGGGAGAAAATAGTTTCAAACGATGCGACAGGGGCTTAATCTCTAAAATATACAAACAACTTATATGACTCAACAGCAAAAAAGACAACAACCCAATTGAAAAACGGGCAAAAGACCTGCAAAGACATTTCTCCAAGGAAAATATACAGATGGCCAACAAGCACATGAAACAATGCTCAATATCACTGATTATTAAGAGAAATGCAAATCAAAACTACCTCACACCAGTCAGAATCGCCATCATTAATAAGTCCACAAATAACAAATGCTGGAGAGGGTGTGGGGAAAAAGGAACCCTCCTATACTGTTGGTGGGAACTTAAACTGGTACAACTGTGGAAAAAAGTACGAAGAACCTCAGAAAACTAAACATACAACTACCATATGACCCAGCAATCTCACTCTTAGGCATATATCTGGACAAAACTTTCCTTGAAAAAGACACATGCACCTGCATGT
Organism: Sus scrofa; assembly: GCF_054392235.1. Classification (NCBI taxonomy): domain Eukaryota; kingdom Metazoa; phylum Chordata; class Mammalia; order Artiodactyla; family Suidae; genus Sus; species Sus scrofa. The sequence continues at coordinate 72,664,272 of NC_139393.1, forward strand.
TCACTGCAGCACTATTCACTATATCCAAGACATGGAAACAACCTAAATATCCATCAACGGATGAACAAATTAAGAAGATGTGGTATACATACACAATGGAATACTACTCAGCTATAAAAAAACAAACAAAATAGTGCCATTTGCAGCAACATGAATGGAACCAGAGACTCATTCTGAGTAAGAAAGAGAAAGACAAATACCATATGATATCACTTATATCTGGAATCTAATATACGGCACAAATGAACCTTTTCATAGAAAAGAAACTCATGGACTTGGAGAACAGACTTGTGGTTGCCAAGGGGGAGGGGGAGGGAGTGGGATGGACTGGGAATTTGGCGTTAACAGATGCAGACTATTGTCTTTGGAATGGATTAGCAATGAGATCATGCTGTGTAGCACTGGGAACTACATCTAGTCACTTATGATGTAGCATGATGGAGGCTAATGTGAGAAAAAGAATGTATATTTGTATGTGTGACTGGGTCTCTTTGCTGTACTGTAGAAAACTGACAGAACACTGTAAATTAGCTATAATGGAAAAAATAAAAATAAGTTATAAGTCAAAAAAATGATTCTATACATTTTGTTTTAGTTTTTAGCCAGAGATAACTTTGATCATTTTCATTTCTCTAATCACACTCATTATCTTATGGAATTAGTGATTATTTTTCAATTCTGTGCTTTTTTGCATTAACCATGTGTTACTTTTATAGTAAAAACAATAATAGGTACGTTTTAAAAATGAGAAACATGTGCCAACACAGCATACTGAATCGATGCCTTAAATATATGTTTAAGAGTACAGTAATATAATTTCATTTCAATTGAGACTTACTTTAGTTTCCCAAAGAGAAATCCTTGAACTTCATTTGTTTCAGTCTTATCTTCTACAGAAGTATTAGTCACAGCTATATTTTGGAAACAAAAATATTTCAGACTGGAAAAGGAATACGTACTGAAAAATCAGAAAAATCCCAAATCAAATTCCATTTGTTTTACCTTGTTTTTCTTTCATGGATCAGTTTAATGATACATCAGCATGCTCTTTCTTTTTAAAAAAGCTTGATTATTACATATTTAACAACAATAATGAATGCTCTATAGATTATTTCTTTTTTTATTTATGTATTTAATTCTTTTCTTTTTAGGGCTGCATGTGCGGCACAGGGAGGGTTCCCAGGCTAGGAGTCGAATCGGAGCTGCAGCTGCCAGACTACACCACACACATAGGAACACGGGATCTGAACTACGTCTGTGACCTACACCACTGCTTGCAGCAACATGGATCCTTAATCCGCTGATTGGATACTAGTGGGGCTCCTAACCCTCTGAGCCATGATGGGAACTCCTATTTATTTATTATCATTTTTTAGATCATTTCATAGTTAAGTTCTATCTTACAACCAGAATGAAAAACCAAGGGACCTACAACAAACTATGAGCTTATTAGCTTTCAAGCCAGAGATCCAAACCCTAAGAGATACAGGAATTCTCACATACTTCTGACACCTTTAGATATAATCCAGAAATCTTTAGAAAGACACCAAAACTCATGGCCTCAAAGCATGAGGATCTATTTTATGTTCATTTCCCTTCCTCTCTTTTACTTACCAGATAATTACAGTCCACAGTGTGGTAAGTGGTACTTAGGGATTCTAAGAATCTGCCCCTTTCACAGTATGGGCCGTGCTCCCTCAGAGCTCATCAAGTACCTTCCTCCCCTCTTCTTCACCTCAGGGTCTGGACCTCTCCGACCACCGCTAAAAACCTTGGGTGCTTTGATCCCGGCTTCCTTTCCCTCCCTGTCACTCATTCATCAGGCAAACAAGTATTGACTGCCTTCTATGATGCCTGATGCCTGCTGGATAGACACCAGGATGACAGATGCAAAAGACACAAACCTTGTTAAATGGAAAAGGGGGGACAAATAGACAATTTTAATAAGACTGTTTAAAATTCTTCTGAAAGAAAACACAGAACATGCGGAATATAGAAAAAGCAAAATCCTCCTCTAACAGAGGAGGAAGACAGTCATCTGAGAGGTTCTCACTGAGTATACAATTCTCAAGAGATGAGCAGACCTCGGGTGAATAAAAGAAGTGAGCGAGAGGAGGAAGGTTTCAAGCAGAAGCAACAGCACACGCTAAGGGATGAAAGTGCTCTGGAGGAGCCGTAAAGGCTTGGCACAGAGCCAAACATGGAGGCATCCAAGGAACAGAAAATTATTCTGTGTTATAGGACTGAGTTACAGGACCACAGGCACAAATGAAAGGGCTAAGAGAGTGAGAAGGCAGAAAGAGGCCAGGCCAGGGGGTGAAAAGCTTTCTCTGCTTTGCTCTAGTACTTGACTTTATGAGGAGGTTACAGGGAACCACTAAGAGATTTTAATCGGTGGAGTCATGAAGTCAGATTTTCATCATAAGAAGTTTAATCAGAAAGCACTATGGAGAACAGACTGATTCTTCTATCCAGGGGGCTAAGGGCACTGAAGAGGAGGTCAGGTAGAAGCTTAATACACATGGACAGAGGAAAAAAAAAAAGAAATGAACTAAAGAAGTAGCAACTAGAATGGCAAAGACAAGATATACTGCAGATAAACAACAAAATTTAGTTTGTGGAGTTCCCTCCATGGCTCAGTGGTTAATGAACCCGACTAGGATCTAAGGATCCAGCATTGCCATGAGCTGTGGTGTAGGTCACAACACGGCTTGGATCCCATGTTGCTATGACTGTGGTATAGGCCAGCAGCTGCAGCTCTGATTCGACCCTTAGCCTGGGAACCTCCATATGCCATGGGTGTTGCCCTAAAAAGCAAAAAAAAAAAAAAAAAAAAAAAATTGTGCAATTTGTAATACAGATAATACATGAGATCACACGACTTTTTAAAGACAATTCTACAAGCCCAAGGACAGCTAGAAAATGCCTTATGTTCCTACCATGACTACTAAATAAGATACTAAATTATAAAGCAATGTAGGGCTTGATAGTGTAGCTCTTCTACTATACTTTTTAAGTAAGTCTTTAACCAGCAGGATTTAAGTCACAGTAGCACAGATGTTGATCTGCGGCACTTTCAGTAGGAGTGGCTAGGGCTAAGTTGTGATCAGGGCAGGGCCTCCAGGACCAGATCCTGAATAAAGAAGCAAAATGAAGCAGAAACCACATCCAGGAGCATATAAAAGAATGACTTAGAAACTCTTAACCAAGAGTTTGTTAGGTGTAAATACATTTCTGATAAGCCACGTAATAAAAGGTTTCCGTAGACTCTGAAACAGTCTTTAGTGTTTTCACATGTCCAGAGCCCTTCATCTAGAGCATGCATTTAGCACACAGAACACAGATTTGTGGATCACAAACTAATCGATTAACTTCATCTAAACAATTCCCAGGCCTCTCCCATCCCACTTCAAAACAAAAACACATCATTATCCTAACTTCATTATATATGAATGCCTTAGACTAAGCTTCATAAGGCAGTGCTACCAATGAGTTGCAGGCAAGATACTTACCCCCCAGGACACCCCTTGCCCCCAGGGGGTGACTGGTCACAGCACAGGCCGGCCAGAACTCCTGGGTCAGTCACTTCTAGCAGCCTCATCTATTGTCTCTGTGTACCCTACATATATTATCTATTTTATTTTTTTATTATCAATTTTAATTTGTTGCTGGAAATGGTTGGGAAGCTACTGGGTATAAGCAAAATAATGTGCTACTTCCAATTTTTGAAGAAGTTTTTGAGAGCATGATAATATTAAATATATTTCTTTTAGTTTAAAATTAAATTCTAACAAGGAACATGCCTATCCCATCTCCAGCCTCAAATTAATGCATGTAGGATTAGAATCATTATTTTTGTAAAAAAACTGAAGTATGTAATCTCCAAATTTTCACCTACTCAAATACAGAGAGTAAACTTACTTTTGACTTGAGTATCATCCAGCGCTTTGTATTCCGTACTCTTAATTGCTAGCTCCACACCATAGCCAGATAAGTACATTTTCTGTGAGGCTGGTTTCTGTTCAAACACATTTATTTAGGAGAAAAAAAAGAGAGAAAGAAACTATTTAGTCAAATATGTGCCTGTGAATTCAGTATGATTGTGTATTAGTACAATAGGGTAAATTACTAATACTGAAGTTTTTCATTGTGAAATACTGCTATTTGAGGGATATTGAACTTTCTAGACAGTTTATCAAAGAACTAGAATTTGGTTGCTGACCATTTCTTTCTAAAAACTTTGTCATGACTCCAATGTTTTAATTATTCTTACAAAGAAAAAAAAAATCTGACCTTTTTCTGTTACACAATGGTAATTTTCCCATCTTTCCCATGATTTAATTAACTGAGGATCCAATGCAATCAAATTTCAACAAAGCTATATTCTTTTTGGGGAACTACACAAGATTTGCTAAACTAGTAAATACCATTCATTTGCTAGCTGTTTGGCTGTAGGACAGCTATAGAGTTTCACAAAAACAAATATTGGGAAGTAGAGGCAAAGGAGATAAAAAAACCTCAGTGCCTTGAACAATGTAATTAATTCTCTGTTTTTCAATGATTAAAATACATAAAATGCCACAAATTAATACCTATTCTTCTGTCAAGTTGCTTAAAACTGAGTTGACTGAAGTATTTGTGATCAGAATTTAGTACCTTATTTTCTTTTGCTTTTCTACGAAGGGCAAATATAAAACCTATTTCTAGAGATTACCCTGTCGAGGAAGAGAAAAGTCACATTTTTTCAAAAAGGAAATAACCTGGATGAAATTCCAGACTGAAATTCTTATCATTTGTGCTACAATCATTACCATTTAGCATCTTCTTTCATAGGTTAGAAAACCTTTCATTTTCTTTCTTCTCTAAACTTCTCCTCCAAAATTAAAAATAAGTATATAACTAGAGTGACTATTCCTGGATGGTTCTATTTCCAAATAACATGATGTAAGAATTAGATTCAGATATGCAGACGAATGTTTTGACACTGCTGCCCACACTAAAATTTAATTTTCTAATTTCTCAGGCACATGCTATGTTGAACGATAGCATGAGGAAAACTGGGTTCTTTATAATTATAGTAATCTGACAAAGTTGAAAATCTTTTAAAGAGTTTTCAATTTCACATAGCTCAATTTAAAAATACATTTTTGACTAACCACTCAAAAGACAATCAGTTGGTGGCTGGGCAAAGTGAAGCTCTGAGTTCACCTATCATGTTATAGTTCATAAAAGAAAAGCAATTTCACATAACCAATTTCCATTATCAGTGCTGGAATGTTATTAGCTCCTTAGTAATAAAGATAAATGTTTATTAAATTCATATTTACTTTCTCCATTTGCAAATGTATTAATATAAAATTTGAATTGTAGTTTAATAACTTTGTAAGACCAAAAATGCTCATAGGCTAAAATCAACTGGTGAGAAGAATCTTTCATTATCTTAGTTCTTGCCTCACAAAAAGGCATCTGTTTAAAAGGTAGAACATATAACTCTATACAATTATATGTTGACTAGATTTATACTATAACTATGTTGGATATACAATAAATAATTAAATAGAAGGCTATAATTTGATGCTACAGAGTACCCAGATGGCTGGTGAGTATGCTTTCACAAAAGTGTATCTAATGGTCACATTCTCCAAAGAACAGCTTGGGACACTGAATCTCAATAGATGATTATACCACCTCAGGGGCAGAGACATATTAAAATCACTTGGGGGATATTTTTAAAAAAGACAAACATAGGAGTTCCTGTCGTGGCATAGCAGAAACAAATCCTACTAGGAAACATGAGGTTGAGGGTTCGATCCCTGGCCTCGCTCAGTGGGTTAAAAGGACCTGGCGATGCTGTGTGCTGTGGTATAGGTCGCAAATGTAGCTCAGATCCTGCGTTGCTGTGGCTGTGGTGTAGGCTGGCAGCTGTAGCTCTGATTTGACCCCTAGCCTGGGAACCTCTATATGCCATGGGTGTGGCCCTAAAAAGCAAAAAAAAAAAAAAAAAAAAAAGCAATAAAACAGGAACATATACTTTGATCTCCTATTCCTTTTCTGATATAATTGACATACAACATTGTATTGAAATGCACATATATCAAGACATAATGATTTGATATATGTACATACAATTGATCTTTGAACAACATGGATTTGAACTGTGTAAACTGTGCTGGTCCATTTATACACGGGGTTTTTTCAGTAGTAAACTATTACATGATCTATGGTTGGTTGTATCTGCAAATGCAGAACCATGGATATTGAGGAATCTCACACATACAGAGGGCCAACTGTAGGCAATACAAAAGATGTGCAAATGTGTGGCGTATCAGTGCACAAACTTCTGAGTTGTTCAAGGCTCAACTGTATTATGAAATGATTACCATTGTAAATTTCCTTAACATCCGTACCCCACATAGCTATGGGGATTTCTTCTCCTTATAATGAGAACGTTAAGATCTACTCTCTTAGCAACTTTCAAATATATGAGTATTGAAAACTATAGTCACCAGTACACTGCATCCCCAGAACTTATATCTGCAAGTTTATATCTTTTGATCACCTTCACCCATCAAGCCCCAATCCCTCAACTTTGGCAACCACCAATTACTTCTGTGTTTCTATGAGTTTCTTCTTCTCTCTCTCTTTTTTTTTTTTTTTTAACATTCCTTTATTTTTATTTATTTTATTATTATTATTTTTTTGGTCTTTTGTCTTTTTAGGGCTGCACCCGTGGCATATGGAGGTTCCCAGCCTAGGGGTAAAATTGGAGCTACAGCTGCTGTTGGCCTACATCACAGCCACAGCAACTCAGGATCTGAGCCATGTCTGCGACCTATGCCACAGCTCACAGCAATGCCGGATCCTTAACCCACTGAGTGAGGCCAGGGATCGAACCCACCACCTCATGGTTACTAGTCAGGTTCATTTAACCACTGAGCCACCACGGGAATTCCTTTTTTTAACATTCTATATATAAGTGAGGTCAAATGGTATTTGTCTTCCTGCCTGACATATCACTTAGCATAATGCCCTTGAAATCCATCCATGTTGTCACAAATTGCAGGATTTCCTTCTTTTTAAAGGGTGAATCATATTCCACACATTTCTTTCCTCACTCATCAATGGACGTTTATGTTGCTCCCAAATAAGTATTGCTAAAATGAGCATGGGGGTGCAGACACCATTTTGAGACAGTCATTTCATTTCCTTGGGATATATGACCAGAAGAGGAACTGCTGTTCTATTTTTAACTTTCTGTGGCACCTCCACACTGGTTTCCACACTGGCCGTACCATTTTACATCCCCAACAACAGTGCACAAAGATTTCTTTCCTCTGCCTCTTCACCAATGCTTATCACTTGTCTTTTTGATATACAGCTATTCTAATAGATATGAGCTGATAATCTCATTGTGGTTTTGATTTGCGACCTACACCACAGCTCACGGCAACACCGGATCCTTAACCCACTGAGCGAGGCCAGGGATCGAACCCACAACCTTATGGTTCCTAGTCAGATTCATTTCCGCTGCACCACAATGGGAACTTCATCAAATGTATTTTTTATAGCCAAAATTATCTTGGGTAAAACAAACATGTACCTGAATAAAGTGCCGAAGAACATAAAGAATTTCCCCATTTTGAGCTTTTTCAGACAATACTGTGTGAAATTGACGAAATGCTCTAGTACCCATTTCAGCATAGAGAATAATCACTGGTAAGTTTTCTCTGTTCGTAGGAAATTTATGATCTCCTTTAAACAGATACGGTCTGGGTCTAAAATGAAAACAAAACACAAACAAGAACTTAAAGTAAAGAGCATATGAGAAATATGATACTTTATAAATTCTGTTTATCAAACTTATAGGAATATATATAAATTTATGTGTGTGTGTGAATGTATATATACACACACATAAAATCACAGAATTTAAATTTCCTGTGGTGACTTTGTATACAGAATTTCTAAATGACAAAAAAAAATAAATTTGATTAACTCAAAACTGAATATTAAAAACATTTTATTATCAATCAGCATTCACTATTTTTAAAAATAACATACAAATGGAAACATATTTTTAAGTAAAATTTATATTTTCTTCAATTATAAGAATATGATTTTTCATTATAGCTCATAATTCCTGAAAAGGAGCTCCACATCTTTAAAAAAATAAAATAAAGGTAGTATACCATATAAAGATCAGTACTTAATATGACTAACTACACATTAAATCCCCAAGGATAATCAAACAAACAGAGTAGTCCTATGGTCTGGCCCTATCATCATAAGGAGATTGGCACCTTGCTTGCCAGGCACTAAATTAGTATTAAAGGTAAATACATTTTAAACTTTTTTATTAGTACTGGTTATTGGAAAGGTTGCTAAAGAAAAAAATGCCTGTAGATAAATTTTGAGGCTGAATAGAAAGAAAAAACTAGAAATGAAATTGATATTCCAGAGACAAAGGTAAAGGTTTATCCACCATTTTCTCTTGAGTCTATAATGGTGGGTACCTCCCTAGACCCTAATATATGTACCTTTCAAAGCCTGCTTCTTTAATTCAGGAACCACACAGATATATCATATTTGGCAAAAAACTGCAGTATAAACTTGGAGAATTACTATATAAGAAGGAAAAGCATCTTTGAAAATTGAACAGATTACCTTTAAAAATATAAAATTTCACTTCTTGAATTGACTAAAATTATAAAGGGAAATCATACAAATTAGACGTGGTGAAAACGTTAGAAATGGAGCATCACCAGGTTTTTGAAGATCAATTTAATATGCACCAATTTTAGATGCATAGTCTTAATACTTAGTGATTCTAGTTCTAGAAACTTTTCTGAGATAATATCAAGGAAGCAGTATAAAGATACACATACATAAAAAATATATGTATATGGACATTCAACTATATACTTTTTTTTTTTTTTTTTGTCTTTTGTTGTTGTTGTTGCTATTTCTTGGGCCGCTTCCGCGGCATATGGAGGTTCCCAGGCTAGGGGTTGAATCGGAGCTGTAGCCACCGGCCTACACCAGAGCCACAGCAACGCGGGATCCGAGCCGCATCTGCAACCTACACCCCAGCTCACGGCAACACCGGATCGTTAACCCACTGAGCAAGGGCAGGGACCGAACCCGCAACCTCATGGTTCCTAGTCGGATTCGTTAACCACTGCGCCACGACGGGAACTCCTCAACTATATACTTTTTATAATAGAGGAAAAATGTAAAATGCCTTATATCCATTACAAGGGGTAGGATAATTAAATGTACTTGTTCATTTAATTATGGTATCATTTATTTGATAAATTTTTGAGACTCTACTAGGTGTCAGGTAGATATATAACACAATACATAAATGGGTTGAGTTCCACAATGACAAAGTATATACCTATGTTTATATTTATTTATATGTAAGTCATGTAGAGATGTATAATTCAGTATGAGAAGGATGAAAGTTATTCTTTATAATACAATCCCATGTTGGCTTAAAAAAAGGAATATATCTGTAAGTGAATATATGTATTAAAAAAGCAAAAAGCAAACGAACAAACCAAGGGTCATTTTCCCTTTCTACTTTGTATTTTTCTGAAGTATTTTAATTTTTTTATAATGACCATATATAATTTTTTTAACTTTAAAAATGCAGTTTTCCATTTTGGACAAAAAAAAGAGGGTCATGCTGATTTGAAGTGGCATTTGGAAAGCAGTCCTTAATACGATACTTCCCAGAAGCTCCAATAATATTTTCGAAGACACAGTAAAAGACAAAAACTCTTGATGAAGCTGACAATTAATAATAACCTTATACTGTAATTTGGGAGTGAAACCTACTAACTGTAAAAACAATAGTTTAACTTACAATCATAACTGATGTCTTCCTACTTAAAACATAATATACCTTACTACTTGAAATACAGTAAGGAACTCACCAAAAAGAAAGACAGCATGATTCTTTGTCCCTTTCTTACTTCCTGATCCATGTTTCAAAGATTCGTTGTCTGAGTATGTCCTAAACTCGACAGATATTATGCTAAACTGTCATTCATTTATTTGGGAGAAAGTGACAACAATCGTCACTGCCCTAAATGAATGTATCTTTCTCTCCCCTGTCCTCAACCAGGAAATACAAGGAGTTTTTAGAAAATTAGGACAAGAATACCATAGAGTAAAGAAAAACAACTTTGATGCCCTAAAATGTGTTGTAATTTAAAAGAAAGGCAAAAGAAGAAAATAACATGAATGCAAAAGTTAATAGATTAGAACAAAAAAGTAGAATAAATGTATCAGTTATTTCTTGAAAATATAAATACATATAAATTAAATCTGGAAAAACTGAAAGAAAATGAAAACTGAAGAAAACGTAGGAATGAGAAACTTCCACAGAGAGGGAAAAAATTTAAATATTCCTATCACTGCATAGACATATGTTAATATATTATTTGCTTAAATAAGAAAAAAATAACCATCATAGACCACTGTTGACAGTGTGACATAAACCAAGAATTATGTGCCTAAGGTTCACAGAAAGAAAAAATATATTAATACTATATGTAAACACACACACATATACATACACATACACACATATACTTTATATATAAAATAATATATATGTGTGTGTGTGCACAAACACACACACATTACACTATATATATCTATGTATATGCATTTAGCATCTGTCTGCTAAGGAACTGATTTTACACCAATTATAAGCTACTACATTTGCCTTTTAAGTTTCATGGATCCTGGCAGAAGACATGAGAGTCCTAGGTCAGAAACAAAGAACTCACAACACACAAACAGCATTAGCATCAATTAGCATGTTTGGATCACACACCATGAGGGTGAAAATGGACCCAACGGAATGTGACACATGCAGTAGGTACGCACCACAGCTAAGAAACACTGAGCCTGGGGAAGCCATCATTTCACAAGCAGTAAACAACCTGCCCTTTGTCCTAGAGCAGACATTAACTTATCCCTCAAAGTCACTTGATGCACAACCCTGAGAAATGGCCTGGGCTCAGAGCAGACAAGTCCCCACAATCTTGCCCTATGCAGAAAGTCACCATGGCAGAGTTCCTCTCCCAACAACCCACCCTTTGGCCTGACAAATTCTTAACTGAAATCAAATTTTTATAACTATGCCACTCATCAGCCATTCTGATAACAGGAGATGGGAGTAAATGTTTTCAATGTGTCTCATGTGGCATGTAATGAAGGCCACTATGAACAAGACTCCAGGGAGCAGGAAGGGGCCCATCTGCAGTATTAACCTTGACCGTGCCCACAGGGTTCCAAATTCAGTTGACTGTGCATAAATCCCGAGAGGATGAGTATGTTCCATTTCAGATAGACAGAAGCTAGTCTAAGGTCTATTTTCCATTACAACTGCAAGAAAGCAACCCCAACCCCTGATGGAAACATTCTATGCATTCTTTCCAGAAATAAAAACATTTAACCCCAAAATGGCATGTAATATTCCAGTTTCAAAACTGTAAAACTTGCACCTAGTAGTTGCAGCATTAACCACATATATGGCCTAACCCAAGGCTGCTCAGGGGACAGAATTACATATAAATTTGTATCATTAAGATTAAGAGAAGGTTGTGCCAGCCCACATGTTCACACATGAGTTTGGGGGAGGAAGGAATCTATGCATAGGGTCTGCCCCTGATGCGAGTCAGCCACAAGTGAGGCCCCGGACCTCCGTGTTCACACAGCACATAGAGGGAATGCCAAACCCGCAGCAGGCCAGACCATCAGCCACAGCTGCTGGCTGATTCAGGCTGCTGTCCTGGATCTGGGGTCAAAGCAAACAATTCTTCCCCCTCTCACACTTTCCAGAGCCTATAGTCAGGTGCTAGACTTGAGATTCTACCTCAGTAGCCATGAATTCAATGTGTCCCATCCCAAAGCCTACATTTTCATCTATTTTTTAATCATTCTCTATTTACACCTACATTCTCTATTTACACCTATACCTTTCATCTGGAAGAATCAAGTACAAGTGAGACAAGAGCATTTTTAAGAAACTTACAGAGAGTTGTTTTGTATATTTTGGAAAGTAAAGGTTGACTCATTCTAAAAATTTTCTGCCATTCTGTGGGTTGTCTTTTCGTTTCTATAATGGTCCCCTTTGCTATTCAGAAGCTTTTGCATTCATTTCTAATTTTATTGATTTGAACCCTCTCCTATTTTGTTCGTGATAGTCTGGCTAAAGGTTTATCAATCTTGTTTATCTTTTCAAAGAACCAACTTTTGGTTTCATTGATCTTTTCTATTGTTTTCTTTGTCTCTATGTTTATGATTAGATTCTGCTCTAATCTTTATGATTCTACTAGTTTTCGGCTTTGTCTTTTCTTCTTTCTCTAGATGTTTAAGGTGTAAGGTTAGGTTGTTTGAGCTTTTTCTTGTTTCCTGAGGTAAGACTGTACTGCTATAAACTTCTCTCTCAGAACTGCTTTTGCTATGTCCCACAGTTTCGGATTGTTGTATCTTTATTATTATTCGTCTCTAAGTTGCTTTTCCCTTGTGACTTTAAATATTGTTAAATAGGGTTAGGGTTATTTTTTTCTTTGTATTTAATTTTTGTTAATTTGATTAGTATGAGTTTGTGTTTCTTCTTGGCTTTATTTTGTATGGAATTCTCTGCACTTCCTCAACTTGAGTGTTTCCTTTTCCATATTGGGGAAATTTTCAGCAATAATCTCTTCGATTTCTTCAACGATCCATTGGTTGTTTAGTAGTAGTGTTTAGTTTCCAGGAGTTTGTGTTTTTGCTGTTTTATTTATTTATTTATTTATTATTATTATTATTATTTTTTTTTTTTGCAGCTGATTTCTAATCTCATAGCATTGTGGTCAGAGAAAATGTTTGAAATAATTTCATTTTTTTAAAAATTTACTAAGGCTTGATTTGTGGCCTGAGATGTGATCTATTCTGGAGACTGTTCCATGTGCACTTGAGAAGAAAGTATATTCTGCTGCTTTGGGATGAAAAGTTCTATAGATATCGGTTAAGTCTACTTGGTCTAATACATAATTTAAGGTTTATATTTCCTGATTTTCTGTCTGGATGATCTGGCCATTGCTGTAAGCAGGGTGTTAAAGTCCCCCACTATTATTGTGTTCCTGTTAATTTCTCCCTTTACAGCTGTTAGTTGTCCTGTAGATTGCACTGCTCCTATGTTGGGTGCATATATATTTACAATTGTTATATCTTCTTGGATTGAGCCTTTAATCATTATGTAATGTCCTTGTCTCCTGTAGTCTTACTTTAAAATCTTTTTGTCTGATATGAATATTGCTACTCCTGCTTTTCTATAATTTCCATTAACATATAATATTTTCTTTAAACCTCTCACTTTAAGTCTGAATGTGTTATTAGATGTGAAGTGTGTCTCCTGTAAAGCAGCATGTATATGGATCTTGCTCTGGTATCCATTTGGCCAGCCTGTGTCTTGCAGTTGGAGCATTTAATCCATTCACATTCAATGTAATTATGGATAAGTACATACTTATTGTCATTTTCTTAATTTTTTTGGATTGCTATTTTGGATTTTTTCTCCCCTTCCTCTTTTTGCTGTCTTCTCTTGTGATTTGCCGACCATCTTTAGTGCTATGTTTGGTTTGCTCTTTCTTTTTTATGTGTGTGACCATTATAGTTATTTGATTTGTGGTTCCCATTATATTTTGATATAACCATCTGTATGTGTGCAGAATTGTTTCTGGTTGCTGGTCTCTTAATTTCAAATGCATTTTCAGTGTTCTGAATTTGTCCTCTCTTCTTCTCATGCTTGCTACTTTTGTTATTATATTTGTCAACAAGTGATTTGCTACTTTTATATTATCTTTGCCTTTACCAACAAGCTTTTTAATCTGTAATACTTTTGTTTCTAACTGTGGCTGCTCCTTTTCTGCTTAGAGAAGTTCCTTTAGTAGTTGATGTATAGCTGGTTTGGAGGTGCTGAATTCTTTCACCTTTGCTTGTCTGTAAAGCTTTTGATCTCTCCCCCAAATCTGAATGAGAGTTTTGCTGGGTAGAGTATTCTTGGTTCTAGGTTCCTCCTCTTCATCATCTCAAATACATCTTGCCACTCTCTTTTGGCTTGTAGAGTTTCTGCTGAAAAATCAGTCATTATCCTTATGGGAGTTTCCTAATATGTGATTTGTTGCTTCTCCCTTGTGACTTTAAATATTTTTTCTTTGTATTTAATTTTTGTTAATTTGATTAGTATGTGTTTGTGTTTCTTCTTGGCTTTATTTTGTATGGAATTCTCTGCGCTTCCTCAACTTGAGTGTTTCCTTTTCCACAATGGGGTAATTTTCAGCTATAATCTCTTCAAATATTTTCTCTAGCCCTCTCTCTCTCTCTCTCCTCCCGGAAATCCTGTGATGTGAATGTTCATACGTTTAACGTTGTCCCAGAGGTCTCTTAGCCTCTCCTCAGTTGTTTTCATTCTTTGTTCTTTCTTCTTTTCTGTGGCAGTGATTTCTAGCTCTGTCTTCTACCTCACTTATATAATCTTCTGCCTCCACTAACCTGCTATTGGTTCCTTCTAGAGTATTTTTCATTTCAGATATTGTGCTATTCGTCTTCTTTAAATCTTCTACCTCTTTGTTAAACATTTTTTTTTTCGTCTTTTGTTGTTGTTGTTGTTGCTATTTCTTGGGCCGCTCCTGCGGCATATGGAGGTTCCCAGGCTAGGGGTTGAATCGGAGCTGTAGCCACCAGCCTACGCCAGAGCCACAGCAACGTGGGATCCGAGCCGCGTCTGCAACCTACACCACAGCTCACGGCAATGCCGGATCGTTAACCCACTGAGCAAGGGCAGGGACCGAACCCGCAACCTCATGGTTCCTAGTCGGATTCGTTAACCACTGCACCACGACGGGAACTCCTGTTAAACATTTTTTTTAAGTTCTTGATCTGTGTATCCATTCTTTTTCCAAGATCTTGGATCATCTTTACTATCATCACTTCATCACTCTGAATTCTTTTTCAGGTAGATTGTCTATCTTCTCATCATTTAGTGTTTTTTGTATGTTTCTGTCTTGTTTCTTTGTCTGAAAGCTACCTCTCCATCATTCCATAATGTCCACCTTTCCATTTATCATCCTCTTGACAGGAGGTATGTAGATGCAGCAGCAGTGCCCAGTCCTGGAGTTCTTCAGGGTGGTATCAGTACATGTGTACCCAGAGCATGTGTTGTGAGCAGCAGTCTCACACCCCCTTTCCTGGAGCTGGGTAGCTATTAGGGATGGGGTTGGTGAGGCAGATGGCAGTGATTCACAGTTCACAGGATTGCTTTTGTAGCACACACAGGTAGCAGTGTCTCCTGCAACCCCTTCTGCTAGCAGGTAGCTTTCAGGACTATTTCCTGTAGCTTGCAACATTAGCAGTTGCTCCTGCCACCCCTCCCTTTGCCAGGAAGGCTCTCGGGATTGCTCTCTGTAGCTGTAGGGTCAGATGCTGTCATTCTGCCATCACACTCCCCCCAACTTGCTTGGCCACTCCAGGGATCTCTAAAGCCCCAAGGGTGCGGGGCTTCTTCCTAACTGTTGCCAAAAGGCTTTCTCTGTAGCTGTAGGATGTGTACTTCTGGCGGTCCATCCCCCACATGGGTGCTAATAGGAGTGCTTTATGTAGCCACTGCAGATCAGAATGTGGATTGTATGGGCCTCTCAAGGCTCTCTCAGTGTGAAACTAGTGCCACTGAAGTGGGCCTTCACAGGGCCAATGGATGGGCCCTGCGGCTTGTGGGGAAAGGGCGCCACTGCTGGTGGCTCTTCTGGCTCTTCTTCCTTTTGCTGCTAGAGCTGGCAGCTTGTGTTATTCCCCTAGGCGGTTACTCTACCTGCTCCGAGAACTCTGCAGCCTAAGGGCAGGGCTGTTTCCCAGCTTTTGCAGGGAGCCACCATTGCTGAGTGGCTCCCAAGTTGAAGGAGAACATGTCCTGAAGCATGAGAAAGCACACACGGGGAACAAGGCTGTAGTGGTGGATCCCACTCCTGCCTTCCAGCACCCCCAAACAATGGCATCTAGCCTCTAAGCCCAACTGGGTTGCCTCTGCTTAGACTTCCTCAGTTACAGCTGCCCCATACTCTAGGCCCTTTAGGCTGTTGCTGTGTGGCCAACCCCAGTTTCTTTCCCACAGTGCTAGCCCCAGCTCCCTCTCTGAGTCTGATTTCTAAGGCCAGAGTTTTAGTTCCTGACACCTGCTAGCACCCACATATGGTTGGCTGCCTGTAGCACTGACCGTTCGTGAAGGGTTGTTTCCATTTTAACTGCTTCACGCTGACTGTCTAGAGTTCCTCCTCCATCCTGGCTGATCTCCTTGCTGGTGGGGAACTTCCCAAGTGCAGGAGCTTTTCTTCTTTCCAGCTCCTTCCTGGGGGTGCAGGTCCCGTCTTGATTCCTATTGCTTCTGCTTCTTTTTCTTCTTTCTTTTGTCCTATCTGATTTCATGAAGGTTTTCTTGCTCTGTCATAATCCTGAGGTTCTTTTGTCAGTTTTTAGCATATTTTCTGTGTGAATAATTCCACATGTAGTTGTATTTTAAATGTATTTGTGGGAGTAGCTGAGCCTCACATCCTACTACTCTGCCATCTTCCCTCAGTCTTAATAATAATTTTTAAAAGTTACCAAAATTACCTTTAAAAATGCACTAGTAAAAGAAAAAAATACACTGGGCTGATGATTTCATAATCTATCAATGCTTTAAAAGAATAAATTCTTATCTATACTAATTCTTACAGAATAACACAGTTGCCTAATTCACTATATGAAGCTACAATGACATTAAAAATGGCATAAATAGTTAAAATAATCTAAATTTAAATAACCTAATAATGGCTAATCTTACTGAAGTAGAAATAAATGAATCTTAATGAAAACAAACAATCTTAATTCAACAAAAATAAGATAATCCCACACTATTAACAAATAGTTTTCCCTAGAAATGCAAAGAGGATATAAGTTTAAAATACATTACCAGGAACATAACAAGGATGTCCACTCTTACTACTTTTATTCAACAGTCTTGAAGTCCTAGCCACACTAATTAGACAAAAGAAAGAAATAAAAGGTATCCAAATTGGAAGGGGAAAGGTAAAACTGTCACTATATGCAGATGACATGATACTATGTATAGAAATCCTTAAAGACTCTTAAACGAATTCAGCAAAATAGCAGGACAGAAATCAATATTCAAAAATTGGTTGCATTTTTGTATACTAACAATGAAATATCAAAAAATGAACATTAAAAAAATACCTTTTAAAACTGCACCCCTAAAAACTGAATACCTAGGGATAAACCTGACCAAGGAGGTTGAAAGACTTATACACTCAGAATTATAAAACATTAACCAAGAAAATTAAACAGTATTCAAAAAAATGGAAAAGAAATCCCATGCTCCTGGATTGGAAGAATCAATATTGTTAAAATGGTCACACTACCCAAAGCTACAGATTCAATGCAATCCCTATCAAACTACCCATGACATTCTTCACAGAACTAGAACAAACAATCCAAAATGTATATGGAACCATAAAAGACCCAAAACTGCCAAAGAAATCCTGAGTTATGTCTCCAAGCAGGAGACATAACTCTCCAGGACTTCAGATAATACTAAAAGCTATAGATTATTAAAACAGTGTGATACTGGTACAAAAACAGACATACAGTTCAATAGAACAGAATAGAGAGCTCAGAAATAAATACAGGGACCTATGGTCAATTAATCTTCAACAAAGGAGGCAAGAAAATAAAAAGACAGTCTATTCAGCAACTGGTGCTGGGAAAATTGGGCAGCTACATATAAATCAATGAAACTCAAAAAGACACCCTCACACCATGCACAAAAAGACTTAAACATAAAGCAGGATACCAGAAAACTCCTCGAAGAGAACATAGGCAAAACATTTTCTGACATAAATCGTATCAAATGTTTTCTTAAGTCAGTCTCCCAAGGTAATAGAAATAAAAACAAAAATAAACCAACAAGACATAACCAAATTACAAGCTTTTGCACAGTAAAGGAAACCACAAATAAAAAGACAACCCATGGCATGGGAGAAAATAGTTTCAAACAATGCAACCAAAAGGGCTTAATCCCCCAAATATACAAACAACTCATACAACTCAACAAGAAAAACTCAAACAACCTAACTGAAAAATGGGAAGAGGATCTAAGTAGACATTTCTCCAAAGAAGATATAGAGATGGCCAGTAGGCACATGAAAAGATGTTCAACATCACTAATTATTAGAGAAATGAAAATCAAATGAGGTACTACCTCATGCTGGTCAGAATGGATGGCCATCATTAATAAGTCTACAAGTAACAAATGCTGGAGAGGATGTGGAGAAAAGGGAACCCTCCTACAGTGTTGGTGGGAATGTAAATTGGTACAACCACTATGGAAAACAGTATGGAGGTACCTCAGAAAGCCAAAAATGGAATTGCTATATGATCCAGCAATTCCACTCCTGGGCATACATCTAGACAAAAGTATAATTCAAAAAAAATACATGCACCCCTATGTATCTATTCACAATAGCTAAGACATGGAAACAACCTAAATGTCCATCAACAGATGACTGGATTAAGGAGATATGGTACAATATATAATGGAATACTATTTGGCCATAAAGAACAAAATAATGCCATTTGTAGCAATATGGATGCAACTAGAGATCATCACACTAAGTGAAGTAAGTCATAAGGAGAAGGACAAATACTATGATATCACTTAGATGTGGAATCTAAAATATGGAACAAATTAACCTATCTACAAAACAGAAACAGACTCCCTGACAGAGAAGAGACTTGTGGTTGCCAAGGGGGAGGGGAAAGAGAGTGGGATGGACTGGGAGTTTAGGGTCAGTAGATGAAAACTATTGCATTTAGTATGGTTAAACAAGGTCTAACTGTATAGCACAATCTCCTGGGATAGACCATGACGGAAAATAATCAAAAATCAAATCTAAAATCAAAAGCAATCAAGATAAAATATTGAAAGTACTTATATATTTTAGAAAAGGACTTAAACTCAGATATATTCAGAGCACATTCTTTAATATACAATGTCCTAAAACATAAAAATATTTTATTATAAGAAATTTCTATTTCAACCTTCTCTTTTTATAAACAACTTATCATTAATTTACCTTGAAGTAGCCTTCTTCAGCAGCTTTTTAATCTGATTAATTTTACAGGTGTGTTTCTTATGGATAACCACAAATGCATCACAGCCATCTGGTGGGGGCTCATCAGCTGCAATCTAAGATTTCAAAGATTATATTTAGCTATAGTAGTTGATAATTATAATACCATTTTAAAAACTAACACATCACTTTGATTAAAATAACTACTATTAAGTTATTGCTCTAATTAAAGTAAAAATATCTATACACAGGCAGAATCAAATATTTTAACGAAATCAACTTTATAGTAGGAAATACATGCTATGAAATTGTTGCAAAGGTCCCTTTAAATTAAAAGTGTCAGAGTTCCCATTGAAGCACAGGGCAAACAAATCTGACTAGGAACCATGAAGTTGTGGGTTCAATCCCTGACCTCGCTCAGTGGGTTAAGGACCCGGTGCTGCTCTGAGTTGTGCTACAGGTCACAGACAAGGCTCAGATCTGGTGTTGCTGTGGCTGTGGCAGTGGCCAGCAGTTGCAGCTCCGATTAGACTCCTAGCCTGGGAACTTCCATGTGCCACGGGTGCAGACCTAAAAATCAAAAAAAAATTGAAAGTGTCATTATCATTCACTTCAATGGTGATTTGCCCTCATAAACTCTTTATCCCAAATAACCACAAAATTACATAAAATATTCACTTGTATTATAATCAATGCTAACAATGATGAGTTCCCATTTGGGTTCAATGGTAATGAACCTGACTAGTAACCATGAGGATACAGGTTCAATCCCTGCCCCCATTCAGTGGGTTGGATAACTGGCATTGCCGTGAACTGTGGTATAGGTCGCAGATGTGACTTGGATCATGCATTGCTGTGGCTGCAGGCCAGCAGCTGCAGCTCCAATTCAACCCCTAGCCTGGAAACTTACCATGCCACAGGTGAGGCCCTTTAAAAAAAAAAAAAAGTAACAATGAAAATATCAATGATAGGCTGTGGGACCAGGTATTGTAAGTTTTTAGATCTTTTAGAACTAAAAATAGTCACATTAAGATAGATTTATGTACACTGCTAGCATGCTTCTTTGTCAAATACATTTGGGGTATATTTACATACCTGTTGAAACATCTGAACAGTTGGAGAGTATGCCCTTATAGAGAAAGCAAACTTTAAGAGATTGATATGTAAATTGTCTAAAAATTGTCCAGCTTTCTTCAGGATTAAGTTGTAGTAAGAATAATCTGATTCTATAAAAATGAATTCAAAAGAAAAGGATGTTAGTATTTCATATTCAACACACATCTCTGACTGCAGAGTTAACCAAATTAATGTTACATCCTAAGTCTAGTAGGGAGGGTAGAAAGTGCCAAATGGAAAATCAAGATCTGTTTTATTATTTACTTTATTTGGATCTTCCAGTGAGGTCCAGGCAATCAATTCAAGTCCAGATGAAAATAATTTTGCCATTGGAGTTCCCGTCGTGGCTCAGTGGTTAACGAATCCGACTAGGGACCATGAGGTTGCGGGTTTGATCCCTAGCCTTGTTCAGTGGGTTAAGGATCCAGCGTTGCCATGAGCTGTGGTGTAGGTCACAGGTGCAGCGCGGATCCCACGTTGCTGTGGCGGCTACAGCTCCGATTAGACCCCTGGCCTGGGAACCTCCATATGCCATGGGAGAGGCCCAAGAAAAGGCAAAAATACAAAAAAAAAAAAAAAAAAAAAAGATGAAGAAGAAGAAAAAAATAATCTTGCAAGTAAAATCTATTTGGAAGATGCCAACATATCAGACCAATTCACTCCAAGGTTGTGGAGTTACAATGCATGGGTAAGATTTAGACCCTATTTGCAATTTAACAGGAGAATAAGGGAGTTCCCGTCATGACTCAGTGGTTAACGAACCCAACTAGTATCCATGAGGACACGGGTTGATCCCTGGCCTCACTAAGTGGGTTAAGGATCCAGCATTGCCATGAGCTATGGTATACGCTGCAGATGAGGTTTGGCTCCCACATTGCTATGGCTCTGTCATAGGCTGGCAGCTGCAGCTCCAATTAAACCCCTAGCCTTCAAACCTCTGTATGCTGTGGGTAATGACCCTAAAAAGACAAAAAAACAAAAAACAAAAAAAAACGGAGAAGACTAAGAATAGCACAGGTACCATCTCTAGGTCAATTCTTGAAATCGTAATTAAAAATTATTTCTCTAATTATTTGTATAATGCTGTCCTTTCCATTAAGCTATAAACTGTGAAGGCGGGAATCTTTTCTAGCCTTTCAACTGTATCTTCCTAACTTTGGCACACAAAATAGGCATGTGATACATTTCTGAAATTACTAAGTAGTGAATAGATCTCTTTGTTCTAGGCAATAATAATTGCCTATTCCAGTAATTTTAAAGAGTCATCATATGAGAGCAGGTATGCGCAATCACTCCTACTTCTTTAACAAACTACAGGTGATTCCTCAGGAAGTTATAATGAGTTTCTCCCCAAGAACCAAAAAGTAATGCAATTAAGACTCACCTTCAACAGTAAAAGCAACACAATAGAGATCAGAAGAGATGTTATCTTAAAAGTGGATCTTAAAGAAGACCTATTAGCTATAGGGTCAACAAGAAAATAGTTGAAATTAATGTAGTAACATCACAGAAATAAGACCTCATCAGTCAAAAGGGGAATGGTTATCCACGAAAACAGAGAAGAGAGTCAACAGAAACAAACGTGCATAGTGCCAGACCACATACACCAAACTTTGTCAAGGTGACTGTTAAAGTTGTCTCTAATGCAATAATGGATGTAGGATTCAGGGGTTGACAGAAAGTAAACATATGTATTTCAGCCGTAACTTGCAAGATCATCATGAATGTATTGGACTGTTTTAGCCAATGTTCAGAAATAACAAAATCCATCCTCACCAACTAACCTGCTGATAATGGTTTTACCCTTTCAATATCTTTCATGTTTAGTTTCACTTTTCACTCGATTTTTGTCTGGTGGCATTTAATATACATAAATAACTCATCTTTTAAAAAAGCAGCAGTAACAGTCTCCAAAGTCAAGTACTGATTCATTTTATTTGCTTCATAGTTGATTCTGAAATACTTAGCATTTATTTCTTCTTCCTCAACCTACAGTAACTTTTGATTATTATATCAATGAAACTGCTCTCAAAGACACCATTTTTTTGTTTTTGTTGCTTTTTAGGGCCATACCATGACATATGGAGGTTCCCAGGCTAGGGGTCTAATCAGAGCTATAGCTGCTGGTCTTTGCCACAGCAACGCAGGATCTGAGCCGAGTCTGTGACCTACACCACAGCTTACAGCAATGCCAGATCCTTAGTCCACTGAGCAAGGCCAGGGATCGAACCCGCAACCTCATGGTTCCTAGTCGGATTCATTTCTACTGCACTACAACAGGAACTCCTAATTTTTCTGTTGCTAAAAGCTTAATATTTATATTACTTGGTCTGTCTTTAGTATTTGATAACATCTATCACTTACCATTTACTACTACCCTGGCTTTCACTTTCTAGGTTTTCACCTACCTATCCTGGTACTCCTTAGTCTCTAGTCAACGTTCTTCCTCTGATTATCTCTTTTTTTTTTTTTTTTTTTTTTTTGTCTTTTGTCTTTTCGTTGTTGTTGTTGCTATTTCTTGGGCCGCTCCCGTGGCATATGGAGGTTCCCAGGCTAGGGGTTGAATCGGAGCTGTAGCCACCGGCCTAAGCCAGAGCCACAGCAACGCGGGATCCGAGCCACATCTGCAACCTACACCACAGCTCCCGGCAATGCCGGATCGTTAACCCACTGAGCAAGGGCAGGGACCGAACCCGAAACCTCATGGTTCCTAGTCGGATTCGTTAACCACTGTGCCACGACGGGAACTCCCCCCCCCTTTTTTTTTTTTTTTTTTGATTATCTCTTAAACACTGGTGTTCTTTACCTACTTTCTTCTCATTCTATACCTTCTCCCTGAAACTTAAATTACCTTCTTGATGTTGATAACTCTCAAATCCTACCCTTCAGCCTAGATTATTTTTACCTAAATCTCTTACCTAAATCAGCTTATTGGATAGCCTCAACTGGATACTCCACAAGTATTTCAAATGCAACACAGTGAGATGGCAATCATCTTCCTACTTCAAATCTGGTTCTCAGTTATAAGTAGCTGAGTTAGAAACATAACATTTTCTGAAAACTTTTCCATTAAAACATACAAGCAACTTTACTTGTGTAGAAATCATTAAAATCTTTAAGGACTTTGAGAATGAGATTTTCCTATTCTGAGAAGATGGAGAAGTGAAGATAAATAAGGATTCCAGAGACAGCTAAACTTGAACATTTCTTATTCACAACACAAAACTACATAGGTTAACTAACATCACATCACTTCAATCTTTAGACATCAAAAAATACATAACTCTGTGGCAGAACCACACAAAATGATTGAAAGACAGGCAAGTCAGTGTTTAAAAGGTCTTAATTTGCTGGCATGTATGTAGTGTCTTCACAAAATGGCATGAAACTAGAAACTAGCCAAAGATTTAATGTTCAGCATTTACATTATTTTAGGCAAGTAGATCCCTGGAATTATTCTTCAGGAAAGATTACCTAAAGGGTCACATGGAAATTCAAGCTAGAAAATTACAAATAACTGAAGATTTTAAATGTTTCCTCTAGGATAATGCCTTGAAAACAAATTCAGTAAAATCTGATGGCTTTTGATATTTTTATTTCCTCATATATATCATTTCTTATACCTAATGAAGTCAGCAGTGAAGCAGCAATATGCACTCGACTCTCACCATTATGAAGAAGTTAACAGAATTATTCTTTTGTGTTAGTAATTCTTATTTAATACAATTTATTTTAAGTTTAACCCTGAACTACATACACCTCCTCTGCTTAAGGTAGAGCTTAGATATTCCTGAGTTTATATACAGCTTGTTAATGACCACCACCAGCTTACCCAGGCATGCTGTTTCATTCAGGTATAAAATATGCTGATAAATCTAAGCAACTTAAAGAGTTCAAAATTTATGAAAGTAATCTTTGAGATTGCTCCTCCAGTGGAAAACGGCACCAAATATGGCCATAAACCATGTACTGAGAACAGATTTGGGATAGTTATTCTCAAGATTGTAGGTGAGAGCCAGGAAATCTGATGTTGGTTTGTTTTTTTTTGTTTTTTTTTTCCCCTCTTTTAGGGCTGCACCCATGGTATATGGAGGTTCCTAGCCTAGGGGTCCAATTGGAGCTACAGCTGCCAGCCTACACCACAGCCATAGCAATATCTGATCCAAGCCGAGTCTGCGACCTACACCACAGCTCACATCAACACGGATCCTTAACCCACTGAGCGAGGTCAGGAATTAAACTCAAAAACCTGATGGATCTTAGTTGGATTCGTTTCTGCTGCTCCATGACGGGAACTCCTGATGTTGGATTTTTTTAACTATCATGAAAACATGACATATTAATCTAACTTATTTTTACCTGAAATACCAAAACTAAAATTACCAGGACAAATACAAAACCAACAAACAACAATCTCCCATTGCTTTACCAGTAGACTTTTAAGTTTCTCTGTGCAGTCAGAACACTGAAAACATTTAAAACCATGGTTTATCTTACACTTACACTCAGGAATAAAGTCAAGCTATTTAATCACCATAGTAAGTTTTCTCCATTGTCTAAAAGGCTAAAGAATTCCCTCAAGGGATTCCATGTTAGTATCATTTATTCTATTCTCTGCATAGATAGGAAACTAACCTTTTTGTTTCTTTAACTCTTCTTCCTAATAATTAACTTTTTAGCTTCTGCTGCTAACTTAATTTCAGCATCTGACCTTCCCTTAGAAACACATTAATTAACACTTATTCATTCTAAAGATATATGTATATATAGATATATACTCTCATACATATGAAAAAGGCAGGAATGACTAACTTCTTTTTCTCAATAGTGAAATGAAAGCACAGAGGTTACCTGACTTGTTGAGAAAAAGTTCCTGTTGTGGCTCAGCAGAAATGAACCTGACTAGTATCCATGAGTACATAGGTTTGATCCCTGGTCTTGCTCAGTGGGTTAAAGATCCAGCACTGCCATGAGTTGTGGTGTAGGTTGCAGACATGGCTCAGATTCCACATTGCTGTGGTTGTGGTGCAGGCCTGCAGCTGCAGCTCTGATTCAATCCCTAGTCCAGGAACTTCCATATGCCACAGGTGCAGCCCTAAAAAGAAAAAAAAAAAAAAAAAAAAAAAAAGAATTTAAGAGTTCTGGAAAATTTTAAGAGTTCAGGAGTTCTGGAAAATTTTCACTACTACTAGATTAAAACTAATACTATTTCAAAGGAATCTAGGTAAAGAGAAAAGCATAATTCAACAATTTCTCTTCTTGATTATAATGGAATATACACTATATGCTAATTACATGAGTTTTCTTATAATAAAGCATTAGAACATAATACTTTTGGAAATGGATGCTTGGAATAGTTTCCATTAAAATATCTTTTCAAATTTAATATTCGTATTTTTAACCTAATTAAGCACTTAAACTTTACCGTTAAAAACAATAAGGGAGTTCCCGTCGTGGCACAGTGGTTAATGAATCCGACTAGGAACCATGAGGTTGTGGGTTCGGTCCCTGCCCTTGCTCAGTGGGTTAAGGGTCCGGTGTTGCCGTGAGCTGTGGTGTAGGTTGCAGACGTGGCTCAGATCCTGCGTTGCTGTGGCTCTGGCGTAGGCCGGAGGCTACAGCTCTGATTCGACCCCTAGCCTGGGAACCTCCATATGCCGCGGGAGCAGCCCTAGAAATGGCAAAAAGACAAAAAAAAAAAAAAAAAAAAAAGCATATTTAATATAGGCATATAAATACAAATATTGAAAACTGAAATATGCATATCACCTACCTGTTTTCTTATAAATTGCTAATTCTTGTACAGTTTCCAAAAACTGCCAAAATTTTTCATTACTTTCTTCAGCCATAAATTCACTATTAAAAAAAATAAAAGCAAGCTGTTAACAAATGGAAATGAAAAATGGTTTCAATACTATAAACTATATTTTATTTTATTTTATTTTATTTTTTTTTTGTCTTTTGTCTTTTTTTTTTGTTGTTGTTGTTTTGTTGTTGTTGTTGTTGCTATTTCTTGGGCCGCTCCCGCGGCATATGGAGGTTCCCAGGCTAGGGGTTGAATCAGAGCTGTAGCCACCGGCCTACGCCAGAGCCACAGCAAAGCGGGATCCGAGCCACGTCTGCAACCTACACCACAGCTCATGGCAACGCCGGATCGTTAACCCACTGAGCAAGGGCAGGGACCGAACCCGCAACCTCATGGTTCCTAGTCGGATTCGTTAACCACTGCGCCACGACGGGAACTCCTAAACTATATTTTAGAACCAAATTAGAACTTACGGTAAAAATGAAAACCTCCCCAAATTAAAATTACAGATTTTTATTTACTATAGACAAAAAAAGAGAACAGACTGATGATTCTTACCTGAGGTATCAGTTTCAACTACAAGCATATAATCATGACTGGAAAAGACTGCATGAGCAATTGCTTTTGGCTATTCCTCTTTACTAGCAACAAATAAGAAATGGACAATTTATTTTGTTTCTCCATGTGAAATACCACTAAGAAGTACAGTTTAATGGTATTAGAGTATTATATAAAAGTAAAAAGTTTAAAAACAGCCTGTTTTTCATAAACAAAGCCTGGTTCTGGAAACATTCTTTTAGAAGTCATTATTATTTTCATTTAGTGTAGACAATCTTTTCACTATTATTAAAACAGAAAATATCTTACTTTAAAAAATTAATAGAAACCTTGAAGCCCCAAAAGACCTGCATTTATCCACAGAGCATAGGTAAGAAACAGTGGTCAAAGCCATATGAAGCATTTGGAAACAGTGAAATAAGTGAAAGGCTATTCAGGAACAAAGTGCAAGACACCTAAAACAAGTAGGTTTAACTATTTCAACTAGAAAGGACAAAACCACCAAACAAATGGTACAGTCTCTTTGTTATTGCCCACCTTATCTTTCTTTCTAGCCTCAGTAAACCTAAACCAATGCTTAATTTAAATGGAAAATATTAAGGACATCAAAGACATAATGCAGTGAGTCTGAGATGGTTACTAAAGGGGGAAAATGAGGTGAGAAAAACAGATTCATCAACGTAACCATGAAGGCATATGAATTTAATTTAAAACAATAAGTAATTTCAAAGCAACTCTTCTTAATAATGGTGTCCAACTCAAAGGCATTAAAAAGAAAAAAAAAGACCAAAAGGCTAAAAGCAGAGGAAACAATGGGAAATACTAAAAAGGACGTGACTTGAAAAAAAACAGGATGGTAAAAAATCCAAAGTAGAGAGCAACACTTACTGATGTGACGAAACAGGTACTGTCATTTCATATATTGTGCACACAGAGGTAAAAGACTTCTTCCATGTGCCAGAATTTACACATCTGAGTATGATCCTTCAAAGTAATCACCTTAAAAAAGTATTAACTTATACTCATTACCTCAATATACCACTGCTCTAAACACTTTTGGAACTTTTCCTGAATTACTTTGAGGGGCAATTTGCCAATAACTCATCATTACTCTTAGAGGAGAAAATACCCCTGAGAGGCCACCTAAATTAGCATCTTGAAGTTCCATGGTGGCCTAGCATGTAAGGATTCAGCGCTGTTACTAGTGTGGCTTGAGTTCGATCCCAGGTCCAGGAACTCATGCATGCCATGGGCAAGGCCCCCCCAAAAAAAAAAAAAAAAAAAAAAAATCCAGCATCTCACCTTCCAAAAGACAAGATATTATTTTGATCAAAATTAAACAAAAAAAAAAAAAAGAAAAAATCTGGCATTTCAATTTGTTCACTTGTCTTATACACTATTTAGTTCCAAATAATGTTTTACCCAAAAAATCCCAACACAGGAAAAAATATTTCTATAGAGGATTTTTTTATGTACTAAAGAGCATGACAGTAATTATAAGTGTTATTCCAAAAAATATTTTCAGCAAGGACCACACAAGTGAAATAACTACAGTTCCTATGTGTAAGTTATAGTACACATGTTGTAAAATTCAGCCTCATCAGCCTATAATCATCCCTAGCAAAGAGTACTATATTATAAATGTCTTTAGGTAGGGATATAACTTTTTCATCTTTGTTTCCTACATAGTACCCATCAACAGTACCCACCATAGGGCCATGCTCAAAACAGACACTCAACTTTTTAGGCTGAACTATAGGATACATTTTAAAATATACATTTTAACATAGACTTATAGAGGTGGTAAAAGAAATACCCAATAATGGCTTTAATTTAAAAAACTGAGCTTCCCAAACAGAAAGCTCTTACTTTTCCTAAGTTTCTATTTCCCAAGCTCCTTCAATCTACCTAACGCTCTTCAACTGTTCCTCTTCCACATTCATTTCCCTCAACCTCTTTGATTTTCTAAAATTCTGATTTAAGAGAAACATTAAGAACCTGATGATGAGCAGAACAGTGAAGTCTAGAAAACAAATAAACTACAGGCTTACTAGCCTACTACACTGTCACAAAGAAGAAGATTCGGTTCAGAAGGATAAATCAGAACCAATAAATAAAAGTATAGTAGGAAAGATTTTAGTTTATATAATAAAAGACCTGCTAACAATTTATACTCGTTCACAACAGAACAAGAAGGTGCATGAGAAAGCACTGAGCCGCCTATATGGATTACCCAGGTAAAGACCAGTTTCCACGGGTCATTTATACCATAGAGGTAATTCTGATAGTGGTTTGAAGTGTACATGGCCTTATGTAAGATCACTTCAATCAAATTAGTGTTTCTGAGCACCTACTTCTGTGCATTGCGCCTTGGCAAAATAAATAAGAAATTCTCTACTCCAGGATGTCACATTTTAACAACAGAGATTAGCACATATTATATCCTGAAAAAAGGATTATTACGGAAGAACTGACCAAATTTTATGAGAACATAACAGACAAACAGTTTTATCAGAGGAAATGATCAGGCAAAGAGAGTAATATGACATGTCTACAAAGGTATCAATGAGGAAAGGACTGTGTAGTGTGAAGGCTACCAAAATAAATTACCACAAATTTAGTGGCTTAAAAAAAGAGAAATTTAGGGAGTTTCTGCTGTGGTACAGTGGGTTAGCAATTCAACTGCAGAAGCTTAGGTCACTGCAGAGGTGCAAGTTGTATTCCTGGCCCAGTTCAGTGGTTTAAAGGATATGGCATTGCTGCTGCTTCAGCGTAGGTCACAGCTGTAGCTCGGATTCAATTCCTGGCCCAGCAACTTCCATAGGCGGCAGTGGTAGCCATCAAAAAAAGAGAAAGAAATTCATTCTCTCACAGCCCCGGAAGCCAAAAGTCTGGATTTCGGGTGTTTTCAGAGTTAACACAACAGGTTCCAGAGGTTAGCACATGGATTTATCTTTTGTGGGGGTTACCATTCAAGCCATTGAAGTCCACCTTCTGGATCCCCCAAATTCACAATGTCTCTCACACAAAACACATTCACCCCAGTGCAACATCCCCCAACATAATCTCAACCTATTACAACATCAATTCTAAGTCCAAAAGTTCATGTAAATATCATCAGAAGTCTCAAATCTTATCATATGAATCATCTAAACCAGGTATGAGCCCTGTATGATTCATCCAGGGACAAAATTTTTTGCCATATGTGAATGTATAAAACTAAAAAAATAACATGCTTCTACAATACAATGGTGAGATAAGCATTTTAAATTCCAAAGGCCGACATTCCAATTCCAAAAGGGAGAAAGTAGAAAATAAAGGAGTCATCAGACTCAAGCAAGTTCAAACTCCAACAAAAGTTCCTATTAGGTTTCAAACCCTGAGCCTAATACTCTGTGGCTTATTGCTCTACCCTCTATGCTGCCTGCTATGGCTTTGCCTTCAGTGTCATTCCTTTTTCTTGAAAGGTAGCACATGTTAGCAGCTAAGCAGTTCTATAAGCCAACTTTCCGTTGATAGAATTCTGGAAGTCTAAGAGCCTTCTCTCATTTCATCCTGTTTCTGTCCCTTTTGACCCAAGCTGGCAGTGTTCCTGTTGATGCAACAATCAAAACCTTTCTGGTTCTCCTGTGTATCTCACCAGGGTCATGCCATTACAAAAACATCCTCCACTGATCCTTCTCCCGGATAAGCCCCTCTTTATTCCTGGCTTCTGCTGAGATAGTTGAGTGGGCCCATGAGTCATATACCTACCTATACAACAGAAGGTATCCAGCCAAATACAAAAGGTATTTGGCCTTCTTTACAAAGCACACATTTCCAACACTGAGTTTCCCAGTTTTAGCATCGTTTATAATCTGGATTGGCTGAGAACCTCCCAAATTACCAAAAGCTGCTTCCTTTTTTCTTAACAGTTCCTTTTTCAATTTCTCTTTGCTCTTGCATTTTACTATAAGCAACAAGGAGAAACCAGGTGATACACCTTTAATACTTTGCTTGGAAATCCTCTTAACTATCCAAGTTCATCACTTATGTGTTCTGCTTTCCACACAACTGTAGAATCCAATTCTGCCAGCTTTCTACCACTATACAACAGTCGTCCTTCTTCATTTCCAATGACACACCCCTCATTTCCTTCTAAACCCTTGCCAGAAGCACCTTTAATGTTCATATTTCTACCAATGTTTTATTCATGATACATATCCTCTAAGATGACAGAAGCTTCTTCTATTGTGCTCCTTGCTTTCTCCTAAGTCCTTACCAGAATTACCTTAAATGTCTATATTTCTGCCAACAGTCTCAAGGCAATCAAGGCTTTTTCTACCACATTTCTCAAAACTCCTCCAGCATCTGCCAGATTCAACAGGTATTTTTACATTTTTAGGTATTTGTTACAGCAGCAACTCTCTTCAAGGTACAAAATCAAATTAGTTTCCTATGGCTGATGTAATAAATAACCAAAAATTGGGTGACTTTAAACAACAGAAACTTACTGTCTCACAGTTCTGAAGAAGTCCAAAATCAAAGTATTGATAGGGCTACACTTCCTCCAAAGGATCTAGGGGGAGAACCTTTCCTTGGCCCTTCCAGCTTTTGGAGGCTTCAGGTGTTCCTTGATTTATGGCTACATCAACCCAATCTGTCTCCATTCACATGTCCTTCTCCTCTTTGTATGTGTCTTCTCCTCCCTGCATCTTTCAATGATACTGAATTTAGCACCCATTCAGATGCATAACGATCTTGTCTTAAGACCCTTAAGTACATCGGCAAAGATCCTTTTTCCAATAAGGTTACATTCAGAGGTTCCAGGGAATAGGACGTGGACATATCTTTTTTGATGCTGCATTCCAACCCACTACAAATGATTAGGTTGGTATGTCAGAGTGAGGCTGGATTGTGAAGGACCTGAGGAGGATCCTACAGGAGTTCCAGCTCTGAAACACTTGAGGCAAGTAGAAATTTAAACATTGCAACTTCCAGCCCAAGACTGGAAGAAGTTAGATTTGGAACTGAATATGGAATCAGATTCACACAAGCAATGGGAGAAACTGAAGGAAAGACAAAGGAAGGGAACATATTTTAAACTAG
Source organism: Sus scrofa (assembly GCF_054392235.1). NCBI lineage: Eukaryota > Metazoa > Chordata > Mammalia > Artiodactyla > Suidae > Sus > Sus scrofa. The sequence goes on from NC_139393.1 coordinate 72,696,021, forward strand.
AATACTTTATTCAATAACTGTTTTATTAGAACTGATACCACAGAAATACAAGGGATCATAAGAGACACTATGAATAATTATACACCAAATTGGACAACCCAGAAAAAATGACAGACTTCTAGAAATATACAACCTCTCAAGACTGACTCGTGAAATAGAAAAATCCAAACAAACTGATTGTCAGTAAGGAAAATGAATCAGTAATCAAGAGCTTCCCAACAGAAGTCCAGGACCAGATTGCTTCATAGTGAATTCTACCAAACATTTAAATAAGAATACAGGAGTTCCTGTTGCTGCTCAGTGGTTAACAAATCCGACTAGGAACGATGAGGTTGCGTGTTTGATCCCTGGCCTTGCTCAGTGGGTTAAGGATCCGGTGTTGCCAGGAGCTGTGGTATAGGCTGCAGATGCAGCTCGGATCCCACATTGCTATGGCTCTAGCGTAGGCCAGTGGCTACAGCTCCGATTCGACCCCCAGCATGGGAACCTCCATATGCCGCAGAAGCAGCCCAAGAAAATGGCAAAAAGACCAAAAAAAAAAAAAATTAATATCAATTCTCAAGCTCTTCCAAAAATAGAAAAGGAAGGAACGCTCCCAAACTCATTTTACAAGGCCAGCATTATCCTGGTACCAAAACTAGAAACATACACAACAGGAAAAGAAAATTACAGGTCAATATACTTCATGAACATAACTGCAAATATCCGCAGGTAAATATTGGCAAACTGAATATGACAATACATTAAAAAGACCATATATCATGATCAAGTGGGATTTATTCCAGGGATGCAAGTATGGTTCAACATCCAAAAATCAATAAATGTGAAATACATTAACAAATGAAAAATAAAAATCATACAATCATCTCAATAGACGCAAAAAAAGCATTTGAAAAAATTCAACATCCATGAAGATTAAAAACTCAAAAAAGTATAGAGGGAATTGTACCTCAACATAATAAAGGCCATAAACAAACAAGCCCACAGCTAAAATCATACTCAAGAAAAGCTGAAAGCTAAAAGCTTTTCTTCTAAGATCAAGAACAAGATCAAGGATGCCCACTCACATCACTTTTACTGAGCATAGTACTTTAAGTCCTAGCCAAAGCAATCAAGCAAGAAATAAAGGCATCCAAATCAGAAACGAAGAAAGAAAACTATCATTATTTGCAAGTAACATGACATTATACATCAAAAACCTAGAAGACTCCACAAAAAAAAAACCTGTTAAAACTAATATATGAATTCAGTAAAGTTGCAGCACACAAAAATCTGTTGGATTTCTGTACACTAATAACAACCCATAAGAGAAATTTTTTCAAAATCCTGTTTACAATTGCATCAAAAAATACCTAGGAATAAATATAATCAAGGGGGTAAATGATGTGTACACTGAAAACTTAAAGATATTCATTGATCAAAGAAATTGAAGATAATACAAATAAATGGGAACATACTCTGTGTCCATGCATTGAATATTGTTGAAATTTATACACAGTACAAGGCAATCTACAGAGTCAACACAATCCCTATCAAAATTCCAATGGCATTATTCAGATGCAGAACAAACAATATTAAAATTTCTATGGAACCACAAAAGACCCCCAAAATTCAACACTCTTGAGAAAGAACAGCAAAGCTAGAAGTATTATGGGCATTGATATTACACAGCTACATAATGAAGACAGTATTAGATCGGCACACATAGATCAATGGGACATAATAGCCCAGAATCAAATCCATGCATATATGGTCAATTTATTTATGACAAAGAAGTCAAGGACAGACAACTGGGAAAGAACATTCTCTTCAGTAAATGGTGTTGGGAAAAGTAGAGAAGTGCATGCAAAAGAATCAAACTAGACCACTACATTACACCATACAAAAAAATTAACTTAAAATGCTTAAAGACTTGAACATAAGACCTGAAATCATAAAACTCCTATAAGAAAACATAGGCAATAAGTTCTCTGACAGTGGTCTTGGTAATGTTTTTGTTTTTTTGTATTTGACACCAAAAAACAAAGGCAACGAATGCAAAAATATCCAAATGGGGCAACATCAAATTAAAATGCCTCTGCACAGCAAAGAAAATCATCAAGAAGGCACCTACCAAATGGGTGAAAATATCTGCAAATCATATATCTGATAAGGGGTTAGTAACCAAAATACAGAAAGAACTCATACAAGTCAACAGCAAAAAGCTCAAATAATCCAATTAAAAGCTGGACAAAGAATCTGAATAGACACTTTTCCAAAGAAGACACATAAATGTCCAGGAGGTACATGAAAAGGCACTCAACATCACTAATTATCAGTGATGTGCAAAAACCACAGTGAGATACCACCTCACACCTGTTAGAATGGATATCATCAAAAAGACAAGAGATAACAGGTGTTAACGTGGACGTGGACAAAAAGGAGTCCCTGTGAACTGTTGATAGGAATGTAAACTGATGCAGCCACTATAGAAAATAGTGTGGTGGCTCCTCAAAAAATTAAAAAAAAAAAAAAAAAAACCTATCATATGATCCAGCAATTCCACTTCTGGGTACTTATCTAAAGAAAATGAAAACATTATCACTGGGAAAATGTATGCATGCCTAAGTTCAGTTCTGTGTCATTTACAATGGCCAAGATAAGAAAACAACTTAAGAATCAATTGAAGAATGGTTATCAAAAGTGTGGTCTCTCTCTCACTCACACACACACACACACACACACACACACACACGGGAATATTATTCAGCCATGTAAAAGAAATCCTGCTATTTGTGACAATATAGCTTGACCTTGAGGACACTGTCTCAGTGACTCAGTGAAATAAGTCATACAGAGAGAGACAAACACCCTAAGAAATCTTAAACACAACAACAACAAACAAATGCGCTCATATAGAGAGAACACGTTGGAGATTGGGACCAGAGGCAGGAAGGCAGATGGGTGAAACGCGTAGAAGAGGTCAAAAGGAACACATTTTCAGCTACACAATAAACAAGTCATGGGCTATAGTGAGTGTATGATGACTACAGTTAATAATGTATTGCACATTAGAAAGCTGCTAAGAGATCCTAAAAGTTCTCAACAAAAGAAAAAAAAACTTTCTGCATGGTGACAGATGTTACCTAGACTTACTGTGGTGCTGATTTCACGGCATATAAATATGCCAAATCATTATGTTGGTCACCTGAAACTAACATGGTCCATCAATTATATCTCAATACCTAGTCACTTGTGATGGAACATGATGGAAGATAACGTGAGAAAAAAAGAATGTACATATGCGCATGTATGACTGGGTTACTTTGCTGTACAGCAGCAACTGACAAAACATTCCAAATCAACAATAGGAAAAAACAAAAATCCTAAAAAATCTGTTTTAGTATCTTATGCATCTAATGTCTCATATAGAGTGATGAAGTCTCTTTTTAGAACCATAAGCCGTTGCTTTGGTGAACTACGAAAGCGAGTGGCATTAAAATTAACTTCAAGCTGGCTAAAGGCAAGAACTCTCAAATTGTGTTTAACTTCTGGAATACTAAACAAAATTCAACAGCTTCAAGTTTCTCCGCAGTAAATGATACCTTATGCACTAACTGCAGTGGGGGAGATTCAGAAAGAAGGAATGGCTATGGGGAAGCTGTCTTCCCCACAGGCAGCCCAGGAACTGACCGAATCACGTTAATTTATGAAATTAGGTGCTTCAAGTACCGGTGCCGAAAACTAACCGCCTACATCAAGAGACGTGCTCACATTAAACGCCGCGGTCCACCTCCCATTCTTTCTTTCCTCGTTCGTAAATTCTAATAAAACCCAAAGGAATCAAAGTTTTAAAAACCGTGGGTGAGGCAAAGTACGAACCGCGGGCGGCAAGGAGTTGCAAGTGAGCGCGGAGCAGACGGCGGCAGGGGAGGAGGTGATGCTCTGAGGGTCAAGCCCGAGCGGCGAGTGCGAGGAGCCGGCGTCCGAGGCGCCGTCGGGGTCCCGGCGCGCCCGGAGGCCAGCCGGACCCGCCCTCCGCGCGGGCTCGGCACCGGTCTGGCCCGCACTCACCTGGCCTCCAGCAGCAGCGGGGTCTCGGGCCACTTCGCGGTCAAGTGGGCGGTCACCGCCTTGGACGCGGAGGCCGTCCCGGCGCCAAGCAGCAAGAGCCACAGTGCCGTGGAGCTCAGGAGCAGCCGCACGGCGTCGGCGGCCTCTGCCATGGCGCGGAGGGAGAAGCGCAAGCCCCTCGGACCCGACGCCCACAGCCCAGCCCGCAGGCGCCACGCTACCGCCGGCTCCTCCCGCCGCGCAGCCTCCCACTTCCGGTGGGGGGAGCCCGAGTCCGTTACTCGGGCCGGGCCTTGGCGTGTGCCGGGCGCATGCGCCGAGCGCTCCGAGCCAGCCCAGGAGCCCCCAGGGCGGACCCCGAGCCACGTTGGTGCGGGCGGGGCCGGAATGCGGAACGTTCTGGAAGCTCCCGTGATTCCGCGACCTTCTTGGACAGACAGGACGCACAGCCGGGAAACTGAACTGGGCTTTTGGCCCATTGAGGTTGGCTGGATATGGCAAAATCTGGAGACGAAGGCAGGAACTAGCGTGAATGTTATCCACAGATGGAAACTAAATCCTAACAAAGACAAGGACCTACCTCGTGGGATTGTCAGATTTTATTGCTTATGCAGATCACCTGGTAGAACTTTGCCAAAGCACAATGCCCAGACCACACCACTCACCAATTACATGGGACTCTGGGAGCGAGAGTCTGGCATCAACAATATTTAACCTGCCCTTCCCTCCAGGTGCTTTAAGTATGCAATCATGTTTGAAAACCAGTGACATCACCTGGAGTGCTTGTTAAGACACGTGGTGCTGGGCCTCATCCCATTGTTTCTGAATTCAGTAAATCCGGTGTGTGGTGTAAGAATTTGCATTTCATGTGCATCAAATTCCTAGGTGATGCTGATACTGCTGGGTAGTAACAGTGCTTTTAGCCGTTGTCCTCAAAAGTGGACCAGAGGAGTTACTTAGTGGCCTAGCGGTTAAGGATTCATTCAGCTGTAGTAGTCACTGCGGTGGCTGGGGTTGGATCCCTGGCTCAGGATTCTGAATGCGAGGATGTAGTCACCTCCCCGCCCCCAAAAAAGTCCACAGACCAGAAGCTTCAACATCACCTGTGAGCTCATTAGAAATGCAGAATCCCAGGCCCCATCCCAGCCCTACTGAATCCAAACCACAGTTTAGCAGGCACCCCAGGTGATACCGGTGCTCATTAAAGTTTTGAAAAGAGCTGTTTTAGAGGATTATAGGTGAAAACGCGTAGAAAAATGGTAGTTGCTTTTTATCATTATTAGCCAAAATTATGCTGCTGGGATTGAGTCTCAGTTTCAACCAAGGACTGTCTGACCCCAAAATTCATGCATTTGCTACATCAGGTTTAAAGACAAAACTTTGGAACAGAGTGAAGTTGTTTTCCAGTATGTATGACTCATCAACTCAAAATACTCAGTTTTATTTAACTGGGCAGAGGTGGAACCTCAAGATTCTGGCTCCAAGTCAGGCATGATTCTTTTTCTATTCAGAAGAGAGTAAATCTATTATAAATATTAAAATATATGGTAAAGAGAAGCAGCAGCTGGGAAAACTAGTTTAGGGGATGCACTGATCCATTCCTTTTCTCCCTACACCCTTGCCGTATGGGGGATCCGGGTCTCTGGAAGTTGCCAAAATGTGATCACTTCACTTTCGTTTCGCCTCATTTGCTTAGTATATATCTTTCCTTGGAAGACCTTGCTCTGGAAATGCTACTCAGGTGTCACTTCCTGAGTTTATCCTTCATTGCCTCTATTTCTCCCACTTGGTATGATCTTTCCCTCCTTTAAATTCCCATAAGCTCTTTATTTTAACTGTCATATTCCATTTATAATTCTCACTTTAGCATTTGAATACAGTACTTATTTATTCTCCTACTTGAGAATGATATATTCCCAGAGGGTTCATGCCTTATTCATTTTTAGCATCCCTTGCAGCACCTAGCACAGTACACGTTATCGGGGCTCAATAAATATTGAAGAGTCCTTGTTTTATGGATTTGTAGGCAGAAATCTAAGGCAGATGAGTAAGGAACTTCATTTCTGTCCACAGAGCATAAGAAAAAAATATATTTTGAATCTTTCACAAGTATTTGCTTTAATTAACTCATTTCCACTTATTTTTGGACTGAATTTTTGACTGAGATTGTGGGATGGAGGAAATAAGCTATTGGCAGTGACTGTCTTAAATGTCGGCACATATGATGGGTTGCAAATCTTTAAGAAATGGTTTGCCATATAAAAAGGCACATGGGGAGCTCCCACTGTAGCACAGTGGGTTAGGAATCCAACTGCAGGACTTCCTGCTGTGGTGCAATGGGATCAGCAGTGTCTTGGGAGTACTGGGACCTGGGTTTGATCCCCAGCCTGGCACAGTGGGTTAAGGATCTGGCATTGCCGCAGCTGCACCTTAGGTCACAACTTCGGCTAGGATCTGATCCCTGGCCCAGGAACTCCATATGCCGTGGGGCAGCTGAGAAAAAAAAATTTTTTTAATTAAAAAAAAATTCCAACTGCAGTGGCTTGGGTCCTCGCAGAGGTGGTCCCCAGCTAGAGTAGTGGAGTAAAGGATCCAGCATTGCCACAATTGCAGCATGGGTCACAGCCGTGGATTGAATTCAATCCCTGGCCAGGGAACTTCCATATACTATGGGTGCAGACATGAAAAAAAAGTCACATTAAACACACTATTAAAGAACATGACTAAAAATACATTTTAATATACATTCCTGTACATTTGAGTTCAGAATAGTGAGGAGTCCTATATTTCTCTTTCAAAGAGAATGAAATTAATGCAGGGGTATTTATTTACATAATTATTATACATTTTAGCTTATTTTCCTATAAATTTAAGCGGGTTTGAAATATTCCTCAGGCAGACCATCCCTAGGCATAATTTTCTACTGCAGAACAAAAGAGTAGACATGAGTGATATTTTTTATTGTTATTTCCCCAATACAGTTTTTTTCTACTATACAGCATGTTGACCCAGTTACACATACATGTATACATTCTTTTTTCTCACATTATCATGCTCCATCATAAGTAACAGGACATAGCTCTCAGTACTACACAGCAGGATCTCGTTGCTAATCCATTCCAAAAGCAATAGTTTGCATCTATTAACCTCAAGCTCCCAATCCATCCCACTTTCTCTTCCTCCCCCTTGGCAACCACAAGTCCATTCTCCAAGTCCATGATTTTCTTTTCTGTGGAAAGGTTCGTTTGTGCCATATATTAGATTCCAGATATAAGTGATATCATATGGTATTTGTCTTTCTCTTTCTGACTTACTTCACTCAATATGAGAGTCTCTGGTTCCATCCATGTTGCTGCAAATGGCATTATTTTGTTCTTTTTATGGCTGAATAGTATTCCATTGTGTATATATACCACATCTTCCGAATCCAATCATCTGTAAATGGACATTTGGGTTGTTTCCATGTCCTGGCTATTGTGAATAGTGCTGCAATGAACATGCAGGTGCATGTGTCTCTTTTAAGAGTTTTGTCCGGATAGATGCCCAAGAGTGGGATTGCGGGGTCATATGGTAGTTCTATGTATAGTTTTCTAAGGTACTTCCATACTGATCTCCATAGTGGTTGTACCAGGTTACATTCCCAGCAACAGTGCAGGAGGGTTCCCTTTTCTCCACACCCGCTCCAGCATTTGTTATTTGTGGACTTATGAATGATGGCCATTCTGACTGGTGTGAGGTGGTATCTCATGGTAGTTTTGATTTGCATTTCTCTCATAAACAGGGATGTTGAGTATTTTTTCATGTGCTTCTTGGTCATCTGTATATCTTCCTTGGAGAAATGCCTATTCAGATCTTTTGCCCATTTTTCCATTGGGTTGTTGGCTTTTTCCTATTGAGTTGCTTAAGTTGCTTGTATAAATTAGCAATCAAGCCCTTGTCAGTTGCATCATTTGAAAGTATTTTCTCCCAATCTGTAAGTTGTCTTTTTGGGATTTTTTTTCTGGTTTCCTTTGCTGTGCAAAAGCTTGTCAGTTTGATTATATTTAGTGTTGAAGGATGTCATCAGAGGACGTGACTGCTAGCTGACCCTTGAGGGGGACCTGGGCAATCAGAGACTCCTAGCCCCTGCCCCATCCTTGCAATGTACATGTTACCCACAGCTCCCTGCACTAGGAGGCACTTCAAGGAAGCAGCCTTGAGAGAATACCATTATTGAGACCATCTGGACTATATACGTGCCTGAACCCTGTTACAGCCTCTATATTAATGTTTAAGACTCTGGCAAGTAGATGCAGAGCTCTGTTCGTCTTGCAGCCTGGTAAGTTCCCTCACTGTTGAAAACTGTCACCTACCAATCTGGAGTGCTCTTCCTAATTCTGGTCTCTCTTCGCCCTCTCAATTTAGGGGCCAGATTCTAATTTCACCTGGGGGGACTCCTGAAGTTTTCAAACAACATGGTCTCTTCTAAATGTCATTTCTATTTTAGAAAAACTAGAATGCAAAAATTAAGTGACTCAGCAAAGGTCATTCAAGTGCAGTTCCTGACGTGGCTCAGTGGAAACACATCTGACTAGTATCCATGAGGATGCAGGTTCGATCCCTGGCCTCACCCAATGCTTTGGGAATCCGGCATTGCCATGAGCTGTGGTATAGGTCTCAGACAAGGCTCAGATCCTGCATTACTGTGGCTGTGGTGTAGGCTGGCAGATGCAGCTCTGATTAGACCTCTAGCCTGGGAATCTCCAATGCCATGGGTGCAGCCCTAAAAAAAAAAAAAAAAAAAAAAAGAGGTCACTCAACTAAGTGAAGCAGCAAAGTGTCCTAACACCCATTATCAATAACTCTTTAGCACAGATTGGCTGTGAACTGAATGTAGCTCAGGGACACAATTGTACTTTAATATTTCTTAGCAAAATCTTATTCAGAGTTATCCACATTGGGGTAATATGAATGAAAATCGATGATGATAGCAGTTTTCATTGTATGTGGAAGAAGGGATTAATGAGTGTTTTATAATAAGAATATCGTGTTTAATAGAATAAATCATTTTGAATTTTTTTAGGTACAGCATAGACTGTGTTTATTTAACGAAAATAGTGGTATTATGTAAGGATAAATTTACTGTCAAATTACCATGTCGTAGAATAAACCTTTAATTCTCTCTGCCTAAATGAAATTTCACAGCTGATTAAAAAATATCACCCTGTAGGTCTTGCAGACTTCCCTTCTTAAGAAATACCTTATTCTCATTTTTCATTTGAATATCTTAAATACAACAATTTCCCCTTGTCCTTAGGGAATATGTTCCAAAACCCCCAGCAAATGCCTGAAACCGTAGGTAGTACTCCATAGACACTACTTTTCCTGTGCACACACACTTATGATTAATTAAACACAGAGATTGGCAACAATAACTAATAATGAAATAGAGCACTGGGAACTATGTCTGGTCACTTATGATGGAGCATGATCATATAAGAAAAAAGAATATATACATGTACGTATAACTGGGTCACCTTACTGTACAGTAGAAATTGACAGAACACTGTAAACCAGCTATAAAGGAAAAAATAAAAATCATTATAAATGAAAAAAAAAATAAGCCGAAGACCTGAACAGACACCTCACCAAAGAAGATATGCAGATGACAAATAAATATATGGAAAGATGAAAAATAATAATAATAAAATAAAAAATTATAACAGTATATTATGATAAAAGTTGTATGAATGTGGTCTCTCCCTCTCAAAATACCTTATTGTGCAAACATAAAGCTTTACAGTGTGTAACTGTTTATCACACACTGGCCATAACTTTTGCACCTCGAGGTGCAACAGCAAAACTAGCAAAAATTCACCTTTCCTTCTTCACAATTTCATGGATAGAAGATTCATTCTTATCATCGATCTTAGCGACCTCAGCATATGATTTTTTCTTTCCTTATTAGGGCAAGAACTTTTACCATCACACTTAAAGGGAGCACTTTATGGCTTCTCTTTGGCGTACCCGATTTGCCATCATCACTACTCTTGGACTTTGGGACCATTATTAAGTAAAATAAGGGTGACTTGAATGCAAAGCACCCTGGTACCCCAACAGTTAATAACCCAGACAGATGGTTACTAAGTGATACACTAGACAGAAGGATGACCTCTCACCCCCACGCATCCCAACGCATCCTAGGTGGGATGGCTCAAGATTTCATCCCTCTGTTGGGAAGGGAGCACAATTTAAAACTTACACATTGCTTATTTCTGGAATTTTCTTTTTAATATTTTGGACCACAGTTGGTCATGTGTAACTGAAACCCCAGAAAGTGAAACCACAGATAAGAGGAGGCTACTGCATGAAAGTCCTGCTCTTCATTCCAGATGGGAAGAATTTACAGACTTATGTAATTTGTCATGCTTTTCCTCCCTAGGCAAGATTATACCAAAATCATAATCAAATGAGTAGTGGTTTCGTTTCCTTTTAGTATCAGCAGTAAATTTGATTTTTATAGGTTTGCATATTTTATTGAAAATAGATTACAAGTGCCTCACAAATGTCTAACTCTAGGTACACTTGATGAAATTTTCAAATGCAAAATTACCATGTGAAATATGCAAATTTTAGCTTAATCATTTGGGATGATATTAGAACTTGAAATCTGCTATTTAACAACCTTCTATACAAATATACATGGTCATGGAGTCTGTTGTGGCACAGTGGTTAACGAATCCGACTAGGAACCATGAAGTTGCCGGTTCGGTCCCTGGCCTTGCTCAGTGGGTTAAGGATCTGGTGTTGCTGTGAGCTGTGGTGTAGGTCACAGACACCGCTCAGATCCCACATTGCTGTGGCTCTGGTGTAGACTAGTGGCTATAGCTCTGATTAGACCCCTAGCCTAGGAAACTCCATATGCTGCAGAAGCGGCCCAAGAAATGGCAAAAAGACAAAAAACAAAAAAAACCAAAAACAAACAAACAAAAAAAAACAAAAAAAAAAAAACAAATATACATGGTCAGTATTTATAATTATGTATTCCAAGTTTTTTAAGTCATTATTCTGTTCCTTCTATTATTTGTTTTGTTTCTTCAACAAAACACAAAGGATTGAAATGTGTTGGTTGAAGACAAACATATATTCCACTTTCACATAGTCTGGTAGAAGTTTGTGCTTTTGTCTAATATGTCTCTTGTCACATTTGTCTAGTAGAAGTTATGTGCACAAAATCATCATTTTCCTTGAAATATATCATTTATTGTCTATGGGAAGGTGAGTGTATCAACTATTTGGGGAATGCTGAGATAAAAGAAATGGTTAATGTCTTCGAAGGGCTTACAGTAGAGAAAGGATGTATGAACATATATTAATATATTATCATAGAGAAAAGTTAGTAAAATGCTATGAAAGTCCAGAAGACACAGTTTTAAGAAATCTTGCTGAACCAATAAACAAATGAACATCTTTAACAAATTTTCTCATTAAAATTATTTCCTGAGTTAAAATCTAGCACTTTGAGAAGGTGCGCAAATTCTTTTGAGTCCTTAGGGATGCATCTGAAACATACTGTCATAATTATGGAAAATAGAAATAGGCATGCATAGAACAATTATGTCATGAAACATAAATGTTACATGTTTTCATGGTCTCACACCCTAAGTGTCATTGTCATCTGGTTGGAAAGGTAGTACAAAAAAGTAAATAAGACGTTTTATGTGACAAGATTTGAAGGTCTGGCACATTACAATAACTGTGACAAGAATTAAAGGAGGAGGCTGTCTCAAGAGACGCCTCACAGAATAGGTGGTGTGACTATCCTTTGGGGAAATCATGGGAAACTTAGGCATCTGCTTTGCCATTGTCGCAGGGATGCAGCCATAGACAGTATGTAAACAATTGGATGTGGACGTGTTCTGAAGAACTACACTTATGAACACCGAATTTCCTGTTTTCACGTATCATCAAATCTTCTTCTCCTTTTGCTCTTTTTTAAAATTAAAAAATGTAACAAGTATGTTTAATTCCCCAGGCTATACACATTTGGCCCATGGGCCATAGTGTGCCAACCCTCGCTTTATAGGAAATTCTGCAGGAAATCTATATAAGAAAGCTCATAGAATTATTGTTTGTAACAACGACAGAAACCTAGATGCATAGTCCACTGAAGTATTTTCAGTGTTTTCATTTTGAGGCAATGAATTTGCCTGGAAACTAGGGGAAGTTAGATTCTAGAAGCCAAAAGACAATTTGTAAGGCAATTTGTAAGGCAATGGACGAATGTAAATAAATATCTTCTGGTCTAGTATAAGTACCATAATGTGGGTTTAATTCATTGAAGAATCACTTGGAAGTCAAATGGCAGTAAATTCAGACATGTCTTTATTTAAAAAAATAATATAATTCAAAAGTAACAAAATATCAAAACTTAGTGTTGATTGTTATCTTGAATCTGTTATATTTGCAGCTGCAAGTGCTAAAAAATCACTTTGTCTAAAATTAGTTGTATCAAGTATCATGAGCCAAGAAAATTTACGTCATTTGTGTTATTTCGGTTTAAAGAAAAAAAAAAATCCTCCTGACCCAGCAGCTGATCTTAATATAATCAAATAAAAAATTTGTTTCGTTTCAACAGCTAAAACTTGATTATTCTTGCCTCACTAAAGGAAGATCTAGAGAAATTCATTCTTCCCATTTACCTTCTCATCTGATTCTGAGGGCATAATTCAGCTCTATAATTGGGAAGGGAGAATTCTGGAAAATAAAAAGGTCTGGAGGCATTTCCAGCAGCTCATCAAATAGGGATTTTTTTTTTCTTTTTTTTTTTTTAAGGGCTGCACCTGCAGCATATGGAAGTTCCCAAGCTAGGGGTTGAATTGGAGCTGCAGCTGTGGCCTCCACCACAGTCACAGCAACTTGGGATCTGAGTGGCATCTGTGATCTATGCCACAGCTCATGGCAATGCTGGATCCTTAACCCACTGAGCAAGGCCAAGGATTGAACCCAATCCTTATAGTTACTAGTTGGGTTCCTTACCCTGAGCCACAACGGGAATGCCTATTTTTTTTATGAATGTTGTGTCAGATGGAGATACTGGGAAGGGCAGAGAGATTGAGAAAAAGTGAGGATTTACAATGTTAGCCGACTTGGTAACCTTTTTATTTATTTTCACTTTTGCCTCCATTGACTTTTTTTTTCTCTTCCCTCTTTGTTTTCTTCTTATGGCCACATCTGTAGCATATGGAAATTCCCAGGCCAGGGGTTGAATTGGAGCTGTAGCTGTGGCCCATGCCACAGCCAGGGCAACACCAGATCTGAGCCACATTTGTGACTTAAACTGCAGCTTACAGTAATGCCAGATCCTTAACCCACTGAGCGAGGCCAGGGATTGAATCCACATCATGGAGACTATGTTGGGTTCTTAACCCGCTGAGCCACGACAGGGAACTTCACGTCCCTTTTTCATTTCCCTTCCAATGTTTATCTGATCTCACTCATGTTTGATGTAGCGTGAATGCATTTCCCAACCTGAGCTAGCGTTGACAGAAGGCTATTTGCCAGAGCTCTCTGAAGTGTTCAGAGGTCATTCGTGCCCACAGCCTCGCTGGAAGAAAAAGGGCCTGGCCACAACTTAGAGGACACGGGGTGTTCTGCTTTACAAGGTCCTCACTTTATCCATCCTTGGCTTTTGTACTCCTTCCCCTGTAGTTCAGGCCTCTCTCCTCACATCACCACTTGTAGCTCAGGGGTGCTGCTTCCTCCTCCCAAACTATATAACCATCCAGAAGACAAGCCCTTTGGTCTTTGGCCCCAGCGATGTTTCGTCTGTCTACTTTTTCCGAATCATTTTGCATCCACAAAATGTGGGGCTGGAACCTCTAAAGATCGGGCGGGGGGGAATGCATATGAAGGTACTTCTCAGAAACATCACAGAGGGGGTTAATAGGTAATAGGTAAATATGGCTCAGAGGGTACATATGACAGCCATGGGTGGCAAAATTTCCTGAAGGTTGGCTACTGGGGAGCCAGGTGCAGGACTTAGGTATTTCAGTGCATTATGTTAATATATTAACATATGTGACTATGATGAAGATTAAACTGCCAAAGTGAGCACTCTATGGGTATTCAAAACACAGTAAAGAGAGGACAAAACTCCAGGGATGATGGCACTGACTTAGGAGAACGTCTCACTGTTTTTTATTTCATTATAATGCATCACAAGAAGTATGTGTAAAACTACATTAAATAATATCTATAAAATGCCTCATGCATACGTAGTATATAGAAGACACTAAAAATGCAAATAGAGAATTAATTGCATATCTTATCCATATGATCTATTTATCATATTACATTACAATTATATCATATTATAACACATTGTATCACTTTATCATTAATAAGAGCTTTATGAGATTAGCTTCAAGTTTCTTACTGTTTTAATTTTTGTGTTCCCATAGCAGAGCTTTATAGTCATACATTTCCCTTAATCAGTGGGTATATTAGTGTGGATTTTTATTGAATCCTACTGGGAATTCTAAGTCATATCGTCACCTAAAATTTATGTTCCAGGTTCCTATAATTCCAAACATCCGAATAATTTCTGTCATCGACTCAGAAGGTGTCTCTATGCATACCAGTTTCTCAGCTGTTTTGTCTGGATTTATATTTAGGCATTTGGCTTTCATTTTTATCTCAAATTCGGCCAGACTGGAAGAGTAGAATAGTAATACCAGCTGGCGTAGAGTTGAGCCTGTATCAGCATATTGATGTTCCTGCATCAGCATATTGGTGCTAGTAACACCAAAATGTCTGCCTGTCTCACAAAAGTGCCACATATTGGTATTAAACTGTTTGGTGACAAAAGGGAGCTGATAGGAATCGTTCCACAGAGTGGATGCACGGTTGCCCATTGGAAGAGAGAATGCTGCACAGTCAGGTGGCGCATTATCAGAATGACTTGAAACAAATCGATAGCCCCCCTCCCCCAACTGTCTATAATAAAGTGTAGTGACTTTCTGCTGGTCATTGATGATTAGCCATTAAGAGCAGAACACTTGATTTTGAGCGTGATTAAAACTGAAACTCACCATGACGGTATTTATAAAAACTGAAACTATTGCTCCATCTGAATAGGAAGGTAACTGGCTAATCAATATCTTTTCAATTGAAGAAACGCATATATACAGAAAAGTGCCCCTGTCATACTCATAAGGATCCGTGGATTTTCATACATCCATCATACTCATATAACCTTCACCAGGATAAAAAAAAAAAAATTACACATTGGCAGTACCTCTCCTGCCTCCTAACCGTCATTACCTATAGCTTTCTCTCCAAAGGTAATCACTAACCTGAATTCTTGCATGATGCATTACTTTTATTTGTTCTCGAACGTAATTTTACACCACTTTTGAGAGAGGTTTAAAGTGAAGAGTCTATTATCAGACACGTGATAGAAAGTTTATTCTGCAACAATGCGAAGAGCAAATGTGAACCCCAACACCAAGAAAGAGATGTTTAGTTCAGGTAAGAGAAGATGAAGAGTCAACAAGACAGGAAAGTAGGGCTGGAAAAAAAAAAAAAAGGAACGCACGTGTGTCTGGTTTGTGTGGAGCATGAGGGAGGCAGGCTTACATACAGTTTTCCAGCTCTGACAGTTGGATGGAGGTGGTTCTATCTCCATCAAGAAGACAGAGCAGGTCTTTGGGGAAAAGAGTCAAATTCAGAATTGGACATACTGAGTTTGAGGAGCGTTGTAGCAAGGAGATGGGTAGGATTCAAGATATTAGGATGTTAGAATGCAAAATCCTTGTTGATTGAGTGTGTGTGGGAAGACACATTAAAGGAATGACCATGTGAGTAATGGGACCCTCAGGGCTCTGGGATGGGCAGGTTGTAGTCCCTGAGCCAGGAGAACTGATGAGTTTTTGGACATATGGAGTTTGAGGGATTTGTGAGGAATCCAAATATAAATAGGTTGTGGGTAGGTGGATATATGAATCTTTGCTCCAAACATGCATTTTGGGGGCAGAAGATTAAAATAAAATATTTTAAACCATTCCGGAAAGTATAGAGTGCTCCATAGACTACTATTAGATATTATTTTTGTTGACTCCTTTAAAAAAGGTCCTGAATGTGACATCCAACGAGCCCATGATTAATTGCTGGAAGAGAAACCTCATTTGTGGTTTTGTGGAAGTAAAAGGAAGACATCAGCATTTTGTCACTGATGACAATGGCATCATGCCAGCCCGCGAAGCCGTTTCAGCCAGTGTTCATCAGAAATTATTCACCTAAATTTTAACTGGGAGGCAATTCACTTCTTCAAGAAAGGGATGTTAATTTTTTTCTTTAAAATTGGTTACTATCAATGGTGGCACTAAAAAATGCCTTTATTTGGGCCAGTAATTGGGTGGAACTGACGGCTTTCCTACATTCCAGAGTGAAAAGCCCTATTATCAAGAAAATGTTTTTTTGCTATGTCTCCGGAACTAGGAATAGAACATTGTCATCACCTTCATTGTCTGATTGTGGTGATTCATGTGGAAACCAGGGACACATCATGAAGAAAGTGGTATCGCGCTTGACTTCGAAGCTCTTGGGCTACATAGAAAAATCTGAAAAAGCTCTATAAAAATATCACAGAATGTTTTAGACAAGCCCATATACGCCTATGACATATAGTATATAATATATGATAATGTATATTATATATACATATATGTATATGTGTGTGTATATTATTTATGTGTGTATGTAAAATTCAGTCATGAGAAAGAAGGAAATACCACTATTTGCAACAACAAGGATGGACCTCGAGGGCATTATGCTTAAATCAAATAAGCCAGGTAGAGAAAACAAAGACTTCATGGTATTATTTATATGTGGAATCTAAAAGAAAAGAAAAAGAAAGTCAAACTCATAGAAGCAGAGCGTAGGAAAGGGGTTGCCAGAAAGTGGGGGAAATAAGGAGGTTGGTAAAAGGGCACAGACTTTCAGCTATAGGATGAATAAAGTCTGAGGATTTAATGAATAGCATGATCAGTGTAGTTGATAACATTGTATTGTATAATTGAAATTTGCTAAGAGAGTAGAACTTAAATGTTCTCACCCCCCCAAAAGACAGATAAATATCTAAAGTGATGGATGTACTCAGTTGATGGGGGAGCATCCTTTGGCAATGAGTGCATGTATCAAATCACCATGATGTACACTTTAAATATCCTATTATTCTATGCATCACTTATGCCTCAATAAATCAACAAAAGAAAAGGGGAAAAAAGAACAAACTTGAAGGGGAATGATAAACTCGACAACAGAAACCATTGATCCATTCCACCAGTCAGAATACATATTCAGGGAGTTCCCATCGTGGCACAGTGGTTAACAAATCCAACTAGGAACCATGAGGTTG
Organism: Sus scrofa; assembly: GCF_054392235.1. Lineage (NCBI taxonomy): Eukaryota > Metazoa > Chordata > Mammalia > Artiodactyla > Suidae > Sus > Sus scrofa. Next base: position 72,713,473 of record NC_139393.1, read on the forward strand.
CGGGTTCGATCCCTGCCCTTGCTCAGTGGGTTGAGGATCCGGCGTTGCCGTGAGCTGTGGTGTAGGTCGCAGACGTGGCTCGGATCCCGCGTTGCTGTGGCTCTGGCATAGGCTGGCAGCTACAGCTCCGATTCGACCCCTAGCCTGGGAATCTCCATATGCCGCGGAAGCGGCCCAAGAAATGGCAAAAAGAAAAAAAAAAAAAGAAAAGAATACATATTCACTGAGACTATGCCTAGTATTGAGGACACTAAGTATAAATATATCTCTTCTCTCAGGGTCCCTATATATTTGTGGAGAGACAAACCTATAAATAATTATGCAGGAGTTCCTGTCGTGGCTCAGTGGTTAGTGAATGAGACTAGTATCCATGAGGACATGGGTTCCATCCCTGGCCTCGCTCAGTGGCTTAAGGATTGGGCGCTGCCGTGAGCTGTGGTGTAGGTCACAGATGTGGCTTGGATCCCGTGTGGCTGTGGCATAGGCTGGTGGCTACAGCTCCTATTGGACCCCTAGCCTGGGAACCTCCATATGCCTCAGGTGCGCCCTAAAAAAAAATTATCATGCAAAAATATGAACTGTTAGTGGAGATATAGGCAACACTCCATAGGAGAAGAGATGGGGAGGGTACTTAACATTCCCAGTAAGGAATACGGCGCAGATAAAATGGTATGAAATAAAAGTAGAGGGATGAATTGGAATTCAAAGAGGCAGGGAAACTGGAGAGGCTCCCAATAGCCAGATTTATGGTAATTTGAAATAAAAGATGACAGTCATTAATTATAGTAAGTGGGATAAAAAACTCCTTAGATCCACAGTGATTCTCCAAAAAGAGAGAAAAGGAAAAGAGAGAGCAGTGGAGGTGGTGGGAGAAAGCAAGCTATTAAGTGTGGAAGGAATGAGAACACCAGAAAAATCAACATTGGAAACCCCCAATGTAATCTTGATTCAGACATGACTCACGAATAGATGCTAAAACCACTGGGTAAAATGATTTTGGAAAATGTGATATTTGAAGAGTGCTGAAGTATCACCCCAGAGTTTACTTATTAATTACACACGGAACAGCATCTTTGTAACAGAGTGATCTGGGGACACAGTCTTAACAAAGTGATCACATTTAGCATCTCATAGAGTGAGACATGATGTCGTGTGCCTTCTGATGAGGTGCAATCAGTGACACAATGTCACTTAATGGAGAACTTTTGGCCAAAATGTTAAACCTGAATCTATTCAAACCTCTAAACCTAATTTATACTTTATAGGAAATAGGAGGACGAGAGGAACAAGTTAAACAACATAATGAGAAGCAAATTCAGCACCTGGGAGCAGTCTGCAATAAACCTGGCCTCAACTTCTGTAGGTTAGTGCCTTATGTGGAAGAATGATGGGGCTGTCCTAGATGTAAAAAGATTTAAGGAAGATAAGGACAAAATACAATGTGTCTGCCTTGATTAGATATCTCCTTAAAAAATTATTATTAAGGACATTTGGGGGGAAACTGGGAGGAAATTTGAATATAAACTGGACATTTAGTTATATTGTGGAATGCTTCATTTTCTTAGTTATGATAAGGAAACTGTGGTTATTTAGGAGAGATTTATTCTTTGGAGATGCCTTAAGTTTCAAATGTCTGTGACACAGGGTTCCCATCATGGCTCCGAGGTAACAAACCCAACTGTATCCATGAGGACACGGGTTCCATCCCTGGCCTTGCTCAGTGGGGTAAGGATCCGGCATTGCCATGAGCTGTGGTGAAGGTTGAGGACACAGTTCCAATCCCGTGTTGCTGTGGCTGTGGTGTAGGCTGGTAGCTGTAGCTCCAATTCGACCTCTAGTCTGGGAACTTCCACATGCCTTAGGTGCAGCCCTAAAAAAACAAAAAATAAAATAAAATAAAATGTCTGTGACGCTTTCAAATGATTCAACAAAAAAAGTGTATAGTTGGCAAAATTGTTGAAACTAAATTGAGGATTTATAGGTGTTAATAGTGCAATAGTTCATTGCACTATTCTTTCAAGTTTTTTGCATGATTAAAATGTTTCAAAATAAAAAGGTTTTACTATTGTAAACCAGGAGAGAGCTCAAAATGATATTTGATCCTAACAAAATCATTTTGGTGCCATTTCTGTCTTGTTATGTTTATAAATGAACCATAATCTCTATCCACACCAGTTATTTCTCGAATTCTATTTGCACAATTTAATTTTTCTGCACAGGCATACTTAATTTTTCTTATACGGTATTATGAGTGCACTATAGCTTAATGACTATGTATGTGGGCTCTGGAGTAGGTTCTCTGTTTCAGTTTCTGAATTCCATCAACAGGGACTTTGTTCTTTCTGCTATAGTGTCCCCAGGGCTTAGCACACACCTGTCCCATAGAGAGCGCTTAAATAATACTTTTTAAAAACTTTTCATTTTGAAAAATTTTCAGACTTACCAAAAAGTTGCAAAAATAATAGAGTTCCATTTATCCTTCACCCAGCATCCTTAAATGTTAACCTTTTATATAATCATGTCACAATTACCAAAACCAGGTAAATAACATTGAAAAATGCATAATCTACATCAAATAATACTTTCAAAAAGAACGAATCTATAGAATAGGCAAAATAATAGTTGTTACCTCAAGCACATAACCCTCAGTAAGTTTTCACTTCCATTTTTTTTTTTCTTGTCTTTTTGTCTTTTTAGGGCTGCACTGGTAGCATATGAAGGTTCCCAGGCTAGGGGTCGAATTTTGGAGCTGTAGCCATCGGCCTACACCACAGCTACAGCAACTCGAGATCTGAGCCACATATGACCTACACCACAGTTCAGGGCAATGCCGGAACCTTAACCCACTGAACAAGGCCAGGGATCGAACCTATGTCCTCATGGATACTAGTCAGATTTGTTTCCACTGAGCCATGATGGGAACTCCTAGAATTTCTTTACAGAAGGGGCAGAGGGACAGCAATCAGGTTGGAAACAGAACCAGAGGATTTGAAGGTGTGTTTGCATAGCAAACATTGCTTGTATATAGCTTTTAATTTATCTGGCCCCACTGTCATGCCCACTCTGTCCAACTGTCTAGATCCTGGATCACTCCAGATTTAGGCATAAGCGGGAGCCACCTCGATCATATGCTGCAAGGAGTCATGTTGGAGACCATGGAAACTACTAAATGATGCAGTAAACAAATTTGGCGCACGTGCAAAAGCACAACCACTAAGAGACAGCTTTATCATTACCTGCACCTGATTTTGCTCATTAACCTACGTCACCTTCCCTAATAAAAGTCATGTGGGCTAAAGCGTAGGTGCCTTTGTTCTTCAGAACAGAGTGCCTCCTGGTCCCCCACTTTTCTAAATGTAGAGTCATTCGTTCAACATTTATTTATTTATTTATTTATTTACTTATTTATTTTGCCTTTTCTGGGGCTGCTTCCGCGGCATATGGAGGTTCCCAGGCTAGGGGATCTAATCGGAGCTGTAGCCACCGGCCTACACCACAGCCACAGCAACGCGGGATCTGAGCCGTGTCTGCGACCTACACCACAGCTTAGGGCAAGGGCAGAGCCTTAACCCACTGAGTGAGGCCAGGGATCAAACCCGCAACCTCATGGTTCCTAGTCGGATTTGTTAACCACTGAGCCATGACGGGAACTCCTCATTCAACATTTATTGAACTCTTACTATAAGCTCTGAGCAAACTCATGATGGTTCAGTGATCAATCAACCAACCAATCAATCAACCAAATATATAAGCAAACAAGCTAACAATCAAGCCAAACAAACAAACAAAAACCCCAAGACCCTTCCCTTCAGGGAGTTCAGTCCAACTGGGGTGAAAGATAAATAGCCAGTGATAAAAATAACAGATAAAACAAATGTGATCATGGAGTCACTTCCCCAAGACGCTGATGAAAGTGTCAGGGAACCAGGAGAGAGTTGCTGACACCAGGTAACAGAAATTACAGAGAAGCTACCAGAATTCTGAAGAAGTTATACACACACTTCCACTGACACAAAGTAGCACTGTCTCAAAATGTGGGGCTTCCTGGTCTTGGGGGGCTACTGCTTCAGAGATAGAATGGAGTCTTTTTTTTTTTTTTGGATTTTTTTTTTAAGGGCCACACCTGCAGCATATGGAAGTTCCCAGGCTAGGAGTTGAATCAGCGCTGCAGCTGCTGGCCTACACCACAGCCACAGCAATGTGGGATCCAGATCTGAGCCTTGTCTGTGACCTACACCACAGCTCACAGCAACACTGGATCCTTCACTCACTGATCGAGGCCAGGGATAGAACCTGCATCCTCATGGTTACTAGTCAGGTTTGTTTCTGCTGAGCCTCAACGGGAATTCCAAGATCGAGTCTTAAGCCGTTCTCAGGGCTTCCTATTTCAAACCTATGACCTGCTTCCTGATTTTTGCCATCTCAGACTCTCGGTGACTGCCTACGCTTCCTGGCCTAACACCAGATCTTTCTGGATTTTTAGACCAGGCAAATGTTGGCCTTCATTACTCTGACAAGGTGGCTTTAAGTCCCGCTAAGAGCCATCTAACATTGTCTGAGCCCATTCCAGGCTCCAATGCTGCAGAACGATGTGACAACAGGATATTTAACGTCACCACAATGTAACAGACATCCGCAGCCTTTCTGGTCATATTGTTGGATACAGTTCTTTTCTTAACTTTCTGTAGATGGCTCTCTCATGCCATGAATGAATGGAGACTACACCAGACTGGAGCAAAAACAAGCAATAACATTATTCTCCATTTGCTGCTATTCAATGCATCACCGTAATTTCTGGATGCTGAGTTTCCAGTGAGTATAAGAAAGACATATCGCCCAAATTCTGGTACTATATTCAGCTTTAACCAAATGAGGATTAAGGCTCATACCCCTATTAAAATCAAATCCTCATAAATTTCAAATGCAGTAAAACAACACCAAAAATTATACTGATAACTAAGACCAAAACATTATCAAATAGGATACCTAATTCATGCTTTGGAAAATACATATAATAAATCAGACTCTGATTATAGCATTTCACATTGGTAGGCTAAGAGTCCGTTATTAATTAAATACTTTCTTCTCAAAAAACAGAGTCTATATAACTTATCACTTTCTTGATTTTAAACATAGCATTTAAGTTACAGTCATTTTATCATTGAGTCTATGCAATCGCTTATATTGAGCATAATATATTGAATTACTTTTCAATAATGCAAATGAACATTTTATATCTTTTCCCATTAATTTAAATATGTAAAATTTTCAACTGAGTTGATTTACGTTGGGTCATAATTATAAAACATCCAAGAAACAGCTTTAAAATCAATGCAAAATATAAAAGGTACACATGACTGAGCAAGTATAAAAAAACTACAGCCACAAGCTATTAAACATACAATTAAAATGGATTTATTGCTCTTGGCTTTGATTTTTTTTCCCTCTCAGTTATTGAATCATTATAGGGATCCCTTGAGTTCAATTATAATTACACACATGCACATTATAATGTTTCACATATACATATAGTACATATATAGTCTTTAAAGCTGAAGTAATATAACAATATGTATGCAAATTTAAATGTGTAAAATTCAGGTAATTAAAAATTATGATTCCCTAAGCAGCTTTAACATACAGATAGTTATGAATCACTGCTTTGTATATTAAATTTATATCAATGTACATTTTTGTGGAAAGGTGGATTTATGGTGTATGTGGTAAATTCTTCAAATTTCATAACTTGCATTCTTAAAATATTAGGCATAGATGTCCATGTTTAATAATTCTATTCTATATTTAAGGGCTTCTTTGTGTCCTGGACAGTCAACCATTACCTACACAGAGTCCCCTGCTTAGCAAAGAAGCCCTAGGTGATTGCATAAGTGTAAGCAGCTATAGTGACATCTTGTGACCCCATTCCCTTTGGCCACAGGTGTGTGGGTGCCCTACACAGATTTCCACAGTGGATGGACTTGTCGAAGACCTCAGCAGTGATTAGAATTGAGGGTTTTGCACGGGAGAAGAGAAGTAACTCATTAGAATAATCATATTCTCTTATTGATTTTTGTGAGATTCAGAGAAAGCTGAACAGTTGGTAGCTGGAACAAAATTATATAAACGATGAGAATAAAGAAATTGAAACATGTCAACAGGGGAATACTGCAGCAAGCATCCATAAAATCTTGTTCCCTGAGGTGGCAGCAAGGTAAGCTAGTTGCTAGAGCTGGTCCTGTGCAAGCTTCTAGGTCAGACTCTGTAATGAGTTGAATTGTGTCTCCCCCCAAAACCTATGTTGACTTCCTAACACCCAGACCTGTGAGTGTGACCTTATTTAGACAAAGGGTCTTTGCAGATGTAATCAAGGTAAGATGAGGTCGTTAGGGTGGGCCCTGGTCTCATATGACTGATGTCCTTACAGGAAGGGAAGAATGCCTTCCTTCCCATAGGAGGGACACGACAGAGATTGAGGGATGTGGAGATAGAAGTGCTGCAGCTACCAGCCAAGGAATGCCACAAATGGCAAGCAAATGACCGGAAGCTGAGAAGAGGCAAGAGAGGGTTCTCCCTTACAGGTTTCAGACACCTTGATTTCTGACCTCTAGCCTCCAGAACCATGAGACGTACATTTCTGTTGCTTTAAGCCCCTCAGTCTATCTGTCTCTTTGCATCTCCTCAGCCACGTTTCTTGTCTTCCCACTAAGACTAGTTGTCTGACTCCTGGATCCCATTAAACATGAAGTGAACTGACTGTATGTTCCTTATAACCAACATGTCAGTATCAATTGGTCCAGGAGTAGGGCTGTATGCAACAGAGGCTCTCAGGAAATGATAGGCCCCTGGAACTGGTTATGGGGATGAGGCAGGGCAGTGAGAGGTCCTCTGTATCATGGATGAAGGGCTGGTAGCCTGCACTTTGTCGTGATGGAAGTTTCATTAAGCCAGAACCTGTTGTCTCTAGACACTTATACAAGAGATCCACCAAAGGCAAATCTTTGAGGACTTTTGTAACTCTAAAGACAAGGTCCAAAAGGCCTGTAGAATTGTAGGGTCGGCTGAATTCTGGAGTAGTCCATATCTCCATGTAAAAAGTTAGGGCATAAGTGGCAGGGTTTGGAATTCAAGTAATGAGAAAATCTGAGAAATAGGAGAGATTGAGTTGCTCAAGGTGACATCAATTTTATGTCATGTGCATTTTACTGCAACCAAAAAATAAATAAAAGCACTTAGCAAAAGAGTCATGAAAAAAAATGTTTATTTGAAATGCAAACGGATGTTTTGAGGATTATATGTACGAATATTTAGGGCTGAAGTTGAAAATGATCATGTTCTCCACCAAGTATGCTCCATTAGGCCAATGAATTTGTCTCCACAGAGGTTTTATTATTTAGTGTGAGTATTTTGTTGAAATGGAACAAAAATTTAGGATAATCTAAATTTTATGATCTTCACAGAATGGCTCAAAAAATGGAGACTGTCTTACTGCATCTAATACTTGAGAAATACTGGGGGAAATAAAATTATAAAATACATGGAGATATAGATCAAGTGCTTATTTTCTTTTTAATGCTTTGCCTAAAACAACACACAGAATTCAGTTTCATGTATTTTACCTGAAATATGCCGTTCATTTCCCGGAAATATGAAAGGAGAATGGAAATCCTGTATATCCCCAGTGCCAATCCATTCCATAAACAGAGGAGTCAAAGGTGAAAAACTTTGTTTTTTTGTCTTTTTTTTTTTTTTTTTTTTTTTTTGAGGGCCGCACCTGCGACATATGGAGGTTCCCCGGCTAGGGGTCTAATTGGAGCTGTAGCTGCTGGCCTACACCACAGCCACAGCAATGCCAGATCCAAGCCATGTCTGTGACCTACACCACAGCTCACGGCAACACCAGATCCTTAACCCACTGAGGAAGGCCAGGGATCGAACACACAACCTCATTTTTCCTAGTCGGATTCACTTCCACAGCGCCATGATGGGAAATACTGGAAACCTCGAGTGCTGTCATATACTATCTTGGTCTCATTCTCCGAGTGATTAAATATAATTGAATATTAGACCTAAGTTTGATTCCCGAATGAGAAGAAGGGAAGATGAAGGATCTTTTGGTTTTCTTTTGGTAGAATAACAATCACACCAATCTGGTGTTCCTTGGTGGCTCAGCGGCTTAAGGATCTGGCATTGTCACTGCTGTGATTCTAGTTACTGATGTGATGTGGGTTGGATCCCTGGTGGGCAGAGCCAAAAAAAAGAAAAAGAAAAAGAAAAAAAAAAGTCAAGCTCATTCATTAAAAAAAAATCACACCAATCTGAACGTCTCTCCTTTGCCCCCGTATCAAACCAACCAACCAATAAACCAGCAAATGAAATTCTTACACTAAACACTCCTGTGCATCTCTGAGCACCTTCTAACCTTAGAGATTAGTGCCACTCTAGAGACTGGCTTTTCACTCTTCACCAAGAAAATGTACATGTTTGGAATATGCTAACCAGTCAAGGTTAGGCAAGAGAGGGAAAAAGGGGAACAAACATTTTTCAAAGGTCAACTCTTCTTCTAATCCTTTCGTGCCCCCTGGGATATAGGGAGGGCTATCTCCAGGTTACAGAAGCTAAGGTGTTTACTGGCTCAATCAAGATCATTCAGCCAGTGACAAAGCTTGTTCCATCTGACCCCAAGCCAGGCACTTTTTCTACCTTATCACCCAAGCCTCTCCTGTTAGGAAAATACTTATCTAAGAATAAAGTGATTTTTGTTTAACAATTTCCATAAATATTCTGCTTCCTTCAGATCCTGCAACAGCTAAGATCCCTTTTCTTAGCCTAGTATACAAGCTTGCGCACGTAAATACACACACACACACACACACACACACGCACACGCACACGCACACGCACACATCATAAAAGTGATAACAATCTGCTAATTGGTGACTCCCAAGCTTCCTAGGTGTCTTTGATGTTCTTAATAAGTCAACTTATGCCAATGAATGCCTCTTTAGTCATAGCAGCTGGATGATACACATGTTGAAACAATGATGATAACCAATAACAATAAGGCTCCCACTGAAGCTGCCTAAAATTTGATTTTATATGAAGTACTCTCTTTGAATTTGCAAAGTCTTTATTAAGCTGGTCTTAGAAAAGGGAATAGACCATTAGTTAATCAACCAATATAATGCAAACTTTGCTATTTAATTTTAGTCTCTCTGCTTTCTCTTTTGTTTATTAATCAAAAACGATTCTGTTTCTGGGGCTTGGAGGAGATGATGCTAACAAAATATACTGTAATTGTTTAGAAGTGATTTTCTCCAGAGATCCAGGAGACTTAAGTAGTTGAATTTCCTATTACTTTCTGCCCCCTGGGTTTTACATTAGTTCTGCACTGACTTTCTTGTCTGGTGTGTTTGTAGGAGTAAACGATTAGGTAGGAGAAGCTCCAGGGGACTGTTCTTGGCAGGAGCAGGTTGTGCTTAACTACCTTCTACTTGCATGCACCTGATGCTGTCGGTTATTAACAGAGTTTGTGGAATCAATGACTACAATATCTCTTTGCTTAATAGGTGCACGCAAAGGAAAAAAAAGATGTAATAACATTTATCTGCAGGTGCAGCCTATGGTCTTAATCCAAGAAACAGAATTTTGTAGAGTTCTTGACAGCTGTTTTCCTTGTTCTATGTTTTCATTGCACAGGTTGAGCCATGAATATTCAAAACATGGTCTGCCTGACTATGCCACCCGTGGGAAAAATCAACCAGAAGCAAGGTATGTGGTAGAAAGGAATGGGCAGCAAAGGGCTCTTGCAAATGGAGTGGTAGGAATTAAGCATAGATGAACCAGAACAATGGTAGAGACAATTAGTAAGGGATTTTACAAAATGAAAACTTGATGCTACGGTGTTCCCCTGTAGCTCAGTGGAAATGAATCGGACTAGCATCCATGAGGACACAGGTTCGATCCCCGGCCTCGCTCAGTGGGTTAAGGATCCAGCACTGCCGTGAGCTGTGGTGTAGGTCACAGACACGGTTCAGACCTGATGTTGCTGTGGCTGTGGCTGATGTGGTCCAGTGGCTGCAGCTCTGATTGGACCCCTAGCCTGGGAACCTCCATAAGCTGCAGCTGCGGTCCTAAAAAAAATAAATAAATAAAATAAAATAAAATAAAAAAGAAAGAAAACTTGATACAAGTGATAATATCAGTGAATGTTCTCGGGTCCGTGGAGGACCCTGATGACCTTCAGTTCGGCCACAGTGTCTGAAGACTGGAGACAAAGTCCAGTTTTGTGACTGTTTAGAGAAAATCTAGTTAGAGTGTGAGTTTTCATATCCTTGTTCTCCCATCTTTCTAGGGAACACTTGTCTTTCCTCTTTTTTTTCTCGCCTTCCTTTTCCTTCTCCATCTCCTCCTCCTCTTTTTTTCCTTATCTTCCTTTTCTTCTTTTCTCTGAAGCCACTGAGTCTTCTTTGGTGCTGAGTGGAGAGAAAAACTGTGGAAAATGAAAGCCAGAGGTGTCTTTATTTATTTATTTATTTTGTCTTTTTTTCTGGGCTACCCCAGCGGAATGAGGAGGTTCCCAGGCTAGGGGTCTAATTGGAGCTGTAGCCGCTGGCCTAGGTCACAGGCACAGCAACCTGGGATCTGAGCTGCTTCTGAGACCTACACCCAGCTCATGGTAATGCCGGATCCTTAACCCACTGAGCAGGGCCAGGGATTGAACCCGCAAGCTCATGGTTCCTAGTCAGATTCATTAACCACTGTGCCACGATGGGAACTCCCCAGACGGGTCTTTATGATAAAAAAGGGAAGGAGAACTTCAAAGGGAAAAATCTAGCCAAGGGGTTGAAGGAGTGTGATGAGGGCAGGAGGATGGGGGAGGAAGAGGGGTGGGTTCAGGTGGCGAGGTCCACAGAAGGGTGGCACCAAGTGGCAGGTGGGATTTCTGGGGGAAGGAAAATGTTTTAATAAAAATTTGTTGCTATGGGATGCATGATATAATCTCCATATCTATATTTGCAGCCAAACTACTGAATTTGCGTGTGTGTGGCTGGGCATTAGGTAAAAAGCAAAACTGACCCACTAAGACCCAAGGAAGAAACAGAATGAAAAAGTTATTTTAAAATAGAAATCACTTCCTTTCCTGTCCTTGAAATTACCTACTGCAGTCGAATGAGACTGCTCACTGCTTCCTGCACTATTTGCCCCTTCTTGCCTCTGCACCCCTGTGCGTGTTATCTCAGCCTTAATATCCTCTGTCGCTTCTGTTCCGCTTGGCCATCAAAATCCTACTAAGCTTACAACGTTTAAATACTGTCTCTCCCTTAGAGCCTTCTCTGACTCCCTGGCTGGAAATAAGTTTCCTCTTTAATTTCTATTCTTTGTTTGTGGTTCTTTCAAGTCCCTCATCACCCACTGCCTGGTATCACAGCTTAAATCCTGGATCAGTGTACACTTAAGCAGATGCTCAATAAACATCTATAAGACAATACATGCCTGGTTCACCAACCGTAGATTATTGCCTGCATCTTCTCATCATTTATGGGTTATTTTAAATTTATTTTTATCTTTTAGTGTTTTTATGGCAGGATGGGGTCGAATCGGAGGTGTAGCTGCTGGCTTATGCACAGCCCACAGCAAGGCCAGATCTGAGCTGCGTCTGCCACCTACACCACAGCTCAAGGCAACACCAGATCCTTCACCCACGGAGAAAGGCCAGGGATTGAACCTGAGTCCTCAGGGATACTAGTCAGGTTCATTAACTACTGGGCCACAACAAGAACTCCTGGGTTATTGTTTAAAAGCTCTTTTGTGGGTAAAATTTCCTTCTCATGGTACAATCCTGAAAGATAACGTTGGCAATAACAACTTGCAACAGTCAGTATAGTTCTAAAACAGGCAAGATGAAAAAATAACCAAGGAACCCTTTAGAGGGTATTACTTGTATTTCAATAAGTAAATTATAATAGGTGCTCATCCATTTGGGAAATGTATTTACAAATTAAAATTGAGTGAAAATGAAAGATGGCAAAACTGTCATTCCAAAGATTTTTATAAGAATAGAAGGGGTTCCATGCTATTACCTATCTTTGTCGTAAAAGAAGAATTGAGGAGTTCCCGTCGTGGCTCAGTGGTTAACGAATCTGACTAGGAACCATGAAGTTGTGGGTTCGATCCCTGGCCTCGCTCGGTGGGTTAAGGATCTGGTGTTGCCGTGAGCCATGGTGTAGGTCGCAGACATGGCTTGGATCCCGAGTTGCTGTGGCTCTGGCATAGGCTGGTGGCTACGGCTCTGATTAGACCCCTAGCCTGGGAACCTCCATATGCCATGAGTATGGCTCTAAAGGACAAAAAGACCAAAAAAAAAAAAAAAAAAAAAAAAAAAGAAGAATTGTAAAATGCAAATTACTCCAGAGTCAGAACAGGTAAGTAACCTGAGGTGATAATTAGAGGTGGTTTTCCTGTTTCCCTCTTGGAAAGAATGGACACTTACGACTGTACACATTTCTCAGGTTTCACATTGACCCTATGCTCTCTGGTAAGAAGTAGGAAGAGAGACTCTGATTTGAGACACTGCTTGGATGAAATAATAAGATCCCAGAGAAAGGGTGTATCTATCTATTTCAACACAGTTGCCTTTCAAAAACACATTGATTAGTGAGAAAGCAAATAACAGAAGAAAACGGTCAGGATGAGTCCCCTTACATAAAGTTAAAGAACAGCACAAACGAAACAATGAGCTCTTGAGAGATGTCTGTACAGTGTTAAAACATGAAGACGATAGGGACTGTTCCTGCAAAGTCGAAGACGTGAACCTTATCCCTCTTTGAAGATGTGGAAGGGGAGGTAAATTTTAGAGGGAATAATAGGGCCCTTCAAAGAATATTTTATTTCTTAAGCTGGGGGAGGTGAATTTTGAAAACTACCTATTATGTACACTCTTGTGTATATGATGTTATTAATGCTTACATATATATACAGTCACGTCACAGCCCTGTTGCCAAGTTGGTGTATATACAGCAGCTCAGTAGAGAGTGGAGTCAAGGGTTATGTAAGACTACGAGATGGAAATTGCGTTTGGGGATATTATGTATAGTCAGAGTGTTGTGGGCAAAAGAAATATTTCATGGAATGCAACAAAGCATTTGCATGAAGTTTGTAACATAAAATACAAGTCTTGCCAAGAAAGCTGTTTGCAGTGAGCCATTTTCAGCTTGACCCCACACCATGCGAGATGCTCACTCACTGTCCTCTATAGCATTGGATGGTGCAGGGAAAGAATTGGGAAAGTCCTAAGGAGTCAAAGAGAGGAGTGTAGCCTGAGCCAACAGGGAGAGCAGATTCATGGCTTATCCCAGAACCCAGCAAAGGGGTAGTTATAAATATAACCCGGTGTTATACGATCTTGTTTTCTTTTTGCTCTTTCATTCATTTATTTATTTTTTGTCTTTTTAGGGCCACACCTAGGGCATATGGAGGTTCCCAGGCTAGGGGTCGAATTGGAGCTACAGCTGCCGGCCTACACTGTAGCAACATGGGATCCGAGCCGCATCTGTGACCTACACCACAGCTCACGGCAATGCCAGATCCTTAACCCACTGAGCAAGGTCAGGGATTGAACCCATGTCCCCATAAATATTAGTTGGGTTCATTAACCACAGAGCCATGACAGGAACTCTGTTATTTTTGCTGTTTTAGACAACATTAAGTTCCTTTAGTGGTCTATGCAGAAGTAGCTATTATTTTTGGTGCCCCCTAGAGGTTATTGGGGATACAGTAATAAATTAGTCTCTAGTTCTCAAGTGACATTTGTATCAAGCCACTTCTAGAAGAGAGGTTGAAGGATTTTGGAGAGTTTATAGGGAACGACAACACACTTCAGACATATCAACAAGAAAAAGGAGGCTTTAGGACACAACGAACAGGCATCCTTAAAATGCAGAAAGACTTTCATAATGTCCTTTGTCCAAATATGAATTGAACCGTCTCTTGCCCCCAAAAGACAATGTCAGTCTTCCTAATATATGTGCATCAAGACAGAGTAAAATATGTGTCCCTATGTGAACAGGGTAAGGATACTCAAAAAGTCTAGATTTATTGATTCTTCAAATATTTATTGAGTGTCCACTATGCTATTAATGGAGGTACAATGATGAGTAAAAGCATCATCACTGCCCTTGGGAACATCTACCCAAGAAGAGGGAAATTAATCAGGAGACATAAAAACACCAGATTTTTTTAGTGGTCCCAACATGATTCTATTATTCATCCAAAGTTGAGAATCTCTGGTTTAGAGCAATCAAAACTCAAAGAGTCACGGTACCCCATCTCTACCAGGTTTTTATTCATATGCTTACCTGGAACAGAGCCTAGCTCACCTAGTCATCTTGAGTCTTGTTCATCACATTTTTATTCCCTTGATTCTATCATAAGTCTTCATTTATAGCAAAGCCCATAGCTACAATCTAAGTTTCTCTTTAAATAAAAATAACAATTACATTCCTGCCTCTGGCTTTAGTGCAAATTTACTTACTTTATATATTCTGAAGCTGACTCAGGGAATTTCTGCCCCTCTTATTTGGGAATGCGGACCAAGGCAGAGTCAAGTGTGGTTTGTGTCCTGGGGAATTGGGAAGGTAGAGAGTTTTGGGGGCTCAGGAATGGGGAAGGAGCAAGGAAACAGAATTCTGACAGTGATGCATGATCCGATTACCTGCAATTCTAATATGATGTTGAGTCACTGCTGAGATAGTCATCTCCTGCCTCCAGTTACTGTCAGACAGGGGGAAACTAACTCCTGAAAGCCTGCATCTATAGATAAGTCTCAAGAGCCCTCGGCTTTAGAGAAACAGATACTGGGCTCTTTGATACAAACTTTTATTTATTTTTAATTTTTTTTGCCTTTTGTCTTTTTACGGCCACACCCACGGCATAGGGAAGTTCCCAGGCTAGGGGTCGAATCAGAGCTATAGCCACCAGCCTATGCCAGAGCCACAGCAATGCCAGATTCAAGCCACATCTGCGACCTACACCACAGCTCACGGCAACGTCAGATCCTTAACCCACTGAGCAAAGCCGGGGATCAAACCCGCAAGCTCATGGTTCTTAGTCGGATTCGTTTCTGCTGCTCTATGATGGGACCATGACACAAATTTTAGATTCAGCTGTCTTGACTTTGACATGCCCCAATAAGAACTCATTAAACAGTCATTGCCTTGCATCCAAGAAGTTCTAACATAGGCATCCACATCTCTGTGGAGGCCCACCGACTGGAGACCATCAGGACAATATCTGGAGTAAACCAAAGACGAGCTTATTGCTAGCTGCAGAAGGAGACCCCACATCACGGGCAACCAGGGGTTACCTTGGGAAGAGGGAGTTAGGAGAAGTTTATTATAAGATTTGGGCTCGCAGTCAATGATTTTGGAGAGAATACAGAGGAGCAAAGATCTGGAATGGAGTTTTTCAGAAAGCAGAACCATTAGGTGAATGGGTATTTTAATCCTTTTTTATCGAAGGGAATGGAGCCGAGCTAGAGTGGTCATTGGAAAAGAAGCAGTTGTCCTCCACATTTTCTGGGAGAAGGAGAGGTGTGGCCGCTTCGTGGTTGCGAAGTGTCTTTGTTTTCATCCTCTGCTCAGGCTTGTTTCTGAAGTGGCCTGGTTTTTCTCTTCTTCACAATCATGGAGTCCTCATCTGAGGATGATGTGGCCTGGCTGGGAGCAATTAAGCCAGCTACCAGCTGACAGTTGTTGGGGCTGTTTTTCTTTCTCACCAGACAAGTTGGGGTCAGGTCAGGGTAAGGATGACAAAATGGTCAAGGATAGATTAGGGATGAGGAATGGGATGGAAGTCAGGAAACATGAATAGAAGAGAAAAAACTAATCTAAACAGACACAATGTGTCCGTCACACTTGTTCAGCTCAGAAAGGCCCATCAATCATTCTAAGAAGTACCTTTATTCATTCTCTGAAAATTCATTTGTCCTTGAATGGGCCCCGATATAAACCCTTTCTCTAATTAGTATATGTCTTTCTCGCTCCTTTTTCCTTTTTCCCTCCTTCCCTCCCTTTCTCCTTCCCCTCCTCTTCCTTCCTTCTTTCCTCTCATAACCTCATTCATTAATTCAAACCATCCACTTAACAACTGGCCAATATTTTTATTACGTACCAGGCACTGGGCTAGTTAGTGCATTACTTTACTACTGCGGTGTAACAAACTGCCACAAACATAGTGGCCTAAAACAAGACAGTTTGTAGGTCACAGTTCTGTAGGTAATAAGTCCAGGCTGGGCTCTCCAGTTAGTGTCTCACAATGCTCAAACCCAGCATGGATTGGGCCAACTTTCCATCAGGGGATGCTGAGGAAGAATCTGCTTTCAAGATCACACAGGTTTGACCGAATTTGGTTCCTTGAGGCTGTGTGATTGAGGTCCCTGTTTTCCTGCTGGCTTTTGGTCAGGGACGGCTCTCAGCTCCTAGAGGCTGCCCATGATGCTTTGCCACATGGTCTGCCCTGGACAGTTCACACTAGGATCACTGCTGCTTCTTCCAGGTCAGTGGGGATGATGCCCTCTGACTTCTTCCTCTGCAACCAGCTAGAGAAAACGTTCTGCTTTTAGTGGGACTCAGGTCTAACTCGAAGCATCTCCCTTTTGCTGTATCATCTAACAGAATCACAGCTTCTGCTCACTCAACAGGATGCGATTGTCCAAGGTCAAGGGTCTCTGGGAGTCACCTTGGAGTTCTGCCTACCTCAGCAAGGTAGATGAAGAGGTCAGCAATCAGTGGTGCCTGCCTACAAGCTCACAATCTCAAGAGTTAGTCCTATAAATGTAATCGAAATACAGACTAGTAATAGACGTACATAATTAGAGCATACCAATATGGTACATAATTGGAACAGAGTAAGTGATATGTAATTTCACCTGCCATAGAAGGAAGGGCTAATGGAGGGGCCAATCGCTTTGCTGAAACAGAGATGTTTCAGTTGAGTGTGGAAAGGTAAGATGGGTCATGAAGTGAAAGAGTATTCCTGGTTGATAGGAGTGTGTGTGTTATAGCAGGTCTTTGACACCAGAGTCTGAGATGAGGGAGTTGATGGTAGAGTCTAGACAGATAACTATACAGGTAAGTGCTGGAACAGTGCGGGTAAAGCAGACCCAGGGAGGAGCAGTGCTCAAAGATCTAGTGTTTGTTTTAATTCTCCATAAGCACACAGCTCCCCAGTCCATCAAAAAGGGTGGGTGAGGCACTTGGTTTGGATAAGGAGCCATCATGCAAAGCACATGCTCGTTTTATCTTGCTCTGCCATTTTGTGCTTTTAGCAAACAGAACTTTTCGCAACAAAGGCCCAGAAAAGACATAGATTTCAATTTTTTTTTTTTTTTTTTCCAAAGGACTGAGATGTTTCTGCACTTACTACATTAGGGCATAGGACAATAGCGCTTTAGCGTTAGACGATGAAATGATGTATCATTGCCTTATAAAATCACAAGAACAACATTCAGCTAACAATAGCTGGGGAGAATTAGCATTAAATGCTTAAGAGCAATTCACCAGAAAGAATCCTAGGTAGACAGCTATGCTCCAGGGAGGGAGGAAAATGCAGGAGCAATTGTTTTCACATTTTTTTTCTGCAAAAAAATATATGGAATTTGGGTATCTGGAGCACAATGAAAAATTAATTGGCTAAAGCCCCATGCATTTCATAGGGTACTTTTAAATACAGACACTTCTAAAATTTTTAATTGAATATTTTTAATTTTTAATTGAATATTTTTAATTGAATATTTTTAATTGAATAAAAATAGATATGTATGTCCATATCTGTGGGTTTCCCATCCAGAGATGCAACCAAATTTCAATTGGTTCAATTCCCAAATGGGAAACCCAGAGATGTGAAGGGCCAACTGTACTGATAAGAGTTTTTGAACATGACCTTTTGCTATCATTTCAACTGATGATCCTATGGTCTCATGGATCATACCATGCAACAGTAAAATTCTATTTTATATATATATATATATATATATATATACACACACACATATATACAGACACATATATATACACACACACATATATATTTATTTATTTATTTATTAATCGAAAAGACTGATCACCTCGCCATGTAGGCATATTAGCTATTGGGCAAAATTATTTTTACCACCTTCTAATGGTTATTATATAGAATCTTATTATCTTCAAAACTTTTATAACTATTTCTTTTTTTTCCCCTGGGCAGTTTGTAAACACTTATTGTTCTCAGAGTATTTTCTTAAGACTTTCAGTTCCACTCATTATTGTTTTAGTTTTCTGTTTTGTCAAGAGAGCATATTCAAAGTACAAAAAACCACAGCTTAATGTAGTCGTAAACCCACCTACCAAACCCAGTCAATTGGTTGCATCTCTGGATGGGAAACCCACAGATACAGACGACCAACTGTGTTCAAAATACTCTGACAATTTACAAAATGTATGTGGGCCCCGGTGGATTCTGGGGTCTGCAGATAGGAATGACCTCAGTAGGAACGCAACTGAGTGATTTGCCAAAGGAATGGATGCTTACTTCACTTTACATAAGACTTGCCTAAGACATGTCAGGGATTTGAGGCTAGGAACACCTTAGCAAGGCAGTTTGTGGAAACTCATCTGGCACATTTAAAAGGGGAGCGTGTTAACTTTGTAACTTATTCAAAAACCATTTATTCAGATGCCTATTAAGTGTAAGGCATCTGCAATGTGCTTTCAAAGGGCCTGAAATCTGCCCTCAGGGAGCATCCCATTCATCTGTTTTTCCCGAGTTGTTGGAAAATGCCATCCTAATGGAGCAAAGAACAACTCCCTACGCTATCTCTTCGAGCCTGCTCTAGATATTTGATTTATGATGCGAGCTCGGGATACAGATGTATCTAAGATCTCCCTCCCTCCCTCCCTTCCTCCCCCCCATCTCCTTCTTTCCCTCTCTCTCGGAGAGAGAGGATAAAATTCAGCGCCAGATGTGGAAAAGAGCTGCATTGCCTCCTGATTTATCCCATGAAATATGAGAAAGAGAAATTAGTCTTTATAAAATACACTTCCACCTAGACTTTTCTTTCCAAAGCTAATAATTAAGTTTATCTGTCTCACTGCAGAAAAAAACGAAAGTATGTTTTTAAAAACCTCCTTCCTTCAAATGAAAATGTAAATGTTGGGAAGCTCAAACCTTTTTGGAAAACGCAAGCAGTTTAACTTGCTGAATGAATTAATGCTTATCTACACCGATTTCATTCCCAATCCTTTATGTTTCTCCTCGCATATATTCATGTTATTACCGTCCATGTAGCTTTCCAATCTAGGACGCTTTGAGTCATCGTGGATTTGCTCCTCTCTCAAGCCTATTGATTCTACCTGTGGAATGTTTCTCAAATTTCTACTCTTTGTTCCACTGCCATTCCTTCCCTTTGTGTCTCATTTTTCTCTCTTGGACTATAGTAATTTCCTTCAACAAATATTTATAGAGCACTGACTGCTATGTGCTACCTATGTTGTTAAAACTAACACAAGTTTATCTTCAGCTCAATCATAGCTGAGCTCCAGATCCTACCTACAGCCATTTATTTAATATCTCCATTTGAGTTCCCGCTGTGGTGCAGTGGGTTAAGAATCCAACTGCAGCAGCTCGGGTCACTGCAGAGGTGTGGGTTCCATCCCCAGCCTAGCAAGCAGGTGAAAGGATTCTGCAGAGCATCTGGATTTAGTCCCTGGCCCAGGAACGTCCATATACCTCAAGTATGGCCATAAAAATCATAAAAATAATATCTCCATTTGGCTGTCACATTAGTACTTTACACTGAACTTATCCAAAGCTGAACTCAGAGTTCACCATTCTGAAATTCCCAGCCTCCCGAATGATTTCTCCTTCATTTCTCCCTTTTCAGTAACTGGAAGTCATCCTTCCAGTAGCTTGAATGGCTAACCTCAGAAGCATCTCTGATTCATCCCTGTCTGCTCCCCCTTAGCCAGTCATTCAGCAAGTCCTATTGATTTGGTTTCCAACATCTCTCTGGAATGCAGTCACTTTCTCCATCTCTGAAGCAAACCACCAGGTCCAAATTCAAGTACCGTCACTTCCCAGCTATGCCACTTGGGATAATTAATGTCTGCAAATTTTGGTTTCAAAGGCAAAACCAGACTTTTCAAAGAAAAAATAGGCATCATTAAAAAAAAATCTAAAAGTATGATTTTACCTATCAAGAACCAAAGTCTGAGAGAGTGAGGGAGAATGTATGCTGATTTGGTCTTTTCATCTCCCCCAAACTGATTTATATTGATAAGGGAGAGAAAGGGGAGTTATTAGATTTTCAGTGGGAGTGGTATCAATGCCTAGAGCCAGGCGTCTTTGGGCTTCTCACAGTGGTGGGGAGAATTTCTGCTTTTATCTGGTGGTTGTAATGCTAGAACTGTCTTGTTTCCATGTGACTTTCAAATATTCAGAAATCAGCTTAGCCTTGATATATAGTACAATTTCAAGATAGAAAGTATGTTATTTTGAGATATTTTATATTGTAAGGAACTATTTGTCCCAACATTTAAAAAGAAAACCTAGCTCATTTATGAGAATCATACTTCCCTATTTTCCTCACTCCAAAAGTCTGTAATTTTTCTTCGTTTGTGATCTGTGCTTCTTTTCCTTATATGTATATTTATAAATCAGGGCTATTCTTACTTACTCTAACACTCTTTTTAATTCTGGTATCCACTAACACCTCTGCTCTTCAATTGATTCTTGAAAGGGATGGCGTCTGATCTTATTCCTCTTATATCCAAACAAGATATTTAAGAGACACAAGCATCTGATAACCTGCTGTAGTCAGGTCTGAGTACTTATAGGTTGAAATATACAGTGTTCTATTACTACTTCTTTTTTTGTATCTCCTTAACATTAAAATTATCGCATTTTATGTTAGTTTGGCCAATTCTGTGCATAGGTAGGTTTTTTTTTTTTTTTCTTTTTGGGGCCGTAAGTGCTGGCATATGGAAGTTCCCAGGCTAGGGGTCAAACTGGAGCTATAGCTGCCAGCCCACTCCACGGCCACAGCAATGCTGGGATCTGAGCTGTGTCTTTGATCTACCTGGCAGCTTGTGGCAATGCTGGACCCTTAACCCCCCATACGAGGCCAGAGATTGAATCTGCATCCTCATGGATATTAGGTGGGTTCGTTACTGCTAAGCTACGACAGGAACTCCCTTTTTAAGTCTATGACGTTTAAGTTGGGATTACTAAAGGGGTTTTTAAAAAATATTTGCTCAGTAAAAATGACTGCTGGGTCTGTTGGGGTTGAAAACCACAGATGTAGATGCAAATGTGCCCCCCCTGAAAAAAGGCCAGAGAAGAGACAAGGAGACTTATAGACAGAAAGGGCTCCAGAGTATAGGTGAGTAAGATGCAGATCATTTGGACAGGACAGCTGAGGTCATAAAAGGGCAGCAGAAGACCCAGCAGAAATCAAGATCTACACTTGAGTCCAGGTGAGACTAACTATACATGGGGGCGAAGGCTGTGGGAAAAGCATACTTCCGAAGCTCACTGCTCACAAGGCCCAACTATTTTCTGCTTGCATTTAAACAAAACCTCGAGGGCAAAAATTGTCCTTAGTGATCACCAAAATATCCCAAGTACCTAAAAGTTCATGGTAGCATAGTAAGGGCTGGATAAATATCTTTGGATGAGATGAATGAAGCTTGTTTACTTATTCATCATTTATCTTTCTCCTGTTGGAATGTAAGCTACTGGAAGGCAGGGTCCTTATTGGTCTTGTTTCGTGTAATATCCAAAGCACTCAGAGCACCTGCTGTAGAGTAGGTGCTTAACAAATTCTTGTTAAAGAAATAAGCGAATAACTGCTATGAAAACTCTTGCATCTGCTAACACAGTGCTGAATACGTTGTGCATACGTGGCTTATCTTCCATTCATCACTCTAGGCAGCTCTCAATGGTGGAGGAAGAGCGTTACACAGTAAAGCAAAGAATGAACTGTTTATATAAATAGATCTTTGTGGCAAGCAGTTTGTAGGGTTATCATTGCCTCAAAGTCACAATCATGTAGTGAACTGGAATACATTCGGTAAACATCACAATCTTTCCGCAGTTTGCCCTGTCTATACCAATACTTCTGCTTAACTTCCTCCAGAAAAAGAGAACTACTGCTTTGCTGGTTATTTGCAAAACTGCTTACCCAGGGGGAAAAGGGGGGGGGGACTTTTTGTGTATTGTTTTCAAAAATGAAAAAAAAAAGTCATTTCAGCATGTAAGAGCACTTTGTATTCTTGAAGGCGAGATTTACGCAGCCAATGACTTACACAATCTGGTGTGTGTTTCATCTGTATGGAAGGGCCTTCATATCCATGTGCTCCCATGTGCACATGTACGGGATCTGAAACTATCCTCTGTAACTGTTTGGGTTGTTAATCTCTCCAGGGTTTCCCCAACCTTCTCAAAGGCAGTTTCCAGCACCAAAGGGAAAATGGAAAAGTTGAGATGCAATTGTATCTCCCAAGTGAACTTGATTAAACGGGGACTGTTCTAATCAAAAGTTTGAATCCTAGGGGAGGGCAATGTTGTTAATGGATTTGAGAATATTTGAGGAGAACAGGGAGAAAGAGTACTGACGTTAAGGCAGAGAAGGAATCAGGCAAGAAAATAATTGTAGTAAAGCTTATTAAGGCATAAAATTAGGTGAACAAATTGCTTCACAGATAGTGTCAAGCTCATCGCTAGACAGGCAAAGGAAGTGGAAGAAAGCTCTTTGAAAACATTATTTTTATTATTTTAATAATTTGTGTAGGAATTATAGTAGCTGCAATCTGTTAGCCAGAAACAATTGCCAGCTGGTGTCATCGTGGAGTAACTATAGTAGGCTGAATGCAAACATGTTTTTCCTTTTTACCTGGAGAGCATTCAATTTTAGAAAGTTTCTACTCATTTTCGCCTGAATCTGAGCTCTGCCCTTGCAGATAAGGAAGCCTCTTTATTGCATGTGATTTAAGAGCTCTGATTAGGTTCATACCAAGTTCCAGCGCTAAAATAGGAAGACCACACCTGAGACAGCCTGTTTACACAACCAGTTACCTACCATTAAAAGTGAATACTTGGATGTGTGCATGAATTATCTATGTAATTGTGTGATTCTATGAATTGCTTTCCTTGTGTTTACCTCAAGGAAATGATGGCACTTTATTAGTTATTTTACTGAAAGCAAAAACATATCTTCGGGGATAATGTTCTTTGAAAAATATTGAAGGTGCACTTATTTATGGAAACATACATTTTGTTAGCAGCCTAGCTGTTATATTTGTTTGCTATAATATCTTCTTCTGAAATTCTCCTAAGTAATTTAATAATGATCTAATCATGTTAAGATTGTCATGGTTTTTCCCTTGTTTATCTGGAAAGTCACAGACTAGGTTCCAAAATAAGGCAGGATATAGAGACTGCTCAGCTTTGCCTATAAAGCCAGAGGGAGAAGGAAAATAATTTAATTGTTCTGTTGCAGTTTAATTGTTCTACTGCAGTTCTCTTGTCTCTTCCTTCCTCTTGACTCCGAAGGATCTCAAGAGAGGAGAACGGAAATTATGGGCTCTGCTGTTGTTCTTTGGATTTCTTCGATGGTGATTTGAATGTATTTCAGGGATGTAAGTGGTTTCTACTTCTGGCTCTGCTTTCACCTAGTTTTCTCTGGTTAAGTTTCCTTATCTCTGAAATGCGATATTATTCAGTTGGCCGTCTGTATCCTGGCTTCCACATCCACAGAGTCCACCATTCAAGGATTGAAAATACTTGAAAAAAAAAAAATCCAGAAAGTTCCAAAAAGCAAAACTTGAATTTTCTGTGTGCTGGCAACTATTTACATAGCATTTACATTGTGATAGGTATTATAAGTAATCCAGAGTGATTTAAAGGTATATGGGAAGAGGTATGCAGGTTATATGCAACTTCTGCGTCATTTAGTATAAAGGACTTGAATATCCTAAGGTTTTGGTGAGGGGTCTTAAAAACCAATCCTCTCCTCGCCCCAACCACTCAGAGGGAGGATGGCACTTCTCTTATCTCCTTAGAGTGTTGTTCTGAGGAGCAAATGAGATAATGGCCTGGAAAATGCTTTCCACCATACAAATTGCCACCAGCACTCAGGTTGTATACATTTGGGGAACTAACAAGGTTATATTTATCCATGTGATATGAAGGGATTAATAGAAAATGAGAAACTTCTCAACTAAAGTAATACAAAAAGGTACAGTAGATTTTTACTTTGCTAAAGCAAGGGCATATTTTTAGAAATAGGTAACACCATTAACTCTAGATGCTTTCAGAAAATAATTGTTGGATTTTATGGGGTTTTTGTTCTATCACAATTTCTTGCTTTGGAGAATAGTGTGATGCCTTTAATAGGATTTTCAACTTTAAGTGAGAGGAAAAAGAAATAGAATCGAGTAGGCTTTAAAGAAACGGATTCATCTTACCTAACACCTTTCTTACTATTATAGTCTCATACAGTATCAGGAAGGACACTGGGGTTGTTTATAGAGTTGAAAAGAGGAAAGGAAGCAGAGGGGAGAAGTTTTGTTGAGAAGAAGCCGACCGGTCTAGGACAATAAAAATAACTTCCTATGGACAGCCTCAGCATCCCCAAAAGAGGTCTGAATCTTAACTGATGGCTGTGATGGAGATAGCCTGACAAATGAAAGAAAGCAGCGCAGGGTCTCAGGAGGAGACAAGTATCTCATAGGTCCATAAAGAGGCCAGGTGGGGAGGCTGGACACTCCGAAGACTGATTGAGATGTCGGAGATGGGAGACTAGGACTGGTAGCGTAGGCAGGAGGTGGGGACATACTGACCTGCGCCACAGAATCAAACTGCATCGTGTTCACCTTCAACACACTGTCACTCTCCACTTGGGTCAAGCAAGGCGGGGTTGGGGGGGGGGAGATGCTCGAGGGACAGTTACTCCATTTTGATGATACATCCATTCATTATCTGAAAAACAGAAACTGTGCTTACACCAAGATTTGATTCTTTAGATAAACGCAAAATTTAGATGTTTGAAAAACAAAGTTAAAAAAATCTGCAGGTAAACAAGAGCTTTTTAGCGTATGGAATACAGCTAAGTAGACCGCTCATGCTCATGTCTCATGGTTCACAATGAGGGAGGAGGGGAGAGTTTTGCACATATAGGAGCCTGATGTGTATTCAAAGGATGAACTTCAGGAGGCTAAACCCCTCCAGTGTTCCAAGTACTGCTGCACCCTCTGGTGCTGGAAGGAATGAGGTATGCCTTGAACACAGAGCCTGCACACCTGGGCATCTAATGGATACTTGATGAATGGATGCCGGTTGAATAAAGTTGTAAAGCTGAACACACCAAGTTTGTACTCGAGGAAGGACAAGAATAAAACTTGAGCCCCAGTTAGAATGTCTTGTGTAGAAATTAAAAGCAGGCTAGAGCCAATATCCCCTGCCAGCAAAGGACAAGCCAAGTCGTGCGAAGCCCTTTCTAGGCGATTCTGCTCAGCAGTGGGCAGGTTGTTATCCCAGTACATAGGCTGCCCAGATTTCTGTCCACTCTCTGAGAAAGCTGCCTATTTGGAGGTCTCGGATCAGTGCCAGCGACGACCTCCTCGGATCCTCTCCTCGCTCCGCCTTTGCCTTTCTCCCAAATCCCTTCTCGCTCTAGGCTGAAGGGATTCCCACCCCCCAGTTGCCTGCTCCGAGCCCCGCGGAGCAGCGGACTCCTCCCCTGGAAACTCCTCGGGGGCTGGGGAAGGCTTTGGCGCATGCTCCGTACCTAGGGCAGGTTTTTGCTGCGGGTAGCAGGGCTCCTGTCACACCGGCTGGCGGGTTGTGGCGGTGCCAGCCAGTGTGTGCGAGTGTGTCTGCGTGCCCGCGCCTGGGCGGACCGACCCGGAGCAGCAGTGCCCCTCGCCCGGGGAGGCGGCTGCGCACCGGCACCTCGCCCGCAGCCGCTGCGGGGGGCTCCTCTGCAAACTTGCGGCGGGCGCCGTCCGCCCTCGCGGCTCCCGCGCCTCGCGACCTGAGGGCAAAGGCGACGGGCGCGCGTGCCGGGCGCGGGGCCCGCGGGCAGCCGGGGCGGCGGGGCCGGGCCGCGCCTTCGCCCTTGGCCGGCGCCCTGGAGAGCCTCATGCAGCCCCCGCGCTCGCGGCTGCAGCTGCCCGGGTGCCCGGCTGCCCGGGGCAGGTCCAGGACCCGAGCCGCGCTCCCCAGCGCCTGAGCGCCGGCGGCGGGATGCCCCGCGCCGCCTAAGAGCGCGCGCCGCGCTGGGGCGGGAGCAGGGAGCCGGCCGAGCCGGGCGCCCCCGGGAGCGCAGCGCGCCCGAAGCAGCCGCCGCCGCCGCCGCCGCCGCCGCCGCGCGCCGGCGCCCGCCTCCCCGCTCGATTCGCAGGCCCGGCTCTGCCAGCCCCGGAGCGCCAGAGTGCCGCGGGGCCGCCAGCCAGCCGCACGCCTCGGCGTCAGGGGCATGGAGGAGCGGCGGGCTCGGAGCCGCGCCCCGGAGTCCCCGAAACTTCCGAGCGGGCGCCCGTCCGCGTCGCTGCCGCCGCCGCTGAGCCTGCCGGCCTGAGAGCGGGACCATGGATGAAAGGTTCAACAAGTGGCTGCTGACGCCGGTGCTCACTCTCCTCTTCGTGGTCATCATGTACCAGTACGTGTCCCCCTCCTGCACCAGCTCCTGCGCCAACTTTGGGGAGCAGCCCCGCGCCGGGGAGGCCGGCCAGCCTGCCGCCCCGAGTCCCGCCCGCCGCGCACAGGCGCCGCTCGAGGACTGGGAGCGACGGCCCCAGCTGCCCCCGCCGCCCCGGGGGCCACCGGAGGGGCCCCGGGGGGCCGCGGCGCCGGAGGACGAGGACGAGGAGCCGGGGGACCCGGAGGAGGAGGAGGGGACAGAGGAGGAGGAAGAGGAGCCGGACCCCGAGGCCCCCGAGAACGGATCCCTGCCCCGGTTCGTGCCGCGCTTTAACTTCACCCTGAAGGACCTGACCCGCTTCGTGGATTTCAACATCAAGGGGCGCGACGTGATCGTGTTCCTGCACATCCAGAAGACCGGGGGCACCACGTTCGGTCGGCACCTGGTAAAGAACATCCGGCTGGAGCAGCCGTGTAGCTGCAAAGCCGGCCAGAAGAAGTGCACCTGCCACCGGCCGGGCAAGAAGGAGACGTGGCTCTTCTCCCGCTTCTCCACCGGCTGGAGCTGCGGGCTGCATGCCGACTGGACGGAGCTCACCAACTGTGTGCCGGCCATCATGGAGAAGAAAGACTGTCTCCGCAACCACAGCCACACCAGGTACTGTCCCCTGATCCGTCTCGTTTCCTGCCACCTCCCAGCCCTTTCACCGCTCCCCCGCCCCTACCCTGGTCCCGACCCCCCGGGCGGCCCCGCGCTCCCTTGGCCTGGGAGTGGTTCCCCAGCGCCTTTCAGGGGTTTGGGCAGAAGCTTTGGGAGAGGTTGAAGAAACCCTTGACTATGCCTTGGTCTTGAACACCCTCCTCCCCTCCCCCAATCGATTCCCGCCCCTCTCCCCCGCAAAAGGTGTGGGAACTATCGTCGTTGGTGTCCCTCCTTGTGCCTAGCAAGGTGGTGTGGCCTTCCCTCGGAGCGGGGGCTGGGAAAACCGTGGAATGGCCAGGAGGCCTGGGTTAGACCAGCGAGGACGAATCTTGGCTCTAAGTTCTGAGAGTGGAAACTCAGAGCCGGTAAAAGCCAGGGGGTGCTGCACGTAGAGAGAGAGGCAGGGCAGGAGTTTTCCAGGCAGGTGAAGCCAGAGTCTAATCACTCGGTAAGTGGCTCTTGGGTAGTTGTTTTCCAGCTCAGGAAACAATCCCCTTGAGGCCACTTTGAAGATACACGTTCAAATTCCTGCTCAACCTCGGTAACTCTAAATCTGGAGTTGGGCTTTGTTGCTGAGCAATGCCAGGATTTGGACTCTTGCTGGTCTCAGCAAGATTTCTGTTCTCCTCCAGGCCAATCCATCAACTCATTCTAAAAGTATTGGTTAAATGCCTACTGTGTGCCTGGCAGTGTGCTAAATACTAAGTGGGTACAAAGATATGAGGAAAGACCTTTCTTTTTATGATAGTATGGCTTCCTCTCCCACCCTACCCCCGCCTTTAACTAGCAATGCTGCTGAAAACTAGGAAAGTTGGAAATCTTAATAGCCAATGAAACTGCTTACCTTATTAACATCCTTTGAGAGAGGCATGGGCTCAAGAATTTGCTTGAATGTTCTTTCTGCCCGTTGCAATTTGAAGATTAATCTGACATGCTTGCTCAAGGGACTAAAATATTAAAAGCTTGGAACACTAGTTTATTGAGGTTTTTATCTCAAAGGTTTCAAACAATTTGGTGTAAGGAAATAGGAATTTAAAAACTCAAGCTCAATATGTTGATATGGGATAGCTTTTGCATTTGACATTATGGAAAAGCTTCATTTACTGGAAGCTACCCAGATTCTGGAATTCACCACCACTGAAGCATCTAATTCTACTTCACTTCTCCGAGAATGAGCAAAATTTCATTATGGGATTTTTTTACTCTGGCAGTTTTTCAAATACTTTCTCTCCTCCCTGCTCCTTTCCCTGTTTAATGGAAATTGGGTAGAATAAGAAACTGCTTGGACTTCTAATGAAAGCATCAGTCTCCTTCCTTAGTATATTTTAAAGACCTGTTTACTTTTAAAGGTTTCTAATTGTGTAGTGTTGCCCCTCTGTTTTAGCTTAAATCAGTTTTTCAGTTGATAATTACTTCCAAACTTCCTACCAAATGGGACTGTTGTTTCAGTGAAAGACAGTCTCTGCTGCGTTTCACCCCCAACTGTACTTTTCGTATTTACACCTTTATATTTTAATTCCTGAGTGACCCCAAAGAGGTTGCTAGTCTCATTCCCAACTTCCATTTCACTTAAACTAGGGACTAATTATCACACAGAAACATCTAGTGGTTCTCCACTAGGGGGGTTGGCATTATTTTCTGCCAAAGCATGTAGAAGTCTTAGTGAATAGATGAAGGTTTTGGAGGAATTAGAGATTATGGAATCTAAAAATAATTGGATTTTTGCTTAGTGATGAAATGCTGCTGCTGTTCCAGATCCTGCATAGATGACAGCAGCGAGGTCTTACTTCTATGGGAAATACTCACCATCTCTCTACTGTGTGATGCAGGAAAATGCCACCTTGCCTATTTGAACATATGGTTTCTGTTGAACACTCAAATGCTTTTCTTTGTTTAGCGATGGACCACAAACATTCATTTCTCTTGGAATCACAAGTTGTCAGATGATCCCTTACCCTGGTTTGCTTTTTTAATTTTTATGATAGTATTTTTCTTTTGGTACCATTTTTTTAAAAAGTAATTACCCGCACCCTCTCTCCCTTTCCTGGTATTCTGAATTACTTTTCTTCTCTACATGCTTTAGGAAGAAATAGCTGTGGCTTCTGTGATGTGTCCTGTCCCCTCACCCCATGCGCATCAAAAGCAATAGGGAAAAAGTTGAAAAGATGTTCAGTAGCATCTTCCTTACAGAGAAGATTGAATTAAGTGTCTGTCATTAGAATGTCTGTGTACAGCGTGCTACAGTCAACTAGATTAGCCTGGATAACGGAGGGTACATTTCTACAATGCAAAATGGCAGATAATCTATTGCTGCATAATGGAAACAAGGTTCAACTTCAAACAGGGCTGACTCTGAGCAAAATTGAGAAGCAGATCGTGTTGATTTTGGTGCCCTGGTCTCTTTGCTTTT
Organism: Sus scrofa; assembly: GCF_054392235.1. Taxonomy (NCBI): domain Eukaryota; kingdom Metazoa; phylum Chordata; class Mammalia; order Artiodactyla; family Suidae; genus Sus; species Sus scrofa. Next base: position 72,743,262 of record NC_139393.1, read on the forward strand.
GGTTCCCCCATGGTCCCCCCTCCCCATTTCTCACCGGGATCAGCATCCTTGTGCGCCACGTAACACGTACAAGCAAGACTTCTCCAGTCATATGGATGTGATTTTTGTGCTTAGTAGCCGTGTAAGTTAGTAAGTTACTCTTTCTAAGCCTCAGATTCTTCTTTAAATGTGGATAATCGGTTCTTCCCTCTTGGAGGTGTTAATGAGAACTCAATGATGTAATTCACGTTATTAAAAAAAGAACTAAATGAGCACATGCATGGAAAATACTTGGCATAGTATCAGTGCATAGGATAATATGCTGGTACCTAGTACTCAATGTGCAGATGTATCATAATCCTTCAATATTAGTTGTTAATTGTAATAGCAACATTTCCCCTAACTAAGGCTTTCTTTCACAAAGAAGATGTGAGATCAGGTCTTGAAGCAGCTCAGTGTAAGTGGGTCACCTGAATATATAGAGATGCCATTTTATGATTATTTGTATGGAGACACAATCCTAAGCCCCAAACTTGAAGCAATAAATTGAAAATCATTGAGATCCTGCTGTTTAGCACAGGGAACTATATCTAGTCACTTGTGATGGAACATGCTGGAGGATAATGTGAGAAAAAGAATGTATATATATATGTGTGTGTGTGTGTGTGACTGGGTCACTTTGCTCTACAGTATTGACAGAAACCAATTATAGTGGAAAAAATAAAAATCATTAAAAAAAGAAAATTATGGACATTTGGGCATCAGTCACTGCAGCAGACAGGATGGGAAAAACAGAGTGGGAGGGACACATGTAACTAAGTATACATTCTGTTGGTGACAAGAAAAGCTGTCTGGAATGGCGAGGGAGGAGTTGGGAACATCTAGGACCAAAGACAGAAACAGGAGACTCGTGGTGGAGTAGAAGGAGCTATCATATGGGTTATGAGGGCCCAGGAAGGGGTAGGGCTCTGTGGCTGGCATGTGGATCCAGCACAGAAGGCCCTTCTAACCACAGAAATCGGTTCGAATAAGCCAGGAAGTGGTGAGGAGGAGAGCATGTCTGAAGGACCTCTTTTATCATATTAGTGATGACGTCCTGCCATTCTTTTTCTTTGTTTCCTTCGTAATTTATTTGGTGGATTATTCTTTCTCGTCTTTATGCTTCCTTCATTATTACAACAGGTTTCCCCTTTTTAGCTGCTGTCTGCATGCTCAGGTCTTTAGAAGACTCTTCTTTATCACTTGTTGAGTATGGATGGATGGCAGCATGGAAAGAGCACAGCATGTTATGGCTAAAAAAAAAAAGGTGGAAGAGATCATATAGTCCCATAATTTGTATGGCAAGTGGATAATCTGATTCCAAGGAGCTGAAATGTCTAAGTTTTCCCCAGGGAATGCGTGTCTTTATTTTGGGAATTTATATGCAATGTTTTGCCTATTCTTTCTTCTGTTTACTGTGCCTGGTATAGTGGAGGGTGTCTTAAGCACTTAACTGTGTGCCAGGCACTGTGATCCTTCTAGGAATACGGTTTTGAACACAGAGTGTCAGCTCTATGAACTTGGGCTATTAGGGAAATGAATATTCCTTTCATTCTTTTTTTTTTTTTTTTTTTTTTGTCTTTTTTGTTGTTGTTGTTGTTGTTGCTATTTCTTGGGCCGCTCCCGCAGCATATGGAGGTTCCCAGGCTAGGGGTTGAATCAGAGCTGTAGCCACCGGCCTATGCCAGAGCCACAGCAACGCGGGATCCGAGCCGCGTCTGCAACCTACACCACAGCTCACGGCAACACCAGATCCTTAACCCACTGAGCAAGGCCAGGGATCAAACCCGCAACCTCATGGTTCCTAGTCGGATTCGTTAACCACTGCGCCACGACGGGAACTCCTTTTTTTTTTTTTGTCTTTTTTTTTTTTTTGTTGTTGTTGTCCTTTCATTCTTAAATGATGATGGGAAGAGATTCCATCCACACCTTTTTTGGCAGCTGTTTTCTTTTATGGTTGTGCTCTGTTGGTCCCGTTAGAGTGCTTGGAAACTTAGGACCAATTGTTGTATTAGCTGGGATCCTCTGTTGCACATGATACAAACCTGACTCAAACTCACTTCAGGCAGCGGGGGACTGTTGGCTTCTTAACCAGACCGTGGGAAAGATAGGGATCGAGTTGGTCTCAAGAATGGTTGGAACTGGAGATTTGGGACCTTTCTCCCCACACCCCTTTGCATATTGAACTCTTGATATCAAATTGGCTTAGCCCATGAAATGAATAAATGGCTGTGGAATCTAGTAGCTTTACAAGCTGAGAGGAAAGCAAGCCTTCTTCAACTTCCTGTTTAAAACTTTGAGGATTGACTGTGCTCAGCCCAGCTTGGAACGTGTGGCTGTGCTTTCAGCCAGTCAGTGTGGCCAGGGAGATGAGGTCCTCGGAGGCACTTCTTATCATAGAGCCATCCCCTGAATGCTGTGTGTGTGTGTGTGTGTGTGTGATCACAAGAAGGGGAGGTAGCATAGTTACAGCAATTGGGAAGACCACTGGGTTGTGGACAGTCCTAATTGTGTCAATTATAACTGTAAATACACGAGAAAGGAGCCTTCAGATTTAAAAAAAATTTTTTTTTAGGAAACATTTTAAGTCAAGCTACAACTCCAGTTTATTTGCAGCATCTGGAAATCGTGTCATATGAGGAATAATTTAATGTGGAGATGGGGGAACTAGGACAGGCAGAAAGGAAGATGTGGAAGTTGCAGGAGGCTTGCTCTTTATTTCTCCAAAGGACAGAACTAGGAGAAGGAGGGTAGAAGTGATGGAATAAGGATTTTAACTCAGAGTAAAAAAGAACTCCATAAAACTCAAGACTGTCGATGGTGAGAATGAACTCTTTTGTGCAGTGGCGTGTTCCCCAGCAGTAAACGTTTTAGACGTAGCTAACTGATGTTGTAAAAGAAATTGCTTCGTGGGAAAGGGTTAGCCTGTATGCCTTTTTATTTTAAGGTTCTATGTTCGAGTCTAAGTTCAGAGTATTTCTTCTCCCCTTTCTTGCTCTGCACAGAGAAAACACAGCAACCCCCACCACACTCACAAGGATTATAAATGAGCCAGTCAGTTCTCGGAGATTTGTAAACATCTTTTTTTTTTTCACCAAGGAAACTTTTGGTAAGGCAGCGTCTGATGGTATACACTATTTTACACATTCAGGGCCAAAAGCAATAAATAGGTCGTGTATACCAGAATGTCTGCTGCTTAATAATAAGTATAAAAAGGTAAGATGAGAAAATATAACACAACTTGCCACAAAAAGCCATAACCACTTTGAAACGTCATGTGGTTATTGCTTTTCCTTTAGACAGCAGGCTAAAATATATAAGGAGGCTGCAGAGCTCTGTTTCAAAGGCTATCTACAATATTATGGCCCATACTGCTTTTTAAGGGATAATCTTTTTGATGTCTCTCCTAATTAGAAATGTTGAACTGCAAAGAAGGTTAATTTTCACCATCAGGTTTGTGTGCAGTATAAAACCGGAAGATAAGAGATTGTTCTGTCTATATGCCATATCCACTTATATGGTCATTACAGGGTCGCAAAGTATTGCTCCTGGTTCAGACCACTGATGTTTGCTATAAATCAGAAGGAGGTTGAATTAAACCCATTCGTTTTTTTTTTTTTTTTTTTTTTGAGTTGTGAAGATAAAACTGGAAGTGGTGCATGGTAAGAGATGATTTATTTTTCTGGCTTTTTCTTGCTGGTTACCTTGGGATTTTCGAAAGTGTGGATTTCAGAGAAATATACATGTTCATGTAGTAATTGGAAGCTAGGTAAATTGAGCCACTAGCAATGTGGGTTTTCCTAATCTTAGACTCTTATATTATTATTCCCCAAAGCTAATTATTATCATCTCATTTCGACAAAGGACAATCAGAAGCTTCTGCCATTTGAAAGTTATTTATGCCTGATAATGAATTAAACAGGTTTAATTGAGACTGGCAAATCCTAATGTGATTTTAAGAGTCATGAAATAAATTATTGGGCCAAGAAATAGGTTTGGTATGAAAACAAGTAAATGGAGAACCCCAATTAAATTTTGTAGTCATCAGTTCTTATTTTTGAGTTTGTAAAATTATGGCTATCATGTATAAATTCTCTGTTGATTTTTTTTGACTAGTGTGACTTTAATTGTAGCTAAGCATTTAACTGTGTGTTGGGACGTATACTAAATACCTGTTAACCTAGACAGTTTTATTTGTTTATATTCTCCTCTAGCAAATATAGTTGCTCAGTAAAACATGTGTAAAGTTCCTAGCCCAGAGACTGACCTGTAGATGTTCAGTCAATGTTGGCTAAAAACATACTCTGGGTTCTAGATTAACTTGTAAAAATATCAGCCTACCTTGACAAGATTTTTGTTCTTCAAACAATGGAATTATCCAACATTTTGTGTCATCCTCCTCTTAGTTGGTGTCATGCAAATTCCATTAGTAGTTGTCTTCCATAATTGGTAGGAATCAACTCTCTTTATTCCCTGGAAGGGGAATGGAAACAAATATTGAGGCCAGGACTTACTGGACTATTCTAGAGGCTTTCCCTATTAGACAGAATGCCACAAAGCAGAAATTCATTTGGGTGCAAACCGATGTTCTTGCCTCTTTGGGAAGGTTAATCTCTTTATTCATTCTCATTTTAGAGAAAAGAAATCAGCCTAAACGAAGAGCTTAGGAACTCTGATGCAAAATGGGAGGATGAGAAAAATATCAAGAGCATACTCAGGATTATTACGGGTCAAAGCCAGATGGTTGAGGTGGTTCTGGTTAGAGAGTGTGATATTGGGGAGCAATGGGAGGAGACCCTGAGTTAGGAAGGGAGTTCTCAAGAGAGATTGGAGGAAACCAATGCAAATTTATCAGCCACTGAAAATCTCTGAAAATTGTGCTGCTCTCCAGCTTGTGAGTGTAATTAGGGTCATGTTTAGAGCCTGGGCTGTGAAGGCGAGTGAGTTGGACTTTGATCTGGCTCAACCGCTTGCTGTCACAGAGCCCTGAATGCATCAGTTACCTGCTCTGAACTTCACTTTCCTTCTCTGGAAAGTGGAGGAATAATTGCACTGTCTCATGGTGAGCGCCAAGAATGCATGTGGCACTCTTCAAACAGAGCCTACACGGGAAAAAGGTCATTATGTTTATTTTCTCATGGGACTCACACCTCTATGCTGTTTTGTGTGAAAACGATAGGTAAACCTGTACTATCCTTTCGAATCTGGAACTTATCACCCTGAATGATGCAAAAATGAACTTGCTAGCTGTGATGCAAAAGAAAAGCCATAGGTGATAAAAGGAAATGTAAATTCTTAGGATACCGTGGATGCTCAATGGGCCCTTAATGAAAGCTGTGAGTGGAAACGTGCGTTCTTTCTTTTGTTCAGCATATCATTTTATTTTTTATGGGATATTAATGAAACAGCAACAAAAATGTTTAAACACATACAATTAAATTCATAAATGAAGCAATCCTGCAGTGAAATTGAATTAGTTGCCTGTGGGCACGTAAATATTTGTAGTTCATAGCTATTATTAATACCATACATGCTTTTATTGGTAAGTACCGGGTCATTGATTGTTGGAAGCTTGCATTTAACATTCTATGTTCACAGTTGCCCCTGCTTTCTGGTTCTTTTTTTTTTCTTTTTAGGGCCACACCCATGGCATTTGGAGGTTCCCGGGCTAGGGGTCAATCGGAGCTACAGCTGCCAGCCTACACTGCAGCCACAGCAGCATAGGATCCAAGCCGCATCTGTGACCTACACCACAGCTCACGGCAATGCCAGATCCTTAACCCACTGAGTGAGGCCAGGAATCGAACCCACAACCTCATGGTTCCTAGTCGGATTCTTTTCCCCTGCACCATGATGGGAACTCCTCTGGTTTCTTTATAAACATAGGAGGGAGGAAAAGCTTACCACCTTGATGTCCTCCATATGTATTTATTATATTTTACCGACTATTTCTTTCAAAGAATTCCAGGTTATGGATGAGTGACTATAAACCTGGATGATAGCGTCTATATTTTGTGGACTCTAATTAGGAACTTGTAGAATTGTAGAGATTCACTTCAAACATGAAAACACAGACCTACAAGGAAGAGCAACCATGGCTTTAAACATAGGTATGTGGTAGCTTGGCCTGTGTGTGGACATCTGCAGGTAGGATCCATATAATACAGCAAAGAACAAGGTGACATGTCAAGGAAGAGAGGACAGACAGTGATAACGTGGAGTGTAGATTAGGTAGATGCTCCCGAGGCGGGAAGGAGGTGGACAAAACAGTCAAGGTGAGGCATGAAATCCTTAAAGAACTGAGTCAGAAAGATGGTAATATTGAGAGGAGAGGTCAGAACTGCATCTTTTTTTTTTTTTTTTCTTTTGGCTTTTTTAGGGCCGCAGGTGTGGCATATGGAGGTTCCCAGGCTAGGGGTCGAATCAGAGCTACACCTGCCGGCCTACACCACAGCCACAGTCATGGCACCGCCAGACCTGAGCTGCATCTGCAACCTACACTGCAGCTTGCAGCAATGCCAGACCCTTAACCCACTGATTGAGGCCAGGGATCAAACCCACATCCTCATGGATACTAGTCAGGTTCTTAACCCACTGAGCCACAACGGGAACTCCAGAACTGCATCTTGTGTGCAGTGGTTTGTCTCATTTGTGCATTTATGGGAGGTAATCGCCTAAGAGGCCATGCGACTCACAGGGCTGGTGTGTTTAAATGCTGCTGATGTTCCTTTATTTACTTACACATTCTTTTTCGGTATCAGGTTGCTGTGTTCAAACCAAGGTAGCTGTATTGCAGGTCCTGGCAGCAAACAGAGACACACTCCGGATTGCCAGGGGGCGAGGAACAGAGGTCTAAACTGGGTGAAGGCACCAACATTGGCTGTGAGGTTCCTGGCGACTGGGAACAAGGGAAACAGCTAACCACCCTGGGTGTGCAGTGGCAGAGTCAGGCAGGCAGTGTCAAGTGTCCTTGGTCCTTGGGAGCCCGACAGGAGCTCATGTCTCTCCGGGTGGCTGGAAGAGCTTCCCCATAGGAGCTGCTTGTGAAAAGCAGCCACTGACAGAAATAAGGAGCTGAGGCGGGGATGCTGGGGAGGAAATAGCTTGACTGCTTTTCCCTCCCACCCCTTCAAAGTCTCCTCCCGTTGTCTTCTGGTGGCTGAATTTACCTGGAGGCTAAAGGACCAGGGAGCTACTCATTCCTTGTGCTTCACCAAGGCAGAGACAGGTGGAGGAGGGATTTGGGCTTGCAGGGGTCGAAGGGATGAAAATGGAGAATAACTTGACCAATGACCCAAAAAGTAGTTTGAAGTATCTTCTAATTCGTTTTATGAATGTTCCGTTCAATTCTCCACATGAGACTGAGAACAGATTCCCTTTCTTTTACTACCTGCACCTTGTGTTTCCTGTATGGTCTTTATTTTCCACCCAAATAATGGTGGATGCAGCAAAGGATGCTCAGCTAAGGAACTGTCACCATAGACAAGTGACTTCTCACTGGCTAATAAAAATGATGCTAAATGTGGATGTTTGTCACCATAAGGCCCCTGAATCCACTGGCGATTGTGACTTTTTGGGCAGTTAGATTTGTGTGATGAGGCAGAGTGGACAATATACTTTTTATATTATATCCATGTGTGGTATTTTTTTAAATTTGAAATTATATAACAGTGTGACACACACGAAGTAATTTTCAAAACTGGCTGTAGTTTGCAAAACTGTATTTATGAGATGAGATGCTTTCTGTTGTTTAGATTTTCTTCGAGAGTATTAAGAACATTAAAAATAATAAAGTGGATTTCAGTCTCTGAAGGTAACAGGTGAAGGAAGACAAAAATTATATCACACTTGAAATTCTTCTAATGTTTCTAGTTTTAATTTTAAAGGACTTTTGAAACACTACTTCCATCTTCATTTGGGGGGAAGATAGGATACGCTTGAGAGCATACATTCATGCAACGCTGTATAAAACAGTATCAACCTGCACTCTCCTAATATTAGATACTGAAAATAGTTAAACGAAGTTAGTTTTCTGAGAAAGCTTAGATAAGGAAAGATATGAAAAGAACCAACAATTCATGGCTTTAATTTCCAGAGTCAGAATGCCGTGAGCAAAATGCTAGTCAACGTACGTGTTTGCAGATGATGAGAGCAATTTTCCGAGCGCTGTCTGTTCCTAGTCCATGGAGGGGATTGGTACCCATGTGTCCAGTGCATTTCTCCCATCTCTAGGAAGGGGTTTTTGCGTTGCTGCGAACACCCGCATCCGTGAAGAAACGCTAACCTCCATCCTTTTCACAGCTTCCCTTCTGTACCATACTTTTTGGGTGTCCTCTGGGACAGCATCTTGTGACATGGCCAGAGTCAGCAATGGTCTATCAACACGAGGCTCATCCTCAGACCCTTACTTCTCTGTGAAAGTTACTCGCCGTGAGAAGGGCCTTAGGGAGTTGTGTTCTACTGGCCATGAAAGTCATTAGCAATGAAACCGGACACTGCCCTGTGGGGCTCCCGGGTGCAAGAGCCTTTCGTGTCCCCATTTCTTGTTCTTAGGAAATGGGCCTCGTTCAGCCACCATGACCTTCGCTGAGTTCCTAGGGGCAAATTCAGACAGCTGCTGATAAGGGAAGGGAAGAACAGTCTAGCAACAATGGTCCAGCCTTGGGGCAGGATCCAGGTTCCCTCTCAAGGAATGTGCATGATAGTATAGGCATCTTATACACCTAAGAGAAATGTGATATTCCTTATGCTTCTTTTAGAAATGAATACTTTAAAAGGGAACAGCTTAGAGTCTTTTCTTGTCCTTCTCCCTGGCTTAATTGCACCTTAAACACAATCACCCATAAGCTAAAGATTAGGCACCTGAGCATAATAGCCTCTGGGTGAAAGATGATTAGCACATGATGTTTTTCAGGAACTTTCCTAGTTTGTTCTAATCTCTGATCAATAGGCCCCCTTTCGCAAGTACTGTTACTCTAGGCAATAACCCAGAAGGCCACCGTCATGAACGTCTCCTGACTCAGCTTCGATGACCAAAATTCCCCCCAAGAAAGAAGAATGTGTGTTTGTCCCTATCCTGATTCCTCTCTAAAAACCCGTTTTTCTCCTTTTCACTAAAAACTCCTCACAGTTCTTGCTAATGGGGAGCACAGTCTTTAGGGCATTAGCCTGCTGTGACCCTCTTTTGCTTGGCAAAGCAATAAAGCTATTTTTTTTTTCTCCTTTACCCCAGACTCTGTCCTCTGCGTTTCATTTCGGCACCAGCAGACAGAGGCTGAATTCCAGCGACAGCAATAAGGAACCTGCACTCTGAGCAAATGGATTTAAGTGCAGTTAACTTAAAGATTCTAGGAAAGGGAGTACCTGTCGTGGCTCAGCGCGTTATGAACCCAGCTAGTATCCATGAGGATGTGGGTTCGATCTCTGGCCTCACTCAGTGGGTTAAGGATCTGGCATTGCTGTGAGCTGTGGTGTAGACTGGCAGATGCAGCTCTGATTCCACCTCTGGCCTGGGAATTTCCATATGCCTCAAGTGTGGCCCTAAAAAGCGAAAAAAAAAAAAAAAATCTAGTAAAGGTTTCACGAAACATTTTCTTTCCCACATAGCTTCATCGAGTTTGTCATTGTTCCTTCCGTATAAGCAATGAAAGAGGTGGATTCATGGATTGTTCTGTTTCTAATATTTCTATTTATAAACATTTCTATCAATACTTCTCTTGATAAATAAACATCACAAGTATTGTAAATAAAAACATCAGGCCTCATGAAGGAACTTAGCTCTATTGGAAGTGCCCAATTTATAACATGATGCATTTTTATTTATTTATTTATTTTGTCTTTTTGTCTTTTCTAGGGCTGCACTTACGGCACATGGAGGTTCCCAGGCTGGGGGTCGAATCGGACCTGTAGCTGCCGGCCTATGCCAGAGCCACAGCAACACCAGATCCAAGCCGCATCTGCAACCCACACCACTGCTCACAGCAACGCTGGATCCTTAACCCACCGAGCAAGGCCAGGGATCGAACCTGCAACTTCATGGTTCCTAGTCGGATTCGTTAACCACTGATCCACGCCAGGAACTCCAAACCTAATGCATTTTTAATGTGAAAATATTTACCAACTATCCTGATCCATTCTTTGTCTTTTAAATTCAAACTTAAGCCTACAAGACAGCACCACAGATAAATTTCTTGGCTTTGAAAGTTTTATTCTCCCAGTTCCTTATGTGTGCTATAAAGAATAATTAATGTAATGAAAAAATCAATATTGTGTATAAATTATTTAGGCTTTACTATCATTGTAATTTTCTCTTCAACACCTATTGATCGGCAACAATTCATTTGTTAATTTCTTCCTAATAAGATATTCATTGTCTTAGGTCTGTAGTGGTGCTGTCCCTGCACTTTCACAAATAAGTCATGAATTACTAATGATATAGGGGCCAAGTTAACCTGCTAGTGAGTGCTGTGAGATGGGAAACGGGCACGGGCAGTCATTTGAGATGCTGTCCTATAGAAACCCTGGGTAGCTGGTCACCTGCTGATAACTAAATGAGCAGACTCTTGCAGGATATTAATTTGTAACTTCAATATTTAATGGGAACGTATTTTTCCAGGTTAACAAAAGATCTTGGCAATGGCTGACTCTGTTTCAACAGTGTTTTCTAGATCTAGAAAAAGCAGAGGCCAAGAGCATAACTGCTGAAGCCCAGTGGTGGGTTTAAGGCCCGATCCGACCACTTACTAGTATGTGACTTGACACAGGTGGCGAATATTCTCCAGCCCTCAGTTTCGCCATCTGTAAAACAGCAACAAAAACATTCTTACCTGGTGTTAATGTGGGTTTGCAATCTCGGGAACTTCCAGGTGAAATCTGAAGCTGGTGCCATACACAGAGGTCAGGGAGAGCCTGAAGGAGGAGGCAGATGACCCCAGAAGGGGAGGTGGCAGGTGTGATAAGCAAGGGAGCTTCAGGATGAGGCTTGTATTTGGTGGCTCCAAAGTAAGTAGATCTCTGCACCTGCCTGCCAGAATCCTAAGTGTTTAAACAGAGGTCTTAACGGGCTGCAGGTGTGTCGCTTGTCCCGATGGTCTCGACAACATCCTATTCTCTCAAGGCTATGACCTGGAAACAACTTCCAGTGTGGGAATCATGGATGGAACCTCCATGCCAATGGTAGGGGAGTTGGGGAGGAGCCTCCCATTGCACGGGTCCAGCTCTTGGGTCAGCCAGCAGTCACATCCTCTGGATGGCCTCCTCCAACAATTAGTGATGAAGATCACGTGAGTTAATGCACACAAACACATTGCATATGTTTCGTTTTAAAGTCAGGTTTTAAATCCACGATTCTCTTGTGCTGGGGGCATGTAATTGTGCTCTGAATGTGTTGGTTATTAAACACCATTTTGAAGTATGGATTTTTCCAGATGTATGCACAGGAGTGGGATTGTTGGATCATATGGTAGTTCTATATTTAGTGTTTTAAGGAACCTCCATTGTCTCCTCCATAGAGGACGTACCAATTTCATTCCCACCAACAGTATAGGAGGGTTCCTTTTCTCAAAACCTTCTCCAGCATTTATTGTTTGAAGACTTTTTAATGGTGGCCATTCTGACTGGTGTGAAGTGATACCTCCTTGTAGTTTTGATTTGCATTTTTCTAATAATTCGGAAAGATACATGCACCCCAGTGATCATTGCAGCAGTATTTGCAATAGCCAAGACATGGAAGCAATCTAAATGTCCACCAACAGAGGAATGGAAAAAGAAGATGCGGTACATACATACAATGGAATATTACTCATCCATAAGAAAGAGTGAAATAATGCCATTTGCAGACATGGATGGACCTAGAGATTATCATACTAAGTGTAGTAAGTCAGAGAAAGACAAACATCATATAAGATCACTAATATATGGAGTCTAGTAAAAATGATACAAAAGAACTTATTCACAAAGCAGAAGCAGACTCAAGGATTTAGAAACCAAATTTATGGTTACTAAAGGGGAAATGTTGAGGGAAGGGATAAATTAGGAGACTGGAATTAACATATACACACTACTATATATAAAACAGATAAGTAACAGGGACCTACTATGTAACACAGAGATATCTGTTCAATACTCTGTAATAACCTATATAGGAAAAAGAATATGAAAAAGAATGGATGTATGTGATTACATGTATAACTGATTTATTTTGCTGTATACCTGAAACAAACACAACATTGTAATTCAGCTATACTCCAATAAAATAAAAAAAAAACCCACCATTTTGGTGGTGGTCCATTGGATTACTTCAGGGAGAGCGGAAAAAATCTGAGACCTTTTGGAAACCCAGAGAGATCTGAGTCCAGAATTCATGGCAAAGATAATGTTCGCATCAGTGAATTTGGACCAGGGAGGAAGAGTGGTACCCTGAAAAAAGCTCTAAAGTTGTGATCAAGCAACTAGGGTTTGAATTTAGGCTTCCTCATTGATTTGTTTACTTGCTTATTGTGTGGCCTTCCTGCCAAAAGTTAAGTTTCCTGAAGATGCTGACTGTTTTGTTTCCTTTTGCATCCCCAAGGCCTAGAACAGTGCCTGGTACATAGTGGCTGTCAAAAAAAATGACTGAATACATTTTAAAAAATGACAGAAAATAAGCATACATAAATTTACAAATTTAGTGGACAATTTGAATAAGAATATATGTCCTCCTATTTTAGAGCTGCTGTGGATTAAGGAAATGACTCTGAAGGCACTATACAAATTTAAATTTCCATTAAAAGTACTATAAAGTACTATACAAATTTAAATTTACATTGATAGTGAGAATCCTTTTGATGTAGAATGGAAAAGGAAAGAAAGTTGGATTTTGGAAGTGCAATGCATATATAATTCAGCTTTTTTATAGAGAGTTTCAAAAACCAGGAATGACAAAGACACGGTTGAAAAATATGCAGAATACACATTCAGCTCAACAACTTGTTAAAGTAATGAGCACTTTCTTTTAAAACGGGATGTAATATATATTAAAAGGCTCGTCAAAATGCATGTCTTCCTTAGACCATCAGGAAAGGTTTTTTATTCAGGGATTTGGCGCAAATGAACATATAAAAGTCCCCCCCCCCCCCTTTCCCATTGCTATACCCTTTTGAGGAAGTTATCTCTAAAGTTGATATTTTAAATTTGGTATTCATACTTTTTCATTATTTTTATATGACAGCTATAAATTATGGCCATCGTTTAATGTCCCAAAAGTGAGCTGAGAATGGAACTCTCCTTCATTTGAGCTGATATAGGATGTGCTGAGCTCTTCCCTGCATGACTTTAGTTTTTCAGCCAGTTACAAAGAAAGCAAGAATAGAAAATAACATCTTTCAGAATCTAGAGTTTGCATTATAATACGTATCTATTAGGAGAGTAATTTTGCTTAGTTGTGAGTTCGTTGTTATACATGAGGCAATGCCTGGTTGCTTTCAGCAGAATAGACACATCTGCACGGGCAGAGACCTGGAAGCACACAGAGCTCCTGGGAGCGGGTAGCGTCTTGGAAGGAGTTCAGTAAACCAAGAGAAAACCATGAGAGGTGTCATGATTGCGGTTAGGAGGTCATCCAGAAGAACCGAGAGGGCATTATCATTTATTGTATTCTTAATCTTAGCAGCAACCCTAGGAAGCATAGAGAAGTATTCCTATTTTAGTTTAGTTTAGTTTGGCCATGCCTGTGGCATGCAGAAGTTCCCAGGCCAGGGATCAAACCCAAGCACAGCAGTGACCCAAGCCACAGCAGTGACAATACCAAGTCCTTAACCACTGGGCTACCAGGGAACTCCACGAGGATCCCCATTTTAAAAATGAAGAATCTGAATATATTTATTCGGATGCTATCAGCTGCATTTAACAAAAAACTCAAATTCAAATTGGCTTCATAAGACATTTAAAATCTCATAACAAAGCCAGAGGGAATGGGTTGATTCTGTCTCAACTGCACTTTCCAGATCCAGTAAAGCCAAGAGATATTTATCTTCTTACATAAATAAGTAAGCCCAACTACAGGTTTAAATCCTACCTCTGCCACGTATTACTGTGAGATGTTGCACGAATTACATACGTTCTTCAGGCTTTGACATCTGGGGCCTTGCTGACCTTTGACGGCTTGCTGCTGCCACAGTTAGCTAATTTTTTGAGAAAGGAAATGAGCATGGCCATTAGCCTGCCTTCATATGCAGACCAATCAATCCAGAGCCTGTACCCCAAACTGTTTCCCTTTTTAAACTCTTATACCCCAGGCCACTATCTCCCCACCCTAATTGCCCCAGGGCCAGGTACCAAATAACTGGGACGGCCCTCCTTCCCCTAAACCCACTGAAATTACTCAGACTAGCCAATCCTGGACCCACTTTCCTTGCCTCACTTGTTCTTTCCTTGGGAAACCACGGTAAATGTTCTTACACATTTCCTCCTTGCTTGCTTTGTCTCCTGAATGGCCCCAGGGCTTCCCTGTGTGGCCCTGTGTGGCATGCTGTGCCTCCTATTTCTAGGTGTCTGTGGATATTAAAAACTTCTTCCTTTATGACTGTCATTTTCGTGTGTGGTTGTCTTACCATACCTGATTAAAACAAATCTTAGGCATCCTTCAAGCTGTCCCCAGGAGGAAGTTCCCTTTGTGGCTCAGTGGTTAATGATCCTGTCTAGGAGCCATGAGGACGCAGGTTTGATCCCTGGCCTTACTCAGCGGGTTGAGGATCCCCCTTGCTGTGGCTGTGGTGTAGGCTGGCAACTGCAGCTCCAATTAGACCCCTAGCCTGGGAACTTTCATGTGCTGGCCGTGCAGCCCTAAAAAGCAAAAAAATAAAAAACAACAAATAGTCCCCAGGAATAGAACTCAAAACAGAGGACAATGGATCTAGTTAATCAGGAACAGTGATGAATTGGGTTCGGAATCAGTGTAGAACCCCATTGTCCAAGTATAGGTTCAAGGTCAAGTTGATCCTGGATCCAGGATGAGACTAACCTATGGCTTGACATCCATGTTCAGGATGGTGGATTGTTTCCAGAGATCAGAGTAGGACCATGTCTTCAGGCCGGATGGCTCTAAACTCTAGGAGGACATGGATGTAGGCAGAGGCAGGGAGAGTACAGAAAAGGTTATAGAGCTGTAACACCAAGCAAAGCCTGAGACAGCTTATTCCTTATGATTTAAGTAATGTTGCGAAAACATTGACTGATTTGGCAAGAGAGATATAAAATATCTAGTTTTATTTTGAGATAATTTCTTTCTGTAACTAGCTAGATTTTTTTTTTTTTTGTCTTTTTAGAGCTTCATCCACGGCCTGTGGAGGTTCCCAGGGCTAGGGGTCGAACTGGAGCTGCAGCTGCTGGTCTTCATCACAACCACAGCAATGCCAGATCCGAGTCGCATCTGTGACCTACATCACAGCTCATGGCAATGCCAGAGTGAGGCCAATGATCGAACCCATAACTTCATGGTTCCTAGTTGGATTCATTTCTGCTGTGCCATGATGGGCACTCCCAATATCAGATTTAGAATAACTTTAGAATAACCCGCAACCTCATGCATACTAGTTGCGTTCATTACTGCTGAGCCACAGTGGAAACTCTGCTAGCTAGATTGATTGATTCATGATTGTTCAGAGCCCAATACCAGGCACTGTGGAGGATACAAACTGAGAAGGAGAAGACTTGATCCTGGTTCTCAAGGAGTGAAATCACAGTATGTGAGCCATAGAGAAAATGAATTGGAAATATTTACATATCATAACATGTAAGACAATTCATGATATTATAATCAGAACTGGACATAGAAGTTCTGAACAAGTTGTGCTAAAGAGTATGAAAACTTGCAGGAGTGAAGAAGGCACAAAAGAAAGGGTTTAAATTGGCTGAAGAGGTAGAGTGACATTGGGGTGGATGTCAGGCAGTTTATAGAGAGCCCTGAATATATGCTAGACCGAGGACATGATTACGATTCAGTATTAAGTTTATTTTGTTTATTTTTTCTTTTTTTTGCTTTTTAGGGCCACACCTGTGGCATATGGAGGTTCCCAGGCTAGGGGTGCAATTGGAGCTACAGCTGCTGGCCTACACCACAGCCATAGCAGTGGAGGATCCAGACCTCATCTCTGACCTATACCACAGCTCACTGCAATGCTGGATCCTTAACCCACTGAGCTAGGCCAGGGATCAAACCCACAACCTCATGGTTCCTAGTTGGATTTGTTACTGCTGCACCATGGTGGGAACTCCCAGTATCAGATTTAGGATAACTTTACATTCCTAAACAGTGACACATTATATCCATGAGTTTTCTGATACTCTTCAAGAGGTGAAGCTTAATTCCTCTCTCCACCTGCATTATTGACTCTAGTAACTTGATTTAAAACATTTTTAAAATCACAGTTGATTTACAATATTCTGTTAATTTCTGCTGTACAATAGAGTGGTATAGTCATACATATATACGTACATTCTTTTTCTCATATTATCTTCCATCATGTTCCATCACAAGTGATTGGATATTGCTCCTTGGGCTAAAGAGTAGGACCTCATTGCTTAACCATTCTAAGTGTAATA
Source organism: Sus scrofa (assembly GCF_054392235.1). Classification (NCBI taxonomy): domain Eukaryota; kingdom Metazoa; phylum Chordata; class Mammalia; order Artiodactyla; family Suidae; genus Sus; species Sus scrofa. Next base: position 72,759,858 of record NC_139393.1, read on the forward strand.
GTTTGCATCTACTAAGTCACTCCAAGTCCATCCCACTCCTGCCCCCTCCAGCTTGGCAACCACAAGTCTGTTGGTGATTTGATTTTGATGAGTCAAATACAACCAAAGGGATGAGGCGCCACCTCTGAGGTTGGGTCATAGAAGGAATGTGGCTTCTGTTTAGGTGTCCGCTTTCTCTCATTCTGATCTCGCATCCTGGTGTAGCTGTGTTCTCTGCAGCCTTATGGAGACAACATGGCAAGGAGCTGAAACCTCCTGTGAGTGAGCTCAGCAGGGGGTCCTTCAGCCCTCATCTGGTTTTCAGAGATCAAAGCCTTGGCCACCCACTTGACTGCAGGCTTTTGAGAGTCACTGAGCCATGTTTGAATGCTCCCAAGGATGATGAAGCAAAGAGGGGTGATGGGAGACATGATGTTTTTAAGCAGAAGGGAGATGATCCGATCACAGAACATGGAATCTCATCTATCTTCCCTTTTGCACAGAAATGCAGGCAGAACATTTGAGTAGATAGAGGAAGTCTGGGAAATTGATAGTTGAAAGATGAGGTCGCTCTAATCTCATTGCATCTCTTCTCTCTATGAAGTATGAAGCAAGGTCGTCGTTAGCTGAGAGTGGGGAGGAGAGGAAGGAATGTTGGAAATTTGAGGAGAGCAGAGAAGGTGTGAATAATTATCTCGGAAGTTGGGCAAGCAGATTTCCTAGGGAAGCAAGCTTTCTGGCAGTATTGAATTCTGTTTTGAGACCTGTGATTATAAATTTGAAACCAGTCCATTTGGCCTGGTTCTGTGATTTTCTTCAGCAACATTAAGCTGCCCTGGTGGAGGCATGTACTAAGTACACTGTTTGGGTTTAACCAGGGTTGGGGTTTTACCAAGGGAGGAATAGGAGAGGTCTGGCTTTTTGCCTGGAGGCAGTTATAGTGCCAGATCATCTAATTAGGGCGGTTAGGAGAGACATGAGGATACAAGGGTGGGTGATGGATGGAAGGAAAAGTGGTAGGGTCCCTGCTGTGCATTAGGGTTGACAGCAGCAGGTCTGTCTGGGGAGCTGTTATGGGAGAACTGGAGTGCTGGTCCAAGTGTGCTGGACAAGAGGAGATGATGGTCGGAGAATAGGATGTTGGAAGTCGAGATGCTGGTGGAGGGGCTGTAACTTGTATGATGTATGTGAATGGGGCCGGAAGTGGGGCAGGAAGTGCTCTTTGGAGCTAAGAAAGTTGAAGAATGGCCGGGACAAGATGTTGAATGGATTATTCATGTGAATGTTGAAGTCAAGAATGATGATAAAGGGAGTTCCCATTGTGGCACAGCGGAAATGAGTCTGACTAGTATCCATGAGGATGTGGGTTCAATCCCTGGCCTCCCTCAGTGGGTTAAGGATCTGGCATTGCCGTGAGCTGTGTGTGGTGTAGGTCACAGATGTGGCTCAGATCCTGAGTTGCTGTGGCTGTGGCGTAGGCTGGCAGCTGTAGCTCTGATTAGACCCCTAGCCTGGAAACTTCCTTGGACCACAGGTGCAGCCCTAAAAAGCAAAAAAACCAAACAAACAAAACCAAAACCAAAAAAACCCCAAAGGATGATGATAAAAGTCGAGTTGGAGGGAAAGTAGGAAGCCTGGCGAGGAAGGTTAGAAGGTCCAGGGTGATAGCCATGTGGGTGAAAAGCGATGGAGAATGACTCACAGGCATGTAATCCTCAAGTCAGCCTTCTCAGCTGTTGAGTTTTTTAGGACTGTGATGAACCAAGAAGGAAAGGGGCAAAGGAGAGAGGAGAGAGCAGAAAATCCAAATCAAATCAAAAAGAAGTAGAAATAGGTTAAAAAAGAGGTGGAAGGACCCTAATATTGCTCCGTAGAGAAGGGCAGAAGCTCCCCCTCCTTCACTTCCCCATTAAGACTCCAGGGCAGTCCGATCAGAGGGCAGCATATCGGGAAAGATTAAGTCTATGGCTTCCACTACCTTTATATAGATCGTTTAATCAGTGATCAGAAACCACTTCTGTCCAGCATTCTCTCTTTATGAGCGGAACTGTGAATAATACTTGTAAGGTTTTCTGGCCAAAAGCAGGTTTTATTTTAAGCCTTGGTGCCAAAGAGACTGCGATTCTGTTATGTGAAAGCATCCCTCGTGAGGAGAGTTTGGTTTCTATATTGCCAGATACGTGAGATTTTCCAGTGGACAATTGACCTCGCAGGAAATAAAATCTGACCATGGAGGTGAGCTGGGCCCTAGGATCCGGAAACAAACTGACTCAACAGCTCATATGTCAGCGTCTGAGCAGATAGGTTTCTGAGAAATAAAGGTTTCTGGAGGAGACGTTCGAATTCATAAGGGAGGGGGAGACTCTCTCTGACCGCGTGTGGTTTTGATGCGCCCCATCAGGAGAAGGATGCAGCAAGGGATAATTACTATGGTTTCCAAAAGGTTGGGCATTGCCCGGATATGGATGTGCTTGCTCGTGGATAGACTGGCCTGTGTTCTGTCAAAAAGCTTGGTTCTTTCCACATTTGGAGGGCTACTTACATTTATTCAGAATCTGATATCCTCCCTTTCTGTTTTGGGTGGAGGCAGGACAACTAGTCCCACTGGTGTTAATGACTTTGAGGCATTGGATGGTTTGAGAGCGACCAAGCAAGGGCATAGGAATAAGATCCAAAAATGGCCCAAGAAGGCCTGTGTAGGAAAGTACCCATGCAGAGGTGCACTGTGCTCAGGATTTTTCAAGTCCTTCCCCTTGATGTTCAGAAATATGATAGGTTTGGGCATCCAGAGGTGGCTGAGGCCTGCATGTTAAGGAAAAGCTCTCCTTCTCTTTTTGGTCTTTTTTAGGGCCACACCTGCGGCCTATGGAGGTTCCCTGGTTAGGGGTCGAACTGGAGCTGTAGCTGCTGGTCTACACTGCAGCCAGAGCAATGCCAGAACCGAGATGTGGCTGTGACCTACACCACAGCTCACAGCAACGCTGGATCCTTAACCCACTGAGCAAGGCCAGGGATTGAACGTGCATCCTCATGGATCCTAGTCAGATTCGTTTCTACTGAGCCATGACAGGAACTCTGAAAAGCTCTCTCCTTCTTTTTGGGAGACAACGGTGTGAACAACTAGGATCCAACGTGACGAAGTGGGAAGTGCCATGTACGTGCTGTACTGGGCACTGGAGATAAAAGAGGGACTAAGACATTGTCCTTGTTCTCAAGGAGGTTTCAGTGGACAGACTAAAAAGTGGGCAAGTGGTTTTTTTGGTTGATGTTGATGATTTTTATACTTTTTTTTTTGCTGATAATTTTTAAAATTTTTATTTATTTTAAAATATTATTTTATTTTAAAATTATTTCCCCAGTACAGTTTCTTTCCCCCCTACGGTACAGCATGGTGACCCAGTTACACATGCATGTATACTTTTAAAATTAAAGCAGGGTTGATGTACTGCATAGTGACGCAGTCAGACCTGTATATACACCCACTGAAATGCAATGAGGGAGGTAGGCTGTTGTGTCGGTGAGGAGCAAGCACCTTAGAGGGCTAAGGCACAGCCTGCAGGGGCAGGACAGGCTTCTTTGGAGGGGATGGCATAATTGTAGCATCATGAGAACTCAGAATAAAGAGTGGACGGTTTTGTCTAAAAGGTGCGGTGAGGATTTCCCAGGCTAGGATTCAGGAGCTGTTCACAGCTTACGTAACCTTGCCAAGGAATTGCTCCCAAATCATTTTCTCACCATTCCTCACCTATTTGTGCCCAGATGTGTCTTGATGACATGCTGTTTGCTGCTCTTTGACCAGTTACTAAGTTGCACCATAAGTGATGTATTACTAAAAAATATTGGAAGTACCAGCGTTGATGAAAAATAAATATACTTTTCTTTTAAAAGGGACCCAAGGTGACCTGTGGGATTAGTCTCATGTTTTGTAATACTTTCTTTCTTTTTTTTTTTTTTGTCTTTTTGCTATTTCTTTGGGCCGCTCCCGTGGCATATGGAGGTTCCCAGGCTAGGGGTCGAATCGGAGCCGTAGCCACCGGCCTACGCCAGAGCCACAGCAACGCCAGATCCAAGCCTCGTCTGCGACCTACACCACAGCTCACGGCAACGCCGGATCGTTAACCCACTGAGCAAGGGCAGGGACCGAACCCGCAACCTCATGGTTCCTAGTCGGATTCGTTAACCACTGCACCACGATGGGAACTCCTGTAATACTTTCTTGAGTGGGATATCAAGGGGTAGATTTACAGTGTGTCCTGAAGGAAAAAGGTTGATTACTCCATTTTTAGCATACGTAATTAGGAACAGATGAACAATACTATTCAATGATCATATAGCTTAATTACTGTGAATATGCATATTCAAGTGCATAACCTTCCGAGGCTAACAGCCTACCTCCAAAGACAGTTTAAGGTGCATTACAGAATTAAAATAGGACAATTAAAAATATGAGTAAAACCAAAACCAATTAAAAGGAACAGAAAAATGTGTGAGCCAGGCCTGTTAAGTTTTGTTCATCTGTGCCGTTAAACATGAACTTAAGCTTTTAATATCTTGGCTGCTAAGACAAAAACCAAAAAACTTAGTGAGCTTTTGTCATTGGGTTAAGTCTGTCTTGGGGAAAAAAAAAAACCCTTCTTTCTGACCTCGGGAAGGAATTTATTGCTTAAAGGGACAAGGGATGACATCAAGAACAATGTTTTCACAATAGTTTTGCAGAAAATACAGAACATTCTTCAAAGAGCTGTTACTTACATCGACTCTATAAAACAAAGATTTTGGTATATCAGCAGTACGTGACTGAAGAATAGAATGAAAAAATCTCATTCCCTATAGTGAGAAAGATATGCAATACTTGGGTATTAGCTTTATTAGGGGGTCCCTGTGAACCATGTAAAGCAAACTACAGCGCTTCATTGGCAATATATTTAAAGCATGAATGGATAGAGAGATATTTCCTGAATGGAAGGATGAATATTGTAAATATTATAGATTTTTATCAAGTTAATTACTAACTTTAAGAATAAAAAAACCTACTAGGCCTTTTCTTGATAAAAATCATTCTAAAACCTTTGAAAAAAAATCACAGGATACCAGAAATATTATTAAAGAAAAAGAATAGGAGTTCCCGTCTTGGCGCAGTGGTTAACGAATCTGACTAGGAACCATGAGGTTGCGGGTTCGGTCCCTGCCCTTGCTCAGTGGGTTAAGGGTCCGGCGTTGCCGTGAGCTGTGGTGTAGGTTGCAGACGCGGCTCGGATCCCGCGTTGCTGTGGCTCTGGCATAGGCCGGTGGCTACAGCTCCGATTAGACCCCTAGCCTGGGAACCTCCATATGCTGCGGGAGCGGCCCAAGAAATAGCAAAAAAAAAAAAAAAAAAAAAAAAAAAAGAAAAAGAATAATAGAATAATAATGAGGTGGAGTCACTCCCAGATATATCCAAGTTAGGAACAATAATTAAAACTGCATCTCCTGATGCACAGCTAGAAATATACATAAATAGAATGGGAAGCCCCATAAATGGATACAATTGTATTTATGAATTGAATGTGTGATGTAGTAGTTATCCCAGAAAAATAGGGAAAGGAATGCTCATTTCATAACTAGTTTCCCAACATTTAGAAACCCAGCAAACTCTTTCGGATCCATGTTACGTATCACGTAACAAATGATCTTGCATATGAACTCAATAGTTAGACATAAAAAAAGCAATAGAATATAAGCTTTGGGATAATATAAAGTTGGGCATATTTAGAAAGGGTGATTCTTTCCAAAATATGAAGGGATCGAGGAAGGCGCAAGAAAAAGCCTGAGAGATTTCCCTGTGTTAAAAGATGGGAAACGTGTACAGTGAAACCAACAGAACTGAAATAAAGTGGGGAGAAGAGAACAGGGTTTCCCTGGGTGTGGGTTGGTAAAAATATCACAGATGCACATGCACATTGAAAGATTAGATTTTTTGTTTTTTTGTTATGTCTTTTTAGGGCAGCATCGTGGCATATGGAAGTTCACAGGCTAGGAGTCTAATCAGAGCTGCAGATGCCGGCCTACGCCACAGCCACAGCAACACCGCATCCGAGCCACATCTGTGACCTGCACGTGGCTTGTGGCAATACTGGATCCTTAACCTACTGAGCATGGTCAGGGATCGAACCTGTATCCTCATAGAGACAATTTTGGGTCCTTAACCCACTGAGCCACAATGGGAACTCCTGAAGATTAGATTTTTATTTAGCTAAGAATGTGGGATTTTTATTGGGAGGAGGAGGGCACACAGCAGGAGCAGGTACAGTGGACTCCACAGCTCTCTTTTGTCTTTTGAGCTTCTAGTGAGTTGTGGGTGTTGGTGGCCCTGGGGCACCCTGGGGGGGTCCTCCCAGGTCTGAGAAGCTCCAGTCTTGCTTACCCTCAGCTCTTTTATAATCAGGGATTAAATCACCAACTAGGGATAAATTACAGAAAAATCAAGTCTCCTAAAATTTAAGGAGGCATTTACAAACATCAGATTTTCCTGGTTTTTAAGCCAAGCTCAGCTTTTACACTGTCACAGCTTCAACTATGAGGATATAGAATAGCCGCAGAACCCAGTTGTCTGTGTCATTTTAGCACCTGGCTTTCCAGAACCTTAGAAAGCTCACTTCCCAGTTAACAGATTGAGGAAAAACACACAAAGTGGGACAGGAAAGGATTAATGACTTTCTTAAAGGCATTCAAATGGGTAGTCAAGCTATTATATTCTCAATAGATAATTGGGCAAAACTTAACATACAATTTTCTCATTAAGAGCCTCAGTAAGTAAACAACTAGGAAAATGTTAGCATCATCAGTAAACAAAGCAACTAAAATGTAAATTTAAAAATAACACACATGGAGTTCCCCTCGTGGTGCAGCAGAAGCAAATCCAACGAGGAACCATGAGATTTCGGGTTTGATCCCTGGCCTTGCTCAGTGGGTTAAGGACCTGGCGTTGCCATGAGCTGTGGTGTAGGTCGCAGATGCTGCTCGGATCTGGTGTTGCTATGGCGTCGGCCAGAGGCTACAGCTCTTGTTAGACCCCTAGCCTGGGAGCCTCCACATGCCGCAGGTGCAGTCCTAAAAAGACAAAAAAGTAACACACAACTTACACTGACTACATTATAAACATTTAAAATTAAACACATAGACATGATGATATCCAGTCCTCATGAATTTGTGGTGAAATGGGTTCATTTGCAAGCTTGCAACCTTCCAGGGCTGATTTTTGGAAAGCAATCTGACTATATATCATGAGGAAATAATTCAAGAGAAGAAAAAATATATATGCATTGAGATATTCATTCCACCATTATTTATAGTGGCAGAGAAATGGAAAGCCGGGGAACACCTACTGCTTTGGTTGGTGGGGAATGGTTAAACTATGGACAACAAAGTGATGGAATGAGATGTCCATTGAAATGACAATTATGAAGATCAGAACATTAGAAAAATTTGAGGCATTATTGAATTAGGGCACAAAACAGTATCTATTCACTGCTCAGCTCTGTATTTCTACTGTCAAGTTCTACAGGGGAGTGTCATAAAATGAAAAAAAATGTTTGTGACTCTCATACTGAGTGAAGTAAGTCAGAAAGAGAATGACAAATACCATATGATATCACTTATATGTGGAATCTAATATACGGCACAAATGAACCTTTCCACAGAAAAGAAAATCATGGACTTGGAGAATAGACTTGTGGTTACCGAGGGGGAGGAGGAGGGGGAGGGAGTGGGATGGATGGGGTGCTTGGGGTTAATAGATGCCAACTATTGCTTTTGGAATGGATTAGCAATGAGATCCTGCTTTGTAGCACTGGGAACTATGTCTGGTCACTTATGATGGAGCATAATAATGGGAGAAAAAAGAATGTATACATGTATGTGTAACTGGGTCACCATGCTGTACAGTAGAAAATTGACAGAACACTGTAAACCAGCTACAATGGACCAAAAAAAAAAAAAAAAGAAAAGAAAAAAAATGTTTGTGAAAAGGTAGGGAATTTTAATTCCATTTCTATTTTTTTTATTATTATTAAATGCAGGGTGGAGTATTGGTTAAAAAATGTGGTTTCTCAGATTTCAGAGTAGATAACCTAGTTCTACTTACTAGCTGTGGGGAAAATTACCATTTTTTTGTGCCTCAGTTTTCTCATCTGTTAAAGGGGGATACTAATAGCGCCCACATTACAGAGTTGTGAGAATTATGTGAGTTTATGTCTGTAAAGTATTCAGAAAAGTGCCAGGCATGTATAAAGCACTGTGTCAGTATTAGTGGTTAGTATACTGCAGATTCTAATAAGATATAAAAGGGTATAAAAATCCCCGAGTAAACAAAATGCTGTTCTTTTCACAAAACACCATCATCTAAGGCCTAATAAATAGACATTGGCTTCTCATACATCTTTGTGTAGAGAGAAAAGCCTTTGGACTGTGATTCTGATTTTACCCATTTCTAGCATGCTGGGTCGTGGTAAACAATCGATAAATGTTCTTTGACCGAATTGTCCAGATATATGAGTTTTTGATGACCTGGCTTAAGACTTAGGTAACCATAGGAATTATTGCTCCTTGACCTTGTTCCTACTTTTAGCCTCATCTCCTTCCCTCCACTTCTGTGACTTGGTTCATCCTACTAGTTTTTAGGACTCAGTGCAAATGTCATATGTTGAGGCTCAGTCAAGAGCTCTTTCTTGGAAGGCATGCCGCTCTGCTGATATGTCTGTTATCACGCTTATCACATTCGAGTTACATTTTTGCATTGCCAGGGGCTCACCTACTTCCAAGTGACAGAAATTAATTGAACTAACTCCTACGAAAAGTGGTCGTTGTTTAAGATGCTGTCAGATCACAGCGACGTCACTGGAAAGCAGACAATAAAACACCAGGTGTCAGAAAGAGTCAAGCATATGGTCAAGGTCAGGAACCAGGCAGCAAGAGTGCATGAACCCTAGTACTCCTTAGGTGATATGACATGTTCTCTTCATTTGTTGGCTTCTTTTACTTTTTTTTCTTTTTATGGCCACACCTGCAGCATATGGAAGTTCCAAGGCTAGGGGTCACATTGGAGCTGCCGCTGCTGGCATGCACCACAGCCACAGCCATGCCAGATCTAAGCTGCATCTCGACATACGCTGCCGCTTGTGGCAACGCTGGATTCTTAACACACTGAGCGAGGCCAAGGATTGAACCTCCATCCTCATGGATACTAGTCGGGTTCTTAATCCACTGAGCCACCATGGGAACTCCCTTCTGGCTTCTTTTGTACTGCTGCTACCTGGCTTGCTTCTCATAGGCCTAATGATACATTTTCAGATGAGAAATCTGACTGGCCCACCTCACCTGACCCAACCGGGGTTTGGGGTGTTGGGAAGAAGTATCATGGTGATAAGGTGCACAAGGCTGACTCCTAATCAGCAGAGATGGCACCTGGGGTAGGCTTTTTGAGAAGGGAACAAAAGGACATGAAGTCCTCCAAACATTTTTAATGTGTAGCAGTCTCCTCTTGCTACTCAATTCCCAAACCATGAGTTTTTCAGTGGTAGATGGGTGCCTTATTCATCCGTGTATTCTAAAGTACTGGTATGGTATCTAATACGCAGAAGGTGCTCAGTGTACATTTATTGAATTGAACTTTCAAATATCTGCTAGTTCATTCATCATAGCAGGCACTAAAATGCAGTCAATTTTCCGATAAATACCTGTACACCACTATTTTAAACTGTTGATTAAAGAGGAAGGCTAGAGAGGTGCAGGTGGCAGAATCGCTGCCCTGCTGTGATTTTGGTGCACCTGACTTGCCTTCTAATCATTCCACTTATGCAGAAAGGCTTAGGGGAACTTGGAGGTAAGTAAAAAGGTATTTAAGGATCAAAGGGAGCTTGTGTAAAGTCATGGGAAAAGCATAGGCTTTGGAGTATATACATTAATTTGACCCTGAGCTTTATCATTTACTACATATATGAACTTGAGAAAGATACTGAGTAGGAGCCTCGATTTACTCATCTGTAAAATGAGACAGATAATTTAATTCAATTTTTAGGACTGAGTATTAAATGAGATTGTAAAATGAATTTTGTAGAATGTAGTAGGTATTAGTAATTTAATTCCCTTCTCTTTCTCTCTCCTTGCTTCTTACCCTCTTAAGTGCTTTGAGAGTTCTTTTTAATGGGGTCCTAAGAGTCTTGATTTCTGTAGCATGGAAGAGACTGTTTTGGCCTGAATATTTCATAAGACAAGGACTTCCAGGAAAATACTAAAAGGATTAACATGGTAAGATGCCTCCTGTAGTCTAAACATATCAAAATAATAGCAGAGGAATTACAAAAATCATAATCAGTATCACAAAGGGAAAATAACCTTTGAAAACAATAAATGAAAATTTAAAATAAAGAAAAAACAGATCTCACTGTGAAAGTATTTTGACACTGAAGAGGAAGAACACATTTGCAGGGCCAGGTATTTGGACTGGTAGAGGTGGAAAACAAATAACAAGAATCACGAAGAGATTTGATTGAATGATGATATCCACTTGAAAAGACAGAAAAGAAGGCATAATATCTATAAAAACATGTGGTGCTGATGAATGACTGCAGCACATGAAAGTGCTACAGAAATACCAAAAAACAAGACAGGATGCAAAGTATAGGCTTAGAGCACAGGAGTGAAGTTTACCTTGGTTATAAGGTATAACACCATAGTGTTATAACACTATAACACTAAGTGATAGAATTAGTAGCATGTAATAGATTGCATGAATCTAGAAAATAGATTGAGATGAATCTGTAAGAAATAGGGACACTATAATGGGCTGCATTGTGTCCCCCCCAAATTCATGTGTTGAAGTACTGATCCTGGTACTTCAAAATGTCATTGTATTCTGAGGTAAGGATGTACCTTAAGGATGTAATTAAGGCTAAATGAGGTCATTGGGTGAGTGGGGCTTAACTTAATATAACTGGTTTCCTTATAAGAAGAGTTGATTACCACATATGCCCATATATGCACGCACAGAACAAGACCATGTGATGCCAAGGGAGAAGACAGGCATCTACAAGCTAAAAAGAAAGTCCTTAGAATGAAATCAACCTTGCTCACCCTTTAAGCTTGGACTTTTAGCCTCCAGATCTGTGAAAAAATAAATTTCTGTTGCTTAATTCATCGAGGCTGTGGTACTTTGTTATGGCAGCCCTAGCCAACCAATATTGACACCAAAAGGAAAAGTGATGATAAAAACCATAGGAAGAAAGTGGAGACTTCTAGCCAGAAAAGGAGAAATTATGAAAGGAGAACTAGAAAAAGTGTTGAAATGCCTTCCATCCATACTCCTGATTTACAGTATTAGAGCTACTTTCCACAGGAATATGGATGGAAAAAGTATGAAGGGCCAGATGAATAACTTATGTTATTAAATACAGACACCATGGTATATATAGAAATGAACCGAAAAATCAACTAAAAACTATTATAGTAATAGTTCAGCACAATTATAACAGCAAATAAATCCAAATCCAGAGTCCTCAATGCTTTCTATTCCTATGAAGTATAGTAAGGGTAATCACTTTATAAATAGTACAACTATATTAAATCACTGTCCATTTAATGAAGGACATGAAAACTATTTAAAGGAATTTAAAATAATGGGAAGCATTAGAAAAACTGGGAAAAAGAGAGTAATGGACTTACTAAGGATGCTAATGATTGTACTCTCTCTTTATTAAATAGAATTAAATAATACTGATGTATTTTATGAATTAAAAAGATGTAGATGCTAGATATTCTTTTATCATTAGAATTTAGGATAGCAAAATGGAGACTTAAGATATCTTTTAGAGGGAAAGTAGATTTTAAGGTAGTCTAAAATACTAGAGACTCTCTTAATATAAATTGAGATCAACAAAGAATGCTTGATTGCTCAGGGATCAATTATGTTGACTCCTCAATGAAATGAACTTTGCATTGGTTATATTCTATTCCCTACTGTATAGTTCAGTTAATCTCAAGGTCTGCAGAACCAGAGGGCCTAGCAGTTCTTCCATGTATTTTCGGGATGCCCTTGGGTGGTTATTGAACATTTCCATTCAATTTTCACCTTATAAAATGGTGATGAGGTTGTTGTGAGGACTAAAGAGCCCTGAAATATTACATCATGTTTACAGTTACTTTCCCTGACTATTTGCTGCATTAGATATAATAAGAACTGCAAAAAAAGGAAATTGTTTTCTATCATAGGGGGCTTCAAACATTCGAACTGCGTCCTCTCTCCTGGAAAGTATGTTGAAGTTACTTACTCGAGGTACCTCAAAATGTGACTTTATTTGGAAATATGGTGGTTGAAGATGTAATTAGTTAAGATGAGGTCATCTCGGAGCAGGGGGGGACCCTGATCCTGTGTAATTGATGTCTTTAGAAGAGGATGACTGAAGACAGAGAGAGACACGTGTGGCAGGAAAGGGAAAGACTGGAGTTACGCTGCTATAGGTCAAGGGATGGCACAGATTCTCAGCAACACCAGAAGCTAGGAAGAAGGCAAGGAAGGATTTCCCCGAAGCTTTCAGAGGGAGCATGGCCTTGCTGACCCCTTGACTTCAGATTTTTAACCTCCAGAAACTGAGAGAGAATGCATTTCTGTTGTTTTAAGCCACTTTAGTTTGTGGTATTTTGGTAAAGCTGCCCTAGGACACTAATTCAAGGACTTTGTAGTTTTTGAAGTCATTTCAAGCATATTCTTAAATATTTTGGGGAGAGGAAAAAAGACTCACATTGTATTAATCCCTGAAAAGGCAGCTTATAAAATATTCTGTATGCTCTGCCTTCTGTTATCTAAAAAATACATAAATAGACCTATGAATATTCCTCCAATTTGTTTTCTGTACATCATGTTATTAAACTTGTTTTCTCTGATAAGGGGCATTTTGGACAACTTTTATTTTGCATTATATTTTTCATTATAATTTTCTGAATTTTTACAATTTTATAAGGAGATAAAAATCTATAAATGTTAATTTTTTGAAGAAAAAAACATATTTTACTTGGTATTTTCTTCCTGTGACTTAGGCAAGTATGCTCTTTCATGAAAAATAAACAATTATAAGCTTTTTTTGTTTTTTGTTTTTGATCTTTTTAGGGCCACACCTGTGGCATATGGAGGTTCCCAGGCTAGGGGTTGAATCAAGTTAGAGTTGGGATCAGAGCTATACCTGCTGGCCTACACCACAGCCACAGCAACGCCAGATCCAAACCGCATCTGCAACTTACACCACAGCTCGAGGCAACACTGAATCCTTAACACACTGAGTGAGGCCAGGGATCAAACCTGCGTCCTCATGGATGCTAGTCAGATTCATTTCCACTGAGCCATGACAGGAACTCCGATAAGCAGTTTTTAAAATTTAAATTTCTATGCTTGGAGCTTGGCAGAGCCATTGCCAGCTCAAGCATACAAGAGGCCTAACCCTAACAAATCATTTAGAATGTATAAAATATAGGAGGCCGACACAGCTGAAGAATACGTATTTTTAAAAAAAGTTAGAAATTTATACGTTAAGACATAGCAGATCAGACTTATCTGGAAACCGGATAAGTTTTGGGATGAGTATGGGAGGTTCTGAAACTAATGGAGATTCGCTGGCCTGTAATGAAATGATCCGGCCTCGGCCGGATAGGAAAAGTACCTAATAAAACTTGGGCACCAAGAATTTCATTTTCCAAATCTCAGACCTTTTAAAGCAGATACTGTTAAAACTGGTCACAGAGGATTTACATTCATTTGCACACCTATCTGAAGAATATTTTTAGTTCTTTGTTAAGTGTTCCCAACCACCCTAAGGTTTTAAAAATGCCGTCATTTCCCTTTAGGATTGTAAAATTATGCCAGTCTAGAGTTATTGATTTACTAAAACTTTGAATTTGGACCAATTTAATTAAGCTGAATTGAGATACATCCAAGTTTTATGGTCTTCTTGGTACTGTTTATTAGAGGTTTATTAAATTAGAGTCAAGCAAATGCAAAGTAAAGTGAGCGTCCACTCCATGGGAAGTGTGTGTTGGGGATATTTGTAGAAAAGGCATTTCTTATTAGTGTTGTTCTGTTACAAGGTATGTTGACATCTGTGGCCTTCTCCCTCCATCCCTCTGGGCAGCTAGAATCTCTTTGATGCCACCAAGGGCTGGAGAAAGCACATGGGACGACCACCAATGGTCACAACTGCTAATGGCCAGGGCAGTTCATAACAGCCGCCTGAAGAGGGAGCTCAAGTCTTCTCCAGTCCAAGGTCTTGTCCTGGTAGCAGCGATTCTAAGTAGGACATTACTTAGTCATAAACATCTGGCTTCTTTTTAGGGGCCACAGTCACTCTCTTTGGAGGAGCAGTATGTCCTGGGCCCCCCAGTTTTCCAGATGCTGGACTTCCTCAGTCACCTTGCATGTACCACCGAAGCTCTTCTCCGAATGAACTTACTCTTTGTCTGGTACTCAAGCCCCCCCCCCCCCCCCCAATTCTTCCCAACTCTGAAGAGCAACTTGTAAGACTGCATGTTACTTGACATTGAATGTCCTATTGCTTTATATGCTGTGACTTTTACTCATCACAGTGGCACTGGTATGAGAAGAGAGGCTTGGCAATGAGAACTAATGTTTGTGGAACCTACTGTCACCAAGGTTTTTTTCTTTTTGGTTATACTCTATCACCCTTTCATTTTTATAGCTAAGAAATATAAGCGGTTCCTATGATCTGGCTAATGTAAGAGATTTACATGCTGGTTATTCTTTTAATCACCAAAATAACTCTTTCAGGTAGTGTACCTATTTTTCATGTTATTACTATCATTTTCCCTATTTTGCAGAAGAGGAAGTGGTGGCGCAGAGAGGAAATGTTCTGAAGGTCACAAAGGTAGGAAGTGGTGAAGCCAGGATTTGATCTCAGGAGCCTGTGTATTTATTTATAGGTATTTGCGTTTGATCGTAATAGCCCAGAAACTTAGCTATATGCATTTCTTTCCAACTATATCTTTGAACGGTCATCTTCAGGTGTTACAAGATACAAAGACACAATCTTTTGAATGTATTATCAGGGCATATTATATTTCTTTTAATATAATCTCACGATGATACTTTTGGAAACCCTGTCACCATGTATATATATTTTCTGCTTAAGCTAATATATTTCCCCACTCACATTGTTGTCTGGGAAATTATACTGATACAATAGTAGCCTCCCAGAACACCACCAGAGACCACTAAACAGAAGGGCCCAGGGATAAAACTAAGATGATGCAATCACATGGTTTATTAAATCAGTTTAAAATATATAATGAGAGTCAAGAGAGAAAAAATTGGGGTAAGTTAATGCACTTAGAATAGTATTCAGTTGGGGGGAAGGAAACCCACAACCTGAAATCTGGGTTATACAATGTTCATATATCTCGCCTCTTTCTTTGCTGAAGCAGCCTCCAGACTGGTGGTATGTTAATTAGGATGAGAGTGTGGTGTTAGAAAGGGGTCCCAACAGACAGATGGAGGGTGTCTTGGGCACACACTTGCTCTGCCAGAGAGATGCAAGAGCAAGTACACCTGCCAACAGCTTTGCTTGTCAGTTAGCCTGCTGAACAGCTTTTATCAGTGGTCTTTTTTTCTTTTTCCTTTTTTCTTCTTTTTTGGCTGCACCGATAGCATATGGAAGTTGCTGGGCCAGGGATCGAATCTGAGACATGGGTCACAGCTGCGGCAAGGCTGGATCCTTAACCCACCGCACCAGGCCTGGGGATTGAGCCTATGCCTCTGCAGTGACCTGAGCTGCTGCAGTTGGATCCTTAACCCACTGTGCCATGATGGGAACTCCTTATCTGTGCTGTTTTGGAGAGAGCACTTGGGGGGCCAGGATTGAAGCATACTAGACGACGGATTTAAGAATAACATAGTTGTCGGCCCAGAATTGGTCTTTCTGAACTTTCCAATCAAAAAGTAATACTCTTGCTTGTTCTATCATACATTCTATCTTTAACATGTCGTAGAGCTTACTAACTTACTATTTATATCATCATATTCCTGTGTCTCACAAGCTACTCATTGTCAACATTTAATACATTCTCTGAATTTTGCCCTTTCACTTATGCAATTAGCGTACTTACTTCCCTAGGCATGCCATTTCTTGAGTTCCGTATGTTTTGTTTTGCTTGTCTTTTTAAAAAGAATTGAGCATTCTTAGATAACATGGCAAGCACATATTATTCAAGTGCAATAGACGTCCTTGCCTACCGTCAGCTGGTGAGTAAAAACTCTTTAGATTGAACACAGTAAGCATTAGGCAAATGGTCTTATGGGCGAATGACATTTTCGGTGGAAGTATCAGAACAGGTTTTGGGAAAGGAGAATTGGAGCTGATGCTCAGGCTCTTCAGACTGGTGAGTTTGTTTTGAACTGCTTCATGTCACCTCACGAAAGTTCTCTTCCCCCCTTTTCGAAAGCTATTGGACTGTTCAAGAAATCTCTCAACTAGTTTTAATTGCAGAGGAAAAACATTCCTGGAAACCTGGCATCAAATATCACTAGAGTACATATAAATCCTCTCCTTTTGAAAGGGTCTGGAACTATCCACTAGGGTTTATTACCAATAGAATTTTGGTATGATATCTTTTGTGAAAAGGGCAATGCCAAGCCTGTGATTGCCTTTATACCTAGCTATCCCTTAATTTTCGGGAGTGGAGGATGCAGATAAAAGATTTATATGATGGAAAAATCCTTTTGAAGCTTATTCCAGAAAAGCTGGTTTGCTGAGAAGTCAAAATAGTGTAGATAAGGATCCTCTATTGTGACTCCCCCTTGGAAACATTATAGAGAAGGACCGCCTGGTTGTTTAGAAAATTAAAAATGCAGAGCTTATCAAAATGTTAGGTGTTGCACGCCTGGGCTGATTAGGAGGTTTGGCTGATACCGTAAGGTTAAGCCTGCTGAAGATCATGGCTTTAAGCTCTCACATTTATCATATAGGGACTGAATCATCTCAGATATTAAGAGCAAAGAAAGTAAAACGTTCAGAAGCTTTCCTTAATAGTTTTTAAAAGTGGAGCTTATTGCTCTCTTGATGGCAGTTTCTAGCCCGTTGTTCCACTGAATTGCCAGGAACAGCGATTTTAGGTGTGAAGTTATTAACCACCTCAAGAGGGCTATCCTTTAGGCCAAGGGGACCACTGGGGACTTGAATTGGAGAACTGATTCTGGGCATTACAGGTCCCAGTGGACACTATCATTTAGTGAAGCTTCTTTGGCAGCCAGACCACACCAGTCTGCTTTCCTAACTTTGGGACTTCCCATTTCTTGTTTAATTGAACATATGTACAAACCATCCAGATCCTCTATAGAACAAGGTGCAGTGTAAATAAAATAAAGATAAGCAACATGGCAGTAGGGTTTTCAATTCCAGTTTTTTCTTTTCTTTTTTTTTTTTTTTTTCTTTTTTCTTCTTTTGCTTTTTGGGAACACACCTGTGGCATATGGACGTTCCCAGGCTAGGGTTGAATCAGAGCTATAGCTGCTGGTCTATACTACAGCCATAGCAACGCGGGATACGAGCCACATCTGCAACCTACACCACAGCTCGTGGCAATACCAGATCCTTAACCCACTGTGCGAGGCCAGGATTTGAACCCGCATCCTCATGGATACTAATTGGGATTGTTACTGCTGAGCCACAAGGGGAACTCCTCAGTTGCAGTTTTTATGAAAAATGCAGAATCCCTTAATGTGATCATTTGTTATTGACTCATTAAAATTACTAAAATAAAACAACTAAAATTAGGTGAAGAGGAAAAATAAAGTCAATGTTGCTTTATTCCCTTTCAATAATGGAATGTGTAAATGACTTTGACCTAACAGGCCTATAAGCATCTGATTGGCAGATGATGCGTAAGCCTTTGGTATGGTATTGAGGTTACCTTGGATTTGCTTTTCTTTCTTTTCTTTTTTTTCTTTTTTTCTTTTTTTTTGTCTCTTTGGGCCCACACCCACAGCATATGGAAGTTCTCAGGCTAGGGGTCAAATCGGAGCTGTAGCCGCCGGCCTACACCACAGCCACAGCAATGCCAGATCTGAGCCGTGTCTGTGACCTACACCACAGCTCACAGCAACGAATCCTCAACCCGCTGAGCAAGGCCAGGGATCAAACCCACAACCTCATGGTTCCTAGTCGGATTTGTTTCCGCTGTGCCATGACAGGAACTCCATACCTTGAATTTCTACTCTTGAGCACGAGGCCTGTGGGTTACATGTTGGGGGCATAACCAGGTAAAGACAATATTTTGCTGATCTAATGAGTCATCCATATTAAGAAATGGTATAAGTATGCAGTTTCCTTCCTTAACTCACCTGTCTTTCTACCAGTTATTAAAGATTCTTGCTTTTGATGACAGGTAGAAATAAATAGTGGCAGATAGTAGAGAGTGCTGATAAGCAGTACAACTTATTGTAGGTCTAATGCAGAGTATGTGATCAATGATATTCCACTTCGAAAACAGATTAATGGAATGATAGGCCAAACTCACGGAGGATATTTCACTGTGTCATTCTGCCAAGTGTAAAAAACAAGACAAAAAGATTTTAGAGTGCGATAAATTGAGAAATGGTTTTTAGAGTTTGAAATTAATTATGGAGCTGGCAGTTTTAAGTAAAGGTCCAGTGGACCATTATTAGGAATGAGATTTCTGGATATATATTTTAAAATTTGCGTTGCCCCTACTCCAGTGGTGCTTGAGGTAGCATGAATGGAAAATTCCACAAAAATCTATTAACTTAAAGAACAAGATTTAAATAATGACGGAAAGTATTTGTTTTGATAGAACAAGGTGTGTTAAGGATAGTTATTACAATTGGGAGAACATTTACTTCCAAGTTTCCTGAAGTCAGGATCTGAAAGGAAATGAGTTAAATAGTTCTTCTTGTTTAAGAGTAGGAAATACACAGTGTATTGGGAGAAAACTTTCATCTGGCACCAAATTCTAAGAAGAATTTATTGTGTTGATCTTAACTTCAGCAGCATTAAGCTTCATAAACCAATCTCAATTCCGGTTCCATCTTGTTTGCCTAACGTTTTTAACACATTGCTCCATCTCTGTTACTTATCTTAAATTTATTGTTATGCTATCTTTTTATAACTTTGTAAACCATCCAAATCTTCCATAGCATAAGGTACAGTGTAAACAATTGAAGAGAAGCAACATGATGGAAGGGTTTTCCATCGCAGCTTTTACAACGTAGATTCATTTAATGTGGTCGTTCATAACTGACTCTGTAAAATTACAGAAGTAATAGCATGTGGTCAACATTCTGTTAGGCCATTTTGGCCAGTGACCATGACTATTTGATTTTAGTTCTATAAATGTGTGTCCTTCATTCATTCGTTCATTTGTTCCTTTCTTCCTTCCTAATCTCTTATAATTCCGTTCCCACCACACCTGCTTCTTGACTTCAAGTAGACCATTAATCCCTTAGCTTCTCGCCTTTCTCCACATCTACCAGTCAGTCCCTTTTGACCTCTATTCCTTTCCATCCTAGTAGAGGGCACACATTTTATTATTCAGACTATTCCTTGATCAGCATCTTTAGCTGTGCTATCCTTATCCTTCTGCAAAAGATATAAGTAGGCTTATACTATCTTGCTCTGCAAAATCTGGAACCAGGATCGATGCTACAGTTTGCTTGTTCTGCCTGACTCTATTTGCTAAACCCTGTTGGGATAAAACCATACAACTGTGTAGGCTGTTGCCATAACATTATCATGGGAGTCTGGCTTAGGTGAACCTGACATTATCAATTTATCTGTACATGTTCTGTCATTAATAATGAGCCCAAGGTCTTACCTTTCCCTTCAGGCTCCCCTTTTTAACCTCTCCCTCTTATTCCTACCTCTCACCCTCAGTAAAAGGAATTTTTTTTTCTGTTGCACCAAGAAAATCAAGTCCATCAGGTTTATACCCACTTCTCTCCATTTCCAGCCTTGAATGTGTTTATAACTAGTACTGTTGATTAGGTTTTAGTATTACCTCATAAGGCACTAGCAGAGTGGTGGCCTAGAATTTTTTTTTTTTCATTGTTTAAAAGTGTATTGAAATACAGTCAATTGGAGTTCCCGTCGTGGCTCAGTGGTTAGGGAACCCGACTAGTGTCCATGACGATGTGGGTTTGATCCCTGGTCTTTCTCAGTGGTTTAAGGATCTGGTGTTGCTGTGAGCTGTGGTGTAGGTTGCAGACATGGCTCAGATCTGGTGTGGCTGTGGCTATGGCATAGGCCAGCTCTGATTTGACCCCCTAGCCTGGAAACTTCCATGTGCCACAGGTGCAGCCCTAAAAAGACAAAAAACAAACAAAAGAAATACAGTTGATTTACAATGTTGTGATAATTTCTGTTGTACAACAAAGTGATTCAATTATACATGTACACACATCCAGTCTCTTTCAGATTCTTTTCCCACATAGATTATCACAGACTATTGGGTGGGGTTCCTGTACTATGCAGGTTCCCATTAGGCAGTCATTCCATATACCACAGTGTGCAAAAGTCAGTCCCAAACTCCCAGTCCATCCCTCCCCACCCCTCTACCTGTCCCCTTCGAGGACAGGGATTTTCTGATTGTCCCATAGATGTCTTGTCAGGGACAGTCATTGACTTCGAGCAGGGATGAATCACGATGTACCCGGGGTAGGTGAGCCTTAAAGGGCATCTGGAGATAACTAGACAGTTATTTCCTGTAACCCAGAAGTCAGCTGAGGAGCTCCAACCTCCTGGCTCCTTTAGGAGAGTGCTGATTTTGTCCCACATAGGTGCAAAGCTCAGCTCCTTTCAAGCTCCCAGAGCCCCCATTTCCATTTATGAATTTATTGGTGATTTGGGAGTTCAAGTGGAAATGCCATCTTGTGCCTTGCAGCCTTTCGAATCTCCAAGTTCTCCCATTTCCCTGCTTCTCTTCCTTTCTTGTCTTCCCGTCATCCTATTCCTTCTCTCGCTAAAAGCTTTAAACATTCCCTTCATAGATGGTCATTTTAAAATTTGAGTGTTCTTGGAACTTTCCCTTCATCCTAAAAGGTTTTTCAAAAAAATTTGCTTTTCCTGACTTCTTCCTAAGAGGAATTTTGGAAGTAACATTTTTTTTCTGTCTTACGTTCTAGAATGTCTCCATCAAAGCTCTTTTTTAAACATGACACCTTTGGTGGTATTCTAGCCAATATTGTGTGTGGTTTATTCTGTCCATGAGTGTTCCATTTCTGCAAGTAAGAAGTTCAGTTTTTACTTCTCAGGGAGGATGCTCTGCCTCCAGATAATCTAATGACTAAGTTACAGAGGGTGGAAGCTGCAGTGTAAAGTTCTGCTCTGCATAATTTGGAGTTTGATTTGTTGAAACATAGTCTATTCTGATTCTTGTGGTTTTATTATAATAAAGTCATTGAAAGTCCCTGGGATCTGTATCTTTGTTGGTTTGTATAAAACCAGGAATAAGTGGGAACCAAGCATCAAAGTTATTTTGGAGTGTTTAGTTCCATTTTTATTTTGTTTTGTTTTTTGCATTTTTGCCTTTTCTAGGGCCGCTCCCGCAGCATATGGAGTTCCCAGGCTAGGGGTCTAATCGGAGCTGTAGCCGCCCGCCTATGCCAGAGCCACAACAACTCCAGATCTGAGCCTCTTCTGCGACCCACACCACAGCTCATGGCAATGCCTGATCGTCAACCCACTGAGCAAGGCCAGGGATCAAACCCTCAACCTCATGGTTCCTAGTCGGATTCGTTAACCACTGTACCACGCCAGGAACTCCGGGAGTGTTTAGTTCCATTTTTAAAAAGTTCATCTGAATTAATTTCATAAGTAGTAGTAATAGTCTTATGTGTTATGGGTTCAACTGTGTCTCCCCAAAATTCACAGACTGCAATTCTTACCCCCCAGTTGGGACTCAGAATGCGGTGTTATTTGGAGATAGGGTCTTTTCCAAGTTAAAATGAGGTTATTTTTATTGTGGCCCTAATCCAGTAGGATTGGTGTCCTTATGAATAGAGGAAATTTGGAGACAGACTTGCATAGAGGAAGAACACCATATGAACATGGAGACAGCCATCGTCAAGCCAAGGAGAGAGGCCTGGCACAGATCTTTCCCTCCCAGCTCCAAAAGGAATCACCTTTGCCCACCCCTTGAACTCAGACTGTGAGCCTCCAGAACTGTGAGATTTCTGTTGTTTAAGCCACCTAGTGTGGGGTACTTTGTTAGGACAACCCTCACAAACTGACACAGCATGGCTTACACAGAATGTTAGAGCCCTAATCTAGCTCTGTAGCTTGAAAGGGAAAATAAAGACAGAGTTTAAAAGATATTTTTTTCCAGAAATGAAGAGTATATATACTTTGGTGGAGAAGGATGGAAACTTTTTGGTAAGTTCAGGGACTTATCCTGGGATTTTCTAATGACATTTATTTAGTAGGGAATCTTTTTTTTTTTTTTTTTTTAAGAGTTGTTAAGGAGGTAATAGCAGAACTGCTTTGCTATCCCCCTCCCCCCAACCCCCCATCTCCCCATCCCCCATTTGACTTTGCCCTTCCCATTAGGTGGTCTGGAACCTTGGGCCTTTTAAGAGACAATGGGAATAATCTTGGCTACTGCTCTGCATTGACTAGAAAGAACTACACCTTGAGGGGCTAATTAGACTTTGCATGGGTTAGGATTTACTTCCATTAAAACAATATGCCCTATGGGCAAAATATTATTTCTGGGAAATTGATTAATTATATATGCTGTAATGGCAGAGGGCTTACCAGATCCTAGTTGGGAAAAATTTTAGGGTCCTTGAAACATGAGGTGACTATCATGGTGAGAAATAACTAACCACTTATTGTGAACTTGTCGTTTCCTGATTCCTTTTTCTTGAAGTCATGCCAGAAGCGACTATATCTCCAAATCTGCATTCATTATTGGCCATATTGGTTAAGCCTTGGGCTTTCCAGTGAGCTCTGTAGTATTGCATTAAAAACTGCTTATAAAAGGATTTACATTTAATGAATTTCTCTGCAGTTTTGTCTGAGCTCTTTATCCTACCCTATCTAGTCTGGAACTTCCTCCTTCAATTATCACTGCTCTCAGATTTTCAGCCTTCTCTCTGGTGCCTTATTCTCTGCAGTTACGCAGGATGTTCAAGCTTTACCCAGTTTACCAACCCCCCAAACACCTTCCTATGGCCCTGCAGCCCATCTCAGCTCCCTGAATTTTTTTTTTTCTTTCTATTTCTTTGGGCTGCTCCCGCGGCATGTGGAGGTTCCCAGGCTAGGGGTCGAATCGGAGGTGTAGCCACCAGCCTGCGCCAGAGCCACAGCAACGCGGGATCCGAGCCGCGTCTGCAACCTACACCACAGCTCGTGGCAACGCCGGATCGTTAACCCACTGAGCAAGGGTAGGGACCGAACCCGCAACCTTATGGTTCCTAGTCGGATTCGTTAACCACTGCGCCACGACGGGAACTCCAGCTCCCTGAATTTTTAAAGTCATTCCCTCTTTTCCCTTTTCTTACCTCCAAGCCAGGTATTTAAGGGACCTTTGATGTCAGGGCTCTGATGAGCATCTGCCGTGAAAAGTGTGCTGATTCTGATCTTTCTAGGCTACGTCAGCTTACTGACCTTGGCTTTCCATTAAAATCATCTTGAATTCCTCTGCCAGGGCCTATGGGTCTTGGAAGGTCAAATCTCCATAGGTGATCTGCTGCCTTTACTTTGAACTCAAAACAAGTTCTAAACTGAACCTAAGAGAAGTGCGTATCTTACTTTGCTGGTTAAAGCATTTAAACTGCTTCCATTTATTCTCCTTAGGATTGTTTTTCTTAGTTTATTAGTCCACTTAATGTTTATGATTTCTCTTTAAAAATTAAAAAAATTTCCTAGTTTAACTTAAAAAATCCTCTTACCATTTAATTTTGTTATTTCATTTCTTTATCATCATTTTTGTTCTTCTAATTTTTTTTTTGTAGGAAGAACACTTAACATGAGAATTACCCTCTTAACTAATTTTAGGTGTACAAGAGATTATTGTTGACTATAGGTACATGTTGTACAGCAGATCTCTGGAGCTTGTTCATCTTATTTGACTAAAACTATGCTTGTTGATTAATAACTCCCCATTCCCCTCCCCCCCAGCCTGTAGAAATCACCATTCTGCTCTTTGATTATGAATTTGACTATTTTGGATACCTCCCATAAGTGTAGTCATGCAGAATTTGTCTTTCTCTGATGGGCTTACTTTCACTTAGCATGTCCTCAAGATTTATCCACATTGTCACATATTGAAAACTTTTCTTCTTTTTTATGGCTGAATAGTATTCCCTTATATATATATCATATATGTCGTGTCATATGTATATCAATTATATGATATATATATATATATATATATCTTATAATTTGACTTCTTTCCCAGTTTAAATGCATTTTATTCCTTTTTCTTTGTTACTTACTTAATTGCTCTGGCTAGGACTTCCAGTACTATGTAGAAGTAGTGAGAGCAAGCAACTTATTCCTGATCTAAAAGAAAAACTTTTCAGTTTTTTTTACCATTAAGTATAATATTAGCTATGGGCCTGTCATATATGGCCTTTACTATGTTGAGGTACTTCTGTACTTTGTTGAGAGTTTTATCATATTAATTTTAAAAAGTCAAAATTTCTTTTATAGTTATCTTAGCACATTTACACTCTTAAACATCTCAGTTTATGGTTTTATGTATTTTTAATGTTTGAATTTCTTTTTAAAAGTCTTTTAATGTTTTTTATATAATTTTTTTACTTATTTTTTATGTACTCTTTACTCTGGTTTTTCCTTCATTTATCTTCCTCTAATTTTGTATCTTTGATATTTTTTCTTTTACTCTTTTCCTCTGGTTATTATTTTTTACCCAGTCATATTTTTAGCAGTGTAATATTTTTTCTCTTTTGAGGTTTTAATTTTATCTATTTTTATAGGTTTTAATTTTTACTAATTCTTTGCCTTATAATCTTCCAGATCTTTTCATGTTATTTGTCTGTTTCTTTCTTTTCTGTTATAGTCTTTTAATTTCTTTGTCATTCTTTAAAATGATGGACACATAAGCATTTTGTTGTGGCTGAAAATTGCAAGAGATTTTTGTCAGTTAATCAGAGTTTGGATGTTTTTCTTCTGATTGTCCCTAATAGTTGCTCCTTTGGGTTTGTAGAATATGTTTCCCTTCAGTGTTGATACTCCAGGAAAAATAATATTAGCACTGATACCTGCATAGTTGCA
This sequence comes from Sus scrofa, assembly GCF_054392235.1. Classification (NCBI taxonomy): domain Eukaryota; kingdom Metazoa; phylum Chordata; class Mammalia; order Artiodactyla; family Suidae; genus Sus; species Sus scrofa. The sequence continues at coordinate 72,785,123 of NC_139393.1, forward strand.
TGTGGTAAATCTTACCCAGTGGCAGTAATGATCCTTCTTATGGAAGAGGCACACTTTATATTAAAGTCAGTAAGTTTTTCTTTCCTTAAATCTCATATTGGCCAATTGTTTACTAAGGAGCTGGATGTTCTCCACAGCCATTTTCTCTGACACAGGTATTGGCAAGTTGTTCAACATTGCGCCACATGACTCAAAAAAGAGGTAGGTCAGCAGAGGAAGGGCACCTCCATAGTCTGGCATTGCTGAGAAAACTCTTAAAAGACACTTCTGGAAGGAGGCTTTATGGTGAGACCACAGTCATGCTGCTGAGATCTGTTCTACTTCGGTCTGTTTTGTACGTTGAGTTGAGGTTCACCTACCATCCCTCTTAGCAGGTTTTTGGGAGAATCCTGGGTATGACTGCTTCCTACATTATGGGGCACATGTGGGCTGTGATTATCACAAAGAGGTTTCCTCTTCTTTTTAAAAAACCTCAAATAGAGGTGTGAGTGAATGATGGAGTTCCTGTTGTAGCTCAGTGGGTTAAAACCCAACTAACATCCATGAGGATGCAGGTTCGATCCCTGGCCTCGCTCAGTAGGTGAAGAATTGGATGTCGCCACAAGCTGCATTGTAGGTGGCGGATGTGGCTTGGATCCTTCATTGCTGTGTCTATGGTGTAGGCTTCAGCTGTGGCTCTGATTTGATCCCTGGCCTGGGAACTTCCATATGCCACAGCTGTGACCCTAAAAAAAAGGCATAGATGAAATGAAAGTAGAACTCAACTGCTCTCTGCTCTGCCTACAGCACATACGGAATCATAAGTCTGGTCTGGGAGGGACACATACTTTAAATAGGATGGTGAGCTGACTTAAAAATCATGCTGCATGAGTTGAGGGAATTGTTTAGTTTAATTATAAGCGGAACTTAAAGGCGATGTGCTTGCTCTTGGCAGATGTCCCTGGGGCTGCCATGGGAGAGGGGGTTGCTAACTAGGGCAGAACCGGATGCACTGGGTGAAATTTACAGGGAGCCAGCCTTGGCTATGTTTGTGGAAGAAAAACAGTTCATATATATGAAAACTGTTCAGCCACCCACCATAGTGCTTCGAAATGGACTGTGACAGGCATTTAGGGAGGGAAGTTAGAAGGTTTTGGGATTCTTTGGCCCTGTGTTCATTTTTACTTCTGGCCTTAAATCAGATTTGAAATGATCTAATGAAGCTTATTTCAAATAGAGTGTGTGACCTTGAAATAGGTCTCCTCATCAAATTTTAATTTTTGTTAGTGAGAAGGAAAGTCTTCCTCCTTGGCATCCTCATGGGTTCGGTGCCATCCAGGTGGTGGTCCGTGTCCTCGTATCCAGCAGGATTCATTGAATGTAAGTGTAGGTCGTGCAGGCAGAGGACATGGGCATTGGATTGGAGTCATTTAAAGCTAATCCTTAGTTATCTGGAGATTTATTTTATGTCAGTTTTCTTTAAGAAGGGTGAGTAATGTATAATGAAATTCATAATTTTAACGATTTAATGTGATGAGTTTTGACAACTGTATACACCTGTGTAGCCACTTCCTGGCAGTCGCCTCCAGCCGCCCCCCCTTTGGCCATGCCCTCAGGATACTGAAGTTCCCAGGGCAGAGGTCGAACTCATGCCACAACAGTGACCTAACAGTGACAATGGTGGATCCTTAACCTGTTGCACACCGGGGAACTCTGATGTCCCGTTTCAATTGATTTGTTCCCCATCCTCACACCCTTAGATCAGCCACTTTCTGACTTCTGTAGCCATAAATTTGCCTCTTCTAGGGCTTTGTATAAATGGAATCACACTACCTCTACCCATTTGTGTCTGGCTTTCTTCACTCCTCATGGTGTTTTGGAGATTTCATCATTCATGTCATTGCATGATCAGGAGTTAGTTCCTTTTTATTGTATTTCATTATCCATTCTCTCCTCTGGAGAGAGTTTATTTTTGGAACCTAGAGACAACGTTGAACCTTTCCGAAGGACTTTGCATACTGTAGGTAAGCTTTCTCCGGACCTCATTACTTAGTATTGTCGTATTTTTACTTCATTTTGCCCATTTTTATTGAAAAAATAAGGTAATCGTTTTGTCATATAAAATGCTAATACAGTCCTCGCTCATGAAAAACCTTCAATGAATGTGAGCTCTGGTGACAGCAAGTTAGCGATTTACCTAGTTTTGCTCCAATACTCTCTAGTCCTAACTTTAATGGTATTGTAAATATGTTAGTAGTAAAATGAGTTTCAGAAAAGTTTAATGCAATCTGTTGCAGACTGCGCAGGGATTGAAATCTCATCAAATCCATGAATAAGCTTTAAATGTCTGAAGTTACATTCTCATGAATAGTATTTGTTACCAGTTTAGAAGTGGATAAACATTGGAACCAACCTACTGTGCAATGAGAGAATTAAAAAACCTTTTTTATCAGTTTTATTGAAGCATGGTTGATATACAGTAACTGTGAATATTTTGTTTATAAATTTGGTACATTTTGCACCATGTCTGCACCATGACATCACCACAGTCAAGGTAATGAACATATAGCCATCATCTCCAAAAGTTTCCTTGTGCCCCTTTAGAATTTTTCTCTTGCCCTTTCTCCTAGCCTCAGTAGCAGTTGATTAGCTTTCTAGGACTGCATATTAATTTGCCTTTCATAGATTTTTATAAGAGGTTGCTAAGATAAGTTATGGTACAGGGTTCCCTGGTGGTGCAGCAGGTTAAGGATCTGGCATTGTCACTGCAGTGGCTTGTGTCGCTGCTATGGGACGGGTGGGATTCCTGGCCCAAAAACTTCCACATGCTGTGATGGACCCCAAAAAATAAGTTACGGGACATTTATATTCTGCTAAGATAACATTTTGAAGAATATTTAACTATAGGGGAAATATAAGCTAGGTGACAAAATGATATAAAATTATAAATATTGAATAATCTTAAATTTACACATACCAGGAGTTCCCGTCGTGGCTCAGTGGTTAACGAATCCGACTAGAAACGATGAGGTTGCAGGTTCGATCCCTGCCCTTGCTCAGTGGGTTAAGGATCTGGCGTTGCCATGAGCTGTGTTGTAGGTAGCAGATGTGGCTTGGTTCCCGCGTTGCCTTGGCTCTGGTGTAGGCCGGTGGCTACAGCTCCGATTGGACCCCTAGCCTGGGAACCTCCATGTGCCACAGGAGCAGCCCTAGAAAAGGCAAAAAGACAAAAAAAAAAAAAAAAATTTACACACTCCAAATACATTTAAGATGGATAGAAAAAGATGAAACATTAAAATGATATGGTTATTTCTGGGTATGTGGGATTACAGGTGGTTTTATTTAATTTAGACTATTTTTTACTTTCTAAATTTAGCGTAATTAGCATATATTAGTTTATAATGAGAAACAATCAAAATATGAACTAGGTGATCTCTGTCTCTGTTGAACTCTTTATGATGCATTTCTGCTTGGCTGAGGAGACTTTCACGCGGGGATTTTAACGGTACATAGTTAAGAATGTGTTCTCTGTGCTAAAGGAAAAATTGTGATAAAGAACACTGTCTTTTTCGTAGAAGTATTGGAGTGTCTTGCATATTAATATAATTTCTCTGAGTAATCATGTTAATAACTATGCTATGTAAAATAATTCCTGCAGTATCTGACTGCTTATCCTCCTGGAACTGAACTAAAAGCATTAAGTGAGCTCTCTTGGTAATGAAGGTCACAAATCAAAAGAAAGAATATATGAAAAAAGGATTAGAACAAAAAGAGCTAAAGCCCTAACGCTACATCCCTGTTATAATGAATCCTATAATTTGACAAATGTAAGCGGGTGAAAAATGGCACTTAATGAATTAAGGATGAGCTGCTGTTCCCGATTGTCAGCTGGGAATAAAAACTTTTTTCCTGAAATCCTGAAAGATTCGGCAAAGGAGCGCGTATGAATTAAGTTGTTAGACGTAAGCAAATTACCAGTTTTTTAAATAAATAATATTCATAGTAAAGAGTAATTTTTCTTGGTGAGTTTTGCTTAGAACTAGCATGTGTACTTTAAATAAGAATTATGAAGTTTATATATTTATTTTTACTTCTCAATGTAATGAAATGGTAATTACCTATCACGTGTTAGTAGGCTTTTGCTCAGTGCTATGAAAATCGTAAAAAAGAGCAACTAATATCTCTGATCACAAGATACATCAAGTTTAGTGCATTCTTTTGGGAATGGTACTTAGGCTTTAAAGTAAGTATCTATTTTGAGTCCGAAGGGTATTTGCAAGTCTTATTTTCATCCATTCATATACCAGAAAGAAATGAAAATGACAGTATAGATCAATATGGCATATTGATATTATAGTTACTATACTGATCTGTAGTATAGTATAGATAGAGTGTAGATCAGTATAGTAACTATAATATGTAGTTATCAATTTCTATTAAAATTTAGTGTTAGGTCATTCAAAAAGATATTGTATTCTATTGAAAAATGAAAATCACAAGACAATATTTTCTCACGTGTCTTTAGTAGTGCTGTTATTTTCTACTTGGGATAAATCATTTTCCTGGAAAACTCTTTTTTCTTTTTTTCCAAAGGAGCAATAATTTACTATTTTGCATCTAAATTCCAGATTAGTGTAGGTAAAGATGAGACTGAATTTTTGTGATCGGAAAAATGACTCCCAGGGCAGTTATTTCAGTTCTCAAACAAAGTGCAAACCAGTATTACATACAATAAAATATGCACCAGGAAATGGCGGATGCGGTGCACTCCTGGAAAGGTACGTGTTATACTTCCCCTGACCTGTGGTAAAAAGGTGTGTGAATCGCGATTATGGGCAATTCTGATGCAGATGTGCAAATGACCACATCTTTTCATAATATTGTTCTGGAAGTTTATTTTTTTGTTAATTTAAAAATTATTTTATTTGATTTTTTGCTTTTTGGGGCCGTGCCTGTGGCATATGGAAGTTCTCAGGCCAAGGGTCGAATGGGAGCTGCAGCTGCTGGCCTCTACCACAGCCATAGCAACACCAGATCCAGACCGCATCTGAGACCCTACACCACAGCGCAGGGCAACACCAGATCCTTTAACGCACTGACTGAGGCCAGGGATCGAAACTGCATCCTCATGGATAATAGTCCACAACAAGAACTCTTTTTTTTTTTTCCTTCTTGTTGTGGAAGTTTATAAATGTGGTAAATATATATGTCAGAAACAAAGGCATGTCATGAAAGGACAATGAATGCAATTAAACATTTTATCCTTCCTTTGTGCTTCTAGTCTGGTTTTCTTCACAAATCCTCCGACTTATTAAAGTGAACTCGTTTTCAGGGATGCATGAGAAAATCAAGAGACTGTAAGGCGATATTTCAGTAATGTCTTTAAAAAAAGATACTTCAGAGTTAAAGTGCTGATGCTCTCTGAGAGCTTAATTGTATTTAAAAATAAATGAAAATCTGATGACTTACATCTTTCACCCCCCCAAACCTTTCTCTAATGTAAATGCTGTTTCATATAAAACTCCTTAAGCAGAACTTGACATCTTTTACAATCATTCACTATCATAACATAATGTAGTCTGCAAATGTTTTTCACTTCATTTGAAATGTCTGTATGGATGAGTGCAGATCCCACTGATAGCAGAGATTGACTGACTCACTCTCATTGCATAATGGAGCTAATATCACTATGAAATAAGATCATGAGCTCTCACAATGTACAGAGCTCCCCCCAACTTTTCTCAGGTCAAAACAGAAACTGGGAGTAAACATAGTGACCCCTACGTGCTTCTTATCTGCTTTGTCTTTAAGCAAATGACTGTGTATAGGTCAACAGACAGGACAGTTTCAAGAACAACCTCAAAAAAAATGGATGTAGCTTACTGCAAAGGACTAGAATTGAATCCCTAAATTACTTAATTTGATGGGATGTATAAAAATGCTCAGTAGGATTTAAGAACTTGAGGTCATTTTTCACCTTTAAAGTGAATACAGTTTACCCCCCGAAGAATGAAGACTGCTTTGTAATTGAAAATGAGTTGTTTCCCCTTTCTAGACACACTGTAAACAAACCGTTTCCTGAAGTTTACTCCTGATTGTTTTGCGAGGTCCTTACCCTGTTTGTAGATTATTCAGACCCTCTATTTCTCCTCTTCTGGCTGCTGTCTACCTTCTGCTCTTATTAGTGTTTACACCTTCCTAATGGGGTTGGGCAATAGAGGTGAAATGCCCACAGAGAGGGAAGTTAGATGAGTCCGTGTTTTTCTTTTTAACATTAGCAAAAATGTTTTGCCCAAAAGCTATTCTTTCAAATCAGGTTTTCAAGGTACTGTTGATTTTAGTTTATGGTATGTGTGTCTTTCATTAATTTAGGGAATCCTGAACTTACTTAAAAAATAACATCAGCATGACAAGAGTGAAAAGCTTTGAAAAGAAACAGAGTGGGGTTCAAATCCCACTATGGTTACTAACTATAGGACTTTGGCAAAATGATTTAATTTATTAGCCCCTTTTCTTCATCAGTTTATGGAGGATGAGAAATCTGTCATAGGGAGTTATTTTGAGAATTGCTAATAATATGTGTTCAAATCTGGTATATAGCATATTCACAATTTTCACCCAGTATGTTTCTCAGTTTATTAGAGACCCGTTTCTTGATTATGTGAAGATCACTCAGTATTACTGTGAAAAGCAATGATTAGAAATCAGTGGTCGAAGTTTTAATACATAAATGTAATGACCCATTATTCAGTAATCCTATGAAGATGGCAGGTCTAAATCATAGAAAAACATGCATCAGTTATATTTCCTGTGCAGAAGATATCGCAGATTAGGAGACAAACATAGAAGAGAAAGTTCAAAGTGAGACCTCAGTTTTTACTCAGCTTGTGTTCACTGGCAAATAGTCATGTATAAAAGGATCTCAATTTATGTCCCTTATGGACTAGATGTAATCCTAGAATTGGTTATATAGAAAATCCTTTGTAAAAAGTAGCTATTTAAATATATTAGAAAACCTTGCTGTTCAAAGAAATCAGACAGAACTTCTGCTAGGTACTCCGCAGTATATTTTTGGATTTCTTCAAGATGCAGTTATGAATCATGTCACAGAGATTATGTCTCATCCTTTCCTTCTTGCCTGGTGCTGCTTCCCAGGCCTCTCATGCTAGCCTGGGATAGAAGCAATCTGAGAAACGAATTCATATTCCAGGTGTTGTCACTTTGTAGAGACATCCCTTGGAAAAATTGTTTTTCAAGTGTGTTATAGTTTATTTAACGTTATTAAAAAAAATTTGGAGAACAGAGGGCCCAGTTCCTTTAATAGGAAGCAATCACATTAGCTAGTGTTGAATTGTGAAGTTGAACCACGAGTCAGGCAGGAGGTGGTGGTGACTGGGAGAATCACGCTGCAGAAGAAAGTTGCTGTACCATCCATCCATCATCAATACAGAGAAGGTTCATTGTCTTTTCCAGATAAGAACTGAGATGCTGAGAGAGACAGAAAGGCCAACAGAGTGACTCTGTGGTTGAGGAACATTTAGAAAGTCAAACTTTCGTTTTCTTACATTTCTGTGCATTTTCTCCAGTGTTTTCATTAAAAAGAGGGCAAATGTGTTTTGTCATTTTTGATAGTCATCCAGGGAGTGGATAATGAAGGTTTAGCTTCATTATTGATCACTGTAGGGAGTGTCCGTCAAAAAAAAAAAATCCACTTTCATTAATTGATGAAAGCTGTGTGTTTTCCCCATTTACCCTATATTTTTCAGGTTAGCAAAAAATGATCAGTTATTGACCCTTTGACCAGTTTATTAACTGTCTCTTAGAAATGTTGCTGTATTTCAGCTGGATGTCTAAGACATAGATTGAAAATTCACCAGCCATCATCCTAAGTGCATTGTGGGTATCACTATTTAGCAAGAGGATTACAGCACAGGTAAAAGACGAATGGCAGAAGAATATGCCTGGAACATGGTCAGGTTAGAAACACCTCTGAATAGGCTCCAGGGAGAGAGAAGGTAGAAACAGAGGTGAGGGAGTTCCTGTTGTGGCGCGGTGGAAGGGAACCTGACTAGTATCCAAGAGGATGTGGGTTCGATCCCTGGCCTTGCTCAGTGGGTCGGCGATCCAGCATTGATTGCTATGGTTACAGATGCAGCTTGGATCCCAAGTTGCTGTGGCTGGCAGCTGTAGCTCTGATTCAACCCCTAGCCTGGGAACCTTCATATGCCACAGGTGTGGCCCTCAAGAGACAAAAGACAAAAACAAAAAAAACCAAAAAAAAAAAAAAAACCCAAAAACCAAAAAAAAGAGAGAGAGAGGTGAGATTGTGTTGTATTTGGCTACTCTTGAATTTGACCTACATACTAAAGGTGTTTCTTTTAATGAACATGTCAGTTAATTAAGAAACTTCATTAAAAGGTCAGCAGTCTTTGCGTAAACATCACAGAGGTGAAAACAGCAATGTAAAGAAAATAAATTTCAGGAAAGTCAACTTCAGTAAGCTTAAATAAATTATAAAAGAAGGGTCTGTAAGTGGAAGAATCCGTGCAAACTAGATTATTTCTCAAAGCAACGCTGATAAGGGTAGCAAGAGGATGAGAATGCAGAATGAAACTGGGGAGCTACGCAGAGCTGAGATTTAAAAAGCTTCAAAGATGGAGTTCCCGCTGTGGTACACCAGGATTGGCAGTGCCTCTGCAGGGCCAGGATGCAGGTTTGGTTCCCAGCCTGGCATAGTGGGTCAAAGGATCCAATGTTGTCGCAGCTGCTGTCTAGGTCACAACTGTGGCTCAGATCTGACCTCTGGCCTTGGAACTCCACATGCTGCGGGGCTGCCAAAAAAGAAAAAAAAAAAAAAAAAGACTCCAAATAGTCATAATTAGAAAGGAATATTAGACCAGAATCCAGGCGTATCAGAGATGGCATGGAAGAATTAAATAAGAATAAAATCAGGAAACATGGTTTATGGAACGTGAAGTCACCAGAATGGACCCCCCCAAAAAACAGTTCTTTAGGTATGTATTTGGTGCAAGGAAGACTGAGGAAACACATCCTCTATTAGATGGAAAGAAAAAGAGATTTGTTACCAAAACAGAAAGCCCAGTTCAGTTGTTCTTTAAGAAAGTTTAGCCGTCATGATAAAATATAGTGTATAGTTTGGAAAATGAAATAGGAAACGATGTGGTTGAAAGGCAGGGAAACAAACTAGACTTGGCAGGGAATTGATCATAGATCATTTAAACAAACAGATCCTGATGACATTCAAATTAGAATGCCAATTATTGATGATTCTGCCCCTGTGGTGCTAAAAATAACACCTTTTTGTTACAGTAGAAAACTTTTGTTAGTGATTTTTACAGCACAGGGAACTGTTAGTGCCTGCTTCGTTAAGCTTTGTCAAAGGACACAAAATGAAATTTTAGTTTTTATTACGAAAGCAATTCACAACCTTTTTAAAAATTTTATTTTATTAGGGTATAGAGGATTTACAGTGTTGTGTCCATTTCTGCTGTGCAGCAGTGACCCAGTCATACATAGACGTACATACATTCTTTTCCTCATATTCTCTTCCATCATGGTCTATCCCAAGAGACTGGATATAGTTCCCTGTGCTGCACAGTAGAACCTCATTGCTTATCCATTCTAAGTGTAATAGTTTGCATCCACCAACCCCAAACTCCCCATCCATCCCACTCCCTCCCCTCTTCCCCTTGGCAACCACAAGGGGGTCTGTTCTTTATGTCTGTGAATCTGTTTCTGTTTTGGAGATAGGTTCACTTGTGCCCTGTGTTAGATTCCACACACAAGTGATATCATATGATATCTGTCCTTCTCCTTCTGACTTAACGAGAATAAAAACAAAAATAAAACAATGAGACCTAATTAAACACAAAAGCTTTTGTGCAGCAAAGGAAACCATTAAAAAACCCCCAAAAGACAATGTGTGGAATAGGAGAAAATAGTTGCACATGATGCAACCAGCAGGGGCTTAATCTCCAAAATATACAAACAGTTCATGCAACTTAACAGCAAAAAACCCAAACAACTCAATTGAAAAACGGGCAGAAGATCTAAATAGACATTTCTCCAAAGAAAATATATGGATGGCCAGTAGGCACATGCAAAAATGCTCAATGTCAGTAATTATTAAAGAAATGCAAATCAAAACAGCAATGAGGTACCACCTCACAAGGGACAGAATGGCCATCATTAATAAGTCTACAAATAAGAAATGCTGAAGAGAGTGTGGAGAAAAAGGGAACCCTCCTACACTGTTGGTGGGAATATAAATTGATACAACCACTATGGAAAACAGTATGGAGGTTCCTCAGAAAACTAAATATGGAACTACCATATGATCCAGCAATCCCACCCCTGGGCAAAACTATAAAAAATCCCCTATGTTCATTGCAGCACTAGTCACACTAGCCAAGACATGGAAACAAGCTAAATGTCCATCAGCAGATGAATGGATTAGGCAGATGTGGTACATATGCACAATGGAATACTACCCAGCCATAAAAAGAACAAAATAATGCCATTTGTAGCAACACAGATGTAGATAGAGATGCTCATACTAGGTGAAGTAAGTCATGGTCTTTTTAAAAAAGTGCCTTCAGGAGTTCCTTCTGTGGGGCAATGGGATCGGGATTGGTGGCCAGGACGCAGGTTCAATTCCCAGGTGGCATTAGTGGGTTAAAGGATCCAATGTTGCTGCAACTGTGGTTTAAGTCATATCTGTGTCTTGGATCTGATCCATGGCTGGGGAACTCCATATATCGCTGGATGGCCAAGAATGAAAAAAAAAAGTGCCTTCATTCTTGCCTTTTTCTTTAAAACTTAGTGTGACTCCCCATTTTCCTGTATCAGGATACTATGGGACAAAAGCTCAGCTTATTTTAAAGTGATCTGTTTCACAGTAAGAATTATAGACCTATCTTGAGTAGGAAAAGCCAAACTATGGGATTTGAAAGAGCTGGCACACCTTCATGAAGAGCAGCAAAGATGATGGATTTGTAGCTGAATTATGCCTGTACCTTTAATTTAACCTGTATTTTCTCTTGAGATATCTGAGAATGAATCAGTATCATGGAGGTTAAGGCACGTTTTCTGAAGACAACTAGTTATCTGAAGGCAACTATTTTCACTAGCAGTAAAACTGCTAGTGATGGAATTTCAATTGAATATATTCATTTAAAAATAGATAAAACAGAAATAGATTTCTGGTGTAAAGGTCTACACTTTATCGAGAAGCTCTAGAGGAAGGTCCATGCCATTTAAAAAAGTAGTTCCAGAGTTCCCGTTGTGGCTCAGTGAGTTACCAACCCGACTAGTATCCATGAGGATGTGGGTTCGATCCCTGGCCTCACTCAATGGGTTAAGGATCTCTCGTTGCTGTGAGCTGTGGTGTGGTTTGCACATGCCTCTTGGATACTGCATGATTGTGGTGTAGACCAGCAGCTGTGGCTCTGATTTGACCCCTAGCCTGGGAATTTCCATATGCCACAGATGCAGCCCTAAAAAAGCAAAAAATAAAAATAAATAAAAAAGTAGTTCCTATGCCAGAGAAGCAGCACATTGAGCAGTAACAGCATCAGAAATGAGACTCTGTTTTTGTCCAGGTGTGTGTGTGTGTGTGTGTGTGTGTGTATTCTTAGGGGAAGTTGAATGAGGGAAAGTTGATGGCAAATCTATTACCATGTCCCTTTGGCATATAGGTTAATGGCTTGAACATATTTTTAAGTAGATGCCTCACAGACACTACAGATGTCCATCAGTGGGAAATTGATGAAGTTATGGGACATCCATATGATAGCCACTCTGCTAAAGAACATGTGCATATAAAATAATATAAACAACACACATTTCATTTTTAAGATGACACCCATGTGTGTGCGTGCGCGCGCGCGCACACACACACACACACACACACAGTGCATGCACACATAGTCTGTATGGATTTACATCCAGTGTCAACAATGGCTGTCTTTTGATGTGAAGGGATTAGAGGCGACTCTTTTGCCCTTAGAAAAACAGTAAATATTTGAAGACCTCACCTATTAGTTTCCTAAGGCTTACAACACCAGAACTGTATTCTAACAGTTCTAGAGGTCAGAAGTCTGAAATCAGGGGGTCCGAGGGCTGCGATCTCTCTCTGAAACCTGTAGGGCAGAATCATCCTTTGCCTCTGCTGGCGTCTGGTGTTACCAGCTGTCCTTGACCTTCCCAGATCCTTCACTCTGCTCTCTGCCTCTGCCGTGGGGCATGATCATCTTCCTTCTGTGCGTCTGTGTATCCACGTCTTTCTCCTCCCAGTGTGTCTCTCTCTTTTTAAATAAGGACACCAGTCATACTGGATTTAGGGCTCGCCCTGTTCCAGTATGACCTCATCCTAACCAATTACATCTGCAACTACTCTATTTCCAAATAAGTTCACATTCTGAGGAATTGGGGGTAAGAATTTCAACAGATCTTTTTTGGGCAGGGGAGGCACAGTTCAGTCCACAGCGACCAACATATTCAGATTTTAGCTAATCATCTTTTTATCTCCAAAATCAACCTGTTCTTCAGTACTTCCTTTGACTCTTCCTTTCCCCTACATCCAGGTAGCCCCACGTCACCCAGACTTAACAGGATGACATTTTTCTCAAATCTCCTTCTCATTTTTACCACATCAGTTCAGTTCAGACTCTTGCTCTTTCTAGCTGAGATAGTAGAGTATATTTCCAACTGGCCCGTCCCTCTTTTCCCACATTCCCTAGCACCAGTCCATTTGCTATGCTTCTCTATGATTCCCACTGTGACTTATTCCATATCTAAGGTGCATCTCTGTTCTTCTTCTTCTTTTTTTTTTTTTTTAATGGCTGTACCTGCAGCATATGGACGTTCATGGTGTAGGTCACAGCTGTGGCTTAGATTCCAGATTCCATCCCTGGCCCGGGAACTTCTGTGTGCTGCTGGTGCGGCCAAAAAAAAAAAAAAAAAAAAAGGACTTTTAAATTTTAGTAGGTTACATAGACTAAGCTTTATAAATGTAATCAGTGTTATTGACCCTTATTCATGGATGTATTTTTTGAGGAATTTCCAAGCAGAATACATATACTAAATACATTTGATAAGGTGTCTGTTTCCAAATTTCTTTTCATAGGTATTAGTGAGAACATAGTATTGCCATAGTAAGGCCTTCATGAATAAGGCCAGGTGCTTGGTGGTGAGTGACCCAGGTCCTGGGTTTGCATCCCATCCCATCACTTAACTTGCTCCCTGGTCTTGGCCAGGTGAATAGCCATTCTGAACCCATGTTTCTCAATGGTGGAAGGCTGATACCCACCCCAAAGGTTTGTTTTGAGGCTAAAATGAGATCATTTGTCTAAAACACTTTGCACACTATCTGGTGCTTAGTAATTTTCGGTAAATGGAGGTGATTAATAATAATGCTAGTATTAAATAATGTCAGATAGTTTGAGATGTAGTGTAAGCATCAGTTTTAGAGTGGCAGGATCATCAGTTTTATTTGCCTTCATTGAGTTATTTCAACAATGCATTAAAAGGTCAGGGGAAGGATAGGGAATGAGCCAATTTGTCTTTAATTGGCTGGCGTTCCATGTTTGGGGGAACACCCTTTGTTTTAATTTCAAAGGATAAGTATAATAGGTAAGTGTCAGAGAAAGTAAAGACTTTTAAAGTCTCTAAATTGTCCCTCAAATAATGTCAGAACTGGATGGTAACATGTTCCTAAAATACTTCAATTTTCATTTATTAGTGACAGTGATTTCACTCTTCAGCTTAGTGTAACATCAGCAAAATGTCAAGGATCCTGCTACTATTCTTACTTTTATTATTAAATAATTTTATGAGCAAAGGAGATGGCTTCATACAAATCAATGCAAAAAATGAGGGTTCTAATAGATGAACAGATAAAGATAATGAATAGATGATTCACAAAGGAAAGGTAAAACCGGAAAATAACCATTGGGAGAAAAATGTCCTTTGTCATAAGGGAAGTAGAAATTAGTAGAGCTAAGTGTATATATTATTTCTTGCCTATCGTGATAGGAAAACTTTTTGCTAGAGAGAATTAGGGTCTAGCAACACTGATTACCCACCTCGATTATTGAGGCAGTAAAACTTATGCAACCCTTTTATCCCAGTTCGAGAATATATATCAAGAGCTTTATAAATATTTATACTTATAGACTCCCAATTCTACCTTTGGAAATTAAACCTAGAAAATAATACGAAGATAGAAAAAGGCATGTGCAGGAAATGTTCATCACAATGTTATTTAAAATTATGAAGACTAGGAGTTCCCCTCATGGCTCAGTGGTAACGAACCTGACTAGTATCCATGAGGACACGGGTTCGAGCCCTGGCCTTGCTCCCTGGGTTGAGGATCTGGCATTGCCATGAGCTGTGCTGTAAGTGGCTCAGATCCTGCATTGGCTCAGAGCCTGCATTGCTGTGGCTATGGCATAGGTTGGCAGCTGCAAGCTCCAATTTGGCCCCTAGCCTGGGAACCTCCATCTGCCATGGGTGTGGCCCTAAAAAGACAAAAGTAAGTAAATAAATAAAACGAAATAAAATATGAAGGCTAGAGCAATGTTAATGTCCACTACCAAGGACATGGTTAAATTAATTTTTCAGTTATATGTTGTATAGTCAATACATGTATGTTACATATTCCAAAAGGAGTATTAATTGAGAAAAACAATATAAAGTTATCTGTATACCATAAGGGTTGTGATTACTTAATAGAGGTGGTACCATGATTTTTTTCCCCTTTGTATATTCTCCAAGTTTTCTTTGCTATAGTACTTACATTTTATACAAAATATTTCTTGAAGTAATAAAACAGAGATTCTCTTCTCTTTGAGATTGACTATTGGCAAATATATTCTTGTCTAATGGACGAGTTTATCTTGGCCTCTAGGGCAAAAGCTGGATACTTAAATAGATATTAATTAGCCCTGGATTCAGCACTGTGGGAGGATGAAGATGTCAGAGGTTAATACAAATTTTGATTAGGGTGATTTATACAATGAAAATTCATGTACCTGCTATTCTGGCAATTTTCCCTTTACAAAAGTTGGAGGTTTTTTTGGAATGGCAGTAATTTTTAATAATGAAAAACTGACAACAGGAAGAAGTTTCTGTGTATACCAAGTATTTCTGTCTTCCACGGCCAACAATATAAGTATAGCTGATGTGTTGTATCTTGGTCTGTAATTTATCATACTATCTTTCTATGAGATTTAGGATCCCATTTAATCTTCCAAAAATGTTCTCCTGAATAAAGAAAGCAGAATTGTAAACATGCTACATCATTTGGTGAATAAGCCATTGGGTCATGAGAATTTTTTTTAAGCTTACCGAAAGACCTTCTCTAAGCCAAACCCGAGGGTTACTTTTTTTCAGTTACCGTCATGGACTGAATGTGTCCTCCTCAAAATCTATAAATTGAAGCTCTAATTCCCAGTGTGGCTGTATGTGAAGACGGGGGCTCTGTGGAAGTAATTAAGGTTATCTGAAGTCATAAGGGTAGGAACCTGATCTGATAGGATTAGTGTTATACCAGGAGACAAAGATTTGCAACTCTCACCTTGCGCTCATGCAGCCAGTGAGGAGAGGTCATGGGAGCACGCAGAGAGAAGGTGGCCATCTTCAACTTGAGCCGGGGGGTGGGGGTGGGGTCTCACCAGAGGCCAACCCTGCAGGCACCTTGATCTTGGACTTCTCAGCCTCCAGAACTATGGGAAAATACATTTCTGTGTGTGATGTTTTGTTACAGCAGCTCAAGTGGACTAATACAGTGACCTTGGAAAGGCTCAGGCACGTAATTCCTCCTTTTAAATATGCCTTCCCTTCAGTGTTCATGAAATTACCTTCTCATGATTTTCCTTGTTTCTCCCTTCTGAGTGTGGAGTCATCTAACAATCTGTAAACTGTGTAGTGAATATCTAGGGAACTTTATTATGTAGAAGGCACTGTTCTCAGCACTTTATAGGTATTAACTCAAAGAATAATCACAGAAGCCCTTGGAGCTAGGTAGGGTCATCACTTCTGTTTTTACAGGTGTGATAAATGAGACTGATACCAGAGAGGCCAAGTGACTCACCCAAGTCACACAGTAAGTGGGAGACCTGGGATTGGATCCTGGCAGCCTGGATTCAGAGCCTGATGATTTACCACTGCACCCGTCTGCTTCTTCCAGTGCCCCTGAGCAGCTGGAAACCCAGAGGTGGCTCCTCAGGGGCAGGCATGGCTATGAGAAACCCACAGAGGGAACGATGCACAGCTCTCTGATTGAGCAGCATGGTAGGAAGATGTATTTTAGAGCCTCTGGAAAACTGATAGGATCGAGCATGACTTGTTGCAACCAACTTTCAGCATGGGAAAGGTGAATTCCTTGTGATATTCCCAGGCAAGTTCCTGCTGAATTAGGGAGCAGCGTTGGATTTGAGAATTTGGCGAGTCAGCATTTCTAACTGGGAGATGTCGGGTTTGTTTCTGAACTTTAGGTCCTCAGCTCCTTTTGCTTAGAAGGCGATACGTTGTACTGCCCCATTCATCTTACTCAATACTTAAACGAAGAAACGTAGGAAGGCCCTTAGCATGGTGCACCATGTAAATGCAGGCAAAGCAAAGGATTGATGGGCTAATGGTGACTGACCAGGAACCACATATCAGTGAGAGCAGAGGCAGAGACCTTCAGGCAGGTCAATTTTCCCTGAGAAAATTCCTTCTGGTCATTATGACGTATTAGCAAAGCTACCATTTATTTTCTGTGTAACCTTGGACCATTCCTGAACCTCTCTGAACCTCAGCTGATGGATCTGGTAAGCAAGGACAATGACATGTACTTTGACGAAGATTAAAGTTAGATAATACCGTCTTAGGTGCTAACCTACTTTCTTATTTCTTTAGTATTTGAAGCCATTTAGGAACTGCTATCATTGGAAAAGTCTTTGCCTGTGATTTTTCCAGTTTTCATTTTCTGGCCATCTTACCTGGAACTTGATATCTTCTTCCTGCCATTCAGTAGGCTCCTGAAATTATAGAGATTTTAATTCCCCAAAGTTTGGAAATTAGGGGACATGTATCAAAGGAATTATATCCTGGAAAATAAGAGAGGAGAAAAAGGATTATAAAACAAAATGTAAGCTGGCAGGAAGTGATATTTCTATTGGCTTAAAATGAGGCAAAACTGAGAAGGCACAAGCATCAGCACTGACATTTCAGAAAAGCAATGAAGGATTTGCGCAGGGACCTGTGAGCTAATTTGTCATTGTGGACTTTTAACGTAGGAGTTAAGGAAGCACGAGTGAACAGTTGGCTGACTTGGGAAACTGATTGTTCTTCTCAAGAGAATCTGTTCTCATTGTTCAGTGATGTATCCTTCTCTGAGCAAGAATCTTCAAGGGTTGAATTTTGTGACAGTGTGTTCATTGCAGGAGGAAAAAAGTGTTCATTGCCTTTTGATTTTTTTTTCTTGGTGTTTTACATGATGAATTATTAGAGTTCAAATGAACTCAAAAAATTCCTTAACAGAAGCCCTTACCGCTGAACAGGATTATGTAGAAACTTGACCACATGGATGGATCAACCTAATGCAACTGGCATCTTTGAAGACCTACTATGAGCCAGGCACTTGATCAGTGTTACACAAGGCACAGAGGGGAAAAACACAGTCCTTTCCTTAAGGGAACAATGAAGACAGGACAGGAGTGAAGGGGGTCAGGACTCTAAAAAGTTACCATGGGACCAAAGTGGTAAATACTGCAAGTTGCTGGTTTATACAAAGTGCTTTGGGAACATTGAGAGAGAAAGATTCACAAAGCCTGTGACACTTAAGCAGAAATCTGAAGGCTAAGGGCTATATCAGGTAAAGGAAACAAATATGTATAAAGGTATCGCGCTATCAGAGAGAATAAAGAGCAGAGTCACATAGCAAGAGTAGCAAACATTTGGTACATCTCTCTCTCTCTCTCTCTCTCTCTCTCTCTCTCTTTTTTTTTTTTATCTCAGGCAGGTATCAAAAGACCAGAACAATATCTGCTCTGTTTACCATCTTCTTTGGAAAGAACCCTAAGAACCGATCTTTTGGTTTCCCTGATTGTCACTGCCCTAATTGTCGAGGAATAGAAGATGAAGAGTTGGCTAACGCTTAAATTCACTTCCTCTAAGTTGGTTCTTGGCAAACATGAAATCATTTTTTTTTTTTTTTCTTTTTAGGGCCTCAGCTGCAGCATATGGAAGTTCCCAAATATCCTAATTTTGTTGTTGTTGTTGTTGTTGTTGCTATTTCTTGGGCCGCTCCTGCGGCATATGGAGGTTCCCAGGCTAGGGGTCGAATCGGAGCTGTAGCCACCAGCCTACGCCAGAGCCACAGCAACGCAGAATCCGAGCCGCGTCTGCAACCTACACCACAGCTCACGGCAACGCCGGATCGTTAACCCACTGAGCAAGGGCAGGGATCAAACCCGCAACCTCATGGTTCCTAGTCGGATTCGTTAACCACTGCGCCACGACGGGAACTCCGAAATCATTTTTTTTTTTAACAAACCTTTATAAAGAGTCATCATGTAAAGTTGAGGCCTTTCTCCATCTTCTCTGCATTAAACAAATCTGGATGTTCCTGGAGCTGTGGGAAATAGTGCAAAGGTTTTGGTACTCTTCTCTGAATCCTCTTGCCTTGATTTTGTGCAATCAGATGGTACATAAAAATAAAAACTTCTCGGAGTTCCCGTTGTGGTGCAGTGGAAATGAATCTGACTAGAAACCATGGGGGTTGCCGGTTCGATCCCTGGCCTCTCTCGGTGGGTTAAGGATCTGGTATTGCTTGAGCTGTGGTGTAGGTCACAGATGCAGCTTAGATCCTGGGTTGCTGTGGCTGTGGCATAGGCTGGCAACTACAGCTCCAGTTAGACCCCTAGCCTGGGAACCTCCATATGCTGTGGGTGCAGCCCTAAAAAGCAAAAAAATAAAATAAAAAAAATAAAAACAACTTCCTTTCAGAGAAAAAAAAGCTGTTGGCCATTCAGCAGGAGGACTAGGACTCTGGCGTGCCTCCGCCTTTGCTAGGCTGCCAACGAGGAGTGGTAAGAGATGGGGCTGCAGAAGAGGTTTGGAAAAGGATTTCAGTGTGTCTGCGTGGTTTCTGCTTAGGAGATGGAATGGATCTAGGTTGGGACAAAAAGGAGATGGAGTGGGTTTGAAGAGAGAAAAACTAACATGGGTTGGTAGTTGGAAATATATATTGGGAAAAAGCAGAGCAAGAAGAAAAATGAGAAGCTTGAACTCTTGGAAAGAAAGGCCAAGGAAGAAACCTGTGAATAAGACAGAGGAAGTAGGAAGGGTTGTTGGAGAGGAACAGTCAAGGAGGTGGGGAGCTCAGCCTTAGTGAATCCCAGAGGGAGCAGCTGAGGAAGATGGAGACAGCACTGACTCAAATGAGGGGGCGGTCAGGTGTCAAGAGAACCAGAGGCCAGGAGGTAGGTCACTGGTGACATTGCTGGGCATGGTTTCAGAGAAGTGAGAGCAAAAGCCAGGCTACTTGGGAATGATGGCTGGGTGGGAGGTGAGGAAGTGGAGGCTGAGCACATCACTTTGAGAATCCTTTGGCAGGGAGGTGAAGTGAGAACTGCAGCCAGGAGGGACGGGGCAACTGAGGATGCAGAGAGGGGGAAACTTGCAAAGGAACTTTCCAGAGGGAGTGACCCGGGCTGGGATAAAGAGCATGAATAGGAAGACTACCTCCTGAAGAAGCAGGGCTCTTCTTCCTCAAAGACAAGAAGGAAAGACACAAAGGGTCAGTGAAGATGAAAAAAGAGGAGAGTGAATTGTGAATACCTAGGATATAAACTCTCTGACCAAAGGGAGCATTTGCTTTATTGATTGTGTTTATTTTATTTTATTCTCTTTTCTTGCAGTTGTTTATTTTTTTTAAAAAGATTTTTATATTTTCCATTATAGTTGATTTATGGTGTTCTGTCAATTTCTATTGTATAGCGGAGTGACCTAGTCACATCTATATATATATTCTTTTTCTCACATTATTGTATAGTTTTTAAAAAATTTACATTGTAAAGGACTGGGAATTTGGGGGTAATAGATGTAAATGATTCCCTTTAGAATGGATGAGCAGTGAGGTCCTACTGTACAGCACAGGGAACTATATCTAATCTCTTGGGACAGACCATGATGGAAGATGATATGAGAAAAAAAATGTATATATATGTGTGTATGACTGGGTCACTTTGCTGTACAGCAGAAATTGTCACAGCATTGTAAATCCACTATACTTTCATAAAAAATTTAAAAAAATAAAGGAAATGGAGATATCATACTAATAAATCATTGAAGGTATGCAGAAACCAATCATTGTCCAAAGCTCTACAATGTGCTGATCTGGAAATGGTTTTCTTTTTTCCTTTCTTTCTTTCTTTCTTTTTTTTTTTTTTTTGGTGGTCTTTTTAGGGCCACACCCACAGCATAATGGAGGGTCCCAGGCTGGGGGTCCAATAGGAGCTGTAGCTGCCGGCCTACTCTATAGCCACAGCAATGCCAGATCCGAGCTGTGTCTGTGATTTACATCACAGCTCACAGCAATGCCAGATCCTTAACCCACTGAACAAGGCCAGGGATCGAACCTGCGTCCTCATGGATCTGAGTCAGGTTCACTAACAGCTCAGCCACAACAGGAACTCCTGGAAATGCTTTTCTTTGGGGGAGAATTCCTGGCCGTAACTTTTCAATGCGTTTCTCGTATAATCAACCTTCAATCAGAATTGCGGAATTACCCAAGGGACTGAGTGGTATTTATGTCTTATTGGTTAATAGTACAACTTGTAATAATAATAATTTTAGGAGTCATTAAATATATATGCTATACAAATAAAAAGGAAATAATGCATTGGCAAGGAACCAAGAGATAGTAGTATCAGAATAGAATATTAATATTCTGTTACGTTGAGCCATTGGACTATTTTTGATCTACAGAAATTGTCATTTCATGCAGTTCAACGTGATTGTACCATCAAACTTATGAGACTATCCAACTAAATATATCCTTCCCGTGGACACTAATGTGGGTCAGTGTCCATAGTGGGGAGGAGCCAGGACTGTGGCCCCAGAAAGAACTAGAACTGTTCCCACCTCCATCTCTCATTAGCTGCATATGGGAGCACATTACTTCATATCTCTGAGTCCTTATTCTCATTTTTTTTTTTTGTCTTTTTGCTATTTCTTGGGCCGCTCCTGCGGCATATGGAGGTTCCCAGGCTAGGGGTCAAATCGGAGCTGTGGCCACCAGCCTACGCCAGAGCCACAGCAACGCAGGATCCGAGCCGCGTCTGCAACCTACACCACAGCTCACGGCAACGCCGGATCGTTAACCCACTGAGCAAGGGCAGGGACCGAACCCACAACCTCATGGTTCCTAGTCGGATTCGTTAACCACTGCGCCACGACGGAAACTCCCTTATTCTCATTTTTTAAACGTGGCAATGATAGTACTGAGTTCATAATGTTTTTATGAGGCATAAATGAGATAATATATGTAGCTCTTAGCAACATGCCTAGCACGTAGTAAACACTCAATAAATAGCTAATAAGATGAATAATAAGAACAATAATAACTTAAAATCTATAGAGCTATATGAAGTTCTAGTAGAAGCATCCTGCTCATAGTAGAGGATGTTGTATGTAATGAGAATGCTGAATTGGTAGAAATTAACATACACTGAATCTGGTGATGTTTATAGCTTTTTAAAGTCATTCTGAACAGCTTAAATTATTACGGTTGCCCTGGGCACCTCGAAGTGATGCTGCTGTGTCGATCAATGTGTGGATACTGACTTTCTTTATAACATGAGTTTTGTGGTAGAGGCTCTTAGAGCAGAATTCTGGAGGTTATTTAAGGGTTGGTTTTATTCACTGTTATTGTGAGTGGAGCATCCTTTATTTAAAGAGCTCCAAATTGTCCCATTCTTATATTCCTGACCTTGGGTGCTTCATATTATGTAGGAGTATTTAGAAATGTTGGTGATAAATTTTAAGAAGGCCTGAATTCTGCTGCCAGGTTCCTTTCCCTGGGGACGAAGAGTTCATTGAACATTCATTTACCCTGGTTATCTTTTGGAGAATGAGAATAGCAGCTTTCCTTATAGCTTGGGACTGTTCTGAGGACAAACAAGGGAAAATGTGGTATTTAAGCATTTATTTAGTCAATAGCTTTTGATTTATTCTCTGATAAACACTGTATCCGATTTCTGCTCTCAGAGGGGATGTATTCTAGCAGGGTAGACGGACAGTTGCACTTTGGGTGGTAAGTGCAGTAAAAGAGGGATGCAGCATGCAACAGAACACAGAGGACGGGACCATCCCTGCAGACTTTTTAGAAAGGGCGGTGGTACTTGAGGTTGGTAGAGGTTCAGAATTTCCAGAAGCAGACATTTCCTACAGTCTGATGCTATGATTCTGAATCCTGGTTTGAATGTCTTCACTTCCTTTAAGTTTAATTCTTTAATTCCTTGAATTTAATTTTATGAATATGTATTTGCCAAACAGTGCTTCTAGTCCCTGGAACAAGGGTCATGCCATCTTTCATTTAAATAATATTGTTAGTGCCTATTATATGCTACATGCTGCTTGAAATATGGAAAGATGGGATGCATAACCATATGCAAGGTTTCATAGAATAGTAGGATTTTATCTGGATCTTTGCAAGTGAACGGGGCATGGAAGTGAAGGGAGCTTCAGCAGAGGCAGGAAAGCATAAAGTTGCATAGGTTCTTTGAGTAGTTGGGATGACTAGAGGGGAGTGATTTTGAGAAGATGAGGTGAGGAAGTAGATTGGAAAAGGAGATGGGGCTAAAATTTACCCTTTATAGTGGCTGCTAATAACTCTGGAGTTTTTTTCCTCTGGAGAGTGAAGGATCTAAAAACATGCTTTACTACATTTTTAGATAAAAGAATAACAGGAAACTCAATGATCAGAGCCTTAGCAGAATCTATAAGGATAGCACTGGTTGCAGTGTGATTTAAGAGGCTGAGGAGGAGAGAGGAATTTAGGGGCTATGGCCTAGATTCCCTGGACCGGGGATAAGAGACCTTTCATTCAAGACTGGTGAGGAAAGCCTATATGGAAATCTTCTCTTCCCACACAAAACTCTGAGAAATATGTAAAAGAGAAGATATTGTAAAACCAGTGATTACTCTCTAAAGGAAGAGAGTAGATGAAGTCCAGCATAAGATCACGAGGGAAAAGTCACCCACATGAAGGGGAAAGTCAGTAGGAAATGACATAACCTGAGAAAGGATGCCATCCTGAGAAAGATCACAATTGCTTAACATACACAGAAGGATTTGCTCCTACAGAAATAGAGATAATTGAATAGTCTAAAAAGGACTATAAAATGAAAATATTCAGTACCTTCAGGGCGATGAATGTCTTCACATTTGTAAAACCAAAACAAGTGTTGCAAAATAAGAATAGGCATTTACAGATCTTAGAAATAAATGATACAATTATTAAGTGAAATCGTATCTGATAGACGGCATAATAGCTTGGACACAGCTTAATGGTAAACCAGTGATTTAGAGCAACCTAAGGGAATTTCCCGGCATGCAGCAGCAATAAAGATATGGGTAAATGATAGAAAATTTAAAATTTAAGAGCTTTTGAGGATGGACTCATAAATTCCAACATCCATCTTATAAAGTGAAAGTCCAGAAGGTACAAGGACAAAATAGGAGGAAAAGTGGAGTAATGGGAATACAAAAGAATACATTGAATTGTATTGAATGGGTGAATATGTGAGAAACTTGGCACAGTTGTCAAATGTTTGGATATAGGGTGTGAAGATGGAAGAGTTGAAGAGGATCCTAAGGGAGGAAATAGGTGATGATTAGACTGGGTTTAGGAAGAAAAAGAAAGTATTTCAATTTGGTTCTGGATTTTTTTTTTCCTTTGGTTTGGAAATGCAGGAATAAATAACTGTGTGGGCATTCTTATCCAATAGTAGAAACTAAGTCTGGGAGCTCAGAGGACAGGTAGTACTCACAGAGGTAGTACTTGAAGGAATTCAAATGCATGATGTAATGGAAAATGCGATAAAATGTGGTATGAAGAATTCCATTTGATATACAATTGTTGAACTATGTGATTTAACTTTATTAAATCAGAGTTGACTGTGGTACAAAGAGGTCTGTCTCATTAAAAATTTATTACAGGGAAGATGAAAGGCAGTGTATTTTGTTATCTGGCAGTTCTTTTTTCATATTTCTGTTTGGATTATGCTGTTTAGCTTATGTTTGATATGTTAATTAACCATTGTGTTTGATTATTATTAATGTTTTACCATATACACAGTAATATGGCTTTTTTTGTTCTACCCCACCCTCTTCCCAAAAGAAATGTTTAAATCATCAGAGCCACGAAATTACTAAAATAAGAGGTTCCCTGCCCCAAATCTGATGTTAACATATATACAACCTTATTTAGGGATTTGACCTCACACTTCTAACAAGGCTAGAATCATCTTAGTCCTCAATTCTTAAGAAAGGAGGAGAGATTGATTTTATAAAGTTGCTCTTTTGTCTTTGGAGTAACATGCTACTTTCATGAGACAGTGGGCAGATAAGTATAATCCTGTTTTATGTGCCATTTCAATGCATTTGGTATGTAAGTCTCTCTGAGACAGTTTTTGTCTTTTTAATCAGACCAGTACACTGTTTGTTTGTTTGTTTGTTTGTTGTTTGGGTGCCTCTCCAGGTGGTATGTTGACCTATAGCATTCTGTTCAGAAAATACCATTGAAATCATAGTAGAGGATTAATTTGGAATGATATTTAATGTATCCATAGCTTAATAAAAAACCTTCTCCCCCAGCCTTGGAATATATCATTATTAAACTACTACTGCATGACATGATGTACTTAGGTTGCTCTGTTGTGGTAAATTCTTCTCAGCAGAAGTTCTGAATCTGCCAGGGTTGACAGTTCTTTATTCAAAAGTGTAGTCACTGGCAGGGGTCTTTTTAGGAGAAGAGTTTAGATATATTACCCATGAGTTCTTAAATATGTATAAAACTGGGAAAAAGTTTTATAGCCTTGTTGGCATTCTAAGATACACAATTTGAGTGCTGGGAAACACAGTTCTCAGTCTTCCATGGGGCCCCAGGAACTGTTCCTGGTACTTTCCTGTAGCTTCTACAGATACCAGCACACGAGGCTTTGTCTCCCTACGCACCCCCCCACCCCCCCGCCCCCAGTCTTGGGGAAAAGTGACTTCAGCTGGGATGAGACTTTTGCTCAGACTTGTTTTGTGAAAACCAAAAGCACCCAGGAGAGTTAGCCTACCCATCTGCTTCTTTATCACATGCACCCCAACTGTGTTTCATACGTGCTTAAAACATATTCTTGTAACGGGGGCAGGCACACTTTCCAGGGTACTGATGCAGGGGTTGTTTTAAGGATTTGCAGTAACATGCTACTTTCAAGATTCTCAGATTCCTCATTTATTCTTTTCTAAAGCTGCGGGAGAAAGTGTCTGCTTTGCACATTTCTTCTCTCACTTTACAGAGAAAGGCCATCTGATGTGTTAATACAGTACATTTGCTCCAGCATTAGAAACCTCCTATGCATTAAAAAAAATCATTAGAAATATTTGTTTTGGAGGAGGGCTTCTTTTAATGATTAATCAAGGAAACTTAAACCTGGTGGGTTTCTTGCCTTTCTGGAGCTTACATACAATTCTGATAAGGATAAGCTGGGCCTTGTAATATGGGTTAGTAGGGCTGGTTCTTTTAAAAATAACATCTATGTTTTCCAGGACTACTAAAGTTTTAAAGGTACATTGGATAAAACCGCAAATACATATTTCATGTGGTTCCTTTTGAATTCAGTACCATGATAGTTAAAACCTATTTTATCACAGCATGTCATGAAACATTGATTTCAGAGTCGATCCTCATCTTATTTTGTCTTATAAAATATTTAATATTTCATATCTTCTACTATCAGCAAACTTTAAACTTATGATGAAAATTTGGGGGATGACAAGTTACAATATATAAAGGGGGTACTTTTTTTCAAAATTCGTATAGGTGGAATGGAAGCAGAGTATTTCGAATAACACAGAATAATGTCCTCCTTGAAAATCACCTGGGATTGTCCAGAGCCCCCAGTTGGCCCCTCTTTCATACATACCTCTTTTGGTGGATTACATTTGCTGCTTTTAAAGTCCTACTGTTTACCCTGTGTTCTGTCTGGAGTATTTCATCCAGGAGGACTTCTGAAGCTCACTGCTAGCTGATGGAAGGCAATGTCAGAGGGCAGGCTTCCCAGAGACAGTTGGCTCATTCCAGAACTTCTCTTTTGTGGTGCCAAATGTCAAAAGGGTATGTAACTGGTCCAGACTGCCGGTTGTGCTCTGGTAACAAGTGATACCAACATCTTCGTAGCTTACAACAGCCAAGATGTATTTCTTGCTCATGCTGCATGTACACATATGGGTCAGCTATGATGATGCTCCTGTTGCCTGAACTTGAAAATTCAGGTGGATGGATCAGTCTCTGTCTGAGAAAGAAGATATGGAACCAACTACAGATGAAAGTCCCAGAGCTTTTGCCTGGGATGGGATGTCCCTTCGGCTCAGTTTTCATTGACCAGAGCAGATTCATGGGCCAAACTTGGGGCCGGTGGGGTGGGGGTGGGATATGGTCCTTTCTTAGGGAGGGCCAGCGAATAGTGTCAAAACAAAATTTACGCTGGGCAGAGTCAGCCAAGGAAAACTTTATTCAAGGCTATTGCAATAGGAGAGAGAGAGAAACCTGAACATAGTCTGCATACAATTCCACTGAAACAAAAGGCAGGAGGGTTTTTTAAGAGCTGGAGTGGGGGGTAAGGGATCATTGGCCATCTGTATTTGCTAACTGATCTTACAAAAGGAAAAGTAAATTTTCTCATATCTTCATGCCAAGAGGTAGTTTCTCAGCAAGGACCAGTGCACTCAGTGAAGTCAGGCTCTTCCCCTTTACCTCCCACAGAGCCTGGGAGAAGGGTCCAGTCTTCCCCAGGGATTATATTTCAACGACATGGCTCCAAGGTCCTGGAGGAAACATTCCTGGGTTGCAAAACTGGCAGGAGTCTCTTAAAAAAGTTTCACATTGGAGTTCCCGTCGTGGCTCAGTGGTTAACGAATCCGACTAGGAACCGTGAGGTTGTGGGTTTGATCCCTGGCCTTGCTCAGTGGGTTAAGGATCCAGCGTTGCCATGAGCTGTGGTGTAGGTTGCAGACAAGGCTTGGATCCCGTGTTGCTGTGGCTCTGGCGTAGGCTTGGCAGCTGCAGCTCCAATTCGACCCTAGCCTGGGAACCTCCATATGCCGCGGGTTGCGGCCCCAGAAAAGGCAAAAAGACAAAAAAAAAAAAAAAAAGCTTCACATCTCCAAAGAGCTGAGAAAGAATTTACAGTTATAAGTTTCCTAAACTAAATACATCTAAGAAACAAGAGGTCAGGGGCCTAGAGGCAGGGAGAAGCCTGTCTAAAGTTTATTCAAGCTGAGGGGAATGTTAAGGTGAGCATTTAAGAATAATAACACAGACTGTCACAGTGTGGAGACACATACGTGCATTAGTGCCTCTGTATGTATGCGTGTGCATGTGTGTGTGTGTGTGAGAGAGAGAGAGAGAGAGAGATTTACTTGATTATAAACAACAGAAACCAATGCTGGCTGCCTTAAATGGAAGATTGCCTTCTGGTAAACTACTGGGACCTCACAGAATTGATGAGCGCTAAAGAACCAGATTTGAAAAATGCACACGGAGGTCAGGAGAAGACGAGCCCCCATCCTTTGGCAAGGACGGTACAGCCAGAGCTTCGCCACTGCTGGGCAAAGGTGTGGCAACCCCCCCGACACTTCCGTAGCTTCTGTGAATAAAAGCTGGATACTCCTTCAGTTTTGGTCCAGAATCCAAGTCTGGGCTGGGATATCTGACCGGCAGAGCCAGGCACGTACCCTGGATAATGAGGAGGAGGTGGTCTCTCTCTCCCACGCCCTCGCCCTGGCCCCTGGGTAATGGGGCACCTGTTCACCCACTTCTCTCCTGTCTCTTCTGTGGGATCCCCCAGTGGCCAGGAAACCAGCAGCCAGCTCTGACCACCGATTCCAGCTCTCACCCCTTGGCTCTCCAGGATGGCCTTGCAGGTCCTGAGTGGTTAGTTAGCCTCTCTCCGAGGAAGCTCTTTTGCCTCTCAGCTCCTTGCACTAAGATGGGATGAATGTACTAGCGAGTGTCTTGTGTGTGTCAATATGAATGTTAAAGAAATCTCTCTTAAGAGTATAGATTTCTTTCTTTTTTTTTTTTTTTTGGTCTTTTTAGAGCTGCACCTGCAGCATAAAGAAGTCCCCAGGCTAGAGGTTGACTGAATTAGAGCTGCAGCTGCCAGCCTGTGCCACAGCCACAGCAATGCCAGATCTGAGACTCGTCTGTGACCTGCACCAGAGCTCACGGCAATGCCAGATCTTTAACTTACTGAGCAAGGCCAGGGATCAAATCATGTCCTCGTGGATTCCCGATGGATTCATTACCACTGAGCCACCATGGGAACTCCAAGAGGACAGATTCCTACATAGTTCCTTTAAACGAGAGGCCAGGGGTCTTTGAAGTTGCAAAACCTATGGCTCACATCCTTGGCCCTGTCTCCCTGAGCTTCAGGTTCCCTTCAGATGAATGGGGTCTTTATGCATATTTTGCAGGGAGTTTGGGAGAACACGGCGGGTTATGTCTGTAGAATGCGTGGTGCTGGCTCCTAGGAGGAAGGAATTAATGGAAATAATTATTAGGAAAGCGACATCTTTCGCGCTCCTTCTTTCCCCTCTGCCAGAGTTGTTTCTCCCCTGCAGTCACATTTCCAGTCTTTGTTCAGGTGGAAGGACCCTGGTCTGTTTTTGCATTGGCTTCTGGGGGCTGCAGAATGCCATGTGCTCTTGCTCTGTCTTTCCTCCCAGCCCGAGGATCCCCCATGCCACTCGCCTGGCCTAAATCAAACAGGGCCAGTAGAGGCCCCCATCTTGGGGCAGAACAGATGGGTGCATTTCTGCGAGGCCCCTGGGTCATTTACTGAGCCGCGGTGCTCTGCAAGCAGGAAGCATCTTGAGGAAGAGTTTATTGGACAGACTTTACTGTGTCCTCACACTTGTGCTCATTAATCATCCAAACTGTACAAGTACCCAAGTGTTTCATGAATAGGTAATTAATTAAAATGTTATATGCAAGTGTCATGCAGTATGTGAAGGCCTTTAGGGAAATTATTAACATTACTAGGAAAATGTCTCTTTGACCCTATTTATAAACGTATACCTAAAGATTTGGTATCTCTGATATATAAATGTGCCGTGTGCATGTGTGTGTGTGTGTGTGTGTGTGTGTGTGTGTGTGTGTGTGTGTGTGTGTGAGATGCTTGAGGATGATTAAGATTTTATTGGTGTGGGCATAGTTAGACTATAAAGCTGGAAGTTAATACCAAAATTTTTTCCAAGTATCATTAAAACCTAACACCATTTTTTTTTTTTCTGTTTTAAAGAATAACTGTCTTATGAAATCGAACAAGTCAGAAAGTTTTATTGGCAGTAATGTTGTGTTTCTTAAACTCTGGTTGCCTTGGTTACTCTTGGAATATTAAAATAATCTGGGCCTTTAGACAGCGAGGACTCTCTCCTACTTATTTTGGGCCCATGATGGTGCTAATTAACCACCCTCTAGGGCATGTGAGGAGGAAGTGGCCATGCCTTCTGGAAAGTGGCTGTGTCAGCCAGCAGTTTGGTGACTATCTGAGCCCAAAAAGATAACATCTTTGACATGGAGAATCATTATCTTTCAGACATCCTTCTCTGAGCATTTCTGGTGCACACAAAAGCACATCTTTGACCAGTTATTTAAAGTTATTATTTTATTTTTTACCTTTTATTTTTTTTGTCTTTTTGCCATTTCTTGGGCCACTCCCACGGCATATGGAGGTTCCCAGGCTAGGGGTTGAATCAGAGCTGTAGCCACCGGCCTGCGCCAGAGCCACAGCAACGTGGGATCCGAGCCACGTCAGTGACCTACACCACAGCTCATAGCAATACCGGATCCCCAACCCACTGAGCAAGGCCAGGGATCAAACCCGCAACCTCATGATTCCTAGTCAGATTTGTTAACCACTGAGCCACGACAGGAACTCCTAAAGTTATTATTTTAGAATAAAGCAGAGAACATCCGGTGATCCTCATGCACATTTGGATGTTTGGTCATGTTTTCTATTTTTTTCTTTTTTCTTTTTTAAGGCCACACCTGGAGCACATGGAAGTTCCTGGGCTAGGGGTCGAATCGGAGCTGCAGCTGCTCGCCTACACCACAGCCACAAGAATGCAGGGATTGAGCCGTGTCTGCAACCTACATTGCAGCTCATGGCAACACTGGGTCCTTAACCTGCTGAGCCACGATGGGAACTCCCTGGTCATGTTTTCATTCATTGTCATTCTCCACCCTCACCCCTTTCTCCGCGATAATCTGCGCCAAAATTGGCAGTGATCACAGATCACTTCTGAAAAGGCAGCGGTTCCCACATGTTTATTTGTGGCCTGTGGTCGGACGTCCCGCGGCAATGGGCTGCAGCCTTATCCCGGGATCGGAACTGCCAAGCTGAAATGAAACCTAAGAGTTTGCTGAGCTCAGCCCACATTTTTCAAATCAGGTGACAGATGATCAGAGAAGTGGCATTTCAGTTCTGAGTTTCTGATCGCCAGTGTAGTGTCTTTCTCTCTCCAGTTTAGACAGAAGGCAATCCTGTCTTTTCCGTGTAAACCCAAGTCCCTTATGTAAATAACCCTGCCGTAGGAAAATTGTTTGGTAGCGTTGGAATTTTAGGAGTTGTCTTGGTAGACTTATGGAATCACAGAGTGGAAAGGAACCTTGAGCAAGTATATAATCCATCACGCCAGCCCCAGGCTCCAACAGGAGGGCTTTTGATAGCACACATGTGCTCTGCTCATCTCTTTCCAGCGATGAGTTCTCTAAATGTGTGGGGACACAACGTGAGGAGAGCAAGGATTCAGAAGCAAGCATATCTGTGTCAAGAAGCCTATCTTGCTGATTTAACCTATTTTTCGTTAACCCATCTAGTTAGGGTCTTACTGAAGGATAGGAGCATGGCTAGGAGGAAGAATTAGAACTCGTTTAGGGTAAAAATCAAACCACCTGACTTGTATTTTTGTTTTTCCCCTTTTATTGCTGCACATAATCCATCAGAAAATCCATACTGATAATGTAAGTGTTGAATTGATTAGCAGTTAATTAATAACAATATCAAGAGGGAAAAATGACCCCGTGTGTCGTGTTCTTCGCGTCGAAGGGTTATATGCAAGCCTTACGCTCCGGTGACAAAGGTCTTGTCACCATCTTATACTGGGACTCAGGAAGTGTCAACGTCCTTAAGGTGACAGGGTTAATAAATGGTGGTGGTGGGATTTGAACCTGGCCTGCGGCCTCCAAGGTAAGGGGAGACGTCAGATATCAAACAGAGAAGAGCAGCTTGATATCAGAGTGGGTTAGCCTACTTACATTTTCTTCCTTTTGCCTAAAAATAAGTCATTTCATGCAACCCTGTGCGTGAGCTGTTTCTGCTGGAACACGGATGCAGCCAAGGGATTTTCTGATGTTTTGGGGCCTCTCAAAGTTTAAAAATGGTGGGAAAGTGGATTTTGTAAAAAAAAGTGAATAACTGGAGAAAAGCTGATGACTAAGGAAAAACATAAGACACAGATTGATAAAGGCCTCACCGGCCCTGTCAGGGAGCTCAGTGCTCAGGGGGAGGAAAATGGGATGAGAAACCAGTGAACCCAGTGAACCGCGTTATCTGAGTGTGGGAAGTGGCAGAAAGGATTTTGTATTCTGGAAACCTAAAAACATCTCAAACGATTAATCAGACAATGGACCGAAAGTGAGCCTTTGATGTATCACAGAAACTAGGTAGACACACACACACACACACACACACACACACACACACACACACATACACACGGTCCAATGAGATTGTTCTGAAATTATTAAGAACAACTGTGAGAGCTTTAATCTCAGGCCAGGTTGTAATAAGAGGGACTTTCAGTATAGATTAGATGAATACCTTTTAATGAAGAAATAGAAGTCTTAGATTTTTGGGTAAGACCACTAAATCACCTAGTTTTAGGACGGAGGATGGCAGGAATTGCCCAGATGTCACATTCAAGGGCCAGTATTATTTCATTAATATGAAACCTTCCATAAGGTGGTTGAGGGCAAATTAACAATGAAAACAAAATCCTGAATTTCTGCCAGTGTATTATCAGCCTCCTTCCTCCTCTTCTTTGCATTCACTTCATCTCATCCCCCATCTCTTAGATCCATCTTGCTTGGGTAGTTACACAGTTCAGAGCTGGCACAGTGTGTTCATATCCTCTTTCTTTCCCTTTGATTTTAGGCAAGTCTGGCCTGAGCGTTGTTCTTATGGAACGTAAATACCCTCTGAGAGTTTCATTTGCACAGTCTGATTCGACATCTAAGAAGCCTACTCAGGACATTTTGCTTACTGAATATCTTTTCTTTTTCTTTTCTTTTTGCTTTATAGGGCTGCACCTGCAGCGTATGGAAGTCACCAGGCTAGGGGTCAAATCAGAGCTACAACTGCCAGACCTACACCACAGCCACGGCAATACCAGATCTGAGCTGCATCTGAGACCTGCACCACCATAGCTCTTGGAAATGCCCGATCCTTAACCCACTGAGCAGGGCCAGGAATCGAACCCACGTCATTCCTCATGGATACTAGTTGGGTTCGTTTCTGCTGAGCCACAGCGGAAACTCCTTGAATATCTTTTCTTTTACAGTGTTCTTCTCTTAGAAGTTCTCCAGCCAATCTCGCAATATATTAGAACTTCTTGGCGTATAACACATTTTGTATTCTACATGTGATAATAACGTGGTTTGCTTATAATGTGTATAGCAATGTTCCCAAACCTCATTGCTTCCTGGAGCCCTTAGGCAAAAACCAACCAAATAAACTTAATGGTTTTGCTTCAGTAGTTAGGTTCAGACAACTTAATAAGTATTTATGTCCTAGCAATTGTGGCTGTTTAAAAAATTAATGCTACCTTTTATTAGGTACTTATTTTTTGCCAAAGTACCAAGTGTTTTACACACATTATTTTATTTTAATCATTCAGCAATACACTTGATTTAACCATTCATTCAAGAACATTCATTGAGCACCTGCTATGTGCTAAGCATTGTTTTAAGGGCTGCGAATATAGACATGAACCAAGGAGATGGAGCCCTGTCCTCAAGAGGTTTACAATCTAGGATGGGAGTCAGGAGTCCACAAAGAACAGATATAGAGAGTAAGAGCAGGTAGAGATAAGGGCAGTGATGAAGAAAAAGGAATCAGCTAAAGGGGAAAGGGAATGACGGAGACGCTGTTTTGCTTGAGGTGGTCGGGGATGTGAAATGGTGGTGTTATCCTCATTGTATGAAGAATGAAACTGAATCTCGGAGAGGTTAAGTGACTTGTCTATGGTAGCCCAGTTATAAAGACCTGAACTTGGATTCCAGTATCTCTAATCAAGGAATTGAGATGTTGCAACCAAGGGTCTTGGATGAATTCAAAAAGTATTAACAACTTGTCAAAATGTGTGACTTGATCTATCATTGTGATTACCTGAGATGTCCTAACCTTAACTCCTACTGGTAGAGAATTGATAACTACAGAAAGATCAGTCTCACTTACATACTTAGCAAGAGACAAAACTTATGGCCATGAGGCTGGAATCACTGAATACGAGCAAACATTGCCTGGTATAATAGTGCAAAATGATTTCTCCGAGGTCAAACAAGACTTGGCTTCTTTGAAGAAGTAAATTCTCAGGTTGAACAACAACAACAAAAAATGAGAACTGAAGGAAAATAGTATTTATTTGTAATATTTATCTAGTTCAAGAAAGAGAGCATTTTCATTTTGATTGGTGACTGGTAATAAGAGAAACATCCATTGGAAATCACCTTTCAAATCGAACAACTTAATTTCACTTTCTGTGAAAGAAAAGTAACATATGCCATTCATCTGAATTTTTAAGGGATTGTATAAGAAAGACAACATATAAGAGGTAGTAATATATTTCCTACTTGCTATTCTTATTTATTGTAAAATGGAAAAGAGAGCAGGAGAGTGATGGACAGAAGGAGACTGCAAAACCTCCAAGGAAAATGCGTGAGCTGTAGGTAAATCACACTTGTCACCCTGTGTTTTGGGCATCAGTAAATTATCACCTGTTAACACTACTCTTGGAAGATTTTCAGCGATAAGAGTAGTTCTTCCGTTCCTTGGTGCTCTGGGAAACACGTTGCAGAATGAAAGCATGTGAATACTAGTTCACATTTATTTATTCATTCTCTTAGTTGATGTTTAATTAAAAGATTATCATGAAAAATTCTAAGCATGCAGAACGGTATTAAATGAAAAGTACCCAGTTTCCTAATTCCATTACCACTCCCCCAAGGCAATCACTTCCAGATTTTTCTGTCGATACATTACTCTTAGAGATATATAATGGGTTACTTGTTTATCCACTCATTTGTTCCCTTATGACAGAATCTATTGAATCCCAAACACAAAAGAGGAAATCTCACTATCTTCCTCAGGTCGTATTTTACTCATTTCTCTCATTTTAAAAGCAGTTTATTCTTATTTTCTGACTGCAGTATTCACTTGATTTTCTCGGAGGATACTAATTAGTTTTTAATATTATTTTCACTTCCACTGGAGCCAGTTTTCCTCCCTGGCCCTCAGTTTTCTATTTGTTTTCAAATTTGAGGATAAGATTTATTTCTTCATTTACCTTTTAAAACCGAGGGCTCCCCAGGCAATGACGAAGGTATGGAAACATGTATTATCCAGGCTGTGGTTACAGCACCATTTGTAGAAGAGAAGCATTGGAAAAGCCTGAGTGTCTTTCAATAGGAGACTGGCACGATGACAATGACACATCTTCAGGATGGACTTTGTAGCCATCAGACCTCTCCCTGTGAGGGGGCTGACTTTGAGCTCCATGTAGGTGGGTGGGGAGTTTTAATGGGTAGTCTTCAGGGGTGTTCAGTGCATACTAAGGCTAAATGACGGAGGGCTTTATTTTGGGGACCCTCCCACTTCTTCCCTGGATCTATAATCGGCCTTGGTGAATTCCTTGCAAAGAAGATCTTAGGTTTCCTTTCGAGGCAGATGTCCTGGCTGTAGGTCTCTATGTGAGAGTAGGAATGTTCTGAAAATAAGTCTTTTGGTAGGTTATCTTGATTGCCTAGCCCGCTGGGGATGCAGGCTGCCTGAGGCCTCCTAGCTTGGAGTAAGTCTTTCTGTTTCCAAGCATCACCCCCATCAGGCACCTGGGAAATGGCTTTGCTCTTGCTCATTTGTGGACCAGGATGCTTCTTCATGGGCAGGAGTAGAGTCTAGGGAAGATTGGAATTCTCTTCTGGGAAAAGACACTGCTGCCTCATGAAGTTCATATCTAATGAAGTTAAAACTAAAGTTGGATCTTTTATTTAGATTTCAAAAATCTATTGAGCAGGTTTTATATAGAGAAATATTGGATTAAATTAATTAATTTCTTGGCCATGCCCATGACATGGGGAAGTTCCCGGGTCAAGGATCAAACCCACACCACAGCAGCGACCTGAACCACAGCAGTGGCAATGCTGGATCCCCAACCTGCTGCTCCACAAGACAACTCCTAGAGGGGTATTTTAAAAGCTCAAACTGGCTTTGGGCCAAGTGCTAAGAAATGGAGCTATTGCCTAGCACTAAAGAAGTAAATGAGAATGTAGTGGGGGAAGTTAACAGATTAATAAAATATGAGTGCAGAGAGTCTCAGATTTTCACAAAGATCATCAAGAAACAGGTCTGAACAGTCGAATGTCCAGGTTGGGCAGTAACAGATTCCTCTACGTAGCGACATGATAAGGTGGTCAGGCTAAATGAAGAGAGTCTTTATGGGAGTGGATAGAAAAGTGTGCGCTGAGGGTGACTGCGCCCTGGAAAAAAATATCTTAAAAAAAAGAAATCCAGACTCTATTTTGAATAGTCTGAATCCTATTTAATCTGGATTCTTTCACCACGTGAATAAGACAGTCCTTTTGAAGGTCTCATTTACTCTGTGTTCTGCCAAAACATCCACAGACTTACTGCATCAATAACGTACTCTCTGTCCCTTCCATTCTCTGTGCTGCAAATTCGCATCATGTTTGTATTTTCTGTTGAAGATCCTGGTAACGCTGCCTTCTCACTCTCTGAGCTCATCATCTTGAAATAATTCGTCTATCCAGTCATTTGTTCCACACCTATTTATCACTACCTGTAGCTACCAGGCTCTGTGCTTGGTGCTGGGTCATTGTGGTAAGTGAGATAAACAGGTCTCTGCCCTCCTGGAGTTAAGAGTCTCACAGAGTAGTTATGTTGTGGGCCACCCGGGAGGGATCAGGAGCTGAGGGTTATCGGATGCAAACTATTGCTCTTGGAATGGATTTACAATGAGATCCTGCTGTGTAGCATTGAGAACTATGTCTAGATACATACATTGCAACAGAACAAAGGGTGGAAAAAAATGTATACATGTAAGTGTAACTTGGTCCCCATGCTGTATGGTGGAAAAAATAAATACATAAAAAAATAAAAACAATTATAAATAAATAAAAAAAAAAGTCTGGCAGAGATCACCCATGCCCTTCTCTCTCATAGGCTAACATGCAGGGGACTTCTACTAAGTCAGTCTCTCTTGATATTCTCCCTTTTTACTTGGCCTCTCTAATAGAGTACTTATCAAAATCTGTCTTAGATTCTAGTGAGGTCTGTCTCTTCCATTGGGTTTGGAGCAGAATTCATTTCTTACGTGTTATTCGTTGCCGCCTTCTGAACCCTTACATGTTTTATGTTCCCTAGTTTTAGGAGGCAATTATCTGACTTCTTAACGAAACACACACACACACACACACACACAGACACCCCAAACCAGCCAACCAATCAAACTCCCTTCCTGTGCAGTAGTGAGGGCTCCGAAGCAGGTGACCAGATCCCTTATGCTGCATTGTGGCTGCCTCAGCTTGCTGCCTTCCCCAGTATTTGTCAGCTTCCTAAAAGGAGGTGAGTGAAAATTATGTCTGCCCCCCTTCTCTGATATCGAGCGGTATTGTGAGAACACTTCCACCTCAATTACATTTTTTTTTTTTTTTTGGCTTTTGAATGCTTTTATTCGTAAACTGTCAGGGGTTCCTTCTGGCAAGACAGAAGCAAGAAAGGGTTAATAAATATTTCTAAAAAAACTCAACTGTTCTAAATGATATCAATAGAATCTTGAAAACCATGAGATTAATTGCTTCATACCAAGCATCTGACACATAAACAAGAATGATTGAGCACCTGTAGGTACCTGGCCCCGAGCCACGTCCTTTGTATGGCACACCTTATTCAGTTCTCACAACAATTCTGCGAGGCAGGTACCTTTGCCTCTGTTTCACTGCCGATTAAGACTCCGAGGTTTAAAGACATTAAATCCTATGCTCCTAGTTATCAAAGGGGGAGTCCGGTGTTTGAACTAACCATAACCATTACATCAAAATATCTTCTGTCCTTCCTTCCTCCCCTGCTTCCTTCTTCCCTCCCCCCCCCCCAAGTATTGTAGAGACTACATTTACCAGGACATACTTAATTAAAAAACCCTAACATTCAGCTTAAGGTGATCATATGAATGTTCTGTTATCTCATGCATTTATTATTTAGTGAACAGTCGTGGCTGAGTGCATTTCGGTTGCTTAATTTCACTCTGCATGTAGTATAGAAACACGTTACTTATTATATTAGTTACTCTGCATAATTGAATTTAGAGATCTTATTTTCTCTACTATTTTTAACACAATGCAAAAAATTTTCCTACTCAAAATTCCTGATGTACCGCCGAACTTTTTTTTTTTAAACTTGCAACTGTGAGAAACCTTTGGAGGCACATTTCCTCAGAGGAGGAGCAGTTGGTCTTTGAATGGCTGCCCATTTATATCTCTTACTGCAAGCCATTTACATTTCCATGTTTCAGCTATTGAGTCGTGCTCCTAAAATGTCAAATGCAATTATCGTAGTTAGCAATGACTGGAAAACATTTTCTCCAAATATTTTCCTCAGGAAAGAAGAGACTTTTTTTCTGCTTTGTTGGAGCTCAGTAGGCAGAAGCTTCCAGGTTATCTGGTTGGCCTCTGGCCTCCTGACAGACCTTCTCTAGCAGATGGTCTGCTTTTCAGAACCTCTCTGGCTGACCATCCCTGTCCCAGGAGGCCTAAGCCCTGGGAGGTTGTTTCTCCAAGGACAAGTTCATTTCCATTGCAGAACCCTTGAGACCATCCAGACATTCTCCTTGAGCAGGATCCTTGCCTCTGAACCGACCTTGGGTTCCTGCAGACTGAGAATGGCTGGGGCCTTATGAGCTGTTTCTCTAGATTAAAATCACCCTCTGGATTTGTACCCATACCTCTGTCCTGCTTTGTTTTAGTTTATCTATTTAATCTTAGGCTATCGGATGATTTTTTAATCATTTATTTATATATATATATATATTTATTTTTTCTACTGTACAGCATGGTACCCTTACATGTATACATGTATACCCATTTACACTTATATGTATACATTCTTTTTTCTCACATTACATGTTCTATCATAAGTGACTAGACAGAGTTCCCAGGGCTACACAGCAGGATCCCACTGCTAATCCATCCCAAAGGCAACATTCTGCATCTGTTTATCCCAAGCTCCCAGTCCCTGCCACTCCCTCCCCTTCCCCCTTGGCAACCACAAGTCTATTCTCCAAGTCTATGATATCACTTAACATACGGCACAAAGGAACCTTTCCACCGAAAAGAAAATCATGGACTTGGAGAAGAGACTTGTGGTCATATGATTTTTTACCTGATGATTTTTACCTAGTAGTTACTTTTGCTTAATGATACCATGTAGGCTTAGTAATTTCTGGTTTTCAAAGCACTTACACCTACCCTATTTTGTTTCATCTGCTCCATGAATCTGTGAGTTAGGAGAAGTAATTCTATTAGACCAGAAACCACAATCTGGAAGAACTTCCGGGACTCATGACACTACTGGTTGACTAAGGAATCAGAACATCAGGCTTAGAATTTGTAACTATGGGTCTTGAGACCAGACCACACGCTGTTGATATAAAACACTTGCAAAACAATGCTTTTCATGACTTGATCCCTTCAATTAATTTGAATTTCTGAGTCTTCGTGGTATGGTCAACCCCTTGACTTTTGCTGAAATGATGCCGAATCCTTGAATTCATTATAACTCCTAGGGTACAGTGATTCCAGCAGTTTCTAAAAGCATGCTTGGCCATGTTGACAATGTCTTAATGACTGAAGACAAGAAGCCTTTATTCCTAAAATAATTCTGCTCACTAATGTGATCAGGGAGCTCAATTTCAGTTTGACAGAGGTTTCAAAATAGAACTTCATGAGGGAAAACTGCAATTAGATATTCATGGGTAATATTCTTAAGTTTGTGAAGTAGAATGTTAATGAGGAGGAGGATTGATTTTATTTTACTTTAATTACACTACATTTGCTGTTATATCTGCCGCCGCGGTACAGCGCTTGATGTTTTTATTTTGCCTTTTCTTCTTGTTCAGTAGCTGTGGTGACTAAAGGCATAGAATTCTGTCCACTCTGCAGCAGACATAGCATCAAAGGTAATATACCTGTTGTGAGTAAGCAAATAAAATGCTTACAATTCCTAGTTCTAGTACTTAGCTGCACAGTAATGTCCTGGTCTTCCCTTATTATCTCTGAAGGCTCTCATCTGAACGACAGAACTCTGTGAGATTAGGAATCGAACACAATAGAATAGCAGAAAAATAGCCAGACCCAATCATTTGAACCTGAATTATTAGCTTCCTTTCAGAGTCTTCTTTATCCAGCATGCGGAGTTTAAGGATTTCCATTTTGTGGAGGGGAGCTGTTGTCAGGAGGCTCCTCCTGGGTGAATTAAAGAAGAGTTTGAAATTGTTTGAGAGGTGATTCTGGATGGCAATGGAGTCACGTGTGACGTGGCCCTGGTGTTTTCCTGTTACGGAATGTTGTGGATAATAACGATCATTTTGATAACCTCCATTTTCTTGGAAAGTGATGGAATTGAAAATATCAACTTGGAAATTACAGAGTGCTATGTTAAAGCCTGTGGAGGGGGGAACTTGTATAGAAGTTGATTCTTCTTCACCTTTGCTGTTGTCTGGGCCCAGTTTCATGATTGGTGAGAGAGACTAAAGTGAAGTGTGTTGATTTCCAACAGGGTCCCATCCCAGTGCCAGGGACCCAGAGACACTCAGATGCCTCAGGTGGAAAAATCTTTGAATGGTCTTCACCTTACTCCATGCATCTTAGGAGAAATCACTGTGGATCCCTGCAGGTGTTTTTCACTTCTTCCCCCCTATCCTCAGGTGTATATATTAGCCCCCATCCTCCTTCCATTAAATTCCCAGTTGGAGGCCCAGACAGATTGTGGTCTGGGCTCCATGACTCTTTCTATGCCCACATCATAAAAATATCTTCTGAAGGGAATTGGAGCACATGCTACAGCATGGGTGATGGTTGAGGACTTTATTCTCAGTGAAATAAGCCAGTCGCAGAAGGGCAGATACTGTCTGACTCCACTTACATGAGGAGTCACGAGTAGTCAAGTTCATAGAAATAGAAACGAGGGTGGTGGTTGCCGGGGGCTGGGGAAGTGAGATGCTTACTGGGCAGAGTTTCAGTTTCACCAGACACAATGAGATTTGGAGATGGAGGGCGGTGATGGTTGCACAACAATATGAATAGATTGAATGCCAATGAATCGTATACTAAAACAGGGTGAAGATGATACATTTTATGTTATGGGTATTTTACCACAATTAAAAATAATCAGAGAGTTCCCTGGTAGCCTAGTGGTTAAGGATTCAGTATTGTCACTGCTGTAGCATGGTTACGATCCCTGGCCTGGGGAATTTCTGTATGCCGTGGGTACAGCCCCCCCCAAAATAGTAGTTTAGAAATGATAATCCCTTTAGAAAAAAAATAAACCAAGCTAAAATTTCTTTTAAAAACTTCTATCATGCTATCTGTTGCATCTAGAATTCCTCTCCTCAATTAGATAAACTCACCTTTTCTAATTGTTACCTACAAAACCTTCATTCACTCAGATACTCAAATGCAAAGTTTTATCCTCCTTTTAGTCCATCCCCAAATCCAGGTGTTTTTTTTTTTTTTTTAATTTAATGTTATTGGATATAGTTGACTTACAGTGTTGTATTAGTTTTAGGTGTACAGCAAAGTGAATCAGTCATACATATAAATGTATCCATTCTTTTTTTTTCCCATATGGGTTGTTACACACTATCGAGTAGGTTTTCCTCTGCTATACAGTAGGTTCTCATTGATCATCTGTTTTATACGGTAGTGTGTATATGTTATTTCCACCCTCCCCACTCTTCCCTCCTCTCTCCCAATGGTTTCACCTGTGGTAATCATAAGATTGGTTTTGAAATCTTTGAGTTTGTTTCTGTTATATAAATAATTTCTTTTGTATCATTTTTATTAGAGTCCATATATAAGTAATATCATATTATATTTGACTATCTCTGTCTGACTTAATTCACTAGATAATCTGTAGTTCCATCCATGTTGCTGCAAATGGCATTTCATTCTTTTTTATGGCTGAATAATATTCATATAATATTCATATATATATATATGAATACATACCACATACATATATATATGTATATACCACATCATCTTTATCCATTCCTCTGTTAATGGACATTTAAGTTGGCTATTGTAAATAGTGCTGCAGTGAACCCCAAAGTCCAGGTGATTTTGCTCCTGAGATATGTCTGTCTCTGTTCCATCAACTACTTTTAGTCTGTGCCACAGTTGTCCTATATTTGACCACCATCCATTCTCCCCCAGGCTCCTGCTGCAACCTCCTAAGGGGTCTCCAAGTAAGTCTTTTCCACCCTCTTTTGGGTGCTCCTTCTGCATGAAACATTCTCCCTTCATCATGTCACTAGGCTGGCCTTTCAGGTCTCCATGCAACGGTCACATGTCACAGATGGCCTCTCTTACTGCCCTCACTCCCTCCCCTTCTACCTTAGGTGTGTTGCTCTCTTAACCCCTGTTTATTTTCTTCAGCACACTTATCACCTGATGTATTTTTCTTGTCTGTTTGCTTAATTACTGACTCTCTTTTCCGGAAGAATACAAGCTTTATGAAGGCAGAGGTTTCATCTTCTCTGCTTAACTCCCAGAGTCCCAGGAGAAGATACAGAACATGGCAGATAGTCAATGAATTTATTGAATGAAGGAACAAAAGCATGTATTTGTACAGCGTTTTTTTTTTTTTTTTTCACTGTCATGGTCTAAAAATAACTTCCTCAAATGTTGCGATATATTACACAGTTCATTATGATATTGTCAAACATAGATCTGAAGAAATTGTGTTTGTTGGTTCTTTTCAAAGTTATTTAAAATATATGATCTTGGGAGTTCCCGTTGTGGCGCAGTGGTTAACGAATCCGACTAGGAACCATGAGGTTGCGGGTTCGGTCCCTGCCCTTGCTCAGTGGGTTGACGATCCAGCGTTGCCGTGAGTTGTGGTGTAGGTTGCAGACGCGGCTTGGATCCCGAGTTGCTGTGGCTCTGGCGTAGGCCGGCGGCTACAGCTCCGATTGGACCCCTAGCCTGGGAACCTCCACATGCCACAGGAGTGGCCCAAGAAATGGCAAATAAAATAAAATAAAATAAAATAAAATATATGATCTTAATAACTAATAATAGTGAGATCAAGGAGTTGTATTCCTGAGAGCAAGGTTGCCAATTTGGACGTGGCAGAGCATGAAGTTTGTCACGTGACGGACCACACGGAGCCTCTTTACTGTGAAATTTGGAAAATGACACTTATCTGATCCACTTGAGAGCCGTTATAAAGATGATGCTTTTCTGGTTCGTGTTTATAGCGTGCTTGAGCGTTTACAAAGTATTTTTCTATTTATGCCTCACAGCAACTTGTGAGGTGGGTATGATTATCTGCCTCTCACGGAAGAGGAGCTTCCTTTCTGAAATTCTGGAGCTAGCGGGTGACAAAGGTGAGCTCAAGCCGGAGCCCCTTGACTGCGTGTCTGCCGTTCTGTCTTTGGCAGACCAGCTGCCTACTCTTTGTACCTCTGCTGAGGGACAGAGGCTCTTTGAAAGTGCTCTAACATGTAGATGTATACTTAGGATGTTTTTAATTGTGGTATATTTGTACCCATCTAAGTTTGCTGCGTTTTCTTACATGTTAAGTAATTAAGCACCTGGGCAGTATACAAAAACACACAAATATATATGCCACCTAATTGTTTCAACAGCAGTTGTTCAATTGCAAAATTGTCTATTTTGCTTGGGTTTAGAGATGGAGAAAATAAAGGCACCTGAAGTCATTTAACTTTCTGAATTGGACTCAGTGTCTCTTTCTCTTTGCTTTTCCTGAACCTGCTTTGCCTGTGTGAGGGTATTTATCACGTGGTGTTTGTGATTGGAAGTATTTATTCGCACATACGGAGTCCATCTGCTCCTCCTCAAATGGGCAGAGATGCTAAAAAAATGAAACAGGTCTAAATGAAGTCATATACTCTATGTGTCTGTAGATATGCATGCGCCCACGTATATGAGTGTATGTATATGCATATATTTATGGGTATATTGTATATATGTATATAATGTATGTATATGCTATACACAAATACACATGTGCACATGTGTGCATATATATTTTATGTGTATATATTTGTGTATATTATATATGTGTATAGAATGCATATATGATGTATGCAAATATACATGTGCACATATGCATGAGTGTACACACATATACCTATATTTGTATACAGATAATTTTTCCCTTCTGACAATGCATGAACCAGTCTTGCTATTTTCCTTGAGGCATCACCTTTCATATGTGCTGTGAAAGCAGACGAAGTCCTCCGAAGTGTGTTTCCCTTTTGAAAAGAGGAAGAAGAAAAGTAAGATGGCTTGGAGCACAGAGAATACACGCTCCATCTTCTCAGGTTCACGGTCTGAGAGAGGTGGAGCTCCAGGGATTTCATTAGAATGTGCCCTATCGGGTCTCCTGGCACAGCAGGAATCCTGAGAGAGACAGCGCCTGTGATTGTAGACAATGATTGAATGTTTCTTCAACCTGTCTCTGCTGACCTTTCTCCTGCTGAGCTTCGTGGCACACGTCCACAAATTTAAACTTTGACTTTACTTATTATGCAACTGGTAGTTTTTAAGTGGATGGATCTTGAAAGTTTGATGTGCTTCAAAATAATGCCTGGATACCTTCCATTATGGAGACTTGTGTGTGCAGGGTGAAAACACCCCAGGACTTAACACCTTATCTAAAGCTATTGGAAAATCCAAGTAAATTTTGCGTATTAGATTCACTGTTTGCTGTTATTTTTGACTTTATGGGCTAGTGTGTAAAACACACTTTTTTTTTGTGACAAGCTACTCCCCTCCCCCGAATGTTCCTTTAAATCTTTATTTCTAATCAGCTCCTCTGATAGATAAGTCCCTTTTCCTTTTCTTTCTTTCTTTCTTTTTAGGTCTAAATGTGAATACTCATAACTCTCAACATGTATTCTTTGCCTTTATTCACAGTGGACTGATGGAGCCTTTTTTACTTTATTGTCCTTCACGTTCAAAGATGCTGCTCACAATGATGATGCTTGCGGTGTGGGTGGATGTGAT
The DNA here is from genome assembly GCF_054392235.1 of Sus scrofa. Lineage (NCBI taxonomy): Eukaryota > Metazoa > Chordata > Mammalia > Artiodactyla > Suidae > Sus > Sus scrofa. Next base: position 72,829,992 of record NC_139393.1, read on the forward strand.
GGAAGAGGCTGCTGTGATGAACAGTTCCTGCGATACAATTTGCTATGAAAACTGTTTCTTGGTTAGCGGCACAGGACTCTCTTGCCTACGATCAGATCTGATTTACTGGGGGACCCGGCTTTCATTCTGACAATCTATCTGGTCCCCATTGCCACAAGCAAGGCATCCTAACATGCTCTCTGGCTTGGTGGCAGTGGCGGTGGCTGCTTATCAGCAGTTTGCAGGGAAAAGCACGCTCTTTGATGTTGTGCTTCAGCGTGCCTTTGAAACACCTTTTCTGCTGCCTTTTGTATTTGCCCGAATTCTGTTCACCTTGCAGCAACTTTGGCGATATCACCTTTCTATCCCATAGCTGGCTGGAAGTAAGTACACTGCGGAGAACACCACTTTCAAGCTGGGATTGAATGATTAAGAACATAAATAGCTGTCACCTACTGACGCCTTACTTGTGCTCTCTCATTTGTTCTTTGCCAGAAAGGCAAGGCATCCTCCCCATTATACAGATGAGGAGATTGAGATGCAGAATGTCAGTTTCCTCATTGTTTTCTGATTAGTCCATTTACACATCCAAGGCCAATTCAGGACCCAGGTTTATCAGACACCAAAGCCCACATTATCTGTGATGTGATGACAGGGCCCCATGGCTTGTGAGTTACATGATAGGTTCTGGTACTTGATTGTTGGCTCGATGACTCTCTGTAGTTAAGCATGACTCAGTCATTCTTATGACCAGTTTGCAAGACTCTCCTGTGTTATTTATAGCAGCTCTCCACGACCTTGATGCCTTGGGGACTTGACACCAGGAAGTGCCCTTTGATTGGTAGATCAATGCCATGTTGGTGTCCTGTTCTGTCTGCCAGCCTGCTGAAGAACATGTTGACGTGTCTGATTTGGCTGGCTACTTCGTTATCTGTCAAGCTGCTGTCAAAGAGCTTGTTCCCCAGGTAGCAGAATTCAGTGACAACGTCTTTCTTGCCATTGATAATGAACACCTGTAAATGAGTTTACATTCTTCTAAGCAGGGCTTGGTATCTATGCAGATTCTCTTCTGGCAACTGCCAGCTTTTAGCAATTCAAGTTCTAGTTTTTTCATTGGCAGGGTGCTGCTGGTTAGACAGTGAATTACCGTATATATAGTAGAAAACAAGTATATAGCTATTTTCTGGTATGCCCCCTTCCCTCCGTATCACTGGGTCATGGGACTTGCATCTGGCTCACATCCCTGGGATGGTCCCCTGTCATAAGTGATACACATCACATATTTTGTTTCATTTAACAAACTTTAGAGAATGTGACAGAATGTATTTTATGGGGCTATCATTTAGTGAGTATGATGTTCATAGTAATTTTCAGATAGAGCTGAATATCAGTCGTTATTATAATTTATACATAACATTTTTTTATGGCCACGCCCATGACATATGTAAGTTCCCAGGCTAGGGGTCGAATTGGAGCTGCAGCTGCCGGCCTACACCACAGCCACAGCAACACCAGATCCGAGCTGCGACTGCGACCTACACTGCAGTTCATGGCAAGGCTGGATCCTTAACCCATTGAGCAGGGTCAGAGATTGAACCTGCATCCTCCTGGGTACTAGTCAGGTTGTTTCCGCTGAGCCACAGTGGGAACTCCTGAAGGAAAGTTTTGCTGAGCTCTCCCAGAAGTTTTATGTGTTCAAGGATCTTCTGAGAGGCCTCAGAACATCCTTCTGCCTCCTTCAATGGTGCTTCTCTCTCTACCAGGTCGCAAAAAGCTAAGTCCATTACGTCTCTACTCCAGCCCTGTCTCTGCCACTTCCCCAGTTCTTCTGTTGCCTTTGGCTCCAGGTTTCTATTTAGAGCCAAATAAGAGAAATCAAGCTTGCCGTGGCCCAGAGATCTCATTTTAGGTTTTAGGTGAACCCAATGCATTTTCCCACCTCCATCCTGTCACTCATGAAGCTGCTCATGTTTTCTTTGCTGGAATAGAGTCATCTCCACAAAGCTGAAAGAAATCAGAAGGGACATTGCTGGACAGTTTCAATCCTATCCAGCATTGTCAAGCTCCCATCGGGTACTCAATTCCATAATTCTTGCAGACGTCAGTAAGGTCATGTAAATAACTAAAGCACGGGAGGGAAAGGGTGGTTGAGTAACAGCAGAGGACACAAAAAATGAAGGGAGATTTGTGTAAGTTTTCTAAGCGAGCGGTGAAACAGGTGATGGTGAAGCTAAGAAGCAAAGGAGGAGGTGACCTCGCCGAATGGTGATGAGTTTAAGGAAGTCAGAGCCTGTGTGGTTGGTATGTCCTAAATGCAGGCTGGTAATTTGGCATACTTGTCAAAAGTGGAGAGGATGTTAGAGCTTTTTAAAAGGTGGAGTGAGAGGGAGAGGGAGGGGGAGAAGGAAAGAGGAGAGGGAGAGGGGAGAGGAGAAAAGATTAGAGAAGAGGAGAGAAAAGAAAGCTGAAAATGATAATGACCAAGCCCATGTCTGTGGGTTGACAGTAGCTTTGGCACTACCTGAGCGTGGTACCTTGTGTGGCATGCACAGGGCATTTAGACAGAGGGGTAGTGGAGTGTCTTCTGGGATTTCATTAAGCCCCTTCCTAGCCATCTTATTATTTTGGAAATTGAATAAACTCTTTCAGGACGTCAGAGCTAATTAATACACTTGGTAATCTGCTACTTCATTAAGTGGAAATCCTTGAGGAGCCCCCGAAGCTTCAAAATGTGCATTCTAGGAATAATTTTGTTGCTTTTCAGTAATAATAACAATAAACATGAGCGATTGACATTTACAATGCATTAGGCACTGTGCTCAGAGCTCTATACAATTCCCCATTAATCCGCACAGCAATCCTATTTGGAGAATTTCCCCTTCCCATCCCCAAAGGCTTGTTCCCCTTATTTGCTGCCATTTTGCTGCAAATGTATTGCAACTGTTTCTGTGGCATGCTCATCTCATTATGTATATGAAATCACAAAATGAAGAGGACCCAAAAGTCTGTAGGAAATGTATTGTGTTGCCTAGACCGGGTGGTCATGAAACCAAACCAGAAACAGAGGTTTAAAAAAAACCCCAAAAAACCCAGGATGCATGTGAAGACATTTAGTCCTGCTCTCTGAATTTTTCAAATAATCCCTTTGATGTATTTTGTCAATTATAAACCCAGGGAAGTATGCAGATCTTTATTTTCTATACTTATCTTTTCGCCCAGAAAATTAATCTTATTATATTCCTCTTATTTCTTTTAATTCCCTTTCACCTTCCTTATAACAGTTTTCTATCATTCCTATTAGGTAAATTGATCCCATTTCCAAACTTTAATTAACACTTCGTTATTGATCAAACTTAGAGGTCATGTGCTACTCAGTGGAATTAATATGAAAACTATGTGTGATGGTGATTTTAAAATGCACGTTTATTGATGTCAGGTGTAAAACCATTACTTCCTTCAAGAGAGCAATGTGCTGGGTGAAAAATGATGCCTTTTCTGTTACTAGTTCAAGATTCGTCTTCTGGTTTCAAGGATTTTCTTTTTGAAATGTCAAAACTAAAAAGGGAAACAAAAATAACATTAACAGACCCACGTAGGAAATTATATTATTTGAGGATGTCAAATTGGAAGATGGAACATGTTTTTTGCCGTCTTCCCAGCTTCCTGAAAATGGCAATGAATAACGGAGAAAATCTTTAATGCCATCTTTAAGCTTCTGCTTGATAAAAGGAACTACTGTATAGCTTCGAAGGTTTAAAAAAAAAAAAAAAAAAAAAAAAACAACCTCTTTGCAGAAATAGTTTATCCTTTCCAGAACATCTTCTCGTCTCTGCATAAGTGCGCTCCCAGTGGCATGCTTAATCCATCTTCACAGCCTACATATCTTCAAGTGTGTGCATAAATTCTGTCAGGAAGGAACTACGACCTCGCTGTGAGTAACTGCACGCAGCCCTGTGTGTGGGGCTCAACTGCTTGATATAAAACATGCCCTGGATGATCCCGCTGGACTTGGTTTTTCAGGGTTATGAGGTTGGGTGCAGACTCCTCGCCCTGCTGGTCGACATCACTGAACAGTTGTTGTAGAGCTGGTGCCTGAAAAGTGTCCTTTGGTCCATTTCCAGAAAGTCTCATCCCCTCCCCAATGACCCCAAGTGTTCACAGACGGGGTAGAATAATTTAACCTTTCTGTGCCTCGGTTTCCTTGTTCGTGAAACCAGGAGATCACTGTATCTCTCACATAAAGTTGTTATGCAATTAGATGCAATAAAGCACCCAGAGCATCTTGAGCCATGCGTGGAGCATAAAATAAGCTCTGCTATGTTAGTTTCAAGCATTTTGTTCCCCCTTTGCTCTTAAGAACAGGCTTGAGTTCATTCTTCTCAGGAACCAAATGATTTCTTTCTATTTTAGATCTGCTTTTACTTGTGGGCTTTTTTCCTGAAGTAGAAGGCGTAATTTTGTCGTCTTCCCGTCCGTTTCTGAGAGCAGAGATGTGACTGAGAGTGAAGAGTGATTGAGCAGCCAGTGTCCCGCTGGGTTAGCACAGCAACGGCGTCCTTTCTGCCGTCCTTATGAAAGGCTGAGAAAGCCACCACGAGTGGCCCACAAAATAGCTAGGGCCACCCTCTCACCCTTCCATTTGAACCTCTTCTTTCATCTGCTCTCTGCTGTCCTTATCACATTGGTTTTTTAGCTGCTCTGTTCCTCTTTGCCTCATCTATTTGGATTATGGCCCCTATGTATATGGTCTGTTGCTTTTTTTTTTAATTTTCAAATTTTTATTAGAGTGTAGTTGATTTACAGTGTTGTGTCAGTTTCTGCTGTACAGCACAGTGACCTAGTCGTGTGCATATAGATACAGATATAGGTGCAGATATGGATATATGTCTTTTTCTCAAACTATCTTCCATCATGGCTTATCCCAAGAGAATGGATATAGTTCCCTATGATACACAGTAGGACCTCATTTCCTGTCCATTCGGAATGTAATAGTTTGCATCTGCTAACCCCAGACTCCCAGTCCATCCCACTCCCTCTCCCCTGCCCCCATTGGGTTTTTGATTGTCATCTCCCTGAAAGCCCCCTCCCAGAGTGTCCCCTTGGCTCTCTACTGCCTGGAAGGTCAGTCAGACAGGAAGAGGAAGGGTACTGCATTGACCAAAATCCCCAGAACAGCCCTATACTCTGGGCATCAATTATCCTCTTTTATAGTTGATGCTAAACAGCATAGAGAGAATAAATAACTTCCCAAGGCCATAGGATGAATGATTTGCTGGGTCTTGACCGTATTGATAGTGGTTTGTGATGGGGAACTGTACGTTTCAGAGCAGGGACTTAGGAAGACAGTGGTGTGGATGCTCCCCTGATGACACAGTGGTGCCAGTCCGGGGAGAGCTGTCCTAGGTGGGCACCAGAGATCTCTGAGGGACCTTTCTCAAGAGGATCACAAGTGAAGCAGAGCTCCACACATGTGGCAGACACATCTGGTTTCTATCCAGTCATCATTTCTCCTTCTTTCTTTGTTATAGGACCCTGATTTTTATTTTACTTATTCTTTTATTTATTTTTTATTAAAGTATAGTTAATTTACAGTGTTGTGCCAATTTCGGCTGTATAGCAGAATGTCAATTATTGTCAATTATAAAGACCATCTTCCATTATGGTCTCTCCCAAGAGACTGGATGTATTCCCTATGCTGTACAGTAGGACCTCATTTCTTCTCTATTCTAAATGGAATAGTTTGTATCTACTAACCCCAAACTTCTGGTTCATCCCACTCTCTCTCCCTCCCCCTTGGAACCACTAAGTCTTCTCTCCATTCTGAGTCTGTTTCTGTTTTATAGATAGGTTCATTTTTGCCATACTTTAGATTCCACGTATAAGTGATATCATATGATATTTGTCTTTCTCTTTCTAACTTATTTCACTTAGTATGAGAATCTCTAGTTGCATCCATGTTGCTGCAAATGGCATTATCTCACTTTTTTATGGCTGAGTAATATTCCATTATATAGTATAGTATATATATACTGTATTTTCTTAATCCATTCATCTGTTGATGGACATATAAGTTGTTTCCACGTCGTGGCTATTGTAAATAGTACTGCTATGAACATAGGGTGTGTGTATCTTTTTGAATTATAGTTTAGTCCAGAGGACCCCAATTTTTAGCTGCTGATATTGCCAGTTGAGAGAGAAGGCTTTTCTCAGCCTTCCCCATAGCTCTTTGTGGCCAGGTTACAAAATGGGTTGGTGAGTGTTATTGAAGTGTTATGTGAAGTTATTGAGAATGTTGTCTAAAGGGATCTGACTCAATAGGATGCCTTTCTCCGGTCTGATATCCTTCCTCCTGGCCTGCAGCTCAGACGTGATGATCTTGGGGTGAAAATCTCACACCAGGAAGCTAGGTCCCTGGTGACACCGTGAAGCTATCCTACCAGCCCTGAACTTCTTCCCTGGGCTACTTTTATGTAAGAAAGAAGAACACTCCTGCCTTTTTGTCACTAAATATACATAACAAAGCACAGTTAAATCTATGGTAGGTCTATAGTTTTACAAAATATCATCTAGAGGAAAAATATAAGAATATAAGATAGGAAAGAAAAGGTTCAAGGAATAGTGCAAACAGGCATGAAGGGCCAAACAAACACCAGGGAATCTCTGCAAGGACCAGAGGTCTTCTGGATATTCAGGAAGCAAAGTATAAAGGGAATGAGCGAGCAGGCTTCCTGGGCTTAGGATATAGCTATCAGCACTGGCTTGTGGCTCACCCATTCACTGATCCCTCAAGCCACTGAGAGTGACAGCAGTGGACCAGCTTTGGGATGTGCCCACCAGCTGTGCCAACAACCTACCTTTTGGTGCAAAGGGCCACGTGGCTTATAATTGCTCACTGCTGCCAATTACCGCTGCAGTGGACACTAGGAAAACCATCTCTGCACTGTGGCTACTGGGTGGGCGTCAGTGTAGGCCATGGTGGAGTCCCCTCAAGCCTGACTGTTCAGCACTCCTGAACGCTGTGGGGCTAAGTTTATTCATTCCTGTTTTCCTCTGATCAAGGGTACTAACCCAAGGCCCCCTGGTCACTCACCATGACTAAGCTCTTGTCTCCATGAACCAACCCTCCATGCGTCTTTCTCCTTATTCCTTTTCCTTCTCTAGATGCTTTCTTCATCTCCTCGACTTGGTCTGAAACCTGGCTGGTCCCCAGGGTCATGATTTCTCTGTAACCCTCTCAATGGTCAGCTACCAGTCATCCCATGGCCTTTCTCTTTGTGACTTCTAGAAGGATCTATATGATTCACACAAAGCTGGTTCACTGACTATAATATGATAGGTAATCTAATATATTTGATAAGTAGATGATGGAAATGAATTTTGGTCTTTAGGGCTAAAGTATATCTAAACACAAATAATATATACATTAATTTGCTTTATTAAGTTAAACAGGGCTTTGGCAACATGAAAATGTATTTATGTATACTGCTGAGCAATTATAGTGAAGGTAAAATTTTTGTATATAGGCTAGAGATTATTTTACTTAAAAAAAAGAACAACCACAGAAGATCTCTTGATAGTTACATTTTTTCCCTGGAATCTCAGTTATATTATTTTAAAAATTAATTATAAGCTCACTGGATGGGAATTACTGGGCTGTTATGTAGCCAAGTGCCCAGTCAGCAATAATTCATTTGAATAACAGTATTAACTGTGAAGAAATGAGAACCATTAAACATGTATTGATTTTTTTGCCTTCTAATTTCTGGATTGCTTCTGTGTGCATCATTTTATTTTTTAATTTCTAAAGTTAGACTATTCTTGTTCTAAGACAAGGCTGAGGCTCTTGCCAGTTGTAATATACGTTGCTGTTAGTTGAAATGTAGAAGCTAAGCTAACCAGCTATCAACCCATTGACGGCCATATTCATTTTAGGTAGAGAAAAGCCTCGGAATGTCTATTGGTCAGTGTCAGAGTCATAAGACATGCAGATTCTGGTTTCGTGGGATTATCTGAATAGCTTGCTAGCATGCTGAATGGAAATGGGATTAAAATTAAACTTTCTCATAGGAGCACTTCTATGCCACTTCTAGGAGTGCAAACATATTTCTGACACTGCTAATGCATCACATCCATGTGTTTCAAGTCTCCAAATAAAACATCTTCAAGAATTCCAGACCATACGTAGTTCCATACTCACACTTAAAATTCATTTCCCCGGAGTTCCCATTGTGGCGTGGTGGAAACAAATCTGACTAATATCCATGAGGATGCAGGTTCAATCCTTGGCCTTGCTCAGTGGGTCAGGGATCTGGCATTGCAGTGAGCTGTGGTGTAGGTCGCAGATGTGGCTGTGGCTGTGGCATAGGCTAGCACCTGTAGCTTTGATGTGATTCCTAGCCTGGGAACTTCCATATGCCGCAAGTGTGGCCCTAAAAAACAAAACAAAACAAAAAACAAACAGAAATTCATTTCCCTGAAGATAAAGTATGAGAAATGCCCCCTGATGTTCCCAAATACCTCCCATATTTGGGAATGGAGCCAACAGGTAGACCTGACCCCTGGGACAGGGTATAGAATTGACTCTGTAGGAGCCCCCATTTCCCTCCCAGTAAAATCCAGTGCCCCTAGGCTGGTTCTCAGGGCCCGCATGATCGGACTCCTGTTACCTCCTGCTCCCCCCTCCACTTTCCTGACTGCAGTCACCCAGCTCTCCAGGTTTCTCCCACCAGGCCTCTCACGCTCCTGCCTTAGGACTCGGCACTGGCAGTGCCCCCCACCTGTTAACCTTTCCCGCTTCACATTCACGTGGAGAATTCTCTCAAATCCTCCTAAGTCTATGCTCAAATGTCACATGCTCACAGCAAGGCCCACCGTGACCCTGACCCTCCAACCTAGAGTTCGACGTGCCATCCTTCCCTACCTCTCCCCAAACCCCATCATACTCAATCCTCCTTATTCCTTCTTTCCTATTTTATTTTGCCGTATTACCATGTTATTTTCCTATTTATTATCTCCCCTGCTTTTATATATCTTCCCCAAGCTACACGAGAGCAAAGATGTTTGTTTTGCTCACTGGCATATCTCAAGCACCTAGAAGGTCACCTGCCTGTATTTATTCAGTGGGTGACTACAGAGTATACTTTACGTCTCATTCATGATGCCTCTTGTTGACACTCCTCACAAGTTACCGTTTGTTCAATATGTGATCTAGTTTTGCCTCGGATGGTAACCTTCAGTCGTTCCCAGCCTAATCCCACGATCCCCTTTTTGGGGTGTGTGTTCTGGGGCTACCCACAGGCCTATGAGGACAAAACTCAGGCCGGGAAACTTATGGCTGCAAGTTCATGGCAGGTGGCTGTGGTATTCTGCCTGGTTATCCCTGAGATTAGAGACACAGTTGATAAATGACAGCCTGCCAAGCATCTATTACCACATCCCAGCTGCGCATGGGGCTGGGTGTGCTTCCCTCAGACAGCCCTGTGCAGATGCACCTGTTTCACTCTGAGCCCTGGCGTGTCTCAGAATTTCTGATGATGGCAGGTAAATAGATGGAATGATTTGGGAACCTGATGTCAGGGGCAAGATTCCTTGTCTCAAAGGAAGCTTGGCCTGGAAAATGGCATCATCAGAATTTCAGATGAGGGCTGATCTACTTTCCCATTAGTTTCCATTTCAAATTTCTAAGTCCCTTGCATGGAGGAAGCCATCCTAGATTAGGCTGGTTGGAATAATGATATCTTCCACCCCAGGTTTCTGTGACAATATTGATCTTCACCTGGGAAAGCCACAAGAAATTGAACAAAATAGAAAAATTTGGAAATTGGTATAGAAAGTGAAAATCCATCATTTTAATGGAGAGTTGTGTTTTTGTGCCATTGCATAAATCATGCTGCATTAATTTTTAATTCTTCTTGCACAGGATCCCTTCTGGTGCTCAAGGTATATGGCTCTATGAACCATACAGCATGTTGGTATTAGCACTATTCTTAGCGTATAACTTCCAATATAAATGGCAAAATACTAAATAATGAGCTGAGGACGCTCTATCACTTGCTTGTATGGCACTAGGCAAGCACCATGTGAAAACTCTATGAATGCTTTTTCACGAAATTGATGAGGGTTCATATTTAATATTTATTAGGTAATTAGAGTAGCACAGTTTCATTTCAGGTTTCAGTAGAAAAGAGAGTTCCATCTATATATTCGTTGAACTGTAAACACACAAAATACTTGTTTGCAGATGTTTGTGTGTGTGTGTGTGTGTGTGTGTGTGTATCTGTCTGTCTGTCTGCCTGTCTGTCTATCTATCTGTCAAATGGATTATTTGTGCCAAATACTGGTTACCTGTATCAAAGGAATTGTGACTTTCAAATTAAGAATTTGTATATTGTGCAATAAAGTGAGGCATTTAGTTGAAATTAAAATTGTGACAAGTTTAAACATCCAAACCATCTCAATATAGATCCGTTGTAAAATAAGCTCTCTCAGATTAACGCCTGCATATTGCTGAGTACCATGACACATTGCAGTGGCCGTAAAAGATTATTTCATCCCCTAAATCTTCTTTTTAATGTCTTTTAAAAATTGAATTGATCTGACACTAATGAAACCTGTTATAATGAATCACACCAGAGAATTGCATTTTAATACCTTGATGCCCCATGAAATGATTAGAGGGGGTGAAGGGAAAACACATTTTCCTTGTTCAGGTACCTCTCACATCCATTTGAAATTCCTGATCAAAGGTTTTAGTGTTTCTGCTTCCTGTCCTCTCTGCAATCCACTTCTCTATGTAACTGTCCTGATTTCTTCAATTCCCTTAGTCTTTGTTCCTTACCCTAACCATCCACAACCATCAACTCAGGTGTCGCATCTTTAAATGATATTACACGTCGTCTCTTCCAACCCGTGGTGCCACGGCACCTTGTTCACTGCCTTATGATAATTTGTGCTTCGCATCCCTGATACACCCCTTGTGATATTGAGTTGGAACAGCCATTCCCATCCACCTGCTGCTGCTCCTTCCAGGATTCCCCTAAGAATCTCGGACCTGTGTTATTTTCTTCATCTTTACCATCTCAAGAGCTCTCAAGGAATTTTCACCTTGGAAATTTTAGAAGTTAGCTCATCTAATCCTGCTTGATATGCTGGGGATTTAGAATTGACCTATTGTGGGATTACTCAGGTCGCCAGAGTAGAAAGCCTAAAACAGTTTCTGGAAAATTCTCCATTCTGCTCTTTATTGTCATGCGTCTGACCTGTCAGAGACCTTTTTCAGCCTATGATAAGCTCCAAGATGAATTTAGGAGGCAAATTCATTGCAGATGATGAAGATTCAAGAGACTGATCAATGGTAAAGACTTTCTCTCATTCATCCCATTCATTCACCCTATTCATTCATTCACTCATTCATTTACTGTCAGCATCTTATAGTGCCAGCCACATTTCTCCTTATATAGGCATTTTGGGCTTGATCCTTCCTTTTAATGTAAATCCCAATCCTGTTAAACTATCTTAGACTAGATTTAGTCTGTTTTAAAATTAATTTATTTCTACCATCTGCTTTCTGTATTTCCAAATTAGAGCCTCGCACCCCTTCTTACTGGGACTCCTTTCTTGGGAGCTAACTTGCTGATGTGTGGAGGGTGCTAGAACCGTATACTGTATGTCAGATACCTTGGATGGAGCTGAAAGGAAAACATGGGCAATAGATTTAGTCTTGCATCCTTTCCTAGTGAAGGTGAGTTCAAAGTAGGATTCAAAGTTAAAGTATCTGGAGTTCCCATTGTGGCTCAGTGGTTAACGAATCCGACTAGGAACTGTGAGGTTGCGTGTTCAATCCCTGGCCTCGCTCAGTGGGTTAAGGATCCGGCGTTGCTGTGGCTGTGGCGTAGGCTGGCAGCTACAGCTCCCATTAGACCCATAGCCTGGGAACCTCCGCATACCACCGGAGCGGCCCTAGAAATGGCAAAAAGACAACAAAAACCAAAAAACAAAAAACAAAGTATCTGAAAAATACATAAAAGTAGGAAATACTACTCAGAATTCCACCTCGTTTTTGGTATTATATAAAGAAGTGAAATAAGCCAGACTCTCTATACATCCTTCTAATTCATCCTTATATTCATACCTGTATCTTAAAATACTACGTATTATTGTAGGGAATAGAAAAGGAAGCAAGCAATTCCCTTGTAGCACAGTGGGTTAAGGATCCAGTATTGTCATTGCAGCAGCTTGGGTTGCTGCTGTGGTGCAGGTTCGATCCCTGGCCCAGGAACTTCCACATGCTGTAGGCTTGGGAAAAAAGAAAAAAAAAAGAAGCATGCTAGATATTCATAACTATCAAAAGGAGACCAGTTGAGTAAGTTTGAGTATATTCATACTGTGAACTATTATGTAACTCTTATTAAAAGAGGTGGTATTATACAAGCTACTATACATAAAATAGATAAGCAATCAGGATTTCCTGCATAACATAGGGAACAAGAGTCAGTATCTTGTACTAACCTGTAATGGAAAGTAATCTGAAAAATATATAAAACTGAATCACTTTGCTGTATATCTGAAACTCACACAATACTGTGTTACCTAAATTTAAAAAAAAAAAAGGAAAAAAGAATAGTATTAAGGCTTAAAAGCAACTTTCAGATTAGTATGAAATTTAATTTTGGTTAAAAATGTGCGTATAGTGGCAAATCATTAAAAAAAGAATAGATGACACCCAAACTGCTGCTGTAGTTTTGTCTGTTGCTTTATTTTTTGACTATTTCAAAAATATGTATTACTTTTATATATACTAAATAATATATTATTTACTAAAAAAATAGAATTTTTTTTTTTTTTTGTCTTTTTGCTATTTCTTGGGCCGCTCCCGCGGCATATGGAGGTTCCCAGGCTAGGGGTCGAATCGGAGCTGTAGCCACCAGCCTACGCCAGAGCCACAGCAACGCGGGATCCAAGCCGCGTCTGCAACCTACACCACAGCTCACGGCAACGCCGGATCGTTAACCCACTGAGCAAGGGCAGGGACCGAACCCGCAACCTCATGGTTCCTAGTCGGATTCCTTAACCACTGCGCCACGACGGGAACTCCTAAAAAAATAGAATATTAAAGCTCCCTCTTCCACATATTCTTTTTGATTTTCCTCCAGTACTCAGTCATGCTAATATATTGGTCTTCAACTTGGATTTTTCCATTTAATATATCATAGACATTTTCCTGTTAAAACAATCATTCTTTTCATGGCTACAAAGGACCTATCATATGTATATGTCACACCTGATTGAATCATTTTGTTTTGGTGAACTTCCGGGCTGTCACTTGCAATGCTGCACAGAGCATCGTGGTCTCTAGATATGCAGACATCTAAGCAATTATTTCTGTAAGATGAATTATCAGAAATGGGATTACTAGAAATGTATACTTAACATTTTAATATCCTTCCTAATTTCTGAGGGTTCAGACTAAACAGTATCAAATGTCTTAGGAAATATCTTCTTTCCTTTTGAGATGAAGCTGATTATTGTTGAGGCCTAAGAATTAATAATTGTATTTTTTATTTCATGTGATTGAGTTTGGGAGGAACCACCATATAAGGATAGTTTACAATTTTTGTTTGTTGTTTGACTCAAAACACAACAATAGCCAAAGTTATATGATGGCAGTCCTTTTGTTGCTGTTATTATAAGTAATGTACTTTGATAATCTCAGCTAAAAGGACACTAGGTGAATTCTTTGTTTATTCCTATTATTTGGGGTTGTTAATACCACAGACAATAAGGTAGACTTTTTCCATGTACCAGCATCTTCTTGGAAATATAGAACATGTAGTAGGGAAATTAGCAAGAAAAATTTTGGGGAAGTGAAACTACTATTTTTTTAAATGACTGCTTCCTTGAGTGCCTTATTAAATTCATGAGTTTATGCACTTTCCAAAATTATATAACAGGTCATTTCTGATTCTTTAGCTTGGCTTGGGATACCATACTACCTTAGGCTTTCAACTCTAAGTAAGTTTTGGGTATGGAGTTGACTATAGCTATAGAGATGTAATGTTGAAGCCTATGTAGTCATAAAGATGGAAGGACGGATTATCTATATACAATCCCTTGATCTTATAAGTGAGCGAACTGAGAGCATGAGATGTTAAGCAGCTTATGGAAATCATGAGTTAGCAGTGGCAGAGCTCATACTACAACCGGGTCTTTGACTCCTAAGCCAGTGTTCTTGCCGCTCAACCATGTTGGATTTGATTGGGAAGGGCTGAGTTACTGCATTAATGCTTCCTTAGGGCATCATTGTGTAACATGAAGTTTATGCTTTCCAACTATTTGCTGGTTGCTGGTGGGAAAAAAATTACTTGGTTATTATTTATCCCGAGACTCTTCCCCAAGCCCCGCTTCTGTTTTGGACAAGGATCCGCGAGAGTAGATGAATTTAGGAATAGAAGGTCTGAAAATAGCAAAAGCAGTTGATATCTTTTGGGGAGAATTTGTAGCACATAAGTGACTTTTGGCTGTAGAGGTGTCAGCAGGCTCTTCTACAGGTTTCAATGTGACCTACGCCACTTCCCTGACCTCTTATGCCACTCACCCATCCAGGCTTCTACGTCCTCAAACACTTGGACTTTGATCCAACTTAGGGCTGCTGTACTTGCTGTCACCACTCTGGCCATACTCTGCCCCCACAGGCAGCATGGCTGCCACCTCCTCAGTGTTCACATCTTGGCTCCAATTTGAAGACGCCTTCGCGACCACCCAGTGGACAGGAACAGTGGCAGTTTGTCCTTCCAGATTCATATCATTCTTCACTTCCTGTGTTGAATTATCATTGTCGAAACATATCAGGTCTCTTCGTTAACTCTCTGCTTTTTCTTAGTGGATTGTACCTCTGTGAGAGCCTCCCTTGTTGGGCTTCTTCATTGCTGTAGAAAACAGGTGCTCAATAAATTTTGGTTGAGCAGATTTTTTTTTTTTTTAATTTTCTTCCTCCCTCCCTCCCTCCCTCCCTTCTTTGCTCCTTTCCTTCCTTCCTTCCCTCCCTCCCTTCTTGCTTGCTTGCCACACCCACAGCATATGGAAGTTCCCAGGCCAGGGGCTGAGTTTGATCCGCAGATGTGACCTATGTGGCACAGATCCTTTAACCCACTGTGTGGGGCCAGGGATTGAAATTGAGCCTCCACAGCAACCTGAGCCCCTGCAGTTGGATTCTTTTCTTATTTTCTTTCTTTCTTTCTTTTTTCTTTCTTTTTTTTTTTTTTTTTTGCTTTTAGGCCTGCACCTGCAGCATATGGAAATTCCCAGGCTAGGGGTTAAAATCTCAAATCAGAGCTACAGCTGCCAGCCTTCATTCAGGAAAAGCAATACAGGATCGAAGCTGTGTCTGCAACCTACACCAAAGCTCACGGCAACTCCATATCCTTCACCCACTGAAGGAGGTCAGGGAACAAACCTGTATCCTCATGGATACTAGTCGGGTTCATAACCCGCTGGGAGTCACAACAGGAACTCACTGCAGTTGGATTCTTCACCCACTGTGCCACAGTGAGAACTCCTGAATGAGTGGTCTTAATGGAATACTGCTTTGGCTGGAACAGGTCTCTCCCTCCATATGTACTGTTTTGTTATTTTTAAATTTAGCACTTTCTTGGGGAGTACACCTCACTGCCAGCCATGGTGGAGTCACTGCCAATTTTGCCATCTTTGGCACATCCTGAGTGTGCTCATGGGTCCCTGGACTATTCACAACTCCCCTGCTCCCATACCCATAGCCTTAGTGGAAGTCAAGGTGAACATTTTTTATTTTTTATTTATTTATTTATTTATTTTTGCTTTTTAGGGCTGCACCCGCAGCATACAGAGGTTCCCAGGCTAGGGGTCGAATCGGAGCTACAGCTGCCGGCCTACACCGCAGCCATAGCAACGGCTCATGGCAACGCCAGAGCCTTAACCCACTGAGCGAGGCCAGGAATCAAATCCGCATCCTCATGGTTCCTAGTCGGATTCCTTTCTGCTGTACCACGACGGAAACTTTTTTTTTTTTTTTTATGATGCCCTCTTAATGGCCTATATATATTTTTATATTCTTTTTGGGCTGCCCTGCCACACATGAAGTTTCCGGACCAGAGATCAGATCTGAGCTCCAGTTATGACCTATGCTTGCCGCTGTGGCAATGCAGGATCCTTAACCCACTGTCCTGGGCTGGGGATCGTACCTCTGTCCCAGCGCTCCAGAGATTCCACCAATCCCATCGCGCCACAGTGGGAACTCCTCATTGCCTATTTCTATCATCATCATCATCATCATTGCTGTTGTTATTATTTCTCTTTTTATGATTGTGGTTGTTACTTAGTTGGTGAGACAAGCTTCTGACTCTTAGGCTTCTGGAAACCTTACCACTATCTGTCCTCAGCCAGTCCTGTCTTCCCCACCTCAAACCACGGTCCACTGTACATCTGGAGGGGTCACCAGTGTCCACTCCTCGTGATTACACCAGGGCTACAATTCTCGGCTTGCTCTTCTATGTTTGCATAAATAGAAGTACAACAGGCTTCTTGAGTCCCCGTTCAGTACTTGCGGGACTGAATTAGCTGCTCCAGTTTTCAGAGAACAGAGTTATGTATCCTTTAAATGTCTTTTATATTGCGAGAATGTTGAAAACCTCTAAATATATTGCTTTCTGTTATTTTATTAGATACGTTCTTACTCCCCAAATCTTTATTTTCTTCTCCTGTAGGAGAAAATAAAAAAGACAATAAGGAGGATGGGCTTTTGTTTTGAAGGATAGACCTGTAGGTGGCTGTCTTGATAGTGCGTTTCTGGGAAACTTAAAATTTTACGTCCAGGTTGGCATGAAACTCACCTAAATGTCTCTACGTTGCAGTGATATATTGGTACTTTTCTTTCACTTAGCCTCTTTTGGTCAAGAAAACACAAAACCTTTTCCAGATATGAATTTTCAACAACTGCAGAAGATGCAATAAATGGCAACTGGGAAGAAAGTTACAGAAGAGATAGACAAGTTTCTTAACCTCATGGAGTATACCAGAAGCAAGAAAATTCTGTTAATTCCACAGTTTCTCAGACCAGAGTGTTTCCTCATTAGTATTTCTACCAATTTGGAAATATCCTCCTAACTGAAAAATTTACATCAAAAGGAGCTTTTATCTGACCGGTCAGTTGCTGCCAGGCACATTAATAGGAAAATATCTCTAGGGGAAAAATTAAAAGAAAGCTTTTTGTAGAAGTTTTGAAATATTATGAAAGAAGAATTGAATTGAAATCCTGGCATCGGTTTTTATGCCTGGTTATTAAAGCGGTACATACAAGAAAACATGAAATCATTTCCTCTCCTACCATGCGGTATTTTCTCAATATGTGTTCCTTTGTTCTGAAAATTGCTATGAAATCCTATTTCTGTTGTGCAGTGTTTGACTACTGTTTGATAGCTGAAGTTATATTTAACTTATTTTCTTTAAAAGATATGTATTCTTAGGATAGAGCTCAGTCTGTGTGTGTCTCTGTTAATAACAACCTCTCCCTACAAAATTTGAGAACATCAGGAAAATTCTCTGACTCTGTTTGCAGATCTAGTCCATGTGTATTCAGGGTATGGAAATGTAGTCAATTTTATGTTTTCAGAGAGAACCCAAAATTTATTCAGGTTTGAAAACGGGTCCCAGGTGCTAAGTTACTTTCCAGAGTTTGGGTAATTTTTTCCTCTTGATTGGTCGATTCCCTTTTGGAGGGCAAAGAGGTCAAGAATCTGGGAAGCTGGAGGACCAGAGTGGAGTAGACTGAATCATAGATGTAATACAGATGAAGAATTTCAGTGGTGAAGAATTCTATTACTGAACATGGCAAACTCACATGTTCGAATAATAGTATTTCATTTTTCATTGCTCTATATAGTAAGTGACTAGATTAACTATTGAAAATATATTTTCTCTCTCCAGAATCCAAAGAGAGAAGAAAATTTCACCAGCTAAATTTATTAACTTGCACTGCTAAAGCAGATGGTATGATAGGAAAATATTGATTTTTCTATACTGACAGAGCAGCTGATAACTTATTTTCAGTTTGACTTAATGTATAAACGGTGAGTTAGGTCAAGGGATTTTTATGCTATTTTGTACTGGCTTATCTTGGACTTTACAAATCCAAATATTGACTTTTCCAAGGGGGGGGGAATCTAATTTAACCCATTGGGGTTTTTGTAACACAGCTACAGATTTTCCTTAAAGTTTTGGCCACCTTGTACCCATATTGTCATTTCTTTACTGCCATGTTGCCCTAAAAAGAGCACCGTTCAGTATTGGAATCTGCCACTACTGTGTCCACATGCATTGCTTTCTGCGGTTTCTGCATTCCTTTGCTTATTTCTCTGAATTTGCTGGGGGTGTATTCTGACCTGTATCCAGACCTGAAGATTCTGAGCATTGTGCTTTCTGTGGGGTTTCCTTCCTCCTACCTGTGACAGGTGAGGTGAAGACCATGGCAGGTGAATTAATATCCCCTACTTTGTGGTCTGTGGCTGACTCCAGCCTCAGCACAGGGCATTTTGATATGAGTGAATAGTGAATCTCAGTGTGTATCTTTCTCTCTCAAAAACGGTGCTCCTCTGAAAAGAAGAGAAACTTCAGAAAATTCCTGGAATCCTTTTTGTATGTGGATCTAGTGCATGTGGGTACAAGTTCTGTCCATTTAGTTGTTTTCCTAGAGAAGCAAAATGTATTCACTTTTGCAGATGGGTCCCCAAATGCTAAGTTTGGGTATATACATATATACATATATATATTTTTTTTCCTTTTTTGGCTGCACCCATGGTATATAGAAGTTCCTGGGTAGAGGTCAAATTCAAGCCAGAGCTGTGACCCACACCACAGCTGTAGTAAGGCTAGATCCTTCACCCACTGAGCCACAGTAGGAACTCCTAAGTTTGGATATTCTTTTTTTTTTTTTTTTTTTTTTTTTGTCTTTTTGCTATTTCTTGGGCCGCTCCCACGGCATATGGAGGTTCCCAGGCTAGGGGTCCAATCGGAGCCGTAGCCACCGGCCTATGCCAGAGTCACAGCAACACGGGATCCGAGCCGCGTCTGCAACCTGCACCACAGCTCACGGCAACGCCGGATCCTTAACCCACTGAGCAAGGGCAGGGACCGAACCCGCAACCTCATGGTTCCTAGTCGGATTCGTTAACCACTGCGCCACGACGGGAACTCCTGGATATTCTAATACTGAAATATTGTTACAGAGTATGTGTGTTTTAGACCTCTGTGTCCATTGTACCTCCTTGATTGATGGGTTTCTTTTGTTCTCTGATTTGATTGTGAAATATTTTATACCTATAAAAAGTATTGAGAATAACATAGCATTTTCCTTAAGTCCTCAGTTTAAGAAATATAACCTAACAAATATAATTGAAGATCCCTGTGGATCCTTCTGGGTCTCATGGTCTTTTTCCCAGATGCGTTCACTGGCTTAAGTGCGGCGGGATCATTTTCTGCATATTTTTATGCTTTTATTATGTATGCATGCATATACAAACAGAAAATGAGATGGCTATTTTGCATATTTAAAACAACTTTGTAGAAAAAGTATCATGATGGGGAGTTTCCGTCATGGCGCAGTGGTTGACGAATCTGACTAGGAACCATGAGGTTGCGGGTTCGGTCCCTGCCCTTGCTCAGTGGGTCAACGATCCGGCGTTGCCGTGAGCTGTGGTGTGGGTTGCAGACACGGCTCGGATCCAGCGTTGCTGTGGCTCTGGTGTAGGCCGGTGGCTACAGCTCTGATTCGACCCCTAGCCTGGGAACCTCCATATGCCGCGGGAGCGGCCCAAAGAAATAGCAAAAAGACAAAAAAAAAAAAAAAAAAAAAAAAAAAAGTATCATGATGCCTGCTATACTTTCATAATTTGCGTTTTAGCTTAGCACTGTTAGAGATGGATCACACTGGTACATATAGTTTGTTTTAATTGCACTATGCATTTGCCTTGGATGAATTTATCAGGTTTTATTTATCCTTTCCTTGTTGAGGGGCATTTGGATTTTCTCAATATGGGCACTTGACACAGTGTACATATCTGTGGGCCTAAGTCTGAGATTTTCTTTAGGGCATCTACCTAGGAATAGAACTCTCATGTCATTAGGCATACATATCTTTTTCTTTTCTTTCTTTCTTTTTTTTTTTTTTTTTTTTTTTTTTTTGCTATTTTAGGGCTGCACCTGTGGCACATAGAGGTTCCCAGGCTAGGGGTCGCATTGGAGCTGTAGCCGCTGGCCTACACCACGGCCACAGCAATGTAGTATCTGAGCCATGTCTGCAGCCTCTACCACAGCTCACAGCAACGCTGGATCCTTAACCCACTGAGTGAGGCCAGGGATCAAACCTGCATCCTCATGGATCCTAGTCGGATTCATTTCTGCTGAGCTGCAATGGGAACTCCTGGGATTCCTTTTAAAGGGCACTAATCCCATTCCTGAAGCCTCCACCTTCTTGATCTAATTACCTCCCCAAGGCTCCACCTCCCACGACCTAGCACATCAGGCACTAGGATTTCAATGTCTGAAATTTTTTTGAGGAGGGAGTGGCTTAATATTCATTCTGTTGGTGCGTGCTTTCTCTCACTGATTTGAAAGAATTCTTCATGTGCTCTGCTTTCTAATTCATTGTTACATGTATGGCAAAGATCTTTTCCCTTGTCTGTAGCTTCTCTATTCACTTTAAAAAATGAACTGTAATTTTTAATCCTTTATTCATCTATTTTACCCATCTTTTTAGTTTCTTAAGGTATCATTCCCAACCCAAGGCACTGAGAAACTTTCCTAGAACTTGACTCTCTGCTCTTTCATTTCTGTACTTTGTATTTTTGTGATGATGTTCTTTTTTTAAAAAAATTATTATGGTTGATTTACAGTGTTCTGTCAATTTCTGCTGTACAGCACAGTGACTCAATCATGCATATATATACATTCTTTCCCTGTATTAGCTGCTTTCATGTTCTTTTGTAATCTTATAAACCACATGTCACCAGTATAGACTTGATGACCACCAGTTGTCAGGATCCAGGGTTCATCCAGTCGTCTGGATCCATGATCCAGAGTTCCACCTGTTGACCATTTCGACAAGAAATGTACTCAGACTCAGCACTTTGGTGAGCTAATAACTTCTGCAAGATTTCATTTCGGAGGTAGAGGGGGGGTCTGGGGGGGGATTACAGGGATGAAGAGTTGCACATGCTGTCCACCAAGCCCCCAGGAAGTAGAATCTCACCTCCTCTCTGACTACGTCTCTCTGAGGTGTAGCGCTGCCGTTGGTGGTCTGTTTCCTCCAGCCCCCTGAAGTTCTGATAAATACGTTACCATATTATTGCAATGTTTTAAAAAAAGCTTTATTGCTTATAGAGTCTGTATGAACTGAATTGACCTCTAAGGTGGGTTGCCCATCCCCCCAAACCCATTATTTTAAAGGAGTGTATTAAATACTGCGGATTTACATTATTGAGGGCACAAACTGGCCAGAAAATAACTGAGCCTGGAGCTGCAAGTAGCTAACCTTACTGTGACTTGAATATCTCTCTGGTTAGTATAATTAGGAGCCCTACAAACAGGAGAAAGAGCTATTTCTAGCATCCTAAACAGAACATCAGGCAAAGAGGTTTCTTATAGGAAAGTAATTGAAGATGAGCATTATAAGTTTAAGGACAAAGTTAAGATTTTGAAGCTTAGACTATGGAAATACAACTGAATTCTGCGGAAACAAAGGATGTCTGCTGCTTAGGCTGTGAACTGGCAGTAGCAGATATTTGGTGCCAGTCTTTCTGTGGCTGGTTTGACAGATTATTTCTAACCCCTGTCCCTTCCCTCACCTCCACTCCCCTTATGACCCCTTTTCCTGGGGAAGGAGGGAGAGGTTGGTTAGAGTTGGTTCAGAACAGGGTAGCGGTGGTGGTAAAAGCAGTTTGCCTTTCAGAATCTGCATTCCTACCTTCCTTTCTTTCTGTCTGTCTGTCTGGCTAGCTGTCTTTTTAGAGCCGCACCCGAGGCATGTGGAAGTTCCCAGGCTAGTGGTTGAATCAAAGCTGTATCCACTAGCCTATGCCACAGCCACAGCAGCGCAGCATCCGAGTCTTGTCAGTAACCTACACTCCAGCTCACAGCAACTCTGGATCCCCAACCCACTGAGGGAGGCCAGGAACTGAACCCACATCCTCATGGATACTAGTTGGATTCATTTCTGCTGCACCAGAATGGAAGCTCCCTCAGACCCTGCATTTCTGACTGCACCACAACAGCAGCTTCTAAATATCACAGGCCTGTTTTGTCCAATCTGTAATGCTGCATAGAGGCAATATTTTCCAAAGGAGCTCGGCTGTGTTTTGTGATGTGTCATGTGTCTATATATGGCTTTTAACTCACCCAGTGATTAGTAATTCTTGGTTGTTAATGGGTAACGAGACAAAGCCTGGATAGCTTGGAGAGAAAATCATTGGTCATTCCATTAAACTGAATTCTAGATGTGAACTGCCCATGGCATTGGGTTTATCCAACCAATCATGTAAAGAAATGTTGCCTTTCCCAAGTGTTACCAGGCAGAATGATTTCTTGGTGATAGAAGATTGTATGTGCTCTTTTACAGTAATGTGAGAAATGAACATGAAAAAAGACTTAAAGGGAAGCTGTAAGATAGAAGTTTAAATTCTGTTTTTTATCTAAAATATTATATTACTTTGTACTTTAAATTGTTTTTGTTGTTAATAGTAGCTTTCCTTTTGGACTTTTAAAAAAATTTTTTTTTGTCTTTTTTGTCATTTCTTGGGCCGCTCCCACGGCATATGGGAGGTTCCCAGGCTAGGGGTCTAATCGGAGCTGCAGCCACCAGCCTACGTCAGAGCCCCAGGAACGCAGGGTCCGAGCCATGTCTGCAACCTACACCACAGCTCACGGCCACGCCGGATCGTCAACCCACTGAGCAAGGGCAGGTATCGAACCCGCAACCTCATGGTTCCTAGTCGGATTTGTTAACCACTGCGCCACGACGGGAACTCCCCCTTTTGGACTTCTTTTGTTCTTTTTTCTTTTATTTTTTATCAAAGCGAGATATACTTATTGTAGAAGATTTAGCAAATAGTGCAAAGAAGAATTAATGGATAGGGTCATGATTAGGCCATGAGCTATGGCGTGAATTTTATTTATCAGTTCCTAGCATTGTGTTTGTGGGTGAATCACTTAGCCCTTTCTAATATTAGCTGAGTTATCCATCTTTTATTTTTTTAATTTTAATTTTTTGTTTTTTAGGGCCACAATTGTAGCATATGGAAGTTCCTAGGCAAGGGGTTCAATCAAGCTGCAGCTGCCGGCCTACACCAGAGTCACAGCGATGCCAAAACTGGCCTCGTCTGTGACCTACACCACAGCTCATGGCATCACCCGATCCGTAGTCTACTGAGTGAGGCCAGGGATTGAACCCACATTTGCGTGGATATTAGGCTCATACCCTGCTGAGCCACAACAGGAACTCCCAGAGATCTCCATCTTTTAAATGAGGTTAATAATATCTACACATGGGGTTGGTGTTAGCATTAGCTGAGATGAGTAATGACTTTAACAATTGGTAGCTATTGTTATTATCAGCCTATTTATGGGAGGTAGTGTAGCATAGTGAGCAAGTTTCCAGAACTAACTGCCTGGGCTCAAATCCCATTTCTGCTGCCTGCTATTTGTCTTTTGTCTTTTTGTTGTTGTTGTTGTTGTTGTTGCTATTTCTTGGGCCGCTCCCGCAGCATATGGAGGTTCCCAGGCTAGGGGTGGAATCGCAGCTGTAGCCACCGGTCTACGCCAGAGCCACAGCAACGCGGGATCCAAGCCACGTCTGCAACCTACACCACAGCTCACGGCAACGCCGGATTGTTAACCCACTGAGCAAGGGCAGGGACCGAACCCGCAACCTCATGGTTCCTAGTCAGATTCGTTAACCACTGCGCCACGACGGGAACTCTTGCTGCCTGCTATTTGTATCACCTCTGACAAATTATTTCTCTCTCTCTTTTCCTCTTTTCTTTGGCTGCACCCACAGCATGCAGAAGTTCCTGGGCCAGGGTCGAATCCATGCCACAGCAATGACCTGAGCCACAGCAGTGACAATAAGGATCCTTCATCCACTGAGCCACCAGGAAACTCTGATAAGTTCTTTAACTTCTCGATTTCCTCATCCATAGGGATAATAGTTGTGTTTATAGAATTGTTTTGGGAATTATATAAGTAACATACATAAGCAGCATGAAATAAAATTGACATATGTAGTAAGTAACTATTATCATTACTGCAATTTCTGAGCAGTCAATGCTGACATTTTGGCATATTTTATTTGTTTGTATTGCACACAATTTTTTTTTTTTGCTTTACTCTTTCACATAATCCATCTTGGAAGCTTAATCCTTTTAATGTCTGCATAATATTTCACTGAATGGATGCGCCATGGTTCACTGAGCCTCAGTGTTCATCACTAAAGATTTCTCTCCTTTTCCCACACTGATAAAATAATAATTAGAGCCATATTATTGTGCTTACCATCTGTTTCAAATTCTCCTTCTTTCCCAAGGGTGGAGTTTTGTACTAATTTTTATAATACTCATATATACAAGGAAGTATAGAGAATAACACGAGACACTTGTGACTCAACAACCATTAACACAAGCTAATGTGTTACCATGTTTGCATGGGTTTTTCTTTTGCTAGGGAGTGCTATGCAGTGACAGGGGTGGCAGGGGGACACGCTCTGGCCACAACTCTGTTGGGAAGACTTGAAGGCTGCCTCCACGCCAGTCCCCTCCCTGCCCCTTCTCCTGCTGTGAACCATTCTGGCCTGAGCATGGATGGTCTGCCATCTCCTAAAATCAGTTTTCCTTTTCAAAGGGGATTTTGCTAAAAATAAAAGGAAAACCAAAGTGGGAGGAAGAGAAAACACAAGAAGCACAAACAACCTAATTTTCTGTCAGTGCTTTTGTCTTGTTTTTCCTGCTCTCCGGAGCTCCCAGCCCTGGGCCCTGACTCCCTGGTCCCCTCTGCCTGTAGTCACCTGTGTCTCCACTCTGCCTTTTCTCTATTTCTGGGCTCTCCTGCAACATTAGGATGTTTCTGGAACCCTACTCCTCTGGGGCAGTTGCGAGGCATCTGGGAGCAGGCCTGGAGCCAGCAGGTTTCAGGATTAAGCAGAAGCTGATTTTGGAACATTGTATCTGGTCTAAAAAGCAGGGGATCTGGATTAAGAAGTAAAGCGATACAAGAGGAGCGTTTATGGAGTGATGTATTGTACCGGGTGTTTTACTTATACAATCAAATTTAATTTTTACCCAAACTGCAAGGTAGGGTTTATTTTCCTCGTTTGATGGATGAGAAAACTGAATCTCTGAGAATTAAAGTACTGTGCTCAGGGTCACCATTGCCTGTGTAGAGTAAAACCAAGACTATTTGTATTTATCTGTCCCTCTCCATCAGAAAGGAAGCCCCAGGAAACTGTAAAAACTGTTTGCATTTATTCCCAGCTTATTGGGTGCTTATCAGTAAGGACTTGACTTGTATTATCTTGCTCCATCTTTTCAACAGTCTAAGGAAGTAGGTCCTATTATCTGTCTGTCTGTTTTCCTTTCTTCCTTCCCTTTTCTCTTTCTTCCTTCTTTTCTTTTATTTTACGCAGGAATATACTCAGGCACAGAGGGGTTGAGCAAATTCTCATAGACTCTTACAGTTAGTCAAGGGTAGGACAGGAATTTGAAACCAGATAGTTTAACTTCAGAGTCTGTACTGTTAATAACTATCTTATATTGTAGAGAAATGGTATGCATGCATGTGTGTGTGTGTGATTATTTTTGCTCATGTATTTGTGTACATGAACATGTGTATACATGTATATTTATATACATGTGTGTATATATATGTGTGTGTCTTTGCCTATTTTATTTACTGCTGCATTTCCAGCACATGCCATAATGCCTGCTACACAGTAGATACAAATACGTGCAGAATGAATGAAGAAATTTATATAAGTCAAGGTCCCAGTAGGAAAGATATGAAGAGGATGGTGTGCTAAGTTAAAATAAGCCAAGATAGGAGTTCCCGTTGTAGCTCAGTGGTAATGAATCCAACTAGTATCCATGAGGGCATGGGTTCGATCCCTGGCCTTGCTCAGTGGGTTAAGGATCCAGTGTTGCTGTGAGCTGTGGTGTAGGTTGCAGATGCAGCTCGGATTAGATCCCTAGCCTGGGAACCTCCATATGCCACAGGTGTAGCCCTAAAAAAGACCGAAAAAAAAAAAGAGTCAAGATGAATTCATTTATGGAATGACTGATTGTAAAATCACAGATAGAAGAGCCATAGATAATCTGGCATCCAGGACTGGCAGAAGCATGCTCTCACCATCTCTGTGTCCGCTGAGCTAAGAGGCCAGAGTCGGGAGGGTGGAGGGATGGGGATAAAGGGTTTACTGAAACCAGAGGAGAGAGGGCTGCCTAGACTAGCTGCTCGAGGGGACCAGTGACTGTCAGATGAGGGACATGCAGCTGGATGGGACCCTGCAGGGAAGGATCTGGGAGAATAAATACCCAGGCCTCCCTCTTCTCCCATGTTCACCTGTCCTGCCAGGTCTCCCCACCTCCCAGGCTGGAGTGGAAGCTGGGGGAGGGGCTCCTCGCTGTGGTCTGCACAGTTGTGCCTCCAGGACAGAGAGCAGGATGGAGATACCTGGGTGGCCCAAGGAACTAGGACTGGCAGAGAGGATGGCTGGGTAGCATGTCTTTCTCTCTACTCATCTGGCTATTTATAGACCTCACCTTTCCTCCAGGAATCTGCCAGTTATGGAATTTCAGATACCCAAGTCACTGGTTGCCCTCTGGGGAGAAGACAGGCATTAGGGATGTTTAAAAGCATAATTCAGGAACTGGCCAGTGATGGAGATGGCGAGGAAGAAACATGGCATGGTCCCACTTAATTAGGGAGGCATCTGTTAAAGAAGAGGCTGTGGTTTCAGGAGCTTGGAGTGTTTTTGTCCTGTGCTGTCTGATATTATTTGCTGCTGTCCATCACTTGACAGATGGGCTTTCCTGGTGCTGAACCAAGCCCGAATAGGCACCATTCTTTCTTCATCATGGCCCTAGCTGCTCTTGGCAGGAATGGTCTTTATCACCAGTTTTGTTTTTCCCTCCGGTCCTCACCCCACACTACGTCTCAGGCAGCCTTTTTGTCAAGAGCCTGGCTGTTGCTCATGGTTGAGTTCAGTGCGCCATTTTCTTTTGCCCACAAAGGCATCAATGGCTGCTTAAGCTCTCCCCTTTCAGGGCAGCCTCTTATCACAGGAAGGTGCCCTGGGGACCAGCTGTGACCTCTGGAAGCTTCCCGTACATCTTCCCTTGACTAGTCTGCCTAAATTAAGACCCTGACAATCAAGTATATGTTTTCAGATCTCAGCTGGCTTAGCTGGCTCACAGATGGTCTCATTTTCTTGCAATTCTGCTTAGAAGTCCCCACCTTAATTCTTGTTACATTCTTGGTGTTTTTCTTTCCTTCTCTCTTTTCCATTTTATCTCCCAATATAATTTGATCACCTTTATGAAATATTTGATAAGTGGAACAGCCTTTGAATTACATGAACGAATTCTGTGGGTGATAGAGGTTGCATTTCCTGAGAACCCTGTTTTTGGGGTGATTATTTCCCGTGACTGTACTTTGAACCCTATTCTTTCAACATGGCTTGTTAATAGAAGCATGGCTAATGGAGGTAGGTAGACCTGAGCTCGCATTAGCATAGGCAGGATTCTTAAACTCTAGTAGCATCATTTATTCTTTCATTTATTCATCCATTCCAGGAATTTTTTTGCTTTTTAGGGCCGTACCTGTGGCATATGGAAATTCCCAGGCTAGGGGTTGAACTGGAGCTGTAGCTGCTAGCCTATGCCACAGCCACAGCAATGTGGTGTCTGAGCTGTGTCTGTGATCTACACCACAGCTGGTGGCAGTGCTGGATCCTTAACCCACTGAGTGAGGCCAGGTATTGAACCTGCATCTTCATGGCTACTGGTTGGGCTTGTTAGCACTGAGCCACAGTGGGAACTTTCCCAGGAATATTTTTTGAATGCCTCTTAAGTATTATGCACTTTTTTAGGTTCTGGCACATTGGAGATAGACAAAGCAGACTGCAGATGCCTTTATGAGATAATGAAAATAATGTCTATTTTGGAGGTTGGTTTTTAGCTTGAGATGAGATGATACATGTAAAGCAACCAACATAGAATTTGGCACATAGTAGTTGCTTCATAAATCTTATTTGTCACCCTTTCTCTGCAGATCATAAACATGATATCAGATACATTTTTAAGATTCTTGCAAACGATCATCTGGAGTGAAAATATTTTAAGATCTTTTTAAATAGACAATTTTAAAGCATTGCTAAAGATTTATGTTTTCTGATTTGTTTTCTTGGCTTTTATGTTGTAAAATAAGACACGTTTTTTGAGGATTAAAGTAGAGGAATTATCTCACAGACATCTGAAGTCACCTCTCCTTTTTCTGCCAATTAAAGAGCTTTAATTAGAACTGGTGGTGATTTTTTTCCCCCCTCTCTAAACTACCAGCTTATTTGCCCGAGCTGGGTTGTTTGTGATGATCTGCTCCTTACAGACACTTTATCTTAAAAAAAAAACTTTAATGAAACTTTAACTTCTTTCCCTTCTCATGATTTTATATTCCCTAATAAATCTGTGACATTTTACCTGGCCCAAGGATTCTATAAATTCACATATTAGATAACTAAGCCATATGATGTAAAAATTTGAGGCTGTTCCACTGGCTTCATGAATTTATTTCTGTAATTGTTGAAATTAATGGGGTCTGACAATGTCATGATTTTCCCATTTTTTTATGCCTCAGGGTTGAAGCCTTCTGTTCGGGGTAAATGTATGGTTACTGAAATCATGACAGTCCACTACAAAACACCAATCCTATTAAGCAAAGCATCAGAAATAGTCTTAAAACCTTAATAATACTAAATCACGAGAACCTTTGTTCTGCCAACTCTTTAATTTTTGTGTGTGTGTGGTTTTTTGCTTTTTAGGGCTGCACCCGCAACATATGGAGGTTCCCAGGTTAGAGTCCAATCGGAGCTACAGCTGCTGGCCTACACCACAGCCACAGCAACACCAGATTCTTAACCCCCCGAGAGAGAAAAGGGATTGAACCCGCAACCTCATGGAGCCTAGTCGGATTCGTTTCTAGGAACTCTTAAATTTTTTTTTGACTTGACCATTAATGGTCTCTGCAAGCTGGCCAAAAAAAAAAAAAAAAAAATTTGAGGAGGCCTTTTATCTTTAAGTGGCTAAAAGGAACTCAGTACACAACATGTTAGCAATAACGTTATCCTACTGATAATAATTTTAAGTATCAACCAGCCCATCCTTGGATGGGTGCTGTTGATACTTTTAATTTATAAAATGCACCTGAGCATGCTGAGCATTGTCTGCTTGCCTCTCAAGGTCTACTTTCTGCCCTTCTCCACCTACTTTGTCCCCTGGTGTATTATTCATCTTGGGCTGCATAACAAAATAAACTAGACTGAGCGGTGTCAACAACAGAGATTTATTTTCTCACAGTTCTGGAGTCTGGAAAGTCCGAGATCAGGGTCCAGCAGGGTTTGGTGTCTGGTGAATACTCTTCCGAGCTTGCAGACAGCAGTCTTCTTCTTCTTTTTTTTTTTTTCCCCTTTTTTCGGCAAATGGCAGTGCTCAGGCCAGAGATGGAATCCAAGCCAGAGTTGTGACCTCCACCACAGCTACAGCAATGCCAGATCCCTAATCCAATGAGCAGGGCCAGGGATCGAACCCATGCCACCACAGAGACAAGCCAAGTCATTAACCCACTGCACCACAGAGGGAACAACAGCTTTCTCAACATACAGCGTTTTCTTGGCGCGCGCGCGCGCGCGTGTGTGTGTGTGTGTGTGTGTGTGTATGTGTGGAGAGAGAGACCAAACTCTCTAGTGACTCCTCTCAAAAGGGCACTAATCCCAGACTGAGGACACTGGCCTCATAACCTCCTCCAACCCTGACTGCATCCCCAAGACCCCACCTGCAACTACCATCACATTGGGACTTAGGACTTCCCATGTGACTTGGGGGGAGGTGCGAACATTGAATTCATAGTACCTGGGAAGCTGACCAGTACAGACCTCAGCAAGGCATTCCTTGCCTCTAGCTTACTGCTAAGTCTGGCCAATGGGGAGCATCAGGGGGCCAATGGAGAGAGGGAGGAAAGTGAAGTCAGGGGTTGTCCTGGGCTGGCTGTTGCATTGCCTGCCAGTCCTTTCACTTAAGCTTCCCTTTAGCACTGCATCTCTTACCCTTTAGGCTAGCGGTGGTGACAGCCCAGCTCTTACTGGTCTCAGGGGCTGCAGTCCCTGTGCTTTTCCTGTCTTCCCTGCACCCCAATTCATCTTTGTAAGAAATTCCTTTATTCAACTTCCTTCACGTTACTCAACCTGGGTGCTTCTTCTATTGCTTGCTGCAATCCTGACTGATGCATTTAATTTAAAATATTTTTAGGAGTTCCTGCTGTGGCACAGTGGGTTAAGAGTGAGGCTGCACAGGTTTGATCCCTAGTCATGGTACATTGGATTCAAGGATCTGTCATTGCCTCAGCCAGGGTGTAGGTCTCAACTGTGGCTTGGATTTGATCCCTGGCCTGGAAACTTCCATATGCCAAGGGTGCTACCATTAAAAAAAAATTTTGTTTAAAAAAACATTTGAACATCTTAAATATTATTATACATTAGATTCAAATGAATGACAGAAATTGCTAATGAAGAAGACAGTCTACCTTCCCTGTGTCTCAAATACTTCTCCTGCCCTCCTCCACCATAAATAACACAAAACAAAGTTGTTTTTTTTTTTAACGAGAGAAAATAGATGCCGCTTTGTTGATGGGAAACCGGTTTATGACACTCTTCCCTTTTGATTGAATGGAAAGCAGTTAGGGTCAGGGTGAAATAATAATCAACATGCCATCTCTCTGTGTGGGACACATATGACTATTACTCAGATCACTAGTTAAGGAAAAGCAGGACTAGTCCCAGAGCATTGCTAGGTGATCACTACTTTCTGAAACTGTCTCATTTATTAATTTCATTGCTTATGGCTTAATCCCATCTATAGGATGGGATTCAAGCTAGGGATTGTGATATATTTAAGACTATATAGTGTTCCAGGCACGGGGAACAGTGCTCATGATAGCTCCAGTAAATTCAGTTTGTCACATGAACTAGTTATTCAGAGTCTAATGAACTGCAGAATAATGGAGGGAGGTGGGATTTGGGGAACAAACGCAGGCGAATGCCCTAAGTAAAGTTCATTCAGCAAGCAGCAAACAGGAGAGGGGAGAAGTGGTGCAGGTAGCAAGGAGGGGCCTGGGTCAACGGTGGCTTCAGAGTCTAGCAAGGTAAGAGGTGGTTCCAGAAATCTCATGAGTCAGAGGGAAAGAGGCCATAGACGTCTGCCCCCTAGAACTCTAGACAGTTGGCATGTCTGGTAATGGGATGTAAGCGGTAATCAAGCCTGGGGTGATGGGATACAAAGATGATAAGACATAGCCCCTTACATTCAGTTGTTTGTCTCTTTAGCACAGATGACTGAAAAAAAAAAAATGAGTACAGGTGACCTTTGGACAATGAGGGGGTTAGGGTTGCTGACTCTCCACGCAG
The DNA here is from genome assembly GCF_054392235.1 of Sus scrofa. Lineage (NCBI taxonomy): Eukaryota > Metazoa > Chordata > Mammalia > Artiodactyla > Suidae > Sus > Sus scrofa. The sequence continues at coordinate 72,861,712 of NC_139393.1, forward strand.
TCAAAAAGCCAGGTAGAGTTATGGTTGGGTGTCCATATCCATGGTCCCTCTGTCTCTGTAGTTCCTCATCCTCAGATGCAACCAACCATGGATGGTGCAAGACTGTAGTATTTACTGTCGAAAACAAATCCACATCTAAGTGTACCTGCACATTTGTGTCTCTCCCTCAAAATGGAAAAAAAAAAATTCAACTTCAGTTATAATATTACATTTCCCTTTAGGATAATAAATTGTTATTTAAAATTTTATAATTGTTTCTAGATGGTTGCATGATAAACGATAGCATGTCGACTTTAAAGCTACTCAAATTCTGAAATACAGATGGTAAAATCGACAGTATGATGAGATAAAATCGAGGTTGTTTTTCCATGGGCAACCATAAGAGACCAATCTCAGTTCTTTATTTAAAACTTCATAAGACAATCTAGAGACGCTTAAGTAAATATGATTTTCCTCATAGCCACTTTCTGATGTAACAGGGAAGAAATTGATTTCTTTTCTAACAAGGCACAAATCACATAAGGCAAAGGAGTAACGGCCTTGAAAAGGACTTGAATAATTTCCAGGCCTTAGAAGATGCTATAGATGTCTGCGTGGAAGGGAGATGAGCAGCATTTCTTATGGTACATCACTTTCATTTTCCCTGGGCTGAAGATTAATAACACAGGAAATTAAAGCACATTGTAAAGCTCAGAGAAAACTAGAGGCAAAAGAGCTGGAGCAAGGTCAGTATCTAAGCAAGGAGGTAACAAGATCAGTGAGAGCTAACACTGGTGCCTAGGTGCTTTGTTGTTGTTGTTGTTTTTTAATGTATTATGAAAATCGCCCACTGAACTCCTACCAGGTAACTAGTTTTACCTCATTCCTGGAAGATCTCACTCTTCCAGCAGTAACGTCTAAACAGGAGTACATTAATTTCAGGCCTAACAACTAGTAATTGCCCTGATGGCCAAAGCAGTAATAGGATCGTCCAAATTAATGCATGTACAGAGAATTACTGTGTATGCTAGTGAATTTTAGGTGAATAATTAGACAGCTTAAAAACTACGACTGCCATGCCCTTCATTTTTTTGGATTTCCATCCCTTCTTTTAAGACATTTCTCATTTATCTGAAAGTGTGCTTTCATTCCCACAATTTAATGATGGGACTCTTTTTTTGGGGGGGGGGCAACTATGCAACAGTAGTTCTTCTTGTGTATATGTTTCAGTGGGTTTATGGATATGAACTTGGTAAAAGGTATGGAACCAGGAGATTCTGTGGCACTGTTACATCTTGAATGGCAAATTGAAGATGTGATGTGTTTTGGTGTACTTATTTATTTTTAAATGATTTTTATTTTTTTCTATTATAATTGCTTTATGGTGTTCTGTCAATTTCTACTGTACAGCAAAGTGACCCAGTCACACACACACATAAATATATATTCTTTTTCTCACATTATTCTCCAGTGTTTTAGTTTAGAAATAGAGTATTACCATGTAATATGTCCTAGTATTTTTTTTTTTTTTTTTTTTTTTTTTTGGTTTTTAGGGCCACTCTTTCGGCATATGGAAGTTCCCAGGCTAGGGGTCAAAACAGAGCTGCAGTTGCTGGCCTCACCACAGCCACAGCGATGTAGGATCCAAGCCCCATCTGTGACCTATACCACAGTCACACAATGCCGGATCCTTAACCCAGTGATCAAGGCCAGGGATCAAACCCACATCCTCATGGGTACTAGTCAGGTTCGTTACCACTGAACCACAGCAGGAACTCCCATGTCCTAGTATTTTTTAAAATGATTTTCAGGATCATTTAAAAATAGTCCCTTATTTTTGTAAGCTATGCTTGTTTTGGAATACTTTATTTCATTAAAGATAAACAGTTTTTTCCCTTGGTTGACTGTGTAGTGTTAATATGTTTGTTTTCAAGTCCAGTCAGGACAAGCATGGGGTAAATCATAAGTGAAGCTGGAGGAGGGAAGTAGAGATGGAGGGATGATGAACCGCTCATCTTGTGCCATCAGAGAGGTGGTAGTAGATGCCCGCCTATTCAGCAGATGCCCTGTTGCCCAGGTGACGACACACAGGCATTCTTGCCACTCCGAAGAACAACAGCCCCCAACTTCAGAACAGGACAACCTGTTCCAACACCCTTTGCATTATGGTTGCCCCCACAGTGTCGCAAACCCACTACTGACGCCATGCCGCTAATTCCCACAACGGTTGTGGGCAGGGTTGAGGCACACAGCATATCTTTCTGATGCTCTACGTCTGGGCCAAGGACCATCGCTAGTATTGACATTCATGAATGGGACCAGGGAAATTGCTTTCAGAAGAAAATACCTACACTTCGTGATGACACAAAGTCACCCCTTGGATGTTCTTTCTGCAATGAATTCAGGGAAAACCCTCAGCCTTTCTGTTGTTCTTTTTTTTTTTTTTAAGGTTATTCCTTATTTGTGTCTAACTTGGGGATGGTAAGAAGATGGCTCCTATGTTGCAATAACCTCTACGCTATCATTTTTGGTAATAGCTCTATAACTGCCCCTAATAGTTGCCACCAGAGAAGGTAAAAAATGCTCTCCTTGGATATCTGATCCAGGGACTCGACTCTCTCTCTAAGCCACAGTGATTTCTTTCAGATGGAAGCTAGTTTTCTATATAAGCGCAAGCAGGCTATTTCAATCACTTTCATTCTTCTTCTCCCCTCACCTCCCCTCTCGCCTCTTTTTTTTTTTTTTTTCCCAGAGTGTAAATTAACTGAATATATAAGAGGAAAACCTAGCCCAGTAGCAAGCTGTTCATCCTAGTGACACATAATTCCTTTTACATGTTACCTGTGGGTTTTCAAGATGTTCTCATTTCTGTGAATGGATATTAGCTTCTCTGGTGCTTTCTGTGATGCTGTGGTTCTTAAGGCTAATGAATGCAAATGAGGCTGCAGAGCCTTATCACTGGTTTGGACAATGAAGAGCAAAATCTTGAAGCCTGCGCTGAGTTCTCACATGAGAAACTTGAGATTAGCTATTTGGCATCTATTAGACATGAAGAAAGCAACCTTGCATTTTAATATGTATTCATAGTCACATTCCAGGCAGAATAGGAATTATCTTTGTTTTTGGGTCAAAGAACATAGGGCTCGCTTGCACCAAATTCTCACATGAGACACTTGAGATTAGCTGTTTGGCATCTATTAGAATTGCCTTTTAATGTACATTCATAGTCATATTCTAGAAAGAATATGAACTATCTTTGTTTTAGGGTAAAAGAATATAGGGTTCGAGATAGGCAGATAAGGTTAGCTAGGTCCAAGGTTACAGGGCCAGTAACCTTGATTCGTTACTGAATTGTTTCTTGATTCCCTAGACTAGGGATCTATCTGCAGGGTTCTTCTGATAAGAATCTTATACTTTCTGAAAATGAAATGTCTTCTTTATCATCCATTACTTAGATTTCTTTTAGGCTATTCTTCAATAATTTGGGAAAACTTTTATGTTTAAGTGGCATGTTGGCATGATTACTGGAAGCATGTTTAATTTTTCCGAAGGGAAATTGAATTACTCTGAAGCTGAAAGCATGGTTTATGCACAGAAAGAATATTAGCTTGTAAGTTGGCCATTGAGGGAGTCCCTAAGAATAAAACATTTCCTTTGAACATTGTAAGTATTTGGGGAGCTTAAAATGTGAATTTTGATCACAGATATCTTATGTAGACAGAAGACTTAATTGTTCATACCTGACAAGTATACCCATATCCAAGGCCACTTAAGAAGTAAATGGGTACCAGAATGAGTTTGGCCTAATTGAATTATCCGGGGGACATGCGTATGTGGAAATGCTGATGCTGTTATTACAAATTATCTACACTGGGAGGTGTACACAGTGAGTGATTCTCGCACTAATCTTGGAAACCTCTTCATGAATTAGCAAATAATTTCCAAAGTCCACAAACTAAGAAACAGCAGACTTCAACATTCTAAAAGTCATGTTTCTTCCAAAAGTGGAACATTTTTACTGGAAATGAACATCAATATTTTTTAATACTTTTCTCACTGCACAGATAGGTCATTATGTTTAATGTGTCCCTATTTAATTTGAATGGGACCAGCAATATTGGAAAAGGCAAAGCAGGATATCTTGACGTTCTTATTTATCTGTCCCTACTTGCATGAGGATGTCACTGATGGCACATTTTACTTGCACAACTTCACTTCCCTGTTTTAATAAGTGATCAGTTTACAAATTGATTTACACTTTTCTTTTGTGTTAGTCGGTCATTCTATGTACCTAGATTATTTTGATTTTCATGTCTGTATTTTGTGTTGGTGAACAACTGAAATTATTTTTAACTATCTTTTCTACTTAAATTTTACATTTTTATTATTTTACTTTTATATTTACTTATATAGTACTATAATGCTACTCTTCTATATTAAATGGTTATTAAATATCTTAAGATTGAAGAAAGCAGGGAAAACATACTTCAGCAGGGGGAGGAATTAGAAGAGCAAGGAGACTTTGTAGCAAAGTGCTTTATAAGCATGTTTTCATTAATGGGGGTGAATCCTGGGATAATATGTTAGGAAATTTGGTTTATTGTCTTGCCACTACCTGGCTGTTCTTGGTAAGTGTATTTTGTTGAGTCTCTGGGCTTATGTTGCCCCCCCCCCACTGGTACTGGGAATAATGCAGTTTTAAGTGAAGACATAACCAGAAGTGTCCCATTAGTATAGGATGACTTGTTTTGGAGAGGAAATGGGACTCTTAAAAATGGATTTGATGTGTTATTCCCACCCTCCAAATTCTCCCTTCCTTTTGGAAACCATAAGATTGGTTTTGAAATCTGTGAGTTTATTTCTATTTATTAAGTTCTTTTATATCATTTTTATTAGATTCCACATATAAATGTTATCATATGATATTTGTCTTCCTCTGTCTCACTTACTTCACTCAGTATAATAATCTCTAAATGCATTCATGTTACTGCAAATGGCGTTATTCCATTCCTTTTTAATGGCTGAATAATGTTCCATTGTATATATGTACCACAACACTACTGTATAAAATAGACTAATGAGAACCTACAGGAAAATCTACTAAATAGTTTGTAATAACCCATGTGGGGGAAAAAGAATGGATATGTTTATAGGTATGACTGATTCACTTTGCTGTACACCAGAAACTAATACAACATTGTAAATCAACTATGTTCTAATAAAATTAAATTTAAAAAATGGATTTGGGAATTCCCACTGTGGCACAGTGCATTAATTATCCAGCTTGTCTCTGTGGAGGCTCTGGTTTGATCCCTGGCCTGGGAACTTCCATATGCCATGGGGGCAGCCAAAAAAGTAAAAAATTAAAAAAAAAATTTTAAAAAGGATTTTATGGACTAACTGAAAGAATTCAGAACATTTAAAAACATTCAGGAGTTCCTGTTGTGGCTCAGTGGAAACAAACCTGACTAGTAGTCATGAAGATGTTTGAACCCTGGCTTGATTCAGTGGGTTAAGGATCCAGTGTTGCCGGGAGCTGTGGTGTAGGTTGCCGACGGGGCTGGGATCTGGCATTGTTGTGGCTGTGGTGTAGGCCAGTGGCTGCAGCTCTGATTTTACCCCTAGCCTGGGAACCTCCATATACCACACTTATGGCCCTAAAAAAACAAACAAACGAACCCCCCCCCCCAAAGCCAGTAACTAGATCTATATCTATTTCAAAGGGGAAATACCTTAAATAGTTCAGGATTCAGGTGAAGAAATTAAGACATTACAATCTTTTGTTATTGTTTATATTTTTGTCAAAAAAATGAATTCTTCCAAAGACATACCATTTAAATGGAACAACACTTTCTGTAGTTTCAGTATCTGTCATATACAGTAGACTGCTTTTCTGTTTAAAGAAATATAGTGGCACAGTTCTGTTGTTGGAGGCCTTAATCTACATTAGACATCTTGGTGTGAATGCATGTTTATGGCGCATACATACAGTAAAATGAGATATTAAACCAAGATGTGGGGAGTTCCCGTCGTGTCGCAGTGGTTAACGAATCTGACTAGGAACCACGAGGTCGTGGGTTCGATCCTTGGCCTTGCCCAGTGGGTTAAGGATCCAGCATCGCTGTGAGCTGTGGTGTAGGTTGCAGACGTGGCTCTGATCCTGTGGCTCTGGCGTAAGCTGGCGGCTACAGTTCTGATTCAGCCCCTAGCCTGGGAACTTGCACATGCTTCAGGTGTGGCCCTGAAAAAAAGCAAAAACCAAAAATGTGAAAAGATACTTTTGCCAGATACATCACAGGCAAAGCATCTTAACAATAGATATTATCAGGGGAGCCAGCTCATCTTGACGTCATTCGCATTCATGAGTAAGCTTGACAGACAGCAGCTTCTCGGTGCCCCATGGTGACTCGATCTGGCTAGTATTCTGCACAAGTATTTCTATTACATTTAAAATTGTGTCTAGTTAAATCCATGGTTCTTGGGATTCATCCCTTTACCTTGCTGCAAAGGCAGAAATGTTTTTGGCCGATCCCTTTGAAAGAAGAAACCCTAAACACTGATTTTGCAGGCTCCCATATTTCACAGGCTCCCTGCAAAAGTAAAAATACGGTTTTACTTTTTAAGTGTGGAGGTTCTTCGTGTATCAGATATATTTCTTCTTGTCAACATACTGTATTTACTACCATCTTTGGGATAAATATTTACCCATCTTTTGCTCTGAAAATAGGTCCTTAACAGCATTTGTGGAGATCCAGCAGAACTGCGGTAATCAATTTGATCTGGCCCCTAAAACAGGTGTCATTTTGATAAATGGTCCTAATTAAGCAGAGTCTTCAGGTCGGAAGCCGATTGAGTTAATGCATTGGCACCTTTATGGCCATGGCTGGACAAGTACAGATGTTACAGTGGGGTAAAGGCAGCACTTTATTAACTTAGTCAAGTCTCCGAGTTTTGCATTTTCCACCTTTTGATCAAAATATCTCTGGGCTGTGACACCACTGACTTTGCCTTTCATTAATTCACAGTGTTGTCAGAGGCAAAGGCAGCTCCGGAAGTTGCCGCTCTTTGGGGTCATTTTTTACTGATCCCTATCCTGCGGTGAGAGACAAGTGCATGAAAATGATTAATTAGACAAGAAGCCTCATTGTTGCCAATCCCCCGTTCATAGTCCTTGTGCACAACATGGGTTCAAACAGCTGGAAACAAAGCTCTTTTATGTCTTCTTACGTTAATATCAGTAAGGGTTGTCTCGGTTAAGAAGGGGCAGGTCGGCCTCTCTGCTTCCTGCTTCCGGCTCCCCATTTAGAAAGGCTTTCGGTGCAAAATGATACAAGGACATGACGTCTCTCCTGAATTCATGTTGCCCTGGGACCTCACAGAACCAGGTTATGCCCTGGATGGTTTTGCAGATGGGGACTCCAGGAGAAGATTTGTGATTTTTTTCTTTTTTTTTCCTTTACTTACTCAGTTTTGAGGGTTTTTTTCTTGGGGGGGGAGATATTGGGGGGGAATACTTCAATAATCCAGTGAATTTAATTCAATTGCTTCTGCTTTCTCATGCAGAGATCAGCCAACTTTGTCTGCAAAGGATCAACTAGGAAACATTGCAGGCTTTGTAGGCCATATGGTCCCTGTCTCAACTACGTACTTAGCTCCTGTCATGACATGAAAGCAGCTATAGACAATACGTACGTGAATAAGTATGGCTGTGTTCCAACATGACTCTATATATGGATGCTGAAATTTAAATTTCATATCATTTTCACAGGCCATGAATATTCTTTCTTTCTTTCTTTCCCAGCTGATTAGAAATGTTAAAAATATTCTTAGCTTGTGGGTTCTATGAAAACAGACAATGAGCCAGTTTTAGCCCATGGACCCGTTTGTTGCCCCTGTCTGATGTTCTGTTCCATGCTACGTGACCAGCGGTGGAGTGGAGACCTGGGTAATATTAAGGGTTGTCCGTGCCTTCAGCAGTCAACTGCTTATTTAAACCATATCAATCTTATAAAACAGTGTAATTGAAGGCTAAACCCCAAACCATACATACGAGCCTCTGGCCAGCACGGGCAGGAGGAAGTGGGTCCAGGGTAAGGGAGGATGAGTTTAGATGAAACCATTGTCATAAAGGGGTGTGGGTATGGGAGTGAGGGGAGCAGTGTGGGTGGAGAGGGAGTCTTGACTTGAGATGGTAGAGGTGCTAAGAGACATGCAGCTCAGATAGGAACAGGTAGAAGATGCTTTTTGATAAGAGAGCCCTATGTATTAGGTTTTTTGCCTAAGTAGGAATAGACCATATGAGATCAGCTAATTGTCAGGCTCAGTTACTTAAATTATCAAAAAAGATTAGTATCAGTTATTCAGTGATTATTTATGACAGTGAATAAATGTAAAGATGAAAATATACATCTTGTTCATTGAAATATTTTTGATAAGTTGTTTTGTGAATTATAAATGTTATTATACTTGGTTCCTCCAGAGAAAACAAAGTTTATATATTTATTTAAAAAATATTAACAAATTTCTTTTAGTCTGAAATGCATATTTTGTCATATTAAAGCCAGGGTGTGTCTTGTAACCAATGGCATGTCATAGTTAATTTGCAGTATTTTTTTCTTTTTGTTTTTTCTTTTTTTGTCTTTTTTGCCATTTCTTGGGCCACTCTCGCGGCATATGGAGGTTCCCAGGCTAGAGGTCCAATCGGAGCTGTAGCTGCCCGGCCTATGCCAGAGCCACAGCAACGTGGGATCCTAGCCTTGTCTGCAACCTACACCATAGCTCACAGCAACGCTGGATCCTTAACCCACTGAGCGAGGCCAGGGATCGAACCCGAAACCTCATGGTTCCTAGTTGGATTTGTTAATCACTGAGCCATGATGGGAACTCCTGCAGTACTTTTTTAAATTATACATTAAAGAGTTGCTTGACTTACAAATTAAAAAAAAAGATGTTTTTCAAATTTAGAAGAGTTTCAAGAGGCTTTAGTGAGAGAGCCAAAATTTAAGCCACTTCAAGGTTTAGTGTTGCTCTTTTCTATAGCAGCAAATGTTCACAAAGGCAAAAGTTAAGCATAAGTTTGCTTTGTGTGCCATGATCTCTGCTGCACAACCCAGGAGAGAGAGTGATTTTCCCTCTGATTTTGTGAGGGTTTTCCTTTTGCTGTTGGGCAGCACGTGCTGTTTTCCATTCTGGTGTGGACATTGGGCCATTCAGTAGTCACTCATCACACCACTCTTCTGTGTATTAGTCCGCTTAGGCTGCTGCAACAAAATACCCTAGCTCCTCATGGACTGGGTGGATTGAGAACAGGTAATTACATCTCATAGTTCTGGAGGTCGGGAAGTCCAAGATCAAGGGGCCAGCAGGTCCGGCTCCTTGTGAGGACCCTTTTCTTGCCTTGCAGACAGCTGCCTTCTTAGTGTCCTCATATGCGGGAGTGGAGGGGAAATCCACGCTCATGACCTTAATAACTAAGTCTAATTACCCCCAAAGACGTCAGCTCCAGACACCAGTGCTTGCAGGGCCAAAGGCTTTAACATAGGAGTTTTATGGGGATGCAATTCAGTCCATAACAGCTGGCTACTAAGAGCATAAAAAGTAGAATTTGGAGTTCCCGATGTGGCTCGGTGGAAACAAATCTGACTAGTATTCATGAGGACACAGGCTGATTCCCGGCCTTGCTCAGTGGGTTAAGGATTTGGTGTTGCCATGACCTGTGGTGTAGCTTGCAGATATGGTTCTCATCTGGCTCTGGCATTGCTGTGGCTGTGGCATAGGCCAGCAGCTGTAGCTCCGATTCGACCCATAGTCTGGGAACCCCCATATGCCATGGATGTGATCCTAAAAAAAAAAAAAAAAAAGAATTCAACATAATTTTAGCCCCTATCTCAAGGTGAGACTAGATTTAGGCTTCTAGTACCAACGTACTGGTTTGAACAACTGTAGAGATGCTATGCTCATCCCAAACAGATGGGGATCAGTGGATTTGTCTGATGGGGGAAAAAAAAAAGGTAAATTTGATTTTAGGAGATATTGCATTTGAAGTTTTAAGCATCCAGCCACCTGGGTGTAATATGGGTCTAGAGATATAGATCTGGGGAGCATGAAATGATAGTTGAAGCATTTAGGGCTGAAGAAACTATGCAGGGAGTGTGAGTCATGTGAGAAGATGAGGTCCAAGGATGGAACTTTGGTGAAGGTCAGTATCCAGGGGTGAGCACAGGAGCTTCACGGCAATCAAGGGATTTCTTATAAGCTCCCAAGGCCCAGAGATGCTGCTGCTAGGTCCACACACCAAACTTGGAGTAGAAAGAACCCAGGGCATTTTGTAGAAGCTGTACTTGCTTTAACTTTGATAATATGTTTATATGAGGGGCGGGCTTTGATGAGGAATGCTCTTAGAGAAAAGAGGAGGACTAAGATCCTATTAAAAATCCCAGCCTTGGCCCAGTAATGGGCAAATCAAAGCTGTTTTTCTCCCTAAAGCTGGAAATTAGAACATACCCACGTGAATGATTGCTCTTTCCAGCAGTGTTTGTTTTCTTGGGTTTAAGGATGGTCAGTACAGGTGGTTGGACCCAAGTGAGGGGGTTGAGTAGGACAGTGGAAAAAAATGTGCCATGTTGATGCATTCTTGATTTGAAAGTAGCTAGAGCTCAGGGACTGGGGAGGGAGGTGCAGGTGTAAGAGTGAGAAAATGGGGTGTCAGGAGATTGGGTCCTAAGTATGAATTCACAATGTCAGGTAGCCAGAAAGATGATGGCAGCCCATAGTGGCTGTTGGGGTGAGTCGTTAGAGAATCATTCAGGTGGATGGCAGAGCTGAGGACCAGAGAAAGACAGATGCCCATGCCCTCAGGGGTTGTGAGAGTGATCATACGATGGCAGTAAGAAGGTAAAGGAATTGGGGGTGGGATTGAGGAGGAGACCTGTGGTACAGAGGTGGAGAAGTCAAGGCTTAGAAATGGCAGAGAAAATGCTACTCAAAAAGGATGATGGATGAGAGAATGAGCAGTCTCCTCTAGAGAGGGCTAAAAAGGGAAAACAAATCCTTAGAAAGCAGGATCTATTTAGGGTAAGGACGAATCTGAGCATTCTGGTGTAAGCTTAAGAATGCATGAGTGGGGGTGTGTGGGAGGGAGGAGGAGTGTTTCCAGAGAGGCCAGAGGAAAGGACTGGAGGGGCACTGGCTGTGGGAAGAATCAGGAGGAAGGAGAAGGAAGGAAAGAGCCATCAGAAGATGGGAACGGGAGAAATGATTGATACCTGAAGGCGATCACCCCCGGGGCAGCGCTGAAAGATGAGGATGGGGAGAAGAGGCAGAGATGCTCTTGACTGGTCTTGGCATTCTGACGGACACCTGGGGTAAACAAGTTGTCTGGAAGGGAGTGAGCAAAGCTCAGCTCCAGGTAGCTGTGTTGAGGTGTGTGGACCCATTATCTTCCACATGTGCGTGGTCTCAGTTGGACAAAGAAGGGGTCTTTTTGTTTTATGCACAACAAGCAAGAAAACTGTACAGGATCAATCCCATAATTTTGATAAGCACGCTATGCATTTTTGAATGATAATGCAAAACAATCGCTTGCTTAATTAATACATCTGTTTTAATTAAAGCACTGTGGTTTTTTTTTTCCCCCCTAGATTTTTCTAGATAATGTGTTTTCCTTAAATTGTGATGTGGAAGTATTTCTTTTTTCTCCAAATTGCAAAACCGAAAATTACAATAACGTTCTAACTTCCTGCCCTGAGACCACTGTCAGCCTGTGAAGAGTAGAATTTCTCTCCAGCCAAAGGCCCTTTTCTTTTGAAGCTATAAAGCGTAATACCACATGCAGAAGGCTTGCCATGTCTATTGGAATGGGTAGGACATTACAATTTGCCATATTGGTTCTTTGTTCTTTTTATTCCGTTAGTTTTTTACCGTCCTATTGAAAGTGATAGCCAGTGGGAAATGTAATTTTGAGCTAGACAAATAGAGAGCATTCATTGTATTACCAGCATTTGAAATACCTAAGAAAGCAACTATAGTTTGAAGAGCTCCAGCACAATAAATCTGAAATGGAAGGAGATTCAGTGATGAGGGCTGGAAAAGATACCTAACAAATCAAAATGAAACCAGTTATTAGGAAGGGGGAAAGCCCAGAAGGAAAGTGGGAACATAATAAAAGAGATAATGCAACACAATAGAAAAAGATGAAATGATAGCAATTTGTGTTTACCTGGCAGCTTTCATCCAGAAATTAAATTTGATGGGAGTGGGGTTTTGGAGAGGCTGGGAAGCAAGCTAATAATGACTTGGTTCCAGGAGGTTAGGGATGGAGGTCTAAGCAAGTCTGTAAACAGGAAATAAAATTTGTGAGGGAATTTAAATCTAATCCAAGGAGCTTTGAGGAGATTTTGTGCAAAGGACTGGCAGGGTCAAAATGACTGCAGAGAAGATAATTAGCATTCAGGGTGCAGGAGCAGAAAGAAGCTAAGGGAGGAATGGAGGTGTCACCTGCTGCAGTTGGAATGGAAAGGCCTGGGCACATCAGCACCCCAGGTTCTGGAGTGGTTGCGGACTGTGACCAAGACCCGTCGCTTTGGGTCCTTATTTGTTCATCTATTAAAATGAAAGAAAGAAAGGAAACAAAGAACATAACCAACCTTGGCAAGAGGCAAGGGAAGTCTTAGATCCTGCTCGTACAAACTTTCTTTGAAAGTAACTGGACGACATGTCCCCAAACCTTAAAACCTCCATTCATTTTCTATGACCAAATTATACTACTTTGAGGGATTTATTTATTTTTTAATTTTTAGGGTTTTTTTTTTTTCTTTGGTCTTTTTAGGGCCACACCTGTGGTATATGGAAGTTCCCAGGCAGGGGGGTCAAATCAGAGCGACAGCTGCCACCCAACGACACAGCCACAGCAACACCAGATCTGATCCAGGTCTGCAACCTACACCACAGCTCATGACAACACCGGATCCTTTACCAACCCACCGAATGAGGCCAAGGATGGAACCTGTGTCCTTGTGGATACTAGTTGGGTTTTAACCCGCTGAGCCACAGGGGAACTCCTACCTCAGGGGATTTATAATAGGCAATGATAATTAGATATATCTTCAAAGATTTATGCCTATGGGTGTTCATTACAGCATTATTTATAGTATCTTAAACTTGGAAACAATCTAGATATAACAAGCATATGGCTTTAAATAAATGTCAACTGATTTATGCTCTTTCTTTCTTTCTTTCTTTCTTTTTTTGCTTTTTTAGGGCCGCACTTGTGGCATATGGAAGTTCCCAGGCTAGGGGTCCAATCAGAGCTACAGCTGCAGGCCTATGCCACAGCCACAGCAATGCCAGATCCTTAACCCACTGAGTGAGACCAGGGATCGATCCTGCAACCTTATGGTTCTTAGTTGGATTTGTTTCCGCGGCACTACGACGGGAGCTCCCTATGATATGCTCTTAAGTGGAGAAGTAGTAGTTTTCCAAACCACTTGTACACTATGGCAAAAAATATGTATCTGAATGTATGGATGGATACTGGATATCCAAGCTGCCATAGCGTTTGGAGCCACAGCAGTGATAACACCAACGTCTTAACCTGCTGAGCCACCAGGGAACTCCACCATTTAAAAAGAAAAAACTTTCTACACATATTATTTCTAACATTTTACCGCCAATCTTATTTTTAACCCAACATTCAGCTGAAACTGACCTTGACTCAGTTACAAATGACCTCCACGTGGCCTAAGTCAGTGGCCACATCTTTGCTCTTTTTTTCCTCAGTTGTCATTCAGCGCTGGATTCCATGGACCGCTCCCATCTCATGTTGGTTTCTTTAACCTTGGACTTTTTTTCCGGCTTACTCTTATCTCACTGGATGATTTTTCACTCCTCTGCCACAGAGTTTTAGTGTCTCCCGTCCACTGAACCTGGGCCTTTCGGCCTCCTTTCTCTCCTGCAGAACTCACTGTCTGCCCAAAGATTTAACGTTGTCTCCACCTGCCCTCCTGACGTCTCCACCTGATTGTCTTACAGGCTTGTCAAGCTTATCAAGCTGAAATGGGATCCTGGAGTTCCTCCTCCTCCCAATCGCTTCCTCTTTTGATCTTGCTTATCTCCTCGAGGACTACCGCTGTCAACCCGGGTGTTTGAGAAAAACGCTGGGAGTCATCCTTAATTTTTCCCTTTCACCTTCACCTTCAATTTATCACCAAAAGCTATAGCTTTCATCTTCTGTATGTCTCAAAACTGCCTACCACTACCCATTTTTATCATCAACGTACTAAGCCATGTGGCATAGTCCCTTACCTGGACCACTGCCCCTGTCCCCTAACTCTCTCTGCTCCCAGTCTTTTCACCTTTCACCCATTCTTCAGCCAAAAGGGCTTTCTTTTCAAAAGTGATGTCTGATTTTGTGTATTTTTTTTTTCTTTTTATGTCCACACCTGCGCCATATGGAAGTTCAAGGGCTGGGCGTTGAATCGGAGCTGTAGCTGCTGGCCTGCACAACAGTCACAGAAACACCAGATCCATGCTGCCTCTGTGACCTGTCCTACAGCTTGCTGCAATGCCAGATCCTTAACCCACTGAGCGAGGCCAGGTATCGAACCTGCATCCTCACAGAGACCACATTGGGTTCTTAACCCTCTGAGCCACAAGGGGAACTCCTGATTTGCCTCTTAAAAGAACTCTGGGCTCTTTACCACAGGCTGCAAGGCTCTTTGGTCTATCATTTCCACCTCATTTTGTGCCTCTATCTCCTTTGCTACTGAGATCTCATTCTTTGGGTCTCAGATTAAGTGTAATGAATAATTCTAAGAGGCTTTCCTCCACCTCCTGATAAAGGGAGACTTTCTCGCCATTATTATTCTCTAGCACAGAACTATTTTCATTTCCTTAATAACACTTGTGATCTCTATGTATATTTACATGTTTGTTATGTGTCTCTTCTGCTAGGCTGGAAACCTCCTGAGGTCAAAACTGAAGTCTTCTCTGGTCCTCATTTTACCCCAGTACCCGCACGATGCTTGTGCACCATAAATGATGAGGTTTTCATAGGCATTTGTGAACTGAATGAAGAGATGAATGTTTGCCAAGTGTTGCTTCTATTTGGTGCTGATGTGAAGAGAATGGATCAAAATGATCTAAATTGTCGGATGATTACTGTGATGCTTGGGCGACACAGGATAAGTGGCAAGGATTGGCAGCACAAATGGGGGAAGGAAAAATATAACAGCAAGGTTGAGAACTTGAAAAATGACAAAATGATTATATCTTTGTGGGGGATGAGGAAAGAGGGCCGTGGAAAGGTCTGAGGAAAAAATGCTGGGAGCTTGGTATGCTCTACCCTTTGCGCGAGATCTTATACTTAGAAAATCTCTTCGGGCAACCTGACTCAAAAATAGAATTCATTAAACTACTCAGGACGGAATACAGAACAGAAACCAGGAAGGCAGTGAGGAAAGGCCATCCCAATGTTAGGTCCTCAGGATCAGCACAGATACCAGGGAGGACCTGAGTGCATGCCAAGGAAATGGTTAAGAGGAAACTTATTTTCGTGACGGATGCTTATTGACTATCAGAGAATTCCCTTGGTGATTGTCTCATGCCTTAGAGTGTTGGTAGGAAAGGCATTCCTTCCCCTGACTACATAAATGAAATTGATCACTTGGCAGCAGTTGGCTTATCATATTGCACTACTTGATATGAAAGATGTTATCCATAACGGCCATCGTAATGGGTGGTTTAATAAGGCAAACACTGCCGAAGAATGCAATTTAATCGTCTTCTTAGCAGATAAGGAAACTTTTTGCAGTGCACTCATTTGTTTTATTAAAGCCAATTATACATTTGTTTTTGCTCATTTTTACAAAAGAGATTTGAAATACTTAATAGTCAATTGCTGTGAGCATGCAGATAAAAATAATGAATGTTATCACACAGAGTTTATATATAAGACACAAGACAGACATGAATATAGCATATGGAGATGTGTCAGAAATTAATAACTTCTATTTTAAGTCTCTTTAGAGCGTTCGGGGAAAGAAAACCTTTAAATCAGTGAAATTCCTACTTGGGTCCATGTTGATGGCTGACATGATTCTGTCTAAATGAAATAGTGGTGAAAACAACCTCAGTATCCTCTCAGAAGAGCTGGCTATTTCCTTCACAGCATCTTTAATACAATAGACGAGCAAACTCTTGGTGCTTAGATCTCTGTATTTAGTCACTTTGGACTATTTCATGCTTTTATGAGTCATTAGAAAGAAACTCTGATCTTGCCTTCAAGTGGTAATGGGGAATGACATATTTCAAATAACTTTTGGATCGCAGTATGATGATTATGCCTATAATAAAATTATGGTTATGAATTCATAAGGAAACTTCTTCTATTTGCCAACCATTTTTGTAGCACTTACAATATTTCAGGTTCAATGCTGGATATAGAAAATATTTCATGGTCAGGACTAAGTATATAAGGTAGATATAGACGGAGTTTTTGCTGTGGCGTCGTGGGTTAAGAATCCGACTGCAGTGGCTTGGGTCTTTCTGGAGCTGCAGGTTCAATCCTGGCCCAGGCAGTGGGTTAAAAGGATCCAGCATTGCTGTGGCTTGAATTTAATCCCTGGCTCAGGAGCTTCCATATTCTGTGGGTGTGGCCATAAAAAAAGATATAGTATTTGCAGTATCAAGTTGATAATCTCAAGATGAAATGAAGCATTCAATAGGTTAATCCAGTGACATGTTATATATACTGTGATAGAGGAATTAAAAGTACTCCGGGAACGTTCATCTGTGAGGGTCTAACCTCACAGAGATTAGGGAAAGTTTCCTGGAGGAAGTAATTGTTTAAATAAGGCTTTCTTTTCAGTAGGAGTTAGGCAAAGGGGACAGAGGAACCTGAAGCTGTTGAAAAATGGAAAGGAGTCCAGACTGGCTGGAGCTTAGGGTGTTAAGAAAAGTGGCAGAGAGATGCCAAGGAGATGGATTGAGAATGGATTTAGATTGCCTCGTGAGTCATAGTAAAGGAGTTTTTACTTTAACCCAAGTACGAGGATGCCACTAAAGATTTTAAGGAGCGCCGGAATGGGATCCCATTTTATTTTTTTTCTTTTACCTATTCTAGCGATCGTGTGGCAGATGGGTGGGAAACAGGTAAGACTGGATGCAGGGAGGTGAGTGAGTGAGGATTTAATATGGCATTTCAGACAGAAAGGCCCGGTGACTTTCATGGGGAAGGCGGGGGGGGGGGTGGTTAGGGGCACATGGTTAGTTTCAGGAGACGGTGATGAGTTAGAATGGCTAGAAGGGGTGGGTGGTTCTGAATCTCAGGAGAAGGGCCTGACCTGATGTGTGTTTGGGAGTTACCCGCATTTAGACACATTGTAGTTGAAGTCAAACGAAGGTACATGCCCTTGTGGGAGATACATGCAGACCCCAAAGTTTATGTGGGCACACAAAGAACGTAATTTTAAGGGACTCCAATTGCTCGGTCCTTCAGTTGCATATGTTGTCTTCCTAAGCATCCATCCTTCTGTCGTCAAGTAGTTCTTCTTCCACCCATCTCCTTTTACAGAATTCTTCTCTCTTAGACCCAAGAAGGGCAGACCTGCAAATTATTCTTCCTTGCCAGTGTGCCTCTGTGAGCCCCCCACAAAAGCAATAACATTTATATGGAGAATGTGAATGACCCAGATGGGTAATAAAGGTTATAAATCCCTTTAAAACTCAGGTAATTTTTTTTCTTTCTTCTTCTTTTTTTTTTTTTTTTTTTTTTGCTTTTCATGAAATGAAAGGAATGCCTCGTAGAACTGCTAGCTGATAGATCGTTAAAAATAATTTTGGATGCTAGATAACTATTTGATTTTTGGCATGTAACTCAGGAGTTTAAAGAATTGAGTGACATTGCTATAATAAAACCACTTGCATTTTTATCTACCTGTTTATGTAAAATAGGTTCTAGACCCTTGTATGAAAAATGGAAGTAAACTTGATGCGGAACATTGTGTCATCGTGGCAATAAGTCACGTTAGCCATGGACCCACAGAATAATTGAAAAAAAACCCCACTTTAATTAATTAATAGTTCCATCTAAATTCTCTTTGATATAGTTAATAAATACCTGTCAAAATATAAAGTATGTTACATTATATTTATCAATTGCATATAATGGTAATTTAATGAGAACTCAATCCAGCAGAAAAATGTTATATCACTTGAAACATATGGTCCTAGAAGATTAAAAAAATTAAATTTACCAACAGAGGTTTTTGCAGAGATGTATGATAAGGTGATCAATAAAAGACTTTGAAGCAGAAAGTTATTACATTAGGTTGAAATTTTATTGGAGAAATAGAACTGAATAATGAGTTCCAGTGTAAAAGGAATGATACAACATTTTCCAGTGTTAAAGAAGAGCTTACTCAGTATTTTTTAACTGGATGAAGGTGGGAATAAAATCACTGTAGTGATTTCACAGGTTTCAAACACTGGACCCATTTAAAAGAATGATGTAACAGTGACATTTTCAAATGTTGTTACAGAATTTACAAAATGGAGGCAGTTATATCCTTTGCCAATGATATCCTGTACCAAATTGGATGGTCATTTTTGGATGTAAACAGAAGACTATGAGAGAGGTTTTTTAAAATCATTTTAGTGGGTATGTGAGAATCAAGTTTGAGGACCCCTGGAGTAGGGAGGGAAGTAGGATGAAAAGAGAAAAGAGGATAGGTCTCCTGAAGCATCATTATTCGAAGATCCCTCTGCCTGTACCAGTGTAACCAGGAAAGGAAGGAACATCTAAGTTGCTGGATATAAGTTCGTTGGGTTGTCTGGGTAGGATTGGAGATGACACTGTCTGTGAGAGTGGAGGCAGTGTAGGGGAGGAGGTCCAAAGAGGGTGTATTTACTTATTTTTATTTTAATTTTATTTTTTGTCTTTTTAGGGGCACACCCGCGGCATATGGAGGTTCCCAGCTTAGGGATCCAACTGGAGCTGTAGCTGCTGGCCTATACCACAGCCACAGCAACGCCAGATCCGAGCCGCATCTGTGACCTACACCACAGCTCACGGCAACACTGGATCCTTAACCACTGAGCGAGGCCAGGAATGGAACCTGTGTCCTCATGGATGCTAGTTAGATTCTTTTCCGCTGAGTCACAATGGGAAGTTCCAAAGAGGGCTTAATGTTTGAACTAGCTGTGGTGGAGAATCGGAACTTCCACTGATGATTGAGAAGTCAGTCTGGACGCTGGCTGACCACGATCCTAGAATTATGTCATTCTCTTTGGTATGTCATAGTCTTCAAGGGCTTATTGGCAGGAAATTCTTAAAACTAATAGACAACATAGACATTAAAACATACTAGAAATTACACAATGTTAAGGGACCATAAGGATAATCCGAGGCAGAGATGACAAATCATTTCCCCAAGGTTACCTTAGGGAATGGCAGGTAAGAGTCTCACCTTCCTGCTTTTCCACTGAAGATTTTATAAACGTAACCTTGTACTTCCCTATGGTGTCTCTTACGCTAAGCTTGCTTATAAAGCACACCCGAAGTGAGATGATAAGTTAGGAAAAGTGTGTGTGTCCCTTGGCCTGACCTCAGAACTTGATCTCAACCCAAATGTCAACCCCCCCAACATACACCAAATGCACTTCGAGGCCAGTCTTTCCTCTGCCCCTAGAATTTAATATTCCACATGTCGAGCGTGTGTCTTTCTTATAACGCCACCTGTCAAAGTCCTCTGGATCCTTTAAAGGCCAGTCTGTCTGTGAATTTTTTGAACAAGTACAAGCATGCTGCTTATCTCCTATACCAGCCCTGTCCAGGAGAAGAAGAATACAAATGACTAATGCAAATCACATAAGTAATTTTTATTTTTCTAATAGCCACATTTAGGAAAGGAAAAAGAAACAGTTGGGATTAATTTTAATATACTTTAACTCATTATATCCAAGATACTCTCACTTTAACATGTGATCAATGCACACATTATTGATGAGATATTTTATATCCTGTTTTTTTGGTGCTGTTTTCAAAACCCAGTGTGTATTTTACATTTATAGCACATCTCAATTTAAATTAGGCACATTTCAAGTGCTAATAGCCATACGTAGCTAATGGTTACCATATTGGACAGAAAATATTAGGAAAAAGTGGATTTTTTTTTTCTAATTGTTTCTTGAATGTTCTTGGTGTCCTTAGCAGACTGTAAGGTCCTTAAGGGCAGGGGTCGTATTTGAAATTTCTTTGAGAATTTAAAGGTGCTCAGCTATTAACGCTTTTGACCATAGTTTCCATCCACCACATTTGTTGAGTTATTTCATAATGAAACTTTTTGTTAAACCACTATGATGATATCAGGCTGCTGACTGGCCCTTTGGGAATAGGATACCTCTTTTTGGAAAAACAAAGCTGTCAGAGTTTTAAATAATTGACAAGGCTGTTAATAGCTGTTGCTCGTGTAATTAGACAATCATTTAAATTTGTGAGCATCCTGGGGGCGGGACTGTGGTGTCTTTTCAGTTACATCCAGTCACAACAGCTTTTATTTTAAGTCCGAACATCTTTAGATACAAATTAAGAGTTCTTTGGAAGGTTTTAGAAGCTCTTTAAAAAAAATTATGAGTGTAAATTTCCCCCAGGGTACTTGTCAAGTTGGTTAACATGATCATGCTTGTATTTGACTTAACTGAGAACCTTGGTTAAAAATACATTGACTTGGCTGCACCAACTAGTTCTTTAGAAAGTTTTCCTTTTCTTAGGGGAGGTGGAGAAGAGGGATTTGCTTAGCTTCTGGAAATGTCATTATCTCCTTCTGATAAGCCTTTATATTGAGAGCTAGGGCCTTCAGGATAAACAAAGTGAAAAAGGGGCCCTTGAGAATCTTAATTTGTTCAAACTAAAATGAATGTAAGGAAGATAATAAAGCTGTTTTAAAAGCTAGTCTGAACTTTAGCACAATGTTTTAACCATTCCTCTGGGGAAATTACATCCCCTTACACGCAGGGTCAATGAAAAAACAGTAATTATTCTGAGTCCTCCACCATTGTGATTGCACTGATATGAATTCAACCTGGCAAATTCTTGAACTACAGCACTATGACATGAGAAAACCTCTGAGGTGTACTGACTAGGGAGGAGGGCTGACAGTGATCACTTTGTTCGAATAACTTTATGCTAAAATAAACTTACGACAGCAAAATCCGTTTTGTAATAGAAATCCTTGTAGCCACTGCAGAGTGCACATCTTCTGCAGGAAAAGGAATTTTTAAAAAAATTTTACTTTTTATTTTTTAGGGTTGCACCCACAGCATATGAAAGTTCCCAGGCTAGGGGTTGAATTGGAGCGGCAGCTACACCACAACCACAGCAGCCCCAGATCCAAGCAGCACCTGCGACCTACACCACAGCTCAGGGCAATGCCGGATCCTTCACCCACTGAGCGAGGCCAGGGATCGAACCCTCATCCTCATGGATACTAGTCGGGTTCATCACTGTTGAAGCACAATGAGAAGTCCTTTTTTTTGTCTTTAGTAGTTACGGCCACTGTGTTAAAGCAATCAAGAAATGTGCTAATTTACTTCTGATACAATTGATTTCCTAAAAGCTGGGGCGGGGGGTCTGGTTAGGAGATGCCAGGGTGATGAATCAGAAATACTTAATTCCATCTCTATACAAAGCAAATGGAGTTGTTGTGCATTCCATCTATTTGGCTATTAATTAAAGGGCCAGAACAACCAACCTTGTTCTTCATCTAGTTTAGGTAATTCAAAGATGGGTAGAGGATCATACAAGCTAGTTTTCAACTTTTCCCAAAAGAAATAGAATTGAAATTTGCAGCCTCTGGTGCTAATTATTGAGGTGGATTCTGCTAGGGATTGAAGTCTATGGGTGGCCCATAACGGAAGTCTGCCAAATATGATATATTCCGTACATAGATAATGAACTGTTGTCAGTTTTCCTCAAGGGAAATCTGGATATATTGCATTTTCTCTCTAAGGTAGGTCTAACTGTGTTTGAAAATAAAATTGTTGTTGCTGCTAATACCTATTAACTTTAAATGTTATTCACTTGTCTGTGCTAGGAAGTCACAGCATGTTCTGAACATTAATTTTAATCTCTTCTAGCAGCAGTGAAATTTTACTTCATAAGCCACTTAGATGAATGAGATCAGCTACTGTGGTACTAATTTTGTGTGCTATTGCCACATCATCTCAGATGATTGAAATCAGGCTTTCAGCGCTGATTTAGAATCAACACATGACATTGCAAACAATGAAGTGATTCGTGGACTTAGAGCCAAGCCCTTGGCCATCATGTCCAGTTTGGACCTGACTGCTTATACAAGATTCAGAGAATTGAATCAGTCAAGAAAGAGTATAAGAGGCATAGCATTGAGACTCCAACCTTCGGGTCTCCAATAGATATAGCTTAATTTTTTTTTTTTCCATTTTCAGTCTTTGACAATCCAAGGTCACCGGTACTACCTGGGTTTATCTAGGGTTCCTAGACACCAGGTTCCTGCTTGGCTTGGACAATACATGCTCTTTTTCCAGATAAGTCTCATCCATGCTAGGTCCTTGGCGTTTTTAGAAGCGAAAGTCAAGAATTAGCCTCTTTGGCTCTTTTCTGAAATAGAAACTCCCAAATGCCTACTTGTCTCCTAGACTGCAGTAATGTGGAGGTGGGATAGTGTCCTGGCCTAATAGGAAATATAGTTGAAGCTTGAAAATGGGGAGTTGGGGATGGGTGTCAGGGATGCTGACCTTCCTCACAGTTTAAAATTCACCTCTAACTCATAGCTGGTCTCCTTATCCATGGCTCCTGGGTATTTCTCAGATTCTGAATCCTCAGGTTCAACCAAGAGGAGATTGTGTCATACTTTGGTATTTACTATTGCATGTAAGTGGACCCATGCAGTTCAAACCCATGTTGTTGAAGGACCAGTAGTATAGAGGGAAAAACTGCATCAGTTCATATGTCCAAAATACTGTTCTCTATAAAAACAAACAAACTGGAGTTCCCGTCGTGGCGCAGTGGTTAACGAATCCAACTAGGAACCATGAGATTGCGGGTTCGATCCCTGGCCTTGCTCAGTGGGTTAAGGATCCGGCGTGGCTGTGAGCTGTGGTGTAGGTGGCAGACGAGGCTCGGATCCTGAGTTGCTATGGGGTGAAGGCCGGCGGCGGCTGTAGCTCCAATTAGACCTCCTGGCCTGGGAACCTCCATGTGCCGCGGGTGTGGCCCTAAAAAGACAAACAGACAAACAAACTGAATAGAGTTTTGGGAATGTTGAAAGAAAGATTAAGATTAGTTTGTTGGAGGAAAAGAAAGCCGTCTAAAGTATGAATTCTAAGGAGATCCTGCCGTGGTGTGTGGGTTAAGGATGTAGGAACGCTGCAGCTGTGGCGTAGGTCCCAGCCTCATCTTGGATTTTGATCCCTGGCCTGAGAACTCCCATTTGCTGCAGGGGTGGCTGAAAAAGAAGAGAAATGAATTATGGATGTCATAATACATACATGAATGACTGTTTTATTTGGCTTGTGTCAACCAGGTACTCTCTTAGAGCAGTGCTGTATCTGTAAATATCATCTAGTCCAGTGATTTCTTTTCACAATTAGGAAACAGAGACCCATACCAGCAAATACAGGAAATGAAGCCAGGTCCTCTGACTCAGAATCTTTGCTTATGTCTTTCTTCTTTGCCTGAGATATTATTTTACAGTTGAAGAAAATTGGGTTAGCCATCAGGGTGAACTTTTTGATAATAATAGGTTGAAAACATTGAAATAGATTATCAAGGACATTTGCAGTGGTTATTTTAAAAAATGGTTAGGCAGCTACGTTTTTGCTCTGGCCTGGGGGCAGTCCTGTGGAATCCAGGATGGTATGGCTTATTGATGTCAATTTCTTTACCCCGGTTTTTAGATTGCATGTGTTTAAGGCAGATACTTCAGAAAAGATTTACGAATAGAGACTTGATTGAAATGTTTACTACAGAAGCTGCCCCTGTAGTTTCCCTAAACTCACTCTGTTTATTTCTTGTGTGTGTGTGTGTGTGTGTGTGTGTGTGTGTGTGTGTGCGTGCGTGCGCGCGCACGCGTAAGGAGCATCAATTTGCCCTTTCAAGCAAATATAAGAATTTTCAAGATGTTTAAAAACAGAAGAGCCAAATTGTCTTCAGATCCCCGGAGAAGAGGGGGCTGTGTAGAACTTTAGCTTCTTCCTGGAGATGGAATAGATTTCTTTTGGGAGAGGATTTATAACTTTATGGGCCGGATAATGTAAAAGATGTGGCAGGCTTCAAAAATAATTTTTCAGTGGGACTACTTCTTGGCAACGGTAATAGATTTCGCTCAGTGTTGGCCGAAAACAAACCTGGAAGACTGTGTTGCATAAAAAAAGAAAGATCTAGAGCAAAGCGTTCACCTCTTTGCGAGGTTGTATAAGATTTAGACAGATTTTAGAGAGATTATTTTGTTTTTCGTCACTCCCTGGCAGAGGGAGTTACATTTTGTTAGCCATCAGATATTTCCTTTTCCTATGGTAATATTTAAATCTAAGCTTTCAAGAAAAATCTTCCAGAAGAACTTTTCTTTCCCATTCTACACCTCAGGACACCTCTCCAGTTCTTGGGTCCTTTTCTGTTGATGGCAAGGTGTCTATTGAACAGGATTTTTTTTTTTTTTGGTAGGGAACACACACACACACACACTCATTTTATCTTTTGTCTTTTTAGGGCCGCACCTGCCGCACATGGAGGCTCCCAGGCCAGGGGTCGAATAGGCGCTACAGTTGCCAGCCCACAAGACAGCCACAGCAACGCCAGATCTGAGCCACATCTGTGACCTACACCACAGCTCAAGGTAATGCTGAGTCCTTAACCCACTGAGTGAGGCCAGGGATCGAACCCGAAACCTCGTCGTGCCTCAGACTCATTTCCACTGCGCCACGATGGGAGCTCCATAAACACCTGTTTGAAGGCAACTCCTCCCTCCCTCCCTCCTTTCCTTCCTGTTTTGAAGTGAATCACTTTAAACTGCCAACATCAAATGACATGATAACCCAGCCGATTTCCCTCCCCAGACTTGTTGAGATGTAAATGCCATATACTATCATGACAGTTTAAAATACACAATGTGATGACGTGACACACTTATATTCTGCAACATGATGATTGCCAATAAGGTTAATGAACACATACGTCACACATCACGTCACATAAGTACCATTTTTTCGGTGCTGAGAACATTGAAGATCTACCCTCTTGCAACTTTCAGCTGTAAAACACGGTGTTGTTAACTCCAGGTACCATGCTGTCCATTACATCCTAGAACTTACTCATCTTTGACCTGGAAGTCTACATCCTTGGACCAATGTCTCCCCCATTTCCCCATCCCCCGCCCTTAGCAACCACCGGTCTATCCTCTGTTTCTATGAGTTTGGCTTTTTAAAGATTCTACAAATAAGTGGTGAGATCATGCAGTGTTTGTCGTTCTCTGTCTGACGTATTTTGCTTAGCATAATGCCTTCACGGTCTATCCATGTTCTTGCAAATGCCAGGATTTCTTTATTTTTTATGGCTGAATAATAGTCCAGTGTGTGTGTGTGTGTGTGTGTGTGTGTGTGTACACACCACATTTTCTTTATTCATTTACCTGTAGCAAAGGCTATTTTTTAAACAAATAGTTGAATGTGAAAATGAATAAATGTATTGGATTTGGGAATCTAAAGTACGTAACGCTTGCCACAGCTTCATATTTCAGCATATTGAGCTTCTTGGAATACAAACCCGTTTTTGTATTTCTTGTACAGTTTCTCGTTTTCTGGCCAAATTCCCTCCACCTCTCTTTCAAAGGGCCAGTGGCCTTGGGTCTTTCCTCTTCCCTGAAGACAAGCTTTGTCCTCACTCTTCTATTGAACTCTTCATCTTGAACTTGGTTCTTTTTCTCATCTTCCTGTCTCACATAGCTTTTCTCCTTTTGGATCCCAATGCCACTTCAAATAACACATAGCAGGGAGGAAATATATGATCTTAACAGTGAGCCCCAGAAATTCCTTTTGGGAGACAGTGGACTCTGTCTAGATAAATGCCCTGTAGGCCGATTGATGCTGCGAATGGAGACCCTGAGAGAAAAGGTGGATAGATGACAAGGTGAGAAAAGGTAGCTGAATCACTCTGAATTCCTAGGGAGCAGGGGGTTTGCGGTTAGAAGGGAAACGGAGTAGGAAGAGAGAGGGAAGAGAGTGAAGGGCTGGAAAACTTAGAAGCAGAAAAGGACTTTGAAAGGACAGGTTAGTTTGATAGTCAAATTTAGTTTATTATATTCTATGTGGTATAAAGGGCTTCATCTCTGCAGTACAGTCTGCTACACACACAACAGCCTTCTCTGGGTGAATTTTTCCATGTCAGTGTCTAGAGACAATTAAATTAGAGCAGCATTATTCACAATAGCCAAAAGATGGCAGCAACCCAAATTGTCCATCAGCAGATGAATGGATAAACAAAATGTGCTGTATCCACACAAGGGAATGTTATGCAGCTTATAAAGGAATAAATTCTTATACATGTTACAACATGATGAATCTTGTAGACATTATGCAAAGTGAAAGAGGCCAGATAGAAAAGGACAAATACTGTATGATTGCACTTGTATGAGGTACCTAAAGTAGTCAAATTCAGAGAGGCAGAAAATAGATGATAGGCTCCCAGGAGGTGGGAGGAAGGTGAAACTTGGGGTTCTGGTTTAAGAAATACAGATGGTTAAGGGGTTCGCTTTGGGATGATGCAAAATTTTGGAGGTGGGTAGTGGTGATGGTTGCGCAACACGGTGAATGTACTTAATGCCCCTGAACTGTACCCTCAGAAGTGGCTAATATGGTGACTTTTATGTTATGACAATTTTACCACAGTAAAAAGAAGCTTTTATTGTAGAGATGGAGGCTGTTTGCCATGTTGGGGGCCCTACATTTTGTGCAGGATGAAAGATGATCTAGAAACTGTATGACCACAGCAGAGATTAAGTGATGGAACCAGAGAGAGGGAAAAAAATCCCACAGGAGTTCCCATTGTGGCTCAGTGGAAATGAATTTGACTGGCATCCATGAGGATACAGATTCGATCCCTGGCCTTGCTCAGTGGGTTAAGGATCCGGCGTTGCTGTGCGCTGTGGTGTAGGTCACAGACATGGCTCAGATTCCGTGTGGCTGCGGTGTAGGCTGGCAGCTGCAGCTCTGATTCGACCCCTAGCCTGGGATCCTCCACATGCCACAGGTGCGGCCCTAAAAAGACAAAAGCAAAAAAAACCAAAAACAAATGAAACAAACAAAAAAAGAAAACAAACAAAAAATCCCACAAAGGACCTATAGTGGGTTGAATGCTCCAAGTCTTAACCTCTAGAACCTGCGATGTGACCTTATTTGTGAAAAGTGTCTTTGCAGATGTAATTACATTAAGATGAGATGAGGTCACCAGATTGCCAGAGTTGGACCTCAATCCATTGACAAGTGTTCTCTTAAGAAACAGAAGAGAAGACTAAGATGAGAAGGCCAAGTTAGCCGTGTGCACATTCTGGTCTATGGAATGACTGGCCAACGGGGACCTGTTGTAAAGCACAGAGAACACTACCCACATTCTGTGATAATCTGTGTGGGAAAGAATCTGAAAGAGAATGGATATGTGTACATGTATGATTATTGGGTCACTTTGTTGTACAGCAGAAATTATCACGACCTTGTAAATTAACTATACTTCAATAAAACTTTAAAAAAAAAGGGATGTAGGCTGACACGGGAAGGATGCAAGCAGTACTTGGAGCCCCCAGAGGCTGGAAGAGTCAGGAATTTTCCTGTAGATCCTTCAGAGGCATGTGGCCCTGCCAATACCTTGGTGTCCAGTTTCCAACCTCCAGAACTGTGAGAGAATGAATTTCTGTTGATTTTAGCCACCACGTTGTAGTCATTTGTTATAGCAGCTCTAGGAAACTAATACACCCGCCAACTCCTCCGTGCTCTGGAGGATCTGACTAGCCCTTGGGCAGTTGCAAGAACCCTGGCAGCAGAGAGGGCTGGCTTCCCCCTGAAACCATCGATATCTTGAAGCTATATTTCCAGGTTAAAGAAAAACATAGAACCGCTTTGATTAGGTCTGACTCATGTGTCATCAAACCAAAGAAGGTCAGCAGCAGCATGTGTGTCTTCAGATGCGGAGACTGAGGCTCCCTATCAGTGTGTGTCAGAGTGTGGCCCGTGGACCATCTGTACCAGAATGACCTGTGGTGTTTGATGAAATGCAGTCTCCTGAGCCCTATCCAAAACCTGATGAGTCAGAACCTCTGAGGATATTCTCCAGGAATCTGAATTTTAGAAATAATACTCAGAGTTCCCACTGTGGCACAGTGGGTTAAGAATCTGGTGTTGCTCCAGCTGTGGCATAGGTCACAAATCAGACTGGGATTTAATTCCTGGCCAGGGACCTTCCATATGCTGTGGGGGAGGTGAAAAAATAATAATAATACTCATATGTATTCGATTTTGAGAACCACTGCACCAAGAGATTAGGTGATTTGGTTGATGTCTAATGATGGATAAAAGATACAGTGAGCATTTGAGTTCAGTTTTTGTCTAGTAAGTATGTGTTCTTTCCACCAAAACCAGCTGAGTTTTCATCTTTCTTTTCACTCTAAATCCCTTTACAGGATTTAGTGGCACCAGTGAATAAATGATTTTCTTTCTAGGTATTATGTATTTATCAATATTTATTTACTCTATGGATTCCAGACCAAATGATGATTGTGTTGCTAATTGGGGATGTGTCAGTTTCCCTCTGATCATGAGCTCCTGGGGTGGGGGGGAGGGGACACTTAATTTATCCTTGTGTCTCTGGTCTCTAGGGCAGGGCTTTTCATGAGGAAGGCACCGCAGACTGAAAAAGCCTGACCATTCCTTTTTATTGTTTTCATTGCAAAAGAAACATATGTTTATTATTAACATTTCAGACATTGCCTAAATGTAGAAAGTGAAAAAGGGAAAGTCTTGCTCTTAATTCCAACATTCAGCATGTATCCTTTTCTCTTCTGGGTGTACATAGATTCTTATAAATATATCTTTCCCACCAAGGACCATATTGCTCAGCAGCACCCTTTTTCCCTTTAAATAAATCATGGACAGCCTTCCTGATTAGGCCTGGCCGTCTACCTCAGGCTTTCCAAAAAAGCCTGGCCCTTCACAAAGACAATTTGTAGTTAATCTTCACAGTTCCTTCCGGAAGAGCTCAGCTGGAATCTGCCTAAGAAAGTGATGCAATTTGGGGTCTGTAGGGTATAAAGACGTGGAAAAGCTCAAAGGACTGGACAGACTCCAGAGAGAAGCTCAGAAACTGTCTTGCTCAGAGGAACCAAAGAAAGGAGACTTTTTTTGCCTCAAAGGAAAAGAAAAATTGCTTTAGAAGAAGGAACTTCAAGTTGTTCCAGAAAAGCAAAGGCTATAGGTTCTGAAGACCTAAAGAAAAAAGCTGACTAGGTCGCTCCCTGACCTTGTAGCCTTCTCCGTAGAGTGAATAGAAAACCAACTTTCAGCGAGAATTCTAAGTGGCTTTGGGCTGTTTAAAAACCACTTGCGAAGAATGAGTCAAAGTAAATGGTGAAAGTTAGGTTAGAAAAGACAGTCTCTCTTTCTTTCTTTTGTAAAGATTCGTAACTTTTTCGGTTCTTTTAAAAATTTATTCCAGAGGCAATTACTCTCTGCCACCTTGCTGGGGCAAGGCGAGCACTGGAGGGGAGTTTTGGTCAAAATTAGGGCTAAGGGACTTCCCCTACCAAGAGTTGCTGTGAAAGCAAACAGTTTTCATTGCACCCTATTTTATTACAGAATGTCTTCCTGAAAACATGGGCGGAAGTCTTGTAAAAAAGCTGACTAATGCACACTGGCAGGTTAAGAGTAAGCAGTCCTGGAGAAGAATCCCAGAGAAGCGAAAATGCTATAAAATCCCAAAGGATGTTATTCAGTATGGTACATGGCCCTCGGTGTGTCTTTTTAAATTTTACAACGTGTATATGTTTGTCTAATATACTGAAAATTGTGCTAATATTAAATACATGAACGTGAATTTTTTTTTTCTTTTTTTTGTCTTTTAGGGCCACACCGGCAGCATATGGAGGTTCCCAGGCTAGGAGCTGAATCGGAGCTGTAGCCACAGGCCTGCGCCACAGCCACAGCAATATGGGACCTGAGCCTCGTCTGCAACCTACACCTCATCTCACGGCAACACCAGGTCCTTAACCCACTGATTGAGGCCAGGGTTCGAACCCGTGTCCTCATGGATACTAGTCAGGTTTGTTAACCACTTAGCCACGATGGGAACTACATGAATTTATTTAAAACATAATTTCCTCCCTAAGGCTTTAAGTCTCCCTACTTACCTGGGATGACTTTAGACGATAGAAGTAATGCATTTTAACAGTGGGGCATTTTGGGCTGTAATTTATCAGGGAATTCAGCAGGTATTTATGATGTCTTTCCTGGGGACTCACCAACTTCCATATAAAATTCGCTCAGAGAAGGGAAAAACTAGCCTTTTTCTTTCCTTGGTTAAAAAAAACCTGTAGAAAACTTTATCCATATCAACAGCAGTAGTGATTTGAGTTTCTCTTTGTGTCTGAATCACTTAAATGCTTTTCCGACACTGATTCTTCATCCACAAATTGGCAAATATCTCCATTTTCTCCCTCCCCCCATACCTCTCAAATTGTAGACATATGTTTGACCTAACTTCCATCATTTCACATATGTCACTGAGTAATTGCTATTTCCTTCACAAATCAACTCATAATTGACCAGCTCATGTCCCATGAGGTTTTGATGTCTTGCTTTTGGCCTGCTTAATGATCATGCACATTTTGTCATATTGTGTTCGTACCAAGATCAGCATTTTCATTTTTCTGTTTTCCACTCTGCTGGATAAAAATAGAAAAGAAGAAACAACTAAATATCCAAATACACTTGTGTTGCTGTACTGACAATGGTGCTGCCATCAGGCTGTACCTTAGCCTGGTGTTTCTATGCACAGGGAATTGGTGCTGAGAGGGAAGGGGGTTTTCACTGCATAATAAATGAAAGTCAAGTTTGCATGCATCTTGAAGACTCTTGTCATGTGTATATTAAAACATTTCTCTCATCTCAAAAATACGGTATGGATGGGAGCTAAAAATTTCATGTTATTTCTCCTGTGTCTGAATTATTAATTTACTTCATCAGTTCAACCTTGACCTCTGAGCCTCAGCTTTTCTCTTTTTCCAAACAGAGAGGACTAAGTGCTTTCTCACAGAGTGGTGGTGAGGATTAAGGAGGGTGCTTAGAGGGATTAGCCCAGTGCTGGCTTCATGGGGGAGCCAGCAATGGAACTTTAGCCACTTCTCCATGGTGCACACCTGGAAAGCAGGTGCCATGCTTCTCATCCCTTTATAGCTTTTCACAGATCTTTACATAGTTCAGAAATATTTTTTTACTGTTATATTCCTTGGTCAGGATATTTAGGGTGAGGTAGCAATTGAACTGAATTTTAGAGGGAGAGTTTAGAGATTTTTAGGTAAATTGCACATGTTCATCTGCAGAGGTCATTCTTGCCGGGATGTATTGAGTTACAACCAACCCTGGGTCATCCTTGGGTAGAATGGTCACCTGTTTATCACCCACGCCAGTATGCTTTTGAGAGTAAGAGTATGCTATGAATATTTACTCCTGGACCAAAAGCTGAAATTTGGACTTGTCCAGGCAAACAGAGCTGTTTGTTGCGATGCTCTTCATTTGGGATTTGGTTTTAACTTACGGGGGTGTAGTTTTCAAAAGTGCTTCCCATTTCTATTGAATTAATGTCACAACCATATTCTAAGCATGAATGGACTTATTCCTGAGGATGGACTTTCTCAGAAGGACTATGGATCCTTTTGGAAGCAGGTGTTAAGCACTGCTCGACTGTCCTTAATTGAGCAATAGTACCAGGACCTTGAGATGAATGGGTTTATCAGGAGGTCAGAGGACTCCCTACTCCTAATCCAAATACCCCTGGACCCAGAGCCTTCCCATCCACCTCCTGTGTATCCACTGGCGGAGATTATTAGTCTTGCAGTAGAACCTAGTGTATAAGGCTGTATAATTTAACGCCAAAGATTTTTTCAAATATTATTTGCACTTTTCCAATGATCCATATCAGTATTCCTTCTAGGATTGCTATATGGATTATCATATTTATTTGAGAGACAGCCTTGCCTGGTGATTAGAGCTAAGACCCTACCTGCCAGATGGCCTGGGTTTGAACCCTTCCTTTCTCTGCCCACATCAATTTTGTGACCCTTGGCAAGTTACTTAATTTTTCTCCTTCAATTTCTTTGACATATTATGGGGACAATGATAGTACCTACCTCATAGCAATGTTGGGAGGATTAAATGAATTAATACTTGTAAGATGCTTATAACAGTGTGACACTGAGCAAGGACTAGATATAAATGTTTGTAAGCAAAACATGTAAGTAAATGGAATGTAAATAGAATCTGGCACTGGGATAGTAAGCTTGAAATGCTCACAGGCCTCAGTATAGGAATAAAGAAAAGAACAAAGAACAGCGAGGGCCCTTGATAGCACTGGGGTAATGGAGAGAACAGTGGGAAATACATTCCTCAGGAGAGTTAAAGATTTAAAGGGAGTCTCTCTCTTGGAAGATCCACTATTTTATCAGGTATAATGAACCCAAGAGACAAGGGTAATTTTTCCTTTGCTTTATTCTTTGAGTGTCATTGAGTTTTGCAGGGATTCCACTGCAATTATTTTTGTTATTGATAGTATTGTCATCACTATCATCAATATTTTAGTTCATTGTTATAAAATATTAAACTTTATTTGATTTTGGCAATCCACTATATCATTTAAATACAGTGGTCCAGGCTCAGGACTCAGAGGTTTTGAAAGGATCATTCTTTTTTTGAAGTCTGGATGAGAACATAGTGGATTTCGTATGTTTATTGTTGAGCTCTCCGAATGAAACAGGGAAATGGAAACCTTCATAGAATTGACAGCACAGCACGGAATCTGGCAATGATTGCTTCTCAATCTTGGGTAGGATGGTCTGAGAATCTGTGCTTCAGAGTGCTCTGAGCAAGGGCATCTTATTATCAAGTTCCCAGTTCTCATGTCAGATTAAAAAAAAAAAAACCAGCAACAAAGAACTCAAGAAGTTTAAACACTAGAAAAATACAAAGACACAGAAGAAAGGGGCATGAACGTTGGGATGAGGTAGAATTGTATTCAGCTTCTGCCTCTGGTGGGATCTACCCTGTGAGCCTCGGTAACTTGTTGAGCTGTCAGAGTCTATCTGTGAAATGGGCTTGATACTCCCTCATGGAGTCAAGAGTGAGGATTAAATGAGATCACACACGTCAAAGTAGTTGTTCTTCGTGGCACTTGATCTGGGCCATTTCCTTTTCCTACCACCATTCACTAGACTGTTTCTTGATCATAGACAGCATGCCTTTTTATTAGTCCATCTCCAGCACCTGATGGAGTGTCTGACATGTAGTAGATCTTTTTTTTATTTTTATTTTTTTGCTTTTTGTAGGGCTGTTCCTGCGGCATATGGAAGGGCATAGGGGTCGGATCAGAGCTGCAGCTGCTAGCCTACACCACAGTCACAGCAGTGTGGGATCTGAGCCATGTCTGCCACCTACAGTGCAGCTCATGGCAACAACAGATTTTTTTTTTTTTTTTTTTTTTTTTTTTTTGTCTTTTTGCTATTTCTTTGGGCCGCTCCCCGCGGCATATGGAGGTTCCCAGGCTAGGGGTCGAATCAGAGCTGTAGCCACTGGCCTACCCCAGAGCCACAGCAACGCGGGATCCGAGCCGCGTCTGCAACCTACACCACGGCTCACGGCAACGCCGGATCGTTAACCCACTGAGCAAGGGCAGGGACCGAACCCGCAACCTCATGGTTCCTAGTCGGATTCGTTAACCACTGTGCCAGGATGGGAACTCCGGAACAACAGATCTTTGACCCATTGAGCAAGGCCAGGGATCAAACCTGCTTCCTCATGGATACTAGCCTGGTTCATTACCTGCTGAGCCACAGTGGGAACTCCAATACCTTAAATATATATATTTATTCCGTATTGAATGAATCAGGGTCTAACTAAATCCATTAATTTATCATCATTAATTGAGTAACCATTATGCTAGTTACTGTGCTAAGGCCTTGGAAAACAGAGATGGGCATGGGCAGGCCCTTCCCCACAGGGGCTAATAGGCTGAAAGGACAGTGGATGCACTGTC
The DNA here is from genome assembly GCF_054392235.1 of Sus scrofa. Classification (NCBI taxonomy): domain Eukaryota; kingdom Metazoa; phylum Chordata; class Mammalia; order Artiodactyla; family Suidae; genus Sus; species Sus scrofa. The sequence goes on from NC_139393.1 coordinate 72,896,009, forward strand.
ATGTGTGCATTATAGAGTCTGTACAAGGCTGGACGGGTGCATAAATGAGGAACTGCCCCACTGTAATAGGAGGGCGGTTCTGGGAAATTTTCAGAGAAGATAAGGTCTTTGTACAAAGCCTACCAAGCAGATATAGGGAGGGGAAGGGAACTCTACCCAGAAGGACTTGCATGTGCTAGGATTCACATGGCTGAATTCAGGGGAAGGCGAGAGGGACCTGTGTTCTGTGAACTGCAGGTGTTTTTACCTATCTGCAAAGGAGCAAGTGTATGTGTTTTGAGGGCTGGAGAAGGTGTGGACCTGGTGGAACCTGGGGTGAAATCCAGGCAGGGGAACGAGTCATGAAGGTTCTTGTAAGGCACGATCAGGCACCTGAACGTTATTCTAAAGGTGACTGAAGAGAGCTTTCAGAGGATTTTAAGCAAGGATGAGCAGGGCCAGATTTAGAAAGGGCCCTCTGGGGAGTTCCCATTGTGGCTCAGCAGCGATAAACCCAACTAGTATCCATGAGGACACAGGTTCAATCCCTGGCCTCACTCGGTGGGTTAAGGATCTGACATTACCATGTGTTGTGGTGTAAGTCGCTGATATGGCTTGGGTCCTGCGTGCTGTGGCTGTGGTGTGGGCTGGCAGCTACAGCTCTGATTTGACCTCTAGCCTGGGAACTTCCACATGCTGAGTGCATCCCTAAAAAGACCAACCCCCCCAAAACAAAACAACAACCAAAAAACCCAAAAAACAACCCACAAAGAGAGGGAGAGAGAAAAGAAAAGGCCCTCTGGCTGTCACAGGGAGGGCCAGCTAGGTGACGATTGTGGTTTTCCGCGTGAGACAGAGGAGGATGAGGGAGCTTGCTGTGGCTTAGGAAGAGCATTGCGGTAGGATTCAAAAGACCTCAGGATGGGAGAATGAATGATAGGACTTTGGGACTGATTGGATGTAAAATCTGGAGAAAACCGACAGTGGTTTGAGTCGTACTAAGTGGGGATTTGTCTATACTTTAAAAGCCAGGGAAAATATTTTGTATTTAAGATTTTCTAAATTTATATAGTGTTTTAACATCTGAAAATCACTACTCTAACTTTTTTTTTTTTAAATATTTTCTTTTTAGGACTGCACTTGCGGCATGTGGAAGTTCCCAGGCTAGGAGTCAAATTAGAGCTACAGCTGTCAATCTACACCACAGCTCACAGCAGTGAAGAAGGATCCTTAACCCACTGAGCGGGGTCAGGGATCGAACCCGAGTCCTCATGGGTACTAGTCAGGTTGGTTATCATGGAGCCGCGATGTGAACTCCCACTTGAACCTTTTCTGTATTAAATGTACATAAATACAAGTAAACACAGTGGTTCTAAGTTGAGGACGAAGAGATGTTCTGATGAAGGAGAAGAAGCTGGGAAATGTGTTTTCCTCAGCTCTGGTCGCTGAATGATTTTGCATGAGTCACTCAAGCTGTTTAGGGCTACTTTTCCGTTTAAATTTTCTTTGGTTCTTTCTAGTTAATGTCTTTATAAACATTAACCTTGATCATTCCATTTTGGATTTTTCCATGCATCTTACTTCTCCTTTTTCTACCTGTAGTTGTTTCATTGGGAAAAATAACCATTGATCTCTGTTAGAGAGTAGTCCTAGACAAAGAGGAGAGAGAAATTGTTTTAATTTTATTGACATATAATTGATTTACAATGTTGTGTTACTTTCTACTGTACAGCAAAGTGACTCAGTTATACATATATATTCTTTTGCATATTCTTTTTCCATTTATGGTTTATCACAGGATATTAAATATAGTTCCCTGTGCTGTACCGTAAGACCTTGTTTTTCCATCACATATGTAATAGCTTACCTTGGCTAATCCCAAACAAGTTAGTTCCAATAATATTGATATTACAATATAAAGTTTAAACCGATGGTTATATTAAACAATGATTTGGATATATAACAGTGTATTCCATAAAATATTATCCTCTTGGTGTTGTCCTCACTTGGGTAATGCCTATGTTGTTTCCGTCTGAGTTCTCGAGATACACAAAATTAGTCAAGAATCTGAGCCTTTTGGAGTGCTCGCCATGATGCAGTAGGATAGGTGGCGCCTCTGCAGCTCCAGGATATAGTTTCTGGCATGGTGGGTTAAAGGATCAGGCGTTGTTGCAGCTGCAGCTTGGATCTGAGCCCTGGCCCGGGAACTCCATATGCCTTGGAGTGGCCAAAAAAGAAAAAAAAAAAAAAAAAGAATCTGAGCCATTAATTCATTGTGTGTGTGTGTGTGTGTGTGTGTGTGTGTGTATAGAATTCAAGAGTATTTAGTACTCATTTTATTTTTTAAAGTTTATTTGATTTTTATTTTTTCCATTGTAGTTGATTTACAGTGTTCTGTCAATTTCTACTATACAGCAGTGACCCAGTTATATCTATATCTATATTTATGTCTATATCTATCTATGTATTCTTTTTCTCACATTATCATCCATCATGTTCATAAGTGACTAGATATACTTCCCTGTGCTACACAGCAGGATAAGTGCATTTGCTTATCCACTCCAAATGCCATAGTTTGCATCAATTAACTCCAGACTCCCAGTCCACCCCACCCCTTTGTCCTCCCCTTTGGCAACCACGCGTCTATTCTCCAAGTCCATGATTTTCTTTTCCATGGAAAGGTTCATTTGTGCCGTATATTAGAGTCCAGATATAAGTGATATCATATGATATTTGTCTTTCTCTTTCTGATTTACTTCACTTAGTATGAGCATCTCTAGTTCCATCCATGTTGCTGCAAATGGCATTATTTTGGTATTTTTAACGGTTGAGTACTATTCCGTTGTGTATATATACCACATCTTCTTAATCCAATCGTCTGTTGATGGACATTTGGGTTGTTTCCATGTCTTGGCTATTATGAATAGTGCTACAGTGAACATACACGCGCGTATATATTTTTCTATGAAAGTAGAGGCTGTGGATCTATAGGGGAAATGGTTCTTTATTTTTTTGATGTGGAAATATAAAAAAAGTATTCATAGAGTATTTTATAGTACTAGACTGATCCACTTTAGCAAGGGCTGGTGAATGTCTTAGGAATTTATAGCAAGTAGGCACAGATCACCTGAACCAGGTTTCTCACAGAAGAAGCTGAGATAACGATCAACCACATTTATAAAGCTTTCTTGAAAGTCCTAGGATCATCTTAGAAAGAAAATAAGTTGGGGTTCCCATCGTGGCTCAGTGGAAACAAATCTGACTAGTATCCATGAGGACACAGGTTCGATCCCTGGTCTTGCTCAGTGAGTTAAGGATCCAGCGTTGCCGTGAGCTGTGGTGTAGGTTGCAGATGTGGCTCGGATCCGGCATTGCTGTGGCTGTGGTGTAGGCCAGCAGCTACAACTCCATTTCAACCCTTAGCCTGGGGACCTCCATATGCTGTGGGTGTGGCTCTAAAAAGACTAAATAAGTGTTAAAAAAAAAAAAAGCAAGCATGTGTACATTACTATGACTTTGAGAAGATTTGTGGTGGGGTGAATGGAGATCATCAGGCTGGTGAAGCGCAGCTGTCATTCAGGCACCTTCAGGGGTGAGGTGTCACCAGCATCACAACGAGGTCCCTTCATCCCCAGGACCTTAAGGGCCACTTGAACTATTTGGCTCTCCTGAAATGAAGGTGAGGGAAAGAAAAAAAAAAAAAAACTAAGTTATTAACAGGTGAAAACTAGAAAGAAAAATAGGATGAATAGAAGGCAAACATTTTCTGTTTTGTCTTTTTAAACTCTAAGGGCAGAGGGACACGTTGTTCTAGTCTGCAATTTGTGTTAGACAGAGGCTTTGACGTGTCTGGCTAAGTCTGAAACCCACGAGGAGTCGGTGCATATTTCTGCCCTCTGTGACTGATGTGTCTGAGGACAGCAGGTTCTTTCTTGGGGAAAAATCAAGGAAATTATGACCAAACCTTGATTGTAATTGTTCCTTTGCACAGTAAATGATGTGCTTCTTCACTAGCCTTAATGAAAAATCAGGCAGCAAAAAATACAAGGGACAGAGTCTCTGTGAACCGTCTTTATGAGCAGGATGGTCACTGCTGTGTTTACTTACCCGTCCCAGGGTTATCACAGCAGAAACTTATCCAACCCACCTAACTGTTGTACGATGCACCCACCAGGTTGCTGGGAGACCCCCTTTCTCTTCAGCTGTCAAGAGAGGATACCTCTGAAAAGAACTCAAACTCATGATAACTGAAATATGAAATTAAAATAGGTCCCCTGATATTATCAAATATTATGTAAGCATTTGAGTGTAGGATCTTTCTTGTGTGGGTCATCTCCCTACATTTAAAAAATTTTTATTTATTATTTATTTGGCTGTACTTGCAGCACATGGGAGTTCCTAGCCAGGGATTGAACACGTGCCACATCAGTATGCTGGATGCTTAGCCACCGGCCCCCAGGGAACTCCCTCCCTGCATTTAAAAAATTTATTTATTTATTTATTTATTATTATTATTATTATTTTTTTAGGGCCGCACCCATGGCATATGGAAGTTCCCAGGCTAGGGGTTGAATCAGAGCTGGCCTGCACCACAGCCACAGCAACACAGGATCCAGAGCTGCATCTGTGACCTACATTGCAGCTCACGGCAATGCAGGATCCTTAACCCACTGAGCGAACCTAGGGATCAAACCTATGTCCTCATGGATACTAGTTGGGTTCATTACCACTGAGCCACAATGGGAACTCCCATTTTTAAAAATTATTAAATATGAATACCTAACAGTTATTCTTAACCTGTTCTGTTCCTTGGACCTCTGTAGAAGCCTATGGCGATGTCTCAGAATAATGCTTTCAAGTGCATAAGATAAAATACATTAGGATAACAAAAGAAGTCCTTTATATTAAAATAGTGTTTTCAGAGAGTTTCCATTGTGATTCAATGGGTTATGAACTGATTAGTATCCACAAGGTTGAGGGTTTGATCCCTTGCCTTGCTCAGTGGGTTAAGGATCCAGTATTGCCGTGAGCTGTGGTGTAGGTTGCAGACACGGCTTGGATCCCGAGTTGCTGTGGCTGTGGTGTGGACTGGCAGCTGTAGCTCCGATTTGACCCCTGGTCTGGAAATTTCCATATGCCATAGGTGCAGCCTTAAAATAGAAAAAAAAAGAAAAATACTGTTTTTCAGAATTGTACAAAAATGCAGCCATAGTAGTAATACTGTATTGCACATTTGAAAGTTAAGAGAGTAGATCTTAAAAGTTCTCTTCACAAGGAAAAAAATTTTCTATGTGAGATGACGGATGTTAACTAGACTTGTGGTGATTGTTTCACAATATAATCAGATATCAAACTGTTATATTGTACACCTGAGACTAATATGTTATATGTCAGTTACACCTTATTAAAATTATAAATTTCAAAATTACTTTTATAAATTAATAGCAGTGTTTAAAATTTTTATAAAATAAGAATGTGACATGGGGTAGATGTCTTTTAAGTATTGTGATTTTGAAGTAGTGATGAATATAATTGGTATTGTGAGACAACTGTTACAACCTAATGTGTTATGAAAATATATGTGAATTCTACTGGTGACATGATCATAGGATTGAATAATCCTGTGACGATGTGTTGCCTCCATTCATAATTGAAAGACGTTAATTTTCATTGGCGGGAGAGAAAGTAAAGATGCAATTTTCTTTTCCCCTCAATACCAATCTGTGGACTTCCTGGTTTCTCTCCCTGGACCCTTGAGAGTTCAGGGTCCCCAGGTTAAAAACCATTTGCCTGAAAAGGCCTCCCCGTCTGTACTCTGCAGTTGACTTAAACTTTTGCAAAGGATATAAATGTCCGCACTAATAAATCAATCCTGCAATGTCTACTATAATCAGAATACTGGATCCTGATTGAAAACGTTGGTGTGTTTAGGTGTATCTCTGTAGCCCCAGCTTTCTCCTTAAGATGTAAGACCATCAATATAGCTTGGGTTATTAAAAACCTGTGAACAAACTTACATCCAATGAGGATTTTTTTTTTTGGTTCATTCGATGGATACTTCTTAAATATTTAATGAATCACAAAAGATTGGGTATAGATTATAGATAGCAGGAGCCAGGATTCAGACATTGATTACACAGAGTAGACCATTGGCTTACAATGAAACAGATCTGGACAAGCACAGAGCTGCAGAGTTCCCCTTACGGCACAGCAGTAATGAACCCAACTAGTATCCATGAGGATGAGGTTCAATCCCTGGCCTCACTCAGTGGGTTAAGGATCCGGTGTTGCTATGAGCTGTGGTGTAGGTTGTAGATGTGACTTGGATCCCTCGTTGCTGGTGTAAGCTGGCACCTATGGTCTGCGAACTTCCATATGCTGCAGGTGTGGCCCTAAAAACCAAAAAACCAAAAACCAAAACAAAACAAAAACCCCAAAAAACAAAAAACCACCACCAACAACAAAAGAACAGAGCAGCTACTGACCCATGTCCAGTCCTGGATGTTTCATTCTTATTTGCAATGTTACCTTGATTAATGCATTCCCAAGGGGATAAACAGCTTCTTTGACAAAGCGCTCCCAGTTGTGAATTCCCTGTGGTGACAGCCACTTGTCTGGGCTCAGGATGGAGCCTGGTCTCCTCAAGATCGAGAACCGCTTTGTGCCTCACGGGGCTAGGAGCCAGGTGGGGTGGTTAGTGCACCTCCATCCTCTTCCCCAGCTCCAGCTGTATGAGAATTTTGCGGGAGTTAGTGGTTTCATCTGGGAGGTCAGATGGAAGTGAGTTGGATAAACATTATACCTGGAACACAAAGTGTGATCATTTAAAACTGTGATCATTTAAAAAAATCCCAGCTGCAGTTTCTCCTAGTAAACAATGTTCACAATCCATCTTCCACTTTCCTACAGATATCACGATGGCTTCTTGAACGGGCTGAGCAAATCCTGGAAGAGGTGTGGAGGTGAGGAGATAGGGAGGTCTCTAGACTAAAGATCAGGGAAGGCAATGTGCCTTTTGTTCATGCACAGCCAATTTGAAACTCCCTTTCATTGAAAGGTGCTCCCCAGGCTGTACATCAAAGTGCCAACTTCTCCCTAACTACAGAAAACCTTCAGATTTCTGGGGAAGTGTCTTGACGGGTCCTGGCTTGTCCACACCTGAGGGGCAATTCACCCAGCACGTGCACCACAGCCAGTTAGACTACTTCTATTTCTGGTCCCACCAAATCATGAACAACTCCTTCTCTCTTTAAAGATGCCCTGTCTATAAAGTGGAGCGTGACCTTCCGGGATGACTGAAAACAGAAAATAAACTGATCGACTCTGAGCTCAAACCTATGGAACTCCAGTTCAAGCCCTTTTCTCAGCCTTATTTCACAGCACAGGGAAGTGAGCTCTGGGGAGATGAGACGCTTTCTAGTTCTCCAAAGCCACCCAGTGTCACCGTGGGTTATTTCTAAAAGGTGACGGTATAAGGCTTCGTTTGCACAGCTTCAAAAAAATTATTTGCAAGTGTTACAAGTTGACATTTTGAAATGTTGAAATTTGAAAAAAAAAACTTAGAAAAATTTCTAATTAAGCAACAAGTGGGAATTGACATTTTCTACCATTCACTGAGAAGTTACCCAGCTGATAACCCCCTGTTTTCAAATCCCAACTCAAAGTCCCTACATAAATATAGAATGACATGGTGGGGCTGGGTAGGAAATTGGGGGCTTACCATCTAACCTATTCTCACCCCTCTCTCTGTCCCCCTGCAAAACACTATTGATGTTTTCCTAAGTGGAAAAAGAAATTTTGACTAGAAATTGACTTTCTTTCAGCAATTCTAATTTAATTAATATACCACAACCCTTTAGACTCTAATTCACCTAGCGTCCCATGAAACACTGCAGCTACTTTTATAGTAGGCAACGTGAGAAGTTCTACCTAGGAATCTTACAAATGACAGACATATAGGCTGATCTGAAAGCTGTGCGGCTTTACCATGGAGTGATGTAGGATTATAGTGAATTTGCAGACATGCTCTGCTGGAGGGAGGGATCCAGGGATGAGACCAGGGTGATATTCCTCCGGTTTTGCTCAGGACGGAGCCAGCTTAGGCTTGTGGTCATAGTTCCTTCATCCTCAAAGAGAGTCCTCATTTGGATGCTGAAATACGTGGTCAACCCATTTAATGCTTTGATGAATTCCATGGTTTTTCAAGTTAAGAGGAGAAGCAAGCTTTCTGCTTCCAGTCTCTACCAACTGAGGAACAAGAGGCAGTTTGCCTAACTTCTCTGTGGCTTTTTCTTTATCTCTAAAATGGAGATATAACACACCCCACCTTGCAGAATAATCCAGATATTTACACGATAAGCATGTATGCAAAAGCTCCATGGTAATGCTCGCCTAGTATTGGACACAAAGTGTTTTGGTTTGGTTGGTTTGCATCTACTGCCAGTGATTGGAACTTAAGGTACTCATATGTTAACTCATCTGATGTTCTAGGAGAAATATAAGCTGCTGTTGTTAATTCTTCTTTCCTTCGTTTCTCTTTTAACTGAGAAACAGTGCCATGTTTTTTTAATTGACAGAACTTAGGACTAGGAGACCCAAGGGTCAAGTTGGCCTCTGTCTCCCTGTTTGACTATGGACACATCACTTGAGACTTCTAAGTTTTCTCTCACTTTCAGTAGTTCTGAGGATTGGCTAAAATGGATAAACGATAACATATTTGTCCTCCGATTTTGATTAGATCCTCATTCATTTAACAGATACTTATTGTATGTCTCTTCCATAAATGCCTGTCTGCTGCATACATTCTAGTTATGGGTAAATCAAGGGTGAACAAAACAAAAACGGTGCCTGCCTCAAAGGGATTGTCAGTCTGGCTGTCCTGAATTGTGTTTTCTAAGCATTCTTGACGGACAGTCACCTCTCTTCTTATACGTCAACACGATATTTTAGATTTCTCCACCTAATCCTATATAACAATTTCTAAATCTTTAAATCTAACTAAACCTCCTCTGGTTCCTACTTAAGTGCTTTTCTTTCTGCTTTTGCTCAGTGGGAAAGCAGTACATCTACCTTTCTGACGACATGCATATCTTTTAGTAAAAATCTGTCAGGCTTTGTTGAGGCACTGCACTGTGTAATGCCATGCGATTATCTTAAGTACCATGATGAACTCAACTATAGGTGGCATCTTTTAATTTTTATATTAATGTTGGTATAAACTGTTTTGTAAAACTTAGATCTGTGGCTGATTTTATGATGGCCATATTGTATCATTTGCAAGATGGTTCCAGTTAGGGTAAGAAATTGTGTAGGTAGAAATGTTAACAATGGAGGTATATGTGTGTGTGTGTGTGTGTGTGTGTGTGTGTGTGTGTGTGTGTGTGTGTGTGTATATGAAGGGGGTGGAGTACACTGGCCCTGCTGGGAGATTGGTCACTTCTGCACTGATCAAATGAGGACCACACTGATAGGAGGGAATGGAGATGAAGCAGATTCTGGGTATTTAGGCCACAAAAGAACCCAAGGCAATGAATTTAGCAAGGGCTGAGCTGGGAGAAGAGAAGCAATCAGACTTTAAGACAGAATCAGGTATAGGTGGGCTCCCACTGTTGACCTAAGAACACAGTCTGGCTGCATTTTGAGAAGTCTTGCTGGGAGGAAGGGATTGTGTGCAAGGAGCCAGAGACGGACAAGGCTTATCACGTGACTCTCTGAGTGGCTGAGGTAGTTGATTAGAGCAGAGGGGGTAGGCTCAACAAAAGATAAAATCTAACATCGCTGTGTTTTGAACTGCCAAGAACTACCTTCATTTATCAGACCGCAGAGGACATCAGATCATCTCACTTATCATCTTGCTTCTGGGCAAAATGGCACATGAATGATTCTGGAAGGAGGTGTGTCTCACATATCAAATGACTTTATAACGAAAGCTCAGCGAGAGATAAAGACAACCTTCCTTTGGGTCTAATATTTCCTATATCATTCTGTCAATTCTATCCTGGTGCTACTTCAAGGAAATGGACCCTAGGTTTCTCTTATAGGTTATTTAAATAGTCGCAGAGATGTACATTTCTGAACAGGTAAGAATACGTGTCTCATGGAAAGAGGCACGGTGACTTCCCCCTCCCCTCCCCTGTCTATGGATTAACAAGATGCCCACGCTTCTCACTTGTATGCATGAGGCAGTCACATTTTATGTGAGCAATAGGTTCATAAAGACCTTGCATTTTTCAAAACTCACATAATTCCACACTAATTTCCTTATTGTAAAAAATTGTGATGCAGGGGGATGCGTTCCTGGACTTCATAAATCTACCACATTTGCAGTGGAATTTTCCTTTTAAATATACTTTTTATGCATATCAAATAACATAAAAATAACCCGTGAATAAATAAACTCTAAAGCCTTGACCCTTTTCATAGCTTTTCATTGCATTTCATCTCACTCCATGGCTTTTGATTTGAGGGGGGTGTTTAATAGCGTTGCCGTTCAGTGCATTTGGGGATACTGTTATGGGATATAAAAACAATTATAAATTATAATAGCACTGAACATTAAAGGAATAGTACAATAGTCACAAAATAAATCCAGGCATGTTCCCAGGGTCTAAAAGTGAGTGTGGTACCTGATACTTTTATTTCTGATATTTCTGCTTACCAGCCAAAGTACTGCTACCTTGTGAAAATGAAAGAAATGCTATTTGTGGTCAACCCGCTCAACTGCCAGCTTTTTTTTTTTTTTTTTTTTTTTGTCTTTTTGCTATTTCTTGGGCCGCTCCTGTGGCATATGGAGGTTCCCAGGCTAGGCGTCCAATCGGAGCTGTAGCCACTGGCCTACACCAGAGCCACAGCAACGCGGGATCCGAGTCGTGTCTGCAACCTACACTACAGCTCATGACAACGCCGGATCATTAACCCACTGAGCAAGCGCAAGGACCGAACCCGCAACCTCATGGTTCCTAGTCGGATTCGTTAACCACTGCGCCACGACGGGAACTCCTCAACTGCCAGCTTTGAAGGGACGTGATTCATGGACGGTTTTTAAAATGTGTGTGTGTGCATGTGTGCACGCATACACATGCACATGCATGTGTGTCTGTAGGGTCCTGTGACTTCAAATTGTTCATGTTAATTTATATATAATATAAAAGACGTAGTATATGTAGTATGAAGGTTAAAATATGACATTTCAAGTCGACATATTTTGGTTTTGTGTAATAGACAATGTCGTATATCTATATCCAGTGATGGCTAGCATGATTACTGATATAATATGATAAAGGGTTTTTTCTATTCTTGAATCAAAAATCTGATGTATATTCTTATATTATGTCTCTTGCCCCCCAGTATTCAAATCTTGAAGTCCTACCCCCTCATATTGATGTATTGGAAATAGAGTCTTTAAGAAGTTGATTAAGGAGTTCCCATCATGGCTCAGAGGAAATGAATCTGACTAGCATCCATGAGGACGCAGGTTCGATCCCTGGCGTCACTCAGTGGGTCAAGGATCCATGTTGCCATGAGCTGTCGTGTAGGTGGCAGATGCGGCTCAGATCCGCCGTTACTGTGGATGTGCTGTATGCCGGCAGCTACAGCTCTGATTCGACCCCTAGCCTGGGAACCTTCATATCTCCATGTGAGTGGCCCTAAAAAGATTAAAAAAAAAATAAGAAGGTGATTAAGATGAAATGAGATCATGAAGGGGATGCCATGATCCAGCAGGCAGGGCTGGTGTCCTTATAAAAGAAGATGAGATACCAGAGATCTCTTTCTCCACCTCTGCACAAAAACAGAGGTCATGTACGCATTGCTGAGAAGGCGGCTGCTTCCAAGCCAAGAGCAGAGACCTCAGAAGAAAACCCACCTTCCAGCACCTTGATCTCTTGGACTTCCCAGCCTCCAGGGTTGTGAGAAGTAAATTTCTATTGGGTAAGTTAAGCCCCTCTGGTCTGTGGTATTTTGTATGAAATCCAAAGCTGACTAATTTATATATCATCCTGTAGTATTAAATATGTTTGAGTTATTGGTTCAGCTTTAATTTTTCTAACTTATAATTAGTGCTTATACAATTTCTTTTCAGTTGAGACCTATTTTTGTTTAATTTGAAAGGTCGAATTATGAATTTTTTATCTTCATTTCTGGGAGCTTAGCTATTCACATTTCCTGAACTTGGCATTATGAGGAGTCACCAGTCACTCATTTAGGAAGATGCTCAGGGGATGTAAGAGGCTGATGTAGGTACCCAGCAATGGGAAGATGACCTATGCTCTCTGCCTTCAACAAAGCTGTCTGCTGGATGATAGGGAGAAGAAAGGCACAAATAACAACACCGTAAGGGAGACCACGGCGACTCACCAGAAAGGAAGCGTGGACAGAATGGAGCTAAATGACAGGCCCTCTCTCTTGGCATTGCCTCCCCAGCAGCTTCTCAGCCATTTGCCAGGACTAAGCTCTTTCCTGCCTTACCGAGTTCATAGATGCTCTTCCTCTCCCTGAATGCTCTTCCCTGCCCCTTCACCTAACAACTGGCTGAGCTCAGGTATCGCTCCCGTGTGGAAGGTTCCTTGAAACCCCTGAGTATGATGGGGTCTTCCTGTTCTATGCTGATAGGTACTTACAACTCCAGTAGGGTTTAATTATCACAGTTACGAGTGGTGCTTGGGTAAATGTTGAACAACCAGGTCTTTTGAGTAGGAAGGAGATGCTTTGGTTTGTAATATTTGCTGATTTGGGTGGTGTCAACACTCCCAGCTCAGTGATAGTCAAGCTGTACTGTGATGTCACTGAGAGCCGAGAAGACGCACAGCAGCAGACCATGATATAGAATTTCCACCAGAAAGGGGCAAATATGCATTTAAGTTAGTTCAAGAGTGTAGAAAACAGTGAATTAGTTCAGAAATGGTGAGCTTCAAGTATTTATTACTTTTGTTTTCTATGTAGTTAATTGAAAGCTTATATAATTTAATTTGTAATGTTGATTCTGTTTAATGACTGGTTTGCCAGATTCTGAAAATTTAGCAAACAGCTCTGACAACTGGTAGAGGCTGGTTCCTGCATGACACTGACCATCACATAATTATGTGTGTAATCAGTTGTTTAATGTTCACCTTCTCCATGACAATATAAGCATGTCAAGGCAGGGACTGTTTGCTTACTCTATCAGTCATTTTGGGTGAGGATAATAAAAGCCATTTAGGTAATCTGGATAGGAAGGGCTTTATACAAGGAACTGGAGGCTTCTACCACTTGGCAAGATCATGAAAGCAGGTGGATGGTTGCAGTTGACTTTTAGGAACCGACACAGAAGCTGTCTCAGCTTCTCTCAGTCTCAGGGGGAACTGCTACTGCCGATCTTAGGGATTCTCAAGAACTAGCCTTTTGTCCATGATTCTTCCTACTTCTGCCATCAGAGATGTACAGATCCCATGTGGGTGCCTCACTAGATGACCCTAGCCTGGTGCCATGCTGGGAAGGGCACTCTGAAGAATCTGACTTCAGGGTTCTCCTCTGCAATGCAGAGACTCTGCAGAAGGGAGCAGAGAGAATATTAAGTTGCTCCCCACCCTCTCTTGCTCATTGCATATCACCGGCACCTAGAATATTCTCTTGTGCATAGGAGGTGCTCAGTACGTGTTGGTCGAATGATCGACTCCCACGTGTTGAAAGTATAGATGAGTACTCAACTTTGAAGCAGAGGATTTATGTGGACAGCTCATTCAGTTATTCTCTTCTAAGACCTGTAGCTTTTGGATAAACCAACTATCAAACTGTATTCTGAAAGTTAATATATGACTTAGTTGCTTAGAATTTAAAACATGTTTCTGTGTATAAATGGTGGTAAGGTCTCTAGACTGGTCCCTAATAGCCCATTTTACTCATCATATTGCTAAAATATAACACTAATAATATAAAAGCTAACCACCTTATAGAATATTCCGCAAGAGAATGTACTACTTCAGGTTCCAGTTGTGGTGCCCAGACCTAAATTTCTGCTTTCGCATTTCTGACAAGTATAGGAATTGCTCCTCTCCAATTCCTGTTTAGACTTAAAGCAGTAGGAATAGGAACATCTTGATGTAGATGCTGCTTTAGTGATGACAAGCACAGATAAGTTCTGAGTTCCCTAGTAGTAGTAGATAGAAATTCTGTGTAAAGGAGGGGGTTCTAGTGGCCGTGATGGAAAAGTCAGTTCTATGTAAGGGACTTTACATAGAATCGATGATACTACATAGAATAAAGCCAGTGCTTTATATTAGGATTTTTGTATTATGCTTATTTAATTAAGATCAGAGTTTTCATTACAAAAGAATATAAGCTATAGAGTTAAAATTAAATTAGAAGAATAAACTGTATCAAATTTGCATGGAGATTTTCTATAGAAGATCTTACCAGGTGAGTGAACCATACCTTGGGGATATTAACTCTGGCAGGTCTTAAAAGAATCACCTAGTAAATTACTGGTACAGGGAACTAAAAGGGACTCTGAAGAATACTAAAAAGTGCTTTAAGTTTCTGGGGGCCGGGCTCATGTCTTATTCATTGTGTTATCCTTCAAAAATTAGCAGTATGTTTAACAAACAGGTGCCCAATGATTGTCAAGTGAAACAGTGCACGTTATCAAAGAGATAAATTTAGAAAAGAAAGCATAAACTAAAAACTAAGCTAATCTAAGGACCCTCATAATAGTCCATTAGAAAAGATGAGTACAAATTGTAGATTTACAAATAGAAAAATTGATACACAGTAAGACAGAGTTAGAGTTTGGAAGTCATTAGTAGTTTTCATCAAATAATTTGAATTCTTGGCACCTTACCATGAGGTGGGGCTGTGACTAGCTCCAGCAAAGAGTTGTCAGAAGACATGATGCTTCTAGATGGTGCTTCTGGTCTGGAGTACTTAATTGCTAATTTAAGATACTAGAAATTTATCTTCCCTCTACTATGTTGACTGACCTATCAGCCTGGGTCTCATGTGATGGATAGGTAAAATAAGTGAGAAATAAATATGTAACGACAATTTTTCTCTCAAACAAGATCACCTTTGAGACTTAGAGGAGGCTCTATTAATAATTTGGTTGAGACAAGAGACATAAACCAGAACTGTCCTAAGAAAACAGGGACATACAGTCCCTTAGTACTAATTCTTTGTTATTTAAGCTCCTGAGATTGGGGTTGTTTGTTACTGCAGCATAACCTCTTCCGACTGATACATGGAGCCAGTGCCAGAACTGAAAATGACATTCTCATTTTTCTTTTGTTGCCTTTAAATAAGTATATATGTGTTATTTGGGTGGCCCATGACATAAACTCAAATTCATTGAGGCAAAAACAAAGGAATTTTGAAGCACTTTGAATCCAAGAAAGGTTTAACAATGAAGCACTAGTAGGGTGCAGATGGAGCCTCAGGTCTGACCAGCAGCGGAGATGGGATAGGATGCTGTCAAACCCTTCACTTCCACCTTCTGGTTCTACTTCTGTCTGTATGGAGTCTACCTGCTTCTCACCAAAGCCAGATTTCCTCCGTGGCAGGACAGACGGTGGCCACCAGCAGCTCCTAAATTTTAAATTTGTTTTTCTCCTCAAGAAGGACAGACTTACAGATGTTCTCTGAATCTAACTTCAGAAATCTCAGGCAAGATTTTCTGATTGGCTCAGACCTGGAAAGGTGTCAATCTCTTAACCAATCAGCTGAGACTAGGAGGTTGAGTCATTTAGGATCAGGGCAGTGTCCCTGGGAACTACACTGGGATAAGGAGAGGAACAGATGCGCGAAGAAGAGTGGGGTGCTAGGAAGACAGAACATAGTAGATATTTTCTTCATATGTACTCAAGGATGTGGGTGGACGCCATTGGTAAGGCACTTGCTTAAACCTTTCCTAGAGTTAATGCTGGAATTTGTTAAAAAAAAAAAAAAAAGATGGCATTCTTCTTCCTCCCCAACTCTCTTTTGTGACTCCTTTTAGATAAAAGCCTCACATTTGAAAATAGCTGGGTAGAAAAATGATGAGTTGTGGGGCCAAGGGACTGGGTAAAGCTAACTGACCCACCTGGGCATTGAACCAGAAATTCTGCTCTTCATAGAATTATATTCTAATCAACCGAGCTGAGCTGTGGGAACATAAATGACATAATGACATTCAGAGTGACTTTTAAAAGCTGATCATAAACTTCCATTATCTGTAATTCGTTAACTTAGTCCTTAAAAAAAAAAAAAACCTGAAGAGTTAGATTACATTATCTTAAGTCTGCCTTCAAAGGTTAGATTATGGGGTTTATGATTTGGTTGGAGACTCCAGCACTGGGTTTCTGCCCTATTGTCCTCTTCTCCTGCCTCACCTGAGCAGTGACATTCATATTTTCAATATAAATTTGACAGGTCTAATAGAAAGCCTACTCCCAACAAACTTACCAGCCAAACTCTCCTACAGCTTGGAAGGTACCTATGATTAAGGTCTATGTCGTGCTGAAAATAATTGCTTTAATTAGCCATTAAACAGGCTTCAGGGTCAACCTGACAATGGGTTTATTTCTGTGTTTGATTTAGTGGAAGCTGTTAATGGTTTTGTTTTTATTATCTTTACCCCCTGCTTCAGAATTATTTACTTAAGCACATGGAAGGCAACAGATATTTGTTATTATAAAATCAATTTCATGCCTGACTAGACCATCTCTTCCACCTTTGTCATTACTCTTTGAGCTTTGGGTGTTATCTTGGGCTCATTTATGTTTATACAACGAGATGGCAACAGACCCTACCAATAATTATTTGGGGAATTTGAGTCATACAGCAACAGGCAGCACATTTTCATTCTCATTTTCGGAGTATTTTTGTGTATTCCTTTTCCCCCATTCCTATTAAAATTTTTAATAGAATCATGTTCTTTCAAGTAAAAGTATCACATCATCCTTTCTCTAGTTATCTACATGATGTGAAGAATGGATTATGTATCTGGAGTGAAAATTCAATATATAAAAGGACTGAAACACACCTCCGTAAGCTATCATTTTGGTTAAAAGCATTCTTCTTTGAAATCTTTGTTTACTGGAGTCGTGTTCCTTTGTTTTCCCTAGCTTTTATGTAAGGCTCAAGGTGACAATCATGGCTTTTCTGAAATGTCAGTAGCTGTGAAGTTAAATAATCTAAATGCCAGTAACATTCTTCTTCTTCTTTTTTTTTAAGGTGATAATGGTTCTGAATTAATTCTCAAACACACGTAAAATTAGATCTGCAAAGTCTCTTTATGCCTGTCAAGCATTGCCTAGATAGAACCTCGTGGGTGTCGGGTCAGAGTGAGTTGGTCTCGTTCTGTTTGGATCAACCCACTGTTCCCATCATGCCCTGATGCTCTCAGTAGCTGGCAGGACCCAGAACACTACCCTGACTGGTGTCCCACTCCCAATAGGCCAGTTATCAGGAACCATAATGCCACTCTCTGATCCCATCACCTAATTTTTCTCACTGATTAACCTTGACCTTCTGCACTCAGCAAATATTTATTGAGCAGGTACCCAAACATGGCTGTGCACTGACTGTGTGGTGCTCAGCAAGTTGAGCCTTAGTTTTCATACTTAGAAAATGGGACCAATAAAGGCATTTTTATTATCTACCTCACAACAGCTATTGTAAGGACTCAAAACAGTAAACCATGTGAAAATATCTTTATAAGCTGCTGTATAGAGATTGTTTCAGTTCATTGGAGCTATGCATCTAGATTTCTGTTAAAAAATCCTGATCAACTAATTAGTCTTGATAAGCTAATTTCTCTTAGAAAATTCTATGCCTGTGGTTAACATTTGGCATAGAGGAGTTTCCGTCGTGGCGCAGTGGTTGACGAATCCGACTAGGAACCATAAGGTTGCGGGTTCGGTCCCTGCCCTTGCTCAGTGGGTTGGCGATCCAGCGTTGCCATGAGCTGTGGTGTAGGTTGCAGACGCGGCTCGGATCCCGTGTTGCTGTGGCTCTGGTGTAGGCCGGTGGCTACAGCTCCGATTGGACCCTTAGCCTGGGAATCTCCATATGCCGCGGGAGTGGCCCAAGAAATAGCAAAAAGACCAAAAAAAAAAAAAAATTTGGCATAGGTTATATAGAAGGTTCTTATGCTTTTGAGCCTATCAGAATTATCTAGCTGATACAGGGTGCTGTATAGAGACAGACACCAGTGTCCCATGCACAAAGATTCTGGATTTTGGTTTGCCTTGGGGCTCAGAAACATAGCATTTTAACAAGCACCAAGGATTTGTTTCCTGGAGCTACCATAACAAGGTAGTGCAGACTGTGTGGCTAGAACAACAGAAATTTATTGTGTCATAGTCTGGAGGCTAGAAGTTCCAGACCAAGGTGTTGGCAGGGTCGGTTCCTTCTGAGGGCTGATCCAGACCTCTCTTATGGCTTCTGATGCTTTGCTGCCAATCTGTGGTGTTCCTTAGCTCTAAAGTCCAATTTCTGTCTTCACGTTCACATGGCATTCTCCCTATATGCACGCGTCTCCCAATTTCCTCTTTTTATGAGGAAACAGTCATATTGGATGAGGGCTCATCCTAATGACCTTTCTTAACTTCATTTGTGTAGACTCTATTTCCAAACAACATCATATTCTGAGGTACTAGCAGACCTCAATATATGAAATTTGGACTTCAACATATGAATTTTGAGGGGACACAATTCAACCTAAAACATGCCCTAAATTTTTTCCTTATGTACTCCCTCATACCCCATGGCCCTGGCTGGGCCAGGTAATTAGAGCCTTCTAGTCGGGTGTCTCAGGGGAGGGCTGTCATAGTTGAGGGGAGATGACACCCAGGCATTGGAAAGTCGTGGAAGATGTAATAATTAGAGACTTGTCCATCAATGTATGAAAGAAACAATAGATTTGAAAAAAGTGTGTTATAAAACAAAGTTTTTCCCACCTCAGAAGATGTAGGTCCTACATAATGGGTAGAGGAGAGGAGAACTGAGGAAGAATTAAGCTAGATGGGTGCAGCTCTCCATGAGAGGGGGCTTTCTCCTTCTTTCACCCCCTAGTTTAGGTCAAGTCATAACCCAAGACCTAAACATAAACATTTTTATTTTTATGCCCATGTTTAAGTTAATATGGTAGTGGTTTAACACCATTTTATATGTTGTGTTCTTAACACTACATGGTGCATATTTTCCATGTCATGATATTCTTCACATTTTAATGCCTAAAAAATAGACCATCAGGTAGTTATACCCTAATTATGTTGGGAGCTACATCTATGTATTGCAGTAATTGCAATGAAATCTCACAATGAAGAGAAAGACCTAAGGGATACATTGGTAAGGGAGGAATTGTCCATGAGTCTTTACCTCTCTACTCTTGTTGGGCCAACCTTGCCAAGAGAGTAGATTTACTCACCTACCCTGTTCTCTGTTCCTGAGTCCCATTAACTCTCACACCTGGAAAGGATGAAATACCTACTTAAAAGTCCAATTCTGCTTACTCCTGGGACAGATTTCGCCACTCTTGCCAAAGCCCCTGTTTTGTCATATTTGAATAAGCTTTTCCCTTTCTGGAATGCCTTTTGTATATCTCTCTACCCATCAAAACATGCTCTCTTCATATTTCCAGGCTTCACGTGGCATTGGCCTACCTAGTGAAGCCTTTCTTGAGTAGCTCAAGGGATCTAGCCTTCCCCTAAAGTCTTGGTTGAATTTTATCCTCTTCTATTTTATAAATTGGTTGCAATCAGGGATCATACGTTAGCCTTCTGAGTACTTCTCACTAATTCTGTTACGATGTGGAGCCTATTGTAGGTGCACAGCAAATACCATCTTTCAAAAAATGCAAGTCTTCAGAAAGGTGACAGATTTTCCAGATATCCCTTGAAGAGAGTGATGATTAAGTATATTGTATTAATTAAATGGAATATATGCATTCATTAAAATTATAACTATGGTGATTATATATTAACATGAAAATGTCACAGATTCTATTTTAATTTTAAGTGAAGAAAATATAACATAAAATTATACTTCAATTACAGCTATGGAAAAACATGAATAAAGCCTGGGAGAGAATGCAAATATGAAGACAGTTGTATTTAGGTGATAATGTGTAAATTACTTTCTTTTAATACTAGGATGCTATTTTTATAATAATTGAAAAAGACGTAGTGATAGACAGTTTGGACTCTGGTCAGCTATGGAAAAGAAAGTACTCACTTTAGGGAAATGGAAAATGAAGTATATTATATAGAGACTTCAGGAGCCTTCAATGCATGAACTAATTCTGAAAGGCTGTGCTTTAGTTTTTATCTTATTAATTTATGTTGGAAAAGAATTTGAAAAAAAGAGGATATGTACACATGTGTAAATGAATCAGTTTCCTCCACAGCAGAAATTATCACTATACTTTATTTATTTATTTATTTGTCTTTTTGCCATTTCTTGGGCCGCTCCCGCAGCATATGGAGGTTCCCAGGCTAGGGGTCTAATCGGAGCTGTAGCCACCGGCCTACACCAGAGCCACAGCAAGGACAGATTTGAGCCACATCTGTGACCTACACCACAGCTCACAGCAACGCCGGATCGTTAACCCACTGAGCAAGGGCAGGGACCAAACCCGCAACCTCATGGTTCCTAGTCGGATTCGTTAACCACTGAGTCACGATGGGAACTCCTCACTATACTTTAATAAAACTTTTAAAAATGAAAAAAGAAAACAATAATGAATACTCACTTAATATAGGAGATATGATAAAGACACAGCTACCATGTCTTAGGAGATCCATCTTGGAATCCTACCACTTATATAATAAGCTCCAATTTCAATTTCCCCTCAAAAGTAGAACTATCAGTCGGATATCTGAAATTCAAGACTCATGACAGTCTTAATACCTTAAACTTCTTTGTTTAAAACCTGCATCTTTTGGGGGCACTTGTATTTTGTTTGTGTGGCAAGAAACAGTTTCCAGTGTTTGAATCATCATGTTTTTTTCTCCACCTAACAATCTCTTGTGGGGTTTTCATCAGGGAAGAAAAGGCAGCACACTGGAGTAAGATTTTGCTATGATTATCTCATCATTTCTTTTCATGTGTGGTGCCACTGGCAAAACTCTTTTTTAAAGAAGGTTCAGTAAAATGATTGGCACTCGGTAAGTGGTTGATATTGAATAGGAAAAGCCAAGAGCTAATTTGAAGCCTTTATATAATGTTCTTTGTTTAAAAAAATGAAGAGAAAAAATCCAAATTTAGAATACTAAGAACTAAAGCAGTCTTGCACCGTACTGTTTTAATTGGCTGCTGCTCATGAGAAGAATCAATAATTTCTTTTGAAGTTTCACATCAACTGCTTAATTTTGATCAAGTCTTATAATTAATCAGCTGTGAATAAAGTGAATCAACTGTAATTTTAACCTTAGGTTTTTTTTAATAGGTACAATGATATAAGTAATAGGTTATCTAACCTTATTCAAAGCCTTGTAAATGATTTTATTTGCATTTTGCAGGAACTACAACTTATCAATTTACTCATGAGTTTCAGCAATCACATTTTCAATACCTTTGCAGAATATATTTATTGAAATGTTAATGTAATTTTGTGTGCTTCAGGTATTTTACCTGTTTTATTTTAACTGTCAAGTAATGATATAGTAGTAATAACCAGTATATTTCCAGGCACCCTGGAGGCAGAGAAGTGAGTCAAAAGCATCACAGGGTATGGATCCTATTCTCAAAGACCTTACAATATAAATGGAGGAAGAGACAGACTGGACATACACAAATCAAATCAGAAAATAACTGACCTTCAAACTTTCTTGTTAATTGATTGTAGTTAAAGTAATTTCAGAAAAGTAAGAAAGCTGAAATAGTCTTTGAGCTCCTTGGAGGACATATTCTATATCATGCCATTTAGACAAGAAGTATATCCACCCCTTACTGCTTTTTTGTCCATTTTACTAGGAGGTACATAGATAAAATAGCCAGGAGCTGGAGCAACCACCTTGGGCCATGATATTAGAGTCATATGAATACAGCAGAAAACTGCATAGAAGGAGCCTGAGCCCCCATTACCCTCATCAAGCAGAATTGTCATGCCAGCTGAGAATTTTATATCTAAGAAAAATACACAAATATCTTGTTTTAGCCATTATTATTTTGGGTCTCCCTGTTTGAGTAACCAACCCTATATCCCAATACAGTTGGATAGAAATGAGATCAGCAGAAGAGTAGAGAGAAGTATTTCATGTAAGGAAATAGTAAAAACAGAGGCCCTGGGTGGGGATTATTTTATATCTCAGAGTATCTCCACATATATTACAGAGTGAATAAAGTTATAGGTATTACTTACTTATCTTCTCTGTGGTCAGAGAATACACTTTGTGTGCTTTGAACACTTTAAAATTTATTGAGACTTGCTTTATATTCTAACATATGGTCTATCCTTATGTACTGGGGAAGAATGTGTATTCTGCTGTTGTGTGTTTGGTCTGTTTGGTCTAGTTTATTTATAATTTTGTTCAAGGTTTTGTTTATCTTTTGTCTAGTTGTTCTAATACATTGTTGAAAGTGGGACATTGACGTCTCCAGCTATTATTGCTGAATTGTCTATTTCTCCCTTCTGTCAAGTTTTGTTTCATGTGTTTTGAGGCTCTTTTAAGTTCATACATATTTGTAATTTCTCATATTTTCATATATTATATTTCCTTATAATTTCATATATTTTCTTGATGGATTGACCGTTTTATCCTTATAAAATATCATGTGTTGTTTCTAGTAACAGTTTTCGTCTTAAATCTATTTTATCTGTTATTAGTATAGTCATTCCAGCCTTCCTTTGATTTAAATCCTACTGTATAAGTAATTGCATTAAGTGTAAATGGATTGAATACTCCAAATAAAGGCAAAGATTGTTTCCAGTTTTTAGTTTTTTATAAGTCTTGTCATTTTTATTCCTTTCTCCCTCTATTACTCCTATTCTTGTGTTAGATACTTTTGGTTGACTTGTGGATTAAATTAAAATAATAATTTATAACAATCTAGTTTGGATTAATACTCACTTAATTTCAATACTGTACAACTTTATTCTATTATTTCTACATAGCTCTATTTCCCACTCCTTTTTTTGTGCAGTTCTCTCTCTCTCTATATATATATATGCACAGCCCTGTGTATGTACAAGGACTTCTAATTCCCTGGAAATATGTTGGAGCTTTTCAAAGCTCCTCTTATTCTCCAGATTATCCTTTTAAGTTTTTTAATTAGTCTATTATTTGCCCCAGTTGTTTTCCACAACCCAATGTGACCTGGAGGGCAGGGGATGGCAAGTAAAATGCCACAAAGTTCTGACTGATAATCAGCTGTTCTTCTTGAAGAAATGCTTTTCACCATCTTACAAGCATTTGGGAAATTTGCAGTGTTCTAAGAAAGTTATTTTTGACATTTTTTTTTTTTTTTTTGCCAATTCTGTCATCACTTTTATGAAAGAGAATTTTCAAAGGTCTTTGCCATTTTGCTGCAGTCACCCTCTTATCCACTTTTAGGACTTTTTCTAGGTATTGCTTATCATTGTTTGGGAACTTTGAGATATTTTTTAACAAGTTATTTGAAATCTCAGTGGGGGGATTTTGCTTTACGCATTACAATCATATTGAGTAAAACATGTCGTGTTGTTGGTAGCAGTACTTGGGAATACAAAATTTGCGTGTACAATTAACATATTTAAAAATTCAATTCTTACTGTTTACAGATAAATGGCTTATTAACTTTCAAATATAACTACTTACCTAGTGATCAAATAGTGATTAATATGGCTATTTACTGTTCTAACTAACCACTTTACAAATATTGATGTCTTTAATTCTCATAACCCTGTAGGGAAAATACCATTATTAACCTCAATTTGTACTGAGGAAACAAAGTCACGGGTACATTAAGAAGTTTTCCAAAGTTCATATAGATAATGAATGTCAGAAACAGAATTCAAATCCAGACAATCTGGTTCCAGAGTTTCTGCTTTTAATCATTATGCTATGCTGTGTCTCCAAATAATAACAGTAATGGTCATATTTAATTAATTTATTCTAACATTTATCGAGCATATGTACTATGTGCTAGGTACTGTAGACTTGGAGATGAAAATGGTCTCTATGGTTTATAATTGAGGGACAGAAAATGTAAACATTAAACAAATAATTTTGCAAATTATAAGTGA
Source organism: Sus scrofa (assembly GCF_054392235.1). Classification (NCBI taxonomy): domain Eukaryota; kingdom Metazoa; phylum Chordata; class Mammalia; order Artiodactyla; family Suidae; genus Sus; species Sus scrofa. The sequence goes on from NC_139393.1 coordinate 72,920,160, forward strand.
TACAAAGGGTAAGTTTCAGATTGTATAAGAGCACCCTGAAAGTGTTATTAGGAAAAGTTAGTCTCATCTGGAGGAACCAGAACGGGTTTATTTCAGAAAGTAAATTGCTGGGAGTTCCCGCTGTGGCACAGTCAGTTAATGATCCAGCTTATCTCTGTGGAGGCGTGGGTTGAATCCCTGGCCTGGCACAGTGGTTTAAGGATCTGGCTCAGATTCAGTTCCTAGCTTGCGAACTTCCATATCTCACAGGTGTGGCTGAAAAAGAAAAAAAAATTAGATTGCCAAACTGATAACTGAAAGCCAAGTGGGATTTATCTAGACTCCAGATACAGCAATTCCTGTTAATGAATTCTGGTGTTTTTGTTAGCTGCCAATATATTTCTTACCCTACCTCTTTCCCCTTTCTTGTTTCTTGTCCTCTCAATCTCATAACTTCTATTTTGTCTTTTGAATATCATCACATAAAAGGGCAGTCATGTGACTTTCTGTCTGACTTATTTCACTTGGCATAATACCCTCTGTCTCCATCCATGTTGTCACAAATGGCAACAACTCATCTCTTTTAATGGCTAAGTAATAGTTCATTGCGTGTACATAACACATCTTCTTTGGCCAATCATCCATTGATGAATATTTCAGTTACCTCCATACCTTGGCTATTGTAAATAATGGTTCTGTGAGCAAAATAAAACACAAACAGACTCACAGGTTCAGAGGACAGACTGGGTGTCAGAGGGGAAGGTTGGGTGAAATAGGTGCATAAGATTAAGAGTTATTTCCAATTATAAAGTAAATGTCACAGGGATGTAATATATTGCATAAGGAATATAGTCAATCATACTATAACTTTGTATACCTCCAGATGGTTACTAGACTTTGGTGATCATTTTGCAATGTATTTAAATGTTGAATCACTATGTTGTACACCTGAAATTGACATAATACTGTACATCAGCTATACTTCAGTTAAAAAGAAGGGTAGTAATTGGCGTTCAATTAGTATGTTTCATTCTGTATTGGGCATTATTTGGTAGTGGCTGGAAATTCTCAACTGGATCTGCAGTTGTTTGTTGCTTAGGGGTTTCTTCTCAGTGTCACTTCATTAATATTTTTGTGCTCCTTTAATTTTAATTTTTAAAGATTATTAATATTTTACTTTTATAAGAGTCAGATACATTTTGAAAAATGGTTAAATTATATCAAAATGGCATGGAATTACAACTCCCTAAAATGTGAACTTTTGCTCTTGTGGCTTCAGTTGTTATGTGGACATACCTTCTGGGTTTGTCAGTTCTTTGCTTTGGTGTCCTCAATAGCTTGGCAGCATGTTGCACTGGCAGATTCTTATTGTCTGTCAACACAAAGCTTGTTTTGTGCAGAGTATTAGCTTCTGGATGGTTCTGTAAAAGTGATGTGTCACTGAAACTTCCTTTTTTTGACATATCTCTTCCCTGGTGGTTAATGGCTATGATGAAATATTTTTTCTTCAAGAAATGAACCCCATTTCTTCGTGGCTGTATATTCTAGTCTTTTGATATATTTGCCAAAAAAATTGCCAACGAAACTTTCTTTTTTTCTGTTCATTTAAAAAATATCTACCATTTTCCATTCTAGGTTTATTATTCCTCTCAGCAAAGTGATGTGTAGCTGCAATCTATCAGGCGTTATTTTGCAAACCAATTGATTGATTACCTGCACCATGAGGAACTTAGCGTAGTGAAAGACGGGAAGACCAATTCAGGATGTGTCCCATTCACTAACAGATGGAATAGAAAGATTTTTTCTAAGTTGTTTGAACAAACAGAGAGTTGTGAGAGGATATACATTTTGTAATCAATATTACGTGAATTGCATTTTTGTCTGTCTTGTATCACATAACCCAAAACCTACTGGGTGTATTTTCAGCTGGAGAGCAATCTAGAGAGTAGGTGTGGTATAATCTATCTTAAAAGAAGCTTTGTGACCTAAGAAAATTTATGCTGACATGCTGATGTACTTCAATACAATAAGAAGTTTACATGACAGACATTCGAGAGAGACAAAGCATATTCAGACACCGTATCTTTATAAAATAAGCAGTGGTTTCAATATAGGATTCAAATCAAAGAAAGAAAGACTGGTGTTCTTGAGTTATGAATATTGGTTTCTGATAGTGCTCCTTTTCTTAAGGGGAACTCTGTTTCACACACTCCAGTGTAGCAATAGGAGTGTGTGTGTGTGTGTGTGTGTGTATAGTCTTTTCTAGGGCTGCTTCCACAGCATATGGAAGTTCCCAAGCTAGGGGTCTAATTGGAGCTACAGCCTCCAGCCTATGTCACAGCCACAGCAACATGGGATCCAAGCAGTACCTGCGACCTACACCACATCCCACAGCAACGCCAGATCCTTAACCCACTGAGCAAGGCCAGGGATGGAACCCGAAACCTTATGGCTCCTAGTTGGATTCGTTAACCACTGAGCCACGACGGGAACTCTAGGAGTTTATATCTTTAAGGTTGGTTAGTGCCTTGAATCCAGTGAAGAGACCTAACTAAATTCTCATAAACCTGCGCATTGTATGGGTGAGGAATAAAAACAAAGGTTCATGCCTTTTTTTTTTTTTTTCAGGACTAACAAGAGAAAAGAGGTAAAATTGTAACAAGAGTGATTTAGAGAACTGCGAGGAGAAAGACATTAGTAATATCACCGTAGCACTATAACAGAATGCTGGGGACCCCTGGGGAAGTTTTGTCCTAATGGAGTTAAAAATAGCATAGTGTCTCCGGTCTGAACTGGTTAAATTGCTTGCATTCACACCTATTTACTAGACATCGTAACATTACTGGAATTATTTTTAGTCTGAGACCTACATTCTACTTCTGGTAGTAGTTATGTGGTTATAGGTATATTTACGAAAAGTAGAAAAGAAGAGAGTTGCATTGGATTCTCTCCAAGGTTATTTAGATCAGTGAATACTTTTGGATTTCCCTCATCAGGCATCAGATAACTCCAGTCATTGTATTTCCCGTAACTGCATGTGGTTCTCATGAGAATTAAGATTATAGCTAATCGATTCTCTAGGAAAAGCTTAGAAGATTTTCAATAAGAATCTTCCACTTGGCGACATAGCTAGACCTAGGACCTCTGGTTGTGATAATACTTAATATGAAGTTCTAAAACTCTGTCGTCGTGGGGAAAATCATTAATTTAAATAAATTTTATGAATAGTATAGACAAGTTAATCTCCACTGTATTTTAATTTCCTAATTCTTCTCAGCTATTCTATTTATTTATTTATTTGGTCTTTTTAGGGCCACACCTGTGGCATATGGCAGTTCCCAGGCTAGGGGTCGAATTGGAGCGGTAGCTGCTCTCCTACCCCACAGCCATAGCAACGGATCGGAACCGAGTCTGCAACCTATACCACGGCTCATGGCAATGCTGGATCCTTAACCCGCTGGGTGAGGCCAGGGATTGAACCTGTATCCTCATGGATGCTAGTCAGATTCATTCCTGCTGAGCCACGACAGGAACTCCTCAGTAGCTATTTTAAGCTTTTCAAAATGCCTTCACACTCAGTGTCTACTTCAGTCTGCATAAAGAATGCCCTGAGTCCTTACCTGGAGCCAGTTATACCTAGTCAAGGTGGGTGGAGGGGGGGATCTGAATAGGGGTGGAAGCGTGCGGTCACTTGTCTGGAGTCAATATCCCATGGAGAGAAAGAAGGTCAGTGGTCAGGAAGTCCAGCCAAGGTCACATGGCCAGAAGGGGGGGTCCAGCTGGATATGCTTTGGCAGAAGCACAGGCTAATAACAGGAGAAGGTCAGTATTAAGAGATCAAGAACTAGTGAAGCAGGTGAAGATCAGAGAAGGCGTTTTAGGAGATAGATCTACGTGTATTGAATGTGGGGTCCACATATTCCAAAAAAGCTTACTTTTACTCAGTTGACCAGCAAGGAACACGTGAGCGTTGGGGGAGTCAATCAGCTTACCCAAGGTCATTCTTCCCCGTGCAATGGGACACCAAGAATTAGACCTACATCTTCTGAGTATAATATCTGGTTTCTCCTCTACCTCTCATTGTCAGAATCAGGGTACTCCATGTATGCTAAAGAATATGTAAATTCTCATGTAAGGTTTTTATGAGGAAGACGGGATCTATGGTTTGAAGATTCACTTTCTTGTGAGACACCAGACCTGAAAGCAAGTTTGTGAAGCAATGGGCAGGTTAGGGAGTGTATCATGAAAACCTGAGGCTGCAGGTTTGCTTATTCCAGTTGCTTTCCCTGTAAGCAGAGTGTTAGAATTCAGGCTTTGCATGAAGGGCTGTTATGAGCATGAATTTTTAAAATGTGTTATTGTTTAACGCAAAATTGCAAATAAGGAACACATGCCTAGTTACCTGAGGGCATCGTTTTTGGCTGGAAGATCCATTCACTTCACAGCTGTCCCTAGTTCCAAAAGCCCCTGATGGATAACCTGGCTCAGCATCTCTTGAATATCTCTTCCTCTCTTTGCTCCAAGCATCTGCTGTCCCAGACACACCATTTGCTTCTCGTGTTTCAGAAAATGTAAGTGATGCAGGGTGGTTTTTTTTTTTTTTTTTTTTTTTAAGTGAAGATAAATACAAACATATGTTTGCTCTATCAGTTTATTTATGTATTTGTTATTTGTTACCTTTCTATTCTTAAGTAATAACGCATTCTTTATGACCCATCTGGATTAAATCATTGTTTTTCTTGCTTAGTGAGGCCCTGTAAGCATGCAAAGTCCTTTTCTTTCTTTCTTTCTTTTTTTTTTTTTTTCAAAGTCCTTTTCAATTCTCCTTATACCTGCCCTGTGCTTCGTTAGTAGTTTATGACTGCAAAACATGTGTTTCATTCTAGTTGAGGTTGTTTCCTCACTTTCAGAAGTGCTTATTCTGTACCGTTTGAATATACAAAATATATGTAGCATAATAATAATAAACACCTGTCATTCCACCCTTTCGATTATGAACTTGAATGACACTGTTTTGTCTTATTTTGGCCTCCTTTCCAACATGGTCTTTTTACCTCCTCTACCTCCAGACGTAGCCAGTGTCCTAAATTGTACTATACTTTTTATTTATTTTATCCCATAATTCTGAATCTTTAAACACTATACTATTTAGTTTCATTTATTTTGTAATCACAGAATGGGTATTGATGTATATCATTTTCTTTGATTTGCTTATTTTTTAGACAAAATTATGTTTCTAAGGTACTTCTGTGATTTACTGTCTATAGAGCAGTGCCTTTTAAATTGTAATCTGCATGCAAATCACCCTTGGGCGTGTGTTCAAATTTGGGCTCTAATTCAGTACGTTTGTAGTGGGCCCTGAGACTCTGAATTGCTAACAGGCCCCCAGGACCTGTTCATGCTGCTGGTTTGTGTCACACTTGACCAACAAAGTTGTAGAGGGTATGGAATATTCACAACGAACAGAGGGTGCCTTACTCTAAAGTAAATAAGTTCATGCATACCTTCCTGAAACGATACCTTTTCATTCTATTTATTTCTCCTCCACCAAACTTTAGTGGAGAAATGGAGGTGGGGAAAAGAATTATGGGACTGGCTCCTTTTGACCTAAGAATGATGGTGAGCAATAGTTCTTGGCTAAAAACCACTAGGATAGCATTAAACCAAGTTGCCCACTGTGGTGGCTTGGCTGGATATTTTTCTGTCACAGTTCCTGTAGCAAGAATACTGGTTATCTTTTTTGGGAAAACTGGGATTTTCAGACAATGATAGTGACGTATGGCTTGATATATGAGGGCTCTAGGATGGAAGGTATATTTTTAATTGTCGATTGTGCAATCCATCACCTCATGAATCTTTGGCTTCAAGGTAATCAGCCTGGAAAGGAAGAGCAGGAAGCTGTGCGACAGAACTTTGAGCCCCTCTTCAATGTGATGCAGCTAAAAGATCCACAACCCCGATAGGGAGATGATTTATCATCCTGCTCTTCCCCGGCCGCATAAATTTCAAGGAGCAGCTGATACTTCTGATCCTCTTAAAGATATACTATTTAGCAATCATTCTGCTTTCAGAGAGATTAAAAGATACTTGTTACTCAGTGCTATTTATTCTACTTCCGAATTCACAATGTTAGGCTGTAAAACTACAATCACCTTCCACTTTCAGAAGAGCCATTGAGCCTTTGAGAAATGGAAAATATGGCCACAGATTACACGTTACTTAATCAAGTGGCACAGGAAGGGGAATTGGGCTCTTTGGCTGTAAGGGGCATCTGCCTTAGTGAGAGGAATTCGTGTTCTGAGGAGAAAGTCATGAATTATTTCACACAATATTTAGCGTTGTTCTAAAGAAGGGTGAACTTGCTAAGTGTGTTGTGGATTTGAGAGTCTTTCTAGCTTGCTTAGAGATACAAGAGATGATGTTTCGTTAAAGGACAAGATGTCTTTTCATTGCAAGTGACAGAAACTCATCTTAAATCAAAAGCCAAAAGGGGAATGTCTGTGCTCATATGACTGGCAAATTCTTATGGTTCTCCAGTTTCAGGCATGGATAGATGCAGAGCTTAATCAAGTCATCAACTTCCCTCTGCCTCCCTTCCTCCCTCTCTCTCTCTCTCTCTAGCTCGGTTCTATTTTCTTTGATGTTGGCTTCATTCTTTCCAGGGAGTGGCCACGCTGGCCACCTCCAGCTTGAGAATCTCATTGTCTGCTAAGAGCAGACTGAGCTGTGTTCTGAGCAGCTTAACCAGTTAGTGCTTTCCTTTATGGTAACCTCTTCTCTTCTTCGCCTTTAACTATGTAATGCTTATTCCTTAACCCTTTCTTTAATCACTCTCACGTAGAATGTCTTCCTGTTTCCTTCCTTAACTACTCCATCTTTCTCTGGGTACCAAAGAGGTTTGAAAGCTCTGGATGTGTGTGTGTGTGTGTGTGTGTGTGTGTGTGTGTGGATAGGGAGAAGTAGTGTTTGTTGATGTAGCCATTTAAAATACTGTTATGTAATTGTTTATATCATATAAAATGTTCACAATGTATTAAGTAAAAAAGCTGATTCCCAAATAGCTATAGACTGTATCTTTAAAATTTTTTGAAAAAAATTATTAAAGTATTGTTGGTTTACAATGTTCTGCCTATTTCTGCTGTGTAGCGAAGTAACCCAGTCATTCTTTTTTTAAATATTATTTTCCATCGTGGTCTATCCCAGGAGATTGGATATAGTTCCCTGTGCTATACAGCAGGACCTTATTGTCTATACATTTTAAGTGTAATAGTTTGCATCTATTAACCCAAACTTCCAGTCCATCCCACTCCCTCCTCCCTCCCCCTTGGCAACCACATAGACTGTATCTTTTAAATTATAAGTATTCAAGCCTATAGATATAGCTATATATAAATAACAAAGATATCCAGTAGGATATATTCTAAAGAGTTAACATTGATTATAGCCAAGCCAATTCCAAAAATATAGCTTAAGTCTTTTCTTGGGAACAGTTCACACACCCCAGAAAAGGCCCTTCAGTCTCTTAATGGGAGATATGCTTGCATATGTTGGTTCCATTACCTGGGAGCTGAGTGGAGAGGGAGACTGGGAGTTTTTATGCTTGGTTCCATTGCTTAGGAGTGGAGGAGGAGACTGGGAGTTTTACTACTGGGTATGTAAACTTCCGCATGCTCCTGATTTCACAATGGCACAAGCATCTGCCCTTCATTCAGCCTGAGGGAGACAGCGTTGTATGTGCGCATGTGCACATGTGTGCATGTGTGTGTGCTGGGGAGGAGGTGGCCATCTGAGCTGTGCAAAGCGGAGAGAGATCGAACTCCCCGAGCCCTGTGGCAGCACTGCCAGGGCAGAGCCTCTTCCATGGAGGACCTCAGAACACAGAGATCTTTGTTGCCAAGGCCAAACATGCTAGAAATTGACTCCAGCAGTCATATTCCCTAATCCCCAAGGTTTTCGCATAAAAATAAATCAGATGAGCTTCTATATAACAACTTAAAGTCCCTGTCCAATTCATAATTAAGCAGCTAAGTGGATCTTTTTTTATTAAGGTGTACTTCCAAATGTTTAATATCTAGAAAATAAATCTGAGTTACCGCATTTCGTGTAATTTCAACCATAAAAATATACAGGAAAACTTCATAGAATACCTTGAAATATTTGAATCTTTGGCCCAATTTTATATAATACCTTGAAATATTTGAATATTTGGCTATTTTAAGATCCTTAAGAAGCATTATCTCTTTAGAGCTATTTTAAGATCATTAAAGAGCATTATCCACATATAGCTTGATATAAATCATTACTTAATATTGAGCTATGTGTGAAAAGTAATTTAGCGAAAATTTCAAAGTGGAATAATACCTCACATCAAAATTAATGGAACCTTGATTTATTTTATTTTCCTTTTCAGGGAATTTAACAGCCAGTGGCTGAAAGTCATTAGAATATTTTTTATCCTCACTACATACATGGATGAATATTCCTAGTCTTCCTACTAATTCTTTCACTGCTAGTTTAATATGTTAGATATTGACAGAATATTGTGGCTCAGTGGGCTAAGAACCTGACTAGTATCCGTGAGGATGTGGGTTTGATCCCTGGCCTCGGTCAGTGGGTTAAAGATCTGGTGTTGCCATGAGCTGTGGTGTAGGCTGGTAGCTGCAGCTCCGATTTGACTCCTAGCCTGGGAACTTCCATATGCCATAGGTATGGCCCTAAAAAGCAAAAAAAAAAAAAAAAAAAAAAAAGAGAGAGAGAGAGAGAACTGGCAGTAGTTAACAAGTATTGGGTGTTATATTTGTCCTCCTTCCTCTTAGCTCTTGTTTGTTCCCTCTCTTTATTCTTTAATCCTTTCTTAGCAAAAAATAACAACTAACCTTTATTTAATTACCAAGTGCAGGGCTCCATTTAAATCCTTTGCATACACTAGATTATTTAATTTTCACAGTAATCCTATGAGGAATGATGATTATCAGATGTTGAGGCTGGAGCTTTAAGTTTAAAGCCTGGAGTGCTATGGTGCAGAAGTTCTCAAAAGGTAGTCCCTGGACCAGCATCACTTAGGAACTTACTAGAAATGCAGATTCTTAGGCATCGCCCCAGATTTACAGAGTGAGAAACACTGGGGGGGCGAAGGGGCCTACCAATTTGTGTTTTAACCAGTCCTTCCAGTAACTTTGATCCATGCTTGAGAACCCCTGGTGTCATTCTTCTCTGAACTCGATCTGAAAATTATGTTCTTGTTTTTGATTGTTCCCTTTTTTGTAAGTGTTCACATGTGCATTTGTTCTTGTAGTTTGTTTTACAGTTTATTTTACCTCTTAAATGAACTATTGAAAACTCTTGGTTTTAAATAGGTTTCTTACAGTTTATTCCTATGATTATTTATGTAATCATAGGATATCATTGTATTTTTGGACAAGATTACACAAAACGTTATCAGCTGGAATCCAGCAATGCTTAAAAAAATATGCGCTATGACCAACAATGATTAATTTGAGGAATACAGGATGGATCAGGTATCTAGAAGACTGTTGATATCATTTACTATATTAGCAAGCTAAAGGATAAAAATTCATATATATAGAGAAAATTTTTTTGACAAATTTAGCAGCCATTCCTAGTTAAAAAATATGCAAAACAGAAATAAAAGACTACAGTATGATAAAGACTATTTACTAGGACCAATAACAAACATCATCCTAAATAGTAAAACACTAAATCCATATCCACTGAGATCAGGGTAGAGAAAAAGGATATTTTCAACTTCTGTTATTATTTAACATTGTTTTGTAGTTTGAAGTAAATGCAAAAATTCAGGAAAATAATAGCTGTAAAAATAAAGAAAAAGCAAGTTCTTTTTTTTTTTTTTTTTTTGCTAAAGATACTTTTTAATACTGAGAAACCCCAAAATAACCTAACAAGAATGACTAGAATTGATAAGGGAACTTTATAAATAATCTAGTTAGAAGAAAAGTAATTTCAAAATGTTATACTTTAATAGCCACTTAAAATGGAAATAGTAAAAAGTCTTAGCCACAGGAATGATAAAAATATAAAATACTTGGGTATAAAATTTCACAAGAAAAATCACATAACTTGTGGGAATGAAATTACAAAGTAGTACTGAAGGATATAAAACAAAGACATAAAAAAGAGAAAGACTAATATCCTATTCATAATCTATAAACTCAGTACAATTTCATTTAAAATATTCAGTTATTTTTGGAATTTAATTTAAAATCAAGATTAGGAAAAATTAGTATCATTGAAAAAATTAGAATATGAAAAAGAATAAGGAAGAGCACTTTTTCTTATCAGTTTGTTTCTTATCAAAACATACTGTAAAGCAACTGTAATAAGAACGAGATGGGGTGGGAGTAGATGGTAGACCAGAGTGAGTACCCTGGAATAGATCTCAGCATATGCGCAAACGTAGCATATGATAAAGCTGACATTTTATTTCACTATGAAAGGGATAATGTATTTAATCAATTGTGCTCACACACTGGAACTCACAATAAATGGCTACCACTACTTCAGACACTTATACATTAATTTCAGTTGAGTAATAAATTTAAAAATAAAATTCTAGAAGAAAATTAATAGTTCATGTAGTGATGGGCAGGTTGTGAAGAACTTTCTAACCAAGACAAGACATGTAGAAGCTACTAAAGAACTTTTGGCTACATAAAGATGAAAAATTGAGTATTGCAGGTATTACAAAGACAGTATATAGACCACAGCTTGAGAAAGTATTTCCAGTGTATATGACATGTAAACAGTAATCATAGGGATGATTGAAGAAGGCTGACAAGGTGATGGTGCTAAGGGCTAGTGGTTGTAAGGAGCTTGAAACAGACACTCCTGGCCTCTCATGGAGGCCCTTGTTTTGTGATATGATAGGAACAGGGATCTTCCTGGGAATCGACTGGGGAATAAGGAAAATGTATGTGTTGGGGGAAGGTGGGGAAACTCTCATTGGGAAGATAAGATGTCTGATTGGCATTTAGTTTGGTGGTATAAACTTTCATTTTTAGTAAAAATATTGATGGTCCTGGTAAGTGACTAACACAAATGCGTTTATTAAAGAAATGATGTTCTTGGAAGAGAAAAACCTTCTTGATGCGATAATATGAAGTGCTATTGAAACACCATTGTGTGCTACAACGGAGCCCTCTGTTAATGACTTAAACCTGGAAGGAGAATTGCTGACGGCAAAACCAAAACATGATTGATTTTGAAAAGCTCATCTAGGCGGGATTCCATTCAGATGAGATCGATGTAAAATAATGATCTGATTCAGTATCCAGGAAGATGCCAATAATTGTTATTTTTGGCAAAAAACACATTCTTGTTCTTACGGCGGAGTATTGAGTACCTACCCTTTGCCTCATTTGTCAAACTGGTGTTCAATGGAACCCTTTGTCTCATTTGTCAAACTGCTGTTCTGTGGAACGCTGTATTGCAAGATGCTAAGATTTGGGCTGCAACATTTTTTTCCTCTGCTTATGTATGTTTAGAAATCTTGACTTCTGAGATTGAAATATCTGAGAGGGGTCTTGAAATATGTTATAATTCCCATATCATGGTACACTTTTTAAAAATTAATTAATTTGTTTATTTTTTAATAGTTATTTTCCCAATACAATTTTTTTTCCTACTGTACAGTGTGGTGACCCAGTTACACATACATGTATGCATTCTATTTTCTCACATTATCATGCTCCACTTTTATTATACAATACTTATTAACTTATTTGAGAATGGTGTTGAATGAAAGTCTATTTAGAATTATTCTACCTAAAAGAAAGTGGGAGTCTGGTTATTTTATTTTAGCAAGCTAATTTTTGGTAAAGTAATTTTAGTTTCCATCCCCCTCCAAGGAATAGAATGATTCATCAGAGATTTGGGGGAGCTATGCCTGTTCAACTGTTTATTATTTAAATTAAAAGTGCTTTGTTAAAGCCAAACCGCTTTTGATTATTCAGGATATTTTTTAATTTATAGAAAGAAATGGGTGTATTTCAGTTAAATTTACATTAAACGTACAAACCTATGTTTACAATCCTTCAGCTAAATAAATAATCAATACCTGGCTCAGGTACCATATAAGGGACCAAGACAGAGAAAATCTCTGTCCCCAAGACAAATTCATTCTAATGCGGAATTCATCTTGGTGAATAAATAGCAAGGCTATTAGAATAACTTTAATCTTTTTCCTAATTATTAGCTATTACAGAATAGCAAGTTTTCTTTTTTGTTCCATTTCAAATGATTTCAAGTTTTAAAACGAAAATTCTAAATTACTTAAAATGTTTCCTACACAAAGTAATGTATACTCAACACAGATTGCTGCCTTTTATGCTATATTATCATGTCCTAATTCTTTTTTAGCCCCACTCGTGGCATGTGGAAGTTCCCAGGCCAGGTATTGAACCCATGCTGCAGTTGCTGGTTAAGCTGGATCCTTAACCTGCTGTGCCACAAGGGACCTTCCATCATGTCCTAATTTTCATGTCACAGGTTTATTTTGCAACTCATGGATGATGATGACCTTTAGTGATAACGAATCCTGTAGCTTCTCTCTAAAACTGGAAGAAGGTAGAGGTATGAAGAAGATAGGAAACTGTTCCTGCCAATTAAGATTTATATTATTGATTAAAATTAATACAGATATTTATGAAACAACAGTGCCTTGAAATGGAGCAAGAACAATTTTGAAAATTATTAAGCAATTAAGTGCAATCAGGTGCTTAGCCAATATATTTTGGAAATTTAACAATTTTTTTGGAAAAAAAATAGCCACTCTAATAACAATTTCTTAAGATCAGGTCTGCAGATGGTCTTCCACGCCAGTACTGGTGCTTTTAGAGCTTGTCTGTAATTCTAATGGCTTATTTTTGAAGCTCAGAGCAAGGTTCATTATAGATTTCAGCACATAACAGTTGGGTATGTTTCAGGAAGAGAACATCATATTTTCATATAGTGATCTTAGGTGAGCTCTTCTCTAGATGACTCATAAGAACTTTCCATATGCACACAGATGCATACATATACATGCACATATTATCATATACACATATAATGCATATAAGCTCACATCAGCTTATAACACACACATACGCATATTTGTAAATACAATCCCAACTCACATATTTGCCTATATAGAGGTATTTTTCCAGGGTCAGTATTTTGTCATTCATGCAATATTTTATAAATATTAAATATTTTTCCTTTAACAGTATTATGGAGACATGATTCTCAGATATTTATGTTACAACCGGTTCTTAAGCAATTTAGGGTTAATTTTGGTACCATCTCTGGAGAACACTGGTAAGAAAATAAATTGGAAATTGTCCAGAAACCACTGGCTTCATGATGCGGAAAGGGGGAAGCTGAGAGGGGAGGTGTTCACAGTAAAATGATGCCCACATTGTCTCCATGAGACACTCCCCAAGTTGAAGAAAGGGGGTAATAGGGGATATTAGTTGTCCATACTCTTTTCTCACCTTGGCATTCTCGGGAGTCTTGAGGTTACATGGCGGGGCAGTATCTTTAAATTATTGTTGAAGACAGAAGACCTTTTGTGGCTTAGGGAGCCCATAGTGGAACAAGTACAGTCTAGGAGAATGATATCACTTTTCTGGGGTTTTTACGCTCAGATTTGGTAATGCTGGTTTGGTATTTTGTCTTCTTGTCTGTAGGGAGAATTCTTTTTTTTTTTTTTTTTTGTCTTTTTAGGGCAGTACCCATGGCATATGGAGGTTCCCAGGCTAGGGGTCGAATTGGAGCTGTTGCTGCCGGCCTACACCACAGCCACAGCAATGACAGATCTGAACCACATCTGCAACCTACACCACAGCTCACGGCAACGCTGGATCCTTAATCCACTGAGCATGGCCAGGGATGGAACCCACAACCCCATGGTTCCTAGCTGGATTTGCTTCCACTTCGCCACGACCGAGCACCTGTAGAGAGAATTCTATACAGGGAATTACTTATATCCTTATGTTGTTCTAATGTGAATGGTTATTTAGGGAACTCATATTATGATTATTATTTGTTACTAATACAGCATTTAGGTTGGTTTCAGAACAGCTTCTATGCATCTTGAGCTCTTGCTGTTGATGTTTCAGGCAATACGTCTGTGCATTTATATTCCTAATTTATGGTCTAAGGTAATAAATCAGTGTGGCTGAGGTAACTACACAGTTATTTTCCTTCTTCTTTTTCCTTTTTTAATTTTTAGTGCTGTACCTATGGCACATGGAAGTTCCCAGGCCAGGGGTTGAATCAGAGCTGAAGCTGAGGTTGAGCCACAGCCATGGCAACACAGGATCTGAGCTGCATCTGTGACCTACGCCGCAGCTTGTGGCAATGTCAGATCCTTAATCCACTGAGTGAGGCCAGGGATCGAACCCACCTCTTCCTGGAGACAGTGTTGGGTCCTTAACCTGTTGAGCCGCAGTGGGAATTCCAACTACACTATTATTTCTTGGTTCACAAGTAATCCCTTAAGTTGAAAGAAAAAAAAAAATGACCCTTGTCCCAGTGGAGTTAACCTGCATAGAATAATATAAATGGGTGAAGAAATTGGTGGATGTAGTATTCAAATTAGAATTTGTGAAAAAAAAAATACTTCAATTATAAGCTTAGATTCTTATGTAAAATAGCCTAAGCGAGGTTGTTTTATTCTGTGACCATTTGCTGGGTTACTTTCCTCTTTAGATTCATTAAATATGTGCTGTATGTTTTAGGTCGTAGGAATGTGGATGTTGGTAAGGCTATTCCTTCGAATAAGGAGTGTGACCGAATGTAAATACCACATAGAATGAAGCCACGTGGTAGAAGCCCTGCCTAGTTCTGTAATTTAAAATTTCCTCTGATCGTTGTGTGAGTAGAATGAAAGTTGTTTTTAAAGGAGTCCTAGCAAGAAATAAAACAATTGGATTTTTATAATCAGTTTTTAAAAATAACTAGTATGCGGTTAAAACCAGGGTTGTGGTAACAATCACAAGTGTGTGATCAATGAATAGGTTTTACTCCCCAGCTGTCTTACCAGATGCTCAGAGTCAGGTATTTTGTACCTTTGAAACAGGTTACATATAATAGAATGAAAATACTTCCATTTAAACCGTATGAATTTGATAATAATCTCTCTAATATTTTCCTTTCTTAGATTCTTAACAGCGATAATATCTCTTTAGTATTTCATAGGTTATGCTCCCTCGGGTTATTTATTATTTTTACGAAGGAAAACATTCCCTATAAGAATGGAGAGGCGGTTTTCCTTTTTTCCCCCCAGGTGTCAGTGTGATTTAGAAGTAATAGCTGAAGAGAAGCCATGTTAACATAACAACAGTTGATGCAGTTGCAAATCTTTCCGTTTTAAGGCTCAGGGTTGTCCCCAAGGAGTGATCCTGGACCACTGCAGATGTTGAGTTCTCTTTAAAAAAAAAATAGTGCTGAGCCTGATACAGATGTTCCCACATGGCCCAGCACTTTGATTAACCTTTTATGCAGTATCTGCCTACAGAAATCTGGATTAGTATGTTCCCATGTGTCTTATTAAAAGCCTGCCAGGCTTTATTGAACCTTGTGTTTATACTTTGTGTTCTATGGACAGTTTTGGTGTCTGGTAAGTAGAAAATGGAAAGCATTAGCGCCCACTAACAAGGATGTCTGATGTTTGCTGCTGACTTGAGTTTGAAACGGGAACCATCACGGTTAAATTAGCTGATTGTCATGAAAGAATAACTGTAGTTATACAAATAGGAGGGGATCTGATTTCCGATAAACAAGCTGCTAATGGAGGACCTACTTTTCTTCCTTCGGAGACATGTTAATAGAATTTTCTGCTATTATCAAATTGTAGGAATTGAGTTTGCAAGTGTGTGTCCACGCTGTAGTCTATATCTGAGCCCTCAATACAGGACCCACTAGCCAAAAGTAGTTATTTAAACTTAAATAAAAATGAGGAGTTCCCGTCATGGCTCAGTGGTTAATGAATCCAACTAGGAACCGTGAGGTTGCGAGTTCAATCCCTGTCCTCTCTCAGTGGGTTAAGGATCCGGTGTTGCTGTGGCATAGGCGGGCAGCTATAGCTCCGATTAGACCCCTAGCCTGGGAATCCCCATGTGCGGCCCTAGAAAAGACAAAGACAAAGAGAAAAAAAAAAAACCAAAAAACCTTAAATAAAAATGAAATAAAATTCAAAATTCACTTTCTTAGTTACACCAGTCACATTTTAAAAACTCAGTTGCTACGTATGACAAATAACTAGTACATTGGATAGTGAAAGCATAGAACATTGCCATCATTGCAGAAAATTCTATTGGACAGCGTTACTGTGATCTTTAAATGCCTAGCTGACCTATATGCTACAGAAGTTCCATTTATTCTCTATATCCTTAAAAAGACTTCTTCAGTGGGTTTGTGATTCGTTTAAATTTGTAGTATTAAAACAGAAAGCGTCAGCTTTTCAGTGTTCCCTCTGTGGCATAACAGTGGGTTAAGGATCTGGCATTGCCACAGCTGTGGCATAGGTCACAAGTGTGGCTTGTACTCCATCCCTGGCCTGGGAACGTCCATATGCTGCAGGTGCGGCCATAGGAAAAAAAAAAGTATCGGCTTTTCTCTAGATGTATGAGCAGCTCCCATTTCTTTTAGCTTAATATTTGAATGCTTGTGTAAGAGTTTATATTAAGAGATTTAAGAGTGGATTCTTGGAATAGCTAATTTTTTTTTTTACAAACTTGGACTCCTAAGAAGGTCTACAGATCGTGGTGAACTACAGAATGATGGGGAGAGAACTGGTACAAAATTCCCAGTGTTTAGAAAATAGCAACATGTTCCAGGCTATTTTTTTGTATATTATGTAATTAATAAAATAACTTCCTCTTTACGCAGCTGTTCAAATGACTTTAAATGGATGAGCTCATGAGTAACCTGAAATTCCTGTTTAAGGAAAAACACTTTGAGTGAAGGGGTTCAACTGTATTCCAGTTTTCCAACTTGCATTTCTTTTTTAATATGACATGTCATTTTCAGTGATGTCGTTTCATTCAAAGGCTTTACAAGGCACGCTTTCACTGCTTTTGTTGGATCGACCCTTCTCCGTATTCTGAGTTGATGACGCTTTGGCAGCTTAGCACGGTTAACTGAATATCCTCATCTCTCACCTTGTTGATTGCACTGGCCTGCAAAGTGGTTTGTTGTCTCCAGTTTATCCCCTCTCCTGTGGATCCCCACTGTTGCTACTAGGATTATCTTCTTACAATGCACATCTGATCATGTTCTACTTTATCTGCGTGGCTTGCTGAATCAGGTTCCTTAGTGTTTGTCCAGTGGCCTATTACAGCCAGACTGTCATCTGATTTCTAACTGTATTTCCAACAAATTCTGTTCTTTTTTATCTTCCCTCTTATTCCGATATATTTTCAATAAATCCATGGCTCTTTATAATCACCTTTTTACTCTCTGCAGAGGTTCCTCCCTCACCTGTATCTGCTTGCTCTCTGCAATGAGCAATTTAGTGTAAAAATTGAGGAGGTTTTCTTGATTTCCATTTTTTACCTCCAGATTTCTCCATATGGAGTTCCTGCTGTGGTGCAAAGGGGTTGGCGGTGTCTTGGGAGCACTGGGAGGCAGGTTCGATCCCTGCCTGGCACAGTGGGTTAAGGATTCAGTGCTGCCACAGCTGTGGTGTAGGTCTCAACTGTGGCATGGATCTGATCTCTGGCTCGGGAGCTCCATATGCTGCGGGACGGCCAAAAAGGAAAAACAAAACAAACAAATAAATATATCTATGTGTCGCCTTTCTTTTTCTTCCACTCTTCTCCAAGGAAGAAATAGCTTTTCTTCTATCAGATTAACTGAACTAAAGCCAAACTCTGAGCATCCTTACTTCAGTGGCTTCTCCATCGAGTGTAGATTGAAGTAAATAAAGCTCTTTGCTTGGCGTGTGAGGTGCACCATGATGTGGCTCAAACCTCCTTTGCCAGGGTCAGTCCCTGCGGTGGCCCTTCCATTGGTGGACCTTCTTTCAGTGACCCTTCCTTTGGTGGCCCTTCCATCAGTGGCCCTTCTTTCAGTGGCCCTTCCATTGGTGGCCCTTCCATCGGTGGCCCTTCTTTTGGTGGCCCTTCTTTTGCTGGCCCTTTCTTCTGTGGCCCATGCAGATGGGATTCATTCTCTATGTCCTACTTTGCTTACTTCCTTGCCTTGTCTGATGTTCCTTCTTCAAAACAAGCAATGTTTTCCTCCTTCATCTATAATGATATTTGAGCATCCAGGCAAAAACTGTATCTCAGATGATGGAGCTTCTGATTCCCCCAGCGTGTAGGGCTCATGCCTGTCCATGTTCCTAGAACACTTTACCAACTTTCCTGGCATTCATAATCTCACCCCCTGGAAGGGAAGCTCCTGGGTTACAGTGTGTTGCTTTTCCTCTCTCTCATAATGCCCATCACATACTCTTATATTCAGTAATGCTCAAAAATGTATTTTGAACAAATAAATGGATGGAATCCCTTATTTCCAAGCCTAAACACTATGTTAAATGTTACTTACAAAGCTACACCTATTTTAAATGAAAATTTTGTAGAGACACCTGCTATTTTGGCTGCTCCATGAATGAACTCTGGATTAGGATGGGAAAGTGATTCATTTCTTGTTTTAGCTCATTGGACAGGGTGTGTTTAGACAATTGCCGAAATGCTCAAGTTCATTAGATTTAAACATAGAGCGATATCTTGTTTAAGTTGTGGTTATTTTGTGGTTTCTTTGATGTTCTTAAATGCTAAGATGTCAGGATTTATAATGAGGTCAACAGAGGGGTGTTTGACCTTATATGACTATGGTTTTGTGTGCACAAAACATACAGTGCATGGTGGAGGGAAGGGAATAGAGAATAATGGAAAATGGGAAAGAAGATAAAAAATACAGTTATAGGTTTTTGGAAGGCTTGTGCTAAGGTGAGTATTATGAGGGAAGATTCCTCCTTAGGCTCGTTGACAGAGAACACTAGCTCTGATATCAAACGCATGGCTCTGTATTTGTTCATTTTCACAGAAGTTCATCTAAGGCTGGGTGCTTTGCCCTCTTCTTGTGCACCTTCTTTGAATCCAGAGACATCTCTAATAGTCTGTTACCTGAATCAGGATAAAGCTGCACCCAAATTGTTCTACAGCAATTGCAAAAATTCTTTTATTACTGAACTCTATCTCAACTTTATAGATATTAGGTGACCTGTCACAAGAGTGAGGCTGCAGTGCTTGACCTTTGTGTCCTCTGTCTATTTTAAGGGCAGGAACTAACAGCTCAGCAGAAGTGAAGCTGGGTACCTATTCTTTGTCATGGCTGCTCTCACTTCTATCACACAAGTCCTTCCATAAGTTGAAATTAAGTGGGAGAAATCTCATATTGTAGGCAAAAAAAATGATTAGCAAGACCTATTGGAGGCAAGGGAAAAACAATGTGCCTTTTCAACTTGTAATTTCAACAGTGGCAGAGAAGATTATATTTTAAAATATTTAATTTTTAAGTAAGCTAGTAATTTAAATATACTTAATTCATTGAACTCTCCTGTTTTAATAATTATTTCTGAATCTATTATTGTAGAAAAACTAGAAATTTTGATGTCATGTTTCTCTGGACTCTTTCTCCTGATGGGTTAAATGCCTCCTAAATTCTAAGGCTTCATACAGACCTTGGAAAAGCCAAACAAATAAGACGGTCTCTAATTACATGGAATTTGCAATCCATTGACTAAGGTAACCAAGTGAAGCAACTATGGCAACATAGTGTAAGCTTAGGGTCTGAAACTCCATGAAGGCAGAATTGTCTGTCTCATTTTCCTTCCTATTTTCCTTGACATCTAGCACAACGACTTGTACACGCAGAAGCTGAATAAATATGTTCGGTATTTTGGGGGATTTTACAGGACAAGAACTTGGAGAAATGGTACTTGATCCAGTTCATAGAGGGCTTTCCACAGACGATGCTTTCTGAGTGAAATCTAGAAGCATATGTAAATGCCAACCTGCATAGAAAAAAGAGGCCATCTGGAGTTCTCGTCGTGGCTTAGTGGTTAACGAATCCGACTAGGAACCATGAGGTTGCAGGTTTAATCCCTGGCCTTAATCAGTGGGTTAAGGATCCGGCATTGCTGTGAGCTGTGGTGTAGGTTGCAGACTCGGCTCGGATCCTGCGTTGCTGTGGCTCTGGTGTAGGCCGGTGTCTACAGCTCCCATTAGACCCCTAGCCTGGGAACCTCCATATGCTGCAGGAGCAGCCCAAGAAATGGCAAAAAGACCAAAAAAAAAAAAAAAAAAAAAAAAAAAGGGAAAGAGGCCATCAGATGGAAATGGTTTTGAAGGGCATTCCAGAATGATGAACAGATGGGAACACGAGACTATGAGAAAGCATGAGATGGCTGTGTTGAGTGGAATGTCTAAGGGTAGGACTGAAGAGGCAGCAGGTCCAAGTTATGGAAGGACTTGGGGGATAAGCTAGAAATTGCACTTTAGTATGAAGGCTACCAGGAATCCATGGAATATTTAGCAGCATGGCCTATTCAGGTTTTGCACTGAAGAAAAAAGTCACTGGCACATTGATATTTTGAAGGAAAATGATAATGGGATAATGTAAACCAGACGTCTAAGATATTCCAAATTCTGAAAGGAAGTCCCACCTATGAGAGAAAATTTCCTGACCTCCAAAATCAGTGGAACAGATGAATCTTTCTTTTATGAAAGAAAAGCTTTGAGAAGATAAATATTTATTGACTTTCTCTGGAGTCTTTTTAACAAGTCACTTTATGTTTGTGTGTGTGTACACACACACACACAAATACACACATTTCAGTCTGTTCACAAAACTAGGTTGTAAAACTAAAAAAACAAAAAAATTTAATGATAATGCATCATTTAATTTATTTTGAAAGACTTTTAATAATAGTAAAACTATAATGACTTCACGAGAAATACTTTTGAGAATGTTGATTGAACTATACTTTGCATAGATGTTGAAGAGTACCAGGAGCACCATCAGAAAGAAGTCACTAAAGCTTGGTGTTCTAGAAGAGAGAGACACTTGCTCTTTTTAGGCAGTGACTTCCCAAGTCCACATATGATTAGCATTCTTTTCCAGATGAGAAATTTTTTTTTTTTGGTGATTTTTTTTTTAAGTCTTAATGATTTCTTTTTTTTTTTTATTTTCCCACTGTACAGCAAGGGGATCAAGTTATCCTTACATGTATACATTACAATTACATTTTTGCCCCACCCTTTGTTCTATTGCAACATGAGTACAGATGAGAAAATTTTTGTGAGGGAAAGAGGATCCTATTAGTTATTAAGCTGGATAAGAGGTATTAACTGAGGTAGTTCCTGGCCAAAGCAAGACGTATACTCATCTCTAAGAACAGCATACATGGCATGGGAAATAATATGTTTTGTTTGATATATGTTATTCACAATATTGTCTTTTAATCCTTCTTCAATATTCAAATTAAACAAAACAAAATATAAACAACATGCTATAAAATTTTACAGTAGACCTTGTCTGAAACACTTTAGCAAGAGGAAAGAACAAAGGAAAAAGAAAGTTTATTGGTTTTCTTGCACTTAAACTCCCTAAGTAATATCATGAACTAGAAGCAATTTTTGAGCCTTATTTGCCTGATCCACATAGACAGGTTACAGATGGGTAATGTGGGAGTAGCAGTCAATGGAAAGGTCTCTCTTCAACCTGGTGACCATGAGACAATACATAACCTGTCTGAACCTCAGTATCCTCATCTTTCCAGTGAGTGTTGAAACTCACAAAATCAGAAAATAATTTTCCAAAATTAGGAAACATGTCCAATCTTTTCATTTATAAGAGGAATGCATGCTGAACTATTGACAGCATTTAAACCCATCAAGGTTGCAAATAGAAGAAAAATAGAGAACGTTATAAAATTGGATGGCAGAAGATATTGCAGTTTATTGGTGGTAGATGCGTAAGGGGATATATTCACTCAGGAAAGCATTCTGGCAGTATGTATCAGAAGTCACAAAATTAACATTTTTTTTCCATGCTTTTGGATTCAGAATTCCTTTCTAGGTGTTTGCCATAGGGAAGTAATCAGATTGTCATACAAAAATTTATGCACAACGAGATACATTGTGTAGTTATTTATAATAGCATAGCAACTGGAAAGAAATGTGTAGTATTAAGGGACTGATTAAATAGCTTATGGCATATGCTGCAGATGATAAAAGTATGTAGCCTTTTCAAATTATACTCTTGAAGATTATTTAAGGACATGAGGAAATACGTAAAGTTGTTAAATAGATAAATGGTTCACCAAATTGCCTGTGTAGTATGATAATTACTTTGCAAGAAAGTACATATATAATATGAAAAAAAAATGAAATTTTTACAGATGAGATTTATCCATAATGACTAGAAGGATAAACACCAAAATGTTAACAGTCGCTGTCTCATTGTTGTGAGCATACAGGTGACTTTTGCTTTCTTCTTTATTCCTTTTATTTAGAAATTTTCTTCAACCAACTGTTGTTTATGTATCTTACAAAGGACAATAATCATATATAATAATTTTGATTACCAAGAAGTTGCTAAGTAATTTACAGTGCTATCTCTTATTCTAAGGTTCTATAATCCTAAAATTGTGTTTTAGATAGGTGTTGGTAAACTGCCCTCAGACCTGCTATTTGATCTTGTAGATTAAGTTTTCTTAGAACATGTCCATGCTCATTCATTTATGTATCACTTGTGGCTATTTTCCTGCTACAGTGGTAGAACTGAGTAGTTGTGATAGAGACTGTGTGACCCAAAAAGCCTAAAATATTCATTTTCTGGCCCTCTCCAGAAAGTTTTCTGACCCCTTTTTCCAATTAATTTATCATTAAAAGTAGTATTTATATTATTATTATTGTTTCAGATAAATATTGATGCCTAAAATTCTAGAAAGTGTTATATACACTATCCAAATAATTTTGTGAATGTTAAATTCACAAGACCAGGAAGGATGGAGATCAAACTTTCTTTTTTTCTTTTTATCTCTGCACCTGCAGCATATGAAAGTTCCCAAGCTAGGGGTTGAATTGGAGCTTCAGCTGCAGGCCTAGGCCACAGCCATAGCAACACGGGATCCATGTCACATCTGTGACCTATGTTGCAGTTTGTGGCAATGCTGGATCCTTAACTCCATTGAGTGAGGCCAGGGATCGAACCCACATCCTCCTGGAGACTATTTTGGGTTCTTAACCCACTGAGACACAATGGGCAGTCCCCAACTTGAGTCTTAAATTGAAGAGTCTGTGAAGTTTAGATGTGCTTAGACGTGGGGAGCATTGAATTCTTTATTATCCATTAGTGACAGTGTCCGATCAAGTGACCATCTAATGCAAATCTGCCTTAGTTCTTGGGAATGATGACACTGGGAGGGTTGATCTTTTTGGAGCTAGAGATGTCTTTGAACTCACTGAGGAAGAGAGAAAATAACATGTATACAGTCTATTATGTTGGAAGGCTTCAAATCTCAACCACATGAGAGTCAACGTGAATGTTTTTCCAGTGATTTTCCTGCTCTGAATATTCTACATTTCCATCCTTCCACATGTACTTATTTATCAAGAGAACAGAAGTTTTTAATAATTCCTCTGAAACTTACTTCCATCTCTACATTGTGGGCATTGTGTACCTGGATCTTATTTTGGCTGAAAACCTAATGGTTTTTTTATTTGGAAAAAATAAATTTATGGGAACACTATTGATAATGATAAATTTGGTTGTCAACTATTATCATTCATATTTGCTTGATATATTTATAAATATGGAAAAATCCATATTTATCTCCTAAGTAATCATTTAGTTTTAAAGTACTTTATGCTTATTTTAATTGCTATATTCTTTGATAAACAGTATTGTGATAGCAATTTTTCTTGAACCACAAAGAGCATATACAATGAAGCATTTATGGAGTCTTCTAACTTGCATTATTCTTTATTCTTCTTGTCAAACTTTAGCCCAGTGTTTACACAAAATATGCAATTTATATTTTAGAATCTGTACAAATTTTATTGTCTAAATATGCAGATTGTGTATAGAACTTCCAGTATACATGAAAATTTTTAACAAGTTCTTGTACATTATTATACATAAAATGATATATAACTAATTTTAGCATCTAAGACCAAGTCCCTTGTAAATCATCAATAGTCTAATATCCTTAGCGGTTGTTATACATAAAAATAATCATCAGGGATTTGTATAATAATCCACCTTCATGCCACAAGAATATTAAATTCACAAGGCCAATAAGGATGGAGACCCAACTTCCTTTTTTCTTTTTACTGGTGCACCTGCAGCATATGGAAGTTCTCAGGCTAGGGGTTGGGCATACATAACTTGTTCAAGATTATTTTGTTACCTACCTTCCTATGAATTGTTGTTAGGTTCATAGATTACTGATCCCCTGTAGTTCAAAGGAGGCCACAGTGTTTTTGCTTCAGATGATCTGAATAAGGTGAGTTAAATACTGTCCCTCTTAGAGTGAAAGTGCTGGTTCATAGTTTTTCCTTTTCAGGAGGACCGGAGAGGTCCTGTTGACTGAGTCTTTTTCTCTGTTCAGGAAGGAAGCCTGGGTACTTGCTCTGCACATGTGCCCTTCTTGTTTCAGCGTGCTCGTCAGTTGCTCCTTTTTGTCTTCCAGGTTTTCGATCAGGAAGTGTTTAACCCAAATAAATAAGACTTCCAGTTTTAAGAGAAAATGCATGTCCTTCCCTATAACACTGAATACTAGATGATAAGAAACTTTGATTTTAACACGTAATTTTGTCGTCGTCATTTATCCCAAGCAGCTTTTGAAAACGCCTTATCTGGAGCTGGCCCCATGTTGGGTGCAAAGTCGATGGGCAACATTGATTCAAATAAATATAAGGAAGATGCAGACAGCTCAATCAATGTTAAAATAAAAAAATATATACATCAAATGGATGATTTCATAGCATTATAACTCCCAGGGGAATAATTATATAGGAAAGGGTGGTAGTAAGCCATGAAATTTCTGTTAGTCTTCTACATTCAATTAGTCTAAGGAAGCTTTAGCAAAGAGGAGAGACTTTAAGATATGTTTCAGTGAAAGAATGTGCACTAATATCGCATACTGGGCAGCAAATTACTATTTTAGTGATTTACTTGCTTTCATATTCCTGGGCAGTTAATAAGATAAATAAACACAGTGAATCTTCAAAACTGAGGGAGCAATATAAATACATTTCTGCAAGTAATAGGAGTAATTATTAGATGTTTATTCCTGGAAAAATTGAAACAAAACTTATCTGACGATGTTGGTCGTATCCTAATCTTAGGCATTTTGGAACACTATAGACAGTTTTTGGAAAATACTACAAATTTTCAACATGTGTGTGATGGGTCTTAAAAAAAAGAGAAATGCCAAGGTATACTTATTTATGTATTTTGATTGATACGTTTGAGATTATTCCTGAGGATGAGGTGGCCATTAATTTAGTTCTTTTGACTGATTTATTGTGACATAGGAAATGTTTTAATTTATTGTATACTGAATTATTCAAAATTCTTAATAATAAGATACCTCTTTCAATGGGCAGTATATATAATATGACTATGAATTCATGATTCAGAGGAGGATTTAATAAAATTTATCACCAAGCACAAACTCCTACTTCATATACATATTTTCTTAATATACTTTATATGTGCTACTGCAAGAATGCTGTAATTTGCTTTTTGAAATTACAGCTCTCCACGATGAGAGGGAAGCTTGATTTGATTAATTATGCTTACAAGCTGTTAGAGAGGGGGGCAGAAAAAGAAAACGGTTTTGACTTTAGTTTTTGCATAATTGCTGCTTTTTGGATTTACATTACTTCCATCAGTTGTTGAGAAATGAAGAATTTATTTTAAAGAGAGAGAGAAGATGAAGAAGGGTCGAGGGTATCAATATGGGGAAGTAATGACATTTAACTGCTACTTTAATGTGGTGATCAGGGAGATGAGAGAAAGCATTTATTAAAATGTTAGGATCACACTCTGTAGGTACTTTTCACACTTTAAGAAAATAGTTATTCTTACATTTAGAGGACTGATTTCTTTGATGATTTTCATCTTACTTAACTGACAACATTAAATGTTAACATTAAAAGGAACACAACCAGTGTCTTATGTACTGCTTCCTTGAAAGCCTTCGTGATGATCTTTGAATTTGGTATTCATTATCCTACTTAGAAGAGTAATTCAGATTCATTCAGTTCTTCTTAGCCAAATAATTACAATGAGACAGAAAATATTTATTGCTGGTACCAAGACAATGCTATAGATGTGAGGCATTAGGAAAACAGAAAATACAGGCAGCACAGTATCCAAAATAAGTTGTAGATGGTCCGAGAATTAGATACAAAGCTCATTAAAATAGTCAACATGTAGAGAATAGTCAACTCTTCTCTATAATTAATCAGTAAGTATTGTATCAGAGTTACATAAGTGAAAGGACGACTTATTTAAATCTGTATTACCTCTGGGAAGGTAGGGGTGAAAGTAATTTCTGAGGTTCCATTTTCACCCTTGTCATTGCATTCTGATTCCTTTCTCATCTATGTGCTCTTAAGTCTAGGATCCAGCAAGAGCCTCTCTCAGCAGCCATGTTTGGTTAAGATCAGCTCGTTCTTTTCAAGTTCACAGCTTCATACATATGCATGCTATTCTGGGAAGCAGAGATTCTGTCCATGACAACTGGCTGTCATGTGGTGTGGCACGCATGATATAGCCTGTTATGGTAGAGAAATTGCATACACATGTTGACTGATGAGAGTTTTACTGATAGGAAATTTAAGGAATTTCCTGGGAAGATTAGGATAATTAACCTTTGTCTAGTGGGAAAGAGAAAAAAATTCTATTTGGCATGTTTTTTTCTATATTGGTACAAAATATTTACACAGTCTTCCACTATGAAAAAGCTAAAATATTTTCTAAGTGACTTTTCTGATCAAATATGCACTTAGCATAGTTTGTAAATGTTTATTTTCCTCAAATTTTATTCTAATATTGTTTTAGGTTAGGCACCGAGATGCCATGGTACTTAGATCTACTCTTAACTTAGCATTTATCACCTTGTGGTTTTTACTATTTATTTTTCTCACTTACTCATACATTTTGGAGAGAGGGGGCACTTATTTTAGTGTTTGCCTGGGTCCATGCTGAGTGTGGCACACAGATGGTGCTCAATAAATACTGTTTATTGAAAGACGATCGTCAACATGAATGATGATCCAAATGATTGGAGGCTTCCTTTTTACTGTGGTGAGAATGTAAATATAACATTTAAGAGGTTGGTGCGAACTTGCTGATATTCAATGAAATATTGCATTGAATTCTTGTTCTGAGTAAGGTTAGTTTATTTAGCAGCAAAAATTTCACACGTCTGGGTACTCCAACCAAGTTCTGTAGTCCACTGGGACTCTACGGAGGGATTTAATATCAATACAAACTTTCTGAAATAATTTGCAAATGTTCTCTTCATGTGTGTTTTTCTGCAGAAAGGATCAAGCTTTTATTAGATTCTCAAAGAGGTCTGGAACTAACAATTAAAAGCAACTGAGATAAAGAATAGTTGTTCTGGTGAACAGTCAGATTTTGTCATTTATCACATGTTTTCTCTGTGCTTTATCATTTGCATTAAATTTTGGTAAGAAATTAAATGAGAACATATGTTCCTGTTCAATACTGCATTAAGCGTTTTAAGATTTAAAAACACATTAATTCCTTACTTTTCACTCCAATAAAAAACTTGAAATGAGATGAATATTGGTGGAGAAAATCAATAGCTGGAAATATTAAATGGAAAAGTAGGTTACAAAACTTATGTACAGTAAGTATATATACATGAATATTAAATTAAATATACTTCACATAAATAAAATATGTTTCTAAATGCATAAAGACAAGGACAAGATCTTCAAATGACCTGCAGTGATTATTCCTGGATGATGGGTCTTAATAGGATTTCATTTTTTTCTATTGACTATTAAAATCTGAATTTTAAAATCTGTCTTCAAATCTTATTTGAAAAATATACCCCTTCCACTATGTGAGGACAGAGGACATAGTCTAATCTTCAAGAAGGCCTTTACCAGGCCTGACTATGCTGCATTCTGATCTTGAACTTCCAGCTTCTAGAACTGTAAGAAATAAATTTTTATTGTTTATAAGTCCCTCCCCAGCAGTGTGTGTATATATATATATATGTATATATATGTATATGTGTGTGTGTATATATGTGTGTGTATACACACATATATAATTATGACTAGTACTTGAAAGGTCTATCTCTTAGAAATTGTTCTTTGCATTTTTGTCAGGCTGATTATCTTTCTTTAAATATTTGAATACAAACACATACTTGTACCTTTAAATATATACACATACATGTATCTTTCTTTAAATATTTGAATATATACACATACATGTACACACACACACACACATATATACACATGTACACATAACCAAACAGAGCAATCTTTTTAAATAACGTTAGAATAACTTAAACATCACTGAAACAAGATTTTATCACTGTGTTTTCCCTATGCTTCCACTGTCAGTGAATCAATCCTTTGCTTAAAAATTCTAGATTTGTAGCAGGCTGAAGGGCTGTCTCAAATTTTGGGGCAAGGCTTGGAAGTTGGAAGGATTCAGAAAATAAATGGGCTATAGAAAAGAAGTTAACTTTACCAGCTAATGATGAAATGGGAGAGTCCCTTATTATCTATACAATTAGCAAAGACACTCTCCACATCCTTCAGTATTGCATGAACACTTTTTGGGGGTTCTTTCTGTCATTTTCCCTTACAGAGCTACCCTAGATATTCATTTAATTAAGTTTACCTATAAAATATTTTTTGTTTTTGTTGGAAGCTAGAGAATTCCCAGAGAATATTATACTGCTTTGTGCTATACCTGTCCTTCTCGGTATAAATTGAATGGATCTCTCTGACCATTGACCCCCACCCCCCCAAAAAAAGTAGTCCTCTCATATTTATAAGTGGAAATTCAAAAATACTATTACTTCGGGTCCAGATAACTCTAGTGAGTGTTATACTCATTTTGTGTGTGTGTGTGTAGAATAATATACACATTCACTAGAGTATAAGTTTATATATATATGAGTTTATATACATAGTCATCAAAGCACATGAAATTTACACTTTGGCACTTGCCTGGGAGGACCTTTCCCAGAAGTCCTAAACGAAGAGGGCAAGGTAGGAGATAGTGTGAGTCAGAGCAAGGAGGTCACCATCCCACCTTTCTTTGACTCCACCACCAGAGCTGTCACAGAAATCACGGGCTGGGAGCAGGTTGAAATGTTGTTCATTTTTCTTTTTTTTTGGCTGGAAGGTATCCACCTCTTGTTTTATAAAAGTAAACTGGGTTTCCTTTGAGAAACCACATTGTTCTGCACGTAAATCATATATTCGAGGTGGACGGGGTGCAGGCCTGCACAAATGGAACATCTTGCAGTGGTGTGTGCAGGGAAATGGATGCAGGGATGGCACAGGAATTGTGGTGTGGTTTTTCTGGGGCTGGCAAATCCAGGGAAGATGTGGGTCTGTAGCTCCTGGCAACTGTCTAGCGAGCAAGAGGAACTTGAGAGTAAAACCAGTGTGGAGAAGGGTGGGCTTCGAGCTGGAGAGTGGGTTCCGCCACATTGTTTGAACCCTGGAGAAATCTGTTAGTTTTGTTTGTTTGTTTTCATCAGCTGCTAAGCTCCTTTTTTGTCTAATCCACTTGGAGTTGTTTTTTGGGTCATCTACAAACACACAGATGGCTAACGGATATAATACCTATTTCTTCCTGAAAAGCACGTAGACCCTGGATTAGCTGGAGAGGAAGCTAGAGTAGGATAGTGTTCCATTACGGAGCTGAAGAACCTGACCCAGCACTGCCTTTCAGCTTTCTTGGACCTTTTTCTGTTAAGCTTTTAAATTCTTAAATTGGATGCTTAGCCCAAAAATAGTCAGCCCTTCTTTTCAAATACAAACTTTTATGTTTATACACTTAAAAACTCTCAGGTTCTACCTAATCCGTCAAGGAACCTACTGAGGTATTTTCCTATATCCAGATCTCTGGGGTGGCTGTTCAGGGGATAGCATTTTCATTCACTTCTGCCCTGACTCAAATATATCTTCTTATAGCAGTTCGAGGCTAGCTTCCTGCTTTCTTGTAAACCCTCCTTCAGCATGTGGTCACTAGGAGGTAAGAACCCAGGCGGTAAGGTGCAGCTGTTGCTGGCTATTTCTGGAAGCATGATTGAGCAGGTGAAAAGAACTATACAGCAAAAAATGTCTTCAGCATTTTCTCAGTTGGCTCTACCTGTTTTCTGAATCCTGGCTCTGTACCTTTTGTTGTTGTTGTTCTAAACCTTCTAAGATAAGAAAAACTGGAATCACTCTGCAAAAAAAATGGCTTTTTTTCCTTTTGGAGGGGGGATGTGAAGGTAGGGTACAGAGGAAGAGGAAGCAAGAGAGAGATGGAGAATTAGGTGCTTCATGTCTTTGCACTCATGCAACTCAACAGACTGGGCTCATTCATCTAATGCTTCTTCTGTCCTAAAAGAGGCAAATAGTCTATACCTCTCTGGAAGGGCTAGATATTTTGTGTGAAAAATAAACCAACATCATGAACAATAGCTCCACTCATTAACATGGATGGATTTCAAAAATATGCTCTGAAAGAAACAAATCTCAGAAGAATGTAGAATTAGTATTATTCAATTTAAGTAAAATATAAAACCAGGTAGCACCAAACTGTAACTTGTTTAAGGTTACATACAAAGTAGTAAAAATAACTTTGAGATTTATGGGAATGCTCTAATTAGTGGTCTGAGAGTCCGATGCAAGTATTTTATTACTATTCCTTAAACTGTATAATTAAATGTATATAGTTCCCTTGCTATTTTGTACGTATGCTACACTTCAAAGTATGACAAATACATAAATTAGACAACACATACAAACAAATAAAATATACCAACACACCAATATCAACACAGCAGATTGTATCAGAAAACCTTAAATTTCCAAAGTCTGGCATTAGGTCTCTCTGTGGATGAACAAACTTTATCTAAATGTATTTGACCTTGGGGAAAAAATAAAGTACCATTTGCTACTAAACAAAAAGTCTTTCTTCTTTCTGAATAACTGTAGAGGAGAAAATCAGTGACTCAAATCGTACTACACCCAGTGTCTGCACAAAGGATTTAGATTAATTATTCCTGGGTGGTTCAGACATATTTCTCTAAGATCGTGACAACTGATATTGGTTGGTTGTGACCCAAGCCATTACAAGGAAATGGAAAGAAACAGACCATCATCATTTCTGGGGAAATAGAAAAGTTAAAATGTAGTCAATTATTATTAATAGTTACAGAATAAATAAGAATAAACATAACACATTATTTACCCTGATAGCTGGGAATTTGTTCCTTGAAGAGCACGAATATGCTGTTAAACACTTTCTCTACATTCATAACAATAACTTCCACCATTTACATTTAAGTTTTTGATAAGATCCCCTTTCAGAGATCAAAAATGCGAAAAACCTAACAAATCTTTCTATAGAGAATGTGTCAAAGCTCATGGTGAAATTACAGCTTTATGTAATATAGACTGTAATTTCCCCATTTGTATGCATTAATATCTCGTCCTTTTTATTTGCCTCTCCTGGTCAGCCAATATAACAAATGAAAATGCCGTTTTGTTTACAAAGAACTGTTTGTGTTAATCATACAATAATATGTATTTTCACAGACTTGGCATCTTTGAGCTGAGGATATTTCTATTCCTCTGCATTTTCAATGGGAAGCTTGCTAGTCTTTTGAATAGGTAAAATAGATAGCCAAGAGAGACGTGACTTTTTCCAAGTTGTGTATGAAGTCAGTGGGGTTTCTTTATAATAAAACCATGTTCCCCTTTTTTCCTTTTGTGAGAAAAAAGGGAGTTGACATCACTGTGGAGTAAGCCAGACATTCTTCAGTACTTGGCTTCTTTCCAGGACCCTGGAGTGCTTGCTTCTGGTTGTATTTTTTTAAAAATTATCATTATTGTGTTAATATTTACAGTTTGCATTGAACACATATTTGGAGCACATATTTGTGGTAAGTACTGTTTTGTGTCCTTAAATCATTACTTGTGGACCACTAAGGTATACAGTTATACACAATCACACACACACACAACATACTGCCATGCGAATGTATGTATAGTGTGTGGGTGAGTATGACTCTGAGTGTGTGAAAGTCTCTCTTCAAGAAAGAACCAAAGAAGAACAGTGAAATAAGGGGAAAAACCCCATAACTTTCTCTAAGTTCCAAGCAATCCCAAGATGCTCGACTCCGTAGCTTCCTTGAGTTTTCTCTGCATACGACTTTATTTTTCATGGGTTTGGAGGATCTTGGAAGAAGTATAGCTCCATCAATGGTCTTTGTCCATCCAAAACCATAAGGTCACCCTGAGGAGGAGCAGCCCACTATTCTCAAGTTACCATTTGGCCTCCTCTCTCATAAATGATGAGAAAATTGCAAGTCACATCTAGTTTGTTAGTTTTATTTCAATTATGATAATTTCAGATGAAAGCTAAATTAGAGCTTAATTTTAGTCACAGGCAGTAGGAGCAGATGCTACTTTTCTGGCTCCTGGACATTTCTTCTCCTCATAGGAACAAACATGCCTACCCCCTCTTCTCTTTTTTCACAACTTTCTGTATATATAAAGCAACATGGAAAAAATGGACAGGCAGTCTTAAATCACAAAGAATCACTCTTTAGATGTTGCTCACCTGTGAATTCCAGATTCAAATGATGACCTTCAAAGAAAAATAATATTTGGCTTATTCATAAAGGGGAATGTTAATTCTGGTTTGATATTTATCCTTAGCCTTTTAAAATGATAATTTTAATGAGATATAACTCATACATCATGTATTTCATCCACTTAAGTTTTACAATTCAGTGATTTTTTATATATTCAGAGTTTTGCAAGATCACCACAAATAGAATATTTTCATCAGCCCCAAAAGAAACCCTGTGCCCATGAGCAGACACTTTCCTCCAACCTCCCTCAGCACCTGGCAATACCAGTCTTACTTTGTGTCTCTATAGACTTGACAATTCTGAGCATTTCATACAAATGGAATAAAAAACCATTAATTTTTTGTAACTAGCCTCTTATTTATTGTTTTTTTCAAGGTTCATCTATGTTTTGACAAATTTTGTTATTTTACTTTATGGCTGAATACTATTCCTCCGTATGGATATACCACAGTTTATTTATCCATTCATCAGTTGATGGTCATCTAGGCTGCTTCCGTGTTTTAGCTATTATGAATAATGCTACCATGAGCATTTATGTACAAGTTTTTGTGTGGTTGTACATTTTCATTTCTCTTGGGTCCATACCTCAGAATGGAATTGCTCAGTCACGTGGTAATTCTATGTATAGCCTTTTGAGAAACTGCCAAATTTCTCCCAAAGCTGTTGCAACATTTTCTATTCCCTCCACAGTGGATGAGGGTTCCAGTGGCTTCTTGTCCTTAGCTTTTGATTTTGGTTTTGACTTGATTTGGTTTTTGTAGTTGAGCCACATTGGAATAAATGTCTCTGTTTACCCTCAACAATACGATGTCATTACCAGAACCAATATTTATCAAACTTGTTAGTGCTTTTGCAGGTACATTTCAAGATTTGGTTGTATTACATTTAAAAGTGGTCTTCCTAGAGCTCTTTGCTAGGAGTCAGAAAATTTACCAGTACCCTGAGCACTGGAAAAACAAGATTGCTGCCCTGGAAATTGCTTTTCTTCTCTGAGGGCATCAGATATGAGTCTGTGGTTATAGCTTCTGATGAGGTTTGCTATGAGTGCTTCACTGGCATTGGGGTTTTCGGTCACTCCTCAAATAACTCCTTTCAAAAAAAAAGAAGAATATCTCAGAGCACTCCCTGATATAGTGTCTTGAGGCTGTGTATTGGAGAATGGATATGATGCAGCTCCTTCTTTTGTTGTGAAGTTATTTGAATGCCTAAGTGAACCCTGTCATCTTTTTCTCACTGTTTTCTTAGCAAGATGCTTGCTTATGCTCTTCCCCTTTGGGTTCTAAAGTTGTTTACTTCTCACTCACAGCTCCAACTACATTTGAGTGTGTTTCTTGACCCCAAATTGAACTGTTGGAGGAAGAGATGACAAACCTTTACAGGTGCCTGGTGTTGTATTGTCTCCCACCCTGAAGTTTTCACTGAGTTGTGAGAACATTCAGTTCTAGTAAGGTTTCCTCACTCTTCACAATTGTACATAACAGTGATGTTATGGAAATAGACTGTGTTGATGCATGAATGTGTACAGAAAGCTGACAAAGAAACACAGAAGGTTTGAAAATGAGCCTTGTTGTCTTTGAGACTGGGGTGAGAATCACCATAATGCTGTTTCCGATTTTAAGTGTTCTCGGACCTGAGAGTGTTGTCTTAGTTATTTCCATTCAGGATGACATTTCAGCTGACTTCAACACTGTCAGCAGCCACCAGCCCCCGCATGGCCCAACAGCTGGTTGGAGGGTTTCTGGCTGGCCCTGAGTCAGGAAACAGATGCTGGGATGCCAATTTCTCCCAGTGAGTGGGATCTTGGATCAATCTGTGGTCTAAAGCCTTTGATACCTTGGTGAGCCTGCTTCTTTGCAGAGACTGCTGCCTCTGTGCCAAGGCACATCATGGCAGGTCAGTTTGGCACTGATGCTGGTCCAGATCAGACTGACATTTGCCTCATGTCTTTGCATTTTATAATGTGGATTTCTGACCCCTACCTAGGGCTGGGCTATGTAACAAGGATGATTTCCTTGGTCCAAGTCCTATTTTTTTTTTTTTACCACAATTACTCTTTTCATCCCTTCCTGGTAAAGATGAATAATCGGTATCGGTATGCTTTCTTTGGTTCTGTCTAATAATTTCAACTTTTGAAAAAGAAACATAGGCTTGTCTTCTTTTGGCTTTGTTATTGAACTCATAGAATACTAAGGGAAAAATGTTCTTTAATCCCTCTACTTTGAATCTCATGCTCTTAGATTAAATCATTCATGTTCTCTCCATGTTGAAGTTGTTCCCCTCTCCCCAGGTCATTTCTTCTTGATCCTTGAAGATTGAGCTTTGACCTCACTGTCCCTCTTTGCAACGGTCCTGTCATATTTTCTGGTGATCTCTATCCAGTTCTTTCTATATCCTTGCTTCTCATTTCCTTGATCACCACTCCCCCTCCACTGATGATGATTTTTTTTTCTTCCAGTCTTCCTCGATGGCCCAGCCTGGATCTCATAATTACTGTTCGTTTCAACTCCTCCACATCATAACTTCAAGAATCCCATTTACTGATCACCATGTCCTATGTTTCCAACATACTTTTTATGTAACATGACTCCAGACATTCTTCAACTTCTCCGGAACTACCGTCCATTGACCTCCACCTTTTCACTGTCTCTCACCCACTTCATGCCAATACATTTGAGTAAATTCTATGATCAGTCATTGTATTTTCTTCCTTGCCTTGTGCCTCAATGTCTGGCTCCTGTGTCACTTCATTGCACTTGCTTGGTAGAGCCATAATCCTGGGTTTACTCCATTCTCTGCACCTGGTACCCATGCGAATGGATGTGGCCAGGGAAAAATAGATAGTCATACCAATGAGTTTCACTCTAAGTGGTGACCGTGAATGTCAGATATGCCTGTGCCATGCTTCCCTAGTCCATCCAATTTCTAAGTTCCTACCCACTTTCATACCTTTCCCCCAAAACCTCTCATACCTACATAACTAAAAAAAAAAAAAAAAAAATGGAAGCAATCAGGAAAGAATTTCCAGATTCCCATCCTCTCATCTATCTACTCACATACTCTGCTTTTATAACAAGGGCCATAGACAAACTTTTTAGCCCTTCAACAAACCAATCATTCAACCTATTTAATAGTTTCAACTGCTTTGTCTAAGAACTCCAGGAACTTCTGACTTGCATAAGCAATTTTCCCTTTCTCTTTGGTCATCTCCATCATCATATTAAAATGCTGGATATTTCCTGTATTTAAAAAAAGAAACCCTCCCTTGTTTTAACATCTCTTTCAAGCTTACGCTCTTCTTCTCTTTGCCACTTTATAGCAAAACTCCAAAAACGCGTTGTCTGAATTTACTGTCTCTGTTGTACTTCCATTCTTTTGCTACCACAGATTTTCTTTCCGCCTCTCCATGGATATTGCTTTGTTAAGGCCATTGATGGCCTCTATATAGCTATATCCAGTGACCAATTGCCAGTTCTCATCTGGCCATATCAGCACATTTGACATAGTCGGTCACTGCCTCCATTTTGAAGCACTGTCTTCCCTTGGCTTCTGGAATACCATGCTCTCCTGGCTTTCCTCCTGTCTTTGCTATGAGTTCCCCTTTTACAGGCACATCACAAGGCTCAGTCCTCGGACCTCTACTCTATTCCTCCCATTGGTGGTTTCATCCAGGCTTATGAGTATTTTTAAAATTTATTTTATTAAAGTATAATTGGTTTTCAGTGTTGTGCCAATTTCTGCTGTGCAGCAAAGGGACTCAGTTTATATATATATATATATATATATATATATATACACACACATATATATACACACGCACACATATTTATATATACATTCCTTTTTTTAAATATTAAAAATATCTCTTGTAATCCCAAGAGACTGGATAAATTCCCTGTGCTGTACAGTAGGACCTCATTGGTTATCCATCCTAGATGTAATAGTTTGCATCTACTAACCCCAATCTCCAAGTCCATCCCACTCCTTCCCTTCTCCCCTTTGGCAACCACAAGTCTGTTCTCCATGTCTGTGGAGGATCATGACTTTAAATGCCATTTATCTTTTATGCTTCCAAATCAGCATCTCCAGTCTGCACGTCTTCCCATCACTCCTCCTAGGCTGGGACCTGGGACCTTTTACCTAAGGTCAAAGAAATGTCTCCAAGCAGCAAAATACTAAGAAACTATAAGGCACTAAAAAGAAGCGCACACATGCACAGTTGGGACAAGTTAGGAACAATAAGACACAAAAAGACCAAAAATCAACTGCCACTTCTGAGGTGTGGGGAGTAAAAGGAGGGGGCTGTGCATAATCCTTGCAT
The DNA here is from genome assembly GCF_054392235.1 of Sus scrofa. Taxonomy (NCBI): domain Eukaryota; kingdom Metazoa; phylum Chordata; class Mammalia; order Artiodactyla; family Suidae; genus Sus; species Sus scrofa. The sequence continues at coordinate 72,957,377 of NC_139393.1, forward strand.
GCAGCACCACCGAGGGGGTGGGCAGAACACCTAAGCTGCCCCTCTGGCCCAACCCACTGATCCGACCCTACCCTTACCCCACTTAAGAAACCAGCTTGCCCCCCTCTTCCTTTCTTCAGGGGGGAGCAAGGGCACCTGTTACCTTTTTTTTTTTTTTTTTACTTCATGCTCCCATATCTCCTTCCCTTCTTTATGTGGCATCATCCTTGATGAGCCTATTTAAAGTTGCAATCTGCTGCCTTCTGGCACTTTCTATTTTCCTTTCTTCTTTATTTTGTGTAACATTTATAACCACCTAACATGCTATATATTTTACATCTTGTTTATTTTCTACCTCTTCCCCTGGTAGAAAATAAGCCTGATAAGGGCAGGAATTTTTGTCCATTTCATTCAATGCCAAGAACAGTGCCTGGCATAAAAAGAACTCAATACGTATTTGCTATATGAGTACCATGAGGATTAAAATTGAGTCTTCTTTCTTATGATAAAGTTTTTTTTTTTTTTTCCCCAAAAGGTACAAGGTGACAAGTCTCCTTTAAATGAACCACAATGAGCAATTAAAGTGTATTTTATCAGGCCCCTGTGCCTCTATGCTGGCCACAGAGATTTGCAGCTAGAGAGGCTAGAAAACTAGATTTCAGGAGGAAACCAACAGAGGCAGCTGCTAAGCACAGAGGGGTGGTGGAAGTTACCCAAACTCCTTCTTTAGACATCTTCAAAAGCTCTTGGCTAACAGCTTCATCAGCAGGATTGACGGCCTCATAAATAGCCGGGATAGGGGCATAAAGTACTCTTCCTCTTAACTAATTTTAATTTTAGTAAAGTTAAAAAAACCTCTAAGGAACTTGCTTGCCAATGTTGAGGGACTTCACGGTATAGTTAGTCTCTGCTGTGGGTTGAATCATAGATATATTAGAGTCCTAATCCCCACTTCCTGTGAATGAGACCTTATTTGGAAATACAGGTGTTTTTTTTTTTTTTTTTTTTTTTTTTTTTTGCAGATGCTCAGTTGAAAATGAGGTGATGAGGGTGAGCCCTCATCTTACTGGGAATTTTTTTTTTGCTTTTAGGGCTGCACATATGGAAGTTGGCAGGCTAGGGGTCGAATCCCAGCTGTAGCTGCCGGCCTGCACCACAGCCACAGCAACGTGGAATCCAAGCTGTGTCTGCAGCATATACCACAACTCATGGCAATGCCGGATCCTTAACCCACATGATGAGGCCAGGGATCAAACCTGCGTCCTCATGGGTACTGGTCGGGTTCTTTACTGCTGAGCCACGGCAGGAACTCCCTTATTGGGAAATTTGAACACAGACCCACACAGAAGGCAGATAATGTAAAGACCCAGGGAGGAGACCATCTCCAGGCCAAGAAATGGCTGAGGCCACTGGAAGCTACGAGAAGGAATTGGAACAGATGTCCCCTCAGACCTCAGAAGGAACTCACCCTGCCAAAAGCTTTATTTCAGATGTCTAAACTCTAGAACTATGGGGCAATGAATTTCTGTTGTTTAAGCCACCCAGTTTGCAGTACTTTGTTATGGCAGCCCTAGAAAACGAATACGTTATTTTAGCCTTATTATTACTAATATGTTATTATTACTGTATATAGCTTACACATGTTATTTTAGGACTGATAATTTATTTAAATCCCAGAGCTTTAGACTAATTATCTAGAGAAAAATGTCCATCTTTCACTTATTCACTAGTAAAATCATGGTTGTGTATGTAACATTCTCAAACATTTAATGAAGTGTAATTTTACTGCTTTTTTTAATGTGTCGTTTAGAAGATTGATTTTACAAATAAAAGGACAAATGATGTTTAACTGTTTAATGCTAGGCATTGAGAAGGATTTTAAGTAAGTACTACTTTACAAATGCAGCTCATGAAAATGATACCCCTTCAGGGCTTTCTGACATAAGGTAATGTTTTCACATAATCTCAAACATTTAACATTAACTATTGGGACTATGAATGGAGTCTGGAAGTAAAGGTTACTCTTTGAGGGGCTAAAATTCGGTCGCTTAAATTGGTTGTGAAAGTTTTAAAGACTTTGTGAAAATTCGTTTAAATTGACAGACTTTCATGTTAGTAGGAAGTGGTTTTCTATGTTAAAATCTTTTCCTTTCTGTATTCATTATGCATCTTAAGATATGGTAATATATACGCAGAACTCTATTTTTTAAATACTTAATTTAGTTTGAAATTATTGTCAGAAAGAAAAGATCTGAGAAGAGAACGGGGGCTTAAAATTCCATAGCGATAATGAACTTGGAGGGAACCTTGTCTATGAAATGAATTGCAGACTAGAGACAATGGGAAACATACACTCAATCGAATATCATCCAATTGCTCCATTTAGGAAGAGCCCTAATTTAAGACATATCCGACATATTTGATTACTTTTTTCATGTTTCAGGTTTCTTTCCTCCAGTTTTTATATCCGTTTTAAATTTTGTGACACTTAAAGGTACTTGACAGTTTTGTATACCACGTAAAAGCACCAGAAGTCTGAGGGTATATGATGCTTGAAGGCCTTGTAAAATTTGGATCTAAGTTCTAGCTTTAGCTTTCCTGCCAACTAACTGGTGACCTTGGGAAAATCTCTTCACCTTTCTGATCGCAGTTTGGTCATCTATAAAACTCTGACAATCTGTTTAATTTGCCTCTTGACATCTTTGTGAAGCCTGACAAAGATTAGATACGTGGTGCTTCCTCCTGAGCATTTCGAGTCTGCGTGGCACTGTTGGAAATTTCTCTTGGTTTAGGGGGGGTGTCTGTCTTGCTCTGCTACTGGCTTTAATGTCCCTTCATCAGCAGAGGCCCTCTCCTTTGAAAGAGTCCTGCTCGATCTGTGAGAATTTGGCGAATACACTTGGCTGTGACTTCAGGGATGGCAATGAGATAAACCTGAAGGCCCTTCACATTTTGCACAGGGGGTTGCTTAGTGTCTAAAATATGCATTGACTTGCAAAGCGCCTATTTAAATGTTCCATCAGTAACACAGAGGTAAACACGCATTTGACAACATCTGCTTGAGGAAAGGAAATGGAAGTGCAGGCACATGGCTGGTACTTATTTTGGGTCAGAGGCTGATATTTAGGACTGTAACTGCATCATGACAGCTGAGCTCAGAAACAAGCAGAGCAGGCTCTCTGCAAAGATTGCCTGTTTATGATTCAGGGTCCTGAGTGCAGTGCAGCTTCCGCAGAATACCTGTATCTGTTCTTGGCAGATCATTAACCCGAAATAATAACTTTTTAGAGTTGTCTGCTGTTAGGACTTGTGGCAAACGTCAGGTACTGGCACAGGAAAGGTGACAGGGTTGGGGATGGCAGTCTGGGTGGCAGTATGGGTACACTTCTCTTTTTGGAGGTCTGCAGTGGTAGATGGTACTGAGGGCGTGGGGGAAACCACCAGCTGATAAGCTTTTGGAGTAACAGTGTTTCTGGGATTTGCAGGGAAAATTGGCAAGTGTGGAAGCCCTAGTTGTGCCCAGGGTAGAAGGATGCAGTGCATCATTATAAGCAAATCCTGTAAGATGTCGACTTGGAGGTAGGTGCTTTACAAGCTTTAAAGTTTCTTTTGATGGTAGGACACAAGCCTTTGACCTTCAGATAGAGGAAGACAGAACTCTTTGTTGCTTACAGCTCCCAACAAGAGTAGGCTGTCAGGCAGGACTACCAGGGAGATTGTTCAAAGGGCCAGGATAACAGTAGGCTGGAGCTGCAGGAGCTGGCAAGTGAATGGCAAGTGGGGTGGGGTTAGCTAGGTGTCTTGTGTTCTCTGCGGATTCGATAATTTGAATAATTCTGCAAGCTCCAGGGCATAGAGTCTGTCCTTAGTTGTCTGGTACCTGGCCCTCGATCAGTGGGGGCAGGTGCATTGTAGTCCCTGCTGTGACAGCCTGATAAGGGAACTGCTGGGGATGTGGACTTAATTAGCTGGGCAAGAAGGAGAGCTGACTGGCATCTAGCCAGTGTCTCAAAAACGGATCAAGACAGAATAAAAAAAAAAAAGACTATGTTAAAGTAGATATAGGATCTTTATAATTGTTCAAGTACCTCGATGATATTTCTTGACTCTGCTGTGGGTCGGGGAGGACAGGTATTCAAGGAATTCAGAAACCTTGGAGAGCACCATCCAACACCACTTAAAGCTCATGTGTGAATTGGCCATTGAGCATCTTGCTATCTCAGAGAGGTGGAGGGTCCTGGTGGTTGTTGCTAATTAGGGGCGGCTGGTGCAGGAGCTGCCATGTACTTACTGAGGGCCATCCCTCAAAGCAGAAGAACCTTGGGACCATTCCAGTGGATAAAGTAGGAAACATATTATGGGTACACTTGTTTCTGTCAAAGGGGGTTGAAAAGTCTCTGGATTCACCCAAGCCTATTTTTGACCAAGTGGTGGCATGTTTAGCATACAGGCTATACTGGTCACTCAGTGGTTTGCACAGACCTCAGTGATCAGCCTGGGTGGTATTATGGTCCATTGTGACCTGCCTGACAGCTATGCCAGTTGAGCACATAATAGCTTGTTCTTTCATGCTTTGTGTCTTTGGTTCTCAGGTGTCACTGTAAATAGGACTCCACTTACGCCTATACCAGCTCTCCTTTAGCTATAGGTGGGGTAAAGCTTTCCATGGTGATTCTAACTTCTGGAATAAGGCGGGCAGTTTGGGCTGGTCCACACGGCCTTGGTTGACTAAGTTGCTGCCTATGGAGCATAGTTTTACAAATTGGACGGGGAGAGATGAAATGCTCTCTCTAGGTTTATTTCCTCCAGGGCCCTTGGAAGGAGTCCTCTGATAGGGTATTAATGGCTTGCATAATTCACTCTTTTGTTTTTACGAAAGATGTATAGAAAACAAAGAAAAAACTCCTTCTGCGTGTCAGTGGTAGAATAACCTGTCCTTTGATCAGGCTCATGATGTCTTATAAACTTGGCCTTTCTTTAGATTATTGGTGCCTGGGAAGTAATAAACCTAAATGTTTGACATTTTAAAACACTGTGAATTCTGGTGAGTTTATCAGCATTGTCCTTAGGTATTTAGTCTTTAAATGTCATAAATTGTCATACCCTCAAGCATCTAGTAATAAACTGAAAATTTTGACTAATTGGTAGTGGTATTTTTATTGTTATTCGTATTTTCATAATTTTTTTGTATTGAAACACTCTGTTTATTTCTAGTGTATTTATTTATTTTCTCTCTCTCTCTCTCTCTTTTTTTTTTAGGACTGCACCCTCAGCACATGGTTGTTCCCAGGCTAGGGGTCAAATTGGAGCTGTAGTTGCTGGCCTACACCACAGCCATAACAACACCAGATCCAAGCCATGTCTGTGACCTACACCACAGCTCACAGCAATGCCGGATCCTTAACCCATTGATCGAGGCCAAGGATCAAACCCTTGTCCTCAAGGATACTAGTTGGGTTCATTAACTGCTGAGTCATGACAGGAACTCCTATTTTTAGTGTATTTAAACAATGCTATTTAAAAAGACAACTAGGACTTCCTGCGTGGCTCACAACACAACTCTCGGCTTTGCTTCTACAGTGGCTGTGGCTTCACCCCAGCTTGGGAGCTTCCATGTACCGCAGATGTGGCCACAAGAAAAATAAAATAATAAAATAAAATAAAGAGACAACTAGGTCTACAAGACAAAAGGGAAAAGTTCCCTTCCATTCTCTGTCCTCCTCACTCTACAGCGATAACTACTTTAAATTATTTGAACTTCTACTGTTTACCTTCATGTTGCTAATAACATGGTTTTTCTGCTTTAGATTATTATCTACTGATCTAAGAATTGTTATGGGATGAATTATGTCCTTCCAAAATTCATGTATTGAAACCCTAGTCTCTAGTACCTCAGAATGTGACTTTATTTAGAGATAGGGTCTTTAAAGAGGTAACTAAGTTAAAATGAGGCCATTAGGATGGGGTGTGATTCAGTCTGACTGGTGTTTTCGCAAGAAGGGATTAGGGCATCAACGTTCACAGGGGAAAGAGCATGTGAGGACACAAGGATAAAATGGCATCTACAAGGTGAGAAGAGAGGCTTTGGAATAAAACCAACCCTGCCAGCACCTTGACCTTGGACTTCAGCCTCCAGAACGGTGAGGGAATCAATTTCTGTTAAGTTCCCAGTCTGTAGTATTTGTTAAGATAGGCTGAGAAGGAAAATAACATACTTTTTCTATGCTATCAATCAGGAGTTCCCATGAACCCTCTCCTTGGATTCAATTATTTGCTAGAAGAGCTCCTAGAATTCAGGGAAACATTTATGTATATTTCCCAGTTTATTGTATAATAAAGTATATGATAACTGATACAAATAAAGAGTCAAATGAAGAGATAGGTCTGGTGGCATCTGGAAGGGTCTTGAGAGCAGGAGCCTCTGTCCCAGTGGAGTTGGGGTGCATCACCCTCCCAGCCTGTGGATGTGTTCACCAACCTGGAAGCTCCCTGACCGCAAACTTTCAGGATTTTTATGGGGACTTTATCTTGCTGGCATGACTGATCATTAACTCAGTCTTCAGTCCCTCTCTCCTTCCTGGAGGATAAAGGGTGGGATGGAAAATTCCAAGTTTATAAATATGGCTTGGTCATTCTGGTGACCAGCTTCCATTCTGAAGCTCATTAGAACCAAAGACTCAGGGAATTTCGAGGGATTTAGGAGCTCTGTGTCAGGAATCAGGGTCAAAGACCAAATATTAGAACAAAAAGATGCTCTTATGACTCTTATTGCTTAGGAAATTATGAGGCTATTGGAGCTCCACCAGGACCAATGGAAGATATATATTTCCTATTATTTCACACAGCCTTAGAAATTTAACATATCAGCATTGGAGAAAGATAAGATTTTAGCATGATATCCCCATCCTGAATTTGGGTATACAAACCAAATTATTATATTGTTGTAATATTATTAAATCAATCTTTGGGATTATAAAAAAACCGCTATTCACAGGTCAACCAAGATATATAATTATATATAGCATTTTGTTCTTCCAGAAATTAATGAATGTCTCATATCTTACTTGAGTGGTTTTCCATGACCAGTCGCTATTTCATTCTCAACTCTGACAGAAGTATGAATCTCTTCTCAGGACATCCAAATACATGAAATGGATCAGTTTTTTTTTTTTCTTGAAGAAATTTATTCTAGATTTTACTATCAGCTTCATCCTAGTGTCATTGTTTTCCATTATGCCAGCAATGACCTACCTATCACTTACCTGGAATCCCCTATTTTATTTGGTTTACTTTCTTTTTTTTTTTTTTTTTTTTTTTTAAGTCTTTTGTCTTTTGCTGCTGTTGTTGTTGTTGCTATTTCTTGGGCCGCTCCCGTGGCATGTGGAGGTTCCCAGGCTAGGGGTTGAATCGGAGCTGTAGCCACCGGCCTACGCCAGAGCCACAGCAACGCGGGATCCGAGCCGCGTCTGCAACCTACACCACAGCTCACGGCAACGCCGGATCCTTAACCCACTGAGCAAGGGCAGGGACCGAACCCGCAACCTCATGGTTCCTAGTCAGATTCGTTAACCACTGCGCCACGACGGGAACTCCTGGTTTACTTTCTCATTTTGGTGGAAGAAATCTTTTAGAATCATCCCGAGAAGATTTTCTTTTACTGTTACAATTGATTCTGGCCTGGAAAACACGTTTGCAATGTTGCTATTGAGATATTTGAGAAAATTCTTATTTCTGATACTATGCTGTGCCCTCATCTGTATCTCTCACTTGGGACATTGTAGTTCTCAGATTTTACAACATGTGCAGTAGATGATGTGCATTGGGGTAGGTATTTTTTCATCATTTTTTCTGGGAATTCAATGAATTTTCCCACTTTGGGATTCATCTTCCAAAATCTGAAACAATTAAAAATTTTTTTGGGTTAATTTCTTTCTCTCCATCTCTCTCTCTTTCTTGGAATTAGAATTGGTACATTGAGCTCTTAATTTTCTCATAATTTCTCCCCTATTTTCCAACTTTTTACTTGACTTGCTTTCTGTAGGATTTTCTCAACTTTACCCTCCAACCCTTTAAATAACTTTTTTCATTTGTGATATTACATTTTAGTTTTTGAGAATCCTTTTCTGTTATGGACATCAGGACACAGGGAATACTTGTTTCCCAATTTTTTTTTATAACCTTTCTCTATTTTATAGATGTGATAGTTTTTCTTATCTCTCTGAGGACATTTATAATGGAATTTTTAAGATTTATTCTTCGTTGTCTTGGCTACCTCTATCTTCCTATTTTATTTTGATTACTTTGGACCTCAGTTTTTCTAGAGGCATTTCTCAACTGTTTGATGGTCTTTGGCTGAAATTGCTCTTAGGGAGAGGCAAGAAAGGCTAATTGGAAACTTTAAAAATGGTTGGTGAGTCATGTAACTGGGGGACTTCAACTTTCAGCATGTGTAGGTCTTTTTCTCTCTAGCCATCAGTTCCCTGGGGAGGTATGTACCTGGCTGCAGAGTTCTGGGCGCTAGTGAGGGAAGAGGATGCTGAGGCTTCTCAGAGTTCTTTATAGTGTTTCATGGGTCACTGGTTTTCAGGGGACAGCACTTTCCTGAGCTCAGAGTCCTTTTTCACTCCTCCCCTCCCACCCCAAGCAATTTCCCAGTGTTCTGCTTGAGCATACCAGTGGCAGTCACCTGGCTAGGAAGAGCTAGAAAGATGATCTGGAGACCTGAGTATTTCTTTCAATCAATATCACCAATGGCTGTCCACTGTCCAGACGGCACCCTACTTTCAGAGACCCTGGTATCTCTAATTCCTAGGGTTTAGGGATATGACATTTCTAGCACTGGAGCTGACTCCTGCCAGCCTAGGTGTCAGCTTCCTTAGGTGTTAGTTATACCAGAGGTTTTCCTGTACTCTGTAGAGGCAGGCTACACCACCAGGACCCCTTTATTTTCCTTTAGTGGTAAGCAAGAAAGGGCGATGGTTAAGGTTAGGCTTAGGAGTAGGAGTAGTTCTATGTATCACATTTCTGAGGAACTACCTTACATTGAAATTCTCTTTCAAAACCAGGCGTCCTGCTTTTGGGGTCTTAGACAGTCAAAAAAAGGCATGACCCTCTAATTCTGGATCCAAAGACTGATGGTCTTGGTTATGTGTTTGCAGAAGTCAGACTGCAGCCTGCTTCACCTGGGAATATAGAAGTTGTGTCTATCAAAGTTTGAGTATTTGGGAAATAATCAGAAAAATTCAAGTCGTGGAGTATGCTGGCTTCCTCTATAAAGCCCTTGGTGATATCCTATAAGAAAGACTAAAGACTGGGCTGAAAATAGTCTATTAAAAAAAAAAAAAGAGTCACAAGGATAATTAGTTTTTCTAAAAGATACCATTTTGGCTAGGGTCTGAAATCTGTTTCAATTGATTACAAAGGCAAATTTTCTCCCTAAAATAAGAGGCAGGGAGATGGATCCTTAACAGGAGATGAAATGGGGCTGAAAAATGAACCTGAGCTGTCAGGATCTCCCAAATTCCTCATCACTGCAAAGTGATGAGGCCTGAGGGAAAAGATTGCATCCTTGCCCAAGGCTCTGGTTTCTAACTGCTTCAAGGCAGAGGCCTTTAAACGGAAAGCCAAAGTATATGTATTTTTTTGAATTTCGGTTTTCTCTGGGTATATGTCTAGGAGTGGGACTGCTGGATCTTATGGTAGTTCTGTATTTAGTTTTTTAGGTGCCTCTACACTGCTCTCCATAGTGTTTGCACCAACCTACATTCCCACCAGTAGTGTAGGAGTGGTCCCTTTTCTCCACACTCTCTCCAGAATTTATTGTTTGTAGCCTTTTTTTTTTTTTTTTTTTTTTTTTTTTTTTGCCTTTTAGGGCTGCACATGCAGCATGTGGAAGTTCTCAGGCTAGGGGTCTAGTCAGAGCTGCAGCTGTGGGCCTACACCACAACCACAACAACGTGGGATCAGAGTTGCATCTGCAATCTACACAACTCACAGTAATACCAGATCCTTAACCCACTGTGCAAGGCCGGGGATCAAACCTGCATCCTCATGGATACTAGTTGGGTTTGTTACCACTGAGACACAAGAGGAACTCCCTGTTGGTAGAATTTTTAATGGGCACTCTGACTGGTATGAGGTGATACCTCATTGTAGTTTTGATTTACATTTCTCTAATAATTAGTGATGTTGAGCATCTTTTCATGTACTTTTGGCCATCTGTCTCTCTCCTTTGGAGAAATGTCTGTTTAGATCTTCTGACCATTTTTTAAATTGAGCTGTTTGTTTTTTTTCTGATATAAGGTTGTATGAGATGTTTGTATATTTTATAGATTAATCCCTTGTTGGTCACTTTGCAAATATTTTCCCCCACTCTGTGGGTTGTCTTTTCGTTTTCTTTTTTTGGTTTCCTTTGCCATGCAAAAGCTTTTAAGTTTAATCAGGTCTCGTTTGTTTATTTTTGTTTTGATTTTTATTACTGTAGGAGGTGGATCAAAGAAGATATTGCTGTGATTTATGTCAAAAAGTGTTTTGCTTATGTTTTCCTCTAGCAGTTTTATAGTATCTGGCTTTATGTTTAGGTCTTGAATCCATTTTGAGTTTATTTCTGTGTATGGTGTTAGAGGGTGTTCTGAATTCATTCTTCTATATGTAGCTGTCCAGTTTTCCCAGCACCAGTTATTGAAGAGAATGTTTTTTTCTGCATTGTATAGTCTTGCCTCCTTTATCATAGATTAATTGATCATAGATGCATGGATTTATTTCTAGGCTTTCTGTGCTGTCCTACTGATCTATATATCTGTTTTTGTGCCAGCACCATACTGTTTTGATGACTGTATCTTTTTAGTATAGTCTGAAGTCAGGGAGCCTGATTCCTTTAGCTCTTTTTTTCTTTTGCAAGATTGCTTTGATTATTTGGGGTCTTTTGTGTTTCCATACAAATTAAAACTTTTTTTTGTTCTAGTTCTACAAAAAAATGCCATTGATAATTTAATAGGGATTGTGCTGAATCTATGGATTGCCTTGGGTAGTATAGTCATCTTGATGGAATTGATTCTTCCAATCCAAGAACATGGTATATCTTTCATTTGTTCGTGTCATCTTCAATTTCCTTCATTAGCATCTTATAGTTTTTGGAGTATAGATCTTTTGCCTCTTCAGGTAGATTTATTCTTAGTATTCTCTTTGATGCAGTGATAAATGGGATTGTTTCCTTAATTTCTTTTTTCCACTCTCTCATTGTTAGTATGTAGGAATCAAGAGATTTCTGTGTATTAATTTTGTATCCTGAAACTTAAACAAATTCATTGATGAACTCAAGTTGTTTCTTGATCATCATCTGTGTGTGGATTTGGAGGACAATGGAAAAAGACGATGCTCCCTGTATGTATAACCATAGACTCTGGAAGACAGAGGCCCAAGAACATCTTTCCAGAAAGCAGAATGGGGATTGACAAGTTTTGCTGCTGAAGAACTAACTCTCATATCCATGACAGAGAGTCCTGGCTCCTTCTGTCCATCTGGGTATGATTTATAATGTGAACCAGGGAGCCAAGTGCAGTGGTTCAGTCTCCCCTTTTCTGAGTTAATTTTTTTTAATTGCTGTTTTTGAGTCCTCACTGACTATTACACATGAGGCATGTTGGAAATGGATCATTTATCTTTCAGCTGAGTAGGCTGCTAACTCAGAGAAAATTCTGTCCTGATCTAAGAAGTGGGTAACATGACACCCAGAGGTCCTGGGCATGAATTCAGTGTAGGAAGATGAAAAGCAGCACAACCCTAAAGGCATCTTACATTTCAGGGTCAATTGGTGGTTAATTCAGGACAGAGAATTTGGAGATAGACAGACTGGGGTGCAAGTCTCAGCTTGATTTACACTGTGCTCCCTTAAGCATTTTAACCTAAGTTTCATTTCTTCAAATATAAAGTGGATGATAATCCTACCTCACAGGGTTGGTGTAAGGAGTCCATGAAGTAGTGTTTGTGAAGTACTTAGCAGTGCTTGGCATAGAGGGAGCATGGAGTCCCTGTTAGCTATGTTTTTGTTTTTGTTTTTTTCTTTTTATGGCAGCACTTGCAGCATATGGAAGTTCCCAGGCTAGGGGTCCAGTTGCAGCTACAGCTGAGACTTATGCCATAGCTTGCAGCAACACCAGATTCTAAACCCACTAAGCAAGGCCAGGGATTGAACCCACATCCTCACAGAGACTATGTTGGGTTTTTAACCCGCTGAGCCACAATGGGAATATCCCCTATTAGCTATGTTGACTGGATCTGTTTCTGACTATGATCTCACTGCAGAGGCAAGCATACTTGTCCTGGGTACTGAGATCTGCAGAACTAGATCCTTTACTGTCTGTGTCTATTTCCCTTATCAAACCCTGTAACTCTGCCTGTATATCACCAAGCATTTTATAGCCCTAGTCTTGGGGCTGAACACAGTGCTGTGTAATAGCTGTTCAGTAAATGGTTTTTGAATGAATATCTGCTTATTCTTAATTCCATTCTCTAATCAATATTTGCAAAAAAATGTTTTGGGTTTTCTTAGCTTCTAGCTTATTTTTTTAGAGAACCGTTGGGTGTTTTATTCTCAGACATAATGGCTAGACTAACAAAAAAAGGTCTTTGAAAGTAAGCCTTTTATGGTTATACGTGGAAAAAATCATCCATTTATTCCCAAGTAAGCTTCTGTAGTTTGGGGGGGAAATGGCATTCATTTTCTGTGGAATAAAAATAATCTATAAAATGTTCTTTTTATTTAGATCTGTGTGCAGAATTTGGCTTGTTTTCAAACGGGGAAGAGAAAATCTGATGCATCGCTTTGAAAAGCATTTACTACGTTTAAAAAGTGGTTTCAAATATTAATGATGTTATTTTTAAAATTACAGTTTCAAAGTACAGAATAAAGCAATAAAATACATTTGGAAATGTAATCCAATTAAAAAATCACTTTAAACTTGAGGCCTCCTTTCCTTGAGGATGCTTGTCTGCTATTGGGAAGGACTCTCTTACTTCATACTGTAGGGCTAGTTTTTCTTCAATGTGGGCAACCTTGGGCTATGTGAATCTTGAAGGAATTTATAAATATCTATGCATATATATGTGGATAGTTTTCAGTTTATCAGATGCAGCCCATATAACGGACTTGTGGTTGCCAAGAGGGAGGGGGAGGGCATGGGAGGGACTGGGAATTTGGGGTTAATAGATGCAAACTGTTGCCTTTGGAATGGTTGAGCAATGAGATCCTGCTGTGTAGCACAGGGAACTATGTCTGGTCACTTGCGATGGAGCATGGTAATGTGAGAAAAAAGAATGTACACATGTATGTGTCACTGGGTCACCTCTCTGTGCAGTAGAAAATTAACAGAGCACTGTGAATTAGCTATAATGGGAAAAAATAAAAATCATTATAAAAAATAAAAAAATTGTCAGAGAAGCAGAAAAAAAATAAAAATAAAACCTCCTTACATTTTGTAAATTACATTATGTGCAAATTCCTTTCCATAAAAAGATAACTCTAGCAAGTTCTTTGTGGTGCTTTTCAAACTCTGATACTCTTACCCTAGAGATATAAGGTAACATGCCCTGGGCTATTATGAAGCCCTAGGGTAAATTTGACACTTGGCATATCTACCTGAGGTGTCGACTTTATTAGAATTTTTTTTTTTTTGAGAGATAAGGGAGCTCAGAAATGGAAGTTGAAGGGCCATATTAAGTATTTCTTACATTGTAAGTAATTAAAATCTTTTCATAATAAAAAAGCAGATACACTGTAGAACTGGATAAAAAGGCTGTGGACTTTTAAGATTAAATATGGAGACTTAGTTTTAGTTTAAAACTAAAAATGTCTTGCTTGCTAAGAGTAGACCTTCCAAACTCTATGAGAGGCATTTCATTCTCCTCCACCATTACTGTAAAAATTATAATCAACTTTACTAAAAGTATTTAATATGTCTATTTTAATTGCCATATGTAGAAGTAATTGGTAGGCTAGCAGATATTTGGTCCTTTCCAAAATGTCCATAAGACATGTGGTCTGTGCCAGAAGGCCATTGAAATTTGATCCCATCCAAAACATCTATGAGCGTATTTGGTCCATGCCAAATAGCTTTGGACAGGACCAAATATCAAAGACCTTTTGGTGTGGACCAAATGTTTCTGTGGACGTTTTGGACAGGACCAAATATGACCAAATATCAAGGACATTTTGCAGTGGACCAAATGTTTTATGAATGTTTTGGACAGGTCCAAATGGTCCTGCAAATATCAAGGACCTTTTAGTGTGGACCAAATGTCTTATGGACATTTTGGACAGGATCAAATGTCCTACATGGGATTTATAATTTATATATCTTGGTTGATACAGGCTGCTCTAAATCAGGAGTTCAGATGAACATCCTGAAATTGAACACATCCATGGTGAATACATTTGTATTTGTTACCCTCTGTCTACACCGAACATTCCTTTTATCCAAAGGGAATTATGTACTGATAGAGTCTCTTACTCTTCAGCATCAATGCCAGCCAGACTTATTAATCTTCCACCCCAAAAAGGGCCCTGATTTTTGTCATATTTATGAAGGGATCAATGGTGAAAATAATATTAAGAACTTATGAATTAAAGTTTTTTTTAATTTTGTCATTCAGAGAACAAGACCTTTATAAGCAAATGGTTAGTTTTCCTTTTTTGACTCATTGAGATCCAGTGGAAGTTTATATTTTGCTCATATTATTGTATTTTAGTTACTTGTTTCCCACACACATATCCTTCCTCTAGACTATGAATTACATGAAAAGTAAGGACTGTTTCTTATTAGCTTTAAAGCCTAAGTATCTAATATGCTTGGTTCAACAGTAGGTGTTGAGTTGAACTGAATAACGAACCACTTATATAGTTCCCCTGAAGTACTGCCCTTGTCACCAGTACAACCTTCTCTCACACATTAGTTTGAACTTAAATGATTCACTTATTATATTGATGTTAATGCCATCCTATCAGTTGTCTTTTAGACTTGGATGTTTTGAAGAATAGCTTCTCCTTAACAAGACAGAATCCAGACAAAGCAATAATCTGTCTTTACTCAGCCCGGACCTAATATGTTAATTCTGATTTAATTTAATTTTCTTCTGCTCATGGTACAGAAATTTTCAAATGGTTCATTTGGTGCTTAATTATCAGCTACATTTTTTACCCTATCTAGAGAGAAGCCATGCTGTGTCAAGTGCAGATCATTTATCTAAGCACGTTTCTGTTCTTCTCACTATTGTTAGGCTCTGTGTTATTCAAGAAGAAATGCTTCCATCTATGACTCTAATTTAGAGATAACTGATATACTGCAGAAAGGGTTTCTAAGTATTTCAGGGCTAAATGCCATGACTTCTAACCCTATCTGTATTCTGTGCTCAATATTGTACTGTTTCTCTCTCCTCTTAAAGGGACTTGTCATAACAGCCAAACCAGCTGAAGAGTCATGGAAACTTTCCTTTCATCTGAAAGAAATTATGTCCTCATAAAAGAAGCTTCTTACTCTTTAGCATCAATGACAACCAGACTCATTAGTCTGTTCCTTTTCTATCTGAGAGATATGCTCTCTGGCTATTCCTCACCCTTCCCTGTGTTAGTGTCCTATGGCTGTTGTACAAAATTACTACAGACTTAATGGCTTAAAACCAAACAGTTGTATTATTTATAGGTCAAAATCCAACACTTGTCTCACTGGACTAAAATCAGGGTATCACTGAAGTGATGTTCTTTCCTTGGGGTTCAAAGAGGGAATCCATGTTTTTGTCTTTTCTAGCTTCTAGAAAGTTCTGGATTCCTTGGTTTGTGACTCCCTTCCATCTTCAGAACCAGCAATGGACAGTCCAGTCCTTCTCTGCATGACTCTGACCTCCTCTAAGACCTCTTTCTTCCAGTTTAAGGACCCTTGTGATTACATTGGACCCACCCGGATAATCTAGGATAATCTCTGTTTTAAGGTCAGCTGATTAGCAACCTTAATTCTCTTTTACCATCACATAGCATATTTATAGGTTCTGGACATAAGACATTGACCCCTTTGCTGGGGAGAGGGGCAAGGTCATTATCCTCATGACCACACCTCCCATTCTCTTTTCCTTCTTCATAAGGGCTCTGCAAAGTTGTCATAAGACAGGCCTGTTTTTCACCCTCATGTTACAGATGAGGAAATTGGGGCTTAAAGAAAATATCAATTAGTCTAACTCATCAATAAATCAGTATCATCCTTTCTTATTCAGATGTTTTACTTATGTTGAAAAGAAACCAAAAAAAAAAAACCCAACAATAATCAGGAAGAAAAGGGTGTTTATTTAAGCATCTTCTGAGACATAAATATATTTCCCAGAATGAGTCTCAAAATTAAGAAGACTTGTCCAAGGTCAGACAGTTGGTAGTGGATAGAAACCTGGGATAACAGAGCTTATGGTTTTTGTATCATATGTCACGATCCTGCGTGATGAATATGTATAGGTTTGGTCATGCGTTGCTATTGCTCATTCCCTTTGTTATTGATTGGCTACTTTTAAAACATGGCTAGTAGACAGATTACATTTTAGTATTTTTATCAAATTTGTACTCTCTCCTGGGGTGGGTAGTGACATACACTGACCTTGCCCTATCCTCTATTACGAAGAAGTGTTTGGATTGTATTTCACGTCCTCCTTTTGCTGTTACTTTCACACTGGATGTTTCTGTCTAGTGAAGGTCATTGCTTGTGAACAGTGTCGTCGGTTTTCTAGAACACCCCCTTAACAATCAGTGGGATAAGCCTGCTGATTGAGGTCTTATACATATGCCTCAAACGTGCCCTTAGATAGATGAGGAATCTTATGCCATGATCTTTTGGCTTTTCTCTTATTATTTGTGTATCCACATGTAAATAATGACAGACCAGGAAATTCTTTTTCAATTGTGTGAGGATCAGATTGGGGCAAAAGTAATAGAACACAGTCACATTTTCTAATAAAATTATCTTTATATCATATGTTGAAAAAAATTGGGGTAATAATCTCGCTCATACGGATTAAGGCAGAATTTGAGAAACACACTAGAATAAGGGGTGCTGAGAAGCATCTTGCTGTTTGTTTTGTTTTAGAGATACATTTGCATTGAATTAGGCTGCCTTCGAGAGAAATCTTCCTTAAAGTGAGCTCACAGTGCCTTGTTTTTCATAAGGCTATCATCAATCCTTGAGAAATGCAATTACTTAGAAAACAAAATATAGCCTCTAGCAATTTACCTGAAATATTCCTGTTCATACTGTTGATTCAGAGCATTGTTGTTATCAGGCCAGACAGCTTTTTTCTAAAGAATATTTGTCTTAGTGACTAGATTAATTTTAAGTGTGTGTGCATATATCTAGTGCCCAGTATTATTTATTGGTACAGTTTGAGGATGTTATGCTGCCCATGGGTTTCAAACCCCCCCTAGGTGTGCGAGAATTTTATTTGGCTGGTGTAGTCCATTTTGGCCACACCCATATTTACCATTTGCATTTCCTACTGTTTCCTTCATGTCTACTAGGGGACAGTGTTTACCATGTCATTCATTTGTATTGCATGTGGACAGGGTAAAGTATTTTTGATTCCTTATCTATAATTAAATTTTCTGTTGGAACCAGTTATGCTTGTGACCATACTAGATATTACTTAAAAAAAATAAAGCCAAGGAAAACAGATACTTGTTTGTATATTATTGCTAGGAAATTGGAAATGTACTAAAACTTGAGCCTCCTTTACACTGACTAGAGACACACTGAGAATGGGCCATCCATCAGCCTGGAAAGCAGACAGCCTTTGAGATGGCCCCCAGTGATTCCAGCCTCCTGGTATTAGTGTCTTTGTATCATTCCTCCCTTTGAGTAACTTTCTTCTAACATATAGAATATGGTAACACTGGAGTTTCCAGGTGGCTCAGTGGGTTAAGGATCCAGCGTTGTCACTATAGTTGGTTGGTGCGTGGGTTCAATCCCTGTCCCAAGAACTGCATGCCAAGGTTATCACCAAAAAAATGAGAGAGAGAGAGAGAATATAGTAACATTGAAGGAATGTACCTTTCCAGATTTTTTTTTTTTTTTTTTTGTCTTTTTGCCATTTTCTTGGGCCGTTCCCGCAGCATATGGAGGTTCCCAGGCTAGGGGTCTAATCGGAGCTATAGCTGCTAGGCCTACACCAGAGCCACAGCAACTCGGGATCCAAGCCGAGTCTGAGACGTACACCACAGCTCACAGCCACACCAGATCCTTAACCTACTGAGTGAGGCCAGGGATCGAACCCGAAACCTCACGGTTCCTAATCGGATTCGTTAACCACTGAGCCACGATGGGAACTCCGGAATGTACCTTTCCAAAGGTCATGACTTCTATCTTGGCTGTCATAGTGGAGGGGTCCCCATGGTAAGGAAATGAGAGAGGCCTCCAGTCAACAACCAGCAAAGAACTGTCTTGAAAACAACTATGTAGGTTTGAAATGCGTTCTTCTTAAGTCAAGGCTGTAGATGACACCCAACTTTGATGCTTTCATCTCAGTCTATGAGTGAGCTTGAAGCCTAGGACCCATGTAAACTCTGCCTAGACACCGGATCCACAGAAGCTATGAGATAGTAAGCGTGCATTGCTTTAAGCTGCTAGGTTTTGTGATAATTTTTTGTGCGAAAATAGATAACTGATATAGCTTGCTTCCCTGGATTTATCTGTGCACGCTTCCATTCTGTCATGAAACATATGATAGCATTGCCAACTCAAGCATGTGTTGAAACATACATGCCAACCACATTCATGCCTCATTACATTCTTTTGCTCTCTTTTCCACCCAAGACTCAAGCTTGAGTAAATTTGTTTTATCAGTCATTGTTCAGGAAATTGAGTTTCATAAGTGAAACCAGTAGCCAGATCAAAGTATCCCTGTTTACACATTCTAACTTAGCAATTTGGGGGACTTTAAGAATTTTGTACTGCAGGATTGTCTAATATTTGGAATCTATAATAAATTTCTTCCTTCTGACTAGACCACAGTTAACATTAATAGAAATTAACAATACAATCAGAACAGATGCTGGGGCTTATATCATATTTAGAGGATCTGAGGAATGTGCCTCAAGGTACTAAGGCCAAAAAATACCACATTATTTTTGGCCTTAGATTTCAGAGGAACAGAACATATTATACATGTTTAATATATTAAGAAAACATATTTTCTTAATAAGAAAAATTCCACTCCTATCCTCTCCTGGTGCCCTCACCCCCGCCTTATTTTTGCCTTTTTGAAAAAGGGCTGTACCCACAGCATACGGAGGTTCTCAGGCTAGGAGTGGAATCTGAGCTACAGCTGCCTGCCTACATCACAGCCACAGCCACCCAGGATCCAAGCTGCATCCAGAACCTACACCCAGCTCATGGCAACACTGGATCCTGAACCTACTGACTGAGGCCAGGGATTGAACCCACATCCTCATGAATACTAGTTGGGTTTGTTTCCGCTGAGCCCCGATGGGAACTCCTGCTTCCTTTTGCTAGTTCTTTTTTCCCAGTCATCTTTCAGCTCAGTTCTCAATTAAAGAGCACTCTTTCCAGATACTTTCTTTTATTTATTTATTTATTATTATTATTATTTTTTATTTTCCCACTGTACAGCAAGGGGATCAAGTTATCCTTACATGTATACATTACAATTACATTTTCCCCCCACCCTTTGTTCTGTTGCAACATGAGTATCTAGACAAAGTTCTCAATGCTACTCAGCAGGATCTCCTTGTAAATCTATCCTAAATTGTGTCTGACAAGCCCAAGCTCCCGATCCCTCCCACTCCCTCCCCCTCCCATCAGGCAGCCACAAGTCTTTTCTCCAAGTCCAGATACTTTCTATGGCTCCCTTCTTCACTTCTTCTTCATGACTAGGCTGGGTGCCCCTACTATGTGCTATTCTAGAGTGATTATACTGAAGAGCCATTGTTTAATTATTGGTATCTCCCAATAGGCTTTAGGCCCTTTAAGGAAAGGCAAGGAGCATACCTCTCTTAACCATTCTGTATCTCCAGCACAAGGCATACTTTCTGCTGTTAAGTAAGCACTCAGTAAGTAGTCATTCAAGAGATAAACTTAAATATCTGCATTTTTCAATCAGATATTTAATCAGATATTCAATCAGATCACATTCAATCAGAGAATGTGAAAAATGTGGGTGTTTGCCCCAGAAAATCCTCAGATCATGGGGAACCACTAACACTTGCTTTTCTGTGATACTACAGCAACACTCTACTGGAAAATTTGAAGGTGTTGGATGTAGATTCTGCAAAGAGAAAGCCATCTAGGGAGGCGTGATGTTTGAAATCCATTGGAGTCAGATTGAGGACCTATTATTGTAGTTCCAATTACTTAGCATCAGGAGCTGGTGGCTATTCACATAACACTGAAAACCCTAGCTTATACCATATTTAGAGGACCTGAGGAATGTGCCTCAAGGTACTTCAGCTTTTGAAGCAGTACTAGTTAATTACTAACCATGTAAGATGAAACATTAACTCTGATTGTGAAGTAGTTGGCAAATATGGCTTCCATAGCATTTTTTCCTAAAGAACTAATTGTCAAGGTTACCGAAACCAACATGTGTACTTGTGGATTCGATGATCAATGGCTAAATGCTGTGTTGCGAAAGGCTTTCTCACAGGGGGAGTTAAGCCTGTCTTCACAAGGACTGCAGGAATCTGTCATGACACCCAGAGAGCCAGCATCCAGGGCAGTTAGAATAGACCCACTTCAGAAAGGTCTTAACTGTTTCCCAAGGTGCTCTTCAGAGGTGTGGACACTTACAGGGACAGCCAACCTCGATGTCTAGATCTCTTTTGGCCACACATGCTCTTGAAGATTGGAGTTTCTGCTCAGAGAGGAAAAAAAGGGAAGAAAAAAGCCTGATAGCTGATCAAAAGTGACTCTGGCAGTTGGTTTTAACTGATGATGTTACAGATAAAAGTCCGAGATGTTTTGAATACAGGCGACCAACAGGGAGAGAGATTCAACAAATTTAGGGTTTATAAAATTACAATGTCATGACAATTTATATCCTGCAACAGTCTGCCCTTGACTGATTACCAATACCCTGAGTGTTATGTTCACTGCAAATAGAAATTGGTAAACTTAAATGAAAGATTTGATTTCATGTCCAGTCCAGTGTTTGATTTTAATTTTCTTTTGAATTTGCAATTATCTGAAGTATTAGTACAATATTCACTTGGTTTTTGTTATTGATAGGCATTGGTCTGCTAAGTTAAAAAGGTAAAATAATCTGTCCTCAGGTTTTAACTTTTAGCCTTTGTCTATATTGGAAATAGATAAGTCAAGAGTCAGGTGTGTTTGTGTCTTCTTTATTAGGTTTTTAAGGAAGTTATTGTGGTGGTGTTTTGTTTGTTTTCAAATTTTATTTTTCTTTATTTCTCTCCCTTTCCAAACAACTCTCACTAAAGGTGCTGTATGACATTTTCAGAAATTTAAATGGAATGTCACACCTCCTGAAACAGGAAATATCTAAGGGTATTATATATTAACCCCATGAAGATTGAGATTCACTCCACTTCTGAGAGTTTGTTCATGGTGTAGCTTAGTGCAAGTTATAGCTTGCCAGTCATCTTTCTTTAAAGCAAGCTCAGTTTTCAAATATGTGTTGTTGGACTTTATTGCAAGGTGAGACAAACATTTAAACCACCTTGTTTGTTTAAGTTCAGCAGAAGTAAAAGAGAGAGGGAAAATTTTACAAAGTAAACATGGTTAAATTTTTAATGCCAAGACCTTGATCAGCAAAGACTAAGGAGAATCTATTAAATGAAAATCAAATAGTGTGGCTGGTGTAAATGTTGACTGGAGTTGTGATAGGGAGTACAGAAAGTCAACAAGGTATTTATTTCAAGGGAAATCATATAACGCCAGTTCAGATGGTACAGAGAGTAAAGAGGAGACTCTGTTTCCTTAGTTGTTGACTAAGGTGCTGCAACAAATCTGACACTGTGTTCGTGAAAGGAGTATTTGAAAAGATGCTGTTCCATGGCATCCTAAGTGTGGACTCCAAATCTGCAGAGTCCAAACAATCCCAACTTTCCTTGTTTGGATTAAATAGTCTTTCTTTAACTTGCCCTTATTCATGTCAGTCCTGTAGCTACATTGAGTCAGGCCACTGAAATTAGTATTGAAATAAATCCAATTTCCCAAGTCTATTGTTTTTCATCATGTTCACAACAGATGTTAAGACCTGAAAAGGTTTGAGCTGAACACGTCCACCGTTCCAAGTTAAGCACAGAAAAAGCCAGCTTACATGTTACCGTCACGGTCTGTACTCTTGTAAATCCTGTAATGTTTGGTGTGAGATGATTCTGCTAGTATTGATCAAACCTGCTTATCAATCTGGCATTGCGATAAGTCACTTTGGAAGGTCTTGGCATAACATACATCTGAAAAAGCACAGAAAAGGGTCTTTTGGAGCAGAAGAATTGTTGATAGCCAAGATGTTTCTAGAATTAGAACCTGTAAAATACAGGCTCTCCAACTCTAACTTATGTGTTCATTTCGCTTTCTGAATAAAAGCTCGATGTTCTTCTGCTAGACATAGATAAGGAAAAAAATGGCACTAAACAGCTATAGATAATAATGAACTTTTACTTACCTAGGTGTTTTTCTGGCGTTCCTTTCCTTCACGTAGTTATAATAATGAAATTGAAAATTATTGGAGGGTGTTTTAACACCTGCTAGTGTATTCTCTTAGGGCAGCATCATGAAGAAGGGGGTCTACAAGCTTCTGACATGATTAATAATCAATTTGTCAATTACCTTGTAGTGGTCTCATTTTCCTGGGTCTCAAAAATGCTTCCCACTGCTTCCTCCCTACCTGTTTCATCTTAAAATTGTTTTTTAAAAAAACTTAAGTATTTCAAAAATTACTTTTTGAAAGTTATTAAAAGAAAATGTCTTGGGGAAGGTTTCATTCATTTTCCTAAGCAGTATCAAGATGTCATTCCTTCTCAATTTTAATCTTTCTGATTTAGAAGCATGCTTATTTATTTATTTATATGGTTCTGATTTCTACTTTCCTTGGGTTAGGAGGATAATTAAGTCCTTTAGTTAAAGGTCAAGTAGGATTACGGCTTGTAAATGAAAGAGAGTGAACCATGACAACAGTGACTGTCAGCCTTCAGTCATCTCTTCATGTTTTTTTGGTCATATTACTAAAACTTGAAAACAAGGTTTGATTTGGTATAATTTTTAAAATTAACTATTACTATTTCTATTAAAATGAAATGTTATAGATAAAAATGTTAACCATTTCAGCCAAATCGAGGAAGCTGGCAGTCTGTAACCCTAGAGAATATTCAGATTGGTGGAAGAAATCAAACTGATAAATACTGCTGGTTTATCATGTATTCGGCCATCATATGTTTTTAGAGCTAATACTACAAATGTAATACAAATAATACAATTATAAAATAATAGCTATGGAGAAATAATAGCTCTAAAAAGGAAAATATGTGGCAAAATTATTATTTGTAGATAATATGATTACACACTTGAAAAATCCAAAACAGTCAGCTGTCAAGATACTAGAAAAATTGCAAAATTCATCATGTTGTCTGGTAAACAAAATTAATAGAAGAGCAACAGCATTAAAGTTGATAGTATCAATGCAATTTAGAGAATAAAATAGGATCACAAAAATAAAAGAAAAATGTGCCAGACATGATGATCAAGACTTACAATATCCATAGGAAGCATTCAGAACACTGTGGCATATAGAATTTACGACAAAGATAAAACGGAAGCAATTTCATTGTGTTTCTTGGCCAAATGAGGGCATCGGATGAGATGACCTCCAAGGGCTCCTCCAGCCTTGTGAGTTTATGATTTCTGGGCAGACGAGATCCACAGTGTAGGTTTTGGGTGAATGGTGTGAGAAATAAATTGTTCTTTGCACAAATGAATAGAGAAACAAAAAAGACTTACAATATCTGCTTTTTAAACAAATTCTTGACTCAATGGAAAGAAAGAAGTTCTACTTGTATAGAAATGTTCAATATTATGTAGAGGTCAGTTCTTTATAAATGAGGCTATAAATTCACCACCTTCCTAACAAAATAGCCAGTTGGAAGATGCCTCAGTTATAATTGCTATATAACCAGATAACCCAAACTTGGTGTCTTAAAACAACAATAAATATTTTTTTAAACTCAATGAATTTTATTACATTTATAACTGTATAGTGATCATCACAACCCAATTTTCTAACATTTCCATCCCAAACCCCATGAATGTTTAACTCACACATTTTCTGTGATTCAGGAATTTGGGAGCAACATAGTTGGATAGTTCTGGTTTGGAGTCTCTCATGAGGTTACAGTCAAGGCTACAGTCACTTGGAGGCTTATATTGTGCTGGAAGATTTACTTCTAAGATAGTTCACTCTCATGGCCATGGTTGTTGGCAGGAAGCCTCAGTTCCTCCCATGCGAGTCTCTCCAAAGTCTCCTTAAATATCTTCACAGCATGGTAGCTGACTTCTTCCAGAGGAGAGGATCCAAGAGAGAGGATGGGTGAAAGCATCAGTGTCTTTTGTGACCTAGTTTCGAATGTCACACAGTATCCTTTCTGCAATCTCCTATTGGGTACACAGATCCGTCCTATTTAATATGAGAAGACACTACCTAGGGGCATGAAATTCTAGGAGCCTGGGGTCATTGGAGACCATGTTGGAGACTGGCTATCACAGAAGGTTTCAAAATTGGCAAAGCAATCATGATGGTCATATAAAGAAATTGAAATTTGAGAATATCCGGAAAAATTTTCTGCAAGAAAAAAGTTAATCATTATTTTAAAATTACTCTTTACCAGGCACAATTATAAGTGTTCTGTGTAGATTATATAATTATGCCTCCTAACATTCCTATCAGATAATTTTTAATCATTATCCTTATTACAGATTAGGAAATGGAAGCACAGAGAGATTTAAATAACTTGTTCAAGTTCTCACAGTAAGTGGCAGAAGCAGAATTTCAACTGAAGCAAGGGTGACTCTAGAGCCCAACTCTGAGTGGAAAGGGTGGGAGTGCCTCCCAGACTCAATACAGATTTAAGGAGTTCCCGTCATGGCGCAGTGGTTAACGAATCCGACTAGGAAACATGAGGTTGCGGGTTCGGTCCCTGCCCTTGCTCAGTGGGTTAATGATCCCGCGTTGCTGTGGCTCTGGTGTAGGCCGGTGGCTACAGCTCCGATTCAACCCCTAGCCTGGGAACCTCCATATGCCGCGGGAGCGGCCCAAGAAATAGCAACAACAACAAAAAAAGACAAAAAGACAAAAAAAAAAATACAGATTTAAATCTACTGTTATGAAATAGTTCTGGTATAGCAACAGAAGAAGAAATTGATGGAACTGTATAGAGTCCAGACATAGGTTCAAATATATGTGAGGATTCAGTGTGGAATGTGGGTGACATTTCAGATTTAGGTACAATTCAATAAATGATATTGTGATAGACTGTCTAGCCATTTGGGAAAAAAAATAGGTACCTTTAATCATTCTTTATAGCAAATTTCCATGGACAAAATACTATAATAGAAAAATATGAAAACATAGAAGTGCTAGAAGAAAATACTTTCAAACTTTTTAAATAAGAATTAGGGAAAGCTTTCCTAACCAAAATAATCATACAATAAGATAGTGATCAATTTGACTACATATTCTAAATTCACCATAAGCAATCAAAAGATAAGTAACAAAATAAAGACATATACTTCCATTTATGCAATTGCCAAAGCTCTAATTTCCTCATTTATAAACAGTTTTTACAAAATAAAAAGGGAAAGACATAATTCAATGAAAAATCAGAGATGATAGGCAAAAAAATATTGAGTGTTTATAAACAAGAAAAATTCTCATTCTTTTACTTAAATAAATCAAACAATTTTAATTATCACATTGGCCTACGGCAGAGGTTAAAATTTTACTACTTAACATTATTACTAGGGGTGTAGAGGTAGAGGTAACTCTTATATGTTAAGCTCTGTGTTGTTCAAGGCTCAACTGCATACTCTGATCTTTTGACCTGGTAATTTTACTATTAGCACTTACTCTAAATGCATATGCTCACATCTGCCCAAAGATACACACACAGTTATGTCTGTGCTTGAAACAATTAAAAAAACATGCAAGTAAATGAAAACCATCAGCAAATATGGAACTGGTTAAGAATAAATTATGATAATACATGGTGAAAAACTAGGTACATATTCATTAAAGAGAGTTAGCTGATGGGGTGTGCTGATACGAAAAGTTTCTCAAATTCAGGTTTTTTTTTCCTTTTTTCTTTTTAGGGCTGCATCTGCAGCATATGGAGGTTCCCAGGCTACGGGTTGAATTGGAACTGCCACTGCCAGCCTACAGCACAGCCGCAGCAATGCCAAATCTGAACCACATCTGCACCCTACACTGAGTTTGTGGTAACACTGGATCCTTAACCTACTGAGTGAGGCCAGGGATCAAACCTGTATCCTCATAGACACCGTGTTGAGTTCTTAACTTGCTGAGACACAATGGGAACTCCTCAAACTCATTTTGGAGGATGAGTCAAATGCAGAATGCCGATTGTTTTAAATTCTGATTTGTTCAACAACACCAGCCACAAAATAGTCACCTACATTTCTTTTTATGAATTTGAAATTTCTAGAATCCCTTTCTCAAGAAGTTATGGAAAGTGGATGATTTGGAAGAGGGAGAGACAGGGTTTTGAGTAAAAGGAGAACATAATTTTATCATGTTCTATCTTGTACTTTTTGACTTTCCTTCTTTGTCATGTCCATATTATTTTTATAATAAAATTAATTAATAATTAAAACATTTGGTCTGTAATAGGGTTTGGTTGCCTGATATATGATGTGAAATGTCATATATCTTCAAGTTTATGTCTGGGTCTTCTGAAAAATTAATGTTACATCTATTATTATTACAACAATGTAAAATGTGTAGCGATGACTTCAAATGGAAAAGAAAAGGTACTGTAATGATTCCGAGGTTTTGGTTAAATTTTAATTTCTAATACTAATTTACTGTTAGCATTAGTAGTTTAATTTAAATAAAGTACTCGGAAATAAACCCCACTGAAATGGAATTAAAGAACTACTTGCTATCAAATATACCACCATAGTATATGTCCGTATTTCCAAGTGTACTAACCCAGACTACAGGAAGTCCTCTGTGTCTGAGGGTTCCACATCTGCATATTCAACCAACTGAAGATTGGAACTATTTGGAGAAAAAAATATCCAGAAATCTCCCCAAATCAAAACTTGAATTTTGCATGCACTGGCAACTATTTCCATAGTATTTACATTGTATTAGGTGTCATAAGTGATCTGGAGATGATTTAAAGTATAAGGGAGGTTGTGTGTAGGTTATAAGCAAATACTACAGCATTTTACATAAGGGACTGGAGCATCCTTGGATTTTGGTATCTGTGAGGTGTTCTGGTACCAGTACCACTTGGTTCCTGAGGGATGAGTGTGTTCAGATTCAAGCTACCTTCAGATGATCAATAATTTATGCAGCCACCTAAACTATATAAATATTTTCTCAGAGAAAATATCAAAATCGATTTAAAATGAGCGTCACTGAAAAATGAGAAAGTGTCAACTTCTAGGAATTGGCATAAAGTAGTAAAACTGGCCAAATTTGTACAATTTGAATATCAAAAAGGAATAATTATATTAACGAATTATAACGCATTAAATAAGAAGTAAAAGCATAGGTCCATATATATGTATATATGTGTCTATATGTATGTATTCACATATGTACTGTATAAAGAGTGGATCCACACAGTTCAAACGTGTCCATTTTTACAGAAGAATGCTAATAAGTACAGAAGAAAAGGTAGAATAAGAAAATCCATGTGACGACACTTAATTTAATAATTGATCAGGTGAGGATCATCCATGGATGCTAAACCTTTTGGGAAAATGTGGTTGAGAACAGAATATTCACCTGGTCTCATTAGAGTCTTCTCACAGATTTTTTATCTCTTACAAAGTGAAAAATGTACCTGAAGTGGAAGTCACCTTGTCCCGTGATCAAACTTAGCATCTCAGGTAGTAGAAGAATCTTATGTTACACGTTTCCTGATTCGATGTACTATCACCTAGGTAATATTCAAGCCAGATATGTTGAACTGAATCTAATCATGAAAAAAATTTGATAAATCCAGAAAGTGGAACATGTTGCAGACAGCTAGCCTGGATTCTATAAAAAATTAACATTATGAAATACACACAAAAAAGGAAGGGATATTTAAATTAAAAAGATTGAGAGAGACCTAACAACCACATGCAAAGCATGAAATTTGGATGCTAGATTAAAAATAAAAAGAAGAAAAAACTACTACAAAAAAACATTTTGGGGCTTTGAGAGCAACTGGAACAATTTGAATTTAGGCTATATAGTGGATCATACATTGAATTAATATTAGTTTTCTTAGGCATAATAATGGTTTGTAGTTACTCAGTAAAATTCTTTTAGTCTTAGAAGTTGCATTAGGAAGGGAAAATATACATTTGACCCCTGAATAATGCAACAATTAATTTGTTTGCAGTTGGCTCTCTGTATCTTCCATTTCCTCATCATCAGTGGATTCAACCAACCACAGACCATGTAGTACTATATTTATTATTGAAAAACATCTGCACATAAGTGGATCCACACAGTTCAAACTTGAATTTTCCAAGGGTCAACTGTGTGTGTGTACAGAAAACAATTGTGGCAAAAGAATAACTGATGAATCTAGGGGATGTGTACACTGGTGTTTAATATCCTCTAGGTTTGAAATTTGGCAAAATGAAAGGAAATTATTAAGTGTGGATTAATGGATTGCCCTCTTTCATATGGATGCGTTAGTAGGTCCTTGAAGCTGACTTCATCGTTGTCTTCTGGGTGAAATACAGTGTTTGGGGAGGGTGCTTGGGAAAGACTTAACTAGGCCAGGTGAATGCGACTCTTCCTTTCGCTAGAAACAAATTATGCTTGTTAATGTGAATGAATGTACTTCTGTGGCAGCTTTACCTGGGGTCACCTTTTCCCTCCTAAAACTGCCTGTACATTTGATGGGTTATCTGCACTCCATGATTGACTGGCAGGCAGTATTGACTAGCTTATCGTAAACACACTTGCTTCAAACATTTTGGATTGGATTTCTGTGTATGAATGTGGAAGACTATTTAGTTATGTGGGCAAATTAATCAGTACACTTGTAGAAAACCTTGCTTCCTCATTTAAGTGTTTCTCTTCACTCTTAACCGGTTCTAAAAATGTGGTTCTCAGACCAGCAGCTTCAGTATTACCTAGGAAACTTGTTAGAAATGCAAATGAGTCAGAAGTTGGGAGAAAGGTCCTGCAGTCTGGCTTTACAAACCCTCATTGGATGAAACTGACAAGTTCTCTCAACGGCGTACAGGTGGTGACGAATGGCCACCAGTGGTCCTGCTGCTGTAGAGAGGGAAGGAGGACTTCACATAGGTTGGTATGAACATGCCGAAAGCACTGAAAAATTCTGGGAGATTTGACCTAATGAGATAGAGCAACAGAAAGTGGATGAAATCCTTTGAAGATGATATGTGGCAAGGCAATTCTACCCATTATCAGTCCCAGCAGGGGTTGGTAAAACCCCTCCAACTTGGGCCAAGGGACCATTTGGCAGAGAAGAGGCCAGCAGTACAGTAGGAGCAGGCAATGGGGTGGGGGCACAGGAGTCCATGAGAAGCATTCCATCCCACCCCTGGACAGGGCTGAGGGTCCAAGGGCA
This sequence comes from Sus scrofa, assembly GCF_054392235.1. Taxonomy (NCBI): domain Eukaryota; kingdom Metazoa; phylum Chordata; class Mammalia; order Artiodactyla; family Suidae; genus Sus; species Sus scrofa. Next base: position 72,987,195 of record NC_139393.1, read on the forward strand.
AATCTGGAAAGATAACTGGTTTGAGTCATTCAGATAGAAGGTGAGGACACGCTTCGGGAGGACAGGACAGAGATGAAGTGAACAGTGTGCCCGGTCAGCTCCGAGTTGCTCCTAAGCAGAGTTTGGGAGATTAGGAGCTGGACCAATTGTTGAAGGATTGGGTACTTGGCACAATCCAAGGAGAGAAGCATCTGGGCACCTTCCTGGGGAGGTTAAAAGAGACTCCACTTTGAAATGAAAAGAAGTTCGATGTTTCAAGTTAAAAGAGACTCTACTTTGTAGTGAGGGAACAAAAAGACCTGGGTATCTTGGCTTTTGGGCCAAAAGGGTGGGTACCCCTTTGGGTATTTGGTAGAACATGTTGACAAAAATAGGGGAGGCGGGGAATATCTTAATGCTCCTTTGTTGGGTGCAGGACAAATGGGATTAATGTTGAATCCCTCCAGGGCGCTTGGAAAGATTAGACCTTCAAGCTGGTTGTAGGAAAGAAGCAGAGAAGTAAGGCGAATCTCCGATACTAATACAGCCGGGAGGAGCCGGGGAGAGGACTGAGAAAAATGTCAGTCATCTGCTGTCAGAAAGAGAGCTGCTCAGGGAGTTCCCGTCATGGCTCAGTGGAAATGAATCTGACTAGTAACCATGAGGACGCAGGTTTGATCCCTGGCCTCGCTCAGTGGGTTAAGGATCTGGCATTGCCTTGAGCTGTGGTGTAGGTCATAGACACAGCTTGGACCTGGCATTGCTGTGGCTGTGTCGCAGGCCAGCAGCGGAGCTCAGATTCAACCCCTAGCCTGGGAACTTCCATATACCTCAGGTGCGGCCCCCAAAAGACTAAAAGACATAAAAAGAAAGAAAGAGAGCTGCTCATATCCTGTCAGGCTCAACTTATGTTGATACCAAGGTAGGCTTAGGATTGGGGCAGCCATCCTTATGGGGAGATGTTCAAAGAGGTGGGGAATGACATGGCAATTTTGGCATTCTCAGGAGACAGAGACAGCTTTGATTTATGGCGTTTTTGTATAATTTTTGAAAAGATGCAAGAGGAAGCAAAAGGGCATTTATATACCAGGTATTCGTGATGATTTAACCAAGAGACCAAAATATATTAGAAACAATATGTTAAGAACGGTATATTAGTTAAATAAAAGAAGATAATATGAATAATTAGGCTATTAATAGCTAGGGAGTTGATTATCCCAGTTTAGAGAGCGCTTTGATGTGCATTATTAGACTTGGTGCACCTGTGAGTATAGCAAGGGGTGCACTTTTATCTCCACATTGCAGATGAAGAGGTTCAGGCTAACAGAAATTAAATGTCACGACTCCTCAGCAGAAGACTATGATTCCAGCCTAATCTCCTGATGCCTTACTTGATCGCAAGGCTCTGCTGATCCTACTCTACAAAAATGTTTCTGGCTCTTTTGCATGACTTTATTTCCTCTTATTCTGAGTAAGGTGAAACAGAAAAAAAAATGTGAGTTAGGCAATTTTTAAAGATTCCTTTAAAAAAGCTGTTTAAAAGGAAAGCTAAGATGGTTTCATCCTCCCACGTCCAAGCTTGGATCCTGAGTTATATAAGTTTATTTTTTTTTTATTAAAGCATAATTTGTTTACAGTGTTGTGCCAATTTATGCTATATAACAAAGTGACTCAGTCATATATATATATATATATATATATATATATTTTTTTTTTTTGTCTTTTGTCTTTTTTTTTTTGTTGTTGTTGTTGTTGTTGTTGTTGTTGCTATTTCTTGGGCCGCTCCCGCGGCATATGGAGGTTCCCAGGCTAGGGGTCCAATCGGAGCCGTAGCCACCGGCCTATGCCAGAGCCACAGCAACGCGGGATCCGAGCCGCATCTGCAACCTACACCACAGCTCACGGCAACGCCGGATCGTTAACCTACTGAGCAAGGGCAGGGACCGAACCCGCAACCTCATGTTTCCTAGTCGGATTCGTTAACCACTGCGCCACGACGGGAACTCCTCTTTTTTTCATATTATTTGCCATCATGGTCTATTCCAGGAGATTGGACACAGTTCCCCGTACTGTACAGTAGGACCTCATTGCTTATCCATTCTAAATGTAATAGTTTGCATCTAGGAACCCCAAATTCCCAGTATATCCCATTCCCCCCCCCCCATTGGCACCCACAAGACTGTGTTCTCTATGTCTATGCGACTGTTTCTGTTTTGTAGACAGGTTCATTTGTGCCATATTTTAGATTCCACATGTAAGTGTTAGCATATGGTATTCGTCCTTCTCTTTCTGCTAAGTCATATCGATTTTAAAGTAACACCTCACTAGCCTCTTACCCTCGGACAGTCTCAACTACAGCTGACCCTTGAACCACGGGAGTGTGAACTCTGAAGTTCCATTTTTACAGGGATTTTTGTTTCCAATTGTAAATACTACAGTGCTGTCTCCTGTGAGGTTGGTTGAATCCCTAGATAAGGAACCTCAGATACAAAGAAAGCTCAGGTACAAAGGAAGGTCGTATATGTATGGAGGGGTCACCTAAAGTTGTAAGGGTTCTCGAGTGTGTGGAGGGTCGGGACATTGTTCAGAGGCCACTTTATGTGAAAACAATGCAAGTGTGAGTTACCCATCCCCAGAAGGGCTGAAAACAGAGAGCGGGGCTGCTGGGTTGTTTTGGAGATGCAAACCGCTTTGGGGAGTGGTTAGGCTAAATAACCTTTAAGGTCTGACCTCCAGGATTCCACTAGGAGCTGGAAGCAAGTGAAAAACGAAACTAATAGCAACAGCAAAACCCAGTTCCTTTGTAGCCCAAGTGGACCCTACAAAGTCTGGCTCCTTAATGCAGTTCCCTCCTAATAGACCTACTCATCTAGTCCTTCAAGGTCCTGCTGGTCTTGTTTGAAAAACAGTGGGAGTTTATTTTCCTAACTTTCTAGGGCAGTGGTTCTCCAAAGGTGATTCCCAGGCCACAGCTTCAGTATCACTTGGGAAACTTGTGGAAAAGGCAAGTGAGAATCAGAGACTGTTCCACTTGGATTGAAGATGGGGTACTTCTCAATAACAAAAATTTTCAGGACTCAGTAATAAGAGAATGGCTGCTGTGTATCAAAGAATGTTGTATACGAATGCCTTTTTATTGAGCTTTAATCTATTTGAGGGAGATCTGTGTTCAATCCAGCTGGTAGACATATTCCATGAAAAAAGGGCATCTCACACCATAAGCATTAATCCAGCCAGAAGGCCTGATGTTCAGAGCTTTTAAAAAACCATAATTTTCTCTTTCATTTTAAATTACATGGTATAATTCAGGATCTCCAGTATAATTCTTCATTTTAACAGAAACATAATAAAACTGAGTAAAAATTCGATTTTTGCCGGTCATAGTTATGCATTTTCTCTTCTAAGTCAACTATCAATTATTTAGAATTTGTCTGTGTTGGAGATTATTCCATCCATTTTCCTCTCTCTCTCTTATTTTTGAGTTTAGACAAAACATTCCAGATTCACCAGGGAAATGAAAGGAGACTAAATAATGAGTAAGTTATGATATTGTAAGGGTTGCATAAAGATTCAAGAGGTGGATGTGTCAAAACTGCTGACACATGCCAATGTGTTAAGTCATTACTAGCAGTTTGAGTCTTTATGAACCCCCTAATTCCTATTTTTTGGTGTAAACGTGTAAAGGACATGTCTCCCCACCAGGAAACATTTATTTTACCATCCCTGGGATCTAGGAGAGACATACAATTCTATCACAGTGTACTGTGTTTGGACTGAGGATGCTTAAGTCTGAAAGAAAAATGGTGTCTCCTTGAGGTTGTGCTTTTGGAGATGGGATGTGGGAATGGAGACATGGGAGTGGGGTTGTGTGTGCCTTCATAATCATGAAAGGACGAGAAGGACCCAGTGCGTTTCAGCACGGTTAGCCCATCCCTGAAGCAAGAACCAGAACCTCCATTAGCTAGGACTAACCCTCTTGCAGCATATTAGAGAAAGAGACCGAATGTTCCTTGAGCAAAACTACCAAGCAGTGACTGGCTGACTCACAGTCAGAACCAACTGCAGGAGAGCGGGCAGAAGGATATTTGGTTATTGAATCAAAAGATCACCCCTGCCTTGCCCAGTTTTCTGCACAGTGAAGCAGAAAGCAGACGCCTTAACATACCCCATTGCCTTAGGTCTTGGTAGCAGATGTCTGATGACTCCGAGTTGAGTATAATCTGGAATTCCAAGATATGGCCATCGTTTGAGCTGCCATGGAAGCCTTTCTGGGCAAAGCCTGGGGGAGGAAGATGCTGAAAGTTGTATTTTTAATCTGTGCTCCCTCCAGCCAGCCCTCACATTTGTCAGCACCTCTGGCCTCTGTCATCTGGGCAGCGGATGCACAAAAAGACTGATGAGCGTGGGGATGAGGCTGTTAGACAGCTCTTAAGGGTGATGTCTAGGGCTTCGCTGCCCTTTAATAAGTACAAAGTGGAGCAAAGGATATAAAGCAGGGTGGGTTCCCCCCACCCCCTCATCAAAGGGAGGGAAAAATGATGAAGCTTTATATAATTTTTGCCTGCAGAAAAATGCATGAGGAGAGCTAGAATGCCAGAGCACTGGTGACTATTTTCAGAATGAGTTTTTTTTTTTTTTTTTTTTTTTTTAAATGTTGTCCTCCTTCCACCTCTTTGAAAAAAAATATTTTAGGAGAAGTTTGGTGAACATTTCCTGACAGTATAATTATGTTGATGAGTTAGTGGACGGTTTGAAACTTGGGGTTTCCGCTTGTGCTAGTATGGTACGTCACTTCTCTCTGGCCTCAGTTTCTCAGCAGGAAATCAGAGGCTTCGCCTAGATCAGTGATCTCGCATCCTGGTTGCACTTTAGCATCATTTGACAAATGGTGAAGGCAAACACAAAACCAAACCAATAAACACACTGGTGACTGGTTTCCAGGCCTGTACATTTTTATTTATTTGATCTCAGATGAGATCCAGGCATTACTCTAAAAAAAAAAAAAATCTCCACCAAGTAATGCTAATACATCTAGGGTTGAAAACCAGAGATCTATAGTTAAAGGCACTTTTGGCTGCAACATTTTGCAATTGTTTATTTCAACTTTTCTTTCTCCCTGTAGAATAATGCAATTTTGTCAGTTCTTTTGTTTATTCCTATTTCTTCTTTAAATTTTTCTGTGTAATATCTGCAATATATGAAAAATGAATGCAACATAGATGTGAGTTATGAAGCATAACAATAATATGAAAACTGATGAAGAAATTATCCAACTTAAGAACTGGAATCTCACCACTAGTTCTGAACTTGCTCGTGTGTTCCTCTAAATTCTTATATCTCCTGATTCCCTCAAGCATAGTCAGTGTTATGGATTTTGTCTTTATCATTTCTTTTTTTTTTTTTTTTGTCTTTTTGCAATTTCTTGGGCCACACCCAAGGCATATGGAGGTTCCCAGGCTAGGGGTCTAATCGGAGCTGTAGCCACTGGCCTACGCCAGAGCCACAGCAACGCAGGATCTGAGCCGCATCTGCAACCTACACCACAGCTCACGGCAACACTGGATCCTTAACCCACGGAGCAAGGGCAGGGATCGAATCTGCAACCTCATGGTTGCTAGTCAGATTCGTTAACCACTGCACCACAATGGGAACTCCTCATTTCTTTTTTAAAAACATTTATTTTTATTACTCTCCGCATGCATTTTTAAACAATGTCTGTATTGTTGAATTTTGATAGATTTTGAGCATTGTAAAAATAACATTATATATTAGGTTATGCAATTTTTTCACTTGAAATTGTTTTTGAGTCATTCCTGCTGTGCATAGCTGTATTTCATTCATTTTCATTGCTGTGTAATATTCCATTTGTGTGAACATAACACGATTTGACTAAGTCATCATCCTGATCATGAATATTGATATGTTGTTATACTCTACTCCATATCATGCACACATGGAATTGTAAGCCTTTAGAATTTTTTCCAATCAGATGTGTATTAATTGGTATTTCAGGGTGATCTTAATTGGCATTTCCTAAAACTAAACATCTTTTAACATGTTTATTTACTATTTGAGTTTTCACTTCCCTGAAAGTCCAGTTCAAGTTTTTTGCCCATTTTTCTAATGGTTGTTTTTATTTCCTTATCAATGTATATTATTTCTTTACCCATTTCCAATATTAATTCCTAGAAAGCTATGTATGTGGAAATATAAAGTCTATGTGTTGCAAATATCATTCTTGGTGTCTTGCGGAGAAATGGTTCATTTTAACAGTCAAAATCATTAATCATTTCTAACTGTACTTTCTGTACTTTGAGAAATTGTTCAATATCCTGATATCCTAGATTCAGCCATTTTGCTAAATTCATTAATTCTAATGATTTGTGGATATTTTGGAGTTTTTCTATAGATAGTCATATCATTTGAAAATTATGACAGACTTATTCATTTTCCCCTCTATTTTCCTGTATTTTCTTTTCTTTGTCTTTTAGTGCTTTTAGGACTACTGGTATAGTGTTAAGCAGAAGTGGGACACATGGCATCCTTTTCTTTTCTTTTCTTTTCTTTTTTTTTTGTCTTTTTGCTATTTCTTTGGGCCGCTCCCACGGCATATGGAGGTTCCCAGGCTAGGGGTCTAATTGGAGCTGTAGCCACTGGCCTACGCCAGAGGCATAGCAACACGGGATCCGAGCCACGTCTGCAACCTACACCACAGCTCACGGCAACGCCGGATCCTTAACCCACTGAGCAAGGGCAGGGACCGAACCTGCAACCTCATGGTTCCTAGTCAGATTCGTTAACCACTGCGCCACGACGGGAACTCTGGCATCCTTTTCTTGTCACCAATTTTAAAGGAAAAAACCTAGCATTTCACCAGTGATGCATGATGTTTGCTGTAGAGTTTTGAGATATGCCTTCTATTAAATCAGGGAAGTTCCTTTCCATTTCTAGTTTTCTAAGAGTTCTGTTCCTCCTTTGTCAATCTGATTTATCATTTTATCATGTTTATAAAATATGTTTGACAAGTTTTATCTGTTTACCTTTTGGCTGTGATATAACCCAAAAGCTCACATGCTTTCTTCATGTTTACCGCAGCATTACTAACACCAGAAACAGTGCCTGGTACTTGGTAGTTGCTCAGCAAATACCTGTTGAGTGATTGACTTATGGTTCTCTAAGCATGAATCAAGCAATATCTATATGCAATATCTATCTATCTATCTATCTATCTATCTATCTATCTATTGTATCTGACTATAGTACAAAGTTATTTATTAGTAATATAAGAATCATCTCAGATCTTTAAAACTTACAAAATCTGTAAGTAACATGTGGTATATCAATTCAGTGGAATTTATACAGAAATTAAAATATATTTGAAGGCCATTAGAGACACAATGAAAATACTTATGATATAATGTTTGGTGAATAAAGGGCAATAAGATAACATTTAAGTACAACATTTTAAGTCTATGGACAAAAAGTCAACAGGACTATGCCAACATGAAAATACCTGTTAATTAGATTATTGAGCATATAGATGATTTGTCTTGATATTCGGGTCAAATCTTTCTTTAACGTTGCAATAGTGCTTTTATAGTCATTTAAAAGAAGAGTGGAAAGATGCTATATTAGTTTTCTAGAGCTACTTTAATAAATTACTACAAACTTAGTGGCTTCAAATGAGAATGTATTCCCACGCGGTTGGTTCTGGAGTCCTGGAGTCTAAAATCAAGGTGTCTGTAGAGCTGTGTTCCCTCTGAAGGCTGTGAAGGAGGAATCATTCCTTGCTTCTTCCAGCTTCTGGTGGCCCCACGTGTTCCTTGGCTTTGGGTGCCTCACTCCATCTCTGCCTCTATCTTTTTTTTTTTTTTTTTTCTTTCCCCTCTTTACTGCAGCACCTGTGGCATATGAAAGTTCCCAGGCTAGGAGTTGAATTGGAGCTACAGCTGCTAGCCTACACCACAACCACAGCAACATCAGATCCAAGGCGTACCTATGACCTATGCCGAAGCTCACAGCAACACTGGAATCTTAACCCACTGAGTGAGGCCAGGGATCAAACCCGCATCCTCATGGAGACAATGTTGGGTTCTTAACCTGCTGAGCCACAACAGGAACCCTTTGCCTCCATCTTCACATGGTCTTCTCTTATCTCCATATTTTACAACTGTGTGTTTTTTTAATAAAGACACTTGTCCTGGATTTAGGTCCTTCTTGGATAATCCAAGTTGATCTTGAGATCCTTAATTATGTCTGCAAATATCTTTTTTTCCAAGTAAGGTCAGATTTACTGGTTCTTGAAGGTTAGGATGTAGACATATCATTTTTAGTGTCACCATTCAATCCACTAAAGGCACATACTTTCCTGAAATTAAGTACAATACCTTCGGATATTCTGTTATGTGGAGACCATGCATAATGTACACAAAAACTGAATGGCACTTCATATACATTTAAGACAACATATTTAGAGAAGAATTTGGGCTGTGTATTATTTTTATTAAAAGGACAGTTGTGGTTATACATGGTGGTTGTGGCTTAGATCATATACGAGTCCAACACTGATATGCAGGATCAACATTCTATTTTCCGTGTCTCATTACTTGCATTCCTTACACATTTGAAATCAGGGCCATTTAGATTTTTTTCCTGTTAACAAATATGTGATTTAAGGAGATGTAAGAGGACTCTTTTATGTGAAGCTCTGAATGTTAAGCAGAATCTTCCTCAAGCATTCTCTGCTTATTTCAATCATGTCTGTTCTCATCACTTTGATTGGAATAAGTGGCGGGGTTTTTCCCCGTGTAATCCTGGGGGTATACAAATCATAGTTTGCCTGACACATTGTTATCGACATTAAAAACACTGCTATGTCTGTCACAGCCTCGAAGTTGCAGTTATCTTATTTTGTCATGTTGTTAGTTTAAACCTGCTTTCCTTCTCTCTTACAGAATTAAAACAATTTTTAAATTTATTGAGGTAACACTGGACTGTAACGTTATTTAAATTTCATGTGTGTATTTCATCTTCCCCCTACCCCTGCCCCTTTGGTAACCACAGCTCTGTCCTCTATATCTAAGTGCTTGTTTTTCTTTGATTTGATTTGTTTTGTTTTTGAGTTTGTCTTTTATATTCCACATATGAATAAAATCACACAATATTCATCTTTCTCTAAATTACTAATTTATTTATTTATTTATTTTAGGGCCACACCACGACGGGAACTCCTGTCTTGTTCTTTTTAATTTCCATCTTCAGAGAAGAACTTGAGGAGCATTCTTCTTCTCTAGACATTTGTTATGGGACAAGGATGAGGACAAAGCCTTTAGAATCTCAAGCAGTAAACACCATAAGCCTGTGGTCATCATGGAAAGGTCACTGTAGGCCAGACAACATGGAGTTTTAATTCTTTTCCTCACTGACCTCATTGGGCCTCATGGTCAGTACCTGTGAAACAAAGAGTGGAACAAATATCTATAAATTCCCCTCCAATTTAAAATTTTATATTATTTTCTTCTGACTTACTTGCTACCCAGATAGATTACATTAATTTTATATATGAACCAAGTTACAGGGACCTTTTACTTATCCTTATCATTTCCAAGTCTTTTGTGTCACACAGGGAAGCTCTGCCCCTGCCCACCTCTTCAGTTTCATCACAGGCCAAGCTTCCCCTTGCCCATCCCACTTTGGCCCCACTGACACCCTTTCTTCGCATTTAACATAAAGCTCTTTCTTGCTTCAGGGTCTTTGTGGTTGCTCTTTCCTCTGCTCCACTCACCATTCTTCGGTTGTTCCCTTGCTTTTTGTCTTCTCATTCTTCAAGACTTGGAAAAATATGTCACCTGCTCAGTAGTCATTGCTTGACCCCTCTGTAAATACCTGCCCCTTCCTTCATGAGCCTCCCACTTCTGGTTGCTTCCCATCACTTTGAAAATTTTCTTTATAGCCTTTATCTGCAAGGCTCTTGCTTCCTTGTTTCCTTTTTTATTGTCTGCCTCCACTCTGCATCCCAGCATATAAATACTTTAAGGGTAGAAATCCTCGCTGGGTTATGTACCCTAATGCCTAGAGGAGTATATAGATAGATATTCAAAAATATTCATTGAGAATTAGTTTTCCTGAGTAGATCAAATTGCTTTTGAATAAAGCACATTTAACAAATTATCATGAACTCTCTAAGAATCTCTGTCTTCAAACCTGTGACCTGGGTCAGTGTGTATAGCAGGGTGCTTATTTTGGTTCTCAATTATTTGTCTTTATTGCTTATTACTATCTCTCAACATGAGATAAAAGCCAATTAACATGTGCCACCTAAACTCTAGAAAACTGTAGTATACTAACTACACTTGACCTCGAGTGAAAATTAGATGCTAGTACTTAGTCGATGTGGAAAATATATTCCAGGGACTTAACTTAGATGTTACTGGTGAAGATTTTTTTTTAAAATGAATATTCCTGTTTGTTGCACTAGTATCTAATTAGCGATGCCAGAGGCCCTGGGAAGATAAAAACTTCTCTCTGAGTATACATATTTTAAGGCTTTATTTCAATGATAATTTCAGCCAACATTTCTCTCTGGATTTATTTACATATTTTGTCTCCAGTATTTTGAGTTCCTGGCATTTCATTTCCTTAATAATCTGTTTTGAGCTTTGCAAGTCAGGCAATATGGTAACCATGCCCTCAGAAGCATATGGAACCTCGAATGATCAACATAATCTAGGCTTCCACCAAGTAGGTGGTGTGACTCGAGTCATAAGAGCAGATGGAGTTGAAAAGGGTGGATAAAAATATCCTAGAGACTAAGCTAAGTAAAGAAAAATAAACTTGCCTCCATGGCCTAACTAAGATACAAGTGTATTTTATATTTTATAGAACATATGTGCAAATATGCTATAAGTACCGTTTGTGCTTTTTATGCATTGATATCTAAAACTGCTTTGGGGTTATTAGCTGCAGATACTAGTATAGTGCTCTTATCTTCTGTAAGAGACTCTTGGTAAAAGGTCACATGATTGGGAACCATTCATGTCAAGGGTCAGATAACAAAGTGATTTAATCCAGAGACAAGTTTGTTTTTTAGTTTTACATTTACATGACCCTGATATGTCATGTTTTCAAAATGGACTGTGATATTTTATTAGGGAAAGTTGCATTGCTTCAAAAATGTCCAAGCCTGGTAGCATGGCAGGATCCTGAGATGCCAGGGATTGAATTCTTAATCTGCCTTTTATTTTTACCAGCATCTTTGACATGTATTGTTTATGACATTATCTATGATCTTCAGCAAGTTCCTTAGCCTTTATGAACGTCTTCATCTAGAAAATGGGGAGAACATTACAAAATTATTGTGAAGATGTTTTGTAAATTCCTAGAATTTACAATAAATACTTAAATAAGTACATAAACATTTATTTGTTCCCTTATGTCTCTTTTCCCTTTCCCTAGAAACTTTGACTTTTGAAAGTTAAGCGTTTATTTTTCTTAAGAATATAGAAATATTTTTGCTTCATTTTAAAAGCAAAAAAAAAATGCACACATGTATACATATACTTATTGGTGTAGATCTCAGGTATTTTTTTCTATGTTTAATGAGATCTCCTAGATACAGAGTTATGAGCACTAACAAATAGAAGGAGCCCCATAAAAGAAATGAAAGCAGTAGCTCTTGAGATATTTTCTCTCAATAAAGAAGTAACAATTCCTACCATGGATGTGCAATCTGTAAAATAATGAGCCAAATGATACATTAAGGCACAGACTTAGCATACAGTTGCTGACATCTGTGCAGTTTCCATCTGATGCACATTTTCAGTCAAAACAATTTAAGCATTGTTATAAAAAGAACAAGGAAATTAAGTGACAGTGACAAAAAAAGTGACATCATTGAAGAGCAAGAGAAAATCCAGAACAGGTATTCATAGGAACATGTTATAGGACTAGAGGTCGTCAAAATCGGACAAACAGTTTATTATAGAAAAGATGCAACTTGGCTCAACAGAAAGAGACATACAATAAAATTCCTGGTAGAAATTTTCCTTCTTTACAGTTGGAACATTTCCAAAGGAGATTATTTGCTGAGTTTTGATGGGCTTCTGTAACAGATTGAATTGTCACTTATAAAGTTAGTCTTGTTCATGCCATTTAACAGTATTGGGGAAACCTCAAATCGTGTTTCCGCAAATGAGGTGAAGACTATTATTGAAGAATGGATTGGAGGCATTATGTAACATGTGCTAGGTGCTGTCCAGGGTGCTGCAGTGAATGAGACACCATCCTTGACCTCTTTCATCTTGCAGTCTAGTGGGAGTCACTAGTGGCAACTGCTGTGAATCCCACAGCAAAGACCCCTCCCTCAAATAGGTTTTTACTTTAGTAGTGTCTGAGCTGGTATCAGGGAGAGAGTGAGGGCTTCCATGTGGCTTTAAGGGGACTTTCGGGGAAACAATCCTAGAATTCATTGTGCATGTAGGCAATCCATCCATCAATTAACGTCATGATTTGTGGGAAATATTCCATCCAGTGACTTTATCATCCATTCCTGACTCTTGTTGGCATATCTCTGGGCACATTATGATTTGCATGAGGACCCTTAGTGGAGGGGTGAGTGGTCTCTTAAATCTAGTCTTTGTCATGCTACCCCAGCCGTGGGTCATGGCACAGGGCTGTGTCTGACCACAAACAGGAGAACCTTCTAATTTGTCCAACAAAGTTTTCCACTTACCAAGCTGCATCCAGAAGTATATTTCTCTGTAAAAAGTGATGACCATTTCTAGTTTTTACACAGATGCTGTATGAACTGGCAGTTTCCTTGCTGCCTTGCACACATCCTGTACTTGATTGATAATCTGATAATAGGGAATGGTCTCAGTGACATCTCTAGCTCTTCCATTCCCAAAGCTTGAATTCTAGAAGTTTATTTATCCTTCTCTATTCCTGGTATTTCACCCTAATTCACTGTACCCCACATTGCCTAACTATTGAATCACCAAGGCTTATCGATTTAGCCCTTTAAATATTTTTCTTACCATCCTCTTTCCATCCTATGCTCTTCTTCAACCCCACATAAACTTTCATCTGAATTACTCTAATACATTTTCTTGACTACAGCCTCTTTTCCCTGAAATCATTCTCCACATCGCCTCAAAATCTTGCAAAAACCTTAAGATTTGTTTGCTATTGAAACTGACTTCACATTTTCTAAAGCAGTATTTTTCCCAAGTGTAGTTGATATATCCCCCCCCATCCAATCAGGCAGTACCTGATGCAAATGTAGATTTCTTAGCTACATTCAGATCTCTTGCCTTACAATCTCTAATATCAGGTATATGGGAGCTGTAGTAGGATTTAGGGTATGCATTTTAATAACTTCCCTAGGGGATTCTTACAAACTTAGGTTATTTATTACCTAAAATGAGCCTGTGCTTTCTTAAAAAGTTTGCAAGGAATGTTTCTAGGCTTTGGACACAGCCTAGTATAGAAAAGAACAATTTTTTTTTTGAGGAGAGAATCAAAGTGAAAAAGGAAAATATTCTAATACCAATTATTTTAGAATGACAAGTTGTTTGTGGTTCTTTACAAACCACAGACCTAGAATTAAAACTGCTTTGAGAGAGAAATTTGATTCAAGCTTTACTCAGGCAGAATATTTTTTTCCATACCCTTGATGAGTGGTCACTGAGCACCGTATTTTCAGTGAAGAGCTCACTGCCTCCTAAAATATTCTGTTTCCATGTGGGTCAACAGTTTCCTTTGGTTGACCACGCATGTATATGTGTACATGCATTTGTGCTCATAAATGGCATATGAGTTATACAACAAATATAGCTCCAAATTAATGCACTTTAAAAAAAATATGATGCTCTTGCTATGGTGTAGGCCAGTAGCTACAGCTCCAATTTGATCCCTAGCCTGGGAATTTCCATATGCTGCTGGTGCAGCCCTTAAAAAAAAAAAGGTAGAAAAAGATGATAAGTTTTTGAAAAGTTATTTTTACGGAACTACTTTTCACTTTGTTTGAAAACTGTAAGTTCTTTTTAAAACATTTGGCAAAAGGTTCAGAAAAACTATCTAACTTTTAAATGGAGAATTAGTTTTGGACAACATAAAGTCATGACTAACATCTGGACATTTTTAAAATAGACGGTTCCTTTTTTTGACTGTATTTATTTTTATATTCATTTTCTTAAAAAATTTTTTATTGTTATTTCCCCAATACAATTTTTTTTCCTAGTGTACAGCATGGTGACCCAGTTACACACTCATGTATACATTCTTTTTTCTCCCATTATCATGCTCCATCATAAGTGGCTAGACATAGTTCCCAGGGCTACACAGCAGGATCCCATTGCTAATCCATTCCAAAGGTGATAGTTTGCATCTATTAACCTCAAGCTCCCCATCCATCCTACTGCCCTCCCCCTTGGCAACCACAAGTCTATTGTGAGCCTAAGATAGATTTTGACGACATGGATAAGAAATGAGTGAAGCTTGGTTATTGCTCACAAGCAGATCATGGTTTAGTTTGGGGAGAAACACATGAGCATTTTGTGGTATACTGTTATCCCAAGATGTTCAGCAGGTGGATGGAAGCATAAACACTGAATCAGGAAATCTGAGCAGAACTGGCTTGTGCCAGAGATGGCATTGTGTATAATTATATCTGTGTTTGAAAGTGAGTAGAGCATAGGAAAAATAGGGGACCTAGAACGTCATAAACTATTTTCACATATTTAGTAAAAATGACAACTGTAGAGGATTACCGTGTCTGGATTGTGCGCTGCTCTTCCTTAACCATGCTGGGGGCAAGCCTTATTCTTCAGTTTATACACACAGTAGACACCACTGATTACTTAGGGGTGGCTCACAGAACTGAAATCATGGGGACCTTTGTAAACCCAACTTGGTATTCATAAGCTTATATTTTTCATCAGTTTTCATCTGGTGACAGAGTGTTTCTGCAGAATCCATTTACCAGAGGAGTCATTGATTCCGAGGCCAGGAGGTCTTTGGTGGTGGGTTTGGCCGTGACAGCTTCATCATTTCACCAGCTGGTTACTCAGGTTTTTTTGTACTTCAGTCTTGTCATCTGTAAAGTGGGAAGAATAATAGTACCTACCTCCCAGAAAAATGGTGAAGCGTAGAGGAGATGATTCATGGAAAAAGCCCAGAAAGAGTGTGGCACATAGACACGTCTCCCTAAGTGCCAGCTGTCATCCATGGCAGGGATGGCTCTAGGGAATGGAGCATCCTTTCTGCCATGTGCTTGCTCTGTTTTGATCACCTCCTCCTCACCATGTTGGTGAGTCAGGGGGCCCTCAACCTAGGTTATTAGGGTGGCCGAACACAGGACACCTGATCCTGGACAGATGGGATGGAGAGCAGTTCCATGACTCACACTCTGAGGAGGAGGATAGAGCTTCACACAAGGTCATACGGGGCTGTGCTCAGGAACAGAGTGAGCAGCCAGGAGTTCTGAGAGGCAGGCTTTGTAGTGGTCACCAGGTGGGGTGTCTCCTGGCTCCCTTGAGAGGATGTCATTGGCTTGTTTGAATGAACGTGTGGGCTGGCAGGTAACTGAAATCTGCTGCTTAGGGAGCGACAAGAACTGTGTTTGGCACCTTTGATAAGGAAGGCTGCTTGGCTAGAAGACGTTTTCTCTGGATGCAGAGAAGGGAGGGGAGCTTGTAGTGAAGCCACTCAAAGCTCTCCTGATTTTACTAGATGTCAAGGCAGCATGTAATACTGAACCTTAATTTTAGGTCTTACGTCACACTCTGACTCTGAGAAATGCACCATCATCTCATCATAACTATGTTTCTTTCTCTGTAAAGAGATATGACTTAAAATGAATGTGTCTTTTTAACTACACCCTCCACAAATAACATGTTATTAAATAAACTATTAGTGAATATGATTTAGAAAGGATTGCCAGTTTATGATTTATAATGCTCTGAAAAAAGTTCTTGGTAAACTCTATTTCATAAGTCAAGGGTTTTCTTGCATGCTTACTGAAACTTTTCTTTCTTTTAGAGTCAAGGACTATGTTTCAATACAGAAAATTAATGAGTTTGGGGACGATTTGTGATAATATAACTAATATAACTGTCAAACTTAGTCATATCACCTTAGTAATTGCAGCCAAAGGGCCGTGCACTTCTAGAAAAGCATGAATATAATAAAATTTACCTTGTAGATAGCAGACATCAGTTAATGTTTCAGGCTGATCATGCTGGTTTACTTCTCAAATCAATATTTCATCTGACAAATAATGTCAAAATTACGAAAGGCGAAGTAATTAAGGATATTTCTTCTCTCTACTCATCTACCTCCCTCAAACCAGGATTAATTTATAATTTGATTTTTTTTGGTATATTCTATTAATAAGAATGAAAGGTCAGACAAAACTGAAAGAACACATACGTATATTTTTTTAATATTTTTTCTGTGTGTTTAAGTGTCTGAGCATGCATATAAATAACATATCCTTAATCAATCTATAGATTAGAAATGAAAGAACTACAGTCCACCCCCACCCTGTGATGTAAGTTAATATATATTGACTTGTATGGGGCTAAGGGGCCAAATGTAGGGGAGAAATGCCTCAATGTCAGTGACTGAGAGTCAGCCATATAGAGGCAAGTCTGAGAGCTGCTGGATGGAGTGAAGATGGGAGAGAGGGACTCAAGAGAACCCAACTCCAAAGGGGATTGCAGGAATGCATCCTGGGAGAAGAATTTTCTAGAACAACGAGTCACACCTGGCAGCTGAGTTTGAAGCTCAGAGAGGAGCTCTGTTTCTAGGTCAGGTGTGGGGTTATTGATTGGTCCTGCTCTTTGCAGGCCCTTAATATTTTGTGCACAACCTGCGAGGTAAACACCTTTTGATGGCAAACCTGGAAGGGCCATATCCTGCATGCCAAATAGTTCTATGGTGTGACTTCTCAGAGAGAGGAGCACATGGAGGAAGGGGAACAGTTCCCACCTGGCCAAGAGAGGTAGAAGTGAAGTAGTGCAGAACAACGCCTTGGAGTCAAAGCTAGTGGACAGATAGTGTCTGAGGGAGATCTGGGGTCACAATGAAAACCACGAGCCTCTTAAAGCAGGTCAGCAATCTGGGGAAGGGTTTCTGTGCCCCAGAGCAACCCAGGAAGAAACGCAGAAATGAAGGACAAGCTAGGGCAGATGGTGGCACTGAGACAGCCCCTGGGAGCTTGGAACACATGGGAGACAACACCCCTTAGGAACTCCTTAAACGACCAGAAAAAGTGGACCATGAAAGGTGGAGGCTGTTGGAGACCCTGAAGGTGTATTTCTGTAAAGGGTTCTCTGCCTGAGCCATTGTTGGGTCTATGATTATTATCTCATATGGTTTACAGTGAGGTGTCCTTACTGTGACTACAGGTAAAGTAGTTATCATATTCAAATGATAATTCTCTCGCCTACCTTAGGTGCAGTCAGTCTAATTTTGCTCCTCCTCAGGAACTCCTGTGTTATATCTAAGAATGTCAAGTGTGGCTACTGAACACCAAAGGCCAATCCTCATTAATTTTGTCTTCTACGAAGTTCAGAAAGCTAGGAGTATTGCTTGCTTTGCCAGTGAGAGTTTTTGCTATTGCTAAGTAGCATTGTCCACTGCTGGGGCTGGGGCTATGGGTGGGAATATTCCTTTCCTACCCTGGTGTTAGGCCTAGCCAGAGGTGCACCTCTTTCTTATAGTGAATTTGATCTCTATAAATCAAATAGGGACTTCTCCAAGTTGGCCTTAGTCGGGTCTAACCCAACAGGGTTCAACAACATTGAGCGTCAGAGAGAGGGCTCAATATCTCCATCCCAGAAGACCCCTAAGATGCAAATGTGTAGAACCCCTTTCCAACAGCCTCTAACCTTCATATACCAAAGGTTGTGGGTGCAAGACAAAGCGATTCCACGTATCTACTAAGCCAAGCTCAGATTCTAGTTAAGTCCTCTTGTAGACCCCCAAAGATAAAGCATTGGAACTTACTTTGGATTCGTATAATTAAAAAGGGCTCTTAAAATGGTTCTTTCAAGATTAAAATGTTTTCCCTAAGAAGCTCTAGCTCCCCAAAAGATGTGTCAATATGTGTCAAATGAGGAGTTCCCATTGTGGCACAGCAGAAATGAATCCAACTAGTATCCAGGAGATTATGGGTTCAATTCCTGGTCTTGCTCAGTGGGTCAAGGAGCCGGCGTTGCTGTGAACTGTGGTATAGGTCTCAGACTGGGCTCAGATCTGGCATTGCTGTGGCTGTGGTGTAGGCTGGCAGCTGTAGCTGCAATTCAACCCCTAGCCTGGGAACTTCCATATGCCATGGGTGTGGCCCTAAAAAGCAACAACAACAAAAAATTGTCAAGCAACATTTCATTGTCTTTAAAAAAAAATAAAGTATTCCTCTGCTCTAGCAATGATCTCATGTCCACAAGACCCAATTAAGGTTCCTCTTTGCTGCCATGTTCACACTGCAGCACGGCATTAGTTGTAGGAATATGTTAAAATCACAATGGACATTGGTCGTAATTCCAGCTCACAGCCAGCCAGGATGGATGAAGGAAATGGATAAAGTGCTCATTGGCCTGGAAGGTGGAAGATACCAGATCCTACCACTTAAAAGCTGCATGAACAGACAAGTTACCTCATTCCATTATGGTATTGGAGGCTTTGGAAAATGGTCCTTTTGAAATTGGTTCTTTTGAAATTCTTAATTGGTAAACATATCGTAATGCTATCGTTGGTCACAGGATTATTATATAGTGAAGTATAATTAATCATTAGTATGACAACTATGTTAACAACAAGAATTAGTTTTTCATTGTTTACTGTTTTTTAGTCACTATAATTTACATGAATTATCTTATTTAATCAAGGTGTTTATGAGGTATCTGTTGGTATGTCATTTTATGGAAGTTAAGTAATTTGTCCTTAACAGGAGGTTAAGTAAGTCGTTTATCTAGTAGGGAGCCCACTCCATCTGGGCTTTTTGTTTGTTTGTTTGTTTTGTTTCATTTTGTTTTTTACATACAGTGCATACAGAAAAATACACAAACCGGGAGTTACCATTGTGGTACAACAGAAACGAATCCAACTAGTATCCATGAGGATTCGGGTTCCATCCCTGGCCTTGCTCAGTGGCTTAAGGATCCAACATTACCATTGAGCTGCGGTGTAGGTCAAAGATGCGGCTCGGATCCTGTGTTGCTGTGGCTGTGGTGTAGCCTGGCAGCTGTAGCTCCAAGTAGACTTCTAGCATGATTAGGCTATAAAGTAATGGAAATCTCAACACAAGTGGATTAGGTATTAAGAAGAGAAGAGTAGGAATAAACTGCGTCAAAAAGAAAAGGGAAAAAAGATCTATAGGAGAAAAATCCCTAGAAAGTTATTGCTTTTTCAGGGACACAGATTGACCAAATGCCTTTAGGGACAAAGCACTAATATTGATTTGTGTGAATAAATATTGATTTGACCGGAAGTCAGACCCACTCATCATGTGAGTACGTGTATCTCTTGTATTTTAAGCAAAGCAGCACCAGAAACATGCTGGGAAGAAACTTGTTACTCAGGTAGTTGACATAACTTGGGACTTCTCCCCCCAAAAGAAATACTCTCACCTCTGCAATGACCTAGACCGTGACACCCACTCCCCACGAAGCTCTCCTTTCACGTCTCCATTTCTCCCAGCTTTCAGGCTGGAAGCCCCACCAGCATTTTTGACCCCCTATTTTCCTTCTGTTTGTCACTTTTTAAAATTTTTTGTGTGGATGCTGGGCATCAAAGTTGAAGCAGATAGACACAGACCTTGTCTCCTGAAACCTGCTGTTTGGGGGGTGGTTTTACCCTTGGTTGAGGATTTGAGTGCCCTGAGAATGTTCTTAACCAGGGCGGGTTCTTGCTCTGGTCAAATTCTAGTGGAATCAGGACAGGTGATGAAGTCTGCCTTGGGTGTTGTGGTGAAGCTGGTGGGGGAGACAATCCAGGGTCACTTCATTGTCCATGTAAGCAATTCATCCACAACCAATATTTCTTACAGGTTCTTAGATCTAGCCTTATCTTTTCATTCTTCTGCGTCTGTGGGATCCAAGCTTTCATTATGTTTCCTTTGGTTATTATTATGAAAGACTCTTCCAACTGGCCTTCTAGGCATTTTTTTCAAGTGCTTTCTGCTGTATTTATTTTCCTGACATGTAAATGCCCCCGTTTCACTTTTAAGCCAAAGACTATTGTGTATTCTGCGTCCCTATTGTTTTCCCAAGTCAAGGCCAAGTTCCTCATTTCATAATTCAAAGATTTCTATCAGTTGTTTACTTCTCCCCTATTCACAGATCGCAGCCCCAGTTCCATCCCTTCCTAGGGCCATCCATCCACCTAATCTAGTCCCATCTGACTCATTATTTCTCTCCCCACGACTGTTTATTTACTGAGATTCACCAAAGCCACATTTGCTTTCTCTCTCTCTTTGTGGGTGTGTGTTTATTTATAGATTGGTTTCTTTTTTTACTGAACCATTTGAGACTAAGTTGCAGACATGATGTATTACCTCTAAATACTTCAGCTGCATCTCTTAAAAATAAGGATGTTCTCCTATACAACCGTTATCACACCCAAAGATTCAGCACTGATCTAGTATATTATCTAGGATGCAGTATATTTTCACATGTATCTAATTTTGGGGTAAAAGAAGTCCTTTGTAGCTGTTTGTCCCCCTCTCTGGAATCTAAACAAGGAACTGTGTTAGGTCACTTGAGTATCCTTGAATCTGGAACACTCCTGGATGCTATTTTGTTTGTGACACTGGTATTTCTGAAGAGTATACACAAAGTGTTTTTTAGAATATCCCTCTGTTTTGATTTGTCTGATGATTTCCTTATGATTATGTTCCAGTTAAACATTTTAGCAAAAGTACTGTACAGGTGATTTTTTTTTAAAAAAATTAAATTACAGTTGATTTACAATGTCTCTTCCATTTCTATTGTACAGTGAAGTGACCCAATCACACACAGTTCCCTGTGCTGTAAGGGAGGACCATTGCCCATCCATTCCAAAGATATCAGTTTGCATCCTCAAACCCAGAACTGCCCATCCATCCCACTCCCTCCCCCTCCGCCCTGGGAACCACAAGTCTCCTCTCCTTGGCAGTGATCTGTCTCTGTTTTGTAGATAGAGTCATCTGTGCCACACTTTAGATTCCACAAATAAATGATATCATAACTTTCATTTGAAAAGACTGTTGGGGAGGTCCCATCACGGCTCATTGGTTAACGAATCTGACTAGGAACCATGAGGTTTCCGGTTTGATCCCTGGCCTCGCTCAGTGGGTTAAGGATCTGGTGTTGCTGTGAGCTGTGATGTAGGTCGCAGATGTGGCTCAGATCTGGTGTTGCTGTGTCTGTGGCGTAGGCCAGTGGCTACAGCTCCGATTCGACCCCTAGCCTGGGAACCTCCATATGCCGAGGGTGCAGCCCTAGAAAAGACAATAAATAAATAAATAAATAAATAAATAAATAAATAAATAAATAAAGACTGTTATGGATGGTTTTGACTGGTTACTTTTTTCACTTTTTCTTTCCTCACGTTGCTCTCTTGGTTTGAAAGTTTTCTCACTTTCATTTTGTTATTGCAAACCTTATACTTTCTTCAGTTAAATGTTACGTGATCCTCGTGCTAGGTGATCTGGGAGTATAAGGGACACGAAAGCGCCTCCTTCCAGGGAGACTTCCCCAGGGATGTTCGATCTACGCTCTCCAAGGCACATTTGATTAATCCCGTTTACAGTGTCATGTCTTTCCTGAGTTTCTACAGCACTGTAGTCTATAAGCCGGAAGCTCACTTTGATTACTAACATACAGCCTTGTATTGTGGTAGAGTTTTTTTTAGTGTACGTGAAGGTATTAAACAAGTCTTCTTGTCCAGTAAGAGGCTAAGTTCCCTTAAGGAACTTGTCCCTTACAGAACTCAGCACTGTGATAGACCCAAGGCAAGTGCTTTAGAAACGTCTGTGAGCTGCTTTTGTTTTTGTAAGGCCTTCTTCCTTTGAAAGCCTTTTGCCTCTTTTTCAAATGAAGGTAATTCTTGTCAGTCCTTCCCCATTGAAAAGAAGCTGTGGCATAGACAAGACATTAATATATAGCTTTGGAATGCATTACGTGACTCTTGAGAAGTCACCCTTCCATATCAGTCTTAGAATGTTTGTCTAAGACTATGATCAGTTTGTCTTCCCTGCGTATACACTTGAATGCTGTGGAAAGATAATCAGGAGTGTGTTGAGTGATTCAGGTTTTGAAATTAACTGTGGGTGATCGCCAAAGCAAATAATCCACACCCGCAAAATTAATCATTTAAACCCTCTGTCTACATGTAAGATTAGATGGTTGAACCGTTATGCTCTTCTGTGCAGGAATCATTCTTCTCGTGGAGCCATTTGTCATCCGTCTGGGCATGTTGGTTAACACATTTTCTTTTGGAAATCAAAAAGACAGCTCAGAATGCAGAGAGTTATAATATCGCCAAAATGCATGTTGAATGGAATCCAGTGGGGAGGCTGGTGTTTTATAAAGGGCTCTTAAATTTTGCATTGTACTTTGCTATTCCACTTTGGGGAAAAAGCATGTTTATAGTCATCGGTGAACTGGATCACTCCATTTACCCCCAGGGCCCCCATATCGTCTGCTCCATGCAGAATCAATCAATGATTGTGAAGTGAAACTTGCATGCTGTACTGCTTGTCTGCTTGTTTGTTTGTTCGTTTATTTATTTATTTTGGATCCACCAGTGCACAGAAGCTCTGCCTGATGCTCTGAACAGGGAGTTCCATAAAGCCTGTCTTTTCTCCCACTTTCTGCCTTAGGGGCCATTTGTAGGTGACTGTGCCAGGTCTCTTGATTGCTGGCCATCTGGTACAAACTTGGCCTCCGAGTCTTAGAGCCATCAAGCCCCGAGCAGTGGATTTACCACCCATTCTGGTATGAAACAACCATTTGGCCAACTTTGATGGTCTTTAAACGGTCAACTACCCTCTGGTCTGCCTTGACTGCAGCAGATTCATCTGTGGTTTATTTGCTGGAAAATAAACTTTAAGGTATTTAATCATATACTTTTGGTCACATCCAAATAGCGCATGTTACATTTGCCTTTATGGAGCTTAGTCGCAGAACAGCTGTGAAAAAATTCTATATGGATATTTAGAATGAATCAAAAGAACCCTGTGAGTTATTTGAATAATATGCTAGACATGGTTCTAAGAGCAATGAGTCTATAGGTGGTCATCAGAAGAGTTTAGTAGTCACAGAGATGGTGTGTCATACAGTTTCTGAAGAACTGCCATCACATGTGTGCCTAATAAATATATTCTTCATGAATATGCTAAGGCAATATTAATTTACTAAATGAAATGGTGGTTATAGGGAACAACTAACTAAAATCATTTCCAAGGCCTCTGCAAACGAAGCATGTTGTGTGAACAACCCTTTGTATTAGAATGGACCCACAGGCCTAGAGCTGATAAAATTTCTGACAATAGAAAAAGAAAAAAGTGTCTTTCATCTTCTACTGATACTTTTTAAAAGTTTCCAAAACACCTTACCATTGGCTCCAGTTCTTCTTCCACCTCCATTTTTATTGAGAAATAATTGACATGCATCACTGTGTCTGTTTCCTGTGTG
Organism: Sus scrofa; assembly: GCF_054392235.1. Lineage (NCBI taxonomy): Eukaryota > Metazoa > Chordata > Mammalia > Artiodactyla > Suidae > Sus > Sus scrofa. Next base: position 73,010,852 of record NC_139393.1, read on the forward strand.
CAAAATAAAGGTTTGACATTTACATTGTGAAATGATTACCCCGATAAATTTGGTTAACCTCCTCTCTAAAAATACAATAAAAAGAAATAGAAAAAACAAAAAAGGAAAAATAGTTCTCCTTGTAATGAGAACTCTTAGGATTTACTCTCTTAATCATGTTCCTATACAATAGTGCTAACTATCATTATCATGCCATACATTATATCTCTCTAGTACTTATCTTATAATTGGAAGTTTGCACTTTTTTGGGGGGGGGGGCTGTGGCATGCTGCAGCTTGATGTGGGATCTCAGCTCCTAGACCAGGGATTGAACTTGGGCTGCAGCAGTGAAAGTGCTGAGTCCCAACTACTAGACCACCAGGGAGCTCCCAGAAGTTTGTACTTCGTGACTGCTCTCCTCCAACTCCCCCTCCCTCCCACCCCTTACCTCTGAAAACCACAAATCTGACCTTTTTTTCTAATTGTTTTATCCTTTTTTTGGGGGGGGGGGCCCATGCCCAAGGCATGCAGAATGTCTTGGGCTAGGGGTTGAACTCACCCCACAGCGATGACCTGAGCCACAGTGGTGACAAGATCCTTGATTTGGTGAGCCACCAGGGAACTCCTAATTGTTTCATCCTTAACATAGCTGGGAAAGATTCGTGGAGATCTTAAGATTGGTTGAATATTCAGGTTAGAAATAAACATGAATACTAAATTTATATAAATAATTCTTTTTTTCCCCTTGCTTTTTAGGGCCACACTCACGACATATGGAGATTCCCAGGCTAGGGGTCTAATCAAAGCTACAGCTGCCAGCCCACGTCACAGCCACAGCAACACCAGATCCTTTACCCACTGAGTGAGGCCAGGGATCGTACCCGCAACCTCATGGTTCCTATTTGGATTCATTTCTGCTGCGCCATGACGGGAACTCCCTGTATAAATAATTATTAATTATTTTTATTTTTTTTAACTTTTTAAAAATTATAGTTGATTTACAATGTTGTGTCAATTTCTGTACGCAAAAGTGACCCAGTTATACATATGTACATTATTTTTCTTATATTATCCACCATCATGTTCTATCCCAATAGATTGGACACAGTTCCCTTTACTATACAGTAGGACCTCATTGCTTATCCATTCTAAATGTAATAGTTTGCATCTATTAACCCCAAACTCCCAGTCCATCCTCCTCCCCTGCCCAGCCCTGGCCTGGCAACCACCAGTCTGTTCCACAGTGTAATGGTTTAGCATTCTGGATTCTGGTTATTATTTTATTATTTTTAAAACCTTCCCCAGTGGATATATATGAGATTTTATTTCTCTACATGGAACACAATGATATGGACACCTAGCATCTCAAATATATATATATATTTTTTTCCAACCATTTATTTATACAGTAAGGTAATTGGTGGATTTTAGTTGCCTAAACTCACCTCTTCTCTACAAAAAGCACTATGTATGAGAATATGAATATGTAATGCTTAAGCTGGGAGGTCTCTGTACAATGGGTGAAAGACTGTTAGAAATGGAAGCGATATTAAAAACCATCTACAGTAGAAAATTGACAGAACATTGTAAACCAGCTGTAATGGAAAAAAAATAAAAATCATTATATATAAAAAACCATCTACTACAACCCTTTATTTTATGGGTGAGGAAACTCAGGACTAGATAGCTGAAGGGACTTACCCAGGATTTTAACAGTGACAGAGCTGAGATTTGAACTCTGGCTTCCTCTCAGGTCATTCTTTCCACATTTCAGAGATAACAAGGCATTTAAAATAATTTTCTGCTTACTGAGGACCAACTTAGCAAGGAGACATTGGAGAGGTCACCAGAACCAAGCTGTCGCTTTTGAATTTGGCTTATAAACATCTTCTCTTGCTTCCTACTCTTTGTTGTAGCATTTTTTTTTCATGTTTAAAGTTTTGTTGAAGTGTAAACCTTAGTTGGTTTACAGTGTTGTGATAATTTCTGCTATACAACAAAGGGATTCAGTTATACATATACACACCCTCCATTCTTTTTCAGGCTCTTCTCCCATATAATTATAAATATATTGAAAAGAGTTCCCTGTGCTATACAGCAGGTCCTCTTTGTAGTACTGGTGACACATTCTCTTCAGGGCTAAAGTAATTTGTCTTCCTCTGTCATTTTAATTACAGTAAAAGGTAAGACTGTCTTTAGTGTTGATACAAACCTTATTTTAGAAATGATTTAACGTTATCTTGAACTTCCCTCATGGCAGAACATGTGAATGATCCGACGTTGTTACTGCGACGGCTCTGGTAGCTGCTGTGGTGTGGGTTTGATCTCAGGCCCCAGAATTGTTGCATGCCGTGGGTGTGGCCAAGAAAGAAAAAAATAAAGATTTATTTAAAGTTATCTGTAACTTTGGGATTATTGGAAATACTTCCTAGGATATTTAATTCGGTCCAGAATGGATGAATTGAGGGATCTTCCTCTAAGAAGCTCATAATCTGCATTTAAAGGCTCATAGATGTGAAAAATATTTGTAGATCATTAAAGGTACCATGCAATATACTTAGAGCATCCTTCGCTTGCTCTCACTGAGCACACTCAATCTGTCACCCAACGCTGTTGCTTTTTAGCTCTTAAGTATCTGGCAGTTTATAGCCCCTTCCTTACACTTTCTCCCAAACTGCTCCAATACAGGCAGTGTCACCTCTGGGCTGACCTTTGCAACAGCCTTTAACTGGCCACCCATCTCTGTCCTCCTCTCTTACTCCCATGCAGTTCGGTTTTCTTAACATCATCAGGTTATCTTTCTGAATTTCTAATCACTGCATGGCCTAAAGTATGCCATTTGCTCCCATCATTGAGAGGCTGAAGTTCTAGCTCCATTGCATCCACTCACAACATTCTTTGCTTCTTTAACTCCCTGATCCTTTTTCCCCAGCCGTTCCTAACACCCTGGCCACATCCCACATCTGGGTTCATGTGACCTGCTGGACTTTCTTTCCAGTTACCCCTCAGCCTCATTCCCACCCAGGAGACCAGCAAATGCCTTCATCTTTAACATGCACATCGTCCTCTCTGCTCACTTGATAGAACTGCATTCTTATGTGTTACATTTTACTCTGAGTATATATAAATTCAGGAACTTATTTTTTGTGTCTGTGTCTCCTCAGCATCTTGTATTTCGAGAAACTCAAACCCAGTGGATCGTCATTACTTGTGGATTCCCTGTTGGAGAATTTGCTTACTCACTAGAATTTATTTGAAACTGCAAAATAAATACTCATGGTGCTTTCACGGTCACTCACAGATATGCACAGAGTGGCAAAAATTTGAGTCGCCTGAAGTGCACATCCCCAGCTGGGTTTGAACAAGGTGACATTCTGCCTTCCTGTTTTAGCTCTCATACTGTAAAATAGATGTTCTTTTCAATTGTTTAATGTCACCTTTTTCACATTTTTTGTGTATTTTGTTGGCAATTTTGCTTTTTAGAATGGCCCCCAAGCATAATGTGGAAAAGCTGCCTAGTGTTTCTAAGCACAAGAAGGCCATGATGTGCCTTTGGAGAAAATATGTGTGTTAAATAAGCTTTGTTCAAATAGGATCTATAGTGCTGTTGATTGTGAATTCGTATATTAACAAATCAGGAATCTATATTAAAGTGAGTTGTCTTTAGGAGTTCTCTTAAAGCAGAAATGAATCCAACTAGGAACCATGAGGTTGCGGGTTCGATCCCTGGCCTCATTTAGTAGTTAAGGATCCAGTGTTGCTGTTAGCTGTGGTGTAGGTCACAGATGGGGCTTGGATCTGGCATTGCTGTGGCTCCGGCATAGGTCGGCAGCAACAGCTCCGATTAGCCCCTAGCCTGGGAAACTCCATATGCCGCAGGTGTGATGCTAAAAAGACAAAAGACAATCAATCAGTCAGTCAGTCAATCAGTCAATCAAAGGAGGTGCCTTTAAACTGAAACACATATAAAACAAAGTTATGTGTTGCATAGATGCTGAAAATGTGCCCAGGGGCTCTTAGGAACTTAACCCTGTATTTTTCCTAGGAGCGATGATTCAATATTCACTCTTTCACTCTTTCAGCATTTGCAGTGACTGTGTAACAGAACAACTGTGAACAGTGATAATTCTCTATAAATATTTGGTGGAAGACCAAATGAATAAATGAGTCACATCCAAGACTTTCTTCCCTCCAAGTTTAATGGTTCATGAGAGGAGAGTTTTCATTCTGACAATCTCAGTGAGGAAACCTGCTGAAACTCCTTTTTGGAAATATTGGTAGTCATTTTACATTTTCTCAGATTAAGTGGCAAGAGAGGCTTGTGAAATAGCATGGTGCATGGGAAGAGAAGGGAATCAAACACTGACAATCTCATGCAAGTCCTGTATTTCCTCCTTTGGGGAGCTCATTCTTAAGATTATTTGATCATCCATAAAATGGATGTGAATAATACCTGCTCTGCCTTTCTTATTACCCTGTTGTTGAGTGAGGAGTGAATAACTGATGTGTACCTTGAAGTACGTGGCACGGATGTGAGCCCGCATTATTGACCATGTATTTAGAGCTTGACTGGAGTGAAGAAGACCCAGCCTCTGCCGCAGCAGCTGCTTTTCCAGCTTTGCCCACTCCCCTCCCTGCATCATACTCTTTCTGACCTCTTTCTTCACACTCTCTACTCAAGAAGAAAGACTCCTCTCACAGAAACAGTACTGCAGTAAGAATTTTGTATGTGGTGTAAACAGTTTACTGCAATTTATACTCATAAGCTGACTGCCTTACAGACTTCCAGTGAGGCTCTACTCTTAGGTTATTCTTTGACTTGAGTGTAATCGCACAGGAAAGGTTGAATTGATTCACGAATCCATTTGATGTATATTGAACATCTCCTCTGTGTCAGGCATGATGGCCACTGATGGAGATGCGGTGATGAGCAGGGAGAAAATGAAGTCCCTGTCCTAATCCACAGCAGAGGTGGACTCTTCACAGTTAGCCAGGATAATGAAACAAACAAGTGAAGAAGAGGAAAAAGTGTGGGGTTGAAGGAAGTGATGGCATCCTGAGGTAGTGACATGGGATCAGAGGGCCGAAGGATTACTGAGTGCCAACTTGGTGAATGAGGCTGGAGAGAGGAGAGAGTTTTGAATATACAAGATGGGTGCACAGCCCATGCAAAGGCCCAGTGGCAGGATGGAACACAGCCTGCTAAGGAGCTGAAAATAACTGGTATTGCCAAAGAGCAGTAAGTACATGAGAGACTGATAGGTGAAGAGGCTGGAGAAATAGGAGGAAGCAGCCCCTTGGAGTCTCAAAGGCAATATTGATGGTTTTGGTTATTATCTCACAGGCTGGAGGAAGCGTTTCAGGGGTAACATAAGCATATTTGGGTTCTGAAAGGATCACCCAGTCTCCAGTGTGGAGAATGGATCTTAGCAGGCTGAGAGTAACCCTAGTGAGTCCAGTCAGGAGGCTACTGTAATCATCCAGGAAACTCCTAAATGCCTGAAGATTTACTGTAAAATGACAATGCACGAGAAAGTGAATGGTTTAAATAAAATTAAATCTCTCCCCTTTAATTTCAAAGACTGAGTTAATAATTAATACCTTCATACCGATGCTATACATTTTGAAATAATAGACAGGTTATGTATGTTTGGTAATACCTGAGGAGGATAAAAAGGCTGATTGCTTGCCAGTAAAATTCTTGGTAATTCCACTTATTGAAGAAGGAAAAGCTAAGCACAGAAGAATGTAAAATCTGGGACTATTTTTAGTTTTGATCGTGAATGTTCGAGGTTACTCTTTGGGAGAAAGAACTCAGCCTGCAGAACCTATGACAAGGAAGGGAGATGGGCTTGTTTAGAGAAAAAGCAAAAATAAAATCTCCTGCCCCCTCCCTTATAAAATATTAGTACTGAACTTCTAAGTTAAAAATAAACTTTTAGGGTTGGGGTGAGGAAAATGAGCCAGCCAGAGTTTAAACAGACCACACTTTCTTTTTAGTGGATGAGGCTAGCAGGTTCGTATTCCAGAGGCTGGTAACTGTTTCAAGCCTGTGATACCAGAAAGTTGTTCAGTAATGAAAGTTATTGTGGTGAAGAAAGGATCTTGGTTCTGTGTCCTATGAAGTTTTTAATAAGGTATCAATTTTATTTTATTTTTACAGAATGATTTTTATTTTTTTCATTATAGCTGGTTTACAGTGTTCTGTCAATTTTCTACGGTACCGCCTGGTGACCCCGTTACATATACATGTATAGATTCTTTTTTCTCACATGATCATGCTCCATCATAAGTGACTAGATACAGTTCCCAGTGGTGCACAACAGGACCTCATTGCTTATCCATCCCAAAGGCAATAATCCGCATCTATTAACCCCAAGTTCCCAATCCATCCTGCTCCCTCCCCATCCCCCTTGGCAACCACAACTCTGCTCTCCAAGTCCATGATTTTCTGTGGAAAGGTTTGTTTGGGTCGTATACTAGATTCCAGAAATATGATAGCATATGGTATTTGTCTTTCTCTTTCTGACTTACTTTGCTTAGTATGAGAGTCTCTAGTTCCATCCATGTTGCTGCAAATGGCATTAATTTGTTGTTTTTTTATGGCTGAGTAGTATTCCATTGTGTATATAAGGTATCAATTTTAAATGATTTAAATGATTAGGCAAATATAGAGACATATTGCTGGCTTTCACTATTCTCAGGCTTTCTTGGCAGATTGTAATCTCTGTGTTCTCTTAGCTTCCTCTCTCTACTATGTGCATGGAGGAAGCAGGGTAAACCAGATGTCTGGTTGTAGTTGCGACTCTTTTATTGCTTTGAGCTTCTCCACAGCTGTTCTTGTGGTCCTTAATGCCCACTGAGAAGAGTGCTTTAGTTGGAGATAGGCTCAGCCCTGTTTTCCTGATGTGTTCTAGAAGGCAGTGGCCACAGCTGGTTATGAGGAGTTCAGCAGTCTTTAGGGCTCTAATGCTTTGGGATACGGGGATATGGCCCCTCCTTTAGGCCCTACCAAGGCATTAAGCTTCTCTTTCAGTCTTCACTGCTGTCTTGCTTCATTTTAACTCTCTTGACAATATAGGGGCTCTTCTATCTTTTGTACTCTCAGTTTTAAATTGGCATGGTATCATTTTTGTGACGCTGGGCCTGAAGTTTGATAAATTAACTTGAGGTGACACCATGCGTATCGGGTAGAAATATGGTTTGTATAAAATTGTATAATCCTCATTTTGCAGAACACGAAGAGAAGGATGAATATAGCTTTTTTTCAATAATCTTTGTAATAAAGAGCTTAGAGTATGATCCCATTATTTGAATTTTCCCTGCCTTATGCTACATTGTTTCATACTCTGCTGGAGAATAATATAGGAATACAACAAATTCTAACTCATTTTTTACAAAGTGAGGCTTAGATCTTTTAAGGAAAAAACATACACATAGGTGAGAAAATTGTAATATCAAATACTCAGAATCATTCAGTTTTATATATGATGTGAAAACTAATGGACATATTTTGTTATGATATTTTATTAACTGTAGGGAAAACATTAAGTGGTGAAGGTGACTAAAAATTAAAATATCACTGCATCCTCCTATTTATACAAGATCTTTCTGTTACGTCTTCATTTTTTCATTTACTGTTTTGTGGTCTTCTCAAAAGGAAAGCTTTTGGCTAGCATATATTTTGGGAGATTTCTTTTTGCTCCAGAGGGTATTGAAGATACTTTTCTTTTTCCAGCATCTGAGTTCAAAGGTACGGTATCTCTTTGCAATAATAATACTATTGTGTAATTAAAAGTTTTTAAAATTATAGTTGATTTCCAATGTTGTACCAATTTCTACCGTACAGCAAAGGGACTCAGTTATATATATCACCGAGGAGGTGGAAGAATATATATATATATATATATTTTTAAATATTTTTTTCCACCATGGTCCATCCCAGGAGATTTGATAGCGTTCCCTGTGCTATACAGTGGCACCGTGTTTCTCCATCTAAATGTAATAGTTTACATCTACCAACCCCAACTACCGTCCATCCCTCTTCCTCCCGCCTCCCCCTCAGCAACCACAAGTCTGTTCTCTGTGTCTGTGTGTCTCATTCTGTTTTGCAGATGGATTCATTTGCACCATGTTTTAGGTTCCACATATCAGTGCTATCACGTGGTCTTTCCCTTTCTCTTTCTGACTGGCTTCACTTGCTTATAGTGCTTCTGGAGAACAACAAAGAGGCGCGTTCATTAGCACCCCCATGACGTTTCTAGCGACTGTAATTATTAATATTTTGTAAAAAACCAAACGAGTTAAGTCAAATGTATCTCGAATAGGAGCATGCTAAAATCTATTCTCAATTCAAGGTAGGTGGTCTAGAACTAAGTCTGCTCTCACACTATAACTACATTCTCTGTCTTTTTCTGGGTCCCATGTGGCTCTTTCCTCCCTGTGGCCTCAGCCCTGCATTAACAGAAAACATTCCGAACACAGACTGCACACTGGCATAGGCAGCGACCCCCCCACCTCCAGTGCTGTACCCCGGTACGCCTATTCACATTGCTATCATGGCACCTATCTCATTAAAACTGTATATATATATATATATTTTTTTTTTTTTGGTCTTTCTTAAATCTTGACTCCTTAAAGACAGGAGTTTAAAAATATTTACTTATCTGTACTTGGTTCTAGGTACACTGTCTTGGGCATAGTAAAGGAACGGGGGCCAAAGAAAGGGAAGGAGATAAATATCTGGTAAAGGAACGGGGGCCAAAGAAAGGGAAGGAGAGAGACAGAGGGAAGAATGGAAGGAAAAAGAAAGCAAGAAAAGTAGGGAAGAGGTATGGAAGGGACAAAAGGATGTACGTATTTGCCACTTACCAGCTATGACGATTGTCTGAGCCTCTGTTTCTGTAGCTGTAGAATGGGGGAAATGATACCTACCTTTTGTGGTTCATCAGGGCATACCTGAAAGAACCTTTCTAGAACACACAGTCTGGTTCATTATTTTCTTTCCAAGCCTTCCCTTTGAAAAATCCTCTAATTCCTCTAGAAGTTTCCCAAATTTACCCTGTTCAGTCTGGTTTGGAAATGCCAAGTCTTCAGCATGTAGATATGTAGGTTATCCTACATTAAACGGAATTTTAATGTTCTCTTGTTCTCTTGATGGCTTCCTTCTGATCTTTCCACGAGGGCCACGTGCTGTGCCGGAGGCACCTTCTTCCACCTCCTCGGTGATATCCTGTCGATAGCTTGAAATAGGCTGTAGAAATTGAGCAACGGGGTTTCCTCCCAGAGATTAGATGTTATTCACCTACCAGCACAGCACTGCTGCCTCTGTCCTGTAGGTGGCGCTTGGGCCTGGGCAGTGGGGGTCCTATGTGTGAATATCCCCCATGGAAATTCAAACCTTGTTCATGTTGACAACAGTGATTTGACTAGTGGCAATTAAAAATGAAAACAAATGTACAGCCACGATAAAGCCGAGGAATTCAGGAGAAATGTATAGTCATCGCAGGTCTCAGAACTAAAGAAATAACTGCTTTTTTAGACTAGAAAATTAACAGTATACGTATCTATTTTATAAGCATGTTGTAGGCTTATTAAGAATGATTTACATTATATAATGTTCTCATGCTATTATGATATTATTAAATATTTCTGAATATCTTGTTTTTTTCTTTGATCCACTCATTCTTTTCAGTAATCCATTTTTGTCTATCTTAATACTTACATTCTAACAAAGGCTAACTGAAACATTCTTATCAAGCGTATAAGTGGTCCATGTCTTTGACCCACCAAAATGAATCGTTAAAAAAAGGTCTTTAACGTTTCAATTTATTTGTGGATAAGAGAGTTTTATTGCTTCTCCTGCAGAAAGATAGATGGAATATTTATTCCTCTTTATTCCTCCAGGGCCTTTTAACCATAGAAAAGTAGTCGGCTGATGACTAAAGACTCCTAAAAATTTCCTGCCAATGGAAACAAACAAATAAAACATAAAAAAATCCATTAAGTTCATCATCCTTGCTTAGACTTCCGTACATATAATACGTTAGAGTTTACACAGGGCTCACATCAGAAGAGCAATGATACCATGTATTAAACACTTGGCAAGTGCCAGTTTTTGAGTGAAGTGCCTTATGTATTTTATTATCACTTTATCCTCACACAAACTTTGGGAATTCCTTTGGTGGCTCTTACTATCTTCCCCACTTTATAGCTGAGACAACTGAGGCTTAAGGCTGCTAGGATGTGCTGACTCATCCAGTTACTGGATTTCTAAACCTACCAGCCATTCTCTTTGCTGCTGTGTAAGGAACTGAATTATGGGTTTTGAGCATGCGCAGCTTCTTTCTGGTTGTGTGAACTTGTGCAAGCGGCTTAACCCTTCTGCCTCACTTTTCTTACTGTGTGATGAGGATAATAATCAATCTCACAGACATATCATTACTGTTAAAAGTAATAGCAGGAGTGCCATGCCCAGAACTTAGATCTGAGGAATTTACTCTTTCTCCTCTTGTTCTTGTCCTGGCTGCTGTTTCAAGAAAGTTTACTAATTGTGTCCTCCCTTTCTCATTGTAATTCTTCACGACCTTTTTTTTTCTTTCTTTCTTTCTTTCTTTTTTTTTTTTTTAAAGAGCTGTTTTTAATTAACATAAGAAAGTTCCGTTGCTGTGGTAACACAGTTGGTTTGCCTTCCACATTTTGGAAACACACCCTAAGGTGACTCCTGGTGACTCATGCCTTTTTATAACCCACCACCCTTGTGTAGTGGGTGAAAGTTGTGACTTGCTTCTGGCAATAGGATTTGGCAGAGGTGATGTGTTATCCCTCTTGTGGATATGTTATGGTATGTCACACTTTGTGGTGGTAGGTAGGAGTGCCAGATTCCTCTGCTGGCCCTGAAGAAGTGAGCCATCATGTTGTGAGGGGCCAAAGAGAGGACCACGTGGCATGGAGCTTTAGCCTCCAGGGACAGCTAGTGGCCCCAGATAACATCCAGAAAGTGGATGGGGACCCCAGGGACTCTATGTTCCCGCTACTTGTGAGCTTGGGAGAGGATCCCAAGCTCTAGAAATGGATGCAGACTGGCGGATACCATCACTACAGCCTTGTGAGAACCTGAGCAGAGGACCCAAAATGCTGTGCCCTAACTGTCGAGTTAAGCCAGATTTATTGCCACATTCGCGGTGCTCTGTTCTGCAGCAGTCGATAAGAAATGCACACATCTCTTCAAGTTTCTGACTACCTGTCTGTGATTCATTTTTGCCACGTTAGTATTAGACAGACATTAAATTTCACTTATAATTAGAGCAAAATAAAAGCTAGGTTTTTAAAATTTTAAAGGGCTAGTAATGTGACAAATTTAAAATGTGAGTTTCTAGAACTAAAACAGAAACTTTTAGACTCAAAGAGATGTGAGAGTTAGTCTAACCCTTTTATTTTGTGGCTGAGAAAATTGAATTACCTTTATGCTACATTCCATTGCCTTGGTGTGTTATGAAATTTTCAGAGATTTTTATAACATTCTGTATATTGTTTATCTATAGAAAGGAGGACATGGCAAGCATTGTGAAAATATAGAAAAAACTTTAACTTTACCTAGAGCCCTGCCCACTGTAGAAGATGACTGATGCTGGAGTGGATGTGGGCATAGATGTATCTGAAGGTCATCCATACTCATTGGCTGTGTCGTTAGTCATGCCATCCCTCTTCTTAGGGATTATCAATAGATTAGCTTCTGTTTTAGGATCGAAAGACCCAAGTTTAATAGGTTTGTTTCATGTGTACTGGAGAGGATGCAGTATCTAGTTGAGTCATTGACTCACTGCGCCTGTAGAATAAATAAAAACTCTACCCCTTGCTATTTCAGATCAAAATGATCTTGCGGAATTTACTGCTTTAGCTCTGTGACCCTCTGCTGTAGGACTCAAACTTTCTTTCCAAGGGCAGTTAGCCTCATCACTTCCTCCTCTGGGTTTTGTTCACACCACTCACTCTAAGTTTAAATTCTGCTCTTCTTTCAGACAGGGGAGCTTAAGTCCTCCATCCCTGCCTCTGCTCGTCTCAACACACTTGGATGCTCCATTTGATTTGGTAGTGCTGAAATCAAACATACACACACACGCTTTTATTCTTAGCTCCCTAAATAGACTATAAAGTCCTTGAATTTGGGGAAGAGTGTCCAGTTTTTATCCCCCACAATATCTAGTAATGTGCCTTGGTAAGTATTAGTTTTATGTTTGTTAACTGATTACTTAGTTACGTGGTTAGTGTGAATGGGAAGTGGGTAATGGCTATAATTACAGGGCAGGTAGCAGGAACCTGTCACTTCTGATGGCAATGGAAAGTTGGTTAAGAGCTGTAACTAGAGACCTAAAAGCAGGAGCATATCAGGAAAGGGATGCTGATGGGAAAATGCAGCCACAGGGAAGAACTGACAAGACAAGAGTCATTAAGGCTGGAGGGTTGGAGAAAAATCCCACCAATGGTGCAGGGCCTTGTGGTTTTGAAATTGGGAGAGGAGGATACTTCTTCATCTTGGGAACAGAAAATATTTTGTAGTTTCTATATGATTTGTTTCTTCTCTCACATCTAGTTGTATCACCTGTCTGTCTGCCTGTCTGTCTGTCTATCTGTCTACCATCTTCTTACTCCTGTGTCTTTGAGATGTACTCCACCAAGATTATAGAGCATTTCTTTTCCTCCTCCTACAAGTAATCTTACTCCCTGGTTTCTAGACCCAGTGTGTTAATTTGAAGATAATAAAGGTAGAAATGGACAGTGTAAGAGCAAAAATCTAGAACAAAATTCTTTTATTATTTTATTTTATTTTATTTATTATTATTATTATTATTTTTTAGGGCTGTACCCATGGCACATGGAAGTTCCCAGGCTAGGGGTCCAGTTGGAGCTACAGCCACCGGCCTACACCACAGCCACAGCAACACCAGATCCGAGCCACATCTGAGACCTATACCACAGCTCACGGCAGCGCCAGATACTTAACCCACTGTGCCAGGCCAGGGATCAAACTCACAACCTCATGGATACTAGTTGGGTTCGTTAGCCACTGAGCCATGATGGGACCTCCAGAACAAAATTCTTTTTCAGCATACCTTACGGGAATGAAATTATTTGAATGTGAAATTGAATATACCTAAAATATGTTGATGATTAAATGTTTCTTTTAAGCAGGTATAATTAAAGTGGTGTGGAGACTGGGCGAGTACACACACGGCTGCACCCTCCTGTTAACGTAGCAGAAGATTTATCTTTTGCACGTTTTCCCCTCCTTTCTTTTCCTGATTGAAAAGACCTGTCTTTGTGGTTATTGAGCATCATTCTACTTTTAACTCCACCTTGTAGGGGTTGTTTGAAACTGTGTCTGACCCTCTAAGCCCTCAAGTTGGTTGTCAATACAGCCTCAATAAACATTCTTTGTTTTCTCATCCTCCCAAGTCACCCTTCAAAATGCCAGCTGTATCAGACCCCAGAATCCCTGCTGGATGTCCCTTAGGAAATGGGTAACTTTCCCAGCACTTCAACCATCTGTCCTGCCCCTTTGGGTTGAAAGTTCCTGAATGTGAATCTAAGCAAAAAAATGATCTGTTCTGTCTCCTATACCTTTATTTGTTAAGTAGTATAGTTGTCATAAGAATACGCATTCATCAGTCAGAAATACTCGATAAGGACCTCTTTTGTTTACAGTATGACCTTGTATAATAGTAATTCTGTAGTTTGTGAGTGAAAGAGCGCATCAATCCAAACTCTGAATTACTTAGGACTCTTTAGATTGATGTAAGATGTGTTTAGACCTGTTAGGTGTCTATATAAGATCTGTATAGCTGAACCGTCTCTTTGGCTCCTCAAGTTCCCATCCCTGTAACGGAGATGCCAATAGCCTTGACCTCTTAAGATTATTAGGTGGATTAAGTGAGGTAATATATGCAAACTGCTTAGAACAGCCTGGCATATGTACACACTATATAAGTTTTACTTTTTGCCATTAGGTGATTTGAAATCATCCGTGTAAATGTGACTGATCAGTTTTAAGTCCGTATTTGTTTATCGAGTGTAATGTACATACAACAAAACGGACAGCCAATTTCATGTGTGCAGTTCGATGACTTTGGCAATGGTATACACTCATGTAATTCACATTCCAATTAAGATATAGAATTTATATCACCCCAGAAATTTCCCTGTGCCCCTTTGCTGTCAATTGTATCTTCCAGAAAACAAAATCATTCTGATTTCTATCATCACAAGTTCGTTTTGTCTGTCATAGAGCTTTGGGTGAATGGAATAATAGAATATTTACTCTTTTTGTGTTTTGCTGCTTTTCTTCATCATATATATATATATATATATATATATATATATATAGAGAGAGAGAGAGAGAGAGAGAGAGAGAGAGAGAGAGAGAGAGAGCGCACGAGAGCACATTTGGAAGTTCCCAGGCTAGGGGTCAAATTGGAGCTGCACCTGTCAGTCTACACCACAGCCACAGCAACACTAGATTAGAGCCACATCTGCAACCTATGCCACAGTCTACAGCAACGCTAGATCCTTAACCCACTGAACGAGGCCAGGGATCGAACCCACATCCGTAGGGATACTATGTCAGGTTCTTCCCTTGCTAGGCCCCAATGTAATGAAGGCGGAACTCCTCTTCATTATACCTTTGACATTCACCTGTGTGGTTACATGTGCTGAGTGGTGGTGTTTCATTATCTCAATATATAATTTGTTCATCTGTTTTTCTATTGTTGAACATTTGAGTTGTTTCCAGTCTGGGGGCTCTTATGAGTGAAACTGCAGTGCATATTCTTATAGACATCCTCTTGATATCTCAGGTAACATCTAGAAGTAGAATCTCTGGCTCACATGTAGGCATCTGTCAGCTTTTAAAGACACTGTCTAATGTTTTCTAAAATATTTTTACCATTTTCATATATATATGTATTTTTTGGCTTTTAGGGCCACACCTGCGGCATATGGAGGTTCCCAGGCAAGGGGTCAAATCAGAGCTGTAGCTGCCGTCCTACACTACAGCCACACAGGATCCAAGCCACGTCTGCAGCCACAGCTCACAGCAACACCAGATCCTTAACCCACTGAGCGAGGGCAGGGATCAAGCCTGCAACCTCATGGTTCCTAGTTGGATTCTTTTCCACTGTGTCATGATAGGAACTGCCCATTTTCATATTCTTACCAGGAGTGTGCGAGCTTCTCACTTGTTCCCTGTCCGTGCTGACTTCTGTTTGTCATGTCAGCCATTCTTACGGGTGTGAAGAGGATCTCATTATAGTTCTCATGTCCATGTCCCCGTTGACTAATGACGCGGAGCTTCTTTTCACTGCTTATTGGCCATTCATGCATTTTTCTTTGTGAAGTGTCTGTTGCCACTGTTTTTGCCAATGTTTGATTTGTTGTTTTCATTATGAATTATTTTACTGTAATTCAAATCCTTCCATATAACAATCAAATCATTTGGATATGTACAGCACATTTCTTATCTTTTGATTCCATTGGTCAATGGAAGGAAATCACTGCCATAGTGGTTTACTTGTGTTCAAATAGACCCCATAAAGTATCCTTACCTTTGTTGCAGAGTTTCACACCAAAACCAGAGCCACAGCAGGTGTTGCTACCATCTGAGAGTGATAATCATTTTCAGATGCTACATATGGTACCTCTAGGAACTTAAGGTTCTGCATTATGTGGTTCTCTACGTTTTTAACACTTCTGTGACTTAATCATTCCCTTCCTACACTTGTTTTAATTTGTCTGTTCAGGGAGAAAAAGATCCCTATGAGAATATGAAAATAATTAGTTTTGATGAACTGGGTATTTGAAACATACCTTTTTTTAAGTGGGAGGAGCAGCTATCTCTTTTTTGGGGGGGCATTACCTTCTATATGCAATAAGGTAGCTGTGAAATTTGAATGCTTTCATTAGCTTGTATCAGGGTCATTACAGTAGTGACAGCTAAGAAATGTTAATACATACTTAGAAAATGTGTTTTTTAATGGTTCCCAGGCAAAGACTGTGACAGAGCTGCCCCTAATTCCATAAACATAAGGCATATTAATCCCTTTAGTTGACAGGTGCTTAAATGGGCAGATTGGATGAGTAATTGGGTTGTTTCCTCTAATCCTTAGCTTTGAATATAAATGAGAAATATCCCGATATTTTTATTTGTCTTTAGAAATGTCTTCTAATTGATTTATTTTAAAATAAACTGTTCCTGTAGAATAGTGATTTTTTTTCCCCAGCATCTTTTGTTCACATGAGAGGGTTGCTATTATGAAACATTTTTAAAAGTCCATACCTTTTAACACTCAATTCTCTTTCTAAATCCCACATAAAAAGCTGGAGAAGTCATCCTCCAATGATTTCATTTTAAATAACATTCATTTTTTAAGGAAAAAAAAAAAACCCTATTCCCTAGGAAGATGATTTCCTTTGGAGGCTGCTCTGTGACTTATATGCCCCCAAGATACAATTTAGTGTTATACTGTGACCCAAAAATTTTAAGGTAGTTTCCAGAAGAGCCTAATATGCTCTCAGGAGGCAGCGCCTGTCCTGGAAAGACCTGGCTCAGTATTCCTCTTTACTTGACGAAAGTGAGAGAAATTACTTAACATTTTACAGTGTGGGCTGACATATTTCTGAACCTTTTGTTGCTGTCTCTCATCTGTCAGTGTGATGAAGGATTGGGGAAAAAAAAGTTAGAGCGAGTGAGCCTTGTGGCATGAGAGGCATGGGAGACATTTTATAGGGCAGTGTAGGAAGAAAGGCTTGGGGGGAAATTTGGGGAGTTCCTCAGTGCCAAATGGGGCCAACGACAAGCCAAGAAGCTTGCAAAATCAGCACTTTAAAAACAGTGATAATGCAGCCAGTATGTCACACTAAAGCCACAGTGAATGAGAGAAGGACAGTGGAGGAATGGGGGAAGGGTGCCCAGGTCATTAAATGTGGTACCATGTTCAGAGAGACCCAAGGGTTGGGGATGTCTGAGCAACCAAATTATGTATATGTATTTTCCCCCAAGGTTAGGGCTGTTGACCAGAAAAAAAAAAAAAAAAAGCATAACCTAAGTTGAGACTTAGGTTTTATTTGGTGGACTTCCTGAGGACTGAAGCCCAGGAAACAGCCTCTAGGATAGCTCTGAGGGACTGTACCTAAGAGGTAAGGGAAAAGCCAGGATAAATAGGAATTTTTGCAAAAAAAGAAAAAATCAGTTAGTTGAACATCGAAAGAGTACTGCTAATTAAAGAAAAAACAGATACCTCGTGTTAATGAATTTGGTGCTTTTCTGTGTATGGGAAGATGCAAGAGCCTGGGCTTAATGAAATCATGCTGTTGATATGCACCTAAACTCTCTAGGGTCAGTATCTGGTTTTCTCCATCCGAGATCCCTTCAAGGTGCACTCTTGGGAGTGGATGCCGAAGCTGTTGGCTTCATGGCTGAAACATCCTTTGTTTACTGATGCCAGGTGACGTTCTTTGTCCACAGGCTCTTTCTATATTTTATATCCATATGAGCTATTATTTGTACAGACATTTGAAAGCTGAGTTCATACAGATAGCTGTGTACATTTTGAATAGCATTTGTAATGTTAATGCTGTATTTTGAGCGGATTTTATCTCTTTTATGTGGAAAAATGATGTGACATGGTCATGGTTGATAGGAGTTCCTGGAAGAAAGGATCCATATTTCTTCATTTTTGTCCTTTCTGGGTCTGCCACCATTCTTGCTTAAGAAGAATGTCAGTTGATAAAATCAAATTCGGGAGCTTTCTACGTGATCCGGGTGAAGAAATATCTTAACACTGATCTTTCTTTTTTCTCTTCTGGTTTTATTGAGATGTAATTGACATAGACCACCATATAGGTGTAAGGTGTACAGCTTAATGACTTGACCTACATACTTCATGAAGTGATTATCGCAGTGGGTTTAGTGAACATCCACTGTCTCATATAGATAAAAAATAAAAGGAAAAGAAATAATATTTTTTTTCATTGTGATGAGAACTCTTAGGATATTCTCTTTTAACAATTTCTGTGTATAACATGCAGTGGTGTTCCTTGTTTTAATCAGGTTGTGCGTTATATCCCTAGTACTTATTATAATGATAATCATTCTATTTTATAATTATTATATTTATAATTACACCAGTACTAACATTTATAATAAATTATAATAATTTTGACATTATAATCATTATTAATGATCTGTCCTGATAGAACACAGTGAACCCTTTTTCTGAAATTGTAAGTGCATCCACAGGGTTACTACATTTTCTGCCCTCTTGGCCACTGTAAACAGACTTTGTAACGCAAAAAAGTTATCTCTGGCATAACAAGACAAGAATCTTGGGACTGATTGTTTCCACTCTCTGGTGTTTAAAGGTCTGGCTGTACAGAAAGGGACAAGGTAGGAAGAACATAGGATTTCAGAGTGTTGTTTGCATTTTCTTGCAAGTGCCTTTCCTGTGGTCTTTCGTTACTTTTCAAAGAGTCATTCACATTCATAAACTCTCTGGTGTGAGTTTTGAACCAGTCGACTTTTTCAGCAAGAAAGGAAATCCTCCAATAGAGGTTCCAATAGAAAATAATATTCTCAATCTGTTCAGTAAGTCTTCGGGAAAATTTTTTTTTTTTTCCAAATCACTTTTCAGCTCTGTGATTAATTTAGTTTTCTAGAAATTTGTAATCCTTTTATGCCAGGTTCTGCCACTGTTTAAAGAGCTGGAATACTAATGGCTTTAAACTGTTGTGTTTATTTTGGATTAGCTCCGTTTAATTATAATCTCAGCCTTTTCTAATCGGTTTTATATTTTTATTCAGACATTAATCTGGTATCACACACAGATAATTATGACAGCTTCGTAACACGAAAAAAAAGCCCAACATTCAACTAATACGTTGAAGAGTGTTAAGATTTTTGTACCGTATCAGGCTCAGTGATACTGATTTCTTTGTTCTCAAACAGCAGTGAATTCAACCAGTACTTATTCCTGTACATTTTTCTTAGCCTCATGAAGTTATCGCACTTTGTTTTCATATCTGAGAAAGTACCAGTGTTGTTAATTAGCTATGAACCGGAACACGAAAGTGCACTGTGGATGCATCTGGCTCTGGAACTTTGGAATCAAAATGCGTGGCTATCCCTTTGTACGGCACAGTCGGGGAGATGTTCGACCTTCTCAAATCGAACAGGAACGTAGGCACTGGCTCTATATTTATTATCACCAATTTTTGGAGTGGCTTGAGTCTTTAAAGTGTGTGTGCTCTTTTTAGGTAAAAGAACTGTATGTAGTAAAAGAGCAACACTGCAACTTATCTAAGGCTTGCATGTCTTCCTGCCTCAGGATGAGGCGGTGCAGATCCCTGAGTCAGAGTCAAGTCCTTCTCGGGTATTTCGAATCTTTGCTGTCTGAGGTTATCTAAGTAGGCTTTTGATTTGGCACCATGCATACGTTTTGGGGGGGTGTTATGGAGGAGAGACAAAAATGGACCAGAAGGCCCCTGTGTTTCCATATTGACTCCTTAGGTCAGCATTTATTAAGGCTTTTCTGTAAACAAGATATGTATACAACTGTACATTGAAATAGAGTTTTCTTGTTCTTAACAGAACTTGCGTCTTAGTAATTATTTTCCACTTCAGCCTCTGGATATCTGTATAACTATCTACAATGTGGTGAATTTAAAAAGTGACATTGGGGAGTTCCCGTAGTGGCGCAGTGGTTAACGAATCCGACTAGGAACCATGAGGTTGCGGGTTCGGTCCCTGCCCTTGCTCAGTGGGTTAACGATCCGGCGTTGCCGTGAGCTGTGGTGTAGGTTGCAGACGCGGCTCGGATCCCGCGTTGCTGTGGCTCTGGCGTAGGCCGGTGGCTACAGCTCCGATTGGACCCCTAGCCTGGGAACCTCCATATGCCACGGGAGCGGCCCAAAGAAATAGCAAAAAAAAAAAAAAAAAAAAGTGACATTGTTTCAAAGTATTTAACTTGAAATCTCGGGGATGTCTTTGAAATAGCGCTCTTTGTCAGTATTGAAACTTACTGCAATCATTTAGTTGTTAATATTGAAACTTAAAATATTCTTTGTGAAATTTTAATCTTAAAAGGGGAGCTTTATTTATAGTTTCTATCGATTTCATCTAATGAAAGATAAGCCATCATTTATCTCACCAGTGACAAATCCTTATATACTTATATGGGGAGTGTAGTGTCGTGGTTAAGACATTAATTTTGGCTTTTGGATAGATTGGGATCACATCTCAGCTATTCCTACCTGTTTAAATTTAGGCAGCTTTATTGAACCTCATTTTGTTTTTTTAAACTGGTGGAATAGGAATCATGATAATATTCACCTCAGAGAGTTATGATGATTAAATGGGGAGGGGCATGTGAAATGCCCCGTATCGAGCATATATTAGGAGCTCTGTAGATACTCATCTTTTATATCTCAGACCTAGCACAGTGTCTACACATGCTCAAAATTACTTATGGAATAAACAAGTCAATCCTTTGGGGTTCTGAGAACAAAATTGATTCTGAAACACCTGGTGGGATAGGTTGTATTCGCTTTGGTAATCTGTTAAATGTATTCCTGAGTAAAGTGCTAATTACTTAAATCGATACATGAGATTTTTGATGACCTAGCCAGATCAAGACACTGGGGGACATGTACAGCAGGATAAGAAATCATCCTTGCCTATGAGCAACTTACATTACTTTATAGGTGGGGGATAAGATCTGAACATTTGAAAAGTTCAGGACTACTACTGAATTTAAATAACAGGTGAAATGATTAAAAAATGAGCTTTTAAAAAGGTTCTAATAAGTAGTAGAGATAAAAAGACTCTTAGGGGCTAAAGCAGATTTCAAGCCTCAGAATTCAGGGAAGATTTTAGTTATAACTCAAAAGTTCAGTATTGCTAATATTTGGGATTTTATGCATCTTAATTGATAATGGTAATTATAGTCTACTTATCCCCCAATATTCATATTTCCTTGTAGATAGTGTATAAATAAGTGCAATATTGATGCTTCCCTGAATGAGAACAAACATGGCCTATTGACTACACAAAAATGAATGGAAAAATATTCCCTAACCTCAATGAATGGAAAATGAATGCAGCATATGGTACAAATACATATGTAACTTAACTGTGAGATGCCACATAAGTTCCTTCCACTGATATATATTAAATAGGAAAGAAACTGAGCATCATCTGTATTGCTCATTACTGAATGGGCTGTGTATTTTCTAGGGATGCAAAGGTGAAAAAGATGTAGAGCTGACTTTGAGGAGGAGAGAGTCCAAAGAAGGACAAGTGACAGGTGTACAGATAAACACAGAAGGGATACAAAACTCCTCCAACAGAACTTTGCGCAAAGCCTCTGGGAGGGAGAATGCGTTAGGTGAGCTTCCATAAAAGAGAAACCAGAGAATTCTCAGTAAACAGTATGACCTCCAATGAGGAAATCAGGGAAGACTTCATGAAGGAGAAGGTATTTGACCTGAATATTGGGAAATTATCTCAATGAATTCCCCACATGAGAGATATTTGCTCCTATCTGTATGTGCAGATTAATATGGGGAATCCTGCACAGAATACTCTTTGCTTCAATCTTCAGCTCCTAGCACGTTTCTGATCCTAGCAGGGGCTAATGAATATTTGATTGAATAAATAAATATTACATTTACAGTGTGCATAACAGAAGCATACTGGAGTTAGAAAAATGCTGAACAGCACTGCTACTTCTCATTTATCTTTGTATATCCTACAGTGCCTAATAGAGTGTCATGTACATTGTAGGTGTCCAAATATTTGTTAAATGTATGACTCCTGGGTGGAGGGTGTTGATAACTAGACTTATGGGAAGTAAACATGTCAGAGTTTTCCCATGGCTGATGTGTCAGAGCATATGGTAAATTTCAAAATGTGTTTGTCATTGTGGTACTGGCACAAGATGAGATGTAGATCAATTAAAAATAATACTAAGTAGGAACTTCTATTTATTGAGTCTTCTGACTTTTCCTGGGCTACAATAAGCTCTTTGTATGAATCATCTCTGATCTTCAAATGATTTGCAGGTAGATCTAGTTCTGTTTTACAGATAATGGAATTAGACACCAAGAAGTGAACTGACTTATTCAAGGACACAAAATCAGTAAGACGTGGAAATGTGTCCAGAAACAGAAAGCTCCTAAAAGGAGTCATTGCACAAAATAAAATAATCTATGAAAACATAGTCTTCAAAACTAGTGCAAAAGTAAAATTTATTCAATCAGTAGGAATGAGGTTAATTTTAGTGGGGAAGGACGTTCCATTCCTATCTTAAACAGTATTTCAGTATAAATGCCAGATGTATTACAGAGTTAAATGTGAAAACATGAAAAAGAAAAAAGAATAAAAGCACCAAATTTTAATATTTTTCTCATATTTATATAGAGATATATAAATTGAAAGAGTAGAAAGATATTCTGTATATAATAACAGTAAAAGGAACAACCATGAAAATATTGATAGATTTGACTCTGTAAATATTTATAGCTTCAATAAATTAAAAGAGTCAAGAAATACATGTACAGAGTTGAAAAGCAAATGGCAAATTGTAAAAAACAAAATATGCATCAGTAGGTTAAGATTCATGATAACATAATATAATGTTTTATAAATCAATAAAAATATAAATTCCCCAATTAAAAATAGAAGAAATGAACAATTTTCCAAAGAAATACAAATTGACAATATATGTGTAAAAACTGGTACAATCTCATGAATACACAAAAAGTAAAAATTAAAACCATAAGGAGATGCCACATATTATCTACAAAATTGATACCAATTTTAAAAAATTTTGTTCTGGGGAGAAACTGTGAAAAAAAAATACTCTGATAAAGCATTTGGATATTTGCTGCAGTGTTACCTCCAAGATTGTGAAATTGAAAAAAAAAAATCTCACATAGGCAAAATAATAGTGAAAATCCTGTGAATGCAAGTATTTTGGTGGGGCTGGAGCCAAGAGACCTGGGTCAGGGGAATGGGAGGAGATGAGTCAAAAAAGTGAACAAGGTCTGATTCCTGTGTTGAGCCAAGATTTCATCTTGCAAGGTACAAGAGCCAATTTGCATTTTATGGAACAGGAGTGACACACTCTGATTTATGTTTTAGAAAGGCTGCTTCACTACCAACTGGAAGAGGGCTTGTTGGATATCTGATTGCAGGCAGGACAATCAATTAGCTATTGCAGAAATTCAAAAGAAAAATAAAAGAACAGAAACAAAGGAGGTGGCCCTGGGGATGGATAGAAAATGGCTTTGAATTTTTAAAAAGCAGTAGAAACAGGATTGGATAATAAATGAATCTGGGAGGAGTGAATAAGGAAGGAAGAAGATGACTTGAAGTTTCATGGTTGGGTCACGGGGGTGGGGGAGCTCTTTCCACAGACAAGGAATGTAGAAGGAGCAATGGATTAGGAAACAGAGAAAAGTGGTGGACTTGGTGCAGGCATGAGGAATTTCTAAGAAGAGAGGTTCAGCGGTGGACTGAAGATGTCTTTCAAGGCACAGGAAGAAAATCTAGATTGGGGATAAAGGTTCTAAGTCAAGGGTAGGAATGAGAGCACATCCTAAGGAGAGTTTTTGTAGAAAAGAAGGTATAATTATGAGAAATGTTGTCATTGAGAAAATAAGATGCATTTAGAAGATTCTTGGATGGAAACGGTCAGGTGTAATGACTGGAGGGCTAAGAGCAGCATTAGGAGAATCTACTACAGAAGTCTTAAGAAGAGAATCTCTACAAGAAGGGAGGGTGGGAGTTCCCGTCGTGGCGCAGTGGTTAACGAATCCGACTAGGAAACATGAGGTTGTGGGATCGATCCCTGGCCTTGCTCAGTGGGTTAAGGATCTGGCGTTGCCATGAGCTGTGGTGTAGGTCGCAGATGCAGCTCAGATCCAGCGTTGCTGTGGCTGTGGTGAAGGCCAGCGGCTATTGGACCCCTAGCCTAGGAACCTCCATATGCCGTGGGTGTGGCCCTAGAAGAAAAGACAAAAAAAAAAGAAGAAGAAGAAGGGAGTATGAAAAGCCACACAGAAGATGAGAGAGAAAAGTATGGTTTTGATCAGATCTCTTTCTTCCAGTAATTTATAGGCACTCAGTAGTAACATCTCCAGCTCAAGTGGCAATGAAGTTTTTATGGCAAATAAATCCCATTAAATCCTATAAATTTCCATTTCAGAATATGTTTTTTCATATGCAAATTATAGGCATATATGTAAACATAAGCCTTAGACATAGTGTTTCATCAATACTTACTGAATGAACAATTGAAGAAGGAAAGCAGAAGGGATGAAATAGCGACCCCTTAGTCAGTCTCCTCTAGTCCCACCTTTTCCTACATCCCTTTCTCCCTGTGTTACTTTCCACCTGCTCCTGAGAGAGAACGTTGACCATCTTTGTTTCAGGCCCAGAAAACATGTCCATCAATGCCCTCTGGACACATGGACACGTGAACATGTTATGCCAGCCCACTTTCATTAGAAGGGCCTTTTGTTTTTTGTTTTTTGCTGTTTAGGGCTGCGCCAGTGGCATATGAAAGTTCCCAGGCTGTGGGTCAAATTGGAGCTGTAGCTGCTGGACTATGCTGCAGCTCATGGCGACACTAGATCCTCAACCCACTGAGGAAGGCCCAGGATCGAACCCACAACCTTGTGGATTCTAGTCGGGTTTGTTAACGACAGAGCCATGACGGGAACTCCCGGAAGGGCCTTTTTGAAGGGTTGTTCTCCACGTTTCATTCCCATGATCCGCAGCCATTGTTTTTAATTGGAATTTGAGATTCCAGTCTCAGGACTCAATATTGCTTCATCTCTTCATGAATATCATTCATTGATTAGATGGAGCATTTCTTAAATTTATGACTAGCAGTACCTTGAACATTTGAAAATAAAGTCCTCTGGAAATAGAGTGAATGGGTATACACACTATGAACTCAAATAGGTGAAAACACAATGTTATCTTTAGAATGAGCAGAGAAAAACCTGGTGCCGTGTGGTATGAGGAAGAATTTTAGTAAGTGTGGTCCGAGAAAATTGGAGGTGAAAGGGACAGAAAACCAGTGCATTATCTTATGTAATACTACTTAAAATTTTCAAACTGTCCATTAATTCTTAAAGAATTTTAAGTTTGAGGAGTAATAGAGGATATTTCAGCAGAAGTTAATTTTCGGAAGAAATCTTTACTGTTTAATTTCAGTAGATTCGGGTACTCATTATATGTTTGGTTTTGTTTTACTTTTCAAATCCTCCTTGAATTTGCTTCTGAAGGTTCCAGTTGTACAGCTGGTATAGTATTTGATGGGTATTAAAGGCCTGAATATTTATCATAGGATAATTGTTATGATTTGTGTTTTGGGGTCTAAATCCATCTATCTTTTTTTTCCAATAGGCCTTTTATCATCATAATTATTATTATTATAAATCCATCTCTTAATATTTGTAAACATCCTCAGTCTAGAATCTTACCAGTTAGTGATGCCTCGTATAGCCGTCCTTTGAATAACTGTGGATACTGCTGCTGTCCAGCATTTGACTAACACCCATGGTGGAATTCCTATCTACTTTTTGATGAGATGAAAAATAGACTGTTGGAGCTTAGGTTTCAATTATGAATGCATATCGTGTTTGCAATTATGTTAAACACAGCAACAAAATGTTACATAAATTAAACTGGACAGTAGCCAAATTTCCTTCAGCGGATGGCAAAGTCAAAAAACAAGAAAAGGGCTTTCAATGTCTCAAACCCACATGATGAGTTTTGCTCATTTTTTTACAGTTCTTTTAAAATTCTCCACTAATGGCCTTGTTTAATCCTAGTCCTACTTTAAAAAAAAATGATATTTTAATAATGTGTATCTAAAGGAGATACATTTTTTTAAAATGTTCACATAAACCATTATTTTTTTCAGAGAGAAAATGTATTTCATCGTGGTTTACTAAGTGTTAAATATAGCCAATTAATTAATTTTCTCCTTAGTTGACTAAAATAGTGGAATTTTAGAGTTTGAAGGGATCTTAACATCATTTAGCCTGGCCTTTATATTTGTGTGTGCAAAATTTATGGGGCCCCAAAGGGTATATTTACCCAAAGCCAAAATTTCACCTAGTTTCATGATTTCAATTTTAACTCAAATTCCTAGATAGTCCTTGATTCATGTTACAGTACTCTTTCTCAACCCAGAGCTACCTCTTGTTGAGCAAATATGGACTTATTTTCATTTTGCAGAAAATTGACTCTTAGATGTTCAAAAAACTGGCATATCTTATGAGAAGTGATGGACCCTTTCTCGTAAACCTGTGATATTTGAGCAAGAAATGAAACCCCCTCCCTTTAAAAAAAAAAAAACAAAACAAAAACATATGCACACAAGCCGAAACATTTCTGGAGGATTCCACAAAATTTGCTTTTCTTAACTGAGCCTTCAGAGTTATAATAATTAACGACTCAAAAAGGTAGGTTTAAAAATAGAATATTCTATACATACCAGAAAAAAAACTCAGGCTGGGATATTTCTGCCTTGCAATTATGGTTCTTTAGGGAATGGGGTGACCTGCTCAACCATTCTGATTCCTCTCACAGGGTACCATTAATCAGAAAATTACAGTTCCTGAGGGAAGCTGTCTGGGAACAGGATGCTCAGTACAGATGGGGTGGGAGCGGATGGGGGGAGGGTAGAGTCGTCTGACTCCTTCGCCTGGGAAATCTCAGGCATCCGTGAGGAGCCCCCAAGTCGTGTGGATGAAAAGGACACAGCATAAGACAACTCTTAAGCCTCTCGTAGCCCAGTGATGCACTTCCATTATCCTCTTGCTAAGCTACAGCAATTTTCATTGCCTTTTAAAGGAAAGAACAAATAAAGTGCTCTGCTTTTATTTGGAATGAAGGGCATGCCGTTTCCGAACTGTCTTTGCTGGTTCTGCCTAATGAAGCAGCTTAGGGACCACGTGACTAGAATAGCCTGAGTTGGGGGAAATGAGACCAGCTTGCATAGCTGTGGAGAGGCACATATGGGCACGGAAGACCTTTGATTGGCTTCAGAAAATAATGGTTGATGTTCTCTGTGGATCTTGCAACAGAATCTTACTGAAAAAAAAAAAAAAGAAAAAAAGACATGTTTCATTTATGCCACTTTCTTCTGTTACTGGCAGCCTTGCAAATGATCTGGAACAGGTGGGCATACCAATAAGCAAAGAATGTGCTTTATAGTCTGTCATTCTCCACTTATCTTATTTTGATGAAGATATATAAAGGGAAGATCGCATTTGTACTTGATCTTGTGTTAGGAATCTGTAAAGCACTCACAAAATAAAAGGTACAATTTCTCTTTGCTAAGTCAGTTGACTATTAAAATTGAGAATAATTTTCTTGCGATTTCACAGGACGGTTTTTCATCGGTGGCAGTCGTCATTTGGGGCAGGAAAGGGAGAAGCAGTCTATCAAAAACAGATAAAGAAAAGCCACACCACAGCCTGCTGTTTCTGCTGTTTTGGATGATCGAGCTTGTGCGCAAATGAAATCATGACAGATTCATTTATATGAAATGGCCATTGCTGATCTCCTTGCCAGAAACTAGATTGCTTTTTTATTTAGGAGATTTGCAGAGCAATCCTTAGCTTTTTTAGTTAGTGGCAAAATGGCACCTGGCCAAACTGCCTCTTCCCATCCAGTTGGTGTTGCCAATATCTTGGGATGCATGCATTCAAATAAATATGCAGTCAACTGATAAAAAAAAAAAACATTTTTATGTTTAAATTTTTTAATTATTTGCAGAGTTGAATTGGGGGATACCTCATTTAGCCTAATATGAAGATTAAGAGCTGGGATGGCATAAATTTTGCACTCAATAAGCATAAGGTTATGAATTTAAAAAAACAACACAAAACAACTTATAGATGATTTTTTTCATTAATGGCATTTGCCATTATCAGTCATCTCTGAAGTGCTTAAAGTCTTTTCATTGCTGGTTATACGGGCCAAATTTATTGAGCCACTGAACTCAATACATTGATTGGAGAATCTAAAGGTTTTAGAAGACTCCTCCTTTAGAACAGTAACCTTGCCAAGCGTGTTTTTAGATAGCTCATTTACTAATTTCCACTGTCCATTAGAGAGCCTGCCTGCTTGCTTATTAGCAGAGGCATGGGGGACCTTTGCTGCTGCCAACTCGTGTTCATAAATTCTTAGCAGGGAGACAAGCGTTAGTAGAGTGATTATCAGATAAGTGAATAGGTTTTGTAGTTCTATTTTGCATTTTCCTTCTGCTCCTTCTTCTTACAGGTTCCAATTGTTTGGTGTGTTTACTGGACCAATAATATTATTCATGTATTGAGTAACCCCTATGTACAAGATAAGTCTGTGAGGAGCTCGGGTTTCAGAGAAAAATGAACCGAGATCCTTGCCACACTGAACTCCCCTCCTCATGCACATTCTTCTTTCGGGCCCTACCTTGTAACCAGTTCAGAGAAAGAGAGGGGTGGGTGGGGGGAGGCGTCAAACGTGGAGAATAAAAACATCAGCTTTCACACCGATGAAACTGGTTAGTGTGTGTGCCTTTCAATGTGGCATTCCGAAGGGCCTTACTAATTAATATTCTCCTCCCTTATTCAGACTTGAAGGTCCATGAGGGCTGAAGCCGTATCTGTTTTTTTTGACCACCCTCTATATAGGGTCCAGCATAGTGAAACAAATATAAATCATACAACATATAATGTAATATATAGCAATAAAAATATATATGTATATAGGTATATTTATGTGTATATAGAGTTGATTTCACATATATACATATCCATATAGAGAGAGTCTACTCTAATTATGTGTGGTAGTTATATTCAATAAATTTGCTGTGGACACTGAACTGGTGAACACTAATGGCAAGTTTAGATGCCTGCAAACCTCTAGTCTTAGCATTTTCATCAACTGATCAGCACACAACTGTGTTTTACTTATGTTTCTGTTTAAAGACACCTTATTTAAAATCTATTGTTGATTCAGTAACGTTGAAGTCATGGCCAATGGCACTATAACTCATCCTTAAGAGAAATTATATCTAACACACATATTTTCTCCATAAGGCACAGCACAGGCTTCTTGTGCTTGGGAATATGAGACAGCACTTCAGCTCTACACTTGGGGGCCATTTTAAGCAGCAGAATTACCAACAAAAAGCACAAAAATGTAAAAAAGCCATGACCGTAAATAGAGCATGAAAAAGACACTTGTTTGCAGTATGAGAGCTAAAACCAAAAGGCAGAATGTCGCTTTTCAACCTCAGTTGGGAACCTGCTTGTTGGGTGACTCAAATTTTTGCCTCTCTGAGCATTTGATCTGAATGATTGCAAAAATACCAGTATTGATTTTTGGCATTGCAAATAAATTTTAGCAAGTGGGTGATATTGCAAATATGGAATCTGCAAATAATGAGGATTGATTATTCAGAGAGATATACATTAAATTGCACCTTCCGTATGTCTCAGTGAGTTCTGAGCTGTGGATTTAATTCTGGAAGAATTGCAATGCAAAGCTGAGAATACAATTTCAGGCTCAGAGCCGGGAGGCAAGATAAGCCCCTTTCTCTCCAAGCACAGAGCTTAGCCATCCAGACCTCCTCTCTGTGCCTGTGTCCCATCAGGGCCACGAGAGATGAGATGGTTCAGTGACTCCATCAGCCACGTGCACGTCCTGGCCACTTCCCAGGAGCCCTGAACCCCAAACTGGAGAAGCAGTGACTGGAAAGGAAGATGCCAGTGGTTGACAGTGTGCGGAAACTCTAGAAAATACACTGTTCGAGCTCTCAGGGGGCAGCCAGACCTTGCTTTGTGTTTTGGGTCAGATTCCTGTTTCTCAGCTGTAACTTCAGCCTTCATGGAGTCATAACACACTTCCGAATCCCACTGGCCCAGCCTCCTGGAGACCAAGCCCTGCCCAGCTGCCTGGTAGTCCTTTCGAGGCAGGAATGACCTGACCCCCAGCTGCATCTCTGGAAACCTAAAGCTTGACATCAGGGCATGGTGGGCCCCCGTAAATGCCTTCCTGATGGATTAACTGTCTTGAGGCTTTTTACAGATTTTAAATCAGACTTTTTTTTTTCAAGCATCAATTGAATAGGCAGATGCTGAGATTCCTTTATGGAGGAGAAAAGCCTTTCATTCTGTAATTATAGAGGCAACAAAAAGATCATAAAAATATTCAGTGGTAACTATTTACTGTGAATGCTTTTCAGTTAAAATGTAATTAATCAACAAGTGTAAATCACTAATTATGAGGTCTTTTTCTCTTTTGATGTGAAATCATCCTTCACGTGTTTGTAGCAAGAGGAGACCTTAATATTAAAACTATATGAAAGAGTAGGGAGAAAATGGAACAAGCAATTTAGGAAAAAGGTAAATGTGACTAATTTGTGTTAGACTAGGTCTGGACAGAGAATAGCTAGGGTCTGTGGTACAGTATTTACAAAAGCACCAGAACTACTTGGCATGATATTTTGTTGATGCTAGATGGATAAATCCATAGAGTTAGATTGGTAGATAGATGAATTTGCATAAAAGGGTATTTTAGTTTCCTAAGGCTTCCCTAACAAAGTACCACAAATGGGGTGACTTAAAACAGCCCAAGTTTATTGTCTCGCAAGCCTGGGGTTCAATTGTCCAAAGCCAAAGTGTCAGCAGAGCCAGGCTCCCTCCAAGAAAACCCATCCCTGCCTTGTTTAGTTGTTGGCATTTGGCCTTCTTTGTCTCATAGAGGCATCGCTTCAATCTCTCCCTCCATCATCACATGGCTGTCTTCGCCTCCTGTGTCTCTGTGCCCACGTGGCATTTCCTTCTTCCGTGACACTAGTCCTAAGGATTGAGAGCCCCCTCTAATGATCTCATTGTCATGTGATGACGTCTACAAAGACCCTACTTCCAAATGAGGTCACCTTCACAGGGACCACAGGGTAGGATGTTAACCTGTCTTTTGGGGGAACACAATTTAACCCCTAACACAGGGCTGGCTATGTCATTGATGAAAATCTAGTGTATGCCTTTGGGGCACAACCTTGAGTCACAGCCCGTCTGTGGACTACTTCTTCATTCCCCTCCTGTAGGGGGAGTTTCTTCAAGTTCTCCAGCCAACAGCAGCAATTCATCCAGAGCTGGCATCTCTTACACTCTCTTCCATCATGGTCTAACCCAAAAGATTGGACTTTTATTTGAAATTGTATTTTATTTTATTTTATTTTATTTTATTTCCGGTAGATGCTTATTTGATGAAGAGCTACCCTTAAACCAACAAATACACATCTTAAATATTTTTAAATAGCTCATCATTGATGATCGAATATGCACTGGTCTTGGATTTATAACTTATTCATCACAACAAAGTCCACATTTACCCTTTTTATGCCACCTTATGTTCTCTGCACAGATGTGATAAGCATGTCTTCATAACCTAGGCTAGGAAGGCCATATAGATGGATATTGATGCTTTGGACTTATCATTTGGTTTAGGAAATAGTTCTGTGCGGTCAGAGAGTGGTATCGTTAATCCCACTTTGGCTGAGTGGAGGGAAATCGAATCAGCGTGAGCCCCTTGCTGAGTTTCCACAGTTAGCGAATGAGATTATGTTCTTAGCCATGGTGATCAGCTCCATTTGGGGCTTCTTTTCTCCCCACTCTCACCCTTCATGCCATTTAACCCTTGTCTTTCTGCCACTTTTAAGAAAATTTAGCCACACATAATTTACTCTTTGTGATGCTTTATTGAGAATTCCTGACTATTACTAGACTGTGTTATGTTGACTGCTTGAGGTTATTTATGGGTGGTAATTAGAGTTGCATCAGAGAGCTAATAATAAATGTTACTATTGTCATTGAATCATTTAAACCTCAGTTGTTGTTGTTGCACAAAAAAAACCCTTTGTATAGGTTAGCTGTAAAATTAGGATGGCTTTGTTACCACAGATAAAAGAGAAGAGAGATTTGTAAAATATTAAGTCATCCATTCATTTGTGACTTACTGGGGAACTTTAGGGTATTGTCAATGTCCCAAATTCTCAGGGAAAGGAAAAGGACACTTCTGTTTTATAGTATGTTATAGTTGGATTGAAAATCTGATTATAATACTCCTTATCTAAAGTATTTTATTTTAAGAACTCTCCATTTTATTCAAGATAAAGACCAGTCTCCTCCTTCACATGGTATATAAGACCTTTTATGATCTGATCCCTTCTACATTCGGTGACATACAGTGACCTGAATGCACCATTGTTCTCACCTTGGTGTGTGCTGTTTTTTCTGCCTGGAAAGCCCTCTGTGCCTGATTTGTCCAATTACTTGCCCTCATCTCCTTAGGTTCTGGCTTGGTAATCTATAGTAAGGGAGTTCTTGACTCACCGAAGGGAATTTGATATCTTCCACCTCCTTGTTCCTGTAGTATTTTGCAAACAGCTTTCGTGAAACCATCAACATACTGTTTGCATGTCTGTCTTAACATGCTACATTGCAAGTCTTTGAGGTCAAGAAGAGTGTCTTCTTATTTTTATATGTCTAGTTTATAAATTCAGGTATTGTGTGAGTGCCCCCCTCTGGCACATAGATAAGTAAATGTTTATTAAATGAATGCATGTTTTCATGCCTTGGCTCATTTTCTCCACAATTCAGTTTTTCATAGCTTTACATAATTTGTTTCATCATTTGTGAAATAATTATCACCTTCTTCTGAATATATTGCATGTTTCATGCTTCCCTGCATAACACTGATTTATTTTAGCACTATTTATCTTAGAAGTATTTTTGTAATTAAAACAAAATCACAGCACACTGTTAATATGTGCTCTTTGCCACGTACTCTCAGCCAGTAGCAGCTGCAGCAGAGTGTACCATGTGCTCCTGACCAGGCTGCATTCGCATAGCATAGTCCAAACTCTCCCAGCCAGTCAGCCCACTGTGCTGTTCTGGATTGAGGAGGCTCTCTAGTGCATGACCTTTGGTCTGCAGTGTTCTCTCTCTGTGTCACATGCTGTGCACTTGGGCGAATTTTTCTGCAAATCAAGAGTTGCCTTCTGCAAAGCAAGAGTTGCCTTTTGAATGTTGAAACATGAATTTTATAAAGTGGCATGAGTCCTCCAAGTGATGGTCTAGAAAATAGAAGGTAATATTGATGAGGAAACTGTGGATTGGTGGAAGTTCTTGGACATAATCAAGGGCACACATACATCACTGCAGACCAAAGTTCATGGTCTACAGTGATGTATAGGTAGGATGTCCAACAGTTAAGAATGGCCTGTGGAAGAAGCTATAGAGAGGGTGTGTCATGGTTCCAGGAGATTTTGAGGAGGGTGAAGGAGCACCTGCCACTGTGTGATGCATCCCCGATGGGACTTCATGTCACATGACTTGCATTAGGACTAATTCTCTTAGAGCGCCTGTCTAGAAGGTCCCACCATCCTCCACGCCTATCCTGTAAATGAGGTATGCGCAACTCTTGGAATCAAATGCAAGCTAGTAAAGCTTATGATAAGAAGGGCCCAACATAACGAATGGTCAAGAAGTAATAATAAAAAGTAACACTCCAGTTTATCTTTTTTTTTCAAAGCATGTTTTCTCTCATTTTTACTTGCTTTCTTAAGCATCTGGGCCCACCACCTAGCTTATATAAACCTATCATAACATCGTTGGTAATATTACTTCTCCTGTCCACGGTGAGAGAAGCATATATACTTAACAGTAAATAGTAGCACTAAAATGAAATAAATATATATAATTGAAGCAAAAATCATCAATAGGTAATAGAAAAAATTCAAAACAAAATTTCCCTTGTCTGTATTTTAGAAACACATATGGTTTCATTTTTGAAGTGGTCATCTGTATAGAATCTAAGAATTTGCAAACACTGGTTTCTTTGAAGAATGAAGGTCCCATCTTTATTCTAATTCTGATATTTCACTTTAAATCAAACCAGGCCCTTTATAGGTTTTCATGCAATTTTTCAGACTTTTTTTTTTTTCTTTTTAGGACTGCACCCACGACATATGGAAGTTCCCAGGCTAGGGATCAAATCAGAGCTGGAGCTGCCGGCCTACACCACAGCCACAGCAATGCCAGATCTGAGCCATGTCTTTGACCTATACCACAGCTCACGGCGACACTGGATCCTTAACCCACTGAGTGACTCCAGGGATCGAGTCTGCGTCCTCATGGATGCTAGTCAGGTTCATTTCTGATGAGCCACAGCAGGGACTCCCAGATTGATTTATTTATGTAGAAATGATTATAGTGGAGTTCCCATCATGGATCAGCGGAAACAAATCTGACTAGCATCCATGAGGACGCAGATTCGATCCCTGGCCTCATTTGGTGGGTTAAGGATCTGGCATTTCTGTGAGCTGTGGTGTAGGTCACAGACACAGCTTGGATCTGGCATTGCTGTGGCTGTGATGCAGGCCGGCAGTTGTAGCTATGATTCGACCCATAGCCTGGGAACCTCTGTATGCCACGGGTGCAGCCCTAAAAAGTAAGAAAAAGGTAATGATTCTAGAGAATGTCTGTTACATACCTAACACTATTCTGCGTTCAAGGTCCAGAAAAAATTCCTTTGCTCTCTGTGAATTTACTTCGTAGTGGGAGAGATAGGAAATAAACACACACACGGTACATGCCCTCCAGTCGTGAAAAGTAAATAATAGTATGGGTTAACTGCCTGGAGAGCATCCTGGGGTGGCGAAGGGCGACCACGAGATGGGGTGGATGGCACGACCTCTGAGAAGGTGGCATTTGAGCACCCAGACAATGTGAGCATCAAGCTATTTGGAATTCTCTGGGAAAAGCATTCCAGGCAAAAGGAACAGCAGGGGCAAAAGCTCTGTGGTGGAAGCCCATGTGGCAAGTGGGAGGACCCACAACAAAGAGGCCAGTGTGGCTGGAAGTTGTAGGCCGTGGTCAGGATTTTATCATATTCTCTCCGGGGATGGTACTCTTATCAGGAAAGTGACATGTGTCATTGTGGCTGTTGTGTTGAGAGCAGACTACAGGGGGAAATGACGTGGAATCAGGGAGACCAGTTCCGAGGCTGCTGCAGCCTCCAGGTGACAGCACCTGTGGCCTTCCAAACTTAGCTCATCCCCAAACATGCAATTCTATCTTGGCTGTAATAATCCTTATAATTCACATGTGTTGAATACTCTCAGCCTGATATCTCAGTGTTATGCTTCGTGGAGACTGGATTCAGAGCTTCCACAGGGACTACTCTTGTTCCTATTGCAAGAGTGTGTTTCCCATAAAGCGTCATCCATTCTCCAGCTAGTTCAGTATCATGAAATCCAATGACCACATTTATTGGATACTCCCCCCGCCATAGAGCTTACCCTACACATGAATTCCAGAACAGTGGAATTTTTCCAATTAAAATGAGGACATCTCAATTTATATTCCAGCATATTTTGATAAAACATGAGGCCGGCGATTCTTATTTAATGATTTTACTTGTAAGTGATTTCAATTAATTGATTTCCAACCATAAAACAATAACATTGTTTAATAAATCCCAAGAATTATAACCTCTAAAGTTGCTTCGCTAGCACTTCTTTAAGAAACACTGTATGGGGAGTTCCTGTTGTGGTGCAGTTGAAATGAATCCGACTGGGAACCATGAGGTTTCAGGTATGATCCCTGGCCTTGCTCAGTGGGTTGAGGATCCAGCATTGCTCTGAGCTGTGGTGTGGGTTGCAGATGCAGCTGGCATCCTGCATGGCTGTGCTTGTGGTGCAGGTTGGTAGCTGTAGCTGATTTGACTCCTAGCCTGGGACTCTCCATATGCCGTGGGTGCGGCCCTAAAAAAAAAAAAAAGAAAGAAAGAAACACAGTATGAATGCACTGGGCATATTCTTCTGGTTTTTGACCAACATTCTTTTACACAGTGAACTTGCAGTAAACCCTAAAATGATAAACATAATAAATGAAACTTTAAATTATGCTTCTTGGGAAGATTAATGCCTCTCATTTTTTTCCATTGAGCAATACTTAAGGTAGGTGCTAATAACCTACTACGATGCATCAAAATAGTGTGCAATTGGGTTGTGTGACTCTGGCATCCCAGTGGATGCATGATGGCAGGTTGGGTGACATGAGCTACTCAAGTGAGCCCCAGGCCTTGTCCCAGGAAGAAGCCGCCTGGGACAGATCCCAGGCTGCGTCTTTTAAGAAGCATGTGATTTGGGGCCCATAACCTATTACACCTCTCACTTCGCCACTAAATGGAATAAACATGGTACCAGCCTCTTGAGATCATCATGAGGCTTAAATAGGTAATATGTTTAAAGCACTAGAACAGCCAACATGGCAAGCACGAAATCAATGTGAGCTTTTATGATTATATCCTGCCATTTGCTGCCTGAAGCCTTGAAGAACTTTGCAGTTCTTTCGAATGAAACTTCCAAAGTAAATCTCTCTTTGGCATATATGAGAAAAACCTGCCAAGTCCATGTTTGACTTTTCAGGGATAAAATGTTTGCATGACAGAGGAGTTCCTACACAGGTTTTCACTACTTTTAAAAAAATAAATAGACAACTAAGAATGAGTTTGTGCCTTTCCTGTGGATTGTTCTCTTTTTCCTAGATTCTTTTTTCTTATGTCTGAATAATGAGAAGTCAGTCATTAGCCTTTGTAAGTCATGGATTTGTAAAATAGTTCATTACAAGCCTTTTTTTTTTTTTTTAAATGTATGCAGATGTGTGAGAGACATTGAGAGAGAGAGCAAGAGAGAGCAAGAGAGAGCACAAACTCTATCCCAATGGCTTCCCAAAGCTCTGTACAAAAAATTCTGGGGGGTGGGGGTCAATAAATATCAATTCTCTATCAACCCCAGACAGTCAGCTAATTTGCTGGTGCGATGTGATATCAGGGCCAGTTACCAGGATGAAATTTTATTTGGTATATATATCACAAATACTGGTTTCCAGGGCTTTTCAATCGGTTAGGTTTTAGAAAATAGAGCTTTTTTTTTTTTTTCTTTTTTTCCCCTCCAGGTAGGTGAGTTTCTTTCATTTATTGCATATGCCTTTCCTAAGTAAGCACCCTCTAGTATTCCCAGCTCTGTGGTTGGTCGCTTCTGTGGATGTTTCAAAGACTCTAGAAAAATAAGTCTGTGCCCCTGAGAAACCCAAGAGAGATGAAAGGGATTGTCATGCTGTCACTCAAAGTATGGCACTGCTGTTTTTGTAGGTCAGATATTGGCAGTTCCATGTGATTCAACCCAAATTCTATTTTTTTATATGAAAATTCTGCTAAAATAAAAAGGTGGCACCCTTGCTCTAAGATGCAGTAGTGAAGAGTGCAGGAACTGGGGTTCTGGCTGGGGTCTCTTCAACCTGTCACAGCTGCATAATTATGTACAGCTAATAAGCTTCATAACCTCACTTTGGGGTGACTGTTGTTCACATTGCTTCTGTTTGTGTTTTTAGAATCCTGCTCATAAACCCTATAATTAGGAAGAAGTATCCAAGTGCCTGCTTACACACTTTTTATTTGTTTTTGAAGGTTGTAATTGTCTATAAGTGCTTGCATGGCTGACAATTCAGCAAACGGAATGGTTTCCAAACACCCTCATTGCAGACTTCGTGGTGGTGATTTCCCGTTACTTTCCTCACCTTGAAGCTATTCAGTTTTTTTTTCCAGCTTTAATTCCACTCAAAAGTAAGAAAATGTTTATTTTCAATTAGAGTCTTACACAGCTTGATCGTTTCCCTTTGGTATTTGAAAGGGACCCAAGGAAATTCAAACCAAAGGCACAAGTCATTTGACTTCTACTAGTCCACTGATTGCTCCTTTCCTCTGTGTTGGAAGAGTTTTGAGATTTCTCTCCAAAGTCAGCTGCCTCTAAATCCTTGGCACTCTGTGCGATGAGCTGATGGCAGCCCTTCCACAGCTGGTCCCTGTTCTCCATGTGTCTTTTAAAGAATTTCTTCTTCTCATGTTGTTCCCATAGGAATATGTCGCCCGAGTTGAATTTAATTGATTTGGATGATATGTGCTTCCCCCTGGACAAATGATAGATAGGACTGCCCTTGCTTTGGGAAGGCTTGAGCTCTGTTCTGTATGACCTTAACATTGAAAAGCTAGTAGAGTTACTATTCTTGTTGAATCATCTGGGGAGGTTTGAGATCAAGTTGAACCTCCAAACAATTACATCAGAAGCTCCTGGGGTAGAATCTGTGCCTCCAGAGTTTTTCAAGCTCCCCAGGTGATTCCATTGTGTAGCCAAAAATGGGAATCACGGAGTTAGAGCAGATAATTAGATCAATGCTTAGTGGGTGAGGATGTAATTTATATTAACCCTGAGAGCAAACATGGCACATTGGTTTAAATGGACTTGGGGTGTGAAATTCAGGTCTCTCGCTTGGTATGTGACCTTGGATGAGTTACTTAAATATTTCTGAGCTTCTCAGTTGTCACATTTCACAAGCGACAGTGTTGTTGTGAGGATAAAGTCCTTGGGGCTATCCAACATATGTCAATGAATATTATCTCCCTCTTTCTCTCCTCCCTTCTTTATGATGGAGTTTGTTTCAGAGGATAATGTGGTGATCAAATATGTGGTTTTTCTCTCCTGGTAGTTATGTATTGGTTCATATATTTTATTTATTTATAGTATGACTTATGTATCATTTATATTTGTAATATATAATATATATAAATAAAATATTTATATTATGCAATATTCTTTATGATTTGCATTATTTATATTATGCTCTATTATTTATTTTATGCATTTATTGCCATTTTATTTTTCATTGTGAAGCAATTTTAGGGTT
Source organism: Sus scrofa (assembly GCF_054392235.1). Lineage (NCBI taxonomy): Eukaryota > Metazoa > Chordata > Mammalia > Artiodactyla > Suidae > Sus > Sus scrofa. The sequence continues at coordinate 73,049,696 of NC_139393.1, forward strand.
GCAAAAATAGTACAAAGACAGAGATGAGAGTTTTCATAGACCCTTTGCCTGGCTTTCCCTCATGTTAATATTTTGTACAATGTCTTTGTGTAAAGTAAGAAGTCAGCATGGGTACGATACTATTAACTATAGAACAGACTTTCTTGTGATTTCACCAGTTTCCCACTAACATCCTTTTTCTGATCCAGGATCCAGTCCAGGGAACACATTGCATTTTGTTGTCATATTCCTTAGTTTTTCCCATTCTGTGATATTCTGTAGCAGTTCTTGCACTGGTCAGTTATTTCGGCCATTGCCTCACAATCTAGTGTTGTCTTACGCCTACTTACGGGTAGAGCTGATTACCCGTATTAGAGTTACATGATATTGAGATGTGTGGGACTTTACATAACTAATAATAGGTACTGAATTGAGACTTTATAGGAACTGTATTAGTTTCCTAGGGCTGTCATAGTAAGTACGACAAACAGGGTGGTTCAAAAAACAACAATTTATTGTCTCACAATTCTAGACACTAGAAGTCTGAAATCAAGGAGTTGGCAGGATTGGGTTTTTTGGGGCCTTTCTCCTTGAACTGTAGGTCGCTTTTTAAAACTGTCTTCACATGATCTTAGTTCTATACATGTCCGTGTTCCTAATCCCTTCTTTAAAAAAAAAAAAAATCAGGGAATTCCCATCGTGGTGCAGTGGAAACGAATCTGACTAGGAGCCATGAGGTTGTGGGATCGATCCCTGGCCTTGCTCAGTGGGTTAAGGATCCGGTGTTGGCGTGAGCTGTGGTGTAGGTTGCAGACACGGCTCGGATCCAGCGTTACCGTGGCTGTGGTGTAGGTCAGCAGCTACGGCTCCGATTCAACCCCTAGTCTGGGAACATCCATATGCTGCAGGTGCAGCCCTAAAAGGACAAAAGACAAAAAAAATTTTTTTTAATTATTGGAGTATAGTTGACGGACAGTGTTGTATTATGTTCAGGCATACAGTAAAGTAAATCAGTTATACACATACATATATCTGTTCCTTTTTCCCCATAGAGGTTATTACAAACTATTGAGTAACGTTCTCTGTGCTATACAGTAGGTTCTTGTTAATTATCTATTTTATACAGTAGTGTGTCTGTATTATTCCCTTCCTCTTAATTCATCCCTCCCTTCCATGCTTTGCCCTATGGAAACCATAAGTTTGCCTAATCTCTTCTTATGAGGACACCAGTCACATTGGATTAGAGTCACCCCAGTGACTTCATTTAAGCTTAATTACCTTTAAATGCTGTACCTCCAAACAGTCACATTCTGAGAGACTGGGGTTAGGACTTCAACATATGGAATTTCTGGAGTTCTCATCATGGCTCAATGGTTAACGAACCCAGCTATTATCCATGAGTCTGTGGATTCAATCCCTGGCCTCGCTCAGTGGGTCAGTGATCTGGCATTGTTGTGTAGGTCAAAGATGTGGCTCAGATCCCATGTTGCTGTGGTGTAGGCTGGTGGCTACGGCTCCGAATCGACCCATAGCCTGGAAACCTCCATGTGCCGAGATGTGGCCCTAAAAAGACACACACACACACACACACAAAAGGATTTTCTAAGATAGGGAGAATGACACAATTTAGCCCATAACAGGCACCTCTTAGGCAGGGACAGACCCTGAAATGGAAGAAGCAAAAGGTTTCACCAGGATGGTGAATGATCTGCAGGACCCCATAGAAATAGAAGCAGCTTCTTGGCACATTGAAGAAAACGGTCACAGCCAACATAATGGAACTCAATGAGGACAAAGTGCTCCATGGGAAAACCAAGCTGCTTAGGCATGAAATAGAAGACAGTTGGTTAAAGAACATGATGGAGATGGACGTGTTGGTCCTTGGAGTTATAAAATCTCTGCCAAAATCACGTGCCAGTATTCCAGCTGTAAAAGTCAACCTGATATGGGGATGCTGCAACGTATTTAAAGGGACAGAAATCTTTTTAAGGAAACATTGGAAAGGGGGCTTATTCAGCCAGAAGAAGAAATTGCTGATGGGGGATTTAATTATCTCCAAGTACTGTATGTGAGGGAGTTCTTAAACCAAGGACAGTGGCCAGCTGTTTCAAAATTTTGCAAGAATAGATTTCAGAGTAAACAGACTTCAGTGGCAATGAATGAGATTTAGATTAGAAAAGAATACAAATTTTCAGACAGAAACAGTGGTTGACTACTGGAAAGGTTACAGATGGAAGACGCATGCTATTGCAAAAAAGAACACTGGGGTTGGAATTAGATACCTCTCTGCTAAGTACCAGCTCCACCATTCAGCTGCAGGATCTGGGACAAAGAACTTAACCTCTATGATAACACGATCAGATGCATTATTTTTAAGGATGAAATGAGCTACTGTAATTTTAGCAGGTTCACTCATGTAAATTTAGCAGTTGGAGAAGAGAGCTTGCTGCTCAATAATTGTTAGTTTGATTGACTGTTCCTTCCCTGTATAATTTCATTTCTCAGACATGTCTAAAGAGGGCAGCCAGTGTTCTCTGCTCAACCTAAACTGGCATTCATGGTATCATGCGAAGTCCAGGGAAATGATATTTCCAGTCATTTTAGCTCCAAGACTTTACATTTTCTATCACAAAGTGATTTGGGGGCTTAAATGCCTAAACCCCTGAGAATCCAGGTAAAGCAGACATGATGTCAGTTCAATGTGAAATTATAGGGACTAGGTAAACTCTTTTTGCTGTCAGCGTAATGCAGGGGCTTGTGTTTGGGGAAAAACATGCACGATTTGACAAATCATAGTTTAGAAAATTCAGCTATGGTTAACCACTGTGTATTACTGGATTTCACAGAAGTATTTTTCTATTGTTGATTTAAACCCCTTAACAGATAATAAACCCTGATGGAAAGGCATGGTGAAATCTAGGGGCTCATTCATCGCTTCCAAATTGACAAGTTGATCACTGTGCCTTCATAATTCAGTGTCGTCCGCCTGCTGTGTATTCACTCTCTGAGACAACACTGCAGCGCGTGTCTCAGCCTCGCTTTGGGCTCTAATTTGGGGTATTACACTTTTGAGTTTGAGGAAATCTCACAGTCTTTCAATTCCCCATGTACGAAGTTAGAATAACCCTAATTTCTGGCTTCATAGGAGTTGTTGATTTTAAGTGAAGGTAGGTTTCCCTGGTCTCACCAGCATGAAGAATACAAACGATGTCACATCTCAGTTAAATTCAGATGCTGCCTTTGCCTGGGAAACTGTAGTGCATGAAATCTCTCCCTTCTGAATGCTTCAGAATTACCTCCTTTATCTAATATTTTTCCAGGATGGTGCCTCCATGAGCCTCTGATGCAGGGCTAGGCATGGTCTGGCCTCTTGCTCTACTGCAAAGAGCTGACTTCAGGCTCTCCTGGGCCTAAGGTCCCTACTGTTGCCATGATGAGAGCCTCCATGCCAAGTTCTGCCCGGGCTGGCACCTGAGTTCCTGCCATCCTCCATGCTGGTCTCAGAGAGCCCTGCTTTTCTCTTTGCCACCTTGGATGTCCAGTCATTTCCTTCAGCACCAGCTCAGAGATCACTCAGGAAAAGTGTGTCAGCCAGACGGACTTCTCATTGGCCGTTGGCTATGGCTCCCCCCATTGTTATGGGTCCGTATAGCCATTCCATCTGATGCTGCTTCCCTGCTCATCCAAATAATATCGCCCTGCTTGATCACAGCGGGCTCTTTTGCCAGCCCCCTGCCTTTCTCAACCTTTCAAAGGTCTGTTTCCTCCACTCTTTATGTCTACCCTTTAGGTACGTTTCTTGGGGGTCAGGTCTAAGAAACCAGTACTAGAAGGGAGGATGAGGTACCCCCTTCCCAGCTTAGTCCCACTCTCCAGGGCTCACAGTGAGACGCTTTTCACAGTCTCTTAAGGTGACTGACCATGGGAAAGCCCAATCCCTTCAGACCCCACCCTGTACTCACAGGGGCATGGCTTTAACTTTCCCTCCCCAAAGGCAGTCACGCTGAAGAAAGCTGTAGTCCCAAGATACTCAACCTCTTCCTTTTATCTTCTTCTAAATTATAAGAACAAAGATGGGTCCTTTAATTTATACATTTCTCAGTGTCTGCGGATTTCACTTTTACATAACACCATGTATCACACTTCTAGTTTGAGTTTTGTCAAGTCTCGTTCAGGTCCTTTTCAAAGATCTTCCACCATCTGAATGTTCTCAGGCTCTGCTTACCTGGGAGCAAACAGCTTCATAAAACATAGACTTGCCCACAAGAACCAGCAATGCTTGGCAAACACTATTCTCCGGTTAGAAGACTGTGTGCAGAGATGCAGCTCCTGCTTCTTATAACCATCTCTCATGGGCCAACTTAGTTCCTCAGAGCCCTGGCTTCTCAAACTTTCCACTGTGGGCTATGTTCTTTGTATTATGTTTGCATAACCCCGTGGGCTACACCTGCATCTTTCTTGGAACACGTGCCCTTTCAGCACTAAGGTACGTTCCACTCATCGCATTTCATCTGTCCATGTTACAAGCTTTGAACTTAGTGGGTCCCCCCCCCAACTCTTAGATTCCAGGTTATAATCCTTCTACTCAGAAGGAAGCATTACTCTGCCCCTCCCCAGCACATAGCCTGGAAATAGGACTTTCCCTTTGCTCCCCGCCCCCCTTCCTTTTACTTTGGGACAGAAATATTTGCCCAAATGATACCTTATACCTGCCTTGGGCCAGCTAGTGTACTCTCTTATGTAAGAATTAATAGATCCACAAAGTCCTTCAAAATTATGACTAATGAAGCCTGTAGAAATATGCAAATTGCCTTAGTGGGCATAGATTACATTTACTACATATTTTAAATCGCTGACCTAATACGAGAAATTTTATGATGTTATATCTAATGATGTATGTTATCACATCTTTAACAAATAATGAGAGATTTTATTTTTCCTCTTACCCCTTTGTTCCTTTCTTTTAAATAATATCTTCTCCAGTATATTGTTAATAAAGGAGAAAAACCATTGTATTGAATTATGGTTCATTGGCTAAAAGGCTCCATAGTATTTGAATTATTTACTGTTTTGTAGCATTTGCATTCTCCTCTGAATTTAGAAGTTTATTTGTAATGCAGTGATGCTCTAATCAGACTTACTCTGAAAAAGCTAATGGAGCTAGAAAATAAAAGTTTCACAGCCTCCATCAAGATGAATTCATCAGCTTCTTTATACTAAATGTTCTTTAGTAAAAGGTCAGCAAACTCATCTTCATTCTTATAAAACGTGGGCAGAAATGAGAAGAAAGTGAGAGGACAGAAATGAGAGAATCAAAATTACTTATAATTATATCTCTATGCAGTAATAATAACTTTATTACTGTGTTGCATATGTGGCTTGACATTCTAAATGAGCTGTATGAAATTAATATCAATAAAACTATAAAGACAATTACTGGCAATTGTATAAAATAAAAGGTCTTTAAGCTCTTTTTAAAATATTGAGAATCGTCAGTGAAGAGTACATGGCAATTTTCCTTCCTTTTTTTGACTTTAAATCCTAAGTAGACTTATTTGGCTAATAAATGGTAAGAAAAATGAACCTGGGAAGTAGCCAAAGTCACAGACTATTTAATTTTTTTAAAAATCATTTCCCACCACTTCTGTGTTCTGTTTGAGGTAGAAATAGTTGGATATTAGCAAAATTCTCAGCTTGATAAGAAAACTCTAATTCCTCAACTGAGCAAGTGTGACATCTTTGTATAGTGGAGAGAGTGTTGTCCAAATATTGCTGTGTTTTCCAAAGCCAGACAAGTATGCCTCTGAGCAAATTTGACCAGGAGATTGATTACCTGGTGCATTTTAAAAAGAAGCCTATCATTATCACCTCCATATTCATATGTTGTGTCCCCTCCATATTCATATGTTGAAGTCCTAACCCCTGGTACCTCAGAATGTGACCAAACGGAGTCCTTAAAGAGGTAATTAAAATAAGGTCATTAGGCTGGATGCTAATCCAACGCTCACGTCCTTATAGGAAGGGAGAATTTGAACACACACACGTGCAGAAGGAAGATGGTAGGAAGATTCAGGGAAAACAAGGCAATTGATAATCGAAGAAGTTGTGTGCCAGAGGAACCCCACCCTACTGATCTTGATCTTAGCCTTCCAGCCTCCAGAATTGTGAGAAAGGGAATTTTTGTTGTTTAGGCCACCAAATCTGTGGGACTGAATTGTGGCAACCCTGTCAAACTAGTACACCACTCAGGGGGTTTCTTCTAGTTTTGCTGCACGTCAACCGCAGTCACAGCAATTGCTGCCTCAGCCTGGGGTCCGGCTGTCCTAATGGCTCCCGAGCAGACCCTTGCCCTCTAGTCAGAGGACTCATTCACCTCCAAATACAGATCAAGTGCACTCAGACTTGGAGACTAGTCCTGAAGGTGCCAGCAAGTGTTCCAGGTGGCTCCATATCATAATCTCTTCTCCTGTTGCTGTTGGTCCTGCCTCGAATCTTACTAGGTTTCGACCTCACCACCTCTACCGAGATCCATGATCCCTCTCCAAGCGTCCCACCCTTCCTCTTGAGCTTTTTTGGGTGATCTGATCTCCAGATAGAATTAACTTCAGTTGCTTTCACAAGGGCTGAACGTTCCTTATCTTTTATGTACTTATCATAGTCCAATTTGCACAGCAATATTTTTTTGCTTATGTTTTCATCTCCCTGGTAAGATTATTACTCTCATAACTAATTCTCTTCATAAATTATTGAAAAGGTTAATTGAAAGAATTCTAGATTTGATGACTTCCTTCTTGATCAAATAATGCTAGTTTACATCTATAACTGAGCTTTGTGTCTTGATGGACAGGACCATTTTTGGTGTGCCTTCCTTGAATTTTTTTGCCTTTCTTTCTAGGTAAATTCTCAAGCCTGTTCTCAACCCCAATCCATCTTGTTTTCTGTGTTTTTGAAGGCATCAATATTTGATGCTAAACAGTGCCTTGATGCACTTTGGTAGCTTTAAAAGTGAAAATTTGGACTTCCCATCGTGGCGCAGTGGTTAATGAATCCCACTAGGAGCCACAAAGTTTTGGATTCGATCCCTGGCCCTGCTCAGTGGGGTGAGGATCTGGTGTTGCCGTGAGCTGTGGTGTAGGTTGCAGATGTGGCTCAGATCTGGCGTTGCTGTGGCTCTGGTGTAGGGCAGTGGCTACAGCTCTGATTTGACTCCTAGCCTGAGAACCTCCAGATGCTATGGATGCAGCCCTAGAAAAGACAAAAAAGACAAAAAAAAAAAAAAAAAGTGAAAATTCAAAATGTGCTAGTTAAATTTGACCAAGAGTTAAGAAGACAACTGAGGAGTTCCCGTCGTGGCGCAGTGGTTAACGAATCCGACTAGGAACCATGAGGTTGCGGGTTCGATCCCTGCCCTTGCTCAGTGGGTTAACGGTCCGGCGCTGCCGTGAGCTGTGGTGTAGATTGCAGATGTGGCTTGGATCCCGCGTTGCTGTGGCTCTGGTGTAGGCCAGTGGCTACAGCTCCGATTCGACCCCTAGCCTGGGAACCTCCATATGCCGCGGGAGTGGCCCAAGAAATAGCAAAAAAAAAAAAAAAAAAAAAAAAAAGAAGACAACTGAGAAAATGGCAGCTCTCTTTTCCCCTCCATTCATCCTCAACACTTGACCATATCATTTCCTACGTTCCCTTTCCTCCTTCCTATCTAAGAGAAGTGCCGCCATGCCTTTCCAAAGTGAACCTCTCCATGGAGACTGTATTTTCCATGTCTTTGATTTTGCATGGATTCTTTGGTGTGAAATGCCTCCTCTCTTGTGTTGGCCTGACATGCTGGCCATCTGGAAAACCTTAGCTCCAACTTTCTATCTTTGAGAGGCTTTCTCAGACTCTCAGATGCTCCTTTTTCTGTGTGTCCTCTTCAGTTGGACCTATGGCCATTAAAACACATATCTCAGGGTAATTGTCTGTATCCTAATTAATCCAAAAACTGCTGAAGCCAGTGATAAATACAGTGCTAGGATTTCTCACATCTGAGTTAAAGGACTACATGGCAAGTTCCTCCCTCTTTTGATCCCTTAAACCATACTTCTAAGCAGAGCTCGTTCCTTACCTTGTAAACAAACTCTGCTTTCACTTTTTTTTTGTCTTTTAAGGGCTGCACCCACAGCATATGGAAGTTCCCAGGCTAGAGGTTGAATTGGAGCTGTAGCTGCTGGCCACAGTCACAGCCACTGCAGAGTAGGATCTGAGACACGTCTGAAACCTGTACCACAGCTCACAGCAAATGCCGGATCCTTAACCCACTGGGGGAGGCCAGGGATCGAACCTGTGTCCTCATGGATACTATTCAGATTCATTACTGCTGAGCCACGATGGGAACTCTTGCTTTCATCTTTAAAAGCAAACAAAACAACAACAACAAAACAAAACACACAGAAAGAATTTTAAAAAGCAGAAAAATATCACTTATAACTGGAATCTAATATCCAGCACAAATGAACATCTCCTCAGAAAAGAAAATCATGGACTTGGAGAAGAGACTTGTGGCTGCCTGATGGGAGGAGGAGGGAGTGGGAGGGATCGGGAGCTTGGGCTTATCAGACACAACTTAGAATAGATTTACAAGGAGATCCTGCTGAATAGCATTGAAAACTATGTCTAGATACTCATGTTGCAACAGAAGAAAGGGTGGGGGGAAAAATGTAATTGTAATGTATACATGTAAGGATAACCTGACCCCCTTGCTGTACAGTGGGAAAATTAAAAAAAAAAAAAAAAAAAAAAGCAGAAAAAGAAAAAAGGGAAGGAAAAAAGAAAAAGAAAAAAACCTTTTTGTCTGGTCTTCCCCTAAACCCAGCATATTTTTCCAGTGGTCAGACTTAAAAGCCAGGTATAAAAAAGAAATCACAAATGCTCTATATTTTATTTCTCATTCATTTCTCAATCCATTAAATCTGCCTTTAACTGTCTTGACTTTACTGTCATTCTCTTCTGAAGGTCATGACTGAACACCACGGTACAATGTCCATAGACTCTTCTTGGGTCTTATTTGTCTGATTTCTTCATAGCCGTGGACTCTTGGCTGACCTCCTCTTAGAATTTCTGTTTTTCTTTGCTTCTAAAATGTGGTTCTTTTCTAATTTCTCTCGCTCTTCTCTTTATCATTCTCTTTGGATGCCTTTTCTTTCTTGAACTAGAAATCCAGGACGCCCAATCCTCAAGGATGCGTTTCTTCTACTGCGGTTCTTACTTCTACCCTGCACTTTTCTAGGACACAATGGTTTGTTTTATCAGAAAAGCCTTACCATTAAACATGTCTATTGAGATATATCACAGGGAACTCCAAGTTAAAATGATCATTTCCTGGTCTAAAGACATGTAACCCCCATGTCTTGCAAGATTTGGGAGTTTAATTGTTCAAGTTGTAATGTATTTATCTTTTGTATAAATCTACATTTTTAAATTACATTTCATGGAGTTTCCATTGTGATGCAATGGGATTGATGGCATCTTGGGACTGCTGGGGTGCGGGTTCAATCTCTGGCTCAGCACAGTGGGTTAAGGATCCGGCATTGCTGCGGCTGTGGCGTGTAGGTCACAACGGTGGCTCGAATCTGATCCCTGGTCTGGGAACTCCATATGCCACAGGGCAGCCAAAAAAGGAAAAGCAAAAAAAAGCAAGAGAGAGAAAAAAAAAACACATTTCACATCTCAATGATGTCCATTGTATCATGCTATCTTTATCATGTAGTTATCAATGTCATTTATCTTACTATTGAAAAACTTCTCAAAATGTTTATAAGTTAAACATGTTATTGGCTGAGTTGTTTTTCCTGAAATTCTTAAGTTGGAGCCCTATCCCCTAGTATTTTAGAATGTGGCTGTATTTGGAGATAGAGTCTTAGAGAGCCTATTAGTCAGAATAAATCCTTTAGGGCAGGCCCTCATTCAATCAGGCTGGAGTCCTTATAAAAAGAGGCAACTTGGACATCCAAAGAGGAAAGTGTGCACAGAGAGGAAAGTCGTGTGGGGACACAAGGAGAAGGTGATTGTCTGTAATTAAGGAGAGAGGCCTCAGGAGAAACTAACCCTTTTTTTTTTTTTTTTTTTTTTTTTTTTGGTCTCTTTTTTTTAAGGCCACATCTACAGCATATGGAAGTTCCCAGGCTAGGGGTTGAATCAGAGCTGCTGCTTCCAGCCTATGCCACAGCTACAGCAATGCCAGATCCGAGCTGCATCTGCAACCTATACCATAGCTCACGGCAACACCGGATCCTTAATCGACTGAGCGAGGCCAGGGATTGAACCCTTGTCCTCATGGATACTAGTCAGGTTCATTATGGCTGTGCCACCACAGGAGCTTCGAACCCAACCTTCTGATACCTAGATAGTCCAGCCTCCAGAACTGTGAAAAAATTAATTTCTGTGGTTTATACCACCCAGTCACATTTTGTTAGGGCAGCTCCAGCAAGCTAATAACACCCTAGAAGCAAGAGTAAACCCTCGAACATATTCACTGATAAAGTTCCGAGCAGAGGATATTAAAGGGGGGAAGGAGGGCATCCTTTTTTTCCCTAGTTTTCTCTTTTACCCCTGTTGTGAGCCTCCCACCTTCTCTGTGGCAACAGTCTCAGGGCAGTAGTTTATGAGTCCCTGAGGCTCACCCCACGTGTCATGAGTATTCCTCACACAACTTAGACCACCTGTGGTCCCTTCTCTCTTTGTCCCTTTCCTAAGCTCCTCTTAGTTCTGCTCTATGAGTGCTGAGTTTACCCACTCAAGATGCTGCCTCACTTCTCCATACCCGGACAGACCAGGCTCGTCCTCCTGCATGATGTTAATCTACCCTCCTCTTGGAGATGGTCCTGCCTACCCCATCCGCACTGACCTCGTCCTTCCTTATGATCCGCCCCTTGTGGTTCATGTTACTCACTGAGGATATCACTTGTGTCATTGTCAGTTTCGTCTCATTACTCAACCTGGTCAAGGTTTTGCCTTCTTTGCTTTGAAGAGTTTATATTTTCTGGAAACAAGGAAAGGGCTATCAATCTTTGCTCACTTCCCCACTGTCTCTGCCGCGTCTCCATCTCAGAGGTGCTAGGGTACCACCAAACGCACCGGGATGCTTAATTCCTGAATTGCATTCGGAGGATTTGACAACTCTGATTTCTCATGACGGTTTAGGGTGGAAACAAGGGATCAGAAACAGGGCTGGGAGGAAGGATCAACATCTAAGAAATGAATGGAATGTTTGAAGGCAGAGATAGATTTGTTATGTTTGACAAAACCTTTTGCCTTTTCTTGCTCGGGATCTTTCTTGCTGTAGTCAGTTCATGATATGCTAGGGGAAAAAGAACTGTTGTTGATGGTTCAATGCATCTGATGAAAAGGTGCTTAAATTATTTAAGGGGAACTTTTGTTTTCCCAGGGACTCTACTGGGGCTACTTCTCAGGTTAAAAAGTATGAGAATTGGTCTTCTTTTCTAATTTTTCTTTCTTGCCTGTGTAAATGTTCAATAAATTCCTCTGACAGGCAGAGGCACAGACAAATGTTATTGGAAGTCTCCATCCTGTCTGAGGGAGGAGTAACACTTCTAACAGTGAGCTCACTAGGGGACACTCTGTTATGATGTCATGACTTTTTACTCTTTACAAATGTCAGCAGCATTCATCTTTTAAGAGTTTCACTGCTCTAAACGTCTGTTTCTCGCCACTTGTTCATTCATTCAATACAGACTCCATCGTGTCCAGGGACTGATATCTGTTTTCCTTTCAAGCTGGTTCTTGTGTCTCAATACACTCTATTTATTGTCTGATGACTTGGTTTCCTTCCTCCTCTCCCTTTGGTATCCAAAACAAGAACGTATGCATACATTTTAACCGTATTCTGGCAAAAATCTTGGACTGTGACTTGGTATTTCATCATGCTGCTTTTTCTCATGTGAAGTTCTTATTTTACACATAATGTCCAGAAAGATGAACTGACTTAAGGTCTCATAGCTCGTTAGGCATGCAAGCAGAATCCATATCCAGATCTCATAGCTTCCATTCTTGTGTATTCTTCTGTCTCTCTCTCTCTCTCTCTTTTTTTTTTTTTTTCTTATTTGGCTCTGTTTGGCCACCTTAGCTCATTGTAGAGTAGCTCCTTGGGCATTCCAGTCTTATTCCCATTTCTTAGTCAGAGGAGTTAGCTAGCTTACCATGAGCACTACTTTAGTAAAAATATATTGACGCCATTCAAAGACCTCACGATTGTTCCAGACTAATACTGCCTGTAGGTAATTCTAATGAAACTTCTTGGGAATCTTGATAAATCATCTGTGTGGTACAGTGGCTCAGAATTCTGAAGCTTTTCCTGATGTAATATTTTATGATTCTGTGTGGCCTCTGGAGCAACTGAGGCGGTATTAGTTTGACCTAAAGAAACTCAGTAAGACTGTAGCCTTAGAGACTATACGCGGAAGGGGTGAGGCGAAGGTTCTAGAGCTTGGGGTGGTTTTCAGTTGAAGATCCACAGCGACTCGCTTATTTGCGCAGTCCCTCTGAAATAATAAAGCACATTATGACCTCTATGAGGACTGAACCAGAAATCGAGGTTGAAGTCACCACTGCAGATGCTGAGATCAACCGTTTAAATAAGTTGATCATCAGTTGTTAAAAAAGAAACAGGAAAAACACTGAGGAAAGCAGTGTGCAGATGTGAAGCAAAAATGTTGGTTGATTTTTGAACCACCATGGATTATTTAAAAAAAAAAAAAGGGAATAATTCTTTGAATGTCTTCCTTCAAAAGTCACAAGGCGTGACAGGGGCACCATAATACCAATTTCCATTTAAAATTGTGTTATTTATTTGTTTACTTATTTATTCTCCTTCCTTACTGGAATGTGAGCACCATGTTGTTCCAGTTCCTTGTTCCATTCCCAGCAGGTAGAAGAGTATCGGGCCCATGGTAGGTGCTCAGGAAATATGTGCAGCTTGAATGGAGAAGGAAACAATTTTCCCATAAATATAACAAAGTAAGTGCTCTTTGTTGGGGTTTAGCTTTTGGAGGTGACCTGTAGGCCAGGACTCAATTCTGGCGATGGGGCTGAGTATTAACTGTTGTAGCTCTTGATGCTGAAAGCCCTGATACTGTAAAATTATCACCACATGCTCTTTTTACACCATTTGTATCATGAACCTGACCCTGCTCTAAGTACTTATATGTATACATTCATTTACCCCTCACTCTGAACTGGTTGCACTAAAATTATTCCCACATACAGAGTTCCGTAACAGCAGGCAGAAACCGATGAGGAGAGGTGGAGGAAAATATAGAGTGGGGGGAAGGGGCCTCTTCTTTTTTATCATAGATCCTTCTGGGATGCTTGCTTTTTAAGTCATGGGCATGTGCACTTTGATCGACATTTAAAAATAAATTACCAAATGCAGTGGGCGCACAGGAGTTGGGGTGTGTGAAAGGTAGTCCTCCACAGTTTGAGGCAGTTAGATCCTATGGCTTCTCGGGAATGATCAAAGTGATGGCCTGTATCTTAAGGCCTGTAGATTTCAAACCACGAACCAGTTACTCTGGAATGGGCCAAGATATGGGAACAAGCCAAAAAGGAAGTTTTACAGCAGCAAGGCCTTCCCACTAATGGACATCGCATGTTTAATTAAAATTGACTCAAACAGTGAGGTCTCCCTCTTGTTTCTGTGAGCTGAGCACAATTTAAGTATCAAGAACAGCTTCCTGATTAAGTAATCAATACTAATTTCTTAACGCTAAAACCTTGAAATTTTAATTTCATAGAGAACACAAATGGGCTTGTGTGTAAGTGACATTTTACACTGTACTTTCCAGGTTCGGTGTGACACCTGAATGATACAGCTTCTCATGTAGGAATATACCTAGTAGACGCCCCCTTCTTAGGGGCAATAAAAGCATTTGAACATGATCAAGTATACAATTAGAAGGTATAGAAAAGAAAATCATGGACTTGGAGAACAGACTTGTGGTTCCCCGGCAGGAGGGGGAGGGACTGGGAGGAATTGGGAGCTTGGGGTTAACCGATGCAAACTATTGCTTTTGGAGTGGATTGACAATGAGCTCCTGCTGTGTGGCACGGAGAACTATGCCTAGATTCTTAAAACAGAGCACAACAATGGGAGAAAAAATTATGTATACATGTATGTGTAACTGGGTCCCCATGATGTACAGTGGGGGAAAAAAAGTGTGTTGCAGGAAATAACAATAAAAAATAAATTAAAAAAGAAGGTATATAAAAAACAGATATTATTACTCTGCTATTTATATATGTGACATCTTTCAGCATAGTGATATGAGACACCAAAAGTTTCATCTGGTAATTTCTTATAAATGGGCTGAATGGAGAGTGTCTACTGAAACAGAAGTTTAAAAGATTTTTCCCCCCTGGTTTCAAACTGCGCTGAAAGCTTGCGAACATGTTCTTTGAAGATCAGAAGATTTAGAGCATACTATACTGTGTCTAAATAAAACATAATCTAAATGTAAGGAGACGTTGTAAAAAAAAAAAAAAAAGGCGGTATCAAATGTTGTGAATGACCTCAGCGTAGTTAGGTGTCAATTGTGGAGTCAGAAATGAGTCACCCTGCTTTAGAGATGCTGGATGCTGCAATAGATTGTGGGAATTGGGAAGAAATAGGTAAAAATAATAGGTCAAACCTATTATAGTGGCCTTTCTTCAGTGTAATTTTGGGCTGAAAAGCATTGAACCAGATATCACCCAGTGTTTACTGAGGAAGAAAATGCTGAAGCTATTATTTTTTTTATGAAATAAAACAATCAGTTGGGCAAAAAGTATGTCAGAGGGATGCTTGACATCAGTGTTGGTAACCAGAGTACATGAAAAGCAAAGAAGTTCTATTTGCTTACAGTGAACATTTATGGTTTTTTTTTTTAAAAAAAAAACAACAGTTTGAAATCCTGTAGATTATATTTTAAGCCTAAAATGCCTTTTTAAAAGAGCAGCTAAAATCCATTATTACCAAATCATTACTTATTAAAGACTGAAAATAAGCCCTGAGAGAGTTCTCTGTGTTATGCATTTTCCTTCCTATCACCTTGGTAGAAATAATAGTTTCAAAATTATGATATTTGATGTTTTTAATAAAAAAATTGTTAATGGAATACATGCAAGATGGCTATCAATCTTAATATTTACACCTTTCATAAAAAATGAGTTCCAGGGAAAGTTAATTCTTTTTTTATCTATAAGACTTCTTTTTAGACCAGTGAACTGAAGCGAAATTAAATCAGCAGCATCTTACTATGCGTATTGACTTACCCAACAGTAACACCTTCAAATATGTATGCTTTTCTATGATAGGTGATATTTAATAATAGAAGAATTCTCTATGCAAGAGAAGACTGGTGCAGGGTTATAAGTGGGAGTGTTTTTCTCCTTTCATAATGATAAGGGAACATGAGTGACAAGGTCTGTGGTGTGACCTCCCTCTTAAAAAAGAATACTTGGCACTCCGAGCTGTCTGGAACTGGGCTTCATTATTCCTGTTCTAGGGGTTTCTTTTTTACTGAATTCGTACACAGCTTTGGCAGTGGAAAAGAGTAAGCATGCTGATGGCTCTGTGAGAGCTGTGTGGGTGAGATCTATTATTTGAAAGTGGAATGTTCTGGATGAATTCTTATTTGCAGAGACAGCTAATGCTGGTGTGGATGTGAGGGCCCACCAGGATCGCATCCTCATTCTACACATGTGGAAAGACAGGTCCAGAGAGGCAGGAGAGTGGTCAGTGAGACTCCTCACTCCTCAGTGCAGTTAGTGAGCCTAGCCTTGACCTCCCACCCAGCCAGAAGCCTGGAAGTCCTTCCTCGCTTCCTCTTTTTCTAGGTGTTGCCCAAGTCCTCTTCCCTCCCTTTCCATTTTCACCTCGTCCATTGCCCCACTACAGCCCTCGCTATCTGGACCGGGGCAGTGGTCACTTATTGAGACTCCTCAATGATCTGGTCACCCTGCATTCCACCCTCCACACCCTAGACTCCACAACAAGCCTCCCTTGGTCCCCAGGTAAGCACGCTAAGGAAAACGTCAACTTCTAGTCTAGTCCCACTCGCTGAGTTTACCAGCTGAGCCATCACTGGTCACCAGCTTTCCCGAATTCTCCTCATTCATAACTATCCAGAGCCAGCACCCCCTACCTCCCCCTACCCCTCTTCTTTGTCTCCCATTCTTGCCTCCTTTCTGGGCTCCTGGCGGGCCTTCCCATGACTCCTATCTCCAGAGTGTGTTCTTTTTCCATCTAATTATAGTCTGAGGACAGGGTGCTGCTCTTCCTGAAGACAGGAGCGCCTTTGCCACTGAGGATCTGTCCATGGTACCCAAAAGGCCGCTGGTTGAAGCCAGAGCCCTTGTTCTTGCCACATCCTCTTATCTTTGGCTCTGGCCTAAAAACTTGAGGATTATGTAACTCCTTTTCTCTCTTGGCATCAAGCTTCTGGGTTACCTTTATAAATCAGCTCATTAAATATGCAGTTTACAATCTTAAATCCTATACTTTGTATATGGACCTTCTTCATTGTATGACTTTCTTTTTTTCTTTTTTTTTTTTTTTTTTGTTGTTGTTGTTGTTGTTGCTGCTATTTCTTGGGCCGCTCCCGCGGCATATGGAGGTTCCCAGGCTAGGGGTTGAATCGGAGCTGTAGCCACCGGTCTACGCCAGAGCCACAGCAACGTGGGATCCGAGCCGCGTCTGCAGCCTACACCACAGCTCACGGCAACGCCGGATCGTTAACCCACTGAGCAAGGGCAGGGACCGAACCCGCAACCTCATGGTTCCTAGTCGGATTCGTTAACCACTGCACCACGACGGGAACTCCTGTATGACTTTCTTAATCACCTCTTGTTACTGTTCCCACATATGCCACCAGAGTGCCTCTTTCCAATGCAGATATGATCATATTTCCCCCTTGCTTAAAGTTTGTCAATGGTTTTTAATTTTTTAAATTTTATTCTTGTTTTCTTTTTAGGAGCACACATGTGGCATATGGAAGTTCCCAGGCTAGGGGTCCAATTGGAGCTGCAGGTGCCGGCCTCCACCACGGCCACGGTAGTGCAGGATCCAAGCCGCATCTGCTAGCCGCACCACACATCACAGCAATGCCAGATCTTTAACCCACTGAGTGAGGCCAGGGATCGAACCTGCATTCTCATGGATACTAACCCACAATGGGAATGCCCTGTCAATGGTTTTTTAATCGCCTAAAGACCAAAATTCATAGAATGGAATCCAGTGCTCATTGTAATCTATCTCTGGCTTAACTTTCAGACCTTATTTTGCATCAAGTCCCTCAAGCACTGCTTTCTTCTGAATATTTCCATGTCTCTTGCAGGGCACGATACCTAAGAAATACTAAAAAAAAAAAAAAAAAAAAAAAAAAAATTCTTATCCGCTCTAAATCACTTGTGATTTAAATGAATCAGGTTCTTTTTTGCTCCTGTGGCTTTTCACTCCGTCTTAGGCTTCTAAGTTTCTCTTCTCCCCATCCACTTGACTTCTAGACTCAACTCCCGAGGGCTTCCCCAGGGAAGTCCTCCCACCCCACGCCCAAGCCCTCCCCAACAGAGTGCCCTTCCCTTTTATTTCCTTAGCTCTGCCGTAGCACTTCGATTGCGTTGTGACTCAGTTTAAGTGCCTATCCCCGTCAGACTCTGAGAATATCTTTGTTCATCGCTATATGCCATGCCTAACCATTTAGCAGATACAAAAAGAGCATAGTTTTGGGGTGAGGTGTCTTTCTTCCCTACCTTTGGGATAAATGAGTATAGTCTGGAAGCCTTTGTAATGGCCATGCCGAGTATGTACTGTTGTCCAAAAAAGGTTCCGCTTTCCTCTTCCACCCCAGGAAGACACTGCTCATGCTCTTTACGACACCTACCATGGCACGCTAGGAGAAGTAGAAATTACGCCTTTGCTGTGACTCTGCATGATTCCACCAGTTCTGGTAGGGCTTCTATAAGAGACACGCTCCTTGTGGCTTCCATCTCCTCTACTCAACTCCACCTCGTGGACAATGGCTCTGTTGTTACCAAGCAACACCACTAAACAGACCTCCTTATAAAGTGGGCCCATGGTAAATCTGAAATATATAAATAAGTAAATAGGCAGGTGTGTACCTATATTTAACCTCAGAAGACCAGACTCCTGTCTAGGTGTGTTTATAATATATGTAAAACTGTATATATCTATCATATATTTATCCATTTACCTACCTATATTTAAATCCTCAGAAGACTATACCAATCTAGATGTTCTTTATTAAAGCGAATGCAGATAGCAGCCTGTCTAGCTATGTATGACAATATACTTCTTAAGAATATGTTTGGGAGTTCCCATTGTGGCTCGGTGGATTAAGAGCCCAACTGGTATCCACGAGGATGCATGTTTAATCCCTGGCTTTGCTCAGTGGGTTAAGGATCCAGCGTTGCTGCAAGCCGTGGCACAGGTCGCAGATGAGCTCGGATCTGTTGTTGCTGTGGCTGTGGCGTGGGCAGACAGCTGCTGTTCCTATTCGAACCCTAGCCTGGGAAATTCCATATGCCCCAGTGCAGCCCTAAAATGGAAAAAAAAAAATCCAACTGCAGTGGCTCGGGTCACTGCAGAAGTATGGGTTTGATCCCTGGGATGGTACAGTGGGTTAATGGAGCCGGTGTTGGCTGTAGTTGCAGCATAGGTTAAAGCTGTTGGTTCAGATTCAGTCCCTGGCCTGCGAACTTCCATATGCTGTGGGTGTGGCCATAAAATTTAAGAGAATGTATTCAAAGACACTGAACAACATTGGGTACCTCTAATTGCCTTTCTTCAAAATAGAAAGAGAGCCCAGAACTTGAAAATTAGAATCGTGCATAGATGAAATATGTCATGCATTACATTATATTGCTTTCTAAATTGGACTTAAGAAACTACAGATCTAGTACACAGCTTGGGTTTTAAAAAACGCATCATAGGCGTTCCCGCTGTGGCTCAGTGGTTGACGAATCCAACTAGGAACCATGAGGTTGGGGGTTCAATCCCTGGCCTCGCTCAGTGGGTTAAGGATCCGGCATTGCCGTGAGCTGTGGTGTAGGTCACAGATGCAGCTCGGATCCCATGTTGCTGTGGCTGTGGCGTAGGCCAGAAGCTACAGCTCCGATTTGACCCCTAGCCTGGGAACCTCCATAGGCCAGAGGTGAGGCACTAGAAAAGGCAAAAAGACAACAAACAAACAAACAAATGTATGTGTAACACTTAAAAACAGACAAACAAACCAAAAAACATATCATAGTGCAGCCCAGGTTAGCAAGACATTTTTATTTCTGTCCGTTCCCCACGTTTCTGCCTTCTGCTCCCGAAGACCTCACCCATCCTTCTGTGTGCTGCCTGCCTTTGCTCCAACCTCAAACAAATGTTCTGCTCAGTGGTAGTTCAGTGAATCTGAAGCTCACTTTCCTAGAGATAGGTAGTTCTAATAAATGAGTTGGCTTGAACAAAATCATATTTTGGGGGGGTGTACGATTAGCTCTTTATCAGTTTTATGTGCCTTTTTGATAGACTGTTACTTTCTTGTTTTCCCACTTGTATTTGCCATAGGAACTTTTATGATTTATTTTGAGACTTATTTAGAAACTTGTCTATTCATCTCCACAGAACATTGATGCTTGTGAAGTAGCTCACCATAGTTGACTATTTATACAATTATTGTGAGATTGGCTTATTTTTAGATTAAGATGTCTTTAAACATTTTGTGCTGAATACAGACCCCTGCCTACCTCTAAGCTTTATTTTTTTTATTTTTCTGGCTGGATTGGAATGACTATTGAGTATTTTTTCCCCATACCCTGGAGGCTGGCCATCTATCTTTCATTCTTCAGTACAAATATTTACCAGTCCCACAAGAAGTTGGGATGATTGTCCTGAGCATACAAATTTCCCAAGAGGTTTCTGGCTAACTTGCCCTTAGAAATGGTGCCTATGATTAATAAGTAATTGCGCTCTAGCAATATTTTCTCTGCTGAGGGAGAGGTAGTGGCTGTTCTTGCTCATTATGAAATAGATGTGGCCGAAAGTGCCGTTGTAGCCTGTCACAGAGCACTTGGCATTTCTGCTAAAGAGGTAAAATTATGTTATTGGCAAAACAGGCTGGGCGGGTATCAAGTGTGCTGGCACTAGACAAACCCTCGGCTGTGGCTTCTGAAATCATAATGGAGACTCTTCAAACCCCCACATGAAGGCCCCAGCTGGAACCAATAGCCAATTTTTGCCATGTCAAAAGACCCACCAGTAATATGGAAGCAGATTTAGTCTCTTATGGCTGCAGCTATACTTCTGCAATTTTATTTCTGGCTCTTTCTCATGTTTCATAGAACATGATTTCCTCCAACTTATTGAAGTCACCTGATCTTAGTGGTGGGAGGGAGGAAGGAATTGATGCTAGTCATACTACTCATTTTTCTACAATTAAAAGACAGTCTCGTTTGCTGTACAGCAGAAATTGACATGACATTGTAAATCCATTGTACTTTAATAAAAAAATTTAAAAAAGAAAAACCCTCAATGATGTTGACATAGGTAATGTAATTTTATCCTTAATAATAAAGCCAAAATATCCTTTTATTTTGAATGCCCAAATGAGTCAAGGATGCTTTTGTATGTCTTTGTGTTTTAGTTTTGTTCTAGTCTAAAGGGTTATGTACATGATCTTATTATCCAGCCCCGAGTGTTTGTATCAAATCTAGAAAATGTGAAAATACCTTCTCTTAGCTTCCCAAGCAATGGTATAAGTTTAATTCAGATGCCACTCTTGGAAATTTTCACTAAATATTGAAGTTGGAATTCTCTGCTCGAGCATCATTAGTCGTGATTAGCTAACACAAATGCATCTCTGATTTATGCATGCCTGAAAATGATTCTGAAAAGCTACCTTGTGCAGAGTCGATTGTTTTTGTGTACAGTTTTGCCCTTCTAGATCATCTTCTTCAAGTACTCTGATCAAGGAGGCCACCGTTGGGACATAACCCTGGCAGACGGCTTGGACTCTGCACGTTAACGTTATAGATGCAGTTCTAGAAGTTGGGAAGACAGATTTTTTTTTGTGATAATGAGAGGTTGGGACTAAATTTACAGAAAAGCAGATTTATATCAGGAGGGTTTTTTTTTTAAGATACATTTCTAAATGAATTTCTGACACTTTGAAATGTTTGGACAGTACTCCATTTGTATAAAGCTTTATGGGTGGCAGCCTCATTGACTTGTTTTTGTTTAGTCTGGTTTTTATGTGATCGTTTTTACCGCTGTTGAATTGGCAAAAAATAATTTAACATTTTTTTTCTGAGGCTCTAGCTGGCACAAGAATACTCTGAATCCAGCCAGGGATTTTTCTATGGCCTAATTTGTGCATTGCAATGAGCATAAAATTTGCATCTAGTTTTATTTTTCAATCTCTTTACTGGTATTTATGTAATGCAAAATTAAATGTTGTGGAGTGTTAATTAACCAAGGAGAACCATTATCATCAGCAGAATCTATAGAGCAAACTTGTGAAATTCACAGAGGCTCAGAACTTGAGGGTAAATGACCATCTTTTGGAACAATACTGCTGAGTTTGTGCTCCAACCAAATGACGCAGCTGAGCAGCAGAAACCCCAGGGTCGAAGGAGACTTTTCCCCTCCTACTCCAGGGAATTCCAGTGGTTCCCCCTTTTCGTTCCAAAAGATTGACCGAGAAACAGAGATAGGAAAATGAACTTGATGTTAATATTTTGTGAGAAGGCTACAAATTAATATAGGGGAATAAAAAAATCTGACTTTAATGCTTTGTAGTTTTTGTTTTAATGAGTTTTAAGAAGATTATCTTCATTTTCTGAATGTGTCTTTTTGCTTTTTGCTTTTTTGCTTTTTTTAGGGCCTCACTCTCGCCATAGGGAGGTTCCCAGGCTGGGGGTCCAATCGGAGCTACAGCTGCTGCCCTGCACCACAGCCACAGCCACATCGGATCCAAGCTGTGTCTGTGACCTACATCACAGCTCATGGCAAAGCTGGATCCTTAACCCACTAGGTGAGGGCAGGGATCGAACCCAGAACCTCATGGCTCCTAGTCAGATTCGTTTCTGCTGTGCCACAACGGGAACTCCTGAATGTGTCTTAATTTTATTTGAATTTCCTACTATTCTAATTCTATCAAGACTCCACCAAGGAGTCTGGTATCTTACAATAACATCCATTTTTCTAATGCACAGTAAAGAGAGTTGTTAGATTATTTGGGGTAAGAAATATGACTGTCTCTCAGGTCTTAGAGAAAGTCTTTTTTACCTGGCTGTTTATTCTCCCCTTCAGCACCAGAACTACCTATGCTGGGATAAAATACACTCCTATGTATTTTTTCGTAGTAGAGCTGGCACATCTCTAGCATTTCCTACCCTGATACCTGGGAGGATAATCTTATCTACCCATGGATGAGACTTTACTCCCGTGGAGAGGAGATTTTACTCTAAGGGTTAGCTCTATTTTGTGAGCTGACACGTGAGCCCTCCGTACTTTCATGGATGCTGGTGCGAGATATGAAACCCTTGGCTCAGAGACAAAGGACTTTATTACCCCCCCACACAACAAGGGGCATGAGCTCCATGATTGCTTTCGCTCCCCTTCTTCACTGCTTCCCCCACTGCTTCTCCGCCTCCCCCAGCCACCTCTTCTGCCCCAAGCCCCATGAGGGATATAAGGAGCGGCCCAAGGAGATGCTGTCGACACCGTGGGTTGGTGGCCCAGCTGAGGACCCCTGAGGAGTGGAAACACAATATTTTATGATGGACCATGGCCAACTTTGGTCCTGGAGGGAAACACTGTCTTTATCTTCTAGAGATGTTTGCCATTCACACCCTTGAAAAGTCAGACCAGACAAAACCTGGTACAAGACGTGCAGAAGCACCTTGGAGAATTGTCTCTCAACACTCTCGACACTCCCAACCAAAGCTGGCCAGGCCCTGCCAGCATCCATCTCTCCGCAAATTGGTGCATCAATGGTATTCTTTTAGCAGCACTTGGAGGGAGAACAAAACTGGTTTTCATTTAATATTGTTATTGCCGCCCATTGGCCAGGGGTTACTTTGCTCAAAAGTCATCTCGGGGAACTAGGATGTATCATAGCATGTTCTGACACATAAAACTCCTTCGTACTCTCACCTCTGAGTAGTCTGTAATTTAAAATATTTTCTTGCCAACTTTCTCTGGCCATTGTTGAGTCAAGCGGGATTGAAACATTGATCTGGAAATGAGTGTCTTCAAGAATAACTACACTTCCCTTTCTGGGTCTTTAACCCTTAATTTTATTCTCCTCATCTTATGCCATTGGGTATAAGATCTTTGAAAGAAGGTGATAGAAAAGGGGAAGAGTCTCTCCCTTACTGTCACCCCTGCTTTCTGTGGCCTTCTGCGCCTAAGTTTCCCACCCCGATTCCACAAGGCCTGTGGATACTTCACCTGCACCACCCAAGAGGCCACTTTGTTGGGGTCTTTGGCCTGTGCATGCTGTCACATCTTGACACCTCCTGCTTTCCGGGTGGATCAGGGCTCTGGAAATTAGGGCGTGTGTTCGGGACTGAATGTATTGTGGGCCATTAAGCGTATCACAGTAGGGTCTACGGTGATGCAAGGTGGAGCTGTCTACCGCAGGTCTGGAAGAGACCCTTGCCCTTTCAGTGTGGCATATGAGAGCTTCTCTAAATGATAGAAGATAGTGGTTTGGGGGAATAATTTAATAAAATGTGTAGAACTATGAAATTTTGATTTTTCTGTGTAAACCTAACATTAATTTTAGTTAAGTGAACGACTTAGCATTTATCCCTAATTGCCAGGCAGCACAATGATTATTCATAATACCATGTGTCAGATCAATGTTTTTAAGTTGCATTGATTGTAGCACTAAAATCTGCTCTGCGGGGTGCTCCATCTTCATTCGGACGGGCTAAAGTAGCAGGCTTTCTGCTTACGACCTAAAACCTTTGGGATTTTTTTAGTGGCTGGAGAGACTCAAGTGCGTTGGAAAACGGAGGTCTATAGGCAGTTTGATTTGGATCACTGTGGACAGTAGGATCCTCCTGTTTTGAGGACAGTTGTTAGGAATAGCAGGAGAGGTGGCATTTTAAGACTTTTGATCTAGTACCCAATTATCTAGTTCTTTTGTTTGTTTCTTTCTGCCACTCGTACTATGATATTCTTGAACCCCCCTCCCCCCCGCCCCAAGTATTCCATCTGCCTTCATGCCAACCAAGCAGAGGAATATCAAATATCCTTGATAGGCTGAAACGCGTTGGCGTTCAAGAAATTAACCGCGTGTGGGAGGAGGAGTGGCATAAATTCCTCCTTCCTCCTTTTTGAAGCAGGAGTTAGCTTTCTCCTGTATATTTTGGTCTGTCAGTATAACTTCTAATTTTACTAATGTATATTAACCAAGGCCACTTTGTTTTAACATTTATTAATGTGGCATAATATTGGAATGAAATAAAACAAAGCAAGGCATCGTGACAGGGTAAAAGGGTCCCCGATGAGTATTATTTTCCTGAGAATTATGTGTTCACCACTGCAAAGATGCCTTGAGCATCGGTCTCTTACACACTTACGGAGCATCACCTGTACCGGCGACACACTTCAGTTCCTGGCCCTTAATAGATGAGACAAGATTAAAAGAAGCTGGGTGCTTGTAGGGCTTGAACTCAAATCACTGGCTGCTTTTAGTACTTTCCGTGTAATTTTGAAATAAAATTTTAGTGGTTAGATCATTTTGAACTTTGTCTTTATTATAAACCAGTGTGAGCTGTTTATCCACAGTCAAGTTATCCCTTGGATTTTAGGTCCGTTTAAAATTCTTTAATGCTGGTTTTATCATGGAAACAAATCTTGTGCATCCGTGGAACTGAAGTAACCAGGCCAGTGGAATAACTGTGGGAAAGTAACTTTTAAAAGCTGATGGCTAAACCTCAGCCTCTTGAGTTAAGTATAATCTCTCAGTTGTTCCTGGAGTGTAATGAGACTGTGTTATTTACGGGGGAAAGGGGGGAAGAGTCAACTTCTCCGAACACCTTTTATTATATACATGCTTAGTTGGATTCTGAGACTTCAATGGAATTATAAAACCTCGGCTGTTCTAGGTAAACTTTTGAAAGCACAAAATTTATTTTCTGTCTTATCCTCTGGATCTGGTGGAATGAATACAGTAAGTCTAACACGTATGTGGTGACTGGATAATCAGTGTTTTGATCCTTTTGTAAAACTGAAGATACTAGATGGATGTAGCTATATGATCAGCATGTTGACCCTTTGCTATAAATCATTTCTGCGGTGTGAAAATAAAGACGAGTAGATTAATCAGAACATGCGTTATCCATTTGTAATCAGTTTACAGCCGAGGCAGAGTGGCCCCCTATATCCAGATTTGAAAGTCCAGAGGCGCTTCTCTCCAATTGCACAAATTATTAATGTGTAAATACATTTTTCTAAGTGATAAGCAAGTGTATTTTTCTTAGTGATGCATTCTGCAATAATCTTATGTATATACTCTGTAATACTTATTATGTATATCTATCTATTATACATGTCCTTCATTTTGTCAGCCCTGATGGTCTGAGATTTTAAGTTCCTAGAGGACAGTTTCACTTCTGTTTAATTTATTTTAAAGTCATCTGAGAAAGGACAATTAGGGACTGGCAACGGCTTTTTTCGCTCTAATGAGAGTGGTATTTAAATAGAGGTTTTTCTTGGATTAATCTGCTTTTCCCTGTAAAGTCATTTGTATGAAATTATAAAACTTCATATTTACAACCTATTTTTTTGACATAAATCATGGATTTTACAGCACAGTCCTTATTTTCAGTATTTTTTTCTATCTCAGGTTAAGTGTGTGGTTGCTATCTAGAGTTTTTCTTTGGAGATGTAGCCATTGTATAGTTATCATGATTGCATATTTATGAAATAAATTAATCTTTTTTGCATTATTACCATAGCTATCCTTGGAATATGCAAATAATTTTTAATCTTTAGATTTATGACTGAAATATTTTAATAAACTAGCAAAATAATAGGCACAAAATGTTGATGTGTATAACTTTAAATTCTAACAATTACACGGAGGCTGATTACAATTTGTTTAATGATTCTGGTTAGACGCTCTCCTCTTGTTTTGTCCTTGTTCTAAAGTATATTTCAAGGGTCAAACGCTTATTTATCCTTTTAATGGAAAATTTCTGTCATTTGAATGTGGCCAGGTTGACATTTATCTCCCAAACACTTAATGGAAACACTTAGCTTAAGTTGCACAATGCTGAACTTCACAAGCTTTATAATCCCAGGGTGGGCCTCTTTAAAAGGATTCTCAAACCTCAAACAATGTAAAATGATTTCCCTTAACTTGGCAACTTCTGGCAGCTCAGGTGGTCGTAAGAGAAAACAGTTATTTGCTTAGTGACAGTGTGGCAGTTACATAAATGTGATGTACAAAACGAACAAATAAATAGTATTCCAGAAACCAAGAATCATCTAAGTCCCTGTTGATTACAGTATAGGTGCTAGACATTTTAATGGAATTGCTTCTTAATTACCAAACTCTTTTTGATAGCCATGAAAAAAAATTGAATTGGACAGTATTGATTCCAAGCACTTCTGTTCCTCTTTAGGGATAGTCTGAGCTGGCAAAACACATACGGATGGGCAGACAAGACTGCTTAGTTTGCCCTCTGCTGCATTTGATCAATAGGAACCTATTTCTGTACCAAGGAGAAGTGGCTTTGCTAATTTAGGCCTGGAAATCTCATCATTAGATACTCTTGAGTAAGAAGATTTAAAATGTCTCAGTTTAGATATAAATTGCATGTAGGCATTTTTAACAGTAAATTTTTTATCTTCCCCCCCTCCTTTTTTTTTTTTTTTTGGTGACATGTCAGGTGTTTCTTTGAGATTTTTTTTTTTTTTCCTTCTGAATAAGAATGCTAAGAGGGTCTTAGCTAGCAGATAATACTCTTATTCCACCCCATTCTGCCATGGTGGAAACATTTTTTTTTTTTCACTGTAGTATTGCATATAGTTTTAGGAACTGGGAGAAAATTGAATTAAAAAATGAACCATTTTGGCTAAATAGCGTGATAGTGTTTTTCCTTTTCTTGTTATCCAGGTTAGCACACTGTTTTGTATTCTGTATTTTTGCATTGCCTTTCTACTTTTATTCATTCAAAACGCGTTTCCTGAGCCTTACTATCCTCGGAGGTAACGGGTTGATACCTTGGAATCAAGAATACATTGCATATTAGGAAAGTCAAATTCTGTTTTTCTCTTTTAAGCATTTATTTGTATAATCTTATGTGTCGTAGCAAAACTATATAAGGTTTATGGATTGCTTATGTGACATCTGATTTATGATGCCTCCCTGTTATAACAAAACACCCAAAGAAGTTTGTCTAGATGTTTTCTGCTCAGATGTTCTAACGGAGTCATTTCTCTGAGTGCTGAGCTAGAGTTCAGATTTGCTCAAAGGAGAAGGGAAGTAATCGAGAAGGGACAAAGCCTTGGCAAGCAGCTGCATTTCAGACTCAAGGTGCTCTGACTCCGACTGGACTTTCATTTTTAACATTTGGAGTAGATTCTAAGAGACTGTCCTCCTCAATCTGTTACATTTGTCAGGTTGTCAAGACAAAAAAAAAAAAAAAAAAAAAAAAAAAAAGAATGATCTTTGAATTGCAGTTTGAGATTTTGAATTCCCAGATCATATTTCCATTTCCTGCTAAACGTATTCTGAGCGAGCCAGGGCATTACTAAAATCATCGGGGAAGTGGAGACTGCAGTAGACACTGCTAAAAAATGAAGAGGTTAGTGAGAAAGAAGTGCTGGAAAAAGGCGAGAACATTCACGGTTTGTAATTGATCTTGACAGGAGGGATACTGGAATCTGGTGATCAGTGCTCTTCTGATATACTCATTCAATTTTTATTAATTTTATCATAATTAAGGAAGAAAAAACAAATTTCTCTAGTAGCCATCAAGCAAAGGAAGAGAAATATATACATTGTACATTATACATTGTACCTTGTTCTGAGCCCAACAGACATGAATGACCTTAAAGGAGGGCTGTCAAGGTCAACATTGAGTGGCTGATAGTGAAGATCATGGTGGTCACTGCATTGGAAACGTCCAGCAAACTGTGACCCTCAGCCATAAGGAGAAAACACTGAGTGAATCTGAAATACAGGTGCAATTCTAAGTAGGTCAGTTTACATCCCAGTAGAAGGACCAGGCAAGTAGTTTTGGGATAAAGATGCACTCTGATGTTTCCATTGTTGTGGTATTACAGGGTGATCCTGCCTGCATATTAACTGGGATAAAAGAATAATTTTAATTTTGCTCTCGTTTTCAACAATTCTTGGTAAGATTGCATAGTATGTTCTTTTCCTAGTGCATAAATGCCTCTAACTTCTTCCAGAGAATAATACCCTCCAAGCTGCAAGGAGATTGATCAGTATTCACGTTTGCTTTGGTAACTTAAAAATGATAAATTGATAATGGCACAATTAAGATCTGCTTTAATTAAGTAGAAACAGTATGTGCATATATTTGTAAACCACCTTTTATAATTCAGTGTTTGAAAATTGCAGGAGGGATTTGAAGCTTGACCCCGAGAAACATTTTGAAAGGTTATTTGCTTGATTTTCTTTGGAACTGTAATGATGATTAATGAGCAGATTGGTTTATTTTAAATACTTTTGAGTAGCTAAATTCACTAGATTGCGATTATTAAAGGTGCGAGTTCCATTAGATTCTTTTACTTGGAGCTCAAGATAGAACCAAGATATCATATATGACACAATAGGCAAAAAAAATAAATAAATAATTTCTGTGAAAGGGTGTTGTTTTTCCCAGGATTGAACCATTCTTCTGTGTATTTATACTCTAACCGTATTAGTTGGTGCCGTTATTACTCTGTGGGAGCAGAAAGTAAACTCAACAGTGGACAGAGAAGTCTGGCTTCAGACTATGGGGACATTTACCAGATATTTAAACAAATGAAAGGAGTTTAACTGTGAAAGTAAATTGGTTTGTTTGCAATTCTTCTTGTTATTGAGGTTGTCGATGGTTTTGTATACAGGAAAGAAGTTTCTTTTAATTTGGTAACCAAGCCTGGTAACTTGCCTAGTCAAGACTCCTCTATTTTCTGTAAAATTCCATAATATTTTGTGAATAGATATTTAGTTGGTTTTTGTTCTCTGCACTCTCAGGTTTAGGAAACAGGTGGCTGTTTTCTGGCTTTGCAGGCAGCAGGGTCAACTAGCCACTGACCTGGCCTCTACACCCTTTAAGACTAGATGCCATCTGTCATTGTAGGAACACTTGTTTTTCTTCAGAGAACTACATGTGCATTGGTATTGATTTTTCATATCTTTATACTCAGTGATAAATGGTAGGAGGCTATTATTTCACATGACAGAGGCTTTAAGAAGTAGATAGCTCAGATGACTCTCAGTTCTATTTGCAGGTAGTTTTCAGTTAAGGAAAGAGGTCTGGCAGCCTGCCTGCTCAGAAACCTCTACTCCTATCCCCTCTTTCAATGGTGACGTTCAGAGCATCTTGTCAAGAAGTATAACTTATGTTCAAATAATGCATGTGGGCTGGACATCTACTGCCAAAAACAAGCTGCCTGGGGCAAAGATAAAAAAAAAGCATCATGAGCGCTATTGAACAACTCACTGTAGGCTTTTAATTATCTGAGATTTACATAAGCAACTCTACAAAATGGGAGATACACCCAATTAAATGACAGTAAATTTACTTTGCTGCAGAATTCGATAATTTACATCTTGGTTTCCATGCGTTGCATTAATTACCTATTTGGTAGCAGATTAAAAAGCATCTGGGTAAAATTTAACCTACATATATTCAAATTAACTACCATGATTGATTTATCCGTATATTTCTTCGCTCATCTATTCCGTAAATTTACGTGCTAGACATTGAGGATAAGAAGACATATAAACAGATATAAACAGCTTCACATTCTTCAAAAACTGACAGTTCTGCCTGGGTGATAAACACGGAAGTAAAAATTATAATAATGTTTGGATAAGGACAGTAACAAAATATGTTTGACACAGTTATAATATTCATTAGCTCATTTAATAAATATTCCCTGAGCCTCTATTATATGGCAGGATAGACACGGCATGTAGGAGGTGGGCTTGAGTAGATCTGGTCTCAGAAGTAAGGAGAGGCCAGGTGTTCTTAGAAGACCATAGCTACTGACATAGCCATTTCTGAAGGCATGAAAGACCACTGGATTAGAATAAATCATAGGTTGGTCAAAAAAAACAATTTTAAAATCTTTTTAAACTCTATTGCTGGGCTAACACAATAGGGGCAAATCTGAAGTGGCCAAAACCCAAGTAAGAGCTGAAATTCTGCAAGTTGTGTGGTCTTCAAAGCTGGCTGCCGCCCCAAGGGTTTCTGCCAAATCTATGAGACAGTTTTTTTTTCTTTCATTTTTTGAAGTTTGATCGAAATATAATTGATTTACAATGTTGTGATAATTTCTGATGTACAACAAAGTTCTTCAGTTCTTCACGCACACAGGTCCATTCTCTTTCAGATTCTTTCCCGCACAGATTATCACAGAATATTGGGTAGAGTTCACTGTGCTCTACAGCAAGTCCCCATTGGCCAGACATTCCATATACCTTCCTGGGCATATGCCAATCCCAAACCCCCAGTCCATCCCTCCCCACAACTGTTCTTTTTGCTAACCATAACTTTGTTTTCAAAGTCTGTGAGTAGGTTTTGTTCTGCAGATAAGTTCATGTGTATCTTTTTCTTAGATTCCACATACAAGTGATGTCATGTTATGTTTGTCTTTCGCCCTCAGACTAACTTCACTTACTATGAGAATCGCTAGGTCCTTGAACTTTCATAGCAGGGCCAAGTGTCTCTCCCAGTTAGGCAGGGAATGGATAATGCCTGTGTTAAAGAAATTCTTCCTGAAAGAAGGGAGAAAGAGCAATCCCAAATTTAGTGTGAGGCAAGCATGATACAGAAACCTGGCAAGGATGCCAGTGGATTATAAGAAAAACTATGGGATACTTTCCTCAAGAAACTAGATGCAAATATCTAAAATTGTAGCACACAAAATCCAGATGCATCCAAAAGAGTGTGTAGTGTAATCTCAAGAATGCAAGGTTTATTTAATATTAGCAAATTGATTAATACACTATATCACACAAAACACAATCAAGAATCTCTTAAAACTACCAGGAGTTCCCATTGTGGCTCAGAAGAAATGAATCCAACCAGGAACCATGAGGTTGTGGGTTCAATCCCTGGCTTTGCTCAGTGGGTTATGGATTTAGCGTTGCTGTGAGATGTGGTATAGGTCACAGTCACGGCTTGGATCCCATGTTGTTGTGGGGAGGGATGGACTGGGGGTTTGGGACTGGCATATGCCCAGGAAGGTATATGGAATGTGGTGCAGGCCAGCAGCTATAGCTCCAATTTGACCCCCAGCCTAGGAACCACCTTATGCCACGGGTACAGCTCTAAAAGAAAAAAGAAAAAAAAAAAGCATCTTTTAAAATTCCCAATGCATTCAGGGGGAAAAAGACTTTTATAAACTTCAGCATCTGTTTGTGACTTTAAAGTAATTCTTGGCATACTAAGAAAATAATGAAACTTCATTCATTTAATAAAAGCAATCTGTACAAAACCTACAGCAAGCATCCACCAAATGGTGACACACTGAAAGCACTCCTTTTAAGGTCAAGAACAAGGTAAGAATGTCACCACTTCTATTCAGGACTAGAGTTTTAGCTGATAGGATAGGGCCAAGAAAAAAAGAAGAATTGGAAAGAAAAAGCAAAACTGTTATTGTTCAGAGCTTATCTAGGTGGGAACCTCAAAAAAGGTATATAAATAAATTGCTAGAATTAATAAAACATTTTGGCAAGTTGCTGGATATAAATCAATATATAAAAATGAGTTGCATTTCTGTGCACTACCACCAAGAAGTTAGTATAACAACCTGTATAAAGTACAAGAAAGAAAAATAACAGCAGCTTTGTGATACTGTATTTCTATATAAACAATATGTGAGGTTAGACAAATAGAATTAGGGGTCTAATATAGATGATTACAAATTTTATTGCAAAAAATTGAAACAAAAATCTCAATAAATAGAGAGCCATATATCAGAGTCCAAGATCAGAAGTTGCTCATTTTTCCCTAGTTGATTTATAGATTCAGTGTCAATGTAATCAAAATCTCAACAGAGTTGTAGGTATTTGTGTAACTAGATAAACTTACAAAAAATTGAAAAAGAAAAAATTGAAGGAATATCCAAGATGCCTATGAAAAGGGGAAAGATGAGGCAATTTTTTTTTAATTATCAGGCTTATCTAAGTCTATATTCTCTTGTGCATATTTAGACAATGTACAAGCTTGGATATGTAGAAGTATGAAGTAAGATGCAGAATGCACAAAAGACTCAGGTATATATGAAATCTTTATTTATAGAGATAGCATTGCAGAACAGGGGTAAGTGTAAATAGCAATAGGGCAAATGATTAGTTAATTGTATGGTAAGCTTGAAAATCTGTGACTCTCTGCTTCTAAAAAGTAATTTAAAGTGGTTAAAATCTTAGAAGTAAAAGACAAATCTACAAAACATTTAGAAGCAAATATAGGAGTATATTTTTATGACCATAGGATAGAAAACAATTTCTTAAACAAACTCATAAATAATACAAAAACACAAAAAAATGAGAACCATTAAGGAAGGATTTAATTGGACCATATTGAAATTAAGATGTTCTTTATCAAAAGACACTGGTAAACAGAGTGAAAAGCCACAAACTTATGACACATACAACTGGCAAAGAACTAGTATTCAGATAATAAAAAACTTCAACTCAGTAAGAAAAAGACACTCCAATAAAAAATAGAAAAAAAAGATTAAAAAAGAAGAGTCAATTAAAAGACTCACAAACTTATGACAGGGTATGTAATAACACTATTACTCAGGGAAATAAGAATTTATTTGTATATTATTTATATATGAAATACCATTACCCATGCCCTAAAGCTACCAAACTAAAAAAAACTGTGTGAGACTGTGATAGCAGTGGATTCCTCATTCACTTTGAGAATTTCTTAGTCTTTGTTTTGTTTTGCTTTTTAGGGCTGAAGCTGTGGCATATATGCAAGTTCCCAGGCTGGGGCTCAAATTGGAGCTACAGCCACCAGCCTATACCACAGCCATAGCAACTCAGGATCCAAGCTGTGTTTGTGTTCTACACCACAGCTCATGGCAACACTGGATCCTTAACTCGCTGAGCGAGGCCAGGGATCGAACCTGCATCCTCATGGATACTAGTCGAATTTGTTTCTGCTGCACCACAACAGAACTCCTTTAGTAATTTTAAACATTCACACACACCTGTAATTCTAAATACCACCTTTTAATATACATCCTAGAGAAATGTTTATACAGTGTTGTACAAAAATATTCACAGCATCATCGATTATAATAGCTACTTGATAGACAAGAATAGAGCATGTAAACAAATAGTTATATCTTCACATGTCATGGAAAGAGAAGAACCACAGGCTTTTTAGAATGAACTATGTCATTAAGAAGTAGTCTCAGTAGAATTTTTATTTATTTATTTATTTATTTTCCCACTGTACAGCAAGGGGGTCAGGTAGAATTTGATCACCTCCTGGAAGGTAGTGTAGAACTCACCTTCTGGAAGGAAGGTAGAACAATGGAAAATGAAGAGGGGAAGTGATTACTAGTTCTAATTCGAGCAATTATGTCAATAACGGTGCCATTGGCCATGATATTTTTTTTCTAATTATTTCTACGTTAAGTTTTAAAGGCACAAATGGCCAGAGAAGTGCTTCTTATCTCTCTTAATTTTAAAACGGCATATAGTTATCTGTAGAATTCATTATAAATACAGTATGACATTGGCAAGACACTGCACATACTTGTGTATAGACACAGAGACACTCAAATAGCAAAGGTGATAGAAAAAGATTCTCCAATTCAGTAGTTCTAAGTATATAAACCAGACACACTCATCATACGAGCAAAAATTAAGAAGTTGGATACCACTAAGTGTTAGGTTGTAGACGGAGACTCTCATCCATTTATTATTGGGAGTAGAAATTGGTATAATTACTGTGGAAAACGCTTTGGTATTATTACTTCGTAAATATGAACCTGCACATAACTTGTGAACCAGGAAAATGTATTATTAGGTGGTGGAGCCCTGGAGAGCACTTGCCTGATATCACCAGGAAACATACATAACAGTATTCTTAGCAACAACACATAGAAGCAACCCCAGTGGCCATTAGCAGTACACTCGGAATCTACATGGGGGTTTGCTCATTCCATGGGATACTACACAGCAATAGAAATAACTGAAACATAGCTTGAGCCTTCAGGGGGATGCATCCTGCACAGGCACGATGATGAATGAAAGGAAGCAAGTCTCTGAGGTCCCATCATGCCTCATCGGAAGCGAATCTGACTAGTATCCATGAGGACTCAGGTTTGATTCCTGGCTTCACTCAGTGGGTTAAGGATCCTGCACTGCTGTGGCTGTGGTGTAGGCCGGCAGCTGCAGCTCCAATTTGCCCCCTAGCCTGGGAACCTCCATATGCTGTGGGTGTGGCCCTAAAAAGACCAAAAAAAAAAAAAAAAAAAGAAAAGCAAGTTTCTGATAATACATAGTGTATGAGTTCATTTCTATTGAGTTAATAAACAAAACTTATTATTTTATTGTTATATCTTCCTTCAAGTATAGTTGATTTACAATATTGTATTAGTTTCAGGTGTCCAGAGCATAGTGCGTCAGTATCTTTACAGATGATTCTCCAATAAATATTACTGTAAGAGAATGACTGTAGTTCCCTGTACTGTACAATTCATCCTTAACAAACAAAACTTTTAAACCATTATTTAAGGGTGAAATCCACAGGTGGCAAAACGGAGAGAGGGCGGGGGTGATGAGGAAGGGTGGTGTGTCCGAGGCTGGAGCACAAGGAACTTCTAAAGCATGGTACTTTTTTTTACTTTTGAATCGAGGTGGTGCTTACACAGGTGTTATTGGTTATAATTTTAAAAAATCTGTGTGTGTTCTCTCTATATGGTGATCTATATATTGTAGGTCAGTTTTACAGCAATAAAAACTTTAAAAGAAAACTGAAACCAAAATATTAAGACCGCTCTCTGAACCATAGAATTATAATTTTAATTTTTTTTTCTTCAATTTTTTTTTTTTTTTTTTTTACAGTTTTTCAAGTGACAATGAGAGTTGAAAAGACATGACACACCCCATGGTATCATTTTGTAAACTGGCAAAAATTCTTTGATGAGAAGGGGCACACGTGTCCTGTAAGACAGCTTCCTTGGCATAGAGGAAAAGGGTGGTGGCCCTGAGTAAATTTGATTTTTCTATACTTCTTAGCAAGACATGTTAGGAACAAAATTAGAAGAAATAGGCAGTGTCACCTGAAGCTTCCCTTGCTTCAGTGATTTCACCTCTATATGTATGTTTTCTGCGTCTTCTTTCTTCCTCCCTTTCGCAAGTTGAATGGGAGACAGGATTATCAGACTTGAAGTCAGATTGTTTTCTGGGTTTTGTGCTTTTTTCCCCTCAACCTGACATTGTGCCCTGCTTTTCATCTTGGGTGGGTAGGCATTAAGTGATGTGTGAAGAGATTGTTTACACCTTAGTGGTCATACTTATCAACTTTTCTTCTGAGTCCACCATGCCTGCCAGACATCGTACCCCACCTATGGCCGTTATTCTTGCTGCTTATGCTAAGTTTCAAACCGTGATTGTGCTTTCCAGCTCTCCTTGTGTTCTGGCTGCCTTTAAACAAAAAGCTCTTCCTCAAGCCTGGCCGCGTGATATGACGCGAGAGAGAAGGACTGCAGGACAGCTAGCTGGAATGCCATGTGAGCAGTGGGCACCATCCGATGCTGAAATCTGTCCCTAGCCCTGGTTCTCTTTAATTAGGCTCAGGGGAAAAGAGAAGCAAGATCATGCTGCAAAATGGAATATTTTTGGAATTCTCATTATTCTTTTATAATTTGTGCCTCTGGTCATTTTTTTATCTTTACCTCAGTAAAGTTTCTAGCAAGAATTAGAGCCTGGACGGGTTATGGAGCACCTATCTTATACAAAGCATTGTTCGCACCAGGAAAATATACGGGGTCGATTCCTTTTCCTCAAGGAACCTGTGATCTAAAGGGACAGGAGCTATGTTAATGATAATAATTTAGGGTGAATAATGCTGCAGAGAACTCAGGAGCATAGATATCTCTGGATGTACTGATTTCATTTCCTTTGGGTATATTTCCAGAAGTGGGATTGCTGGATCCTTTGGTAGTTCTAATTTTAATTTTTTGAAGAATCTCCATACTGTTTTCTATGGTAGCTGCACTGGTTTACATTCCCACCAGTAGTGCATAACAGTTCCTGTTTCTTGGAGTTCCCCTTGTAGCTCAGTGGTTAACGAATCCGACTAGGAACCATGAGGTTGCAGGTTCGATCCCTGGCCTTGCTCAGTGGGTTAAGAATCCAGCGTTGCTGTGAGCTGTGGTGTAGACGTGGCTCAGATCCCATGTGGCTGTGGCTGTGGTATAGGCCGGTGGCTACAGCTCCAATTAGACCCCTAACCTGAGAACCTCCATATGCTGCGGGTGCAGCCCTAGAAAGACAAAAAGCAAACAAACAAACAAAAAGCAGTTCCTGTTTCTTCATATCCTCACCAGAGCCAGAATTTGTCATCTGTTGTCTTTTTGATAATAACCATTGTAAGAAGTGTGAGGTGGTATCTCATTGTGGTTTTGATTTGCATTTCCTCGGTGATTAGTGGTGAGCAGCTTTGCACATACTTGTTGCCCATCTGAATGTCTTTTTGGAAAAATATATAATCAGGACCTTTGCCCATTTTTTAAAATTGAGGTGGGTTTTTGTTGGCTATTGAGTTACAGGAGTTCCTTATATATTTTGGATATATGTATTTTTAATTAACCTTTTATCAGATGTTAGATTTGCAGATATTTTCTCCTAATTCATATTTTACCTTTTCATTTGGTTGATTGTTTGCTTTGCTTTGCAGAAGCATGTTAGTGTAATGTAGTCCTACTTGTTAATTTTTGCTTTTGTTGCCTGAGCTTTTGGTGCCATTACAGCATTAGTCACAATAGTCAAGATGAGTTTGACTATACTAATCATTTCACCATGTATACATTTATCAAAACATCATGTACATCTTAAATGGATATAATATTTAACATAATAATTGTAATAAGTGATAATAATAATAACCACAATTAATTTAGCATTTCCTATAGAAGGAATCTTCATATATTAATTAATTCATCTAGTCTTCCTAACAACCATATCCTGTGGTTGCTGTTTGGTGCCATTTTGCAGATGAAGAAACTGAGGCAGAGACGTCAAAGCATGTGCCCTAATTTTTACAACTACTGATGGGTACAGTCAGAATTTAGGAACCAGGTTGCCTGACTATAGGCCCACTGTTTGTATCCACTGCACATGTGGTGTTCAAGTTCACTGAGAAATAAGGCGGAGAACAACGCTGGTGCAAAGGTTAGTTATGGACTGAGACTATCTCTAGTCAGTATCAACATCCCTGGGATTTGGAACTGGCTTCATTAAAGATCCATTCCTGGAGTGGTGTAGTCAGTGTTATTCAGTCCTGTGTCTCTTTATGGTGCCAGCCAAGGGCCATGTCTTCCTAATGATTAAAACCTATTTTCTTTAAACATACCTTCATGTCGACTCTTCCCAGCAACTGTTTGTGCTTCAGAATGTCAGAAATTGCTGCACATAATCCTAAATGAAAACTTCATGCCTTACCTTTAAGAATATGACTAATCAGACTGAGAAACAAATGTACAAACAATATGTGGCATGATGTGCTACGCATCTTGAATGGACATTTCTCTTAAAGTATGAGAAAGCACAAAAAGCAAGAAATTGGGTGTATTTAAACTGAAAAAAAGTGTAAGAACACAGAAATTGAAGTGATGGCACATTTACTTGTTTATGCAGTCATTTAATTGAATGATTTTGTGTGACCATTTAAATTTTATGTAACAGGCTATATGCACACACACACACACACACACACACACACACACACACACACACACCTTTTATGCAAGGAATATAGGCAAACTGAAAGTATACATGTTAATACAAATCTGTATTTGAGTGATAGTTTCCAGTGAAAGTTTTAAGTTCACCCAAAGGTGTTATCATCTTTATTTTAATTTTGGCCATGCTAGTGACAATGCTGGAGCCTTAACCCACTGTGTCACAGAAGACCGCGAAGGTGTTATCATATTAAATAAGAAAAAGCTACTGTGCACATACTATGGCGCCTGGTTTATAATGGCCATACTAAAGCCATACTTTAGAATTTTAGATGTTTTTAAGAAATAAAATATTTACTTTGGATCCCTGAGCATTAAATGTAAAATACAACAGTTCACAGGAAGATATGTCTTCACTGAGCACCTCTCTTTGGCAAGACCTAAAAAAATGCCATTTTCGATTACTTTTCCATATTGATCTCCTTCAAGGAAGCTGGTAAATAATTTCAGCACCACTGCTTTCTTCTTGTTTATTCATGTCTTTTACTAGAGAAAAGAAATATTTGCTAATGGAAGAAACAAAACAAAATATTTACACCATGCTGTGCCTTTCTTTTGACAAGGGCAGATGTGGTAAGGAAGCTTTTTCTCCCTCATAAAATTGTTTACAGGAAACAGTAGGAAAGAGCTAAAGAATAACAGTTTTTCTTTAGCAGCTGGAGGTTGTCTGAATGGAGTCTTCAATTCCCATGCATGTTTTGTAATGCAGATTTCTTTGAAAATGGTCTTGCCAGTGCACCTTAAATACATTTTAGAATTATTTTACCATGAAATTAGTTTTCTCCATCATTGGCTTAGTTGAATCCCTTTTTTGATCAATGCTGGGACATTAAAAATAAAGCCCTGGCTGCACATGCTATTTTTGTAAGTTCCAATCAAAAATCCATCCTGTAGCAGGTCAAGGTGTGTTGAGAGCCAGGTTATTGTTGCAGCCTGGTTACTTGGTATCTTGTTCCTCCACCTCACACCCTGAGGCTTAATTCTCCACTTCTACCCCCTGCCATTGGCCTGCATTTGTATACTGATTACACAAATGGAGAAGGAAAGGAGCTTCAGGAGAAGAAGTGGCCCAGAACTTTGTTGCAACTGAATGAGCCATATCTAAATTTATTGATTCAAATAGCAGCTCGTGGTTCAGAAATCATGCTAGCAACCTGCTTGATGGTGATGATATTGGTAGAGGTGGTGGTGGTGGTGATGGAGATGATGGTAAGAATGGTAGTGGAGGTGGTTAGTGGTGATGGTGGTCATGGTGGTTGTGGTTGTGATGTCAGTGATGGTGGCGATATTGGTGAGAAGGGTGGTGGTGATGGTGGTGATGGTGGTGGTGGGGATAGTGGTGATGAAGATGGTAGGGATGGTGGTGGTGGTGATGGAGATGATGGTAAGAATGGTGGTGGAGGTGGTTAGTGGTGATGGTGGTCATGGTGGTTGTGGTTGTGATGTCAGTGATGGTGGCGATATTGGTGAGAAGGGTGGTGATGATGGTGGTGATGGTGGTGGTGGGGATAGTGGTGATGAAGATGGTAGGGATGGTGGTGGTGGTGATGGAGATGATGGTAAGAATGGTGGTGGAGGTGGTTAGTGGTGATGGTGGTCATGGTGGTTGTGGTTGTGATGTCAGTGATGGTGGCTATATTGGTGAGAAGGGTGGTGGTGATGGCGGTGGTGGGGATAGTGGTGATGAAGATGGTAGGATGGTGGTGGTGGTGATGGAGATGATGGTAAGAATGGTAGTGGAGATGGTTAGTGGTGATGGTGGTGATGGTTGTGGTTGTGATGTCAGTGATGGTGGCGGTATTGGTGAGAAGGGTGGTGGTGATGGTGGTGGTGGGGATAGTGGTGATGAAGATGGTAGGATGGTGGTGGTGGTGGTAACATCAGTGATAATGCTGATGAAGGTGGTGGTGATGCTGCTGGTGGTGCTGGTGATGGAGGTCTGGATAGTAATGTAGTGATGGTGGCGGTGACAAGGTTATGGCAGTGATTTAAAAGCAACCCATTCAAGGTTCTAAGAAATGTGGTCAGTGCAACATTTTATTTCTGTGCTCTCCTCACTTCACAACAGGTGGTTCTCTTTCTCTGCTGATATTTTTCTGTATTTAAAAATACCGTTAATTTTAACAAGGGACGTCTTTATCCAATATCCTCCATACCTGGAGAAGATTCTTCAAAGTCAACAAAATAAATTTTCAATTATTGTTTGGTACTTATTCAGTCCCCTTGGGAAATAAAAATTGTAAAAAGGAAACCAACCCTGTAAATTTAGTAGTGTTAAAAATCTCCCCGTATTCACTTTTCCAATTGCTGTTATACCTGAGAGTATTGTCTCTGTGTCATTGCTCGTTGGCACATTTTTTTCACTCCACACTTTGAAATATGAATCTATTACAGAAGGATCATGTTGGTGAGGCACTGGGGATGAATAAGTTAGGAACAGTAATTAGTTTTCAGACATTCCATTTGAGGGTGGCAATGCATTTTTTTTCCCCAAAAATAATTTCCTTCCAAGCAGTGGGTTTATAATAAGAGTTTAGTTTGACTAAACTTGCACATTCTTAGTGGACTGTCTTTATCTTCTTGACACATTTCCCAATTTCATTGTGTTGTTTCTCCTACTCACATTTCCCACAAATGATTTCCTCTTCTAGAAGTGCAGCCTGTGACATCGACTCCTTATGTCTGAGCTGTGAAGCCTTTCCAGATTAGACAACAACAACAACACACAACTTCTTAATCCATCCCAAAGCTCTTCCACCCAAATGCCCTGCCTTTTCCACTGCCGTGGTTATTGGAAATGTGATAAGACTTGCCTTCCCTCATTTCTACTTCCTTACTCTTCTCTTCAATCCACAGTCTGGCTTCTGTTCTGCCCACTCTGCAAAATTTCTCCCAACACTGGCCAATGGTCTTTTGTGCTCAATGGAGGGGCCATTTCTCAGA
This sequence comes from Sus scrofa, assembly GCF_054392235.1. Taxonomy (NCBI): domain Eukaryota; kingdom Metazoa; phylum Chordata; class Mammalia; order Artiodactyla; family Suidae; genus Sus; species Sus scrofa. The sequence continues at coordinate 73,090,848 of NC_139393.1, forward strand.
CTCTCACTGGCCACCTAGGTGGCATTTGACCTTGTTGATCACACCCTCTCTAATAACCTATCCAACTGATATTTGGCTTAAATATCAGCTCCTCCAAGATGACTTGCTGGACCTCTCTGAGTCTGGGAATGTATTTCCACAGCATCTGCATTTCCAGCATAACTTTGGAACCGTTTGAAAAAGTCTACTCATTTATCTGTCCTGCCTCCTTTGTGCCCTTCATGCCTCGCACATCCAGGACACATAATCTTATTTTCCTCGATTTTCTTTTGGTTTCAAGTAGCACATCTTTTCTCAAGTTTAAGCACATGGAGGATTTCTTACTGTGATGCAGTGATATGTCTTGGTCAAAAAGCAGGAAGTGCCACCATACCACCATACATTGTAGGTATGTAGCAGTATGATACAGTTTATCTTAGATGTACTATGCCCTCTGGGGCCAAAGAACCGTGAGCTGCAGCGCCGTTCTCTGTTTTGGTCCCATTTCTTCCCCTGCGCATCACTTCTCTGTCCTTCCTCTGAGTTTATAGGTCCTCTGCGCCCAGGGAGTGGGCACAAGTGGAACAGACCCCCTAAGGGTCTATGGACTACTCACATGAGCCTGGAAGGCCCTCTAATCTATGTCCATTTCAGCACCTGCTTCAAAATCTGGGGAATGACTCTCTCCCAGTCATCTCTCATTTCCGTAAGCCATCTAATAAACTCTCAAAGCACCCATGCTCCTTACTGACAAGAAAGAGCTTTTATCCAGCAGAGCCTCAACCTTTCTCTCCACTTCCTTTATTCCCACCATGGGATATATTGTCCTTATCCAAAGAGCTATTTTTATCTACAAAGAGTTCCTTATGGAGTCTGGGTTGACCATCATCCTCTCATTCTGGTTTAAAACGTGGAGAAAATTGACTCAATACTTATATTAGTCAGTTGTTGCTACAATAAGCCATGTGATGCAGAGTGGCCCAATTCTCAGGGGCTTGTAGCCACGGTTACGTCTTCTTCCTGCTCATGGACCTGGAGGAGTGGAGGTCGGCCTGACTTTGGCTGATCATGGAGCAACCACACTTGCGTCTGCTCCTTCCAGGACCTGAGGTGAAGGGCCAGGGGCTTCGTGGGGTTTGCTCTTCCCAGGAAGAATCCCCAATAGAAGTGCGAGATGCTTCTGCAGGCCTGGGCACAGACTTGGCATCTATCCTATTGTTTAAAGCCACAGACAGGGCAATCAATTACCGTCATCCTAGATGTCCAAATGGATTTCAGTGGGTTTTCAGTTTTTAAGGTAAAGTTCCAATTCCTTAGCTTGGTATGCTGGATCGCTACCTCTGTACCTGCCTCTGGCTGATGGCAAGAGACTCGTTTCTCTCAGCTTTCCTTATCTATGTACAGTGCGGCTCTCACCACTTTGCGTCACTGCTGAACCTGCATGTTTCGTACCATCTCACATACTGTTCTTTTGGACTCCTCCGTCTCCCACTTCTTTATCTGGCTAACTGCTGGGGAACCCTTAAAACCAAGGTCAAGGAAAGCCTTCCTCCTAGAAGCCACCCTTGTTTCTCTTAAGCTGAGATGGCTGACCCTCCTCTGTGCTTCTCACTGTCCAATGCTTCCCTCTCTCCTTGTACTTACGCCCCAACCCCCCGCTGCCTTATCATTGCTGCAGCTCTCTCTGTTGCTCCACAAAGAACTGGAAGGTTCTCAAGGACTATGGTGACACCATAATCCACTTGTGACCTTAGGAATGAGCACAACCCCTGACACTTGCAGGCATCCAGTCAATGTTTGCGAAAGGAAAGAAGCATGAAAAGTCCAGAAGGTGGAAGGGAAGGAAGGAGGAAGGAAGGCGGGAGAGGAAAGAAAGGAAGGGATGAGAGAACTATGTCCAGATACTCATGTTGCAACAGAAGAAAGGGTGGGGGGAAAATGTAATTGTAATGTATACATGTAAGGATAACCTGACCCCCTTGCTGTACAGTGGGAAAATAAAAAAAAAAAAAAAGAAAGGAAGGGATGGTGGTGGCTGGTTACCTGCAGCACAGCTCATCACTGGATTCATCCAGTGAGCTTAGGTTAGAAATATCTTAATTTATTTTTGTGTGTGTTGCAATAAACTTTTGTTTGAAAAAGAGGCGATAGGCCATATCTGGCCCAAGGACTCCAACTGGCCAACCACTGCCCTTCTTGATACTCAGGAGATGACCTGGTTGCCCAAAGGGACTATGGTCCAATCTGCTCCTTGGTGAGATGGAAACTTCTAAGGTCTGGTGCTTTGCTGAGAATCAACCATGGGTACAGAACAGGGTGTTATGTGTGGGAGTTTCTAACCAAGCAGGGGGTGCTGAGGCCCAAAAGTGAGGGCTGCCCCAGAATAGGTAGAGCCTCCTCCTTCGTAAGAAACACCAACTGCTCTATTCCAGACCAGGTCCAACCCTCCTACCCCCATATACACATGACTCCTGGGTGGATACTGTCCTTACTGGGCCCCCAGGAGCCATTGTGCTGTGGCCTGACCACCAGCCCTTCTCTGGTGATGGCCCAGTTATGGCTCTTTCGGGAGTCCAGTGCTTCTTCCTCCTGCCTCTCCAAGTTCTCTCTCAGGTGATAAAGGTTTTTGCCTCCTCCTGGAGTTGCAGCATTTCTTATTTTTAGAGTTGAGAGATGCTAGAGCTTAACCAGTATACTGCAGTTAGCTCAATTTTGCAGGCATTATTCTTTCACTGAGAGCATCTAGACATTTCATACTAGAAGCACATGCTCTTCCCAAAGTCAAGTTTGTGCTCTTCCCACTTCCTTGGAATTATTTTGTGGCCACTACCTTGCCTAGCGATGTGTGCTGGAACATGGGCCAGTTTCCTTCCATGGAATTACTCTTGCCCTGTTGTATTGACTGATAGGTAGTTGAATGCATGGTCTTGAGTACCCCTGGTGGAATGCTGATAAGGAAACAGGGACTTAGTTGTCCTTAGGTCATTTTGTTATTGGAGGAATAAAGGATGAGGAATGTAGCCAGGGCTGAGCTCCTCTCTATGCCAGGCGTGTATTTGAAGGCGTTTATCTGAGCTTCTCTAGAGCCTAAGTGACTGCGTGACACATCCTGGTAAATCACGTCTTAAAAAAGCATATGCTGACTTGTTTTAGAATGCATGCACTGTTTAAAAATAGGAAGAGAGTTTGACACACACCTGAGTGCCTCGGTGATGGCATCTAAAGTGTCTGGCCTCGCAGCCCCCTCGGGAAGGTTTCTCCTCCCTGTATCTCTCATCTGCAGCTGCTGGTTACAGAGGCAGCATGCAGTTACTCAGCATATCTTCTCTGGCTCTTGGAGGGACTTGAACTTCCTGGCTTTCAGAGGTGATGGATGGCACATTTTGTAGAATGCGATTTCTCTTGGCCCCTGGGAAGGTGAGTCCCAAAGAGCGTAGGTCTCTGTGCTCACGGAAAGCACAACTGAGAACATGGCCAGGCAAAGTCTAGAGGCCACCAGCAAAGGCCCTGGTGGGATTTTATCAGAACCCAGTGAGGCCTGCTTCGCTCACAAATGCACTGGCTACAGTTTCCCCTTAAGCAAGAAATTGGAGTTGTCCCTTTGTGTTTCTTTCCAGGATGTTGTTATAAGTCGGTGGAGTGCGGAGGGCCTGGCCAAGGGCTGTGAGCATTCCTGTGGGGCTGCATGGCCTCCCCAGGAACTGCGAGAGGACTGGAAAGTTGCAGAGAGGGCTGTCAACACACAATGAGCAGTGAAAATCAATGCGAGGAAAACGGTCCATTTTTGCTGCATTGATTTTTGCTCGTCCATGAATCCTCGTCATTTTATATACCCCCTCCTTCAATATTTTTTCCCCCCTTGGACACATCTTAATGTTACTGCCCTGTATCAGGCATGGTGCTGAGCGCGACAGTTCCTTGAATCACAGGAGCTTGTTGGTGATGGCTGTGTTCTAGGTTTGGTGAAACACAATGAGATGAACCCGAGGCTTAGGGAAGATGCTGCTTGCCCCTCTTCTTAGAGAGCATCTAATGCAAAGGATGGACAGGGGGACGTGGTATTATGATTGAGTAGGTTAGCTTAGAGACTGGAGGGATTGTGTGCAAATGGATAGGAAACATGTAAAAGAAAAAAAAAAAAAAAAAAAGGACCCATGGCAGATCTTGTAGATGAAGAGCAAGTGTGGGGTCCTGGGTGGTGAGTGGTGCCAGATCTATGTGGGGCTTAGCAGGCACCTTTGGCTTAACACAAAGTTACTACATTGATATTTTTGTGAGAAAGGAAAAAAAAAAAACCCACAAAAAACCTAGCATTTAGTTTACAGTAATATAAGTTTAATATATTAAATTAATCATTTGGAGTTCTTTGCATGTTTTGGTCACTACACTATATGGAAGAATAATTTGCACATAATGAAGAGAATTCAAAAACCCTGTAATCATGACCCCTCTGGAGCATTTGCCCAAGGAAGGCTTCTCCAAATTAATGCAAAAACGTTGAAAATTTTAGTAAGTACAACAATTATTGTCTCTAGCTAGAATTTATTTTAGTTACTTCTTTCAAAAGATGATTGAGTTTCTTTTTGTCTATGTTTTTAAAATTTTTCTTGGCTGCACCTGTGGCATGTGGACGTTACCTAGGGGGTCTAGGGGTCAAATGGGAGCTGCAGATGAGGCCTACGTCACAACCATGGCAACACCAGATCCGAGCCACATCGGTGACCTACACCACGACCTACGGCAAGGCTAGATCCTTAATCCACTGAGCGAGGCTAAGGATCAAAGCTGCAGCCTCACAGAGACAACGTTGGGTCCTTAACCTGCTGAGCGTATTTTCCTTCTCTTCATACTTTTAACTCTAAGATGAGAATCTAAGGCAAAGGCACAGGACATTTTTTTTTTTTTCTTTCTAAGGCCACACCTGTGGCATGCGGAGGTTCCCAGGCTGGGGGTCCAATTGGAGCCACGGCAACACGGGATCTGAGCCACATCTGCGACCTACACCACAAGCTCACAGCCATGCTGGATCCTTAACCCACTGAGGGAAGCCAGGGATCAAACCCAAAACCTCATAGTTCCTCGTAGGATTCGTTTCCTCTGTGCCACGACGGGAACTCCAGCACAGGATATATTTTTTAATTGCCTAATACCAAATAGAAGCTAAAAGCAAAGCTTGGATGAGAACTCAAAATCCTAAAAGTTGTGTCTATTGATTAGTGATTCAAATATGTTATCTTCTAAATTATTGGAATTTTCCCAAGTAGGGAAAGGCAAGGTTCAAGGCTAAAATGCAATGCACCAGTGAGTTTCTCACCAGTGAGGCTATTTATTTTATTCCTAAATTGACTTTTTAATGTATATTTTAGATTTGGAAACATTTTCTCTGATATCCAATACCAAAGTGTCCTGAACATTCTTGAGTTTAGAACGTGTTTAATTCTCTGACCTATTGTTACTTTTCATGGTCTCATATCTTCTACTTTTTTGCTTTTTGGACCAAGACGGTGGACTATGACTGAAAAGCCTGCTCCCTGGTCTAAGCAATGACTTTTTTTTGGCCACATCTGTGGCATGCGGAAGTTCCCGGGCCAATGATGGAACCTAGCCACAGCAGTGACAATGCTGGATCCTTAACCCAGGGAGTCACCAGGGAACTCAGCAATGCTTTTTAACAGGACAACCTGTGCTCATGTTGTTCTGGACATCCAAAACTGGGATGACAGCAGTTATTAAAATAGGTTCCATGTTTTCCTTAAGGCCTTGGGCACTAATATCAACCTAATAGTGGAGTTGCTTGATAATAAATGTGTAATGTGCTCTTCAAGAGTTTTCACAAGTTTTCTTTTATTTCCCTTGAAACCTCTGCCTGTTCCTTGACCATCAGCAGTCTCTTAAGGCACGTGTCAGCAGAAATGACTCAGCTAGAATATGGTCCTGAGAAAATAACAGCTTTACTCATCAACCAATATTACACAGAAAAAAAAATAAAACCTATGGAATTTGTTTTGCAAATGGTATGTACTAGTTAATTAGGGCCTTTACTCATCCAACTATAGTCATAGGAAAAAAAATTAGATGAAATCATTGCAACTTTGTCGCTTGGTAAACCCGGTAAGTCACAAAGACATCTGTGGTCATATTCCAAAATGAGGAATCGGGAAGTTGAGATAGAACTTAATGCCAATTAGCTTAACCTCATCTAAAAAAAATCCTCATCCAAAAACAGCCGGAAGGAGTAAAATCAGGGCGAACCATGAAATAAAACAAAGAAAGAAAGAAAGAAACTGTGTTTTGATCTCTCAGCTCCTACATGCAAACTGCTTTAGAAGAACATAACTTCACCTGCTGAGACCCACAGTGACCTTGGCAGCTGGTAGATTTTTACTTGGAGAAAACAACCACCATTTGAAAACTACAGGTAACAATCTTTTTTGTTGAAAAGGATGAAGGGTGCTTCTTCATAGCCGGTGAAATCTCTGAAACTGAAGGACTAAATCTGACATGGACATAAGTAGGTCTGTCTTCATCTTTGCTGGCACCTTACCACTCCAAGAACACAAATAATTAGGTTAATTTCCTTCCACCACTACTCAGGATCCCTAGATACATCTGATGGATAGGTTTCTCAAGGAGATAGAGAAGTAAGACATGAATCATTCCTTGAGATGGCTTACTGCTTGTGGTGACATTAGATCTTGTGAATGTTGCCAATGTGGTTTAGTAGGATGGGGAATATTTGTGGTGTAGTATCTGGAATCATAGGAAGAGAAATATATTCATGCAGTTAATGATGGGAAACCAATCTCTGAGGAAGCATTCACATCCAAGGATGGTGGATTGGTACTTAAGATGACAACACCTGCCTTGATAGTGCCTTCGAGTCCCTCTAAAGCATTCAGAGCATTTCCTACATACGGAAGGCTGGAGTAAGGTGTCAGGAGGAATTTTCTGAAAGTTGGGGCTATTTAGTATAGGACATGAGTTGCTGAGAAAGGTTGGTAACTCATCAACTTCCTGTATATTGTTGTTGTTTTTAAATCCATTCCTTTTAGTCAAACCTTGGTCATGTAGCATTTCTTTTCAATTTCCTCATGAGGACCCCGAGACTCCCAGAGCCTCACAGATCATGCTCTACTAGCCGAACAGGAAGCTGAGTCTTTGGAATTCCTGGCTAGCATACTCTCCATGAAGCTATTGCCTCGTTTAGTTTGTACTGAAGGCAGTTGTGGGGGGAGATGGGGGAGGGGAAGAAGAGAGAGGTCTAAACTGACTTTTTATTTTGGTCATCAGATGTCTTTAGCAATGACAAACTCACATTACACAAAGTTGAAACATTACTGTGTCCTTACCTAGAGACCATCATACTAAGAAAAGTCAGAGAAACACCATATGATATTCCTTACATGTGGAATCTTAAAAAAAAAAAATGATACAAATGGATTTATTTCTGAAACAGGAATAGACTAATGGACATAGAAAACAAAGTTATGGTTACGAAAGGGGAAAGAGAGGGGAAGGAATAAATTAGGAGTTTGGGATTAACGGATACACACTACTATATATAAAATAATAAACAACAAGGATCTACTGTATAGCACAGGAAACTCTATTTAATATCTTTTAATAACCTACCATGGAAAAGAACCTGAAAAATAATATATATGCATAAACTAACACAGCATCATACATCAACTATACTTCAATAAAAATAAACCTAAATAAATCAATTTTAATTATGTATTTTAGCCAATATATCCAATTATTACTTCAAAATATAATCAATGTAAAAATTTTAAAATTACCATGTCCTTTAATATGTGACAGTGCTCTCTACTTTATTGGCGTCTATGAGAATTGTAGGTTAAAGAAATACATGCATTTATGTACTGATGGGTTCAGGTTCTTAGAGTAGCAGCACCCATATCCATGCAAGCCTGCCCTTACATCGCTGGTTCAATCAAAGGAATGTCTAATTTTCATGAATAGTTGCCAGGTCTTCTATGTGCCAAAAATCAAATACCATACATACTACCCATTTTCTGCATGATTTATTAAAAACACCAACAACCAAATATGAGCCCCCGTGCCTGCCTGGTTACCAAGGAGCCTCTGTGTAGAAGGGGACTGGCTTTTCTCCAACAAAATTTTATTCTAATTAGAGATGGCCAGCAGTTTGTAACTAATTAATGTTTGTTTAGAGAAGAAAAATAGCACCTAGCTCAGTGCCCCAGGGCTCGATCAATGGGATCAGCATGTGATGAATGAATGACCGAAGTGGACTTTTGAAGACCCGGAATTAAGGCTTAGTACTTCCACTGAGCTTGGTTTGCTCAGGCTTACTTGGGCTCATTAACAGCCTGCTTCTTCTTGGCTAGGGATTCAGAGAGGGAAATTTTCAGAGAGCAGTTTGAAGGATGACAGGAAATGAGAATGTAGAGAATGCAGGGAGTAATGGCAGGAGTCCTAAGGGGCACCAAAAAAAAAAAAAAAAAAGGGAAGGAACATTGGGGGTAGCTTAAAAATTAATGTATTTAGGAGTTCCCATCATGGCTCAGTGGTTAAGGAACCCACCTAGTATCCCTGAGGACATGGGTTTGATCCCTGGCCTCACTCAGTAGGTTAGGGATCTGGCGTGGCTGTGAGCTGTGGTGTAGGTCACAGATGCGGCTTGGATCTGGCGTTGCTGTGGCTGCAGTATAGGCCAGTGGCTATAGCTCTGATTAGACCCCTAGCCTGGGAACTTCCATATGCCACAGGTGCGGCCTTAAAAAGCCAAAAAAAAAAAAATTATTGTGTTTAGAAAAATGTAAAGGATGAGGAGGACAGAGGAAGCTGGCTAGGCAGTTGAGTAGAAGTCCATTTTCCCCCATTTCCGGTCTATTTGGTTACTCTTTGTCCCTGCTTGAAAAGAAAGCCGATCTCAACGTCCAAGTGAGTGCATTTCCATTGCTGCCACCAGACTAGTTTTAATGTGATCAATAATCATAATAATAACAGGCATAATATTATATCTACAGTTTGTATTTTGCATTTGCTTGCGCCTCTCACTCTGTGCCTGGTTTATGATCACAGCTCTGATATTTACAACTCCGTAACTGAGATGTGATTACTCTCATTTCACAAATGGAGATTTAGAGGCTAAGACAGATTAAGTTATGTGCCTGGGGTCACACAGTTTCCAAGTGGTAGAGAAAGAATTTGAAGCCAGATTGATCAGACTTGAAGTCCTTTCTCTTTCCTTTTGTTCTGAACCTGTGATCACAGAGAAGGGAAGCTGGGAGAGAGGCACCTCAGGTTTAAGCCTTCATCCCATCATTTTTCATTTGATAAATACTTGTTAAAGATCTTTTGTGTTTTAAGCCCTGAGGATTCAGTGGTGACTAGAAAACAGTCTGTGTTGAGGAGTTCTCTAGCCGAAGAGTGTCAAGGAGACAGAAAATGATGTATCCTGAAGAAGTGGCTGCTGACAGGGGTGGACGGAGGTTGACTCTGGAACATTCAACCCGTCCATCAGAAGTCAGGAAAGGAGGTGTTGCCCAAACAGGTGTCTAAGGAGTTAGAGACAGTTTGTGTAGGATGGGCAACAATGTCCTGGAAAGAATAACTGATGAGTCTAAACCTTGGTAGTGCCAGGGAGCTCAGATAGTTATGGGATTGAAGCAGAGAGAGTAAAATGTCAAGAGATGAGACTGGAGGGGTAAGCAGAGGTTCAGTTATGGAGGGTTTTTGGGGAGTTCTTATTTTATCCTGGGAGCAATGGGGAACCACTGAATGGTTTTAGGTAACAGAACAGAAGCTCTGGCCCTTGAGAATGATGACTCTGGCTGTACAGGGAATGGATTAGAATGGATCAAGACCACAGGCAGGGATACCTGTTCCACTAATACAGCCAGGAGGAAATGATAACCTGATTTAAGGTTAGAATTAGCTGGATTGGAGAATTACCGAGAAGTTGGAATTAAGAGAACGTGGTGATTAATGATATGGACACGTGGACTGAATTAGTCAGGTTAAACTAAGTCACACAGCCATGAAAACACTCTCCTTAGCATAACAAAAGCTTATCTCTGTCACACAGAGCCCCTTGTAGGTCTGGGGAACTCTTTCAGGTAATTGTCCTACATGCTCTGTGATGGAACTGTTTCTGCTTTGTGTTAGCGCCTTCTTAACAGAACTCGTCTGCAATCACCGTGATTGCAATCACCATGGTGTGTCTGTGGCGGGAGGGAAGTGGAGGGGACCTGGGTGTTGTGCATGAGTCTGCCACTGCCTTAGCCCAGAAGTGACCCACTTTATTCTGCTTCCATCTCATTGGCTAGAACTAGTCATGTGGAGCCACCCAATGCAACAATGCCGTAGTATTGACCCCCACAAGAACTAGCAAATTGTGCGCTTGAAAATGTTTAGAATGTGGAAAGAAGGAAGTAGAATTTATGTGGCAGCCGTGGATCAACTTTCAAAGTTTGGGGCTGATTTATGAGATGGGGAGGGCGTATGAGTCTTGGTGGCTTTCATAAATTTGGCTGCTTTGTCTTGAAGACAATCAATTAAGAGGGCAAACAATTGAAGTTTATTAAGAGGGCCCATTACTGGGTCCTTTAGGCGTCTGGGTCTTACCTGCTTCATCTTGCTACTCTGAACTCCACTCATGCCCACCTTTGCCATCTTGATGAAAGTCTCTTCTTAAAAATAGTTTATGGGGAAGTTTAGCAATACTGGGAAGGGCCTCACTGGTGGTCCTCAGTCTTGGAGTGAACTGCCCCACATTGTGGATTCATTTGAGTGTGGCCCCAGGGTACTCTGGATGCCCCAGTGCCCAGTGCTTGTGAAACATTTCCATGCATCTGAAAAGGGTGTTGTGCAGAAGAGAAACTGACTGATTTAGATGCCTTTTGTTTAGATTCATTCCAAACCATAAAGAAGAGTGATTAATCACAATAATACCTGAGCCTAAAAACCCTTATTTTCTATTTTATAACGTGGGAGTTAAAGGTTTTAGTAGGACTTAAAATTTCTTTCTTTCCATTGCATAATAAATGTGAGGATCTGAGTCAACCGAATGTATCATGCACATCTCTGTCCTTTGCTTAGACATCGCTGAAGTTCAAGCCAGATGAACTTTCTGAAATCCAAGAGCACATGATCTAGCGTTCTTGTCAAGGCTGTTGAGAAAAGCTAATGATGCAAAGTGAGAATTTAAATGTGTCTGTTGATTACAAAAAGCAATCACAACCAGAACTGTGTTTCTTGCTTTTCTTCTTGTGTAAGCAGAGCAGGAACTGGAATGTTCCTTTTAGGGAAGATGCAGGATCCACTTTTCTCTAGAGTAGGCCTGGAGTAAACCTTCCTAGAATGAGTTAAGAGGAGAAAAACAAGACTATTTAAAGGATTTCTCCTTTTCCAGAAGCATCTCTGCTTAACCCTCAGACTGGTCTAGTACCAGCAGTTACACAGGTTCACCCTCTACCAACCTCAAAATGTGGAGTTCCTTTGTTCCCTTCCCAGATGCATTCTGCGGTCAGAAACACCAAGCAGATCCATCCTATTTCTCTGCTGGATGGCTGAGACTTTGGGTAACTTGCATGCTCTCTGAACCTTGGGTAATCAGCCCCAAAAAAAGAACCAGGGTGGTGATCCCTGCCCGGTCTCGCTCACAGGCTTGACGTGAGGTGGGATAGAGTCTTGTGTGTGAAGTGCTTTGGAGACTACAAAGCGCTATGTGACAAGCTCTAAAGGGAAACTAATTATCTTTCAAAATTCTCTTTCTCTGGCCATGCTCTGCCCCTGCTCACCTTTGTTTCTTTCTTCCTTTCTTTGTTCTCTCTGTGTCCCACTCACCTTTGTCCTCTTCATAACACTTCCTTGCTCTTGGATCTTCCCCCTCTGTGCTTGATCAACTCTCTGAATAAAAGAGTACAGACGGAGAAGAATCTGCTCCTACTGTGGACACCTTTCGTCAAGTGCTCTTTTCTTCCCTTCTTGTCCTCAAGTATATTATTCACAGTGCTTCTCATATCCTGTAGATGCTTTATAAATATCCCTATAAATAAGAACACGGAGAGTGGTCTATTTCTATACCAGCAATGATATTTACTAGTTGTCTATAACACTCATCTTCAGGGTCCTTTCTCTGGAGCAAAGGCAGGCTCATTATGGCAGTCTGTCAATCTGCTTTCTTTGCCATATGTCCCAGTGGAGGCTGATTGGGAGGCTGGTTATGATACTGAGATCATTAGCTTTCAAATCTGGTTCCTTGAAACCAAACAGAATGTATATTCTGCTCGTAGGACAGTGTTTTTCAATATCTTAGGAATCATACGCTTGCTTTTTTACTTTCCATCAAGCTCAGCTTGGATATAGCGTTGTCTGTCCTATGGGGACTAACTTTTTATTTGGTCTCCTCTCCGGCACTGTTAGAAGCCCATAACAATCCGATGACTTGATTAAGGTCATTTCCTGGGCTGAGGCAGCTTAAGCTGTCTTGTTCCTGAGCAGCTTTCAAAAGGACTTCCCTTCAATCCCATCCGGCAGTTGTCTTGCCCCACTTCAAGTTCAGTCGAACATTACATTTAAGGAAGCAGGTAAGATACAAATCTGTAGGAAAGTATAAAATAAACAGAGAGACGAGTCCACATAGATATGTTCCTTTTGGTTGTTGATTTCATTATATTCAAAGGAGACCCTAAGCACAATTTTTAAATAGAAAAAAAATTACAGTTATGGAAATGTCTTAAATACTGATTACTTGCTTTCTGGGTGCTATCATGTCCCCGTCTCCCCAATGTTCATTTGCTCGCTAGTATTACTTTAAGCATTCTATAGACTGAAAGAGTTTCATAACCCAACAACAGATCTGATAATAAGCAATGTGTATTGAGCACTTACATCATGCCAGGTATTGGGTACGGAAGGGAACATTAATGAGCAAAAGCAGATGTCATCGCCTCACAGAACTTGCAGTCATCAATGAATTAATCCTGCCTATGAAAATATGAAAGCAAACTGAGATCTGAATTCTGAAGCAGAGGAATGTGGTTTTATGAATGCATTTACCCATGGCAATGATCAGACTTTGAGGTTATAGCAGTCAGGGATCTGAAGAGCGAGTAGGAATTACTCAGATGAAAAAGTGAAGCTCGTGAGGAGAAAATTATGCTAAGAGGAAACAGCAGTTGCAAAGGCCCAGTGGTGGAAAGGGTGTGGAATCTTTGAAGAACTGAAAGCAGGACAGTGTGTTTAGAGCTCAGAGAACAAGGGGGTGGGATGAGGTGGGAGAGGTAGACAAGGCCAAGAACGGATAGAGCATCCATAGGCGGTCATGTGAATTGGCTAAATTGTTTTAAATAGGATTATGACATAATCAGATTTTTATTGTTAAAAGTGATGTTTGTCTTCATAGTGAAAGAGGAATAAAGTATGTTCTCAGAATTAGGAAATAGACTCATTTTGAGAGATTTGGAGTATATTGTTTTTTCGCTCACTATTATCTCATTTATCACATTATATTATCATGTATCTTTGTGGCTATTTGTCTCACTCAACAGATGAGCATCTTGAGAGGAGGATTTTTAGGCTCATCTTTTTATGCATTAGCTCTTAATACAAAGTGCCTGGAGCACATTGGGTAATTGATCCTTGTATTGTTGAGTCAATGAATGGATGGGAGGGGAGATCTGAGTGAATGAATGAACGAACATTAGTGTTATGGACATATATGGAATTTTTTGATCTAGCTCAATTAGTCTAAGATACTTCATAGTGCTCAGATTCTTTTTAGAAGTGTATGTACTTCCTTGAGAATTTTCTATACAGTAGGTGCCCTTCCGTAGATAGATTTGATGTATGAGTGATTCATATCAGGGAACATGGAATTAGAGCCGCTTTCTTCTGATATATGACCTTCTCAACTCTAAAGGCAGTAAACTGGGATGACTGGTATTTTTCAGTAGCAAAAATGCCACTGGATCAGGATCTTCTAGGAGACCGAATTTCTAGTTGAGGGAATGAAAACTCTAGCAAAACTTGGATAGAGGGAAGGGGTGACTGGGAACTTAAAGAGGCGAAACATTATTTGGAAAGGATCATATAAGACGAATAGGGATGAGATGGATAAGTTTGGACCGTGTTAATTAAGGTCAATTTTTTTGTCTCTTTTTTTTAGGACCACACTGGCAGCATATGGAGGTTCCTAGGCTAGGGGTCGAATCAGAGCTGCAGCTGCCAGCCTACACCACAGCCACTGCAACACAGGGGCCAAGCCGCAGCTATGACCTACAGCACAGCTCACAGCAGTGCCAGATCCTTAACCGATGAGCTGGGCCAGGGATCAAACCCGTGTCCTCATGCATGCTAGTCACATTTGTTTCTGCTGAGCCATGATGGGAACTCCTAAGGTCAATTTTTTACGAAGTATCTAAACCCACCAGAGTTGTATTCAGTTTGTTCTTTTTTCTTGCTTTATTCATATATTTTAATCTCTGAAATGACATGGTATTTCATATGTTAATCGAATTTAATTGTATAATACAAATACAGTAACTATAAAATCTCCCTTTAAAGAAATATTATGGAAACCAGTATGGTCTTTATCATCAATAGTACCTTCATCCAGAATGCAATACTATCTTCTACTTAACCTAGGGATAAAAAGAAATCAACTAATTAGGACCAATTGCTAAGTAAATGAAAGCAAGATTTTTAGCAAAATCCCTAATTCAATTTATTCACCTTTCTATAAACATGACAAAATAAGTTGAAAATTAGTCACGAAATACATTGGTAAGTAAAAATTTGGAGCTTTCTTTTAACATTTAATAACTTAAGTACAAGATTTTATAACCATAAGTGTTCTACGTTTACAAGATAAACAGTATAGGAAATCTTTATGCGAAATAACCTAAGAAAATATTATCACAAGTGTAAGCAAATTAATACATAACAACTTTTTTAACCAGTTAATATAGATTTTACCCTCTGTTTATAGGAATCATAGTTTTAGCTGAAGTCCCTAACTTCTTGGGGGGGACTATTGTATTTTCCTTTGTGTCCAGATAGGTTTCATTTAGCACCATGCACCTCCAGTGTATTACAATGATATTTTAAATTATGTTAGAATATGCAATATTTATAAAACTCTTTTACTCTCAGATCAAGGGTAAATTTTTTCCATAAGGATCTGAACTTCAAAAATATATTTAATTTGCTATCTAAAAACTAGATTCAGTTTAAATGGAGATCTGACTTCTTTCATGTGGATTTTCCTATTCTCCCCTAAAATAACATAAAATAATTAAGAAAATGGAGCATATAGAAAATCCCAATTCCTGTTGTCGCTTAGTGGTAACAAACCTGACTAGTATCCATGAGGATATGGGTTCGATCTCTGGCCTCGCTCAGTGGGTTAAGGATCCAGTGTTGCTGTGAGCTGTGGCATAGGTCGGCAGCTGCAGCTCTTATTCAGCCCCCAGCCTGGGACCTTCCATATGCTGCAGGTGTGCCCCCCGCCCCCATACACAAAAAAGTCAAAAAAAAAAGAAAATTCAAACAGACGTATTTTTAAAGGTCCAATTGCATGGGGATGCTGCTTAAGGTTTCCTAGAGGAATGTTGTGATGATGTTGGCTTGGGGTTGTGAGTAGTGCCTCATTGCCTAAGAGATTTGATAGGTGACTGCTACATGATCCACACTATACTTTGTGTTTACATTTCATTTCTAAATGTGATGTCCCTGCTAAGTTAAAAAAAGAATTTTAACAAGGAGTAATGCTTATTGACAAGGCTGATCCTGGGTAACACTTCTGATGACGTCAAATCCAGAACTCATGAGTGGTCTCCGTTTCTTCCTATTTATATGATAGGATGTCCTGTTCATGTAGAACATTAGATGTTAAGGGGCGAGGGCTGTGTTTGGGGTCTATATATCATGCCTCCCAGCCTAAATTTCTAGAATATTTTGTTGTTGTTGTTGTTTTTATTGCTATTTCTTGGGCCGCTCCCGTGGCATATGGAGGTTCCCAGGCTAGGGGTTGAATCGGAGCTGTAGCCACTAGCCTACGCCAGAGCCACAGCAACGTGGGATCCGAGCCGCGTCTGCAACCTACACCACAGCTCATGGCAACGCCGGATCCTTAACCCACTGAGCAAGGGCAGGGACCGAACCCGCAACGTCATGGTTCCTAGTCGGATTCGTTAACCACTGCGCCACGACGGGAACTCCATAAATTTCTAGAATATTTTAAGTGGAGCAAATAATTAAATCCTGGGTTGCATTCAGATTACAGGCATACCTCATCTTATGGCACTTTGCTCTTACAGTGCTTTGCAGGTAATGGTGATTTTCACAAATTGAAGGCTTGTGACAACCCAGCATTGAGCAAGTCTATTGCACCAAATTTTCCAATAGCATTGGCTCATTTTGTATCTGTGTGTCACATTTTGGTAACTCATAATATTTCCAACTTTTTCGTTATTATTATGTTTTTTATGATGGTTTGTGATTAGTGGTCTTTGATGTTACTATTGCAAAAAGTTATGGTGGGCTAAAGGCTCAGGTGCTGGTTAGCTTTTTTTATCAATAATTTTTTTTTTGTCTTTTCTAGGACCGCACCTGCAGCATATGGAGGTTTCCAGGCTAGGGGTCCAATTGGAGCTATAGCCACCAGCCTACGCCAGAGCCACAGCAACACAGGATCCGAGCCGCATCTGCGAACTACACCACAGCTCTCGGCAATGCCGGATCCCCAACCCACTGATCGAGGCCAGGGATTGAACATGCAACCTCATGGTTCCTAGTCAGATTTGTTAACCACTGAGCCACGACAGAAACTCCAATAAAATATTTTAAATTAAGGGAGGTGCATGGCTTTTTAGAGATAATGCTGTTGCACACTTTAAATAGAGTACAACATAGTATAAACACAGCCTTTATACATGCTAGGAAACTAAAAATATTGTGACTTGATTTATTGTGATATTCCCTTTATTGACACATTCACTTCATTGCCACAGTCTGGAACCAAACATGCATCTCCGGTGTATGACTGTATTCCCATTTGACTCAGAATCCCTTTTCATTGTGATTTTAAACATGACTGCAGAGTTTGTGCACACACTGAAATCATAAGGCATCTTCAATGTTTTTGCTAGGTTTCTCTGTACTGTCGAATTTTGTTCCAAACATGACACTGATTCTCTATATCTCTCATTGTGAGTAGACACAGCTGCATACCACCTGAGAGTGTCTGGAGTAAGAAAGAGATCAGCCACATTACAGACAAATTAATTCAAGTTTACTTGGCAGAAAAAGTGATCTAACTGAACAAATCCATGCAATCAGATGCTTTTTGTATAGCAAGAGAATGGTTTTCATTGCAAAACATTTTATTTTTATTATTACCCACACTTTAGTTTTATCGCTAATGACACTTCCTCTCTTTTTTTTTTTTTCCTCCCCCTTTGGCTTCCTCTTTGGATGTGTATGGACCCTGTGAACTTGGCTTCTTCTTTTCTGGAACAGGTAAGAAATGACAATTTTGCTGCTTATATTTTCTTCTGTGCTTCGGTTATATATAGTGAGTAACATTACTTACCATTCCATTGCTACATTTTAATATGCTGAGAGTATCTTCCTGAACTTGAAAACTGATACCTCTGAGGATGCTTCTAAGATGAAATCTTTAAATTATTGATGTTGTACACTATGCAGAGTTATTTAGATCATGTGTTGGTATTTGTATATCAAGACGTTTTAATTAGAGGGATGGGTTCTGATAATTCGACTGTGAATTGATGCTTCCTTCCCTATTGTTGTAACATCCGATTGAATGTCCATTGGCAATACTTCCTTATGTTTTCAAAGCTGAGCTTCCATTTTTCTCTAGCTTCATCTCCATCAAGTAGTGGCTCTTTATAAAGATCAGGAAAATGCGCTTGATGAGTGAGAATGTGACCATGAAACCTTTCGTTGATCAAATAATCTTTTATACTGTGAATAATCTCGATCATCATTACGGCAGTTCTCCTTTTTCAAGTAGAGCATGTGAGTAATTAAAAGAATATTCTTGGCCCCTTTGAATGTTTCCATATCAGTCTTACTTTGGGTACATGTGAATATATTTCACACCACTCTCCAAAAAAACTGGGGATCCTTAAAAAGCACTTCTTTTTTTTTTTTCTTTACTCCTTGGGGAGCATAGATATAAAAAGTTTCAAGAAATTATGAATAATGCTACTATACATCTAATACAGTATATGTGGTTTTTGAGGCATATGTGGCTTATTTACTGAGGAGGCAGATTAGCAAAGTGTGTGATATTCAGAAATATTCCTGAAGCATAGTAAATTATATTACCGTGGGCATGTTAACCAAACCATTGCTTTACGTTCTCGAAGATGTATTTTTATATTATCAAAGTAAGAGGAAACAGCGTTTCTAGCATCTATTAGCTTTTTGTCCCCAAAGAACTGCCTTTGAAGTTATGATTTAATGTTATATCTTCAGCTTTTATCCAGGCTTTTTATAGGAAAATGACTACTTACAGAACAAGCTACTGTTAGTAAATAGCTTTTGACGTTACTCAATGGTTCGTAATTCATCAAGACACACAATAAACTCACAAGATTTTGTGCCAGGAATTTTTTTTCTGTATATGTCAACCTACAATTTTTTTTTTCTCAAATTAGTAAAAGATATAAACAAAAACAATGTGTTTCTATTTTTTGACTACCAACTGAGAAACATTGAAATAAATTTTGTTCTTAATTATAGTAATTAGCTCATTGTAGCTCCTGGTGAAATTCTTTTTATTCCTCAATATTTTTTTTTTTTTTTGTCTTTTTAGCGCCGCACCCACAGCATATGGAGGTTCCTAGGCTAGGGGTCTAATTGGAGCTGTAGCCGCTGACCTACGCCAGAGCCATAGCAACGCCAGATCTGAGCCATGTCTGTGACCTACATCACAGCTCATGGCAATGCTGGATCCTTAACCCACTGAGCGAGGCCTAGTCGGATTCATTTCCACTGTGCCACAACGGGAACTCTTCTATGTTTTCTTAAAAAAAAAAAAAAAAAAAGTCTTTTAACAGGACTGCTTCTGTGTCTTGTGATAGTTGCATCTCTATCTTTAGGCAACGTTGTAAGTGGAAAATAATATTAATATGAATCATAATAAGAGCTAACATCCTTTAAGAGCTGCCTAAGTGCCAGGCACTGGTGTTTGTTTATTTAAATCACACATGGGCACACACACGTACTCCTATACTTCTTATGTGTTTGGAGCAGATTTTGTTGACATTTAAGGAAAAGACTACATTTATATCATAGCATATCAAATAATACTATTCTTAAAATGTCCTCCTCCTCGTAGCTCAGCCAATCTTTTTTCCTTCTCCTTCTCACTTCTGCTCTTTCCTTCACATGTACAGAAATATATTTAATTCTGTTTTCTTATGTAGAGCAAATTAGTTTCATCCCATTCTTCCCCTCTCAGCTCTGAGCCGCATTTTGTGTTTTAAAGAAACCTAGCATTCAATAGCTTCATGTAAGGACAAATATATTAAATTTCTGAGGAGTAGATCTTTCAGTAAAAGGGACAAGAATTATAATCAATCATGTAATTTCATGGCGTTAGATTCTTTAAAACATTTGAATGGAGCCACAGCTGAGCTTAATTCAATGGCAAAACATCTGTAATTAGTTTAGACCCAGCATCTTAATCCTAGAGCTGTTACATGTGTTTGGTGTGCCACAGCCTAAAAGCATCTATTTTCATGGTAGACTCTTAAAGAAGAAAGTAGAACACATGTACACGAATCTAAACCTCAGAGAAGGAACTGAAGTCTGAATTGTCACAAGTAGTTCAACCATAAACAAATATTTTCGATGTATTTTTAAAGGTCATAAATAAAAATAAATGTGCAGGGCAGAATTTCCAGCCTATTAAAATGAACAGTCTTACAATGCTAAAAGATTTATGAAATGACTCTTTTGCACTGACCAGACGACAAATGCATTTAAAATATTAATACATGTATTACAGTGCTGAAGATACTGACGATATTTAAATGACATGGGTACAGACTGTCTTTGCAAATACTGAACCACTGCATTTCATGGTCATGATGTCGCTTGGGAGACTTGTTTCATGGGCTCGCCTGTATCATCTGGTCTATAAATAGAACTCCTCAGAATATCTACAAAGTGGTAATCCATTAAATATAGGTCTTCTCAAGGCATTACAGGGTAGTAGGCAAACTTGTTGATAACCCCATGCTCTGTTTCCATTATTGTACTAACACAGTCAGGCTGAGCTGCTTCCAGTCTTGGAGCATATTGTGCTATTTGTTGTCCTGGAAATCAATATGGAATCACATCTGGACATCTTGGATAAGCCATCTATGATGACCCACACAAGGGCCCTTACAGCTCCTGTGTATTTAGGACATAAGCACGTGGCTTGTGACTGCTTGCAAGCCTTCGGAATGCTTGCCATAATGGCTTCCTTGATAATCTGGTGGGGGCGGTGGGGGGTTGGGCGGTGGCCATAGGGTATAAGTTAGTTTTTAACATTATCTATGTTCCTGGACCAGTTCTGAAGAAGACCCCCCATTAATCTGAGTATTATACTCTATCTAATTATGTTCAAGGGAGATTTCATGTATTTGGGGGAATTAGCCTTTCATTTTTTTGCTAACTAAACACATTTTGAAAAGTTAAAAATAAAACCCCAAAGTAATCATTGCGGAAAGTTATCCATAAAGCCATAAGCATACCATTTAGTATTTCTTCCCCTGGTTACTGTTTTAGAATTCTGTGACAGGTTGGAGGAAATCAGGGACACATTTCTGAATACAATTAAGAAAAGAGCAGGAACAGTAGAGAAATACTATGTTTTCACAGGGAGAAAGGGAATTGTCCTAGCACAGAGTTACCAGTAACTTCATAGTTATATATTTATGTGCATAAACTACCCAGAACAGGGCAGATGTATGGTTATGAGACCTTGAGGGGAGCATGGTGAAACTAGGGGATCTCTGCTGTCTGCCCCTGAATGTGACATCTTTTGTAAATAGATTATCTGCCACCATCTGCTCTTATACTGCTATGAATGTGAGCCCCACTGGGGCAGTTCTGGCCATAAGTTATACCCTAGCTGTTCGCGGTATTTCCTGTTAGCCAACCCATGTACACATGGCTTCTTCCAGACTCGGTCATATGCTAAACTCTTTGGTGAGACTCTGGCTGTGGTGTTTGTGTTCATTTTGCCTTCACTTCTAGACCTTTCAGTTCCAGCCCCTCTGGCTGATGGATGTGTCTCAAGGATCTCCTGGACTACTTTATCATTTGTTTATTGTCTCCTCCCCCAGAGAATTAATTTATTGTACAATATGGATCATAATTACTTTTTATTAATAAATCTGACACTACTTGCCCAATGATGCTCCTTTACCTAGATTATCAACATAAACAGATGCAGAGCTTGTGTTTCCTTAGAGTCAGGGCTCATTCTAACTTCTACCCAGTTACTGGCTGTCAGGTTCCGCATGCACCCGTGTTATAGCTGCACTGTGTCTTTCTTCCTTGTCTGTGCCTCTTTTGGAAGTGCTTGGTCCAGTTAGTGGTGCCTGACACGTAAATGTGAATTGACTTCCAAAGGAATTCAACTAAGTGGAAAATAGTGTACATTTTGCTGCCCAACACTAGAAGTCTCACCTCTCTTGACAGTTGCAACTGGGCACTCTTGTAGGGCTCTTCTGCTTCTTCCTTGTGGTTGGCATGTGATCCACAGAGGCCTGATAGCCCATGGTGGGTAAATATGTCCTATGAATAAGTATCTCTTTGTGTCAGTCTAGCTACCTAATATTGTGAATGCCTGGCCTTGGGAATGAAGGCTGCTGTCTTGCTGGGTCATTTATGTTAATCTTCACAATTGCTCACTAGGCGTCATCATCATCAGTGATTTATTTATTTCTCCGAATAAGACAGATTTATTATTAAATGCTGATTTCTTAAGTCTCTCCCAAACAGAAAAGGAAAATCTGGTGTAAGAAGGAGTGGGCAGATCTAGTCTCAACCCACGGTTTGTTACTGGGGACTCACTCCAGTTCTGGTTCCCCTTAAGTGAGAGTTGTCATTAATGACGAGGACTTCTACATTTCTCCTTCTCAAGGGGATGTTTATATTCTAGAGGATAAAACTTCCTGATTTATCTCTTCCTCTCTTGCCTGTGGGTTGTTCCCAGGTCAGGTTGCTCTTAATGTTGTCATTTGCCCCATCCTGCTGCTACAACTCAACTCTTATTTCACAGATGCTACCATTTTGTTGCTAGTCCACATTCTCCAGGGGCTTGGCTCATTCCCACTGCTTTTGCTGCAAAACCCACACATTCCCAGGCATTGATTCTCCAGTAACTGGACAGGATCTCAGTTCTTTCAGCCCAGCTTAGAGAGGATAGCTTCTCATTTTACTTCAAAACTTGTCTTATTAAGGAACATACATCAGCCGTCCAGAGGTTGGGCTCAGGGCTGCTGTGTGAGACTATTTTGTGTCAGAGGTTCATCTTCTTCCCCGATCCTGACCTGGTCCTATGTTAGGGTGTATTTCCTCCAGCTCCTCCTTAGAAAGTTCTTTGCCTTTCTGGACATTCTAGAATGTTCCTCTTCTTCATCTTAGAGACTGCAGATAGACAATCAGTCCTAAGATATCTTCACTCTATCCAGCAGGGAATTGTTTTCAAAGAATGGCCCTTACCAAGACCAAAATACATGTATGTGGATATATAACTGATTTTGAAGTCCTCCATGACTTTTTGATGCAAATTAAAATTGATCTGAGTCTCCTTATGTATTGGCAGGAAGTGTAATAGCTACCCTATGGGGGATCCTCCTTCTCTCCAAATTTCCATGCAACCTGAGGGCTTATCCAATCCAAATGGGGAGCCAAAAGGTCAGTTCAATTTCCATTGTAAGAGAGGAGAGATTGAATCCTCTTCAGTTTGCTAATGCTATTGCTTGCGGCTGCCAAGTTGGGTGGCAGTTGACAAAATCATGTTCCCTGCTCTGACAGATGCTGCTAATTCACATCTCTACACTGGCCAAGGGCACTCTGCCAGTGTTGACTTTTGAGCAAGGACAACTTTAATTTCTCAGAGTCACACTCAGACAAAGTTGTCCTTTACTTGGCTTCCCAAGGTCATGGTTCTTGCTCTTCTGTTAATTTTATCCCTTTTTGGAACTAGAACCACTGTTTTCTTTTTTTCTTTTCTTTTCTTTTCTTTTTTTTTTTTTCAGGGATGCACCTGCAGCATATGGAAGTTCCCAGGCTGGGGGTTGAATCAGAGCTGCAGCTGCCAGCAGACACCACAGCCTCAGCAATGGAGGATCCAAGCCAAGTCTGCAACTTACACCACAGTTTATGGCAATGCTGGATCCTTAACCCACTGAGCGAGGCCAGGGATTGAACCTGCATCATCATGGGTACTAGTTGGGTTCATTACCACTGAGCCATGATGGGAACTCTAGAAATACTGTTTTCTTACTGCCCCTGGAGACCTGTACCTAGAGGTTGGGCAGCTCTTCTCTTTTTGTTCTTAAAACACAAAAGCTCTGACTATACCCATTTCCCAGACAGTTTATTATTCCAAGGGAGGTTACCTTAATGACTTTGAGTATCCTCTATTCATCCTTCTCAAATGTTCCCTCAATTATTTTAAAGTAATTCCCTGATACCTTTCTCAATAGAATACATACATAAAAGATCACAATAAATTTCTTTGCTACATATATAGCTAATAATGATAATCATTTAGAGTTGAAAATGTTTTACAGGGCTTAACATTATTAAATGAGGACTCATTATTTTATTCTTCACATCTCTTTTCAAGATCGATGTTATTGTATTTCTCTGTGACAGTATATGGCACAGTATGGGGTAATTTTTCTCTCTGGGCCAATAGCTTAAATCAATTACTCCTACCCTCTTGACTTTTATATATGGCGGGGGAAAAGTCAACATCCCAACATGCAAACGGAGCTGCAGTTTTCTCAATAGCACAATGTTAAATGCGTTCTGGTATTGCTTTGTCAAAAAACTCTAACAAAAGGGTAAGCTTTCTCATAGTTGTTGATTTTTTTCTTATGGCCATGTCTTTGAAACTTCAAATGACAGAATAGTAGAATGATAAAAAAAGACAGGTATACAAAGTTATGAGATAAATATCATGACTTATTAAAATACGAATGTCAACATCTCATATTTTTAAACTAACGTAGGGACTAAATGTTATTATAATTTTTGCACAGTATTTGTGACCTACGATCTCATGTTCAATACTTAAAAGCAATACGTTCAGAGTCAGGACTCAATATCTTTCATTCCTGTTTCAAGTCTTTCTTTTGTGCCAATGATTTTTAGCCTTTGTGATGTATCAGAAAAACCACTGGAGCTTTATGACAATTAGAGATGCCTGGAATTGCCGCATATTTACTTAATCACAATCTCTGAAGGAAGCATCTAGGAATTAGTACTTTTATCTAGGAATTAGTACTTTTATTAGTACTTTTTTTTATTAGTACTTTTATTAGTACTTTTATCAATGAGTACTTTTAGTACTTTCCCATTGGAAATGTTGCAGTATCAGTTTCAGAAACACCAAAACGTATACACATCCACAAGGAGAGGGATGAGAAAAAGAGAAAGTATGCTTTGGAGCACATGCCCCAGCACATGCACTGGAAGGACGCAGTAGCTTGGGGTATTAACAAAGAGGTAAAGGCATAAACCCGACCATTATATTGTTCCTGGTCCTGCTAATAATCTATGCTTCAATCAATCTAGCATTGTTTGGAGACCTTTTTTTGAGACCTCTCTTTGATGCATGCTAAGGAATATGCAGTATGAAGAATACTTAGGGATATTTTTGCTTTTAGGGCAAGTGGAGTTTGCCTGCATACCCTAGTGGGCGGGATTACGTTGCTGCAGCCCCTCCGTTTCTCATGTTTTGCCCTGCTTCTTCCCTTCTCCCAGCTGGCCTCCTGCTTTTCTTCGTATTCTCTGTTGATATCTTTCTCTCCTCCTGACTGATGTGGCACTGTTTCCTTTTCTGCAGTCACCCTGAGGGAGTTTTTTATGTTCTTCCTCATCCCATGTATGTCACCCAGTTCTTGTTAAATATGTTCAAGAGTTTACCTGTGCAGAATTTGTTAATGGAATGAGAAATTTCCTCTCAATACGAGCACCAAGGATGCTATTTTAGGAGGATTTTTGTTGTGAGAAGCTCTTGTCACTTGTAAGAAGTGTCCCGCTCTTCTTGTTTTTATTTTTTATTTTTATTTATTTTTATTTTTTTGCTAGCTACCGGGTCCCCTATTGCCAATATTTTCTAATAGGCTTCATTAAGAGAAAACACCTTTACTTTACAGTTACCTCCTTAGAATTTTAATGGTGCCGTAATCACGGAAAACTTGCGGCTTTCCATCTTAGGTGGAAAGAATTGATGAGGAAAATGGCCATAGAGTAAGTGGAGAGATTGTTTTTGTTTTGGTGATGGCTTCTTTTAGTGATTTCTTTAATCCTGTTCAAGCTAAGATTATTAAGAGCTTAATGAAAGGAGCACATTGCCTCTTTACTTAAAGAGCCATTTAATGAAGACTCGACTATCGTTCCAGCCTGGGGCAGGGAGAGTGTAATTGATATGGCTTTGTAGTTGGATACATGTGAGGCCAAGACATCCATCTTAGTAATTTTGGTTATATCCCTTTGCATACTAGATTTGTGAAAAATATGCGTTTGAACAAAGCTTGCTTTTTAGGAAACTCATTAGGTTTTGAACTTTTCATAAATAAGCCCGCTACCCTCACAAGCAGACAATGGTTCACCTCACCCCTTTGGCATGAGGCCTGGACACAGTACACGTGAGCTGTCTGGTCCGCATCCAAGACATTGTTGGCCAAGCCACTCTGGTTAACTGGGTTGTCTAAGGGCAGGCAGAAGGACCCCTAGGTGGGAGGTGGCCACAGCAGAAAGAGGGTGAGAAGAATGAGCAGCGAACCAAAGAACACTCACCACAGTGAGTTCCAAGGAAACTTTTCAAAGAAACTTTCCTAAACAAACTATGATATATCCTTACAATGAAGTATTATTTGACCATACATGAAATGAAGTCCTGACACATGCTGCAACATGGATGCTCAGTGAAGGAATCCAGTCACGTAGGACTATATAATGTATGATTCCATTGATATGGAACATCCAGAATAGGCACATTTATTAAGGCAGTAAACACCAGGAGACACTCCATGGAGCACAGTCCAGCGGAGCCCATTCTGTACCTCATTTGAGATAGTTGGGAAAGTTGAAGAAGAGTGTGGGAGGAGACAGATCTCTTTCTGCATGGCCTCTCCATGTGATTCATGGGGGCATCATGGTCTCAGGTAGTGAGATCTCTTACTTGACAGGTAGCTTCCAGGAGAAAAAAAGCCCTGGAATGTCACATCTGCAGTATTCGACTGGTCAAAACCTGTCAGAAGGCTTGCCCATTGAAGAAGAGGGAATACACACTCCCCCTCTCAAGGAATAAAGCAGCATGGGTGTACTAAGGGGAGGGAGTTGATAGCGGTATCTTTGGAAACAAGTTCCCAAAGCTTTGTTTAGGCATTCATCGGGTGATGTGCAATATTGGGTTATTTCCACCTTTTGGCTATTATGATAATGATATGAATACCCATGTACAAGTTTTTGTATGAATATTTGTTTTCAGTTTTCTTGGATATATACCTGTGAGTCGAATGACTTCTGTTTTAAAAGCATCACTCTGTCTACTGTGCTGACAACAGACCAAAGGTCATCGAAAGTAGAGGCTATGGCCGTAACCTAGATGAGAGGGGATGGCGACTGTAGGATAAACTGTCATTAACCAACAACAAGTTCTAGGATATTACTGATCCATGGTCCCCTGGTGACAGCTACTGCTCACGATGAATACCTTCCCAACACATCGACATGTCTGCCTGCTATCCTGAAAATGGCACGAAAAACCCTGTATTTAATAGATTAGCACTCGGTAGTTTTCTGGAGAGATTTTCTATTCATAGATCAATAATATTGTGCTGGTCCAACATGAGATGTATTAAAATGCAATTGCCCAATAACATAGAGCCGTAAAACATAAATGTTGTTGCTTTGCAAAGATACATTTGTGGCCACTTTTACATGATTTCGCCAGTTGTAGAATTCAGCTGTGGAATTCATTACCACTTATGATACATCTTGGCCGTCTCTTCTTTGGTAAAGCGAAAGTTTGAGTGGAATGAATTATGGAAGGAGATGGAGAGCAATGCAAAAAATAAAGCCAGTACATCTTCTGAAGATAAAATGTCTTCTGGAGGTGATAGGAGAGCGATGTCACAAGCCACATCTGTTGAGTTCCGATGCCTCAGGTTGTACTCTGCCTATGCTGCTGTTTAGAACCTTATGATCTGCTTGGCAGAAGGTTGTCTATTCCTTGAGCACCCACAGCATATCAAATTGGCATCTACATAGAGGAAAGTGGAGTAAAATGTACTGAGTGCCTGCTACTTTACATACATTTTTTCACATAAACCTTGATTATATCCTCTTAGCAGATGTTGTGGTAAGAGAAAGGATTCTGGGGCCAAACTCCCTGGCTTCAAATTCCACTTCATAGCTGCTCTCCTTGGGCACTTTATGTAACTGCACCAAGCTCTGTTTCCTTACTTGTAAATGGGGGTAAAACTAATATCCTACCACATAGGGCAGTTGTGAGGATTAATATGTTCAAAATCCTTAGAGCAGGACCTGGCCCATAGTGAGAGCTCCATGAACCAGTACGTGAACTAAATTCTGGCAGAGAGCCTGGGTTCTTTCCATCCATCTCACATGCTGCCTCTTCTCAGCACATCTTAAAACAACACACTGCACATGATGTATTGCTTTCCTAATTGATCTATTACACTCCTGATATGCTAAGAAATCCTGGTGAATATAGGAATGTAGGGTCTGTAACACATCAAATGAGTCCAGTTGGATGTGTTGGTTGGTTAGCCATTTTGTGAACTTGGCCTTTGACACATACCACAAAACTTTTGTAACCTAGCATAACATTGTAATGGTGAATGAAGCAAAATTTCAAGGAAAAGTGAGCCTTAATTCTTACTGTTCTGTATAGTCTTGATTACTTTTGTTCGACCCCTTTCTTATCTCCTTAGACCTATAACCAAATATATGGACCATAAATCATGACTGTTTGTGAAGGCTTTGTATGACAGATCTCTGACTTTTTCTCCTCAAGGAAAGCGAGACTAATAAATAACAATGTTCTAACAACCCTCAGGTACCCTAAGCTCACTGTGTAGACTGCAGCATTCAGTGAGCTTACTGTTCCTGACCAGATTGGAGATTTATTTTAGGTAATATCTGAAATGCCAGTTTCTGATATCTTGTAGTTTCACAGTTCTCTGCACCTAGCAGGTACCCAGTAAATATTAATTGATTGGTTGATTGATTTGATTTCCACGGCTTTCTGGTTAGGAAAGTGCCAGTATATCCTACATCATCCATATGTGCTCATTTATATCATGTTATTTTCTTTCATTCAGCAGCTTTGGACACTGAGTAGGAATGGATCAAAAGATTCAACAAGTAAAGGGAGGTGATTCAAAGTACTGGTTTCTTGCTGATACTTTCTCACAAAAGAACTTTTAAAAATATTGTTATTTAGAAACTCTATTTATTAGCAAACAGGGTCAGAGAAGACCACCTGCTCTGTAAGTTTGATGAAATCCCAGCTCTCCAGTCTTTTAGGGGCTGGAACCATGACCTCGCCAGAAATGGTCACTGGTATCACATATATAATATTCCAAAGTAAGGATTCTATAGATGTTTCTGTAGGTGGCCTAAGCACCTGGAGGTCTTCTAATGCCAAGTCTGGAAACAGGAACAGGCACTAATCCTCATAAGGTGGGTTATGAGCCTCAGTACATTTTATACCTTGTTCAGTTAGGATTTGAATACAGTTGGCCCTTGAACAACTTGGGTTTGACCTTCTGGGTCTGCTTATATGTAGATATTTTTCAAGAGTCAATATTATAGTACCTCATGGCCCACATTTGATTGAGTCTGCAGATGCAAAGGAAATAGCATACAGAGGGATAGCTTTAGATTACATGAGGATTAAATTATATGAGGTTGCTTCAAGGTCAAGTGCATTTCTAAAATATTTTAGCTAAATCCGTATCTTAAACACCGCATGCAAACCCATCCTTAGTGTGGATGACCAAACCATGAACTTCACCAAAGAAAACCCATTTCTGACATTTATTTTACTAATTAGCAAAGTTTCCACGGTTGATTCAGGCCCTGATAACAGAATCCTCTCTAAAGGATGGTTGGACTGGTGTGAGCTTCCGTCCCTGGGGTGAGAATTTCTGATTAGGTCAATTGACTACAATTGAGAAACTCAATCTCACACTTACCTACTATCTATGCTGTGCACAAAAGAGCTTTTTTTTAAAAAAAAAAAAACCCAGTAAATGTACTTTCATTGAGCTTCATTTTGTGCATATTTTATGTGATGATTAAAACTCCTCCTGCATGTAGAACTTATTTTCTAAATGCTAAGATTGAATGAAATGAAAGGAAAAGAAAATTTGGAAAGCTTCCTTTTGTTGTTAAATGCCTAGCAACCCACCCCCAGGATGTTCACAAAGGGTCAAATTGACACCTGTTTGGAACCACCCAATGATCAGCATCTGCTGCCTGAGACCTAGGTCAGGGAGGTGCCTGTGCCAGTGTTTAAGTATGAAAATAACAAGAATACATGACAAATAATAAGAGCATCACATACGAAAGTATCCAATTAACAAAGAGTGGGAGAGTGTAAATGATGCAGAAGAGGTAGGAGGAGACCCTGTGATGTGACACAGCCCCAGAAAAGCTCATGGTGGAGGTGGGCCTTACAGGAAAGGTCGGATTTGTAACCAGAGGAATGAGGGAAGACATTCCAGCCTGATGGGATGAGTGTTCACTGTTAGGAAGAGGATGTGTGGGAACATGGCATGTTTTGGAGTCGCAAAGAAACAGACTTGCAAAGGGTGATAGAGTGGAGGGGGTTTGGACTAATCATAACAGTTCACAGTTACTGAGCGCATGTTATCTGTCATGCCATGTGCTGAATACCGTATCTCTGAATACATTGAATGATTCCCAAAACCTCATGAAGTAGTTGCTGAAATGGTACCCACTTTACAAAAGAAGATGAATGAAGGCGTGGCTAAGTACCTTACCCAAAGGCTGCATAGGGTTGCATAGCTGATGAGTGACATCAGTGGGCTTTAAACCAAAGCAGCATGACTCTGAACACTCACACCGGTAACTGCTACCCTATTTGGCCTCTCTGGTGGGCCAGTGGCCATGGTAGCTGGTGATATTGTGGGGAGTCTTGAAAACAGCAGATATTTGAAGCAGATTCTGAGCATGTGTCAAGAATTGCTTAGCAATGCATGTTGCCAGCAGAGTTCAGCAAGGCTTAGGATGTAAACAGGGAAAAGAGACACCCAGGGACAGAAGAGACAGAATCAGAAATCAGGAGGCACACAAAGAAAATAAGTTAACAGAGAGGGGAAAAAATGAGAAGAGTGGCTATGTTATAGAATGGTAAAGTGCACAGACCTTCATCTCAGTGCCATGCAGTGGCATCCTTGCTCTTTTTTGCTTTGACCTAGTCCCAAAGTACCTAACGCATAAAAATATGACCTTTACCTCTTAGAAAATGGGGCTCAATTTGCAACACCTTGGATGGTCTTGGAGGGTATTATGTTAAGTGAAATAAGCCAGACAGAGAAAGAGAAATACTACATGATAGCACTTATAGGTGGAAATGAAAACATAGCAACAAAATAGCAAATGTAACAAAAAAGAAACAAACTCACAGATATAGAGAGCAAACTAGTGGTTACCAGTGGGGAGCGGAAGGGGGGAAGGGACAACATAGGGATAGAAGATGAAGAGGTACAAACTGTTATATATAAAACAAGCTACAAGGATATATTGTACAATACGGGGAATATAGCCAATGTTTTATAATAACTATAAATGGAATATAACCTTTAAAACCATGAATCACTCCATGGTACACCAACTATACTTCAACCAAAAAAAGGAAAATGGGGCTTATTTCTTATTTTTTGCTTTTACTGTGTTTCTTATGAGTATGTTGTAATGTCAGACCACAAGTTCAGACATACAGTTGTGATAGAAGAGCTTACAAAAATGTGTTTTGCATAAAATTCTGTTCTACAACTCTTATGCAACAGTAGTAAAATAATACTAGAATTTCAAGATTAAACTGCAAAATGTATGCTTAAAATTCAAAATAGTAAATGACTGAAAGTCTAGATTCTCTGCCTACTGCTTTTGGGGAACATTTCTCCTGAAGAGAAAATTTTGATCCAAAGTATTAGATTATATACTCAAGCACTAAATTTTGGTGCCGTCCTCCCTGAAAGGGTATAAATAATGCTTATCTGACATGATGGAAACCTTTCCAAATTTTTCTAAATGATCTCCTGGAGCAGTTGAAAATATCTTCAACATGGGACAAATTTATTCCTTTGTAATTGCTACTTTACCTCCCGTATAATCACGTGGGAGAATTCCCCAAAGATTAGCAGGCTGTAGTTTATCTCCGTCAAAAACATGCAAGAAAATATGAACAGACAGCCTTCCATTAAAATGAAAAAGCACAGTGAGAACAGCAAGTGGATCATAAAAAGGGGTTCCTTTGCAGGACTGTTCTTCCCACCGGCCTCCTTTGAAGTGGAGCTCTGCATTTGGAAGACATTTCTGAGAATTCTTACAGCATAACTCAAGCTGTAAGGTGGAAGTTTCCATGGGATAGGACCGAGTGTGGTCCAGCTTATGCCAAGGGGCTTTTGGCCATACATCCCCTCAGCCCTCTCCATCATCCGGAGAATACTGATGTGCCAAGCACTCCGGAAGCGCTTGGATCTGAATGAATTGAGGGAAATACATTTCAGGAAGATATTTCCTTGCGTTCATCTGCTCTAAATATGCATTGCAGATCAACACACCTTCACGTGGTAGGATCTTGAGTTATTTAATTAAGGAATTTGGGGAGCTGTTTCAAAAAAGAAATTTTTTTAAGGGCCGCTCCTAAGGCATATGGAAGTTCCCAGGCTAGGGGTCGAATCAGAGCTGCAGCTGCCGGGCTACACCATAGCCACACCAGCATGGGATCTAAGCCGCTCTGCCTATACCACAGCTCACGTCAACACTGGTTCCTTAAGCTGCTGAGCAAGGCCAGGAATTGAACCTGAATCCTCATGGATGCTGGTCAGGTTCATTACCACTGAGCCACAATGGGAAGCTCTTTTTAAAAATCCTTTTCATATGCGCACAGAAAAACTACATGCATGGAAGTGCATCTCTCTTGCATGTTCTCAATAAAATATATGTCACATCAAGAATTGTAACTAAGTATGTGGTTCCGCATACTTTTTTTTTTTTTTGCAAAGGTTTCTCTAATATTTTTGCAGGACTAGTGTTTTTAATTAGTTTTTTTTTTCTTAAATTTAAAAGCTGCTGATTCAGGCTCTTTCTGATATTAATGGTTCTAAGTTTCACTTTGCCACTGTGTCTGTGGCATGTTTTGCACAGAATCAGTATTTTTTTTTTTCCTTCACCTGCCTTGCCACTGTGTGACCTTAAGGCAGTATCTTATTCTTTTCAGGTCTCAGTTTACCCACCTCTAATAAGGAGCTAAATAATGCAGGATTTTTTTTTAATAAGATTTGAATAATAGATGTCTGAAAAGCTTTTAGATTTAGGATTTGAAACCACTCTGTAGTTGGCAGTGATAATAGTAGCAATGGCTTGGATTAACAGAGAGCTTTTCTTCCAAAAGCTCTGATCTCTTTTATATTCTTCCGTTTGTCCTCAGAACACCCTTACGAAGTAAGAATGAGAAAGTATCGGCTTTCTCAGTTGGCAGGTGAAAAAAATGAAAGAGAGAAATGTTGGAATGAGTACTAATTTCTTCTATTTTAAATTTATTTTTTATTAAAATAGAGTTGATTTACAGCATAGTGCCAATTTCTGCTGCACGGCAACATGACCCAGTCATACATACATATATACATGATTTTTCTCATATTGCCTTCTGTCATGTTCTACCACAAATGATTGGAATAATTCCCTGTGCTATACAGTAGAATCTCATTGATTACTCATTTTAAATGTAATAGTTTGCAACTACAAACCCCAAACTCCCTGTCTATCCCACCTCTCCCTCTCCCCGTGGGCAGCCACAAGTCTGTTACCCATGACTGTGGGTCTGTTTATGTGCTGTAGATAGGTTCATTTGTGCCATATTTTAGATTCAACATATGGTATTTGTCTTTCTCTTTCTGACCTACTTCACTTAGCATGAGAATCTCTAGTTGTATCTGTGTTGCTACAAATGGCACCATTTCATTCTTTTTATGGGTGAGTAATATTCCATTGCATGTATGTGGCACATCTTGATACATTCATCTGTCGATGAGCATTTAAGTTGTTTCCACATCTTGGCCACTGTGAATAGTGTGGCAGTGAACTATAATATTTTGAATTATAGTTTTGTCCAGATGTATGACCTTCTGATTCCAGGAGCTCTTCCTGATTGTATAATGGCCAACCCATTTCCACTGCAAGCTTTGCAGGAGTGGGCAAACTTCTCAGGGAGGCTGTCTGTACAAGCTGTGTCCATCATTAATTTATGTCTTCAATTGAATTAGAAACCTTTTTGCAT
This sequence comes from Sus scrofa, assembly GCF_054392235.1. NCBI lineage: Eukaryota > Metazoa > Chordata > Mammalia > Artiodactyla > Suidae > Sus > Sus scrofa. Next base: position 73,124,647 of record NC_139393.1, read on the forward strand.
CTCTCACTTATTTTCCTGTTGACTGCTGCCCTTCCGTTTAGAGGGTGTCCATTTGTTTCAGGGCTCAATGCAATCACTGAATAGAGAAATCCATGTTATTTTCACCCCCTGTGCCAGTGATTACATTGTTATCATCCTGGATAAGCCCTTGTAGCAGATGTACAAATGTCATTATGCTGCGGTGCAGGTTATCCACAGGCAGGCATGGTGGTTTTCAGAGGGCTTCCACCCGTGGCAGTGTGGAACTGAAAACCAATCACTCCTCTCCTGAGAGCATCACAATTTCTGTAGCTGAAATGGAAATTGACAGGAGACATTAGATACAGCTGTACCTGATCATCGAGGGATAAATTATTTTGTGTAATTGTTGGAGCCTTGCTAGGACCTAATGGAATGAACATGTTGTTTTCCACACCCGTGGGTACAGATAGTCCTGGCAAATATTGTGTGCTTGGATTTAAAGATGTGGGAGACAGCCTGTTGACAATGAGAAAAATTAATTTGAACTGCTGATAAGGAAGGAAAACATACACAATGAATTAAATTTAATAGACTGAAAAAAAAATGGTTCTCCTGACTATTTCCATGTGGGAATATGTCAGACTTCATTTAACTCAAATAACTACGGATATTAAGGACGGCTACACTGCAGCCTCTGTTGGAATATTCTGTGTGGCAATTTGGTGCATCAGTCTTGGGCATTATTTTGGTTAAACTTTTAATGTAAAATGTAATGATGTGTATCCTGAGCAGAATAGAGAGTGGTTGGTTGTCAGGGACAAATCTGATATTGTTTCTGCTCTCTCTCCCTCGCGGTTGTGCATTTCCAGTAATGAACAGTAGAGTGAGGCGAGGCTCTGGTCGGGCTGTGCCTTTCTGAAATCCTAAGAAGAGAGATCTGATCTCCGGAAGGGGAGTAGGGTTTTACAACTAAGATCTCACTCCAAATAATGTTTGCTTTCAGAGTTCCCTTGTGGTGCAGCAGATTAAGGATCCAGTGTTATCACCGCTGTGGCTTAGGTCACTGCTGTGGCTCAGGTTGTGGCTTGAGTTCGATCCCTGGTCTGGGAACTTTCACATGCCGCTGGCATGGCCAAAAAAAAAAAATTGTTTTCAATTTTCTGCAATGAACATACGGCGTTGGAAAATCTCGGCACATTGAACTTGATTCTGTCTCCCTCTCTATCGGCTGACTTTTGTAACCTCATAGCTAATTAGGAGTCCAGTCAGTGTCATGACTTCCTCATTATTTTCCTCTATTTTATTAATAATAATTTCATTGTTCCTGCACACGTTATGAGCATCTTAAAAATGGAAACAATCCAGACAAGACAAGGAAATGAACATAAACATTCAGTATAATCATGACTAACCTTTGCTGGGCATCGTTTCTGATGTTCCCCTAAGCAGGTAGAGTGATTGACAAAAATAAAATTGAAATAACTTTAAAATGTATTATACGATATAAACTCTTTCAGCATTAACTCCTCGATTGACTTTTGTGTAACGCTAACAAAAGAAGCTGCCTGAACCTAAAGGAATTGAAACTCGGGCCAGTCTTTTCCAAGGAACATTGGAACCTCAAGAAATCCAAAGTGAAGACTAAGTGTTAAGGGAGAACTTTAAAACAAATGAACCTTCCACGGAAAAGAAACTCATGGACTTGGAGAACAGACTTGCAGTTGCCAAGAGGAAGGGGGAGGGAGTGGGGCGGACTGGGAATTTGGGGTTAATAGAAGCAAACTATTGCATCTATTCCCCTGCTGTGTAGCACTGGGAACTATATCTAGTCATTTATGATGGAGCCTGATAATGTGAGAAAAAAGAATGTACACATGTAAATGTGACTGGGTCACCTTGCTGTACAGGAGAAAATTGACAGAACACTGTAAACCAGCTGTAATGGAAAAAATAAAAATCATTATTAAAAAACAAGAAATTACAATGCATATTAGACCGACATGTTAGAAATTTAGACTTTATCTATATACACCCTGCTATGAAAGATGAGGAAATTACCACACTTTTGCTCTTTTATCTCCATCACCCACTCTTTTTATTGGTTGCATGATTAGGTTTTACATTATTGAGGCTTATAACACTTACCTTTTGCTGGTTAATAATAATCCCCATGGTTTCATAATTGTAATAGGATATTGAAATTAATAGAATGCTCACCTCAAGCCTTTCTACTCCTGGCTTTCAGTCGTTTGCTTTGATTCATTCCATAATTGGCCAAATCTCTTAAGCAGTAGCTATCCCCTGACTGCTGTCATTTTGGGCTTTGGTTCTAGAGGGTGAGTTAATCCTCTTTCTTAGTTCATGTGATACAGTCCCTCTTTTTAAAAATTATTATTATTTCATCATTGTTATCATGATTATTTATTCCCTAATTTCACTCTGCTCACCCTACCCCATGGATAATCGTTCTAATGTGTTTGATGAATATCCCATCTAATGTGTTTAATGCATATGACTTGGCTTCCTTGTCAAACACATACTGTTGTATTTTATGTAAGTGATATTATGATAACCTCAGTGAATTTCTTGCTTCTTCACTCAAAATGATACTTTTAGGTTTCAGACATGCTTCTTGTATAAAATAGTTGCTTTGTTTTCTTGGCCACACCCACAGCATGAGGAGGTTCCCAGGCCAGAGATGAAATCTGCACCACAGCAGTGACAATGCCAAATCCTTAACCACTAGACCACCAGGGGACCCTTAGTTAGTTGCTTTTATCTGTGCATAGTATTATGTGTAATTTATGGTACATTTTTGAGGCTAAAAAAGGCACTATTATAATTATAGCAGGACAAGAGGCATCCCCCGTGATTGCAGGCCACTGAGATGTGTGGTCCCCTCAGTGACCCCTTTTCACCAGGAGCAGTGACAGTTCTGCTCCACGATTTTGACAAAAACTTCATGAAAGTTATCTTCCCTTTGTTCTCATAGGCTTTACACTATCTTCCTCCCACTCCGATTGGATGATTCTAACACTATTGTAAAACAGTTTTTTTTCCTTCATAAAATTCTGTGGGCTGTGCCCTATTACATAGCTGTGTATGTTGTTTGGATAAATCTGAGATAAACTATATTTTTCTCCTTTTCAATGTATTCCCCTCCCCCCCAACCCTTCACTGGATGTCTGTATAATATCTCTCCTTGTTCTTGAAATTCACTGACTTATCACAGGTTTTTTTTTTGGACTTGATCTTTCTGTGCAATTTTTTCTAGGATACAATCTAAAGATTCAAGTCTTTTTCTTTTTTCCTTTTTTAGCACCACACCTAGGGCATAGGGAAGTTCCCTGGCTAGGAGTTGACTCGGAGCTACAGCTGCTGGCCTACACCCCAGCCATAGCAATGCCAGATCTGAGCTGCATCTGTGACCTACACCATAGCTTGCAGCAATGCCAGATTCTTTAACCCAGTGAGTGAGGCCAGGGGTTGAACCCATATCCTAATGGATCACTAGTCAGGTTCTTAATCTGCTGAGCCACAATGGATTTTTTTTTTCCTACAACCTCATTGAACCATTTAAAAAAATGTTTCTTTATTTTTGCCCTGTTCCCTTCTTTCTGAATACCAATAATGCTCACTTGGAGTTTTCTTTGTTTTCATGTCTATGCTCATTGCCATCAACATTTAAATATCTTTGCTAATTTCTCTTTTGTGTGATTCTCACCAGGATCCTGATTTTTTCAATGTGTGTGCATCCTCCTCTTTGTGTTAGAATTTTTATGTTTCTCTCCCTTCCACTTGTCTGAGCTCCTTCGGCCTCCTTTTTATTTTCTTATGCTGTCTTACCTCTTCTTTGAATTCTTGCATCTCTTTCTTGAGCTCTTTTCTTTAGCCCCATCAGACTGTCGATAATTTCTTTGAGGCAACAGAGGACTCTCTGACTTGGCCTGTGTTTCCTTGGGTGTTGCCTCTTGTCATGTATGCTTATGTTTCTTTATTCCTCTGCTCTCCCAGATTTTATGCGTCATTGTGTGGCTGGATCCTTCTCAGTGATTATTTCTGTAGTAACGGGAGTGCTGTTTACTGCAGGAAAGCATACATGGACCACGAAAGCAGGGTGTTTTGGGGAACTGAAACCATCTGAAGACTCTTGTCACTCAGTCTCAGTCAGGAGACTTCTCTCGGATTGGCCGTGCAAGGGGCGGCCGTGGCTCAGAGCACCGTTCTTTAGGTCATGATATCTTACCATTGCCACGTGACTCTCACCTGTCTCTCTTCTTCATTCCTTCTTCTTTGCATCCCATGGTCTCTCTGAAGAAAAGCTAGATGGTAAATAACAGAAACAGAGGTGTGTCATGGCTTCTCCTTTACAGTTTCCCTCGGATTTCCCAGAGTATCTATTTGTGATTCACACAGCGTCACCCACCTTAATGGGCATGGCCATGGCTCTAGCTCTCATTATTGTAATCCAAGGATCCCTGAATATTTACTTCAAGACTATCCAGGTAGGGAATGCCCTTGTGGCCCAGGAAGTTAAGGACCTCGCATTGTCACTGCTGGATCAGGTTGCTGCTGTGGCAAGGGTTTGATCCCTAGCCCAGGAACTTGCACATGCCATGGGTGTGGCCAAAAAGAAAAAAAAAAAGACTGAACAGGTAGATTGGAGAACATCTGTGCCCTGCAAGGGGTCTGAGGAGGTGTGCATCTGCATTTTGGTCACCTGCTTTGCCTTGAAGACATTTTCATAAAGTATGAATTACAGATGTGTCCGTAAAGTATACTGCAAACCTGCAATCCTCTATACAGAACACACGGGTAGAAACAGGGACACACTTCAGTACAGGGGTCAAGGATGAAGGATTATTCATTCATTTTTTTTGTAGAGAGTTTGTTCATTACCAGTTAGCATGACAGTTCTCACTCATTTTATTTGTGGTCCATACTCAGGTTCTATTTTCAAGTGGAAAAATAACAACAAAAATGCAGGGATGTGGTTATCAGCAAATTTGAAGTGGTTAAGTTGGCTTTTTTTGTTTAGGTGTGAGCAATTGGATGACTTATATTTGACTCATAGCCCATAGATATCGTAACGTCTAGATACTGGAACATTACGGGTTAACAGAATGTTGATGCAGTATGTATCATCACATATTGTAAGGCAAACTAAGAACCATAACAAGCAAATCCACTAATTCATCCAGTATTATTACTTAAGTAGATAGTGTAGTCTAGGTACTTGTTTAGGTTGAGGGAACACGGTGGGAAGAAGGAGGAAGTGGAGGAAGAAGTGGAGGGAAGGAAGAAGCAGCAGCTTTATGTCTTATAAAACTTCCCTTCTCATGGGGGTAGATAAATAAACACACACACACATACAGACATAAGGATCATGTAGTGTGCAAAGTACTCTGGGAACAAGCTAGGGCAGCAGACATTTTAAACAGGGTGAAGGTGTCAGGAATCTCTTAAGAGGACATCTTTGAGTAGAGATCAAATGAGAAACAGCCACGTGCCTCTCTGGGGAGAGATGCCCAAGCCGAGGGGTGAGTAAGTATACAGGCGGTGAGACAGGAATTTTTTTATTTTTGCTTTTTAGGTTCGCATATGGAGGTTCCCAGGCTAGGGGTCAAATTGGAGCTACAGCTGCCAGCCTACACCACAGCCCACAGCAAGGTGGCATCCAAGCCGCATCTGCAACCTACACCACAGCTCATGGCAACGCCAAATCCTTATCCCACTGAGCAAGGCCAGAGATCAAACCCACAACCTCATGGTTCCTAGTCGGATTCGTTTCCGCTGCACCACGACAGGAACTCCCAGAAATGTGCTTGAATGTGTAAGGAGAATAAGAAGGACACTGTGGTTGTATTTAGGTGGAAGAGTAGGCAGCGGGAGGAGACATGATCAGACAGGATTTAGATTTCATTGGAAAGCCAGTGTGGATCCGAGTAGGGGAGTGATAGGATATAACTTGCTTTTCAGAGGATCGCTCTGGCTGCTGTGTAGAGAATGGATTTGGGGAGGGCACAGGTGGAATATGGGGAAGGAAAGACAAAGACAAAATGACTGTAATAATTTTGAGAATAGATGACACCTAGTTCACTGCATTGATGAGGCTGGAGCAGGGTAGAATTTACTAGATTTGGGCTTTACATAAAAGGTAGAACCTGCAGGGTCCGGTAATAAATCCAGGGTATGATATAAAAGGTTTGAAGGAAGTCCCCTTTCAAGATCTTGGCCTGATCATGGGCATTTATCATAGGTAGTTTCCATGGATGGAATTGTATCTCCAGAATTTTACAGTGGAAATTGGCACAACATTGCACATCAGCTATACCTTAATAAAAAATAATAAAAATGCATCTACAGTAAATTTTTGCTAAGGTTGAAAAGAACTGGAGAAGTAGTAATAAAGTTTTCAAAAAAAATTCTTAAGTTGATATCCTAATCCCCAATGGGACTGTGTTTGGAGATGGGTCCTTTAGAAGGTATCAAAGTTAATTCAGGTCACAAGGATGGGATGCTAATATGACAGGATTGGTGGCCTTATAAGAAGAAGAAGAGTCAGCATGCTCTCTCTCTCTACTGGAGTATAAGGAAGAGGTCACGTGAGCACAGAAGCACATGGTAGCCACTGAGTTGCCAAGAGAAGCAGCCTCAGAATGAAACCAACCCTGCTGGCGTCTTGATTTTGAACTCCCAGCCTCCCCTGCTGTGAGAAGTAAATTTCTGGTTTTTAAGCCACTCCATCTGTGGTATTTTTGTTATGGCAGCTCGAGCAGACTAATAAGGTAATTCTGAACAAAGTACCTTTTCTTTATTTACTGAAGTATTTTGAGGTGGTGTTATTAATCAAAGAATTCTATTTTTGACAAGGTAAATTGGAGATCCTATTAGACATGCAAGTGATGCTGTCTAGGAGCAAACAGTTCAGGGAGAAAGTGTTGATAATGGGGAAGGTAAACTAGCAGTAATTTATAATAATAAAAAAAAGAAACCTAGAATAGCAGTTGAAAGTCAGAACTACCTCAAGGCAACATGATTGTGCATTAAAAATAAAGTGTGCTTTCTGAAATTGGTAAAAATTCAATCTCTCTTCATGTGCCCCTTCGCCCGGGAGGAACCAGCTTTGCAGTGTGGCACCTGGTCTCCTTGCTGCTCTTTCTCTTGAGTTCCCATTAACTTTAGGAATAATAGAGTGTTGGCTTATGAATACCCAATATTGGTACATTTGAATCAATCACTCACATGCAGTTCTACTAAAAATAAGATCTGTAGAACTTCTTGTTCCTCTATCAGGATCGAAGAAGGCAATTCCATTCATCAGATCCACTTGCAGCCTGGTGAGCGGGCCCCCTTGGTCCCCATTGTGGGGATCTGTCCATCCTTTGAGGCGGAGTTTGTGAGGTCCTTGCTACCCCAGGCCTGACGGGATGACCTTGTGTACCTTTCAGTACAGTCACCTCTGCTTTATTCACTCTGCATATGCCAAGTACATTCATGCTTTTTGCCTTTGTCTTTGCTGGAATGCCTTTCTCCTATTCTTGTTTTTGCAAACGCCTAGGTATCTTCCTCCTTTAGGGTTAGGGTTAGGGTTAGGGGTTAGGGTTAGGGTTAGGGGTTAGGGTTAGGGTTAGGGTTAGGGTTAGGGTTAGGGTGCCTCCTCTAAGAGACGACCAGATTCCTTAAAGCAGAGATAGGCTCTTTGTGCTCTATGCTCCTAGTTCAATATTGTGCAGAGTTCTATTTAGCAGTTCGTGTATTGCAGTTATTATAATATACTCTTTTGTTTGTCTAGATGGTGATGAGAAAGATAGTTAGCAGCATTAGCTCTTATGACAGACTCTATGGCTGACCTGATTCTATTTACTTAACCTGTATGTCTCATCTCTATATTCACTTCTTTTGAGCCCTGAATAGCTACTCAATAAATATCTATTAAATGGCAAAGCATTTTTCATCCTTGATGTATTTTGATGACATTTAAATATTCTTGAATTTGCCTTTCTTAAACTTGACGTATAGTTGATTTACAATATGTTAGTCTCAGGTATACAACATAATGATTCAAAATTTGTATAAATTATATTCAACTTACAGTTATATTGACTGTACTCCCTGTGCTGTACAATATATCCTTGTAGCTTATTTATCTTACACACTGTAGTTTATACCTCAGTCTGCTACCCCATCTTGTTCCTTCCCCAATGTCCTCTCTCCACCAGTAGCCACTGGTTTGTCCTTTAATTGTTATGACCCCATGCTCTTTTATTAAAGCCTCTCCTTTCTCCGGTCACTTTGGATTTCCTTGAAATGCTGCCTTTTGCATGATGGCGACACCGTCTCCTAAACAGATTTTTACTAAAGGGAAAGCAAGGAGACCTAGACCGTGATGAATTTCTTTCTGATTTGAGACCATTCAAATCTTAATTCAGTATGCCTTACATGAGGTAGTGGGCATGACTGCAAATTCATTGTTTTTTTTTTCCTCTCTCTTTTTTAAGAAAAATTAGAGTTGATTTACAGTGTTGTGCCAATTTCTACTATACAACAAAGTGACCCAGCCATACATATATACATTCTTTGCAAATTAATTCTTATTCCCTTTTTACGGAAAGAAGTTAGCATAATGTTAGTTAATTCACTTGCTCAGAGTATGATATTCAGAAAAGTAGCACTATTTAATCTATGTAATGTATTAGGTATGTTGTGTAGCACCTTTGAAACTATTTATAAAAAAATATCACAAAAGACTATTATCCTGGGCACATCACCATTACCTTCTCCCCCTTCAGGTGGTAAAATTATGGGAAAAATAAATTCTGCAAACATCTTTTTGTATTACTTGCTTGGGGTACGTAGCTATTTATCTTAAATGAGTAGTTAACTAGATATTTCAGCTGCAGGAATTAGAATGTCTGCATTAAGGCAGCAATAATGTAATTATTCATCTGTCTTGTGTCCCTATTAAAAGAAACCATCTCGTGAAAAAGGAAATATCTAATAACGTTTTGGAACTTCTTATTTATTAGGCTATTTTTTTTTATCATGCCTCGCCTTTATTCAAAGTCATCTCACAGTTCTCAGGTTGTTTTATGGAGCAGCAATCACGCCCAGATCATTTCACGTATTTCTCAAAAGGACAGGTCTCTGTGTTCTGGAACATTACCCTAGCCTTCCTATGTATACGACTTCAGAAAACATGTATTTTCACGTTTCGGCTGAACATGCCTTTAGAATAGACAGAGCGTTTATGATCCAAATATGTGCATTCTGTTTTATTTTTTTATTGGTGAGTTGTATAAAACGATAAGACACTCCTTTAAGAGCTATTTAAGAGCATAAGGCAATGGACTTCATTCCCCCTGGCTTTCAGAGATGTGTTCTCAGCGGGCAAGGCAGAGACAATCCAGATAGTCTTCTGGTCTCAAACAATGGTTAATGCTCCATTTGACTCACTTTGTTAATGACTGGTGGTCACAGTTCTCATTGAACTGCTGCTATTAATGACTGTTCCTAGTTGACTGGTAGGAAATTGATAGGGTTTGATAATCTGTCTGCTGGATAAGAACTATGGCTTCACTCAGTGACCTAGACACCTCACCTGAATTATAGGACAGAGATTGCCCGTTTTGAGATAGGTCTTGTCCCTGTGCTTTGAAGGACCGTGTCTCAAGTGAACTCTTACTTGTGCTGACCTACCGCTGACCTCCTGACCCATCACTGGGTACAGAGGAGCAAATGAATGAATATTTCTGAGCAGGGTCTGACGTGTGGATGTTTACTGGGTTCTGATGTTGTGATAGATGTGATGGGTAGTAGGCCGGCCATGGAAGGGTATATAAAAATGAGTAACAAATAGTTCTGCCCTTGGGCAGTTCACACTTGCTTGGGGAAACAACATTGATTTCTCGATTTATAGCTTAAAAGGCAGAATGGTATAAATGGATACAAATACAAGCTTTGGAGTCAGGCCGCATGAGTTTATATCCCACTTATGTGAGTTATTAGCTGTGAAACTTCCTGAATCTACTTTATATTTTAAGACATCCTCCTAAGGCTTGCCCACCTCCTGCCCCTTGGGTGGACAGAATTCTCTCCAGGTCTGCAGCCCAGTGTCATGCAGGGAACAGCTTTCCCTGATGTTGCTGGGTGATGCCTCCTCTTCCCAGGAATCCCTGTTCTTATTTTCCTTTTTTTTTTTTTTGGGATGGTATTTTTAAAAAATTTTATTGGGATGTGGTTGGTTCACAATGTCGTGTACATTCAGGCTTACACCAAAGTGATCCAGTTATGTATATACATACATCCCTTCTTTTTTAGATTCTTCTCCCATGTAGGTTATTACAGAATATTGAGTAGAGTTCCTTGTGCTATACAGTAGGTCCTTATAGACTATTATATATATATATATATATATATATATATATGTGTGTGTGTGTGTGTGTGTATATATATATATATGTGTGTGTGTATATATATATATATAAACAAACATACACACTACTATATATATGTAATATGTATATATTAATCCCCAATCCCAAATTTATCCCTCTCCCCCAGTGTTCCCCTTTGAGAACGTTAAGTTTGTTTCTTAAGTCTGTGAATCTATTTCTGTTTTATAAATAAGTTCATTTATATCATTTTTTAAAAAATTTTACATGTAAGTGATGACATGTGATGTCTGTCTTTGACTCACTTCACTTAGTATGATAATCTCTAGGTAGATCCATCTTAACTACAAATAACATTCTTTCACTCCTTTCTATGGCTGACTAATATTCCATTGTATATATGTACCAAATCTTCTCATCTGTTCCTCTGTTGGGGGACATTTAGGTAGCTTCCTTGTCTTGGCTATTGTAAATACTGCTGCTGTGTACATTAGGGTACATGTATCTTATTTTGGAATTATGGTTTTCTCTGGATAGATGCCCAGGAGTGGGGTTGCTGGATCGTATGATAGTTCTATTTTTAGTTTTTTAGGGAAACTCCATACTGTTCTCCATAGTGGTTGTACCAGTTTGCATTTCCACCGACAGTGTAGGAGAGTTCCCTTTTCTCCACACCCTCTCCAGCATTTATTGTTTGTAGACTTTTTGATGATGGTCATTCTGACCAGTGTGAGGTAATGTCTCACTGTAGCTTTGACTCCTGTTTCCAGGGATCTGTGTATTTCTTCACAATTTTTTTTTTTTTGGTTTTACTTTGTTTTTATGTTTATTTAACAAGTACTTTTTTGAACATTTCCTCCATGCCAGGCATTCTTCCGGGTACTTTTGTTACACCTGTGTATTAAACAGACAAAATCTCTATCTTTGAGGAATTTGCATTGAAGCCAGGAAAACAGAAAATAAGCAATGAAAAATAAAGGTAAATTATAAAGGTATGTTAGAAGGTGATGAGTGCAATAGGAAAAAAATTAGACAATGTAGACAGGGTAAAGGAGACTAGAAGGGCCAGTGAGGAGCAGGGCTGCGACTTACTATTTTAATTAACAGATTTGATTTTTAGAGCAGTTTTAGGTTTGTAGAAAAGCTGAGCAGAAAGTACAGAGAATTCCCATATACAATCTCCCACCAGTTTCCCTTATGACTATTATCTTGCATTAAATAATGTTACATTTATGAATGAATATTTATATATTAGCTAAACTGCTTAGCTTACATTGTGGTTCTCTCTTATTGTTGAACATTCTGTGGATTTTGATACACATATAGTGTCCTGTATTCATCATTATAATATCACTGCTCAAAAAATTCCCTGTGCTCCATCTATTTATCCTTACTTCCTTGTCCCAAATCCACAGAGACTACTGATCTTTTCAATATCTCTGCAGTTTTGCCTTTTCTAGAATGTCATATAGTTGGAATCATGCAGTATGTAGCCTTTTCAGACTGGCTTCTTTTAGTTAGAACTAGGCGTTTAAGGTTCTTCCATGTCTTTTTGTAGCTTGGAAGCTCATTTATTTTTATTGAGGGTTACAGTTTTTAATCAGGCAAGCAATGCTTTGTTGCACTTTGTTGGAGCATATATCCTAGTAACTTCTCATGAAAGGGTGCCTGGGAGGGAGATTTTCTGAGTCTTTGAGTGCCTGAATATGTTATATTTTATCCACACCTTTCACTGACCATTTGGGTTGGCATTAGCACTCTAGAATGATGGAATGCTCCCCCAGTGTTTTGAATGCACTGTTCCATTGCCTTTTAACATCCAGTGTTGATAGTGAAAAGTATAATACTCTTTACTTTGTGGATAATCTTCATGTTATCTTTTCCTTTGGACACTCAGGATTTTCTGCTAATCGTCATTGTTCTGAAGTTTCATAAGGATATGCCAAGGGGCAGAACCTTCTTATTTTCATTCTGGTCTTAAATTTTTTCTTCCATTATTTGTTTGATTCTCTCCTTCCCTCTGTTTTGTGTGTTTTCTATTTCTGGAACTCTTATAGAGTCAATGTTGACTCTCCTAGATTGAATCTCCTTCTTTCTTAAATTTTGCTTTATGTTTCCTGTCTATGTTTTGACTTTGTCCTGGAAAATTTACTAGCAAGTGATTTCTAACTCTTTGCTTGGATTTTATTTTGATAATTATAGAAGATAATAACATTCTTTTTCACATATGAGTCTTTCTTATAGCATTCAGTTTTTATTTTATGGAGGCAACATCTTAAATACCTACAAGAATAATAATTCATTTTTTTGAAACTTGTCTTTTGTTGACTGAATTTTGTTTCTTCCAGCATCAATTAAGTTGAGAGTATTTGGGTATGAAAGAGGCTAGCAACTTGACCCCACTCTTACTCAACCCACCCTGGTTTTCCACAGGCAAATTATTTAATTTCTGTAAAAGAAGAGATCTTTGGTTTGTTTTGCCTTGAGGTGAATTTTGAGCTGCTCACTGTCAATACCTGCTAGGATTGGAGATGGGAGATTAGGGACTGATGTATTTTTTAAATTACCCGTTTCATTTTCTATTTCACTTCCCACCTTTCCTGGCCTCCAGTGGATTCTCAACCAGGAAGATTGGTTGTTACCTCAACAGTCAAGAGGGCACAGCAGCTACTGAAAATATACTAAAGCAAAAGCTTTGAACATATTCCTAATGTTTGAGTACTGAACACACACACACACACACACACACACACACACACACACACACACACCACCCCAAACTCAAATTTTGGGTCTTTAATGATCTGTTTTGATATAAGTTATTTCATATATAATCTGTGATTTTGAAAGGATTTCAATTGGAAGTCCTAGTTAGAAGATTTTTCTTTCATTATAAATTTTATTTTGTGTTATCTCTATCATAAGTGTGATGAGAACTTGTAAAGGACAATGCATCTAAACGTATTAATTCACTTGTTCTACAACTAGGTGTTGTGTAAACCATGAGCCAGGCATTGTCTTTGGCTCTGGTGACAAAGCAATGAAAGGCATCATTCCTGAGCTCAAGGATATTGTACTTGAGTTGGTAGGATGTGCAAGTAGAGCCACTATCATGGTGCTGTGTATGCACCAGTCTAAAGAGTTCCCAGGACACTTAGTAAACACAGGGACTGATGATTAGAAAATGTAGGGGGTGAGGAAAGGTTTTTGATAAATTGCTCCGCTGAATCTGGAAGAGTTTTGGTGTTAGCTGGGAAAAGGGAAGGGAGAATGTATTCTGGAAAAACAGAGTGGTCAGCGAAAGATACAGAGCTTCCTGATCTAAAGAACTGCCACTTGTCTGGAAAAACAGAGTGGTCAGCGAAAGATACAGAGCTTCCTGATCTAAAGAACTGCCTTCTCATCATGGTGCAGATGAGAAGGTTAAGCTGAAGATGGATGAAGAACCAGGAGCTCAACCACAATGAGCTTGTGAGATGTGCTGACAAGCTCAGAATTTCTCCAAAGAATGAGGTGGGTGCACAAGTGAAGGATTTAAAATAGGTGGGTGTCATGATCAGAACTGCGTTTTAGAAAGGTCACGCTGGATGCTGTATGGAGACTTAGAATTCTTCCCTTGAGTCAGTTTGATACTGTGAAAGATTTATTTTATTTCTGCTGAGATCTGGCAGTGATACTTAAGGGCTAGACTGCCAGCTCACCTCCTCCTTCTAATCTTTTCCAAATCAGGAGGTATTACTGAAACTTCTCAACAAATTGGTAATTCATCTTCTTTCCCTGGTACCATTTCTGGGGCCGAGGGGGGGATGGTTAGAAGCATGCAGTGATGACAAAATGTTCACCTCATTCATGGCTGCCATTTTTGCAAAACTCCTGGTATGAAGTTGAACTCTTCCTTTATTTGATTGCTTCTGGTAATTATTATTATTATTATTATTATTTGCTGCTTATCATATTTTTCTTCATTTCATTAGGTTTAGGAGAAAGCAAATTCTTTGATGACTTAGTTTCTCTCTATCTTTCCTTATGTTGTGGTCTCCCAGCAAAGTAGCTTTTGAGCACTTGAAATGTAGCTAAACTGAATGGAAATATTCTGTAAATATAAAACAGACACTGGATTTTAAAGATTTAGTAAGAAAAATAAGAAAATATAACGTAGTCATGCTTGTATATTGATTGTGTGTTTAAATCAATATTTAAGCTATTAAGTTAAATACAATAGATTATTAAATATTTTCATCTATTTCTTTTTATTTCTTTAATGTGGCTTTTAAAAAACATAAAACTATACCTTGGGCTCATATTATATTTTTGTTGGACAACACTGACTCGCAAGACTCTCCTTTATTTATTTAAAAATAACACAGAAAGGGCATTTAGGGTTTTTTTTTAATGTACGTTAATTTATTCATCAAGAAGGTATTTAAGGATGATATTTCAAACCCTTTTCTAGGCATTAGTGCTATAGTAGAGAATAAAACAAAGTCCAGCTCTCGTGGAGCTTATGATTGAATGGAGGAGGCAGAAAATCAACAAGTTACCAAGTAAATGCATAATGGAATTCTAGTTAGTGATGAGTGGTATGAAGAACTAGAGCAGGGTAAGGGTTACAGAATTTTCTGAGGCTTGTTGGGGAAGATGGAGCCTAGTGTGTATAAGAGGATCATTCGAGCATTTTGGATGAGATGTCACTTAAACAGAAACTGGAAGTAATGAGGAAAAGCCACCTGGATAAACCACAGGTTGGAGCATCGAAAGAAAAAGATAGCAAATGTAGAGACCCTGAAGTGGAGACAAATGCTCTGTGTTCAAGAAATAGCAAGAAAGCCTGTGTGGCTGGGTCAAGTGAGGTGGGAGGGTGGCTTAGAGATACCTTGGAGAATAGGCTGGGTTGTTCTTCAAGTGTGATTCATAGACCCCTGGGGATCCCAAGTCCTTTCAGGGGCCTCTGAAAGGTCAAAACTATTTTACCGTGTTAATATTTGCACTCTTGATGGAAAGGCAATGGTGGTACCCTAGTGTCTGTCAAGGTGGTAGCATTAAACCGTACTCGTCACTGTATTCTTTATTGCCATTCAAGATCAGTGCACATAGCATCAAATTCAGTAAGAGCGACCTTGCTAAAGCAGTGCCATCATTCATTACATTAAATCATGATCTGTGAGTACATATCTTTTTAACATTCTTTGTAATGAAATCTGAAGTATGCTTTAAACAATTCTACCACATATCCAGATATGATGGTTGACTCAAGGAAAAGCACTGGTGTGATTGATGGTGAGCTGAATTAGCAATGTTTTTCATGGAACATCATTTTTTCCTTGAAATGCTATCTTGAAATTTTGGTTATTCTGACTTGGGTATTTGGCAGACATTTTCTCAATGATGAACTTACCACTTTGAAAGTGAGTCTGTCACTTGAAGAGAAACAAAGGCCATTATATGTTGCTGATGATAAAATTTGAGTTCCCAAGTGAAGATTAGAGTTTTTGGGAAACCTGTATCCATTTCCAGGGCAGGTACCCAATACTTGAAGACTTTTAAGACTTTACTGATGAGAATGGTAGTAATGTTACAAATGTGATTTTTAAAATATTATGTAGTAAAATTGTCAACATTTGGTGAATCTACATAACTCAATGAGCTGATAGTTTCCAGTGACCTAAGAAGAAGATTCATTCAAAGCACAAGATACACCAATAAATTTTACCATGATACCCTACAAAAATTCATTGATGAAGCTTCAGATTCTACATTGTAACTAATCATGAAAGCATCACCACTCACCAAGTTTGCATGTAGTACCAAAGACATATGTCCAGAATTATGTGAAAATGACATTAAAATAGTTCTCCCTTTTCCAGCTATGTAATTGTGGGAAGCCAGATTTTCTCATATCCTTCAACCAAAATAATATCAAAACAGATCAAATGCAGAAGCAGATATGAGAATGTAGCTGTCTTTTTAAGCCAAACATTAAAAAGATTTGCAAAATATAAAGCAATGCTATTACTCTCACTGACTTTGTTTTGGGGGGGTTAGTATCTTTTTTTTTCCCCATAAAAATGCATTATTTGTGTTAACATGCAGTGGATATATTATTGCTGACTATGAACAAATTAGTAAGATAATATTTCAAATGTTTCCCAGTTTTAATGTAAAATACAGTAGATATCAATAGATACAGCCCGCATGAACAAAAGCTCTTTGAGGTCTCAATAATTTTTAGGAATGTAATTGCTGCCAAAAATAAATTTTGAGCTCCTGAGACCAATTTGGGAATAGCCGACTCCGAGTGAGAAAGTTGGATTGTATTCTGAGAGTAACGGGACATCATAGATAGAATTTAGGTATAGGATATGACAAGCTCTAAGTTATATATAAGATATTATAGTAGCTACTAGAGATCAGAAAAGATTGCAAGAGAGGGTCTGGAGAGATGGAATCTTGGATCAGAGGACTGATGGTAGCTATGGTAAGAATACATTGGATTCAGAATATATTTTGGAGGTAGAACCTGTGACATTTAGTAATGATTGAGATATCTATAATATTCTATCTTACCCTAATTTCTCCATTTGCCTTTTTACATGACATATGTTTACATGAATTTATACAATTGCAACCATGGTGACCTTGCATTTTATAGTCTTCATTTTTTGGTTATCTTTTTTATTCTAAACTTTTTTCCATGTGGAGGCCTGATGTTTACAACTTTTATGATTTTTGCTTATAAGACATTTAGGTGATTTTTTAATATTGCAGATAAATCACATTGCATATATTTACATTTGTAATTTCTTTCTTGTAGCAAATTATTTCTTTAGTACAAATTCAGATAGGATCACCCCTACCCTTTAGTTATCAAGTTAACAGGAGCAAGTTGCCTATGTTCAATGATGCTCACTTCTCCCCTCCCTTGTTATGGAGGTTGCCAATAATAAAGCTGTGTGTGTCTAAGTGTTATCTGTCTCAATACCTCAAGAAATAAGATGGGAGTTCCTGTTGTGGCACAGCAGAAATGAATCCGACTAGGAACCATGAGGTTGTGGGTTCGATCCCTGGCCTTGCTCAGTGGGTTAAGGATCCAGCGCTGCCGTGAGCTGAGGTTGCGACGCGGCTTGGATATGGCATTGCTGTGACTGTGATGTAGGTCAGTGGCTGTAGCTACGATTCGACCCCTAGCCTGGAAACCTCCATATGCTGCAAGTGCACCCCCCCAAAAAAAAGAAGTAATATGAATCTAAGAATACAGAAGGTAACAGTCCAGACATCAGAGTTGGGACTGACCTTCAAATTATATGGTTCAAAGATTTGTAAGATCATTATGAAAATATAATAGACATATCATCATTATTATATGTTTCACAAATAAAGTTTGGGAGTATAGACTTGGAGAACAGCCCAGCTGACCTCCGCCTTGCCACCGTAATGGTTCCTGAAGCCCCCTTCAGATCCCCAGGTGTTTGTGGAACCTAATTTGAAATCCACAGATAGTGCATGCAGTCATCAACTCACATGAAATACATGCCTTCTCTGTGTCAGCTATGAATACCAGATGAACAAGTCCTTATTTGAAAAATAACCCAAGATAGAAGCTTTAGAACTTCATCTTAATTATTTCTTTACATAGGGGTTTTGTATCTGTACAGTCTCCAAATCCATTCTTTCTATTTGTGGTATGTCTTTCAAATCTGTCCCCTCTCTTCTGTTTCCAACATCACAACTTAGGTCTTTATCATCACTCACCTGTTCTATTACAATAGAAGCCCAATTGGCTGCCCTAATGTGGTCTTTTCTTATTGATAATTTATTCCCCTACTATTGTGGTCCCCTATGACTTGAAACATGGGAACTGATACTATCCATTTCTATTTTAAAATCCATAAAGCCATAACCAGTGAGTGGTTCTCAAATTCTGTGTGCCTTACCGTCACCTGGGGTCTTGTGAATATGCAGATTCTGATTCAGTAGATCTGATAATTCTGCATTCTAACAGCTTTCACATGAATCCTGTGCTGCTGGTTCATTGACTACACTGAGTGGTAAGGGTTTAGGCCACCCCACATGGCTTATAATTGCCTCATCTTCACAGCAACCTTCAGTGCTGATCAGAAACTTTCTAATCTATGTCAGTAGCCATATCACTTTTTACTTTCTCCCTCCTCTCTGCCCTCATCATTGTTCTAGTTATTAGTAAATTTATTTATGACAAAGTAAATTTTGCAAAATCCCCTTACCCGAGTGTTGTCCACACAGCCAAACTCTGAGATATTCAAATTCTCCTGGCTTGATGACAAATTGATGTTTGGAAGAAGAAGATTTTCCTTGGATTAAACCATATTTTACAGATGTCTTAAATATAAGACATGACACCATGAAACTCTTAGAAGAGAACATAGGAAGAATATTCTCTGACATAAATTGGAGCAATGTTTTCTTAGGTCGGTTTCCCAAGGCAGTAGAAATAAAAGCAAAAATAAATAAATGGAACCTAATCAAATTTATAAGCTTTTGCAAAGAAAAGGAAACCATAAGCAAAATGAAAAGACAGCCTATAGACTAAGAGAAAATATTTGCAAATGATGCAAGAGACAAGGGCTAAATTTCTAAAATATACTAACAACTCATACAACTCAATAACAAAAAACTAAGAAATCCAGTCAAAAAATAGACAGAAGATCTAAGTAGACATTTCTCCAAAGAAGACATACAGAGAGCCAACAGGCACAGGAAAAGATGCTCAACATTGCTAATTATAGAAATGTAAATCAAAACTATCACCCCACATCAATCAGAATGACCACCATCAAAATGTCAACCAGTAATAAACGCTGGAGAAAAGGGAACCCTCCACTACTGTTAGTAAGAATGTAAATTGGTACAGCCACTATGAAAAACAGTATTGTGGTTCCTTAAAAACTAAAGGTAAAACTACCATATGATTCAGGCATCCCACTTCTGGGCATATATTCCCCCCAAAACTCTAATTTGAAAAGATACATGCATCCCAATGTACATAGCAGCACCATTTACAATAGCCAAGACATGGAAACAACCTGAATGTCCATGGAC
Source organism: Sus scrofa (assembly GCF_054392235.1). Taxonomy (NCBI): domain Eukaryota; kingdom Metazoa; phylum Chordata; class Mammalia; order Artiodactyla; family Suidae; genus Sus; species Sus scrofa. The sequence continues at coordinate 73,144,077 of NC_139393.1, forward strand.
AGAAGAATGGATAAAAATGATGTGGTATATATACAGAATGGAATACTACTCAGCCATAAAAAGAAATGAAGTAATACCATTGGCAGCAACATGGATGTACCCAGATATTATACTAAGTGAAGTAAGTCAGACAGAGATAGACAAATCCCATATGATATCACGTATAAATGGAACCTAAAATGTGATACAAATGAACTTATTTGCAAAACAGAAACAAACTCACAGATATAGAATACAAACTGATGGTTACCAAGGGAAATGAAGGATGTGACAAATTAGGAGTTTGGGATTAGCAGATGCAAGATACAATATAAAAAATAAATAAACAGGGACCTATTATATAGTACAGGGAACTATATTCAATATCTTGTAGTAAACTATAATGGAAAAGAACATGAAAAAGAATAGTTTTATATATATGTATAACTGCACCACTTTGCTGTACACCAGAAACCAATACAACATTGCAAACCAACTATACTTTAAGAAAAAATAAATAAATGTCATAAAAGGAAAAAAAAACCCAACACCACCGTGTTTTACAGATGTCCCTTCACTACCTTTCAGACAAACTATGGGATTTGATTCTTTTCCAAGTAGTTTCTGTGAGATCATTAGAAGCCCAAACTTTCGAAGAGGAGTGTTGGGGGAACAACTCCATGCTGGCCAGGTGTTAACAAGCATCTGCTTCAATTCGTGAGAGTTACATCTTGAATTCTTTCTCACTTTATTGCTCTCCTTGCTCTCTAAGGGCAGGTCAGCAGGACAGAGGATGGACTGGGACCTGTTAGGGCTGCTGCAGCTAGAGCCATCCCTCTGGCCATGGTGGGACCATTAGGTAACCTGTGGACCTCTTTACTGCAAGCTATGTGGAAATGCCAGCTTCCTAGAAGGTGCAAGTGTATTGGCCACAAAATGCTTTTGATAAAGGAAAGTGGCACAGCGGCCCGAGGTCGTGGAAGCTTATCCTGAGAGATCCTTGGAGCCTTCAGAACCCGAAGGACCGCTGTTGGAGTCCTGTCCCTCCCAGACACACAGAACCTACGGAAGCTGTGTGCTTCGGGAAGGTGCCCTGGAATGCGCATCGTGATGCTTGGTTCTTCTTGTCCTGGATCCTACTCTGTTTGTGAACTTGAGCAGATCACCGAACATTTAGGAAACTCAGTTTTCACGCATGTGAAATGGAGACGTTGACTTGCCCTACCTGTCTCTCTGGGGTATCCTGAACACTAAAGGAAACAAGAAGCATCACCACCATTCTGCAGAGCAGACAACCACTTGTTTATTATTAAAGCCATTATAAATGGAGTGGCAGCTCTGTGCTGGTCACCACAGGGGGCAGATGTGTGTACAGCGTAGTTAGTGCTGCCTCTCTCCTGGTCCTTCGCCCTTTGAGAAATAAGCACAACTGGCCAGCATCAGTGGTATCACAGGTAAAGCTGGGTGGATGTTTTATCCCTTCTGCTTCTCTCCTGAATTAAACACACCCACCTCCCAACAGTCCATTCCAGAAACTCAAGCAAGCCCTGATGACCCCTGACCCCCACCCAGAGCATAGCCAGACCTCACCTTGCAGTCACCCCTTCTCTGTGGAAAGGCAACAATGACCATGACAAGAAGACTGATACTTGGTTTCCAGGACTTCTAAGAGAGGAGAATTCCTATTTGATGGGTCATAAGGGTTAACTAAAACGATTTACTCGACACATATGTTATTCCATTTAACCTTTGCCGCTGCTCTTTGATATACATTTTTTCCCCCAGTGGGAAATGCAAAGCTTAGAGAGAGTAAGAAATTTACCCAAGTTCAGAGTTTCCATCATGGCTCAGCGGAAACGAATCTATTATCCATGAGGATGCAGGTTCCATCCCTGGCCTTGCTCGGTGGGTTAAGGATCCAGCGTTGCCGTGCACTGTGGAGTAGATCGCAGAAGAGGCTCCGACCTGGCATTGCTGTGGCTGTGGCCTAAGCCAGCGGCTAAGCTCCCATCAGACCCTTTGACCCCTAGCCTGGGAACCTCCATATGCTGCAAGTGTGGCCCTGAAAAGCCAAAAAGAAACAAAGAAAGAAGGAAATTTTCCCAAGTCCTTTCAGGTAGTTTGGTTTTGCAAGAGAGCCGCACACTTTCAGCCCCTTAGTAATATGAAAAGTATGAGGTCTGTAGGTCCCAGCAGCAAATATATTTCTGGAAGCGCAGACGTCCTAAGAAGGGCTCACAGAAGAGTGAGCAAAGGCGTGGTCTGAATTTCAGTAAGTCAAAAAGTTCTGAAAGTGCAGAGGTCTGAGTGGGAACAAGGCAGGGGGCAGGGTCGGGGTGGGGGTTGGGATGGGGGTGGGGATTTTGTGCTGGGATTACCAAGAGGACTTTTCCAAATATTCCAAGGAACCCAGGTTTTGTACTCACACCATTGATTGGAGAAGAAAACCAGCCTGACCAGCCACACTCTCTGCCACTTTTGCTGGCCTGATGAGACAGCTCTCTCCAGCGTTTCCCCCCAAGTAGAAAGCAGAAGCCTCTTGCAGGAGGTGGTCTGCAGGCAGCAGGGCTAGGCGGGAGGTTAAAAGCTCTCACATAAGATGCATACTTAATGTGATTTTCTGCTTCATTCTCCTTTAAAGATAAACTGGGGAGCTTGAGTGTCAATGTTTGTAGCTTCATTCTCTGTTGTAATTGGATGATGTCGTTTGCATTGGAAATGGGAGCCAAGTGAAGTGAAACTAAAAACTTCTTAAATGGTGCTTTGATTCTTCAGGGGAGAAGGACCACGGAGACGGATGCGTTATTTGGCCCATCCCAGGAACATCCCCAGACCCTGTCAAGCCCTCCACGTTTATTGACTTAAGAACAAGCTTCCCCTTCCTCAGAGTTTCCAAAACGATCCTGTGTGTTATTGACAAATCATAATTTAATGGACAGCCTGATTAGATGGACACAATGAATTAGCAATCGGCCTGACAGCCATGTAAGCATTATGTTCTGTATCTGTTTACTCAGCACTAGGTGAAATGCAGAAGTCTATTGAAAATCAGATTTCCATGCTGCTTTGTCAAAGCAAATTTAATCACAGCCAGAACATGTGGCATCCATCATTTCCACTTCAGAAGACATCAACGGGGACAGATCAGCGACAAGGAGCCTGGCTGCCATGGCTGTCCTCCACTCACAGGAAAATTAAATTTAACTATAGATCCTTGATAAATGAGGCCGCCGAAGCCATCAAACATGATGACTAAGTGTTCAGTATTAAAGTAATCCCCAGAGCCCCCAAACTGGAAAGAAGCACAGGCTCATTCGATCTGGCCTTGAGGTCTTTGCACACATTCCCACCCCTGCTACGGACAGATAAATATGGGCTTTAGCACACAGCCCCAGGGGTCCAGAGATTATTTTTCTAGAAATCTTAACTTGGTCTTTGCTTTTCCAGAAGTTTCCATAATGGCTCTCCCAGTTGCTTATCCCATCTGTCTTTTCCTTATATACCTCTTTCCTTGCTCATTATTCTTTACCTCATCAGGCATTGATCATCTGGGCCCTAAAATGACGATTGGACCTTGATTGCTTTTAAAATGTTCCTTCTCTAGCATTTCACAATATTCTCCCCCAGGTTCTCACTCATAGGAAATAAAACTGTAGATGTAATTTTGTGGAATGCCAAAACTGTGAGCTCTTTGAGGGAAGGAACTATATTTTATTGATTGTTGGTTTTAATTCTCAGAACTTAGAAATTAGCACATGACACCTGGAGGTGACTTGATTAATGCATGTGGAATGAATGAGTACGTAAGTATTTATGAAGCTCAGCCAAATGCTCTGATTAAGAGCCACATATTTCTGAACTTGATCCAAAGGTATACACTGACTGGATTATTAAATAACTCAAGAGTAATTGTGTATACCTGCCTCTTTGAAATTCAGGTTGATTAACTGACTAGCTAACCCAACTGACCTTGATATGCCTCACTTTTCTCATGTTTTCAGTGGTGTATTGAATCATATCTAGGCCACGTGGTTGTTATAAGATTTAAAGGCAATAATTTATTAACATTGGGTAGTGCAGGGCCTTTGCCACATAAGCAAAGAATCAACACACGTGCATTGTTATCATAGTCAAGGTCATCATATCACTGTTCTCATTATTTATGTGTTATTTGCTCAGCACCAGTCTTGGCATGGCTGCAGATGCCAAGACTACACATAAAGTTTGCTCTTTTCCTAGAGAGAATTTCTAGGTGTCTTGGAAGACAAGAAAAAGACACACAGACAGGAGCAACAGTCCAAGGAAATGCGACACAGGTCATCAATGCAGAGAATTTCAAAGCAGGGCCTTCTCAGTTGCCTATGGACAAATCTGACTTAGGAGGAGAGGATCTAGGTCTTAAAGGGCAAGTCACACAGCAGGGACACCTGAGTGACACTGGGAATGGAAGCATCCACCACCTCGGAAGGGGTGGGCCCCAGCCTAACTTGAGTAGAGGGCTTGATCAGGGATTAGTGGAAACTTAAATTAGATAGATAGGGGTGGAGCTAAATTTGGGGGAACTTTTTTTTTTTTTTTTTCTATTTTAGGACCACACGTGCAGCATATGGAGGTTCCCAGGCTAGGGGCTGAAGGAGCCAATCAGAGCTGTCTCTGCTGGTTTATCCGAGCCAGCAACGCCAGATCTGAGCTGTGTCTGCCACCTACACCACAGCTCACCGTAATGCCAGGTCCTTAATCCACTGAGGAAGGCCAGGGATCAAACCCGCATCCTCATGGATACTAGTTGGGTTCATTAACCGCTGAGCCATGAAGAGAACTCCAATGCAGGGGAGCCTTGAGGGCGAGATAGAGTTTAAACTTGTGGCTGGATGTCCATGCATTGAGATCCATTTTAGGTTCTTCCCCAGGAAGTCACATAGAAAAGTGAGGTTCTTGAAAGAGTCACGAATGTGAATGAGGGTGTGATGCTGCTTGTAAGAAATGAGAAGCAGGGTTTGCTGCAGCAGCCAGGTCTGAGATAAGGGAAGAGGGATGAGGGACAAACATGAGCATCTCTCTGCACTTTTCAGAGAGAAGAATCCATGGGTTTGGGTGACCCTCTGGCTTTCATTGTCCGACAGTGACCAGCCCATCGCTGGGGCCCTGGGGGGAATAAATCCCCTTTCCTAAGCTAATACTGGGAGAAGGGCAAGGTAAGTTCCCCCCACTCCAAATGGATTGACTTGCTGGAATAATTGTTAAGTGTTAGTAATTGAGAACAACTCAACAGCCTGAGAGCACTCTGCACATGGAGGTATATTTATAACTCTTTTTAACCTCATCAAATGCCAATTTAAAAACTTAGAGTCAATAATCAAGCACATCTTAACTCCCCTGAAAAAAATTACAGTGCACTTAAGTATACCCCTGCACTTAAATCTTCAACATGAAGCGTTCAAAAGCGTTTGGACTAAGTAAATGTACTGTCTACCTTCTTAGCAGATTTACATAGAAATTTTTCAAAGTTGTTATGAAATTGTTAAAGCATTTTTCTACTATCTCTTGGAATCACTTAGAAGCTTTGGCAGAAATTGTTGTCTTTGGTCTAATCACATATTTCCAAAGGCAGTTTACAAACATGTTATTTTGCTATTTACTAATTATATTTATTTGATACACCAATCACTTAATAGCCTCTGGCTGCATTTACAAATAGTATTGAAAAAGCTCCCGCTGTTACACTTATAATTTATTATAGACAACATAAAAACAAGATGCTCTCTCTCCACATGCATAGCGCACACAGGGATGCTTTAGAGACAAGCTCTGTACATATCCGGAATGATCAACTATAAAGGGCATTCTTAGCTGAGGGCATTAGTTTCTTTCTAGACAGCTGGAAATTGTGGCTCTTCTCCATCTGTGCTTGAGGAGGGGAGAGGCAAAGTGGTGCTGGCAACGCTGTCTTTGGTTGGCCAAGCAAAGTGGAAAACTGTGGTCCCCCAGGGACAAGTTAAGTAAATGCCATTCTCGTTTTAGGAAAATCTGAAACAACCAGATAGCATGTGGTCCTGTGGGCTCTTGAAGAGTCTGTGTTAGAAGTTCCCTGGTGGCTGAGTAGGATCACCAGGGATGTTGTCACTGCATTGGTCAGGTTGCTGCTGTGGCGTGGGTTCAATCCCTAGCCCTGGAACTTCTGCATGCTGCAGGCATGGCCAAAAAAATTTAAAAATAAAAAATAAAGAGTCTGTGTGTGATGAGCAGTACTTTCTCCATGATTAATGATGCAAAAGAAGACCATCCCATGTGGATACTACCTAAGATGTGTGGTTTCAGAAGGATGCCAGTGGGCTACTTTTGCAGAGACTTTTCCGGTTACCTAGACTTGATGGTCCTCCCTTTTATTATTTTTTAAACTTTTATTTAGTTTTTGATTTTTAGGGCTGCACCTGCAGCAATGGAAGTTCCCAGGCTGGGGGTCGAATCAGAGCTGCAGCTGCCAGCCTACACCACAGCTACAGCAATGCGGGATCTGAGCCATGTCTTCAACCTACACCACAGCTCATGGCAACATCGGATCCTTAACCCACTGAGCAAGGCCAGGGATCAAACCCATAGCCTCATGGATACTAGTCAAGTTTGTAACCTGCTGAGCCACAATGGGAACTCCATGGTCCTCCCTTTTATAGCCTCTTGTCTTTTAACAATTATTCTTTGAACATTTGTAGGCCTTTTGTTCTCTGTACGATGTGAGAAGCCATTGAGAAGCTTATACTCTGGAAGTTAGACTAAAGTATTTCTCTCTTGCCTCCAAGACCCAAGGAAAACTCTCCATCCCAAGCCATGACGAAGACAGGTCCCCATTCTCTGTTTCATATTCATCCCATTTTGAGCCTTTATTTCTCTGTGCTTCTCCCTCATCCGAACTATCCCATTACTCATTCCATTACTTATGTATTTCTTTCCATATAGATTTTAAGATCATAAGCCTTTCTTAGGACAGGGAATGTGTTTCATACACCATTGTTTCACTGCTTTACCTAATGATTGATAGGGTGCTATTCACATTATCATAGGCTAATTATAATACAAATAGAAGGGAATTCCTGTTGTGGCTCAGTGGTAATGAACCTGACTAGTATCCATGAAGACACGTGTTCAGTCCCTGGCCTTGCTCAGTGGGTTAAGGATCCCAATTGCCATGAGCTGTGGCGTAGGTTGTAGATGCTGCTCAGATCCCATGTTGCTGTGGCTGTGGCCAGCAGCTGTAGCTCCGTTTTGACCCCCAGCCTGGGAACTTCCGTATGCCCTAAGTGTGGCCCTAAATAACAACAGCAACAAAATTACAAACAGAAAAAAAATCGTCTTAGCCTGGCTCAGTTAATTTCATTTATGTGTCTTAAGCCAGGCACTAATAAATAAACCAATGCTAGGATTGATACATTTTTAAAAATTTATTTTATTGAAGAATATTTGATTTACAATGTTGTATTCATTTCTGCAATACAGCAAAGTGATTTAGTAATACGTATGCCTACGTACCTATATATATTCTTTTTCGTATTCATTTCCATTATGGTCTATCACAGGATATTGGATATGGTTCCCTGAACTGCAAAGTAGGACCTTGTTGTTTATCTCTCCTGTCTATAATAGCTTGCATCCGCTAATCCCAAACTCCCAGTCCATTGCTCCCCAGATAGCCTTCCCCTTGGCAAACACAAGTCTGTTCTCCATGTCTGTGAGTCTATTTCTGTTTTGTGGATAAGCTCACTTATGTCATATTTTAGAGTCCAGCTATAAGTGATATCATATGGTATTTGTCTTTCTAACTTAACTTCACTCAGTATGATAATCCCTAGGTGGGACTGACAGACATTTTTGAGAGGAGGGTGGATGCCAGGTATCTGTTATATAAATGGGAAAGGGAGAGAGTTTGCTTCTGTTTGCAGAGGCATGTGTTCAGAGACAGGTATGGTATGGTGGGAGGTATGGGTGAGTAGGGATGCTTTCAAATGAGAGAGTACCAGAAAAAAGTGGAGGGAGTGAGATAAAAACACTGTTCCCTTCAACCTTAAAATTCTGCTGAAGGCTCAGCATACCTTAAAGGTTATGCTCCATGTACCACAGATGCAGATGAAACAGATGCTAATGCAAGTGTGATGCTCACACCCCATACTTCAAAAATAGGAAGAACCAAACACTAATCATAGCTGGAGGTGCCTTGTCTTACATGTTATCACAACAACATTTTGAGGGAATTTTACTACACATTCCAAATAAGTAATGTGATTTATGTGGAAGGAGATGCTGTTTTATTATTCCAGTAGAACATGTGAATAATTTATGAGGTAATTCTAATCATACTTTGAAGGAAAAATAAAGACAATGGCCATGCCTCTCTCCATGCCTTATATATTAATTATAGAGATTGTTTGCATTATAAATTTATTAACAATTTGAGAGGAAAACAGTTTGGTTTTCAAATATTACGAGATGTCCTAGTGAAATATTTGAGTACATGACAATTGATTTTAGCAATATTTAGAGCATATAAAAGCTTAAGACTTAAATTACCAAAAATCTTATCTCAAAATTTTTACTAGTCCCATAGTGTCAGTAGTTTTTGTTTTGTTTTGTTTTAAGCAATCCATTGTTTCTTGGTGAAGATAGGTTACAGAGGACTTGGGTCAGAGAAGGTCTTGCATCTCCAGCTGGTCTGAAGATCTCTTATTCTGTGTTTGCTCTTTGTTTTTTTTTTGGTTTCATGATTTCAACATTTTGCCTTTTCCAGTGACTCTGCAGGTGATGTCATTGAGGCATGGGAGTGGCTTATTCCTCCAAGGTTTCTCGGCAGGGTGCTTCTCAACAGAGTACAATGTCTAGGCTGAACAGGAAAAAAAAAAGTTGACACAACGTCAGTGTTTTATATTTTGGGCTGACTGGTTGGGAAATAGGGAAATTGTACACTTAAAAACATCCTTATCAGTTTATGTCCTGCTCTAGCATTCATTATTTTGCTGATTTTCTCTATAAACTTTAACCTGAGCCCCTTTGTATTACATGACCACAAAGACTGTAAACCCCAACCAATGAAGGCATTTATTTGCACAACTCCATTTAGGTGCTCATTTTAAGATCTGCTTATCTTCAGGTGGTCCTTCATTGTTTTCCTTCCATTTTAATGTGTTTCTGGAATTAAAAAGGAAAACTCTCTCATGGCTAATTGGCTGAGTAATAATAGATGTTGAGTTCCCTTCTGTAAGAGCTCCAAGGTTCAGAAAGCCACAGTGGCTCCCTTTTGCATCCTAACACATCCATCTGTTCTGCCGGTTCTTGAGTGATATTCTTAACTAGTGCTGAGAGTTTCCATAACTGCCTCCCACTCCCCCGCCCCCTCTGCCCTGTCCCCTACACCACAGATGTGCTTGGTCTTTTCCTGTAGCCCAGGGATTGGACCTTCTCCATAAGAGGACCTGCTTTATCCCTTCACGTCCAGGGTCTCTCTGGTGGGTAACAAGACCGGACTGTTAGTGTTGATCATTGATGGACCAGACAAGGGGGCCGTGGCTATCGACTGAAACTCGGTGGCTGTGGAGAATTCCTTTCTGGGGACATAACATTGAAAACTAACTCCGGGGTGGCCAGGCAGAGTTCTGAAATCTTCTGGCAGGTTGGGTCTAGCTATGTGGTGAGATCCTCCAGACCCTCATACACAATGGACGCCTTGGCAGTTTCAACCCAATGGCATTTCTTCCCAGATACTTTCCAATGTAGGCTGTGTATTTATTCTTCTAACCCACTTTCCAAAACAAAGTCTAACTTTCATTGCATGCTCATGTTAAGGTCATCACAGCACTTGGATATAAAACTTATTCAAGATTTCCCAACTATTTTTCATGTGCTGTCAGCTCATATATTTCTTTTTCTTTTTTAACTCTTCCCTTCACTTTAATATGTGATTCATTGTATGTGCTAAATTATAAGCAAGTGGGGGACAGGAAGTATTGAGGGACATTTTCTGGCCCCCAGTATCAAACCCAGTATCCCCAACTCCTTTTCAGCCAAAGGGACCTTGTCAACATTGTTGAAGTTTGGCTGATGGATTCCTCTCTGAGGATAATCTCCTAAATTGACATTTAAAGCTATGCCATTAGTTACAAACATGCTCTTGTAACTGAATGCCATTTCCTCCACTTCACTCTGCAAACCATTTTTGTTCTAAAATACATCTCATGTAGACATCACTTCTGTTCGCTTAGCTTGGGACATCTAAATTAGCCCGAGGCATTCCTATTTATTTCTGGTTCTGAGGACCTTAAGGAATTAGATTTGACATGGAGTCCTCCACAGGGAGCTGTCAGCTGGCAAGCACCAGGATGGATGATATACTTAAAGAGTGTAGAGTAAGAGTGACCTCAGGATCAGATTAATCCATATCTATGCATAGATATATGCCAGACACATCTTCCTGAGAGTGCTGATATACAAAACCAGAAAATCTTAAGAGCTGAAGAGGCAATCAGAGGCCATTTAGTCCAATCCTGATATTTTACCCAGGAGAAGACTGAGTCTAGAAGTAAGAAGTGACTTGCCTTAGTCACAGAGACAATTAGCAGAAACCCTGGTGTTAGAACCCAGGTCTCCTGGTTCCTGAGAAAGTACACTGGTTTCAGTTCTTCCTGCCAATGCTAGGGCTTCACACATAAGGAGACCTGATAGGTAACGAGCAAAATTGAAATGACTGTAATAAATGAACAACGTGTGGTGCCTGGGAGCTATGATTACAGGGGCTGTGAAAATGCAGAATGTAATGAGAATGAAAACTTTACTGAGAAAACTCTGAAAATGGGGTGGTATGATGTCTGCCCAGGGCCAGCTGGAAGGTGCCTCTTCAAATCAGCTGATGCTCTGTGACCTCACGGGACCTATGAAGAATGTTTCCCTATTTGTCATGGCTTGCAACCGTGATGCCCAAAATATCAGCCAGGGGCCCAACACGACAGGTGTCATCATCAGTGCTAAATTATTCATGAAGTGACTTTCCTGGTAGACTATAAATCATTGTATTATTTGATTTAGAGACATTGTGACGATTTACCAAGTGTTCTCATAGCAATTGAAATACAGTATAACACTCTAGGAATAAAAGTTGTCATAGTGTACATATCCTGAGATTTTATTTTTAATTTTTGTTTTTACTTTTTCACCAGTCTTATTGGATCAAAATAGTTTTTACCTCCTGTGGATTAGTTATGCATATTTATAGATCTGAAACCTTTTTGATTCAAGGATCCCCCAGGGGCACAAAACCTCTGGAACAAACACTTAACAAATTATCTTTGAATGATGACATAAAAAGATGGTTCCTGGCTCATTAAGAACAAGACATGACAAAGTTACTTCCCCATATTTGTGGATAGGCTTCCTGTACTGGCAGCTGAAGGGAAAAACCACAGATACATAAACCATAGATACAGTGTATCTTTATTTTATTAAAATATCCAGCTACCTTTCTCCTGGTATGGATCTGCTCTTGGTGAAAGAGGGAAATCAGATGGCATGATAATAGAGTCAGATGGACTCTGATTGGACACCTGTATGTACAGTATGAGATTCATGTCACCTGCAAGGTAATCTGTAGTCCCATTTGGTGTTTTTAGTCATCAATAAACAAAGGAACAGCCTCCCATGCTTCCAAGAATCAATCTCTCTCACATATTTGGGAAATGGAAGCTTGGTCTCATATTCCTAATGCAATCAGGGGCATTTTCTTCATTCTTGGCCCCTGTCTGACCCCTCCTGGCTGTGGTCCCCTCCGTTTCCTCTGTGTTCCTTCCCGTGAACTTAGCAGAATGGTGCATATAAGGGTGACTGCCTTCCTCTTGATCACTCCATCCTTTACTGCTCATCTGACACTCCATTCTGCTCAGGTGTGCACTCGACGGAAAAGGACTGATAAGTTTCGATCTTTAATAGGGATTTTCTCTCAGGGACACCATCTAGGTTCTTGCTCTGATGATTTCAAGTCCCTCCCTGTCTCAATCTGTCTTTCAACATGTCCCTGTAGCCTCTCATAGTCATTGAGAGCCTGTTGAGAAACAGTTCTAGATGCTGGGACAGGAGAGAAAAACATATGATGGGTAACCCTGCTCAAAAAATATCAAACAGGATGCTTTCAGTTAGGAACCAGTGCTATGAAAAAAGGCACAATGGTTTTTAATTCTTTACATGTCTAAACCCCTGTTTTCACATGTCCAAGCTTAATTCCTTGTGGAGACTGGAACCCTTACTCACAGAGAGGCTTCTGTCTCTCTTCCTGTCTCCCCTCAAGACAGTCTGGGATACAGCATACTGAGCAGTGCATTACTCAATAGCTGATTTATTCAGTCTAGAATAGCCCCCTGGAAGACCTTTGTTGCCCTCCGCACCCCAAGTCTGTTTGGTTCAAGGTCTCCTTGCCAGCATGTGGTAGAGCAGGTCTCCTCACCTTGGTCATCATCCATGGTGCAATCATCGAATCAAAATAGGCACTCAACCTCAAGAACGAGTCCAGAGACAAGGCAAGACACATGTTGAGAAAGAGAAGCATAACCTTCACCATTGCCTCAGCCCAAGAGAAATCATTATTGATTTGCAGATGTCTGCTCTTCACACTGAAATCTGTAAGGATATGCAGAAATAGCCCATCTATTCCCTACAGGCCAGCTCTGAGCTGTATATACATTGAGCAAAAACTTGCAATTAATTTATTTTCCCTTAAATCTAGAGCCAAGCCTATTTCTTGACCAAGAACTTCTCCTGTTATCATTGTATAAAAGGAATCTGTTTCAGGATCTATTCTTTCTGTCCAAGTAACATTTCAGGAAAGTGGCTGAATTGTGATTTAGTTACACACAGAAGACATACATTTGAGTTTTGTATTAGATACAAGGTATGAAGGATGGCAAATACATTTTGAAACATGTCTTTATAGGAGTTATTTGGGGAAAAATGTTGAACTGGCCAAGGCCAAGAATAGATGACAGAATCAAAATGTTTTCTTAACAGGATGGAATGATGCATTTCAACCATGGATATGAAGTATGACAGGAATAAATATGAAATACCGAATTCTAAACCTTATCTGCATTAGCTCAGGGTTGGGGAGACCTGACATGACTTGACAATGGTGAATGTTAAAATAAATCCTGAGGACTTCAGTGGACTGTAAACTCACCCTGTGTCCATAGCATGGCATAGCAACAGAAGTTCAAGTGCCTAGAACAGGAGAGAATATTGTCCTGTAGACATCTGCCCTGAGAAACTCAAACCTGGACTGTTGTGTTTAATTTGGAGACTAAATCATTGGCAGAAATAATTACAAACCACAGAACATTCAAAATGGGTTCAATCCAAATAGGTTGAATCCTGAAAACTGGATGATAAATACAGCGAACTGTTTCCAGAACTGAGGAATTGAAGTCAGAAAGAGAAGGCTTAAGGTGAACATGATAAGTTTCTTTAAATATTTACCTGGCTGGCATATGGAAGAAGGGCAGGTAAAAACCATGTTGTACTAGAGCACTGATGCCAAGTGGGCAGAAATTCTTCTCTAGAATGGTCTGACAGTGGAACAAGCTCGCCAATGAATTGGTGACTGCTTTGCCACTGAAAATGATCAGGTAGGGGCTTGAGCAGATGTCAATCACTGTTAGTTATCTTTATTTTAATTATGATCTTTAAGACAAGTGTTTTCTTCTTTCTTGACCCACAAGATGGAAAAATACAAAATATGAGTATTTTCCAGCTTTGTCCCCCACTGTTCTGTCCACTTTTGCATGCATAATGTTTGCATCAAATTCTGCAGTGCCATCTTCACTGGTGGATGTGTGATGGAATGGGAGGAGTGGGCCCCTATTGGCCTAGGAGGCCAGCAATCTACCAGGGGAGTGATTTGGATTCGTTGGGCTATTTAAAAATGAACCGTGTTAGAATTTCGCACATGTACTGCTTTCAAATGAAGCTGGTACTAGGAGGAATATCTGGAAATTACAGCAATGAAGAAACTTCTTTCAAAACTGGTATTCTAGAGAGGATCAAATAGATCTTTGATAATTAAAAAATGGAAAAGGCTCTCCTTGGCTGGGGAACACATAGTATAAATGTCTGAGAACATCTCTGGATACTGCTATCGAAGTCTCGCGGGTATTATCTGTACAACCTGTGCAGCCAGAAGAAAGTTGTGGTTGGCTCGATGCAGGACTAAAATTTGTTTTAGTTTTGAATCAATTCCTGCTCAAATCTCTGCTGTGTATTTGGATTGTGAGTTTGATAACTCCGCTCACTGTGCTCATGTTCTTCCATGTAAGAATGAAGCAATTATTTCAGTTTACCCCATCAAACCATTCTCGGCTGAATGTATTCAAGAGAAATTAAATGACATTCTGCAAATGATGCTGGCATATTTACTGCTTTGCACTCCCTTTATAGCCCAAACTACTCTTTTGAAACGCTTAGGAAATATTTTGGAGCTTATTTAAAATTATATTCAAACTCACACCAATAAATATGGGAAGGAGAAGCATGATATAGCTCAGTACTTTTGATAGAAGATCAGACTATTGTTATCTTAAGAATGGTGAGTAGGGTTTGGACTGAACTTTTATTTTTCTCATAAATGTCACAATAGATGAGCAAATCTTCATAAGGAGATAATGTTTCCTATTTATCTTTTGGGTGATTCTTTGAAATGTTAGTTTCAAAATCATTTTATTACCCGGGTTCTAAAGCTATATGAGTTCACTAGTTTTCTAAAGATATATGAGTTCACTAGTTTTCATCTGTATTCAGAAGAAATTTCAAAACAGAAGTTCCAAATAGAAGAATCTAATATTTACGTCAAGGACTGCCTGATACACTTTCAATATCAAGAATAGGTAGACTATTAGCTGGAAAATAGGAGGCAGAAAACGCTACCTACAAATATATGCTGAACTTACACTCTGTGAAGACCAGGGCACGTCTGTCTTAGCTATTCTGTATCTCCAGGGTCTCTCTCAGTGCCTGGCACTGAGTAGGTGCTCAAGAAATCGTGGTTGAACTTGCTGCAATCAATTCAGGGTGAATTAGAAATGGAATTAAAATCCTTATAGCATGGCCTCTGAATTTACTCTTCAAGTTATTGCACAGGAGGATTTCTATTCCATGTTGTAGCTCTGCCTAATATTCTTAAAACATTTTAATGCAGTAAATCTCAGTCTGGACTGTATTTAGCCTCCCTGGGACCTTTTAAAAATCTCAGTGCCCCAGGCTGCTCACTGAACCAATTAAAACACACCCTCTGGGAGTGGAACCCTGGTGTCAGTATTTTTTAGGGCTCTCCAGGAAATTCTACTGTGTCGCCATTTGAAAAATCATTACAGGAGTATCATGCACATGCACATGTGTATCTGTGTGTGTGTGCATCATGTTTGTGTGTGTGTGTGTGTGTGTGTGTGCAGGTGTGTTAGAGAGTTTAAGTCCCACATTGTGAGTCTTACCCAATATCATTGCTCTCCTGTGACAAGGGCAGGGATTGGGGTCTGGAGAGAAGAACTTGCACCAGCTACAGAAAATGCATACTTATGTCTGGAGAAAAGTTGGTGCTATAAATCATTTCACTATTAATTATGCCATGGCCTGTTTTTATGTTCACTCTTCTTTATAAATGAGATGAAATAGCTTTACAATGTGCCTAACATCGTTTTAAAATGCCACATAAATTCACTCCTGTTTTTATGGGGTTGAAAAATTTTAACACAAAAATAATTTGCCTAGCTTGAAGAATTTGCATAAAACCATCGTAGGGGTGTGTTAAAAATTACTCTTCTCCCCTTTAATGTAAGAGCGCAAGACAGGATGGAAGATCGATTTCATTCTTATGGTGCCCCAGGTGAATCTCACATTTGCATATTAAGGATTCAATTTAAAATAAACTCCCAAGTCACAGTGGGCATTTACCCTAGAATACATATTTCAGCCTTGGCCTGGGACCATGTAAGGAAAATTCCCAGAGCGCCGGCAATGTCCACAGTTGTTCCAGCCATGTGACCCTCGTATATTCCTTTAAAAGGAGTAGTGGAGGAGAATATGATCTGGGTAGCCCATTGCCGATGCCAGAGAGGAACCGGGGACTGACAGAGGGTAAAAGAGTGGTCTGGGTTCCTAAAGCCGGTGGCATTATCGTCCCTGGCCACTGTCGGCTATTTAGTGCGCGTAAAGGTAGGTGAAAACTTGCCGTTACTAACAAGTGCTGTGGGAACAGATTGGGAATAAGGAAATTCTGGGGAGAGCCCCTCTCCCTAGGGGTGCAGTAACTGTCCTCTAGAAGAAATTAACCCTGGAGAGACCAGCCGGGGGCGGGGTGTCCAGGGCATGGGTGAAGGTTAAGGCAAGCACAGGTATGGCTCAGGCAGCTGTGACATCAGGATGTCAACTTGATGCC
The DNA here is from genome assembly GCF_054392235.1 of Sus scrofa. Taxonomy (NCBI): domain Eukaryota; kingdom Metazoa; phylum Chordata; class Mammalia; order Artiodactyla; family Suidae; genus Sus; species Sus scrofa. The sequence continues at coordinate 73,160,503 of NC_139393.1, forward strand.
AAAATCAGCTCACAGTAAATCCACCAGTAATTCTAGCATCGCTTTCCTCCTTTTGGGGTTGGCCCAGCCTCTCTGTTTAGTATTTTTTACTCCTTAAAAGCCACTGGAAACAGAACCCTGCTATCAGGAGATATCTCTCATTAGAGACAAATTAGATGTGCTTTATTGGTGAGATATTTACTACTTTCTTAGTATCGCTTTTGAATATAATAGAATCATTTTTCTTATGATTAATCTTAGTGGTTTCCTTGTTATCCAAAAAGTGAAAGGAGAAAGAGAGAGAATTCAACTTAGGCATTTTAATCAACTCTGCCCTTTACATGGTCTCAAAGCATCATCTGCCACCTTGATTGTTTAGGATTTGGCCAGTGTTTCCTATAAGGAGTGTTGTTTACCTGCTACAACAGGGAAGGTTCCAGGTTTAGGTTTTAGTTTTGCTTGGTCTGTGGATTGTTTTTGGTTTAAAAGACTTATAGTACCATGGGGTGTTGTGAGGCCTGTGAATCCTTTTTCTATCCCAGAGATTTGTTTGAAAGATGAAGCTGTCACAGAGGCACCCAAGGAAGTCATGACAATTCTCTTCCACTGTGAAGCTTTATTTAGGAGAAAAATGCAGAATAAAAAAGTGCAAAAATGGCAAAATTATAAGGTTTAGAGAAGGACAGATCCGGTCTTCTTACATTTTGTTCAGTGATGCTGTTTTAATTCAAGTGTGGCTCCCCTTCTCCACCCCAGCCAACCCAATTTTTAACTGGAAATATTTTCCAGTTCTTTTGATTCAAAATTGGGTTCCTATAGAGGAATTCACGTTGCCTCAGTATGTGACTGGACCTAAGGCCTCAAACTCTTCCTCTGCCAGGAGGTCATGCACTGTATCCAGACACATCTTCCTGAGACATTGTCCTAATTATATCCCCACCCCACTCAAAGATATCCAGTGATGTGGGCCCCTGCAGGAATCAAGCCTGTGGCTTTGATTTAACTGTTCCATCTTCTTTTCCACAGTGCCTCTATAAGGACTCTGATCATATAAGCTGGCCTTTCCACTGTTACCCCAAAAATGTCTTATACTTCCTCAACTTGCCAGGTTTTCTCACACTGTTCCCTTTTCATTAATATTTCCTATATTAGTCAGGGTTCTCTGAAGAACAGAACCAGTAGGAGATAAATTTCTCTCTCTCATAAGAATTGGTTTACATGATTATGGATGCTGCAATGTCCAAAATCTGCAGAGCTGATATCCCAGCTCAAGCCCAAAGGCTGGAAGCTGCTGTAGAACCATGAAGAGCATATATTCAGTCTGAAGGTAGTCAGGCAGGAGTATTCTCTCTTGATTGGGGGATGGTCAGTATTGTGGTCTATTCAGCCCTTCAACTGATTAGATAAGGCCCACCCACACAAGGGAGGGCAATCTGCTTTACTTAGGCTACTGATTTACATCGGAATCTCATCCATAGTACCTTTACAGAAACACCCAGAATAAAGTTCGAGCAACTAAATATCTGAACACCCCATGGCCCCAGTGAAGCTGATGTATAAAATTTACCATCACACTTTCTCTCCAACATTTGAAGTCAGTTATCATTTTTCCCTTTGATATACAATTCTTCAGCCTAAACACCCCAGAACTTCAGTTGTTCCTCATACAGCTAAATTTCAGATACACTGGTTGCCCTCCTATGAATTGCACTATGCCTTGCCCCCATTAGCCCTCATCCCTGCAATCCTATCTCAAAGGACCAGGGCTTTTTCCTTCTCCATTTCTCCAAAGGTGACCAGAACCCACTTTTTGGTTTTTATTCTCCTGAGGCACTGAGGAGAAGTTACTCATGGGTGTGAACAGAGAATAACCTCTTTAGCCTCCAAGAATTACCATTTATTAGTTGGTTGGATGCATGCATTAATTTATTTGTGTTTTTCAATGCATCGTTGAGATGATCGGACTGGGGATAATGGTGGCATGGGATTTGGAGTTTTAAATGCTGGCCTTTTCAGGATATAGAAGATTAGAACATTAAATCTTCATTGCATCAGGAACAGCACAGCTTCAATTTGATTCTAGGCTTATACAAAAATTATTAAAATGTTTTTCTGAAAATAATCAAAAACACCAATATTTGAAAAAAAATTCTTAAATTTTGCATTGGTATAGTGGAAGGTTCTTTTACCTTTGATTAACTAATAAGAAGAAATCAGCTTTAGTCAATAATAATTCTTCCCTTTGATGACTTGCAGAATCATTATTTTTGCTTAGATAACGATTTTATAAAGAAACCTGAGAAAAATCCTCATTTTTGTCCACATCGCTCTTCAAATTTCCTTGCTTGGTGTAATAAAACATTTGTGGGATTAGAGTTTGCTGTGTTATTTTCCTGCTTCCATGCCTAGGAATATGCCCTACTGTCTGCCTGGAGCACCCTCTCATGCCTGGCAGGATAATGCTTCATCCATTCGGTGCTTCAGCCCAATGATGACTGCTTCTCTGTCTTCTGCAGGCCTCCTTAGGTATTCCAGCTAGGCAATAAAGCTCCCTATTTATTCTTTTACTCTCTGGCTTGTCGCTTTGTATGTGGGTCTGTGTTTTCACATCTGTCTTTCCAATGTGTCAGCACCTTGGAGAGCACCACACAGACCTACATACTTACTGGTGCTCCTGAACTTAGTGATTCAATGCGCAGCACAGACTAGTTTCTCCCCTCCTGGAACTCCCAGTCTAATATGATTCCAAGCCCTACCATCTTTGTAAATATCAGTGTTTATGAAATCAATAAATAAAAGCTGAAAACCCCCACTAGACTCCTCAAGATTAAGGACAGTATCTTAAGGATTTATTTTTGGTTTTTGTTTCTTTTGCAGTCCCCAGAACTTAGCATAGTAAACAACACCTACCAGGTACTTAATAATTACATGTTGAGTAAGTGAAGGAATGATTAATTTAAGTAGTTTCATTGTTGACTTTCAATTTTACATGAGCAAGTAGCTTTTTGGAGAAATCTCATTTAAAGGTTTATGGTAATTTCTTTTCATAAATGCTGTTTTGAAGCTGATAATTTTAGGGGTAATGAAAATTCAAAAGTCAGGTCATCTTCCAGGAGAATGAGTCAGAATCATATGACACTTTTTACTGGCATAAGATATTTAGACAATTCTAATCATAGTTTCAGTAATTATAAAATTATTAATATCAGCTGTCAGTTATATTTAGACTTCCAGGGTAGAATTTAACCTTTAACTCTGTCCAAATCTGTCATGTAAACAAGCTAAATTAACTATCCTTCGAGATCAAAAACTAATATCTTAACAGGGATTTTCTCACAGTGTTAATTCTTTGAAGCTTCCTAGAAGCCAAATTCAAATTCAAGACAATTAAATGTTAATAAATTTCTAGTGATCAGAGATAAATACAAGGAAGATTAATATTCTTTCTCATGCTTTGGAGACAGGCTCTCAACCTGATAAAATAAAATGTTACCTTTGAAACTGACACCTTAAATTACAGTCTTGGGATGGTCCTTATATATTTAGTGAACAAGCACATTTTTTTTCTTTTTTTGAGCATTGAATAGGTGCTAAGGTTGGTGAGATCTTTTGAGGGGCTCATAGAACAAAAATGGATTCATTCAACAGATTTTTCTTGAGGAATGACCATGTGGCAGGCGTTATTCTCGGTACTCAGAAAACTTGTCCTGTGGAGCTTACCATGGATGGGTGAGGAAATGCAAATACCTAAGAAAATAAACACAAGAGAATGAAAAAATAAAGACATGATAATTTGCAAATATTCAAGAGACCATTATATTTCATGATTCCTACTTTGACATACCTTTGGGAAGGGACTTAGCCAGAGCCCAGAGTTAGGGTTTACCTGTAAATGCTGGCTTGGGATGACCAGTTTGCCCAGAGTACCAGAATCAGGCCCATCATTCGTTTCCTGCTCAGCTCACGTCTCCACCCCTAGATCACACTTTCTCTCTTTAGGAAAGAAAGCTAATGTAGGAGATAATCTATCTGCAGCTCTCTGCCAGCTCTGTATTGACCTTGTATGTTCAGCCCTGTAGTTTTAAGACTTCATAAATATAAAAAAATACTTACTTTTTATCTTCAGTTTGGCTTTAATTTCTCTTCTCTGTGAGAACTGTAAACTTGCCAACTTTAAAGTTGGTTGATCTATCTATTCTGAGCCACAGGAATACAGAACAAGTCAGTTGTTACTTTTTTTTTTTTTTAAGTTAGAGCAATCTTAACTGGTATCCTAGGGGAAAAGTTTATTGCATGCATTAAAAATGAAATTTGGTTGATTTCAATGGTTTTGGAGCAATTCAAAGTGCTTGTATTTATTGCTTAGATGCATTCTGTATACCTATTACAGAAGGAAATCGGCTCAGAGTGATATTTTCAATGTCTCTCCTCTTAAAAATTTCCATTTTTCAGATGTAGGTTCCTTTGTATTTTTCTGGCCACAGCCTTACGGGTTGCCTGAGGACCTGAGGGCAGAAGCAGCTGGAGGCAACAGCTGATCCCAACTGCTCTGGAGGTGGCATGGTGTTTACACTGTGGGTTTCTAGGTTCTCTGCATCTGGCCTGCTATCCAGTTGTCACATCTGTGGTCAGATCTGGGTCAACTAGAGCAGGAAGAGCCAGCGGGCAAGGAGCCAGGAGCTAATTCAGACCTGCTCACCTGGGTGCCATGAGCACTGTGGATGTGTATCCAGTTGCCTGCTCTTGGAACAAAACTAGTGGGGCTGCCAAAGTCAATATCTAGGCCAGCAAGGGCCAGCATAAGGGAGTCTTCACAATTAGGACCAAAAGGGACATCTGGACAAGTGGCTGGAGTTTGGCAGTGGCTTTATAGGAGGCAGGCCCTTGGTGTCCAGAGCTGTTTCAGCAGGTAGGTGGCACCTGGCTGAGGTTCAAGTGTCAAAGTTTACACTGGAGGGGGTTTGAGGGGGTTTGAGGATGGTACTGAGAAACACAAACTCGAATCCAAAACTCAGGGGACTGGGGACAGAGAAGATGAGCAAGGTTTAGGCATAGAATAAAGCAGAGTGATCCAGCTGCCAGACTGGAGAATTAGGTGAAAGAAGAGATAAGCCCAGTTTTAATGGCTGGAATAAAGACTCAACAGAACTTGCAGCAAAGCCCTCAGAGTCTGGTAGGGGTTTGAGTTGTCTAGCTATAGGGACAGAAGTGAGGTAGGGGCTGGGAGAGGAAAGCCTAATATTAGGGTGCATCCCCCCTGGGGTGCGGACCCTGGGGTCACTGTAGATACTGATCTTAGTGAAACTCCAAGTCCATCTCAAGTGGTTCATACAACTCCCACATGCACAGCGTATTTCCCTTATTTCTGGTGAGTTCCACATTGTGATCTGTCTATTCCTTGGTTTATAGCACCACTTCCCTCTTGCTGGGAGTTCAGATGCCCATAGTTCAAAATTCAATATATGCTTATCCACTGTGCAGAAGGCCATGTGCCAGGTGCCCTGGGAGCTACAGGGCACAATAGGGCACAGCTGTCAAGATGCTGACGCTTTGGCAGCGAGTCTTGACAAGGCTGCAAATGAGGACAGGTCAACACACTGTGTCATTGATGTGGTGTGGGTGGTCTACAGTGCCTGGCAGTTCAGGGACAGAAAAAGAGGTTCCCAGGAGGAGGTACAGAAGGCTTCTCAGTGGACACCTTGTGTGAGCTGAGCCTGGGAGGCGAGTTACATTTCAGTAGCTGTAGAGGAAGGAGATACGGCTGAGGAAAGAGCAGGTGTACAGATAGGAAGGCATCCTCTAGGCTGGCTGGTATTTAGGAGAACAGGACACAGAATGTTAGACTGGAGAGGGAGCCATTCTCGGACTTGCCTTGTGCCTACGTTTGGTGGAGTCTTAAGTGTCGAATTACAGGCAGACCTTAGTGATATCGTGGGTTTGGTCCGAGACCACTGCAATGAAGCAAAAATGGCAATAAAGTACATCACATGAACTTGGGGTTTCCCAGTGCAGATAAAAGTTGTCTTTACACTATGCTGCAGCCTGTTAACTGTAACTAGGCTGTATCTAAAAAATGTAAATATCTAAATTACTAAAAAATGCTAAATACCATCTGAGCCCTCAGTGTCTTGTGATCTTTAGGCTGATGAAGGGTCTTGGCTTGATCTTGGTGGCTGCTGACTAATCAGGGTGGTGGTTGCCGAAGGTTGGGGTGGTTGTGGCAATTTTGTAAAATAAAGACAGCAGGGAAGTTTACTGCACGATTGACTTTTCCTTTTCCTAGAACACACGGAAGCCGTTGTAGGGTTATTACGTGGCCTAACTTCCATATCACCATGTCTCGGGAAATAGAGAGGTCCTGGGAGAGCAGGGGGTGGGGGGAGGGCTGGTTGCTGGAGCCATCAGGCACACACATTTCTTTTTTTTTTTGTCTTTTTGTCTTTTTTGTTGTTGTTGTTGCTATTTCTTAGGCCGCTCCCGCGGCATATGGAGGTTCCCAGGCTAGGGGTCCAATTGGAGCTGTAGCCTCCGGCCTACACCAGAGCCACAGCAACTCGGGATCCGAGCCGCGTCTGCAACCTACACCACAGCTCACGGCAACGCCGGATCGTTAACCCACTGAGCAAGGGCAGGGACGGAACCCGCAACCTCATGGTTCCTAGTCGGATTCGTTAACCACTGCGCCACGACGGGAACTCCCACATTTCTCAATTAAGTCTGTCGTCTTATACCGACACGTGGCCCGGTGCCCCAAAGAAATTACAATAGTGACACCAGAGATCACTGATCAAACGTAATAATACAAACGTAATGATAATGGAAAAGTTCGAAATATCATGACAATTACCAGAATGTGACAGGGAGACGGGAAGTGAGCAAATGTTGTTGAAAAAATGATGCGGACGGACTTGCCAGATGTGGACTTGCTTGCTGCAAAACTTTGGTTTGTGAAAACCTCAGTGTCACAGTATGATGACGTCTGCCTGCAATTCCCCTAAATTACATTGACGCTTCATAGAGGTAGTTTCCGAGGATTTTATGCATAAGATTAAGACCAAAAGGTGCTCGCTTTTATCCAGAGCAAATGAAATGGTGACTCAAAGGAGAAAGCCGTGTCAGAAGGGTTGTGACACTGTGACTCGATCATGACCTGCCCAGGATGGCAGCAGTCTCGTGATTCAGGAAAAAGCATTAAGCTTCGGTGCTGGTCTGACTCTGATTGACTCCGAGAATATTAGTACAATTAGCAGCATCAGGGAAATTAGAAGGAGGAGTTGGTCCTGTGTGTTGTGTGTGTACTTGACTAGACTGGGGAGTGAATGCCGAGGCTGCAATACAAATAGCTCGATTAGACAGTTGGCTGGAAATAGATGTGAACATATTCAGTGATTAGAATATAGGGCCTCAGCTCAGGGGCGGTGTTGGAGATTAAGACCGAAGAGAGGTGGGAACCTTGGAGTTCATACTCATTTAAGGGGGAGAAGAAAAATGAGGGAGAAGAGAAATGAACGGAGAAAGGACCATGCAGTCGAGATGAGAACAGCAAAGTATAAGTGTCACCAAGCCAAGAGATAAGAGGAGGGGGTATCATAGCCTGCCTTCCATTAAAAACACACACACACACACACACACATTTTGGGTGTGTTTGGACAAATATATTTGGATAAGTTAACTGCAGTGGGACATAAAACCGTGGAAGTCAACAACTAAGATGAGTAAGAGTATCATAGGCAAACAAGTGCATACACCCATTAATATCCATTTTCAGATCATAAATAGCTGGAAACTAGCTGATGGAAGTCCCCTGTCTCTGCTGCAGCAAAACCAGTGTTCAGTGCACACATCACTTTTTATTGGGATTCTCTGGGGGAGAGTCTGGGCACAATCTCCTTCTATGTGTGCCTTGGGTCAAGAAAGGAGCTCTGCACAATGGCAGCAAAGCCCCTTCTCATCAGCTGCTAGGCATGGGACCCCTCGGTCTTTCATCAGCAGCCCGTGCCCTCTTGCAAGCATGTGGCCCAGCATTGTAGTCCCAGCCGCCCTCAGGGACTTCTAGTCATGAGCTTGGCAATGGCACTATGGGGTTTAACGGAGTGCGGTGGCTGAAAAGTTTTACGATCTGCAGAATAAAGTGAGATGCTCTGTAGAGACTTGTCAACAAACAGTATCAGACCTAATTCTTCTTCTTCTTCTTCTCTTTTGAACACCCGTGGAAACTGGGCCCATGATTCAGTGGTTCCCAACGAAGGGACCGTGAGCTGAGTGCACACTTCCCCAAAGATATTTGCCTTCAGCTTCAAGTCAAATATGCTATTTGTTAAGAAAACAATGAGATAAGTTAGAGATGTATAATGAGAGTGAAATTGCAGCTTTCCTGCAGCGTTCATGAGATCTAATGGAAATTGTCCAGCTGCACAGTATTCTGCGTTATCAGAGCTTGGCCACTGGTGATCTTTGTGCTAGAAAACATGGCGCCATTATGCATGGGTTTCTCAGGTGCCTCTGTAAATACCACTTCTATGCTTAGATTCTCATGTGAGGTTCTGCCTAGAGCTCTCTGAACTATTTGTTATTAGAAAATGTATGACCTGTAATTTGTAGACATGTCAAAAAATACACCGAAAGGAATTAATAAAATCATTTTGAACAGATGGTTCTTTAAAAAAAAAAAAAAATGAAGTCCTGAATGGAATACAGTGCATTGAACTGAAATGAGATGTGAAAACAATACATTCTTGTCTGAAAATCTTCACAGATGTCAATGACAATAAATGCCAGACAGAAGCAGTAAATTCTCCATTTTTTAGTGGGGAAAAAAAAATTGCTCTGAACAATTTATTTGTCCGGAATCTCAGCCCCCTGACGTTTGCACCATACGTTATCGTATCTTGATCTCCTGTACATATGAATGAAGGAGAAATGGAAATTATCAGGAAGGGTCTGAAGGTCAAGGTGACGCTATGCTTTTACCTCTTGAATCTAGACTTTCTTAGTACAATGGAAATGGGGTTTTGATCAACCACTACAGCATGTGCTCTCCCTGGTCTACTCTTAATTTTAGGGAGAGATATCCGGATTTTCCCTGATATGAAACTAGGAGGAGCCTAGTTGCTCATAAAGTAATAAGAAGGCCTTAGATTTTCATGCCTTTATATATGCAATGCTTTGAAAAAAATAACCCTGGACTCGGAGGAAAGAGACTTTGGTTTTAATGCTAGTTTTTGTACTGATTTAATGCTAGTTTTGTGTAACTAGGTTGTTTGAGTTAGGGCCTTATTTTCTTACTTAAATTTTTTTTTTAATTTAAAAAAATTTTTTATTTCCCCAATTCATGATTTTTTTTCTACTGTACAGCATGGTGACCCAGTTATACATACATGTATACATTCTTTTTTCTCACATTATCATGCTCCATCATAAGTGACCAAACAGAGTTCCCAGTGCTATTTCCTTACTTTAAAGTTCTTTTCCAGCAGAAATAATATTTTATTTAAGCTTTACGATTGTTCTTACACATCCATTCCTAGAAACTGACATCTAAATGGGCATCTTCAGATTTCCATAATCACTCCAGATTTGGCCAAAACTCATTATCCTTAAATTTGTCAATAGGCATGACCTTATTTAAAAATAAAATTCTACTTGGGTGTACTTTTGGGCTAATTGAGAAAAGTATTTGTGTTGAAAATATGAGTGTATTTTAATCTTGATCAATGAGGATTGTACTATGCAATACAAGTGAGGCAGTTTTTTGGTTTTTTGCCTTTTTTTTTTTTTTTCTTTTTAGGGCTGCACCTGCAGCATATGGAAGTTCCCAGGCTAGGGGGCAAATTGGAACTGTAGCCACCAGCCTACACCACAGCCACAGCAACGCAGGATCTGAGCCGCCTCTGTGACCTACACCACAGCTCACAGAAATGTGGATCCTTTAACCTCCTGCACGAGGCCAAGGATCGAACCCGTGTCCTCATGGACACTAGTTGGGTTCATTATCGCTGAGCCACAACGGGAACTCCAAGTGAGGCAGTTTTGAATCCTGATTCTGATACCAAATCCTTTGTGTTTCATCCACTTCTATGGAAAGAGTGAACAGTAGTAACTTCATCCCAGGCATGGGTGAGTCATTCCTCATGAAAATGACAGAAAAGCAGTTTTCCAATGCCAACAGTGACATTAATGATATATAATAATGGCTCAAGATATTTTGGCTGCACTCATTTTTGTCGGCAGCAGAGGCTACAGCAAGACACCGTTGCTGGGTGTGTTGGAAAGAGGTGGCCCTCTATCTGATGTCACATCCGATTCCTTAAACTATTTAATCCAGGTGCTGTACACATCATCTTTAAAGTTGTGATGGACTTACCAACAGGGTCTAGAAACAGTCAGTCCAGCTGTTCATAAGTAATATTTGCTAATGACATCCAGATTCAAACAGAACCCCGGATTATTCTCACAGGCATAACCTCGTTGTACCTTCGCACCTACCCTGGGAGGTAGATCCCATTGTACCAGTTTTTATAGATGGAATTGTCCTCAAGGAGATTAAAGGGTGCACAATCAGCAGTGGTTCAGCCTGGTCTGAACAGGTTCTGACTGCAGCGCTGGTACTGAAGGGCTTCTGCAGGTGGCATCTGTGTGGCAAAGGCAGGTGGTGAACCCCTTAAGCAGCTAGTGATGGATGAGCTGAGGTCGATGTGCTTATTCGTCAGGAGGGCAGGGAATAGCCTAAGCAAAGCCCCGAAGGATGCCACGCCTTGGTGGAAGATGGGCAAACTGCAGCCCAGACCTCCCAGAGCTTTTAATGAAAGGGCAGTCCTCGCGAGCCCAATGTTTGGATTTGATCGCTGGGAAAATTTAGTGGCTTTTAGCCACACCCCCCACCAACTAAAGTGACACCTCAAGAGTCTCGGCAAGTACACGAAGAACAGTGTCTGCTTTGTGTCAGCTCTTCATCCCGAGCTCCTCACGACCTGCTGCCCTGGCCGGGTCTGTCCAAACCCTAGCTCACTCGGGAGGTTTCTGCCTTCAAGCCCAACGTCCTCCGGTTGAGTGAGTGTTTTCAGTACCCAGTCTACCCCTCTGCTGCTTTCGACTCCCAGCTCCGACCTGGAACAGAACAGCATGGAATAGGAGCCCAGACTCTGGAATATAAGAGCCAGGGTTTGAATCTCAGCTCTGACACCTTGCTGTGTGACCTTGGATAAGATCCGTAACTTCCCTGTCCCTCAATTGACTCTTCTGTAAAATGGGGACAGTAATAATAATATCTCTAGGGTTAGTGGGGGGATTTACTCAGTGTAAAAATCTTCTATCTGCTTTGGGTCATTCAGTTATCATCCAGAAGCTGATATGTTCATATATGTAGGTACCATTTTCCTTTAAATTCTTCTTTTTTATTTCCTTCAGCCTTTACCTTTTCACTCTTCTCCTTCTTTCACCTCCTCCCCATGTCCTCTTATTTCCTCTTTTAGAAATAAGCAAGCCATCAAGTCCACTTTCCACTTATAGTACCTCCAACAACCCCATCTTTGAAAAAGAAAAAACTACAGTCACAGCTTTAATTATCATGTAAGTTCTGCTAGTGCTCAAACTGAGATGCATATTAAGTAGGTTTTGCAACCTCACTATGGGCCAAGTTCTGTGAGAGTTCCTCTGATATGCAGTTTTGTTGATTTCTCTCAAAGGCAAGTATGTTATTATTTTGATATTAAGCAGAGAAAGTTAAGTTTCAGAGAGATTTACTCACTTGCCTTAAGTCTCACAGCAGGCAGATAACAGTTATCACTGCCTGCTGCCTGCTGAGCGTAAGAGGTTCATTTTTCACAAACCATTTACAGATTCATTTACAAAGCATGTAATAATGTTCTGGAGAATTTGGGCAGTATGGCAAGTGCCAGGTAAGGGAAAATGTTTAGCTTAGAAAAGATAGTGGCATATAAAGAGCCCAGGGCCAGTTTGAAGTTCTGGCTTAGAATCCCCTTTTAGGGAGTTCCCGTCGTGGTGCAGTGGTTAACAAATCCGACTAGGAACCATGAGGTTGCGGGTTCGGTCCCTGCCCTTGCTCAGTGGGTTAACGATCCGGCGTTGCCGAGAGCTGTGGTGTAGGTTGCAGACGCGGCTCGGATCCCGCGTTGCTGTGGCTCTGGTGTAGGCCGGTGGCTACAGCTCCGATTCGACCCCTAGCCTGGGAACCTCCATATGCCGCGGGAGCGGCCCAAGAAATAGCAACAACAACAACAACAGCAACAATAGCAACAAAAAAAAGAATCCCCTTTTAGCCATTTAAGATCAGTGTCGTCTCAGGCAAGTCATGTAATCTTTTTGATCTTTATTTTCCTCATCTGAAAAATGGGAATCTTACTATTGTTGATCGGAGGGTTTTAAAGTGAGAACAAACATGCAAATTGTTACATCACAATAGAAATATAAATTTGATTCCTCTTACCATTTTTCAGACCACTGGATTTCCACCAATAAGTTAAGATGTAGAGTGAGGAGTATTAACTAAATCTGGGATACAATGTACTCTGAATGCTTGATATAAGTTGGCCGAGAAAGGATGAAGAGTGGAAGGCTTGTGCTTTTTGAAAATCATGTTCTGACTTTCAAAGGCAGTTCTGTTAGCATCGCACTGAATTTGGAGGCCATTTTGAATAATTTCTATGTGAGAATATAGATAGTCAATTACATTTTATTGGTCAATAACGCTATGTGTCATTCCATTCCTCTTTTCCCAGCCTAGTTTATTGCACTGATATCTAACTGGTTTTTGAAGATTTTCATCTTAATGAAACCAGACCATAAGAAGACATGTGGAGATTATATCTTTGGTTCATTTAATGGGCCAGAAAAAGGGGGTGTAGCTGTCTCTTTAATCAGCAGACCTCAGGCTGTTTCCATGAGAATAACCCAGGTGCTGATCACCTTAATGACAACACTATTTTAAAAAGCGTTTTAAACACATTATACTGTAGATTATTCTATTTTTTTTCCCCCTAATGGAGCTGTCCTTGAAGGACCATTATGCCATTCCTTTCAGATGTTTAATAAAGCACGAGATTATAATGATCATGCTTGAGAATAGGTTTTGTGCAGCTGGGAATTGCAATAGAGCGATCTTCTATTAAATCATCAAGATGCTAAAATGTATCTTTAGTGGAGTGGTGATGCGGGTTTCATTAAATTGGTCTAATCAGTATTCCCTATGGTCATCCATATCATTTTATTTTTAATTATTATCATCTTAATCAAAAAGCATGTATTGACTATTCCATGGTCCATATTCCCAAGTTGGGATCTGTGAGGGTTTCAGCCCAGGCCCTCCACAGGCTTATAGTTGGAAACAACCTTGAAACTTAGCCAACCTGGTAAATAAAGGACATTCACAACATTGTTGTAGAAAGTGTTGGTGTAAGGGCTTGAGTGTGGGCTGTCTGGTTGTGCTTGCTTGGGTTCAAAGATGTGCAAGGTACTTAATAGTGGCTCTATGCTGAGTATCAAGGACCTCTGAGAATAATGTGGCCCCGTGAGAATTAGATGATTTGTATTAAATAAATCTTTAGTGTCGAGCTCTTAGCATGTGCCCAATAACTGGTAGCTAGCTCTTTAAAAATGTGATGCTGGGAAGTTCCCTGGTTGCCTTGCAGTTAAGGATTCAGTGTTGTCACAGCTGTGGCTCAGGTCACTGCTGTGGTTTGGATTTGATCCCTGGCCTGGGAACTTCTGTAAGCCACAGGCACAGCCCCCCCCTCCCCCCCCAAAAAAGATGCTGAGCATCAGAGGTAATGTTTAACCAGTGAATGTAGACTTATTTCCCGCACAGTTTCTAACATCTTTATTACATTGTTCTTGACATTCAGGATTTTTAAAAATATGGAGTCAAAGCTCTGACTAAACACTTTGAATCTCTTTCTTTCAGAATTATAACAGAAGAAAGACCTTTCCTAGCAATTTTTCCTTTAGAAAAAAAAAACTTTTATTTTTTTCTAAATATTATTCCAAGTACCTGTTTTATAGGCAAGGGCCTCAATGGGGTGTGTTGCATTGCGTGCACACAGCAAGCAGGAGGATGTGTGGCTGAGAGCAGCATCTTTTACCCAGACGGAAGGAGCAAGGAACCCTCCGTGCAGTAGGTGCTGTTGGAGCAGAAGACTTCAGGGCTGTTAGAGTTCAGGAAACTGCAAGAGGTGCCTTGTTCTTGGTTCACAAAAGGTTAGGGGGACAGAGAGAAAAGCTTAAAAAGCAGATCTCTGGCATCCAGATAGAAACTCGCAGGTTTTCCTGGGTGAGAAAGAGAAAGGAGGAGCTGGTTTGAGCAATGAATTCATCTAGAAGAAGCAAACAAAAAAAGAGCCTCGGGATGGAAAGCCTATTGGCAGGTCAACCGATAAAGTGTTTTCTTTTGATCTCATTTTAATTTTTCTAGTAAATCAAACCAGTAAGGATCTTACATCGAGATTTTAATAGAAAAGATCATGGGGCATAAGTCTGGCAGTGGCTCAGGCGAGAGACTTCTATTGTTTCAGCTCCATTCCTGATTAAATGGTCAACGTATCACACACAGGTGTATTATAAAGGACTGGGAAAAAAAATCTTAAAAAGAAATCCAATCCCAGGTGTCTTGGACAGTAACAGAACACCAGCGTTTGTTTTGCTTTGAAAGTTATGATTATTTTTGACCTCTGCTTCTTTAGAATGAACACTTATGAGTCAATTTTTGTTGTGGGTGGTGGTAAAACTGCTCCATTTTTAGGTATTTACTTTTATGCTTGAAGAAGTCTTAAAGCAGTGGGGGAAAAATGACTTCAGGTTATATTTGGGGGTAGAATCTGATGTGTATAAGAAAAGGAAGGAAAGGAAAGTCAAAATCCACAGACCTGATGCCAGGCTCTCTAGGGGGCGTAGAGGTACAGGGGCTTGTGGTGGTCCCACCAAATCATGTCGCTTTATGTGGCGGCTCAAAGGTTTTGAAAGTGTGCCCTGCTCTTTAGGGTGGCATCTCAGCATGGTAAGGTCACCAGTTTAATGAATGGGACCCATTATGGAGTATGGAAGGAGGGATCTGAAGGAACTTAATTGTGTACCTACTAAGGACAACACCTTATGCTGCCTGTGTCGCTGGGTTGTGTCTCTCAGTCTTCATGGAGTTGCTCTGAAGTATGTCTTATAAGATTAAGTGACTTGCAAATGCCCTGTTGTGGGGAACCATGCTTGTTGCCAAAATTCATCACCTTCCTTTCTGATAAAGCCTTCTACTGGGACGAGGGGTTTTTGTAAGAGAAGTCAGTCCAAGGAGACTTTTTTACACACATTCCTCCCCCCTACCCCTGCCCCTCCCAGCCCACTGCCTTCCCATTGATTCGGTCCCAAGCCTGAGGTCTGTGCCATGTTTGTACAGCCAGCCTCTGTGCAGACACCACCTTGACTTTTCTCCTGCCTCTGTTTGTTGCCCTGCAGATAACACAAAAAATAATATAATTGGCTGTAGCGTCCTCAGATATAAATGATAATGATACATATCTAGTTTATGACCTTACTCATTTTTCACCGCCCAGAAATAGGAAAAAATAAACTACTTTGTTGTTTCTTGTCATTGAAAATGAGCTAACAAGTTCAGCAAGTGGCGTGAACTGCATTTTGAAAGTTTCTTTAGAACATGAGTAATTGGGCAATTTAGCCCAGTACTTCTGGTTGATACATTTTGTAGAACTTTTCTGCTGCCTATTTGGGAACTCTTTGTTTGGGAAAAACTAAGACTGCATTCAGTTTATGTATTTTTAAATGATGCAAGTACATACTTGCATCTTTTGTCTTATGAAATTACTTGAGATTATTTTTTTCCCTTTGTGGTGAACGGCTATAATGTGTCTTGGAAAGTACTTCTAAAATACCAAAGATGAAGTTCTGTTTCCTTCACAGATCATTGGGTGCTTTGCCTTAGCACCTTTCATAATGAATAACTCATTGGCATACTGCTTAAGCATCATTTAGTCACAAAACTAGAAGAAATTCCCTCTTTGATGAGGAGTGACTCTTTAAAACCATAGCAATATACACATGAATGTAAAAGGAAAAGGAAGCCCAAGGTCATAAGAATTTGTGTGGGGATGCTTTCTCTGTGAAAAGATCTGGGGAAATCTAAAATAAAGAGCCCTTAATTAAATTCACAGAAATGACAGACTATCTTATTACACTGAATCTTTCCTCATCCCCATTCCTAGTTTAAAGCAAGCAAGCTTTTCTTCATGACCTTAAATAATTATTCAATTAACTTCTGGGACAGTGCCCAAACACATCAAGAATAGAGCAAACACAAAACTCAAATTATTTAAAGAACTCCTGGTAACTAAACTTCCTACTAAAACCATGGGAAAATATCCATTTTTCATTGCACTTGCAGAACAAAAGCATTCTCTCCACCTATCTCTTTGATGAGAGAGGAAATTAGAAGCGCTATGGTGGGTGGTCTATTAGGACAAGGTCAGAGGCCATGGTGACATTCCAGCTGTATTCGTAGTACGTTAACCAGCATGTATGACAGAGTGAAGAGAGTCTTAAATATGGAGAGGTCAGGACTCCTGATTGACATAGCGGGTTGGCCAGATAGACTTATCTCTCCCCCCTCTTCCAAAACCCTTGTAAAATTCAAGTAAAGGAAACCAGAAAGTATGATGCCTCCAGCTTTGTTTTTCTTTCTCAAGATTGCTTTGCCTATTGGGGGGTCTTTGGTGGTTCTATATGAATTTTAGGACTATTTTTCTATTTCTATGAAAAATACTTTGGAATTTTAACAGAGATTATATTGAATCTGTAGGTTGCTTTTGGTAGTATGGACATTTTAACAATTTTAATTCCTCCAATTCATGAAAGTGAGACATCATTCCATTTATTTGTGTCTTTTTCAATCACTTTCATCAATGTCTTATAGTTTTCAGTGTACAGATCTTGCACTTTGTTGGCTAAACTTATTCCTAAGTGGATTTTTGGTTCTTGGTGTTGCTGTTGTACATGGGATTACATTCTTAATTTATTTTTCCAATAGTTCATTGTTAGTGTATAGAAACACAACTGATTTTTGTATATTGATTTTGTAACTTGAAACCTTACTGAATTCATTTATTACTTCTAGCAGTTTTTTTTTTTTTTTGGTAGAGCATTTAGGGTTTTCTGTATATAAGATTGATCATGTCAATTTAACTTCTTCCTTTCTTATTTGCATGCTTTTTATTTCTTTATTACAAAATGATGGAAATCAAGACAATATGTTGCTGGTATAGAAACAGACACATAAACCAATGGAACAGAATAGAGGGTCCAGAAATAAACCTGCAGATAATATGACCAACTAATCTTAGTTAATGGTGCCAAGATACACAATGGGTAAAGAATAGTCTCTTCAAAACAGTGTTGGGAGAACTCATGGACCACATAAAAAATAATGAAATTGGACCATTATCTTACACCATACACACAAAATAGATTAAAGATTTAAATTAAGACCTGAAAATGTAAAACTCTTGGAAGAAAACATAAGGGAAAAGCTCCTTGATGTTGGCAATGATTTTTTTTGGCTATGACTACACAGGCACAGACAACAAAAGCAGAAATAAATAGTGTGACTATTCTGCACAGCCCAGGAAACAATCAACAGAAGGAAAGTACAGCTACAGAATGGGAGAAAATATTTACAACCCATATATCTGATAAAAAGGTTAATAGCAAAAAGATATAAGGAACTTCAATAAATCAATAGTAGGGAGTTCCCTTCGTGGCTCAGTGGTTAACAAACCTGACTGGGATCTATGGGGATGTGGGTTCGATCCCTGGCCTTGCTCAGTGGGTTAAGGATCTGGCGTTGCAGTGGCTACAGCTCCAATTTGACCCCTAGCCTGGGAACCTCCATGTGCCGTGGGTGCAGCCCTAAAAAGCAAGAAAAAATAAAAATTAAATTAAAAATAAATCAGTAGCAGAAAAAAAAAAAACACCTGACGAAAAAATGAGCAGGGACCTGAACAGACATTTTCCCAAAAGAGACATACAAATGGTCAACAGGTATATGAAAAGGTGCTCAATATTATTAATCATCAGTGAAGTGCAAATCAAAACCACAGTGAGATACCATCTCACAAACCTGTTAGAAGCTTTATCATCAGAACGACAAGAGGTAGCAAATATTGGTCAGGTTGAAAAGGGAACCCTTATATACTATTAGTGGAAATGTTAATTAGTACAGCAATTATGAAAACCAGCATGGAGTTCCCATCCAAAATTTTTGAAAAATCGAGCTACCATATGTCAGTGATCCCACTTCTGGGTATATTTCCAAAGAAAATGAAATCATTATCTCAAAAAAATATCTGTACTCCTATATGAGGCCATGGATGTATGAATTACCTTGATTGTGGTAATCATTACACAATACATGCACATATTAAATCACCATGTTACACACCTTTAGAAATCACATTGTACCATCTAAATATATATGCATTTTTATTTGTCAATCATCCTGCAATAAAGCTGGAAAAAATGGAGAGTAAAGGCATAAAAGAAGCATTAACCCATAAGAACCAACATATATATGAAACACTTATGAAGTCAATATGAAATAGAAAACATCCCAGCAGAAAAATGAACACACAAAAAAATAGGCACTCTTCAGAAGAAGAAGGGCTCATCATGGCTAATGAACATGGAAGAAAATGTTTAAGTTTAATCTCATTGGGAATCTGAGAAGCACAAATGAGGAGAAAAATGAAATGCTATTTCTCGCCCACCAGATTGGTAAAAATTAAAATGTCTTATCCTATCATGTGTTTATGAGAATATAGTGAAACAAAACCACTCACATACAGCGGGTGGGAATTAGTGCAACCATTCTGGAAGTGATTTGGCAGCAGTCATGCATATGAAGAATGTGCATACTCTATGACCCAGGAGGAGTTCCCCTATCAGGTTTTCAACTCAGAGAAACTGTGCTCATAGGTTCCGGAAGGCATGTGTGTGAGTGTTACTACAGTGTCATTGGAAATGTAAGATAAGGCCATGGTAAAGTATTCTGTAATATATTCACACTACAGTGCCTCTAACAGATACTACCATTCGACTCTTTGCATCTTTACATTCAAGTGCCTGGATATTTTGATTGCTATTTCATTGCCTAGTCCAATTTTAAACCATGCTATAATATCTACCAAAACAAAAACACTTTATAGCTGAGAACAGCGTGGGTTTGGGAATGCATTGTACAAACCATGTGCCATATATTTTAGTCTATAGCAGCTATGAGTATGTTTTGCCATTACATTCTGTTTATCTTACTGAAAATATTATTCTAGGTATCTCAAATAGCCTTTGGTTGCCTCCCATCGCCATCTGAAATGCATGCTGCATTGCTGAGCTTTAGTCACTCCAAAAATAAGGTCGGTGTAGTCTATGATAATAAATTCCTTTGAAAAATCATGGTTAAGTATAGGATTTACAAGTATGGAATTTGTTCTCTTCAGAAGTAAGAACAAGGTCACCTGCAGACTACCACACCTGCAGACTCAGTTAGGGCTGGGTTAATCTCATGAAAAGAGTATTTCTGTCCTACTTCAAGGTTCTAAAACAGATTTACAGCTGGTTCTCTTCATCCCTGAATTCAACCAGCCTTGGATAGAAAGTATGCAAAAAAAAAAATTCCAGAAAATTCCAAAAACAAAACTAGAATTTGCCATGCCATGGCAACTATTTACATAGCAATTAAATTGTATTAGGTATTATAAGTAAGGCAGAGATGATTTAAAGTATAGAGAGAATGCGCATAGGTTATCTGCAACTACTATGCCTTTTTTTTAAATAAGGGAATTGAGCATCCTCTGATTTCAATATCCATCAGGGGTTCTGGAACCAATCTCCTGCAGATACTTCATTTTCTGAATTAGTCATGATCTCACAAGGCAAGGCTCAATGGCTTTTCCTTTGTCCTACTTCTTATTGTATCTCTAACAATTCCTAACATCACACTGGTGTTATATACCTGTTTGCCAAACTACCTTAATAATATGACAAAGAGAAGATGCTTTTGTTTGTTAGCCTAGAGAAGAATGATGACACCTACCCAGGAGATTTGACATTATTATGAGTCTGGTTTTTTTTTGGCCATTTCTTGGGCCGCTCCCTCGGCATGCGGAGGTTCCCAGGCTAGGGGTCCAATCAGAGCCATAGCCTCCGGCCTATGCCAGAGCCACAGCAACTCAGGATCTGAGCCATGTCTGCAACCTACACCACAGCTCACAGCAATGCCGGATCCTTAACCCACTGAGCAAGGCCAGGGATTGAACCCACAACCCCATGGTTCCTAGTCGGATTCATTAACCACTGAGCCACGAAGGGAACTCCGTGAGTCTGGTCTTTATATTGTCCACTGTACTCTGGGACAGCTACCTTGCTGCAAGTCTGAAGAGGAGACTGACACCCAGGATATCAGAGCAGAGAGATCCCAGGTCCTTGATATCTTTCACCCAGCCCTGGGGTCATTCGCACTCTGGCTATCCTTTTTATGAGAACACACTTTCGCAAGAAGCTTGGCTTCTATTCCTTGAGGCTGGAAGCATCACAATGGATAACATTTTAAAATACGCTGACTTTGCAGCTATCAAATGTGCTAAAAATTACCTATTTTTTAATCAGACACAAATATTTTCCTCTAAGAAAAGAGTAAGAGCATGGACAAGAAGTCAAATAAACCTTAGCTATAGGAATGACTGAATATTCAACTTGAAAGGACCTAAAGATACATTGTTCTAGCCCATTTCTCTAAGTGGGGCCCTTTAGGCCCAAAGTCATACAGACCTTGCTGGGGGTCCTTCAGCAAGTTGTGGCATGTCAAGATTAGATCTCAGGGCTAGATCAGCCATTTTATACTGTCTCTATATTGTGTTAGTGTCATAGAGAGTGTGTTGTGTGTTTCGTAGGAGTGGAGACAGAGGTGCTAACACAATAGGCTCCATTTCATCAATGTTGCCCACCAAAACCTCACAGGATCCCTTTCCAACTTACCACTAACTTGAAGGGATTGAATAAAATTGAGGCATTATTATTTTATGTTTCATTATTTTATAGGAATATACAGTGTCAACTCTTCCAGTGTTGTTTATACATAATTAATAATTATAGGCACTTTAGGGAGTTGAGGATGTTTTTTTTAAGCAATACACGTGCCTCTGGTTTGGTTTACGTCCTTTCTGATTAATGCGGGGCCTGTGATGCTTGTTCATTTCATCCTGTTTTAATTGTGAAATGTTTTAGCCTTCATGTTGCCCCTGAGTTTTCACACAGCACAGTTTCTGCACTCATCCCTCTTTGCCTAGTTAATGTTTAATGTCATTTGTATCCATACACCTCTGGATATTAAGCTACAGAAAGGTTTTTCACTGATATAAATTATACCTTCCATCAAAAGTGCTGGTGGAATTAATACCCCAGATTAATGTACGGCTGAAATCTAAGTGGATGGCACGTTAAAGGGATGAACAAAGATTCATGCACTCCAGTTTGCAGCCTAAATGAAAGGTCAGGAAGTTGATACTTTAGGTCAACACATTATGTTTCGGAGAGTTTTCATCTCACACAAGTCTAACTACCCATTAGATCCTGACCATTCCCACTCTAGTCGAGTCAATAAACATTTATAGAACTTACTCTATGCTCAACAGTGTGCAAGACACTGGGGAGCATGTTGGGATAAAAATAGAAGGGGCAGGGGACCAAGAAGTAGTGGAAATATAACAAGGAATAGCACAAAAATCCTGGCCATGAGGAAAGTGCAATCTAATGGATGACGTCGTTAATCAAGCAGTTACCGCACATTGTGGTCTATGACACATCAGTGGCTTGACCAAAGTGCTTTTGAATGTAAATGAGGGTCTAGTTGGCCCTCCACAGCTGCAGGTTCCATATCTGTGGATTCAATCAGCTGTGGATTGAAAATATTTGAAACAAACATTTCAGAAATTTCTAAAAAGCCAAATTGGAATTTGCCCCAGGCTGGAAACTGTTTACATAGCATTTCCATTCTATTAGGTATTATAAGTAATCTAGAGATGATTTCAGGTATACAGGAGGATATGCATAGGTTATATGAAAATACAAAGCCATTTTATATCCAGGATTTAAGATCTGTGGATTTTAATATCCTGGGTTCCTGGGACCAGTCCCCCTGTGGACATCAAGGGATAACTATTCACTTACTTAGGGTTTCTCTGAGAAAGTGACATAGATGCTGAGTATTTAAAGATGAGTAGAATTCTATAGGTGGAGAAGAGAAGGGATAAAGGGATGAGTTCAAGCGAGAAAACATAATTTGCTAAGGACTACTGATAAGAAAATTGGTGTTGAAGCAACTACGAATAAGTGGTTCAGGAGACCTGGGAGTGGAGGATATGCATGGTGAGAAATCAAACTGAAAATTCTAGATGATAAAGGACTGATAGAGAGATGTCAAAAACACTCACTTAATCCATTCACAACATTATTTAAAGCTCAAGGCCTCCTTTTCCTCCTTGCCATGTATGTCATCCGGCTCTACGTGTTGATCGGTTATAAGTCAATCCAGTCACCCCCATCTGCTGTCATTGGGCAGTTACACGTGGGCACACACATCAATCAAAAAAGATCTGCCTTCTCTCATATACAAAGG
Source organism: Sus scrofa (assembly GCF_054392235.1). Taxonomy (NCBI): domain Eukaryota; kingdom Metazoa; phylum Chordata; class Mammalia; order Artiodactyla; family Suidae; genus Sus; species Sus scrofa. The sequence continues at coordinate 73,183,163 of NC_139393.1, forward strand.
CTAAGAGGTGACATTTCACTACTAGGAAGCTCCAAACTGAGCCACACTGAAGCTCGTTTTTCTCGCAATGTAAGGTCCATAATAAACATGATTTTGGCATACATGTAGGGTAAGGTGAACAAGACTCTTCAGTGGAGCATAAGTGCATGTTTATTTCACCTTTCTCTTTATGAATAAGTAAAGACACAAAGGCCTTTATTGTGCATGTATTTCTCTACTTAACGAATTAATCCTTAAGAGTCTTTCTTTTAGTGTCTCTTCCTTCCCTGCCAAAGTGAGGTTCACAGTAATAGTTGCCTGAGAAAAGAAGATGACCCGTGAGTTTAGATCTCGGTAATGTTGACAGTAGATAAGAGACTGTCCTTTGTCCTTGACATTAGAATGACTAGGAGATATTTGACTTGATTTCATTTATAAATTGAACCAAGTGTTTAGGAAAAAGAGTCAGAGGAACCAAAAATGCTTTGAATATTTATCCCTATCTCAAGGATGTAAGGTATCGAGCCCAGGTTCAGATCCAAGAAACACTGCAAACAACCCACTGAAAAGAAAAACAGAGTCCCGGGAATCCAGTGAGTTGAGGCCCCAATTGCACAGATGTGTAATGTGTACTTTTCTCTTTGAGGTCATAGAGCACATACAGCCATGGAAATGCAGACCCTGGGAGTGAAAGCAAAATGGCATTAGAGTTCATCTAGCCTAACCCAGAATGCTGTGCTCTTCATGCAGAGCACGTGCAAGAGTGAAAGCATACTTAGCAGGGGGCAGAGGATGCCTGGTTCTGGTTCTGGATGTAGAGTTTCATTGCTGTTCCGTCTTGGGCAAGTCCCTTCTCCTCTATTTACCCTCAGAGCACAAAGGACTTTTGGGCACAAATTAGAAAAATACACATGGGATCCTTATGAGAGGTAGAAATGAGTGAATATTACTATGATCACTTATCATAGTAAGAACTTTATTATTATGAAAATTCCTGGTCATTTAGCTAGAACTACACTACTCTCTACCCTCTGTGGGGCAATGTTTTCCATTCAAAGTTTGGAATTAAATAAGATTTGATGGCACTTTTTTATGCGCAAAAGTATTTTCAAATCCTTTCTGCTGCCATCTGGATGTAAACAATTTATCTGCTAATTACAGGTGAGTTATTCAGTTATTAAAATAAGCCCTGCAGGACTTATATTTGGCAGTATTTAAGTGGTTGCTTTTGCTTACTTCAAAATAATTGATATGTATTGCTTCAAAATATTTAATTTCAAACTGTGTTTTTTTTACCAATAAGCTTGCCCTGCATTATATCCTCTTCCCCGCAATGGTCTGAATCAGTGAAGCTTTGGTGCACTAGTTCGGCCAGAGCTTGACACAACTCTTTAAAGTCTGTGAGTTTCTGGTGCTTCCTGGGTCCCTGTTTGCCTGGGACCAACATTCCACACACGTGAGCCATGTCCCAAGGCAATGGCTATTTATCCATTCTGATTACAAGGAGCCATCACAGATGCATTGTAAAACACCAAATAATCAAAAAGTCGTCTATATCAAATTTTGGAGTATGGTGTCTGCATTTACATGTAATATGATTATCTTATTCAAAGAAGACTTCCTTTTCGATGTTATGGTGTCGTCTCACCCTGAAGACACAACTCAAGGTCAAGGTGCAGAGGATTGAACCCTGGTCTTTGTGGGTACTGATCCTGTGCGTCTTCTTCCTGCCCCAGCTAGCTGTGTGGCACGGAGCAAAACTGCAGCCCCTCTGTGGACTTCCCTTTGCTCATAGATATTTAGATAAGGTTGAAAGTGAGACTCTCTTTGAGTCGCTTTCCAATCCTTTCTCCCAATCTACGCTTGATGGGAATAGCGTCTTTGTATCTCTGACCAAAAAGCCTTTTACACCTTGGAACTTTCTTACAACAGATAGAATAGTGTCCTGGTTAAACAAACAATCAAGGAAACCAACCACCCAACAACAAGCATGATGTCAGCAGGGCAAATAATTAACTCAGCTAATTAAAAAAAAAATCAGTTTTTTTGTTTGTTTGGTTTTTTGGTTTTTTTCCCTAAAGCAGGGAGCCCCTGCTTTGTCCCTTCCTCTGTCACTGACAAATTGAGTGACCTTGCGTGAGTCATTATATGAAGTTTCCCTGGTGGTGTTTCTAGAGTGACAGATCTTAGGCACTCATTAAGTTTCCAAGTGCTCGTGTGACATGATTGGATTCTATGATATCAGACTATGCATAGTCAGGTGCTGGGTTATGGACAGTATAATCTCCCTTGGATAATGGAGGATTGCTATCTTACATTTGAGCTGGTAATGAATTTTCTCTGTCTAGTGTTTTTTCACATTTTCTTCAATATTTTTTCCACTATATGATATAATTGAATCAGAAACCAATGTCCTGGGGTTCCCGTTTTGGCTCAGTGTGTTAAGAACCCAACTTAGTATCTATGAGGATGAGGGTTCAATCCCTGGTCTTGCTCAGTGGATTGAAGATCTGGCATTGATGAAAGCTGTGTCATAAATCACAGCTGTGCCTCGGATCCAGCCTTGCTGTGGCTGTGGCGTAGGCCAGCAGTTCCAATGTGACCCCTAGCCTGGGAATTTCCATATGCCACAGGTGTGGCCCTAAAAAACATAAAAAGAAACTAATGTCCTCATATATTTTTTCCTTCCAAATTCTTCTATGCTGACACTAAAGATTCAATTTGACTGGGAAAAATTTTTTTCATATTTGTTAATAAGCATCTTTCAAGCTCTCTCTATCTCTATATATGGACTGCAGTCCATATTTCATTGTATACATTTATATATATATAAATACATATATTCAAACACCGCAGTCCGTATTTCACAAAGCATATTAATGTATGAGCCTTTCCTAAAAGATTTGTCTATGATGTTATTATTTTCATCTTTACCATATGACTCTGATGTAGGCAGCTAATTCATGTTTGCTACTTTATTCACTACTTGGAAGTGTATGTGTGTGTGTGTGTGTGTGTGTGAGAGAGAGAGAGAGAGAGAGAGAAATGGTTGTACCTGATGGATTAGTTCTCGGCAGCAAGCCCCTTTAAAATTTGTCATGCCTGTGATCCTGACAACACATCAAGGTAGCTGATTGAGGAAAACACAGATTGTTTGCCAATTCCTACCATGAATGGATTTCTTACTAATTATTTTTTCCTTTGAACCTTCCTAAAATTTTCTTTAAAGGTAATTATTGTGTGGAAAGAATTTTTTAATTGAGGAAATATTAGTTTTTTGGACCTCTGTCTTTAAATCTTATTGTTTTTAAGGTATATGACTAAAGTAAATTATTTAAAATTCTTTGTTTTTTTACAAAGCACTTTAAATAGATTTTGGTATTCACTTAGTTAGAAAAAATTTTTTTAGAAAGCAGGCTTCTCATCTATTCCCTGTGTTTTAATAGGTACATACACACCTGGAGAAGGTTTTATTTCCTCATTTCAAGCCTCTAACATTGAAATAATCAGCTTCCTTAAAACTATGGCAAATTGGGTCTTGGAGTTTTAATAATCTTCTAAGAAGTAGGAACAAAATGAGTGAAATTTTTAGTTTTTATTGGTCATAGAATCAAATCTATCTACGGAATAAAACAAGACCATGTGGTTGAATAGAGGGGCTTTGTGAAATTACTTTAAACAGAACTTTATAAGAGCTTGCTTAGCTTCTCTTTCTCACATGCTATTTTTTTTGAAATAGTAGATTTCAGGAAAAACAACCAGTTTCAAACCATACTTGTATACCATTCAAAGAAGGAATCAATTCAGGTCCACTTTTCCCTAATTTATATGCTGATTAGGTTGTAGTGTGGTCATTTCTTGCAGACGCTGCTTTCTGCATAGGTTGGGGATGCCCAGAACTGCTGAACGAGGTATCAAAGAAGGCCTTGTCCTCAGGGAGCTGACAGAGTTGTCTTGGTGAGATAAGACCAGCACCCAAGAAACACCTAGAGAACATACACATGTTAACTTTTAGGAAGGAAGTCAAGGTCATGAACAATGCTGGTGAGATACACAGAGACAATTCAGATAGGAAGTCAAATTGAAGACAAAATGATCTGGATTGAAGAAGGGAAAACGTGGCTGCAGACTCTTATGCCTATTGGCGGGGAAGGAACAGGAGACAAAAATGAGACTTCGGGGGCTATTGGCCTATCTGGAAGTTTGGGCTGAACTGGGGAATGAGGAACGAGCTTGGAGAGGTCTTTGATGCTTGCTTTAGGGGCATTTGAGTGTAATCCAGTTTGGATCACAGCATCGAATGCCAAGTCACCTAAGTGTTCTGTGTGAAGAAGAAAGCTTCTCTTCAACTCTGGCTGTTACAGCCAAGAGTAAATGTAGATCTGGTGTGGCCAGATCTTCAGATCTTTCAAATGCAGCCAGACACCCAGATTTTAAAGAAAATACTCTTAACCTTAGATGCTGGCTCTTTTTACCTCTCTGTGAGCCAAATTAAAGATAGCTGCTGGCCTGACACAGCCTAAGAATTACCAGTTCTTTACAACGATAAGGAACTTTGGAAAGTTTAAACCTGAGCGCCCCGAGGGCTTGCTGCTCAAAAATCAATACCCAAGAGGCAGCTGCTGGTAGAAAGGAAAGTTGCTTTTAATCACAATGCCAGCAATCTGGGGAGAGGGTGGACTCCTGTCCCCCAAAAAACAACTCTGAAGATTCTACTCAGCCATGAAAGTTTGTGAAGGCAAAAAAGGGAAGTAACTGCAGTTAACCATTGAGATGGGGGGTCACAGAGCCAGCACCCCCCACTGTGTACAAGCTTGTCAACTTCTTGTGATCTTTTCCTAGATGCTGTCTTGTTCACACCGTTTGTTCATGAGGTTACTGAAGGGGAAGCTAGGGGAGAAATCCGGTCACCTGTTAATTGCTTATTCTTCATTTCTGCTTCTTTGAGCTAGGAAAAGAACCAACAGGTTAGGCAAGGTATTGTGTGATCAAAAGATTGAGAAGGTGTGCCAGGGCCTGAGATGAGTGGAACATGGGGATGCCTGGTTTAAGGTTAGAGACAAGACAGAAGGCTTCCTGCAGAGAGCTCTTTCCTACCCACAGCTGCTTCCAGATCCTCACTTGTCAGAACAGCCTTACGTTTCTTTGGAACTATGGACAAATGTCTGTCCTCCATGACTGCTTCATGCTGACATAGGGCGCTGGGTTCTTAGGGTGGAAGATATCGACATGGGTCTGTAGTGTCTCTTTGCTGACCGTTGTAGTTGTCTGTTTACATATTCACATAAAAGAAGCTACAATTTTGATGCCTGCAAAGATATAGCTTGTTAGGAACGGTGGGGTTAATCCCATTCTCTTCAGACTGGTTCTTGGAATTGTGCTGGTCATAGACTCCGTGCTATTCAAGATGGACAGTTTGTGTCATGGCTGCAGTCTGGTCATCATGCGGTTGGCTTTGTCCCTCTGGTGGCAGTTACAGTGTCTGTTAAACAGCTCAGGAATGTGCATCAGACACTGAGCCTGTGACAGTACTGTCCTAGCCATTCGCTGCTTGAGCCTGCTCCACGGGACGTCTCGGGGACTTCAACATGACCACAGACGAGAGGCAAGGAACATGGACGGGCCTTTGTACTTGGGAGGGCTCAGCAAGTGTCCCCTTTTCTTTGATACTTCTAAGGACAATCGAAGAGAAAGTGCAAAAGAATTGACATAACGTGGAGAGTTTATTAGTTCAGATTTGAAAATAAGAGTCATACAATAAGCCTATTCCAAGGTTTTGAACTTGGGGGTTCCAGGTTGATGGGGACACAAAACAGCTTAGGGAACCATGAGAACCAATTTATCATGTATGCTCCCACCTTCGCTAAGATACTGGAGGGATAACCTGAAGCTAGTTGGAGATTTTCAACTAATGAGAGGGAGATACAAATGTCAAAATTGATTAGACACTTCATTGATCTCCTGGAGAAGCAGTATATATTGGAACACATCCTTCTTTCATGTAGAGAAACCATTCATGCACAACCTTTTATTTTTTGCATTTGAGAAATATAGCAAGTTGGCTTGTTTTCCAAATATATATTATTCTCTGTTTACCTATGCGGATGTTTATCCATCCATGTGTGTGTGTAGCATTGCCAGATTTTATAAGGAAAAATAAAGGGTGCCTAGTTAAATTTGGATTTCAGATAAGCAACAAATAATTTTTATGTAAGTATGTCCCCAATATTGCATAGGACTGACTTAGATTTTTTTAAAAATCATCATTTTTTTTGAAATCCAAATTTAGGCTTGATAATCCTACATTTTACTTGGCAACTCTACACATTTATGCATCCAACCATCATCCCATTTCTCTTGGACCACTGGTCTAGTCTTCTTACACCTCCTCTCTCTCTCACCTGCCCCTTCTACAGTTCATTCTCCACAAAACAGGCAGGGTGATTTCTTAAAATTTGATTGTCCGCCTCTTCCTTTAAACTTTTTAGGAGGCCCCCTTTGGGATTAGAATAAAATTCAGACTCCTTACTATGACTTGCAAGGCTCAAAGTGATCTATCCCATGCCCCTAGCCAATGCTATTTAAAAAAAAATTATTGAAGTATAGTTGATTTACAATATTGTGTTAGTTTCAGGTATATAGCAAATATATGTGTGTGTGTGTGTGTGTGTGTGTATTTTCTTTTTCAGATTCTTTTCTGTTACAGGTTATTATAAGATGTTGAATATTGTTCCCTGTGTTATATGGTCAGTCCTTGTTATTATTCTCATATATATATAGCATATGTATCTGTTAAACCCACACCTAATTTATCCATTTATCCCTCCTCTCCCCTCATTTCCCCTTTGGTAACCATAAGTTTGTTTTCTGTGTCTGTAAGTCTGTTTCTGCTTTGTAAAAAACGTTTACTTCTGGAATTGCTTCGTGGTTCAGTGGGTTAAGGATCGGGTGTTGTCCCTGCGGTGGCTCTGGTTACAGCTGTGGTACAGCTTCAGTCCTGGCCCAAAACCTTCCAGTTCTTTTGTGCTACTTTTTAGATTCCACATATGAGTGATAGCATATATTTTTCTTTCTTTCTCTGACTTACCTAGTGTGATAATCTCTAGGTCTGTCTATTCTGCTGCAAAGGCATTATTCCATTCTTTTTTGCAGCTGAATACAATTCTAGTGTGTGTGTGTGTGTGTGTGTGTGTGTGTGTGTGTGTGTGTGTGTCACATCTTATTTATCCATTCATCTGTCAATGGACATTTAGTTTGCTTTTATGTCTTGGCTATTGTAAGTAGTGCTGCAGTGAACATGGGGGAGCATGTATCTTTATGAATTAGAGTTTTCTCAGATATATGCCCAGGAGTGGGATTGCTGGATCACATGGTAACTCATTTTTAGTTTTGGAAGGAATTTCCTGCTGTTCTCCATAGCGGCTGCATAGATTTACATTCCCACCAACAGTTTAGGGAGAGTTCTCTTCCCCTCACCCTCTCCAGCATTTCTTGTTTGTAGACTTTTTGATGATGGTCATCCTGACCGGATGTGAGGTTTCTTCCTTGCTGTAGTTTTGAGTTGTGTTTCTCTAACAGTTAGTGGTGTTGAGCATCCTTGCATGTCTCTATTGGCCATCTGTGTGTCTTCTATGGAGAAATATCTATTTAGATCTTCTGCCCATTTTTGATTGGGTTGTTTATTTTTTGATATTGAATTATACAAGATGTTTGTATATTTTTGGAAATTAACCCTTTGTCAGTCACATCATTCGCAAATATTTTCTCCCAGTCTGTAGATTGTCTTTTTGTTTCGTTTAGGTTTCCACTGCCATGCAAAAAACTCATAAATTTGATTAGGTCCAGGGTGTTCATTTTTGCTTTTATTTCTTTTGCAAACTGACCTAAGAAAATATTGCTGTGATTTATGTCAGAGAGTATTTTGCCTATGTTCTCTTTTAGGAATTTTATGGTGTCTTGTCTTACATTTAAGTCTTTAAGCCATTTTGAGTTTATTTTTGTACATGGCATGAGGGAGTGTTCTGACTCCATTGATTTATATATATGCAGCCATCTAGCTTTCCCAATACCACTTGCTGTCTTTTCTACATTATATATTTTTCCCTCCTCTGTCAAAGGTCAACTGACTCTGCGTGTGTGGGTTTATTTCTGGGCTCTCTATTCTGTTCCACTGATCTATATCTGCCCAGTGTTATCCTGAATGTACCATTACTTGACCAAACTCATCTTGAAGGTACTGTTCTTCCCCCTGGCTAATTGAGCCACTTAACTCATTTTTTTAGATTATTTTTATTTTATTATCATTATTTTTTAAATTGTTATTTCCCCAATACAATTTTTTTTTCTCCTGTACAGCATTGCGACCCAGTAACACATATACGTATTTTTTTCAAACCACCCAAACTGATTTGCACCTTGGGGTTTTGCACTCACTGTTCCCTTTGCTTGGAAACCCTTTCCCCCAAACTTGGCTCACCTGACTTCTCTATCATCATTCAGGTCTCGGCCCCCATGGGACCTTGTCATGAAGGCTTCTGAAAGCTCATCTCCATCTAAAGTAGAGATTCTCAGTCCTGGTACTATCGACACTTGGGGTTGGATAATTCTTTGTCGAGAGGGGTTGTCCTGTGCATTGTAAGATGTTTAGCAGCATTCTTGGCCTCTACCCACTAGAACCCTTCAGCTGTGACCATATAAAATGTCTTATCCAATGTCCCAGAGGCAAAATCACCCCTGGCTGAGAACGATTGAAGTCACAATATCCCTTCCTCAATTTCTATCACATTATCTTATTTTCCTAACTTCTTAGCACTTAACACCATTTGCACTTTTTCTGTTTGTATTTATTTGTTACTTGTTTATCATTTCTTTGTCTCTCACTAGAAGAGAAACAATGTGTGCAAGATTTGGTCTGTTTTCTTCACAGCCCTATCACTGCTGTCGAGGGTCATGCCTGGCACATAAAGTTCCTCCATAAGCATTTATTGAATACATGCCAAATAACTTCAAATGACCTTTATTGAAAAGGTAACATGCTCAGGCACTGGTGGGCTTAGGTGGAATAGCAATGAACAGGATGTTATGCCTGGTCCTTTGTCTCTGATGCCTCAGAGAAGAGTGTAGTCATGAACTCCACACTACATGTAATAAGAATTATAGGCCCTACAGGCTACAGGCATCTTGGGTTCAGGTTCAGGGAAGCTAGCCACGTGACTGGGTCACTCCCATGCAGCAAAGAATTGTCCTGCCCAATGAGAACACTGTGCCCAAGAGAAACTCTGGCTTGAGGCATCCATGGCTCACCTGCAGCTCTGGGGACAGTGTCATGGGGGCACAAACCACAGGGAGAGAATTGGGGAGAGGAGACACAGCAGAAGGAGGAAGGTCCAGTGCCTGGTAGAAAGAATGCATGTCTTCTATAACGGGGAAAAAGTGTCAATGCCAGGCCACTGAGGACTTTGTTTCAATATGGAAGTTGGAGAACTTTATGAAAAGAATATTTAGATAATATTTGTTGTATTCTATCACTTGGGTTGACTCTGATGAAATGTAATTCTTGCTAATAATTACAGTGTAATTTCTTTACTACACTAGGCACTGATTTAGAGGGTTTTTTCCCTGGATGCCTGGTGTTTATCTTCTAAAGTAAATGTTAAAAAAATTAAAGTCTATCCTACCTACCAAGAAGTTCATAAACCATAAGTGTTTAATGCAGTAAATCTTCACAATAGTAAACTATCCATGGGACAACCACCTAGGTCAGGAAGAAGAGCAGGGCCAGCACCCCAAACCATCCCCTGCCTTCCTAAGTCACTGTTCCCCACTTTCCCCGAAATGGACCCCTGTGCTGGTTTCTGTCATCACAGTGATTCTGTCAACTTTTGACATTTACCTAAATGGAATTGCACACTATATGTTCTTGTGTTTGCCTTTTTTTTGCTCACCTTCGTGTTTGTGCCATTCACTCCCCTCGTTTTTGTAGCAGAATTTTGTTGATTTCCATTGCCTATATTATATCATTGTATAAATATGTCATGATTTATTTATTGATTCCATCTGCATTATTTCCTGGTTTGAGATTTTATAAATAGTGATTTTAAGAATATTCATATCAGTGTCTTTTGTGTATGCACTTCTGTTGGGTCTATACCTACAGGTGGAATTGTTGGACCATAGCGTATGTGTGTGCTCAGCTGTAATAGATACAGTCAAATGGTTTTCCAGAGTGGTTAATTCCATTTACTTATGTGAGAGTCCCATTTGCTCTACATGAGAATAGAATTTTTTAAAAGACAGTAATTTATAGGATTAGGATATGATGGGGAAAAAAAGTATTGCCTTAAGAAAAACACTGCCGACTCTGTGATAATTTTTTTACATGCTTGGCATACTTCAGCGTTTATAACGAAGCTGATCACTTCCTTTCGTGAAATTTTACCCACATGCCTACTCGAGCCTACTTCAGACCAGATAATGATGGGCAAGGATCTACTGAGTCTAGGAAATTCAAATTATCCCCAGAATATTGGCGATATGGGAATAACTTCCTTTGTAAGTGTATAGTGTTCCTTTATCTAAATCATAAAAATCATTGCTGTGTTATAGACAGAGTTTATGAGGGTCACATGAATGCTTGCTTACTGTGCATATGGTGAGAGCTGTGCATTTCAAGTTAAATATAGGAGCAGTTCTGGCTGTAAAGAAGTAGTTTAAGAAATCAAGAGAACTATAAATGGCCATCTGCTCTCTTCTCCATTTTTATTTGCTGAATTAACCCAGTGAAATATTTTAATGAATAATGGGTTGGTATTCCATCTGTTCATTAATTTTTTCAAACTATACAATAATCCATCATTTTTACCGAGTGGAAACAATTTGCTACTTTGTAAAAATATTTTTAAAAATAGAGGCCGTGGGTGTAATTCAACTTTCCATTAATTTCAAGTACCTTTTAGAGATAGAGGTCCTGAGAACATGTTTTGGGTCAGGGTGCGGAGAAAAGACTTTCAGTTCTTTGGGTGACAGTGCATATTGGGTGATGTATGTCTTTTTTTTATAAGATATGCATGTTTGGGCTTATTTGAGACGAACAAGAAGATCATTCCCTATGTGATCAAAGGTTGCAGAGATGTAAATGGCATCAACGATAATATAACACTTTGGCAAAAAGAATATAAGGATGAGTTCTTTAAAAATAATGCAGAACACACGTCAGTATCAGAATGGAGCCTCTGGTGTCCCAGTTCTGTACTCAGTGCTATGAATCAAAAGCAAGTTGGGCGTATTAATGTATATATACATGTGTGAGTGCAAGCATGGGCACGCATTTAAATTAAAATTTCATTTAAGTACATTTCACATGCGTTTCTACTGTTTTGGTTTTCTGGGTTTTTTTTCCTTTGCTTTTTATTTATCTTAAGTTGTCACGGCACATTATACACTTTCAGGCCATTTAAGGTTCACGTGTCCAGGAGCAGATGTCAGTTTAATGGCCTCTTTAATGCCTGCTGTGCCATGTCCGCAAGTAGATTCCCTGAAACAGGATTTGGCCAGAGGGTTCAAGCTGACATTTGGAGAATTGATGGATGAGGTGAGAGGTGGAGAAGAACAAGGAGAGGGGGCTTTAAAATATTCCAGTATTGATGATTTTTGAGATTTCTACATCACTTACCAAACATTTCCTCTCCTGGTGGTTTTCTAGCCCAGTCAGTTTTAAATAATTTATCAAGAGATTTTTAAAAAGCCTCCCTTTCAGTGCTTATAGGTTTGGGGACCTGAGGATGTTCTTACCTATCAGGAGAGATGTATTCTTCCCTTTAAAGATAAGGAGTATGCTGTGCAGAGGGAATGGAAAGTAATTAGTCACAATGTTCTCGTGGATTATTGGAGTCTCTTCTACATGAATATTATTATTATTATTATTATTATTATTATTATTATTATTATTATTTTGTCTTTTTGCCATTTCTTGGGCCGCTCCCGTGGCATATGGAGGTTCCCAGGCTAGGGGTCCAATCGGAGCTGTAACCACCGGCCTATGCCAGAACCACAGCAACACAGGATCCAAGCCACATCTGCAACCTAAACCACAGCTCATGGCAACACCAGATCCTTAACCCACTGAGCAAGTGCAGGGATCGAACCCACAACCTCATGGTTCCTAGTCGGATTCATTAACCACTGAGCCACGATGGGAACTCCAACATGAATATTATTTTGAAGTGATAACTAAATGCTGAAAAAGAGGACAATGCCCTAACCATCAGGTCTAAAGTAGATGAACCATCATAGAAGCATACATTTTAATCTCATCATATTTCACTTATTCTTCTTTCTACTGGATGGAATGAATTAAAGCCATAGCTTTTTATTTAATCCTTAGAGTTTGCCTGTGAAATATTACATACTTCTATTTTCCTAAGTCTCTTACACCCAATTTTTCCCCAAATTACTAACCAGAGAATCTACTAAAATTGGCACTATTCTAACATAAGGCATAAGGTAAATGATATAGTGTGAATTTTTTGGGGAGAGAGTTCTATTAAATTTAAAGACCAAGAGTTCCCTCTGTGGCACAGTGGATTAAGAATCCAACTTCAGTGGCTTGGGTCACAGTGGAGGTGCAGATTTGATCTGCTTAGCCCTATGCAGGGGTTAGAGGATCCAGCATTGCCACAGATGCGGTGTAAGTCACAGCTCCAGCATCGATTCAACCCTGGCCCGGGAACTTCCACCCGTTGTGGGCGTGGCCATTAAAAAAATTAAAAACCAGACAAAAAAGAAACAAAAATTAAATGAGTAAATATTTTAAATGGTACCATCCTAAGACGCCAAGACTTTCTGTTTGGATGAATATGAATATAAAAATGTCTAGACAGATAGCACCAAATTTATAGAGGATTGCTTTGTGGGTTTAAAACTTGGAGGATTTTTGTTTTTCATTTTTTACATCCTTGTGAAATTTAGCTTCGGAATTGACTCTGTGGATGTTTTTGAGAACCTGTGGTCGGAGAGAGAGATGACAGTGCAAAACCTTTCCATGAGCTACAAGACATAAATAATCGATGGATGTTTACTGAAAACAATCCATCATAATGCAAATGCCTATATGATGCACATCCTATAGTAGAGAACTGAGTCCATCATGGCAATGCCAGGACCGGAACTCAGCAGACACTGTCTCCTAATAGTAGATACATCAGCAGGTCCTCTCAGATACAGTTACATATTTTCAAGATCATAGAAACATTTTCTTCAATTACAAAGCAGGAATATAGCAGGGGAAAAATCAATTATGTTCTATGCCTGTGAATTTAATAGAAATACTGCCATTAAAACATACTTTAATTTGAAATATACAATACTTTAATGTTTCTAATAAAATACGATGATGGAAACTGTTCTGGGAAAGGCATCACAGGCTTCTTCTTAAATCTTCAAAAAAGCATACACAAAAGAAGCTGTTTTCCTTTCTCTCTTAGGGAGCGATTAGGAAAGTGGCTTGAGAGCCAGTTTTGTATTCATCTTCACCAGTGTATCCCTAATGGCAACACTTTTCAGGGCACACAGGCACAAAGGTGGATCTCAGGAAATAGTAACAGAAGGGACTGCCTCTGGCCATGGATTCTGGCGTCAGAGAGCCTGGTTCGAATCCCAGCTTTTACAGTTAATGGTTTTGCAGCCTTAGGGGACATGACTTAATCTCTCTAAGATTCAATTTGTGCCTTTGAGGATAAAATTAACTACCTTCTAGATTATTTTGAAAATTAAGATTTTCTGTATAAAATGTTCAGTTCAATGCATGACAGAATTTGTGCTCAACAAACGCTAGCTATGTTACACATGAAAGGTTATGCTCTTCCCACCCCAGGTAGAATTATTTATTTTTAAGCATAAATTTGGAATAGAGCTAGAGACTTATGCATGAACATCAAAAATGCTAGAGAATTTCTCAGGCCATTAGTGATTTCTATTGTCCCCCATATGATTTAGTCTAATCAGCACTCAGAAATGTCAGGGACTAGTGTTATTCCTTTATGCAATCAATCACAGATAGCTGATTTATAAGTTAATGTTGTGTTCTTCATTGGCTCCTATGACTTAATTGTGCACAATAGTGTCCAGAAAGGAGGAATAATGCCAGAAGCTTGAAATCCCTCCGAGAGTAAACCATGTTTATCAAAAGACATAAAAATATTCGATTATACCATCTATGGCAATGAAAAGACCTGTGTTGACTATCATGTTAATTAGAATACCTTCTACTCCACTGCAATATTCTATACAATCAATACTTTACTTCCTCATGTCTCAAAGCACATAATTTGTAGTTTTCCAAAGTGAAAGAGACAGATAGAACCAAATCTTCGTATTAGGGCTGGTTCCCCAGAGAAGCTTGTAGCTGTGCTTAAAATGGAGCACGATAATGTGTGAAAATAGAATGTGTACATGTATGTGTAACTGGGTCACCATGCTGTATAGTAGGAAAAAAATCGTATTGGAGAAATAATTATTTTAAAAAATAATAATAACAAAAGAACTAAAAAAAAAAAGGAGAAAGGAAGAAAAAGAAAGAAAGAAAATCTTAAGGCATATTGCCTGAACTATGTACTGGGCTATCACAGAGACATTTTTAACCTTATCAGGTAAAACTCAGGGTCTTACCTTCATAATCAGCCAAAGAAATGTGTCAGGCTTAAAAACAAACGCAGAAAACCAGAGATATGTCAATTTTCCCTTTCTTTATCATCTTCTTTCCTTTGCTGCTCCAATTTATCTATCAACATTTTATGATAAGTGAAGAACAATTTTAAAATAGACCTTTGATGAAATAAAAACTAACAAAATTATAAAATGAACAACTGAAAAGAGCACTTGGTTGTTTTCATCTCAAAGGATATTTGAAGAGATAACACATGTTATTTCGACAGAAATATGTTTACTTAATGCTAATAGTGTGTTCACAACTATAGACCTGCTGACATAAACAAGATCTCTGCCTTCAAAGAGCTTTCAGTCTAGTTGATGAAACAAATGACTGTGTAAAATACTTTAAGGTGAAATGAAATACTTGTGACAAAAGCACAAAGCCCAAAACCTTCTGCCAAGAAATATCAGAGAAGGCATCATCAGAGAATTGGAAATCCGAGTTAATCACCGAAGGATTCAGTGACCTTTTCTTAGGCACACAAGAGAAGGGAGTGCTTCCAAGAAAGGGAATATCATAAAAAAGTCATCAAATTGTGAAGGTTTGGGGACCAGCAATGGGTGGAGCGGGGCTGGAGCAGAAAGAGCATGGACAGAATGGATGTGGGGTCAAGAGGACCAGGAATGGAAGGCCCAGGGTCTGGACTTTCGTCGCAAAGTTGTGGATTTCTGAGGAAGTGATGGATGTCGGATAAAACTTTCTCTTGGTTTGTGCATCTCAGTGGATTGTAGCTTCATCATTGCAGAGGCTTGGACCCCAAACTTTGGAGTCATCTTGGACCCCTCTCTCTCACCCTCCATCCCTCAGTCAGAAAAGACCGGCAACTAAGCCAGAAGATAATCTGAACCCATGCATTCTTGTGTTCCCCTCCATCTTCATGGAAGATGTGTCATTTCTCACCTAGACTGTGGCTTCCTCAAGAATCTTCCCGTTTTTACTCATGACACCGCCCTTTGGAGTCTCTTCTCTACAGAGCAGCCCTGCTGATCCTGTGACTACAAGAAGCCAGTAGTAGCCCTATCCATTCTAAATCCTCAGTGGGGAGTTCCCGTCGTGGCTCAGTGAATAACAAACCCGACTAGCATCCATGAGGCTGTGGGTTCGATCCCTGGCCTTGCTCAGTGGGTTAAGGATCCGACGTGGCTCAGTGAATAACAAACCCGCATCATCCATAAGGCTGTGGGTTCGATCCCTGGCCTTGCTCAGTGGGTTAAGGATCCGCCGTTGCCATGAGCTGTGGTGTAGGTCACAGATCTGGCTCAGATCCTGCGTTGCTGTGGCTGCGGTGTAGGTTGGCGGCTTCAGCTGCTATTCGACCCCTAGCCTGGGAACCTCCATAAGCCACGGATGAGGCCCTAAAAGGACAAAAAAATAAACAAAAAATAAAATAATAAATCCTCAGTGGTTTTCTTGTTAAAATGTGCGGCCCTTCCTAGGAGCTGCAAGGCCCTACGGGGTCCTCTCTCCGCTCCTGCTCTTACCTGGCCTCTGGCCATTCTCCTCACTGGCTTTGCTTGGGCATCGCTCCTCGGTCCCTGGTGGTTCTTTCCAAACCTTGTTCCTTCTCAGAGCCATTCACTTGGTTCCTCTGCCTGTAACACTCCTGCAAAATTTCCAGAGATTCTTCCTCATGTATGCAGGTTTCTGCTCAAAAGTCACATTATCAGAGAGGCATGCTGGGAGAGGCCGCCTTGTCGGAGGCAGCAATGACCTCCACCCTCTGTTCCCCTGCCCCTTTTTCGTTCTTCACAGCAGTTATCATCACGTGACCAATTACAATTCAGTATGTTGTCTGCCTCTATTGGGTAGGATTTGACGTTGTTGAAGACATATTTCAAGCACTCATTAGAAAAATTTGCATATATTAACTCATTGAATACTCGTAACAACCCATGACCTAGGTAATATTATTCCCATTTTATAGACTAGGAAATTACAGCCCAGAGAGGTTGAGACACTGACAGAAGATGTCACAACTCATATGTGGTGGAGCTGGGATTCAAAGCCAGCAAGCCTGCCTTCTACATCACTACTAAGTTGTGCTGTCTTTTGAAAACAAGGGGTTTGTTCTGTTCACTGTTCTGTGCCTCCCCTGGCACCCAGGCTATGACCTGGCTTAGTATTCAATGAATAAATAAACTCGAGCCATCTTGCTTTGAGGTGCTAGTACAGAATCTCTTTTCCATGTTCAGATACCAGTGGAAACAGAGAAAGGTGAAAATCAGAAAGTTTTTGTTCAGTCGCCGTATACGATTTGTTTTGAGATGTCACTTAACTTTCTTTTTTGGTGCTCTCTGGATTTTTTTTTTTTTATCTGCCTGCATGATTCCATTTTCTATTAAAACACTGTTATTGTAAACTCAGCAGTAAATACTAAATATTAAATACTTGACTGCCTTTTTATGGTCATGTGCTGAGTTAACCAAATTAATCAAAAGAAAGCTTGTCTGTAGAACTCCCTCTTTTTAATTGCACTGTGGGAAATCGTCAATAAAAAGATATTTGACGAGGAAAGTTAGCTTTATCAAGCTGAGCAGGCTTATCTTGATGATCGCAGGTGTCAAGCACTGTGCCCTGCTGTGAGTATGCAGACCTGGGAGGCACTCCTGCATCTCCAGGGTTTGAATTCCAGGGGACTGTGAGAGACTTGGAAATAAGTTCAGAAAGTATTCCCCGGGCGCAGCAGGAACAGTTTGGAGAACTTGGTAAAGACAGAGAAGTGCCAGGGAAGGCTTGATGGAGCAGAGGATGTTAGACGTGCAAAGAGGTTAGCAAGTATGGGCAACACAGGGGCAGGGGGGATTGGTGGCCATGGTGAGTCGAAGGCTTTCCAGACGGAGAAAAGCCTGAAGAATAAGATCATTCCATGTTGTGAATCTTTGTTCAAGTTGGTCTTTCATGGGGAAGAAAGTCTATTAATTTGTGAGAATCCAATTTCTTATTAGCTCTATAAATAGCTCTAAGGCTATTGAAGGCTCAGAACTGCAATATGTATAAAAACTGCTGACAGGAAATAATGTTATCATTTTATAGGCGGTTTAAAATAATTCCTTTTAATTATGGAAATGGGAAATCATGGTCTTATTTAACTTCTTCCTCTGTGAATTGACATTTTGGTGCAGTTTTAGAGAGCAACTAAGTTTCTGCAGATACTGGTTAAGCTTTTGCTGAATTTCAGGTTTGTTTCCATCTCAGATATATTTTTTATAGTAAGATTATTCTTAACATTTATTTATATGTTTAAAGTGTATCCAGTCATCTTATTCGTGGGTAAAATTTGGCATAGAAATTTTGTGGCATTCCATACATCTCTGGCAAGACATCTAGGTTTTTCTTTAAAAAACTTGCATAGAACATCTTAGGTGTCATGATCTTGGAAATTATATTTATATCATGCTTTTTAGTGTACAAAGTCTGTTACTTTATCAGTTTTCCTTCATTTTATTAGTTAATCCTAGTAGTAGTTCTTTGGGTTAGACAAAGGGTAGCTTGTTCAGAATTCATGTCCAAAATCCTCTTTCTCTTTTCACTGGCTCTTCAAATGTAATGCACTCAGAGAGCTGTTAAGATTGTGTAATTCCAAAAAAGGTGTCAGAGCGCCTTGAAGATCATTGATCAAGTGGCACAGTGAGAGCAGCGTCAATGGACAGTGAGTCACGTGACCAGGGTTTCACTCAATCTCGGCCCCTTCATCTTCTGGACATAGACACTGGACCATATCACTAGACTTTTTGGGCCCCCGTTAATCACACCTGAAGAGATTTGGAAGGGAAGAGACTAAATCACCTCTCCAAGATCTCTTCTAGTTCAAAAGTTCTGGGACTTGATGTGAACTTGAAAGTAAATGAAGCAGAATAAACACAACCATTAGAGGAATCCATTAGAAGATTTTAGTGAAGCGTGAAGGTTTTAAGACCTTGTGACACCTGTGACTTGCATTTGGACATGTTATCCTAGGCATTCTGCAAATGGGCAGCATTTCTTCCGATGGAATGTTCTAAAAACTGGTTTCATATCAGCCTTGGCACCTTTTGATATATGTGACCTGAAGTATACTTTGGTAAGGCAGCTGCATCATTTAAGTGACCTGCTTCTAATAGGAATTTCATTCCCTTAATTACACTGATGAAGGATCAAAATCATTATTTCCAGATATTGTAGATTAATGGAAATCTGGTTGATGCTGGTGAGAAACAGTGGCATTTCTGTTTTGAGGTTTTTGGGTTTTTTTGGGGGGGTGGTTGCTAAAGAGTCTTTTAAAAACCATCTGCCTGTGAAATGTGGAGTGAAAAGTATATTCATAAAAACAATTTTTCAGAAGGAAGAATATTATCAAATGTTGATATTATAGATCATATGTGTATTTTCTTGGGGAGTCTCTTGTATGTGAAGATATCTGTAACCCATGATAATTGTTGGGAATTCTTTTTTTGTGCGTATAACTAGATAATTTACAAGAGGTCAAAGCTAAGATTTATTGCCACTGATGGTACATTTTCTGGGAAAATGCAGAATTTTATATCATCTAAGATTAAAGGCTAAATGCTACTTACAGTTCCTCAGAAAATCACTGGTTCCTTTTCTGAAAATTGTGTTCCTATTTGGAAAGCTCTTAATTTCTTCTCATTCTTGACATAGCCACCATTTCTAGCTCTTCAAATAATTCCTTGCTAAACACCCAGGCATACAAACCCTGCCTAAGAACTTAGGCTCCTGGAAGCAGAAAATATTATTACAAGAGGCCCATATTCTCATTATTTCTTAGAAATTGGTCTTTTTTCCAACATAAAGATCACCATGTGAGAAAACCATTGATCTCTGACCATCCATTCCTGTAGATTACACATCTATCGGAGGAAGAACTCCATGAACCCAAAGCTCAAATTATTTTTCTTCCTCCGAGATGACTTATGACTTATATTAATATGATTTTCTTTCTTCAAGCAGAGTAGAGAGTGACGCAGTTGAGTGATTCTTTGAATCAGTATCTTATTAATTTGTGTATCCTTGGCACCTAGTAGATGTCAGTAATTCTTTGTTGAGTAAACAAAGAGCCTCCTAGGCTTCCAACCAAAGAACAAATACACAGGATGCTTAACTACAGAATAATTCACAAGCTACCGATGGTAAAAGGATCATCTCTTCTCTGTAAATATGTTCACGATGTCTAACAGCTCAGCATGAACTAAAGTCTTTCGGACCTTAATATACTTAGAGCTGACATCTTCAACTAATTTATGGATGTGACTTTTGTAGTATGTCATAGACATAATTTGTCTACGATCATTTCATAAGCATCACTGAATAGCTTTCCTATAATAAAAGTCCATCATTATTGTATTGAATCTCACTTAAATACAGAATGTAAGTTATCCTCTATTGTAGAATGCATTTAAATACCTTGATTAAACCCTACTAAGTCAGTTTCAAATGACATTTCATGCCCTTAATCCCTTAGTTGTTTTTTTTTTTTTTTTCCCTCTCTTACCTGGTAATTCTGTTTCCTTGGCTTCTCACCATATTTCATTGATTCTGTTTTTCTTTTAGTTGACAGAAAAATTAGGGTATTTATATGAGTTTACATTAACTCCAGTTCCTTAACAATTAAAAAAAATTTTTTTTGGTATTTTGTCTTTTAGGGCTGCACCCGCAGCATATGGAAGTTCCTAGGCTACAGGTCCATTCAGAGCTGCAGCCGCTGGCCTATGCCACAGCCATGGCAACAGGGGATCTGAGCCACATCTGCAACCTATACCACAGATCACGGCAACGCCAGATCCTTAACCCACTGAGCAAGGTCAGGGATCGAACCTGCATCCTCATGGATGCTAGTTGCGTTCGTTAACCACTGAGCCACTACGGGAACTCCAACAATTTTAAATTGTGTTACAGCAGGGATAATTTAAATATATTGAGTTTGTCATTGTTGAATTGCACCTGCTAATCAGTCTGTTCTTCCAATATATTTCTTTACCAACATTTTTTTTTTCCTTCTTGGTGTCTTTTGGATTCTAGCTACTGTTATTCCAGCCCAAGTCTTTCATGAACGGATAGGGTTTAGCTCCATTGTAGCTGAGCTGGTTAAAGTAACCCTGAACTACAGTAATTGTGGTTTCACTGGAGGAAGATGGACAGAATGCTGGAAATAACTCAGTTTCTCTAGGTCAGTGGCTTAAAGTATAGTGCTGGACCCAGCAGGGTCGATATCATCTGGGAAATTCTCAGACCCCATCCAGACCTACTGAATGAGAAACCTTGGAGGTGGGGCCCACACTCGATGGCTTCTAAAGTAACTCTAATTTATGTTCAAGCCTTCCCTTGCCATGAGGATTTCTCTTTGAGCTGAAACAACGAAGAACAATAACCTATCCCAGGGAACTCCAGATGATACTTCTCAAACCTCAGTTAACTTAAACTAAAGCACAGCAGTATGCATGGGTTTCAAGTTAGACAAACTTGAGCTTACATCCCAATGGAGGGATTCCTAACACAGTCATCTTGGGCCTCACGTGCCTCACCTGAAGACTAATGCCCACCTTGCTGAGCTTGTGTGAGGATCAGAAATGATATGGAAAAGGCAAGATCCTGAAATACTTTTACCTTATCACTCTTAAGACTTAAATGTCTGGCCTTCTCTTGTACAAGTCTCTTCTAAATAATACCAGGTTTTGGAATTTGTAGTCCCCTTTTCCAGAGGATTTCAAATTGTATTAGCTTCAAGCCCCATAGTATCCCAGCCTACTCCTGGCATAGGACATTGCTTGGCCTGTGCCAGAGGCTTATTAGGTGTCAGTTATTTTGGTATTGAGTCTACTTCCTATTTCTGGCACTTTTTTCATTTACATTTGAGTCCTGAATTGTATTCCAGAAAGACTTACCAGCATAGTACAAAAGCCAAGTCATGGGTGCATTCTACTCGTTTCAGATGACAATGAGGTTGAAATGTATTTAGGGAACACAACTTAGATGCCAAGGGGTGTAGCCTCTCAAAAAGCAATAGTTCACTTACCTGTCAGGGTAGGCAAAGATTCCAGCCTCTCCCTTACATTTATCTCATGCCCAGCAAGCAAAGGATATGGAGAGGTGATTTTTTTTTTTTTTAAGAGAAAACCCTTTTTAAGTCGATGGGAAGTTGCTTAAGATTGAAATGACAGTTCTCTGAAAGTCAGATTGCATTCTCTGCCCTCTCTTTGACAATGATTATAGTAATTGAACAGAATATAGTCTTCTCCATTGAAGTGTATGAAGGTAGACACTTAAGGTTATATTTCCAAAGCAGCATGTATAGACGTAGCCATGTGTCTCTTCTTAATACCAATGATGTCATGCAAAAACATACTTTTGCTCATTGGCTTGAAAATGTACCCCACAATGACATACAAGTATCCTTCAGCACTATAGTTATCCCCTTTCTATATGATTTCTTTTCAATTAATCTCATTCCAGAATGTAGAGTTATCTGAACAGTGTTTTTGGGGTGTTTTTTTGTTTTTGTTTTTTGTTTTTGTTTTTTTGTATGTGTGTTTAATGATAGGAGTGCTAGCAGTTTCAGTATTTATCAAGTGCTGTCTGGATCTTTTTGGTAGAAGAGTTGCTTAGGAAAATTACTCTCAAGCTCACTCACCACCATAGTAACCGAATTTTAATACCTTCTGGGGATACAGACATTTATACAGTCTAACTCTATGGCACTGAGGTATAGTGTATGTAGTGTATTTATGATTGAACAGAAAGTTTCAAACAGCAGCCTGTGAAATTGGATTTTAGATGTAATGTACCATAAATAAGTGCTATAAAGATTGCCTTTAATGCTATAAATCAGATTTTATTGGTTTCAGCTATCTCATTCTGGTTATTGTATTACCCACAAAATCAGAGGAAATCAAAGAGCTGGAATATTTTTTATTTTAATATCCCATATTCTACAGTAATGTCACATGCACCCTTACAGCTTCCTTTTTGGGTAGGTTGGACAAAGTTGACAGGTGGCAGGACCTGGCAACATATCAGTGGCAGGATCAGTTTAAACAACCAACTTTGGGACTGTAAACCTTTTCAGATTCCCTGTTTATGAAATATACAAGGCAGGTGAATTGGCAGATCTTTGTCCTTTCTGAGATGCTGGTTGTGATGTTTTTGTGCAAGGCTGACACCTGTAGAGATTGACAGGTAAGGTGCACTTTGCATCTTCTGCAAAGTTGATGGAGTTTGGTGATGACACTTTCCACTGGGGGGAGAGGGTATCTGTGCATGACCAATCTGAGTTAAAATACCAAAAAATATTGCTATGAAATAAAGTTGTGTCCTCCAACAATCTATCAATGTTCCATTTAGAATCAGTCTCCTCCTCCTCCAACACACACACACACACACACACACACACACACACATTGATACATTTTATTGAGTATGCTTTTAGTCAAGAAAATCCACAAATATGGCATTAAAAATTGCTTGGAAAAACATACACATGGACTGGAAGAGGGTGGGAGTCTTAGTAATCTAAAGATGAACTAGTTAGGGTACTACTGGGGTGTTTTGCTCTTTTTAATTTTGTGTGTGTGTGTGTGTGTGTGTGTGTGTGTGTGTGTGTGTCTTTCTAGTGCTGCACCCACAGCATATGGAGGTTCCCAGGGTATGGGTCAAATCAGAACTGTAGCCACTGGCCTATACCACAGCAATGAAGGATCTGAGCTGCATCTGCAACCTACACCACAGCTCATGGCAATGCTGGATCCTTAACCCACTAAGCAAGGCCAGGGATT
Source organism: Sus scrofa (assembly GCF_054392235.1). Classification (NCBI taxonomy): domain Eukaryota; kingdom Metazoa; phylum Chordata; class Mammalia; order Artiodactyla; family Suidae; genus Sus; species Sus scrofa. Next base: position 73,206,614 of record NC_139393.1, read on the forward strand.
GAACCCATGTCCTCATGGATGCTAGTTGTGTTCATTAACCACTGAGCCACAATGGGAACTCCTGCTTTTTTTAAATTTTATTTTTATAAGAGTATAGTTGACTTACAGTGTTTTGTCAATTTCTGCTGTACAGCATAGTGACCCAATCATACATGTATATACATTCTTTTTCTTGTACTATCTTCCATCATGTTCTATCCCATGAGAATGGATATTCTTCCCTGTGCTGTACAGTAGGATCTCATTGCTTATATAACCATTCTAATCAACAAGTCTGTAGTGCAAATTACAAATACAGAACAGAAAAGAGAAAAAAGATTGAAAACAAATGAAGAGAGTCTCAGAGAAGTCTGGGACAATTTTAAATCCACCAACATCCGTATTATAGGGGTGCCAGAAGGAGGAGAGAGAGAAGGGGACAGAAAAAATATTCACAGAGATAATAGCCAAAAACTTCCCTAACATGGGAAAGGAACCACTCACTCAAATCCAGGAAGTGCAAAGAGTACCATATAAATAAACCCAAGGAGGAACACCCCAAGATACATATTAATCAAACTGACCAAAATAAAGACAGAGAAAATATTGAAAGCATCTATGGAAAAGAAACAAATAACACACAAGGGAACCCTGATAAGGTTATTGGCAGATTTTTGAGCAGAAACTCTGCAGGCCAGAAGGGAGTGGCATGATACACTTCACATGATGAAAGGAAAAAACCTCCAACCAAGATTACCCAGAAAGGCTCTCATTCAGATTTGAAGGAGAAATCTAAAGCTTCACAGATAAGCAAAAGCTAAGAGAATTCAGCAGCACTAAACCAGCTTTACGACAAATACTAAAGGAACTTCTCTAGGCAGAAAAGAAAAGGCAGCAACAGGAAACAAAAATACCACAAATGACAAGGCTCACCAATAAAGGTATATGTACAATAAAGATACAAAATCATCCACACACAATTATGCCACCAAAATCATGAATTATGAGAAGAGGAGGGTACAAATGCAGGACACTGAAGAAGCACTTGCAATTAGGATACCAACAACTTAAAACAATCTCATGTATATATAGACTCTTCTATCAAAACTTCAGAATAACTGCAAACCAAAAATCTACAATTGATACACAAACAATTAAGAAAAATCAAATACAACACTAAAGATAGTCATCAAACCAGAAGAGGAGAGAACAAGAGAAGAAGGGAAGAAAAAAGAGCAACAAAAATCCAAAACAGTTAATAAAATGGCAATAAGAACATACATATCAGTAATTACCTTAAATGTTAATGGACTAAAAGCTCCAACCAAAAGACATAGACTGGCTGAATGGATACAAAAACAAGACCCATATATATGCTGTCTTCAAGAGACTCACTTCACTTCTAGGGACACATACAAATTGAAAGTGAGAGGATGGGTATAAATATTCCATGCAAACGGGAATTAAAGCTGGAGTAGCAATATTCATATCAGACAAAATAGACTTTAAAATGAAGAATATTTTAAGGGACAAGGAAGGTCACTACCTAATGATCAAAGGATCAATCCAAGAAGAAGATATAACAATTTTAAATATCTACGCACTCAACATAGGTTCACCACAATATATAAGGCAACTGCTAACAACCTTAAAAGGACAAATCGACAATAACACAATAATAGTGGGGGCTTTAACACCCCACTTACAGCAATGGACAGATCACCCAAACAGAAAATCAATAAGGGAACACAGGCCCTGAATGAAGCATTAGACCAGAAGGATGTCATAGATATTTATAGGACATTCCATCCAAAAGCAAAAGAAGACACATTCTTCTCAAGTGCACATGGAACATTCTCTAAGATTGATCACATCCTGGGCTACAAATAAAACCTCAGTAACTTTAAGAAAATTGAAATCATATCAAGAATCTTTTCTGACCACATCACTATAGGACTGGAAATCAACAGCAAGAAAAAAACTGCAAAAAACACAAACACGTGGAGCCTAAACAACATGCTACTAAACAACTAATGGATCACTGAAGAAATCAAAGAGAAAATTAAAAAATACCTAGCAGCAAATGACAACAAAGTTACGACACTCCAAAACCTATGGGATGCAGCAAAAGCCATTCTAAGAGGGAAGTTTATAGCAATACAAGCCCACCTCAGGAAACAAGAAAAAGCTCAAATGAACAAGGTAACTTTACATCTAAAGCAGCTAGAGAAAGAAGAACAGACAAGACCTAAAATTAGTAAAAGGAAAGAAATAATCAAATCAGAGCAGAAATCAATGAAATAGAAATGATGAAAACCATAGAAAAGATAAATGAAACCAAAAGCTGGTTCTTTGAAAAGATCAACAAAATTGATAAACCCTTAGCCAGACTTATCAAGAGAAAAAGAGAGAGGACTCAAGTCAATAAAATTAGAAATGAAAAAGGAGAAGTAACAGTGGACATCACAGAAATAAAAAGGATCATAGGAGACTACTATATGCAACTATATACACCAATAAAATGGAAAACCTAGAAGAAATGGACAAATTCTTACAAAAGTACAATATTCCAAGACTAAACCAAGATGAAATAGAAAAGATGAATGGACCAATCACAAATACTGAAATTGAAAATGTGATTTAAAAACTTCCAACAAACAAAAGTCCAGGACCAGATGGCTTCACAGGTGAATTCTATCAAACATTTAGAGAAAAGCTAACATCTAACCTTATGAAACTATTCCAAAAAATCACAGAGGAAGGGACACTCCCAAACTCATTATTGAGGCCACCATCATCCTGATACCAAAACCAGACAAAGATACCACAAAAAAAGAAAATTACAGGGCAATTTCATTGATAAACATAGATGCAACAATCCTTAACAAGATACGAGCAAACCAAATCCAACAATACATTAAAAGGATTGTACATTATGCTCAAGTGGGATTTACCCCAGGGATGCAATTGTTCTTCAATAACCGCAGATCCATTAGTGTGATACAGCACATTAACAAACTGAAGAATAAAAACCATATGATCCTCTCAATTGATGCAGAAAAAGGCTTTGACAAAATCCAACACCCATTTCTGATAAAAACCCTTCAGAAAATGGGCATAGAGGGAACCTACCTCAACATAATAAAGGCCATATATGACAAACCCAGAGCTAACATCATTCTCAATGGTGAAAAGCTGAAAGAATTCCCACAGAGATCAGGAACAAGACAAGGATGTCTGGTCTCACCACTACAATTCAAAATAATTTTGGAAGTCCTGCCACAGCAATCAGAGAATTAAAAGAGATAAAAGGAATCCAAATCGGAAAGGAAGAAGTAAAACTATCATTATTTTCAAATGACATGATACTATACCTAAAGAATCCTAAAGACTCTACCAGAAAACTGTTAGAGCTCATCCATGAATTTGGCAAAGTCACAGGATACAAAATTAATACACAGAAATTGACAGCATTTCTGTATACTAACAATGAAAGGTCAGAAAGAGAAATTAGGGAAGCAATTCCATTTACCATCTAATCCAAAAGAACAAAATTTCTAAGAGTAACCCTACCTAAAGAGACAAGACCTATACTCTGAAAACTATAAGACACTGATGAAAGAAATCAAAGATGACACAACTAGATGGAAAGATATACCATGCTCTTGGATTGGAAGAGTCAATATTACCAAAATGACTATATTACCCAAGGCAATCTACAGATTCAATGCAATCCTTATCAAATTACCAAGGACATTTTTCACAGAACTCGAACAAAATATTTTAAAGTTTGTATGGAAGCACAAAAGACCCAGAATAGCCAAAGACATCGTGAAAAAGAAAAATGGAGCTGGAGGAATCAGACTCCCTGGCTACAGAGTATTCTACAAAGCAACAATCATCAAAACCGCATGTTACTGGCACAAAGACAGAAATATATATCAGTGGAACAGGATAGAAAGCCCAGAATTAAACCCTTGCACCTACAGCCAACTCATATGACAAAGGGGGCAAGGATATACAATGGGAAAAAGACAGCCTGTTCAATAGGTGGTGCTGAGAAAACTGGACAGCCACATGGAAAAGAATGAAATTAGAACACTCCCTAACACCATACACAAAAATAAATTCAAAATGGATTAGAGACCTTGATATAAGTCCAGATAGTATAAAACCCTTAGAGGAAAACATAGGCCAAACACTCTCTGACATAAATGATAGCAACATCTTCTCGGATTCACCTCTTACAGTAATGATAGTAAAAACAAAAACAAATGGCACCTAATTAAACAAAAGTTTCTGCACAGCAAGGCAAACCCTAAACAAGATGAAAATCTTTGCAAATGAATCGACTGACAAGGGATTAATCTCCAAAATTTATAAACACCTTCTGTAGCTCAATACCAAAAAAAACAAAACAACCCCATCAAAAAAATGGGCAGAAGATCTAAACAGATGATTCTCCAAAGAAGACATACGGATGGCCAAAATCACATGAGAAGATGTTCAACATCACTCATTATTAGAGAAATGCGAATCAAAGCCACTATGAGGTACCACCCTGTACTGCCAGAATGGCCATCATCCAAAAGTCTACAAACAATAAGTGCTGGGGAGGGTGTGGAGAAAAAGGAACCCTATTACATTGTTGGTGGGAATATAAGTTGGTGCAACCACTGTGGAAAACAGTATGGCGATTCCTCAGAAAACTAAAAATAGAACTACAATTTGATCCAGCAATCCCACTCCTGGGCATCTATCCAGAGAAAACTATGACTTAAAAAGACACATGTACTCCAATGTTCATTGCAGCACTATTTTCAATAGCCAAGACATGGAAACAACCTAAATGTCCATCGACGGAGGAGTGGATCAAGAAGGTATGGTACGTACACACAACGGAATATTACTCAGCCCTTAAAAGGAAAGAGATAAAGGCATTTTTAGCAACATGGATGGACCTAGAAATTATCATGCTAAGTGAAGTCAGCCTTACAATGAGACACCAACATCAAATGCTTTCACTGACATGTGGAATCTGAAAAAAGGACAGAATGAACTTCTTTGCCGAACAGATAATGACTCACAGACCTCGAAAAACTTATGGTTTCCAAAGGAGACAGTTCGGGGGTGGGGGTGGGGGATGTGCTTGGGTTGTGGGATGGAAATCCTATAAAACTGGATTGTGATGATCATTGTACAACTATACATGTAATAAATTCATTGAGTAATAAAAAATAAAAATAAAAAAAAAAGAAACCAAGCACACACACACACACACACAAAAACAAGTCTACAAATAACAAAGGCTGGAGAGGGTATAGAGAAAAAGGAACCCTCTTACACTGTTGCTTGGAATGTAACCTGGTACAACCACTATGGAAGACAGTATGGAGTTTCCTCAGAAAAGTGAATACAGAACTACCATATGATCCAGCAGTTCTGCTCTTGGGCATCTATCCAGACAAATCTATAATTCAAAAAGATACATGCACCACTGTCTTCAATGAAGCACTGTTTACAATAGCCAAGACAGGGTACCACGCTTTTCAAGCTATTAAACAACAGCAACAACAACAACTCTGCTTGGTTTTTGTATAGTTTCCCTCCATAGTTACTTATAGAAATACTCTGAGATCCAGACATTCTAAGCATCCTACACAGACATTGTGGGGATGACCTTCATTATTCAAAGTCAAAGCCACGGGACCTGAAGAAGGCAGGGTTTCTTGAAACAAAGACTACCAGACAGCTACATCTTCGTGATTCTTCACTTTTTAATTTATTTTTATTGCAGCATTGCACCAGATATGTTCTCGTTAGTTCCCCCACCTGAAAAATAACCATATTTAGCAATCATAGAAGGCAAATGAAATGCTGTGTTTTGTCTTACAAAGAAATCTAATTCCCACAAATGCTTAAGTAATCTCAAACCTACTGGAGATAAAAACCATGTTTAATGTTATCACTGCCAGTACTATGCCAATCCAGGTTCAGCAATTATTTTTTTTCCAAAATAGGAAATCTTCTTGATGCCACCTTTCCTCGCCGTGAACTAAACTGGGAGAGCTAAGGGGATTATGCTGATCAGGGTTTGACATTTATGTCTGCCAGTTCACTGCTGAAAATATAGCCCAGGAGCTCAGCGCTAGACCTGAGAGGCAGCTGGATCCCAGAGTGTGCTTTGGCACTTGTTTGAGGCTGCACTCAATTTTCTGGGAGCCCCTGTGGGCCACCTGCATTGAACAAGGAGCTGTCCCTATCTGGAAGGGTCCATGCAGCTGCAAACTGAAGCAAAGGAGTTTTTTTTTTTTTTCTTTAAGCACTTCTGCCACTAGTTCCATGTTCTTAATGGGGCATAAAAGAACTTTCTCTCTCTCTCTCTCTCTCTCTCTCTTTCTCTTTCTCTCTCTTCAAGACCAGGTTTCTCCAAGAAGCTGCCATCAATGAAAACCCTCTCTAGTTTCAGTCTAACCAAATTATTCTAACTAGCATTTACCTCTTTTCTCTTCCTCTCTATATAATACTCCTTAGGAAAATGTTAAAGGTATCATTTTATAATTTGATTTTTTTATTTTTTAAAAGATTTTTATGTTTTCTATTGTAGTTGATTTCTCATGTCTGTCACTTTCTGCTGTACAGCAAAGTGACCCGATCATATATATTCATTCTTTTTCTCAGTTTGCTTCACCCTGTCTCCTGTCCTAGCGTAATCAGCCTAAGATCACCAGAAATGAGCTCTTACTCAGCAAAGTTAGCAAAGTCAGGTTTGTTGTGCTGTTGCAATGAGGGAGACTGCATGCCAGGGAAACTGTGGGGCATCTCTCCAAACAAAAGAAAAGATAGAGGTTATTATAGGATTTTGAGGGATAATGGCATTTAGGTTAAATTTAAATAAAGCGGTGTTTGGATAGGCTCAGAGAAAAGCAGGGCTGTGGGCAAAGCCTTTAGCATCAAGTCTGGACTGTGAAGTGGATCTAAGATCCTGTTTCCTTGGAAACTACAAAGTTAAGATAGATGTGGGATGTTGTGTCCAGAAACCCCTTATTTGAAGCTCTGCACCTGGATTGGAAATTGAGGCTGCCTCTGTGTCCAAGTGGCTTAGATCTTGTATGCATGAGTGGGATGTTTCATTTTTACTGTTAATCATTTTCAACAGAGTTGTTTGTAGTTAATGATTTAAGAAAACAAAGTATCTTAGTGAGTAAAAAAGCAGTAGTCACCCAAAGAAGGGGATTGTCATAATACTTTATATCTGGGAGAAGTATTTTTCCTGTTAACTTTTAGTTGGATTTATCTGCATCTCCTAGTCCATATGTTTAATGGTCAGGTACCCCCCCCCCTTTTTTTAAGTAGTCTATTTTTTATTTTCTTATTTCCAATATTGACTAGGAAAACTTAGTTTTCAAGGAACAAAATACTCAACGTAAATGTGTTTAAATAGTTTAAAAATGTATAAGCTAACAACATAAAAGCTGAGGAATAGAAAGGCTTTCAGGCAAGATTTGATCAAACATCTTTTAAAAATCACTAAATATCTTATTTCTCTCTCTTCCCATGGGTCTTTATATTGTCTACTTTGATTACATCTTAAATATATAGCCCTTTTGAAACTCGAGGTAAATAAATATTGGCTTTTCATATCCTACACTTCGTAACTCATATTTGTACTTTTTTCAGCCCTACTTTCTTAATAATTTTACTATCTCTATATTTTAGTTTATTAATTTGTCTTTACCCAGGTCTTATTTATCTATTAATCCATCTTTTGGGTTTTATATTTCCATTATTTTATTCCTGAAATTCTAGGTGGTAATTTTTCAAGTCTCCCTGGCTTTATGATAGTGCTCATAATTTTTAGATAGTTTTATTTCTCTTTTAATGTCCTTGGTCATTTAAAATATACTTAATTTTATGCTATATCTTATCATTCTGTTATCATAAATCTATTTTCAGATATATGCTGCTATTTATTATTGACTTTTACATTATGAAATTTTTTTTTGGTTATATTTGATAATTTTGGATTGTGAACTCATTTTTCTTGAGGGTTTGTTCATTGGAATCTCATTCAGCCTAGGTTGAGCATTATGGTGGAGGTGAGAGGCAAGAATCTTAGGAGTATTACTTGCCAGAATATTGCATGTTAAATTTTCAAGTTTTAGGTTCCTGTATCACGCTGTAGTAAAAGTTTATACCCCAGATCTATGTGAGAGCACATTTGTGAGTATATATTCTTGGTGTAATTTTGATAAATCTTGTATAAACTTTAATTCACCAGTATATCACCATGTGCACGCATGTACACACACACACACACACACTTACAGGGGGTAAGGAGATATATATATTAAACCACCATTTTTTCAGATGGTTAGGCCTTAAACTGCATATAGTCCAGTTGCAGCTCTGTGACTTTGCAGACCTAAGACATCATCTGTCCCCACATGGGCTATGTAATGCAAGCTTCTTGGTTATAGAGACTGGCAATCAATTCTGCCCCTTGGCCAGCCTACCTTTCTGCTCTGGTCTTCTGTTTCCTCTTTATTTTTCATTTGGACTTTTTTGCTCCCATGTGTAACCTGCCTACTTCTAGGGAAGTTGATTCCACTCCTATCAACTGGCCTGGCTGAGAGATTTCCCTTACTTTCTTTTGGACTCAGCCATGCACTTATAAGGATATTTGTTGTATTTTATTTGGCATTTTTAAGTGTTCTGTAGCAAGTGAGTTTCTAGGTTACCTGGCCCTAACTTCAAGCTAGCTCCCCACGTGTCACATAGGTGTCTCTAGCAGCTTCTAGGGGCAGGGATTGTTTGCCAGTCTTGTTCATGTGTTCAGCGAACAGGACGAGTGCCTCTCTGAGTATCTTTCAGAAGCCAAGAGGGTTCCTCATCTCCAGTCACTCACACACACGCACGCACACGCACCTTCGCTCACGCACCTTCGCTCACGCACCCCTCCCCTCAAACCCTCACTAAATATTCTCTTGAATCTCATTTCTTGTATTGCATTGGCTCATGTTTCATTAACTGTTTTGAACCAAAAACGCTGTTGTTACGAATTGGAAAATACCTTGGTTGCTGAAAGTGGGGTCACCTTCCCCAATAGGAATTAGATCGTGTGCATAAGGGGTTATAAACAATAAAAACTGGAATTCTGTTTTAAGGAGAGCAGGGCTGGGATAGACAATTAAAAAATAGCAAATTTTTGCCCCTCGTATTATACAATTTTTTAAATAAATTTATTATCACACATTTGCCCTTGTATTATACAAACTTTAATTTAGTTCAGTTCAACAAATTTTTTTTTAGTGCTATTTGTTTCATGATAGAAAACAACCACAGGCTTGTGGAGATTACATTATTATTATTATTAATCAGGAAGACACACCTCCACTGTTTATCTTAGGTCAAATTTTTCTAGGAACATGAAAACCATGAGTTAGCTCTTTTGTGTGTGATGGGTTATTATAGGTATATGTGTGTATATATATAGAGAGAGGGAGAGAGTTTTATTGAATTATAATTGATTTACGATGTTGTGATAGTTTCTGCTATACAACAGTGTTATATATATTCATTTTTTTAGATTCTTTTCCCATATAGGTTATTACAGAATATTGAGTGGACTTCCCTGTTGCTATACAGCAAGTCCCCGTTAACCATCCATTCCGTATACCATATACCATTCCATATGGTATGCAATATAGTGTAAAAATATTTTTGACTTGAAATATATCAAATATAAAATTAATATATATGATATATACACACATGCATAATATGTATGTATACATGTACACACATATAGAATAATAATGAAATAAAAAACTGTACCATCACCCAGCTTAAAAAATAATACACTATCAGTTTCTTAGAAGCCCTCCTTACTTATCACATCCCAGAATTCATGCTTCTTTCAGAGGTAACACTTCTGATTTTTGTATCATTAACACCAATGGGTTTCTTCACACTCCTGCATATATATGTAACCATAGGCAAAACACTTTTTTAGTTTTACCTGGTTTGGATTCCATAAATGGAATAATACACTATTGTTGTTTTAAGTTATTGAAGTATAGTTGATTTAAAAGATTGTGATAATTTCTGCTGTACAACAAAGTGATTCAGTCATGCATACGCACATAGTGTTTTTGTAATTTGCTTTTATGTGCTCAGTAAATTGCTCTTAATATTTACCTATGGTGGTGTGTGTGTACTTTATACAGCCATGAAGTATATTATTGAATGCATATCACAATTTTTGGTTTTCTGTTGTTAATTTATATTTTGTCTATTAAGAAATTGATCTGTGGACGTTTTGGAACCATTATTTCGGTGCATATATGCAGACGGATCTTTGGGTATATATTGAGGAATACAATTGCTGGGTGTTAAGTCATGCAAATGTCCAACTGTACAAGTGTAACAAAATGTTTACCAAAATGACTATGCCAGTTTACTTTCCTTATAGTACTGCATGAAAGTTTCATAGCTGCATATTCTTTCTAAAACTCAGGTTAAAAATTTTTCCAATATTTCAATTTTGCCAATTTATTATTTTCCATTTAAGTATTAAATGGATATCATTATGTTTTTCATTTATGTTCCCTAATTACTCATAAGGTTGAAATATTTTCTTTTGGATTTCTAACTTATTTTTGAAGTTTCCTCTCTATGCTTTTTTTTAGTGGTTACTATAGATATTTTAACAAGCAAAATGAGCACATTTTAAAATTAATCATAACTTTACTCTCATCTCAAATGGTACAAAAACCTTAAGATGTTTTAGCTTTAATCACCACCCTCTCAACCCTCTCAACTTATATACTATTCTTTTCCACTTATTATGTTCTATATTTTTATATTCATGATTAAACTATTTTATATATCAGTGTTTGTATTTATCGTATATTTACTAATATCGTTGCCCAGAATCCTAGGTTGCATTTTAGACCTTACATCTGGACTAGTTTTCTTTCTTCCTGAAGCATATCTATTAGAGATTCAGTTAGGGATAACATGTATATAATGAATACTCCCAAGTTTAACTTCTCTAAGATGCCTTTATCTTTGTTCTTAAATGTTAGTTGTATTGGGTATGAAATTCTAGGGTGATGGTTGTTCTCTCTCAATGAATTACCTTCTATCTCCTGGTATCTGTTGTTGTGCTGAGAAGCCAGCCATCAGTATAATTGTTCCTTTATAAGTGATATTCATTTTTTCCTCTGCTGCCTTTAAATATCTGGTCTTTATTTTTATTGTCATACACTTTTATGTTCAGTATGTCTGCATATGGATTTCTTTTATTTAATCTGCTTGAAAATCATCACTATTTTTGGATATTAGTTTAGTATCTTCCAGAAATTGTTGAGAATATTAGTTATCGCTTTTTCAAAAGTTCCTTCTCCAATTTTATTCATTTGCTTTCTCGGAAACTCCATTTAGTTGTACTTCAAACTTCCTCAGCCTATCCTCTCTATCCCTTTTTAACATTTTTATGCTTTTAATATTTTTTTCCTCCAGATTGATTGCTTAAGGTATATCTTTAAGTTTATTAATTCTCTCTTCAGCTGTGTTGAATTTGCTTGTTTATCTTACTGAGATTTAGATTTCATTTTAGATATTTTGGTAAATCCAATGTATTCTTTTAAAAATTGATTTGTTTTAAAAATATCTTATTTTTCATGCTTTTGAGTTTATTATTTCCCAGATCATATTAAACATAATTATTTTAAGAATATTGCGCATTCAGTATCTGAGATCTTTGTAGATGATTCTTCCATCTGTATTCTTGGTGTGCTTTTCTTGTGTGTGGTGATTTTTTGTGTGTGTATGATTGCCTTGATTTTCTTGGAATTAACTGTGAGAACTATTACAGCTCCAACTGGATGTTGAGAAGATGTCCAGGCTTACTACCAACCTAGATGAGTATTTAATTATTGTCTATGTTTGTGGGTTTTTGACACATACAGAAAGCATAAGTGTGGGTCACAAACTCCACAGTGTAAATTGCGATTACTAATTTTCAGGGAGATTTATTTTTTCTCATATCTTGTATCAAGTTATGACAGGCACTGTCATGGAAGTCCCCTTACTCTCCTTTCCTGAGATGAGGATTATTTATCATTACTCTTCCCCTTTGGAATCTCAGCTTTATTTAGAACTCTGTTAGGTTCCTGTCTCTGAGCAGACTCTGACTCATCTCTTACCTGCCATGCCCTGACAATCCATCCAAAAAGAATGTTAAGGTCACAAGATTTGGCCAATACCCTCAGGACAGTCAAGGCTTTAATGCTGCCTTACCTCTCTGGGGTTTGAGTTTTACTTAACTTGGAGAATTTAATTAATTTGGAATTTATTTATTTTTCCTCATGGATTTCAAGATGACTTTAAAAAGCCGTGCTTTAAAAAGTGATTCTATTCATTCCTTTGGATTCAAACAGAAACAGAAAATTCAAGTAGTCATACTTTTAGAAATTAGAAGTCCTTTCTAAATGGGCTTTTGAAAAATATAGTGTCCATTGGAATAAAGGGAATGAATGAAATTCATGTTATGGAGTTTTGCATTTTCTAGAAATGCATCTCACTATCAGCATATGTTGAACCATCCTTGTGAACCTGGGATGAATCCCACCTGGTCATGGTGTATGATCTTTTTTATAGGTTGTTGGATTCAGATGGCTGAAATTTTGTTGAGAACTTTTGTGTCTATATTCATCAAAGATATTAGAAGATAGTTTTCTTTTTTGGTGGTATCTTTGTCTGGTTTTGGAATTAGGGTGATGGTGGCGTCATAGAATGTCTTTGGGAGTGTTCCTTCTTCTTCAACCTTTTGGAAAAGTTTAAGGAGGATGGGTATAAGTTCCTCTTTGTATGTTTGGTAGAATTCACCTGTGAAGCCATCTGGTCCTGGACTTTCATTTGTGGGGAGTGTTTTTATGACATACTCAATTTTATTTCTAGTGATCAGTCTGTTCAGTTGATCTATTTCTTCTTGATTCAGTTTTGGCAGGCTGTAGGTCTCTAGAAAGTTGTCCATTTCTTCTAGGTTGTCAAATTTGTTGGCATACAATTGTTCATAGTATTTTCTCATGGTTTTTTGTATTTCTGTAGTATCAATTGTGACTTCTCCTTTTTCATTTCTTATTTTGTTTATTTGGGTTTTTTCTCTCCTCTTCTTGGTGAGTCTAGCCTCACTATTATAATTAGAAATCAATGTTTTTCAGTACTCTTAAATGTAAATTCAAGGCAGAAACTTTCTAAATGTGAAAGTGCAAATGCATATGAGACAGAGCTTGTTGTTAATTTCCTATGAGGAAATAAAGGTCTATAGGATTAGACTGTAATCAAATGAGCAGTGGAGGTGGAGGTTATATTTCAGGCAGGCCCCTTTAGTTTCAAGAACAGGGTCGAGCATATACAAAGCAGCTCATCTTTCCCCAAATATTTCTTCAGAGTGGCTTTATTCCAGCATGGATTATGGGTGTTTTCTCTCCTCTGTGCCTGGGTGTCATCAGTTCTTCTCTACTTATAAAAATAAAAGTTTAGCAGTCCATGGCCCTGTTTACATCAAAGGGCATAGCAATAATAAATGTTTTACTTATGAAACAACTGCTATGAATGCTGTAAATTTCCTTCTTAGAGAACTGACACTGACCTTGTCCAAGAGTCTTAAGGTTTAATGAGATAAACAAGAAAGTTCTAGGAATAAGCAGTGTTGTTTATTTGGAAAAATAAATAGCTACTCATTCCATTTTTATTTTTCTTTATCCCAACCGTTATTACCAGTAATTCTATTGGGAGTTTCTCTTATCATTAGGGGCTGGTTCTCAGCCCCAGTCTTCAGCAGTTATCTACTGATGTCCCAGACATGTTGCAAAATTCCTAGAATGCAATTAACTTCCGCATTCTTGAGTTGTTTGTCGTATTTCTTAAACATCAACTCAAAGTTTCTTCTAGATATATCCATATGATATTGCAAATTTCTTGAAAAGCCAATTAATTTCATTTCACACTGGGAGATAGTCATATCCTTCTTAAACATTTCTAGCAATAATAGGAAGTCAGAAGCAGTGCTCGGGGGCTCATGAAAATCTCCTTGAAAGAAAACCAAGGGACTATGAATGCCCAAGTCAAATGGGAAGGGCTACTATTCTATTTGGCAAATCCAGTGAAGACGTGTCTGAAAATCCACACAGGTTTATTGAGAAAGGAATGAGTGGGCTCTCCCACTGGTTGAACCTGTTGGAGAGCTCTTTTAGTTCAAGAATATCAACTGGTGGACCATCGTTTCTTTGGGACCCCAGAATGTAGCTAATAAAACTTGATTTCTAACTTTTTCAACCCATTGCTTGTTTTCTGTAATTTCCTGTTTTAAAACACCTTTGCAAGGCAGTTCCAAAGCACCAACGCATAGAAACACACGGAATTTAGGTGATCGTGAAGGGTTTAAACGTACGACGTCAGTGAAGCAAGGGCTCCCTGGTTTTGCCTTTTAGTCACTGACTGGTGAGCTCTGAGAACAGTGTATTACAGAACTGGGATTCCTGCCCTTAGCAGCTTCCATACTGAAAGCGAATGACTGTTTTTCCATGGCAATACCATTTCTTTTTATTGTTAGTGTTGGTGGTGGAACTTTGATAGTTCAGGCTGTACACTACACTGAGGATTAAGGAAAACATTGCCTCTGTCCATATGGTGCATCGTCTGAATGCACCAGGGAAGACATTAGTAGATGTAAAAATCTGGGAAGATGTGAATGAGATGTGCATGTTTACGGTGAAATCAGCCAGGTCATTTGTTTATGTTTCTCTTCTCACTGTGCTGCAAGCCACTCTTGTCATCAGAACCTCTTCTAATTCTTCTCTTATTCTTTCATCTTGCTTTCCTGTCACTCTGCAAACACTGGAAGCTGCAAAGTTGGCGGTGTGCCTCTTCCCTGCAGTGAGTCAAAATATGGAGGAGCAGATTCTGGGACCATTCCATGGAACAGTCAGCATGGGTGTACGCGTTGGCAGGGACCCGTGTTTCTCAGACTTCCAGAGAGAAAGGCAAGGATGTAAAGCGGAGGCATATGTACCAACACAACAGGGAAAGCAGAAATGAGGAGCAACTGCAGAAAGCAAAATAAATCTCAGCTTGGTTCAGGAACAAACAGCAAACAGTTGTGTGCGCTTAAGAAGAAAACTTTTAGTCTCAAAGGACTGAATTAGCGACTGAAATCTGGGTTGAGCACTGAATGAATCCAGGATGCTCCCAAAGTGAAGAGTCTAGAAAAACTTTAAAGTGCAAGAAAAGTTAGAAGTCTGTTCGGCTCTGACTTCCAATCACGGCCCTGGGCTGCTTCATGCAGGAACTGGTACTAACACTCTGACCCTGTGGCACCTAGTTCTCCAGGTTTCCAGACCTGTCTGCTGACCTGTGACCCGAGTAGACATGTAAATGTGGAGGCGGGTCCTATTTGTGACAGGGGATGAAGGGAACATGTCCCTGGATTCTGCACGTCCATCCTAGCACTTGCCTCACCTACCATTATTAATATGCATTACAAGGGGCAGGGAGAAGAAACGTCAGTAAGAAAAGGCTTGAGACACAATGGCTTGTTGTGTGTCACCAATTAATTAATTAAGAGTTTATAAGCCTAGAGATGTGGGGCTCCTTTGAAACTCAACCTTCACCCAACAAATTAAGTCTCACTTTATATGCTAAGTGAAGAGAGTCTTGGGAGACTCTGTCTTATCCACTCATTCATTCATCCCTTCTTATATTCATTTAACAATAGTACGTGCATGTCTTTGCCACATAAAAGGTCTTCAGATATTTCCTTGTTGCCAAAGCTATTGGACATCACTCTATATTGGCTATCACAGTGAGGGAATTGACACTGTTTTCTGCATTTTCCTTTTATTTTTCTTCTTTTTTTGGGGGGGCCGCACCCGTGGCATATGGAAGTTTCCAGGCTAGAGGTCAAATCTAAGGCTGCAGCTGCCACCCTGCACCAGAGCCATAACAATGCTAGATCCAAGCCATGTCTGCGACCTATACCACAACTCACAGCAACACCAGATCGTTAACCCACTGAGCAAGGCCAGGGATTGAACCCGCATCCTCATGGATACTAGTTGGATTTGTTACCACTGAGCCACAACGGGAACTCCCCGTTTTCTGCATTTTCTATAAAGACCTTTACACATTTTGCAAGTCCCCGAGCCTCCAAGACCTCACACTCTGTCTCACACGCAGGGCTCTGAATTGTCTCCTCGTCACTTTCAAAGGCACCTGTCCCCAGCTCACCTCCTAAATGACCTTCCCCCCCCCCAAAGATTCCCAGCCACTTCTTCCCTCTTTTAACAAGTTCTTCCTGGGAAATGGGATAATTTCCATCATCCCATAAGTTTAGGAGTCACATCGTTTACTCTTAATTCCTGACACTTCTCTGAGCTTTAAGCTTTCATAGCCCAAGGCCTAATAAGCACCTCAAGCCACTAGCTTCCTGCCTCTAACCCAGCACAACATCCTTCCCCTTCTGCCTTGTTGATATTTCTTGCACAGCCTTACTCTCAGCCCTAATAACATCCCTAATACAGGCTCCCATGGACTTTCACCAAGATGATTAAAATTGCTTCCCAACTGGGCTCCTTGTTTTCAGTCTTGCAGGAATAAAACCAACCCCTTTATTACATTCCCAATTTAAACTGTTTAAAACATGTATAGGAGCCCGTTTCCCTTAGTGCTGGACTCTTTCGGTGTCTATTTATCTCAAAAAAAAATGATGAGCTTAAAAAAAATTCTTGGTTACCTGGATACTGCTCATCTCTCCAGTCTTAATGGCCTGCTGTTCCCAGCCTGGCCCTTGAAATTTGCAGGGCACACTGCATGCTGTTCCATGACCTCTCACCTCTGTTCATGCTGCTGCCCAGGCCTGGAACTCCCTCCCCTCCCTGCTAATTCTTAACATAATGCCTATTTATTTTCAAGACTCACCTCTGCCATAGACTTCTCCCAGTGCTCTTGATGATACCCACCAGGATTCCAAACCCATCTGCTGTGCTCCCTTTGGCATCTTGGTCATACCTGGGTAACCTCTAGTCGAATTGCATCAACATGATGCCTATGCACCCATGTCCTGACGAAGCTCTAATTTCAAAGGGAAGACCTGTGCTACTCCATCCTATCCCTGGGAAGAGACTCTGTGTGCTTAGCACAGAGGAGAAAGACAGCAAATGTTTCTTGACCTGACTGCCAGGCTCCTTGCTCTGTGCCAAAAATGCGGAGGTGAACATGACCTTGGCTCTGCCTGCCTCCGAGAGCCGGCTTTAGACAGTCCCTAGCAAACCCCGCCCCCATATGATAAGGTGTGAGATGCACCTGAGATGCGGAAGCCCCCAGCCTCGCCTGCGGGAGGAGAGTAAAGGATCCAAAAATACTCCTCAAAGGAGGCAAAGCTTTAACTCTTTTCTTCACTTACCTGCCTTCCTTCTGCACTTTTACTTCTTCAAGTAAGGAAACACGGTCCCTTAAAAACCTGGGTGAGAGGCAGAGGGCTGCTTCATCGACAGGTTGCTGAAATCCCAAGCTTTCCCTGGGAGCTGTTTCTTTCATCTGGCTTCCGCAAGTGTTGGAGCCAAGAAGAAAGTACACTTGTGTTTGCCAGGGACTTGCAAAATGTGCTCCTGACTGGCAAAACACAAAAAAGCTTTTAAAAAAAGCTGAGGAAATTGTACAGCCCGCTCTGCCATCTGAGAGTAGCAAACAGGCTCACGTTTGTGCAGAAATTGGTAGGAAGGCACCTACTGCATAGTCGGTATGTGGCTGATGAGAGAACTCAGTGGTACTATTGCCAAATGTCACTTTTAGATACGCACTCTCTACCTCGTGACTTGGGAGCAAGTTGCCTCCATAGAGCTGAGGGGGGAATTTGGCTCCACGTGTGCCATTTGGCCACGGCTGCCGCTCTGAATATTGAGACAGCAGCAGCATGCGATTGGAGGTAGGGTCTTGGGCACGCCAACCAGATTTCTCATCCTATCTCTTGAGCCCCCTCGTGCCTGGAACACCGTGTGAGCCATTTTATTTACTTTTGGTGCTTTGCGGTGCCAAAGTCCCAGCAACCCAGCCCCGAGGGGAAGCTCAGCATATTTTTCCAAGAGTCTCTATTGCTAGAAACTCAGAATGGAGTTGACACAAATCTCATGAAATGAAAGCGCTCCCTTACCCTCTCCTGAATCCCAGAAAGCAGTGGCATTTGGAAAATTGTGTTCTAAACGAGTTGACAAGGGCGGAAGTTCAATAGAAGCTAACTATGAATTTTTATATATATACATATATCAAGATTTCTGCCCTTCTCCTTCCTCTCTGCCGTTTGAAGATAAATTGTATTCAGTTTTAGGGAAGGAGCCTAGTTTAAATATAATGCATGTACACCTGAGGATTTGAGGATTCTTTTTTAAAAAAAAGAATAAGAAAAAAAGGAGAGGTTTCAGAGCCATATTGGTTATGGGAAAGGAAATAAAATAATAAAATAATGAATGAAAGTGGGTTTTTTGGTTGCCTCCTAGTAATTAGAAGAAAAAACTTGTGGCAAGATATGATTGGGGACTCAATATTTGCCAATGCTTAATGAACTCAGAAGTTATTATTATAACTACTGTAGCCTTATATAACTTTGTGTTAATTTGAACTTCATTCATTGGAGAGGGGCCCAGCTAGGACTGGCTTTATCTCAGATGTGAAAAAACTTTAGCTTTCTGGATTAGTG
Organism: Sus scrofa; assembly: GCF_054392235.1. Taxonomy (NCBI): domain Eukaryota; kingdom Metazoa; phylum Chordata; class Mammalia; order Artiodactyla; family Suidae; genus Sus; species Sus scrofa. The sequence continues at coordinate 73,225,353 of NC_139393.1, forward strand.
TGATAAAAAATATTGGAGGGACAGAGAAGTGATCTTTATAAGGAGCATTTGTCAAGCATCTGATATTTTGTGGTTTACATTGTATGGATCCAGAAATACTTCTTGCCAGAAGGCCAGCAGAGTTGAGAAATTACAGCGCACATATGTGGAACACATATGTACTGACTTCAAGGTCTTGGACACGTTCTTTCATCTTTCTTATTCTCAGTTCCTTCATCTGGAAAATGGGCATCATTACCTCAAAAGCTTGTTCTGTGGATTAATTAGGATAACATCATGCTTGGGATGTTGTGAGTAATTCATACTGTTAGTTTATATTTCTATTAAGGCAGGGAACTTAAAGGATTAAAGTAAGATGGGGAAGAAGAGCAAAGCCATGGTCATTGGGTCAAATACATATTGAATGTTCACCAGATGCCAGGCATTCTCTAGATGCCAAATGTTCAGTGGTGAACGCAAAGATCCTTTTGCTCTTGTGAGTAGATAGCTTCTGGGAAGAAGCAGAGAAAAACAATTAAGGAAACAATGAGGTGTTCTCTGCCTTCCAAAATGGCAGTGCTTTCTTGCAGAGTCTCTCTCTTGTTTTTGCTTTTGTTTTTTTTTTTTCCAGAGCCTGGGTTTAAAATCCCATCTTTGTTTGGTTTCTACAGGGTGTTTCCATGGCGACTGAGAAGGCTGCCTTGTAGTGGGTAGATACAGAGACCCTCCTGTGGTTTATAAGGCACTCAGGGTTGTCAGGGAAAGAAGGCTGGCTGCAGCACTCTCAGCTGCTGGATGATGGCTCTTATGACTTGTGAAGGGAACACCTAGTTGCATGGCATCCGTGGGCAAATGCTTACAGCTTGGTTATTCCTTCCTGTGACCAGCCGCCCCGGTTCTCTCAGGACTGAGAGGATTCCCAGTTCTTGGGACTATCAATGTCCACCCCAGGAAAGTCTCCGTCAAACAAGGACAAGTTGTCCACACTGCTTATGCCATCTACTCGCCTATCTTCAGACCCACAATTATAGCGTTACATTGAGAAAAGTTTTATGAAGAACAAGAATAGCTTGCTGTCTGGGCGAATTATAGAAGGAAGCTTGTACAGATTGAGTAGAAAGTATCATTGATGAGGCAACATTTAAGCTGAGACCTCAAACACGAGAACATTGTGTAGTTCTTACCTTTGTTTCTAAATAGCTGTTCAATCCTAGGAAAGTTCTATAACCCTTCCTACTGTAGTTGCTCCATCTATAATAAGTGGATAATCAGCATACCTAATCAGACTTCTCATAGCTCATATCATATCATACATCATAGGATACTCTTGAGAATTAAAGAAAATAATGCATGTAAATCACTTAAAATATTTAAGTGATTTTTAATTCATCCCATTTTAATAACATGCACTTAAAATTACTAAGCCTTCGGAGTTCCCATCGTGGCTCAGTGGTTAACGACTAGGAACCATGAGGTTGTGGGTTCAATCCCTGGCCTTGCTCAGTGAGTTAAGGATCTGGCATTGCCATGAGCTGTGATGTAGGTCACAGATGCAGCTCAGATCCTTTGTTGCTGTGGCTCTGGCATAGGCCAGCAGCTACAGCTCCGATTGGACCCCTAGCCTGGGAACCTCCATATGATGTGGGTGCCGCCCTAGGAAAGGCAAAAAAGACAAAAAATAATAATAATAAAATAAAATAAAATTACTAAGGCTTGTTTTGTGGCCTAGAATATGGTATATCCTGGAGAATGTTCCTTGCACACTTGAGAAGAATGTGTATTCTTCTGTTGAATGGTTTATAGCGTTGTTCAAGATTTGCATTTCCTCGAAATCATCTACTAGTTGTTCTATATATTATTGAAATGGGTTATTGAAATTGCCATCTATTGTTGAATTGTCCGTTTCTGTCATCAATTCTGTCAGTTTTTGCAACATGTGTTTTGGGACTCTGTTGTTAGGTGCATATATGTTTATAATGGCCTTGTCTTGTTGATGGATTTACTCTTTTATCATATAAAATGTCGTTTGTTTCTACTAAGAATTTTTATTTTAAAGTCTAGTTTGTCTGATATTAGTAAACCACTGTAGTTCTCTTTTGGTTACTGTTTGCATGATGTATCTTTTATACTTCACATCTATTTTTGTCTTTAACAGTGTGTCTCTTGCAGACAGCATATAATTGGATCATTTATTTTTTTCTTATCTATTCTGCCAATCTCATTCTCTTAATTAGAATGTCCAATTCATATATATTAAATAAAATTACTGATAAGGTAGGATTTACATCTGCCATTTTGCTATTTGTTATATATATGTCTTATAAATGTCTTGTATTTTTAATATATTCCTCACTATAACCTTCTTTTGTGTTTTATAGATATTTCCTAGTGTACTGTTTTAATTCCCTTGTTATTTCTCTTATATTTTCTTTGAGTTGTCATCTTAGTGATTGCCCTGTGGGTTGCAATGAACATTTTCATTTATAATAATCTCCATTTCATCACCCTGCATTTGCTCTTATTGTCATAGAAGGTATATCCTTATCCATTCTGTGCCCATCAACACATATTTATAAGTATTACTTACAAAGTTTTCTTTTAAATCAAATGGAAAAATGAGCTACAAACAAAGTCAAAATTTATACAATCTTTGATACTTACCTATATAGTTACCTTTACCAGTGCTTTGTTTTATCTTTAAGTGAATTAAAATTACTATCTAGCATCTTTTTATTTCAGTCTGAAGGACTTCCTTTGGTATTTCTCATAGGACAGAAGAGCAAGCAGATCAATTCTATTGGCAAGCAATAAATTCTTCACAGTTTTTATCTGTGAATACCTTAATTTACTTTTTAGTTTTGAAGGATAGTTTTGCTGAATTTCATTTTTTTTGGGTTTTTTTGTTTTGTTTTTTTGTGTGTATGTGTGTGTGTTTGCCTTTTTTAGGGCCACACCTGTAGCATATGGAAGTTCCCAGGCTAGGGGTCGAATCACAGCTGCAGCTGCCAGCCTATGCCACAGCCACAGCAATGCCAGATCTGAGCCGAGTGTGTAAGCTATGCTGCAGCTCAAGTCAATGCCGGATCCTGGGTTGCTGTGGCTGTGGTGTAGGTCGCATCCTCATGGATCCTAGTCAGATGCGTTTCCCCTGAGCCACAATGGGAACTCCTGAATTTAGAATTCTTGATTGAACTTGTTTTTCTTTCAGCATTTTCCTTATGTCATATGGCTGCTTTCCGGCGTCCATGGTTTCTGATTAGAAATCAGCTTATTAGTTAGTCTTATTGAGGATATTTTGTATACAATGAGTCCCTTTTCCCTTGATACTTTCTCTTTATTTTTTATTTATTTATTTATTTTTTGTCTTTTGTCTTTTTAGGGCTGCACCAGCAGCATATTGAGGTTCCCACGCTAGGGGTCTAATTGGAGCTATAGCTGCCGGCCTACACCACAGCCACAGCAATGCGGGATCCGAGCCATGTCTGTGACCTACACCACAGCTCACGGCAATGCCAGATCCTTAACCCACTGAGCAAGGCCAGGGATCGAACCCATGTCCTCATGGATGCGAGTTGGGTTCATTAACCACTGAGCCACGATGGGAACTCCATCCCTTGATACTTTCAAGATTCTTTCCTGTTCTTGGGCTTTTAACTATTTTGACAGTGTCCAGCTGTGGATCTTTTTGAGTTTATCTTACTTGGAGTTTATTGATCTTATTAGATATGTAGATTGACGGTTTTCCTTAAATTTGGGACATTTCAGCCATTAATCCTTCAAATACTCTTTATGCCCCATTCTCTTGTCCTCTTCTGTCCCTCTGGGACCCCCTCTTGTGCATGTTAGTCTGCTTGATACTCTTTGGCCTGGTTCATTTTCCATTGTTCTTTCTTTCTGTTCCCTGCACTGGGTAACCTCAATTGATTTATCTTCAGGTTCACTCATTTTTAATTCTGCCTTTTCAAATCTGCTAAACTCTTTTTTTTTTTTTTTTTTTTTTTTTTGTCTTTTTGCCTTTTCTAGGGCCGCTCCCACGGCACATGGAGATTCCCAGGCTAAGGGTCTAATCGGAGCTGTAGCCGCAGGCCTACACAACAGCCACAGCAATGCCAGATCCAAACCCACGTCTGCGACCTACACCACAGCTCAAGGCAACACCACCAGATCTTTAACCCACTGAGCAACGGCAGGGATCAAACCCGCAACCTCATGGTTCCTAGATGGATTCGTTAACCACTGCACCACAACGGGAACTCCCAAATCTGCTGAACTCATATAGTAAATCTTTCATTTCACTTATTGTACCTTTAATCTACATAATTTCTGTTTGATTCCGTCTTATAATTTCCTTTTATTGACATGCTCTGTTTGATGAAACATTATTCTCACATTTTTCTTTCGTTCCTTAGACATGATTCCCTTTCGTTCTTTGACCATTTTTAAAATAGCTCCTTTAAATTCATTAATAAAAGTCCTGAAATTTGGCCTGCCTCAGGAACAGTTTTTTGTTTGGTTTGGTTTGGTTTTTTTCTGTTGATTGTGTGTATGGGCCATCCTTTCTTGTTTCTTTGTATGTCTTCTACTTTTTGTTGAAAACTAAACATTTTAGCTAATATAATAGGGCAAGTCTGGAAATCAGATCCTCTCTGCTCCCCAGAGTTTGTTGCTGTTGCTATTTGTTGTTTGTTTAGTGACTCTTCTGGACATGTTCTATAAATTCTATATTCTTTTATGTGTGTGGCCACTGGAGTCTCTGTTCAATTATCTTAATGGTCAGCTAATGATTCAATAAAGACTTTCCTTAAAAGCCTGGAATAATAAGTCCCCCAGTCTTTACTGAGGGCTCTGTGTGTGTACAAGGGAATACCTTCAGCTGGGCTGCTGCTTCTAAGCCTTCGTTTTCTGCTTGCACGGAACCTCAAATTTAGCAAGAAGTCAGAGTCCTGGCCAGATGCACGGCGCTATACGTGCACATAGGCTTCTAGCTTCAGGAATGTATTGAGGATTTTCCAAGCCCCCTATGGACATTTCATTCCCCATCTTTTCCTTTGAAGTTTTTGTTCTAGTCTGTTGTCTCAGCTGTTACCCACGGCTTCAGGAAGTTGCAATGCTAAACAATTGCCTCTTATTTTTTTCCAAACACCCCTGTGAAAAAGGCTTTTTGCATTGGATGAGCTACAAGTCAAGTCATTTAAAGACAGCCTTGCAAATGGAATCTTTCAGGACACGTCAAACCATGGCCAGTTCTCTAGGAATGGACTTTAAAAATGGGCTTTAAAAATGCTCTAACCTTGGGGAGTTCCCGTCGTGGCTCAGTGGAAATGAATCTGACTAGTATCCGTGAGGACACAGGTTTGATCCCTGGCCTTGCTCAGTGAGTTAAGAATCTGGCCTTGCTGTGAGCTGTGGTGTAGGTCGCAGACGTGGCTCAGATCATGTGTTGCTGTGGCTGTGGCAGAGGCCAGCAACTACAGCTCTGATTCGACCCCTTGCCTGGGAACATGCCGTGGGTATGGCCCTAAAAGGACAAAAATAAAAAATTAAAAAATTAAAATGCTCCCACCCACCCCATTCTGCCCCTTCCAGTGGCTTCCAGAACACTGGCCTGAGCTATGGTTGTGGCTGTTGGTTTTCAAAGGCACTGTAAATCTGGGGATGGGAGTAGGGCAAGTTAAACATAATGAAGCTTGCGCTTCTTAAATAAATTTATTCTTCAAAAAATGCTTATGAATTACTGCAAGCCTTTAGCTAATTTTCAGTTACAAAAATGTCCATTCTGACAATTTTTGCCAGTGTTCTCATGGGAACAATCCCAAGAGGAGAGCTTTTTGGGATGTCCTTACCAGAATTTTCAGGAAAGCTACCTCTCACTTTTAAAAGATTCAATAAATGGTGTTTTGTTTTGTTTTGTTTTGTTTTGTTTCCTTTTTATGACCACCCCTGCAGCATATGGAAGTTTTTCAGGCCAGGGGTTGGATCAGAGCTGCAGCTGAAGACCATGCCACAGTCATGACAACACAGGATCCAAGCCACATTTGGGACCTATGCTGAAGCTTGTGGCAACGTGGGTCCTTAACCCACTAAGTGAGGCCAGGGATGGAGCCCACATCCTCACAGAGACAGTGTTGGCCCCTGAACCTACTGAGCCACTTGGGAACTCCAAATGGTATTTATTGTTAAAAATTAACTCAACAACCTCATAGATGAACATCATTATTCTAATGCAAATGATAATGAAGCAAAAAGGAAGCAAAGTATTTGGTGTCTTCTAGCTCCTTTTACTATACTTTTCCTATTTCACCTGTCAGTGGGCCTCCTCATCAATGCCCATCCTCAGAAAAGCATTTTATGTTAGTCAATTATGTTAGGTTAATCAATCATACGGGTTTCAGGTCATATGTTTCCTCTCCCAAGAAAATGTGTGCTGAGTCAAATCATGCCCTTTTGTTGTTGTTGTCATGCCCATAGCATGCAGAAGTTCCCAGGCCAGGGATGGAAGCCACACCACAGCAGTGACCTGAGCAGCTGCAGTGACAACCCCAGATCCTTTACCTCCCGTACCACAAAGGGACTCCCTGCGCAAGCCTTTTTTCTTTAAAAGGAATTTGAAGCATCAGGGAGAAAAGTGGAATTTTGATTGTTAAGTCAAGGAAGGGCCTTGAGATTCCTGAAATAGCATGGTGTGGGCAGGAGATGTTTATGTTTTTAGTGGGTCTGGTTTCAAATACACCATAGCCTATGGGCCTGGAAATCTGCCCAGGGCTCCTGTGGGATGGTTTAGGGCACTGCCTCGGGGGTGGTGTGCAGAGAGAAGAAGCAGCCTGGAACACTGATCAACATTCTTGGTGCGATGTGGTAGGGCTGGCTTTAGAACATATGGCTAGCAAACTCCAAATAGGATGTGACAGTCCATAGCAGAAATCCATGGCTATACCTTAGGATTGGTAATGCCATAGGGGCATCTTACTCAAGAAAACAAAATTGTCAAACCGTCTTGTTTGTTTGTTGATGTAGCAAATAGACAGATGGTGCCTCAGAAAAGAGCTCTCTGGAATTGGTTTTTCTCTGTGGCTCTTTCTGCAGAGATGACATACTTCCATAAATGGCCCTTATCTGAAGGATGTTCTCAAAAAAGATTCTATTTTAAGTAGGGGAAAGATTCTGCCTTATAACCTAGTCCAGTCCTATACCAGATACACTAACTGTTCAATTCTAATATATGTGCTTTGGTCACTGGAGATAAACTGTGAAGAGATTCAGAAACCTAAGAGTTGTTTGTTTGTTTTTAAGAAATGCATTGTTTCATAGGATTCAAACATCATCAGAGCTTAATCACCCTGGAGTACTTCTCACTGATGCTAAATACTCTCGCCATGCTTGGGGAAGTACTAGTGCAAAGACGGAAATTCAGCACCATCTTGGATATAAACTAAAGCCAGTTGTGTTCTTGCTGCCTTTTCTGTTTGGTTTTTTGTTTGTTTGTTTGTTTGTTTGTTTGTTCGTTTTCTTTCCTTTGCTTTGCTTTGTTCCATTTTAGGAGAAAGGGGAGCAAAAGCCTGCTGTTGATCTGGTGTTTAACATAGACCTGTAGGATCATATGGCTTCAGACGTATTGTTATGAATGAGAAAACGGAAGCCCATGGAATTTGGGTGACTGTATCATGGAATTCATGAGTCGGAGATCTGGACCTTAACCCTGTACCTGTGATTCCTTTTGTCCAGTGTTTGTTTTATGTGACTACTCTTCCTCACATATTCCATTTAGGAGAAATATAATATTGAGGTGAGTGTGCTTGAACCTGTGTGGAAATCTCCATAAGTTTGACCTTATTATGTGCACTTTGGTTATACAGGACTCATACTATGTGAAAAAATTCACGCACATTTAAATGAGAACATCACTTAGTGTGGACACTCTATTGTTGACACTGATGCAAGCTGCACTGAACTACCCTCCCTTAGTTCATAATATAAATATATTTAAGAAATATATAAATATATTTAAATCTATTTAAGAATGATTCATCCTGATTGTTGGTTTTGAAATTAACGCCAATTCAAGCAAGAGAATCTGGACTCCACTTACTTGCTGAAAAGGGATGAAATACCATGCAAATTACTAAGAGAAATTCTGGGGATTGTTGTCCTTGCAGATAGTTTAGAAACAATTTAGTAGTTTGTTTCCTTTCTAGCTCAGTTGGGTCAATGGTTTCCTTAGAACAAAGTGACCTTTGAGATTTTGTCAAAATTTCTGGTTCTCGATAGGATGCCATTGCAAAAAGGACTTGTTACTGATAGCCAAGAAGGAATTCAACCAACTCAGACAGATGACCTCATAGCAGACAAAATTTAGGATTTTCAGTGATACAAAGGACAACAGAGGACCAGCAACAAAATGCCCAGTTTAGAGGGTTAAAAAATAAGAAATGTAGCCATGTTCTGCATTGTGATTATAAACTGCTGAATTGGCATTTACTGTGACAAGAGTCTCCAGTTTATTGGATGCATGTCATTGGAATTTGCCCTTTCTTTTTATGTGTCTTTCCATGATGAATACCAGTGCTGGGAAATGAAGGGCTCTTACCCTTTTCATACTTTGCTGAATGCTCGCGAACTTGCCAATTGATGCTTCTATAATTTTTGCCTCAAGGTCACCTGAGGGGATAGAGTCATCCAAACAAGGTCACTGCCTCTTGAAAGTTAATAGTTGTTTCTTGAGAGGAAAAGTCACGGAAAAATTAGGGCACCACGGATCTAATTATTATAAGATGGAAAACAGATTCAGAGAGTATTTTCTCTTAATGATGAAATGCATTTCAAATAAAACGTGATAAATAGTGCTTGGACAACTAAGGTCATTTGGTCTGCTCTCAGTAATTCAATTAGGAGAAATCTGAAAGCAGTAAGTGTGTGGTAGGTGGGAGCTGTAAAAGCACTGGACTGTTAATAATTTGAGACTTTCTCATCCCTTTATGCGGATGAAAGTGGATCAATTATGTGAACACACGGGTCTCCGTATTGTCCTCATTTCAATGTATGGGCCCTGAGGGACCTTGCACAAGGACCCCAAGCCGTGAGGCAGCGCTCTTGCCTTTTGGAAGAGGGTCACTGTCTTGAACTTGATTTTCCCATCCGGGACAAAATGCAATATGGGCTTTTTTTTTTTTCTTTTCAAGTCATAATTTCAATGTCCTGAGAACACAGAGCTCTTTTGAATCAGAGCCACCGCTGAGAACTAGGGTGGACCTTCAACTGCAATCTGAGAAGATGTTTAGCATGACAGCCAGCTGGGATGAACTGAGCTTTCCTGAGTGCAGACTCGAAGGGCTTATGGGGTAGGCTTCTAGTGCTCTTTCCACTAGCGTGTGGGATTCTTAGACTTGGTTAAGCTTCTCTCCTCCACCCGACAGACACTGGGGGTGGAATCTAAATTTAATTTGGCCCAAAGCAAATCTGCTCACAGTGTTCATGTTTTTCAAATGAAAAAAAAAAAATAGAACACATGGTTTGACAATTACAAATACATGATGAGGACAATGAGACCGTCCTGAGAATTTTTAGAAATGGGATTAGCGCACATATGCTGTACCTCAAAGCTAAGTAGAGCACTTGCAAAGTAGTATCATATGTCTGATTGTTATAACATATGTCGTTATCCATAGCATGATTTGTATCTAAATAATTAAGAATTAACCATAATCTTTGGATTCTGTTCTTCTTTACTGAAGTTAATTGCGCACACATACAAAACAAATGATCTCGATAACACCTTTTTCTAGTGGATCGTCTTAGTATTCATCAGTGTAATAGGCTGTTCACTGTAATGCCTTATAGCAAATGTCAGATGACCTTAAAAAGTGTTTTTGAGGACGCTCCCGCTGTGGCTCAGCGGGTTATGAACCCAACTAGTATCCATGAGGATGTGGTTTCAATTCCTGGCCTTGCTCAGTGGGTTAAGGATCCAGCGTTGCCCTGAGCTGGGGTGCAGGTCAAAGACACGGCTCGGATCCTGTGATCCAGTGTTGCTCTAGTTCGACCCCTAGCCCCTGGAAACGTCCATATGCCACAGGTGTGGCCCTAAAAAGCCAAAAAACAAAACAAAACAAAATACCTGTTTGGGGGCACGTTTTTGAGCATACCTAGGCAACCACTTGACCATATGAGAAATCCAGATGGTGTGTGTGTTGCTGTGTATAGTTATCCTGATGACACGTTATTTAAAAGAAATCTGAAAGTGTTACATTTTTTTCTTAAACAAGGTCAAATTGAAATCCTTATGTAGATATGCTGAAGAACTTGTGCCTATTCTCTGAGAGGCTAAAAGGAAAAAAAAAATTCTTATCTGAATCTGATATATTTTCACCCACCAGGAAAAAAAAAAGGTGGAAAAAAAGGACAGAAAAGCTACTTGGCAAGAGTAGCAAAATGATCATAGCTTGAAAAATTAACCTTGCTTAGTTTTCTCCATTTGGAAATCTCCCAAGCCCTTTAATATGCACATTTACCCACATCTTGCCTTTAGTTTTCTCCTGTTTCTCACAAAATATCCTCCAAAGATCTCGTCATTTCCTATAACGTTGTCTCCTCACTAAAGATGATTTCTCAAAATCAAAAATTGAATCAAGTTTTCTAAAATATTTTATTTGTCAGTGCTGATCTTCAAAATCTGTGTCCACAAAGGCCAAACCCCATAACACGCTGTATCCTCAAAAATTTCAATTTTTGCCAACATTAGATTCGATTATACAGAACAGAAACAAAATAAAACCCTGGTAGGTTAAATACTTATCAGATATCAGAATATTGTACAGAAGAAAAACATTCAAAAAATTTAATACATTTTTGTTTTGAGCCCTTAGTCCTATGTTTCCAGCTGCCACTAAATGCTGCAACTTCAGGATGGTAGCTCAGAATTGGCCATGATGGAACTATTTACATCAAAGAACTTGGCAAATGCTGCAAATTACATTCCCCTCTCCTAGAGTTGGTGGTTAAATATTTACCAGCCCACCATTAGCTGTCACCTGAATTTTGAAGCTCCCCTTAAACATAACATGTATAAAATCAAACTCATTTATGGAACCATCCATCTCTCACCACACTCAGACTTTCTCTATGCCCTTAGGGACGGCACCATTATTCTGCTCAATCTCTTAGGATCAAGTGCTTAGTCCTTGGTCCTTTACTTTTCTCTGCTACATGTACTCTTAGTCCTTTGATGATTTCATCCTGTCTCCTGACTTTACATACAGTTTATATGCTGAGCATCTCCCAATGTATAGCTCCGTCTCAGACTTCTCTGAAGACCCCTATACCCAACTGCCTTTTTAACATCTACTTGGATATCCAATAGACACCTTGAGCTTGACACGTGCCGAACTGTACTCCCAGTCACCTGTACAGATCTGCTCCAGCCCTGGTCCTTTCTTTCTCAGTTCATAGCAGTTCCATCTTTCTAGTAGTTTAGGGGGGAAAAGTTCTTTGACTCTTCCTTGATTCCTCTCCCCATCCAATTTGTCAGGAGGAAGTCCTATTGGTTTTATTATGAAAATATATCTCAACTCTGCTTACTCCCTCCATTGCGGCATCCTGGTGTGGCCATCGTCACGTCTCCCCAGAACGCCTGCAAAAGCTTCCTTATGGATCTCCCTGTTTCTGTCTGTGCTCCTTTTTACATGTTTTCTTCAATGCACCGTCAGAGTAATTCCTAAAAATATCAGTCAGATCATTTTACTCCTTTGCTCCGTTGCTCCAGTGGAGCCTATTCCACTCAGAGTGAAAGCCAACTTTCTCCAACCTGTAAAAGCCTGTACGATTGCTCCCGATTTACTGTGATTTCATTTCCTATCATACCCCTCTCGCTTACTCTGAAGGAGCTGTCCTCATCTTCTTGCTATTCATTGAACTCTCTAGACATGTTCCTATTCGTCCTCCCTGGAATGTTCTTCTCCCAGATGCTTAGTTGGCTCATTCCCTCCATCTCTGTCAAATCTTTGCTCCTCTCTCCCGTCCTTAGTGACACCCACCCTGATGACCTTGTTCAATGTCACACCTACCCCACTTCTTCCTTCAGTGCCGATTCTCCCATACCCTGTTCTTTTTCCATAGCACTTAACACTTCAAACAGGCTCCATCGTTTATATATGCATCACATCTCTTGTTAATTTTTTGTCTCCCTCAGCTAGAAGTCAAGCTACATGAAAGAAGGAATGTGGGCTGTTTTGTTCCATGATTTATATCAAGCATGAAGAGCTATGACTGGCATATGGTGGAAACTCTGTAAATATCTATAAATGTATGACCTGCCTTGCAAGGCAGTTTATCTTTGACTTTCATTTCCTTCCCACATCTAATCTATCCTGAAGTGCTCCTCCACTAAGCCCTTCCTTGATGGGTCTACCCCCAAGGGACTCAAGAAATAGGGTAGGTTCTGAACCAGTGGGTCACCTTTGGGGTTTGGGTCTAAAGGCTGAGTCTGGGATGAGGGATGTATTTACTGGAAACAACCAGGCACAGAAAGACTACGAGGATGAACACTGAATTGATATCAGGGAAGTATAACTCTCTATAAGTCCAAGACGGGTGTGGAAACTTGTCTGGAAACAGGCAATTGAGCTAACTGGGCAGAAGATCAAAATACAAGAGTGATGATGGAAGGGAAGCAGAGTGTAAAGATCCAAACCATGGCTAAAATAAGCCTGGAAGGCTTGTGGTGTATAGTCACTGGCCTGCAAAGCCATGCTTTTTTGGGTGGCTAAGACACAGTAGATAGTTCTGCCTTTCTGATGTTTCTTATTCATTCTACCCATTCAATTCCTACTGTAACCCGAATTCCTAGTAACTTGAGTCTATGATACAGGAATAGGTTGTTCTTTCTGCTGCTCCCCCTCTAATCCATCCTTTATGTCAATTCTGGATTCATTGTTGATCCTGCCACTCTTTCCTTAGAAAGTCCTTTAGTGCCTCCACTTTGGCTACCGGACTTTTTTTGTTTAGAATTCAAGGTTTAACTTCAACCCACATTTTGAGACCTCTTTCTCCCTTATTTCCCTATGATCAATCATTTATTTACTCATTCCACAAATACTTATTAAACTCCCAGCATGCCCCAGGAATGAGCAAAACTTTATCCTAACTGTAGTCACTATTGCCTAAGTCCACATTCTATGTTCTTATCTGCTCCCCTTTCCTAATGCCGTCCTGTTTTTCTGGAATGTTCTTTTTCATCCCACTTCTGACAATAGAAGTCATATTTATCTTTTAATATTTAGCTTAAATGCCTTGTCTTCTCCATTATCATTCATTCCTGACCGAGTTAGCAGTTGCCCCATCTTCTGACCTAGATCAGCACAGTGTCCACATCATAGACCACCATGTCCCTCTTGCTGTCCTCCTGGCTTGGCTTCCTTCCTGCACCCTCCTCTCATGATTTCTCAGCATGATATACCCTGCTTCTTGCAGCCCAGGCTCACATTTCTCTACGGGTTTTTCTATCTATTAGAAGCAGCTCAGAAGCATCTCCTTCCAGAAGCATTTCCTTGTTCCTTCTACCCTCAGACAATACAATAATAATCCCTCCTTCCTTCAGTTTTTCTCAGTACCTGGTTTTATCTATATCAGGGCATTTACTTCCTGCTGTTTAGTATTCAGTGAATTATTTACCTGCCTTTTCCCTCATGCAGCTTGGAACTCATTTGGAAACCATATTCTCCTTGGCTCTCTTATCCCCATAGCATGTGGTCCAATTCTTTGTACATATCAAAGTCTTTGGTAAATTTTTGTGGCATGAACACAGGCATCCGTATGTTACTTTCATGACATATATCAGATATGTAGACACTTAATACCTGCTACATAGACTCAGGCATATGTATAAATAATTAAATTCTATATAATATATACTCTAGTCATATGTTATAGTCTCTCTCTATGTCTTTATATAAAATATATCTGTGTGTATATAGCTGGTATATATAATATATATATGCACATATTCACACATGTGTGTATTTATATTTGTTTGTGTGTGCATATATATATATATATTTGGGATATTTATGTATGTTTGTACATACATAAAACTTGGTATGCAGTCCCTTGTACATGATAGAAGCTTAATACCATCACCTTCCCTTAGATTGAACATATTGAAAAAGCTCTATCATTGACTAACAGGTAGTTCAGGCAAGACAGTGTCATGGGCATCGAGTGTGGACATGGGCCATATGTGTGAAAGCAGTGACATGCGAGTGCTCTTGGTACAGGCCCCATGGATGCCTCTTGGCACAGGGAACATGCTATGGGCTGTGAGAATGTTCTGTTGGCCTCCTGAGGGGTGGTCCAGAAATGGGGTGTTTCTCCAGTTTTTGCCCTCTTTCCTTTGTCATAGATGTTCTGATACTGTACCTTTCAGGCAAGCCATCCTATTAGTCCCTAAATCTCTTTATATATATATATATATATAGAGAGAGAGAGAGAGAATATATATATATACATTCTTTTTCTCATGTCTTCCCCTGTAATTAGTAGGGTCTCATTGCTTATCCATAAATACAAGAGTTTGCATCTGCTCACCCCAGGCTCCTAGTCCATCTCACTCTCTCCCTTCTTCCCCTTGGCAACCGTAAATCTGTTTTCTATGTCTGTGAGTCTGCTTCTATTTTGTAGCTAAGTTCATTTGTGCCATATTTTAGATTCCACATGCAAGAGATATCAGATGGTGTTTGTCTTTCTCTTTCTGATTTACTTCACTTAGTATGAGACTCTCTGGTTGCATCCATGTTGCTGCAAATGGCACCATTTCACTCTTTTTTATGGCTGAGTAGTATTCCATTGTCAAGATGCACCCCATCTTCTTAATCCATTCATCTGTTAATAGACATTGAGGTTGTTTCCCTGTCTTGGCTATTGTGAATACTGTTACAATGAAGATACAAGGGCATGTATCTTTCTGAATTGTAGTTTTTTCCGTATATATGCCCAGGAGCAAGATTCCCATATCTCTTTCCATCCCTAGGAGCAACTATTTTCATCTCCAGGAAAACAATAGGCCCTCTGGAGCATTGGGAAAGGTAGGGGCGGGGCATGCTGGATGACACTTCTGTGTGAGAAACGTACTTCCCTGAGTGTGACTCAAATGCACACTTTCAAACAGATACTCACTGCCTGTCTTCAGTTCCATCGCTGTCTGCAGAAGAGATGTGCAAACACACTTTTGCTTCCTTTCCTTTCCCTCACCATCTCTCCTCTCCCCTACTCTTTCCTCTCTCCCTCCCATCTCTCCTGTCCTTTCCTCTCTTCGTTCCCTCTTCTGTTTGTCTATCCCTTGGTTTCTCATTCTTGATCTTTAAGCTATGACTCTTCTTTGATGTACTTAGTACACACAGTAAACGGAGCTGATGGTTAAAAATAACCATCGTCACTTTGTATTGAATTGTTGATATACAGCCTTCTGGTTTGAAAGCATCTCACCTGTTTATTCTTGATTGTACAATGCATTAGCACAAATTGTTTTGTATATTTCTTTGAAGGGAAGACTGAATTCAGTCAAACAGATGCTTAGTAACCTTTGATGTGAATTATGCTTCTAGGCTTTGAGGAATTTTGTAGGGGTACAGATTCTGAAAAGATCACTGCAGTCAGCAACAGGACTGGTAATTACACTAAAACTGTACATTTAAAAAGGCGTTGCTGGGAGTTCCCACTTTGGCTCAGTGGTAATGAACCCGACTAGTGTCCATGAGGATGTGGGTTTGATCCCTGGCCTCACTGAGTTAAGGATCCAGTGTTGCTGTGAGCTGTGGTGTAGGTCACAGATGTGGCATTGCTGTGGCTGGGGTGTAAGCTGGCAGCTGCAGCTCCAGTTCGACCCCTAGCCTGGGAACTTCCATATGCTACAAGCACAGCTATAAAAAGAAAAAAAAAAGACATTGCTGGGCCATCTTGGCCCCCATATTTGCTTGCTTTTCAGAAACACCATTTTATTTTTTTTTTTATTTTTTTAAATTTGTCATAGTTTTAATTATCTTTTTTTGTTGTTGTTCTTTTTTTTTTTTTTCCCACTGTACAGCAAGGGGGTCAGGTTATCCTTACATGCATACATTACAATTACAGTTTTTCCCCCACCCTTTCTTCTGTTGCAACATGAGTATCTAGACATAGTTCTCAATGCTATTCAGCAGGATCTCCTTGTAAATCTATTCTAAGTTGTGTCAGACACAACTTAGAAACACCATTTTAAAAAGTAGCACTGACAGAGGAAATGGAGAGGAATTTCATACGGTGTCACAAAATTGCAGTCATATCATAGTAGTTATCAATGAATTGATGATCAAACTCTTTGTTGACTCTGCTCTGAATGAAAATAGAAATGCTTTAAGTCACTTTTTTAATGTCAGTGCTATTTGGAGTCTTATACTTACTAAAATCTTTGCTGAGATGAACGCAAAGGCGGCGGGGGGAGGGCTTCGCTTCTTTTTTACTCATAAGGTCGGTGTTGAACCAAAAGGATTAGAAAACTCAATTGTTCACTGTGGATTTGATTCTTCTCTTCCACTTCCTCCCAAAGAAACAGAGACTGGAGAGTGCTCAATGTGTAAAATCTTCTGCAATTTTTGTTTTTAAAAGTATCACTTGTGGAGTTCCCATTGTGGACTCAGCAGTTTGAGGACCTGACGTTGTCTCTGTGAGGATGTGGGTTCAATCCCTGGCCTCGCTCAGTGGGTTAAGGATCTGGCATTGCTACAAGCTGTGGTGCAGGTCACAGATGTGGCTTGGATCCGGTGTTGCTGTGGCTGTGGTGTAGGCGGCAGTTGCAGCTCAGATTTGACCCCGAGCCGGGGAACTTCCATGTGCCGCAGGTGCAGCTGTAAAAAGACAAAAAGACAAAAAAAAAAAAAAAAATAGTACCACTTGCAAAAAATAAATATCCTAATTGAAACAAATGAAGTCTATGATGAACCAGATTCTCTGTGGGTTTTTTTAATCAGTGTAAGAACACACATCCCATCTTTATCTTTTTTACACATACTAGATGTTCCTATTCCGAAAGCCATCATTAGGAAACAACCTAGAGTTAACCTGTCTGAAGTGATTATTTAATTTGACGAGGGCAGTACCAATTTTTCACCGTCAAGAGTCGAAGGGACGTTTTGGCTGTCTTGGTTCCTTACCAGAAATTTTTGTTATTTTTAAGGTGTTTACCAGTGGGAGGGAAAAGGTTCCCTTAGCCCTTAGGACATTGCTAAGTTTATATTTTCTCCCTGCCAGTATCTGTCAGGGGAGAGCAAAATGCCCATCTTACTTTCTAACTTCATGCTTCTCTGTTCAATCGAATTTCTCAGTCTCACGCATTCATGATGGCAGGGACATGAGCCAGGGTGACCTCACCCTGACAGTGGGTGGGTGGTCAGCTTTCCTTAAGGAGGTTAAATCAAGGGACACTTAACAGGCTTTAGAAATGTGCTTCCGAATCTGGTTCAACCGGGTAATACCAAAGTATTTGGAAAGCACAGGATTGTGGCTTATCTCCAAGGGGATAAATGCAATAAAAAAACATTCTCGTTATTTTGAATTCTTACCCCAAACTTGTGAACGAGCTGTCAAAGGGAGGGCTTCTGATTTTTGCTTAGATTTTTTTCATTCGTATCTCTCCCCAAGTAGTCCGTCATCCTGGAAGCCTGTATAAAAGAACTACTCCTCTCATTCACGAGATTGTTCAAACACCCCCTGATAGATCTGGGATGAGCCACCTTCAAGAAGAAAATTCTGATTCTATGTTGAAGAATATTACTAAGGCTAGTGCTGTGGAAAGTTAGGCACTGGTGATGAAGAGTAAAATGAAACTACCAAAACCCACAGATCTAACCCCTTCCATACTCACCAGATGCATATTTTGTCCCTGGAAGTTGGGTGGGGATGGCTGGGGAAAAAAGTTGAGATGTGTCTCCTAAAATTTTTACCTGTCAACCTTCTATCAGGTTGCTCAAGTCTCTTGGCATCTTTTTAAAAAATTTTTTTATTAAAGTGTAGTTGATTTAAAATGTTCTTTCAGTTTCTGCTATACAGCAAAGTGACCCAGTCAATATCTTTTGAAAGGAGATTCCACATCTCAAGAATAAAGAAGTGTTACTTATACGTTAACATATACACACTACCATATATAAAATAGGTAAATAACAAGGGCCTACTATATGGGACAGGGAAATCTACTCAATATTCTATAATAACCTATATGGGGAGAGAATCTGAAAATGAATGGCTGTAGGTATAACTGATTCACTTTGCTGGACACCTGAAACTAACACAACGTTGTAAGTCAACTATATGCCAATAAAATTTAATAAATAAATAAATAAAACAAAGAACATAGTTCTTATGGGCTGAACATAATTCATGGTGGCAAAAGATGTCACACATTTTTATTGTTGTGATGGTAACCACAATTATAACTCAGATCTTTAGTTGCCAAGAGAAAATGGGATGATGTTTAAAACATAGCAATAGATATAATCCCCTCAGGAGCTTCCAGTTTAGACTGATATTTCTCTGTCTTAATTTATAAGCTAAGAGAATTATGAAGATTGTCTGTAAACATTTGAAAAAAAGGATTGTTAAAAATAATTCATGTGATGTTTTTCAAATGCAAGAGAAATAAATTACAGTCACGGACCTAGATGCCAGGTGTAAAGTTATAGGCTAAGTTGAGCAGAAGAGAACTCTAATGCAATTAGTAATTTATTCTCCAATAGTGCTTTCCATTCACGATATCTCAGGATATTTTACAGTATCCCAATTATGTCATATCCCCTTTTGTTTATTAAGGGAAACCTCATTTTATTCCTACTGCAAATCAAAGGTTCAGGTCCAGAAGTTATTAGACAGTAAATGCATCTTCAAAGAGAGAAACTAGAAATACATTGTTGAAACTAATTTCTACCATATTTCAAACTTCTGCTCACTTTGCAACTAGAATAATGTCCAAGAAACCAGAGAGGCAATGAAACCAGAATATGGTTGTATGGAAGGTGTGTATTTGGGGCCAAGGTTTGGGGCACTAGGACAGGGCTACAATAAAGCTTTCTCGTTTGGCCAGTGCTTCAATCTGAGCCCTTCTGTAGAGGAATGGGGGGAGGGGAAGGAGAGCCAAAAAGGGTAGCAGTGGGCTCCTAGCCGAATTTGCCAACAAACCAGCTGTACTGAGAAATTAGGGCTGATGTTTCTGAGATCCACGCTTTAGATGGTTTCTAAATGTTAAATTTCAGAGCAAATTGACTGGTTTTATGTGTATTATGCCTAAAACATTCTCATGGTTGCAGTAAAACTACATTTGAGATGCCTCTCCACTGGGTGCAGGTTGTCAAAACCTAGATATTTCATGGCCAAGTGGATTATTCTGACTTCTATTAATTGTATGTATATATGAGTGTGTGCGTGCCTGTGGGGGGGGGGGCAGAGACAGAGAAATTGATATATCTCTTTTTATTTCTGGGACATGCCTCAAATGACCAAGCAAGAAAAGTCAACCCTAACCAGTTCTAATGTTCATTCAGCACAAACAAGAGATATAGTCTTTCCTTATTTTTATTTATTGAAAAGCAAAATTATAAGCATAATAAGGATAATATCAAAAAGAAAAAGAAAAAAGCATCATCTAAAATTCTCATTTTTAAGATGCTAAGACTGGAACAAGTGTGCCCAAATGTATGCTGTTATCATTATTTCAAAAAAATATTTCTCGGAAGGGTGAAAAATGTTTTTCTCTAAGTGATGGCGGGTCAAGGTGCTCTTGGTGACTTTTGCAGAAAGAGCTTTCTTGAAGAAGCTGCTTGTCAGTGGTCATGCCCACACCAGAAGAATGCAGTGCAGTCTTTCAGAATCTTACCTGGCAGTAGATGTGGGAAAAGAGGTGAAGGGAAGAAGATGGGAGAGTGTCTATTTTAAAACTTTGTTTCAATCAGTGGGAATTCAGTATTTAAACTTACCATCAAGGCAATTGTGAAGGAGAAGCAGCACATGGTTGCTAGTAGCTGAAGTCAGACTTTAATAGAATAAAAATTAAGCAGCCCTGGCCATTTCCTCCCCACCCCCCTTGGCAACCCCCAAAATGGAATGGACTGGGAGTCTGTAGTTAGTAGATGCAAATGATTACACTTAGAATGGATAAGCAATGAGGTCCTACTGTACAGCACAGGGAACTCTATCCAGTCTCTTGGGATAGACTGTGATGGAAGATAGTATGAGAAAAAGAATTTATATATGTGTATGACTGGGTCACTCTTCTGTACAGCAGAAATGGACACAACACTGTAAATCAACTATATTCTCATTTAAAAAATACAAAAAATAACAAAAGAGGCACTGGCCATGAGGAAGTACCTTGAAACTGAAACAAACAATGCCTGACTTTGCAGTTACATGTAACTGTCACCCACATCAGTATCCACGTTATCCATATTATGCCTGTTCCTCATATTCATTATAAATAGAATCATACTGTATGAACTATTTTTGGTATCTGGCTCCTCAACCTAATGTCTATGAGATTTTTTTCTCTATATTTTCATCTATCATTAACTTGTTAAATTTTAATCCTACTATTCTATTCCATACTACAATTTGTTTATCTGTTCTTCTATTGATAAATATTTGGGTTGTTTCCCATCTCTGGCCATTATGTTTCCAGTCTTCTTCCACAAAGGAAGCTTCTGTGGAAATTCCTGCAAATGTCTTTTGATGGACATATGCACGTGTTTCTCTTAGGGGCATGCCTAGGAGTGTGCTTGCTAGATCTTTGGGTAAAGGTATACATAGCTTTAGTAGATAACCGCAAACAGTTTTCTAAAGTTGTCACACCAGTGTAGTCTTCCTCCAGCAAGGTGTGAATGTTCCAGTTACTCCACGTTCTTGACAACAAGGGGTATTATTTTTATTTATTTTTATTTTTAAAGTTGGATTGAAGTGTAGTCGATTTACGTTGAATGCTGTGATCATTTCTGTGTACAACATGGTGATTTGGTGATTCAGTGATTCAGTTTGCACATCCAGTCTCTTTCAGATTCTTTTCCCACATAGATTATCACAGACTACTGGGGAGCATTTGGGTTTCACTGCTGATTATATTGATTTTAGCTAATTTGTGATTTGGATATTCTCTTTTTTATAGCACCTGTTTAAATCGCGTGTTCAATGAAAAAAAAATGGCTTGTTTGCCTTTTCCTTTTGAGTGTGTAGGGATTTCTGAGATACACTACGTGTAAGCTTTTTTGTTGGATAGACGTATTAGAGTTGGCCCTCTGTGTGCACATGATGTGGGGTGCTGACTGTACTACGGTATTTAACTTAGGGGACTCAGTCATCTGTGGACTCTGATATCTGCAGAGGGTCCTGAAAACAGATCCCCTGTGGATACCAAGGAACAACTCTGCAATCTTCTCTCATGCTTGAGCTATTTTCTTCATTCTCCTCCTCGGGTCTTTTGAGAAATGAGTCCTTACATTTAATGAAATACCATGTATTATTTTTTCTTTGATGTTTATTAATTTTTTACAAATTAATGAATAATTTTCTACCATCAAGTATGAAGATATTCTATTTTTTCCTTTAGAAATTTTGCTATTTTTTTCTTTTACACTTAGGTTCATGGTCCATTTCATGTTAATTTTTAAATGTGGTGTGAAATAATGGGGCAAAGTTCATTTTTACCATCGACATATCCAGTTGCTCCAGAACCGTTTATTGAAAATAAATTCTGGAGTTCCCATCACGGCTCAGTGGAAACGAATCTGACTAGTATCCATGAGGATGCAGGTTCGATCCCTGGCCTCGCTCAGTGGGTTAGGTGTCCAGCATTGCCGTGAGCTGTGGTGTAGGTCACAGACACAGCTCAGATCCTGAGTGGTTGTGGCTGTGGTGTAGGATAGCAGCTACAGCTCCATTTTGACCCCTAGCCTGGGGAACTTCATATGCTGCAGCTGTGGCCCTAAAAAGACAAAAGACCAAAAAAAAAAAAAAAAAGAGAGAGAGAGGGAGAAAGAAAAGAAATCTTTTGCCACTGAATTTTTGGCATCTTTATCATAAAGTAATTTACATGTGTGAATAGACCATTTCTGGATGGTCTATTCCATTTACACACAGTCTTCTGTAAGGATTTTTCTGCTTGAATGTTATGATTATATTCTCATGATAATAGATATTCAGTACAATACCTTTTAATGGAGAGACAGGATTTAATTTATAGATGCATTAAAATTTACTTAATCCCTTATGGTTTTGAACTCAATTATTAAATTTATTTTTTTCTCTTACATATACTGAACCATTATGTACCCTTGTTCCATTCAAATGCTGTAAGAATAGCAAGACAATTAAAATTTTAATGAAGAGAACCTCTGTTGTATAGTATGAAGTATATTAATACAGCATGAGAAGAACTGAATTCCAATCAAGATTCTGCAGCTTATTAACTGTACAGAATAGGTCTCAGCTGTAATTTGGCTATAATAACAGTTACCTCCCAGAATTATTATAAGAATAATGCCTATTAATGGACATGGGAGTGTTTTTGAAAATGTAAATTGTTAGAAAATATTTTTGGTGAATAATAAATGTTTAACAAACAAAATCATTTTAGCTTATTTGACAGACATAAAATCATTTTAGTCTATTTATAAGAAAACAGACCTTATATGAGACAAGCCTTTAATTCAGAAGCGATTTCCAGTCTTTGTTAACGTTAAATTGTAAAAACCTTGTAAATAGTTCAAGTACTTGCCCTATCTCCACAATTGGAGCCTTCCTAAATCTGTAATTGTTGGGTTAATATACTACAGGTTTCAAGAGGAACTTCCTCTGTGCTCCTTGTCATCACCTGATGAGGCATGGCAGGTAGACTCGCAAGCCTAGATTGCAGAAATCAATGAAGGTGTGTCAGACATAAATTCAAAGACCTGGGACAATGATGGGAATAAAACAGTGCATACATTTACTGTGGTTTAAAGTCAGATAATGATGCATGGCTCGGACACCAGCAATCTCAGCAATGACATTGCAGAAGGCTGGTCCTCTTAGACATTCTAGAATGGTCTGTGGAAGACATGATGACCTTGACATCTTCAGCCCGCCCCAAGTGGAGCTCAACAAAGGTGTGTCTGCCTTTCCTCCCTGTAAGATGTTGCTCTTCACCCTCAATGGATAGCTCTTAGTCCTACGTTCCTGAAGTTCAGAAAAATATGGGTTTATTTAGAGCACTAGTCCTAGCCCTGGGACATTTTAGTCAAAAGAGTATCCTGCTGTTCTGTGTCAGCGGCCAGTGGAAAATAATAACCTATGTGGCATGGAAACAGTGTATTTTCTAAGAACTGAGTGATTGGAATGGGATGCAGTTGGCTTCACAGAGAACGGCACATATTATTATTAATATATTTTTACATGTGTTTTGAAAGCACAGACTTTGGGAGAAGAGTCTGTATGTGTTCTTGGGAGCAGGAGGACAAAGTGTCTATATGTGGTGGCTGAAAAGAAGCAATGAGTCATAACTGGCAGGTGCAGTATCTAATAGAGCCATGAAATCGTTAAGGGTAAAAAGTGAACACCTGCTCTGTTGGCATCAGTCACTTACCTGCTTCATAATATTGTAAGGAAATAAGAAAAAAATGCATTCTCCTTCAGTCTCAGTGAAGGAATATTAAGATATAATAGTGAAATGTTTTTAAGTTTTCCTCATATCCTTAGAATTAATAGGGTATCTGAAGTCATCAAAACCACAGTGAAAGATGCCAAAAAGTGACTGAGAAACTCAAAATCATCCACCTCTGTTCTCCCAGAACAATTAAACATTTAATTCCAAATTGCAGAGTTACCTAAAAGAAATAGTATGCAAATTTTTCTAAGTATACAGTGTTAAAACTTCTGTATCTCATTACCTAGTCTTATAATTGCTTGGTTAGTATAGACGGTGTCTTTATCAGCTTTGTAATTTAAACCCTTAAGGTGCTAATTAAGGAGAAAAAAAATCAAGTTTTATTTGGTGTTTCATGATGTCTATATGCTGTCTAGAAGAGATGCAACTTAGATGCTAAGACACAAATAGCTTGAAAGTAAAGGTTGGAAAAAGATATACTATATATAAAACAGTAACAAAAATGGACCAGGAGTAGTTACATCCATATCATTAATATCAAACAGAATAAACCTTAATATATAAATATTTGGAGAAACAGATATTTCATAACGTAAAAAGGGTCAATACATTAGAATGATATAATGTATCTAATAACAGAAACCCAAATGCTTAAAGCAAAAACTAACAGAATTGAAAGGAAAAACAGATAAAGAAATAACAGTTGGGAATTTCAATACTTCAAGAATTGTTACAAAGAGTAACTCAACAAAATCAGCAAGGGTATAAAACACTGAACAACATTATCGGCCAGTGTTACTTAATTGACATTGTTGCACATTTAGCTCAAGGACTGCAGAATACACATTTTTAGAGTGATGGAGTTCCCGTCGTGGTGCAGTGGTTAACGAATCCGACTAGGAACCATGAGGTTGCAGGTTCCATCCCTCGCCTTGCTCAGTGGGTTAAGATCCGGCGTTGCCATGAGCTGGGGTGCAGGTTGCAGACGTGGCTCGGATCCTGCGTTGCTGTGGCCGTGGTGTAGGCCAGTGGCTACAGCTCCGATTAGACTCCTAGCCTGGGAACCTCCATATGCCGAAGGAGCTGCCCTAGAAAAGGCAAAAAGACAAAAAAATAAAAAAATAAAAATAAAGGACATTTTTAGAGTGAAATAATCTGCAGAATAGATTATATGCTATGCTATGCAATAATTCTCACTACAGTTTTTAAAAACTGAAGTAATGCAATGTGTGTTCTCTGATCACGAAAACATTAAACTGGAGAGCCACAGCAGAAAGAAATCTGTGCCAAATACTTGGGTACTAACGCACTTCTAAATAATCTGTGGGTCAAAGAAGAAACCGAAAGAAAATTAAAATTTGTTTTGAGTTGAATGGAAACTAAAACAAAACTGATGAAAAATATGGGATGCAACTAAAGCAGTGCATAGAAGACAATTTATGACTCTAAGTGCTTATAACACCTCAAAAGAAAATTTCCAATCTCAATACCCTAAGCTTTCACCTTAAAAATTAGAAGGAAAGTAAAAAGAGCCAACTAAATGCAAAGTAAGCAGAAGGAAGGAAATAATAAAGATTAGAGAAGAAAATTGTTTTTACAAATTACCAAAATGACTCAAGAAGCAAGAGAAAATCAGAAAAGATCAGAACAAATAAATTTAATTAGTAATTTAAAATCTTCCCACAAACAAGAGCCCAGCCTCTCATGTCTTAATTAGTGCATTCTATCAAATATTTAAAGAAGAAATAGCAGTTTTTAAAAACTGAGAAAATGGATGAAAAGGGAACACTTCTCACCCCATTTTTTTTTCCAGGCCAAAATTACCTGATACCAAAGCCAGATAAAAACATCATAAGAAAACTATAGACCAATATCCCTTATAAAGATAGGCGCAAACTCTTTAACACATATTACAAAACAAATTTAGTAGCATATAAAAAGGATTATGTACCATGAGCATGTGGGATTTATCTTAGGAATGCAAAGTTGGTTTGAAAATCAACCAATGTCATAATCACATAACTAGAATAAAGAACAGAAACCACACAACCATCTCAATAGACACAGTAAACACATTTGATACATACATTTTTGGTGGAGATATGCAATGGTACATCTACTTTGAAAAACATTTTGGCAGTTTCCTAAAAACTTACTTAACCTTACCACATAGTCTTATAATTCCATATTCCATTTCTAGGAGTCTACACAAGAAAAGTAAAAATATATGTCCACACAAAGAATTGTTCATGAATGTTCGCAGCAGCATTATTCATAATAGCCCCAAACTGGAAACAATTAAAATGCTTGTGAATTTCAAAATGTGGTGTAACCATATAATTAAATGCGATTCAGCAATAAGAAGGAACAAAATACCAATACATACTACAGCATGAATGAACCACAAAATCATTATCCTAAGTGAAAGAAGCCACACACAAAAAAACAAGTCTCTGTATTGTTTGATTCCGTTTATATGAGATGTCCTGAAAAGGCAAATTTATGGAGACAGAGAGTGCATCGGTGGTTGCCTGGGTTGGGGGTTAAAGCAGGACTGAGTGCAGACAGGCTCAAGGGAGTTTTTTGGACTGATGAAAATGGTCTGGAACCGCTGTATGGGGATGATGGCCAACTCTATAAATTTATTTTAAAAATAACCGAATTCTACATAATCAATGGACGGAGTTTGTGGTATGTGAAATATACGTTAATAAAGCTGCGTGAAAAAGAACTCTCGGTATTCTCATCTGTAAAAATGGATACCCACAATACTGTGTGTGCAAGCAATAGAGCACTTCATAGAAGCAGCTTTGCACAGGGCTGGACAGAGTCAGTCAATCAGTGTCGCCATCATCATCATTGCCATCTCTATGCTGAGTCTGACCATCTGTCTTCAAGACCTAGTTGCTGAGCCGGGCAGCAGAAAATACCACCCAAGTCCGTAGAGGTTGGTAAGATTAGACATGCTCAGTCTAACTTTGGCTGATGCTTTTTGGCACTTTTGTGCCTCTCGCTTATAACCTCCTCCTGTTTTCTTCCCATCTCCCTCCATTCACATGTGAACACCACCCCCTACTTTGCAGAGGATAGAATGTCTATGAAGGGAACCCCTTTGAAAATATGTCTGCATCGACAGGGATCTTACCATCGTTTTTTCCTGCCACAGTGTCAGAACTGTGATGCCTCCTTTTCTTGGGCAACTCTTGCTTCTATGCTCTGGATCAAGTTCTTTGAAATGCTCAGGGATCTTATTACCATTCCATCATTAATAAACAAAGCCAAACAAAAATATCTGCCAATCCAAAACTCCTTTGCAGTCTCTATTTACCCATTCTTGAGTTAATTGATATGTCCAACCAATTTTTACTGAATTGTGCCAGGTACCCTCCTAGGGATTAGAAACCTGTCGGTCAGCGAAAAAAAAAAAGTGGCCCCTGCCTGAGCTTAAGGTAGTTTAAAATAATTAGAAGATGAATTAACAACTTTAATTGTGAATAAGTACAACAAAGGAAAAATAAGAGCCTACTAAGGGAACATGTCATAGAAGCTCCAGGCATGGTTCACTGAAAAAGTTATATTTAAAATAAATTGCAAAGGATGAATAGGATTTTTAAAGTTTTATTGAAATATCATTTATTTACAAGGTTGTGATAATTTCTGCTGTGCCACAAAGTGATTCAGTTACATATACACACACATCCATTCTCTTTCAGATTCTTTCCTGCATAGATTATCACAGAATATTAGGTAGGCAGTTGAAGATTTAGGATAGGGGAGTGGAAAGATAATTCCAATCACAGAAATACACAAAAATCTTGAGGCCAACTCTCTGAGAATGGCTTGGATTTTGGACTAGACAGGCCTGATTTGAATCCTAGTTCTGCCACTGACTTTGTGCCATGGCGTGGTCATGGGCGTTAAGTGACAGAAGATCTAAGAGTATGGGATAGTACGGGGTAGTCTTGCTATAGTGGGTGGACAATTTAATTTTTTACGTGCATGATTGTGTTTAGTCTTCACAGCAGTTCCAGGTATTATTTCCTTTACTCTGAAATGTGGGATCAGAGAGTGATAGGGCTTGATTCACTCAAGGACATCAACCATAAGTGTTAAGACAGATTTTAAACTAAGTCTTTTTGAATAGGTTGCATCGCTGTGATTTTGGCAGACAGCAGGCGTTCAAGGTTATTTCTTTTCGTCTGATTCCTTTCTTTCACTCTTTCCTTTGATCTGACGGGAAACTATCATCCGTTCATTGAACTACATCAAATCCATCCTGGCTTTTTTCTGGTGTGCCTTTCTAATATGTTTGTGAGATTAAGATTTTAATAGTATTAAAATAGGGTTGTGGCTCCGTTTCAAACAGCTGAAGACATTTTCTTTTCCTTTTTTTTTTTAATCTTTGCTGTTATTTAATATCATGGTTAGAACATTAACAGCAACATTTTTAGCTTCAGCTTCCTTATTTCTAATGTAAGAAATTTGAACTAGATTATAACCATGGTCATTCCATCCAAAAGGCCGTGGGTGCATATTTCTGGGCTTTCTGCGTAACTTAATTTTAAAAATTGTACTTTTTGTCAAATAGTAGTTAAATTTTATGCCTTCATGAAAATAAATGAAAGTCATTTGTATAAATATTTCATCCTCTTTCAACCTCTGTAATTTGGGAAGGTCCCACTGTGGCTCAGTGGTAACAAGCCCGATAGTATCCATGAGGATGGGGGTTCGATCCCTGGCCTCGCTCAGTGGGTTAAAGGATCCAGCATTGCTGTGAGCTGTGGTGTAGGTCGCAGATGAGGCTAGGATCCCGTGTTGCTGTGGCTCTGGTGCAGGCCAGCAGCTGTAGCTCCAATTTGACCCCTAACCAGGTTGAATATGCCAGAGGTGCAGCCCTAAAAAGCAAAAAAAAAAAAAAAAGGATATGTAGTTTGTAGATGGCATCTTCTTTAGTTGTTTTTATGTAGAATAAATTTATGAGTCAAAACATTTGAAATTCACACTATAAGACATTTAAATTGTCTTAATGTTTCTATTTAAACATTTTAATTATATAAAGTCATCTGTGATGAATTACACCAGTGTAACATTTGCCAATCTTCTTGTTATATAGGATGTCACTTAATCATGGAATCAAAAACGTCTTTCTCATGTTGATAGTCTTTTAAACAACAACAAACCCAAATTCCCACTTTTATTTCTTTTATTTATGACAGTCATAAAAAATATGACTATGGATTGTGCATAAAGCAATCTGTATTTTGCTGAAGCCAAAATCTATTAATGGTATTGACTATGAAGTAAAAGTGCATTTGAAAGGCAATATTTAAACAGAGAAATACAGAATAGAAAGTGGCAGACAACTTCAGGTGGATTTTTCTCGTCTCTTAATATCTAACTTTAACTTGTAACAAAATCTTCTGAAAGGGTCAGTATCCAATTAAACTCTTGTACTGAATGTTGAATACAGAAGCAGTGGCTTCTTTACAGAAAATATCCCTTCTGGAAACTTCTATAATGCATGTCAACTTTTTGAGGATAAAAAAGCACATTTGTTATCCTAGTTCAGAGATAATTGCTTGCCATTAGGTTGGCTGGAGCGTAAATTTTACTCATTTCTGTCAGCCAGTGTGTCAACTTCCTAAATTCCATCTCCATCTGCCCCTCCAGTGACAAGCCGAATATCATTTTGCCTTCCACCGAAATGATAATGACTCGTAGATGTAAATTTCATTGAAATCACACATGTGGAAACATTTTTAACTTTTCCGTTTTTTTTTTTTTGTTTTTTTTTTAGAAATAGAGAAATCAGATGGGTTATCTCGGTTAAGTAACATTATAAAAAAAAAAATCCCAAACTCATTTGCTTTTATTCTTAAAATGGTATAAACATATTATTTACTTTTAACTGTTTTTCTCTTCTCTCTCTCAAGTATTATATGTGCATTTGGCTGTCTGGGCTTTAGACATAATAGTGTCACAGAAGAGGTACTTACTATGCCTTTCTCTAGGTGGGGTGGTGAGATCAGCCACCTGCATGTTTCTCTGTGCCAGGATTCTTGTCTCTTAGTCCAGATGCCACATTTTCACACTGCAGACTATGATTTTAGGGGAAAGCCTGTGATAAAAATCGTTGTTGTTTCCGAAGTACCTACAGTTTTTGTTTTTTTCCTCATGTTCATCCACTCTTTACTATTTGTCAAGCTCTGTTTTAAGCGATTTATAGGTATTAACTCATTTTCATTTTCACAAGAATCTTTTGCAATAGATACTGTTATGATGCCCATTTTGCAGATAAGAAAAGAGAGGCACAGTCACGTGGCGGGAGAGAGAAGAAGTGAGGATTTGAACCCAGGAATTCCTGACCGGTGGAGACTACCCCCTTAATCACATGCTTTTATCCTTTAGCATATATGTTATCTTCTTAAGTCTTAAGAAAAGCCTGATCAGGCAGGTTAAGAAAAAACAGATGCTCAGAAAAGTTAGCCAGTGTACCCAACTGCAACAACTAAAGCAAATAATAAATGGCAAAACAATGCCTGGTTGATGATAGTGCGCATGCTCAGAATGCTCTGTGACGTCATAAGCCCTACCGCCTACCCGCCCATTCCCTGCAAGGCATTGTCTACTGAAGGGGGCAGGGTGGGAATGCACTGAGCTGCTGCTGCAGACATTCTTAGCGATGTCTTGTCAGAATTGGGCTGTACATGCTCAGTGCTGTGCCACACCGGTTCTGGGGGGAAAAAGAAAAAAAAAAAAAAAAAGGTATGCAGGGAGCTGACCTGAGCACCACAGTACAAACCCTCTGTTTTTTGAGGGTTTTTTTGTTTTTTGGGTTTTTTTTTTTTTTTTTTTTTGTAGTAGGTGCATTTGGTATAATGCACACTCAACGTCTTCATCTAGATTTTTCAAAAAAAAAAAAAAAAGGCAATGTAGCTTTCTTATAAAGATATGAGATACTGGCACATTAGTCTTACATTTACCCTTGAGGATAAGTATTCTTGCTGATAAGAAGTGAGCTATAAAATATGGATACCCTGTCTCAAGTATTTAAGGATAAAGCGATAAACATGCAGATGGGGCCATTAATGAACATTAATTGCTTTAAATTAGGTTTTATTGTGCAGCGGGTAAATTGGAAAGTACACATTTGCATTGGTAATAGAAAATTAATTTAAATGCTTCAGGAAGCAAAATATCACCTGATGTGCTAAAACCTGTTATTTGCGGTAGACTTAAAAGGAAACTTGAAGGGCACTATATATTAAAAGTAAAGTAAAATAAAATAAACTATGCTGGAGGCACACACATATGTGAATACCTCCTTGGTAGGTGTAAACCCTGTATGGCTGTTGAATTTGCCTTAGCGGAGAAAGGTCCAGATGGGGACTGGTTTAATGTTACATGTTTATTGCACTGTGTCGCCTGAGTGTGGTGGTATTGTAATGGTCCTCGTGAATCCAGGAGTTATGTGGGCTCTCAGGAGGTCATGGGATCCTTCCTATTCCCTGCAGGGAGGCTGTGTTGTCTTGAAATTTTCCAAAACAGATTGCTGCCTACCCAAGTCTTGTAAATGCTTGGAGGGACAGTGCAGCTCCCCTTCTAGTGGCCTATTTCTAGCCAAGGCCCATGTGGGCTCACTATCAGAAAGCCCTCTCTCTCATGCCTCTCTTAGTCTCTCCACTGATGGTTTAAGCCTATATCTTCTTCTCCTTCTTCTTCCTCTTCTTCTTCTTTATACTTTTTATTTATTTATTTATTTATTTATTTATTTATTTTTTTTTGCTTTTTAAGGCTGAACCTGTGGCATGTGGAAGTTCCCAGGCTAGGCATCAGATCAGAGCTGCAGCTGCCAGCTTACGCCACAGCCACAACAATGTGGGATCTGAACCAAATCTGCGGCCTACACCACAGCTCACGGAAATGCCAGATTCTTAACTCCACTGAGCAAGGCCGGGAATCAAACCCCAATCCTCATGGATACTAGTCTGGTTCATTGTGTTTGTAACCCCCTGAGCCAAAGCGAAGGAGTTCCCAAGCCTGTATCTTCTAATTTACTTTCTGAAGAGTTGATAATCAGAGGTTGTATATGATTAATGGTTCTTCAGATTTCCTATACTTGGATCAAAGTAACCTTTTTTCTTTTCTTCAACAGTTAAATTTTAGCCACCTTACTATTTTGCTCTGGATCATGCTTTGAAAGGGATATTATTTTAAAAGACTTAAAAATTTTTTCTCGTAAGAGACATACATAATAAAGACCTTTTGTTCTAAGACAAAGGTAGTAGGAACTTGTGTTCATAGCTGTTATATTGACTTAACCAGTGGTACTGCAGTTCCTTAAGACAGGGAAGAGGATTGAGGTTGGGAAGAGGAGCAAAACATTGAGACTTAGGTAGCAGAATACACCAGTGTGGTGTTGAGGGGACAGATTGAGGCTAGGGATTTAAATCTGAGAGCCATCACATTACAGATTATTTTCAAAGCCATGGGATTAAATGAGATCAACTAAGGAGTGAATGTAGAAAGGGAAGTTAATGTAGACAGAACCGAGCCCTCGGGGCACTTTGGCATTTTGAGGTCTGAAAAGAGGAGGATGAGCCAGCCGAGAAGACTCAGAAGGCGTGAGACCAGAGATGAAAGAGAAAACTTGGGAGACTGTGGTGTCCTGGAAACCAAAAAAGAACATGCTTTAAGAAGGTGGGAGCAGCCAGCTGTGTTTAATGCTGCTGAGTGATTGAGTAAGAGGAGGTCCTTCTTGACCTTGGCAGTGTTGTTTTTAGTGGTGTAACAGGGACAAAGTCTATTTACAGTGAGTTCAAGAGAGAGTGGTGGGTGAAAAGCAGAGCTAGTGAAGATAGACATCCTTTTCAGGGAGTTTAAAATAAAGAGGAACAAAAATAGGATGACAGCAAAGGGGAAAGTGAGATTGAGAGTAAAGCTTTTTAAAGGAGTGAGATCTTGCAGCAAGAATGTATGCTAGCAGAAATAATTCAGTAGAAGGGGGAATGGTGATGCTAGAGAAGAAGGAATCACCAGGGAGGGGTTAGTATCCAAACACAAGTGGAGTATTGATCCTAGATCCTTCCAGGGAGCGTTTGTCTGTGATTATTGGATAGATGTCGCATATATAGGTACAGATAGAGGGGGTTTAAAGTTTGAGCTCATTAAATAAAATATTTAACTATTCTATTTATGTATTTGTTTTATCATTTATTTATATATATATTTTTTTCTACTGTACAGCATGGTGACCCAGTTACACATACATGTACACATTCTATTTTCTCACATTACCTGTTCCATCATAATTGACTAGACGAGAGTTCCCAGTGCTACACAGCAGGATCCCATTGCTAATCCATCCTGAAGGCAACATTCTGCATCTATTTACCCCAAGCTCCCAGTCCCTCCCACTCCCTCCCCTTCCCCCAGGGCAGCCACAAGTGTATTCTCCAAGTCCATGATTTTCTTTTCTGTGGAAAGGTTCCTTTGTGCCGTATATTAGATTCCAGATAAAAGTGATATCACATGGTATTTTATTTCTCTTTCTGACTTACTTCACTCAGGATGAGAGTCTCTAGTTCCATCCATGTTGCTGCAAATGGCATTATTTTGGTTTTTTTATGGCCAAGTAGTATTCCATTGTGTATACATACCACATCTTCCTAATCCAATTATCTGTCAGTGGACATTTGGGTTGATTCCATGTCTTGGCTATTGTGAATAGAGCTGCAATGAACATGGGGGTGCATGTGTCTTTTTAAAGTAGAGTTTTGTCCGGATAGATGCCCAAGAGTGGGATTTCTGGGTCATATGGTAGTTTTATGTATAGTTTTATAAGATACCTCCATACTGTTCTCCATAGTGGTTGTACCAGCTTACATTCCCACTGACAGTGGAGGAGGGTTCCCTTTTCTCCACACCTAAGCTTTATGTGACACTGGGATGTGGCCAAGAAAACAAAACCTTATATGATGATTGAGTTCCTCAGCTTTTTTTGCTGGATGATCTCCAAGTGTCAATTTCTCTTTTTTGTCTTTTTTTCATACAAGTGGTCTTTTTCCTTAGAGAGAAACCCTCTATCTTCTTCCTGAAGGGTTGAGCCAGGCTGCTAGCTTGGTGGGAGCTGAGTGTGGAAAGGGGCTGGACTTCTCACCATCCATGAGCTGGCTCTTCCTGAGTCTTTCCATCAGGCTCGTCTACTACCACCCTCAAATGGACTCCTTGTTCCTGAGTTCACGTACTCTGATTTAGTTTCAGCAGAAGTAAACAGTCCTTCTTCAGGATGGGGAAAAACCTTAGAAGCACATGGCACTTCCAGTTTCTGAGCCTGGTTTCACCAGTGCTCACCTGCTCACTTTGTCTTGGCCTTACCCCCATCTCCATCTATGCCCCGCCCCATGCATTGTAGATGTGTATTTAAGCTTTACTTTAAATGTTTTTGTTGTTTCCTACTTGCTTTTGTCTCCTATATGCTCAAGAGAAATATCCTTGTGAGTTTATGCCCTTTTTATTCCTTTACTATTTTTCTTTATATTAAAGAAGTCATTATTCAAGGGGAGGTAGAGAGAAATGCACGGATTCTACTTACCATATTTAACTCTGATATGAAATAACAGGAAGTATAGAAGACTGGATATTCCATTTCAGCTTTGGCTATGCCTTTCTTCCAGGGTAAGATAGAGAGAAGTTCAGTCCTGCTTTTGCTACAGAAATTCAGTCTCAACTCCTAATCTTTGGGATGCCAATGCATGGACAAGAATGCAAACAAAAGATCAACACACATCTACACACTCGTATACACTGAAATTTTAAGTAGACATGTAATTATATATGTTTAGGTCATCCTAAATCTAAAGATTTGAGAAAATCAAGAACTATGCTTTCTAATTCATCACTATAAATGTATAGCTATTATGAATAAATAAATATTAGACATATATTTTTATACTCAATTTCCAAAACTAAACATACATTTTCTGTTTCATTCTTTAGAAAAGAGCACTTGGATTATTTTACTGAGTATAGGGCTTTCTCAAGAAGAAAATGGTTGAATGGGCAGAAACTTTTTCATAGTTACAGAATGAAAAATTCCTGTTTTTCTAAGAAAGATTGCTTTTCCAATAAAGAATGGTCTCTCCCAAAAGTAAATCTATATTTCAGTTTGTAAGCTTCCCCTATCATTTGGAATAACAATTTTGACCCATTTCAAAGCAATGTAAGATCAAATGTCTCAGGACATCTAGTTATTTAAAAGGGTTTTAAGAAAAGTTGCTCAACATCACTCATCATCAGGGAAAGGCAGGTCAAGACCACAGTGAGATATCACCTCGGAGTTGTTAGGATGGTTGTTGTCAAAAAAAGACAGGTGATACAAATGCAGGAGGGGGTGTGGAGAAAAGGGACCCCTGGTGCTGGTGGGAATGCCAATTGGTGCAGTCACTGCGGAAAACAGTATGGCAGTTCCTCAAAAAGTTAAAAGTAGAATGACCATAGAAACCAGCAATCCCCCTTATAGACATATGTCCAAAGCAAAAGAAACCACTATCTTGAAGTGATACCTGCACCCTCATGTTCCTTGCAGTATTATTCAACGACAGCCAAGACATGGAAGCCACCTAAGTGAACACTGACAGATAAACGGATAAGGAAAATGTGGTGTATTTATATACATTGGAATGCATTCAACCATAATGAAGAAGAAAACCCTGGCGTTTTTTGACAACACAGATGCCATTATGCTAAGCGAAATAAGTCAGACAGAGAAAGACAAATACTCTATAATATCACTTCTATGTAAAATAAAAAAAAAAGTCAGACTCATAGAAATAGAGTGGAATGTTGGTTGCCAGTTTCTGGGGAGCGGAGGAAAAGGGGAGAGGGAGGCAAAAAGGTACCAGCTTTCAGCTGTGAGATGAGTAAGGTCTGAGGATCTAATGTGTAACATGGCAACTATAGTTGATAATACTGTATATATAATTAAAATTTGCTACGAGAGTAGAGTGTACATATTCTCAGCCTAAGTAAGTATATGAATAAAATATGTAAAGTGAAAAAGGGGGAAACAAAGAGTGACGCGGGAGAGATACTTGTAAGGCTAAATGAGGTCTGGGATCAGGTTGGGAGATGAGCCTGAAGCAGCTGGAAGGAGGAACCTCTTTCCAGTTTTCACTGATCGCCCACACGGTCTGTCCCCAGGCTGTCACTTTTCTCTGTGTGCATCTACCTCTTCTTTAGATTTTGACCACGAGTCCATTCTATCCACTGTGCAAATGCTGGTGCAAGCCAGCCCGGTTGGGTAGCTGGCTCTCCTTGTCCAACTGGGCAGAGAGTTGTGCTTTCGGCCACCCCACAGGGTCAATCAGCCTATACACGAGTTACCCTTGTGGCACTCGTTGACCTCAGGTCCAGTAAGAGCCACCCATGCCCCACGGGAAGCCAGAGCTGCTTCTTGGCAGAGGGCTCTGTATTGGTTTGTTGGAGCTGCTGTAATAAAGTGCCACAGGCTGAGTGGCTTAAATGACAGAAGACATATTTCCTCATAGTTGTAGAGGCTACAAGTACAAGATCAAGGGAGAGAGCCTTCTGAAAAGTGTAAGGGAAGGATGTACCCCAGGCTTCTCACCTTGGCTTGTAGAGGCCCACCTTCTCGCTGTGTTTTCACAATCATCTTCTCTCTGTTTGTGTCTGTTCCAATTTCCTAAAAGAACACCAGTCAGGTTGGACTAGCGCCCGCTTCATTTCACTTTAATTACCTCCGTAAAGACTCTTATCTCCAAAATTTCATCACAGTCTTAGCTACTGGGGGTTAGGAATTCACATTCTGAACTTGTGTGGGGACAGAATTCAAGTCCCAGCAGGCTCAATGGGGGCAGAGCCGCTTGAGCCAGGAACCAGCTCTTAAGGTGCAAACACCATAACTGACATGACCCGTCCCAGAGTCAACCTCATTTCAGTTCTATTAAACAAATGCATGCCTGCTGAATTAAATGAAGTTGAATTATCCAAGATAGGAATCCCTCATATCAACTGTTGGTAGTGACAGGCTCAGTAGATTTCCCTGATAAATTGCTTTATGATTCCCATTCCTCCTCTCAGAGACTATGCAGATAACTATGCTTTTGAAAGTTCCCAGGCTGGGCTTGCCTTGCTCAAAGTTTGTGAGGTCTAAGTCATAATTTTCTAAATTATTTATGATTGTGTTCTTCAGAAAAGACCAAGAAAAGTTGACAAGTCTTGTGAAGTCAAGATAAATGACACCTTCTGTTCCCTTTCATCTGTAAAATCCATTACTCTGTCAGAGGAGTAATTCAGATGGCTGTGATTTGTTCCTCAAAAAGTTATCTTGGTTCTTCCAGCACCTTCTCCTTGGTGTGGTGATCAGCAGGTTTTCTTAGTTAGAAAATCTCTTCGTGTGAACTAGAAATGGAAGAGGGGTCATGGTCATAGTCAGTAGAGGTGAGGTGGCTTTATATTTGCCTTTTGTCAAATACTGCGCCGTGATGTGTGCATGGATCATCTTTATGGATGGTCAGGGAAATTTGCAGATTAAAGGAAAAAGCTTGTCACATCAGTTGGGTCTTAGGTTGCATTCTTTAGAGGTATGGTACAAACTGTCTATGTTGTTGTCTTGATAGCCCAAGTTTCCTGTATTAAAGCAGGTGATTTGGGTTGGTTTGCATTTTGATAGTGTACTTATTCTTTATCAATAAAGATGAAATAAAATGTCAGATGAGAAATACCATTAAAAGGGGAAGTGAAGGAATCATATTTCTGTTGATTACATTTTGGCTGGATTTATGTGTCTCCCCAATTTTTTTGCCAGCAGATGTGGCATCTGTATAGATTGAAAGTCTCTATTAAATAGGGTGTGAATAGGCTGTCTTCTTACAATGATCATGAGTGTTTCTTGGCATTTTAAGTTTTATTTAGTCATGTACATGTAGATGTGTATTGTGTATGCACATATATCACACATTTCTGCTTGTTGCTCAAGAAAAATTAAAGTGAAAGAGAAGGTGACATAACATTTTTATTCCGTATGCTGTATTTCTTTTTAAAAGAGATTTATTTTCAGGATATTATTAGCAACTCTGTGCCCGTATCACTTTGCACTCAATTCTTTTATATGTCTTGTGACATTGTGTTGTAAATATTTGATTACATCTCTTTTCTCTCTCAGAGAACTTAAGTCATACTAGAGTTACATAAATCTCATTTCAAATTTAAGTGAATATTGTACTTGGTCAAAATGTTTATTTATTGTTTCAAACTGAGTTCTTTAATGTAGAAAAAATATTTTTTACAAATATTTTATTTGTAAATGTTTCCATTTACCAATATCTACAATATTTGATAATATTCCTGTTTATAGTACATTATTATAGTTTCCTGGCTAGTTCTTAAAACCAGATAAAAGCAAGATTAGCCTTCTGAACTCAAAGGCAATGTGAAGAGTTGATGATAATTCTGAGTTGAGTGAATTCTAAATCAACTGAATTATGATTTACCATGTTAGCTGTGCACCTATTAATTACCACACTATGCACTTCATCATTTATTTATTTCTCTTATCAATTCAGCTCTTTATGCACCCTTCACAGCATTAGGAAGAGGGAATGAAGAAAGCAGAATTTCGAATAGATATTTTTGTTATTTAAGGACAATTTATTAAAATGTCAAATCCAAACTCACCCAGAGTGTGGAAAATTACATCAATTTTCTCAACTGGTCATAGGACAAAGAAGTCGCTCTTGTCAGGACCAAGAGAGTCAGTGTCACGCCCTCACCCATCTGGCAAGTTTCTCTGCACTTGTTATTTCATTTCCACATGGTAATATAATCTTCAGATATTAACCTACTCCCATAATAGACTCCTGGACAGGACCAGCACTTATCTCTGAGCATCTTAATAGTACCTATAGGATGCTCACATCTCCGTATCTTAATAGAACAGTCAAAAGTTGACTGATGGCTTAACAAATTAACTAATTAACTAATTAATTAACCAATGATGAGAAACATGAACATCTTAAAAAGCTCTGAGCAGGCTTGTATAAAGCCCACCACAGCATCACCTCCTGCCTCACCCCAAGAGACAGGGCTAGGGACTCCTTACTACCCTGCCCTCAGCAGCACACAGATTCTCAGTGTAAAATGACTGCACAGACATGTTCATATGTGTATATTTGGGCATCTTTATTTACTCCCCAATTCTTCATCTCACAGCCACTGGACCCTTCAAACCCCAGCCTATCCCAGCAATCCCTGCAAAGCAGAGTCAAAGACAGTTCATCCTTTAGCTTATAAGCCTCTCTAGTCTCTAGACTGTGCTTTCTTTTTGTTTTCCTGTGAGGACCTCACTTGAAATGTTGCTCTTCTCTAGTTTTCTGCTTCCACAGACACCTTCTTTCATGGAGGTCACCGGCTGGTTACTGTGGCAACCATGCTGTAGGCAGCAGATGGTTTTTTGCCATTTTTATCTTTGGGGTAGACATCAGACATTCATTCATCAAACATTTAAAGATCTGGTATTTTCTGGGATCAAATAATGGGATCAAAAGTTCCAAGAGACTAGGTCCTGGCCTTGAGAGCATTAGAATTCATTGGGAAGGTTTGGGCATAATAAGAAATGGGATTCCTGAGACCCCAAAGACACTATTCTTAGCTTAAAAGCAGAGGTGATGGTAACATGGGGAAAGAGTGCCAGGAAGGGAAATGGAATACAGCTCTGGGTTATGAAGAAACCCAGAGGGCGAAGAGGATGTTGACCCTGAGCCCATCAGAACCCCTGCAATATGGATAAAGGGCACCTGGCAATTCTTCTGCACATTTGTAAGGTGTGTGAAAAGATAGGGAGAGTGCGTGAGTTTAGAGTAAATAAATGCCATGAGAAATCAGGCCCCTACGCTGTGATAAAATAAGACCTCTTCAGTGCATCCCAGTTTGGGGACACAGAGAAGAGGATGCTATTATGTAAGTGCAGTAAAATATCTTTCCATAGAGGCATAGACAATGTGCTGGAACAGCTGAGGAAGGTTCCAGCACCACCATACTCCTAAGAGGTTAGACCACAACCCTCGGTCGTATCTGCCTGGGCCGCTGTGGCCAACTTGTGAAGAAGACCATTGCAGCAGGGACTGGATCATCATCTTTGTTCAACTGCTCTGCCTCCAGCCCTGGGTGTATTTTTCTTCCCACTCTAGGGATACCTACATTTCTAGAAGACACTGTATTTCATGACTGGAATCCCAGGCACCACAAAGAATAATAAGGAAGAGTTGGGAGCATGTAGGGTGGGGAAAAGTAAAAAGAGAGGGTATAATGAATTTGGAGCTACGCTGGCTTCACCACTCGCTATGACTATATGACTCTGGGTGAGGTATTTAAGTTTTCTGGGCTTCAATTTAAAAATCTGTAAAAAGGGGAGGGGGACTACTTCCCATCACTAGGTTTTATTCCTACAATCATCAAAATGTGCCATAAAAGTAGCTGCCTCCTTTGCCCAGTTGTGATAGTAGGCTCTACTTTATAGGGCTCTCCACAATTTTTTAATTAAAAAATCATTTTCTTCATGTTTTCAAAGTTCTGTGTGCTATGAAGAAATTTCAGTTCTACCTTGGAAGAGATTTTTTTTTAATTTTTTATTATACTTGATTTACAATGTTCTGTCAATTTCTTCTGTATAGCAAAGTGACCCAGTTTTATATATATAAAGAATGTATATATATACATTCTTTTTCTCATAACATCCTCCATCATGTTCCATCACAAGTCATTGGAAATAGTTTCCTATGCTTCTCTATAATTTTGGTTTTAATAGGAGTAATAACACTTGAGAGTATAAATTTTGTTTGGATTAATGAGATGCATCAGTATTCGAAATAAACTAAGCACAAAAAATCTTTTATACTGTTCAAGATAAGCATGTTTTGTGAGAATTCCCATGGTGGCACAGCAGAAACGAATCTGACCAGTATCCATGAGGATGCAGGTTCCATCCTTGACCTCTCTCAGTGGGTCAGGGATCTGGCGTTGTCATGAGTTGTAGTGTAGGTTGCAGACATGGCTCAGGTCCGGTGTTGTTGTGGCTGTGGCGTAGGCAGGCAGCTGTGGGTCTGATTCAACCCAGACCCCTAGCCTGTGAACTTCCATATAATGTAGGTGCAGCCCTACAAAAAGGGGGGGGGGGAATGAATGAAACGAGGCTGCTTTAGTTGAGCTGTGGGTTGGGGATCAGGAGCCGTCAATACTCATTCTTCCCTTTCTTCCCCTCTCCCTTTCTTCCTGCATCTACTGATTCCATGTAGCCCACATTTTCAATCTAGCCCACTGCTTCAGTCTGGGTTTGCTGACTTGTGGCCATTTTTTGAATAATAATCCTTGTTCTTGTGCCTCATCTAGAGATCCCCTTTTGTGTGAAAAATACCCCTTCATCCATTAGTGCGGCATTACGTTTGGTGTTCTTCCCATGCAAAGCCTATGCTGACTACCTAAGCAAATAAAGGGTCTGTTTTATTATAATTATTTGGGGAGTTCCTGCTGTGGCACAGCAGGTTAGGATCCAGCACTGTTGCACCGTGGCGTAGGTTGCAGCTGCTGCTCAAATTCAATCCCTGGCCTAGGAACTTCCATAGGTCACAGGTGTGGAAAAAAAAAGAAAGAAAAATATGTAAAATTGTTTGGATATATTCTTACCTATTCATAGACTGAGCTGCTAGAGACCAATGACATGTATGATTTATCTTTGTGTCTGGACCATAATGGGTGCTTCGTAAATATTTGTAATGGGTGCTTCATAGTTTGGGGAACTAAAACTAAACTCCATAAACTTAATTATTATTTTTCCTCTCCCAACACATTAATTAATACACAGGGCTTAGCCTAGATATTAAGGATACCCGTGCAGACATATATGTCTTTACACATGAATGTATGACCTCTGCATATTCACAAATACATGTTAAGCTCACTGAAATTGTGCTTGTGCATAAATATTTAAGTAGCATAATAACTTTTTAAAGCATACAACCTTCGTATCTTTTATGTTCTCTTTATATTCACCATCTCAGAAAAACCTTGCCTCCTGTAGCTGAATGTTTTATTCCTCTTCTAAGTTTAGTCTACTTTGTTCTTAATGTAGTTAACGTTTAAAAATTTGTAGAAATACAGTGATGCTTTGATGCATGCTGAATAATCAGAGGAACTCCAGCTAAAAACTGGGTGAATGGAGAATGACTTTGATGCCAGAGGCTACCAGTGACTCTTGGAAAACTGAATGTAGCGAGTCACACATAGATCCTAGAGTTTTAGTACCTGGATGCTAGACCTGCTACAATAGAGACTTGTCAGAGCAAATTTTGTTCATTAAACTAAAGTGCTGAAGGCGAATTCATGGTGGAAACCTCATTAAAGGCCAATAAAGAAAGAAGCTCTTGTATTGATATTTTAAATAAATGATGGGTTTATTTCTTTGTCTTGATCATGATGCAGCCTTGCATTAGTTGATGGATTTTCCGCATGTCTTTTGTTAGTACTAAATGAAAATAATTCCAGAAAAGCACCTTATTAGAGTTATTTTAAAAAAAAAAATCCTTGACACACTTTCAGAAGAAACTTTATATCCTCCCAGTCCTTTTTATAAACATGAAATTAAATTACTTGTAGGAATCTATGTGAGGCTTTTGTATCCCTTATAGAAGACCCTGCATGCATTGAATGAAATTGATTTCATGAAAGTTTGTTTGATGCAACGGTGTTGTCTTAAGTTTTATCTGCATCACTTGTGCTATTCGCTGTGTCTTGTGTATCTAAAGTGTCTGCTTATCCTTCTTAATATTGACCGTGCGTTAGTGAGGGGAGCGTATAATATATCGTTTAGGATATTTAAATGTCAAACACTTGTTCGTCCAGCTACAGTCCAGCTATATATAACTGCTCCCGTTGAATCTGTCTTATCTGTGCCTCACTGGAAATGTCAATTAGAGAAGGAATCTAATCTCATTAGAAAAGCTCAGTGACAATGCCGTGATATTCACTTTTATCTGTCAAATTGTGTTTCTCCCCCATATTTTGATGTTTTAATTAAACCCTAGTGTGCCTTGGCAGAATTTTTACTGATGGAGACAATCCTCTAAAGCAATCTCCTTTTTTATTGCACATTCATTAAAACAATGCAAGAGCATGAATCCTAGCAGGTATTACTTCATCACTGGTTTACCACGTTCTTAATTCATTTATTGTTGGCACTGTGTTCCAAGCAAGAGCTAGCCAAAGCACTGTGGAAACAAGATTGCTAGCCATTCGTATTTCGGTTTATTTGGCGAAGTTGTTGTGTTCTTGTTAAATGACCTTCATTTTGGAGGAAATACCCTTTTATCATACATTTAAATTCTGTCGGTGTTACTGAACTATTATTTGCTTACACAAGAAAGAGTCTTATGTTTTTCTGTAGGGGAAATACCCTCAGTAATAATAATAACAACAAAATCTTTTCAATAATTCCCAAGTCGTTTAGCACAATAGAACACAATGACTGCTATCTTTAGTTGATAAAAACTTTGTGGTCTAAAAATTACCAACCATACAGCGTCTGAAAACAACTGAAATGTGGGTGGATGGATTTGAAGGCTAGTGTTGGTTTTTAATAGAAGTAGACATTTCTGTGCCATATGACTCTCTTACCTCTCTATTTGGAATGATCTTGTGTACTGGGAGATCTGAAGGAGTACATAGAGAGCCAAGTCATTTTCTACAAGGCCTTCAATACTTACTTACCTAGAAATAGTTAAGCAGCTATAATTTGGAGACAATAGGTCTGGGTAGCACAGGTTAGACGCTGAATCACACATACTTTCCTTCCCCGAATAACGAAACTATTTTTCTCGGTGTAAAATGTTCTGTATTTTCTGGGAGGAAAAATGTCTAGGAGCCTGGCTAAAATCATTATCTTTTCATCTCTCTTTTGTAGTTTGATGTTTTCTACTGAACGTATCTTTTTGTTGGTTTCTACATGGATGCTGCAAAAGATGGTCTGTTTTAAACTGCATTTCTGTATATCTGGAGACACCATGTACAGGGCCAACAGGAGATGTCTAATTTTTGAACTGTTTTAAGTAGGTGAATTAAATGTAGCAATTAATATTTGATACCAACGAAGACTTTTGAAATTCGGTCTTCAATTGCCATCAGAAATGTAAGTG
Organism: Sus scrofa; assembly: GCF_054392235.1. Lineage (NCBI taxonomy): Eukaryota > Metazoa > Chordata > Mammalia > Artiodactyla > Suidae > Sus > Sus scrofa. Next base: position 73,269,174 of record NC_139393.1, read on the forward strand.
GAAATAGGACTGGGAGACTTGTACGTATAATTTTCAAGGCTTCTCCAAAACTCGAGCCTGAGAACAGAGTTCTCAGTGTGCGCGTAGCAGCGAGAGGTGTGAAGAGGGCCGGCAGACCCTAGAAATAGATTCTTTCACAAAGGTAGCCTATTGCTTGATAGAGGCCCAAACTTTGAATGACTCCTGAATTGAAAGTATTCCCATTGTGTTGTCAACTCTGCACTTAATATCCTTTCAGACTCTTGACACTTGAACTGACAGCTCTAACCTGTTATCATTTGATAGTGCAGCTCCATGACATGAAATGTACAGCTAATTACAATGCACTCCACAGTGGCATATGACAGCAAGGATGCCAGTGGAAGATCCATCCAAGCAAGAAGTTACTAGATGCATTTAAGAACTGCTTATCAGGGCAGCCACATAGAAGAATGCTGTGTGTGTGTGTGTGTTTATAGTATGTGTATATATACCTAGACATGTATTTTTTGTGTGTGTATACATATATATGTATACTATATATACACATATGTATGTACACTATATACATATATATGTATTATGCACACACACAACAACACATTTATACAGCATTTTTACCTGGTTCTTTAGCTTGCAGCAAAAACATATGGGCAGAAGAAATGATCAATACATAAAATGAGCATTCAGCACACAGCACAGGGAAGCCATCTATTTGACAGGGGCTGGTTCTCTTAATCTGACAGTCTCCTATTTTTAATAGATAAATATCATTTAACCATTATTCTCTCTGCCATGATTCCGAAACAAACCAATGAGAAGTGATAATGCGGGTCAAACCAATCATCTTGGCACTAAGTAGACCAGAAATTGATTATTTCACTTCACTCAATAGAATTTATATGTGGATAGTTTACCTCTCATTACCTCGTTCTTTTTTTTATTTTGTCGTAAAAACAGATGAAAATAGGACAATGGATTGTGGTTGTGGAAAGAGTGCTAATTCTTAAATATCTGGCATGAGACTGTGGGAGAACAAGGGCCATATTGCATTTTGTGTCTTTATTCAGGTTTACATTAGAAGCTCAAATGTATGTTTCTAATCATTTACGTGGTGAGTTCCATATCTGGAGTATTATTTGTGTTAGATACAGCATAGGGAATAAACATGGCATTAATTCACCAGTTCAATCAATGTATGCTGAGCATACCCAATACTGGAGGTATTTCGTGGTTGAAACCTTCCATTCTGTCGGTATGTGACATGTATGAATTATGCCCCCCATCTTATAGTGCACCTACTCCACAATGGGGTTAAAAGGGAAAAGAAGTAGAATTCCCACTGTGGCTCAGTGGGTTACCACCCCGACTAGTATCCATGAGCACGCAGGTTCAATCCCTAGCTTGCTCAATAGGTTAAGATTCAGCATCAGCATGAGCTGTGGTGCAGGTCACAGATAGGGCTCGGATCTGGCATTGCTGGGGTTGTGGTAGAGGCCAGCAGCTGCAGCTCCAATTCAACCCTTGTCTGCGTGCTTCCATATGCCATAGATGCAGCCAGAAAAAGAAGAAAAAAAGAAGAAGAATTATATGTCAAGTAGATCAAAGATCAGCTCTTACAACACAGGCACCCCTGGGGGAGAGATGGCAACCACTGCATTGCATTCCTGTTTTCCCTCATTTGCCCGAGAATAAATTCCCAGAACGTTCGAGAAACGTGATGCACCTTCACCTCCTGTTCCCTAACTCCCTGCCCAATCCAGAGTAATTCAGAGAATGAGATGTTCATTTTAGGGACTTGCTTAATGACAGCAGCAAGCAAAATTGCAGGTCTCTGCCATTGGGGTTATATTTTGAAACGGAAAATAATTTCGTTTTTGGAGTGTACGACTTGACTCAGCTAACTTATTACTTTCCCATTGGAAAAGTAACCCATCATTAAATTTTCATACCAGGAGGAAGGTGTTCGCCTGCAGTTTCACACAACTCTTCATCACGCTTTCTCATTACCATACACGTCTCCTCCAATTTGGGGTCTCGTTTTCCTCACAAACACAGCTTGAAAAGCTTCCTCTTCACCTATTTATTCAAGCAAATGATGACCTTTCAAGCCAAGAAAATAACTGTCACAAGCAAAAAGGTATTTTTATTGACGTGAAGACCAGATTGTGGTTTAGCCCACAGCACTGCATTTCTTCCCCTTTAATAATTATAGTTTATTACCTGTGTAAATAGTGCTGAAATGGTGCTTAGTACATAGAGCTCAGAGGCCAAAGCCATCTAAAAAATGTCTTGAGTTATTGTAGTTTTCAATTGACTGCAAGGTAACTGAACCTATTCGGGTTTAATGTTCTGTCTTATGTTGGCTGGGCACGTTGGAGAAGGATTGATAGTCATTTTTTTATTGCTGTTGTTGTTGTTTTAATTTAGTACATCTAATAACTTCCATTCCTGAGACACTGAATGCACAAGACAGCCCCTTCCATCAAGAAGCTCATGATCTGTGCAACTAAATAGTAAACTAGAAAAGACTCCTTGATAAAGCAAGCACGCTTTGCAGTCAAGGAAAGTTAAAATGCCATATGTTTGTTCCGGTTCTCTAATCGTTGTCCCTGTGTAAAATTATAGCTCCAGCGCTTAATTTTTCCATTGTGGAAACTGACTGAGAAGAAAACTCTGAATAACATTGCTGTTGAGGAAGGGGATTCGTGGCCATATGTTATAGATCCATTTTATTTGACATCTGTTGTCTATAGGTACTTTTGATGCCACTCTCCATTGTGGAGTCCAATGCATGGGATACTCGGCTACATCAAAATGTGGGTTTGAGTATTTAATATTCACGAGAGATAAAAGTGCAATTTAATTTATGCATGCTTACTGCTCCCTTTCCTTCAGGCTCTTTGCTCCTTTTTTGTTAAAGAAGCACTGAGCAAATATCAAGTAGACTTTGTACCAGCCAGAAGAGGCTTTGTTTATCTTGTTTGTTTTTTGTTTTTTTTACAAATATGATGGTAAAATGTTCGTTTTGTGACTATTTTCAGTATAGCAAGCAAATAGACAAAATAATTCTGTTAAAAAATAATCTTCACAATGAGACAGATTGACACTCTCCACCCCCAGTGAATACATTATTTTTAGCCACAGTAGGATGTGTGCGTGTGATTTCAAGGCAGACTATTGCAAGTTTCCTTTGGGTGGAAAGTTCTGAGTTTAGGGTCGGTTTTCGTGGTGTAACACACGGCATGTTCTTTTTTTTTTATGATTTGGTCACAGTTGGCTGAAAGTCAATTACTTTGAATTTGGGCAACTTATGTTTGTAACACATCGAGACAGGGTGAATTTTTAAAATGACTACAATATGCAGAATGTCTCCAAACATGCTCACAGTTGAGCTCACTTTGGTATTTTAGATTTGCAGGAAATGAAGGGCAGAGATGATTATATATTTCCAACTCACATATCAGCCAATCTCTGAAAAATTTGAAGCAGTTTCTATCTCAAAAATGATCTGGGAGTGCGTATGCCAATCTAAGAGGCAGTTCACACAATGGGCTGGATGTCTCTAAATATTATCCTGGACGAGGGCAGATGTGGTGATTATTGGCGCTGAAACAGAGTAGTAAAGGTTGGGAAAGCTGGGAAGGAATGAAACCCTGGGTCTTTTTAGGGTCATGGGCAATGGGGTGAAAAAGGAAAAGCTGGTAAGGGCACAATGACGGACACAGTGCAATTTCTCACGAAAAACTGGCTGAAATAATGAGTGAGACAGTCAAACACCAATTTAGTCCTTATTTGCATCATTTGGATAATGGATCTCCAGAAGAAGTTGACTCTCTCTGGCTCCAATTTTGTCAACCGACACCTTTCAAACCTCCCCCTGGTGGTACTAAGATAGGCTGTGGAGCTCAGCTGTGTGCTATGCTTTGATGTGCAAATAAAATTTCCTTTTATTTTTTTAGTGGATTTTGTTATTTGTGATTGATGTGGCTTCCTCCATCCGGTGGCATGAAGAGGTAGGATGAGTTTTGTGTGAATCTGAAGGATGACAGGTCGAAGGCACTTTTTCCCACCTGCTTTTAATTGCTGCCCTCACCTTTCAGGTCTTGAAAGATATCGCTGAAAGAATAATAGAGAAGAGATGCTCACTTGATAGAGAGGTTTGTTCTCAGTCTATCAGCCATCAAATTTACAACCAAGGAACTTAAGTGCGTTTTTGTTAATGAGTTTTTCTTGAACCTATGAATCTGTCAGCTGTATATGAACTCTTTCTCTTCTACGATGACCTATTTAGTGTCATGAAATATATCTTTATTAAATAAGATATATTTAAATCTTTATTAAATAAGGTTCCCATCACCATACAAAGGGCCCCAGTAGTACCTGGCATACATCTTTTACTTAGCCGTTCTGGTCAGCTTAGGACATACCGAAGATGCTTTGCCAATCCTTATTTATCCAACATCCCCAATTTAATATCTTCCTGTTGCTGCCTATTTATTTAAATCCTACATATACTTCCAAGTCTAGCTGAAATCCTGTCCTTCTTGAAGCCTTCCATATCGCTCAAAGTGTCACCATTTAGAGAGCATCTCTCATCTCCACCTGTCCTAGGTTCTTGTAGTTCCTGCAATGAAGCTGGTGACCAGAGAGTGTAGAACAGTGGACACTGATTCATGCTTTTGAGTCTGACTGTGTTTAACAATTGTGTGAGACCTGGGCAAGTTATTTACTTTCTCTGAGTCCCAGCTTCATCTTATGTAAAATGGAGTTAACCAAAGCACAACCTTGTACAACCCTCAGAGTTGTTCTGAGGCTTAAATAAAGTGACTTCTGAGGGTTAGCTCAGTATACATAGTCAGCCCCAGGCCAGTGATTATCACTCCAGTCCTCGTAGGGGTCCTGGAAGGTAGGAATTCCACTCTCTTTGGCAGCTAGTAAGTGGAGGGAGTGAAAATTAGATACAAATTTGAGGGGCAGCCTCTTCATTGTTTCCCATATCTTTCCCTCATCTAAGTTCCTAAAATCCGATCTGTAGCAAATTTGGCTTTATTACAAACTATATTCTGGTGTAAATTGTGTGTATACCCAGTATCCTGAACTATATCACCAGTGATGTAAGAATAAGCACAGTTTCTTAGTTTATACTTGGTAAAAGGATCTCCAAAAAACAAAAAAAGGAATTAATTTGTTGCTTAGTCAGCAGGATTTGTGTTTCTGGACTTTATTTTTATTTTTTTGGTAATTGTGTGATTGATTGACATATAGCAATAAACACACCTTCTTTATTGTCTTTTGTCTTTTTTTGTTGTTGTTGCTATTTCTTGGGCCGCTCCCGCGGCATATGGAGGTTCCCAGGCTAGGGGTTGAATCGGAGCTGTAGCCACCAGCCTACACCAGAGCCACAGCAACGCGGAATCCGTGCCGCGTCTGCAACCTACACCACAGCTCACGGCAACGCCGGATCGTTAACCCACTGAGCAAGGGCAGGGACCGAACCCGCAACCTCATGGTTCCTAGTCGGATTCGTTAACCACTGCGCCACGACGGGAACTCCATTCTTTATAGGTATGAAGGAGATGCAGTATAAATTTTGGTTCCTCTTCCTAGGCAAAGGAAGGCTGCTTCCTAAATTATTCTTCTTTATTTAGCATCCAGAAGTTTGTTTGTCAATAAATGTCTATTGAGAAATTATAATATTAACTTCAGATCATGCTGGCCATGGGCACTTTCTTTTTTATTATAATGTGCAGCTTCCAGGTTTTTGGGTTTTTTGGCTACATCCCATGGCATGTGGAAGTTCCCAGGCCAGAGGCTGAACCTGCACCATGGCAGTGACCATAGCCACTACATTCACAGTGCTGGACTCTCAACCGACTATGCCACAGGGGAAATTCTGCATCTTCCAGTTTTTATTTTGTTTCAATGTCAGTAATTTAGCTATATCACAGACTGGCTACTAGGTGGAAGTTTCACAAAAGTGAGGGGGAAAAGCAGGGAAAATTGGCCCCTTTTGAGAAAGGCCCTGTGTTTCCTTTAATTGCTCGTGTTTTGAATTACAGTGAAGAAAACCCGCAATGGACCCTATGGATAGAAATCACCCCTTTGCTACATCATAGGTTTGACTCAGTCCTTATAAAAGGTATTCATACCACCCCATCTTAAAATATTTGATTTAAAAGCATAAATGAACCTTTGAATTATGTGAAATAAAAACTTAAAGGAGAGACTCATTCTTAAAAAAAACCAAAAAACAAAAACAAAACCAAAAAAAAACCCTGAAAATAGGAGTTCCTGTTGTGGCTCAGTGGTAAAGAACCCACCTAGTAGCCATAAGGACGTGGGTTTGATCCCTGACTTTGCTCAGTGGGTTAAGGATCAGGTGTTGCTGTGAGCTATGGTGTAGGTCACAGACGTGGCTCAGATCCACGTTGCTGTGGCTATGGTGTAGGCCAGCAGCTGCAGCGCCAATTCTACTTCTAGTCTGGGAACTTCCATATGCTGCAGGTGCAATTCTAAAAAGACAAAACAAAAACAACCAATAAACAAAAAAACCCTGAAAACAAAGAATAGGCAGGCTCCAAACATTGGGCAAAAGTATAAGAATACTAGAGCCCTGGGTTTCATTACTTAGGTTATAATTTATATGCAGACAGTACATTGTGTATGGCTTACTATTCACGATGCAATCAAGTCATCTTTGTTTGATAGATGGGTATTTTGAGTTTTCATAACAAAAGCTTTCCTAGACACCATTGCAGGGCTCCCTTCCCACATGGTATTTGAAACCAGATAGTGGCGATAGCTTAGGAATACAACACAGACCTTCCTGGATCATCTGAAATGAAAGTCATCTCCTAGGCCAGGAGGGGATCCTAAAGATATGCTCTTGGTTTTGGCATCTTGTAATGTTTACCTCCATTTACCTGGATTACCCTTCGAGCCCTGTCAAGGGCTTCTGAAATTGTGGGAAATGCATTTTTGGATCACTTTTCAAAGGGCCTCTGTGCAGAGATCATTACTCTGCATGGAAACTATCTGAGGATGGGGAAAGAAGAAAATCCATTCAGAACACATGGAAAGGTCTTGTTCCTTGTGAAATGAATGCCCAAAAGAGATAGGAGGAAAAATTCTGAGTAAGAGCTTTTCTTTTTCTAATTGTCACTGCTTAGTTATGATGGGTTTCAAATTTTTCGACTCCTAAATTGGTTGCCTACCTAAGTGATTATTATAAAGAAATATGAAAATAAAGTATCTAATGTCATCCTTGACACACAGCAGCTTTCTCTAATTTGTAGTTCCTTTCCTGTCCCATGGAAAATCCACCACATTGGTTAACAGTTTCTGTGGCTGCCCAACAGCAAATACTATATCAGAAAGCAAGATATCAAAACACATGAGTAGTAGCCTTTAATGGATCTGCTTCGTTTCACATATCAGCAAAATGTTTATTTCAAATTAATGTGTCCTGACATAAGGAGGGGTGTTTTCAGCCAAAATATTTAATTTGCATCTGTCTTGTGATTGATACATTGTCAGAGGGCCATGTGTAAATGATTGCTCTGGTGACAGGCTACTGAAGATAACGGATTTCAAGTGGGGTGTTAAATGTAAGACTGGTAGCCAGCTTCTCTGTGCCTCTGCACTTGCTCATTTGATCTTTGTAATCTCTCAAGTTGTTGGTCAGTGAACAAAGCCCATGGTATCTTTCCCTGCCACTGGTAGTCATAGAGAGAACTGAAGAGAGGAACAGTTGGTTGGAATTTAAGTCAACATATTAGGGTTTAAGTTTTGGTTTGGCTTTGTAGAATGGCATATTATGGTTTGGCTTTGTAGAATGGCAAATTTGGTCTTTTGAAAATTTGCCAGCCAGCTCGGGGAACTCTGCTTAGTTTTCCTTTTCCTTTCTTTTTCTTTATTTTCTTCTTATCTTTCTTTCTTTTTCTTTTATGCTTTTTAGTTCTTTTCTTCTCCTTTTCTTTTCTTTCCCCTTTTTTTCTCACCCTACGTTATTGGAACAGCCTGAACACTAAGTCAACAGAGATAGGAATTTAAAGAAAAATAACAAATTTGGCAGATATGTGCCCTAAAGAAATTAACTCTTACATGAATATCTGCTCTTACTAATTCTTAAGGCACTGTTTCATCTCATGTAACTCGTACTCCAATTAATCACCATTAGGTAATATTAATATTACAGCTCTACAGAAGAAAAAACAATGGCAGAAGCTAAACAATGTACACTCAAGGTCACACAATTTGCAAGTGAGAGAAATAGCATTTGAGCTTGAGCCTAAGCCTAAATACAGTGTACTTTTACTGTAACTGCCCTCTCTAAATGATAAACATGATAAACTAAATCATGTTTAGTATGAGTAAGAAAAAAGGCTAATACTTAGAATGCTGAAAATGGATCATCTGGTAATCAGCTGAGATTGAAATTTCAGATTAATTCAAACAATAAATATTTCTGGGAAATATCTTCTTCATTTCTTCAGAATTATGTAGCCTGGGGGGCCTCATTGATTTCATAGTGGATTCAAGGACACTTGCCATTATTAGGGTAGCTACAGATTCCTGAATCTGCTGGGAACTTTAATCACAGATTGCTTTCAGGGAGCTTGTACAAATCCCGAAGATGAAAATAATTAAACTACATTAAGATTCCATACTGAATGATTCAGCAGCATCTATTTCTATATGAATATTAATAATGTTTCATGGAATAACAGATGTTCATTTTTCACTTCTTTTTCTGGCACAGCTATTATTGGTCAAATTAGTAAACAAAAATGTATATTTTTCCATTCACTTATTTACTAATTTTGGTTTCCTTCCATGTTTCATTTATTTTTAGTATAAAAATTTGTTGGAATTCAAGTAATTTTATTTACTATTGGCCTTCCAGTTAATTAGCCAAAAATCAATATAAAAGGAAATATATTGTAAATTTTCTTATTTTGTATTATAATAGCTGTTTTTTTTTATTATAGTTGACTTACAATGTTGTGCCAATTTCTGCTGTATAGCAAAGTGACCCAGTCATACATATATACATTCTTTTTCTTATAATACTTTCCATCATGCTCTGTCCCAAGAGACTGGATATAGTTCCCTGTGTTATACAGTAAGATCTTATTGCTTATCCATTCTAAATGTAACAGTTTACATCTACTAGCCCCGTACTTCCTTTTGAGTTTCAATTATATGATAGCTTTTATTAAGAATTACACAAATCCAGAGTTCCCATTGTAGCTCAGGGGTAACATACCTGACTAGTATCCATGAGGACACGGGTTTGATCCCTGGCCCCGCTCAGTGAGTTAAGGATCCAGTGTTACCATGAGCAGTGGTGTAGTTCACTGATATGGCTCAAATCTGGTGTTGCTGTTGCAGTGGCTGTGGTGTAGGCCAGCAGCTGCAGCTCCAATTAGACCCCTAGCCTGGGAACTTCCATAAGTCGTGGGTGCAGCCCTTAAAAAAAAAGTATACAAATCCAATTACTATTAACAAAAATCACTACAAAATATGTAGTTGTTTGAATGGTACATTTTTTAATGTGATATTTTAATGACATGCAATTGTCTATATTTTGCCAAGCTCATCTTGGAATTTTTGCTTGAAAAGGGCATCTATGGCCAAATGATAATCCCCATTAGAAAAATTCACATTCAGCTGCAAATGACTCCCAAGAGTTGATGCCCATCTTCAATCTCAATTCACAATTTCATTTTAGTTCTCTAAGATGGAATTCATCCTTCATCTGCTGTCTACTTTTAAGCAAGTAAGGCTGATTTTTCTACAGGTGACAGACAAGAAAACTTGTTGTCCTGTTTTTAATAAAAATATGACTACAGATCCCAACCTCATTATTGAATATAGAACAACCTTCTCTAGTATCAAATTACATGACTTTGTTTGCCATTAAAAAAAAAAATTAGCTAGATTCTTTAGAATTGCATTGGAGTTACTACATAATCCAAATTGTTTCAGCTATTTATTCTCCTGGTAAAATGATGATTGGCTACAAACACAGTTTGGGGAGAATCAGGCAGAGCTAGGGTCAGACCATCCCTAGGGAAGGTTGAAACCAGAAGGAACTGCTTTCATATTCACATTCTTAATCTCTGAACATCTTTCATTTGGAAATTGGCTCTATGCCTGTCAAAGAGAGTCCTCTTTAAATTAAAATAACATAGGCCCAGATTTGACCCTTAAATTCATACTGTTCTCAGCAACCATTTATTACCTACAGACCTAAAACTCTGAAAGCAACTGAGCTTAAGCAGCAATATCCTTCTCACCTCCTCGGACAGTCATGTCTTCTTTCCCTGTCCATAGATTTAAATATTATGAGAATAAAACCAACTTGATATGTCAAAATAAAGCACAAACACACACACACACACACACACACACACACACACACACACACACACACACACACACACACACACACACACAAATCTGCCCAGAAATACAGACACCTAGAAACTCCAGGTTGGAAGTATCTTTAAAAATCTTTTGGTTCAACGTCCCAGCTATGTGATGACTGATAACATCCAGATAAGCGCTTGAACAGTTTGGATAATGTGAATACCCGTGTCATCTAAGGGTATTATTGTAATTTTTTCAATTATTTTTTAAATTTTTTAATGTTCTTTCTTATGTTGGACAGAAAAAAAAATCTCTTTTTATTTTTATTTTATTTTATTTTATTTTAGGGCCACACCCATAGCATATGCTGGTTCCCAGGCTAGGGGTCAAGTCGGAGCTGTAGCTGCCAACCTATACAACAGCCACAACAATGCCAGATCCAAGCTGCATTTGTGACCTACACCACAGCTCATGGCAACACCAGGTCCATAACTCACTGAGCAAATCCAAGGATCAAACCTGCATCCTCATGGATGCTAGTCAGATTCGTTTCCACTGAGTCATAACAGGAACTCCTCTCTTTTTAGATTCTACTCATTGGTCCTGATTTACTCCTTTGAGACAAACTATTAAAGACTGTTCTTCTGTAATTGTCGTGGTCCATGCATGCAAGTTAGAAAAAGAATTTTCCAAACTCATAGCAGGTTGAAAAGAAATATAAGTTTATTGAAATAAGAGCCATTGCTAATGCCTGGGATGACCTCTGGATAGTCAGGGAGAGCTGACCCTGAGCACATGGTCATGTCTGTTTTTATGGCTCAGGGAGAGGAGAGGTCATATGATATACCTGCTGACATGCTGATTGGTTGGGGAAGGAGAGGTGTTCTGATACACTTGCTGGTTTGTTGGGGGCATACAGGGCCCATGTAGGGGCAGAGTGAGGAGTGGGCCACCTACCTTTCCTAGTAGAGAGTAGGAAGGAGTAGGCCAGGTTGCTCAAGTTGTAGGGGGCATTCCAATGAGATGGGTGGGGCAACAAGGGTCTGGTAATTCTTGTCTTGGCCAGAGGCTTTGAGATCTGTCTTCTTGAAGAAGCCTTGAAGTTCCTCAGGAACATCTGCGTCTTCTCTCGGTCCACCATCCCTCATTCTTCTGAATATAGAACAGCTTCTGATTCTCTCCTTGGTAGTGGTCAGTCTCATTTGAAGGTTTTTCAAGTTCCATGGCCCCCAGAGAATATGAGAGTCACTCTCATACACTGCAGTTGGGATTGGGAAATATGCCTAAAATTCCTAGAGGACAATTTGGCAATATATAACAAAAGGATTTTGAAATATACGTACTCTTTGATCCAGCAATTCCTCGTAGAGGAACTTAGTGTAGAGAAATATTGAGATGAACAAGGTTCATACACATGTTATACAACACAGCATTAATAGTAACACAAACTTGGAAAAATTCAATTATCCAAAACTAGTGAGTGAATTAAATCATCAGGGTGTCTGGCATCAAGCGGTTGGCTGGGAATATATGTTTACATCTTCTTCCTTTATAATAATTTATTTAACTATAGTAATATAAATCCATAACACTAAGTAAAACTGTACAGGGGAGGAGTCTCTAAATGATTGAAAGAGCTCAACACATTTCTAAATGTATCCATCAGGGCCCAACCAGATAATTAGTAGGAGGTAATATTCAGTGCAAGGAATTGGCTCACATGATTGTCCTGGCTTCCCAGGCAGCTCCAAAATCCACAGTCCAGGCTGTCAGGAAGAGCAGATGGAACCCTCAGGTCTACAGGTAGAATATCTTCTTTCTCAAAGAAGCCCCAGCTCTTCCCTGGCCTTCCAACTAATTGAATCAGGACCACCTAGGTTATCTAGGATAATATCCCTTATTTAAAGTCACCTGATTGGGGAATTTAAATCTCATCTACAAATATCTTCATAGCAACTCCAAGATTAGTGTTTGATTGAATAACTGGGAACTGTAGCCAAGCCAGACAGACACCTAAATCTGACTGTCACACAGAAGGTAGACAGTGCATGGCAGAAAATGTTCTGATAAATCAGAGAGGAGGAAGTCTCAGTATGAAAGGGTCACAGCAGAGGAGGGAGCCTGGCAGAACCCCAAGGACAATTTTTAGGCAGGACTGGGAAGTGAAGCAGAAAAGTAAGTCTATTGATTTCCCCCATGTCTTTCTTCCTTGTGCTCTCGTACAATGTCATACAAGTAACCTTTAAACCTGAGTGGAAAATTGAAGAGTTTTTCCCCAAGGAAGCAGAATGAACATCTGGGAAGAATCAGGATGACCGACATGGGTGTTGACAGATGGAGTAAGCCTGTGTCATTTGGCACTGAGAAGAGGCCATTGGCCTGACAGTGAGCTCAGGATCTGCTCACATTCAAATCAAAACCTAATGAACAAGTTCAGTCCACAGATGCAGACACACCTCTCAGGCAGCCCCTGTGCTGCTTCATCCTTAAATATAAATGGCCAATCTGAAGCTTTAGGCATTGAGAAAGAATGCTTAAAAAAAGAAGAAAGAAAAGAGAGAAAGAAAGAAGAAAGAAAGAAAGAAAGAAAGAAAGAAAGAAAGAAAGAAAGAAAGAAAGAAAGAAAGAAAGAAAGAAAGAAAGAAAGAAAAAAGAAAAAAGAAGGCAAATTGGAAAAACTGTCCCAGAAAAAAACAGAACATTCAATCAACAGAAGATACCATACAATATCTATAATTTTCATGAAGACTTGAGAAGATGATACACTCATAAAACAAGAGATGCCATGAACAACATAAAAAGCCAAAAAAAATTCCTTTGTAAGTTAATTGTGTGTGTGTGTGTGTGTGTGTGTGTATACACAAAAGAAGAAAATATATTGCAACCGTAGTATGAAGTCTAACGGGAAAATTTGAGATAAAATATTAGGGATGTTACAACTAACCCATGCATTCCAACATATAACAATGAAAAGTTCCACCAAAAGAAAAGAGAAAAATACAGCCCAGAACACTAGAACAGACACAATGCAAGAAGATTTTTTAGAGCTAAAGGAAGACAACATTCTTCCATTCAGAAGTTTTCCCTGAATGTTGAATAGGACAAATGACATAATGCCAGAGCTAGAAATATTCATGTGAGATTTTAGAACACCCCCAAAATAAAGAAAACATCCTTAAAGTGTCCAGAGAGAAAATTTAAACAAAAGAGAGAGAACTTCTGAAGGAGATCTCATCAGCAGCAATGCAGACTTAAACACAATGTCTTTAAAAAGATAAAGCCTTTTAAACGTAAACTGTAGGAGAAAAGATTTTCATCACAGACTTCTACTGGCCAGTGGTTATTTTTGGATGGTAGAGTGATGGGTTGATGGGTTATTTCATTTGTTTTTTGGAGTATTTTCACATTCTGCTCTAATATTGTCCAGGGACAAGTATAATATATTTTATACTTTTTAAAGTGTGATACACAGAAGCAAACACCAAATACCAGATACAGCCTAATCAGTGATTAATAGTGCAGGCTTATTACATAAGTCCCTTTAAAAACTTTATTTCTGCCAAGCAGTGGACTAAGATGACATTAGCCTTTTTGCTGACAATAGATTTTGCTGAATCCTATTGAACCTATTGACAATTTAGTCCCCTAAAGTACTTTTCATTTCTCTGTCCTGAAGACATATCTCCCTTGCTCAGGACCTCAGCATTTACTTCTTATTTGCTTGTAGTTATGTCCAGAGCTTTACGTTATCCCTTTTCAATTCTTTGTATTCGAACAAGCCTATCAGGTACATTGTCAGCATTTTTGCAAATGCTGATTTTTATCTTAACATAGGGAGTTGTAAACTAATACATCTGTTATTTCTAAAGCTAAGGAAACAACTCAAATCTTTTGCTTGTCACCCTACTGTATCTGGGTCTGTGTAGGAGAGGAGGAAAAATTATCCACTCTAAGGAAGATGAGGCCCTGTCTCCAAAGGCACTGCTTGTCACACTGGAAAAGATCATTTGCAAAATCGTTTCCTTTTGGCCTAAAATAGATGCCACACTTCCCCTAGAGCCAGTGATTCACTCTCATTTCATTGGGTTTAATCATTAGTCTAGGTAATGCCTTCGTGAGTATAAACTCCTTACTTGCATCAGGCAAGGGCACTAGGACATCCGGGTCTCATTGAGTTTATCCAAAGAAACAATCCAGCTAAATGAAAAGACAGCCCACAGAATGGGAGAAAATATTTGCAAATGAAGCCACTGACAAGGGATTAATCTCCAAAATTTATAAATACTTCCTACCGCTCAATACCAAAAAAACGAACAACCCCATCAAAAAATGGGCAGAAGATCTAAACAGATGGTTCTCCAAAGCCATATGGATGGCCAAAAAACACATGAAAAGATGTTCAACATCACTCATTATTAGAGAAATGCAAATCAAAACCACTATGAGGTACCACCCTGTACTGCCAGAATGGCCATCATCCAAAAGTCTACAAACAATAAGTGCTGGGGAGGGTGTGGAGAAAAAGGAACCCTATTACATTATTGGTGAGAATATAAGTTGATGCAACCACTGTGGAAAACAGTATGGCAATTCCTCAGAAAACTAAAAATAAAACTACCATTTGATCGAGCAATCCCACTCCTGGGCATCTATCCAGAGAAAACTATGACTTAAAAAGACACATGTACTCCAATGTTCATTGCAGCACTATTTTCAATAGCCAAGACATGGAAACAACCTAAATGTCCATTGACGGAGGAGTGGATTAAGAAGGTGTGGTACATATACACAAATGGAATATTACTCAGCCATTAAAAGGAAAGAGATAATGGCATTTTTAGCAACATGGATGGACCTAGAAATTATCATGCTAAGTGAAGTCAGCCTTACAATGAGACACCAACATCAAATGCTATCATTTACACGTGGAATCTAAAAAAGGACACAATGAACTTCTTTGCCGAATAGATAATGACTCACAGACTTTGAAAAACTTATGGTTTCCAAATGAGACAGGTTGAGGTGTGGGGGGATGCACCGAAGGTTTGGGATGGAAATGCTATAAAATTTGGTTGTGATGATTGTTGTACACCTATAAATGTAATAAAATCCATTGAGTAATTAAAAAAAAAAAAGGAAACATCTCTTGGAATGATGTGGTCAAGGTTTAAGGATGAAAGGCTTACTCACAGAGTTGTTTTGATCCTCATAATAAACAGAATAGTTTGATTTTCACTAATTTGGGCATAAGAAACATTTGGATAATAATCAGCTATTTTAAATAATTGGGATGATATATCAATCAAAACTACCATCTAACCAAAGGAATATTACACTTCTTTAGTCAATTAAATCCTGTGAGCCTCAGTTACCAAAGTCACAACATTTCTATTATGACAACTGGCATGGTGTATTATTAAAACCAGCCTTTCACTTTGTTTTCATTTCATCTGAGATATTAGGTGCGACTGGAGACAGGTGAAATGTTAATTACCGGTCTGAAGATGAAGAGAATGACTAATTGAATAACATGGAACCTCACTGAGATTCTACATTATGTATAGACACATTCCAATTATAGTATTTGAGAATGAAATTAGAAGAGCCTGGATTTTTAAATAACTATTGGCAGTGTTTAAATAAACATATTTAACTTGCCTTAGAATTTTTCTTTCTTGGCACAAAAAAATAAAATCCAACAGTACAGAACTCACAGAACTGGGAAGAAACTTCCATCAAAATTTAATACTCTGAGCATGTTACTATACTCTGGGCACTTCGTGGACCTAAAAAGGAATCTCCATGATCAAATTGTTTATCCTTTAAGGACAAAGACAAGAAAAATGTAAGAATTGCCTATAAGCAACAGGAGGTGAAAAAAACGAGACATAGCATAGACAGTGGATGAACGTGATCATTAGAATTCACAGGGGACAGAAAGAGGTTGTGAAGAGGAAGATGAAAGGAACATTAAGCCTGAATGCACAGTGTCTATGGAATTCAGTATCTAAGCGAGGTCAGCTAGAGGCAGTATGGGTTGTTTACTCTCTGTCATTTGTAGGGAAGAGTCACAGATGCACATGAGACCATTAAAGAGCACGTGGTCCATTCCTCTTTTGTCAAAAGCTGTCTGCAGTCATCCCTGTAAGATGATGCAAAGGGCAAATGATACGGACTTTTCTGCCTTTACTCATTGTCTTTAGGGCCTTTCAGACAAAGCATTCTGGTGGTCCCATGTCCAGAGTGGCCCTTTGGGGACAATATTCCCGTGTAGTTCAGTTGGCACTTTTTAAGGGAAATACTGTCAATAAGTATACAAATGAGCCAAACCAATAACATTAGGACATGTTCCAGAGTTCCCGTCGTGGCGCAGTGGTTAACGAATCCGACTAGGAACCATGAGGTTGCGGGTTCGATCCCTGCCCTTGCTCAGTGGGTTAACGATCCGGCGTTGCCATGAGCTGTGGTGTAGATTGCAGACGCGGCTCGGATCCCGCGTTGCTGTGGCTCTGGCGTAGGCTGGCAGCTACAGCTCCGACTGGACCCCTATCCTGGGAACCTCCATATGTCGCGGCAGCGGCCCAAGAAATGGCAAGAAGACAAAAAAAAAAAAAAAAAAGACATGTTCCTACTTTACTTCTAAAGTCTAATGTTGAAACCACCAGGGTGCAAGGAGGATCACCCACACATTTCTTCCGGGGCATCAGTACAGCTGTATCAAACCTGCTGCCCATTTCTCTACTGGAAACCTACAAAACAAATCACTTTCTTCTGTATACTAAATAAAAAAACTTTGGAGGTTCAGTGTTTTAATTTCAGAAAATGTTCAAGAGAATTAATAATATATATATAAAAAACCTAAGATCATTGGACTTCCATCCCTTCAAGGGGCTCTTAAACATCTCTCATGAAATACTGTGAGTATTTGAGTTCACAAGACATACTAGCTGGACCTGGAGCAAAGGGAGTGAGAGATGAAAGGGGTAAATGACTTGGGCAAGTCCCCATAAATTCTCTGAGCCTCTAGACATAGAGACGAGACTTTGGGTTGCCAAGAGGGAGGATGGACTAAGAGTTTGGGGTTAATAAATGCCAATTATTACATTTAGAATGGAAAGGCAATGGGATCCTATTGTTTAGCACAGGAAACTATATGCAATCTCATGGGGTAGACCATGACGAAGGATAATATAACAAGAGGAATGTGTGTGTGTGTGTGTGTGTGTGTGTGTGTGTGTGTGTGTGTGTGTGTGTGTGTGTGTGTATGGGTCACTTTGCTATACAGCAGAACCTGGCACAACACTGTAGATCAACTTTACTTTAATAAAAAATAAATTTAAAAAATTCTGTGAACCTCAGTTTCCATAGTAGGAGTGGTATACTGGAAAATTATTGTAAACTATAAAATTTAATAAAGTGCTAGGTGTTATTTTTGTGATTGTTTTCCACTCTATATTATATTTTGATCTACCCCATTAAATTAGTTGGAGACTTCTATCTTTTTTTAAAAGTACAGTTGATTTATTATGTTGGGTCAATTTCTGCTGTACAGCGCAGTGACTAAGTCATACGTATATGTACATTCCATTTTTCATACTCTCTTCCATCATGTTCTATCCCAAGAGATTGACTATTGTTCCCTGGGCTATACCGCAGGACCTCCTTGCTTATCCACTCTAAATGTAATAGTTGGCATCTACCAACCCCAAACTCCCTGTCCATCCCACTCCTTCTTCCTCCCCCTGGCGACCACAAGTCTATTATCTACATCCATGAGTCTGTTTCTGTTTTGTAGATAGGTTCATTTGTGCCATATTTTAGATTCCACGTGTAAGTGATATTGTGTGGTATTTGTCTTTCTCTTTCTGACTTAGTTCACTTAGTATGAGAATCTCTATCTGCATCCTGAGACTTCTTTTTTTGGTCTAATCCAATGGTTGAACTAGAATGTCTCCAAAGCCCAGTCTCTTCCAGATTTGAAACATTCTTGCATACTGGATGTATTTGCTCTCTGAATTGCTTGCATTAATGTTAAAATCAAATTCTAATACTGGGCATAAGCTCTGTTACCAGGAAGAGTTCCAGCTTTCAAAATCGCAAGCCCTGTGCATCTATGAGATAGCTTCTGCTAAACACTAACTTTTCCTAAATGATCTGTTGACATTGGCCATCATTGATGCTTTCACTGGGCCTATTTAAGAACTGTATTTAACAAATGGCATTGAGAACTTTTAGCATTAACCCGCAAAGCAGCTCCGCTCATCTGCATTTGTTAAGGTTGTGAGAAGAGTAACCAACCTGTAATTTTCTGGTGCATCCTAATTAAAAATGGAGAATGAAAATAATGTTATGCTCTCATCAGAGGCACTTAGCCTGATTGAGCTCTTGCTTTTTGTTCAGCATAAAATTGTTGCAAATATTTTCATATGTCTAAAGTGGGGATAACAAAGGAAATGCAGCAAATTCATAGGCATCAGTGTTACCACTACTTACTGGTAATCGCTCTATTATGTTTGGTTTGCTAGATTTGTTGGGATTACTGACTTTACTACTGAGGCACTTAACAAAGATTGCTAGATGTCTTCTATTATTTAAAAAAAAAAGCGCAACTTGGCTTAAAGATGTTGGTATCTGTCCTTGTCCTCAAAGTAGTTCTAATTTGCCCCAGATATCTTAGGAAACTCCATAATCTGCCCCGAATCAAACAGAGGTCCGTGTGTTATAATATCATCAGACAGCGAACTCTGTCTCTGGTCAGCATTATACAGATGAGATGGGATTCTGCACCAGATGTTTTTCAGATTAAATCCCAACCTGAAAGTCTTTGGGTTCTTCATACCAGATCTGAATCTTGTCTGGATGGTGTATAGGACTCATTCCCAAACTCGCTTGCCCTAACCATCTTGCCAAGGACGAACATTAGTAGTTAAATTGGCCAAGTGGATGTGGAAGCCTCAAGTGGGAAGATAATGATAGATTAATACGTTCTTATTTGATCAAGAGCAAAGACCAGAAATTACCATTATCGGCTCTATCTAGAAGCAGTATGTCTAACATCCTATGTTGGAATTGAGATGTTGCTCTTGAGTTGAGTCCTCCGTGGCCTGGGCTGAAGAATAGTAGGAAACCAGATCCAGGTGATGAAGAGTCAGCCTCATGGCCCTTAGCAGAGAAGCAGCCAGGTACGAAGGGGCAGATGGAAACTCTGAGAACTGGGACACCAGGCCTTGGGGAGATTAGCGTCATGGGACTGGAAGAGTGAGAAATTCTCCCAGGCTCCTAAATATCTGAACCTGCAACTACACTTGAAAGTTACCCTGAGGTCTCTATCAGGAATGGGATGGGAGCGATTAAGGAGTTTCCTAGGACCCCCTAGGGGTACTCTCTGACCTTTTTTTTCAAAAACAATTTAAGCAAATAAATTTGTTAAAAGACTCCTTTTTTTTTTTTTTTTTTTTTTTTAAACCTCCATACCTGCAGCATATAGAAGTTCCCAGGCTAGGGGTCCAATTGGAGCTGCAGTTGCCAGCCTACACCACAGCCACAGCAACTTGGGATCTTTAACCAACTGAGCAAGGCTGTGGATTGAACCCATATCCTCATGGATACAAGTTGAGTTTGTAACTCCCTGAGCCACAATGGGAACTCCCTATGCTGTATTTTAGATTCCACAATTAAGTGATATCATATGGTATTTGTCTTTCTTTTTCTGACTTACTTAGTATGAGAGTCTCTAGTTCCTATTATGGCATTATGAAATAGATATTATTTTTTAAAGCAATTTTAGGTTCAAGAAGAATTGAGTGAGAAATACAGTGATATTCCATTTACCCTTGGCTCCCACACATGCATAGCCTCCTACGCCATCACATACCCCACAGGGTGGTACATTTATTACAATGGATGAGCCTCCATTGGCATGTCATTAGCCAACATATGGACCCAAAGTCCATACTTTACACTAGGGTTCACTCTTGGTGTTGTACATTCTGTGAGTTTGTAGAAATGTGTAATATCATGTATATTGCATTACACTATCATGCAGAATAGTTTCACTGCCCTAAAAATCCTCTGTGCTCTGCCTATGTATCCCTCCCCCAACTTCTTAGGACTTTTTAAATTGCATAATAACCCTGTAAGGATCATGTTTAGAAGCACAAAACAGCCAAAATCATGGTTGGGTTTGACTCCTCTGTCAGTGCCATTCTTACTCAAATTCTTTTAGGTGACATCATTCATGGAATACTGTGTGTTTTAGCACATTTTCCTTGTCTGGAATCAGAAGTTACATAAGGGTGCTACAGAATGACTCTAGAACCCACTTGGCCATCCCAACCTCCCAGAGTCCCTCCCATGGGTTTAGATGCTGATGGCCCTTCCACAGGCCCACATCTGAAACTTGAAGGCGGGTGGTTTCCGGCTGCAACCTCATAATCAATCATCTCCATGACTCCCATTCTCAGGGAGCTGCTTAATGCATTTTTTCCCCAAAGTGAGCCTTGCCTATAGCATAGAAACCTAATAGAAGGTGCAGAAGGAGATCAGCTGCTGGGTTATGCCATAGTCATAGCAACGCCACATCCGAGGGTCCGAGCTGCATCTGTGACCTACACCACAGCTCAAGGCAACACCGGATTCTTAACCCACTGAGCAAGGCCAGGGATTGAACTCACATCCTCATGGATACTACTCAGTTTCATCTCTTCTGAGCCACAACAGGAACTCCTCTTTCCCTCTCTTTCCTTCTACTTGTTCCCTGCACACCTGCGCAGGTGACCACAATCTTATCACATCTCCAGCTGCCTGTCATTAAACTCTTTCTTACTTCACCCATAGGAAGATGACAGTGACAGACACTTTGCACTGGCCCTCACCCTATTTCCCTCCTTTATTCCTAGATATCTGGTTAGTTCTCTACTTTCACTATGAGAGTTTGCCAAATCCAGGCTCATCTGGGTATCTTCCCTTTCAGAATAATCCATTGGTTCCTTTTCTTGTGGCACTTTCCACAAAATTTAATCATTAGTCGTCTTTTTTACTCTTTGCAAATAAAGAAGAAAAATGTACTTTTTTTAGTACATTTCCCCCAAAAGTACAGAAAGGAAAGTAGCATGTTTCCATTCATCCAGGATCATCCCTCAGGAAGTGAGCAGGTGTTTCTTGGAAGCTGTGTTTGGGGTCACGTTACACCCAGAGATGGGCTGGAGGGCAGGCAGAGCTGTTAGCAGCCTGGATCTTCAAACAAAAAGGCATGGAAGAAAATCTCTAGACGTTAAAACATCAGTGCAAATGTAACGTCAAGAAAAAATCTTATGTTTACCAGGGAAGGTACTGGTAGATGAGTAAGTAGGTGCTGAATTAAATGAGGTAATATTGAGTCTCTCAAGCGACAGGCTTTGATAACAGCTAACGGTGGAGTAAATGTCTTCTTGGGACAGTGGGTCCATTAAGTTGGAGGACTTCTGTTTTCCAAGATGGGTGCAGCAGAGGGCAGTTGGGATCAGAGTTGAAGCTTCAGGACCTGGATGGTTAATCTGACCACTGTCCCTAAGGAACCGTTCCCAATGCAGCATTCTGCCTCTCCCACAAATATGTATTTTTAAAGTGTTTCAAGATTGTTCATTTAGAGGAACTTCTAATTTAAAGGAGTGACAAATTATTAACCTGCTGAAAGTGCCCACATGGTTGAGTAGTTCTGGCAGCACCAACAGATAATCTTCTTTCTCTCTCCCACCCGTGCCTTTTTTGGGCAGTGGAGAGATGTTGAAAGATTCTCTGAACAGCAGTTCTCAAGCTTGACTTTGCATTAGAAGCACCAGTGTAGCTTTTTTTAAAAAATGATTCCTGAGCTCCACTTCAATTCTACTGTTTCAGTATCTCTAGAGGTGGAACCCAGGAATCTGCATTTTCAAGCTTCCCGCCCACCCCCGACATTGGGATGCAACTCTGGGTCCAAGTGCTGACACTGAACTACTGTGGCCAGCTATGGTGGTGGTTCATGTTGGCCATGACTCCTCTGGTTTCTACATACATGCACTGGGGGCCACACACCCTGGATATTTCTGTCTTTGCACTCCACGTGCTCAGCTCACATAGAGGTGCCCTGATGATCCTAGGGCGCATGTCTGCATAGGACGGATGTGGGAAGGATCCAGGATTTGTTCATTTCACTCTCTTCTTCTTTTCCATATAGAGAGCCAAGCTAAGCATGCAGTGAAACACAGAAGAAAGTCCTCTGAATGAAAGGTCCTCTGAATGCAAAGCAGTTAATAGCCAACCATCTCAGGCCCTCTATTGACCATTAATGATCTAAATGAAGAAGTGGAGTTAGTGAGGTTTGCTGATGGCATAATCAGCGTCAGTCAATAAGAGTTGCAAAGAAATAAGGGCATTCCAGATGGGCTTTAAAGTTAGGAAATCTAATGAAATAACTCCTGGGGATATTGGATTTGTGAACCTTTCAACCAGCCTGCAGAAAAACACTAAGTGCTGGTGTCATGAGTTCAAGAAAATAGTGGCCAGAAATCATTCTCAGGCTCTTGTTTACCTATTCTCTCATTCACAGTATATTTGTGGAAAGTGAATAAACATTGTGCTTGGAAGTCACTTTACATTTTTGCCATAATTATCCGAGAGCAGCTAGTGACTGGATTAAGCTTCTGAAAAGCCTGAGACCATAGGAAAGTCTGGATCTCATATTTGCAGCGGGTAACATGAAATGTTCAATGTTATTCTGACTTCCCAAGGCGTGGTCAGTCCAGTTGGAAAATGCAACCAATCTTTTGCTCTGGCCTCTGTTAGACTCGCTGTCTCACTAGGGAAGGTCAGAAAAATACTGATGCAGTCATATTCAATTTGCTAATATGTCCTTCACCTGTGTTCTTATCACGAATAATGCTTTGCCCTCTCTTTCCTTCCTCATGTGGCTCCAGCCTTTTCTGGACACATAGGTCAGGTTTTTATTTAACGAAGCAGCCCCCCATACGCAACCCAAAGGCTGATTCTCTCCGAACAGAGGTGAGTTTCCAGAGGAAGGATAGCCCGGTGGTTTGGGACCTCAGGGTCCTGGTCTGATCACACCAACTGAGCTGGAGGGATGTGATCATTCCTTTAGCTTCTCTGGGGAGCAGTTCTCCAGCTCTTTAACAAAGGTGCAACATAAGAAGCCTATTGGTGAGGGGCAAGGAATGGAAAGGCAATGTTACAATGTAGATGCTGTTCAGTTGTCCATGGGTTGACATCAAGGATAGCAGGAAAAAATGATGTTTGGCTGCCCAGCCCCCACCCTATTCCTAAACCTCATCTCGTCCCCACCACCCCTTCCACAAGTCTCCTTACTTTCTTCCTCAAGCTCACACATAGGAGCACGCCTGCACATAACTGCTTTCTTTCAGTGCAGGCGTTATGTCTAGTTCGTCTTTATACTCCTGGAGCCTTTTGCAATGGTAAGTGCTACAGACGATAGGTCTGTAATTCCCCCCAGATTTATTGTTAGAGCATTAACACCCCCCCCTCCCCATGTGATGGTATTTGGAGATGGGCCCTCTGGGACTTAATTGGGTCATGAGGGTGGGACCCTCAAGAATGGGATTTGTGCCCTTATAAAAAGAGAAAGGAAAGAGATGAATTTCATGTAAGGACACATCAGGAAGGTGGCTCTTTGTAGACGAGGAACCAAGAACCTGACCATGTTGGCACCCTGATCTTAGACTTCCAGCCTCCAGGACTATGAGAAAAAAATGTTTGTTGTCTAAGTCACCCACTCTATGGTACTTTGTGGTAGCAGCCTGAGCTAAGATAGTAAGCAATCAATAAATGTCAAATCGATTACTCAAGGTGAAGCATTTTAAGATTCTGTTTAATTTTAATATCTATGTGAAGTGGTAAATTTAAATAGCTCCGTCTTCCTTACGATGATTACCATTCTGTGACTTGGAGAAGATGTCAAGAAAATAATTTCTAATTCAAGCAAAGGGCTCTTAAGTGGCAGGGCTGTATTTGAACCTGTGCCTAGGGTTCTGGTCCTTAAAAGCAACTTTGTGCCCCTTCTCAATCACTGGGAGATTAGCTAAAACAATTCTGGTGCATAGTAAGTAATCACTTTATGCCATTCATGCCTATTGCAATGCCTATTATTCTAATGTCCCTGCTATATATAATTAGCCTACTAAATGTACAGTTTAAGGTTTTAAAAAAGGCTGAAAGGACAGCCAAAAGAAATAGGATGAAGTATGAAGCAGTGTCATTTAACAATACATTTAGAAATTAAACCATAGTGCAGGTCCCAGCCTGAACTGGCCACGTTTATTTGGGGGACTGAGTCAGCAGAGCTCTGCCTGAAGGCAGCTGGCTCTGGATTACCCTGAACCCCACACCCCCCAGAAAGAACCATAGATGGATGCTTCAGATCCCAGAGACCAAAGTGATAAAACTAGGCTGTACGGAGTACACATAACAGTGGTGATTCTGTCTTTAATAAATGCAGAGATTAGGCAAATAGCTCATCCTTTCATTTGTAATGCAACAAATATTCATTAAATAGGTACTAAGCCAGGTACTTCCCTAACCCCCAGCCTCCTCTGGCTATGAAGAGAAGCAGGCTGGCCCCACTGCCCTGGGACCTACATCAAGCTTTGACCTAGCAGATGCTGCCTCCCAGGCAACTGGCCCTCCCAAATACAAACTGAGAGACCCCTGATGAGGCAAAGAAGTTCCCTGTGTGCAGAAAAATGCTCCAGAGTTGAGGAGTACCTGATGGGCTGGAAGTTCAGTCTACTGCACTGGGGAGATCAGACCTGGTGAATGGCCCTACCCTTGACTATCTCAGAGTGAATGCAGACAGAGGGAGTTGGATGGATCATGCTGGTATCAGAAGAGCACATTTTTTTCAGACTTCCCAATGATTCCAGATTTTGCTGGTCTCATCAACAAAACAAAAAGTTACCTTTTGTCCTAAGTCTGTTCTATGCCTGAACCTGCCTTGCATGGAACCTGCCCAGTCCAAAGGGAGTTGAGTAACTGCGTTTCATACTCGGCTGGGGCATCTTTCTTAGACTGTTACCTGCACTGGCCAGTAACCTCGGGCTGACTGTCTTCTCTCTGATTGACCACACCTCAGCCTAGTTCCCCTCCGAACCCAACCTAAGTGACCTTCTCTCTCAATTTTTTAGAGCCTGGCCAACCAGAACATGCATCAGTGATGTAATTACATGGTAAAAATAAAGTAACTTGGTACTCTAGTGATGCAGAATGCATAAATTCCCCAATACAGGTCTAATTATAAGTAAAATAATATGTGGTGCTAAAACAATAGGAAGAAATAAATACTTCAACATTGAGATGAATCATTTTTATGTGGGAAATGTATATAAGTTGAATAAGTAATTCTCTGTATGAAAATAGAGTAAGAGCAGTTATGACAAGATGATCCCCCTCTTTGCCTGTCTTCATTCTCTCTGGCTTGTGTTGTTTCATGTCCTTCTGTGAACCTCTTAGTTTTCTCCTTTGCATACATATATTTTTTCTCCTAACTTCTAAGGATGTCTCCTTATTAAGCCGCCATCTAAAGCATCAATTAAGCACCTGCATATCCCTAGGACTTTTTCAGGGGCTGCCTTCCTACATATTTTCTATTTATGTGCCATTGCGTGTCTCATTCCAGACTTTCCATGTGTTTCCCAATATATTTTGTGCCACGCTCTCTGTGTGGGTTTTCTTTATGACTTCATACTTATTTATATCCCTACCTTGTGATTTTATAATCCAGATTTTGAGCAATCTGAATGTTTTTAATAATCTCTGGTATATCCTATATAAAGAATAATGTTGAATGTAATTACAGTAGAATTAGTAGACCGGTTAATATTTTATCTGTGAAGTTAGAATTTCTTATTACGATTCTCTACTCCAGTAGAATATGAAATATATGAATTGGGTAGAACTCCAGTTTTTTGGGATAACAGATGCTTTACTCTCATATGGCATATTTGTCCAAGGCTATAAGCCAGGAGTGGTCTCATTTCATTTCTTGTCTATTGTGTGAACCTGTAGCTTCGGGGTTGTGTACGCATTGGCTAGATTTGTGAACAAGTGCTAAACTGAACTGAATTGAACGAAGATGAATGATGGGGAGAATTAAAAGAGTTTTAGGGCATGAATACTAATGAACACTGAGATTCGAATTCATCTTTCTTGACACCAGTATCTCTGTAGATTCTGCCCTGATGTGACAGCCTTGTAAGAATTTGGAACACCAATAAAGCAAGAAACAGATGGATTGGGCATCACTTCATGATTTGGAGCTATGAAAATTTGAGTTTCATAGTGAAAGAGTCTATTAGATCGGAATTCCATATGTTGGACTCAATGAGGTATCAAACTCACCCAAGCAAAAGCACACAGTTTCTACTATTCCAAGGTGAGAGTTGAGGGATGGTGTGTGGTCAGACAGTGAAGGAATGAGCTAGCCCCCAGTGCTGCACCTTAATGCTTTGGGAATAGCCATTTTTCCAGAGTAAGAAGCATTGGCTCACCATCCCAATCAATCAAGGTGTTATGTTGATATGCATTTCCTATGTTGATAAAGCAACTGCTGGGGAGCTTCCAAATGTTTCCCCACATTGTCCTGATACTTTTTATTCTGCCAATAAAAACTTTCCAAGAATCTGATGCTAATGCTAGTTCTGGGACATCCTCTCCCTCCCCTCACACCCAGTGCATTGAAAGGATGCAGTAGGTATGGTTTCAATTCTTTCATTCAAACAATACAATGGGAATGTAAGTGATTCTAAAGGGAGAAAAGAGCAGAAATAGAAGCCAAGGCCTGCACAAACTGAATCAAATGAGATTTTTAAAAACAGTAGAGCTTCAAAGCTTATTTTTGGGAGAAATTGTCTTTAAAATGACTCCTACAGAGTTACATGAAATGAAAATCCAATTGAGGATATAAAAAGGATGAGCCAGCTTTTCTTGTTTGGCACCACAACTCCACTATTGTGAAATGTCATCTTTTTCTGTGCTAAATTTTCTTGGCCTTTTTTTGGTGTGATGTTAATGGGATATTTTCAAAAATTCCACATCTGCCCCAAGCTACAAGGAAGCATTTATAACCATAAGCTTGTAGGCCCGCTTGTTATAGAAATTTTAAATATGGACTCTAAATAGTCTACATCTTTGAAAACCATCGATCGCCATTGATCAAATAGAACTAAACTCCTCTTGAGTCTCTTTGGATCCCTTGCATAAATACATATTGAGGGGCCGTTTTAAATGCCCATTAGATCTTAAGGTTTCTCTTTGGAGCCATTACCATTTATCATATGACTGTAAATATAGATTCAGAGATGTTTAAAACACACATTATTTACCTGGCAAGGCTTAATGGCTCCAAAAAATGCATTAGAGCCCGTTTATACCTCCTTTCCAAGAATAGATCATGAACACCTTCTGTATATGAATTTTATTTTATACCAAGAGAGGAGATTATGCTACTGAGTAATTTACCCAATGTTTTAAATAAAATATATTTTCCAAGCATGGGCATGCAGCAATTTTGTGACTATTTGTAAAAGTAATTTGCTTTGAGTGGTGCTTTGGTAGAAGCAACCAGCCATGGTTTTACAGAAAGCACTTTAAAAAAAAAATTGAGGTTCAAAGGAAAAGGGAAAATTCTCTTCCTTTAGAGTTAAAAAATTATTAGAGTCTCTGTTTTTATTAATGTTTATTATTTTGAAGCTAATATACATATATGGCACATATAGTTAAAATTAATATTTCAGAAGACCTGATGATGACACATAGGTAATCCTTGGAACAGAATGAAGCTCTTAAAAAGCACTTTCATATGAATAGAAATGTGGCATGACAGGTTGCATGTGAATGTGGAGAAAGAATGGGAAACCGAATAAGTGATGCTGGGATCACTCATTATGCACAGGACAAAATTATACCCTTACCTTACACTAGACCCTGAGGAGCTTCCATGTGGACTAAAGAATTAAATGTGAAGAGTTCCTGTCATGGTTCAGCAGAAACAAACCTGACTAGGAACCATGAGGTTGCGGGTTCGATCTCTGGCCTTGCTCAGTTGGATAAGGATCCAGTGTTATCATGAGCTGTGGTGTAGGTCAAAGACAAGGCTCAGATCTGACGTTGCTGTGGCTGTGGTGTATGCCAGCAGCGGTAGCTCCGATTGGACCCCTAACCTGGGAACCTCCATATGTTGCGGATGCACCCCTAAGAAGACAGAAAAAAAAAGAATTAAATGTGAACATGAAAATTTTTTAAATTTTTACAAGAAAATCTCAGAGAATATTTTATGACTTCTTGGTAGGGAGCAATTTCTCATGGTGCAAAACCCCACGAGCTTTAAAGGAAAAGATGGATAAAGTAAGCTCTATTAAAATGTATAGCATCTCTCCATAAAAATGTATCACATACCATGTGGAAAAACAATCTAAAAAAGATATCTGTAATGTATATTATAACAGAGGGTTAGTATCCTGAGTAGACAGATCACTTCTTTTTTTTTTTTTTTTGTCTTTTGTCTTTTTTGTTGTTGTTGTTGTTATAGTTGCCATTTCTTGGGCCGCTCCCAAGGCATATGGAGGTTCCCAGGCTAGGGGTTGAAACGGAGCTGTAGCCACCGGCCTACGCCAGAGCCACAGCAACGCGGGGTCCGAGCCGCGTCTGCAACCTACACCACAGCTCACGGCAACGCCGGATCATTAACCCACTGAGCAAGGGCAGGGATCGAACCCGAAACCTCATGGTTCCTAGTCGGATTCGTTAACCACTGCGCCACGACGGGAACTCCAGATCACTTCTATATATTACCAAGAAGAAATGAACATTGGAAATGAAAAGCAGGTAAAGCATAAAGTAGGATAATCACAAAGGAGGAAACCCCAATGTCCAACAAACAGTCAGGTGATGTGTCCAAAGATGCTCTCCCTCGCTGATGGCCAGGGGAAGGCAGCATGAAGTAAAGCAACGCCACTTTACCCCATCAAGTATGCAAAATTAAAATGTTTGAAAATGCCGAGCATCGGAATGATTATGAAGCAGCGGGGACATGCATGTGTTGCCGTTAGAAATTATAATTGGCATCACTGCTTTAGATGAATTAATTTGGCAGGATATGTAACCTTGAAGGTGTGCATTCCCTAGCCACTCCCTGCCAGCTACACAGCCTGGAACAGCCCTTGAGCATGTGCATCCACACACATGTGGAGGTTTATGGGTCTTCATGCTTGCTTAGAATGGTGAGGATTCGGAAACAGCCCTACTGTCCCCTGATGGAAGGGTTAATAGAGAAATTATAGAGCATTGGTAAAATGCAAATAGCATTGTGCTAAATACACTAAATAGCAAAAACAAGCACCTTGACTGGACGAAGTATGGATGAAACATGATAAATCACCAAGAAGTATTCTTGAAGAAAAAATTGGCAAACTGGAAATTTAAAGTTAAGAAACATGCAAAATAATACTGTGTATGCTGCGGATTTAGGCATGTGAAGGGAAAACCAAAACATTCACTGACCTCAAACTAGTGTTTAACTCTGGGGAAGAAGGGTAGATGATGAATTAGAGAGGTACATCGGGTTCTTCAATTCTGGTGGTTGTTTTTTTTAATTAAAAATTTTTCTAACTTTTTTTTTTTTTTGGCTTTTTAGGGCCACATCCACAGCATATGGAGGTTCCCAGGCTGAGTCGAATCAGAGCTGCAGCTGCCGGCCTACACCACAGCTACATTAGATCTGAGTTTTGTCTGCAACCTACGTCACAGCTCATGGCAAAGCTGGATCCTTAACCCACTGAGGAGGTCAGGGATCGAACTGGCAACCTCATGGTTCCTAGTCGAATTCGTTTCCTCTGCCCCATGACAGGAACTCCTAAAACACTTTCTAAGTTAGAAGAAAATCTGAAGCAAATGTGGGAAAACATAAATTTGATAAAGCTGAATGTACTTTGATATTTATCCTGTTATTATCTATTCTGTTTTTGAATTCTTGAACTATTTCTAATTAAAACACACACACACACACCAGCCTCCCTTCCATTCCTTGTGCCACTTCCCAGAGGCAAACATTATTAACCACCTGTAGCTATTTCTTCCAGCAGTTACTGCTCTATCTCTAGTTAAGATGAAAATTCTACCAGTTGAAATATAATCTATTTCCCATGATGAAAGTTAATGACTGCACTAACTTATACCACTTCCTACCTCACCGCCACTATATATATATATATATATATATATATATATATATATATATATTTTTTTTTTTTTTTTTAGGGCCACAGCCACGGCACATGGAGGTTCCTAGACCAGGGGTTGAATCAGAGCTGTAGCCGCTGGCCTATGACACAGCCACAACCACAACTGCTCGGGATCCAAGCCACATCTGCGACCTATACCACAGCCCATGGCAATGCTGGATCCTTAACCCACTGAGTGAGGCCAGGGATGGAACCTGCATCTGCATGTATACTAGTTAGACTGGTTTCCACTGAGCCACGATGGGAACTCCCTACCTCCACAATTTTTAAACATATTTGCATCAAGATGTTTAGTTCCTTTGGTCCATATTGAGTTTTAAGAAAGTTTCTTGTTCCATCAATTACAGATAGTGTTTCTTGTGCCTCCACTTTCTAAGATAGGTTCTCCTTACTGTTTCCCTCCTGTTCCACTTTTTGAGACTTTTTCTTTTACTCTTTCTTTGAATGATGTGCTTTTACGTCATTCAGATTGATAACATCTGCCCTCTATTTCATAATCATAATGAAATCTCCCTGCTTTGTCTCTGAACTAATTCTAAAAGATCAGGTCAATAAGGAAAACATGTATTATTGTGATTATTTTGTGTGGTTTAAAATAGATCCAAGCAGTGAATCATGGTTTTATTTCTTTTCTCATATTGTTTTTTGCTTTTCCTGGAAATTTTAATTGCCTTTATTTTTTGAATTAGCTACCATTATTATTTATGCAAATTATTCAAATGTCCCATGTTATCAAGCACTCCACTTGAGGGGCTAATATGATTAGGACAGTTTTTTTTTTTTTTTAAACAAAAGTGAATCTAGACAAACGACTAAACTAGCCTACTAGAAATGTAAAGCCTACTACTTGAAATCATAAGCCAGCATTGTTAAATGACATGTTAAATGAATTTTTGAATTTTGGCTTTATATTAAACTAGGGTTAAAATATTTCTGGAAGAAAAAGCAATCAAGAGCAAAATGTAAATTCTGTATCTAGTAATGACCAAGAGTGTATACTTGATCTAGACTCACCACTAAATAATCCTCCTATGACATTTCACTGAGTAACTAATTTTAATTCTCTAATATTTTAATTACTGCATTATGCTGCCAGTGATTTCTGCCTACCTGTATTAGGTTTATGTTGTTGTATAACAAATTACCATAAATTTAGCTTATAGCCCCGTAAATCAGAAGTGTGGGTGGACTTAGATGGGCTAGTAACGTAGGGTCTCATAAGACCTAAATCAAGATGTTAGCTGGGCTGGGCTGTTGTCTAGAGGCTCCGAGAAAGAATCTGCTTCAAAAGCACTCAGATGGTCAACAGAATTCTTCCTTAGTGGTTTTGGGAATGAGGTCCCATTTCCTCGCTGGTTGTCAGCCAGGATTGTTTTTTTACTTCTAACGAGTGCCTGCATCTCTGATCACCTAGCCACTCCATCTTCAAATTTTGAATCTCTGACTTCAAAGTAGGGAAGGCTGTCTATTTTGAAGAGCTGCAGTGATGAGATCAAACCCACTTGGGGCTTTAATTACATGTGCAGAAATCCCATCAAAGTGGCACCTAGATTACTGCTTGATTGAATAACCAAGGTTTGGAAAATCTTGAAAATGAGGGCGTGTTTAGTATTCTGTCCACAGCTCTATCACCTTTCTTCCTATCTATCTATCTATCTATCTATCTATCTATCTATCTATCTATCTATCTATCATCTATCTATTGACCTACCTACCTAATCTGTTTCTTATCTGTCTATCTCTATGTAGTCACCAATCTATCTAAATATATGCTTATAGCTACTCCATTTATTTCCATTCCTGTGGTTCTCAGACTTTTAATAGAGTAAAAACAAAGCAAAAGAAGAAGAAAAACACGACTTTAGATAGAATATGCTCTTGATTCCCCATTGGTGGCCAAGTAGAAGAGCAAACGTCAGCCGCTAAAGGAGGGAACTCACACCAGACCGTGATGGAAGAATATTGGGTGTCCCTGTCCTCCAAGCCTGATGTTGGGGTCCAGCATCCAATCACAGAGTCTGAAGTGTGGAGATCTGACGGGAAAATGTGTGGAAGCGGGGCAGCCTGAGCACCTCTGGCTCTTCAGTCTGGGATGTCAGTAAACTTCCGGGAGTAATTTGTGAACAGTGCGCATCACTCAGTTTCTTACCTCATGAATCTGAAATACATCGTTTTCAAGAAAGGGAAAGAACGTGTAGTTTTATGGAGTGGGAACACTTGAGTGGCAGATCCTAGGATTCTGCTGTCCACTGGCATGAAGCAAATCTCCAATGGTGCCTCCTACAGACCAGTGTTTAGGGAGGCGATAAGAGAATATTGGCCCTTCTATAACTGATAGATTATATCCTGAGAGGGAATAGGTTCTGGGAAGAATAACAATGTCTGGTCCTAAGTAAGTGTGATGTACAATGCTTCTCGTGCTTTTTCCAGTTTTTTTCCCTCCAATACTTTTTGAAGAAATACCGTAGATCACATACTTCCCCATAGAGCATGGCACCTAATCTTCCCATCAACCCTCACAAGCATGTGTCTTCATTTGTTTTGCAGAGGGATAAAGAAGAGAGAGAGAAAGAAATGGAAATTAACATTCTTACGTGGCTGTTAGTTACTAAGAACTGTGAGGGACTGTTCATACTTAATTCTACTTATTCCTCACAACTCTATGAGGTAGGCTTATTGCTTTCATTTCACTGCTGAGGAAATCAACATTCAGAAATTAAACAGAACTTGCCAGGTGTCAAGCTAGAGGTAGTGAACGTGGACTTAATCCTGGCAGGTGTCCCCCAAACCTCTCTGGTGGGAGGGCATGAGGATCCCAGAGGGATGCTTTGGAGGCTCCACAGGCCTGGGGCAGATTTCATTTTCTAAATGTGTCATGTAGCCTTTTATTGGAGAGGGGTTGGGACGGGCATATACACACCGAGGTATATGCAATGATTGGCCAATGGGGACCAGCTGTAGAGCACAGAACTCCACCCAATAGTCTGTGATAATCTATGTGGGAAAAGAATCTGAAAGAAAATGAATGTGTGTACGTGAGTAACTGAATCACTTTGGTGCAGAGCAGAAAGTTAGCACAACTTTGTAAATCAACTATACTTTAATAAAACTTTAAAAAATGAAAAAAAAAAACAATAAAGTACACTCAGAGGTGTGATATCCAACTGTTAACACAACAGCGATCATCGCATATGACTCCCCCTGCCCTGCAAAATAACATAAGAGTAGCAAAGGGCTCCACCCCAGAGTTCCCTGACTCAGATTCCTCTAAACTGTTCTTGGCCCCTCCCTCCTCCCAGCCTTCCATACGCAACCAATCATCATCCAGTCCTGGGACTTCCTGAATCCCCAGTCTGAGTCAGCATCCCTGCCGCATACTCAGATAGCACTCTGTAGCATTTATGACAATAATTATTAAATTATGATTTGTGTAATTGATTTTGTTTAATGTCTGTCTCCCTGGCCAGATTTAAATTTTACAAGGGTGACAAAGATAGTTTCTTACCACCACATCTCTAACAGTGACTTATGGAGTCTATAAATAAATACCAGGTTAAATCATTTTGGTGCAGACCTCAGACCAGAGCCTTTCTTTTGTCTTTATTTAATTGAAGAGTACCCTGAGATTACAGGACATGCTGGCACGCTGTTAGCGAACTCTTAACAACGGTGACTCTGGCATGAATCAAGATTTAAAAAAAATTATAGTTGATTTACAATGTTCTGTCAATTTCTGCTGTACAGCAAAGTGACCCAGTCATACATATATACATTCATTTTCTCACATTTTCCTCCATCATGTTCCATCACAAGTGATTAGATATAGTTCCCTGTTCTATACAGCAGGACCTCATTGCCTATCTACTCCAAATGCAATAGTTTGCATCTGCTAACTCCAAACTCCCAGACTATCCCATTTCCTCCCCCTCCCCCTTCAGCAACCAATCAAGCTTTTTAAAGAGACCAGCAACAGAAAGGGAAGGGTAGTTATAGATGACTGCTATAACTACCGATGTCAAATTTGGGGACTCATCAAAATAGCCATATTGCTCTGTGATTGACCCTAGAAAATAAAGACTATAAACTTGAGTTTGTTTGTTTGTTTGTTTGTTGTCTTTTTGCCATTTCTTGGGCCGCTCCCTCGGCATATGGAGGTTCCCAGGCTAGGGGTCTAATCGGAGCTGTAGCTGCCAGCCTATGCCAGAGCCACAGCAACACAGGATCCGAGCCGTGTCTGCAACCTACACCACAGCTCACGGCAATGCCGGATCCTTAACCCACTGAGCAAGGTCAGGGATCGAACCCAAAACCTCATGGTTCTTAGTCAGATTCGTTAACCACTGTGCCATGACAGGAACTCCTATAAACTTGAGTTTGTGACGTACAACCTAGCTTCATAAAATACCTCTTTAATCTATTTTATGTAGTGAGATGTAACACGAGATTTAATTTGAAAAAGAGTTGAATAACTATTGATACCACCTCCAAAATATAGTGCTGACAACAAAAGAGGCCCTAGTTAAAATTGACTAAGTGAGAGAATGAATGAAAGCTACTTTTGATGTTATGAATTGAGTATTTTTGTACCATCTAACATGCAAATGTTGCAACTTATCCCCCAGTGTGATAGTTTTGGGAGATGGGGTCTTTGGGAGGTAATTACGTTAGATGAAGTCACGAGGCTGGAGCCCTAAAGAATGGGATGAGTGTCCTTATAAGAGTCATGAGAGAACTTGGTTTCTGTCTGCTCTGCGCCATGTGAGGACACAAGGAGAGGTCAATAGGCTGCAACTCATAAGAAGACCTCACCAGACTTGATCCTGATCTCACACTTCCAGCCTCCAGATCGATAAGAACTAAATCTCTGTTGTTTATAAGCCCCCCAGTCTATCGTAGTTAGCTATATTAGCTGGAAGTGAGAAAGCATCTGGTAAATGCCTACATTAGCCACTGTAGCCACTGCTTTCCAATTCATTCACCAGCCACCTCTGTCCCTCCTCTTGTTTTCACTTTTTCTTCTTTTTCTTCTTTATAACATCATTCCTTAAGTAATAAAGCTTTTTAGTAAAAAGCTTTAGTAAAGGTGCACCTTTACAAGGAAACTTGTTCCTCTAGAAATTATACAGACATATAGCATCCAAATTTCTCTATGAATTCTTCTCTTTGAAATGGCAACTAAGAAGCTCCTACGTGAAGAAGCCAGAAAATGTGAGACCAGTGTTAATTCTTGGTTTAAAGACAACAGAAAAAGCAATAGAGAGGCTGTTTTATTTTATGGGTTGGTTTTTTTTTTGTATTGTTTGTGTTTTGACTTTTAAAATTATTAGGATTTTCATAAATATTTGACCCTGTGGAAATAATCTCATCAACATTCTATTTCTAGGTCTATAAAGCAATTACAAGCTTGAAAGTGCTATTTTATTGTAATAAAAAGGAGAGTATTGGTGATATATAGTTCGTGGTTTATTAAAGCCAGCTTGCCTAGACTTTAAAATGAGTAATTGCCAACATAATTACTGCTTTACATTATGTGATCTGCACTTGGCTTTTTCGGTGAATCAGTCTTTCTACAGGTTTATTGGTGCTCTTGCTTGCAGAACTAGAAAATGTACTTAAATAATTTAGCACCTACACTGTTACCTGTGACTGTGAATCCACCTTCTGCAAAGTTGTCCTAGAGAGTCTTTGAGTTAAGCCCAGAACAAGATTGGCTTCTGGGGAAGTCCTGAGTAATCTCTCTTGTGCCTCT
Organism: Sus scrofa; assembly: GCF_054392235.1. Classification (NCBI taxonomy): domain Eukaryota; kingdom Metazoa; phylum Chordata; class Mammalia; order Artiodactyla; family Suidae; genus Sus; species Sus scrofa. Next base: position 73,305,561 of record NC_139393.1, read on the forward strand.
AAATGCTTAGAGTGTATATGGGTCCTAAGACCCAGATGTCACTCATGGGTATTGCCTTCTATAGAATTTGTTTTGTTCTTGTAACTTTTTAAAATTGAAGTATAGTTGATTTACAATGTTGTGTTAGTTTCAGGTGTACAGCAGAGTGATTCAGCTATTCAAATATGTTCATTAACCAGCCATCTCGTCCCCATAATACACACACACACACACACATGTTTATTTGTGTTATGTGTGTGTATATATGTATATGTATGTATATATATTCTTTTATATGTATGTGTGTATATACATGTGTAATATGTATGTATATATGTGTGTATATATATGCATTATGTGTATATATATTCTTTTATATAAAGAATCAGATTATTTTCCATTATAGGCTATTGAAAGATCTTGAGTATAGTTTCCTGTGCTATATGGTAGGTTCATGTTGTTTATTTAACACCATAGTAGGGTGTATCTTGGAAAAGTAGATTATAAGCAACCCAAGGTCATGGTGAACTTCCTCCCTTTTGTACCACTCATTTCATAGAGCAGGTGGAATACAGAAAGGAGAGACTGGCCCTGCAGGCTGCTTCGGCAGCCCTGACAGCCTGGAGAGGCACCTGTCCATTCTCCTGCCATCTAAGAGCTTGGCACTAGCTTCCTTTTGCCTCTTGGAGTTTAGTGGGAGTCAGAAAATGAAGGAATGAAGAGAGCTTTTCAGTGATATGAGCATGGTCTTTGGTGTTCTCACTAGTTGACTTTTCGGTAAGCCACCATAGCTCCTTACCTGTGGTTATCGAACCTGGTTAAGCCACTTCTATCCTGTTTTCTTGCTCTTTCACTATCCTTTGCTTTTGTCCTCATCCTGAAGTGATTGTCTCCTTTCGTGTGTAATCCCTGTATCTTGAAAGGCCTCCACTCCTCAGGCGATGACGGAGATGTGCCTCGTGGGACCTGAAAGTTCACTGCTCACTTAGGAGGTGGTGTTTTATGTCATTCCTATGGTGCATTTAAAGGTGTCATTAAAAGAACAATCCGCATTAGCACATCTTCCAGTTCTCTCTTCATTGCCTCTCTTTAGAACCGTCAGGGAAAGACAACGTAATGATAACTACTGCGGGAACTGAAGAAAAATCATTAGAAAGACACATGGCGAACAGGGAGTGGGAGACCTAGAAAGTGTGAATTAACAAGCAGACAGCAGCAAAGTTTTCAATTCTTCAAAACCCTCTCACACTGATTGCCTATATTCTGGGACTCAGGATAATTTCTCTTGTTGAAGAACAAGCTGTTTATGTGTTTTTATGGTGCATATCACCTGAGTGCGAGGTGCTCAGACATATTATTTTAGAACAAGACACAGCATTTTTATATCTTTATCGACTTAATGACCTCATATTTGCCTCTGCGGCTGATTTGTGTTCTAGTCAGGAGTCTTGAGGGATTAACCACACATAAAGTGTTGTCTCTGAGCAAGATCTTTCAGCAACTAAATTGAACTGGGCTAATTAGAATGTTAGCATAAATCACAATATTTATCTAATAATAATAATGTCTAAGAAATTTATATTCAAGGCAAATTTACAGACACATTCTTTTTTATGGAGGAAAATAGACCTCAGGTATTGACTTGCTGAGCTAAAGGCAAATGAGGCAATCTGGCCATGAACTAATAATAATATATTACACATTTATGAATTTCTCAAGTCATCTCCAGGCACTTTCACAGATATTCCTTTATCTGATTTTCAATAGTTAGAAAGGTTTTTATAGAGTCTCCCTTACCTTATCTGAACACTGGTGGCTGGGTATTATTTCTTAAAGAAAAAGTTTCAGACTTTTAAAGGTAATGCACACATAGTAATTATCCGGCATCCAGGGGTTGTATAGAAGTCCCTACAGTCAATCTCATTGATATTCTGCACTGAAACTTACAAAACAGTCACACAAAATGAGTTAAATAATAAATACAAAGAAGCTCACATCAGTTGAAGTCAGGTTTTGCCAATAAATGATTTAGGGGAAATTTTGGTTTTCAGAGATTGAGGATTTGGCATATAAATAAGGGATTACAAACTCATACAAAATATATATTAAAAGCCCCACAGTTTCACTAGCAAAAACAAAAAAAATGTTCCATAGACATCATATCAATTTCTCATGAAAAAGCAATCTCACAAAATCATCAATACATTCTCCTGTATTTTATAAAATTTTACTCATTCTGCTCACGTCTCCTGCCTCATTTTTGCACTTACATTTATGCTTTTCTCAAGAATCTTTCCCCTAGGGTCATGACTTTTAAATTTCCCATTTTTAGCTGTGAAAATAATATATGCTCTGGCGCCAGACAGATCTAGATTTTAGGTCGCAGACGTGGCTTGGATCTGGCGTTACTGTGGCTCTGGTGTAGGCCGGTGGCTACAGCTCCCATTAGACCCCTAGCCTGGGAACCTCCATATGCCATGGGTGCGGCCCTAAAAGGACAAAAGACAAAACAAACAAACAAACAAAAAAACTGGGTGCCACCATCCAGGAAACCTGAGGAGATAGGAGGTGTGTACCCTTTGTTCTTTCTCCTTTGTTGCTTCCTCTGCCTTGGAGTCCCCACAAGGGGCCTCCAACAGACATTCCTGCAACATGATTGGAGGGCTCCCCTTAGGGATGATGGCATAAGGAGCCCAAAACACATGGGCAGTTCCTTACAGTTCTGTGGAGCAGTCTTCCAGCCCTGCACTGCCTACTTTCAGATTATTTTATGCCAGAGAGAGGCCAAGGTCCATCTTGTTTAGTCACTTACTTTGGAGTTTCGGGTGCTTACAGCTGAACTCATTCTTACTGATCAAGTTTTCAATAAATGCTGGTTCTCTTGAGCTGTAGTCTCAATCCACTTTTTTAGTGGCACTCATCAACTCTCTTTGGAGGTTTCGGAACCTTCCAGTTTGGGCTTAATGATTAATTCCTTTGGTGAGTTCACAGCCTGGCTGTGGGCGCCTCTCCATGCCCCGTTGCCTAGCAGGTATTTCCTTTCTTGCAACACTTCAACGTGCTCTTGATTTACCAGCAGTTTGTTACATAAGCCATTTTTCCCCCATTCCCTTCTGCTTCATCCTACTTTCATTTCCTGCAGTCTCTTAAAGATCTTTTTAATGGTTTTGTCTTGAACTCCTTTAATTCCCCTTTTATGATTTCAGAACTCTTTTGATGTTTCATTGTGAAATACTTTTTGTTAGATTTTTTCTTTGCCTCTTCTCTTCCAACTTTTTCATCACATTTTTTCTTTTCTTTTCTTTCTTTCTTCTTTTTTTTTTTTTTGAGTATTGTTTCTCCATTTCAGAACAAGTTTTCACTTCATTGCTTTATCCAGAAGACAGTTGTGGCTTCAGAATCAAAGCTCATATATATCCTTCACAACACTCTGGATAGATTAAAACCAATGAAACGTAGCATGCATGTTATATTAACATTTATGTACACTTGAGACACAAAGCAGTACTATATATTGTATGGGTACATGCTAATGAAGAAAAAGTAAGGAAAAAATACCCTGAGGAGATAATATAATGACTATTAAAGTTGATAACAGTTGATAACGTGCAGAATCAGGGAGGGTAATGGGCTAAGATAGGAGACTTTGGTTCTATCTGTAACTTTTTAGGCAGTTTTATTGAGATATAACTGACATACAATAAACCATTCATATTTAAAGTAGACAATTTGATAAATGCTGATATATGTACGTGCCATAAACGCATCACTGCAGTCAAGATAATGAGCATATTCGTCACCTTTGTGCCCTTTTTGTAGATTCTTCTGCGGGCTCCATCTCCAGTCCCCCAACCCCCACCCCAGGCCACTCTCATCCAGGGACCACCGCTCACTATCTGTAACTATAGATTAGTTTCCACTTCTTTTTGGTCTGACTTCTATCACTAAGCATAATTATTTTGAGATTCATTAATATTTTGTGTGCCTCGTTTATTCATTTTTATCACTGAGTAATAATAGTTCATTGTATAGATATACCGTACTTTGTTCAACTATTGGTAGACAGTTTCTTTGTTTCCAGTCTTGGAACATTTTATGCAAGCCCTAGAGGAACATTTGTTTTTGTTTGCTTAAAGAAATACCTGGTAATGGCATGATTGGATCATATGGTAAGCTTATGTTTAATTTTTTCAAAAGACTGCCAAACTATCTTCCAAAGCAGTTTAGCCCTCCATGTTCCAACTAGTACTGTATGAGAGTTGCTCTAACTCCACCCTGGCACTGGCTTCTGCTATTGGGGATGTGTGGTCTCTAATAGATGATTGTGGCTTTATTGTGCATTTCCCTGATGGCTGTCTTTTCATGTGCTTATTTGCTATTTATAAATCTCCCTTAATACAATATCCCTTCAAATCTTTTGCCTATTTTTATTTAGTTATTTGTTTTCTTATCATTGAGTTCTGTAAGATCTTTAAAAATTCTGGATACAATTCCTTTGTCAGATAAGTGATTTGCTAAGACTTTCCCCCAGTATTTGGCTTATCTTTTAATTCTCTTAGCTGTACCTGAAGATCAGAATTTTATTATTTTGTTTATTTATATTTTTTTGTTTCCACAGTACAATTTTTTTCTACTGTACATCATGGTGACCCAGTTACACATACATGTACACATTCTATTTTCTCCCATTATCATGCTCCATTATAAGTGACTAGACATAGTTCCCAGTGCTACACAGCAGGATCTCATTGCTAATTCATTCCAAAGGCAATAGCTGGCATCTATTAACCCCAAGCTCCCCAACCGCCCCACTCCCTCCCCCTCCCCCTTGGCAACCACAAATCTATTCTCCAAGTCCATGATTTCCTTTTCTGCAGAAAGGTTCCTTTGCGCTGTATATTAGATTCCAGATATAAGTGATATCACATGGTATTTGTCTTTCTCTTTCTGGCTTACTTTGCTCAGGATGAGAGTCTCTAGTTCCATCCATGTTGCTGCAAATGGCATTGTTTCATTCTTTTTGAGTAGTATTCCATTGTGTATATATGCCACATCTTCCTAAGCCAGTCATCTGTCAATGGACATTTGGGTTGTTTCCATGTCTTGGCTGTTGTGGATAGAACTGCAATGAACATGCGTGTGTATGTATCTTTTTTAAGGAAAGTTTTGTCTGGATATATGCCCAAGAGTGGGATTTCTGGGTCATATGGTAGTTCCATGTACAGATTTCTAAAGTACCTCCATACTATTTTCCATAGTGGTTGTACCAGCTTACATTCTCACCAACAGTGAAGGGGGGTTCCCTTTTCTCCATACCCCCTCCAGCACTTGTTATTTGTGGACTTATGAATGATGGCCATTCTGACTGGTGTGAGGTGGTATCTCATGGTAATTTTCATTTGCATTTCTCTAATAATCAGGGATGTTGAACATTTTTTCATGTGCTTGTTGGCCATATGTGTATTTTCCTTGGAAAAATGTCTATTCAGGTCTTTTGCCCATTTTTCCATTGGGTTTTGGCTTTTTTGCTGTTGAGTTGTTTAAGTTGCTTGAATATTCTGGAGATTAAGCCCTTGATAGCTGCATCATTTGAAACTATTTTCTCCTATTCTGTAAGTTTTCTTTTTGTTTTCTTTGCTATGCAAAAGCTTTTCAGTTTGATTAGGTCCCATTGGTTTATTTTTGCTCTTATTTCTGTTTCTTCAGGAGACTGATGAGAAAATATTCATAAGGTTGATGTCAGAGAGTGTTTTGCCTATATTCTCTTCCAGGAGTTTGATTGTGTCTTGTCTTATTTCTACGTCTTCAAGCCATTTTGAGTTTATTTTCGTGCATGGTTTGAAGGTGTGTTCTAGTTTCATTGATTTGCATGCAACTGTCCAGGTTTCCCAGCAGTACTTGCTGAAAATATTGTCTTTTCCCCATTTTATGCTCTTGCCTCCTTTGTCAAAGGTTAATTGACCATAGGTGTCTGGGTTTATTTCCGGGTTCTCTATTCTGTTCCATGAGTCTCTATGTCTGTTTTGGTACCAGTACCACACTGTCTTGATGACTGTGGTTTTTTAATATTGCCTGAAGTCTGGGAGAGTTATGCCTCCTGCTTGGTTTTTGTTCCTCAGAATTGCTTTGGCCGTCCTTGGTCTTCTGTGGTTCCATATAAATTTTTGGATTGTTTTTTCTAGTTCTGTGAAAAATGTCATGAGTAATTTGATAGGGATTGCATTGAATCTGTAGATTGCTTTGGGCAGTATAGCCTTTTTTACAACATGAATGTTTCCAACCCAAGAGCATGGAATCTCTTTCTGTTCTTTCCTTTTTTTTTTTTTTTTGTCTTTTTGCCTTTTTTAGGGCCACTCCCACTGCACATGGATGTTCCCAGGCTAGGGGTCTAATCAGAGCTGTATCTGCCAGCCTGCACCACAACCACAGCAACATGGGATCTGAGTCGTGTCTGTGACCTACACCACAGCTCATGGCAATGCTGGATCCTTATCCCACTGAGCAAGGCCAGGGATCGAACCCACAACCTCATGGTTCCTAGTTGGATTCGTTAACCACTAAGCCATGACGGGAGCTCCTGGAATATCTTTCCATTTCTTTACCTCTTCTTTAATTTCCTTGGTTAATCTTTTATAGTTCTTGGTGTTTAAGTCAAGAACTACCTCCTTGGTGAGGTGTATTCCCAGCTACTTGATTTTTGGGGGTGTAATTTTAAAAGGTATTGTATTTTTGTATTCATTTTCTAATATTTCATTGTTAGTTGTACAGAAATGTGACTGGTTTCTGAATGTTAATCTTGTATCCTGCTACTTTGCTGAATCTGTTGATCAGTTCAAGTAGTTTTGGGGTTGAGTCCTTAGGGTTTTCTATATGTAGTATCATGACATCTGCATACAGTGACATTTTTACCTCTTCTCTTCCTATTTGGATGCCTTCTATTTCTTTTGTTTGTCTGATTGCTGTGGCTAGGACTTCCAGTACTATGTTGAATAACATTGGTGAGGGTGGAAATCCCTGTCTTGTTCCAGATTTTAGTGGGAAGGATTTCACCTTTTCTCCATTGAGTATTATATTTGCTGTGGGTTTGTTATAAATGGCTTTGATTATGTTAAGGTATGTTCCCTCTATACCCACTTTGGTAAGAGTTTTGATCATGAATGGATGTTGGACTTTGTCAAATGCTTTCTCTGCATCTATTGAGATGATCGTGTGGTTTTTGACTTTTCTTTTGTTAATGTGGTGTATGACATTGATTGATTCATGTGTGTTGAACCATCGTTCACCTGGGATGAATCCCACCTGGTTGTATGTGTGATCTTTTTAATATGTTGTTGGATTTGGTTGGCTGAAATTTTGTTGAGAATTTTTGTGTCTATATTCATCAAAGATGTTGGCCTATAGTTTTCTTTTTTGGTGGTATCTTTGTCTGCTTTTGGAATTAGGGTGATGGTGGCATCATAGAATGTCTTTGGGAGTGTTCCTTCTTCTTCAACCTTTTGGAAAAGTTTAAGGAGGATGGGTATACGTTCCTCCTTGTATGTTTGGTAGAATTCACCTGTGAAGCCCTCTGGTCCGGGACTTTTATTTGTAGGGAGTATTTTTATGACATATTCAATTTCATATCTAGTGATCAGTCTGTTCAGTTGATCTATTTCTTCCTGATTCAGTTTTGGCAGGCGGTAAGTCTCTAGAAAGTTGTCCATTTCTTCCAGGTTGTCAAATGTGTTGGCATATAATTGTTCATAGTATCCTCTCATGGTTTTTTGTATTTCTGTAGTATCCATTGTGACTTCTCCTTTTTCATTTCTGATTTTGTTTATTTGGGTTTTTTCTCTCCTCTTCTTGGTGAGTCTAGCCAGAGGTTTGTCAATTTTGTTTACCTTTTCAAAGAACCAGCTGTTGGTTTTATTGATTTCTTTGGTTGTTTTTTGAATCTCTATTTTATGGATTTTCTCTTGGATCGTTATGATTTCTTTCCCTCTGCTAACTTTAGTTTTTTGTTGTTGTTGTTGTTCTTCTTCTTTTTCTAATTCATTAAGGTGTTGGGTTAAGTTGTCAATGTGAGATTTTTCTTCTTTTTTGAGGAAGGCCTGTATTGCTATGAATTTCCCTCTGAGCACTGCTCTTGCAGCATCCCATGGATTTTTGAGTGGATATGTCTTCATTATCATTTGTCTCGAGGTATTTTTTAATTTCCTTCTTGATTTCCTCATTGACCCATTGGTTTTGTTTTGTTTTTTTTTTTTCTTTTTGCCATTTTCTTGACCACTCCAGTGGCATATGGAGGTTCCCAGGCTAGGGGTCAAATCGGACCTGTAGCCACCAGCCTGCACCAGAACCACAGCAACTTGGGATCCGAGCCACATCTGCAACCTACACTACAGCTCACAGCAATGCTGGATCCTTATCCCACTGAGCAAGGCCAGGGATCAAACCCACAACCTCATGGTTCCTAGTCGGATTTGTTAACCACTGAGCCATGACAGGAATTCTGACCCATTGGTTTTTTAGCAGCATGTTGTTTAGTCTCCATGAAGTAGGTTTTTTCTCATTTCTTTTCCTGTGGTTGATTTCTAGTTTAATGCCATTGTGGTCAGAGAAGATACCTGAAGTAATTTCTATACTCTTAAATTTGTTGAGGTTAGCTTTGTGCCCCAGTATGTGTTCAATTCTTGAGAATGTTCCATGTGCACTTGAGAAGAATGTGTATTCTTATTTATTTTTTTGGATGTAATGTCCTGAAAATGTCAATTAAGTCTAACTTTTCTATTGTGTCCTTTAGGATCTCTGTTGCCTTATTGATTTTCTGTCTAGAGGATCTGTCCATTGATTTGAGTGGGGTGTTAAAGTCTTCTACTATGATTGTATTCCCATCAATTTCTCCTTTTTATGTCTGTTAGTATTTGTTGGAGGGTGCTCCTATATTAGAGCCATATATATTGACGATTGTAATATCCTCTTCTTGAATGGATCCTTTAACCATTAAATAGTGTCCTTCTTTGTCTTTCCTTATGGCCTTCATTTTAAAGTCTATTTTGTCTGAGATGAGTATTGCTACTCCTGCTTTCCTGTCTTGTCCATTGGCATGAAATATCTTTTCCCATTCCCTCACTTTCAATCTATATATGTCCTTTGCTCTAAGGTGAGTTTCTTGTAGACAGCAGATTGAAGGTTTTTGCTTTTTTATCCAATCTGCCACTCTGTGTCTTTTGATTGGAGCATTTAGTCCATCGACATTTAAGGCGATTATTGATAGATACATATTTATTGCCATTTTAAACCCTGTTTTCCAGTTAATTCTATGTTTCTCCTCTTTTCTTTTTTGGGTTGGATGGTTTCTGTTTATTTCATGCTTGAGTACTTTTCAGTTTTTGTGAATGAATGTTAAAAATTTAAGTAACATTTATCATTTTTTTTCTTTTCTCGATTGTGATTTTGATCTCATATCTATGAAATCATTACTTAACCTATGGCCACAAAGAGTTTCTCCTATATTCTTTTCTATTAATTTTGAGTTTTAGGTGTTACATTTAAAGTTAATTTTTATAGTAAAAAAAGTTTATTTTTAAAGTTTTTGCAGAAGGATATCCAATTGTTATAGCCCCATTTGTTGGTAAGGCAATTCTTTTTTTTTTTTTTTTTTTGATCTTTTTTAGGGCCACACCCACAGCATATGGAGGTTCCCAGGTTAGGGGTGTAATCGGAGCTGTAGCTGCCAGCCTATGCCACAGCCTATGCCACAGTCACAGCAACTTGGGATCCAAGCCATGTCTGCAACCTTCACCACAGCTCATGGCAATGCTCGATCCTTAACTCACTGAGTGAGGCCAAGAATCAAACCTGAAATCTCATGGTTACTAGTCCAGTTCATTAACCACTGAGCCATGATGGGAACTCCAGACAATTCTTTCTGCACCGAATTTCCTGTGTAATGAGAGAAAGAGAGAGAGATGTTTCTAGACTCTGTCTTTTGTTCTATTAATGTATTTTTCTATCTTTATTCAGATCTCACTGTCTTAATTACTATAGCTTACTTATTACTTATTACTATAGCCTTTAGTTCATGGAATGTTTCTCTTTCAACTTTTTTTTTTTTTTAATCTAGAGTGTTTTGGCTATTCTAGGTCCATTGGATTCCCACATGAATTTTAGAACAGCTTTAAAATTTTTACAATAATCCCTACTGGGATTTTAATTGGAATTGTTTTAAGTCTATAGGTCAATTGGGAGAGAATTGAAATTTTAATAATATTCATTATTCCTATCTGAAAACGTGGCATAACTCTCAATTTAATTTCTCTCATAAATATTTGGTGGTTTTCAGGGTATTAGTCTTGCTCATCTTTGGTCAGATTCTTGCCCAAGCATTTCATATTCTTGATATTATCATAAATGGTACTGTTTTGAAATTTCAAATCATCAGTGTCTGTTGCTAATATGTAGATACTAATAAATTTTTGAATATTGATCTTTTATCATATAACCTTGCTAAGCTCAATTATTTTTGTGGCTTTTCTATTAGATTCCATTGGATCCATTGGAAAATCCATTAGATTCTCTGCATAGACTATAATGCCATCTGGGAATAAAGACAACTTTACTTCTTAGGTCCTAATTCTTTTTTTTTATTTCCCCAATACATTATTTTTTTTCTACGATACATATTGCCCTCTTGTTTTCATTTTCCTAATGTCTGAAAGACATCTTTTAACATTTCTTAGAGTGAGGACTGCTGGTTATGAATTATTTTACCATTAGTATGACTGAAAAAATTTCACTTATTTTTGAAAGATATTTTCACTGTAGCTAGTTTTCTTTTCTTTCAGTACTTTAAGGTTTGTTCCATCTTATTCTCATTTGCATAGTTTCCAAAGAGAGATCTATGGCCATTGTTTTCTTTTACCTCTGTATGTTTTATGTGTTGTCATTTTTGTTTTCTTTTAAAATTTCTTCTTTATTACTTGTTTTGAGCAAATAGATTATGATGTGCTTTGGTTTGTAGTTTTCTTCATTTTGTTTTTGATTTTGTTTTTTTTTTTGGTTGGTATTCATTCATCTTTTCGGATCTGAGTGTTTTACGTTTCAGGCAATATTTCTTCCAATATAGTTTTTGTTTCCCCTTCTCCACCTTCTCCCTAAGGTACTATAATTAGGTACAGATTAAGTTTCTTGAAGCTGTTTCATAACTCAATGATACTAATTTCATTTTTTACAGAAGGATTTCTCTTTGTCTTATTTGGATAGTTTCTCTTTCTATACCTTCCAAGTTGCCAATCTTCCTTTCTTTTTTTTTTTTTTTTTTTTTGTGGGGAGGATAGTCTTTAATCTGGTTAATCCCATCCAGTATATTTTTTTATCTATGATTAATCTCACTCAATAGGTTGTTTTCATGTCTAAAAGATCACTTGGGGGTCATTCTTATATTTTCAATGTCTCTAATTAAGTTTTTGAACATATTGAATACAGTTCTAGTAGCCTGACTATAGTTTTAGTATACCTGTCTGGTAATTCTAATATCTGGGTCAGTACTGGTTCTGTCTCGATTAACTTTTCTCATTGTGAGTGGTATTTTGTCACTTCTTTGCATGTCTGATGATTTTGGAGAAGCTTCCAGGCACTGCCATTTTCTTTACTTTGTTGGGCTTGATAGTTTTTTCTTAGAGTATAGTTGGTTTACAATGTTGTGTCAATTTCTGCTGTATGGAATTGTGACCTAGTCATTCTTTTTCTCATAGGTACTTTTGTCTCTAAATATTCTTAAACTTTCTACCTAGATTCAGTTAAGTTACTAGGAAATAGATTCTTGGGTCTTGGATCTAATTTTTTTTTTTCAGATGGGATACGAAATAGTACTTTATTCAATTAGCCTGTCAATTTTAGGTTTATCTAGTTTAACTAATGGGAACAATTACAATTCCCCAACCTGACTGAGAAGCCAAGTATGTTTTTTCTAATCTTAAAGTGTTGTTTTCCTTAGTCTTGGACAGTTTCCATACATGTATTGTCCGGTCCATAAGTCAGTTATATAATTGTCTATCTTATCTGCCTTCTCGACTGATCATAAACTTCTTGAAGGCAGAAACAGCCCCCATAACATACAGCCTGACAAAATGTACCCACTCAATAAATACTTGTTAATAAAATACACAGGACAGGGACCTAAATACTGAAAGTATAGGCTAAATAAGTGAGATATACTTTCAGTGTATAAGTTCAGAAGTGAGTGTGATTGCTTCCAATTTGTACTCAATAAATATTTACTGAAAGAATAAAGAAGTCCAATGTTACATTCATTTACCAAATTTGTGTCAGGTAAATGAATATAACATTGTGTCTAAAATTGTCTAAAATTTAGGATTCAGATTTCCATGGCATCATTCTGAATTCCTAAAATATAGATAAAACAGAGAGATACCCTAGAATTGAGATTAAACATAACTCACAGAGTACCTTAAATATTTATAAAAACCACATTCTTTTTTCTAATATTTAAAATTGTCTTCTTCTGGAGGGAGGAGGCCACCTCTTGCTTGAATACTTTTCTAGCTCTTGAATTATGCTAAATACGAATATAATAGTGAATCCTCTTTGGTGTTATAGGATCAATGACTTCACCTTCTTTTCTGTCACCATTCTCATAGTGTAATAGGCTCAAATGTTGACAAGCCTTATTTGGGAACCCACTGAACAGCTCAACTTCCTGAAATCATGATTTTAATCAACCATTCCTGGTCCAATACATTGGAAAATAATCATGTTTAAGGAAAAGCCACATTTATTTCTGGATTTTGTTAAAACAAGTTCTTTCTAAAAATGAAGTTGGTGATCTTTATGTCATAGGATCTTTATGGGGCATAAAAGAGCTATTATGTGCCAAAAGCCTGGCATATAGTTATTGTCAAATAAAAGCTAGTTCTGCTTTCACAAAAAGGTTTTTGTACTATTCAAGCTATAGCCAAACTATAAAACAGAGGAGTATGGCAATGGAAGTTACCTTTTCCATTTGGTATAGGTGGGAAGGAGAGAGCGCGAGAGAGCCAGACATTTGCTTAATATCAAACTGTGGATGCTCATCATTAGGTGAGCAATAATCCATGGGAATGCACACTGGGCGCTTGAGGAACAAAGCCTGAAGTGTCCTTTCACTTTATAATCCAAGGACAACTTTAAATAAAATTAGTACATCTGGGAAAAAGAAGGAGATAAAAAGGTTTCTAGTTTTAGTAGTTAATGACCACAACCTTGGTAGGGTGGGGTGTGGGAGGTCATTGCTCCTCTGGGGTAATAAGTAGAATATCCACTCTGGGCTGAAGTCCCCACCTCTTGAGGTGCTTTCAACATAGAACTGTCACTGACTTAAAAAAATAGTGTTATTCTTCCATCATTTCAGCCTCTCTGGACGTAAAAAGAGGCTCTGCCTTCAAAGGAATAGCTAGAAGGTATGGGCCACCCTGCACCCAGAACTAGAAAGAACAGGATGGAGACAGAACTTGCAAGGCATAAGATGCCTGATTCAGTAAACTCGTTCAGTCTTGCCTTTTGTTTTACTGCTCGTTTGAAGCTGTTAAAAACGATTTATACTTTCTAAATGCAAAACACCACAAAATATTTTTAGTCCATTTGGTTAGCAATTTGGTTTTCCAGCTTCCTCTTCATTTTCTGTATGTATAACACCTTGGTCTCTTTGGATTTTATTGTTTTACTTGTCTCTTTCACCTCTGGTATGTTCTCAACCCAATTAGCACCTTATTTATTTTTTGAATCTTTGTTCTTAATGTAGAATACTGTGGTTCTTAATGCAGAATGTCATGCAGTTACATCTTTTCTGTATGCCTAACCTTTATTTCATGCTATTATTAGCCTTTAACATAATATTTTTTCTCCGTTTTCACTGGCGTGTTTGACAATTCCCTATTTAGCATCATCTGGAAATTTCATTAATGTAAGTCTTCTTCCAGATCATTAATAAAGCTGTAACTCAAACTGCAGCTGACATCCATTCCCATGGCTCCCTCTGGTCATCTTTTTGCAGTTCATCGCATTGCCCTTTATCATCTTTTTCCTTTTCTTTTTTTTTTTGAGGATTTGCCAGCCCCTTTCCAATCCTCCACATATTGCTTATACCCAAGTCATTTTAAATTAATTTTGTGACTGTATTTCAGAACCTGGTAGAGTGCCTTGCATAAAGTAAGCACTAGATAAACATTAGTAGAACTAAATTAGGTCACCAGGCCAGCTATGTTCTTTACTCAGTGTGATTGAGTCTCCCTATCTCTCCAAAAAAAAAGAAGAAGAAGAAGAAGGAAGAAGAAAAATCTTTTTTTTTTTTTTTTTTTTGCTTTTTTAGGGCTGCACTGTGGCATATGGAGGTTCTCAGGCTAGGGGTTGAATCAGAGCTGTAGCTGCCAGCCCACACCACAGTCACGGCAACACTGGATCCGAGCTGTGTCTGCAGCCAACACCACAGCTCATGGCAAGTCTGGATCCTTAACCCACTGAGTGAGGCCAGGGATTGAACCTGCGTCCTCATGGATGCTAATCAGATTTGTTAACCTCTAAGCCATGACAGGAGCTCCCCATATGTCTCTTTTCAACAGACTTTTGAAACAACTTTTAGCACTTTCTCTAGTCCTTTTAAATAATTAAGGATGCTCCATTTCTTTTTATAATTTAGATACTCTTTTAATGCCGGCACCAATGTAGATAATAAACAAAGAAGATATCCAAATAGTGTGTGTGTGTGTATATATACATATATATACACATATATGCATACATATATTCTATAGTAACTTTAATATTAATTAGTTTTAAGGATGTCCTTGAAACCTGACCAAGTTCCTAATAGGAGTTGAGATATCTTATAATAAATCTGTATTTATAGTATGACCAAAACAAATTTTCACAGGACAAACAAGAACGCAAAGAGAAAGAAGAGGAGTTCCGGCATGGCTCAGTGGTCAACAAATCTTAGCATCATGAGGATGCTGGTCAGATCCCTGGCCTTTCTCAGTGGGTTAAGAATCTGGCATTGCCTTGAGCTGTGGTGTAGGTCGAAGACGTGGCTCAGATCTGGCGTTGCTGTGCCTGTGGCGGAGGTCAGAGGCTTACAGCTCCGATTCAGCCCCTATCCCGGGAACCTCCATATGCCGTGGGTGCAGCCTTAAAATGACCAAAAAAAAAAAAAAAAAGAGAGAGAAAGAGAAGAAAATGTATTTTTCAAGATCTTCTAAACCATATCAAGAAGAAAGTCTAACTTCAGAAGTTAGACTAAGGTTGAATTCTGACTCTGTTACTCATGAGATAAATGGCTTCAAGCAAGTTCTGTCACCCCTTTCAGCATCGGTGTCTTGATCAACAATACAGGGATGATGCTATTTAACCCTATGAGGTTTTGTAAACTCTGGGCATGTGACAGGCTCTGGACCTATCCCTGCCCCTTTCCCTGATTGCCGGAAGTGGTCCCTCTGCCCCATTGGGCAAGCCTGAAATTTAGAAGAGACCTGTGATTGGCTGCTTCTTTACCTCCCTGACCAAATGATAGCAAGTCCTACTGCCATTGTCTCACCTTTACCCGCTGCCACTTCGGGATCATGCCCCTGGTCGCTGCAACGGACGTGAAGACTCCCTGCTTCAATCCAGCCTTCCTTCAGTTAATTAACTACGGAACAGCCGGATTTCACCTTTTAAAAATGCAAATCAGATCCTGACACTGCATTGCTTAAACCTTGCAGGGACTTTTCACCGTCTTAAAATAATATCCAACCCTCGTATTTACTTATGATCTGGCTGCTTCCCTCAGACCGGAAGCTCTGAGAGGCAGGGACCGGTACAAGTCATTGCAACACACACCTGGCGCCATTGCCTGATACACAGGGCACACTCACAAATAGTCGCTGCTTGAAGGAACACTCTGCACTACTGCAGCAAGAGGGAAAGACTTTTCTCCCAATTGATCCTATACTCCCCCTCTAAGTCAGGGTTCTAAAACAGACGGTTCAAAGACATCTAGCAGCGAGAAATGGTGGAACTATGGTTACTCCTCCATGGGTCCCACCTTCATTATCCAGACGCTGACATTTAATAATCATGGAGGATTCAAAAATGCAGTTCTTATAGATGAAAGTAACTATTTGTTACAGAGGAGGGGACTGGAATAAAAATGGAGAATCCTTTGATGAACATTACATTCAAATCATTAGCATTTCATATAGATGTAATTGCTCCCTCAGAAATAGATTAAATATACACAGCATTTTAAATGACATTTTTACATTGTTAAAGCTCAGTTGATTATAAAGCGTGAGTGTTTTAAACCGGGCATGCTTCCTCTCCATCAATCAGTGTTATCCTGACCATCTTTTTTAATAAGATTATTTGCTAATGGAAAACTAAAATGTGCAACCCCTGAAGCAGCATTAATGCAGGGGATGATCAAGTGACAGCTCATCCACAGTTTGATTCTCTCTCCAGGACACGGTGTCTGGAGAAATTTGTTTTCCTTCGTTCTCACACACCAGTACAGCTTCTGCTAATGGATATTTTTTTTTTTCCCAGTGAAGAGTCATGAGTGCCTCCAAGCTTTGAGGTGCTAATCATTAGCAGTTAAGAAGTATCTTAGAGAATGAACTCTGGCATTCTCCCCAAAAGCTGAAGGTTGAGATGCTGCAGGGCTATTTTGGATGCAGGATGTTGACATTTATACTCACTCAAATTAGGAACATAATATATTAAGTTGACAAAAAAAGTAAAGTCATCAGACTTTCAACAGGCACACTGAGTAGACAGCTCAACTGGGTGCATTTCATTAGCCAAAAACTTCTAATGGGCTAGTTACCCGAACAATTTTTTGTAAGAGCTCAGGACGATGCATGATGAAAATCAACTACGGGGGAAAAAATAGAGGAACACACAGAATATCCAAAGGCAAATGTATTTTAATTTAAAAAATCTGAGAATGGCGATATGTTTTGTGGGTTGGGAATGGGACAGAGACCTGGGAAGGAAACCAGGCATGTTTAGAAATGCTGAGAATCATTGGAAAGTTATCACGAAATGCATTAACTCATCATAAGTGTTACCTATACTTCTTGCCAACTAAATAGTGTGTTTTCTTCATAAGCATTCACTGTAAAAGAAGCATTTATATATAGCAGGAAAGATATTGAATTCAAAATGTGAAAACTTGTTTAAAACATAGAAAAGATGTTGGGTCGGAACACTTCGGTCATAGTCCGAGGAACAAACATTAGAGAGAGCGCAGACCTTCATTTCTGACATTTAAAAGCAGGCCCTTGAGTTCCCATCATGGCTCAGTGGAAATGAATCCGAACTAGCATCCATGGGACACAGGTTCAATCCCTGGCATTGCTCAGTGGGTTAAGGATCCAGCATTGCTATGAGCTGTGGTGTAGGTCACAGATGTGGCTCTGATCTGGCGTTGCTGTGTCTGTGGTGTAGGGCAGCAGCCAGAGCTCCAATTTGACCCCTAGCCTGGGAAGCTCCAGGACGGCCTGAAAAATACAAAAAACATATATCATTAAAATATATTTAATTTAATTAATTTAACAAAAATTAGGATGTTGACCATAAACAAAACTTCAGAAAATTCACCAAAGCTGAAAGAGGACCAAAAGTGTTTTTTAATCAATTGTAATAAAAGGATAGATTTGAAAAATAACTATTTAAAAAGATTTTAAAAATATAACCATGTGGAAATTTCAGATTTTTCTCTTAATCCTTGAGATAATAAGGAAATCAAAACTCAACTGTAATACACCTGGAAGGATTGATGAAAGATGACAATCCAGAACCAAAAGTGTACATCTAAAGTCATGCTCAAAGGAAGTCATAGCACTAAATAATTTACTAAAAAAACAGAAAGATAATTAAACTTCTAACGTAGAAAAGCAAAGAAATAGTTAAGAATGATAAAAACAAATTTTAATGAATGGGAAATTTGAAAAATTATAGAACTAAGAAGTAAATCTAAATACTGGGTAACAGAAAAAAGACCATAATTGGTTTTTTTTGTTTGTTTGTTTGTTTGCCTTTTTGCTATTTCTTGGGCCGCTCCCGCGGCATATGGAGGTTCCCAGGCTAGGGGTCTAATCGGAGCTGTAGCCACCGGCCTACGCCAGAGCCACAGCAACGCGGGATCCGAGCCGCATCTGCAACCTACACCACAGCTCACGGCAACGCCGGAGCGTTAACCCACTGAGCAAGGGCAGGGACCGAACCCGCAACCTCATGGTTCCTAGTCAGATTCGTTAACCACTGCGCCACGACGGGAACTCCAACATAATTGTTTTTAAGTCAATTACTAGTTGACTTAATTGGAGTAAAGGGAGAAAGCCAAATACAAAAAAAAAAAAGTGGACAGAAAGTGCCCATGCAGTAGAAACTGTAAGCATCAAAAGAGTCTGTTTTTTCTCAGCTCTATACGAACGTAATAAAGTATATGGATGAAGAGGATGAAATAAATAAAACAGATGTATAGAAAATTTCTTCAGACCAACTTCTATAACAGAGGTGAATTCAAAGCACAATTCTTCTGAAATGTTAAATAATAGATAACTCCAGTGCTGTTCTAACTGTTTCAGAGCATAGAAAAATGGAGGAAAGTTTCGGTGTTATTTTAACGAAGCTCTCATTTCTAGAGGAGAACCTGCTTCCTTGCCTTTCCAACGAATTCTAGAGGAATTCATTTTTGTCCAGTGTCGTCTTCTGTCTTCTTTTTTTTTTAATTTTTAAAAAGTTTTATTTATTTATTTATTTATTTATTTATTTTGCTTTTTTTTTTAAGGCTGCACCCACAGCATATGTAAGTTTCCAGGCTAGGGGTCAAATCAGAGCAAAAGCCACTGGCTGACGTCACAGCCACAGCAACTTCGGATCCAAGTCGTGTCTGCAACCTTTACCCCAGCTCACGTCAATGCCCAATTCATAACCCACGGAGCAGGGCCAGGGATCAAACCAGCATCCTCATGGATACTAGTCAGGTTCATTTCCACTGAGCCACAACAGGAACTCCTTCTTCTGTCTTCAAAGCCACCAATCACGTCACTCTCCTCTGCCTTTCTGATATCTCTTCTCTTCACATCCCTTTCCCTGACTCCTGCCTCCCTCCTTCACTTAGGAGAACGCTCATGATTACCTTAGGTCCACTTGAATAACCCAGGATAATTTCCCATGTTAAGATCCTTGAATTAATGAAAAGTCCCCTTTGCCATGTAAGGTAATAGGTTCTGTGGATTAGTTTGGGATCATCTTTGGGAGCTCACTATTCTGCCTCCTACACTGTCGTGCCGAAACATTAATACACTGCCAAATATCAATGTATTTGACATCACCATATGCTGGCTGATGGTGGGTCAAAAGGCACACTCAGACGCTGCTGAAGGTAGGTGAAACCTTTATGCACAACCATTTGGATTATCCACAAGATGGCAACTGCTCTTCCAGAAATTTCTCTTACAGATTCACCTAGACAGGGTAAAGATGATTGTACATATTAGGGCTTTCACTGTAGCATTTTTGGTAACATCAAGGAATTGAAAATAAGTAAACCATTGCCCCAAAGAACTGCCTCACTAAGCTAGGGTACACTGACAAAATGGAATATGCTGCAGGCTGTCAGGAAAGGTGTTTTTCTCTTTGAATTGAGATGGAAAAAAATCACCAAGATGCAAATCATGTGTCATTGTTTATGAGAGGTGGTTTTTTTGTCTTTTTTTTTTCCCTCACATTTTAACATCTCTGAAATCAGAAAGTGTCTTTCAAATAATGGCCTGTCATATTTAAATGGCAGAATATTTTTTGCTTTCAGAACAGTAAAATAATACTTGTGTGTCTTTCTGGTCAGTGAGAACTTGAACTTCAGGGAATACTGTTTTAAGTTAAAAAAAAAAGTTCAGATTAGTGTGTAACTCTGTATCATATGTGCAACAGAATGAATATGTGTAAAAATACACATTTCCCCTCATTATTAAATCATTAGCATTAGCATTCAAACAACGTTTTTATTTCTCCCATTTAAAAAAAAAATCTCCTTTTGATCACATTTTCTCTCTCTAGTTATTACCTCTCTTCTTGGCTTCCTTTTACAGCAAATCTCCTCGAGAGACTTAATCTATATACATTTTCTCAAGTTTCTCTCCTGCTTCTAACTCCTAAATCCATTCTAATTCGTTTTGGTCCCGCTAAAATGCTTCTCATCAATATCGCCATTGACCTTGGTCTTGATAAATCGTTTAGCAGCTTGAGATACAATTGTCAGGTCTCCTTGAAATATGTTCCTTCTCTTGGCTTCCAGGACATCTCACACTGCTTTCCTCCTCCCCGTTGCTGCTCCTTCTCTGTTTGCATTTTCCTCCTTATCGTTTTCACTGTGGGAGGATCCCAGGGCTCCACCTAGATCCTTTCTTTACACTCACTTTTGTTGGGGTCGCCTCCAAACTCCAGCTTTGAGTACCATTGGTTTGCCTTTGATGCTCAAATTCTTACCTCCACCTCAGGTCTGTTGAGTGATTTCATAGCCATATATCCAACTGTTTGCTTAATGTCTCCAGTTGGATGTCTAATAAGTATCTCAGGCTTAGGGGAGCTAAGACCGAACTTCTCATTTTGCCCATAAAGTCATGGCCCCCTTCAGGCTTCCTGTCTCAGTTACTGACACCTCCATTCCTTCTTCTGTTCCAGCTAAAACTCCCAGAGGGGGTCTTGATTCCCAACTTCCTTTATCAGCCCACTTCCAAGCCATAGTCTGTTCTTGTTGCCTCTGCCTTCAAAGCCTACCCAGAATCTCACCATTTCTCACCACCTCCTTTCTGCCTTATCATCTAAACCACCGTTCATCATCTTCTGAGTGAATTCTTTTCCTTTTTCTTTTCTCCTCCTTCTTCTTCTTCTTCTCTTTTTTTTTGGGGGGGGGCGGGGGCTGCCCTATAGTGTATGGAACTCCTGGGCCAGGGATCAGATCCGAGCCACAGTTGCAACCTATGGCTCAGTTATACCTCCTGACCCTTAACCCACTGCACCTGGCCAGGTATCGAACCTGTGTCAGATGCCACTGATCCCATTGTGTCACTGTGGGAACTCCTTGACTGAATTCTTACAATGCCCTTCTTAGTATTCTCCCAAGCCTTGCTCCTCTTCAGGCTCTTCTCAACGGAGCATCCAGGATATCTCACGAAAATGTAAGTCAGATCATGTCACTCCTTGCTCAAAACTCCCTTATGGCTCTCTCTTTCCTTCAGAATCAAAGCCAAGTTTATTATAGTGGCACATCTAAGGTACACTGTGTACTTTGACCTCATTTCCCATTCTTTGCTCCCAAACTCTGTCTTCCTAATTACTCTTCCACAAAACTATCTGTCCTCCATTAAGTCTGCTCAAATATCACTTTGTCTGTAAAGCTTTATTCTGGCCACCCATTTCTGCATCTTCCCAAGACTTTCGTCTCCTGTTCCCCATTTGAATTTTCTCCATAGCAGTCATCATCTTTTAATAAACTAGAAAACTGCATATTTATCTTATAGATTGCTTGTCTCCCTACACTAGAATGTAGATTTCTTTTTCTTTTTTTTTTTTTTTTTTTTTTTTTTTTTTTGTCTTTTTGCCATTTCTTGGGCCGCTCCCGCGGCATATGGAGGTTCCCAGGCTAGGGGTCGAATCGGAGCTGTAGCTGCCGGCCTACGCCAGAGCCACAGCAACACAAGATCCGAGCTGCGTCTCCGACCTACGCCACAGCTCACTGCAATGCTGGATCGTTAACCCACGGAGCAAGGCCAGGGATCGAACCTGAAACCTCACGGTTCCTAGTCGGATTTGTTAACCACTGCACCACGACAGGAACTCCTAGAATGTAGATTTCTTGAAGGCAAGGAATATCAACTCTTTTGTTTTTTGATATATGCACCGTATTCAATGCCCAACATATACTGAGTGCACAATAAATATGTAGTGAAAGTGTTGTTACTGCCTTATATGGGCATAGCATCGTTCTGGAAAGATACACAAGAGAATGATGACAAAGCCTTCTCTGTGGAGGGGGACTGGATTTCTGGGGGACAAATGCACAATCTGTTTTCAAACTGTATTTTATGCTGCATTACATGCTTAAAACAATCAAATGAGATCACTTACAAACAGTTTTAAAATATTAGGTCAAAGCTCTCACCTCAACTTCAAGCTGGGATGGAGTAGTAGATTTTGAGTCAAGAGTATGAACTATTCCTTACCCGCTTCGTGTCACCCATCACACTCTTTGCTCTAGACGTGTCTCTGCTAGTCATGTGTAAGTTAATATAAGTCAGCAAGGAGGGACGTTGGTGATCTTCTCCATCACGAGCTCCTTCTTTCTCATTCTGTTGCCCTATTTTTAAA
Organism: Sus scrofa; assembly: GCF_054392235.1. Taxonomy (NCBI): domain Eukaryota; kingdom Metazoa; phylum Chordata; class Mammalia; order Artiodactyla; family Suidae; genus Sus; species Sus scrofa. Next base: position 73,327,926 of record NC_139393.1, read on the forward strand.
GAGAATTTGCAGAAAAGTCGCATCCGGGTGGCCAAGGCTCTTGAGATCAAAGTCAGGTTAGCTCTGCAACCACCGCGAAATGATTTCTTCTTCTGTTCTAATGGGGAGTCAAAGACCCCTTAGAACAAATGGCAAATGGATAGCTGCTCACAAAATGGAGTCACCCCAGTGTCTCTGGCAACAGGACTGGGGCAGATGCAACATTCGATTAAATAAGTGCCAGATACCACCTAGCACGTAATGGTGAAAACTTAGAAGCAGCGTTTATGATGTTGCTAAGCAAAGCACCTTGTCAACAATAAGCATTTTCCTCTTCAACTGAAATGTAAACTTACAAGGGGAAATAGTCTAAGCTTTATTATTTTTCAAAGAAACTTTCTGTCTAAAAAACAATTTAGTGCCACTGAAAATATGTCCTCCTTTAGAAAAGTGTGTAATTGGCTGCCATTTGACACTATGTGGCATTATTAAAGTCTTAAAATTCTCTTAGTGTGCTTTTTTTTTTCTTGCCACTGAGGAAGATTTTCAAAACCTTAAATATTCTCTTGTTGCCTTACCTGGCCCGTCTATTTTGAGAGCTTCTCAGCCAGAGATGATTTGGAAAGCGGCAGGCTGTTGCTACAACTTTTGAGGATTTAATGGGTCCGACCAATATAAAGAGAATGTAGCCATGGTTATTATTACTTCTGATTAACTTTTATTCTGCACCCCGCGCTTTCAGGACCTCGTCAACTGATACCTGAGCTGCTGGTTGATAGAAATGTAGTATGTTTGCTCCCTCCCGCTTTAGTGCAGCGATCGACCTGACTGTGGCAAACATTTGCAGATCACCCCTTAGTTCGGAATTGACTGGACAGACCAAGTCATTGTGCTTCATCCCCCTCCGAGAAAGTGCCTGCTAAAAATGCCCATACCCAGGCCGCCCCCATGACCATCACATTTGCCCTGTGGTTCTGAGGCTCACTGGCATTTTTGTCAGTTGAAGTTCAGTTGATTTCCAGTATTGCGTTAATTTCTGTTGTACAGCAAATTGATTCAGTCACGTATGTATATAATACACACACACACACACACACACGGATTCTTTTGCATGTTCTTTTCCATTGCGGTTTATCACAGGATATTGAATATAGTTCCCCTTGCTGTGTAGAAAGACCTTGTTATTTGTCCATCTTATGTATAATAGCTTGCATCTGCTAACCTCAAGCTCCCATTCCATCCCTCCACCCCTCTTGGCCCTTGGCAACCACAAGTCTGTTCTCTAGTCTGTGGGTCTGTTTCTGCCTTGGAAATATGTTCATTTGTGTCATATTTTAGATTCTACATATCAGTGATATCACAGTATTTGTCTTTCTCTGTCTGACTCACTTCACTTAGTATGATGATCTCTAGTTGCATTCATGTTGCTGCAAGTGGCATTATTTCATATATATTTATATGCCACATCCTCTTTATCTATTCATCTGTTGAATGGACATTTAGGTTGTTTTCATATCTTGGCTATTGTGGATAGTGCTGCTATGAATATAGAGATGTATGTATCTTTTTTTTTTTTTTTTTTTTTTTTTTTTGTCTTTTTGCCATTTCTTGGGCCGTTCCCGCGGCATATGGAGGTTCCCAGGCAAGGGGTCGAATTGGAGCTGTAGCCGCCGGCCTACACCAGAGCCACAGCAACACGGGATCTGAGCCGCGTCTGCAACCTAACACCACAGCTCACGGCAACGCTGGATCATCAACCCACTGAGCGAGGCCAGGGATCGAATCCGCGACCTCATGGTTCCTACTCGGATTCGTTAACCACTGCGCCACGACGGGAACTCGTGTGTGTATCTTTTTGAATGACGGTTTTGTCTGCATAAATGTCCAGAGTGGGATTGCTGGATCATAAGGTAACTCTATTTTTCGTTTTCCGAGGAACCTCCATACTGTTTTCCACAGTGGCTGCGCCTACTTACATTCCCACCAACAGTAGAAGAGGGTTCCCTTTTCTGCACACCCTCTCCCGCATTTGTTATTGGGAGACTTCTTAGTCATTTTGAGTGGCGTGAGGTGGCACTTCATGGTAGTTTGGATTTGCGGTTCTCTGGCAATTCATGATGTTGTGAGGCTCACTGAGCTTCGAGAACTGCTAAACGAGAGAATGGACAATAAACAGAAGACCACGTCTTCATTCTTTTGAAATGCGCAGTATAGTCAGTGAAGAGAACCTCTTTACATACAAAGCAATTTTGTTTTCTTATCAAGTAATATACCAGCAGCATGAAGGTTCGCAATGGAGATCTGGTCTTTAAACACATGGCTGAATGGATGAATGAATTCAGCACAGACTAAGTAGAGAAGTGTGACGGGCATCCTCGCTTCTCTCCTGTGCTGCTCTGTCTTCATGGGATTCTGTGTTTCACAAGGTTAACAAAATACCCTTTATCTCTGTCAGCAAGATTGAGTCTCCTCAGCTTTGAAGGTACACCAGCATCCTACCGAAAGAGGGTGTGTGAAGCCAGAAGTTATGATGTTACAAGTACAAAGGGGAGTTCCCATCATGGCTCAGCAGTTAGCAAGCCCGACTAGCATCCATGAGGGCATGGGTTCGATCCCTGGCCTTGCTCAGTGGGTTAAGGATCCGGCATTGCCACGAGCTGTGATGCAGGTCACAGATGCGGCTCGGATCCTGCGTTGCTGTGGCTGTGATGTAGGCTGGCGGCTACAGCTCCGATTCAATCCCTAGCCTGGGAACCTCCATATGCTGTGGGTGTGGCCCTAAAAAGACAACCAGACCCGAAAAAAAAATAATAATAAATAGAAATAGAAATAAATAATCCATGAGTCAAAGAAATCACAAAGGGAATTTTTTTTTTTTTTTTTTGTCTTTTGCCTTTTGAGGGCCGCTCCCATGGCATATGGAGGTTCCCAGGCTAGAGGTCTAATCGGAGCTGTCGCTGCCGGCCTACACCACAGCCACAGCAACACAAGATCCGAGCTGCATCTGCAACCTATACCACAGCTCACGGCAACACTGGATCATCAGCCCACTGAGCAAGACCAGAGATCGAACCGGCAACCTCACGGTTCCTAGTCGGATTCGTTAAGCACTGAGCCACGACGAGAACTCCAAAGAAAAAAAAAATTTTTTTTAAAGTACAAAGGGTTTCACTTACTGAAATGCAACCTAGTTGATACAAATGGCTACTAAAAAATAGAAAGAGAATGTGTCACATCCTAACCAGTGGCAGAAAGCAGAAGAGTGGAATTTAAAAGTTTGATTCTGGAGTTCCTGTCATGGCTCAGTGGTTAACGAACCCAACTAGAATCCATGAGGACATGAGTTCATTCCCTGCCCTTGCTCGGTGGGTTAAGGATCTGGCATTGCCAAGAGCAGTGGTGTAGATCGCAGACGCGGCTCATATCCATGTTGCTGTGGCTGTGGTGTAGACCAGTGGCCACAGCTCTGATTCAACCCCTAGCCTGGGAACCTCCATATGCCGCAGATGCAGCCCTGAAAAGACAAAAAAAAAAAAATTTGATTCCAAAATATGGCCAAAAATAGAGAAAGTAACTTTAGATAAAATCTGAACAAATGGGAACAATAAAATAAGATGATTAGAAATAACTCCAACTATATCAGTAATCTCAAGAGGTATAAGAGGAACAAACTCTTTAGTTTAAAATTCGGAGATATTAGTTTGAATAAAACAAAACCAAAAGTTACTATATTCTATTTATAAGTGACACACATAAAATGACACAGAGAAAATATACAGAGAAAGATTGAAAGTGAAAGGAGGGAAAAAGATATACAAAGGTAGATGTTAGCAATAAATGTATTTGAAGCCACTGCAGTCATATTAATCTATTACCTGTAGCTGGAAGATTTCCAGCTCCTACACATTCTAAAAGAGTAAGAACACATAATTAAATACCAAAATTTCAGGTGCATGCTACTTCAGTTGAATATTCAGGCTTGTTTTCAATTCTGAAGTTACATTAAAAAAAAATATAAAGAGTTTCCTCTGTGGCATAGTGGGTCAAGAATTCGACTGCAGCAACCGAGGATGCTGGGGAGGCATGAGTTCAATCCCCTGGTCCCTGCACAGTGGGTTAGAGGACCCAGCGTTGTCCCAGCTGCGATGAAGATCAGAGCTGCAGCTCAGATTCAATTCCTGTCCTGGAAACTTCCATATGCAGTGGGTCCAGCCATTAAAAAAATAAAATAGCATAAATGCTGAGGTTATTTTTTTTTCCCAGAAAATACCAATTTAAGTTTATATTCATAGAATAGTTACATTCCTATGATTAGTGATATTGATTTTATTTTCTTATTAAAATTCTATAGATAAAGAAGACATTCTGTGGGGGACATATTTCAGTGGGACATTGCATCCTGTCTTGCTAATTGAGGGAATGCTGAGGACTGGCAACTTCCTTGATAAAACTCAGTTCAGACTGCCAATATTGGGGTGGAGAGAGAATCTTTTTAAGAAGTATGCAGTGTCCCCCTTAACTTTATCCTCCAAGATTGCAGAGAAACCTGGCTGGTTCCGAGTGGTAATATGGCCAAGGAATGAAAATGAGATCTCTGAAGAAACCTTGGATCCTTTTCTTATTTCACTGCCCACCTCGAGCGATCAGGTCAGATTCATTCATCCTCGAGGAGGCGGTGAATTTCCTATGGTCAAACCAGTGGTTGAGTTATGCTGTCTCAAGTCATTCTTTGTTCCGAGTTATTCATCAGGCGTGTCTCGAGAGAAAGTCATTTAATGTGGAGAAAGTGAATGGAAAGAAAATGCAAAGGCTCAACATGTGCGCTTTAAAAATATTGAGGGGATCAGGATCCGGCGTTGAGGGAGCTGCGGTGTAGGTCGCATATGCAGCTGGGATCTGGTGGGGCGATGGCGTAGTACCCCTAGCCTGGGTACTTCCCATATGCCCTGGGTGCAGCCCTGAAAAAAAAAAAATATTGAGGAGATCAAACAGTCACTCGAATGGCCCTGAAAGTGCCTGGCCTCTTTGGACCGAGCATTTGCACTGGGAAGGGGCATTTCTGCGATGACCCAATTTCCCCAGAGAACGTGGCCATTAAACACCCTCTATTCATCTCTTGTAGGAGGTCTACCTACTGTGAGCAAAATCCCATAATGACAGTGGAAATCCTGCTTAGCAAATAACTGATCCTTCTATTCTTTTTGAAGTGGGGAAATGGGGGCACGTCTCTTTATAGTTTTTCTAGAACTCTCAGTCCTGGTGTTGCATGAAATAAAACCAAACCGCAGCTTGTGGTCGTTTCTTTGTTAGTTTGACAATGAGCAGTGTTGTGAATCAGGGGATTTCAAGACTGCTCTCTGTTGTCATATACATTTGGGGGCAGGGACTAATTTTTGAAGATTTATCAATCTGGTGCTTGAAGAGGCATATCACAGCAAATGTTTTGTACCTTACAACTCTTTTTCCTGGCTATGAGTTATTGGACCATGGTCCTATAAATCATGCTTTCTGATTCTCTCTTCTTTTTCTGAAATAAGTGAGTCATTCTGTAGGGCCAAGCATGCTCCTTTTTCTTTTTATTCCTTTTTTTTTTTTTTTTTCATTTCACCAAAAACCTCCTTTTCATTTGTCCCGGACGTGTACCTGTCATGTTTCCTGTTAAGTCTCTCACTCTCCAGGAATGATCATTTAAGAAATCTTACTGTAAACATCATATCTCATTTAAGAAAGGCACGAAGGAAAAAATGTAAAACATTTGAGTCCATAGGAAAATGGGTAGATCTCAGTATACAAGCTATATTATTGCTGGGAAACATGGTATAAGTGAAGTTTTATCTTATTTTGGATTTTCTTCTCTTTCTATAAAGAGTGTCGTTTTTATTGGGCTTGGAAACTATGAATTCAAATTACAAGTCAGGGTGTAATCAGTGTTTATTTTTTTTAAAGCCAAACTTCTAGAAAACCATAAAGCACATATTCATTTTTTTTTTTTTACAACACCTCAGGTAAACAACAACATATTTAGAACCTAGAAGAGTTTGAACGTGAGTGATGGGGTAAATCAGTAACTCCCACGTGGAAGGAAGAAATGTTTTTCTAGTCAAGACATCAAACAAAACTAACATGATATTAATGGCTGAATGAACAGGCTTCCCATTTGCACTTGCAAGAGGGGGAGGTTGAGGATTGGCAGTTGCTCATATAAATCAAGTCTGGTAAGAATATGAATAAGTGTTTGACATTTTCAGTTGGAAAGAAGCAGCTTGTCTTCCGTTCTAAAAAGTCTTTCCCTTGTGACAGTCATCTTTTTTTTTCCTCTTTGGATGAACCAGATTTTTAATATCAACCTTGCATAAGCAAATGCACCATTGTCCAGAGGGTAGAACTTTCTGAGGCAGCAAGGTAGCCAAGATCAAAGGGGAAAACGTGTCCCTACTGGCCCATCAAAACCCAGTCTGTTGCCCGTGCATTTGCCAGCACATGTTACTTAAGCCCTTGCCACTCCCCTGTGCTGTGTTTTACAGTTCTCAAATCTAAAGAAACAGGGAGAAAAGGGTGCCACATAAATGAAGACTTTCTACGTTATGTCCGCTTCACAGAGAACCTAGTCTCTTACTGATCAAATGTCTTATGAAGCCATTGTTTGTTGAATACCTACTAAGCCTTTATAGTTGAAGGCCTGCTAAGTGCCCAGGAAATGACTTGATTCATATCCAAGAGAAGATATGTCACTTCCTAAGATCAAAAGCTCCCTCAAAACATCTGAGTCCCTGGAGTTTGGCGTTGGTGGATGCACATTATGACATTTGGAATGGATGGGCAGTGAGGTCCTACTGTGCGTCGCAGGGGGCTGCATCCAATCTCTTGGGGTGGAGGATGGTGTGAAGAAGGGAGCATATGTGTGTGTGTGTGTGGCTAGGTCACTGTGCTGAGCCGCAGGGATTGACACAACACTATGGTAAAAAAAAAAAACATAATAATAACAATAAATAGAATAAAATAAAGAAGAAACATCTGAGGCCTGCTCCCATCTCTACCACTCGCCACAGGAGCACTGCAAGTCACCTGACCTCTTAGCCTTTGTAAAAATGAGGAACTTTAAATAAATATTTTTGAATGTACCTTCCAGCTCCAACACGACAGCCACGATGAACATCACTGAATCGCATTCTTACCTCTAGAGGAAAGAGGAGGCGAGCAGAAGGCAGTAAGAGTGCAAATAAAATGCAAATCAGTGGTAGCGACAAAGCAGGCCGAGACTGCAGGTGGTGCCCAAGCAAACTGTCAAAGTGATGCCCTTGTCGCATTAGACGTTCACGACTCCATGTCCTTCAAAAGAGGCAAAGTGAATCTCTCTAGGAGCAGAGCGGTGTGTCGGAGCAGAACTGGAGACTGCCATGGGTTGGCAAGGCCCCCAAAGTAGTGAAAGTAACCTTAATTGCCTCGGTGAACTGGCTTTGGCTTGGAGGAGGAGGGCAAGGCCACCTCTTTGTGGAGAGCGAAGAGTTTCCAGTATGGGCCAAAGACGGTTCTGTATATTTAATTTCTCAGACCTAATTTCAATACGTTCAATTAGTTAGGTCTCTGGCTTGACCCACACGTGGTAATTGGATGCACGGCCCTGGAACTTCTACTCTGACTCCAGTACTGCTCTGGCAACCATCTGGCTCCTGGCCCAATGCAGAAGCAAACTTCTGCTGAAACTCTGCTTCAGCTCCTCTGGCCTCGGTCCTGGTCCGTCACTTTTATCTTCAGCCATTTTTACTGCTGCAGAAAGACAGAGCCCAAGCAATGTGTTGGAGCAGCAATTTCTGGTTGAACTGGCTTTCCTTGCAGCCATACATTATCAGCTCCAGAAAAGAAAGTAGGGAGCCCAGTCCCCCACTATTAGGACTAGCCGAAAGCAAGGCATTAGACTCGTGGAAGAGGCAGAAAACTCCACTTGAAAATTATCCAGCCCCTCTCCCGATTTGCAAAGAGTGTATTTTCTTGCCAAGACTAAGGAAAAGTAAAGGGACTAATCCAGGCACATTTATATAATTATGTCTCTGATCTTCTTAATAACATTTAACATTATTTGATATAATTCCCATTTTGCATTGAGGAATTGAAGGTTTAAAAGGTTAAGTAAACTGGCTAAGGTCAAAGACTTAATATGTGGTAGAATTGGATTAAATCCCTTGACCTCAAAATGCTATTTATTTTCACTAGGCTGTCTCTTTTTGCAAGTACACAGAATAATAATGACCACGGTTCCTCTTGAATTCTGTAGTTAAAAAAAGATAGTAAGTGAACGATATACCTAAGGAAGACAGTGTGTAGTATCTACATAGAGGTAACTAGTTTAAGCTAGTCACTTCCAATGCTTTGGGTAGAATGATGCAAACTGGGGGCTTCCCACAGAAGAGTGGGTTTCCATCTTTTTTGCAGCTCAGGAATAGTAGAGTTTTGGCTTCTATATTGATCTCATAGGAAGCTATGAGGCAACAATATTAATGCTTGATCATGCATATGATCTTTTTATTAAAGATATAGCATTTAAACACTTGCTCAGTAATTAAATGTCATTTTGAAAATTCTTTCTTCAGGTCACATTTCCCCTGAAATGCCGATCTAATTAGTGGCATTCTATTATTTGAATTTTAAAGTAATTTGAGGTTCCCATCTATAAGAGAGTCATACCAACAGCCCTAGAAGGTCTAACCTCATTAATGAAAAGTACACAGCTCGTGAACATCACTGAAATCCAGACGGGTCTTATTCCATTGATTCTTGCCATGGTACTAATAGATGTTTTTGGTTTGATGGCAGTTGTTTGTCAAGGAATTATAATAATATTTTTCAAAAAGCTTTGCTTTGACTCCCATTACACTGCGAGACTATTTTTTTCCCCCACCCTCCCTACCATCTGTCTTGATTCTGCATTGGAAAAGCTCCCTGATATTCCATCCAGAAGGGCTAAGTGAAATCAATATGGCAACAGCAGATTGCTGATGCATTCCAGCTTTTAAGTGGGATGGTGTTATGATTAACAGTGGCCCAGCTCTTTTACCTCTCTATTATCCCAACGCTATCTCAGAATACTTCGGTCGCGCATTACATTCAATTAATTCTATATGCTTCCTAAAAATGCAGCACAAGGCTAAAAGAAATGTGAAGGGGAAAAAAAGATCAATTATATTTAGTTTTCAGCAGGAATGGAATGATACGGTTTTCCCTTTTTTGTCTATTTTGGTTACAGACCAATCGATATATAAGAATACCATGTGTTTTAAAATAGGGGCAATGAAAATTATTAACAAGATCTATTATTTTGTATGCCAGATGCTTAGCTAGAAATTATACAGTACTTGGGCTTTTTCAATATTACCACCCCAAACAAGAAAGAATCTTTTAAAAACTTCATAACACCTAATTATGTTAAGCAATCTGTCATTGTTGATTTTTCATAATCCAGCTACTAATGAATATATGTATCTCTCTAATTATGAGAGGATAGCGTGGCAGTTCTGGGTAATGACGAGGGTCCAGTGGTGTTTGAAGTAGATTGAGATACATGGAGCAAGTATAATGAAAAAATGGTGGAGTCCCCTTGTGGCTCAGCAGGTTAAGGATCCAGTATTGTCAGTGCTGTGGCTCTAGTTACTGCAGTGGCATGAGTTCAATCCCTGGCCTGGGAACTTTCACATGCCATAAGTGTGGCTAAAACAAACAAACAAACAAAAATGGTGATGCTAGGGTGTCACATGATCATTAACATATAGAAGTCTCTTAGGAACCGGGTAGATATTAGAAAGATATGTTCATGAGGCATTTGATTGTCAGTGTCAGAAATTTTAACTAAGATAAAAAACAAATTCGTTAGCTCATGTAAGTGGGAAGGTGAATCCTATTTCATACATGATGTAGGTTATTTTTCTTGATCCATCTCTCAGCTTAGCTTAGCTTTCACTCTTGTGTTTACTCCATCCGCTGCTGTTGCAAACAAGTGCTCTCCATATGGCATGAAAGATGGCCATGGGTATCCCCAGATTTCCAACTTCCGTGTTTAGCAAAGAAGTATAAAGAGACCTTGTGTCTTACAAAGCCCACATACAACTCCCAGGACAAGACTCTCCATAGTCTGCTTAGATCCAGTTTCCCCTCTTAGACCAGTCACTATGGATGGAGAAAGAGAGCCAATGCTCACATGACAGGCTTGTGTCAGGACTCTGCACCCCTGGGAACTGGGGGTGCCAGGTCTCATGAGAAGGGAAAAATTGGGAGCAAAACCTTCTAATACAGTTAGAAAGGAAGACCACAAGCCAAAAGCAAAAGTCCTCAATTAATATGGAGGAAAAACTTTTGGTCCTGGTCAGTTAATTAAATGTGACTCATCCTATGCAGAATCAATCAATCTAACTCATGCCATCATATTCTCAAAACTAAGCTAGCTTGCAAGGGTCTCACGCGTAATCCTTGCATACTCTCCTGTGTGCCTTCTTTTCGTAAATGTTCTGCCTGGTCTCATCCATTACAATGCACATTTCTCAAGCATCATTAAGTGACTGTGTTTTGCCTATTGCTCTTCCTGGCTTATAGTAGAACCTCAAAAAATGTCTGCTAAGTGAATAACAATAATATGATTCTTTTTCCACTTTGTAGAGCGAGACTGGTAGGGTCTGGTTGGCACTCGGTTCTCTATAACAGTATAAGTTCTTGCCATTTTGATTGTCTTCCTTTGAGTGGTCCTTGCTATCTGCCTTCAAAGTCCTAGTCTCTCCTACCCCCCAGCTCTTTTATTACCCCTAACACATAGCTCAAACTTTGAGATACTTTTAGTTCACCAGATTTTTTTTTCCTTTTTTTTCTTTTTAGGGCCCCAGGTGTGGGGTATGGAAGTTCCCAGGCTAGGGGTCAAGTTGGAGCTGCAGCTGCTGGCTTACACCACAGCCACAGCAATGCAAGATCCGAGCCGCCGTGTCTGTCACCTACACCACAGCTCAGGGCAACACCGGATCCTTAACCCACTGAGCGAGGCCAGGGATTAAATCCCCACATCCTCATGGATCCTAGTCAGGTTTGTTACCGCTGAGCCACTGCGGGAACTCCCAGTTCACCAGATCTTTAGAATTACTTCCCACTGCCCCCCTTTTCTTTCTGCCATGTTATTAGTCTCTCACTAAAGTAGAAAATTAACAGTTGATTCCACACTTGCTTGGGGAGTTACTGAAACTAGCCTAAAATGAGTAGCTGTCAGGTCTTCTCTTTTTTCCCCTAGTATCACTGCAAATATGCTCTGTGATTAACAGGAGTAAATGATTTCTTTATTTTGCCTTAAAGTGGTAATTTCAATGGAATACTATGCAACTAATAAAATACCATGGTTGAAGATGATAAGAAGCCAAGATGTTTTTTCACATTTTAAGTGAAAAAAGCACAATACATATGTGGCCATATAAATCTTGTTATTTATATGCATATAAATGTAATTATGTACATAATTATACAGATATGTAAATCTAAGTATATATTAATTTTTCATACATTACTAGAATTAATTTGTTAATATTTTATTTAAGATCCTCATATTAATTCACAAATGAGGTTAATTTCAGGTCTGTGTGTGTGCATGAGTGCTTTCCTTGTCCAGTTTGGGGATCAGTGTTATATGGCATGTGGAAAGAGCATGAAATTTCTCCTCTTTTTCTAAACTCTGGAATAGTTTAAATAAGATAGGTATTCTTCAGTGTCTTGTTTTCTTTTCTGGTATTCACTTGTAAAATTAGCTGGGTTGGTACTTTAAATTAGGGCTAGAGCTTTAACTAAATTTTAATTTCCTCTATGGTCATTTTTCCATCGAAGCATTTTAAACATTTTTGAATCACTTTTGTTAATTTATATTTTCATTAAGAATTGCCCCCTTTTTGGATATTTTAAGAAGTAGTTGCATAAGTTTGTACTTAATGCTCTCACATAACTTTTAAATCATTCTTGTATCTGCAGAAATGCCATTTTTCTATTATTATTTGTATTTCCCTTTTTATCAGATTGGTCAAATCTTTCATGTTTCACACTTTCATTTACTCAGCTCTATTGTCTTGGTTTTCTACTTAGTTGATTTCTATTATAATCTTTGAAAAAAAATTACCTCTATGCTTTCTTTAGCTTTATTTTGCTGCATGTAATTTATCATTTAATTCAAAATATCCCTAGGTATCATAATCCAGAGTTAATAAGTAAATGGATTTATCAATTACTCTACTCCTTGGGCATAAGAACAAATCAAACTTAAAATTCTTGGCTTGCAGTCTACTGTGCCATAATTAAATTGAAGAAGATATTATTTTGTGTAAAGAGTTCTTAGTAACTGCAGAAATCTCCCACAAGTGTTTTGCCCATAATAAATGGAAGACATAATAATCAGAAGTTCCAAATCCCCTCATTTACATATTTAAATTACCCTGGTACCACTGAAGAAACCTGTACCAGTTATCATGCCTTGCAAAGCAGGCAGTTGGTTTTAAAAAATAATAACAAAGTGATAGTTAGGTGGCTCAACTAAAACTACCATTTTTTTGAAATTGCGTCTATACATGCTGCCTAGATGTTTCTGTACAAGCCCTGGGGGAAAACCAGGCATTGTAAAGGATGCAGTATTCCACCGCTGTGACCCGCCATGACACGGGATTGGTGCCATGACCTTGGGTCCAGTCCTAGACGCCCCTTCCACACTGGGAAGTCACACCCGCCTTCAATACTCCTGTCTGTTTTTGACAGTGAAGTGAAGATGAAGGCACATGCCCCATATCTCCTCATTATATCAACAGGAGTTATTGTTAATGAGACAATGCTTTCAAAATGCTTTGTATGTCTTTGACCGAAAGAAGACACTATTTTTAAAAGAAGAATTGCTCCACAAGCCTTGAGCTCAGATCTGAGTTTGACCCCTTTGCATTCTGTTGAGAGGAAGCGGTTAACCATGAAGACATTCAAGAAAGACTGGAAATTTTGCCCAAGAGGCAGGAGACCAGCCATGACATGACATACTGTGAAATATCATTCGCTTCCTTTAAAATTCTGTCAACCTAAGAATTTAAAATATAAAATAGAAAATATATACATGTAAATACAAAATATAAAAAATATAAAAAAGAAGTATGTCAGTAGCATTTTAGTTCCACAGTGGAAAAAAGCTTATTTTTTGTTCATGAAAAATTACAGGCTCCTTGAAATACCTATTCAAATCACATAGAAGAAGGTAAAATTAAAAGTGCCAATTTTCTCCCACTCAGAATCATAATATGGCCCATACTCTTTACAGACAGCTATCTATATAAATTTATATTTATAAATAAAATTATAATATTTATAATATTTCTAAATATAAAATTTATATAAAATTATATTTTAAAAATAAATATATATTTGTATCAGGGGAATCATGCAACAGTTTTCCCCCCACATCCTATGTTGTGCATATTAGCTCAGATTTGTAAATAATATTTAAAATGAAATGTGTGTGGATGTACCTACTGTCATGTGTTGAATGATATTCCTTCCCAGAAGATAGGTGCACTGGAACCTAAGACTGTGACTTTATTTGGAACTAAGGTCTTTGCAGATGTAATTACGGTAAAGATGTAGAGATGAGATCATCCTAGACTGTCTGGGTGGGCCCCAAATCCAATTTTCCCATTATACCAGCAGGCAGAGGGAAATGAAAAAGACACAGAGGAGAGGGCTGGGTGAGACAGAGGTGGAGATTGGAGTCACAGAGCCCAGGAAAGCTGACAGCCCCTGGAAGCTGAAGAGGAATGAGACAGAACCTGCCCCTGGGTCTCCAGAGGGAGCACAGACCCAATGCCATCTTGATCTGGGCTCCGGCCTCCACAACTGTGGGAGAAATTTCTGCTGTCTCAAGCCACCAAGTTTGTGGTAATTTGTTATATCAGTCCTAGCAAACTAATACACCTGTATACACATGAAAACTGATCCAGGTGGATACATCTTTAAGTGGAGCCTGGATTTCCAATATGTTCCCCAAAGAATAAGGATACAGTTAATCACAGCTAATGCAATGATTTTTCTTGAATATTGTGTTTAAAAGAAAAAAAGCTGATTTTCAGGACAGAGCTACATATTGTATATATATATCATATATTGTAACTCCCCTCTTTAAAAAAATTATTTGATATAAATGTATAATACATAAAATATTTACATATAGTACATATATGCATACATATTCTAAGACATATATAATTACATATAATTAGATTACAGAAAGATAAAATTATCTTTAAAATTAATTGAAAAACTTGTAAATAGAAAATTTGTTGTGTTTTGTTTTTCTCTTTTCCAGCCACCTCTGTGAATATGGAAGTTCCTAGCCGAGGGATCAAATCTGAGCCTGAGCTGTGACCTAAGCCACAGCTACAGCAATCCACTGGGCTAGGCCAGGCCAGGGATCAAACTGGCGCTTCCACAGAGACAAGCCAGATCATTAAACCACTGTGCCACAGAGGGAACTCTACAAACAGACAAAGAAATTTTTTTAAGCAAGTAATTTAAAAGCAAAGACCCATGAACTGACCACTAAATTTAAGAGCAGGATTCTTACTAATACTGATGAAGCTACTTATATGGTCTTTTGTCTCCCACATGCCCCTAAATAACCTTCACATGAACTACTCTCTGACTTTTAAAAGAAGCATTTCTTATTTTTCAAGGGTATGTGTCCATAAATGCTGCATGGCTCTTTCCAGTTTATGTAATAGTATCATAGACAATGTATTTATTCCAGAAATGTTTTCATCATTCACCCAAACATTTCTAAGACTGATCCATGTGCTACTACATTCATTGTTTGTGTATCCTTTTTTCTGTTGATGGACACTGGAGCCATTTGTAGCACTGGCTAGTATTTTCTATTTACTAACATGCTTGTGCATGTACCACTGTACATGGAACTTGCACATTCTTAGAATGTGCCCAAGTTTAGGTGTAGAGATAATGTCAAATTGTTTTTCCAATGTGTTGACACCAATTAACACCCCTGCCAGCAGGGCAGGAACATTTTCTGTTGCTCCGCACACCCTCCGAAACTTGGAGACTCCTTTATTTCGCCAGGCTAGGAAGTGCAAAATGAAATCTAGTTATGATCTAATTTTGCCTTCTTCTGAGTTGAGCGTTTTAAAATCAGTTTTTAGATCATTTGTATTTCCCACTGTATGAAATATTTATTCATGTCATTTGCTCATTTTTCTGCCAAGTCATGTCTTTTCAGGTTGATATTTAAGATTTCTATACATAGTCTAGATATCTTGTCAGTTACATATATTGTAAATATCTTCTTCCAGTTTTCAGTCTTTTACCATCTTTACAGTATCTCTTCGTGATCAAAGTTGAATGGAATTAAATTCATCTATTAATTTTCTACTTTTTATTCGTTTGTGTCTTTTAAAAACTGTTTCCAACCTTTAGGAGCATAAAGATATTTTTCCTATATTTTCTTCTAAAATCTGGAAAATTTGGCCTTTTATAATTAAAGCATGCAGCATTAATTTTTTGAGTGGTGTGAGACATAGTGTTCAAATGTAATTTCTTTCTCATATCACTCACCAGTTGTCTCAGGGAACATTCTTGAAGAGGTCTTTGTTTTCCAAGAGATTTGTGTTACTATCTCTGTCATAAATCTATATTATTTTATTGAGGTTTTTAAAAAAATCTATCACTGTAATTATCCTACAGTGGGTTTTTTTTAACCATTTATTTATATATATATATATATTTTTTCGCTGTACAGCATTGCTGGAGCCTTAAATTGATCTTACAAGGCAAGTCTTATAGGGCAAGTCTCTTCATCTTATTCATCTTTTTCAGAAATTTTTGCCACTTTTGCTTTTTAATATACATGTTAAAATCACCTGGGTAAGTTCCTTTAAAAAACAAAACAGAACGAAAATCAAAAACCAAAATAACCCTGATGGGATTTAGATCTTTAGAAAAATCTGGAGAAAAATATACCTTTCTAGGATAGCCTTCCATCCCATAAATGTGCTATATGTCCTGATTTAGTTATGAAGTCTTTAATGCCTTTCAAAAAGTTGTAAATTTTGTCCATAATTGCCTTCTACACCACTTTCTAGATTTTTAGATACTTTATATTTATTTATTTATTTATTTATTTATTTATTTATTTATTTTTTGTCTTTTTTTGCTATTTCTTTGGGCCGCTCCCGCGGCATACGGAGGTTCCCAGGCTAGGGGTCGAATCGGAGCTGTAGCCGCTGGCCTACGCCAGAGCCACAGCAACGCGGGATCCGAGCCGCGTCTGCAACCTACACCACAGCTCACGGCAACGCCGGATCGTTAACCCACTGAGCAAGGGCAGGGACCGAACCCGCCACCTCATGGTTCCTAGTCGGATTCGTTAACCACTGCACCACAACGGGAACTCCAGCTCCCTGAATTTTTAAAGTCATTCCCTCTTTTCCCTTTTCTTACCTCCAAGCCAGGTATTTAAGGGAACTCCAAGGGAAACTCCAGAATTTCTTTAACAAACTTCACTTGGATAAATGTAATACTGGAGCAGTTCTTTCTGATTTTTCTGATGCTATTGAACTCACTTAGATTCATCAGGGGAGTGAGAATATTTGAGGAACCTGGTCACTATATTGCATTGTGACCTCATGGTTCCTAGTCGGATTCATTAACCACTGCGCCACGACGAGAACTCCAGATACTTTATATTTCTGCTGTTATTTTAAATGCTGTCTTTAAAAAAGAATCCTACGTTTTCCAATTTCTATTGGTGATGTATTGGTTGTATATGAATCTTATTTCTAGCCAGGTTGCTAAACTCTCTTATTAATTTAATAATTAATTTGGATTTTCTGTGTAGATAATTATATCATCTGTGAAAAATGACACGTGTTTTTTCCATTCCAGTTCTTATATTTTAAAATTCAGTTTTCATGTGTTACTACACAAGCAAGAATCTGTACTACAACTTGTGTAGAGGCAGATAGTAGACATACTTCTCTTCCTCTTGATTTAAAAATAATTGCTTCTAACATTTTACTGTTAAGGAGTTCCTATCGTGGCTCAGTGGGTTAAGAGTCCAACATAGTGTCAGTAAGGATGCGAGTTTGATCTCTCACTTCAATCAGTGGGTTAAGGATCCAGCATCGCTGCAAGCTGAAACATATGTCACAGATGTGGCTCAGATCCTGTGTTGCCATGGCTGTGGTGTAGACCTGCAGCTGCAGCTCTGATTCGACCCCCTAGCCCAGGAACTCGCATATGCCTCAGGTGTAGCCAGAAAAAGAAAAAAAGAACATTTTCCTATTAAGAATGTTTTTAAGTCTGATTTTATGGAACTATTCTTTATTGGGTTCAGGAAGTTAGTTCCCTTTTATTTCCAGCATACTGATGGTATGTATTAGGAGTAAATCAATTTTATCACTAATTTTTCTTCATGTATTGAGAGGATACATGATTTTTTTATTTTCCTTTTCTATCAATGTGGTGAATTGTATGTACAGACTTTAGTCAAACCACCTTTGTAATGTGGGGAATTTTTGAATGACAAATGGTAGTAAATGCTGTCCATTTTTTCTTCATCTATTGAGCTAATATAATTCTCCCCTTTCTTTAGTGAATACAGTGAATTATACTGATTCATTTTCATGTACTAAACAAATCTTCTGTTCCTTGGCCAACCACATTTGTCTGTGATGTATGATTTTTTTTAAATATTGTGGAGGCACTATCACTTACATGTGGAATCTAAAACAAAAACAAAACAAAACAAAACAACAACAGCAACAAAAAAAATTGAACTCATGGAAAAAGAGATCAGATGTACAGTTACCAGAGGTGGAGGATGGGAGGAGGGGAATCGGGGGCTTGGAGGAAAGTGATCCAAAGGCACACACTTTCAGTTAGAAGATAAATAAGTCCTAGGGAGGCCGACACAGTGATGACAGTTAACAGTGTTGTATGATATACAGGAAAGCTGTTAAGATAGTAAATCCCCTGAGTTTTCATCACAAGGAAATATTTGTAGTTTCTTTTTCTTCTTTTGCCTTTTACCTAGATGAGATGATAGATTCTAATGAAACAAATTGTGGTAATCATTTCACAATACATGTAAGTTAGCCCATTATGCTATATACCTTAAACTTACACAGTGCTGGGTATCAGTTATATCTCAATAAAAATGGGAAAAATAAGGTGTGTGTCTACACACACCCATAGATAGACACACATATACATATGTACACATGCACATATATACAAACACACATAGGTACATATGCACATATATAGACACATATAGAAACACATATATATACACACACATCATATGAGCTTTGAAGTCACTTGCTTGCATTTGAAATATATAGATATTTAGATATATGCCATCAAATCAGAATGGAAGAGTTATTTTAAAATGTTCTAAATATTGAGTGCTGTTAAGAAAGAAATTCTAAACCTTTCACATTGCACCTACTCAGCAATAAAAGGTGATGTTTGTAGCTGTGTCGATCTCTCTTGCAGACTGTAGGTTCTGTACGCTCCAACTGGAAACTTATTCTCTCTCTTTGGGTTGTCCTTGTCACCCTGTGCATAAAATTAACAAAGAATTATTCATTGGCTCAGCGCCCTTATTCAAGACAGCTTCTTTTGGGGAGAAGAAGGTATATTTATTTGAAGTCCA
Organism: Sus scrofa; assembly: GCF_054392235.1. Taxonomy (NCBI): domain Eukaryota; kingdom Metazoa; phylum Chordata; class Mammalia; order Artiodactyla; family Suidae; genus Sus; species Sus scrofa. The sequence goes on from NC_139393.1 coordinate 73,346,611, forward strand.
ACCTGTTCTTTAACCACTCAAGTCACTGATTCTAAATAATTAGCACTTACTAAATTTGTCTTGTGAGAACTGAGTATTTTACAAGGCTTTGCAAAGCTGAGAGGTATTGTATCTTTCCTCCATTCCCTTATTTCACCCACTGCTTTTTGTCCTCTTTTATGTGTCCCCTCCACCTCTTTCTTTTTTTGCTCATCTCCACCTTGGTCATTTAAGTGTTAGAAACAACATAATAAAATTAAACAACAAAAACAAGCAGAGACAGGAAGCCACTGTTCTCTCCTGATATGGCCCTTGTCCAAGTGGCAGTTTAGCTCTTTTTGGGAGAAATGACTTGCACATGTGAGAAAATGTAGCAAGTGCCCATTTAGATCTTTGGAAATAAAGGGTAAGTGGGGAAAGAGGGTGTGGAGATGCAGCCTTGGGGGGGGGGGCGAATATGACCTACTGAAAAGTTTTGGGGTTGGGGTTGGGTTTTTAATTTTACAAAGATTATTTTAAAATGTGACATAAGTGTATATCTCAAATGAGCTAGCATGGCCTAAAGATTAAGAGACCCAAGCTGGTGGGGTTCAAACCCAGCTCTACCTTTAGCAATTTCATGGCTTGGACTAGAATCTTAATCTCCTTTTGGATCAGTTTCCTCTCTATAAATTAGAGGTAATGGGGTAACTACCTGCAAACATTGTTGACTAAATGAGGTAATATTTATAAAATTCTTAGAATAATGGTGGGCACATAGCAAGGACTATTTAGTTTCCAAAATAAAATAAAAAATAAATAAATGGGAAATTTTGGACAAGAAAATAAGCTACAAGTCGATTTGCAACAATATGCTTTTCAAAGATAACCTTAAAGTTAGAAAATGAGCTAATTTTCAAAAGCAAATGTGGTGTGAACAAAAAAAAAAATAGTAGAAATGAAAGAAAGTCCAGTGACTTGCAATTATACCTTTAGAATCATAACCATTTATATTTTAGTTAAGAATAGTTCTTAATGTTCTTAATTCAATGTTTACTCACATCCACTTCTTTAGATTCTAGGGACTTCCTCACAGTTTTGCTCCTTCCTTAAATATTTTAAAGGCTTTTCTATTGAGTACACGAACAACACTAATTTTAGCTCCAATTGTTGTATTTTGGAAGAAGCTAAAAAAAGTGTTAAGCCTGACTGTTTTCAAAGAATGCTTCTATAACAAGAAACTAGACTGTGCTTTGAAAGTGATTGGTCTTATTACCTGGAGAGAGAAGTATGGCCTGATGGAAAAGGAAAAAAGGAACAAGTGATGATTATATCTTACACTTTCATCTTGGGCTTCCCAAAGTACCTGAAACCAAGTCTCATTACCATTTCTTTAAATAGATGAAGCAAGTGAGATAGCCAGTTAAGTGCGTTTCCCAAGGTCATACTCCAACTTGCTAGCATAGCGATAAAAATCCAATACACTTGATTAGTGTCCACGGCCTACCCATCCTCTCCGCATTGATTTTGTGCATGATGAGGAACGGAGATGCACAGGATGCTCTTCTTCATCTTTCCCACCCCGCCATCTTGCTCAGCATCTCCCCTTTTATTAATCATTGGTTGCATCTCAACAAGCTTTCCTTCAAACCATTTCCGTTCAGGCAGAATTCTTGCTAGTTGAGAGGTCAGAATGACAAGTCTGTTTCCCTACCTCGTCTTTTGTGCCACGTTTGCTCTTTTTCATCCTTTCAGCTCCCAAGGAAGAATGCAAGTCCTCAGAAGTGGTTTGGCTTTTATAAGTCTTGGTTTTATGGGTCGCTTTTACCCAGAATGTAAACGATTTACACAAAAGGGCAACCATTAATTTCATGTTTGGGGATGCTTTCAGAAAGCGTTGGGGAATTCATTCATTGGGAATGAGTTTTGTCTTCTTAATTCTTTCCAGCTGTAACCCAGTGGCCATGTCTTTAAACTCAATCATAGAGACGGATATAGGAATAGCCACGAATGTAGGGTCATCTGATAAGGCGGCAACTAGCCATATGAACTTATTGAAGTTGAAGCTGGAACTTAAAGTCACCAAAATGAAAAATCCAGTCCCTGAGTTGCACTAGCCTTATTTCAAGCACTCAATGGCCCCGTGTTATCCCCCTCAGCTTCAGTGTCCACCTATGCATCTCTAGAGTGGAGAGACTGGATTAGATGATTGCAGAAGATACCTCCAGCACTAGTATTCTGTGATTTTTCCAGGAACTTTTCTTGGGTTTGGGTTCTGTGAGCAGAGGCTTCCCCTCCCAATCTCCCTCTCTCTCTTTCTCTCTCCATCTAGCAAAATGTATCTCTCTTATATTCACCTTGTATGTTGGAACCAAGTACTTGACAGAGAGAATATGGTAATGTATTCAACAAAAGCTTTGTGTACTAAATATAGCCTCCAAGTTTTAAAGAGCATTTTTTTTTCTTTATGAGTGTTGGCAGCTGTTTTACTATGAAACAGGTCTCAGAGAGAGATGAGGACACATTCTATTTTGAGATAAAAGCTTCATCTGAGCTGTAGAAATGACACCGTAATAAATGCTATTACAGTTAACGAAATCTGGGTAGCAGCTGATTTTTATTTGATTGTATGAGGCAAATTCTTTGCAATTTCCACGTATACATTCTGAGCATAAACTGGCAGTAGAGCCTACTGTCAATCAATCAGAACTACAAGCTGGCCCCTGCTCCATTTCTCTTTGTCACCCTGAAGTAGTAAGGAAAAAAAAAAGTAAGAAAAATAGAGGTTGAAAGAGTAGAGACTAGAATGTCTCTTTCATTCCCCACGATTTACACAAAAGGGCAACCATTAATTATCCAGTGAGAAACATTTATGAATCGCAGTTTACAAACTAAAACAGATGATTTAAAAAACTATATAATGCAAAATTTCTGTTTACATCCTTCTGAAAAGTAGAAGTGACAATGTGGTATTAATCATATTAAAAAGGGGAATTTTAAAACCGTAAACGTGGCAAATATCCAACCTGCTGATTATATGGGCTAATTTTCTTTTGCTTGTTATTTCAGCCCCTCCACTGGGAAGTTCCTTAGCAGGTGTCAGTTTTCCCCCTACTTTCTTCAGGCAGACATTCCCTGGGGGTGGGGGTGGGGGGTTGCCTGAGAAAATCATTAAGTAGAAGTCTTGTGAGCCTAGGTGGGATTACATTTGAGATGACTGATTACATGATGGCAGCTAATTGTTTGTGGGATTTTGAAAGTCTCTAGCATCTTTAAGGGGAATCCTTTCCCTTGCAATCCAGCCAAAGAACTGCACTTTTCTCTAAGGATAAGCTTCCTTTGGGGCATCACAGAGAAATATTTCTGAGATAACCTTGCACCAGCTTCAGTCTTTTCATTTTCTGATGAAAATAATCCCCCCACTTTGTCACCAAAATACAATTTATAGCTGCCAGGCCATCCCCAGCTTGGACGTTTGCCCTTCAACAAGATTATTTGAGACCTCTTCTGGTTCATGCAAGATATTATATACCCTCTCTCTCCTGTTAGAACCCTACTGATCTGGAAGGATTAATATACTTAAAAACTCACTCTAAGGATAGCTTTCTTTTTTATAAAAAAGTATTGTTATGGGTAACATCCATTTATGTATGTGTTTATTTTTGTTTATAGTGGTAAGAACATTTAATATGAGACCTACCCTCTTAGGCAATGAAGTTTATAATACAGGATGTTCATTGCAGGCGCCATATTGTACAGCCAATCTCTTGCTTTTGAACTGAGCCCATCTCCAAGTGAAGTACCTCAAGTATTTGTAACTGTAGTGTATTTTTATGCAGAATGTAATCATTAACCTAGACGTCTGGGCAATCTCTTCATCAAAAGCTCTGAGCTACTTTCCTACATTATAGTTAATAAATAACCACTAATCATGAGACTACAGTGATGCCATCATGCCTAGAATGCTCAGAACCACACCCAAACCCTCTCCATGGCATTCTTCTTTCACATCCACCACAGGACAATGCTAGTGCCATAGCAAATATTCAACAAATATTTTCAATAATTTATTCAAATTATTGAATCACTGTACCAAAGACCTCCTACCTGTGAAACACTGTGACTAATACATGCACACGCATTACCTGCTAACACACACACACACCATCCTTAAGGGTTAAAAAAATGAAGGTCATCTGTGTGGGAAACTAGGAGTTGTAAGACTGTGACTTTGTTGAATGGGGCCGGCGTGCAAAAGCATAAAAAATGCTGCCTGTTGGTGTAACCTGTTACATATCTTGTACACTGCTTTCATGTTTGTCTGAGAAACTCTTGAATGCCACCCTGAAAGAGGACTGGCCACATGCCACCTATTAGGTGGCAAATAGGAGTTCGACAGAATTTCTGCTCATGGGCGGTCTGGGTGGTATTTGGTGATAAATGGTGCCTGAAGCCATGTGAAATGGATCAGGATGAAGAAATTAGTCTGGGAATTGAGGAATGCATGAAGCCAGGCAGGTTCCTAGATTGCCTAAATCTCAAGCAGCCTAGAAATTAATTATTAAGTGGTCAAAAAAATTGTACATGCCCTGGATGAAAAGTGGGGAAAAAAAAAAAAAAAAAAAGCATCAACACAACATTATCAAATGAGCCATCACCCTGGCCTAAGGACCAAGATTGCCTTGAGTCCTTGGAAGGAGCTAGTATTAAAATCAGATAACTTCCTTGTTCTTCTGCCCCCACTAAGAGCCTTAATTTTTTTTATTAAAGTATCATTGATTTACAATGTTATACCAATATCTGCTGTACTGTATAGCACAGTGACCCATATATATATATACACACACACATATATTAATACACACATTTCCTTTCTTATATTCTCTTCCATCATGGTCTATCCCAAGAGACTGGACATAGTCCCCTGTGCTACACAGCAGGACCTCATTGCTTATCCATTCTAAGTGTAATAGTTTGCATCTACCCAGCCCAAACTCCCCGTCCCTCCCACTCCCTCCCCAGTCCCCCTTGGCAACCACAGGTCTGTTCTCTCTGTCTGTGAGTTTGGAAGTCATGGGATTTTTGCTTTCCCATTTTAGCGAAGAAGAACTGGCTGGGGACTGGAAAGTAAACTACGGTTGCGGTCATCCTCTCCCCCGTTTTCCTTTCTCTCTTCTCATTCCGGCAGGCACAGTAGAGGTGGAGAGACTCACAGTCTCTTCCAAGGGCCTGGGAAGAAGAATGTCTCATTATTTTTCCAATCACTAGTTTCAACTCCATCCTCTGTTTACCTTGCTGATGCTTGGAAGGTAGGTCACACTTGCTCAGCCTGCAGACACCCCCTTAACGGCCTTTGAGGCAACAGAGACAGGGGAATGAGCCCTGTCTGCGCAAGCGTCACTCCCTCAGCTAGACCATGTAGGAAAGTAATTGCCAAGAGTGATTTGGGGCCTGCATTCTGCAGGCACAACAGTTAAGCACATCCATAAGCGCACATCCATAAGCCTTTCTTAGCAAATGATCGCAACTCCAGCTATGTCAGTTTTGCATTCTTATCTAGCCTTTCCTTCATTTCTCCTCAGACACAGTTGTTCGAGGGGATAGAATTTTAACATGAATACTCAAACTCCATTTCTTGTACTCTGACTGAAGTATGATTAAACTCAGACTAAAATGGATTTTTTCCTGCCACGCAAGCCACAAGGCAAGTGGGGGAAAAAAAGAGTCTTAATATTACCTTTTCGGATCTCATGAACATGCCCTTCATAAAAAGCAATATCCAAACTCTTCAGTTAGTGTACAAGCAATGGTATTGACCCTCTGAGCCATTTTTTAAATATCTAAAATGCCAGCAGTCACATTATGGAGCCTCTAATATCTACTTGCTTATACCCACTTTATCAACAGCACAGGAAAACTCTAGACTGATACTTCAGAAACTCTAGTGAGCAAACGCATCACCTGCAAAGCTTGTGAACGCAGATTCCTGGGCTCCCCTCTCCAAAGGCAGTAGGTCGACAGTGGGAGAGACCTGACCATTTTCAAGCTGGAACAAACTCTAAGGTGATGCTGACGGTGCTGGCCCCATGCGCCACTTGGAGGAGCCCTGTTCTTGGCTGAAGGGGCCACCCTGAGAGTTTCCTGTATTAGGCGCTTAAGACAACATGCGCATGCGCATGCGCAAGCAAAAGCAGGCACGAGCAGATGCGCACGCACATGCGCACGAGCTCACACAAGATCTGCTTTTATTTAAGGCGTGGGTTTTGGTAGGTTCATTTCGGGATAGAGTGGTAACACATCTTCTTTACAAGACAATTCAGCTACCTTCAAGGAAATAGCAGCGAGAGTTAGAGGGCCATTAGGATAGACCGTTGAGAACATCCCTGACTTTAAAACCCCAAATACAGGAGAAACTATTAATGCAGACATCTATTCTCTGCTTACTAGGAAGGAGGTATTGCTGACACATGACTTTAGAAGGACCATTTAAAACCTCTAGTTGGTTGGTAATTATTAATATTTATTACCACTCTGATGAAACCCCCGCATATATTTACCTTCCGAGAGTTTGTAATAAAAGCACTTAGACTGATAAACAATTAGTCATTTGGAGGACTTTCTCCCTGTTTGTTTCTCCCTTTTATCCCCATGTAGATGGATAGATACAGATAGATAATTTTGAATAGAATATATATATTAGACTAGAATGTATATAGAATATATGTATTTTATATATAGTTTTTAGGAGACATATTATAAATAATACATTATATGTATATAATGTATATATTCTAGCTTTGCTAGCCGAATTATGAGGAAAAAATAAATTACTATCCCTTTTCTAACCCTTTCTTATTTGGAGCTACACAATTATATCGTTAAGTTAATTATACCAGCGATTAAGAAGGATCTAGTTCTTTGGGAACAGTTATTCAGAATGAATTGCTCCTTAATGCGTGTACACATGGATTGGTTTGATGGGAGAACAGGAAGCCTGTAGGTCAGTGCAATATTTCTTGTTGCATTTTGCTGTCAGAGGCTTTCATTCCTGCCCTTGAAAGGCTCAGAAGTCCTGGATAAACCGCATTATACCAGTCCTTATCTTTCTTATGGGTATTAGGGACAGATATTCTCATTAACTCTCAGCTTGTGAATTATGGGCCAGCCATTTACTGTACAGAATAATAAATTGTCCAGAACGATGTGAGCACACTGCTATTGGCTCTAAATATTGGCTTCTCTGCCCAGTGCAGTTCAGTTATTTGTAGATGCCAGACTGGAGCTCCAGTGGATGAACTGAACTGAAAATGGATCCTGGTTGTGTTTTTTTGCCATTTAGCAATTCCCAAATAATTCCTCTTGAGTGTAATTTTAATGCTGACATCGTCTCATTTTTTTTAAATGACCAGAAACTTGGGCAAATGTAAGTGAGACCTAACAGTTTCATGTTTTATTTACATGCCTGCCTTATAAAACAAAGTGATTCTTAATTGAACATTACATAAGTCATATGAACAGCAGTTTTGTAAGGCAAAAATTTGCTTGCTGCAAAACATAGAAAACTGTGATACAAAACAGAGGATACTTGGCTTTCTTGATGGGGATGAAATAGAAGGGGATGTGGGGAGAAAACTTAGTAGATTTTTATGGCTCAATGAATACTCAACAGTTAGTATTAAATTATGGATTGAAAAATTATTGAGTAGTATTTAAACAGTGCTCACTTTTATCAAGCTTGAGTTTGGGGTCTAAGATCTGTCATCATCCTTTAGGGGACTTTTCAAGTGTTCAGGCCACCCTAAAAAAGAGTAGTCTTGATGAGGTTACACATGTTTAATCAGTTATTGTCTCTGAAAGGAGGGTAGTGCTGTTGTAGGTAGTTAATCCATTGGCAGAATGACCCTTGCTGGATCAGCAAATCTGATGAAATGTCAAAAGCAAGAGCCACCTTTTGAGAGAATTCAGGAAACCTAGATAAACATTCTAATGATAAAATCACTGAACGATTCATAGCAGTATAATATAAGCAGATCAAAAATGGCTGAGGGGTTAGGAGAGGAGAAATATAATCATTCCAGCCCTAAAAAGAGAGAACATATGCACATTTCAGGAAAGTTGCAGTAAACAAATGTTCATTGTTTCCTCTATCAAGGTGCCAAGGCTTCCAAGAGTTTGGCAGCTTTGTCCTGGTACACAGCAGGCATTCCATTCTCTCCCAGGCAGTTAGAAAAGATCTTGGCATGACTGCCTTTGATCTTCATAATCACATCCTGATGGAAAGAAAAAAAATCCTCAGTTGATCACGCATCAGTGTGAAGCAAGACTGCCAGGAAGCACTAAACCTGTAACGTTTTGCAAGGAGGCCATCTTCCCTTAGCTTCTATCTCTAACAAGGATGAGCAGTGGGCAGTGATGGTGAAATACTGGCTAGGGTACATTACAGATCTATATGGTATAATCATGGCCACGCTTGTTACTGCTTCTTTCTTTGTTGCATTTTTGTTCTTCTTTCTATATTTGGTGAAGCTTTTTTTTTTTCTAGTGCTTCAACTTTTCTCAGGGGTAGCATGGAAAGATAAAGAGTTCATGCACAAGCCAGCGTTTTATATGGACATCAGCACACTTCTGGCAGCCAAGGTTTGGCACAGCTCATACTAATCAAGGTGGGAGAGACCCAAGGGCGGGGATGCGAAACTCAGCAAGGCTGTCAGAATTGGTGCCACGTAGACTACCAGCCGTTGGCGCGCGGCTAATCCACAATTTGGAGATTCACCTTCCAGAGGTAAAGGATTTGCTTTATTCTAATAGGGTTTATGATATGCTTCATTTCAGTGCCTACCAGGAACATGAATGGTATATTCCAGCACTATTCTATACTTTTAGTGCATCCAGTTAAAGAAGAGCAAAAAGAGCAATGTTATGTTGGACGGGGGAAGAAAATGGACACCAGAATAAAAAAGCCAATTGTTGTTGGGCCAAGGTCATCAAATACTCACCAAATACTCAGAATATTGTGCTATAAATGTGTTAATAACAAATGTAAATAGGGCTAACAAATGTATTAGAGCTAACTGTTTCTTGCCCTAAGGGCACAGGTATGAGAGAAAAATTATATTTATTAAATGTCTTCTAGGAGTAGGTATGGTGTCAGGAGCCCCAAGCCATACAGGTATGTCAGGCCATGTAGGTACATCAGTGTTTCTGAGTGGGTCTAGAGTGAACGTGCAGTAAGAAGAGCATCCCTTCCAAGTCATTGTGATGTCGGCTAAAGCATGGTCCTTCCCCCTCCAGTAGACTATAGTCTTGAATGTCATCTTGAAAGGTTTAGAACCTGTTCTATTGAGAATTCCTCATAGATTCCTTCTCTTGGAATTTTTTCTATGGGAATGGGATGTTATTGGAACATCTTGAGGTAGCCAACAGCTACATCAGAGCTGCATATTGAAAAGATCGTTTTGACTCCAGCATGAGAAATGCAACCGATTTGGAGGTCATCTGGGGGAAAAACAATGGATTAAGGATTTGGATATTTTGAGTATGCAGGAACTGACAGACCATCCATGTGTGGCTGCATATGGCAGTTGTTGAAAATACAGGATGTTAAAAGAGTATAGGTGAAAGCAGAAAGTTGTGGGGTGGGCCACACGCTGCGTGAGCGTAAACATGGGGTCAGATCAGTGAACACAGGTCAGATAATTCATGACTCTCTGACTTTTGGGCTTGCCCCAAGGTCAAGCAAGTGTGTTTGCTTAATTAAAACTTCTGATCTTACTTACACTGCTTTTTGAAGGGACATTTGAATCCCTCTTGCCTGGTTCCCCCAGATTGTGATTCAAGTTGAGGGTCTGGAAGGAAGCCAAGATGAATCATAAACTGCAGACCTCAGTGACCTATTGTTCAACCCCAGAGTGGAAATGCAGTTACTGGAATGTATTGCTGAATAACGTGATTAATTTTCAAAGTCTGTGCTTGATTCTATCAGCGTGAGTAGAGCAGGAGACAAGGGCAAGGCACTAGGACCAGGAGATCAGAAAGCAGAGCGGGCAGAAGGCAAGCATGACGGGGAGATGGGTCTCAGTGGCAGGCATGGACCTCAATTCCTAAAGCAGGTCTCAGATCTGGAACTGGAAAAGTGAGACCTGGGGAGAATGGACATTGTAAAGGACAAACCAAATAGGCATCAAAGCAGAAAGAGAAGAGAAAGGGGAGAGGAGGGACGCAGGATCCATGTAGAGAGGCTGACTGCATCCCTACAAGGCAAGAGGACACACACTTGATACTATGCCACGTGTTTGCTTTAGCTCAAGTTAGTGGTGATTGTCCTGCCCTAGTCAGGACCAGCAGCCTTCAGTGGACAGTCCAAGTCTTACAGAAAGAGATAAATTGGAGGCAAAGAGCTGGACAAGGCAGCTCTTGACACATTCATTCTAGATACGAATTCTGTTGGCTGGATTAAGGAAGAAATCGTTTTCCTTAATGCCTTCCTTCTCTCTTTCCTTACTCTAGAGCTGCAGGTCTTAACCTTCGGGTAGAAGGCACTTTGAGAATTGAGTGAATGTGAGAGCTTTACTCCTCAGAGATTTTCTGAACTCTAGGACCCTCCAATGTTTTCTATAATTATAGGGCTTGAGAACACTAGTCCAGGATGAGACTGAGTCAGCCTTCCTGCAGCACATCCTAGCTTCTCCGGAAGAGACTCTGCCTCCCTCTTGTACGTGCAGAGCTGGCAGAAGACAGAGTGGAGTTGAGCTGTGTCCTTGCCTCTTAATTATTCCTAGCTGCGCATGCAAGTATGGATGAGCTGATTCTGGCAGAGAGATAGTCTTACTAGGGAATAGGGGAAAAGAAGAGATATTAATCAGAGTGCAATAGAACACTAGCAGCAACAGCCACCACCAAGCATCACAGGCCTGCTAATTTCCAGCCACTGTATGATACACTTTCCATTGTTACATTGATGTCATCACACCTAATTGACTGATGAGGAAACTGTGTCTAGGAGTTAATTTTGACTTATTCAGAGGCAGATAACTCTGCCTTTCTGACTGCGAGGAATTCTTTCTCCCATATCTCAGATGCCTGCATCTTGCTTGTGGAGGCACCCTCTTCCTTCTACCCTTTACAGAGCAAAAATTAATCTTAACATTTTGGAGTTTTCCTGTTTGAGGTCAGCTGCCAAGCTAAATAAAGGCCTCCGCTAGCACGTCAGTGCCTCTGTGAAAATGAGTAAAAGGCCTTCTTTTTTCCAGGTGGATGTAGCCCAGTGCCGGGGTACACAGCTGAGCAAGCAGAGCATGGGCCAAATTTCAGTCCCCTGACCCCTTGACTAGATGCCCTTGTGCAGTGAATGACCTGCCCAGCTCTACATGGCAGACATGAGCCAAAATTTTCAAAATGCTATCAGAGGTAAAGAGCCAAGGACAAAGCTTTGTTCTCAGAAGAAGCCATACTGTATTCATGACAGTTTCTCAGTGATGTTGATATTCAGTAGCTGTATCTTCTTAAACAAATTGCTCTGGAAGTTTACTCTTTTGAAAAAGCGTGTACTATAAAAATGGAAAGATAAAACTCTCAACAGGAAACCAGGGCAGATCATAACTCTGCTACCGTTCAGCAAATGAAAATGTATCAATAATGAGATGAAGCCCAATTCAAAACAACTTATGTTGTCTTTGGGCCTCAGAAATAATCTCTTTTCCATTATTAGGGAAAACGTGAACTCTTTCCGTTTCTTACAAATCCAAATCTTGTTTTCAAGAGATGAGCATGTTTAGCTAAAATTGCTTCCATTTAGTTATTATAGTGGAATGACAAATATGTTATTGTTGGTGTTTAGTGGCATTATTATTAGTTAGTTGTCAAACCTTGGAGGAAAAATCACGGACTAAGCCCTGAAAAAGTAACCTTATTTTCATAAATATGATCGCAAATAATTATCTCATGTCTAATATCCACTTAGCCTTAATATAAACTTCTCATGTGAAACCGGAATAGTTGTAGATAACTTAGAAATCTGTTAGGAAAATTAATAGAAATGATAACGCATATTTTGTGACATATTAGCATCCATATTGATTATAAAATTTCAACTTCGTCTCAGCCACACTTCCCCCCCCCCCCCACAGAGGGATGCTTTTCTTCAGAGAACATAATCAATTACCAATCTAGTCCTGATGCTGCCCCCAGTTTCTACTGGTTATATATATAAAACATTGAATACGTTAATATGTATATTATGTAAATATATGTAAATATGTATATGTTAATGTTCAAGCAAAGAAGGCCATTGAATTATTTAGGAAACCAAAAGCAGTAAAATTATCTCAGAGTCAAGGACTGCCAGTTTTCTCCATATTCTCCAAAATGGTTGCCATGAACACGTCACACCATTGCCAGATGGAATGGCTTTTCTTTGTTCGTTTTCAGCACTAGTGTCTTTCCTTGCACTTGGACGTATCGCAGGGAAAAGCTCCGTGGCCGTTAGCCAGCTCTAAAGTGGTGAACATCCAGAAGGGGCTTTGGAATTCAGTAGGCTGTTTTGAATAGGCTTGTCTGATGGTCACTTAAAACGAGTCATTCTAGGTAGAGAGAAGCCCTCCAAATAACTCAAGCTGGAGTGTCCAAGTCCCTGTTAGAAAGAGAAGAAAGGGGCACATGCCATCCACGGCAGGAAAGATGAAGTCTGAGAGGCCTGGAGTTCTGGTTGGTAAGAACAGGCAGAGGCACCAGACCCGAAGTCATGCATAAGTTGAGTAAGTTAGTTCAAACCGTTGGATCCAATGAAGCCAAAACAAAGCATATTATTTATGAAAGGAACAAGGGTCTTAGGAATTTAGAGTCCGAGGCGAGCACAGGCGTATGACCCCCAAATGTAAAAACAGTGTGTATGGCCCTGAATGAGCCCTTAGTCTCGGCGTGTGAAGGCTGTGTGTTGGGACCATGCCTTAAGCCTCAACAGCCTTAGGTGGTCTGTGTCCTCCTTAACCTGGCTGATTTGCCCCCCGACTGGGTCATGATTTCGCTTTCTTTACTCCTTATCCTCTCAGGGCATGGACACCCTATCAGCTAAGTGTCCAAAAGGATGGGCTGGATTTTTCATTTTCATGCGGTGTGTTAGAGTGCTAGGGGCTGTAGTAATCGCTGATATTTTCCACCTTGTCTTCCTGTCTCTGAGTCTGAAATTTAAACAATTCGACAATTCTAAAATTGTGTCTGAAATCTAAAATACGGCACAAACGCACCTATTGTGTTTCGACGAAACAGAAACGGACTCATCGTCCTGGAGAACGGACTTGTGGTTTCCGAGGGGGGCGGGGGAGAGAGAGGGATGGGCTGGGAGTTTGGGGTTAGTAGATGCAAACGATTACATTTACAATGGATAAGCAATGAGGTCCTACTCGATGTCACAGGGCACTATATCCAGTCTCTTGGAACAGACCATGATGGAGGATAATATAACAAGAGGAATGTATATACATGCATGACTGGGTCACTATGCTGTACAGCAGAAATTGGCACAACATTGTAAATCAGCTATTTTCTAATAAAAAAAAATTGTGAACCCCCTACCACCATCACCATCCATAGTCGTGGTGCATTAGAAAGTTAAGGTATTTCTTCTCTCCTGATAGGAAGAAAGGGGTCTTCCAGAGGCTTAGGCATTGATACCTCAGTTTATAAACAGGATGAATCAATGAAGTTTTGTCAGGCCATTTGAGATAATATAAACCAGTTCCTTTTACTGGGAGATGAGCAATGCCCTTTTCAGCAGGAGGAAATCTTGAATAGGAAGATGAGACATGGGTAAAAGGAGCCTGGCAGTGATGTGTGTGAGACCTTTGCATCATGAGATCCCATCAAAGCTGTATTGACTGGGTTGAGAAGAGGGTACCTTAAAACTCTCATGTTTGGTGCATCACTGATCTTGAGAAACTCCCACCATGCTGCTTCCCAGCTCTGACCATTAAGCTTAATGAAAACACCCTGGAGAAAGAAAGAGTCAGGAGAAAGAGAGGAGGACAGCCAGGCCCTGAAGGCATCTCTTCATCTTTATATTTCCTAGCACTTCTGGCTATAGCCTTTTGACTCATCACTATTGGGAGACTGCAGACCCAGGCCGAAATTCACTTCCTGCTGAGAAGAAAGGAGCTTTGAAATAAATAAGTTGCATGTTTATTTGTATCAATGTCTGCTTTATCTCCACATGAGGATCTGGGGAAAGATTAATGCTGGGAATGAAAATCCTTCCAGAAATGAATATGACCTGAGCAACTGACCAGTCTGATGAAAGCCAGTGCTTCAACAAGTGAAGTGAGCAGATGCTGCAAAGCAAGGGAGAAAAGGGGAGGAGTTGCCACTGCCTCTTCAGGAAAATGAGCTTGTAGGATTTGTAACTTTTTTTGATGTCTTTATTATTATTATTAAAGCATAGTTGACTTACAATGTTTCATCAAATTCTGTTGTACAACAAAGTCACCCAATCACACACATTTCCCTGTGCGGTACAGTAGGATCCCATTGCCCATCCATTCCAGATATAACAGTTTGCATCCCCCAAACCCCCAAAATGTCCATCCCTCCCACTCCCTACCCTTCCCCCCAAACCCCAGGAACCCCAAGTCTGCTCTTCTTGGCCATGCGCTGTTTGTTTTTTGTTAGTTCGTTTGTTTGTTACTTTTAGATAGGATCAGCTGTTCCATATTTTAGGTTCCACAAATAAGTGGTATCATTTGGTACTTGTCTTTTTCTTTCCGGCTAACTTTTTCACTTTTTCTGTTTGTTTTGGCCAAGGGGGAAGTGGAGAGCTAGAAAAAAGTGGCGTCGTCTGATCCACACGTGCACAATGTCATAGGACAGATAGCGTTCAGGTGAGGGGTAGCGATGTTCCTGCTTGTGGACAAATAAAATGACCCGGCTTTGCTTAAAAAGCAGTGGGGAATGGATTTCTATTAAAAAAAAAAAAAAAAGACTAGCTTAAAAAGCACTGTACAGAATGCGTTTTACAGATCTTAGATGTTATCCTCAAGGAATTATAAACTGGGTGCCTCGAATTGGACATGCAAACCCAACTTCATCGACTGACTGTATTAGTTAACCTTGACTTTCTAATTTCACTGTACCTTCCTTCAGGGCCATCCTCAAGGAAGGGACAGAAATAGTACGACAAATACGACAAAACCAGTGGCTTCCCATTGCTCTTAAAATCAATCAGACGTTATGCCGTGGCTGACGAGGAGGCTGTGTGATGTGGTTACTGCATCTTTTTCTTTTCTTCCCATCACAGCACTCCAGCCCCATGAGCATCTTACTGTTCCCAGGACGCACCGGACTCTTTCTTGCCTCTGCCCCTTACCGTTGCTCTTCCCTGCAACAAGAATGCCTCTTTTCCTAACCTTTTTTCTGGACAGTTCTTGTCATCCGTCAGATCTCGAATGTCCCCTCAGACTGTCTTTCTTCTGTAGCTCATCACCCTGTTTATTTTCTGGATGGCACCAACCATGGTCTATAATCATCTTTAGTTACCCCTTCTAGTATTTAATCTGTTTTACTGTTTGTTTCCTTCACAAGACTGTAAATTCCTTGATGTCGCAAGATCTGTATTAGTTACCCTTCAATTCCAAGAACATAGCAGGTATTCAATAAATATGGATACAGATTGAGGGCATGAATTTAAATTCAGATTTGCCTCCAAAGCATGTGTTCCTTCCATGAGACTATAAGAATCTCCTATCAGTGGGTGTGTAAGTGAATAAAGAGTTAGACACAGAGGCCAAACACACAATAAAACACACACTTGCATGAAAATATTACAGACAAGAACATGTGACACATGGTCAAAAGATACTTTTTAATTTTTTTTAAAAAATTTAAATTTACATAGAGTAAAACTGACTTTTTTTTTTAGATGTGCGATTCTCTAAGTTTTACCACATATGTAGATTCTTGTAACAATCTCTATAACTAGGATACAGAACAATTCCATAACCACAAAAAACGTCATCATGCTAATCTCTTTCTGTCCAGCTCTCCCCTGCTCCAACCACTGGATCTATTCTCCATCTCTGGACTGTTGTCTTTCCAGAGTGTCACAAATGGAATCAGACAATAGGTAACCTTTGGAGATGGGCTGTTACTCACTTAACATGACTCCATGGAGAGCTGTCCAGTTTGCTGTGTGTGTTCATTTTTTTATTCCGTGTTGTTTATGAGTAATATTCCATTGTTTTTGATGCAGTTTATCTCTCAACCTGTGGATGGCATTTGGATTGTTTCCAATTTTTGACTCTTGCAGGTTGGGCAACTATATACATTGTGTATGGATTTCTGTGTCAGCATAAGTTCTCATGTCTTTGGCATAAATACCTAGGAGTGGGATGGCTGCGTCAAGATCATTCCACGGGAGTGGAGAATGCATGTTTAGCTTACGAAAGTGCCGGAGTGTTTCCCCGAGTGGTTGTACCAGCTCTCGTTCTCACCAGCAGTGTATGAGAATCCCAGCTGTTCCCCATTCTTACCAGCTCGTGCCATTTTATCATTTACCCATGGATGTATGTACATATGGACTTGTCTATATTTATTTATTGTAGCCTTTCTACTAGGTTGGTAGTGGCATCTTATTTGGTTTCAAATCGCCTTTCTTCAGTGGGTCAAAACGTTGAGAATCTGTATCTTCTTCACTAAAATATCTGTTCAAATATCTTTGCCCATTTAAAAAAAAATTGAGTTCTTTGTCTTATTATTGCATTGTAAGGGTTCTTTATATATTTTGTAATCAAGTTCTTTGTATGACATGTAATTTGCAAGTATTTTCTCCCGGCTTGTAGCTTGTCTATTCTTTCTCTTGGCAGTGTTGTTTGCACTGTCAAAATTTTTCACTTTTGATCATGTCCAATTTACCCAGTTTTCTCTTATGGATAGTGCTTTGCTGTTATAGCTGAGAACTCTTTACCTAACCCAACATCAGGAAGGTTTTCACCTATGTTTTTCTCCATAAGGTTTCTAGCTTTACATTTTATATTTATGTTGATGACCCTTTTTAATTTCTGTACAAGGAGTCAGGTTTAGGTCAAGGTTAATTTTTTGCCTAAGGATAACCAATTGCTCCACCACCATTTCTCAAAAGTACTATTCGTCCTTCCTTTCACAGCTCTGTCAAAAAATCAGGTTATGGAGTTCCCATCATGGCTCAGCAGAAATGAATCTGACTAGTATCCATGAGGACTCGATCCCTGGCCTTGCTCAGTAGGTTAAGGATCTAGCCTTGCCATGAGTTGTGGTGTAGGTCACAGACGCTGCTCAGCTCTGGTTTTGATGTGGCTGTGGTGTAGGCCGGCGGCTATAGCTCCAATTCGACCCCTAGCCTGGGAACCTCCATATGCTGCAGGTGCGGCCCTAAAAAGACAAAAAAAAAAAAAAAAATCAGGTTAGTAGACTTGTGTGGGTGGGTCTGTTTCTTGGCTATCTGTCCTGTTTCATTGATTTGTCTATGCCTTTTCCAAAACCACAGTCTTGAGTAGTAGAGCTTTATAATAAGTCTTAAGATCAAATAGTATGGATCCTCCAACACTAATCTTCTTCCAGCTTGTTTGGGCTATACTGTTTTGCCTCTCCATGGAATTTTTAGAATCAGCTTGCCCATATCTATAATACGTCCATCCTTCTGGGATTTTGACTGGAATTACATTAAACACATAAATCAAATTGAGCAGAATTAGTATCTATCTCAACTTTATTGAGTCATCTAATCTATGAACATGGTAGGTCAGGTCATTATTCTTTGATTTCTTTCATCAGCCTTTTATAGTTTCCACATACAGTTTTGCCAGTCTTTTTGGAGTATTCTATAAATGTCAGTTAGAACCATTTGTTGATGATATTGTTGGTTATACTCAAGTGCTGAATTGAGGCGTGTCCACTTGAAGTTCTGTTAGTTTTCACTTCATGATTTTTGAGGTTCTACTGTTGGGTGCATACACATTTAAGATTGTTATATATTATTATTTTACTTTTTATTTATTTTTTGCTTTTTGGGGCCACACTTGCGGCATACGGAGTTTCCCAGGCTAGGGGTCTAATCGGAGCTACAGCTTCTGGCCTACGCCACAGCCACAACAATGCCAGATCTGAGCTGCGTCTGCGACCTACACCACAGCTCATGGAAAGGCCAGATCCTTAGCCCACTGACCAAGGCCAGGGATCAAACCCGCAACTTCATGGTTCCTAGTTGGATTTGCTTCCGCTGCGCCATGACGGGAACGCCAAAATTGTTACATATTCTTGATGAATTGACCCACTTATCATTTTGTAATTCCTTCTTTATCCCTGGTAATATTTAAAGTAGATCGTTTTAGACTACATACAGTTGAGTCTTTTGTTTTTGGCCATTCTGATAATTCTTTACTTTTCATTACTATGTGGACTATTTATATTTGATGTAATTATTGATATGCTTGGATTTAGGACTACTGTTTTTATGA
Organism: Sus scrofa; assembly: GCF_054392235.1. Lineage (NCBI taxonomy): Eukaryota > Metazoa > Chordata > Mammalia > Artiodactyla > Suidae > Sus > Sus scrofa. Next base: position 73,365,045 of record NC_139393.1, read on the forward strand.
TTTGTCTTTGTTTGTTTGTTCCCTTTGTCTTACAATTTTTTTCTTCCCCCTTTCTCCTGTCTTCTTCTCAATTGTTTGAATTTTTTATTATTCCATTTTAGTTTATCTGTTGAATTTTTAAATATCTCCCTCTGCATCAATGCTTAGTGTTTGGCTAAAGATTACAATATACATACTTAACTTTGTGTAGTCAACTTATAATTAATATTTTATCACTCTTAGTGGAACGTGGAAATTTTACTGCAATAAAAGCCCTTTAGCTCACCTCCCTTTATGTTATATCAGAATCATCATTAACTTCATTGTAGTTATAATCTCTGTATGTTGAAGCCCCAGTCAGACAATGTTATAATTTTTGCCTTCAACCATCATTCATATTTAAAGAATAAGGTGAGAAAAATCATCTATTAATCAGATATCTACCATTTCTGTGTTTATTCCTTCATTCCTGAAGTTCCAAGTTTCCCACTGATATAATTTCTCTTTCTCTTGAAGAAATTTGTCTTTTAGAGCAGATCTTCTACTGCTGCTGGATTCTCTTAGTTTTCCTTCTGAGAACGTACTTATTTCCCCTTTATTTTGGAGGCAGAATTTTGCTAGATACAGAATTCTAGGTTAACAGTTGTTTTCTTTAAACATTAACTAGAAAATGCACTGCCTCCTGGCCTCCTTGCTTAATGATAAAAAAAAAAAAAAAAACCACAGCCATTTGAATTATTCTTCCTCGGTGTATAATATACCACTTTTCCCTGGTTTCTTTTTTTCTTTGCTTTTAGTTTTTAGCAGTTTGATTAAGATGTGTCTGTGTATGGACTTCTTTGAATTTATCTTAGTTGGGATTTATGAGTTTCTTAAATCTGTAGTTTTACCAAATATCTACCAAATTTGAGATGTGTCAGAACTTGAGGACATGATAAAATATGCATTCTTGAGTCCCTCGCATTGACGTTTATATAATATAGCTCTCTCCACATGTGATTCTGGGGCCTTAGCTTGATGCAGAGCGGCTTTGGCTATCTCATTAATTAATTCCCTCACAAAATTCTGGTAAATGGTTATTTGACTTTCCCTTGAATGTACCATTACCTTCCCTTTTAAAAAAAGGTTTTCAGGAGTTCCCGTCGTGGCGCAGTGGTTAACGAATCTGACTAGGAACCATGAGGTTGCGGGTTCGGTCCCTGCCCTTGCTCAGTGAGCTGTGGTGTATGTTGCAGACGCGGCTCGGATCCCGAGTTGCTGTGGCTCTGGTGTAGGCTGGTGGCTACAGCTCCAATTGGACCCCTAGCCTGGGAACTTCCATATGCCGCAGGAGCGGCCCAAGAAATAGCAAAAAGACAAAATAAATAAATAAATAAATAAATAAAAGTTTTCACTAATACAAAGCAGCATATACACTTTAATTACCTAAATTGTTACTGTTATTCATGACATAGTGTCTTTTAAGGTCTTTTCCTCCCTGCTACCCCCAATGATATTAGATACAATTATGAAGCTTCTTCATTTGGCTCCTGGGGCTGTTTCCTGTACCAGGTCCTCAAGTTTTGCAGTGGGAAATAGATTCTTCGTAGGCTGGAAGATCACTTCCTCATTCAGCAGTCAATTACTTCAGGTTCCTGAACCTCGTCCAGTCTCTATTTCATGAGGAAACTGCTCCCTTCTGTGCCAATTTTCACCATCCTTTAACATCTGACCTTGGGTCTTTGGATCTTGCGTGCTAATATTCCATTCTGTACTATCAATAATAAATATTTCACAAGCACCTATGAGGTACAGAGTGAATCATGACAAGCATATGTTGTGTAATCACAGTCTGCCAGAGTAGATATTATCTCTTGATTACTCCTGGTCTCTGTGAGCCCAGATGAAACGTAAGAATCCTTTTCAAACAGGGGGGTCCAGGCAGCCATATCAAGCCATCAGACTTGATAGATACAATGATATTTAGTTGACATAACTATGCCAGATTCTAAAAGGCAATTATGTGTGTAATCTGGGAACGTAACAAGATAATTTTTAAATTAATGATGACTTCTTGTTTGTGTGAAGGGTTTGCCTGTGTACTTTTCATCAACATAATGGTTTTTATAGGACAAAATAATATGGTTATTATTTCCCTATGTCTGTATGTATTTTTATATATAAATAGCATACACAAATACACTATACCATGTATATGTTACCATATATATTGCATTATATAGTGCATGCATATGTATAGTTATATTTTATAAACATACATACATGTATGTATATTATGTGTTATAATATATGTTAATACATAATATATACATACTTGTACACACACACCTTACCCTGCCTAAAGTGAAAAATGAATCGCCCTTCCATATATAATTTCAGGAAATGGAAAAATTAAAAATCATCTTTTGTGGACAAGGAGATTAGATGCTCTGGTTTCTGAGCACTTAACCGTCTTTGTGAAAAGGGCTTGCCCACAGTTTCACAGCAAGATTCAATGAACGTTCAGTGATAGATTCACACACGTGAGCTGTAGAACGGAAATCCATTTTGGTCCTGCATTTGAAACACAAACCATGGCTCAGATGGCTCCCTGGGAGCTCGCAGCCCTGGCCCATTTTAACAGTCTGGGAGAAACTAAATTTTGAATTTACCATGTGTGTTCCTGCTGGTGTTCCATGGAACACTTCCTACATCTGTCACCGTCGTCTTCGCTTTTTGCGTACTTGCCCTATGAAAGTGTTGAGCTCGCCAGCCCCCTGGCTACCAATTTCCGTGAGAGTCTCTAAAATAGCCCCTAACTTGGCTTCAAGCATGAACGGAGAGGCCAGGATGTTGCTTTGGTCTCTACAAGTGCAGATTGCCAGTCGAGAGGAAATTTTATAACCTGGGTTTTGGCCTTGGACAGAGAGACCTGCGGTCCATGCTTGCTTTTCCAGAAAGAGAGGGGACTGTCGACCTTGGGCATAAACTATTTCAGGTGCAGAAAGGGCAGTTTTCCCTCTCCGAGCTGGCATGGCTTTGTTTATCTGGAGAGATTTCCATTTGTGACAGCCTGGCAATCTGATTTGAAAATTTCGATTCTTCATTATCATGCCTCTTGTATTAGGGAACTTGCAGTGACATGTGTTTATTAATCTTAGTTCCTCACCTCCCCCCCCCAAAAAAAACCCTGCCTAGATGGTTTAGAGCTGGAAAACACTTGCAGTCATCAGTGCTCCTCTCATCAGCAAGTTTCCCTTCCCTCCTGGCGCCGCGCGGGTTGGTTGCGATGACCAATTGTTGGCTCTCTTTCCTCATGTGTGGTCCATGCTCTGCTCATGAGAGGGATGGAGGGAAATGAAACACATTGCATAGTCCTGGGAAGGAGGTGGGTTTGTGTCTCACCAACATACACTAGTAGCCCTGAGCTTTAGTTGAAAGGATGCGTCTCACCTGGGTCTTTACTTTACAGTCTGAAAGTCATGGTCATGAGATGCCCTCTCTGTATCCCTCACTCCAGCAGGCTGCACAGAAAAATACAGCTGCTCACAGCAGGGTTCTAATCACCACTTCCCAGTCGATGGTGAGCACAGGCAAGGCGTGGAAATGGGGGCTGGTTTTTGATGGGGAGTCTCTCTTCATCATCCCAGCATCTGTTATCATTGCTTCCCTGGAAACTCCTGGGTTTGTTGCTTGCCACAGAGGCAAAGCTATAAACAGAAATATCATTCTGGGGTGAAATTAGCCGAGATATGAAATGGATCCATCTGATGGGGAGTAGTTGGGAGACAGAGAAGCAGCAGCTGTGAGATACGAAACAGCCCAGATGTTAGGTAAGAAGAGTTGGTGACTTGCGAGCCTGCCAGTGGTAACAGGATACTTCCCACCATCCCATTATGTCAAAAGGGAATTTACTGGATTTTCACCTCATGTATCCTTCCGGCTTGTGGGCCTGAGAATTGCAGAGTGTGCCTTGATAATTTAAACAACCATCATTAGGCAGTGCACATTTGATGTCTAATTAAATCTCTCAGACTGCAGAATCACAACCGCACTCCGTCATCTGGGGATCTTTATAGCCTGCTCCATACCATAGCAAGCAAAGGTATATAAATCTGTAGTCAATTCTCAGAAGGCCAGAGTGCCAGGAATGTATTTCCACAATAGTGCTCTGGGACGTCCATGCTAGTTTTAGGTAATCCCTGGAAAGGGAGCAAGGATATGATTATGGTTCTAAGAGTTACCTCCCTCATAACATCTTGTTTAAAAATAATAATGCTTTTCATTTTAGTTTTTCATCGTCACCCAAATATTTTCTTCTTGACTGCTTGCAATGACATGCTAAGAAGGTAGGCAGTCCTTAGCACTTGGCACTAAGTCCTTCCACTTAGCCCCCTACTTTTGTTTCTACCAATTTTGCAATTATGACACCTTGCACTTGGGAAATGGGCAATGACGTTCTTTTTCTGAGGAGACCAGACACTTCAGTGTCATCCTTCATGTCCATTCATTTCAATCCCCAATGACAGATGAACCAGTAAAACGTTTGGTACTCCCCTTCTACGTGAAAACATGTAACCCTGATTATAATTTTGTAAATGAGTTATTTGTATGTTATACAAAACTATCTGAGAAACACTCCATGCAGGTTACAATTCCAGGAAACTGTTGGGGGGGGGGGGAGCTTCAGCCTGATGAATTTACCATCTATAAAAATTAGACATTTTAACAATGAAGATCTTTCCAACATTTAAATTTCCTGAATATTTATGGTGATGTTTCTCCCCAAAATGTATTTGAAGATATTGCTACATAACTTCAGCGCTCTGAAAACAAAAACAAAGCTTCTATGTGACAAATCACTTTGCCTGCAAAGAAGATATCTGACCAAGCGTGTATTCTTTTTCTCGTTTATTTTTTGGGGCTGATAAGTGGACATCTATTTTTAAATTCTGGTGCCGATGTCTGATAACTTGAAAGGTGAAGAAAGGAAATAGGCTACCCTGTGGCAGATCTTGGGGACTGTACCACCCTCGGAAAAAAAGGAGCAAGGATGAGGAGGCTTGTTTCAGCTCCCAGTTCTGGATGTGATGTATAAGGTCATCAGATGAAACGTGAAGTAGAGATGGGCTTTCTAACCAGCTGTGTCTTTTGGTTCCAGCTGACTGAGAGTACAAAGAAAATGTGTCAGTCATGAATATTAAGTTTCTTTCTGGCATTTTTCTTCCAGATGGAAGCAACATGCACATTGCAGCAATGCTTCTTCCAGCTGATGAATTTTCTTATTTATATTTTTGGCAAAGCGTATTGATTTTCATCTGTGATTTCCACTCTAGTGCCCTACTGGATGGTTTTCAAAAATGTTCAGCTTAGCTTCTTTTAAAATACCCCGCCCTCCAAAATAAGCTATAGTAAAGTCATTCCAGCACAAGCCCTTTTATTATCTCTCAAATCCTTCACTCTTTTTCATCCTCTTGATTAGCTTTGGAAGGCCCTGTTATAAACCTTTTTTTTTTTTTTTTTTTTTGCTTTTGCTTTTTAGGGCCGCACCTGCAGCATATGGAGGTTCCCAGGTTAGGGGTCAAATCGGAGCTGAAGCCACCGGCCTACACCACAGCCACAGCAATGCCAGATCCAAGCCGAGTCTGCGACCTACACCACTGCTCACAGAAACGCCAGATCCCTGACCCAATGAGCGAGACCAGGGATCAAACCCACATCCTCATAGATTCTAGTCGGATTCGTTTCTGCTGAGCCATGAACGGAATTCCTATAAACCTACATTCTAAAGTGACTTGTGACATTATTACCCAGTCTTGTCATTACAATATGATAATGATATTAATAGTCAATTTTATATTAAAATCTACTGTTTTTAATGTCTTTGTGCCAGGTACTTGGGATATCCTTGATATTCATTATGGCTCTTAATGCTTCCAACAGCTCTACAAGTAAAATATTATTTCCATCACATAGTTGAAGAGACTAGAGACAAAAGGGGTTAAGGAAAATTTTCCCAAGGCCACATAACTAACAAGTGGCAGAAGCAGGATTTGAAGCTAGTCTCTTTGAATCGCAATCTCATTCTTTCAACTGCAAAGCTATCAAAATTGTATCAACTTGACAATTCTGTTCTTCATTCATTAATATCTGCCTTACATTTTCAAACAAAAATACCATAGTAATGTCGCTATGAAATGTTTTTAAAGTTATGCTTTTACTCATTCAAGTTTCTATTTTTGAAAATTATTTTTCTGTTTGGCCTCCAGAGACCCCAAAAATAATTAGATCTAAAGGAAAGGGTTTGATGTTGAGAGACCAGTTTTCATTGAAAAGATCTTTTCCTAACTCTTATCCCCATGGCAACAAATATCCAACCGAATTCCCCTGTGCAATCTCCATCAAATGCAAGGAGCTGTACATCCTAGTGCAGCTGTCGCTTGATGGAGATGAGGCGTAGTGGTCCAGCACAGTGATGCTTATGGTACGCATCCATTTGTGGGCTTTGCTTCATGATGTATCTGTTGACAGCTCTGAGAAGATGGTGGGAAGAAAAAAGCAAGACAAACCCAAATTATCATCACCATGATCCCTGATGTCGGCTTTAGTATTGATGAAAGATCTGTTTCCAATCTGTCTGTTAAACCTTTCAGAAGTATCAAGATTCACGTATTTGAAGCATCAGTCACCACAGCGAATTCATCTGGCATTTATTCGGGCTTTAGTTTGTGCAAGTCAATCACCGAAAAGGAAATCTTGCCTTTTGATTTGTTGCTGGCCCTTATTTGAATGAGAAAAGGGAAACTTCACATTTGAACATTTCAGGCCTTATCGTATCTTCCTTTTCCACATGACAGCGATAAAAACAGATCTTGGCAAAACTGCAGATGCAAAAGAAATTTTAAAAATGAACCATGCTGTCATTTCTTTTGAATGATAAGGCAATAAACCAATAATTCGAAGGATCACTGAACATCTCGCCTTCTCAAACAGGAGAGCAGCTCAGACTGTTGGTAGAAGAAAGCACCATTCAACTCAATGAATTTTCAAAGGGTAACTTTTTAAAGAAAACTCAGATTTGGGGAATGTCAGTGATGATTGACTGAGAGAAAAGTTAAGAATGGAAAGACATAGGAGCTTTGGAGATGGAGAGACCATCTCAGACACATTATAATTACAAGGCCTTGGATACATCATGTAAATTCATCAAGCTTTGGCCTCCTTAATAAAAAGAGAGCAGTTATAATTGGCAGCTTGCTGGGTCATGATGAGAAATAGGGCTAAGCTGTGTGAGACTATGAAGAAATGCTCTGTCATATATTAGTTGCTCAAGAAAAAGGCTGCCGCCATTTTTTGTTTGTTCTCGCTGTTATTCCCTGATGGGTCATGGTGTTATTTACTTATCTGTCTATGAGATCTGAGTGGGTGACCCTCTCTTCAGTGGGAGGGACATTGGACAGGCAATGATACAGCGAACACTATCCATTAACATTCTGCATATAAGGGTGTGTCCTTATGAGTCTGAGAACCCTGAATACAACTTAACAGACATGAAGTTATGCAAATCAGCAGGCTGAGGATATCTGCAACCTTTCGCAGCCTTCATGTTGTAAAAAATCCATTTATGAGAGGGAGAGGGTTGGCCCTCCAAAGGCAGATACTCAGAGCATGAGAGCCAGTTGGATGAGCCATTTAATTATGTTTATTGACCCTGTAACTGGAAGTCACCCAGTGCCCAGGAGTAGAAGCACAAGGGAGATTTGAAGCTCCATTTTTAATGGGAGGAAAATGCTGCAGGGGAAAGCAGAGAACGCAGATGTTTGCAAAGCCACGAGGTCCCAGGCTGCTCTGACCTAGGTGCCATCTGATTGCAATGTTGTCCCAGAAAACAGAGTCCCACTCAGAGTTCTGATCTAAGTACCTCATTGCAGAACTGGCAAACCGCAACCCCCTGGAGCAATCCCAGCTGAGAAGGGAACAAAGGCCGAGGGAATAAACAATCTGGTTAATTGAGTTTGAATGATATAATTGCAACAAGGGAGCGATAAAATGTGCAATAAGAAGGATGTCTAAAAACTCTAATAAACCTTGAAGGTGGTTATTGGGCCTCTGAAAATAAAGATGGAAAAAAGCTGTGAGATCATAGCATAGAAACCAGGAATCCAAAGGTGTGGTTGTGGGAAACAGGCAAAGTAAAGGTTTCTTTTAAAATTTCTGTTTCTGTGACTTCAGTTTTTTACAGTGACCTTTAGAGGGGTCCTGTTGTCAATAGGCATTTCGTAAGAATTTACTGTCATAGATGACCTTGAGCAAGTCACTTAATCTAAGTCTCAGTGTCTTCGTCTATAACATGAGGACAACAATGCCTAGCTTGCAGAGTTAGGGGAAGGAAAGAGATTATACACGCTTACACACACACACACACACACACACACACACACACACACACGATATCTATCTACCTACCTATCATCTATCTACACTATATTAATTTCCTAGATATGCTATAACAAACAAAATACCACAGACTGGGTGGCTTCAACAATAGAAATCTATTTTCTCATCATTGTGGAGGCTGGAAGATCAAGATGTCCTTCTCACTGTGTCCTCATGTGGCTTTTTCTCTGTGTGTGTGTGCACCCCTGGCATATCTCTGTGTGTCCACATTCTCTCGTTTTATAAGGACACCAGTCAGCCTGGACAGACTGGGATTAAGACTTAACCCTAAGATCCTCCTTTGACCTTAATTACCTCCATCAGGACCTTAAGTCAAAATACAGTCACAGCCTGAGACACTGGGCATTGGGTCATCCACAAATTAATATGAGAGGGACATGATTCAGCCCATGACACTAGAGAGAGAGAATAGAATTTAGAACCGCTGTACCACAGTAGGTACCTAATAAGCAAAAGTCCTTATGACTGTTAGGGGCAGTCTTCTTCTTATTCTCATATAATTCAATTTTCATATCAAATTTGTTAGATGCAAATTATTATCATAATTTTGCGAAGTGCAGAGAAGGCAAAATACTGCCCCAACATCATGTGGTCTGTGTCACATTTAAAGCCGGGGCTACACCTCATTGCTTCTGGCCAAGAAGAATCTCTTTTCTTCTGAACAAGAGAAATGATTCTTTCTACTGCATTGTGCTGCCACCATGTAGTTGGTCAACAGTCAGAGAAATAGTTTTCCTGTTAAATTCATGACTACCCTGGACCAAAGCATCTATGCTGCCTCCACTCGGAAGAAGCCATTCATCAAGGAGCTCAGCATCTGGACCATTGGCGCGGTCTCTGGATAGAGGCAAATTCAGCTCTTCTTAAAATTTTGACCTCTAACCCAATGTTATAACTTGGAAATCAAGAACAAGGTAAATGGCAGTTTCCGTTGTGGCTCAGCAGCTTTCTAACCTGACTAGTATCCATGAGGACAAGGGTTCGATTCCTGGCATTGCTCAGTGGGTTAAGGATACGATGTTGCCAAGAGCTGGGGTGCAGGTCTCAGACTTGGCTCGGATCCTGTGTTGCTGTGGCTGTGGCATAGGGCTGGCAGCTTTAGCTCCAATTTGACCCTTAGCCTGGGAACTTACATATGCTGCAGGTTCAGCCCTAAAAAAAAGAACAAGGTAAATGTGTTAGACTTTTTCCATTCCTGGAAAATTCTTTATTTTTATTTTTTTGGCTTTTATATCATTGTCCATTATCCGAGATAGACGCCAATAAATAGAAATCCATTGATTTTTTTTCCCAGTCTACCAAAGTACCTGCCTCTGTCTACACACACCATACCTACCATCTTATCGTAACAAAAAAAGGTTCCCATTCCTACCTAAGCCCAGATTTCTCATCTTATCTCTCCTGTGATCATTTCTCTTCTCTCTGACCTGTCAGTTTCTCTCTTTGGTGCATCATTTGCATCAACATAGAGACCTGTTCTTAAAAGAAATAAATGAGGAAACACCTTTGGTGACTTGATAGTTATGTTTTTGTGTCTTTTTTTGGCCGCACCTGCAGCACACAGAAGTTTCCAGACCAGGGATGCAGCCTGTGCCACAGCAGCAATGTGCTGGATCCTTTAACTACTAGGCCACCAGGGAACTCACTGCTCTATTTCTTTTTATTCTGCCCTAGTAAAATATAAAAGGTATGTATAGTCATTGTCTCCAATCTCTCAACCCTCATTTATTTCTCAACCTACTGCCATCATCTTTTCATGATCTTCCTCCAGAGATCCCTCGGTTCCTCTCTCTGTTCTTGGAGTCCTTTGTCTCCTAGCAGCATTCAACACTGCGGATGGACCGACCACGCCATCCTTCAGGGTCGCTTTTGTTTCTGGGCTTCTGCATCCGTATACTCAATTTTTTTTTGTGTGTGTCTTTTTGTCTTTTTCTCTTTTGTTGTTGTTGTTGTTGTTGTTGCCATTTCTTGGGCCGCTCCTGCGGCATATGGAGGTTCCCAGGCTAGGGGTCGAATCGGAGCTGTAGCCACCGGCCTACGCTAGAGCCACAGCAACACGGGATCCGAGCCGCGTCTGCAACCTACACCACAGCTCACGGCAACGCCGGATCGTTAACCCACTGAGCAAGGGCAGGGACCGAACCCGCAACCTCATGGTTCCTAGTTGGATTCGTTAACCACTGCACCACGATGGGAACTCCAGTATACTCAATTTTTTTCTTGCCCTATTTATATCACTAGCTTCTGCATCCTAGCCTCATTGTGTGCTCCTTCCCCGACAATCCAAAGGCCCTAAAACATTGAGTGACTCTCAGATTCCAAGCTCCTAAGAGATCCTCCCCTCTGATTTTAGGTTCCTAAGAGATCAGAAAATACACAAATATTTTATGCTTCATCCTACATGAGGTGCAAAAAGAAATAGTCTTTAAGTCCCATACTCAGGTGCTGTCCAATAGACCATACGCTTCTCTAGTGTTATTTATCCTGCTGCTTCAATGGTGTTTATTTTCTCACTTGATTTGTTTCCTATTTCAAAACAGCTGTCAGAGCTGCCTTTAGAATGTATGCGTGTTTTACATTTTGGCTGTTATTTATTGAGTACAGTCTGCATGCCTTCTCTTACGTAATCTTTCCAAGTATCCTATGAAATAGTGGTTGTTGTCCCTTTATTGACAGAAACTTGAGGCTCGGAGAGTTCAGGCGACTTAGCCAGGTTCATATAGTCACTGGCAGAGTCAGAATCCATCCCTGTGTCTGACTCAATCGCTGATGTGCTTCGTAAGACAAGCACAGTGTTACACTTGGCATTTCTAGAGCAAAGAGGAATTTGGGGTCAGGAGAAGGCCATTGCGTTTCGATTTGTAGGGTGCCTTTGGCTGTAAGCAACAGAGATCTCAGGTGATCTGGAATAAATAATGGAATCTATCATCCCAGTGATAGAAACTCCAGAGTTACGCCACAGCAAGATCAGAAGCTTAAGGATGTCACCAAGCATCCGGGCTCCTTCCAGCTCTGTTTTACTCTTCTCTGTGTTGGCTTCATCTAAAGGCTGTTTTTCCTCATCATTGCACGGTGGTTGAAGTAGTTACAGAGGCTCAGCGTTGTAGAGCATCTTCCAGCCATAGAAAAGAATTTCTTGCCTATGAAATTTATTATGAAGGAAAACGTTCAGAAGCCGCCCAATATACATCCTCTCACACATCTCGTTGACAAAACTGGCTACGGGTCCACCTATAAACCACCCACCTTGGCAGCAAAAGAACTGCCAGATGGCTTAGACTTATCAAAATCCACCTGATTCATAGGTAAGGAGATTGGCTTGAAAACTAGGAGATCAGGGCTTGGGCATTATGAACGAGGGGAAGATGCTATTCCACAGACAACCTACTCCATCTCTCAAGAAGTGTTTCGGGCACAATATCTGGTGACTGCACACTTGTGTTTGTGTATGTTCCATTTTGAAACCATTTTCCCTTTGAACAAAACTTCACTTTGTTAAGAAGAACTTTTCAGCTGTTCTTTGTACATACTTTTGTTCCAAAAGTCTAATGAGCTACTTTGTCGGCAAGAGCCTTAAATAAAACATGCTTCCCGTGGTACCAGGCATGCTTAATTATCCATCATTTGGTCTGTGACTGTTCTGTGTAGGATTTCCAACTTTTCAAAATGTACTGGTATGCAAAGGGATTGAATACATTCCCAAATCATCCAGAGGCTCATGCAATTTTAAAGTTTTCTCCTTAGAAACAAGTTGTCTGAGCTATATAATCTCTGATCATAACTAACAATTTGAACATCTTCCAATGAATTCCTCTTGTTAATAGTATCTGTGACTCAGATGCCCCTGTGCTGATTTCACCTCGTTCTTATTTATAGAATATTCACATTTTCATCTACCTTCCCTATGCTCTTTTCTTTGGCTCAAAAGTCAACCTTATTTTCAAGTGACATTATAAAGCCTCACAGTAAAGTACCTCACCATTCTGTGTATCCAGTTAGGATGCAGAGCAAACCCTGCCTCGGTTGACACATCACTACATAATCTCTCTCTCACCCAGTAGCATGGAAGCTGACAATTATTCTCCTACCCTGACGCTTTGTTTTACTTTAGGACAGGCACGTTCACATCAAAAGGATTTTTATATGATGGATTCCAATCTCTTCCCAACCACTCAGGTTGTCAGTTACCCATGGAATATAATTAACTGCGTCATCACCTCCCTTCCCGAGTGGAGGCTGGACTAGAGTTTGTGGGTCAAGACCATCCAGCCTCTTTCAAAACCTCTTGGCATCTGCTCCCTGGGGTTGTTAATCCTTGAGAATTTAATACAGTGCAAAATAACAATACTTCTCATCTTTGCAGAGTTGACAATTAACTAATTAGCCCATTAACTCATGGAGCCAGATTTGTCCCAGTGAGTTAAGGGCTTCGGGAGGTATATTAATCCTTTAAGGCCACTAGAGCAACATTTGCAGTTAATGGGCCCATATCCCTAACTTACTACCAGGGAGGGACTGGGGTATTGTTAGGAAATAGAAGTCATTAATCCTCACTGTACCCAGAGGGGCAGGTGAGAATGACTTTGCACAAATTGATGAGAAAATGGGTTTTGTTTTGTTTTTCTCTTTAAGACCAAAAAGAGACTCTGAGTTAAAACCAAGATTGGAACTCCATATTTTCTGGCATACAGCCTATATTCAAATTTGAACTCTTGCCAGAATGTGTGTGTATTTGTTTGTAGTTTAAGATCCAGTACTAAGAGTGGGTAGACCGGAAGTTTTGTGCAGGGGCTGGAGGTGGGGGGGTGAGATCGTAATTCTAGTATCCAGAGTCTTTGACAACAGGAGAAGAAAAATGTGATTTTTGTTTCTGTTCTATGATGTGCTTAAATAAGCATCTATTACGTCATGTGGAATATAACTCTAGTTGGCTTTGAGTGGTGGAGAATGTACCAAAAATATATCTATATTTTAACATGACTCCTGTTCTGCAGAACCTGGAGATTGTGGGAGTGAAGTGGGTCCTGCCTTTGAAAGGCTGCAGCTTATAAAATATCCAGGATTCATCTCTCCTCTGACTCTGCAGGGGGCTGGATATCCTATTGGCAAATCCTGCGAACCGGGGCTTATAGACTTGAAGGCTGAGCCGTGGGGCAGTTGCTTGTGTCCGCATTCCACACGGGGTTTCTGGTTCTCTGTGGCAAGGCAAATACTTTGGAGTCAAGTCATCAGATCCAAATGGAGGAAATATAAGCAAATAGCCAGCAGCTGGAGGCAATGGTGGAGGAGGGAAGAGATGCAGCTAAAGTGTTCAGAACAGAGCAAGGTTCGTTCTGCGGAGAAACTAGGGCAGGTGGCAGCCCCCAGTGTCCTTCAGGTCCCAAGGCCATGTGGTATCAAGAGGGAAATGGGTGATGCCTTGAGTGTTCAAGGGTAGAGCTTGGGGCTTACAAATGTGTTTATAAACTTATGTTCATTAATGCACAGGGCCATAATCCTTAAGAGCTCTGGCTGGATTAATATTAATAATATTAAATGTAATATAATACATAAATAGTATTAAAATCCCTGCTTATATTAGTTCACTACATGATAGTTAGATTACCGAGGCAGTACGTGATGCTTCAGGAATTCTTTCTTTTTTTCCAGCTATTGTGATCTGTTCTCTCAGGATGCTTCCCTCCCTCAATGCAGTTTCTACACCAAATAAGAAGGAAAGCTTTCATTTCAACAATAAGTTGCGTGGAATGTGGCAAAAGCCACATCAAACTTCTTGAAGGGCTTGTGTAGAAACTCAGCCCAAGAGAAGCTTCCATGGCAAAAAAAAAAAAAAAAAAAAAAAGTCTAAAGCTAAGATTTAGAGCATAATTATTCCAGCTTTGCTACTTTGAATCATGTCATTTCACCCCTCTCTGGTCCATCTTTGCTCTTTGAAAACCAGTGCGTATTTATCTGTATATTCCATTAACTCACTTTGGTCCACAAAGAGGGTAAGCCAGCATGAAGAAAAATGTACTTAGAAATATGTAAATGAGGAAATTGGTTGAAGGGAAAAATAAGGAAACACGAAGTTAAGATTATTTTGTCCATAAAGTGATTTCACTTGATAGAGGTTGTCAACAGCCTTGGTTCTTGCCAGTCAGAAATGCCAAGAGGGCAGTAGGATGAAGATGGTGACAATGATAAGAGTGATAATACCGCCTAAGTGCTTACCCACCGGGCTGGGTTGGTGCCCTGGGCTAAGTAGCATTCTGTTGACGTTGTCCTGTTTTATCATTTTATCTTCTGCCAGACTCTCTGAGGTAGATACTATTCTTGTCCTTATCTTTCAGGTAAGGGAGCCAAGGATTAATGACATGATAAAAATAAACAGGTTTTCCAAAGGAAGTAGAATATGGAGCTTGGTATTGCTCTGCAGGTCACCACCAAGAGGTCACAATGCAATACAGTGACCAGGTTCCTCAAATATACTCACTCCCCTGATGAATCTAAGTGAGTTCAATAGCATCAGAAAAATCAGAAAGAACTGCTCCAGTATTACATTTATCCAAGTGAAGTTTGTTAAAGAAATTCTGGAGTTCCCATCGTGGCGCAGTGGTTAACGAATCCAACTAGGAACCATGAGGTTGCGGGTTCGGTCCCTGCCCTTGCTCAGTGGGTTAATAATGATCCGGCGTTGCTGTGAGCTGTGGTGTAGGTCGCAGACGCAGCTCGGATCCTGCATTGCTGTGGCCCTGGCGTAGGCTGGCAGCTACAGCTCCAATTGGACCCCTAGCCTGGGAACCTCCATATGGCGTGAGAGTGGCCCAAGAAATGGCAAAAAGACAAAAAAAAAAAAAAAAATTCTGCAAGAAGCTACACACTTTGGTTCCAGGTATGCAGGACTCTGGTGCTTTTGTGTAACCCAAGGATATATTTCAGGAACCTAGAGGCATGAGTAGTTCTAGCATCAAAGCTGATGTCCCACTCCCTGGCCCACATCGGGAATTGTAGCTATCTCTACCACTTGTTAAATCCAGCCCACAGCTAGAGGTGGGATTGATCTTGTAAATAAGATCAATAAATGTGATAGCAAGGGCACATAAGCAAACAGGTCCCGTAAATTCACCCAGAGAACATCATCCATGGGTGGAGCCAAAACATACCTCATAAGACAATTTTGAAATGTTTTCCAAGTCCCAGAATAGTGACTATTCAAAGTCCAATTAATTTATATATTCATGCACTCAGAAATTTTATTGAGATGTGCCATCATGGAAATAAAACTAGATCCAGCTCCTCTCATCCCTGAACAGACCGTCTACTAATAGATACTGATATCCAGGTAAGCAACTAAAATAAAGCACAGCGGAACCATGATCAGGTAGATTTGCCATACACAAATGGGCAGCGCCCATAACTGGGGTTGGCTTTATTGTGCTGGCAGGTGAGAGAAGACTTTCCTGAGAAGATGGCATTTATGGGAAAATGGCATTCTGCTGTTGCTCAGCAGAAATGCATCTGACTAGTATCCATGAGGACACAGGTTCAATCCCTGGTCTCACTCAGTGGGTTAAGGATCCAGCATTGCCGTGAGCTGTGGTATGGGTCACAGATGCGGCTCAGATCTGGCATTGCTGTGGCTGTGGCGTAGGCTGGCAGTGGTGGCTCCAATTCGACCCCTGGGAACCTACATATGCCAAGGGTGCAGCCCGAAAAAGACAAAAAAAAAAAAAGAGAGAGAGAGAGAGAAAGAAAGAAAAACGGCACTTATGTTGAAATTGAAAAGAATATCAGGATTTAGTCAGGTTATGAGCACACAATCTCAGTTTAGGAAAAAAAAAACACATTAAAGTAAATATTATAAAATCTTTACCTTGGTCACTTAAAAAAAATAATAATAATCACTGCCAGGAAAGCAACCACTGCACCATCAGTCATCTTGGTTATCAAACTGTAAAACACAGTCTTTTTTTTTTTTTTCACTTTTTATTTTTTTATTTATTTTTATTTTTTGTCTTTTTGCTATTTCTTTTTTTTTTTTTTTCCCACTGTACAGCAAGGGGGTCAGGTTATCCTTACATGTATACATTGCAATTACAGTTTTTCCCCCACCCTTTCTTCTGTTGCAACATGAGTATCTAGACATAGTTCTCAATGCTATTCAGCGGGATCTCCTTGTAAATCTATTCTAGGTTGTGTCTGATAAGCCCAAGCTCCCGATCCCTCCCACTCCCTCCCCCTCCCATCAGGCAGCCACAAGTCTCTTCTCCAAGTCCATGATTTTCTTCTCTGAGGAGATGTTCATTTGTGCTGGATATTAGGTTCCAGTTATAAGTGATATCATATGGTATTTGTCTTTGTCTTTCTGGCTCATTTCACTCAGTATGAGATTCTCTAGTTCCATTCATGTTGCTACAAATGGCATTATGTCATCCTTTTTATGGCTGAGTAGTATTCCATTGTGTATATATACCACATCTTCCGAATCCAATCATCTGTTGATGGACATTTGGGTTGTTTCCATGTCCTGGCTATTGTGAATAGTGCTGCAATGAACATGCGGGTGCATGTGTCTCTTTTAAGTAGAGTTTTGTCCAGATAGATGCCCAAGAGTGGGATTGCGGGGTCATATGGAAGTTCTATGGATAGATTTCTAAGGTATCTCCAAACTGTTCTCCATAGTGGCTGTACCAGTTGACATTCCCACCAGGAGTGCAGGAGGGTTCCCTTTTCTCCACAGCCCCTCCAGCACTTGTTATTTGTGGATTTATTAATGATGGCCATTCTGACTGGTGTGAGGTGGTATCTCATGGTAGTTTTGATTTGCATTTCTCTTATAATCAGCGATGTAAATACAGTCTTAACTGAGTGGGTTGGTGGGTTGGTGTATGCATGGTATAAAATAATTCTGAATCAGTTTAATGTTGACTGTCTTGTTACAGGTGAGACTCATATATTCTTAGCTTTGGGTAGACTCTGGAATGTCTAAGCTTTTGCTAAGCTGATATTTGCCAAAGCTGTACAGCTTCACCTGATACAGTTGCCGATGAGACTCACCTTCCCCACAGAAGGAATGTTACATAAAGCTTAAGAGCAGGAGTTAATATCTGGGTTCAGAGTTGACCTCTGCTCTTAATTACCTGTGGGACCTTGTTCAAGGGACTTAAACTCTCTATGGCTTCATGTCTGAGCCTCTGAAAACTGGCGATGTTCATGTTATCATCTGTTCAGAATCACTTGTGAAGAATCCGGGAGCTGAACAAGGGCAGCAGGGAACACAGTTCTTGGCATGTAGCAAGCACACAGAAAGACGATGCTCTCACTACGGTTACATCACAAACTGAACCCACTGTCTTCCTCCTTCTAGCTTCCTAAATTCCTCATTGCACCCTAAAAATCCATATGTTGAAATCCTAACTCAGAGTTTGAGTTACTGGACCTCAGAATGTGACTTACCTGGACATAGATTCTTGGCAGATGGAGGTAGTTTAAATGAAGCCATCCTAGGAGTTCCCGTCGTGACACAGTGGTTAATGAATCCAACTAGGAACCATGAGGTTGCGGGTTCGATCCCTGGCCTTGCTCAGTGGGTCAAGGATCCGGCGTTGCCGGGAGCCGTGGTGTAGGTTGCAGACGCGGCTCAGATCCCATGTTGCTACAGCTCTGATTCAGCCCCTAGCATGGAACCTCCATATGCCACGGGAGCAGCCCAAGAAATGGCAAAAAAGACCAAAAAAATTTAAAAAATTAAAAAAATAAAATAAAGCCGTCCTAGAGTAGGAGGGGTTCCTCATTCAACATAACTGGTGTTCTTATAAAATGGGGGAATTGGGGTGTGGACACGTGCCCAGGGAAAAGGCCCTGTGAACTGAAAGGAGAGATGGAGGTGTTGTGTCCAGACTGGTGGGAGAGGGGCCTGGCACAGAGGTTTCCCCAGCACCTTCAGTGGGAGCGCGGCCAGCTGACACCTTGATCTCAGAATTCTGGCCTCCAAACTGAATATATATATATATTCATCTTCAGATTCTTTTCCATTATAGGTTATTATGGGATATTGACTCTAGTTCCTTGTGCTATACAATAGGTCCTTGTTATTTATCGCTTTTATGTAGTAGTGTGATGCCTGTGGGTTTTTGATGTTAGGTCAGGAATGTCAGTCCAGACCATAAGAGTCTAATTAAGCCCACACAGCTACCCTGGAAATGTGCCAATCTGTTCATTTGCTACTGTTCTTATCACCTCTCCCAAGACAGAAGAGAGGCAGAACCCTGTCTTGCACAATTGAGCATCCATGGTACAAACATGGAGAAAGGCTCCCACAGGCTGTACGAGCTCTTTAACTCTTGAGGAGGTGGCTCAGGTCCAAGGTGAGTGGGAGATGGTCAGAGGATTCCAGCAGAATGTCCAGTCCAGCAGCAGTGGAGCCAGGACCCAGTAGAAAGGGCACCAGGGCTGGCTTCCTCCACAGTCTTCCTGCTGTGGGACAACCGCCGGGCTTTGCTTCTTTTAAATCCTGCTTTTCCTTTCTGAACCTATTATTTAGCCAGTTCATCAACTCTACAAACTCTCCTTTACCTCCTCTCCTCAACCTCCCCCGCAAAAAAAAGTTCCTTCTCTGCCTAAGTTAGCTAAGTTGGCATCTTTTGATTGCCATCGAGACTTCAGCTAGATTTACAGCTTAAATGCTTGAAAACATTAATTCTACTTATGAAAACAATGTCTTTTAAATAGGTTTTTGGTTTTTTTGTTTGTTTGTTTGTTTTTGTTTTTTTTGTTTTTTTTTTTTTAGTCTTTTGTCTTTTCAGGGCCGCACCTGTGGCATATGGAAGTTGCCAGGCTAGGGGTGTAATCAGAACTTCAGCTACAGGTCTATGCCACAGCCACAGCAATGCAGGATCCGAGCCGCGTCTGTGACCTACACCACCGCTCACGGCAATGCCAGATCCTTAACCCACTGAGCAAGGCCAGGGATCAAACCCGCAACCTCATGGTTCCTAGTCAGGTTCGTTTCCACTGCACCATGATGGGAACTCCCCCTTGTAATAATTTTGATGAAAGAAACTTTATTTTATATAAGAATACTGTACTGTGTCATTTTCCAAACTTCCCTAAGCCTCAATCAATTTCTTCATCTGTTAAATGAAGATAGTTTCATATAGAGTTGTTTTGAATGCAGAATGAATTATTCAATGAGCTATTTACTGGCTGATTATTATTTGTCAGGCACTATCCCATGTGTTTGGATACAATGTAAAACACTTAAAAAATATGCAATAAGTGTTTGATACAATATAAGTGCTTTCTAAAACCAACAACTGAGGAAATCATATTTGAAGTGATTATCATAAAGATTAAACTGGTGAAACAAGGAGTTCAAAGCTCTAACGTATAGTGGTATAAAATCAAAGCGTAGTGTGATAGACACCATATTTTTTTTTTTTTGTCTTTTTGCCATTTCTTGGGCCGCTCCCGCGGCATATGGAGGTTCCCAGGCTAGGGGTCCAATCGGAGCTATAGCCACCCGCCTACGCCAGAGCCACAGCAACGCAGGATCCGAGCCGCGTCTGCGACCTACACCATAGCTCACGCAACACCAGATCCTTGACCCACTGAGCAAGGGCAGGGGTCGAACCGGAAACCTCATGGTTCCT
The DNA here is from genome assembly GCF_054392235.1 of Sus scrofa. Lineage (NCBI taxonomy): Eukaryota > Metazoa > Chordata > Mammalia > Artiodactyla > Suidae > Sus > Sus scrofa. The sequence goes on from NC_139393.1 coordinate 73,385,093, forward strand.
AGTCGGATTCGTCAACCACCGCGCCACAATGGGAACTCCGACACCATATTTTTAATGTAATTTGGAGAGGTCATCAGTGCCTAGACATGCTATTAAACATCTATGATGTGCTCTTAACTGTGGTAGGTCAGGTGAAAGATTTCCAAAATAACAGTTTCTAGTCTCAGAGGAGATAAGACATATGTGCGTGAAATGATAACTTAAAATATGGTTAAAGATGACAATGCCAAATAAATGGAACAAAAAATAAAGGTTCTAAGCAAGAAGGGAAAAAGACACCACTGCCATCCAGCTGGGCTCAGTGGGAAAAGCAACAGAGGAGAGATGTGAGCTTAGCCCTTAGGACTGACAGAATTTGAACCAGTATTTTCGTGCACACTGTTTATCACTATTTTTTTCCACAAGAGCCGAGAGTGGGCTTGTACATCCTGACTCGGCTGTAGTTAGGTGGGACCGTGTGGCTGGTTCTGATGCATGAGTGGACAGTGAAAGTGACACATGGCCCTTCCAGGTCAAAGCATTTAATTGCTGATCTGAGTCTCACCTTGCTGTCTTCACCTCTGATGAGGCAGCCAGCAGTGTTCAAGATGCCTACTTCATCCACTGAGTCTCCAGCACGTAAGACGAGACCAGCCTCATCAGACAGGTGACATCAGCAAAAGAAGAGGTCTTTGCTGTCTTAAGCCAGTGAGCGTTAGGGGTTGTCTTCCTATGACAGATAACCCAGCCCATCTTACTGATTCAGCACTTGTAGGAGAAAAGGCAAAAGAGAAAGCCTAGATATGGGAATGTAGAATCTTAAGTAGGTCAACTCTTTGAAAAAGCTTAATTTCAAAAAGAAGTGGAATCTAAAAAAAGGAGAGGGAGCCCAGACTGCAGAGAATGTTGCATGTCAGAGTAAGAAGCGGGACTTCTTTCAGGAGTCTATTACTGGTTTTGAATAGAGGGTAGATGTGAGAAGTTAATTTGATGATTCATAGGAAGGTAATGGTCCATGGGAATTAAAGAAGGAAGCCCAGTCAGATGACTGCAGGGTGCAGATGAGGTGTGAGAAAATAGAAGTTCTCTTAAATAAGTGGCCTTACTCTCCTTTAGAGCACACAAAAAGAACAAAACAAAATACATGTTAATTTGGGGAGAATTTATAGATTCACCTCTACCATTTGAGCTATTGGCTTAATATTTTAGATTCCAGGAAAAAAAACTCTTAGACCTCTGATTTCCCGTTCATCACGTTTGAATAATGGTTCTTGTTAGCCCTGTAATGTCTTTTTTTTTTTTTAAGCAAAGTCTCATAATAAAATTTTTATTGTAATCCAATGCTAACATACTTCTTCCTGAGAATTACGTTTGGTGGATTTAAGCAACCCCAGGAAACATGCAGGCTAAGATTTTAGAAAGATGTGTTTGGCCAAAAGAACACCCTTATGGATTAATGTTTTAGGAGGATTTCCTGAGGCTACATTATTTCTTATTCTGTCTTGTCTTTTACTTTTAAACTTGAAGCTAGTTGCTGTCGACTTTTAATTACTTTAAGAATCACCTGGGGACACATTAAAAAATACAGAATCCTCAGGCCCACCGCAGAAGGATTCTGATTCAGCATGAATAGGGGAAGAGGGGCATGAGGGAGTCAATGTCAGAGTCCCCTCTACGTTCACTTGTTGAAACCCTAACCCTGAGTGGGATGCTGTTGAAAGGTGGGGGCTTTGGGAGGTGCTTAGGGCATAAGGGTGGCGTGTCATGAGTGGAATTAGTGCCCTTATAACCCCAGAGAGCTCTCCTACCCCTGCTATGATGTGAGGACTCAGCAAGAAGACAGACGGCCCTCTGTGGACCAGGATGCGGGTCCTCACCGGACACCAAATCTGCCAGTGCCTTGACCTTGAACGTCCCAGCCTCCAGAACTTTGAGAACTCAATGGCTGTGGTTTCAGCCACCCGGGCTGTGATGTTTTCGTTACAGCAGCCCCAATGGCCTGAGACAAGGGGGTAGAAGCCTACACACGAAGCAGCAGCTCAAGTCTTGTGTGCAGGGCATCTGCAGCCCCCTGGCCCCCAGCCCCTGAGGAATGCTGTCTTGACCCCGTGCTTCTAGACTCTACCGAGAGCTCTGTGAGGAAGGCCTGCGCTTTAATTATCTTGGCATCCCTGAACTTAGCATAATTCCCAGCACATTTGGGGCAGAGCTAAATAAGACTTACAGACACTGGCTCTGCAGTCAGACAGGGCTGGCTTTACATGCTGGCTCTAAGACGTATTAGCTCTGAGACAGGGGCCGTAACCTCTCTAGACCTGGCTTTGTCCTCTGAACACGGAAGATAATAACACCTTCCTCCCTGAGGATTAGGGTGCTGAAAGGAAGTTAGGTTTCCATAGAGCCTGGCACAGTGCCATGCGCCAGGCATTTGGAGTGAGATCTTGGTACAGCCATGATGGATTTAGGACTGGCCCACAAAAATGCCACCAGTTGGAGTTCCCACCCAGGAAGCACTGCCAGATACAATCAGAGCCCCTCTTGATTAAGGGCTGAGACTGGGTCCAATACACCACAAGGTTGAAATCAGGTACAGGCTAATTGGGAGACTGTGGTATAGACCTGGAGAACCGGGTAGGGTGCCTTGGCTCCTAATATGAGATAAACAAGCCCAGGCTGGTCTCCCCGTGGAGGCTTATTTTGAAGGCTCCATAGCCCTTTGTATCGGGAAAGCATGGCTCCATCACGTTCTGGACTCCAACCAATGCTATCAGAAATCCCTTCGTCTTTGTTCAGTGAGGGAGGGAGACGAAGTGCAGAGAGGCGGAGGAAGCAGACCTACTTCCATCCCTTACCAGGCACAATGGAAGTCCCCATAAAAGGTTTTTGCTTGGGTCGTTATCATTTATTCTCATTATTATCATCATCATTATCATCAGGAAACTTTGTGCAAGCTGAGAAGCACTGATCTTTATTTAGTGCTTACTCGGGGGTAGACTCTGTTCTAAGATTTCTTAATATTGTCTTTCACTGAATCCTCGCAGGAAAACCCTGTGAGGTCGGTACTATTTTTATCACTATTAAGACAAAAGGAAAGTAAAGCTGAGAAAGGTTAAGTAATTCGTTCAAGCAAGTGGTGCCAAAGCTTGGATTCTATCTAAGGAACACATTGAGGACAGTGTTAAAAATGGATTAGGAGTTAAGTCGAAATAGAGCCAAAACTTGGGTTACCCTGAGTTTGGGGGCATTTTCTCCCAACGTACAGCTTGGATATATGTCTCCGGCTGAGGAAATCTGCTGTGCCTTTATCCCACAAAGACTCTGTCCATGAAATGCAAAACAAAACTTAACCACCAAACGTGTAGCTGAAGAGCTTAGGTAATTTTTCCATGACTCGTGCTAGTCAAAAAGAAGAAATTACGATTCAAGTTTTCCTGCAGCTTAATTACAGCCTTCTGTGCTGCGAACAATATGCTAAATACTAATAATAAGGGGCCCCCCAAAAGCGAATTCTCTAGAGGCCTCCCAACTCCATAGGGTCTGTTTAGGGCAAGTGATAAGGAAATAATATTCTGTATGAGGAAGCAGCAGGCTCCTAGACAGTGGGATTTTTTTTTTCTTGTTAATGAAGTAAAATGAACACTTTTTACTGGTATAAAACCAACAGCAGAAATGAAAAGCCATTTTTGTTACTGACCTCGGGGCTACAAAGGAAATATCCATTCAGCATGTGAGCTAGGGAGCGATAAGGCCCCATCAGGAGACCTGCCCTGCGCTGTTTGGCAGAAAGACCAAGATGAAATGGTCCTATTTTTAAAGGGCTTTTCTACTTCTGCTACAATTTGGGCCCTTTCCCTAAATCATCTTTGAATCAGAATAGCATTTTTTCTTCCCCTACTTGGCGGGAGTGTTCAAGAATCTTTGGAAAATGTTCAATAAATGTCTTGAGCTCTATGTAAATAGGGAAAATGCAGTTATTTGTAGAAAGGATATCAAAGAAAAGCTTGCTATTTTTCAACTTCTGTATTGGGAAGCAAATACACTTATTATTACAATGTACCAAAAGGTGAAATTACTTCATAGAATAGAACATACGGAGCTGTGGCATAGGAGGTTGGTAAGTATCTGTTGAAGGAATTAATGAATTAAAAAATCATATGAATAGAAGACTTCATTAAAAACAAATTGGAAAGTTGAACACATATAAGAAATAACTGGAGTTCCCATTATGGCTCAGCAGGTTAAGAACCCAACTACTATCCATAAGGCTGCAGGTTCAATCCCTAGCCTCCATCAGTAGATTAAGGATCCAGTGTTGCCATGAGCTGCAGTGTAGGTCCAGAGGTGGCTCGGATCCCGAGTTGCTGTGGCTGTGGTGTAGGCTGGCAACTGCAACTTCAATTCAACCCCTAGCCCAGGGGGTCCCTATGCTCCAGGAACAGCCCTAAAAAGAAACAAAACAAACCTGAAAAACCTGTTTGTACCTACCTTTGTCATTTAGTCTTTTATCACCGAAAGAGAGCCTTGTTTAAAATACAAGGAATATTGAGGCTTGAAATTGAAGATGGAAATATGAGAGAACCAGGAATACCTGGGTCTCAAACCCAAGTCAGAGCTAAGCTAACAAATTCAGTTCTTATTAGATCAGGAAGAACAAGCTCAAAGCAGACTTAGGTATGAGGAGTCTTGGCCAGAGTGTCCCTGTGCTTGGGGGTGAGGGCGCGCTCTATTGGATGAGCTGGGGTCTTCGAGATGAAATCAGGGCCCGGGGACAGGCAGGGGCACACATACCCTCCTCCCAAGCTTCTCTGCCATGTGAGGCCTTTATTCCTTTACAAGGTCACCTTTGGCTGACAGCCTGAATTCACTGGCATCTCGACTCTGGCCTAGATCAAAAATTCAACCTCTTGGGAGTTCCCGCTGTGGCACAACAGGATTGGCGGCTTGGGATGCAGGTTCAATCCCTGGCCCGACACAGTGGGTTAAGGATCTGGCATTGCTGCAGCAACAGCGGCTTGGATCTGATCCCTGGCCCGGGAACTCCATAGGCGGAGGGGTGGCCAAAAAAAAGGAAAAAAAATTCAACCTCTTTTCCTCGAGTACCCCAATCTACCACCCAGGCAAGATGTTAGTACAGCAACCTTAACCGATGGTCTAGGGTGGCAAAGAGGACTTCTGAGACAGAAGCACACAGAAATAAATGTAATAGTTACTACTGGCCGCCTCTGTTTTTCAAACCATTCAGCCACTCTGCCAGCAGAAGCTTCCTGCTGGCCAGTATTTCCCTGTACTCCTCCACTGAGATGCTTGGCCTACTGCTGTCTTTCTTGAAACTTTTCTTATCTTCCTACTTCCCCTGACTCCAAATTCAAGTTAGCAACTTCTAGAAAGGGTCCGAGTCTTCATGTTATCCGGCCCCACCCTCTCCATGCCGAGCACAGAGCTTCTGCTGCAGGAAAACACACTCTAGTGCAGAGAAGTTACCCTGCAAATTCAGCCCTTCTCCCAAAGGCTTCAAAGTTGGCATGTCGGATAAGCTTTCAGAGTTCCCACTGTGGCTCAGCGGGTTACGAACCAGACTAGTATCCATGAGGAAGCAGGTTCGATCCCTGGACCCGTTCAGTGGGTTAAGGATCCGGTGTTTCCATGAGCTGTTGGTATAGGTCAAAGACGTGGCTCCAATCTGGCATTGCTGTGGCTGTGGTGTAGGCCGACAGCTGTAGTTCCAATCCAACCTTAGCCTGGGAACTTCCATATGCCGTGGGGTGGCCCTAAAAAAAATAAAATTAAAAAAATAAACTTTCGACAATGCTTCCCCTCCTCATTAGCACAGGAGGACACTGAATATCTGCAAAGAAGGGCAATTTTCCTGCTACCAATTACATTTCATTCCTCAAGCTCTGAGATACCGGCTACTCCACCTGTGAGGTGAAGCTCTAATCATTATGAAGTTGCCAAGCAGTCATTGTGTCTTTTCTCCTGAATATGAGGAATTATCTTTGTATTTAAATATGAACACACACACACACACACACACACACACACATACCCTTTAAGCATTGGTGTTGGGTGCTGGAGACATACGTTTGATACCTGACATAGGATTTGCTGGAAGGTTCCATGTTGTCAGTAACTCCTGCAGATCTGAGCCTGAAGGAATCTGATCAAGGGTTATCAGCTTCTTAGGATTCAGGGAATGGTGGGGCCTGATTCCTTCTCTTCCTCTTCTCTGATCTCAATACCTGGGAGATCAGCCCTGCCTGCTCTCTTATCTTATTTCTGGCCTGGCAGAGGAGCTATATATAGATTCCTAGCTTCTGAGGCTAGTTGGGTATCAAGATAAATTTTTCAATTTACTTCCAGGAAGATAGGAGCATCAGTGCAGGTTTACCTGCCCCAAAGCCATTCTAGGATCTGACAAAAAGGAATAAAAGCTAAAACAGGAATGAAGACAGTAAAAATACAGAAAACAGTATGGTATGAACTCTGCATCCAGCTTTAGGAGCATCTGACCCATGTAATGTAATTTGGGATGAATGCAAGCGTAGTAAAAGGCAGCAACCTACAACTTGCCATCCTGAGAAGCATCTACTCCATCTAGACCCTGTCACAGATGTTGTCACTATCGAGTAAGGAATGAGACCCCTGGACCACAGCCTGTTTACTCGTGTGCTGTTTCTCCTCTTGCTTTTGCTCTGCAGGATGCAACACATATTTGTTCTCAACGACTACAGGCTTTATCCCTTCCTGCATCACCCAGTGATGTCTTCACTCTCCGCTATGAAAAATGAGGACATTTATACACATTCTGTTCCCTCCGTCCACCCTTCATTCACTTCACTCTTAGCATCTGTTGGCCTCGCCTTCTTCCTGTAAGGTGTTTTTGTGAACATTCACCCTCCAGCCTTCGATGTAACACAGGCTTCTGGACTTGTTCCGTAGGATGATTCTGAAAATTAAAAAAAAAAGAAAAAAGATAAAGCCAATAAACAGGATGCTTACTGTGACGGTGTAAAATATTCACAAGTGGTTGTGATGAGATTCACACAAAAAAGGCAGTGGACACGGATTGCTCCCGTCTCCACCAGAGTCAAGTTGGTTCTTCTTTCATGCATGTTCCATTTAGTCCTTAATACACTGCCATGGTTTAACTTGCTTCACATCTGGCTGTGACCTTCTCCTTCAGCTTTTTGTTTTTCTTGGCGTTGCTGATTGCCTTTCTTTTCTCTTGCGGAGAGAAGTGGTCTATGCCTCGTTCATCATTACTGTCTAAAATATGCAGTCTCAGAATCCTGTTTTTTTTGTGTGTGGATATCCTTGTAAATCTCTCCCTTGCTGACATTAATACCAGTGTCTTCGAGCCCACATTTTTTTTTCATGGATTCTTTCTTCCTTATGTTGGGATTTTTCTGGAATGCACTTATCTTTTTGCAGAAAATGGAGAGAAGGTGAATTTTCTGAGTGTTTCAACATTTTTTATTCTACATATAATTGATAATTTGACTAGGTAGAAAATTTAGTGTTTAAAGGCATTTTCCCTCCAGAGTTTGAAGTCAATAGAACTGTTAGCAATCCTTACCTTCTTTGGGGATTATTTTACCATTGGAGAAAGGCAGTCATCAAAGGCCAGCATCTCGTACCAAAGCTCAGAAGGGCTGAGTTTGTACAAAAGTGATTCTGATAATTTAGCTAACCTGATGGAATGTTGGGGAGCACACCTCTTCTGTCCCCATGGTTTCCCTTTGGTGGGGGTGAAAAGTGGTATTCTCTTCTGCCCGAGCTTCAGAGAAAACTACATTTCCAGCACATTCTATTGTACTCTGCTATTCTGGCCCTATGCTCCGGCTTGAAGAGAAAATTAAAATCCCCTCTTTCTTCCCAGTGTTTTTTGTGGTGCAGGCTGTAAGCACCATCAACACCATCTAGCTCTCAGCATGAGCTGAAAAACCTCCAGAACTAATGGCTCCTGCAACTCCCCACTGCCCCAAGAGAGGGTCACTGCGTTTAAACTTTTGTGTGTCAGCCTCCATGGCTGTTTGGGGGGTTCGTGATGTGGCAGAGGGAGGCTGAATAGCCTTTAAAATCCATTGGAGGTCAATGTATTCCATTATATACACAGTGCTTCAAATTCAGTCTTAACCTTTGATGAAATTTGCAGTGTTGGGAATTTTTATGCTAGAGCAGACACAGGAAATCACAGGTGCAACTCATTTTGGTTTTGACTTACAATCACTGCGGGCCCCTGGAATTTCTCTAAGAAATTCTCTCTTTAACTCAAGTGTAAAGTGTCAGAAGTCTGCAGCTTGTCTCTGTAATGTACATTAATAGGTAATATTGATTAGTGCAAATTAATCACTAGGAAAACAGCTCTCTGCACGTAAGCTTGCGTTTGGAAAGATTTGAGAGCCCCCTTGTGGCTGTAACAAACCTAAGCCGAAAACTGGTGAAAAGCTCTGAGCTGGTGTTGTGTGGCTGTTCTTTGTTGTGCTCCTTTTCCTCTTTCTCACATGTGTCTGCGTGCTTGAGGGTTTTGAATTATTTTTCATATGAGATTAATATCCGCATAGGCCATCCACAGCTTTGCGATGGGGCCTCAGAGATGGTAGCAGGGGTCAATGTGCAAAGGACCGGCTACTTCTTTTTTTTAATGATTATTAAAACTCAGATTCTTATCACCAGATGAACTAATAAGCACAGAAGGGACATGTCTGGAAAAGTTCACAGAGCGAGGGAATTGCAGTCGAATTATTCTGTTTCTTAAGGGATGGTCCCCCCCTTGTTTTTAATCCAGATATTGATTGCACAAAGGTAGATGGTATCTCTAGCACAGCCTCAAGCTGTGTTATTTTGAACATCTTAAAGCTTATTATCTCTGATTTACATATAGCAGAGGAAATTGGGAAAGTATCTTTGTTTGAGTGTTTTAAAATCTCTAAGAAATAAATGCCGAAAGCTGTTACCTCTCTGATGCTTCAATCACGCCTGAAGAAAAATATGCGCAACTTAAGGTCACCATGCTCCACACTTGAATTGATGAAGGGAGCACCCAAGGCAAAATTCAGACAGAACGAATTGATTTTTTTTCCGGGTGATTTAAATGAGCATGGATATATTTTTCTAAGTTTCTGTCATTGCCGTGTGAATTAGGCAGAATTACAGCCTTGCTTGGGAACCCACTGCAGCCAAAAGACCCTACTGAGTGTCCACGTGGTTAGCTGGGCTTCTACGAGGAAGTCGAGCTCTTATCGTGAATCCGCGGACTTTGGAGAGAACCTGTGTGACTTCCAGCATAATGTGGTTTCTCCTAGATTGTCTATGGAGTGATGTTGGCATCTGGTCACAAATGAATCAGTAGCCCTGCCTTTTGTTTCTAACACAAACGGGAAATGTCATGCCTGTGGGCTTCAGATGAAAAAGAAAAGGAAAATGAAAGAGCAAACCCCTGATGTTTGGGCCTTGATAGAACACGTAAGAGGTTAAGATGGCGTCTGGTCTTTTTCACCTTCAATGCACAGGTGTGATTAGCACAAACTGTGGTTCCATGGCTTGCTTGGTAGTGAGTGAAAAAGAAGCCTGTGGTGCTCAGGTTATGCTGGCCAGGATGAGATGCTGAGCAAAGATCACTTCATGGCCAAACTCTAACGCCATCACTCTTGATCTTTTGTGCAAGATCCTTAAAAAATACGCACAGATGGCTACAAGGCTTGCACCAAAAGGACTCAGGTTCCAGCTTCAGTTAGCTCCTACTGGCCAAAAAAATTGGGTGATTTGAACAGCAGTAAGGATAATGACTGCAGTGCATTGAAACTCATTCGACATGTTTGGATTTGTGAACTCATAATGTTATGAAAATAAATGACATCCACAAAAAGCCCTTTTGGAGGATTCTAGGAAAGCAAACTGTTACTTTGAAACCAGTAAAGAGAATGAGTCAAACACTCAGCCACCTTGGAGCATCTGATCGTTGGTAGGGGAAGTTTGTCTTTAGAGAAGCACGGCAGCTGATGACAGAAGAAGAAAAGATCGAATTAGATGATGGCCCCTTTGCGACCCTCTAACCAATGGTCGTCAATGCCTGAGGCACCACGAAGGAGGACACCACCAGATGCTACGCGCCTCCAGATGGAAGGGTTTATGATTTCAGAATGCTTTTTTTCCCACAACTTTAAACATCACCTAAAGGTATATCATCCGTAGCCTGACATTTCTGCCTGGTTCGCCTGGGTCCCCCTTTTCAGTGGATTCCAAAGCGAAAATGAGCTAAGGTACCCACCAGTGAAAGCCTCAAATGTAGAAGAATGAGATAATGCCATGTTTTGTTTTGTTTTTCCTAACTCTTAACTGCATTAGAGCAAAATAAGAAGACTTCACAGCTCTTGAGAGCAGGCTGTGTCTTATGTATCATTACATCCCAAGAATCTTAACATAGGGTTTGGCATCAAATACCTAACCAACAAATATTTTTAGATAAACAAACAAACTAGTGTAGTAGCTGAAGAAGAAAAAGATAAATGCACTAGTTGTTTGATCTCAGGATCACTCTTTGATACCTGTGAGCATCAGTTTCCTCAAGTGTAAAAGTCTGCCTCTGCTATAATTTTGTGCTGAGGATCAAGTGAAATAATGGATGAGGAAAGGGTTTTGAAAACGGCAAGTATGTTATACAAATAGAAAAGCACTATCAGCTGTTTTTTATTATGAACACAACTTTAATGTTTAAAATTTAACTGTATTGGGTAGTTTCTGAGGCTCCAAGAGTCATGGAAGAAGGGAAGCTTTTGAAGTGGAGGCTCTGCCAAGCATAAGCTACCGCTGGCCCCTTGAGTCATCATTTTATCCATTCATCCCCACAACCCTGTGACGTGAGCATTTATTCCATGGTTGAAGACTCCCGGAGGTCATATAAGCTAACCAAAATGTGGACTTGACATTGAAACCTAGGTCTTCCTAGCTTCAAACCTATGGTCTTCCCACTGCGTCTTAGGTAATGCCCCCAACACGTGTGAAATTATGTGCTCATGCTCCACCCACTGAGCAGAGCTTGACTTGTATTTTCCTTGAATCTTCTCTTCCTGTATAAAAGCATCAGGATCTGGTAACCTTTTGAAAACACATTTCTGAGGTTTTGGAGCATTGTGTTAAAAGAACGAGGGAGAGAGAAAGAGAGACCTACTTTAAAACCAGAAAAAAAGAATTTTGGCATTGCATGCGTGTTGACCTGATCTGAGTGCTCTTGCATCGCTATTTCTAACCATCCTCTATTGTCATGAGATTCCTGCTGCTCTTGGTGTCCAGGTTGGTTGGGAATGTTAAAGATGAATGGAACTGCGGTAATTCCTCCTCACCTCTCACGCCCTTTCCTTAACTTTGAATTTGTTATCCAGTTGCGCGGGTGTGCTGAGCTCAGGAAAACTGTGTTCAGGACTTCTAGGTGCTGGGTATCTCAGAGATCCTCTAACCCTTACACTCCCAGGATGAGAGGAGCCAGGATACCCTCCCTCCCGCCCATCTACCCACAGGCACACACAAATCCTTTACCCTGAGATACTAATTTTGCTTCCTGAGCCTTGACGTCAGCAAAAGCTGGGCTTCAACAAAAGCAGCATTAGGTCACACAGTATCTCTAAGCCTGACACAAGAGGATGAGGCTATGGGAACGCTCATTGCTTTGTGAAATTTGAGATATCATCGAAAAGCCCTGGCGTCACGCAAAGGGTTATTCTGATGACTTAAATTGATTAGTGGAAGGATTTAGAACTGTGCTTGGACATAATATGCACTCAGTAAATGCTATCCGTTATTATATTGCTATTAGTACCCATTCTGTTTCAGCAAATACATTGAATTCAAAAATTCAATACAAATTTTAATTTTTTAAATAAAGCCTTTAGAACTGTATTTGGACAGAGTATGCAATAGATACATGTTAGCCATTATTACTGTTGCTATTAATATCAATTTTTGTTTCACATGAAACTTTCCATATATTTTAAGTTCGCTTGCCTGGGAGATGACCTTCAAGGCACTCTTTCTTTGAGAACTGACAAGGGATGGAGCCTCTTAAGTATTTTGTTAAATATGTTAAAGCAATTGCCCAGTCCTGATAGCCAAATCTAGAAAATCCTAACACAAAAGAATCTTTTATGGAAAAAACATGGCAAGATCTGGGCACCGATGATTTATTTTTCAGTTCTTGGTTCTTGTGATGTTTTAGGAAAATCTGTATCAAAGCTGTCGGTTATAAATCTAAATATCAAAACATGTGCCTTGCTCTTATATTACCCTGATTGACTTCTTTTCCTTTCCAAATTGGCTACTCGGAAACAACCGCAAGGAAGACAACCTCCCCGCCTCTGCCCTGCAATTCTCAAATTCCCTAAACGCAGTGCCTGCGAAATTAGCTAAAGAGCGAGCACGACTGAACACGCATGGCCTAATAACACAATCTGAGTGTACTATCTGGTGTTCAGCGTTGCCGGCTGGGATTAGAGCTGCGAGTGAGATTGAATGGGGCCTTATCTCACTCTGGGGCGGCTCCAGGCTTCAGGTGGATGCGCACATGCATAAACCACAGCTTTGCAGAGCACAGCGCCTCGAGACCTCCCTGCGCCCCCGTCCCAGCGCGGCCGCGTCAAGCAGGGCGCCTCTGAACCAAATAATCACAGAAGTCCCTGAATAATGCATGAGAGCAGGACCCTCCTTGGCACATTTGAAACCGTCCTGGGAGGAACTGTACTCGGCAAGATAGCAGAAACAAGCCCCTGGAACATGCATCCCCTGAAATTTATTCTTGCCACAGCCACTTGGGGGAAATGGAAAGCAAATATGACAACCACTTGAAAATCACCGCCTTTTAGTGAGTCTGAGCCTCCTGGGTTTTGTGTCAATAAAGAAGCAACGTGACAAGATTTAAAAAGTAAGGTTGTTGATAAATAGCAGCTCTTCCTCCAGGAAACTGGGGGTGGACAGGTCATCACTCAGGAATGACCAGTATGGTCTGAAACCCCATTTCACGCTTTTGTTTGGTTAGTTTCGTAACAGGTGCGGCTTCCCACAGTTCAAGTTAGCTGATACCTAGACCTGCAGAGAAGCTCCATCTCGGGAGGCTGTTTCTGTGAGGCCCGGCACTGAATGTAATCGGGCCAGGAGCTTCCCTCTTTCTGATCTAGATGTCAGCTCTAATATCGCGGCGGTGTTGATGAGTGGGATTTGATTCCGCAAATGTTTAGTCTCTAATTTGCTATTCCGGCTGCTCATTAAGGACAAAATAAACACATCTTTTTGGAAGGCCACTTCCTTACCACCACGTCACAGACCTCGCTGGGCTGTCCTGGAACGTCTGTCTGAAACCCCTGAGTCCAAGAGACAATCTTCCTGGTCCTGCTGGGAGGGAGCAGAGTCGCAAGCTTCTTTGGTGGCTTTCCTGTGACTTTCAGGGGGACTTTAACTTTGGCCTGGAACCCACTAATGTCGGCGGGCCTCAGGGAAGGGCCCTGTCCTCGCCTCAGCTCTGTTTCAGCACTTTGACAATGAAATGCGGACAATTCTCTTGACTCAGAAATTCTATTCCTAGCAATTTAGTCTCTGCACAGATATTTATGGCTTAGGATGTTCATCAGATTATTGCTTATAATACCCCCCCCATAGAATCAGCTTCATTATCCCAACCTGGAAGAATGGTCACATCAATTATGGTACATCCATAATGAAAAGAATATGTACGATCTTATGGAAGAATATTAAATAAAATGGAAAACATATTCACTTTGCATTTTTAAGTTTAAGGTAAATGTTAACATATAATGTATATTATGATCGCACATCTGTAAAAGAGAGATATTTAATGGTGGTGATATCTGAGTGAAGTAATTATGAGTAATTTTTATTTGCTTCTTTTTTATGGCTCTGCATGCTTCAGAATTTTCCATAACGACAATGCAGTGCATTTTTACCAGGATTGATGAGGGAGGGAGAGAGCAAGGATTTTTTTTTTTTTTTTTTTTTTTTTAAAAGATCAGCTTCCTCCAAAGTAACTTTTAAGGTTACCAGGCACACGGGGCAGAAAAACGACACAGGGCCTCCCTCTTCTTGAGGGAGGCACTATGGCCATTACTCTCCCTGATATCCTACCAGAGGAAGAGTCAAGATCTCTGCATAATAAGTAAGTTACAAATGCCTTCGTCAAAAGGGTCTGGCTGCTTTGTCAGTCAGTCACCATCAGGGAGGAGGTGAAGGCAGCCTGGAGGCGGCCACGTGGCTTCTGCGAGACATGAGATAAGGACGAGAATGTTTCCAATTTCTCATCACAACACTGGACATCCTCGGAACCAGCCACTCTGACAACACACCCTTGTCAGCCCCCTAAAGTTCTTTATTACAGTACTTAACAGTCATCGTTCTCCATTTCCCATTTGCTTAGAACATCATTCTTAAATTCCTTAATTTGTTTTCAAGGCTCAAATAAAAGGCCTTTTCATCACCGTGTCAAAGGGCAGTCTGATTGCCAGAGCTCTAAGTGCTGCGATTCCTCCTATCAGATCCAGAATAATGCAGATGCTGCTCTACTGCAATAATGAAGAATGGGCAGCCCGCAATGAGAGGGCAGCTCCAAAGAGAGTCAAGAAATTAATTCCATTCCGAGCATTTGGAAAATGACTCTTGGCCACAGTATAGCAGGGTGGAGGGAGAGCTAAGTTTCGCTTTTTAAAACTGCACACACATCAGCTTACGTTTAAGATGGACTGATGCTCAATCTGTGCCCGTTCCCTGGTGAGGACCAAAGAGCTCCCTCAGATATTCCGAGTCCACCTTACCATGGCAAAGCGTGTTCTCTGCAAAACTTGATTATGTGTAGGGAAAACATTGCAAAGTCTGTAGGGCAAGAGGAAGCAGGAGAAAGAATTGATTCTTTCCCATCCATTTCACAGGTCTAGATGAGAAGGAATCATTAGCCTGGGCCACTTCTGTTGGTTAAGGCACCACCAAGTTCCAGTTCCTGGGGACGGTCACCATGAGAATGCCTAAGACAGTGGCTGATAGAATGGCATGTATCTATTCACTCCAGGAACACTGAACAACTGAACATCCATGATGTACAAGGTCATGTATCATATGCTCTGGAGGCGGAAGGATGAGTAAAGGCAGAAAGTGGGTTCGTAGGATACCATATTCACTGATCCTTGGAATGAAGACAGAAGCACGAGTGGCCCATATTTCAGAGGATGGGGGATGGGGAGGAATCCCTTCTGCTGAGGGCATCCTGGAAGGCTGACTGGAGGAGTTTCTAGTTGAGCTGGTTTTATGAAGGCTGAACTGGTGATTGTGGAAATAGTAATTGTGTTGCTTGATTTTCGAAGCGTAAAGCTGGTAGTGGAAGGAACACACTTATCAAACCTCCCTGTGAACTTGGCATTCTGTGGGTTCTTTCAAATGTGTTCCCACCTGATAGGCACATCACAGCCTCATGAGTGTGACTTCTTTTCATTGTTGCAGGAGAGTGATTCTAAGGACATGTACCCCTCCTTTTGCCATGTTGATGAGTAAAGGAGCACTGCCTTTACTTCTGCCAGGGCAGAAGTGAAAGGGAAGCCTTAGATAGAAGGGAAGAGGGAATGCCTAGGAGGAGGAGGAGGAGGAGGAGGTAGTTTAGAGGAAGCTGTCAGCGAGGAAGGGGAACAATGATGGTCGAGTCTATGATAGTTCTTGAATCCATCCCTGATTCCTTCTCACGGTTCTGGATTTTTCCCTGCTCGTCTCTCGCTATGTCTGCCCAGTGTGTCTCCAGGTCTCTGCCTGCTTTTATCCACCCTTAACTCTGTCACTCCACTAATCTTTCGAAATCAACACTTTTATTTTAGCAACAGAGCCCATGACAGTTTGGCCTCAGCATCCTCTTCCAGCTTATGTTCGTCTTTTCATTCATTCATTCATTCATTCACGTTCAGTGAAATACACAACATGAGCTTCCCGGTCTAATTAGGCCACCCTGCTCTCTGTACCTCATTTTTTGGGGTAACCTTTATTTTTTATTTTTAGGGCCTCAAGTGCGGCATACAGACGTTCCCAGGCTGGGGGTGAATCCGAGCTGCAACTGTGGATCATCCCAGCTCCTGGTCAGATCCTTAAACCACTGAGCGGGACCAGGGATCAAGCCTGCATCCTCATGGATACCAGTTGGATTCATTACCCCTGAGCCACAGTGGGAACTCCCTGTTTATTTTTTTAATTTTTATTTTACATTGGAGTATAGTTGATTTACAATGTTGTGTAATTTGAGGTGTACAGCAAACTGATTCAGTGGCACATCTACACACAGCCATTCCTTTTCCGTTTTTTTCCCCTAGAGGTTATTACAGAATACTGAGTAGAGTTCCCTGTGCTCCTCAGTAAGTCCTTGTTCATTACCTATTTGATCTATAGATTAGTGTGTATAGGTTCCCACACTCCTAATTTATCCCTTCCCCCCACCAACTTTCCACTTTGGGAACCACAAGTTTGTTTTCAAGGTCTGTGAGTCCATTTCTATTTTGTAAATGAGTACGTTTGTATCATTTTTTTAGATTCCACAAACAAATGATATCATTTGATATTTGTCTTTCTCGCTCTGACTTAGGTTACTTAGGATGATAATCTCTAGTCCATCTGTGTTGCTGCAAATGGCATGATTTTGTTCCTTTTTATATCTGAGTAATAATCCATTGATATATGCATCACATCTTCCTTATCCACTCCTCTGCTGATGGATATTTAGGTTGCTTCCATGTCTTGGCTATTGTAAACACTGCTGCAGTGAACACAGGTGCATATATCTTTTCAAATTACAGTTTTCTCCCAATGTGTGTCCAGAAGTGGGATTGCTGGATCTTACGGTAACTCTATTTTTAGTTTTTTAAGGAACTTCCATACTGTTTTCCAAGTTGGTTGCATCAGTTTACATTCCCCAAAAGTGTGGGAGCGTTCTCTTTTCTACACACCTTTTCCAGCATGGATTGTTTGCATTCTTTTTGACAGTGAATATTCTGACAAGTGTGAGGTTAATAGTCTCTTAAATATTTGTCCAATCCTTACCTCCATGATTTGCAAATCAATTGCCTCCCTTTCTAATCTACCACCCCTAACACCTACAATACTTGAGGACATTCTGTTCCTTTTTTTTTTTTCTTTTGTTCTCCACATTTCCTAAAACAGCTCCTCACACACAGCAAATCCTCAATAAGCATGTGTTAATTAAATGACTTGCTAATTTAAAAAAATGAGCAATAAACTGCTTAGTGAAAAACAGGTTCTCAAAGCAGTGGGGAAGAAAACTACTAAATTTAATATTTTAAAAAATACCTCATTTTTGGAGTTCCCGTCATGGTGCAGTGGTTAACAAATCCGACTAGGAACCATGAGGTTGCAGATTCGATCCCAGGCCTTTCTCAGTGGGTTAAGGATCCAGCGTTGCCTTGAGCTGTGGTGTAGGTTGCAGACCCAGCTCGGATCCCACATTGCTCTGGCTCTGGCGTAAGCCAGCATCTACAGCTCTGATTAGACCCCTAGCCTGGGAACCTCCATATGCCATGGGAAGCAGCCCTAAAAAAGACCAAAAAAAAACAAACAAACCTCATTTTTATGAATTAACTGCTTATGAAATATTCTGGTTTTTATCCAAAGCCTCTATTGATGCTCTCTCTCTGCATATCAGCCATCACAGTCCAATGGTGGATGTGTCTTTTTACTCTTTTCATGCATTTTGGACATTCAACAGTAAGATCAGATTCATTTTTAGGGGAGAAAAGAAGGGCTTATTTTTCGAAGGCAATATTAACCTCAGTCATTAAAATACACTTAGCTCATATGAAGGTCATTTCTTGTGCAGGGCATCATCTGTTGAATATCTGCAGTGAAGAGGACCTGGCTGGAGGTGCTGTGGGGCACGAGGCCTAAGGTCCAGTTCTCAAAAAGGAACTCAAAGGGTGGATGGGACCCGGATTTTCATATGCAAGTTGAAAGTGCCCTCAGTGATGCAGTAAACCCTCAGGGCTGGAGAAGTCAGGGGAGATGGAGATGAGGCTTGAGTTAGGCCAGGAAGGATGAGCAGGATGCAAAAGTGTGAAGAAAAAGGCAAAGATGGAGGGAGGGAAGGCAGCTGTGTCCTCGTGCTGTGTTTAGAATTTTTTAATAGGCTTACCTTACAGCGGAGCAGGAGACCGAAGTGATCATTTTAAGTGCCAGTTAAAATGATCACTGAACTAACCAGAGCACTCGGTCCCCTCACGTTCCTGAGTACACAGGCCTTTGCCATCGTCAGCCCGGGGATGCAAGAATAACAACTCTAAAGAATTGTAACTGCTTTACAGTCATTCTTAAATGAATTCACCAAAACTCTCAGTGGCGAATGGAAGCTCTGTTAGCGGCCCGCTAGCACCGAGACAAAGTTATCTGTCTTAGGGATCGTTCTGGTCCAGGGAGACTGTCCCCTGAACGAGGTGGCTAACATTTCTCCCACTTTACCAGAGTCACTGGGTGCCTGAGATCTCCTTGAGGACAATGGCTTAGTGATCTCCGAGTCCCCCACTGCCTAGCTCCAGTGCTTGACAAATATGGGGACTCATTTAATGTTTGGAGACTTACCAAGGGAGTGAACGGATGGGTGAAGGGAAGAAATAATAATTTACTTGTTAATATTTCCAAAATCTGGGGAGAGTTGATCTGCAAGGACAAGCATTTGAACAGATGCGACTCTGTCTCAGCCGAGGAGACTGAGTTAAAAGGGACAGGTGTCAATGCAAACCTTTGCCTGGGAGCTGCTTGTCCTTCTTTGGTCTCTCTTTTACCCCCCTCTGTGCTGTACAAGTAGGCTTGAAAAGGAAATGTACAGATTTCAACTGCTGAGCTGTTGTAAGAATTTTCCTTAGACACCGAATTGGAAGTTATGGGAGCAGAAGAAAAAGTGTTTTCATTGTTCGGGGAGTCGGGGTGGAGGGGGGAGGATGGGAGGTGAGGTGGGGGAGAGTCCTGAAGTTGGAGCAAAGCTTGCACACAATGAAGGTAGGCATCGTTTCATCAATGGTTTGTGCAGTTTTCTATCTCATAGTAGAAAAGCCAATGAAAGTAGAGGAAAAACACAGAAATGAGGAAAAAAAATGCTTTTATGAATCAAATTAAGGTGTGTTTTTTTTTCCTTCAATAGTTGGGTGTTCTTCCACCCTACTGTTCTATTTTTACTCTTATTCTAACTTTCTATTTTGAGTGCTTTGCAGGATGGAGAAATAAACAAAACAGACATAAGAATATATCTGATTAAAGCCATACTCAAATGCTGCTAAGTACTTGGTTCCAAAACCATGAGATGGGACAACTCTGTACTTTATTAATATGAACAGTGCAGTAGCACATTTTTGTGTCTTTGTGGGTTTTTTTTGTTGTTGTTGTTGTTGGTTTTTTTTTGCTTCTTAGGGCTGCACGCATGGCATATGGAGGTTCCCAGGCTGGGGATCGAATCAGAGTTACAGCTGCTGACCTATGCCACTGCCACAGCAATGCCAGATCCAAGCTGTGTCTGCAACCTACACCACAGCTCATGGCAACACCGGATCCTTAACCCACTGGGCGAGGCCAGGGATCAAACCCACAACCTCATGGTTCCTAGTCGGATTCTTTTCCGCTGTGCCACATTGGGAACTCCACATTTTTGTGTCTTGATGCCAGAGTTAGTTTTAGTTACAATTGAACCTCTGACCTATTTAGCTAGCAAGATATTTGGGACTTCTTTTACTCATGTAAACATCACCCTACAATTTAGCTAGTCTTTGTTAAATGCAGTGTTGTGTTGAATAAAATTTGAAACCAAGGCCATTTTAAGTGTGTCCGTCAGCTTTGAGACCATGTGAATTTTCAATGGATTGAAGACACTGGGAACTCCAAGGCCAGTTTTCCCAAATGAAACAAAAGCCTCAAAACTTCCAGCAGCAGGTTCCAGGAAACCTTTATGGCACAAACCACTGTACTCCCCAGCTCTAAAATCGTCCAAGGAGTTCCCATCGTGGCTCAGTGGTTAACGACTCCAACTAGGAACCATGAAGTTGCAGGTTCGATCCCTGCCCTTGCTCAGTGGGTTAAGGATCTGGCATTGCCATGAGCTGTGGTATAGGTCACAGACGAGGCTCGGATCCCGAGTTGCTGTGGCTCAGGCATAGGCCGGCGGCTACAGCTCTGGTTAGACCCCTAGTCTGGGAACCTCCATATGCCACAGGAGCAGCCCTAGAAAAGGCAAAAAGACAAAAAAAATAAATAAAATAAAATAGTCCAGTTCTTATGATTATTTAAAAACCTGGACTATGTCTGAATTTGAGACACATCAGTGGGGCTGAGTCTTATCAATTGGTTGTCACTGTCTTTTTTTTTTTTGGCTTAAATCATTTTTTGTGTATGTTTTCAATTTCTTCCAGTTAACCAAGAAAATTATAGGTTTCCCATTTGCAGTTTTATCTGGCCGTGCCAAGATCTCTCTGATTTAAATTATTTTGTCCTGATATGCTTGTCATCCTTAACCCACCTCCGTTACATTATTGCCATCATCCTCGTTGTGTTTATATATTTATTAAGGCAATTGTTTTGTCAAGTCAGTCTCTGCTTGTAGAACTGAAATGTGAACGAGTTTCGACAGAAGACCAACGCAGGATTAATAACGACATGTCATGCAATATTCAACCATAGTAATATCCACTCTGAGAAAAACTTTATTCTCAACATTTCCCTGTGGAGCCGAGAAACAGTGTCAGTCATTTTCTGCTTTCCCTACTGACCTTTTGGGAAATTTTCTTCCACTGATGGAAGTGTCACTCTGTCACAGGAAAAGACAACAGAGTAATGGAAAATTGGTGATTGGCAAAAGCCAGGGCTCGGGATGGCCTGTCCGTGGCAGGTTCTGTGCATTCCTCCTCCTGATTGAAAGGGAAGCAAGTGTTACTTAAGATTTTGAGATTTCTTCAGCGCAATGCAAAATGGTCTGGCAAGCCAGACCAAATAATAGATACAGTAAAGATATAGTTTTAAATACTATAGTTCATGAGTTCCTTTTTAAAAGCAACACACAAAAAAAGGGCCCTTCAATTCCTTTTTTTGTCATTGCTTTTACTAGCTATGCACACTTTTACAATCCAGTTTCGGCTGTCAAGGGACGCCTAGGGTCCTTTTCAGAACTTCGCAGGGCCATTTTGCCTGCCCAGAGGAACCCTGAGTGTCACTACTGGTGACAGAGGTGGGGTGGGCAGCCCATTCCATGGGCAGCTGCTCAGATGATGAGAAGGCAGGATTTGCCTTATTTGAAATCAGTATTTGCTTTCTTCTAATGCATAATGCTATCTTTATCTCTCGACTTTTCCAAATCTCCTGTGGCCTCTCCACAGCTCTTCTGCACTTTTAAGCCAGAGGTACCCTGCTCTATACCTGATCATTCTGAAGCTAACCATTTTTTTTTTGTCTTTTTAGTTATTTCTTGGGCCGCTCCCGCGGCATATGGAGGTTCCCAGGCTAGGGGTCCAATCGGAGCTGTAGCCACCGGCCTATGCCAGAGCCACAGCAACGCGGGATCCGAGCCGCGTCTGCAACCTACACCACAGCTCACGGCAACGCCGGATCGTTAACCCACTGAGCAAGGGCAGGGACCGAACCCGCCACCTCATGGTTCCTAGTCCGATTCGTTAACCACTGCGCCACGACGGGAACTCCCCATTTTTTTTTATTTTAATTTTTTTCCGCTGTACAGCATGGGGACCCAGTTACTCTTATATGTATACATTTTTTCCCACCCTTTGATCTGTTGCAATATAAGTATCTAGACATAGTTCTCGATGCTACTCAGCAGGATCTCCTTGTAAATCCATTCCAAGTTGTATCCGATAACCCCAAGCTCCCAATCCCTCCAGTTCCCTCCTTCTCCCCCTGGGCAGCCACAAGTCTATTCTCCAAGTCCATGATTTTCTTTTCTGAGGAGATGTTCATTTGTGCTGAATATTAGATTCCAGTTATAAGTGATATCATATGGTATTTGTCTTTGTCTTTCTGACTCATTTAACTCAGAATGAGAGACTCTAGTTCCATCCATGTTGCTGTAAATGGCATTATGTCATTCTTCTTTATGGCTGAGTAGTATTCCATTGTGTATATATACCACTCCTTCCGAATCCAATCCTCTGTCGATGGACATTTGGGTTGTTTTCACGTCTTGGCTATTGTAAATAGTGCTGCAATGAACATGCGGGTGCATGTGTCTCTTTTAAGTAGAGTTTTGTCCGGATATATGCCCAAGGATTTCTGGGTCATATGGAAGTTCTATGGATAGATTTCTAAGGTATCTCCAAACTGTCCTCCATAGTGGCTGTACCAGTTGACATTCCCACCAGCAGTGCAGGAGGGTTCCCTTTTCTCCACAGCCCCTCCAGCACTTGTTATTTGTGGATTTATTAATGATGGCCATTCTGACTGGAGTGAGGTGGTATCTCATGGTAGTTTTCATGTGCACTGCTCTAATAATCAGGGATGCTGAGCATTTTTTCATGTGCTTGTTGGTCATCTATATATCTTCCTTGGAGAACAGTCTATTCAGGTCTTCTGCCCATTTTTCCATTGGGTGATTGGCTTTTTTGCTGTTGGGTTGTATAAGTTGCTTATGTATTCTAGAGATTAAGCCCTTGTCGGTTGCATCATTTGAAACTATTTTCTCCCATTCTGAAAGTTGTCTTTTTGTTTTCTTTTTGGTTTCCTTTGCTGTGCAAAAGCTTTTCAGTTTGATTAGGTCCCACTGGTTTATTTTTGCTCTTGTTTCTGTTGCTTCGGGAGACTGACCTGAGAAAATATTCATGAGGTTGATGTCAGAGAGTGTTCTGCCTATGTTCTCTTCTAGGAGTTTGATGGTGTCTTGTCTTATATTTAAGGCTTTCAGCCATTTTGAATTTATGGTGCGAGGGTGTGTTCTAGTTTCATTGCTTTGCATGCAGCTGTCCAGGTCTCCCAGCAATGCTTGCTGAACAGACTTTCTTTTTCCCATTTTATGTACTTGCCTCCCATGTCAAAGATTCATTGACCATAGGTGTCAGGGTTTATTTCTGGATTCTCAATTCTGTGCCATTGGTCTGTCTGCCTGTTTTGATACCAGTACCGCACTGGTTTGATGACTGTGGCTTTGTAATATTGCTTGAAGTCTAGGAGATTTATGCCCCCTGCTTGGTTTTTGTTTCTCAGGATTGCTCTGGCAATTCTGAGTCTTTTGTGGTTCCATATAAATTTTTGGATTGTTTGTTGTAGTTCTGTGAAAAATGTCATGGGTAATTTGATAGGGATTGCATTGACTCTGTAGATTGCTTTGGGTAGCATGGCTATTTTTACAATATTGATTTTTCCAGTCCATGAACATGGAATATCTTTCCATTTCTTTACATCTTCTTTAATTTCTTTGCTTAAAGTTTTATAGTTCTCGGCACATACGTCCTTTACCTCCTTGGTCAGGTTTATTCCGAGGTATTTGATTTTTTGAAGTGTAATTTTAAAAGGTATTGTATTTTTGTATTCCTTTTCTAATATTTCATTGCTGGTATACAGAAGTGCGACTGATTTCTGAATGTTAATCTTATATCCTGCTACTTTGCTGAATTTATTAATCAGTTCAAGCAGTTTTGGGGTTGAGTCCTTAGGGTTTTCTATGTATAGTATCATGTTGTCTGCATACAGTGACAGTTTTATCTCTTCTCTTCCTATATGGGTGCCTTTTATTTCTTTTGTTTGTCTAATTGCTGTGGCAAGGACTTCTAAAAATATGTTGAAGAGCAGTGGTGAGAGTGGGCATCCCTGTATTGTTCCAGATTTGAGTGAGAAGGCTTTCAGTTTTTCACCATTGAGTATTATATTTGCTGTGGGTTTGTCATTAATGGCTTTGATTATGTTCAGGAATGTTCCCTCTATATCCACTTTGGTGGGAGTTTTGATCATGAATGGATGTTGGACTTTGTCATATGCTTTTTCTGCGTCTATTGAGATGATCATATGATTTTTGACCTTTCTTTTGTTAATGTGGTATATGACGTTGATTGATTTGTGTATGTTGAACCATCCTTGTGAACCTGGGATGAACCCTACCTGGTCATGGTGTATGATCTTTTCGATATGTTGTTGGATTCAGTTGACTAAGATTTTGTTGAGAATTTTTGTGTCTATATTCATCAAAGATATTGGCCTATAGTTTTCTTTTTTGTTGGTATCTTTGGTTTTGGAATTAGGGTGATGGTGGGATCATAGAATGACTTTGGGAGTATTCCTTCTTCTTCAACCTTTTGAAAAAGTTTAAGGGAGTTCCCGTCGTGGCGCAGTGGTTAACGAATCCGACTAGGAACCATGAGGTTGCGGGTTCGGTCCCTGCCCTTGCTCAGTGGGTTAAGGATCCGGCGTTGCCATGAGCTGTGGTGTAGGTTGCAGACGCGGCTCGGATCCCGCATTGCTGTGGCTCTGGCGTAGGCTGGGGGCTGCAGCTCAGATTCGACCCCTAGCCTGGGAACCTCCATATGCCATGGGAACAGCCCAAAGAAATAGCAACAAAGACAAAAAAAAAAAAAAGAAAAAGAAAAAAAGAAAAAGTTTAACGAGGATGGGCACCAGATCCTCTTTATATGTTTGGTAGAATTCACCTGTGAAGCCCTCTGGTCCTGGACTTTTATTTGTAGGGGGTGTTTTTATGACTTCTTCAATTTCATTTCTAGTGATGGGTCTGTTCAGTTGGTTTGTTTCTTCTTGATTCAGTTTTGGCAGGCTGTAGGATTCTAGAAAATTGCCCATTTCTTCCATATTGTCAAATGTGTTGGCATAGAGTTGTTCATAGTTTTCTCTTATGTTTTTTTGTATTTCTGAAGTATCTGTTGTGATTTCTCCTTTTTCATTTCTAATTTTGTTTATTTGGGTTCTTTCTCTCCTTTTCTTAGTGAGTCTAGCCAGGGGTTTGTCAATTTTGTTTACCTTTTCAAAGAACCAGCTCTTGGTTTTATTAATTTTCTCTATTGTTTTTTGAATTTCTATTTTATTGATTTCCTCTTTGATCTTTACAATTTTCTTCCTTCTGCTGACTTTAGGTCTTTTTTGTTCTTTTTCTGATTTGTTTAGGTGGAGGGTTAAGTTGTCAATTTGAGATCTTCTTTTTTGAGGAAGACCTGTATTGCTATGAATTTCCCTCTGAGCACTGCTTTTGTGGCATCCCATAGATTTTAAGAGGTTGTGTCTTCATTATCCTTTGTCTCAAGGTATTTTTTAATTTCCTTCTTGATTTCCTCATTGACCCATTAGTTTTTTAGTAGCATGTTGTTTAGTCTCCATGTAGTAGGTTTTTTTCTTATTTCTTTTCCTGTGGTTGATTTCTAGTTTCATGCCATTGTGGTCAGAGAAGATACCTGAAATAATTTCTCTGGTCGTAAATTTGTTGAGGTTAGCTTTGTGTCCCAGTATGTGGTTTATTCTTGACAATGTTCCATGCGCACTTGAGAAGAATGTTTATTCTCATTTTTTTGGATGTAGTGTCCTAAAGATGTCAATTAAGTCTAACTTTTCTATTGTTTCCTTTAGGATCTTTGTTGCTTTATTGGTTTTCTGTCTAGAGGATCTGTCCATTGATGTGAGGGGGGTATTAAAGTCTCCTACTATGACTGTATTCGGATCAATTTTTCCCTTTATGTCTGTTAACGTTTGTTGTATGTATATGGGTGCTCCTGTAATTGGGGCATAAATGTTGACGATAGTAATATCCTCTTCGTGGATGGATCCCTTAATCATTAAATAATGTCCTTCTTTGTCTTTCTTTATGTCTTTTGTTTTAAAGTCAATTTTGTCTGATATGAGTATTGCAACTCCTGCTTTCCTGTCATGTCTATTGGCAGGAAATATTTTTCCCACCTCTTCATTTTAAATCTATATGTGTCCTTTGTCCTAAGGTGAGTTTGTTGTAGGCAGAAGATTGAAGGTTTTTGCTTTTTTATCCACTCAGCCACTCTGATTCTTTTGATCAGAGCATTCAGTCCATTTACATTTAAGGTGATAATTGATAAATGATTATTTATTGCCATTTTAAACCTCATGTTCCAGTTGATTCTAGGGTTCTCCATTCTTCCTTTCTTTTTTTGGTTGGATGGTCTCCGATTATTTTCTGCTTGAGTGTCATTTTTTTTTCATTTTTTTTGCGAATGCAATGTTTGGTTTTGGTTTGTGGTTGCCCTGTTTTTTAAGTATGCTAACCCCTTCCTATAATTGTGTGTTTTAGCCTGATGGTCCTTCATTACTATACTAAAATTAAGAGAAACAAAAAAATTTTTTTTTAAAAGAGTCTACTTATTTCCTTACTTCCCTTGCCCACATTTTATGATTTTGATGACTCTTTTTTTCTTTTTAATTTTATTTTGTTTTAAACATGTTCATGATTAAATCTGTATGCTGGCTTATTTGAGTGACTGCTCTCTGATTGTGGTTTCCTCAAGCCTAGTTCTTCCTCTTTGTTTTTTCTTTTTCCTCCCTTTCTATCCTTCCTTTCTTTTTGGTTTAGAGAAGTCCTTTCAATATTTCTTTTAGCTTGGGTTTTGTACTGCTGTATTCTTTTAGCTTTTGTTTGTTGGAAAAAAATTTTATTTCCCCTTCTATTTTAAATGATATTCTTGCTGGATAGAGTATTCTAGGTTGCATAGTTTTTCCTTTTAGCACTTTAAATATCTCTTGCCATTCCCTCCTGGCCTGTAGAGTTTCTGTAGAGAAATCAACTTATAACCTTATAGGGGCTCCCTTATAGGTAACATTCTGCTTTTCTCTTACTGCCTTTAGGATCCTCTCTTTATCATTAACTTTTGCCATTTTTATTATAATGTGTCTTGGTGTGGGTCTAGTTGGGTTCAACTTGTTTGGGGCCCTCTGTGCTTCCTGTATCTTGAACTCAGTGTCCTTTAGATTTGGGAAGTTTCCAGCAGTAATTTCTTCAAATATATTTTCCATTCCCTTATCTTTTTCTACTACTTCTGGAATTCCTATTATGTGTAGATTGGCCTGCTTTATATTATCCCATAGGTCTCTTACATTGCTTTCATGTTTTTTCATTTGGATTTCTGTCTGCTGTCCTGATTGGGTGATTTCCATTATTCTATCTTCCACATCACTAATTCGTTCTTCTGCATTATTTATTCTGGTTTTTACTGCCCTTAGTTCAGTTTGTATCTCTGCAAATGAATGTTCTACTTTTTCTTGGCTCCTCCTTATATTTTCTAGTTCCTTTCTGAGGACATCTGCATCACTGTTCATATCTTCTCTAAATTCCTTCAGTATTTTCACTATTTCTCTTTTGAACTCCAGGTCTGTCAGACTGCAGAGGTCTGTTTCATTGTTGACTGCTTTAGGTGAGTTCTCCTGTTGGTTTAACTGGGGTTGGTTTCTCAGCTTCTTCATCTTGCTTGTTGTTTTCTTTTTCTTGGTGGAATTTTACTCCCCGTGGCCAGGCAGGGTTTGCCTTGGGACTTCTGTGGAATGTTTCCTGAGGGATGGCGTTATTGGTCAGTCCTCTTTGAGGCAGCATGGCTTTTCCTGAGGGTGGGCGAGGCTGACAGGGTCTCTCTGAAGCAAAGGAGGACTTCCTGAGGGCAGGGAGGACTGCGAGGTCTACACCGCTATGGAAGCAGATTTCACACAGCTGGGCAGAGCTTGCTCTGGTGTTTTTGGGCTGTGGGGCTCTTCCAGGGGGCTGGCAGTGCTGGACAGCTGATCCATGGGAGTGCAGCACCCCCGAGGGCTGGAGCAGCTAGCTGGGCCACTGAGAACCCAAGAGGCTCTTCCCCAGGGCAGCTGGAATTGGCAGGACCGCCTCGGAATGGAGGCAGATTTTGCACAGCCGGGCTGAGCTTGTTCTAGCTTTTCTGTGTTGTGGTCCTTTTGCAGGGGGCTGGCGGTGCTGGGTGCTGCTCCATGGAGGTGTAGCCCCTTCAGAGGGCAGGGAGGCCAGGGCAGGAAAAGCCCCTGTAGTGGTCGGTGGTCGGCTTCCTGCAAATGGTGAGGCCAGCCCTCCCGGATGGCAGGCAGTCTCAGGTCTGGCACACAGGGTAGGGATAGAGGGGATACACTGGGAAGCACAGCTTTCCGATAGCTGGCAGACAAGTGAGCTCTCTGTGGTGTGGGGAGTATTCTATGGCAGTCCACCCCTCCACCTCTCCCCTCCCCAACACTGGCACCTTGTCTCTCCTGTGGGTCCAGCTCTTCTCCCAGGTTCCCTCTGATGTGGCTTTCCACTCCCCAGCCCTTAGCATATTGCTCCCTCCACCCACGATGCTCCACTTTCTAGACTCCCAGGCAGTCTCTGCCCCGCCAATCCGATGGACCGCTTCCTAGTCCCCTGGGATGGTCTCTGCTCTGCCAACCCGACCTACTGGTTCCTACTCCCCCAAGCAGTCTCCGCACCGCCCACCCCAGCCTGCTCCTGGGGACTAAGCTCCAGAGCAAGCATCTCAGTTTTTGGTGACTGTGCCAGTATTTCAGATGATCTGTTTGGTTCTCACTCTGCTCTGCAGATCTCATACTTACTGCTGCGCTCTTCTCTGCATCTGGAGATCCCTCTGATTTGGTTGATCTTTCTGTTGAGTAGGTGACTTTCCAGGGTGTGGGATCCCTTTCTCCTCCACAGTTCCCTTTCGGGAGCACCCGTCCAGCCCTGATTCCCCTTCTCTCGTGCTCTTCTTTTCTCTTGTTTTACCCAGTTATGTCACGAGATTCTTGCCATTATTGGAGTTTAGGTTCTTCTGCCAGCGATTAATTGCTGTTCTGTGTGAGTCATTTAACCTGTAGATGTGGGTTTTTTTGTTGTGTTTGTGGGAGGGGGCAAGCAGGTCCCCCTACTCTTCCACCATCTTGCCTTCCTCTGAAGCTAACCATTTATAAAATATCTCTTCTCAATGTTCCCTTAGATGCCATCAGATGAGATGAAACCTATGATTATAATAAGTGCAGTACCTGATAATTAATGGGCATTCAATAAGTATTAGTTACATTTTTGTTTTTAAAATAGCAATATAGTGAGAGTTTCTACTGTGGCACAATGGGTTAAGGTCCCAGTGTTGCTGCGGCTGTAACTCTGGCTTGGATTTGATCCATGGCCAGGGAACTTCCATATGCTGCAGGTGAGACCAAAAAAGAAAAAAAAATAATAAGTAGATAAAATATCAATATGGTGCCTAGGAAAGCACAGAGATTTTGAAATCCAAGAAGCCTAAATTTGATTGCAGCTCAAATATTAGTTTGCTCTAGGACCCTGGGTTGTATTTTTCACCTTTCTCAGTCTCTGGGTTCTCAGCTTTAAAAAAAAAAAAAAAAAAAGGCATGATGAAACCCATTTACAAAGTCATGTTGAGGGTTATATGTACTAGTGTCCATAAAGCACCTAGCCCTGATTCCAGCACACAGTAATTGCTCAGTAAATATTAGACTCCATGCACAACACACCTTCCCCCAACTCCACCCACCTCAGAATCAGAACACCAGTATAAACAGCAAAGATTAAGGCGACTTGGCTTCCAGCTTTGCTCTTTCTATTTCCATGATTTTGGATAAATCATTTTAACCTATTTCCCTATCAAGTAGTCCCGTGTTAACCACAAAGGTTTATTTTAAAGGTCAAGGAAAATATCGGATGGGTCATAATTTTCAAAAATCATGGCTTATTCTCTTAACGTAAGGTATTGTTATTGCTGATAGTAGTTTATCAATGAATAATTGCTGAATCAATTGCTGGTAGTAGCTTATCAGTGAATAATTGCTGAATGAATGAATGATTTATTCCCTCTACCCCACCCAGCCCTCCCCATACTGGAGCAGGAATGAAAAGACAAACAAACAGTACTGAAAACCGGGTCATGGGTGTTTCTAGAAACACAGACGTGAGGGAACACTGGCCTGACAGGTGCGAATCCAGGCAAACCTCACGTGACTATGTGGCAGAAAAGCCGATTGACTCCGTGCTGTGATAACCCTACAGAGGTGCAGGACCTGCAGGTGAAAGCTGCTGAGGGCTGACATTCTTCCTCTGATTTCTTCCAGGAATTTCTATTACATCACCATGTTGCGGGATCCAGTGTCTCGATACCTGAGCGAGTGGAAACACGTCCAGAGAGGGGCCACGTGGAAAACCTCCCTCCACATGTGCGACGGGAGGAGCCCCACCCCCGACGAGCTGCCTACCTGCTACCCTGGGGACGACTGGTCTGGGGTCAGCCTGCGGGAGTTCATGGACTGCACCTACAACCTGGCCAACAACCGCCAGGTGCGCATGCTGGCCGACCTCAGCCTGGTGGGCTGCTACAACTTGACTTTCATGAACGAGAGCGAGAGGAACGCCATCCTGCTGCAGAGCGCCAAGAGCAACCTGAAGAACATGGCTTTCTTCGGGCTCACAGAGTTCCAGAGGAAGACGCAGTTTCTCTTTGAGAGGACATTCAACCTCAAGTTCATCTCCCCCTTCACGCAGTTCAACATCACACGGGCTTCCAACGTGGAGATCAACGAGGGTGCCCGCCAGCGCATCCAGGAGCTCAACTTCCTGGACATGCAGCTTTACGAGTATGCGAAGGATCTCTTCCAGCAGCGTTACCACCGCACCAAGCAGCTAGAGCATCAGAGGGACCGGCAAAAGAGACGCGAGGAGCGGCGGCTGCAGCGGGAGCACAGGGGCCGCCGGTGGCCCCCACAGGACGGGAACCCAGAGGGGGCCGTCACGGAGGACTACAACAGCCAGGTGGTGAGGTGGTGACCCCCTGCCCTCGCCATGCGCAGGAGCGGGAGGAAGAGTGGGGGCACCACCCTACCTTGGAGAAGGTGGGGCCATGCTGAGGACATCTGGCTGTAGGTGGCTTGCCTTGGACACCTGCTTCCTCTCTGTCTTCACCTTTTTTCCAGCTGGAGATGATCTGTCTTGTTCTTTTTTTCCCTGATGTTTTTCAATCCGTGATATTAAGTAGGGTAGGAATGCATCCCATAATAGACCACATTAGCAGGTCCAGGGGAGAAGCACCAAAAAGGAAAGAGTCCTTGGAATCCTTTTCTTTTTGCAGCAGCAGCAGCAGCATAGGTTGTGGTTTGGGCAACTGGAACCCACCAAGGCACACATGAAAAGCCAGATGAAGGCTTGGATGTTCTGCTGAAACTGGTATGTTCGTACTGTCTCTGTAATGGAAATACTGCTATTTGAAGAGAGGAAAAGAAGGTTTTTTCAGCCCTTAGATGAGGTTTAATGCCACCTCTCTCTTGGCTGTGAGCACCCATCTTTGATCTCGATTTGAATGTGGTTTAAATCATAAATAGTGTAATGTGTTTTGTTGTTAAGGTTGTTTTTCGACAAGGTCACCCTACGACTGACCGTGGCCGGAGACTCACGGCCCCTGCCTCTCAGCCCTGAGCCACGCTTCCGCCCCCATCTTTTAGGGATCAGTTAGTAGATTCAAGACAGATGTGTCCGTGGCCCCAGAAAAGTGAACACTGGTAGGGACATTCAGGGGAAAACTTATTAAGAATGCCTGAGGACATCACCTTTGACTGAGTTTTATTTTCAGTGGAAGGAATGAATGCTAAATTAAGGGAGAAAAAAACACAGGGATAACTCCTTGTCTAGCATTCCCACCTGGCTACAGAACCTTGGTTTTCTAAGGACTGTTTCGGAGTTTTACCTCCTTGGAGCAGTCATTTTCTTTGGTACGGTACTGCCAAGTTTGAAACTCTGCCATCACCGAGGAAAAGGCATTTGGCCTGAAGACTAGGAGCTTAGCTAGCATGTATACAAAATAGGAGTTCAGATCATGAAATTAAAAAGGTAACTCTGATTTAGGCCACAGAACACAGTGGGGTGGTTATCCTAGGAGTTTAGAAGGACTGCCTCCCAGCATCTTGCATCTCTCTAGCCTGATCACTTTTTTCTCCTCAGATGATCCTTACCTGGCATGAGAGGCGCCCTAACAGGCTAAAGTGTATCAAATAGGACCGAAAGATGCTGCATCACCAAGCACTTCTTTCGTTCCACCGTTTCCCCAATTGCAGTGACGGTAACACAACGTTTTTGAATAATCGGGGGGGAGGGGGGACATACAGCAGAGGGACTAGAAAACTCCTGCCTTGTATTTAGTAGGCAATCAGAGTGAGTAGAAAGTTTCACAACAGATTGATCTGATCAATCCCTTCAAGGAGCTGAAGGCAAAATGAGTGAAACCCCTAAATCAGATTGAAAAGCCTATTTCATTGATAGCCAACATGTTTGATGTTTAAGCCAGCTTTGCATAAGCCACATCTCAGCCTCCAGAATACTCTCTGGGGTTAGAGTTAATCAACCCACAAGCGTGCATGGAGTGCTTGCCTGCACAGAGGGGAGAGGCGAGGTTCTGCAGCAAAAAGAGAGCCAGAGAAGAGGCCTCCATACGGATTACACTACCTGGGGCTTCCTATGTCGTGGAGGAAAAGCGTGACTGGGGACCTCCCCGGTGCCAGGAACTCTGGGAGGCCCTTGTCCTTCCTCAGATCTGTTCACAAGAAGGTAGATACTATTCATCCCAACTTGATAGATGAGGAAAGTAAACCCCCCGACAGTACGTAGCTTCCTCATGGGTTGTGAGCTGGGTCTGGCCGACTGCAGAGGGCAAGCTCTTTTTGCTCCATCACGTTTTCCAAATCGGATAAAAGCTTCCTGCCCATCATGCAAGAAGCCACCTGTTACTACTCTGAAGGGTCTGTCTCTACCCGCTGCGGGTGTGACCGCACCAGGCCAGCAGGGACCCAGAGCCACGTTGCCTTGGGCCAGTCCGGCCCCCTCCAAGTCACGGACCCATGAAGGAGCTGAAAGATGGATGACTTTAGAAGCAGCTGTACTTTTTGAGCCATAGAGGGCGTGAGTTAAAGGGGTCCAGTAAATCGTCCTCGTTAGTTGGCAGACATAAGGCTCACAAAATACTAGTTTCCCTTCCTGATGATTTGTTCCTAAGGTAGCAGGGGAAGGGGAATTGCAGCTGGGACGAATGAGCATCCTTCTCTGTCTCCCCATTTCCATGTTAGGATCTAATGCCGCCTAGAATGGCAGGGCTGCAAATTACCGCTCTGCCTGCCACTGTGAAACACACACACACACACACACACACACACACACACACACACACACACACACACAAAACACACAAATAACAATGCAGTGTTTTGCCATGTGGAAAATCAAAACAAGTTAGAAAGCGTTCAGATTGTTTCTTTTCAACTCACTTTACATTTCTGGCAGGGAATTCATGCATTGCTGAGACTCAGAGGCAGCCCCTGCTCACTTCACACTGTTCCTCAGGCACCTCGGGATTTATATCAAAAGGCTTTCTGCCGCCTTGCCGCTGAAGGCGTGATGTATGGGGCTCCACTGGAGACCCCGATATCAGGATGTTCAGAGGAAAAAGCATCGTTTTGTATTGGCCCGAGGCCAGTGCTGAACAAATTAAAAAGACCGACGCCAGCTTCCTCCCCTGTATCATTTCATCCTAAAGCAGCACACTCGTCCTCTCCCCGGGGTCCTCTGTCGGTAGAAATGAAGAGGTGGAAACACAGTTTGTTCTCTGAAAACTGACTGCACACCTACACCCCAAGGGATGCTTGGGAGGGATGTCGGCAGCAGGCGTCTGGGCCTTAGGGGCCACAGGAAGCCGGCAGCCTTGAGACCCCAAATCAAATCAACTGCAGATTCGTTAACGTTAAAAGCCAAGAAGAGGCTAAATAAATAAATAAAAGAAAAAGAAAATTCGCTAAGAAGTTCCATGTCCCATCGACTTCTGCAACTCCCAAGGTAGGCCGTCAATGGCAGCGCCAGTAACCAGACTAGGATGACAGGTGTGTGTTTCAATTATTATGAAGGAATAAGACACTATATATTCTGTCTCCTTTCGATCTCTGAACAACTTTCTCTCTCTCTCTTTTTTTTTTTTTTTGTCCTTTTAGGGCAGCACCCGCAGGACATGGAAATTGCCAGGCCATGGGT
The DNA here is from genome assembly GCF_054392235.1 of Sus scrofa. Taxonomy (NCBI): domain Eukaryota; kingdom Metazoa; phylum Chordata; class Mammalia; order Artiodactyla; family Suidae; genus Sus; species Sus scrofa. The sequence goes on from NC_139393.1 coordinate 73,419,096, forward strand.
CAAAATGAAGCTACAGCTATTAGCCTACCCCACAACCGCAGCAACACAAGATCCAAACCAAGCCTGCGATCTACACCACAGCTCACAGCAATGCTGTGGATCCTTAACCCACTGAGCAAAGCCAGGGATCGAACTCACATCCTCATGGATTCTAGTCGGGTTTGCTACCACTGAGCCACGATGGGAACACTGGGACAACGTACTCTTGACAAAGAGAGAAAACATGCCCAGAGAATTATTTGAGCACTCTTTCTAGCAACTGATAACATTAGCAATCAGGGTAAGGCGGCAGTCAAGGACATCATGTGTGTTATTAAAAGTATGTATCAAGATCCGTTCCTTATCATCTAAAGGAGGAAACTTTGCCAGACACAGTTCAATCAAAGGTTTGAAATCTGAGGACTTAGTCAAAGGTCTGACCTGAGATGCTATGAATATAAGGAGAAGATCTACCAGGTAGGCCTAGCAAGGAGGTGACAAAAGATCATTCAAAAATAACATAAGGCCATTCGGTAGGATTCCCATTTGGCTGCTTTAACAGAGAAACTCAAAATAAAAGTAACTTCAAAATACTGAAGCCATTGCTTTCTCATTTAAAGGACAAACTGGTCTGGGATGTGACATTACCAGAATCCCAGGTTCTGTCATTGCTCTTTCATCCAAAGATTCAGATTCCAACTCATGGTCCAAGATGACTGCTGTGGCTCCTGCCCTCTCATTTTTAAGACAGCCAAGAAGAAGTGGAGGAAAGTTGCAATATGGCACTTCCAGTCACATCTCATAGGCTAGAACTTAGCCATTAGATATATTTAGTCCAGGAAATGTCATCATAATTGGTTGCCGTGTGCCTTGATAAAAATAAGGGTTCTATTATTCAAGAAACAATGTGAAAATTAATACTGATCAAAACTATCAGTCTCTGACACAAGAGGGAACTGAAAAATATTTCAAGTGCTTTTCAATGCCATCTATATCATCATCTCTTTTGCAAAGGCTGAGATTCAAATTCATAACTTTGTATGGTGTTTAATGCTTTTCAAAACATTTTTACATCTGATATCTCATTTGATCTTCACTACCTTCTTGGATGTGAAATAGGACCGCTATTCATTAATCCCATTTGATAGTTTGACATAAGAGATTCAAAGATGTTGAAAGAATTCCCAAAGATTCTAGATCATTAACAAGCCAGTTGCTCAGAGCCCCAGTTTTTTGACTTCATCTTTTCTAGCACCTTATGCTGCTTGTCATCAGTATATGAACTGGGAATTGCGAGAATATGAAATCTAGATCTTTATTGATGTATGTCTTCCCTCACCTTCCCATGGACGAGCAGTGACTTACAAAATGCCAAGGAGACGGCAGAGTTTGCTCGTGATCTCCTGGCTCCAGGGAGGGAACTTCTTATTCGGAGTGAAACCACTCAAGAGATGCGCATTACTGCAGGGAGATCTCAAATCACAAGCACCCAAACACCTCTGGTTAGAGATTCATCACGTCCAATCCAAAACTATTCAAGATGAAGCCTGAGGGAATATGCCCAAAACTCCTTAGGGAAGCTCAGTGGTAGAACTCTTTAGAATCAGTAGCAGCCTGAATAGAGAAGCTGAAGGGGGTGGAGGAGAATCAACACACCCCTCGATCAAAAAATCTCCCTTCCCCTCTAGTCTGCCCCAGGACCCTAGAATTTTATCAACAGTACACTCTTTTGGTTCTTAAAGATGTTATTTGGTGTTCAATGAATCCCTTTTGCACATCTCCCTGGGAGAGGAGATGCTTCAAGTTGTCACAAGGTAACAGCTTCGCATGGAGGGTTTGTCTGATTCCTCCCCAGCCCTGACCTGTAGCTGAGAAGTGCCTATACCACAGGGTCAGGCAGAGGTAGGAAGTGGGGAGAGGTGGGGGTGTCTGGGAAGGAAGTAAGACTCCTGATAGGGAAGCAGGCCTTTCAAAGGTGGAAAGATGAGGAATTAAATGTGTGCCAGGGAGAATGGAAAAGAAGAAAAGTGCCTACTGTATAATGTCTGTCTTCAAAAACAAGGGCAGAATGGAGATGTGTTTAACTCTGATTCTTTTGGCCACTGAAAATATCAGGGAAAAGCAGGAGGCTCGTGAGACAGGACCAGACCATTGAGATGCTTTTAGGAACTGAATTGGAGGTGGAGCAAAGAGAAAACGGGGTGGACGTGGGCAAAGAATCCTCTGATCTGATCCCAGCTGTGTCTCTAAGGTTTTTCTTTTCCATAGCCGTTGTGCCTCCAGTGGCCAGCAGAACTCCAGCGGAAGGTCTGCAGGTGGGTATCAGGGCTGGCTGAGTCTGAGGGCTCTACTCCTCGGTGTCACCTTGGGGGAGCATGCAAAGGTTCTTTCTCCAAGACACTTCCAGCTGTCCTTCTAATCCTCTCCCTTCATCTCCGCTGGACGTAAGCTTGCTCGCCCCTCGCCACATTCACCTGGACGCATCTGAACTGACTCCCTAAAACCTTGCATTAGCCCTTCTGGACAAGTGGGTGGGTTCTGAGACCTGTGTGTTTTGTAGCCTAAAGGGATGGAATGCGCCTGGACCCATCCTCACCTCACATGGGCAGAGCCGACCTACCTTGCAGAGGTGCTGAGATTTCCAGAGGGCTGGCCTCACTTTGAACACCAGCAACATCTGCAAGACAAGAGCCCCCGAACTGCCATGCCAGGACTTGAGGTCCCCTAACAGAACGACGAAGGATCTGAGGACACAGAAGCACTGCTGTTTCTGGAGCCTGTGCTCTGAGCTGTTTACGGAAAAGGCTGCAACTGTCAGCCTCTGGCACAGGAGGCGGAGCCTCTGTGGGTTACACGTCCTGCGGCACAGTGGGAACTCATCAGAGCCCCGGATGTCGGAGCTGAAAAACATCAGTTCTTGCTGGGGAAACTGTCTGACGGAGCAGAGTGTGTGTGATTTCATCATTGTCACATTTGTCTTCCAGCTTGTCATTTTTTCATTTTTTTAATCATTTAATTTCTGTTCCTTTCTTCTTCCTCTGCCCCTCCCCGGAAGTACCTTCTGGGTTCTGCTTGCATTATTTTTCATTTGACATATCAAAGATGAAACATGTTGACAAGAAAAACCTGGACTTTGGTGCCCCATTTTAGATGTAAAGATAAGTTATCCAATAGGTAGTAACTTATTTCTCCCAAGAGGTATTTCTTTTTGTTTCTGTGCAATAATATGTATGAACTTGAGTCCTAGGAACTTGTATTGTGAGATTATCAACCTTTATTGCTATTTAAAAATGATAGTTTGTAGAACTGAGGATTTCCATTGATGTGAAGCACAATTTAATGAGTAAGTGAACATATTAAACTGTTGTGATGTCAGGAACAACTGTTTTCCCCTGTGTTTTTGTTAAGACATTTTTACAAAGTGAGAGGTTTGCTTAAACACTTTAAGGGATTTATGGAAATTGAATCCACGGGACCAACTTTGTCAGTTGACAAAAATCCATGCTTTGGATACAAATGGGGTTCTTGGGTATGAAACTTGAAAAGCGTAAAAGACAAAGAAAATACAGATTGAAGCAATGTAAAATCTCTGAGGCCAGGGAGGCTGTCTCAGGCTCTCAAACACATGAGCTTCTAAAACCACGGTTCTCAGTGAGCCTCCTCTGGTCACTGCCCACTCGGCATACGGAAATTCACTGTGAAACACAGAAACCAACCCGAAGACGGTGGAGGCGGAAACGAACTGAGAAAGCGTGGTAGGAGCAAACGGAAGCTGGAGGAAAGGAGTTTGGAATTCAATCTAAAAGAAGGGGAGGAGCAAAGCGGGGAGGGAAAGGAGAGAGAGAGCAGAATAAGAAAACCACAAACAATCAGGAAATCTAACACGGGTCTCTCCATGGTATCAATACAATACGCATGGTTTGCCGGATTTTTTAAATGACCAGTTCCTATGATACCATCAAAGGAACAAAATTAACTTGTAGGAGAGAAAAAGTCCCTTCATTCAAAAATCCCTCCAATGACACTATTAATCATTTTCTTTTTGTCTTGGAGAAGTGGGGACTGTGCATTCCTTCTCTGCTTGTGGGGTAGTGAGATTTGGAATCTTGGGAAAGTGCTGTTTGACCGCATCCCTCTGTCTACGGAGAACCATCTGCACAGGGAACTTGGTTCCAGGACAACTGAAAGAGCTACAGGAAAGGCTCCAAAAGGCTCCAGCAGGAGTTAAATACACAGACACACACACATATGCGCGCGCACACACACACACACACACACACACATACATGCTAGGGAGACTTCTATCTTCCAAGAAAATCCTCAAACAAGTCAAGAAAAGGACTAAGGAACACTCAAGATTTTCTTCTTTCAGCCATTCACCTTGAGCAGAGTGTTGAAAATAGTTTGAAAAAAATGTCAAAAATATTGAAAATCTGCTCTCAATACAGTACTGTTTCACAGATCAGTTTTCCTATTAAATATATATCTGAAAAGTAATGGAGTCTACTTCAGCATAATTATGCTTTGTTTCATATGCAATTTTTTATGATTACAAATAATATATGATCTGAGACAATTTGGAAAATACAAGGCATTTAAAGGTCCATAGGTTATAGAGTTGAACTCCAACATTATTTTGATCTATTTCCTTTCATATTTTTTATGCATTAGCAATTAGAGTAACATTTTAAATAAATGTTTTAGGGAGATTAGAATCACACACTCTATGCAGTGTAAATACATAGGTTAACATCTTAGCACCCATTCTTTGAAAACATAATTTTAGTAGCTGCTTGTAATTTCCATCAGTCCCATATTTCGGGGCATTCTGGTCACTTTCAGTTTTTCCACTAATATAAATAACACTGAAGTGAACATATTTGTACATAAGTAGCATCCAGTTAAGTGTCTTTGCACACCTATTAGGTAAGAGTACTTGATTGTATCTTTCCAACAAGCTCAGAAAGAAAAAACATTCAAGATTGTCAAAATGAACACAGATGAAGCTAATGAACGATACAAAAAGTTGAAATAAAACTTATCCATATAATCAAAGAAAATTATATGTATGTTTCCAGAACCCCTTTCCTGACCCTGGACTGAAACTGTCATTCCTCAGATACTGGGGGTTGTTGACTGCAGGCTGATAGAACCCAGGTGAGTATCTCAAGGACCTGCCCTCCCTCAAGGTCACCTTTGGGGGACAGGTCATATAAAATGACTTTGCTGTGGAGCTCAAGGTCAGGCTTTTTGACTGGTGATTTCACTGCTCCAAAGCGCCTTGTAGGCGCAGCCGAGGACTGCGTGGGAAAACAGCTCAGTTCACACTCCCGATCTGCTTTCACCCCATCCTGCCGCCCTCCCTCCCCCACAGGGGTCCCTAAGCACACACATCCCCACGGACTCTGATCTCCAGGGACCTCGACTTGCCATGGAACCCCGAGTTCTAGTTTCCACAGCCTTCTGCTGGGTTCTAGCGCCTTCTTGGTTCTAGCACCTGCAGAGCTCCCTTCCTGTCTCTTGAGCTCAGCGATGTTTTGGTAAGTTATTTTGGCATATTTAGTCCAACATTTCCACTTGTTTGTGGCTGTAAGAGGAATCTGTGTTGGCTCAGTCTGGCATGTCCCTAGAAACAAGTCTGCTTTTAAATGTTTAATCTCCTATGCTTCTATTGCTTTTCCATTAACCAGCCCTTCATCACATTCCTTCCATTCTGAGACTCTGGATTTTCACAATTAGCTTTCGAGCCTTTGCTACTTTGAGGGACTTTTCCTTGTTTGCTTATTGCTTCCAAAACCTGTCTGTATTCATTCCTTTCAATACTATTTTTATTTTCCCACCCACACTTATATGTTATGTATTTGATGTTACCTTCACTTCTTAATTTTTGTTTTCCACTTTTAATCTTACATTTACATTTGGATTTTTCACCTTAACTTTCTCTGTCAAAAAAAAAAAAAGTTGTTCGCAAACCTTTATTTTATTGGTCTAAAGTTTTAGCTTTTATTTTAAACCCCACAAATGTGATCTATCTCTTCACGCTTGGCTTTTTATTTTGTATCTTTATACTCAGTTTTCTATCAGTTTCTTTCAATTTCTCACTGTTGGTTACAACTGTCCCTTTTCTTTATCTTGAAACAAACTTATTTTATTCCTGTTATTTTATTTTATTATTTATTTATTTATTTTTCAGGGCTGCACCTGCAGCATATGGAAGTTCACAAGCTAGGGGTCGAATCAGAGCTGCAGCGGTCAGCCTGTGCCTCAGTCACAGCAACGCCAGGTCCGAGCCACATCTGCGACCTACACCATAGCTCACAGCAATGCCGGATCCTTAACCCACTGTACTAGGCCAGGGATCCAACCCGCAACCTCAGGGTTCCTAGTCAGATTCATTTCTGCTGCGCCACAATGGGAACTCCCATTCCTGTTATTTTAAATCAACATGTGGACAGGTATTTCTGCCTGCACAATTCCTACTTTCTGAATTATACTGAGGTTCTTGTGGGGCTTCATATGTGCTTGATTTTTGTAAAAATTTCCTAGATACTTGAAAAGAACGCGTATTGCGTTATTAAATTCTACATCTATTGAGATATCTATGTAACATATATAAGGTATTCTGTAAATAAATATTGCATATAATTCCTTTTATGTAGTCATTTAAATTATATGTGCATATACACACATGTATATGCATATATATAAATATTTAATTTATCGAAAATAGAATGCAGGCTAAAATCTCCCACTGTAATTGTGCTTGCATCACTTCACAATAGTGTTTAGTTTAGGTATTTTCGTGACTTGTTATTTCATGTTTACGACTTCCACATATGTTTTATGGCCCCATCTGCAGCAATATGGAAGGTCCCAGGCCAGAGATGGAATCTGAACCGCAGCTGTGAGCTATGCTGCAGCTGCGGCAACGCAGGTCCCTGAACCCACTGCACTGGGCTGGATATCAAACCCTCACCTCTGCAGCAACCCATGCTGCTGCAGTAGGATTCTTAACCCACTGTGCCATAGCAAGAACTCTTGACTTCCACATTCTGTATTGATTGTTTGCAATATAAAATGACTCCTTTGCATTATTAAATATTTTTTGCTTGATATTCCTCTTTCATTTTAATATTACTTCAACTTTTTGTAATTTGCCATTAACACATAGTTTAATGGCAGTTGTCTTCATAGGGTCTGAGTCTTTGTCTTAGAGTTTGAGAATTGTTATGGTATAGACTGCTATCTATCCTCTGTTGTTTGCTTGTTTCATGATTTCTACTACGTATGCTTCTTTCTGTTTTAATGCTCTGTTGTCCCAATAAGCTATGATTTTCTTGGAACCAATATAAGAATGCAACCATATTTATTTGACTTTCCTTTGTGTAATGTGAACACGTTTGCATTTAAATGCTTCCCTCATCCTACTTCCAATTGTTGGCTTTAATTACCTAAAGTAAGAATCCTGGATTAGCAGGAATTTGGGATTTGAGATTTACATTGTTATTGCTGCTGTTACACTGTTACGATGGTTAGCATTATAACTATATCAAAAGAGATAAGGGAATGTAAATTAGGCACACTGTTCTTCTTATCCTAATCTGGAAATGCTGAGCTATTTCAGACTCAAAGTCCTCACACTTCTGGGTGATGCTTGCATATCTGATCGTTTAAATTATTCAAACAGTTGTGGCAAGTGGAATAAGAAGATAGGAAGATAAAGAGGAAACGGGGACCTCACATATTGGTGTTTGAAAGCCAGGGGGAGAGCTAGCTTTCGGGATATCATCGGTTCCTGTGAATCACATGTTTGTTCAAGGAGAACAAAAAAAAAAAAAAAAGGAAAGGAGTGAAAATTTAGAACTCCAGAAGTACAACTGTTTTCAAGTTTAATTTATGACGAACTAAACCTATCATAATATGCACAAAAGAGGGGTGAGGGAATGAAATAGTCTTCTGTAGTAAATAGCAGGAGTTAGAAATTTAAGAATATAATTTTTAGAAGTTCCCATCGTGGAAACGAATCTGACTAGGAACCATGAGGTTGTGGGTTTGATCCTTGGCCTCGCTCAGTGGGTTAGGATCCGGCATCGCTGTGGCTGTGGCATAGGCTGGCAGCAACAGCTCAGATAAGACCCCTAGTCTGGGAACCTCCATATGTCATGGATGTGGCCCTAAAAAGGACAAAAGACTATATATATATAATTTTTAAATATTTCTGAGTAAGAGCACTGACTCCTAATATCAAAGTAACAGCTCTGGAATAAATATAACAATGAATTATTTTCTGGAAAGGAAAGATTAATTGTGGCTTCACAAATCCAGGGCGCTCACTCTCTCTGGGGCATGGGCATGTACTAATACCCTCCCCCCTTGTCTCTGTGCTAATATTCTATCCTCTTGTCTCTGTACCTACAGGTGTTAGACTCTTCAGAGGTCATTAAGTCCTTGCAAATCAGGGCATCACTCCCAGGAGCACTGCCAGGACACCTGCCAGTTAAGACTGAAGCAGAAGCATATGTATTGCTATTCTTCTAAGAGGCCACTGCTGAAGGCTAACACTCACATGGGCAGCTGCAGGTCACAACCAGCAACCACCCTCCCCCAACCACTCCCACTCTACTCCCCACGTGAAGGTAGAAGCCACAGAGGACAATGTCTTAGCTCAGTCACCAGTGAAGAGTCATGATCTGCTAATGCCATTTTCTTGGCTCCCGAGGAGAGAAAGCCACCCCTAGGTGAGATTCTGAAATTTAGAAAAGGTATACAATGAACTCATAGTATTATGACTATTATAACTCCATCCTGGAGTTACTAATTATCAATTTTACTCAAAGTCATTGGCGCACGTGTTCATTAATTTTCAACAGTCCCCAAACTCAGATTATCAAGCTTTATATCCTCCATAATAATTTCTATGACTCAGTATAGGGTCAGTAGAGAGTCCACAAAATCTTTATTACCTTCTAAATCTATAGCCTAGAATGACGACAACTCAATTCTTTGCAATATTTCCTTCCTTTCTTTTACTTCACTATTCCCTTTTCTTTCTATAAAACATTCACGAAGCTTGTTCTATCAGGCAGGATGCTTGATACTGAAATTAAAACAATAGGGTCTTTCCGATGCAAAATTCTAATGTTTTCAGCAATCCCTTTAGCACCTAGCTCCCCAGAAAAGACTCTTGGCTTGTCCCTCTCAGGGAATCCCTTCACCCTCAACCATCTGAACCTTCACATTCCACCTTTCAGGTCCTCTGTAGTACCTAGCTTATTCCAGATAGCATTTTGCTCTGTTCTCGGACACTCGTGCTTAAATGGTCTCCCCTCCTTCTTCTGCCATGACCATAACCACACACCAGTGATACCTCCCCACTCCATGTCCCCTTTAGCATCCTGACATTGAGTCTGCACGAAGGTTTGGGGTCTTGGCTGCCCAGCATTGAGGGGCAGGGGCAAGTGTGGCCATCTTTGATCCTCTACCCTAGGATAGATAAGTTTTCCAAGGGTCAGGAATGCCTTCTGCCTGTTCGCCATTGTTTAATAGCACTGAGCATGTCACATAAGAGATACTCAGTGCATATTTTTTGAATGAATTAGAGTTGAAAGACTCGATGAGACAATGAATTGAAGCTTGTCCTCTAGGGCAAGCCACGCGTATTCCACAGAGACCACAAGGATCCACATTCTGATGAGTCCAAAACAGACAGAGCTTTCTAGATGGCCCTGTTTTTAGTGAACTAATCACCACCTGCATCTAAATGTCTTCCACTCACTCCTTCAATTTAACTTATTGAAAATGAAAAATTGTCTGACCTTTTTCCGTCTGAAAAAAAAAAAAATCTATTCTTCTTCTGTAATTCCTTAACCCCCACTCAGCTATGAGCGGGACAGCTCATGGGGTCAACTCAAGGTCAAACACCTAGTCATCCTGGATTCCTCTTACCCATCCTGGTGTCGCTGTCCCAGGGCCCATCTCCTGCTCTCCTTTCCCACCACCACGGCCCTAGTTTAGACCTGCCTCTTGTTTCACCCAATATGCCTGCAGGAGTTCCTTATATTGATTTAGTCATCACAGCAATACTATGAGGCATTATGAATTTGTCTAATTAGGAATTTGAGGATTAGAGCTGGTGGGTAATAAGCACCTAATGGATCCAGAGTTGATGAGTACCGGAACCAGGATTTGAGGTCAGCTTTCCTTTAACCCAATGCCCAAGTTCTCGGTACAAGAATTTTTCCTCCACGTCCAAAACCTTGCCTCTTGGTCGGACTCTGTCTTTTCAAAGAGCTGGACCTGTCCCTTCCCTGTTCAGTCTATTAATGGTGACCTGTTGTCCTTAGGAACAAGGAAACCTGTCTCCCAGATTCCTGGAGGATTCTCTCAAATGGTCTTCGGGGGTGGGGGGGGGATGCCTAGGGGATCATCAGGTGGGTAAGAATAGAGTTAATCAAGAAGATAAGAAGTTAAAAGACAACAGGGACCTGCGCATTCTTTTTAGGGCCACACCCATGGCATTTGGAAGTTCCCCGGCAAGGCGTCAAATAAGAGCTGTAGCCTCCAGCCACAGCCACACAGATACATAACCACAGCCACAACCACACAGCCACACAGCCATAGCAACACAGGATCCAAGCTGCACCTGCGACCTACACCACAGCTCATGGCAACGCCGCATCCTTAACCCACTGAGCAAGGCCAGGGATGGAACCCGCGTCCTCATGGATACTAGTTGGGTTCGTTACCGCTGAGCCACAATGGGAACTCCTGGAGCTGCACATTCTCTAGGGGGAGTGCCTCGAACAGCAAGATAGCCTTTCGCACTGAGGAGGCAACCCTTGTTCTCCTCCCAGCGCAGAAGGCTGACTGGAGCAGACTGAAACTCTCTAGGGAGAGGGCATTTGGGGTGAGCACCCTTCTCTCGAATGTCAAGAGTTGAAGAGTCCAAGCTAATGCGGAAGCCCGACCACGGCAACGAAGTCATAAGTTAGACACAGGAGGCCACCACTGTAGGGCCACTTCTGACCCTCCCCACGGAAAAGTTCTCGTGTCTTATCTTTGGTCATAACAAGGAAGGGACCACTCGGACCCTCTTGTCCTACGTCTACCTCTTAGCCAGTCTTTTGGAGGAGAGACTCTAAAGATAGACTGGCAACTTAGAAAAAGAAAAAGAAAAGAAAAGAAGAAGAAGAAAAACAGAAAGCTGGGGGTAGGGTGAGAGATGGGGAAGGCCCTTGGTCCAAACTACAGACCCAGCGACCAAGAAGAAGAGATCGATTTAGCATAATTTTAATATTTCCCCGTTTGATTCTGAGAGGACAGATCCTTCTGACTTAACCTGCAGTTAGCCAGAATATTTGTATTTGTAGTTCCCATGGTATTTGGTTTCTTCAGCCTGAACAAGTGAGAGTTTATCATGGAACAGTATCTTTTCATTTGAATTTGGCTTTTTAGTTTGTTTTCCTGCTTGAAGACTCACTATCTTGTTAGCATGTGGTTCCTGGACTGTCTACGGATTTCTTTGATGAAAGCCTCAAGGTAAATTGGTTTACTTTGCCTCCTGAGATAGTAATTTAGATAGACAAGAAAAATCAGACTCTTGAACACTTTCATTGGGCCTTTCATGATCAAATCCACCCATAAACCAGCGGAAATAAGTAACAGTGAGGGATTAACCCCTTGCCAACAGAAAGAAACCCATTCTAGACTGGGGATCTGTCTCTAGCCTTAGCTGTACCATCACCTCCCGGACACCCAATCATGAGATCATCTCTGCATTTTCAGGAACAGGACAAGCATCCCAGTAGAGGCCCTGCCCTGCAGAGTAGCTCTGTCCCCTTCCCACCTCTTGTTCCACCCCTCACTGGGGGGTGGATGGACTCAAGTCTGTGGCCACCTCAGGCCAAAAGTGCAACCTGTGGCCACCTCTCCCCTGAACACTAACCCCTTGGACGGACTCCCATGGGCTATGTGGGACCTTGGGGAGGGGCTTGTGCTGGCCCCGGATGCTGTTGCAGATTGATCCCCAAGGAATTCTGGGGTGCTGATCCACAGAACATGGTGTAGAAGGGGGATCACGGGCTTCAGTGGGCACATCCCTCCTGGCCTTGCAGAATCCTTCCCCCCAAGGGGGGGCAGGGCTGCGGGAGCACCAGAGTAGGCCTTCTAAGCATGGGAGCCTGGGGGCTTGGGCCTAAGGGTATTCACACTCAGACCCTCTCGCTTCCTCATTTCTGTATTTCCTGGCTCTGAGATGTGGTCAATACATCAATTTTATTTATTTATTTATTTTATTTTTTTGTCCTTTTGCCTTTTCTAGGGCCGCACCTGTGGCATACGGAGGTTCCCAGGCTAGGGGTCTAATCGGACCTGTAGCCGCCGGCCTAAGCCAGAGCCACAGCAACGCAGGATCCGAGCCTCGTCTGCAACCTACACCGTGGCTCACGGCAACGAGGGATCGTTAACCCACTGAGCAAGGCCAGCGATCGAACTGCAACCTCATGGTTCCTTGTCAGATTCGTTAACCACTGAGCCACGATGGGAACTCCTTATTATTTATTTTATTTTTTTTCACTTTTAAATAAATGTAATTAAACAAAAATCCCTGGAGCAAGATACATCTACAGTCCTCTGTCTTGTCTCCAATCACTGTCCAGGGTGAGTAGCACACCCGCTAGACCACCCCAGGCTCTACTCATTCCAACAGCACCAGAGGTTGAGACCAGAGCAGTGGGATGGAGGGGAGACTGTGTGTCCACCAGGGTCCTAGCCCCTCCCTCTGCAAGGGTCACACCTCCCTGCCCTGCTGAACCCGCTCACTGTGAGGTGAGCGCAGTGAAAGGTGTCGCTTCCAGGTTGATGCTTTGGGAGCAAGCATGTACTTAAGCCCTCCTGACTCTCCCTCCATCCCGCAGTCAGTGGTGCTTCCAGGAGCACCTGCTCCATCTGCCTGGGCCTCAGAGGGCAGCTGGTTTCCGGGCCCCCCAAGTGACCTGGGATGGACATGTAGCCTGAAGGAGAATTAAATCTGGGGTGTCTGACGTCATCGAGATTTTCCTAACCCAGCCTGAGTGATACAGGGTCCAGTGCTGGTTATTTCCAGCAGAATGGAAAGTATATTCCAGCTTTTCCTCCGAGTATCTGGCCTTTAGTTCTGCCTCTCCCTAAAAATGTTTGCCAAGTTAGTTAAACTTGGGGAATCTCTTGCCCAGCCCTTTCAGTCTGGTGAGGTCACTGGAAAGAACAAAATCCAAACAAGATGATTCTGCTCTAGGAGTTCCTGTTGTGGCTCAGCGGGTAAAGAACCCGACTTGTGTCCATGAGGATGTGGGTTCAATTCCCAACCTCACTCAATGAGTTAAGGATTCAGCACCACCACAAGCTGAGGTTGCTGTGGCTGTGGTGTAGGCCAGCAGCTACAGTTCTGATTTGACCCCTAACTTGGGAGCTTCCATATGCCACATGTGCAGACTCCCCCCCCCCAAAAAAAAAAGAAAGAAAGGAAGAAATTACCAATGAGGGTGTCCCCAAGCCTGAAAGAGCAAGAATTCAGACTCCTTTGCTCCCTGAGTCCCTCCAACGACCCTCCCCAATTAGGGGAGTCAGGGAGAGGGAGCTGTCTGACTCACTTGGAACCACTGGGGGGCCGCAGAGCAATGATGGTAGGAGGACAACAGAAATGAGAAGAAATGGGGCCTGTTTTTCGAGGGCTGGCTTCTGGAAGAAATAACACACCACGCCCATGAAAGGTCTTTAAGACAACCTCCCATGGAACACTGACTGGGGCAGAGTGTGAACCACTCTAAAAGGTCCCAGCAACCTGGAGGGGCCGGTTGCCAAGGAGACGGCAGAAAGGGATGCAGTCCACCGGGGCAGGTGTCTTGGGACATGAGAAGGTGCGAAGGGAGGCTGCCCAGGTTTCCTGCGATCTGCGTGCAAGAGCCTCCCCCCCCCACCCTACCCCCCCCCCCCCGCGCTCTCTTCTGCACCCACATCCGGAATCTCGCACAGCCTTCTGAAGGGCCACTGCCCCCATCTCTATGGCCTTCAGTGAGGAAACAGGCTCCCAGGGGTGGAGTAACAGCGCTGGAATGAGGGCCCCGGCGCAGGCCTGGGCGACTTTAAAGGCCCTGTCTCTCCCTCGCGCCACACGTCTGTCTGCCTTTTCGAGAACTCTTTCGAGTGGCGGCCTGTCAGCCGTGGGTCTGGAAGTGCCGGTGGCATGTGTTCCATTAAAGCCCTTGCCCTCGCTCCCTCCCTCCCAAATTAGGTGGTTACATTTTTTCTTCATGGAGCCACTGGCAGCTCCCACTGCCTGCGGGCCCTAATTGAGCAGCAGTCTCCAGGGGGTTCTGCTCTGCTATTTCCTGATGAGCAAGGGGAGAAGGGAGCAGAGAATGCGACCCTGCTCATTAATGCGGGGCCCCTGTTTATCATTCCTCCTGTCGGCATCCCCACTATTTTAATTAACCATCTTTGCCATTGGGCCAGCAAGTGATTGTTCTCAGTATTGTTCAAATCACTTGGATGGATCCCTTTAAAGGTGCAGGCTTCCCCCTCCATCGGCTGTTGCTAATTAGAGCAAAAGAAGCTTTAACTCCTGCAGAAGGCCTGCAAGTCAGGTAGGAGGCGACCCTTATTAGCACAGGGAAGATTACAAGCCCTGCTGTTATTATCCAGGCCCTGGTCGCCCTTCTGAAAGTCACTGCTTGCTAAGAGGGAGGGTTGATCTGATGTAGTTTCGCCCGACAGAGCAAAGTTACAAGATAATTTTTTATTCTAACAACAGGAGAGGATAGCAATTACCTTCCATGGTGGAGGGTAATTTTCCACTTAAGCATCAGGTAAAAAGGCAAAGGAAAAAGCAAAAAAAAAAAAAGGAAAGAAAAAGCAAAAAAGAACAACCCTCTCTTAAGTCCAACTGTGAAAAAAAGATTGTATTAAAAGAAGTTCAGCAAAGAAAGCTACCCTGTAACTCAGGACCGAGTAGTAAAGACTCTCCAGGGACTGGTTCTAAAAAACACCCCCTGGCGTGTCAGAGTCCACTTACAGGCTGGCTCTGTGGAGGAAAGCATGACAGAGAGCAAAGCAAACAATGTGAAAGACTATAGAGTGTATTGTAGAAATGGCTTTGCAAACCTGCTTTCAGATCCAGCTAATGGAGGGACAAACAGGTGTGGCTCCAGCATGGTCACGAGGAACCTGAACTGGACCCGTGACTTGTCATCGGTCCTGACTTCTGAAGCCTGTTATGGACACACTTTCTCTGTGGCAGTTATCTGTGGGTTATCTGTGAGTTATCTGTGGGTTATCTGTGAGTCTGAAAATGCAGCACGTTCCCCTGATGTTTTCCCCTCCTGTGACTAAGGATGCCTGACGTCCGGTTGTGGAATCCCCTTAATTGAGTTCAAGCACCCCCACTGCTTCCTAAGGACTCCTGCCTTTGAAAGAGTGAATATACAAATGCACAATGACCAGACCATATATAAAAACTGATCCCTGTCCCAAGGTCTGCCACACCCAGCCCATTATCGAGGCTAAGCAGCCCCAGAGGCCAAGACTTGGAGGAAATCAGACGGCTATCTCCAGCAACAGTTCAGGAAGACAAAAACAGTCCCTAGAACAACTGGCCCCAAAGGGCCTGGACTTGCTTAACAACTGCCAGCTTCCCTCATGTGTGTCCTCACTTTCAACTTGGGACCAATCAGAGAACGCCAACTATGCATCTAACCAATCACAAAGGAGCCCTGCTCCTATTGGCCCACCCCTAACTTCCCAATTCAGCAGCCTCCAATCAGGGCACACCTGGAGCCCTCCCTCTCTCCTCTAAGAAGCTCCCTGCTCCCCTGCTGACCCTTGAGTCTCTGCCGAATGCGAGTGGAGGTGGCTGCCTCCCTGGGCACAGCAAGCTCTGAGTGAGTAGCCTCTGATTTTCTCGTTTGATTGATCGTTATTCCTGCATTGCCTTCTCTCTCTCTTCTCTGCCCCAGTTCTTCTTGGAGCCATCCCCCCTCTTTTCCCTCCGTGTCGGGGTCACATGTTTAACAATTTCACGGGTTCATTATGCCGGACCCTTTCCAGGTTGGCCTAGGTTAGTTGGTGAGTTACTTACTTCATGTGTAAGACATTATCCCAAATTTTAGGAGTTTCATGCAGCACCCACTCATTATCTTACCATGTCTGTGGGTGGGGAATCTAGGCATGGCTGATCTGGGTGCCTCTGCCCCCAGTCTCTCACAAGGCTGCCACCCAGGTCTCTCCTGGGGGTGCTGTTATCTCGAGGCCCAGCTGGGGCGGGATCTGCTTCCACACTCACTCGGTGGTTGAAGGCAGGCTTGTTGCACATGAGCTGTTGCCTCTAGGCCTTAGCTCCTCCTGGGCTGTTGGCCAGAGGCCACCCCTAGTTCTTGTACCGTGAGCGGCTCACAGAATGGCAGCTGGCTTCATCAGAGGCAGCAGGGAGGCTGAGAAAGAGCTGGTGAGACGGGAGTCACAGCCTTTTAGAGCCTAATCTCAGAAGTGACATCCCCTTGCTTTGGCCATCCTTTGTCATTAGAAGCAAGTCACCATCCAGCTCACAGTCCAGCCCATGAAGCCCAGAAGGCAAGCGCCACTGGGAGCCACTAGGGGGCCACCTGTCACTATTAGCCAGACCTGCTCTTTATTTCATTCTATCTGTGTCGCCCTCTTGGCACAAAACCTCCCCTCTTTTTCAGCTCGTTCCACCCTCTCTTAACTTCCAAATGTTATGAGCAAAGTCTTCTCCTTTCCCCCTTTAAGAAAACAGCAAAGGACCTGACTCCTTTTCAAAAGGACAAGCGTTCCCACTGTCCTCTCAGTCCAATCCTGGGAGTGAGACCCAATGGCTACTACTGCTTCCAGACATTTTGGAGATTATTTTGCTTGAGCCACTGGCAACAGACCCAGGACTGAAGCTGACATTTTGTTTCTTTCCTCAAGATCCTCAGGCCACCAGAACACTCTGCAATTCTGCTCACTGTCCTGCTTTAGGCTACTGGGGTGTCACATGGATCAGTGACAAGAAAGCTTCTAAGCAGGTGGCCATGGTGTTTTAGGGCTGCCCAAACCGAGGCTGTCTCTCCCCTCTCTTTATTACACTCTGACTCTTTTAACTGGCAATTCCAATATTTAGATATGAGGTACAGTTTTCAGCTCCCTGCCAAAGGTAAAATTCTGGGATATTTTGAATTTAGCTAGCTCCAGAGCTGATGTGGCTAAAGAATGGAGGTGGTGGGGAGACACAAAGGGATTTTTTGCCTCTAACCAACCATCACCCGCCTGAGAGTGACAGTGGGGAATTCTTCCCCCAAGCTGAGGGGATGTCCTGATCTTTCTGAATAACCTTTCCTGGGGCAAAGATTGCTGCCCACAATGAAGTCTATTAATAACCTCCCCCAGGGCTCAATCCATGAGGTTCATAGTAAATTTCCATTAGATGTTTCTTCTGGTTCATTTGGGAAACAAGGGATGAGTCTTTGTATGCAAATTAAGGGGACGAACTTTCCAAACAAAGGAATTTCAGAGAAAGAATTTGAATGTGGAATTCATTTATCTCCAGCATAAACCTCATAGACCCAGGAAAGGAGGCACCGGTGTTTGGTTTGCCTTAACCAAGAAAATATAATATTAATAGCCTCTGATCCTGTAAGCCTAGTGGATAAAAACAATGGATAAGGCTCATTTGGAGGTTCTCTGAGGATCCCTATTTCATGCTTTTTTAAAATGCAAAGACAATTTATACATGTGCTTATTACCCTTAAGGAAAGATGAAACTCACAGGTTGTGAAGTCTGCTTGCAGCGTAGGGCCATTCCAAGGAGGCTGGGGAATTTCTTGCAGCCCACCCCACTCCTTCCACTCACCCCCAACATTCCTGCTCACTCCTGCTGGACTAGTCTATCTCCGAGCATTTCCTAAACTCCTTTGGTGCTTGAATTTAGAAATATGAGCACCATATAATGCAGAAACCATTATTTTGAGTAAGACCGAAAAGTCTCATTTTTAAATTAGCTTGCAGTAGCCCAAATCCATGTTTTCCTTCCCAGGGGGTAGAGCTCAACTGCTCATGGTCATGCGATGATTGCACATCCAAAGATCACAGACATCTCCAGATCAAGGAGCCAAGGCCAAACACATCTTCTCTCCTACCTGGATTCTCACTTCCACTCTCTCTGTCCATCATGCACCAGTCACACCAGCACATTAATGTGTCACCAAATTCTGCAGCTTGTCCCTCCAAAACTTCTCTCACCATGATTATTTCTTTGGAATTCACAGGCCCAGTCTTGGTCAACCTTTTTGATCTTGTGCTTGGCTTTTTGTAGTAGTCTCCTACCTGCCCTCCAAGTGAAAACCAGAAAAGTTTCATAAAAGCGTAGATGAGGCAGAGCCACTGCAATTGTTTCTAGAATGAGGCCCAAGATCTTCAGCTTCCTTCTTTCCTTCACGCCCCATATTCACCCTTTTAACATTTTCAAAAGACATCGAGAATTCTACCATTTTGTTCCACCTCCACTGCCTCCACCCACGCCCACACCGCCATGATCTTATGCCTGGATTTTGGCAGTGTCTCCCGTCTGGCTTCATAGCATCTGCTCTTGGCCTCTACGTGTTGTTATCATAGCACGTAGAGTGACGCCTTTTAAACATCATGGAGTTCCCATTGTGGCTCAGTGGTAATGAACCCGACTAGTATCCATGGGGATGCAGGTTCGAACCCTGGCATCTCTCAGTGCGTTAAGGACCCAGTGATGCTGCACGCTGTGGTATAGGTTGCAGACCCGGCTCGGATCCTGCACCTACACTGGGGCCTACACTGGGGCGTTGCTATGCCTGTGGCTGTGGTATAGGCCAGCAGCTGTAGCTCCAATTCAACTCCCAGCCTGGGGAACATCCGTCTGCCGTGGGTGTGGCCCTAAAAAGCAAATAAAATAAAATTTAAAAAAAATAAAAAGAATAAACATCACATCATGTCGTGCCTACTTAAAGCTCTCCAGTGGTTTTCCTTCTCACCCAGAATAAAAGCTAAAACTCCATTAAGATGGACTAGAAAGTCCTTCACGCCCAGGGGCCCCTCCTCTCTGCCCACCGCCCACCACCTTATTGCCCTCCCCCCACCCCGCTCCCCTATCCACCTCCCCTCCAGCCTAACAGTATCTCAGAGGCACCAGGCAAACTCCTTGCTCAAGGCCTTTCCTTCCACTCTTAGCTCAGTCTGGAAGCTTCCTCCCCACCTGGGCTCCCTTCCTCGCCTCCTTCAGAACAAGGATCAAACAGCACCCTGTCAGCAGGGCCTTGCCCAGGCGCTCCCTGTCCCTCTCCCCCGATCTTACATTCTTCTTCGGCATTTATTATCCTCTGACAGCCCGTATAATTTACTGTCTGTTGAGTTTCTCTCTCCTCTGGAATGTAAACTCACAAGAAAAGGCATTTTGAAAAATTAGTTTGCCACTAATCAATCACCAGAAGCTAAAACACTGCCTGGCAGCCCGCAGGTACTCCAGACCTATTTGTATTAAGGGAACAGAACATACGAGGACACTGAACCCCCTCAGTCCATCCACTCTTACCAGGCCTTCTTACAGACTCATGCTCTCATCATGCTGTGTCCCTTGTCCTTCCTCCAAAGGGCCTGGATTAAAATATGTGTGTACATGTACCTCTATACATATATTCCTTTGCTCTTGTTATTATGTTTTCCCTGTAATGTGTTCCCAATGAACAAACTCCTATTCATCCTTCAAAACCCAGTTCATAGATCTTCCCCTTGCTGTACATTTTCCCCTCTCTTCCTTTCAGCCACATTTACTTACTCCCTTGTCTCCTTCATCAGAATGCTTCGTACAAACCTGTAGTCTGTATTATCATGTGTTATTGCAGGTATTATTTAGCTCTCTGTCCCTTGCAGCCCCTTCCTTTCTGTGACTGCTACAGCACCCTTCCCCAAATCTGAGGCTTTGAGTAGAACAGATGTTCAGTAAACATGTGTTGCACTTTCCATTATGTTGAGAAAGGGGAAGAAAGGAGCTTTGGAAATTATCTCTCATACTCTGAGTCTATCTAACAGAACCTAACATGGTGCCAGGCACGTAAGTTATAGACTTCCAAAGTACTTATAGAATGGTTAATCTGGCATTTCCCACACTTGCCTGGCTATAAGAGGTTACCTAGAAACTGGTCAAAAATATAGATCCTTAGAATCCACCCCAGATCAACCAAATAAGAGTCTCTAGGGAAGAATCCAGAAAACCTTAGATCATTAAATTGCATGAGGGAATCCTATGACCAAGCAAGTCTGCAGAAACTCTGGATGAATCCGCTGCAGCTAACACAATGGCTTAAAGCATATATGACCCAACTGTTATGCTGTTGCCTCGCTTAGTGGCTTTCGCTGTTCTGACAGATAAATAGGGGTGAAAAGTTTTCCTAACATTTCATCTCGCTTCCTTCCTTCCAAATTCTAGACCACTGCTCTGGGCTGGTTGGAGCTGAAGCACAGAGGAGCAGACAACCATGGGGTTTCCCTAATGTTTTTATACGAATTCCTGAGTTAACTTTCGGAGACTTGTCTTCTGTTGGCCTCAGTTCACCCATCTGTAAAATGAATATGATGCCGCCTCCTCACAAGGGTATTGGAAGGTTTAATTATATTTTGAAATTCTTTGCATCTGTCAAAGAGTAGAGATGTGCGAGGTCTAATTATGAGCAACGCGTTAGCATTCCTGGGTTATCATGCCGTTAACGTCAGGTCTGCATTTAAAAGCACAGAATAAAGAGCCCTTGCTTTTCATTTGAAATAGCTCCTTTCTCCGGCTGCTGCCCATGGTGCAAAGAGCCCGAGCACAGAGTCCCTCTTCAGTTCAAAGTGCCTCTGCTGCAGCATTTCTCCGTCATTTCTGGACTCTTAGGAGGGTCAGCTCAAGTACCAGCCGTCAGCCACGCTGGGCTCCATCTGCCCTCTGACACTTGTGAAAGCTCTTTGAGCCTCAGTCACCTCATCTGCAAAATGGAGCCATATGTACACCAAAAGGTAGAAATGAGGATAAGAGAATAGGAACTAAACCAATGGTAATTATTTTTCATGAGAAAAAGAATGTTCAGAGACCAAAGATTGCGTATGGAGAGGAGAAATTTTACTGCCAAGCGAAGAACCCACTGCAGCATTGGGTCTAGGTTCCCAGGGAAGCGATGTGGGGGAGGAGAAATTGGATGAGTTGAAAGGTTCTGAGCTGCTCTTTCCCATACGGAGGAAGCAGAGTCCCACTGTGGCTCAGTGGGCTGAGGACTTGATATTGTCTCTGTGAGGAATGCGGGTTCCATCCCTGGCCTTGCCCAGTGGGATCTGATGCTGTCTCCAAAGCCGATAACATCAGAATTGAGTTAAATTGTAGGACATCCAGCTGGTGTCAAAGGATGGCTTTGGGGTGTTGGAAAACCCACACATCAGAATTGGTGTCAGAATTGCACACTGATCACATCTAAGAAACATCTTCACAACAACATCTAGCTTGGTCTTGGGCCAAACAAATGGACACCATACCCGAGTCAAGTTGACACCAAGTTATCCATCACAACGCTCAATTCCATTCTTTTTTTTTTTTTTTTTTTTTTTATCGCCTCACCTATCGCATATGAAAGTTCCCAGACTAGAGGTTGAATGGGAGCTGCAACTGAGGCCTACACCACAGCCATGGCAACACCGGATTCAAACCACAACCTGCAACCTATACCACAGGTGGTAGCAATGCCAGCTCCTTAACCCACTGAGCGAGACCAGGAATGAAACTTGCAACCTCACAGAGACAGCATTGGGTCCTTAACCCACCGAGCCACAACGGGAACTCCTCAATTCCTTTCTTAGGCTGTCATCCTGCAGGGGTGGAAACCAATGGCTTCCCCATCTTCCTCTTAGTTTTCCAGCCTCTTCTGTTAAGGCGGAGCATGACTAGAAGAATGAGCAGACAAACAGAAGGAGGGGACGAGGGGCATTACAGCATTTATGCAAAGCTACTGTGCTTTCCAAAGTGATTCTCAGTCAATGTTTAAAATATAACCATTTTTTCTTCCTTTTTCATATTTGGCTAATTTCATGTCTGTCCCCACACACCCTCTCTCCCAATCGTTTACACTTGAACAAATTGTCTGAGAAAAGCTGGAGAAATTGTGGTTACTTCCTCCAGGGAACCTAGAAAATGATTTTTAAAATGTGGCAATGGATAAAAATTGGAATGCAGATGAAATGAAGGCAGACTTTGGCACAGAGTAAAAGTATTTCTCCCTAAACATCCTGCCCAGCTCCTTGTTAGGTAACGGCACCACCCAGCCTGGAGAAGAACAGTTCTCTTATCTTCACTGGCCAGCTGGCTCATGGCGTTCTCCAGGCAATAGATCAGAGAGAATTATTTCCAGCTCTCAGCTCCCAACCAGCAACCCAAGGGCCTTCCTACCTCTCTGCTGCCTGCCTTGCTAATTCTGCTTAGTCCACAGCCAGTTTCCAAGAAGGACAGCGCTGGTGTGAGTGGCTGCGGGGGTCCATGTCCATTGTGCAGGAGAAAACATGGAGCGTGGTGATGAGCTGCTCTTCAATGACAGAACCACAATCAGCGTTCATAATAGCCAGTCTCACCTAGTGATGCTTCCGGCCGGGCTGCTAAGCTAACTCAGCTAGAACTAAGCTGAATTCAAGTTCCCTGCCATAGAGGCTGCAACCAGCAGTACCTGCTGATCCATCCAGCTGCCAAGATGGCTTCTCCTGGCTTTTCATGGTGATGATGATGGTGAGATGATGCTGATGGTACCACTTAAACGGAACGTCTACTCTGCGGAGGAGCTCATGCCCTAACACAGTAAAGCATCAAGCTAACAGCCTGAATCCCTGTTTTACAACTGAAGAAACTGAGGCTCACGGTCACTCCCTAAACACAAGTAGCAGACACGGATTCAGCCTCTGGCCAGACACACCCACTCTCCTAAGATGCTGAGACCATGGTGTGGGGCCGGTAGGCACTCGGACCCCATTGCTTTAGAATCTGGGTGTGCAAACTGTACAAGTTTATGCACTAGGAAAATTAAGATTAATTTACCCGATTTCGAATTTACCCCATTAAACATGTCTTTCACACAAATTCACTTCAGACTTGAAGGGTTTTCAAGCCAGACAGTGACGTCATTACTGATACAGGTGACGTGTGCTCTTACATCCCAGCTTTGTTATATATGGAACATACCCAAGCCGGAAAAGGAGAGAAAGAAGCCAGAATTTCACAGAAATGTGTTCCCTGATTGGATCCAGAGAATGCTGAGGCTGGGAAACCTATGCACACAAATAATAAACAAGGTGGAAATGACAGCAGCTGGAAGGCACCCTCCAGCTGTCGTGGGCACTGTGACACCTCGCATGTCTCGAAGTTGACCTCCATCCTGGACCTTTTCCCACAGAAAGACTTTTTTTTTAACTCTCATTTATCGTGGGACTTTTTCCTACGAAAACACCCATTCAACTTCTTTTGAGAATTCCAACAGGAAAATAGATTTCCTTTTATCAAAGAAATTGCTTTAGAGTTGTCTTATACTGGAATATATGTATTCTGTTAAGTGATAGATTCTGAGATAGCTTGGTGGGCTCAGAAATTAATTTCCTTTATGTTTCATGGCCTTGCACCCTGGTTCCCACTGCTGATTGTTCCTCATATATCACTCTCTGCAATTATGAACCCCGCTTGAGAAAAACTAGCTGGAGGAAGCATAAAAGCAGATCAATCAAAATGGGAACCTCCTGGGAAGAAACCCATTCTATTTTCCAGGCCCACAAACATAGGACTAAATGAACTTTCCTTTAATTTATCAAATGCAAGGCATTTTTTCATTCATGCGTTGAACAAGTATTAATTGAGCGCCTACTACATATCGGATACTATTGAAGCACCCAGAGATACGGACAGCAAATCAGACAGTCAAGAAGCCCTGTCCTCGTGGAACTTACGTTCTAGAAACACACACACACACACACACACACACACACACACACACTCACACACACACACACACACTCAGTTCAATTTAGAGGTAATTAGGTTATAAACAGATGTTAAGACCTAAAGGGTTACATTTGTTGTTCAGCACAGGTATCTGCTGGACATCCACAGCCTTAATAATTTCAAATAAAATTTCTTTAATGAAGTATGACATACTTATAAAGTACACAAATCCTAAGTGTATACTCAATGAATCTTTTCAAGAACACATCATTGAAACCATCACTGAAATCAATAAATAAAACACTACTAGCCTCCTGGTACCTCGCCACTCTGCCTCCTCTGATAACTAACCCGTTTCCTTAAAGATACCACCATCCTAACATCTCACCCCATACTTATTAGTTTTGTCTTTTTTGGACTTTATAGAAATTGACCCATACAATAAGTGCTACTGCTTTATGTGTCTGGCTGATCTCATTCAAGTTTGTTTTTTTGTTTTACTTGTCAACTTATTTTTTTTTTTTAGATTTTTCTCTATTGCCATGTATATCAATAGTTGGTTCATTTTTGTTGCTACGTAATATTTCATTGTAGGATGATGTCATAGTTGATCTTCATTCATTCATTCTACTATTGAAATTTGAGTTGTTTCTAGTCTGAGGCTATCAACAACAATATTGATATAAACATCTTTACATATACATTTTGGGGCATGTACCTGTGAATGAAAATCTAGAAGTAAAATTTCTGTGTCATAGGGGACACACAGGGTCAGTTTTAGTAGATATGGCTAAACAGTTTCCTCGAAGGTTTTTTCCCATGTCCACTCCTACCAGTAGTGTGTTTGTGTGAGAGTTCCAATCGCCCTACTTCCTCACCAGCACTTAGTGTTTTGCATCTTTTCGTATTTTTAGCCATTCTAGTTGGGTGTATGAAGGATTTTAATGTAACATATAAATTTGGTGACTGGTGATGTTGAATATCTTTTTATTTGGGGCATTTGAATATTATGTTTGGAAAGGTGTCTCTCCAAGTCTTTTGTCCAATTTTCTATTGTACTATCTGTAATTTTCTTGTTGAATTATACGAATTCTTTGTATATTCTGGACATGACTTGTTTGTAGAAGTTGCAACTTTCTTTTCTCACTGAAGCTTGCTCTTTCCCCTTTCCATATTTTTTTTCTTCTTTTATTTCTATGGCCACACCTGTGGCATATGGAAATTCCTGGGCTGGGGTCAAATGGGAGCTGCAACTGCAGGCCTATGTCACAGCCACGGTAACACAGGATTCACGCCACATCTGTCTCAGCTCATGGCTTAACCCGCTGAGTGAGGCCAGGAATGGAACCTGCATCCTCACAGAGACAATGTCAGGTCCTTAACCTGCTGAGCCACAACAGGAACTCCTCAACATGTTTCTGACCAACAGAAATTCTTCATCTTAAAGTAGTTTATGTTTTTTATATAGTTAGTACTTCTTATGTCTTGCTTAAAAATGCTTTGCTTTCACATCCTGAAGATGTTTTCATATCACTTTCCTCTAGAAGGTTTATGTGGAAACTTTAGTATTTATATTTATAATTTACCTAGAATTAAGTTTAGTATGTACTCTCAGTATGGGTCAAAATTCATTTCTTCCCCCCACATGGATATTTTGTGTCGATGGTTTTTGAGAACACAAAACAGATAACTAAGAGAGGCAGCTGAAAATACTATTAATATTTAGTAACAAAAAGAAAATATTTTATATAGAATGTATGTGAAAAGATGGCCTTAGACCTCTTACATATGTAAGTCATTGTAAGTACTACTGCTTAGATACCGTTAGTATGATTCCCACTTGACAGATGAACAAACTGAGGCTCAGAGAGGTCAACAATTTGCCTGAAGTCGCACAGCTAGGAAAAGACAAAGCCAACACCTGAACTCAGGCACTCCAGCTTTCGAACCAGCTGCCCAACCTCAAGGCTGTGTCGCCTCTCAATAAATCTTACATTGTTTGCAGTCAATTAAAAAAGCAGGGTTACAATGTCTAAATCTGGAGAGCCTATTTACACAGTGCAAATGATACGACTTTAGAGAAATCGAATAATAAAGAGAATGGTGGAGCTGCAAGATTCAAGTCAGGCTTTTCTTCCTCCACCTGACTGCGGTGCCTAGGGGTCAAATGGGAGCTGCAACTTGCCCTGACTGCAGTGGCCTCTTGCTTAGTTTCAGGCAGACGGAACTACTTACTTTGGGAGCAATTGTTCTTTAATTCCGAAGAGTGCCTTAGTGTTCAGGACACTGGCCAGGCTAAAAATGAAGCATTTTTGTTGTCCCCGGTTCTCATTACAGACCTCTCCCTCGGCGGCTGCTATGATTTAACCAGGAGCACAGTTTCCACCTCAACTCTCTTCGTTTCTGTGGCTTAAAGCCAGCCCTTTAAAATCAATTTCACTTGCCCTTGACTCCCGTGGTTGAATTTCTATTTGATTTCTTTTCCTTATTCTTTCTTTCTTTTCCTTAAATCCTGGCTTCCGTCCACAATGGGAGGAGAAATGGGCTTTAACCTTGAAAACTGTTACGCCAGCAGGCTGTAAGGTCATCGGAGCCCTGCGCAGTAACAGGAACCTTGCCAAAGCACCAAGACCCACCCAGAGTCACCAACGGCCACAGGCTGGCGAGCGGCAGCCTGCTGCAACCTACCTGGATCACAACACACGCCTTGGCCACGAAGCCCTGAGACATGGCCTCGGCGTGGTGTGTGGTGTGGGGCTTTTGGCAGAAAGGGGACCTGAGATGGAATCCACAGACAAGCCTGGGGAGGGGAGCGCGGCGGGTCCTTCACAAGCAATTAATGAGCCTGCCTCCTAAGAAAACGATGCTCAGGTTTGGGGCCACCACTCGGTAATACACAGCTCTAATTAGGTTCCAAATCCAGTGGCCCATATGACTAAAGGGTTTATAAATAGAACCTCAGATGTAGAAAACAGAAGCATAAAGCAGAAGTCACGATTAACTGAGTTCGATTTAATTAAAAGTCATTCGAGGTGGTGCTGGCGGGCGCGGGGGTTGCCTCAGCTCAGGCACCTGGGGAGACAACTGTTAGTTCTCGCTTTGAAGCAGAAACTTCAAAACACAATTGTGTTGCTGGAAAAAAAAATATCCCTATATGGAGGGGCGGGGGATGGCAGGAGCTGGTGCAAAGTTCCAGGAACTACTTGTGTGCTAAGGGAACACACAAAGCCCAGAACACAGCTTTTATTAAAAGCACCAATAATTAATTTTTTGTTGTTGTTGGGTCAAAGGTGGGAAGGTGTTTCAAGGCCCAGCCAGGCTGTAGTTGTACCTGCCCAAAACCCCTCATTGAAGGAAGGTCATTTGAAAATGTAGTGTGGATCCTGCTTTGACTCTGCCGCTCAGCATTTCAGGTGACCTTGAGAAAGTCGTGAACGTTCTTTCTCTCCAGCTTCTCCAGGGCCAGGGTCTGTCTTGGTAAACTTGATCTCTAGCTGTGGACACTTAGGTTTTGCTTAATGATAGAAGGGAATGAAGGAAGAATGACAGACTCTCTAAACTGCGTTTTGGTCTTCATACTCTCAATTTCTAGAGTCAAAACTATTTTATAGTGAGCAGAGCAAGAACGTGCTAAACACGGTCACATACTCAGGCCAATGGCTTGATTTGCCCCTGGAGGAGGGGAGGAGGAGTATTTTCACACTGCACGGTTCAGAAATGCAGCTGCATGGAGATAATAAAATGACGGGCTTTATGTCGCCTTTACGAGGGTTTTTAAATCGTGTCGTGACAATGCACCCTCCTTCTGGCGGCTCAGGCTGCCCTGTGTCTTCCGTGCCCCAGGCTTCACCTTCTTCGCATCTTATCCACATCACAAACTCGATTCAAGGTTTCTTCCATAGTGGCTTTCCTCAAAAGAGTCAGCTAAGTGATGTCAGAGGAAGCCACACTGCAAAATGATTTGCAGGGCTCTGAGCTGGTGACGGCTTTGATGAGGAGTCAGTGCAAACAAAGGCAGACGCAAGAGCCAATATGCACAGTGGCTCCTCCGCCAAGGGTTACGGGGAGGGGTCTTTGGAAGCTCTTAGAACCAAAGTGTGCTCTGGGCAGCAGCTGCAGTCGTGTTAGGGGAGATGGGAATACATCCCACCTCGAATTTTAGGCGAAATAAATTGGCCCCGCGCTCTGCTCCGTGGGGCGCCACGTCTGGGGGCTGGGAACGCGTGAGCTAATGACCCAGCTCATTCCCCAGCCACGTACACTCCCACCTCCACCAGCGGCCTTCCACACAAGGTTCTGAATTCACCTCCAGAACAGTCACACATTTTTCCAAGACAGCTACGACAATAACAAATGGAAGTAACTGGATTGACTCTGGGCCGGGCAGGAAGAGAGTTTTGCTTTAGTGACTGCATTTGCCCTCTTGCATCCCCCACTCCCCGTCTCCTGTTCCCGCCTCTCAGAAGGATGCTGCTGAGGCTGATGGCTCCCAGGTTCCCCTCGAGCCTGTCTCCGGTGACAGAATCAGTCAGGTGCAGAGGGGAAGGTGGTTTCCCTTGCCAGCTGGTCACCACAGCCCCCCAGAAACCAGGGACTGGCTGTTGGCCCAACACCTTTCTCCAGCCCCTTCCCGTCTGCATCTCAGAGAAACAGCCTCAGATGAACCAGTTCCCCATTTACTTTGAAAGCAGAATTCAATTCAATTCATTGGTTTCTGAATGATACATTTACTCTTTGAAGGACAGAAATTCAATAGCAGCCACACTGCTAGACCCACAGACACAGACAGGAGGTCCTCTGGCGAGATGACCCGACCCGTGTTCATGAAGAGGTGTCCACAAGCAAATACAAGCCCACTGTAACCTAGCAGGGCCTGCGGGCTCCTGGGCACGAAAGCCTATGTCCCCCATTGCGTTTTAGGCAAGGGGCCTCCTTCAGCCTCCTTGACTTTCCACAGCATTCAAACAGTTGCGCATCAGGGAAGGGAGGGGATGCAGAGACCGACCCGGGAGGAGTCAAGAGACAATAGTGCATCCTCCGGGCAGCATCCTGGTCCCTCCTCAAGGAATGTAGATAACAATATATTTGACTCCTTCCACAGCACTAAACCCCCAACAAATGGAAGACGTTAATGAAGCTTTCCTCATTCTGGAAAGAAGGACTGCCAGAACCAGGCCTGGGACAACGTAACACCAGCTTGGAAAAACAATGCAAGCTTGCCTCTACCCTAATCCTTACCTGCAGCCCTATTTCCCACTCCCCAGACTATAAAACCACCTCCTGTTCTCCCCCAAAGGGGGTACAGTCTTAAGGGCATTTGCCAGCTGTAGCCCTCTTTGCCTGACAAAGCAAAAAAGCTATTTTTTTCCTCCTTCACCCAAAACCATGTCTCTGCGTTTCTATTCAACCCTGGTGGACAGAGGCTGAGTTTCAGCAACACTATCTCTCACAGACACACACACACACACACACACACACACACACACACACACGAATATATTACTAAGGAACAAGTATGTCTTTACTGAGTTTGAGACATGGTATTACCTGGCAGGGGAATTTCCACGTAAGTTCTTTGCATTGATAGGCCTTTAGTAGCAGGCACTCTGCTGGGCTCTGAGCTTTGACAGATGGCCTAGAGCAGTGAGATTAACAGCAGGAGCAAACCCAGCACAGAAAAGGAAGAATTCTGCCCAAGGACCATGGGGAGGCATCCCAGGAGGTTAACAGAGCCTCAAGGAATGGGTCTGAATAATCTTGAAGAAGCGCCTGGCTTTTGTGGGCATAAATTTACTGGTTTACTCAATGAGCTCTTTCCTCTCCACTGTCATGTGGAGTCCCAAGTTAAAGGCCTATGGTAGATGCAGGAAATCTTTGGAGGGGATGAAACTGAGAGAAAGACTTTCCTCTAACCCATCCATAGTATTGGTGGGTGGAACGTGGAGGAAGAAGGCTCAAAAGCAACTTCCTATACTTCCTTGGGCCAAGCGTCATGGAAATGTGTTTCTTTACATTACAAGGCTTGACTGCTTCCTGAAAGAGAAAATTCAAGCCTTTCTCTAGAGAATTCAGGACTTCCATTTCATTTTTTAATTCTAATTTTTTTTTTTTTTTTTAGGCCACACTTGCGGCATATGCAGGTTCCCAGGCTAAGGGTCAAATCGGAGCTGTAGCTGCCGGCCTGCATCACAGCCACAGCAAAGCAGGAGCCAAGCCACATTTGTTACCTACACCACCACAGCTCCCGGCAATGCCTGGGATCAAACCTGCATCCTCATGGATGCCAGTCAGATTCGTTAACCACAGAACCACAATGGGAACTCCAGGACTTCCATTTTTATGAACCATACTTCTCCATTAAAAAATTTTAGATGACATTCATATAAAATAAAATTAACCATTTGAAGTGAACAATTCAGTAACATTTAGTTCATTCACAGTATGGCACAACAACCCCCTCTATCTAGTTCCAAAATATTGTCATCACCCAAAAGGAAACTTCATACCCAGTGAACACGTACCCCCATCTCCCCCCTCCAAGCATGAGGTTGACCTAAAAAAATTTTCTGCCTCTACAGATGCACCTATTCTGAATATTTTATATAAATGGTATCTTAAAATAGGTAACCTTTTGTGTCTAACTTCTTTCATTTAGCATAATGTCTTCAAGGTCGATCCATGTTGTAGCCTGTGTTCATACCTCATTCTTTTCATGGCTGAATAATACCCTGCTGTATTGTAGGGTGTGGAAAAGGGACTAAGGAGCTTGGCGAGGGTGAAGCCATCTTGCTCCGCCGTCCATCCTGGTGAACTTAAGGTGACTCATGTGAGAAAAACAAAGTCATTAGGACTTGGAAAACGCCGCACCCTGATTGTTCTAAAGAAAGTCAAAATAGCTAGATTGTGCTTGAGGTTAATCATTAAAGTAAAAATATAAGGCTTTTTTTTTTTTAACAGCTGTACACCTTTCTGTACCCTGCATGTAACTAAAGATTAATGTAGCATGTCAGACACGTAAGCAAGCACTATGAATGTATCTCCCCCTTTTTGTTCAGGGTCCATGATTGGGAAGCGATTCCCAGTGTAATAAAGCTGTCTGCCACCTTCCTCGAGCGTCCTCTGAGGCGGTTTCTGGGAATTCTACAACAGTATGGATATATGATACTTTGTTTATCCACACATCTGCTGATGGGCATCTAGGTTGTTTTCCAAATGTCTGCCCACTGTGACTAATGCTGCTGTGAATGCGTATGTAGATGTATTTTTCTGAGTATTTGGTTTTAATTCTTTTGGGTATATACCCAGGAGTGAAACTGCTGGATCATATGATAATTCTGTGTTTAGCGTTTGGAGCAAGCAGTGAATTGCTTTCCACTGCAGCTGTACCATTTTACCTTCCCAGCAGCTATGAACAAGGATTCCAGGGTCTCCACGTCCTCATCAACCGTGATCATCTTGTTTTTTGATTACGGCCATCCTGCTGAATGAGAAGTGGCATCGCATTGTGGTTTTGATTTGAATTTACCCAATGACCAATGTTGTTGAGCAGTTTTTCATATGCTTATGGGCCACTGGAATCATTTCTTTTGAAAAATGGCTATTCAAGTCCTTTGGCCATTTAAACAATTAGATGGTTTATCTTCTTATGGTGGAGTCATAAATTTTCTTTAAATATCCTGCAAAGCTAGACCCTTATCAAACATACGATTTGCAAATATTTTCACTTTCTTTTTTAAAAAATTAAAAAAAATTTTTTTTATTTTCCCACTGTACAGCAAGGGGGTCAGGTTATCCTTACATGTATACATTACAATTACATTTTTTCCCCCACCCTTTCTTCTGTTGCAACATGAGTATCTAAACAAAGTTCTCAATGCTATTTTCACTTTCTTGATAACGTCCTTTGATGTGAAAAGTTTTCAGTTTTGGTGAGGTCCAACTTATCTATTTTTTCTTGTGCTTTTGGTGTCATATCTAAGAATCCATGGCCAAATCCAAGGTCATGAAGACTTACCCCTATTGTTTTAAAGAGTTTTATCTCTTTAATTTAGGTTATTGACCTATTTGAAGTTAACTTTTGTATATAATGTGAGGTAAGTGTTCAATTTCCTTCTTTTCCATGGAGGTGTTCAGTTGTCCCAGCACCATTTCTTTTTTACTTCTTTTTTTAGGGCCACACTTGCGTCACATGGAAGTTCCCAGACAAAGGGTCGAATCAGAGTCACAGCTACTGGCCTACATCACAGTCACAACAATGCAGGATCCTCAACCCACTGAGTGAGGCCAGGGATCGAACCTGCATCTTCATGGATACCAGTCAGGCTCCTTACTGCTGAGCCACAATGGGAAGTTCCCAGCACCATTTTTTTTTTCTCTTTGTCTTTTTGTCTTTTCTAGGGCTGCACCTGCAGCATATGGAGGTTCCCAGACTAGAGGTCTAATTGGAGCTACGGCTGCCAGCCTACACCACAGCAATGCCAGATCCGAGCCGAGTCTGCCACCTACACCACAGCTCACGGCAATGCTGGATCCTTAACCCACTGAGCGAGGCCAGGGATGGATCCCAAAACCTCATGGTTCCTAGTCCGATTCATTTCCGCTGTACCACGACGGGAACTCCCAGCACCACTTTTTGAAAAGACAATTTTATTCTTTACTGAATGGCTGTGGCACCGCTGTTGAAATCGGTTGTCCGTGGATGCATGGGTGTTATTTTGGAATCTCCATTCCCATACCCTTCTGTAGTTATAGAACTTTCACAACGATGATTGCACCTACAATCAGTTCCATTTCGATTATTTCTATTGGACACTAGAGGTTTTGTTTTTGTTTTTTTCCGTTTTTGTTTTTTGTCTTTTTGCCTTTTCTAGGGCCGCTCCCATGGCATAGGGAGGTTCCCAGGCTAGGGGTCAAATCAGAGCTGTAGCCACCGGCCTATGCCAGAGCCACAGCAACATGGGATAAGAGCTGCGTCTGCGACCTACACCACAGCTCACGGCAATGCCGGATCCTTAACCCACTGAGCAAGGGCAGGGATCGAACCTCCAACCTCATCATTCCTAGTTGGATTTGTTAACCACTGAGCCATGACAGGAACTCCCAGACACTAGAGTTTTGAGGAATTCCAAGCCATATAATAATGACTTTATTTTTCCTCTTTCCTCCCCTAAAGCATGTCTCAGCCTCTTCTCTTCTGGTGCTACCCAATAGACCAATAAGACTGGAAAAAGTTTTTGAGTCATTTTTAAATAATAAATGTGGCCCTTGTGATGATGTAGCATGTCTAGCACCAAGTCCAGGATGAATGGAAGCCCTCACACATTTCTCCATCTGTCCTCCTGAGCTTCCTTGAAAACAGCTGTTTATTGGGACTTATTTTGCTTCAAAGCACCTCTTCTGACAAGGTTCTATTCTTATGAAATGCCACATCTCCAGCTTTCCTTTCAAATTTACTCTACCCATGACATTCTGCATTTTGCTCCATATTTGTAGTTTTTTGGCCCAAGCTCTCTGACTGATTATTTACCTGTTGAAATATTTACATTGACTCTTTGAGGCCACAGCTGCTCCTGGCAGAATTACCTCTGAGCCCAACAGGGCAGTCTTTGCACCTTTCCAATTGAAAAGGTCAGGTGGATATGGGTACTGACAATTTTTCATTTTGTAACCTCTGTGGAAAGCTAAAGGGGGCAGACTGGAACAAATAAATTAGTGTGAGCTGGCCACGAAACTCACTGAAAACTGCCATGGGAAGAAAGAAGTGGCGCTTGGACTCCAATAAACAAAGAGAGGTACTGGGTGTTCCAATGACAGTTATCAAGCTGTGTCATCATGGGAACTGGAGGAAGTTTGAGTTATTAATCCCTTAAATCTCCTGCAGGCCTGCCCAGGTAAGAGTTCTCAGCTGAGGGTCACTCGGTTTATTCTGATCCAAAGGAGATTATTCACTGATTTATGATGCTTCCCAAATGCTGCTGTTGATGTCCAAGGGCCCGTTCTCTATAAAACGTTCAAGAGCTTTGTGGTCCAAAAGCCTCTAGACGTCTTGACCACAAAGAAGCCTTTATTGGAACGTTGTCTTTCATCTGAAGCCACTTCGTTGTTCGGCTATGAAAAAGGGAAACACACCCGTGCTTGGTTCTAAGATCCTAGGATGGCACTTACGTCATCACAGCTCTCAAATCCTTTCTATGGATGACGGGAAGGGATCCAGGCCCAGCACTGTGGGCCATGAAAGCAAGACCTCTCTCAAACATTCCCTGCCAGACTTGGGAAGAGGTTAATTCTTTTGCAGGTCCTACTTTTAGTCTCTTGGGATTCATAGGGTGAATTACAGAAAAGGAACTTTGTCACGTACGTGTCACAGAGGAAGTCACAGAACACCTAAACTACTCTTTCTAATATGTCAGGTTAAGCAACAGAGAGCTGGCATCTTACCGTGCTTCTTCACCTCCCTTTTTATTTGGCTCCTTTTCTAAAATTAGGCGTCCCCTCTGCCCCTTCCTCCTCTAAGGAAGCTGATTCTCAGGGCTTCTCTCCTGGCTCCCCCATCTCTTGAGCCAGCCTGAGCTTCCTCCTGCACCTGCCTCCAGTTATCCCTTCCGGGAACACCTGCCTCCTTCGAATTCCAAAGCATCCATTTCTCCTATGACATCTTTGATGACTCCTTCTCAGTCCTTCATTAGTTTTTTGTCTTTTTGATGCTGAAGGTATATTTTCTCCAAAGTTCTGAGCTTCTTTTTCTCTTCTTCTCACCCTACATATTCTTTCTGGATGATTCCATCTCTACCCGTGGTTTTCATTATCACCTATGTTCTTAAGTCTCTCAACTCTGTAGTTCTCACCTGTCTGCCAAACTCCCGGCCTATTGCCAATGGCTTTCTGGTCACCACCAAGGAATACCTCATATAAAACTCATGCTTAAGATGTTGACAATAGACATTTACATAAAACATTCTTATTCTCTGAACCCTACCTTGGTTAAAATTAGTCTGCTACATTACTGCCTTCTCCCATACCCCACCCACTTTCCAAATGCTGCTAACGGCACTTGGAAAATATGCTCTCATCTTCCCTACCTATTCCTCCTATCACTGCATCACTGAAGGCCACAGCAACCCTGCAGGATTCTAGCCCACAGCCCTTAAACTCCGGGAGGGCAGGAATTTTTGTCCATTTTGTTCACGACTTCAAAGCTTAGCACAGTACCTGGTACAATGTAGTGATGACTTAGGGAAAACGTGATTTTCCTAGATTCTCTCCCCTTGTTTTTTGTTTTTTTTTTTTCAGCAACATACACAGCACATGGAAGTTCCAGGGCCAGGGATCAAATCCCCACTAGAGCTGCAACCTAGGCTGCAGCTGCAGAAACACCCGATCCTTCACCTACTGCACCGGGCCAGGGATTGAACCACTGCTTCCGCAGAGACAAACCAGGTCATTAACACACTGCACCACAGCAGGAACTCCTCTCTCTGCTGTAGTTCATTCTACACAACCATCAGAATTGACCAAAACAAAGACAGTCATGTCATCAATTCTCCAGAGACTTTTCACGATCACCTCCCATTTGCTACAGAATGAGAACCATCACGTAGAGTTCAAAGACTCGAGCTCTTTCACGAAGCGTCCCTAATTTATTTCTGAGAACTCACTTCCAGCCACAATCTGCAAGGACCCTACTCATTGCAGAGACTAGACTATTTCCATGCCTTTAATGTGTCATGTACATTCTCATTTCTTTGTCTTTGCCTCATATATATATATTTTTTTTCCTGCAAAACACTCCCTTCTCTCCTTTGTATCTGATGGTCTTTTTATCTGTGGTCCTTTGAAAGATCAGGTTTAGAAAAAAGTCAAGAATAACAGGCAAACAAACTTAATATAACTTGCGGTATAACTAAAGGTTAGAAAAAGACAAAAAGGCTGCCATTCAGAATCCTTGTCTTCTTTTTTCTTTTCAGGGTTGCACCCTCAGCATATATAAGCTCCTGGGTTATAGGTCAAAATGCCAGCTTCAGTTGCCTGCCTATGTCATAGCCACCACATCGCCAGATCTGAGCCATGGTTGCAACCTATACTGCAGCATTGCAGCAACACCAGACCCTTAACCCACTGAGCCAGGCCAGGGATCCAACCTACATCCTCATAGAGACAATGTCAGGTTCTGAACCTGCTGAGCCGTAATGGGAACTCCCAGAATCCCTGTCTCTAAAAATGACCCTTGTAGCTTCCTGCATCCTTAGGACCCAAGCTCCCTCTCAATCACCTCCACACACCACCAGCAGAAACAAAGGGAAAGGACAGAGAGGGCCTTACACCTCACTCTAAGCTTTCTGAGACCAAGGAGAAACAGGAGCCAGGGCCAGCCAGAGAATGCGGGGCAGGCAAGATTTCCAGGGATGCGGGGATTTAAACAAAGAAAGAAGGCAGGCTTTAGGGCCAGGCCACGGTGCGGAGGGGGAGAGTCTGATGGCTACTCCCTGGAGCCTGGAGACAAAGCCCACATGCCGGTCTTCAGGTGGAGGCGGTGGCGTGGCAGGGAGGGGCACCGGGAGGCCTGGCTTAGGACCTTCACAGACCTGCGTGTGTACGAGGATCTGCCACTGCCAGCCTCCCACTTTTCTCCTGCTCTGCACAGTTCCATTCTATTACTGAGAACTGAAAGCAAAGCACTTTAACTTTTCTGGAGTGTGTGTGTGTGTATTCACATGACACCATGCCCTGTGCAAAAGATGGAGACTCGATCACGCCTCTCGAATCCCTTGTAAATCACGTACAGGCACTTTGGATCATTCCGCGCAGTCAGTGGGAACCACAGAGAGCACAGCCAGGGTGGGGTGGGGTGGGGTCACCCAACCAGCTAACCAGAAACACTGGTTTCCCTGACTGCTTCCGGGAGCCCCAAAGACACAAAGGCTGGGGACTCCGCTCCGGGCGATCCATTTCCTGCTCACACCGCCCCACGCCGTGCCTCCCCAGCCCCAACTGTTGCCTCCGTCCTCTGGCTCCTGCCTGGCATTCATAGGTCTCTCTGCTCAGCTAGATCCGGGCTTCATCGGGAGCAGAGCTGTTGACGCTGCCGCCACAGCGCGGGGTCTCAAGCCTTGTGGCCACTCAATAAATAGCATCGACTTGGCTTTTACAGACGCTGTCGCCGAGGCCCAAAGCAGCTAAATGGCTTCGCTGGGGCTCCCAGACTTGTCAGTGGCTAAGCCGGGACTGGATGGTGGCAGCTCTTTCTTTCAGAGGGAAAGCTCACTGTTTTCAGTCTAAAATGCTCAGTCACATGCATCTATTTGCTCACAGTGAAGCTACAGAATGTGCACGGAGCTGATTTTCTTCAACCACATTACAGTCTAATGCAGTTTTCAAATGAGAGGCAGTGTCATGCAGTGAAACAGAGAGACCTTCTGATTAGGAGCTGGATGCAAGGCCCTTCACCTCCTTTCCTCATCCCTGACAAGGGGATACCGGTACCCACCGCCCAAGGATGCTGCAGGATTAAACAAGACGGAGGGAGGTCCAACAGTTAGCTATTCTTTAAGTTTATTGTTTGGGGAACAACTGCATCAGCTACTCATTGGCTCTACCTAGGTTTTTTTCTTAACAATATGCAAATGTATTCAAAATGAGACAAGAAATCACAACACACTACAAAACATAAGAGCTAAAATTCACCCCCAAAATCCTGGGGAAAAAAAATAGTGCAATATTGATGCTAACTCCCTGATTCAACTTTGTTACACCTTTTTCTACTTTTTCTATTTTGTCTAAATACTTAAAAAACTTTTTTCTGGGAGTTCCCTTCGTGGTTCAGTGGTTAACAAACCCGACTAGGATCCATGAGGATTCGGGGTCAATCCCTTGCCTCACTCGGTGGATTGAGGATCCAGCACTGCCGTGAGCTGTGGCTGTGGATGTGGCATAGGCCAGCAGCTGCAGCTCTGGTTCGACCCCTAGCCTGGGAACTTCCATATGTTGCAGATGCATCCCTAAAAAGCAAAACAAAAACAAAAACAACCCACTTTTTTCTATTGTGGTAAAACATATATAAAACAAAAGTTCCCATTTTAACCATTTTAAGTGGACAATTTTGTGGCATTAATCATATCCAAAGTGCACAATTATCACCACTGCCTATTTCTACAACTTGACATGGACCACATAGGCTCATGGACCTTTTGGACAGGAACAACTTTCAGGGACCTTCTGGCGTGGCCCAAATAGCTTATGGACTTTTTGAACAGGACCAAAGGTCCTCCAAGGCTCGTCTTGCCATATGCTCATGACTATTTTCCAAGTCATCGCCAAACTGAGACCTGAAACATTCTAGCTCATTTTGCTTGAAATTGGTCACGAGTGCCTTGGATCTATTTAATGGGAGTTGGAGAGCATTTAATGTGAGTTAATGTGCATTTCTTCTCTGGCAAATCATCTGTCTGTGCTCTTTGCCCAGTTTCTCTAAACTCTCTCTGGTATGTTGCTGATTCCCAACATATTTTATATAAAGAGTACTTAGATCATTTGTGACATAAGTGGCGTATTGGTAATAATGCTAATACTTGAAAAGATGGCAGCTGCTTGGGGCTTGCCTTCTGTAAGTTCAGAAGAACCCTGCATCGTAAGAATCCTGCTGGACACTGGCGAGAGTTAGCAAAATAGCTGTAAGTGGGGTGGGGAGCTTCAGAGGAGGTTGGGGCACTGAAGCAGCACAACTCTCCAGGCTGGTTGCCATGTCCCCCACCCCACCCCCACCCCCCAGAAGCAGCATCTCCACTCTGCTGGGAGGTTTGGAGAATTCCCTCTGCTGCCCATCTCAGCTCCTCTCTCCATCTTACCTCTGCCTCTGCTTGACTCTTCGTAACTATAGAAGTTAGGAGTCTCACTGACTACAGAAGGCCCAGGGCCTCAGAGGTAAAGCTGGCATAATGAGGATTTGCTAAATCTGACCTTTAGGACAAATGCCATCGGCAAATGCAGTATCTTCTTAACATCTGTTTTGAATGCGAGACACAGATCATTCCA
The DNA here is from genome assembly GCF_054392235.1 of Sus scrofa. NCBI lineage: Eukaryota > Metazoa > Chordata > Mammalia > Artiodactyla > Suidae > Sus > Sus scrofa. The sequence goes on from NC_139393.1 coordinate 73,458,097, forward strand.
CTTTATGTAGTTTCCCAATCAGATCTGTTCTACCAGAAACCTATTTGTGATTTTTGAGTAGTTAATAATATAGTACCTTGTTCTTGTCAGATCCTGCTAAAAGCCAGTGCATTAACCTCCAGAGAACTACTGGAAATTTGTGACCAGAGCTTGTGTTTGTACTTAAGGCTGAATACATGTAAGGCTAACCGTAGGATCATGTAACCATCATGCTGCAAAAATCCTACCTGTCTCTATGTTACTTTGAGGGTATTTTACCCTTTCTCCTGGGAGAGGAAGGTAGTCTTTCGGCCAATGTCTGTTTACTAAATGGCTGCAGAGTGTGTATCTCATTTAAGAAGTGCTTGGCACTTAATTTCTCATCAAATCCTCAGCTGGGCAAGTGTCTGCCCAGTCCCGAGCCCTTCTTCCTTGGACACAAAGTGTAGAATTATACAAGAGAACCTCCAGACATTCTTAGAAGGTTGGTGTTTCTGATTGGGCAATTAATTAGTAACCTTCACTACTTGTGTGCATCTTATACGTAGCAGAGGGAAGGTGTTTATACGCCCTGCATAGCCAGACAGGACAATCACCTTTCTCGGTTCTATGAGCCCCAGTCACACATCAGGTTCCTCTTATGCCATGGCTTCAGTTCTTGATTCTACTGCTGTTTGTCTTCCTAGATGGGGAAAGTGGGCATTTCTTTAAAAAAAAAAAAAATGGGGGCGTTCCCATCATGGTACAGTGGAAACACATCCGACTAGGAATTATGTGGTTGTAGGTTCAATCCCTGGCCTTGCTCAGTGGGTTAAGGATCTGGTGATGCCGTGAGCTGTGGTGTAGGGCCAAAGACGTGGCTTGGATCCTGCGTTGCTGTGCCTGTGGTGTAGGCCAGCAGCTGTAGCTCTGATTTGACCCCTGGCCTGGGAACCTCCATATTATGCTGCAGGTACAGCCCTAATAAAAATAAAAATAAAAATAAATTTTGGATTTCCTATTGTGGCTCAGCAGGTTAAGAACCAGACTAGCATCCATGAAGATGCAGGTTCAAATCCCTGCCCTCACTTAGTGGATTAAGGATCCAGCGTTGCCACCAGCTGTGGTGTGCTTCACAGACGAGGCTTGGTGCTGCTGTTGCAGTGGCTGTGGCCGAGGCCAGCAGCTGCAGCTCCAAATCAACTCCGAGCCCAGAAATTTTCATAGTCGCAGGTATAGCCCATAAAAAAATAATGATAATGAACAAATAAATAAAAATTAAATTAAAAAATATTTTCAAGGAGTTCCCGTCGTGGCGCAGTGGTTAACGAATCTGACTAGGAACCATGAGGTTGCGGGTTCGGTCCCTGCCCTTGCTCAGTGGGTTAACGATCCGGCGTTGCGGTGAGCTGTGGTGTAGGTTGCAGACACGGCTCGGATCCTGCGTTGCTGTGGCTCTGGCGTAGGCCGGTGGCTACAGCTCCGATTCAACCCCTAGCCTGGGAACCTCCATATGCCTCGGGAGCGGCCCAAAAATAGCAACAATAACAACAACAACAACAACAAAAAAGACAAAAGACAAAAAAAAAAAATATTTTCAAGTTAGAGAGGTATAGAAGAGGTATACAATAAAATATCCAGAGTTTAAATCTCGCTTGAAGAATTTTGATGCATGAGTGTATCTGCGTAACCACTGACGGCAAAGGAAAACACGTTCCTCCGCTATCTGCAGTGACACTGCCGTGTCACACTGCAGTGGCAACAGCAGATCCTTAACCCGCTAGGCCATTAGGGAACTCCTACACTGGTCTCAGATGATAATGTAAGCTGTATGTCTCTGGAGATCTCCTTTACCATAGAAGGAAATTTCCTCTTTTTAGGTTTCCAAGAATTTTTTTAAAAATGGACAAATGAGTATTGAATTTTGTCAGATGCTTTTCTGTACCTGTTGAGCCGATGATGTGATTTTACTCCTTTATTCTATTAATATGCTTAAGTACATTGATTTTCAAATGGCCAATCAAACTTGCATTTGTAGGATGAAATCAACTAGGTCATTTTGTTTTATACTTTTATATGCTGTTGAACATCATGTGCAAAAATTTTATTAATCAATTTTTCATCTGTGTTTCAGGAGAAATATTGATCTATAGTTTTTTGCGTTGTTTTATTTTTGTCTTTTTTAGGGCCACACCCGCAGCACATGGAGGTTCCCAGACTAGGGGTCTAATCGGAGCTGTTGCTGCCGGCCACTACCAGAGCCACAGCAACGCCAGATCCGAGCCGCACCTGCAGCCTACAGCACAGCTCACAGCAACGCTGGATCCCCAACCCACCGATCAAGGCCAGGGGTCGAACCTGCACCTCATGGTTCCCAGTCGGATTCATTTCTGCTGCACCATGATGGGAACTCTGATCTATAGTTTTCATGTTATGGCTTAGTCAGGATTTATAGGATAATACTGGTCTCACGGAATGAGTTTGGAAGTTTTCTCTCTTTGTCTTCAATTTTCTGGGAAGTTTATAGAGAATTTATATTACTTCCTCAGCAAAATATTTATGATTCACCAGTGAACCCATCTACTCCTATATTTTTCTTCATAGAAAGGTTTTTAATTATGAATTCAATTTCTGTAATAGATAAGCAGCTACTTAGGTTATCATCTTAAATAAACTTTGGTAGTTTGTGACTTTCAAGGAATGTATTTATTTCATTGAGGGTGCCAAATTTATTGCCACAAAATTATTTATATTATTTCCATATTATAATTTTAACAATGAACTACCAATAGTGATGTCCCCACTCTAATTCCTGATATTGATAATGTATACTATTTTCTCATTTTTTTCTGAGCCATCCGGCTAGGAGTTTCTCAATTTTTTTTGGTCTTCCCCAAGGAGTCAGCTTTTGGTTTCATTAATTTTTTTTTTTTTTTTGGCATTTTAGGGCTGCACCCACGGCATATGGAGTTTCCCGGCCTAGGGGTCAAATCAGAGCTACAGCCACAGCAAAGCCAGATCCGAGCCACATCTGCAACCTACACCACAGCCCCTCCTCTCAGTGTACACCTACCACTGGCTTCACTTCATGACACACAAATCCCACTGAGTTTGTTTGGGGAGGTCTTTGACTGCCTGGGACAGTTATGAGGACTGTTTTTTCAATCGACGTGCAAATGAAGAGGAGTTTATATCTTTTTTTAAATTAGACCTTAAATATTCATTACAAATAGCGGAAACTGTCAACGAAACATGCACTTAAAAGTTTTCTGTACACTTTAAGCATTGGGGATCTCTCTGATTCTTTCTAAAACTCATCTGTCCTTGAGACTACTTGGTTCAGGATGGACCAGAAATGATGAGGGCACTGCCTCTGGTTTGGCTGAGGCAAGGACGGCTTGGTTCAATGATATTTCTGAAGGCATGGTCCAGTCTTTTCATCCAAGCCAACATTTAACAAACAACTATTATCTGCCGGGCCCTATGCCGTGTGCTCGAGATAGGCTACTTCTTAGCCATAATTGCCAAGTCCTAGTCCTTCAGAAGGATATTCATATGTATGCAGTCCATACTAGAGAATGTGATGAAAATGAGGAAGGCTGATAGGAATCTCCTGGTGTATGAAAATTTAGGAGGACTTTTGATGCCAGTTCGGGGTGTGTATCTTCTTGTTGAAGGGCCGGTAGTGCAGGGAGAAAGGAGAGAGAAGCCGGGGCCTCGTGCAGTAGCAGCAACATGCGGAAAGGCTGTAAAGTGAGTGAAATCCCGGGGCGGGGCGACGAGGAGGTGGGGCAGGGGGTCTGCAAGCACTTCAGACTGGCTGCAGCTCTCATTAGGGCACTGGTACTGAGGTGTCCCGAGCACAGGACAGACTGAAAATCTACGCTAAGGGCTTGCATTGTACGTGCAGAGCAGTGGGAACCCCTGGAAATCTTTTAGCAGGAGAGTGGTGTTACACAGGGACAGGTGGCCCTGCTCTGGCTGCAGTGTGGAGAATGGATCCCAAAACTGCAAGATCAGAGGGCAGGAGACCCGTCCCTCGGCTGCTGCAGGAGTCTGGGCGAATGATGCCAACCGCCGGAAATGAGCAGCTGTCCGAAGCAGAACTGGAAGATTCCAAAAGATACCAAGAGAGAACCTCAAGAAGAGGTGTGGTTGGATGTGGTGCATGGGACAGAAGAGAATAAAGAAGAATGAAGGCTTCTGGCTTAGACACTGGGGAAACTGCAGGACCATGGACTGAAATACTGGCCATGGAAAAACCGATTGGGATGATTCACAATGAATTCAACGACAAGTAAATAGTTTGAGGAGTTCCCATTGTGGCTCAGAGATAATGAACCAGACTAGTAGGCATGAAGGACGCAGTTCCATCCCTGGCCTTGCTCAGTGGGTTAAGGATCCGGTGTTGCCATGAGCTGTGGTAAGGGTTGCAGATGTGGCTCAGATCCCCTGCTGCTGTGGTGCATGCAGGCAGCTGCAGCTCCGACTCGACCCCTAGCCTGGGAACTTCGAAATGCCACGGGTGCTGCCCTAAAAAAGCAAGTAAGTGAGGAAGGAAGTAAATAAGCAAATGGCTGGCTAGGGACATGCCCCCGAAGAGGTCCACCGATAATAAGATGAGTAGGCCCATAGCTCAGGGGGGCCCTCCTAGCTTGAAATAAATGTGAGAGCCACAGGATGCACATGGTCGTTGGCGTTTGGGGGCGGGGGGCTTTGGTACTGAGGACGGGACTCTGAGAAATGCTGACCTCTTAAGGGATTGACAGAGAAAGATGAGCCAGCAAGGGAGACTGTGGTGGCGCAGCTCGTGAGGTGGCAAGACAACCAGGACAACACGGTGCCAGGAGAATGGGGAGCTGTAGAGGCTGAAAGAGCGGGGGCAGGTCGTCGGTGTTAAGTCGAGAGGAAGAGCCAGGGGAGATGAAGGCTGCAGAGGCCGTTGCCGCAAGCACAGAGGAGTCATCTGCGGTTCTTAGCACGAAGAGCTCCAGTGCCGAGAAAGGCGGCTGGGCTGCAGGGAGCTGAGTGAGTAGGAGACAGCAGTGCAGGGAGCAGATGTGGGCTGCGGGGGAAATGCTGCTGCTGACCGGCCGAGGTGGGAGGCCATGGGAAGTTTTTGAGATTGCACTTGTTTCTTGAGGTGGGAGGGTGGTGAACGTGCTTACGTCTTGATGAGAAAGAGCTGATAGACATGGAGCAATTGCAGCTATTGAAGAGAGAAGTGGTGCCCAGTTAGGCATTGTTTCTGACAAGACAAGAATGGTTGGACACTGAAATCCCTGTGGGGGAGGAGCCACACTGAAGAGAAAGAGAACTTCTTTTTCCTCTTTTTTTTTTTTTTTCCTTCTTTTTTAGGGCCGCTCCTGTGGCATGTGGACGTTTCCAGGCTAGGGGTCAAGTTGGAGCTGCAGCTGCCCATCCTACGCCACAGCCATAGCAATGCAGGATCCAAACCACATCTGCAACCTACACCACAGCTCATGGCAAAGCCGGATCCTTAACCCACTGAGCGAGGCCAGGGATGGAACGTGAATCCTCATGGATACTATTCAGATTGGTTTCAGCTGCACCACAACAAGGGTTCCCAAAAGGAAGAGAACTTTTGAGATGATGAGGGAGGGCACCCATTATGAGTTAAATTGCACGTCCCTAAAATTCATATGTTGAAGCCCTCCCCTCCCCCCCAGTATCTCAGAATGTGATATAATTTGGAAATAGGTCGTTGTAGTTATAATTCATTAAGAGGTCATACTGAAATATGGTGGGGCCCTAATCCAATATGTCAGGCATCCTTATAAAAAGGGGACATTTGGACACAGACACGTGTGTACAAGGAGACACCATGTGAAGATGAAGGCAGAGATCAAGGCCCTGCAGCAGAAGCCATCAAAGTTGGCCAGCAAACCACCAGGAGTTAGGAGAGCGGCCTGGGACAGATCCTTCACTAGCAACTTCAGAAGGAACCAACCTTTGATCTTGGACTTTGGGCCTCCAGCACCGTGAGAAAATACATTTCTGTTGCTGAGGCCACTCAGTTTGTGGTGCTTTGTCACGGCAGCCCTAGCTGACTAATAAGGTGCCAGTGACAGGAAATTTGCATGTGACGGGCAAGAAGTCAAAGGAGTTCTGACATGATGGCTGTTTTTTTTTACTGTGAACTTGGCCTCAGTGTCATCTTTGGGGCATCCGTGGCAGAGGTGGCATGGGATGCCTGGAGATAAGTAGAGAAACCTTGAAATAACCAGCAGACTGAAAAGACATCAAAGGCTACGGGCAGTACAGAGATCCCGGTGGAGCTTGGATCGCAGTCATGTACAATATTAAAAAAAAAAAAAAAAAAATAGTCCCTTCCAGTGGCACACCGCTGCCCAGTGCAATGATTTGGGGAGTACATTTTCCACCACTGAAGTCCCAGCAAACTATCTTCCTCTGCCCCGTCTGCCTTTTCTCAGGCCTCGGTCCTTCGCCAAAGATTCAAAGTAATAAACCTGTTTTATTCATAGGAAAGGTCATGAAAATTACTCATCAGGCTGTTTGCCCCATACACCTCTCACAATCTTCCACCACCAAGAACTCATCCCCAGGGTTTGGCTTATAAAATCCACGGCTAAAAAATGTTCTGGTCTTTTCATCAGCAGCTTGGTCATAGATTTGGTGCCTCTGAGCTCTACACTGGAGCTGCAACATCTGCTCAGGGCATGTTTCTTCACCCTTAAGTTCAAGGATGTCCTGAGAGGCTTGTTTTCTTCTTTCTATGCAGACAAATCAGGCCTCAGCAGGGTCTGTAACTAACCAGGCCTGAGGAAGTGCCCTCGCCTGGGGAATATAGGAAAAGATTCCATGGAAAACTCTGCGAGTGTCCATTTGTTTTATACCCTGACCAGAAGCATTAGTTTCTTTGGGTAAAATATGTTACCTTATGTGAATCACATGAAACTTCTGTGAAATGCAACAGAGAAAATGGGACTTTGACTTTTATGAAATTTGTACTCGTCTCACTGCTAAGGAAGCCAGTTTTATTTTAGATTCCAGCCTCTGAGCAGCAAAGTTCAAAGCCTGCCAGAAAAGGTGATGAATTTCTCCAAGATACTGCATGAGAAATGCAACTTCTGGGCAAAGCCCTCTAGGGAAATGGAAGAGAAGGTTGGCACCAGAGCCATTTCCAGGAGGAGAAAGAGCTGGAGTGACAGTCAGGGCAGGACCCAGGTGGCAGTGGGCTGACAGTTTGTGTTGGCCTCAGAAAGTCCCATCAGATGCCTGTGACAACACCCCCATGGGCGCCCTCCCCCCGCGAGTACCGTCCCTCCGTTGAAGAGGTCAGCGTCTCAGGTCTGGACAGTCTGGCCTGGCTGCCCAAGCTCCTGGCTGCCTGGCTCTTTAGGGAAGAAGCCATCCAATCAGATGGTACTTTGTGATAAATTAGAGTCTAACTAATTCTCTCCGCAGGAGCAGTAGGTCCAAGCCTTGACCAGGGTTTACTCCCAGCTGCCATTTGTAAAACGCTTTCTTTCAGGGGAGGCGGGGCGGGGGGGGCGGGAATAGTATTCCTTTTTTGTTTTTTATAAGTGATCTTTATTTTTTCCATTATAGTGGGTGTAGAGTGCTCTGTCAATTTGCTACTGTTCAGCAAAGTGACCCCGTCATTTATATATATATGAATGATACTTGGAGATGATATTCTTGGCTTATACACAGCCCGCAAACACGGCATACCCCATCTTACTCAGAGCATCTTCTCCAGACTCTGGTGTGGCCATAATAATAAAGAAACCTCAGAGCATGCGCCTCATAGAAGAACAGAGTCATCTTCACGGAGTAACAAAGCTGCAGCATAATTTAGGGACAGTCAATTGCCTCCTCTCCCTCTCCCTCCCTCTGCCATCACCAACACTATCACTATCTCTATTTTATAGAAAAGAAAAGGAAAACAATAGTCCAGGGTTTAAATAACTTCATCACATGGTTCATTACTGGCAAAACAAGTATTACACCTGAATAGTTTGCCTGTGTATTCACAGGGTCTTTCGACTGCATCACTCAAAAGGTCCAGAGGAGCTCCCTAGCAGCCTAGTGGATTAAGAATCTGGCATTGCCACTGCTGTGATGTGGGTTCGATCCCTGACCCAGAAACTTCCACATGCCCCGTACTCAGCCAAAAAACAAAACAAAATAAAGACAAACAAACAAAAGCGTCCAGGGCAGAGAGATCAGAGAGTCAGAAAGAAAGATCCACTGGAACAGACTTGGTAAACGCTGAGGTCATGAAAACAGCTCTGATCTGCGAGTTAAGAGGGAAGAAAGCAATGAGTCAGGATGGCCTCTTCCACTCTAATCAGTTCCTATTAACAAGTGTTTAGTGAGACGGATTTCACTTTATCTACACTCCGTAATTATTTCAAACCCTTTCCTACGCTATCTTTTAAATTCTTTTTAACAGGCCTATGAGAAAGAGAAGGGAAAGTTTAGCAGTATTTGGTATTATCATCTCCGCTTTAGAAATGAGGAAACTCAAGATCAGAGAAATGTGATAGATTCAAGTTCACAAGGCTAATAATTACTAGAACGGAGATGGGATCCTAGCATTTTATTGACTTCTAATTCAATATCTTCTCACTATTCAACAGACAATTACTAAACTCCCATTATATACCAGGAGCCACACCAGAGGCCTAGGGCGTGTGAGATCTAACTAGCTGTGTCTGATTTCAAGGATGTGGGAGCCTGGTAAGCAATTAGATAAAGGAACAACTGAATGACACGCAGCCAAAAGAAAATGATCAGCCTGCATCCACCAAAGAAGTTGTTTAAGTACTCTGAGCCTCCGCTTCCTCATCTGAAATAATTCTGCCTTTGCAGGGTTAGGTGCAATATTATGCAATGCTCTTTTGAATTTCTACCCTGTTAGAAAGACGCTGGGAGAGCAGGTACAAGATGCTGACGTCGGGGGGTGGGAAGTGAGAGCTGCGCAGAAAATTGCTCTGACAAAACAGAAATCTGTTTCACTGAACGCGGGGGCACTCGCTCCCCACTGGGTCCCACAATGCCCTCGAAGGCCCTGTAATCTTTAGGGGTAGAGACCGAAACCCACAGGAGGCCCCTTCCTAGGAGAATAGACCTTGGCGAGATCTATTCTAATGTGAAATGTGTTCCCCTGCTGAATGAATACGAAAAAATTGCTTACTTTCTCTGATTCTGGGCCCCTGAGGGGTAGCGAGCATAATTAGCCCAATAAATAATACGGCATTATGAGTCAATAATGGGATGGCATCTTCCTGGCAGCTAGACTGTAATCGCAGGAATTCAGACCTTGAGTTTGCCAAGGTGCTTGTTACGGCAGGGTTGCTGGGGGCTTATTATATTCTTTTGGTCTTGAAAATGGCTGTCTCTGCAGCCGAGTTCATTAGGTAAACAGCTGGGGTAATTGATAGTGTGAATACCATTTCATTTCCTGCTGCTCTAAAAGAATTTGCTCTGAGCTGGAAGAAAATGACCGGTTCTGCCACTGCGCATTCTGGCCGGTTGTTCTGAAGGCGCCTGCTGCTGGCTGAGTGCAAACTGTCTTTCCTCTGAGAGTGAAGGCCATGGGAGGGGCCTGTTCGCTGGTTTTTGGGTTTTGTTGTTGTTGTTTTCTCCTGGCATGGCTGGAGTTCCCAGTTCAGATCTCCTGTGGCTGCAAAGACTTTCCCAGAGAGCTCCCGGTCCTCGCCAGAAAGCCTTTGGCAAGGCCGGCAGGATCCCTGGGTTGCCCAGGAAGAAGAAAGCTGAGCCTTTTCACGGCTCTCAGTCCCAGGCCTGATATATCCAAAGGCTGGAGGAGGAAAGTGTGTCTTGGTTTGATGGGGCTTAAACTGGAGGAGGATGCTCTGGGACAAAAAGACAGGAATACGCAATTCTAATGGACGGAAGAAATATTTCCCTCAAGTTACTTCAAAAATGTAAAGCAATTCCAATAAAATCTCAGAAGGGCTTGTTTAGCTTGAGAAAATTATCCCACGGTATATCATCCAAAAAATATGATGAAACTATAGTCAAATGTTGCATTTGCAGCAAATAAAATACACTACCTACCAGGTAGTGGTTATTACACATTGGGTCTTGGACTAGAACAGACACACATATCATTGGAAATGCATGATCCAAAGGAAAAGAAACCCAAATTCATACAGGAAATGCAATGCAAAATATTATTTTACAGCAGAAATGGCTGTCAGTAACTCATGCCTTCTTGGGTTAGAAGACTGGGAGGGACAGCAGTGTAACATGCAGAATTCATACAAGAGGGCAAATAATTATCAATTGAACGGCACAGAATGCCTGGAAGAGGCTTTGGAATTCCCATTTTTCCCCTTCTGTTTGTTTCCCTTTACTGGAGTGAAGGAGACATTTTTGAGAATGGTACTGAAGGGAAACTACATAAATGGAAAGACTGCTTCGTTTACAAAAAAATAGAAAAAGCTGAATATTGATTTTTTTTTTTTTTTTTTTTGTCTTTTTAGGGCCATACACGCGGTATATGGAAGTTCCCAGGCTAGGGGTCAAATCGGAGCCACAGACACAGCAATGCAGGATCCCAGCCGCGTCTGTGATCTAAACCACAGCTCACAGCAATGCCGGATCCTCAAAGCACTGAGTGAGGCCAGGGATCAAACCTTCGTCCTCATGGATGCTAGTCAGATTCGTTTCCACTGTGCTACAACAGGAACTCCTGAATTTCAATTTAAAATAATTAAAATGTACATGTTACAGTGGGAAAAGTATTTCTAGTAAATATGATAATGAATAGTCCTATCATAAAAAGAACCTAACCGAACAATCAGGAACTATTTATGTTATAGTCCAACTTTTAGGATGGACAAGTGACCGAAAGAGGTCATTCACCAAAAGATATAAAAGCACCAATATTGAGATAAAAATTGATATCAACTTCATGAAGAAATGCCAAGGAAACAATGACATTATTTTTGCTTATCAAATTGGCAAGCTTAAAATATACTTTTAATCGTCATCACTGAGGATGTAGCAAAATGCACATCTGATAGAAACATAAATTGATACAACATTTATGGATGAAAAAGTGGTGGAAATCTGGAAAGGGTTTGTTTCGTGTAACTCGCAGCAAGTTCTCCACTTGGCATTTATCCTGGGGAAATCATTACAGATGTTCAAAAGACGTGTGCATGAGTATTGTGAACACAGCATTCGTAATTTAGAAAAATAAAAAGCTCTATGAGACTGGTTAAGTAATAGAAACATACAATGGAAAACCATGCAACTATTGAAAAATACAGTGTAGAAGTACATTTAATGATATGGAAAATACTCTTTAGTAAATTACTTGGAAAAAAATCGACACACCTAGCTGATTATGATAATTTTCTCTTGGTGGTGGGATTACTGTCATTATTTTCTCCTTTTTATGCTTTCCTGCACTTTCTAAAATTTCAACGATGAACACTTAATGAAGCCAGGATGTCCTGTTATATTTGCTATCTAGAAGCCTAAAACAGAAAACTCCAAAGTGTCTTCCAGTATGAACCTGAAGATGCTAACTACTGGTGTGGCTACAGGAGTGGTGGTTATTTGTGCCTGCTACAGCTCTTCCCTATTCTTCCCGTGAAGAACCACGTTCGGCCAACGCATGTCAGCGCCCGGGACCTCAGGGCACTTCAGGTGGAGATGGTTCGACTGCAGCTGCTCCGAGGACTGAAGCCTGTGACCCAGGCCTGGACCATCCTTTCTCGTGGCCAAGTGCATGAGTCATGGGGAAGCACGAGGCACAAGCCAGTGCATCATGTCCCATCAGGCTAATCCCAGAACCCTTGCCTGGGTTATGAGAAAGAAGGCATTCTCTCTTTCGCTACATTGCATTTAGAGCTGTGAACGCTCGCCAACAGCCACTGAAAGAAATCCTGACAAAAAATGTGGCCAACAGGAGGATACAGAGCAGAGAAATGGAGAGAAAGCCAGTTCCCATGACCTCACTAAGTCTCTGGATCAAAACACACCTGAAACTCGACTGATGACTCCCAACCCAAAGCAAAACATTCTTTTCTTTCAGTTAGGTGAGAAAAAACAGTACTTTTAACCATCTTGGGCTGGTTTTGAGTTGGTCCCTATGGCTTGCGAATGAAAGAGACCTAGTCCACACAGAACTCAAAGTGCTCAGAGCTGATCACTCAGAAATGCATCAGAAAAACTTAATAAAAATCGGGATAAGGAGGTGTCCAAAGCGAGAGCTTCTCGCTTCTACCTCCCACTTCTGAGCTGAACCATCCAACCAAGCTACGGGGACTTCAGTAGGTTTCCCAGGCTGTACTTTCCCCACTTAAATAATTTTAAGGATGGAAATAAAGGGCACTCACCCCACATTACCAGAGACCCCTGAAGCTCTGTATACCACCCCTTGAAAAGCTCTTCGGTCATTCAGATAAACCCTCTAAGGGATGGGGCTGGTGGGTTTGCTGAAAATGGAAAATGTGCAATGTTTCTTGTTAATCATGTAGGCAACTCAGACCAGTGCTTCCTCAACTTTCATGTATTACCAGGGAGGGGTCCGCCAGGGGTGGAGAATCACTATAACACTGAGCAAGGGATTATTCCTAGGAACTGGACCCACTGCAGGTGTGGGAGGAGCTGGGAAGTAAGTCTAGTAAGTGGAATTGAAGAACCAGAGAAACATCCTGGAGCTTTGGTCAAGTCGCAGCTTTCAGGAAATCCTGGAAGCCATCGGGGAGGAGAAGGGACGTGGTGACGTCTGTGGGGGGCTATTGCCTCTGTGTCAGGATGTGGGCTTGGAGGTGTTTGATGAGTGGGGCTGACAGGCAGGAGAGCTGGATGCAGAGCGGGAGAGAGGACAGGCTGGACCCAGCGATGTGCGTTTTGAGTCCCCCTGCAGCTCCGAGGGTCCTCGGGGAGCACGGGGCACCGCCCCACTTCCTTCTTGTCAATCCCATGCAAATTTCCCACTGGCCAACTCTCATTTGGGACCTTCCAGAAAGCAATGGTGTCCAGCTCATCCACAAGGACCATTATAAAACCACCGCAGATGTTACGTAACCCAACGGGGGCAGCTGTGAAAATGCAGATTCGGATGCAGTCGCTGTGGGCGGGGCCTGAGATGCTGCATTTTGAACACACTCAAGATGAGGCAACTGCTGTGGGTCCACAGGCTGCACGTGGAGTAGCAACTCTCTGTTCCTCTCATGAAAGGGAAAAAAAATGCACAGCAACGAGGGATCAGAATAAGGGAGGCTGCTCTTGCCAGGTTCATTTTACTTTCTTTTTAAAGTAAGAAATATCACCTGGGCAGCCCTCACGAGAAAGTAGAAAATTGGCTCACTTGTGACGAACAAAGGGTCATTTCAAAATTTTTCCTTAATCTTTTCTTAGTACTACATTAAAGGAGCCCATGGAGACCACTGGGCTCTCCTTGAGATTGGCTCCTTGGGCTTGTCTTTGATCCAAATGGCTCCTAACCACCTGGCGTCACATTAACCCTCTGCAGAGGGCTGATCGCCACCTTCCCTCCTCTGATCAAGACCCTCAAGGCCAAGTGCAGAAGCCTCCTGTTAGCAGCGAAAGGAGCTATTTTTTCCTGCATTTCATCCACTTGCTTCTCTGTGCACCACGTTTTGATTTGTGGAGCCCATGACAAATGGGGGACAGAGATCGGATTATGTAAGAGATGAGCTATAGGAGTAATAAGCACGTGTCAGCAGCATTTACATATTTAACGATCGTTTTATTCTATGGCAACTTTGCATTAAATATTCAGAAATTATGTTCTCTGAACTCGTGTAAAAGCCTTTTGTCAAATACGTTATTATTATTCTAGGAGAAGGAACTCTATTATGCCATTACGTGACCTGTGATGGCATTTAAGCTCTCGTTTCCACGTCAGGCACCTGGAAGTCCTCACATCAGCCAGCCTTAGGGGGGCACCTTTCACCTGTAATAGTGAAATAAGGTGGCCGGAGCTCCACCCCACACAGGAGGGGGGAACTTCATTCTCCTCCCCTCCATCCCCCACCTGCCACGGGCCAAGGAACTTTAAGGGCTTTTGTTTCTTTCTACCTTTTTGCCTCCCTGTTTTGTTTCCCCTGAAGCTCCCATTCTGTGACTCTTCATTTCACTGCCCCTTTACTCCACTATCAGCCCACATACAGAATAACAACCCTTTCGCGTTTGGAGGGTGGAGAGGACAGTGACGCCCTGCACAGCAGCTAAGTGTAAATAGAGCATCCCGGTGGCTGGATCCTAGAGGGCGTTTCTGCCTGGCAGGTTGCTCTCCCCCAGCCCCCAGGCACTCTCTCTGTCTGCACCTTGCCTTTTGCATCTCCTTGCATCTCCTTCTCCATCGAGGGCATCTCATCCATCACGGCAACCTGCTGCAACTCTCAGCCTCTCCCCCGAAGAAGGCAAAGTAAAGCGGGTCCCTCTGGTTTGCCCTGACTACCGAGGCCACGAACAGCTTGTCAGATATCTTGATGCAAAGAAGCAAAAAAATCTCACTCCAGGAGGGATGAAGTCCGCCACCATGTGATATACCAACCATAGCTGTTTGGGCTTTTTTTTTTTTTTTTTTCCTGCTACATATTCTCTCAGCCAAATCTCTGCAGCCCCTGCAAAGGCATCTCACGCTCGGTATGTCTCCTGAAGAGATGTGTGGGGAAGGAGGGAAGAAAGAGTCATATTTACTGGAGGGGCCTGAGTAACTGTTCACACGGCTCCCCAAGGGAACACGGCTGATACAAGGGCCGAGCATCACCTTCCGTGGCTGACCATGAGCAGCACGTTTAAGCGTCGCTAGGAGGTGAATTTCTCACACTCCCCACACAGGATCTCCTTCCTCTGTCGTAGCTCTTACTCTCTTCTTTTTTTTAAGGAGTCCTCATCTCACAGTGAGTGGGCATTGGCAGCAGGTTTTCTGGGGGGGGGGGGGGCGCGTTCACTCGGAGGTGGGGTTCTGAGCCAAGAGCGCTCCCCACATGGAGCAGGGTGGTCCCCTCTGCGCAGCAAGCGCTCCCTGCCCCCCAGTGAGAACAGGACGATTCTCCTGGTACTCTGGGTGCCTCACGGAGAGCTCTGCGTGCCCTCTCCACACCTGCAGCCCGACCCAGCCGGGCATGGAGTCACACTGTGTCCCCAAGCTTTGGGTAGCTCTATGTTCCTATACATTTGTCTGCTCCACGCAGACCTGGGTTCCCAAGTGAGAGAGGAGGAGGCCTGCAGCGAGTTCAGCGATCCTTTTACTGGCCTCACAGCTCTAGCAGAGAGTGGACGCTGCCCTGACTGGAGGTCAAGGTTGCCACCGCTCCCCTTCCCTCCGTGTCTGGAACACGCCTCCCTGTCGCTGAATGTTACCCACAGTGACGCCCACTTCCTAAGGCTGCTGTGGCCTTTCAGTGCTGCTTTGGATTTTTCCAAAAGCAGCCAATGCTGCTTCCCCAAGTCCCTCGTCTTGCCAGCTTAACTTCCCTGGCAAGAATACTTCAGGAATTCCTATAGATCTCTTGTGCCACCCCAGGTCAATTATTTTGAACAGTTCCACAAAAAAAAAAAAAAAAATTCTCAGAAATATTTAGCCCCCCCTTCTATATTCAAGAGCCCTGCTATCTTTTGCTTGGCAATGGCCTCTCTGATATGGGTGTACACCAGGGGATTTTTTTTTTTCTTCTTCTTGCTTTTGGTCATACAGTCAAAATTTGCGTGGAGAAGTCTTGGCTATATTTCACCCTAAAAAAGATTCACGGGTTCAGAGGCAAATATCTCCTCACACTGAAGCATTTAAAGTTTTGTGCCCAAGACATTGCTTCCCAGTATAGGGGCTCCTTACTTTTTCATCTCAGAAATGTGACAATGTAGTAACAGATCTCGAGGGTACTCTGGCCGGGTTTCCGCTATCTTCGTTTCCAATTTCAGCCACTCCCAAGACAATCCCCAGATTGGCGCTGGATGTGGTCTGTATCAAGTGGGCTGGTCCAGGGGTGGGGTCCTATCTCAGATCAGTCTGGAAACTTCATTCTCAGAAAATAATCTTTCCTGTAAGAAATTCTGTGCCCATCAATGTTGGTTTATCCCGTAACATCAGAGGAATCTGCTGGTCCTCTCCCTTCCTTGACATTTAACTGGGCATTTTGTGTCCTGAGACCCAGCATACTTTGCCAGATGGAAGCCCAATTTCAGAGAAGTTTCCAAGTGCCCATCTCGGGGTTGAGACCAAGGTGCAGGAGGGAGGTACTTGTTCCAGGCACAAAATTGAAGCGGACGCCAAACATTTCAGGGATCAACATAAATGATGTTTTTATAAATACGAGTTAGGGCACCCTATTAAACAATCCCAACGAAGGCAAAAATCCATGATGACCCTAATATGCAAGTTTTAAATAAAGGATCAGTATGACTGAGTTTTCCTTCTGCCTCAGGTTCTGATATGGTTAAAAGGATAAAAAAATGTTTTTTGAGCATAGATTTTTTTTGGCTTTTATTTCAATTTTCAAAAATGATTGCATTAAAATGGTATTTCGCTTGATTCCTGAGTTTTTGGCACCTGAGGTGAGGTCCACACTCACCCTGTCCTCGTATCTTCTTTTTGGGCAGTAACTGGACGGCCCGTCCAGCCCAGGCCCTGCCCAGCCCAGGTCCTGGCCAGGTGAACTGCAGAATGTCACGCTGGAGTAGCCAGCCCTTAAGATGTGAGTGCAATGGTGAGGTATGACATTGAGGCAGAACAGAAAACTGAATATTGAACCTCGAGCATCTTGGTCAGCAGCGGAGGCTTCCCTGTGTCCCACAGGCCGAACTTTTGCTTTCTTTTTCGTCTCATCTCATGGATGTCCTGGTTGCCATCTTCCCATAACCAAAACGGGTTCTTGCTGACTGGGAGGAATCAGGCGATGCTTGATTAAGCAGGCATTTCTTTTTTCCTCTTCACGGCACATTAACTGAGCAAAAGGCTGTGCCCGCCCACTAGTGGCAGACACTGGTAATACAAAAATAAGGACAAGCTCCTCTCGCCTGGAGGAGCTGATGCTTCTCTCTGGTACCCAGACCTTGCCCAGGTCCCGCCCCAGACCCAGTGAAACTGAAATTCTGGGGATGGTGCCCAAGCGTCTGTATTGTGCTGTGGTTCCCAACTGATTGCGAAGCACAATGAGGACAGAAAATCACTCTTCTAGCTGAAGAGCTGACACAAAGAACTGTCCTAGAGGAACTGTGCTCTAACAAAAGGCAACGTGGGATGGAAACAAAGAGGAAGCGGGACTTGTTCTGCCTGCAGGGGTGGGGAAGGTTTTCACGGAGGACGCGACACTCGAGAGAGACCTTGGAAGATGAAAAGAAATTACTCGGCTACCGCAGTCCTCTACGGAGGCTGCAGAAGCATTTGCTTAGTTCTGGCGCAGCGAAGTGACAGAACCAGGGATCACCGCCCACCGCTTGCTCGACAGGACTGGGTCCTGCCCAACACCGCTGTGTGGACCTGGGGAAGGTGGCGGGGGGGTAACATCGGCGGCCTGAGGGGTATTGAAAAAGCTGCAAATTTATTTCACTTCTGGGGAAAATGAGCATCTTGAAGGCTCTAAAGAGCCCTATGGGGTCAGTTTTGAGAGCAAATAGATTTAACATGCATTTGGTCAAAAACCTTGTTTGTTTGCTTTGTGTTGTTTTCAGGGAATGCCTGAACATCCCAGACCTAACTAGTGTAGCGTGAAGCCCTCCTGCGAAGCACTGTCAGAAACCCAAATTCCCAACTGCTTCTCTGTAGAGCAGCCATTCCAGAATTAGACTATACGACAACCACACAGAACAAATGAAAAACAAGGAAAGGTCAACCAAGACAACCATCCACAAGAGCTGATACATATTTTTGTTTGGGCTCTTTTTTTCTCACCTTAATCCATATTAATACATTTTAAACTTGGCACAAGGAGTTCCTGTCATGGCTCAGTGGAAATGAATCTGACATGGATCCATGAGGATGCAGGTTCGATCCCTGGCCTCGCTCGGTGGGTTAAGGACCCAGCATTGCTGTGAACTGTGGTGTAGGTAGAAGATGTGGCTTGGATCTGGTGTTGCTGTGGCTGTATTGTAGGCTGGCAGCTACAGTTCCGATTCAACCCTCAGCCTGGGAACCTCCATATGCCTTGGGTGCAGCCCTAAAAAGACAAAAAATAAAAATAAAAGAGTAACATAAAATTTGCATGAGTTGCCATGTGGCTCAGTGGGTTAAGGATCTGGCATTGTCGCTGTCATGGCTCAGGCTGCTGCTGTGGCACATGTTCAGTCCCTGGCCTGGGAACTTCTGCAAACCACGGATAAGGCTAAAAACAAAAACAAATTTTTTAATGAAAAAGTTAGAATAGAATTTTCAATCACAGTATAGGTGATATTTGGTGTTCTTATTTCCTCACTAAAATGCAACTGTGAATCCCTTTTCTTATTGTTACATGGTTTTAATAATTATTATTGTCAATGATCCATCAGGGAGGTAGCACAGTTTACAAAACATTCCCTTACGTGACACTGAGGTTGAGCCCCATGGTCCTGCAATTATACATAATTTCCTGCCAAGAACAGGTGATGTTTTATTTCTTGCCTAGAATTATGTCCTTAGAATAAATTCTTGGAAGTATCATTACACAGTTATGGGAGCTGGAGATTATTATCCTGATGGAAATATTTGGTATTGATGGAATTAATAAGTTTGTATCTCTGGGGTAAAGTTAAGGAATAGATGAGAAAGTGCTGTCAAGACACCACCTACACAATTTACTTGCTGAAATCAGATTCCCCTGTGGACAGACTCGCAATACAGAAAGAGTCCCCCCACTCAGAGAGAATGGGGCCCTTCCAAGGCTTCTACCGCTGCATCTGTAACCGAGGGAGAGGAGGAATAATTCCTCATCCGCAAGCTCACTAGCGAGACTCTGGGAGAGCGCGTCAGAAATGCTCGTCCACGCGCAAGACATTCATTACGTCGATACGAAGCAAGCAGGCAAGGCCGATTTGCACCAGATATTCAGTAAGCTCAATGAAGTCCTGGCTGCAGTCTTTTCCAGCTTTCTGGGCTTACTGCACAGGCAAGGTTCTCTTGAGCCAAACTCAACAGCCTTGTGGAGGCAGTTTTCTGGGCCCCAGAGTCCAACGTGCAGAAACTCTCCTAACTAATGGCGAGGCCAAGGGACACGTGGGGCTCTCAGGTGCTTTGCCTATGCAAGCAGGCAGATATCTTGCTAGGTTTCACACCCTGGCCACACGAGAGGCAAGAGAAGAAGGCGGGGTGGGGGGGGTGTCTCTACAGTATTTCAGCTCCTCTATGTATCTTAGTAACTTTGAATTTCCCAGTGAGATCCCACTTCTGCCCGTCCTCACGCTAGTCAACAGATCAATGTGTTTCATGCATAAACACTCATTTTTGACACTCAGGGTACAAATGAACACAGGGTCGCTTGACTGAGATGTGGCCACTAGAAATACATGTAGTAGCTGCTTCCAAATCATGTTTCCAAATAATGCCAGCGGATCCCTTGCAGACTGTGTACTCTTGGGTGAAGCAACCAACTGCACCAGGACTTAGGGCTGTCCTTTACCAGCTTACTCCCAAGTTCTCACTGCCAAACCTGAAGTACGGCATGTCATAGTTCAGACTTGACAACAAGGGAGGCTCTCTTGACCCGGCTGTCTCGACGCGCTCGTCCCCAGTTGTATCTTGGTCCACGCTCTGCTTTCCATGACGGTTGAGCTGTGATTACTAACTGACCTTGGTCTAGGTTTCTTCTCCCAAGGTCAGAGCATGGTCCTCCACTAGAACACAGCCCCAGAAAACCATCTCCAACCCCTTGCAGAGTCTACCCATTTGGGATCATGCTCCTGGGAACTAAGCATAGGTTCTTAAGACGTGGGGAGTTGCAATTTCTGATTTTTTATCAAGCTGCTAATTAAGTTCCTTTCATTATGATCCATGTTGGCAGCTCTTTGCTCATGATATAGAATCAGAAGCAGGCAACTGAGCCAGAGCAGGATGTAGTGGCCGCAGTGGGACACATGGTCTAAAAGGAATAGTCGATATTGTTAGATCCAGGTGGATCCCAACCTACTATCACATGCAAAGCACATAACAGCTGGATAACCTTGGGCTTCAACCAGCCCGGATGAAGCAAGTATCTCTGCCACAGGCTAAGTGACGTCGAATTACACAACCAAGAACGCATTCCTGGATTTCCTGTCATGGCTCAGCAGTAAGGAACCTGACTAGTATCCATGAGGACATGGGTTTGATTCCCTGGCCTTGCTGAGGGGGGTTAAGAATCTGGTGCTGCCTTGAGCTGCAGCACGGGTTGCAGAAGCAGCTTGGATTCAGAGTTGCTGTGGCTGTGAACTAGCCTGAGAACTTCCATATGCGGTGCGAAGGCAGCCCCCCCCCCCCAAAAAAAGAATGTATTCCTTCCACTTAAACTCTGGCCGTAACTTGAAATGCAAATAACCCCAAAGGGTAGCATCTGAAGTCAGGCAATAGGCCAATGGGGAGACAGACTTTGTGGAGGGTGGGGAATGGGACAGAGGCCGTTCTCTCTGGCCCTCAAATCAAACTCGGTATTTGCCTATTTGCTCTGCTGGCTTGCAAGATCTGCACTGATAAGGAAAGAGAAGCAAATCCTCTTACTCTGACACATCCAAATAACCTTGTGATAAGGGATCAAAAGGCGTTCAGGTGGATTTGTACTCCGCAGGTATAATATTTGCCTTGTCTGATTTGTCATCGTGCGCAAACACTGGCTATTTCTTTTATGGTCAGTGGAAGGGCAGAAGCCCAAGCTCTGGCAGAGAGTAAATAACATATTCCTTAGTGACGGAAGAAGACATTAAAAGCTCATAGGCAAGGAGTCGCTGTGTGCAAAGCCCATCCTTCTGATTTACAGCAGTAAGGCTCGCGGCGCACGGCCCCTCCCTGTAATTGGAAGCTGGCCCTTCTTAAAATAGGAAAAGCGTAGTAGTTGTGCAGGCTTTCTTGCCATCTATTGCGTGTGAAAGTACACCTTTGAAAGAAAGAGGCATGAAAAAGTGACATTTCCAGCACACTAGGCTTAAGAGTGTGTTTATCTGCATTTAGCCCAAGACCCCTGCCTCAGAGGCAGCCCCAGGCAGGGCCCGGGGCCCTGTAAGGACCACTCCAGACTCTGTTTCCACATGCTCCACAACCACCGTGTAACCAACCTGTCCACCCATCACGACCGGCCCCAGGAGCGCTAACTGGGTTGGTCTGATCGCTAAATCCAGGTGTGGGAGGCGCCCCTCCTCTCCATCCTGTAGGGGTCAGATATATAAGAAATACATATTCCGGTCATCTGAATGATCAAATCACACACACATATGTATTACCTGTGTATTACCCCTTCAAATATCTCATCATGATGAAACTTCGGCTCCCTCCTAGGTATCTGCCTAATTTTACAAATCCTAACAGGCCTATTCCTAGCAATACACTACACATCAGATACAACAACAGCCTTCTCATCAGTAACACATATCTGTTGAGATGTAAATTATGGATGAATTATCCGCTACCTACATGCAAACGGAGCATCAATATTCTTTACTTGCCTGTTCATCCATGTAGGCCAAGGCCTATACTACGGATCCTACATATTTCTAGAAACATGAAACATCAGAATAATCCTACTACTCACAGTTACAGCAACAGCTTTCATGGGCTACGTCCTACCTTGAGGACAAACATCATTTTGAGGAGCCACTGTCATCACAAACCTACTATCAGCTATTCCCTGTATCGGAACAAATCTTGTAGAGTGGATCTGAGGAGGTTTCTCCGTCGATAAAGCAACCCTTACACGATTCTTCGCCTTCCATTTCATTCTGCCCTTCATTATCGCTGCCCTTGCAGCCGTACATCTTTTATTCCTACACGAAACCGGATCCAATAATCCTACTGGAATTTCATCAGACATAGACAAAATCCCATTCCATCCATACTATACCATCAAAGATATTCTAGGAGCTCTATTGATGATCCTAGCCCTATTAACCCTAGTACTATTCTCACCAGACTTACTGGGAGACCCAGACAACTATACTCCAGCAAACCCACTAAACACACCACATGTATATATATGTGTGTGTCTAAGATTTGTTATATATGTCTTATAAATCACAAAATCACAACCCCCTTCTTCTGGCAGACTGGGTAGCTGCTGCTTCTTTACCAGTAAAAGCTTTGCTCTCACCCCATTTTTATGCTTCCAGATAAATTTTATTAAGATGCCCAGCCACTCAGTTACCCCTGTTTTCCGACAGGGCCCTATCCAGAGTGGATCCTTGTTTCCTTGAAGCTCCCAAGTCACTTCACAGAATCCCAAATCCTGTAATGAAACTCTCCTGACACTCTCTTCCCGAGATGGCCCGCGGTTGCCCATGGTGTGTGGCCTCATTTGCTATCTCAAGCACCCATAAACCAACTTTGTTTGAACACAGATATGTTCCAGATGAAGAGCCTTGAACTAAGAGCCTCAACATCCACTAAAACCAAACCTAGAGTCATTCTGAATTAAAAATATAGGAGTTCCCCTTGTGGCTCAGCAGAAACAATCTGATTAGTATCCATGAGGTTAGGGGTTCGATCCCTGGCCTTGCTCAATGTGTTAACGATCTGGCATTGCCATGAGCTGTGGTGTAGGTCCCAGATGCAGCTCAGATCTGGTGTTGCTGTGGCTGTGGCATGCTGTGGCGTAGGCTGCCAGCTGTAGTTCAGACTTGACCCCTAGCCCAGGAAATTCCATATGCCACAGATATGGCCCTAAAAAGTAAAAACAAACAAAACCCACAAAAGAAACTATATATAAATATACAGGAACAAAACACCTAGTTCCCACTTCCTTTGAGGGTTGGGAAGCGCTGTCTTTAAATATAATTACAAAGTCTCCATTTCCTAGAGGGAGGGAAATTTTGTTTCAGATTTATGTTTTGCACTCAGGAATGTCACTGCCATCACACCACCACCATTTTTGATAAGAAGGCAAATGAGTCTTCAGTGATTCATTGGAAAAACCAAAAGAAAGGGATTATTTTCCACACTGGTATAGTGACTGCCTGAGGGATTTTTAAAGTATCTATATCTAGATTTATCATTTGTACCTCATATTCTCAAAAGCACTTAACCAAGTCACTGGTAGGTATAAATCTGTCATCATCACAATACAATGTCATTAAGTATCATGGTACAAGGGAACTCACACAACTAAGGGGCACAGAGGAAGGGAGTCCTGGTTGACATGGGGAGGGTGAGGAAACTGCCCAGAGAAGGTGGTGCTTTTGCAGAGCTGTGTAGTCATTAGCCAGGCATGTGACCTTCAAGGCATTCCAGGGAGAGGAAGCCACACTGGTAAAGAAAAGAGGTCAAGCTCTTTAGGCAAAATTTCCCCAGATCCGTTTGGTTCCCTTGAGAAACATTCTCGTCAGGCCGAGTAGATCTATTCTCACTTTTAGGAAACACATGATATATTTGCATACCAGTATATTTACATACAGTGTCTGGGGATTATTTCTATGTATTTCTCTCTTGAACTGGAGGGAATGTTCTTTTTCTTAAAATTTTTGGAGTCTTTTTTTGGGTCACTTTAGAGCCGCAGCCGTGGAAGATAGAGGTTCCCAGGCTAGGGGTTGAATCGGAACTGTTGCTGCCAACCTACGCCAGAGCAACAGCAATGCCAGATCCAAGCCGTGTCTGTGAACTACACCATGGCTCCCTCGGCAATGCTGGATCCATAACCCACTGAGCGAGGCCAGGGATCGAAAGCACATCCTCACCGATACTAGTCAGGTTCATTAACCACTGGGCCATGATGCAAACCCCTGGAACATTCTGTTTTTATTGTTGTTGTTGTGGTTGTTGTTGTTTTGTCTTTTCTAAATGTATACTTTAATTTTTGTTATTATTCTTTTTTTTAATAGTTATTTCCCCAATAAATTTTTTTTCTACTGTACCGCATGGTGACCCAGTTACACATACATGTACATGTTCTATTTTCTCCCATTGTCATGCTCCATCATAAGTGACTAGACATAGTTCCCAGGGCTACAGAGGAGGATCTCACTGCTAACTCATCCCATGGGCAATAGCTTGCATCTGTTAACCCCAAGCTCCCAAACCACCCCACTCCCTCCACCTTCCCTTTGGCAACCACAAGTCTATTCTCCAAGTCCATGATTTTCTTTTCTGTGTAAAAGCTCATTTGTGCCTTATATTAGATTCCAGATATAAGTGATATCACATGGTATTTCTCTTTCTGACTTACTTCACTCAGGATGAGAGTCTCTAGTTCCATCCATGTTGCTGCAAATGGCATTGTTTCATTCTTTTTGAGTAGTATTCCATTGTGTATATATGCCACATCTTCCTAAGCCAGTCATCTGTCGATGGACATTTGGGTTGTTTCCATGTCTTGGCTACTATGAATAGAGTTGCAATGAACACGCGTGTGCATGTGTCTTTTTTAAGGAAAGTTTTGTCTGGATATATGCCCAAGAGTGGGATTTCTAGGTCATATGGTAGTTCTATGTACAGATTTCTAAAGTACCTCCATACTAGTTTCCATAGTGGTTGTACCAGCTTACATTCTCACCAACAGTGCAGGAGGGTTCCCTTTTCTCCACACCCCCTCCAGCACTTGTTATTTGTGGATTTATGAATGATGGCCATTCTGACTGGTGTGAGGTGGTATCTCATGGTAGTTTTCATTTGCATTTCTCTAATAATCAGGGATGTTGAGCATTTTTTCATGTGCTTGTTGGCCATCTGTACATCTTCCTTGGAAAAATGTCTATTCAGGTCTTTTGCCCATTTTTCCATTGGGTTGTTGGCTTTTTTGCTGTTGAGTTGTATAAGTTGCTTATATATTCTAGAGATTAAGCCCTTGTCTGTTGCATCATTTGAAACTATTTTCTCCTATTTTGTAAGTTGTCTTTTCGTTTTCTTTTTTGTTTTCTTTGCTGTGCAAAAGCTTTTCAGTTTGATTAGGCCCCACTGGTTTATTTTTGCTCTTATTTCTGTTGCTTTGGGAGACTGACCTGAGAAAATATGCATAGGTTGATGTCAGAGAATGTTTTGCCTATGTTCTCTTCTAGGAGTTTGATGGAGTCTTGTCTTATATTTAAGTCTTCAAGCCATTTTGAGCTTATTTTTGTGCATGGTGTGAGGGTGTGTTCCAGTTTCACTGATTTGCATGCCGCTGTCCAGGTTTCCCAGCAATTCTTGCTGAAAAGATTGTCTTTTCCCCATTTTATGTTCTTGCCTCCTTTGTCAAAGATTAATTGACTATAGGTGTCTGGGTTTATTTCTGTTCCATGGGTCTGTATGTCTGTTTTGGTACCAGTACCACACTGTCTTGATGACTGTGGCTTTGTAATATTGCCTGAAGTCTGGGAGAGTTAGGCCTCCTTCTTGGTTTTTGTTCCTCAGAATTGCTTTGGCAATTCTGGGTCTTTTGTGGTTCCATGTAAGTTTTTGGATTGTTTTTTCTAGTTCTATGAAAAATATCATGGGTAAATTGATAGGGATAGCATTGAATCTGCAGATTGCTTTGGGTAGTATGGCCATTTTTACAGTATTAATTTTTCCAACCCAGGAGTGTGGAATATCTTTCCATTTCTTTACCTCTTCTTTAATTTACTTGATTAATGTTTTAGAGTTCTCGGCATATAAGTCCTTTACCTCCTTGGTCAGGTGTGTTCCCAGGTATTTGATTTTTTGGGGTGCAATTTTAAAAGGTATTGTATTTTTGTATTTCTTTTCTAATATTTCATTGTTAGTATACAGAAATGCAACTGATTTCTGAATGTTGATCTTATATCCTGCTACTTTGCTGAATCTGTTGATCAGTTCAAGTAGTTTTTGGGTTGAGTCCTTAGGGTTTTCTACATATAGTATCATGACATCTGCATACAGTGACATTTTTACCTCTTCTCTTCCTGTTTGGATGCCTTCTATTTCTTTTGTTTGTCTGATTGCTGTGGCCAGGACTTCCAGTACTATGTTGAGTAACATTGGTGAGGGTGGACATCCCTGTCTTGTTCCAGATTTTAGTGGGAAGGATTTCACCTTTTCTCCATTGAGTATTATATTTGCTGTGGGTTTGTCATAAATGGCTTTGATTATGTTCAGGAATGTTCCCTCTATACCCACTTTGGCGAGAGTTTTGATCATGAATGGATGTTGGACTTTGTCAAATGCTTTCTCTGCATCTATTGAGATGATGATATGGTTTTTTACTTTTCTCTTGTTAATGTGGTATATGACATTGATTGATTCGTGTATGTTGAACCATCGTTATGCACCTGGGATGAATCCCACCTGGTCGTGATGTATGGTCTTTTTTATGTGTTGCTGGATTTGGTTGGCTAAAATTTTGTTGAGAATTTTTGTGTCTATATTCATCAAAGATGTTGGCCTATAGTTTTCTTTTTTGGTGGTATCTTTGTCTGGTTTTGGAATTAGGGTGATGGTGGCGTCATAGAATGTCTTTGGGAGTATTCCTTCTTCTTCAACCTTTTGGAAAAGTTTAAGGAGGATGGGTATATGTTCCTCCTTGTATGTTTGGTAGAATTCACCTGTGAAGCCCTCTGGTCCTGGACTTTTATTTGTAGGGAGTGTTTTTATGATATATTCAATCTCATATCTAGTGATCAGTCTGTTCAGTTGATCTATTTCTTCTTGATTCAGTTTTGGCAGGCAGTAAGTCTCTAAAAAGTTGTCCATTTCTTCCAGGTTGTCAAATGTGTTGGCATATAGTTGTTCATAGTATTCTCTCATGGTTTTTTGTATTTCTGTAGTATCCATTGTGACTTCTTCTTTTTCACTTCTGATTTTGTTTATTTGGGTTTTTTCTCTCCTCTTCCTGGTGAGTCTAGTCAGAGGTTTATCAATTTTGTTTACCTTTTCAAAGAACCAGCTCTTGGTTTTATTAATTTTCTCCATTGTTTTTTGAATCTCTATTTTATTGATTTCCTCTTGGATCTTTATGATTTCCTTCCTTCTGCTGACGTTAGGTTTTGTTTTTTCTTTTTCTAACTCATTTAGGTGGTGGGTTAAGTTGTCAATATGAGATTTTTCTTTTTTGAGGAAGGCCTGTATTGCTATGAATTTCCCTCTGAGCACTGCTCTTGCAGCATCCCATGGATTTTTGAGTGGATGTGTCTTCATTATCATTTGTTTCGAGGTATTTTTAAATTTCCTTCTTGATTTCCTCACTGACCCATTGGTTTTTTAGTAGCATGTTGTTTAGTCTCCACGTAGTCATTTTTTTCTCATTTCCTGTGGTTGATTTCTAGTTTCATGTCATTGTGGTCAGAGAAGACGGAACATTCTTTTTTTTTTTTTTTTTTTTTTTTGCCTTTTGAGGGCCACTTCCTGTGGCATATGGAGGTTTCCATGCTAGGGGTTGAATCAGAGCTGTAGCCACCAACCTAAGCCAGAGCCACAGCAAAGTGGAATCTGAGCCACATCTGCAACCTACACCACAGCTCACGGCAATGCCGGATCCTTAACCCACTGAGCAAGACCAGGGATCGAACCTGCAACCTCATGGTTCCTAGTCGGATTCATTAACCACTACACCAGGACGGGAACTCCAGATGGAACATTCTTGATAGCAGTTTGAAGTTTATGAGACTTAGAAGAAAGCTTTAGTGTCAGATTGAACTAGAACTGCCATTTATTTACCATACAACTTAAGAAAGCATTTGGCAGTCAAAACAGGTACTCTGAAATAATTTTGAATGGATATATAAAGTCATTTCACTCCTTTGAGCTTTAGTGTCCTTGTGAATAAAATAAAGATCATATTTACATGGAAGCAGGAAGACCACAGAGGGACTAACAGAATAATCCATAGAAGTAATGACAGTGGCTAGCATTCAGAGAAGCAGATGGATTCAGCATGTCTTCTGCAGGAAGAGTCCTTAGAACCTTCTAATGGCTCAGATATGAGAGAGAAGGAAAAATGAAAAAACAAAAAAGACTCCATCCTATTTTTGACTTTCAATTCCAAGTGCCACTTAGTGATGTGGGAAAGACTAGGAGGCAGGTTGCTAGGCAAAGGTATCTAGTAATCAGCTAGATACGAGTCTGGCATTTAAAAGAGCTGAATATTCACAAATCTGAGACTTTTCACCCTATAAATGACACTTAAATGAGACACGTGGCACTACCTAGGAAGAGTATAGATTGGAAGGAGATGGGGCTCCAGTACATATCCTTGGGAACATTCCAACGTTTAAGAGCCAGGCAGAAGAGCAAGAGTTAACAAGAGACTAGGAGCACAATGGGTATGAGCAATTGACCATAATGACGTAAAAGGACAATCAGGAGAAAGCAGTACCACAGAAGCCGGGGAGAAAAAGTGATTGAAAGAGGAAAGCATGTCCATCTATACTAAATACTACCTAGACATCAGGTGAGGCAAAGATAGGGGAGGAATGTGGCACAGTGGGGGCCACTGGGAACTCTGATGAGCAGTGATGAGCAGGGTGCCACTGTGCAATGAACCCAGGAACTTGGGACAACTCTCCAAAGAGGTTTGTTTGGGGAAGGCAAGGAGGAGAAAGGGAGTGGTAGCTACAGGGAAGTTGTCAAGAGAGGTCTTTGCGGTTCTGTTCTGTATTGTATTCAAGAGTGGAGCCCCTTTTGTTTCGTGTTGGAATGATCTGGTACAATGCAAAAAACTAATGATGCCAAAGAGAGAGGGAACACTGATATGAAGTAACTCTTTTTGAGAAGGGAGAGCATGGGTGGTGTGTGATTGATAGAAGCAGGGATGGTGTGTGATTGATAGAAGCAGGGATGGTGTGTGATTGATAGAAGCAGGGATGGTGTGTGATTGATAGAAGCAGGGATGGTTTATTCACCTGCAGGGCAGGTGAAGAGTTTAGGTTCATGGCCTGTAGGTTGGTGAATTTAGTTCAGTGAAGGGGATGGAATGCCTATCTCATTGTA
Source organism: Sus scrofa (assembly GCF_054392235.1). NCBI lineage: Eukaryota > Metazoa > Chordata > Mammalia > Artiodactyla > Suidae > Sus > Sus scrofa. The sequence goes on from NC_139393.1 coordinate 73,487,060, forward strand.
TCTAACATCTCTTCGAACTTTAGGGCAAGGTCATCTGTTGGGAGTGAGGGGGGCATCTAGGGGAAGCATGATGTTTGAGTAGAAAGGGCAATGTATTGAAAAGTCACTCTGGGGACTGGGAAAGAAGCTTCTAGGGATCTCTAATGAGATGAGCAAGCAGCAGTCTATGCCCAAAGGAAATGTATGGACATGCATTAAAGTGAGACAAACACCTGAAATTGTGTGCTTTGCCAAGCCAATGTCTGGCTACTCAGCCACAGGAATGAAATAAGTGGATATTTGGTTTCTCCAGGATTGGTATTGACCAGGCTGGCAGGAGGAGCAAGGGGATTAAAGGTGTTGGCAAAAAAAGGGGGAATACGATGGGGGAAGATGGCGAGGGCTGGAGAAATGTCTGGTATATGTTTGAATGACTTAGGACAGTGAAAACTTCAGAAAGGAAAACACGCATTGCTATTGAGTGCGTAACCAACTCTACATACATGCATTTGTGTTTTCTACTGCGTCGCCTGAAGCTTGACGTTCTCACCTGCCCCCTCTCTGCCTGTACTTGTGAAAGCTGCACGTCTCCTCTGGATGGGTTGAAGTAACCAAGGAGACGGAAATGATTCTCGCAAAGACCTCAAATGGCATTTTCAGGGATGCAGTCCCAGCTTCTTGCTGAAATGGCTTTATAAACGATAGGTTTGCAGGATCAGGAAGCCTATCCCCTAAAGGACTCAGGAGCAGAGTGTGAGAGTGGGGATAAGTGAGGTTAGAGGTCAAGACCTAGAGACGGAATCAGAATGGCCTCCACTTCTCTTTGTTTTTTCTTGCTGTCTGAACCCCCAAGGGAAAGTTTGTCTGCTGCTTTTCCCAGGTTTCCTGGCTTCTCTCCCTGGCCCCGGGGAACAGTGGTTGAACCCCAGCTCTCTTTTTGACAACACCTTGTGTGAGTCATGCAAGACTCCAGATTCCTGTTGACTCTAAAAATCATCAGGAACCTTGCATTACTCTCCATGGCTAATTTTGTCTTCCTTTCCCAACAGATGTTTGCTGGTTTTTAAATGCCCTTCAGCAGACAAGACCCTCACAAAGAAAAACAGCAAACACTTAGGCATCTCTGTCTCTATTTGGAAGGATCTTGAGTGAAGGGAGAGGGCCTCCTGCCTGGGGGCACCTTTGCCTTCCACTTAGCCTGACTATTAAGTGCGCCAGCGCAGGTAACAGCTTTGTTTCAGAGCCTCTGAGCGCCATGACTGCATCAGGACAGCTGTGGTTGGAGGGCCCAAGACTGCCACACAAATACCTTTGCTGTTCCTGAGGAAATGGTGTATGAATTGGGTTTTTCAAGACCAAGAAAGAGAAGGCTAAAAGGTGCTTTAACTTACAGCCTTCCAGTATAGGAAAGTGGGTGTTTTTTCCCCTCCTAAGGAGAAAAATAGCTTTAAGTGCCTACAACAAAGTATGAAATAGTCAACTTAGAAGAGGACATGTTTCCGGGAGTCATGAAAGAGCATCTCCTAATTGTTGCCCCTTCTAGAAACACGCAGTGCTCCTGAACAGATCGGCAATGCCTCTGTCTCTGGATCTGTAGATACAGGTGTTTGAGGAGCCCTGCTCTTTCCCTTTCTGAGAGCAGAGAGCAGGGCCGTGCGCTCTGCCTGGCCTCCCCTCGGTGCCTCTTTCCCAGGGCACTTAATATATGGGGCAGCATCCAGTTACTCCGTGGTTGTGGTGGGCTCCTCCTGGAATGCTCATCTGCCTCTGTCCATAGCCATGACCTAACTGTCCCCTCCAGGAGAGAGAGAGAGAGAGAGAGAGAGGGCTGGGACCTCTAGGCATCAAACACGAGGCCCTACAGATGAGAAAACTGAGATCCCAAGACTCGAAGTCATTTGCCCAAGACCTCTGCAGTGCATTTCTGAAATCTTGAACACTTGCAGCTTCTCCTTTCTCAGAGCCTCTCTCTGCCTGGTCTATTTGTTCCAGTTTGATGGCAGCTTTATTCAGGTGATAATAGAAGAACCCTGCTGTTTTATGAGAGGCTAATCCAAGCCCCATGTGGATACCATTCTTTTAGGTTGAGTGGTTTATGGCTCTGATAATAGGAGGTAGATTATTGTTCTGAAAACCCAAAGGCCTCCTTTCATTCCCACATGCTCACTTTAAGCAGAAGCCTCAGAGGGAATCTGAGGCTGAGATGGGCTGACCCATGTTCCAAGCAGAAACCAGCAGGATGAAGTGAGGAAGTCACCTGCAATTGTTGGGACGGGTTCTTTTTCCTTTTATTTGAACTTTTAAAGGAGTTACAACCAGGGTGATCAACAATCCTATTTTTCCCCCCAGGACTTTCCCAGTTTTAACATGGAAAAGTCAAACATTCTGGAAAAAACATCAATCCTGAGCAAACCGAAAGGTGAGAAACCCTAATTAAAACCTCAGCTGCAAGAAATGACGGACAGACAAAACGGGCCGGTAAACAGAAAGCAGAAGTTGGTTAAAAATTGGTTTATGGTCCCTAGGTATTTGAAGCCATTCTCATACTTTTCCTGGTGAGAGAATGGGCCCTTTTGAAGGTCCAAGAAAATAACCTAAAGGTCCATTAAATGGGGACTAGTTAAATAAAAATTGGAACCTCAATCTCTAAAACATAAGACAGACTTAAAAACTAAGAGAGTAACTTCCAAGACTGGAGGGGGGAAAAAAGCCTGTCTTCTGCATATATATATACACTATTTGGGGAAGGGTATTCTGTTAATTTTCTATTCCTGTGTAACAATGTTATTACACACTTAGCAATCAGAATAATGTACATTTATCATCTTACAGGGTTTTTTGTGGGTCAGGAATCAGGGCTTGGCTTTGCTAGGCTCTCTCCAAAGCCACCACCTAAGTGGTGCACAGGAAGGCCTGTGTTCTCATCTGAACGTGTGACTGGGGAAGGATCTGTTTTCAGACTCACATGGTTGTTGGCAGAAGTCACTGCCTTGTGGTTAAGATCAAGGGCTTTACTTTCTCACTGACTGCTGGGGCCGGAGGGTCCACTCTCAGCTCCTAGAGGCTGCCTGCAGCTTTTTGCCACATGGGGTTCCCTAGCATGGCTGTTTGCTTCCTCAAAGCCAGCAAGGAAGCAGGAAACTCAAGCAAGACGAGTGCTACAATCTTATATAACGTAATCATGCAATCAGGTGGGGATGGACTTTTCATTACTGTTCACAGTTGTTTGTTTTTTGCCAAGTGCACAAACTATTTTTTCACTAAAATAAAACGCACAACAACAACACAATTTCACTAACCAGTGAAGAGAATAAAATATAAGACAAGAGACAAAGCGTTTCATTCACTTGACAGTTGTCATCACAACCTCTTACTCCATCACTGTATGTGCTCAGTGATGGCCCAGTGCCAGGGCCTGGCCGAGGCTTCCGTATAATGCACCTGTATGTGAAAATCAAGGTGTGTCTTCTGGCAACTTTAACACTGGAAAGAAACTCTACTGTATCTCTTAAATAGAGTCAATAGATTGGAGAGAACATATTGGGATAAGTGGTCCATTCAGCATTAACGAGTCAAGGAGGCCAAGTCCATTTATGTATAAGAGGAGACTAGGAGCTCACGGATAGCTGGGCACTGGGATGGACTAAGAGACAGCCTGGAAAACAATCCCTTAAACCCCCGAGGTGGTCCCCAGACCAGCTGCATTGGCATCACCTGGAGACTTGATAGAAATGCAGAATTTCTGTCCCTATCCCAGATCTACTGCAGCAGAATCTGCACTTTAAAAATATTCAAGTGCATTTTAAAGGTTGAGAAGGTTTGGGCTAGACTACTCCACACTAGAGTCCAAGACATGACCCAGAAAAACGCACCCACATTTTCATAGGAAATATTTATACAGGAATGCTTATTAGAATATTGTTTATAATAGATTTAAAAACTGGGCACATAAAACTAACTGATTATCTGTAGGGAACTGAAAAGTAAATTACTGGGTATTTATCAAAGGAACACTATAGGAAGTTAAAATGAGCAAACTATAGCTATGTATCATGAATATGCAAATTAAATCCTACAAAGATAACGGTGAGCCCAAACAAAACAAAAATTACCAAGTTCTAGAAAGGAATATATAATACCATTTACATAAAGTTCAAAGATTTGGTGTATGGATCCGTACGTAAGTAGTGAGATAAGTCATAGAATGAAAAACACCAAATTTAAGACAGTGGTTTCATCTGGGACACGAAGAAAGAGAAGGAGAAGGGGGAAGCAAACAGGGCCTTTTTCAGCAGGTATGCTTCATGCTGGGTGGTGAATACATAGATGTAATTATATTTTCCCTGGTTTTTTATATACTCGAAACATCTCGTGATAGAAAAGAAAAAAAATATTCAGCTTTCCTAGAGGATGTCAAGCTCTTCAAAATACAAATGCTGATTTCTAACCTGACTAGCAGTGGGTGGGGTCCCCGTTGCTCCATGGCCTCACACAGTCGCTGTCGGTCAGACTTCTGCTTTTTGCCCATCTGTTAGGCAGGTGCAAGACAGCATCTCACTACTGTTTAATCCTTCCTTCTTCCCTTAGAAGGAGATGTGCTTATTGACCATGGACTTTCCTGTTCTGTGCACCACGGCTACACATCCCTTGCACAGGTTTTCTATTTATTTGTTTTTCTTTATTGATTTGTAAAAAACACTAATTAAGAGCACTAAGAATGCAAGTTGACATCCTTTTTCTGCTTAGGTTGCAAGTAGCTAATTCTCTGAAACCAGAGAAAGCAAAGCCTAATGGGAGATATGAGATTCTGGCTACAAATCTACAAAACGGGTCACTTTTGAGGTCTACCACCCAACGTCTTATGGTATTAAAGTTATAAATTGTATATGTATAACTTTATATAAAAGCATATAAAGTTTTATAAAGTTATAAAGTTGTAAAGTCTAACCCGAGTTAATGTCACTCTTCTTGAATTTAAAAATATAATAAAAGCAAATATATATATAATAAAGGCAATCAATTACCCAACTAAATGCAGAAGATTAGCAATTCTATATATTTCTCCATGGTAACTTTGTTTTAACTCGCAGAACCACACAATTTTATTTTTTCTGCTATTTTTAGAGGAAAAAAAAGAAAATGATGTTACAAATGAGCAAAATTTGAGATTTTCCCAGCAAGCTAAAATTTGTCTCTTTTTTTTTTTTTTTTTGCCTTTAAGAAAATGTCAATCTATCGAAATTACTTAATGGAAGAAATGCTTTTTTGTGTTTGATATTTACTTCTGCAGCTGTCACTGTTTATATCTTTTTTAAAAAAGACAGATTTACTCATTTAAACTTAGAGGAAAAAAAAAAATGGAGTTCCCGTTGTGGCGCAGTGGTTAACAAATCCGACTGGGAACCATGAGGTTGTGGGTTCGGTCCTTGCCCTTGCTCAGTGGGTTAACAATCCGGTGTTGCCGTGAGCTGTGGTGAAGGTTGCAGATGCGGCTCAGATCCCGTGTTGCTGTGGCTCTGGTGCAGGCCGGTGGCTACAGCTCCAATTGGACCCCTAGCCTGGGAACCTCCATATGCCGCTGGAGCAGCCCAAGAAATAGCAAAAAAATAAAATAAAATAAACTTAGAGGAATCAGTTTCTTTAGAATGCTGGGAAGTCCTTGTGCTCAAACGATTAAGAAACCTCATGTGATGAATGTTGCTTAGAAAATTTGTGGTTGCAGCCCAAAGAGATCTGTAGTTCCATTTATAATGGGAAAGGGGGGATCTCGTTGGTGAGTGAGTGAGGCCTATTGTTTTAGGTAATAATGAGCTTTCACTCAGCCCCCCAGTGTAAATGGGATTTTTAAGCACTGCAAAACAGAAACCACATAGACATGTTTTACTCCTTCAATCCGAGGTCTGATCCTCTATCCAGAGACTGGCTGTCTTGCTCTAAGAATTTAGATGTGGCTAAAACCTTCAAGGAAACTTGGTCAGTAGGCCAGTCATGTTTATGTTCATCCTCTACTACCGACCAGTGATGGGTTTTGTTTCGTTTGTTTGTGTGTGTATATATATATATTTATGAATCCATGGTTTTAAACATATTTACTGTATGTTCTGGACTGAACTGTTTTCCCCAAATTCAGGAGCTGAAATCTTACCTCCTGCTGTGATAGTGTTAAGAGGCGGGGACTTGGGAAGGTAATGAGGACAAGATAAAGTCATGAGAAACTCATGGACGTGGAGAACAGACTTGTGGTTGCCAAGAGGGAGGGGGAGGGAGGGGGGTAGCCTGGGAGTCTGGGGGTAGTAGATGCAAACTCTTACCTGGGAGTGGATAAGCACTGAGATCCTGCTGCACAGCACAGGGAACTATGTCTAGCGACTTGTGATGGAAGATGATGGAGGATAATGTAAGAAAAAGAATATATGTGTATGTGTGTGTGTGTGTATATGTATGACTAGGTCACTTTGCTGTACAGTAGAAATGGACAGAATACTGTAAATCAACTATAATGGAACAAATAAAAATTAAAAAAAAGGCATGAGGGTGGAACCCTCATGAGTGGAATTAGTGCCCTTTTAAGACTCAGGAGGGTGCATGCTTCCTCTCTCTGCTCTCCATGATGTGAAGACAGGAGGAGAAGTCAGCAGTCTGCAAACTGGAAGAGGGTCTCTGGAACTGCCCACGCTGGCACCTTAAATTTGGATTTCCAGCCCCCAGAGCTGTGAGAAATTTGTCTGACCCTAGTGGGATAGATGCCTCCAGAGCTGTGAGAATTTCTGTCTATAAGCTGCCCTATGTATGGTATTTTTGTTAGAGCAGCCTAAACAGGCTAAGGTACTGTGTTTTAATCCATCATTCTTATTAATGGTCAAATTTTCTTTGGGGAGTTGCCGTCGTGGCACAGTGGAAACAAATCCAACCAGAAGGTTGTGAGTTCAATCCCTGGCCTTGCTCAGTGGGTTAAGGATCCAGTGTTGCCATGAGCTGTGGTGTAGGTCACAGATGCAGCTCGGATCTGATGTTGCTGTGGCTGTGGTGTAGGCTGGCAGCTGTAGCTCCAATTCGACCCCTAGCCTGGGAACCTCCATATGCCACGGGTGCGGCCCTAAGAAAAAAAGAAAAAAAAATTTTTCTTTTGGCAGGTGGGAGCTACTTCAGATAGGCTCCTATAGGGTGAAACAATATTCCACACACATCCTCCCTTAGATCTAGGATAACATTTCTTAAAAGAGGCCTGGCTCCTTTAGGTATTAACAGACAACATCCTGGACTAAAGGTGTCATGGCAAATGGATCAGTTAATGTTTCTAATCTTTTTAGTGGGTAGAGCAGGAAATACATGCTTTTTAAATAAAAAAACACAACACAAATTCATAGTTCAAACCAAAGCCTGTGAAGTTTTCATTTAACCTCATTAATTTTATATCCGAATCTCCTTTCAACTCTGCTGAGAAGCTCACATAACTACTTACCTGATATTGTTCACAAAACATACAGAAAAGTCTCAGAATATTCATACTAACGTTTCCTCTAACAAAACGCTAAAAACAGTATACGAAATTTTTTTCCTTAGTGCCTCCATGTCTCCCACTAAGGTCAGACAATCAATTTGTTGTTTTTTAAAGCCACTTGGAATAACTCTTTGGTGTGGTTTTATTACCAAATACATATATAGTTAAGGTCGTGAATTTTATTTTACTTTTAATGCTAAATGATTACCCTTCAATTTATTTAAATGTTGTTGAAACAAACTATATACACGGCTCCAAAGTAAAAATTACTTGAGGTATGTTCAAAGCAATCTCACTCATAACCTCCCTCTCCTCTCTTTGCCCTTAAATCAGTCTGGACCTTGTACTCAGAATGGTCTCTTCAAAAGGCAGATCCTGTTGCCCTGCTCCCTCCCTGCCTCCCTGCTTGAAAGCATTTGCTCATCTCCCCAGTCGCTCATGATGGGCAGCCGGTCTCTGCATCATCAAGCCTTTGCTCACCTCCCAGCCTCATCCTCCACCCTTACTCTTTTTTTTTTAATTATTATTCTTTTTTTAGGGCTGCACCCACACATATGGAGATTCCCAGGCTAGAGTTCAAATCAGAGCTACAGCTGCCAGCCTATGCCACAGCCACGCCAGATCGGAGCCATATCTGTGACCTAGACCTACACCACAGCTCACGGCGATGCTGGATCCTTAGCCCAGTGAGGGGGGCCAAGGATTGAACTCAAGGCCTCAAGGACTAGTTGGGTTCGTTATGGTTGAGCCACAGCAGGAACTCTACTATCCGAACTGTTGATGCTCCAACTACAACAGAATTCATTCAGAGCCTTGAAAGTACCAAACTCAGTAGCGCTTCGGGGTTTTTGCCAATCTCATTCCCTCTGTCTGAAACACTCCCATTGCCCACAGTCTGTATGTGGGTCTGTCTAAATCTTACTCACCCTGTGGGGTCAGCCGATCGCTACTGTCTCCAAGAAGTCTCTACCTGGACGAGAGTCCTCTTGTGTGTGCCCAGGGCCGCCCTCATACGCAGCAACCAACACACTGTTACATGGATAATTGCCTGCTCATGTGTCTTCGTCCTCCACTGAAGTGTAAGCTCTGTTAGGAGACAGGCTTTGTCTTTTTGGTTCCTTTTGTTCAGCACTTTATCCTCAGAGCTGAAAACTTTTCCTGACTCTAGCCCAGATGGTTTCTTTGTGAGCAGCCAGGTGTTTTGTGCAGTCTACACACTGAACAAACATCCACAGCAACCCTGCCTGGCACAAAGTATTTGCTCATTAACTGTCTGTTGAATTAATTTTAATTATCCCTGGTTTTGACACTGACTTGCTTAGAGAGGTACTGCTAATCCTCTTTTTCTCTCTAGATTTCTTTTTTAGTGTTTTAGAGCCTCCTTTAACAATTAGATTCCCGGAAGATGGCTGCACTACCAGTTTGCAGAAAACAAACGCAGACCTGCTGTATGACTTCACATGGGAAGGCACACAGCCCGCTCTGTGTCACCAACATGCCCCGATCTATCAACAGAAGACAGGCTTGGGCTTTTTACTTGGAATTTGCCTTCTTCTATTCTTAGCTCAAGGAATAAGCGGGTAGAAGAGAGGACACAGCTGGAACCATTCGTGTTTGTTCTAAGGCAGGCCCTGAACTTCACCTACTCCAAAGCGTGGGAGAATTTGGAAGTGTAACGTTTACAATCACTCCTAGGCAGTGTGAGCCCCATGGTTCCTCTTGTTAAAGCTCCTCCTGGGGCGAATCTGCACTGCTGGAACCCAGGACTGCCTCTTCTGGAGGAGGCCCGAGTGCGCAGCGCAGGTTGGGAGAAGACCCTCTCCACGCGCAGAGAACGTTTAGAATAATCGAGGGAGTCAGTCATTGGAGCACAAAGCCTCCTCTTTCCTACACTGTTGAAAGAATTGTCAAAATACCGCTTTTGTCATAATTAAGGTTCTTCAGAACCCCGAGATACTCACTGGGAATGCTTCCTCCCACGTTCCACCGCAACAAAGCTCTTCTCAGCAATGGAAGTGAGGGGGCCCCTTCTCATGCCACGTCTACAGAAAGGGCAGCTATTCCATCAGCCTCTGGGAGGGTCCACTGCAGGCCCTCTCTACAAGATACTTCAGAACTGGAGGGATCGCCTTGGTAAGTGTTTTTGAAACCGTGTTTAAAGAACAGGAAGAAAAATTTAAGTACATGGGAAGAATGTGGACTCAAATCTCTCTCTTCTTCAAAAATTCTTTCCGAGGATCCTTGTATCGCTTCCTAAAGTATTTATACGAGTAAATATCTTGCCTTATCATAAAGAAAGTCTAGGATGACACAGTCAAACAAAGTCATGTCTAAAAAGATAAAAACTCTCAGTGGATACTGAGGGGGCCAGTTGCCCTTCAACATTTACATCTGTAAACATCTGTAAGTAAATATTAGTGAAAGCAGCTTTTCATTGACTTCAAGTACTGGGCAAATACATGACCATGGAAATAATTCTCTGAAGAACAGACTTAAAGATTTGTGTTGAGAAAAAACCAAGAGTGACTCTTTTACATGATGGTAAAAAGCAGGAGCAAAGCTCCCAGGTTCTCCAGAAAATTCACTTTTCATTTTCTGAACTTATCAGGTTTTATAAAAAACAATTTTAATTGTCTAATTGACATGCAATAAACTGTACCTCCTTAACGTGTAGGATTTGATGACTCTGGATATGAGTTGGCATAAAGTTTATACACCTATGAAACCATCACCAAGCTAAGAGACATAGCCAGACCTCCAAGGATTCCTCAAGTCCCCTGGGGATTTGTTTTTAAAACAAACAAACAAACAAACAAAAAAAAACAAAAAACCCACTTAACACAAAATCTGTCCACATAACACACTGCTGAGTGTGTGATGCGGTACTGTTGACTCCAGGCACCATGCTGCACAGCACTTCTCTACAACTATTCATCTTGCATAACTGACCCTGTATACCAACTGAACTACTCCCCCGTTTCTCTTTCTCCCTGGCCCCTGGTACCCGCCATTCTCTTCTCTGCTTCTTTGAACTTGACTATTTAGCTGATTGGTCAAAGTGGGATCGTTCAGTACGTATCCTTCTATGATGACGTGACTTCACTCCAGGCTCGTTCATGGTGTCACAACTGGCAGGATTTCCTTCTTTTTAAGGCTGAAAAATAGTCCATTGTGTGTATATATACACCATATTTTCTTTATCCATTTATTATTATTATTATCTTTTTAGGACTGTACCTGTTGTATATGGAGGTTCCTAGGCTAGGGGTCAAATCAGAGCTGTAGCTCCTGGCTACACCATAGGCACAGCAATGCCAGATCCAAGCTGCATCTGCAACCTATACCACATCTCATGGCAACACTGGATCCTTAACCCACTGAGTGAGGCCAGGGATCAAAGATGCATCCTCATGGATACTAGTCAGATTCGTTTCCGCTGAGCCACGATGGGAACTGCTCTTCATCCATTTTTATGTTGATGGAAATTTTGGTTATTTATGTAACTTGGCTATCGTGAACAGGACTGCAATGACCCAAATACGCAAATATCACTTAGAGACCCTGATTTCAGTTCTCATTGGTATACACCCCAAATGGGGATACTGGATCATACAGTAGCTCCGTTTTATCTTTTTGAGGAGCCTCCATATTGCTTCCATAGCGGCTTTATCAGCACACATTCCCATCAAGTACAAGAACTGTCTTTTCACCATAGTCTCACCAACACGTGTTGCACTTTTTGTCTTGAGGTTTTTTTGGGGAGGGGAATTAAATCAGAGAAGTTCTTTATTTAAATGAGCCTTTTTGTAAAGAGAAGATTTCTTTTTTATGGTTTCCTAGACTTTCAACACTTCATTTTTTCACCCATTCTTTTTCAGTTCCTTTTCCCATTTAGGTTATCACCGAATACTGGGTAGAGTTCCCAACGCTATGCAGCAGGTTCCCACTGACCGTTTGTTCCATATGCAATAGAGTGCGCATTTTTTAATAACAGCTATCCTAACTGGTGTGAGGTGATAGCTCACTGTGGTTTTGCTTTCTGTTTTTTTCTTTTTTCCCCTCTTTTTAAAAAAAGTTTTATTGTTGAAGTATAGGTGATTTACAATGTTGTGATAATTCCTGCTATACAACAAAGGGATTCCATTATACATACACATATCTCCACTCTTTTTCAGATTCTTTTCCCATATAGATCATCACAGAATATTGGGTAGAGTTCCCCGTGCAGTTCCTTGTTGGCCAATCATTCCATGTACCACAGTGAGCATATGCCAGACCTAAACCCCATTCCATCCCTCCCCCCACCTGTCCCCTTTGTTTCCAAATTTTATGTCTGTTTCTGTTCTGAAAATAAGTTCATTTGTATCTTATTTATAGATCCCAGGTATGAGTGACACATGATGTTTTCTGACAGAGGAATGATTTAAAAAAATGTGGTATATACACAAAGATACACACAATGACTATTACTCAGGTATAAAAAAGGATGAAATAGTGTCACTTGCAACAACATGCATGGACCTAGAGATTATCATGCTAAGTGAAGTAAGTCAGACAGAGAAAGATACTCACTATGGTTTTAATTTGCATTTCTCTGGTGATCAGTGATGCTAAGTGTCTTTTGCAGGGGGGATTGCTTTTTTTTTAGGGCTGCACCTGCAGCATATGGAAATTCCCAGGCTGGGAGTTGAATCAGAGCTGCAGTTCCCAGCCGATGCTGCAGCCACAGCAACGCCAGTTCTGAGCCACATCTGCAACCTACACCACAGCTCACAACAACACCAGCTCCTTAACCCCTGAGCGAGGCTGGGGATCGAACCCAGCATTCTCATGGACACTAGTCCAGTTCTTAAGACGCTGAGCCACAATAGGAACTCCTAAGTGTCTTTTATACACCTGTCAGCCATTTGCATGTTTTCTTCAGAAAATGTCTATCCTTTGTCTATTTTTAATTGGTATTTGGTTGCTTTTGTTGTTGCTATTTTTTGTTTGTTTTTTTGCTATTGAGTTGTATGAGTTAGTGTAATCTGTAGGGCACCTTGGATTTTCTAATAAAAATTTTGGATATCCCATGAAGAATTTTCAAAGTCTACGTTTTTTTTTTTTCACATCTAATTATTTCCCTGATTCCACATTCATAGAAAATGTACCTTAGTGTCTCTGCTTCTCATTTTGTTTGAGTACACTACAAAGAGAATGAAATTTTAATAACTACTATTATTACGTGTTTCCATGTAATGAGGCTATTTCCATGTTCCTACAGATGGCCTGGAATAACTAAACACTATTACAACCAGGTCTTGTCCATGTGGAGTGTCTCTACTAGTTTCTTTGATCTCTAGTGATACAATATTGTTATTTTGATATTCATTTTTGTAATCAACTTTATGCCACACTGGAAATTTACTAGAATCTTAATCCATTCATGTGTTTTTCAGAGCAGCACAGGGAGAAAGGTTTTGATGGTGGAGTGCTGCCTCTTAGAAGTTGAATAAATAGATCTGGGCAGACCATTATTAGTTACTAGCTGGGACCTCAAAGACAGTGATGCAAAGTTGACCTTGGAAATAGTCCTGGTGCCTGTTTATCTCTTCAGCTTATCTCCTATCACTCCTCCACACATATGTACTCTGTTCTGAGTTTACAATCCATTTCCCTAATGTATCACATTCTTCCTTGTCTCTGTACCTCCAAACAGTGTTAACAGTTCAAGAAAAAGATACGGTAGCCTGGACTAGGAGGGGATCAGAGTGGATGGAGAGTAAGTAAGTGTGATCAGGAAAGGGGTCAAAGAACTGCAGGAACTGGTACCCATCTAAACACCTTGTGATGGTGTAAAAGGTCCTGTCTGCTCCTACATCATCTCTTCCCATTGCCATGGGAACCCTCCATGCACTATAGTCTGTCCCTGGTTCTACACCTATTCACCTCTAGGTGCTCTGTTTGCCTGGTATGCTTTCCTCCCCAGCCTCGCCTCCTATGTTTCCCAGGGCAAAGGCTACCTTCCTTACCTGACCTTTCCTCGTAGAATTAAACACTTTCACCCAGTCGTTCAAAAGGCCCTTTAAATATATTTTAGTTATGATGTAACTAGGTTTAAAAAAAAAAAAAGGATTATTGCTTTGTTGTTGGCACCAGCGTTTCTGTAGGGAAAGAAAAGTTTTTATTTTGGCAAATGCACCAAAACTAACAGAAAGAAAGGCTCCCGGGGGATAAGCAAGCAAGAACCACACAGAAACAGTGACCCTAAAGAGGCACAGAGAGCTAGGGGGGAACAGAAGGAAGAGAAGTTGGGATGGGCTGAAGAGATAAAGGGAGGCAGAAACATACATTGCCAGCATGGGCAGAGACTTTCACCAAGAAGGGAATCTTTATTCTTATCTGAATATTTTTTGGGGGGGGCTTTTTAGGGCTGAATGTGCAGCGTATGGAAGTTCCCAGACTAAAGGTCGAATTGGAGCTGCAGCTGCCAGCCTACACCACAGCCACAGCAACTCGGGATCTGAGCCTCGTCTGCAACAAACGCCACAGCTCACAGCAAAGCTGGAGCCTTAACCCACTGAGCAGAGCCAGGGTTCGAACTCTCATCCTTGTGTTACTAGTCGGGTTTGTTACCACTGAGCCACAACGGGAACTTCTTATTTCAATATTTTCACGTTCTGATAATAATACCTTTGTTAGAGTATAGTTGATTTACAGTGTTGTATCAATTTCTGCTGTACAGCAGAGTGACCCAGTCGTACATATATACTCGTTCTTTTTCTCATCCTATCTTCCATCATGTTCTACCCCAAGAGACTGGACATAGTTCCCTGTGCTGTGCAGTAGGACCTCATTGCTGATCCATTCTAAATGGAATAGTTTGCATCTACCAACCCCAAACTCCCCGTCCATCCACTCCCTCCCCGCTCCCCTCAGCAATCACAAGATGCACCTAGAGATTCTCATACTAAGTGCAGTAAGTCAGAAGGAGAAAGACAAATATCATATGATATCACTAATATGTGGAATCTAAAATATGGCGCAGATGAACCTATATACAAAACAGAAACAGATCACGGACATGGAGGGCAAAAAAGGGGAATCTTGAGATCAACTTAAATCCACCTACCATGTGGTCAGGAGGTGCAACCCCGCCATGCTGTCTCCCCCTTCTCCCCAAGGAAAACCTCCTCCTTGAACACCAGCTACATCTTGCAACTTTTAGAGGATGAAGGAGACACATCTCTGACCCATCTCTGACCCTTAGTTGACACTAAGACTGAGAGAAAGGGATGGAAATCACAGATAACAGAACAAAGGAAAAAGAACTGCAAAGAAACTGAATTACTAGTGTTGGCAAGAAAATTTAGAAAAAATTAAAACAGAAATACTATCCATCCCCCATTGCAGACTCCTTCCTCCCTTCCCCACTGTGAACCGTATACCAGTCATTTCCCCACCTGTCAGATTAGAGGGATAAACTAGACTCAGGGCCCCTCCAGCTCGACTATCCTATGAATCTAAGCTTTTCACTGAGCTTCGGGAAACTAATAAAAGTTACATCCTATTGTAGAAAAAGATTCCATGCTGTCAATGAACTTGATTAGGCTCTGGAGATGACACAAATAATGACAGTCATTTAACACCTAGGTGAGGGGAAAAAAAGCAAATTAAGAGAAGTATACTCATGGCACCAAACAGTGACTTATTCAGAGTCTCTGGCAGTTGTGTCGCATCTGTTCTAAAAATTATGATGTGTTTTGAAATTCCTCCTTGGTTGTATATACAATGTGTGTCAGACATTTACGTAATTATTTTATTTCTTTAAAAAAGAAAAGGTTCCAGTATCTGTGGATACAAATATGCCAACATACCCAGGTCCCACTCTCTCCATCCCTGGCAACGAAAGACGGTCAACATAGGCTGTCTTGAAGCAACCGACAATGAGGGCTCAGTCCAATGAATTGATTAAAATGCAATTATTTGGAAGGAAAATATTAAAGCGTTTCTGTTTATCTGCCAGAGGCAATTATCAGACTGTGTTTAAGAGACTCCAGTCACGAAGAGCTATCATTAGAAGAACAGGAATGAGTTCCTTGGTTCAGCCCTATTTAAATGATGGCAGGTCGGTCTGTTTTGCAGAGCAAAGGCTGAGGGAAGGGGACAGAGGCATTGTTGTAATTTCTAAAACTGAAGTGGTGAGGTCCATTTGCCATTCCTCTGATATTACCCGGATGCACACAGAACCAAAGGAGTCCTGGACAGAGTTCCTTAGGAGCCATCAGAGAATTTCTGGGCATGATGAGAAGTGAAGGCTACAGAATCTAGGGTGAAATTCTAACTCCAACATTTATTGAGTCTGTTATCTTTTCATCTGAGTATCCATGTATTGATATGGAAACTAATATATATTTACTATGTATATAATAGTCCTTATCTCTTCGGTTGGTTGTGGGAATTACATGGGTGAAGACTGATGAAGTGGGTCCGCCTTGCACACAGCAAGAGCTACATAAGTGTAAGCTGTCGTTTTTGTTAGATTGTGTCATGAGGAGAAATGTAGAAAGAGTACTGATTAGGAAAGAGATGAGCAAGTGTCCCTTGTTAGACCACTGGGAGAGCAGTAAAGGATGGAGAGACAATAGGACGTAATGATAGGTGGACGCAGGCATCCTGCTAAACACCGGGAGCTACCACCTAGGTCTTGCCTGCTACATTCCCATCCTGGGCTAGGCACAGTCCCTGTGGCTACTCATATGAGCTTTCTAACACTGTTGTGTTGTTGTTGTTGTTTTAGGGCTCTACCTGCAGCATATGGAAGTTCCCAGGCTAGGGGTCAAATCAGAGCTGCAGCTGCTGGCCTACACCACAGCCACAGCAATGCCAGATCTGAGCCTCATGTGGGACCTATGCCCCAGCTCAGGGCAATGTCGGATCCATAACCCACTGAGCAGGGCTGGGATCAAACCCCCGTCCTCATGGATACTAATTAAGTTCATTACCGCTGAGCCACAACAGGAACTCCCAACTTTCTAACACTCTGAGAAGTCGCTGTTATTATCTGCACCTTACAGGTGAAGGGATGGGGGCTCAGAACTGGCTAAGTCATCTTTGGACTTGGCTCTACAGGCTCCTATGGGCTTTGTGCCACACACGGCCCCTGCTTAAGAGCAGGCGTGTGCCCACCAAGGCCAGCGGTCTGAAGCAGGGGGTCTTAAAACTCTTTGGTCTCAGAACCATTTCACACTCATAAAAAAGTCCCAAGGGCTTAAAAGAGCTTTGGTTAATATGGATAATATCTATAAATATGTAGAATATTAGAAATTAAAGCTGATGTTTGAAAATTTATTTCTTTATTTTATGTTACAGCAAAAGCAGTTCTGAGAGAGAGGTTTATGGCGATCCAATCTTACCTCAGGAAACAAGACAAAGCTCCAATAAAGAACCTAACCTTACACCTGAAACAACGAGAGAAGGAAGAGCAGACAAAGCCCAGAATAGGACAAGGAAAGAAATCACAAAGATCAGAGCAGAAATAAATGAAACTGAGACAAAGAAAACAATACAGAAGACGAATGAAACCCAAAGTTGGTTCTTTGAACAGGTCAATGAAATTGATAATCTTTTGCCAGACTCATCAAGGAAAAAAAGGGAGAGGGTTCAAGTCAATAAAATTAGAAATGGAGAAGGAGACGTTACCACTGAGGCCACGGAATTACAGAGGCTGGCGAGAGACCACCACGGTCAATGGCCACACCACCCGAACGCGCCCGATCTCCTATGAGAGACGACTAGGAGCAACAACAGGCCAATAAAATCGACAGCCTAGAAGAGATGGACGGATCCTTACAAAGGTACGACCTACCAAGACTGAGCCAGGAAGAACTAGAAACCAAGGAGAGACCCATCGCCAGCACTGAGTTGAAAACGTGATTTAAGAAACTTCCCCCAAACCAAAGTCCAGGTCCTGAGGGCTACACAGGCAAACTCTATCAAACATTCAGAGACGAGTCAACACCTATTCTTCTGAAACTCTTCCAGAAAAACAGCAGAGGAAGGAACACTCCCAAGCTCTAGGAGGCCACCATCACCCTGACACTGAAACCAGACAAGGGGACCACAAAAAAAGAAAAAAACCTCTTCATTTTAAACGACCACAATAAACCCATCACATATTGACACAGATATGCATATTTCTGAAAAATAACCATATTTATCAAAGCAGAAAAGAGGTGTGAGATGAGTGGCCCCCGAGAGAAATGATTTAAAAATTTTAGGCTGCTGCTCAGATAAATTCGGCAAGCAAAGGCCTGAACGCATGATTTGACTCCACATAAAACTTACACTTCAAACTATACACTTCAAACTATACTTGTGGTGGGAGGGGCATAAGAGGCAAATTATGACAATTCAGATGGTGCCACGTGGGTAATCCCTCTTTTCTGGGTGAGGCGTTTCTTTAGGTTGGATCCAAGCCATAGAATTTTTCATCATAATTAAAGTTAATAAAAGTTATTACATCAAAGCTCTAATAAAATTATTACTGGGAGGAACAGTTACCTTCAGAGAAAGATTCCACAGTGCACGATCTCCGTCCTACCACAGTCTCTGACCTTCCTGATGAGGGCAAATCTCGTACAGTCGGAAGGATGGGGAAAAGCCTAGAAAAGGAAGGGGCAGAGGTGAGAATGAGAGAGAGGAGGAGGTGAGGTATTACGCCGGCTGAAGGTGCCTTCTTTCTATCCCTCCGACCAACACCAGCCAGGTGACCAGGAATCTGAAACATACTGGAGGCGTGGCTTTTAACATGAAGAATATTGTTGCGATAGGCTTCCTTAAAAGTAACTACTTGGGGTACTGTGGCATATACATATACATTGGCCGCACCCATGGCATATGCAAGTTCCTGGGCCAGGGATCAAACCTTTGCCACAGCAGCAATGACAATGCCAATCCTTAACCCACTGTGCCACAAAAGAACTCCCGTGGTCTACTTTAAACTACACAATCTGATGAAAATGTGTATAAGAGCTAACACGTACATAGTGCTCACTCTGCTATAAGGTTCTCTTCTTAACCAGGGATCCCAGTAGCGGGCATGGACCCCCCTGAATGCCAGGGTTTACAGACGATACTTCTGCACTTCATACTATAATAACATAATACAACACAATAATAGAGTAAAATAAAATACTGGACTATTAAAATGCTAGCAAAGCATATTTATCCATCAGGGAAGCAGTTCCCCCAGTGGCCACAAGTGTAGATCCTGAGACAAATGACTTGAGTTCAACTGCATTTCCACCGTTTACTACTTCTGGGAACTTGGGCAAGTTCCCTGATCTCTGTGTCCTTCAGTTCCAGCTGTAAAATGGGGATGATGATAATAACTACCAGTCCACAGGGTTGTCAGAAGGACTAAATGAGTTAACACACGCAAGGGGTTTACCACCACGCGACGGAAAGCACTTACTCTCCCCATCACCATCTTCGTAACTGTGCCATTGTCATCATTAGTATGTTTAAGGGTTCCTCTTAACTGCGATCTGAAATGTCTCCACTGCAGCACATGCCAAGCTACGTATACAGAAAAGAGTTAAGTGCAAGGACTGCCTTTTTAGGAGAGAACTTAACCCTCACAATTTCTGCTCACTTGGGATCCCTGTGACTTGCAAGGGAATTTTTCACGAGATTCCCCTGAATTCTTTGGTCTGGAAACTGTACTTGTTGCTGGAGAAGAAAGTCTCACCCCAAAGCTTTCGTCCGCCCTTCCTCCACGGCTCTCTTCCTGGAGACAAAAGAGGACAGTGGAATGTTATCCCCACATGCTCTATTATAATGGGTTATCTCATTTGGCTCATTTTTCACTCTTCTTCCGTCTTCTAATCTGCCACAAGCTCCATTTAACCAAATAACTCACAAGGTAAGTTTTTACTTTCTTGACAGTTTCTCCCTTGACTTCCATTCTTCCTGCAGGTTGAAAATGAATGATTATCTGTCGGATTAAACAAAACTTCCCTCCCTGTCTCCTGCCAGCACCACGAACTCTGCTCCATCCTTTCCCGGGCAGGTGCATCAACGCTGATGAAGAGTTAGTGAGTGGCTCACAGTGGTTGTGGGAATATGGAGCTAATTCGTATTTCAGCAAACACGGGAGGAATGGGGTTGGGAAGTGATGTGGTGGCTTGACCTAACCATTCACTTTTATCACAACGCAGGACTCCAAAGCTGATCTGCATCTGTTACATTCTGGAGAGAGATCCAGGCAGATGACATGAACTTCACCACCAACCACCACCACCTGCCTCCCTGCAAACCAGGACCATAAACCAACCAGTGGGGACGATGAGCCAGCTATACGGTCATTCCGTTAGAGCCCAGTGAGCTCAGGGCACAATCGAATTCCTCAAGGGGAGGGTCACACTACTGCCCAAACGAAATCGCCCTACTTTACACCCCCCCTCTTCGGGTTCTGGGTTCCCTTGGAATTATTTCTTAAGCAGAGTGTTTGGAGAGTGTTTGTTTTCTAAGACAAAAATGCTATAATCTTTAACAGCCACTACATACTTTTTATAAAAGACCCTTCTCGATGAGAATTAAAAAATAAAAATAAAGCCACTACTACCTGGGGGCTAATCTAAATTGCAAGGTAGGTTAGTCATTGCTTCACATCAGTGGGAAAACAGGTACATTTACGAATTGTGCCTATTCATGGCCCAAAAGGAGAACCCACTTTTAGACAAAGAGATTGTTTTTTAAAGCTGCATCCTCCTGTTGCCCTTCCCAGCTGTATCTGGCTAAGAGAGCATCTCAAGCGTTTCCTTTTCAGGTATCGATGGTTTTCTTGGAGGCACTTTTTGTTTCTAATAAGGTTTTCTCTGCCCTCTAGTGGTTGTTTTGTTTCTGGCACTGGAACCAAGGTCATGTACAATTAGGGAGCAGAATTTCCCCCCAGCGGGGTTGCTGAGCCCTCCCTGTAGGGCTGGCCATGGCTTCTGGGGCGCCTTCTGAAAGGTCTAGGGTGACTTCACCTCCCATTCTGCAAAGACAGGTTCAGACTTTGTTTTTCCAGCCACTTTTCCCGTGTTCTCCAGCACGGGCCTGTGTGAAGGTGTGCCTCATTTCGACCACATTTGATAGCTGATTATAAGAACTGGTGATCTCCATTCGACACGTAACAAAGAAGCTTCAAAATGCACTCCTCTGGTGAACAGAAGGAGTTGTGTCTGTTTTTAAGGTCTTTTGGGGGGCCCTTTCTTCCTGTTTCCAAGTCCAGCCAACTCAGTAGGAATCAGGCTTTTCTCGCGCTTGGGCTTTCAAAACGCCCAGGGGATTCGGAAGGTACTTCCGAGAGGTAACAGCTGCGGCTGCGGGGTTGAGGCAGACGGATTTGGGTACAGCTGCCAGGCCCTCGCCGTGCCTTCTGTACAGTTTGATCCCCGGTAATTACTGGAAATGACACCACCTCTTCTTAATTAACCCCTCTGACACAAACAGAAGGTGTGCTTCCCCGGTGAGCTTCCTCCAGAGATGGCGAGTGGAGACAGAAAGGCTCCGGTCGCCCTGCCCTCTCGCCTCTATTCGCCCGTCCTCCCGGGATGGAAATGAGGAGGCGAATCAGTTCACACGGGCCTTTCACGTTCATCTAAGAAGTACAGCTCTCCCTTGCTTATAGGGTGATGATGGAACAGAGTCAGCTCTCAACAGAGAGGCCGGATGAAAAAGCCACATGATATGTAACAAAATGTATCCCGTGCAGTTAAGGTGGGGCCACCAAAACCATCTTTTCCATAATTTTCATGTTTTCTTTTTTCTTTTTGTCTTTTTAGGGCCGCAACTGCAGCACATGGAAGTTCCCAGCCTAGGGGTCCAATCGGAGCTGTAGCTGCTGGCCTAGGCCACAGCCACAGCCACATGGGATCCTGCTGCATCTGTGACCTACGACGCAGCTCACAGCAACACCAGATCCTTAACTCACTGAGTGAGGCCAAGGATCAAACCCACATCCTCATGGATCCTAGTCGGGTTCCTTACCCCTAAGCCACAATGGGAACTCCTAATTTTTATATCACAGTTTCAAACAAGTGTTGTTTTCAATGTTTATATTGTGAAATAGATCATGCACACACACACACACACAAATGCACACATAATATACACAGTTTACTATTAAATAATGAAAACGAATGCCCTTGTCCCCTTTCCTTTGTATTTTACAAAGTAGTGTTTTAAAGTCCTTTCCTAACCGTATGGTAAGAGAATTCTCTTTGCTACATATCCTTAGATACTTATTATCCAACTTTTAAACACGTACACATCTGATAGAAGTGAAATGGCAGCTCGCTGCAGTTCAATTTTGCATTTCTCTGAATCCCAACGAACGAAGCAGCTTTCCACACCTCTGTTGGCCATTCATGCTACTTCTGGAAGTATCTAGCTTATTGTTCCTACTAAGTCTTCTTTTTACCTACTTGTAAGAGTTTTGAATATATGCTGGATATGTAGGGTCAGCTGTTCATATAGCGCCAAAGTCTTTGGCAGACAGCCTTCAAAGACCGCTTGAGATTTGTCTTTTTGCTCTCTTTATGGTGCATTTTGATGAACAGCAGCTCTTAATTTTTTATGTCGTTAGATATATGAATACCTTATTTATGGTTTGCGTTTCTGTGGCTTATTTAATGTGCATCCAGTTATCAAAAATGTAGCCACTACATTTGGGGACTCTTGCATTTCATCAGCTAGTGTTACCCTAATCAATATGGAAATTGGTACCTTGAAGTAGGAAGCTGCCTCAACAAAATTCTAAACCCGCAGCGCTGGCCTGGTGCATGGGCAGCAGGCAGCAAGGAAGAACAAAGCAAGACAGAGTGCAGAGAGCTGTGGGATGTGGCAGCATAAACGTGTGCCTGCTGTTAATTTTCAAAGCAGATCAAGTGCCTAGTAGATGTGTAACCCTGCAAAAAGTAGTTGGAAGCAGCCAGAAATGCTAGTATGTGTAGGTTTCTACTCGCTGCTTACAGCAAGGTGGGAGAAGAGAAAGATGAGTCCCAGCGAGAGGTGGTCGGTTTGAGAGGAAAGATGGAAAGGAATGGAAAGAGTCCAGAAATTCAGAGTTTCAGAGATGGGCAAAGCTGAATGCTTCTGCCCTCTAAACCAGGATTTAAAAATGAGAATGAAAAGGACTCTGAGAAACGAAAGTCCATTAGGAAATCTTAGTTACAGGAAGGGATGAGAATGTGTGCCCAAGAGCAAATTAAGGTTCTTTTTTTTTCAACTCAAGGTTATCTCATGAGATGGCCCCCAGGTATCTGCCACTGCAGTGAAAGAGCTAACTGTGGGAGGTGAGGAGCGAAAAGCAAAGATATGGATCAGAGAGAGAATTTTTGTGTATGGGGAAGCCCTGATGTGGTTATTTATACACGGAATTTTCTGGAAGCAGATAGATGAGATGGCCGCTCAGTATCTATGAGAAATGCTCTTGCCAATTACACAGCAGCCTGTCTTTAAAAAGCCTGTGACTATCGAATAGCCTCATGCACCTAAACTTGCCCCAGGAGACAGACAGTTGGCCATAAAGATGGAGCCCCCTCGAAGAGGACGTACTCCTTCAGCCCATTTCAGATGGAGCCTTAGGGTAGCAGCCCTCCCCAAGGGTGGTCCCCAAAGCAGCAGCCTCACCACTACCCGGGAACTTCTTAGAAATACGAACTATCCAGAAATTCTAGGGAATTCTAGGGATGGAGGCTCTTAGGCTGGGTGGTAGCAAGCCCTCCAGGGAATTCTGATGCTTGCTAAAGCTTGACACCACTGCCTTACAGGAAAAAGAATCAGGAAGAATCTCCTGGACAGCGGGAACAATGGAAAGAGAGTTTCTTCTAGAGAACAGAATGGAGTGTAATCAAGAAAATTCCACAGCATCCAGGGCACAGAAGCTTCACAGTGCTTGCAGGGTAGGATTCCAGGATTCCTATGACTGCTGTCTCCTAGTCTTTCCTCTTTCTGAGTTGTGAGCCACTTTGCCTTTTTGTATTGGGGCTGGGACAGTTGCTAGATAACTAGTCTTTTAAGTCCCAAAAAGTCAGATAGTGAGGAACTTCAACCAGACCATTTGGCAAGAACCTTCATCAGTTACTACCAATAGAATGCAAGCAGGGTGGTCAAGGAAAAGGCGAGGGGGTGGGGGGCAATGAAGACTCTAAGGTCCTAGCTAGTGGCCAAGTCACGAGTTGGGAGGCATTCGGGTCCTTGAAAAAAAACAGCTTCTTCTGACCAGGAATGCCTACACTGATTTTTTTTTTTTCTTTTAGGGCCCCACCTGCAGCATGTGGAAATTCCCAGGCTAGGGGTTGAATCAGAGCTTCAGCCGCCAGCCGATGCCATGGCCACAGCAACGCCATATCCAAGCCACGTCTGTGACCTACACCACAGCTCATGGCAACCCTGGATCCTTAACCCACTGATCCTTAACCCAGGGATCGAACCCACATCCTCATGTCAGGTTCATAACCTGCTGAGCCACAACAACAGGAACTCCCCCTACGCTGATTTTTTAAAGTAAGTAAGGAACTTCTATTTTGCTGAGACAATTTCTGTTGCTTTTATTGTTACAAGAGTGTTTCATTTTTTTTTATTCGTAAGTTGTTTTATATTTTAGATGTGTCTCTTTAAAAGAACAAGGATTATACAACTTTAGAGTGTAGGCTGAAAGTACAGATACACTTCAGATTGGAATATCTGTCTTTTCATGTTTACTGTGATAACTGACATATTTGTATTTGTCCATCTTATTGTATGGCTTTGTTTGCCCTGCTTTTATATTTATTTTCCCTTCATCTTTCTTGACTTCATTTGGATTAATCAATATCTATCTATCTATCTGTTATAACTCCCATGTGAACAGAACTGAATCAATTATATCCTTGGTGTAGAACAAATTTTTCATCACTGTTCTATATAAAGGCTTTTTTGTATAATCCATTTGTTTGCTTATTAATATAATAAACACTTGTGACCTAATTACCCAGCCATTTTTTATTTTTTTCTCCATTCTCTTTTTTATCTCCTTCTAAAAACCGGGTCAGATACAATATTGGGCCGTCTCACTTTCTACTTAAGGTCTCTTTCAAAATTTTCATTTTCTTGTTTCTTTGGGTTGCATTCCAGACAGCTTTTCCTTATTTCATTTCCAATTCATTAATTCTCTATTTATGTCTCAAATCTTCGGTTTTTCCTCCCCTTTAAAATTTTTATTTCAATGTTTTATAGCTATAGAAGTCTTTTATAAAAATCCGCTCAATCATTTTATAGACTCACTTTCATCACTCTTCTTCTCAAGACGCTCAATTTTTTAAAGAAAATAAACATTCTGTTTCTCAAGCAGTGTCTGATATTTCTCACACACCAGGTCTTTGACAGTCTCCTTCTCCTAGCCTCCAATTCTGATATATTCCACCCACTGGGCCGTTCTGATGGCACATCTTGTGATTTATTTTTAATCGTGGTTCTCCTTTTCCTTGGAAATGTTACCAAGAGGAATTCTTGGAGACCTCGGTTAAAGTCGTGTTCCCTCCGAGAGGTCTCGCATATGCTTCTGTCAGTTGCCTGGTCGTCCTTCCCATCTGGAAATCACTTTAAATTCAATTCTCCATTTGAACTTCAATTTTAACATGCAGGTAACAACAAATTTACATGAGCGCTTGATGCCGACTGTGATTTCTCAGGGGAAAATTCATTTTCCTTCTACCCAGTGTCCAAGTAAATGCAGGCAATTTCACATGCTGTTCCTTTCTGCTTCTGGTCTTACTCTTTAACATCCCCCCAACACCGATGTGCAGGACTTTGCAAAGGTCTCCCAGGAGAACCTATTTTTGAGCCCCGTACATTACGTCTCTCTCTTATACTTAGGATGAGCATGCGTCACTCCACACAATTTTAAGAATAAAAGTGGGTATGATGAATACTTACACCAGGGCAACGGACATTAACTAGTACTGTCTTAGGTAAAACAGGAGGTATGCTCACCCCCATTCTTCCCAACACAGATATCTTAGGCTCAACACACCAGGATGTTGCAGATGCTATTTGTAAAATTGCTGTTTTGCTGCTTGCTGACCTCTAGTTTCCCATCTTTTTAATTTTTCCCTTGGTGGTGTCTTTAGTTTCTTACCAGCTTGATGAGCATTTCTGTAGGTGTTTGTGAAAATATTTTATGTAGCCATTTTCACTGGTTCCATTTGGAAGGTGGCACAATAGATTTAATCTGGTATGTTACCAGAAACAAGTCGTGTCCCTTGTCTTCAAAGGCAATCCAAAGAGTCAACTTAAGTGTGAATTTTCCACAACCACAAACTGATCAAGTAAGAACTGGGACTAAAAAGCAGGTATTTCTCATTCTAAAAGAGGCACGTGTTTGTTATTGTTTTATGTATCCTACCTTTTAGCATATTGCTAAGAGCTGGAAACACGACGTGACCATGTCCTGGAGGAGCGAATAATCTCACTAGGGAGAAAGGAAACACATGCACGGACGAGGGAGCATCCAAGTCCTGTACCACCAAGTGCCCAAAGGGCTTCATGAATAAGAAGAAGAATTAGGACTGGGTCCCTTGGGCTGGGTGGTTAGAGAAAAATTCACCAAAGCTGAACTTGAGCAGTGCTTTCATGAACGGTTAACATTTGGATGGGAGCTTTAAGATTGACTGTTTTAATTCTTTAATATAAAGACTATTTGAGTTTGTTCCTGAGTTTACAGGGGAAAATCAGCACTATTATTTAAACTGTTAGATGGTTTATGTGAATCAGAAAGTGTTTTGCAAGAAGGAGCTAGTTTGCTATTTGATACAGAGAATGCCATTTGTGGTGCACACATAGTTTTTTCTTGGCCTTCATGATGTAAGATTCAGATATTTATAATGTTGTCTCCGATAATGGGATAATACTAAGTATTTAATACCAAATACTGTGATACTGTTCGTCTCCCAGGTGCATTTAAATAGATAAATAGGGCATGTAACCACGTACAATTAAGACCCTAGGACATTTCTGTGAATTTACCACTCAGAACACACTTTAGGGCTGTTGGTGAGAGGGATTTAGATAATAATATATGTTCCTGAAATGCTCCCTTTGGATCAAGCTCTTTAAATAGAACTAGAATAATGATGAACCATAAGGGCGAAAAGAACTTGATAAACGTTTCATTGAGATTTGATGGCAGCCCCACATAAATACCCAATCTAATAGGCACATACGAATAATGCGGCTAATCTGTAAGAGAGACGTATCTTTGAAAGCGGAATTGTTTAGTACTAAGGTTTCTATCTCCAGGGTACAGCACAGTGCTTTGCACACAGCAAAGGTTTAGAAGATACGGTGTTAGTTCTCCTGAGGAGAAATTAAAGCTGGTATTGCAATTCTAAACATGCAGGCCATGCACTCCTCTGTGCTATAAAGCCCTGTGTTCAACAAGCAAAGATACGAACTGAATAAATACTATTTTATGCATCTCCATTTAGTTTTCAAATGTTTGTGGAAGGCATTGTGATTAATCCAAAAAGCATCATTTAGAAGCGTTAATGTACTGTTACTGGGTATTTCCAAAAAGAAAAACAATGTGATCAGGCTATGGGTACATTTTCAAATCATAGAGAACACATTACATGCCATTATCAAATAACATATATTCTTTCTCTCTCTCTCTCTCTTTTTTTTTTTTTTTTTTTGCTTTTTTAGGACCATACCCGTGGCATATGGCGGTTCCCAGGCTAGGGGTCAAATCAGAGCTACGGTTGCCAGCCCATGCCACAACAACAGCAACACAAGATCCAAGCCACATCTGTGACCTACACCACAGCTCATGGCAACGCCGGATCCTTAACGCACTGAGCAATGCCAGGGATTGAACCCACAACCTCATGGTTCCTACTTGGATTTGTTTCCACTGTGCCACAATGGAAACTCCCTCAAATCACATATATTCTACATAATATAACATGTAATCATAGAAACAAAAGAAGAAGAAGGAAAGAGAACAACTCAAACTCAGTGCTTTAGGTGTACTTCGAAAAATCCCACTTCCCTAAAATCCCAAATTCCCACAAAACAACAAAAACCAGAGAACGCTTTGCTTGCACAGAAATTAGGAAACAACTCTGGCATCATACTACCAGCCTCTAAGACTTTCTTCTCGATATCAGACAGAATAAATTGAAAGAAAACACCAGGAATCCTCCCAACCCCTTGGTGCAAAGGTGCAAAGCCTGTACCAAGCGGTAGGCCATTAGCAGAGGGCATGCGGAATAACCCGGCTAATCTCCTCCAGTATCCTCCTTGGATACGAAATCCAAGAGCTCTTTTTTTGCTCTTTGCATGAGGATTCCTTTCCAAGCTCCTGGTCTGTTTCAAGGATGTTTCTGAGAGTATTAATTACCAGGCTTTGGAAATTTTCTTATGATCCATGTAGTCTTTATGTTTCTCAAGTGCTTTCTCACCATTTGTTCCTTTGGAAGACTCTGACTCCTACTACAGGCTTTCACCAG
Organism: Sus scrofa; assembly: GCF_054392235.1. Taxonomy (NCBI): domain Eukaryota; kingdom Metazoa; phylum Chordata; class Mammalia; order Artiodactyla; family Suidae; genus Sus; species Sus scrofa. The sequence goes on from NC_139393.1 coordinate 73,515,059, forward strand.
TTGCCTCATTATTTGTGGCTGTCCCCTCACTCTGAAAGGTGAGGCGCTAAGAAGCTGAGCTACCATGGCAGGTCATGGCTTCCTGCCTGGCTTCCTGAAGAAAGCAGTTAAAACAGAGCCTAGCGCACGGCTCGTGCTGTGTAAGTTGTATCTGTTGTTGCCAAGTCTCCCATTTCCCTGGAGTAGAATTCGCCAGTATTCTTGCTGGGAAATGTCAGCATGAGCTACCAGTTGTATCAGAGCCAAATGTTCCTATTTGGTATCAGGCACTTTTAGGCTGCCTTTAATGGTATCTGTTGTCCTCGTGTGAAGAATCTTTCTGGCTCAATCTCATCCAAATGAAAAGCTTAGCAGTCCCTTGGCGTGGAAAAGGCAGGAGGCATTCCGTGCAGGTCCCGCGCCCTCACCTGCTGTAGATTATTGTAGAGCACAAGGGAGAGGCTCTCCTACAGTTAAAAACAATAAACCCGGGCAAAATACAGGAATCCAGTGTTTCCAGGCACTAGACAACAGACAAAGCAACACTGTCAACTCCACAATCACCCCAGACGGCTATTTAGGCAAGTAATTTCCTGAGTGAGTCGCTGAGATCTGGAGTCTAACCAGAGCGCGGAGGTCCCACTGAGCCAAGGAGGCAGATGTCAGCTTTTGACACTGACAGCGTATCTCAAATATTAGAAGCAGAGCCCCAACAATGATGGAGTCACGGGGAAGGACGGGGCGGGAATATATGGAGATTCCCCGTGACTCCTGGGCCACGGGCCATGTCGGCAGAGAGAGATCATCTGAGATTAACCGAAAAGATGCCGTTACGGTATCAAACATGCCCGTGGTCAACACTGAAGTTCATGCCCAACTAGAGAGGAAAACCTCCCCAATACCCCCTTAGCTCATTTTGCAGAGACACCGGAAAACTGTAGCTTAGGCGTAAGGACCACACCCTCCGGTAAGGTCTCTTCGAGACGTGCTTTGAAAAGAACCCTGAAACCTAGTCTGGACAAAACCAGAGCAGAAACAACTGAGTCCTGCTTCCAAGAAGAGCTTGGAAAACCTGTTCTTAAAAAATTCATTAGAAAACGAACTCAAGATAATTTCAAGGAGTAATGGACGCGTGTCCGCTAGAGGAAAAGCCAACAGTCTTCAAGTGACAATAACAGAACCTAGAGTCTCTACAATGATTTATTCACGGTATCTGCATCTAACCTTCCAATGTACAGCAAGCACCTGGCAGGGAGGACTGTGATAAACAACACAATGGAATTCAAACAGCGAAACCCACAATGTGGAAAATTTCACGGGCCAAACAATGTGATTTCTTCAGTAAATAAATGCAATAAATAAAGGGAGGAGACACTCTAATGGATTAAAAGAAATTCAACAGACATATCAACCAAATGTAATACACAGACCCTGTTTGAATCCTGATGCGCCTGGGTCCATGAAGAAAGCAGCTAAAACAGCCTTGCGCATTGCTTGTGCTGTACAAGTTGTATGTAGGCTACTTGTATGATATCAGGTAGAGTATCCTGAGTGGCGTTGCTGGGTGGAGTCTAAGAATTAAGGTTAATTTTAGAACAGGAAGAGATGTTTGACCTCAAGTGTTACATGACCTTGTAGTTATTAATGTCTTGTTCTATTCGGATGTCAGAAGCTCAGGGTGGTGGGCGGGGAGGCGGGAGGATGGCCTGCACTGGCTCAAGAGGACACACACAAGTACTAAAGTGGGTTTGGAGGAGAAGCCTGGCAGCAGTAAAGCAAACTCCTCTGAGAAGCTCCTTCCGCAAGGGGGCAGCTCCAGCCCTGCGGATGGCAGGCAAGGCTGTCAACCCCGAAGACTTAAAGAACAAGATGAGGCTCTTAGTGAAAGGAAATTCTTCCCAAACTTCTGTCCACACTTACACTATCATGGAAGAAATGCTGGAGAGGCAGCTCCCCTAGATGTTTCTAGGCCTTACTGGGCGCATAGAGCGGCCGGACCTATGTTTAGAGCAGAAAGGGTAAAGGGAGTTGAAGGGCAAAGACCTTAACAGAAAAGCCCTGGCTAAGAAAGGAGAACGATGTTAGAATTTGAAAAGTCGCCACTGGGAAATGCCTTGTGGATCGTGACAACAAGAGGCAGGGGCTGGGAAGCTATGGAAGCAGAGGAGGCAGGAGAAGTTTATGTTCAAAGAATCAGGCTGAGACTTCCTGAAACCCCGCTCCGTCACTCCACAGAGGGTCGGTAGACACTACGCACCTCTTCGGATGGGTCAGTGCTTCTGAAAAAGAGAGGAAAGAAGGAAGGGGAGGAGAAAAAAAAAAAAAAAGGAAGGGGAGAAGGAGGTTGGGGGGGAGGGAGGAGTGAGCATCTAACCTTCCAATTTACCGGAGACACGCGGCTTGGAGAACCATGATAAACATCAAAACGGAATTCAAGCAGCCACACCCACAATGTGGAAAATTTCATGGGGCAAATAACTGGTTTTTTAATAAATGGCAATAGATTAAATAATTTATTTTATTTAAATAAAATATTTAAATAATTTATTTTATTTAAATAAAAATAAATAAAGTAGGTTAAAATTAAAATAGATAAAATAAATGGCAATAGATTAAAAATTCTAATGGAGTAAAAGAAATTTAACAGACTTATCAACCAAATGTAATACACAGACCTTGTCTGGATCCTGATTTGAAACAAACAAACAAACAATTCTTTGGAGGCAACCAGGAGAAAGAAAATGTGGATTAGATATGAGATAACCATTTTTAGGAACCATTTTTTAATCTTGTTTTGGTTTCATCTGTTTTGAAACAAATCAAAGCATTTATAGGCAAGACCAAAAACTTTTCAAGGATTGGCTTTTGAATATTCTAGAAAAAAAAGGTGGGAAGGGAAGATGAAGCGAGAATGGTAGGATGTTGATTAGTGGTAAAATTAAGGCAACTGCTAATTTCTCCAATCTTGTGATTATCTGAAAATTCCCCTGATATGAAGTGAAAAGCGAAGTGGAGGAGATACTGTCTACAAAGTTACGAGCAGATGTGTCTAGATTCCCAGCCCACAGGGGCAGAGAGCCTGATTCGGCTTCCAGTCCATGAGCTGTGAGCAGATCGGGCAGCTCCCTCTCTGACAGTCAGTCAGAGCTCTGCTCTTTTGTTCTTATACTTTCCCTACCTCCAATTGGGTGAACTGGGCAAAGGGCATTCGGGTCCCTTTCTAGTCTCGGAAGCACCACCAATCTCTTTTTTGGCCTCAGTTCCAAACTGCATCCTGAAGCACAATTAACCCAGAGCTCTTTACTTTGGAAAAGAAAACTGACCCTTTGAATCGAATTGAGCTTGGCTCTTTGTGATGATATTCTATCAGCAGAACCCTGGAGGGCAGACAGTCACCTGCCCTTGACCATACCTACAGGGAACCGGTCAGATAAGAGAAGGACAGAGTTGTTGAATCAGGAAAGGTATTCCAAGGATAAAGGAAAATCATGCACGTTCCCAAGCTAAGGTCGACTATCCAGATAAGAGAAACGTTAAACATGTGAGAAAATGGGACTGAATATTGGAGCAAGTCCCTAAGAGAGCAGAACATGGGCCAGCGACACGGTGGCAAGAATCAGCATCAGAGAGAGAGAGGACGTGTTGTTCTCCAAATTGCCGGGAAGAAGGGAAAGGATAAAAGCAGCGACGGAGACAAGCTGAGATTGAGATGGAGACCGAAGTGGCTTTTCTATGGTGGGTGAAATCTTTGGAATAAGAAACAGAGTGAGAGAGAGAAGGGCAAGGGGCTTGTGCCCAGGGCTAGAATCACAACAACGGTTTAAAGGCTACTGTGATCACACTTTGGGGATGGCCCCAGAACCGGGCTGGGCATCGGAGAGGGGGAGGGGAGAGCGACCGAGCTTCTGGGTTCTAAGTGGACCTTTGATTGCAACTCCAACTCCACGCTGTGCAGCTGAGAGGATGGCCGAGGCTGGCTCTCTAGTGAAACAGCTCATTCCACATGCGGTAAAAAGGCCCAGAAGGAGACGGCTCCGAAGGGAGTGGATGGAGAAAGCACATCATCCAGCAAAGTTCATGTACCGAGTCACTGCCTTTCTTCTTTCTTCCTCGATGCCGGGAGCTTCCTGACACGCATGCGCACTGAAGCCCAAGTCAGATGTTAAATCCCAGAAGAGCCTGAAAACCAGGAAGATTTCCTACAGGATCCTTTCCTCTGTTCAAATCGTCTATTCCAGCCTTCTTCTAGAACGGATTCTTAAAATTGTATTTGCTCTGTCAACATGGAGAACACAAGCTTCATGTAAATGTAATGGTGGTAAAGCTGCATTTTCACAGGAAACTCTTACCAGCCTATCCAGTGATTTAAAATCAGTTTATTAATGGTATCAACACATTTACCAGGGTTTTGACTATCCAGACTAGGCATTTTCTCAAATATTTACATTGAGTGCTAATTAAACACACATAATTCAAAAATAGCTTTAGCTATTATAACAGAGAACACATTTTCAAGAGAGGCACAAATGAGAAGGTATATAAAAGAGAGTTTTTCCCAGAATATGTTCCCAGAGAAATTAAAACAATGTTAGATTTTATTTAACACCCAATATACACATAATATTGAAAAGTACTTCTGTTCCCCCCAAAGTGCTCTTTCTTCCCCAGGACATGCCAATAATGACCAGTACAAATTGATAATTTTTACAAATTCAATAACAGCTTTTAAAAGAACCTACAACAATAGAGAAAAATATCTGGCAGGTGTTCCTTTTAGGTATTCACATGGACATCGTTGAATTGCCTGGGTGTATTGTACTGGCCAGCTTTAGTCTACAAAATTGACTAAGGCCTGGTGAAAAACAGTTTAATAATCACGAAGTTTGAAAAAATTATAAAGATATGAAATTTTTTAAAAAGCAAGTATTGAAAACTATACAAATAATGCCTTGAGTAGTTTTAGGGGCTCAGTACTAACAGACCTCAGTATAAAGAAGCAAGAAGCTACAAGTGAAAAGATTGGCTTTCTCTTATCACGGCATTAAATACTGGAGATCTAGGGCTAGTGGGTGAATTTTAATTTACACACTATGTACGTGTGTGTGTGTATAAAACTACATACATATAAAGTTGGTGAGACTAGATGTCACTCAAATGGCCCTGAGTCCCGATGGCTCCTATTCTACATCTGAACACTTGACCGATCTGCATCCATCCCATGCTTACATCTACCCAAGGAAGGATCCCAATAAGCAGATGATAAAGAACTCATAGCAGCCCTGCCCTGGCTTGGGCACATGGCTACCTGAGCGTGCACTGTTTTCCAAGAGTTCCGCTGAGGGAGAGAGTCCGGACTTCTTAGAAGCTACCGAAGAGGTATCAGCATTTCCCTTTGGCTGAGTACAGGAAGTGCTTCAAGGGTTGTTTGACTGACTGATTTTCTTCCCTTGCTCCAGGTCCCCACCTGCTGGGCACCTCACCATCGAGCAGACGGCCTGCTGGAAGTTGCTGCCGACCGCCACATACAGCAACAGGTTGCCAAAGGTGTTGAGGGCGGCCAGCGGTCTAGAAACGATGTACGCCTCGTGGATCTGATTCTCGGTGGAACAGCTGATGGAAAGCAGGCGAGATTCGATCCGAACGACCCTTAAGATGTGGAAGGGCAAAAAGCATATATAAAACACGAGGAGCAGCAGAATGGTCAGCCTCCGAGCCTTCTGCTTAAGGCAGCTGTGCGTCTGAGGGCCCTGGGTGAGGGTGTAGATGATCGTCGTGTAGCAAAGCGTCACTATCGCCAACGGGAGGCAGAACGTGGTCGCCGTCAAAATCAGGTTGTACCATTTGATAGTTGTGAGGTCATCCGAGCTCGTGAGGTCAAGGCAGGCAGATCTGTTGGTCCCGGTGGTCGACGTGATCAGGAAGGTCATGGGCATGACGGCCGCCAGCGAAACGATCCACACCACGGCACAGGCCACCGCGGCCCACCGAGTCTTGCGCGTGGAAAAGCAGCTCATCGGGTGGATGATGACCAAGTAGCGGAAGATGCTGAAACAGGTGAGGAAGAGGATGCTGCTGTACAGGTTGAAATGGAAGCCGAAGCGGATGAACTTGCACATGAAGTCGCCAAAGATCCAGTTCTCGCCGCTGGCGTAGTAGTGGATCAGGAAGGGGAGGCTGGTGAGATAGAGCAGGTCGGTGCAGGCCAGGTTCAGCATAATGATGGTGCTGCTTCTCCAGGGCCGCATTTTGAAGACGTACGTGGAGATGGCGACTGCGTTCCCGGGAAAGCCCACCAGGAAGATGATGCTATAAATTACAGGGAGGTAGTGCCTCTTGAGTGGGAGCTTTTCATCAGTGCAATTTCCAAGAGCGGCTGCATAATCAGGGAAATCAGAAGCATTTACAGAGTCATCTAGCGGCTCGTTCATGGTTGTCTCCTTTCATCTTGCAAGAAAACAAGAGAGTTCAGTTTGGCAATAGGAATCGAGAGAAAGTAACTCGCTGATAAAGGAAAACAGAAGAGGCATCAATGCAGGGTAATGAAAACAATGATGCACTTTGAAATGAAAATTGCTCTAACGGCCTAAATTTGCCACTTCTTTCTCTTTAATCTCCAAAGAAACCTTGTAAAGAAGAAATTGAATTTCTAAGAAAATGACTGTAAGGCAAGTTACTAAAGACATCTAACAATAATATCAAAATTAAATTACCATGAGAATTAAAATGAAGGGGGGGGGGAATACCCCACATAGAGCTGCAGAAAACCATTTGGTCAGGTTGCCTTTGGGGTGAGCCCTAGGGTACCACCATTAGAAACCCAACAATGAGACAAGACGCATCATGAATCATGCATGAGGCACTTCACCATCACGACCGCTGAGAGGCATTTCTTATTATTTCTATTTTATAGAAGAGATGAAAACCGCAACCTGTCTCTGGTAACACAGCTGAGTGAGACAGCTGGGATTCGAACCTGTGTTTTTCTGACTTGTGATCCATTCTCTCTCCACCTTGCCTCACTGTGCTGCCTCTCCCTCTGCAGCACCCAACTGAAGGGTGGAAGAGGAAGTGAAAGGCGTGGAAAGACAGAATACCAGACATTTTAAAATGGAAGATCTCATACATTCCAACACTATAGGTCTGGCAGATTTCATTTGCAAATTTCAGCCCTCCCAGCTCATTTGAGTTGCTACTGTAACCTGCTCCTGTTGTGGGGGGGTGTTGGCAGGGAGAGGAGGAGCCACAGCTTCACGCAGGGTAAACAGCTAGGGCTCTATGGCCACACAGGCCTGACTTTGGTTCTGTCTAGCCAGTGGGTAGTTGTGTGTCTCTAAGCAAGTTGCTTAGGTCTGGGAGGAGTGAGATTTTAACTTTCTTCTTGCTTACTGGAGTTTTCTAAAATTTTGACTGTAAATTTCTGCATGAAGATAATTTAAAAGAAGACGCACTCGCAATCATTTCATTATTTGGATGTAAATAGCTGTTGGTAAAACGCATCCACTTACTTATTTAAGGAGTGCCCACTGTGTCTTAATTAGGCCCTCTGCCAGGTCCTAAAGATACAAAACGAATAACACACACAGATGTACAAGCCACTATCACAGTCTACTTGGGGAGATGGACAGAGGAATTATTTTAACAAAATAAAACTCTACCTCGTGGAACTATCGATATATCAAAAAAGACAAGAAAAGCTCTTTGAACACTGCTGGGACAAAATAAGTGCTAAATAAATGTTAGGTGGTTGTTAACCACAGAGTCCTCTGATAGATGAATAGTACAAGGCTACTGATATTACTAAGAAGGGAGGGAACAGCCACCTGGAGAAGGGGAGGGGGCACTAAAGGACTGTCATTAGGAGGGAACATTTAAGCGGAAACTAGCAAGAGAGAGAGAAGGCGCTCCAGGCAAAAGGAGTAGCATGTGCAAAGGCCCTGGGGTCTGACAGAGTTCAAGAGGTTTCAAGAGAAATGTCAGAATGCATTTAAACATGTATAGTTTAATTCTGAATGAACTGGAAAAAGGACAGTTCAGGGTTAGGAAACCTGCTGGGCACTGAGATCTGGGAGAGGTGACGAGGGCAGCAATCAGGAGCCTCACGAGAGAGGCCGGTGCTACCTGGGGCCACGGATTCTTGACCAAGAGTGAATGTGTCTCTTCCTGTCCAATTCATTTACTCTCACTGGCAATGCTTTTTGTAGAACTACCATTGACACAGAACCAGGGGTGACAGAAGTCAGGCCCTGCTGACCAGCCAGGGTGCTGTGAGGCCAGGAGATCACAGTGGGTAGCCTTTTTCTTGGTCAAAAGCCATAATGGGCTCATGCATGGATAGAAGGCAGTCATTGGAACCCAAAAGTAAATGGTCGCAGTCAGGGAGTCTCTGAAGCAGCACTTCCTGAAGTCTGTTTTTAGCAAGTCAAGATTCAAGAAGACCATGCCGCCTGGCTGTCTGCTCCTCGAAAGCAGAAACAGGAAGTCACCTTGCAGGGCAGGGGCCCACACACAGAGGGCCTCAATAAGCACGTGCTGAATGAAAGAATCAGAAGTAACATCAGCACAACTTACCTTGGGCTGAAGAGCTAGTGAACCAGCCACTGCTACCCAAAAGAAAAAACAAGTCTGGTTCCTTAATGGCTTTTCAAGTAAAGAGCAAAATTAATTTTCTGTCTTTGCCAAAAACCCCCTGCCGTGTTATGGGGTCGTTTTAAACCACCCTCATATCAGGAAAAGGCAGGTTGTCGGTAGAAGCAACCACCTTATTGTTTTGAAAAGCAACAGTGCAAGTTGGGATTTACCGAAGACTGGCTGGCCAAATGCAAGGGGGGAGGAACCGACTAAGAAATGTCACCCCTCTCCCCTAAACCTCCCTGAGAGTTTGAGTTGACAAAACACAGGTGAAGTTAAGAACAGGAGAGAAACACTGATCGAGGCTGTGAGCCACGTAGAATGAGGCAGTTTCTTTCCTCGACAGTCCCAGAGTCCTGCGTAACTCATCGCCGCCCCCAGAGCCCCAGATGCCCACAAAGGAGGCATTTCCATCCAAAGGACAGCAGGGAATCACGTGGCATATTCCCAAGTTTTGCCGCGACAGTGGATCTCAATCACACGAGGAATACAGACCTCCCAGGACTATGGCACTCTTTCTAAACCAGAAATAATGATCTACTAAGCTTCAGCCTGACCAGATGGACAGGTCTTAACCGAACTAGATGCCACACCAAGAAAAGCAAGCACCAACATCTTGGGAGCTTTGTTATAACGGAAAAAGCTTATCATTGCAGCCTCTACTCTTTTTTTTTTTTTTTTTTTTTTTTCTCTCTCTGAAATTGGGAAGAGACTGTGATTGTGTGAGGCTAGCTGCAGGATGTCAGTGTTTTGGGAATGCACAGCCCAGGACCGCTATCCTAATGGCCAGCCGCCCATGAACTTCACAGACTGAGGGTTCCAAGCTTCTGTGGCTAAAGAAGACCAGACCAGACATGGTATCTACTCAAGGCGCAGCATCTGCTACCTGACGTCCACCCAGGGTTCTTACCCACTTGGGGGGAACAGTCAAGTGGGATTAATGACGCAATGTGAATCTTCCAGGGTATCTGAATTTTGTAGCAAACGCCCTACCTGGCAACCCCACCTCCAACTCCACTGCAGCTCCCCCCTCCACACTCCCTGGGTTTTTCTGGTGCTGCTCTAAGGGAATGTCATTCTCCCCCCCTTTACCCAAGTTGCCAAGGACCACGGAGGTAGAATCTTGAAACACTGCTGCTCTCACCTTCCCTCAGAGTCCTCGGAAACTCCACAGCTGATGCTGCATGTGGTTACCAAGAAGAAGCTTGGACAGACCTTTCATTCACGAAGATTCATCTGGGTGTCCGCACCCACCTATCTGTAAGCTAATTTAACCCTGTACCAGTGGAAGACAGATCAATTCTTACTGCAGACAGATTTGTGCAGATGGTGAATGCTGTCCTTCCTGAATCCAGAAGGAATCTGTCCTCTCCCCAACTCTTCCATCGAACCCAAATTGCGAATACAAATCTGCAACTCAGGTATCCTGACAACTTGCTGAGGGGGTCCAAATCTACGATTTTAGCTATTTGATATTTAATATTCTCCAATTAAATAAAATCTATGAGAATACACAAATGGACACATGATTTTTCTACATGCAATTTGGAGGGTTAGAAACTATCCTAAATTAGTTCTTAATCGATAGCAAGGAAACAAAGCAACAAGACAAGATAAAGGCGGTTGGGAGGGAAGGTTGCCTGCTGCGGGAGGTCGTGGGGCAGTGTCTTGGGCATCCAGGGTGAGCTAGAGATGCATCCGGACGGCAGAATCTATCCTGTCAGCGATGAAGTCTCTGCCCCCAAAGGCCCCGCAAAGGCCGCACACTTGGAAAACGTACCAATAAAGTCACTAGTCTGGGACTTTCCCAGGCATCCCTGACACCATCTCTGGCCATTCTTGGCTTTTATTTTTCCCCAAGCGCCCCCGCTCCCTGCCAGGATGCGGACTGCAATGCTGCTGCCACAGAGGGAACTTGGGGCCCGAGACTCTGCCTTAGCCTGGTCTTGGAGCAGAGACGGGTCCGGAGGCTCTGCCCCGCCAGGCTCAGAGCGCCTCGCGATCCCAGTCCCGCATCAGCGCAGATCCCCAGCACTCTGCGCCTTCCCTCCCGCCCCCGGCGCCCCGCACCCCCTATCGCGGCTCACCTGGCACCCCAGGCGCGGCCACCAGTCACCCCCGAGTGGCCGTCGGAGCGAGGCTTCCCCAGGTTGGCGGGATGGTCGGAGCAGAGCCCCGCGCGCCGCCCCTGCCCCTCCCACCGCTCCCAGCGCACGGAGCAGGTGCGCTCTCGGTTCCGCCCAGTGGCCAGCATCCCCCTCGCCCACTTTCGTGGCCAGCGCAGGGCAGCAGCTTCCTCTCTGGGGACCTCTGGACATTCTCGAAGACGGTTTAGCTGGAAACCGCCCAAAGGGAGTTTCTGTGGAGGGGCAAAAACAGCCTGGCAGAAGGGTTCCTGCCCTAGGATGGATGGCTGCGGTCCTGTTCTGAGTCCAGAACTACCACCTGCTTAACCACCGTTCAGGGCCTTTTATTTAGTATGGGATGGAAGCGACTTAAATTCTGGCCCTCTAAATTGAAGCCCTCCACTCGAGTGTCTTTTCTCTGTATCTTATTACAGGCCCTGCAGCTGCTCAGCAAGGCCATTTAAAAAACAGTTTGTAATTGTGGGAAGAGCACCTGGCCAGTCTCCAGATGTGGCACCCAGTCCTCCGGCCATAATGTTGTCCCTTCCCTGAAACGTGGCCCCTTCAAGTAAGAGAGTTGGGCTCTGAACCGCTGGACACTGAGCTCTCTGGCAGCATCAAAGGGGAGGGACCTGCATTGCCTAATGGGGAGGCGGGGAGGAAGCCCCTTCTGTGCTCCAGGGTGGCTGTGCATCGAGTGCCCCTTCTGCACTTCCGTGCTCATTAAAACAACGCGTCCACCTTCCAGGCAGGCCGGCCTGCAGGACGAGGATGGTAAACTGGGCATCCCAGAGCCCAACTGAGGAGATTCACCCTGACGGTTGGACAATGCTCTATTTTAGATACTTTTATTAGTATGCTGGTCATTATCATTATTCGAGTCCCTGCCTCTCTCAGGAAAGGTTCTGCATTCCGAGAAAACTTCTTCTCCAATTTTACTCCTTTCAGTCACTTCCTCAATTCCTCACTTGGAATTCTTTGATCCTCTTTTGTTCCAATCCGTCCACACAGTCATTCCACAGACATTTGCTGCTCGACTGTTCTGGGCTGGGCACTGGGAGCTAAAGAAGAAAGAGTAAGACTTGATCTCTGCCCTGCAGGAACTCATATTCCTGAGCAAAATCAAAATGAATTTCAAAAGTGATTCTGGTTTGATTCCGGTAAATAAGCGCTCTGTGAGGGAACATGATTCAATTGTAAGAGAAAGTGAGGTCAAGAAAAGCTTTCCGGAGTAAAAGACATTCATACATTTTTCCCTTGGTGATCAAGCTTTCCAGATCAAGAGGAAATGGCTTAAAGCGATTATTTAAAAACAAGTACTTGGTCTTAGACTTTTAGACATGGAAGGGACATTTTAAAACACGCAGTCCTTGGAATGTCAAATGGTGCAACTACATCATACTGCAAATAGTAAAACGGTTCATCAAAAATTAAAAACCAATTATGATCCAGCAATTCCACTCTGAGTGTATTCCCCAAAGAACCAAAAACAGGAATTCAAAGAGAGATTTGTATATCCATGTTCATAGCAGCATTATTCACAATAGTCAAAATGTGGGAGCAACCCCCCAATGCCCAAAGGTGGATGAATGGATAAATAAAATGCAGGATGTACACATAATGAACTATTATTCAGTCTTAGAAAGGAAGGACATTCTGACACAAGCTACAACATGGGAGAATCTTGAGGACCTTATGCTCAGTGACATAAACCACTTACAAGAGGACAAACACTGTATGATTCTGCTTACAGGAGATACTTAGCGCAGTCAAATTCATAGAGACACAAAACCGAATGGTGGTTGCCAGGGGCTGGAAATAGACGGAATGGGAAATGTTTGTTTAATGGGTACAGGAGTTCACTTTTTTTTTTTTAATTGCTTTTTTAGGGCCGCGCCTGCAGCATGTGGAGGTTCCCAGGCTAGGGGTCAAATCAGAGCTGTAGCCTCCAACCTACACCACAGCCACAGAAACGCAGGATCTGAGCCAAGTCTGCAACCTACACCACAGCTCACGGCAACGCCGAATCCTTAACCCACTGAGTGAGGCCAGGGATCGAACCTGAAACCTCATGGTTCCTAGTCGGATGTGTTTCTGACGGGAACGCCCAGAGTTCAGTTTTGAAAGGTGAAAGCACTTCTGCGGATGGACGACAACGATGGTGGCGCCACAGTATGAATGTACTTAGGGCCACGCAACTGCACGCTTAAACATGGTTAAGACGGTATGCTTCTGTCATGTGTAGTTTACCCATAATTAAAAAAAAAAAAATCTGTTAAAAAAACCCATTGCTGTGGTCTCACTTTACAAAGGAAGTCACTGAGAATGAGAGATGGCCAAGGGACAAGCCTGAGCACAAGGCCAGGGCAGCTGCGTAAGACCAAGGCACTGGCCCTCTGTCCTGACTACGTGCCATGCTGGGGGCAGCTGGACCACCTGATCGGAGCCCCTGCTCCACCAGAAAACAACGTGCTGTAGTCCAACACTCTAAACTGGCTCCATCGACAAAATGATGTGTGGAGCTATTGCCTTCTTTATCTTTCAGTATTTATCTATAAATTTCACTTCTTACGACAACTTGAAATGCTCACCAAGAAAGCATCCATGTGCAGAAAAAAAAAAAATCTTAAATGTCTCTGACAAAAGAGAATAACATAATTGGTGTACCTTTAAAACAACTTGCCTTAGAAAATGATGTGACCTGATGGATAATGTGAGAGAAAAAAAAAAAAAATATATATATATAGATAGATATGACTGGGTCACTTAGCTGTACAGTAGAAATTGACAGAACACTGTAAATCAACTATAATGGAAAAAATAAAAATTATAAAATTTATAAAGTAAAAATTAAAAAAAGAAAAAAATTAAAAACAAAATGATGTTACTAATTTAGACTAACTTTTAAATTTCATATTTAGGATCTTGAAGTAGTCTTTTCCAACCGAAAGTCAAAGATTTATATGAAGGTAAAATTCAAATTCCTTTTAAAATTGGCCTCTTGCCCAGATTCAGAAATGCATTTTCTTTTTTAAAATGAGCCCCCAGTAGAACATGCTTCCAGCATTTAGATTCTCAGCCATTCGGGCAGCACAAGTGCAATGGGCTGCAACTGTTCCCCTGAAGCAGGGGATGGGACTTAGCTCTGGATACTCAGAATTTCTCTAATTATGAAGCACCTGTGTCTTAAAGCATCCTGCTCCAAAAAGCCCCATGAGACTCTGCAGAGAAGGCAAATTCAAGAAGCATCTTCCAAAGGCGGGGGAAGAAGAGGCGTAACATGTGGCTAGTCTCCCATGCAGAGCCGCATGAGAAAGGAACACATCATTGGTGACAAGTGGGCTGTCCTATTTCCCTCTCCCCTGGCTCTCATTCCCCATCATTCCTGACCATTTGTGTTAACCTCCTCTCTTCTTTGTGTTCTGATGCTTTGACATCTGGGACCTCGCCGGTCTGGAGAGACTGCCTCTCCTGGAGTTAGCCCATTCCTAGAGAGAGGGTACTTGCAGATGCAGACTAACCCATTCAGAGCCTATATCCCCAGCCACCATCTTTACTGGGCTCTTACACTCTGGTCCACCATCTACCTGCCCTAATGACCCCAGGACCAGGTACAAGACGACTAGGTCAGCCCTTTATGCCCCCGGAATTCGCTTATTCAAACTAGCCAATCCTAAGCCTGATTCCTGCCTTGCCTGGTCCTTCCCGCAGAAACCAAAACAAAGGCTTCGCCATAGTTCCCCTTTGCCATCTGCCTCCTAACCAACCCTGACGCTTCCCTATGCACACCCCCCCACGGTGTGGTGGGCCCCCTCCTCCTGGGATCTGTGTGTACTAAAAGCTACCTTTTCAATGGCAATCAACTCCTGACATGTGGGCCTCACCATAGCTGCGTGATAATAAGACCTATATTTTGAAACACCACTATTAGCTTTGGCAGGCTTTTTTTTTTGTAACTTTGGCCACAACATGGTAGGTCTTGGTATGACAGCAATACTTTCATGCGATGAACTGTCTTGATTTTTTTAAAAACATGGTTAACTTTTTTCTAATGCCTTTACAATGGATTGCTTAGTAAAGACACACTGTTTAAATAAAGCAAGCTTTGGATCCATACTCTCCTAGGCAACAAATTCAGCTGTTGCAGTGGCTTTCAGATTCCTACAACATTTCTTCAGGGAGGAGGAAGGGAGAGAGTTTCGGAAGTTTGAGGCCTGAATTTTAGTGTTTGCAAAGCAACTCAGTTAGCTAGGAAAGGCGGTTCCTTCTCTAAGGCTCCATCTGAAAAAAAAAAAAAAGCAAAAATCGGAGGTTGGACAAGACCCTCTCCGAGGTCAGTTCCTGAATAAAGGGACCAGCTGCGGATGAGAAGCCAGCCTTCCAATGGAGAGAGGAAGACGGAGAACACGTCCTAGCAGCAGAGGGCAGCTCTACCTTAAAGCAGAGAAAGAATGTGGAAAACCAATCACGTGACAACCTGGCCTACCAGACACCCACAACAAGCTGAGGAGGTGCTGCAGAGCTGTGCTGTTTTTTGCAAAAACAAAATTAAGCCTGGAAAATCAAGAGAAAGGAAGGGAGGAATAAAGTGGGGACCCTTCCAGAGTCTGGGGCTCAGCCTGTAGACCAATGGTCTATTCCTGGGATGTACCTTTTGGGCAGGAGCCAGTGCCTCTTAAAGATGATTCCTCCGAAATGAACCAAAACAGATGGCAGGGCTGACAGCTGTTGTGAGAAGTATTAGCAAAACGTTACATTTCAAAAAGGAATACAGCACATATTTGAGACGGACTTTGGGTAGGAGTTAGACAAAGCTAGATGTTTTTAAGGAGGACTTTTAGGAGGAGGGGTCCATTGATGTAAAAATATGGAGGCTAAGGATGGAAGGACATTTCAGGTCCTAACATGAGGTCCAGTTTTCCTAGAATATTAAATACTAAGTACATCTAGAAGAGCAGTGGAGATGGATGAGCCCTAGAGAGTAGAATGGGGAGACTAAATTCCTTCTCTCCAGCCCCGGCTCCGAGGGAGCAAGCTGCCGAGAATCACGAATCCTGCAGCCTAGAAGGAAACCGTGTCTACTAACACTGCAGGGAGTGGGTGTGGACACCTCCGCATTGATCCCGGGGTAAGAACTCAGCCGTGTAGCTGGAGTGCAGCCTGGTGAAGCCCTGAGCCGAAGACCAGCCGAGCCATGCTTGGACTCCGAACCCTGGACTCATAGAAATGGTAAGATAACAAACAAGCGTTGTTTTCAGCCACTAAGATGCGGTAATTTGTTACGCAGCAATAGGTCACTAATGCAGACGGTGGTGGATGGCCTGTATCTAATTACACAGGCAATGGGGAGCCATTAGAAGTGTTTGAGCTGGGACGTGTAACAAGGGCTATTTCAAATGTGCTTAGCCCCTTATCATCCACTATTTTTTCTCTTAGTCAGGTGTTCAGTTCAAGGCATATTATCAGCAAGTTTCCACTATGAAAAAAGGATATCCCTTTAGAAATTGAAAAAAGGAACCAACTTTTTGGTTTTTGTTCTTGTTGTTAAGAGGTAGTCTTTCCTATTTCTCGTATTCTTTATATATCAAGTTATATTTATTATACATTATGGTTTGATTATTTGTTTAGGTTTTCATCTTCTGATGTTTATTCTTGGGGTTAAGGTTTTATTACCTTATTTTTCTCTTTGGAACTTTTGAAACTATGAAAAGAATGTTGGACCAGAATCACATGATTCCTCAAGTCATCTCTTGTTTTATGGAAGACAAGTAAATTCGGGGGTCAGAGCCTGGCCTCTTGCCACCGTGAGGGGAACTTTACTAAAGCAGCGGGTCATACAAACAGTATCTTTCTTTCAGCCCCTTAAGACCGTGAAGGAATGTACCCCTCACTTCCAACCCCACACAGACACTCACCACGTAAAACCACCTCCATCCTCCCTCCTCTGCCGAGGTACCCATAATGCACCTTGTGACTTTTGTGAACCCCAGTGGCAAGACTGAGGACAGCACAGGATGCTTAGGTCCGAAGCAAACAGGAGGAAATTGTTCCAGCATCGCTCTCAACTTCTGCACCCCACCTTGCGGTATTCACTGTGTGAATGGAACATGAATCACTCTTCTAAGCTGTTGAAAGTTCAGAGATTCAAATGCTTTGGTGCTGAAAGAACGATTGTTTGGGTTTTGTGCAGCAGTCAATGCCGACGGCATTCACTTCATCTAACACTTCAAAACATAACTTGTTGCCAGAGATCCCTTCCCCCCCCTGCTCTGTTAGGATTCCTTCTCTTTCTAGCCTCCTCAGGGAACGTCAGACTATTGCGAGCTATTGAAAGTTGTTCCCCTAGTCTGCTAAGAGTCTTTGGTCCCTTCTCCCTTTCAGCAAGCACACCGCGCCATACTCTTATTTTATTTGTCCTGCTTCTGCGTTGGCATTAAAATGCCTCAAAAAAAAATAAAATAAAAAAGCTACAGGTTCTGTCATTTCTTTAGTATAGCATTTTTAATTTCTTCCTTTTGACCTTCTGGTATTGCTTTCATGATTAATTTTTTTCCAGGGCCCTGTTGACACAACAGACCACTGTGCTAACCTATTCACCTTTGAAAAATCAAACTTGAAATCTGATTTGAGTGAGGAAACCAAGACAGTTTCCAACTAGCCTGGACTCTATGAACAATAAGCCAGACAGGTGCAGCTCCGTGGTGGACAGGCTCTGCGTGTGGAGGAGTTTGCATGAGAGGAGGCTGAAATGCCGCACGTTGCGACTAAAGTGTAGAGAGAGCATTGTGTTTCCCTTAGAGTGGCTGTCTTAGGGCTCACTTTCAGAAAAAATGCAATAAAAACAAAAGTAATTTAATTAGAGCAGCTCTTGCTGCCTTTCTTCCATTTTTCATAGACAGTCCTCAAGAGGCTGCCCTTTCTGCTTTGTGCCTGATGTATGTTGGCTAAAATCATTAAGCTGTTTATTGTTCCCCCTTCCTAATTATACCAAATTGATAGGTCATTAGGTTGAAAAAAATTTTTAAATCCTCTTTCACTGTACATCTGGCCTTAATCCCAATTGAGTCGACAGTACCCAGCCTTCTGTGAAAGTCCAACAATTGTCCAGTGATAACTGAAGAGACCAGTGAGTCCACGGGGGTCGCCTACCCTTTAGGAAAAACCGACGCACTCACCTCCACTCCACCTTCAAAGGTGGTCTGCTCCTGCCCTCTGCAAACCTTCTTTAATCCTCCTCTCCAGGCCAAACACACTGGCGGCTGGTTCTATGGTTTTCCGATGTCCTTTGAGTTTTATTTTTTATTTTAATTATTAACTAGTTAATAATTAACTTTTTAACTGTTTTATTAAATTTTTAACTGGGGGCAAATAGGTGGCCAAAAGATCTTATTTTGATGCTCTCTGAAGAAATAATCCACATCTGGCTTTTTTATTATGCAATGATTTGAAAAAGAAGCATCGCCACTGAGTTCCCACATGACTGCTTTCCAGCCCGATTTTCTGGGGTCTCTGTGGCCACAGCACAGGGGTGGCCGTGTGGTGCAGGGTGTGCAGGGACAGAAGGGAGTGCTGCTGGGAGACCTTCCTCCTGAAGGCAACCTCACAGACCGAGCATGATAAACAGAACAGCTCCAGGGAAGCCTGCACCCAGCGGTTTTAGCCACTTGCCCTTTAGGGGCTGAGCTCTTGAAGGGGGTTCCCTCCTGATCTCAACAGTCACCTGGGGGGGGACCCTTAATGCAGCCTCTTTTTGCATCCTGGACCCATGCACTTCTTAGGCCCTGAGCAGGGCCAGCTCTATAATTTGCAGGGCCAGTAGAAAATGAAAATGTGGGACGCCCTGCTTAAAAAGCAGAAGAAAAGTTGCCTTTAGAGGTACTAAAATACAAAGCTTTTTCCTTTCTTCCACAGTCTCTCTTGGTGTCATGGTGTCTTTTGTTTTGTTTTGCTATTTAATGTCTTTTTAAATAAAAAGAAAATTCACGTTCAACTATTAGCAAGAAATGACCCTTCATCTTTATATGATGCAATGTTAATTTTATATGCAAATATAAGAGCAGTCAACTTACACGAAGCACCCTTAAAATCACACAAGCCATATTCCAAAGCTCATAAACTATGTGTGTATTTGGGTATTACCCCAACGGTGGAAGCATGACCCCAAACCAACCCAGCTGTTTTATTTCCCTCTTTGACGCACACACATTCCATGACCTCTGTCTTTAGTTTACTGATGAGTAAGAGAAGACCGAGGGGAAAATAATCATGGGTTGCCCCATTTTTTTCTTTCTTCCTAAACCATCATTTTCAGTGTAAGTCACTGGTTTATTCAGGGAAGTAACACAAGTTCAAAACGGTAAGCTTGAGTTCCTTGCTCCTGAATATTTATTAGAGCAGTGCCTTCTTTCTGGATCTAAAGCAAGCTCTGGCTCAATCAGAGAGCATGGCCTGTAGGTACTGTCAATGCCCCCCACCCCCGCCACACAGCCAGAGATCCAACACTGACCTTGCACTTGCCTTGTCATTGAACTCCACGCCCCCCAGGTCTCCCAGCATTCTTTGTGTTGAGGACCGTGAATGCTATTTCATGGGCTGCGAGGAATGGCAATGAGCATGAATTGCGTGTGGCTCCTGGGCTCATACGAGTGCTCGTTGTCCATCACGTTTCACTTACAAAGCACAAGTCCAAAGACAGCATTGTTAAGACCTTCAAGACAGCAGGAGTGGGGCCTAAAGACAAATGAGGGGCTCTCTGGAGCATGGGCCCTGGGCTACTACGTGGGTCACGTGCCCATGAAGTCAGCCCTGGGCTTGAATTAGGGAGTCACTTGTTTGGTCAACTCAGATTCAGCCTTGAAAAAGTTATCAGAAGTGTTAAAAGTGTCAGCCAGGAAGAAGCATTTAAGTTGTTATTTCTTATGTTTAGAGACCACAGGAGACTTCACAATGTGGTTGCTTTGACTGAACCAATCAGGATGAGCTCTTCCCCATTCTATGTCACAAAACGATTTTGTCAACTCTGAATGAGCTGGATTATCTCTAGCTCCTGGTAGAGTTTTATCTCTGAATGACTGCACACCCCTAAGCTTCTCAACTCACTAGGTCTCAGGTTGCAGAACTACCACCTTTAATTTATTCTGGGTCATTCTAGCTCAGAGCCCTGAGTGATTCTGTCTCTGGACTTGACATTTGCACGTGTGTGATTGATTAGAGGCTTTCAGGGGCCTTCCATCCACAAAGGGGATACTACTTAGGTAGATATGCCTTCAGAGTCAAACGGGAATCGTGGAGAAAGACCTTTGCAAATCTGCCCAAAAGGAGCCATGCTGTGATCCCACAGTTCTGCAGCATTGAGTACACACACACACACACACACACACACACACGGAGAAGAGAGTGGTGACATGGTTTCCTTCGTCAAGGATGGAGACAGCAAGTTGTCTGTAAGTGACATTTTTCAAGCTGGCTCTGTGCACAGTTCAAGCCTTTGTCTTATTAAATTACTGGAGACGAGGACTTTGCAAGTAATCTGTACTCAACAGGAAAGCTGCCAACCACGCCTTACTTCTTTAACTTATTTCAGAGAATGAACTCATATATCAATAGAAATAAGCCCGGGGCTAAACGCACCTGCTTCTCTAGGGAGCAGCATTCCAGCCGCATTTTTCGGCTGTGTGCTGTGGAAGGCTTAGGAAACAAACCCTCACCCCCTGCCGTCTTTCTAGCAGTGAGGAATGAGAGCCCTCTGCAGGGGCACGGGGTGCTGGGTTCCAAGGTCTGAGGGGAAGGGATCCTCCTTCCCCTCCTTGTCCTTGGGCGCTGCCCTCAGCACCACATGGAGGTTACGATAAACAGAGACCAGTTTGGATCTGGCCCTGCTCCTGCTCGTCTCCCTCTGTGGTCCATCCTTCCATCGACTGCAGCAGGTGCCAAAGGCACCGTGTCTGAACCTGAGCAAGTCCCGTGGGCAGCGCTGAGTCTAGAACACGGTAGAAAGGCACCAGCCCCTTAGTCACCTGCAAATCCTCCTGGTGGAACCTCCCCAGGCACCCAGCATTTGCCATAACTTGTGTCCCCATCAACCAACCAAACCAGGCCACGGAGAGTGACAAGGAGGTGAGAAGTAACAGCATCCATAGTTCAGAGTTTGGCTCTGGATATTTCTAATGGAAGCTACTGTTTTCTCAATAATAAATTAGAGGTGAAAATAGTTTCTTGACTACTTAATAATTTGGAGAAAGATTGAACACGTTTTAAAACTGCACATATAATTAAATGCCATAAAGGAACTGTTAAGGCTACTGCAAAGTCAGACATTACCAGCAAGCACCTAATACCACACCGGGCAATGTGGAATCACAATAACTAATATGTCATGCCTATCAAAAATAAGATCAGGAGTTCCTGTCGTGGCGCAGTGGTTAACGAATCCGACTAGGAACCATGAGGTTGCGGGTTTGATCCCTGGCCTTGCTCAGTGGGTTAATGATCCAGGGTTGACATGAGCTGTGGTGTAGGTTGCAGACGCGGCTCGGATCCTGAGTTGCTGTGGCTGTGGTGTAGGCCAGCGGCTATAGCTCTGATTAGACCCCTAGCCTGGGAACCTCCACATGCCATGGGAGCGGCCCAACAAATGGCAAAAAGGACCAAAATAAATAAATAAATAAATAAGCTCAAATGTCTTTTTGAATGAAAAGTTTTGTCCAGATACATGGCCAGGAGTGGGATTGCTGGATCATATGTAGTTAATTACTGGAGACAAGTAATTAACAATACAGATCATTTGCAAAGTCCTTGTCTCCAGTAATTTAATAAGACAAAGGCTTGAATTGCGCATGCAGCCAGCTTAAAAAACGTAGTTCTAGACTGAGTTTTCTGAAGAGCCTCCACACTGTTTTCCATCATGGTTGTACCAATTTACATTCCTACAAACAGACTCGCAGCCACAGAGAACAGACTTGAGGTTGTCAAGGGTGGGAGGAGGAAGTGGGCTGGACAGGGAGTTTTCGGTGGGTGGATGCAAACTATTACGTTTAGAATGGATAAGCAATGAGGTCCTGCTGCACAGTACAGGGAACTATACCCAGTCTCTTGGGATCGACCCTGATGGAAGATAATACGAGAAAAAGAACGCGCATATATATATGACTGGGGGACTCTGCGGTCCAGCAGAAATTGACACAACGCTTTAAATCAACTATAGTCTAATAAAAATAAAATTAAAAAACATAAGCTCACGGTCTAGGTGGGAGGAAAGGCCCTATACATGGTACAAAGAGGCCCTTTTAAGATCGCCATGTTACATACATGCATCGTTAACAACAAACAACACTTCGCCCAATAAAGTTAGTTCTACTAATCTTCCCATTTTACATACGAGGTGATGAGATGCACTGACCTTGAATAATTTCGCAGGTCACGTCGCTATAGGAAAATGGCAGGTCCAAAATATGAAACCCACGACGTCTGACTTCCGAGCCCAAACTTCACCTTGACTCCCCGCCATCTCCCTTTGTTGGTACCAAATGTTTAGCAGAATTAGTTACGGAAGAGGTCGATAGAGCAACCCTCTCAAAGAGCCTCTGTGGGTACCCTTCCCTCAGAGCCCCCTTTCTGGCTTTATGAGGTGCCAGAGTAAAAGCCTAATCACGAAAACTAAGCCTTCCTCCGAGGTTCTCCAAATCTGTCCGCCTATTCAAACGGTAGGCTCGTCACAGAGGTCTTTATGGAACAAGCAGGACTGCAGACTCGGAAGCCTGGGAAAGAAGGAGTCTTTCAGGAAATCTTGAAGTGTGTCTCCCAGATGCCAACAGCCCTGCCCACGCATGGGGCTGATTATGCCAAGGGCACCGTGTTTACCGGTGTATTTCATTATGTCTCTCTTTCCTCGTGCCCCCCCCCCCTTGCTAGCCTACTCATCTCTTGCATCATTCCTTTGAAATAATAGTGGTCTCATGCATAATGAAATAGAATCTAACGGCATTTCTGGCTCTTGGGGGGTCGAAAGTGTATGTCAGGTGATAAAGAGCGATCTGAACAGGCCAAGGAGCAGCACAGTTGAAAAAAAAGAAACAGATGCCTTGGGGGAAGGCTGTTCTGGAGGAGAAAAGGAAAAAGGTACTCCTTCTTCAAATCTGATAGAACTCCTGAAACTCCACTTATGTCTTTTGGCTCCTCTTTCCAAAAATAGTATGCCCGGCCCTAATTCCGCCTCTGCTACTGGCTGTCTTATATTCATTTCAGGGCTGGCTCCCCACACTGCCACATACAACAAAGATGCCATATTCTAAGAGCTCGACACAGAAATGCAGCAACTCCAGAGAGGGCCCCTGGATGTCAGAGAATGGTCTGTTTTTCCCTGTTCGCTTTGTGAGCTCGCACGTGAGTTTTCACTTGATGTTTTGGTGTTGAAGGGTGAACGGTCTGTTCAGTTAGGCTCCCAGCACACTGCACTGGATGCCAATCCCGTGCAGCTAAACTTGGTGTTTGAGGGGCCACTTGTTGATGGATTTGCACCGTCAGACCTCTAAGAGATCTCCAAGAGAGGTCTGCCTCTGGCAGAACGCTGCTTCAGAACCCCAGACATCAGCGTGTGGCGACCCAAAATCAGACGTTTGCAGAGCACGTTCTTAGGTGAATTTCTAATAGATTTGGAGCGACTGGATATTGATATCCAGCCAGGGATTTAGCCAAAGAAACCCCAGAGGCCAGCAGAAGTCAGACCCTGCCCAGTGTGCAGACATGCTGTGCTTGCCGGGTCTGGGGTGTTTGTGCTCTACAAGAACAAGCTTAGACTAAGGAAAGCCCTTCAAAGTTCCAACAAGGAACCACAGACCAATCCCAGGCTGATTTGAACACAAGTGCTTTCCGGAAATCCTAAAGAATCATCACGTGTGCAGTTATTGGTCAGGGTTTGTCCTTCCCCCGAGGCTGTATGTCTGTGTTCCCCACGGTTCCCCTGTGCCTGGTACAGGGTCTGAGGCATGACAGCCATTGAACATTATTTTGGGGGATGGGGTCTTTAAGGTTTAAGCTATGGGATCTGACCTCTTGAGGCATCATGAGAACCCAGCAATCACCCTGTAATAAGCACAGTAAATTAGCAGACCCCAAATTTTCATGCAGCCCCTCTCCTTGGGGTCACCCTCTGTGAATTCTGACCACGAACAGGCTTAAGGAAACTGCAGATAAGTCTGTATTTCTGTAGCTCCTTCAGTCCAGATTTGTTTTCACCTTACTTTTCTTTTTTTAATTTTAAAACTTGTTAACATAAATGGAAGAGAATGAAATAGATTCAGCAATGACCCTTAGCTTTGTAGGAAATGTGCCATGTGACTAGGGAGCAATAAAAATTTCCAACCCAGACAAGTTAGAGGCAGCAGAAGGCACTTTCTTGAAGAACTAAAGCAGCCCAGTGTTTTCAGTCTTGGCATTGTTGATGTTTGTTACATAACACTCTTTAAAAAAACAAAACACAAGAAACTGACTGCTCTGTTTTCCTCCTCGGGTTGAGTTTGTTAGTAGAGATGCCTAAAGTATCGAGGATTTATATTCATTTGGACATTTGGGGAGTTATTTCAAAGGTAACATCTTTTGTTTGCCTAGATTCGCAGGGCTTACACGTGTCCTTCCCCGTCTCCAAATGCAGGGATTTTTAAACTGTCATGAGAGTTGAAATTTTATCATTCTGTTATTTCCTCAAAAGTAGGACGGGCATACCACATATTCCCTCAGGAAATGAAGCTCCTTTTGCTTCAGTTTCAACTCATGTGAAAATTTTATCAGTATATGAAGAAGTATCTTATTCAGCGCTTGCTTTTTGCAGGTACTAAACTATGTTTGCATTTATTCCCGTGATACCTTATGAGGTCCCACAGTATCATTCTTTCCAGCTTTTATGGGGGGAAGAAGGGGCTTCTGTTAGGTACACAGGACTGTCTTAGCCAAAAACTGGGTGGCTTAACACAACAGAACAGTAGTCTCCTGCGGTTCTGGAGCCCAGGAGTCTGTGCTCTCAGTGAAGGTTCTGGAAGACAATCTGCCCTTTCTCCCGGCATTTCCTGGCTTGCAGGTGCACCGCGCCATCCTGGTCTCCGTCTCGGTGTGACCCTCTTCCCTCCGTGTCCGTGTCTTAACATCGCATCCTCTGTGCGCATCGGACTCTGAGTCTCTTCGCTTCTCGAAGGACACCAGTCCTTTCGGGTTAAGGGCTCATCATACTGCAGCGGGACCTCATCTAATCCTACATCTGAATGAATCTGCAGAAACTCCATTTCCAAAGAAAGTCACACTCACAGGTACCAGGGGTTAGGAGCTTGATGCATCTTGGGGGGAAATACGATTCTCCCCCCGCGGGACCAGTCCTTCTCTCTGCTTTTGTCTTCCTTGTGGGATTCACCCCAACAGCAGGCGCTGGTCCCGGCAGAGCTGCAGAGGTCCCTGCCGCGGCCGTGGCTCCGGAGGCTCCACAGCACGTGGGCTCCAGGGACCGACTTTTCCCTCCGGAGCGGGCAGCACCCCCTCTCCCCACCGCTCCTTCCGTGCAGAGGTGGCCGGGCCCCCTCAACGCTTCCAAGTCGCCCTGGACCCCTCTCCCTCCGTCCTTGCGCTCCTCGCCACCACCTCCAGGGGCTACCCCCGCGGCACCTCAAAGCTCTCTGACCCCTTCTTGTAGCTCACCACCTTGTACCATGTCGACAATTCTTTCTATCGAATTCTCCGTTCAAATACCAGTCACCTGACTGGACCCTGACACATGGGTGACAGACTGGAAACTCATACTTAGGCCAGCGCGGTGGCGCATCTGAGCGATGCCCTAGGAGACACTGGAGCTCTCGCCAATCCTCAGTTTTCTGCTGGCACTGATTCTAGTTAGTTTTAAAGCCAGCCAAAGGGCAAATAAATCTTAGAACCTTCTTTAAAATCTTCCCGGCCTCTAAATGTCTCTCAGGGGTGGACCACTGCTCTTCTGCTTTTACTTTCCATCATCAGGGCTGTTTATGGGTAGCCCGTTTCCATCTCCTTCTGGGCACATGATGAGTTTGCCCTTCATAACTTTTTTTTTTTTTTTTTTTTGTCTTTTTGCCATTTCTTAGGCCACTCCTGTGGCATATGGAGGTTCCCAGGCTAGGGGGTCTAATCAGAGCTGTAGCCGCCGGCCTACACCACAGCCACAGCAACTCAGGATCCGAGCCGCGTCTGCGACCTACACCACAGCTCATGGCAACCCCGGATCCTTAACCCACTGAGCAAGGCCAGGGATCAAACCCACAACCTCATGGTTCCTAGTCGGATTCATTAACCAGTGAGCCATGACGGGAATTCCTTTTTTTGGTCTTTTTAGGGCCACACCCACAGCATATGGAGGTTCCCAGACTAGGGGTTGAATCAGAGCTATAGCCGCCAGCCCACGCCAGAGGCACAGCAATGCTGGATCCAAGAGGCATCTGCGACCTACACCACAGCTCACGGCAATGCTGAATCCTTAACCCACTGAGCAAGGCCTGGGATTGAACCCACAACCTCATGGTTCCTAGTTGGATTTGTTTCCGCTGCACCATGGCAGGAACTCCTGATTACATCTTTTGAAGTGAGCTGTCACCGTGACGTCCTTTGGCCAATGAAATGTGGTGGTGGTGGGGGGGAATGTGGCCTGTGGCCTTTCCAAGCCAAGGCCTAAGAGCCAATGCATGAGCACCACGTTCCTGTCCCCTCCCTGTCACTCGTGGAGGCACATGTTAAAAGAGAATTTCCACCAGCCCACATCCCTGAATGACCACAATGAAGAAGCACCCAGCCAACCTGAGCAGCACATGCAGCATGAGAATTAAGTGTCTGTTGGGCCATCTGTCCCTGCAGCATACCAGACCCTGCCCTGGTTAGTCCACACAGACTCTTGTGTCTAGGAGCTAGCTCTCAAGGTCATACATTTTTTATAGTTTATTCATTTGTCCTCTGGGACTCTGTGCCTGCCTGGTATGCCTTCACCCCCCACTGGGGTCTCCTTTGTTGCAGATGTGCTGCATCCTTCTGCCATTCTGTTCACGAAATACTGAAATGCTGAAATGCATCAGGGCTCAATCTTTATTCTCTTTTCTCATCTATCTACACTCTCTCTCTCGAGAAAACTCCTTCCAGCCCATGGAATAAATTTACATCTACCCAGAAACAGGCCCTAATTACCCAAGATATATAAGGAGCTACCCAGTGATCCCCTCCACCTCGCTGTCTTGTGGACCACTTTAAACTTCAGATCTCTACCAGAAAAGTGTGATTCTGCTCCACACCTGCTGAAAATCTCCATCTCAAATAATCATACCAGCATTCATCGAATTCCTCAAAACCCAAACCCAATTCCTGATGCTATTCTTTCTACCACCTCTCCCAGGTCCCCACCCACTCCATCACAAAGTCCTACTGGGTTTAGTTCCAAAACGTTTACCAAATCTGACCACTTGGGACCACTTCTCAGTAGTCAGTCACCAATCTGAGACCTAGTGAACTGAGGTAACCTCTCTGCTGATCTTCCTGCTTCCACTCTTAGCTCACATCTGTTTTCCAAACAACAGGTGTGGTGTTCTGTTAGTTTGTTTGTTTTTGGCTTTGTAGAGCCACACTCGCGGCATATGGAGGTTCCCAGGCTAGGGGTTGAATTGGAGCCACAGCTGCCAGCCTATGCTACAACTGCAGCCACATCAGCTCCGAGCCACATCTGCAAACTACACCACAGCCCACAGCAATAGCAGATCCTTAACCCACCAAGCGAGGCCAGGGATCGAACCCGTAACCTCATGGTTCCTAGTTGGATTCGTTTCTGCTGTGCTATGACGGGATCTCCTGTAGTGTTCTTTTTAATATATGGCTCTTCTACTTGGACCTTCAACGGCTCTACTTAGAATAAAATCGAACTCCTGTGGAAAGAGTAAATTATAAATCTCACAGTGTTCATTTAGAAAATGCAACTGAAGTTAGAAGCCACAGACCTCCTTTCAGAGTTTAACAAGAAATCTTGAACGAACAGGAGACGGTTGATTGGGGTGCTTGAGAAGACAAACTGCTCAGCTAGACAAACTTGTCAGATAAGTAAGAGGAAACGGTAGCCAATATACATACATACTAGTTACCCGCAACTTTAAGCAACATCTCTGTTTACCCTTTTGTCTTCAAGGGTGAATTTGCATTTGTCTATGCACTGCTTGTTCTGCCTGAAATGTGTTTTGTCTGAACTTCCCATGACTCTCCAGGTCTACACCTTTGGTGGTGATTCAAATGCCGCCTCCTCCAAGAAGTCTTCCCATAGATCTAACCTTCCCTCCAGGCTCAATAAATCCCATTACCCTGCTTCTTTTCTACATTTTATTTGTTAGGTGAAACTGTATGATTCGCTACGTGCTTGTCTTCTTCCATTAGCATACACATTCCATGAAAGCAAGGACCTTGTCTGTCTCGTTCATCAGTCTCTCCCTGGCATCTTCAACTCCATCGAGTCCACAGCTGGTCAAATAAAAGATTGTGTAAATAACTTTGAAAACATCTTTACTGGATAGTAATCGCACGGTATTATGTTACATATCGAGATGAATTAGGGTCAAAGTCATTCTGCAGTAAGAAAATTGCCTAGTTCAGACAATATTTTAGCACACATCTTCTGTAAGCCACAGCTGTGAGTAGTTTAGCTGGTGCGTATGTCTTACATCAAAGACCACTTGAAAACTGTCTGTATTGATCCACCTATGAATTAGCAAGAACTCAGCGTGCAATTCTAAGGTTTCACAAGTGTATCGTGAAAGTTAGGCTGAGCCGGTAAAGTACATAAGTGCAGTTCATTGAAACAATTAGGATTCCATAAAATCCTCCTGCCAAGAAACTTCTCAGCATGTCTGTCTGCAGATCAATAACTGTGCCTGACGAAAACCTGACAAATGCAGAAGGTTGTCGTCTCATCTCTTGGCTTCAGTTGGGTCAGCAGCTCAACTTAGGAAGTGGCCAAGGATGCACTCCTTCAAATGGGCCAGGTCTGAGTATCAGAGATGTAAGGCCAGCTGGGTGTATGCCCTCAGATCGGGTACCAAAGATCAGCTGCTGAGAAAACTGGAATAATCCTCCTATGTCAGTTATGATTTATATTGCTTGTCAACTCTAGTAGAGATGGCTGCATGGCACGGTGAAAAGAACACTTGACTTCTGTCTGTAGGTGATGGTGCCTCTTAAAAGCTTGGTGGTATACACCTGTACAAACTTCTGGGCTTGGTCCTTTTGGCTATTATAGCATCGATATTTAATACAGTTTTTAGTCCATTTGTATTTTCTATCTCATCTGTCAATCTTTAAAAAACCATCTTTGGGAGTTCCCACTGTGGCTCAGCAGAAATGAATCTGACTAGAATCCATGAGGATGCAGGTTTGATCTCTGGCCTCCCTCAGTGGGTTAAGGATCCAGCACTGCCGTGAGCTATGGTGTAGGCTGCAGATGTGGTTCTCATCCTATGTTGCTGTGGCTGTGGTGTAGGCTTATAGCTGCAGCTCCAATTCGACCCCTAGCCTGGGAACTTTTAGGGCTGCACGTGTGGCCCTAAAAAAAAAATTCATTTTTGGTAGAAATTCACCTTTTTCATCTTGATTTTTAATAGTGATAACCTCTAGGTCCATCTGTATGGCTGCAAATGCATTATTCTATTCTAGGTTACAGTGATTTCGTCTATCGATCTATCTATAGAGAGAGAATTTCTGATAAAAACTAGTTCACTTCTCTTTTTGATTCTGCATTTTGCATAGCTCTAGCTTCTATCAATCTCCCATTTCTCTTCTGGAATCTTCAAGGCTGGTCTGAATGTGCAGGAGAATTCACAGCCTGTTATCTCATCCAGAGATACTTTTGCTTTCTTTCAAAAAGTTTTACAGAGTTCCTGTCATGGTGCAGCAGAAACAAATATGACTGGGAACCATGAGGTTGTGGGTTCGATCCCTGGTCTTACTCAGTGGGTTAAGGATCTGATGTTGCTGTGGCTGTGGTGTAGGCCAGCAGCTGTACCTCCTATTCAACCCCTAGCATGGGAACCTCCATATGCCACACGTATGGCCCTAAAGAGAAAAAAAAAAAAAGCTTTGCAAATTATTCTATTTTTACTAGCCATTGGATATACCAAAAAAAAAAAAAAAAATGAAGAAAGACATTTTCTGATGGATGATGGATGAAGCAGTGACCAGTAGAGTGTCTTGACGCAGGGTTTGCTGATAGGCTGGGTCCTATCAGCAAATAGCTTTTGCCTTTTTCCCATGTGAAAAGGAGTTTAATTAGAAACAGGTGACAAAATCACACATTTTTGTATGTTACCATGAAATTCCTTACACATGGATCAAAGTGTTTCATATTTAAAACAAACAAACCAAAAAAACCAGGAAAGCACTTAATACTTCCTTCCGAGCTTTCATCCAAATGGTGTAAAAAATTGGATTAACCTGTTTATCAGACAGCAAGGATGTTGGTGGAACACCGTAAATTTGTGGTTCAGGTTTTTGGATACGACAAGTACTTTTACAACAGGCTGCCTCTTTGTGACATGAAACAGATTTGGAGGCAATTCAGCACACACTTTCATCATTTTTTTGCCTTCCTGTATTAGTTTGTCTTTTGAAGAAAGTAATTCTGAAACTGACCTGAATACCCCATTAGGAAGCATAGAGATGTAGAACTCTGCTAGTTTTACTCGTGCATATGCTTGATTAAAAGCTTGAGAATAGCAAGGGAAAAATTCCCCACATTGTTGATTGAAAAAAAAAAAAAATGTTGGCAAGATGTCATTTTGTCTTCCTGCGAGTCTGTGTCCTTCCAACATGGTTCTGATCCCAGGAGGTGTGCAAATCTCCATTTTAAGACAGTAGGGAAGTGTAGGCTGAACCTGCACTGACCACAGGGCAACTTTTTCTGTGATTACTGTGGTTCTTGTTGTCAGTGGGGGTTTTCTTTTCCTTTTGTTTTGTTTTTGCCTCTTACTGTAGGAGTAAGTGGTTGGTTGTGTTGAGTAAAGTTTCAATGAATGCTACTCAAACAACACCCTGTAATGTGCTAGTCTTAGGGATGTGCTTATGTTTAATTTAAGAGTTAATAATTGCGACT
The DNA here is from genome assembly GCF_054392235.1 of Sus scrofa. Lineage (NCBI taxonomy): Eukaryota > Metazoa > Chordata > Mammalia > Artiodactyla > Suidae > Sus > Sus scrofa. The sequence goes on from NC_139393.1 coordinate 73,545,908, forward strand.
ACTTAAAAAATAAAGCTATTTTTATTTTTATTTTTTTGTCTTTTTGCCTTTTCTAGGGCCACTCCCACGGCATATTGGAGGTTCCCTGGTTAGGGGTCTAATCATAGCTGTAGCTGCTGGTCTACACCACAGCCACAGCAACGCCAGATCCAAGCCCCATCTGCGACCCACACCACAGCTCACGGCAACGCCAGATCCTTAACCCACTGGAGCAAGGCCAGGGATCGAACCTGCAACCTCGTGGTTCCTAGTCGGATTCGTTAACCACTGAGCCATGATGGGAACTCCTAAAGCTATTTTTACATTATAAAATAAAACCATTCATTTGAAATTCTAAAAGAAAGAGAACTTGATCTCAATGCAAAAAGTGATTTTCTATTTTTTCTCTTGCTTTTTTCTAGAAGAGTCAATGGCTGGTGAAAATAAAATAACTTGTAAATCGTTTAAAACAGCAAAAAATTTCTAGTTTACATTTGTGAGAAAGTTTGTAAGTTTTAGGATTACCTGACAGATTCATTTCACTTTCATGTTGATTCTGATGAAATATCTGACATGTCTGAAGTTCTTTGTTTTATGTATCTCACTCCCAACGCTTCTCCAGATAATCCTTCAGGATTAATACGTTAAGCATTTAACAACAGTACTTAAACAAAATAATAATCCTTAAAACTCATGGACTGCTTACTCTATCCCAGGGACCATATTTGCTCGGATTTGCACATACTAGCTCATGACGATCCTAAAGATGGGTTTTATTATCTTTATTCCCACTTTACAGATAAGAAAACTGTGCCACAGAGAAATTCAGTTACTTCCTCAGGGTTATTGCTGTTAGTGGCCAAGTGGGGATTTGAACCCAGGCTCTGTAGCTCTAAAAGTCACATGTCTAATTAGGATTTTATATGGCTGTGATTGAGTGCGATACAAATTTGTTGTTCATTTGCTTATTTTGTGCCTTAGTAGATCTGGAGGGGGAAACTTGCTGTGCAGAGTAGCAAAAGAGCTGGTAAATTACTAATTTTCAATGTTAAAAAATCCTAGAAATGTGGGGTATTCTAGACCATTTCCTAGACCTGCTCACCCACGTAGGTTAGAATGTACTATAGTTACTCAAAAAGTTAGTATCATATACTCAGCAGTGAAAACATACAGCACGCTACTTTAAAAAAAAAAAAACCTAACTCTGGCCAATCAGGGGTTAGACCTATTCTTTTTGGCCAGTGTTATCCTGACCTGGGGACAAATTTCATAAACTCTGAAAAAGAAAAAATAATAAAGAAAAATTAGATGTAGTCGAAAGTGTTTCCCTTCACCAGCAGATGTCGCTGTTGCCTCTTAGCCCAGAGTGTTCACCATTCACTGGCTATAAGCTTAATGGAGAGGCTGAGAGCTATTTCACTAAAATCTCTGCTAGTCTTTGGGTACAAACAATAAGGGCTCTGGCGTGAAGACAAAAAAATTATGCAAAGGATGGAGAGAATACAGTGGATTTCAGATCTGGTGCCCCTCTGCCACCTGAGGCAGCGGCCCCTGCAGGGTGGCTGGGGATGTGGGGAAGGAATTCCAGGATAATCAGCACAGAGTCGCTCTCTTCCATGTGGCCAGCAGGACTCACACAGAGCACGAATGCTAGAAAACAGAAAGCCAGAGCCACAGGGTGGCAGCAAACAGAACTTACTGGTGAGCACACGCAAGGCACCCCCTGGCGATACCTAGAAATAATTGGGAGAGAATTTGCAGAGGCTGAAGGTTCTGCAATGGCAGTGGGGACCATACAGAGTGGAAATAAGGCTCACACAAAGGCATTCTCCACACCTCTGCTGGTCTGGGAATGCAGAAGTAACCAGACACCGCCCTGGACCCTGCCCTTACCCTCCCTGAAGGCAGCAGGAACAATCCTGGCAAACCAGAAAACACGGCTGTGACCTTCGTATATTTTTTCTTCCCCACAATATCCCACAACTCTGAAAAAATGTCCGTGATCACTGATTCCAGGACCATTGGGATAAAATCATTAACTAGCTGAATGATTCCATAATCAAGAAACGGGATACCTGTTAAATTATAATTGTCAACAGATGTAGCAGTTATTTGCAGCTTTAAAAATATCTGCTCCTCAGTGTTTCCTTATACAGCGGATCCTTGAACAACTTGGGGTTATAGATACAGCCCTCCAGTGCAGTCCAATAGCCAGGTACTGCTATCTCTGCCTCAAAATCCAAGAAACTGAGAAATGACTCACTCAAGGGCAGGAACTGAGATTGTTTGAAGAGAATCAGGACTCAAACCCTGGTTCTTTTGATTCCACATATTATGATCTCAAATTAAGCACAAACTTTCCCCCACACTTAATCCAATTATCTATAAAAGGGAAATATAGGTGCTATAGGTTACTGAAAAAAAAAGTCTGTGTATAAGAAAGTGCACCCGGAGTTCCCGTCGTGGCGCAGTGGTTAACGAATCCGACTAGGAACCATGAGGTTGCGGGTTCGGTCCCTGCCCTTGCTCAGTGGGTTAATGATCCGGCGTTGCCATGAGCTGTGGTGTAGGTTGCAGACGCAGCTCGGATCCCGCGTTGCTGTGGCTCTGGCGTAGGCCAGTAGCTACAGCTCCGATTAGACCCCTGGCCTGGGAACCTCCATATGCCGCGGGAGTGGCCCAAGAAATAGCAAAAAGACAAAAAAAAAAAAAAAAAGAAAGTGCACCTGTGCAGTTCAAACCCGTGTTCAAGGGTCAACTGTGTTCTAGTAAATTCCGTTGCTTACGCAGGTTGGGAAATATATTCTAGCTAAATTTTAAGTTTTTTTTTTTTTTTTTTTGGCAGTGAAAGAAAGAAATTTTATTCTTTTTAGCATCTTCAAAACATGATCCAGCTGCGTGATGCAACAAGTAAACCTGGGGTAACAGAACACATGGACACGCCGACTTCCAACTATGAGACCTAAGGTGTTGTTTTAGGGTTCATTAGGGAAAACTTTCCTATGATCCATCAGCACAGTTTTCTAGCTTGATCCGATGGTTTCAGAAGCTCACCTGACAACAAGGATATGATGTCAGTCTTTGCTTCTGGATATGGGCGATGTTTTTGTCAAACTGGTTGGTGGTAAGAAAATAGCTAGAGGGTGACTCTCAGCAAGACCGCGTCAACTCCAGCTGACACTCACAGCTCTGTCTCCGAAGGAAGACCAACACCTAGATCCCAAGTAGTTTGAAACAGGATGGTGATGGCTACTCTGCGGAATGATTCTCCAGCAACATTTAAAATTCACTGACTGTCCTGCCTTGGTCTTTAGACTCGATTTTTCTTTGGAGTGGCCAACGCATACATTTCAACTGCCTCAAGAATGTTATTATTTAGATGTCGCCAGGCATCCTTGACTCAAAGGGTTATCAGACATATCAAGGAAAAACACAGGATGCCCAGTTAGGACTGAATTTCAGCAATGCAAAAAATACATGTTTTGTACTAGCGTGTATATTCCATAAGTATTCTGTTTTTTATATTGTTGGATTCAATTTGCTAATTTTATGTTAAGGATTTTCACTTGTATGTTCTTGGGGGGATACTGGTCTGTGATTTTTTTCATAAAATCTTTTTTAGGTTTTGATATCTGGGTGATGGCGGCCTCATAGAAACACTTAGGAAGGGTTCCTTCCTTCTGAAAGAGCATGTAAGATTGATATGATTTCATCTTTAAATGTTTAGTAGAGCTCACCAGCAAAGCCATCTGAACCTGAAGTTTTCTTTGTGAGAAAGTTTTTGATAGCAAATTTAATATCCTTAATAAAATTTTCTGTTTTTTTTGTATCAGGTTTGGGATATTTCATTTTTCATTTGCGTTTTGAAAATGTATTGACATAAAGTTATTCATACTATCCCACTTCTATCCTTTTATCATAGGTTTTGTAGTAATACACTTTCATTCTTGATGTTTATAATTTTTGTTTTTTCTTCCTGAGTGTTACTATTTCTCAACTTTATTAATATTTTCAGAGGCCAATCTTCCGGCTTTCATTTTCTATCCTGTTGCCCTTTTTTTCATTTTCAGTGATTTCTGCTTTTTATTATTTCTGTCTTGTACTTTAGGTTTAAGATGCTATTCTTTTCTAGTTTTGTAAGATGCATTTAAATTACTGATTTTATATTTATCTCCTTTTCTAATAGAAGCATTTCCCAGTTAATACTACTATAGTTGCATCTCTCAATTTTTATAGACTGTATTTTTATTATCATTCAGTGTGAAATATGTTTCAATGACCCTTGGGATTTCCTCTTTGACCAACAGAGTCCAAATATTTGGGGCTTTTCAGCTTGTATTATTGTCATTTATTTTTAATTTAGTTGCACTGCGGTCAGTGAACATACTCTGTAATCTTTTGAGATTTATTAAAGTTTATTTCATGGACCAGAATGTGGTCTATTTTGGTGAACGTTTTATGCATCCTGAAAAAACGGAATATCCTGCCCTTGTGCGTGTAAGGCAAAGTTAGCAATGTTGTTAAAATCTTCAACATCCTTACCAGTTTTTTTCATCTGGTTTCATCAGTTTCTGAGAGCATTAAGTCCCAAAATTTGGTTGCCTGGTCTCTAGTCTCCTTGTAATTCTGTCCATTTTCGCCTCACACACTTTGAAACGCTGTTACTGAGGCATACACATGCGTGCTTTTTATGTTTTGATGAAATGACTCTCTCATCATCATGACAGTTCCCTGCATACCGTTGGCAAGGCTCCTTGTCTCAAAGTCTATCTTTTTTTGTTTTTTTTCCAAAGTCTATCTTGTCTGGCATTAACATAGTCACACTAGCTTTCTTGTTCTTAGCATTAACTTTCCCCATATCTTATCGTTCAGTCCATCTCTGTCTATCCCCTTTATACATCTGGGATGGAGGAAGTGGCCACCGTGTCATCCATGGACCCACTGAGAGCCAGCCCTGGACCAGGACTCCATCTAAGGTACCCTATGTGCTCGCACTCCAACAGGGGCCATCCGAAGCCTTCCTGTCCATATCAGTATCTCCTTTCCCAAAGGAGACTGCTGCCATTTACAAAGGTATCCATACAGCAGGAAAGGCAGATACCTGAACACTGCAGGGACTGTTAGCCGCACTGGACTAACGATCTTGCAGGACACGACCCTGCTTACTTCTCCAACCTCATGTGGCCACCTGCCTGGAAGCTGGTCCCCTGCTGTCTGACTCTATCACCTGTACAGTCGGCACTTTGTAGCTGCAGGTTCTCCATCCTTGAATTCAACCAACCATGGATTTAAAAAAAAAAAAAAAAAAAAAAAAAGTTCAGAAAAAAAAAAAAATTCCAGCAAGTTCCAAAGGACAAACTTGAATTTGCTGCTGCACACTGGCAACTGTTTCTCTGATCTCTACAATGTATTTATAATTACTTACACAGTATTTACATTGCAGTAGGTATTATAAGTAATCTAGAAATGACTAAATGTGTGCAGGAGGATGTGCATAGGTTATAGGCAAATAATACCACTTTTCATAGAAGGGACTTGAGCATCCCCGAGATTTGGTATCTACTGGGGTTCTGGAACCAATCCCCTCCAATACGGAGGGACAATTGTCCTGGGATCCCCACTCTTAGGCACTGTTTCACTAGTGTGTTTTGTTCCTTTGCATATACATAAAAAATGCATAGCTGTCAGTTTTTTTAATTGAATTGAGCAAAAATAGACAGCCGAGACTTCCTTTTTTTCCCCATTGTTTTAAGAAGTTGCCAAGTTCTTTCCGTTTCTTTATCAGGATTTTTGCTTCCTCATCAGATCTGCAAAAAATTATTTGAAGCCTCCATCACAAAAGTGGGCTTGCCTGCCCCCTAGTGGCAGCCCCTGTGAGTATCTGTACACAGACTTTCTGATGGAAGTGCCAGAAAACCTCCCTGTCAGATTGTGGCATTCCTAGATGTTTTAATCACCAGGCCAGGAGCCTCATTCCATATCTCATCTTCACCTTACATAAAAAGGATCTGCACTTTCCTCTTTATCAGTGTTTGAATTTTGTTTATACCAAGTATACCATACTAAGTATACTATACGGACTACTGTATTCTTACCTTCACTGTGAAAAAAGCGAAATGGAAAATGTTTTTTGAAATAACTTTTATAACAGCTTTGGTCTTAGGGAGGTCTATCTCACAAACCCATTGCCATAGTGGAGTTTTAAGATTTAAAATAGGAACATGTCCTAACACCTCGGAAGCCATGTAAACACTAAATGATTTCTTGTGTGGTTCGGAAATACGAATAAGGAATCACTTTTATTGTCCAGGCAATGTCTTTGGACCTGGCACCAACCCACTTTCTAATATCTATCCAATCTAACGAAGATTTTAAATAGGAAGCCTACAGTAAGCAGACGGTTCCCCATGCTCAGACAAGTGTTTCATGATAGTTTTAACTCTTGGCTCAATTTGATAAATTGAAAATCTCGGCATCTTTGCTCCTTCCGAGAGCTTCATAGCTGCCATCCAGGAAGAGTTTCCTTTCAAACTTTATCATCTCAAACACTGTGACAAAACAGTAATTTCCACTGTCTTTTTTAAGATGCAAAACTGTCCTGATCATTGTCTTGCCTCCCTGACCCTCCCCACTTGCCCGCCATCCAAGGCCTAGCACTGATCCTGATTTAAAATTGTGGTTTTATTAGCTACAGACCTCTCTGCTCTTGCCAGTCTCAGAAGGTGCCAGGAGTGATTCTAAGCAAAACAATCTGCACATTCTTGGGTATCAGGAATGATGCACGTCTCAAAAGCCTGACGTCTCTCTCCAAGAAACGCAGTCTATGCTGTGTTGATTTTTATTTAGTATATTGATTCACGGGTTAGGTAGACACATGGGCTACAGCCTTTATGGCCTGTCTTTATGCCTCCTGCCTGTCAGGGGTCCTGACCCCCCGACCCCTTGTCATTTCCAGCCGCATCCTGGTGACGCCGTGAGGCTCAGGGATGACAAAGATGGAGTGCGGGTTTCCTGATTTGCACAGTAGTTGATCGATGCTAAAGAACTGAGAATTTAAAACTTAGTTTATCCTGCGCATGACTAATCTACACAGACATTTCATGGAAGCTGGAGAGATAGCTTTTGGGAAGGTGAAAGTTTCAAATACTCCAAAATTTAACTGGCTAAATCTTAAGCTTTCAGAAACAGTCTTTCTTTTTTTGGGGTGGGTGGGGGGAATGGAAAAATTTTTCTGGAGAAGAGGAATTACTTAAGGTAAAGTTTTCGGTTTCATATTCCCAATTGCAATCTACCTGAAGGATACATTTTAGCCCACTGAAGACTGGAAAGGCTATAAATAGGTATGGTCATTAACAAGGGTTAAGTGTGTGTGTGTGTGTGTGTGTGTGTGTGTGTGTGTGTGTGTGTGTGTGTGTGTGTGTGTGTGTGTGTGTGTGTGTGTGTGTGTGTGTGTGTGTGTGTAAGGCTATAAATAGGTATGGTCATTAACAAGGGTTAAGGGTGTGTGTGTGTGTGTGTGTGTGTGTGTGTGTGTGTGTGTGAGAGAGAGAGAGAGAGAGAGAGAGACCGAGCGCGGGAGCATGTGGGGTAATGTATTCCAGGTGAGGGGTCTGGTAAAGGAGATGATTTGGATGACAAATTTTAGGTTGAATCAATGGGAAAAATATGCATTTCCAACACCGATTTTAGCTCTTTCTGTCTCATGGTACACATTAAGCCACAAGGTGGGGACACAGCACTGTCTTCCTCTCTCAGGCTACTTCCAAGTAGAAAAAGAGTAGGTTTTTAAAGTGAGGTGATGATGTCCAGGCTCCTAAGAGGTTTCTTCCCTGTTTTCCCTTAGAATTCAACGCTAACTCTGATGGCCTATCCAGTCAGAAAACACACTTGTCAAAGAAAGTGTATATTTTTGAAAATCATTATTTACCATGGTCAAGACATGAAAACAACCTAATTGTCCACGGACAGATGACTGGATAACTATGTAGTACACATGTACAATGGAATATTACTCAACCCTAAAAAGAATAAAATAATGCCGTTTGTAGCAACATGGATGGACCCAGAGATGATCACGCGAAGTGAGGTCAGCCAAGGACAAATATCATACAATAGTGCTCATAATGCGGAATCTAGAAAAGGGAGGGGGGGGATACTGTAAGAGTCTGGGATTCACACATTCACACTACTGTATATAACGCAGATGAGCAGCACGGACCTACTGCATCGCACGGGGACCTGTACTCAGTATTTTATATTAACCTATAAAGCAAAAGAATTTGAAAAATTACATTTACATATAAAACTGAATCACATTTCTATACACCTGAAACTAACGCACCATTGTAAACCAACTATACATCAATGAAGACAACATCGTGAGGTCAGCTCCTGAAAAAAAAAAAAAGGCTACAAGATTTTTAAATGAAGGAGAACAAATGGACAGAGACCTCTCTTTTCTTTCACCAGACATTTTAACTTTTAAAAGCACGTGGGTTTTTTTGGTACAAATTAAACTAAAATACATATTTATCCATTAAAAACTGAGGAAAGCATTAAAGTAGATCTTCTCTAGCTGCAATAAAGGAGCACTAAAAGCAAAAATGACTAATGAATATTTGTTTCTATTTCCTGGTTTCCATGTTTTGTTTGTCTGTTTGTCTTTTTAGGGCTGCACCCACGGCACATGGAGGTTCCCAGGCTAGGGGTCGAATCGGAGCTATAGCCACCAGCCTACACCACAGCCACAGCAATGCCAGATCTGAGCTGCGTCTGCAACCTACACCACAGTTCATGGCAACACCGGATCCTTAACCCACTGAGCGAGGCCAGGGATTGAACCGGCATTCTAAAGAATACGAGTCAAATTCACTTCCACTGAGCCATGAAGGGAACTCCTGGTTTTGTTTTTTGAGAAAATTTTTTTGTACAGTTTGAAACAGGCCTGTTAAAACCCACTATAAACTAGGTATTTGGAAACACGAGAAAGATTTCTGACAGGAGAATTTCAGCATCGTAGAGGGAGAATTTTCCCGAAAAACCATTAAAAATCGAGCAATCTGTACAATACGCTTTCAATATGCCTTCCTTCTTTGGGATACAAAATTATAACTTCTCAATTAAAGAAAACCTTTCAATTAAGGGATGATGACTCCTGTGTAGCTCTTTAAGGATCTGACAAGAATCATTCTGTAAATCTTGTGAGGCCTCATAATGAAATACTGGTTTTCTGGGGGGAAGGCTCTTCGTGGACATTTAGGTATGGAATTGGAATATAATGATCGTTTTTTACAATACAGTCACTCTGACATGATGAGGTTATGACAGGTCTTACATTCATATTTTAAAATGCAATTCTATTTTCAAAAGGGACTGAGTAGGTATGTATCATGTGTGTGGCTGGGAGGTGGTCGAGAAGGATGGATATCTACGTGAATAAGCCAAATGATTTCGAAAGCTGCTCTTTCAATTTTGGAGACTTAAAAAGACCCCCTAGATAAAGATACAGGGTAAGGTAACATAGTAAGTCAGAGTTTGCCTCATAGGAAGTTTTTGTTTTGAAGAATTTCTCCCTCTCCTGCTTGTCTTCCTTTTTTTTTTTTTTTTTTTTTTTTTTTGTATTTTTAGGGCCGCACTAGTGGCATATGGAGATTCCCAAGCTAGGGGTCTAATTGGAACTGTAGCCAGGGCCATAGCAATGCCACATTCGAGCCGCATCTGCAACCTACACCACGGTTCACAGCAACCCTGGATCCCTAACCCACTGAGCAAGGCCAGGGATCGAACCCACAACCTCATGGTTCCTAGATGGATTCATTTCCGCTGCGCCACGACGGGAACGCCTGTCTTCCTTCCTTTTATCCTCATGCAAAGTCAAATGTTAGCTCTTCAGAGAGGGTATGCTTGATAATAGGGTTATGCAAATAGCAATTATATTATCTCAGTTAACCACCTTAGAAAAGACTGGTGGATAATCCTGGTAGATCACTCTTGGGGAAGCAATTCCTGGTTCAAAAACACTCTTATTAAGAAACAACTCAATAAATCAGACCCCCCCACTTAAGTGCAGCCCTATTTAAGAACTCTGTAACTTTGCACAACTTGTCTCCCTGTCCGAGGCAGTTTTCTTCCCAGTCTAGAAAATCTTCATCATCTTTTAAATTTGGCTTTGGCATCAACTCATCTGACACTGGATGGTCCCTCTTAACAATCTTCCCTACCGAAAGTTTTTTGTCTTGATGAGCATGTCCCTTGCTCTGTAAAATGCCCATGTCACACCCAGGGCAGTCTTCATCTGGAATGTTCTTTGGTGCTCCCAATGCTTCTCCCAGCATGTCCTCACCAAGACTCACATCGACCCACTTGTACCGGTGGTTACTGGAATCATATAATTTTATGTTCTTAATGATTTTTTATTTTTTCCATTATAGTTGATTCACAGTGTTATGTCAATTCCTACTGCACAGCAAAGTGACCCAGTCATTATATATATATACATTCTTTTTCTCACATTCTCCTCTGTCATGTTCCATCACAAGTGACTAGATATAGCTCCCTGTGCTATACAGCAGGATCTCATTGCTTACCCACCCCAAATGCAATAGTTTGTATCTCCTAACCCCAAACTCCCAGTCCCTTCCCCCTCCATCTCCCTCCCCCTTGGCAACCACAAGACTGCTCTCCAAGTTTCTCTACTGGGGAAAGGTCCATCTGTGCCGTACATTAGATTCCAGATATAAGTAATATCATATTGTATTTGTCTTTCTCTTTCTTCACTTACTATGAGAATCTAATGTTACATCCATGTTGCTGCAAATGGCATTATTTTGTTCTTTTTTTATGGCTGAGTAGTATTCCATCCTGTATATGTACCACATCTTCTTAATCCATTCATCTTTCAATGGACATTTAGGTTGTTTCCATGTCTTGGCTATTCTGAATAGTGCTGCAACATATGGGCACATGTATCTTTTTCAATGAAAGTTCTGTCTGGATATACACCCAAGAGTGGGATTGCTGGGTCATATGGTAGCTCTATATTTAGTTTTCTGAATGTAATCACATAATTTAATTAAAGCTTACACCAACCAAGAGAATCTGCATGGGAAAAAGATATGTTTCTCTGAAAACCAGTGTGAATGCCCTGTTCAGAAGACTGGCTGAAGGTAAGTCTTCAAAAAGGCAAAAATGATGCAAGAACTAATAGATAAAACAAGTGTGAAATTTTTGGAAAACAATAAAAAATCTAGAGGGATAAGGAACTTATTAGGTGCTTTATGCAAGTTGTTTTGAATTCACTGGTCCATAAATACACTGAAACTGGAAATCATTGAGGATTCATTAGAAATAGGGTTTACACAAGAAGGAAGCCTCAGTTTTCTAGGCTGTGGGCTTAGACATGCAAAAACGCTTGACCCTTTCTCAGAGGACTGACAAAAAACAAACAACCCCCCAAATGTTTTATTTCTAATAAAATGTTTTAAGTTTCGTTGGGTATTCTTTTTTCTTATTTAAAATCTATTTACCTATTACGTTAAGCCTTTCATTTACCCTTCAAATATTTATTCTCTTCCACCCAGTACATAGTACATTCAATTTTTTTTTTTTTTTTTTTTTTAAGGGCTGTGCTTGCAGCACACGGAAATACGCAGGCTAGAGGTCAAATGAGAGCTGCAGCTGCTGGCCTATGCCACAGTCACAGCAATGCCAGATCTGAGCCACGTCTGCAACCTACACCACAACTTGTGGCAATGCCGAATCCTTTAACCCACCCAGTGAGGCCAGGGATCGAACCTGCATCCTCATGGATACTAGTCAGGTTCTTAACCTGCTGAGCCACAATGGGAACGCCAACAAATATTTATTGATAGGTATTCTTTTCTTTAGTGACCCACTTCGTCCAAATTATTTGATTAAGCAACTGTCCTTGATAATAACGGATTAAAAAAGAGTTTTTATCATAATCACTTTTCCTTCTGCGGTACTTTTTGCTCATTATTAAATAAGACCTTCATTGAGCAGAGTCAATGCCTTAGGCATTAGGCTAAGTTCTGAGAATATAGCTGTGAAAAAGGAAAGCATGGTTGCCATGGACCTTAAAAGTGTCGCAATTATCTTGTAGCTTTTCACCGAACCATTGTTTTCGTGTCTGTTTTCCTTACTATTTGACAACCTGCACAAGGCAGGAAATGTCATTTTCATTTTTGTGTTTTCAGTGCCTTCCAAAGTATCCAGGACTTAGTAAAGACTACATAAAAGTTGGTTTAATTGAATGAATAAATAAAGCCCCAAACTTTATTTTCTCTAAAAGTCCTCAGCTCTATGAACTCATCGAGATCAATATTGTGACTTATAATCTGTAGATGTGTCTGCCTCAAGCCAATGGAAGAAACTGGAACATAAGAAAACTGATATTTTTGACAGTAAAAAAAAAATGACTGCACAATTGCACAATTACTTATTAACCGGGGGATTATTTATCAAAAGAGGTACTTACACAGCAAGCACCTACTTTCAGAAATTTGCACCATAGTCAGTGCTCAGCAGGTCTCCAGCTCAAAAGTTCAGCAAGGAAATAACCTCGCAGTCACGTTAAGTGCCTTTTTAATGCATTTGTCTGAGCATGGATGAGTCAGAGAAACAATTCATTTCTAGAGAAGGAGGGTGGTGGGCTTAAGCTGTGAGTCTTCAACTGATGTTGGGCTCTTCCCCACACTTAACACTTTCATCCTATAAAATAACAGACTGGAACAGACATAAGGATTCCTTGGAACAGCTTGCACTTTTAACAAGTTTACTTCCACTAAAAAAGCTCTTCAGACCCACTGAGAAGGAAAATTAATGAAAAGTCATAAATGAAACCTTAATCAATATCCTTGATAACTTCATCTTGAAGAGCTAGATGCTCCTCCCTGACTCTGTGATGGAATCTGATTTTTAGTTCCAGGAGTAGTTGCCCAAATGGTTACGACGGTTGCCCAAATGTCCTCAACCATATCTGCTCTGTCATCTGCCTTAAACGTCAGTCTTTGATGTTTCCATGCTTTTCATGGATGTCAAGCTTTCTTTAACAGATGGTGGAGTTTCACACTTCCAGTTTCTCAATATAACTGGAGCAGATATCTGGGTAACGTGCAGCCATAATTTACTAAAAGTACAGCCACCTCATTGTGTTGTTTTTCTTGAGAAATTTAAAAATACAGAAAAGTACAAATAACACATATCAAGAATCCCTGAACCTACCAGCCAGTACTGAAAGTTGTTAACATTTTTGACACATGTGATTCAAATCTTTTTTTTTAAATAGACATAATAAAGCATTGTGATAAAATTAAAGTCACTTTGCTCTCTACTCCCAGTCTGAATTCCTCTCCAAAGGTAGCCACTGTCATGTATTTAGTATATATTTTCTAGTCTACCAAAAAAAAAAAAAAAATGCTTTTAGGTTGCTGGGAGCCTAAAAGAGCATCGATTAGTGTGGGATTTTATTTTATTAATGTAAATGATGTTATATTCTTTTTATATTCAAAATCACTCACTTCGAGACCTGGTCATATAAAAATATGTATTAAATTCCTTTCAGTGACTATATGGTAGTCTATTGAATCAGCATTCCACAATTTATTGATTCATTTGCTACTGATTATTAGATGGTTTCGAGTTTTTCACTCTCATTGCTGCAATCGTTTATAACATTTATTTGTGCACACGGGCAAGTTTCTCTAGACTGGTGCTATTTAAAGTTTGTCCACAAAGTGGCCGTTCATCCACAAATTATTATAGGCATGGCGAGGTGGGGAGTCTGGGACCGAGAAGGTCAGCTCTGCCACAAAGCACATGTTTTAGTTCACTTGACGTTTCACAGCAAGCCTTTTTCGAGAAGGAAGTGATACACTGGTTTACATTCTGGTCAAGCTCTTTACCTAATCACGGATGGGGTAGAAACTACTTCAGATCACACACATAAAAGTGGAATTTCTGGGTCACAGAGCATTTGATTTTTCATTTTACTCTGTGCTACGAAACTGCTCCATTGTGTTGCCCCAATTTAGTCCTCCTCAGTACCTGAAACGTCGCATTTTTTCCCACATTCTTACCCACTCCTTTTAAAATATATATATTTGTTTCTTATAGCTTTATTGAGATATAATTCACATACCACACGAGTCACCCACTTAAACTATACAAGGCAATGTTTTTTCACAGTATTCAGAGTTATGCAACTATCACCACTACCAATTTTAGAACTTTTTCAACACGCCCCAATAAACCCATATCCTTTAGCCATCACCCCCCACCCTAACCCTCCCGTCCCCAATCCCTAGGCAACCGCTAGTCTACTCTGTCTCTACAGATTCACCTGTTCTTTTTTTTTTTTTTTTTTTAAGGCCACACCTGTGGCATATTGAGGTTCCCAGGCTAGGGGTTGAATCAGAACTGTAGCTGCTGACCTATGCCACAGCCACAGCCACACCAAATCCAATCTGTATCTGAGACCTACACCACAGCTCACCAAACGCAGGATCCTCAACCCACTGAGAGAGGCCAGGGATTGAACCTGAGTCCTCATGAATATTAGCCAGATTCATTTCCTCTGATCCACGACGGGAACTCCAGATTCACCCATTCTGGACATTTCATATACACAGAACCATATAATATGTAGGTAATATGTAGTTTTTCATGACTGATTTCTTTGATTTAGGGTAATAGTTTCCAAGAGTCTCCCGTGTAATATTATATATCATTACTTTGGTCCTCTTTAGGGTCAAATAATATTCCACGGGGAACCCAGCTCCTCTGTTCCACCCACCCTGGATGTGGGAACTGAGGCCCAGGCACCCTCTCTGCCAGACTTCCCGCTGCACCCGCGGGTCTGGGCAAACCAGCATCTCGGGCTGGAGGTGGCGCTGCACAGCCACCAGCATGACAATGAACGGTTGGACCCCGGGGGCCTACCTTGCAGGAACTGGCTGGGTCCTGGAGAACCTGGAGCCCCTGAGAGTCCTCCTTCTGAATCGGAACCAAGTTCATCTGCCCGCAGGGCAACAAGCCCAATACGGAGGCTCCTCAGGCAGAGAAAGGGTTTGTTCTCAGGCAGCCAAGCGACCAGCGGGAACAAGGGCTGTGAGTTTTTTGGGGGGTGGGGAGGCAAATAGCGCCTTTCCCACGTGCTGAGGGTGGAGTTGGGAGGGGCCTCTGACGTCAGGAGGTCGCTGGACACTCGCGCATGCCCAGTTGGAAAATTGGTGGTCTTAACCGGTGTTAACGGGCTGGAGTTCAAACTAGACAGAACACTCCGGGAAGAACTCTTCGGAACATCTTACTCTTTAGGCTGCTAGATGCCTGGAAGACTGGCAAGTCTTATGTAGCAACAGTTGAAGCCCGGTTCCGGTGCAACCGTGACTGACCCTCTGGAGTCCGTCCCCAAAGGGGGTTCTTCTGCCTGTGCCGCTGGTGCCAGTAGAACAAGAGGGACTTCGGTTCAGAAGCAAAGGAAAGCTTCATTTTTTGGAACAGAGATGCAAACTTGAGCTCTTGAGAGCACCCGCTCCTCCGCTGGTGGGGACAGGCCTCCTCCGGGGCTGCTTTAGAGGGTTCTCGTCCTTGGGGAGGGGCCTGGCGTGCTGGGGGGGGGGCGGAGCTGTGCTGCTCACGCCCCTAATCTCAGTGTCCTGCGCAGCATGTCTGCGCACAGATCCCACAGCCCGTCGAAGCGCAGGTGCTTGGCATAGCATTCCTGTCCTGGGAATGGCAGCCTGACATCTCGGGCAGGGCCTCTGCGGACAGCCTCCTGTAGGCAAAGGAAACTAAACTACCTGCAAAAGAAGAGGTTGGATCATTTCACCTAGATTTTATCTTACTCCTCCCATCCAAGGGTCCTTAGTGGGCTTTGCTGGACGGGATAGTTTTAACTGCGAATTACCCTCATTTTCCCTTGGACACAGTGCGGACTGTTGTGAATGGGCAGTCCTGCAGGAGGTGGTCAGCCCTAGAGACCTTGAGTTGCTGCACCATATGCTCCAGTGTTAGCAGAGGCACACACAGAGGCCGGCTGGAATTCCGGAATTGCTCAGCAGACTCTGCCAGGCCCCGTTTCTGGGTGGAGAGTGCAAGTTCACCAGCTGGGTGCCCTTGGTGTCCAAGACGTGCCCAGCGACATGGACCATATGTGGGGTGAGAGCCTGCGGGGGTTGACACCAGTCTCCTGGGCTTTGAGCACTCGGCCTTCAGCATGGCCCGAGAAGCTTCTTTGTCAAGGACCGGGGGGCCGGAGCCTCGGGGATGGAAGTGGTCACGTCCCGCCCCCGGGGCCCACAGAGACATTGGGACTTGCTCGCAGGAAGCAGAAGCCCTGCTGGCCGTCACACAGCCAGGAGAGGAGCCCGTGGCCAGGGGCCCCACCTCTTCCATCGTCTTCGCCCACCTGGACATCGCAGTGTGGCCTTCCAGAGGTCAGTGGGGGCCCGGCCACACCGTGGGAGGTGCCCTCGAAGCGCCTGGTTGGGGCCTTTGGGAGGCTGCCCAGTGGGGGAGGGGGCGTTGCAGGCCCAGCGTCTCATCCAGATTGCTTCCCGAGGCACCTTTGGGGCCCAGTGCCTGTCTATATTGGCAGCTGTTGTCCTGGGGAGGAGTCTAGGTCAGGGTGTCCCCAGTTTCTTGACTTCTGACCTCATGTGTTTTGTCATAAACTGTGGTTCAGGGCACAGTTTTGGCTTCTCAGGAGCATGGCTTGTTTCTGGGCCAAAGAGTCCTTTGCAGGTGGCCAAGGAGCCTGGCACTTGTGGCTAGAGTGTTATTTCTCTGACAACACCTGCCCCAGTTCCAATAACAGACTTCAGAAGACAGACTTAAGAAAAGCTTTATTGAGATATAGTTTCATATACCTTATGCTTTCCCTATTTAAAGTGTCCAATTCAGGTAGGTGTGGGTCACTATGCTGTAGAGCAGAAATTGACACAAGTACCTCAACTGTACTTTAAAAAAGAAAAAAAAAATTCAGTAGTTTTTAGTGTACTCATAGGTAATGCCACTGTCATCACAGGCAGTTTTAGAATATTTTCATGGCCTCAAACCCCATATGCCTTAGCTGTCACCCCCAACCCACCATCCCCTTACCCCCTCCCCGGGCCCTAAGCAACTACTCATGTACTGTCTCTATAGATCTCCCTATTCTGGCCGTTGGTACAAATAGAATCGTACAATAGGTAGGCCTCTGACTGGCGTAATGTTTTCAGGGTTCATCCACGTGGTATCATAGAACTGCTTCGTTCCTTTTTATGGCCACATCCATTGTGTGAATATACTACATTTTGTGTATTCATTCATTGATAGATGTTTGTTGCCGCGGCCAGCGCTGCAGGGCACCGGGAGGTCCTGGAAGAGGGACGGGGGCCGGCGAGGCATCATAAAACACTAGCCTCTCTTACACGTAGAAAGTGGGGGACCGGGAGGCACTCAGTTGCGCAGAACAAAGGCACCCAGGCTTTAGCCCACATGACTTTTATTAGGGAAGGTGAGGTATTGATGAGCAAAATCTGGTGCAGGTGATGATAAAGTTGTCTCTTAGTGGTTGAGCTTTTGCACGTGCGCCAAATTTGTTTACTGCATCGTTCAGCGGTTTCCATGGTCTCCAGTCGTTTGTATTGTTTGCCACCTTTTGATTATCACGAATAATGCCACCAAAAAAAATCCGTTGTATAGCTATACCACATCGTGTTGATCTTATTCATGAGTGGATGGACATTTGGCTGCTTCTACCTTCTTGGATACTGTGGATAATGTTGCTATGTACATGGCTATACAAGATTTCGCGTGAACATATGCCTTCCTTTCTCTCGGGTAGATATCCAGGAATGGAATTGCTGGGTTGAATGATAGGCTGTGTTTAATCTTTTAGGGAACTGCCAGTCCGTTTTTCAAAGTATCTGTACCATTTTACATTCCCCACAAGCAGTGCATAAGGTATAGGTTTTGTTCTGATATCTCCATATCCTTATCTCACCAATAACTTAAAAGTTATTTTAACTTTTTAATTATATCCGTCCTAGAGTGTGGGGAGTAGTATCTCAAAATGCTTTTGATTTGCTTTTTCCTAATAACTCATAATGCTGAACATTGTTCACCTGCTTATTGATGATTTGCATTCTTTTCTTTGGAGAAATGGCTGTTCAGATCCGCTGCTCATTCGTTGGATGGTTTGTCTTTTTATTATTGAGTCACAAGTTCTTTATATAATTTACATATAAGTCCCTTAACAGAAGTAGGATTTGCAATTTTCCAGTAAATTTGTTCCGTTTATACTTTTTATCATTGTAAAGGAGGCATAATATACATCAGTATAGCTCAATTAATATATAACATTTAATATATAGAATGAGTGTGTGTTATACATTTGTATGCATATATATATGTATGTGAGTGTATATTTGTGCAACATATATGCCTGTATATCCTGCTGATAAAATTTATTGCCGGATTTGATTTTCTGTTTTCTTAAGGCCTATTTATTTTCATGATAAATAGTGAGCTATAGTTTTCTTATAAGCTCTTGGTTTGTGCCAGTATGCCTCATAAGGTGGGTCTTTTTGCTAAAGCATCTGTGAAGTTTTGGAATCATTTTTTCCTTAAACGGTTGATAGAATTACAGTGAAGTCATTTTCTGTGGAAATAATTTAATTACAAGATACTTTTGTGCTGGGTGCTGGGCATAGTGGAATTTATACTGCTGAGTTCTGGGTTTTGTTATCTTCCTAGAAGGACATTTGAACTTTGCTGAAGTTACTTGTGGACCAACTGATGATTTTGAAGCTTTTGCATTTTGTTAGTGTGGGTTTAAAGCCATTTGGGGGTCTGGCCAAGTCCCGCCACTAATGCTGAATTCCGCTGATGGCCTTACTGAGTGCCTGGGTGTACAGCTTTCTACTGTGGGTGGTGGGAACAGGAAGTCCGCTCACTCTGTGGGCTCTGAAACTTGTTCAGATTAAAGCTCCCTGGTAGTTCTGTGGCCAATTCGTAGCATTTCCTACAAATCCGAAAGTTCATATTCATCCTCGGACTTGGGGTAAACCCCATGCACAGGCTTTTATTCTGCATAGTACTTTCTTCTCCATACCCTAATCCAGAAATTCCAGAGGCTTCTTTTTCCCCAGACTCCCGTCTCTGTTGACTCACCTCAGAGAGACCCCTGTGCTCTGTTTAGACCCCCTCCCACATTGTTATCCAGAACTTCTTTTTAAGAAGAAAAGTGAGGCTACCTCCTTTGTTCCCCTAATCACACAGGAATCCCAGTCCTGCACTGCCTGTTGTCCAGTCTCTGAGCATAGTTGCCTCGTTCGTTTTGACTGGTTTTCTACTGGCAAGTTTATTTTCTGTTGTTATATTATGGCTGAAGCAGAAGTAGTCCCAGAAAAAATCCAAAATAATAAGAATACCAGCCTCTATTTCAGAAATCCATTCTTTCTTCCACGGGATCCCCTTCCTATAATAGTTTGGGGCTCTGACCCAGTCCAGAGGGCTCAGTGGGTTCCTGTCAACTAAAATAGGTGGAACAGGAAATGTGCCCCATGTCTTGAAGTTGTTTTTGCTGTAATGGCTCTGTCACATCACCCCTGTAGCAGGGGTTTCAGGAACAGGGAGGTGTTTCACCCTAAGAAAGATTCCTTTTCCCCACTCCGTCTCTGTACTACAAAAATTATCTCTAGTAATAATCGTGAAGAAAAATGCGTATATTTCACATGCGAATTAAAACGTTCACTTATCAAAGAGACTACACCTCACAGTGAGTCCTGTTTCACAGTTTTTAATCCAAAAGAAAAAAGATCCAAGAGATGATATGATTGATAGAACTGAAATAACATCTTTTGCTTCTTTGTCTTTAAAATCAGGGTGCTATCATTATTTATTTATAATTTACTATTTAAACATGGAGATAGGTAGCATCACAGAGGTTGTTGATACAAATTGTTCCTGAAGAAAGCTCGGAATTTCCAAACCATTACAAGCTTACTTTGAAAAAGTCCTCGGTAACTAATTCTACATGTTAGTGACTGACCATATAGCTTGGAGATCGAAGAGCTAAATTCCCTGTAAAGTGGCATGTTTCTTAAGTGTAGGAGAATTTAAATGTACATATGTATAAAATTAATTCCAAAAGGAACTGATTTTCTCACAAAGGAGCATTTTATCACTGACACTGTGTAGAAGTGAAAACACATGGTGATAATAAAAAGCAGACCAACCTGTAGCTGGTTTTAGTACAGTTAAAAACCCTCTGCAGGCAATGCAGCCTCTCACTGGCCTGGACCCTGGTGGACCCTCTTACCATCCCCCTTGGCACGCCGTCTTCAGGCACCCAGGGCAGGTGGCTTCTCTGAAGAAGCATTGTGACAATTAGGCCTCCACAGTTTGTACCCAATCAGTCCCCCCTAGGCTCTGCCCATCTCTGAGGCTTCTCTGTTGCTCCTGGCTCTCCATATCCCTCAGTCCACCAGAGGTTCAGTGGGGACACAAAACACATCCATCACATCACTTCCAGGCAAGAGAGGCTTAGGGCCTCAAAGTCCAACTTCTCAGTGGGGTAGCTCCCAGTCACACACACACACACACACACACACACACACACACACACACGCACGCACACACACATCAGAAGGGGTCCTGATCCGGAAGTATTTTATTTAGTATTGTAATATTCACTTATATTCAAGGCAACTTATATTTACATTCAAAATGATTGCTATCGAGTTTTTCCTAATAAATTGGTTTGGCATTGGTGATGTAGGAGTTGGAAAAATTTTAGCTCTCAGTGCTTTAAAAAACCTCAATATAGAAACTCTGTTTCTTGAAGTTGTAGAACTCACCAATAAAATCCTGTGACCTGGAGCCTTTTGTTGGGAGAATATTTGCCAGATTTTTTAAATAAAAAATAAATATAGCTTTTGTTTACACATGCCACTTACGAAGAATTTAGTTATTGCGGAAAAGGCAGGGATGAAAGTAAAATACTCAGATCCCATCATCTGTGAGTAATCATTAACACTTGGACTTTCATGAAAGCGGTCATATACTTTTCAATAAACAGCAGAAAATGTAATTTATCTGAATTTAATAGAAGGAAAATAAACTGAGTAAAACCAGGGCTATCCCTCAGCCGTCACATAAATGTTTCTTCATCCCATGAGCTACTTCCCAATAAAAGACCTCTCTGAAATTAAGGAAAGATATCAAATAAAACCTTGAGACTATGGAGACCTTAAGTTTCATTTACTATGACAGCTTTGGGCGGTACCTGCTGAGGACCTGCAGAGCTAGATGAGCGCATTGGCAATTTCCTCCTTCCTCTGATTGTCAGATACTTCTAGTCTGTAACCATAATTCCCAGAGTGGCTTAGTATTTGTTTCACACAGAGAGACATTCAAGGCTCGCCACCAGGGCAGTCTCTTCATGTCTAAGTTCTTGGTTTTACTCCAGTCTGGATTCTTGGCATCAAATAATTGGCTGAAGAGGGGGGGGTCTCACTATGCTTTGGATGCACACCTGTGTGTTTCCTTTTCCTGGAAAGCAGGGCCGTCTTCATGAGTGTACGTACAGCCTGTGCAAGGTCCCACAGGGAGGAGCACCCCGTGCTTGGCTGCTCTCACGGCCTTGCAATTCTTAATATTCTTAAAAGAAGAGGCCCCACATTTTCCTTTTGCTCCCCCCCTCCCCAATTATGTAGCTGGTGGTATGAAAGGCAAAGTGTTTGGGGATGCTGATTCTCGGTCACTCTTGCCTGGAGAACACAGCGCCCCCTAGAGCTGGAGGCTTGATGACGGCTCTCTCTAGTTTGGTGAGATGCTGTTGTCAGGAGGCGTGAAGAAACCCTTCACCTCTGAGGTTCAGCCACGTCACCAGGATGTGCCTTTGTGCTAAGCTTTCTGCAGGACAATTTTTTGGAACACAATATACTCCTGCTTCAATCTGCAGATTTGTTTCAGAAACTGATCCTTATATAATATATTTAGGCATTTTTTTTTTTAGAAAGTCAAGAAGCAGACCCAGACCACCATATGCTCTTTATTAAGTTGCTCTCCCCTTGGACCTGGACCTCCAGCAGCCACGAAGAGGAGCCTCAGAACCTCTCCCTCCAGGAGCAAGGGGAGAGATCCCTTAAAAAAGCAAAAGCAAAGCAAACCTCGACCCCAAATCCCTCTCCAAATAATTATGGTAAAACTGCTTGAAAAAGATGTCTGTTATTACCGATCCCAGCTTTGGCGTGGTGGTGGCTTCCTGCTGCTGCTAATCTCTTGGCTCAACAGCACCCATCTGTCATTGCAACTCTTCCATCACATATGCAACCAATTTCTTGCCCTAAATCCCCTCACCCCTGTTATAAACACTTGACATGGTTTCTTCTTTCTTGATGGGCTCCAGTCTCACAGATATGTGGCTATTTTAGTAATATCAAATATCTACTAGATTACACTTATTATTTGTGTCGTTTACATCCTCTATAACTTTTCTGATTTGGGGGGGTGGTTTGTGGTTGATCAATTATTCACACTTGAAAAGTTTCCCATTGTTTTGACAGACATCAATTTCTCATTATAGTTCTGTCATTCTTACTATTATTTATTTATTGTAGTATTTATTAGTAGTTCTGTAAATTTAATCAATGTACTTCAATGCATACAAGATTAAAATTGTTGCATTTTTTGGGTTGGAACTCAAAGTCAACTCAACTTTTGTTCTGTGAATTGCATGAGCCCTTCCAAGTTTAAGTGGCCCCAGGGCTTCAATGGGGGAAAGTGTGGTTTTGGCCTGCACATTTCTTTTCCACGTGTGATATTTTTCTTTCTCTGGTTTCTATGCCCTTTTGATCCGGTCTGCTTTTTCTTCCAAACATTGTTCAAAGTTTCTGTTTCTCTAGTTTCACACTTCTTTCCCAACAAGGTGATAGATGCATTCATTTTTACAGGGCGTGTGTGTGTGTGTGTGTGTGTGTGTGTGTGTGTGTTTGACACACATGCATATATTTCTACTTCAGTGGAATGATAAAGTAATTTTATAGGTTTTTCCTTCCCTCGACCTTTTTTATCGTAGTAAAATCATCTGTTTAAAAGCATTGGCTGCTAAAATCATCAGGGCTTAGTCTCGTTGGAGAAGTAATTCTTTGATTAGTTACACAAACTTTTTCATTTTTTAAGTTATTTTTTCTCTAGATTTTCTGTTTTTTTTCTCACCTCAGTTTGATCATTTCTCTTTTCTATAAAACCAAACTTCTACCAAGATTTCCAAATCTACTGGCATTATTTTAGTCTAATTCTAATTTAATTTAAATAATTTAAAACCTCTCCTTGGTGGTCATAGATATAATGCCTCCTCAGTTGAATTTATGATTTCGTCTGCTGAACTAAAGAGAGCCAGTGGCTTATTGATTTTATTGGCACATGTATTCTTTATAAATACATTGAAATTGTACAGAGTATGTTTTATTTTAAACACATTAGTAAAACGTTTAATTTATGCTTCATGTAAAAAATACAAGATGCATAAAGAAAAGTTAATATTCTTTTCTCCATTCCCCCTTTTACTGCCTTAAGATAAAGATAACATGCTGCTGCTATTATATTTCAACTCTGTTGTGCATGCTTGATGCTTGTGCAACCGCAAACACACACATTTTGGGGGTTGGTTTTTACAAGAAAAGGATATAGTAAATCCAACACTCTTTCATTTCTAGTTTTCAATATTTAGCTACATTGGACACTCCCTCAAGTTAGTAAGTTTGTTCAGGCATAAGTGATAGTACCATTGACTAAGTTCAGTGTTAGCGAATCAGTAACATATATTAAAGTAAGGTATGTTAAATATATACCATATATAAGGTATATATAGTATATATTTAACATATATAAGGTATATTAAACAGAAACACACATAAAACAAAGTTATATATTAATCAGCTGGCAAAAATGTGACCAGAGGCTCAAAGAAACCTAACCCTGCATTTCTCCTGAATTTAGGAGAACAATTCAGTACTCGCCAATTCCGTATTCACAGTGACTTTGTAAATCGTAACCACCGGAAAGCAAGAATCGACTGTATTTCAGACAGGTGCAGATTTTGAGAACAAATGCTTGACAGTCAAACCATTTTTAGTCACACAAAATAGATAAAATAACATCTGAGTTCTCTCTCTCTCTCTCTCTCTCTCTCTCTCTCTCACACACACACACACACACACACACACACACACACACACACACACAGAGGCACACACCCAACTACCAACCAAACTGGTGCTTTAATATTGGCTGAGAACCCTCTTTGCTTCCTTTCCACTGGACCTGTTCTGGAAGGAAAGCGTTGGACTATTGGAGGCATATTTCCGGTTGAATCTGTCTTAGATTTGGAAGTTGTTAAAGGTCTCTTCTGAAATGTTGTTGCTTTTGGCAACTAGCCAGCCAAAGTGGATCTATTTCATAACTCTTCTTTTTATGATATTGTGTTGAATGTAAAGCACAAATAATCAAAAAGAATATCTTGAGATCTATTTTCTATTGATCAAGCAACATATTTTTAAAAAGGCCAACCATCCAGCAAGTTAACATGGAATATAATATTTTGGAGTAGGACTGGATTAGGATTATTGCAGCAATAGTCACAATTAAGGCGTTGAACCCCGCCGTCCAAAGTCCTGTGCTTTCTTTGGAAAGAAAATATCTTGTATTACTTTGGAAGGCATTTAGTGACACATTGGGCACAGAGAGCATTTCTTCCGAATGTAGATACAATTATCACTGTTTATTAGCTCTGTCCCCAGATCCGTTCAAAATGTGGATACTGTTCTTTAAATAAGACTAACAATAACTTGTGTGTGTGTTATATGTTCTTTATTTTTTTAATATTACTCAATGAATGTATTACATTTGTAGTTGTACCATGATGGAAATGCTATAAAATTGGGTTGTGATGATCATTGTAAGATTAACAATAACTTTAAAAATGCAATAGGCACCTCTTCAAGTGATAAACACCGTCTAGGTTTGGGGTTTGTTAATTTAGATTTTTCCTCTCTGCTGCTGTGATAATGAAATCCTCAGTTTAGATAGATCAGATGTATAGTCCACGCCTGCTGTTAGTTGCAGAAGATGGTAATTTAGCGAGGACTGCACTGAGGGTCTTCTGCAGACCGGGCCCAGCCTTGACCGGCTTTGCCACCCTTCTGACCTCCTGCAGTTCCTTCCACCTCTCATGCCCCCTTCTCTCGCTAAACCCCCCCCCCCCCATGACCCAAGTATCTCTGGTCTTCACCTTGTCATTATCTTACCTGGAATGGTTTCCTCTTGTATTGCCCTTCTAAATACCATCTACGTCTTTTTATCTTGGCCATGTGCATAGAGCATGCGGAAGTTCCCTGGACCAGGAATCGAACCTGTGCCACCGCAGTGACCTAAGCCACAGTAGTGACAACGCTGGATCCTTAACCCCCTGAGCCACCAGGGAACTCCAACCCATCTACTTCTTAAAGCATTCCTGGAGCCAACTGAAAGTGTTTTCTCCCTTTCTTGACCACCAAATTGCCCCTGTAATTTGTCCTATACATTTTATTTGAAAAAAAAATAACATTTCACTTTATGTGCATATGTCTGCTTAATGTACCTAGAGTTATTTCACGCCTATAGGTTCTGTCTGCCCAGTAAGGGTTTTTGAGAACAGGTTTCTTGTCCTACTTTTTTCTTCTGTTTTCCTGGGCATTAAAGCATATAAGTTTGCAACGGTCACCTGTGAGTCAAGTTGGGCTTCTTAATAGATATAACTTCCAATCAATGGGAGAATTAGACCATAGGTGCACGGCGATTTTCCATGAGGATTTTGAGGATGAGACAAGGGGCTAAAGACAAAGAAGAATTTTAGTTAAATTCTGTATTAAAAGTACTGGGATTCCTTTTATACTCATCTCTCCCAGGATGTCTACTTATCCCTATACCACAGTCACACTGCACGTTGCCCCAAACACCGCTACCCCTCTGCCTTTTCATAATCTTGGGCTTTTGCATGGTCACACGGAGCTGGGTTTAATTCCTATTGCACTACCCAAAGGCTGCACCATCTCTGACCTGTGACTTCATCTCTCCAAGTCCCAGTTTGCTCAGCAGGGAAAACAATGGTACCTGTAGCACAGGATTTCTGAAAATCTCAGTTGATATGACTCAGGCAAAGTACTCCCACCCCTGCCATCCATCAAGGCAGCATTTATCAACTTGTTGACAGCAGTTGGGTTGTGAAAGAAACATCGTGAGTTCCAAACATGCTTTTTGGCTACATGAAAATAAGTGGAGAACAGTAGAGGAGAAGAGGGCATAGCAGAGGCTGTGCATCCACCATAAGATAAAATATTCCTTTGTGCAATTTTTATTTCCGATATATATGTGGCTCTGTGGGTGACAGTGACATGACATGTTTCTCACTGAAGGTGCAGGATGAAACAGTTTGAAAAACACTTTTAATCTGTTTAAATTGCACAACTGCCATTTACGGAACCGTCCCAGTTTATGTCACCCAGAAAGGTACTTTCCCCCTTGGATCTTGGATTCCTATCTGTAGCCACATTCTGTGTGGCATCGGAGTTGCTCTTCTAAGTATCTCGTTTTTACAGCCCGTTCAGAAACCTCTTTGAGCATCTAGAACGTGCCTTGTTCATCTCTGCATCCTTGGCAGGGCTCTTCACGTATTTGTTTGCACATTATAAATGTTAAATACACATTTTGTTAATAGATGACTAAGTTTTACCCATATTTAATTGTGGAAGTGACAAAGTGACAAGGGAAGCCTGGAAGAGAAACTAAAGATGAATATTCAAGAATTTAACTTCAATCAAAGATAAAAACTCATATTAACTTATTTGTTTTCATGAGGAATACCCACCCCCCCTTAATTAAATATTTTCAAAATTTCCGAACGGGGGAATTTTGTTCTTAGATAAAGCATTTCCCTCATAATCGATACGGGGCAGAATTCCTAAACCAGTGGGTAAGTTTAGGGGCAGAATTCCTAAACCAGTGGGTAAGTTTAGGGGCAGAATTCCCTAAACCAGTGGGTAAGTTTAGGGGCATAAAAATTCTCCGAAGTTGAATGATAAAGTCTGATATGTGTATTTGGACATACACGCACACACCCTGGCATGAGAGTCCAAAACTTTATTTTTTAAAAGGGAGTGTTCCATAATTCAAGAAACCACAAATACAAATCAGTAAAAAAAAAAAAAAAAGAACTTCCGATACCATTCACAGGTCCCTGTAGCTTCAATCCTCTTTCCTCTTATCTTAAAACCATCCAGCTAGGAAAAAAACAAAACAAAACAACATCCAGCTCGGGTTAATGATCCGGATTCTCTCCCTGGTCCAAAGGGCACCCTTTGCTATTCCGTCAAGTCTGAAGGGAGGCACCAGGACTCGTTCAGGCCATTACGAAATCATTTAGTGGCTGAGCTCCTGGGTCCTGCTCCCTTTGGCAGCTCTTCTTGGCTTTCTGCACCAGTAAATCACCTGTTCCCTCAGCATCTGGACAGTTCTCAGAACACGTGATCGTCGTGCTCCCTCCACCTCCCGCTCCGGTGTTAGAAGCCTGATGAATGGTTCCTGGGGTCACTAATGTTCCCTTTGCTTTTGGCCTTTCAGCTCCATGTGCTGAGCACAAGGAAAGCCACGGCAGTCAGTGGTTCTTTGCGACCTTCCAGGCAGAGGGGCAGGGAGGGAAACGGTGCCCAGAACAATTTGGAGACTAATGCACCCAGTGTTTAAGTGCAATTTAACGTCTGTACTCAAGTGGCAGTGGCGTCTCCCGATCCCCCCCACGGCTGGGACTTCTTCCAGCTCACTCCGCAGAATAAGCAGGAAGGGCGGGGCAGAGCGCAGGGGCAGGTGAACCCCGTGCATGTTTAAGCAGCTACTTCCCATCACCTTGAAGCTCAGCCCCTCGCCTTCACTCTGGTTTCCACCGTTAACACTGACCTTGCTTTCCGGAGATGAGATGCCAGGGCCGTGGGGAACATGACCTCAGATTTAAAAACCAAGGAACACTTTCCCACCAGCCAAGGACTATTACAGACAAATTACCCTCTGTTTTTTTTTTTTTTTTTTCCTTCTGGGGCAACGTGTGCGCCCCTCTGTAAGGCAACACTGAATCCATTTCAGTCCTCCTCCAAAGCTGTCCTTCCATGCCTACCAGTAATAGGCTTTAAGGAAAGTGGTCCAGGCTGGATGCTAATCCAGGAAGGCTGGACTCTCCCAGCAGCAATTACTTGGAGGAAGGAAAGCCCCATTCTGGCAGCTTAAAGAAACAGTTCATCCCTCATTTTTTTTTTTTTTTCCCTCTCTTCTTCACGGGATCTAAAAGCCTGAAACATTCATCTCTTAGAATGCAGCTCCCTTTCTGAGCACTTATCTTAGGAGCAAACAATTTAGTGGTGAAATCACTTTAAAGGCGCCTCTTTGGGGAGGAGAGCATCCTCGGACAGTAGAGGCCTCCGTTACCCATTATCCACTTAACGTGCAGTTCTCTCTTCTTGGTGGTTTCCAGTTTTCCCATTTCCTGTTCTTTTTCACAGTGTTTTACTTTCCATAGCAGCAGCCGTGGGCATGTCTGAATTTGGTAGCCACCCCATGGAACTCCTCCCTTGCTTCTGGATCGGCAAGATGTGCATTCACCACGTGTTTGCTGAAGAGTTGAAAACACACAGGTGGATCCATTTGCCAAGGTCAGCGTCCAGCGCCCAGTCCCCAGCGCCCTGATTCTTCATACAAACAGGAAAGGAGGTTTTAAATTCCCATCCCTACTCTCAGCCCCCCGCAGAAAGGAGTCTCATCTCTTTTATTTCTCCACGGCCATTCTCATCAGTGACCACATGGGCTTGTGGTGCTGTGAGCTGTTTCAGCTTCCTCCTGACCTAGAAACGTGAGTGACAGCAGTACAGTGATGAAAGTTCGGGACACATACCTGCTCTTCCTATTTCTCAGCTCTCAGCACGTCCTTCAGCAAACTTAGCTGGCCTCGTTTTACTTCTCTGTAGAAGAGGGACAATCCATAGTCAATTCCTCTAACTCCACTGCTCCACTAGCCTCCAGGCCTGCCTCAGGCAGAGAGCAGAGGAGCCAGAGCCTTGCCTGCTCCTCCCCCGCCCCCAAGACCCCCTGCCAAGCCCTCCGCCCACCAAAGAGGACCAGTCTTGTTGTGTCCCCTGCTCATGGTCATGGGAGCACTGCAGGGAGTCCCAAGATCACACGTCCTTTCTTCAACACCTGAACCCCCAGTCCCGTGAGGACCCCCAACCTGACCCCATCGCAGACCCCTGCCTCCACCAGGCCCCTGAACAGGTGACTCAGTAGCAGAAGCCGCTGTGTCCTCCGTCCCTTGTTCTAAGGGGATGGGCTCCCGCCCCCTAAGGAGAGTGCATCGCCCCAGCCCCCTCGGGCGGTTTCTTCCTTCCTGCCTGCTCAGTTCTGGGTGTGGGGGTCCTCCTGCTGTGTTCACACCCTCCTCCCCATTCACCTTTAATGCCCACGCTTCAGACTCCATCCCCAAGCTCTCCACTGCGATGACGTTTCTTAGGACCTGGGCCCTCTTCTCTCATAGGAAATGGTAGCTCGTGACCCGCCACGGGCCCTGCCATGGGTCCTGATGAGTCGAAACGTAACGACCTTCCCGGCAGCTCTCGGGCCCCCTCTTCTCCAGGGACCATGTCCTCCACCCTCTGTTTACCTCCACGCCCCAAGTGCCCTCTGGCCCTTCGCCAAGTGCTATGCCCCTTCCTGACCTCCATTTCACCAGCCCAGGTTGAGATCACCCCCTCTTCTCCTGTGCCAGCTCCCTCCCTCATATACCCCAACCCAAAAGCTTAGCCACCCCCCAGGATTTACCGTCCACTGAGCCTCCACCCCTGGGTGAGGTACCCCAGCATCCCTGCCCTCACCCAGCCTAGCTTCCACGGTCATCATAGTGGTTTTGCACATCCCTCAGCTCCCTTCTCTCGCTCTCCCTTTGCCAGTCATTTGGGACAGGCCAGCCCCTGGGTTAATCCAGTTCCCTGCCTTCCCCTCACCTTCGCTGAAGCATCTGGCTGGAGCTGGAAGAAAATACAAAACCACCTTCTCATGTCCTTTTCTATTATAGACCATAACCTGGAGTGTGCCCACAGGACCACAGCCGGCCTTGGTTCAGTCTCCCGCTCTTACAGACCACGCTTCCCTGCCTTTTCTGTCTCCAAATCCTCTGTATCCTTGTTCTGTCCTAACTCTTAGCGGACAAACCCTTCTTCCCAGTTTTCTGAAAATTAGGAGTTCCCTGGTGGCTCAGTGGGTTAAGGATCTGGTGTTGTCACTGCTGTGACTCTGGTTACTGCTGCGTTGAGGGTTTGATCCCTGGCCTGGGATCAATGCCTTGGGTGTGGCAAAAAAATAAAATAAAGAAAACTAGACGTAAGCAGGAGAGGACTTTGACCTGTGCTTGATCAACCTACTTGTCTCTGTGTCTGAAAAATGCCTGAGCTGTATTCCTGTTCCAGGATCTGCTCTCTCTTGGTTACTTCTCGGGTCCTTTCTTTGTTTCCTTTGCTTTGTT
This sequence comes from Sus scrofa, assembly GCF_054392235.1. Taxonomy (NCBI): domain Eukaryota; kingdom Metazoa; phylum Chordata; class Mammalia; order Artiodactyla; family Suidae; genus Sus; species Sus scrofa. Next base: position 73,576,488 of record NC_139393.1, read on the forward strand.
TCTTCTCATTGTCCAGATGCCTAAATGCCTAAATATTGAAGTGCCTCCCTTGGTTCCCTCCACTGTACTTGTCTCCGTCCAAATAGCCCTATGTGGGGTCTCATCCGGTCCTTTAAAACCACCTACGTCTGTATCTTCAGGTTGGATCGCTTCCTAAATTTGAGGCTCCCGTATGTACTTGCTTGATCAACATCACCACAATGGATGATTGTGGTCTAAGAAGCATTTTCAACCTAACCAGTCCAAATGGGAACTTCTGACTTTATCAACCTGTAAGTCTGATCTTCCCACATTTGTCTCCCGTCTTGGTAAATTGCAACACCAGTCTTCTGATTTCTTAGGAGAAAACAGCAGGATCACCCCCGATCCACACCTCTCTTCCTATCCATTCGTTTTTCAATCCATGAGAAAATCATCCTCTACCGTCAAAATATATCTGAAATGCATCCACTCACTTCTTACATGTCGACTGCTACCCCCCAGCATTTGAACAGTGCCTGCCACATTGAAAGCACCCTGTGACTGTCTGGTGAGTAAATGACTGGAGGCTGCACTTGTGGATGCAGAGAGGTGAGGGAACTGCGTGGTTTATTTATTTATCTATTTATTTATTTATTTATTCGGTCTTTTGTCTTTTTTAGGGCCATACTCATGGCATATGGAGGTTCCCAGGCTAAGGCTTTAATTGGAGCTACAGTTGCCAGCCTACATCACAGCCACAGCAACGCAGGATCCAAGCCGCATCTGCAACCTGCACCCCAGCTCATGGCAACATTGGATCCTTCACCCACTGAGCAAGGCCAGGGATCGAACCCACAACCTCATGGTTCCTAGTCAGGTTTTATAACCACTGAGCCACGAAAGGAACTCCCCTGCATTCCTTTTGTTCCACATTCTTACCAACACTTGGTAAAGTCAGGCCAGTCTGCTAGATATATGAAAAACGACTCTGTCTTAGTTTTTAACTTGCATTTTCCTGACTAATGATGTTGAATAACTTTCCATCCTTTTTTGAGAGGTACCTGTTCATATGTTTTGTCCATATTTCATTCAAATCATCTATTCATTTTTATTAATGCATAGAAGTGGTTTAAATACCTTAGAGATGAGTTCTCTGTTATTGAAAATAATCTCCTTGTTTCGGTTTGCCTTTCCACACTCAGTGGTGTCTTCAGATGAGACCTTTTCAATCTATTGATCTTTACCTTTCTAATTCGTGCTTTTTGGGGGGTACCATTAAGAAATCTTTGCCAGTCTCAGGGTCATGAAAATATTTCCGGTATGATTTTAGACACTTTATCATTTTATCTCGCAAGTCAGTCTTCAATCTCTCTGAAATTGACTAACTGATTTTTGAGGGTGATGTCTGTATGAGTTAAAACTACCGTGGATAATACTTTGGAGTGGAGGACGTCTGAAGCTGAACGTCCTAAATGAATAATGTAACAAGACTATGCCAGTAGATACCCAAGTATGTTCAATTTAAGGCCAAAAAAATCTATTAATATCATAGTTTGGTATCATGTTGACCAACTAAATCAATGATATTTTGACACGTGGACTGAAAAGGGTTCAGCTGCCAATTTGGCATTGCAAAAATAGAGCAAAGGAACTAAACATGAAACTCTGCTTAGAAGAAGAGAGTGATCTTGAAATTGGCTTCTGGCCCAGACGTAATCACTCCCTGGACACACCTGTTAATAAAATCAGGCTTGATTTCCTTAGTCACCTCTTATTATGATTATAAATTCATCATTTTCCTGGCAGGGGCCTGAATTGAGACTGTTACGTTTCCTCTGGCTCTAATATCCAATGACTCCCTGCTTCCCTGCAATTCCCAGCAATTCGGCTGATTAATATAGAAATTAAAATATAAATAAGTTTAACAGGACCACAGGCCACAATAGATAATTTTAGATTTTGTGAAGCAGCAACATTATTTTTTAAGGTCCTTCTAGCTCCACAACTTGATATGTATATTCATATGCAGATGTAAAACACATATATCAATATATAAACAATATAAACTTGCAGACATGCAATACATATAATACATTTTGTGTGCATATGCATATATGTAAGTATAATCTTAAGGCTTCATCTATTAACGATTGTATAGATTTTAGTGAAAGAACCAGGTTGCTTCTTGTTTAGGCAACCTTACCATTTTAAAGTAATCCAACATTTAATAAAATCAGGAGTAACCATCTATAATCCTATCACTTGGATATTACCAATTTTATCACATTAGGGGCTATTATTTCTTTTTAGTCTTTTCAAGATGTTTGATGGAGAAACATGTTTAATGGAAAAAAATCTCCATAAATACAATATTCTTTTTTTTTTTTGTCTTTTTTGCTATTTCTTTGGGCCGCTCCCGCGACATATGGAGGTTCCCAGGCTAGGGGTCGAATCGGAGCTGCAGCCCCTGGCCTACGCCAGAGCCACAGCAACGCGGGATCCGAGCCGCGTCTGCAACCTACACCACAGCTCACGGCAACGCCGGATCGTTAACCCACTGAACAAGGGCAGGGATCGAACCCACGACCTCATGGTTCCTAGTCGGATTCGTTAACCACTGCACTACGACGGGAACTCCCATAAATACAATTTTCTACCTGTTACCAAATTGTGGAAAACGTAGAAGATTGCCATGGGATGATTTCACTTAAAATACAGGTCATGAACATACTCAGAATTGACGTTGTTAGAGTTGGGATGGGTGGAGCATCTCAGAGAGTTTTGCCGTGGTTCCCCAGAGCATCTGATGTGAGACCAGGAGCAAGTGATGTGACAACCAATAGGGTGGGTCAGGCCAGGGTCGTTAGAGAGGCCATGGACCAAGCAAACAGAAGTGCCTTCAGATACAGGCCCCAAATCAAAGTCATGAGTAGAGACGGTGATGCTTGGCACTGAGCGGCTTCTTGTGGCAACTCAGGTAACAGCTCAGAAGCAGCAGGGTTTTCATTAGTCAAGGGCCATTGAGGCTGCTCCTGAGAGTCTCTAGGCTACATGGGGAACTGCTTTGTGCAGAAGCACCAGATTCGTTAAAACATTACCAACAGTCCATATTTTAATACTAATAAGTATTAAAAATCAGTTCCCTTGCATGACTGAATTACTCTGATAGCAGTCTTTTTTTTCATTTTTTTTTATTACTGAAATGAATTTATCACATCTGTAGTTGTATAATGATCATAACAATCTGATTTCACAGGATTTCCATCCCATAGCCCAAGCACATCCCCCCACCCCCCAAAACTGCCTCCTCCAGAGACCATAAGTTTTTCAATGTCTGTGAGTCAGCATCTGTTCTGCAAAGAAGTTCTGTCTGCCCTTTTTTCAGATTCCACATGTCAGTGAAAGCATTTGATGTTGGTGTCTCATTGTATGGCTGACTTCACTTAGCATGATAGTTTCTAGGTCCATCCATGTTGCTAAAAATTCTAGTATTTCATTCTTTTTGATGGCTGAGTAATATTCCATTGTGTATATGTACCACATCTTCTGAATCCACTCCTCTGTCGATGGACATTTAGGTTGTTTCCATGTCTTGGCTATTGTAAATAGTGCTGCAATGAACACTGGAGTACATGTGTCTTTGTGAGTCGTGGTTTTCTCTGGATAGATGCCCAGGAGTGGGATTGCTGGATCAAATGGTAGTTCTATGTTTAGTTTTCTGAGGCATCGCCATACTGCTTTCCACAGTGGGTGCACCAATTTACAATCCCACCAACAGTGTACTAGTGTTCCTTTTTCTCCACACCCTCTCCAGCACTTACTGTTTGTAGACTTTTGGGTGATGGCCATTCTGGCTGGTGTAAGGTGGTACCTCATCGTGGTTTTGATTTGTGTTTCTCTAATAATGAGTGATGCTGAACATCTTTTCATGTGTTTCTCGGCCATCTGTATGTCTTTTTTGGAGAATTGTCTGTTTAGATCTTCTGCCCATTTTTGGATGGGGTTGCTAGTTTTTTTGGTATGGAGCTGCAGAAGGTGTTTATAAATTTTGGAGATTAATCCCTTGTCAGTTGATTCACTTGCAAAGATTTTCTCCCATTCTGTGGGTTGTCTTTCTGTGTTGTTTAGGATTTCCTTTGCTGTGCAGAAACTTTGAAGTTTGATTATGTCCCATTTGTTTATTTTTCTTTTTATTGTCAATACTCTGAAGATGTTGCTGTCGTTTATGTCAGAGTGTTACTCTGATAGCACTCTTAATGCCAGTTATTTATCAAAGAGTCATAAATACCAGGGAATAGACTAGATATCACTCTCTCCATCCTTTGACCCCAACCCTCTATTCTTGCTCCCAGAATAGCCAACTTTGACCACGGGGAGCACCTGTTCCTGGAATGGAAGTTAGATGGGGCTTCCCTGACTTCTCTGCCTGCAGCTGCATCTAAGCCCCATTTATCCATTGTTAGGCTTGAAATTTATGAGGGGGGGTCGTCTTTGCAACCATCTCAGGCTGGTAACACCATGGGAATAAATAAGATATGCATAGTTTATTGGGGTTCTCTAGAAGCAGAACCAATATGATATAGTGTGTGTTCATATGTGTATAAAGAGAATTATTATAATGCATTGGCTCATGCGGTCGTGGAAGCTGAGACGTCCCACAGTTCTCCATCTGCAAGCTGGAGACCAGGAAGACCGGTGGTGTAGTTCAAAGGAGAGAGAGAGAGCCAGAGAGCCGAGAGGGTGCAGATTCCAGTCCAGGCCTGAGGAGCCGAGAGCCAAGAGTGCCAAGGGCAGCAAATGATGCCTCGGCTCAGTCAGCCAGCTGGAAAGAAGGCGAAGTCAATTGCCCTCCACCCGTCCGTGTTCTGTTCAGGCCTTCCATGAATTGAATGATGCTGACCCACTTTGGGGAAGGCTCTCTGCTTTACTCAGTCCACTAGTTCAAATGCTGATCTCTTGCAGAAACACCCAGAAATAATGTTTAATCAGATACCTGGGTGTCCCTTGGCCCAGTCAAGTGGACACCTAAGTTAACCATCACCCTTAGAAAAGCTGAAGAAACCATTTCTTCGCATCAGGACTTGGGGCTCCAGCAGCCTTTGCACCTTGCTGGGCCTTTCGCCCTCTGCCCTCTCTGATAGCCCTTTGGTCCATTAGAAACAGACCTGCTCTGTGCTGGTCTCTTCCCCCAAGGATAGTATATCCACAGTAGCGACGCTTCTCTTAAGACATAATTTCCTCCCGAGATGCATTTAGAGGAGTGCCCTGTGGGGTGTGGACACCAGGACTGACGCAAGCCACCAGCTCTGCAACCCTCCCTGCAGCTTTGACAGGCTGAGTTCTTGGGCAGGTGACCACCCCTCTCTGTCCTTCCGTCGCCTGTGGAAACTGGGGATAATAATAGTGTCCATCTCACAAGGTGACGGCGAGCATCAAGTGAGTTAGATGCTCCAGGCTCCTAGTAAATGCTCGATAAATATTAGCTACCTTTGATTTGACTCAACTACTGTTTCTTCTGTAGGGATGTAGTTATCCACAGTCACTAATGGTCTGTCCTGCTGATCAGTGCAAAGTTAGCTCTGATCCACAGAGGTTTTTGTAATGCAGAAATACATATTATTTGAACTATACGTAATCAATATAACCCCGTGCATTGATTTGGTTAGAAAAATCCCAATGCCCCACTGAACACCTGTATTATTTTTAATCCCAAATCTACAAGGTAAAATCACGCAAAGGTTTTTTAAAAACACACACAAGATCTAAAAAAATAAAATAAAATAAAATAAAATTCAAATGTAATCATTCACTCAGAAGTAATTTAGTAATATCTTAGTGCACAGGAGAACAGGCTTCTTGCTGTATAGGTGGGCGTTCGTCATGACAATTAAGGTTTGCTGCTGCGACACACAAACCCTTAAATCTCAGAGGCTTAAAGAAAACAGTAATGGTTCATGTCTTAATCCTTCATAGTTCAAGGTGAATTAGGCAACCCTTTGCCATCTCATATCACCTTCTGGAAGACGTGGCTTCCGATGTAAAGCTTGAGAGAGGAAAAGGAGGGATGAGGCACTTATGCTGAAGAGTATACTTGAAGCTCATTTTCTTGGGTATCTGGTATCTCGAGCTCTGTGTTACACCGCATGTGAAAAACCGGCTGCAGGAATTGTTTGAAGCATACATTTGCTGCGTCCCTCCAGAAAGAATTTACTTTTACTTCTCCGAGGTGCCTTGGGGTCATTATAATTCCATGACATCTTTAAATGAAATCCAAGACATTATGTTACCTGGATGACCAAAGGATTTGAAGCCAGGATGAAATTCCCCTGTGGACTTTGCCGTTGGATTTGCCGTCACCGTTGCATGTATGGCCATTTTCAGTCTCAGGTTATTGGGGGGTGGGGGGTCAAGGAAATTGGCTGCAGAGAAACCATGGGGTTTCTTTTCTCTCTCTTCAAACTTAGAATCCCATCAAAAATAAGATTCTGATATATTGGCATTGCCAAACCCCTAAGGCAAGAGACTTCCATGCTTCCTTAACTTGGGGGGTACTTATTTATTTATCATTTCTTTAGAACTTTCAATAATGTACCTTAAAACCTCATCCAGTTATTTTTAGCTCTTTTCAGCAGCCAGTTACAAGTAGCAGAAACATTCCTTTTTTCCTTATCACGTTAAATAAACAGACTGATATAGTTGAGGATAAAAGTTACATCTGCAAGAATTTTACAGATAAAAGTCTTCAAATACATGTTTGGCTCACTGTGAGTGACTTGCTATTCCACCCCTGGTCAGACCCTCTCCTTCCTCATTTTCCACCAGCTCTCCCTCCTCTCCCTACTACATGCACACAGTTGTGTGAAAATAGGTTTCTTTTATTACTGTTTTGCTGTGTGGGAAAAGGTAAGAAACACGCTGTCCTATTTCGTTTCTCTTATATCTCCTGGATCCAGTCTCTTTGCCTTTTATACTTTTCTTATAGTGATTACGTGTGGATTTTGGGTTTTTATCTTGTTTTGTTTTTTGCCCTAGCAGGATTTTTCAAGCTGTTTATCTAAATCTCTTGATTTACTATTCATTCTGCTCTTTAGGGCTTCCACTATATTTGTCACTTTTAATAGAACAATTTCCCTCTGAAAATAATCTTCCCTGCTCTCACTTTTTTTTTCCTTTTTCATTTATATGATATCTTAGGGAATCATATTGAGAATATAAATTAGATTTTACAAACAGTTTTCTCCTGGATTTTGCTTGGAGCATAATCTGTTTCATCACAGACTGTTTCCTCTGATAACTCAGATGCATGCACTTCTTTTGAACTACAGGATGTTTTTCTTGTGTAATATTTTCTTTACCCTTTCAGATGCTTATGTACATCCAGGATGTGGAGCTCAAATAAATTATCTTGGAAATGTATATATTGAATACATATTTATATAATCGAATCTTTTTACCATTAAAGAGAAAGGAGGAAAATCAATCAATCAAACAATATCCATCTGTCTGTCTGTCTGTGTCTATCCACCCACCTACGTGTCATCTATTTTTTTGCTCGGTGTAGTTTCACGCCCCTGTGAAGAGATGTATTCAGGAGACAATCCCACTGCTTATTGAGGAGTTTCTCGTCTGTTTTCCACTGCCCTGATCTTCTTAGGAACTCCTGCAGCTCAGTGAACTCCACCCTCGTGAGCTCTGAGGCTATATGAAAACCAGTCTTCTTCCCCAAACGACCAAAGCAGTTTTGATGCTGTCTCACAAAGCCCATTCATTGCCAGAGGGTATTTGCCTGTTCACCTTGCCCATGTTCTCTCTCAAGTGCCACCTTTTCCACCAGCTCCCCTCTGGAAAGCCCAGTATAATGCCTTCCATGTGCTCAGGTTTCTACAAAACACAGGAAGAGGTGAGGACTTTTGCTTACAACTCTTGAAAAATTCCCCAGGCAAGAAAATATTAAGGGCTTTGCTTGTGCTTGAAATTGGAGAATTCAAATATTCAGGGAACAAAATACAACTTAGCTCATGAGAGCTTATCTGGCTGGAAGGTATTTGGTTATCAAAATATAGCCAGTAGGGGTCATGCTTAAGTACCTATTGCTTGGAAGGAAAAAAGAAAATAAGAAAAGATAGAGAAAGTCAATTATTCTTTCCTTTTAGAAAGTTCTTAGACCAATATAAGGTTTGGTGATTGCTTTATTTCACCTGTTAGAAGAAAGCAAAGCAAATGAACAAATGAGAACTAGGTGTGCTCAGTATGGTGAAGAAAATATTTTCCCCAAATGTATCAAGTTTATCTGTCACTGCAGTGACATTAGCTTGACATCATAGCCACTCTTAAGTGGCCAGGTTTTGCTTACTGCATTGATGTCTAAGTTGTGATAAAATAATATCAGATGATTGTGTTCAAAGTCAGAGATCACTTCCATATTTTTGGACATTTCAGTGGGAATTTGGGGAGATTCAAAGTGCAATAGCAAATCAAATTTTTAATGTGAGGGAGTTCACATTTGTGGCTCAGTGGTAACAAACCCAACTAGTATCCATGAGGGTTCGATCCCTGGCCTCGCTCGGTGGGTTAAGGATTGGCAATGCTGTGAGCTCTGGTGTAGGTTGCAGATGCAGTTTAGTTCCCATGTTGCTGTGGCTATAGTGTAGGCTGGTACATACCGCTCTGATTCAACCCCTAGCCTGGGAACTACCATATGCTGCAGGGGCAGCCCTAAAAATAATTTAAAAAAATTAATGTGACTCTGCCACCACCATTATGAGCTGTCAGATATAAAGAGATTATTGGGAAGGGCAATACTTAGCAATACTAACAGATGCTTACATGCTCCTTCAGTGCTGGATTAGAACTGTGAAGGGCATATGATGGAATCGTGTTTGCCCCATATTGAAGTGAATAAGAGACATCTTCCTAGAGGACTATTTGAACATGTGTGGAGAAGGTTTAGAATGCTCCTATGGATGTGCAGGAGACAGCAGATGCTTCAATCTCAACACCATGGCCAAGTCGAATGTGACCCATCTTGAGGCAGAACAGGAAAGGTGAAGCTTATTGGGAACTGAGCGTACCTAGTCACCTACGGCTGTCTGAGATAGCTTAGCAGGTAAGCTGGACAAGTAATTGAGATGGCAAACTGCTATGTGATTTTCAATGGTAGCATGCCATTTTTGGCCTCTTTATATCTAGCTGGAAAGCATAAGCTCAGTTTACCATACAGATTGGTAACTTGCCAATCCAACCTTGTAGATCTGAAAAATTTTGAACGCTCAACACAGCTACTGGTACCCGACACATGATGGAGATATATGTATCTGAAATCCTGGGTTCCCCAATCCACGTTGTGAACCATTGAAAGTGTGAATAATCATTGGCGTTTACATAACTATTGTAATCACCACCTTCATGATTTGAAAACATCATGGGGTGGGACGAACATTTCAGTGAATAACACTAATAGCTGCCATTTACTACGTGTTCTGTAAGAGCTGAACGCGGGGGAGCTGCACATAATTTTTTCCTCATTTAAGCCTCCTAACAACCTCATGATCAACTTTACAGAATAGGAGACGGAGGTTTTTAAAAGGTTAGAAATGTTACCTTAAAGCATATGGTGAGCCCATATCAAAGCAGGGATTTGAACCTAGAGCTTTCTGATTCTAATGATGGGGTCCTTGTCAATTCAACCCCGTTGCCTTATGCATAGACATTCAATATAAGGATCACTTCGCTGTAATGTGTTCGAGTTTCTGATTTACCCACACCGAGCTGGAGGTTTAGAAAGAGTAAAAGGCTATGCAGAAGGGTTTTTTCACATAATGTCATAATCTATGCTATCTACCCTTTTAAATAAAGATGTTAAAGTCACAGCATGTTTTAAGGAAAACATTGAGCATGTTTTGGTATAAGGTATGCAGTGAGTCTGTAGTAATTTTGAAGATGTGCTTTGAGTTTTAAGTGTTGACAAAGTTATCTTTTGAGCAAGATAACTGTTTTAATATGTTAACCTCTCAACAACTCTAACCGTGCCCTTGGAGAAAGTACATCAATGAGAGAGACGCCCCTGCACTGATTCAGTGGCCACAGAGAAGAAAAGCTGTTCAGAACCAAGTGCTGTGTTCGAAACGCTTCATACTGTGTTGCGAGATCTGATTAATTTTCAGGAATTTTGTGAGCAAGTGGTTAAATGCACCCATTATTAAAATTGAAATTAGATAGTCTTACAGTTGTCACATTAAAAACAGAGGTGACACATACTCAGTGTCACTTCCTTGTTTTGTTTTTACACTTCGGTATTGTCCATTTCATTTATTCCGCTGTGCCTGTATGGTACAAGTGTCCCATAATGCTCTGCTGTTGCCCCTCTCTTTACAGCTGTGCATTTAGTGATGTCACAGCCGTAGCCTGAAATTGACCATGGTAGGAATCCTTTCTCCAAACAAATGGACAAACCCTAAATCAAGCCTTGATTTATTGTCTTGTTGATTCCCTGTGCAGGATTTGGCTAACCATAGCCAGTGAGCAAAATTTTACTTACGGTCCTTTGCTGTAACGTTTTCTTGGAAAACGGTCAGGCCTGTTTGTTTATGTGTTGTCTACAGTTGCTTTTGTACAACTGCAGAGTTGAGTAGTGGTGAGAATGTCCAGCTGGCCCACATCTCCTAAAGGTTTTACTGCCTGGCCTTTTACAGATCTTGGCCAATGCCTACCTAGATTTAAGAAATGAATGGAGACAGTACTAAGAAGACAGGTCAAACACAGAGTCATTACACTGTGGCTAGCCTAAAAACTCGCAAAACTGTTCTTCTAGGAGTCAAAAACTATTATCCAATTCAAAAAAAAAAAATTGTCTCATAATTGACAAGTGAGTGACACAGTCCCACGTAGGTAGTGCTAAAGTTGAAAGAAGTTTCATTTTAGTGAATATAATCAGTTTGAGGCTGAGGAATAGCAGACTAGATATCAGATTTAATAACAATCAATGTATTAGGAAACGAAATTAGCAGATTGGGATGGAACTTTGCGAAATCGTGATTGATTTGCCGTAATAAGTTGCTGTGGATAAAAGAGTTTGGCAAAAATCAGTGAAAGCATTCCATGAAAACCAATTGGTTATATAGCATGTACAAGAAAAAGTATTGCACATTTTATTATTTGTAAATTATATGCCACAACATTTTAACATCTTTAAAATTCATAATAGACTACTTATGTGTGCCTATGATTTTTCCCAGAGGACTGATTATTAAACATTTCCCAGGGCACCACCAGTCGGGCTCCAACAAGTGTGTAACTACTATTTGCCCCAATTTTCTTAGGAGACCTAGCTTGTCTCTAGCGATTTCTCCTGCAGGCGGAACCAAACAAGTGAAAGTTGGACAGTAGACAGTAGGAAATTGAACAGGAGTGAAATTGGACAGGGCCGTAGACAAGCTCTGGTCCCTAAAGCGTGCTCAGCATCACATGCTTCATAGCTACATCCGAGCGAAGGACCCCCCGTATGATTTACGTGTCTTGAGACCCGAGGCGAGGGAAGTTGGAAGTCAGGTGTTTGGTACCTGGGTTGGTTAGGAAATGAAAAATGCTGCTACAAACACCTCCAGAAGCTCGGTGAGTCACAGAGCTTTATTTCTTGCTCACCTCACTGTCCAGTGTGGTTGAGGATTGGAGGTAGAGACTCTGCTGAAGCGAAAACCCAGGCTCCTTCCACTGAATGGCTCCACCATCCACACCATCCTCTGAGTCCTCCCGGGATGTCTTGTATCTGGTTGGCGCTCAAGGAGAGCGCGTGGAGGTTTTGGCAGGTGGTTTTCCGGGCTGGGTCTGAGAGGGGCATGTGACACTTCCAGCCCACATCTCCTGGGCAGAATTCAGTTGGAAGGCAGACTGAGAAGAGGTGACCTTCTCACATGCCTAGGAGGAAAGTGAAATGGGAATTTGTGGACACCTCGTGTTGCCTCTGCCACCACTTCCCTTGTTTTTTCCTTTGCCTGTCAAGTCCCAGTGACCACAGGACATTCCTCCTCTCAGCGTGCTTGCCAGTGGGGTTACTTGATTTTGTTGGACCACAGGGTAAAGCTGAAATGACTTTGATAACTAATCGATGGTCATCCATTGCAGGCAGGCAGCTTTCAGATGGTGCCCAGGTCTTCCAGAGTAGGTGTGTCACTGGAAGACCGTGGGAAGGTTAAGTATGAGGTGGAAAGGATTTCCTCGTTCCCATAGAATTGCTTTCCTACCCCCCTGTACAACCTACCACCACCAAGAACTCGGCCAGTTAATACGTGTGTATTTAGGTCAGTGCTTTCCTTTATGTGGTTGCAACCTCTTGATTTTTTTTTTTTTCCAAAATGTTATGTTTACGTGAGTGGGGATGGGAGAGCAGAAGAAGTATTAGGAGGCATATATGAAAGATGGAGAACACTAGGAACTAGCCAAAAGTAGACACCTTAAAAATCATCACTGCACTGTCACAATTGCAAATGGCAAAGCCAAATGTCCAACCACGTGAACAGGGAGTAGAGTGCGTGCATGTGTGTATTGTGTGTCTGTGTGTCTGTGGGTGTGTGAGTGACTTGCAGAACTCTCTTTCTGGAGCGTGATTCTAAGGACAGCACAGTAGGCATGTGCTCCTGGCACGACATCAAGCAAACAGGCAACCTTCCCCTTCCCAACCTGGGTGCCAACGGTGACATACATGTGAGGGAGGTGCCTCCACATGCCTCTTTCCATCTGCTCCCTGGGCTCTGTGAACAGAATGGGATGCTGAGCGGCAGGGCAAAGCCAGAGCCACTGCTGTCAGCTGGCCCAAGGTGACCTGCCCTCGTGGTGTCTGGCACAACCCAGGTCATCTGCACTTTGATGAGGGCAGCAGCCCAGGTCTGTCCACTCCAGGGGCTGCACATGCGCTCAAGGGCTGTTATGCAAGAGCCTCTCTCCTTAGCAAAGAGAAGAGGCCCTGAAAGGATGGAGACAGTCGAGAGTCCATCACCTGGAGCTTAAGGACTATCTAGCAGGCGCTGGGGGTCTCCTCCTCCGTAGATGCGGAAAGCCTCCCACCTGCAGAGGGCTTGTCCACCTCCCTCTCTGGGTCTCTCCAGGCGTCATCTGCCATCTGGCGTGCGGAGAATTCTGGGACAGGCCTTCCTATTCCTGCAACCTGCAGAGGAATGACAGATGACGGTGGGTGAAGGGAGCACACAGGCCCCTGGTCTGAGTGGGGCTCACGGCACTTTGAGCCGTGAGCTTTGGAAAGAATACGTTCCTACCTCCAAAGGTCGTGGGGTTCTGTCCTCTCTGCCATGTTTCTGTCCCCCCCCCCCACCACCATCTTTTTTCTGTATGTGCATATTGTTAGTGGTGGTGGTTAAAGGGAGAATCTTACTCCTAAAAAGAAAAGAGGGAGTTCCCATTGTGGGTCATGAACCCGATGAGTATCCATGAGGATGTGGGTACAATCCCTGGCCTCATTCAGTGGGTTAAGGATCCAGTGTTGCTGTGGCTGTGGTGTAGGCCAGCAGTTGCAGCTCTGATTGGACCCCTAGCCTGGGAATTTCCATATGCCAGGTGCAGCACAAAAAAAAAAAAAAAAAAAAAAAAAAAAGGAAAAAAGAAAGAAAAAGAAAAGGAAAGAAAAAATGAAAAGAAAAAAATGGAAGTGAAAGTAGGGGAGAATAACAGCACAAGGGAATTTGGGGAAGAGAGAACTGCTCTGCATTGTGACTGTGGTGTCAGCCACATGCCTCCATGTGTCCATCAAAACTCACAGACTCTATGCCAAAAAAGTGACACCTACTAAATTTACACAATGTTTCAGACACATCATTAACCCTTGTAACTCCCTCTATGAAAAGGATAATAATGTAAATTAAAGGGACAAGAGAACATTTATTTAAATCACATTGTCCCAGTCCATCCAATATGGTAGCCCCTAGTCACGGGTGGCCATAGAGCACTTGAAATGGACAATCAGATTATGTGCTGTAAGTGTGAAGAACACATAACGTCTCAGACTTCATACCAAAAAACAGGCAAAGTAACTCATTAATCATTTTTACATATTGATTACATGTGAGGTAATAATATTTTAGATATATATATATAAATAAATAAAATTGCTAATTATTAACATGCATTTCATCAGTTTATTTTTCCTTTTTAAATAGAACTACCAAGAAATTTAAAATTGCATGTGTGGCCCACATACTTCCATTGGAGAGTGCTGGCCGACACTGAGTACAAGGCAGAGGGAGGTGTGTCATGGAATTAGCAGTTAGTTTGGAAAGCTCCTCACGAGTTTCATGCTGCCCTCCAACTCTCACGTCAGACTCATCACCCAAAGCTTTGTTCTTGGCCCCCAGCTATTTCCCCTCTGTGTTCTGTTACTCATTGGAACTGAGACTTAGAGCATCATCTTTAGTCAAAGGACTCCTGAGTTGGTATTTCCAACCCAGCATCTGTGACAACCAGTGGTTCTCCAACCAGGACCAAAAGTCACTCCCTGGGGACAGCATTTGTCGGTGTCAGGACGCATTGCTATCACAACCTGGGGAGCGAGGATACTACTGGCATCTAGTGGGTAAGAGCCAGAGATGGAATTAAACGTCCTCCAGTTCCCAGGCCAGCCCCCACAAAGACTGACCAGCCCAAAAATGTAAATACGCTGAGGTTATGAAACCCTAACATTTGTGGATCTGCTCATTGATGGAACAAATGTGTATTAATAACCCATCATGCGTAATTCACTATGCTAAGTATTTTGAGGAAGGTAAAGTAGTACTTTATGTACCAAGATACAGTAGAGATGGGTCCTGAAGTCACCATATTTACAGAGATAGGGCATTTGTTAGAAAGAGACTAGGTTATCACTGATGTCATAATGGGATGATGTCGCAAGATGAGACAGCAGTAAGTAACAGTATGGATGATTTCTCACCTCTGTGCCTTGTTTCTGAAGTCTGACAAGATATTTCTACTGGAATATCCACACAGCCAAAACTTAACGCATCAACTTTCCCCACAAGAAGCCATTTCTATCATTATTATTTTAATCTCCTGGTTAGAAAATTGGGAGATAACCTTTGACAATCTCCATCTAACTCCTCTCTTAGTAAGATTTTTTAAAATTCCTCTAATTTGGTCAATATGAATAATGTTTGCTTTTCTTCTTTTCCAACTGTCAGCAAACACTTTCAGAGGCATATCGGTACATTAAGAAGTATAGACATAAAATATGGTCCCACTATGTAATCTAGCAAAAGAGGTATGTGACCTCTTGAAATGGCAAAAAAGAGGATCACCACACAGGCAGCACATAAAGGGCACACAGATGGCAGAGAGAAATGTTACCGAAATTCTGAGGAAAATAAGATAAATACAAAAATGGAGCCCATGAGTAATTTGCTTGTTATTCTAGTCTCATCTTCTCATACCTATATTACTAAAATAGATTCCTCCACTTCCTGCTCTAAACCCCTAGATGTCCTTTTGTTTAATTTCCTGACAGCATTTCTTTTATCCTGGTATTTCTCCTGCTTTATGTCTTTAATGACTCTTTCTTCCCTAAGGTATTAAATCCTCAACTCCTCTTCCCACCTTTAAAGACCTTTTATCATTTGGCCCAATCCCACCTTCTTCTTTCCCGCTCCCTCGGTGTACAGACAGCACACCAGCAGGCAGGCCTGTTTGTAAGCCCCAGCCCCACTTTGGGGCTGTTCTCCTCCATCCCTTTGCTGACGTGAACTCAGGCTCTCTTTCCAGGTCCATCTCAATCTCCTCAAAGCTTTCTTTACGCCTCCGGGGTACATTGTTACCTTTCTTTGAATTCCTTGGCACTCACAATAGACTCCGTCCAACGCTGAACCTCCCCATTCTCTGGGAAGAAAGAAGCCATGTTGACATGGCCTTTCAATACCCAAATTCACCTGAAACTGTCCCTGGAAGATACTCAATGGCTATGTGCTGCTCAGACAGAATCGCTGACATCGTGTCTTTGCAGGAATGTAACCATGATTCTTCTATGAAGGAAAAAAAAAAGAAAAAAGGCATGTAACTGATACCTTTAAGCCAGCAGATCAAATATTCCTTCCACATAGATGTTACACTCCAAAGCAATTAATTGAAGATTACACACATATTCTAATTTTAAAACTTTTCTAATACTCCTTCTTGAGAGTGTCTTGGAGAGCCTGTGGCACACTCTTTTAATGTATTCAAAGCTTACAAATCTTAATTCTGTGAAGGTGAACTTGGCTTTTGAAACTGGCATTTGGAGCCATGTCAGGAATTAAGATGGGTGAAACTGGGGAGTATTATCATAAATGGTTTTAAAAAGAGGTGCAAATAGCATCAGGAGACTAACTTTTCCTATTGCTTTTAAACTATTTCTGAAGGTGGTTTTAAATAACTGTTAGAGTGCTGATTCCCAGCAGGAAAAGCCCCATCCTACATAGGCAGAGCTCACAGACACATACAAATCGGCTAAGGCGAGATTTCTGTGAGAAACTGCATCCACTCTGGTTGCCGCTTTGTGCTACCCATCACTCCTACTGTCCTTCTGCAGCAAAGCACACCCTCAGGCAGTGAAAATGCGTGATTCACAGCACCTCTGAAGCCCTGCTAATTCCAGGGCAGCTAGGATAGCAGACTGCACGGGTGGGAGTTGACGGCTGGTGCAGCCCCGTTCAGGTTTTTACTGACAAGTTTTAGGATGCAGTAACCTCGGAAGGAAGCCGAAAGATGGTAAAATTACAATGGTCATCAAGATCTCGGAGGTATGAACGTGACCGCAAAAGTGGAGCGACCTTCGCTGGGGAGAATGAGACTGAAGCCCCCTACCCCTACCCCCTCTCCTTCTCTCCCTACTGTGTGTGTCTTTGTGTGTGCCTGTGTCTGTGTGTGTTGAAGGGTATGTCAGTCCATCACTGAGATGGACCAGACAGACTGAATGTAAACTTGAAGTACCCACATTTAGACCTTCAGCAGTGCATCTATTCAGCGCCCCTCTGTCAAACTGCCGTGACAGGTGGCTGCTATGGTGTGCGACGATAAATTGAATCTGAGCTACTCTGTGGCTTCCCGGTCCCTTTTGAGCCTCGCCCGATCCTAGGCTCTGGTACGTAGGTCTCAAGCAGAGGGGAACAGGTGCTGTATTGTGTAGATATTTCTTATCACACATTTTCTTTTTAATCCTCACGGCAACTGTCTTAGGTAAAAGCAGTCATCCTCATTGCCATGAACGGGGGAGTAATCTTGGAAACTTGAAGCATCTTGGCAAGGCCAGACATGGAGTACGTCTTTAAGTGGAGCTGAAAGGCCCCCAAGCCTTCTAGAAAATTCTAAATCCAAATGTGGGAGTCTTCATGAAAAATCTGCTTAGGCACTGTGAGCAGGGTCACTGCCGAGTCATCGGAACGATGACCCTGCGCTTTGATGAAGTGCCTGGATTCAAAACTTCTTTGATCCGGGGGTTCCTTTCATCCCGTTGAACATCGGTGGTCCTCCAGTGAGCCTTCCTTATTTTCAAAGGTGGAAATGAGTGCAGAATCATATTTTGATATTCTGTAGCCTGTCTCTGCTTAGTCATGCCTCTAAACACCTTGTCTTGTGAGATGCAACAGAGAAGCTATTTGCTGAGTGCATGAGAATAGGCTTATTTTCCCCCTTACAATTTATAAAGCATTTTCACATCTAGCATCTAATTTTATTTTGCCTTGGCAAAAAAAAATGGTGCCGAGGCCAAACATTTCCACAGCAGTGGTTAATCAAGTTTACTTCTTTTAAGTCATGATTACTTATCTCTGCACCAAAGGACAGACAGGAAAGAGAAATGCCTTTAATAACTTAGTGACAGGCAAGCAAGGTCTAAACATGCTTCACCTCCTCTTGGGGGCTTGGTAGGCCTTGCATTCCGGGCTCCCCTCTGAGGCCTACTAATCTGAGTCTCTGAAGGGGCAGATGGAAATCTACATTGTTTTAAAAAGCTGTCCTGTGAATCTTTCATATCGTATTTTATTGCCCAACCAGAGGTCTTCACATGGAGGCTGCTGTGCCAAGCAGTGTCTTAAAGTCCTTCTGATACTATCTTCTCTGTAGTGTTCAACTCACTGTGACCCAGGTGAATATTCTACCAGATCCCCTAAATGAGTTAATTAAAACAAAAGGCTTGATTTTTGGGGGGGCTGTGTAGAGTGTAACTGTCTTTCTGAAGCTGCTATGGTCTCTGATTAGTTTACCTAGAGCCTGAGAACGAACACTGACATGGATTTTGGGTTATTTTTAATTAGAATGTTTTCCATCCGTTATCCCAAATTAACACAACTAGAGTGCTTTGGCAAGTGGAAACATTTAGATTTTGAAAGCAAAGAGAGAAACCTTTAGTCACTGGGACATTGACCCACGTGCCGTCTTTGCATTAGATTTCATCAGCCATAGCGAATGAAACACATTGAGCCCTGTGGTTCCCGGGGCATTAACACAGCTACACTGGGTCCCCAACTAAGAAGACAGGGGAAGCCATGCAGGACAAAATAAAAAGTTCTCCAGTAGGGCATCTGCTAGGTAGAGAGATATTTTGACTGTTGTGAAACATAGTCTTGACCCAGACAAGATGCCTGTTATCTGGGAGAGAACCATCAAACCATAAGACCCTAGCCTTCAAGACCAAGCAGAAGGCAGGCACACCAGTCGGCCCTCTCATCACCGGGGATTCTCCACGTCTGCCCTCCTGACATTTGGGGCCGGAAGATTCTTTGTCATGAGGAGCTGTTATGTATGTTGTAGGATATTTAGCAGCAACCCTCACTCGCCTCCACCAAACTAGATGCTAGTAGCACCCCCTCCCCAGTGGGGACCACCAAAATTGTCCCCAGATATTGCCAGTGTTCCCCAGGGGTGGAGGGGGCGTGTTCGCTCCGAATTGAGAAATCCTCATCTACATACACGGGTGTCTTTAACTCTTCAACATGTGCAATAATAAAAACATTTTTAAAGGAATGCCTTAAGATGTGCCTAAAATAACTAAAACATAAATGTATTAAAATATTTGAAAAACCCTCCACAACTACATCAAGATCAAAGCAGTTGAAGGATGAAGTGTTCCCATTTCTTAGATAAGGGAACAACTTTCATGATGCAGTGACGTGGACTCCACAGCAGTGCTAAGTAAAGACGCAGACTGGGAAGTTTCAAGGCAAGACTAATTTAAGCCTTCTAGAGTTCCGGCCTCAGAAGCAACAGGACGAGCTTTTGATATGCAGAACAGACCCTGACAGAACCAGCAAAATGGACATTGTAGTTGGAAGAGCAAGCAGTATCCCCATTTTAAATGTGTTCTCTTATAATTCAAATGCAAGGGTCTCAGAAGGCACTGGGGTCTTTCTGAACTTAACCTCCGAGTGTGCCCACGTTTCCTTGCCAGGAGCAGGTCTCCTGGCCCATTCCTGCAACTTTCCCCAAAGCAGAGGAGCCAGTGGCCTCATGTATCCTTTCCCAGCCCACTCTGTTAAGTCCTGTGTCAACCAGGCCTTCCCAAGATCCTAAAGCCTCCCAAAAGAAACTTTGGTGCTGGAGTCCAGCTCCGGCTGCCAGGGAGTGCACATCCTGAAAGGAGAGGGGTGGCATCAGCACATGCACACGGAAACAGCCTCTGTCCCTTCTTTCAGGGCACTGGACTGCTCAAATTTTATTGGCATAAGTGGTTGATTATATAGACAGTTTCTAACTACAGATTACATCATAGTGTTAAAAGCACATCGGTTAACTATTAGACTTTGTTTTTTGATCACGTGATACAGCAGCAATACGTCATGTTTGAAAATCTGCAACTTAACTAAACTTAATGAGTACAATTCAAGGACAAACAGGCACAACATATCATGTGGGAAAGAGGAGACCCAGCACAAACCATCTCCTGGCCAGCCAATCTTTACAAACTGAAGAGGCCACAGACATAACAATTCTTGCCTTCAGACTAGTGTCTATCTTCAGAGTGTCCTTGGCAGAGAGACAGTGTGAGAAAATGAACCTCAGTTAGCTATCACTTAAAGCTCTAAAATCAAGGACAAAACTCACAGCTAGGTTTCTTTTGCTCATGAATAATATATGTGTCTAACTTCTATGGACCCCATTAAAATCCTGACTCTAAAGTTTACCATATAACTAGTTAGTAGATAAACACTATGTTTTTAATTGTTGGATTTGAATAGGGGAAAGTCCTTTAGAATGAAATTCTTATTATTATTGTAATTTTGTTAAATCGCAAATCACCACAGGAAAATAAGAATGGGAAATGAGAATAATAAGCAAATAATCAGGAAAGACTGAGGAAGAACTGAACGACAAGTGAATAACAGAAAAAACTAAGTCATCCATGGAACCATCCTCACTCAGCAATGCAAAATGGAAATTGTTTCCTGGAAAATCCAGTTCCCCACCAAGGTCAGCAGGCGAGCCTTATTGTCTTCTGGGGCTTGTCCTTGGAATTGCACCATGCAGGCAGGCATCCCCTTGTTTAGGGACCAGCCCTCGGAACTGGAACCGCTTGTCCTTGGAATTGCACCATGCAGGCAGGCATCCCCTTGTTTAGGGACCAGCCCTCGGAACCGGAACCGTACTGTTCAGGCAGGCCCCTTTTCCTGATTAGGAGCCTGCCCTCGGAATTGCACCATTCGGGCAAGCTCCCTTCCTCGGCTCCTTGTATCTTCTCGGCTCCCCGCACTTTGGGAAGAGTAAGAGGTCTTAGACTGGACTGCAGTGTGAGGGGCAGAGGAGAGGCCCTGAGAGAAGGAACAGCAGAAGGACCAAGTCCTCCTACTAGTGATTCTTCTGCAGGAACAGCCATCAGACTTGTTTTTCTTACCATGTAGACTATGAATAATGGCTGCCCATCTAGGACCTCCAGTGAGGGGAAGTGAAAGAAGATCCCGTTGCCCTGCCTTCCTGTGCGGCATCACCATCTGTGTGGCATAAATTCTTTAGGTTTGCCTGTGTTTGACCTCTATATAAATTAAATCAACTGCAAATATATTTTTATGATTTGGTGTTTTCAATTAACATGAAGGTTTTTTTGTTTTTTTGATTTTTTTGGCCTCCAAGGCATCTGGAAGTTCCCAGGCTAGGGTTTGAATCGGAGCTGTAGGCGCCAGCCACAGCCACGCCAGATCCCAGCCATGTCTGCAACCTACACCACAGCTCATGGCAATGTCAGATCCTTAATCCACTGAGCAAGACCAGGGATCAAACCTGCGGCCTCATGGATACTAGTCAGATTCATTTCCACTGAGCCCCGACGGGAACTCCAACATTAAGTTTTAAGATCCATTTATGTTGATGCCTGTAACTAACTTATTTTTGATACCCTCTAAGATACTACCGTAAAACAGTAGCACATTTATTTACTCATTGGACCATGGATTTTGGTTGTTTCCAGTGTTACTTTTTGCAGATAAGGCCTCTATGATTTTTTGTATGTCCTGATGAGTGTTCAAGAGGTTTTCTCACTTCTCACATGGAAGAGTGAGAAGCCTGGATTTTAGGGGATATATGTCTCCAAATGCCTGGATTCTGACAGGTGGTTTCCCAGACTGCTTGGCCCATTAACTCCTGCCAGCTCACCATCCTTACGAACACTTGGTAATTGATCAGACATGTGAATATTTACCAATCGGATAGTAAGAAAATGTGGTTCACCGTGGTTTTAATTTATTTTCAAAAAGCTTGCCATCGTTTCAGATTTTAATTATATATTTATGTTTCCCCTTTGGTCAAACCTTTGTGTCCATGTTATGTTTCATTATTTGTCTTTTTCTTTTTGATTCATGTGTGGGTTTTTTGGGATATTCTGGATAATAAGTCTTTCTCCAGTTAGGCATCATTGTGTGTGTGTGTGTGTGTGTGTGTGTGTGTGTACCAGTTACTCTGTAGAGTTTTTTTGATGACCATTAATTCTTAATTCTATTGTAGTTGAATTCACCCCGTGCCAAACCCTTTCCACAGCAGCTGCTGGCTGTGGAAAATGTTGACCTTGGAGAAGAGTGTGATTGTGGCTCCCTTAGCATCAGGCAGGGGCAGGATGGATGCCTCTGTGCATGAAGGCTGCTCTATTTAGCCTTCAGGCTTCTGCTTTGGTTTTATGGAACCAAATCTAAATATGCAGGAGCAGTGATGTTGAGAACAATTGAGACTCTGCCCCTAGTACTTCCCGACACTGGAAGGCCAGGTCACGTAAATGCACACACACGTGCATATGAAAACTTTTTGGAGAGCATAAAAACCTAGTAATTACATCCCCAAAAGCACGAAAGGGAGCATCATAGCCCTGTCCACAAGTTTGATTCTGCTAAGGTGTGTCCTGCTTGGATAACACACCCCTGCTCCCCTGGGTCTAGCCCAGGGGACCACCTGCGGGCCTGGGCCTCACCAGGACAGCTGCAGCAGGAGGAAAGTGGCCAACTCCAATCCAGCTATAAGTAGACGTGTTTATTGCCTTGAAGTCTCCTATTCCCAACAACCCAACACCCGGGAATGTGTCTATAGGGCGGCCCCCAATTAAATTAAGTGACATTGAAGGCGGGGGCTGACCCACCACAACCAAACACAGTGAGGATGGACCCTGCTGTGGGGTGGTGCTGCTGCTCTGGGCTTGGATGACACTGACAATGCAGATTCTAGTTCGGCCCTTGCGGGAACCTGGGTCTTAACCTCCTTCCGCTGTCTGCCTGATCTTCCACCCTCAGCAGCCCCCCGGTGGCTTCCAAGTCCTGCCACCTTCGCCTGCAACTTCGTACCACCACCTCACCTAACTTGCCAGCTCTGGCACGGCACCAACTCCTGGAAGTCCTCTCTGATGCCCCAAGTGAGGCTTAGAATCTGCCCGGCAGCGCCACTCAGCACTGTTGCTTCTGCTGCGCTGCTTCAAAGTGCTTGTGTAGCTGTGTCCCTCTCTAGATGGAAAGCTTCAGGTGGGAGGAAGCACCTCCCGAGTCCTGGTTGTTCGCCCTTTTACCCTCGGGGCTGGCGGAGCCCACAGCTCATGGGGGGGGGGGGGGGATTCGATGAGTGTTTGTTGAATGAATTACCGAACAAACGAACAGCGTTCTTTTCCGGTTAAGAGTGGACCCAGCCTCTAACCTCTTGGAAACACCAGCAGGTGGCATCTCAGAAGCCAGAAGGGGAGACAACAGACTTCTGTGTGATCGCTGTCACGTGCAGACTTCTCTCAAGAAAAGCTCTTTCACATCTGTGATTCATCAGTCCAAAGAGACGTCTTCTGTTTTCTTAACTGAAAAACTGTTAAAATTGTTTGCCGCTAAATTCGATCTTGCTCTGGTGTGCCACAGATGGGTTACAGGTGTGACGTGGGCCCCTCCGGTTCCATGTGAGGAGGCCTGGGGGAGCTGGACCCCTGCCCAAGGCCTCTGGCCATGCACAGCCTCACCCACTTACCAGGGTGGCATGCGACCGTTAGCAACAGCCATCTGCGGTGGCTTTGAACAAGCGTGCCCATGCTCGTGGCCAGTATGCTGGCAGATTGGTCTGTGCAGTAATTACTATGTTTAGTCACGATTAGTTCTTATGTAGACATGTCTTTCGGTAGAAGTCTAAGGAAGCATCATATTTTCAGGTTCCACAGAACTTAGCAGAAGTCCCATCTACCTGGAATCCTGGGATTTCTCCAACTTTTATTTTATTTTAGGACTGTACCCGCAGCATATGGAGGTTCCCAGGCTAGGGGTCAAATCAGAGCTGTAGCTGCCAGCCTACTCCACAGCCACAGCAACGCAGGATCCTTAACCCACCGAGCCAGGCCAGGGATGCTAGTTAGATGGATGCTAGACAGATTCATTAACCACTGAGCCACAACGGGAACTCTGTTTCTCCAGCTTTTAACAAAGAAGCAAATGGGAGTGCATGTACTATGAGCAGCAGTAACCGTAGGAGACTAGTCCTCTTACTAGTAGTAAGAGTAGTAAGTAGCAGAAGTAGTCCTGGTAGCAGTAGCAGTAATCCTATTTCCAAGGCAAACATTTTAGATGCAATGAAATGTCTAATCTTATATTTATCATATGTGAGCCCCCAAGAGCTCAGGGGTCACTACTAGAAGCCATCAGCTTTAAATCAGGAATTTCCTTAAAAACATGTGCTTTATCTTAAAAATCCATGCAAGATTTACTTGCTACTCCGTAATATGTCAGTGTTATCTCTCCTTCCTTCCGCCACAAAAATTAAAAGCTGTGCATTATAAATATGTTCCTAGAACATGGGCCAAGTTCATTCTGGGGCTTCAAGAACCCCCTGCCCTGCCCCCTCACTTCTAAGCACCCTGAGAGGGCTTGTGCCTTCCTGTGTACTTGAACTTCCCCACATGGCATGAAGTCAAAGACAAGCCACAGAACTTCCATGTTAATAGGGAAAATTGTGCATGCATGGGACAAAAACAAACAAAAAACTCAACCCAACAAGCAAACAAACATACAGAAAATCAGAATGAAGTGGTTATTTATTTTTTAAAGGAATAGGATGAAGAGATTTTTTTTTCTAGGCTGGGATGACCACATTTGGGGCATGCAGCTGGACCTCCCAGCATCTCACCATAATTCCAGATCCACCGGGAACCTTGTCCTGACAGCACCGCAGTCCATCAGAGGCGCGTCATTGTTTATGATACTCATGTTCAATTATACTTGGCGTGTGCTCTCAGCCTGAAAACGCTGCCAGATACCATCTCTGACTGCAACTTGGCCACGTCTGACTAAATGGGTTTGATTAGGGTTTGACTGGTATTTTATCATCAGTTCAAGAGTGAACATCATTTGGGCCTTCTTAGATAATGTGAGAGAGTGTTTTCATGACACTGGAGTAGCCCTCCAGGCGCCATATTCAGAGGGAGAGTTCTGGAAAAGACACTCATTTATTTCTTGGCATTTGATCCAACTTTCTTAGCTGGTGAATATCATAATCAGGCCGAATCCTAACTTGCTGATGACTGCCCTGATTCTGCATTGACTCAGCTTTCCGAATGCCCTCCGCCCAGGGCATGCAAGGTGCCATCCCTATCCGAAGCCCCAGAAAAGATGCTCAGCCCATCTTTTTGTTGTTTCTAAAGACCGACCCTTATTCGGACAAAGAGCTCAGACTTCCATCCATAAAAATAAGAGAATCGGATCATCTAATCTCTAAGGTGTCTTCCAGTTTGTTTGGGGAGTTTGAAACTTTCCATTAAATTGTCTGAGAGGCACAGATGCTTCACAGCCCTTTGTGGACAGAGATCCTTAAAATATTTTAGGAGCTGAAGATGCCAATGAGCTTGAAGAATGCCGTAAGTCAATATCCAAACTAGACAGGACTGAAATGTCCACCTCCTTCATACCAGTGAAGAACCAAACCAAAACTCCTTGAGGATCGATTCACACTGACAGCAAGTATGACTGAAGCAAATGCTAAATGATTTAAAAAAAAAAAAAAAAAAGAAAATTTTTGGAGTGATATGGCATAGGTTTATGGCATAGGTTGTAATGACAGTTTTGTGGCCATATACTTCCCTCCACACACAAGAAGGTGAATACATTAAATATCTACAGTTTTCTGTATGTTCATCATACATTAATAAAGCATTTAAAAAAAATTTTAAGATCCTGGAGTTCCCATTGTGATTGTAGTTTGAGGACCCAGTGTTATCTCTCGAGGATGCGGGTTCAATCCCTAACTTTGGCCAGTGGGTTCCAGCATTGTGGCGTAGGTTGCAGATGTGGTTTGGATATGGTGTGGCTGTGGCTGTGGCTGTGGCATAGGCCTGTAGCTGCAGGTCTGATTCAACCCCTAAGCCAGGAACGTCCATATGCCACAGGTGCAGCTGTGAAAAAAAAAAAAAAAAAAGAAAGAGGGAGGTAGGGAGGAAGGAAGAAAGGAAACTTAAGAACAATAAAATGAAGATCCCACCAGTTCATGAAGTGGGACCTCAGGGACTCACTCCAGAGAGTATAAAAATGTTTGTGTTTCCTGGACGCTGATGGGCTTGGGATAAACCTGCTCAGTTTGTCCGATTCCTTCCCCAGCAACACGGACTTTGTGTCTTGGGTAGGCAAGGCTCACTCTGATAAATGTCACCAGCAGTCAGCTTTTTAAAACTTGAAGTCTTGTTTCCAGCACACAGCTCTAAGCCTTTGACATAATTGGGAGGAAGATGGAAGCTAGGTAACCCTGGAAAGTTTGTCTAGGGGTTTGAATGCTGAGGGCTACAGGGTGGAGGCGGAAGCTGTCCCTGGCAGCTGTTGTTGTTGAGAAATGAGTGCCCTCCCCAACCCCCTCCCCCCACGCCGTCCTGGGGGAGAAGATCCCCGCAGTCTATTTCTGTAACAAGAGCAAATAGTAACAAAGGCTTGTACTCAGAGAGCCGAGAGGGAACTCAAAGTTCACCTCAATGAACCCCTCCTTTGGAAAATAAAAAGCGCCACGACTCAAGGCGACTGTGCGGTCCAGCCCCATAGCTGAGGAATCAAAGGCCCAGGGGCAGAAGTGAGAAGAGCCCTTACTCCGAAGCTGGCTGGGTCTCTCCCTCTGCTCCCTTCAGTAACGTCCTCAGTCTCCCCTGAGCCTCAGGTCCCGCATCCACAAAACAGGAGTGATCCCCTCCCCGCCGCCCTGCTTCTTAGGGTTCCTGCACGTTCAAGTACATTGCTCGGTGGTGGCAGGTGTCTTTCTAGTTTGGGAAGGCACTTGTTATTTTCTTGTCCCCCTCCCCCTCTTATCGTTTTGATTTAACCGAAGCGCCGAGAGGCCCGTGATTTCCTTTTCTCAGACCTGCTCTGGTTGCAGTCTGGTGTTGCATAACCTGCTGGCTGAGGATACTGGTCCCCTTGGGAGCGGTGGCGTGGCTTCCAGACGCTCCGGCGCAGGCGGGCGCTCCGCCCAGCAGGGGGCAGCAGAGCACGGCCGGGCTCCCCCGCAGCCCTGCTTTGCGCGCGCTGGCAGCGATGTTCCCCTTTGCTAGAGGCCAAGGGAACTCTCTTTGCAGCGTGCTCTTTTCAGGGGAGCATTTTTCCTGTCTCACTCCGGTGAGGACACAGTGTTTTGGCAATTTTTTTTTTAAGTTTCTGCTTTCTTTGGTTCAGTTTTGTTTGAGGGGTAATCCCTACGTTTATTAGACATCTTCCTCCCCGGCATCAGGCCCCATGCAGGGCACCTAATAGTCACAGTCATAGTTATTGCTGATTTAGAGACGAAAATTGTGTAATTCGGCTAAGTTTAGTAGCGTGTAAGAGGCAAAGACTCCTCTAAACCAAGGAATACAGCCGGGATGAAGGGAAGGGGGACACTTGACTGTGTCTGCCTCCCTTTTGTCCAAACGTAGTTGTCATTTCTTAAGGACTTGAAGTAAGCTAGGTGCTTTTATAAATGCAGAGAAGCAAGAATATAGAAAGTCTTTTCCTTAATTTTGTACAGTTTTTTTTTTTTTTTTTTTTCCTGCTCTGAGCAGCTGATTTGGGAGGAGGTGGGGCTTGTCTGGAAGTCAACTCTCAGGCCCCACCCCAGATCTGCTGGATCAGAACCTGAAGCTTTGGAAGCGCCCTCGGGTGAAATCTGTGCACTTTGCAGTGTGAGAAGCAAGGCCCTGGAGGCCAGCCAGTAGCTGCCTTCAAATATTTGAAGGGCCAATATTTGAAAAAGAGAGCATATTTGTTTTGTTTTGCTCTCAAAGGTAGGTTTAGGTTTAATTAATGAAAGCCGCAGGAGAAGTTTCCCAGATCCTTGAAGAGCAGAGGATTTGGAGTTGGCCCTTATCCCAAACCTTACTCGCTTCCTACTAGTTACCCGGCTGAATTGACACCGGAGGAGCCCAGCTAAACCACTTCTCTCTGATTCTTGTTATCTGTGAAATGGGGGTGTTGCTGTCTAAACAACTAAAGCTGTTTTTCTATGAATGAGATCATGCATTTGCAAATGATTTGTATATTGGAAAATACTGCACAGGTGTCCATTGTAACTTGTCACCACTTGCAGTGTCTAAGATGGAGTGTGTGGGGAGGAGGGCTCAGCATGGATTGATGGGCAGTAGGAATAGACGCAAGGAACTGTGTTGGGGGCTCTAAGGAACTCCGTTTGGGGGCTGAGGTGATGAAAAGCTAGATGGGGGGGGGGGCAATGGCAAAATTAAGACTAGAATCCCGAAGCTGACTCCTTCCGTGTTGATTGTGTCCTGAGGAAGACGGGTCCCGCCCCGCCAAGTCCACACCCTTCAACCTCTGGGATCTTTAGACCTGGTCCTAGGTGGCATCTGGTTGGTTAGCAGTCTCACAAATCACCTGGACCCTTTGGCTTAACCGCGAGTAGCAGGAGAAAGCAGTCTGTGTACAGCTTCTTGCTGCCTCTGCACTCGTTCAATTAGGAGCCAGTGGAAACAGTGCCAAGAAGAGCAGGCCCGCAGCGCGGTTGTGATGCTGGAACCCAAAGCAGCACTTGTCTTGTCAACACTGTGCTGTTAGGCGGGAAGGAAACTGGCCGCTTATGGGAGGCACCGGGGCCCTGGGAGCTGTGGGCACACCCCTGGCAGGCATGAGGAGAACTGGGGGCAGCACCTGGCAGCCTCCAGAAGTGTTTCTGGGGGAGTGACCGACAGACAAGAAAATCAGCCAGCACCCCATCTGCAGGCCCCACGGAGCGCCCCAAACAAGGGCAGAGCTTCTGCCAGCTGGGTCTTGATTCCCTCTTTCAAGCTTGGATGGCATCTCCCAACCCTGATATTGAGGAAGGGGCATCATGTACAGAAACTCTGCCTCAGAGGATGCTCCCGAGCCCCACACACTGTGTTCTTAGTGTCGTCCTTGTGGCCTGGTGGCAGGCACTGCAGTCAAGCTTAGCAGCACAGTCGCTCTACGTGGGGGGCCTGTTTGCTTTTAAGCCACCGCGTAGGTTCTTTCCCAGAGCGGAGGGCCGGGGCGGCAGAGAAGCTGTGCAGTGTCGTGTAGGTCCCTGACGAAGAGGGTAGGGGCTTGGACCCCCCCTGGCTACGTGGTCCTGGTGGAAGCAACGTGGCCATCTAGTGTCAGGCCTGCTTTCTCACTTGGACACTCGCTTCCTCAGTCAGAGCAGGTCCCCCCCTCCCCACCCCGGACTTGCCCTCCACCCTCTGTGCCTTGACTCCTTGCAGCCTCCAGGGATTCCTTCAGATGCTGTTTTCTAGAGGCCAGCCACCTCCGTTTCCTTCGAGGGGCGCTGGAATAGCACCATCAGCCTGTC
This sequence comes from Sus scrofa, assembly GCF_054392235.1. Lineage (NCBI taxonomy): Eukaryota > Metazoa > Chordata > Mammalia > Artiodactyla > Suidae > Sus > Sus scrofa. The sequence continues at coordinate 73,605,681 of NC_139393.1, forward strand.
ACCACTGTGTCCTGAAAAAGTCAATAGGTCAATAAATAAATGGCCCCTCTTCATTTGAACTGAATTCTGGAAACGTCTTTAAAAGTGTTTTGTCCTCTCTGTTGAGTGTGTACCTGAAAAATCGGTACCTGTCTCTTTTCACACTGTTGACAGCTTCATAGAGTTTTATTGTTTTTCCTCTCCTCCGATTGTCTGGATTCTTTTTTTTTTTTTTTTAAGCCTGGCATGATAAAGAGTGTGGAATCCGGCATCAGGCTTGTCTGCGCGTTCGTTCCAACGTCACCCCTAACTAGCCGGCCGACCCCCTGGGATCCCATCCTCCCCCGCCTCCCCCCGTGAGCCTCAGGTTCCCTTCCATGAACCCTGAGCCTGCCGGGTTCCCAGGATTTCTGTGAGGATGCACAAGAAGGAGCTCTGCAAAGGTGCCGTCACGAGCCTCTCTCTTTTTTCATCTGTCGAAGTCCTCTTCTGTGTCATCCCCACTTGCTGTCTCTCCTCTCTTCCCTCTCCTCAAACCTGGCATTTTAAAAACTGTTGCTGTTAAAACGAGGACTTGCCTTTTAAAAATCTTCAAGTTGCTAAGCAGCATCTCCCTCTTCCCCTCCCTTTTGTGCAGCCCTGTTGCCATAGTATCATCTGAGCCTGGTAACAAGAAGCAAAGAGCAATCATTTTTCGCTAAATGGGGTTGGGCAGACAGACCCACACGCTGCAGTGTTTCCTTACGACCCGTCTCAAGGCGGGAGGGGGGCTGCTGCCTAGTACACACCGCGGCTTCTGTAATCACTTCCTACCTGGGTTTCCCAATAGCTGTTCTGCACACCTGTAGCTCCCTGGATGTCGCACCACCTCTGGCACGACGCTTCCTACCAAGGCAGTTGAAGGGTTGCTGCTGTTACTCCCTTATTTGTAGCTATTTAGGGCTCAATGCAGCCTCAGATCCTTTTCAGAGAGTGGCTAAATATAGAATGGTGAGCGTGAATCAGTTTTGTGACTGAAGGTACCGGTGCTGTAGCAGGTTTGGAGAAGAGAATACATAAATTTCTTCAAAGGGAGTTCTTAAAAACACCAAAGTTTAAGAGAGAGATTGAAGAGAAAGAACCTCCTTGCATCCGTATATGTAAAATATAATATATGCAAAATATAAATCCCAGACTCCTGCTTTTCAGCTCAAAGCTCACAGTCAGGTACCTGGTTATCAAGGATTTGAGCTCAGACACCACCAGAGGTGACTTCTCCCCTTTATCCATGGCCAGGTATACAGGTGCAGCACGATGGGCTGTGAAGACATTGCAGAATTTCTCTAGCGCTTGTGTTCCCCTCGCTCCCAGAGTGTCCTCTGCTGCCCAGTCACCCACGCTCCAGCTCCAGGCCTCTAAAGGGCCCCCCACAATCCAGCATCTCAGGGGCTAAGGTTGGCCCGGAGGGTCTCCAGGAGCCCAGCACAGACATGAGCAGCCGTGCTGATTGGCCCATGTCCCCGTCACACTTGCTAGCTATTTTGAATATCCACTCTTAAAACTGCCCTCCCATACTCCAGTCCTTCTGATAAATAAGTCAGTGTTTTCTTGACGAAGCAGAATTCACTCTTCCAGATGAAGCCATCAGGGAACTATGCCGCCCTCTAGGAAAAAATGTGCTCCCGCTCAGCCTTCTTGGGGGAGACATTGCCTTTGAACTTGAGTCACGGCGTTGAGATGAACAAGCACCGTTGCCTGCACATCTGGTGCTTGACTGCCCGATGACAATGACACACTCCTGCCAGGCAGCTGGTTCAAAGACGAAAGCTGGCTCCACGACCCCACGGTGCTGTACGTGTTGGTTGGTTGCCTGAGCTGGTGCCTGCATCTTTCTTAAACACACACATGGCTCCAAAGACTCGGGGAGGGCTTTTCAGGCAAAGGCCAGCCTGGCCCAGATCCGTTCAGGCAGATCGACTTCGCCCTCAAAGTGGCAAAAGACTTCTCTTGGTTGGTTTTCCAGGGCTTTTCTTATTCTGTGTTTGACAGCTTCCACGCTTCCTCCCCTCTGCTAGAAACCACTTCAGGGTTAATAAGAGGTCCTGCCAGAGGAGCCTTAGGACCCAGGAGGGGAGCAGAAGAGCTTTGCTTCAGCCGGGCGGGAACTGCCCACTCACAGGCAGATGGGATCCAGCCAGCGCCTCTCAGAGAGGCGTCTGCTGTGTCGCTCGGAAGTCCACCTGGGCCTTGCTGATCTTGGTCCCCGTTCTAGGAACCTTCTCTGTGATGCCTACAGAATGGGCTGTTGGAGCCCATTTTTCTTCCGTTTGGACTCCAGTGGAAGCAGACGTTAGCTTCCAGAATGCCCTGTCCACCAGTCCGCCTGAGTCCCACCTTCCATGGCCTTCCTCTTAATTTGTTCCTCTATCTGAAATCCTTGGTCAAGCGAGAAAGCCCCCCACTCCACGCCCACCACGCCGTCTTCTCCGCACCCGCTGTCAGATCCCTGGTCTACGGCTGTGTCTCTGACCACACGACGGGCTGTTTTCCCAGAACCCCTGCCCTCTCTCCAGATTCTACAGACTTCCATACAGTCTGTGACTTGACCCTACCAGAAGGCCCCTGGCCAGACGGTCATGAGGTAGTGGCTGTCTTGCTGGCCAAATTCTCTTCGGGTTAAGCTCCAGTGGTATGCTGCTAAGTATTTTATAACCGGCTCTCTAGGGAGAAGAAGAAAAGAGACAGCCCTGGTTTGTGGCATTCGCCACTTTCACGGGTGTAAATACTCCCCCGTGGCTAATTTCAAGCTACTAACGTGAAGTCACTGAAGATAGGGTTGGGCTGAGATGTGTGTGCAGGATTGCTTTCTGGAAGCGGGGATGCACACACCATGCCTTCTCCCCACCCCATGCGTGTACACACACACACACACACACACACACACACACACACACACAGAGTCCAGCACATCCTTGACGTCATCCCTCTTCAGGGGACAATGACCACTGATCTTTTCCAATGTCCTTTTCTGTATCTTGTCTCCATCTAACATCTAATTCTCTCAGACACACCAGTCCTTTACGCCAGTGCTTTCCAAACTGTTTTGTTTTTGTTTTTGGCCAAAGATCTTCCTGTTTATATAAATAAATGGAGAACCTAAAAGCAGTGCCAGCCTGATCGAGGGCCTGGGGAAGGGTCTAGGCCCCATATCATCCTCCAGCCGCGGAGAACACTGGACACCACGACTTTCAGTTTCTTCCCACTGTTTAATGATGTGAAACACCCAGAATTCTACAGAAAATATGACACAGTTCTAAACAAGCGATTGTTTTCTTGAAGTCTTCGGAATACCGTGAAATGAGCAATCTTTTAGGTCCACCTGGAACCATTTGTAAAACCCATCGCTTTGGGCTGGGAGGGGTCCTGGAAGCTCTATTAATCAGCATGATGACCTCATCGGAGCTGCAGGACAGGCCTCTGCAGAAGGAGCCCTTGCTCTACTAGGACACGTCGCTGAAGTGCTGTCTGCAGCTCCGAATGGTCTCTGGCTTCAGCTGACTACCAAAAACCAGGAGCTGTGAGTCACAGCACTTGACGGTCGTGTGGGGTTTCAGGTCTGCCTTTTTCCCAGTCAGTACCTTCCTCTGTCTCTTGTTTTCTTGCTCTCTCTGGGTTTTCTCGCAATCTTGTCCAGGTAATTTAGAGAGCCCTAAAAGGCTCTCTTAGTATTTCCCTTCCTCCAGAGTGTCCCATTTTTATGCATCTGCTTTACAATGTAAATCATGATTTCATAGAGAGGTACAATTCAATCTTAATGGACTCGTGATTCTATCTGATGCATTCCTCTCTCTGGGGTGGGAGAAATAGGCTTGGAATGTCCTGAGATTTCAGCATTCCAGTGTGTTGCTATTGTTTTTCTTTTAGGGCCACACCTGTGGTGTATGGAGTTCCCAGACTAGGGGTCGAATCGGAGCTGTAGCTGCCGGCCTACACCACAGCCACAGCAATGCAGGATCTGAGCCAAGTCTGGGACCTACACCCCAACTCATGGACATGCTGGATCCTGAACCCACTGAGCGAGGCCAGGGATCGAACCCACATCCTCATGGCTCCTCGTCAGGTTCATTACCACGGAGCCCCGACAGCAACTCTGGCATCCCAGTTATTAATTCAGAAATAAGAATTCTGCAGCAGGAAAGGCACCTGTGAAGACGAGAGGGGTCTCAGGGATGTTGCAGCTACAAAACCTGCGTGTCTCCCTGACAATCACTGCCTTGTGGAGGGTTGAAAGGTCCTTTTATTTCTAGTTTTTCCTGGCCACGCTCGTAGATCTGAGAGCCCTAGTAACTGAGACCCGTTACGCTCAGGACCGTCTTCAGGCTCCGTTCGGCGAGGCAGGGTCCCGGACCCTCACACAGCCTGGGGCGCACAGGTGTAGAAATCTCAAGGGCTGCACCTTGAAGCTAGCAGCGTGGACCTCAGACCTCAAACTGGATTAGGGTCTAGGATTAGGGACTCTCCAAAATCCTCCATGGAGGTTACAGCTCCTTGTGCCTGCAGGTAAGACCTACCATGTTGGTCAGCGAGGGCCACATCTCTGTCCTTGGTCCATTGCTGCTCCTGTCCATTTAGCCATTCTAACATGCTTCACCCTGGGCAGACCCCCAAGTAGAACCACTCAGACCCCGTTTGTAGTCTCTTGCTGTCGCTTAATTAGCAGTGCCATTCGCAGGGTTACCTGGACCACACACCAGAGAGTCCTTTTTGGCCTCTAGCCTCTCCCTGGTCTCCACGGAGCTGCCAGATCCTATCAACTCCTTTTTCAAGGCCTCCCGGGTCTGCCTCCCTCCTTCCGGTTCCAGCACCAGTGCCCTAATTCAGACCATTTTACCTCATCTGGAATGTTTTATTCATAAAACACTTTCAGTAACCGTCGGTCGAACGGCTGGGTTGCTCTAGAGTCTTCCTCCTGACTTGCCTACCTGGCATTCACCTGGGTTGTCTGTCCCTCCCACTTCGGCTCCATCCTCCAGGGAGAGTTCTCCAACACAGCGTGGATTGTGTTGCTCCTGGAATTCATCACACGGGGCCTCCACCTGGCTGGTCTCTCCCCGGAGGCCCCACACCCTCCTCGAGCCGGAGTCCTTCCAAGTCCTTCCAGAGCCCTCGGCTACCTCTGCAGAATCCAGCATCAACCCCACCCAGGTTCAGCACTACCAAGCTCCTGGGGCCTTCTGACCCATTTCAGGGAATTTTTAGGCTCACATCCCCATGAGCAAGCGGGTCGTAAGGAGCGTTCCTCACTTAGCCCTGTGCCAGGTCATCTCTCCCCCCTGCTCTGTTCTTCCTGAATCACCCAGGCCATAAAAATCTGGAAACTCTCTTTCCCAGAAGCCTTTCCAGAGGTTTCCCACATTGGTTGTTCCACAAAGAACAGCTCAAGCAAGCTTCAAAGATAAGAGAGAATTGGACCTCAGCACCTCCTGTGGCAGCAACAGGTAGGTTTAGAGGCTTTCTGGAAAGACCCAGATGAGGCTTCCCGGACTGTTTCTGTGGCTTCACCTGTAGTGCCAAGCACCTCAGTGCAGACACCTGAGATCATTGATCAGTGTTTCCTGAAACTCCTGCCCTTCCACATTCCCTAGTTGCTAAAGAGTCAGTTTTCACTGAATTCTATTCCATTAGCCTCCCCAAGATTGGGTGAGCCTTTAACGCCCTGCCTTAAATCTTTCGTTCTGGAGACGTCTGGAGTAGGTTCTGTTTTCCTGATCATTTCCTGATCAAAGCTCGATGGACAAAGCAGGTAGACAATGATTCGGAAATGGGTTTAAGCCCAGCCTCAGCTTTGTGCTGAGACACAGGCTTCTGTCCCATCTGTGGTGGCATAAATTTGTGGATTGCCCTCCTGTTCCTGTGCTGTATTCAGGACCTTGTGCAAGAATTAGACCCTTGCAGTGGATCCCAGCCCACTTGGCTGGTATTTCCTAAATTTTGCTGGCCACTCTTATCAGGGAACTTAACTCTGGCTCCTTATCTACCCTACCTCTTGAACTTGTGCCCCAAATTAGACAACCTGTCTTGAACCAAAGATCTGCCATCACCCAAATCTGAACTTCTGCTCTCGTTCTTCAGTCGCTTTTTGGTTCCGATCAATGCTGGTTGATGGTTAAATGCTTGCCCCGCCTCTCCAGTGACAATGATACAGTCAAGTTTGCTGCCATGACCCAGGTCCTACATCACCTCTGTTTTGTCCTAGCTTCTTTCCTTCTACTGCTAGTCTCTTCTGGGAGTCCCATCATGTCCTTCGGTCAAGCCTGGCATGGGCACGGTATTAGCAATAACGTATCAAGGCTTCAAAGGAGAGCATGCATTTTTCTCTCTCTGTCATTCCACTTCAGCTTCTTGCTGTGTCCAACTTCAAGTTAGGGTATAATTTATACACTCAAAAGGAAATCTCTAGCGTCCTAATGAATGGATGTTATATAATTTAACATAGATGCATAGACCAGTTAGTCAGGTCAGAGCTTCTCATGACAACTCTTCATCATGCTAAAGTCACCTGCTCTTTTTTCCCTACACAGGACACTGTGGCAAATTGTTTTACTCTTCTTTCATACATGCTATTTGCCTTCCTGAAGAATCTCTTACTCCCATTTCCAGGTATCAAAACATCCACATAGACCTGCTTTAGAGTCAGCCTGCTGTCGTTGCTATGTGCGGCTGAAAGAGTTCTTTCTTTTCCCTGGCACGCTCTCTGCTTTTCCTCTCTGGAAAATTTTTGTAACCACATGTGTGCGTTTAGTACTACAGACTCTTCTTTAAGAGGAAATTTATGGAAAAGCAATCCATGTGCAGTATGAGCGCCAACGTTATAAGTCCATGTCATCATATAATTTCAGATTTTTGTTTCAGCCAGAAAACAGGGAAATCAATCTTTGGTATGCCTGCACAATCTTCACGTCTGGATTCAGAAGGGAATACTTGGTCCACGAACTCACAGCAGCAATCGTTTTACCTGCCTCTATGCTCAATCTCCAAGTAAAGAAATAATTTCTGCCAAAAGCTCGATATGGACACAGCACCTATTCTTCTTGGAAATCTTTTAAAAGAGATTCCGCCCACCCATCACATCACTGCACAGGATGAGTCACGAGCCCTGTCATGCCACGAAGGGAAGCTGCTCACGCTCGTGCTCATCCGCCTCCTGGCTGTGGACAGATCGGCCTTGTGGCCCCGACGTGCTGCGGTCTCGGTGGCGCGCGCCTCTGCGCTTGCAGTGGTGGCCTGATGACCCTGTTGCCCTTTAGTGTCCAGCTTCACTGCGGAGCTTCAGACTTTCCCCCTCTCTCTGGCCATCAAGTCTGGCTTCATCCAGTTTCCCAGATCCCACTGCCTGCTTTCCAAGGGGAGTTTCCATGACAACTTCTGTTTGGGGTGGTATTGACTCCAGCACTCCTTTTCATCTCTCCTTGGTGGCCCTGAGCTTTTCTCGCCTCAACATCCCTGGGTCCTCTCTGTTCTTATATCGTGCTTGACTTTGACCCCAGCCGCGCCGAGTTCAGGGTACATATTGATGAGTTTGATTCTGATTCTTTCTGGTTTGTCTGAGAACAAAACTCCCATCACAGAGAACTGAGTCAGATCAAGAGTCTCCTGCCTTGTAGAAGTGGTGACCACTAATTTTCTGTCCTGGAAAACAAAGGATTAGATAAGAAAGAACACAGAGGATGCCATCCCCCCCAAAAAAAATGTACACTTACAAGGTTACCTTTCAAATTCAATTCTGCGCGTTTAACCAATTGAAAACTCATTAAGATCATGTGGGGGTTTTTTGTTTTTGTTTTTGTTTTGCAGATACATTCCCTAGTTTGGAATGTCTATCAGCCATTCACTCCTTAGTACAAAGTGACTTTATGATTCGGTGACAAATTGGCCATCCTGGATAAAAGTGGGAGATTGAGGAGAAGTGGGGTCATTTTTGAGTGTGGAATACAAGAATCAAGAAGGAAGATGATTCTGTAGGGAGATGTTCCAAAAACACAAGGGTCCCAGAGCCTGAGCGACGAGCCAGCACGTTGTATGAGCTGGTGGGGCTGTGGATAAAGGGAGGGAGGAAGCAAAATCCCCTGTTTTATAGATTTCTTCAGCATCTCAGTGGCAGCACCTGCAACAGGCCGCCGTGAAGACGCCCCTGCCCTTGGCCTGTGGCTGCGGGTTGCTGATTCCTGTGTGGGTGAGTTACGTCAGCAGACGTAATTTAAATGCTCTTTCTGTGGTGGTCTTAGTGGCCTAGCAGACACGCGGATGCGGCTCCATCACCCTCTACTTGGAAGATGGGCTGTGCACCTCCTTCTGCTCCTCCTTATTCCTCTTCTTTAATCTCTATTTCATTTTTGCTTTTTTAGGGCTACACCCACAGTCTATGGAAGTTCCCAGGCAAGGGGTTGAATCGGAGCTACAGCTGCCGGCCTGCCCCACAGCTCAGGCCAACACCGAATCCCCGACCCACTGAGTGAGGCCAGGGATCGAACCCACAGCCTCATGGATTCGTTTCCACTGCACCATGAAGAGAACTCCCTAATCTCTACTTTAAAAAGAGGCTTCTGAGCAATCATTTCCATGAAGTTCTGTTGGTCGCCTTACCATTCAGATGTATAGTCCATGACAGAGATCAAAGGGAGAAATAGACACACAGTCTATATAGTCACAAGAGGATGAATTAATCTCTTAAAATCTTTGAAATACGGAGCATCTTTACCTTCAGGCGAGAGTAAAGTTCTGGACACATAAGTTCCAGATGTGGTCCTTATCCTGCCTCTTGCCTGACCAGATGCCCTTGAAAAAATTGTTTAACTTTCTGGAGCTTGAGTTTACCCAGAGAAGGGGGAATAAAAATGTCTCCCTTTTAGGATTATGAAGATGATGAGATATAAACTTGTAATGTGTCTGGCAGAGGGTTAAGCCAAATTACATTTCAATATAAGGTATCATATATATATATATATACACACACACACACACACACATATATATATATATCTCTCTCTCACATATATGTCCATATAGGCTATCGTATATATCATGATATGTCATATATATGTCACATATCGAATGTATGTATATCATGTGTAACACATATGTCAATATAGGATATCATGTATGTCATATTACATATATGTTACATTTCAATATAGGATATCATATATCGCATATATGTCAATATAGGATATTATATATATATCACAATATATATGTGGATATATATCATATAGGATATAGGATATCACAGTATAGGATATCAATACCTACACTGACATATATGTGATTGAAATGAAAACATTTTTTGGTTTCCTAGAGATTTTTTCTAGAAAATTTTCTATCCATATTCACCCAAAAATGTATCCAACAAAATAATTATTGAGTAACTTATCCATGCCAACCAGCATAAAATTCGATGTAATTTCTTTTTATGGATTGCAGTTGAGGATGTGACTTAGACATATTCTGAAACCAAACCTTTGGAACACAGTTACCTTTGTTAGGCTCATGATACTGTGCTCTTGTGGGCTGGTTTGGAATTCCATGCTGGCTTTGAAAGGCCCGTCACGATTCATCTCATAGTCCAGATTCTCCTGGGAGCCCTCAACCCCATTCATTTTAATGCAGTCAGTATTTATGTGCTACTTCCTGTGTGCAGAGGGCAGTGCTAGAAGCTGGGAATAGTTAAAGAAGACTAAAACACTCTTCCTTTTCAGGAACAGTAAATAGGGCTGAGAGCCAGAACATGGACCAAATGACTAATGGAAAACGATGAAGTGAATGCCATGAGCAAAGTGATTTTAGAAATGCGGGGAGAGAGGGTCCTTCTGGCTGGGGAGGCAGTTCGTGGACGAGGTAGCACTCACCCACGGCCCTGAAGAGCAAGCAGCATCTGCCTAGGAAGATGGGGAAGAAAGAGAGACCTCTGTGGGCACAGAAGGCTGAACATCTAGGTTGCCGTGTTCGGGGAGACAATGGACTTGGCTCAAGTCACAGCTTTGGAAGCATAGAATCACTACGTTTTATAACTGGAAGGGACGCTAGAAACCAAACCACTCATTTTAGCAGCAGGTGTTAAAGGGAGTATAGGAGATATGTTTAGAAAGGCGTGTTGGATGAATTCCTGGAGAATCTGGAGTGTCATTTGAAAAGTCTGTACTTCCTACCACAGGTAATGGATATTTCTGGAGGGCTTTGAGTAGTAGAGTTGAATGTATTTGCAGCTCTTCTTCCTGTTTTTGGGTCCTTCTGTAGCAGTGGTTCTGGATAAATATTTGGAGAGCTTGTTAAAACATTGATGGCTGGCTCCCACCCCCTAAAGTTTCTGATTCAGTAGGTCTGGGTAAGGCCCAAGAATGGGCATTGCTAACGGGTTCCCATGTGATGCTGCTGGTTTGGAGACCTCACTTTGAGACCCACTGTTCTAGAGTGTAACTGTTGATTCTCAACTCTGGATGCCCATGCACATCATCCGAGGAGCTTTTAAAAGTCATGAGGCCTGAGCCTTACTGCAGACCAGCGGACCCAGGAGCTGGGGGGTACGGATGTGGAAGAGCAGTTGGAGAGGTTTGAAAGCTCCACGTGATATCTCAGTTCAGCCCTTCTCACATTTTCTTGTGCATATGAATCACCAGGAATGTTAAGATGCAGATTCCTTTTTAGTAGATAAGGGTTGAGGCTTGAGATTCTGCATTTCTAATGTAAATGCTGCTGGTTGATGGATCAAGCTTTGAATAGCCAGGCTCTAGAAATATTCCTTTCTTTTCTTTCTTTCTTTCTTTCTTTCTTTCTTTCTTTCTTTCTTTCTTTCTTTCTTTCTTTCTTTCTTTCTTTCTCTCTCTCTCTCTCTCTCTCTCTCTCTCTCTCCCCCTCCCTCCCTCTCTCTTTCCTTCCTTCTTTCTTTTTCTTTCCTTCCCTCCTTCCCACTCCCCCTTCCTTCTTTCCTCCCTCCCTCCTTCTCTCTCTCTCTTCCTTCCTTCCTTCCTCCCTCTCTTCTCACTTCCATTCAGTGTTTAATTCAGTCTCTGCTCCCAGTGCCACTGAATAACATACCATTTCCAAACCCCGGGTTGACTTGTGCCTAAGACACACCCGCCCAGAGGGCCTGGGTGAAGAACTATGGGTTTGGGTTCGGTCAGCAGCTGAGTCGACCTGCAGATGGGACGCTGGGCAAACTCCTGCCTGGCAGCACGAAGCCTGACGCATTGCAGGTAAGTGTGTCTGCAGCCGGGACCTGGACGTGTCCGTCTGAAGCCTTCTGTCCTCACCAGCTGCCAGGCTTGGCAGGACAGCTGCATGCCTGTGCTGTGGCGCTCACGGCCCCTCCTCCCGTGCCCCTGCGCTTCCCTGGCCCATCCTTCCTCAGCAACTTGCTTTTTGCACAAATTACTCTTTGTTATAGGCATAATTCCCAAAGAGAGAATAAGAAGCTTTCTGGCGTATCTATTAATCATGAAGGAGATTGAAAGCTGGGAATAAGGAAGGGAAGAAATACATACACCAAATGGAAGCTGCCCATTTGAAAGGAAGAGTTCTCTGCCAGGCCCCCGGTCGCACCTGCACTCCTGCCCATCACCTTAAATACCTCCTCCCTCTGTGTGTGTGTGTGTGTGTGTGTGGTGAGGGGAGCAGGGAGCAGAAGACAGAGAGGCGGGGGGTGGGGGTACTTGTTCCCTTTTCTTCAGTATCTTCTGATGACAACTTGAGGTGCTCTTGGGTAGAAAACTATACTTGGAGGAGTAAAAATGAAAACAGTCCAAGGTTGTAAGGCGATTCTCCTCTCACAACCTTGGGTAAACAACGCTAGGGCATCCAAATTATTTCAGTCAAGGGAAGATACCCGAGCACAAGCTGCACAGTGTGGTTATGGAACAGAGGCAGACAAGGGTCACCGTTTTGCAACGCTGTGTGGATACTAACAAAAGCCTCTGGAAGAGTCGAGCCCTTGAAATTCTTCTTCCTTACTGCTTAGGAGCAGGGACTGACAATATGTTTGCCGGTTATATGGGGGCGAGCAAATGCTTGCAGCAGATCCGAGAGCGACTTCCAGGTGGACAGGACGCTAGATCCATGCAAGGGCGCAGGAATTCAGGCCAAGTGTGCGAGTCTGTGATGCTCACAAACTGGGTCACTCTCTCAATTAGTTTAGCTCCTCATCTGTGTGAGCACAGAAACAAAAGCTACCCAGAGCCCTCGCGGGTTGGCAGAGCATCTTAAAATACCCTCCCAAGGAGGCAGCACTGTACATTCAAAACAGACTTCCAGAATGAACTCAGCAGGGCAGCACCTAGTCCTGTATCTTTGCCACCTCGGTCCTGTTGACTGTCACCACCCTCCCCTATGAGCTGCTTTTCCTGGGAGGAATCCATCAGCCCAAAATACAGTCAGGATTTCTGCCCTTCCAGATGCAAGCTTTCAGGGACCCTGCCCACACCGCCCCTCCCATAGTCGTTATGGACGGGTCCTTGGTCCGGCGTGGAGGGAAGTCAGTGCTCCTGGGTCTGTGCTCACGTGAAGGCCCAGCCTTTGACCTGGGAAGCTAGATCAGGGCTGTAATCTCGGGTGCGTCCGGGGAACCTGGGGGGGTCAGGACTGTAACAAGCCCAGTTCTCTTAGAACTAAGTCCACATCCCGTTCTGCTTGTCGCCACTGTTTCTGCCATCGAAGCAAACTTTTCCGTTTTGGAGCATAAGTACAGATCATCTGTTGTGCTTTAAAGTGGGTGTTTTTTTAAAAGGAGCTAATTTGGTTGTGCAATACCATCAAGAGGAGCCACTTGTAAATTATATTTAGGTGTGTGTATGTTCTTCCTCTTGTGCCAGTGATGAATCACATCCATCTTCATCTTATTATGTAACTCTCACTTCCAGAAGGGATCCAAGACCCCGCCATGTAGGCGAAGCCCCTGCCCACCTGTGCTCCAGCAGAAGGGTCTCTGCTCCATCCTGCCACCTGGCCTGGTCTGGCCCTTCCGCAGGGAGCAGAGTAGCGACCAACTCATGCTGGTTTGCCTGGGAGCTTCCTGATTTTAACCAAAAGTCCTGTGTTCCAGAACTACCCAGCCCCCACCCAGTCCCAGGCAAACTGGGACAGCTGGTCACCCCAACCGTCCTGGCGCTCGGCCCATCTCTGGCCTTAGGCAGTGAGTGTGTGGACTTTAGCCCTGGGTCCCAGTGGCTGTGGATTCCACCCAGGCCTTCCTGCTCCAGCAGGAAATCAAGACGATTCCATGCCCTGGAGTCAGGAGACAGGTTTAGGGGCACAGCAAAGTCTGCTCTGATCACAGAGAGGAGGACACCTCACCCCCTCCATGTGGAGCCATGGACAGGTATTGAGGACTCTGCTGTGTCCAGGGAGGTGATGGCCCTGCGGGTGGAAGACTTCTCATTCTAGTCCATTGCAGTAAGACCCAAGCCAGGGGTCCATGTTGGGTGGGAGGGGCGTGGGGGAGGCGCTCTGGAGTCCAACGGGGTTTAAAAATTAGTCATGCTACTTATTCACTCTGTTTCTGGGCAAGTTATTGAGCCTTTCTCGCCCTCAGTCGTCTTCTTATTAAAACAGAGATCACAACTCTTAACCGTCAAACTTCTGGACAGTAATTTCTCTAATCCATCAAATTCCACTTTCTCCTACTCTTCACAACAAGGCAGTAAACTTGGCTTTTTGACCGGGTCAGTGTTATCTCTAGGATACTCCATGCATTTAATGGGCATAATATGTATGCAGTATAATTTGGATGTGGAGAAATGTAAATTTATTTTTCTATAACTGAATGAAATTTCCTCATGAGCCTTCATGTCCGAGGCTGCAGAGGAAACTCTCGCCTCTCAAGGATTGTTCATCTTAAGACGAGACTTTTTCAGATGAAACCCTGTTTGAAGTCAGTCTATTGAAGAGGATGCTCGAGTCCTCTGTGGTTTCTTCTCCTCTGGGAAGTCAGGGTGGATGGGTACCAGCAGCTTTAGGAATGGAGGTCCAGTTGGTGTCCCCTATTCTAGCTCATCCCGGAGTATCCCGTACAGTTGGGGCTTTGTGTGAAGGCCACTGCACCTGCTGGGGGTGGCCGGTCCCTGCTGCCCTGAACTTATATTTGTTGCTGCGTTCATACATCTGCTGCAGCCCCATGTATCTCCTCTTAGCCTGACCCCAGATCCCTGAGGCCCACTGACCCTCTCAGCATCTTGGCTGCCTTTCCCTACACTGAATGGAGAAGAATCAATGACAATATCTCAGGCTCTCTATACCTAAACATCTAAGGCCACCATGTTGGCTCAGAGCACAGTGATAACGTGAGGTGTTCCAAATCTCCCAGGATTCCAACAGATGGCACGCATAGGCCCCGAGGCTCATGGATCCGCTCTTACCCTATCAGGAGTCTCTAACCTCTCATCTACCCCTCTCCTGGATACAGTTTTGACCAATGGGGCTGCACCAATGCTTCTCAGGGATATTGATCCAATTCCAATGCTCTTTGGTGCAACATTCCCCTTAGTTCAAACTCTAGCCCTTTCTGTGCAGAGGAAACTACTTACACCCTGCTTACACAGCCTCCCAGGTGCGTCCCTGTTCTGCCCTTATTGTAAACATTCTGTGGTCTGAGTCCTACACGCTTGACCTTTCAATTTTCCAAAGAAAACTCTTTTCAACACAAAACCTGTTCTTTCTTTTTTCTTTCCCTCTCCATCTAGCCCCCTTCTCTTTGTCTCTCTCTTCCTCCCTCCCTCAGCTTATCTCTTGCAAATCTAATGTGCTTTGTTTTGGCATTCAAGCAATTGTTATTCTCTGCATACTCATTAAAGTAAAAACAACTGTCAGAGTAAATCAACCCCTAAACTCTAATGGTTTAATGTAATAGAAGTTTGTTTCTTACTTTTGGACCAGTCTGATGTAAGTGGAGAAAGCGGACGTTCTGCTCCACGTGGACATTCAGGGACCCAGAACTCTGTCATACTCAACACAGAAGTTTCTTAGAAAGAGTGGAAAAGGTACAGCCGCTTGTTTAAGTTAGAAGGGGAACTAACCACTAGAGTTCATATTCAGTTGGGAAGAGCTAGTCACATGGCTACCCCTGGATGCAAAAGAGGCTGGGAAATGTAGTCTTTGCCTATGCAGCCAATTCCCAGGCACAATTCTAACCAGCAGTCGTCCTTGCACGTGCTGACTTTTGCAGACTTCCAGGATGTATGGGGCACTGTGCTGGGCATTTGGCAAAAAGATGGTTAAGATGTGGTCTTTACCCTCAAGGGGTTTATCTTAAATATGGGTAAGCCATTAGCCTTCCCATACTGCTCTTCGCTGGCCTGGAGCCTTAAGGTTCAGCCTTTTGGCTTGTCTTTATTGATCTAAGGGATGAATGAATACAGACTGCAGGGATAAATACAATCAGCTGATAAGCAGATTTCAAGCTGAGAGGCATCTTGGAAGTCAGCGTACAGACGTTTGCCCAAGGATGAGAACACAAGAGACCTAGAGAACTGAAAGGGCTTTTGCCCCATTTCTCCCAGCAAATTAGTGCCAGACCCACATTAAAATCCTACTCTTCTGATCTTAAACACTCTCCAAAATATCAGGAACGTCCTGATGACTATGCAGCATATAATAGTTTATGAGCTGTAGTTTTGTTTCTATTTCTGAGTCTGATAATTGAGACGTTGGAGAAGGTTTTTCTTGGGTTCTGAAATGAAGGAGAAGCTGTATATCCCATGCAGTTATGAAGTTCTACCCGGATGCTGGGTCTACTTCAAGCCAGAGCAGGTGGTGGTAGAATTTCTAAGCCAGAACCATTCTGGGGCCCTGGAATGAACACACACACACACACACACACACACACACACACACACACCACCTCACACTAAAGTGGCCCATAAATAACTGGGAAAGGCTGGGAGCTCTGTCATCAATTTCCCAATGTGTTGTTGTCTGTGCTGCTGGTTATGTGGCTGAGTTAATATCCCTGGAGAGTTTCAGGCTCGACTGCAGTCTAAAACCATGCACTCAGCTGTTCAGCTGGAAGAAACAGAGTGGGATGGGAACCCTCGTTTCTTAATGTGTAAATAAAGTTTTCCTGCAGTCCTAGACTTGGATATTTTAGCTACAGCTAAATATTTGCCTATATTTCCCTGGAAATAGACACCGATATACCTTCCATATACATACTTTGAATTGTGCTTAAATGGCCAAGTTTCTCCTAAGTTGACCAAAAAAAAAAAAAAAATTCATTCCATGTGGCTGGAATCAGGCCCACTGAAACATTTCACCAAGAGCAAAATTCGCTTGTATGTATATCAAAAACAGTTGGAAAGAACCGGCTCTATTTTTTTGCACCGATATCATCAGACTAATGGCATTTCAGTTGACCGGTTGGCATTGTCCTCTTTGGCAAGCACAGCCAGGAGGGCCCAACTTAAGCTGGCCCGAGAAACCTGTCCCTTCTTTTGAATTCTAAATTCGAATGTACAGTTTAAGTTCTTGTCCTTTTACGCGCTGACATTGGAAGACTTCATCCAACCGTACACTCAGTCATTCCGCAGAGATTATCGAGAGCCGACGTATGTGGGACACTCCATTGGGCATTAGGAATTCAAAGGTAGTAAGACATGGCCCGTGTACATCAAGAGCTATGGTAATGTCTGGAGGAGGAGACAGATATGGTACCAGACGTATTCACCCTGGGAGGGCGATCAGGCTCACTTAGGACTGTGTGTGGTGGGCACCACTGCCCACTTCCAGGAGGATCGTGTACGCGATGTTCTGTGTGAACGGCCACCCTTGACGTGCTGGGTGACCCCTGGAGCTGGGTCACATGGTTACTCTGGGAGGGCTCACACAAAGGCTTCGTAGAGCATGGGACGTTTGACCTGAGCCTTGAAACAGTGAGTAGGCAGATAAAACATAAAAGGACACTGTGGGAAGGACTCCAGCAGGGGGTAGACCACAGGTATGTTAAGACTAAAATGCACAAGAGGAGGTGTGGTAGGAGAGGAGAGTGAAGATGGAGGCAGAAGCCAGAAAGAAGTGTCTCGCGTCCCGTATCAGGGAGCTGAGACGCATCCGGTTAGTGATAGAGAGCCTTTAAGAGACTTTAAATATGGCAGCGACATGCATTATTGCAAGTTCACCTTGAAAGGAATGTGGAAGATGGACTTGTATAGAGAGAAGGTGGAAGGGGTGGTCTGGAGAACAGGGGGCCAAGTCAGGAGGCTGCTGAATAGCCCAGCAGCGAAGTGATGGATGTCGGAGTTGAGGCGGTGACATGAGCAATGATAAAAGATACTGAGGAGGTGAAATCCTTGGGTCTAGAGAACTACTGAGAAGCAAGGGATGGCAGAGGCTGTTGCTGGGGGTGGAAGCCAGGCGGGTGAATCGTCAATCATTTAACCAGGGTTGGGGTCCCAGAATGAAGGTGACTCTGGGCACCGGGGTGGCTTTGCTTTTGAGACATGTTGAGTTGCAAATCGAGACCATCAAGAGGGTTGCAGAGATAAGCCTGGGCTCGAAGAGAGATGTCTGGGCCACAAAAAGCAATTTAGAGGCATCAGTGTTTAGAGTCTGATGGAAGATAGCCGCCTAAATTCCTAATTTCCCTTTTCTCTTTACTCTAAAATGACCTCTGATGAACTTTCCTGATGGCTGAACTTTTTCAAGGCCGTCACTTGGAATCTACTCAGTCTCGGCTGTCAGATTGAATTACCACGTACATGGCCCTCTACTTGATGCTCACCACTCCAGGTCCTTTCCTAAAGCTGCTCTGCTCTTCTCTTTCCCTGATTGCATTTAGTGAAATAGTTGAGTAGACTTTCTCCTGGGCTCTGGTCCAGCATAATGCAGTGAAGCAATCATAAGCCTGATTCCCTGCTCTACCACATTCAAGCCATGTGGTCTTGGGCAAGTTATTAAACCTCTCTGAGCCTCAGTCAGCTTATCATTGCAAGCAACCGTAGTAACAAACGGCTCATGATTCTTTTTTGGAATTGCACTGAGATGAGTTGTAACCGTATTTAGCACGCCCCATCGAAAGATGCTCAGCAAACATTAAACCTGTTCATCCATCAGTCTTGTGAATCAGACTCTGTTTGAGTTAGGAGACGACTTGGAGATGCTCTCACCCAATTCTATCAAATCGAAGAGAGACCTGGGGCTCCGGAGAATGAAAATGACTTGACAAGATTGTAAAGCCAGTTAATGGCAATCGTTGGTGTCTACTGGTTAGCTCCTTCCTTCCAGCTTGTTTTGAGAGTCTCTGGCTCACAGCCCTCTTGGGCTTCCTGTGAGGACACAGTAAAATGAAGGCGGGGTTAGCTCTCTCTTGCTGCCTGATGAATTACCACAAACTGGCCCAGCTCGGCTGAGTCCTCTGCTCAGGGTCTCAGGAGGCACCAGTCCGGGTGTGGGCCAGGCCGTATCCTCATTTGGAGGCTCAGTGAGAGAACTCGCTTATAAGCTCCCTTGAGTTGCTGGCAGAATTTATCTCCTTATTGTAACAGGACTGGAGTGCCCATTGTCTGGCTGGCGGTCACCTGGGGGGCCCCTCACGGGTGATACCATCTGGCCCTCTCACAGGTCCTTTCACGGCATCTCGGCTCCCTTCTGCACAGCCAGCAAGTGACAGTCTGCTGGTCTACCAGCAAGTTGGGTGGAACAGTGAAGGGGCGTGTTTACAGGCGAGGCCCTGCTCTTCCATTGGTTAAAAGCAGGTCCAGGTCCCACTCACACCTGAGGAGATGGGGTTACATTTGGCCTGATGCCAGCGCTCGGAAGTCACGGGGCCACCTCTGCTGATACCCATCGGCCTCTAATCACAGCCAAACACACCACACTGATTTCAGGGGAGCCGGATCAGCTCGGGCTCTGGAGTGACTGCGGAAGCCGGACCCCAGGTGTCCTCAGGAGACTCTCAGGCCCACTGTGGCACCAAAGGACAGGGTGGTGCTCTCGGGAGGAGAAAATGTGTGTGTGCCCATGTAAGTGTGTGTAGGTGAGTGTGTGTGTAGGTGACAGAGTGGGTCCTTCCTGAGAGCCCATCAGGAGACACTGCCTGCCATTCTGGCATTGTCTCAAGTGACTTTTTCCTGAATTGTTGGTATGCTCTGTGACATGAGTCATGCTGTCTCTTTATTAAAAATCCATCTTCTCCAGCTTAGGGAAAGCAAACGTTTACCTGTTTCTCACTCTGGTCCATGGCAAATGCCTGTGCCTTCTCCACCGAGCTGTCTCTACCCCCCAGTGTGGTTACAAGAAGGAAGACATGCTGTTTTTTTGTCTTCAGACCCCTGCCTGGCTTGAGGTCCACCCACCACCACTGGCCAAAACACGGCTTTTACCAGGCCGCTTGCTTGCCCTTCCTGCCTACGTTTTGCAAATCCTCCACGCACCACCTGTTCCCTTGCTAATGTGACTTCCTGCTGCTCTTCAGCACCCAGGGTGCATCACACCTGAATAGCGCCAGCTGCCATCTCACTGCTAGTGTGCTTCCACTGTCTCTTTCTCATCCCTCCAAAGTCCCCTCCTTATCCCACGAGCCATCAGAAGCATGGCCATTGGGAGCTCCCATTGCGGCTCAGTGGGTTTAGAACCCAACATAGTGTCCATTAGGATGCAGGTTTGATCCCTGGCCCTGCTCATTGGGTTAAGGATCCATCGCTGCCACAAGCAGTGGTGTAGGTCAGAGATGCAGCTGGGATCCCGTGTTGCCTTGGCTGTGGTGTAGGCTTGCAGTTGTAGTTCCAATTCATCCCCCAGCCTGGGAACTGCCATGTGCTGCAGGTGTAGCCATTAAAAACAAAAAACAAAAAACAAAAAAAAGGCGTGGTCATCTTCTAAATCCCACCTCAAATCTCAAGGCCTCCCCTGCCAACCCGCAAGCATTCATGGGCACCAACGCGGACCCCACCTGGCATTTGCTCACTGCACCTAAGGGCCTGTTTTAGGCAATTTACTGTGTTCCGTGTTGTGTTCTCGTTTAATTATTTCGTGGAAACACAGCTTGTCCCTTTAGTGAGATTATAACTGTCTCGAAGGCAGGCTTGACATTCCCCACGTTCTTCTCTCCATCTTTCTCCCTCGTCCTCTCCTTTTCTTTCCATGGTGTTTAAATTTTGAGCTGGGGGTTGAATTAGAGCTGCATCTGCAGGTGGACCTGTATTTAAATCGCAACTCCACCACTTTGTACCTGGGCGAGACCTCTACCTTGCTCCTTTTTCTCATGTTTCAGTGATGATCTCATAGGGTTATTGAGAGAAGGCAGTGACAACACACGTGAATACATTAATGCGCATACATGTGCTGGGGGCACTAAGTTGTCAGCACACAGAAAGTGTTAGAGAGTCTGTAACCGCACACTGATGATCATACCTGTTTACTCCAGCAGGAAATAGTCAAGCATCCTCCATGAGCCCAGTACTAGGCTTAGGTGGTGGAGAGATGACAGAAAGCCAAATGAGCCTACGCTTAGGCCCTGTAGAGGCTCTTAAGGCTTCCAGGAGTCTCTAGAACATGATCCAAAGCTTCCCCCTCCCCCAAAAAGACAAAAATAGTAACCATTTTTAAAAATGGACGAGAGTTCCATCACAGTGGTTTCAGTGGCAACAGCCCTTTCATTGCCCACTGCGTACACACTGGCAGCCTGGGGAGAGTGGCACAGGGCTCCCAGCTGTAGGAGTTTTCCACTGCTCCAGGCAACCCCTGATGGTGCTGGCGCCATGACTTGCTAGTGAGATGAAAGATGGGTCCTTCCTCTTCTGCTGCAGGTGCAGAGGGAAGGTGGGGACACGCTCATGGCCTGTGGCCTCCTTCTCTCTCTCCTTCAAGCTCATCCCTCTCCCCACACGTGTTCTTCATGCTGGGGAGACCCGGGAAATGTCCACGATGCAGTTGCCTCGCTGGACTGGTCACTGGGGTGGCCATGGAGTAAGCTCCCAATACCTGTGGGCTGAGTGAGCGTCCGCTCCGGTAGCTGAGGCCCCAACCCTGTAGGACCTGCCCCAAGTGAAGGGATCAGAGTCCCTGACAAGATTCCCCTGCGCTCAAAGCTAAAGGCGGTACTTGCGGAAATGATCTCAAAGCTGAAGGGTAAATGCTCATCTGGGTTATTCCGCTTGCAGGTGAGCGCCCAGAGGCACTCGGGCTTTCTCTGCTCCCTTTTGGGGGTGGCTCAATAAAATGGGAAACCTTCCACATTAATTCCCGTCGGGATAAAACTGCAAGGGGAGAATTCATCACTCTTCCCTTTTACGGAGTGCAGAGTGCCTTGATGATTGAAAGCAAATACTGCATGATCGAGGTCCCACACGAACACGAGGTTTCTCTGAGAGGCGCCCACTGGGCCAGTTGTTGCAGATGCGAAACCACAGGCTCCAGAGGACGAGAAAGCCTCAGCCCAGCGCCTAATCCACTGACCGCTTCATGCTGGACCCACTGACGCTTCCTCCCAGCATTTGGTGATGCTCTGTTTTACTGCCCTGTCTTGGCCAGTTCCTAGGTCCATTAATGTCAATTTGTGCCATAAATGACCCACTGAACCGTATGTCTCTTAAGATCTGCTGACTTCAAGTTGTGTCCCCGGAGAAGCTTGGAGGTAGAGGAAGAGCTTCTGGCCCTTGAATCCCTTCACTTCTGTGGCTACCCAGTGGAGAGGAGCAGGGGGAAGTTTGCATCTGAGAAGCCCCAGCCCTGTGGCATGGAAAAGAAGGAGAGTTTTTATTTTAGCTACTCTCCACCCCCATCCCTGACCCATCCTCGAGCCAGGCTGGGCTTGGGGAATGTTCAGCCATTGCTCCTGACCCAAGTAAAACTTCAGCTTCTGATGGCTTTCCCTCACCCTCTCCTCTGAAAATCTAATGGAAAAATAAAGGACAAGCAAATGGTTCCTTAACTCATTGCAGAACCTAGTCACAACGGCACCCTCTGTGCATGGATCTCCTCTTGCTGTGGTTCAGGTACTGTGCTAAGTGCTTTTTAAAGTGCCCAGGATCACAGAGCCAGGCAGCAAGAGAGCTGGAACGTGAATCCCAGTCTCCTGATTTAGTCTAAACTCTCAGGTACCGTGCTATATGAGTTTAAAGAAAAAGCCTCCCCAAATTCCTGTTTTTACTTTGTCTCTTCATCTCTTGTTTTCATATAAAATTTCCACTTCCTTTGTGTTCTCTTTCCTGCTTCCTGTCCTCCCTCCCTTCCATCGAGCCAGAGATTAGCTGATGGAGTTACGTGTTCTTAAATACAACTGTCTTAGCAGATGAGGCCCGGGGAGTGTGTGAATTTCACATCTTTCACTTCTTCCCGCCAATCACACGGCGAGCACAGGAAACAGAGCAGCGGTCTCCAGATCTAGTTCAACAGGTCAGGTACAAGACGGAAAAGGCCAATGAGGCTTGGAGAGACCTCGGTGAAGGAGATGTCCGCCCGCGTTTAGGTCTGGTGGGCAGGTCATCCAGCAAATTTGGGTTCAAAGGAGTAGGGTTTTGCCAGAACTTCAGATTATTCCACCGTAACTGATGGATCCATCTTCACGTCACCAAAAGTGGGACAATGTGCCGATCTCACTGCCATTTGCTCTGAAGCATGCAGCATCACCAAGGAAGTCATTTTGCCAAACCTGCTTGCACGGGTTCATCTAACGTCCAGCTTATAGCAAATGTAGGGCTTAGAAACCAAGGTAAGTGACTCAAGGAGCAAGTAAGAAACAAATGCAGAAGGCAGGCGTTCCACAGGACCGCTCCCAGGCGCCTCTGCTCATCAATACCATGGAAAGAAAAAAGTAGAGGTAGAAGATGTGGGGAGACTATGCAAGACTGAAAGAGGAGAAAGAAACGGAGGATAATGGGAGAAAAAGAATGTTTGTATGTATGTGTGACTGGGTCACTTTGCTGTACAGTAGAAATGGACAGAACACGGTAAACCAGCTAGAATGGAAAAAAAATCAATAAAAAAAAAAAAAAAGAGGCGTTCCCGTCGTGGCGCAGTGGTTAACGAATCCGACTAGGAACCATGAGGTTGCAGGTTAGATCCCTGCCCTTGCTCAGTGGGTTAACGATCCGGTGTTGCCGTGAGCTGGGGTGTAGGTTGCAGACGCGGCTCGGATCCCGTGTTGCTGTGGCTCTGGCGTAGGCCAGGGGCTGCAGCTCCGATTAGACCCCTAGCCTGGGAACCTCCATATGCCGCAGGAGCGGCCCAAAGAAATAGCCAAAAGACAGACAGACAGACAGACAGACAGAAAGAAAGAAAGAAAGAAAAAGAAAGAAATGGAACCCACAAACACAGCTTGTGGACTTTGAGTGGATCCTGCTCTGAATCAGTGAGACCCCGGACACATTTGGAAGACCTCGGGGGAGAGCTGAATAAGGAGCGGGGACAGCCCAGGATGCAGCCAGTGTTAATTTGGGTACGTGCAAAAAGTGATGGTGATTATCTAGGAAAATGTCTTTAGTGTTTGGAGATGCTGCTGAAGTCTTCAGGAGTAACGTATTATGATGTCTGAAACTACTTATATGTGACATCAAACAATAATAAAGAATACTTGGCAGCATGCGACTAAATTGCCCGCTCTTGGTGGTGTGTGTGGCGTTCACTCTATTACCATGACAACGATGCAGCTAATGACATGGAAGTTACCTCCTTGGTTTGGCAGTGCAAACGCAACATAGCAATTTATGAGACCTGTTTATGGGATAATTGCCGCATGTACAGTGGCTCTTAGGCATATTGTGGATATGGCAGGTTCGTTTGGGTGAGTCTTTTTGATTCCAAACCGCTATGCTCAAGTGCCCTCAGTGGGCTGTTGCGATGGAGCAGAAAGAGCCCTCCTGTGAGGTGTGGTCCAGCTTCCAAAGCACATAGAGGGACCCTTATCCGAGGCGCCGAGGACATCCACAGCCGGAGGCTGCTGGGTCCTCTCTGGGGGCAGATTTGAGAGGCCCACCACCCTTTGGACAGCGCCAAGGTCAGCCCTTTCAGAGCGAGGAGTCGCAGCCTCCGCAGCTTTAAGGAGCATTCTCTTCCCATTCCGCCCTCTGTCATCTCCTCCGCCCCCTTCCCTCTCCCTTCTCACATTCATCAGCTCTCTTACCTAGAGGCTGGACCCACTCTTGCTGCTCTTAGGGTTACATGGAACCAATTGCTTGGCACTGCCCCCAGCCCCGCTTAGGTTTTCCAAGTCAGTGCCCCTTCCTGAGGTCTCCCACAGTTTCACCTGTCCTTTCTTAAAGATTTTCTTGTTGAATTTTTACAACTCATCCTGTTTTTACTCTGCCTAAGGAATTTATCATGATTTATACTGCAGTTCTCTGTTTGACAACTTTTTTTTTTTTTTTTTACTGGTACCATCTGCCTCTCAGTGGAGAGTTGGTGATATACATAGAGTCACACGCAAACACATACACACACACACACACACACACACCTCTGGTGAATGTCAAATTTGAAATTGTTCATGTACTAAGTGACACGTAGGAAAATGCTCGCGAAAGGTGAGTGGGCTGTCAAAACCATACCGTCCAGTTAGCCTTTGGATCAGTTAGCCTTTGGATGGACTGCTGAGTTTCACTTTTGTTTCTTTTTTGTTTGTTTCATTTTAGTTTGTTTCATTTTTGTTTTTGTCCCAGTGGCAAGAGCAGCTCACCTTTACCCAGCTGATTCCTTCATCCGCTTCCCTTAGGTCGAGTCCTGGTTGGTTTGGGGTAATTTTGGTTTGGAGCATTCCCCTCTTGTTAGAGTCTACAGTGCCTCTTCTCAATTGAAGTTCTTCCTTCAGGGATGGGAGATCTCTGAGGCTTCTAAATTTCCATCTGGGTAACAGATTTGCTCCAAAGTTGGAATACAGGGGAAACAAAT
The DNA here is from genome assembly GCF_054392235.1 of Sus scrofa. Lineage (NCBI taxonomy): Eukaryota > Metazoa > Chordata > Mammalia > Artiodactyla > Suidae > Sus > Sus scrofa. The sequence goes on from NC_139393.1 coordinate 73,630,500, forward strand.
TCATTGTTTCAGGAAATTTTCCGGAGAGTTCCATTCCTCACGGTCTCCTCCACAGAACCCTCACGTCGGGGACAGGTGGTCTCCTTTCAGGTTGATCAGGAAGTTTCAGAAACATGACATCATGTTTATCTCTCTTAAGATTTTTCTTTTTGGTTTGGCTTCTGAGAAACACTCCCTGTGCCTATCTCATTCTCTCTCTCTCTTTCAAAGAGTCAGAGATCTTGGCAGATTCTTGTAAAAATAATGTCTGGAACGGTTTTTGCATTGTCTTTTGTAAAGAGAATCTATTTGCTTCTGATATATGGGCTGTATTTACTATCTTTCGATCATAAAAACTCACTTTTTTCGCTTATGAAAAATAATATGCTTTATTTAGAGCGAGCAGACAAACCACGAGCTCTCTGAAAAAGATTGTTATAGGAAAAGACCCCAAAAGGAATCATTTTGACTCCAAATTATGATCAAAATTGTCCTTTATACCTGCCCTACATCTGACATTTAGACTCAAGTTCTAGCTTCAGTCTCATGAGCTTGCTTCTACGATGACATTTAATAGAATGGGTCTGATGACATGATGTATATTCAGTGAGTCAAAAAAAAATCTGAAATGCGAATCAATTTTCGACCATCTTCATAAGAGTAGGAAAATACCCCCAAACCCAATTGTGTCAGTTTCTTGGAGGAAGTAGTATTTACTAAGAGGCAATAACACATTAGAATTCTTTCAGTTGCCTTCTATGCTGAAAATCCCTCGTTTAAAAGCAGCACACATCTTTTTTTCCCTCCTGCCTTGAAATGTAAACACGTGATGCCTGCAATTCGGTGGAGGCCTCCCTGCCCGCTGCAGTTTACACCCATGTTGTCTCTCCCCCCCTTTAGTCTCTAGATCACTTAATGTGGTCCAAATCCTCAAAGCTGGGGGGCTGGGGGTGCACAGGGGAAGCGATGATTATGCTAAGCCCTGAGTGTAAGCTCGCTAGCAGTGCAGAATGACTCAGTTCTCTGGGCCGTGAGTCACTCCCATGCAAAACTGGTGTTGTTGGCTACTGCTTCGCCCAGGGCAGTTTGTTTGTTCTGGAAGCAGATGGAAAGCAGACGTGTGCAGAGGCTGGGGGCCTGTGGCAGAGGAGACACGGAGCCTTCTCTCCAGCAGAGGCAGCCAGCACTGGGTCACCTTTTCTCCTTGGCTTTTCTATCTCAGCATCTCTGGTTCTCTAAAATCAGGCACTTGTCAATATTTTTCATCTAAGGAACTGAGCCAGAGAGCAGATTAACTTACAAAACGAGAAAAGAAAAAATTAAGTACCGACGCTAGACGGAGCATTGACGGGGGGGACAAAGGAAGTAAACAAGAGAGGTAAAGGCTAAGGGATATTATCTTTCTCCTCGAATGAGAGCTAATGCATGTTAGTACTGTACAGTTCATTATGACTTATATACAAAACAGTAGAAAGTGGTTGATTTGATAGAAAATTTGATAAGGTATTACTAATTGTGCATTTTAAATTCATTAATTAGTAAGTCTTGATTTCCTACATAGAACTGGTTTGTCTTATTGAAATAATGTATTCACCTCTGATTTCTCCGTTGTAAATAGAATTATCAAATGCTGAATAAAAGGACTTTGTCTCTAGCTCCTTAAAAAAACAATTTCCAGCACAGTTATGTCTTTGAAAGTGTTTGGAACTGCTATGAATACTCAACAGTGGGGTTCTCCCTATGGCTCAGTGGGTTATGAATCTGGCGTTGCCGCAGCTGTGGCATAGGTTGCAGCTGTGGCTCAGATTCCTGGCCTGGGAAGTTCCATATGCCACTGGTGTGGCCAAAAATTGAAAGAAAAAAAATTGATAAAAAAATTTTAAAAACTCAACAGTTCCCCAGTCTCAGCTCCAAACCAGGCACCTCTCCTTACCACCCCCATGGGCTTGACATAGTCAATGACTGGCTCAGCCAGGGTCATGCCACCCCCACACTGATGTGGCTCCATGCCCTCAGCTTCCACTGAGCTCCTTCTCCCAGTCTGACCCTCAGTTCAGCTTCCTGCCCTGCATCTTAGAACCAACAGCTTGAAGGCACACTTCCCAGCAAACTGACTCACCCTCAGGGAAAATCTGGAATACATCTGGTGGCCCAAGGAATAGGACTAACACACAGCTTTGGAAAACTTAGTTTTGTTTCTGTATCACAGGCAATTCTCTAGTGTGTCTTGAGAAAAGTCAGAGCTGTTCCTCGGGAAAAATGAGAAGGTGGCCAATCCTGTCTCAGGTCCTTCTGCTTTTTTAAGACTAACCATCTCCTCCCGGGACCCAGGACTCTTCACGTCCCATTTTCCAGGTAGCTGCCTAGCCCAGAATTATGCTGTCAGTGAACTTTACACTAAAGCATTAGTCAATGATGGCTTAAAAATCAGCATTGTTGGGAGTTTCCTGGTGGTGCAGTGGGTTAAGGACCTGGCATGGTTACTGCTATGTGCAAGTTTGATCCCTGGACCAGGAAGTGGAACTCTGCATGCCGCAGGCACAGCCAAAAGCAAGCAAACAAAAATTATCATTGTGCCTCCCAGGAATACTGTTTTTCTTTAATTGGTCCCTCTGAAAACTAAAAAAACAAAACAACAAACAAACAAAAAAACAACCTTTATTCTCAAAGGAATAATCCCCTAGGTGTAAAATTGCATCAACATAGTAAACATTGAGGGAGACACTTGAGAAACTTTCCTAATGTGTGTCCTTTATCCCCTCATAGAAGCATCCATTTATATGTAACCACTCCTAATGTTTGACCACCTTGTTATCTAATCATGCCACACAGCCCATAGCTGATTTGACTCATAGCACTCCAGGTAACACAATAGAATTTTTTGACGGACCTTCCTGCTGTCAACACTTCACAAATGCCTCCATGGCCCTATGCCGTCAAATGCTACCCAGAAAGGAAGCCTGAGATGCAAAACTGCACGTGACTATTCAACAGGATGGAGATAGGAGGCAGGTGTAGTAGCCATTTTGGCTCCTGGTTTGCTGGTCCCCACTGCTATCTGACCAAGCAGTATGAATGAATGACATTTAGACCCAAATAAAATGTACTTGCCTTTCTTCATCTCCCAGGTAATGTTTTACTGATCCCTAAGATGTGGCTTTACCCTAGAGCTCTCCCTGTCATTTTACAATATAGCTATTTCCTGGGATTCATTTTTACAGTAACTGATACTAAGTAACCCCTTCTTACTTTTTGCTTTATTTCTTTACTATCCTAAATACAGTAGGAATGGTTTTACCTGACTTACTTGGGGAGGGCAGCAGCTAAATGATGGTTAGGAAGGAAGAGAGTTTATTTAAGTGATCTTCATATGGAGCCATGCAGATCGGAGACAGGGAGCGTGTGCTCCAGGTGAGCCCTAGGCTGCATGACCTTAGCACCAACTGCTGGGAAAGAGCAGTGTCCACCAGGACTGCATCTTTCAGTGAGGGGGGAGCCTGAACTAGGACCCTACAGCTTTAGGGTCCTGACACAGCCTTCTCTCTTGCTTATAGGGCAGTCACCAGGTTCCAGCATAGACTATGTATTTAAACCACGTTCTCTCTCTCTCTCTCTCTCTCTCTGCCTCTAAGAGATACTTCCTCTGTCCATCCTTGGTTTTGCCACCACATGAAGGGCTGAGGACGAGGAGGAAATCAGGAAGGATCTCAAACAGGGCTAGATGAGGAGAGCAAGGGACGGGGATGGGTGGAAAGGAAATTAGAAGGATTCTGAATCTAGGAGGATTCTGAACCGGCTCTGCAGCATTTACATAATGACTGTGGTATTACTCGTCAGCGGCATGTCTTTACATTTGGACTCTCAACCTAGAGACACATGACCCAAGTCCTCTTCCTTCATCAACTTAAAGTGTATCTGTGTAACTTGCTTTGACAGTGAAATGTGAGGGAGGTGACATGTATTTCACGTTGAGGTGGAAACTTCTGGAAACAATGTGTGTTTCCCCACATTTTTTCTTTGCTCCAGCACTATTTGAGGAAAAAAGGCTACTCTGTCAGTCTGGCTTATTGGGTGACTACAATGTGCCAAGCCCCCTGCCAAACTGTGATGGACACGTGGAAAGTAAACTTTCATTGCTTTAAGCCTCTGAGATTTGGGGGATGTTTGTTACTGCACCGTGACTTAGTCTAGCCTGACTGACACTGAAGGAGCAGATAGAAGCTGAGAAAATGCCAAACACAAACATAATAAGAAAGAAAGTGAAAGACCTAAAGATGAAGAGAAAAGAGAGGCAAAAAGAAAGCAAGGAAGATCTGGAGAAAGAAGGGAGCAAAGTGGAATATAAGAGAAAATAGAGCTGAGGATTTTGAGAATAAAGAGAAGGAAAGTGACAAGGGAAAAAGAACCTGGGTAACCGAGGGTGTGGTTGCCCAGTATATCTGGAGAGATAGCTGCCACATGAAGTAAACGTATGGGCTTTGATCTTAGTTATGTATTTTGCTTTATTTCATAAATTGTTGTTAGCGAACATCCTCTTGGTTATGCCTCAATCTGTGTATTTGAGGCTAATGTTATTTGTACATGGAAACACATGAAAACATACAGGCATTAAGTGGTGTGTGAAACTGGATGGTCCAACTTTATTATGAAGTCATAATAAAGTCGCAAAAAGAAGGTGACCAGTGATCTAGTTCTGAGCTCTCCAGGCCATCCTTGATGTGCTCCAAGGAGTCCACATGGCTATTTCAGGGGCTGCTCCTAGAAATAAGGCAAGACAGACTGTAGAATTGATGTACTTGGTTTCTGCTAAAGCAGGTGCACTTTTATCTCATGTGTATAGCAGTCATTCACCTAAGATTTTAGTTGAAGAATGTGTTCTCATTTTAAAGCAAACAAACAAAAAAGCTGTTTTTTAACAGCAGAGCCAGCCCACCGTGGGCAGGATATCATACCGTTGCCTGGTATTCCACAGCATCGTGTAGAAGATTAACTCTGCATTCGGAATGAAATGAGGGAAGCAGCTTCAAAAATATGACGTATTAGTAGAAGGTTGCTGTTGAACAGAGACCTCACTTGACCAGGCGACCGTGAGAATGGCCAGGGGTGATAACAAGCCGGTAGAGGGGGTCCTATGCAGAGAGCACCCTTTATGCGGTGGGAGTGACCAGAGCAAGAGATGGCCTGAAGCTCTGACTTGATAGAAGGGCTTTTCCCTGTTCAGAGTCCCAAGTCAGATTCTAGCATTCTCATTAGCGATACATGGCTAATCTCCTCTCCTTCCCAAACCAGGAGTAGCTGCCAGAGATGACCAGAGCTTATTTTGTTCCCAGGGGACCATGGCCAGCCACCCAGCAATCAGAGGTGTTCCCGGCTTCTGGGAACAAGATACATGGGACCAAAATGAAGCCAGATAGGCCACTTCTGGTTTGGGTAGCTCTTTTTCTCAAGGAAAGCCACACTGGCCATCTCTCAGTTGAAAGGCCACTTGGATCTGCAGCAGGATTGGGGGGAGTTGTCTCTTCGGTGCACTGTAGCGTGCCCCTATTCATTTTAGGTAATACGGTAAAGACGAGGGAGAAGGCAGTAGCATCTGGGAGAGGAGGTGGGACGCTAGATGATATTGGAAAGGGAACGTAATGGCAGGTGTCCAAACAGGAGCAGAGACAAGAGCGGCATCTGGAAATTTGAAAAGTTAAACGAACTACGATAGCTGGCTCTCCTGCTCCTTGGCAAAGTAGGCGATTTGCATGAAGCATGAGAATCACCTAATGGTCCTTTTAGCACTGATTGCACTGTCCATTCACTTCATGATATTCCAGACTTAGATACTTGCAGGAATGTTTTTCACCTGGGGATTGGGGAGATTTCTAAACTCAAAATACATGAAGGTAATTTGAGCTGTGTTTATATAATACATGTTCATGTTGGCAGCTGTCCCAAGCTCTATTTCCATAACCATGCCTCTCCACCCGGTACTGTGTAAAGCAATAGCCCTCCAGTGGCCAGGAATGGTCCCATATAGGCAATCGAGAATGATTTTTTTCCCTACTAAATAAATAAATAAATGCTCGTTTGTATGTGATTCTTCAGCTTGCAAACAAAATAGTCCATTTTCCACATTGCTTATAGTTTATATAGTCCATTTTTCACATTGCTTATTGTTTAGGAGGTGTTTGATATTGTAAAAGTGTAAGGGAGCCAGTGAAATCTAGAACTTTCTCTGCCCTCAATATCTAGAGAGAACAGACATAGGATTAAAATCAGCATCCATTTGGGTACCCAAGGAAGGGTGCCAGAGATTGCTTCGTCTAAATTTTTCATGAGAAAAAGGAAGGAGTCATGGTTTGCAGACATGGCTTGTCGACTCGGGAGCGCGAGTGAGGAGGTGGCTGAGCAAACCACAGAGTTACGGGGCAGTAACCAGGGACATGTGAGTAGTGCTGGTGCAGGGAGCAGGGGGCAGTGGGGACAGGAACACCAAGGACCCTCTGGCTCTGGGCAGCGACGGGTGGGAACTAGAAAAGCGGAAGAAATGACTGCCCGTCAGGCAGGTGTCAAGGCTCCATTCAGCCAAAACCGCCACTGTGCCAACTTGACCTTGGAAAGAATAGGAGTTGGCGTGGTGGAGGATAAATGGTTGAGAGGCAGAGCTGCTAAACAATTTTAGTTACGGGGAAGAGAATCACAGTGCTGGCTCCGTCCCTGAAAACATAGGCATTTATTGACAGTGAACATTTGAGAGTTCTGTAAAGAGGATCTTAAGGTAGAGCCTTGTTATATCATTAGACAGTGTTCTGAGGAGAGAGGTAGCTAAGAATTGTTTCTTGGCAGGGACAGTTCTGCCTGTGTAACCTGGGAAGGGAAATCTCTAGTCATGTCCTATTCTTTCAACTTAGTAAAGCCTTAAAAACCATTAAAATTAACCACAGACCTGTGTCATTATACATTTGTCAAAATGTCCAGAATGTACAGCAAACAGCCAGCGTGAGCCCCAAGGTAACCTGTGGACTTTAGATGATGGTGATGGTGTGTCCGTGCAGCTTCATCACTTGTCACAAAGGTCCACTCTGGTGGGGGATGTTGATACTGGGGAAGGCTGTGCTTGTGTGTGTTCAAGAGTGTACAGAAAATCTCTCTATGTTCGGTTCAATGTCTTTGTGAACCTGAAACATGTCCAAAAGTCAAGTCTATTTTAAAAAGAAAAAGAAGGTGTTCCCGTTGTGGCACATCGGAAATGAATCTGACTAGAGACGATAAGGTTGCAGGTTCGATCCCTGGCCTCGCTCAGTGGGTTAAGGATCTGACGTTGCCATGAGCTGTGGTGTAGGTCTCAGACGCAGCTCGGATCCCGAGTTGCTGTGGCTGTGGTGTAGGTTGGAGGCTACAGCTCTGGGAACCTCCATATGCCGTGGATGCAGCCCTGAAAAGCAAAAAAAAAGAAAGAAAAAGAAAACGCTTTGATCCTACAAAGAGGCCACACCATTGATATGGATCAATGTGGATCAGCATTGCTTTAAAACTTACAAATTTTCACAGGACATTTCAAGATTTTTATGCTAGAGTATGTGATTATACCTGCTATGTTCAGAGTGAGTGAGTGTCTTGCATAGAATGTGATGAAATCCAAAGTGATTTTCTCTAGTGATAATAACTCTGATTGAAAGTAGAAGTGGACTAATTAGGTCCTTTCTTAGTAGAAATATATGTGCACTCGTGCACGCACGCACACACACACACACACACACACACACACACACACACGGGAAGTTTCATGATTCAAAACAAATTACAAATGCCAAGAGAGGAGCAAAGACCAAGCCGAGCTTCAAGCTTGGGAGCTTTCCACACAATATGTTTGCTGGGTGTATGGATTTGATGAAGCATGCCTGTTCTCAAGCCAAGACATACCATACCGTTGCTGAGGCTGTTTATCTTGGAGAGGCAGGGCCCGGCCGTTCAACTGTGTGGGTGTAAAACAGAGGAGAGCGAAAGTGATGGGGAAGATGCAGCCCTGGCAGCCCCGGGAGCATGCGGTGTGCTTCCTGTGGCACCTCCTCACTGGTGATTAAATAAGGGCCCGTTTGTGCTTCAGATGGATGTTTAATGCCTTGTCTTAAGTTGACTGGCAAGTTCCTCGAGAGAAATCCATCTGCTTTGGGGTGTGCTCTGGGTGCTTAGTAAATGTTTAATGTCCACTCTGCGTCTTCCTCAGGTTCGCTGGGTCCTTCTCTGCTTTCTCGGGGAGCAGTCACCCTGCTTCTGGATTCATAGCCTCAAAAGCAGCTGCCTGGGAATGACTCGGAGCTGACCGGGGGCAGACATGCTACCCACGGGAACCACTCATAATAGCAAACGCTTAGGGAGCTTACGAACCAGCCTGTGGGCTCCTGCTTTTCACCTGCTCCTCCCAGGAGCATCCCTGGCTTCTTATTCCTTCATTTTCCAGAAGACAGTGAAGCTTAGAGAAGGACAGTTGCCCAAAGGACAGATGGCTAGAAACAGGTGGAGCAGAGGTTGGGACCCACCTATTTCTAACCCCGAATGTTTATAAAATGGACAGTTTACTCTCCTCCTCCTCTATGGGTGCCGCTTTTTCCTGGTGAAATCATTTCACAACTCGGTTTCCACACGGGAAAGATAAATCTTTTTTTTTTTTTTTAGGTCTTTTTTTTTATTTTATTTTCCCACTGTACAGCAAGGGGGTCAGGTTATCCTTACATGTATACATTACAATTACAGTTTTTTCCCCCACCCTTTCTTCTGTTGCAACATGAGTATCTAGACATAGTTCTCAATGCTATTCAGCAGGATCTCCTTGTAAATCTATTCTAGGTTGTGTCTGATAAGCCCAAGCTCCCGATCCCTCCCACTCCCTCCCCCTCCCATCAGATAAATCTTAAGGGGGCGGATTCCTCTTCCTCTTGTCTCAGCACGAAGTTCTCGTGGACATGCAGTCGGGAAGCGCATGGAAATGGCTGGCCCGAAGGCCCCCGTGTCACACACTGGTCACCGTGCAGGAAACAAGGGCCGCTTGGAATCTGGGGTGATGCTTCGGAGCGTGATGCCGGTTGTACTTTGGTGCTACATGGCCGCCTGCTGCCCCAGGAGTGTTTTCTTGTCCTGGGAATTGTTGCCAATCTCCTGACCACAAGTGAAAAACTTTTCCAGCGCCCAGTAATCAGCCACGCTCCCCTCACCACCACTAGGTCCACGGGCATAGAGCGAAAGGAATCCGCAAGGCTTTCTCCTTGTCCAGCCCTCATTTTTATGAAGTAATCTGCCCCGAAATACCGTTTGTTCTTCACAGTTCTTCATGCTGAGATGCCTCCTTACCTCTTGAAGCTGAAAAACTGAATTTAACAAGATGAATGGTGTGAACCCCGAAGGTGCGTGGAGCAGGAGCAAGATTAGTTATTTCTCAATTGCCAAATAAATCCTGACCAATTTATAGACCAACAGGTAATGGCTCAAAGCCACAGGATGTCTTCAGGTTGCCCTGGTACTTGGGAACTTTTCCCAGAGAAAATACGTTATGTGTTTCACAAAGGCCCCTAAGAGGGAATTTTCAGAGAGTCAGAGTTACCAAGTTTTAGCAGTGGGCCAAGCCCTGAATAGCATCAAGTAAGTACTTAGCCCACACATGGTTAATCCCTCCTCGAAGAATCTAGTTCTGCCCTGCCCAAGATGGTCCCAGCCTGGATAGCTGGAGCCCAAGAAGGTCCACTTTGGCTGTAGGGCTGCCCAGGGTCATGAGAGGTACTTCTGGGTGGGCTCAGGCTAGGAGGAATGTTTCCAGACCACTCTGACTCTTGGCCTGCCCCAAATACACCGTGAACTCTTCAGTTCAACTTGAGGATGAAAAATGGAAAATTGAGCTTATGTGTACCATGCTCCTCCCTCAAACCTCTAAATGGACTGTAAAAAAAAACAAAACAAACAAAAAAAACAAACAAAAGCAAACAAGTATAAACCCTCAACGAAGAGGAGACAACAGAACCTAATTTTGCACCTTGGGAAATGGATGAATGGCCACTGTCTTGGCAGATCCTGGAAAGCCGAAGCTCATCCAGCAGCAGGTAAAGACAAGAAGCAACCTGACTGTGCTTTAGAAGCCTGGGGTGGTGGTGCCATGTGCTTTTCAAAGCACAGGTGAAGAGAGGGTGCAAAATAGGAGTGGGGTTTGAAAACCCAAGGGTCAGTTAGGTACTGGATGCCCGTTCTCTCCTACTGGGCACAAACCTGTAAGCATGCGTCCTTCCCCCAACCCAGGCAGGAGACTAAAAGTTCTTAGAGGGGAACTTTTGGTTTCTTCTTCCAGGGGTAAACGGGAGGAGTTCTGGCCTGGGAAAGACCAGACACAGCTGGGGGCAGGCTTAGTGTGCTCCCCGGAGCACTGGTTATGTTGATAATCCACTTGGGGTTTGGGGGGAGACTATTTATAGCCATCGCCAACTTCAGAGGGAGAAACACTCCCACCCAGTCATTTCAAGCTAACTACATAACATCTCTGATCAGGGAATTGGAAAGAGATGCTTAATAATTAGCCTTTTGTGACCTGGGGCAAGCTGGCTCCAGGAGCACCAACTATGCTCAAAATAGAGAAAGTACGTGGAATTTTACACACCAATCTGAAATAACCTCCACCTTCATCTCTTTCACTATTTGATGCCTTTATTCAGGCAGTCACAATAAAAGCACGTAGACTGCATATTGGAAGTTACTTTTTTTCCTTTGGAGGATCTGACTGATTATGAGATAAGGGGGACCTGGAAATTCTTATTGCTCTCAACACCCCCATAAAATGACCACCTGCTTGTTCTATAATGAATTTCATCTGACAGCAAGCCCTCTTCACAAAGACCTTTCAGTGGCACTTTATAGACCCACTCATATGTGAGCAGATAGTGAAAGATGACCAGTTGTTTTAGGAAATACTTGAAAGTCAGAAGTGGAAAAAAAAGAAAAAGAAAATTGGAATACAAACACACAATGCAGAAAGAGGAACACTTCAAAAAAATTGATTATTACATTCATGAAACAAGAAAAGGAGCCTTTATAAAGGAACATTCAGAAAGCAGAAAGGAATCTTTAAAAAATTTTCCAGTGTGATAGGAAAGCAGGCAAATCTCAACAGATGAATTGAAAGATAAATTTCAGAAAACCCTCTTGAAAGGAGAAAAGACAAATAAGCGAGCAATGAGAGAAAAATGTTTTAAAATAGATTATTAATCCAGGGGGCCCAAAACCAAGCGACAGGAATTTCACAAAGAAAGAAACTGAAAACAAAGAGGAGAAAATAATCCAAGAAATGATTCCAATAAAATGTCCAGAATGTAAGTGCATGAGTTTCCACATTAAAGGGACTACCAAGTGTTAGCAAAATGAATAGAAAAAGCGCAAGCCTGCACACATGATCATTAAATTTCAGGACACTCAAGACAAAGAAGCATTTTCATAAGGCTTTCAGAAAATCAAAACAAATAAGATTCAGAATAGCATTGAACTTCTCGACACCACACTGAAAAGTGGAGATGAACAATCAATGCATGCCTTCAGAATTCTGAGGGGCTCGATTTTCAGTCTAGTGTGCTATACCCAGCCCCACCATCAATTAAGTGAAAGGATACAATAAAGACATTGTCAGACATTCATGGTCCAAAGAGTTCCCTCCCTCGTATCTTTTCTCAGGAAGATACTGGAAAAAAAAAATCTGCTAAAACAAAGGAATATATCCATCAAAAAGACATTGGACCCAGGAAACAAGTGAACAAATCCAAAGAGTAGCAAGGGAATCCCCAAGAGGATGATGAAAACAGATCTTAGGAAGACACTGCAACAGTAAATAAAGAGAACAGTGACTTTGGATTGGCTCAGGAAGCCAGAGGACTTGGGAGGGGTGACTCAGAAACGGAGAACCAATGTCATACCAAATGTGCGTGGTTGTTAAAAGGAGATTTACACTTACGGGAAAGAGTCTGGTAGTTAATTATTAATAGGTACCTAAAAAGTTAAATAACCCCCACAATCAACCAACCCACACTAACTTTGCAGATTTAAAAATGGCAGGTGAAAGGAAATGCAATAGGTCACTACATGACTCGGAGGTGAGTAGCTCCCTATACAGATCCATGTGCAGATCCAAGCCAGCACTGCAACAGAACTGTACAAAAAGAATATTGAGAGGGGAGTGTGTGTGTGTGCGTGTGCACACACATGTGCACACCTGCGTGCTGGAATGGGGAAGGCTGAAAAACCTAAATTCTAGTCTTCTACAGAGAACTAAAAAAAAAAAAAAGTAACAAAAACAGTATGAACACATTATTAAGAGAGAGACAAATATAAGCAAAAGAAATAATCAAATAGAAGTAGTTAAAAGTTAAAGTAGTTGGGAGGCAGGTAAGAAGAGGTTCCTGGGATTTTTTTTTTAATAAACCTTGTTGAAAAACTTCTGCTTTAATCCCAGGAACACAGATAATTTTGATTAAACAGTATGTTAAAATAAAGAAAATGAGTGTCTTTAAAGAAAACCTTTAATAAGACTATCAATGAAAACCTGAATATTCTCTGACTGATTAGAACAAAGGATAGTGTATATACTGCTGGCAGAAGCAAACCATAAAGTACCTGACCTGGCCCCAGAGGTCTGGTGTCCATTCACAAGCCGTCGACAACAAAGTGACTGACAACTTGACCGAGTCCGCCTTACCGTGAGATTTCCTAATGCTGGGAAGATTTGCCAGTATGCTGGCTTTCAGACAAATTGTGCTTATAAATTTCTCCTGCATGCTACAACTGTGCTTTGACAGACTTCTGTATAGATGAGACCTAACCAGACTTTAATGATCCATTTGAATATCTGCCTCGTTCACTAGATGTTGACTCACTCTGTGATTTGTTTCCCGTAGTCAGTATTTCTGGAGGATAGATACTCTGTGTCAGACTATATAGTGCGCTCAAGAATCAAAGGCATACCTTCCTTCTTTCACTCACTCAATATTTGTCTAATATGCCTGAAAGGTAGAGAAACTTGATTACTGAAACAGGCAGAATTTCTTCCACCTGGAACCCACAGTCATAAAAGGGAACTAGATGTGTAAAAAAAACTAGACTGGAGATGGACTGGCCTTCTCGTTCTCGAAGGAGTCTTGGATCCGGTTTATAGTTTTAACAAGAGGATCTTAACCCTGTTTTTCACCCAGTTGAATTTTTAAACGTACAGATTAGCATTGGCAGTGCAAAAGAGGGGGTGATTAAATCTTTCTGGAAGTAGCGGGAAAACGAACACAGAAGAGAAGTGTATCTTGTTCTGCTTTTATCCCTAATGCCTAGCAGTGTGCTTGGCACTTGAATGGTACTACATAAATGTTTCTTGAATGAATGAATGAATGAATGAATGAATAAATGGTAGAATGGTGGGTGGATGGATGGATGGATGGATGGATGATGATGAATGGATAAGCTGATTCATCTGAAATTCACCTTGGCTTCTTAGGAAGGTGATTCTAAGAGGAAAGGGAGCATACATTGGAGACTGTGTAAATAGGTTGTGTTGATTCCAAGAAAGAAATCTTTTGGACAGATCTGATTCCGTGGCTTCCATTACAATCAGGACATGAATATCTCAACCCTTTCTGCTTCCATAAGTACAAATTTGAAATGAGCCTAGATTCCCAGGGGCCATACTCTTTAAAAAGGCTCATTTTTTAGAGGTTTTGTTTCCTTAGTTTAGATTTCAGGGAACCACGGGACTAATTACACCCATGGACTTCAGGATATTTTTTAGCTATTTTTATTTGAGTTAGAAACACATTTTTTCCATGCTCTCATTCCAAGTTGTTCTCTTTAGCAATGGTTAATATATGTATTTTTAGCTCTAGGTTTTAAATAACTTTTCTGCCTAAAATCAAGTTCTGTTCCTCTCATTCTCACCCTTGTCTAAATCCAAAGACATTAATTTGTTGGAGAGGAAGTTATTTTCTTACATTTAAAAGTCAGAATAGCTGTTAGGGGACAGATCTCTGTAATAGTAATTTCAGGGTGAGAGAGCCTTCTGGAATTAAATAGTTGTCTCTCAAGCCAATTGTGTGATTTAAGCTGAGTTGTAAGGAAATTCCAAACTGTATTGAGCTCACCTTGCTGAGTTAGCTACTTCCAGACTTGCTTCCAAAGACAGGAAGAAACCCCGCTCATAAATCTCAGGCTGTTTGCATTGAAAGGAATCATTACTTCCAGGAAGAATAAATATAGGTCCACCCCAAACAGGATGACTTCTGCTTCCTAGAAATAAAGAGCACTCATTTCTTTGTTTCGAACTGCATTTAGTTTGCACTTAATAGCTCTGTGAAAACAGTGTGGAAAACGAGGTGACACTAATTTCTGTAGCTTGATAGTGAGTTCCCTAAACACGTGCACAGACAAAATTAGGCAGGTGAGCCCATAAATAAGCTGAAAAGGTCTATGACCACTTCTAAAGGCATCTTTTGAAAATTAAAAATGCCAGCTCCATCCGTTCTTTTTTGGATCCTTGCACTAAAGTCTCTAGGCTTTGTAGGTAAATAACTCAAGGCAGCGTTTGGACCATGTTCTTTATGGAATGTAATTTACGAGGCAATAAGAAACCGTTTAGGCCGATTCTCTGCCCCCATTTATTCTGGGGACGTGCTTTCCCACTCGCTCTCAGGGCTTGCATCGCATCAGATGGGTGTTGGGAAGCCCTGCTGCACTGCCTGCAGCACTCACACTCCCTCCAGTGCCTGGGTGGCTGTCCCTCTGGTTCCTTGGAGCTGAGCATCGGCTTTTCCTCCTCAAGGATAAACACCTTGGAATGAGAAACAGGAATCTCAGCTTTCCAAACGTGCTATTTAGCATGGATGCCTTGACAGTTTGCTGAATAGGGATTTGTTTCCTTTCACTCAACAGCTGCTTACTTTTTTAAAAACCTGGTGTTTTTCTGACCCCTGGTTTGGGCAAAAGTGAAAAGCAAGCCACACTTAATTTTTCAATGGGTACGGAGAACCCCGTGCAAAGTTTCGTCTGAGATCAAAGGTGGGATTTTCTGTGGTTTGTGGAAAGAGGCTGGTTAGTCCTTGCTGACCAGATTATGGTGTGTGGATAACAGGAATCACCTGGATTTTATTTTTGATTTGATTTGCTTTTTTCATGGCTGCCCCTCAGCACATGGACATTCCAGAGGTTGCATCCAAGCCACAGCTGCACACTATACCGCAGTTAAGGCAACACCAGATCCTTTAACCCACCTGCAGGGTTAGGGAGGAAACCTGTGCCTCCATGGCAACCTGAGCCACTGTAGTCGGATTCTGAACCCACTGCGCCTCTGTGGGAACCGCCAAGATTTTAGAAATAAGGACGCTAGAGCCCACCATCTTCTTTTTAACAAAATCCCCAGGTGATTCAAGCGCACGGCAAAGTCCGAGAAGAACAGATTAGGACATTGGCTTTTAATTCCAGTGGCCTTTGGCACTGAAAGGAGAATTGATCCAGTTGGGCTTCATACACTTTGGTTTTTAAGAACCCAGCTTCTTCTTTGACCCACCCGCTTTCTAGAGGCTTTGGAGTATTTGGCTCTCTTTTCACGCCGTGTCCGGTGTGCTCCTCATCCTGACTCCTGTTGCGGCTGAGCCATACGTCACCACTGAGGATGACAGTAGCCTTTGGGCAGGTTCCATGCCGGCAGTGTTGGACTCTAAGGTCAGAAATTCCCAGAGCGTGTTGGATCTTTCAGCTGCTCTACTTAACTGTTGGTGAAGTAACATCTTCGATTCTAAACGTTTCAGGCAAAACTTGTACAAATAATTTTAAGGTTTCATTATAATTAACTTTATAACTCTTATACTTACGAATGAACAAGTAAGGTTAAGAATTACCGTGGAAGTATCTAAAATATGCATTTCTAATAGAATAGCCTATTTGAGAGGGGTGTGAATTCTGTCATTGCACTGACAAAAGGTAAGCATGTCTGGTAGAACTGGAACCTTAATAGAAGTTGACAAATGAATACTCGCTATGTCTTCAGTTGTCCCAAGCTGTGAAAACTACTTGGGACTGGTAGACATATTGGCACGGTGTTTGGGATACATGTTTAAAAATCTATTCAGAAAAAAAAAATCTATGAAGAGTGACTTCCTAAAAGATAAAAGCTCTATGTCTTAATACAGGGATAAGTGGAAGCATTCAGTACCAAGCAGTGGCTCTTATACAGGAATCCTTGCATAGAGAGCACTCCTGGCTGGCGGGATGAGCAGGTTTTCTATTTAACACGTGTTACTTTTAATGCATGTGCGCATTCATATGCCTGGGTTTCTTTGTCTTCTGATGGCAGCGCTTGTGGCTTGTGCCTTAGGGAAATTGGGCAGCTGTGAAGGGCAGGTCCTAACACCCTAATGCAGGTCTCTATACGGTGCCCCTCCCAGTTCTTTCACTGTCCTCAAGAGGAAGTCGGGACAGTCAACAAGGAAGGAAAAGAACATTGTTGTGCAGCCCAGCCGCTCCCCACTGGCTCAGACAGGATGGACTGCATATATGCATCATCTTTGCCTGTTTCTCACAAGAGTGTAAAGCCATGCAGAGTTATATTTTTAAATTATTTTTAAGGTCTAACATAAAACAGGTTCATTCTTCCTACGTAGCCAAGATCTGGGTGATGGAGAAGTTTGATGGGGAGATAGGAGAGGCAAGGTATTTGGGGAAAGATGACAAGGACCACAGGTCTTGAGAAGCTCAGGCTGCCTAGGTGGGGGATTTGGATGTTCAGGGGAAGAGGAGGTGACACCACAGGTCGTTTCCTTGGTCAACCCAAGCGTAAGCCCAACGTGAGTTGAGGAATAATCAGATGTGCAGACCACCATCACCAGCCACCACACGATGACCACAAACCTCGGCAAAGAATGTGCTCTGCCCTTACAGGCTGTAGGAGAGACAAGGCAGTAAACAGAAAGAGCATCACACACCAGGGCAGGTGCCAGCCTACAGCTCTCATGAACCGGCCCCGCCCTCCCTTTTCGCCCCAGGCTGTAACATCTATGTGCTGGGACAAGAGGACACACAGAGCTCCAGTCCAGATACCAGGGATTTCCATTGGAAAATTAGAAGATGCCGTCCCTGGCTAAAGGGCAGCCTCGCCATTCAGGGACATAGACCATGTCTGCTGGGTGGGACAGGCTGAAAGCTGGTCCCGGCCAGGACTCCTCAGTGCTGGCGGACTCCTCAGTCCCTGCAAGGGGCTGACCTCCACAGCTCTGGGGGGGGCCAGGCCAGGCCATACCTCATGTTTCCATCTCAGGATTCCACACTGGGGCAGTTCTGAGCACCTCTCAGAATGTTACCACCTGGGAAGGGGGTTGCAGTTGTAAGAGGAACCCAATTTGTCTAAACACCAATCTGGGTGATTTGTGTGGCCAGCTTTGGACAAAAACACCCCTTTCCTCTGGCTCCCTCCCCCTGCACGCCCTGTGTATTCTCAGCCTCCTCTGGCCTGGGGGGCCTAGTTGTCTTCCTGTATTCCCATTTGCTCAACTGATCAACGACTTGCAAAAAAATTTCTTTGGGGCCCGGGGGGAAATGGCTTGTGTTTTGATGTTTCCGATACACAGGGATTCTGAAGAGGGGGACCCAGTGCTGGGCTGTCCTTGCCCAGGTTAAAGGGGGCACTTCCATCTCCTCGGGTGCCATTGCCAACAACAGATTATGCTTTGCTAATGATGTTGCCTTTGCCTGGAATGCCCATCACCACTACCACACACACACCTCCACACATATCCCTTCTCCTATACACACTTTCACACACAGGCACAGACAGGCACACACAGGCTCCCACAGACACCCACAGTGTCTTCCATCTTGGCAACTCCTACTCATCCATCAGAACCCAGATCAGTTTCTACCCTCCCTACACAGAAGTAGGCTTGACCCCTGGCCCCTACCTCCAAATGTAACCTTATTTGGAAATGGGGTCATTGCAGATGTAATTAGCGAAGATGAGGTCATTGTGGACTCTTATGGGCCCCTAATCCACATGACAGATGTCCATATGAGAAGAGGAAAGAAACACAGACAGAGAGAGGGGGAATCCTTGTCAGGAGGGCAGACGGCCCCTGACCATGGAGACAGAGGTCGGAGTGACGCATTCACAACCAAGGAAGCCAAGGACTGATGGCAACACCAGAAGCCAAGAAAAGAGGCATGGAACAGATTCTCCCCTGAGCCTTCAGAGGAGGCATGGCACTGCCTCTCTCTTGATCTGGAACTTCTAGCCCCAGAACTGTAAGAGAAAAAAATCTCTATTGTTTTAAGCCACCCAGTTTGTGGTACTCATTAGGACAACTTTGGGAACTTCATACAGCAACCACCCTCAAAACTTACAAGCATAGTTTGTTGGTGCTTCCTTGACATGCCAATCACATTGGATGGTTAGGATTTATGTGCCTAACTTGGGATTCCTTTAAGTACTGCCCACCTGCCATATTACCTAGTATCTCCTAGCACAATGCCTGGCACACAGAGGTGCTTAATAAATACAGAGTGAGCAGATGAATGAGCAATTGAGAAGGTTCATACAAAAGGGAAAAAAATTAAATATTGAATTACAAGTTTAGGAAAGGCAGCCCCCATAGCACAAAGGGAGGGCTGAAAATGACACCTCATTGAACAAATATTCCTATTGTGCTGCAGCCTGACAGGAACGTTTAAAGCATTGCATTAATTTTTATATTCTTCCTCTTTTAGAGAAAGCCAAATTTAGATAAATTTTTACGCTTAAAAAGCAGGTGATTAATGTTCCCTGTTTCTAAATAATGCCAAGGGGAAGAATGCCTCCTGGTTCCAGGCAACCCCAGTTCTGATTTTACACCTGATGTGATGCCATCAATGACTGCATCTCCTTGGCTGCATTCAAAGGTCTAGTGTAGGCCTCCCGGGGTAAGAATCATTCTCATTATGTTCCCACACTTAGAAAAAGGAAATAAACTCTATTTCCAAAACAAATGCTAAGGGGCTATGCAAAAATATAGCCTAAGGGAAATGAGGAGAAATGAACATTTTTATAATAATCCCTTAAAAGGGGAAATGTCACCTTAATTTAATTGGGGCTTTGCTATTACATTTCTTTTCTGTCTGTGACACAGTTAAACTCTATTATCTAAAGCACTGACCCAAGATGAGCTACTTTTTCTCAAAA
The DNA here is from genome assembly GCF_054392235.1 of Sus scrofa. Classification (NCBI taxonomy): domain Eukaryota; kingdom Metazoa; phylum Chordata; class Mammalia; order Artiodactyla; family Suidae; genus Sus; species Sus scrofa. The sequence continues at coordinate 73,649,671 of NC_139393.1, forward strand.
AAAAAAAAAGAAAAAAACCCAAAACCTTCCTGACATCATTTTTCCAGTGTCTTTTGTGAGTCTTTTGGTTCTGAATTAATTATTCAGAGGAAAGGAGAGTGAATCCGAACTTCACTTGGAAGGTTTGGGAGATGAATAGTTTGGAGAGTATATGCAACATTGTAGTATAGATTTATTTCTAGAAAACTTTAAAATATGTTTTGGTGAAAAAAAACATGGAAAGTAAAGGGTGACAAATCCTCACCAGTAGGGACACAGAAAAGAGAAAAGTCTGAGTCCCAGTCACTCAGCAGCACCAGGACACTCCCCCGGGAGGGCTGCTTTTATGCTTCTTGAACTTGAACACCAAGTGGTATATTTGCACTTACTAAAAAGAGGGCTTCACTTTAGAAAATATATTACCTTGTCTGATTTTAAAAATTTCTCATTATATAATTCATGCTGCCCATGATATTTAGAGTTCCATCTTTGGGTATCAAGAGCCTTGAAATCTATTCCCAAACCTGGGGGCTGTAACCTATTATTTTGGATAGAATTCCTCCATCAGTGACGACGTGTTTGCCCTCTCTATGGCTACTGTTTACCAGTGTTTTAAGACAAGGAACTAATCATAGCAGATAGTTGCCATGTAAACACAAGGTAACAGTCTGTTATAGATCTAAGGGGAGTGGAGAAGACATTGCATCAGTATCTGTAGAATATGAAAATGTTTGTTAAAGGGCAATATTAGGGGAAGACATGGTGATTTTTTTGCATTAGGAGATGTATTGCCTAGAATGTTTCCTCCCAAATTAAATAAGCTATCAGGCAACATAGCTTAAAAATTCTTATGAACTTAAAAAATTATTTTAGAAAGTTTATTTACATGTTCATATTTGTACAGTAGTCTTTCTTCTTCATCTTAACCAGTTTCAGGTGTGAACAAGACAGGTAGTTAAGGTTTAGGACATCCATGTGCCTTAATTACTTCCTCTTCTAGGTAATGCAGACTCTGTAGCATGCAAGGGTGGGGGGACCCCAACAACCTGAAGGTCTTCTTCTACTCGTTGGGTTCTGTTCTCATTACAAAATTTAGATAAGAGAAATGCTACCCAACATAGCGTAAATGCCCAATAATATTTGCTGAACAGATGAATAAACAAATATTAAGATATTAGGTAAGTACCTATCTATATTAAGAATAATAAAATACCAAAGAATTGGAGTTCCCGTCGTGGCGCAGTGGTTAACGAATCCGACTAGGAACCATGAGGTTGCGGGTTCAGTCCCTGCCCTTGCTCAGTGGGTTAACGATCCGGCGTTGCCGTGAGCTGTGGTGTAGGTTGCAGACGCGGCTCGGATCCTGAGTTGCTGAGGCTCTGGCGTAGGCCGGTGGCTGCAGCTCTGATTAGACCCCTAGCCTGGGAACCTCCATATGCCAAGGGAGCGGCCCAAGAAATAGCAAAAAGACAAAAAAAAAAAAAAAAGAATCATTCAGTTTGAAATCTCAGGAATTAAGGCCAATAACCAGTTTAACAAAATAAATCAAACAGAACCATGTGGGAGAGTACACACAGGATTAAGTGTATGCTTAAAGAGATAAGTCAGTTGAATTGCTATCAAAATTGCCTCTAAATTGTAGCATTCACCTACATGCTCCACAGTGTTGCTATTGTCACCATCCAAGCATGGGAAGATCAATTAATGATTTTTTTAAGGCAGATCTTATAAATGGGAACCAGAAAGTAGAAACACTTTTACGAAAACCTAAAAAGAAAAGAGAACAAAATATTATAGCAAAAACAAACCAACAAAACCCAACAAGACAAAACAAAAAAGTTCTAGGGAATAAACTCTTTTTATTTATTTATAAAAATCTGTATTTTGTTTTTTCAAATTGGACTCACTTGTTGTTCTTTATATTTTTATAAATCAACTTATTTAACCTATTTATGGAAGTTATAGTGGAATTTTGTATTTAATCATAAAGCTGGGTATTCAACCAAAGGGCCTCCTTCTGTGTGGATAGTAGACGAGACTCTTCTAGAGCCCTTGTGTTCCTACATGTGGAGATCATCCTTTGCACTGTTGGGGGGAGTGTAAGCTGGTACAACCACTGTGGAGAACTATGGCGGTACCTTAGAAAATTATACGTAGACCTACCATATGACCCAGCAATCCCACTCTTGGGCATATATCTGGACAAAACTCTACTTAAAAAAGGCACATGCAGAGTTCCCATCATGGTGCAGTGGTTAACGAATCCGACTAAGAACCACAAGTTTGTGGGTTCCATCCTTGACCTTGCTCAGTGGGTTAAGGATCTGGTGTTGCTGTGAGCTGTGGTGTGGATCACAGATGTGGCTGGGATCCCGCATTGCTGTGGCTCTGGTGTAGGCCGGTGGCTACAGCTCCAATTAGACCCCTAGCCTGGGAACCTCCATATGCCGTGGGAGCTGCTCAAGAAAATGCAAAAAGACCAAAAGAAAAAAGAAGAAAAAGACACATGCACCTGCATATTCATTGCAGCACTATTCACAATAGCCTAGACATGGAATCAACCCAAATGTCCACTGATAGATGATTGAATCAGGAAGATGTAGTATATATACACAATGGAATACTACTCAGCCATAAAAAAGAACAAAATTTGCAGCAACGTGGATGAAACTAGAGACTCATTCTGAGTGAAGTAAGTCAGAAAGAGAAAGACAAGTACCATATGATATCACTTATATCTGGAATCTAATATCTGGCACAAAGGAACCTTTCCACAGAAAAGAAAATCATGGAGATGGAGAACAGACTTGTATTTGTGAAGGGGGAAGGGTAGGGAGTAGGAGGGACTAGGAGCTTGGGGTAAATAGATGCAGAATGTTGCCTTTGAGATGGATTAGCAATGGGATCCTGCTGTGTAGCACTGGGAACTCTAGTCAATTATGATGGAACACATAATGTGAGAAAAAAGAATGTATACATGTGTGCGTAACTGGGTCACCGTGCTGTGCAGTACAAAAAATATATATATAAATAAATTTAAAAAAAAAATGAGGTCTGTCTGAGGAATGAGTACCTTCTATGACCTCCAAAAATATCTGTTTTATTTGCACCTAAACCTATGCCTTTGCCAGAATTTAAACTGATTTCTTGCCACATTAGCATATATTGTTGCAGGGAGAGAAAAAGAAGCTCCTAGTTTTTTTGTCAGAGTATGCTTTAATTGAAAAAAAAAAAAGTGGTCCAGAATCCAGAAGTTTTAAAAGACCTGCTTCAAAACTCATCAAACATAAATAATCCCCAAATTTAACTTTTATTTCCCTTGTGGCTCCCCAGAATTGTCCATAAATAAAGAATAACAAAGAAAAAACATATGTCAATGAAAGAGGCTAGAAATATTATATAAACGTTGTATTCCTCATCTCTATCTCCCTTTCCTACTTTGTTTGTTTTGCCATTTTCTAATCAAACTTGCCGTTTTCTAATATTCTACATGATTTTTAATTTTGTTTATTTTCCTTTGCCCCTTCTAGAAAGTAGGCTCCATGGGGCTCTGGAGTTTTGCACATTTTATTTTCCGTTTAAGCACCCAGCTTAAACAGTGACTGGTCCGTAGTAGGCACATCCTATGTATTTTATGAATTGAATAAGTCTAACAAAGGACTACAAATATCATACCAGCACTTGCAGCTCAGCACCTCAATTTTCTACCAGCATTTTTTTAGAACAGTGTGTGGTGTATGGTGTTTTCTCAAGGACTACCAGGTCATGCTTTACAGAAACAATAAACTAAATAACATTTCTATGGCACTTAAGCAATTTACAAAGAGCTTTCTCTTGCATTGTCTCATTTGATTTCCCAGCAGCCTCTTGGGGAGCTTTTTCCATTCCCACCATGTCACAAAGGAAGTTAGTGTCACTCAGATGGGTGAAAGGATCACCAAACACAGGAGGTGCTAGAGCTTGGACGTCAAGCTGCATCCTTAGAAAGCAAAGTTTATCTACTCTCCCTTCAGAGATTTCTTATTTCTGGATTCTTCTGAAATTTATGCAGGTTGCACACAAGCTGCCCTCCATGCAACATTCTCAGAAATGTCCATTTCAGCAACCAAGACTTACCATGAATGTATCCAGGTCAGATTATTAAATGCTCTATAAGTTCATATAACTCTTACTTGACAACCACGTTCTTGTAGTTATTATTAGACATCGTTTTGTTAAATGAAATAGAGATGGTAATTATCTCTGGTGGTTTCATTTCCTTCCCTTCGTATTCCCCCAACAGTTGATCATAAACGAAATACAGACAGGTTTGAATTGTGCAGATCCACTTACATGCAGATTTTTTTTCAATAAATGCGTACTATAATACTACATGATCTACAGTTGGCTAAATCAGTAGATATATAACTGGGTTATAGAGAGCCAAATGTAAAGTTATATGCAGATTTTCAGCTACAGTGGGAGGGGTCAACGCCCCAACCTCTGTATTGTTCAAAGGCCAACTATAATGCACTATGATGTCAGACACTCTGCTGGACATTGGGTATTCAGTGGTGAGGAAAAAGGGCTTGAGAAAAATGACGCTTTCCATGATGAAACAACTTGCAGTAAACTAAGAATAGAGAGAAACTTCCTCAACTTGATAAAAAAATATCTACCAAAATCCTACAACTGTCATCATACTTGATGGTGAATGACTGGAAGATTTCCCACCAAGATAAGGTCCAAGGCAAGGATGTCCCCTTTCACCTTACCTTCAACCTCACACTGGAAGTTCTAGCCACTGCAATAAGAGAGTAAAGGGACATAAAAGATATAACAATTGGGAAGAAAAATATAAAACTGACTCTGTTCATGGATGACATGACTGTCTACATGGACTATCTAAAAGAATAGATTTAAAAAAACTCCTGAAACTAATAAACAAGTATAGCAAGGTTGCAGGGTACAAGGTTAAGGCCAATCACTTTCCTACGTAATAGCAATGAACAACTGAAATTTGAAGTTAAAAGCACAATATCATTTACATTAGCATCCCTCTAAATGAAATACTTATATATATAAACCTAAAAAATTGTGTACAAAATCTACACGAGAAAAACTATGAAACTCTGATGAACAATATCAAAGAACTAAATTAATTGAGAGATACTCCATGTCCATGGATAGGAAGACTCAATATTGTCAAAATGTCATTTGCTCTCAACTTTGTAGATTCAATACAATCCAAATCAAAATGCCAGCAAGCTATTTTGTGAGCATTGACAGCTGATTCTAAGTTTATATGGAAGGGCAAAAGACTCAGAGTAGGCAGCATAGTATTGAAGGATAATCACAATGTTAGAAGATTGACAACTTTGTACTTCTTCAAGCACAAGACTTCAAGACTTCATGTAAATCTGTAGTATCAGGACAGGGTGGTACTGGTGAAAGAACAGACAGATTAATGGAGCAGAATAGAGAGTTCAGAAATAGACCTTCATAAATATAGTCAACTGATCTTTGACATAAGACCAAAAGGCAAGAAAATAGGGCAAAGAGGAGTTCCCATCGTGGCTCGTGGGAATGAACCCGACTAGTATCCATGAGGACACAGGTTCGATCCCTGGCCTCGCTCAGTGGGTTAAGGGTCCAGTGTTGCCGTGAGCTGTGGTGTAGGTCGCAGATGAGGCTTGGATCCTGTGTTGCTGTGGCTGTGATGTAGGCCAGCAGCTGTAGCTCCAATTCCACCCCTAGCCCAGCAACTTACATATGCTGTAGCTGCAGCCTTTAAAAGAAAGAAATGAGCTATCAAGCCATGAAAAGACCTGAAAGTTAAATTGCATATTACTAAGTGGAAGAAGCCAGTCTGCAACTACATGACACTCTGGGAAAGGCAAAATTATGAAGACAGGGGAGGGATAACTACGTGGAGCATAGAGGGTTTTTAGAGCAGGAAAGTACAATGTATGATTAATATAATGGTGAGTGCACTCATTATACATGTGTCCAAACCCACTGAATGCACAACACCAAGAGTGAGCCCTCATGTAAACAATGGACTTTAAGGGATAATGATGTGTCAGTGTAAGTTCATCAGTTATCACAAACGCATCTCTCTACTGGAGGCTGTTGATAATGAGGGAGGCTATCCATGTTTCGGGGTGGGGAGTATATGGAGAATCTCTGTACTTTCTTTTTAATTTTGCCATGAACCTAAAACTCCTCTAAAAAAAAATAACAAAGGTTTAATACACACACACACACACACACACACACACACACACACACACTCAGAATCTGACAGTTTCATTTCTATCTATCAGTGTTTCAGCACTTCCTCCAATGTCCTCAGCAAGAGATATATTAGGATAGAAATTTTGCAAAAACAAGATTTTTCTGCTTTCATAGTGTTCTAAGTAAACTCTAGCTGGCCAAAGCCAAGCGTTTTACTGTGTTCCGAAGGCTTTTTGTGTCCCTGAATGAACTCATGAATGCGAAATGACCATGTAATTGTCTTTTGCATTTAAAACTCTCCATCTTTCCTGGGGTTCATCGTTGTGATTGTGAAAAGGTCAAGTGAGAAGGTCTAAAAATGGGGCTAATGGTCTTCCTTTTACCCTACTCTGCTCTCCTCCCCTTAATGACTGGACCACCTCCTCCAGTGCATGTGCTTAAGAGGTGCTTCCTGCTGTCCTGAGCTGCTGACTCGGCCGTGTTCTGGAAGGTGCAGAGCTGCACCATTGACGTGACCCTTCAGCATGGAACCCCCGTAGCACATTCAGTTTCATGACTTTGATCCCAATGAGGTGACTTCATTTTAGCACATTTTTTGGAAGCAGAATCCAATTGCCAATATAAGAAGTCTCTGGTGGTTCTTTACTGTCAGTGCAGCCACATCCTAACAACAACGACCTAAATCATTAGAACGCCAAGACTAAAGTTCGCATAATTTTTTTTTTTGGTCTTTTTGCATTTCTTGGGCCACTCCCACGGCACATGGAGGTTCCCAGGCAAGGGATCTAATTGGAGCTGTAGCCGAAGGCCTACACCACAGCCACAGCAACGCGGGATCCGAGCCGCGTCTGCAACCTACACCACAGCTCACGGCAACGCTGGATCCTTAACCCACTGAGCAAGGCCAGGGATCAAATGTGCAACCTCCCGGTTCCTAGTTGGATTCGTTAACCACTAAGCCACGATGGGAACTCCAAAAGGTTGCATAATTTTAACAGCAGCTATTCTGGTCATTCCAACACTACATATCAGGGTCATCTGACCCTTTTCTGTGACTAGGGTGTTAGTTTCCTTATTTGCCCAAGATCAACCTAAATTCTTTGTACTAGGTGACAGTTAAAGGTTACATGTGGCTTAAGGATGGTATTTAAAGTGTGTGTATGTTATTAATAATTATCACTCAATGACTGGTTCATTGAGTGCCAATTAAGAACCAGCCACTGTGTGAGATATCTTATCTTACCTGGGCTATCTCATTTAAAACTCCCAGTAATAATTATAGAACAGAATTACCACTGGTGTAAAGAGCTTGCCCAGGTCTGCAGAGTGGAAATGCTGAAATCCAAATGTAGCTTAGCCCATTCTCGAGCATTACACGGGACTGCCTCTACACTCCAATTCTAGGATGTTCTAAAGAGTTCAACCATGCCTATTTTATTCTAATATTAGGAAATACATAGCACTTAGCAATCACCATAAGCCAGGCACTATTATTGCTTGCATATTATCTCATTTAATACCCATAAATAAGTAGGTGCCATTATTCTAATTGGGGAAACTGAAGCATTCAGTGGTTAAGGAGCTTGCTCAAAGATCCTTGCACACAGCTTGCAACATACAGAGTGAGAATTTGAGATGTGACTAGTATCAGAGGACTTGCTGATAATCACTACATTATATCAGCTTCTCAGCTTAATAAATACCTGTGAAAATAATTTTGCAAAACGGTTGGAAGTGTAAAAATTCTCTTTGAAATTACGTAAATGTATCCGTGTATACATACACTACACGACACCCACACACAATTTGTGTTCTTAAGACCCTTTCTTGAAGTCTTCGCCATATGAATCACTTACGGTTTTGCCCTGCCAAATACATCCCTTCTGCCTACAGAGAATACATCTAGAATTGCCCCCCTTTTCCCACCAGACAAATCTACACAGATTTTTTTGGACACCAAACCAAACAGGATGGGAAAAAGAATCAACTGTGTGCCATTTATTTTTAGCCTGCCACATCATTTCCATTGGTACCTTCCAGGATGAGGGAGGAGAGCTTATTTTGGTGGCACCCAGCATCACAGACAAAGATGCAAGCGCAAGGTGTTCAGGGCACAGCCTGACACTGAGTCACTGTGAACTCTCAATCCAGTCCCACTCCCGTCCAGTGCCCTCCACCGTGTGGCCCTGGGCACATTCCCATTCTCTGTTTTGTTCTCCACATCAAGTGCTAGCAATTTATTTAGGGCAGAGCTCTGATTTGGATGTCAAATAAAACTGATTGATTTTACGATTCTGTAAAGGTTACCTCAAAAGGTGAAACGATTCCTGCTGCAGAAGAGCACCCATAAATCCAAGCTATTTGTGACAAATCTTGTCCTTCTGTGGGAAGATGGATTCGCGGATCTGCATCTAATCTAGAAGCAATGCAGATTTTTCCACGGGACATGGCTTAGGAGCTCCTGCTCCTTAGGGATCAGGGAAGCTGATGTATATGGTTAAAGGCAAATTTGTTGTCAGTTGTTCCTAGAGTAGCACGATGCGAATGAAGATGAAATCACCATGCCCTTCCATCAGCCACAGGAAACAACACATCTCACACCTGTTAGTTACCTTCCTGCTCATTGGTGAGGGGCCCTGGAATGTGTCACCTGCAAATGATCGAGAAGGTCCATGTGTGACTCGAAAGCTTCCAACTCTTCTAGCTCTTCCAAAACTCAAACCAGGGCGAGGAGTTTTCTTGTTGGATGACATAGGTTGGGTGCTCACATAAATCTCATGAAATCTTTGCTGCATCTTCCATTTCTGTATATTCTCAAAACTCTTTGGGATTCTTGGCCCAGCCAATGGAGGATGGGAGTCTGGGAGATGATGACTATGGCAGAAAAGTGAGGGAGGAAAAGGATGTTTGTGTGTGTGTGTGTGTGTGTGTTTGTATGCACACATGTGCACTTACATGTAAAAGCACGGTATCTGTGGGTGGGTGGGCTGCGGTGCATGCTGCTTTACAGTGAGAGGCTCCATGACCATGTTTACTTATTATGCCAGTCGTGTCCTCGCATAGCTTCCAAAGGGGAGACAGTCGGGAAAACCGGAAGTTACTCAAAGGCACGTTGCGAGGAAAGGGGATGAAGCCACAGCTTATGTGCCAAGCAGCACGTCATGCTCTTCAGGGGAGTCCCCCCTCTCGTGGGCAGAAGTAACCACAGGGCAGAGAGTGCAGTTCCCCTCTGCAGGAGTGAGGCTGAATGACATCAAGAGCAAATGATGGCAGAGTAACGCTTCCAGCTTGGTCTTTTGGCTGAAGTTGCTGCCCTTTATTCCTCTCGATTCCTGCTCTCATCCACCTGGCTCAGATTCTTATTGCCAGTCGCCAGCATGCCCTGCTCTGTCTTTAGTCCTTATGGCCTAATCAGACTGGATCAATAGTCCAGATGCACCATGTTGCTATTCTTTCATTCCTAGGAGCGCCCCCAGAGGACCCTGCGATCTGGCCCTTGCACTTTCGAGCCTCCTTTTAGGTCACCCTTCACCCTCCCCCATGGCCTCCGCCTTGCAGATGCCCACATGCAGCCACATATGTCTCACCACCACCCTAACTCTCCCACCACCTGCTTCTGGAATGTCTGCCCCCTCCCTCCTTGCCTGGCTTACGTAGAAACTTCCAGAGCTTAGCTGAGACCTCAGTTCCACCAGGAATCGCGCATGATTCCCAAGTTGATTGATGTAGGGATCCTCCTCTCTCTTTCCATAGCATCCCCTATATTCCTGCGCCATAAAAAATTTCCCACATTATGACACAATCGCCTTTTTCGATCATCTGTCTCACGAGTTCTAAGCTCTTGAAAGGCAAGGGCCAAATGCTCCATGTCTTTGTCCACACCGGGCTTTGTATGCCATGCCTCTAATAAAGTCAGTTTTTAAAACTTCCTCTTCTCTGTTCTGTATAAAACACATAGAAAAGGGAGATAATAGGTCGAGTGGGAATGTCGCTAATGTAAGCAGCTCCTGGAATGACACTGGAGGGTGGGCAGGGGCCATGAGGGAAGAGAGGCTACAAGAGGGAATGAACGGAAGGGCATGAGCAGGGAACAGCTTCAAATCGCACCTCTGCAGCCACGTACCTTCCGTGTGCTGTATGTACCCAGTTCCTTCTGATTTTCTCTGGTCACATGGAAGCGCTGGCCCTTCACCTCTAGGTCCTCTTCTCTTCTTCCTCCTGATATCCTCATTGTGTCGACTGCCCCTCTCACCTCCTGAATTCTCAACTGATCGAGGCCTCCCATCAGAATTTCACACGCTCCAGCCTCGATGCTTCCGGGTAAAAAAGGTGTGTTTCAAATATCCTTTATTTTCACTCTCCAAATCCCTAAGAATAAAGGGACACAGGAGTTCCCACTGTGGCAGAGTGGAAATGAATCCAACTAGTATCCCCGAGGATGGGGGTTCAGTCCGTGGCCTCGCGCAGTGGTTCAGGGATCCTGCGTTGCCATGAGCTGTGGTGTAGGTCAGAAACATGGCTTGGATCCCACATTGCGATGGCTGTGGCGTAGGCTGGCAGCTGCAGCTCCAGTTCGATCCCTAGCCTGGGAACTTCCATATACCACAAGTGCGGCCCTAAAAAGAAAATAAAGGGGGGGACACAAATGGTGCAGACTGATCAGTACATAGAAAAACAGGACAGAAATCTACACTGGATGAGAAATGGCAACCAAGCTTTGAAGCTGGAAGGAGGATGTGGAAATGGCCCTTGATAGCAAAGGAAAAATCTACTGAAAGCTCTGTGTCCGCATAGGGAAATGCTAACGTGATGCTGATTTGTGCTGTAAACCCCAAGTTATATCAAGGAATTGGAGGTCTGAGGTACCTCAGAAGGCAGGTTTATAAGGTATGATCGAAGATGAGATGGGTTATGTAAGGAGCAAACTCCTAAATCTCACCACCCACTTTGCAACCAATTCATCACCCTGCCTTAGCATGAGAAGGTTTGTTGGGGGGAAAGTGTTTTGAAGTAGAGTCTTTCCAGCTTCAGAAACATGGCAACCAGTGGAAAGAAGTGGTGAATCACCCCCATTGAAAACAAGAGGATTCAGTGAGAGGCCGGAGACTGACCCTGATTTCTCAGTCCCTTCTCCCCCTAACTCACAGGTTACTGGCAAGCAGACTTGGGTCTTTAGAAAGGAGGCTGAGAATTCTCCTGTTGAGAAATTGACTGCTGTGGTAGCCACAGAGGCACGGGCACATAACTAGAGATGGATCCCAGCATAAGCTTGCTGTGGATGCACTGGGTCAGACAGGGGAGGAAAGAGACTACTCACCACAGAAGCTGGAAGATTCAGCCAGCACGTGCCAGGAGGAGCAGCAGTGCACCCCAGGGTTAGACTTTGAGAGTGACTGATCAGGGGGGCCAGAATATAAAGCTGGATAAGCAAGCATACACTGATTTCAGGGTACTTTCTTGGGAGATGGGATTAAATACTCTGGCTAGGATCCCAGGGATTGGAGCAAACTTATTGTTGGAAAAGCCTGGGAAGTTCCCCCTTGTGGCTCCGTGGTAATGAGCCCAACTACTATCCATGAGGATGTGGGTTCCATCCCTGGCCTCACTTAGGAGGTTAAAGGATCTGCCATTGCCATGAGCTGTGGTGTAGGCCAGCAGCTGCAATTCCAATTCAACCCCTAGCCTGGGGACTTCCATATGCCTCTGGTGTGGTCCTAAAAAAAAAAAAAAAAAAAAAAAACAGAAAAGAAAAGCCTGGATATGCTTGTCTCACACTGAGAAAACCTGACACGCCAGTATTCCTCTGGCAGATGGTAGGGGTGGCGTGGAAAGTGCGGGAATGTAGACCTGCAGGAGTAGATACCTTCACGAGGCCCAAAGGCCCTCATGAGGTCTGTTCCCCTGAAGAGGGCTCCAAGGATGCAGCAGTCACTCAGGCCATCAGGAACCCACTGGCGAGAGAATAAACAGCATCATCAAGAAGCGTCACTTGTGCTGCATAAGAATTTGCAAATGCTTTGGAGGGAAAAGTCCCAAAGAATGGCAGGTCCACCTGAAAATGTACCTCTTCTCTCATGGGTCTTGTGCCCTCAAGTCCTGGATGATTTAGTAGCCTTGCGATACTGCTCATCAGATGTTTTATGTATATTGTCATATTTTTTAGTTGTACTTCATGTAGGATGAGGCTGCAAGGAATCACGTTGCCGCTACAGAACCAGACATCTCTCTAGCTTAAGTACTTAAAAAGCTTGCTTTTATACCCAAATTTGAATATGAACCCATAAGTAAAGAATATGAATTGATAATCAATAAATAATGAAAATGAATCAAAATTCTAGTCTTCATAGACAATTGAGAAAATTGACTAACTTGAGAGGCAGATAGAGAACAAACAATAAAGGGAAAACAGACCGAGACAAATGGATATGAAGCAGGAGGCAAAAGAATAAACACATATAGTATCCTTATCAGAGAAATAAGAGAAGCTATTGCTGCCCAAAAAAACCCCCTTCCGTCAGGATATCAGTAAAATGGAACATCTGAAGAATAAATAGAAGCTTTTGAAATTTAGACATCAGTATTTCTAAAACACAAACCAGTAACTCTATAGAAGTTTAGAAGATGAAGTCCGGGACAAAGCAGAACAAAAAGATGAAAAAGAAAAGGCAAATAGAAGGAAAAAAAAAATAAGAAAATAGGGGGAGTTGCCACTGTGGTGCAGTGAGCTAAGAATCCAGCTGCAGCAGCTCAATTGGCTGCAGAGGTGTGGGTTTAATCCCCGGCTCAGCACAGAGTGGGTTAAGCATCCAGTGATGCTGCAGCTCTGTTGTAGGTCACAGCTATGGCTCACATTCAATCCCTGGCCTGGGAATTTCCATTTACCACGGAGTGGCCAGGGAAAGAAAGAAGAAGAAGAAGGAAGGAAGGAAGAGAAAGAAAGGGAGAGAAAGAAAAGAGAAAGAAAGAAAAACAGAAAGGGAAAAAGAGAAGAAAGAGCAGGAGAAAATAGAGCATCAATTCATTAGGTCCACTGTTTCAGAAGTAGGAGACAGAAAGAAAGGAGAGAAGAAAAGTATCAAAGAAATGAAAGAAATATTTTTCCAAAATGAAAAGCTGTTTTTAGAAAATACCTGAACAAACACAATGACTGAAAATATAAACAAGACACATTATCCTTTAACTTCAGAATGTAAGAATAAAAAGCTCATCTCCAAAAGTTCCACAAATATTAAGAGTGTCAAAATAAAGGATCAAGAATGAGAATGGCATTGGAATTCCCAGTTACAATTTTGAGATCTAGAAGAAAATAGAATAATGTCTTCAAGTTCTAGAGGAAAATTATTTCCCACCTAGAATTCTCCAAGAAAAACTATTAATGAAGTATGAGCATAGATTACACCCACTTCCAGACAGTTGAAATCTCAAAAATTCGCCTCCTGTGCCTTTGTTCTTAGAAAGATACTGGAGAAGTTGCACTACCAAAATGACAGAGTAAACTGAGAAAGTCAAAGACAGAATCTAGGAAACAAGGGCTCCAACCGAGAAAGAAGCTGTGGGAATTAATCCATAGGATTCTGGCAGAGAAAATGCCAGGATGCCAGCCCTCTTGGCATCAAGAGAGAACAGCCAGGGTGGATTGGAGCAGAAGAATAGAGGATGACAATCAAAGACATTTCAATAACAACTGCGTAAAGGGACCTGATTTATTTCTGCGTTTGACTATATGAAGAGGAAAATACAATTCTCTTGGAAAAGTTGGGAGGGGAATTAATGATCAGCACAGAGAAATGTAATGGAAAAACAAACTATTTCAAGAAAGAAAAGGCAGTAACATGAATAATAATTATGTAGTGAACACTGGATATTTATTAAATAAAAAATTTGGTTATAGAACCATTTGGGGAAAATGAAAGAAATACATATGTGGGTACATGGGTTTTCTCTAAGAGTGCTTCCGCCTCTTCCTTCCCAGTAGGGAGTCAATAGAAATGTCCCACATGAACCATACTTGGAAACACAACAGCAAATATCAACATAAGCAGCGAAAGCATTGTGCATGTGTCTAGGAAGTAAGTCTCGGAGATGTAAGATTGACGTAGGAAAATTACAGTTCTTTTTATCAGCCTTTGAGCCATTTGACTTTAAAACTTTGTACATGTATTGCTTTGAAAAAAAACACATCGATGTAACTGAAGACTAATCACTTAGGCCATACAGAAGAGCAAATGAGTAATTCAGAAACATTAAAGCAGGTACCAGTCTCTCTCGTCTCAAAACAAAGACCCCCAGAGACCTTCCTGGATGTTATGGGTTCTTGAACTTTCTGCTCCATTTCCTTCTCCTCTTTAGCAGGGCTTTTCCTCACTGTCTCCACTTCTCACTGGCCACTTAATGACCCCTCCCCTTGCTTCCTGGCTTCTCTGGGGTTCAGTGCCCAGAATTCCCTCTCCTTTTTTGACAGTGTTAGCAGACTCCTCTGTTGGCTTGCTTACCATGACCCCTCCTACCCTGTGCGCCCTCTGCTCATTCCTTATCTCCTTATCCCTGCAAAGCTTTACTTTTTGAAAACGTGGTACAGCAGTGTGCTCAGAAAACCTCTCCCAGTCCCTGTGACTTAGTTCCCCGGGTGGTTTCCTGGACTGAGTTTCTGGGGCTGACCCTTCAGCACTGAGTCTTCTTGCTTCCTTGGACTTAAATTCCAGATTCGCCCGCTTCCTCACCTGCTCTCCTCAGATATGCGGTCACCAGCATACAGGCATACAGTGGAGTCAAGCATGAGTGCAGAGCTATCCAAATCCTGCGTTGCGGGAGTTTCTGTCATGGCTCAGTGGTTAGCGAATCTGACTAGGAACCACGAGGTTGCGGGTTCAGTTCCTGGCCTCACTCAGTGCATTAAGGATCCGACACTGACATGAGCTGTGGTGTAGGCCGGCGGCTACAGCTCTGATGAGACCTCTAGCCTGGGAACCTCCATATGCCGAGGGAGTGGCCCTAGAAAAGGCAAAAAAAAAATATATATATGTATCCTGCGTTGCTATCTTTAATCAACACTAATCTCTTTCCCGCTAATTCGGTTTTCTCTTCTGTCTTGATTGTTCAGCGCCAACAATCTCTGTGTGTGTCTCTGTTCATCTCAACTACTCCTTCTTTCTAGTATAATATTTCATAGAAATTGCAGCAAATTCTCCCTCTCAGAAGAATTACTCAAAAGTCAGCAGCTGGAGTTACCTGATGGCTCAGTGGGTTAAAGATCCAGCATTGTCACTGCTGTGGCTCTGGTTACTGCTGTGGCACAGGTTCGATCCCTGGCCCAGGAACTTCCTGCATGATTACGTATACATGGGAGAATCATATGTATAAGCCAGGAAGAACAATTTAATGAAAAAAATAATTGCTTAACTGGAGTTCCCGTCGTGGTGCAGTGGTTAACGAATCCAACTAGGAACCATGAGGTTGCGGGTTCGGTCCCTGGCCTTGCTCAGTGGGTTAAATGATCTGGCATTGCCATGGGCTGTGGTGTAGGTTGCAGACGTGGCTCGGATCCCACGTTGCTGTGGCTCTGGCTTAGGCTGGGGGCTACAGCTCCGATTCGACCCCTAGCCTGGGAACCTCCATATGCCACAGGAGCGGCCCAAGAAATGGCAAAAAGACCAAAAAAAAAAAAAGTCAGCAGCTCATGTGTCTGGAAGTCAGGCTACTTCTCTTCTTAGTCACAGGGAACTTAGGAAGATGTCTTCTGTTTCCAGCACGTCCATAAAATTCCTTCCCTTTAGTTATGACCTGAGATGAGCATCTTTCTATTTGGAAGATGTATTTTGGCAAATACTTCTCATTGCCCTGCTGTTCCCTCCCTCTACCTTCTCGGGAGTCCTCTTCAATCTGCCATCATCCTCTGCCAAATACCCAATGGGATTCCCTCTCTGCCCAGATACCCATTTGTGTTTCTCCTGCCACACAGTGGGAAACACCTGTGTTTGACAATTTCACGCCCACAGTTGGGTACCTCTCAGAAGGCACATTGGCCTTCCCTGAGTGGAAGGTAGATGTCCATTGTCCAGTGTATGCCTTCTTTTCCGCCTTTATGTTCCTCCTAATGGTATTTTTTAAGGATGCAAAAGGAAAAATACTGCCCTTTGGATGGTAATTTCTGATCTTTGCCGAGGTGGATGGTGTGTACCTGCCTTCTGATGTGAGTAGGAGGGAGAATTTATTGTCCTAGCTCCTCTGGTATTGCCATTTTTTTCCTCAGTTGTTGAATTGCTTGCAGAAAAGGGCTTGTAGGTGAGTGAGCTAATTGTTTGGCCGGCACAGGAATCAGACAAGTGGATATGAAACCAGATCCTCAGTCTCTTTTCTTCCCTGTGCTTTGGTCTAATCAGTCTTGTGAGGGGCTAAAACTAAGGCTTTTAAAATGCAGCTAGAGATTTCAGAGATGGATTAAAATAGCACTGCTTAAATGACCATTACAGATCATCTGATCTGAACCAAGCAGGTTAAAAATGAGGAAACTGAGGCTCATCCAATGGAATTATCTTTCCCATGGTTGGTTAGGGAGGAAAAAAAAAAAAAAAAAAAAGACTATTCTCATATTCATGATACCATGAGGCTTCTCCTTCCTGTAAGGTCGAGAGAGCGTCAGCTAGGAAAATTTAAACTGCCATTCACTGGATCCTGTTACACAGCTCTTCCTGATGCTTTGATCAGAATTGAGAGTCCCTCCCTTTTTTTTTCCTTTTTTCTTTTTAGGGCCGCACCCTCGGTGTATGGAAGTTCCCAGGCTAGGGGTCGAATCCGAGCTGCCGCTGCCGGCCTACACCACAGCCACAGCAATGCAGGATCTGAGCCACATCTGTGACCTCTACCACAGTCCACAGCATGGCCGGATCCTTAACCCACTGAGTGGGGCCAGGGATCGAACCCATATCTTCATGGATACCAGTCATTAGTCAGGTTCGTTACCACTGAGCCACAGCAGGAACTCCCCCGTCTCTTTTCTTAGAGACATAACAACAGTCAGCTCAACGCTGTGTGCTGGTCCCTGCCCTCCGTGCTGCTTTGCCCTCACCTTTCCCTCTCTGACCAGTGAGGGATCTCCAGCTGCTGTCCTGATGGCCTCCAGTGTAATCCCTCCCTTGCCTGCATTCCCACCTCATCCCTGAAGCTGCTCCTCCACCGCCCATCCCCAGCGACCGTCCTACCCCCCAATTCCTGCCTCTCCTCCATTGCCATCATTTCACCTCCTTTCTGCACTTGGCATTAATGCCTTAGGCCTTCATCTCTTCCCTGAGTCAGATCCTTCTGAATTCTTTGGGATGTCACTTTTGAAAGTACTTTTTAAAATATATTATAAAAGCCTGAGAATTAGAGAAAAGGGCCAAAGTATGATTTGTGTTCTCTAGTGAAACGGTTATTCATTTGATATATTTCCTTTTGGTCCATTTTCACATTTCCTATATGTTACCCCAATTATTTTTTGTGTTCCTACATATTTTCCATGCTTTTAATCATGAAAGCGGAGGTTGGGGGAATGTACTTTGAAGACAGAATGGGCCACAAGCCAAGAATGTAGGCAGCTTCTGAAGCTGGAAAAGGCAAAGAAAGAGACTTTGCCTTGGTATCTCCAGAAGGAATGCAAATCTGCTGACCCCTTGACTTCAGTGTGCAAAGTTCTGGACCTCCAGCCTCCAGAATTGTAAGATAATAAATTTGGGTTGTTTTAAGCCACTAAGTCTGAGGTAATTTGTTACAGCAGCCAAAGGAAACTAATACAGTCTTCTTCCATGTTCATAGTCCAAATCCCAGGAGCTCCATACAAAAAGCCTAAGGCTTTGTTCTAGTGACTTCGGGTTTCCTTGTGAATCTACCTCCCACCTGCAAGGTCATGGCTTCTTCTCATGTTGCTGCATTTGCTTCATGCCTTGGCTTTTTCTCTATATCCAACCCTTTTGGCTTTGGATTAGTGGACTGGGTTGACTTCTAGCTTTCTTGATAAATCAACTTCTATTTCTAATGATTTATTATAGTTGATTTACAATGTTCTGTCAATTTCTGCCATACAGCAAAGTGACCCAGTTATATATTTACATGCAGTCTTTGTTCACATTGTCCATCACAACTGATTAGATATGGTTCCCTGTGCTGTACAGCAGGACCTCATTGCTTATCTATTCCAAATGCAATAGTTTGCATCTACTAACCCCAGATTCCCAGTCCCTCCAGCAGTTTTTTTTTTTTTTTTTTTCCTCTTCCATATCTGGCCTCAGTACCTAGAATCCCAGGTCAAGAACAGCAGTCTGAGGCCAGCACTTTTCCAAAAGGGAAGATTAGACAAGAGTTTCCAGATACGTAAGACATAGACAATGTACTGTTATCCCAGGACTTTCCTGAGCTCTAGAGCCATATGTTCAATAACTCACTGGGTATGTCCACCAGGATGCACCCATAGGTACTTAAACTCAACGTGTCCAAAAGTGAACTCACTCTTTTCCACGTCCTGTCCTTTCTCTTAGATTCCCAGTCCTGTTGCTGGCAACGCACAGTCATCTCATCCAAAAAACCTCGAGGTTATTTTGGGTCCCTCCATCTCCCTTTGTGGTGTATACATCACCCCATGCTCCAAAGTGGGGAACTGCCTGGTGTTTACTTTGGAACCCTTAGAGCTCACCGTCCATCAAGGCTATAATGGTAGTAGACTTTAACTGTTCTTCTAGTATAATGGAGCTATCATTAGTCATTATTTTTAAAAATTGTATGTAAGGAGTTCCCACTGTGGCGCAGCAGAAACAAATCTAACTAGTATCCATGAGGATGCAGGTTCGATCCCTGGCCTCACTCAGCGGGTTAAGGATCATGAGCTGTGGTGTAGGTCACAGACGCTGCTCAGATCTGGTGTAGGCTAACAGCTGTAGCTCTGATTCGACCCCTAGCCTGGGAACCTCCCTGTGCCACAGGTGCACCCCTAAAAAGGCAAAAAAAAAAAAACCCTTGTATGTAATATTGATATATAAATAAGTGTAGTTTTAAAATTGATTAGTCAATTAATCCAACAGGCCAGAGTGAATATCTTCCCATATGCAATGCATAGTCCCCTAACTCCACAGGCCCTTCACTGGTCAGGCTCTTTCCTCTCCAACTACGGGTACTTGCAAATTCTTCTGGAGGTCACAGAGAATCATGCTTTTAAGATTAAGCTTGTATTATAGAAAGTGGTCATTTCTTTTTCAGTTTACTCTGATAATAGCATTGAGAATGATCGCCGTGTCCTACGGTGTAGCACAGGGAACTGTATCCAGTCTCTCGGGATAGACCATGATGGAAGATAATATGAGAAAAAGAGTGAGTGTGTGTGTGTGTGTGTGTGTGTGTGTGTGTGAGTGTGAGTGTGGGAGAGAGAGACTGGGTCACTTTGCTGTATAGCAGAAATTGACACAACACTGTAAATCAACTATACATTAATTTTAAAATTGTAAATAAAATAAAATGATCCCTGTGGAGTTTTCTGATGGCCTAGCAGTTAAGGATTCAGCAGCTTTGTCACTGCTGTGGTGCAGGTTCAATTCCTGGCCCAGGAACTTCCCCATAACAAGGGTGAGGCCAAAAATAACTGATCAAGTAAAAAGTAAAATGACCACCACAAATCAAATAGGCATTGATATGGTGATCAATGTAAGAAAGGGTAACCTCCCATGCCTGTCACTGCCAGGGCTCAGAACGTGTTTCCGGGTTTGGAGGTACTGAAATTGGATCCCAGGGGCTCCCCAAGTGGCCACTCAATGACTTCATTTTGTAGGGACCCATTCACTGTCTTTGCCTCATTTTTACCCTCAATGAAAAGGGTAAGAAGTCTATCCCCAAAGGATTCCCTGTCCTGGGCACTTTGTCTTCCTAGGGATGAGATTCCCAAAGATCCGACCTCATTTTTACTAACAGATGTCCCTTGAGAGCTTCGAATGATGTACACCCCATGTGCTTTCTGGAGTGTAGACTAGAGGCTGTGTAATCTTGTTTCCAAATGGGATCCAGCCTTATTGTTTTTCTGTTTATAAATATATATATATTCTCATTGCCAAGAACTGAAGGTAAGTATAAACTAAGAGATGTAAAATAAATGCCATCTTAAATCCACCACTGGGATTTAGTTTCTGCTTACATTTGGTTCATGTTTTTCAGAATGTTGTGTAAGTAGCAAGGAATTCAAAGGCTCTGGTCTGTGCCAGAGGGCGGGGGAGGGGGAATGAAACAGAGGAGCTAAAAGTTTCAAAAATTGGAGACGCACCCTCTGACTTGTGCTGTGGAAGCAAACATAAGGAATCAGAGCCCAGAGCCACACGTCATGTCCCCTAATATAATTAGAAAGCCAGACCTATCTGTTTCTTCCTGGCATTGGGAACCTTGATACCACGCAGTATGCAGCTTTAAAAAGAAAAAAACAGAAAGTAACTGACACAATAGCTTTCCTTAAATGCACAGAGGACTAAGATATTAGTCCCTAGCCCATGAAGAATTGATGAAGCCCTTGATTTCCTAGAAAAATCTGCTGGGGAACAATTGTGTTTCTCATCACCACCGCCGACAGATTCATGCCCAGAGCAAGGCTGCTTTAGGTTGCAGAGGGAATATTTTCCCTAAATTCACCCACAGAGTAATTGTCCTTAAATTGAATCTACCAAAGGTGAGAGGATCCTTCGGAGGCTCTTGGGCTGACAAATGACTCTGCTGCCACCATCGTTAAGGAGACAGGGAAATTCCCTCACCTCGCCAGATCCCCTGCATGGTGGGGCTAGAAATCCAGGTTCAAGACCCCCACAGGATGCTTCCCACAATACCATCCTGACAGCGGGCATAAGGGCAACTCCAAGATGCACAAATATCAGGAATTATCACCCCTCCTGGGGCCGTAATCATAGCCATCATCTCAGAGGGCTGGCACTTCCTGGGACGCCCACACTTGCCGCTCCTCCTGTGTTTCTGCCTAGATCCCAGAATCCCCATCGGCCACGCACATATGGAAATGCACAATACTTGCTCCTTAACTGGATCTACTGGTTCTTAGAGCTTTCTGAGTCAGTTGGCTAAGGGAAGCACGCATGTGTATGCAGCTGATGCAGGTGTCATTTCCCCAGAACGCCAACATCCATGAAAACCAAGCCAAAAGGCCAAGAAAAGGGATGCAAAAATACCACCGCTGTCGATCCGCGGGCCCGGGCTTCCTTGGGCATGCGCACCAGCCTCCTCATCGTGAAGTCCTGTGTTCTCCAGGGCTTGACGCCTGTCGGTCTCTTCTGGCTCATCGCACAGTCCCATCCCCATCCCACTTCCCCCAGCCCGAGCCTCACTGGCTTCTTCGTTGTCGGCCACCATTACCGGAAATTCCTGGAAGAGCCCTGCCATCCCAGGCCTTTGTGTCACCGCTCACACGAGCTCATCTCTCCCTCTGGGACTCTGCTGTCCCCGTCTGCTAATGACTCTCATCCTGTAGACAGCGGTTGCCTCCCTTGACCTAGGAAGCCATATCCTACCTCCACAGTAAGCAGTGTGTTCCACGCCCCTTGGGGTCACCCCAGCAAACCCTGTCTGCGGAGTTCTCGGGCTCTGTTTAGTTGCCAGGGTCCCTCACTGTGGAATTAACGGCCTGTGTCTTCTACCTCTGTTTTACAGGTAGTCGGTACCTGGTAGAACTCAGTGAGCGCCTAGTGCAGAGAAGAGGGAAGGAGGGGAGGGAGGGAGGGAGTTAGTTCAAGCTGGTATCAGTGTACTTCGGCTTTGTTGAGATGAAACTGGGTATTTTGGTAGGAGAGGAAGCCAAAGCGTTCTGTTTCTAAGGGGAAGGACACACATATGTTAGTGTGTACGCACACATGCATGTATACATGTAAGCACAGATGTGTATGTTTATGCATGTACATGTATTTACATGCACGTGCATGAGTGTAGGGGCACGTGTGTATGCATGTTTCTGTGTGTCTGTCAACGTGTATATATGCATATATATACACACACGGATGCATGCAGGCGTACGTACCTGCTCTGGCCTTCCTGGCTGACCTAGCAGCGTATCTGCACAATCCCATGGTGCACACTAATGAAATTAATATGATGACAACTTAAAGGGACAGATAAGGACTTTTAACCAATTTTCAGCAAATAGTTATTGATGTTTACCTTTGACACCACAGGCCCAGCATGCACAGTGGATGATGCTGTGTGGGCCACCTGCTACCTTGTGCTTCTTCCATCGTGCCGGACCACAAAGCCGACAGAGAATACCTGATATGTATTTTATCGTTTGGTCTGTGTTTGGGCAAAGGAGTTCAAACCACGCATGTCAGCAGTACAGAGGGCGTCATGGGGCTGTGGCCACCTGCCACAGCAGATCCCTCGCCTGGTGTCCATGTGCTCTGTTAGCATGACAGAAAGCAAACCCAGCTGGCCACAGTAGGTGACAGGAGCTAAAGCTCAGCCCTTCCTAAAACCAACCCATGACCTCGCTGATGCCGACAATACTCTGAGTAAATTTTCCCATTCCTTCCTCCTGTGTAAATAAGCTTAAAAAGAGAGACAATCAGCAGCAGTGAAATCAACACGCTTTATGAAGACCAGTGTAAGCATCCTCCCTTTCCTTTGAATGGCACTTCACAGTTTGTTCAGTGTTTCACATCTATCGTTTTGTTTGTCCTCCATAATAACAGAGGAAAGAAGACAGAATATGACTTTTTAATGAAGAAAATAAAAATAAAGAGGTAAAGTTAATTTTCCATGATTTTTCATAAGCCTTGAAGAGTTGTGTTTATTCTCTCTCTTTTTTTTCTTTTTTATCTCTCTCCATTTCTTTTGCTTTTCAGGGCCGCACCTGAGGCATATGGAGGTTCCCAGGCTAGGGGTCAAATTGGAGCTATAGATGCTGGCCCATGCCACAGCCACAGCAACGCTGGATCCTTAACCCACCGAGAGAGGCCAGGGACCGAACCTGCATCCTCATGGAGGCTAGTCAGATTCATTAACCACTGAGCCACAATGGGAACTCCACTCGTGTTTATTCTCTATCAGGTATTTACCCTAAAACAAAAGGGAAAACTAATAGAACAATGGGCTTAGAGGGAGAAGGGCTTTATCCACATCCGTCTAAAGGACTTGGGCAAGTCGTTTTCTTTCTCTGGGTCTACTGTTCTCATCACTAGAAAGGAAACATCTGCCTTTTGCATGTCGTACGAGATGGTGCAGAGAAAAAAAAGTGTTGCAGTTATGAAGTGCTAACTCCTCTGGGCTCATCACCACCACGGTGACTGCGTATCATCTGCTCTGATTGTTGGTCTTCAGAGGCCGATCTGACAGAGTTTGGAGCCTGAGTCTGAATTGACAGTTTGACTAGAACACATCTGCTTCTAACACCCCCACGCAAACAGCAGTCAGTGCCTAGAATGCAGTCGTGCTATTGTGCATAAAACAATGGAATGACGAGCTTTGATAAAAAGAGTTGTCACCTGAACCTTAAGTCAGACCATTTTTCAAGTTACAGGAAGATTGGGTTCCAGAAGTTCATCTATAAGTTTATCGAAATTTATAATTCAAGATCATGGGAAAACATGTTATCCATGTCAGGTCAGCCCACCAACGCCTGTTTACACACAGTGTGTGCAAAAGCTAAGAGTAATAATTCTGCTGTGTTTGGGATTAAATGGAATTTTGTGGACTGGCACAGGTTTCGTCTGTTCACCATCCGGATGAGAAAATGTATTCATGAGTGGGGACTCAGGATGCTGTGAGCACACATCCCCATTTTCAGAGCAGGGGGGGAAGACGCCCCTACCAATGAGAAGATCCCCCTGGGGAGAGGTCCCTCTGCAGCTGTGCTGGGCCCTTGGCACAGGATGAGAAAGGGTCTCCCTCCTTGCACCTGCCATGGCCTCTTACAAAGAAGAAAATGCTCCACCCCTTCTTTGCGACTCCGCACAGGACCTTCCTGTATATAGGACATTCATAATTTAGGTGTTTATAGGTCAGGGAATGATTAAAATGCATTTCCTAACTTCTATTTCCTGCTCTAGACATGGAAGAAGGGCAGTCTTTAATTATAAGATCAAAAAACGAAAAATCACTTGGCGTCTGGTTAGCCTGGTGACTGCAGCAGCTTGCGTGGCCTTTTCAAGCTTCACATTCAAATCCTCAAATGGGAAAAAAAAATGAGAAATTAACATCATCAGTAATTGAGGCAGACCTGGTATTAAAGGCTATTTATTCAGGAAAACTATCTTCATGGTTCATGCTTTCACAATAATGTACCAGCTGTTTAATTTAGCTTTGATCTGGCCCCATCCCTATTTTTCCCAGCATAATTTTTGCTACTGGCATGGATGTCACCCTGGGCTGGACCTGAACTGTCACTAGAGAAAATAAGATCAGACCTGGTGCACCTGGCAGGTGTCAAAAGCAAACAATCAGAGGCAGAAGAAAGACTAAGTAACTTGGACTTGAAGCCTGGACTCATACCAGAGTTTAAGAAAATAATTAATACTCTAAAGGTTAGTCCAGATGGAGAGCAAATGGAATGGAGCCCACCAGTATAGACAAGGGTGCCCTCAAATAGTTGAATCTGAACAGGCTTTGGGTACGTGGTCAGATGAGCTGCCCTGTTTACTGGCTATGGTTTGGCCCTCAGGTAACCTGGGATCCTGAGAAAGGGCAAAAAGTCATTGTACACCAGAGGTTGGAATCCCCCAGAGGTTAAAATTACTCCACCTGCAGAGATTCTGATTCAGTTGATTCACGGCAGGCCCAGGAACCTGGGGGCTGCATTTTGAAAAACACTATACCGGGGAATAGCACTGGATTTCGCCCCCGAACAAGTAGGTCATCTGTGACACCAATAAGGGAAGTGAATTAAGATAAAGAGGAGGTGAAGTCAGAGGGTGTACAGAAGCCCAGTATCAATCATCAGTTTCACAGGAAGCTTGAAACAAGTTAAGCATGAGGCCAGCAGGTGAAGAATAAAAACTAGAACCATTCTGGGCTTTGGTCCCAAGACACCTTAATCAAGAGGGACTTGGTGGGTATTTTGATGTGACATCTCTGGCCCAAGCTGCTGCCCATTTCTAGTCCACATCTGAAGAGCCCTGACATGGTTTTAGCTGGATGGTGACCCAGAGGACAGCCCTGTTTTGAGAGAAGATTGTAGGCAGGGACCTGCTCTGGGGGGGCTGGACCAGAAGCAGACCAGCAAGAAGAGATTGGAAGGGAAGGGAAGGCCAGTGGGTGAAAATGTACCAGTGGCTCCATTGTCCAAAGGATGGATGGGTTCTTCGAAGGGCTCTTCCTTAGACAAGCCAGTCCTGCATAAAGATCTACTCAGCCAGCTGGGTTCTGCCAGGTTTGGTTCTCACCCTGGGGGCCCTTTGGATGGTTGAGGGCAAGATATAGGGCAGTGGAAAGGCTGGACACTGAAGGGTATGTTTGATGGCCCTTGAGCTGCTGGGAATCCAGGGCCTTGTTGGTTTCCACTGGGATCGAAGCTGACGGAGAGGGAAGGAGGTGCAGTGCGGGGTTTTAAGAGGCAGGTCCTGCAGCTGGACTGAGTTTGCATCTTGCCGTTAGTACTTTTGGGCTGCAGAGACTGCGGGCACAATATTTGAATTTCAACTATCTTATTAGTAGAACGTAGACAATTACAGTTTCTACGTCTTGGGTTCTTGTAGGGATTACATGTGATAAGCAAGGTAAAGTGACTAGAAACTACAGGGTACATGCTACCCAGGAGGGAGGTTGCTATATTAACACGTTCTTTGTCTTCTCAGGCCTTTCTCTGTCCATCATGCCTCCTTCTGTCCATGTGCTTCCTGACCTCTGACTCGTTCCTCATAGCTTCTACCTGCACACTGCAATTTGCTCCATGTCTTAACATTCCAACCCAATCTTGCTTTCAGATGAGGCCGCTTGAAGGAATCATCTAGACTCAGTCATTTCCCCACCGACTGTTCACTTTTGCCCCCAACCAACCCTGTCCAGCTGCTCCTGCCAGCGTCCCTGATGAGGTGACTGGACTGACTGCCAGATCTGCAGGTGCCACCCCTGGCACCAGTCCACTTCCTCCTTCTTGGGCCTCCCTCCCTCCTGGTCGGCCGTTGGGTCAGGCTCACCCGTTTCTCCACTGGATGAGCTAATGATACCTTCTCGGTGTCTCAAAGCTGTTCCTCGGCCATGGCACCCTTCCTTCCATCACTTTGCCTGCTCTCCTCATATCTCACCAGCTTTTGTCCCCTTGCTGGTCATTTCCCCAATGTATCATTGTGATCTTCTTAACCCAAGAACATACATCTTCCAGTGTCTGCACATCTGCCTCCCTTCCCCCCAGCACACCCCCACAGAGCCTAGGAAACCCACCACATCACGAGAAAGGTTTTCCTTCTAAAGTGTACATTTCTTCTGTTTCTTGTTCCACCCCACCCGGAGTTTCCACATCTCGATAAATGGCTTCATCACTGACGCTCGTGTCCAGGCCACAAAGCTGGGAGACATCTGGAATTAAATGCCGTCCATCACTTTGCACGGCGATGCGGGCAGAAGACAGAGCAGTGCTGCCTCCAAAGCATAACACGTCCTGTGCCCTCTCCTGCCACCGCCCTCAGTCCTGGCCACCGTGATGTCCTTCCTGGACAGCTGCCATATGCTTGTTCTTCCTGCTTCCGTTCATGCAACCCCCCTCTCTTCCTAGCAGCCAGGGTCGTGTCATGTCACCTCCTGCTCACTGCCTTTTAATGCCTTCCTGAAGCATCTTCCATGAACCGCAAACCCTTTGGCCGTGGACCTCTCAGCCGCCTGGGACCTGACTCCCAGCAGCCCCTCTGCCAACATCTCGGATCGCTCTCCTCTCTTGCTGTGCTCCAGCATCCCTGGTCTTTTCATTTCCAGAGTAGGTCTAGTTCCTCACCTCCCTCAGGACATAACATTCCCTGGAACATTCTTTAGCCAGCTCTGTGGACGAGTGCCTCTTTCTCAGCTTTTAGGCCTTTCCTTCCCTAACAACTCCTTCTCTGAACGCCCCACCCAAAGCCCGTTCCCCTGGCCCACAGTTCCCAGAGCTAGCACCTTATTTCCTCTGTGGATTAATAATAATTTGTACTTATTTTATCCATTAAAATTATCCCCCCCCCTTTTTAATGGCTGCATCCATGGCATATGGAAGCTCCTGGGGCAGGGATTGAATTCAAGCCCCAGCCGCAGCCTAGCACACAGTTGAGGCAATGCCTGATCCTTTAACCCATTGCATTGGGCTGGGATCAAACCCACCTCTGCAGTGCCCTGAGCTCCTGCAATCTGATTCTTAAACCACTGCGCCACAGTGGCAACTCCTGTTTTCCTTTCATTATCCTCCCTACCACGCCTCCTTGAGAATCTAAGTTCCCTGAGGATTAGGGACCCTTTCCATGTGGCTCACCTTATGTCCTCAGAGCATAGCACAGCACCCCATATATAAGAAGGTTCCTTAAATACTTGTTAAATGACCAGCTGAATCAAACTGATTAAAAACTTGAGTGGTCTCCAGAGATTACACAGCACAGATCAGAGCCCTTGGCACACAAGGCGCCTGCCCACCCGCCTACCCCCTTCTCCTGCTATTTCTCTCCATTATTGGAGGAGCAGCTATAGCGACCTCTGAGCAGCCTCTAAATGGAACATCCTCTCTCGGGATAGGAACTCCACCGGGAAGATTGTGCCTGAGTCCTTGACCTAGAGAACTATCTTCTCTACGATGTCAGCTCTCCCCCAGCCCATCCCAAAGATGCCAGCTCACACCCTCCACTACGCACGCCTCCCTATGCGGAATTACTTCTCTTCCCAACCCTGCTCTCCGTTGGCCTGTGTGCACCACGGGACGTATTATTTGTCACTGTATCAGCAGAATCTAGCACCCACATAGCACATGATTGGTGTTCAGGGAAAAAGAAATTGTCAAATAAATGAACAAATGAATGAATGAATATCCCTTTCAGGAGGGTCTTAGAACAATTACATTAGACTACGCATTTATTCGTCTTACCGAAGTTGATAATTTTAGACTAGAAATTCAACATGACACATAGGATGAATTAGCATGATGTAGGCCATGGTACTAAAATTATGTGTAATAGCATAATAATACCTGGTATCAGATAATTAGATGTGACTAGGGACTTGAAAAAGTTTTAGGTCCATTTCCACTAGCAGTTGATTCTCAGTAATCTTGGGCATTTTGGATGCTGCCAAGTGACATGTAACTTGGCGATGACCCACTTTAGCTGTGAGAGCCTCGTATGTTGCAATATGTTGCCCTTGTCTCTCATGGTACAGCAAATGTTAACTTCACACACTCATTACACTGGACAGCATCCGTCAAAGGCAAGTGGATAGTAAGCTCCAAGGACTCCTATAGTCTCAACAAGACAAAGGTGTACAAGTGGCGCCAACCTAGGGATCATGCGTTTTCAAATAATTTGGACCTGAATCTTTCTCTCGCCGGGTCCTCTGTCAGTCTGGTAAAACCGTAACAAATGCAAACTACCTTTTTGTGCCTGGCAAGGTTGAAGTTCTTTTCCTCCAGCATCCTCTCTGGGCACGAAAACCTCCAAGACTGAGAAATGACTCTTGAGATGGAGGGGGATCCGGTTAACATCGGATGAAAACAGCTTTGCATAGAGCCAATAATTCATCAGCAACATCTGCACAGAAATAGTAAGATTGCAGTACATTTCAAATACCATAGACGGTGTTCTGGGAATTCTAAGACTCTACAGCCACTACCCTTCCACTTTTTAAAAAATTACTGAACATTCTGGTGTCGCTCAGGTTAACAGAATCCACCTTAAATGGTCCCGCAGACTTTAAAGATGGGACGACCCACCAAGGCAAAGGCAGGGTCGAGGTGACCTGTAAGAGATGTTGAGGCACCCAAAGCTTATCAACAGCTGGAAGCCATTACCGCCTTGAATAGTGGGGAGGTGAGGTCAAGTGTGGCTGGGGCTCTGGGGGAGGGGCCCCAAACAGCAGCTGGTGCCAAGGAAGGTCACCGTCACTTCCAGAAATGCCCCTTAAAACGAGGCAGGAAAATGCCTCCTTCTGGGTGCTGAAGAGCTTCAGTCCACAGAGGAGCAATCCCAGGGCTTAGAAGAGTGGGGAATGAGGGAGGAACAAAGAGAGAATAAGCTGCTGAATTCCCCAAGTCTAATTGCCAACCTTCCCCATTTCCAAGGTATTCTTTGCCATAATCTGGTCCTGGAGCTCGTCTTTGAGAACCAGCAGCTTAGAAACATGCAATTTAAATTGAATGTCCCTCTAATGTCCCTTTTGTGATCTTTGTTACTCAGATTGTTTACATAGACCAAGGGTCACCAATTACTTTGCCCCTAGAGCTAGATTGTGGAATGCCAGGAAATTGCTTTCGGTGATACTGCAAATTAAAAAGCAGAGTCACAGAACCTCAAAAGACATTGATTATCCAGCCTTCTCCTTGGCTGGGGAGGTCAGATACCTCTCCTATGTATAAACTCAGCAAGCCATTTTTTTTCTCTCATTTGAGTAACAAATACGTATTATTTTGCATGTAGATAGAGCATCTTGATGTCGTGCTTCTACCTTTATTTTAAAAATTACTGTTCTTTGCCTGCACAGTCATCCTACCTTATATCCTACACTTTTACCAAATCAAAACAAACAGAAGAATGAAGTCATAATTTCTGCAGTAGATTCATGTTTTTATAAGTGAAATTATCCATGACCCATCCCTGGTTAAAAGGATGGTTTCTGGTATTCTTGGTCATTGAGTTTGTATGTTTATTCCATCAGTGTGTCAAGCTCAGCTTTATGTTTATTCATTTTCCAGGAATAGTATTGATAATCTCTCCAAAATTTTCAGTTGCCATCAGTTTTCTTTTCATTTGCCCTCGAGGTAGTTTTTCACTCGTTCAGGCATTTTTTGTTTAGCTGTTTTTTTTCCAGCCCATCCCAGTCATTCTCTCTGCTTTCTCATACTCAAGTCTCCTGATAAAAATCACATGAACCGGAGTTCCCGTCGTGGCTCAGTGGTTAACCTCCTGCTTAGGAACCATGAGGTTTCGGGTTCAATCCCTGGCCTCGCTCGGTGGGTTAAGGATCTGGCATTGCTGTGAGCTGTGGTGTAGGTTGCAGACATGGCTCGGATCCTGCTTTGATGTGGCTCTGGCATAGGCGGGCAGCTACAGCTCCGATTGGACCCCTAGCCTGGGAACCTCCACATGCCGTGGGTGCGGCCCTAGAAAAGACCAAAAAAAAAAAAAAAAAATACATGAACCATGAACGATAATGTTTGTGTTCTTTGATCTACAAATGCACTAGTACTTTATTTGAAGTATTTATAATTCCCCTAATTTTGATTTCAGTAATGTAATGTTTCTCTAGAGAGAAATGGCTATTTGAATCATACGGAGAACCAATTAAACAAGTTAAGTTTTTTAACTCCTTAAACATTGGCCTGATTTTTATCCTTAATTCTTTTTCTTTTTTTCTTTCCGCAATGCTTATGTATTGAGCCCTTACTTCTATGCTGGATACAGATGTTAAACCAACACAGATCCTGTTGCCAGGAAGACTTTAGTACAAACAAGACTCCCAAGGTCAGATCTCCTGCCCAGCAGCCTCCACGGAGTTTCAGACTCATGGAAGCTTCTCTTGAATGACTGATGGGCCTCTCACCTTGAACGTTTCTCTAACCAAACCCTCGACTTCCCTTTGCTCATCTGCTTCTCCCAGGGTCTTCCCTTCCTCAGTAGATGCAATCCCATCCTGCCAGGGACTCAGGCCCAACTCCCTGGAGCTTCTCTTTCTCCATCACATTCCACAGCAATCCTTCAGAAAGACCCATTGGTTCCCTCCTCAGAACATAGGCAGAACCTCCCCCCCCGCCCCGCCGCCCCCCGATCTAAGCCCTGCTGTCTCTTGCCTACTGCAACCATCAAGAGCTTCTCAACTGGCCTCACTGCTCCCCCCCACTGCCCCCCACTGTCTACCCTCAATACAGTGTCAGATCATGTCACTTCTCTGCTCAGAACCCTCCAGTGGCTTCGCATGTGACTTAGAGTACAAGCAAAAGACTTTACAAATCGCTTGCAGGAGATCCAGCATGATTTGCCCTTGCCAGCTCTCCGGGCTGTCCACTGCCCCTTTCCCCTTCGCTCCTGTGAGCTGGTCTTACAGGTCTCCCAGCTGTTCCCGGAACCTGCCACGCCTTCTTCCGCTTCAGGCCTTTCTAAGTGCTGTTCTCCCTGCCTAAAATCATCCTCCAGAGCTCCACCGGCTGGCTCCCTTGTGTTTTCCTGTCTCTACTCAAGTATCGCCTTGTCAGAAAACCCTTCCCTTCTCTCCCAACTGAAAAGAGAAACCCCCTCCACTTGACAATTCCTATTGATCTTATTTTCCTCCTTAGCAGTTATCACCTCCTCACATAGAATGTGTACACTCTTTACTTTGACGTCTCCCCCCTAGAAGGTAAGCTCCATGGGGGCAAGGAGTTTGCCAGTTCCACTGTATGTTAGCATGAAGATCAGTGCCAGGCACCCTTCAGGTACTTAGGAAGCTTTGTTGACCGAGTGCACGAGCAGGTGCATGGAAGACCACGGATGAATGTAGGACCTATGATGGTTATGCGAGATTCAAAAGAGACACGCGCTGTGCACATGGAGATGACAGATGACTTCTGGTGGGAAAGACCAAGGAAGCCTCATGCCCGAGGGACCTGTGACCCACATTTTGAGAGGACAGAAGGCTGATGGCCCCTTGGTTAAAAGCTTGGGCTTCCTGTCCAACATACCTGGATTCAAATTCTGACCTTGCCACTTACAAGTGTGCTGAATTTCTTCGCCATTCTCACCCTTCACTTTCTTAACTAGAAACGAGTAATAAGGCCTGTCTCCTAGAGTTAACATGAAGATTGAAGGGGTTAATACAGGTCATGGTTTTTTTTTTTTTCCCCACTGTACAGCAAGGGGATCAAGTTATCCTTACATGTATACATTACAATTACATTTTCTTCCCCACCCTTTGTTCTGTTGAAACATGAGTATCTAGACAAAGTTCTCAATGCTACTCAGAAGGATCTCTTTGTAAATCTATTCTAAGTTGTGTCTGATAAGCCCAAGCTCCTGATCCCTCCCACTCCCTCCCCCTCCCATCAGGCAGCCACAACTCTTTTCTCTAAGTCCCTGATTTTCTTTTCTGAGGAGATGTTCATTTGTGCTGGATATTAGATTCCAGTTATAAGTGATATCATATGGTATTTGTCTTTGTCTTTCTGGCTCATTTCACTCAGTATGAGATTCTCTAGTTCCATCCATGTTGCTGCAAATGGCATGATGTCATCCTTTTTTATGGCTGAGTAGTATTCCATTGTGTATATATACCACATCTTCCGAATCCAGTCATCTGTCGATGGACGTTTGGGTTGTTTCCATGTCCTGGCTATTGTGAATAGTGCTGCAATGAACATGCGGGTGCACGTGTCTCTTTTAAGTAGAGTTTTGTCCGGATAGATGCCCAAGAGTGGGATTGCAGGGTCATATGGAAGTTCTATGTATAGATTTCTAAGGTATCTCCAAACTGTTCTCCATAGTGGCTGTACCAGTTTACATTCCCACCAACAGTGCAGGAGGGTTCCCTTTTCTCCACAGCCCCTCCAGCACTTGTTATTTGTGGATTTATTAATGATGGCCATTCTGACTGGTGTGAGGTGGTATCTCATGGTAGTTTTGATTTGCATTTCTCTTATAATCAAAGATGTTGAGCATTTTTTCATGTGTTTGCTGGCCATCATACACATCATGTTTAGCAGACACAAAGGGTACCTCTTAACACGTGGTCACGCTTAGAAAAGCAAAAAATTGGAGGAGACATTCTAGGTATAGGGACCTTGGAAAGGAGGTGGGGAAGCAGGATGTGGCCAGTGAAAAGCAGGGCAGTCTGATCTTTCCGAACGTGAGAGCCATGCACGGGGAACACGAGGGAATGATGCGGAGTAGATGATCGTGGCCATACTGTCGAGGATCTTAAATGGCAGTCGTGAGGGTGAACTTTATCTAATGGCACCAAGGAATCGCTGAAGGCTTAGACTGTTCTGATGCATAGGAAACACCCTGTTAGCTATTTTCAGAGCCTCAGTGGGTAGGGCCATTGGGAGAGAGAGAAGAGAACAAACCCTAAAGACCGCTTGCAGATGGCTACAAAAGGACTCAGATTCTGCAACTGCTTAGACATGAAGAGGAGTCTGATGTTCTGCTCTTACGTGTCCACACCTGCCAGTGTTCTTAATTGCGAGTAAGAGAATCTCCTCCAATTGGATCACGTCTTTAACCCTGCCTACCTAGCTTGTAAAATCTGCAGAATACAAGAAGAAATAGGCTTGGGAACTATTTAACAGCAACAGTGACAATACCCTTCTGTTGTCATGGGGAGCCAACCCCCCAATCCCACAATTCCCACTTCGGACCTTGGCAACAGGAGCCAGAACCCTTGCTGTCCTGGAAATCCGAAAGCATCCAACAGCCACGTTGGCCAGAAAGTGAGTTCCACATGGTAGCTACTCGGTCCCATTAGTCTCCTTTAAGTGGAAGTCTTGCCGGACTGGGTCTAGATTATGTCACACACCTTCCCTGGAGCTGCAAGGAGGTGGGGAAAAAGAGTTTCCTGAAGTGGGACTCATCATGTGGGAAATTCGCCAGACATAGGAAGTGTGTTTAAAAGATACTTGGTGGCTGCTAATCATGACAAATGTCAGTTTCTGCCATGAATAGAAATTAGGAAGCCAGGAGAAAGAATGCATTGGCTCTAGGTAAGGCGATGTTGAAAAATTGAGTTTGGGTACGAGCTCCCCGTGGAGTGTTGGATGGAACACATGTCGAAGACCTTCGGATGTGGATTTGGAGTTCAGAATGGCATTATGGGCAATGTCATCCAAGAGTGGAGATTGCTGAAGCAATGTAAATGCATGACATTGCTCGCTGAACTCTTAACTGGTGTTTTTTGCATGTCCCCTTGATTTTGTTTCTTTATTTTTGAGAATTTATGTATCGTTGGTAAAGTGAAAGTATGCAGTGAAGCTCAAAAATCTATGATGTTGGATTTCATTAAGTGACAAATGTATCTTTCTATAAGTTCTGTATTGGTTAAACAATTATTTAATTCAAAAATTGTTTAATGGGAGTTCCTGTTGTGGCTCAGCGGGTTAAGAACCTGACTATATCCACGAGGATGCAGGTTCAATCCTGGCTTCGCTTGCTGGGTTAAAGATTCAGTGTTGGTTGTAGATGTGACTTGGATATGGCATTGCTGTGGCTGTGGAGTGGGCTGGCAGCTGCAGCTCCATTTCGACCCCTAGCCTGGGAACTTCCATATGCCACAGATGTGGTCCTAAAAAGAAAAAAAAATTATTTAATGAATTGTTCAATTTTGTATGAGAATTATTTAATATTTGATTGAATATAATTTAATCTAGAATGATTTGGAATTTTTTATTAAATTAACTTAATTATTAAACAATTATTACTACACTTATTTAGAATTATTTGTTTTGATCTTTTAGTCTTAATGAACAGAATATTGATTAATAAATATCTTGGTGAATCAAGAAAGCTCAGTTCCAAATTTATAATCAGTATTCATATCCTTTGCCAGTTTGGGAGACTTTATATGAATTCCGTAGGATATTTCTTCCGTCAAACCCTGAAATGAACTTTCATTTCTGAATTGTTTTTTCTTACCTCATAGGGATATTTTGTCATCAAGTTTGATCAAGAAGCAGAATTGGGAGTCCTCTTTGTGGCTCAGTGGTTAATGAACCTGACTAGGTTTGATCCCTGGCCTCACTCAGTGGGTTAAGGATCCGACACTGACATGAGCTGTGGTGTAGGTCTCAGACGCAGCTCAGATCCTGCGTTGCTGTGGCTGTGGTGTAGGCCAGCAGCTGTAGCTCTGATTCACCCTCTAGCCAGGAAACTTCCGTATGCCTTGGGTCCATCCCTAAAAAAGCAAAAAAAAAAAAAAAAAAAAAAAAAAAGGAAGCAGAATTTCAACTGGTACAACATTGTAAATCAACTATACCTTCATTTTAAAAACATCTTTAAAAAGAAGCAGATTTGGCATATATATATATACATATATAATAAGACGCAAGGGATTTGTTATAGGAGTTACACCTGTCTGCAAGTATGGGAGCTGGTGGTGCAGTCTCTTACAGGCTGTTGGCTCTGTACCCCATGTTTAGGCAGAAACATGGAACCCTTGGGTCAACCAGACTGGCACGTGATGAAGAAAGCTGGATGTGGATGTGGTTGAGAGCAGAGAGCTGACATTGATGAACTGGAGCCCCTCAAAGTCAACCTCAAACTTGGAGAACAGTTGACACCTGCACCTGTCTCTCACCACCTCCAGCTCCAGCGCCGAGGTGGGGAGGAGCTGGTGTCTCGCACAGAGGTGCATCTGCACCTGCTCTGAGCCTTGGAAAAGTCAAAGGAGCAGATCTTAGGGGAATTGGAAGTGCAGTGAGACAGGGTGCTGGGCCACCCCAGCCCCTCCAGCTGCAGGTCAGCCTTGATGATCCGAACTTCCTGCAGGATCTGGAGCCTGGTCCTGACCTTCAGAGTGTGGGAATTATGGCTGCAGCTGTACTTGCACATCAAGTGCAGCCAGTCTCTTGTGACCAGCACTAACCCAGAATCGTACAAGGAAAGAAATCTGGGGGACACTGTTCCGGCTGAGCCAAGTTGACACTCCATAGTTGTAAGAATTTCTGCTCATAATAGTTACATTTTAAATGTTATCTCGCTGTATAGTTTGTTTGTTTTGTATGTTTAGGGCCACATCCCTGGCATATGGAAATTCCCAGACTAGGGGTTGAATCAGAGCCGCAGCTGCTGGCCTACGCCACAGCCACAGCAATGCAGGATCTGAGCTGTGTCTGCGACCTACACCACAGCTCATGGCAATGTCAGATCTTTAACCCACTGAGCGAGGCCAGGGATCGAACCCGCATCCTCATGGATCCTAGTCAGGTTTGTTATCGCTGAGCCACAACACAAACTCCTCTGTTTGGAATATTAATAGACATCGGACAACAAAAAGATCCTCTTGAATTAATTTTTAATGGTTTTGACTATAATAGTTTTAAATAAATTTTGGTCGCCTCTCTTTAAAATTTGCAAGTTACTCCCTCCCTCAAACATTACTTGTATTTGAGTAGCTTATTTAATATTCCAGCACCTACAGATGGTACTTGAAGACGAATGAAACAATCGTGGAGTGTTTTCAACTAAGTGGACGTATTGAATCACTGCAGGCTCTGGAAGCACTTTGCTTGGCCCTGTGTTCATGGAGACAAGACGCGCTAGGGAAGTGGGCTAAAGGGTTCCTTCCAGACCCTCGGTTGCTCAGCCTTCAGGCCAAGATCCTGCAGCCCTCTGTGCCCTTGCTTATTTCCTTTAAACCTTTGTTTATGGAAATTCGTTATTCATCATTCATCCCAGTCCTGTCTCCCTACTTTTGACCTCAGACCCTCTTCTCTCTCCGAGATTATATCTTCTCTTGCTCATTAAGCTAATAGACTGGAAAAGAAGAAGAAAAAAGTTCTTTGAAAGGCACTTCTTCCTTGAAGCCCTTGAGTGAGGAGCTTTTAATGATCTATCACTTTCTTCTTAGGAAAACCAGGCTCGGGGGTGGGGGCGGTGGTCAGAGTCATTTGCTCTTGAGAAGGAAAGTGAAACTTCAAAGAGAATCTTATCTTTAGAAACATATAAGCCCTCCTGTCTGATTCTCATCCGAGTTTGCAAATATTTCTTTTTTCCCCGTATTACATAACAACACAGTCACACTTAGAATGTTATAATATTCGAGTTTGCAAATATTTCTTTTTTCCCCGTATTACATAACAACACAGTCACACTTAGAATGTTATAATTCACTTGCTTGACGGTGTTTTGGGTTCTGTGGAAAATAATAGTTTCATTTCACATATTATTTAAAAGCTACTGTTGGGTATGTCTGGCTAGATATGTAGGTAGGCACATGGATTGATCAGTGGATAAATGGATTGGTGAGTGGGCAGATGGGTAGGTGGATACGGAGAGATAAATACATTGAGTGTCAGAGAGGAAGATGCTACTTGAAATCATTTACCTATTATTGGGTTTTTTTGTTTTTTTGTTTTTTGTTTTTTAGGGCCCACCCTCGGCATATAGAAGTTCCCAGGCTAGGGGTTAAATTGGAGCTGCAGCTGCTGGCCTACACCACAGCTTACGGCAATGCTGGATCCTTAACCCACTGAGCAGGGCCAGGGATCAAGCCTGTGTCCTCATGGATACTAGTCAGGTTAATTTCTGCTGAACCACAATAGGAACTCCCCTATTACTCCTTTTTAACACCAATGATTTCACTTTTCAAGGTTGGAAAGACAGTCCACTAAGGAAATCTTATTCGTGAAATAAAATCCTTTTATATTAATAAAATCCCTAATACACACACACACACATGCATTTATACATATATGTGTATATATATATATTTATATATGTAAAAAAATCCTTCAGAAGTTTCTAGATTTTGAGAATTCTGAATTATAAATCCCCAATAGTTCAAACTCCTCATTTTATACATAGGAAACTGAGGATCTCAGAGTATAAGCAGTAAACTTAAATGTAGCATCCAAGCTTCAACCTAAATTTTCTAAATCTTACTGCTTTCTACTATGCCACTTGGAGAAATACATGGCCTCAGCAACTCGCATGTAAAATAGCCTCATTTGATCAAACACAATTTAGGTGTCAATGCTGGAATACAAATGATGCGGTTAGTTGATGGGTGGATTTATTTCTTCATCTGTACCAAATCATATTTATAAGATTATGGCCTGGTAGTTAAACTTCAGCTAGAGACTGGATATCTGTTGGGGTTTTTTATTGAACTGTTGTTAATATTTCTAGGATATAGGTTTTTGAAAGATCTCTTTTAGAAGTACGAACTGAGATGTTTAGAGATGAAACGATCGCAATGTCTTGGACTGGCTTCGAAATGGAATGTATTGGGAAAAATAGATGAAACAAGACTAGCCTATTTGATGCAAATCAAAACCACTGTGAGGGATCACCTTATTCTGACCAGCGTGGCCATCATCAAAAAATCCACAAACAATAAATGCTGGAGAGGGTGTGGAGAAAGGGGAACCCTATTACACTGTTGGTGGGAATGTAAATTGGTGCAACCACTGTGGAAAATAATATGGATCCTCAGGAAACTAAAAATAGCATTACCATATGATCCAGCACTCCTACTCCTGGGCATCTTTCCAGAGAAAACTATGACTGGAAAAGATACACGTACTCCAATGTTCATTGCAGCACGATACGCAAGAGCCAAGACATGGAAACAACCTAAATGTCCATCGACAGAGGAGTGGATAAAGTAGATGCGGTACATATACACAATGGAATATTACTCACCCATTAAAAGGAAAGAGGTGATGGCATTTGCAGCAACATGGATGGACCTAGAACTTATCATGCTAAGTGAAGTCAGACAGTGAGGCTCCAACATCAAATGCTATCAGTGACATGTGGAATCTAAAAAAAGGACACAATGAACTTCTTTGCAGAACAGATACTGACTTACAGACTTTGAAAAACTTATGTTTTCCAAATGAGACAGGTTGTGGGGGGGTGGAGGGATGCGCTGAGGGTTTGGGATGGAAATGCTATGAAATTGGGTTTTTATGATCATTGTACCACTATAAATGTAATAGCATTCATTGAGTAATTAAAAAAAAAAGACTAGCCTATTTGATAATTTTTGAAACTGGATAATGCATACAGAGGAGCTCATCACACTATTGCCTCTGCTTTGGTTCATGTTTGAATATTTCATAACAAAAAGTTAATTTTTAAAAAAACACTGACACCAGAGCATTGAGGTGATGAGCGTAAGCTTTGGAGTCAAAATGAGGGTGATTTCAATTCCAGATCCGCCATGTACTGCCTCTCCATTTATAGTATGCATGTAAAGCAGCTTCCTTGGAGAGTTGTAAAAATTAAATGAGATAACACACATAAAATTCTTAAAACAACCTTAACACATTTGCAATCATTCAGGTTTTACCTAGTATATTATTACTGGCATTGTCATTATTTGAAAAGCTGCCTTATCTCCATGGCTTTCTGTTCCACCACACCTACAGCAGTGGTTAAAAAAGAAACGTTAAATAAATAAAAGATGGGACTGCTATTATCCTAGGTTTTGAAATAGAAATTCCAAGTACTCACTGAAGTTTTTAAATGTCATCTGGCAAAGAAGTTGAAGGGTTCCACTGTCAACTGCAGAAAGGGAAAAAAATCAATGCTCCTGATTATAAAAGTCAGAGCACTCTGATATCTTATACCCAGCTCAGAAGTGGGAACCGCAGGTGGCTTTGGCCTGTGGCTGGGTGTGCGGTCTGCCAAGGCAGCCGATTTCATTCATTGCTGAATAACTGTTCAGCATCGGCTCCTTTTGGCTCCTCTTCTCCCTCTGTGCTTGTCTTTCTTCCTCAGTTCCTCCACCACTGATTTTCTTAGTTTTTTGGTTTGTTTGTTTTTTGTTTTTTGGGTCTTTTTGTCATTTTAGGTCTGCACCCTCGGCATATGGAGGTTCCCAGGCTAGGGGTCCAATCTGAGCTATAGCCCCCGGCCTACACCACAACTACAGCAACTCGGGATCCGAGCTGCGTCTGTGACCTACACCACAGCTCATGGCAACACCGGATCTTTAACCCACTGAGCGAGGCCAGGGATTGAACCTGCGTCCTCAAGGATGCCAGTCCGGTTCGGGTTCGTTAACCACTGAGCCATGACGGGAACTCCAGGAAAGGATGCCGTTAGCCAGAATCAAGGATTCAGCACTTTATTCATAACATAGACCACTTTCAATTAAAAGATCTAGACCCGTTGCTTTGCAGAAGACTTTTGGGAGGTCATCAGTATTTAGCCAGTGCCCATTTTAAACACTGCTAAGTGTATGGATGTGGAAAGAAAAATCTAGTATTGTTAATTCACATGTACATTGATAAATGCAAAGCAGATTCATAAGGATGGAGGTTAAAGTCTTTAGAATATTATGCAAGTCTGTATACACTGTCTGGAACACAGCCATCACCCCCACCTGCACACCATAGCTGGTGTAACCTCTTGTACCGCTTCCGTCAGCCTCCCCATGTGCTCCAGGTAAGCACCCCTGCTTCAAGCTCCTTGTGCTTGTTTCTCCTCCACCTCAAGAAGTGACCTTGTGGGGTGTTGCTATGGCTTGCTTCCTCAGTGTCTGATCAAATACAACCTTCTTGGGGTGGCCTCCCCTGACACCGGATTAATACAGTAAACCGCAGCCTGAACCTGCACTGACTGTCTCTTTTCTCTGCTCTTCGTGGCATTTATCATCTTTTAACTGTGTACTTTACTTACTTATTTAGAAAATGATGACTCTCCTCCCACCCCATAAAGGCATGGATTTGTGTCTCTTTTCTTCTTTTATAGGATCCTCAATGACTAGAACACTCCCTGGCACATAGTCAGTGTTAAATAAACATTGTTTAGTTGAATGAATGAGAATGAATGAAAGATAGTGCATGAAGGAACAAGGGGAATAAGTACTGAAAGAAATGTGACACTTGTCATCACAAAGGTTTGCTCATTCATTTTTAGCTGGCAAAGGCCAGTTCCCTCTTCTGCCTACCTAGAGTCTGTCTTCTGAATCAGAGCTACCTGTCTGAGGATCGGACTCGCCCCAGACAGTCTCTGCAGCGATGGCTGTGCCCTTTCTCCGAGAACTCCCGTGTGACCACCCCCTACAGCCCACAACGTGAGAGCATCTTCCCAATTCAGTAAGCCCTACTCTTTCATGTGGGGGTGGGGGCTGCCGTGTGTTACAAGGGCCCAGAGCTTAATCACAGAGACTTTTAAGATCTGTGCTTAGATTTAATTCTTTGACCCGTTATTACCTGTCTTAGGAAAAAGCTTATCTGAAATAAGAAAACATCCATTTTAAATATTTTACCAAGTCTCTTCCAAAGAAAACAATGGTGTGAGTCTAAGTGCATAAAAGCAACGCAAACTGTTACAGTATCACAAATGTGAGAAGGCCTCGCTTTGTTTCTTGGTGCACATAAAATTCATTGATCAGGGAAGCATTTATGGGCCTAAACTGGACTGTTTGAGGAAGAACACAGGCTATACTTTCTTAAGCATGTTGAAAAAATTTTTAATTGTATAGTCGTTGAGGGATGTATCACCTTCTTTAGGAAAGCTCTTCCTCTGAAGGAAGGAGGAAGGGATTGCAGCTCAACCCACTTCGGCCTGTCTCCCCACACTCTCCGGATGTTGACACCCCAAATCCACACCGTTGTCTCTACAGCAGCTAGTGGTTTCTGTAGAGTAACGTTCTGCCTGTAAAGCAAATGACAGAAGCACAGTGTCCTCCTTGAACTCTTCTCTTTGCAATGTTCTTTCTTAACCGTAAGTTGGGGTCCATGAGTCCTGCATTTTATAACAGAGTATCCTCTTAAAAGATGCTCAATATGACAGTTAGGTTGGATTACAATTTATATCAATTTCCCTCTTGGAAGAAGAAAACTCTCACTCAGAATAAGATTTGTCAGAAGGTGACAGCTGGTTTTTGTTGGATATGGATTTCAGTAAACAGTTAAGACAGTAGAGCTTTTACTAAGATGATTTAATAAAGCTCATTAATGGGGTTGATTTACATAGCTGACCTGGATAGAATATGAAATTCATCTTCTCCGCTGCAGGAAGGTGTCATCAAAATATATGGATGTATTAAATGCACTGCCAGTGTTACATTTTAACTCTAAATGCAGTCACCCTGTTGAGGTAAGACACACAAAGGGAGAAATCATTTCGGACACACAGTTTACATGTATTTTCCTTTGTTTCTAAAGTACTCAGTCTTCCTCATCAGGAAAGTATTAATAGCATTTCACTGGTATGAAAAAAAAAAGCTGAGTTATTTCAGAGGTGATAAATCAAAGCCATTAGATCGATCAGCGTTAAAGCCAATGAGTTGCTGGAGAAGAGCCGTAGCTCACAGAAGGCATCCCTCTGTCTCGCTCTGCTGTAGCCACAGGCATGAGTCAGCAAGAGAGCATTTGACCCAGCAAAACTCCCCCCTGTGTCTGAACTGTGACTCAGACAATGCTGAGCCTCCGCGCACAAGCCACTTGGCTATTTGCTCTTTTCTAGCCCCATGCTCAGTGCTCTCACTCTTCATGGCGCTGTGAGCGAGGGCCTGGTATGGTCTACCTGCCCAGGATGCGATTTTTCCCATATGAAGACCTCCTGGTCCCCCCTTCAGTTTTAGGGGAGGGGAAGGAGAGGGGTTCTATTTTACGCTGGACCCCCCCCCCCGGGGTGTGCCTGACGGGCCTTGTGTGTGAAGCTTGTAAAATGCGGGATTTAAGCTATGCATTGTACCAATACAACCAATTGGCAACATCTATTATTTATCTGAATGGTGGTGGAAAGTATTCAAAGTTCCTTTAATCCTCTCAGCAATCCTGAGAGGATTGCCATTCCCTCTTGCGGAAGTGAGGGATCACAGGCACAAGGGACCCCGGGCAAAGTCACAGGCTCATCAGTGGGAGAGATGGCATCCGAACTTGAGAACTGGCTGGAACTTGCGCTCACCGATAGACCATAAGGGCTTTTCCAGAGCAGCGATATTAACCAGAGCTCAAGATGATGCCACATATCATGAACTGAAAGAGTGTGAAATTGGGATTCATTTAAAGCTGTTCACCAGACTAGCAGTGTGAGTGAAACCAAGCAATTTAACTTAGCCCAGCCTTAGTTTCCTCGCATGTAAGATAGGTTTAAAGACCCAGGACCAAGTACCAGCCTACCTTCCCTGAGTTCCCTCTGTCACTTGTCTGGATTCCTTTCCCTCTGCTCACCTCTGTCTCCCATAGGCCCCTGGATCCCTCCTTCTCTTTGTTGTATGAAGGCTGCTGGGAAGCTCAGCTCATACAACCTGTGAAAACCTGTGAGGTGCTTGTGGTCAGGGCTGTGCTCTGCACACAATTCTGGATGCTAAAAACTAGCTCTGAGGGTGAGATCGGTGAAGAGTCTTAAATCATGTAGAGGAGTTCCCGTCGTGGCGCAGTGGTTAATGAATCTGACTAGGAACCATGAGGTTGCAGGTTCGATCCCTGCCCTTGTTCAGTGGGTTAACGATCCGGTGTTGCCATGAGCTGTGGTGTAGGTCGCAGACGCGGCTCGGATCCTGCGTTGCTGTGGCTCTGGCGTAGGCTGGCAGCTACAGCTCCGATTCGACCCCTAGCCTGGGAACCTCCATATGCTGCGGGAGCGGCCCAAAGAAATGGCAAAAAGACAAAAAAAAAAAAAAAAAAATCATGTAGAGAAGCACTGTTTATAGAACTTGCTTTTCCATAGACTAATATTTCCTAAAGTGCACAATTGATAGTAATGGGAGTTACCAAAAATAAATAAATAAGGGGATAAACAAAACTAAACAGATTTATTTCTTGCAGGACTTCTCAGAGCCTTTAATATGTGAATCTCCAAATGGACAATATAGTATGCAAAGTCTCCCCCCAAAATCTAAAAAGGAATCCTTTTTAATTTCCCCCAGATCATCTTGCAGGACCAGTATTTAGCAGGAAAAAATAGGGGCACGTTTAGGGCTCTGGTGGCACTAACCAATAAATGCAGGACTCAGTGTTTGGGATTGTTTCTGGTACTTGGGGAGTAGAGCAATGAGATTAGCCCCATACCCCTGATTTCTCTGTAGAGCTGGACCTCGAGCCCTGTTGAGGAAGCTGCAGCCTGGCCCAGATTGTACAACAGAACTAGATTGTTCCTACAACTCGAGAAGTAAAAGCTGATTCATGGATTTATTTTATCAGTCTCCTGGGATATAGAAACCCTAGTTTGCTAGTCCTTAGGCTATTCGGGACAATGTAGAGAAGGCTCGGTTGCAGATGTATATGGGTCACGGACTTGAGAACGAGTTGAGAAAATAATGTCAGGATTCACAGATTAGAAAAGAGTCAGAGGAAAAACATGATGATTATCCGTAAGTGGTAAATCTATGACCAGCCCCTATTGGTGTCCACCACTCCAATCTGAACCTGAAGATGTCAACTGGGCAGACATGTACGGTTGAGCAGGTTATGGACTGCCTAACTCCAGGGGATCACGTATTTTATGAATGGCAACGGCAGGATGTTGACTACAACCTACATAATGCCCTGGAAATTTACATGCATGACCTCCCTGGTCATACGCAGTGGCCCCAGACATTCACCTCAGCAACTAAGTATGCTACCTGAAAATGTGTTCTTACAGAATATTGCTTTGGTCTGTCAGGCTGTAGCTGGTTTGCCCATTAAGAAGAGTTCTTAAGGTTGGGGGCAGAAAACCTAATAGGCCACCCAAGCAGCTAAAAATGTGCAAGAAATGCATACAAAATACCATAAAGGTAGGATTTGAGTAATTATGAATTTTAAAGTTAAACCTCAGGGAGTTCCCTGGTCTTTCAGCAGGTGAAGGATCCAGCATTGTCACTGCTGTGGCTCGGGCTGCTGCTGTGATGCAGGTTCGATCCCTGGCCAGGGAACTTCTGCATGCCTCGGGTATGGCAAAAAAAAGAAAAAAAGAAAAAAATTGTTGCTGAGCTCTTTAAAAAATAATAATAGTAAA
The DNA here is from genome assembly GCF_054392235.1 of Sus scrofa. Taxonomy (NCBI): domain Eukaryota; kingdom Metazoa; phylum Chordata; class Mammalia; order Artiodactyla; family Suidae; genus Sus; species Sus scrofa. Next base: position 73,694,604 of record NC_139393.1, read on the forward strand.
ATTAAATGAAACCTCTGTATTTCCTTTGGAACATTTCAGGACGTTCTCTATATTTCCACGTTTCCAAGACACTCTTTCCTTATCATTTTCCTCTTCAGAACAAAAGAAGCCACCAAAACGTCACTCGCCAACTCCCTGCTTAAACACGGCGATGGGGTGTGAATCTTAGCTCGAGTTGCAGGAGTAGACTGGGTCTGAGTATTCTGCCACGGAGGGGCCACCCACCTCCTCTGCCCCTAGGTTCTTTAGAGACCCTGCCTGGAGGCTTCCACCCTCGCTGCCTCCGTTTCTCTATTGCAAAACCAAGGTAAGGGTGACCTCCCAGACTGAGCGGGAGTGGAAGTGATAAATTACCGTAAAGTGCTTTTCGAAAGCGCGTGTACAATGAGTGCTTAATAATAAGCTCTCCAGTCCTGAGACATAAAGATAAATTACGCAGTCCTTTTTTCTCCACCGAGAACAATGATAGAATCTGTCTTTGGGTGTCAGTTCGTCTAATGAGGGCAATAACTGCTTATTAGTTGATTCAGTGTGAAAAATATATTTTAATCGCCCATTTGGTGAAATTTACGTTTTTCTAGAAGTTTGGGGATCTTTTGTTTCCCCATGCCCAATGTTAAAAAGGCCTTTAAAAGGAAAATGTTGATTTCTCACCCAAAGGCAGTTTGCTCATTTTACTTAAAGGTGAAATCTTGAGACGAGAGCGTTTTTACAGTGTGGTCCAAATTATCAGCTCAGCAACGTTACGTAACTCAAAGTATATATAAAGCTAAGTTATAAATGCTTAATTATGTTAAAAATAACTTTGAAATAGATTAAAAATATCATCTGTGCTTCTTCGTCAAGAATCTAGCAAATGGAGAACTTTTGAAATTACTTTTGGAACACGAGGGTTCACGTGTGACGAGGGCTCGCTCGGGAAGGAAGGTCTTTGTGTTTGTCGCAGAGTTTGTGGGTTTTGAAAGCCGAGAGCCGAAGTTTGCCAGTGTGTCCTCTGTATGTGGATAGTTTTCTGTTCATTGACAGCAGCGTTTTCCTGTGGAAACATACAAATGTTTATTACTATAAATAAACACCAATGATCCTATACAACTGTGAATTTTAAAATGTTACTTATTTTGAGACAACAGTCAGGATTTAACCTTCTCAGGGAAGGCGTCTCAGTCCGGTTTCTGGTACAGGCAGGATTTCTGGCTGCTGTAATCAGGCGCTTGGGTGTGTGGCATTTCGGTGTAAGGAGACCATGGGGGAAGCCCTGGGGGAGGGAGGCAGGGTTTCAGGGGTGGGGGGTGCAGGTAACATTTGATGCACCCTCTGACACCGTGTAATGATCCTCCTGGAATGCTGAGGAAGGACAAATATCCCAGAGGGCTAAAATCTTTTCTGTCTTTAATAAAGGCCAAGCATTGTGTTTCTAGTTTCCTCGTCTTCAAATAAGGGGCCAGGATCTCGATGAATCGTAAGATTTCTTCCAGCCCTCGGATCCGTGATTGCAATCTCCCCACAATCGCCTCAGGCAGGACTGGACTGCTTTGCAAAACAAAATAATTACATTTGTAAGGGATCAGGCTTGTTGGGGAGGCCGGCAATGCAATCCGATGGGGGTGAAGGCACAGAGAGGGAGCCTATGGGCATCAGCTCAGCCCAGGAAACACAAGGGCGCAGGCAAAGCTGGAGCAAAAATTGAGGCGAGTCGATAAAGAACAGCTCTCATTCTGTTTGGCTGTAAGAGAGAGACCTGTTAACAGAGTTCAGGATCATAATGACTCCGTGAATATTTAAATGTTTCTTCCTTTCTCGTGAAGCCCTGTCAGTGCAGGGATCTGTAAAGCTTTGAGATTTAAAGGTTAGCGATCTTAGAGAAAGAGCACAGTGACATGAGGCCAGAATGATGTAAGGTGATGACATCAGGACCAGAACGCTGTTGCCAAGGTGAACCTGTTTTTCTCTCTGATCCCGATGGAAGGCTAAATAATTGCCCATTTCTGGTAAAGAATCTATCCGTGGCATGATCCCTTTTCTGTAGCAGATAAAACAAAGCCAGATGCTTTCTCTTTGCACAAATTCTTTTTTAAATAAAGGTAGGCATCTTTTTTTTATTATTATTCTAAAACATACCACACATTCCTGGAAGAAAACCAAGAACACTTTATATAAGTTTGAACTTTGAATGATCAAGAATATATGCCGAGATCTAAATGGATTATCTAAATGAGATGACAATTTTGACGAGTCAACCTGAAAGGGGGTAGCAGGATTTAAAATTTCATGAAAAGGGAAATAGGGCAACATGACAACATGAAAAGAAAGATCTACTGCCTTCTGAGTATTGACCAACAAGGGAAGGCAGCGAGGGGGCTCCTGGGTCGGAAGGTGGAGAGAAGAGACAGAAGCCACCGTTTGATGGCTCTCCACTGAGATGAACTGAGTAACAGGTTCTCCCGTTAGTACAGAGGGAGAGAACGGGGCCGAACAGAGAAAAACCATGGGGAATAAAGGATGGGATTTAGCACCAAACTGGAGGCTGAGTAGTTGAAGAGAGAAGTCCCTCCCCCATGGCGGTCTTCCAGAATTCTCCCTGGGGTGTGCATCTTCTGCTTGGAACAGCCCATGACGCATTACCTCGGCCCTGCAATCTCAGCCCAAAGGCACTTTCTCAAGGAGGCCTGTCCTGCCTACTTCGTGCAGGTGGCAAGCATCTCCTCCCAACTCTCCTCAGACTGCCTTGTCACCTGTACCATGTCCTGTTTTTCCTTTGCCTTTTTTTTTATAAACACGTGACACCTTCTAATTTACTGTCCGATTTTTCTTTCTTTTTTTCTTTTTCTTTTTTTCATCTTTTCTCTTACAGGTAGAGCCTGTGCACCATCGCAGTAAAGAAAATGGACTCTGAAACCAACCTGCTTGGGGCACATGGGGTCCCTCACTGACTGGCTGTGTGACCCCAGGAAGGCAACATCCTTGCCCAGGTGATGCTTCTCATCTGTAAGGTAAGGCTGAGATGATAAAAGCATGTGTTTCATAGTGTTGAACTGGACACAGAGTAATTACTAGGCAAATATTTCATAAATTGTCTCTACCCGTGCCAAACAGCCAAGGCTTTGGGACCTCCCAAGAAGCAGTTGTCACGAGCGGCATCTGGAGTAGGAAGGAGAGAAGAACACATTTTCCAGAAATTGGCATTTTCTTTGGAAGGGTAGTTATGCCCACCGGTCACTATATAGCCACTAGGGGCCCTCTGCTGGCCAGAAAAACCCGGGCAAATGGTCTCTTAAGATTTGACAGAGAAGAAGGGCTATGAAGGTCTAGTCCAGCCAAGACATCGGTCCTGGAGCCACAGGGACTTCAGGTAACTCTGGTTCCAAGAAATGAGGAGAAGGGAGCGCTGGATATGGGGTTGATGCCCCACAAGCTGTTGGCAAAGGTGAGAACCTTGATTAAACAGGAAGATGTGGCATCAGATGAAAGGCGTTGAGGTGACTGAGGTTAGCAGGGATGCCTAGAGCCCAAAGAACAGGGCAGGAAAAACAAAATTTATCTGGGCCAGTGTTTCCCAAAATGCTTCCCCCCCCCAAAAAAAAACACCACACTAATTAGATATTTTTAAAATAAAACAGTGGAGTTCCTGCTGTGGCACAGTGGGCTAAGCATCTGACTGTAACGGCTCAGGTCACTGAGGAGGCACGGGTCCAATCTCCAGCCCGGCGCAGTGGGTTAAAGGATCTGGCATTGCCACAGCTGTGGCTCAGATTCAGCCCCTGGCCTGGGAACTTCCATATGGCATGGGTGCAGCCATAAAAAAAATAGTAATAAAATAAAGTAAAATAAAATAAAAGGGTCCGTGATAAAATAAAATCTCAAACACAGCAAACTACATATCCTTTCTTGAGATTCCCAGAATAAATGTTCTGAGAAGTCCTTTGATGAAAGCACGTGATTAATTGGTTATTCCAACATTTCCTGAACGTTCTTGGCTGGGGACCCTCTGCTTCAGGAACATTTGGAGGCGAGTGCCCACAGACCTCGCTTTGGGGATGGCTGTGTAATTCTCCGAGTTCCTCGGGTCAGGTTCCACTCACCTTCATATCCTCTGCGTCTCAGCTGGAATCAATGTACAGCAAGCCTTTGATGAATCCTAGCCTGATGAGTGGACAAGTGCATCTTGGCAGAGTGGCGATCCTGGGAGAGAAACAGCAAGAGGGAGATGGGCACGAGAGGATTTATCGTCCTAAATCGAAAGCAGGTACATGTGTCTTTAACCTCAAGCTCGCGAGCACAGCTGCCCTCCCCATGCCCCCTTCACTTCCCACATCTCGTCGGTACTTGGGCTCCAACGCGACCGTCGTCTTCTCTGGTCCACAAGCCCACATGCTCCCGCTGTCACAGAGGCTCACCCAAGATCTCAGCAAGACCTTTTTTTCCCCAAACTCACCACCCACTTCGGAGCCTTTTCAAAAAGAGGTTATTTCCTTTCCATGAAAGACCCTCTCTAGGAATCCAGGCTGCTCATCAAACATCAGTGGAAATACCAATTCCCAACTCTACTGGAGCCCTCATGCATCAGGTGACCCGCAGTGCCCACCCTCAGTCGCTGGCTTGACATGCCCCTGGTTTTCACACGTGAGTCTCCAGTGACCCTTGGAGGCCCTTAGGAAGTGCCACTCCAGCTTGGATGGTTGGCCTGTGTCTCCAGCACAATTTCCTACTCACCCTGGAGCATATTTCAGTCCCTCTCGCATTGTGTTCATTCATTCAGCAGATATTGATCACCACGGCCATGTGTCAAGTACTGTGGTAGGAGCTTGGAATATACCTGTGAACAACTCAGGAAAAGCTCCTGCAAGTGGGGGCTTCCCTTCCTAGTGGAGGAAACGGACAACACACAGGAAATACCCTGTTGATTCCATATCATGATGAAAGGTGGCAGGTGCTACAGAAAAGAGAGGCCAGTGGAGCCCAGTGAGGATACCCCCCATCCAGCCTGAGCCCTCCGTCAGCAGAGGGCCAGGAGGGAGTGGATGGAAAAATCTTTCAGGTAATCTGACAGGTGGGGCCTGCCTGCCTCCTCTAGCCTTTCAGGTTTAGGGGATTCTCTTCTCTGTCAGATACCACCTTACACTATGGAGGTGGAGACGAGGCCTAAGACAACACACCCTTTCTTTGTTGTTGTTGTTTTTATGATTTTTAAGTGATTTTTATTTTTTCCGACTCACCGTTTCTTATAGGGGAAAGGTCAGCTTAGAGTGGACATGACAGGAATCCCCCCACCGCTGGCCTAGAAGAACCATGGGCAGGCTCTGCAAAAGGCGTGCGTGGCCCGAATGAGGAGGAATCACAGGAAAAAGACTCAGTGTTTCCCCCTCTTTGCACTTATTTTCAGAATCCACTACTTGGAAAGGCCAGTGGTCACTGGCCAGTTCTCCTCCCCACGACGAGCTGGCGGTATCAGCAGCCTCTTGGTCCCATCATGTCCTTCTCTCTTTGGCCCACAAGCATCTGAAATTCTGAGGACCAGAAGGTTCACCCGCTTCTCAGAAACATATTTTCCAAAGACCTTGGTTTCAGGGCTGGGCATGTCCTGACCTCATCTCTGCAGCCTCACATGCCCTGGGGCCTCGGGACAGGAGGCCCTGATGCACCTATCACACCAGAAAGAAATAAAAAACCAACAACGGAAGAGTTGATGTTGGCCATCCTGCTGGGACCCTTGCCTTAGTGGCATGGTTCCCAAATTGAACCATGAGTCACCCTGGGAGACTGCGGTGAACACAGAATTTCCGTGGGATATTTTATATTTCCAGGGGAAACACAGAAATAGTGGCCATTTGTCAGACATTGTGCAAACTACTAATTCAAGGTAATTCAATTCCAATATTAGAATCACGCTACCTTGCTTTCAAGGATATCATATATCTTTGCAAAGTTGGCCTTTCAGCAGCGGCTAGGAAGAAAAGCAAGTGCCACGCAAACATCAATGTGGAGCAGGAAACAAGAGCAGTGCTTTCAGTCTTATTTCAAGCTTTGAGAATTGTGTGCAGCGCCCAAAAGTCACTCACAATTCATTAATAACTAATTAGGGTCATTTAAGAATGAAATAAAAATATTGTGGTTTTTTTTTTTTTTTCCTCTCAAACTTTTTGTATTAACTTTTCAATCAGCTGGAAAGTTGTAAAAACAGAAATACCTGCTAGGTTGTTAGGACCTAATTAATAAGTAGAACAATTAGGTGTTTCTTTTGGCTTCGGAGCACGATGAAAAAATTACTGCCACAAACCAAGAGAGTTTGGAAGTCTCTACTTTTTTTCCTTACACATTTTTTTTTTTACTCCTCTGTGAAATCTTGCTAGAATTCTAGAAACTAAAGATGCTGATGATGTTGATGATGATAATAGCAGCAGTAGTAAGAGTCATAGTTAACACATCAAGCATTTATTACCTGCCATGTTCTCTGCAAAGGATTTCCCAGACAGTATTTCATTTACGTGCTTTTAGGCAATTTATTTTTTTTAGCACAGAAATGTTGGTCTTACTTTTCCTCAGTATCCCTGAACCGACAGAGAAAACTTAGAAACCACCTGAACTTTTTGTGACAAATTTAATTGTAACTTTTTTTCTAACATTTATAAAATGAATTTTTGGAGTTCCCGTCATGGCCCAGCGGAAACCGAATCTGACTAGGAACCAGGAGGTTTGGGGTTCGATCCCTGGCCTCGCTCAGTGCGTTAAGGATCCGGCATTGTCATGAGCTGTGGGGTAGGTCGCTGACTCGGCTCGGATCCTGTGTTGCTGTGGCTGTGGCGTAGGCCAGTGGCAACAGCTCCAATTACAACCCTAGGCTGGGAACCTCCATATGCGGCGGATGCAGCCCTAAAAAGACAAAAGAAAAAAAAAATTGATTTGCTGCTACATCTTCAACAACCAGTGCACTTATTTATTTATCTTGGCCATGGAGCTCCCGGGCCAGGGATCAGATCCAAGCCGGGGATCAGATCCAAGCCGCAGCCACACATTAAGCCAAAGCAATGCAGGATCCACCATGCTGAGCCAGGGATCAAACCCGAGTTCCAGAGCTCCCAAGCCACTGCCAATCCTGTTGTGCCCCAGTGGGAGCTCCAACAACCCTTTATTTAAAACAAAACGAAACGGAGTTCCCGTCGTGGCGCAGTGGTTAACGAATCCAACTAGGAACCATGAGGTTTCGGGTTCCATCCCTGGCCTTGTTCAGTGGGTTAACGATCTGGCGTTGCTGTGAGCTGTGGTGTAGGTCACAGACGTAGCTTGGATCTGGCGTTGCTGTGGCTCTGGTGTAGGCCGGTGGCTACAGCTCCAATTCGACCCCTAGCCTGAGAACCTCCATGTGCCACGAGAGCGGCCCAAGAAAATGGCAAAAAGACAAAAAAAAAAAAAAAAAAAAAAAAACACGAAACAAACAAAACGACCAGTCTCTTCTAAGTTTGCAAATTTTCTCCAGAATCCTAAGTAAAAATCCATCAATCAATATTAATTCAGCATTGCTCCATGCTGGGCCCTCTAGAGAATAAAGTGCACGGTCTGTGTCCTCAAAGGACTTCCAGTAGGATTTATACATAAAACAACTAGAGGAACACAAACAAACAAAAATAGTATTTACTAAAGGACTGAGTAGGAAGCACGGGACAGAAATTTTATATTCAGAGAGGTAGAACCTTGAGCCTGGATTGTCACAGACCTGGCCCGCCTCTCACCTGCCTTCCTATCTCATTTCTTTCTTGCTGCAAACATCTCCTGCTGTCCAGCCCTCTCTTCTGGAAAGTCAACACTTCCATCTGTCCTAGGACACCTGTCCATTTCCACTCAAAGGAAGACATTGTCTCCATGGAAATCACCTCCATTTTAAACATCATCAAAGATAACTTTTCCTCTTGCCTGCAAGGAAGTGATCATAACTGCATGTGCCTTTTGGCTTTTATAATATTTCTCCTTTCTTTCCTCTAAAGAGATATTGTTGTAATATACAGACCAAAGCTATTGTCCCTAGGGCCTTATGATGAATTTGTTGCTTGAGCTCTGAATTTGTCATTGCCACTTTATTACTAGGGCTATTTTCAAGTTTATCCATTAACAGTCAACAACTATTTAGTAAGTGTCTGTTATATCTCTGCATATTCTAGGTACTGGGGATAAACTGATGAGCAAGAAAGACATGGTCACTTTTCTCACAGAGACTAATGAGGTACATAAACAGGTAAGACGAATACACAGTAGACTGTGAGAACTGCTGTGAAGAATAAAACCGCCAAGGAAGCCCTGGTGGTCTGGGAAGGCTTCCTGGAAGAGGCGATGTGTACATTAAATGTTGCCAGGTGGAAATATGTTAGATGGATGTAAAAGGAATTAAAGGTGTTTCATGAAGAAGAAATCCAGGCTGCAAATTAGAAAGGGGAGAACACATTCTAGGGAATAAAACTTAGCAGATGTGAAGTGGGAAGGAAGTGAGTTCAAGTGATGAGAGAATATTCAGGTCTTAGGCAAGAGATTCATCCTGAAGGCAGCAGGGAGTCACTGAGTGACTTTGTGCAGTGCACAATAAGATTTGAGTTTTTATTTTTATTTATTTTTTAAATTTTATGGCCACACCCATGGCACATGGAAGTTCCTGCGCCAGGGATTGAATCCAAGCTACAGCTGTGACAACACTGGGTCCTTTAACCCACTGTGCCCAGCTGAGGATTAACCACCACCTCCTGAGCCACCCAAGCCACTGCAGTCGGATTCTTAAGCCACCATGTGTTCTTCAAAGATGAGTTTGGCTGTGGTGTTGTGAATAGAATGAGAAGTGAGAGGGAAAAATTGGAGGCAGAGAGACGAAGAATAAACAAAATGTGATGGGGGCTAGAATGAGGGACAAAGCAGAGGAGGAGAAAAAGAAAAAAGAAAAAAAATCCAGCTTGGATCTGCAGTATGTTGTATTGATCAGTTCACTAATTCAGCACACATTTATTATGGAGAATCTCCTCTTATATGCCAGGCACATCCTAGATTGGATGCTGGAGAGGCAATGGTGGCTGACATGCTGGTTGAGAAGACAGATCTTAAGTAATTAACCAAAGAAATGTCTCACCATATCCTGTAAAAAGTGCTATAAAGTGAACAACATCTATAAAATCTTGCTACTCAAAGAAGAGTCCATGGACCAGCAGCATCAGCATCACCTGGGAGCTTGTTAGCAAAGCTGAATCTCAGTATCTACCTAAGAACTACTGAGATAGAATGTGCATTTTAACAAGCTCCCTGGGGTGGGGGGAGTTGCATGCATATTGAAATGGAGACACACTGCTCTAAAGTGCACAGGACTGCACGCAAGAGAAAACAACAGGTGTACCTGAACTTACCTCGGGGGTTAGGGAAGGGTTCCCTGAAAAAAAAAAATGGCCTCTCTTTGGGCTGAAGAGATAGGCAGGGGCTGGATAGCACAGGACTTGGTAGGCCACTTTGAGAATGGTCTTCTCTTCCTAATGAGCAAATCAAAGATGTTTAAAGGTTAGATTAGTCGGCTGCAGCAGCCATAACAAAATACCATGTAGACTGAGTGGCTTAAACAACAGAAATGTGTGTTCTCACAGTTCTAGAGGCCAGAGGTCTGAAATCAGAATGCCAGTAGGGGTGGGTTCTGGTGAGGGCTCTCTTCCTGGCTTGCAGGTGACGGCCTTCTTGCTGTGTCCTCACTTGGCTGAGAGAGAGCAAAAAGGTCCTGAGGTCTTATAAGGGCACTAATCACATCATTCGGGCCCCACCGTCATGACCTAATTACCTCCCAAGGGCCTCTGGCAGTAAATGCCATCACATCGGGGCTTAGGGCTGCAACATATGAATTTGGGGGGACATAATTCAGTCCATAGCAGAAGTTTTAAGCAAAGGAAGATGGAGTCATCCGAATTCTGTTTTTGAATTATTATTCTGGCTGATGTGCAGAAAAGGGATTGAAGGGATTAAGGCTGTATGCAGGATGCCAGCGGAGAGGCTGTTTCAATAGTCATGGTAAAGGATACTAAGAGCTTTTCAAAGTTGCATTGGTGGAGCTGGAGCAGAGTGAAACATTTCAAAATATTTCAGTGCTAAACTTACCAGGCTTTGAGAACAGATTTCCAATGGTGGTTGGAGAGAGAAGGGTCAGATGATCGTCATATTCTTTTTTTTTTTTTTTTTTTTTTGTCTTTTGTCTTTTGTCTTTTTGTTGTTGTGTTGTTGCTATTTCTTGGGCCACTCCCGCGGCATATGGAGGTTCCCAGGCTAGGGGTTGAATCGGAGCTGTAGCCACCGGCCTACGCCAGAGCCACAGCAATGCGGGATCCGAGCCGCGTCTGCAACCTACACCACAGCTCACGGCAACACCGGATCGTTAACCCACTGAGCAAGGGCAGGGACCGAACCTGCAACCTCATGGTTCCTAGTCGGATTCGTTAACCACTGCGCCACGACGGGAACTCCGATCGTCATATTCTTGACTGGTGTAACTGGATGGATATGATATCAGTTCTCGAGACGGGAGTCATGAGATGAGCAAGTCTGTTCATGGCATCTTGCTAAATGATGTAGAGATTAAAACAAGAAGAGCCATCTTTTAGTGAGCATTTACCACGTGCCAGCCACTGTATAGACATTTCACATGTATTATCTCAATGAACATACTACATAAGCCTAGCTCTCTGCGATGGGGAGCTCAGCTCAGTGCTGAGGGTTTAATGGTCTGTGCAGAATGCCTTTACAGGAGTAGAGTGTAAGACATTGTGAACAGGAAAGAGGCCATCACAGAAGCTGAGGTCTCAAGGATGGGTAAAATTTCCAATGAAGCGCTTGGGAGGCAGGTTGTAAAGATGGGCTCTAAGAGCCAGGTCCTGGCGAATCAGGTGTGACTCCATCAAAAAGTTCACTTAGGGAGTTCCCGTCGTGGCGCAGTGGTTAACGAATCCGACTAGGAACCATGAGGTTGCGGGTTCGGTCCCTGCCCTTGCTCAGTGGGTTAACGATCCGGCGTTGCCGTGAGCTGTGGTGTGGGTTGCAGACGAGGCTCGGATCCCGCATTGCTGTGGCTCTGGCGTAGGCCGGTGGCTACAGCTCCGATTCGACCCCTAGCCTGGGAACCTCCATATGCCGCGGGAGCGGCCCAAGAAATAGCAACAATAACAACAAAAAAGACAACAACAAAAAAAAAGTTCACTTAGAAAAACATTATAGAAAAAGTTGAGGAGCAAAGGAGGGCCCAGATTATGAAGAACCTTGAACACCAGTACTTTGGGTTTTATGGAAAGAAGAACTGAATATGGAAGGAACGTGATACTACCTGATTTTGGAAAACCTGTCTAGCAACAGGGGAGCTTGAGCGTGGGGAGGCTTGAGTCCCAGAAGGTAGCTTATTAGCATTTGTATTAGCTGGGCAATAGGTCAGAGTTGTAACTAGCTAGAAGGAAAAAGTAATCAACCAGATCTAGTTTCACTGAATGAAAATAGAAAAATGAGTCAAAGAAGACTAAAATTTCAGGATTGAAATTTAAGGGAAAGGTAGTTTCAAAGTCAGCATCAGAGGGGGGATCAGGAAGAGGATATTCATAAACCTGTGATATCCTACTTACATGCAGGGTAATAGAAAGAATATTTAAAAATAATTTTTACCAGTTCCAGCATGGAGATCGTTTAAATTTCCAGAAAAATTATGGTAGATGAAAGCCTGCCAGTTATACATGTGATGGATTTACATTGGGATGAAAAAGAGCATTATAAGATTTGGGAGGAATGAAGTATGGTATTCTATTGGAGAAATACCCTCCAAATCATATGAAACATTGTGATTTTAAAATGCATTTGTGGAGTTCCTGTCGTGGCGCAGTGGTTAACGAATCCGACTAGGAACCATGAGGTTGCGGGTTCGATCCCTGGCCTTGCTCAGTGGGTTGAGGATCTGGCGTTGTCGTGAGCTGTGGTGTAGGTCGCAGACGCAGCTCAGATCCTGTGTTGCTGTGGCTATGGTGCAGGCCAGCAGCTGTAGCTCCTATTCGACTCCTAGCCTGGGAACCTGCATATGCTGCAGGTGTGGCCCTAAGAAGCCAAAAAAAAAAAAAAAGAAGAAGAAGAAGAAGAAGAAGAAGAAGAAGAAGAAGAAAAAAAGATGCAATTTGGCAGGGAACTATACTCAATGTTACATAATAACCTATAAGGCAAAAAATCTGAAAAAGTATAGATGGATATATATATGTATAACTGAATCCTTTTGCTTTCACCTGAAACTAACACAACACTGTAAATCAACTATAATATAAATAAATAGCAATTGGCAAAATCAAAGGAAATCATGAATCCCACACCAACGGTTACTTCATTACAGGTGCACTGGACAGTTGCTTATAAACAATAGGGTGTGGGGTTCAACCTTTCAGGGCTTTGTTCGTGCCTTGGTCTAGCCAGGTACCATGAGATAATTTTTTAAATTCAAAATGTTGTGTTTAGTGGAAGGAAAGCATATGTGTTTTGTGTTTTCTAAATGCCATTTTTTTTTTTCAAAATAGAGTACAGTTGACTGGGAAAAAATAAATAACCCTTAGTAACCTTTGCATTTCTGTGCTCCTGCTGTATCTCAGGGAACTTCAGCACCTTCAAAGCATCCTTTGTGGAGCCACACCTGATGGCGCCCCTTGGATCACGTGTCAGGCGTGCTCAGCAGTAAACATCTTGCCGTAATCGTCGCTTCCTTAAGGACAATGTGGACCAGTGCACAGTATTTCTCAAGTGGTACCTAAGAATCTTAGGGTCAGGTTAAGGCACACCTTATCCTCTCAGAGAAGCCTGCCAAGAGCACAAAAGGCTCAAGTATCGATATCCATTTTATTGTTCAGAATTCCCTAATTGAAGGCCCCGGGAGTCTGAAAACTTGGACGAAAGATATACGGGCTGCAGTAACAGATGTCCTAGAGGAAAACTGTGCAACGGATAAGGGCATGTTTTGACTTCGAATAGGCACTTGGGCCAACGCGTTCTTCCTCACTAACGGAAGGTGTATGGATTTCCACGGCAGGCACCGAATTGTTTCTCCTTTCGGAAAAAATATATGCTTTGTCCAATGGGATAATGACTTCAGTTTCCAGCACAACCCGGATTTCTTTGGATCCTGCGGAGTTCTGCCTTTCCCAAAGTATTTCCAGGGCAGCCGCAAGCCCTGGCTGTCTTCAAGGCTGTTCTCTGGAGCTGCCCCTCTCTCTGCTCTGCCAATTATGTGCCACTTTGTCTTGGTGCCCTGACTGCTTTCTTCTGAGAGGGAAATTCCTCTTTCATCAGTATGGATGCACTGTTTTCACACACTGCAAGTGCTGTGTTGCTGTGTCAGTCATCCTATGAGGGCCAGTTTCAGACGAGTAGGGCTGACGAGCTGGCTGGGGATTGGCTGCCCACGGCGGGGCGGGGTTTGTCGGAAGGAAGGGCTGCAGCTTACAGCAACAGAGTTTAGACTGTCTTTGCTTCATCATCTGAAGGCAAAATTTTCCAGATACGGCAGACGGGTCTCAGAGTACAATACACAGGGAATGAGAACTATTTACATGGAAATTTCTTCCTCATGATGCAGCGGAGAAGCCTCGGCCGACTGATTCTGCCAGATGTTCCTGGGGTCACTGTAAAGGGAAAGGAGAGGCAGAGCTAAACAAGGTAAGGGAATCACCCCCCCACCCCCTTCTTCTTCTTCTGTTTTTTTTTTTTTTTTTTTTTCCCCCTGAATGTTTAAAGAGTTTGCTGCAGTATGCTGCATTCCGTGTGTGTTGCTTAGGGAAGCCGGGGAAACCGGATTCCACTAATTCAAATGTAATACTTGCGGGGGGACCCTGGAGTTTTACGTAACATTTTGATTTGAGAAAAAGGAATGGCAAAGCGTGAATCTGTGCCGCCTGTTTGGGGTGAGGCAGAAAACGAGTTTTTTCTTCAAAGAATAGATCCATTGATTATTCAACAAAAAGCATTTGAATTCTGGCGAGCGTTCTTATTTTCTGGTTCTAGAAAATTTTCTGACTGCCATAGTTAGCTCGGGCATAAAGTTTAACGTTGATCCCATTATTTGAAAACAGACTTGTAATTAAGAAAATGAAAAAAAAAAAACTCATGGTAAATAATCATCGATTGAGTGTTAGCCAAAGGAAAAAAATATATATATGTCTACTTATTGGGAATTAGGGACCTACCTAGGTCTTATAATGTCAAGGCTTTAATTGAGTTTCAAAAGCACATTTTTATTAACAAGCCAGCAAGAGGTAGCTTGCTGACAAGTTTTCGATACTGTAGTTCAATGTTTACATTTCTTTTTCTCGCACGTCTGAGCCTTTGTTTCCAGCTTAAAAGTGGAACCATTATATTCAAAAGTAAAGCTGGGTTAATAATGCTTACTGCAATTATCTGATCTTTATGCATTTTTAATGAGAACACACAGCCAGCAGAATAATTTAATGAGGGCAGGCTAGCTTTTAAAGCTGTGTTTTCACTGTGCAGAACCATATCAACTTTCTTGCCGAGAAACAGCACTGAGAAATGATGGGGAAAGATTTATTTTTAACACACTTGGCCCAAGAGAAGGAAAGGATATATTTGTTAAAGAATTCTTTCTGCCCTTTTCCGTTTTAAATTTCTGCCAGGCATGAGGAAACTGTGCTTTTTTGTTAGGCCTCGGAAGCATATGTTTACAATAAATGTGTAACATTTTTAGAATAGTTAGCAAGCACTGAAGCGGAGAAGGAAAAACAAAAAATCCGACTTGCCTAACCACCACCACCATTGACCATTCCTCAAGAAACATTCCTGTCCTTTGAAAAGACAAAGGTTAAGTGGAAAGATATTTGTTAATTGAGTCATACGTGCATTGAAAGAATAATAAAGTAAAAAAAAAATTAAAGAGATTCTCATAACCTCTACAGATGAAGTTTCTTCAGCTGGCCTGCCTGTTTTATAAGGAGCTGTAGAAGGACTCATTTAAAGAAGGGCAATGCCACGTAGATTCTTCTAGACCCACTGTTTTTACTTTCAAGGAGAAGTGCAGGACACTAGCTCAGAACTTCTGACGTCATCTCCCAACTATTTCTGCTGTGTTCTTTTATTCAGGCTCGTGGAGGGGGATATTTCTTTATGTCCTGGCCAGGAGCATTCTCATTCTCACTTGGCAGGTCCTGAGTTATGTCTGCGTATTCCCCGTCCTGCCTAAACCCTACACCCATCGTCAGCAGAAATAGGGCATCTCCTAGCTGCCTCCTCACGTCCGAGCGGGTCAGAGCGGGTTTTTCTGCAGGGCTCTGGCTGCCTGCACTGACAATAAGCGGCCGGGAGTGGATGGAGCGGGGCTCTGCTTCTGGCTGGACCTCCTCGGTGCAGCCCAGCACCACCACCTGGGCACACAGCGGCCCCCGCCCCCCGTGGCCCCGTTCCCAGGTCCTCCGGAGCCACTTTTTAGGACCCGGGTTGTGCCACCAAGTTCACGGCTGGTTGTGATGGTGGGAACAGCTGCTCTGATGTGACGAGCACACTGTGCCCTAGCACAGATGGACCCAAGGAAGGGCAGTCCAGCCCTGGAGGCTGTTCATCCCGTGTCACAAGTGGCAGCCTTGGCCCTAGAGATCAAGGGAGTGGCTAGTGTTTAAAGAGGAGCTTTTGCGGGAAAAATTTCCATGAGAAGAGACGGGAGTTCTGGGGAGTTCCCAGCTGTAGTTTGCATCCTCTTTAGGACTGCGTGTGTTATGTAGACGCGAGCAAGCGCCCACCTCAATTTTTTTCTCTCTCTAAATACAGTTGAATAATGCTTGCTACACTTGCCTTCATCCTTCAAGCATTTTGAGAGACCTTGACCTTTCATCCAAAGGAAAAAAAAAAAAAAGTTATTTGTTTCTTGACACATGAGCTAAAGTACGAAGGGCTGAGCCCCTTCTCCTCGTTAATAAAACTGTTGGCAAATGCTGTCGGATGTTAAGGTAAAATATGCAGAACCCTTCCCTCTACGTCACGTTCACGTCAATTTTCTGGCGATATTTATTCTTGGACCCACTCGTGAAATTTCCAAGGAAATCAGAGCACTGCTGTGTGCGTTTTCTCCGGGGATCTGGTGCCATAGGCTAGGAGCTGGGCAAACCAGACTCTTGCAGACAGAGGCCTTAGAGCGTCCGAAGCATTTCGTGCCATTTTCGCTTTGACTTTTGTTGTAAATGTGTGAGAGTGGCGTGAAGAAGGGAGGAAAATCAGAGGAAAGGAGAAAAGGACGCCTGTGAAATCTACTGGTTACGTCGCGTTACTGGTGAACCGCCTGTCTCCTCCCTGCTAGTTGTTTTAATTTGCTGTTGCCATGGTAAAAACAAATCAATATCACGTGGCTACCAGCCAGAACTGCTCCGGGAGCGCCATAGAGATTCGTGCTCAGGTACTCAAGATTCCAAGCAAGAACTGGGAGAGGAGGAAGGATTTCGATATTGAGTGTAAGAGAATTCCTCACGGGAGATTGATAGGGGCTCAGGCTCGCCTGCATTTTCTCTCCTTTCTTCCTGTGCTTCCCTACCGGGAGCAAGCAAAGCTGGGTGTGTGGCAGGTCAACTCTACTTCAATAAGGAAAAAAAAAAAATGGGATGATGTACCGTTTCGTTTACATTTTCGAAAATGACCATATGTGTCTTATCAACATGGAAGGAGGTTGGTCACGTGGCAAGTGGTAAAAGATTCTGACTAAGGAAGAGGTGGGAGGACCACTGGGCAGGCCGGTTGTTGAAAACATAGTTTGGGGCCTTTTGTAGCTCCTGGTGCAGCAGCACAGGACTGCTGGCAGGGTCAGAAACAGCTGTGACTGTCGTGGCAGGCAGAGAAAGCTGGCATCTCTGGGGAGCAGGTGGGCAGTGGAGGCGAGGGGCCATCCTTATGGAAAGGCAGGAGGTGTGAAGCCTCCGTGTCAGCAGGTAGCAAAGACAAGGGAAAAATCATAGGTCCAAAGTTAGGTCAGGTGAGCACGGGACCCCGGGGACAGAGCAGAACAAGGGATGGGACACTTAGCCCTTTTCGTAAAATCCACCTGACGCCCAACCTGTAAAGAGAGGAAGGGTTGTAAAGAGAAGGAAAGGTGTCATGTGCCTGAGCATCCTTTATAGAATGAACCGGAAGGGCACAGATGTCCGCTGCCCTGTGGAGCGGGGAAGTTGGAATGCCATGCTTTGGTGTCCTTCAGAAGGACGAGGTAGGAAGACTTCGCTGCGCTTTGTAAACTGGTTACAATGCTGTTTTTCCTCCAGCTTTTTACCCGGCTCAGTTGTTTATTTTTATTTATTTATTTAGGTTTTTGTTGTTGGATGTTTTTTTCTTTTTTAATGTGCACAAACTGAGTTGCAGCTGTCATAATACCCAGAGTAAGGAGCCCAAGATGACGTCATGGCTGGTCTGCATCAGGCCTGTGCCCTCAGCTGCTCAGCACCGTTAAATGGAAGCTGGTCCCAGGCTCTGCCGCTGAGAGTGAACGCAGGTGCGGAAGGTGAGGCCCGAGGGTTTCTTTTGTGAGCCTGAGCCACAGGGCGGTGGGAGAAGTTTTCGTCTGGCCGGCCCCCCTCAATATGGCAGAAATGCTTGGTAATAAAAGTGGACCCCCGATTTACCTTGGTGCTCTGACAAAGCATGCATTGTCTTCGAGATCCGAGGTCCGTCTATTCCATCAATCAGTCAACAAGTGTTTATTAAACACCTCTTGGCTTCCCTGGCTTTTGCTGTTTGGTTAGAACAAGTCAGTGACCTAATACTTGACTCTGAGTATGTGCAAAATATGGGATGGAAAGGAATGACGTGACATCGTCAATTTCAAAGACTGGAATAGTGACTTTATTAGCTAATGTTCACCTGATTAACCATCAGATATTAACCGTAGATTTGAGATAGTTTTGGTGTTTGAGGGGAGAATCAGAGAAGGAATGTTGAGTTTTAAGGATCTCTCTGTACTTTCTTTACCTCTATTATATTTCTCAGCATAAATACTGTTTAAACAACATGATAATGCCATATGATGAGCCATACATATTCAAGCATGCTGAGAAAAAAAAAAATCCAAAATGCTAGGCTACTGAGATCACTCGAGGTGACTGGGGAACACGGGCGCATCATGTAAAAGGCCTTAACCAGCAACGAACAAAAGGAAACCCTAGACCCTCTCCCACACTTCTGTGCCTTGGAGCGGCTGGGAAGCCCCTGGTGGCATTTTCTCACCATCCCCATCCCAGCAAGGAAACCGGATGCTTGACCCTGGAGGGTTAAACCCCCCCCGACCTTTTTTAAAAGCAGAGTTACTTTTTAAAAATCGATTTCCCTTTTGAAACACAAAGTTTTTGCTTGGTTTTTCACCCTGACATCAAAATGAATGTGCATTCTCTGGGCGCAGACAAGCCTTAGGGGAAGGGACCCGGTTTGGTTTGGGAAGCGCTGGGGGAGGAGACTGAGGAGGTACAGTGAAGCTTGAGAGTCTTCAGCGAGGGGGCCTGACAGGCAGGTGGGCAGGTCCGGGGCCTGGGAGCGTCGAGGCAAGCAGGTGGCTGTCAAGAGCTTTGTTGGGGGGTGAGCCACCTCAGAAGACATCTGGAGGAGGTAGGAAAGGCTGCAGGTCCCTGGGCCAGAGCGCTTTGCAATCGCTCTGGCTGGAGAACAAGAGGCTTACAAACAGGATGAGAAGGGATAGGTACCCAAGTGCCTTCCGAAGGAAAATTAACATAGGTATAGATCCTATGTACCCTCTGCAGAGGGCTTGCCCAGACTTCATCTCAATTAACAGTTCACACGGAGGATTAGAAACAGGGAGCCTAAAATTAGAGCACTCCGGGGTTGTGCTGGGTGAAGCTTCTGGTGGAGGTGAGTTAGACTCTGGATTTTTAAAACTCCATGCATTGTTTTGTTGTTTTGTTTTTTTCCAGTGGTTAATTGATTTGAATTTTGAAGGACGGGAAAAAACTTAAGGGCCCCTGGTACGTGGATGCATGTCCCTCTCTCCTGTCCCCAAATGCTTTCTTGGGCAACAAGTACATTTATAGCTAGTTCAGCAGGCAGCCTAGAAGCAGAAGCAGAGCTGGAAGAGAGGTCAACTGGCTTTACTTTCTCAGCTCTGACTGCTCAGAAGGCATCAGAGGACCAAACCTATGCTTCACCCCCCAACCCAGCCACCCGGGAGCAATGTGCGTTTGGCTGGGAGGTGCCTCTAGAACATAAAATTCGCAAATGGTTGTAAATGGCTCGCAGGCCAGGGAGAAACCAAAATCAACAATGAAACCCAAATGTAAATAATTCCCTTTGCCCACGAGATCATTTCATTGTGTTCCCTAAAGCCTGTTAAAGGAGTGAGGGCAGAAATTAATATTTTAGTGGCATGTGTCATAAACTGGGTGCTTTACGCACATAGCTCATGTATTTTGGACCTTAAACAAAACTCCGTGAAGTTAATATTATCCACGCAAAGTTAATCCTGGCCAGCAGACGTTCTGATAGGTTCGACAACACACCCATGATCTGGTACCTGAAAGAGCCGGGATTTAAACTCAGGTCCAGTCATACCTCCAAGTCCTAGAGGGAGGCAAGGCTGTGTTTTCAGCTGAGCAAATAAAATCAAGAAAAAAACAATTCATTTGCAGAAAGAAGGAAAAGCTCGAGGTGGAGGTAGGAGGTTGATTATTTTAGAAACCGCAGATGTACTTTATATAGTTTATTATAACACATAAATGCCAGGTGCAATAATCCTAGTAGCAGCTTACATCATCTATCATTTCTGTTTTCATGCGTATCATCTTTTAATGGCCACAAAGTCTGCCTTTTGCTCCCATCTTAGAAAAAATAAAAAGTGAATTTCAGTGAGGTTAAGCAATGTGTTAAAAATCTCACTGGCCAAAATAGTGGAAAATCTGGTCCTCAAAGCTATGGGACTCTGTGCATTTGATATTTAGTGAGATAAAATAGTCTTTAAATAAAATTACCCTGCAGTCTGACTTGGAATTTTTCATGCAGTGGATGTTGCATGGCGGACAGGAGCCCAACCCAAGCAATTTGGGGAAGATTGCATGTTTTTAATTAAGACATTGAATTATTTGTTTAAATCTATAAATTTCTGGCATCTCAGATGCAAGCTTCAATTAGTCAACTAAAAAATACTGGTGAAGGACCTATGACATCAGTGATTTACTGCTTTTACCTTTAAGTGCTCTGGGAGTTCAGGAAAGTACAACTCCGTTTGGGCTGGAGCAGTAGATAAGGCTTTGAGGAGGAAGAGACACTACTTCTAGCTCTGAATGGATGTAATTTGTCTAGATCAACGTTTCCAAAACAGGATGTTTAGACCCCAGGTCTAGGGCAAGATCATCTTCTAGGTGAGAAAAGGAAAAAGTTGAACTTATATCTTATATCTTATGTAGCCCATCCTTTAAAAAATGTCCATTTTCTTGTATGCTTGATAATATGTGTAACATTTTAGTATTGTTGTGCAAGTGTTGCATTTATAAATAAGTAACGAACCCTATAATGGTTGTTCCTCTCAAAAGTGTTTGTTCTGAGAGGGGCTTATGATCCAAAAAGTTCAGAGGGGACAACAGTCAAAATTAGTTAAGGGAAGAGGATCAGTGACAAACTCAAGCTCAAGAAGGAGAAACAGTAGCAAACTAGAACATTTAGAATGAAGAGACAGCCAGCTTCTCCTCTACAGCACAGGGAACTATATCCAATCTCCTGGGATAGACCCTGATGGAAAATAACATTTAGAAGATGCATGCCTGTACAGGACTGAGTCACTTTGCTGTACTGCAGAAATTGGCACAGCATCATAAATCAGCTATACGTTAATCAAATAAAGAAATTTGTAAAATCGAAAGAGTTTGCATCATGGCCCCGTGGGTTAAGGATCCGACTTCAGCAGCTCAGGTCACTGCAGAGGGGCGGGTTTGACTGGCCCAGCTCAGTGGGTCAAAGGATCCAGCATTGCCACAGCTGTGGCATAGGTCACAGGCATGGCTTGAATTCAATCCCTATGGGGCCATACAATTTAAAAAATAAATTAATTAATTCAAACAAGAGGAGGAGGAGCAGCATGATGCAGGGGGCCGGTATGGAATTTAACTTTGAAGAATAGGCATTCCGGGTGGGGAGGCAGCGGGAAAGAAGTTTGATGGCTTGGGGAGGTCAGAATATGGAAAAACTAAAGAGCCACGAGGAGGAGCTTAGTTTTATTACCATGAGAGCACACGTCTAATGCCTTAGAAGCGTTGAATTTAGGCTTACGAGATCGACTTAGAGGTTAGAAAATTTGTAACAAGGGATGCCACTGGCCAGAAAACTTTCGCACTGCTTCAGGCCTCCCGTGGGAAGGAGCTGGATGAGAATGGCCCTGTGAGGATAGGAGGACAAAGGGCAAATCTAAAAGGCGTCTTGAAGGAAGAATAATAGCGGAGCCGGTGAGAGCTGAGCAGAGCCAAGACGACCTGGGGGCTCCCAGCCGCAGAAATATCTCTGGGACCCTAACAGAAATGGGAGTGGATGGAAAAGGGGGCCCGCCAGTGGGAATGGGGTGCGGGGAGGAAGGGAGGATGCGTTTTGAGCTCTGAGTTCTGATAATGGTTGTTCTTAGCTAAGGATGGGTCACCCATAGACACTGGCCAGTGTGAACACGGAGAGCAGCTGAGCCACCAGGCTGCACACGTAAACTGAGACACGCCTGCGTGGAAGCCGTTGTGGGGGGGGGGGCAGGGATGCTCCCCACCTCCAAGAAGAAGGGAGCATAAGTGGAGACAAGCAGGTGACCAAGGGTCAGCCCCGGGGAACACTGCCAGGGTCCAGAAGAGAACAAGAGCTGCAAAGAATCAGGAAGGCCAGTTCCCACAAAGGAGCAAATTGTCAATCAAAAAGGGAGTAACCAAGACTGTGAGGCACCAAACCACAGCCTCCAGCCTCCATGGTTCGGAGCGGTGGCCGTGCAGCGTCCCGGGCTGCATTGTCCTGCCAGAGTGTGCCCTTTCTGCCGTGAGCCCTCAGGCCAGGGCTCTCTTGGAGGCAAATATCAATTCACTGCCATGGTAAGAGCTGCAGGATATTGGTTGGGGAAGGAGCATTTCCTGCCTGTATCTTTCATATGTATAGCTGACTCTTTAAAAACTCAAGCTTCACTAATAACCGAAAGAAAGCATGGAAAACTAACAGTTATCAAGACATTCGCGTCTGTATCTCAAACTATTCATTGTGGGGGTGTAATTGGTTAGGACAGTACTTCCTACCCAGAGTGATGGGAGATCTCACTGTCACCCTGCTGTTGTCATAGACCCAGGGTTCATTCATTCCCCGGTCTAGCAAGGCTCGCTGAACCCAGCCATAGGGACCAGTTTGAAGACAAAGAAAAAGTACCCAAAGACAGCAAATGGTGGGCACCTTCATGCCTACCATGGGTACACCAGAATACTGCTTCTCAAACTTGCAAGTGTACAGATGTCTGGCGTGGGTCACTTTGTTATACAGCAGAAATTGGCGGAAGACTATAAATCAGCGACAATGTAAAAAATAAAATCTTTTTAAAAAAGAAAAAAATTTAAATAAAATCTCTGGGGAGTCTAATTACAAATGTAGGGTCTGATTTAGGAGCCCAGGAGTGGGGTCTGAGAGTCTGCCTTCCTGACACACTCGCAGGTGAGGCAGGGGATGCTCGGCGCTGGTCCTGAAGGCCCTGGAACACAGTGGCGGCTATGGTGGCATCTTTGGGTCTAAGATGGCTTTAAAGGAGCACTCGGGAGGGCTGAGGGCCGGGACCTGCCTGCTTTTCTCAGGAGGCCTTTCCAAGCCCCCCCCCCCGCCCCCCGCCCCGGGCTCAGAGTGGTGCTGAGCTCAGTGGACCTGCCCTGCCAGGCTTGCACCAAAGCTGCAGAGCTCCGGGGCATCGGGGGGGGGGGGGGGGGACTCGGCAGTTCAAGCAGCTCGGTGGCCACGGGGAATGGGGTGTGGGTGACTCCCTGTGGGGCCACGGCTGTCCTCCCCGTGGACACAAAGGCTCACCAGTTCCCTGAGGGATTCGCTCCCGCCTCCAGGGAAGGCCAGTGTGTCTGTTTCCATGTCTGCTCCCGAGATATTTTTTTCCTACCATGCATACGTGTTCCAAAGCAGCCTTAGAGGTTTTGCTCTAGACTGCGGTCGGAGCTGGAGCCGGTGGGTCTGCTGTGCCCCCGCTGGTCGGGAACTCTGACAGTCGCAGCTTTGCCTTAAGATGAGGCCAGTCCGTCTCCCTTCACTCTCTCCAAAGCCTGGAAAGAGCATAGAAAAAGCGTTCCCCGCAGTTCAAGTCGCATTTGTTGGAAAATGCTAGTTCTCAAGTCTCGTGCTATGAGGAAAGACGTTCTGAGAAACCATAGCGTGTTTAAGTGAAACCTCCAGGCCTTAAGCGGACAGTCTCGGATCTCGTTTCGTGCCTGTCTGCCTCCCCTCCCCTGGCGGGCTTCGGTTTTCTGTGTGTCTGGCATCGGCCCCCCTCTCTTCTGCATGTCTCCAGCCAGGAGTCTCCCTAACCTGATTTCGAGGAAGTCTTCCAGTCCCAGATCCCCATTTAGTCCATACGCAGCTGGCTGGCATCTTGATGCCTTTTTAGTTTACCAAGAGCGTTTTAGGCCCCAAAGAAAACCAGTGTTTATTGAGTTTGTTGAGTGACTACTATGCGCCAAGCCCTCCTCCGAGAGCTCTGTGTGCATCAACTCAGTTAAACCTTCTTATGAAGAAAATAACTGGGAGGCTGAGTTCCTTGCCAAGGTCTCAGATGAACAGGTGACAGAGCAGGGGGGTGAGACTCCAGTTGGGGGTCCCCGAACACCCAGACCGGTTCTGCTGGTGCTTAGAGGCAGCAACCAAAAAAAAGGGGGTTTGCTTTAGAAAACCTTCCCTCGGATGTACACGTACTGTTAGCAGAATGCTCTAAACGGTTAATGAGAACACAAACAAGCCGTTCCTGGCAGGCTGTGCAGGCATGAGTTCAGTTTTAGCCACGAGTTCCTCTCACAGAGGGACTTGGGACATTGCCAGCTATGGCTGGAACACCATCTCTATTATTTGTTGTGATTAGTGGGCCTTTTCCTTACTCCTGAATCTCCTTCGTGTGTGTGTGTGTGTGTGTGTGTGTGTGTGTACACACGTGCAGGAAGAAGCTTAGAGAAAGACCCCATCCGAGTCATCTTCTAGATGCTTCCAGTCACTAGCGCATAAAAGCTCATCCTTAGCTGTGAGGCCTCTACAAAAGGGAGATGCTTTGGGTTGTCGCAGCTCTGCCACCCTCTATGAGGACGTAAGTCCCTTTTCTCTCCCCCCCACCCCCAATGTCCCTGTTCACCTGCAGCGCTGTTTTCGTGCCACGTGTCACCCATTCTCTGGCGAGGGCGCGAAGTCTTTCTCTCTGGCTGCGTCTGCCCACCGCCACGTCTGGCACCTCTTCTCTCTTGCTCTGCCGGCGCCTGAGCTGACCCGTGTCTGTTCCCGGCGTCTCTTCTCTCGGCCAAGGCCGTACCTGGCATCCCTGCTAAACAGCACACGGATGCCCCCTCTCCCTGGGGTTCTAGTCACACCCGACTCTTAGCTGGTGGAAAGGACTATTTATTTGGCCCCTTAGGAAGCCCTTCATTCCTATCAGCTTCCTGGCAGCCACCACAAAGACCATCCCCTCAGGAAACAAAACAAACCCTATCTCTAAGAGTTGCCCTGTTTCTTTTCTTCAAAGTTCCCTGTTGCAGCAAGGCTGCAATTAAGAGGCAGGATCAAAGGGACGAGCTGCCTTGGGGCTTCGGGACCCACAGAGAGCTGGTCCTTTTAACTCTTTGCTTTTCCTGTGACCTGCTCCTCCACCGGAGTCCTTGTCCCTCTGGGTGAGGTGTGGGGAGACACACCGGGGTCCACAGAGAACCTCTGAGCACATCACATTCTGAGAGCCACCCGGCTGACCCGCCACAGACCCAAGCCGGAACTCAGGAGGGATCCAGCTTGGAAGGAAAGAGACAATTCCCGTCTCCCCTCAACCGCAGTCCTGCCAGGCAGTTTCTCACGGCCACCGTCCGCCTCCGGATACGGGGCCACCACCACCCCAAAAGGCACACGGACCTACACAGCACTCTAAGATTCTTCCTCGTGCCGAAATGAGATGTGACTCCCTGGGGCCTTCGCTGCTCAGCCCTCATCCAGGCTCTTGGAGTGACCCTAAGTGGGTCCAGCGCCCCTCCAGGCGAGCCCCTCTGTATTTCAAGGTGGCAAACCCACTTCCTCTGATAGGAGCAGTTGGCACCTCCTGTTATTTTCAGGGAATGTGCTTTTATTTATGCAACCTAAGACACTCAGAGTTTTCCTGGCAGCTTTGTCACACTGCTGACCCATATCACGATTAGACTTGAACCTTGAACCGGCTGCCATAGAGAAAGGGGTGGGCTCTCCATTCTTCCTCAGCTCTGTTCAGACCTGAGCACAGGGGCGGGGAAGCGGATGGATGGAGGGGAGGCAGGAGAGAGACAGACACCTTCTCAGCTGCATGGAATGGTTGAAAGTTGTCTTCCGATCCAATGAGAAGCTTTAGGCACCTTCAGAAACACCCATCAAATTCCTAGGCATTGACTTGTAAAAACCACGCAAAGAATGCTAGCTAGATAGATGAGAGCTAGAGAGAGACAGACAGACAGACTTAGGTGAATATATGTATATTAACGTAATACACTCCAGAGATATAGATTAATAAAGACGTAGATAGATATAGATTTAGAGTAATATATACCTAGACATAGATTAGTATGTGTATATAATATATAGATACACATGCAGATGTAAATTGATAGAAATATAGATAAATAGATAACAGTTGCACAATTCCAATACCCCACTTAGGGAGTTTTCCAGGTAAAAGTACACGTTGTGGGGGTTTTGTTGTTGTTGTGCTGTGTATGTTTCTTGGCACAGCAGAAGGGCCATCCTTCTAGCAGTGGCTCCGAGCCCTCGAGAGTTTCTCTGTCGCTCTCAGCACAGCCCTCCACGGCTTAGAGACACACTCTGCCGTCAGTAGATGCCAAGGTCACCGAAGGAACTAATTAATCCCGGCTCCAGTCCACAGCAGGCTGCGCTAACCTGCCCTCCTTCCCCTGAGCGGTGAAACCAGGAAGGATTTTCTCTCTGGGTTCCGCCCAGGCCTTCCCAGGGCCGCCCTGAGCAAACAAAGGGAGGGGGGCAGGGCTGGTGAACCGTTTCCCGACAAGCTGGCCAGGTTTTCATCTAGAGAGATCCCAGAGAAAGCCTGCTCTGAGGCTTTACCCCTTGAGTGGAGAGCCACCCTCCAGCTTTTCTTAGGAAGACTCCCAGGCTGATATTTAGGGTCTCCAGGCCCCCTGCTCCATCACAACGCTGCCTTGTTTTTGTTTTTGGTTTTCCTTTTTCTCCTAGTTTCACTCATGTCCTCTAAACTCGGCCAGGACTCTTTGCCATGCTGGAAATGTGCCTTTTTAATTAAAAGTACACATTTTCCAGCTGCCCCCTAGGGAGCATGAGTTTGTTTGTCTTCCCCCTTCAGGGTAAAATGAATGTCAGATACCCCAGGCCACACTAAAATAATTGATCAGAAAAAAATAATTGAGAGGAAGGATGATTTTTGGAGACATCGACCAGCCAGCCACCCCAAGATGTGAAGGCAGAGAAGGTGGCCATTGGACCCTTGTGGATCCCTGAGTTAACAGTGGCCCCCCCGAGCCAAATACATGTTGGGGCTTGAGTGAATTGTCCTGCGGCTGTTGGTTTTTATTTGATGTTCTGATCCCTTCCTTCCAGCTTGAGAATTAGTGCAGAAAGCCACAGAGAGGCTCGGACAGGGCCTGTGTGCTTTGTCTGGTCAATAGCCTGGGCTCAATGCCACTGCCTTTTGGCCCCTGGCCCTCAGCGGGTCCTCCTTGGCCCCGAAGCTGCTAGAACAGGGCGGCCATCCTGTTCATGGGGTTTGTTTCCCCTCACGGTTGGGCAGAACCAGCAGATCCTGGAGTTGGGTTGGTGACACGCTCCATCTTGTTCGCTGGTTCAAAACCGAAAAAAAAAAAAAAAAAAAAAATCAAAACCATATGTTCAATACCGTATCGGGCTTCCAGGGAAAAGTGTGTGCTATGAAATAATAACCAGCGACCTAGCCAGGCCTCTGAAGGCTCGTGGAGGAGGAGGTGACCCACCCAGGCCACCGAGGCTGAGGCAGGTAGGGGAGGGCAGCTCTGTTTGCTTCCTGCTCCAAATGGCACTTCCCTGGAATGCTTCCAGCATCTAATGGGGAAGCGGAGCCAGGCTGCATTTACGGACTTATTTCCCTCCTTCCCATCTTCCTTCTTCCCCTCACATGTTCAGGATTGAAAATTAGAAACACTTTTCTCCTACACACAAAATTACTCCCTCACACACACTTTTTTTTTTTTTTTCCCCCTGCTTTGAAATGGCAATTGCTGCCAGAAGAGGCTTCTCAAAAAAACACATGCTGTCCTGGCCACAGCCATCAAAGGGTTAATTTGCACTGTAGCCTGCTCCTTAGACACCGTGGTGAGCCAGGGGGAGGGGCTGCCCTTGCTGGAAAGAGGAATCCTACTGAAACAGAAGACAAGGGACATCAAAATCCTGCTAAGAGGTCACTTCTCAGTCTGGGTGTGGTTACACACGGTGTCCACTTGGTAGAAATCCAGCCAGCTGGACACTTAGGATATGTGGTCTTTCTTGCCTTTAAGGAACATTAAATAAATTAAATATTGTCTTTTGGGGGGCCTCACCCTAAGCCTATGGAAGTTCCCAGGCTAGGGGTTGAATTGGAGCTGCAGCTGCCAGCCTACAGCACAGCCACAGCCACATGGGATCTGAGCCCTGTCTTCAACCTGCACTGCAGCTCGTGGAAACGCCAGATCCTCAACCCACTGAGCGAGGCCAGGGATCGAACCTGCATCCTCATGGGTATTAATTGGGTTCGTAACCCACTGAGCCACAATGGGAACTCCCAAGAAAAATTTCAAGTGTGGCTGGTTGCCTGGCACTGCCTGTCCTCAGATAAAGGGAAACTGGTCAGAAGGTTCCCTTTGTTCCTTCTTTATTTCCCCTCATGTCTCCCCATCTTCTCTGTTTCTCTCCTAACCTTCTGGGCTTCCAGGTGGCGTTTCCTTCCCACTAATACCAAGAACTGTGACGCCCCACGTCCTACCCGGGGCCAGTGGCACTTAATGCTTCAGAGGCAACTTGAAAGAAATCATCAGTATTAAAATAATGACAGTGATGATAATGGCGACAGTAATAATAAGATCACTTTGTCACAATGCACAAAACAGTGGCCTTTCTCTCCTTGTTTTTATGGTTTACACACACAGGAAAGTTTTGCTTCAAGGGCTTGGGGTTGGTTTGCTTTTTAATCCTCTTTGGCGGTCAAAACTAGTGGAAGGAGCACTGATGACAGAGCCCTTTGCCCTTTTGAAGGAATTCGGGTCTCAAGCGATAAGCAAGAGTGGCTAAGAATGGCGGGACTCCAAAGCTTGCTGGTGGTTGACATGGTTTGGAACCCTGGGCTCCCCTGCTTAGGGTGAACAGAACGCACCAAGTCACTCCTGGTTGGCATAAGTCAAGGTCCTCACGCCAGGTTCTAGGACTTTTGTGGTGATTTGGTGACACGAGGTGCTGGAAGTGCCCCGTGCACTGTGAGTGCCCAGGGTCGGTGGACACAGTGACCACTGCGCATCTTCACCTGCTGCCAGGGCAGATGTGTTCCACGCAGTAAAGTTTTCAGAAAAATTTGCAGAGAAACAGAATGCCGAGCGAAAGGTCAAGGTCTTCACTTTTCTTCATTTCCCTTTTCTCCTGAAATTTATGGTCCGGCATGACAGATGAGATGTATAAATAAAGTGTAATCAGTGCCACAGGGGAGCTGCAAGGTGCCTTTTCAGGGGAGGAACTGCTGTCTAGGTGAGGCAGGGAAGGCTTCCTGGAGGAGACAGCTTCTGATGTGCTGGGTCGAGGAAGGGCAAGGCCGCCAGGCATGCACTTGGGGAGCACCCAGGCAGGCGTTCATGGGTTGGGGGCAGACTTTGGGGATGGGGGCGGGCTACTCATGGGACACAGCTCAAGTGCTTGATGTGGACTCAGTTGTGCAGGACCCCGAATGCAAAGCTGTGGATTTTGGACTTCACTCTGCGTGTAGCAGAGAGCAGCCAAATGTTTTTATGGCAGATGAGTGATGGGACCAGACGTCGCTTCAGGGAGATAATTCTGGGAGCACAGTTTAGAGCTGAAGACCACAGGCGCCCAGGAGTCATGAAAGCGGGAGCTGGAATGAGACTCAGCAGGAAGCCGGGCACCCAGCTGGGGGCCTTGTCCCAAGACCCATCATGGGAAGGACCTGTGGAAGCCGAGAGAAAAGGAGGGAGTCTGAACGTTCATGCTGGCGAAGACAGAACCCCACAGAAGGAAGGGAAGGTAGTGAGATGGGTCTGCTCCTGAGAAGTTTGCAGGGCAGCTGGCATGTCCTCAGGAAAGTGTAGGTCGTGGCTTCCAAAGAGGGCGGAGCTGAATGAGTATCAGGGATCCATACGCAGAGGAGCTGCACTCAGGGAAGGAGTCAGGATCCCCCAGGAAGCAAGCATGGTCTCCTGCGTTTAAGAGGGTTTCCTTGGCACACTCCCTCTGGCAGAGAAATCCAACAGGAAGGGCATTTCAGAGGCAGGTGCACCTTGGGGCAGGTGCATGGACCTCAGTCTCCTATTGCCTTTGGATCTGCAGGCAGAGGCTGTGATGCACTGTGTCCTAGAAATAATGCTGACCCGTGATAGAGTGTGGATCTGTCCCAGGGTTTCCTAAAAGCAGGTGATAATGGAAAATAAAGCCCCATCCGAGACAGAGTTCAGTAAAGATGAGAACTGAGGCCGGTACCGTGAGAGGGACTTCAGAGAATGGTGACGTGGCCGCTGAACAGCAAGGTGCCAGGAGAGTGGAGAATGAAAACATCCAGGGGTGTGGAAAACTTAGAGCAATCAAAGGAAAAGGGGGTAGGGAGCCGAGGGGGAGCAGGATTAATATAAGACTGAGTTGGTTTAAGGGCCGGGGAGCTGGGCTGGCAGGTGGCACCTGGGTGGCAGGTGGCTCTGAACCCCAGGAGGCTGCAGCAGATAGACGGGCGGAGACCACCAGGGAGAGCCCTTTTTGAAAATTTGTAGGAACAGACCTGATTCTGCTATAATAGGAAAGCTGAAAAACATCAGATGTATTTGAAGGGAGGCTAAGTTGAGGTCTAAATGCTTCTCCAGGGAGCCTCCCATAGGCCTTTGCCTTGAAATGAATTCTGCTCTGTTCAACGTAACTGTGGTGGGGAAAGGGGGCGGCCAGCGTACTGCATCGATCCCCAATTATTAATTAAAGATGAGCTTTGCATCAGTGCAGGCTTAACTACAATATGATGACGGCCGCTTCTTTGGGAAGTGCTGTTATCCACGTTATTTGTTGTTGCTTTGTTGTTTTCTCATTCTCCTTAGCTGCTGCCATCCTCTCACTGGGTTCAGCAAAAAGAAAACCTGTGAGCCTAACACTCTCTTCTCAAAATAACAAAATCTACCAATCAAGATGTCATGTGTCGAGTATTTTTAAAGCATCCTTATTGTCGCAGTCCCCGAGCAATTTAAACTTGAACCAATGTCTGGTAAGAAGTCGATGTTCAGCAAATGTTTGTGGGATGCAGTTGAATGGTGGAGGTGTTTTTATAATTGAGACGGGCCTTTCTGCAGGTGATTATCAGGTATGAGTCATACGTATAGACGTCCATCATCCACCTGAATCCATCCAGAAGTTTCTACCACAGGAGCTGAGGGAACACGACTCCCCCCAGAGAGTGTACTCCTCGTCCTGAGGCTTCAGTACCGAAGAGGGGCCAGTGGAACCTTGACCCCTTCAGCCAGGGCTCATTTTCCATTTAAACTTCAGGGAAGTTTTGCTAATGAGGGCAACGGGCAGGGAGAGACGAAGGGCAAAATGCGTACACCAGGGGTTTACCTGGACCGCCCTAACGTTAAAAATAAGCCTTAGTTACTTAATTGCTGTAGGACAGATACTTCTGGTTCTGTTCGAGGCTGCACGAAATGTGGAGCACAGCGCATGAAAAGGATCGGCCTATTTATTCGCCCTTGCAGGCCACTTGAAAGCGAAGTAGGAGAGGAGCTCCTGTTGTGGCTCCGTGGGGTAAGCATCCAACACCGTGTCTGTGAGGAGGCAGGTTCGATCCCTGGCCTCACTCTCGCTCCGTGGGTTAAGGAGGTGGTGTTGCTGTGAGCTGTGGTGTAGGTCGCAGCTCTGACTGACTTGGATCTGGGGTTGCTGTGGCTGTAGTGTAGGCTGGCAGCGGCAGCTCTGATTTGACCCCTAGCCTGGGAACTTCCATATGCCGCAGGCGTGGCCCTGAAAAGACAAAAAAAGTCAAAGATAAACATGTCCACGCTGGAGGTCAGAATGAGCTCTTGATGCCATTGGGACAAGGTGAAATTTCTGGGTTTTTTTTTTTTTTTTTTTTTTTTTTTGTCTCTTTTTTGCCTTTTCTAGGGCCGCTCCCGCGGCATATGGAGGGTCCCAGGCTAGGGGTCAAATCGGAGCTGTAGCCACCGGCCTACACCACAGCCACAGCAACTCGGGATCCGAGCTGCGTCTGCGACCTACACCACAGCTCACGGCAATGCCGGATCCTTAACCCACTGAGCGAGGCCAGGGATCGAACCCGCAACCTCGTGGTTCCTAGTCGGATTTGTTAACCACTGCTCCACGACGGGAACTCCAGGACAGGGTTACATGTCTATACTACAGCCAGTGTCCCACCCATCTCCAGCCTTAGGGGAGGAAAGAAGTTGTGTTTGCTTCTGAATCCCTTTCAACAGCTCTTCCCAGTTACTCCAAATGTTGATTTCATTGGCTGCATAAACTCTTAGGAAGCTTATTAAAAATATAGAAACCGATGACAGATTCTAGGCCTTTGCCCGTGACATTCAGACGTGGGATGTCTAGGGCGGGGCCCAGGAGTCTCCCTTTATTGCAAAACTGCAACGTGATGTGAGCAGAAATCATTAGCAGACATCCTGGCACAAAGGTTAAGAGGCAGTTCAAATCCTGCATTCGCATTCTGGCCCCGTCACACACTAGAGGCACAACTTCAGGCGAATTTTTAAATGTAGTCGAATCTGAGTTTTCTCATTTTGAAAATGAGGGTGGAAATACCCACTTCTCTGGGTGATCGTTAGGATTGCATGAGATGAAGGAACTTTCTGTACTGCGTAGGATAAATGCTCAACACAGGTGCGTTTCTCTGGGTGAATGTGAAGCTCTTGGACACTAATCGCCAACTCATGCCATAGACCTTCTGAACAATTCCAGAAGGAGTAGGGGCTTTGCCGTTACTATCTCTGCAGTTTCTTTAAGTCTTCTTATTACTCATAAAGACACTGCAGCAAAATGCAAGAAGCCTTTCTACCCTATGAAATAATGCTGAACGGGACTTCGGGGACCACTTAGGTTTGGTAGGGGTACTGAGACCCTGGAGCGTGTTACCTGGACTAAAGGAATGCAGTTGCCTTTGAAAACAGGAGGCCTGGGCCGCAATGGGGAAGGGTTCTCCAGTGCATGTGTGAAAGTGGAGTCCCTGGCCCAGCTCCATGACAGCCCCTGCCTCCAGCCGTTTTGACAAAAATAAAATTAAGGGAGCTCCTCCCATTGTGGTGCAGCAGAGACAACCCAGCTGGTATCCATGAGGATGAGAGTTCAATCCCAGGCCTTGCTCAGTGGGTTAAAGAGCCGGCGTGGCCGTGAGCTGCGGCGTAGGTCACAGATGCGACTCAGATCTGGCATTGCTGTGGCTGTGGCGTAGGCCAGCAGCTGTAGCTCCAGTTTGCCCCCCAGCCTGGGAAACTTCCATATGCTGTGGGTGTGGCCCTAAAAAATATAAATAAATAAAGTTGATTCTGTCCCTAGAATCAATCCTTAGGCCGTTTTTAGCAAATGGTAACTGGTTTATATGGGAACTAAGCTCCTGAACGTACACTTTTGGAAATAAACGAATGAATGAATGAATTTTCTCTGAGGCCCAGATACACTCCTGACATTGGCCAGTCCATCCCGACCCCCTCGTCTGGGAGCAAAGGCTGGCCCTTTTGTTTAGAGAATAAATAATCAGAAACTGCTCTAAGGTGTTTCCTGCAACTGCGTGCTCCTTCCTTCCTGGATGTGCTGACCCAGTTGCTGTGTTGGAAAGCTCAACATCGCATGCCCTTTTTTTCCCCACTGAGAATCCATCAACAGCAGAAGTATTTTCCCAGGTGAGGGGCCTGCTGGTGCTTCAGGTGGTGAGATCTGGGTCACGCACAAACAGGGGGACAGGAGTGTGAGCCACAGTCCATTTGATCAACACACAGAGAGAAGTCACAGGAGAGTGAAGAAGAAATTCAGAAATAGGGGATGAAGAGCAAAGAGAAATTGATGATAGGCGCGTACAGGTGAGTCTCCGGTTCAGCTTAGTCTCCCTGCACATCTTCCCATTCATTGTGCCTCCTCTTCCAAAGGCTCCTTTGCTCCCTTCGGAGCGTATTGATTAAAATTCCCACTGTGTGCCTGCCCGCGGATGTGCTAGAAAGCAAGCGAAACGAAGAAGACGGGGAGGGCCAGCCACCGCACGCAGGTGTGAAGACTCACGCATACACTTCTGAGCGCACCCTCGTGTGCGCACACAGCGGAGAACCCTGACTTGGGCACTTTTTGGATTAAGGGCCCCAGACACTTCATACTTAACCTAAAGCAGGAGGGAGGGAAGGGCCATCAGAGTTAGCCCGGGCGGGCCCGACGCCAATTGGAGTGACTTCTGAGCTGAGAAGGATGCCTGGATTGAGATAAACTTCGAAGGAGAGCCCAAGACATCCCATATCAAAGGAAACCATTCAAACACAAGCCAATAGGAGGAAATGAGCTCCCATTGTGTGCACACATGGGGCGCCGCCGAAAGGAAATTGCCTGATTCGGGACACTTCCGCTGCCTCCTGCCGCTACAAGGAAAGGCCTGTGTTCCCACAACCTGGAGAAGGTGTCTTTCTCAACCCAGGGTTGGCCGCAGTGAACTGGGTAGGACTGCAGCAAAACCACCCACATTCCTAGCCTTCCAGAGACTTTGGTGACAAAAAGTATCCTTGGAAACCGAAAAGGCATTTCCTTAAGTTCCTCCTTGTGCTTTCGGGTGTTTGGAGGGAGGACACAACAAGCAGCAGGCACATGAGTACAGCCGATGGGTCCATCCGCCAGCTGAGATGCCCCCGTGTTCCTTGGGGGCCCCCTCTCTCCAGGGCTCCTCGCTGCCCACCCTCCTCTCGGGGTGGGTCAGGCCAACCAGGCTGAGTCCCCTCGACCAACTCTGAGGGATTTTCCAGGAGGCGCCTCTGGATGTCACTGGACAGTAGTAACAGCAGCAGCCTCCCTACCTGCCATCTTCTGGCCAAGATACAATCCTGGCCGTGACCTTTGATTTTGCAGCCTACAGCCTGGGGCCTGCCTGGTGTCTGTGCTGGGCCCCGTGGGGAACATGGAAACACACGTGACATTCCCAGCCCCCAAGGACTTTCCGGTCTCTAAGAGGATCATGCATCCTTGGAAACATAGTAAGAAATAGAAATTTCTCTGGCGATGGGAGCCCCTGGGGTGGGGGTGGAGTGGGACACCTCAGAGTTGTTTAAAAAGCATGCAAAGAGGAGGACTTGTTAGCGTTTTCATTTTTATGTTATCTGATTGGCGGTTTGAGTCCAGTGAAGCTTGGATCCGCGGGGATGCTCCTCCAGGGGGCAGGCGTCAGGGAGTCGTTTTCCACCGACGTCTCCTCTGAAAGTGGTGCTGGTGGAAGGAGAGGTGAGAGAGGATTAAGGAGGCTCCACACTCCTCACAGGGCCTGTTCCCTCCGCCGGCTGCCTGCAGGTGCTCCTGCAGAGGAGCTGCCATCTGCCTCCGCCTCCACCCCCAGAGCCTTGGCAGAAGCTCAGAGTGTCACCACCCCCCAGTCATCCTCTCCTTCATTCCCCCCCCCCATGTGACTGTCTGCAGCCGTGGCCGGAGGCAGGTGTGCACCGTGGCTGTGGGAGAGAAAGTCGATCATGAGACAGCACTCCTGGAACACATCATGTTTCCCTGCAGCTTCGGTAGATGGACTTTCCGTTCACTCTTGGAGGATGGAAAATGAAGGCCCTTCCATGTTCTTAGGAACTGCACTTGGATCATTTATGTCTCTGGTCCATCAGTCAGCAGACCTTGAGTGAGCACGCAGATGCTGTCCTGGATGCTGAGCTAAGAAGCTGCATTAGCCGGGCACCTGGCGCCCTGGGTTCACGTTCTAGCCGGGCTCAACAGCAAGGTCAACTTCAAGGACATGGGGACTAACGTAGAGGGGCCACAGTGGTCTGGGAGAGGGAGAGGGGCTCTCTGGGGCACTGGGGCCAGGGGCAGGGTTGGGGATGCTTTTCCAAGAAGGGACATTTGAACGAGGACCTTGGAGGATGCACCAAATGACAGCCAGCAAAGAGAGGGGAGATGCCTGTCACACTGTCCTAATTAGCACGCTCCTTCTAATTAGTGGCTTCTGAGGCTTATCAAGTCTCATCTATAAACTAAATCTAATAGGCAGTTAGATTATTATTGTTATTATTATTATTTTTGCTTCTTTTCCTCCTACCCTTCAAGGGGAAAATCACATGAATTAAGAGTTAATTTGCCAGCAAACAGCATAATGTGGATACAGAGACACAGGACTCTTTTCATCAGTGTGGAGAGGGCTAGATATTCAGGGAGATTTTTGTCCTCCAGCCTAGATGTTGTGGTTTTGTTATCATTCATCAGGAGCAGCGGGGGGGGAAAAGGTGGAGTAAAACTTCCCCGCAGATTTCTGCTTGTTCTCCCTGCACCTCTGTCTCCCACACCATCCAGAAGGCAAGAGAAGGAACCACACCCTTTCCGGCCCCAGTGCAGTCCGCCTCCTGCCCTCCCCGCTGGCTAAAAACATGACGAAATAATACTACTACTAAAACCCATTCATCTCACATGACACTGGATAATGGCGATTTCAAAATTCCTCATAGTTTAAAGGCATTAGCCTTACAGGGTTAGGTCACAGACATGCTCGTCAGATTCCAGTGTCATTCTTTAGTTGCGTTTCGTTCATTTCAAATATTACCACACGCCCAAAGAAAAAGCCCACTCGTGAAAATATGTGCAGCGAACTGAAGTTTGCTTGCCTTTCAGACACGGTGAGTTTTTCAGCTGTCCCGAATAAACACAGGCTGTAGCATTTGGAGAGCAGCAGTTTGAGAGATTCAAAGAGAACGGGGGAGCCTGGTACCCAATACTGCTGATCAGATCATGGTCAGAGAAGCCAAGGAAAACGTGTTGTCGGCTAAGAAAAAATAGGGAAGCTCAACAGAGACAAGTCAACTTAAATTCAGGACGATCCCCTCAACCATTGAAGCTGGCTGAGAACCATGAAACTTGGGCTTTTTCCTGTATTAACAGTGCTTTTGTGCCTTTGTTTTACAATGTAGACCAGCTGATAATGTGCCTTGTTCCTCATTGACTTTGTAATCTCATTCTTTGCCACAGATAGAATGGCCTGTTTGTTTTGCCACTAATGCACCCTGGCCAAAGAATCAGCCATTTGTTCCACGGTGCTTGTTTTGAAGAAACCAGCTCTCGGTACATCTTTACACTGCCCATAAAAACAGAGGCTGATCTGGGTGAAAGACACCCCAGGTCCGTGCTGGGCTAGGCTTCCATGGATCCACTGCTATAGAAAGTGAAATTGAAATATAATAAAACTTCTTTTCGATCTAATTACTTGAAGCGCCTGAATTATAGACTCTTCCTAAAGAGGTACACTTTTATTAATTCCAACGACATACAGCGCTGTGAACTGGCCAAGGCTGTTTTACCTCGTAATGGCTCTTAAGACGCTCTTATTAATGAAGAGATAAGAATGATTTATAAGTAGTATTACAGGTATTTATGTCTAAATGAATGGTAATGAAATGCCTGAGAAGTTTGGTCTCATAAGTAGGGTAAATATTCCCATTAGAATTATGTTCCGGCTGTTAATTTATTCAGCAGGCACCCACCCTCTGCCCCCATTTCTCCTAAGTAGTTCAAAGGTAACCTTTAGCCTAGTCTGGGGGTGGTTTCAACTCACAAGGGAACTCTGATCCGTTGGTGGTGGCTGCCTGCCTGGAAACTTGTTTTGAGACATTTTCGTGTGCCAAGGCTAGGATTCACGGGGGAAAAGCCCTGGGATCAATTAGTCATGCCTGCTTTGGACAGGAAAGGTGGCAGGACCTGAGTGACATCCATTTGCTGGCCTGGTTTAGGCCCTTCCCCAGTGCCACCGAGTTAGCATTCTCACCGAAGTCGTCTCCCGAATAGACCACCATATGGGACTAACTTCTGTGCTGTAGGTGCCACAGTTTCTGGGAGTCTCCAAAATCCAGCTGTTGCAGGTTGTGCCCACAAAGGTGGTAGCCATTAGACTGTCCTAAACTCACTTAAACCCTAAGTAAGAAGATTAAGTTGCATTTACAACATACACTATATAAAATGCATTTTGTATTTTTACGAAGTTTGGGGAGACAAATGTATTTTACAACTCTTCTCTCTCCTGAATGTGATGGATGGGGTGGGGGTGGGCGGCGCTGTTAACCCTGAAATGAGCCCTTCGAAATGGTATTTTGCTGTTTGGTTGGTTATAGTTTAATTTGTAGTCATTACTACTGCAGTTTTTGAAAGCAAGTGAACAAGTGCTTATTTCCGTCCACTAAAACAAATCTGAAATTCCAGGCCAGGTCCACAGAGCAGCACAATTTTCTTTCAATTCTGGGTTAAATAACAGATAATGAATAGAACAGAGGAAGGGAACTAACTCTTTTGAAGCTCCCGCTATGTTCTAGGCACTTTGACAATTGCTTTCACAATGTTAAATTTTTCTAATTTCGTGTCCCCCCTCCCCCGCCTTTGAGAGATATACAATATTGCCTCATTTTATAGATAAGAAAAGGGAGGTTTAGACCCTTAGACTGTTAGTTCGATGTGGAGCTTAAATTGGAACCAGCCTCTAAAACTGGTCGAAATTTCTGTCTGGAATTCAGAATTGAACCATAACCACTCATCTCAACTTTTAAATAGGACTTGAGCAATGACGGTTTATGCACCGACTAATGAAAAATTCTAGAACGTGGCCATTTTGAGAGCCCCCAATAAATGTTGGTTGTTATAATGTCTTTCTCTCACTCTCCACACACACACACACACACACAGACACACACACACACACACACACACACACATACACACACATTTTGCAGACCAGTGCCTACTGAACTTTAAATGTTTATTGCAAACCACTTTGCCTTTTTATTTCAACAAGGAAACGTGAATGCCTCCTCTTTTTGTTGGAAAATGATCTAAACCTAGAAAGGGGAGGTTTTTAGGGGAGGATAAAGACTGTACGTATACAGTAAAACCAGCCGTGTGTGTAAGGAACCAGAAGATCATCCTGACATTTTATACAGTATGTAAACCGCAGTTCTAATCCAGAGGAAGTCTGCTTTTAGTTAAGCACTGTGAATAAACTCCTGTTTCTGAAATTCTCTGTCTCTATCTTTTGGTGGGAGGGGGCAGTGGAGCTGGCTGTAGAGAGAGAGGCTTTTTTTTTTTTTTCCCCCCTCTGAGAAGGCTTTTTTATTAATTTCTTTTGCTGAATTTTTGACCCCGTAAAGAAAAAGAGATCTATTGTCCCGAGCCACACCGCAGGGCAGGCTCCCCCAGACGGGATTTTTCCTTCCTGCTGAAGGACACAGATAGCAGCTTTATGAGCTGGTTACAGTCAGCTTTATCCCAAAGCCCGTAGATTTTCTTAATATACTTACTGCTGTTCTGTAAATAGCACGGGGGCAATCATGAGTCGGCATCACTTATGGGGTCAAAATGAGACTGACTGATACCCGTAATCTCGGGAAGAAAGTGTTGAGTGGCCTAAAAAATGAAACTGGTCATTGGAAATCTTCCATATTGAGCAGGCGGACAGTCTCCAAACCAATCCTCTGAGTACCTTATTGTCCATCTCTGAAATTGTGTGAGATAGCGCTTCATGCTGGAAGCACTTTATTCACTGGATCAAATTCTATGTCAGTGACAGCCGATGATATTAATGAGACTAATTGTATGAAGCTTTTCACCGAGACATGAAGAGAACTCTAAGATTGCCCGCCATGTGTCCTTAAAAAGATGTTTCATTAAAGACTGCGGTAGGCTTTCCTCATTTCTTCACGTTCAGCAGCCTTAGGAGGAACAGGCACCTGAATCCTGGCTGTGGGTTAATGTAAAAGCCCTCTGAGAACAGCCTGAGTTTCCTTTTTTGCTTTGTTTTTTTTTTTTTTGGATTAAAAAAAAAAAAAAAAAGAGGGATAGTAGAAGAGATACAATCTAAGGTCTAGCTAGGACAGAAAGCCACTAACTTTTCATTCTAGAAGAAGTGACTCTGGTTCTTAGGGCTCTTGAGAACAGCGTCGTTTCTCTCATGTCTGTTTCTCCTGTTTATTGGTTGAAGTTAATCATATGATCTGGAATACTCATCTGTGGATTCAAACGTAAAGTGTAGTGGGGTTTTTTGTTTGTTTGTTTTTTGTTTTTTATGGCTACACCTACAGTCTATGGAAGTTCCCAGGTCAGGGGTTGAATCGGAGCCGCAGTGGCACAGTTGCAACAATGTCAGATAATTTAGCCCACTGCACTGGGCCAGGATCAAACCCACGCCTCTGCGGTAACCAGAGCCACTACAGTCAGATTCTTAACCCACTGTGCCACAGCGAGAACTCCCTGAAGTGTCGTGGCTTTTGAGGCAGTGATGTTGCTTCTATGAAAACTGTTTAGAACTCTAGATGTTTTCTTTAGTTCATTCATTAGTCAGATAGCTTTAAAAAAGCAATTGACACTGTCACTTTCCCTATATTTTAATCTCATTTTCATTCAGCGGCATTATTTTTATTTTATATGGTGTATAAGCAGTTAACATTTGGGTCTGCTGACTGATTGCTCAACTTGCGACTTTTACCCCCAAACCTAGGCGTACCCCTATCTAGAAAACACTTAGTGTGAATCAAAGGATATGTGGCAAATCCTTCATCACACTTTCTCACCTTAATTTGTCATCAGACAATCTCATTCTAGTTTAGTATTTTTATGTTGCACTGGAATCAGTGTTTCTCAGTGGATATTCCTTTTCGTATTTATTACTCCTGGATTTAACATGTAATTATTTATTCTCTGCATAACAATTTACTTTTCATAATATCTCATCATCATGTTTGAGGCTCTTGTACATGGCTGAATAGCTTGGTTGATTAAAGCATGGGTGATTATAGGTCGTTGATACCACAGACTCATGTTCCTTTCCAACCCTTAGTCAACTCTTCTAAAAATAAGCGCTGTGAGTCCCCCAAGAGACCAAACCATCGCCTAATATCTTTAATCATTTAAAATACAAACAGAAACTCTCTGTTCCTTATTACTGTCAGGAATACTAAAATTCAGATGCCTTTTTTTTTTTCTTAGAATTCTCTTCTTTTCTTCTAAAATCCTATCAAATCAAAGGAGGTGAAGAGAAGGTGGAGCCATAGCCTAAATGAAATGTGAAAACTGTCTCATTTGGTGCCTTAGTGGTTAATTTTACATTAGTTACTTTTCATTATAAGTTAATAACAAGCAGTTATACTTTAACATTTTTATTCCAAGTTCTATGAAAAGTGTTATGCAAATTTTACTATTATTAGAAAGCTACAATTTGCGAGCCATTGTCACGATGTGCATTCTTTCATTGAATCTCTTTTCTTAAAAGTTGGCCAGCCCCCTACCCCAACCCACTCACTATGAGTTTGAATTATTCAAATTAACATCAAGTTGTTTAAATATTAAGCCCTATTTTACCTTGTGACTTATTTTTCAGTAACACTTATTATTATAATTTCTACTGAGCAACTTGGACAACAGACTGTGATACATAATATGCTTATTATCTCATCTGACTGGGCAAAGTTCACAATCATGAAAATATGTCCAGACTTAGCAAAATAATGTGCTTTCCCTATCTTGCCACTTTCTTGCATTTGAGGACATTCAGCCTGGAAATTGTATCCAAACTTTATGAATGATTGTGCCTAGATCTTTATAACGTTTGACCTTTTGTTCAATTTGAAATGAGGAAGTGACATGTTTGCAAGCAAAAAAAAGTCCAGGAAGCATTTTTTAGAAGTTCTGTCTCAGAATGTTTTTGATTTATTTTGTTTTCTGATAATAGTTGTTTCCTAAAGAAAAAAAATAGAATATTTATATCACATGGTCAGTGAAATTCTATATTGCTAGAAAGCACAGTTTTTGAGAGATGCTTAATGTCCAGTGATATGAAGATACGATGATTTATTTTAGCATTTCCTATCACTTAACATTTACATTGGTTCTAAGTGTTTATTTCATAAATCATGCTGTGTTTTACATCTGATACATAAATATTTAATCCCAGGGCCTGATTTTTTTTTTTTCCTTTAGGATATATTCCTCAAAGTGGTATTCCTGGGAACTGCTGTATTTTTTGAACCTTTGTAAATTCGAGAATATTTTTCACTTTCATGCCGGAAGTATGATTGAGTGTATTATTTGGAGTAATGCATTTGTCCCTCAGAATCCAATAGACATGTTTCTATTGACTTAAATAGTGTTTTGTACTGCAAAAGAGAAGTCAGAAACCAGTCAGTTCATGTGTAGCTCATGCTTTTTTGGGCAGAAGGGCTAATAGTTTTAGACATCTTCCTTTATCTTCACAATTACTAGGGTTAATTACAATTACACAATTACACAGGCTTGTCTTTGCTTTTTTGCCTAGGACACGGAATTCTCTTTGGATCTTCTTTCTCAGCTCCTTTTTGAACCTCCCAAGACTTTCCACCTGCATCTTTTCATTATGGCTTCTATTTCATTACTGCTCACGCGTGCTCTCTCTCTCTCTCTCTCTCGCTCTCTTTCCAGGAATATCAATAATTATTAGGTTGGATCTTTGTGTTCGACCTCTATGTCTGTCACTAGCTCTCGAATCATTTTCATCTCTTTTTCCCTTTTCTCTTCATGATGTAAACATCTCTTGTGTATTCTCCACCTCATTGATTCCATTTTGTACATTGACAGTGCTCTTTACTGCATAAAATTAAGGTTTTTAATCTGCTATTGAAATGCTGGTTTACTCAGATTCCTTCCTTCTGTCAACCAACTACCATTTTTCTTTCTGGCTCTGTCTCTCAGTCCCTTTTCAATTCAGTCGGTTGTCTTTTCTTCTCATCTTTCCTTTCCTATTGATACGTTCATGAAGAAAGGATGAGCTTTGCTGAACTTTATTGAAAACGCAAAGCAAGATGCTGCCTTCACATTCCCACTGTTTTACGATAAACCTTGAGTGCTCCATCTTGATCCTCTTTTTAGTTTGCAGAATCTTTCTATCAGTCTTATATTGGATCTTTGGTGCACATCTAGTTTTTTGCTTGATTGGTTTTTTAAATTAATTTAATCATCTTGAATGAAAAGAATTCTGTCCAGGCTTAGTTCTTTTTACTCAAACAGGGCAAAGGAGTCTTTTTATAGCCCCTCACTTGCCACCTGAGTCTAGATAAAATGCTCTCCTCAAATATTAAGTCAAAGATGCTTTGGTATCCAAATGAGTGAGTTCAGTGGTGGCACAGGTCCCGAACGGGGTGAAGGGAGTTCTGGCCAGGGATACCTGGCAGGGGTATGTCATCGTCGCTCAGTTCTTGTCCTAGAGGTGACTTCACTCTGCCCAACTTTTCCGTTTCTCAGCCTCCATGCACATAACCAACCCAGCCAAGTCTTCCTGCTTTTGCCATTTCTACTGCACAAAGGAGACAAACCACTGAACTGCTGCTTTTCGGTTGAATACAGCTCCTGGGCGAAATGTGGGACTTTTCGGCATCACTAGTAGGAGCGCAGACCTCAAAACACGTGGTTGATGCACTTCCCTTTTTTCTAACACTGCTCAAAGTTTTCTTTTTCCATAGTTTTGGATCAAGTTTTAGTTATTTCACTGGAGATTTAGCAGGGGAAGTTCGATAGCTACTTCTGCTCACGTTGACATTATACCAAGGAGCCAGAAGCTTCAGGTTACCACGTATTGAAGCCATTAGAGATTGACCTTCTTTGTTGTTGTTCTTTGTTTTCTTTGTTTACATTGCTTTGTTTTTTTATTCTTAGAAAGACTTGCATGTGTGTTACCAATGATATTTTATGTTTTCTCTTGCCTGTGTGTAGATTATCTTTTTAATCAAATCAGTGTGGAATTTATTTTAGGGAACAGTACAAGTTGAATTTATACATTCATTTATTCTCTATTTTTTTCTAATTTTTCTTAACAATTCTTATTTCCTATGAACATGGCATCCTTTCCCATGTCAGTTGTTATTATCTTAGATCCTAAGTTCATAGGTGTACTGGGATCTCTTTCATGATACTTTTAGTTAATTCCATTGATTTATCCATCTATTCCTTCATCAGTAACACTGTTTTGATTGTTTTAGCTTCATGGTTTATGTATCTATCTACTAAGGCCAATTCCATGTAGTGTGACTGTTCTGCCCTCATCTGTTTCTTCTTCAGATAAATTTCAAAGCCATTTTCAAGTTCTTTCCATACGCATAACGGCCTCTTCCAGCAACAAAAAAAATCCTTTCAAGACTTTATTAAACTTGTGTTGAATCTATACATTAGTTTTGTTAAGAATTTTTAAATGGTAAGAACGTTGATCACAAATAACTCTCAGTTTTATTCAAATACTGCTTTGTATCTCTCAGTAAAGTTTAGTTTTTATGTCTGTCCAATACATTTTCAGTTAGCCTTATTCCCAATTGTTTTATGTTTTATGTAGCCTTATGAGTGGTACGTTTTTCTCTTATATATTCTATATAAGAGATATATTCTCTTATATATTCTATATATGAGGATCACTCTGCTAAGGAACAAGAAAACTATTGGTTCTATTTAACTTTATTTAGTTATCTCATTTCTGGCAGCTTAACAGGAGTTCTGTTAAGTCCTGTTTTTTTCTTGTGAGAGTTAAATTTAATTCTCTTGAATCTTCTGGGCGTATAATCACATCATCTGAAGATAATGACAACATTTTCTCCCCTTTTTCAATAGTTATGCCATATATTCCTGCTACATAGTAATGTATTGAACAATTTCATGACTGTCTGAAAATTTTGAACAGCTGACCTTCTGAAAAACTTCCAAAAAGAACTGATTAGTGACAGAGGCTTCTCGACATTTTCCATCCTGCTTTGAATGCAAGAGAATTTTAA
The DNA here is from genome assembly GCF_054392235.1 of Sus scrofa. Lineage (NCBI taxonomy): Eukaryota > Metazoa > Chordata > Mammalia > Artiodactyla > Suidae > Sus > Sus scrofa. The sequence continues at coordinate 73,739,036 of NC_139393.1, forward strand.
GCTAATTATAGCAACCAGCAGTAGATTTTTCATCTTGCTCCCTGAAATCTAGACATCTCATAAATATTAGTTTTAAATTAAAAACAAAATTCAGGCTAGTACATTTAGACTGATTGCACAAAGATTTCCTGCTTTATAGAAAATATAACTGATAAAGAGAACCAAGCTTTTCTTGTTTTGTTTTGTCCCATCCATCCATCCATTTATCTACTCAACAAATATTTATTGAAAACTCTGTGCCTGAAGCAAAGTGAAAAAGTCTTGTTCCAACCCTAGGGAACCTTAGCCTAGATTTATTAGGGTTACAGAGTTCTGTTTACATAAGTATACCTTCAAAGTTCATGACTTGATTAAATCATATCAAGTGGAAACCTAAATAGTTTATTAAGTTATTACATTCTAATGATAAGCTAATGAGTTAAAACTTCATCTTCTGAGATACAAACACCTGTGACAGGTGAGTAAAAACAAACATCGCTGTGGATCCTGTTCATTTGTTACAGGAGGCCTCATTCCACCTGCCCAGTTTTTGTGTCTTCATCAAGCTCTGCCAGTTGAGAAAAGTTTGGAGCTATAGGAGTAAATGCAGGGAAATTAAATGTGTTCCCATTGTACTAGTTTTCTCACTCATTAAAAAAAGTTCCTCTAGGGAGTTCCCACGGTGGTGCAGCAGAAGTGAATCCGACTGGTATCCATGAGGATGCAGGTTCAATCCCTGGCCCTGCCCAGTGTTGCCCTGAGCTGTGGTGTAGGTCCCAGATGTGGCTCGAATCTGGTGTTTCTGTGACTGTGGTGTAGGCCAGCAGTGGTTGCTTCGATTCGACCCCTAGCCCTGGGAACTTCCATATGCTGAAGGTGTGGCCCAAAAAAGCAAAAAAAAAGAAAGAAAAAAAAATTTCTGTGGCTAATCTTCCCTTTATCAAATAATGATATGCAATTTTCTTTTTACAGTGACACCATTCTTCTTATTTTACTTATTACAGAAATTATAAAGTCTGTTCTTTGTTTGGAAGTTTACATTCTATAAAATGTGCTCGATTTTTCTTAGGAGTTTTCCAGTAAAATTTTTTCAAACTTATAAAATTTTGGCTGATAAATGTTGCTGAGTAAGAAGCGCTTAGATATTTAGATTAAAATCTTCTAACACTGAATCATTTCCAAATCTGTTAATATGTATGATTTCCCTTTGAAAAATAAACCATAATTCACATTTAGAAATCTTAAAAATCAATTCCAATTTTTGAAGCATAACGGTTTTGTTACCTAATGATTGAAAAGGAAGGCATTTAGCAATTATGTGGAAGTACGTGGCTCATGAAAGTTTTGGTTGTCAGTTTAAATTAAAATAAAAACTAATATTATTAACTTACTCTAGCACTCTTATTCTCACTTATCTCTACAAGACCCTCTGAAAAGCATTGGCCTCTATTTGGAAAATATTTTTTTTTTCAGTCTAAACACTTGGTTTGAACTTGCCTAGTCCCCAGTCCCTCATATTTGATTCTTGTACATGTAGGGATATAAAATGATCTGCAATTCCAAACCTGCTTTTTAGTTACGGTACTATCCTTGGTCATGGCATACATTCCTAAGAAAAAGAGTTAATTTGATGGATTTCTGAAAGCAAGATTGACTCTTGTCAAATGTGAGCAAATACAACCAAAACCCAATGGACACGCCCAGATGCTCTTGACTGGCCCTGCCATTGTAACAAATTAACTGGGATACTAGATTTCCTCGCCCCAAAGGTGACATTAGGTTAAGAGGACACCCTCCATGATCATTTCGAGCAAATGATGGCCTGGAGCAGCATTATTGTCTTTTTGGAGGAGCGTTAGTGATTCAGATGAAACCTTTAGCTTGAATGCACTTTGTGTTTCTGCTGCAGACACACAGTGACCCTCTAGGTCACAGGTGTCTTCCTGAGCATCCGTCTCCTACTAGGCAAGAAACACAGTCCCTGGCCTGCAAAGGTAGAAGTGGCCTGGAGAGCCCGTTGCTCAGTGTTTCTCAGGTTTTCCCACCGGGGCATCCTGACAGCAGAGGAAAGAGAAGTTGATCCCCTGAGGCTCAGAAGGACGGACAGAACAAATCTCCTTACTTATCTAAAGTCTTCTAAATCTCGCCTTAAACTCCCTTATATATGCCTACTCTAATGTAAAAACATTTCAACTTCTTATCCCTTTTACCCCAAAACTTTCTAAGTAAAAACTTTTTTAGGATGATTTTTATTTTTTTCCATGATAGCTGGTTTACGGGGTTCTGTCAATTTTCCACTGTACAGCATGGTGACCCAGTTACACATAAGTAAAAATTTTTTAAATTGATGCTTCCGTAAAACCATACCATATGTTTACCTGTGGCCATGTAGCAGCTCACACCTGCATTGGAAACCCACTGCTTGGTCATCTTTTGGATGACTGAGTAAAGTGAAGCCTGGAGAGGATGGTGACTCGCCCCAGATCTCCTGGCTAGCAGGTGACTGTGCAGAAACTACCACTCAGCTCTTCTGACTCCCAGCCCCTCCCGTCTTCTGACAATTAGGCAAACAGGCTACTCCCAAAGGGCAGGCAGGTACATTTCAGAGGGCCTTTACTTTTCATACCTTTCCACTTCAGAAAAAGAAACGGTGGTTACCTTTTCCTTCTAGAAACTGCCTGGAACCCCATGAGCTACCTGTTTTTGGTGGAGGACGAGGAGAGCGAAGCCAGGTATCCACAACTTGTCCATAATCTATTCGTGGACTGGAGCATTCCAACAGTCCATCTTCTTTCTGACTCTTGGTAACCAGAGCACACTTTGGGGAGCCTACAGCATCGGCTTAAGGCAAATATGAGTGATCCCTTAAAACTGCTGGCTTGGGAATGGGGACGTTTCTGATCAGTTTTCTTTGAAAACATCAGAACTACCATTTGAGAAGCTGGATGAGACCTGGAAATACCTGTTGGCAGAGGTGATGGTTATAGTGGTGGGCCCAGGGAAGCGTGGTTATCAGGGTTAGCTGCAGCTGAGTTTGCTGGGCCTCCTGGGAAAAGTGATGCAGACAGGATCATCTTGCCCAAGTGCTGCTGAGGTCATCACTGGCCTTCACCAAGTTCCTACCATCAGATGCAGTCTTCCTGCCATGGCTCAGAAGGACGCTGGAAACCAAGTGCCTCTTCCGAATTCTTTCTTTCTTTTCTTTTCTTTTTCTTTCTTTCTTTTTTTTTGGTCTTTTTTAGGGCTGTACCTGCAGCATATGGAGGTTCCCAGGCTAGGGGTCCATTTGGAGCTGCAGCTGCTGGCCTACACCACAGCCACAGCAACGCAGGATCTGAGCCGCGCCTGTGACCTCCACCACAGCTCACGGCAATGCCAGATCCTTAACCCCCTGAGCGAGTCCAGGGATTGAACCTGCATCCTCCTGGATGCTAGTTGGGTTCGTTAACCACTGAGCCACGACAGGAACTCCCAAATTCTTTTACAGAAAATTTATCAGTAGAGTTTTGGCCAACAACCTAGCATTGATGGGGTAAAGGAAGTTTCAAGTTTAAAGGCTGGCTCAAGGGCATGTGTTTGTGTAAGCGCCATTGCTTAACTCTCAGTAGCATGGATGTAAGTAAACCATTCATTTCTCATTTAGATGCAGATTTCTGTAAAACCCTAGGAAGGTCATTTTGATTGCTGCCAAGATGACCCATTTCAATAAGCTAGACATCATTTACATCTACACATAGAGTTTTATTGTCATCATAAAAATGACTTCCAATTTCATCTCTGTTAAAAAGAGACTCCATCGGGGGAGTTCCCTGGTGGCCTAGCAGTTAAGGACTTGGCGTTGACACTGCTGTGGCTTGGGTTACTGCTGTGGCTGGGGGTTGATCTCTGGCCTGGGAACTTATGTGTGCTTTAAGCAAAAGTCCACCCCCAGCCCCCACCAAAGACACTGCATTAGAAAAATAATACTTGAAATGTAAAAGCATTACTTCACGGTCAAGTTTCTTTTCCATACATAGTGTTAGGGACAAAACAGAAAAATTCAGGGACTGGGATAGGCAGCTGCGGAATGATCTGCATGCCACAGAAGGTGTTATTCCGGCTCCGCCGTTTTTCCTCTCTCTCATTTTATCTTGTCAGATTTGGTTTGATTCAAAGCTATTGGTTTCCTTAGAGAAGGAGGTCAGACCAGTTTCAGGAATAAGCAGCGCTAGAAGAGCAATTGAAGTATGCACATGGGAGCCCAGATGATAGAATCATTTTGAAAAATAATGAACAGGTGACTTGAGAGCCTGTCGTGAGGGTGGTATCACAGGTTATACCAGGTTATTAATTTTCCGACGCAGCAGTATACCTCCTAAAAAACACTTAAAGGAAAATGGATGTGTTTTTTGAAAGAAATGCAATGGCAGAGCAGAATTAAGGAACTGAGTGAAATTCATGTCAGTACACCTGAGCAGGCAGGACCACTTACATCTAAATAAGGATTGTGTGTTTGGGGGGGAAAATGTGCAAAATATGTAGTTAAGAGAGCAGGGTTTGGTACGTTAAAATAGAGGTCTAAGGATCTCTTGGTTCATCTACAGGATAACTAAGGACCCCCCTCTCCGTTGTGTGTTTGTTCCTGTGTTTCACGATGGATGCTTGGGAGATGGCTCGGCGAGCTCCACATCAAAAGGGGAGCACAGTCCCTTGGGCAGGGCGTGGTCATCAGGTTTTATTTCCAGTTTGCTCCTCCTTCCCAGGAAGGAGGGGGAGCTTCCGCCCATTCCTCAGTCTCCCCCGCCGTAAAATGGGAAGAAGCCTGTTTGCCACTTCCGAAGTAGCTCGTGACCAGGAGCCGTCCAGCCCGTGACTCTTTTTTTTCCTTTCCCTCTTTTCCCTGTTGCACTCTTCAAAGCGGTGGCCCGCTGTTGCCATGGTGACGCAGCCCTGGGTGACGTTGCTTAGAAATAATGACAACTGGCGGCAGCGGGGAAGCAGAGCCAGGGTGGTGATTAGGCTCTGGGGAGGGCCCTGTCTGGGCGGAGAGGCAGCACCAGAAGGAAGGCCTGGGAGGGCCAGCTTGATGGAACAAGTCGTGAGTGCTGATGCTACCTGCCTCCTGCAATTAGCAAACATGTTACCCAATAAGGCCGGGTATCAGCATCGGCCTGCAGTGCATTTGTATAGAATATCCATTTTGTTGCCAGGTTTACCCTTTTACATTCCTCAGCGTTCCCGGTTCTAAGTGCAGTAATATTTGTTGTTGATTTCCATTCTAGCAGCTCGGTTTCCTGAAAGATAAGAGGAACTGTTGACTCACACTGTTTTTGGAGCCTGCTTTGTACTTGGGACATGAGTCATGCCTTGTCAATGGTGATTTTTTAAAAAGTGTGGCAGGAAATTGATTTTTTTTTTTTTTTAACTTCTAGGGTGAGTGAAATGACAACAAAATTAAAGTCCTATTTTAGTCGATTGACCTCTCCTTGATCCTGAATTCCTGGGTTCTATTTTTTTGTGCTGAAGTCAAATGGTGCTCTGTAGGGAAATTCTTATTTGGTTAAATATTAATGAAGTACCGTCACCTGCCTGCCTGACCCTGCTGGTATCTTTCCCACAGTGTTCAAATGAGTCTCCTTCTGCGGGCTTCTGAACCCTTCAAACATCCAGTCTACCTAACCCATATCTGGTTCCGTGACAGAGGAGTTGCGTTCCGCAAAGTTAGTGGGGTGGGGTTTGGCATTGGCCGTGGAAGTGATCTCAGAGAGACAGCGGTGAGTGATGGCTTGAAGCGAGATCTTAATTCTCTGCTCAGGAATTGATCCTGGGCAGCCTGGGTGCAAACCAGGAGTCCTAGCTGACTAGCTAGAGGTTGGAAGCAGGGTTGCCCTGATTCTTGCTCCCTGCTGAAAGCAAGAATGTTTCAGGGAGGCAAGGGCTGTAAAAACAGGTATGAAGTTTATTGTTGGAAACACAGCACCACACGTGGGAGAGCACACAGAGAAATAGTTTAAGACAGAGGCAAGGCGAATACACACCCAAAAGAGGAGTGAGGGTGTGGGCGTCTCCCTGAGTGAGCAGCGCACCCAAGAGGTGATTTAAATCACTTATAAAGCACGGTTCTTCCAGGGTTTTGCCTTCCTTTGGCCAGTTACCTTGTTTTATTTCTCACACCTGTCTGGACCCAGGGCCCTCCCTGACATGCATGTGCATCTTTTAGCAAAGATGGATTCCAGCGCAAAGCATTCTGGTGCAGCATCAGGATCTATTATGGCCTGGCACCCCCTCCTTTTTTGACCCCCAGGAGTCTTTCTGCACATGTGTGATTGGGGAGGTCTCCTTGACCCCAGGAGGGGTTGAAGTGGTCATCTTACCTTTCTACTCCAGCAGAGTTCAGCTCCTGCCAGTAACTTTCTCCTTGACGCATCAAAGAGAAGCAAGTACCAACTTAGCCTGACAGGTCTCAGCTCTTCTCAGCCCAGAGGCCCATCTACCGCCTACCTGAAAAAGAGGTTGGAGAGCTAGAAGGTTCTTCCCGGCAGAATCTTTCTGGGATGTATTCAACACCAGATCACAAATCTCAAGAAGGATGGGACCCGGCAGTGGCACTGCCTCAGGGGACCAGGACAGACGAAAATGTACTCTCTCTGGTCTTCAGAGATCCTCCCGCCAACCCCGTGTTGAGGGTCCGTGTGGCTCAGAAATCGGGCCTTCACTTGGTGGGGAACACCAGGGCCAGGGATGGGCCATCTTGGAGCTCAGTCTTATCAGGAAACAAATTCACATCCATTTTTAGAATCTTTTTTTTTTTTGGCTGGCAGCCTTCAGGAGCCAGTATTGTTCCCATTCAGAAAGTTCGAGACATCCTCTAGGTCCGGGAGCAGAGCCTCTCCCAGTACCACACCAAGAAGACGGGGCCAGGGAGCTGCCGAGCTCTCAGTGCACAGAAGCATCTGGGCGCTGTTCTAGTGAGAGAGAAAATGTGAGGAGGAGGAATTAAGCCTCCGGGGTCCCAAGACCAAGATCTGTGTCCTTTCTCAGCCTAGGGCCGAAGCATGTACCACCTGCCCTTCCCGGGCGCTGAGCACAGAACCCCGCCAGCTCTCCACCAACCTGGATGCCCCCTTGGATCTGAGCTCGGGAACAGGCCCACAGTGAGCTCCCCAAATGTCCCCCTCTCCCCACCGGTGCGCCTCTCAGATCCCCCAGCTCAAACAGCCAGCTCACAAATCTAGGCGAAACCTCGTCAAGCTGATAAGATTTCCAGAAGAGTTCCTAAAAATACGTTTCTTCTTAAATCAGCCCAGCCAATCACTACACAATCACAGGGCTTTAAGGACAGAAGTGGCCTTAGAAATTGTTGCACCGTCTTCATGCTTAGAGCTGAGAAATCGGAGTCCCGGAGAATAGCAGCAAGAACAACAGTAGACAAGGAATATTTCTAATCACATCATGAAGCTGGAACAAAGCAGATCATCAAGGCAGCACAAACTATGGGCCGTGTAGGATATTCAGTCACTTATTTGTCCATTCATCCCCTTACCTATTCAGCAAATGTTTATTGCGAGCTTACCATGTGCTAAGGTTTGGGGGTTACCCTCAATGTCAGGGATACAGATGGGCCCTGTCCTCGTAGATATCACATTCCGGTTGGAGGAGAAAATGAACAGATAACTAAGTAAATATATAGGTATCAAGGGCAAGCCAGAGTGAAGAGGTAGGACTGATAGAACATCACATCGGGGAATTCCCATCGTGGCTCAGTGGAAATGAATCTGGTATCCATGAGGATGTGGGTTCGATCCCTGGCCTCACTCAGTGGGTTAAGGATCCATTATTTCCATGAGCTGTGGTATAGGTTGCAGACTCAGCTCAGATCCCGCATTGCTGTGGCTGTGATGTAGGCTGGTGCCTGCAGCACCAATTCAACCCCTAGCCAGGGAACCTCCATATGCCATGGGTGAGGCCCTAAAAAGACGAAAGAAAGAAAAGAATATCACATCAGGAAAGGCCTCCCCCAGGCTGATATCTGAACATCTAGGAGAAGCACATTCTCAGCAGGGGAAGAGCAGGTCAAAGCCCCAGGCAGGCCCATGTTTGCCTGCTCAAGTCCCAGCCAAAGGAAAGGGTGGCTGAGGGGGTGTGGTCAAGGAGAGAGGAGATCAGGTATGGCTATAACCAGGCTCTTAGAGTTCACATTCTGGAGGTGGGGACCCACCAGAGGTGTCTGAGCAGAAAAGTGACATGGTGTGGTTACATCCTCAAGGGAACCCTCAGAATAATGTGTTGAGATGGGCCTGCAGGGGACAGGGCTTAGGAGGCTGCTGCATCAATCCAGGTGAGAAATAATGGTGAAGAGGAAGGTGGCCCCAGTGGAGGTGGTGAGAAGGGGCTAGATTCTGGATCTGTAAGGAAGGTAGAGCCAATGGCATGTCCAAATGGATCAGACGTGGACTATCCAAGAGAGGGCAGGAAGGAAGAGGTGGGAGAGAGAGAAGGGACCACATTTGGGAGTCACCACTGTCTCGTGGCCTTAAAGCTGTAAACTGGAGCAGAGAATGCTGAAGCAGAGGCCTGATGGATTTCGCAGCCAAAACGCCTGTGTTCTGGCTCTTTCCTCACCCCCATCTCCACCATTCAACGTCCACAAATATGCTGGCCTCCCCCTCCTCCTCCAGTTAACACTGGCCACCAGGCATAAAGGCTTTGAAGCCTCTCATCCTTATTACTTTTCACCCAAAAAACACCTCAAGTGCTTCTAAGCTAGTCGCTGGGTCTTACCCAGCTGTTACCCCAGGTTAGTGCTGCCAGCCCAGGGATCTGTCACTGGGCTCTGCCCACCGGCCTCCTGTGTGCCCTTTCTTCTCCTTGACCTATGGGGCCTTTTTTTTTTTTTTCTTCTTTTCCCACTGTACAGCAAGGGGGTCAGGTTATCCTTACATGTATACATTACAATTACAGTTTTCCCCCACCCTTTGTTCTGTTGCAACATGAGTATCTAGACAAAGTTCTCAATGCTACTCAGCAGGATCTCCTTGTAAATCTATTCTAAGTTGTGTCTGATAAGCGCAAGCTCCCGATCCCTCCCACTCCCTCCCCCTCCCATCAGGCAGCCACAAGTCTCTTCTCCAAGTCCATGATTTTCTTTTCTGAGGAGATGTTCATTTGTGCTGGATATTAGATTCCAGTTATAAGTGATATCATATGGTATTTGTCTTTGTCTTTCTGGGTCATTTCACTCAGTATGAGATTCTCTAGTTCCATCCATGTTGCTGCAAATGGCATGATGTCATTCTTTTTGATGGCTGAGTAGTATTCCATTGTGTATATATACCACATCTTCCGAATCCAATCCTCTGTGGATGGACATTTGGGTTGTTTCCATGTCCTGGCTATTGTGAATAGTGCTGCAGTGAACATGCGGGTGCACGTGTCTCTTTTAAGTAGAGTTTTGTCCGGATGTATGCCCAAGAGTGGGATTGCAGGGTCACATGGAAGTTCTGTGTATAGATTTCTAAGGTATCTTCAGACTGTTCTTCATAGTGGCTGTACCAGTTTACATTCCTACCAACAGTGCAGGAGGGTTCCCTTTTCTCCACAGACCATGGGGCCTTTTCATGGCACCTTCTGCAGCTGCTCCTCACTCATTTGCAGGTCACGTGATCATCGTGTGCTGAGCCCACGACTGGTCCAATCCCTTTGGGTTGGGGATTCTAGCCATGCCCGCTTCTGACATCACTCACACTCATGCACGTGTGTGCACGTACACACACACACACACTTCATGCTTCACTCAGAAACAGTCACAGGACAGCAGATACAATTTGCACAAGGCGAACAAGAGCAGCCCTTTCACGCAGCTCCCCAACTTCCAACACTCCACGGGTCCTCTGGTTGGAACCCCAGCCTTTGTGTGGCTTTAACTCATCCCATCTGCAAGGCCCAGACCCTTGCATCTAACATCCGCTTTCCCCGCCCCTGCGCCCCGCTTTGTCCAGGGTGGGTGGGAAAGTGACGAATCCACACTTGTTCCGTTCAGAGCAGGCGTCTTGTGTCTCCCCCAGGCTGAGCCTCCCCTGGAGCTGGTGGTCTCGTCCTTCCCCTTCCTCTGACATCTCCTCAGGCCCACACTGCCTGCCTGCCCTCGTATCTCTCCTCCTGCTCCAAAAAGAAAGGGAAGGAGGGAGAGTGATGGGAGGAGCAGGTTCTCGCCCCCTCCCCTTAGTCTTTGTAATAGGGGGCGGCCTTACAGCTCTGTGAGCAAACCTCAGGTTCACAGAGGTCACCTCCCCAGGTGCGCACAGGTAATTCACGCCCATCTGCCTGCAGAGCGAGGGGCGTTCAAGCTCGCCCAGCTGCTGCATGGGCTTCATGCAGCCCCCAAGACTCCAGGGGGCTCTGGGCACTGAGAGCCTCATTTCCCAGCACTCCCTCTGCCTGTGCAAAGGCCACAGAAACCTCCACCTGGAAAGTCAGCAGTGACTTCCTCGTTGACATCCAGCCACCACCAGTTGTTCACATGCCCTCGATCTTGTGGCGCTGAACATTTTTGGCTGCTCGGTCCACCTTGAAACCCTGACTCTCTCTCCAGCCCCCTTGATGTTGCACTATTCAGAAGACCTTTTGTCCCTCATTGTTCTTTTCCTGCGGTGTCACTTGCTCCTCTTCTCTCTGTCCCCCTCCAAATAACGGAACGAGCTGACCTGGAGCTGTTCAAGCCTGTCTTTTTTCTCTCCTAGGTATACACACAGGTGTGACGATTGATATAAGTGTTTCTCTCTCCCTCTCTTTTCTCTCTGTCTCTTATTTTAGCCCCTCTGTGGTTTTCGCTGTCACTGCTGTGAACATTAATTCCAGCTACATATCCATGACCACAATCTCTGTGTCCCCATTTCCATGTGCCCGTCTCCCCGCCGTCCTGGGCAGAGCATCCGTGTCCTTCTGCCCACACAGGATCCACAGGTCGAGGTCCTCTTTGACTACTCTCTTCCCTGCACGTCTCACGCCCAGTCGCCCCACATGCTCTTTTTCTGATGCTCTTACCCCATCGTGATCTGGAACCACCCTCCCCCTTTCCCTTCTCACCCCCTGGATCAGTGGGCCTGGATCCGTCCTTTTCTCCCGGACCATTGAGTCTCCAACCAATTTCACCATCTCTGAGCTCTTCTAGTTCCAGTGCATCCCTGGTGACGCTACCAGAGGGAGCTTCCTCCAGTTGGAGTCTTGTCCGGGTCTCCCGTGCTCCCAATATCGGCCAGAGTAATGATCCTGATATTTTATAACCTGGTCTACTTAGACCAACAAAGCCTATTCTCAATGGCGACAAAGCCTAGACCAACAAAGCCTATTTGCAATGGCGGTAATACTACCCCCTAAAGAGCACCTTGGAGCTCTGAAGGAGCATTGTACCCCCGTTGTCCGAATGACCAGGGAACATCTCTGGAATGCACGGGGCGGAAGGAAAGGATTTTGACGTCTTGCAATGGCTGTGACTCCCTAGGCGTGAAGAACTAGTCCGATCTCGTGAGTCCCGAGTGTCCTGCTGGACATTCACGTGCACAAGTCCTGTTCAGTGTGACTTGGATCAAGATCTTAACTCTGTTTTATCTATTTGCCCAAAGTGGTTTTTTTTTAAATTTATTTTTTAAGTTTTTGGGACAGTCCTTTTTGTGTGTGTGTATGTGCTTTTTTCGGGCCACACCTTTGGCCTATGGAGGTTCCCAGGCAAGGGGTCTAATCAGAGCTACAGCTGCCGGCCTACACCACAGCCACAGCAACGCCGGATCCTTAACCCACTGAGCGAGGCCAGGGATCGAACCTGCAACCCCATTGTTCCTAGTTGGATTTGTTTCCGCTGCGCCATGACAGGAACTCCCAGGACAGTCTTAATATAACTGAATTTTTCAAGAACACAACCACCGTTGCCACAGGTGTGGCCAAAAAGAAAAGAAAATGCAATGACCGCAGATTGAAGCAAAATGATTCTTCAACTTGTCAGGAACGTCCACAGGGATTATTTGGCCTTTTGAAAAGCCACATCACCTGTCACACCGATGTCGGCCTGCCATGGTGCCTGTCACACCCAAAATAATGCCACATACTTGCAGGTGTGAACATCTGGCCGCTTCATTTCGTCTTCTCATAGACCTCTGCCTAAGCATGGAAATTCGAAAACACATGTTATTTTATAAACAACTACTTCCTTTGATGTCTTAGTCATATGTCAGTTATGGCAATATGTTGATTTTTTTTTAATGTATACATAGCAGCTAGATCGTTTATGATTTTCATTTGGTGGTAACAAAAGTTATGTTACAATAAGTGCGTCCAAAAAGGGGGGTGATGGCAGTTGTTTGTGTGCAGACAAATGAACCAGCCACTTCGGCTGGTGAAAACGGAGAGAGGGAGAAAAAAGGAAAAAGGTCGGTTGGAAAGCAGTCCTGGCCACCAGAGGCTGTGGCCAGGGAGGAAATGGCTCTTCTGACAGAGACTTCTCTGGGATTTCAGGCCTAGATTGCAGCCTGCAGCTCGATAATTGTTCTGACTGCAGCCACTGGGTCCTGGACAGCCAGGAAACCGGTAAGTGCTGTCAGTCTTAAATGGTACCTAATACAATTGCTTTTATTCTAATAAGAGCAGCTTCTAACTGAATTATAAATGTTTAGAGAGAAAACACAGGCACAGTAAAAAAAAAAAAATTTGAATACAAATATGTGCTGAATATATTATATCTGGCTGTAGTTTCAGGAATATATTTAGAAATTGCTCTTCTTCTAATTGAAGATGGAGTTTCTTTCTCTGCCCATTCCTGGAAACTACAATGAAAACAGGCTAGACATTTTCATGGGCTTAAAGTGAGCCTTGGATTTTTTTCAATTTTTTTGTTTTTATTTAATGATTTTTTTTTCTGTTATAGCTGGTTTACAGTGTTCTGTCAATTTTCTCCTGTACAGCAAAGTGACCCAGCCACACATACATGTCTACATTCCTTTTTCTCACATTATCAGGCTCCCTCATAAGTGACTAGGTATAGTTCCCAGTGCTACACAGCAGGATCTCATTGCTTATCCATTTCAAAAGCAAGAGTTTGCAGGAGCCTTGGATTTTATGAATTTCTCACTTGTACTTTAAGACACAGGGTCCAAGAGAAAAAAAAATTTTAGTGGGGGAATTTCTGCTTTTATCACTGCTATCATGAAACATTGGCTTATCTGATTGACTGTGTGGCCTTGGGTGCCCCAGTGTTTAATTCCCCCTATGGAAATGTATTTGAAAGTATGTTCAAAAGAAGAAATAAATGGAGACGTGAAATGAAGACATCATTGGGAGCCATGGTTTTTCCCTGCTTAGGATGAATGAGTGTTTGGAATTAGATTTTTTTTTAATTAGAGTACAGTTAGTGGATTTACAGTGTTGTATCCACTGCTACCTTATAGCATAGTCAGTCACACACATATATACGGTCTTTTTCTCATATCATCTTCTATCATGTTCTACCCAAGAGATTGGACATAGCTCTCTGTGTTTTACAGTAGGACCCCAATTGCCTGGCCATTCCAAATGTAATAGTTTGCATCTACTAACCCCAAACTCCCCATCCATCCCACTTCCTCCTCCCCTCCCCTGGCAACCATAAATCATCTCGCCTTTCCATGATTGGTTTCTATTTTATAGATAAGATCATATCTGCCATATATAAGTGATATCACATGGCATTTGTCTTTTTCCCTTCTGACTTCACTCCGTATGAGAATCCCTAATTGCATTCATGTTGCTGCGAACGGCATTATCTTGTCCTTTTTAATGGCTGAGTAGTATTCTGTTGTATTTATGTACCACATCTTCTTGGTCCATTCATCTGTCCATGGACATTTAGGTTGTTTCCAAATCTTGACTATTGTGAACAGTGCCACAGTGAACATAGGGGAGCATGTATCTTTTTGAATGAAAGTTTCATCCAGATATATGTCCAGGAGTGGGATTGCTAGATCATATGGAATTAGTTTTCGAAGCGCATCTATCAAAAGTTTGTATAACTAATACTCTATGAATGACTTCATACCTTATACCACTGTCGCAGAAAGAAACTTTCTACTTTCTTTAAATTACCCTACATTTACTTTATAGCAATGTGCAACTCTTAGTGAGGAAGAGTCATTTCCGTGTGTGTGTGTGTGTGTGTGTGTGTGTGTGTGTGTGTGTGTACGTACATGAACGCAGATGTAAATAAAGCATGTCAACACCTTATCCAATGCTAACAAAGTTTAGACACCAAATAGAGGACACTTAAACTATTAATTATATTTCTTTGCAGTGCATACATTTCCGGTTTAGGAATTTTCATTCTCCATGATTCCAAACAAGGAAACTAGGGTTCTGAGAGCTCAGGTGACTTTACACAGCTGTTCAGGGTAGAGAAGCCACTGACCAGAATCCAGGGTAGGAAATTTCCTTCTTACTCCTAATCCATGCCAGAGTTTCCAAGCACTATTTCATGTATGTTTCCAATAAAAAAAAAAAAAATCAATGTGTCTAGTAAGAAAAATCTTTTTAAGGACAGTTACTTTTGCTGAACTCTTCAGTCTTTTTCTTGGAAAAGTCATTGAGGTTCTGTATTGTTTTGGTGGCAGGACCTCTCCCATTTCTGTATTTTTTATTGGTCCCCTGGCGTTCCCGTGGGAACGCCCCAGTCAGGGACCTCTTCTCAGTGGCTGTGGTTTCGGGGCAGGATTATACCCACTGCTGGAGGTCAAGTGGCTCTCAGCCCAGGGCTCCAGCCAGCAGCCACTCTAGGTCCCTCTCCTGCCCGGGCATCTGCATCTGACAGGTGCAGGATGTGGCCAAGTGATGAATCAAGGGGGAGTGCACATGGAAGGCCTTTTAGAATTAAGCTCCAGAAACAGGTGGGGATGCTCAGACATCAAGAAAGGAAAAAAAAAAAACTCATGTTTAAAAACTATATTTTAAGAATTGTAAAGATTAAAAATAGGAACTCCACGGTTCTCCAGATTAGAAATTTGGAAACTCAAGGAGACATAGTTTCTTTGTTGTAATTAGATTTATGCAAAATAAAATTAAAGGCATCCCATAAATTACTTAATGGATAATGAGTCCTTGACTGTCTGACTCAGAAATCGGTTTGTTTTGCAAAGATCCTTTAATCAGCTCCCTAGGAGGCTGTTGTCTGGCAGACAGTGAAAATACCTGCGATGACCAAGAGTCAGCTGGAGAAGCTGTGCACTGCAGAACGATTTTCCTTAAGGCGGTCTTACATTTTGATCAGTCTCAGTCTCAAGATGGGGCATGATTCATGTGTTTCCCTTTAGAAATGTACACACTAGCTACAAAGGGTTGGCAAGGCCAGTCATCTGGGCTCCACAGCCCTGGCTTGTCTGGGGAGGGGCTGGAGGGCAGGGGGCGGGGCCTGGGGGAGGTCCCGAGTGGTAGAGCAAAGGGCCTTGCCTTCCAGACTCCGAGGGCCTGTCACAGAACGAGAGCAGCAAATGCCTTCCTGCAGTCAAAAGTCACAGCTTTCTGAAAATCTCACACCTAGGAGAGTTTTAAATATGTTTTGCAAAATGATGTGTCATGTAAGCGAGGGCCCTAAAAATAGATCTGGATTATTTTGGAGCGTTGGACAGCAAGTCCTTTGGCATTTCAGGAACTACTATACTGTTCACTGTCCTTGAACTTCCATCTTGCCTTTCCTTTGAAGGCGAGACAAGCAGTGACGTCTGTATTCATCATACCTGGGGCCAGATGGAGAGGACAGGTAGGACAAAGCAGCCCCGCTGTAAAGATGCTGGTGTTGCGGGACTAAGGATCAAGCTGCTGGCCATCAATGGCCACCAATCCTGTCTCGGCCAAGGGTCCTAGAAACCCAGCTCTGCGTACCCCACCAAAGGCCTGCTTCGTTCTGAGCACACTCTGCCAGCTCTGAGAGTCTCATTTTCAGATTCTTGTAGAAAGGAGTCTTACCTGGAACACATTTCTCAGGGGTTTTCTGTGTAACCTAGTTTTATTTTGACTGATCAGAAACACAGCCACTGGGGAAGCCCTCGGCCAGCCTTCTTGGGATTGTTCTTGTGGAAATCAGTGACCCCAAGACCCTGTGATCAGCTCAGGGTAGACATCCTGGTTCCCTCGGCAACCCCAAGGATGCCTGGAAGGAGGGTGGCGGGAAGTGCTCACCATAGCGGCCCTCAAACTCAGGGTGCTTCAGAGTCACCCCCAGAGGGCTTGCCGAAACACAGATTGCTGGGCCCCTGCCTCAGCGTTTCTGATTCAGAACCTTTGGGCTAGAGCCTGAGAATCTGCACTTCTAACAAGCTCCCTTGTACCCACATACCACAATTTGAAGATCACTGGGCTGGGAGTTCCTGTTGTGGCTCGGTGGATTAAGAACCCAACATAGTGTCCGTGAGGATATGGGTTCAATCCCTGGTCTAGCTCAGTGGGTTAAGGATCTGGCATGGCCACTGCTACAGCATAGATCGCAGATGTGGCTCAGATCTGGCATTGCTGTGACTGTGGTGTAACCCTCAGCTGCAGCTCCAGTTTGCCCCCTGGCCCTGGAACTTCCATATGCTGCACATGCAGCCATAAAAAGAAGGAAAAAGAAAAAGAATAAAAATTACAAGATAATTAAGAAAAAAAAAAAAAAACCAACAATGGGGCTAAGGATTGAGGGTTTTGAAGCTGAAATAATTTATCCTTGGGGCAGCTTCCTGCCCTCACGGCCAACCTACTTGTCAGCAACAGGGTGAGCCAGGGGCACTTGCTGGAGTTTTCCTGCAGGATAACACTGAAACTCTTTTCAGAGCCTATTCCTTTAGGCAAGACTTTGGTCTGTATTAAAATGCAGATGCTCTTTGGCGGAGGATCAGGCATTTATTTGACAAACATTCATTGAGCATGTTCCATATACCAGGCACTGAACTGAACTCGGGGGATTTGAAAATAATGTCTGTTATACACACAGAAGTTAATCCTGGGAGAGCCAGTTGGATAAATCAATATTTGATTCCTGGTCAATTAAGGAATAATGATGTCTATTTAAAAATAATCCCCAGGCAGCATTGAAAGATGGGCTATAGAGAGGCCATCAAAGGGGGAGTGAAGGAGGTCAGGTGGGAGCCCCCCTTTGGGGTTGGGGGTCAGTGAGGGCCAGCCCGGTGACCCAGCAGAGTCTCAAGGGCAAGATGATGCTGTCCTCTGTGAGGGGGCTTAGAAGGGTGGGAGGGGGAGAGAATACGGGGCGGCCCAGTGCCCGAAGAGGATGGGGTGGGGGGCGGGGGAAGGGATACCAACGAAAACATAGGCCAGACAAATAACTGGAAACAAGTACGTCAGAATTCTGTCCAGGTTTTCCCCACAAAGGGGTTAGTCGGATGGGATTGACTGCAAGGTTGGGAATAGAAGTGAAGCACGAGTAAAAGGCAGAAGCAAAAGCAAAGCATTGGGAGAAACTTAAAAAAAACTGTAAAATAATGGGAGCAGGAGACCCTACTTCCCAGAGCAGTCGCAAAACATCCAGGAAAAGTAACGAGTGCCTGGCATCTAATAGGGCCAAGGCTGACAGGTATGGGAGCTTTCTGGGATTTAGAAAGAGGTGCCCTCTCCCGCTCTGGGCAGGTGGGCTAGAAAGTGCCACCCCCTCCTCCCCACTCACCCAGGGCACTGGGAATGTAGTCAGCAGCTCTGCTGCCACCAGGCCTCAAACCAAATAGGCCTCCTGTCACCCGGGCAGCATGTTCCGGCTCGGCGTTGCCTCCGTGGTGGCTGCTGTGTCCCAAAGCCTTTTATTCATTTGTGGGTTGGTAGCTGCTGGAGGAAGACTGCAGACTCAGGGTCTGCACTTGGGGAAGCTTCTCTGTGGGTTCCCTTGGGCTGCAGAGTAAGGTGGTCTGAGACATGAGGGGCGCCCCAGAGAAGTGGCTCCGAGCACCCCTGGGCGGCCAGCTCTCTGATCTCAGAATCTGTGGCTGGAGCAGATCCACCCCAGGCACGGCCCTGGTCATCGATAGAACTCCTGCAAAGAGGGAGCCTAAAGTGGATTTATTTAATAAATATCTATAGAGCAACTCCACCTTTCACCACCTTGCACTCAGACAACACTTGACTGGTCACAGAGCAGTTTTGTTTCTTCTGTACTCAGTCCTTCGTGGCAGCAACCATGGAATGTAGGTGGGAACTGCCATCAGCATTTTACAGATGAAGAAACTGGATCGCTGAGAATTTGATTTACCCAAGGTCAGAGGAAGGAGCCAAGGCTGACTCTTAGGAAGGTGCTTACACCATTCTAGAAAGTTCTGTAGCCAAGTGAACTGCAAACACCACTAAGACAGCCCCATCAATAGAAATACCATGTGAGCTAAATATATAATTCTGAATTTTTTGGAGAGGATTTAAAGCAAGAGAGTTTAATTTTAATAATAATATTTAATCCAACTAATTTGAAATATTATCAATTCACTATGTAGTGAATATGAAACAATAGTAATGAGATATTTTCATGTTCTTTTTTTTTTATACTAAGTCTTTGAAATTGGTGTGTATTTTATACTCAGAGCACATCTCAATTAAGATGCTGGATTTTTTTTGGAAATACTTGATCCGCATTTAGGTTTCATAAAATTTACAACTGGAAAATAGATTCATATACTCAGGTTGATCCAAGTGTACTACTTAAAAATTTTCCAATAACTGGAGTTCCTGTTGTGGCTCAGCAGTTAATGAATCCAACTAGTATCCATGAGGATGTGGGTTCGATTCCTGGCCTTGCTCAGTGGGTTAAGGATCTGGCATTGCCGTGAGCTGTAGTGCAGGTCACAGACTGGCTCATACCCCATGTTGCTGTGGCTGTGGTGTGGGCCAGCAGCTACAGCTCTGATTCAGCCCCCACCCTGGGAACTTACATATGCCTCAGATGCAACCCTAAAAAGACCAAAAAAAAAAAAAAAAAGTTTCCCAATAACTTAACTGAAGACCATTTAAGTTAAAATTTGCATTCATTACAAATGAAGAAAAAATTTAAATTTAGTTCCTCGGTGGCACTAGCCACATTTCAGGTGCTCAATAACCATGCGTGGCTAGTGGTGTCTACTTTGGAGTGCAACCCCTAACAAGTAACCCTTCGTCCCGGGAGCCTCCAGTCTGGCAGTTTGCCCTGTGTGTGAGCATCTTGTCCCTTGATGACCATGGTAAAAGGAGGTTCTCCTTCCTTGCTCATTACTGCCCATCTCATTTGATGGCCTTCCGTGACCTAATTTACTTCTATTTTTTGAAATTATTTATTTATGTATCTGCCTTTTAGAGCCATTCCTGCAGCATACGGAAGTTCCTAGGCTAAGGAACTCGATCGAATTGGAGCTACAGCCACCGGCCTACGCAATAGTCACAACAATTCCAGATCTGAGCCCCCTCTGCAACCTACGTGACAGCTCATGGCAATGCCAGCTCCTTAACACACTGTGTGAGGCCAGGGATCAAACCAGCATCCTCAAGGATACTAGTCGGGTTTGTAACCCACTGAGCTGCAAAGGGAACTCCCTTGCCTAACCCAATTTAAATCTGCTCTCTCTTCCTCATTCCCTCATTGCGTCATTCCTTCTGGCTGTACCCACTCCAGAAGACAGAGGCTGTGAAGGGCCAAGGGAGGTGGTATCTTTAATAAAAACAGAGAGCAAGCTGGGAGAAAGAGTGGATTCCTGAACGGATAGGAGAGCATCACATTTGGGTGCAGTATGATCACCTTCTGGAACATCTTTGTCTTACACAAGACTCTGGCCGTCGGAAACCTGGCTCCTCTGATGTTAAAAGCAAGCTTCTCTTGATGGAGTCTGACCGTCTAAGTTCTGGTTGGATTTTCATAGTCATGGGCATGGCGCACTCCGTTTCTCCGGGCACGGGGGCGGGGGGAGGAGGCGGGGAGGGATATGTCTTCGTCTCTAAAAGTATAAGCAAAAGCGTTCCCCATTCGTTGGACGGGGATTGTTGTTGCTGTGTGATTGCCCGGAATACTTGCCTCATTATTCATTTGCCGTCTGTGCATGAGTACGTGAAGCCTTGGCAATGACTGTGCTGCCTTTGAGGAAGAGCATCTCCTGCCTGCATCTTTGTTGTTCAGTGACCCCATTGGCTCCAGGTCCTTCAGACGCAGGGATGCTATAAAATATTTTGCAAAAATGAACTGCATGTGTGCAGCCCTCCATTTGTTTCCCTCCTCATTCCTGGTGCCTCAGCTCCCCTGAACCCACAGGCAGACCTGTTTCCTCGATCCCTGCTTCCTTCGTCCTTTGTTCTCACGGAGGTGAGAGGTGGCGGTTGAGGTAATTGAGGTGCAGGTCCAGGCTGGTCGGTGAAACCTGACCCATTGTCACTTTGGCTATTAAACTCATCTCCTTCACCTCCTGAAGTTAAGATCGTGGATATTAGCTGCTGGGAATGCAACGTTGCCAAACGGGCAAGTGGGAGCCTGCCTGGCCCTCAAATATTTCGCAATTGGAAGTTAGGAATGTGTCATGGCTTTCAAATCTGCCAGCATCCTTAAGTGCGCGTACCATGATCACTCATTCAAACGTTTCTACTGACTCGTAAAAAAAGGATTGGGACGAGGAAGCTCTTTCCACTAGTCCCAGAAGATGTTCCACTAAATAAATGTCCCACCAAATAAATGTCCCACCATCCATGAGCTTGAGAGACGCCATTGCTGCTCTTCTGCTGTTAGAGACTCATTCGCGGCCAAAACAGGAGCCCTGCTGCCAGGAAGCTTGCTTAGCTGGGTGTACCGGGAGCTCACTAAGCCTAACTGATGGCAGGATCTACTTTTTGAGGAAACGCTCGCGAATCCCTCCAGAATGATTGCTCTCTGAACTTACTTGGTGCGTGACGACTTTAAATAACCTCCTTCCAGCCTTCATTAAGTTCTCAGTTATAAATGTTTTAGAAGAACATCCAGGCTAAGCAAGTTGACTCAGGGAGCCTGTGGCCTGTCCAACATAAGAAAATGACCACCTTTTGGTATTTAGTGCTTCATTCATGCTTGACTCCATGATGTTGCATTTTTAATGTCTTAATGATTTCATCACCCTAGGAGATACTAAAAGAAACAAAATGTGCTGATTTTAGAAACCCGAATTGACTAGTTATGTTTTCGCTGTAAACATGTGATTTAACTCCCGCACTCCACCAAACATTTTCAGGTTGTGACTCCGTTAAAAACGAAACTGGACTAAACGAAAATGAACTTGAGTCCTTGGCGTAGTCAGTGAGTCAGTCACCCGTTAAATCAGTCGATACTGTGCCCGAGGCACGAGGACGTTCCTGGGCCCGGGACTGAACCTTCACCCCAGCAGTAACCAGAGCCACCGCAGTTGACAATGCTGGCTCCTTAACCTGCTGGGCTCCAGGGGAACTCCCTATGGATATTTTTTTTTTTTTTTTCCCCAGGCACTCAAGCACAAGGGAAACAGAAATGGAAAATACCAACAGGCCTTACCCTCTGAGAGCTTACAGAGTAGAAAGAAACACTAACACCAAGCAGCTATTAAAAGTAAAACATAAGAGATTTGAGGGAAATTTTTAGGAGGCTTCTGCCTATTCACCTCTGAGTTCAAATCTCTGCCAGCCAGGAAGGATGGTAGGCGTACAGAGCCCACACTTCCATGCGGAATGACAGTATCCTTTTTATATAGGGAGTCACGTCCCAAATCATTGTTTATAGCATTTCCAACAATACAATCAATGGCCTAAATGTGAAATTAATTGGAAGCCACAGTTCTAATACACTGTTTTGGCGGTTAAGCACATTAGATTGAATTGTTTCAGAATGCCTAATTATTGTGTCTGCCACACTCATCTGTTTGAGTCATTCCTAACTTTTGGACCGCTGCCTAGATCAGTTCTGCAACACGATTCAGCCCCCACCCTGGGAACTTACATATGCCTCAGATGCAACCCTAAAAAGACCAAAAAAAAAAAAAAAAAAGTTTCCCAATAACTTAACTGAGGACCATTTAAGTTAAAATTTGCGTAACTTCCCTCACTGTAGCCCAAGCTCAGAGCGCTCAGCTGCACCTCTGCAAATTCTGCCGAAGAGCTGCCTCGCTGGTTAAAGTGTCGAGTCCGTTGAGTTTGGGTGTAAGTTGATCATTTGATTTTGTGTGTGTGTTTTGCAGGTTCATGATTTAAAAGTGCCTGTGTGAAGTCACTTTTGCTGGAAACCACAGCCTGGGAGCTTCGGTGTTCACATCGTGTTTTTCTGTCAACTACACATTACCCTGCCCTTACGAGTGGATGAAGATACCTCACTTGTCTGACTTTGCCAATTGCTTGATTTCAGAATTTCAAAAGGAGGAAGGCAAAAGAAATCTGCTAAGATCTGAACATCCAAGTGGCTTATTTTCCAGCCTGGTCAATAGCTGTGAGCGTCAGAACTAAACATCCTTCCCAGGAGTGCCATGGTATTGAAGTCGCTTTATTAAAAACAGTTGTGTCTGCGAAACGATCAGGTGACTCGGGCGTTTGCAGCCAGAGATGACACTGAGCAAGCTTCTGCTGTGGCCTGCCGTCTTCGAGTGGGGCGTATTGATGGATGAGTGACTGCCTGCCGATAAATTCTCTCCTCACTGCTTCCTGGATCGGACTTCGTTAAGCAATTTATCACCTACCTGCAGACTTACATGTGGGATTTTTCACAACAATAGTTTTGGAATCATTGGAACTTGGGTCGGCTTCATCCTTTAACCGGAACGAACAGGCTCCAAATTTCTCTCTCACCATGGCTTTGAATGTCGCCCCCGTCAGAGACACGAAGTGGCTAACGTTAGAAGTCTGCAGGCAGTTCCAGAGGGGGACTTGCTCCCGCTCAGACGAGGAATGCAAATTTGCTCACCCCCCCAAAAGTTGCCAGGTTGAAAATGGAAGAGTCATTGCCTGCTTCGATTCCCTAAAGGTAAGAGAGCGCACGTCATGTGTCACTTCCATAGCACGTTGGACTTTTCCAACGGGCAGTTTTTCATTGTACTTTTGCAGCAGCTTAGCAATCGATGTTAGAGCCCGTTTTCTTATTTATGGTGACTATCAGGAGGTTTGCCCTCCAGTTTTTTCCTCTCAGGCGTATATAAATGTTTTACAGATCCATATTTAAATTAAAAATACATGCTGGTGTATTTTGGGTCGGCCATGACATTCATGTACCCAGGAGTTTTAAATCAAAGTCTGGCTTGTGACAACTGAAGATAAATATTTGATTAAAGTTTGATCTTCTGGAGGTTATATAAAGGTGGAGAGATTGAATGTGTCACTTTTATGTGCCAGTTACTCTAATTCACCTCTTGAAGAATTGTCTACTCTTGTGGCTTGCTTTCTTGACCAAGGGCTTCCTAAAATACGTCTTAATACTTAGTTTTTCATCCTCATTGACCATTTGTCACGGAGAACAGAAATCATGGCGGGCATGCTCCGTACTCCTTGCGAACCTGTCATGTGCAAGTTACCACATCGCACATCAGAGAAGCAGTGAATGTGATTCAAGGTGGTATCCGACCAGCTCACTGCCAGGGAGGGAAGAGACAGCCAAGGGCTACAATGCGACACTGGGACATGTGCCTCAGGGAAGAGTAGAAATTGACTTCTATGGGTTTCCGTAGAATGGAGAACTGGCTTCCAGCTGATTGTTTCTAGGAACGTTTTGGGAGGTGATGGCACCTCTGTTGTCTTCTGAGTTGGGTGGAATCTGGACTTGAAGAAATGGGAGAATTAGAATGAAAGATCAAATCAAAAGAAATGGGAGGAGTTCCCGTCGTGGCGCAGTGGTTAACGAATCCGACTAGGAACCATGAGGTTGCGGGTTCGGTCCCTGCCCTTGCTCAGTGGGTTAACGATCCGGCGTTGCCGTGAGCTGTGGTGTAGGTTGCAGAGGCGGCTCGGATCCCGAGTTGCTGTGGCTCTGGCGTAGGCCGGTGGCTACAGCTCCGATTGGACCCCTAGCCTGGGAACCTCCATATGCCGCGGGAGCGGCCCAAAGAAATAGCAAAAAGACAAAAAAAAAAAAAAAAAAAAAAAGAAATGGGAGCACCTGTAATTGTTTGAGGTTGATTTTGCTCCAGCGTCATGGAGTCTATCAATCGCTGATTGTTTCAGACAGTTGTAATGTCATTGTGATATTGTTTAAAATGGATACTGGTAGGATACATAGTTAAAAAAGAGAGAGAGAACTTAAATTTTACATCTCTGCAAAACTTCATATGAATAAGCTTGTCTAAAAAAAAAAAAAAGGTGTTGATCCATGGCTCTTGATATATGATTTGGGAAATCATACAGCTATGAGTTTACAAAATAGTGACCGTAGCCTATCCTTGGGTATTGAAGGAACTGAGTATGTATTTTGGGACATTTTCAACATAAAGTAAAAGCGTTATGTCTTACAAGACTTATAAGTGAAAATCGAAATATAAGATTTCAAATCATATATGAAAGGGAAAATTTGTTTATATACTAAAAGTAGAAGAACACATTTATAGCTCAATAGAATTATTTTAAGAATTGAAATTTGAAAAATTACATATATTTACCTCATTGACTACCCCATCTTACTCCTTTTTGATCACACAAAGTTTATTAGATTAGACTTTAAACTTACAAGTCATTTTCTCTATCTACATAGAGATCAATAGATAGATAAAATGCAATTCGTACAAACTATACTAGCATAAGCACATTTTTTTTTTTGTCTTTTTTTTTTTTGTTGTTGTTGTTGTTGTTGTTATTGTTGCTATTTCTTGGGCCGCTCCCGCGGCATATGGAGGTTCCCAGGCTAGGGGTCCAATCGGAGCTGTAGCCACCGGCCTACGCCAGAGCCACAGCAACGCGGGATCCGAGCCGCCTCTGCAACCTACACCACAGCTCACGGCAACGCCGGATCGTTAACCCACTGAGCAAGGGCAGGGACCGAACCCGCAACCTCATGGTTCCTAGTCGGATTCGTTAACCACTGCGCCACGACGGGAACTCCAGCACATTTTTATATTAGTATTTATTTTGCTTTTAGTCAAAAAAGTACACAAAGTGTGTATTCACTTCTGTGATTATCACCAGTGAAAGCATTCGCTGTAAAGAGCAGAGTAGATTAAAAACTAGATCCTATGAACTTTAAGATATGGCAACAGATCAGAGATGAGAAATTCATTTTCCAGCTCATCGCCAGTCCCTTTGTTGTATTAATCCAGACCTTCTCTGGCTGCGTATTTACTATTGAACCAAAATTTTAGCCAGTTTCCTAAAACTTTTAATTCCTTGAACTAGTTGGGGGACTATGCCTGACCCGTTAAGGCTCAGGATTTGTCGAATATCAATAGCACGACAACTCCCAGATCCTTCTAGTCATTACCTCACTGTGGATTCACCAAGACCACAACTGTTTGGGGGTTCCAACCCTTGGAAAAAGAGTTTAGAACAGTTAGGTTTAGTATAAAAGTATAGAGCAAACAAACCACTGTTCCAAAAGGCTCTTTAAAAATCATTTTCAGAAGTGTCTCGTGGAACCATTTTTCAAGTGTGGAAGCTTAGTTGTATATGCCCTCAAGTTTTTAGTTCCTTTTTAGAATGGTGAATTTTCGGGTTATTTAATTTTTGGGTGGGATGTTACATGTTGGCAACACCGTCAGACTGCAAAGAATGGGGAAAAGCCCACAGGCACGGGAGTGAGATGGACCCAAGTCTAAATACCTGCTCAACCACCTTCCCAGCCTTGGGTGAGTCATTTATCCCTTCTTAGCCTTTGTCATCTCATCGGTAAAATGAGGCTACTCACCAGGAAAACTGGCTAAATATGCGCCACACCCAGC
Source organism: Sus scrofa (assembly GCF_054392235.1). Taxonomy (NCBI): domain Eukaryota; kingdom Metazoa; phylum Chordata; class Mammalia; order Artiodactyla; family Suidae; genus Sus; species Sus scrofa. The sequence continues at coordinate 73,764,841 of NC_139393.1, forward strand.
ACCTTGCGGGCTCCTTCACCTTGCGAGGTGGTTGTAAGGTGTACGGGTCCTTACAACAGGGACTGGCAAATAAAAGAGACACTCAAAAACAGCAGCTAAAATGAAAACCTATGATGGTGATAATAATGAAGCTATTTCATTTTATTGCCCATATTAAAAAAGACAGTGCCGCTCTGTGGAACAAGCCTGTAACAGAGGGACAAGGGCTTTGAAGTCAGGACAGGCTGGGGCTTGAAGGAACCTTGGCAGGAACACGGCTGTATCATTTGAGACAAGCTATTTTACCTCTTGACTTCAGGTTCCTCTTACTTAAAATTAATACAATGTTTCCCTTGCGGATCTGGCATTATCGCTGCTGTGGCGCAGGTTCAGTCCCTGGCCCGGGGAACTTCCACATGCCATGAGCGTGACCCCAATTTTTTTTTTAATTGGAAACATTGATATAATAATTCCCACCTCATAAGGTTACTGCAAAGACTAACTGGCCTAAGCTATGCCAGACACCCAGCACAGGGCTGGACATGGTGGGACATGGCAATGTCAATTTCTTTCCCTTCACAGTAAAGTGTCAGAACATCCACACTGGTTTTGATGACCGGCTTTACAAGCAGGATGTGGCCAACTCTTTAAGCATCTGATGCTTCATGTGTCCAGACTCTTAAGAATCTGCTGTAATAATACCTCAGTGACACAGAGTAATCATGACATTAAAAGAAACCAAGTTTGAGGCAGACCTCATTTTTGTTGTTGTTTATTACAGGATATTTTCTGCAAAACACTGTAGGGTTTTTTTATTCATATACATAGGTAACAAATGTCTGTGCTGGCCATAGAGACAAGTCAGTTTGTGAGCCTGACATGCGCCTTTTGAAATTTTTGTTCTGAGTTATTTGCATATGTAACCAAACTTCCATAAATACATACTAAACAAATTTGTGGGTGTTTGGAAAAGAGATTCGCTGAGATCTTTGGAAAGAGAGTTGTACATATACGAGTGCTTTTATAAAAGATGTTTCGGAAAATATAGCAGAAGAGTTCCCACTGTGGCTGGGAGGTAACAATCCCAACTCGTGTCCATGAGGATGCGGGTTCGATCCCTGGCCTCGCTCAGTGGGTTAAGGATCCGGTGTTGCCTTGAGCTGTGATGTAGGTCACAGACACAGCTCAGATCTGGCGTTGCTGTGGCTGTGGTGTAGGCCGGCAGCTGTAGCTCTGATTCGACCCCTAGCCTGGGAATCTCCATGTGCTATGGATGCAGCCCTAAAAAGATAAAAAGAAAAAGAAAATACAGCAGAGTTCTCATGGTGACATTTGTACTTTGTCACAGTAGCTGCATTTTATGTGAACCCACTGAACATGCAAGTGCTTATAATTTTTTTTTTTAAGTTCAAGTATTATCATGAACAGTGGAATTGGTTAAATCTGTTCCGGAAGTCCAGAAGATTCCGAAACACTGTGTTCCACAAGTTAGGTTAATTTGACAAAATGCAGATTTACTTCATGAGCAACTAACTTCCATGTAGGAAAGGCCTTGACCAGGTTAACCCCATCTTGACACCCTCAGAATCCATGAAGCAGTTTTGTGGATGTTGGAGATGTTTCTGTTCAGGTTCCACTCCAGCCACCTTGCCTCTCTGTTGTCCCCTGAATGTGCCAAGCAGGCTTCCATCAGAGGGTGTTTGCACTTGCTTTTTGCTCTGCCTGGAATCTTCTTGTCTCATAGCTGGTTCCCTCATTCCCTTCAGGCTTCTGATGGAAAATGCCAGTAGTTGAGCCTTGCTGTCAACCTCATTTCAAATAGTAATTGCCTCTTTGCTGGGATCCCATTTCCCCATCATCTTGCCTTACGGTTCTCCCTGGTGTGTATCACCATCTGATAAGCTTTATACTCATTGGTTTGTGTGTTACTTGTTTCCCGCCTCCACTCTACTAGACCATAAGCTCCATGTAGCTAGAGATTGTGTCCTTTTTTTATTATTATTACTATTGTATCTCCAGAGCCTAGAAAAGTGTAGATGCTCACTACGTCTTTGCTGAATGGCAGAGCAGGTTCAGCAGGAAAGTTCTCAAGCCTGTCAAATAGGGGTGCCATATGTGGTTGCACAGGGATGCACAAAAGGGGTGTGTTTCTATGTGATGGGCACGTAGAATGGTGCAGTGTACAACCTGTGCAGCCATGTGCTATGGCCCAGTTCTCAGTATCCTAACAGATTTCAAAATCAGGGTGCTCTGTGCAAGAACTGGAGACACAGGTGACTCTGGAAGTATAATACAACATTGAAAACTTGAAAGTACAGTATTTTATTTTCTCTGAAGCTGCATATGATGCAGAACCTGTTTTTGATTGTTACTTTCCCATTCTTTCTAAATTTCAAAGATGCAAAGAGGTAGATCCTGCTCATTTACCTATGGGATGCTGGCTGATGACAAGTCAGATTTCAGTCTCAACATTTATGGATGAAAACTTCAAAATCAGAAATGGTAGATATGTGACCATTTGGGGCAGTTTTTTAAAACATGCCAAAAAAGATATCAGAATATGTCATTGGCCTTGACCTTAGCTTCATATTTTTAAATTGCCACTGGGCTTTAAATAGAGGCTAATTCTTTGCAGAAATTGCTTGAGTGTTGTCTAAGTTCTATGTCTAATCTTGGCCCAATTTAGAAATACAGTCTCAGGAATTATTTTGTTATCAATAGAAATGACAGTAGTTCTGTAGAGCCTACTACGTGCTAGGCATTTCTCTTGCATTTCTCTATTCCTTCCAGCAACTCTAAAGGGTAAATATCATTCCATTAACCATTATAGATGTGGATACAGATGCAAAAACATAGGTGACTCTCATGCAACTTATAAACAGGGGAGAAGGGACCTGATCCCCAGTAAGTGTGACTCCAAAGCTGGCACCACCCCGTCCCTCCTTCTGACTCCTCTTACAGAATGATCATCGATATAATTAATTCTAAAACTCCTAATAGCTTAGGAATATTTATGTTTAATGAGTTTAGCATATCGAAGTGTAAAAAAAAAAAAAAATCCAAAATAGAAGCCCCCAGGGATAAACCTCTTTCGGTACTTGAAAAATAAATATTTTTTTAAAAGCTAGTGAAACTGAAGGAGAATGCAAAGCACATGTGATATTTACTTTTGTTTGTATCTGCATACAAATAATAGATAGTTGCTTACTAGCGTCGGTAACAAAAATGGTTTTGGTCTAAGGTGTGTGTGTGTGTGTGTGTGTGTGTGTGTGTGTGAGTGTGTGTGTGTGTGTGTGTATGTATGTTTTCCCAACCATATGATTCTGAAAGGTGTGATTTCAGATGCTGTGATGTGATAACGTGCAGGACAGCCTCACACCATAAGGATTCTTAGACTCACCAGTTTACTTCCTGCAGGAGAGAGCCAGCTCCCTTCTTCCCTCCTTTGTAAATCAGCGCCTTCCCCTCTGTGCCCTCCCCTATACATCCTTCAGCCCTCTGTGGAACAGTCCACTCCTCTAGTGTGTGTCTCAGCACAAGCCTGTAAGCTTCCCCAAGGCAGCACTGTGTTTTATGCATCTTTGTGCCGTGGCACCTAGTGTGGCATCTGGCACAGAGCAGAAAGGCCACAATAACCCTTCCAAGAACGCATAACCTACCAGAGAATCCCCACAGCTTTTCAAAGGGGGCGTATTGATGATCATCCGTGAACTTCAGACCCCAGATGCTCTGGGGGACTCTTCCCCACTTTCTTTCAAGGTTTCGTTTTGCAAACCTGGTCAGACCCTATTGCAATTCTCTCCTGTTCTCTCCCCGCTCCCCCATCCCACCTCCCGCCGACCGTGGAAGGCTCCTAGTTCTCATACCACTTTGACCTTCCTTCCCATTTCAGCTCTAATGCTGCCTCTTCCTCCCCTTGCTCCCTAATGTGGATACTCCCCCCGTGGGGGTCTCTCCCAGGTCAAGTTCAGGGCTCACTTCAGAGAGTGTACTTGCACTCAGTCAGTCCCACCTCTGTGCTGATCAAGCCCAGGCCTGGGTGGGTGCTCTTTCCTTGCCAGCTCTGTGGCTCCAGATGCCTGGTCCGTTGTCACCTGCCATTCGACAGCTCTAAATCCAAATTCTTCCTCCTGTGTCCCTGCCCCAAGCCGATGCCCCACTCCGTCCCTGTGCCTCGTTCCCCAGGCACAAAACCTTAGCTCCATTCTGACCACCAGGCCAAGCGCTCTTAGTGTTTCTGTTTGTTTTACTTCTTGTTCTGGTCGTAGGGAAGTATACATCTTTAAGAATTAATCAACACTATCGAATCTTTACCCAGAAAACTGGTCGTAGCTACAGACCATTGCAAACAACCTCAAGATCCCAAAGGTTCCATGTTGGCCTCTAAAAACTCTCTAAGGACTGTGAGCTAAAGGACTGTCTTCTTGGAGACGCCTGACACACTAAAGTGGGCACAAGATGACCAGATGGTCATTAAAGGTACTTTTTGATTATTTCCCAAATTTGCCTAGAGCCCGGCTTAGGACCGAATTCTTCCTAAAACTCAAGATCTTCTCTGCGAAGGAAGGATATACTTTTAGCTTCCACGCCCAGAGGAGGCCATTACTCCCTCAGAGCAGGTGGAATGGTTTCAGTGCCTTTCATGAGCGAAGGAATGAGAGTTCTCAGGCACTGCAGCATCTGCCTTAAGGTCTTACTTGGGGGTCATCACACGCAGCCCTGACAGGCGATGTCGCTTTCCTGGGGCCACCCCTTCCAGCCGTGTGACATCCACATCCTAACACGGTTTCAAAGGAAGCGTTAGACAAAATAACCCCTGCGAGAGTTTCCTAGGGCTGTTGGAACAAATCACCACAGACTGGGGAGCTTAACAGCACAGCAATTCATCTTCTCCCCAAACCGGGGGCGGGAAGGTCCCCCCGTGTTCTCAGGACGGCACTTCGCTTCTACCAGCTTCGACAGGAGGGGCCTTCCTTGCTGCTTCCAGTTTCTGACAGCTGCTGAGTTCCTTGTCTCATGGCAGCACTGCTCTGATCTCCACCCCTGGCTCTAGAGGTCTGTTTTCCTGTATCTCTCTTGCATCGTCTTCCCTAAGTCTGGGTCCAAATGTGTCCTTCTCACACCACCTGTATTAGGTTAGGGCCTCCCTTCTCCAGGGTGACCTTGTCCAACTACCTACTCTCCAGTGACCCTATTTTTAAATCAAGTCACATTCTGAGGGGCAGGAGCTTAAGATTTCAGTCTGTCTCTTGGTGGCGGCAGGGAGGGGGACAGGGCCATTCAACCCGTAACAGTAACATGGAAACGTCAGAAATCCAGCACTGTGCTGTAATTCAGTGAGCCCGAAGTGGCTGTGAGAGTCCATCTTTGCTCACTGCCCTGCATAGCCATCCCTGGAGTAGGCAAAAGAGAGGAAGCTTGAAAGACTCCAGTCTGGGAGTTCCCGTTGTGGCTCAGTGGGTTATGAACCCATCTAGTACCCATGAGGATGTGGGTTCAATCTCTGGCCTTGCTCAGTGGGTTAAGGATCCAGCATTGCCCTGAGCTGTGGTGTGGGTTGCAGATGTGGCTTGGATTCCACGTTGCTGCGGCTGTGGTGTAGGCCAGGGGCTGTAGCTCCGATTAGACCGCTAGCCTGGGAACCTCCTATGCCGTGGGTGTGGCCCTAAAAAGCAAAGCAAAGCAAAGCAAAACAAACAATAACAACAAACCCACAAAAAACTCATCTTTGATACTAAGTAAAAGAAGAAAGCGTGGGAGTTCCCGTCGTGGCGCAGTGGTTAACGAATCCGACTAGGAACCATGAGGTTGCAGGTTCGATCCCTGCCCTTGCTCAGTGGGTTAACGATCCGGCGTTGCCGTGAGCTGTGGTGTAGATTGCAGACTCGGCTCGGATCCTGCGTTGCTGTGGCTCTGGCGTAGGCTGGCAGCTACAGCTCCGATTAGACCCCTAGCCTGGGAACCTCCATATGCCGCGAAAGCGGCCCAAGAAATGGCAAAAAAAAAAAAAGACAAAAAAAAAAAAAAAAAAAAGAAGAAGAAGAAAGCATGATAAAGTGTCATTCTATGATGATAATCTTCAGTGTTTGAAACATGAAGAATAAAAATAATTCACAGAGAAAAAGTGCAAAACTTACTTCTACACCCCCCCCAAAAACTAACGGAGTAAAATATCAATTTTCACCTTAATTATATTCTTTAGCAACTACGTTTATTTATTATTCACTTTGCCATGGGCAGTGAAGTTCACTTTTGCTAGTCTGTAGAGCAGTTCTTTGGAAACCATTTCTCACCAAAGCTTTAGGGGAAAGATACATTTATCATGATGAACTTTTTCGTTAATACTTCTTTTTTCTCACTGTGGAAATGGCATGTTCTCAGTACCTTTCTTTACCCCAGACTTTTGTTTTTTATGTTGGATGTTTTACATGCAATGATAAACTAGGAAGCAAAGATTTTAAGAGCGAGCTCTGGCCTGAGACTCTGTATCTGAGCCCTGGCATTCCTGTACAGAATCTCCATATTCCTTCATTTGTTCGTTCATTCATTCATTCCTTCCCTCCTTAACTACATAAGAGGTACAAACTCAAAATCTGCAAAGAACCAGCAAGCGCCATGCCTGAGTGGCTCAGCACTCACTTGGGAGACCCAAGGCTCCCTAGGGATTGCAGGAAAGTAGCTGAAGAACCCCTGTAAAGGTGGCAGCTGCCACCCCGCCACAAACGGCTGTCGTCTATTTTGTGAGAATTCTGGGGCTTTTTTAAAAAAGAACCAGAGATACAAGTTTTGATGTGAAGTTTCTCAATTTCTAAATCTTGACAACCAACAGAAATACCTTTACACGCCGAAGTTCAAATAAAACGCATCTACAGAATGGATTCAGCCTGAAAACTGCCACGTTTAACCTCTGAAATAAACAAATAGTGAGCGTGTGACGGGCACCACTAAACACCGGGACTAGAACTTCATAGACGGCTCCTTCCGTCAGGAGGGCTAAGGAGCACAGAGAGAATTTATAAACTGCCCTTCCTCATCCTCGAAAGGCTTTATTCACGCCGCTTTGGTGGTTCACTCTTCGGTTTTCTCCTTACCTCGCTGGCCACTTCTTCCGTCTCCCTTCCCGAATCTTCCTCCTCCTCCTGACCTCTAAATGCTGGCATCTCTCCTGTCATAAGACATGCCACTCTCTTGCTCAACACCTTCCAAAAGCTGTCCATGTCATTTATGAAACCCGGAGTCCGTAAGGCCCCCTGGAGCGCCTCAGGGCCTTTGCACTGGCTGTCCGCTCCCCCTGGAATGCTCTCCCCCCCAGGTAACTGCAAGCCTCCATTCTTCACTTTGGTCTGGACTTGGCTTAAATATCGCACCTCTGCCCACAAAAGCAACCTCAGAACTTATCCTTAAGGGATGCTCTCTGCCCATGTAGCTCTCCCGTGTCTGTTTTCAGTGCGTAAGGCAGGGATCTCATCGCTCGACTCCTGTGCCTGGTGGCTGCTGGCTGCTCAGTCATATTTACAAGTGAATAAAAATACCCTTAAATCCTACACTTTAAATATCACTGTTTTAAAGAACGCCAAATCACTTTCTTGGCTACCTTTATTGCTCATTATTTCTGTTCATCTATGGACAGAAGAAACTCTCAAATTTAAAGACTTTGTACCAATAAGTTCTTTGGTTCCCAACCCCAAAGGAGTTTCTGGATCATGGTCACGTAGCAACTTGCCCACCAGTATCAGTAAGAGCTATTAAAATTCCTGGAGTGGCTTCCTGGGCCACCGTGGGCAACTCGGCACTTCCCAAAAGCCTGGCCGTGGACTGGTGCTTGTATTGGACAACATTTTCATTAGTCTGCCACAAACTTAGGACATTGAAATGCATTTGTGTTTCTTGGTTTGGGTTTGCTTTTATCGTGACGAGAGCACAGCATGAGATCTACCCTCTTAACAAATGTTTCCCTGCACAGCCCAATGTTGCTGTCTGCAGGTGCAGCGTTATACAGCGGAGTTCTGGACTTACTCATCCTGTATAACTGAAACCGGATGAAATACATGTTTTCATGAGGGTAAATTCTTTAAATGTGAAGCTCGCTTTTTAATTCTGAGATTGTTTGCTTCTTGGTTTTTTCTGATTATTGGAGTATCACTTTCCTTTCTAAAATGATTGTCTTAGACATCTTTTTCTAAAACGTCCTTTTGACATTTAAATAACAATCATTTTGCTTTTTGTTCTTTTTTCTTTAATGTCATTATCAGCAAAAAACAAAAGCGGGCAACTCTCTATCCGTTTCCCACACTTCTTATGAAATATTACTGCTCCATGAAATTCATAAAAATCCGTATTTTCATAAAATCCATAATAATCCATATTGAATTGATAAGCATAATAATAATCCATATTATTTCAAATATTATACTGCTCCATGAAATTCATAAAAATCCATATTGAAATCATAGAAATCCATAATAGTGGTCTGAAATTCTCACTATTAGACTCACTCCTTGGATCATACACACAGGAAAGCCTTTGTCATGGGAAAGTTGCTGTTGAGTCCACATGTAACCAGAGAAGACCCTAGAAGCTCCTGGAATTTTTTTCTGTTAGCAAATGAGGATAGCTTAATCCATCAAATAAACTAATTTTCATTTGGTGAGGGAGAGACACTTTGAGACCTAGAACATATTTTTTTTCTCTGTACAGCAGCAAGTCCCCAAGAAGCTAAAGACAGCTGGCTTTCAGTGTCAAGTTCAAAACCATGGCAAGGCTCACCCCTGGGGCTGGGGGGACCAGGGTTTTTCTAGGGGAGCTTCACCAATAATGAGCTTGTTTTACAATTTTCCCATGAACTGACCTGCTAATACTAAATAGCATATTCTTTCCACTTGGTTTGATTCAATTTCCTCTGCCTCAAAGAAAAATAGTCTGGTGTGTATAATTCTTTGTCAGCACTGTTATGACCAAGAAGGATAAAACTGATAGTCAGAGGACAGATCCGCCCTGACATGGACCCTTGGGATTGAGGGGGTGAGTGGATGCGGATATATTTATTTGTCACCAACCTTACCTAGCCATCCTGCCTGACCAACCAGCATTTTGCAGATATGACTGATGAGACCATTTTCTTAGGACTGAGGTCATGTATCCATAATGATTATTAAGCGCTGTAGATGATGAGATACACTGCCAGGAGAAAGAGGAAAGGAAAATGACTCAGAGACGTTAACCTGGTTAAAGCCAAACAAAACAACTAGATTCAACTTTGGCATATTTATATATATTTCACGGAAGAGTACTATCGTCTTACTGGTGAATTTGTATCCTTTAAAAATCACCACTTATAATCTTTGATTGAATATGATATGGACACTAAGGTACATTGGGAATCAATCTTAATTAAAAAAAACTTATTTGTTGAAAGGTGGAATACAGTTTATATAGGTTTTTAAAAAATGCCCATCTGGTCCACATCTCAAATCTCATTCGGAAGAATGGTTCAAGTACTCCCAGCCCCTAGTAAAATCATTAAGAAAGACACTGAAGATATCATTTCCACACCTGCTATGAAACTAAGCACTGACCCAGATGCTCAGGAGCTAAAATTAATCAGCAGCAGCCTCATTTGAGTAATTCAATTCACAGTGCGTCTCTTCCATTCCCATTGGGAACCCAGTTGTTAACAGAAACCGTGATATCTGGAAAATATTGGGATAGCAGAATTATTAATAAAAGGATTCTAGTCGATCCAGACGTTCTGAGTGGTATCTAAAGCTGAGGCAAAAGAAATTTCATTTCCTAGAGAACTTCAATATCTTTATCCATTTATTTATTCTACAATAGTCACTGAGCCACCCCTCTGTGCCAAGGACTATGTTTGTTACCTAAAAAAGACACAGGAACCCTATTCTCATGGAACTCACAGTCAAGTGAAGGAAACAACAAGAGAAAAGTAAACAAGCTGATCAAATAATCACAATTTATCAAGACTGTGATCACTCATGAAATACCAAGTGCCCACCGAGGGCAGGCGTTGGGCCAGGCCCTGGCAGTACAGCAGGGTATAAAAGCAGACAGCTTTCTTGACCCCATGGGATCCTCAGTCTTAATGGGAGTGACAGAAAACAAATGGGTGCTTTCTGAGCAGAGACTTGAAGGATGAGTAGGAGGCAGCCATGTGAGACAAAGCCGTGTGCTTCCCTGGCCCCAGGGAAAACTCTAGTGCCTGGAGATGAAAGCCCAAGGCCAACTTCCGGAAACAAGGGGTCAGGGTGGCTGGAGCATGACCAGTTGGTCCAGGGGAGAGGTTCCTGAGACAAGGAGTAAGAGAGAAAATATAGGAGTTGGAATTTTATGTTCAGTACTAAGATTTGAGCAAGAGGATATGTTGCCTTGTGAGAAGGCCCTTTGCCTAGAAAAGGAGTTGAAGGAGGAGGCTGGGCCAGGAAGTCAGTTCGGAAAGCTTGGCATCCTCCAGATCACTGCCAATCCCCCCTGGGCGGGTGGCAGCGGCAGAAACAGAGAAGAGTGTGTAGATTTCTAATATATTTCGGAGGTAGATATTACTAGAGAAGACGCGTCAGGAGAGGTTCTTAAAAGGGTCAATTAATATGCATCCTAGTCTCATTTGTGCCATGCCTAAATGGCACCTGGAACCAATTGTTTGGAGAGGGAACTTCCCCTTTCCTCTTGAGAGGAATTCCTACGTAGAATGTTTAGTTCTCTTATAATTCTTTTCTTAGGGTGTTCCTGTTGTGGCGCAGCAGGTTATGAACCCAACTAATATCCATGGAGATGCAGGTTTGATCCCTGGTCTTGCTCAGTGGGTCCAGTGTTGCCATGAGCTGTGGTGTAGGTTGCAGACACGGCTTGGATCTGGCATTGCTGTGTCTGTGGTGTAGGCCAGCAGCTGCAGCTCCAATTCAACCCCTAGCCTGAGAACTTGCATATGCCACAGGTGTGGCCCAGCTCTTTAAAAAAAAAAAAAAAAAAAAAGGCATTTAGGGCTCTGAACCTACTGAGTAAAATAGCTTTGGCAATATCTCATAGGTTTTTGTTTAATAATATTCTCACATTTCTGATTTTCTAGTTTGCTTAACTCATTATTTATGACTATTTCTAAAATGTCCAAGTAATTTAGGGTGTTTTTTCCCTTTAAAGTTCTGATATTAAGTTCTAGTAATATTTTACTATTAAGATAATGAAATTGTGCAATTTTTACTTCCAAAATGCATTGAAATCTTATGGTCCAGATCATGATTTGTAAATAGCACATGATGCTTGGGAATATTTGCATTTCCTGTTCTTAGGTACAAAGTTATATCTGCATAGATATTTATACAAACGTTAAATAATGTATGTGCTTTATGTCCTTAATTGCTTATTTTTGTCTCCTTGACCTACCAGAGTTATAAGGCATAACATTTTAATACAAGTCATGTGATTCCTTATATTTCTAGCAACTTTTGCTTCTCATGGACTGACATTATGTTACTCTGTGCCTAGTGTTTCTTGACTCATGGCTTTTTTTGTCATTCTACTTGTATCAATATGCAGTTACCTTCTGCCCAATTTATTCTTTAATATAAATGTAGCACCCCTGCTTTTTTCTTCATGCTTTCTAAATAGATCTGGTCATTCTTATATTTTCAACTTTATGATATCTTTTTTCTCATGTAGCATCATTTCTTTAAGTTTGAAATCTTATGTCTTTGATATTTACAAAGCCTATGAACCATCTAAGGAACACCTCTATCCTTATTTTGAAACTTGGATCAGAATCCACAGTACCCTCCTTATACACTTTGTCAGATGGTAGAATTGCACCAAAAGATAGAACTCATTTGTCTGGTGTTCCAGGTGAACCAGAAAACAGGAAAGAACAGAACTTCTGCCTGTATTTATCTAACATAGTCTTGTGAGTTGCTGTCTGACATCTCCTAAGATCGGGTTTGATGAAGGCAGAGAGATCAAGCATCGCCCTTGACCTCTATCATTTACACCTGCTAGCAAGGCCACAGCACCGTACAGAAGAAACTTCTTTCAGAAGATGAAAGACTTTAATCTCCCTAACCTTACACTTGTGCAGCTAGACTCCTGCAGTATCTGTCTCCCTTTTGTCTCTAACTTCTTCCACTGCCTCCAAAATCCCTTACCCATCAATCAATGACTCTGTTCAATATTGTGCCAAGACTCAGTTCATGCGCTGAGGGATTTTATAAAAATTATTGAGACAAAAAGCCATACAAATTTAATCATTAAGGACCAAATCATTTGGTACTAATTATTAGGGGAAGAGACTTTTTTTAGAAAAAAAGAGGTATTGGCTGTTATAGGTGACCAAAACATGGCACAGAAGATGGCTTTGTATGCTAGGCAGAATTAACTCAAAGGAATGCCCCATCTTCATGTTGTGTGCCCTGTATTCATGGCTCCCAAATGCTTTTCCCTTGGGGATTTTTGGAGGCACCTGTTCGGTAGGTCTGGGTATGGATCCCAAGAATCTCTATTTTCAGAAGCTCTCCTGTGATTCACATTCATGGCCAAATTTAGAAAATATTACTTTAAATGATCTCATCCCACACTCTGAAACTGCTTGTTCTTCTGCTGCATAAATCTATTAAGCATCCCTGAAGGTCTTACTTAAAGCTTCCATCTGCCTTCCAAGCTTCCAGTAAGGCACAAAGGCTGTGGTTTCTCACCGGTGGCGTCTTCCAAGTCGGGATCAAAACAACAAACAAACAAACAAAAACCCAGAAAGGAAAAAAACAGTCACCTATCCCTTACTCTTGGACTGCTTCTTCCTGTGCCAATTTTAATTGCAGTGATCGACCACACAACAGCCTACAAATCATTAGTCATACGTGTAAGCTAGAAAACAACAACCAGTGGCGGTTTTTCCCAGTTTAAAATATCATGGTGCCACTGAGAGGGGAGAGAAGCCAGGATGTGAAATGCTGGGATGAATAAGGGAATGAGTTAGATATGTTTATTCTGGAGAAAGAAAAATTCAGAGAAGACGTGATAGCCTTCTCCACATATTAGTGTTGGCATGTCGAAGAAGAAGGAAACTCGCTTTGTGTAACAAGTGGAGCCAGTGCGTGAGGCCCGCAGAAAGACAGATATTTGTTAAATATGAAGAAAGAATTAATAAACATGTCTGATAAGATAAAAGCTCCCATTTCAAGAACTGCTCACATAATGCAAGCCTGGCGTTTGTATTAAATGTCCTTTAAAAAGTTCTTTCTGGGAGTTCCCATCGTGGCTCAGCAGTTGGCAAACCCGACTAGGATCCATGAGGATGCGGGTTCGATCCCTGGCCTCGCTCAGTGGGTGAAGAATCTGGTGTTGCCGTGAGCTGTGGTATAGGTCGCAGATGCAGCTTGGATCCCACATTGCTGTGGCTCTGGCGTAGGTCGGTGGCTACAGCTCTGACTGGACCCCTAGCCTAGGAACCTCCATATGCCATGGATGTGGCCCTAAAACAACAACAACAAAAAGCTCCTTCTGTGCCAGAAATACTATGAGACAGTCCCAGGGTGAACTAATTATGAAAATGGCCAAATTCAGCGAGAAAAATGTACCCCAGTGTAGGTGCTGTAGTATTTCGTTGCCTAACAACCTGTAAATATCTGTGATGTAAAGGAAAATCAATGGTTTGTGTCTGAGTTGGTGGTATAGCTCCTAACACCAGGCTTGGTTCAGTTGGTTGATGATAAAGGGTCCCCGTGACAGTTTGCTAGGTAGCAAAATCTTGTTGAAGCTGCACAGTTCTGATTTTTATCAAACGCTAGCCAGCTGCCCCGCTTAAGCATCATGCACACAATGGAAACAGATGTTGGGTTCAGGCAGGAGGTAGCAAGATGAGAGGGTGAGAATGGCATCATTTGGGGAGATCTGCAAAACTGTTACATAAGGTGTAACCTAGTAGCATCCTTGGAGTGATGGTAGAAGTTTAATCATGAACTCTTTGATTGTGGAATTCTGTGGATTTTTTCATAAGTGACCAATGCCATCCTTGAAGGTATACAATAAAATTTACATATATAACATGTTTTAATCATTTAATCATAACTTTCCATTCCCGGTCTCCCAGGAAACTGACAAAAGACATCTGGATAGTTTAAAAGTTTGATCTCATTTATAAAGGGCTGCTTTACAAGAACTCCAAGAACTGGTATTCATCAAATTTCCACATTCAACATCTGCCAAGATAGCTGATTAGGTTTTCTGAGCAATGGTGACTCGGCACAGAGATAAACCGTGGAACCCTGTCGGATTCTGTCCACACTAAATAACTGAGACACTCATTTTCTCGCCTTTGTTTGATCGCTCAGGCCCAAATCATAATTTTAAAAAGTGATTGATAGAGATTAATTTCTCTTTCTCCCTGAAAGATTCAGAATCGCTCGAGGTAACTTTTTATTAGCCAGTCCAGGACGTTTATACAACAATGCAATTAATAGCGTTTTTAATGAAAATGATAGCATATTAATTGGTCCTTTTTGGATGACTGTGCTTCCTAATTACTTATTAACCTTTAAATCAGATATACACAAGGGAACGGAGCAAGATTCATGTCTCTGAGTAGTTGAAATTTTTTTCTCAAGGTGCTTTTTATAAAAAGAATCCAAAAGAACTGTTTTTTCCCCCAGAGGAAACTCAAAATTATATCAAGAGCTAAGTGTGGTATGATGCTTACTGCATTAATATGCTATGGAAGTTTTTGGTGTATCTATTCTTGACACTTCAGTGAATCATCAATAATAGAGGTGTGGTTTAATGAGATAGGAAGGATGATGCCATCAATTTTTCTTTATCATTAAAATTTGAGGTCCTTGCAAGAGGTGCTAAAAAGTCGCAAAAAGGCTAGTATTCGTTGAGATAATCTATTTGACTATTTCAGTGTATATATACCAGAAAATGAGGAAGGCTAGACCCAGAGAAGATTTCCAGATCTTTTTCCGTAAACGTCCCAAGTCTGACTTCATGGAGCTAATCTAGGCTTTAGATAAGGCGTGGTGTGCACCTGACGCGTTGCCATTGAAACGGTGGGTCCATTGAAATAGTTAAACATAAACTAGATGAAGAGACAAACAAGTGGATTTCAGGGGACAAGAGTCCAATTTCGTCTTCTCTGGGGGGAAAGGGCATCTCACTCTGGCCATCTCTGTGGACCTCAGGCTTTTCTGGTGGCCGTTCTGTCTGTCTAGCACCATTGAATGAGAGGTACTATTTGAAAGTCAGAGTTGCTGTTCACTCCTCGAGATTCATTCTGTACCCGTCTCTCACCTCTAGGCCTTTGGCCCGTTAACTTTCCTACTTTCTTTTTCTGTCTCTGCCTTAATTCATTCATCAGATGTATTTATTAAAGCCTGAGAAGTCCCAGGTTCTGTCTTTGGCACAGAGGATCCAGCACGAAGATGCTTTCCTGCTTCAAGGTGCTGAGAGTCTGGTGGGGACGGAGAGGAGTCAGAGATGGTATCACCATGAAGGGTATCTGTGTGCCCCAGAGCAGCGTAAGTTCCAGGGGGTGCTCTGGAAGTGCACTACAGGGTAGCCAGCTGAGACTGGGGGCTGGCGAAGATCAGGAAAACTTCTCATCAGACTCGCCTGCGAGGATGGAGCTGCTGGTGGTGGAGGAGAGGACCGAACAATCTCCGAACCTTCCTTCTTTGACTTCGTGAAGCCACCTGTTTTCTCACTCGCCCCATCCCTGCCCTTTTGCCTGATTTCGTATGTCTCCATCTTCCACGCCTCGTGACTGGATCATTATCTGCTTAAAGAGCAGACCCTGTGAGAATCATCCATCAAACCATTATGCAGCAATCAAGAAGAAGATGCTGCCTCAACTTCCTGCTACAGGCTGAGGATTCTCCTACGATGCTTTGCCTCCCACTTCCAAGAGGTCTGGTGCAGATGAAGTTATAAATGTGGCTGTGCTTGCCATTCCAAAGAAGAGATAACTGCCAAAAACAAGAAGCAAAGACAAAATACTAACCTGTTAGAGAGAGAATCAATAAATACGCATATGCACTCCAAACCAAGTAAGCGGGTAGATAAATAAACTCAATGTTTCTTGAAAGGAGAAAAGCAGACAAGTGAACGAAATAATGATAATCACAGCTGCCATTTACTGAGCATTGACACACTGTCAACTGTACAAGCCGTTTTCAATATATTCTATGTGATTCTTCAAACAATCCTGGAAGGCGGATTTTTAAAACAAGTCCTGGAACAGTCTTTTGCCAAAGTATAAATTCAGTACCTATGTCTTGAATAAGTGGATAAATCAGTATTTCTCTTTGCTTGGTGTCTGTCTCACCTCCCTCCCCTACCCCCAGAATATAAGTTCTTCGAGGGCAGAAGCCTTGTTTTTCCCTCTTTATCCCAAGCACTTAGAATGGAGGCCAGCACATGGTAGGCACTCAGTGATTATGCCTCCTTTCAGCCACAAGGACACTGAGATTTAGCATGAGTCAGAATTTTATATAAAGTCATACATTAACTGGGACCATTTGGGATTTGACTGCAAATGAACCCATGCTTTTCCTCCCTCCCTGTCACACCAGTCTGGCCTTTCCTTCTGCATGATTATTATCCTCTAATTACCTTAGGTCTGCTAGTATTCCAGAGGTAGTTTTCTGTCTCTGATTCACCAATAAGGTTTTGTTTAAGGATTTGGCACAATAGCATATACTGGTAAATATTTAGCTTCTACATATTATAGTGGCAATAATCAAGTTTCCCAAAACATCCTTTCGGGGGAGGGGATGTGGAAAGTTTTATTCCTCCTGTTTGTGCTGAAAAAGCCCTAGAGGGAGACCCAGGCAGCAAGGCTGCCTGTCCCCAACAGCTGCCGTGGCACTTCAGCTGTGGGAGTGATGCAGTTTGGTGTCCTTGTCAGCGTTTATTTATAGCATTAAGATGTGAAGACAAATGCAAGGATGCATCACAGCGCATCCTTGTAATCACCTCCGGTCATCGCGGTAACCCAGCGTGTGCGAGCAGACTGGCATCTCGTGGTGTAAGAGCAGAGTGAAAGGTGTGACTTGTCCGAACCTGGCTGGTTTGGAGAAAGGCAGAGGGAAAGCCAGGGGATGTCTGGAGTTACAGGATTAAGACTGACCACCGTCGTGATGGTCAGAATAGTACGAGCGGTTCAGAGGTTCACAAGGTGTGATCAGTGATGGGGGTTTTGGTAGCGGATCTTGCTAGCGTCCAGCTATTTTTGTCGTTCTGGTGCTAGGTGTGTTTTTACTCTTTCTGCAGTCATCTTTTCTCCCTCTTTTTCCCCATTATCTGAGCAAAATTAAAGATTGCTAACATTGACAGTGGTCTAAAGAATTACACACTTTCACATGCTATAGAAGTATAAATTAGCTCAGACCTTCTAAGAGCCCAATTTGGACTCTTAAATGTTCATAGTATCCAATTCAATAATGCTCATAGTATTCAGTTCAGTAATCCTAAATGTTCATAATATTCTTAAATGTTCATAGTATTCAATTCAATAATCCTATTCCTAGATATTTATACTAGAGAAATACTTATGTATCTGAACAAAGAAGCACGTACAAGGCGTTCATGTCACTAATATTAATGATAGTAAAAAGTAAAAGCAATTACAAGACTAGCCAATAGGGTAATCCAGGGAAGAAACTGGTTAAATAAACTATGGACCACTGATGTGCTGACAAATATCTCATATTTCAAAAATACGATGGAATCACTTTGTCTATCATCTATCATCGATATCAAATACAGACACATCAGAATTGGAAAAATCTCCAAAACATATTATTTAGTAGGAAAAAAAGGCTAGTTACAATATTTTATACACTGTTATCTATTTGTATTTCAAATACAGGCGTTTCCATCATGGCTCAGTGGAAACAAATGCGACTAGTATCCATGAGGATGCGGGTTCAATCGCTGGCCTCGCTCGGTGGATTAAGGATCCGGCGTTGCCGTGAGCTGTGGTGTAGGTTGCAAACGCAGCTCGGATCTGGCGGTGCAGTGACTGTGGTGTAGGCCAGTGGCTACGGCTCCAATTTGACCCCTAGCCTGGGAACTCCCATATGCCATGGGTGCAGCCCTAAAAAGCAAAAATAAAATCTAAAATAAAATAAAATATATTCCAAGAGATATATTTCTATAAGTACATATACACTGTACCTACTATATGTGTAATATAAAGTAATATGTATTATATCACATGTTATATGAGCATATCATATAACATGTTATAATACCTACATATTATAAATTATATTTACATATTGTATATCTAATATATAATTAATATATATGCTGCAGTTGGGTCGTTGCAGCTAAGCTATAATGAGAGACCCAACAATTACACGGCTTTTACCCACATGGCACAGGCCAATGAACAAGAAACATTTCTCTCTCATACAGAATGTGGTGGGTGTTTCACAGTCATTTGGGTCTGGGCTTCCCTATGTCATCGTGGCTTTGCAATTTTTAACCCTCAGACTCAGAATCCTCAAGAGCAAGGCTGGGCCACTGCTGCATCCAAATTCCAACCAGCCTTGAAGAAAAGGAGAAGATACAGAAGCAGCCCACTTACTGTCTCAAGGGTCCGTCCCAACATGAAGAAAGCACACATCACTTCCACTCACAATCTACTGGTGAACTTGGCCAAAGACCCACCTCTCCTAGCACAGCAGGTTGCATGTGCAGCCCGGCTAGATGACCACATAGCTGTTTTGATGGACAGCTACCTGTCTCGTCCTCCACCTAGAGAACGTAAACACAAATAGAAGACAAAGGGATGTGTATAAAGTTTAGCTCTAAAGTGAGGAGGGGGCAGCATCTCCAAGGAAGTCTTTGCTTTATAAGTGTTCTTCGAACTGCTTCACATGAGTAGCAGAGATTACAGCTGCCTCGGAGCTGGTCTCGAGGTCAGCTGGCTGGTCTCCTGTCTACTTCTGAGAGGGCAGTAGCTCCATGCAGCCCCCTTGACCCCTCGTCTGGCCTCTCTTAACTCCTGCAAAATCGCCTTTCCATCTTCCTCGGCACCTCTGACGTTTTTGCCCCTCTCTCTCTCCATGCTAACCACCACTGAAACGCTTCCAAAGTGTGGGCGCTTCCCCAGCTCCTGGCTCGTAATTGATTAAAAAGACAGGTTGCCACTGGCCTCTGTCCTTGCACTGGGATTTTCTCATTCACTCTGTAACTCACACGAATATGTTGAGCATTTAGAAGAACGCTAGATGCAGTAGAAAGTTAAAGTAATGAGACAGAATTTTCATGGACACTCGCCTTCCCCTTCAGGAAAGTCTGTCTAACTGGCCAAACAGGACGTCACTGTCTGAATAGATGAGTCATGGTGGCAGTCGATATGCCCAGGTTAGTGGTAAAGCCATTCAAATAAGAAGGACTTCACAATGACGGCTGGGAAAAGAAATTTAACTGAAGATTCCTCAATGAGACTGGAATCGGGCCCCCAGGTGTGTGCGATATTTGTCCAGGCATAAAATGTTCACATGGATTGGGCAGATAAAGTGAAATTCACTGACACCTGCAACATGCTGTGTACAGTGCCAGGCATTCTGCGTTCATCAGTCCCTTTATCCTGACAACGTATCATTAGGCAGCCACCCTGATGTTACAGATAAGGAAACTGATGCAAAGAGAGCTTATATTAACAAGTCAGGATCCCGGAGCCAGTACATGGAAGAGTCTAGATCCATTTATCTTCTGGATCAATCTAGATCACTCTGGTTTCTAATTACCTCACTGTGTGAGCATTTCAGGCATTTCAGGAGGAAAAGCAGAAGCAATGGAATAGAGTGGGGCTGCATGCTGTCTGTGGGGGAACCGGAGGAGAGCAGGCTGAGTGGCAGGATGTCAGTACAGATGCTTTGGGGTTGAGGTCACCGTGGTGGCTGAGCCAGGAAGCGCTGCATCACGCTTCACTTGGCATCGAGTCCCTCCCCCACCCCACCCCCACCCCTGCCCCCAGCCTCGGGGGAAAGAAGCTTTAGGAGTCAGTCCAGCTCCACTGGTCCAGTTTAACAGTTTAACCAACTTAGGAAAGGGGCTGAGTTCGCACAAAACACGCCCAGCCTGTGTTAGTTCATCCACAGCAGATGGTGCCGAGTCTGTGCTGCTGCAGGTTATTTGTTACCAGCGAGGGCAGGCGGGGTCTTCCTGTCCCTACCTGGGCCCCACCCTCCCCTCTCAGATTTCTCCTGCTTGGAGTTTTCTCAGCATCTTATGAGGTGACTGGGGCCTTAAAGACACCTCCGGATTCCTACAGCAATTCTCCAGCCTGTGTCCGGCCCTGGCGATTGCTTGCTGTCTCTCCTGGGCACTGCAGCCATCGCCACCTGCTTCTTCCTCCTGCAGCCCCTCTCTGCTGGAAACCCTAAGCCAAAGTCCTCTTTCTAGGCCATTTCCCCTTCATTCTCTTGACCTAAGCCATAGACCATTCCCAAAGGCTGTTTAGAGAGCTTCCCCCCCCCCCCGCAAAGTGCCTCCTTATTTTCATCAGTCAAATGGGAGGAGAGGCATCTCAATCAATTGGCTATAGCAGAGGTGTCCTTATTTTGAAGGTCCTGAAGGCCAACTAGTGGTTCATAGTTTTTCCTAAAGCTGTTTTGGTTGTGGGCTGGGACCAGGCGGGGAAGCGTTGGAGTTCCTGGAGCAGGAGATGGTAGAGTAGGATAACACTGAAGCTGACCATGTGTGATCCGGTAATAACACATAAGACTAATTTCAAGTCAAAAAGACAGTGTCTCCGTCTGATTATAGAGAATCACTCTATGCCCAGCGCTGGGTCAAGCTCTTTAAAGGCATTATTTCACTTAATCCTCCCAACCCAGGGGTTTGTGGCATCTTGTGGATGTGGCAGGTGAAGCTTAGAGGGTTTCCTATGGCTGGTACATGGCAGAGCTGAGCCTGATCCTGAGAATTTCAATCCAAGAGGTGCTAATATGTCACTAGACTGAAGTCAGAGAGCTCCCGGGAGGGGCTGTGAGTCCTTAATTTCTAAGGGTCGGGACTCAGTTGGCTTTAGGAATAGACTGGAAAGGAAGGAAGAGGGTGCTCACAGCAAAGGCTGGCAGCTGAGTCTAAAGGAAAGTGAAGGCAGGGGGAGGAGACTTAGCGCCCCCCCTTGCCCCGCCCACACCGGGGATGACGTCATCCCTCTCCATCATTGCTTCAGGAAGGTTGTATTTTGTGCATTTGGTCGTTGAGGAGACGGGTCCAGAGATTTGACGTAAGGCCCCTGCATGGTAGAGCAGGGATTCGAACCAGACCCAGTGGGATTCTCAATCTGGCACCTCCCTGCCCTGCTTCAAACATGACTTTGAACTAGAACCCCGGGCCTGGGGAGAAATTGCAACACCACTCCCAGAAATAGGGAAAAACATGTGAGTGGGCAGGGGATGCTGCGTGGTGGGGGTGAGGAGGCAGGAGTCTATTGGGGTGGAGATCTCTTGGGTATCTGGAGGCAGGAGCTGGTGATGCCTGCTGGGGCGGCCCTTCAAGGAAAGACAGAGTGAGAAGAGGAAGACAGGGGCCGCCGGCACATCGGGGCCAAGAGGAACCATAGGCGCCACCAAAGGAGGTGAAAAGGGACAGTTGGCACCAGAGGGGAAAATAAGAGGGTACCATGATCAGAGACTCTCCCATGAGGCCCTGCAGAGAAAGTTCCAGACCAGCTGTGCCCAGCCAGCCAGCCAGCCATCAGCTCATCCTAACCTGCCCAGGCCACTACCAGGACATTGTGAATCATGGCGCATTTATTAAGAATATATTAAACTCCACTGATGCTGCAACCCCAAACCTGATGAAGGATTTACTCTCTCAGGCACCACTGCTTTGGGGGGCAAAGTGCCCTGTTTCCAGCTCCCTCCAACTGGTTCTTGTTTTCTAATAAAGTTGTTGCTGACCATTTGCCTGACATAAATAGATGGAAGAATAAGAAAAGCCTATACTCCCTCTGAACGTGATAGAAAAGTGTAGGCTCCCATGTAATGAGGTTTGGAAACAGCATAGCACTTTTGATGTCCCGTCAGGCTTGTTAAATTTCGATTCTACCAGAATTTTATGTTGAGCCAGAACCAGCATGTCCCAGGGTATAAATTAGTCATAATTGGATATGCAGCGATTCTTTCAGGTCACTGGGATAGAATTTAATGCTCTAATTGAATGAATGATACCATTGTGACCTGAAAAGCCCTCTCCTGAAACTTCTAGCCCACTCTGGAAGTAACTGGGCAGGTTGAGTCCACTAAATGATTTTACTGTGTTTTCCAAACCATAACCTCATAGCTGAAGGATGGCTCCAATCCAGACCTTTGGATGTATGTTTTCAATCGAGGGCACAGGAATTTGCATTTTTCAAAGAAGTTCTCTGAGTAATTCTGTTGGAAAGTCAAATTCAGAAAATGCTGTTCTGTGACATATTTTATCCACTTAACCTCTGCAGGGATTGACCCCGTGGAGCTAAATAGGAAGGTATTTATTTGTTCATTGCTCATACCAACTATGGTTGTTCAATTTATATTTAAAAATGCATGTACTGTTTTACATAGGTCAAAAATATGAAAAACAGATATATTTGCTTTTTACTCTTTAATTTAAGAATATCTGCTATTGCCCTTTGGTAGATTATCCAGATTCTCTAACATGCCCTGACCTGGACCAGGAATGTCCTGTACTGACAAGTGAAGGCTTTCATACTGTACCAGAGTAGATCTCTGAAGACCTGGTCATCAATCGTAGATCTATCATTGAGAAGCTAGATAAACCTAAGCAAGATTTTTGCAAAATGGCAATAATAATGCTAATATCTAGTCTACGTAACTCATGGAATTTTTGTAAAAATAAACTGGTGTGATGAAAGTGGCAATGCCGGAGTTCCCGTTGTGGCTCAGCAGTAACCCAACTAGTATCCATGAGGGTGCGTGTTTGATCCCTGGGCCCACTCAGTGGTTTAAGGATTCGATGTTGCCTTGAGCTCAGGTGTAGGTCACAGACATGGCTTGGATCCGGCATTGCTGGGGCTGTGGGGTAGGCTGGCAGCTGCAGCTCTGATTCGACCCTATCCTGGGAACTTCCATATGCTGCAGGTATGGCCCTAAAAAGACACACACACACACACACACACACACACACACACACACACACGAGAAAGAAAGTGGCAGTGCTTTGCAAACGATTAAACACCTACAAATGCAGTGCACTACTACATTACTACATAGAATTAAAACAAGTCCTATGTTGCCACCTCCAGGACAGTCCCCCAGGAGAGGAAAAGAGGGAGAGATGGCAGCTCTGCTAATTTAGAGAAGCTCTATTTGTTTATCCTGCCTTATTTCTGATTTATATATTTGTTGTCTACATAAAGCTTTATTGGAAATTTGCTACTTAAAAAAAAAAGTTGAAAATCGCTCTTCTGTGGTTTATTGGGCTTTCTATCTGTATTCTTCCTTCTTTAATTGCCAGCCCACCCTTAAGCAAGTAACTGCTCATTATCACCTTCACAGAAATTTTTTAAGATAAAAATTCCAGTTAATTTCCTTCCTTGACTTATCCAGAGTTTAGTTAAATTCTTTTTTTTTATTTTAATGATTTTTATTTTTTCTGTTATAGCTGGTTTAGAGTGTTCTGTCAATTTTCTACTGTAGAGCAAGGTGACCCAGTCACACATACATGTATACATTCTTTTTTCTCGCATTATCATGCTCTGTCACAAGTGACTGGACATAGTTCCCGGTGCTACACAGCAGGATCTCATTGATAATCCAGTACAAAGGCAATAGTTTCCATCTATTAACCCCAAGCTCCCGTTCCATCCCACTTCCTCCCCCTCCCCCTTGGCAACCACAAGTCTATTCTCCAAGTCCATGATTTTCTTTTCTGTGTAAAGGTTCATTTGTGCCCTATATTAGGTTCCAGATATAAGTGATGTCATATGGTATTTGTCTTTCTCTTTCTGACTTCACCTAGTATGAGAGTCCCTAGTTCCATCCATGTTGCTGCAAATGGCATTATTTTGTTCTTTTTTATGGCCGAATAGTATTCCATTGCGTATATTTACCACATCTTCCTAATCCAATCATCTGTCAATGGACATTTGGGTTGTTTCCACGTCTTGGCTATTGTGAATAGTGCTTCAATGAACAGGCGGGTGCATGTGTCTTTTTCAAGGAAAGTTTTGTCCAGATATATGCCCAACAGTGGGGTTGCTGGGTCATATGGTAGTTCTATGTGTAGTTTTCTAAGGTACTTCCATACTGATCTCCAAAGTGGTTGTACCAGCTTACATTCCCACCAACAGTGCAGGAGGGTTCCCTTTTCTCCACACCCCCTCCAGCATTTCTTATTTGTGGACTTATGAATGATGGCCATTCTGACTGGTGTGAGGTGGTTCCTCATGGTAGTTTTGATGTGCATTTCTCTAATAATCAGGGCTGTTGAGCATTTTTTCATGTGTTTGTTGGCCAGCTGCAACTGCCAACCTACGCCACAACCACAGCAACACCAGATCTGAGCCACATGCATGGAAGTTGAGAGCACTGGACATTGAGAGCCTTTGGACATTGGTCTCCTGGGGCTCAGTTTCCAAGCAACAAGAACAAGGCTCAAGGACTTTAAGTTCTTGTCTAGCTGGGAAGCGTATTTGGATGGGTTCTTACCAGGATTTCTGGAGTTTGTAGGGAGTCTCAGCTTGGTTAGATCCTCAATGTTCATGCGGTCTTCTGGCATGCCTGTCCTTTCGATGCTTGATTCTTGTTATCAACGTAACATCTGGAGTTCCCTTTGTAGTTCAGCGGGTTAAGAACCAGATTAGTATCCATGAGGAGGTGGGTTCGATCCCTGGCCTGACTCAGTGGGTTAAGCTGAGGCATAGGTCGTAGATGTGGCTCAGATCTGGTGTTGCTGTGGCTGTGACGCAGGTTGGCAGCTGCAGCTCCGATTCGACCCCTAGCCTGGGAACTTCCCTAAACAGCAGGTGCAGCCCTAAAAAAGAAAAACAAATAATAAATAACGTCTTATTCATGTATTTTTCTGTGCATTCTCCTGTTCTCTCCCTAATGAAATCTCTTTTGAGGGATAGAAAGGAAGCCTAAATCATATGGGTCCCACCTCCCATCATCCAGCATATAATTATCTTCTGTAAAACTAGGTTGGTTGATTATTCAGTCTACCATCCAAGTTGGTTGCCAAAGATCCTTCTGTTATTTTTCTTGGTGGGCACAAGTTTCGTGACACTTGTAGAGGCAAACTTTGCCTTTCAACTTTTAACTTCCATTGATTTTTCCACTGTGTGTGCCAAAACCCTAAATTGATTCCAGTTGCTTAAAAGAGATGTCTATTTTCCTTCTGCACATTTTAGGGGAAAAAAAAAACTTGAATGTATTTCCCCTAGACTAAACCAAAATCAGATAGTTTTTCCAGGAATGTATGAATGAACAACAAAGTGGTTCCTTTGGAAGCCGGCGTGCCATCTTATCAGATTTCAGAGAAGTCAAGCAACCCCATATTTCACATGACTCCAGGTTAAAAAAAAAATACTGAGTCGGCAACAGGAAAGGGGAAATAAATCCAAAAGCCCTCATGTGCAGACTTGTGGTATAAAAACTGAACAATGTGATGTAGAAGCAATATGGTAAATTATATTAGGGAATATGAATTGCCTTTTAGACAAAAGAATATTCATGACATTGTTGCTGTTTAAAGATAGAATCATTCTTTCTTGATCATAGGCTCACAAAATCTTGGATCTGTTAAAGACTTTAGAGAATTAAATTATGCTCCACACAAGGCCAAGACGATGACTCCTTTAGGGCAAGGATCATATTTCTGCTTCCTCTTCAAAACATCCACAGTGCTGAGTCAAGAGCTGTGCACTCAGTTCCCTTAAATAACAGTTGATGGTGTGGATGCTGCCGACTCGCAGCTGTAGGGGGTAAAGGAAACCCTTGCCTTCCCTTTCTAGATGGGTCTTTCTTGTCGATAACAGCCCATTCTGAGCCATAGAGCTATTATGATAAAGGGGATTATGTCTTTGGGATTTTGCCTGTGCCACTCATTTTGGATGTCCTTTGAAGAGCTACTCTGGTGTTTTGTTGCCTGATGAGCATTGGCCAGCTGCCCTAATGTCTGGTGGCCCCACTTCACAGAGAACCTGCACGTTCACCATTCAGAAAAGGTTGCGGGGGCCTTCACTTTGTATCACCGCAGTCCAGTCAGTGACAGTGATTCCGGATCAATACTCCTCTCGGAGTTGTCAAGGAATTCCCACCAGCTGTCACATAAGGGTAATTAACACATCTCTCTCCATCAGGCATGCTGGCGGAAGAATTTCAAACATTTGGCTGGTGAACCGATCCATCCCTTCCGTTAGAGAAAGGTCATCCCTCTGGCCATCTGGATATTTACTTTTCTTTAGAAATGAACTTCATGGAATTTTCTGTTGGGAGGGGGAATGATGAGGACAAAGGGAATTTCCTAGTACAAATCATCTCCCGTTGAACCCTGGCCATGCCCACGTACTAACGAACACATCTTAAATTTTACATCCAGCCCTTATTTTGTTTATTCCACTGTCTATTAACATACATCACACTGAATCTGCAAACTGTTGGGGCAAAGCTGCTGAGATGACCCTGACACACGACTGCTGCTCTCTGTCACAGACTTCATATGTCTTTTATGGTCTATGTGCTCATAAAACATACCAGCAACCACTCTGGGGGAAGTTGGAAAGAACAGGCACTGGGAGGAATGCAAGGATGGATAAATCCCTACCCTCAAGAGGGCTCCAGGCTCGCAGGAGTGATACACAGGGGACTGTGATACCACGACTGTAAACCTTACCTGCCAGCAAGATAGGAAAGCAAAGCCCTGTGGGAGGATAGGAAGGCTCGGTGAGAAAAAGACATCTGAGATGGGCCTGGGAGGTGGAGGGGGACGGTATTCATTCATGCCAACACCCTGGCCTTGGCCTTATGGACTCCAGATCTGTGATACCATGCGTCTCTTTGGCGGGAGCCTCCCCACCTGCACCGTGTTAAGGCAACCGTAGCAAACAAATTCGGTGACAGTGTGTGAGACAGGCTGGAGTGGGCAGAACCTGTGCCCTAGGAAGGAAACAGCACATTCATCGCAGAGGACGGTGGCAGTGGGAAAGGGTGGCAAAAGGAAGAAAGAGATATGCTTCATGACTGAGCCCCCGGCAGGAATGTCCAGGCGTGAGGTGCAGCCAATAGGCGGCTCCTCGTGCTTTGCTCAGGGTTCAGCTTAGCCATGGAAAGAGTTCCAGTTAGTCCTGCTCCAGCTCCAGAGAGTTTTGGGGTCCCAGACCAGTCCTGTTCTCTCTCTAGCCCAGTGTCTCTACCATAAAAGGAGGGGATTACACTAGGTAGTCTTCCAGATTCCAGATCCCCAAATCTGGATTTTTCTGATGCTAATTATGTAAAGAAGTTTTACATTCGATACAATAAATACTCCTTTATGTGCATGTTTGTGTGTGTATGTGAGCGAGCTTTATTTTTTATTTTTGTTTTTATTTTTGTCTTTTTCTAGGGCCACACCTGCGGCATATGGAGGTTCCCAGGCTAGGGGTCTTATTGGAGCTGTAGCTGCCGGCCTACGCCACAGCCACAGCCACACACAACCACGAACGAGCTTTATAACCAACCTGTTTCTAAAAAGAACTGGAGGGAGGAGTGTCTGTTGTGGCTCAGTGGTTAACGAATCCGACTAGGAACCATGAGGTTGCAGGTTCAATCCCTGGCTTCACTCAATGGGTTAAGGATCCTGCGTTGCCGTGAGCTGTGGTGTGGGTCTCAGACAGGGCTCAGATCCCGCGTTGCTGTGGCTCTGGCATAGGCCTGCAGCTACAGCTCTGATTGGACCCCTAGCCTGGGAACCTCCATATGCCGTGGGTGATGCCCTAAAAAGACAAAATAAATAAATAAATAAAAAGAACTGGAGGGAACTTTCAAAAGTCAGCACCGTTGTTTTTAAAAGGGTCGCCGAAGGAGAGTATCACTCCAAAGGAAACTTACTGCAGGTCACCTGAGATGATGAACTCATTGTTGGATCTGAACTGTAGCTCTGAGTTTCCTGGCAGTTAAGACAAAAGGGAAAAAACATATGCTCCTGGCCTGATAAAAATCAGTATAATATGATTAGTTCTTGAGAAGAACATCTAGATATGCTGAGTGCTCAGATAAGACTATGCTTAAAAATACACTGATTCAAAATACATCAAGAGCCATGCAAAAATCCATACTCTTGAACCCAATAATTTCCCTTGAAAAAAAATATAGGGCAGGGGGGAAGACTATGTGTGTGAAAACACTTGTCACAAACTTACTTATAAAAGTACAGAACTCAGAATTGTAAAGCATCAAAAGGAAAGAAATAGTTAATTCAATCACGATACCTCCTTTCAGGCTAATGTAATGCAGGCATCTGTTGTAAACAGTAGAGAGAGACAAATGCGCCGATGATAGGCTCACTGAGAATAGCCAGGAGATGAAATGATTTGTTCACCGAGATTATAACGACATAAAAATACGGAAAACATCGAAAGGGAGTCTTCCAACAGGACTCAGTATGAGAGCATGATACTCTTAAGAGCGATTCCCCCATATTTCCCCAATTTTTAATAATGTTTACAATTAAATTTGAGAACAAACCATCGCCTGGCATGCTTAAGCTTTGCTTTCCAGCTGTTCTTTATGAGATTTTCACTTTTAGTTCAAAAGAAAAGTTTTTAGAAATGCAAAAGTAGCAGTTCCCTTCATGGTTCAGTGGTTAATGAATCTGTCTTGTATCCATGAGGACACAGGTTCGATCCCTGGCCTCGCTCAGTGGGTTAGGGATCTGGCATTGCCCTGATCTGTGGTGTAGGTCAAAGACGCAGCTCAGATCCCGTGTTGCTATGGCTGTGGTGTAGGCCGGCGGCTACAGCTCCGATTCGACCCCTAGCCTGGGAACCTCCATATGCCACAGGTGTGGCCCTAAAAGGACAAAAGACCAAAAAAAAAAAAAAAAAAAGCACAAATAGCACGCTGGAATGGTATTACTTGGAAAAGGCAGTTCATTGGTCTCTGGAAATAGCTTTTGTCTTTTAGAAATGATTCTTCTTTTAACACATGTGGACGTTGTGGTCCTGCAGAGGCAGAAGCTCGCCTTGTTTGCTTCTGAGGTTCACGAAGCTAGCAGCATTAAGCATGCGCTGAAATACCATTAAGGAGCTAGGGATGGTTCGGGATTCAATCCTCCTCTGCCCACAGCACCTTCCTGGGCCTCTACACTTTGGTGAAGTCTCTTCTGCTCAACTCCCAGGCATCATTATTGCTCCTTTCGCATTCCCTGCCCCATTGTTCATAGATCATCCTTCTCTCGGCCAGTCTTGATCTTCTTAATCTTCGAAGTGAGGAAAAGAGCTTCTCTCTGGCACTAATTTGAATGAAACCAGCTAATTATGACCTAGAACATAATGATGACCAAGAAACATTGAACAACTGAACATATGACAATATGAACAACATGAACAATTGAGTAACATGGCCAAGAAACAAGAATATAATTATGACCAAGAAACATTGAAAAGTTTTTTGTGTATGTGCTTTATTACTATTCTTTTTTTAATAGTTATTTCCCCAATATAATTTTTTTTTCTACTGTACAGCATGGTGACCCAATTATACATACATGTACACATTCTATTTTTGCACATTATCATGTTCCATCATAAGTGACTAGACATAGTTCCCAGGGCTACACAGCAGGATCTCATTGATAATCCAGTACAAAGGCAATAGTTTCCATCTATTAACCCCAAGCTCCCGTTCCATCCCACTCCCTCCCCCTCCCCCTTGGCAACCACAAGTCTATTCTCTTAAGTCCATGATTTTCTTTTCTGTGGAAAGGTTCATTTGTGCCCTGTATTAGGTTCCAGATATAAGTGATGTCATATGGTATTTGTCTTTCTCTTTCTGACTTCACCTAGTATGAGAGTCCCTAGTTCCATCCATGCTGCTGCAAATGGCGTTATTTTGTTCTTTTTTATGGCCGAATAGTATTCCATTGCGTATATTTACCACATCTTCCTAATCCAATCATCTGTCAGTGGACATTTGGGTTGTTTCCATGTCTTGGCTATTGTGAATAGTGCTGCAATGAACAGGCGGGTGCATGTGTCTTTTTCAAGGAAAGTTTTGTCCAGATATATGCCCAACAGTGGGGTTGCTGGGTCATATGGTAGTTCTATGTGTAGTTTTCTAAGGTACTTCCATACTGATCTCCAAAGTGGTTGTACCAGCTTACATTCCCACCAACAGTGCAGGAGGGTTCCCTTTTCTCCACAGCCCCTCCAGCATTTCTTACTTGTGGACTTATGAATGATGGCTGTTCTGACTGGTGTCAGGTGGTATCTCATGGAAGTTTTCATTTGCACTGCTCTAATAATCAGGGCTGTTGAGCATTTTTTCATGTGCTTGTTGGCCATCTGTACATCTTCCTTGGAAAAATGTCTGTTCAGGTCTTTTGCCCATTTTTCAATTGGGTTGTTGGCTTTTTTGCTGTTGATGAAAAGTTTTTAATTTTCAAGTCCCTCTGGCACATGAGAATAATCTTGAAAGGAGCCATCCTGGGCAGCAACTTAACAAAGTGTTTCATGGAAGAAAAGTACAGATGCACATGTCACAAGATAGTCCAGGCTTTGGCAGAGCACTTTCAAACATACAAAAATAATCAGTGTAATAAACCACATTAATAGAATGAAAGGGAAAAATGCACCACTTCAATTAATGCCAAAAAAGCATCTGATAAAGTCCAACACTCTCTCATGATAAAAAGAAATGTTTCCGAGTTCTCACTGTGGCCCAGTGGGCTTGGCAGGGTCTCTGGAGTGCTGGAATACAGGTTCAGTCCCCGCCCTGGCACAATGGATTAAGGATCAGCTGCACCTTAAGTCACAACTGCAGCTCAGATCTGATCCCTGGCCCGGGAATTCCATATGCCTGAAGAGAAGAAAAAAATTTAAGTTTCTCTTTTACTTGCAAAACTTCCCCCACTTTACCTCTCTTTTCTAGGTTCTTTTCCTAATTTCCTATTTTTTTTCTCATATCTGCTATTTTCTTGAGATATTTTTCATATCGCAAGTATTTTTGTTACTTGAGCAAAGTGATTAACAAGTTATTTCACTGTGAAGTTTTAATGATTTCAGGGTGATTTTCGATGTAAAAAACCTGGACCAGAAATTGTAGGAAACATCTCCAAGAAATGAGTCTACAATAAAGGGTCTCAGAGACCCACGAGACCCAGGAATATTTCTTTGTGTGGCTCTTGCTGACTCAGAGTTTAAAAACAGTTGCCCACAACTTACATTCATTTATTATTTATCATTTACTGCTTGTAAGTGTTCAAGGAATTAAAATTCCTTTTTTTGCCACTGAAAAGGTTTCTCTGAGCCCCTAGACTACTGATTGTATTTTTTTATTATCTGCTGACTGAGAACACCCCTTACAATAGCTACTATGAATTCAATGAACTAGTGTGTGTTGCCATCTGTATTTTATTCCTGACAACAGTATTTTATAACCTTGGAGGCTGTGATGTGTGTATTTGCAAGACACTGTTTACACGTGGTCTCCAAGCAGTGTTTGGTGGCACACACGGCCAGGTCCCCCTGGCAGAAACACCCCTCCAGTGGGGTAACAATACTCTACAGAGGGGAGCCCTGACAATTTCAGGGTGAAGTCCGTTCCAGAAAATTCTTAGAAGGAATTGCACATACAGATGCCAAAAAGAAGTAAATTCTCTAATACCTCAGGACCATGCACTTCAAAGTGCAGGCCCCCAGTGGTGCATTCTTTTTTTTTTTTCTTTTTCCCACTGTACAGCAAGGGGATCAAGTTATCCTTACATGCATACATTACAATTACATTTCTTTTCCCCCACCAGTGGTGCATTCTAAGTTCTGAAGGTCCGGTGACTCTTTGCTAGATCCTCACGTTTGCCAGGCTAAAGGAAGGTCCAATGTGTTCCCTTTAAATCCTGAAAATAGAAACTGAGCTGTCAGTTTGATTATTCTGAGGCAGATTGTCAGTGGTTTCTCCTGCTTCCTTTCCTTTCCACTTGTCTAGCAGCACTCCTGCCCTCTCAGCACATGTCATTAGGCCCAGCCCCATCACGGAGGGCAGAGCAGGAGAAACTCGTGACCTAATCAAAGTAACATTAAAGAAATATGGAGTTCCCACTGTGGTGCGGTGGGTTAAGAACCTGACTGCAATGGCTTGGGTTACTGCAGAGGTGCCGGTTCCATCCCCAGTCCAGTGCAGTGGGTTAAAGGAACCAGCGCTGCTTCAGCTGCAGCTTGAATTCCATCCCTGGCCCAGGAACTTTCATATGCCTTGGGGTGCAGCTGTTACAAAAAAAAAAAAAAGTAATAAGTAAAAATCTTACTGAACAGTAGGGTGAACAGGGGAAATAAGATTTGAGAAGTACTTGCTATTGTAAGGTATCAAATGGGTTGCCAGGGGTTTGACCAGGACTCTTCCAGGTTCTGTCATAAAGACCTTTTTGTTTCTGCTCTTGCTGTTCCTCTGAGAGATGCATCTGCAGGCTGCTGCTTAAACAGCCTTTGATGGATGGCTTTATCCCCAGGGCGGCTCCGGGGGGTGGGTGTGAGCCGGCCTGATCCACTCCCAGCAGTTGGGATTTCAAGACTGAGGACAAGGCTGTGGGGATGGCCCCCCATCTCCTTTCAAGGAAGAGAGTGGGCGAGGTCTGCGGGCTGGGGACTGTGCCCCCCCTCCGCCCGGCCCCCCATCCTCTTGTATTTCAGCCTCTCTTGCTCTCCCGGCCTCTGGGATGCTCCCTGGTCACAAGGGCAGTGCTAAATGGAGCTCTGTATGAGATCAGCAATATTTAGTGATTGGAAGTCTGACATAATGCACTCTCATTATTTATTAAAGTTGCTAATACATTTTAAAAGTATGTGAGGAACCTGGAAACCTACGGGGTGATATCGCCTAGTGCATTAACCCTCCGTGATTGTGCACCTCACTCAGAGTAAAAGCCAGAGTCCCTCTGCCCAGCCTGGTCACCCCGCTCTGGGCATCCTACCTCTTACCTCTCCCACCTCAGGCTCTGCTCTTGCCCTCTTGCCCTCTGCTCCAGCCCCACCGCCCTGGTTTCTAGCCTGGAATACTCCAGGCACACTCCTGCCTCTGGACCATGGCACTGTCTCCTCCAGAGTCTTCCAGGCTTGTCCACCTGCATCCGTCAGGCCTCACCTGACATCTTCTCGCTGGGCTTCCTTCAGTCACTCTAAGAAAACCGCCAAGTGCCCCAGCCACACACTTCCTGTCTCCGCTCCATTTCTTTTTCTCCACAGCACTTATCAACCATCACACTCACTATCGACTTTACTTCTTGCTCTTGCGTGGTGTCGGTCCTCCCCCAAGAAATGTAAGCTCCACGAGGGTAGGAACTCGTGCCTGTTGTTCTCATCATTCTCTCTCCAGTGCTATGAATAGCGCTGCCACGGAGGAAGTGCTCATGAAATACGCAGTGGTGGCCGAGCCTGCTTGGGTAGGTTCAAATCTTGGATCTTCCCCTTACTAGCTGTGTGGCCTTGGGAAGGTTACTTAACCTCTCTGAGCCTCGGTTTCCACATTTGCAAAATGAGGATAAAAGATTTACCCCAGAGACTTATGATGAACACTAAGCTCATTCCTGTAAAGCGGTTAGCAGCATATACTTGGCACAACATAAGCATTCATTAAATGTCACCTTTTTAAGTATATGAAAGAAGCACAGTGATTAAGAGCAGTGCTCAGGGGTCACATTACTGAGATCCCGGTTCTGCCTCTTGCTCCTTGTGTGACCTGGGCCAGGATGGTCAGTCTCACCAGGTCCCAGTTCTCTCATGTATCAGATGGCGATATTATTAATAGTACCTCCCGTTCTGATAGGTTTGTCTGAGACGGGGCAGGCGAGACGCTTAGCACAGCACCCGGGGCTGCCCACCTTCTTGACTACATTCTGGAGAAACACTCAGCAGCAGGAAGCCTGAGAAAAGTTAGCAGAGTGTCGGCCTGAGGGTGGGCGACAGTGTGGACAAATCCAGGTGGGTGGTCTTTGGCGGGTCTGGCAGTGGGCACAGCTGCCCCAGTGGCCACATGGTTCTCGGATGCAGAGCTCTGGCCCCAGGGGAAAGAGCCCAGAGAGGCAGTTTCTCAGACTTGGAACTTGGAGGTAAAGAGAGAAGCCCTGTGGTACCCACTGGGCATCCAGGGCGAAGAGGGAGCAGAAAGTTGGGGCATAGGACAGACAGTCATCTGGCCATCAAAGCAAGTGACGGAGTTGGATCAGCCAGGGACAGCACCCAGCCTCAGTTCAGGATTGGTCCTGGGAACCCGGGAGGGAGTGAATGGGTGCTGTGGTCAGAAGGGTGGACTCAGGAGAGACGCAGGCTGAACACGGCCTCTTCCCCGTGTCTCTGCCCCACCATCATCCCCGGTGCCCCAAAGCATCTCTGAAGGTGGCCTCACTTCACAGAAACGCATCTTAACCTTTTTAAAAGCAACTTCAAGATGCCAGCCAGGTTTACCCGTTTTCTTTGACTCCGCTCCTGCTTGACTGAATAATTCCCCACCCTCACCCGCATCTGCCTCTTCCATGCAATTTTAATATCAAGGACAGTTTTTATCAAGCCTTTCTCTGTAATCAGGAGAGCAAAATTATCCCAACATTTCTCTTTGAAAATGGATCTTCAGAGCCTCAGTAGGCCTTTATGCATTACTAATAAGTTCTTTAGTGAAACATTTTGTCTTTTACTAAAATAAATCTCTCCTATTAAGTCTTCCCTATGAAAAATCAGATAGCGTTTAGGCTGACTAGTTTCATTTGCAGAAAATCATTGTACATGTTAAGGATTTGGGAGTTTGGTGCATTTTTTTTTTTTTTTTTGATAAGACGAGGGAGGCTTGTTAACCTGGGTTTATAAAAACAAATTCAAATACCCATCCACAGAACTAAATCTTTGTGTGAAGATAGTTTTGCTGGTGTAGCCTCCAAACTCATGGAAACAAATAGACATGATCTGGCATTTTTTTAGGTGATTGTACGCATTTCCTAAGGCTGCTGGAACAAGTACCACAAACCCAAGCGGCTTAGAACCACAGAGATGTATTTTCTCACCGCTGTGGAAACTAGCAGCCTGAAACCAGGGTGTCAGCAGGGCCATGCTTCCTCTAAAGGTCCAGGGAAGGACCTTTCCTGGCCTCCCTCAGGCTCTGGCAGCTTCGGAAGGTCCTTGACTCAGAAATACAGCCTTCTCCCCGTGTCTCTTCACAGTGTCTCACCTCCTCCTTACAGGACACCAGCCCTGTTGGATTAAAGCCCCCCTACTCGCATGACCTTGGAAAGTTATTTCCCCCTCTCTGTGCCTCCCTTTTATCCCATAAGATAAGAATATTCACGGTTCCTCTGTTAAGCCCTTGTATTGAAGGTTAGAGTGTGATTTACCAAAAGCACTAGAAACTCCTGGTACATGATACGTGCACTATTATATAAGTCTCAGCTATTTTTACTGAGAGTAGGATCACACCGCAGTACCCTGGGTGCAGTTCCATCCCAGTTTCTGGCATAGAGCAGATGCTCCACCATGTTTGTTGAATGAATAAAGGAATGGAGGCCTGCAGCTCCTGCCCTGGGGGACAGACCCAAGAAGTCCTCCCCTCTCCTCTGCAACACAGCTCAGCTTCCCGTCCCCCCACCCCAAGCGGTGCAGAACCGGCCCTGCAGTGGTGCTGGGGCCCTGCGAGCACCTCCCTGGCTGTGTGTCCCGAGCCAAGTGCAGCTGCCTCGGGCTGCAGTGCAGTCTGCAGGGCAGTCCCAGGACAGCCAGTAACCCACAGGAGCCTGAGAGGAGCGTGCTTTTCTTTGTTACTAAAAATAGAATGCACCCTGAAAAGGACACTCTACCCTTCCATCTCCTTCCAGTGCTTCGGTGCGTTTTGGCCCGATCAGCCTTGGTTTCTGCGTCTTTTCCCCATCTTTCTCCCCGTCCTGCCCACCCCTCTCAAGGGCCCTGACTTCCTCCCAGAAGCCTCCCCAGCTGGACACCAACAACCAGGGCACTCGGGCTTTGTTACAAGTATATTTATAATCAGGTGTAATATGCAAAATATTTCAATAGAAATACCCCCCAGGCAGTCAGCAGCCAATCAGAATGCACCAGAGCTGGGCAGGGAGCCCCCTCCCACCTGCTGGGCTGGATTTAACTCTTTGATTCCTGGGATCCAGGAGAAGAGGTGCTAGGGTCTGGGGGAAGGGGCTGGAGTGACCAGAGAAGGGGGAAAACACACACTTGGGACTGTGGCTCTTTTCTGCGTGGGACAGTCGTTTTCATACCCACTAAATGTCAGACTTTAAGGCTGATCGTCTACCTGTGTCCGAATTCCAGAAAGTCCTCTGTGAGGGTAGGTGATTCACCACATGGTTTTTAAATCAGACTGAAAGAGACGATCGATGACAGAAGGTTTGTGTCTTTGGATCTATTTCACGTCTTTGGAAAATGACCAGCTTCTGATCATACGGATTATGCTAATCAACTGATGACAATAAGAACAGCAGCTGATATTTCCTGAGCATTTACGTTGTTTCAGGTGCAGTGTGAAAGCCCATTGAGGGGGCTTCGGGAACTTGACCACCACAGAGAGCTTATGCGTGAGCCTGGCTTGTGATTTTCTAAATTACTAAGCCTTACCACCCACCTCCCCACTGCGTGTACCCGTCGATAATCCAATAAAGATCTCCGTCGAAATGTCCCTTCCTCTAGAGTCACCTGGCCCCTAAACCAGGCAGCGTTCCCTGCAATGTCTGCACCTCTCGCCTTGAATCCCCCGTGTCCCGGCATTGCTCGGTCTAGGTTTTGATTGCTCATTTGATATCCCAGGGCTCTGCACGTTGTGCTGAGGCTCAGTAAGATTTGCTGGAGGGAAGGAAGGAGAACAGATGCTTGATAACCTGCACGGAGGGCCACCGTGTGAGGGTCCCTGTCCCCAGGGGAAGTATGAGACATGGACCAGAAAGGCCGGCACCCCCGCATCCTAATGCTGGGATAGTGTATTTCCTAGAGCTTCTGTTTCACCCTTGACTGCGGTGAAGCTCGTGCTGATGAACGTGCTGCCCGGAAGTCCAGACTCTCTGAAGTCAAACATCCACTAGACTGGTTTTGTGCTGATACATCATCATCCACACTAACCAGTGTTCTTCTGTGATTCAGAAGACGTTTATCTTTTAGTTAAATAAAATGATTGTTTTGTCTTTTTTTTTTTTAAGCCGCATCCATGGCATATGGAAGTTCCCAGGCTAGGGGTCAAATAGGAGATGCACCTGCAGGCCTATGCCGCAGCAGCGCCAGATCCGAGCCACATCTATAACCTACACCAAAGCTCAGGCAACCTGTGATCCTTAACTCACTGAGCAAGGCCAGGAATCGAACCCACGTCCTCATGGATACTAGTCAGTTTTGTTACCGCTGAGCCAGTTACACATCCGGCTACTTCTCCAATTTAAAAATGATTTTTAAATGAAGCGTCTGATGGATGGAACTTAGTTTCCTTAAATCTCTGGGAAATGGGCTGTTTTTGGCTTCCCTGAGTCTCTTGACCATTTTCAGTTAACATATAAAGTTAACAGGATGGATCGTCTTCATCAGTAAACTCAGGGCTTGGCCTCTCAATCAAACCGACAAGCAGCTCCTTCCAATCATAAGACACAGTAGCACGAGAAACTTAAACTGCCCAGGTTCAAGGACAGAGAACAGGATAGAAGCCGAAGAGGAAAACAATGGAAAGAGCTTTTTCACGTCATTAGTAAATCGGGAGACAGAGAGATGCTCAGAGTAGTTTAAAGCATATTTAAAAAAAATCAACTTGAGTCTTAAGGTTTACAAATAAATAAATAAACCAATTAATTTAAAACAAATTAATTAATTAAACAAACTTCCCAGGCATCCAAAATCCATTTAAAAGAAAGATTGAAACATGCTCTGAAATGGCAAACTACAAACAACACAGCTTCGCTGCCTCTCCTCCCCATTTGTTAATTTTTATGTCTTATTAAAATGGTCACAAACTAGCTCTTACTGGCCCATGCCAACAGTGCTGGAAGGAATGGGGCAGTTACCCTGGCATGATGATAATAACCTACTTGCAGAGCACTAGTCGGGGCCCCAAGGTTTTCCAGCCTCCGGGGCATAAGAGGCTGGCGAAAATGAAATCTAGAGACAGCAGACTCAGAACATTGGCGACTTCCCCTTAAGGAAGGGCAGAGCACCAGCCTCGGGGGGCACTGGGCCTCAGCTGCAGATCCGGGGGAGATGGTGGCCTGGGGCATTATGCCTGTTCATAATCTTTTCCAGGAAGAAACGCAGACCAATCCACAGTTCCCACTGTGACCTCTGCACCCGTCTACACAGCATGTTTCACGCTTTCTCTTATTCTCCCCAGCACGCACGGTTGTACCGTGATCATGGGTGGTGGGTCAGGTTGGAGGTGTGGTCACTGCCTATCAGCACCGGTGACTTTTGCTGGTTTTCACATCTGGCTCCTTCTCCAGTCTTCGTTACCTCTTCCTACATGTTGCCTCCACACCATGGACGCAAAAGAGAAAAAGGGACACATGCTATCACTTATATGTGGAATCTAATATGCGGCACGAATGAACCTGTCGGTGGGAAAGAAACAAACCCATGAACATGGAGACCAGACCTGTGGCTGCCAAGGGGGAGGGAGGCGAATGGACTGGGAATTTGGGGTGAGTAGATGCAGACTGTTACATTTAGAGTGGATAAGCAATGAGGTCCTGCTGCATAGCACGGGGAACCCTATCCAATCACTTGGGATAGAAAATAATATGAGAAAAAGAGTGTATATATATGTGTGTGTGTGTGTGTATATATATATATATATATGTATGTATAACTGGGTCACTTTGCTGTATAGCAGAAATTGATGGACATTGTCAATAAACTATAATAAATTTTTTTTTTTTTTTTTTTGTCTTTTGTCTTTTGTCTTTTTGTCTGTTGTTGTTGTTGTTGCTGTTGTTGCTATTTCTTGGGCCGCTCCCGCGGCATATGGAGGTTCCCAGGCTAGGGGTTGAATCGGAGCTGTAGCCACCGGCCTACGCCAGAGCCACAGCAATGCGGGATCCGAGCCGCGTCTGCAACCTACACCACAGCTCACGGCAACGCCGGATCATTAACCCACTGAGCAAGGGCAGGGACCGAACCCGCAACCTCATGGTTCCTAGTCGGATTCGTTAACCACTGCGCCACGACAGGAACTCCCTATAATAAAATTTTTTAAAAAGGAAAACGCCCTGGAGAAGAGAAGTTTATAAATATTCTCTTTTTAATCTGTCTTTACTCAGTACAGTATTTACTGCTATTGATCAAGAGAATATAGCATATATAGACTATAAAAAATGAATTGCACTAGAAATTGAACTAAACTACTAATAAACAGTAAGTGCTTATTGTAAATTCATACATAATCTTGATGATACGGGCAATCGTTCATTTTGATGGGACTTCTGGTTATCATTCCCTTGTCGTGATTCCCGAATCTACAAGCTTCCTCTAGTTCGGATGCCTTTATGTGCTTTGTATTTTATTTGCTATGTTATGTAGTTGGAACTAAGAATACAAGGAGCTCGTGTAGTTCAATTAGTTTATTTAAATTCAAAAGAAGTCTGAAAGCCTAATTTGTCCCTTGCTTTAAAGGAATGCTATTTCAATCCCCTAGTGAATGTTATGACTTAAGCCCTGATGTAAATTACCACTTTATTCCCCCACCCTTTCGCTCACCCATATCCTTCTGGAAATGTGCTGGAGAAGGAAGAGAAGGTTCAGGTCAAGTGTTAAGCTCAGCCCTTGCACCTGACTGAGACCCAGAAAAATGATGAATCGGCATAAATCTGCTACCTGCTCAAATCAAGGCCTTCACTTTTTTTTCCCACTTTCAAAAACCTTGAGAGATTTTGAAACTAGGGAAACTGAGGCTGTGAGTCTCTGATTCACCCAGCCGGTTTAGTCACTTAGCATCTGCTGAACAAGTTACATGTCACAGGGACCAAAGCAGTGGTCTACTTCATTGAATTTTCCGCTTTCAAGCTGTGTACACTGTAGGTACTTAATAAATCCTCCTAGACTTAATTTGCCACTTTGGCTGATGCCCTTCACACCTCGTATGTCACACAGACTTCTCACAGTTCTCAGAACATGTGGACTCTTGCCAACATCTGTCCCCGGTGTCACTTTTTACTGTAACTGTTGGTTTATGTGGCTTTCCCCTTGTGCTAGATTAGGAGCATTCGAGGGAGAAACAGATGTGGAATCAACAATGTATGGCCAACTATGATCTTTTTCAGAGCCACTTTGGCTGTCTCTTGAGCTCTTACAACCATCAAAAGGAGGTGAGATATGGGAATCTGGTCACCCCCGTTTGATGGATGAGAAAATTGGAAAATTGAGGCACAGACTCTTATGAATTTTTTGTAAAAGTTCATCTAACCATTTGGGGATGAAGCCACAACCAGAATTCCAGGATTTTCCCCACTATAATGCATAGCTGCTTTAAACTCCATTATTCCCCCCTGGGAAGTTTCAGCAGGAATATCGAAGAAAAACAGATCTTAGGTTCTTCTGAAGAGAGAAATGGCCAACGTTGTCATGATTGTGAGAACAAGAATAATTAAGTGTTGGGAGTTCCCGTTGTGCCTCAGCGGTAACAAACCCGCCTAGTATCCATGAGGATGCAGGTTGGATCCCTGCCTCGCTCAGTGAGTTAAGGATCAGTTGTTGCCATGAGCTCATGAGCTGCAGTGTAGGTCAAAGACATGGCTTGGATCCAGCATTGCTGTGGCTGTGGCATAGGCTGGCAGCTGCATCTCCTATTTGACCCCTAGCCTGGAAACTTCCATATGCTGTAGGTGCAACCCTCGGGGAAAAAAAAAAAAAAAAAAAAAAGAGTAATAAAGCATTAAAGGGCTTGATAGACAAGCCAGGGAGAAGCACTATGATAAAAACCTAACTAGTATCAGGAAGGTTTTGGTTTTTGTTTTTTGTCTTTTTGCCATTTCTTGGGCTGCTCCCATGGCATATGGAGGTTCCCAGGCTAGGGGCTGAATCTGGCAACGCCAGATCCTTAACCCACTGAGCAAGTCCAGGGGTCGAACCTGCAACCTCATGGTTCCTAGTCGGATTTGTTAACCACTGCGCCACGACAGGAACTCCAGGATGGTTGTTTTTAATACCATGCATTTTTCTCGGCTCTGCAGAGAAGGCGTTTGTAGCAATAATAAGGAGAAGGAGGAGGAGAAGGGTAATAATGAAAACACAGGGCTCACTCTGTGCCAGGAACTGCTGACACCCTTTCTAGCATGAAATCTTAATCCTTACCAAGGTCTGCAAGGCAGGGACCATTGTCATCCCCATTTTACAGACGTGGCAGCTGGAGGCCACAAGGGCCCATTGTAAGAACAGAGCTGGATGTCGAGCCCAAAAAGCCCAGTTCCAGAGACTGCTCCCTTTTACCACTGGTTTAAACTGCTTCCACGAGAAAGGTTTCAAGACACAACAGGTTTCAGGACTGTCCCTCTGGGACAGGAGTATCTGCTGGGACATCGGGGTTCCCTTGTCTTGGTTGCACACGTGTGGAATGTGAGGGACTCTGCACGGTTCTTCCATGGCGTCCGTGGGCTCCTGCGCAGGCTCTGGACATGGGTGTTGCCACAGGCCACGTTGGGGGTGGGACCTTCTGCCCCATATCTGAGTCATCATTCCCCCTTCCACAGCCTGGCCTGCTCCCTTGAAAACACTGCCACATGGCGAAAGCAGGACGTAGCCGAGATCCAACAGGAAGAGGCAGAAGGCAGTAGTTCAGGCTGTGATCCCAGCCCTCCACGGGAATTCTCCCCCAGAAGGGCCTTTTTAGAGTCTGCTGATCAGTGGCGTGGTCCACACTGAGAAACAATCCAAATGACCCCGGCGTGATACAGCAGGGGCCTGTTGTCCGTTTGGATTGGAGTTCATATGAAATCCCTTGCTTTTCCCATGGAAAACCAATGGGATATAGTTGTCTGTGAGCTATTCCTATGGGCAAAAAACTCCTATTGTTAATCCCTTTACATAATTTCCTAATTAATCTGTTTTCTTTTTTGCTTCCATATTGTAATCGACTTTTTCAATGAGAAGCATCCTAGGAAAAGATTCCAAAAATTACTTGTTTTAAAATAAGCAATTAGAAAATCTCATTTTTCAATTACGCTTTTCCTTTCTCCCACCAACCTGACTGTGAAGTCTTTTCTTGGACAAAGCTGCGTTTATTCTGTCCCATGCCCTGTAATATAATGACCGTGTAATTCTGATCGCTCCGATCTGTCGTCCTGCCAAGTACATACTACAGTTATTTAGCATCTTTCTTCATCCTGTTGCGAGTCAACATGGGTATTTTGTATTAGCATCTTTCATGGTCGCTTATTTTAACAAACTTATTAATTCAGCTTGAAATTCTTTTTTGCTTCTAAGCATTCTCCCTAAACTAAATTTTCCTGCAGGAGAGATTATTCTTGGAGGTAGAATGAACTGCACAAAGTCTGTGTAAACTATGCCAGAATTCTGCTATTGTTCTTAAATCAGGGGATTCCGAGCAATACAAAGTGTAACAAAATTAGAGACGTAAAACCTAATGACCAGGGTAAGATTTTACTTGGAGCGTAAAACGCAGAGCTGATCTTGCTCTTCTCCTGCATGGAAACTGTCAGTGGCAATGAAGTCCACAGCCCTCAACTTGACACCACGCCCAGAGTTCTTTGTTACCTGGTGCTGATCTATTTCTTCCTGTTTTATCTCTTATCATCCTCCAGCTGCAACCCACACCCCCTTCTGTGCTCCTGCCTTGAGAAACTTCATGAAGGTCCCCAGATGGCACATTCTTCGAGCAAATCCTCTTCCTCTTGTCCTCAGCTTGCGTTCTCCCCCTCAACACACAAATACATGCGTGCGCACACATGCGCACACATGCGCGCACGCGCACTCACACACACACACACACACACACACACACGCATCAGTCACCACTCACTCCCTTGTCAAGTTTCTTCTCTTTCTTCAGGTCTCAGTTGTTATATATTTACTTATATTATATATATATATATATTTATATATTATATATCAATAATTATATTTAATTTACAATGTTCTGTTAATTTCTGCTACACAGCAGATATGACCCAGTCATACGTATATAAATATACACATTTTTTTCACATTATCCTTTCATATGTTGGCTAATGGATCAAGTGATTAGATATAGTTTCCTGTGCTATATAGCAGGATCTCATTGCTTATCCACTCCAAATGCAAGAGATTAGATCTACTAACCTCAAACTCCCAGTCCATCCCACTCTATCCCCCTCCCCCTTGGCAACCACAAGTCTATTCTTCATGCCCCATGAGTTTGTTTCTTTTCTGTGGAAAGGTTCATTTGTGCCATATATTAGATTCCAGATATAAGTGATATCATATGGTATTTGTCTTTCTCTTCCTGACTTACTTCACTTAGTATGACAACCTCTAGTTGTATCCGAGTTGCTGCAAATGGCATTATTTTATTCTTTTTTATGGCTGAGTAGTATTCCATTGTGTTTATGTACCGCATTTTCTTAATCCATTCATCTGTTTTTGGACATTTAGGTTGTTTCCATGTCTTGGCTATTGTGAATAGCGCTGCAGTAAACATAGGGATGCAGGTATCTTTTTTAAGGAAAGTTTTGTCTGGATATATGCCCAGGAGTGGGATTGCTGGATCATATGGTAGTTCTATATTTAGTTTTCTGAGGTACCTTCAGGTCTCAGTTTAAATGTCACTTGTTCAGAGCTGTCCCCAGACCCTCTCCCACTGTTCTCCTTAGCGTTCTCCTCCAGAACAGGGACCACAATTTGTCATTACATGTTTATCTCTTTTGGCTAACAGAGGTCTTTGCCACTAGACTGCAGGCTTCAGGAGGAGAGGCAGCTTATCTTGTGTTTGGTCATCTTTAGTTAACTAGCACTTAGCACAACACCTGGCACACAGTAGGATCTCAATAAGTATGTGTTGAAGGAAGGCAGGCATGAGACCCAGCCTGGAAATACATCAAGAACAATGGGGACCATGGTCCAGACCACCTGTCATTCTATACATGGTATAGCCCCCCTGGGGGAAGCTAGGCCCCTCTCTGAGGGCTGCAATCTCCACATTAGCCCCTGGTGGGGGCTCCTGTTTTCCTGTTCTAGAAGATTCTTCACAGAGACTCTGGAATGGCGCCCGCCCACTCCACCCCACAAAAGCTGCACTAGTCCCCTTCCAGGAGCTGGAGTCTACCTCCCTCTCTCTCTCTCTCTCTTTTTTTTTCTTTTTTCCTTTTTAGGGCATGCGGACGTTCCCAGGCTACCAGCCAATTTATTAGCAATAGTTAAAATCCAGGGAGGGTAAAAATCTAGCATTACCCTTCATAAAATAATAGGCTACTTCCCACAGTTTAAAATATAATAGAAAAGATACAAAGATTTGGGGATGGAGGAAGATCATTTGCTTGGGTCTGCTAATCTGTGAGATGGGGAGAGAGGAGTGGTTAGGCTCACAGACTTTGGAGGCAGAGGCCTGGGCGAGCTGGCTCTGCTCTCTCCTACCCGAGTTACTCTGAGCAAATTACTTGAATCGCTTATGCGTCAGTTTTCTCATCTGCACAATGAAAATACTGATTGTTTTCTTCTAAGGGCTGTTGTCGAGTTAGATGAGCCAATACAGGCACAAGGTTTAGAGAGATGCCTGGCTCGCCGCACGCACTAAGGGAATATCGTTCGCATTACCAAAGAGAGAAAAAATATTTGTGTCTCATTTTCTTTTTCTTT
The DNA here is from genome assembly GCF_054392235.1 of Sus scrofa. Taxonomy (NCBI): domain Eukaryota; kingdom Metazoa; phylum Chordata; class Mammalia; order Artiodactyla; family Suidae; genus Sus; species Sus scrofa. The sequence goes on from NC_139393.1 coordinate 73,809,785, forward strand.
TTTTTGTCTCTTTTTGTCTTTTCTAGGGCCACACCCGTGGCGTATGGAGGTTCCCAGGCTAGGGGTCCAATCGGAGCTGTAGCTGCTGGCCTACACCAGAGCCACAGCAACATGGGATCCGAGCCGCATCTGTGATCTATACCACAGCTCACGGCAATGCTGGATCCTTAAGCCACTGAGCGAGGCCAGAGACCGAACCCACGTCCTCATGGATGCTAGTCAGATTTGTTTCCACTGAGCCACGACGGGAACTCCTGTGTGTCATTTTCTTTAAGTAGAGGATTAGATGTGGTTGTATTTCGACTGGCTGTTCGGTTCTTCCATAGAGTAAATGTTTCTTTCAAAACTTGATAAAAGCTACATAAGTATACTTAATCAAATATCTTATATATAAAATGATATTCAGTTCTACAGGATATTTCTCCAGGTACCCACATTTGAAGAAACAGCTCTGAATCTCAGTTCAATCTTATATTAATATTTTGAAGGATGTTGCAGCACAGACATCTGAGGCATATGCATTCAAGCCCCGGGAAGCTCCAGGCAGCAGAATTTTAGTAAAGGATCCTATAGGACTCTAAAATCCTACAGGAAAAGCTGCTGTCAAAATATAACGAGCTATCTGACACAGTAAACAATTTGTAAGGAAGTTTTTGTTAAGGTGTAAGACTTGTCAGGATACGCATCATCACCCAAACACTGCTGAGTATCAAAGCAAGTTGTCGGAACCGAGTGGGAGAGGGCAGGGAGCAGAACTATAAAGCACTTTTTTATGTCGTTGTGAAACAAAACACAAGCGTCAAAAATAGCGGCTCCCAATTTTAGTCCAAGAAATAAAGATAAAAATGTCTTGGAAAAGTCTTCCTGTGGCCGCTGGGATTCTTTTTTGTTTTATTTTAACTCTTCCTCCCTTGGTTAAACACTGTTTCCGGAGAGATAAGAGAGGTAGGGTCTTGGAGTTCCAGTTGTGGCTCAGTGGGTTAAGAACCTGACTAGTTCCCACAGCTCATGGCAACACTTGATCCTTAACCCGCTGAGCGATGCCAGGGATTGAACCTGCATCCTCATGGATACTAGTCAGGTTCATTACCACTGAGCTGCAACAGGAACTCCCTTAGACTGCTTTGATTTGGATTATTTTAAACTGTGGGTCCAGTGTGCCTGTATTTTCACACTAGACCTTCCAATACTTGACCTAAGATGTCTATTTCATACCTTAGGAAACCGAATGAAACATGCACAGTATGAACTTGACACTAAGGAGACATGACCTTGCCCCGTGTTAAGAATTACTTTAGCAGAAACGTACCATAGTCCTTTTAAGGTCCCCATTACCTGCTCCTGGGTCGGCCCTGCAGAGGGTGACACAGCCTCTCGTGTGGCCAACACTGGGGCCTCAGGACAGCGTGAGCTGATGAGTGTGGACCACCAAGACTGAGCCCAGGACCCCCGTCTGCCCTTCTCCACGGCGGCGCTGGGCGATTCCCACTGCCTGAGCTGCCAAAAGTGCAGCTGAAATTAGCGGGAGGCAGCGTGAGAGCTCCAGATGTTTAGAATTAGGATGACTATAAACAAATTTGGTTCCCCAGATCCACCCAGCTCGCTTTTGAAAATTACTTTTATATCTGGTAAACAAACCCGTGTTCTCTTTCCTTGGTTGCAAATAGACTAATTCCTTTGGGAATGACAGTCCTCATACTGGTTAACACGTTTCGCTCTTGTTTCTCCAGAAATTGCATAATTCACACAACAACATGATCTGCTCCATCGGTAGTTTGGAAAACTTGGGAATTCAGTATAAACACTACCGTGTGCCGGGACTCTTCAGGACTGGTTTTCGGCACACCTGTCACCTGATTCTTTTTTCTTTTTCACTTTGCCAACTTTACAATCCGCATGGTACTTGAGCCGTAAAGACTCCGCACTATGTCATATCATGACACTGAGTTTTATACAGCGGTGGTGGGGCGGGGACACAGGGCAGCAGCTTTCATGTTGCAAACTGATCCGTTGCAGGTGATTATTTGAATTTACGCCTGGAAACTGTACCCACGCATCAGCTACTAAAGAATGTCCCCTCCTACCCTAGCCCTGCCTCTCCTCCCATAATTTGAATTAGGGCTGTCTTTGGCCAACCTGGAGCGCACACACGCGTCCAGACAACCTTACTACCATCCCCCCTGCACAAAGCTGGCACATAATTATTCCTTTTTTGTCATCCCTCCAGCATGCACAAACCAGTGTTTAGCAAGTTCAAAGTCTCCTTTTGATAAGTCACAATAAATATGCCCCTCTCTCAACTGCCTTCCACGCTGCCAGGAAGGGTCTGGCTCTGCTCTCAGCAGTCACCTTTCTTTAGTGTCTTTTGTCAGTTAGCATCCATTAAAAAACGACATCATCTCAGGATGCTTCACTGGCCTCGGCTGACCAGCATCTAGTGACTGATTCACTCACCGTTACATTCCAGCTCTGTTGTACATACAAACGTAATGTGCGCACACAAACACACACCCCTTTGTCTATATGGAATGATTGTGCAGTGGCTGACAATGGAGTTGAAAGCTACTTATAACAGTCCTAACGCCAAAACTCCTTTTTGCAGGGCCGTTGCTCAAGAGAGAACTGCAAGTATCTGCACCCTCCAACGCATTTAAAAACTCAGCTAGAAATTAACGGGAGGAACAATTTGATCCAGCAAAAAACTGCAGCAGCAATGCTTGCCCAGCAAATGCAATTTCTGTTTCCAGGATCCCCACTCCACCCAGTGGTGAGTACAGTGCAGCTAATAATGGGCTGGATGATGAAAGTGTGGGTCCCAGAAATGCCGTGTTGACCTGAAATGGCCTCCCTCTGCTCTGTCTCTTTGGCTACAATTACAGCAAATAGCTTTGCTGCGTAATAGATGCTGAAAACAGGGGGTTTGAGATTATTTAAATGGAAAAGTGCACACGTGGCCACAGCCCGCGAAGACAGTTTCTAATCAATATCTGGGAAATCGGTGTCACCCCAGCTCTTTGCCACAAGTGAACTCCATATTGGAACCATCTTCGAAAGAAAGAATTGTCCATTTTCATTTAGGGTATGAGTTGATGATCTGTAGAAAGAAGAGGTTTTGATGCCTAAGACATTTGAAGCAATGTAACAGGTTATTCAGTTCAATGGTGTCATTTTGAGGAAGGGAAAATGAGCAACCAGAGAAGTTAATGCATTTATCCAAGGTCCTCCAGCTAATAAGTTGTGGAGCTGGGCCTCAACTCAGACACCTGGACCAGGGTGCTCGGTGCAGTCTGCTCCTCCTGGAGCCAGATGGAAGCCCCCCGCCCCCCAAAGAGGGCCGCTTTAGCCACAGCCTCCGGTCTCAGAGGCCTGAAAAGGGTGTGGCAGCTGCAGGGCGGTCCCCAAGGCCAAATGCCTAGGGAGTTCAGTCTATGAATATGGATTGTGTAACATTTTCACCCGGATTTCACAGTGTTTGGAATTACTTCCTTAAAGGTCTGGAGATTGTTTTAGGAATGAGGCCCTGGGGGGAAGGAGTGCATTTTTGGCTTTTGCAGCTTTCGTTTACATTTGTAAATTCTTTGTCAAAAACAAGCTAATTAAAAAAAAAAAAAAACAAAAAAACAAAAAACAAAGCCAGTGAAGTGAGTGAAATTTCCTTTTTTAAAAAAAGTACATACACAAAAGACAGTTGTTTAAAAATCAGTCTTTATTGTGTGAAAATTCTATGCAATTGAAAGCTGCTACATTCAAAGGGACAGCTACCAGGGAGGTCAGTGTTCTTACTGTGTGTCCATGAGATGAAGTGGGAAGAGGAGGATGGTCCGGGAAGAGGGGAGAAAATCCCGGCAGACTGTTGGCAATTCTGTTGTCTCCCGGTTTCTGCCCAAGAATCATGGCGCAAAGTAGCCAGGAACCAGCTCTGCCAGAGTAAAAAAGTACAGGGGCAGGGGATCCAGGATGAAAAATAAGATTCAGTCTTGGGTGTAGACAGACTCCCAAAAGGGCAAAGGCAGATGCAGGCTCAGGGAGTTAGGATCTCAGTTGAGGCAGGACAGGCTGCTTGGAGAAAATCCCAAATAAGTACATCCTATTCCTGGTACCTCCATCCAAAAAAAAAAAAAAGTACATCCTAAAGGAAGAGTAAGAGTTAGCTGAGATGTAAGGAAAACACAGGTATATTTAACACCAAATAGAGGTATTTAAGTGGTTCTCTTTAAAACTACACACATGTTATCTAATGCATGGTTCTCTTCATTGATACATACATAGAAATAATTTTATTATATTACCTAAATGTTTAAATATGTAGGTATACATATTAAATAATGTCTATGGGAATAAATTTAGAACCATGTAGGTCGACAGAGTAACAGTGCCTTATGTTTCACTCATTTTAATCCTCCGCTAACTTATTTAGAATTGGGAAGGATTGCCTTGCGCCTCAGTAGGGGCCATGTTCGTAAGAAAACCCCATTCCTGCCGTACGCTCTTCGTTGACTATTGTGAAAATTATGTTTACATATTGTCTGAAATATTGATTAGGAGACAATCATCCCCATTATTCCATGAAAAAGGAACATCACATTTACATGTTTTCATAGAGGTGTGTTTAAATCACGAGAAAAATGGAACAAAGAATATAATAAACTTCAAGGTCATTAACTCTACAAACAAATAACTTCAGAGGCTTAGAAATGAATGAGTGATCCAGTACAGTTAGCAGCCCAAATAACGGCCCTCCAATTACAGGTACCCTGGAGCCTGGAAATGTCCCCTTCCAAGGAAACAGGGGCTTTGCAGATGTGACTGTTAGGCATCTTGAGATGGGGGAACCTCTCCTGGATTAAATGCAGTCACAAGTATTGTTGTAAGAGAAGCAGAGAGAGAGCTGACACACATAGAGAAGAGGAGAAAGGCCGTGTGCCCATGGAGGCAGAGACTGCAGGGATGTGGCCACAAGCCAAGGAATGTTAGCCAAGGCCCAAAGATGGAAGAGACAGGGAACGGCGTCTTCCCTAGAGCTTCCAGAGGGAGCACAGTCGTGCTAAAATCTTGATTTTGGCCCAAGGAAATTGATTATGGCCTCCAGAACTATGAAAGACTACATGTGTGTTGTTTTTAAGATACCACGTCTGTGGGAGTTCATTAGATGAGCCACAGGAAACTAATACATGCAGAAGATGCTTAAGACAAATAAATGGATAGGCATAGAGCAGCCAGGACCACTCCATTTCTAGGTTTCCCTCTAAGGTAAACTTCTTTAAAGAGCTGTGGCTATTTTTTCCACTCCCTCTATCTCCCATCTGCCTATCCGCTGAAATCTCTCCACCAGGGACCTCCAGAGTGCGAAACCAAGGGTGACTTTCAGTTTCGCTGTATCCATTCAATCTCCTACTAACGTGTAGTCGTCTCTCCTTTGTGGAACACCCTTCCTGTCTGATCACTCCTGCCTCCTGCCTCCTTTGCCCATTATTTTCCTCTATTATATGCGGAGGCCCCTTCGTTCCTGTTCCCAGTGCTGGACCGCTCTCTCATCTACCCTCTGCTTCATCGTCGCATCCCTTCCTACGGCTGTGAATCTACAGCCCGAGGACTCCCAGAGGCCTATTTTCAGCCCAATCCTCTCCTCTTGAGCCTCAGGCTCACATATCTACTTCCTACTGGACTCATCTCGCAGGAACTTGCCATACTCAAGACCAGTTTTTTATTCTACTACATTCACATCCCCGTAGGTGCAACCAGCAGCTTCAGACCAAAACTGAGCACATCCCCTCCCACCCAGTTCATCGGCAAGTCCTGCCGCACGTGCCGTCGAGACCTTCCACTTCTCTACCTCCCAGCAGCCTCACCTGAGCTCCTATCAACTTTTTCTTTCAAAATACTTTATAAGCTTTTCCCTCCTAATCTCTCAATTTCCACTCGTGCTTTGTTCTGTTGTGTCCTGCAAACAGCAACTGGAGGAGTCTTTTTTTTTCTTTCTTTTTTTTTTTTTTTTTGGCTTTTTAGGGCTGCACTCATGGCATATGGAGGTTCCCAGGCTAGGGGTCTAATTGGAGCTACAGCTGCCGGCCTCCACCAGAGCCACAACAACGCAGGATCCGAGCCGCACGTATGACCTACACCACAGGTCAAGGCAGCATCAGATCCTTAACCCACTGAGCAAGGCCAGGGATCGAACCCGCCACCTCATTGTTCCTAGTCGGATTCATTTCTGCTGTTCCACAACGGGAACTCCTAGAGGAATCTGTTAAACATGTCAATGGCATCCTCTTACTCTCTTACTTAAAACCCTTCCGTGCTTTCCCGTTTCACCGGAGACAAAGCCTAAACTTGTAACCTTGACCGTATCTCTAGTGTCATCTGTGATCTTGGTCCCTGCCCAGCTCACCAACCCATCGTTGGTAACTGCTCCTGCATCCACTGCGACAAAAGCAAAAGCAAACTTTCAGTTCTCTGAACACACAAAGCTCTCGTTGCCTCAAGGCCTTTGCTTTCGATGGACGTTTCCTGCGACTCTTGCTGTATGAACTTCCTCTCATTCACAAGGACTCCCTGTGACCCGCCACCCATCTCTGTCACTACCACTGAGGCCTCCTCACTTCTGCTTACCCACAAAAGTGAATTGAAATTTTATTTCTTTGTTCTTCTACATCAGGGTTTAAGTTCAGTAAGTGCAGACACAGTGTGCTGGCACCATCTCAGTACCACCAATAAATATTTACTGGATGAAGGAAAATACAAGCTATTCTTTCCTCTTATAATTCTTCCGTCTCAAATTCATTTTCTTTTGCATTCACCTTATTCCTCCTGGCAGGTCTCCTTTCTCCAAGTCCTGGTAGAATATAACAGTAACTCTTGCCTTCTTTTCCTTCCCAGCACACTGCCCTTCCCCAACCACCCACTCTTCACACCTACACTCGGGATGGAGAATTAGGAGCGGGGTGTTTAGTAGGAGAGAGACTTAAGATCCTGTGCGCTCCAGTCCTTGGGGACATGATCTTGCACTGAGTGTTCTGCCCTCCAGAGATGCTTCTGGGAGTAAAGGGAGACGCCTAAGGGATGCCATGTTTTCAGCCTTTCAGTTTGAGTGCCAAATACCTACCCTTTGAAGCCAAAGCTTTCCAAATGAAGTCAAAGTTCTCATGCTCCCACGTTTTAAAAAGTCTAATGACTATATTTTAGAGCCATAAATATACCTCGGGCTGCTCGCTCATGACTTCGCAGCTACCTGCTGCCTTCCTCCCTACCACCTGACCTTCCAGAGCGTGTGCGCATGTGTGAGCCAGTGACCTCTGAACCCGGACCTCCTGGCGGGGAGGTGCTGAGAAGGAAGAGGCGAGAGGGAGAAAACCCAGGGCCCCGGGGGGGCACACAGGCACGTGGGGTGAGGAGTCCAGACGGAAGAAAGCGAGACCCGCGTTTCAGACGCGATTTTCTTCCAGAAGCCTTTCTGCGGCTCTCGTCCTCGGGCCTCCCTCGCCGCAGTTCGTGCTGAGAGATGACAAGGACCAAAAGGATCTCGTCTCAGACAGCCTGGCAACAGCCCTCCTGCAGGAACCGCGGGGCCAGTTCTCCTGCTCTAGCTGGTGGGCTTCCAGGAGCAGAATCGCCTGGAGGGGCTGCCGTTTCTTTTCGCAGCTGCCAGTTCAGACCCGAATTCAGACATCAGCCTCCACTCTGATTTCCTTTTAATTAAATGCGAAGCCAGGCTCTGAGAACCGCTTTTCTGGGCAGCAGCGCCCCATAGCTGTCAGGGCAGCCTCCACCTTCTGTCTGCCGGAGGCCCTGGCGACCTTGGGACCTGGCTCCGCAGCGTCCCCTCTTTACCCTCCAAAGACAGAAGGGCAGCTTGTGATTCCCCCCGCACCTTCTGCTTTAAGAAATGACCAACCAAGTCTAGTGAGCGCAGAGGGGTAGAAACAACTGGGACTGGGAGTCAGGGGTCCTGGGTGCTTTGCCTTGACTCTGCCTCACAGCCTTGACCTTGAGTGATCCACCAACGTCTCCACTCTAAATTGCTTTCACCTGTCACACTTGCACCCCTCTGGCTGCCATGCTCACTTCTCACGGGTATTGAGAAGATTAAAGACCACACTGCGTGTGAGAATGCTTTGAAAACAGATGAACCTTTCACAGACATAGGTATGACTGTCACTAATAATAATAATAATAATAATATGCTCATATCTAAAATTACCATAACTGGGAGTTCCCATCGTGGCGCAGTGGTTAACGAATCCGACTAGGAACCATGAGGTTGCGGGTTCGGTCCCTGCCCTTGCTCAGTGGGTTAATGATCTGGCGTTGCCGTGAGCTGTGGTGTGGGTCACAGACGCGGCTTGGATCCCACGTTGCTGTGGCTCTGGCATAGGCCGGCGGCTACAGCTCCGATTGGACCCCTAGCCTGGGAACCTCCACATGCCGCGGGAGCGGCCCAAGAAATAGCAAAAAGACAAAAATAAATAAATAAATAAAATAAAATTACCATAACTGTATTTTTTACTATTCAACTTCAACAGAAAACTCTCGATTTTTAAAAAAGAGACGACATCTAACTGAATATATCTTCATAAAGCCTATGCACTTTTAACTTAATTTCAAGAAACATACTTTCCCAGTCTGCATTTCGAAAAAGAGGATATAATTGCTAGCATTTAATAAGGTTTTTATACCTCTATTATTATATTGCTAGGCTGATTACATTCCTGTTATAGAATCAATGCATAATTTGGGGGGAACTTTATTAATACTAATTTTTTCATACTACTAATGTTGGCTGCTGTTTCTTGAATCCTGACCCTGGGAAATAAGAGAGAAATAATACCTTGCTCAGCCCAACTCCTGAAGCTGAGTAGTTTTACTTGCCTTTTGGTGAGAAAGCTAAAGCTTCAAGAGGTTGACTTCCCGCCCAGGGTAGAAATTAACGACTGGCAGAGCCTGTGATTCGAATTCATGTCTCTCTTCGTCTCCTATTTGTGTTTTCGCTGTTAAATAATACTCTCTGTGAACTGTGTCACAGCTATCATCAGTAAAACAAACTGCACAGCATTCATTTTCAATGATTTAAATCAGATGAACAAGTAACATATTTTGGAAAGCAAAATTTAGCTTTGCAAAAGATTAGTTGATATCCAAAAAGGGTTTGGGGAAATGCCTTTTGAGGTTCTGAGAGCCCACTGACAGTCAAGGTACAAGCTGAACTTGTGTCTTCTTACCGGCTCGGGCTTCGAATGATCTAAGAGAGGGAGGCTTGGGGTTTGCTCCATTAGGCAGAAATGGAGATGGGGGGGGGGGGCTCTTTTCTCTGTTAACATTACCATTAACCTCCGGGTTAAACTACACAATTAGTACTGCCGTTTCTTAATACTTATGTTCACTCCCCATCGATGACAGTGGTCCCCAAACTAGGCTGCACATCAGATCGGGTAGTAAAAAAATTTTAAATGCAAATTTCAAGGCCCCAGCCTAGACCTATGGAGTCAAAATTTGTGATATGTCTATTTATGAAATCTCCTCCCCCCGCCGCGCGCGCCCACATTTCTGATAGAGCTGGTTCCTTGAATCACTGATCTGTTGTGATTTATGACCTTTCAGAATTGATTTGCTTAAATCTTAACATTATATAGTCCTTATACCATTTAAATCACTTGGCGTCTTTTCAAGGGTACTAAATTATAAAAGCTACAGTTAACTCAAAACCACAGCGTTCTGTAGTTATGACTCAAATGGGTTGAAAATGGAAAACATACACATATAACATTTTGTAGAAAGTCAAGGCAGGAAAAAAATCCTAACTGCCATCATTTTCCCATGTTGAGACCTCATGCTGCAGCTTTTTCCCAAAGTGAATTTTTTGTCTGAGCCATAAAGATCTTAGAGCCCCTCGTGGGAATGCCATGGCAGCAGCCCTCCAAAACCATTAGGATCGCCTCTGCCAGCCCCCTGCCCGCCATCGCTTCGGCAAAGACTTCCAGCCTCTGCAAGAACTCCGCACACAAACTACCAATAATGCACTGTTTTCCAACATGACCATTTGTAAGAGATAGCTTTCTGTTACTTGCCGGCAACAAAAAATTGCTTAATAGATATAGATGATTATTTTTCCCATATGTTCAACAACTCACTCTGAGCTATAAATAGGCAACAAAACTGTCACCCAGAAGGTACAAATAGAGAAGCAGCGTGACATGGCCAGCAGCATAGTTCAATATTAGAAAATTGCATTAACATGTGATCGCAAATATCTGAAAACTGGTCCTAAAAATAGTTTAAAAGTCATCCAATAACTAAAAACAAACAAACCAACAAAAAACATTCGGGTCCAAGTCAGTGCAAAATTCATTCCAAGAAAAGTCTTTCATCTAGCATCTTAAATTTTTAACATTAGTTCTTTTAAAGTAAAGCAAAATGTGTTGTTCTCTTAAAGGTACATTATTTCCCTTCTGAAAGGCATATTTTCAGGTGAAGCTTTTAAAAATAACCCTCTAATATATTTCTTCTTACCCCTGGACAAAGGGTATATTTGTAGGTACTGTATGCCTTTATCACTGCTGCATTGATTTTGTGACGTAGGAAACCAAACCAACTTTTAATGGCCCATTGAAAAGTTCAGACTTTTCCATCCAACCTTTCAGGAAAGAAAGATTAGATCTAGACATAGTTAAACTAGAGCAAGAACTAGCTGGTCTAAATGAAAACTGCCTGTGCATTTTGGGATTGTACATGCTAGTGATGGAACATAGAAATATACCGGTAAGTCGGAGCGAAACAAAATACCAAGCAGTCCCCACTTTTTGAGAATGTATAAGCTTGGTCAGCCGAAACACCAGTGATAAGCAAGGTTTTTCTTTCTGCCTCTCCCTTTGAAAGACACGTAGGAGAAATCAAAGGTCATGAGCCAGCATTCCATAAGTCTTATTACCACCTTCGTGTTAAAACATTCAGTAGTTTGGAGTGATGAGTGGTTAGAGTGAAATTATTTTCTTTTCTGAGAACACGTTCACAGGAATAAACATTTAACCTGGCCCTTCTAGTTAGGTTTCTAGGATGTTTTACAGGTGTTTGTGTGATTTGGGGAAGAGAGGATCTCCACAGATTTCATTTTTACTAAACAAAAAGCAGAGAAGTTCAGTGAGTTTTCAAAGTTCAGCACTGATTTATGCAACTAGCACAAAGAGTCTTGCATGGAAAGAATAAGTTTTGCTCAAATGACGCTTGCGGGTGACTTTTTAAAGTTTTATTCTAAGAAATCTTTGTCCTGTGTTATTTTCCTTTAACAGCCCACTTTTCCTGTAGGTCCCGCAATAGGGACAAATACGGCGATTAGCTTTGCTCCTTACTTAGCACCTGTAACCCCTGGAGTTGGGTTAGTCCCAACGGAAATTCTACCCACCACACCTGTCATTGTTCCCGGAAGTCCACCTGTCACTGTCCCGGGCTCAACTGCAACTCAGAAACTTCTCAGGACTGACAAACTGGAGGTACTTCAATTATTTTTGTGCTCTGAGATGTCTTTGCGGTCGAAGTATAGTTCTTTGTGAGAGAATGTTTGCAAGATATTCAGTCTTAGGAAACAGCCATCCACACACATCCACCGCAAATGAATCATGCATTCCTAATTCTGTCCTTTGACTGTCCAAGGCCAAGTATAAAGTAGCCTGAAAAGGGAAAAGAATTCATTTAATACAAACACAAATCTGTTGTGTGGACTGTGTGTTGAGGGGCAAAATGTGTAACAACACATGGAACACTGAATCAGTCACAACGCGGGCGTGGAGTGGCGCCCGAAGGCCTCCAGCTGTGCCAGACATTCACCTTTGCTGGATCCCGAAAGGTCTGGGAACAAGCAGGTTCGTAGGCCGGCAGCCAGGGCCAGGGAGACGCCCAGAGATGGGGTGGGAGGAAGCAGGTCTGTGACTACTGACCCAGTGCTGTGGTCCTATTGCAGAAGGTTGAGACCTAGTCGTGTTCTGGTTTGTCAGCCCAGGTTGTATGCAGGTGAGCAAGGGGAGCTGGAGGCTGGGAATTTTTCCTTATTGATTTGAGGTACTTTAACTTAAATTCAAGTATTTTTACAAGAGTCAGGGAAACAAATTCACATATTTGTAAAACATAATTCTTAAGCCATGTGTCAGACCAACTCACCTATACTATACTGGGTAAGATTTCTCTTTAATCAGGGGAGTCATCCATTTATCTTAATTACTGTATCTGATGATATTTAATAGAGTGTTTCATATGGGTGTCTAAAGAGCCTGATAGATTTTTCAAAGAGCTTGATTCCAGTTGTTAGGTGGTATATATGTATGCCACTGCTTTATGTTAGATCATTCTAGAATGTTCGTTCAATGTGCATTCGTTTAAATATTTACCCAGTAAATCTTGAAAACCATAAGACCGTTGCTCAGTGTTAGGTTCAATCTGGAGTATATGGATCCCACAACGAAAAGACTATCAACTCCCATTTCTACTGTTTTGATCAAGCCCATCTCCGTGAATACGGAGCCCTCTCATGGGGCTGGAAAAGAGTTTGGAGCTCCACCTGGTGGACCCATAAAGCTTTCATGTTCAGTACGTGACTGCGTCGTTTAGAAAGCAAATTAAATCCGCAGAGTTGGGAACAAGTTGTCCTTCCCAGCAGGACTGGTAGACAATGACATATGTAAAAATGATTCACAAGGACTTTAGCAAAGCAGCTTGCTATTCATTCAAACCGGGAATGAAGCTGGCTGCACACAGAGCCCCCAGGTGAATGACTGAGAGCTGGTCTACGCTCATGCAGTCTCAGCCTGAAGTCACTCCACGCATAGGGGGAGGCTTGCTCAGAATCTGTGGGAACATCTTAGTAACTTTTATTTTGTACATTTCATGAGCTAAAGATGGAATGTGGGATAACGCTCCAAAGTTAGAAGGAAGCAATGAATAATTTTGTGATTGATCCTTTAAACTCGCTTGGCCCCTGGTCAGTGAAACTCTATTTCCCGAGTACGTTTGACTCTCACAAGGCTTGAGTCATGTCAGTGACCCTTCCTATGATGTCGCAAAGGATCAAGATATGAACCACCACGTTAAGCACATCGACTTTGGGGGTGGAGCCTGGGAAGAACATCACTTACAATTTTACTAGCAGTTCTTCCCTGACAATGATATTTATAAATATATGTATTATGTGTTTATGTTATTTGTGTCGTTCATGTTATCAATATTAAGCGCAAGATTAAGAATACCCGGTAAATTCCAAAGAAAAATTTTTTGTAAACTCTTTGATCCATGAGCATGCTCAGCGGATGGAGCATGATCCTAAGATTTCAGGATAATTAAGGATTGAGGAGTAAAAGCGAAACAATACTGAAACACGTCAAACTCTATGCTCCTCCCCTCCTTTCATTTCTTTCCCTTTATCTCTTCCCCTATTTCTCTCCTTTTCCTCTTTTCTTTATCTTCTTTCTGTGCTGTCAAAAAATAATACTATTGTGACTTTAGATGAAAGTTTTAGTGTCTTAGATGTTGTAGTTCTTCTAATTGATGGTAATAAACTTACCTTATCTTTGTAGAGCAGGTGACACCTATGGGAAAACTAGAGTATTCAGTCACCCCACCCCCACTTCCCATCGTCCTAGAGGAGGAACGGGTTTGCAAGGCCCCCTCAAGGTTGTGCAGCCATGACCTTGTGGCTTGATCTCTGGTGAAATTATTCCTCCGTGCAGAAAACCCTGTAACAGCGCACAGGTGTCATGGTGGAAGAAGACGTGGATATGTGTAGATGTCCCAGTTTTATATCTATTCCAAATTAGTATATAAAATAGAATATTTTCTTTCTCTCCCTCTCTTCCTTTTTTCTTTCTATAGATAAATAAAACCCAAGGCCAGTGGAGGGTTTGTTGATTTTTTTTTTTTTTTTTTTTTGTTATTGCAGCTAGACTGTAGATTTTTTTTTTACTCGCTTCCTTGATATAGATTCTCACCCCAGGAAAGAGAGTGAAGCAGAAGGCAAAACTAGTTTGCCAGGGGCTCCGGGTCTTGCTTTCTGGATAACTGAACTCTTGCTGTAAAGGGCGCAAAAGCCGCCATGAAAAGAAAGGAAGCGCGTGGACCTCTCTTTCTCTCTCACCTCCACGCGGCGCTCGCCGAGGCAGCCTGCGCGGCGCTCGGGCCCCCTGCCGCATCGTGTGCTCTTCTCCCCCGTGTCCCAGGTCTGCAGGGAGTTCCAGCGCGGAAACTGCGCCCGGGGAGAGACCGACTGCCGCTTTGCGCACCCCGCCGACAGCACCATGATCGACACAAACGACAACACCGTAACCGTTTGTATGGATTACATAAAGGGGCGTTGCATGAGGGAGAAATGCAAATATTTTCACCCTCCTGCACACTTGCAGGCCAAAATCAAAGCTGCGCAGCACCAAGCCAACCAGGCCGCGGTGGCCGCCCAGGCAGCCGCGGCCGCGGCCACAGTCATGGTAAGTGGGGCGCGCGCGCCGCGCACCTTCCCGGCCGCGAGCCCGGAGCCGCAGCCCCGGGCCGCGGGGACAGGGAGGGCTGCCGCCCCCGCTGCTCCGCTGCCTCCCCTCCGTCCTGGTCTCCCCGTTCTGTTGTGTTCCGTTCCCCCCTCCTTCCCTTCTCCGGCACAATAGGTAAATCCCTCAGGCGCAGGGAACCCAGGGCGGGGACGGGCGTCTTCCCCCCGCCCCCCACCCCCCGGGCTCGGCCCGGGACCCGACCGGCCGAGCAGCCGCGGCTCCCCGCCCAGGAGCCCGCACCGGGCGCTCACCGGCTCTCCCCTACGCCCCGATCTATGTTCCACTCTTCTCTTGGGTTACTTATCACAAGGGCCCTGCTTCAAACAAACTCTCCCCCTGAACGAAACTCCTGGTGAACCATGAAGATGAGCTGTATGTCTGGTGCTTTAAAAAAAAAGAAGAAAAAAAAAGGGGGGAGGGGGACCTGGAACCCAGGCTCAAGTCCCTGAGTCACCGTACTGTCCCTTAGAGACAGCGGCCGCCGCCCCTGCACCCTTGGGAGCCTGTTACTGCTCCACTCTCAGGCCCCACCCTAGACCTTTGGGACCAGAATTCGAATTTTAAAATATCCCCAGGTGTTTTGTACACATGTTAACATTTGAGAAGCACCTGTCCAGAACACTTAAACTTGGCTACATTCTGGAATTACCTAAGGGGTCTTGAAAGGTTCTAACATCAGCCCCTTCCCCAAGTATTTAATTGGTCTCCTCCTGACCTGAGCAGGTGTTTGGTTTTTTGGTTTTTTTCTCTGAAGCCCCTAGGTGATGCTAGTCGGCAGCAAAGTTTGAGAACCACCTCACTGGGTTGTGGAATAATGAATGTGTTTACATGTGAGACCTCTGGTTTGTCAGAAGTCTATTTTAATATATGATAGGTACTGGGCATCCATTTGTTCAAAACATATAATGAGACTTGCCCCACATCAGGCACTTGCTGGGTGGAATAAATTAGGCAGCTCTCCTTGCCCTTGGGGAGCTCAGTTTAGTAAGTGACAGCAATAATGCTCCTCAGTGACAGGGTGGAAATGCGTAATGGGGCCCAACGGGGCAAGACTCGGTGGCCAGGTGTCCCTTGGGGGAGATGGATATGGCTTCAGAGATGAAAGATAGATTTTAAAACACATTGTTCTAGCCAGGGACCATCACCTCATGCACTGATAACGGATCAAAATGCAACGGGAGCTGTTATACAAACGAGGTCACCACTCTTTCCATAAATGTTTATAAAGAGAGATTCAGGGAGGAAGGCGTAGAGCCTGACCCTCCGTCATCTCCGCTGCGTGTGGCCTGTACGGTTATTCAGACCTCTCTAATCTCAGCTTATTTCCAAGTAACCTGAACACGGGGATCCCTCATCTCTCTCACGGTTTCTTCTCAGAGTCCTTGTCCCTGTAGGGTTTTTTCCTCATGCCCTTCTCATTCTTCTGTCACTGGACAGAACAGTGATTTTTCTGGATGTGTGAGTTTCTGTATTTGTGGGAATGTATGCATCCAGATAGGAGAGTCAGTACAATATAGATAAATTCTCCCCACTTTTGTTCTAGTAAAAGGGTGGTCTTGAAGACTGATTATAAATAGGAGCAGTGGGTGAGGGGCCTGTAGAGGAGAGGAGAATAAATTGGTCACTTAATGCTGATGAAAAAAAGAATTCTTTTGGAGAGCAAATGAGGTCTTCTGGACATTTCTGCAGGGTGGAATCCATCTTCCTATCCACTTAGTGAAGACTTCATCCTCTGAAAAGTAAAATGTTTTTCATTGCAGTCATTCTTTTAGGCCAGCCCCGATTTATTCTAACTAGTGTGTGGATGGTTGGGCACAGAGAACCACGTTTTGACCTCGAGCTCATGTTAGAAGTCCTAACTAGGTATCAGGGATTTCCCCAAGGCTAGTCGGGACTCTGGCTGCAAGAGGCAGACGCTCGCATGGAGAAGCTTCAATGGCAAAGTAGCCTTTACTAGATCCTTCAGTGCCCTCCCAAGAGAGCGGAGGTGAAACAGGGCTCAGAGGCGCCTGGATCCCGAAACTTGAAACCCAGCGGGCCCCTTGCTTTTCTTTTTTTCGGTTTCTCTTGGTGTATCAGCTCCATCGTCTAAGACCAGCTTCTCCAGGCGACACGGACCGTGGCTTTGACACCTCCTCTAAGGACACATCCTTACATCGTCTGACTCGAGAGGAAACAGTGTCTTCTACTCTAGCTCTACTTAGAAAACAAAACAAACAAAAAAGCAGGGTCGCTTTGGTGGCCGTCCTGTGGTCAGAGTCATAGCATGTCGCGATTGGCTCAGCCCCCATCACCATGGCCGTCTCAGGCCACTGGAGTACAAGACAAGCGTCTGGAAAAAATTAGTCTCTTACCTCAAAAACCTGACACATACAGCAAACCAGCAGCCCTAACAGTGACCGTCAGCGCTGAGCCCTGAGCGTCTCTGAGCCTGGATTTAGCTGCCTGTTCCCCAGAGGCCCCTGTTCCAACATCCCCAGTCAATGTGTTCTTCCATCATTGAAGGAACAGTGCGCCCAGAACATGTCAAGGGTGGAAGGCCTGCGCTGATGGAGAGAGCGAAGAAACGGTCATTTACCCGCCCAGCCCGCCGTCTTTCAATCAAGACCATGCCCGGCTCTGGGCCCGTCTGTGCGTTTCCGCATCAGACTCACCAAGCTGGTGGCGGTGGACGTCGGTGTGCTGAGTTACCGTCGTTTGCTAGGTTGTTCCCCTGGGCCCAAATTTGGAGCCGTGATACTTCGAGTGACCTTGCAGCCGCATCAGAGACACCCCATAGGAATGGAGTTTCCGAACAAAAGCCAGCTTCTCTCTGACAATACCGTGAGCGTCATTCCCTCTGTCATGTCTTTTTTAACTGAAGTGAGAGGAAAAACTGGATGAGAAAGTATTCTTGATCTAGCAGCAAGACCATGTGGTACACCAAAGAAAAACGATGAGTTTATTTCCCTGTTTAAAAGAGCAAGTGGGAGTGACGGGTGCAGGCAGATGTTGGTATTCCATTCACCTGAGGTCCGTATCTGAACACCGAGAGTTTCTATGGTGCCATTTTTCTCACGGTCCAGGGATTTCCCCTTTTTTGATTACTTGACCCCTGGAAAGGAAGGGAAAGCTTTGATTCCAGAAAAAGAGACATTTCTTTCCTTTGGAGTCTCATTCTTTTATCATACCTCTTCAAACATGAGCGACTTCCTCACCAGAATTTTTCCAATGTGAAAATAAGCCAGACAGAGCTTCTCTTTGGTAATTTGAACACAAAAGGGTATCTGATCTTCAAGCAAGCAGTCTGTCTTCACACACACACACACACACACACACCCACACCCACACACACACCCACCCACCCACCCAAAATGGGGCTATACCAGGAGATACCTATTTTGTAAAATAAAGCAGGACCAGCTGCCATCTGCTAGATAAGTTTCAGTTGCTCAGGAAAACATGTGCGGGGACTTGGAATGCCATCCTACTTGTCCACACCCTTTTCGACCTCATTAAAGTGGCAGCTCTGATTACTGTCATCAGCACTGCCTGACTCCTCATGCTTGGTCTTCGCCTGCAATGCCGGGCCCATGGCTTGCTTGCCTTGACTTGCCTGCCAAGACCTAGTTTGCTCTTTGATCCAGAAAATGAAAAACCAGTCTGCATGTACACAAGGCTGGAGGAGGCCCAGAGAGGACAGAGGCTCAGGAATTTGGGCGACGCCAGCAAGAATGGATAGCCAATGCCTAGCACATAGTAGGGGCTCAATGAAAGAGAACCTCATTCTCTGCATCACTGCCTAAGGAAGCTCCCAAGATGCACCAGGCCTCGTGATCGCTAAAGTCTGTTCTAAGCCTGAAGATCTTTCAATATGGATGAACAAATGCCTGCAGCCAAATAATATCCTCTAAAGCAGAACAGCTATGTGCTACAAAGCGATATTACAACATGGTTATCCGTCCATACAGTTTTTTAAAATACAGTCTGCACATGCGCCTCAAAGTGTGAGGTGTGAGATATTAACTTGACCTGGTGTTTCCTTGAGATGACAAGCTGTTTGCCTCTGATAAAGATACAAGGAGCGGTAGAACGGGAGATGCTGCCACTGTCCAGCTCTCAGCTTCTTTAAATTCCTTGATTATTATAATTTCTGTCAAAATTACATTTCCTCAACCTAAGCTCAGAAAAAGGAGAATGTTACCTTTCAGGCGATCGTCCTAAGGAGAAATATGTAGTGTTTCTTTTTCTAGTTAGGGACTTGTTTAAATTATTTCGTTAAGTTAAAATTTTGTTCATAAATACCAGCCCTCAGAGACGTGACCACTCCTCTAGTTGGCATCACAGAAACAATCAACCCAAGAGTAGATTTGTCCTCTTAACTCCCAAGGACTGGGAAAGTGGGGGGAATTGAATCCAGGAAGTTGAGGCCCAAATGATTCTGACTCTAACCATCCAGGTATTGGTCTTCGTGCCTCTACCAGAGCAGTCTATGCAGCCTTAGGTGGTTAGTACAGCCTAACATAGGCCCAAAAAAAAAAAAAAAAAAGCATTATTGAGCAAAGTAAAACTATAGGAATGAAAGATGTTAAAGGTGGTGTCACAAAAATTACATCGTGGCAGTGGAATTGAGGAAAGAACATTCAGTTACAAAGAAGCTTTTCTTATTGTGAAGGTGGTTTTTCAAATGTTCTAAAATGTTCACAGTTCTGCTTCCAGAACAGTGACTTCCTGTTATTCCATGGCCTCTATCCAGACTGTCTTCCGGAACCTTTCCCCCTTGGCCATTCCAAACTCCTCGCTACCCAGGGCCCTTTCCACTTTATCTCTAGTCTCCCCCCAACCCCCGGCCCGAGGTCTTTATCTCCTATCACTTCCATACTTTTAATCCTGCATATTAAATCATGACAAGCAGCTCTTTATTTGCCAAGGAAAATATCATTGTTTCCTATTTTGAAAGTTAAATACCATCCCATTTTCTTTCAAATGCCATAGCTGTAACCCAACTTTAGTATAAACCATTTTGTACTCATGATACAAAACCTTAGGGATTTACCTATTGTGCACAACATAGAAAAGGGGTGTTTCATTTTTTATTTGCATTGGAGCTATTTCTTTGAATTTCTTTGTTTTCATAGAATTCCATCACAAAATTTTTAGATTTTTACAACAGTATCAAGGAATAGGAAAATTTTTTCATCGTGGTCTCAATCAATCACTACTTGCTATTATTTCAGCTGTTGAAATGAAACTATCTGCCCACAAGTATGGTTATAAGTTAAAGATATTATTTTACTTCTAACATTTCAAGCAGTTCTTTGCTATTTTTTAGCTGTTTGCTATTTGTTCTAACCAAGAGTTCCACATCTCATTAACTGGGTTGGTCATAGTTAAAAATACAAATAGAATTACTGAATATAAATCATTTTCATACCCAAGGACTTTAAAAACCCTCTAAAGGGTATTTTCTTAATGTAATCCTCCGGTAAGTTGTTTGTGATAAATTGAATTAAAATTTCAAATGTGGTGAAAAACACAGAATGGATGATAAGTTAGTCATTAGAAACTGTCCGATGGAATAAAAGCGGGAAATTTGAGACCCTTAGTATTCGAAATTAAAACTCAAGTCTGGAACTTTATTCTATGTTGCCAGATCCACACTAGCAGAGTGAAGAGAAAAACTGAGACAATTATCCACATAATTCAGACAAAAAATTAAGATCCAAACCCAAACAGTTTTGCCTAAATAATCTTGTGTTTGAATATTTTTTTGCCTGAATTGTTTGTCTCAGTTTGCTGCTTCATTTTGTTAGGCTAGATCATTACTAAAAATTATTTTTATAAAAGGTAAAAAGACCATCTTTTTTTTTCAACTTGGATCTTGTACTTAGTGTATTCATATTTGAGAGCTAACTTATCAGAAGTTCTTCAATCCCATGGCCCTTAAAAGTTTTGCATTTTTTTCTGAAGCAATATAAAAAATGCTTATGGTGTGTATGCAAGCTGCTGTTTTAATTAACTTTCCTGAATTTCAAACATCTATATTTTACTCTCTTATATGCTTTTAACTAAGGTATAGTAGATGCATTTTTGCTTCAATACTAATTTAAGGTGTAATATTCATTTCTTTAGAGAACATTTTTGTTGTTGTGCATGCCTAGTGTTTTGTACGTTGTATATTGCATTCAGAATATTTTTTTCCTTCTCACCTATCCACAATGCAATGCCGTTCCCATGATGCACCTCTGCTTGCTGTTTACCTGTATGTTAATTCGCTTGAATCCCATTGGCCCACTGCCATCATGTGCTCGCTGCCTGTTATTAAAAGACTCAGTCGACTGCCAAAGCAATGAAGCGACCTCTCGAAGCATCTGTAGACCTGGTACTTTGACCTTTCACCTTTCGCTTTGCATGTAGCTTTTCAGAAAACCATCTGAGATTTGTATTACTTGTAAAGTATTGGTTGCAAACAATCTTATTATTAATTAATGAAAAAAAATCAATAAGGTGTTTAGCCATCTTGTTGTCCCATGTGATGTATGAAATGAATTAATCCTAACAAATTTTAATACCTTTCCCAAAAGAGTGAAGCAAATTTAAATTACTTGGCTCGGAAAATGCTCAGTATAATTCTAATTAACCTTTAAATTCAAGAAATTGCCATTTAGTTAGAGAAAAGAATAGGTATTAATAATAACACAAATGCTTCTCCCCCACCCCTTAGAATAGTTTAACTCATTTTAAAAGCTCAAGTCATTTTTGTTGTTGTTGCTTGAGAGTTTTTCTTTTCCGTAGTTAAGATGCTACCGTTTTGGGTTACAGAAATCATGCTTTCGCTCTCAATAACAAATTCTCACTCATTCGACATTGCCGCTGTTTAAATTTAAGGTGCATGGCAGAGGCATCTCCTTAGCTGTCGTTTTAAAAAAGAATGTTGCAATTGGTGATCTCTGTGGACACGGAAGCTGGGTGTAACTTTGAGTTATACATGTCTTATCCGATTCTTCACTTACAGGCCTTTCCTCCTGGTGCTCTTCATCCTTTACCAAAGAGACAAGCACTTGAAAAAAGCAACGGTGCCAGCACCGTCTTTAATCCCAGCGTCTTGCACTACCAGCAGGCTCTCACCAGTGCTCAGCTGCAGCAACACACGGCGTTTATTCCAACAGGTACGTGCCTGACCGTCCCAAGTCCTGTGTCCGTGTGCCCTCCGGTCATGTGCTTTCTTCTCATTCCTTTAAGCTGTTTGGTGGCATCTAGTTTGCTTTGAAAGGTACGATAAATACAGCCTGAAACTCATCACTGTCCTAGCTGTCTAGGTAAATTTACCTTGCTTGGAATGAGAGCTAAAGACGGCTAGGATTCTAAAGCCAAATATTTTACAGAGTTAAGTGACAGACGGAACACACGAGGAGCAAATAGCAGTTAGGGCTTTTGGTTTCTTGCATTTACACATGCTGTGTAAAACTGTTTATGTAAATAAGACCTTTTATGTGTGACAATTGAAATTTGTCATTAACCCTGAATGACCTAAAAATAGCAAGTCCAGTAAATACTAACCTTTTTTTTCCTATTCCTATTTAGAGCACTAAAAAAACAAGGCTATTCAAATTAAAGCAATCCTCTACTCATATTTTTACATCCATTCTTTCTCTTTCACCATCCTTCTCGACCTCCACCAAGTTCACAAATATAGAGAACTCTTATCCTCAGTTTCTGAGCCAATGCCTGATAATATTAGGTGCTGAGGTGCTCTAACTCTGTCATTCCACTAAGCAATGAAATCCATTAATCATAGAATCCTAAAGGTTAAAGGATTTGTAGTGATCTCCTCGTCTCACTGATTGTTTTACAGATGAGAAAGCTGAGGCCCCCTAAATGCGAAGTGACTTCCCAAGGTGGCACTGCTAATGCGAAAAAAGGCTTAGAACCCAATTTCCTTGTGACCAGTTTGATTTACATGACATGACACCAGCCAGCCTCCCTTCATGGAGGCCACAAAGTCCGCCTCTAGAGTGCGGCCTAAAACATCAGATAAAAGGGAAGAAGCAGAAGTGCGAGGCACGCCGGCCTTCCTCCATTTCGTTACCCACCTCCCTGACCCCAGACCCACACACACCACATACAAACACGAAGAGTCACTATCAAAGGGTTTCGACTTTGTAGTCTTTGCCAAAAGCAGGAATGATATTTGCAGAAGAAATAAAATTGGCTAGGGTATCAAAAAACAAGAACAAAAAACTGAGGAGTGACTTAGGTCTTAGTGAGGAGACTGTCCATTGAGTTCTTAGCTTGAAGTCGGAATTTTCATCCCATGACAGAGGCTCGACAGTCAGTGTGAATAACAGTTTTATCAAAAAGAGCACACTGACTCCAGTCCGCAAGGTTGGACTTTTCAGTCAAGTAGCAAATCGGGAATTAACATAGGAGGGTGTTGAATAAATATTTCTATTGTATTCTTTAGATAAAATCTATACTTTGAAATGAATCATGAACCTCTTAACATCATTTATTGTAGTAAAAATATAAATGACATTAGTAAAGTAGTTCTCTGTATTTAGTTTTCTTATTTTAGTTCTGCTCTTCTCTTACATAAACTCAGAGGCTTGTAGAGTGAGTCTCTAAATGCATACTTATTGGCGTTCCCATCATGGTGCAGCAGAAATGAATCCGACTAGGAACCATGAGCTTGTGGGTTCGATCCCTGGCCTTGCTCAGTGGTTTAAGGATCCAGCATTGCCGTGAGCTGTGCTGTAGGTCGCAGACGCTGCTGGGATCCTGCATTGCTATGGCTGTGGTATAGGCCCACAGCTGTAGCTGCAATTCGACCCCTAGCCTGGGAACCTCCATATGCCGCAGATGCGGCCCTAAAAAGATTAAAAAATAAAAATAAAAATGAAAAAAATAAATCAGTGCTTATTGGGGCTTCACTCTTGTACAACCTTAATTAGTGACATTTCAGTGAAGTCATAGCACAGCAGTAATTGTACTGGTAATCCACTTGATATAACATGTTTATAAAATAATTACTAGAAGGTGAACTCATCTCAGTGTCCTGTGTGATTTCTACAAGTGTCTTATTTTATAGACCTTGTCACTAGATATTTAAAGAGAAGAAAATTGTGGGAGAATATACTGAGGGGAAAAACACAACAGGACAAGTCTGTTTCTGAAGACTGGGGGTAACGCCACTAGCATTTCCTGTGAGCGCCTCCAAAACCTGGAGCTGAGCCGTGCAAAGACAAGGCCTCTGACGCATATTTAACACTTCAGTTCAATAATGACTGATTCGCTAAATCACTGAAAGAATTCTCGCTGAAAAATATTCCACCTGGCAACCATTTAAAGATTTCCAAAGCAGGAATGAATAACATTCCTTTTGCCGTGACCCGATTAGAGTTGATGAAATGCGCTGTTATCTCGGACCCAAAGGCTGGACCAGCCGCTGTGGTTGTGCACTTCCGCCCTCTGCTGGACTCATTAAGAACTGTTCCAGTGTGTCCTGCAACCCTCTACTGAGGGGCTTTGGGAGCAGAAAAGTGGGTCCTAGCCCTTAATTCTGTGGATGAGAAGTGTTTCCGTGTTTACCATGATGTAAACATCATAGTGAGCAAACATGTGGATCTCATGCTCTGAAGTGGTATTTCAATTTCTAATAAGTTTTCACATGTTTCTCTTAAACAATGAAAGAAAATACGTTCATCAAAAGAAAATTAGCATAACCGTTCCCTCACTTAAATCCATAATAGAAAGTCCAGTTTTATTTTGGCTCCAGTTTTTATTTCAGGCTTTCTCATAAGCCACATTTTCAGCTTAATTTAAAATGATATGTTAACAATCAATCGTTGTTTGAAACCCTGCAGATGAAGTGATGACGTTCAAAAATAATTTTTTAAATTGGTAGATGATGGGCTTACTGGCTTTGAAGTGAAAGGTTTTGATTTTCCTATAAATGCTTTACATTAGCAATTATCATAAATATGAAACAAAAAATATTTTCTGTTCTCCTGGAAGTAGTTACCATTTATTAAAAGGCCTTTCATAGAGAAGTTTTTGACATGCTACTAAAATTCTCCCATTGACACAATGCACCTTTGGATTTTAGGAGTTCTACCTCCAGGCTGTGGAGTTATTAATAAAAAATATTATGCAAAATATGGGATTCTTCTCCAAAACCCTACTAATATAATTATCACCCTGGTTGATGCCCTAACACATTTGCAGTGGGTGGGAATTTTCCTTTTTTGATAGGAATTATTTTAACCTAGTAGTTATACTTTTTCTTTGCTATGTTAGGAAAGTGGCAAAAACCACACACGTCCAAAAATAGCAGTATAATGATTCTTGGCATCTCTCTGACAGGTTTATTCCGAGTTACTGTAAGTGTTGGTAGAGACATCATCTCATCATTCTTCAAGAGCGCTCCACCAGTGGCAGGCAGGGTCACTGGCGTTTTGCAGATGGGAAAACTGAGGCTGTCCCTATGCTGCAAAGTGGAATATGTAATTCATGGGATTGTCTAGATGATTCTGACTCACGGAGTCGAGAGGTGAAAGACTTGTGCAGCTGCAGCAGAAAACACTTGGGAAGTCTTCGTTGATAGAATTAGTGCTTTAGTGAACTGCTTCTGTCAGTCAGAGCTAAGACAACCCACTGACTCCCTCCTTGGTTTATTTCTTTATATTGGAAATACAGAATGAGGAGAACCAGAAAGTGTAGCACAAATATTGCCTAATGATCAGAAACTGTCCGGTCATCACACACCATGGTGAACGATTTGTCAGTATTTCGTGAAAAGTAAATCTGTATAACCCCAGCAAATTGTATTTATCCCAATTTAGCAAGCAGTTCTTGAAAACATAGTCTGTTTGGGGCTCTAAAGCCAGTGCAGGGATACGAAGGAGTCGAGAACAAGGTGGAAACTGAACAGTGCAGAGCACGAAGGGCTGCCTTAGGGAGTGGGCGCAGTTACTCCGGAGCAAAGGAGAAAGAAGCAGCGGATTTGGCCCTTGGATGTGCCCAAGGTGGTGGAGACAAAGGATGTGGAGAAAGAAGGACTTTCCAAAGGAGGAGAGAATTGCTTAGGGCTTTGAAAGGGAAATTTTACTTGGGATGGGAGGTGGAGAGAGCATCGCGGGCAGGGGGAGCGGCGTGGACCAGGAAGGGCACTTGAGGGGTAGCAAGTCACCTGCTGTAGCTCTGGTATAAAGTACTGAAGGGGGGGGGGGAGGGATGAGAGTGGGAGGAAAAGGCAGAACGAGGCTTAAAAAGAAGTTCAGGACCAGAATCTGGAGTTGAGATCACC
Source organism: Sus scrofa (assembly GCF_054392235.1). NCBI lineage: Eukaryota > Metazoa > Chordata > Mammalia > Artiodactyla > Suidae > Sus > Sus scrofa. The sequence continues at coordinate 73,835,585 of NC_139393.1, forward strand.
ACACACTGCCAATATTATGTGTTTCCAACATTCACGTCACTTTTAGGACACAGGAGATGTTTATCGCATTAATTCGATCGAGCATTTCAGCCACCTGCTGAACTGAAGCCAAAGGTCCTGACCAATCCTGGTCCAGGGTGGCTGCAGGAGCTGCTGTTAAGGGTTCGCGCAACCCAGGGACATTCACATGTGTCCGAGAAAGGAAAGTGCCCCAAGAAAGCCCATCCACATTGGAATGCGAGAAAATAACATGGAATTTTTATAGGCACAACTTTAAATCCAGCCATGGTTGACTTTAAAATGAAATCAGTCACAAACGGGGTAACTTTAAGACATTTTAGGAACAAAACCCACTGCTCCCAACACACTGTCACCAGTGGCTGAGAACATTCACTCGACTGACTACCTACTCTGTGCTCCATGGACAGAGGCAGACGTGAACCTGCCCTCCCAGAGTTTCCAGTGGAGGAGACGTGGATGTTCAATAAATGCCATGTCGTAGATAATTCTGCGTGAGTAAAGCGAATGACAAAGTGAAGAGTTCAGTAAGGCTTAAAAGAGGAAACTGAGTTAGGTAGCGTGCGGAGGTAGGTAAAAAAACAATTGAATAGTTGTTTAGAGACTCGACCTGTACCTCGAGAGCTGGAAAAGGCAGAGTGGGGTAACGATGCTGGTGGGCAAAGGGGACAGCTTGTGGAAGCACAGGAGTAGGAGCAAAGCGTGATGGGTTTGGTCCGGAGATACGGAAGGCTCATCCGTCTGGAGCTGGGTGCCGGGGGAGAGGAGCATAGATCAGTTGGGAAGATTGTCAGAGACAGGCCGTGGGGACCTTTATCCTAAAAGCAATGAGAAGGCAAGGAGTCTTTTCCAGAGGATAAGTGAACTCATCTGTTTCGGGGAAGGTCTACCCCACGAGCAGAGTGGAGAATGGACTAAAGGTGAGGCAGGAGGATAAAGGAAGCAGGAAGTGAAGATGCTGCTGCCTCGCCAAGCCCAGACATCAGGGTGGTCACAACGTGAGACTCAGCAGCAGAGATGGACCGATAGACAAATGCAAGATGCATTTTAGAAGCAGAGTTGCTTTGTCGTACTGGTGCCCTGGACCAGGGAATTTTACAAGGGAAAGTGGTGTCAGGGAGAACTTTCGAATTAGGCTAGAGCTGCTCCGTCAGTGGTGATGGCCACCTGGAAGACGGTGATGTCTTTCCTTCCTGAAGTGGAGAAACATTCTGTGGGAAAGAGCAGGGCTTGGGTATGTTACATTTGAGATGCTTGTGAGACAGCCAGGTAGAAAACCAGAGAAGCAGCTACGCAGAAATTCCTGGAGCTTACAGGAGCGATCTGGGCAGGATAAATGAATGTGGAAGCTTTGAGCTCGTAGATAGTATTTAAATCCTAGATTGAATGAGACCATGGAGTGAATGATATACTAGAAGAAAAGTAAGAGTAGATGAAAAGGAACCAGACCGAGCCCTAAAAAACTCCAGTATATAGAGATACAGAGTGTGTGTGTGTGTGTGTGTGTGTGTGTGTGTGTGTGTGTGTATCTGTTGACAGAAAATCCAAGGAAAAAGAGTGATTTATTATGGAGAGAATAGCCAAGTGCTAAATGTTACCATGACTCAGGAGATTAGATGAAGATGGAAAGCCTCCTACGGATTACAGAAATATGAAGGTCTTTGATGACAGTAGCAATTTGAGCGGAGAGGTGAAAATGAAAGTCAAATTGGAGAGGATGGAAGAATAAATGAGGGCAAGGAAGTGAAAATTTGTGTGTGGCTAACTTTCCAGAAGTTTGATATTGAAGATTAGAAAGCTAAGGCCGGGAGTTCCTTGTGGCGCAGTGGAAACAAAACCAACTAGTATCCATGAGGACACAGATTCAATCCCTGGCCTCACTCAGTGGGTTAAGGACCTGGCATTGCTGTGGGCTGCAGTGTAGGTCACAGACATGGCTCGAATCCACCATTGCTGTGGCTGTGGTGTAGGCCGGCAGCTGCACCTCCAATTCGACCCCTAGCCTGGAACTTCTATATGCCATGGGTGCAGCCCCCCAACAAATAAGGAGAAAGATAGGGTGTTGTGAATGGGATTTGGAAGTACTTGCGTGTGTGTTTTCGGTTGGCTCTGGTAGCACAAAGGTTCTGAAGCACCCAGGAGTAGGAGCCCAGACTAGCTAGCTGACTAGTTAACGTTTGCCTGATCAAAATGCAGATCATGCAAAAAGCCCCCCTCCAGTGCGACTAGTTCAGCAGAGAGAATAAAGACCTACACCTCTCAGATTCCTCATCGAGAACCTCAGAAGGCAGTTCTAAAGCCCTAAGTGGGGACACCTACCCTCAATACAAACGAATTCTCTGGCACCCACATGACACCCAATCTTTAGTTATCTACATCCTTATGTTACCATGATTTTCACTCTAAGGAGCTGAAGCAGAAGTAGATAATGCCTTTCAATAAGGTTCTTTTTTTCAGTGTTCTACCACATACGTAGAGTCTGTCAGGTTCCTGATTCAAGTACATTAATAAGACTATGCCCAGGTACGGCAGCTATTCCCAAGGAAGCGCTGAAATCCTCCCTGCCTCTCTTCCCCTGCCCCAGTCCCTAGACACCAGCTTCAGATTTCCGAGGAGTTTTGCCAGAGGTCCCCCTCAGGGATCACCTAGTAGCAGTCATAACAAAAGCCCTCACCCCAGTTCTGCCCCAGCCCCAATTCTGCACTGTTTTGCCTCTGTGGTATGAATTGCTAGTCACCATGCCTGTATCATAATGAATCTCGTAGCAGAAAACAGGACACGCACACACACACCCACACACACACACACACCCACCCACCCACACACACACACACACAGGTCATTTCTTAATAGGAACCTCAGTCTTTCTGCATTGGGGGCTTTTAAACAGTCATCTAAAATTCACCTGACCTGCACCCCTTTGATTTGGAGGATACGGCATCTTAATTGCTGTTTTTATTTTCATGGTTTTGCTGATAACGAAACATTTTACAACCAAAAAACAAGCGAACTTTTAATGCAATAAGGTCAGTGTGATCTAGTGAATACAGAACCTGACCTGGATTTAGGAACAGAATTCTATTTCTAGCCTTACCCTTGACTCCCACCATGCATGACCTTGGAGTAGTTACTATGCCTCAGATTTTTCATCTGTAAAATACCCACTTCCTACCTCGGAGGATGAACTTGAGAATGTCTGTAAGATACTGTGTGGTCTTAGAGGAAGGAGACGGCTGCATTATCACATGTCATTCTTATTAGAATCATGTTGATGGCTGTGAACCAAAAGTGTGAAAAGCAGTCTAAGGAGTGAACGCTGAATAATATTGGCTTAAAATAAGTCAGATATATTTGTGTCCGCACTGAAAATGTGAATGACTCTAAAAGACTGTTCACTAACCCTACTTATTTCTGGTTGTGCTTCAATCTCACTTTGAATGTTAACTCTAAACCGCTAACCTGTTTCTTTCCCTTTATCCACTTTTTTTCCACCTACCATTGCATGACATGCAGGGTCAGTTTTGTGCATGACACCCGCTACCAGTATTGGTAGGTTCCAACCTTTTTTATTTGTCTTTTTGATTATGTACAATCGCTTCACTTGCTTGAGACTGATTTCAGAGATGGTAGAAATGCCGTAGGAACTGGTAGATCTGAAGGCTTATTTGGCTTTAGAGTTAACGTATGGGGCTTAAAATGTCCTTGTCTATTTAAGAGGATGACCGTTTTCATGTGACTAGAACAACCACTACGAAACCTAAAACCGCAGTTACCAGTCTGTGTTTAATGATCTGTATTTTGTTTCTCTTTAGAGTTTAAACCATTTAGCATAAGAAAAAAAACCAGAAAGCTTCCTTTATCAGAGAGGCAGGCTAATTTCATCAGTGTTTTAAAGTTTCATGTGGTGTGCCTTTATCTCCTCTTTGCTGTGTGTTAGAGTTATCAGAGTTTCCCAGAAGTATTGATTTTTTAAAAGAATATAAACGGATGTATTTTGAAAACAAATGTCTCACCTGCCTTGCTTTATTACCCTTTTTAACTTGGTGTTGATTTATTCGTATCCCACCAGCCCCTTAGAGGTTACCTGTTCATAGCACTGACACAGTTGTCCCCACCTTCCCCAGTGCCTCGGAACAGACGTCTGTCTTAAAGACGCATGGATTGGTTCCATTTAGAGTGAAGAAAAACAAACACTGGCAAAATGTGTCTGGCTATTTCATAGTGACTGAGTGAGAAGTTACATCAAGGCCGTGGTTTTTGCTCCACTCTTTTTAAAACCACAGTCCCCAGTAATTCCAGTTGGAACAGGCAGCCCCAAATTGACCCCCCCCCATTCAATTTAACTGCCCTTACTTCCAAGAAAATTCTAACCCAAAGTAAGCCTACATGTTGAGCCTCTGATGTTTTAGGATGATGACCAAAAGTGAATATTACATATTCTTACTTTGTTGGGACATCACATGTCACCTTTTTAGAAGCACCCTTTCTCATGGGCACCATAGACTCTGAATTGGGAATGGATCTGTTGGTAGAAGGAAAATGTTTATAAATAAATACATCAACCAAAGTAATCTGCTTTGGCCTTTCTGGGAATCACTGATTATGTTTTAAAACTTCCTTTAATTGTACTTGTAATAAGCTATTTTCCCTTTTTTATTTCTCTCCCATGCTTCCTTGCTTTGCATTGTGATTGCATGCCATCTGCTGGTTTAACCCATGATGGCTTGCTGCTGATATTCACCATGCCAAAATACCACTTCTATTACCATAATGCTACACCCTCCTGTTCATTGCTCCCATGGTTCCCCTCCTGAAAGTACCCATGATGCACAGCGCTACGTCAGCCACTGTCTCTGCAGCAACAACTCCTGCAACAAGTGTCCCCTTCGCAGCAACAGCCACAGCCAATCAGGTTTGCTCCTTTTAAAGCTTTCTTTCACAAATCCCGAACTCTAAATGAGTGCTGATATTTAAAAAAAAAATTCTCGGTGAGAATTTTTTTTTCATGTTTATCCATCAAATTTTATTTTTTTGATGAGTTTATAGCCAGCATTTATGGACAGGTTGCACTTATTTAGAGTTAACATTTACTGCAAATAATGATGTAGCTATGTTTTGTGTTGCACTGTTTGTTTTCGTACCTAATATTGTGTAATTAACCTGACAGGCTTAAATTCCTTTTAGTACAGCAGTATGTATCCAGTGGTTTGTGACTTGCCACAGAAAAGCCATAAAAACACGCCCGGGGGTGCTTCAAAACTGGCTCTATTTTGAATCAGTTCACGCAGACCCTCGTGTCTGTTGTGGAGGAAAAGAAAATTCTCCGCTTAGGAAAGTCTCTCCTTTTTCCTTGGTGGCAAATTTGAGGGCCGAGCGGTTCTTGTCAACATTTTCCCTTTGCGGGTCCCACGTGCTCCCAGACTCGCTCGGATCCCACTGTATAATCTGTTCAGAAACTGGCCTAAGAGCCAGACCGTTACTGCAAGAGGACTGCCAGGCCACCGAGTTCACAAAGGCTGGATATAACTGATGAGGGGCGTTTGAGTCCTTTGGATGAATGCATGTGCCAGTAAGACCGTGGATGGCCCATGTCTCCACGAGGGCCGGTTGGTGGTGTCCCACTCTGTTGTCACAGGCTGACTGTAACCCTAACCCCAGCCAACCGGCTTGCAAACATGTGCTCCTGTCACAGGAGAGGACTCGGAGCATAAACCCTCAGCTCACCCAGAAATCACCTTATTGCGCATGCCCTCCCTTCACAGAAGAGCAGTTTTGCTTTTGGTGTTAGTTAGCATAGTTTGTTTTTTAGTCAAATCAACTGTACTAATACCAGATGACAAGATATACACAGCAGGAGGCTGGAGAGAAGGAAGGTCTTTTGGAGACACTCGGAAGAATCATGTCTGGGCATAAATGGCAGATTCCAGCGAGTTCCCGTTGTGGCTCAGTGGTAACGAACCTGACTAGCATCTATGAGGACGCCGGTTCGATCCCTGGCCTCGCTCAGGAAATATAAACACATACTTTATAGTTTTCAGTGGGTTAAGTATCTGGCATTGCTGTGAGCTGCGGTGTAGGTTGCAGATGCGGTGTGGCTGTGGTGCAGGCTGGCAGCTGCAGCTGCAATTCAACCCCTAGCCTGGGGACTTCCATATGCTGAGGGTGCAGCCCTAAAGAGCCACAAAAAGAGAAAGAATGGGGGTGGGGGGAGAGAGAGAGAGAGAGAAAGGAAGGAAGGAGGAAAGACAGAAAGGGCAGATGCCAGACTGCATTGTGCAGGTGGGAAGGGCTGATTCATGCATCTTTCCCTGCTCTAGTGAAGAAGTGATTCCAGAGCTACAGGTTTCATCACTGAAAAGATAGGGGTGAGTGCACTTGGAGGAAGGGGTGTAAATGCGTAAAATCCCACGAGCTCCTCCTGTGCCTGCAGAATTGTGGTAAAGCGGAAAAGAACGAGGTGGGGGGTGGGGGGGTGCGGAGAGGCAGTCAGAGGCTACATGACCTGTTGCTCAGTGCTTCACCGGCCCCCTCACTGTGCCAGCTTCCCTCTTAGGAAGGCTGACCCAGCGTCCAAGCAGACATAACAAAGAACAGCAAATGTGTTTCTCAGCTGGGAGGGGATTTTTTTTTAATGATGGGATGGGAGAAGGGAGAAGCAGTGTTCATCCTTCCATTATTTGGCTCTTTTCACTGGGTCATTCCTAGTCCAGGAAACTGGAAATGCTTCTTTGTGTCTAAGTCCTGCCTTCCTTTTGTGATTTTTTTAAAACAGATTTTCTGTTAAGAAGTCCCTTGGTAAGAAAGTAAGTTTGAGGTGGAATGTAACATTTGTTACAGTGGAATTAAGCCTTCATACTTTAATGGCAAGGTAACCACTTCTAATACAGAATACTCTTTCCTGTTAATGGAAGGGAAGTCAAGATTTATAGCTTTCAGATAAATTCCTTTTTAATGATAAGTTCTCGACCATGTGTCGTAAGTGTTTTTCCAGCCTGGTGATTTTTTTGGCTCCATCTCAGAAAAAAACAGAGATTGCATACATGAATGTAGGTTTATGTTTGTGTGTAGGGGGTCAGAGGCAGGAAGCATAGACGATTCAGAAGCTAAAATCTCTCTCTCTCTCTCTCTTTTTTGGCTTTTTAAGGCCGCACTTGCGGCATATGGAAGTTCCCAGGCTAGGGGTTGAACAGGAGCTGTAGCCACCGGCTTACACCACAGCCACAGCAACGTGGGATCCAAGCCGTGTCTGCAACCTACACCACAGCTCATAGCAACACCGGATCCTTAACCCACTGAACGAGGCCAGGGATCAAACCTGCATCCTCATGGGTCCTAGTCAGGTTCATTAACTGCTGAGCCATGAAGGGAACTCCCTAAAATATATCTCTTTACAGCTGAGTGTGATTGGTAAAGGAACTAACAAGTTAACTTCAGTTAAATACAAAGAAGGGGAATTACAGGAGTACCTGAGAGTAGCTTCAGGGACCCTAGATTCGGCATCTTGCAGTTTTCCGGCTGTAGTCATTGCTGGACAGGGTTTCAATGATAAGGAAGAGAAATCCTTTAGCAGCTCTTGATGGGGGTCTGCTTACACAGAAAAAGAGCAGAAAAAGAAACAGTGGTAAACATACATTTTCAGATAGGATATTCTTAATGTCTTTTCAACAAGTTTCAAAGAGCAAAGCAGCTGCAAAGAACTTGGAAATTCTTTTAGTGCCCAGGAATTCCGAATTCAGAGATTTCTGATGACTGCAAAATGACAGCTTTCCATCCTGTTGCCAGTTTACCTTTTAAACTCACACGGGGTCATATCCGTGTGAATTACATGTCGTTTAAACCAGATGGGTCTGTTTCCCCCGTTGTGGAAGGAAGCCTAGAACTAGATGGCCTCCAGCCTCCCTTCCAGTTCTAAGGCTCAACAAACCTGTGGTTCCTCAGCTGCCATCCTGGGCCCAAAGCCTCTGCTCAAGGTAATGAACAGGATAGGAAGCGGTGCTGGTGATTTCAGAGTTCTGGGAAGGCTCGCACCCTCCCTCCTTGCCATCCCTGAGCCATCTGTCTTTACCACACAGTGCGGAAGGCTTCTGCCAGTTTTCCAGTTCATTTGATCAGTTTAGACCGTCAGTGCAGATAGTTCAAATCTCATAGGTATCTGCAATTAGATAAGTCATTCATAGAAGGAAGAAGACGGACCGAAACTCCCATGACAGCTCCTCCAGTCCAGTGTTCTGTTTCGTGTTACCCCCATGGTAAGTCAGGATGAACAGGCAACAGATCTGTAAGGTCTACCCTCAGGGCTTAATCAAGGCATCAGCAATGAAAGTTTTAACTGAACTTAGACTTGCAGCTTGAGATTAAATGACGACAAAAATCCAAATACTTTGGGGAAATAGAAGATAATTTTTGGTTATTTAGCTCTAGAGGTAGAGATAAGCAAAAATACAATATAAACTAATTTACTAACAGCTATTTCTGATTTCAGGTGAGGTCTTTGGGCCTTAATACACAAATTATACCTAATAATAATATTATTATTATTTAAAAACTACTTATATGTGCAAGATACTATTCTAAATGGTTTCTCTCTCATATATTACATATTATATACCATATATATTTTATATCATGTGAGAAGGCCTATATATGTAGAAGATACGTTCACTTAACCCTTAAAACAGTATTATGATTATTGTCATCCCCAATTTATAGATGGTAAAACCGAGACAAAGGTTAGCTCCCTTAGCTAACCTTTAATAAACATCTAATGAACGGTGGTGCTGGAATATGAACCCAGGCAGTTTGATTTCAGAGGCCTTGCACTAAACCATCATGCTACACTGCCTCGCTCTATGATTATAAATAAGTGAAAGTCACTTCTTCCACAAATAAAACTATTTTTAAAGTGAAACCCAATAGCAGCAAGCTCTATTGCTTTCAGGGAAAATGGAGCCCTGCTAATGCAGCTCAAACTAAGGTGAGTCCTAAGCTGGGAAGATGAACTGAATCTGAGCAGAGATGCAAGCAGGTTATCTAAGAGCCAGGTCATGTTTAGGAACCATGTACAGAGCTGAGGTATCGTGTATTAATTAGTGTATAACCACTGGTTACTCTTCTGTGTAATGTTACCATCAGTGAGTAGACTGAAAATTATGAATAATTTCTATACAAGTTAGATGAGAACTAAGGTGAGAAGTAAAAAAGGATTAGCCCTTAGTCCTAGTGAAGCAGGTTCTTGGGCTTCTTTTGTGTGAAGCATGGCCTTAGACGTTACTCCCAGGCTCTGCCAGTGACCTCACAAGTAGCTTGGAGACAAGGGGAATCAGAAATGAAGATGAGGGTACCAGAGAAGCCAGTCAGTTTCAGCCCATCCCGGAAGGCCGGGATGTCTAAGTTTACAGATGCCTATTCTGAAGCCAGTTGAGAGTGTCCATTAAAAGAGGTGCGGTCAACCGCTTAGTGTATGGATTACCTAGTATTAGTCATATTATAAGAGGTTTTATTTAATGAAACGAGAGTGCAAATTGAAATCCCTCTAACTTGAATTATTGTGGTATTTATCCTGTCATCGCTTTATTATTTTTATTTCAAAACTACATTCTAGGAGTTCCCCTTATGGCTCAGTGGTAACAAACCTGACTAGTATCCGTGAGGACTTGGGTTGATCCCTGGCCCCACTCAGTGGGTAAAGGATCGGCCTTGCTGTGAGCTGTGGTGTAGGTCGCAGATGTGGCTCGGATCTAGTGTTGCTGTGGCTGTGGTGTAGGCCAGCAGCTGCAGCTCTGATTCAGCCCCCTACCCTGGGAACTTCCATATGCAGTGGGTGCGGCCTTTAAAAACAAACAAACAAAAAACTAACAAAAAAGCTATATTCTGTTTCAAAAAGGGAGAGAATAATTTCCAAGTAAATATGTTTTAAATCTTCATTTCCTCATTTATATACAGAGATTATTCAGTTTACCTAATAACATCCTTGAAGGCCCAATTAAAATACAATTTATATGCGGAGTCTTTCCCTGAGCCCCCGCAGCTAGAATTTCTTTTCCTAGCCTCCGATTCCACAAGGACTTTATCTGCATGTTCCTTAAAGCCTCATCATTGGATGGATGGAACGACAGCACAGATACACAAGGGTCGGAAGTGTAAAGCTTAGCAGAGAAAAGCGAATCATCCAATTGCTCAGAGCACCAGTTTTCCGGAGCGACAGCAACATAGGTTGGATTCCAATTGGGCAGGACCTTAAATGCCAAGATCAAGGGTCCGGCCTTTCTTTGGCCCTTGAAGGTTTTCAAGCAGGAACGTGACAGAACAGAGCTCTAGGGAGAACGAGCGGATGAAATCGAGGCAGGAGAGTCTGCAGAGACCTTTGAGAGGTTTTAACAAGAGCCTAAACTGGGACAGTGGCAGCTGGCAAGTGGCCTAGTTTGTCTTGCCTTGGCCTATTACAAAGGGAGAATCACTTTGAGCCAAAGAGAAACGTAAAATCTATTTCATACCGTGGCAGACCCTGTCCAGATAAATGCCATGTGGCCGAAAATGAGATTCGGGCTGACGGGGACAGTTAACCACAGGAAGTTGCCTCTGTAGGCCCAGAACTCAGTCTCATCAAGGACAGCAGTGGGCTGACTCCCTGATCAAACACCGCCTGTGGGCTTTAACCCCTAGCCTGTGGCTTCCTCTCCCTGCCTGAATGAGGCTTCGGGGCCACGGGAGCTCCAAGACCCCTCAGGCCTTTGCTGGCTAGAAAGAGACCCTTCAGATTTGGAGTGAATACGTATTGCCCACGGTGCCTCAGTTGGAGCGAGGCGGACGTGGAGGGCAATTACTCCTCTCATTCGCCCTGGGTCATGAGTCCATGCTAGGAAGAAAAATTACTGCATACTGAGTATTGGGCGTATTTTAAGGGAGCACCCCAAGCAGTACCTTTAAAGCTGGTGAAATCAAATTGTATTTCTGGCACTCTGTCCACACTAACCGCACCCCCCCAAGTGCGGGTTCATGTTTACAGTTGTGGCCTCGTTCACTGTCTTGTCACGTCGTCGGAATCCTCCCCCACAGACTGAATCCATTCAACAGAGAAGTTGGCCTTAGGAAGAGCTTATTGAAAATTAGTTAATAATAAATCATACATTCCTAGCCCTCCATTTACTGGAATACTTGAAAAGTCAGGAAATTCCATTTTCCAGACCCGCCTGATATGTTTACTCTATAATTTTAACAATATCTTACCAGAGAAACCAAATAATTACATGTAACCAGATACATATATTATGCTTTATCTGGTCTTCTGCAAATTACTAAAGAGAGATGAGAAAATTTTTTAAAGCATTGGATTTTACTTATTTCTCACTTATAAATGTGAGCACAACTTCAAAGCTATTTGTATACAGATTCTTGGATATCTGTGTAGAAAGTTACAGTAAATCAGCCTGTCCTAACCAAGAAATCTAGAAAGGTGAGGTCATGTTTTACTTAATCTCTCATCGCAAGGAGTTTTATAAAATATCTATTGTTCAAAGCCATCTGTTAGGACTATATTCAGACAAATGTAGGAGGCATTAAACATTCCCCACTATTCACCACTTGACCCATTTGGAGCCTGCATTTTTTTTCACAAGAAAAATCTTGGTTCTGCAAAGCCCCAGCGTGGGAAGAGTCGACCCCTGTCAGCTCCCTCTCCCAAAATACACAGGAAAGCGGCCTGCCTCCCTGTACGATGACCAAACTGTGAACTACTCCTTTCTCACAATTTGCTGGGTCCTGAGAACAGATGACGGAAAGCAGCTAGGCCCCAAGGACACGGTGCTCCAAAAAGCCCTGGACAGCAACTGTCTTGAATCCAGCCCTTGTACATAGTGCTCAGGGAGTTCCCTTGTGAGCTCAGTGGGTTAAGGACCTGGTGTTGTCACTGCCATGGCTCTGGTTAAAGCTGAGGCACAGGTTTGATCCTTGGCCCGGGAAGTTCCACATGCCATGGATGCAGCTCCCCCCACAAAACAAATAGTGCTCAGGTTATCTCAGCATTAGAACAGTGCTAAAGCCACCTCTAACTTGGTGCTGATAGTCTGTAATCATAAAGGAGGGTTCAGTTTCAGTAATGGATCTGGTTGCTTCAAATGAGGCAGAATTGTCATATCAAATAGTCTGTGGACAGAGAGGTTGTGTGTGTGTGTGTGTGTGTGTTTGTGTGCGCGCGTGGAGAGAGAGTGCGCGAAAGGGGGGGGGAGAGGGGGTGATGGGGGGAGAGAGGGGGAAAGAGGGAGATTGTGCATCGTGCCACCTGCATTCAGTTAACACTGTTAATTCAGGCTGCTTTGGGCCATTTGAGTCTAAATTCCGTGGTGCAACATGTCTAAGGCTTTGGAATCCAGACTTGCTAGTTTGGTCCAAAAATTTTTTTAGGAGTGGAGGGATGGAGCGATGGGAAGGGTGCCCTCTGTGCCGTAGGTGGACTTGGGTCTAGGAAAGCTACGTAGAGGCAGATTATTCTCTCTCTTCAAGAGATCAGAAAATAAGAAAAAAGACCTTTTATTTTCCTGCCTCAGAAGCAGCTGCTTTGCAGAACCACTACCATGAGGTTTAATTAATATGTGTATTTGCAGATTCTCCAGGGGAAGGCTAAGTTATGTAAGTGTTGTCATCTAGTACATTTTCATTTTTCATGAATAATTTACACCTCATGCTGAGAAACTTGGGTGGAATTCTTTTGTACATAGCACCTAAAGACATATCATCAGTTCCAGTTTGTGCAGCTGAAGAGAAAATGTCGAGGGTCCTTACGTGGAACTTTACTGCCTGGTGGACTGTCCTACTTATTCCATCTCAAATCACATCCTCTTTTGCCTTCCGATGGAATTTAGAGGCTTCGCTTTAGATTGAAAAGTCATATTCCCAGTAGTCCCTTGGCTTTTGTGGACAGTAATCAAATCATGCCTGTTTTTTCTAATTTTAGGTTTTCTCTTTTGAGAGGAATAAATACACAGTTTATCCTATATGTGTGTTTATTTCCAGCCCTAGATTTATAAGGGAAGAGAGATTAGGTGCGATTCAGTCATTCTGATCCATTGCCAAGGGTTGAAAGGTGAATGGGGTCTTATTCTCAATAAAAGTTGCTATGAACGGAGTCAAATTTTGATTTATAGGCATTTATCTCCCCAAGTTCTGCCACTGCCATCCGCCTTCTCACACTTCCACCTGCGTGCTTGGGGAAGTTGCCAGCCTTGCAGTGTTGGGTAGGTGGCGAGGAGAGATCCCTGCTGCCTCCTGATACAAAGGGGGAGTCAGCAACCTGTCACTCCACTTACTGGATGCCAGGAGTCAAAGACAAATTGGCCTTAGGGCTGGCCTCTCTGCTCTTTCTGGCCTTCCCTCTGGGCCCCATCACTGGAGGCCGTGGCTTCCGAGGTCAGTCCTGTCTGCGTCTGCTCAACATTCTAGGGCCACCAGTGTGGGGAGGTGCTAAAGGTACCTGCGAGCTCACTGCCTAGTCCAAGAGACGGGAAGCAGTCAGACAGTGTCACGACGTGAACTAGTCCGTTGCTGCTTGGGAGTAAGCTCCAGGGCAGCGCCCCAGCCCTAGAGTGGGGAGGTAGGTCTCGAAGGATGGACAGGAGTTAGATAAGGAACAGCCAAGGTTGATCCAGACCAGGGTGAGATTTTCGGGGCGGAGCTGGGGCAAGGGGACTGGCGTTATAAATGTACCAGCGCTGTGCTTTATGTGTATGCCCCCATTTGACCCTATCGAATGGGCCCCATCCTCCCTCTTTAACGTGTGAAGGAATCAAGGCTTAGGTTTGACCATGGCTCTAATCGGTAGAAGACCCTGCATTTGACCTCAAGATGTTTTCATCTGAAGTCAGTGCTTCCCGGATCCCACCTTCTTCCCCGACAGCCTGCGTGGCTCAGACAGGAGTTTCAGAATCAGCCTTGGACTCCATCCCACAGTAGATGCAGAAGGAGCAGCTGTTACATCAGATCTAAGGCGGGCGCGGGGGCGGGGGGGCACTGAGGCTCTGGTCCACCAAAGGCCGCACTGCATTGAGTGAGTAAAGGGAAGACACACCTGGACGGTACCAAAAATATTTGCCAGGCGGAGGGGAGGGCTCAGGTTACTGAGGGCCATTTAGGCAAGAGGAGAGCAGGACAGCGAAATGCGCAGTGAGAGGCTGGAATCCCTTGTCTCCTGGCAGAGAGCCGGTAGGTGTGAGCTGGGATAGGCTGAGTGCAGGTCAACTGATGAGGAAGCTGCTTCGATGATGAAGTCATGAAACTGGGAGAGAGGAGAGAAGATGTCGGGGAGGATGAATACATTTGTCCCCAGACATTTGTGAGGGGCTGGTTCCAGGACCCCGAGAGATACCAAAATGCACGAATGCTCAAGTCCTTTTCATAAGATGGCGCATTTGCGTACAACCCACGCACGACCTCTCTTTAAATCCTCACTGCGTTAGCTGATACAGTGCAAATGCTATGGAGATAGTTGCCCACGCCCAACAAGTTTAAGTTTTTCTTTTTGGAACTTTCTGGAATTTTTTGGAATATTTTCTGTCTAAGTTTGGTTGAATCTGTGAATGCAAAACCTGCAGATACAAAGGAAGACAGACTGGAATCAACAAAATCAGAAAAATTCAGGGAGGCAGTTGGATCCTTTTCTCTCCCACGGGCTCTTTCCAATTTCTGCAGTATCTGCAGATTCACCACCGTTCTGCTCCCTACCACCGCAGCTATTATAAGGCAGCTCTCCCAGTGACTTAACACAGCAAAGAATGATCCCTGTTGACCTTTCTTCACTTTTATTTGTACTATAAAGAACAGATTTGTTGACCGGTATTTTCCGACAATGGTTTACGAAAAAAATACAGTCTAGCATTTAGACCCCATCATGCCTTGGCATCACATATAATATGCCAGCGCTTTTGGTCTGTCTGTTTTAACTCTTGGGGATCAAATTATATTATTCTCATCATCACTCCCCTTGCCCTGGCGTTTTAGAGATCTCAGAATTTATGTTGTCATCAAATACAGAGACTCTTCACTGTTTACTACAGTGCATTTCTGGAAGCAGCATCCTTAAGCTCATCGTTGTGGAATGTCACCCATTTTCCCACAGTCGCTGTTACATCAGGTAGTGCAGGTCTGACTCAAGACCTACATTAACCACATCCAAATTATGAAAGGCGCTAAGTCATAAGAGCAAACTGACCACAATCATGCCATGCTTCAACAACAACAACAACAAAAAAAAAAAGGATGATTGATGCAAGCTACATTATAAATGGGGACAAGATCCCAGATCAGCAAGGTGGCTTACCCAAGTCACGTAAATAATACACGATCCAGGACTAGAACCTGATTTTCTGTGTCCTACCTAGGGTAGTGCTTTTTCCCTTTCCCCACCCTGCCTTCCCAAAAAAGTACTTTAAATGATCATGAATGCGGCTCCAGAGTACGTGTGGGCAGCACAAAGATAACACAAGCATCTCTTTGTTAGTCAGCCCTTACCAATGCCAGACCTCGGCTAAGCTTCTATACAAATTATTTCATTAAAAACCAAAATGGCCTAGTAACGGACTGTTCTTATCCCCAATATACAGATAAGGAAACTGCAAATTTGAGAGTCTGAAAAACTTGTTCAAGATCATTTATTAAGTGGCAAAACCAGACGTGCGCCTCCCCCAAGCTCCTAACCTTCCATTTTAAAATGGGGGAAAGGACCCAGAAGGGTTAAGAGATGCACTCAGGGCTACCTCAAGGGTTAGACGCTCCTCCCCTGACACCGTGCTTAGTCCTCTTCCCCTCCGTCAAACCACAGACCAGCATGGAGATGCTGGCTATACGTTTTCTTGAACAAATCAATAGATTTGCTTCCTCCTTAAAATTTAGAAAGGTTTTGGAGGAATTAAAAAGATACCCAGGGATGCTAAACTCGAGTCCTTCTTTTCCTCTAAATTTTATCTCCAGTAATAATTTCATAACTCTCCCATTAGTCATTCTTTCAGTATTTGTCATTGTTATCCAGGAATATTTGCAAGGGCCAGAGACTCACTTTTGTTACGAAGCTGCAGGAGAAAAGGAACTTTGCTTGAATCGATTCCTATTGTTCACCTTCTTTTCTTTGCTCTTCCCTGACCCCTGCCACATTAAGGAGGGCCTTGAACAAGGAAAGAAGTTAAGACAGGGAAATCTAAGGTGTATGTGACGAATGAGAAGAAAACCCCATTGTATTCCTTTGCTTTGAAAACGGTGTTTGAGTTGCTTTTTTTTTTTTTTTTAAACATAAGCTCATAAGTCCCCTGATTTTTTTCTGCTGTGCGTGTGGACCTATGTGAGAAGAGGTAAAAATTTGAAAATTGAAAAACGGACGTTTATTAGACAAAACTGGGTGTACAGAAGCGTCCATAAATAGTGGTTTGCTCTGAGCACAGTGATCTAAGAATTATTAGTAAATGCTATACCTTGTCACAATGTTCATGTTCATGTTTTGTGGCTTTGCCTAGGAAATTAAAGTAGGTGAAATATTACCGTGTGATAACAGTAGCATTATGTGCTTATTAGCAGCAGGTACTCGTTAATCGCTTTATCGAAGACTCACAGTAACTTATGAGTTAGGGACCACATCTGAGTCCCAGTACAGAGACGAGGAGTACGAGGAATGAGAGATGTTGAATCAGCCATGGTGACACACCTATGAGGCCTAGACGCTGGGTTTGAGCTGGATCTAAATTTAAAGAGTGAGAGATTCTGCCTCTCATAGAATAGAACTTCCTATTGCAGGAGACACTGATCATTGTATGCTACTGGCTGTTGATGCTTTTATCATACAAGGCTTTAGTTTGAAAAATGATTAATATGAATGGCAGTCAAGACTTTCATAAATAGCAGAGAAATCCAGCCTATATTTCTTTAGTTATCAGTGACCGGCCAAGATAGACATATGCAGAAAGAGAAGTGTATTTGACATTTTAGAGAATCTTAATCTCTTCAAAATCAAGTTTATCACCACCATACATGGAGTGTCATACAGATTATATGATATTTAAGTGCATACTATTATTGCCTATTTAAATAGATGCTGAAACCAAATTTTATTTAGAATTATGAATCTTAAACTAAGGGAAGGGAACCAACATTTATCAAAAATCACTATTACATATTCGATATTCATATGCATTATTTCATTCAGTACTCAACAGAGCACTGTGAAGTGTTTTTATCCATTCTTCCAGAGGAGAGCTAATTTTAAAGAATAATGTGCTCAAGATTCAAACAGGTTGGAAGTCGCTGGACAGTTTTAAAACAGGCTTGCCAGCCTCCAAATCCTGTTCTCTTGTGTCTCCGCCATACTTGAATTTAGACTGGAACTTGTGGGCCGTGTAGGCTTGGGATGAAACTCTTTATATGGCTTCCTTGAAAACTTCTAACTACTGAGTTTAACTGTTGTTAAAAGTTTAACACCATGTAAGAAGAAAGTTCCAGTAGAAGCAAACCTTTTTAAACTCCAAGTTCAGTTTCAGAAATGGTCTGAACATATGGTTAGTTGATGAGACCAACCAGGGAAATCAAATTTCAGTCCAGGAAATGAGCTACAAAGCAGATGGAGAAGGCCACCCTCTCACCCTTCCCAGGGTGGAAAATGGCAAAGAACTTCTGTTAAAAAAGTATACCAGGAGGGGTCCTTTTATCCAGGACTTTCATCTAAAAAACAAAACAAAAACAAACAAACAAACAAACAAAAAACCCCAGTAATTTTAAAAGAGAGATGTATCATCTTGTTTATGTGTTGTTGGATTTGGTCGGCTAAAATTTTGTTGAGAATTTTTCTGTCTATTTTCATCAAAGATATTGGCCTCTAATTTTCTTTTTTGGTGGTATCTTTGTCTGGGTTTGGTATTAGGATGCTGGTGGCTTCATAGAATGTCTTTGGGAGTGTTCCTTCTTCCTCAACCTTTTGAAAAGTTTAAGAAGGATGGATATAAGTTCTTCTTTGGATGTTTGGTGGAATTCACCTGTGAAGCCATCTGGTCTTGGACTTTTGTTTGTAGGAGTGTTTTTATTATGTTTTCATTTTCGTTTCTAGCGATTGGTCTGTTTAGTTGACCACTGCGATTTCTCCTTTTTCATTTCTTATTTTATTTGGGTTCTTTCTCTCTCTTCTTCTTGGTGAGTCTGGCCAGAGTCTGTCGATTTTGTTTACCCTTTCAAAGAACCAGCTCTGGGTTTTATTAACTTTTTTCTATTTTTTTAATCCCTATTTTATTGATTTCCTTTCTGAGCTTCATGATTCCCTTCCTTCTGCTGACTTTAGGTTGAAAGAACCTTTACCAGTTTTTCCCTGGTTTCCTTAGAACCTTACCTTCACATAAATCTCAGGTTAAATGAGCATCACAACTTGAGAATGCATGTTTAGGCCGGAGGAGGCAATGGTGAAGGAAGTGACCAGAGGTTAAGTTAGTTGTAGATACAACCACAGAGATAAGTTCCAAAGTAAGCTGAGGAATTTAATGATGGTTCTGGGATGCAAACAGAAAGATTCCATTTTGAACCCAAAAATGGGGAGGATGAAAAGCAAGACTAGAGGAAAAGAAGGAAGATAGGGTTAAGTGTTGGCCATAAAGGAGAATAGCGAGTTATTTAATGGGCACGGAGTTTCAGTTTGGAATGATGAAAAGTTCCGGAGACGGATGGTGGTGATGGTTGCACAACGGTCTCAGTGCACTTGACTCAGAACTGTGCACTGAAACATGATTAAAACGGAAACTGTTGTGCTCTGTGTATTTTACCACAATATTTTAAATTTTGGCAAAGGATCTGAATAGACATTTCTCCAAAGAAAGGATTAGGGCTGGAAAGAAATGTCTAATTGTACTTAGGGTTTTGTTTCATTAAACTATAGTATAAAATTATTCTTTTCACATTAAAAAATGCTTTATTGTGCTGTGTTTTCCTTTGAGCTCAGTTTTCATAAAACAGGAAGCTGAGTGCAAAGGCAGATTCTTCCTCAGTGAACCATGCATGTTAGAAGCTGGGTCTAGAAAGTTCCCACGTGGTGCAGGGGGTTAAGGGTCCAGCATTGCCACCGCTGTGGTATGGGTTGCGACTGCAGTGCAGGTTCAATCCCTGGCCCAGAAACTTCCACATGCCTCAGGTGCGGCCAAAAAAAAAAAAAAAAAAAAAAGGCTGGGTCTATTCTCAGGCCTCAACAAAAGTCCACTGTTAACTCAGTGCAACACATCTTCATACTTTTTCTCAACAAGTGTTGATTAAGAGCCCACTTTGTGTCATGTCAAATTCAGAATTCCGGGAACACAGCAATGAGTAAAACAGCGCCTTTCTCGCCGGTCTTACACTGTCGGGGGGAATAGGCAATAAACCAACAGGTAAACAATTACGATTGAAGTAAGTATCGTATAATAAAGATCCCCTCAAAGAGAGGCTGAACGAATGAGCCTAAGCGCCGGGCTCTGAGGGAGGCCCGTTAGTGATGAAGAAGAGAGAAGGCGGGAGCTTTCTCTGTACATTTTCTTCCTTTGGTTTCCCTTTTGCCATCTATTAGAACAGGATATTTCTGGCACTTTCTGAGGAGCTATCAGGGAGGACAGATGGCCACCCGATTAACTACCCACCACTGCAGAGGTGCCAGTGTGGTACAAGGAGAGTGAGAAACAGGCTCAGAGGGGGCACAGAGCTGGCTGGTGGCACAAACAAGCCTCCTGAAACTCCTCTCCTGATCTCTCTTTTTGATTTTTCCTTTGCACCATTATTTTACACACATGGAGTGGTTTCGTTAACCTCTCTTTCTGTCTCTTGGACACACATACACAGGCACACGGGCACAGAACTAAAAAGGGAGAAAACAAAACAAAATAATTACTCTGGGAATTTTGTTAGGTGGGCAGTGTCATCCTTCCGTTGGAGAAATGCGTGAGAATGATGAGAGCACACCGTCCTGCACATAACAGTAATCCCGTCGTTCTTCTTGCTGAATCCCAGAGTTTGGTTCCTTCTCTGCCTTTAGTGTCTTAAAAGCCAGTTCTCAGCAGACTGAATTATACATGCTGCTCCACTGTTAGAGTGAATACCGCGGCCAAATTGTGCCCAGGATTCTGAGTCTAACATAATGGTAGTGGCTATAAAAGCAGGGCCTTGAGCAGGATCAGGGGCTTAATGTTGAATCCAGCAGGAGCTTGTTTCTGTGATTTGTCTTGGCCTCATTCTTCAATTTATTACTGGGCACAAAACCCCATATTGAAAAGAACAGGTTTAAGTAAATGCTTTTGAAATTTCATTTCGGTTGCTGCATAAACTGTTTCTTAAAGGTATAAAAGAGTTTTCTTAGATCCTGCCTTCATGGCCAGAGGTCACCTTCAGTGAAACACTCTCCCAGAGGGCCTCACAGGCTTCACACGTCACTGTATACATTCTAAATACAATATTTTTAGAACTATTTTATTACCTATTCTATAACATCTTAGAGTATTTTTAAAATAGTATGGTCTAGTTGTTATGTATTATTTCTTGAGATAGTAGAGGAATTTATCTTTCCTCGATAGGCATACAGTCCCTAATTTTTAAAGTGTTTGTTCAGAATTCCCTTTGTCACTTGGTTTGAAACTCAAGTAATTTTTCTGTAGAAACAGTGATGAACTTGATGGCTAGGTCCCCAGACTGGTCCACATTTGTCTGTTTAACTCATGACATTTCTCAAGAGTAGTAATATTGCGCTAACAGCATGGAAGAAGCTAAATCCCATGTCGATGGATATTTCTGTATCTCTCAGATCCAAGAAAGATGCCCAAGGCATCTGCTTAACCCATGCGGCAGACAGCGTGTAAGAGAGAAGTCCTTCACCTTCTCCACCTGCTGAGGCCAGAGGAACCATAGCCCATGATTAGTTCCGTGATTGGAACGTTTGCTGGGGAAGGGGGGAAGGCGTATGGAGTAGGAATGGGATGTGTGGCCTGGAGCCACGAAGGCCAGGTGATGAACAGGAAGATAAAAGCCGCAGCCGGGTCCTGGGTGGCCACCACCTGTGTTCACAACACCCTCTTTCTCATTTTCCTTGGATGGGCTGCTTCAGTGGCCAACGTCCCTTTTTTTCTGGCTGTTGTGTGGCCCTTCCAATCCAACATTTTTTTGTTTTGTTTTGACCTTCTCTGGCACCCGCAGAGCAAACCTGGGCACACAGACCCCCTTTTCCTGAACAAGCACTTCAGACTCCTGAGTGCAATTTTCTTTTCAACACTCCTGCAGCATCAGGGCGAAGCATGAGGAATAACACGTCTCCTCTCAAGTGCCTTTACCTCCCTCCTCCTGTATAGCGTTAGGTCACCCTCGGGGGATGTATGGATTTGTAGGTGATCTGAGGACTCGATTCCCCTCTTACCATGGAAGCGACCAGAGCGATCCTCCGAATTCCCCGAAGGGAAGTGGGTTGATTGCAGCTGGGTCTGGTGTGGAGAAGGGCTTATGATCCAAGCATCACTGTAATACTCACAAGAGTCTAGATTTTTCCATGTGCCAGGGACTCATGGAAAGAGTGGAATCCTACTGAAGTCAAGAATTCCTGTCTATATATTCTGTCCAGATAATACATATTGTCAATGTGGACCCTGGTCGATAGTCTTCGGTGAAGCCGATATTACTGCCTTTCATGCGAAAACACAATTATTAATATTTTAAATGATATTTTTCACATATTAGAAAGTATATTGAAAAATCTTTTTGTCTGGATACCAGAATGGAAAATATTAGACAGACGTGAGTCATTAACAAAAACATCATTGAAAATAGAGGAATTAGGAGTTCCCAGTGGGTTAAGAATCTGACTGCAGCAGCTCAACTCACTGCGGAGGTGCAGGTTCTATCCCCAGCCCTGTGCAGAGGGCGAGGGATCTCGTGTGCAGTCATAACTTTAAAAAAAAAAAAAAAAAAACAGAGGAATTAGGCTTTCCATGTAAACTTTCTATTTATGACAGAGGGCAAAGCAGTAATCCTGACTAAACTTCTCCCCAGATTCTGCTAAATATTGTGGCCACGTCAGATTGCCCTTCTCAAGAGTAAAACTCATTGTCAGAGAACTTGAGAATTTTCTCCCACAACCCTAAAATATCTCTTTTCTGTATAAGTAAAAATCCATTTGGAAAACAAAGCAAAGATGGTAAAAGACACTGCCCTCCCCCAGAAAAACATTCCCCTCCAAAGATGAATGTGATTGTTTTACGAAGTGTCTTCTCATGTACCACTAATTATCTTCGAACTTTTTCTATAACTGAAATGTGCAGATAGTGATGGAACAGGCCAGAGTTCTTGAAAGTGTTCATTCATTAAGAGATACGGAGAGAATTACTCCGATAGCGTATGTTCACTAAGAGACCAAAGGGATTTGCCTTTGCCTTTGGTAATTCCTCGTATAGTGGTCCACAGTAATCCGTGCTACGATTAAGCACAGAATTCTTTGGCAGCCCGAAAGGTACACATGTCTGTCTGCTTTGTATCGTTGGCTTCAACCAGAAGAGCTCACAAGTGTCACTTCTCAGGCAGAATCAGGGAACCTCAGACCGTCGAGGCTGCCCTGGAGAAGATGGAGGTGGAGAGAATACCGAACAGTGCGGAGGCTGGCGGGGGAGGGATGTGGCGGGGACAGTGGAGAGGACCGCGTGGGGCGGAGTAAGAGGAAAAAGGCACTGGGATGGCGAGCGGCAGGCAGGCCGCCTCAGCTTGGCCAAATTTTTAGGAAAAAACCTTCAGTTCTCTTTTTTAATTAATGCTAAGTTTCGTTGAAGGAAATAGTGACATATCCTTTCTGGGTGAGATACTGAGGAAAGAAGGCCTTGTGACCATGGGGAAAGATTTCTCAGAAATCTACCAGATCTAGGCGTTTGCTTCAGGTGGCATTTTTGTTGATCCGCCCTGTTTCCATCCTCTGGGTGATTCTGCCCCCAGCCTGGAATAGTTCTTCTTTTATTGATGTAGAACATGGGGTGGGGTGGGAGGAGAGTTTCTTTTTCTTGGATATTCCTGAATCCCTAACTTCACTGACAGGGTAAGAGCGATATGCTGTGCCAGAGGTTCTTTTGCTGCCTCCTTTGCTGCCTGCCACGTGTGAGGCGTCTCTGGGTCTCCTGTAGATACCAGCACCGTGGCATTACGTCCTCGGTGAATTCTTATTCCCCCATCCACGCAACCGATAGTAAGTAAGTGCCTCCTGTGTGCCCAGCCCATTCCTTGTTACCAGGGATCTAAGGAGGACTGAGACATTGCCCCTGTCCTTAGGAAGCTCAGTTGTGCTGTGGACCCAGCTAATGCAGCAGCCTTGCTGGGACATGTCCGCGTGAGCGCTGGTGCTAGTGGTACCCAGATCCATTGATGCCTCCAGATTTCAGCAAGGCCACGCCAACCCTTGATCAGTCATATTTTATCTGCCTCTCCAAACTCAACATTGCAAGGTAGCACTGGGTGGTGATTCACAGGAGGATTTAACTCAGCCATTATTCCTCTTTTCTAATTATTTCGTGGTGTGGATTCATAGAAGCAGTTGGTCCTTTCACTGAAATGTTTCTGCCTATCAGTTCAGCCAAACAGTAAGGGTTCTTACTGAATCTAATATTGAGCTAACGTTTTAAAAGATAACTCATCTGACACCTCTGAATGTCTACAGTGAACCATTTATGTGAGAAGTGTGAACATGTCTAGAAGTCCTCTAGAAGCTCACAATCTCCCAAATTATTTATATGCACATTTCCTGGAGATCAACCACAAGGTAGAAAACTCAGTAGGTATTGATATTTGATACCGCCGAAGCCCTGGGGAATCATACATTGATTTGTCTTCTTTGCACCCTCTTGAGTGAAGGCTAGTTAGTTCAGCTGTTGGGTTCGTGGTACTCATGCTTTCAAGTTCCGTGTTTCAGCCTCTGCGTGGACTATTGTGCTTCCACACTCTGGTCAGGTCTTTTCCAGGTGCACACCAAAGGTAAAGGCATATGGATGGCTCAGTCTGAATCCATCATCACCTTGGAGAAGACAAGGCAACATGTATATGTCATGACAGGTCAATCAGTGAAGGGCGGGGCAGTAATGTCTTCTTGGGTAGAGGACACCTGTGAGGCAAGTGCCCTGTTCCTCTGGGTGAAAGCCAGACGTCTGAACAGTTGCAGGCTAACTCCCTGTTAGACCTCCTCTCTTGATCTGCCCATCCTCACCGCTGCTGCTCTCCTGGATGATGCCTACGGACTTGGCGGCTGCTTGGCTCAGGAAACTAGCAATCCAGGCTCAGAGGCTCTCTCCTCCAAGAAAGTAAGGCTTCAGGAGAACACAGAGTGGCAGCTCATAGCTGAATTCAGCCCAAAGATGTATTTGACCCATCAAGAGTTTGCAGTCATGTCAATCAGTGGCTGAATTTCCAGCTTCTTTCGGCCACTGAAAGGTCAGGCAATACAGAGTGCAGATGTCTGCGGGTGACCTTTGGCTGCGGCTGGGTAGCTGCTGCTCCATCTCTTCCAGGCACAGGCCCTTCTATCTGCCAACCTTCCAACTGACCCATTCCCTTAGGCACTCTTCCTGCCTGGCCCCAGGAGCCTTATTATCCAGGCAGTGCCTGACCCAGTCCTCTTTGTAACGAGCTTGACTGCCACTGCACTGAGTCAATGGTAGGAACTTTGCTGGGGATGCAGGGATTATTCAGTGGCTGCTTATAACATATCTGGTGTGGAGACAACCCATTTGGTGTTCTTTGGGGCCTTTCATATTTTGTCTTCAGTAGATAAAGATGAGACTAGTTGTGTACTGGGCTCACATAGACGTGATTTAAGGATGTGGATTAGGCACAGTCGTTACAATTCTTAAATCCAGCCACCCTCAGGAAATGCTCGTGGATAAGTAGCCTCTGTTGCAGTCAACTGATAATTTTGCATCACAGGTACTCTTGTTGCCACTAGAGGGTCCACTGAAGATTTACGAATGCAGTCATGATTTGGCCAGGTGTGTCTTTGTTTCAAAAATACAATCACCAATTTTTGTGGGCATCAGCTATTCTCATTTGTGTGTGTTCTTTTAGTGGAAAAAAGAATCAAAAATAATGTTTTCAGTTCAAGATTTTGATTTATCATAAAAGATTAGCTAGAATCTTATTTTAATAATTTAATCTCCTTCATCATGATTGTGTTATATAAAATAATGCTCATTTGAGGGACTAGTTTATCAGACAGATAAACAGAAATATGACTCTTTCAATAGGCTCCGTTTCTTTCCTATCATATAGCTTTTGCCAGGGCTCCTTAGAAGCTGAAGCGGTAGCGCTGTGATTGGGTGAGCGCTTCTGTAGCTATAAGCAGACGTGTTTGCAGCATCCATCTGGAGGCAGCCTAGGGTGGGATGTGATCACCTAGGCAGGGAAGGCGGCGGTGGCCGGTGGCAGCAGTTGGGGAGAGGCAGGGCCCAGAAGCCCACAAATCCACCTGCCATTTCTACACCTCTGGTTCCTATAGATGGTCCCTGCTGCTTCCTGTCCCGTACTCCAGGCTCTCTTTGCTCTAAGCCTCACCCCCATGGCCTCTGCTTTCCCTGATTCCCGAGCTCCCAGGAGGTTTCTGAGCACTGGCCTCCACAGGCACCACAGGAGGCACAGACCTGCTCTCTGGAAGCCCCTGGCCCCACTGCAGATCATCACTGCTCCCTGGAGGGGCATGTGCCATGCGAGCAGAGTGAGCTCCATCTCTAAGCTCATGCTGCTGGGCACAAGTACTTGGTACATTGGGCAAGCCAACTAAAACTGTCCATGCTGTCTTTTCCAGGTCTGTAAAATATGACTCGCAATGCTGACCTAGCTCTTAAGGCTCTGATAAAAGTTTCTCAGCACCTGCTGGAAAATCAGGAGAGTATCTATTAGAATTGGAACAAAGGAGTTCCCATTGTGGCTCAGCAGTAAAGAACCCAGCTAGTATCCATGAGGTTGCAGATTCAATCCCTGGCCTCCCTCAGTGGGTTAAGGATCCAGTGTGGCCATGAGCTGTGGTGTAGGCCACAGGCGCGGCTTGGATCTGCTGTTGCTGTGGGTGTGGTGTAGGCTGGCAGCTGTAGCTCTGACTCGACCCCTAGCCTGGGAATCTCCATATGCTGTGAGTGCGGCCCTAAGTTAAAAATAGATAAATTAAACTAAAGTAAAATAAAGGCAATGATGTTTCAGGAAGGAAACTTTTAGGGGGCCCGGTGTAGTAGCTATTTCTGACTTATACATATGCTGGCAGACCCCAGGAGAGTTGTTTTTGTTTTTGTTTTGGTCTTTTGTCTTCCTAGGGCAGCAACCGCAGCCTATGGAGGTTCCCAGGCTAGAGGTCCAGTCAGAGCTGTAGCCACCGGCCTACACCACAGCCATAGCAATGCAGGATCCAAGCCACATCTGCAACCTACACCAGAGCTCACGGCAATGCCAGATCCTTAACCCACTGAGCCAGGCCAGGGATCGAACCTGAGTCCTCAGGGATATTAGTAGGGTTCATTAACCACTAAGCCACAATGGGAACTCCCTCCAGGAGAGTTTTCAATTGCCCTTTCCAAAGAAAGCATGGGCTGCAGTGCCTGGAGGTTGAGGAAGAAGCTTTGGACATCAGCCTCAGTTTTGACCCATGCAGGGTGAGAAGGATGTCCCTGACACCCAGTCTGTCGAGGTCACGTTGGTGAACTGTGGTTTCCCCAACCATGTCTTTAAAATGGACCAGCTCGGAATTACAACTTGTCAGTATCAGATTCAGAGCCCATTACCAGGGCCACACAAGCCTGCTCTTTCAGGAATGTATGTTTTGTACCCATATCGACATATTCAGGCACTTCTGAAGCTTTTGGCCCTCCTGACCATTGAATTACCAATGGCGACTAAAGAGGTTTTCATATCTAGAACACATTTTATATGTTCACACTGAATTGGTGTGGAGGAGAATCGCCAAGGAGAGGCAGCAGAGTAACACAAAATTACCTGTGCATCTTATTTTAAGTTACGGGTTTTGGTGTGAATCAAAAATATAAGTCTGACTAAAGAAAAGCCATGTTAATAACGAGACAGAAGATCCCTATTTAACCTCAAAACTGCCTCTCCACACTCTTCCCGCTCAACACACGCACACCTGGCCCTCCCCTTCCCTCACAAGCATCCTTCCTGCAGGAAACTGCCTGCCCCGCCCCGGGCCCTAAGACCTGTAATGTCATTTGTCTTCTAATATCAGAAGCAGCAAGCAAATAGGCAGTAGTTAAATAAGAGGCACTCGGTTGGTAACTAGTCCTCGTCTGGATTTCTGGTCTGTCCGTGTTTCCAAAATGTGTTTCACTCCAGAGTACATTTAATTCAGACTATGCCAACAAGCTGCATTTCTCTGGGGAAAAAAATTAATACTCAAATGGTATTTTTGAGAAAAATGCTGCCACAAAAAAAAAAAAAAAAGTAAACACCCAAAGCTTTCCTACCTTCTAAAGTCAAATCTCTTGAGGCTCCTGAAGCTCACAGCTGCTGGGAATGTAATTCAGTTTTTAACAGCACACAGGCAGTCTTCAGGATAGCCCGAGTCATAGGCCAGGGTATGGCCAGGACTTTCTGGCCTACATGCCAGGTAGCAGTATAGCTGAGAGTCTGAGGGTACTAGAGGTGCTTCTTATATGTCTTTATCCGTATAAATGGGTTGTGCGCAGCCTGGGCAGCGGGAAGAGCAGTAGGGCTGAGCCCAGTTAATGCTGTTAGTTAACTTCAAGGCTGGTTTATGGCTCAGTTAAAGCCGGGTGGTCATACATGTCTGTTTGTCAAACTCAAGTCCACAGCATTGTTATAATAGTTTCTGTGATAGAATACAGATTTGCCCATTGCTGGGCTGTCTGTAGGATACTTTTTCTTTCCAGGTGGTTAGGCATTTCATTCTATATGGCATTTTCACTTCAGTTAATAAGCAAGAATGTGAATATATTCTAAAGAATATGTTGTTATATAGCAGTTTAAGAAAGTGCAAATTTGTTTTCCGTAAACGTTTTAGAGAAGACTTTTGCTGAAGTAAAAAGAAAGAAAAAAGAAAATCAGGACATGATTTGATCTCCTGGGGCCCATTCTTATTTGCAAACCATACAGACGGGATTGAAGCTAAGGGATAAACTAGAATAATTCCTATTTAATAATAAAATATCTAAATCTAAAAGTGAAGTTGTAATATAACCATCTGAATAATTTGAATATTAGCTATTTGCAATGACTATTCAAAGATACTATGATAATATTTACATATAGATCATTATATCTCATTAGTATATATATCAGTACGTGAAATATTTTTTCCCTAATTGATTTTAAATTCCTAGGGCTTTTTGGAAAACAAGGGATGATGTTATCCAAAGTTTTTGAGTTTCCATTTAGTGTATACATAATAACATATATAATTTTTTCCTCTGTTTTAATCAATTCCATACACATCTCTATGTTGCAGTAAAATAAAGGATACTCATTTCACGAGAGAAATTATTTAACTGTATTACTAAAACTATTTTATGTAAACTGGAAAATTCCCACTTAAAAACAGTCACATGTATCAATTTGAACATAATGGCATAAGAAATTACACTTGCAGAAATGAGGCTTTTATTGGGAATTGGATCCCAGTGTGCAGGAATATTAGCTGATGTGGACCCTAAAGAATTTTTACTGGTTATTTCCTAAACAAAGACGCTTGACTGTTTAATAAACAAAATGTTTGTTTATGGATTGCACAGTTTGGTCAAAGCATTACACAAAGAATAAATGTTTTTGTTGGAATGCGTCAGAAGCTTGGCTTTTAAGCTGACATGTAGAGGATCAGGTCACACGGGGCACACGCCCTGTCCTTTGTAAAGTTGTGGAGTTGGATTTAACCTTAGATCAAACTCCAGGGACCCCGGTTTGCACTTGAGAATTTAGTTTTATCTTTGCTTTTGGCATTATTCAGACTGTTTGAACTGCCTTATTAGAATGTTATTCCTTTTTTCTTTAATATGAGCCACTTAATCCCTGAATTTGAAACTAGGTGTTACTGTAGCTTGGGAGCAAAAGTACTTTTGATGGGAACCCCTCTTTGAATTATAAATGCAAGGTAGTAGACAAATTATACTTAATTTGTTACGCACTTTAAAATAGTTATATTTAATCTTTACAGATAACCTTTCACACACGAACTAATTCTTTGATTCGACTTCCTGATCACATTAGCAAACATTAATTGAATGACTGATTGAATGTATTATAAAGAGATGTGAAGCCAGAACTAAAAATTAGGAGATGAAGGTCTAACCACACTGCATGCCCACACATGCGCAGTCACAGTTTTACAAAAAACACTGTGCCTTTGAATCACTATTTAGAGTGGCCGCAGAGCAGCCGGGCTTCAGTGTGAAATTTTTCAGCATGAAGGGTGGGGATTGCACAGAATTGTAGCGGCATCAAAATGACGGGAAAGGGCAGAAGTCCCTATTTTCAACTGTCTGTTTTCAAAGAGTAAAACTTAAACTCGCTGTTTTCCCTCACAGAAGGACGTCTAAATCCCGCTTGTCTTTTTCTCTAACAGATCATTCTGAAATAATCAGCAGAAACGGAATGGAATGCCAAGAATCTGCATTGAGAATAACTAAACATTGTTACTGTACATACTATCCTGTTTCCTCCTCAATAGAATTGCCACAAACTGCATGCTAAATAAAGATGTAGTTCTTCTGGACAGACCACAACTCTAAGAAGCTAGTGCTGCTATATCATATATGAGTATTAAATACGGTATGCTTAGTATACTCCAACCTAAGATAGTTAACTACCTGAGACCAGCTGTGATGTTTAAAGACATAAAGGATAAAGTTGACTTTTAAAGGGTTTCTAAACATAGTTTCTGTCCTAGGAATATTGTCTTATCTCCATAACTATAGCCGAGGCAGAAAGTCCAACCAATTTACTCATTTCGACTGAGAATATTTCCAAGTTAGCAATAAAACAGTTAGCATTAGTTTAAACAACCTACTCCAAGGGCAGGTTCGAGTCTAACTTCAATTACTGTCATTTCATTTACCCACTGGATCAAAGCTGTGTTTCACTTCTTGACAACACGAATGCTGCAGCAAAGATGAGAAGTGAAGTAAAACCATGACCTGCCCTGCAGGTCTAAAATCGGAATGGAAATTCAAGCACAAGTACTGGGGACACATCAAAGTGTGGTGTTTGGTTTGCCTGGAGATGCCGCATTGAATCATGTGATTCTAGAATAACATTAAGTAGATTGAAAAAGAAACTTTGCACGGTATGAGCTTCATACCCCACCAAACAAAGTCTTGAAGGTATTATTTTACAAGTATATTTTTAAAGTTGTTTTATAAGAGAGACTTTGTAGAAGTGCCTAGATTTTGCCAGACTTCATCCAGCTTGACAAGAATGAGAGGCCCATGCCAACAGTCTAATCAAAGGGATTAGTCTTTCAAATTCACTATCCGGTTGCCTGTTACAGAATAATAACGCTTCTAAACTAAAAACCTAGTCAAACAAGGAAGCTGTAGGTGAGGAGATCTGTATAATATTCTAATTTAAGTAAGTTTGAGTTTAGTCACTGAAAATTTGACTGTGACTTTAATCTAAATTACTATGTAAGCAAAAAGTAGATAGTTTCACTTTTAAAAAAATCCATCACTGTTTTGCATTTCAAAAGTTGGATTAAAGGGTTGTAACTGACTACAGCATGGAAAAAAAATAGTTCTTTTAATTCTTTCACCTTACAGCATATTTTATGTCTCAAAAGTATAAAAAACTTTAATACAAGTACATACATATTATATATACACATACATATATATACTATATATGGATGAAACATATTTTAATGTTGTTTACTTTTTTAAATACTTGGTTGATCTTCAAGGTAATAGCGATACAATTAAATTTTGTTCAGAAAGTTTGTTTTAAAGTTTATTTTAAGCACTATCGTACCAAATATTTCATATTTCACATTTTATATGTTGCACATAGCCTATACAGTACCTACATAGTTTTTAAATTATTGTTTAAAAACAAAACAGCTGTTATAAATGACTATTATGTGTAATTGTTTAAAACATCCATTTTCTTTGTGAACATATTAGTGATTGAAGTATTTTGACTTTTGAGATTGAATGTAAAATATTTTAAATTTTGGCATCATCGCCTGTTCTGAAAACTACATGCACCAACCATATCATTTTTGTTTGAGGAAAAAAGCAATCTGCCATTTTAATTAATGTTGGTCAAAGTCTAATGACGACTTATATCATAGGTTTGATAACTCTACCAAAAGAAAATCACATTCTGAGTGTAATCTTACATAGTGCTTGTATCTTTACATTTGTTTTAATTTGTGGAAAAGTATCTAACTTGTATTTCTTTGGTAGTTTCATCTTTATGTATTATTGATATTTGTAACTTTCTCAACTATAACAATGTAGTTATGCTACAACTTGCCTAAAACATGCAACCTTTTTTTCTTTTTTTCTTTGTTAACTCAAACTCATTGAAAACAGAGTATACATTACTAAAAGGTAAATTATGGGAATCCCTGAAATATTTTTGTAGACTAATTGTTGTAACATTGTCTCTTTTTTTCTTTTGCTTCATGATTTTGATTTTAAAAATTATTAGCACACAACTACTTTCAGCCCTTTAATAATGGAGCATCAAAAACATCACCTGTACCCCCAAGCAAATATAGAAGACTGTATTTTTACTATGATATCCATTTTCCAGAATTGTGATTATAATATGCAAAGAGTCATAAATATGTCATTTACAATAAGGAGGAGGCAAGGCAAATGCATAGATGTACAAATATATGTACAACAGATTTTGCTTTTTATTTATTTATAATGTAATTTTATAGAATAATTCTGGGATTTGAGAGGATCTAAAACTATTTTTCTGTATAAATATTATTTGCCAAAAGTTTGTTTATATTCAGAAGTCTGACTATGATGAATAAATCTTAAATGCTTTGTTTAATTACAAAAACAAAATCACCAATATCCCAGACATGAAGATAGCAATTCAACCAATACTGTAGTTAAGAGATGAACTCGCCACTTGTACGGGACTGCATTTCACTCTTGGTTTTCAGGATATAACAGCACTTCACCGAAATATTCTTTGAGCCATACCACTGGTAACATTTCTACTAAATCTTTCTGTAACACTTAAAGAATTCCTTCATTCATTACCTTACAGTGTAAACAGGAGTCTAATTTGTATCAATTCTGTTTTGGTTGTAATAGTTCACTCACCCAATGTACAACCAATGAAATAAAAGAAGCATTTAAAAGGATTTCTCGTCGTCCTCCTTTTGTGGTTGCTGTTGTCGTTGCTGTTGAGCTAGGTTGGTAATTAGCCAAACAAAATGGTTTTCACATTCACACAGATAACATTTGGTAACTTCAAAGAAGAGCAAGCTTTCGATCTTGGCTTCCTAACAGTAAGAAAAACAATTTAAAAGGATCATTTGGGAAGTATTTTTGGTATTCTTTGAAATTAGAAATAAAAGTCAACCCCACCCCTCAGTCCTAAAAGTCAACCCCACCCCTCAGTCCTCTTCTTCAGAATTCCTGTCCAAATGTGAAGAGACGTGAACATCAGTAACCAAGTGGGGAGCAAAACGTCGCTTTCATTAACAGACAAGAAAGTGCCCATTAACCCCTAAAACAGGCCTGACTGGGCAACGTGTCTTAGACCTCAGGCTGCTGCAAGAGGCAGCAGGATGCGTCCTGTCCTAAGCAGACACCCTGCCAGCTGGACCATGGGGAGCGCAAGAGCGGACCATCCTCCCTGAGGGCAGGTGCTTGGCCAAGTGAGTCCTCGTAAGAGGGGCTGTGCACCTTCTCCATCTTCTCATTTCTCCATCCTCTGGGGCCCGTGGTATTTCTCAAGGGAGGTGGGAATGGTCCTTGTCATGCAAGGGTTGGCAGAAGTCACCTCCTCTATGGGCCAAGGCAGGATCGGGGAGAGAAGAAGACTTTGTCCAAGGCAAGTGTGATGCTTCAGACCCGCTGAGTGGTTAGGAGACCCCTCGTGAGGGCAGACAACACAAACATCCCACAGACCAGTCACATACACATGCGAGCGCTTGTATTCTTAAACGGTGCCATCAGGAATTCCAAAGGTAAAAGTACTTTCACACCTCTGCGGATGTTTGAAAAACTGGCTATGTGTTTGGATGAGCAATGTCTTTAATTGCAGAAGAGAAGCTGGCAACCCATCAGTCACTCCTTACAAGAAAATATTCTCTGTTGATAGTAAGTTCAAGGTGCCAAGTTTTGAGAACAAGTTGTTATTTTAAATGAAAAAAATCTAAGACAAACTGTATTAAAAATTTTCACACCTGGTTTATGAAGTATAATTTTCATCAGTAGGCTGACTTTTTATGCTACTACATCAAAATCAAAAGTGAAATTTAAACCTGAGAGGACGAAATTAATTTATCTCTTCAGCACAGGAGATATTTAAATATGAAACATCAATTATTCTATAATTATCTGCCAATAGGAAGATGTTATTTTAACTTGGGGCATCCCAAACTAAAAATGATGTTTCAAACCCAGAAGTATATGCTGCTTATTATTAACTATAGTTATTTTGCAACAAATTTAAAGCTTTTAGGGGCAGCCAGGCAAACAAAAAAATACAGTTCAACATTCTGACATCAGTGAGAAGGAAATATTGGCTCACTAAAGAATGATTTCTTCTTCCCCCCAAATATCCAAGGATCTCTGAACTATTAGGCTGTCATTGCAGCTGGACTGGTTTATGTCCAAAGGCAGGACTGAGTCACTGTGAATCAGTATGATTTGCACAAAATGGATCACAGCGGGGGCCTCCCTCCCTGCTCATGGTGGGAGAGGCGGACAGCAGGGATGGAGAAGGGGCGGAACTGAGAATGTTCAGGGACCTGCTTACGTGTCCGGCGCTGTGCTCAACAGTCCACATAGGTTTCTAACAAGTCCGTCCTGTGTCGCTGAGGAGAATTCTAATAACTAAGTTCTAACTACTGCAAAGATTCTTCTGCGAGATTCTGTTGTGACAAGTAGCTTGATTCTAGATCAAAACTACCTTTTCGTATCTGCCTTCAGCTGTGATTAGAT
Organism: Sus scrofa; assembly: GCF_054392235.1. Classification (NCBI taxonomy): domain Eukaryota; kingdom Metazoa; phylum Chordata; class Mammalia; order Artiodactyla; family Suidae; genus Sus; species Sus scrofa. The sequence continues at coordinate 73,869,733 of NC_139393.1, forward strand.
GCGCAGCTTAGTTGAAAACCCCCGTCCATGTGATTCCAACCGCATGACCAATGGTCACATGGCATCACTTGATCCCTCTGCTCCAGCAGCTGAAAAATGATGGCCCACCCATTTCAAGGGTCCTTTCAGGCTCCCGGTGTAAAGTCATATGTGGTACTTGGCTTATATTTTAATCAAACCCTTCAGACATCCCCGCCAAAGCTGGTGAAAGGCACATGGCCGTTTTCATGAACTAGGGTAGAATCAGGAAGTACCTCTGTTTGGTTCATTTACACTTGCCACAATCCTGAGCATTGCGAAGGAGCTATTACACCTGTAATGCAGATGAGAATTCGAGGCACATAAAAATCGACTAACTCTTTCAAGATCACACAGAGTAGCAGAACCCTCAAGCCCTGCCTTGTCCTAACTCTACAGTCATGCTGACATGGCAACCTTCAGGTCCAAATTTTAGAAAAGAACTCAGAAGAAAGCATTCATCTAGGTTTAGGATGAAGCCATCATAAGAAAGCTTTACTAGGATACATAAGACAGGTTTTCTTCACTATCACAAGAATATCACAAGAATGATTTATAAAAAATGTTTGTGGCTATGGGCTGCAAAGTACTACTCTAGGTTTAGGACAGAGCCCGGCTCTTTATTAGGAGCAGAGGCAATGGGAGGAATATGAATTGAACCATTTCTCCAGTGTGATTCAGTCTTTTTAAATCAGACTTCAATACGATCCGCTTGAAATAAAAAAAATTGTGAAAGCCACTGAATTTTTCCCCATTCTTATGTCATTAAGTCATAATAAAGCAGCCCCTAAAAAAGATGGAGGTTGGGATGTCAACATGCCTTTTTTTTTTTTTTTTCCTTTGTAGGGTGGCACCCACAGCGTTATGCAAGTTGCCAGGCTAGGGGGGCAAATCAGAGCAGGAGCTGCCAGCTACAGCTACAGCTCACGGCAGTGCCAGATCCCCAACCCACTGAGCGAGGCCAGGGGTCAAACCCACATCCTCACAGATACCGGTTGGATTTGTTTCTGCTGCCCCAGAACAGGACCTCCCTCAACATGTCTTTTTGAGACACAATTCAGCCCACAAGAGCGGCAGCCTAACAACGATGGGTTTCAATAGCTGTTAAAGTATTCACGAAAGAGCTCCTGTTGTCTTTTCAGCAAGAGGGTCCCACCTACACAATATAGGGTGACCTTTCATGGCCCCTTGGGGTCCTTTCATTTGATTGGTTTTGATTTGGCTGTAGATTGTAGCAGTTCGACCACAAGATCTCTTAACTTCTACACCAGAGGCAACAGTCTTTGATTAAATCAGCAACCTAGCATGTTCTTCGCTGGTCTCAATATTTAATTTACTTTGTAATTTTGATTTTAAAATATATTTTAGGTTTATACAGACTTTTAAGGCAGTCTTAGTCAAGCTTGGCTAAGAAGACCAAGGGTTTTAACTACAAGAATAATGGTATCAAATATTTTTTGTGCCCTTATATTGTGATAGTCTTTCAGGTTCATCTGGATTCATTAATCATTGCAATAACCTTCCATGGTTAATTCCATTGTAGCACACCCATTAATAAATGAGAACACTGAGGACTGAAAAAGAATAGATAACTTAACCAAAGTCACAAAGTTTGCAGAAAAGCAGGCATTGACACCCAGGCAGGGTGACTCTGGATCCAACTCACTACCCCAAATGCGGTTCTTGAACCTGCCCCAGGAGCACCTGGGGACTTGTCAGAAACGCAGGATCCCAGGGCCCCCTCCAGATCACTGAAGCAGCATCTGCAGTCTAACCAGATGCTCAGGTGAGTCATACACACGTTAAAACCTAAGCAGTCACCTGACCAAGGAGGTAAAGGACCTATATGCCAAGAACTATAAAACTTTAATCAAAGAAATCAAAGAAGATGTAAAGAAATGGAAAGACGTTCCTGGCTTGGGAAAATCAATATTGTAAAAATGGCCATACTACCCAAAGCAATCTACAAATTCAATGCAATCCCTATCAAATTACCCATGACATTTTTCACAGAACTAGAACAAACAATCCAAACATTTATATGGAACCACAAAAGACCCAGAATCGCCAAAGCAATCCTGAGAAACAAAAACCAAGCAGGAGGCATAACTCTCCCAGACTTCAAGAAATACTACAAAGCCACAGTCATCAAAACAGTGTGGTACTGGTATCAAAACAGTCAGACAGACCAATGGAACAGAATAGAGAATCCAGAAATAAACCCTGACACCTATGGTCAATTAATCTTTGACAAGGGAGGCAAGAACATAAAATGGGAAAAGGAAAGTCTATTCAGCAAGCATTGCTGGGAAACCTGGACAGCTGCATGCAAAGCAATGAAACTAGAACACACCCTCACGCCATGCACAAAAATAAACTCCAAATGGCTGAAAGACTTAAATATACGACAGGACACCATCAAACTCCTAGAAGAAAACACTGGCAAAACACTCTCTGACATCAACATCATGAATATTTTCTCAGGTCAGTCTCCCAAAGCAATAGAAATTAGAGCAAAAATAAACCCATGGGACCTCATCAAACTGAAAAGCTTTGGCACAGCAAAGGAAACCAAAAAGAAAACAAAAAGACAACTTACAGAATGGGAGAAAATAGTTTCAAATGATGCACCCGACAAGGGCTTAATCTCTAGAATATATAAACAACTTATACAACCCAACAGCAAAAAAGCCAATCAATCAATGGAAAAATGGGCAAAAGACCTGAATAGACATTTCTCCAAAGAAGATATACAGATGGCCAACAAACACATGAAAAAATGCTCAACGTTACTGATTATAAGAGAAATGCAAATCAAAACTACCATGAGATACCACCTCACACCAGTCAGAATGGCCATCATTAATAAATCCACAAAGAACAAGTGCTGGAGGGGCTGTGGAGAAAAGGGAACCCTCCTGCACTGCTGGTGGGAATGTAAACTGGTACAGCCACTATGGAGAACAGTTTGGAGATACCTTAGAAATCTATCCATAGAACTTCCATATGACCCCGCAATCCCACTCTTGGGCATCTATCCGGACAAAACTCTTAAAAGAAACTTAAAAGAGACACGTGCACCCGCATGTTCATTGCAGCACTATTCATAATAGCCAGGACATGGAAACAACCCAAATGTCCATCCACAGAGGATTAGATTCAGAAGATGTGGTCTATATACACAATGGAATACTACTCAGCCATAAAAAAGAATGACATCATGCCATTTGCAGCAACATGGATGGAACTAGAGAATCTCATACTAAGTGAAATGAGCCAGAAAGACAAAGACAAATACCATATGATATCACTTATAACTGGAATCTAATATCCAGCACAAATGAACATCTCCTCAGAAAAGAAAATCATGGACTTGGAGAAGAGACTTGTGGCTGCCTGATGGGAGGGGGAGGGAGTGGGAGGGATCGAGAGCTTGGGCTTATCAGACACAACCTAGAATAGATTTACAAGGAGATCCTGCTGAATAGCATTGAGAACTATGTCTAGATACTCATGTTGCAACAGAAGAAAGGGTGGGGGGAAAAATGTAATTGTAATGTATACATGTAAGGATAACCTGACCCCCTTGCTGTACTGTGGGAAAATAAAAAAATTATAAAAAAAAAAAAAAAACCTAAGCAGTGGTAGCCTGCGGTCAGCTCCTCCTTCGGAATGAAGCCCTCACTCCAGCATCTAGGAGTGACCGCAGGCAAGCCCAGCTGTCAGTCTCCTTCTGGAATTGCATTGGCAAATGACACTTGCCTTCTGCAGAGTCTCCCTCTGTTCCTCAGCACAGTTCCTGCCTAGTTGACTGACAGAGGGGTATCGAGGCCCACAGCTTTGCCCAACTCAGAGCAAATACTGCGCCGTGGTCCCCAGCTTCTCCAGCCGTGGGGCTGAGGCTCTTGTTGAGACTGTCACAGCACCACCTCTCCCCTGGCCTAATCCTGCTTGCGTCCCTTCCCCATGGGCTAGAATCTCCACCTCAAAGTCTGCTTCCCAGGAAACCCAAACTTTAACAGAGAGGTGACTCTACCATTTACTAGTTCCATCATTCGAACATTTGATTTCCTTTTAAACTGGTGCAAGAAATATATTCCAAACCATAATTTGATTCTTTTTGATGAAAAAATTATTTGCCTATCAAAGTGTCTTGCCTGAGAGCACACTGAATTCATCACAGAAGAAAAAGAAGAGGAAGAAAGAAGTCAAAACTCAAGTATGTTTCATTGTGGATTCTCAAAATGGCAAGTTTTCACATATTTCCAGAGGAAAGAACTTTTATTGTTTAAAGGCACTAGCGAAAGCCATGTTTCCCTGGGTCCACATTTTCGCTCTCAGTCATTTACATTCCTGAGTTCTTTGTCACTATCTCTTTGAAAGAAAATCAGAAAAAAAAAAAAAAAAATCAAATGGGTTCTTTTGGAAGCCAAGCATCTTCATATAAGGTTAGAAGAGAGCACATTAAGTGTGCCTTCGGTAAATACAACTCTGGGGCCAGATGTGGCTGTAGAACACAGGCGTCTAAGGCGCTGGCGAACAGCCTGCTGGGCCCATCAGAGCCGTTTCAGACTAACTGCAGTGATCCCTCTCCCTCGGTCATGACATGGACAAGCCGCAGCGGGTGGCGCTCAGGAATGACCGCAGGCGACAGGCACTCCTGACCCAAGCCCCCGTTAGGACAGCCCGGCGTCATCAGGAAACACATGCCCGGCGTCGATGCCGAGATTATCCCAACTCCCGGAGTCATCGGTAGGTTCTGAATCAAAACCACATCCTGGGTGGCTTTGCCCTGGGAAACATCTTCACAGAAATCAATGAGCATATTTAGCGCATGAGTTGATGGCCAGCTGAGGACACGGGGACCATCCCGGCCATACATTCGACCCATGTGAGCCGCTTGCCGAAGAGAGGAAACCAGGTCAGCTTGGGGAGCCCTTCGCTGACCGTGGGTCTGGGCGAACCCCGCCACGTGAGGCAGGGCAGCGCAGAGCTCGAGAGCGGGGCACTGGAAGCCGAGCGGGCTGCGCCCAAACCCTGGCTCTCCACGCTCTGTCTGGGGGACCACAGGCAGAGAGTGAACCTCCAGATGGGTTTGGCTCCCTGTAAAAAGGAGCCAATTAATAATAGCATGTACCACATAAGGTAACTGTTGAGAATTCAGTGAGTTAACATACACAAAACCCTTAGAACTGTGCCTGGAACATCAAAGCTTGTGCCGTCTTTGAAAGACAGCCAGACTTTGAGCCGTTTGCCATTTCAAAGGAGTTTCTCTATATGCCTCACGTTCTAGGCGGACAGCCTGCCAGCCCTGCTCCTTGGCAAAGTTGATGAGATAGCCTGGGTGCCTCACCGTGGAATTAGGTAAACCAGTTGCTAGTCATCACCCAGGCACTGGGTGAACTCAGCAGACAACTCATCTTTGGATATCCTGTGGTAAGGAACCTTCCAGACTTCATTGCTGGGGGCTCAGGAGAACAAATACAGTGAATGAAACTCTGGAGGAAAAGAACAAAGAAAGCTGACAAATAACAAAGATATTAAAAATAGCTCTTTTACATGCACTGTGGAGCTATCAGGAAAGTAAGAACTGATAAGAGACTGAAAAAAAAAATGGGAAAATTTTAATGTGAGCTAGCACCAAATCTACCCTTTGTCTGGTGGCACGTGCCCAACTCCAGGAAACTGGAGTCTCCACGTGGCACAGGAAGCCAAAAGCAAGATTGGCCTGTTCCAGGCAGAGAGCAGGCCTGCAGCCAGAGCCTTGAAGGCCTGCGCAGCCAGCAGGGCTGGACTGATGTTTCCTAGCCCACCTCGGGCAGCCAGTAAAAACCCAGGAATCCAGGTAAAGAATAGTATTAGTGTAATATTCTGAAAATCAAAACTAATGGGGAAAAGTCCACGATGAATAAAATATCAAAACTGTGAACCAAGACTGTTTGTCACTGTTTGTTTGACGTGCCACCCTGTGTCACTGTGCAGTGAGGACTGTCCATTCCACTGGGTGGACTTACGAGGCTAGACGCTGGCCTAACAGCAGACTGGGCCACAGAGGCTTTCTATATAGTCTTGTTTTTAAACTCCTCACCTTTCATTAACTTTCTTCACTTGGTCCACAATACGAGAGGATATTTTGAAAAGTATATATACTTTGCACATGAGAACAAATTCTGAAAAGGGCACACACTTTTTTTCTATTGTTTCAAACCCCAATATGGCTCTACAGGATGCTGCCATCTGGCTAAGGAAGCAGATGGCAGTCTAACAAAACCAGCAGACCAGTGGGGCCGAAAGAGGTAGTAATAACAAGCTCTGTTCTAAGCTCTACCCCCCCCCCCATATATATATTTTTTTGAAACAAATATCTGAAACAATATTATCACGAAAACAATATTTCCCTAATTAGACACTTACTATTCCATTTAACTATTCTCTTCCATGTCCTTTTATTAAAGTCCTGGTCGATACCCACAGAATTATTTGCACAACTCACAGTTTCAAAGACACTATTCCAAGTTAACTACTAAGAGTAAGTATGATGAGTACAACTTCCAAATGGAAAAAAAAAAATTAAGAAAAAAAAAAAAAAAAAGCTACCCAAAAGAAGATGGGAAAAGGGAAACAAAAAGAGAGAAAAAAGAAAATACATAGAAATGACAAAAGAAGATAGTGGAAATAAATATCGTTAATGACAATAAGTATAAAGACTGAACTATAAAGACTGAACTACTTAATATATTATGGCCAGACTGAATTTTTTTAAAAATACAGGTACATGATGTTTATAATAAGCATACCTAAAACATAAATACATAGAAAGCTGAAAAGTCAAAGCATGATTGAAGAGAAACTAGAAAAAACGAACCAAAAGAAAGCTGATATAACTATATTAATATCATAAAAATAATTGTTTTCTGTCCTTTGTCTTTTTTAAGGCTGCACCCACGGCGTGTGGAGGTTCCCAGGCTAGGGGTCGAATTGATGCTGTAGCTGCCGGCCTACACCACAGCCACAGCAATGTGGGATCCGAGCCGTGTCTGCAACCTACACCACAGCTCACGGCATCACCAGATCCTTAACCCATTGAGCGAGGCCAGGGACCAAACCCACCACCTCATGGTTACTAGTCGGGTTCGTTAACCACTAAGCCACGACGGGAACTCCATAAAAACAAATTTTAAAGCCAAGAGCAATGATAGAGATTTTAAAGGCCAGTCTTTAATGATCAAATGTCAGTTCACCAGGAAAAATCAATTCTATACTGGTAGGCACATAACAACATAAACACAAAACATATAAGCAAAAAATTGAATATAAGCAAAAATTGATAGAACTATGAGCGAGCCTCACGATAATAGGAGACCTAGATATCTGCTTAGTTGTTGACTGATCAGGCAAGATCAAGTACATGAGAAAATATTTGGAATATTTAAAGAATACTGCCTACATGCTTGACCTAAAAAACACAGAACTCAAAAATTAAGTACTGTCCATTATCTTCTTGCACATAGGAAACATTTTTTAAAAACTCATTCTGTGCCAGGCTACTAATGCAAGCCTCAATACTAACTTGCAAGTACTGCATATCCAATTACATTTTTCTGATAAAAAAATGCAGCTGTTAGAAATTCATGATAAAATAAATAGAAACTATGTTCAGTAATTTTAAGAGCCTTCTAAATGAAAGAATAATGGAAATTAGAAAATATTGAACTAAATAATAATGAAATATATATAAACTTTAAAGAGGCAGGAATTCCCGTCGTGGCACAGCAGAAACGAATCCGACTAGGAACCATGAGGTTGTGGGTTCGATCCCTGGCCTCGCTCAATGGGTTAAGGATCCAGCATTGCCGTGAGCTATGATGTAGGTCACAGACGTGGCTCTGATCCTATGTTGCTGTGGCTGTGGTGTAGGCTGGCAGCCGTAGCTCTGATTTGACCCCTATCCTGGGAACCTCCATATTCCGCGGGTACAGCCCTAAAAGAAAGGAAAAAAAAAAAAAAAGACCTTTAAAGAGGTAAATAAAATGATAAAGGAAACTAGTCTTAAATATTTACATGAAGAAAGACTCAAAATTAACAAATCAGCATCCAAATCAAGAATCTAGACAAAGGGAGTTCGTCTTATGGCTCAGCTGTAATGCGCCTTAGCAGTAACCATGAGGACGCCTGGCCAAGCTCAGGGGGTTAAGGATCCGGCGTTGCCATGAGATGCGGTGTAGGTCACAGATGTGACTCGGATCCTGGGTTGCTGTGGCTGTGGTGCAGGCTGGCAGCTGCAGCTCCAATTGGATCCTTGGCCTGGGAACTTTCATGTGCCACACGTGTGACACTAAAAAGGACAAAAAAAAAAAAAATCTAAAAAGAAGCTAGAAAAAAATCAGTGTAAGTCCCCAGAGAGTAAAAAGAAAAGCATAATATACGGAAGAGAAATTTTCCCTAAGATAGAAACTAAGGATATAATGCAGAGGATCCAGAAAGCAAAAATACAGTGGCCTGAAAAGAATAATGCAATGGACAAGATCCGACAAGATTCATCAAGGAAACAAAGACAGGAGGCATAAATCAAAGAACATAATTCATGCCACGGGTACAGCCCTCAAAAGACAAAAAAGACAAAGAAAAAAGAATATAATAAATGTAAAATGACATCATTAAAGCTGTGGTATTTAAAGGATAGGAAAAGCCTACTTTGCATAATTCATGCCAGTACAATCTCAGGAAAGCAGAGTTAACAAAACTACCCCAAAAAGAAATAGAAAAGTAGATTCTATGATCTACTAATCAATCAAGCTAACTGAATCAGTGGTTAAAAATTAATCATACACACACACACACCCCCCCACACACACACAGATACTACCAGGCACAGCCAACTTTACAGGTAATTTTTACCAAACATTTAAGAAACAAAGAATCTAATTTTATACAAATTCTTTCAGGTGACAGAACAATAGAAGCATGCCCACACCTCCTATTAATACCAAAGTAATAATAAAATCAGGAAAGGACAATAAATGAAAGCTAAAATTATGGACAAGTCACTCATTGAAAATAGATACATGAGCACATTATCAGTTTAATGAAGAAAAACACATGACCTCCCCAAGGATGCAAATATACCATTACATTAAATAACATCCATTTATAATTTTAAAATATCTAGATGAATTAGTAATAAAAAGGGAATTTCCATTTCCTGATAAAGGATATATACAGTATTATACCAGGCATAGCCATTAATGGTAAAATAGTAAAAGAACTCCTCTTAATATCGAGATTAAGGCAACTTCCAAACCACTGTTGCTTTGGCTCAACATTGTACAGGAAGTCTTAGCTGGTACTGTAGCACAAGAGAGAAAAAAATTTGTAAAAAATAGGAAAGCAAGCAAAGCTCATTATTCACGAATGATGTAATTTTATGTAGAAAACACAATCACCAGATAAATATTTAGATTAACAAATGTACTTAACAAATTGCCAGCATTAGAATTTACATGCATCAGCTAAGACAATCTTATTTGCTGTAATAGACATAGCTCAGCGGCCTAACAAAATAAAAATTAATACCCATCATGTAAAGCTAATTTAATGGGAGCAGGTGCAAGATGGGGATCCATGCTACTAGTCACCTGGGGACCCAAATAGAGATGTCACCCTGTGGACACCATTCCAAAGTCTTCCTGGCACCAACACCCAAGAGCTTCCAGGGAAGGAGTGGGGAGCTACAGGGGAAGTTTTTATGGGCCAGGCCTCAGTGTGGCCTACCTAACCGCTGCCCCCATCCCATTTGCCAGGAGTCGGTCATGCGGCTGCCCCTAATTGGAAGGAAGGCCGAGAAGAAAGATGTGTGTCCAAGAAGAAAGGGAGACCTCTTTAATGATAATAAGCAACGTCATCCCTGCCACAAAATAAATAAAAATTGTGTAACCGTACCCAACAGCAATTTAAAAATAAGTCTATAAGCAAGGTACAAGTGACAACAGCATCAAAAGTATAAAATACCTAGGAATTAATCTAATAAAAGATGTACAAAGATTTTTTGAGAAAAATTTTCAACTTTTTTGAAAGACTAACAAACAGGGATATCCCAGGTACACAAACAGGAAAGAGTATCGTTAAGGTGTCACTTCCCCCCATATTAAACTGTAGCTCTAATACAGTCCAATCAAAACACTAACTATTTATGGTATCTGACAAACTGACTCTAAAATGTATGTGGGAAAGCTAAGAACTAAAAATGCCAAAGGAGAATAAGGTAAGGGCTTTCCCAGTCCACATCAGAACTCATAAATAAAGCGGTAGCAACGAAGACAGGGTGGAATTGATAAGGTGTCAAACAAGGTAGACCAATGGAACAAAACAGAAGGGCCGGAAACAGTCCACACTTAGAAGGAAGCTTGACTCATGACAGTGACAGAGGGACTTAGAAAATCAGGGCGAGTAGGGAAACTGTGCAATAAATGGTACTTGGACATTTGGTTATCCAATGGATAAAAAAAAAATTTTAATTGGATCCATACCTCTCACCATACATGAAGGTTATCAATTCCAATTAAACACCAAATTTAAAGGACAAATATATAAATTTTTAAGAAGACAATGCATTTTATCATCTCTGGGATAGGGTAAGATGTATTAAACTCTTTTAAAAGCTCAAAAGCATAAAGGAAAAAAATCAATAAATTTAACTCCTTTAAAATTAAGAAGTTCTCTTTATCAAAGAGAAGAACAAACTAAGAGAAGGTATATGATATACACGCACACATAAGAGATAAAAATTAGTATCTGGACTATGTAAAGGATTCTTACATATCAACAGAAAAAAGACAAATGACAATATAAAAATGGGCAAAAGACATGAACAGGCATTTCATAGAAGAGGAAATATAAATAGCCCGAAAACACGTGAAAAATTTCCCACTGCATTAATAATCATGGAAATGCAATTTAAAACCACAAGATAACATGTCACAACTATCAGGTCAGCAAAAAATTTAAATGTAGAGCAAGACACACATGTAGTGTTGAGAATTTAAATTGGTATCTTTAGAAAACTGTCTGATATTACCCAGTAGAAAATGTGCATAGGTAAAGGCCAGAGAGTAAAGATCTAAGGCCCAACTTATCAGCAATAACAACAACCAGGGGTAGGAACAGAAACCATGATGGGATCTGCCTGTATCAGTAACTCACGCTAATGCCCAAGGTTAACGTCTTTCAATATGACAAGAGATGTAGCATGGCACTTAAGTGGGTAGCTTTGAAATCAGATTGTCTGGGTTTAAGAGCTTGACTCCGGCCACTATTAACTGTGGCCTTTGCAAGACCCTTAAGCGCTCTGTGCCTTGGTTTTACCATCTCTAAATGGGGACAGTAAGACGGAAGTAAGATCTTAAGATTTTAAGTTAATTAATTAATGTATTAATTAACTATTAAGATTGAACAGCTAATTGATGCTATTATGGTTACTAATTCTTTTAAATTTCCAACTGGAGATGAGGATGAATGTGGGGGGGGGGGCAGGGTGTCCAGAATGGGACAGCACTTGCTAAGTATTTACTTATCTTCTGGGTTTACTGTCCCCTCAAGACTATTCTGCAGGTGCCGTCTCAGGCGATAACCAAGTTTGGTATTGTCTTCTTGTTTCTTAGCTAGAATACGACACGTTCCTAACAATTTCATGCAAGTCAGGGAAAAAAACCCCACAAATTCCATGTCTAGCTCCCAAGCATAAATGAAGAAAATGAAGCTGCTATTTTAAAAGCTAATTACTAGTAAAATACTTTCATATTCGCATTTCCTGTGAAATAAAATTCTGCCTTTGAAATAAAGGTCTCTGGCAGAGCTATTCAGTAACACCTTTGTTCCAAGCAGGGGTTTTCCTTTAGTACAGAACATACTGTACCCTACTTGGAAAATGACTGATTTAGTTCTAAACGGGAGACATTTAAAGCATATAATTTTTAACACACATTTTAGAATATCTATCCCATCGCTCTAAAGAGATATGAGTGTTGTTGATGAGTTCTTTCATTTTTGAAAGTTTTATGATGAATAAATTAAATGGAATATGTAAAGATACCCAGTTTAGTGTCTGGAATTTGACCACATGCACACACACACAAAAAAATCTACATTTGGACCACCGGTTTTAAGAGATTTTCATATCATCAAATATAGCTTCTTTGGAAGAATGTCCTTTATAAATATTTTCAGTGATTCAGTGTGTTTAATTTTGATCATTTTTCTAAAGGTATAGTATTGGTTCTTCTCAAAAAGCTGCTTTAGAGACTAAGAATAGAAAGAGAAAAATAATTTTGAGCTTTTGCTTCTTAATGATTTAATTCAACATAATTCCAAATTGTACATGACTCAGACTATTACTGGTGCTGACCAAATGATAAATATTACTTCACAAAGATGAATATATTGAGTTTGAGCTCGTGATTCTGCAGTTTCACATGTCAGTTTACCTACATGCATAAACCCTTCAATGCCTCCAAATCACTTGGTGTCAAAAAACAGAGCACAGGCTCCCACCTTCTTCCCTTCTCTTCACTTGCCATCTGCATTTCTTCATCTCCGATTTACTCTTTTCATTTTAGAAAAGTATTGTGGCATAGGTAAGGCATTAAAACGGTATACAGAACAAAAGAGCAAATGACCAGGTACCTTCCTTGCAGCCTAATACATAATGTCCTTACAGCACAGCTGAGACCCTTGTGGACCCGTCTAGGTCACGTAACTCTCCCTCTTGAACTGGAACTATACCGTCCCCATGCAGCTCCACAGTTTATCGTGTCTGCATCCTTAAACCACATGCAATATTGTTTCGAATTTTTTAACTTTGATAAACAGTGTCATGGAGTATGTATGGGTCTACAATTTGCCTCATTCAGTCAGCACCATGTGTGAGAATTATCTATGCACATACATAGTTTATGTTCATTCATTTTCACTGTTACACGGCCTTCCACTGTATAAATACACCACAGAGATTTAGTGGATACTGTAAATACTCATTCGCTACTGAAAATGGACATAACTTGTCTCCGTTTCTATACGCCAAATCCTCTCCAACTTTTGATACTGTCGATTTGCAATTTTTGCCAGTCTGCTATCCCACTGTGATTTAATTGGCATTTTTCCAATTACTCGCACGGCTAAGCCTCTTTCTTACAAGTATCTGACTACTTGAATTTTCTGAAAATTGTTCTACATACCAATCTTATTTTGGTGGGGGCAAGGTTTTGTTATTTTTAACACAGTCAAATGTATTAAGCCTTTTCACTGCGGTTTGTAATAATTCTTCCTTATCTTGAGGCCATAGAGATATTTTCTTATATTTTCTTCTGTAATAATTTTACCTTTAAATTATTCCACTGAGAATAGATTTTCATATACAGAGTGAAGCAGGGATTCAGTTTCATTTTGTTTTTTCCCTCAAGGAGAATGGAATGCGCCAGACCAACTTATTGAGTCATGTATCTTTTACCCTTTGGTCTGCAGCGCCCACCCAGACTAAGTCAGTTTTCTATACGTGTGTGTTTCCTACTCCTTCTTTCCGAGTTCAGTTCTTTTCAGGTAAAGTGAATTCCTTAGCAGTTCCTGCCAGAAGAGTTGGTAGGTGATAATCTTCCTTAGAAATGAAAAAATACAAATATATTGCCTTTTCTTGAATGTCATTTAAGTTATTATACAATGTAATTGTCCCAAGCATTTGAAAATATCTGTCTTTTGTTAGCTATGATCACACAGATACCAAAGGAGATGTCTACTACTGATTGGTCTGTTCCTTTGCATATCATCTGTCTTACCTCTCACAGCTTCACACTTTTTCCTCTTTACCTCTGATGTTCCTTTATTTTATTTTATTTTATTTTAACTTTATTTGTCTTTTGTCTTTTTAGGCCCCCCCCCCCCATGGCACATGGAGGTTCTCAGGCTAGGGGTCGAATCGGAGCTATAGCTGCCAGCCTACACCACAGCCAGAGCAACTCGGGATCCAAGCTGTGTCTATGACCTACACCACAGCTCATGGCAATGTCAGATCCTTAACCCACTGAGCAAGACCAGGGATTGAACCTGCATCCTCATGAATACTAGTCAAGTTTGTTAACCACTGAGCCACGATGGGAACTCCCCATAATTTTAATATAACGTTTCTGGGCACAGATTTGTTGCATTTACCTTTACAGGAGATCTGTGTGCCTTTTCAAACTTATGATTCTTTTTTGTTTAATTCTAAAACATCTTTAATCATTCTTTTTTTTTTTTTTTGTCTTTTTTGCCATTTCTTGGGCCACTCCCGCAGCATATGGAGGTTCCCAGGCTAGGGGTCAAATCAGAGCCGTAGCCACCAGCCTATGACAGAGCCACAGCAACACAGGAGCTGAGCCGCGTCTGCAACCTACACCACAGCTCACAGCAACGCCAGATCCTTAACCCACTGAGCAAGGCCAGGGATCGAACCCGCAACCTCATGGTTCCTAGTCGGATTCATTAACCACTGAACCAGGACAGGAACTCCAATAATTCTTTTTAATATTGCTTTTCCGCCATGCTCTTTGCTTCCTCCTTCTGGAACTTCTATTAGCTATGTTATTAAAGCTTCTCATTACATCCTCCATGTATCCTCATTTTCTTCCACATATTTCCCATCTCTTTAACTCTCTCTTCTGCATTCTGTGCTATTTCATCAGATATATTTGACAATTCACTAATTTTCTTTTCATCTGCATCCTCTCTATTGTTTAATCTATCGATTTTTATTTTAACAATAGTTTTCATTGTTTAAAACGTCTACATGCTTCATTTTTCAAATCTGGGTGCTCTTTCTCCCCAGAAATATCCAGTTATTAAAATAGGGACCCTGGTCCTTCTTTCATCCCTTTGGACATTTCAGACATTCCTCAAGGGGCTCGCTTCCTCCTTACGTCTTGCCTTTTATCAGTTTCTGGTTTTCCCTCCATGTCGTGCTCATGGCCTTTCTTTCTCTTTTTTGGGGACTCTTCTATTCACACCACAAGTTGTGGCCATAAAGCTTCTGCTCTTGGTCTCATAAAAGCATTTACTCTCACATTCCCCATTCTTTTGAGTGGCACTGTCATCTATCTGCGCAGTCACTGACGCCAGAAATCTGGGTAACACTGCAAATGTACCCCTTTTCTCAGCTGTTACCTTAACAATAACCTCTGCACATTCCACCCCTCTCACAGATCTCCTGTCTGTCCCCTCTTCTCCATTTCTACTCTGATAACTTGAGTTCTGTCCCTGAGTCCCTCTCCTCTGGACTCCTATAACCGTGGCCAGATATTCCAACCCCATTTTGTTCTTGTCAGACTTTTTGAAAATAATCACAGACAAGAAATATGCCAAGATTTTTGTATTGTTTCCCTTATCATTGAACCATGAAACCACCAAAAGGAACTTCAAGGTATCATGTACTCATTTCTGGTCTGAGATGCCTTCTGGATGGCAGCCTGAGAGTTAGCCTTTCTCAAAGTTACACTAAAATACATATGAACACTCAGCGGGGAAAAAGGAAATGAAAACAAAGACTGTCACACATCCTATTGCCAGACTATGAGAGGAAATGCCAATGGCAAAATCTACAAAGCTGAAATGGACATCACAGTCCATGGGCAACACTGAGTCATGCTTTGAGTCTTGAAAAAGAGGTCACACATGCCTGCAAGGCAGTGGAAAGAGGCATTGTTTCTCCTCCATCGCCCTCCTTGGGGCGCGAGGATCCAGAGTCATTACCAACCAGGATGCTGGCCAGCCAGCCTCTTCTGCAGATATTGCATTTTAATGCAACCTGAGTATTGTTTACCCATGTCTCCTTCCAACTCTTAATGCCCATGTACCCACCTCGAATACATTAAAAACAAAAACCCCTAGAGAGTAATGGGACAAGACATAAGAAATTAGGCTAGCCCGCGCTTCCCTCTCAATACCGCAGCAGAATAGGATTCCTGCTACCTTAAACTATACCAAATCAAAACTTACTAAAACTCTGATAGATGTAAACTGTCTTGAACAGACACTATGGACAGCATGAAGTTCTGTCTTGCATGACATTCAAAGCCTACTCTACAGATTCAATCTGCATTTCTCATCTTACTTCTCATCACATCTCTGAACATTGCAAACTCCAGCTCCACAGTATTATCACGTATTTCTAAAGAACTCCCTGTGCTCTCCTACTTCTTGCCTAGGTTTCCCTTGTTCCTTCTGCCTAGAAGGTCCTCTTTTCACTCCTTACGCTCACTGACTTCTTTCCCATTATTAAAGGTCCATCTTCAAGATCCAAATTATTTACAAAGTCTTCCAAAATCCCTAAGTTGGAATTCATCTCTCCCTCCCCTATGATCCCATAGAATTTTCTTATTCTCTCACTTTAATACTTATCACTGCCTGCCTTACATTGCTAGATACGACCTAGTTTCTCTCGTTTGACTGTGAATCCTTTTTTTAAGTCAGCTCACACACATCACAGTGCCTTCCGTATAACTTTGCAACCAACATGTATTGACTTAATTGAAGACGAGATGAAAAGCATCTCCATTTTTACTTCCCAACTTTATATTGATCTTTAAAACAATAGCTGGGCTTTGTCACTAAGCCAAGCAGCAAGCTGAAAAGGAACTAAATCTTGAATTTCCTCTGCAGTTTTGAAAAGGAAACCCAAAGGTGACACCTTCCCTGACAAAGGAAAGAGGAACTAAAGGCCACAGTGGGGCTGGGGTCATAGAACCAAAGGAAGTCCTATTTTCTAATCTCCCTAATATGGTCAGGTTACATATCTTCCCTGTTGCAATGGAGCAATAAGTAGTGTATGGAAGGTCAGCAGATGTTACAATGGTGGGAAAAGCAGGAGCAATATAATTATAAGCAGCCAAGATGTTCCACATTATCCATCTCTATGTCCTTTCCTTCTTCTGATCAAGTAATTTAAAAACAACACTGTTAGTTTTGAAACCACTTATGTATTCGTCACACAATAATGAATCAACCATCCAAACATCTTTCATAGTTATTTCCAAATTACCCAGACACTCTTGTTGTGAAGTTGCTGTTCCCACGGTCATCCCTGAACGAGAATACTGTGGAGAACCTGTCCCTTCGTATTGGTCACAAGAGTTTCAAGACCCATAATGGTTTTGAAAGGCACAGAAGTTGTGTTTTGCAATCCTTTTTTCACCAAATCCAAAAGCAAAATCGCTCGAGCTTTGCAGTCATTTTTTCAACAAACATTAATCAAGGTCTCACTCTGCTCTAAGCACTGTGCTAAGAACTAGAGGCAAAATGATGAGAAACAGCAAGCATAGCCCCTGACCTCATGGAGTGTACTTTCCCTTAGAGAAAACAGATGCCCACAAAACAATTTCATGATAAATGCCAAGTTTACTGCTATGAAAGAAAGTCTTCTGAAAAAAATGTATGAGACAAAGGAATCCAAGTAGTCTGGAGTTCCTGCTGTGGCTCAGCAGGTTAAGGACCCAACTAGTATCCATGAGGACGTGGGTTTGATCTCTGACCTGGCTCAGTGGGTTAAGGATCCCGTGTCACTGCAAGCTGCAGGGTAGGTCACAGATGTGATACAGCTTGGACCCCATGTTGATGTGGCTATGCCATAAGCCAGCCTCTGCAGCTCCGATTTGACCCCTAGCCTGGGAACATCCATATGCTGCAGGTGCGGCCCTAAAAAAAGGAAAAGGAAAAAAAAAAAAAAAAAAAAAGGAATCCAAGTAGTCTGGAAAATGATTTCGTTTCCCTAGAAAAAGGTTGTGCACTGAAATTGGAAGGTTGAGTATGAGTTAAATAGGAAACACGCAGGAAGGAGGAAGAAAGAGAATATTCTAGGCAGAGTGAAGCCGTGCACACAAGGCCTTGCTGCCCGAGAAAAGTCATTTATGAACACGGAGATAAAACAGCCTTAAAGCTAATGTGGTGACCGCAGCACACCACCCTCTGTCTGCAATACTACTTAGTGACCTAGATCCTGGGATTCTACATAATGTTTATTTAATAAAACTTAATTATTTAGCAATTTGAAAAACTTAAAATTGCAAACTGTCGGAAAAAGTTGGGAGACAAATGTTCACAGCAGTGCTATTCACAAGAGCCAAGACATGGGAGCAACTTAAGTGTCCATTGACAGAGGAACAGATAAAGAAGATGTGGTACATACATACAGTGGAATATTACTCAGCCCAAAACAGAATGATTTTGAGTCTTAAGATTTCTGAAGTTTGTTTCACTGATTCAGAAGAATGATTTCTGAAGCTATATTTTAATCCACCCAACGTTTGGACCTCCTGGTCAGCGTGCTCTGATTTGGGCCTTGGCAGAAACAATGTCTTAGTCTCATCCCATAATCCTGACATGCAGGATTGGCACAGTTTTTATTAATTTATTTTTCACTTAAATTGTTTTTTTTTTTATCTTCACCACATCCAACATCTTAGACTAATCATATCTGTTTTCAGCATAAGGTAAGATGGGGTCAAACTTCCACTTCTGAGTTGGGTTTAATAAATAAAACTAATAGCTGAGATTGATGACCCATTTAGAGAGCAAACTACAGAACCTAAGATGGATTGTGTGATTAGTAGCTCTATAACAAGTGTTAAATTCCCAGACATAAGGTAAATAACCCACATAAATAACCAAGAGAAGACACCCAAGAATGAAGTTGTGTGGTTATCCTTTTATAGCAAGTGAAATAAATGACAAATTCCATTAACTACTGACTTAGGGTGTCCTATAAGTGCATTTTAACTAACCACTGCCTAGTTGAAACCGCTGTATAGATTAAGGAAATTCTGTTTTCTGTCCTTATCTAGAGACTTTCTTAATGAGAATCTAGGCCCCTCAAAAAGTTATCTTGTTGCCTGCAGGTGTCTTAGACTACTCTAAAGTCTACCTACCCCCTTGTAATTTTGGGAATTAACGGCAGAAGGAAAAAAAAAAAAAAACAAACATAAAAGATATGAGGGCTAAATTCTTCCTCACGGTGCCAGGAGAGCCCAGTGGATAAAATATGGAGTCAGTGTTGAATTTTGGCTATATGTCCCCATGCTTAAATTAGTAAGCTTAATAGAATCCCTTAACCCCTAAGGTTTCATAACTTGCAAGATAAGGATAACAAGTCCATTCCATAATGTGATTTCATGGTTTAATTAGATTTGAAGATGCTAAGACAACCCTCACATCTTCCTAGGGAGATACATAAATAAGGGATGATGTGACTGTTTTTTAGAGCCTTTAATGAAGAACTGTGCCCATTGGCTCTACCACTGGGTATTCCAGCCTGGGATGGGAGAGTGGCTAAATTGCAAAACTGTCAAAAATAGGATCTCTAACTAGGTAGGTGTGGGTTTCCAGGCCCCCAGAGAGAGAGGATGAGTACTTCTAGGTTCTCAGTAGCTCAGAGAATACTTGAGTGCTGGTGCTAGGTGCCTACACTGGACACGGCTTTGGTCAGTGAACTCCTCCTTGAGTGTGGCATGAGAATAGGTTTTTCTAGAACATTCTAAACATGAAGAAGACTGCTGCTTTCCAAGAGTTTACAAGGGTTGTTTTGTTTGTTGTTTTAATGATGGGAACCATAAGCAACTAACTTGACTTTTAATCTTTAGAAGAATCTTTTTTATTCTTATCTTTCCCATTTTACCTGAGACAGTGAGGGACACAAATGAGACTCAGTTGGACCTCACTCTGTATCCTAGTATTTATGGAGAAGTAAAGATCCAACACGTGGAGTCCTCTTTTGTGTTGAACTTTATTCTTCTCACAGGATCCAAAGTTGGCACATTAAAAATAAAAACAAAGTTGGCAAATCTTTACCAGGGATGATGGTTTGAATTTTAGGACCTCCCGATGTTTTGTTTGGCATACTGAAAGTTCTGGCTGTAAATTCCCGCAGTAACCATTTTTTACTTTGGGTATAATTATGTAAGTTGCTAGGTCTCTACAGGCACTGCACTGAGCTGCAATAACCAAGGACTTCCTCACTACCTATGGTATCAAACTGGTCTTCGAAAACATTTTGGGAAGATTAGAAATGAGTGAAGAGGTAACATTTTGAGAACATTTAGATTAAAGCCAAGGCTTCGTATTGTCCCAGTGAGGGGGGAGTTTAAGGGAGTTGATAGTGTCTCCGAGAACCTTTCAGCAAGTTTTGTAGCCACCACAACCCAGGGGCTCTTCTGAGGCTTGGGGACACAGTCACCCTATTGTGAGCTCCAGCCCTGCCCCCACATGAAATTTGGTGCCAGCATCTTCGATGACAAGCTGGCTTAGGGATTTTTTTTTTTTTTGATGGCAACAGTTGGTGTTTCCAGGTGGCTGACTTCTGCACATAGTCTGGGATACAAGAGGCAAGAAGAAAACCCACAGAACTCACAACCGTGTCATTCCTTGGATCTCAAGGCCCCCAGTGGGCAGCCTTTTTCTGTCTACCATGCAGAGGCTTATGCTTTAAATATCATGTCCTTAGAGCCTATGGAAGTACGTAGAGCTGTACTTAGACAAACAGAGACAAACATGGCTACTACATCTTTGCAGAAGTGATGGTCCCCTTGACCTTTGTGTGTATATATGTAACATAACATTTGCTATGTTAACCATTTTTATGTACACACAGGGGTACAAATTACATTCACAATATTATATAACCATCACCACCCTCCATCTCCAAATCTTACATTCTAAACAGAATCTCTGTTCCCATCAAATAATAACTCTTTATTCCCTCCTTCCCCTAAACCCTGTAACCTCCAGTCTACTTTTTATGTCTATGCATTTGCCTATACTAGGAATTTCCCATAGGTGGGACCATATAATATTTGTTCTTTTGTGTCTGGCTTGTTTCACTGAGCATAATGTTTTAAGGTTCACTCACTGTTCAGTCCACGTCAGCATTTATTCCTCTGCACGGCTGAGTAATATTCCATTGGATGGATTTACCGTTTTGTGCATCCATTCACCTGTCAATGAACACTGAGGTTGCTTCCTAACTTGACTTTTTTTTTTAAGGGCAACACCCATGGCATGTGGAGGTTCCTGGGCTAGGGGCTGAGTGAAGCTTTAGTCACTGGCCTATGCCACAGCCACAGCAATGCCAAATCTGAGCCATACCTGTGACCTACACCACAACTCACAGCAACGCCAGATCCCTAACCCACTAAGCGAGGCCAGGGATCAACCCTGCGTCCTCTTGGCTACTAGTCAGATTTGCTTCCACTGAACCATGGTGGGAACTCCTAACTTGCCTTTTTGACAAGGTAGCGCTGAGGACTTGCGGGAAGCAGGCAGTGGACGTGTATGAGATCTCACCTCGGTTTACCATGTCCCTTCTCTCAGTTCTCTTAAAGGCAGCAGGCGAGAGAAAGGCCCGACTCTTAAGACGCAAGTTCCAGCATCCCGCGACAAGCTTCCGCTCTCCTCTAGGACGCCTGTGATCTTATGTAGTTCGCAAAGCAGTGCCCACTGACTTAGATAACCTTCCACTACGTATTTATTCACAACATAATCCGACACTTTGTAAACTCCAAAAAGATAAAAAAGAGGAGGGTATTGTTAGGCTGTTCACATCCTGCTGCTCCAGGCCTCATCTGCCCCTGTCAGAGCACAGCCCTGCTCCAATGGCCCAGCGCTGTCACCGAGCCTGGGAGAACCAGCCAACCAAACCTGCAGGGACACAGAAGTGGGGAACCCTGCACCGATGCGAGAGCTTGTGTTTAAGGAAAGAGAAGGCTTTTACACGGATCGACGCTTTGTTGGAAGACACAATGAAGGTAGCAAGTACTATAATTAAGGTAACGAAATAAAAAATGTGCTTAAAATCTGTAGAACCTACGAAATTGGGAACCGTGCTGCCACGGCAAGGGCGTGCGTACAACTCCGTCCTGACTGCACTCTGCGCTCCAGGAATATTGCACCGATGTGGATGGAACGTCCCGGGGACCCAGGACCGCAGTTCTACCCAAAAGCAAACGCTCCACCAGGACCACCGGGAACATTCCCCAAATACCGCCTGAGCGACCGTACTTACTCCTGGTGAAACAAACCACCCCAGTTCCTCCCCAGCATTTCAAATTGGCAGTCTCACTGCCAACAGAGTTGAGGGTGTGTGCCTTTTATTCCAGACATTAAATACTTTAGAGTAGGAGGCTTTTGTTTTCTTTTCCCAAATAACTTGCCATCTCGGGATGGACGCTGAGATTTTAGATCCTAACTCTATTCCCTCAGGCCAATTCTGTTCACGACCAACATTAGACAAGGCATTCTTGGAAGAGTTGAAAATCAGAAGTCAAATCCTCTTTATAGCAAAAATCTGGTAACGAAGCGGATGGCTCCTTGGCCATATTCCAAACACTTATATGTTGGATAAAGTATATAAAATATAATTATACCAAAGCCAAAATTGGAAACCAGAATGGGAAATCACTGGGTACGGAAACAGAAGAAATTGAAAGGCAGCGTGGAAAACAGGGGTTGAGGCTCCGACTGTCTGTGGGGCCGGAAGGTCCCAGGGGATGGTGGCAGGGTAGGCTTTCAACATCCATGTGGTTCCCTGAGTTTCTACCTCAGGCAGAGGGAGAGTTAGGATGAAGCCAAGGACCTTAAGGAGCTGCCGAATCCATCAACCGAGGACTAGAACTTGGCCAAAAGTCTACTGAAAAGAACTGGATAGCGAGCTTTAGACTTAGTTGAAAAAGACCTGAAGAAAATGTTTCCTGGCACCAGAAAATTTGGGCAATTTTAATAACAATGATACTTTCAACCCTTGTCTAAGGCGTGCATTTTTATACTGGAGTTGAGACAATTCGGGTAAAAATCCGTTTCGGATGCACCTTAGGTGAACGACCATGCTGTCTGTGCTCGGAAGTATCCCAGTTACAGTTTCTGAATGCCATCATCAACGCTCCCTACGAGGGTTCTGATCAACAAATCATAGGACTGGGTTCTTCCAAAATAGCATTTACATGAGGAGCAAGTAGCGCTCAGGCAAAACTGGTTTATCACTCATCAAACTATCCTGCCTCATCAATAAAAGGATAAAGAGCAACTTTACCCTGTTGGCAGAGTTCATTGAGCCAAGTCTTTGATCTCGCATCTGCAGCCCTGTGTAGTAAAACCTATCTGCCACTCTACTGTAAAATCTGGATTCTTAGGAGTTAGCATCGTGGCCAGTCCCTGACAGATGGCTCAACAGTGACCACGAACGTGATCTGCCTAGTGGGAACAACACAGCACCGGCCAAGGGTCTACGGGTTTGCTGTCTCAACTGTCATTCTTCACTCGTAAACTCTTCTGTGGTCTACACACACTACTTAACGTTCCTCTTATGGAAACACCTGTCTCCCACTTGAAAGGAAGACCTTGACTTCTATTCGCCACTCTGCTTTAGTAACAATAGTTCATATTATTGACTATAAACTAGGCTTTGTGCCATGTGATGTATATACATTGCTCATTCATTGTTTGCAGATAGAACCCAGAGACTCTTTGAGTTTAAGTAACCTTTCCAAGGCTGCATACTGAGAAGGTGAGAGGAGGTATTTTGGCTCAGGTCTGTTTGACTCTGATGATGCATATAATTAAGGATGAGCTTTTATGTAATGTAATTACTGCCTCTAACAGTAAAAGCCGGCATTGGGAATAGAAAAGTCCAGTAGCGGGCCACATGAATGATACAGATGTTCAATAATGACCCTAACATTCTAACAGAAAAAGGACGGCATTTATGGATTGTGTACATCTATTTATCTGGTACATAAAGGGTATTTTAACATACTACACATCATTTAATCATCAAAATATCACTAAAAAGTAGCTATTCCTATTCCCATTTTATAGTTGAAGGGACTGAAGATCAGGATGGTGAAGGAACTTTCCCAAGGTCACAGAGGAAACAGGTGGCTGGATTCTGGTCCAGGTGTTGCTGCTACACCAGACTGCCAGTGCAACTTCATAAATACATCATTAAGATTTCCTTCGAACCGAGTATATTTAAATAAAACATATTTACAATATTATTTCATGGAAATGCACAGTTTCTTTTTCTTTTTTTAGTTTTATGGGTGCACCTGCAGCATATGGAAGTTCCTGGGTTAGGGATTGAATCTGAGCCTCGGCTGCAACCTACACCGCAGTTATGGTGACAATGGACTGGGCCAGGGACTGAACCCACACTTCCGCAAAGCCACTGCAGTCAGATTCTTAACCCGTTGCAGCACAGTGTGAGCTCCCATAGTTTCTATGTTTTATTAAGAATTGAGCTGAGTCAAAAAAAACGGAAAAAAAAAAACTCCCAAAAAAGTAAAATTCTTAAATGTACATATCACTGATTATAGACTGATAAGAGCTAAAAGGAACTTTAGGGTTATGGAATCTGATCCACTAAAAGGTGAAGAGAAAGTTGATGTGCCAAAAACCATGTCAAGAAAATGGAGCTCCTGCTGTGGCACATCAGAATCGGCAGTGTCTCGGGAGTGCTGAGATGCAGGTTTGATCCCTGGCCTTGCTCAGTGGGTTAAGGATCCAGCATTGCTGTGAGCTGTGGTGTAGGTTGCAGACGTGGCTCGGATACGCGCTGCTGTGGCTCTGGCGTAGGCCAGCGGCTACAGCTCCGATTAGACCCCTAGCCTGGGAACCTCCACATGCTGCGGGAGCGGCCCTAGAAAAGGCAAAAAGACAAAAAAAAAAAAAGTATATATATGTATCTATAGATATATATATACACACACACACACATATATAACTGAGCCACTTTGCTCTATAGCAGAAATTGGCACAACACTGTAAGTCAACTATATTTTAATTTTAAAAAATTTTAAGTTAAATATAAAGCTATTTTAGAGATAATGGCAAGTTTACAAATGTGACCCAGGCTGCAATCCAGAAGCCTTACATGCCCTTTGCAGGTTGGACAATAAGGAATTCCTTGTACTCACAAGAGAAACTACAACTGTCTTCTGGGTAATCCAGGTGCTGTCTTGTAGAAGAACTAGATAATTTCACATTCCTTTTTAATTTCTCCAGAACACAAGAACATTACCTACATAAACAAACAGTAAATTGAAGCAAAATACCTTCTCTACAGGAAGAGCTGAAGGGAATACTCAAAGCCGCCTGGCCTACTCACTTTTGGAGAGCTGGCAGCAGGTGCTTTGCCTGGGTCTGTGAGATAAGCTGCATCCCAGGCCTCAAGGTGCAGGACCTGGCTATTGCCTGGAGCTTCTGTGATGCATTTTGTTATTAATGCAAATAATGACATGCATGAGAGACAATATGGCAGAAAGGACTTGCTATCTTCTCCAGGGGATACAGCAGGACCTTCTAACTAACCAACATGCAGCAGTTCCAAAAGCTGTTGTCACGAGCATATGCAGTTAGGTTCTGAACAGTGCTTGGGCCATAACGCATACTTTATTCTGACAAACTGACAGCAGAATGCTGTTCATCTCCAGTGCAAATCTAACAGAGACTGAAGGGAACACATCCTAATGGAAAAAATCGTCTTTGAGTTATAAGTAATAGAACCCCACGGATATAAACTTAAAACTTTAGTATAAAGTTGGAGCGGGAGAGGGATCGAATGTGACAATGGGAGAAAATGCAACTGTATCTCTTCAGAGGCAGGAAATCTCTCAGGAACTAAGAGAGCCGTCACCTCTGGAACTAAGGGGCCACCACTGCTTTTTCGCTACCTCATTTCATGAATGTGCTGCGTTCTTTGCCTTTTTTCTGTATACCGGCATTTTTTGCTGATTTTTTCATAAAGAGAGTAAGAAAAGGTCACCTTGGTGTAGCTTTCCAGTACTTCCTAGTTCAAGTACCCAGCTGTGGATTCCAATTCTAAAGTACCAGGAAGAAACAACATCTGACTTGCCTCCGAGCTAGACATGGCGTGCCAATGAGCAATGAGCAGAGAAGTCATAAGGAACCTGCTTGAGTGAATATTCCCAAAGGAACCCGTAAGTGGATACAAAATGGTCATTTGCATTTTTGCATTTTTACTATAGTTCTCTAATACCAAGAAAGAGTTTTGTTTTGTTTTTTTTTTTTAGGGCCACACCTGCTGCATGTGGAAGTTCCCAGGCTAGGGGGTCAGATCTGAGCTACAGCAGCCAGTCTACACCACAGCCATAGCAACACCAGATCTGAGCCAGGCCTGAGATCTACGCTGCAGCTTGCGGAAATGCTGGATCCTTAACCCACTGAGCGAGCCAGGGATTGAACCCATGTCCTCATGGATACTAGTCATTTTCATTACCACTGAGCCACAACGGGAACTCCAAGGAAGCCTATTTTCCCAAATACATTTGGAAATAAGCTAGGTATATGGGCACACGGAAACATCATGTTCTGAGTAGGTAGTAATGCCATTTTAGCACACTCAATGTGCCTCTGAAAACTTCTGTACAGAAGAAGATCGGATTGTATAATTCATGAGAATTATGCCAAGGGCCTCAACCAAGGCACCCAATGTGGACTCACAATGAGGAGCCTGGCATCCATTCTTCTCCACCCTGTGTGCCGTCATCTGGCTATTCTATTCTGCCCCCACCATCACCTCTAAGCTTTCCTGTCCTGTCTCCACTGGACCTTGGGCTGGAAAGAAAGAGGGGGTCTTTAATAAAGGGATTCAAATCATATTTCCTTAGGCATCTTGTCCTACTATTCAGACGCCCTTGACTTCTAAGCAACAAGGAAAGATCCTAAGGTCGCTTTAAGGGACATAGACAAGTTTTTATAAATTTTCCTAAGTTTTTTTTTTTTAACCTGGATGACTCACATTTTAAAAACTTATTTGCCTTGGTGATTTGTTTTTTAATTGTTTATCTCTTGACCTAATTAGAATTGTCTTATTGGCTATTTTTTGTTGAAACAGAATTTGATGTGACTTCTTTTAAGAATGAATTGACATGCAATGAGATAGAAAATAGGAGCTTTTCTGTATATTCCACTATTTCGTCAGATCCGGAGTCTATTTGTGTTTTAGCCCTAGGAGTTGGTTAGAAACTAACTACTGATTACTTAAAGGATGTGATTCAGTTGTAGTTCTGTGAATAAGACTACATTACTGCTTTTTCAAGAATTATATTGTTTAAAAATTCCTACTGTTACGATTTTAGCTGACTTAAAGTTTAAGATTTTAAAACGCCATTGATTTTAAGTACTCTAACATCTTTTAATAGAATAATAATTCAATAATTTAGAACTTGTTTATAATTTTACTACTACTTAATATTTCATATTTAATCCAATCCAGTCAACATTTATTGAATGCATACAATTAACTAGCCAAAGCATTATATGGATTAATGGAATGCAATAATAATTATAATTCTATAATTTATGGAATAAATTATAGCTGCTCCATCTTTCCCCAAACATACATGAGTCCACATACTACCTGAGAGGACAGATGAATATAAAATAAATATGATACAGAAGAAATTACAGTACATATCAAAAGAAAAGTATGGTGGGTTTGGAGAATAGAGAGAAATTAATTCTATTTTGAAGGACACATGGGGAGGTGGAATTTAAACTAGGTTCTGGGGAGTTCCCGTTGTGGCTCGGTGGTAACAAACCTGATTAGGATCCATGAGGATGCAGGTTTGATCCCTGGCCTAGCTCAGTGGGTTAAGGATCTGGCATTGCCGTAAGCAGACACAGCCAGAATTCTGTGTTGCTGTGGCTATGATATAGGCTGGCAGCTGTAGCTCCTATTCAACCCCTAGCCTGGGAACTTCCATATGCTGCACCTCTGGCCCTAAAGAGCAAAACAAAACAAAACAAAATAAAACAAAAAAAAAAACCCAAATAGGTTCTGGATTTAGGGTAGGTCATCTACTGATTCAAAATCCTCAACAGCAATTTTCAGGATCACCATTTAAAGTATGATATTTTACTTTAGCAAATACAGAATTAATATTGTCACATTGATTTTCTTCATAAGGGCATGACAGAATAATTTAGAGAATTTTGTTCAATGTATATAATATTCCCAATAAACACATGTCCACCTGTCTGTCCCCTAGATTCTTAATTAGTGAGATTTGGGTGGGACCTGGCCATATTTCACCCCCTATTATTTTTAATACTTTTAATTAACTTTTAATATTATTCTTTCTTTATTCTTCTGGTGAATACACACACACACACATAAAATCTCCCCCTTAATAAGACAAGAATGCCTTTGATGTACCCCCACCATGATGATATAATTTAGACTTTTAATTTTGAAAATGTATTTTCTCTCTTTGATTTTAGATATTTTTAAAGACTATTGATTTTACTAAAAGACTCGAAAATATCTTATTTGGCCCATACATTCATGTTTCTCTGAAAATGTGTGTGTGGACAGGCCGAGGCTGCCCCACTAGCACTGAGGGGTTTTCTGGAACGGTGGACGAAAACTAGGACAGCCCCAGGTGAAAACGGACAGTTCATCACTTTACTAGACCCAACCTGAGTCGTGACACGTTGCTCAGGGGGTGGCAGAAAATGAGCTCTACAGTAAAGAATCCCAAACTCAGGAAAGCCATGGCCAGTCACCTCTGAGATCAAGAGTTTACCTTCGCTCCAGCCTCAGGAGGATCGGTCCTTAGGCTGTAATTCACCAGCCCGGGGAAGTTAGGGAAGGAGAGTGGGCTGGCAGCTGCCTTGGGTTGATTAGGACCTAAGGGGTTCCTTGGCTCCTCTCCAGCACAGGGCTTCGGTATAGCCCTGATTTTCCCCTGGACCAGAGCTCAGGGTCACAATACAACGTGCAGGAAGGCACTGATTTCCCTGAGGCAACAGTGAGGAAGAAGCACGAGCAGATTTCTATCAGTTCCTTTCCTATCAGATTCTCCCACAGCCTGGCTGGCTGCTTATTATCCCAGCCCTTACACTGCCACTGCCCGCTGCTGGTCCCTTTACCAAGCAATGTTTACAAAGAAGTCATTACTGGATCTTCTCATAGCCTTCTTCATTTGAGGGTGTTTCACCCTCTATGCTGCTTCAGGGATCCAGAGAGGAGGAGCAGTAATGCTAGTTCAGCATATTCATACCACATACTAGTAGAGCTGCTCCTAACTATTCTTAAATTTTGTATTAAAAACAAAAAGCTTCTTGGATATGGGAGAAAGGGCTTTGGGAATGACGAAACACTACAAATATTAGCTATTATGATTATGAAGACTATCAATATTAATTTTTTCAAAACATTCTTAGAGCTGTATAGAAAACAGCATTATAAAAATTGCTACAGTCATATTTGGCCAAAACCTCACATAATGTCTGACAAACTTCAGATATTTTATTATGGATATTTAGTATTATTGCTGTACTATTACATTTGGCACATCTATGGGGGATTTTTTATTTCCAAAATGCAGCACTGAGCTGTAACTTATTATTCCTTACAGCTTCTTTATTGAAAAGATTTTTCAAGGTACAAAAAGGCATTCTACAGAAAATATTTTAAATTACATTATTTGCCAAAAAGACTACCTTTATATGTTACTGGTCTGTTGAAAATTTTCTTTTCAGTCAAGTTCCATTCAGTTTTACATAATGCATGTCAATAACTGCTACCACAAAAAATAACAAAAATTGTTGTCCTGCCTATCTTCATTTTTTGCTACTCCTCATTTTCCCTCCTGCTTCTATTTGTGAACGTGTGAATACCTCCTTCTTGATGTCCTAAAGTCCATAATTACTTCTTATGACAATTTTTTATGACGCCCACATTATAAATTATTCATATTTTGAATAATGCCTTCCTTTCAAATGTACCTTTGTACTCTTTCTACTTTTTCCTCTGTATTATTTTTCCCTATTTTTATCCTTTTCTAATCTTGCTTTGAGACTTCTGGCTTCTGATCTGTCCCCTGATAGTGGTCCCCATGATGAGTTGCCATAGTAATTAAGGAATCAAATGATTCTGTATGCCCCTTATTTCACTCTACTTTGTCCTTTCTTCTTTTGCTCTTTCAGTCCCTGTAACCTGGAGCACTTCTGCCCATCTAGTCTGTCGCTGGGCCACTTCCTTCAAAACATGGCTCCTTATTAATTTCCTCAGCTTACTTAACCAAACCCACTCCCAGTTTTTCTGTTTCTCTTGACCTCTAGGAATTCATGGATAAAAGATACATAATGTTTTTTTCTCTTTTTATGGCCACACCCCTGGCACATGGAGGTTCCCAGGCTAGGGGTCCATTTGAAGCTGTAGCTCCCAGCTTACACCACAGCCACAGCAATGCCAGATCTGAGCCATGTCTGTGACTTACACCACAGCTCACGGCAACACCAGATCCTTAACCCACTGAGCAAGGCCAGGGATCGAACCCGCAACGTCATGGTTCTTAGTCAGATTCATTTCCACTACGCCACAACAGGAACTCCTGGAACGCCAGATCCTTAACCCACTGAGTGAGGCCAGGGATTGAACCCACATCCTCATGAATACTAGTCAGATATGTTTCTGCTGAGCCACGATGGGAACTCTGTTTTTAGGGGATTTTGGTTTGTTTGCTTGTTCTGTGTGATACATAATACTATCATGTACTCGGAAAAGTGTTTGTTTTTGTAATTTTATCCAGTTATTTAGTTATATATTTTGTGATATTTTATGATTTATATTCTATTTTATTATACTTCTTCATAATCTGATATTTTTGTTCATTATGAGCATAAATTATAAACAGTATTACATAATTTAAATCTGTAATCAGTTGCTTAATGCCTGCAGCTCTTACTAGAATGCAAGCTCTTTTGGCTAATTGTCTACTGTTGCATCATCAGAGCCTAGAATAACATACATAGTAAGTGCTCAAGAAATATTATAATGTATTTGAAATACCATTCAGGATATTAGCAGAATGAAAGTGCTCATAAATGCTTGCCGATTTTTTTCACCACATTTTGTCTCAAATTTCTGATACTTTATGCAATGGTTGAGACGTATTTGACTGCAGGATGCAGAAAACCGAGCAGACTTCAACTAGCAAACAGAAACCAAAGGACACCAGCAGTTTACTTAGCCATGATCCAAAGGTGGGCATCTCCAGCACCGGTCTGACAATCCAGTGTTGTCAGCCAGGATGGAGGTTCTTCCCATCCTTCTCTTTGGCCGTCCAAAGCTTGTTGGTTTTCAACCTCAGCTACAAGATGTCACAGTCCAGAGACAGTGACCACAGATTCATTTCAATGTACAAAGCCAGGAAGCAAGTGATAGCAAAAATGAGGTTATCAACACACTCTCAGCAGAATCCTAGGAATCCCCCGGTCCTGTAGGCTGTTTCCCTCAGAACCGTCAAGCTCTTAAGATTCTTCAGGGCTTTTCTTTTTTCTTCCTATATTTTACTTATTAAGCCTTTCCTTCAGGGATTTTTTTTTTTTTCCCCTGCTTGAAAATGCCTATTGAAAAATTTCCTTTCTCAACCAAAAGGCTTCTTTCATTGATTTGTTTACATACTAACTCGATTTCTGCATTCTAATTCTTTTTCTTTTCAAAAGTGCTGAGACAGAAGACATTTTCAAATGAGAAACATGTTTATTTTGCCCCTTCCTTTCTACTCTTCATATGTACTTCTATTTCTCAGCTGTATTAGGAGCCTGAAGAAAATGTCTTCTGCTCTCTTTAGAACTGCCAGCAGCATTGCATAGGTGCTAAATGTATTTGACCTGTCCTTCTCCTTTATGGCTAATCAGAGATCTGTAGTCTTTCATAGGAAGCAATAGGAATCAGGGCCTCATAGCCAAGAAGCACTGGTCATGTGGCAAATTACCTCTCCTGACTTGTTTATATTAAATGCCTTGCATGCTTGCCTCTTGCTAGCATCAGAAAGTCCCAGAACACAGTGTGTTTCCTATTTCATCCCACCTTTCCCAACATCATTCACAGAAGCAAAGGAAGGGGCTGGGTTTCCATGGTAACACAAGTGTGACAGCTGAGGGTAGATGGGCATAGGTGAGATAACTCTCAGGTTCAGAAGCGAGAGGAGAAATGAAGTTTTTCTTTCTTTCTCTCCCAGCCATACACTTCTGAAGCTAAAGAGACCCTGAAGTGTTGGTGTACACCGTTGTTGTCACTACCCGACAGATTTACAGCTCTTGGGGAAAATTCAATTTCATTTTATCTCATTTTTATTTTGTCTTTTCCACAAACAAATGAAAGGAGACATAAGTTTTTATTTCTAAAATCACTCTCAGGATAGACAGTTCATGCTGGTGTTGCAGTGAACATGATTAAGGGATCAGGAGATACACACCAATTCCCGCCTAAATCTTCACAATGCTCTACACATGCTGACACCGTTTCGTACAGCAGCTAATTCTTCGACCGGCATTTCACAATCAGCCTCAGATCAGTTAAGTATCAAGACAGAAGAGACCAGAAAATATGCTCCTCCTTAACATGTTTCTTTGGCCTCCTAGTGATTGAAAATCTACCTTTATGGCAGCATTGAGAATGAAAACTGGGGCCTGTCATTATGAGAAATATACATGAGGTACAACTACTCCAAGAGCTGCAGTCTCTATACTCTCCTTATCAAGAATGTCGGCATTGATGGAAGGTCGGGGAAAACAACCTAAGAAACGCCCCCCAAACCTGTCTCTTGTGCTGAGAAACCAGGGCACTCACTCACTTTTTTTTTTTTTTTTAAATGGTCACACCTGCCATATGTGGAGGTTCCCAGGCTAGGAGCCGAATAGGAACTGTAGCTGCCAGCATATACCATAGTCACAGAAACACCAGATCCAAGCCATGTCTGTGACCTACACTGCAGCTTGCAGCAATGCCAGATCCTTTAACCCACTGAGTGAGGCCAGGGATCAAATGTGCATCCTTATGGATACTAGCTGGGTTCTTAACCCACTGAGCCCCAAAGGGAACTCCTACTCACTCATTATTTTTTCATGACAACTTCTATCAGATGCACTCCAAGCCAGAGCTTCTCAACTTCTGAGAACCTAGGAAATGAAAACAGTTGCTTAAGGGTGCATTCTAGACCCTCAACCCCAATACAAATTTCTTTTTTTTAAAAAGTCGCTGCACCTTTACTCCTTGCAAAGGGAGTGGTTTTTCAGTTCCACCGTAATGCAAGGTACTACACAGGTGTAACCTATACAAAAAAGTCTGATGCTTCTTGGCTCTATTTAAGCCCCAAGAAACCTAGGAACTTATTACCACAATACATGATTTGGATCTTAGAAAACACAGTCTGTCTTTTCTGTAAAAGAAGTGTAGCTATTATTAATGAAACCACAAAAAGCATGAGCTTTACACACTATATGAGACTTCTAAAAAGCTAGTGGAACGCTGTATTCAACTACAAAATCCTCTTGGAACATCCCTGCCAGAAAGATACAAAGCTTCACTTCGTATCCGTGCAAGCTCTTATTTCTGACTTATTCACATTACTGGCTTAGGATGAGGTATCAGATCGTCTTTGGTTTCAATTCTGTTAAAACTTTCCTTTTTCCTGATTCTTAGTTCTTTTGCAATCTGCTTTCACTGTTAATTCTGGTGGATCAACTGCAACTCATATTTTGATAGGTAATCAAGAAATAACGGCTGAATTATATTTTACTACATAATTTGGCAGGACACTTTCCCACAATTATCTTTGGCAAAAACTTGATGTGTGTGTTATACTATAGCAGGATAATGTAAAAGTAAGTTATCCATTTTAAGATAATGGAGCCATAGGCGGTAGGACATGGCTAAATATATCTTTGTACTAGTATATGTACTTTGTATACATGGCTGGTATATCTTTGTACTAGTTTGATAATTGACAGAAAAGATGGGAAAGGAACATCTGTTTTTTTGAACTCAGACCAAAATCCTCTCTACCTGATGACCTTGTGGGGAAGAAGGGTGAAGAAATATGCCATGATCAAACCTTAGAACTATAGAAATCTATCATTCCCAAGAAATGGGAGTGATGTATGGCTGTAGACTAGTTCGAGAAGGACATAGTTTAAGGAAGGCAAATCCAATAACCAATTATTACAAAACATAATCCAGGAAGGTTTAGGAATATAACTTCTCCTAAATTTAACGTTGTAGGTGGGAGAGAGTGTTTAATTATGATCTAATGCCACAGAGAGAACAGTAAGTTTTAAAGGGGAGTTGTTAAAAATGTTTTAGGAGCCACGCATGGAGGACCCATGCAACTGCTGCAGTATGTCTCTTTAATGACCGGAAATTTTCTCACCCTCAAGACAAGAGTCCCTGTTTTCTCGATTGACCCACGATTCAGCCCACATCACTCAGCACTATTTCCGGGTCCGTCATTTAGGCAGAATGCCACCGAGACGACGTTAAAAGCGAAACCCATGGTTCTCGCCTCCAACACATCTTGTTCCCTTGCCAGCGTAGGGTGCAACGACCTGTCCCTCAATCACTGACCCCTCCCAAACCCACCAGCCCTACCCCGGGTCTCCATTCCACCCACCCTTGGGGGCAAGGGAGTCGCGATTTCTGGTTGGCTCAGCTCAAGTCTCCGCCATCCGCCAGCTCACCTGCGGTTGGTTGGAAGAGCGTGCGTGGGAGGTGGGAGGGCTGAGCCTGCAACTAGGCTTTCCCCCCATTGGCTGATGGATGGGCATCACGTGGTATGAAGTGGCTCTCTATTGGCCGAGAATGGTACCATGGGTCCAGAGACGTGCACTGGTTGGCTGGAATGACTCCCAGCTTCCTACTAGGTGCCCCGGCTGGCTGTTGCTATGAGCTGTCCCCAGGCCTTCTGGCTGCGCCTGGGGCTTCGCTCTCCCAGTTTTCCAAGCGCCCGTAGCTGACAGGGCGTGGGAAGAGCTCGACTTCTAGCAGACGCTGAAGAAGGGCGGGGCTGGGGGGAGGTGGGCGGGACTCCCGGCTACGTCACCGGGCGTGGGCCCGGCTTCCGCACGGTCGCTGGCCTTTGCCGCCTCTGGCAGTGGGCTGGATGAGGGCCTGTCACTTTTCCCTCTGTGTCTTGACGCTTAAAACAAAGCTTCACTTCGGTTTTATGCTCGTCCTTTAAACAAAGCCTTTTTTCGTTATGTTTATACAGGACAAAACCAAAGCTCACAGGCTGGGTGGTGTCTAGCAAGGCCCTCCTGCCAAGGCCTCCTTTTGGACCTTGCCGGTGTCTTCTTGTCACTCCCCGCCTCAAGTTAAAACCTAGAGACTGCTCTGGCCCCGCCAACATCGCGTCTCTGCCAAATTCTGAACTTGGCGTGCTCAGGCCGAAGCGGTTCCCGTCGCGGGCAGAAGAACCGCGCGTGCTCAGTACGCAGGGTCCGCAGGGTTCGACGCGGCTTGCGGGGTGGGGTGTTGTTGGGTGGCTCAGGTGGTTGTTTATCTAAGCGCGGGCCGAGGCTTCCGCACGGCGCAGAGCCTCCCGGGAGCGCGCGAGGCCGGTCGCCTAGGCGACGGGGGAGCAAGGGCGGGGCTGCGCCACCGGGTCCCGCCCCGGGCCGCCGGGCCCCGCCCCCAGCAGCGCTGCGGCTGGGGCTCGGGCGCGCGCTCCGGCGCCAAGGGGAGCGGCGGCGGCGGCGGGCGGGGAGCTGGGCGTGGAGGCGCGAGGGGCGGGGCGGGCGGCACTGCAGGCCCGCGTTTCGGGCGGCTCCGGCGGCTCCTTGGCTCCCACTCCCTGCTCGCCCTCAGTGCCTGCCGGCGCCCGCGGGGCCGCATTGCCGCCGGCTCGGCCCATGCCCAGGGCTGCTGCTCCCTCCGCCGGCGCCCGGGGGGCCGCGGCGGCCGTGAGGTGGGGGCAGCCGCGGGACGCGGCGGGGCCGGCCGCCGGCGCAGGGTTGGGGGGCGCAGCGCGGCGGGCGTAGGTCTATGTCGCGGGCAGCGGCGGCGGCGGCGGCCGCGGAGGGACGATGCGCGAGTACAAAGTGGTGGTGCTGGGCTCGGGCGGGGTCGGCAAATCCGCCCTGACCGTGCAGTTCGTGACCGGCACCTTCATCGAGAAATACGACCCCACCATCGAGGACTTCTACCGCAAGGAGATCGAGGTGGACTCGTCGCCGTCGGTGCTGGAGATCCTGGACACGGCGGGCACCGAGCAGTTCGCGTCCATGCGGGACCTGTACATCAAGAACGGCCAGGGCTTCATCCTCGTCTATAGCCTCGTCAACCAGCAGAGCTTCCAGGACATCAAGCCCATGCGGGACCAGATCATCCGAGTGAAGCGGTGAGAGGGCCGGGGGCGCGGGCCGGGGGGTTCGCGGTGCGGCCGGCAGCCCCTGTCCCGGGGCCAGAACTCCCTCCCGCGTGCTCTGGGGTGGCTGTGGGCAGGAGGAGCTGTCTAGGCAGGTGGCTCTGGGGTCTTAGGCTTTATCCTAAATTTTTAGCTGGTAGCATCCTCCTCGTCATCTTGAATCTCAAATTTGAGTGCTTTGTTTCACAACTCAAATTTGGCATCCGGTGAACCCACAGCACAGCTCTTTGTCTCTTGGATATTATTAGTAGCGGTTGTGCAGAACCCCAAAGGAAACAAAGTTTAAAACTTGCAGTGGGGGGAGAGGGGCGGGTAGGTTTCTGCTGGGAGGAGGCAGCTGTGCAAGTATAGCGGAGACATTTTCAGACGGAACAACAAAAAACCTCCCTTTGCAGCATTTGACAGCAAAAATTGCTTACACATATGTGGTAAAAATGTCAAGTCCAATGGAAAGAGATCTTTCTCATTTCATAGAAGATTGAATGGTGGCAAGGCGTTTTACAAAAATGAACTCTTCACTTAAGATGAAACTTTAGAGACAGGTTATCAAATTATTTGCAGACCTGGCTCTGTGGGATTGAAAGAGTATTAGTATGTAGGAGCGCGAATGTACTATCACATTAAAGAATGTGGCTTAACTTTTTTTTTTTTAATCTAGCCACTTTACCCCTCAGAAACAAAAAGAAAGGGAAAAAAAGAGGCATTCTTAAAAATAGAATGAGTTTCTTCAAAGGTGTGACTCAAATATTAGCTAATTTAAAGTTAAAGCAGATAAGCTCTTTCCTGTTACAAACTCTTTTCGCAAGTGTGCATTTTGGAAATATAACAGCCTAATGGCTTCTGCTATTTGTTTTATATTTTTTCCTATAATTTCTAGCATCAAAAAATGCAATAGTATCTCAGTTCAGAGTTTTAGCAAATTTTTCTAATTACCATTTAATTACACATTACTGTTTTGTCTGATTCTTACTATTAGTTAATAATTGCCAATAATTTTGATTCAGCATAATTTTGCTTTTCTTTCCCAATTGTACCAGTAACCCTAAATTTGTAGACAGTTGCAAAAGCTAGTTATAAGTGTTATCATAGACATAATCTCATTTTTAGTCAGTTTGAGTCTACTCATTTTGAAAGAGCAAATACCAAGTCAGGTGCACGCAAGCTTTGCTCAAAAATTCATTACAAGAGGCGGATTTTTAATGCCACATAGGAGATCAAAGGGGAGGTCCTCTCCCCTCCTCCTTTAACTCATTGAATATGCCCTTTAATAGCTAAACTAAAATTTCGTGTGTTATTTTATATGTTAGATTTCAAGCTGGAATACAGTGAATGTTTTCATGGCCTCTGACAATGTCCTAAGATCTGTGAATCTGACAGCTTTTTACTTTTTCAGTCTCATTTCTTAAAGTTAATTGCTGTAGTTAACATAGGAACCCTTTTGGTGTTAAATTTATTAAGTATATGATATTTAAGAGGCTGTATTTAAATGACTCACATCTTTAATTCCCCTCATACTGTTTTAAAAAACAAAAAACCTTTAGAACAGGGCAATCTGCCGCATTGTCACATGTCAATCTTAGGCCATGTACATACATCAAATAGTAAAGTAAACGCCCCAACTGCTCCACCCTTTGTATTTAAACATATCACAGATAATTCCTGCGTTGATAAAGTCACAAGCCCAGGGCAAACTTCTTGGCACAAACTTACAAGACAGAATATGACAGAATGTTATTGGATAGTATAGTCCACATGATTTTGTAGTTTACTAGAGGTTACCAAGAATGAGTTAGTCTGAACTTAGTGTGCTAGAACGATTTATTTGTTTGCACTATGACCCAGGAAGAAAAAGAAGAATAAAATTCCCCTTGCCCAGATGTCATTTTACTCACTAGTCTCAGTTGCCGATGTGTGCACTTGAAAAGCTCAGCTGAAGTGGACTTCGTAAACTCTTTTCACTGGAATCATCCATTGTGCCCATAAGTACCAGTTGGGCCCTTTGTGTCCTGATGTTTTTTAATCTCACCTTAACTTCATCATCTGGCCTCCCATCCTATAGCACATTGTAAACAGCTTAACACTGAAGGAGAGAGGGAATCGGTGTGTATGACAGTATACATTATGCTAAGGCGGCATTCAGTATGATGGGTCTTTAACTTCTCCCACTCAAAGCGAATAAAACATGATTTTCAAACAAGTGGATTTTCCACTCTTTGGGGGAATGAATTTTTAAATTAATGAGTTGCCGCAGCAGGTATTCAGTACTTGTTCCCTGGCCTCTGCCAGCTAGCTGCTTTGCATACTCTATACAACAGTTGTTTGGGATTATTTAATATCACCATAATGCCAGTGACATAAGCGAAGTGCAGAGAGGTTTGGTATTTTGCCCAAAACTAGTCCTTGATGGAGAAGAGATTTAAATCAAGATCTGCATGACTCCATGTGCTCTTTCTTCTACATGAGGCTGCCTTTGAACTTGACATTTACTGGCAAATTCAGTGATCTAGCCTTTGGTCTAGGGCAGCGCTCTTCAGTACGAATATAGCGTGGGCCACGTGTGTAATTTTTAAATGTCCAAGAGCTGATTTTTTATAAATGTGAAGCAGGTGAAATTAATTTTAGTAATGCATTTGCGTTAACCCATTCTAACTAAAATATTATCATTTTAACCTGTAATCAGTATTGAAAAATTGAGATATTTGCTTGGTTTTTCATACGAAAAGTTCAAAATCTAGTATTGGGTTTGCATTTACTGCACATAGACGTGCCACATTTCAGGTGCTCCACAGCCCCGTGTGACTGCAGACAGTGGACAGTGCAGGTCTGAGGTGTACAGATGTTGGGAAAATGCTTGCTTCTGTAAAAGCTCCCTCTCCCTTGTTTGTGAAACGGAGTATAGTTCACCTCTCAGAGTCTTTGTTAGGATTAAATGAGATAATATATTTTAAGGTGTTCAACACAAAACCTTGAACACAAAAATTGCTCAAAAACCCAGCAGTTCTTCAACTTTGTCCTGGTCACCCCATCTGCTTAAAATTGTATCCCAGATATAAGTGTAATTTTAGAGCAGATAAACTTGTGATAGCATTTTGAAATTCATTACCTAGTATAGAAAAGACGACTAAAAAAAGGCCATCATGATGAAAACAATCTTTAGAAAAATTTCATTGGTGTCCTCTTAAAGTATGTTCTCATATTAAGGATCTTATGGGAGAGGGCAAGGG
Source organism: Sus scrofa (assembly GCF_054392235.1). Lineage (NCBI taxonomy): Eukaryota > Metazoa > Chordata > Mammalia > Artiodactyla > Suidae > Sus > Sus scrofa. The sequence goes on from NC_139393.1 coordinate 73,909,208, forward strand.
AATGCATTTAACTTTAGGTGTAGCACCAGTGCGTGACCCGACAGTGAAATGGAGCTTTTCACTGCTTTGTTCTTGGATGGGCTGTCTTGCTTATAAAAAAGCCCTTATTCCCTTAAATGCCTATAGGTTCGTAGACATCCAAATATAGGTTTCCCCCGCTTTCAGGTTTCTGAAAGTACTGCTTTCCTATAAAACCTTTCCTAAGCCAGAGCAGCATAAAGTGGAGGAACAATTACCTTAGGACATGTCTTGCTTACAGATGCCAAGAAAAAAAAAAAAAAAATCTCAGTAAAGCACAGATGCTCCCAGACACAGTTCAAAGCCATGGCGGCTTGACGCCGAGACGCTGAATGCGGTTCCTGGGGCAGGAGCCTGGAGGTGCTACCTGCTACCCCCTAACTACTTGTAGCTGAACAAACTCTAAATGCTACTTTGACTTCTTGCCTTTTTTTTTCTTTTCCCCACAAAAGTGAAGTCATCTTCTGATTTCCTTTGGTTATCAAAACGGGTACTAACCTAGTGACGTGGTGTAAAGCAGCTTTTAAAAAGCACGGGGAACCTGTGCATATACCTAAACTCCTGTCTAAGCCAAGTGGGCTAGCTAAAAAAGGTCATTTTTATAAGTTCATATGGAGGTCTTGTTGCGCAGCGGAAGCGAATCTGACTAGGAACCGTGAGGTTGCAGGTTCGATCCCTGGCCTCACTCAGTGAGTTAAGGATCTGGCATTGCCATGAGCTGTAGTGTAGGTCGCAGACGTGGCTCACACCTGTAGCTCCAATTGGACCCCCAGCCTGGGAACCTCTGTATGCCACAGGTGCAGCCCTAAACAGCAAAAAAAAAAAAAAAAAATTTCGTAAGTTTTTCTTTTTTAACTCGACTTTGGATGAAATCAAACTCATAGGAAGGAGTGACAGGGATCCGGAAAATATTTATGGAAAGTTGACGTAAAGCTCAGGTTCTTTCTCTCTTTTTTTTTTGGCTTTTTGGCTTTTTGCTATTTCTTGGGCCGCTCTCGCAGCACATGGAGATTCCCAGGCTAGGGGTCGAATCGGAGCCGTAGCCACCAGCCTACACCAGAGCCACAGCAACGTGGGATCCGAGCCAAGTCTGCAGCCTGCACCACAGCTCACGGCAACGCCGGATCGTCTACCCACTGAGCAAGGGCAGGGACCGAACCCACAACCTCATGGTTCCTAGTCGGATTCGTTAACCACTGCGCCACGACGGGAACTCCTCAGGTTCTTTCTCATTTCATAATCGCTTCTCCCATTCCTCCCAGGGTAAGCTGACCTGAAGTATGTTGGAACATGCTCGCCAAGGCCAGAAATCTTCAGCATGACCTTCCCACACCCCTCGTGTTTTATCCCTCCTTGCCTTTCCAGCTTCCCCCCTGGCACCTTTCCTCTCCCCATGGATTCCAGCACCCACACCTGCCTTGAGTTTCGCGGGAGTGCCCATCTCTGGGCTTCCCTTCTGCAGGTTTGCAGGGTGGATTCCTACTCTCGGGCCCCTTCTTAACAGAGTTCCTTCTCAGGGACGCCTTCCTCGTCTTCCCAAACTGAAGGCGTGCCTTCCCCTCCTCCCACACTATAGTAACTTCATTCATGCCTCGCCCTGTCCTTCGGCCACTGGTATTTCAGACCTCAGTGGCACCCCGTGGCTCCTCTCCTCGGGTTGTCCTCATCAAAGTGGCATCATTTGTGTGATAACCTAGGAACCCTTGGTTTTTCTCCTTAAACTCTAATCCCATGTGGCTAGCACAACTCCTGGCACACAGGAAACAAGCACGAAAAATGTGTTGGAAGAACTAGGGTCCAGAGAGAAAAGTATTTTAGCAGCCGCAGTTTTCTCCAAGCGTTTTGATGTTGTTCAGGGAGGAGATGAATCTTGAAAGGCTGTTGTGGGGCTGGAGGAGATGATGTCCCCTCTGCTCTAACCTTCTTTGAGAGGACTTCTGTGTCCTTGGGTGATGAGGGAAGACGAAGCGCGGTCAGAACCATAAAGAGTCAGGAGCAGTGTCTTCCAGATGGAGGACACGGCGTGGGAAATGCACAGGGTTTGTTCATTGGCTGTTAAATGGACCCGATTGGCTCACCCAGGAATTTACACAGACATGCGAGAGGAGGTAAGGCTAAAATCCATGCAGCTAAGTTACAGAAAGTGAGACGACTTTGGACTTGATCTTGCAGTTAAGGATCATGATCAGAATTGTTAGAGAAAAAATATGGTGGTGCTAATATAAAGGCTTAGTGGTCATAGACTAGAGTCGGAAGGAAGAGTCGTAAGGTATTGTCATCTCATTTCGAGATGAAGTACAAAGATGCTCAATTGGTGTGGTGTCTGTAGGAACAGAAAGGAACGAACAGATGCAAATAATGTAAAGAAGGAATCAATCCAACTTGGAGAGAGAGCGGGAACAGTCAGAATTGACATTTTGAACATGAGTGAATAGGATTAGGGCGGACTAGCTGGGGGCGATGATTTCAGCTTTGGGATGGTAGTCATCCAGATAGATGCACCTAATAAGCAATTAGAATATTGGAATAAGGCCTGAAAGGTCACTTTATATGTAAATATAAAGACTCAGGATTCTCTGTGTAATTCAGATTTAGAGGGTAGGTGGAAACTGCTGGGTCAAGGATATAGAGAGATAAATGAATGGATTTGGCCAGGAGTAGAAATTAGACATGAACATGGCCAAGGGTAGAATTTAAGAGTTGTAAGCTGAATAGAGGCCACTCGATGTATTGGAACAGGCTAAATTAAAAGTCATGTGTGTCTGAAGAGTGGGATAAAGAATGGTGGTTGGTTTGTGCTACCAAAGTAAATAAGTTACTTCTTTTTTTTTTTACTCTCGCCATTCATATTTCCCTTACCATTTGCATGAGCACTTTTAAGTGACCCTGCTGTGACAGTTGGTACTTTTTCTCTTCACGGTGAAGTTAAAAGCCTGCTCTAAGGTGGAGGTGAATGGCCAACGGCTACTGCATAGATCCACAGCAGGTTGGTACAGCGCAGCTGAAGCCTGGAAGCACATCAGTGACGTTTGTCCCAATAAGTGATTTCCGGCATCTGCCGCCAATTCCTTCTTCCACCAGCACCCCCTTCCCCAGCTTGAAACCTCCCCAAACCAAAATCGTAATTGAAAGCTCCTCCAAGGTACAGCGCCTTATAGCCCAGAGTTTTTTTTCCTGAAAGAGAGACTCATTTTTGCTGCCCTGTAAACTTAGAGTATTACGATACAGTAGTTTTCTTTTTGTCATCCCAGGATTAGAATTTTGTAACTTCATTTTGTAAATAAATGATCTTCCTCCAGCTCTACAGTCCAAGAAAATGTCAATCTAGTTAGTGCCATCAGGGAAGAGATAGTTTCATAGGAACCTTAAAGAATCAGGAGCCTGTGACCTGCAGATCTTATCAGGTTAAGATTTTGTGACAGTTGTATCAATATAATCTCTGATCAAAGGAGTCATTACAGTGTTGGTTTAAAAAGGGGATAGGAGCAACAACAACAACAACAAAGACAAAAAAAAAAAGGAGTTCCCGTCCGTGGCGCAGTGGTTAACGAATCCGACTAGGAACCATGAGGTTGCAGGTTCGGTCCCTGCTCTTGCTCAGTGGGTTAACGATCCGGCGTTGCCGTGATCTGTGGTGTAGGTTGCAGACGCGGCTCGGATCCCGCGTTGCTGTGGCTCTGGCGTAGGCCGGTGGCTACAGCTCCGATTGGACCCCTAGCCTGGGAACCTCCATATGCCATGGGAGCGGCCCAAGAAATAGCAACAACAACAACAAAAAAGACCAAAAAAAAAAGGGGGGGGGGCGGGTAGGGTAAGAATTTCAATAGCCAGCCAGCCATTCCATTGCACACAGATAAAAATTATCACTTGTCCCTACATATTGATAAATCCTCTGAGAAAAGGAACCAATGAGTGATTTGAGAGGTGATGTGACTGAGCCCTGAATGAGAAATATTCCGGCCCCAGGCAAGTGGGCAACACTGACTTTCTCACTCTCCTTTAGGAACAAGTCAGATAATTAATTAACAGCTAACAGCTAAACATTAAGGAGGAGCAACTAGTAAAAATGTTTCCAGATGACACAGCCAACAGAAAGAGCCAACAAAGTTGGAATCTTTTTATTAAGTTTTTCCAGGAACACTAACTACACTTGAGTGATTTAACTCTGCACACCATCTTTTTGGAAATTATTTATGCCACACGAAATCACATAGATACATACTTCTAAGCGATGATCTTTACATAAGACTGTGTACATCATAGGTAAGGGATTTTTTTTCAAGGATAATTCTTACACAGTTTCTCTCTTAGCTGTTGTCTTCAGAGCCTGAGGCCCTGGGGGGGAAGTGTGTTTCCTGCTCCAGGGTTACCTCTGCCTCTGACGTTTCCCTGTTCCCCGTTTCTCTCCATCTGTTCTTACCTACTCCTTTCTCATGCACTTTCATCTTTGTGGCTTGTGGTATAAAAGAGTTGTGAGGACTGTACATTCAGGGGAAAATATTTGAGTTTGTGAGTAGACTTTTTTTTTCTTTTTGGCCTCACCCGCAGCCTATGGAGGTTCCCGGGCTTGGGGTCCAGTTGGAGCTACAGCTGTCGGCCTACACCATAGCCACAGCTACACCAGATCCAAGCCACATCTTCGACCTACACTGCAGCTCACCTCAATGCTGGATCCTTAACCCACTGAGCGAGGCCAGGGATCGAACCCACGACCTCATGAGTCCTAGTCGGATTCATTTCCACTGCGCCATGACGGGAACTCCCACTCTAGCCCAAGATAAAACAGATGGAGACAGAAGAGTGACAAAAGTCAAAATGTAGGGATAGTACCTCTGTAGGAAATGTATCATGAAATTTTAATGGTGTACAAAAATAACCCCATACATATTTGCCTTTTTATTTATTTGTTGTACCGTTATGGTTCATTATATTAAAATTTTTTCTCGTCCTGACAGAAAAATTAATTTCTTAAACACACTTTTAAACTTTACCAGATCAAACTGAGCCTGTTAGTACAGTGATAGCAATAATGGCTGTGATTTTAGACATCTGCATTTCAGTAAAATATATAAGTAAAATATATTTATTTTGGTGAAGTTTAAGGTCATGAAAATATATAAACATAGCATATTTCTAGTTGCTAAAGTTTTGTCGTGGTATATACTAAATAGTGTTTAAATTATACTTCTAAAAGATTGAAACCTCTTTGAAAATACCAGACCTAGTATTTCAACTATTTCCCCTTTTATTCTTGTAGGAAACCTAATAAAAAATAAACACCTACATTAGCCCAATTTTTAATACATTTCAGTTAAACTAAAGGCCACAGCTACGAAATAAGATTTTTTTTAAGCCTGTGAGTGAGAGTAAGGTTATTGAGTGTCTGAATCAAATATCAACAGCATATTATATTGACGGCCTGGTTTGGGAAGCCCAGTGAGAAGGCATCATTGGAATTCTTTGGAGTTTGATGCATTTCATAACTTCATGTTGGCAGTGTACTTATCACACATTGCTAAAAACTCTGAGTAAGCTATTTAAAATACTTTACAGCATGTGAATAAAGTACACTTGCAAATTATACATTCTTTCTACTCAAAAATGCTGAAATGTATTCCCTGGCAGAATTGGATAGATTGTTGGTTTTTTTCCGTTTTGTTTTGTCTTATTTTCTTAATATGCTTAAGATTTGAAGACATGCCAAGCTAAGTATTTTACGGAGAAGTGTGGTGATTAATTATTTTGTGGGTTTTTAAAGTTGATTTTTAGTGGGATATAATTGACATATAACAGTGTATTCGTTTTAGGGCTTTTTTTCACTTAGTAAAATTGTCCACGACAAACATTGTAAACCATTATTTAAAACATTTAGGAATTATTTCTTATAATGCATAATGACCTGATGTATGTATAAAATGCAAAATGATCCCCATGGCAAGTTCAGTTAGTATCTGTCGCCACACACAGTTACAGAATTTCGTGTGTGTGCTGACAGCTGTTGTGATTGTCTCCCTTAGCACTGTTCACGGATCCCATAGAACAGTGAGCTAGAGTCACCAGGCTACAGGTTACAGCCTCAGGACTTGTTTATCACCTATCTTGTAACTGTCAGTTTGTACCTTTTGGCCGTCTTTACGCATTTCACCCCCTCCCCTATTTATTCTATCTCTATCTTGTTTATCATCTATCTCTATCTTGTTGATCATCTATCTTATAACTGTCAGTTTGTACCTTTTGGCCGTCTTTACCCATTTCACCCCCTCCCCTATTTATTCTATCTCTGGGTTCTGTTTTGTGGGGGTTTTTAAAATTCTGCTTATAAGTGAAATTATACAGCATTTGTCTTTTTCTCTCTGAGTTATTTCATTTCGCATAATGCCCTTAAGGTCTATACATAACTGTCTCAAATGGCAGGATTTCCCTTTTTTATGGTCTAATAGTATTATTTTGTGTGAGTGTGTGTATATATATATATATATATATCATATATCTATTATGTGTATGTGTGTGTGTGTGTATCACATTTTCTTTATCAGTTCATCCATCAGTGGACACTTAGGTTGGTTCCATGTCTTGACTCTTGTAAGTAATGCCTCAATGAACCTGTGGGTACAGAGATCTCTATAGTGACTTTGTTTTCTTGGGAAATAACCCAGAGTGGAATTGCTAGATCATACTCTAGTTCTACTTTTAATATTTTGAGGAAACTCTATATTATTTTCCATGGTGGCAGCACCTGTTTACTTTCCCACCCATGGAGCGCAGGGGGTTTCTTTTCTCGGCATTCTCACCAACACTTGTTATTGTCTGTCTTTTTTCTAATAGTCACTCTCACAGGGGACATCTCACTGTGCTTTGGGTGTGCATTTCCCGGATTAGTGAGTTGAGCACCTTTGCGTGTACTCGATCGCCATTAACATGTCCTCTTTGGGAAAATGTTCAACTCCTCTGCCCATTTTTAAATTGGATTTTTGGGGTTCCTGTCATGGCTCAGTGGTTAACGAATCCGACTAGGAACCATGAGGTTGCGGGTTCGATCCCTGGCCTTGCTCAGTGGGTTAAGGTTCTGGCGTTGCCGTGAGCTGTGGTGTAGGTTGCAGACGCGGCTCGGATCCCGCGTTGCTGTGGCTCTGGCGTAGGCCGGTGGCTACAGCTCCGATTCCACCCCTAGCCTGGGAACCTCCATATGCCGCGGAAGCGGCCCAAGAAATGGCAAAAAGACAAAAAATAAAAAATAAATAAATTGGATTTTTATTTCTATTGAGTTGTGTGAATTTTTAAAAGTATTTTTGATACTTTAAATAGCCAAATAAATTTAAAATATTTGACTATTAACCCTTTATCATATATATGATTTGCAAATATTTTCTTCCATTCTACAGATTGCCTTTTCATTTGATGTTTTCCTTTGATGTACAGAAACTTTTTAGTTTGAAATAGTCTCACTATTTTATGTCTGCCTTTGCTGCCTTTGCTTTTCATGTAAAATCGAAAAAAATCATTGCCAAGACCAATGTCAGGGAGCATACCCAACTGTGTTTTCTTCCAGGAGTTTTATGGTTTCAGGTCTTATGTTCAAGTGATCCAGTTTCATTCTAGTGCATGTTGCTATCCAGTTTTCCCAGCACCCATTACTAAAGAGACTGTCATTTCCCCATTGTATACGCTTGGCTCCTTTTTTGTAAATTAGTTGACCATATATATGTACGGGTTTATTTATAGGTTCTCTGGTCTGTTTCATTGATCTGTGAGTTAATTTTTATGCAATACCATACTGTCGTAATCATTGTAGCTTTGCAATATAGTATGAAATCAGGAAGTGTGATGCATTCAGGTTGGTTCTTCTTTCTCAAGATTTGGCTATTTGAAGTCTTTTGTGATTCTATACAATTTTAAGATTGTTTGTTATATTTATGTAAAAAAATTCCATTGAAATTTTTTAAAGGTTTGCATTGCATCTGTAGATGGCTTTGGATAGTATGGACACTTTAACAGTTCTAGTCCATGAGTATGGAACAGCGTTAGACTTATTCGTGTCTTCTTCAAGTTCTTTTCTCAGTGTCTTATCATTTTTTAAAATTATTATCTGCCAGAAAACAAGAGATATATATGTATATGTATAAATATATATATAAACTCTGTCTACTTATTTGTAATCAATCACCAGTGGCTTTTTACATTTTCTTAATTATGGCCCTTGGAAATACATTTTACAGTTCACATACAGGAATAAATATGTATAACTGAAACCAAAATTCCATGAAGCAGTAGTTACATCTGCTCATATTACTTGTATTATATTTTCTATTTTATTTTTTAGGTGTTCCTCTCGATCCACTAAGGTGATCTCATCACATACAGTTTGAAAACTGCTGTCCTAGAATATTTTACTCTTAAGAAAAATAAATGGAACTATCTCTTTCATAGTTTGAAACAACTTTTTCTTCTCTTCCTGCTTTTCCATTTTCCAACAATGCTCTGTAAATGCTCCAGAAGTGAAATGAATTTCCCAACATGACTACCTCTGTTACAGAGAAAGATAACATTTAGTCAAGGAACAAAAAGATGCATAAAACGTATCTTTTGAGGAAGCATTTATTACTGTTTGTTGCATTATAAATATGAAGACACATTTCTCGTGAAATTGTGTTCTTTCTGATACCGCAGGAGAGCTCCTGCCTTGTGAGATTTAGAACAAAGGAAGGGATGTTGCAGTAGGATTCTGACCAGAATGCGTGTTCGTTACTACAGCAGGTTGCTATGGAGGCTTGGGAGACTCATCTTTATAAGAGGTTTGCTGTTTCTGTCCAGGGTGTTATTGATTCAGCTCTGCCTTTAAGACAGTAAAAATAGATAAAGATGACCATAATTATAGCTATCTTAAAATCACTTAGTAAAATTACCCCAGAGAAACATTATAAACTTTTACTTAAAACATTTAAGAGTGTTGTTTCTCATGCTTTTCTGGGAGCAGCCCTTAAAAATTAATAATTCAAATGTGGAAATCCTACATCATATTAATAATTCAGTACATCTAAATATTTTCTTCTTTACTAGGTGTCCTAACATCTCTCTGCAAATGAAATCAGAGTGTTTTTCTCTGGTTTTGAATGGAAAATTTTGTTCTTAATTTGGTGCTTACTTATAAATACATGCATCCTTAGGTTTCCAATGCACATAATAAATACAGTATATTTATATGGTTTACATAAATTATATAAATTTTATATATCATGATTATAATTTCTCTAAGACAGCGTTTTATTTTATTGTGTATACTCATCTGATCTTATCTATGAAGACCAAAAGCATTAATCTGGTTAAAGCTGAGCTTGGGTACTTACCAGTTATGTGATTAGGAGCAAGTTAGCATTCTCTGCATCTCAACATCTGCATCTAGAATATGGGTATAAGATCATAACCCAGGAGGTAATGAATGCAAAGTGTTTCTTTCCATAGTAACCCTAAAATATCAGCAATAAAGTGTCACCAAAAATACAGAAATAGAAATAAGACCCTGGCACTTTCTAGTTTTATAAAACAGTATACTGCCGCATAATTTTTAGGCATTAGACTCAGAGTTGCCTTCGCGTATCTAAATAAGTTAGAGAGCTCACCTAGCGTTGCATTTGCATCTTTCCATTGCCTTCTTGTCCTTGTCGGAAGTGCTAGTGCCGTGTCTATGTTACGAAGCTTAAAGCACAGACCCGGATGGCTTTGTGTCTTTGCCTTCCATGAGGCTGTTGGCTATAGATGGTGACAGTATGTTTTTGTGACTCATAAAGAATGGTGATGATTTTTTAGTACATATATTTAAAATATAAAAAATACTGGATAAAAGTGATGAGGGATATAGTATTTGTTAAATAACACTTTTTTTTTAAGTTGAAAATGATCATACAGCTTTTTATGAATGCCAGAACTATACACATGGAGTGAAGATAATTTTAATAGTGCTTATGACTAGTCATATATAATTGTGTGTGCGTGTGCATGTGTGTATGGAGAGAGAGAGAGCGAGAAAGGGGGCCTGATGGAGAAAAATGTGTTGACAGAGCTTTTTAATAAATTGATCCCAGAAGTTTTGTCTTTATGTAAAAGTCACAACTGTCAACATCAAAAGCTTTGGGTTTAAGCCGCTTTATTTGCATAACACTGCCCCAGGCATTATGCAGAATAAGTACAAGATACTATCTTTGTTCTTCTGCTACGCCAGAATGTACTCCAAATGAATATATATTTGACAGCATTGAGTCTGTGATGTATGGAGAGAGAGACAGAAAACATTTTTAAAAACAATTTGATGTCTAAGTTTTAAAGTGTTATTCCACCAAAGACATTGCTTTTACTAGGGTATCTACAAATTTTTTTTTTTTATACAACTTCTTTTTCCTTCTTATTTTATACAGTTGACATACAGCTCTATGAGGTGTACAGTGTAACGATTTGACGTACACACAGTATGAAATGACCACAGTAAGTGTAGCGAACATCCGTCAGTCAGCTCATACAGGTACAACATTAAATGGGAATAAAAGTTTTCTTCCTTGTGATGAGCCTTAGGGTTTACTCTCTTCCCTGTATGTAACGTCCAGCAGTGTTAATTATACTTAGCGGGTTGCGTGTTACATCCCTCGTACTTTTTACTTAGAACTGGAAGTTTGTCCATCTTAACTACCTTCATGCAATTCTTCCCCCGCTTCTACAGGCCCCTGCCTCTAGTAACCACAAATCTGTTCTCTTCCTCTATGCGTTTGTTTGTTTTTGAAGTATAATTGGCCCCCGACACTCTGTGGCTCCTGGTGCACGGCACGGTGACTCACTATTCCCATACATGACAAAAGGTCACCACATAAGCCCGTCGCCGTCCGATGATAGTACATCGTGATGGACAGTATTCCCCTGTACAAGTGTTCGCTGTATATTTCATCCCTCTGCATCATTTGTTTTATAGCTGAAAGTTCGTACCTCTCATCTCCCTCACCTATTTCTCCCACCTTTTCTAAAGACGTTTGGATGTGTTCTGACTCATTATAGAAGGTCACAAATTTGTAAGACTAATGCCAGCAGTTTTATATTTACTTTGTGATAATTAGTACTTTCTAATACTCCTTAGAAGTGAAGTCTTGGAGTTCCCATCATGGCACAGTGGAAATGAATCCAACTAGGAACCATGAGGTTGTGGGTTCGCTCCCTGGCCTCATTCAGTGGGTTAAGGATCCGACGTTGCCGTGAGCTCTGGTGTAGGTCACAGACACAGCTTGGATCTGGAGTTGCTGTGGCTGTGGTGTAGGCCAGCAGCTCGACTTCAGCCCCTAGCCTGGGAACCTCCATGTGCCACACCAACGACACGATTGTTGTCTTAGAAAGCATTAAAAAAGCAAACTGATTAATGGATAATTGAGAGAAAACAGAATATCCCGGGAAGGTAAACTGGGAGACTGGCTAAAGAGAAAAGTGTGTTATCAGTGATAGCTGAATATAGATTAAGACACAAAGAATAAGCTTTATCTTTGTATTTAGTAAAACTGAGATATCTAAATATGGTATGTATAAAACTACACTCTCCAAAACAGAGTCCCCACGTCCCCCTCAGATGACTTCACAGGCCCAGACTTTCTCTTTTCTCCTTTGCAAACCAATGCTCCAGACAGACCTCGGCCATCAGTCCTGCTGGCCTGGTGAGGGCTGGACACTCATCGGAAGACCAGTGTGTGCATAGTGAAAGCTAACTGGAAAGTTAGGGCAATTTTAAAAATCTATTTTCGAAAAGCAGGAGATGAGAAAGTATCTTCTCAGCGATTCATTAGTTTATGCATATAGTAATGACAGAAAACTTTTTTTCCCAGTGGTCTTGCATTAAAGAACGTACTGTTTACATAAACTCTATCTGTTCTTGCTCTCCCATGGCCCTTGACCCGTGTTGGCACACGGCCCCCTTCAGGGAGGAAGCTCATAAAGAGTGTGTGCTGGGAGTTCATGTCGTGGCTCAGCAGTGACAAGCCTGACCGGTGTCCCCGAGAATGCGGCATCGATCCCTGGTCTCGCTCAGTGGGCTGAGGATCTGACGCAGCTGTGGCCTAGGCTGGCAGCTGCAGCTCTGATTTGACCCCTAGCCCGGGAACTCTCATACACTGCAGGTGTGGCCCTACAAAGAAAAGGGGAAAAACAGTGTTTGCTGGTAGGACGCCTCCTCGAGGTCTAAGTGTACATTTGAAAAGGCTGCTCTTGATGATGTCAGTGCCTCAGGCTCCCCGGAGTGCATCGTCTGGTCTTACGGAGAGAAATGCTTGTCCGTTTATGGGGGGGACTCTCTGCGAGGAAGGAGAGTCGTTTTGTTGCTCCCATCAGCACAGCCTATTAGTCACAGATCCTGACGCTTTTGTAGGCCATCCTGATTGGCTTACAACAATCCCATAAAGATTTTCCTTTGAATGAATACCACTGCTTTGATCTGTTCCCTTTTCTCCAGAGGTAACCGAGTGTCTCTGTTCACCTGGGACAGTTCAGGCTTAGGCCTGCTGCTCTGGCACATTTATTTACAGGGCCCCTTTCCGTCTCCCAAGTGGCTCTTGGCAATAAATCATGTGGTCACACTCACCTCTTCCCTTAAGTTACCTGATTGGAAAATCATGACAGTTTCAACTTTTTGTGATATCTAGTCTAGGTGAACAAGTCTCTCTCTTTGATTTGGCCAACATCCTTCTGTATCCTCATTTCTTAATGTACGTCAGTGGAGCCCCATAAACTGGCAGTCTTATTTAGTTGAAAAGGTGACATTTCTTTCAGTAAGCATGCCAGGCTAAAGACGGCGGTGGATTGTTTGGCCCAACTTCCCGTGAGAGGTGGGGTCCATTTCCCCTCCCCTTGAGTTGGGCTGGCCTGGGACTACTTTGACCCAGAACGTGTGGCAGAAGGGATGCCAGGCAAGTTTGGGGCCTCGTCTCTAGGAGGCCTAACCACCTTCCCCCATGGTCTTTTGGAGCCCTGCGCTGCCACGTGAGAAGTCCAGCTACCCCCCAGGGAGACCACGTGGGGAGAGAGGGAGCTACACACCCCCTTCCAGCTCTGACCCCCAGTGTGCCAGGCCTGTTGCGGAACCAGCTGTGACTCTGCCCTAGCCGAGCACCCCTGAGGGAACCCCTCAATGCCACATGGCGCGGAAGAATCGCCCAGCTGAGCTCTGCACAAATTCCCAATTCACACCATCATCAAAGAGTGTAAATTGGTTACATCAAGCCATTAGGGTTGGGGGTAGTTTTTAAAGGCAGCAGGAGTTACCTGGGACAGTGAGACATTTTTAAGTGAACATGTTGATATTTTAGAAACTGTTTTGATAAAAGAGTAGCGTTGATCCTTTGAATTTCTCTGTAAAGGTCTCTAAAGGCTGTTTGTTGAGGATGAGTGATAGGGGAATGACTGAATGTATTTTAACTCTTCCAGAGGTGGCAGGTTGATGCAAGCACCCACCATCTGCCCTCACACTTTATCTGTCCTGTGTCGTCGTGCCATTCTCACCCACACGGCGAATTGCACTTTGAAGATTACATTTAATTGTATTAGCATGTAACGTACTGAAGTTTAGTTTCAGCAGAAGAACCTAAGTCTATCTGTACATCCTTTGCAGCCACTTGTAATACTAGTCTATACAGCCTCCTTCCCGTCACTCTGTCCACAGTGTCTATTGTTGATAAAAGTGGTTGACATGCGCTAATTTGTGTTGACAAACACTTCCTCCAAGTGTTTATTTGGCGGTGGTCTGCTTCAGTTTTGTTTTCTGGCACAAAGAAAGCTTCTAGTAAATGTTTGTTGAATTAGGAATAAAGGTCCCTTCGTTTCACTACATCCTGGACTTTGACCACATCCCTCCCGCATGTCTAGAGACCCTTCTGTTGCAAGTCAGTTTGAGCATTTCAGCATCCACTGATAAAGAATAAAAAATAAAAATTGATAAAGAATTAAAAAAAATAACTGCATAAAGAGTGATAAAGAATAAAAAATAAGAAAAAGCATTAAAAGAATGGTAAAGAATAAAATAAAGGATAAGAAATAAAGCATTCTAGATAGCGTGCATCCAAAATGCGTTTTCAGCCTGGAGACCGTGGGCGTGTTTGCGTTGCTTCTGCGACCCCTTCACTGCGGGCTCCATGCGAAAACTGTCATCCTTGGAGGCCGTCCCTTCATTCACTCGCTCCCTTTCGTCCGGCTTTGTCAAGAATTGATTCCAGCTCTGAAGATGCAGCTCCGAGTGAAACATTCGTGTCCCTTGCCATCCTGGGGCCCCGGATGGAACTTCAAGGTAGCACAGCTGTGGTTTAAGGCAGAAACAAGACTTTATCTCAGAACTGCTAATTCTATGCAGAGTTTTGTTTCTTTTCTTTTTTTTTTTTTTTTTTTTTATTATGCCATGGTGTCTTCCTAGGACTTCAGGACCATGGTTCAGGTCCAGTGACCTGACTCAGCACTGTGTGGAGCGAAAAGGTGAAAAGAACAAGGAGAGAGAGACTTCCGCTTGGAAAAGATGGTAAACTGTCAGCTTCTGATATTAGAAGGAATAGCATCTCTCCTGTTTTCCTCAAATCATCCCCGCAAGGATTAATGGTCTTTAAGAGCAGAAGGTTAGGTGTGGTCATCCTGCCGGAGAGTGGAAGCCAGAGATAGGAAGCAAGAGGCTATGTAATAGTTTTTCTCCATTTTCACAGCTATATCACCACAATTAAAATTCTAGAAATGAATTCTCAAACAGATGGTTTGAGAAAACTTAGAAAAGAATAATTAGCATTTCGGTAGTATTTTACAGTATCCGTAATACTTCAGTGGATAATTCATGTAAACTGGTTAGCACAGTGTCTGGCACCTACCGAGCCCTCTGCAGATGCTGCCGTTATTAAAAGGAAGCAGCACCATGGTCCCGCAACATAATACCTTGGGCTCAGCCACATTGATCTTACACATAAGGGACGCGGGGCTCACAGAAGTCATGTGACATAACTGGGGGGGCCCAGCTGGGACTTTTTCTAGGTTCCCTACATCTAAATCCAGTTCTCTCCCCACCGGTACCACACTCCGTCATGATTTTAGCCGGTGACCCAACAACTGTGGTTGACCTTGACTGTTAACCCAGGGATAACCTTTATCTAGTGGTTGTAGAGCCACCACGTGTTTTTCTGAAACAGAGCCTGGAGGTGGGGAGGGGGCTGTGTGCAGTGATTTAAGATCTCTTGTGGAAGTGGCATATAGGGTAGGATAGAGGGGTGCGAAATTGGAGGTGGGACCAGTTAGAAGACGGTTGCAAAGCTCAGGTGGGAGTTACTTTGGAAACGAGAGGGCTTTCGTAGCCGGGATGAACATGAAGGGACAGATTTTCTCACATCCACTAATCCTCCCGCGGCAGGTCCCCTGTCATCACCACGGTTCTAGACCTGTTGTTACCGCCTCTCACCCCAAACCTGATTCCTTTAGAGCCTGTTGAAGACTTGTGTTTACCACCCTCTCTCCCTCGCTCCCTGACTTCTTAGAACTGTTTCTAACTTCTCTTACCTCAAGGCTTGGCTTGAATCGTGTCGAAAGATCTGCCGCTCATCATTCTCCATTGGTTGCTCTTGGGCACCATAACTGCCCGGTAACGCTCTGCCAGTAGTGATAGTTTCCAGCTCCTTTCTTCATTGTGCATTTGTTTGGTTTTCCCTTGCCATCTGTCACCTGCTGCTTCTCCCGGTTCAAATGAAAAAAAAACCTTTTTCGTAGACATCACCAATCAAACGTACCCAGTTGAACCAACCACTTGCAACCTGTCATGTATAATGGATGTGTTCTTCCCCCGAGCTGTTTATTACTGGAAAGAAGAAAAGCTAATTCTCCTGGTCTGATAACCTGAGCTTCCTAGAAATTCTGTGGGTTTCCTTGTTTGTTTATTCTTTTAGTTTATTTGGTGCTGTTTGTATGTAGTGATTTGGAAATAAATATTTTAAAATCTTACCACAACAGTAGGAAGATCTCCCAGGACAAATAACTCTTCTGTTTGTAACTTAAAAGTTTCTAAAGTACAGCAGAAATTGGCACAACATTGTAAATCAGTGTTTAATTTATACTTTAATTTTTAGAAAAAAGTTTCCAATATGTATTAGCTCTTCATTAGCTTTGGTGCATCTTTAAATCTTCTTCAGTCAGAGGTAACTTTTAAAAAGTATTTATAACCGAACTTTAGCTGGGTAGCAAACATACGTGAATTTTCATTCATCAGCATTTTTGCCAAGAGTTCTGAAATGAAGGGATGCGCGTAGGCTATAAATGAAGATATAGCCTATAGTTCCATGTAAACTTAGGTAACAGTTCAAATAGCCTGGATATTCTTGACCAGTAGACTCAATTTAGTCTTTGCAAATACAATAGTTGGACCCGTTTTTTAATGCAGAGGTTTTAGATTTCAGCTCTCACTAAAGATAAAATGCGTGTTTATGTCTGAACACCTGCGTTCCTTAGGTTGATGAAAGCTGTACCTGTTCTTCGTGTATGTGTCCCAAGCTTTAATGGTCCCTGCTCTTCACATGATGTAAGAAGATGCGTACTTTGTAGACAGATTATTTGGTGACTGAATATACATTAAAATTCAGACTGAAATTCAGCTGCATATTACAGTATCAAATGTGGGCCAGAAGCTGCTTTCTTCTGCCTTACTTCATATAAGTTGGATATTGTGGGTTTTTTTAAAAAAAGAGAATCACCTTTTTTTTTTTTTCCAGATATTTTTGCATTTTGTTTCTAAATGACAGGGCTTAAGGTTTTTGTTGAAAACACTTCCTCACATGTGACACATTCCTGGGGTGGATAATCTTCATTTCTAATAAAAAGCCAGATTGAATATAGTCATCATTATATTTTTCTTATTTCTAACACGGATATTTGAAGTACTCCAGCATACTGTGGCTACTTGACATGTCTGAAAAGAACTGTGGTCAGATAGATACAATTTATAGACCAGATAGTGAAGACAACGTTCAGAGTTATTACCGTTTTTATTTCCAAAAGCGCATACTTGAGTACAATCCTCATGCTTGCAGTCTTTAGTTGGTTCTGAAAATAAACAACTTAGGATTGGGTGGCGATTTTAAATGGATTAGTAGTATTCGGCTGAGTAATAAACTAACTGATCGATGTAATCATGCACTTCCTGTGGTTTATACCCCTTTAGCCAGCACGCATGCTCACTCAGTTTGTCTTGAAGGTTATTTTACTCTTCCTCTTTCAGTGGGGAAATCATGTTGATAATTATCTTCCTTTTTGGTTCTTTTCCTGTTTCAATTTATTTATTTTTTAATTGAGGAATCACATTTACATAGGAAAGTATAAAAATCTTAGGTAGAAAGCTAGATGCCTACTCCAGGTGGTCAAGTCCCAGATAAAGATGTAGGACACACATTTCAGGCAGCACGGCAGGGTCCCTGATGTCTCACCCCATCACTTCCTCAGACCAGCACAGGTTGGTCTCGTCTGTTGTTAGGCTTCTGACTTGACCATCCCGCATCCTCTTTGTGACTTTCATCCCTCTCGCTTATAGCAGTAGTTCGTTCTTCATTGAGGTACAGTCATCTGCTTGTATGGATATACTTTGATTTCATTAGTCTATGATGGGTGTTTGGGTAGTTTCTAGGCAGGGGCTGTGGTGCATAACACCACCGTGAACTTTCTAGTACGTATCTTTTGCTGCATATATGTACACTGTTTCTTGGTGTATACCTCGGAGTAGAATTATTGGGTTATGACTGCACGAGTTCAGCACTAGTAAATACAGTTGACCCTTGAACCACTATGGGTGTGAACGGTGCGGGTCCATTTATACGCAGATGTTTTTCAGTAGTTCATGCTACAGTCCTACACAGTCTGTGGGGAACCAGAGGTAAGGAGGGCCAACTATACCTCGTCTGCACATTCACCTCGAGTTGGTCAAGGGTCAGCTGTACCGCCAGAGGATCTTCCATGGTAGTTGTACTGATTTACTCTTCCCCCAAAAAGAGTTTCAGTCGTTCCACATCCTGGTCAACATTTGATATCGTCAGTCTTTTTAATTGTAGCTAATCTGCTAAGATTGTAGTGGTACCTCATTTTGACTTTAGCTTTTGTCTCCCCGATGTATAATGATGAACACCTTTTCATGTGCTTAATGCTTTCAAATCTTCTGTTAAGAAATAACCTACTCAAAAAAAGGGGGTGTTCCCGTCGTGGCACAGCGGAAACGAATCCGACTAGGAACCATAAGGTTGCGGGTTCGATCCCTGGCCTTGCTCAGTGGATTAAGGGATCCGGTGTTGCCGTGAGCTGTGGTGTAGGCCGGCAGCAACAGCTCTTATTAGACCCCCTAGCCTGGGAACCTCCATGTGCCGTGGGTGCAGCCCTAAAAGGTCAAAAGACCAAAAAAAAAAAAAACCTACTCAAGTGTTTTGTCCACTTAAAAATCGTTTTTTTTTCTTACACTTTGTAGAACTTTTATACATTTTGGGTAGAAGTCCGTTGTCATGTATGTATATTGCAGATACCTTTTCCCAGTCTTTACCTTTTCACTTAATAGTTTCTTTTTTTTTTTCTTTTTTCTTTTTATGGCTGCACCTGCAGCATATGAAGTTCCCAGAGTAGGGGTTGAATCAGAGCTGCAGCTGCCCAGCCTGTGCTACAGCCACAGCAACACCAGAACCGAGCAACCTTTTTGACCTACTCTGCAGCTTGTGGCAGTGCCAGATTCTTAACTCACTGAGTGAGGCGGGGGATGGAACCTGCATCCTCTTAGATCCTCTGTTGGGTTCTTAACCCAGTGAGCCACCGCGGGAACTCCTTAATAGTTTCTTTTAATGAGCAGTAAGTTCTTAATTGTAATGAAGTCGAGTTTAGTCATCTTTTCTTT
Organism: Sus scrofa; assembly: GCF_054392235.1. NCBI lineage: Eukaryota > Metazoa > Chordata > Mammalia > Artiodactyla > Suidae > Sus > Sus scrofa. The sequence continues at coordinate 73,928,121 of NC_139393.1, forward strand.
TATGGTTAGTTCTTTATTGTGTCGAAGTTGATACATCTTTCTCCACTCCGAGGTTATGAAAGTTTATCCTTCATATTTATTCTAGAAGGTTTATTTTCTGACTTTTATTCTGTGATTCATCTTCAGTCTGTACAAGTGGTGTGAAATAGAGGGCTCCTTTTTCTTTCCACGTATGGATATCCAGTAAACCTAGTGCTGTTTAATTAAATGACCGTCTTCCCAGTGAATTGTAGGTGTACCTTTGTCATAAATCAGGCAGATCTTTTTGTGTGGTCTGTTTCTAGGCCTTCTTTTCTGTTCCATTTTTCTGTTTCTCCTCATGTCTAAACCACACTGTATTATAGCTTTGTAATTAAGTCCTGATATCCAGTATCTAATACTCAGGCTTTGTTTTTGTCCGCAGATTTGCTTTGGCTATTCTAGATATTTTGCATTTCCGTAGAATTCTTCGCATTTCCAAAAACCATTTGTCAGTTACCACATGAGTTACCAAAAAACCTCCTGTCATTTTGACTAAAATTGCATGGAACCCATGAGTCAGTTGTGGAGAATTGACATGTTAATCTTTACTGAATCTTTTAATCAGTAAATTCAGGACATTCTTCTCTTTATTTAGGTCTTCTTTAATTTCTCTAAGCACTCTTTTGTAATTATCATTGTAAAGGTCTTTTATGGTTTTTATTAGACTTATTTCTGTTACTTGATAATTCAGTGGAGAAAGGATAGCCTTTTCAACAAAAAACTGGAGCAATTAGACATACTTAAACTACACCCCACATCTTAACAAAAACTGAAAATGAATCATGACTTAAACATAAAACGAAAAAATATGAAACATTTAGAGAAAACCTTCAGATCTTGGGCTAGACAAAAGAGTTCTTACACTTGACACGAAAAGCATGGTGCATAGAATAACAACTGATGAATCAGATATTTAGATGATTTATTTCAAATGAGATGATTTGTGAGAGTGTGTAGTTTTCAAGGAATTGGTTGAGTAACCTTCAGTCATCTTTGGGCAAGTTGGGTACCGTTCACCTTTGCCCTAGATGAAGCCAGAGCAGTGACTGCTTTACCAGTTCAGCCTCCTCTTCTCTTCTGCCCCACTCCCTGAAATACTAGAATTTTCCAGACTTAACTTTTTTTTTAATGGCCTGAGGAGGATATTTAGAAAATTGTCCTGAAATTTGAATCCTAAAATGGCTGAAAAGACCATATAGAGAAATATAACTCAATAGTTACTTTTACTTCCTAGAAGAACCTACAAGCTTTTATTTCTTCATACTGTCCCTCCGATCGAAAAGTGTTTGAGGCTTCTTGTTGATTGAGGTCATGTTTTTCTGAGACTTTTAAAGACTTGACTAAAATAATAATTTGGAAAGAGCTAAAAAAAAAGTACATTTATAGTGTTGGGTCATTATCATTCACAAGCTTTTAGAAATAAACATTATGTCCACGTGTTTGGTAAAAGCAAAGGTGAAAATCTTATTCTTTCTCTATTGGCAGTAATTCCACAAGGTAACGTTTGAGTGGCAAATGATTTTTATCTTACATAGTAAAAGTTTGTGTCTGGAAACAGTCTACATCTCCAAGGTAATCAGTAAAGGATCAGTAGAAATCCAGGAATAATAGTAAGGTAAACACCAAGTGAATAACCTGAGTAGGATACTTAGAAAATTAAACTTCTTTAGGAAAAGAAGCCACTCCTGCAAGAGAAACATCATCAAACTTTAAGCTAAGAGATTGATAGACTAAAAGTAAAGAAGTAGTGATTTGATAACTGAGATCGTTTGAAACATGGTCGTTCCCCTTTGGTGTTTTGGGTTGCTAGTCATGAGCTAAAACTGTACTGCTTCTAAAGGCAATAGTTTATCTATGAATCATGACCGATTTCTCTTTTTTTGTCAAAACCACTATCTGCTCTCTTCTTCAACCAGTCTGTCATCATGTGTTTGTTGGTGCTGCCTCCCAAATCTCTTTGAAGCTTTCTTTCTGTCCACTGCCCTTGCCATCATCCCAGTTCAAGTCACCCTGACTCTGTCTGGAGCGCTGCAGTCCTCTGACCATCTTCCTGCCTCTGTTGTGCTGCTCAAGGGCATTTTGTGTGTGTGCGCCATGCTGATCTCTCAGTACACACACCCGCTAACTTGCCGGCCAGGAGACCTTCCGTGACTTTGTCCTCTCCCTAGAATAGTGGCCTCAGGTCCTTCTCAGTCACCCCTCCCGCTTTCCTTGCTGGTGTTCTTGATGCTGTAACCACGAGGTCTCCTTTTGGTGCCTTGGGCAACCCCAGCCCCTTGCCGCTGCCTGCCTTTTGCATTGTCTTCTTTCTAAAATCTTTGATGCCTGTTTTTCTCCCCATGGCTGACTCGACTCTCAGTGCTCGAGTCTCTGTTTACTTTCATCTCCCTGTAGATGCTTTCTGCGATCACCTCGTGTGATGCTGGCCTGCCCGAGGCACTGTATGTTCATCAGTTTCCCTTGAGACAGTGAGCACAATCTCTCATTTTATGGATTGTTTATAGTGTTTCCTTCAAGTGGAACAAGCGCTAAGGATTTTACTCATTTTATATTCCGAGTCTCTCTCACAGTGCCTAGTAGATACTCAAGAAATAAATTAATGAAAACCTACGAACCCCAGATTCTTACCGATATAAAATGTAAATAAGAATTCAGATAAATGAGCTGTCTATTAAAGTAAGGAAAGATTTTAAAAGAGATGAAATTTGACCTAAGCTTTTTTTTTTGGCTGGGGAGCAGCTTGATGTGGGATCTCAGTTCCTAGACCAGAGATTGTACCCAGACCACAGCAGTGACAGTGCCGAGTCTTGAGCACTAGACCGCTAAGGAACTCCTGATGAAATCTGACCTGAGCTTTGAGCAGTAGTTGGGATTTGATTGGCAGGGATCACTAGTTAGAAAACCATCAAGAACCAGGAGACGATTTAGGACAGAAGGTTCTCTTTGGAAAATTGTGGGAGAAGAGGTTGAATTAGATGTGAAGGGTAAAGTTTAGATACCTAAAGAAGCTGAAGAGAGGGTTTAGAAATGACACGGTCGGTATTGGAGAGCCATTGTCGCACCTGGGAGGGAGCATAAGTGGCATCACGTGAGTAAATTGTTTGCTTCAAAGAATTGGTGTGTTTCATCTAAGTCTCTGTTTCAGGAGCATATTCTCTTAATGTCTATAGAGTCTACAGGAAGTTTCTTCTTGCTGATTTTGTTAACTTGTGTCATCTTTTTTTTTCTTAATCTGGCTAAAAGTTTATCAATTTCATTGGTCTCAGAGAAAAGATTTTTAGTTTTGTTGATTTTCTGTATAGTTTTTGTGTTCAATTTCTTTTATTTTTGTTCTTTATTATTTCTTCTGCTTAATTTGGACTTATGTTTGTGCATTTTTCTAGTTTCTTAAGACAGCATAGGTCATTGATTTGAGACCTTTTTTCTTTTCAGATATAAACATTTAATGCTGTAATTTCCCTCAGTGCAGTGCTTTAATTACATCCCACAGATTTTGATACATTGTTTTCATTTTCATTCAATTAATGTTTTGTAATTTTTTACGATGTCTTCTTTGACCCATGGATTGTTTAGAAGTGTATGGTTCAGGGGAGTTGCCTGGTGGTCTAGTGGTTAGGATTTGGCACTTTCACCTCTGTGGCCTGGGTTCGATGCCTGGTCCAGGGACTGAGATCCCATTTCAAGCTGCTGCATGTGTGACCAGAAAAAAAAAAAAAAGAAGTCTCTGCTTCAGTTTCTGAATATTTTAAGATTTCCTAGATATCTTTCTGTTACTAATTTTTAGCGAATATTCCAGGTGCACTTGAAAAGAATATATAGTCTTCCTTTATGGGATATAGTGTTGTATAAACACTAGTTAGATAACATTGGTTGATATCCTTCTGCACTGCTGCAGAGTTCTTGCAGTTGAGGTCATTTTCCAGCAAAGTTGGCAGAGAAAAGAGAAGAAAAATAACTAGAGATTTCTCTCATCCTTTACAGACCTTAAGAAGCCCTTTTCTCAGTTCTTCTAATCAGAAATTTCTAACGAAACCTTGGCTGTTAGACACTGCTCACCTCCCCAGCTCTCCTAGGAGCCCAGTGGAGGTGAGCTGTGAAAGGAAAAACAGGAACAAATGGGAGGATTCCCCCCCCACACACACACACATACTCCAGCTCACAGGGATCCTGTGAGAATACCCCTGATATTCTGGGTAGAAAGACAGAATTTCTCCCAGAGTTTTGGCTGAGTGCCTACCACCAAGTGCCTACCCTCTCAGCTCAGGGCCCCAAGAGAAACGAGAAAAACCAGGAAACTCAGCCTCCCTGTAGGTCTTCTCTCCCGGCATTGGCGCTCCCCCTTAACCTGCCGGCTTTACTTTTTGGAGTTCATTGGTAGGTGCTTTGTGTAATTTTTTGGTCCTGAGTTTTTCCTGGTGGAATGTAAAGACTTGTGGATGTAAGCCACCTTGGCTACACCAGTCCTCAAGTAGCGGTTTAAATTTTTTTTATTTTTGTAATTACATTTATAGTTGGACACTCATCAAGTAGCATTTTTTTTAAGGACTTTATTTCTTTAGAGTAGTTTAAGGTTCATGCAGTGGAGACAGTGCAGAGATTTCCCACACAGCCTCTGACCACACACACGCATAGCTTCCCCCGTGAGCAGCATCCCCCCCCAGACTGGTACGTTGGTTCAGCTGATGAACCTACACTGACACCTCATAATCACCCAGAGTGAGTAGTTTACCTTCGTAACTCTTGGCGTCTTACATTATGTGGATGTGGGCAGATGTTTAATAACCTGTATCCGTCGCCATGGGATCATGAAGAGTATTTTCACAGCCCTAGAAATCCTCTGCACTCCACCTGTTCATCCTCCCTCCCACCCCCACCACCTTCTGACAACCAGCTTCTGATCTTTTGACTGTCTCCATAGTTTTGCCTTTTCCAAAATGTCATGTAGTTGAAACCAGACAGTATGCATGTAGCTCTTTCAGGTTGGTTTCTTTCACTTAATAATGTGCATTTACATTTCCTACCTATCTTTTCATGGCGTGGTAGGTCGTTTCTTTGGAACGCGGAATGCTGTTTCATTGGATGGACCACAGTTTAGTTATCCGTTCTCCTATTGAAGGACACCTTGGTTGCTTCCAGGTTTGGGCAGTTGTGGATACAGCTGCTCTGTACGTCCATGTGCAGGTTTTATGTATACGTAGGTATTCCGTTTCGGTGGGTCGATACCAAGGCTTGCTGGGTTGTCTGGGAAGAGTATGTGCCGTTTTCTAAGAAACCCCTGAACCGTCTTCCGTTTCTTCCCACCGAGAATGAGGGAGCGTGCCTGGTGCTCCACATCCTCGCCAGCATTTGATGTTGTCCGTGTCCCAGATTTTGGCCATTCTCGTGGATGTGTAGGGGTATCTCCATTTTAACTTTAATTTCTCTGACAACACGTGACATGCAGCATCTTTTCACCGGCTTTTTTTGCATCTGTATGTCTCCTTCGTTGAGCTGTCTCTCTTCAGGCCTTTGGCCTGTTTTTTAATTAGGGTGTTTGTTTCCTTGCTCAGTGTTTCCTCTTGATGTGGCCTCCTCTTTGTCTTCTGGAGTAGGGTATCTTTCTGAAAGTTTCCAGTCCATTTGGTTGAAGGTTGCTCAGCATTTGGTTAGGGTGTTTTGTTTCTTATTGTTGAGTTTTATGATATGTTTTGGATTGCAATCCATTACCAGATGTGTCTTTTACAAATATTTTCTCTCTCAAATGGGTTTTTAATACCACATTCAGAATGCCTGAGTTGCATTGACGTGATCAATTGGTCCCTCACCCTCAAACTGTTCTCTGGTACAGAGCAGCTCTAAATTTCTATAGAAACAGATTATTTTTACTTATATCAGTATGAAGTATACCTGATAGCTCTGAATATCTTTTTAGTGTCATTATGGTCCCTTTAATTTTTATATTGCATTTATGCATTTCTCTCTGTTCTTTGGTATACATTCTGAGACCAAGAGAAGCTTGCAGTAAAGGGTTGTGGTTTCTTTTCATTATTCAAGCTAAATTACCAGAAATGCCCTTTTAAGATGAAATATTTAGTCACTTCAAAACGAGTCACTTTAGAGAAAGAGGGAAGCCTTATTTAGCTATGTTTTCCATCCTTAAAAGAAGTATTGATATTTCTTGCTAGCAAGCTGTGGTGGGAGCCTTCAGCTCCTAGCCAAAAACCATTCTCTTTCTTTAGAGCTGCCTTAATACTTTATTGAAAGATTAAAATATCAATCCCAAGGAAGGGGAAATAGGCACTCTTAAACTTAAGCACTACTGGTTGTAGTGTGAATTTCTGGATGTCAGTTGAGACTGCATGTGTGTGTGCGTAGAAATCTCATGAACAAATCATCTAGAAATGTAATTTTTCTTGTTCAAAGGGTGTGCCAATGGACACACACACACACAAATTATGCAACATCATGCATACCTTTGAGAAAGAAGTTACACTTCTAGGTGTAGTTCATCAGATTGGTGTTGGTGGAAAAACTCAGCGGAGGGGAGCACGTCATGCTCTGATGAGGAAGGAGTGATCAAATTTTGGTACAGTTACAGTGTAGACTCTATAAAATGGAATACTACTTAGCCATTAATATGACAGATACCACTTATCGAAATGACAAAGTCCATGGTAAGACATGGAAGTTGAAGCGACTACCTAAAATTGGTATAATCACCTTTCATAAACATTCATGTTTACATGGGTACGTATAGGAAAATGGTCTGAAATGATGTACAGCAAAATAGTTAGAGCAGTCATTCTTCTGGAGGTAAGATTAAGCATGTTTTTTCATTTTCCTCTGTCCCTATTTAAATATTGCCATGGGATTTTTTAAAATCACTATGTGTTACTTATTTAATGTGAGCAGGGAGAGAGCAAAGGAAACCTATTTTCATTTTGGAGAAAATATTCCTGTGTTCTCTCTCAAGGGTGAAAACTAGAACCTGTGGGAAGGCGGGATAAGGGGTTGCAAATCACAGCTCTTCAGACAAGGATAAACTTTTGTACACTGAGCTTGTTAACATAACTGACAGAAGGCACAAGATGGGTTGCCTGAGATACGAGTTCTGCATCCCTAAAGATGTTCAGATGTAACCATTTGGTAAGGTGGTCCTGGAATGATTAAAGCATCGGGCATTTTGACCCTTTTGCCTTGAGACTCTCTTGGGAGGTGGGATTTTTAACAGTGGGCTGGAAGGTTGAACAGGAGGACCTCGTAAGTGAAAATCTTTCTGATTCTCATTTCTGAATTCAAAGAGAATTTTATTTCAACCTGCTTATAAAAAAGTGCCTAAGAAGATAGCAGTCTGAAAAAAATTCCTGTGAAGCCCAGCCTTCTTTTAATGTGTGACAATACAGCATCCTCAAAGGGGAGTTAAAGGAACGGAGTGTAGCAGCGTGTCTACAGCTTATCATTGATGAGTGAAGGAAGGGAACAAGGAATTGATCCTGGACCTGCCACAGTGTAAAACCATGAACTGTACACACACAGTATTGCCTGGGATCAGAGAGGAGTAGGTCAGTTCAGGGATGCCTAAACCCCACTGAGCCTCACTACTAGTCTTCAGAACTGATGGATAGAGATACATGTTTTTCGATAGGCTTCTGGGTTCTGGTCCCACAAATTGAGATTCCGTAGCGCTGGAGGTGGGCCTGGGAATCAGTATTTTTTTATTTCTCAAGTTATTTTGGTGATCAGCCAAGTTTAGACACAACCAAAATAAAATATACTTAGGCATAGACCCCTATCAGGACACTTAGCAAAAAAGAACCATTACATAAAGACCCCTAGTAAACATGAGATGCCTTTGAAGTGTTGGTGTTTACAAAGCTGCCTCACTGAGAAGCCCATCAACATCCTGCAGCTAAGTGATGCTCAGGCCTCTGTTTCTGATGTTTCATTCAGTGCATTAAGCAGAGCTGCTCAAAAGAACTAATTTTATTTCCTAATACATTATATAATCACACTGGTGAATACAGTAAACATCGTAGAGATTCATATTCATAAAACAAGTGTTGGTTCTCAGACGACAAACAAAATTATTTGAGCTGCAGAAGCCACTGTATGACCCAGGTCAAGCTCTCAAAGGAATTATCGAGGAGGATGTGCTGGCGCTGATGAGACACCAGCTGATGTTAACAGGTGGACAAGCTGGGACCCCGCTGGGGATCAGGGTAACGACAACACATACATGGAATATTTTTGGAATCTCGCATCTTTGACTCCATTCCCAAATGGTGTGTTCAGAAAAAGGAAAAAATGAAGACAGCTCACAAAACTGTTATAAACACGGAGCATGAAAGCACTGCCATCACCTGCTAACCAAGTGCCTCGTCTTCGTCAGGCATCTTTTTGGCCCTGTCATGAGCGTCATGTTTGTCCTCTGAGGCCACTTTTGCCACCCAGATTCCAGAGTTCTGTGTAGCCTCAAATGAAGGCATTTCCTATACCGTAGGACTTGGGGCTGCAGGAGTGGCGGGCGATCACACAGCTGGACCCCACAGGCCGTTGACTCTTCCTCCGACCATGACTCGCTCGCACCATCTTTCTCACTGTCTGGTCCATGTCCTGCCTGGACTGCTCCTCCCCAGACCCCAACTCCCTTATTCCCTTCCCGCCTTTGCTCCCGTGCACCGTCCCCTCCAGGCCCACCCTGCTCATCTCCTTTAAAATTGCGCCTGTGCTCCCAGCCCCCTCCCTGCTCTGCGTTTTTTCCGTTGTACAAACACCCTTTAGTGAACCAGTAGTTTACTTAGGTCCTTAGGTTTATTTTCTTTGACGGTCTCTGCTGTGAGACTGTAGGCAGAGCTCTTTGTTTTGTTCCTGAGTGTATCGTAAGTGCCTAGAACAGTGTCTAGCGCAGAGTAGGCTCTTTCAAATAAGCATTTGTTAAATGAATGAGTAAATAAATACACATCGATTGTTCGTTACTAGCTATTTAGGCAGCGGCAGGCAGTTTTCCATAGAGCCACCAGCACTCCGTTTGCACCAGCCCACATTTTTGCGTCTGAACGGTGTCCTCCTGAGATGGAACTGCTGGGTCCTGAGTGCGTCTCCACCTTCCCGGGAGGCAGAGTGTGCCGGGCACCTGCTCCGCTCGCCGGGTTGAAAATCTCTGCTGCCTGAAGCTGATGGGGTGGGTGCTCCCTACACGTTGGCCTGTTCCTGCGCCTGCACCCCTGTCTCTTGCGAAGATCCACGCGGGGATCCTGGCAGTTACTCGGTGAAATGGTTCGTGTGGATTAGGAGTGACCCGCAGTGTCCCTCTGACTTTCACCTTCAGAGCCTAAGAAGCTCTGAGAGAAGTGACCTAGTGCTGCTCCTTTCCCCGTTCAGGAAACGGAGGAACCAAGAGATGAGGCTGATTTTCTCAACTCACAGGACTTCGCGAGAGGCAGCTGTGGAACTGGGGTCCTGGGCTGGGCGTCGGGGTGTGTGTGTGTGAGTGTGTGTGTACACACGTTTTTGCTGCAGCAGAGGTTCCTCACCCCCTCCTCGGTGCTGTCAGCCTGGTGTTGGCTCTTGTCCCGAGTCCTTCAAGGAGAGTCAGGTTTCTCTGAGGTTCCCGTCCACGTGGAGGACGGGTTCTGTCAGGCCAGCCCAGCGCCTTCGGGCAGGTGTCCCCAGCGGAGGAGGCGCTCCCGCCTTTCTGGCTCAGCCCCGCCCGGGGGCCACGCGTGGGGGAGGCGGACGGCAGGGGGCTGCTTCATCCCCCAAGTCCACGGCCTTCTCTCTGGCCTCCCCCTGCCCCGCGTCCATCCCCAGCTCCCCAGGAGCGCGTCACCTCCCTCCAGCGGTTTTCCTGCTTCTTCCACCTCCCGAGGCCGTGGTCGCCTGTCAGCCACCTCACCCTGCATTTCCCAGCACCTGGTTTTCTCTAGAGTCTCTTGTGTGTCCTCTCCCGCAGCCTTGTGGGGTAAGTGGGAGCAGATACTCTCACTCCTTTTACACCGATGAGGAAATGAACCACAGGCGAGCAGCGTAAATGATCTGCTCCATCCTGCAGCCTCCCGGCGGCAGCTTGGAAGCCGTGTCCACATCCTGTCTCCCGTGGTGGCGGTAGCAGAAGGACACGCAGAGTTTATCACCGTCTGGGGTTCCGAAATGTACATGACACCTTTCCTTCCTAAACATCTTCGTCTCCTAAAGTCCTCTGAGGATATTAATCTGGATTTCTCTAGTGTCCTTAGCCTTTGGGTTTCAGAAGAGACCGCTGACAGTTCAGTGTGTGCTGTAATGGACAGGGTCTCAGAGTGACTCAGTCTTCATTCGACAGTCACGAAATGCTCGGACAGGTGGACCTGAGTTCGCAGTGTTCTAGTTACCCTTCTGAGACCCTGTTAGGATTTATTCAGATTCTTGAGTTGGTGTATTATACAGCTGTTAATGATTGGACGTTTCGACACGTTCTGAAAATCCACATAAGCGTAGTTTTTAACTAAACGTGTAAGAAATATTTCTTCATGTGTAAAACATAATACTGCACTTAAAGAATATTCCTTAACGTATTTATCAGTTGAACTAATAATAGAAAGTGATATCACTTTCCTTTTTATTATGAAGTATTACAGAGACTGACATTAATTTCAACTTCATTAAATTCAGTCAGTACATTTTACTGAACTGTATTAATATTTATGTTACATCACCGCCCGACAAAGTGCACCATGCTGTATCTACTCTCATAAGAAAACCCAAATGCAGTTACATCTTTGCAGGTAAAACAGACTAGGAACTGACCTTGTCCTGACGGCGCTGGCAGTGTCAGCTCCCTGCCAAGCTTCTCTGTACAGCAGGTCAGGAAGGCTTGCCTGCGAAGCAGCTGATTTTTAATGTTTGTAATGCAGGCTTCATTCTCCTGCCACTTGTCCTCCCAGAGGCCAGGGGGCCCTCGTAATTGTTTGTATGTGAGGGTCCAGAGATGTGAAAAACTCTTGGGTCATATATTCAGGGCTCTCAGTGTGACCTGGGATCAGAAAGCCAAGGCACGGTTGATATCCAGTAAATGCAGGTGAAGTCCTTTGATCAAAATTGGGATTGTCCAGATCCATTTCCTGCAGAATGGTCATACCCACGTCTTAGCTTGATGTCTGTATGCCCACTCATGCTTAAGTTGTTTGTGTCTAGATTGCTGAGTGGCACTGCCTGGAGCATGCCCTTTTGTTGAGACCATTCTCAGTTTGATCTCGTGCCAAAGGAAAAAAGTGAGACTCTTTGCTTTATCAGTTAAGGTGAGAGAAGAGAACCTTCTTGACAGGACGATGAATTTGTTGAACTCCTGTCGCTAACATTAGCAATCAGCCTGTTACCCAGTTTCCTGAGTGATAAAAATGCTATATGAACCCTGCCTCAGTAAATCCTGACTGTGTATAGTTTTCTAACAAATTAACTGTTATCATTTGTGTGCATTTTTGTTCATTTATGTGCATTGTTAACTATTTGTGTGCAGTTTGCATTTTGCTTCCTTTATAAATTAGAGGTGCATTCTGCTAGGGGAAAGTACAAACACAGACACAATATTGATTTATACTGAAATCACAAAAAGCTTTTAAAATGATGTCTAGGGTGAAAACGATAGCTTTATGCAAGGGTGTTAGCAACATTGCTTAGAACAAACATAAGCATATAGTAAATAAATATGCACAGCACAAAAATACCATAGACTGCATGGCTCAAGTAGCAGGCGTTTGTTTCTCATGGTTGTAGAGGCTGGGAAGTCCACCCAAGATCAGGGCTATGGCAGACTCAGTGTCTGCTGAGGGCTCGCGTCCCCAGTTCAGAGACTGTCCTTTTTTCACTGTGTCCTTACATGGCTGTAGGGGCAAAAGAGCTCTTTAGGGTCCCTTTTCTAAGGGCACTAATCCCATTCGTGACCTGATCACCTCCCAGAGGCCTGGCCTCCTAAGTACTGTCACATTGGGGATTAGGCTTCAACAGGAATTTTGAGGGGACACTCACTGAGTCTGTATCACACTGATTCTAGTCAGGAAGGAAAAGAAGAGAGAACATCAAATAAAGCTAATGATTGAAATATCTCAGTCCAGGAGTTCCCATCATGGCGCAGCGGAAAAGAATCCGACTAGGAACCAAGAGGTTGCGGGTTCGATCCCTAGCCTCACTCAGTGGGTTAAGGATCCAGCGTTGCCATGAACCGTGGTATAGGTCGCAGACGTGGCTTGGATCCTGCGTGGCTGTGGCTGTGGCGTAGGCCAACAGCTGTAGCTCTGATTAGACCCCTAGCCTGGAAACTTCTATATGCCACGTGTGCAGCCCTAAAAAGCAAAAAAAAAAAAAAAATTTAAAAAATAAATGACATGTTTCAGTCCATGTCAGGCTGAAAAGAACCATAGCTGTCTTTCAACAGGCTCATCTATAAGGGTTTTTGTGAAGAGATAGAATATGGTTATACTTGGTAGGGTCTATCCTCATGAGTTCTGCTAGCTCTTTTCTTATATTGGAACTGTTCGAACATCAGTTTTATAGACTTGTAGAACATTAAAGTGCTGAGATTATATAAAATTATAAATTATTTGTTTACTCAGTAGAGCTATTACCTCATCAAGTGAAATTTTGAGTAAGCATCTCTTATAACGAAAAAGCTTTACGTTAATCCATCTAAGGGGACTTCTTCGGCGATTCGGAGACTACTTTTCCACGTCTATCTGGAAAGGTAAATTGATTTTAAAAGATGTATAATTAATTAAAAACATCATTTTGAAAAAGCTGCTTATGATCCACGAGGAGGTGCTTCCAAATGCCTTAAGGCAGATGTTAGGGCCAACTGGAGCAAATCATTCTTCATGCCACTCAAGAGAGTATTTATTGGTAGTCGAATATCGTGAAAGAAGAGAAAATGCCTTCCAGCTGCTTAACTCTGTGCCGATAACTCCTGCAACGTCTGTGTGTTTTGTCGCTTCTCCCACAGGTATGAGAAAGTGCCAGTCATCCTGGTTGGGAACAAGGTGGACCTGGAAAGCGAGAGGGAGGTGTCCTCCGGCGAAGGCAGGGCCCTGGCGGAGGAGTGGGGCTGCCCCTTCATGGAAACGTCTGCCAAGAGTAAAACGATGGTGGACGAACTCTTTGCGGAAATCGTGAGGCAGATGAACTACGCGGCGCAGCCGGACAAGGACGACCCGTGCTGCTCCGCCTGTAACATTCAATAGCACCCGCGGCCGCCGGCTGTCCTGGTCGGGAGCCGCCCCACGTCGCGGGCGCTGCAGACCTCGCCCGCCGGGCTGCGGAGCCCCCAGGACGCGTGCCGTGCTCTCCAGGGGAGGAGCAGCCCTTGTCGGGAGTGGAGCAGGGATTGTCCGCCGATGTCCCCGAGGAACATTTGGCTTCATAGCCCCGGCGTCCACCACTGCCCTCGGTCTGCTCCCGGCACCTGCAGCTGAGGGCGGAGCCAGTCCCTCGGCAGGTCAGGGTCTCCTTGGACCGGAGGATGGCGCTGTCACCCAGGGGACAGACGCAACTATGGCATCCATTGAAAATGACCATGGGAGAGAAACCAGAAGAATTCCTATGACCGCTCACAATTAAAATATTTTGTCTTCTTAAAAAAAAAATAATAATAAGTAAAGGAGAAATATTTTCCTACGAGAGTACTGGATTTCAGGAACTGAGATAGTGCTTCTAACCAATGTATTGCGTCAAGTAAGATAGTAACAGCTGACCTGCCAGCAGCATTATGAGGAGAGATCCTTTGCTCAGCTGACACCTTTCTGTTTTTGAGACTCGATGCTTAATTGTCGATGTTATCCTAATTTGTGACACAGAACTAACTCACGCATCAGTCCCTGGTAGAGCGAAAGTTAGAACAGGTTGTGTCAAAAATACAGCCTGGCTTCAGAATGTGTTACCACCTGCTTTGCCCAGAAAATGGAGACTCTCACAAGGGTTTGATCCGGATTGAAACCCCAGACCGACTCTCTTGTTAACCAAGCAGGGAAGGTCTTTTACTTTACTGCACAAGAAGGAAGCAACTGTGATGCAGAGAGATTGCCTAGCCTTACTAACGAGAAGCGTTCTAGTAGATGAACTAGCACCACCATGTACGGAAAACGAAGCCATGTTGCAGCTACAGGTTCCCGTTTGCAGAAAAAACCTCCCAGGACAGTACAAATATCTAGCATTTTTCCGTTCGTTATAGCAGCAGATTCCTTCTTGCCTTTAAGGGCTATGGTTGTGGTGTGATTCTTGGCTAACCTGCTTTCAAAATCAGTTTTTGCTGTAGCAGAGCTTTATTGCAGGCATTTAAAACATGGAATAACCATGTGAAATAATTTGGGCTTCAAAGTAGAACATAAATTATAGAGTGGAAGGTAAGAGACAAAAAACAAAAACAAAAAACACCTTTATCTTTCATTTTCCTGGAGAATTATATGTAAGGTTTTCTTATAACAATTTTGCCCTGATTCCTAAAGTGGCAAATAAAGCTAGAGTGAATATTTTGTTTTGAAAAGGTGCTCAAGTTCTGACATTTTTGGTTCTTACAGCCGTAAAGTATTTATCATTTGCATGACTAATGGCACAGGAAAAATCTATTCGTTAAGTTTTACAATCAAGTGCAGAAGGGTTTTCATCTAACTTCAGAGTTACAGAGGCTAAGGAGAGTACCTTGAGCTGATCCTCTGGAGAGAAATTTGGCCTTCAGAACTGCAATAGCACTGAGCCTGTGATCTACATGCTGCCCCCACATTTTGTTGGTTTCACACTTGTGCAAGTAACTTCTGGTCTGACGTGTGTAACTGAGCGAAGAGTGTGTTTGTGTGTGCATGTGTGTTTACTGTTCCTAAGAATTTGGCACAAGTCAGAGCTAATTGCCTATACTAAGAATGTGTACTGCAGAATATAGTGTATCAAAAACATTTTTTTCTTTTCAATTGTTTTTTTTATGCAATTTTTGTTTATTATGGAAATCATTGGTAGCCCCCCTTCCCCCAAGTGTTTAGTAAACTGGCATTAAGGTTGGAGGAGAGAAAAGAGGTGGATTGTACTTTTCATAGCTGAGAAAACAGAGCTATGTGAATAAAATCAGGCTGTGGTTATCAAGTCTTTGAATTGTGAATATTAGCATTCTTTGATGAGTTTTTTTGTTTTTTTTGTTTTTAATATATAATCCCCAGTTATGAAGCACCTTGGTTATGGAAGGAAAAGTTCTAACCATTTTTTGAAACAAATTTCATCATGTAAAAGGTGATTTGACTCAATCATGTAGAGAAATCACATTCGGGAAGTGAGACTCTTAGCTGAAATATTTGTTCGTGCATTGTCTGAGTTTTGACGCCTCTAACTTCTCAGAATGATTCTGGTTTTTAGAATTCCATATTTAATAGCAGTTGATGACAACTAAGACTACGTGTTAGAAACATCTATAAAAGTTCTACTGTTTTACATTGTGGATTGCTATGCAGACAAGAAAAATAAGTTAATATGAAAGATGTGGCACGATTTAAGGTGGAAAGGATTATCTACAAATTTGGGTTTTAGGTCAAAGTGTTTGTGTCCGACAGACAGGTGGTTTTTGACTGTAAAGATGTCGACAACTGATTCGGCTGTCTGATCAGTGTTGCCTCACAGCCCTCCACCTCTAGCGAGAGAGCAGCCAAGTTACCCAGAAACGTGGAAACCCGGCATGTGTTTCACTGCTGGTATTTCATCTGGTATGACTATAACTCAGCTTGAATGAATGTGTTTGTTGAGATGTTGATACAACGCTCAAGAAGAGGAAGAATAAATTTGTTGGCACATGAAATAATAGTGGCTGAAAGTTGGTGATCTTGTGTCACTATTTATTTTTTGCCCTGATCAGACTAGCAGCTAGATAAGTGAAAGTTTTTCTAACATGCCTTAAAAATGTTATGGTTTGATCCAAAGACCCGCTTTTTCTTTAGCTATTCAGATAAGGTCTTCTTTTTTTGTTTTGTTTTGTCACGTTTTATACAAAGGCATTTTTAAAGGTTTTGTTGCTGTTGTTGTCGTTGTTCTATGTTGCAAATTTTGGGGGTTCTTTTAAGCTGTGACAGTGATGGTAACTGATGCTTTTCGTTTTGCTCAACTTCCTCAAAACAAGCCAGCATCTGATCAAAAGTGTTACATAAAATCTTCCTTAAATGATTGAAAGGTGCTTTGATGATTTTCAACTTTGGTTTGTAGAATTAGAACTGAACTTCTGACTCCAGTCGCTACAGTTGCCATCCCTTTTCTGTGATAAAACTACTGATATTTGCTTTTCTGTATAAAGAAATGTGGCCTAAGGATGTCTGCTGTTTGTTTTCCAGAGTTGTCCTGTGGGAGTGTTGTCTGTATGTCTGAACATGAAAATGCTTATCTTGCTTGTTGCCATTGGTTTCTTTGTTTGTTTGTTTCGCTTTTTCGTGTTGTTTGTTGTTCTTCTCAGTAGTCTTCTTGTGTTAGCACTTCTAAGCTTTAACTGTCTCCTTAGCCAATCAAATGTTCAAGACTATGGGGGTCTTTTTTTTTTTAATTAATGTGTCATTGTGCATCTGTTAAATCTTGATCAGGGTTTCAAGAATGACTGCAGTGGGTTTTGGAAACAGACTTATCATTATTGATTTGGGGTTTCCCAGAGATAAATATAGTTCACAGTTAATTGTTGAGCTCTAATACAACTGACCATTTAAAAGTGAACAGCAGTTTATTGTTTCGTAACAATGTCAGTTGTTAAACCTTGACATTTCAATTAAAACATGAATTGTAGTTATAACTCAATGCAAATTCAACAGTTGTATTTGGAGTTAAATTATTTTAACAAATAAATTTATTTAATGAAATCTCCTCTGGACTTTTTCTTTCCATTGTTGTTTTGTACATGTTTATGAGTGAAATGTATTAAATATATACATTTTTTAAACAAACTAAAAATTGCCATAGAATGAATTTAACACTCTTCTTACAGAAAGGGTCAAGCCGAATTAAACAGAATTCTTCGTATAAAAAAGGTGAGTAGATTATATTTTCATACCCTTCAAAAATAAAAATAACACGAGAAAGGTCTTTAAATCAGCAATTACAACTATAAACTTATCTTTGTGAGTAATTTTTTATATTTTTTAATGGTAGCTGGCTGATTTGAAATCTCAATGCTTATGTTCACAGAATTGTTCTAGATAATTAACATTAATTAGCAGTTGCTTTATGGCAGTGCTAGTATCACTAAAATGTATCAGTGTCCTTCTAGTGATGGCTTGGGGCTGTCTTTTTTGTTTAGGTCTTGTGGATTTTAGGGTGCCAGAAGCTGGAGGTTGCTGTTTAGTAGGGCTGTAGGGCCTGCTTGTTCGGTATACAGCCCTGTGAATGTTGACAGATGCTGTTAATTATATACAGCCTTCAGCTGCTCTGATAAGGAGCCCATTCATTCCCTAAGCCAATTTAACTGTGCCTTTTGGTTATGTTGCCTTCAAACTCTGTTGAAATCTCCTGGCAGCATTCCACCAGTTTAGAGGCCTCATTGTTTTGGAATATAAGAATAATTTGAATGAATATAACAGAGGCCCTGTAGACAGAATTTCAGATATTTAAAGGAAAATGTGCCTATATTTTAGTATAATAAATAAGTATCTGCTGATTAGCATCATAATCTCATTTGAAGCATTTGTAAAGTATTGAAACCTATCCTAATTTCAATTAGGAGGATTTCTTTGTGGCTGAAAAAAAGAACAAAGTGCCACCAATTGGGAACCTGTCTGACCTCTGGGACCTGTAAAGCAGAGAAAATTGTCACAAACTCCCTTAAAAAGCTGCCGATCTCTTATTTCTTTGTTAATTTAAAATATCTATGTTTTCATGTATCTCGGAATAAAACAGTGGCACTTCATTTGTTAAATGGGTAGTGTAAACTGGTTGTACATTTTTCAGTATTAACTTTTTTCCTGTTTTCTGTTTTGTTTTCCTTTGAAGTATTAGGTTTTAAAAGATCTGCTGCTCTTCTAGGTAAGGCGGTGCGTTATGACTTCCGGTATTGTCTTAGAAGGGTAGCCTCCACGTTACCTTCTAAGGATTCTGCCGAGATGAGTGGAGAAAAAGTAAAAGACCGCCTGCTGGAAAGAGTAACTATAAAGACCTCTTGAGTACATACAGATGGCGGAAAAAAGAAGCTGAGGAAATGGTACTTGCTTTGGTTTAAGGTCTTCCAATTTCACTCAAAAGAACCAAAGATTTTTATGGTTTTATATGATTACAACTTCACCTTGGCAGTGTTTAGGGTGTGCTTTACATTTTTACCTTTTAAAAAATAAGATCTTAGTTTAAAAAAAAAAAATGCAAAGAAAAATAGGGAAAAGCTACCCACTTTCCAAATTCCCAAAACAACCATGTTCGCGTTTGATGTAAAACCTTTGAGACGTCTCTTCTCGGCACACACAGATACGCAGGGACACATACGTGTATCGGGAAAAGGAGAAATAAGTCCACGTTGCTTATAAGAACACTGGCTCTGGGTACCAGAAATGAACACCCATGGTCATTCAACAAATAAATGAGGCAGAGTTGAGATGCAGGCTCTTCTAACTTTTCAGTCACCGCTCCCCTGCTGTTACTTCCTTTGTTTAAGCGGTGTCCACTCATCCCAGCCTCGCTCCCCGTTACTCCTAGAGGGTGACCCCTCAAGGGCGCAGCCGTACACACACAGGCACATCACGTAATCCCTGATAGCCCAGACCTCTTAATGTAACTGTCTGGGTGCATTCAAGCTGCTGTGACAAAGTACCATCGACTGGGTGGCTTATCCAACTCACCTAATCTATTTCTGAGTTCAGGAGGATGCCGAGTCCAAGATCAAGGCTCTGGCCGATTTGGTACCTGGAAAGAGCCCCCTTCCAGGTTGCAGATGGCTGACTCCTCCTCGTGTCCTCACGTGGCAGAAGGGAGAGTGCAGCTCTCCGAGGTCTCTTTCATCAGGGCCCTGATCCCATACACGAGGAGCCCACTCTTGTGCCCTAATCCCCTCCTGAAGGCCTCACCTCCTGATACCATCACGTTGGGGATTAAGTTGCAAAACAGGAAATCTGAGGGTCAGAGACATTCAGCCCCTTGCACTGGTCTTCTCTCCCGTCTTTCCCTTGAGGCAGGTAAGAATTGGCCTACGGGCAGGAATCAACTCACCTGTTTATATGCCAGTGCTCCAGTGACCCAGGATGAGCCGAGTCCTGGGCACAGCCCACAGAGACTGCAGCTGGCTCCCCCCTTTCTTTCCAAAGCCAGCATGACCAGCTGTAGCTGTTTCTTCTTGGGAACTTGAGGCGTCTGTGTGATAGGGGGAAGTGGAGGGCAGTCGCAGGGCACTGGGGCTCTGCCGTGAGGGCCTGTGTCTACTGCCGAAGGAAGGGTTCAGGCTGACAAGAGGATTTGGGGGGGTGGACACTGAGCTAATTTAGGAACACTAGCAAAACTAAGGTGCACAGAGGATCTGTATATCAGATACTGCACAGAGTGCCAGGTCTAGGCCTACAGTTAAATATTACACATTTTTGGGTTGCAGTGCAATTTATACTTAAAAACATCAGGATTGGAAAATGACTTTTTAAGACCCTCCTGCAAAATGATATTCACATACACTTACAGCAATTGAAATAAATCATCGTTTAATGGGACTCATGCCAAGAAATGATATATCGTTAGCAAAAAGACAATAGAATTTGTGTGAAGAGAGTCACAAAATCCAAGTCAGACAGGAAATAGAAACGTGTGAACCAAAGCATCCAGGGGCTTCGTTTATTTAGTCCTCGGTCCTGTCTGTGTGGTAAGAAAGTGAAAAAGTCTCGGCCTAGCATACAAGTCCAGGTTCCAAGGGGAGATCTGCCAACGAGATATTCCCACCCATGGGCATTGTTTATTGCTTTGGGTCAGTTTTACCCCAAGAGTGTTCTGAAAAGGTCTTACACCATCAGATACTTTGTAGAACGCTCTTCTAGCAGCAAGTGAGTTTGGAAAACCCTACCTAATCTATCCCATTCCTTGGAAAAGGCTCAGAACAGTTCTGCTGGTGTGTCTAAAACTAACCTGACCACAGGATACCTTCTTCTTCCCCTGCTACGTGGTGCCATGCTCTGGAGCAGAACTGGGGAAATAACTGCTCCTAGATATTTGCCCTACAAACCTTGCTGTGGGAACTCTGTCTGGGTGAGGGTCCCGAATCAGCTGGCATCCCGAGAAATCGAGTCTTGGGAAGGAGAAGAGGCCCTGTGCTCACTGTCTGCTTTCCTCAGGCCCATGCTTAACCTCGGCCCTCAGAGCTTACCTCTGTGAGAAAGGGAAGAAGACGGTGGAAAGACAAAACCAAAGGAAAAAGTCCGGTCTGCAAGAATGACAGTGTTCTCCTTAAAGTCTGTGCTGGCCAGCGTACTGTCTACTCCCAGGCCCACCACCAACAGAGTCTTCTTTGCCGTCGTTTGGACCCTGCTCCCGACACCATAGTTGCCACCCTTTGCCCTGTGATGCACCCGTCTCCTTAACCTTGGCCCATATCAGCAAACGGTGAGTTGGAGTACCATTAAGAAGGCATCGGCCACAATATCCAGGAATCCCTGAGTCCATGTCACCCCTCAGGGAGGTATTAAACTCCCTGGGTACTCCGTGTGTACCCAGCCTCACGTGATCACACCCACACACACCTCGAAACACCAGAGTGAAAGAGTTGCAGGTATTTGCCAGAGCTTTCATTTTAAAGCCCCAGGGAAAAAACACGGGGCCCCTGCAGACTCAGGATGTCAGAGGAGCCTAGAATGGGAAGCAATCCAAAGACTTGTCTATGTTTCTGTCTTGGATGAATCCGTCCTGAATCTTTCCTCTGCAACACAAAGTGAGGCCAGGGCACCTTCGCTGGTGTTGATCTCGCATCTCGCAAGGTGCTCCCCTAGGCCATCCGCCCGGTGCCGATGGGAGAGTGCTGGGGGCTCCCAGGCAGGGGAACACTCCTGGGGGAGCTGCCTCCAGATGCAGCTCGTTTCACAAGGGAAACGAAAGAAGGGCAGGGAGACCCCAGCCTTTCTTCTGGAGGGGCCACCTGAGCAGCCTGCTGTTGTGGCTAAAGGCGCTTTATCTGCCCATCCTCCAGCAGCTGACCCCTCCCAGGAGAGGACTAGAGATGAAAGTGAGGCCCTATGCAGGTGGGAGGACAGCCTCTGCTCTACCAGCGTCCGCAATGCCTTTCTGTAAGTATAGAGTTGGACTTTCTTTTTCCCTCACTTTATCGTGTTTGCATCATCACTAGCTCTCAATTTATTTGCAGGCTTTGTATTAGTTATCTGCTGCAAATGACCCCAAACTTAGCGACTTAAAGCAGCAAACATTGATTATCTCACAGTTTCTGCAGGTCGGGAACCCAGGCATGACTGGTCCCTCCCAAGGCTGCAGTCAAGCTGTGGGCTGGTCTTTCGGTCATCTTAAGGGTGGCCGCCTCAAGGTAGATTCGGTCCCAAGCTCCCTGAGTGGTTGTGGGCAGGATTCGGTTCTCCGGGGCTGTTAGACTGAGCACCGCACTTCCCTGCTGGCTGGGCTGAAGGCCACCACATGGGCCCCACCGTAGAGTAGCTCACAACATGGCAACTGGCTTCGTTCTACCAGGCGAGTGAGAAAGCCAGAGAGGCACGTGAGCAAGACGGAAGTTGTATTTTCATCTCAGGAGTGATGCTTCACTGCTTTTGCCTTGTTCTTAGTTAAAAGCAAGTCCCTAGGTTCAGCCGACACTCAGGAGGAGGAGGTTACACAAGAGTTGTGCGATGGGTAATTTTTTTGTGTCAACTTGACTGGGTCCAGATAGTTGGTCAAACGATATTCTGGGTGTTTCTGCACATGTATTTTTGGGTGAGATCCACGTTTATGAGGCTAGGTTGAGTAAAGCGAGATGGCGCTCCCTAATGTGGGTGAGCCTGCTCTAATCCATTAAGACCTGAATTGTACAAAAAGGCCGACCTTCCTCCAAGGAAGAGTGAATTCTCCTTGCCCAACAGCCTTCAACCTAGGACATGGGCCTTTTCCAGCATTCAGATGCAAGCCAAGACACTGGTCCTTCCTGAACCTGGAGTTTGCCAGCCTTTGGACTGGAGCTGTGCCATTTGCCATCGGCTCTCCTGGTCCTCAGGCCTCAGACTCAGACGGTGCTTCATTATAGGCTGTTCCAGGTCTTGAGCTTGCTGACTCATCCTGCAGGTCTTGGGACTTGCCCACCTCCATATCCTCGTGAGCCAATTCTCTATAATAAATCTCCCTCTCTCTATAATAGATGATAGAAGGGGGGGGAGAGGTAGATAGATAGATCAATAGACCCATCAATCCTATTGGTCTGTTTCTCTGAAGAATACTGACTCATACAGGCATGTACACCAGAAAGCAGGAAGGGTAAGTAAGGGTTAGGGTCAGGGTTAGAGTTGGTTTTATCTTAGAAGCCTGCCTTATATTATTAGGTAACTTCATCTTAGAAGCCTGCCCCTAAGTTGCCGTTGTGGCTCAGTGGTTAACGAATCTGACTAGGAACCATGAGGTTGTAGGTTCGATCCCTGGCCTTGCTCAGTGGGTTAAGGATCCGGCATTGCCATGAGCCATGGTGTAGGTCGCAGATGTGGCTCAGGTCCTGCATTGCTGTGGCTGTGGTGTAGGCTGGTGGCAACAGCTCCAATTAGACCCCTAGCCTGGGAACCTCCATATGCCATGGCTGCAGCCGTAGAAAAGGCAAAAAAAGACACCCCCCCCCAAAAAAAAAGCCTTCCTTAATATTATTAGGTAACTGCAATACCTAACAATAGGTATTGCTAACTTTACTGCATACCATCTCTCTACTTAGAGAATTATAACTTGCTGTCTAAGGATTTCACTGTGTACCCTTTCCCCCCCATTTATCTTGACTTTAATCCCTACCCTACCATCATGCATACCACTATATCTAGAAAAAAATGTCTAGTGCACCACAGACATGCAGGAAGTCCTTATTAACTACAATGTTAATTAAAAGGGCAAGGAAAACTAATTACCTTTAAGTATTGAGTATTAAATAGGCATAAGTTAAATTTAGTTTTCCTGATTAAAGCTAAATAATTTCCCAAGTATGCATCCACCACCCAGTACCGTACTCAAAGGTAATTGATTGGCCTTCATTAAATGATAAGCTGGCGTTTCAACAGAGTAGTCTTCCACTGGTGGATCCTGAAAGTTATTCTGTTGTTTTCTGGGAGGGGCAGGAAGTTTAAGTCCTAAGTTACCTCTTTAACCTCTCTTTATCAAGGCAAAGACATATTAATGAAATTAATTTTTCATATAGTAAATATCTGATGCCCTTTGTCTTCTTTGTAAAATCGATTCATAATTATCAATAACAAAACAGTTTAAATGTCTAGTGATGGCTGATTGACTCTCAGTTACTGGATTTACCTGGCTGCAGATTAACTGGCTTGGCTTGGCTTGTAGATTTTCCTAACAGCACATGAAATGAGGTTGTTACCCTCCCTGAAGAGGTTTTGTCCCAGAGGACAGTGAGAGGCAGCTGATAAGATCTGATGGTAGAGATCTGAGTGGGAGGGGCCGTCTTCATGAAGTCAAAAGCAGGAAAGCTGGAGTGTGCCCCCCACCCGCACTCTGGATCAGACCACCGAGCCCTAACGTTGGTTCTTTCTGCTGCAGAGGACCTAGGCAATGCACTCATCAGGAGCCCTTGTTACTAACCCCACTCCCACCCAGCTATCCCTGGAAAGTGACGATATCACAGGTCACGCTAGCACCTTAACCAAATGTAGTCTACAAACCAGTTAATCTGCAGTGGGTTACTAAGGAGTTTACTGTAGTTTGAGGTTGCCTTTCTTTTTTTTTTTAACTGACATGTAACACACATGTAGTAAAATGCCCCCAACTAAGTGTGCACCTCAGGGGTCTTTTACATTGTGTAACCACCCACTGCATCAGGATTTAGACCAACCGTTTCTGTCACTCCAAAGGACTGCTTCTCCTTCTCAGTCAGTGCCCACACCCCATGGTAACCATCATTCTATTTCCATCACCATGGGTGAGTTTTGTGGTGCCTGAGCTTCATATAAATCATATAGTATGTGCTTTTGTGTCTAGATGCTTTTGCTCAGCCACACTGGGATTCAGCCACACTGTCACATGTAACAGAGGCTTGTGCTTTCGTGTCACTGTACAGCATTCCTATGTGGGAACATACCTAAATTATTTATGCAGTCTACAGTTGATGGAGACATTTGGGTGGTTTTCACTTTGGGTCTCTTATGAAAAAAAAAAAAAAAAAAGCTGCTGTGAGCATTGAACCTTCCTGTAGATGACTTTTGATGGTGGACAGATACAGTGCTCCCTGTAAATACCCTAGGTAAATATGCGAGATGAATATCTAGGTAAATATCCAGTAGTGGGACTGCTAGGTCAGAGCACACAGTTTTCTCAATCGGTTGTCCCAGTGCACAGCGTAACAAGCAGTGAGTGGGAACTCCCATTGCACACGTCCCAGGATGGGCTCCCTGGAAGCAGGCTCTGAAGCAGGGCTCCGTGTGCAGGAGTGCCCTCAGAATCACGGGAGTAGCGGGAAGTAAGAGCAGGCAGGGAGAGAGAGAGACGCTGAGCTGCAGTGCAAGGCCCACAATAGCCTGGGGCCCAGGGAGTGAGAATGGCCCCTTAGTTCATCCCAAGTTGGCCCAGGTGGGCTAGTCCTTTGTGCCCTCCATCCGGCAGTCACCGTGACCTTGGCAAGATGCAGCTGAGGCAATTGTGGAAGAGTTGGAGATGGAGGCTGTCAGCTCTCTGAGCATCTCGGGCACAGTCACGTCATTGACAGGAGATCCGGGCGCTGCCTCAGGGCGTCTACCTCCTCCACACACCCACACGCATACCTAGAGCTGTCAGTGCTTCTCATTTTAGCCATGCTGGTGGGTGTGTGGTAGCATGTCCTTGTGGATTCTACTTTGCATTTCTCTAAGGTCAATAGTATTCCTGTGCTCGCTGGCCACTGGTTATCCTTTTTTGTGATGTACCTGCTCATGTCTTTGCCCATTCTTCAAATGGGTTGTTTTTGCTTGTATGTAGGTACTAGTTCCTTACATTTTCTGGGTGCATATTTGTAAAGTTACTATCCCAGTGCAGAGTTTGCCTTTTCACCCTCTTGTTGGAATCTTTTGATAACTAGAAGTCCTTAAAGTTAATGAAGTCCATGTACCAGTCTTCTCTTTTATGATTATTGTATTATATAGTCTTTTAAAGAAATCTTTCCTTACTTCTGGGTGGTTCTTGACCTCCAGTCCCTCAGTGGTATGCTGGGTTGACCTTGGTATAGAATAATTGTGGAATAATTACTTTGGTCATACGGAAATGATGGAACAAAGAGAAATACAGCCACCATTATTAGTCTTTGTTTCATATTGTTATTGAAACATTTAAATGACAAGTTTGGCTCTTGGCCAGTGTTTCTCTAAATGTATTTCATTGAGCGCTGTGTCTGTATTGGGGGAGAAAAAAAAGGATTCCATGAGCTAATAAGCTTGAGAAGCACTTGGTTAAACACAGTTGAGCCGGTTCTTTACTCCTTAGCATCGTCAGCATCCTAATGTATATTGGGTGACTTCAAGAGAGATGGCAGATGATCTCTGTCCTCACATTGTTTGACCACAGCATGCCTTTTCCCCTCAGCGTTTCCCAGAATGAGTGTTTCACAGGTGACTGGTTCAGTAAATATATCTCCAGACAAAGGGTCGGATATTCGACAACAGCAAAAAAGAGGTAACAAAAATACTGATTCCAAAGGTCCATAGTGATATTTTAAAATATCACTAAAAATGAGGGGGGGAGAGGATTAGCCTTTTTTTTTTTATAAAGAAGTACCAGTTAATGGATACTAGAAGGATATAGAATCAGGAAAGCATCATTGTGCACTCCCTCATGTAAAGTTAATTCAGGCAAAGATCAGCAGTGAATGCCAAGACCCATGGGTAAAAAGGTCATGGCGAAATGGAATCTTCTCGGGGTCTCTGTGCAGCATTCCACAAATTACATCTTAATTGCTAAGGGAAAGAGGTAGCTTTTCAGTGGAAAGATCTGGCTGACACCAACTGAACAGAGTGATCAAGCAGTACAGCCAACAGTGAGACCAAAATCCATCTTTGTTCTCCACTGTGACCCATGAGAAACACCCCATGTCACCTTCGTGGTATCCTTGCCAGAAGCATCTCCCCCACATCTGATCACAGGGAGGCCATCACACAAAGCCACAGCACAGGCATCCACAAAAATAGGTGTGAATGCTTCAAAAAAGTTTGTCTCAAAAAACAAAAATGGTGGAGTTCCCATTGTGGCTCAGCAGTTAATGAATCTGACTAGCATCCACGAAGACACAGGTTTGATCCCTGGCCTTGTTTGGTGGGTTAAGGATCCAGCATTGCCATGAGCTGTGGTGCAGGCCGGCAGCTGCACTCCGATTCAACCTCTAGACTGGGAACCTCCATGTGCCATGGGTGCAGCCCTAAAAAGCCAAAAAAGAAAGAAAAAAAAGAAAAAATTAGGTGAATAGGGGGCTGTTCTAGATTTAAGGAAACTAAAGAAACACTTTCAAGAAGAGTGGAAACATCTTCCCTGCCTCTTCGTCTTTCACATGTGCAGTGTGGTTCCACAAGCAGAATTTCGTTGCCTATGGAACATCTCGAACGAAGGAAAATAGGGCCCCGCTCCTAAGGGAGCACAGCAAAATCTCTGTGGGGATCTCTGCAGAAAATCCTGTGTTTCCTGTGATCTGGAAATTCAGGAACCTCCTTCCACCGCAGATTGTACTCCATTCTTTTCCTGCTGAGAATCAATGAATTAAGTGAAGATTTTTCCATGAACATAAGTGGTACTCATGCTACTTGCTGCCCAAAGAGCCAGACTTCTGGTTTCTTGCCACCTTCATGGCTGAATAATACAAACTAAAGGAAATCCAGCATCTTCCATATCCCTGCGTGGCTGGAGTTTCTCCACATCCTAAACAGAGACAATTGCTATTTAACACACTCACATTATTTCCTTTCGAGAAGGATTTGGGGCTGGTGGTGGGTCTGGTTGTTTTCTCTAGCAAAAATTAACTCACTTAAGCAATTTCCAGTGTTTTCATTCCCCACTCAGGGACCTGTGATTTAAAAAAAAAAAAAAAAAAAAAAAAGGAGTTCCCGTCGTGGCACAGTGGTTGGCGAATCCGACTAGAGGCCATGAGGTTGCGGGTTCAATCCCTGGCCTTGCTCAGTGGGTTGGGGTATTGCCGTGAGCTGTGGTGTAGGTTGCAGATGCGGCTCGGATCCCGAGTTGCTGTGGCTCTGGCGTAGGCAGGCAGCTGCAGCTCCGATTAGACCCCTAGCCTGGGAATCTCCATATGCCGTGGGAGTGGCCCTAGAAAAGGCAAGAAAAGACAAAAAAAAAAAAAAAAAAAGTTCCCTGGTGGCCTAGCTGTTAAGGGTTTGGCATTGTCACTGCACTGGCTCCAGTTTGACACCTGGCCCAAAAATAGTTAGAAAAAAATAATAAAAAACAAAAAGATACAAGAAACTCTTCTCATTCACTCATGTCACTAGAATTTATTGTGTAATTTTCTTAGATGACAGTTTTTCCCCCACAGATATCACATGTAACAAAATAGATTTCTCAGCACTTCCTTTGAAACCAGGACAGTAGTGATTGTGACCTCCGGGACCCCCCCCAAAGCCTCCCAGTGGGACCCGCTAGCTGGAAAGGACAGGAAAGAAGCCCAGGGCCACTGGCAAGATTGGCTGGGATACTGGAAGCAGCTGGGGAACCAGGGCAGATGCTTCTTGGGACTCAAGAGAGAGTCTTTTCAAGAGTAAGTCCTGGCAGGTGTCCACAGTGGAGAAATAGGATAGTAAGAAGTGGAAAACCCTAAAACAGTGGCTGGTCTTCTCATCGTTACCTGAAGGAACTCCAAAAGGAGCCAACGAACACATCTTTTCTTCTTGTTGTGTTCTCTCTGCAGAGTTCCTAATGTTCCTTCAAGATGACTGTGTCCTCTTTTTTTCTTCCTACAAGGACTTGTCAGCCTCGGTCCTGAGCAAATACCGTCTGACATGTTACCACATCAGTGGCTTAGGAAATGTACTAATTCCAAACGATACAGATACCCTAGTCATTCACTTTTAATTACATTTGGATGGAGTCTCTGTTGCCATGGAAACTGTCTATCCTTAGGAAATTTTGGAGGCAGGGATCATCTCCTCCAAATTTCACAGTTCTGTATCTTAAAGAAATTTCTTGTTCTATATGTGAGTTTAGAAGATACTCTGCAACTTTCCATTAGGATAACAGGCAAACTTAGCTGCTGTCAGTTGGGCAAAACAGTTAACCTAAAAGGCATTGTTTGCTTTTCACTTATAAACTGTTGCAAATTTCAGTGTTACAAAAATTACTAAACTATTTTCTTTATTGTCTGTAGGTAGCTTGGCTGATTCATTAAACTTCTATGTCCAATGTGGCAGCCAACCAACACATTCTCATGTAGCCCTTTAAATGTATGTTAAGTAAAATTAAATAAAGTATAATTCTTCAGCGGCATTACTAGAATGTCAAGGCCCACTAGCTACTTTTTAAGTGGTCCATAGCCTTAGGTAGTTAGTGGCTATGTATTAGCATAGATATAGACAGTTTCCGTCCTCACAGAGAGTTCTATTGAATGGCTCTGCATTAGAATAAAAATTGCTTTCATCAGACCTATTCAGTTTTCTTTCTCAGAAACAAGAGACTTAAGAATAAATAGGACAGAGTTCCCATCGTGGCGTAGCCAACTAGGAACCATGAGGTTGCGGGTTCGGTCCCTGCCCTTGCTCAGTGGGTTAAGGATCTGGCATTGCCGTGAGCTGTGGTGTGGGTCACAGACATGGCTCAGATCTGGCATTGCTGTGGCTGTGGCGTCAGCTGGCGGCCACAGCTCCAATTAGACCTCTAGCCTGAGAACCACCATATGCCACGGGTGTGGCCCTAAAAAGACAAAAAAAAAAAAAAAAAAAAGAAAAGAATAAATAGGGCAAGGCTTGTTTGATGGGTATACAACCCGTATAGTCCTAAATGGCCTTGCACTTAAGTAAGAAGGACCCCATGCTTTGCGTAATACTCTGTTCTCACAGTCTTGAAACTCATAATAATTTTGAATGAAGGACTTCACATTTATGCACGAGCTCCTCTCAAATTCTGTAGCAAGTCCTGCGCGTGTGAGATGGAGCTTGGATGTTGAGTTCCTTGTTCCCTTCCCTTGTAACTTCCCTTCTTCCGTATAATCTATAGAGAGTAAGGAAAACCAGTTGGCACATGGGATAAAATTTTGGCCATCTCATCAGAGACTCTTATCAGGGATTCAGCTTCAAATAATATCTGTTCCTACGAATGCCAGAAGCCTAAAGCTGTGTCCTGGCACCTCCAATATTAAGGGAGAGTTGAGTTCTCTTTTGAACACGTGCTTTCTAACAGGAATTCTGAGTTGCCCGCAGTGGAATTCCATTAAACAGCCTTGCCAGAGCTCCTGTTTAAGCTTTAGCCTGATTGCTTTTATTTACCATGTGTTCATTCTTATATTTTCAGTATCATCCATTCAATAAAATGAAGCATCTCTTACATACAAGACACCATTACAGGTCTGAATAAAAAAACTATATGACACAAACCTACTGTTGCCATCTGGTAAATTATGTGCTGCAATTAATCTGATATTAACAGTAGATACAGGAGGACAGTAAAATCAAAGGCAGCCTGAGTACTATCAAGGGTTTATTAGCTACTAGCCATGTTTCCATGGTCACATTAAAACAAAAACAATAAAAACAGAAAATGTAGCAATAATTCTGACTGATTCACATATTGTGTTAAGAAGGGGATAGTTTTCTTCTAAACCAAATTTCTGTCAGATTTTTTTTCTTTTCAAAATAAGTACATGCTAGGAAAAAAAAAAACCACCGATAAAAACAGTGTTGCTAATGACAATACAGTAAATACTAAAGTCATTTTCCCTTACTTTCAGAATTCATTGCATAAGATGCTTTTCTGAAAAATTTGATTGCTTATTGTGTTTGAATTAAGCTAACCTCACATTGTAAGTATTCTGTGAGCTTATATCAGTCGAGTGTGTCCCAAATGACAGAGAGAAGACAGCATGTGATTAAACTGGCCAACAGAAATTTGTAAAGCCAGAGACACTTGTGCAGAGAATTGAACTGTCATTTTAAGAAGTATTCTTTTCTTCTTTCAATATCTTTGGGGCCTGCAGAAAATCATACCACAAAAATTGACTAGGAAATAAGGGCAAAACAAAACAACAGGGGTAGGAATTCCTGTTGTGACGCAGTGGTTAACGAATCTGACTAGGAACCATGAGGTTGCGGGTTCGGTCCCTGCCCTTGCTCAGTGGGTTTACGATCCGGCGTTGCCGTGAGCTGTGGTGTAGGTTGCAGATGCGGCTCGGATCCCGCGTTGCTGTGGCTCTGGCGTAGGCCGGTGGCTACAGCTCCGATTGGACCCCTAGCCTGGGAACCTCCATATGCCGCGGGAGCGGCCCAAGAAATAGCAACAACAACAACAACAAAAAAAAAAAACATTAAAAAAAAAAAACAACAGGGGTAAAGGTATCATTCACAACGTATGCCAGATGGTCCCGTATTTCTGAAATCTGAGCTGTTCGTACTTAATTCTGAGTTCCCTGGCAGCCCAAGTCAAAGCCAAAGGGGAACATAAAACTATACAATTTGCAGTGAACTTGCGATGAAGAAAACCAATTCGGGACATTTGTCCAGGTGTTCCCATGGATCCCCATAAAGGGCACGTGTACGGAGCAAATGACACCATCAGTTATATAATGGGAACTGTTCTGTTGGTCTCCTGCTCCCTGTCACTCCTTTATTCTTGTCATTGCTTACTGTTTATAGAATAATTTTCTGGATTTTCAGCAACGGGGTAGGTTTTAAATATTCCATTTAAAGCATAACAGGAAGATGAAATTTCCAGCTAGTGAAAATACCTTTTGATGGCAAGTGAACTTATTTAAATGAAGTGAATGAGGAAAGGACTCTTGTGAGGTATCTTAGAGTTTCGGGCTCAAGGTTATTTTACAGAAGGACCCTCTTCTGACCTCTCTGTATTGGGAGAATGGTGATGAAAGTATAGGAATAAAAGAAAAAACACAAGGCGAGAGGAACAGGAAGAGAGATTAAGGAGCAGAGAGCAGTCCTGAGAAAGTGGCTCTGTTGGAATCCTTCACAGGACACTGGGCAATGTCCTGGGGGAAGATGCTAGACACCCACCAGGAGCAGCGATGGAGTCTGCGGACTCCAGGCTTGACACTGAGGTGATATCAGGCGGCTTTTAAGCCCATATGTATTTGGGTGTGTGTTTTACTTTCTTTTTTATTTTCTAGATACAATTGACATATAAATTATATGAGTTTTGTGGATTTTTAATAAACGCAATTTCTTCAAGCGGTTTTGGGTCCCTAGAAAAAATGAATAACAGACAGAGAGTTCCCATATATGCCCTGCCCCCCACCTCCCACGCTCAACATCCCCCATCAGAGCGGGACATTTGTTACAATCAGTGAACCTATCTTGACATATCATTATCATCTAAATTTCATAATTTACGTTAGGGTACACTTTTGGCATGGTGCATTGTATGGGTTTGGACAAACACGTAATAACATGTATCCACCACTATAAGCCCATATTTTTTAAAAATTGAAATTTGACATAGAACACTACATTAGTTTCAGGTGTACAACATAATGATGATATTTGTATATACTGCAAAATGATAAACACAATAAGTCTAACCTCCACCAGAGAGAGCTACAGAAGTTTTTTCTTGTGATGAGAACTTTTAAGATCGACTCTCTCAACAACTTTCAGAGATGAACTACAGCATATTAAGTATAGTCATTATATCCCCATGACTTATTTACTTTATAACTGGAAATTTATATTTTTTTAACCATCTTCAACCATTTTACCCACCCCCACTCCCAACCCCTTACCTCTGGCAACCACCATTCTGTTTTTTCTATCTATGAGCTTGTTTGTTTACTTGTTTGTTTTGTAGAGTCCACATATACGCGAGATCATAGCAGTATTTGCCTTTCCCTCCAATGTTGCTTCTTTACTTATCTCATGGAGGTATTTTTATTTGTTTGCTTTTTTTATATATAATGAACAGGAGCTTTTCTTTATTGTATTTTGATTGACTGTAGTTAGCACTGATTGGTGTACATGTATTTTTGCTTCTTTTCAGTTACAAGTTTTCTAATAGATTTTCTAAGGTTTTCCAAATAGACATGTATTTATCTGCAAGAGTTTTTTTCTCTTAATTTCTAGTATTTCTTATCTCTGTCTTTTCCTTGTTTCAATGGATCGGGTAAAACGTCTAGAACAGTGTTAAATATTGATTATATGGTAATTATAAGGAACATTTTTTTTTTGTCCTTTGCCGTATTATAATTATTTCTAGTATTTTTGCCTTTAAGTTATATAAATGTGGGTGTGAAACACCTCAGGGTTGAAATATAGAAATATGCAGTTAGTAGAAATCCTACCGGGACTTCGGCACTTTGTCAGTTTTTAATTTTCAGTATTTTTTTTTTTTTTTGGTCTTTTTGTCTTTGTTGTTGTTGTAGTTTTCAGTATTTTAATGGGCAATTTAATGAGGAATTGGAAATAAGTATGTGGAACCCCAAACTTGCTGCTACTTTAACTCTGAAACTGAGCACATAATTTTGAAAGATTTTCAACAAATGATGCAATATATTATGCCTAATTAGCTTTAAAATTCAATTCATTTCCCTAAGCATCTCAGTCTTCTGAGGTAAGATTATAATCAGATTTCCCTAATTAGATTTATCCCATACTCCATTATTTTCCATTATGCATGCTCTTTCCACCTCCCACTAGAATGTATAGTTTTCCAGACCAGGACTAGAGAAAGTCAGTTAATAAGCAAGAAGCCCTCGAGCTGAAAGTCCACCATCCACCCTCCTCCACTGCCCTAGAACTCACTGATTTCTGCTATGGACCAGGAGCACTTGGTTCTGGCTGTTCTCATGTCCTGAGCTCTTGATAACCTCATGCTCAAGTCTAGCTGAAAGGCTCAAAGAATTGGACTTCCTGCAGATAAAAATACAGAGGCTTTTCCATCAATGGATGAAGAAAATGTGATTTTATATATATCTACACACATACACACACACACACACACAAATCGGTGCTAACTAGTCAATTAAAATATAGTAAAGAAAAACTCTCATTTACTATGCAAAAATCCAACAAACAACAACATAATAAGAGAGCTGGCAAAGCTATAATGAAGGGAACCAAAAATTAAATAAGACACCTGAGGACGTGATGCTGCCGGAAGATCCAATACTATTAAGATGCTGTTTTTCTTGAATTTACTCTCTGCAACACCAGTCAAAATGCCAGTTTGGGGGGAACCAATAAAATGTATATGGTTCATTTGAAAACTAAATGGAAAGGAAGAGATCAGAACATTTTAATAATGTAGAGAAATGTTGGTGGGATGGATCTTAGGTGCCTAATCTTAAAGCATATAAATAAATAACATATACTTTGGGGTCAGACGTGGTTGAACCAACTACTAGTTGGGTTGTCTTAGGCAAGGGGCTGAACTTTTCTAAAGCAGACAATTTCTTTATCTAGGAAATCGTTATAGTTACATATGTAATTTATATATACATATATATTTATTATATAATACATACTATTTATATAGTGCATATTTATATAATTTGTATTTAATATAAATATATATTATTATATAAAGTGTGCTTAGAATTAAGAGGCAATTGCATCTCTTAGCACGGTATCTGCTGCATTCTTATTGTTATTATATAGACAACAGAAACTTTAGGGAGATTGTTCCATTTACCAAAAGGGGGTCATTTTTCAAAATTGATGAGGCACAGAATTTAGAATGAAGCCATATCATGACTCTTTATGGGTTACAATAATACCTGGCCACTGCTGGTGATGGTACGATAAGGTGGATGCTGGAGTGAAATTACTGGAGAGTAATTTAACAACACTTAAGAGCTTCAGACATGTTTCTAGCCTTTGACCCGATAATTCTATCCCTAGGACTCTATCCCAGGAAAAAAATGGAGACAGATATATTGCTTACCTCATCATATATAACAAATTCAAATATTCAGCTGAGAAACTGTAAAGTAATATATGATATACTCCCATAAGAATATTTTAGGTTATATCTATTTATGTAGGTTTAAAAGGACTCAGTGAAATGCTCACAGCACAATAAAGAATGCATATGTTGTAATCTTAGTTTTCTGACTAGGAACCATGAGGTTGCAGGTTCGATCCCTGGCCTCGCTCATTGGGTTAAGGATCTGGCATTGCCATGAGCTGTGGTGCAGTTCACAGACATGGCTTGGACCTGGCATTGCTGTGGCTGTGGTGTAGGCTGGCGGCTACAACTCCAATTCAACCCCTCGCCTGGGAACCTCCATACGCCGTGGGTGCAGCCCTAAAAAGACAAAAGACAAAAAAAAAAAAAAAAATTCCAAAGTTAAAATCATATAGTTATCTCTATACATGACAGAAAGATAGATAACATGTGTTATCTCTGGACTGTGGAATTTCTTTATGTTTTTCCATATTTTCTAAATATTCTACAGCAAGCAATTAAAAATATATGTCACTTGAAAAAGCATGTTGATGAGAACAGTTGGCTGTTGTAAATCAAGAAGTTAGGAAAGTGTGAGATCTAAACTTTCTTTAAATGAAATAAAATGTGGAAGTCTATGTCCCTGTATTAGTATTGTTTAATCAGCTTAGTTAATATTTTGACATTTATTTATTTATTTATCTGGCCACACCCATGTCATGTGCAAGTTCCCAGGCCAGGTATCAAACTCATGCCGCAGTTGCAACCTGTGCTACAGCTGCAACAATGCTGGATCCTTAACCCACTGAGCCACACAGGGATTTCCTTGAGTTATTTAAAAGCCTTGGAATTATCGCTGAAAATATTGATCATTCTATAATATTTATAATATTAAAGAATAGAATATTAGACCTCATATGTTTTAGGGGAATGATAGAATACTCCCTGGAGTTGTATATATACAGGCTTATATTCTAATTGCTATTAATAGAGTTCTCATTCTTGTAATTTTTCTCTTTCTCTTAAAAAAATTCAATTAAAAAATAATTGAGGGATTTCCCCTTGTGACTCAGTGGGCTAAGGTCCTGACATTGTCTCTCTGAGACATGGGTGCAATCCCTGGCCTCATTCAGTGAGTTAAGGATCCAGCATTGCCATAAGATGCGGTGTAGGTTGCAGATGTGGCTCGGATCCAGTGTTGCCATGGCTGTGGCATAGGCCTCAGCTGCAGCTCCAATTTGACCCCTAGCTAGGGAACTTCCATATGCTGCAGGTGCAGCTGTAAAAAGAAAAGTTTCTTTTTTATTCAATATATAAAAATTTAAAAAAATAATTCAGGATCACAGTTATTTGAATTCTTGTTAATAAAGATTCTCTATAGAATGAAAATTACAGAGCACCTATATTCTGTGCTGTTGAGGAAATGAGAACAGCCCTAGGGCCATGTCAAATATTGGTGAAAATTCTAATTTACTCACTTACTGACTGTAGCTCTTGACTTTGTGTCAAAATTATTTTATGTCTACCAACTTCTGTAATTGCAACTAAATAGGACATTTTGGGGGGTCTTATTTTTTTAGGGCCTCATCTGTGGCCTATGGAAAGTCCCAGCCTAGGGGGTTGAATCAGAGCTGTAGCTGCCAGCCTACACCATAGCCACAGCAACACGGGATCTGAGCCACTTCTGTGACCTACACTGCAGCTCGCAACAGTGCCAGATCCTTAACCCATTTAGCGAGGCCAGGGATTGAACCCACATCCTCATGGATACTAGTCAGGTTCATTACCATTGAGCCATAGCGGGAACCCTCAGGACAATTTTAAGAGTCATTATTTTGAGGTAATTCCTGACACACCTGTTGCCGGGACTGAAAATCTAGGGTTTGTTCCAGAGAACTAAAGTTAGGGGACAAAATTTTAAATAGAGAAATAGAAAACAATGTGCAATTTAAAAATGTGTTGTATTTAGAAGGTAAGAGCATACTCTTATAGCAGCACAGAAAAAAAAAAAAACAAAAAAAAAACTAAGTTTAGGACAGAGTTAGCAAAAACAAATGGCTAAAATTGGAATAACAAACCAGAAGCTGGATGCCTTTGGCTTCTTGGGGGGGCTGCCCCATTCCACCCCTCTACCCCTTTTCTCTTTTGTATCAAGGAGAGTTAGAAATTGAATTTTCTGATAAATTGAACATTCTGATTCACTGATGTTACAATAAGTACCAAAGACAGCTTACACATTCCCAGATAGCTATAATCTTTTAATAAAATGGACTTCATCTAAAACTGCTCTGAACATATCATAGATTATTAATCATAGATTATATCAGAATCTCTGTAGAATCAAACATTAGCTCAAGATCTTACAGTGCCTCGGGGGTGTCCATTTAGACATCATTTGTATACTTAGTAAATAAAAACCTGATGCCTTTCACTTTCTGCTTATCTACTTTGTATCTAGTTTTTGAATGGGAATTTGTGATAAGTACTATAATTACAGCTGTGGAAAAAAGATAAACTACAACACATTGAGAATCTCCTGTATTAGACTAAGAACAAATCGGGGCAGTTTGTGTAGGTATACATAGAAGACTGAGATAGTAAAAGTGACCCTATTGGAGTTCCCGTCGTGGCGCAGCAGAAACGAATCTGACTAGGAACCATGAGGTTGCAGGTTCGATCCCTGGCCTCGCTCAGCAGGCTAACCATCCAGCGTTGCTGTGAGCTATGGTGTAGGTTGAAGATTCGGCTCAGATCTGGTGTTGCTGTGGCTGTGGCATAGGCCGGTGGCTACAGCTCCTCTTAGACCCTTAGCCTGGGAACCTCCATATGCCATGGGTGTGGCCCTAGAAAGAAAAACTTTTTTTTTTAATTTAAACAGTGACCATATTTTGGACAGGTGGCTTGGCTTAAAAAGTGAATAAGAATCAAGTACTGTGGCATTTTAATTTTGATTATTTGTATTAAAAATATACACATTAACCTTCTTTTTGGGGGTCCATGTCTGCAACATGTAAAAGTTCCCAGGCCAGGGATTAAACCTGAGCCACAACAGTGACAATGCTGAGCCCTTAACCACTAGGCCATCAGGGAACTCCCTATACCAACCTTTAGAAAGTCAGAAATCTCCAGGGCCTGGACAAATAAATAGAACACAGCAGAACCTATTTTAAATCCATACCCATTGTCTTGAAAGAATTTGAAAAAATAAAAAGGAGCTAGAGAGAGAACTCAAGAGGAAAAAAAAAAAAAGAAATAATACAAATACAGTATTCAAAGGTCTATAAAGAAATTAATTTTAAGAAGGAAAATCAATATAAAAAACACAGTACTCTTTGGCACTGATGTTTATGACTTTTTTGGCCCTGGGCAGAGGGACAGCACTGATGGAAGAGGAGCTAAAACATTGACTGCTGGCATGTGGATGTGTATTTTAGTCCAAGGCTGTGTGAGTTAATAATATTGGGAGAAGAAATGAGATAGCGTTTGGTTTTGGCAAGAAGAGCTGTAGAGTTTGCAAAATAGTGAGCCTGGACAATGAAAACGGTGGTTCGATGGTCGAAGCTGGGAATGATAACAAAAAATTCAAGGGTTGAACGAGCTTTGAGAGACTTTGTTTATTTGTTAGAGTGAAACTGAGCAGGACCCTGTGGGGTTCTCCCAGTGATAGACACCTTGCTGTCCCCAGCTTCTAGTGTGCTGGGAAAAGAGGCTATGGAAATAAACTCTACTCCCCGAGTTCACAGTTCATCAGTCAAGTGGGGAAATGTAGAAACAAAGGCAAGCAGTCAAGAGACAACATAATGAGAGTTTGGCCATAAAACAAGGTCAAGGACCTTCAGTTCCTCCTCAAGAGCTATATACCCTGCACCCTATCCTTGAGTTTTTTGCAGATACTAGGACCCTCATCAAGTGGAAGAAATTCACTGCATTCAGACCACCGGCATGGAGACTGCAGACAGGTTAGAACCAGAAGGTGGATGCTTGCAATTCCTCAGGACATCACTCTGTTACCTCATCATC
This sequence comes from Sus scrofa, assembly GCF_054392235.1. Classification (NCBI taxonomy): domain Eukaryota; kingdom Metazoa; phylum Chordata; class Mammalia; order Artiodactyla; family Suidae; genus Sus; species Sus scrofa. The sequence continues at coordinate 73,966,341 of NC_139393.1, forward strand.
AACCAATCGGGGAATTGTGCACAAACTGAACAGGCACCTGCAAGCTACACTCCTGATCTTGTCTTCAAAACCCCTTCCCCGAAAGCCCTAGGGAGGTAGGGTCTTTTGAGCACAAGCTACCCATGCTCCTTGCTTGGCCTTGCAATGAATTCTATACTTTCCTTCACCACAACTGGTGTCAGTAGACTGGCCTTGCTGAGCACCAGGGAAGCAGACCCAGGTTGGATTTGGTAAAAAGAGGTAGGTGCTAATTAATCAACCCACCATCGTGGCCTGCCCTAGTTGAATGATTTCTCAGAAGCCATTCCCAACCTCTCTTAGAATTCAGCTACGGACATTAAAAGAATAACTTCCAGCTTAAGTTTGGCAACATGCCAAATGAGTATCTCAAGAACTATCCACTCAAGACAAATAATCTGAATTCAGTTTAATTTAAACAGAAATGGTAGACATCACTTTGAAGAGTGGAAGAATTATCAGAAAACCAAACATTTTTTAAAAGCGCCTGACACCCAGCTGCCTTTCTTACAGGTGACAGAGCAGTCTCTTATTTTAAAGCCATTGTTCCAATCTTGGTAACTTCTACTCTTTTTTATCCTTCATCATTATACTTAGTATCATAGAACTTGAAGGTTTCCTAGAGATTAAGTCATTCAAACCTGAAGTATTATCCATGAGGATCCTGAAGCCTAGACATTTCCAACTGCCCAAAACCCATAAATGTCCCACAGAGCCACGAATGATACAGCAAACTTGTTCCTTTTCCTATACTCTCTGTTTCAAATAATAGTGGAAGCATTCTCTTAGTAACCTTAACTCTTTTCCTTAACCCCAAATTATATCATCTTCATCCATTCATCCATCTACTTATTTATCCATCAAATGTTGACTCGGCATTGACTAGGTAAAGACACTCTGTTAGACCCTTGGGCCATAAAGATTACGTGGAAGGCAGTCTGCTCTCCAGGCCTTGGTCCAGGAGTTGCAGAGAAGTCAAACATGACCCATTTGGTAGAAGCAGGAAATCTCACTTCTGTTAGAAAACAAGAGTGGAAGGGGAATGGATCAACGTTAGTTAGATTATAAGTTAGATTATAAAGTTGACTTTCTACAAGGTGTTCCCAAACCAAGCAAGCGAGAAATGTTGTCATGCAATTTTAACTGTATTTTCTGCAGGTCTTATGGCTTGATTTTTGAGCAAAAGTATTTTTGCTGGCATCTTTAATTTTCTTGGACATATTTCTTATGTGTACCATCCTATATGACCTTCAACTATCCACCCCTTCATCCTGCGGTTCCCAATTCTCAATATAAAGTTGAAAAAGAAGCACAAACACTTGAGAATTTTCCTATTTGTTTTAGACCTATCATTCAGATGTGATTAGTGTTAACTCGTGTTAACACTAATGTGCTTCATTACACTTTAATAAGGATACTCTATGGCAACTGTAAACTTTAAAAATTAAAGCGTCTTGTGTTCTCATTACAAAAAGAGTACGTGTTCATGGTGGGAAAAGCAGTCAGAAGCCCTTTTTTCCTGATTTCAGATCCTTCGTATTGAAAATCCATTCATGCTGCCAGAAGACTCTTGCAGAGCAGAGGTGCTAAGGGCCTGTGATATTCTATTTACTCTCGTGTCAAGAGAATCTGCAGAAAGAACCGAAAGGTCTTGATGGGAAAAGTCTGAGTAACTCACAGCTTGATTGCAGCTCGCTGCCCTGTGCTCAGGGAGCTGAGAGAAGGCCAAGCCTACAGCTGCAATTTCTCAAGTGGCTTGGTTTTAAACTAAATTTAGTTGTGAAGACATCTGACTCCCAGCCGGAGCTGTAGATTTCTGCAGCACTTCCATGAAGGTGGGGACTGGATCTCCCTTGTTCAGTGCTGGCAGTCTCTCACAGCTAGCGTGATGCCAAGCACACAGTGAGGATGGGCACAGTCTACTGGTGCTAACTCGGAGTTGAATTAAGCCAGGATATTATGGCCCAATAAAAAAAGCATAGCAGGACATTGTGAGATATATATATATATACACATACACACACACACATATATACCCACACACATATATTAAGGGCTGCCACTGTGGCATATAGAAGTTCCAGGGCTAGGGGTCAAATCCGAGCTGCAGCTGCAGGCCTACACCACAGCCACAGCAACGCCGGATCCTTAACCCACTGAGCAAGGGCAGGGATTGAAGCACACCCTTGTGGGTGCTAGTCAGGTTCATTTCCACTGAGCCACAATGGGAACTCCTAGCATGGGTCCTTTTATTTAAATTTTTTTTTTTTAAGTTGCATCTGGGGTGAGGGGTCTTCCAAGCACAACCAAGCAGTTCCAACACAAAAGATCGCAAGAATGGTGCCTCCTTCAGTAGCCGGAATAGCTAAGCTATCATGCTTACTATGTACCAGGCACTGTTCTAAACACTTTACAAATATTAGCCAATGGAATTTTCACAGCAGCCCCTATATTAGAGATGAGGAAACAGAGATGCACAGGGCTGAAGCCATATTGCTTGAGGTCACATCCCTGGTATGTTCTGAAGGTCACATGGCGCCGAGCTAAGTCCAGGATCTGTCCTTAATCACCTTCCGCAGCACACAGACCACCTCTTTCAAGGTTATTTGATGCTAAGATCTTCCCACCAAACTACACTCTGCAAGGTGTTTTCAGAAGCTGTTCTAGGATCCACCTCCCCATTTGCCTAGGGTCTGCAAAGCTGCTTGAGAACTGTGTTTGCCTCTAAGATTTAGTGGCAGTGGTGTTGAGTCGCTAAGGCCCTTGAACTCGGCCTCATGAGTTGAAGCTCCTGGGACAGTTTGGTACGTGATCATGTTCACAGCTCTGCAAACTGGTTAACACCGAGTCAACCTTACAGATCTACGTGCCTTTCCTGTTTGAGGTTTGCACTTGACTTCTCACGCTGGAGGAACACCGCCTTCAAGGGGATCCAATGTGTGGATGACCTGATAAGTAGAAATGGGTCAGCTGAGAAAATGCACAACCTCAAATTCGAGAATTATGTGTTGTTCGGTGGACTCTCTGAGGACTTCAAGACCAGGAGGCAGCTTCTCAGATAGCTCTGGGGGACAGCTCCAAAGAGGTAAGGAAGGAACCAAGATAGGTGATTTTGCAGCAAAGACTAATTTTGCAGCAAAGACTAATTTTGCAGCAAAGACTAGGTAGTCAGAACATCAAATGACTACCTACCATTCGTTGAAGAAAACCAGGAGTTCCTCCTGTGGCGCCCTGGGTTAAAATTCCGACTGCAACAGCTCAGGTTGCTACGGAGGCACAGGTCTGTCCCTGGCCGGGCTCAGTGGGTTAAAGGATCCAGCGTTGCCATAGATGCGGTGTAGGTCCTTGGCCTGGAAATGTTCATATGCCATGGGTGCAGCCATAAAAAGAAAAAAAGAGATGAAAACCAGGTATCTCAAGTTAATGAGTTTTAGTATAGGAAGATGCAAGAGCCCAAGCTCACTGAAATCACTGCTTTGATAGGCACCTCAGCCATCTGGGGCCGGTATCCTGAACCTTCCCATCCTGAGTCCCCTTGGGTACCTTTGGGGGTGGCTGCAGTGGCTGAGGGCTTGGCAGGGATGGACAGTCTGTGTGTCTCCATCCTGAGTTCCCTTAGAATCACCATTGGTGGGGGCGGGGTGCACTGTAGTAGCAGAGGGCTTGATGGCCGGAGCATCCTTTGCTGATATGGCAGGCAACATTTGTCATCCCCGGTGCTTGTTGGAGGGAGCTTTTCTAAGAAGCTTCTAGAGGTCTCTTCACAGCCTTTCTGCTCTCTGCCAGAGGGCACAGGGTGCAGCCAAGAGCCCCAATCTGTTGCATCAATGAGGGTCCCCACAGGAACAGATGGCACCCCATATGAGGATAATCAGGGTTTTTTTGTAAAGTATGAAGTGTGGATGGGATGAGGGGGGAGCTCGGGGATAGTGCAGGACGCTGATGGAGCAGAGCAGTGGAGCTGTGCCCCCTCTGGACCCTGGGGAACAAGGAAGGGGGTGGCTCTTCCATGAGGCTCAGGGAAGTTGGTTGCTTTGCGAGGAGCACCAGCCTTCAGTCAAGGGCTGCCGCCAGCCTGAGGTGAGCTTACAGGAGGGAGTCACAGACGTCAACGCCCCACCTTCACTCTCTTCCCTCGCCGGGAACCCTCCATGGCTGGACCCACAGGGAAGCGTGAGGGATGGGGCGTCCTTTGGCGAAGTCCATGCGTGTTGGCCTTCCAGGGCAGAGGGCAGGGAACGGAGACGAGGATCCTGGGTCTGGAAAAGGAAACCACACACACTGCACACAGACAAGCTGAGGCAGAGCCCGCTCCAGCGGTAGGAGGCGAGGACAAGGACCCGCTACAAAGGGCCGTAACGAGACGGCCTTGTTCTTTCTTTGCCACAGTAACTACAGGCTGAGTAGTTACGCAGTCGCGGCCTGTGGCGAGGGGTCAGCAGGCCGTTTGGTTTTGGTCTCTGGTTATGGCTCTAAGTGATGTGTAGGAAACATCTGGAGACAGAACAAAGCCATCGCCACTGGGCCCCGGGGATAACCAGACAGATTTGACAGTTACCATCACAGAGGCCAAGATGCGGTGTGGCCGGTGTCCTTTATCTGGACAGAAGTGCTTGCTGCAGCGCTGGAAATGAACAGCAAGTGCTTTTATAAACCCAACTTTTATTTTCTTTTAATGTTTTAGTAACTTTTATTAGACTAAACTTTCCCACAAACAGTTATAAACTCTGGAAATTTTTCAAAATTTTAATTTTTTTCAGCTTTATTCAGATGTAATTGACATATAACATTGTGTAAGTTTAAGATTACAATGTGGGAGTTCTCATCGTGGCTCAGTGGTTAACGAAACAAATCCGACTAGGAACCACGAGGTTGCAGGTTCGATCCCTGGCCTTGCTCAGTGGGTTAAGGATCTGGCATTGCCGTGAGCTGCGGTGTAGGTCACAGATGTGGCTCGGATCCCACATTGCTGTGGCTGTGGTGTAGGCTGGTGGCAACAGCTCCGCTTAGACCCATAGCCTGGGAACCTCCATATGCTGCAGGTTCGGCCTTAGAAAAGACAAAAAGACCAAAAGAAAAAAATTACAATGTGTTGACTCGATACATTTATATATATTGCAAAATGTTTACCACATAGTCGTAGCTAACACCTTCGTCAGGTCACACCTATCATTTATTTTCTATGGTGACAAAATTTAAGATCTACTCTCTTAGCAAATTTCAGTATAAACTACAGTATTAATACTTAGAATCACCATGTGGTACATTAGATACTTAGAACTTTCTCATCTTAAAACTGAAAGTCTCTAGTCTTTTTCTTCTTCTTCTCTTTTTCGGCCTCACTTATCACGTATGGAAGTTCCTGGGCCAGGGAATGTATCTGAGCCACAGCTGTGATCTACGCCACAGCTACAGTGATGCCATATCCTTAACCCACAGTGCCACAGTGGGAACTCAAAAAGTCTCTACTCTTTCGTCAGCTTATTTTTATAAATCTCTGTATACAAACTACATGGAAATTTGAGGCCAAAACAAGAGTTTTACTTGAATCACATCTTTAGCCTCTGACTAGAATTCAACAACACAGTGAGAGCAAAACCCAGCAAACAAGAGCCAAAGGGTCACATCCAGCCTGCATCTGTTTTTATAAATAAAGTTTTATTGGGACACTGCCATGGTCATTCATGAACACATGGGCAGTTTCTATGCTCAACAACAGAGCTGGGTAGTTGTGACAGAGTCTGACTGGCCCATAAAGCCTTAAACGTTGGTGTTCTCTTTGGCACTTGACAGTAAAGTGTCCTGGCCCCCGAGTCAGAGTCAGTTTTAACAGCGGAATGTGATGCGTGATAACAATACGAGTGGGTCCGAGGCGACTGCCAGTTATTATCTACCACTGGACCCAAACTGGGAAAAGGCAGCAGACACGCCTGTTTTTCACATCCAACTCCTAGCTGCACCCCGTTCATAGCACAGGACTCAGGATAGAATGGGTGCCCCCCAAAATGCGTGCAAAGCATATGCGCACTAAGGGAGGTTAGACCCACACCATCCGGCTACAGGGGACCTGCCCCTTAAAGAGGCAGGAAATGTTTCCGTCCTATGCAATTTTATAGCATTGGCCCATAGCTGGCTTTGGGATTTTTTTTTTTTTTTTTTCTTTGTCTCCCTCACTTTATCTTGAAAAGGCTAGTGGGAACGGAGGGAAAGGAAAGGAGCCATTGGCACCTGGGTATGGAGTGAGTTCGATTCCCATCCATTCTCTGTTCTCGGGGCGTGTTTCGTTTCACATTTCATGTCTGGAATGTTGACTCTGCCCTTAAAGACTGACCCCGCCGCTGACCAGAGCCTCTCCACGGCCGTAACCTGGAGGCTGGACTGGAGCCTTGAGCTGTTTGCCAGATCTTTCTGTGATCTTGCTGAACACAGGGCGAGACCTCACTGCAAGTTAACAGACCCAGCTTCTGAGTATACGGGTTGGGAAGGAAGGTCAGGGACTTCATTTCAGAGGAAACGCTGTCTTCTCAGGCATTCATTCACTCATCTGCAGGTAGGTGAGAGACAGGCACAAATGTTTCTTTGCAATGAGTAAAGCATATGATGTGTCCCATGGTGATAAATTCTGTGGTGAAAATAAAGCAAGGTACGGTGATAATGCTGGGCTGCGGATGGGGAAATGTCAGGTAGAGTGTCTTGGGATTTGTTTGAACTCTCGGTTGATAATCTGAAATTCCTATACCTGTTGGCTCTCATGGTGGGTAAATGAGCTCTTAACACTCAACATTATGAGAAGAAACATCATCATTGCACTAGATGAGTAATTGGCTGGAGTTCCCATTGTGGGTCAGTGGGTTAAGAACCCAACCTCGTCCTAAGGATGCAGTTTCAGTCCCAGTCTCGCTCAGTGGGTTAAGGATGCCGTGTTGCCATGGCAGTGGCGTAAGCTGGCATCGGCAGCTCCGATTCGACCCCTAGCCTGGGAACTTCCATATGCAGAGATTGTGACTGTAAAAAGAAAATTTTAAAGAAAACAAAAGTAGTTGGCTATCTGATCCTCATTTCATGGAGGAAAGGGAAAATTGTCATTTATTGAACACTTGGCTTTGCTGGGCTTTGAAACTGTTAGCGCTGTTATAGTGGCAATTCAGGCCCCCCTTGAACTTCTTTGTGTGCACCTTTGAAATAACACACTGGGCCAAGTGAAAGTAGTACCTTGGTCCACCCAGAAAATCAGGAAGCAGAACACAGAAGTTGACAGATGTTGCTTTGTTGGAGACAAACGCCACAGTGACGTAAACATTTTCTTTTCGGGACCAGAAGCCCCCGCAAGCCAGGAAACCATCCTTTCCCACTCCCTTCATCCACCAGGCATCTTCTGAAGAGACAGAAGGATCCAGTGCTTCAGAGATTCTGATCAGCATGCTCAGGTGGCCACATATGAAAACACTCTTTGGAGTTCCCATTGTGGCTCAGTGGATTAAGGGCCCGACATAGTCTCCATGAGGATGCAGGTTCAGTCCCTGGCCTTGCTCAGTGGGTTAAGGATCCAGTGTTGCCATGGCTGCAGCATAGGCCTCAGTTGCAGCTCCGATTCAACCCCTGGCCCAGGACTTCCATAGGCTGCAGGCGTGGCTGTAAAAAAAGAGAAAAGGAAAAAAAGAAAGAAAATACACCAAGGCCCACCCCCCGGTGCTAAGCTCCGCAAGAAAGCAGGGCCTGGGAACAGGACGTGAGTTTGATACAGGCTCTGAACACACTGAAAAGCTTGAGAAGCAGTCTTACAGACAGCTTAGTGGATTTGCCTGTTATACTGAAATGTTCACAAAACCGCTTCTAGGAGCGTTGTGCAGAGATGGTGATGCCTCATCGACATCTAAGCCCCGTCGCTCCTGCCCTGAGCAATGTGTGGACTGCCTCTGTCCTCGGAAACGAAGCCTAGACCTCCAGCTCCCAGACGGTGGCAGGGAGCTCTGTGACCCCGTCTCCCATCCGCGAACCCAGGGGGTGTGCCGAGCGGGGGTGGAGGTGAGATTGGAGAAGGGCAGCTTCTGGGGGTGCTTTTCAGCAGGACTGAGAAGGACTGGTTCCCACAGCCTCTCAGGGGCTGGGTGAAGAATTTGGCCCTTACAGCCCCTTCCCTGGAACCCAGTGGGCCTCTTCTCCGCCTCCTCCGTCTGCCTGGGAGCCCACACGTCTCCACCGGGTGGGGGCAGGGCAAGGGTTTCCCAGGCCCGGGACGCAGTCCAGAAGTTCATGCCAGTAAGGTCAGGATTTCCTGCAGCCTCTGCACTCAAGTTTCCTCCGGGTCAGCTGGTCCCCAGAGCGGGCCCCGGAGCCCCCCAGACACCGCTGCGGGCGCTGCTTCCTATGGATTCTGCCCTTTCCCACACTCTAGGGAGGAAAACAACAAACCAAACCAAACCAAACCTTTGTATCCCTAGCTTCTTATCTGCCTTCCTTATCCTATATCCCTGCCTTCCTTATCTCTCCTCATCCTCACTCCAAATTTGAATACAAGTCACCCAAAATTATTCTCAAGATTTTTAAAGCTGCAGATCCACAGCATCACCCCTTCAGTCCCCCCATGAAACAGTTGGGATGTGACCCTGTGCCCCAGCCCACCAGTGGGGTTGCTCTTCCCTGCTTGGGAGCAGTAACAGCTCCAGCCTCCTCTTGAACTTGTGCCAAGACATCCTGTGTTTAAGGAGGGTTGAAATTCCCCACGGCGTTTTCTTTCTGGTGTCTTAAATAGTTGCTTATGTTTCCCACAGGAAACTTTACAGTTAGTGTGCATTCCTAAATCGATTTCCCCCCGCCTCATGTTTCCTTTCCTCTTGAGCAAATCCTCAGGCGATGCAGGATGGGCTTTTTTGCCAGTGTGACCTCTCATGGCAGCACGAGACATTTCCCTTTGCACCGCGCGCTTTGATCCATGGGAGCCAGTTTTCTTATTTGCTCTGTACATCTCAGCCATTGCCTTGTTCAGGACTCTGTTGCACACGTGAGAAGCATCTCCAAAGTCCAATCAGCTCCCCTTATTTTTTTTCAACTCACTAATGGTTTTCTCTTAACAGCTCCAAGGGCTCCTTGCGGGGCTGGCCATGCGACACCAGCCCCTCCAAACTCTCAAAGCCAATGTCAGTTTGCCAGGTATCATTTCCGGGTTATACATGAAGCACCGCAGCAAAAGGAAACAGACTTGCTCAGCTAGAAGTGCCTGGTAGCCACAGAGAAAAGTTCCCAGTTAGAACCCTCTAGGGGGTAGGTCATTTCAGAGCATTTCTTTTGAAGGGGTAAAAAGACCAATCAGAAAATAGAATCAAGGAATTCCCATCATGGCTTAGTGGTAATGAACCCGGCTGGTATCCATAAGGATACAGGTTTGATCCCTGGCCTCGCTCAGTGGGTCAAGGATCCAGCATTGCCATGAGCTGAGTTGTAGGTCACAGACATGGCTCGGATTCTGCGTTGCTATGGCTGTGGTGTAGGCAGGCAGCTACAGCTCTGATTCAGCCCCTAGCCTGGAAACCTCCATATGCCCCTGGTGTGGCCCTAAAAAAAAAAAAAGGAAAGAAAAAAGAAAACATGATGGACTAATTTATCCCTGGCCTGTCAGTCATCAGAATGTGCTGGTGAAACATAGGTCTGCTGAAATTCTCAGGTCCATACTGTCATTACAGGCGGTCCCTGTGGGCCAGAAAATGGTACTAAAGGCCCGCGGAACAGATGATGAGTCAGAGGACGGCATCAGGGAAGGCTTTTGCTTCGAGGCGCCTAAGGCTGCGGGGCCATCCCTGAATCTGGGGGGCATCGTCAGCAGACCCAGCAGTCTGGGAGCCTGCTCAGCGAGGTGGAGATACTCATCACTTCCCCAGGCTTGTGTGTGTCCACTGAAGACCAGGCTGGGACTCCAGGTTAGAAGGGGTCAGATTTTAGGGCTTTGGAAGCGCTTTGCAGAGCTGGATCTAAATTGAGGGTCAACTGAATTCTGGGGGTGCAGATGGAGAATCTGCCCTCCCTATGCCACTGAGCTAACCACGGCCGTCTCATCACATATGACACCTGGGGAAGCCATTCATGGACTAGTCTCCACGAATGGCCACCCCAGGCTTGTGCTGTCACAGCCTGAGCGACCACGTGTGGTGGCCATCGTGCCGGATGCTGCAGTTGTGTCGGAGTCTCAGGAGGAATCTCGCTGCCTTCACAGAGCTGGTGGGTCTGGGAGAGGAAGAGATTGACGGCTACAGATGCAACCAGGATACCAGGCAAAGCAAGCTGAGTAGCAAAGCGCAAGTCACCAAATTGAGTTCAGAGTTAACTCGAGATGTAGGTTATGGGGAGTTCCCGTTGTGGCTCAGCGGAAATGAATGCGACTAGTATCCATGAGGACACAGGTTCGATCCCTGGCCTCCCTGGGTTAAGGACCCGGTGTTGCCATGAGCAGTGGTGTAGGCTGCAGATGCGGCTCAGATCCCATTTTGCTGTGGCTGTGGTGTAGGCCGGTGGTGACAGCTTCAAGTCGACCCCTGCCCTGGAAACCTCCATATGCCACAGATGAAGCCCTAAAAAGACCAGGAAAAAAAAAAAAAAAAGAAAGAAAAAAAAAAGAAAGAAAAATGTAAGTTGTGGCCAAAGAAGAGGAGCAGAGGGAGGAAGAGGGGGCTGGATTATCTCGTGGGAGACTCCCTCGCCTGTTCTTAAATTGATAGGTTGTCAAGGATTGTGCTTTTGGAAGATAACACTGAGAAAAATTGATAAATGTGTCAGGAGACTGGAAGCCAAGAAGAAAGTCACTTCACATAGTCAGGGTCAAAGATAAGGGGGCCTGAACTTGTATGATAACAGTCAAACGGAGAAAAGGCACTGGCCTGGGAGGTGTTTTCAAGTTTATTAAAAATTCATTCTGGGAGTTCCCGTTGTTGCTCAGTGGGTTAAGAACCCAACTAGTGTCCTTGAGGATGCGGGTTTGATCCCTGGCCTCGCTCAATGGGTTAAGGATCCAGCATTGCTGTGGCGTAGGTCGCAAAGACAGCTCAGATCTGGCATTGCTGTGGCTGTGGCCACGGCTGTGGCGTAGGCCAGCAGCTACTGCTCTGATTTGACCCCTAGCCTGGGAACTCCCATATGCCACTGGTACTGCCATAAAAAGAAAATACATACATTAATTAAATAAATAATATCAAATGAAAGCGAGAAAACTAGTCGGGAACGAAATACCGATGGGCCCCCATTTTAATAACAAGAAAGAGTATAAATCAAGGTTCGAATGGAACAATACGAAACCACCTATTTTGTAGTGAAAAACGGGGGGACTGTCAGCAATTTCATGACATTCAAGTGGATAGTAGACCCCCCTAAATATCCCGCTGTAGGAAAAGTATAGCCCCCCAAACAAAGGAATGTTCCAAGACAAAAAGTGGCTGGGAGTCCAAGGGAGCAGGAAGTCGTTATTTAGCAGTGGGAGAGGCAAGGACTTGTTTTCTAGAGCAGACGCAGCTCTGAAAGGCGATTTGCTGGTGGAGAATCTGCCTGTGGCTTGCAGCCTAAGGCAAAACTCCAGAGGAAAGTGGTTAGGTCAGGGAAAGCCCAGTACTTGTTTTGGAATTAAAACAAGGGCATGGTAACTATGCAATTCACAATCTCCTGTACATCTCCCTTTGGGGGTTTTCTTAACAGGAGATTTGTTCCAGAGTTTGGGGCAAGGATGAAAAATACCTCCAGTGAAATGTTCCCTGAGTCCATTTTCTGCTTGCGCTCCCTTCACCATAATACATACTGAAGACAGAGTTTAGAAACAAACAAGGAAAAAAACCCTGCTAAGCAAAACCTTCCATCGCCTGAGGATGTCGTTAGGTCCCCTAGTAAATGTTCATGATTCCCCAAGAGTGAAGCCTGTGAATTCCTGCCAGAATGATGCTGGTTGTCGAACCTCCATAATTTTCACTTCCAAATTCTGAGCCACGTCCATGTGCTTCCAAGGCTTTGTTCCCACTGGCTCCTTTTCCTCCTCAGTTCTTTGCTACCTAAAGGAATGCTAACTCATCCTTCAAACCCAGACCCTCCCTAGCCTAGCCCACTCCCTAGGGCCTTAAAACCCTCAGTTCTTGCTTTTCTCTCCCTGGTATTGAGTTTGGTTGTCTCTCAATCTGTTTGGCTTGCACTCTTATATTCATTCAAGAAAGGTAAGCCTCAGGATGCATGCTCTTGGGTTGACCAACAAAAAAAGGAAAATAAATTTACTGAGAAAAGCATTTCCCACCCTACAGCTGACTAATCTAGTGACTAGTGACTAGTGACTTTATAAAAAGTCTAGTGACTTTTTATAAAATAATTAGTTGGACAAGGATAATCTACTCATTGTCTTTTCCTGTAGAATATCTTTACCAAAAGTGAATCCTCTTTGGCCTATAAGAGGATTTTTTTCCCCAACTTACTGCAAGATTTTTCACAAAATTTTGACACATACATATAACCAAATTGCCTGAAAAAACTTTCCCCATTTAATACCCGGCAAGCAGTCCTAGAGTCGGAGTGTGAAGGTGATCTGTTTTTAACTCTCCAAACAGGTTTTTAACTCTCCAAACAAGTTGGCGTCTCGCCTCCTCCTGTTCTCATAGCACAAAGTTTGGGACTGTCAGTCCCTCTTGTCCCCCGAAACACTTCTCTCCAAGTCTCATCAGTCAGAGTGTCAAGCACGCCCTCCATAAAACCAAACTCTCATTTTCCAGTTTTGACACTGGTGACAAAAGCTCCGAATGGGGAGAGCGAACTGGATCTGCAGCCTTACTCGGTGTCTTCTCTAGACTGTCCTTGTCCTGGAGGTTCGCTTTTATGTCCATAACTGGCCCTGCCTCAGAAGGGTTCAATTCCTCCTTTATTGTCTGAGGTCAGTGGAGACCAAGGGTCTTGTGCTATTATCACAGCTGAGAGCTGCCTGGAACAAACCAGATTCCCTAGAGGCTGGGGAAGAAGGAAGAGAAACACACAGAGAGAAAGATGCAAGCAGGTAAGATGTCATGTAACTTAGGGAGCTCACAGTTTAGTGTCTTTTTAAAGAATAGGGTCACTTGCTAGAGGTCATTGACAGAGTCACCATCAAAACTAGGAGTTCCACTTCCATGATAGTTTGGACAAAAGAACACATTGAGTCCCAGCAAATCTATTCAGTTAACATTGCTAAGGACAATACAGGGACAGCCGTTTGTTGGAGGGAGTCTATATATTACTTGTGTCTAAAGCAGAGGGGAAATGGGATCTCGGTTGTGGGAATGATGAAAAAAATCCCTCATATTTTAGAAAATGAAAATCAAAAGATTGCAAGAAATCTTATGAGAAACTTAGTCCTTCTTATGAGTTGAGAAATGATCTAAAACTGTGTCAGATTTCACTGCAGGAGTTTCCTGGTCGCTCAGTGGGTTGAGGATCCAGCGTTGTCATTGCTGCTTCTCGGGTTGCTGTTATGGCGCGGGTTCAATCCCTGGCCCGGGAATGTCCACATGCCAAGGGTGGGCCCCCCCACCGGGTGGGACCCCCCCCAAATTTTTTTTTATTGCATTTTCTAAAATCTTGGAATCTCTAACACAGGTGATCAATTAATCAAGGCTATACAATTGGCAGTATTGGGTTTTTTTTTCCCCTAGAGCTCTGCTAATTCGGAAAATTTATCCAGGGTCACTGAGGGTCTAGAGCTGGAAGTAGTGTGGATGCTTATTAAATGATTTCTGAATAAAACAATAAATCACACTATTTAGAGATAGGTCTTGCAGGTATTATAAACACTTGGCAATCAGAAAACATAACCTTTTGCCGGATTCATCAGTAATCTCTCCAGAGCCTTCTGTAGTTGACTTCCCTAGCGACAGCTGTCATCCTGAGAGAAGCAGCTTGGTTCTGCCTTAGCCCCACCCATTGGCCACTCTGGCAAGGTTTTGGAATTTCCCACAGCAGCAGCTCCCATGTCCTCTTTATTTTATTATCTTGTTACCATTCCCATGAATTTGAAGAAACAACCATGGATTAGGTATCCAGGTTGACCAGTCTCCATTTAAAACAACAAAAATGATGGATAACGTGAAAAACAAAGAAACAGAGAAACAGAAATTACTTTGAATACATCCACAAGCTGGGAAAATATAAGAACTCTTCAGGTTAAAAACTAAGGAAAGACAGGCCACCCAAAACAAAAGCAGAGACAGCTTTTGCATTGAGCATATTTACCAGAAACATGAGACTTGGAGTCAAGGTCTTGTGGGGTTTGGAAAAAGAAGAGGCAAGGGCCAGGACCCATCCAACACACGACTTCATGGAAAACCTCTCCATAAACCCTGGGCCCCAAAGTCTGTCCTCTAAAGGCATACCCTGGAGGGAAACTTACTCTCTGCCCCTCTCCCCAGGGGTACTGAGGACAAGTACAGCCTGGAACCTCGACACTGAGCAGAAGGTGAAAATCCCCCTGAAAATTACAGCCGCTTTCCAGTCTTTACATGGTTTGCACCCCCAATCCATACAACCTACATTGTCCAAAAACAACGTGAAAAATGCAGTTTAAGGTCACCCCAGAATGCTAGTCGTATAGTTGCCTGGCAAAGACCAAATATAGGTCTTTTCTTGAACAACTACCCAGAGACAGAAGGTAAAATTTGGCCCAAGAGAGAATACTGAATTAAAAAATAGAGCTGAATAAACTGCGCTAAATGAAGCATAGAGCAATAAAGAGATGGGAAATATGAAAGTTTTTTAAGAATCATGAGTGATAGGATGAGAAAAATTAGCACAGGTCTAATGTGAGCACCAAAAGGAAAAAGAATCAACTAGAAACAATATTTGAGGAGAGAATAGCCATGAAGTTTTAAGAGATTCAAAATTTCAATCTAAAGCAGGACAGATATAAAGAAATCCATTCCAAGACACAGCAACATGAAAACTGAATAACCATGAGAAGATGCTAAAAACCTCCATAGAAAGAAGACTTAGCTTGCAAGGAGCAAGGCCTCAGTTGACAATGGACTTCTTTTTTTTTTTTTTCTTAATGAATTTTATTACATTTATAGATGTACAGCAATCATCACAACCAAATTTTACAGCATTTCCATCCCAACCCCTTCAGTGTATTTATCCCCCCACCTCCCAACCTGTCTCAGTTGAGAACCATAAGTTTTTCAAAGTCTGTGAGTCAGTATTTGTTCTGCAAAGAAGTTCATTGTGTCCTTTTTTTAGATTCCACATGTAAGTGATTGCATTTGATGTTGGTGTCTCATTGTCTGACTGACTTCACTGAGCATGATAATTTCTAGGTCCAACCATGTTGCTGCAAATGCTGTTATTTCTTTTCTTTTAATGGCTGAGTAATACTGACAATGGACTTCTTAAGGGCGACAATGGAAACCTGAGAACAATGGATACATACAATACACTGGGAGAAAATAAACGCCAAATCTGAACAGCACACCCCAGCAACAGCAGCTCTCAAGACTCAGAGCCCTCAAGCCAAAACTGAGTCTGCAACATTGGAGATACTCAGTAAGGACATTTCCGGAGGAAATGATCCCAGATGGAAAGTCTGAAGTAAAAGGATCAAAGAACAAAGAACAGGAGTTCCTGTGTGGCGCAGTGGTTAACGAATCCGACTAGGAACCATGAGGTTGCAGGTTTGATCCCCGGCCTTGCTCAGTGGATTAAGGATCTGGCGTTGCCCTGAGCTGTGGTGTAGGTTGCAGACGTGGCTCAGATCCCCTGTTGCTGTGGCTCTGGCGTAGGCCGGTGGCTACAGCTCCAATTCGACCCCTAGCCTGAGAACCTCCGTATGCTGAGGGAAGCGCCCCTAGAAAAGGCAAAAAGACAAAAAAAGCCCAAAAGAAAGGACATGGCAAGTTGCGTAAACCAGAGCTAATACTGACCGCATAAAACATAATTAAAATATCTTGTGAAGTTAGAAAAACAGGGTAGAACAAAACTACAGGGCAATAACGTATCAGTTGTAAGTGAATAATAGTTGAAGTTTCTTCTTTTGGGGGGAGGGGGCTCAAAACTGATTTACTTTATAGTGTATGTAACTTCTAAAATAGAAGAGGAGAAAGGCTAAATGAGAAAATAATCAGACTAAAAGAAGGTGAGAAAAGGAAACAATGAAACAGAACAGGGACCAACCTTCCCCCCCCTCCCCCGGAAAAACTGGCAAAAATAAACTCAGTTTATAAATCCAATAGTTATAACAAATGTAAATGGACCTAATTATTCAGTTCTGAAGCGAAAGATGATCCGATTGGGTTTAGAAAATGTAGTTATATGCTTTTTACAGAGGGGCACTGAAATACTTAAATCATTTAGATGGAACACAAACAGGTGGAAAAAGATACGCCCGATAAACATTAACTGAAAGAAAATGGGTGTAGTTTTGTTAGCATCAGCTACAATAGACTAGCAATTTAGGCAATGCTTCGGGTGCTGATTGTGTGTGCTTCCCTTTTCTTACAGGGAAAGGTCAGTAGAAAGCTTCACATCCTCAGCACGTGGTAAATATTTCTTCTTCATTCTTCGACAATTCTAGGCAGCGTTTTTTCTTTGAAAAAAAATCTCAACATCTCTCGCTCAGAAATTTTGTTCTTTTCCCTTTTTAAGTTCTTATCATTTACACCAGAGAAAAGTCTTGTGTGCTGAAAGCAAGTCCCTCTACCTCCTCCATACATTGCTCGTGACTCTAGCATCACTTGGCCTCGTGGCATCTTAGTGTCATTTCTTTATTCTATTTCCATGAGTGATTGATTTTATAAACCCATGCCTTTCTCTCGGTGTCTACAACTTTCCCTTCGGTTCCACGTGTTTCTCCCGAGATCAGATCCCCGTTGTTTGGCTGCATGGTCTTCACTCGGGGTCCAATTTTCTCGTTAGGTTGCAATGCATTTTCAGGTGAAATCAATTAATTTTTGATTCGCTCCAAATGGTATTTGATTCATGGTATTTTAAGCAATAACTATGGCTTCCATCAAAGCTTTAATTTTTCCAGTCCACACTACTCACCTGAAACCCTGGTTGCATTAAGCTAGCTGAGCTTCACCTTGCATTTCCCACAAGTCCATCTCATTTTTCGGTTGCAGCTCGGACTGATCTGCGTGAGCTTCTTATTCCATTTGCTTTACTCTGGTTCAGCAGAAGTCAAGCATATTCAATTGTTTGATGAG
The DNA here is from genome assembly GCF_054392235.1 of Sus scrofa. Taxonomy (NCBI): domain Eukaryota; kingdom Metazoa; phylum Chordata; class Mammalia; order Artiodactyla; family Suidae; genus Sus; species Sus scrofa. Next base: position 73,983,536 of record NC_139393.1, read on the forward strand.
ATGACACGTTCCTCCTTCTGATTTTCACATCCTGTATGTCTTGGGGTTGGTGATCCTTTTTAAGCTTTTCCCAACAGGCTATTAGGCGCCTAGCTGACCGGCTCAGTGCTGCTGTTGTCACTCCCACCCAAGCTTATTAAGCACTCAATGACTCTATCCACCTGGGGTCTATGATTCAGAGCATCTTGGTGCTCAGTCATCATCAGTTGCCTGGCACTGAGTCAAGAGTCAGGGGGAAAATGACCTCAACCATGGCAAATAGTTAAACCTCTGATGCAGCCCATCTCTTGCTGCTGGTATTCCTAAACTCGGCAGAAAGACCATGAGTTTCACCATCAAAGGCTTTAGACTGATGTTTGGATTCTGTCCTAGACCAGCTCAGTGAGCTTAAGAAAATCATTTAACTGATTTGAGCCTCAATTTTTCTCTTCCGTGATGTGGAGATTATAATTATCATATCAACTGTTGTACAGATTAAATGTGACAGTGCATGGAAAGCTTTTTGCTAACTGTAATCTGATTAATTAAATGCAATCTGATTAAGGATGTAATCTCAATTCTCCTCAAAACTGAAAATTCCCCCAAGTTAAGACCCATCACATAGGGCTTCTAGGGGAGCAATCTTAACTCTTTTCTCTTGATGATTCATAGTTAGATTTGGACTCTGGCAGCTCCCCCTGATTTCTGGATCCAGTGGGAGAACTGGGACAAGCTATTTCACCTTCTGTCTTCTGTTTGAACTACTATTCAACCTCTGGTTTTTTGAGATATTTTAGGTGAAGCTTTTAAATATTCATGTATGTATGTATATATATATATGCTTCGTAAATCAGTTAAGGTTCCCTGTGAGAAATGCCCTGGAAATAAAGGCATTCTAAGTATATTTTTCTATTGATTTTAGGCAAATCATTTAACCTCTATGGACCCCAGAATTGACTGTTCCAATCTCAAGTTTCCCCACTCACTTAGAAGGATATTATGAGGGCTCTGATAAGCCTGGCATATGCTGGGCATTTACCCCTTTTTACCATTGTTTTACATCAGGGGCTGTCCTCATCCTCTCAGACCACCAGAACAAAATGCCCAGACTGGGAGGCTTAAATGATAGGCACTTATTGTCTCACAATTCTGGAGGCTTGGAAGTCTGAGGTCAAGGTGCCAGTGGATTCAGTTCCTGGTGAGAGCTCCGTCCTTGGACGTCAGATGCCTTCCTTCTCACTGTGTCCCGACAGGGCCTTTCCTCAATTCACATGCTCTTACAAGGCTACTAATCCCATCACGAGGGAACACCCTCTGGACCTGACCTAACTGTCTCCCAAAGGCCCCATCTCCATACACCAGCACACTGGGGGTCAGGGCTTCCGCACATGAGTGTGGGGGGTGGTACATTCATCGCTAACATGGGTATAACTAGTTCTGTTACTTACCGTCACAGGTATCACATGGCGTATATATGCTCTTTCTTTGTCTGTGATTATTGGATTGAGATCAACCCAGTTATGATGAAAACCCTGCCCCTTCTATCGAAAAGAATCCACTTCCAGTCTAAGGGGAGACCAGGAGGATTTTGGCAACACGTACACTAAGCAGAATCTAATTTCAATGATTGACACCTGGAAATATGAGCTGAGCGTGATGACCAATCAGCTTAATCTAGGACCCTCACAGGTGAATTCTGTGCCTCTAGAGCCTTTAAAAGACTTGGTCAGTTAGCTTCCTAGGATTCTAGTCTGATAAGCCGTGTTTGGATAAGTGAATCTTTGCACGTTGCTTAGTTCAGATGTTCTCAAGTGCCTGCAAGTATCTGAGCAGAGATCAAGCGGATCCATCAAAAAAGTATATAAATATCAGCTCCTAAAAGGGGCAGCCCACTGCGTCTCGGATTGCTTGTCACGGCAGACACATGAAAGACAGAATAAACACACAGCACGCAACGGGAGCGGAACCCCACCAGGCCAAATGGAGGAAAACACAAAAACAAAACCAAACCAAAAACTGAAGCCAAAGTTCCATCAAGTCAGGCTCTCCAGCAGGTCACAGAGAGGAGAAGGATCCCCTTTCTCCCACGACGAGATCAGAAGAACACCTCCAGTGACCTCCAGGTAGGACATAAAGTTTTTTATAAATGGCCTGATTAAGTTCTGCTTTTTTCTTTTTTTTGGTTGGAATAGTTCTCATTTTTCTCTTTCATCTTTTTCGACATTTTTTTGCCTCCTGATATTTATATACCCTGATGGATATTTTAAGTACCTGCAGGATTTCCTCAGGGTTTCACTCCACATGCATCTCAAGGCCCTTGAAGCCATCAGAACCAAGCAATGGGCCAGCATCGGTGCATCTCTGTCTCGGCATCAGGCTGCCGTTCTCAGTGGGCGAGTCGATCCAGACGATCGAGTAGGCTTGTCAGAGGCAGACCCTCTTCTCATATGTTTCGAGAATTTTTGTCGTGAGCTCATACGCGGTGAGAACCTATGTGTGCAAATTTGGGGAATGGCTTCTTTTTCTAGAGAGAAGTTCCGGTTCCTTTTTTTTTTTTTTTTTTTTTTTTTTTTTGGTGCTTTGTAGGGCAATTCAGTCGGGTCATGAATGTACAAGTTGTTAATATTGTTATATGTTTATGTGTATAAATGAGGTCTAATATGTTGCTTCATAATCAAAGCATATGGTCACTTGAAATCTTTTGGAATTTCTTAGGGTTTTCTTTGCAGTCAGGTAAGTATCTCCACAACTCTGGTGGGTGTAGTGAAGAGTGTGTGTTTTTGTCCCTGGGGCAGAGAATCATTTACATACTTTTTTTTTTTTTTTTTTTGTCTTTTTAGGGCCACACATGCAGCATATGGAGGTTCCCAGTCTAGGGGTCTAATCAGAGCTGCAGCTGCCAGCCTACACCACAGCCACAGCAATGCCAAATTTGAGCCATGTCTGCGATCCACACCACAGCTCACGGCAACACCGGATCTCCCACCCACTGAGCGAGGCCAGGGATTGAACCCGCATCCTCAAGGATACTAGTCAGGTTCATTACCGCTAAGTCACAACGGGAACTCTGCTTACCTATTTTTAGATCAGGTTTGTGGAATGCATTATTTGAGACATCTGTGCCCTTCCTTCCCGTGCTTTCTGAAAAAAGGTAAACTCCAGTCTCCGCTAGGATTTTGGATTTTACATAGTCTCTTTACATTCTTAATTTTTATTTGTCTGGGCATATATTTCAATGCTTTGTTGTTTGAAGATATAAGAATTTTATTACTAGTATCTCTTCTTTGTAGATTAAATCTTTTATCACCTTCTCATGTCATGCCTCAGATTCTTGTTTATCTAGTATTAAATTAATATAGCAGTCTTTACTTTTCTCTTTTGGCTACAATATCTTTGTCTATCCCATCATTTTCCTCCTTTACTCTTTATATCCATTACGATTTCGTTACTCTTTTACTGTAGTTGAATTTATTTTAAATAGGATGCAGCTAGAATTTGTAGGTATTCTGAAGTTGCTTGTCTTTGACTAAAATAAAGTATTTCTTCACTTCCATTGTGATTTGTTTTTTTTAATTTGACATGTTACTTTACATCTATAGTCGATTTCGTTGTTGCTTCCTCTTGATAACTGTTCTTAATTTGCTGCATTGAAAAACCTTTAATTTGTATTTCCATCTGAACCCTCAAAATTAATGAAGTTTTTCTCTTAGCTACGAGTTAGCTCCCTCATTTTTCAAGTCACACAGTCATAGATACGTGGTACTAAATTTAAATCAAGTGATGATAATGCTCCCTGTACAAGATCTTCAATAATCTGCTCTCTGTCCCACCAGCCCCAACCAAGTTTCCCATTGGCCCTCATACGAACAGTTGGGACTCATTTAAAATCGAAATCTTTTTTTTTTTTTTAATTTTCCCACTGTACAGCAAGGGGATCAAGTTATCCTTACATGTATACATTACAATTACATTTTTCCCCCCAACCTTTCTTCTGTTGCAACATGAGTATCTAGACAAAGCTCTCAATGCTATTCAGCAGGATCTCCATGTAAATCTATTCTAAGTTGTGTCTGATAAGCCCAAGCTCCCGATCCCTCCCACTCCCTCCCCCTCCCATCAGGCAGCCACAAGTCTCTTCTCCAAGTCCATGATTTTCTTTTCTGAGGAGATGTTCATTTGTGCTGGATATTAGATTCCAGTTATAAGTGATATCATATAGTATTTGTCTTTGTCTTTCTGGCTCATTTCACTCAGTATGAGATTCTCTAGTTCCATCCATGTTGCTGCAAATGGCATTATGTCATCCTTTTTTGTGGCTGAGTAGTATTCCATTGTGTATATATACCACTTCTTCCGAATCCAATCCTCTGTCGATGGACATTTGGGTTGGCTATTGTTTCCATGTGCTGGCTATTGTGAATAGTGCTGCAATGAACATGCGGGTGCATGTGTCTCTTTTAAGTAGAGTTTTGTCCGGATAGATGCCCAAGAGTGGGATTGCGGGGTCATATGGAAGTTCTATGGATAGATTTCTAAGGTATCTCCAAACTGTTCTCCATAGTGGCTGTACCAGTTTCCATTCCCACCAACAGTGCAGGAGGGTTCCCTTTTCTCCACAGCCCCTCCAGCACTTGTTATTTGTGGATTTATTAATGATGGCCATTCTGACCAGTGTGAGGTGGTATCTCATGGTAGTTTTGATTTGCATTTCTCTTATAATCAGCGATGTTGAGCATTTTTTCATGTGTTTGTTGGCCATCTGTATATCTTCTTTGGAGAAATGTCTACTCAGGTCTTTTGCCCATTTTTCCATTGTAAAATCGAAATCTTAACCCAAGTATCACTCAGGCTTACTGCCTGGGGAAACAGCTATTATTTTATACAGATACATGCAGTCTGTCTCTCTTGATCAGGGATTATTTATTTATTTGCGTTTAAGGGCCACACCCAGTGCATGTGGAAATCCCCAGTCTAGGGATCAAATCGGAGTTACAGCTGCCGGCCTACACCACAGTCACAGCAACACAGCAATACGGGATCTGAGCTGCATCTGTGACCTACACCACAGCTCATGGCAACGCCGGATCCTTGACCCACTGAACGAGGCCAGGGATCGAACCCATATCCTCATGGGTACTAGTCGGGTTTGTTTCCACTGCACCACAACAGGAACTCTGGGAATTATTATGTAACTCATCTTACAATTTATAGCCTTTATCATCATCTATTAGACTTATTCATACATTTTACAAATACATTGATCCCTGCTGTTTCTTCTACACTTCATCTTCTCCTATCTTGAGATCTAGGTTCTCATTAAATTTTATTTGGTTAGAATAATTCCTCCAGTAATATAAAAAAGTGTAGCTCCAAAAAGAGTGGGTCCTAGCCTATTTAATGAGGGCTCTCTTTTGGCCTCACATTTATATGACATTATGAGTCAGTATCTCTCAAAATTTTGTAAGTGATTATTACTGGTTTCCAACTCCCAGTCTTGCAAGGAAAGGTCTGATGCTAGTCTGCATCTCCTCTTTATGCAGCACCTTTTTCTTGGCCTTGAGAAGTTTCCTGAACATTTTTGTCTTCTCTTTTGGATTTCGGAAGGCTCATTTGGATGCATCTGATTGACACGTCATTGTCAGAAATGGTTCCTGCGGTTAAGTGAACCCTTTCAATCTGCAAAAGCAAAATGTTGTTCAGCACAAGGAAGCCTTATTCGATGTGTGTTTAACTCCTACTTGTTCTTCTTGTCTTCCTTTTTAACCCCTACATCTGTGTCTTCAATTTTTTTGGTCATTTCATCTATGGTTTCCATTTCTTTGAATTTTTGCTCTGTGCTATGCACTATTCTCTCCTCCTCATCTTTCTGATAACCAGTTTGATTTTCATCAGGAACTGCTATCTATCTCTTTGATCATCTCTTAAATTTTGTAAATCTTGTATAGGACTTTTTAAAATATTTCTAGAGATATTTTCTCTCTCTCTCTTTTTTTTTTTTTTTTTTTAGGGCCGCACCCGTGGCATATGGAGGTTCCCAGGCTAGGGGTCAAATCAGAGCTGTAGCTGCCAGCCTACACCACAGCCACAGCAATGTGGGATCCAAGCTGTGGCTGTGACCTACACCACAGCTCACAGCAACACAAGATCCTTAACCCACTGAGCAAGGCCAGGGATCGAACCTGCATCCTCATGGTTGCTAGTCAGATTCATTTCTGCTGAGCCACAACGGGAACTCCCCTAGAAATATTTTTATATTTTCTTATCTTCTTAAGGCTTCTCATTCCATTTTAATTAAATTGTAGTCATTTTTCCATTAATTCTGCCTCGGTAGGACCTATGAAATCCAGGTGTTCAAGCTGCTATGTTCAGTGAAGGGATTTTTTTATCTTTTTGGTCTACTCAGTTCACTGAGTGTGGATTTCTTCAGCAAGAAATGGTGCAAGTGCAGCTACTGGGTCTCTTGGGTAATAGAGACTTGACTGGCAGTGGAAGACATGCCTGCTTTTTGCCCCCTAACTGGATCACTAGTGAATGTGTTCACAAGTTGGGGCCTTAGAGCTGAGGTGTAAAATCCCCCAAGTCTCAAGATCCCCCAGGCACAGTGCAGAAGGGCATTCTCAATGTAGCCTTTCTTCTGTCCTCCTGATCTGCTGGCACCTGCTAGCTCAGGCCCTAAGCAGGCAGTGGCAGTACTCCTTTGGAAGGACACCCTACAACCAGGTGGCTGTCTGCCACCAGGTAGATCCAGGTGGCATTGTATACCTCAAGATATGAAGACTCTATAATTCCATGTCTCGGCCTCAGTTATCACAAATTTCATGATAACTGAAGCCAAGGGGATGGATGAGATGGGGGGGTCAAGAATTTGGAGTGTGAAGGGCTTAATGATAATTGACAACCTTTCCATGATCCCCAAAGACTGGAAACAAATTCTGTTTATAAGGAGTTGAAAAAAATGGTGGGTTGAAATAATCACTTCTCTCTCCCAAGAACCTACAACATTTAAAGGAGAAAGTTGCAAAGGTATAACCAACAAAAGCAAAGAATAGGACCCGTGACGTGGGGGGATAAAATGGCTTTTTAAAAATGCAAATGGAAAGAAAACAGAGACATGGGAATCAGTCTAGCAAAGGAGAGGAAGTTACTGAGAGGGGTCACTGTTGAGAGGAGAGCCTATTCACCCTGCAAAGTGGGGTGTCTGGACACCCGAGGCATATGGCAGAGGAGAGAGGCTCAGCAGGTACCAAAGCGCGTTGGGTTGAAAGTCTGTATCTGGGAATCGAGGAACAAGCACTGGGAGCAGCCTGGCACCCACTCCCCAGGGGGCAAGAGCCAGATTTCTGGCCTTCTCCTCAAGGTCAATCTAGAGAAGATTGTTTGAAAAATAATGATTAAGTGAAATTTCAAAAGAACCTCCTGATAGTTCAGGTGACTAAACACGAGACTAGGCTTGGAAACAGATGGTTGGACCAGCTTCATGCATTCCTTCAACAAATAAACATGGCAGGCCCTGGGTGCTAGATCTACTTCATATCTGTTATACATCTTGAATTGTCTTACTCTATGAGACATTAGGGGCATTAGTTACTGTGTCTGATTATAAATTATTAAATATCAAGATCCATAAGCTTCCTACCTTACCCGTGTCTTAAAAATCCACATGTTGCCTTTTACTCTTCAGCAACACCATACTGCTGATGGTTCCCAAATGCTTCAAAGTGTTTTACTCCTTCAAGCCTTTGCAAAAGCTCTTTTTTCCCATTCCTCTGCTTGAGGTCCTAGAAAATAACTACTGAAAAAACCTAGCTTATGCATCTCCTCCCTGGTCCTCTGTGACGGATGCACATTCCCACCTTTGGGTGATTTCCATGCCCACTTGATTAATGCATCCTGTTTTTATTGGTTTAAACACCTACCTCTTTTAGTTGACTGAGCTCTCTGAGGGTAAGAATTATATGATTGTATTCTTAGCATAGTCTTAACACTCAAAAAGTGTTTATTGAATGAGATGGATGTTAGTTCAGAATAATTGGCCTGATGTAGACAAACTGTGTTGAGATGGTTTCTACATGGGCCTGTCTCTTTCTAACCTTGTTACTGCTGACATAGTTTAGGGCCTGCTCATCCTTCCCAAAGAGAACACTCATCTCCACTGCCTGCATTTTCTACTTTCTAGTCATCATTTCTGTTTAAATAACCTCTTCCAGCCTGGCCTCTGTCCTGTGCATTTCACATCCTCTTCTCTTCCTGAAGATGATGAGGCTGGAACCCACAAGCAGCCAGTGGGAGACTTGGTCTGCAACCTGCATCTCACAGCAGAGAGGCCTGTGAGGCCTGGCTGGGACCAGGGCACCCAAGGCAAATGGCCTGTTGTTGGATCAGCTGAATCATCAAGCATCAGAGACTTCCTAATTGAAGAAGGAGCATCAAGTCCATAGCCACAAACTTGAGGGACCCCCATGTTTTTCTCCACATCAAATTTATACCTTGTTTCTCAACCTTCTACCCTGATTGCAAATGAGAAGGGCTGTCATGACTCATAACAAAGGACCCCCAAAGAGATGTTGGCTTTTTTGATTGGTTCAAGACACACTGCCACTTTAGTGGCAATGAAATTAACCAGAAGAGATCTGTTTGCTTTATGTATACATTACATCATAACCTTTAACATCCATTATTAACAATCAATATTACATATTTAAGTAGCTGAGGAGGAAACGAACCAAGATTAACATTTTTTAACTCCCCAGACGCTGCATTTGGCCTTTTTAAACCGACTACTTGGTAGATTGTATCATCTGTTCAGGGTCTTCTAAATTTCATTTCTCTTACTTTTTTTTCTTTTTTCTTTTTGTCTTTTTGCTATTTCTTGGGCCGCTCCCACGGCATGTGGAGTTTCCCAGGCTAGGGGTCTAATCGGAGCTGTAGCTGCCAGCCTATGCCAGAGCCACAGCAACGCGGGATCCGAGCCGCATCTGCAACCTACACCACAGCTCACGGCAACGCCGGATCGTTAACCCACTGAGCAAGGGCAGGGATCAAACCCGCAACCTCATGGTTCCCAGTCGGATTCGTTAACCACTGCGCCACGACGGGAACTCCCCTACTTTTTTTTCTTAAGGTTTGAAAGATGCCAGGTCCTCAAGACCTCTAAACTCAGGCAATATTCTTAGTAAAGGTAAATGATAAACTCAGACAGCTATTGTAATGCTTCCGATGCAATGATTTTTTTTAATAGATGTGTGTTTATGCTATCTAAAAGTTTGAAATACACTTTGGAAAATAGTCACATTGGACTTCCCACTGTGGCATGGTGGGTTAAGATCCAGCTTGTCTCTATGGCATTGCAGGTTCAAAGCCTGGCACAGTAGGTTACAGATCTGGCATTGCCACAGTTGTGGCATGGGTCTCAGATAAGGCTCGGATTTGATTCCTGGCCTGGGAACTTCCATATGCCATGGGTGTGGCCAAAAATGAAAAAAAAAAAAGTGGATTATAAATGAGGATTTTAATTGTGAAATACTTTTGGAAGGCAACCTGAGAGTGGATGTTGAAGTCTTTAAAATTATCATAACTTTTTCCTGAATAAGTCTACTTTTAGGGCTCAAATCTATGTAAATAATCTGAAAATATAGAAACAAGATTCAATCACCAAAATCTTCATCACAGCATTACCTATAATAGGAAATAACAGCAAACCCTAAATGTCTAAAAATAGGAGAATGGCTAGGCAAATTGCAGTGAAAAATAGCATGTAAATAATGTAATATTATTGGAGCCCATAACCAGTTATGTTTCAGACCAGTCCAGTTCACCAAACATTTATTTTATTTATTTATTTTTAGGGCCACACCCACTGCATATAAAGTTTCCCAGGCTAGGGGTCGAATTGGAGTTGTAGTTGCCTGCCTTTGCCACAGCCACAGCAACTCGGGATCCAAGCCTCGTCTGCAACCTACACTACAGCTCATGGCAACACTGGATCCTTAACCCACTAAGCAAAGCCAGGGACTGAACCCACATCCTCATGGATACTAGTCAGGTTTGTTAACTTCTGAGCCATGATGGGAACTCCACAACAAACGTTTGGTGACTGCCTCCAAGTTCTATCACCATTCTAGCAGGTCATAATCTAGTGGGCAGACAAATATATAAAAGAATATTTGAAATAGATTGTGGTTAAGTGCTACAAAAGCACGGAGAAGCCTCAACTACCTTAGGAGGAGAGGATGGGGCCCGGGGGGCAAGGAGGAGAAGCAGGGATGCCTTCATTCTGTTATTTCATATGGGTGGTAAGTAGTTTATTATGGGGAAGTTTGATGTGCATAGAAGAGACTTCTAAGTCAACTCCTAGAAGAATGATGACGCCTAAGGGATGAGTAGGAGTTAGCTACAGACCAGGGGCAGGTTAGGGAGAAAAATGTTCGAGGTAACAGGCCTAGAGCTACCTAGAACCTTGGTGCAAAGGCTCAGAGGTGGAAGAGGGAATGAGGTGCCTAGGTACCATAATTAGTCAAAATGGCCAGAACATGGAGTGTCAGTGTCCTGAGCCTGAAGAGTTGGGTCCACAGGACCTGAAGGTTCACGTAAAGCACACGGAGCCTGGATTCCGTGTTGAGGGTGATGGGGAAGGCACTGTAAGTGTTTGTGAGCTGATTCAAAGGAAAAGATGATGCATGTGGTTTTGTGTAGGCTTATAGTGTTCAACAAGCAGTTAGAGGCAGATGACTAAGGTGCAGAACTGAGCTGTACTAGACACAAGGATATGGGAGTTACAGCAATTAGAGGGTAACTGAGGCCAACAGGATGAATGAGACTGGGGGTGGGGTCAGGGACTGGGGTGTGAAGGGCTTAGAAGAGGGACAGACAGAGGGATGGGAGTCCTCAAAAGATATTGGGATGGGGTGGCCGGAGTGGTAGGAGACAAACAAGAAGAGTGTAGTGTTGCAAAACACGTAGAAAAAGTACGTTTCAAGAATGAGGAGTTCCCGCTGTGGATGCAGTGGGTTAAAAATCTGACTACAGCAGCTCAGGTTGCTGCAGAAGTGCAGGTTTGATCCCTTGCCCAGTGCAGTGTGTTAAAGGATCCAGTGTTGCTGCAGCTGAGGTGAAGGTCACAGCAGAAGTGCAGGTTTGATCCCTTGCCCAGTGCAGTGTGTTAAGGATCCAGTGTTACTGCAGCTGAGGTGTAGGTCACAGCTGCAGCTCAGATTCAGTCCCTGGCCTGGGAAAGTCCATATGCCACAGGTGTGGCCATTAAAAAAAATTGCTGAGAATAAGTAAGATAAGAACTTAAAATCATCTAAGACAATGAGCAGCAAGTGCATCGGTGACCCAAGCAAGAGCAGTTTCCATGGAGTGTTGAAAACAGAAGCCACCTGACAGAGCACTGTGGGGTGTGTAGGTGGCGTGGAAGTAGAGAGGGAAGAGAAGCAACCCTTTCAAGGAGTGTCTGGAAGAGGTGAGAGCTAAGGTAGTGCCTTCAAGGGACTGCACTGTCAGTGGGATGATTTTCTTTTTTTACTTTAAGATGGAAGGTGCTAGAGTTCGGTGGCTGGATGCTGGTGGGACTGATCTAGCAAAAAGACTGGAGAGTTAAGGATGAAGATGAGAGAAGGCATAACTGATATAATGCGATGCTTTGAGATGAAGTGGGTAAGAATCAGCTATAGCAACTTAGGCTGGAAAAAGGACACCTTTTTGTTGGATATTTATTCCAAGAAGAAAGGGATGAGGTGGGTATAGGATAGTTGGTAGGTTTGGAATTAGGATGTTGGGGTAAGAAATGTGTCTGATAGATTCTATTTTCAATAAGGGGGGTGGTGAGGTACCTGTCAAGAGTGGGAAATAGGACGTGAGGAAGAGGTTTGGGGAAAGAGGAGATTGCAGTAGCTGTTGTGGAAACTGGGAGGATTGATTAGGGACAGAGAAGAAGACAAGAGAGCCCAGACAATGACACTGATCTGCATAAATATTCAATTCCTCTCCAGCAGAGTAAACAAACATCTTTCTTATTTTTTATCTTCAGAGACTCAGATTGAAGCACATTCAACTGAGTTCATTCAAACTACCCAAATGCAACCCTTGTGGGACTTTCATAGAGAGATCTAAGTTAGCCAGGAAACTATTCTTTGTTTTCCTAGATGTTTGGAGAAGTGCAGTAAAAGCTCTAGTGAGAGAAGAAGGAGGTAGGAAATAGCATAAAAGAAAAAAGCCCAATCAAATTTTACTGTTGTATATCACAATCTGTTGATAAATCTTAAATATTGTATAGTGCTTGTTCAGTCAAAAAGGCAGTTTCAAGTGTGTTGATTTAACTCTTCCAATAATTGCTCAAAGTTATCAAACATGTTGAGACCAGGCCCAGGTTTTCTGAACTCAGAGCACTTCCTTTTTCAGTATACTGTTAACCTAAAACAAAAAAGCAGCCAGTTATTTTACCAGCAAAACAGGTTTACTTGGGAGCAGCAAAGAAATGCAGATCAGGACTTGCCATTATGATGAACCTCATGCCAGCCCAGTAAGGTAAAGGCAGGTAAACACTTTTATAGAGGAAAAGAGGAAGTTGAGAGAGGATTTTATAAAGAAAAAGTCCATTGGAGGAAACTAGGAGTTTGAAGTATAGTGGCTTTTCATTGGCTGAGTTATGATCATCTCTCATTGGCTGAGCTGTTACCAGGCAAGGAGAAAATCTTTCTTCTTCCTGCTGGTGATAGTAAAGTAGTGTGACTTCTTGCTGGAGGCATGAGTACATCCCTTCCCGTTGGTACATCTGTGTTGACATCAAGTGGTACATGTGTGCGAGCTCTCCCTTCTGGTCTCCAGTTTAGTGAAGTTTCTCTTTATTAATTTTCTCAATACCAGGAGTCTTTCTCACCCCTCCAGACTGGTGCTGAATTACTGTCTATAAGAACCATGTGCAGCCTCTAACCCAAGGATTATTCTAGTGAGGGTGCAGGATCTTTTCTCATAAATGCCCTCAGACACATTCTGAACACACACACACACACACACACACACACACACACACACACACACACACACACACTGTTATATTCAACAACAGTAACAATAACTAAAGAGAATTGCTCTGCAGTTGACTTGCAGACTCAACTGACTGCTTGACTCAGTGTCAAGAAAAGAAAGGAAATTACTTCTTGCCTTCTCTGGGGTAAGAGATTTGACTATTGAGAGTAAAAGTAACAGGAAATCCACATGTTACAAAGATCATATGCCCAAATAAACAAGTCCTTTCCAGTTAGTTATCAACTGGTATGAGTCACTTATATCCGTTTTCTCTCTTCTCACATTCCCTTGTGATACGGGGTGACAAACAATATAGTTTAGGAATAACGCCCTTGAAGAGGAAAGCAGCAGAATTCCTTAGTCCTTTCTGTATTCAAGAATCTTTTCTCTCCCAGTTTTTCTCTGTATCAATTAGAAATACTACAAGATGGCCAACTCCCCTTATGAATGGATAACAACAGCCTTAATCATCACTGTCTCTTTTGAATTGTGTCACAAGATATGGATTTTTGTCAAATCATTGGGACTTCTTGTACTAACATGTGGAAACTGAGGCTTCCAACCAAGATGAAGTCATTGGTTGATGGCTGTCTTCCAAGGTTGTCATTGTCATCATCAAGTTCTTTCCCATGATTACTCCCCACATGCAGAGGCTGTGGTGAAGCAAAAATCTCTGTCTTGCATGAAGAAAACTTAAATCTTAGATGGCAACTATATGAAAGAGATTCAAATGTAAATACTTTGTTCCCATTACAAAAAAATGAACAAACCAGGAGTTCCTGTTGTTGGGGAAGCAGAAATGAATCTAATTAGTTTCCATGAAGAGGTGGATTCAATCTCGCGCCTCGCTCAGTGGGTCAGGGATCCAGCGTTGCCATGAGCTCTGGTGTAGGTTGCAGACATGACTCGTATCCTACGTTGTTGTGGCTGTAGCTCCAATTCAAACCCTATCCTGGGAACTTCTATATGCCACAGATGTGACCCTGGAAACCAAAAAAAACCAAAAACCAAAAAACAACCCAAACCCCCGAACAAACCAACTTTCAAGTGTATTTGTCAAACTCTAGTTCTATAATTTACTGGGGGTATGAACTTGGTTAAGTGACTTAACCTCTTTGAGCTTGAGTGTTCTCTCGGAAGTGGGGGGAATATCTCCTGCACAGAGTTTAGGGAGAATTAGAAGAGATACTGCAAGTGAAACAGGTACTAAACATTCAGATATCTGTACACAGCCCAGCCCCATCTCTCAATACTCTCCCACTTCCTAGAATTATAACTAGTTCTTCACAAAATATTACTTAAAAAATTAAAATATTTGGTGAGAGAAATAACTTTGCAGGTGCCAATGTTATTTTTGTTCTGCTCTGCAAAGACAAGACAGGACTGGACAATCTTTCCCCAAAGCCTAATTAGAGTTTTTCCATGACTGTATTTGTGTTTGTTTTTGCTTCTTTTGTTCAAGTTAGGTCTTCAGGCGACCGAAATGAAATTCTCGCCAAAGAGGCATCCTTTGTAGCAGTGATGACACAAATTACATTGTTCTCCAGGGTTTAAAACACCCAGCCATTAAATTTAACTACGTGAACTTGGCAGATCTTTTCAAAAACAAAGCAGCTGTTTCCCTTTTGTTCACTTTTTTTTTTTTTTTTTTTTAAAGCTCACCAGCTTAAAGATGTACACACCCCTCTTGCAAACCCAGGAGATACCATGAAGTAGTGTGAAGGTACACAGTGATTAAAAGAGAATGAGACGTTTAATTTTTATTTTTGAGCAATACAGTACTATTTGTTAAGCAATATAGTGCTTATGGTGTGTCAGCCACTGATCCAAGCCTTTATAAACAATAAGTTGTGTTTATGAATAATAGTACCACCTAGGGTAGGTTCTATTATTATTCCCATTTTACAGATGGAGAGCCTGCAGCATGGACATTGGACAACTTGCCCAAGATCATGAGGCTCTAATAGGTAGAGCTGGCTCCATGGTCCGTGGTTTTGCAGAGTTCTCTCATTTGCTGTTTATTCTCTTTATTTCATTTAGTCTTTACCATTTATATAATTGCCCTCTGTTGTTCATACTCATCACGGTAAAGTCCTTGCTTCCATTACCCCTCAGGCAACTAACTCCCTACTCCAGCAAAGATGGCACTCCCTAATTGGTCACCACCATTGCGGTTGCCCACGGGTGTACCTTTCCAAGGGGTAGGGAGTGGGTAGGAAACTCGACTCTGGTCAGTAATTTATAAGATGACACACAGCTCAGACTGTGGGCAACGTAGTTACAGAGGCAGAGCCCACAGCCACAACCCCACTTAGTGCCACCCAGGGGTCATTTTTTCAGATCTCTGTGCTCAGTCCTTCCTGCCTGTGACACTCTCAGTTCCCACGTCTGTTTGATGTCTACAGGAGTATGAGATTACGTCACTACTGCCCCTGGTCAAGGCAGGGCCTTTGAGTGAATTGGAGGGGGCAAATTGTGTACGAGGGTATGTAGATGTTGTTTGTGGGCAAAGCATATGCTCACTCTGGGTCATAAATAACTTCAGACTTCAACTGCAGTGTCCTGGCCCAATCACTGTTCCTCAAAGTTCCACAGGTCAATGCATTAAGATGCTTACACCTACAAAGGACCAGGAGAGATGTATAGAACTATACCAGGCTCCCTACCTTCTTTGATCAATGTCAACAGCAAGTGTCAGCCTATCATAATACACCAACAATAGAGTTAAGCCTGGTACATTGGAGAGCAGAGGGGAGAACCACCCATCTCAGTGGGGAACTTTCTTTAAAAGCTACCCAACAAAAATATACAATGGAGAAGACAGTCTTTTCAATAAATGGTGCTGGGAAAACTGGACAGATACATGTAAAAGAATGAAATTAGAGGAGTTCCCTGGTGGCCTAGCAGTTAAGGATTCAGCATTGTCATTGATGTGGGTCAGGTTTGACCCCTGGCCTAGGAACTTCCATTTGCCTTAAGTGCGGCCAAAGAAAAGAAAAAAGAAAAAGAAGTTCGAAAATTCTCTAATACCATACACAAAAATAAACTCAAGATGGATTAAAGACCTAAATGTAAGGCCAGATAGTATAAAACTCCTAGAGGAAAACAGGCAGAACACTCTTTAACATAAATCATAGCAATATTTCTGGGGATCTGTCCTCTAAAGAGGAGATAAAAGCAAAAATAAACAAATGAGACCTAATTAAACTTAAAAGGTTTTGCATAGCAAAGGAAACGATCAATGAAATGAGAAGACACCCTACTGAATGGGAGAAAATATTTGCAAATGATGTCACCGACAAGGGGCTAATATCTAACATATATATATGCAGCTCATATAACTCAACATCAAAAAAACCAATCAACCTGATTTTAAAAGGGTAGAACCGAATAGATGTTATTCCAAAGAAGAAATGCAGATGGCCAACAGGCACATGAAAATATACTCAACATCATCCTGAAAATCATCAAGGAAACGCTAACCAAAACTACAGTGAGATATCACCTCATACCTGTCAGAATGGTTACCACCAAAAAGAAAATAAATAGCAAATATTGGAGAGGATGTGGAGGAAAGGGAACGCTTGTACACTGTTGGTGGGGATGTAAATTGGTGCAGCCACTGTGGAAAACAGCATGGAGGTCAAAAAACTAAACACAGGGCATAGAATGTGGCCCAGCAATTCCACTCCTAGGTATATACCCTAAAAAAAACAAAAACGCTGGAGTTCCCTTCCGCCATTAACAAACCCAACTAGGATCCATGAGGATATGGGTTCGATCCCTGGCCTTGCTCAGTGGGTTAAGGATCCAGTGTTGCTGTGACGTAGGTTGCAGACGTGGCATTGCTGTGGCTGTGGCATTAGCCAACAGCTGTAGCTCTGATTCAATCCCTAGCCTGGGAATTTCCATATGCCAAGGGTGCGGCCTTAAAAAGCAAAAAAACCCAACCAGCCAAACAAACAAAAACAAACCCACCCAAAACACCTATTCAAAAATATATATGCACCCCAATATTCATGGTAACATTATTTATAATTGCCCAGGTGTGGAAGCAACCTAAGTGTCCAACAGCTGGACAAAGAAGATGTGGTCATTTTATATATATATTTATATGTATATATATATACATACACACACACACCACATATATATATACATACATATATATACACACACACACACATATATACCACATTATATACACATACGTATACATGTGTATGTATATATACACATATGTGTGTATATATATATATATATACACACCATATACACACACACACACACACACACACACACCACACAAATGCTATTTATGTTGATGGCATTCACAGTTTACTCAAGGCTGAACATTCCTAGTGTGAGTTCACATATAGTTATTTCTGTTTAAAAATTACCTGAAAGAGTGGATTGATTATACTAGTTATGTAGTTAAGAAAAGGTAGAGTTGGAGGTAGGTCTTCCATTTTTATTGTTAAAGATAATGTTTACCAGGTACTAGTACATAAACTGTACTCAGTAAATGCTTGTCTTACTCCTCTTGCTCCAACTACTGCCTATTTATATATATATATATAGTATGTGTGAATATATATATTATACAATATATTCAATGGTGTGTGTATATATATTCAGTTGTGTGTATATATATGTATATTAAATTGTGTGCATATATATTCAATTGTGTGTATATATATACACACACACAGAGTTGAATATTACTCAGCCATAGAAAAGAACGGAATTTTGCCATTTGAAGCAACACAGATGGTCTTGGAGGGCATTATGCTAAGTGAAATGAGTCAGATAGAGGAAAGCAAATACTGTATGATATCACATATGTGGAATCTACTGTCTCCATGTAACTTAAATATTACACGTCAATTATACTTCAACCTTTAAAAACATTAATAAAAAATAAAACCACGCACACAAAAAGCTGTCTAAACATACTGCTTAGCATATAATAGATACTTAATAAATACATAAAGAATGAATGAATGGACAAATGCATATATGCATGTCTTAAAGAAAGGGTAGGCATTAACAAGACAGAGAGAAAATAGAACCTAGGGAAATAGCACGAGAGAAGCCCAGAGACAGGAAATAGCTTGGTGTGTCCAGGGAATTTCAGTTCAAATTCCAAGGAGAGGAGTGGCAGGAGATGTACTAAAAGAGTCAGGAACAGACTTTGTTTCATAAGTGGGAACCTGAGCCAGTAGGTCAGTGCTTTTCAGACTTTTGCATGTTTACAAATTACTTGGAGATCTGATTCAGGAGCACTTGGTTCTGACAAGCTCTGAGGTGAGATCATCTGGTTCTCATAAGCTCCCAGGTGAGGCTGCTGGTCCACGGGCCACACTTTGAGCAGTGAAGCACTGGGAGGTGATCGAAAGCCCCAAAGAAGTTGAAGGAGAGTGACTTGTGATTGACCCCTGGCAGGGATTCAGTAAGTGTAGATGAATAAGAATATTATAGCATATGAACAATGACTCATTAAAATATCCTTTATTTCACAAAGAGAATGGAACAAGCATTTATTGAGTACATGTTATATACTAATACCTGGTAAACATTATCTCTAATAATAAAAATGAAAGACCTACCTCCAACTCTATCTCTTTTTAACTACATAACTAGTATAATCAATCAACACTTCCAGGCAATTTTTAAACAGAAATAACTCTACGTAAACTAACTCACACTAGGAATGTTTAGCCTTGAATAAACTGTGAATGCTGTACATCTGAATAACATAAAGAGCATTTTTTTCCCTCTTGAGTCATGAGTCCAGGCACATATTCAAAGTTGACTAAGCCACAGCTCACATCTTGGAAAGTTGTTACCGGGGAAGAAATAAGCTTAAACTTGAGCACTTGGTCACCACCCCACAGCCACCAACTCCTGAAATAGGCCCAGATCTCTAATTTTAAATTCAAAATTACACTTTGCTCTTGATCCAGCTAGCCTTGGGTGTTTCACTTGGTGACACAGCACAAAGCTGGGTTATTTGGAACTCTCATTTTCATGGAGGGAAAGAGCTTGAGCAGGAGGAGCACGGAACACGGATTCCTCCTTGTCCCTCAGTGACCACAGAACCAGAAGGTTCTTGGCTATTTGCTTTTTTCGGCGTTTAACACACTTCTCTCTCAGCCCAGCTGACTTATCAATTCTTGTTGAGGTTGAGAAAGATGCCTGCGGGGGTGGAGCAAAGGAAATAAAAGCTCAGGGAAAAGCAGAAAGGCAAGAAAGGTCAGATCCAGTGCTGCTGACTCATTTCCAGTGAAACCATACCTTTCCCCAGAAGAGTTCAGAAGGTTTTCAAAACATAGGCCTGTGGCTCTTTGGGGTGTGGATGTCACCGTTCTGCCATCATGCTTAGTAAAATAGGAAGGAGTTGGCAGAGGGAGGGAGGAAGAGAAGAGCCGATGCTTGGGGATTAGACTGACATGGGTTCAAATCTCAGCCTTGTCACCTTGTCACATGCCTTAACACATAACTAAGCATAATTGACCTCTTTCCTCACCTTTAAAATTAGGGCAGTATTATAGCAGACACTTTGGATCTTTGCCTGAGAAATTTCCCTTCCTTGCTTCTTTCGGTAACCGCCTACCTCATATCCATTTGTGGAGTACAGTCAACCCCATTCCATGTCAATGAACCCTAAGGGAAAACAGACTCAAGCAAGGACAATGGGACACACCACCATCATCATCCTTTGGAAGACTTGAGTCAGGGTCCAAAAACAATCAGGGGCTCTCTGGACAAACGATTCATTAGTTTCGGCTCCCAAATCTCCCACATTGCCTTGGTTCAGGTTCTTCCTGAAGCTGTGTGTTTCACTGTTCCTGTGGTCCCTTGAGCCTGACAAATTCCATTTTGATGAAATTAACCAGAGTTGGTTTCTGTTGCTCGCCACCAGCAACTCTAAATAATGTGCCTACTTACTTCTTAGGACTGCTGTGGGGATTAGCAGTAACACCTGCTGTTAGGTTTAACGTCTCAATCCAAATAACATTAGAAAATAACTTAAGGTCCTATCACAAGCGGTCCATCCTCAGAAAATTCCCAAACCTAACAAATCTGTGCCCTTGGGTGTTGCAGCAGGACTGCCCCTTCGGCAGTTGTTTCCATGGTTTAATTAACTGAGAGGCACAGAAAATTTCCCAGATGGAAAAATCTCCCCCTACGTGACTGCCATCTCTCCTGAAACTCCCACCATTCATGCCATGTCTCAAGTTTCTCATAAAGAAACACTTGATTAATGCACTTAAATATATTGCTTCCTTGAACTAAAGATATATTATCAGTATATACATCACAAATATATTATCAGTATATACATATTCACTCCTGATGTGTCCTTTTCCTCTCAATACAGGGGGACAAATGCTTGACCAATCTGGTGAGAAGCTTAAACTCCCTATGCCTATTGGGTCATTCGTGCTCAAGGTTGTAATCATAAACATGTGCTTTGTTAAGAAATTATGTGGGTTTTTTAAAAAGACTTTATTTCTTAGAGCAGGTTTAGGTTCACAGCAAAACTAAATGCGAAGTACAGAAAGTTTGTGTTTTAAAATATTTTACTATAACTTCAATTTTTCCTTCATGATAAAACATAATTATGCAGTCCTATAAAATGTTTAATTCAATATATCCCATTGAACATAGGAGAAATACCAGGATACTTGCTTTATAAAATGTGGTGCTTCTCTCAACATTTAGAAACCTGGAACCCACCCCTGCAAAGCCATGTGTGTTCCCTCTGAGTGAAGCTGAGAGTCTTACCCGTCTTGCGCCAACTACTGCCTATTTATTATTTATTGGTTAGATTTCAGGGGCATGCTTCCTCTGGAGAGCTCAAGGCCACGTGCAAAGACTTTCATCTTCCTAGTTGTGAACATCCTTCCAACCTTATAATATCCCAAACATAGAGTGTCAAGGGCACGAGGAAAGTCAGAAGGAGAGTGAAGAACACACTCAAGGATTGCCTCGATCTTCTCTCTGGAAGCTCCTTAGCAGAACTGCAGAGTGGACTTCAATTTAAGGAGGCCTTTTGGTTTCCCTTCTATGTGCAAATAAAAAGGATTTCATCCATAAGCAAAAAACAAAAACAAAACCAAACAGCAAATAAAACTAACTTTGGGGAACCTGCTCTAAATTATAGGTTAATTAGGGGCAGATACTTAATAAATATGGTGCCTGCATGTCAACACCCACAATGAATCATATCTCTGAAATTTATTGAATGTTTACCATGTTTACTAGTCTTTTGTGGTGCCCTCCACAACGAGGTAAATCCTATTATTAGTCCCATTTTTCAGCTGAGGAAACGAAAGCTCAGAAAGTTGCAGAAACTCACTTGGTAAATGATGGAGCTACTATTTGAACTTCAGAACCTGCACCCTTTATCATTTGGATATACAGCCTCCCTTCTATCTATCCATGTAAGCTGAATAATTAAACAATTAGGCCATCCATGTCCAAGACAAGATCAAGGCAAGTGGAGAAAATGTTGTGACCATTTGCCAAAGTGTCTTCTCTTCAAATAAATAACAGCAAAAGAAACATTTCAGAAATGCACTAGTGGAACTGGTAGCAAAAGACCAGAGCTCAACTCCAAAGCCCCCGTCACTCCCTGTGTTTTGATCTGTGGAGCCAGCCTCTACCGTCACCCCCATTGTCCCACCTCCTGGTGTCACAGCTGTGTAATACCCACCCCTTGGGCATGGGCTGAACCTAGTGACTCATGTAGTGGGTAGAATATAACAGAAGTGATGCAGTAACACTTCCCAGAAGGTTACAAAAGACAGCGGGATCCCACGTGGGCACCTTCTCTCACACTTGCTCACTCTGAGGAAGGCCAGCTGCCATGTCGTGAGCTGCTCTACAGAGGAGACCACTAGACAAAGAATTGGTGTCCGTAGTCACCAGCCTTCAACCTGCCAGAAGCCACATGAGTGAGCACCCCCTTCCCTATACCTCCTGGTCCATTTTCTGCTCAAAAGGGGCATGAGAACTTCCTGTTTCTGCCAACGAATCTGTTGAAAAGAAGAGATGAGATTATGAAGGTAGGCCTGTGTCAACCGATACCCCCCAAAAGAGTGCCCACTCTGCAAGACAACAACCAAAAAACAACAGAAACTTCAATAAGTACCGTATCATTTAAGTCATCTGCCAACCCTTTCCCAACTGCTATCTCACATTATAGTTGGCCCATCTGGGTCTCAGGGAGGTTAAGGCACTCGATAACTATTTCAGTGACTTTCCCAGAACACACCAGGGGAAGAATTGGAACTGAAAGCCAGGGTCTTCAGATTCCAAATCCAAATCTAAAGCTCTAAAGCATGTGTTTGGAGATACCCACTCTCCTCTCCAGAACCATCTAAGACATCCAGGCCGGGTCAAGTGACATCCACCTCTTGCTTCTGTGAGCCAGTAATGTGCTGTGGTGGCCTGGTCACAGGGCGGCTTGGCCAGGCTGAGCTCCGTTTCCCAGAAATCCCTTCCCTTTATGTTTCTGGGAGGGCTGCGTAAGACATCCACTGGGGAGATGCGGAGTAGAAGGAGGCGGCAACCTTCTCAAGCTCACACATGTTGGGGCTGATCTGCTGATGCACCTGGGCCTGCAGGTACCCCACCTACAACCCAATTCTTAAGGCTCTATGATTGCATGCATCTGTGTCAGATATATGGATGATTAGAAAGCCGAGAGACAAGGGTGGGTTTTCTGTCTGGAGGGGATTTAAACAGAAAGAGGGGGCAGATCTCAAAGCTATCAGATTGAAGGAGTTTTGGTCTAGGTCTGCCTGGAGAGGAAGCTTCAGGAACAGTAGAAAAATGGAGGCTCTGTCTTGGCCAGGAGCCCCTGGGTCTCTGCCACCTTGTACCTTAAGACTAGGCACCCTCCCTCTTTCTGTCGGCTGTGACAAAGGGATGCAGAAGGACAGAGACAGGGTCCTGGATCGGCTTTGCTCCTGGCTTTGCTTCTAGGCTATTCCTTACACTTTACGTTGACCCCATAGGGGTGTAGGGAGATGGGAGGAAATCCTGTGTGCCCTTGTGATGGACCTGATCAACCACTCCGAGACAGGGCCCTCACTGGGCACCTGCCCTGCCCAGGCCAATTCTCAGCTCTGTGGGGACCAGCAGGTTTATAGGACCCCTTGGGGTCCCTGCCCCCAGAGTGTTTCCAATCCAGCTGGCAGGAATAGCGTGCCTGTTTAGAATGATGGAACACTCAAGTGCTAAACCAGTGGGGTAAAGAGCCAAATACTTGGGGAAGAGGCAGATCAAAGTGGGTTCTTGTGATTTGCCAAAGCAATAGCCAAGAAATAGAAGAGGCAAATGGGAGTCAGAAATCTAACACCAGCTCTGCTCACACACCTGGGCGTAAATGGCTTTGTTTTAGCACCAGGCTTCAAAATCTGGCTCTGCCATTTAAGACTGATATGATAGTAGGCATTAAACCATTTAATCCTTCCTTCTTTCTTTTGTGTGAAATGGGCTTTATAGCAGCACCTACCCCTAAGATTGTGAGGATTAAAAGGGTTTATATGAGAACACCCTTAGCACACTGCCTGGCACTGAGTATGTATACGTGTATTATTTATTATTTTTAAAATTGTTATTATTATTATGTCTCCCTCTAGTTCCCTATCTAAACAGGGAACAGGATTTATTAACTTGCTTTGAGTGAACCATGATCTGGATCCAATCTTCCTTTAAATAACCTACAAATTGCCATATCTCACAAATGTTTTGTTTGTGCTGTGGGCTTTGGGTTTCAATTAAAAACTGTCCAAGGACACAAATCCTGTTCTAATAACATTGAAGATTAAAGGGAGTTTGAAGCTAAAATATAGTTGGTTTGTATAAATGAAAATTGCCTGAGAGAATACGGATGCATTTTTTCCAAATCTAAGTGCATTGTCATTGAAAGGTTATTTTTCTTGGTTTGGAAGAGAATAAAAAAATCATTGTCATACCATAGCAACCAGACTGGTAAGTGATACAGAACAGGCTGAACTGATAAAAATATCTGTGAAAATGTCCAGATTGATGAAATATTCTAAAAATAAGTTTAACAAAATAGTGAACACAATGAAATGGGTCTAATTTTCCATACATGTCATTTCATGTTTTATTTTTTGAAAGTTAAGATACTCACTTTGAAAATGACTGTAATAATTGCCATCTGGTGAAAAAGAAAGTCAAAAAGCCCTAGTTTTGGACAATAGAAAGATATGTTTATGGAAAAACTTGGCCGTTCTAAGGGAAAACAAATACATATATAGCCTGAAATTTAGAGTTTATGCTTCTCCATGCTAGGTCTTCAAAATCATAGTTTTTAAAATACCCACATGCTTTACAGTAAACTCATTTTCCCCACTATTATTTATTTCTCTTTTCAGAATTTCAAAGCAGAGGAACATTGTTGCTTTGTTAGCTTTAAGGAAAAACAGACGTTTCAATGATAAATTCTAACATTAGATCAGTGAAACCCTACCCAACCCTAACAAGGAAATTAAGGGTTCTGAAACAGCAGTGTTTTAAGACAGGAACTGCCAGTATTTGTTAGGCTAGACTTTGAGGGGAATGTGCTTCTGGTCTGCCGTGGATCAAGGGCCCTTTGTGTTTCTAGAGCAGAAATCAACAACACTGAGAAATGGACTATAGAGCTGAGCTACTCTGGAAGATATTTGGGCATTTTTATACTTTTCTGTGAGCAGGAAGGGCAAAGTAGTGAGCTGTTTTCTCTGTGGCCTCGTGGACCGTCCTTGCAAGGCTATGCTGGGTAACACTTTATGAGTAACTTCTTCATTCAATATACTCAGCACATATTAATTGAATTGGACAGATGGGCACGTGCCAAGCACGGTGTTTGGTCCTGGAGACATGAGGATGAATGGTAGAGACGTAGCTCTTGCCCCTAGAGTTGGAGTTTGGGGAAAGAAATTTGGATATGCAAGCAAATATATTTTTCCAAGGGACTTAGAATTACCTAAGATAATCTTAGGGGTCCAAAAATGAGAGTGATGATTCTCCCTGGAGGAGTCAAGGAAGGCTTAATAAGGAGGTAATCATTTTGCTGAGATTTAAAGGGATTTAAATAGGCCGGGTGTGAGAGACCAGTAGGGCTTGGTTCATATGTGGTCTAGGGTGGAAGGATCATTCCAGACCAAAGGAATACTATTAAGAAGGACATGAAAGCATGAAATAGTTATGGCCGAAGTGGGTACAATGGTGGGTTTTGAGGAAGTGAGAGACAGGACCATGTGGCAGAGGTAAGTGGGAATCTCACTGTGTAGGGATTTGGTGATGTGAAAAATTGCTCACCTGAGTCCCAATTCAAGGGGTTGAAGCCAAGGAGTCGTGTGTACACACACTTGGACTGGTAAATGTGGAGACTGAACCCAAGTGGAAAGCCGTAGAGAAAGTATTACGGAGGCTACACTGGTAGTTCAGTTGGCAGTTGAAGAGAATATCAAAGAAGGCACTAAGAACAGAGAGACTGGGGGTTGGGAGTGAGGGGCTTTGACGCTGGTAGGCTTAAAGGCCACACCTTTGTTGCAATGGAGGCAAAGGAGGGGAGTGGGTGTGGACACAAACTATCTGGACTATAGGATCCTTGCCTTGTCTTCTGTGCCATTTGAGACTCCTTTTCCAAGACAATGGCTGAAAGACAGTTCTTTTCAATAAACATTTAATCAGTGGACGATGAGAGAACAAATGAATGCAGCCCTGCCTGTGGGACACCTAGTAAACCACTGGCCATTCAGGCTAGACACACACATTTGGGAACGTGAGCAAGTAGGTGAGAAACAGACCGAGAATAAAACTCCAGGAAAATACCAGAAAATAAAGTTGAGCAAAGAAAATAGACAGGAGATACCACTTGTATGTACAATCTAAACAATGGCACAAATGAACCTACCTACAGAACCTAAACAGACTCACAGACACAAACAGACTTGTGGTTGCCAAGGGGGTGGGGGGAGGGACTGGGAGGGACTGGGAGTTTGGGGTTAGTTCACGCAAACTCTTACATTTAGAATGAATAAGCAATGAGGTCCTACTGTACAGCACAGGGAGCTACATTCAGTCTCTTAGACTAGACCACGATGAAGATACTATAGGAAAGGGAATGTATGTATATATATATACATATGTGTGTGTCTGTGTATGACTGGGTCACTTTGCTGTACAGCAGAAGTTGGCCCAACATTGTAAATCAACTCTAATTTAAAAAAAAACAGACAGGAGAGGAGTCTGAAAATTAACAGAGTGAGAATGAGAAAAGATTATCTTCACATCCCTCTGTGAATATATATTGTGCACGTGAATTTGGTTGACCGCTCTCTTCTGCTTTTATCTGTCTTGGAAGATGTGTCTAGCGTCAAAGCATGGGCCTTGAGGGCCTGAAGAACTAGGTTCAAGTCTTATTACTGCCCCTTTCTAGTTAAGACTTTGAAAAAATTATTTAATTATTGAATATGAATGACCTCCTCAGTAAGATACGGGTGGTAACAATGGCTACCACTGAGAGTTCTTTGAGGAGGAAATCTAATGCCATACATGAATGTACGTAACACGTGGTAAGTAGTCAATAAAAGTCCCTGTGACCTTTCCAAATAGGATATATACTTGGAGCTCCTAGATGTAACAGCCATGCTTTTAGCTTTTGTTTCTTGGTCCTTTTAGGGCCACACCCAAGGCACATGGAGGTTCCCAGGCTAGGGGTCTAATTGCACCAGCCACAGCCACAGCCACGCCAGATCCAAGCCGTGTATGCGACCTACACCACAGCTCATTACAACACCAGATCCTTAACCCACTGAGCGAGGCCAGGGATCGAACCCACAACCTCATGGTTCCTAGTCGGATTCATTTCCACTGTGCCATGACGGGAACAATGCTTTTAACTTTTTGTAGGCATCTCCAAATGCCCCAAATATGTTGTGATGGCCTGTCTTTTGACCAAAACACCAATTTGTATGCAGATATTAGGAAGTGAACATGTGGTAGCCAATCACCTGACTTTTAAATGTTAAAAAATTCTTTGCTTTCTACTCTCTGGACATCTTTGTTAACTGTTATTAAACACCGTAATAGCAATTTTAAAGATTAAGTATTTGCATGTGTTTGGGGCTATGTAAAGGGCCTGCTGTGGAACAAATAAGAAATAATTTTATGGAGAGAACCTCTAAGCTAAGGAGCAGGCAGCAAAATAGATACACTAAATAGATACACTAAAATCATTAGTAGGAAAGAATAGTCTTTACTCATTTAGATTTATCACTATTGTGTAAGAATTTAGGAGTAATCACAGTAGCTTGAATCCCACTTCATTTGCAGATTCAATTCCTTCTTGCTGAAGCACACCTCTTTTAGCAGTTCATTTATCAGATCTTAGTGTGGTGAAATCGCTCTGTCTTTGCTTGTCTCAAAATGTCTTTATTTTTGCCCTCAGTTTTGAGTGACAGATTAACTGGCTACTGGAGTTCCCTTGTGATGTTCACTTCCTGTGGGTGCTTTGAAGATGTTCCCCGGTTGTCCCTGTCATTGCTACTGATCAGATCTTTGCCGGTCCAATTGCTCTTTTGTAAGCTGCTTTTTTTTTCTCAGCTGGCATTTAAGGCTTTCTTTTTCTCTTTGATTTTCTCAAATTTCACTATGATGTGTCTAGGTGTTTATTACGTATTTAGTGTTCTTGAGCTTGCACAGAACCTGGATTCGTTGAGCGGCAGGTTTGGTTCTCTGAAGCTAGATGATGAGATGGAGTATGGCAAGCACCGTGTTTATTAGGTGCCAACTATCTGACCTCTATTTTGGCAGGTACCGCCATCCTCATGGCCATTGTCAAACCAAGTTCTATGATAGCCTCTCTCACTGTCAGCCTGGGTCTGCATGAACCACCACGGAATGTTCGGTGATGCTCAAACCCCTTCCCTTAGCTCATCCCACATAATTTTGGTAAATGGTGTGTCATCCAAGTCTTCCTGTAAAGCATAGCCATCTGGTGGCCATTTAGCCACATACAGAATACCTATTACTGGCTGCCCACTGCCGTGAGCCTCTGAAGCCTTTCTTCCTTTGTCATTCGGCCTTGACCATGTCTCCCCAAAATTATGGGCCATAATTTTTTCCATGCTTCCAGGAGCTAACCTCGTAGTCATTGTGAGTCATGTCTTAGGGTATTTGCCACGGTTAAACTTATCTATTCTTTATCTCAGGACACTATTCCCAAGTAAATATACTTACCCGTGCAGTTTCATGTTTGGGTCCAGTGTTCTCGGAGTCCAGTGCCACACGTACTCGCTGGCTTCTACCAGTCTGTGCCAGGGAGGGCTTGCAACACCTTTGTGGGTACAGTCCCTTTGTACCCTTATCTGGCCCCGTACATCCAGTTGGGTTATGCTGCTCATTTGCCCTAGTCCTCGGCCTGGTGTCCCAGAGGAGATATGGAGGGGGGTCCCAAGGAGAGAGGTAGGATGTGTCACCCTGGGATAAAGTGTCCTCAGCACTTACACCATGACACTGGGGAGGGGGCTGTGGAGAGTGGGGATGCTCAGCCTTGGGGGGAAGATCGGCAAATCTTTAGGATGAGAAGAAGTCAAAATCTGCAAGGACACACGCCTCGATGTCCCTAGGCTCTGTATCCAGGCCTAGGTTTTCTCAGCTTCACGTAACAGACCTGTCCTGCTTGGGCATTTGACAGTCTCTGAGATGCAGCCATTATGTTCATTAGGTCTGGGCTCCACCCTCATTTTTCCCTGCTAGAGGAGACGGGAATTTCTTTGTGTGCAGCCAAATGAGACCCCCGGCTTTCTCACCCCGTTTTCAGGTGCCTCTAACTCATCCTTAGCTGCTTTTCATATTTCTGTAAAGCATCAGTGTTACTTAGCAGGAGATGCCAAGTCGAAATGATTACCATTTTGTCCATAATCTTAAAAGTCTGAGACATTCAACCCACAGGGCCTCCTTTCCACTGATAGACCCTCTCACTTTACCACCAGTTAAGAGATTTAGTAATGTGCCACCCTGTGCCAGGGGCTACAGAAAACAAGGACAGTGGAGCGAGTTCCAGTCCTTGTTACGGTACATCTGAGATACCCTGCTGACATCTCATGAGTGAGCGTTGACTATTGATATGTAGGTTTTGCCAAGAGGCTAGAATTGGACTCATTTCTTTACCCATAAACTCATTTATGTTGGCCAGGAAGCTTTTGAGTTCATATAAAGAGTTCAAGGTAGTTTTGCAACAATTTATGCACACCATAACTTCTGCCAACAATATTGCCATGTACCTTCAAAATGAGAAATTGGTGTTGGCCTGTTGTATCATTATTTGGGACTATGCAAATAAACTGCTAAGTAAGCACTTATTAAGAGACTTAGATGAAAAGAAAAATATCCTTTAAATGGATGACATAGATGTCTTTTGACCTTAAAGAACTTAAAAAAAAAAAAAACAAACCGTAAGTCCGCAATCATAATAATATTGGGAAAGGGAGTGATTATTTAAGTTAAATGATCTATGAGATAGAGGTGTGTGCTCCTCCCCATAAAGCAGAACTTCCTACCAAGGGCCTGGGTGATTCAGTTCACTGCTGTAACAAACAGGATCACAGCACTCTGTAAGCCAGAGAGAACGTGCAAGGTGGCTTCAAGGACTTGAATGGGAGCCCCCGGCAGCCCAGTGTTTCCAGACCTCTCTCTGAGGGGAGATTTCTAGGAGGGTATTTTCAATTACCTCCTGTCTGTTCAACCTTTGCAAGGAATTTAATTGGAACAGACAGAGTATTTAAGGGGAATAAGTAATGACAGCATAGATGGGTAGCGATCAATAGCTGGGGGGCCCCTGCCCTAGCTGATACATGGTGCTTTCTGAGACTGGTATGTTCACTCTCGGGAAAAAAAAAAAAAAAAATTCTAATTCGAATTCTCTAGCATTCAACACTGTGGAGCTTCTAAGAATGTTCACACTCTTTCACAGAGAGGACGGAGTCGAACAGTTTTATAATTGCATATTAGCAAATGTTGACAGCACTGGAAATCAATAGTCTGATTGCTCTGCTTCTGTGGATTGGTATTAACATAAGTAGCTCTCGTATTAGATTAACTCTCTGACTTATCTGTAAAGCACATTTGTCCTCCTTCCTCTAGTTCTAAAGTCCAAACAACAGCCTGAGTGTGTTGTATCAACATGAGGAATGGAATATAATGACACTGTTTAGTTTTCTTGGTTTCCTTATGTAAAGGAATATTAACAGTAATTATGAACTTTCAGCGGAGAAGGTCCTATGTTGCCCACTTAATAAATGTGAAAAGCACAATATCAATTCACTGTTAGTTTAGGAATGAAGTATTACATATATGTGTGTGTGTGTGTGTATGTGTGTGTCATCACATGTAACTTTTGATTCCTTCTAGGAAAGACATATCAAGGAAAAATTTTCTCAGCCACTAAATGTCATTGAGTTTTGAATTCAGTATGAGCTATCACATTATATATAAATTAACATGTCTGCTCACACATTCTTACATAATTGTCAAGATTACTTTTTGAGTGGTTTTTTTTTTTAGTGTTTCTTAATGTTTGCAGGAAGACCTCATTTTATTGCACCTTGCTGTATTGTGCTTTGTGATATTACTTTTTCTTTTTAAAATTAAGGTTTGTGGGCGACCCTGAGTCATGAAATCTCTTGGAGCCATTTTCCAACAGCATTTGCTCACTTTATGTCGCTGTGTCACATTTTGGTAATTCTCACCACTTGTGTTATAGTGATCCTGGATCTTTGGTGTTGCTATTGCAAAAAGATTATGACTCCCTGAGGTCTCAAATGATGGGGACCATTTTTTAGCAATAAAGCATTTTTTAGATTAAGGTATGTACATTGCTTTTTAGACATAATGCTATTGCACACTTAATAGACTGTAGTGTAAACATAACTTTTATATGTGCTGGAAAACCCCATAATTTGTGACTCATTTTACTGCTATATTTACTTAATTGCAGTGGTCTGGAACCAAAGCCACAATATCTCCAAGGTATGCCCATATGCACTGTAAGAGGATAAGGATAAAAATTTTTTTTCTAATTTTTCCACTAGTGATCTTTCTTGTTTTCCTTGTAATAAGCCATTCCATGCCAGTACTATAATCCCTAGATAATTTCATACCCAAACTTTTCAGACTCTCTGAACTTGCCTCTATAACTTAAGGACAGACTTTGAGTGATTAAGTGAGAATGGAGTGAAAAGGAAAGAGAAAAGAGACACCAAGAAGGAGATGCTGGGAGAAAGAAAGGAAAGCCATGAGATGACCTTTGTGAGGGTCACGGGTAATGTGGGTAAAGAAAGAGAATGATCCGGACAAAACTCTACTTAAAAGAGACACATGCACCCGCATGTTCATTGCAGCACTAGTCACAATAGCCAGGACATGGAAACAACCCAAATGTCCATCGACAGAGGATTGGATTCGGAAGACGTGGTATATATATACAATGGAATACTACTTAGCTATAAAAAAGAATGACATCATGCCATTTGCAGCAACATGGATGGAACTAGAGAATCTCATGCTGAGTGAAATGAGCCAGAAAGACAAAGACAAATACCATATGATATCACTTATAACTGGAATCTAATATCCAGCACAAATGAACATCTCCTCAGAAAAGAAAATCATGGACTTGGAGAAAAGACTTGTGGCTGCCTGATGGGAGGGGGAGGGAGTGGGAGGGATCAGGAGCTTGGGCTTATCAGACACAACTTAGAATAGATTTACAAGGAGATCCTGCTGAGTAGCATTGAGAACTTTGTCTAGATACTCATGTTGCAACAGAACAAAGGGTGGGGGGAAAAATGTAATTGTAATGTATACATGTAAGGATAACTTGATCCCCTTGCTGCACAGTGGGAAAATAAAAAAAAAATAAAAAAAATAAAGAGAATGATGCGAAAACAAGAGAAGGAAGAAAGAAAAAAGCACATGCAAAAAGCATTGATTGAGCAAGAGTTCCCATTGTGGCGCAGTAGAAACGAATCCAACTAGTATCCATGAAGATGTGGGTTTGATCCTTGGCCTTGCTCAGTGGGTTGAGGATCTGGATTTGCCGTGAGCTGTGGTACAGGTTGCAGGTGAAGCTTGGATCCCATGTTGCTGTGGCTGTGGTGTAGGCTGGAAGCTGTAGTTTTGATTCAACCCTTAGCCTGGGAACCTCCATATGCCACGAGTGAGGCCCTAAGAAGCAAAAAAAAAAAGGCACGGAGCAACTGAAACTTCTCATTCTTGGCCTATGAGTTAAAGCTTTCTTGGCTTCCATCCCTGTCTTTGGAAATGGTCATTGGTTGATCAACTGTTTATAGTTCCTCATCCTTCAGACACTTCTATAAATGTGCTGGTCATCACGGCTCCAGGAGAGAAATGGATCTCTAGGCTTCAGGCTTCAGAACTCTGTCCCACAGAAGGGTAGCTTGAGAAAAGCTTCTCTAGACCCATCCACAGCACAGACAAGGAACCGGGGAGCTACATCAATACCAGTTCCAGTGGGGAGGAAACAGGCTATAGAATCCAACAGCCTGGACACGGGCGCTGCAGTGTCATCTTGATCAGAAAAATCTTTTTGCCTCTTTGAGCTTTAGTAATCTTCATTTGTAAAGCGGGGCTGTGATTCCTATTGCAAAGGATAAAATGAGAGATGTTGTGTAAAATACCAGGAATTGCACTCGAATGTAGTAGGCCCTTAACTCAAAGTGTGTGAGACTACAATTATCCATGCCTCCTGCCCTTGCCCACTGCTTTTTCCACTCTTCCTCTTCATTTACAAATCATAACCTAAATGAGTGCTCAACTTACAAAAGAGTTCCTTACAGGATTATTTAAAGAGTCATATTCCCAGATTATGTCGAATGGTCTTTTTATTGTCTTTTTTTTTTTTTTTAGGGCCATACTCTTGGCATATGGAGGTTCTCAGGCTAGAGATCGACTCGGAGCTGTAGCCACCGGCCTACACCACAGCCACAGCAACGTCAGATTTGAGCTGTGTCTGCGACCTACACCACAGCTCTTTGGCAACACCAGTTCCTTAACCCACTGAGATCGAACCTGCGTCCTTATGGATACTAGTCAGATTTGTTTCTGCTGAGCCACAGTGGGAACTCCCGAATGGTCTAGAGTCTCCTGAGTCCTTGACAGAGATATGAAAGAAAATTAGGAAAGGAGAATGTCAAGGTTTTTGAGCCCCACCAATTAAATATTAATCTGGGAGCAAAATAGAAGTTCCTATTGTGGCTCAGTGGGATCTGAGGCATCTCTGCAGCTCCAGGATGCAGGTTCAATCCCCAGCCGGCACAGTCGGTTAAAGGATCCAGCATTGCCATGGCTGCTGTGTAGGTCACAACTGTGGCTCAAATCTGATCCCTATCCTGGGAACGTCATATGTCACCGGGCAGCCAAGAGTGAAAAAAAAGGGAAAAAAAAACTGAAAACAAAATAAAATAACCCTGAAAGTATTATGAAGAAAAATATACATAATAGAGAAATATACATAATAGAGAGAAATATACATAATCTTATACAATTTATCATGAATTCGTTTTTACCTAACGAGGTAGCTGTTAGTTTCCGAGGGCTGTCATAACAGATTACCACACACTGTGTGGCTTAAGACAACAGAATTTTATTGTCTCATAGTTCAGGAGGCTGGAAGGCTGAAGTCAAGGGCCATACTCTCTCCAGAGCTCTAGTAGGGAATATTCTTCCATACCTCTTCCTCCTGTCTGGTTGTAGCTGTGAATCTTCGACTTTCCTTGGCTTGTTCTGCATTTACTCCAATATCTTCTTCCATCTTCATAAGACCATCTTCCCTCTGGGTGTGTCTGTGTATCTGAATCTTCCTCTCCTTTCTCTTAATAAAAACCCTAATCATTGCATTTAAGATCTACCCTATTCTAGTATAACCTCATCAGAACTTATAAAGACCCTATGACCAAAGAAGGTCACATTCACAGATACTAGGGGTTAGGACTTGAAAACTACCTTTTAGGAGAACACAGTTCAACCCGCCACAATGATAAAATAAGAATTGTGCTTATAACAAGGTCAACTTTGATGTAGGGCTAGTAGGACCCATCCAGATACCTCATAGTTACAATAAATTATAATACTAAGATTATGGTTGAAAGGCAATAACATTAAAAATATTTTTAAAGCATTCATCTCATAAATATTTATTGGCCATCAAAACCTTCACGATCTGGAGTTCCCATCGTGGCACAGTGGTTAACGAATCTGACTAGGAGCCATGAGGTTGTAGGTTCGATCCCTAGCCTTGCTCAGTGGGTTAACAATCCAGCGTTGCTGTGAGTTGTGGTGTAGGTCGCAGACTCGGCTCAGAACCTGTGTTGCTGTGGCTGTGGTATAGGCTGGCAGCTGCAGCTCCGATTTGACCCTTAGCCTGGGAACCTCCATGTGCCCTGGGTGTAGCCCTAGAAAAGACCAAAAAAAAAAAAAAAAAGACACACACACAAAAAAACCTTTATGATCCATTTCATCTCCGTTACCCCAGGAAATACAGCAAAGACCATGCACCTAGCTGAGTGTCCTGCGTCGATTTCTTACTGTAGAACCTTATTCATCTCATCTGCAGGTTCTTGGATCTTTGCGGAGCTTCACACATTGTGCTAAGTACTTTACAAACATTGTATTTATTTCTCACTCCAACCCCATGAGGGAGTAGTATTATCCTAATATAAAGTCTTCCCACTTCATAAACTAGGACTTAGAAAGTTTTCTTTTTCTTTTTTTTCTTTTGGTCAGAAACTTATAGAGAATTGTCTTGTCTAAATACCAAACAACAAGTAAGCTCTGAAGTAGAGATTTGAGCCCTGGTCCATCATATTTCCGTGCCCATGCATTTACTCTCAATGCTCTTTTCACTTGAAGCAGAACATTTTACTGAGCTTCCCCAAATTTAATTCCTGCCCCCTCCCTGCCCAAGCAACCTGCGATGGTTTGGCTCCCTCAGCCACTACTCTGCCCTCCTGATGTGCCTTCCTATCATGCAGAGGCTGGAAAGCCTGACATGACATTGCACAGGTGCTCTTGCAGGTAAGGTTCTGACTGTCGGGCTCCATCACTTAGATGTTCTCCGGTAGACCTAGAAGGCCAAAGCGAGGCAGGCGCCACCTCTCTGCCACTGTGGCTGCTTTTCCGCTGGCAAGTGAGGTTGTGGAAAGTGAGGCTTAGGGGAGCTTTCCAGCATCTGTTCTTGTCTTCCGATGGCCAACCACCAGTTCTGGGGCGTAGAAGACAGGAACAGTAGGCAACTTCCTGCTCTAACTTCCTGATCTTTGGATCTCAACCTTGAGCTCAAATACTCCTGGGGCCGCTTCAGAAGCAGTAGCTTCCTTGATGGTCACTTCTGAATTATTTGGGGAGTTCTTGAAGACCCCCTAAACCTAGAATGCATTCTCCTAGCCCTTCCAATGTGTAAGCATCTAATAAGCTTAAACGATTTTCCATTGAAACTTCCTAGAATAGATTCTATTTTATACACGGAACCCTCCTTGATTAATAATAAATCAAAATTAAAAATACTTAGAGGGGGGTTCCCGCTGTGGTGCAATGGGATCGGTAGTGTCTTGGGAGTGCTCGAACGCAGGTTCGATCCTTGGCTCAGCACAGTGGGTTAAGGATCCAGTGATGCTGCAGCTGCAGCTTAGGTCTCAACTGTGACTTGGATCTGATCCCTGGCCGGGAACTCCACATGCTATGGGGCAGCCAAAAAATGAAAAAGAATTAAAAAAAAGAAAAAAATAGTAGAATAAAGAAATAAAAATACTTCTAGGTTTTTTTCTTTTAAAAAGCCAAATGGGAAACATATATCAGCTTATCATCACAGTGACTATTTGGGAATGCATTTGTGTGTCCCCTGCTTTTCTGCTCTCCTTATTACAAAACCAAAAGAACAGCCATTGTCAGCCGAGTGGACTGTAGTCAGCATTTTCCCACAAACACACATCAACATAAAAACCATACCAGGAGGGTATGAACTCAAGAGACAGAATATTTATGTCCATTTTTTCCCATTCTGCTGTCTGGTTTTCTCTTGGTCTACTTCCTTCTTTTACTCAACATTTGTGGAGGCTTGTTCTATGCCAAACATTATGTTATACTTATTTATATAGTAAGATCGTTTTCTTGCCAAAAAGAAGGCATTCCATATGAGATTGAATTCCCAATGGACATAAGCCTCAGGCTCATGAACAAATTCTTGACAACCAGAACCATTTTGGGACTGTGACATGATGGTCACTTTGTGACCTGATCTCAGCAAAGATCTTCTCTGAAAAATCAATTCTGCTGGGAACGTAGCTCCCTCAGGCCCATCACTGTGATGAGAACAAATGACCAGGAGCCTGGGACAATGGCCTTCGAGAAAGACAAACGTCCTCGTTCAAGCTGAAAATGGAAGCTGCCTCAATCCTCAGCCTCGTATGCTGCTGGGTACTAACCCCAACCCACATCCGTCCTGAAAGGCCAGTTAGATCCCTGGCACAGGGAAAGGAGGCAGAAGACAAAAGGGAAAGAAACATTCTCCCAAGTTGCAAACTGCCTAGGATACTAAGAAGAGCCAGAGGTTTCCAGGTTCATTAAAGACTCAAGCATTTGACACAGCCATTAAAGAAAGTTTGACTTCTGGAGTTCCCAACGTGGCTCAGGGAAAATGAACCTGACTAGGATCCATGAGGAAGCAGGTTTGATCCCTGGCCTCGCTCAGTGGGTTAAGGGTCCGGCGTCGTGAGCTGTGGGGTAGGTCGCAGACACCGCTTGGATCTGGCATTGCTGTGGCTGTGATGTAGGCTGGCAGCTGTAGCTCTGATTCAACCCCTGGCCTGGGAACTTCCATATGCCATGGGTGCGGCTCCAAAAAGACAAAGGAAGAAAGAGAAAGGAAAGAAGGAAGGAAGAGAGGGAGGAAAGAGGAAGGAAGGTAGTCTGACTCCTGTTGAAGTAGGTGCTGAAGCAGGAAGTTACTGCAGCATCCTTCTCGGGTTGTGACCCGCTAGATCCTGAGACTCATGCATGATCTAAGGACTCCTTTTCCAGATTTTTCCCTTGTGAGGTCTAGCGCAGCTGGAGACCCTGTAGATTGGTTTTCCCTTTGCTGCGCCCTCCTGCTCACATCATTCACCACATCGCACAGGTTCACTCTTCTGAAAGGACACCAAGCTTTCTTCAGACACCCAAGGGCTATTGACCTATTTCTGGCAACAAGGAAGACCATAAAAGCCTCAAAAATCTCAAACAAAACATGCCCTCCCATCCCCCTCCATACATCATGGTGTGATTTTTCCAGAAACATGACTCCTTGGATGTTGGATTGTGTCTACCTGCCAAGCAAAGGCTGCTCCCTGCTTCTTGGGTGATGGGTGTAATTACCGACACGACGCACGTCTGCAGATGCTGTTTTCCTTCCCCCAGCTGCAAGGCTGGAAAACGGCAAGAGAAATGACAGGCGCAGAAGTGGAGTTCACACCCACCCCACGTGCTGCCTTCGGGTCTTCTCTAGCTGCCATTTAAAACACGGAGATGTAGACCTGCCGCATCCTCAGAGGCAAGGTGGCAATGTATCAAATATTGTGGCAGGCCCTGGTAGGGAGAGGGAGTGAGACAAACACGTTTTGAAAGAAAGGCTGGTGTTTGTTTTTGAGCTCAGAATTTGAAAGTCATGGGGTTCCTGTTGTGGCTCAGCGGGTTAAGACCTCGACAGTGTCCTTGAGGAGGCGGCTTCAATCCCTGGCCTCGCTCAGTGGGTTAAGGACCCAGCATGGCTGCCAGCTGCAGTGTAGGTCACAGATGTGGCTCAGATCCGGTGTTGCTATGGCTGCAGTGTAGGTCGAGCTGCAGCTCTGATTTGACCCCTGGCTGGGCAACTTCCATATGCAGCAGGTGCAGTCCTGAAAAGAAAAACCAAAAGGAATTTGAAGTTCAGGCTACCCACCCTCCGATGAGTGGGCGGGATCCTCAGGCAGCCAGCTTCCTGGGAGGCATGGGGCTCCTCAGACAGCCAACTTTGGCCCAGAGACTCCGCAAAGGTCCTGACAAACCTTAAACTGCATGGCAGGCTCCGAGGATTCCACACAACCCTCCCTCCCCCTTTTCTCCACTGGGGTCCATTGTGCATGGTGAACTGATGCTCTCCCAGCCTTTCCAATATTCTTTCCATTTTCTGCCACTCAGGAATGTCCCCTAGTGAAATCCTTGCACTTTTTTTATTTTTTGCTTTTTAGGGCCACTCCTGCAGCATATGGAGGTTCCCAGGCTAGGGGTCAAATCGAAGCTGCAGCCGCCAGCCTATACCACAGCCACAGCCACGCCAGATCCGAGCCGCATCTGCGATCTACACTGCAGCACATGGTAACTGGAGATCCTTAACCCACTAAGTGAGGCCAGGGATCAAACCCTCAACCTCATGGTTCCTAGTCAGATTCATTTCTGCTGTGCCACGACGGGAACTCTGAAATCTTTGCATATTTAATCCTACCTTGGTGTCTGCTTCCTGTACAAATGAGCCCAACACGCAGAAGGTGTTAGGGCCGATCTCCTGTGGAAACATGGACACTATTGAAGATTCAGTTTGTATTTTACAGTGTAAGATGCACCAGCACATTTCGGGGCACAGATCCAAGTCCCAGAGGTGATGGTCTTGCGGAGCTGAAGTTGCCTTACCAGCAAAGTTGAGGCAGGGGTGGGGGTGGGGGGCAGGGAATGCAATGAAATCCGTCTAAGAGAAGAAGACGTGACTCCAAAAACAACTAGAGTCACTGAAACAGCAAACAGGAGTCTGCATCGCCAAATTCACCTCTATGCTTTGGCTCCAGAGAGGTTTGTTTTTTGTTTTTTACGACACAATGGTAATGGGAAGGGAAGGCTGAGTTCATTATGGCCGTCAAATCCCAAGGCAGTCAGAGCGCCAAAGATTTCACTCGTCTCTGTCTCTTCCGACTCTCCTGATCGCTCTCCTTTGGCCATTGTGCCTCAGACAATGCATTCTAATGGCTGGAAATGACAGCCTTTTGTTTGCAAAATGGCTCCATTCTTCAGGAGACCCAAGAGCCTGTGCGCCACCACAGGGCTATTGATGGAAAATAAAATGCACCATGTGCCAGAAGCTGGTCCCCACCTTCCTGCCCTGTTACCCATTTTAGGGCCAATCTTGCCCATTTATCAACTCAAAAACAGGGCCTGATGGGCACAGCCTCATAGGCCCTAAGAGAACTAAGCAAAGAACTAACTCAATTAAGGTAAAATGAGACCCCTCGCTCTGCGCTAATACAAAGGAGAAGATTTGACCCGAGTTTTCACCAAATATTCTGACCCCGAGAGGCAAGTCTTCTAATGCTATGGATTTGCTGTCTCTGCTGCCTGTGAAAATGCCTAGACTAGACTAGAGCTTTAGCAGAGAACTCAGTAGCTTCTCTCCTTTCTGCTTTTCATGATAAAAAATGCAAACCACAAACATTGTCTAAAAACCCGAGGAGCTGGTCTGCTTTCTTTAAGAGGCAATTTGCAGCTTAAGACAATAAACCGAGTATCAGTCCTAAGCTATCGAATGCTGTGTCTTAGCCCCCTTTGATCGTCTATGAGGGAGAGCAAGAGTTCTGCAAGAGAGGGTGGTAAGGAACTTTTAGAAATCATAGGCCCTGAAATGGGATCCATTTAAGGTGCAGTCTTTGTTACTTCAGCATGTGGCTCAAAGGTCCAGAGACTGGTTGCGCAAATGTTCTGTGCCGCCTTGGCTTATAGCTGTCTCCCCACTTTGAGAATTTCCAGGGCAGTGACAATACCTTAATCATCTGTGTTTTCATGCACTCCGTCATAGAGTAGGCAACTTCAATAAAGGAATAAAAGAATGAGAAAAAGGGAGAAAGGAAGGAAGAAGGAAGGGAGGAGAAGAGGGAAAATAGTCTAATTTTTTTTCAAACAAAAATTTAAGCCTTTTGAATATTAAAATTCCTTTCTCTGGACAGACACTTGAACATTAGCCAACCTTAAAAAGGGAGGAAATTCTGATATATGCTAAAACATGGATGAAGCGTGAGGACACTACACTAAGTGACATAAACCAGTCACAAAAAGACAAATACTGTATGATTCTAGTTATATGAGATATGTAGGGAAACGCAGAAGCAGAAAGGAAACTGCTGGATGCCAGAGGCTGGGGGGAGGGAGAAAGTGAGACATGGTTTAGTGGATATTGAGTTCCATCCTAGTGTTGCAGGATGGAAAATTCCAGAGATTGGTTGTACAGCAATATGAATGCCGTCAACATTACTGATCTATATGAGCCCTTAGAAATAGTAAGACGGTCTACAGCCATGAGTACGACCCTGACCGAGCCTGATCTCGGAAACTAAGCAGGGTCAGACCCGGTTAGCACTTGGATGGGAGAAGTAGCTAAGGTGGTACATTTCATGTTGTTTATTTTACCACAAGTTGTTAAAAAAAAATTCCGTAATGTGTTAAAAGGCTTACCAAGAGGTTGTATTTTCCTTCAGAGACTCTTAGCAATGCCACAAACATTACTGAAACCACAGCTGATACTCACACAGCCCAGGATTTGCATTTGTTCACATTGAGTGGAAAAAAAAATCTCAGCAAGAACTGAACTTGACCTGGGCAGTTCCCATTCCTAATCCCAAGGGTTCTGGGGTTCTGAGTAAGGCAAAGGATTTCTGAGGAAGGAAAAAACAAAGAACGAAAACGTTAGGACAATGCCAGCCAACAAGCTCCAGAGCAATTCTAACCAGGAATTTCTCTGATTTTTTTTTTTCTGACTAGCCCACCCATCATGCACAAGTGTCTCTCTACCAGATTATCTGAAAGACAAAGGATTACCTCCTCCTATTTCTCTTAACTAAATGGTTAGTGAACTGCTGAGCTGACAGAATCCATATTTGCAACGCATAATAGATGCTTCATTCGCTAAAAAAAGAATTAGTAACTGACATAAACAAAGGAGAACATTAGGGATTCATCTGGCATTTGGTTAATCATTACACAGAGGGAATGACATTAATTCCAGGGCTTATTTGAGGCTTAACATCCACAAATAACTACTCAACTATCAGAGGGATACAAGATGCTTTTATACATAATGCTTAGCAATTCTGGCCCCCATGCTAATGTTGGTCCATCAACAACTTTGGGGGCTTCCATCTTGGAAATTGCTGCAGTTGGCAAGTTGACTATGTTTGGTATCAAAATTGCAAAGCAAATAGAGGATTAACGGGAAGAAAAGAATAAAGATAGTATCACGTATATTTTTTAAAGCATAGAAAATTTGAGAAAGGAGCAAGTTCTTTTTCTTTCATCTATTTTACTGAATTCCTTATGTATAAAAGCAATACATGTTCTCAACAACAACAAAAAAAATCAGTTGATCTAAGAAAGAAACGGAAAATTTTATTCGAGCCAAATTGAGGATTATAACCTGGGAAGAGCATCTCAGAAAACTGTGAGAACTGTTCACCATTAGAAGTCAAAACACAGTTGTAAGGCATTCCCATGGCGCTGTTGTCTCTAAGATGGTATGGGTTCAATTCCTTGCTGGGTGCCTTGGGTTAGGGATCTGGTGTTGCCTCGGCTGTGGCTTGGATCACAGCTGTGGCTTGGATTCGATTCCTAGCCTGGGAACTTCCATAGGCCAAGGCGTAACTTTCTTTTTTTTCCTCTGTGTCTGGTATTTTGAGCTGTACAGAAATCTTTATTTGTATGTAGTCAAAATTGTAAATCTTTCTAATGGCTTTTGGATTTTTTCTTTCAAATGAACTTGAAATTCTCTTTAAATGAACCCTTTTGAGCTGCTAATTGGGATTATGTTGAATTTATAAGTTAATTAAAGAGAAAAGAGAGTTCTTGTCGTGGCTCAGTGGTTAACAAATCCGACTAGGAACCATGAGGTTGCAGGTTCGATCCCTGGCCTTGCTCAGTGGGTTAAGGGTCCAGCATTGCCGTGAGCTGTGGTGTAGGTTGCAGACGGGGCTCGGATCCCACGTTGCTGTGGCTGTGGTGTAGGCCGGTGGCTACAGCTCTGACTGGACCCCTAGCCTGGGAACCTCCATATGCTGCAGGAGTGGCCCTAGTAAAGGCAAAAAAAAAAAAATTAAAGAGAAAAGACCTCTTCGCTGTAGTAAGTGTGCTCTAACCCCCAGAAGTGGTATGATTTTATCTAAATTTAGATTTTCCTTTATGTCCTTCAATACTGTTTAGTAGTTCTTCTTTACTTCCGGTCTCAGACATGTCTTATTTGGTTTATTCTTGGGCATTTTTACGATTGAGCTCACAGTTGAGAACTGCATCTTTTTTTCCACTCCAGGTCTTGGGAAGGAGACTGCCTTGGAGGCAGTAAAGCCCAGTGGGAAAGGCCGGGGACTTTGGCCTCCATTCCCGGATTCCAGCCCCAGATCTTCCACTGGCTGCCTCTGTGCATTTAGATAAATTAACTCTCCTCTGAGCATATTTCTTCACCTGTGGAATGGAGATGACGAGTTTGTGATGTTTAAATAAGATAATAACATCGCATCTTCAGCACAGACTCTATGACAGAATTGTTAAATGATAACAGAGATAACAGAGGCCTTTTTTCAGGCGCCTTAACTCTCATTAGTTTTGATTTTCTTGACTTTTCCGGATAGAAAATTATATTATATATGCTCTTCTAATAGTGATGGTCCATCTTTATCTTTCCAGTGTTTACATATTTATTTCTTTTATTGCCAATTACACTGGCTAAGACTCCATTATGTCCATGGATGTATTGGGTGGTGGAAGCCAGCTTCCACGTCTTAGTCCTGAA
Organism: Sus scrofa; assembly: GCF_054392235.1. Classification (NCBI taxonomy): domain Eukaryota; kingdom Metazoa; phylum Chordata; class Mammalia; order Artiodactyla; family Suidae; genus Sus; species Sus scrofa. Next base: position 74,026,416 of record NC_139393.1, read on the forward strand.
TGTAATGTAAATGCTTCTACTTTCTGTATGTCTGATGGTTAGAGTCTATTTGTGGTAAAGAGTCATCACACCTTATTGCCATTAAGTTATTTATCACCTTCTCTTATTGTCTTTATTTCTGTTCTATCTATAGCCAGGTCCTATTTTTCATTTATAATATTAGTAATAAATTCCGTCTATCATTATTGATAAACCTTTTTGTTGCTTGTCAGCCTCTTTGAAAACCATTTGACTTTGATGACTGCCTTCTTGGAGATTTGTTTTTTGCTCTTTATTTCCTTCTTTCTATTTTCTTTGAGGTTGTATTTTTTCCAACACTTGAGTTGGATCCTCAGCTCATTAATTTATCAATCTTATTTTATTTGTGTTGATTGCACTCCTTATTCTCTTATTCCTTTTTTTTGTTACAAATTATACATGGACACTTTATTTATTTATTTATTTTAAGGGAGTTCCCATTGTGGCTCAGTGGGTCAAGAACCTGACTAGTATCCATGAGGATGTCAGCTCGATCCCTGGCCCCGCTCAGGGGGTCAAGGATCCGGCACTGCCTTGAGCTGTGGTGTAGGTCCAAGATGCGGCTCTGATCCCTCACTCCTGCGGCTGTGGTGTGGCCCTAAAAAGTAAAAAAAAAAAAAAAAAAGAAGTGATGAAAGAAGTGACAAAAACTTTTCCCAAATTGGAGGTGTATGTGGACGCCTTATTTAATAGAGTCCGTGGTTAATAATGATTTCTACCTCATCCATCCTCCTGTTTTAAATGTTATGGTTTCATTTTTAGCTTCAGTTTTCAGCAAGTAGATTTGTTTATCCATGTATTTGTCGATGTCTTTGCTCACTATCTGTGCTGTGTTTCTTTCTTTTCTTTGTATTGAGATATAATTCACATATCACATAATTCAGCTCTTTAAAGGGTACCGTTCAGTGGCTTTTGGTATATTCGGAGTTGTACAAACCATCCCTGTGATCCATTTTAGAATATTTTGTTACCGCCAAAAGAAATCATGTACATACTCGTCGTCATTTCCCTCAAACCCCTCAGCGCCAAGCAACTACTAATCTACTTTCAGTCTTTAGATTTGCCTCTTCTAGACATTTCATATAAATGGAATCACATAAGGTGGGGTCTTTTGTGACTGGCTTCCTTCACTCCATGTAATGTCTTCAGTGTTGTTCTACATGGTAGCTTGATTCAGCATGTCCTTTTTAACTCCCAAATAATATTCCATTGTGTAGATACATCACATTTTATTTATCCATCCATCAGTTAATGGGCGTTCAAGTTGTTTCTATATTTTGGCTGCTATAAATAATGTTGCTGTGAACATTCATGTACAAGTTTCTTTTGGACGTACTTTCCATTTTGGGGGTATAAAGAGAGGGGTGGAACTGCTGGGTGCTATAGTAACTTTATATTTCACATTTTGAGGTACTACCAGACTCTTTTCCAACATGGCGGCACTGTTTTGCATCCCCGCTGGCAACGTTGAAGAGCTCCACGAGCCCACATCCTCACCAACACGGGTTATTATCCGTCTTGTTTGTAGTCATCTCAGTGGATATAAAGTGGTATTTCATTGGGTCCCTATCGGTTCTTGGTTCACAGTTCTTCTGGAAGTACCTTGTTAAACATGTCATTGAAGAAGATCTGTTAATAGTTCTTGAAGGAATAGACTGCCTTTATTGTTTTGGTGGTTCACGTTGGAGCTAAGCTGGGTATAAAGGTTTATTTCGATTTATTCCACTGTTTTTCTGGCTTCCATTATTGCTGTGGAGAAGTCCACTGTCTATTATTCCTTTGAAGATGTCTTGGCTTCTCTTTGATTAATTTTAAGGTTTCTGTCCCTTTGGTCTCTGCCATGTATTGGAATTCCCCAAGTATTGATTTACTTTAATTTATCGTGCTTCCTAGGATTTGTGCTGCCAAAATCTAAGAAATCACATCTTTCTTCCATTCTAGGAAATTCTCAGCCCTATTCCTTGTGTTGTAGCCTCTGCCTCATTCTTCTTTTCTTCAGAACTGCTACTAAACTTACACTGACCGCTCTTAACTCTCACCTAAGTCTCCTACCTCTGTACTTATGATCCATTCAGAATAATAGCCTTAGGATTTTTTTTTCCAGCTTACCAATTTGTGTTTAACCTGTTATCAAAAAGGTTTTATGTCAAAACTTTCCTTTTCTAAGAGCCCTATTTGCTTCTTCTTCAGATATGCCTGGGCTTTTTCTTTCTTGCATTTTCTTGTTCTTTTCTCACTCTTAATCCCCTTTTCCTAGTTTTATTTATCTTAAACATATGCAATTCAGAGTGTTTTTCTGATAATTCTATGATCTGGACTCAAGTCTAATTTTGCGGTATTTGTTTCTTATGTCAGTCATTCTTTTTTTTTTTTCCCACCTATGCTTTGTAATATTGGATTGAGAGCTCTCAAATAAGCAAAGCGCAAAAAATTCACATTAAAAATGGCCATAGTTGGGTAATACCTCTGGGATCCCCAGCAAAATAAATATCAGGAAAGACACTCTAAACTCAGGGTATAAAGAATTGCCACAGACAAAGTATCTCCCCTGTGATTCCCCCCTTTTTCTCATCTCTCTTACCTGGACCTGGGGGACCACTACAACCACCTACTGACTTGTTGTCTGCTTCTTCTCTGATGCTTCTTCAAACCCTTCTGTACCGACAATTGGAGTGTTTTAAAACTGCATGACATCATGTAACTCCCTTGTTTAAAAATCTATAGTGACCTCCGATTGCTCTTAATAGAGTATTCAAAATTTCTGCCAGGCGTACACGGCCATGTATGTTCTGCTTCTTGCCCATCTTCTACCTGCTTCTCCTGAATGTCTCACCACTATTCACTAAACTGTAGCCAGGTTGGCCTCCTTTATCTTCCCTGAAGCCAACAAATATGAGGGGGATCTTGCCTAGAAGGAAGCAGCAGGGATGAAGAGAGTGGAGAGATGAAGCCATCTCACTGACATCAACAAGACCCTGGATCAAATTTTTCCTGAAGTCCACTTTATCACTGGACTTTGCAGTAAGGGCTCATTCCTTTCTCCTTTCCATTCTTTCCTCCCCACCATCCACCCTCCCACCCAGCCATTTGCGGGTAAGTTGAGATCTTGGTCTGTAAGGAAGAGCTGTTATCACTTTATTGACCATTCCCAGAGGCTTTCAGAGAAAAGTTACAGCCAAAAGCTAATATTCCAGTTAAGCTGTCTTTATAGAGATCTTCATTCTAGTCTGGGTCCAGCAAAAGTTGAAGAAGAAAAGCTACTCTTGATATATCCTTGGAAAATCCCTATTTTCTAGTATTCAAGGAACAATCAAACACGGCCTTTCTGGAATTTAATGTTGCAGTAGTTTTCTCACTCAGTTCGAAATACGTTTTGAAAGGCTACACACATTTTCCTTCTTCACCATCCTTGGATATTCACTTTTACTTAACTCAGTGATATATAACAGTCACGAAGCACCCCCATTCAACTTAGATTTCCATTCCACATCGCTTCATGTAACTAACTCCTCCACTGGCCAAAATCATCGGTAAGACAATTTCTTTCTTTCTTTTTTTTTTTTTTAATGACCTACCAAACATTCTAGTAAATTCTAAATCCTTGCCACATTCTCTTAATTCAAAAGGCAGCAAAATAAGTCAGGAAAAAAGATGAAGTTCATCATGTTCAATAATAAAGACCTTCTAGCTTGCAAAGTTGCTTACACCTACGTTATCGCTTAAATTCTAACAGCAGTGCTGCAGTCCTGAAATGCACGCAGTATGAAGATCGTCCTGGTTTTATAGCTGAGGAGAGAGGAAAAGGGAACAAACATCTCAGAGCTCTTTGCCGAGCATCCCCACATAAGAAGCCTCGATATGTCACCTCCCCTAATCATCTCCCAAAGTGAAGTGTCTTCACCAAGTCACACGGTCGTTGCCAGAGGCAGGGCACAAACCTCATCGGCAGAGCCCTCTCTCTGCTGCAGTTTGCCTCTTCAACTCAACACGCATGGAAGCCTCTTGTCTACACAAGGCTTCGGGCTGAAAATGATGGATTCTTCAGAACCTCATTACCGCCTTTTTTTTTTCATGGCTGCCCACAGACTCCTCTGATTTGTGTCTTTGACTTAATGCGATTGGTACCAAATCTAACACTTCATTATTTTCAAATGACAGAACCATCAGCTCTTAAGACAGTGTAGTTGGGACACCGTAAGCAGTTCTTAAATTACTTGGGAGTTCCGGTCATGGTGCAGTGGAAACCAATCTGACTAGTATCCATGAGGATGCAGGTTCGATCCCTGGCCTCGCTCAGTGGGTTAAGGATCTGGTGTTGCTGTGAGCTGTGGTGTAGGTCACAGACGTGGCTTGGATAGGGAGTTGCTGTGGCTGTGGTGTAGACCAGCGGCTACAGCTCTGATTCGACCCCTAGCCTGGGAACCTCCACATACGGCAGGTGTGGGCCTAAAAAGACAAAAGACAAAAAATAAAATAAAATTACTTATTAAGAGCAGACCTTCCCATTGGAACGCTTTCATTTTATAGCCATGGGCACAGATCCTATTTTGGTTTCCATCTTTTGTAAGACAGAAGCGTTTTTCTGGGGATGCAAATACGGCACCTCACGTTAAACCAAAACATCTCCTTAGAGACAGAGATGCTTGTAGGATGTAAGTGTGATCTAAGCATCTTAGGATGGAGTCTGAGATCCAAAGTGAGATTTATTAATTAAAAGGCAAAATGCTCATACAGGGCTTATCTGTCAAGCCCTATGTGCTCTACAAATATTTAATCACTTATATTATTAGGGTCATTATCTCAGCTGTTGTTCCCAGTTGAAAGCAAGAAAAGTAATCCTGTAATAAAAGAGCTTATTAAAGAAATATTGAGTGTTCACAGTGGGGTTGGGAGGGCTGGAGAACTCGGCTAAAGGTTAAGCATCCTGGAAACTGCCAAAGCCACACCAGCCACTGGCCTCATAGGGGACCACCATGGTTGAGGCTGCCCCCATCCTGCCCTCACATCATCCCCTGGGCCATCAGGAGCTCAGTCTTGCAGCCACCAGAGAACCACCACTGCTACATGGCTGCTTCCTCTTGAGAGGGCGAGGCATGGAACACAAAAACCTCTGCACGGAACCTGTGCCCTGATGTTGCTCCCCGCCCAAAATATCAAAAACTGTGCCTGGAGTTCCTGTTGCGGCCCAGTGGGTTAAGAACCTGACTAGTATCCATGAGGATGCAGGTTCCATCCCTGGCCTCACCTAGTGGGTTAAGGATCCAGCTGTTAACACAAGCTGCCGCTGTCGGTCACAGATGTGGCTCGAATCTGGCGTGGCTATGGTGTAGGCCAGCAGATGCATCTCCAATTCACCCCCTAGTCTGGGAACTTCCATATGCCGCAGGTGCAGCTCTTAAAAAAAAAAAAAAAGTGGCTGATGGGCAGCTTCTGGTCACTTGCTGGTGTCGCAGCAGCAAAGCAGCCTGAGTGAACTTGAGTTCTGATTGCTAAGCTCAGGAATGCCCCTCTAAAGCAGGCCTATCCCTGTGACATAGGACATGGCCCCTGCAAGTTCATAAGGACCTCTAAGTCAAAGTTCTACTGCCTCTAACTTCCAGTAAGCAGCCCATTTCAGAGGAATGTGTGACCAAGGCACACTTGACTTTGTGATATCAATTCATTAAACGGTATTTAATTCCACCCTATTTAGATCATTTTCTGGAATCCCACAACTGTACAGGGTCTTGGAGCTCAGACTTTTTTAGCTACACTCGCTTCCCAGGTGATGGGAATCAATCTGGTGGCTTTAAATAGCTTTATACAAGTGACTCAGAACTTACATCTCCAGCCCCCCAACCCCGAATGCCAGCCTCATATTTCCAACCGTCTGCTCTGATGTCTTAAAAGATCGCCAACCCAAAGAGTCCAAAACCAAACTCAGGTTCATCCCCTCTCTACACATACCACTTTCTTTCACCCAGATGCTCAAGCCACAAGCCTGGGAGGCAGGTTAGATGTCACTCTTTTTCTTACTCCCCCCATCCATTCAACAGGAAAATTGATGGAGTTTACCTTCCACGTATATTCCAGACTCTCCCCTTCTCCTGCCTCCTTTGCTATCACCCTCCTCTCACCCAATTACCTCTTGCCTGCTCTTCCTACCAGGGCTGGCATCACACATGTGTGAGCAGGGCACTTGCATGGGGCTGCATGTTGAAGGTGTCCCCATGCTTGGAACTGACCATTCAGTGAAGGTAGCCTTGAAATTCATAATAAGTTTATCTTGAATTTGTGCTTCCTAAGTGAAGCCCAGTGGGACAAGTCTGCATGCCCCTTGGGGTCTGGAGCCTCAGGGGTGGCTATGTGTCTCGCTCTCTCATGGTTTGGGTCAAGTTCTTGGCTACCCCTCTTCCGATCACTGCCCCTGCCGCCAAGAACCACTGCCACCCAGCAGGGCCCCAGGCAACTGTGTTTGTCTGCATTCACCCCAGTGTGTCCCCCTACCTGATGGAACATAACAGCATATAGCGAACACAGGGAGAGGCCAAGAGGGAGACCATGGAAGCAAAGCTTTTTCTCTGCTTTTCAAATAAGCCTTTCATTTTATTTTTATTTTTTGCTTTATTTTTTTTTCCCGGGCTGCACCCGTGGCATATGGAGGTTCCAAGGCTAGGGGTCGAATCAGAGCTACAGCCGCCAGCCTACACCATAGCCACAGCAACACCAGATCTGGGCCATGTCTGCAACCTACACCACAGCTCACGGCGATGCTGGATCCTTAACCCACTGAGCGAGGCCAGGGATCGAACCCACAACCTCATGGTTCCCAGCTGGATTCATTTCCGCTGCGCCGTGACACGAACTCCAAGCCTTTCATTTTACATCTGCCCCACAAGCTACCTAGCTGGTCCTGCTTCCTGCTTCTTTCTTTGCCTTATACCCCAGCTATTCTCAGCCAGAGCAGTTCTTTTAAATCTAAGTCTTATCTCACTGTCTATCTGCTCAGAACTCTTAACAATACAATATACCAAGCAAGGGCTGGCTGCCCGATGTATGTAGAAGCCAGCTCTGTCGTCTGGCTTTTGAGAAATGAAAGAGCTTTGTTGCAAGAATGACTGACAAGGAGACAGGAGACAGGACTGCAATGTGTCTCCCAGATCCAGGGCTAGAGGTGAATTTAAGGGATTAGGGAAATTTCAAACTCGGACGTTGATGGGCTAGTCTCCCATCATTCATGTAAGCTCCTTGTGCTGCTGGAAGCCAGGTCCTCCTTCCAGAAGGACCTCTCACTTTGTAAAGGGCTCCTGTGGCAACACTGCTGTTCTCTAAGTTCTGTAGACTGAAGATTCTTGGGTCCAGGCTCATCCTGGAGGCGAGTGTTCCTGTCTTGCACATGCGCAGTGCTGCCTCTGTTAAAAAAACAAAACCCCCAGTTTACTTCATCAACAACTTGTTTTTAAGGATGCAAACCCCGTTTAAGCTGGTCCCTGTTTTAATGTGTTCTTTTGATACCTTCCCAATTCTTTCAGAGCAAAATGAGCTCCTCCTGCGTCCCACGAGGCTGGAGGCCCAGCTCCACCTGCCACATCTACACCTATCTCCGCTCCAGACACCCTGCTCCCCACCTGGCTCGCTCAGCCTCCACGCTACTCCTCAAACACCGCAGGTACGCGCCCTCGGGGACTTGGCCCTTCCGTCTCCCTGCAAAGCCCTCTTGGCTTTGCTCCTTCACTTTCTTCGTGTCTCTGCCCAGTGAATCCTTTCTTCCCAGCCACCCTTCTCAAACGGGCAACTCCGATCCGTCACCGTATTCCTGATCCCCTCCCTGCTTTCTTTTGGGAGCAGTACTCATCACCATCGAACAGACTCTATGTTTGATTTTCCAGCTCCCTCCCCAGAATGTAAGCTCCCTGAAGCCAGGGACTCTGTCTCTGTTCAATGCTCCATCACCAGCACCAAAAATGGTGGCCAGCACATACGGGGGGGTGGGGGGTGGGGGGGGTGGAGATCCATGGTTTGGGGGACCTGAAACTTACAGCTTATTAGACTTGGGGGAAGGGGAGCTCTTGAGAAAAAAGGCACAAGACTGCAAATAAAAATTAGATATGGACTGTATCATTGTCAACATTCTGGTTTTGATATTCCACTATGCTCTTGTAAGACATTGCCTTGGGGGAAACAAGGAAATACAGAATCTATGTATTTACATCATTTCTGCCTATACATAAAGGAAACAGAGGCTCTCTTTGCTGTTTTTTTTACAACTGCAGGTGAATTGACAAGGATCTCAAAATTAAAATTTAATTAAAAACTAGATATGCAGGTAAACATGTGGAATGAGAAAAGATATCACAAAAAATCAAAATAATAAAAACCTGACAAATGCCACACATCCTAATATCTACAAAAATATTTCTATTAATCAACTCCCTAGCAAGCCTTTATGATGCTTTTCCCTGTATTTCTATGTGTACTTTGATCATCTCTTCATATAGGAGTGCTTTGTAATGCCACTTTCTACATAGACAATGGAAAAATATCAATTTCCCTCTAGATGTTGATTGAATTTCATTTAGAAAGGTTTCTTTAAACTTTGAACCTTATCTTTAGTCATGTCATGTAGTGTTATGGGATGGTTGTCAAATCTATGAAAATACCGATTTCTGGCATGTGTGGGCTTTTCAAGTTTTCTTATACACGGACTAACTTTAGATACTCTTTAAAAGACCAACCTTAACCAGTCTGTCATTGATGTCCTCAAGGAGTGAGTTAGTATGGGCTCTGTGTTATCTCTAACTGTGTCAATATTTTGCGTCCAATGAGCAAGACCTGAGTGAGAACCTGTGTGGACAGTGTTGAGTGCTGCCATTGCAGGGTCGAGCATGGGCATAGGGTGGCAATGGGCATAGGGTCCGGTTTGCGTACAGAGGGTTGTGTAAGAAAGAAGACAGGGCGATAAGTTGAGGAAAGTGTGTTGGAACTAGAAAGGGAGGTAGGATTACCATCTCATGTCAGCAAGTATGGGAGATACGGGTGGCATCTAAGTTAAAGAATCCAAGGCCTTGACTGGCCACAAAGAAAGGGAAAGGCACGGAGTATCTATCATGTTAATATCATTAGCAGTAGAGTTGACCTCAAGCTTTGCCACTTGGCCCATCATAAACCTTGGGAGCAAGAACTTAGCGGCACACATAGACTTATCCCATTACACTGAAACCAGTTAAATCCCCAACTCAACCTCCTCCAAGGCAGGTCTCAAAATTCCTCGAAACTCCTTTCACCGAACCCAACACAAGAGGAAGCAATGTGACAGTAGGGAATGTTGAATAGAAAGCAACAGGCATCTTGACCAATCGTGGCTAAAATATGCTCCTTTTGCAAATTTTACAAAATCATTGTGAGCGTGTCAACACGTGGGCAGGGCCCCTCCCGGGGGCTTGGAAGGAGATAGAAAATGAGGGGCCCTAGAACTCAGGCATCTTTAGCTTCCCACTCAATCCGACTTTGTAGGCCCTTTCCAATGGTTGTCAGGTGATGGACAGATGTCAGGACTCGGACTTAAGGGCTGAGCATTAAGCAATGAGCATACGCTCCTTGTATGTGTACTTCGTAATTACACAAGTAATTTTAAAATAAAACAAGCAGAGACACAACAGCATAAATACTTAGCATCAGAAAATGGATGAAAATTGTGAAAAGCTGGGGTGAAAAATAACACCCCCTCAGTGAGCTATTGAATTACGAGCCTGATCCTTGCGACTGCACTTTGAACCACTATCTCCCAGGCGCCACGCCAGGGAACTTTAGTTTCACCAGAATCAAAAATAATGTGCTCAAAAAAACGTCCTTGAAAATAAAGAAGAAATCAAACCTTTATTTCAGAATTCATCATGTGATAAATGTACCTTGAGTAACTAAATAACAGGAAGAATGGCCGAACGCGTGTTTCCAATGGAGAAAGCCCCACCTGCCCTTCCTTAGCCCATTGAGGATTCAAATGAGCCTGAAACACCAGTCAGGTCTGAAGGTTCATCTGAAAGGAACTCCCGGCTTTGGCTAAAAATGATGCTTTTCTGGAGCTGCTAGGGATTAGGAAGGAATGGCTTAAGGACCACTCTGCCCCTGGAGGAGGTCAGTTTCCTGTGGCAGAGAGGGTATGAGACCTGCCCTCCATCTGCTCGGTTTCACTTAGGGACAGGAGGGAGATGGGCAGAAGGAGTTCCAGAAAAGTCACAGGCACACCCAATGAACTCGAACCTCTCCCAAGAGCTAAAACACGTGTGGAAATAAACCAGGACCAATTAGCCAAGAACAGGCAGAGGCTATTTATTCAGAGCTTGCAGCGGTGAGGGATGCAGTCAATGTCACTTGCGTTCAGCAGACACGGAAGCGGGCAGGGGAGGTGGAGGCTTCATCGGGGCGGAAATGGGGAAAGAAGCTTCCTGTGTCCTGCTCAGAGGCTGTTGGTCTGGGGAAGCTGGAAGTGGACCCACAAGAACTGGGGGGGGTGGGGGGCAGTCCGGTCTGATGAGTTAGGGGTGTGCATTTGGCTTTCTCTAGTCCCAAGTTGAAAGTAGAAAAAAAAAAAGTTGGGGCACCTGGAAGTTTAAATCAAGTCCTGGCTGTTTGGGGTAGATTAGCGTAGAAGGTATCATTTAGCTTCCTGGATTGTCATGAGAGAGAGCAATCTGTCTTTCTGCAAGTCCGACAACAGCCTGGCTTCCCAGGCTGTTTGTGATAGACCAGGGGGGGCTGGCTTCCGGCTGTGGGTCAGAGTTCTGTTTGTGCATGTGGCCCGGCCGCTGTCCACTCCTCAACTCCATCTCTCCCATACCAGTTGGCATCAAAGCAGCTTTCTGAACGGGCACATTCCCACAGATACAGAGAAGGGCGAGAGGGTGTGGGCACTGGCGTGGGTGGGTTTTCCTGGAAAATAACTTAATAGCTCCAAGACGGGAGAACTTGTAAAGTTTAAGGGTGAAATCGAAGTACAAGGGCCAAACGGCACGAATCTCATCAGCAGTAATAGGCGTGTGGTTAAGTGCCCGCACACCAGGCTGGAGATTGCCCCTTCGATATTTTGAGAATAAGGCACGAAGAGGAGTCGGTTCATGCTAAGCCTTCTCCACTTTCTCTGATCTTGTCCCTCAGGAAAAAAGGTGGGGGTAGGATTGGGGGTGGGAGGGGTGTCACTGCAGTGGAGCCTGAGGTCACTTTCCTGGGCTTGATTCACAATCAGCAACCTACAGTCCCAGAAGTGACTCCAGATTGTTTTGCGTGCTTTACTTTTTTTTAAACTTGAGCCAATTATTTAAGGCATGACTCTTTCACATGAAAAACCCAGCGGGCAGCTTGTAAGCCTGGAATAAATTGCACCGGGGGTCCGTTTTCGGGCTCTGTTAGGTAAAACTGCCAACGTGCTCTGCTTGTTACAGAAGAAAAAAAGTTTGCAACATTCTGCTTTTCAGACACACAACCGAAGCTCAAAGGCGTTATGAAAGGCAGTCTTGTCTGACATTTTCGGTGTCTGTGGGCTCTGAGAGATGGAGGGAGGAGGGCTAGACACAGGAAATTAGCCCCAGATGCTAATAGAAGGACTGGCTCCCCTAACACCGGGCAGGCAGGAAGACCCCTCCCTAAGGTTGCAAAGACAGCTTTCTCTTCTTCCAGAAAGGGCCAGTCTGTTAGCCAAATCCTTGGCTCTCCTAAGAATAGCTGCGAGTACGCGTGGAAAGAGTAAGCATGTAGGGGGAAAAAACTCGACTGCCCAGATCTGCAGACTTGAAGCAAGGAAAGCTTCTCCCTTCAGCTTCACCACTTCCGTCTCCAGAATTGCATTCGGGCAGCCCTGTGTTGTGGGGTGAGGCAAACCCTTGATGCTGGGCGACTCCAATCCAAGTGCCTCGTAACAGTGAGCCAGGCCCTCAGTTTCCTGATTTGCAAACAGCAGAACCTCTGCTGCGCACAGCTACGACCGGGCACCTTCTTTCCCAGAGAGGAAAATAGCATACCAGGGCCAGAGCCACCATATCCTTCCACGGAATCCCTGGCCGTCTTGCACTTTTCTCTCAGGCAAGGGCCTGGGAGCTGGTTCGCCTGATGGCCCCCGGGAGGCCCCCTTGAGACGGCATCTAGAAAGGCGTGGATGTCTTGTTGAGTCTCTCATTTTCCACGAGGTCAGAACTGGAGCCAGCTGCTCCTAATGTCGAGGCTGGGAAAGGTAACACCTAAGGACCGGGTCAGGAGGGTCCTCTAACTGCGCTTTTTCTGGAAAGTACTGGAAAAAGCACGGAGGCTATGTACCAAACCCCAAAGGAGTCACTGAGAAAAAAACATGCACTATGAAATATAGGAATTCATTTGATTTCCAAATAGTTATGGAACACCTGGGATTTCAGAGAGGAAATTCTTCTGTCTGCCCTCAAGCAGCTTAGGGTCTAGAAATTCAATGTTCGGTCCATGCCCAAATCCTGTCAATTTTCCTTTCTCTCTTAGCATCTCCTGCTTCTCTTGAACGCCACCCCTATGAAGGTGACTCATTTTCATCGTCTCTCACCTGAATCTTTACAACAGCCTCCTAACTGCTCCTCTGTGTCTGCTCTTTCCCAAAGCGGAGTGACCTCTTCAAGGGCAAAGTCCGCCTTGAAAATCTTTGCGCAGTACCTACAGAATAAAAGTAAAATGTGTTAGGAGTTTCTGTCATGGCTCAGTGGTTAACAAATCCGATTAGGAACCACAAGGTTGCGGGTTCGATCCCTGGCATTGCTGTGAGCTGTGGTGTAGGTTGCAGACATGGCATGGATCCCGTGTTGCTGTGGCTCTGGCATAGGCTGGCGGCTACAGCTCCGATTCGACCCCTAGCCTTCGAACCTCCATATGCCATAGGAGCGGCCCAAGAAATGGCAAAAAGGCAAAAAAAAAAAGTAAAATGTGTTAAATGGCCTATTAGGCCCTGCCTGCTCTGGCCTCAACCTGCCTGAGGCCAACTGCAAAAAGCGGCCCAATTCTACACCCCTGCCTGAATCCAGGGCTCTGCAACGTGACTTTGCAACTCGCTCCATTAAGAAATGGTGTCCGTTCCCCTCTTGCATCCTCGCTGTGTCTTGCTCAGGCCAATAGAATGGCATGGAAGTGCTGGTGGTTTTCAGAAAGTAGAAGCCAGAAGCCTGGTTTAGTGTCTCAGATCCCCCGAGTGTTCAGTTTGTGTCCATGGACAGACGCATAATCTGTTTCCTCCACAGTAAAATAGGAATCATGGGTTACCTACCTCTGAGCACTATTCTAAAGAGTCAGTGAGAAAGCGTTCCTCTCCGTGGTTTAAAATACTTAAGAGAAAAGCTGAAGATTGTGCAACTATTTACAAATGGGGAGAGAAAACGTTGGAAGTCCAGGTTGGAATCAAAGAGACCAATGTCAAAGGCATAACTACAAACCCTTATTATACAAATTCTTTTTTTCACTCAGCTGAAAACCCCTTTGCTTCATTAAGTTACCAACTACTCACCGTGTTTATCTACTTCACACCATCAAGGCAGATGGCAAAAGATCAGTGTAGATGCTCCCTTTAATAAGCCTTCACTTAACCAACTGGCAGAATTAACTACCACTCTCCAAGTTTAATTTTCCAAGTTAGACTGATAACCAGCGCCTTAGCTGTTCAGCTCTATTATGTGATCCTCGGTTATGCATAAACCTTTCCGCTCGCACCAACTCATTATCTGTTTTTCAAGATATGGTTATTTTTATTTCCCAGCCTGTTTATAAGTACGTATTGCAATTAAACGATGCAATTAAATATTATGAAAGTCAAAAGATGTTTTAAGTATAAAAATATTTCTGTGGATCTAAATTGAATACTGTAGAAAGTACGAGTGGAAAAGAAGATTGATATCGAATGTGCTGTGGGTGAAATAAGAGTATTGAACTAAGAAAAATCCTTAACTCTAGAAGATTGAGACACTCAAATTGATTTGGGAATTTTTCGCTTCTCAATTCCACTTCAGAGAAACTGAGCTAGAAAATGTAAATAATGCAAGATGAATTTAATTTATAACCGGGAACTCCAACATGCAGATTCAGACTCGAAGAGTGAGTTCTGGCATTACATCAAGAGATCGGGAAAGAATCCACACTTACCTGTTTCAAGTTAAAATGGATGGTAATTTCCCCTTTTGGCTAAAATAGATGAATAAGAATTTCAAGAATGTCCTATCTGAAAACCGAACACAACATAGGGAACAGCCCTGCCGTTAACGACAGTAACACCATTGCTGGCTGCCTTTCATTATGAATAAACCCTAAACTGCTCTTTCATCTTTATGTCACTAGTTCAATGGTCAAATTTCCAAAGAAGACCAAAGAATTAAGCCCAAGCCCTGTGATCACCCACCAGCCATCAGGTGGTGGGAAAAGGAAATCTCTGGTTATTTTGGCTTTTATAGTGGGAGGTAAAGCCAACACTCTCAAAGGGAGCCTCTCCCCAAATAGTTCAGAGCTTTGTATGCGGGGCAGCCAAACAGTGACAGGTGTCCATTATGGCGACTGGCTACACATTTTAAAAAATCTTTAAACATAATATTAATCTCTTTATGGCCCACAATAACTCTGATAAGGATTCAAGTTCTTCTTTCTTAATCACCCGTTTATTTCATTTATTTTTCTAAGATTTTTTTTTGCATTGCAACAGCTCTGAAAATGCTGTCTTACACTTACTGAAAATTATCCATCAATCTGTTAAAACTGATGTCTTACAATTAAAACTGCTAACTTTTTAAAGAGGTACATAAAAAGATCTTACAAATGACAGCAACTGAGGTTCAGTGAAATCTGGCAATATCTTTTCTCCCCTATCATGCAACTTATCCCACTGAATTGTCTTTGTCCCCCAGCAGGCTAAGTTCTACTTGTCTTAAACTCAGTGCTAAGCAGACAATCCAAAATACATTTATTGAATAAGTGAGTAATGTGCAGAATGAGGATAAAGCTGCTGCATGAACTTCTGTACCGTTTCAAGTTCATGGGTCTCTGAGGTTTAAATAAATACCTGCAGAGGTTTGTTTTTTCAACATTTGCAATCTCCAGTGTCTGACTTATTCAACAGTTACTGAACTCTAAGTTGATCCCAGGGATGGTGCTCAGTGCCTTCTGTGAATTATCTCATTTAATTATCACGAGGGTCCTCAGTGAGTGCACTGAGCCTCAGATTTAATAAATTACCAAAGGTCACACACAGCTACGAGTAGGGGAGCCATGAGTTGAATGTTGACAGTCTAAATGCCCAGTTTATGCTCTGAACTGCTCTTCTATTGTCGGACTATATAGACGCTCTACTACTTACAGACTCTCCTCAGAGTTAAGGGTATTAGCAGGAGCCTCAACCTGAGTCTAAGCTGTGTCCGCACTTGAATTATGTCACGTTTGCAGTGCTGGTTGGATGGGTCCATCGAGAGTCCACCTAGAAGAGTTCTCACTGAAAATCAGCACACAAGTTCAGAATGGTGAAAATGATCCAAAGTTGAGGGCAAGTGCAATTCCGTGTATAGCATGATTTGCATCATTCAATTTTCCTTTATCTGCGCTCAGAGATTCCCGCTGGGGTCCTAGTATTGGTATGGGAGAGGGGAGCTGGCACTGGTACCACATTGACATCAGGCAGTCCTTGCAGGGACACTGTAGGCACAGGTGGTTGTGGAAGTCTCAGGGGATCACAGATAAAGAGGGAAACCTGGGAGATCTTGGGAGACCACTGTATGTTTAGGAAAACTGTCGGACCAAGGCAAGCTTGCTTAACCGGCAGAGGTGCGAGAATTGCCTCAGGTCATTGGGCAGGGGGATGGGATGAGGCCTGCATTTAGATTCAGACCGAGGGCAAGAGTTTGAAGACTGCCTTTCAGCTGATTTGAATACTCACCTTACTTGGATACTAAGGAGGAGCTACTACTCCGGGAAAGAGGCAGGACTTTCCAACCCCATTGCCCCTTGGATGACAGAACTGTGGCCCACCGGATCCTCGGGCAGTTTCTGTGCCTGCCCGCTTGCATCTCTCACAAACGTCCTACCTTAGTCTGATTCTTGCCTATCACTTTGTCTCTCGCTGAATTCCTTCTGCGCGGAGGCATAAAGAACCTGAACCTCAGTGAGTCCAGACACAGGGTGAATAATTCTAATTTAAAACCATGGGTTTAAGTCCCAATCTGGCTTTAGGCTGGGTTCGAGTCCCAGTCGGGTTTTGGCTGGGTTCAAGTGCCAGCATGTGGGTTCAAGTGCCCATCTGTGTTCTGGCTGGGTGCAGGCCGTTAGTGCTGTCAGTTTCAGTACCATCATCTTTGGCCCAGGAAGAAGCAACATCAGCTCGTGGTTGACAGCCTGGGCAGCAGCCGTCACTTTGGGGGAAGGCATCAGGTGACCTGATCATCATCTGTAGCATCACAACCCGGGGGAAATGGCAGGAGTCATGGTGCAGTGAAGGGTGTCATTGGAGGTGCCCACTGCAGACCATTGCTGACAGGCTCCAAGGACAATTTGAGAAGAACCTGGGTGGGCCTGGAAGAACCACTGGAACACCATTGCTTTGTAAGCCTTGTTTTCAGTCTCAAGCTGTGTAGACTGAGCAATGTGAGTCAACTTCAGCCCCTCCCAAGACACACAAAACCAGTCAGAGCTTGGAAAGTGAACTAGAAAACAAAGAACAAAGCAGTCTTATTCGAGAGCAAGGGAAATAATCAGTAGACTGACAAAGATAGTTTAAAGAGAAGGCAGGTGTCATGGATGGAGCAGTAAACCGGAAGTCGGGAGATCTGGAGGCTAGTCCTTGCCCAAATGTTCTGTGTCATTGAGAGGCAGGCAATTCACTTCCCTGAGCCTGCTTCCTTACTGCCTGAGAGAACTGGGCTAGACAGATGACCAAACTCTCACTTCCATCACGCTCACAAATGCTGTGATTCTGCAAGCACTGGTTTGTATCTTCTAATACCCACCTGGCATTTAAAATAGATTTGCAGGGGATTCAGTCAACATGGGACCTGCATAACAACAGAACTGAGTGGCTTTCTGGGCTCTGGAAATCACAGCAGTAAAGCAAAAGGAAAGCTGAATGTGCAGTGAACTGGTATACCCCAGCAGGTTTAGGCAGGGTGAATAGGCTCCATTTTTGTTTTGTTTGTTTTGTTTTGTTTTTTTAATACATTATTTATTTTCTTCCAGTTTTACTAAGATATAATTGACATATGGCACTGTGTAAGTGTGAGGTGTATAGCATGATGACTTGATTGACATACATCCTGAAGTGATTATCACAATAAGTTTAGAAAACATCCATCATTCTCATATAGGCACAAAATTAAAGAGACAGGAAAAAGTTTTTTTTTTTTTTTTCTTGTGATGAGAACTCTCGGGATTGACTACGCTCAACAACTTTCATCTATAACACATAGTGGGTTAATGATATTTGTCATGTTGTACATTAGATCCCTACCTGGTGCTTAATTAATGATACTTCTAAAGCCACAGAAAACACCAAACTGAAAATCTTCCTGAGGAGGACTGTGTTCCCAAAGTATCTTCCTTACGGGCCGTCACTGTGCTCAACATTCTCTTTGGATGCAGGTTGAGTCCTGGCACTGTGGTTTCTGGCATGTTGCTTAACTTGTGTGAGCTCCCATTTTCTCATCTGTGAAAGGGGCAGTAATAATAGTATTTCATATTAATAACAGTACAGAGGGTTGTTGTGATGATTAAATGAACAGTTAGGTAGAGGGTTAGCTTAGTGCCTGGAAATTAATAAAGACTCAGTAAGTGTTAGCATCACCAGTCCTCATGGGCTCCATTAGAAAACAGAGTTTCCATGGACTGTCTTTTACACCCTAGTATAAATTGTTCATCACATGCTCGTCAGACTAGCGACAGGCTTGACTCCCTTCAGTGTCTTTCAGGAAGTCAAGTCCCCAGAGGCTCCATTTTTGGAAGTTAATAAGTGCCCCTGGCTAAGCATGTTTTTGGTCAAGCTAATTGCACATGAGGGAAAATCAGAAGAGAGTGTATATTTCTTAGCTCATAGCCACAGAGTGCTTACAGATGAATTTAGTGGCCACAGGTAAAATTACATTTACAAGGACTCCCATTGGAAAGCAATGCTTTCATAGCTTAGTACCTGATTAACATCTAATTAAACTTCCTCTAACTTTTCTTCCATGAATATTCATTGCATTATTACCTCACAAAGTTGGATGGGAAGTTGATTTTCATTAGGTGGCTGTCACAGGGCTCTCTGGGCTCAGCACAGGCTTCTCTCTGTGCATTGGCACTGCATATGACAGCTAAGGTGCCTTCTGTACCTCTCCCTCCCGGTATCCATCACTTACCAGTCAAACTAGACCACTCCATGTGCAAAACACACCCTGGGCTTTCCTACCTCATGCCATTCCTCCTGCCCTGACTCCCTCCTTACCCCTCACTACCCTCTGCTTCTCTAATCTTAACCTACTTTTTGTACCTTAGTTCAGTATTCCCCAGTCATCTATACAATAATGCAATTCTGACAGATCTTGACAGTGTTTCTTATAGATGGTGATTCTGAAACTTGGGTGAAGAGTATAAATAGCCAAGACAACTATAAGGAAGAATGAGATAGCAGAACTGCCATTCCAGATATAATGACATGTATAAAGCACATAGAAGGCAGTGAGGGATTGGTTCAGGGATAAGCAAACCAATAGAAGAGAAGAGAAACAGACTTGGGAAACTAGATGAATGAAAGAGATGGCACTGGAGACTGAAGGACTTTTATTTTAAAAAATGGTGCAGAGATAATAGGGTACCCACATGGAAAAAATTAGATAATTCCCCCTATATGGAAATTTCACTGTGAATTAAGACATGTATAAAAGAATAACCATTTTTTTAAAGAAAAACTACATGGTTTTTAATGCTCATGACAATCCTTGGGAGTGGGTATTATTGCCCTGCTCTTAGTGGAGAGTGAGCACAAGTGAAGTAATTTACTCATGGTCAAACTGCCAACAAATGACTGGGTTACAATCCCCAAATGTATCCCAAAGCTTTAATTTGTCCACCAGGCCATATTTCCTCCCCCTCTTCTCAGTATTCTATTATTTGATTTTAAAAAGTGAATTTGGGTAAGCAGTATTCTCTTATTTATCTAGCTTCCTACCTACCCATTTTTGTCTTCTGGTTGTATGTACCTCATCTGTTTATCTTCTTGAAGTTAGTGACCAGGTCTTGGTTTGCAGAATTTCTGCCAGGAGTCTGACATGGGTCTTGGTAATAGATCTTCCTGACATATTAATGATCACCTTTATCATCCAAAAGTTACATCTAAAAAGTTAGCAGGAATAGGAAAAAAAAATTTTATGTTTTTCAATCCTTCCTATTCTATCATATGATCGATACCTTGGAGAATAATTTGAAGAAATTATATTGGAAAAGGCTGATCCAGAGAAGTATTTGTAACAAAGTTCCCCAAGCTTCCACACAGACAAAACCAGAAGTGCTCTGCTCAGTTCTCCCACACCCATCCTCCCATCAGACTTTGATCTAAGTTAGAAATAGAAGGGCTTTTTCACCTCTGACATCTTTTCTTTCTCATGCTGATTAAGGTACAGGTTTGGATGTGGTGGTAAAATTCAAATTAATAGTGATTTAAACAAGAGAGATACTTGTTTCTCTTTCACACAACGATATAAGCATAAACAATCCAGGAATGATATATTGGCCATAGGTATTGGGATTCCATGCTCCTTCTCTCTTTTTAATCTGCCATCCTCAACATCAGCTTCTACCTCACAGACAAAGAAGGCTGCACCAGTTCCTGCCATCACGTTCACAGTCCAACCAGCATTGAGAACAAGAAAATGGGTAGACAGTATACAGCTATGTGCCCATTAAACTTGGGAGGATCTAGTAGTAGAGGAAGAGTAGGGAAATTGTTAGGGAACAGCAAATCTTATCACATTCAAGGAAGTCATTCAGATATAGGTAAGTCTACTTTTGTCATGCTTTCCTTCTCTGTCTCTCAAAAAGTTGATCTCTTTGTCCAGCACTTGAAGCACCCATAGTTTAAAGGGAAACACAGAGATGTAAATTAAAAATAGCAGTGTAGCATGGAGAATGCTGTTAACATACAGAGGAAGGAACAATGAATCCAACTTGGAATGGGGTGATCAGAGGGCAGTTCTGGCAAAGGAAACAGCTTGTTCCAAACCCAGGGGGAGTGAGAACATGTGGTGGGATCTATGAGCTACAAGGGGTGCCCCTGAAACTGGAGGCAAACAGGAAGAAGGAGAGTAGCAGGAAGTGAGGCTGGGGATGGAGGCTTGGAGTCAAACCAGGGAGGGCAGGCAGCCACACTGAGAAACCTGGACTTCATCTTCTGTAGGGACCAAGAGTGGATTTTCAAGGGTAAAGGAGGCGTAACAGGTAGGGTGACCAACTGTCCCATCTTGCCTGGGGCTGTCCTATTTTAAAACCGAAAATCCTACAACCCAGAAAACTTCTCCATCCCAGTCAAAGTGGGATGACTGGTCACTCCAGCAGGGACCACATGGAGCAAGAGCGTAAAAACTTTCTGAGATGCACACATAAGCTAAGTAGCCATTGCAAGAGCACAGGTGAGAAAACACAGAATGCTGATCCATGGCAACAGGATGGAGAGGAGACAGCCTCTACTGTCATTTAGAGGAAGAATCCACTTAATGGCATCAACTTAATGGCATGTGACTCCGTGGAGAGAGATGAATGGCAGGAAGGCCAGAGCCAGGCAAGGCTGTGAAAAGATGCTAT
This sequence comes from Sus scrofa, assembly GCF_054392235.1. Classification (NCBI taxonomy): domain Eukaryota; kingdom Metazoa; phylum Chordata; class Mammalia; order Artiodactyla; family Suidae; genus Sus; species Sus scrofa. The sequence continues at coordinate 74,047,212 of NC_139393.1, forward strand.
TATCAGACAGAAGGCAAGTTCAGACTTGGCCAGGCTGAGGCGAGAGTCTATGAACAATACTCAAGGGATGATTTTCCCAGGCATTTGTTCGTATTACCCTGGAGCTCAGAAGATAGACGGAGAATGGGTGGAAGACCTATCAGTACCTGGTACCGAGCCTGTGAACATTCTGTTGACTGTGGTTGATGGTTGAGTTGCCATCATCAGTGCATACAGGACACGCAGTTCTTTGTACACAATAAACACTCAAGAAGGATGTGGTAATTGATTGATTCATTCCTTAGCTCAGCACACCAGAGTCATCCACCTTCAAACGACCTTCTTTTACTCATTAGTTCACTTATTACTTGTTAAATATAAAAGCCTTTTTAGAAGAGAAAATGTTCTTCTAGTAGCTTACTGGATTTTCTATTACTTGATTCAAGAAAGGGACACAGTGTCCTACATGTGGGTAACTTCTAGATCTTGCATAAATTCTGATTCAAATCAAAATCCCTGTATTTTGACAGCTTCAAAAAACATTACTTTTCCTAAAGACAAGGGGATTATATTTTAAAGAACTAGGTTGAAATATTATTTTTAAACTGAGCCAAGAAGAGAAGAAAGCTAGAGTTTTCGCTATCATCATCATCACGGGTAGTTTGGGAGAAATTGCTTAGAGAAGAACAAGGGCAAATGTAGAATTGGGAATGGGAAACATTTTCTCCTTTTCACTCCATTTATAAAGTAAATGGGAGGAGTTCCCGTCGTGGCACAGTGGTTAACGAATCCGACTAGAAACCATGAGGTTGTGGGTTCAATCCCTGGCCTTGCTCAGTGGGTTAAGGATCTGGCATTGCCGTGAGCTGTGGTGTAGGTTCCAGACATGGCTCGGATCCCGCGTTGCTGTGGCTCTGGCGTAGGTGGCTACGGCTCTGATTAGACCTCTAGCCTGGGAACTTCCATATGCCGTGGGAGCGGCCCTAGAAAAGGCAAAAAGACCAAAAAAAAAAAAAAAAAAGTAAATGGGAAAAAGCTAGTCAATTACTGGTAAGGAAAAAGAGCTAATAAGTTTGTGCTTTTTTATTTTTTTCCTGAAAGCAGTAAACTTAATAGCTGATCAGACACTGTGTTAAACAAAAACTCAAACTTATTAAATGTTTTAATTTTATTACATGATTGATATAAAATGTCAGCGATCAAAAATACAATAAAGATTAAGACCAAAAAAAGGGAAGAAAGAGCAGATGAAAATTTCTAGTACCCCCTCCTCCATACCTGACCCAGAATCACACTTTCCTCTGGCCCTAGATGAAAACCATTAAAACAGCAACCTCAGACATGAATCTAGAGGACCAGACACATCAGGGGTAGGCCATGCACCATAGTCCCAAGTCCCTAACACTCTGTCATCTTTTTCAAGTAAGTCGTGTAATTGGTGGTTTGGAAAAGGAGCCCAGAGGGTGGGAGAGAATGTATGTCTTTCTCCCCCGCGATGCTTTCCTCCAAAAGCTGACTTAGGAACAACCAAACTCAGAGAGCCGAGACGTTCTCCAATTTCTTTGGGGATAAAGACAATAATGGAACAAGAGACATGGGACAGGAAAAGCTCAGAGAAGGGTTTTCCCCTCCTGCTTTCTGAGGGTAGCAGGGCTTTCCCAAAGAAGATGCTCGTTGTGGAGGTGAGCTCTGGGAAAGGGAAGAAGCTTTTCCCCTCATGTACATGGGGGAGGAGCTGCAGATGCCTGAGGGAACTGAGAAGGTGCCAACTGGCCTCAGCAGGGCAGGTGCCTGGGGAAGAGAGAGCCATGATCAGGAGATGCACTGGGCCGCTCCTGTCCATCCCCGAGGTTGGCACATGTTGTCGGTACATCCTAACTGCCGCCCCCCCACCCGGCATCAAGCACTCCAGATGTGGGGGCCAGGACCTGCAGTGAGGAGTGGTCCTCTGCCAAATGCCACCGTTGCATCTGAGACTTGATGGCTCTTGTATTTGCACCCAGGAGGAGCACCAGAGGACCCATTATGGGACTTTAGTTTGTGGGGGAAAGAATACTGATGGATTGGCAGCAGTGAGAAAAAGAGAGAGGAGGCTGGAAGGGAGAAATGGAAGAAAAAGAAAACTCTGCTGGAAGACAAGGAAATGCACAAGGCGAGGGCTGTGGACTGGGAGCAAAAAAGAGGAGAAAGGAAAAAGGAGGCTAATCTGGGCTTTAGAGGAGAAGAAGGAGTGGAGAGAGTGATGGAAACCTAGATATCTATTCCTTTGCCCTGTACTTGGCATCATGCTCTCCAAACTAGTATTCTGCACCTTTATTCACAAAGGTGAATCAGAAATATTGAAGTATGGCAGAATAACAGCTTCAGCAGCTCCTCTTAAAGAGTTGCTACTTTTTCCTCTGTAGATGATCAGTATCCTGTAAACAAAGGTGAATAAAAACCAAGAGGCTGTCGTAAACCCCACAATGGCCCCGTGAGCATTCTCAGGTTTAATGCAAGGGAGACCCGATTGCTGTGACCATTTGTTAAAAAGACATGCAGAGTAGAGCAAGCTCGTCCTGGTTCACTGGAGACCAATGTTACTCCCCAGTGGAAACCTCCCAGCTCTCCCCCTGCACATGGCACAATATGTGACTGTCCTGTGGTCCTACTAAACCCAGCCACAGAAATCTCGGCAGGCTCCCAACCTGCTGATTACATTGCAACTACAGCGATGCAAATGTCATTGCTATTTTCAGCACCCTGCTAATGAATTATATTTAACTACATTAAAAAATAATGAGCTGGAAAGGCTACAATTATGATATTTAAAATATAAATTGTACCCAACGGATATTAAATGTGGGCTTTGCATTTTTCCCTTGCCTTCGGAACCTAACAAATATTCTTTTATCCTCGGAAAGAAAATGGGCAAACTGACTGATGAAATAGCTCACTCCAAGCAATTAAAACTTTCCATTAGCATATGGAAGGATGTATGAATTGTTCCAAGACACTTGTCTTTAACAAGGTTGTATTAACATCAGCCAACTGGAGTTCAGGAGTTAAATGAGATTGGCAGTGAAGGGATTAAGAAGTTATGAAAGAAATGTTTTTCCAATAAGGTGGTAAGAGCCCAGTTTATCCTGAAATTACATACATATATATGTATGTATTTACATATACATGTGTGTGTGTGTTGTACAGTATTCTTCATCTCATCCCAGCAAAGGCAGGTTTACCATTAGAGTAATTGTCTCGGCTCAGGCTGCCATAAAATGCCCTAAATTGGGTGGTTTAAACCACAGATATTTATTTCTCACCATTTTGGAGGTTGTGAAGTCCAAGATCCAGGGAGCTGGCCAAGTTGGTTCCTGGTAAGATCCCTTATCTGGGTGTGCAAACGGCTACCTTCTTTCTGTGCCTTGGGATGGAAGAGGAGGAAAAGGGTGGAGAGAGGCAGAGAGAAAAATCTTCCTCTTCTTCTAAGGTCACCAGCCCTATTGGATTAGGGCTCTGGCCTATGACTGCATTTAAATTTAATTATCTCCAAAAGGCCCCATCTCCAAATAGAGTTACACTGGGGGTTTGAGCTTCAACATAGGAATCTGGGGGCACAAGTCATACCATAATAATAATGAAGCTTAAGTTCCAGGGCTTTTTCTTGCACATGTCCCTTTTTAGGTCTCTGACCACATTTGTGTTTGTAGTTTGGTATTTTTTTTTCCCTTAAAGAGCATACCACAAGTTGTATAAGCATCAGGAACCTCCAGATCCTGGAGCTTCCTTACATCTCAAATCACAAAAGTATTCAAGATACATGTATATAGTAGACCATATACTGGGGCTATGTTATCAAGTGCAATATTCAATATACACCAAGATACTGAGTGAAACTTTTTTCTGTTATCTGAAAGTTGCTATTAAGGCCCAAGGCTAAGAACAAAATGGACTAATTATCCTCCAGGCTGGAAGTGGAGCACCCATGTAGACCCAGCTTCCTCTCCCAACACTGCCTCCCCTGGGCAACTAAGAGAAAGGGCAGAGAGGAAGAGGAGGGGGTGACTTCTAGGCAAATTTGAGGGAGATGGAGGGGGCAGATGTGGGGAGAGTAGAGGAAACAGTTACCCAGGTGCCTTCTGCTCTCCCGCCTTCTGTGTGGCATGTGAGTTTCCTTTCAGTCAAGTAGGTATTCTGGAAACTACCTTGGCTTCTGCACCGTGCCAAGCCCCTAAAACCTTCCAAAGGGCCCACACCTGTGCCTCGGAGCAGAGCCAACACACGGGTACCTGCCGGATGGGGGGCCGGGCTCGTGAGCAGGTGGCGTAGGAGCAACCAGCCAGGAAGGGGGACCACCATCACCTCCAGTTAAAGAGAGGACCCCTAGCCCTTTCCCCACGCTCCTTCTTCCTATACCCTGGAGGAGCAAAAGAGAAGCTATGTGGACCAGCATAAGGCACCACTCCCAGCCAAACCGCTTCCCGGTAGTGATTCTAGCCTGACCTGCACGTTAGCATCACCTGGGAGATTAGGAAAAAAGATACTACCATTCAAGCCCTATCCCCCAAAACTGCTCAGGGCTGGAGAGCCTTAAAGGCTCCCGGTTAGGGCTGAAAACTAGCTTTCTTGTTGGTGCTGCAGACAGAGTACCCCAGCTGAGGTGGAGAGAGAAGCCACACTTGACATCTTAGAGTGGGCAAGACTATGTCTTAAATCCCAGAATTGGACTCTTCTAGTAACCTCTAATGGATGGAGAGTTATAGAATGCGGCTAAGACGTTACCACAGGACTCCTTACCCAGCGTGTCCTCACAACCTCTAGTGGGTGGGCAGTTACAAAGTCCGTGTGGTCCCAGGAGTCATCACGTAGCACAACAGTATCTTTGGGCTTAAGTCATTGGTAAAAAATTAAACTGAGAAGGGAGGTTGCAGGCATCTACCCCGGTGGGTTGAGACCTCTCTCAGACAGGTTCCAAAGGCATCATTGAATCTATCCACTGAGGCGTCAGTCTCTGCCATTTATCCCAAATGATCTTCTACAAATCAACTTGCCCAGTACTTTGGTTCCTGTTAGGGGAGCAGGATCATAACTCAAGCAGGAATTTCCTTTTTCTCAAAGCCAGTGCCTCCAGCTTCCGGCTTTTCCCCAGACAGTCAACAGCTGGTGGCCCCAGAAGCAAAGCAAAATTCTGGCTCATGCTCCATCCCTCCCCTGCCTCCTGGCCCTGCTCATCTCCACACCAGCCAGTGAGAGGAATTCACCATCCACCCATTTTTTTTTTTTCTTTCCATGGCTCACATGGAAACATGAAGCAAGAGGTCCCTTCCAATTTGCTAGTTTTTCTGCAGACTCCCCACCATCAGATCAGAGAGGGAGGGTCTCGGGGCTGGCATGGCGTCCATTGTCTCTCACTTGCCCCCTCCCTGCTTCCTAGTTTTATAAACATTTTGTCTTCAATTCCTTTGTGATTGTTGCTGGCATTGCTGTAGTGACAGTGAGGGTAGCAATGGCTGGAGGGGAAGTCAGGAAGCTTGTTCTTAGCTACCAAGGTCAATTAGGAATCGAACCACCTGCCACCAAAAGGCCTTCAAGCATAAGTCTGAGGATGTGCGTGTCCGCACGCCTATTTTGGACTTTTGCACCTTTATGGAAAGAGTCCTTCAGGGCAGGAGCTATGTAAGAAAGTATATTTTTAAGGAGATGATATGTAATATTAAATAAATGATAGCATCATTACTTAAATGCAAATAGAGCATTAAGGCTTTTGAAATAACATTTTCTAATTCTTAGGTAAAGCAAACAGTAACATTTGGCAACATTTTATTTATCGTAATGTGATGGGAACCATGAGATACTTCACAGCCCCATGATTAGATTTTTTCACATGCGCACACACCAAAGTCCCTTAGGGGGTAAGAGAGAATCTTCCCATTTTCCAGATAAGAAACCAAGACCCAGAACAGATAAGTAAGTTGCTGTAAGATCAGACACAGCAGCAAAGAGAGGACACAAATGTGAAGCTGTCTGATGCCATGAACCACGGTGTGAAGCTGTCTGATGCCATGAACCACGGCTCTCACCGATGCCTTCACACGAGATAAATACCAAGCAAGTATCTTCGGAGGGATTCTGGAGAACGCAGCTGCAGGAACCTCAAAGGCAAGCCCGGCTTGTGTCTTCTCATAATAGTGTTAGGTCCACATCTGCCTGGCGCCAGTCATAATGTCACAGAAATATTCGGGGCAAGACATAGAATTTGTCTCCACCTAGAAATTTAGGACATCATTTCACCAGCCCTCCAGCCCTCAGGCAGGATCACACAGGCGTGTGTTGTAGATGTGCCATCCGCTTCTCTAAAGACCGACAGAAGCCCTTCCCTAACTTCTTTCATTAACCAATTTCTGTACTTAACAGCACTCAATGCAGAGCAATCTTTACATCTAAAACTCTCTTCACGTCTTCCGTGTGCACAGAGAAAAGTGGACCTGCGTGTTTTTTCCGTAATTCATTTTCAAAGGTTAGAAAGCAGCCACAAAATGCTCTTTCCTCACACATAATCCTGGTTCTTTCAGTCTTGTTGGTTAAGCCTTCCCATTTGCAAACTTCAATTAATATTTGTGGCTCTTTCCCCTGAGACTCCTCCAAGCTTTTGACATCACTGCCAAAGCTGCACAAGCCAGAGCCAGACAGAATGGTCCAAGCTCCACAGATGGGTGTGGGGTTGGGCTTCGTGCTCAGGTAGATCCTATCAGGTTTCTTCACTTAACTAGAGCCTTTCTCTGCTGAGTCATGATGCCGCAGACCCTCTCAAAATGTCACCCAGAGCTATAGCAAAGTCCTTTTTCCCCCCAATGTCCTCATCAAATTACAGTCTCAAAGCACCTGCTGTCATAAACTGAAAGGGATACTGATGATTAAGACTAGCATCAAATCCTGCAATTTTAGTGCAAATAAATATAGCATTTCCAACTCGAATTAGAGGGATTGCATAGCAAATGTATGTTTGAGGAATGGGTGAAATAAGCTCATGTAACTTGATGAGAATAACTTATTTGCACCCTCATTTTGGACTAACTCCCCCATGTAGTTCTATCCTGCAGGGGTGGGTGGGCAGAAACCTGGAAGTGTCCCGTAGGAACCAGTGGGTATTGTGTGGCGATTCTGCCATTTGAGGTTTTTATGCTAAATATGTTTTGACCAGGGAAAGCCTTTCTCCAGAGCAGTCTTAAAACCCAAAGCTATTTGTCTGATCTTCCTGAAATAACCAAGCAATCTGCTTAGAATTGGAGAGTCTATAAGACCTATAAAATAACCTAGGAGTTCCCATTGTGGCTCAGTGGATTAAGAACCCAACTAGTATCCATGAGAACGTGGGTCTCCTCTCTGGCCTCACTCATTGGGTTAAGGATCCGGTGGTGCCACAAGCTGCAACGTAGGTTGCAGATGTGATTTGGATCCTGCGTTACTATGGCACAGGCCAGCAGCTGCACCTCTAACTTGATTCTTAGTCTAGGAACTTCCACATGCCACAGGTGTGGCCCTAAAAAGAAAAAAGAAAAGCCTAAACCTGCCCCTAAAACTGGAATAAGGTGTCACCCTCTCCCCCAGGTCTTAGATGGTCTTACCAGCCAAGTGCACAAGAATGAGGAATCTAGAGTCAAATGCTCTAAGCTTAAATTCCAGCTCCATCGCTCATGGATGGTGTGACTTTGGAGAAGTGGTTGTATCTCTGTGTCTCAGTGTTCTCATCTTAAATGGAGAGAATCATGCACCTTCTTCATAGGGTGGTGTGAAGATTAAGTAAAGCACTTAGAAGGGGGCGTGGCACACCGTGCAGCTCTCACTACCCACCATCCTAATAAATGGCAATCTAAGGTTAAGAATCTCAAAGTACGAAAGGACGAGAATCGCCAAAGGCAGGAAATGAGGTACCTGTTGGTCACCAGGACATCGTTACTCCCTCATATCTGAGAGATGCATTGAAAGTTCTTCCTTAGATAAACTGTATGGTAGGGGGGAAAGTGCGAAAACTGTGAAATAGACCAAACACATTGCCGGTTGTCTTCAATAGAAAACTAGGTGTGGGAGTTCCCGTTGTGGCTCAGTGTTTAATGAATCGACTAGGAACCATGAGGTTGTGGGATCCATCCCTGGCCTCGCTCAGCGGGTTAAGGATCCGGCATTGCCATGAGCTGTGTTGTAGGTTGCAGACTCGACTCGGATCCCTTGTTGCTGTGGCTGTGGCAAAGGTCGGTGGCTATAGCTCTGATTAGACCCCCTAGCCTGGGAACCTCCATATGCTGCAGATGTGGCCCTAGAAAAGACAAAAAAAAAATCCAAAAAACCCCCCAAAAACTAGGTGTTGTCTAAGCGTACCCTTTCACTTCTCTAAGTCGGTGGGATCCCTGACACTTCACCGTTTTTGAAATAGTCATTGTTAAAATATTTCACAAACATTTTGTGTCCATAGACAGATGCAAGTGAATTGTGTCCCGTGAATGTGCAATTTATTTCCCCTCCTCCCATCCTCCTCAACAAGCCAGTTTCACATCTATTTATAAATTCATTTAGCATTATTTTCTGCTTATATTTGTGGTTCTCAGCATTCTCCTTTAGGAGTTCCCTTGTGGCGTAGCAGGTTAAGGATCTGGTATTGCAACAGCTTGGGTTAGTACTGTGGGCATGAATTCGATCTCTGGCTGGGGAACCACATGAGAAAAAAAGAATTTTCCTTTGAACCAGTTGTAACATCTTACTGGTTTCCTCATTAATTAATTGAATAAAATCTTTGACATGTATTCATATCTATATGAGAGTCCTGACTAGACCCTATTTTAAAAATCATCCAGTAACAACGTATTCCTAAATAAGCATCCATCCGGTCATTCACTTACTCATCGCAACCACCAATTAAGCACCAAAAATAATTATGTTGAAGTATATGCACGACACAGACACGAATAAGCATGGGCCTGCCCTCAAGATGCGCACAACAAATTATGAGATAATCTAAGATCACTGACAAGCACCATGCAAAAGGAGAATTGGGAAAGGGAGATGGGAGACTCCATGGAATGAAGTTCCTGGTCATGTCCAACAAGGGAAGGTGTTGTGGGTTACATGCCAGGTTCTGTCTGACCCAAGCAGTGTATGCAGTAGAGAGGCAGGAGGCGGGGCTGGAAAAGAGAGTCAGGAAGCATCATGCAGAACCTTGAACACCATGCTGAAAAGGCAGAAGGGAGCCACCGAAGGTTCCTTAGCAGGAGGAGCATGCTGTTCAAGCCCTAGAATGGGTCCCTCCCCTCCAGACGGAGGCTAGTTTAGAGCAGCGGACGAGATTCCAGGGAGAAGAGTTAGGAGTCACTGTGATGGTCCAGGAACAACCAGTAGTAATGGCCAGGACCAGAGAGACCACATAGGGAACTGGAAGGGCACGGTTTAATCACCACCCTCTCCACCCTGGTGTCCCACCCTGCAGCCAGAGACGCTGAAATTTCTGCAAAGTCATTTTCTCTCCCCACCGGTGGCTTTCCAGTGACAGCAATGCCATGCTCTTCTGCGATGCCCTATATTTCCATGCCGACCCTTCAGCTACTGCTGTCTGGCCTCCTTCTCCAAAGGGCAGGACCTTCACGCTCCCTGAGCCCCCCAGGGGGGTCGGACACCCACTGCTTCTCAGTGAGTGCTATTAAATGGCATTCAACTCTCTGGTCCAGCACATCAGTAAAGTGTTTCTATTTGACCTACAGAGACGGCACATTCTAGGTCAGCAGAATGCTCTTCTGTGCCGTTAGGACATGACTAACTGCCTTAATCAAGAAAATAAGCTCCTCATCAGTGGTATTTTGCAGGTACAGGTGCAGAGACTTGGGCAGCGGTGGCAGCAGAGTGCACTCGGGCACCATGGCAACCAGGGCGACAGCCCGGTTACGCTCCGCAGTGTGGAAACAGTCAGCTCTTCATTCGTTTCAGCTGACAACAAAAAACGAGAGGCGTTTTGTCCTGCCTTGTCTTCTCAGATGTTTGGCAGGTCCCAGGTTCGCGAGGATACTGGTCTTTATGTCCAGGGGAACTTAGGACCGGGGCTGCAGCCCAGATCCACCCAAAATGCTTCGGGTCCCTCTGCAGAGGTTGCCTTCTACCTGTGCTCTCCGCAGGGGCTGGCTGGGCGTGTGTGCAGGCTGCGTGGTTTTTGTTTTTGTTTTTTCTTTTCCATGTGCTGCTTTAACCTGATTTAAAATCACTTGCCAGACACCTTGCCCCAGCTGTGCAGTCTCACCATTTTTATGGGCTTATGAAATAAGGTGCATTCTGTGGCTATTATTGTAATCTTTGTGTAAGAAATATCTAATGTACCAAATTGCATCCTTTTCAGGGGTGTTCCGCAAAAGGTGGAAACTCAACTAAAACCATCTGAAGCCAAACTGGGCATGTAAAGGCTTTATATAATAGGACAGTCCAAGGTAGAGTTGACTTTAGGGGTTCAAATAATATGGTTCTATTCTCTCTCTCCTTCCCTCCCCCCAGTATTCAGCTTAAGTCCCTCCTATTCCTTATGGTCTGTACAAGTGCAGGGCCTGGCCATAGGCAGCTCTAGACTGAGAGCCCCAGCGATGCCATAGCAACAGGAGAGCATCTTTCTGCCAGTGTGCCCACAGAAAAATCCCAGGGAATAACTCTGATTGGGCTGTCCTGGGTCACATGTCCATATCCAGTGGGAACCATGAGTGACCAAGTCAGGTGCCTACCGCTGTGACCAGAGGAGTGGGTATGGTAATTATCAGACCCAGAAAGGCAAGGAAAAGAACGCTTACAAGAAGGGAGATAAAAGATGGTGACCACACCAAAACAACAGACCAAGCTAAAAATATAGGTTTTAAAAAAAAAAAAAAAATCACTCAACTGGCTGGCAATTTAGGCTTCACCAAATTTCCCACTTTCAAGTACAATTGCGTAACAATGCTGGGTGGCCCAGGTCCAGAGGGCATGTTAGCACTGCCTCCAATGGAAGGGCTGCGAGGAGGTGCCTTTCACAAGAATACTGTGGGAATTCAGCCCTGGAGTTGCGCAGTCTCAGGCGCTGTCTGGTCCCTCTAGGAGGAAGGAGAAGGGAAGTGGTGAGTGCCAGGGGCTGGCATCGGACAGCCAGAGACCAGTGCCTCAGCAGAACTGGAGATCTGAAAAAAGCCGAAGTTCTGGGAGGTGGGAAGTCATGCAGGTGTTCAGAGGCCACACAGGCAGAAAAGTAGTAACAACAAGGGAAGAGGAAAGGCGGCCTGGCTTGGATAGCTTGTGTGTTCTCTGGCTTCCTCTCCATTTCGGGATGGACGTGAGCATCTCTGAGGGCACAGGAGGTAACTCCAGCTAGGGGAACCACGTGTATGGGGGACTTGAGCCAGCAGCAGAAGAGAAGGAGCAGGAGTTCCTGCCTTTGCCCGCAAAGCTTCCTGGCAAAGGCACAGCCTGGCCTCCTGCTCCCCGAGCTTCTGGGCAGAGCTGCCAGGTGCTGAGTGTAGCACAGCCCTCAGTGGTAGATGTGCTGATGTTCAGCTAGGAGAGAAGGCCTTGGCCCTACCAGTGATTGATGCCGCCAGCGTCCATTCTGATTGGTTAGCGCCTGTCCCAACCACTCATCGGCTGTGCTTCACTGCCTCCCTGGGGCAGATCCAGCTGTCTGTGGATCTTGGGAAAATTTTTTCTTTTGTCTTTTTTTGCCATTTCTAGGGCTGCTCCCGCGGCACATGGAGGTTCCCAGGCTAGGGGTCAAATCAGAGCTATAGCTGCTGGCCTATGCCACAATCACAGCAATGCCAGATCCAAGCCGAGACTGCGACCTACACCACAGCTCATGGCAATGCCGGATCCTTAACCCACTGAGCGAGGCCAGGGATGGAACCCACAACCTCATGGTTCCTAGTCGGAATCATTTCCACTGCACCACCGCAGGAACTCCCGGGAAAATATCTTTTGATTGTTGGATTCGGTTTGCCAGTTTTTCAGATTTTTACATCTGTGTTCATGAAAAACTTCGGCCTATAATTTTCCTTTCTTATAAAGTCCTTGTTATATCTTTGGATTAAGGCCACACTGGCCTCAAAAAGTGAGCTGGAAAGAGATTCCTCTTTTTTTCTCTTTCGAAAGACTTTGTATAATATGCATGTTATTAAATTTTAGAGTTTTTCTAGGACTAAATATGGGCTACAATTTTCTTTTGGGAAAGATTTTTAATTACAGTGTAAAGTACTTTCATAGAAATGGTATGCTTCACATTTTCTGCTTTCTCGTGTGTCAGCTGTGAGATGTTCTGTCTTTCTAGGAATAAGTTCATTTCATTTAAATGTTCAAATCAATTGGCATAGTTTTTAAATAGCTCCTAGTTATGCTTTTAGTGTGTGTAGGACCTGTAGTGATGTTTCCTTTTTACTTCAGCTGTTAGTCATTATGCCTTGTCTCTTTTTATCTTGCCAGTCTTGCCAGAGGTTTATCCATTTTACTAGTCTTTTTAAGAATCAGTTTTTGAACATGTTGATTTTTCTCTACAGTAAATTTCCTTTCTATATCACTAATTTCTTCTTACTACTGTTTCTTTCTTTTCCCCCCTTAGGATTTTCTAACTTCTTGAGGTAGATGCTTAGAACACTTTTTTCTAACCTTTCTCATATTCTAATATATGCATTTAAGGTTTCAAATTTCCCCTTAACATAGAGCTCTAGTTACATTTCACAAATTTTGATATGTTGTTTTTATCATTCAATTCAAAATAAAACTTCTGCTGAGATTTCTCTTGTTAAAGTGTATTTGTCGTCAAAAAATGGCTATTTTCTAACGTGTTATTGATTTCTTGCTTAATTACATCATGATCAGAGAATATATCTTTATTTCAGCCCCCTTAAATTGGGTGAAGCAAAAAAAAAAAAAATGGAATTCCCGTCGTGGTGCAGTGGTTAACGAATCCGACCAGGAACCATGAGGTTGTGGGTTTGATCCCTGCCCTTGCTCAGTGGGTTAACGATCCGGCGTTGCCGTGAGCTGTGGTGTAGGTCGCAGACGCAGCTTGGATCCTGTGTTGCTGTGGCTCTGGCGTAGGCTGGCAGCTACAGCTGCAATTAGACCCCTAGCCTGGGAAACTCCATATGCCACGGGAGCTGCCCAAGAAATGGCAAAAAAGACAAAAAAAAAAAAAAATTGGGTGAACATGCTTTATGACCTGCTTATGGCCAATATATGCAAACATTTTATGTGCAATTGAACAAAGGAAAAGTGTATGCATTCTGCAGTTGTGTGTGTTCATATGTCACATACAAAACGTGTGTGTTCATATCATCCCTTTTGTTTATCATGTTATTCACATCTTCTGTATACACACTGACTTTCTGCTTGCATGTTCTATCAGTTACGGCGTGTTTGGTGGCAATATTTTTACTTTTTTTCTTTTTTTTTTTTTTTATCTTTTTGCTATTTCTTTGGGCCGCTCCCACGGCATATGGAGGTTCCCAGGCTAGGGGTCGAATCGGAGCTGTAGCTGCCAAGCCTACACCAGAGCCACAGCAACGCGGGATCCGAGCCGCGTCTGCCACCTACACCACAGCTCATGGCAACGCCGGATCGTTAACCCACTGAGCAAGGGCAGGGACCGAACTCACAACCTCATGGTTCCTAGTCGGATTCGTTAACCACTGCGCCACGACGGGAACTCCTGGTGGCAATATTTTTAAAATGTCAGACAGTGATTATGGATTTGTCTGTTTTTAGTATCGTCAATTTTTGCTCTATGTATTTTTTGGCTATTCATTGTAGACAAGTTTAGAACTATTATAATATCCCGTTGGACTAACCCCTTCTTATAAAATGTAGAATTCTTCCTCTGTGGTAATACTTCTCGTATGAAGATGTATTTTGTTTCATATTTGTATACAGCTGTGCTTTGGTTAGTCTCTGCATGACGTATCATTTTCCACTCACTTGTATTTCAACCTCGCATATCTTTGTTTCAGCAGTGTAAAGTTAGGTTTTATTTTTTAATTTTGTGTGGCAATCTTGGTCTTTCAACAGGAGTGTTTAGTACTACTACATTTAGTGTAGTTATTTAGATATTTGGGTTTAAATTCACCGCCTTTATTTGCTTTCCATTGGTTCCAATTTCTTTCCTCTTCTATTAACTTGCTGGTTATACATTTTCTCCTTTTTGGTGGTTTAACATAGACATTATTTGTGCTTCTTTGACTACTTAGCGTCTAATACAAATTAGTACTTTTCCACCTGTTTCATAAACGTATCAACTTTAAAACACTTTAACTCTATTTACTACCTCCTATATTTTCTGCTATTATTGTCATATTTAGTTATGTCTATGTCTACAAATAAATATTATATAAAACAACAGCATTTACCTTTATTTAAATTTGCTCATATATTTCCTATTTTCTTTATTCTTTCATGCATTTGTATGCTTTGACCTGGGGTCATTTTATGCCTATGTGAAAAGATATTTTTAGACTCTTATCTAAAGAACCAGTTTTTGAATCTTTTAGTGTAGACTTATGTGACAAGTTATCTTAGTTGTTTGTTTGAAAATATATACACCTTGTCTTCATTTTTATTTTATTTTTTTTTGCCTTTTTGCCTTTTCTAGGGCCACACCAGTGGCATATGGAAGTTCCCAGGCTAGGGCTCTAATCAGAGCTGTAGCTGCCGGCCTATGCCAGAGCCATAGCAACGTGGGATCCGGGCTGCGTCTGCAACCTACACCACAGCTCACGGCAATGCCAGATCCTTAACCCACTGAGCGAGGCCAGGGATGGAACCCAAAACCTCATGGTTCCTAGTCTGATTCGTTAATCACTGCGCCATGACAGGAATTCCATGTCTTCATTTTTAAAGTTATTTTATTGAACATAAAATTCTAGGTTGGCAATTGTTTCCTTCCATCATGTTAAGGGATCTCAGAGTAGCTTTCAAAAGCACTGTCCTTCACTCTCCCTCCAGTCCAGCCAGTGGAGCCATCATTTATTTTCATCAGCTCCCAAATCTTTCCATCTCTTGGTTGGCTCTCTGTTGTCCAGTTGGCTCCCGTCTTGCCCTATACTCCTACCTTTCTTGAACTCCCTTCTCCCCTCTGTGGTCACTAACTGACCCAAACCTTAGGACTCTCACAGGGAGTGTGGGAAGTTGGGATGGAGCCAGAAGAGGTGCCCTTGTGAAACCAGAAAACCAATGTTTTCCCACATCTGCTCTCAATCCCAACAAACATTTCTCTAAAACATTGCAAATACATTCCTGCACAGAGCTGGACTACTTGATACTGTATTTCTGAGAGTCTATCCTCCCAAGAACTCATGTGCCCCTTAAGAAATATTCCAGAAGAGCCAGTAGCTCACTGGCAAGTCTGCAATTCTGAATTTGAATCAAAGATTATTTTGCCAGAATAAATAATAAACAAATATTTTAATTTGATAAGTTGATAGAAGCCATGAATAGGAGGAGGGTGTTATTATTCCACTCCCTCCTAAGAGGCAAAAATCATGATGGTATGACAAAGTCTCTCCATTTCTTACTATGCATTTTCCGTACTTGAGATCGTTCTGTATTTACAGTTTTGTAATTGCCCTTTTTTGAAGGAGGGGCACTTAAGGTTATCTTTTTTTTTTTTTTCCAGGCTACTAAAACATATTTTTAATACCATTTTCATAACTTTATAGTACTGTGAAGGAGGTGTAATTTCCTTAAATGGTCTTACATTGGATATTTTTATTTTGGGGGCCCTATAATAATCTTCATCATCTACTAGGCACCTTGTTCCTAAGCATCAGAACTCAGTAACATTTTTTAAAACTTTGAAGTGCCAATATCATCCTCCCTGCAGAACTGAGGAATCTGATTACAGTTCTCTCACAGAGTGATAGTCTCTCACACATTTTTTTCCATAAATAGCACATTTTTTTCCTACTCTACATGTTTTCCCTTCTTGCAAGTTTTCAAAACCAGCTCTGAACTGCTTCTAAATAGGTTTCTTATGCTATAGTCTAATCATCTATATGGCCATTTTGAAATTATATCAGATTTTCAACAAGAGCTGTTTAGATTCATGATGGGCTGGTACTGCTGCATGGATACTTTGGGGAATAAGAAGAAACTGCAGTATTTGAAAATGAAGTAAATGTTCCTTATAGCCTCACTTCAAAGCTCAGGGAAAATATTCTTACTTGTGCAGAATCAACTTGAAGGTGCTGGAGACTGTAAATCAGGCACCTGTCAGGTGAAAGGAACAGACTCCGAATCTGCTTTGCCATGCACTCTGTGGTATGGCTCTTTATGCTGAATCCAGCACATAGAAATTTGCTGAGTGGCGCTGTCTGAGGTTGATGGGGAAGTCAGCTGCAGGCCTTCACGATGACTTGCTGTGGCCACACACTCAGAAATCACCCTACACGGTCATATGGCTGCCACCCAGCCAACCTTGATGCCCACCCTTGCACAGGGGTGTCAGGCTGGAAAGGCATTCTTTAAGCCGATATGCAACCCGAATCCTAAACCGTTCAATAAATATCACATGAACGTCTCTTCTGCCAGGGTCTGTCCAGAGAGAGGGCTACCGAGATGACTAAGACACGGTCCTTACCCTCAACAAGTTTAGCTTCCGGTGACAGAGACAAACAGATAAGCAAATAACCGTCGGGGGGGCGGGTATAACTGGTGATGTGAGGGGTAGGTGCTAAGCATAGGAGGGTGGGACAGAAACAGTGATAAACACTGAATGGAGAAGGAGACACTTGATCTGCATCTTAAGGGGCAAGTAGGAGTCAGATCAAAGAAGAAGGTAGAAGAGCCCAGAAAGATTGAAAAGCAATAAGAGAAGCCGTTGAGCATTTTCCTATGTGCCAAGCTCTACTCCAAAGCCTTTTCTGCATATTATCTCCTTCAATCCTCATGATAATACTATAAGGCAGATTCTATCCCATCTCTGCCCCCCCTCTAAATGAGCCAAAATACAGAGAAGCTAAGGAATGTGCTCCACGTCCCACTCGCAGAACCTTAAACAAGATGCCTTCAGGTGTAACCATCATTATTTTGATACTGCTGGAGTGTGGAGTCTGGGGGGCATGGGGCCAGAGAGGAGGCCAAGAGCAAGACAAGCCAGATCCCAAACAGCCTGAAAGTCCTGCTAAGAGATTTGGATTTTAATCCTGTAGGCTGTAAAGAACTAAATATTGAATGTTTTTGAAAGATAGACCTGATAGCTATGGTCAAACTAGAGTCAGGAAGCCATTTAGGAGATTATTCAAATAACACTGGGAGAATGAATAAGCCCTTAAATTGAAGGTGAGAAAGTGAGGGTGACAGTGCAAAGATAATTCCATTATTTTTATGTCCTAGGGAATAGAGAGGCCCTAGGAGAGGGAGAGAGTAATCAGAATGCACACATTTGGGATGGAAATACTATAAAATTGGGTTGTGACGATTGCCATACAACTATAAATGTAATAAAATTCATTTTAAAAAATCCGAATGCATACAACTTATCAAGTCCTCCATTTGACAGGGGCGAGGTGGGTGGTGCCCTGAACAATTGCAATGGTAACATCAGAGATTACAAATCACAGATCACCTTAAAAATATAATGAAAAAGTTTGGAATTGCAAGAACTACCAAAATGTAACAAAGACACAGCGAGCAAATGCTGTTGGGACAAAAGGTACCAATACAGTAGCTTGACCACTGGGTTGGCATGAACTTTCCAAGTGTAAAAACTGCAGTCTCTGCAAAGCACAACAGAGCAAAGAGCAATGAAATGAGGTCTCCCTGTAAAATTCTGGTGAAGACTTTCATCAATGCAAAGTGTTGATGTGTACGCCAACATGATACGTGGGTTGGCTGGTTTTCTGTAAGTGCAGCATCGCTTCTACATACGAACTCTGGCCTACATCCTGCGGTTGCTCCTTCAATAATAACTAAGCCTCTGCTGTGTTAGAAAATTCTAGGGTGGGTATCATTTGTCTTCTTTTCTTTTTTTTTTTTTTTTGCTGAAGTGTAAATATGAGAGCTTTATGATTCACTGATTTAAAAAGAGCAAAGCTTCCTAATTAGGTTTTAGAGAGCTATGGATTTTGCATTAAGTGGTTTCCTACAAAAGTTGGAAACATCGATTTGAGATATGAGACCATCTGATTAAATTTATGGTACTTTGGGAATATTTGGGCCAATGATAGGATTGAGGGTTCACTGCGATGACGTAACTCCACCTAAAATATGGCCTATCTGGTGATTATCTTAAAATCCTTAAAATGTTGACTCAGTCCCTTCTACATTCTCATTTCTTTAAAGGGACACGGGCACACACAGCTTTCTGCAACTACGGTGGAATTCAAGACCTCATTTAAGTTTCAAATCCACTTGGACACATTTATGGAGCGACTTATGGTTTTAGATCTTGTCATTTGCAGGATTTAACCCTAAAATAAAATGAATAAATCTTAATGTCCTATAACAGATAGTTTTTAAAAATGACTGAGATATTTGTATGATAGAATATTCTGCAAACACTGTTAATCATGTTTTTCAAGACTATTGAATTACTTGTGAAATGCTCAGAACATGACGGTAAATGGAGATAAAATAGGACATGTAGCAACGTATTCAATGCGATTCCAAATATATGAGCTTATACGTACGCACGTGTAGATATTCGGGGGCTGGAGGTTTTGGAATAAAGTCTACAAAAATGTCACAATGGTCATCTCTAGGGATGATTTAAGAGAAATTTCCATTTTCCTATTTATGATTTTCTAAAGTTTTGGAATTTTCTACAATAATTTGTGTGTGTGTGTGTGTGTGTGTGTGTGTGTGTGTGTGTGTGTGTGTTTAGGGCCGCACTGGCGGCATATGGAGGTCCCCAGGGTAGGGGTCCAATTGGAGCTGTTGCTGCCAGCCTACACCACAGCCACAGCAACGCAGGATCCCAGCTGTGTCTGTGACCTACACCACAGCTCACGGCAATGCTGGATCCTCAACCCACTGAGAGAGGCCAGGGATCAAACCTGCAACCTCGTGGTTCCTAGTCAGATTCGTTCCCACTGCGCCATGATGGAAACTCCTCCATTAAATATTAATATGTCTTCTAATTGAAGAAAAAAAATTTTTTGTAAATGACTGCTGTCCTTCAAAGTAACTTTCCAGGACTTGCACAATTATTGCAATGATGCTGTCTTTGCTCACTTTTGTAATCACCCCCATATCCATTCCATGGCCACAAATCAAAAGCAATATTTTTACCTTGTAACTACATTTAATTTTTTTGTCCTTTAGAAAATGTTCTTATTCTATTCACGCATCTATTTTTATTCACTAGCCTTGGCTTCAAACACATTTGGCTGATTGTAAAAGTCAAATATGACTTCGAAGACAAAGGTTTACTATCCTGGAGATATTTTAAAAGGCTGTAGTAAAGGTTCTGTATGAGTCATCTCAGGTGGCCATAACAAAATATCGTAGACTCAGTGCTTAAAGAGTAGAAATTAATTTTCTCACAATTTCTAGAGGCTGGAAGTCCAAGATCCTGGTGTCGTTCTGGTCAGTTTCTGGTGAGGACTCTTCCTGGCTTGCAGATGGCCACCTTCTCTGTGTGTCCTACACGGTGGAGAAAGAGAGCTCTATGGTGGCTCCTCTAAAAGGGCACTAATCTTATGGGCTCAGAATTCCATCTCACCCTATGACCCAGCGTAACCTCAGTTACTTCCTAAAGGCCCGGTCTCTAAATACAGTCACAAAAGTTAGGGCTCCCACACACAAATTTGGAAGCCACAATTCAGTCCATAGCAGGTTCTGAAAGCCTTTTGAAGTGAATTTTTAAAAGTTTTGAGCATCATTTGCCATAAAGCACATTGTCTGCCCAGTTTCCTGCTATGAAGGTAACACCCTGTGTTTGGAAGAACAAGTTTGCAATGCCTTTGCTTTATAAAATGACGTGTAATCTATTCTGCCAGAACGCCTATTTCTTTAACACAAATTAGCTCATATCTGATTGATAAATAGAATGATATTTGTATAATCCAGAGGGGGGGGTGGCTTCAAGTATGCCTCCCCCCGAACCCTGAACTACCACCACTGGGAGAAGATCATTTGCTTTCTCAGCATTAAGGGAAAAGTCTTAGAAATATATGAAGATCTTAAGATAAATGCTTAAAATCCCATAGAAGTGACTTGAGTGCCAATCAGTGACTGGTTTAATGACTTCATAAACCACAACATTTATTTTAAGCCTCTTTGGGGAAGCTGCAATTACAGATGAAGAAGCTGTGAAGACATTTCCTCCTGTTAAGAAAAACAATGCTGAAGAAACCTTTCCCCTGGATCACATGTTCAGTGTTGAAGAAACTGGTCACTATTAGAAATGAACCACGCATAAATCCCAGGGCTTTACGCTGCAAAGGACCAACCTGTGTCCACACACAATTAAGGAAGTAATACCATTGGGAATAAAATTTTGACTTTTGCCTCTAAGATGAATACTTTTCTCTACTAATACAAATCCCGGGTTGTCAACTCTGGTTATAAAATAAGCTCATCTGAAGAATGTTACCAAATATATATTTGGGGTGTGTATGTGTGTGTGTGTGTGTATATATATATATATGTGCCATGTCTGGGTCCCATGCCTATAAATTCTGAGTTTCCTGATCTGGGATGGAGCCTGGGCACTGGTTTTAATTTCCCAGGTGATTCTAATATGCAGGCAATGTTAAACTCCACAAAGTGTGGACTCTGGATCAGCCATATCAGCATCACCCGGGAGTTTTTCAGACTGGCAAAACTCAGGTTCTAACCCAGACCTACTGGATCAGCATTTGCGTTTTTTACAACATCTCCGGGTTGGCCTGTAAGCATCAAAATGTAAGAAGTGCCAGTATGTACCATACTCTCTCCCCATCCCTCCACCTCTGCCAAGCCCATTTCAGCCTGAAAAGGGAAGAAGTGAAAACCTCGAAGTCCTAGATGGGAGATGATTACTGACTCACGTCACAGAAATGTGAACAAGCGTATCTCACGTTGGCCTGGTCGGGCTTCGTTGCATGGCACCGGGTGACTTGAAGAGGGAGAAGAAGGTGGGGGGGGGGAATGGGGGGAAACTGTTTAAGCTGAAGAAATTCTGACAGAAGGACTAAATCCTAAAATAGTCTGAGGCAGATGGGGTCAGCAGAAGCCTTACGTGGCCGTGACTTAGCACGTGTTCCTGACACAGCAGTCCAGGCTCACAGGACAGTGAGTCAGGTCCCTGCAGCTGGGGTGGCCCGTGCCCCTCTGAGAAGGGCACAGGGCTTTCTCTTCCACCTCCATGCACTCAAAGGACCATATATCTATTGTCCTTTTTACCTGCAGTCATTAAGCCGCAGGCCCCAAGTGTGTTTGAGTTAAGAGGAAAAAACTCACAACTCACCATCAGTTCGCCATAGTCAGAAGCATCGATCGCTGTGTAGACGAGAACCAGACCTTTATTTTATTTTATTTATTTACTTATGTATTTATTTATTGGCTTTTTGCTATTTCTTGGGCCGCTCCCGCAGCATATGGAGATTCCCAGGCTAGGGGTTGAATCAGAGCTGCAGCCTCCGGCCTATGCCAGAGCCACAGCAACGCGGGATCCGAGCCCCATCTGCAACCTACACCACAAATCACGGCAACGCCGGATCATTAACCCACTGAGCAAGGGCAGGGACTGAACCCGCAACCTCATGGTTCCTAGTCAGATTCGTTAACTGCTGTGCTATGATGGGAACTCCGAGAACCAGACCTTTAAACGTTAGAAACACTATGGTCTAAATGTGTCTGCCCCTCTGCCAAATTCGTATGTTGAAAACTAACCCAAAAGTAACGGTTCTGGTAGGTGGGGCCTTTGGAAGGTGATTAGTTCATGAGTGTGCAGCCCCTGTGAAGGGGATTAGTGCCCTCCTAAAGGAGACCCCACAGAGCTCCCAGGTCCTTCCTGCCATGTGAAGACATGAAATGTCTGTAGCAGGAGAGGACCCTGACCAGACCATGCTGCCTCCCTGATCTCTGAATTCCAGCCTCCAGAACCATGAGCAATAAATATCTGCTGTTTCTGAGCCACCCAATCTGTGGGATTTTGTTACAGCAGCCTGAATGCACCAGAAAAGAGGTCATTACCAAGCACCACTTGGAATAAATGTAATTGTAATGTATACATGTAAGGATAACCTGACCCCCTCGCTGTACAGTGGGAAAAACAAAACAAAACAAAACAAAAAACCCATAATGTGGAAAAAAAAAAAGAAAATCATTACAAGTTTGCAAGATCATGCTTTGCTCTTAAAGCACAAGCCTTGTAAGGAGATTGAAGAGCTCAAGGGCACCAGGAGCTGATGCGAGCCGGAAGAGAAATTTGCAGCAAGAAAAGTCCTCTCAGAGTGGAACCAAGTCAGACTGGCAGAAACGTCCACCACACTCTCCCCCATGCCTTCCAGACTCATTCCTGAGGACCAGCAGAACCTCAAGCTCCATGTGGGAAAAGATGTCCCTTGGATCTTCAAAGTTAGCCTGGAACCAAGTCTCAGTCTCAGGGAATTAAGAATCGAGCTAGAAAACTTCAAGCAACAGCTGATAACCAGTTTCCTTCTCTGTTTATTGAGATGGTAAATCCCAGCTTCCAAGCCCTTGTTTCCTATCTAGAAGAAAGACAATACCAAAGGGTCAACCTCTCTCACCTGGGTAGAATTCTAAAATGACTTGCTTTCTAGCTTCCTAAAAAAAGTTATCTTGGAGGCATAAACTCTAAATAATAGTCACATTTGCATAGACATAACCACACCTGGAGATGCTTAGAACCAAATCCACTCCCTGGGGAGATTAACCAAGCACATGAAGCACAGCCAGCCTCCCTCCACCTCTTGCTGGGGATGCAGGGCTCCCCACTCACACCGAGCAGGACCTTAAGGGCTCAGTAAATGTTTGCTGGTATCTTCATCTTTACTATTAATATAGTAGGTAGAACTAAATGAAATTGGTGTTTTTGTGGGTCAAACACCGTTATTAGCAAGCTCAGAGGTTCAACCTCGTATCAAATTGACTGAAAGATGATAAAGGGCTGATGGTGGGAAAGATTGCGGCCAGATATGATAGCTCACAGTCTCTTGGAGGTAATACAAATTGAAATTGATTCCAAGAGATAAATTTGGTAATAAAAAGCCTTAAATTTTTTCATACTCTCTAACAAAAATCCAACATCTAAGGATCTATCATGAAAAGTACAAAGATATATACTTTGCCACATTGCCTAAAGTAATTACTTCAATGTTCAACAACAGGAAATTATGTGAAAATATCATTCCACATTCTTAAAACAATAGTTTTGCGCCCCTGAAAATTATGTTTTTAAGTAACATTTAATGACATAAGAAAATGCTTAGGATGTTTGAGAATACAAAAGTGGACAAAGATATCCAAAGTACAAACTCTGGGAGATAGGATTCTGGATAATTTAAATTTTTTCCCATTTCTTAAAAATGTCTGTTTTGATTTACATTTTTATAATCATAAAATGTAACTACATCAATTTCCAAAAGAGAAACCAAGTCATCTACACCACATATAGCTTGGAGATTGAAGCCTGCCCTTACTTACCCCGTACACACACATACACATCACAACGTAGTGCATGGTAATATGATGTGACTGTTCTAGACCACTCTTGCCCAGGCCAATGCCTTGATTGTTCATTCCAACAATTTCCCAAAAGACCCATCAACCCTTCCATTAAAAAAAGCATTGAATGTTTGGACCCTTATTTGAATTATTACTTTATTTGAATCCCTTGCCTCAAAACCCAGCTTATTTAAATCCCTCACCTCAAAAATCCTTGCCTCACTGTTTCCAACAACCCAGGACCATTATTTCATGATCCTTATCCAGCCCTAATTAGCCACATCCGTCCACACACTTACACAGGAAAGACCTCCTTCCCCCATCTTCCAAACTCGAATAAGTTCTGACCTTGCCCTCTTCCTTTAGACACTGCCAAAGCTCTGTCGAGGTGGTGCAGTGAGCAGTGAATCAGCCTGTCTTATCAGACAGCTGGGTGGGTGACACTTGGGGAGCCAGTGCAAGATGGAGTGATACTTAGGAAATCCTATTAGGTATGCCAGTTGCTGCACAATCCAAGTAGCAGCAGATGTGCTGGCCTAAAAATCAAATAAGACCAACAATAACACAAAGAAGGCTAATGTGGGGAGTAGGTTAGGTCTCAGTATCTACCCGCACTCACTGACATTCAGGCAGGGAGATGAAAGGCACAGTAGTGAGTTTGCTAAGGTGCCAGGTAGAATCCTGGGATGACCCCTGTGACTTTCACCTTCATATAATCCCTTCCCCTTTGAGGGTGGGTGGGATTTGTGATAGGATGACATACCTCCACTGTGATTAGGATTCAGGCTATACTTAGTGGGATTTTTCAGCTGGCTTTGAGTTAAACAAAGGAGAGATTGCCTGGGTAGACCTAATCTAATCACAGGAGCCTTTAAAGGCTGGAGTTCTCTCCAGCTGAAGACAGAAGAGAAAGTCAGGAATTCCAAGCACAGAAGATAAGGGAATCCCTTTGAAGATGGAGGGGGTCAATGGCAGGGAATGTCTATGGCCCCTAATTGCTAAGGGTGACCCCTACTGACAACCTGCAAGTAAATGGGGACCTCTGTCCTACAACCCTAAGGAACTGAATTCTTCCATCAGCCTGAATGAGCATGAAAACAGATTCTTGCCCAGAGTCTCCAGATAGAAACTCAGCCTGCCAACATCTTGATCTTGGACCTATGAGACCCTAAGTGGAGAACCAAGCTAAGCCCACCCAGACTTCTGATCTACAGACCTACAGAACTTCCAGCTCATAAATTGGTGTGTGGGGCAGGGGTAGTTGTTTTAATTCTCTACATTGGCAGTGATTTGTTAGGCAGCAGTAAAAAATTAATACATGAAGTGAGAGATACAAATGCAAAATAAGTCAAATGGTCACCACAAAGCTTTCAAGCCTCCAACGGAACTCCAACATGGCAGGGATTCCTAGAGGCTCTTACCCCAAAGTCTCTTACCTGGGAGGCCTGGAGTACAATCACTGAAACTAAAAGCTTTCCATCAAAGAACTGATAGACCATGGCAGGGTGGAACAGACTGGAAACTAGGAGATTTCTGAAAAGGTAATATTAGAATTTTTAGCAGGTGCCTAAATTTCACTTGTGCAACTGCCTCCCTGGGGCGGGATTTAGTTGGAAACAGTAGAAAACTACCCAAGCCAAGGAGATGCAGAATCGCAGTAGCACACCCAGGTCTCCAGCCTGGTGCTGAGTTAGTTTGGGTGGGCTGCTGCTGTCAAGGGCACAATACAAAATGAAACTAGACAAAGAAGGGGTTGGTGGTGAAGCAAACTCAGACAGACAGCTCTCCTCATTCTCCCTTGGGTACAATTCACACTGCACAGGACTCTTTGGTTCCTGTTAAATTTCCTTCTTTGAAGGTCCACCCCTGGTCTTTCTACCACCTTCTTACTCTCCCGTCAGGGACCAAGAGAAATCCCACCTCTTCCAGGAACTCTTCCCTGGGAACAACTGCCTACAGTCACCTTCCTACATCTGGATTTCAACTTTCAGTAAAAGAGCCCTGATCAATAGGCGGCATTTCCCACCTGATTAGTTCCAAGATCAATGACCTCAGTTCTTTGAGCAACACCCCACCCCATTTGGGGGCAGTTTTTAATGCCTAAAGTGTCCTTCTTCACACTTAATAACTGCAATATCAGGCCAGTAACTCCCTCGCTGAGACCCACTTTCCTCATTTGCAAATGGGGAAAAAATTAGCATCTTCCTCGAAAGAGAGCTGGGAGGATTAAAGAGAAGGTCCAAGGAAAAGGCTTTGCACTGGGTCTGACACATAGTCGGAGCTTGATAAATGGGGTTGGTTGTTACATTGTTGGAAGTGATGTTGTAACCCGTCTATTACAATGCCTGGTGCCCTGTAGGCACTCGGTGAATGGCAGCTCTTATCAGCTGTGGCAGCTGTCTGAAGCCACACAAAGTCCCCAGTCCACCTCTTCAGCTGATACCTTCCAAGTATATAAAGACAGCTGTGAGGCTGCCTGAAATAGAGTATGTGATCAATAAATGTTATCTCCTTTATTTCCTAAGTGTTCCCTTGTCCAGGTAAGAGACACACATTGCAAAGCCTTTTCTTCTAGATGCCCTCTGAAAAAACCTCTCTCCCAACGAAACCCCATTCCAAACTGAAGAAAAGATTTGCCGATGAGACTAAATATTCTGTGAATACAGACCAGCTGTAATCTACCTTCATCTGGAAAGAGCAGTTCCCCTAATTGGATGGAATTCTTTTTTCAAATATAAAATCTGGACTTCATTTTGATTATGTCCCATCTGCGGCTAATTTAATCCTTCAAGATTATTTGAAATTTTTATTCTACCATCCATCCTATTTGCTCTTCTTTTCAGCTTTGTCATCTGCAAATTTAGCACTAATTTTGTTCTCCTCTCCTAATGGATTTTAAAATGTTTGTGGGTTTAAAAAAAAAAAAAATCATGCTTTATAATACCCTCTACAGTAGTAGCTTTTAAACTCTTAGAACTGAAACCCATAGTGATAAATTCATTTAACATTGCAGCTCAGTTCATTTACATACAGACTACACACACCTGATATGTTGAATAAGACAATACTTATATTTATGATGCCCTCTGATATTGTCCATTCTATTATATTTTTTTATTAATTGTCGGTCAAGACCCACCCGATTGATTTCACAATCCATGAACAGACCATGGCCCATTGTTTGCAATGCGCTATTCTATAAAATGGCTTTTAAAAGTTTCCACTAAAGTGACAGGGGCAAAAAGGTCATCTGTGCTCAGGAGAGAAGCAGCAGCGCAGTCCAAAGAAACCTTGGCTTTATCTGTAAAACCCTTAAGAATGTTGTATTGCACTGCATGTGTTTAATAGCTAATGGACCTTTATTTTTCTAGTGAAAGGTATAAGCCATGAAAGCATTCTGTTTTTATTCCATGCTTAGTTTGCCCTTTGGTACGTCACTAGAAACCCACTGACGGAGGGGTACCCCAGTTTGAGAATAAAAGCTCTGTATTTCCAGAAACAGGGTTAACCACACAGACATTTCTCAGTCGGGATGGGTTGACTTATTGATAGGCTATTTCTCCAAAGAAAGTCATGTGTATGAAGGGCTCTAATATTATCTGAGTTTTTCTCAGGATGGTGGTGATGGGGAGGAGAGGATAAAGGAATTGGTAGTGAAACACAGACAAGGAAGACAAGCTTTGCAAGGAGAAGACCGTTCCCCTTGGGTTTCCCACATTTCTGAGCATCTTCTGAGCAGAGGCATGACTGCCTTTGTTCTGGGCTGTCTTTTCAACGTCTCTGTACAATCAAACAATTTGGAAAGAATAGCCGTGAATATAGAAGCAGTGTCTCCCTCTGGAGCAAAGGGCAGGTTTGGTGAGCATCCGGTATAATAAAGGTAATACATCCCCCCCGCCCCCAGCAATGATCAGGCTGGCTTACAGCCCATTATAAAAGATTGGGTTCCCTACGTTCAGGATTCCTCTCCAGTAATGCACCCCTGCTGCCTGTGCAGATGCTACCTGGCCCTCTGTATGTTCCCCCGTGGACGTGGAGGCTTGGGAACCTACAGGAAATGTTGATACTCTGGTTACTGCTGCTTCTGTGAATGATACACTGTGCTTTATCTCACACCTAGGCGTCTCGGGTCTCCTGCCAGCGTACATGAAATTGTGGCGGGCTCGCTCGGCTTGACAGTCTCGTGTTACTGATTCCAACAGGCAAAGCCACATCTTACATAACCAAGTTTATGTGTTTTTTTTTTTTTTCTTCACTTATCCATTCGATAAATAAACATTCCTTGAATGCCTAGTCAATGCTAGGAGATTCCAAGGGAATGAGGATGAGGGGACCCCAGCCTTAGCAAAACAAAATCTCATAGTAAAAAAAAAAAAAAAGAAGCCTCATCATAAAACAGAGTTTAGTGAGGGAAGACAGCAAATAAACAAGTAACTCAATGAGCAAAGGAGATCATTTCGGAAAGTGTTAAGTGCTGGTGAGAAAATCATCCAGGATGAAACAATGAAGTGACTGGAGTGGACGTGGAAGGAGTTCCCATCGTGACTCAGCAGAAACACATCTGACTAGTATCCATGAGGACGCAGGTTCGATCCCTGGTCTCGCTCTGTGGGTTAAGGATCCTGTGTCATGGCTGTGGTGTAGGCCAGCGGTTATAGCTCCAATTTGACCCCTTGCCTGGGAACCTCCATATGCCTTGGGTGTGGCCCTAAAAAGACAATTTAAAAAAAGAGCAACATGAAGTAGATGTGGAAAGCAGGCAACGTGAGGTTGGTGATCAAGGAAGAGGCCTTTCAGAGGTGGTGAAATTGGAGTTGAGCCACTCATAACAAAGTCAACTGGTGATGATGTCTTGGGAAAGAAGCTCCCAGGAGTAGCTACTGGACATGCCCTAAGAGGAGCAGGTGTTCAGAGAAGCCAGGAAGACACGGGGAGAATAACGGGAGGTGTGGGTGGAGAGGGGGCAGGGCCAGGTCCCAGGAGCCTGGCGGGGGGCATGGGAGGACTTGGTTAATCATCATCTCCTCTCTCTTGCCCTTCTCCCTGGTACTGCTCCTCCCTGAAAGTGTCTGCTGGGCACATTTCTTGATGGAGCCCCTGGCTGGCTTTCTTCTTTGGAAAGGGAGTGGTAACTGCATTAAGGCTCTAATTTACGGTCCACAGAAATATTTGCCTGATATGAATGAAACTATAAAGACTGAGAGTATGTCCAGGCCATCTCAAAGGCTGAATGTCAAAAGTCTGAGATCACGGAGGAGAGACTTCTGTGCAGATGCCCTCCTGGAACCCTTCTCGTCACTCTACTGGATGGGGACAGACTCCTTCTAGTTCCACTTTAATTCCAGGATGTAGACACTCATCTCTGACGAAAAGAAATGAAGAGTGGCTTCCAGTGGCTTGTTTAAAGAGTTTCTGGTACTTCCTAAAGCTTATTATTTGGCACTCACCAATTAGTGGTTGCCTGAAAGGAAAAAAAAGAGGAAATGGACCCAACATCTTGTGATGAGGAAAGTCATTGGATAATTATATCAGTTCCTTCTCTATGAAACTAGAAGGGTAAAACTCATTTAGTCAAACTAACCAAATTAGTTAGATCTCCAAATGGAGTAAAATTAATTTAGTTAATCTACCTAATTAAAGAAATTGTGATACTGCAAGTTAAACATAATATGGTATAAATGTCAGAAGAAAGGTTATCTTGGAGTTCCCTGGTGGCTCAGCAGGTTAAGGATGGGTGTTGTCACTGTTGTAGCATGGGTTCAATCACTGGCCCCAGAAAATTCCACATGCCACAGGAATGGCCAAAAAAAAAAAACCAAACAAACAAACAAACAAAAAAACCATTGTAGCTCAGTGGGTTATGAACCCGACTAGTATCCATGAGGATGTAGGTCCAATCCTTGGCTTCCCTCAGTGGATTAAGGATCCTGCATTGCCATGAGCTGTGGTGTAGGTTGCAGATACAGCTTAGATCTGGTGCGGTAGCTACAGCTCTGATTTGACTGCTAGCCTGGGAATTTCCATATGCTACAAGCACAGCCCTAAAAAGCAAAAAAAAAAAAAAAAAAAAAAAAAAAAAGGCTCTTATTCTTTCTAGGACATAGAGAAACTTGAGAGTACCACTGCCTTGGACTTGCGGATCCTATAGAATCTGACTCAGTTCATAGAAAGAATGTTCTCTGGTACCGCTTGATTCAGACAATGGTGTCATTCATGCAATAGCCTATGATTGTATATGATTTTTAGTTCCTTTAATGCAACAGGCTTCCCATAATTTCACGTTTAGGGGTTGTTTTCTTAGCAAGCCCATTTTTCAAAGATAATTCCCAGGGAAACTTGTCCGCCATCTTTACAAATGCCCTATTATTGGCATCTCAGTGAAGGCAGTTGTATCAGGACCCTGTGATCCTTTCATCACAACTGCTGCTATCTTAGGGAGATTGAAAATTGCTGGAGCAGGACAGCTATTTGAATTCTCGGATAGGAGCAAGAAATAGGAAAAGCCTGCCCTTCAGGTAGGAACCAGAGGCCTGTTTTGGGCACCTGGTCCGGGTGAGGTGGACCTGCGAGGGCATCCAGCAAGCACTCTGTCTAGACCAGGCAGAGCTGGGCCTGCCCATCACATGCTTAGGGGACCTGAGTCCTAATAAGATTCTTCCCAAACCTCCGTTAAAAGAAACTACGAGTTTCCTGAAATGGTTGTCATCACGTTTATGCTTTCAGGTTTGGAGAATTCTTTGATTTTAGGTCTAGAAAGATCTGAAAAGGCTGATGATGGGACTGTCGACAGCATGTGAATGTCTGAATCCCACTTGATCCCAGGCACACAGTGCATGCAAAGCCAGACTGCCACCTACTGACACGCGGAAGGGGTGGCTTGGCACTGTTCTCTTCTCAGGTAAAGCAAAGATGCTGTTGATTACAAATGGTCTACTGAACCCAGCCTGCTGCTTTTTAAAAACCCAACAGCAGTGAAGCAGTCACTGATTTGAGATCTGAATTGTATTTTAAATGTTGGCGGAAAAAATACTTTGCCCAAATATACACAATATCTGGTGATGGGTCAAAAAGAGAAGGGAAGTTTGGTATCAGAGATTGAGGGAGAGAAATATGGCTTCAATTCAAACAACGCTTCCTGTTTCTTCAGTATAAGAAAGGAGAGGCAGCAAGCTTGTACCATTTAACTGAAGATTCCTAGAAGGCAGGAATTACATCTGACTTATGTTTCTTTTTTCCTGACCCTGACATCTTTCTTAGTGCATTCTGAAGGCAAACGACAATTAAAAGGGTGTTTACAATTTTTTTTAAAAAATGCAAATATATTTTTATTCATAATTTCTTTGCTAACTAGAATTGTTTATTTTATTTTATTTTATTTTTTTAATATATTTTTTTTATTTTCCCACTGTACAGCAAGGGGGTCAGGTTATCCTTACATGTATACATTACAATTACATTTTTTCCCCCACCATTTGTTCTGCTGCAACATGAGTATCTAGACAAAGTTCTCAGTGCTATTCAGCAGGATCTCCTTGTAAATCTATTCTAGGTTGTGTCTGATAAGCCCAAGCTCCCGATCCCTCCCACTCCCTCCCCCTCCCATCAGGCAACCACAAGTCTCTTCTCCAAGTCCATGATTTTCTTTTCTGAGGAGATGTTCATTTGTGCTGGATATTAGATTCCTTAATAATAGTGAAATTAAAAATCAAATTAGAGGCTCCTAAAAATGAACCAAGAGAACCCTAGGTTTAAATCCTGTCTCTGGTAGCTGTGTACTTTGGGCAGATTACTTAACCTCTCTGAGCTTCCGTTGATAATCCTTAAAATGCTGAGGACATGACCTCCTTCATTGGGTTGATGGATGGGGATTAAGCAACCTGATTCATGTGATAGACTTAGCGCAGGGCTTGGCCCACGAGAGGTCTTCAATAAACCAAAGATTTGGAAAAAGCAAAGCAGGCCTAGGGTCCTGTCTGCTGACCCTGGGAGGGGAATCGATCTCCAGCGCAGGACCCTCCAGCCTCAGTAAAGTGATTCTTCAAGAGGCCAGCCTCTTACACCACCTGACACGTGAGCAGAAGCCAGAGAACCGTGGCAGAGCAGGCTGGGGAGGCCGGGAGATTAATTGAAGACTTTTCTTATTGTTATTTTTAGTTACAAAACTGCAGGAAAACAGTTCCTGTCGGATAGTGCCTCTCTGGCTAGAAGGCAGAAACGCAGGGTGGGAGGATGGTTGACCATTAATCATAAGGAAGCAGGGAAGGAAATTGAGACAGGAAATGTCAACAGCAAGATGTCCTTCCTCTGGGTGACTTTTAAGGCACAGCCACAGACCAGCAGGCTTTAAGCCCAGGCCCGGGCTACAAACAAAGCCAGTCCAACGGAAATGGTGAGGGATAGCACGAAAGACCAAAAATAAATCGGGCCCATTTCCCTTCCAATGCAGAGGGTCCAGCTCCTCTTCTCCCCGGCTCCCAGATTCTCACTAAAATTCTGAAACGCCTTTTCAAGGGTAAGAGTTAGAGGAGATGCCAAAAGAGTGGAGGACAGGAGCATAGCATCACCTATCTCTTCTGAGCCTCTGTTTTCTAGTCTTTGAAATGGGGATACACCCTCCTTCCAGAGCTGTTATGGAGACCAGACGTATAAAGGGATGACCCTGGACTTTTGTGACTTGAGAATTCTTTTGACTCTGCTCACGATAGAAAATGAAAACCAAAACCTGAACAGTCCTTATGCCCCAGTCAACAGAGGCAGGGCAAACCCAGTCCACCTGGAGACCCCTCAGTGCTGCTGCTGATGGAAGACACAGTTCCCAGAGGCGCCATATTGGTGCCTTTGATTAAAGCTTCGGGAAGACATTTACTTATTTGATTTTGTTAAATGTTGGCTTATCCAGTATTTTTTTTTAAAACAAATACATTTTGGCAATATTACAAATTAAGCCCTAAGGGATAAATGAATGAAGTAAATACATGTGGTGAAAGCTTTTATACCTAAAAAATCTTTTATTCATTCCCAATACTGTTTTGATCTTCAGCTATTGTGGTGTGTGGGAGAATGATTCAGAACACAGGCTTGGAGTCAAAATCATTTGAGTTCAATATCCACGTTATAAGCCCTCAGTATGAACTACTTGACGTTTTAATCATAAGTGCCTCAGTTTACCCATCTGTAAAATGAAAGAAACTCACGATAACTCCTTAGTCAATGTTAACTAGTGAGTTTTCGCATCTAGAGCAAAAGGTTTTCAGTCTTGCAGTTCCCACTGTGACTCAGCAGGGTAAGAACCCAACATAGCCCCCATGAGCTTGAGGGTTTGATCCCTGGCCTTACTCAGTAGGTTAAGGATCTGGCATTGCCACAAGCTGTGGTGTAGGTCACAGATGCAGCTCAGTTCTGGCATTGCTGTGGCTGTGGTGTAGGCAGGCAGCTGCAGCTCCGATTCAACCCCTGGCCTGGGAACTTCCATATGTCACAGGTGCAGCCATACAAAGAAAAAAGAACTAAAAGCTTAGCAGTCTTTTTTTTTTGGTGGATCAACTAATTCATATTCATTCATTCAGCATTTATTCCAGACCTATAGGCCCTGGCCATCATATGAAAGAATTAATTTGCCAGTGAATAGACCTGGGCCATACAATCTAGTCAATAAGAGAAGCATGCCAACAAATCATTGGCAATTCCATGCAATGCTAGCATTTGGTCTCCAAAGGACATGATCACCTCTGCTCGGGTGGATCTGTAACTTTATAGAAGTGGAAACTCATACTGGGTCTCAAAGGATGAAAAGGAGTTTGCCTGGGAGTTCCCGCTGTGGCACAATGGTTCAGCAGCATAGCATCCCTGGAGCCCTGAGATGCAGGTTCGATCCCCAGCCTGGCTCAGTGTGTTAAGGATCCAGCATTGCCACTGTTGCTGCATTGGTCACAACTCGGGCTCAACTGTGATCCCTGACCAGGGAATTCTATGCCACAGGGTGGACAAAAAGAAAAAACAGGCGGGGGGGGAGGAGTTTGTCCAAAGGAGGAAGGGAATGATATTTCAGGAAGACCAATGTTCTACTCTGAATCCATCATAATACAGTGCTCTAACTTGAGACAATTCACCAACCTGCAGGGCCACAGCATAAAATAAATACATGGAAACAAGTTTAGGAGATGGGGTTTAGGGAGGCTGAGACCAGGTCACAGAGAGCAGAGTATTCCGGTTCTAAGGGGCCTGGGATATCATCATGTAGGAAATCAATAGGTTTTTGAAAGGTTTTAAACAAGAGAGTGAACAATCAGATAGTGTGTTTCAAAGATGAGCCCAGCAGCTTAATTGGTTTGGAGAGTGGCTCGGGCAGAGACAGATTAAGTGCTGACTCTGATGGTTTGGGCTGAACCAGGAAGCTGCACTGAGGCAAATGACAGGGAGGGAAAGAGGCACAGGCAAGAAAACTGTTCAGAAAGTATAATCGGTAAGACGTAGAAGTCCTTTGAAATTTTTTGAGAAGAGTGAGAGAGGTGTGGTGGAAGGAAAGGAAAGTGGTAAAACGTGGAACGTTCTAACCAATAGACCTTCTTAGCACAAAGTCATGGGTGCCGGGAATGCAGAAGAAAAGACCCCAGCCCAGCTTTCAAGAAGCATGCATCGTCCAAGGAGGACATGAACGGAAACCCACAGCTATAGAGCAGGGTTTTGCTGCGTCACCTTGATCACAGACGTTTAGCCTCCCAACTCTGAGACAGCAGAAATCTGCTACTTAAGCCCCCAAATTGGAATACAGTGTTATACTTAGGGACAAAATGGCATAAAACTAAACCAAGAAAATGAACTGGGTCCACAGTCATTCTCATCTTCCTGTTCTACTCTTCGTTGTTAAGCCACGGCTGGTGTGGCCACCAGTAGAATGGTGGGAAGTTAACTGAGGAGCCGTCTCTGGGTGGATGGCTTAGACGTCATGTCAGCTGGAATCGGCAGAGGGAGCTGTGTTCAGGAGGACCAGTAACTCCCTCCATCTGGAAGGAGGGCGCAGAACATTCTGCAATCCCTGAGGTCTCTAAGTCCTGGACGCCTACAGTTCCCAACAGCTTCCACATGTCGTTGATAGCCCAACCCGAGATCACCTACTGCCAAGGCAACTGTCTATTCCCTACTGGCTGGGTGCCCTCTCTTAACTGTGCTGAGAAAAAGGAAGGAGATATACAGAGCAGTGGGGTCCAACCACTGGAGTAGAGACCCACACGGATGGTCAACCAGTACCTGGGTCCAGCATCTTGCTGGAATGATGAGCAAATCAGGAGTCTGACACCTTCTCTTCTCTCAGTGACCCTGGCCTGGAAGTTTTTCACTTCCCCAGTAAGGTCTCTGCAAAGATAGACGATTTGCAGAGGGAGGGGAAAAATGACACAGAGCTTTGCTTCTCTTGCACTGCACCTCTGCAGTGATGAATACAAGGGGGCTGTTGTCTTTTAATCAGCCCAGCTACTTCTCCGACTAGCCCTCAAGGCCGGGCTGCTCACAGGCTAAGCTGTGACAGTGTTTCTGAGGGACCTCCAAGGAACAGCCACTGCTTAGCCAAACTTGGCAGCAAGGCCGTGCCCATTTAAGACATTGAGGTCAAGGTGCTTCACTTCTTGAAAGCCACAATGGGGCCACTAAGCAAAAAAGAACAAAATCCTTGCGTGTTGGAACTCAGGCCTGCCTGTCAGGAACCACGTGGACCATGAAAACTCTTCCACATCCTCAAACAAATATAATCCCAAGTCGCTCAGGTTATCCTAAAAGTCACTTGGAAAACACCGGATTATTTTGGGCAGCGAACCTGATTCATGAAGATCTTACAGGGATCATTGCTTGTACATGTGAAGGGCTCTTGAGTCCCAAATGGGAAGAATCATAATCCATACTCAGCATCATTATTTTTATACTCAGCAAAGCGGTGCCTCTTAAAATTGCTTAGGGATCATTAGAAATGAAAGGATAAGAATCTGAGACCTCAGTTTCATGATTACTTCTTTCAACCTATGATATATATTTTTTATGTTGGGAATTATATTGCTGGTTGAGATAGTCAAGTAATTACCCACAGCCAGAAAAAAAAATAGCACAAACACAATAGCATGCCACCCTAAGCTGCTGACACATGCCTCTACATCTAGCCCTGTTGAGAAGATGCGTTTTGAATAGGGAGACAAAGCAGAGATAATAGCAGCCACAGCCACAGAAGCTGGTTACAATAATTGCTGTCGACACACTGAACGCAATATGGCATTAATTGTGATTAAAGTGCTATACCTACAGTTTCTGTCTACAGACTCCCAGATGTTTTCTGTGTGCTCCCTGAGCCCCAAAGCCCTGTGTGAAAGGCTGAAGTCCCTGCAAAACTCAAGTGTTGGTTTTGATGGAACTATCTAATGTCAATATATTTTCCATAATCTATTTACTCATTGTACGTCTACCTTCTACCTGGCACTCTTGTTTCCATTCACAAAGTGTAACATAAAGACATTCTCGCGATAGAACATTTTAAGTGTCCAAAGAGGGCAATCTATATACCCACAAGGTTCACCTTTGCGTAGCTCACATCCATTCAACAATTACATACAGTATCTGTAGTCAACAATCTCTATCTTTATTGGAGCACTGGAATTGGGCATTTTTCCCTTTAAAAAAAAAACACAGCATTTTTTTTTTCAAGGTTAGTAGAGTTGTTTTGACTGTTTCATCCAGCACATAAAACCAGTGAAAGCTATGCTAATCTTCAGGATATAGGATAATTCCTAGAGGGCTCTAAAACCCATCAAATGAGGAGCATCTGAGATGGTTTAAGGTATTCATGTTGTGAGTTTTTCGTATTCAAACCTACAGTGAATGGCGTCAAGATGGACAATATAACACTGATTACCAAACTCCAAATTAACATTCATACTCCACTTCTAAGATGACACACCTGGTTTTGCTTACCAGTGAGTTTAATTTCTTTAATAACTACAAATTGGCAGATTATGCCTTGCATAGTCATTGAATTTCAGTGTTTTGAAGCCAGCCTACCTGTGTTTCAACAACCTTGTCACTATTTTCGTATCATCAGACCATAGTGGCAGATGCAAAAAAGTACAAAGCACTGTGATTTAGGAATTTATAAATTCCAATAAAACAGGTGTATATAAAAAAATTAAATTACAAGCAATCATTTGTAATTTGATTTAACACAACCCAATACTAGAAGAAATGTCGATTTGGTCCATGATTGAGTATGTGATAAATGGATTCAAACTCAGATCTGACTGGCTCCAAACCCTGTTCTCTTGGTTTGGACATAAACATTTCCAGAAAAGCCTGCCAATCTTGCTTTATCCACTAAGCTCAGAATTTATCTTTTAGTAAAAAGTCTCTGAAAGACCCAGCTGTCTTTCACAAAGAGGAGACATGAAGCAATTATGAGATGATAAGACCTTGATACAAGTCTTGGGGATGGTCTGCAGAAGGGATTCCAGAATGTTCTTCCCCAGCAGGGGCACCTCATGTCATCTGTCATTCTGGAATATAAGGGCACTCTCCAAATCAATTGATAATGAAAATTATAGCAGTGGTCAGAGTTTCCCAATGCCTGCATGTTAGGATTTGGAGAACTTCTGTAGGAGAAACTGCTCCATAGAATGATCATCTGTCCTGGCTTTGAACTCCTACTATAATTTTTAAGATGGTACCAACTGGGAGAAACCAGGTATAGGGGACATGGGACCTCTGTGTCCTATGTTTGCAACTTCCTGTGAAGCTAAAATTATTTCAAATTTTTGTATTACAAAAAAATAAAAACTCTGAGGTTCAGCAGGAGAGATACATATTCCAAGGTCCAAAGTAAAAGAAGCAACCTCCCAACTCCTAAACAGCCCACCTTCCAGTCTTCCTCTCTGTCCCAGGGCAAGTGTTTCCAGACAGGGTTGGAGGGGGCCTGGGGTGGAATTTGGAATTCAGAGCCCAGGGCTGGGTTGTGGCCCTGGCTCTCCCACTAACTGACTCTGTGATCTTGGTCACATCCCTTAGTTTTGAATCTCTTTCTTTCTCTGTATAATAGGTCTGTCTTTTTCAGAAAAGACCACCTCCAGAGTCAATGAGCTGGTGATGATTCACTGAGATAGTATGTGTGAGACCCAGGTAGCTGCAACATGATATACAAACGTGGGTTTTTCTGACAATCATTTCTGTCAGATGTGGCCCAAGAGACTAGAGTGGGGCCAGCAGCCCCACCTATAAGGTCCCACCTAGAAGCTCTTGAGATCTTATGTCTCAATGAGCTTGAGTCTCCTCTTAACCTCACCATGAGCCCAGCCCCTCTACTTAAAAGAAGCAATTCTGCTCCTATTTGTTATGCAGCTGCTGGCATTACCTTTTCAGACTTCATGATCCCAAGGATGCTGCCTGCACTAGTCAGATGTATCCCTGTGGTCATAGTAGACCCATCATTAGTTGTGATTCAGGGCAAGTCCCTGAACTGCCTTCCAGGGCTGCTTATTGGAGATTTTGTCCCTGGCCTGCGCTACAGAGCTGGACAGTGGCACTGAGCAATATCAAAAGTACCCAGAGTTTCTGCCTCATGGAAAGGTGAAGACCAGCATGGCTGTATAGGCTTTGCTTTGACCTTGAAGACACATGAGTCCTGGAAGCAAGGGCTGGCCTTCATGACTTCCTGCTCCAAACTGCAGCACCCTGGAGAGCTCCTCCTCCTTCCTGCTCATGCCCAGTACCTTAGTCAAGTTTACCCAGGAAACAGGGGCCATGCTATCCTTTCCACATATGATGAGTCTTAGTTTAGGGGAAGGAAAGCACTGAGGTAGTTGTTTCTCAAAAGCTGCCCGTCTCTAATGTAGTATGGGGACCAATAGCATCCACATCACCTGGGAAATTATTAGAAATGCAAAATGGGGTGCCGAACCCCAGACCTGCTGAGTCAGTTACTCCAGGACTAGAGCCCAACAA
This sequence comes from Sus scrofa, assembly GCF_054392235.1. Classification (NCBI taxonomy): domain Eukaryota; kingdom Metazoa; phylum Chordata; class Mammalia; order Artiodactyla; family Suidae; genus Sus; species Sus scrofa. The sequence goes on from NC_139393.1 coordinate 74,085,789, forward strand.
TGTGTACCTTGACATGCCCCACCCCTGTGCTTCTGATGCATGACAACTACCACCGACCTTCCAGAAAGATGCTATGGATCTTATACCTGCCTGCAGCTGCTTCTGAGTCTCACATGTTTGCCTCTCTTTGGCAAACTCTACCCCAGGACCACTCAGGGGAAGGAGATTCTGAGAAATATGCCTCCCAGCTTCTCGTCTGCAGAGTAGAACCTGCACAGGGATATCAGTGGTATCAAAGAGACAGGCCAGCACACCCAATAAGCATGAACTTGTTTGATAGTTGCCCCTCAGGCAGTTCTAGCCAGATGTACAAGTGGTCATGCATCAGGTCATGTACCAGATCCTTGCCTTCAAGGCTCTCTGCCTATAGCCTCACTCAAGGCTTTTTGGGAGACTAGACTAGGTACCAAAAAATATCTTTCTACCCCACGGATGGTCAAAGCCCTTTCCCTTTGCATAAGAGTTTCACATAAAGATGTCCTTGAGGTACAAGTGGGGAGTACATAAATAATACCAAAGTGGGTAAAATTTGAGCCAAAGCAGTTAATAGAGAACTAAAGGTATGACATGGGGTTAATAAGTAATGGAATACTAACACTCGGGCTCACCTTTCCATTTCATAACCGGAAACGTATGCATGCAAATATAATTTACACATATGCAAATACCATCAGGACATCACTAATGTCTCATGTTATGTATAAGTATATTAGGTCAGTTTCCTAACTGATGCAAAGATATTTTAACAGCACTAGGCAACTGCAGGGAAGGTGAAAAGGAAGGAGAAGAAGGAGAGGCAGGTAAAAGTAGAAGGATGTTAAAAGCCTACATCATTGACTAGACAATCAAGAGACTGTTGGTAGATTTCATTTATTAAAAATACCAAATACTTGTGGGTACTCATCACATAAGCCTGGCACTGTGTTAGATCTCAAAGACATAGGGGAAAATAAGGCACAGTCATTTTTTTCAAGGGGTTGTATTCCAGTAACCAGATAGACATATATATATATATATAATGTAAAGCAGTATAGTTAGTGCTGCCGTTAAGGTTGTGGGTAACTTGTTACGTGGGAGAGGAAGGAGTACTTCTAGAGGGGTTGTGAGATATCTTTCATTTGCCTCTCTGCAGCTACTTTCAACCCTTCAGCATGCTGGTGGGCTGCCTGCAGGATGGGCCCCCAGTGATCTCCATTCCCTGGTATTTATGTTCCTGCATAACCCTCTCATACATCGTATTAGGGTTGATCTATGTCAGAAGAGATACGTGACTTTGAAAGCTAGGTCTAAAAGACATCACAGCGTCTCCACCACTCTCTCCCTCTCTTCAATCACCTACTCTGGGAGATACAAGTGGCCGTGTCAAGGGTAACTAATGGAGAGGCCCACATGCGGAACTGAGGCCTCCAACCAACAGCCATGTGAGTGAACAATCTTGGAAGCAAATTCCCCAGGCTCCAGGTGACTACAGCCTCAACTGGCTTCTTAAAAGCAACCTCATAAGAGACCCTGAGCCAGAGTCCAGCTAAGCCTCTTCACAATTTCTGCTCCACAGAGACTGACTAAAATATTTGCTGTTTTAAGCTACTAAATCTTGGAGATTTTTTTACACAGCAACGGACAACTAATATACTGGCCTATAGACTGCATCAGCAGACTCCCTTGCCCTCTGACTTCCAGTTGGGTTCAGCAAAAAAGAGTTATGAAGAGATAGTGAAGGTAGAAACCAGTGAATTGGGGAAATTTGCCTACCAGGCTTCTTCCCTATGGAGTCATTGTGTGCCATGTAAACAGGTCTCGGCTGCAGTTTGGGGGTCACCCCCATAGAGTTGCTCTCAACAGGTCCCAATGACCACGCTCTTCCCCTGCCCTTGTAGGCCCTGATGTTACAAGGTCCAGCATCCCATCTTTCCCTTGTAGCCTCCATCTACCTTGCCTATACCTTTGTAAACCACCCCTTAGTGAACTCTCCTCAAATTACCCAATTTGAGTATGCACCTGTTTGCTGCTGAAACTGTGGCTCACACAGGCAGGGAGAATTGGGAAATCTCTAAAAAAAAAAAAGTGATATTTGATCTGAGTCTTAAAAGATGAGTATAATCTTGTCAAATAAAAAGGAAGAGCAACACATGTTCTTATATCAATAGCCAGAGGCAAGTAGAATATCTGGTTCCAGTGGCATGACAACTAGTCACTCAGTTCCGTGGGACACCATTTATACTGTGTTCTATGTGTGTGGCATCTAGAATTATGCAATAGTTCATAACTGTAGTCCATATGAAAGGTACATATGAAATATTTTCCAAATTTTCTACAGCTCAATTTCTATTTCAGACAACACATGCCATAGGTGACAGAAGTTTTCTTTTTAAGATTTTTATATTATAGTTGATTTACAATATTCTGTCAATTTATTCTGTACTGCAAAGTGACCCAGTTACACACACACACACACATATATATATACACATTCTCTTCCTCATATCTTCCATCATGTCCCATCACAAGTGATTGGATATAGCTCCCTGTGCTACACAGCAAGACCTCATTGCTTACCCAGTCCAAAAGCAATGGTTTTCATCTGCTAATCCCAAACTCCCAGTCCTTCCCACTCAATGCCCCTCCCAGAAGTTTCTTAATCAATTTGAATTTTCTATTCTCTCTCTGACCCCTAAGATGAAATGGGGCAATCAGGAGATTTAACATTTTTTTTTCAAAAAATATTTCAAAAACACCCTGTTCCTTTTAAAACATTTTACTTTCTTTGGAAGACACTATTTCAGTGTTTGTTATAGTTCAGTGTAGGTTAGACTAGAGTTCAAGGTGGCCCATGAAAAGAGGTTCTGCCAAGCAGCTGATTAGCCTGAACGTGATTCAGGAGCACATTTAATCTCTGTAAGAGAGCAAACAATTTTTAAGGACTTTAGTTCATCAACTATTTGTATGCAAATAGGGATGCTAATTATAAATAAGTTTTATCTACTCCATACAGCAGCTCTGCACGACATCCACTCAGAAGTCTTCTGTCAGAACTTTGTGAGAATTGTTTGAGGTGCTTTTTCACTTAAAATACATTTCTTTAAAAACAGACTCAAAGTCAGTCCAGCAACTAATTTACATTGACCTTCTGCCTGATTGGTGCCCACCAGTGAAGGTTAACCACAGCTAAGACAGGGGTGAATATAGAATGTAATCTGTAGGATCAATGAGGCACAGTGAAATCTTTTCAACTCCAGGTTATGAAAAACCCTTGAAATAACTAATTAAAATAAGAAATGCCCACCCATTCACCCTGCTGAGCCAAAGAATTTACTTAATAAGGTTATCACCAATAATGTGCCAGAAAAGGGAGCAGAATGGAAAAGACCCCCATATCACAAAGGCCCAATTGAAGCCAAAATTAAATATGCTGATCCTTTGCTTTGGACCTAAGATAAGATGTGGAAAGGCTAATGCTTACCGTTGATTAAGCATCTGCTCGGAATTCCTTTATTTCTTTTTCTGCCTTCACAGAACACCTGCTGGGGAAGTGCACAAAATTGCAAGATCACTGGAAACCAGGACATGAACTGATCTGTACATCCTGGTGTACAAACCCCAAGTGTCTCTCATAAACACCAAACTCAGAGTTGAACCACAAGAAACAAGCCAGCTATACTAAGAAAAGCACTTGCAATATTCTATATGCAAGGTACAAGGAGAGTTCTAGTTTTAAAGGTTTCTTTCTGGAGTTTCCATTGTGGCCAGTCGGGTTAAGAACCTGACTAGTCTCCATGAGGACAAGGGTTAAAATCCCTGGCTTTGCTCAGTGGGTTAAGGATCCTGTGTTGCTGTAGCTTCGGCATAGGTTGCAGATGCAACTCGGATCTGGCGTTGCTGTGGCTATGGCATAGGCCAGCAGCTACAGCTCTGATTTGACTGGGAACTTCCATATGCCAAGGGTCTGGCCCTAAAAAGACTGAAAGGTATGTTCCTATTATCCTGTCATTGTCGGCTAGGAGCTCTCTGCAGTTCCCCTGAGTGGGTGGGGAAGGAGGAATCCATCCTCCTTCTGCCTTGATGACGTCACCTGATTCAGTTTCTTGGGAGACAAGGAAGAGGACATGTTTCGGGTAAACGCACACCCACCTGATTCACAAACCACACCCACCTGATTCACAAACCACGTGTCCTAGTCTTTGGTCTTGAGAAAGGTCTTTATACTATGTATCAGTCGAATTAGGCTAGTCTGTGCTGTGGTAACATCCTCCAGATGTCAGGGGCTTCAGAGATTGATGTCTCACTTGTACGACACATTCTTCACAGTTGTCTGAGGGCTCAATTCTAAGGCATCCTCACCCTGGGACCCAAGCCAGTGGAGCAGCCACCCATCAGAAATGTTGCCTGGCTCTTTGCCAACTAACACACCCACTCTTTAAACTTCTGCTCAGATTTCACTGGCCAAACATGTCAACCACACCGGAGTCAACCCCGCCATGTACATGAAGTCATAAAAATCAGAGCATTTCTGAGCAGTCCCATGACGCTTCAAAAGTCAGAAAGGTAGAAAAGAAAAAGCAAACAGAAGTAAAGCAAAGAGCAGATCAGAGATGCAGATACAAGAAAATGTGTGAGGAAAGAATGGAATTTGGATGGAGATGATTTTTAGTCACTCGTATGACCTATATTTAGATTTTTTGACAGTTGCATATTCACAAGCAATTTCCCTTATCACCTTCTCCCTACTTTGGCTCTTCAACTGATAAAGAATGACAGGCAGAGGGGGTGATAAGCTGACAAGACAGCACCCTGCTGTGCGCGTGTGTGTGTTTGTGTGAATGTGTGTGCTAGTATGGAAGAGCTGGCATATGAGGCGGGTTGTTTTATTAATCCTCCAAGAAATGGACCAGAGTGGAGCAGTCAGAGAATTTGTCTGCTGCAAATAGCTCCATGGTGGCACCTGCAGATAGCCACACCTTGTCCCCATCAAGAGCGCCTTGACTAAGGAAGAGGGAAATGTTGGAGAATCTGTAGACCTTCAGTCATAATTTTCAGTACATGGAAATGTGTGAGTCCAAAAATAGCGCAGGCAGGAGAATGGATGCTCAGATCTGGGGAACAAAATGTGTGCCCCAAACACAGACACACCCCGCTACTGAAAGTGAACCTAAGATATATTAAATACATTTTTTAGCGATCCAGCAGGTAAAGGATGAGCAATTCCATTAAAAGGACTGGGAAATCGGGAAGTTCTTTGGAAATAAACCCATTTAGATACTTGCTTCAGCACTTCACTCACTGACATAAATTCTAGCTGCATTAAAGAGATGCACATTTCAATTAAACCACTGAAAGAAACATTTAGAAGAAAATGCAGGTTAATGTGTGGTGTCTGGATGAGAAGGACTTTTTAAACATTAAAAGCTACAGGAATATAATTACAAGAGAAAGGAGCAATAGCGTTTACTACATAAAGTGTTTAACTTATTTGTCAAAAAGTCAAAATAAAAGCCGTGTCAAACTATGGGGGGTGGGAGTGGGGGATTAACCCTTAATGTGACAGAGGCAAAATGTGAAAGGCAAAGATGAACAAATCTTTGGAATTAAGGGCTCCTACAATTCAATGACATAACAAAGAATTTGCTCGACATAAAAACGTCAGTTTTCACTAGTGGATAAAGAAGCGAAGGTAGGTTGACCAAGGAGAAAGGCCATAGTCTGTGAGGCCAAGACTAAAGAGTGTCAGTTCTGCTCTGTGGTTAAATGTGTTCCATGGGCAGACCGGTCACCGCAGACCCACCAGGAGTTCACCCAGGTACATCCCATCCCTCCCACTCAGCCCCTCTGCCTCCTCCACCCCCTGTACGACCACAGCAATTGCCCAGTCCACCATTCTTTCTAAAAGCAGTCAGAGATACTCTAAGCATGATGCTTCAGACGCTGACTTACGGCATTTTCTTTGGTTTTTGTTTTTGCCTCTCCCAGTGCATACCAAGGCTCTTGAGAGTCTGAGCCTCCTGTTTTTATGAGAGGCAGCTTGGTGCAGTGAAGAGAACAATAAATTGATTCAATGTTGCACCTGCCCTCTGGCCACCTAGGAGTGGAGGCTTCCCTAAGGCTACACACTGTCTATAAAGTGGAAATGATAACACCTCCTTTGCCAGGTTATCAGGGGAATCCAATGTCTTGATAAATATAAAGTATCATAAAGTCTTATATAAGTTCCCAAGAAGCTTACGATCACTGTTCACATATAATAAAAACAATAATAATTAATGTTTTGTGCTGTGCCAGGTACTCTGTCAGATACTTTGCACAGTCACCCTATAAGCTCAGCAGTGTCATCACCCTCATTTTCAGATGAGAAACCTGAGAGACTTGGAGAGGTTGATTAACTTGCCCAAGACAGTGGGTAAATGGCCAAGAAGGGACTCCTTTTCTTTATTATTTTTCTTTGCATTTTCCTTTGTGGTTAGCAGACTGTATCCCACATAATGCATTCAGTAAACATGGATGACGTGGTTAAGTCTATTTATGCCATTCATGTAGCAAAACAGAACTGTCTTTCCCTTTGTGGGCTCCCCTGCTGTAACAGGCTTTTAGTATGTTTGTGTCTAAAGAACGTAACATGCCCTGAGGTTTACCAGAAGTCCAGCAATCCTCTGCTCTGTGTAAGCCGGTGTGACCACACTTAAAGGCAGGTGGCATTAACTTTCTCCTTTCAAGCCTTTCACTCTTTGTCCCTAGCTATAAATAAGTCTCCTTCTTGGTAGGTAGTACTTAAAATTTTTCATCTTTCTGTCTCCCTGAACCTCTCAACCGGAAAGTCCTAGGGGGCAATAAGATTGGCAGAGCAATGCCCGCAATCTCACACAGTGCCAGCCGGACTGGAGGGGCCCTAAAGTGCTTGATTCACTATGATGACAACACTGCTTTTCCGGGTTTTATCTTGCCTTGGCCCCTGAGTGTGCAGTTTCCAAGTTGTAGCATTTACCACAATCCTAAAAGATATTTACTGTTTTTATCTGCAGGCGAAGGCTCTGGTTCAAAGAAGCGAGATATAAAATGTGCTTCTTTGCAGGCTTGACTGCAAAATGAACACAAATCCACTTTGCCTTCCTGTGACAACTCACACAGGTTTAAAGCAATTTTATTGTATCGCCTGAGATAATTCCTCCCCCTAAAAAATCAGAATTTCAGAGTTTACATTTTACAGATGAGGATCAGAAGTCCAGGGAGGGGACATGCATTGTTACCCCAAAGATCTGGTTTGGTCTTAACTCAGGAACGGAGCTCTTTAGGGATCAACTTTAAAGGCCAGTAGAAGGAAATTTATTTCACTCCTGTTCCACTCACCAAGGATTGCAGGGGACTCTGAGGGGAGAGAAAAGGGGCTTCTCAGAATTCTGGTTCGTGGAGTTCCCATCATGGGGCAGTGAGTTAAGAATCCCACTGCAGTAGCTCAGGGGTTAGCGGTGGTTCGAATTCAATCCCTGGCCCGTATATGCGGAATCTAAAATATAGCGCAAGTGAACCTATCTACAGAATAGAAACAGACTCGCTGACATGCAGAACAGATTTGTTTTGCCAAGGGGAAGGGGAAGGAGTGGGATGAACTGGGAGTTTGGGGTTAGTAGATGCAAACTATTTCGTTTGAATGGATAAGCAATGACATCCTACCATATGGCACAGGGAACTATATCCAATCTCTTGTGATTAGAACATGATGGAAAATAATGTGAGAAAGAATGTGAAAGGGTCACTTTTCTGTGCCGCAGAAATTGACACCATATTGTAAATTATGTTATTACATTGTAAATTATACTTTAATAAAAAAATATTTTTTATATAATTTTTTTATTTTCCCAAATAAAAAAATATTTTTTAATCCCTGGCCCAGAAACTTCCATATACCACGGTGTGTCCATACAAAATTTAAAAATTTAAAAAGAGAATGCTCGTTCCTGTTCCCCAAATATTTTTTATCATTTCTACATAATGAACATTTGAAAATTACACAGAACTCAAGAGCTCAAAGCCTCTTCACCAGCTAATGATATCATTCTGAGCAATGAGAATCCCAGAGAAGCAAGGGCATGGCCTTATTCCATTTGTGTCAAGCTGGTGATGTTTTCTCACTCAGCCTTAGTCAAGGAGCTCCAGTCCCTCTCACCTTTCTGGCTCCTATTTTGACAATATCATATGAGATTAAATCACAGGCATCACCAGCCACATGCTTTGCTTTGTACTTAAAGCTATCTGGAAGGACCCGCGGGCATCGCCCTGAATAGTTGGGCCATGAGCTCTGACTGGTGTGGTCCCCTCTGCTCTGGATTCTTGAGAGAAATCATTTGTTTGCATCCAGCCTCGCCGCATCAGTCCCGCGGCGCTGCCAAGTGCAGCCACACAGAGCCATCTCTCTCACCAGTTCTCAGATTCATGCCAAGAAGTTCTCAGTTACGCCTGAAATTCCCAAGAAGCTTCCGTGTGCTTGGAGCATCTGAAAAAGAGGGAGCAAACAGAAAATAAAAAAACACTGGCAGCCAGTGAACCAAGTGAGGAGCGGGTGGTTGAAGATGCTGACACCCTCAGCTAACACCCTCCTCTACTTCTGCAAACCCTGCATCCTGCAGGTGCCTTTGATTGTGTTTGGGTAGCAGACAGATCGCACCAGCTCCATCACATCATCATGAGCAGTGACACTTTTTACTGAGATGAGGAATTGAGTCCGATGAATTCCTGGCAATGCTTAAGCCAAATGCTAAGAAATGTGGGCAGAGTCAGGAGGAAGAGAATGAGTCAACAAGGGAAGGAGGAGAGGGATGTTATCTGCTTTCCCGAGCTTTCACCTTCTGGCTTTATAGCCATCCCCACTGTTCTGCTCCACAGTTTTCTACTTTAAATGAGCATGTGCACCAAATGAAATAGAATTAAAATATGATGGAATAGCCTTTGGGTGACTCTGCTTTGCATTTAAATCCTTGAAAAACATTGCACTTCCAAATTGTGAACACTTTCTGGTTCAAGAAATAATTTGAGTTTGAGGAGAAGAGTGAGTTTTTTTATAGCTTCTTTTTAGGAAAGAGGAAAGTATTGCTAAATTTAATAGGGACGCATGTGACAGGGTTGAAGAGGAAAGTCTACTGCAGCTAAGAGACCAGACGATGGGCCCCTTCCCTCTGATTCCATATATGAAAAGGGAGGGATTTGGAGGGTGGATTCGACCTTTTTTCGGATTTGAAGAAGGTTAGCAATACAGTTGTAGTATGTAACTTTGATACAATTTTATTGATATTATAATATTGGCTAATAAGTGTCAAGGCCATGCTAATATAAATAAGTGATTAAATATAAGTAAATGTTGGACAAGAGACAAATCCCCCATGCAGAAGCATTCCAAGTAATTTATGTAGATACTCAGCTTTCAAGGAGTTGGAGCGCAACACCCACTCATGAATTGCAGGCTGCACAAAGTGACTTCCTTCCAAAAAGTGCAGTGTGCAAAAGAGAAGGAAAAAATGGAATAATTTACACCAGAGAAACTTGATAAACGCTATCTCAGCCAGGTGATCAAACTCAGCATCCTAAGTTACGGCATGTTGATAGGATGTACCTTTGATACGATGTGATGAGAATGGCACTTTATTTCTGTGTTTCTTCTCCCCAAAACCCATACAGTCCAATCAAAAAAACTGAGGGTCATTCTATAATAGATTGACCAGTAATTTACTCCTCGTAGCTGTCAAGGTCATCCCAAACAAGGAAAATCTAAAACTCTCACCCCAACAGCAGCCTCAGAAAACATGATGATTCAATGTAAAGGGGTTTCCTGGATGAGGTCCTAGAGCTGAAGAAGGACCTGAGGGAATACCCCAGGAGATGTGAATAAAATATGAACCATAGTTAACAACAAAGTATCAACATTGGTCCATTTGTAACAAATTACATACTGTTTATAATTGTGGGTGTTTCAGAACTCGCTGTGCCATCTATCCAGTCATTCTGTAAATCAAACCCTGTTTTAAATAAAAAGCATATTAACAGCAACAACAAAAGTCTAATTGTGGCTGCTAAGTGATGTCCAAGAGAGATGGTTCATAAGTGTTTAACCTGCTCTCCTGTTTCACATTTGGCTGCAATACCTTGTAGGCATCACCTCCAGGTTGGAACAAGTGGGATTCATTACGGCAGCGATAAAATTATCTGCCCTGAATGTTACAGTTTCCCTAGGATTCCTGGAGGTGGAGAAAGTTCCTTCTGCCCCCTGCCCCTCTTTATATCTACCTCACAATCTTATTAGGAAGCTTGACATAAATACAGCATACATTTCAACCTGCCATTTCTCTGCCGTGCCTCCCCCATACTGCTGGCGTTTGATGTAGTAAAATACCTGAAGCACCTCATTATTTCAGTGTAGCCAAGAGGAAATTAGTACTGAAACCACATTAATCCTTAATTGGGTATCTTTTATTAAAAAGAAAATGGGAATTACCAGGTTCTCATCGGCAGTCCAACAGAGTAACCCTAAGAGCTATGCCAAACAGCCTAGAGATCTCAAAGCTGCCTTTTCTGTGACTGATTTTTCCTCACCGGATCTGAGCATAACAGAATTAGGTGGGCTAAATAATAATATTGAAGATGACAACGACACATAACACATAACATTTACTGAGCCCTTTCGATGTGCCACCAACTCTTCTATTTGTTTTTACTGGGTTTGTTTTTCTGTTTGTTTGCTTGTTTTTTAAATAAGAAAAAAAGCTTCATTCAAAAGAGTACAAAAAGATCGGCATATGCACACTGAGGTATACAGCATGATTGGCCAATGGGGACCTGCTAGACAGCACAGAGAAATCTACCCAGTGTCCTGTCATAATCTATGTGGGAAAAGATTCTGAGAGAGCATGGATATGTGTATACGTGTGACTGGGTCACTTTGCTGTACAGCAGTAATGATCACAACCTTGTAAATTAACTATATGCCTATAAAACTTTAAAAAAAAGATTTTCCTGGGAGTTCCTATCATAGCTCAGTGGTTAATGAATCCGACTAGGAACCATGAGGTTGTGGGTTCAATCCCTGGCCTCGCTCAGTGAGTTAAGGGTCCGGTATTGCTTTGGGCTGTGGTGTAGGACAAGTCTCGGATCTGGTGTTGCTGTGACCATGGTGTAGGCTGGCAGCTACAGCTCTGATTAGACCCCTAGCCTGGGAACCTCCATATGCCACGGGTGCAGCCCTAGAAAAGGCAAAAAAAAAAAAAAAAAAAATTTTCCTTTCTCCCAGGTTATAAAGGAATTCATCTATGTTTCTTTGTAATATTTGTGTATATTTTAATTTTCGCATTTATGTCTAGAATATATTTGGAGTATATTCCGGTGTATAGTTTGAAGATTTAATTAATTAAATTATTAATTAAATCTCTTTCTAAGTGGTGATTCCTTTCTTCTAACACCATTTATAAGCATTCTTTTCACTTATATTCTGTACTAAATTTACCTGTGAATGACAAGTAAGAATGGACTTTTACAAAATAACAACTCAAATTATTTTCAGTTTCTTTATAGCTAGGTTTCCTAATTTGTTCTATGTAAAAAATTTTAAATACAACACAGAATAAAATGTATAAACTTGTTTATGTTGTTAAAAAAAAAAAGAGTGCAAGAAGGTTAAAACAACAGCAACAACCACCTGATTCTCCCTCTGCCTGTGACTTTCAGTTATGCTATCCCATTATATTCCTGGACAATGTATCAGTCAGACAATGTTTTTCAAGTCACTCTCAGGGATGAACACACATCCCCACTTTGCTATATTAAAAAGTCCAGCCCAACAGACTTGTGTTTGCCAGGGGGAGGGGAAGGGAGTGGGATGGATTGGGAGTCTGGGGTTCGTAGGTGAAAACTGTCGCATTTGAAGTGGATGGGCAATGGGATCTGCTGTATAGCACTTGTGATGGATCAGGATAGAGGATAATGTGAGAAAAAAAACGTGTGTGTGTGTATATATATATATGTATATATGTGTGCGAGTGTGTGTGTATAACCGGGTCACTTCTCTGTACAGCAGAAATTGGCAGAACATTGTAATTCAACCATAATAAAAATATGTAAATAAATAAAAAAGTCCAGTCCAGTCCTGTATCCAAGCATCAATCTTGCAACCAATTTGAAGCTTCTCCTTCTGCAGAAGCTGAGGCTTGACTCAGATTTAAGAAACCTGCAATGGGCAGGAGGAGCGGCGGCAGGACCCTCTTTGGTGCCATCTCGTCACCTTTTCCCTCTTCAGTCACCACCTGCCTCTAACTGTGGTTGGAGGAGGGGGAGGGAGAGAGGACAGAGAAGCAGCAGATGAGGTCTTACCTGACTACGGCTGATGGGATGTGGTGTTGATGTCCTCTGGGCGGGAAGCATTTAATGAGTGCCTGAAGTTTTGACACTAGACTGGGCTCAATATTTTAATGTTAAGATAAAACTGAAGCACAAAGAAGCACCACCTCACAGCCATTTGGCTGGCTACAATAAAAATAAAAATCCAACCAAACAAAAAAGCAAGCAATGAACAAAAGCAAAAAATAGCAAGTGTTAGCAAGGATATGGAGAAATTGAAACCCTTGTACACTGTTGATGGGAATGTAAAGTGGGGCTGTCGCTATGGAAAACAGTATGGCAGTTCCTCAGATTAAAAACTAAAATAGGAGTTCCCGTCGTTGCGCAGTGGTTAATGAATCTGACTAGGAACCATGAGGTTGCGGGTTCGGTCCCTGCCCTTGCTCAGTGGGTTAACGATCCGGCGTTGCCGTGAGCTGTGGTGTAGGTTGCAGACGCGGCTCGGATCCCGCGTTGCTGTGGCTCTGGCGTAGGCCGGTGGCTACAGCTCTGATTCGACCCCTAGCCTGGGAACCTCCATATGCCGCGGGAGCGGCCCAAGAAATAGCAACAACAACAACAACAACAAAAAGACAAAAGACAAAAAAAAAAAAAAAAAAAAAAAAAAAAAAAAAACTAAAATAGAATTACTGTAGGATTCAGCAACCCCGCCTCTGGGAATATACCCTCAAAATTACAAGCATGGTCTTAAAAAGGTGTTTGTGCACCCGTGTTCAGAGCGAAATTATTCACAATAGCCAAAAGTTGGAAGCAATCCAAATGTCCATCAACAAAAGAATGGATAAACAATATGTGGCATATAGACAATGGAATATTATTCAGCCTTGAAGAGGAAGGAAATTCTGACATGTGCTCCAACATGGATGAACCTTGAGGATATTATGCTCAGTGAAATAAGTCAATCACAAAAAGGCAAATACTGCCTGATTGCTTATATAAGATGCCTAGAGTAGTTAAAATCAGAGACAGAGAAAAGAATGGTGGTTTCCAGGGGCTTGGGGAGGGGAGTGGAAGTTTTTAATGGATACAGAGTTTCAGTTTTGCAAGATGATAGGCGTTCTGGAGATGGATGATGACAATGGTTGTACAACAATATGAATGTGCTTAACCACTGAACCATACACTTAAAAATGGTCAAGACGGTAAAATTCGTATACATGTATTTTACCATAATTAAAACATTTTAAACTGTAACCCGAGTGAAGGAATAAAATTGTGATTAACAGAAAAACACCTGAAATAATATATGAAAACAAAATCTGTAACTAGTAAAGCAATGAGATCAGTTCAAAGCATGGCTAAAAGATAGAAGAAGGAGATTCAACACAGTGCTGTTGGAAGTTGGCAGATAAAGAAACAAATGTAAAAGCTTCTTCATGATTTACTCCCACTAAGGATAGCTTGTTCCATAAACTAATTACATGTACTAATTTTTATCCTCACAACAGTTTTATGAGGTGAAGTGAAAATGATACATTTTCTGAAGAAATAAACTCTTCCAAAATGATACATTCCAATCATCCATCAAAATAAACCAATTCCACTGACTATTATCTGTATAGCCCTTTGGGGGCCAAGCCTCCCTTCCAGTGACCGTGGAAGTCAATTTCAAAATAGCAAGTGTCCACTAGAGGAAATCCTTTGAGGGAGAAGGACTTTTCTAGCCCCTAATAAGGTACCTGACAGTCATCAGTCAGTCTCAAGATGGACATGAGGTGGAAGAATTCTTTGATCACGGAACATTCATCAACCAAAACCTACCTCCTCCTGGCAGGAAGTGGGTTTAGATTTCAGTTGGTCTATAAATCCAGCAAAACTCCAGGTCTAATGATTTGCCTTAGCTTGGAAGGCTGGGTAGAGTAACCATTAATCCACCGTGCCCTTGCATTGTCATTTATTTTTTACCTTCCATGTCCATCATCTTAAACCCTGAGACTACGCTTGATCTACTGTATCCAGTTACAGCTGTTACCCACCCTTCTGTTAAGGCCTACAGGGAGAAGTTCATGAATACGTTGGCAGAATTCATTGTTGTTACTATTGATGATGGTTTCTTTTTTTTTTTCTTTTCTTTTCTTTTCTTTTTTTTTTTTTGTCTTTTTGTCTTTTCTAGGGCCGCTCCCACGGCATATGGAGGTTCCCAGGCTAGGGGTCGAATCGGAGCTGTAGCCACCAGCCTACACCAGAGCCACAGCAACTCGGGATCCGAGCCGCGTCTGCAACCTATACCACAGCTCACGGCAATGCTGGATCCCCAACCCACTGAGCAAGGGCAGGGATCGAACCCGCAACCTCATGGTTCCTAGTCGGATTCACCAACCACTGCGCCACGACAGGAACTCCGATGGTTTCTAATTCTTAACATCACTTTCATGAAGTGAGGAACCGAGATGTCTCCATTTCCATCATTCCTTTTCTGGAACTTCTTGCCAAAAGCCATTTTGGTGTCTCACTGTCCCTGTTTGGATAAGAGGCTCACTTCGATTGGCAAAAAGCTTTTAGTCTTTTTTCTTCCATTAAGTCCAGATAACACTGACGTTTTCATATTTTTCTTTTGGATTTTTTTTCAACTGTTAAGAAGTGGTGGGGAGAGCAAGATTTTTGAAAAAAGAACCAGGAAATTGAAATAAAAGCAAACATATGATAGGTATTAAGCTGGTTGCTTTGCACTTCGGGAAATATAGGCCCAAGGACTGCAACTGTGTGTCCTTATAGACAGAATGAAATTGGTCATGTTGAGCAGTTCCCTTGTGGTGCAGCGAGTTTAGGATTCAGGGTTGTGGCTCTGCTGTGGCTCGAGTCACTACAATGGCACAGTTTGATCCCTGGCCTGGGAACTTCCGCATGCCACAGGCGTGGCCAAAAATAAGAAGAAAATTGGTTACATTGAGTATTTTAGCTCTCTACTGCTGTGCAACAAAGTATCCAAAAACTATAGTTTGAAACAAGTATTTTTCTAAATCACAGTTTCTGAGGATCAGGAATTCAGGCGTGGCTGCGCTGGGTGACCCATCTCAGAACCTATCTCATGAGGCTGCAATCAAGATATTGGCTGGGGCTGCAGTAACCTCCAGATTCAACGGGTGCTGGAGAATCTGCTTCCAAAGGGGCTTGCTCGGTGGCTCTTGGAGAAAGCCCTCGTTCCTTGCTGTGGTCAGGAGACCCCAGGACCTTGCCACATGAATGATCCCTACAATTGTCTCAGTGCCTTCACAGCAGGGCAGCTGGCTTCCCCTCAGAGCGAGTGAGCCAAAGCAGAGATCAAGGGAGAAGCCATGATGATTCGTTTTTGCTAGTCTTGGAATCAAACGCCACCACTCCCACCATACTGTTTCCATTAGGGGCAAGTCACGTAGGGCAGCCTACATGCAGGAGAGAAATTAAGCTCTGGCCCTTGAAGGGAAGGATAGCAGAGAATTTGTGTACATATTTAAAACCCACCACATTAAGATCTGTTTTATTTGTTCGTTTTGCACTTACCCTCACAGTGAACAGAAATATCCTCAAGGGAAACAAATATGAATGCCAATGACAGAGAATCCTTTTAATAAAATGTAACATGATACCTTCTCTTTTCTGCCACAAGACGCAAAAGATTTTTCTCCTCTGAATAGTGAGAGCCAGAGAAAAGATTAAAAATCTGGGCTCCAAAATTCTAAGGAAGAATAAAAACATTTTCAGATAAAAATTCTTTCAAGATCATTCTCTTCTTTTCCAGTACAAAAAGTGATATCTTAATAAAACAGCATCAATTGAAGAAACTGCTAATGTTTATTCAGAGTTACATTCCTAGATGCAAATGATGGGGGTCCAGTCTCATTTCCTCTGTAATAACAATAGTTTAATCAAGGAGGTAATTCTTGATGAAAATATAATGCCCAACCTTTTATAAAAAAATTACCACAAACTTCTCGGTTAATCAACGAGCATTCATGCTGTAAATTAACATTCATGATATAAAACTTTAGAGTTCTATCTAGGTTGATTAAACAAGGCGAACCAGGACCCATTCACTTTAATTTGGTTTCAATTTACTTCCATACCAAGGAAAAGCTTCTACCTATTATTTATATTATTTTTCTTTTGTATAACACATTTCAAACATCACAAGAGGAATGACCATTTGAAGAACGGTATGGGACATGGAAAAACTTCTTTAGGGGCATTACATATAAGATTTTTAAATTATTTGGAAGTTTTTTTTTTAAAAAATCCAGAAATGATTGTTTTGATGCCCTCTTGTTTTGAAGTAAAATCAAAATACTGGTGATTATGCTTCCCTTGAAATTGTCTTTGTTATCAAAACTGGCATCAGCACATTGCAATATGCTGTCATAAAGCCCACCTATCTTTGTGATCCCAAAAGTGAACTTGCAGGTGAAAGACAGTAGTTTAAAGTCAGAATATCCTCTTCCCTTCTTGAAAATCACCCAAGACACACAAGGAGAATGATAAATAAGGCATGCAAGTGCCATTTTTGGTGAAACTAGGCAAGAGAAAACTCCACACCACCAAATAGATGGAAATTCTGCCAAAAGCAGAGGTCAGATAGGGATATGTGTTAAAGGAAGAAGGATCGAGAAAATGTAAAAGTCGAAGAAGAGGAGCAGAGGATCACAATTTCACAATTTTTGTACATGGTTGAAAACAAGGCTGAATGTGGGACAAAAAGCACTAACTGAGAATAAGACAGGTTTGCCGAAGACACAATAGCTTTACTATTTATGCACCAGAAAAAAACAGGACAAACAGTCACAGAACATAAACCATAATCTAAGTCTCTCTAAAACTTCATGAGTTTTCTAAATATTTGATCCCACAACCATACATTTTTTTCAGATATGCTTCTTTCTCTAGAATTAATAACACATACTCTGGAAATACCCGAACACAATATTCACAGACTTTTTAGGAGCCATTTTTCTGCAGATGAAAAGGTTTACTGGGGATCCTTGAAGTGGAATCCATGGGTTCCTTCATACAGTGCTTTTACTAAAATTTTTTTCTAGATATTCTAAAATTTGGTCTTGATTTTAAATCTTCAAGCTAAAAATTCTTTAAGAGGACATTAAAATGGCAATTAATAGAGGCTTTTTTATTTTCAGGCTTTAATTAGGTACTAGTATTATTAGATGGTGATACATGTATATTTCTGTATTCTGTCTTCTTTTTGGATTTTATTGAACTAAACTGTCAAAAGCGCTGCCAGCCAGAATTAAGACTGTAATTATTTAAGATATAAGATCTTTGTTCTCGCCACCTTTCTATTGGCAGAAAGCACGCCGAGGTGGCATGTTCTTTGGTGGCTCAGGAACATGAAGATAAAGAAAGACCCTTCCAGAAAGCAGAGTCAAGAGCCAGAGAACTCTAATATGAGGACCTAGTCCCAGAGAGTAAAGCTCAGGTTAGTAAAGAAAAAAATGCTCCATTCCCAGGATAAGGCGGCCAAGCGATTCTTGCCCATAGAACTTGAATACTGTGATAACCCAGGGACAGTCATGTACCTGTTCTTCATCCCCTGTTTGGAATGGATGTGCTTGTGGGGGTCAGCATGTACCTGCTCCATCATGGCATGCAGGATGAATAAGAGAAAATAATTCACATTTCTCCCAGTCGAGAGGAACCGAATTCAAAACCAATATAATTGAGGTCCCAGATGTCATAATTAGATGAGATTTTGGTATGTCTTACTTAAAAGCAGTGTATTTTGCACATGAGAGGGAGCAAAATAGATAAAAGAGTGGGTTGCGGTAGAATAAATTGTTCTCGATTCTTCACGCCCACTCCATTTTAAAATTCACATCCTTTGCCCATGTGACTTTACCGTAACACCAACTCTAATAGGCAGAGTGTATTTTTCCACATCCCTGATGTTGGCCATGTGACTTGTGTCTGCCAATGAAGTGTGAGTATAAACAGCAAGAACCACTGAAAGGCTGCAGAGGCATCACGTGTTTCCATTTGTCCTTTCCGGCTCCTGGCATTCACCTTGTTCAGCATGACCCCAGGAAGCCACTGGATCAGAGAGGATGAGACACAGGGAGCAGAACTGGAGTTAGAACTGCAGCCTGGAGCCTAGCTTAGTTGAGTTGCAGCTAACTTGTAGATCCAAGAACAGGCGATAATGTTTGTTGTTTCAAGTACTCAGATTTGGCTAGTTTGTTACCCAGAAAAAAAACAACAACAACAACAACAAAAAAAAACAGGAAGAAGAAACCACACAAAAAAATGAAAAATTTTAAGAAGAATTAGAAATAACTACAGATCTTCCTTAACTTGCAACAGGGCTCCATCCCAATAAATCCATTGTAAATTAAAAGTACCATATGTTGGAATACATTTAATATACCTGACATACTGAACATCATAGTTTAGCCTAATCTACCTTAAATGTGCTCAGAACACTTACATGAACACTTATATTAACCTCATTGGGGCAAAATCAAACAAAACCTGTTTTATAATAAAGCGTTGATGGCTACAGCTCTGATTTGACCCCTAGCCTGGGAGCCTCCATATGCCGCAAGGGTGGCCCTGAAAAGCAAAATAATAATAATAATAATAATAATGCATTGAAAGTCTCATGTACCTTATTGAATACTGTACTGAAAGTGAGAAATAGAATGGTTGTCTGGGTAGGGAACACTGCCCAGAATCATGAGGGATTATTGTACCATGTACTGTTAGCCCATGGAAAGACCAGAATTCAAAATTCGAAGTACAGTTTCTACTAAATCCGTATCACTTTCACACCATCATAAAGTTGAAAATCATAAGTTGAGCTATCCTATGTCAGGGACCACAAGTATAACTGTAAAATATTATAATAACTGTGTAGACTTCTTTGCCCAACTATGTGCAAATAAATTCGAAAAGTGAGATAAACTGCATAATTTTCTAGAAAAGTTCAATTTGTCCAAACTACCTCCAGGCAAGAGAGTAAGTCTTAACACATCCAGTTTCTATAGAAGAAATAGGAAAAATTGTCCAAGAACTCTTTCTCATCAACCTCACATTAAAAGTAGTGGTCTCAGAGAGGTTCACAGGGGAATTCTAAGAAATCTTTTACACAAATTTCCAACATTACTTGACTGTTCTACAGCATGAAAGAGGGGGGAAAACATCTAAATACTCTTTAGTGAAGTAATATTGATACCAAAATCCAGCAAAGATTAACAGGAAAAGTTAAGTACAGATCAAACTGATAGATGAATATTAACAGAAAAATATTTAGTAAAATACTAGCATGTAATATCTACCTGTAATAGGTAACACATCTGACCTAA
Organism: Sus scrofa; assembly: GCF_054392235.1. Taxonomy (NCBI): domain Eukaryota; kingdom Metazoa; phylum Chordata; class Mammalia; order Artiodactyla; family Suidae; genus Sus; species Sus scrofa. Next base: position 74,105,441 of record NC_139393.1, read on the forward strand.
TGAAGTTTATTCTGGAGATGCAAAATATATCAATGCTAAAAGAAATTTCTTAATATGTGTTACCATATCTTATTCTAAGAATAAAAGTTGTATTAGTTCTATGAGTGATAATAGATTTGATACATTCAGCACACATTCTTACTCAAGATTCTTAATCAAATAGACATAGATGGATATTCTCAACATGATTTAATAAATCTATCTCAATCCAGAGTTAGCCTTATGCTTAGTGTAGAAGCATACTTTCTAAAAATATGTATATGTTCAGGTGTATATATTTGACTACAGTTTGACACCTGTCTACACTGCAAAGTGATCACTACCTTCACTCTAGTTACCACCCACCACCATGCCACTGACCCCCTTTACCCATTCTGCTCCCACACGTCTTGCTAGCCCACTGCCTCTCTGGTAACCACCAATCAGTTCTCTGTACTTATGAGTTTGTTTTTGTTTGGTTTGGTTTTTTAGAGTCCACATATGAATGAAATCATAGAAACAGGGCATCTGCGTACATGTGAACACTCATTCATATCTCACGGGGGGCATGCGTTGGTGGCATTTAGTTACATACATAAGATTAGAATTTGTGGATCAGAGTATATGATGCTTCAATTTTATAAGACGATGAAAAATAGTTTTCCAAAGGGACTACACCAAATGGACCCTCCCACCAACTGTGTACGGAAGATCTTATTGACTCACATTCTCACATGCATTTAGTATTGTCAAACTTCTTAATTTTACGGCAGGCTGCAGTTATTTCAGTCCAAAAGAAATAACATTAATTAGACACGATGTGCCCGGCCATTTCACATGATAATCTCATTTTAACCCTATATTATCACCATCCTCATTTTGCAAATGAATTTTATTCAAAGCCGCAAAACTCCCCCAACCAGCAGTCCTTCCTCCCAACCTAGTAGAGAAGTTGAAAATCAATCAGCTGGGTTGAAGCAGCCCCCCAAGGAGCACAGAGGGGAGTAAGCAGATTCTAGAACATACGTAAAATGTGTCCTTTGCAGCCTCCAGAATACCTAGTGCTGAGACAGCTTTAAATGTTAAGTAAAGAGTATGGACTTGGGAGACCAAAAGACTGGAAATGAATCCATGTCCCGTGGCTTACTAACTTAAAAGAACACATAGGGAAATTAAAAACAAGATTTTTAGAGAACCTGGGAGTTCCCGTTGTGGCACAGCAGAAACAAATCCAACCGGAACCATGGGGTTGCAGGTTCCATCCCTGGCCTCGCTCAGTAGGTTAAGGATCTGGCATCGCTGTCAGCTGTGGTGTAGGTCTCAGACAAGGCTCGGATTGCTGTGGCATAGGCCCGTGGCTACAGCTCCTATTGGACCCCTAGCCTGGAACCTCCATATGCCACAGGTGCAGCTCCCCCCCCAAATAAAAAGCCAAAAAAATAAAAAAAGATTTTAGTAGAACCCATCAATCACTATTCTAGATCCTTTTATGTAGTTATTTTGCTACAGGCCAAAACCAAAATATGTATCCTAGAGAGTGTAAAACTTTAGAAACATAGGAGTTCCCATCATGCCTCAGCAGAAATGAATCTGACTGGTATCCAGTAGGACACATGTTCGATCCCTGGCCTCGCCCAGTGGGTTAAGTATCTGGTGTTGTCGTGAGCTGTGGTGTAGGTTGAGGACACAGCTCAGATCTGGCATTGCCGTGGCTGTGGCGTAGGCCAGCACCTACAGCTCCGAGTTGACCCCTAGCCTGGGAACCTCCATAGGCCGTGGGTGTGGTCCTAAAAGAAGACAAAATATATATATATATATATATATATATATGTAAGCATAAAATTCACTAGAAACAAGTCAAGCTTAAAACATAAGCGAATATTTTAAAACTTAGTTACCTAACATAGTCTTTTTCTTTGTAAAATTGTCTGCTGTCAACATCCATCCCAAAGTATCTGGGCTCCCTCTCTGGAGATAACTTTGACTTTATCCTTTTCTTCTTTTCAACAGCTATCAGCCCACATATCCTGTTGATTATTCCTCAGGTAAAAAACCCTCCTCCAATTATTCATGTCTCCCTCTGCTCCTCCAACTATTTCAAACACCCTCTTGGTTCTACTGAAATTTTCTTCCCATTCTTAGGCCTTAATTAGCCCATTACACACAAACAAGATCCTAAAATATTGTTTTATTCATACCATTTTTCCTGTTCTAACACTTGAAATAGAACCCTATTGTCTCGGATGAAGCCCAAATGATTTAGCGGGGCATTTTCAACAACCTGATTCTAATTCCTTACGTTATGTGCAACCCTTCCTTCCTCCTTCCCTTCTTTTTTACTTCTTTCCTTCAACAAACTTGCATTTCACGTCTAGTATGTGCCAAGCACTATGCCAGTCAATGGAGAGTCATTCATCAAGAAAGAAGACCTGGACCCTACCTTCAAGAAGGTGACGGTCTATTGTGGGAAGAGATTTTCATCAAGTATTGACACAACTCTAAGAATACAAATTGAGATTTATATTCTTAAGGGAAAGGAAAGGTTGTGTGTGTCATGCCAGTGCACACCTAGATTTTCGAGCTAGTCAAGAGGAACAGCATGACTTTGCATCATCCCAGGGGACCTGCCCACACAGAGTGGAGGTGTGCAATATGGCAGCCATTGTCTGGACAGTCAGACAAGGGCTGAGTAAGGGATAGTTGAATTGTGAGCCATAGGATACCTTGGGATGGATCAAGCTCAGCCAGTGCTCTGAGGGGAAGATCCCCCCAGATCCAGAGAATAGTGTGTGTAAGGCCTTGAGGCAGCAGGAGCTTGGATGTTCGTGGAACTGAGAGGAAGCCATGTGACTGCAGTGCAGAGAACACGTAGTATCTGAGTTCCACCGGAGTCAGTCAGCTCACTGTCCTACCTCACACCTTGGAACCACCAGCCCCCATGCCTTTGCTTCCCCATATCTTATCATCTCCCTCTTTCCTAATTAAAATTGAGTTTACAACTCAAAGTGGATCATGGCCCTGGATGCAAAACCTAAAACTACAAAACTTCTAAGAGAAAACATGAGAGGAAGACCTTGTGACCTTGGGTTAGCCAGAGATTTTTTAAGATCTGATACCAAAAGCAAGATCAATAAGATGAAAAACTTCCTAAATCACACTTTAAAGCAAAATCAAAATTTAAAAGCTTTTGTTCTTCAAAAGATATTAAAAGGGTGAAAAGATAAGTCACAGACTCAGAGAAAATATGAGACAATTACATACCTGAGAAAGAGCTTGAATCCAGAATGTATTAAAAACTCTCAGGGAGTTCCTGTTGTGGCTCAGTGATAACAAACCCAACTAGTACCCATGAAGATGCGGGTTTGAACCCTGGCCCTGCTCAGTTGGTTAAGGATCCAGTGTTGCCATGAGCTGTGGTATAGGTTGCAGATGTGGCTCGGATTCATGTGGCTGTGGCTGTGGCTGTGCCCGGCAGCTGCAGCTCTGATTCGACCCCTAGCCTGGGTATGTCCATCTGCTGCACGTATGGGAAAAAACCAATCTGCATTATTAGTCACGAAGCTATAATAAGATACCACTACACATCCATTATAATGGGTAAAATTAGGAGTTCCTGTCGTGGCGCAGTGGTTAACGAATCCGACTAGGAACCATGAGATTGCGGGTTCGATCCCTGGCCTTTCTCAGTGGGTTAAGGAACTGGCGTTGCCGTGAGCTGTGGTGTGGATCACAGATGCGGCTCGGATTCTGCTTTGCTGTGGTTCTGGCATTGGCCCGTGGCTACAGCTCTGATTAGACCCCTAGCCAGGGAAGCTCCATATGCAGAGGGAGTGGCTCAAGAAAAGGCAAAAAAAAAAAACCAACTAAAATTTAAAAAGCTGGTCATATCTAGTGTTGGTGCAGAAGTAGAGCAAGTGGAATTCTCATACATTGCTGGTGAAGATGCAAAATAGTACAATTATTATAGAAAGGAAAAATTCAGAAGATAGTTCAACATTTTTTAAAACAGATTCTGATCCTCTGACTCAGCCTAAAGGTAGTTACCAAAGAGAAATAAAAGCATGTATTCCCCCAAAGACTTGTACATGAATGTTCATAGCATCTCTCTTCATAGCAATGAAAAACTGGAAACAATCCAGAGATCCATCAACAGACAGATCGATAAACACATTGTGGTATATCCATACAGCGGGTTAATATTCAATGATAATGAAAGAATGAACTCTTGATAAGGAATATCCATGCAACACGTTAGAGGAATTCCAAAATAAGCATACTACTTAAAAGAAGCTAGATCCAAATTCTAGCAAATGCAGAATGTGAGATGGGAGGAACTGTAAGAGAGCACGAGGAAACCTGGAGAGGGATGACTACGTTTTGTACCTTGACCTTGACTTTGACGACAGTTTCATGGGCATGTACATATGCCAACATGTGTCAGATTCAATGCTTTAAATATGAATGGTTTATTGATGCTAACTCTAACCCCAAACAGCTTCTAAAAAGCATTTTCATAATGCCACTCACAATTCAAATCTCCTAAGGGATGCATCTGACCCCCAGTGACCGCGTTGCTCGCCTCCCTCAAGGCCCATGGGTACGTAACGCCTCTGCTGTTCATGTGGCTCTTGATGTTTATCGTGGCACAGATGATCACTTATTGGGTTGGTTCTGAGCTACCACCTCATGACCAGAAGCAAGGCCTCTGTTTCTCCCTCAGTTCCTGGAGCAGTTCTTTGCACACAGTAGGCCCTCAATAAATGTTCGGTAGAAAGATCCATGTTCTACCTCTGGAGAAAAACATTCTGTGTTGCTTTTCAGAAGACAAATTATGGAACTTCCTCCAGGACTTGATCAAGTTTATAGAAACAAAGTCCTAATTTATATTGAAGCAGCACATTGCCAAACACAGCCCTTTCCAATGTCAAAGATATTTACTAATCTAAAAGCACAATAAATCATGTGTGACAAAATCAGTGTGTTTGGCCAAGGATCAGAGAAATGCACATCATAACCCACTCAATTAGCTAACGCTGCCAAAGTAAATGTCTCAAAAGAAGCTAATTTGTAACTGTTCTTATTTGTTTGCTCATTCATTTATTTATATCTCACCTCATTCCAAAAATGCGTATGAACAGAATAAGTGGAAACAAGGACCCAAAAAAATCGTGTGTTCCAGATTGCTTTGGTATTACAGCTTCAGAGAATCTAAGTTCTGTGCCAAGGCATTTATTTGATCCTATATGATATCACTCAATAATTATTATTACACCTGACACCAGCACAGAAAAGGAGGTACCATGCAGCAAGCCCTGTATTCCTAGTTGAACCTGGATATTGGCTGTGATAACCACCACTCCCTTTCCACTAGTTGGAGAGCATTGCCGTGAACCTTCCTTCCTGGTTAAAGTTTAATGGTCTTGCCAAGGTTTTAGCAGATCTCAGAGAAGCTCTGGTCTGAGACCCTTTCACCTGTGAATTCGTTCCACTTCAGAATTTCTTGACGCCTTGTTCATGCTCTTTCTCTCCTGCATCGCAAAACACTAGCCATGGAATGCAGCACTTAGCTAGTTTTCGCCAAAATCACCACCCCCACTAAGTATTTGTGTGCTTATGTTAGGTTTAATGAAGCTTTAGGAAGACTCCGTGTTACATTTCAACAAGACAGGCAACTTTAAATAGAACAAAACGCTAATTCGAAAAGATACATATACCCAAATGTTTGCAGCAGCATTATTTACAATTGCCAAGGTATGGAAGCAACATAAACGTCCAACAATAGATGAATAAGGAAGGTAGAAGGTGCGGTGGAGGTATACAATGGACTATTACTTGGCCATAAAAAAGAATGATATTTTGTCATTTTTCAGCAACATGGATGGACTTGGAGGGCATTATGCTAAGGGAAATAAGTTAGAGAAAGACAAATACTGTATGATATCACCGATATGTGGAATCTAAAAAATACAACACACTAGTGAATAAAATGAAAAAGAAGCAAACTCACAGATACAGAGAACAAACTAATGGTTACCAGAGAGGAGAGAGAGGGGGGAGGGGCAACATAGGGGAAGGGGATTTTCTTTTAAATCGTTATGATGGGATTACATGAAATCATGTCTATGAAACTTCTGAAAATTATAAAGCACTACAGAATTTTTAATTACATTATTTTTTTAAAATAGAACCTTGGACAACCATGTCCTTATACCACTAGATCATTCGATCACTGAGATTCCTTTCCACTGGTCTGTAGGCCACTTAGAGACCCACTGTCCCTGATCTAACTGGCTTCTCACTTCCGCTTGTCCCACTCATCCTTGTCCACATTAATCAATCCCTCTGGTTCCCAGTTCTTCTCCGTCTCTTCAGCAAAACCATGAAACCTCTCCGCTCCTCTTCCAAGACTGCTTCAGATCCATCCTAGCCTATCCACCCTCAAGAAGGTACCCAAAAACACATCCCTCTCATGGCAAAAAGGTCAACCCCCTTAACATGTAGTCATGTTAGTAAGAAGAAGTTTCTGCTTGCCTTTCTATTTCCCAGGCTTTGATTTCAATCCAGAGATGCACTCTTTGTTGGGGAGGCCATTCTAATGAACCACAGAATATAGCCAAACCTTTCTGATATCAAGGATCAAATGTTGGGTTTTGTTGGTTTTGTTCTTTTTGTTGTTTTTCTTTTTTGGCGTCCCCACAAGCATATGACTTTCAGATCATTTGTGACCTACACCAGGACACTGTATCCTTAAACCCCCTGTGCCAGGCTGAGGATCAAACCTGCATCTTGGTGCTGCAGAGACACTGCCAGTCCCACTGTGTCACAGCTAGAACTGCAAGTATCAAAAGTTTTTTACCCCGTGAAGCCATCCCTGGCTACACAGGTAGTTGGTTCTCCTACCTTTTCTCAGAATTTATCTTGTTGTGGTTTTTGTTTGTTTGTTTGTTTTCTGCTCCACCAGTCCGTGGATGGGAATCCTATCTTATTCCTCTCCAAAGCTACATCAGCATCCATTATCCAGTGGGCATTCAGTAAACATTTGTCAAATCAATCATTCGATACCAATTTTGTCTGGATAAGATTGAGAGGCAATTTGTGACAATGTGGTTGGAACTTGAGGGTATCATGCTAAGTGAAGGAAGTCAGATGGAGAAAGACAAAGACAAATAGGATTTCACTCGTATGTAGGATATAAAAAATGAATTAAAAAAAAAACACAAATGAACAAGCCAAACCCACCAAAAACAAACACACGGATACAGGGAACAAAGCAGATGTTGCCAGAGGAGAAGGGGTTGGAGTGGGGAGGATGAAGTGGGTGAAGGATCACCTGTTTAGTGGGATGGAAACATTTCTGGGTGGTGAGAAGGCTATAGGGTGCACAGAGGTAGAAATAGAATGTGGTACACTGGAAACGTGGATAATGTGATGCATCTGTTGCCTCAATAGAATACAGTTTTTAAAAACTGAGATGAATATTGAAATAAGAAAATTAACAGTACTTATCAGTTCATATAACCATCTAAAAAAAAAAAAAAAAACCCTGAGCAGCAAATCAGATACTTAGTCCCAGATAACAAAGGTTTAAATACATACAAAGCGAAGCCATTAATGCCAGGAGTTAGAAATGGCCTTTTCAGCCCATGTAAACAACAAAACCGGAGAGCTTTTCAGCACAGAAAGGTACATGCTGTACCTTTGAGGGTTCGGCTTATTGTGCAGCAGGCTTTCTGCCAGCCTTGGCTCTCTGCTTTCATCAATTCTGTTCTAGCTGTGCGGCCTCTGGAATTCTCAGCGCCCACTGCACTTGGCAATGACTCATGCTCACCATGTAACAAATTATGTCCATTTTGATATCATTTGGGGGCACTAGACAGAAAGACGACAAACCAGTCCTACAATGACAAAAGGTGGCTTCTTGGTAAAGAGTTTTCACCCACCATCTCTCTCGGTTAGTTTTCCAAAGAATAATGACAGAACAAAATTGTAAGCTCCCTGAAAATAAGAGCTGTGTCTAAGCTTCTTTCTATGACAATTTACACAAGCCTGAGCTTAGTAGGCATTCAACCCACACTGAAGGAGACAGAAACAATGATGCAGTAGATTCAGCGCTACAGTGACTTGAACAAAATATGTGTTTATGTGTGCATGTGTATGGTGTCTGTTCATACATGTATACATGCAGATATATAGACACACAGCGAGAGTCTGCATTATAGACCATAGTCAGCAGTGGTGCTTGGCCATGTATCGCTCTACATACGCCACACTGTACCACCTGTTCATTCGTTCATTCCATCAACATTTATTATGTTGCAACATGCCAGGGAGAACTCTTAAGAAGAGAGGGCAAGATTTCCTGTCTTTTTACAGCTGCCTCTGATTTTTCTCTCTGCTGGAGCCGAGAAAGGGAGATGGAGATGGAAAGATAACACAGGCTCACTTGCTAGCCCCGTCGCTGTTGGAGAATATAGATGACGTTATTAAAGGGCAGACGAAATAAACCCCAGGCAGTCCCCCAGCATCGAAGAACAGCCAAGTAGGAGATGAATGAACATCAAACCCACATGCCTAAGGATAGGCTACCAGACACCTGATTTCAATCTGAGGAAAATGTGAGCAACTAAGTAGGCATCTGTGGAATCTGATTTATAAGAAAGAAATTCAAGCACCATATATACAGGGTGGGGGCTAGCTGCCACAGCCAGTGGGCAATGATCAATATATATCTGATATGGAGGCGTTTACCAACTGAAACATCTAAACCCGTAATATTTCAGAGATGGAAAGACCTTAAAATTCCTCTGGTCCAACACTTCCCACTCTTTTCCGTGTTATAGCACACATAGAAAAAGATATTTGTAAAGCCTTCTGGGATAAATGAAGGAAGATGCTTAGGGCAGAAGGATGCTGATCCCACCCAGCCTCCCCAGGGCTGAGGGAGCATCTTCAGCTACCAGCTGAGAAGTCCTGCTTCAGGCCAGACTCCTAACTTTAGAGATGAGGCAAATAAATCCTTGCTCAAGATCAGCCAGCTAGGGAGTCACAGCAGAGCCAGGAATGCAAATATAAGTGTTTCTCTTTATTCATTGTTCGATGACTCTGGTGCTTCTCAAAGTGTGGTCCCCGGACCAGCAGCTTCAAGGCCACCTGGGAACTTGTTCAAATGCAGATTTCCACACCTTACCCTGGACCTACCGAATCAGATACTGGCAGGGTGAGGATGGGCAGTCTGTGCTTTACCAAGCCTTCCTGGTATTCTGATGCTCCCTCAAGTCTGAGAACCACTGTTCAAGTACCAACTCTCAACATTTCTACAAGCTATGGGGTTAACGCTCAGACTGTCTAAATTAGAGGTTGGCCAAGTTTTTCTGGAAAGAGCCTGATAATACCTATTTCAGGTTTTGAGGACTGTCCGGTCTCTGTCACAGCTCCTTAACTCTGCCACTGTAGCACAAAGGCATTTAGAGGCAAGGCTTCAATGATTGGACATGGCAGTATTCTAATAAAACTTTATTTATAAAAAGAGGTGGTGGGGTGGCTGCAGCTTGGGGGCCATAGTTTGCTAACCCCTGGTACTGAATGAGTGGGATAGATTCTTTAACTTCATAATTTAAATTCTTAGCCGTACCAGTTACTATCAAAACCTCTCAGCAACTTATGGCATCTGTCAATGTTGGTGTCAGTATCTGTCTATTTTCCCTTCAATTAACATGCACTAACTGCCTTCTAAGTGTCAGGCATACAGGGATGAAAAGATCCAAATCATGCCCTCAAGTATGAGAATTTCATGCAGCAGAGCAGCAAGAAGTCAAATAAGATTATATTCTTTTTGAATGTGGCCTTGTTGAAAAGACTGCACACAGAAATGTGTGAATTTCACCACTAAATATGTTAAGATCCTCCATCTAGAAATGGATGAAAAGCATGATAATGCTTACCCCAAATTCCAAGCTAGATAAGAGGGTCACTGTCCTGGCAACCACTGTTTTATTAAACCCACAGATTCTAAGGGTCAGGAACTCAGACAGGGCAAATGGGAAATGTTAGCATCTGCTGCACAAAGTCTGGAGCCTTTAGAGGGAAGACTTGAGCGAATGGCAGCTAGCATCTTTTGAAGGCTTCTTCACTCACACGTGCAGAGTCAGGGCTGACATGATTCAAAGACTGGACTAAACGGGGATCATTGGCCAGATCCCCCATATATGGCCTCTCCACGTGTCCTGGGCACTTCACAGCATGGCGACCTCTGAGCTGGCAGACTCCTTCCGGGGCAGCTCAGGGCTCCGAGACCATGTGTTCTAAGGAGCAAGACGAAAGCAGCGTGGCCTTTTATGATCAAGCTTTAGAACGTGCACTCCATCATTTTGCCACATCCTATTGATCAAAGCAACACAAGCCTGCCCAGATTCAAGAGGTGGAAGCAGAGGAAGAGAGTCAAATAACTTTCATCCATGTTATCAGCATGAGTCAGAGTAATCTGCAATGAGAAATGCCCTCTCCCACAGTAAGGGGGAATTTATAGAATTTTTTAAACTGCAGATAATATGCTAAATCAGAACCAACTCTGCTAAAAATCCAAAATGAGCAAATAGGTCTGGAAGTTGTTTGGTTTGGATGTCCTCATTAATTAATGATCCTCCAGCAGAGGAATTTAGGAGATGTTTCCATCTGTTCATTGGACAAAAAAGACTAGAAATGTTGCCTAGAGCTGAATGACGTATAGAATATTGGCTTATCCACTAGATGGATATGACTGGCTATGTCAATGCCAAGTGCTTGGGTATCATCAAAGAATAGGTCTTCACAGTCCTTCACTAAGCTACCAGAAATCTCACTTCTCAGACAACCAGAATGGAATTTAAAGTATTTATCTGTAAAGTTTCACGAGCATAGCTTATTGTCAGAAGGAAGTAGATTTGACTCTTCTTTCTCTTGTGTCTGTTCTTCCTTCAGCACTATTTTAGAGACAAGTTGCAATCCTTTAATACAGAAAGTCAAATGTTTTCCTTGAGGAAAAACGATTTGTTTGTACACACTGTAGCTTTTTTTCATCATCCGCTTAAGAAGTAGTTAGAACAATAAATGATTACAATTTTATTAAATTCTTCCAAGTGAAGAATTTGTTTTTAAAGAAGGTTAGCCTAGAGAAATACTTCTTTCTAATTTGCCTGATTTTTTTCTAAAAATGAGAAAATTTTTTTTCCTGGTTAAAGAAAAGAGACTATTAAATTTAGGACAATAAAGTGAGTGGGTGGAGATAATGCTAATCTATTCCTTTTAAAAATAGAACCATGCTTAGAGCACAAGTTTGAATACTTACTCTGAAATCATGGCAGTGCCATTAGTCATAGCCTCCTAGATCCTTAGAGCTATAAAAGGGCCCTTAGGCATTATCTAGTCCAATCCTGTCATTTTGCAGATGACTAGACTGAGACTCAAAGATGCCAAGAGTGGAAGCAACAGCTTCAGCTCACCAAACATTCCAGATGTTCTGCGTTTGCCATCCTCTCCCGAAGATATGTTGTGGCCATGTCACCTGTTTTGACCCATGTTCCATGAGTAGACGTGACATGTCACTTCCTGGCTAAATTAGTGAAGAGCTAATATGCTCTCTCCATCTCTTTTTCCCCTGAGTGACCCCCACGTTGAGATGGTAGAACCTCAGTATAAAAGCTTCCTGGGAGTTCCCTAGTGGCCTAGCAGGTTAAGGATCCAGCATTGTCACTGCAGGTCGCTGTTGTGGCTAGGGTCACTGTTCTGGAGCTGGTTTGATCCCTGGCCCTGGTACTTCTGCAGGCTGTAGGTGCAGCCAAAACAACAACAACAACAACAACAAAAAAAAACCCTGCCCCGAGGAGGTGCCAATGCAAACTTCATATAAGCAAAAAACTAACTTTTGAGGTATCAAGCCACAGAGATTTCAGGATTTATTTGGTCTTGCCACCCAGTTTACTTGTCTTAACTGATGCACCAAGCAACTTGCTCAAGATCAGTCAGCAAGTTAATGGCAGAGAGAACTCAAAGGTGAGAACTCAAGTCTCCTGAATTATCACTCTAGAACCATGCTTTAAAATTACAGAGGAGTCAGTGTAGGCACTACCAGGCCAAGTCCTTAAGAAAAGGGACCAGTCAGCTGAAAACAGAGAGGATATGGATGGGCTGATGAAGATACAGCACCCATGGATTGAGGGCCAGAACCAGAGAAGTCATGGCCAGGAAGGAAAGAGGTTCCTGTGTCCCTCGCCTTCATACAGGACCAGTGAAGCTGATCCTCAGCTGGGGGGACAGTTGCTCGGGATTGTCCCAGATGGTTCCTTTCTACCCAATTTGTACATACTTTTCAAGTTGATGACAATTGCTCCTAGACCCTATTGCCCAGTGAGGAAGTTAAACACCCAAAGGAATTATTTCCATCTTCTTGCGTGTTTACGCAACCATTAAACACAAAAACAGGAACTGGAGGCCTTAGGCTCAGATTAATGTAACACGATGTAGAATTTCTAAAAGCCACAAATTGAAAAAACATGAGGTTTTGGTTGCTAGGCAACATCAGTACAAAGCTCTTTGCGTCTCTTCAAGAGCGTTCTCTCCATCTTCACGGACAAAAGTCAGAGAGTACTCAGCAACAGGCATATATTTGGTTGTGACATCAATAGACACTAAATTGAATTTTTCCTAAAAACAACTTACTGCATTGCGTCAAGCCCTTCAGGCTCCCGAATTACTACCCTCTGTGCACAGGATGGCGTTTCCTGTTCTGAAATACTCATTTTTCTCTGTACAAACAGGTTCGATGGCTACCTTTGGGCAGTCCCTGAAATAGCAGTAGTGATTTTGCAAAGTCATGCACAGTCTGTACTCTTCCAAGGATGGGAGGGGTTTAGCCACGACCCATTCTCTGTATGCATGCCAGGCAGTTTAAGCCAAAGGGAAGTCACACTCTCTCCTGATCCCTTCCTGAGAAATGGAAGCTTTACCTCTGTGCTGACCTCTTTAGATCTCCTCAAATGTGAACAGAAGGAAAGTTAGCAATAAACACAGAAACCGCGTCTCTGGAACATTCCAGAACACTGTCCACTCACCTACTGACCTGCTTGGCCTCTGGTATCCCTTTGGCCACATTCCTCTTTCTCCCTTTCACTTTCAGCTTGGCTTCGCTCACTGGCCCTGATACCTCAGCATCCTTTGCCCAGCACCTACTTTAGACCTAGACAATATCCTTGGGACATATTTTTTCCTATAAGCTCCCAGCTCCAAACAGAAGGGCAACTCCTCTGGAGGAGAAGAGGATGAAATTCCACCTTAGAGGGTATCTTCCTAAAAGTGAAGCTGCCTTGTAGATGTCGCTTGGCCTGAAAGGAAGCAGGAACGAGTGTGGTCTCCATAGCATTTTCCTCGGGGACACAGAGTGTTTCTTAAACTCGAGCTCCTGAAGAACTCATTACAGGCAAGACACTGTCAGGACGCTGTAACAAATACAGAAGAAGAAACCTGATGGCTTTAGAGGAAAAAAGACGAATAAAGGGAGTGCCTGTTGTGGCACGTTACAAACCCGACCAGTATCCATGAGGATGCAGGTTCCATCCCTGGCCTTGCTCAGTGGGTTAAGGATCAGGTGTTGCCGTGAGCTGTGGTGTAGGTCACAGATGCGGCTCCGATCCTGCATTGCTGTGGCTGTGGCGTAGGCCAGCAGCTGCAGCTCTGATTCGACTCCTAGCCTGGGAACTTCCATATGCCACAGGTGTGGCCCTAAAAAGCAATAAATAGATAAATTAAAAAAAAAAATTTAAGTATTTTGAAAAAGGAGGAAGTCTAATTAAAAAAAAAAAAGGGCAGCCCTGCTGTTTATTTCATCCAGTTTTGCCTTTATGTAAAGTTTACAAGAGATAAGAAGGCCAGGGAAAGGGGTGCTGAAGAGAATTGTAGAGATAGCCTTGGACCACTCGGTGTTATCAAATACCCGATTCCCAGTGACCCTCTGGTTGGCCAGGAGGAGGGGCAAAGGCTCTTTGGCAAAGGCCCCCAGAACACTGTACAAGGTCCTTGGTGGAAAGAGGAACCCCTTAATCCTAACTTGCACTTGGCCTCATTGTTCATCTCTCCCAGTCCTGATCTCTGAATTTTCTTCGGGATTTGGTTCTTACTCTCATTGCTCTCATCCATGTAGGCTTTTCCTGCTTCCCTGCCACTACCTGATTCCCCACTTCCCTGATTTACACTCTGTCCACCTCTAGCTTCAGGAACTGGCTGGCCCCGATTAGGTCCTTGAGCTTAGCACATTCCCTCTCTCTCTGCCTCCGTCTTCCCTCCCAAAACACATGTTAGGTACCACACTGATAAGCCCTGGGAACACGAAACCAAAAAACATTGCCCCTGTCTTATGGGGCGTATCATCTAAAATAGGCACCCAACGCGTAAAGTTAGAAGGGGTACTGAGGCGAATACCTGGGCAACCTGGATGCTCTAGGCTGGACACTACCTAAATGGCAGCAGATAATTTTCTTCAGTCCATCTCAGCTGAATCTTGTGCAAGCATAACCACCTAGGCAGCAAAAAGCTTCCCCAAACAATTCAGTTCCCAGATATCCTAGTTATCCTACACTCAGGCTAACGCTAGAGCTTCCTTGCTTAATCCAGTATGCCAAGCACCAGGCATTTCTGGGCACAGAAAACTTGGCTCCGTCCAGATGTTAGATTGAAAGGCAATTCATTCATAGGGCTTTCTGGTCTTTTGCTGCTTCTGGTCTCCCCACCTCTCTCTCTCTCTCTCTCTCTCTCTCTCTCTCTCTCTCTCTCTCTGTACCACAACCCCGCCACATACACGCATGTACTCTCCTATGGCCGTTTTTCATGCAATAGGCTTTGTAAATTTCAAGGGTAATGCACAAGCACTAGACACTGATGCTTTGTCTCACTTCCCTTCTATTCCCTGTGGGAATAAGGTACCCTAAGCACCATGTGCTGCATATCCGCTTCCTTCACCTCCCCACACTGTCATGGAGGTGAAGCCAGCATCCAGGCAGAAATAAAGCCAGATCCCAGGAAAGAAGCTGTCTCTTCATCTCAGCACTGCCTAAACTTGTATGCCCTCAAAGCAGCTTATTTTCCATTTCTTGATGAGTGTACTTACTTATAAGCACTAGACCTAAGATCTTTATAAAGTCAAGGCAGATTACATCCTTGCTTCCACTCCATTGATTTGGCTTGCCACAATGTCCCTGAAAACATGGAATTGTTCTGCCAGGATTTATACTTTATGAGGTTTCACATTATCACCCCAAAATCTATTTTCCTCCAAGGGCTTTCAGACACATACCAATTTCTTCAACAATTCTTCAAGTAGAGAAGTGCATCTTTAAGGAGCTTCTCATCCACACTCAAATCTTGCAGAAATGAGGGCTCTGTGTGTGACTGACTTAGTAGGATAAGTTTGTGGCATGAGGCAACTGCCTGCATGGCACAGAATGGTGATCAGTGGAAGTCGTGACAAATGCCATCCATCTGCATATAATTGTCAAGTGGCTTAATCCTTGAACCTGAACTTTTAATTCTAAAGTAGACAACTAATAAATAGAAAGTCTGTGCTGTTGAAACCAGCCCAATTCTGAGGGGAGGTATGTCCTGAGGCAACCACAAGACGGCTTAGATGATTCTGGTAGCCCAACCAGTTGCATGATAGATTTCTGAAATATCTGTACTCCAAGAGCAGCAAACAATACATCCTTCTGTTTTTGGAAGCCAAAAACCAAGTCCTGGTTCTTGGTATTCTTTCTTAGAATAACTAAGTTCTACAGGTAATCTTTCTTAGAATAACTAAGCTCTAAATATGTGTGAGCACTTGCAGCAGGAGAAAAGTACTTTTTAATGATTTTTTTTGCAATGATAGTTAGTATAAATAAATTCCTTTTGGAAGACCCTAAGCTAATGTGGGTTTTTTTGTGATTAATCTCTAAACTCCTCCACCAAAAATGTAAGTATATATTTATAGCTAAGTTCAAAAATATTTTCGAAATGATTGAAATTCTAGAGTCCTAATACTTTTCATAAGTAACAGCTTTCCTATTGCCCTGCAAGTTTTCCTATGTTAAAATACATTGTTTAAACAGCAAAAAGTGCCTGTATCAATAAACGAGTGTTTACAGAGAACCAGCCATGTACCAACCCTGCGAGATAAGTTTGGAGAAGGAGGTACAAAAGAATCATATGATATGCTATCTGTTCCTAGTAAGATTACTGTATACTTAAGAAACATAATCAACCAATGAACTCACTGAAAGACATTTCACATTTAAACTGTGTGACCCTGTCCTGGTTATAGTAAGAGGTAAGGATGGACAGTACATCGAAAGGACCTGGAATTGACATTTTCCCATTTCAGGGATTTGCTCTGTACTTCCTTCAACCAGAGAGAAGGGACCCTGGCCCAACCTCAAAATCAA
Organism: Sus scrofa; assembly: GCF_054392235.1. Classification (NCBI taxonomy): domain Eukaryota; kingdom Metazoa; phylum Chordata; class Mammalia; order Artiodactyla; family Suidae; genus Sus; species Sus scrofa. Next base: position 74,121,862 of record NC_139393.1, read on the forward strand.
GGTCAGTGTCCACCCCTCCCCCTTTCCCAAGGGGAAGGGGGAGAGATGGACAGTGAATCCTTCATCAGACCCCCTGGTCAGCACTAATTAGTCCTTTTCTTGAACTCCTAAGTAGCACTTTGCTTGGACTTCTGTTAAAATCATTACTTGATTTCTGCTTTGGTTTATAGTTAACGCATAAATATCTATTTTCCCCCATAAGTTTCTTGAAGGTATATATCAAGATTCTCCCCCAAATCAGAACCTTGGATTTTTAAAAAAAATATACTGTCAAGGTCCAATAAACATTTGCTGTCTTTATTGTCTTTTGCCATGATACAGAGATTATACTTTCACAGAATAATTTATGTTTTCATATTAGAGTCCTATTGCCTATGGGAGTCATTCAGATGAAGTAAGACATGTAAAGTTCTAATATACTTTGTGGCCATTAAAGTACACATATTCATGTTTTTGATAATGCATTTCTTTCCTTTATACATTATGTATCAGATATTTCTCCCACAGAATACAAATGAGTTCAATCCCCAAAATCATAATATTATGCCAATAGCATGATAAAGTTTTTTTTCCCTTTTTAACATTCACATTTGGAAGTAAGAGCCTAGTTAAGCACAAGGAAGCTCTCAAATCAAATACAACTCATTTAGAATATTTAGGGGGAAAAGTTCTTTTTTAAAGTAGAAATATCATATTAACAATATCTAACACTTGTGATGCAGGAATTGGTTGCCAGGCATTGTGTGAAGACTTTCACATGAATTATTTCATTAATTCATCACAAAAATACAGATCCCAATATTTTGTTATTGTTAAAAAAAAAAAAAAGATAGGGGGACAAGTCACCTGCTCCCATCCTTCCCTCCACACCTCGCCATGTGCATCTCTTCATTTGGTTCTTCCTGAGTTGTATCCTTGTAACACAGCTATAAGCACAAGTACAACACTTTCTTGCATCCTTTGAGTCATTCTGAGTCAGCAAAACTGAAAGAGGGTGTGAGAACCCCAAATTTGTAGTTAGCTGGGCAGAAGTGTGGGTTACCCGGGGCCCCTCCTGCAGCAGATGTGTGGGTGTCTGGTAGGACTGAACCCCTGGCTTGTGGGACATCACGAAGACCCCAGGTAGATACGTCAGCGCTGACTTGTAGGACAGCCAGTTGGTGTCCAGAGAATGGGGGAACTGGTCAGAGTTGGGAAAAACCACAGGGGCAGCGGCAATTGCGAATTGTGCAGCACAGCTCTCCTTCAAAAGAACCTGCAGAGGGAAGAATACCCCTGTTGCCTGGTGGTCCCCTTTGGCTAACACCCCACATTTGTCCCAGTTTACCAACTTGTCCCAATTTGCCCAGGACATTCCCAGTTTTAGGACAAAAGTCCCAGGTCCTGGTGACACTTTGTCCCAGGCAAACCAGGACAGTTGGTGACTCGATGGCCTGCACATGCCCACACTGATCCAGCCAATACCGTGCCCTGTGGGCAGCTAGTTCTAGCTCATTTCCCTTGGATGCAGGAGCCTTCTGCCCGACAACTTGCCCTCAGGCTCTTCCCTCTGGAACTGTGCTATAGCCTTCATTTCAGAGAGATAGCAGTGGGTGATGGCTACATCTTAATTCTCTACTCAGGAATTGATCCTGGGCAGCCTGGGTGCAAACCAGGAATCCTAGCCACTAGACTAGCTAGAGGCTGAAAGCAGAATTGCCCTGAGTCTTGCCTCCTGTTGAAAGCAAGAATGTTTCAAGGTAGCAAAGACTGGAAAAATAAGCATCAAGTTTATTGGTAGTACAACATGTGGGAGAGCACACAGAGAAGTAGTTTACTTCTCTAAGGCAGAAGAAAAGCAGTAACACACCCAAAGAAGGAGTGTAGGGTGTCTGCCCCAGTGAGGAACAGCCAGAGGTGTGACTTAAACCACTTTTATAGGACAGTTCTTCTGGGTCTTTGTCTTCCTTTGGCCAATTATCTTGTTTTATTTCACACCTGACCAGACCCAGACCCTCCTCTGATCTGCGTGTGCCAAGATGGATTCCAAAGCAAGGCATGACGGGAAGGTTATCCAGACTTATTATGGCCTGGCATGCCCTCTCTTTCTGAACCAGAGGGGTCTCTCTACACACGTGTAGTTGGGGTCTCCCTGACCCTGAGGATAGGGCGTATGTGACCTCCTGGTCTTTTGCCCAAGCAGGGCTTAGCCCCTCTTTTGATCCTGTCGTTACCATTGCTTCACAAGTTCACAGAAGACAAGTACCAGTCATTTGCCTTTCTATCTTGAAATATAGACAGGTGGCTGGTTGTAAACATCTGTCCTGGAGCCCACCTATCTTCTGCTTCAGGAAGTAAATATGAGGCTAGTTGTCTATCCTGGAGTCCGTCTATCTCCTGCCTCTCTCCCTCCCCAACCCTTCTTCCCTTCCCCTCTCTTTTCGCAGATGGCAGACCTGTTTCATGGTCGGACAGTGCTCCCTGCCCATTCTTGCTCTTCCTTCCCTCATCTTTCCCATCATGCCCTCCAAGAAATCTTTTGCCCATCTAATCCTCTTATCTAATCTGATTCTCATGGGATCAGCACCAACCCAGGAATACCCTATCAGTAATTTTTAAATCTCCTTAAGTGACTGTGGTATCAGCAGCTTGAGAACCACTGTCCAGTTGTGCTCCCCAACAACATGCCTTGTCATGATCTAATCGAGAGACCAACATGTGAACTTGTGATTACATTTCAACACAAAAAATCCAACAAGAAAGATGGGAGCAGAATGTTCTGGAAGCACCAAGGAAGGAGAGACTAAATTGACCTAGTGACACAGGGGAGGGTTTCAGCTTCCAGCGCTGATAGACAGTATTGCATAGGCTCCAAGTACAGAATTCCTCCTATTTTCCCCATCATATCCCAGCATTGTGATAAAATCATCATGTATTATGGACACAAATTCTGAGATGTCACAACACTCCTGGCCCCCAAACGTGTAGGGGGTTTTTCCATATACACCAATTCTCTTACTCTCCAGATACCAACTGGATGCCTAACAATTCAGTTTAATTCTGACACCAGTTACCCAGAATTAGCACCGACCCCACAGGTTAAGGGCTCAAGTCCCACAAGACCGTTCCCACTTCAGATGCCAGTCTCGAGTCCCAGGCAGTCCTCCATGCTTCTGACCGACCAGCTATAAATCAGAGGTTCCTACCACCCCCTCCCTGGATGGGAGAACTTACTGGTATGGTTCACCAGTAAGAAAGGATAACATTTTAGTTACTCTTACTGGTTTATTGTAAAGGATACAATCCAGGAACAGCCAAAAGGAGGAGATGCATAGGGCCAGGTATGGAGAAAAGAGCTGGAAGCTTCCATGCCTCTCCAGGTGCATCACCTCTCAGCATCGTGATGTGTTCCCCAACCTGGAAGCTCTCCAAAATGTCATTTAGATGTTTCTTTAGGCTTTCATTCCATAGGCATAATTAATTAAATCATAGACCACTGAGGATTAACTCCATCTCCAGCCCCTGTCCCCTCCCTGGAGGTGTTGGGGTGGGACTGAAGGTTCCAGCCCTCCAATCACGTGGTTGGTTCCTCTAGCAATCAGAGCTCACCCCGAAGCTCTCTAGGGGCTCACCCAGCATCAGTTTACCAGCATAAACTCAGGTCCAGCTGAAAGGGGCTTCTTATGAATAACCAAATATGCTTCTCTCATCTCTGTCATTCAGAAATTCCAAGAGTTTGGGGTTCTGTTATTTGCCCAGCAGTAACAAATATGACTAGTGTCCATGAGGACTCAGGTTTAATCCCTGGATCTGGCATTGCCATGAACTGTGGTGCAGGCTGACAGCTGCAGCTCTGATTCAACCCCTAGCTTGGGAATTTCCATATGGCTCAAGTGGGGCCCTAAACACACACACACACACACACACACACACACACACACACACACACACACAAAATTCCATGAGTTTTAGAAGTTCTTGAGTCAAGAACAAAGGCCAGATATTATAACAAAAGATAGTCCTATAACTCGAGACATTACAAGTTATAAGAGCCCTGTGCCAGGAACTGGGGACAAAGGCCAAACACGTATTTCTTATTATATCCTAGTACCACACATATTCACAAGACTCAAGGCGGACTTCCAGTGAGTTCTATTGAAATCAATAGAAAGGAACTGACTTCCTCACATAAGAGAAACTGGTGTGTGCGTGTGTGTGAGAGTGTGTGTGTGTATACATGTAACATTGCACCCCTGGAGCTAAGTCTGTCAAGCTATCAGCGCTTTAGAAATGTAGAGATTTTTACATCAAAACTGTCTCCAATAATTTCTGGTTTTCCTTTTAGAAAATGCATCACTAATTATAGGATAGTTATCCCAGCTGGAAGCCTTTTATCCTTGCTGGATACAGCCATTTCCCAGAAAGGCTAAAAACCAGATAAGTGCTGTGTTGTGGTGTTTAAAAAGTCAAATATTACACAAGGTCACATATGAATCACTTTTTTGGTCCCAAATTGAGGCCTTATTCTGCTGTTCCAGGGAAAGCTTTCTAATACATATTTTCTTGCAGCTTCAATTATTAAGCAATTTAAAACTGAGGCCTGTGTTGGACAGTCAGTCTCCAGACAGCTTCGCACACACATAGCTAAGCAGCTCTCTATAAATGTGGGGGAGAGAGAGGGGAAAGGAAAAAACACAAACATGCTCCTTAGCATGTTTCGTTCCAACAGTCATCTGAAATTGGATGAAGCATGGCCACAGGAGTTGTTCTGTAAACAAGTTTTATTGTTTTGTTCTGTTTTGTTGTTTTATCATGGCAACATGTATATGACATGAAATTACCATTAACATCTGGTCCTTTTCGTAGAACACAGGCCTCGGACATCACATCGTATGTTCACATCCAGTCCCCTGACACACATAGTTACTCAGTCACTCATACACACACTTACAAACACATGCATATGCCCCTAACCTCACCCTGAGCATCCTGACACCTAATTGAAACATGATGGCTATCAGGAGGTTGGAAGACATGAACCAGTGAGACGAAGGGTCTGTAGGGGAAAGGGGATACAGAATTTGTTCCTATTGGACAGAAAACAGCACTGGCAACCTAAATGTCCATTGAGGAATGGATAAAGAAGATGTGGTACATATATATACAATGGAATATTACTCAGCCATAAAAAAGAAAGAAAGAATGCCATTTGCAGCAACATGGATGACCTAGAAATCATCATACTAAATGAAGTTAGTCAGACAATGCGAGACAAACCTCGTATGGTATCACTTATATGTGGAACCTAAAAAAGGATACAAATGAACTTATTTGCATAACAGAAACAGACTCACAGACTTTGAAAATTTCATGGTTGCCAAAGGAGACAGGTTGGGAGGAGGGAGGGGTGGGCTGGGGGTTTGGGATAAAAATGTTCTAAAATCAGGTTGTGATGATGGTTGTGCAACTACGAATATAACAAAATTCATTGAATCATTTTTTAAAAAGAAAAATCTAAAACAAGGAAAGGCCTTAATTGGCATAGAATTGATTCGCATAGAAGGAGAGTACGATTTTGTTTCTGTAGCTGCCCATGGTTCCTTAGCACAAAATCAAAACGAACGTGGAGCTTCAGAAACACAGAAAGAAATAACTTCTTCCCATTTGCCTCCTCCTCAAGCCACCTCTCCATCTCCCCGTGCTTTTTCATAAGCAAAGATCTTATAATCAGAGTCTATCCTCATCTCTCTTAAGTCCTATCCATTTCCCAATCCAAGGCAACCTGGCCTCATTCCAGGGCACAGCCCTGACACAGATCCTGATAATTATCTCCTAACCCCCTAGCCCAATGCTTTATTTTTTGATCCTCAGCCTAGCTGAGGCCACTACAGCATGTGACACTATTGAAAAATGGCCTTGAACCACCCCGCATCCTGGAGCTTCTAGAACACCCCTCTCTTGGAACTCTCTCTGGCTGACTCTCCTGCTAGCCCATCAACTGTTTGTGCCACAATATCCCCCTTCTAGCCCTCTAAGCGCTCTGGTCTCATTTCCAGCCGTGGTCCCCATACACGCCATGTTTTGGCCACACTGAGCTTCTGGGTGTCCCAGCATGTGCCACCCACCTTCACATCTCCTTCCCTCCTTCCTTCTCTCCTTCCTTCCCTCTTCTATCCAAGATCTTCTGCTACTTGGAATGTGCCTCCCTTCCTCCTTCTCTTGGTGAGCTCATGCCCACCTTTCAGGCCCCAGCTAAACACCATCTCCAAGGAGCATTTCTCAGCCCCCTGGGCTTAGCTGTCCTGGTCTCCCATCCACATCACTGTTGCAGTACCTGCCCTGTGCATCCATCCGTCTCCCCATCAGATGGTGGGTCCTCGTGAGTGGCGATGGAATCACCCTTGACTCTGAACACTTGAACTCCACCCAGAATAAGTACTTGACAGATGGAAATAGAAACACAGTATGTTTCAGGAATGGCAGGGCCAGGCATACTGTACAAACTTTGCCCTTAACTTTTCTCACTTCAAAAAAGTAAATCTTAAAAATATTTTATCTTCTTAAATATTGTAATTTTGAGAAGTCCCCTGGTGGCCTAGCCAGTAAGGATTATTGTCACCGTTTTGCTCAAGTTCTGTCCCTGGCTCGGAACTTCTACATGCTACAGGTGCAGCTAAAAAAAAAAAAACAAAAAAACAACAACAAAAAAAAAAAAAAAAGAAAAAAATTTTAAATCTTAAAAATAATTGAAACTATTTTACAGGTTTTTAATATTAGGTATTTACATGGACCATATAATTCCTCTGAATACAGAGCATTAGACTGGACATGGAGGTATTCCTTTTGTGTATATAATAATGCTAATTTTTTAAATGAAGTCCACCTGGATTACAAATCCATTCCTCCATTCTCAAAAGAAATGTATGTTACTCCCAACTAGGATACTTATTGTAGGCATCAAATATGAGTTTGAGCCAATTATATAAAGGCATGAACCATTACATTTTACTGTCACTCGGCTTCAAGGGTTATTTTTAGTTTGAATTTTAAAGAAACGTAAAAGAAAAAGGTTACAGACGCCCTCAATTTAAAGCTCCTCCTGGGATGAATGGTCTGACCTCTGGTCCAGAGCACCAGGATTTTTAAAGATCATATAGAAGGTGGGTTGACACTAAAACAAAAGTCTTCCTAATTAGCCAGGACAAATCTTTGTGCCCTGCTGGTCATATGCTCCCAGAACAGCATCGCTTTTCACCAGAATCCTTTGAAATGTCTACGAGGGATGGAAACAGAGACAAAACCACACAAGTCATGTGAGGAGGACAGAGCAGGGAATGTCAGGCTGCCTTTATAGGAATTGCTTCTTACCTTGTAAGCCAGATTTTTAGAAAATCAGGGGGCTGAGTGAAAGCTTTTTACTGAGCAGGAGTCCTATCGTGAGGAGATTCAATGACACAGGAATGTTCGGGAATTCAGGACGTTTCTACGCCCTTAGATGACGGGTCCGTAGTCCCTATAATTAATAGCATCTGGGAGCCTTGCTTAAGCATAAAGGAGAGGAGTTTCCTGTCTCCAAAATGAGACAGATCTCAGGCAGGGAGGGCTAGACCTTCCAAAACCCAAGGACAGGTAGGTCCTGAGTGGTCCAGAAACATGGCAGCCTTCTCATGGCTGAATGGGGATTTGATCCCATCAAGGCACCACCAGTTCCATGAAACTAAGAAGGCTAACCACCAGGACTCAGCTGGGCTGGGGACCGGGCGAGTGACACAGGCTTGGTTGTTCCACAGAGGGTTTCAAGCTTGGGAATCCAGTTCTTGTATCCTCCCCAGGGGCAGGAACATGTCTGGTTTGTCTTCACGTGTTGGTGTGGCCCTCATGCACTGTGCTGGCCCCTTCCTGCTTCCTGCTCCCCATCTGAACACTTTTGCCTACGCCGCCCCAATGGCTTGGATGCTATTTCGACACCCCACCCCGCCTGCTTCACCTGGCACCTTGCCGCTCAATTCTTAAAATTCAGCTCCATCCCTTCCTCCAGGAAGCCTTCCCTGATCCTCCTCCCCAAAGTGGAGTTAGGGTCCTTCTGAGGACTCCGAGGAAGACTCCTCTCTGCATCTCTCTCCCAGCTTCTGGGGGGCAATCTCTGGTATCTATTGGCTTGTGGAAGCATCTCCCCAATCTCTGTCTCTGTCTTCATGCAGGATTCTCCCCCATGCCTGTGTATTTCCAAATAGGGATTTCTTCTTTTTACAAACACGCCTGTCAGAGTGGGTTAGGACCCATCCGAATGACCTCATTTTAACTTGAGAACCTCCCTAAAGACCCTACCTCCAAATAGAGTCACTTTCTGAGATACAGGTATTAGAGGTTCAAAACATGGATTTGGGCGTGGGGGACATGATAGTGGACCTCGTTAGCCGTTTCCATAAAGTCCTTAATACCTCCCTGTCACCCGTGTGTAACTGTTCATTCCAAGGGCTCTTTTCTTCACTGAACCGTGTGCTTCTTTGCCTGAGGATCTTGCTATGTGATCTATGCATATCCAACACCCAACCCAGGAACCAAATGAATGAATGAATGAATGAGTGGATAGGGCCACTGGGAAGAGCCAAAACATGAATGAACTGTGAACAGAGTCCACTTAAACACGCCTTTTGGTGTTTGTTTAACTATAGCAGATACACACAGACAACACACCATCACACCCATGATATCAGATATAATAAGTATATGGCTTAACCACCTATCATCCCTCCTCAGGTGTATATTTGCCAAGGTTTTGCCAACTCAGAACCAGATCCTTTCTTTTCCTTTTTTTCTTTCCGGTTTTCTCACCATGAGGACCCTTCTTCTGAAGCCTTTCTCTTTCCCAACCCAATAAGGGGTTTCTCTGCATCTGCGCCATTGGTAAATGCACAGATCTTCCGGGGGCTCCTGATGCCGAATCCACTTCCCAGCACTATTTTCCTTGCTGTTGTCTTTGTGCAACCTCGATGCACTAATCTTCTTCTTCCCCCCATGCTGCCCTTGGGCACTACTTGCGGAGCTAGTTCCCCCCACCCCCTTACCCTGGGGGACCTTTGGGCAGGAAGGGAAGTGTTCTCAGGCAGAATTCTGCCCAGAAGACCATCCCACCCCCACATTACTTAGAAATGGTTGGTTCCCTCACTATTGCCCAATTCTCACTGCAAACACAGAGACCTCAGACCCAGCTCCTCTGGGGAAGTGGCAACTGAGCTAGTCCCCAGATGCCAACGAACCCCCCAGCTCTTTCATTCCCGTGACATCTGGGTGACAAGGGCTTAGAATGTTCTCCAAAGCTCTGGACCACCTCCACATTCGCGTTTGCTCTGATCCATTCTTAGTCGTCTGTGATGTCCTTGTCTACGGTATCTACACCTCTAGGAGTTTTTCTTCCCTGCCCTTAGATGATGCTGGAACCCCAACACAACACAATCAGAGGCAGAAAAGAAGATATAACACATGTGCCTGTGTGTCCGATTTTTATAATTATACACTGGTAAATAATTTCACTTGCACAAGTATTTTGAATAAACACACGGAGTTACATTAAAATTTGAGAACAAGAATTGTGTCTTGAAGGTCACAGTGGCTCCGCGTTCCTAGGTGTGAAGGCATTGATGGACCCACAATCCACTTGGAAACCTGCTCTTAGCTTATGTAAAGGCCACTCCTTGCAGTGACTTCACCTTGAGCTGCCTCCAGAGGTCATGCGTGGGAGATTTGAACCCCACTCTTTCCTCTGCTGCTTCCTAGCAGTTGGGCCTTGACACACTACTACACTTCTATTTCTCTTCTGCAAAAGGGTGATTTTAATAGCAGCTAATGCCTAGGGTTCTGATAATTAAACAAGAGAATATATCACAATTAAAGCTTACCTGTACCTAACGGCGCATGATGAGCCCCGACGAGATATTGCTATTATCAGTGTGTATAGGTATGTCTGGCTCAGTGTCCATACTCTTGAAGATGGCCAAGAATTTTAATTTTTCTGTAGGCTCTTATATTTTTCATTGTCTATTTCCCATGGTTATGGATGATCAAAACGCCCAATATTATAAACTTGGAGTTCCCGTCATGGCACAGCGGAAATGAACCCGAGAGGAACCATGAGCTTGTGGGTTCGATCCCTGGCCTCGCTCAGTGGGTTAGGGATCTGGCATTGCCGCGAGCTGTGGTGTAGGTCACAGATACGGCTCAGATCCTGCGTTGCTGTGGCTGTGGTGTTGGCTGGCAGCTGCAGCTCTGATTGGACCCCTAGCCTGGGAACCTCCATATGCTGTGGATGCAGCCCTATAAAGCAAAAATAAAAGTAAAAAATAAAATTGTATAAAATACATGGCAAAATACAAAATAAAAAATACAAATTCCTGTTGTGGCTCAGCAGGTTAAGAACCCAACATAGTCTCTGTAAGGATGCAGGTTCGATCCCTGGCCTCACTCAGTGGGTTAAGGATCAGGCATTGCCACAAGCTTCAGTGCAGGGTGCAGGGGTGGTTCAGATTTGGTGTTTCATGGCTATACCATATGCCTCAGCTGCAGCTCCAATTCAACACCTAGCCTGGGAACTGCTGCGACCCTAAAAAAAAAAAAAAAAAAAAAAAAGTAAATCCTGTCCATTTTCTAAATGTCTCTTGTTTCTAAATGTCTGCATACTCCCCACCAATGTACCTATAATTTAAGCCACAGTCATCCCTCATTCCAGATGATTAACCTAGCACTGTTCTAGGTGCAGTCTCTTTCTTGCTTCTAGCCTCTGCCCTAACAGGCAGCTAGGTGGGTCTTATTCAAACAAATTAGCGTCTTCAGTCTGACAGCCCGTATAATCTTGCCCCTGATTTCAAAAGAGGGACGGGGACAAGCAGGATGGATCTGGTGGCAGCGTGTTCCGTCAGCACTGCAATAGCCAAAATGACCACAAGTCTCACTGCAGAGACTTTGATGCTAGACTCTCATATTTCAAACCCAAACAGCTTTGAGACCAGAACCTCCCATGTCCCCACGTCTGAGCCCAAGGTTTACAAGGGTGGTGGCCCATGTGCTGACAGCACGGTCACCTGGCAGATAGAGGTCACTGTATACTCTACCTTGAGGGGGGCACACAGGTGGGGTTCACCCCCTGCCCTTATGCTGCTCTGATCATGACCCTGACGCCCTCCCCCAACTTCTTCTACGTTCTGGCCTTTGGGGCAGTAGCAATAAAAGATGGAATTGGGAGCCAGCAAGGGAGACGATAGGAAAATGACAAGCAAGGGACAAGAAGGGGCTAAGAAAAGGGTGGGGAAGGAGACAGTCCACAGGGAATAGAACTACCTCACATCAGGGGAAGAAACATTTAAAACAATGGACAGGCGTTTCGTATTCCTTCACTCCATCTCCCACGTATGTATGTGGACACCTGGGCCCCAAATACAGAAAGTGCTATTTTGCAAGAGCCCCTAAGAAGATTCTCTAGATTCCACTCCAACCCCAAACTCTGAGCCCATGATCCAGGTGAAAATATGCATCCATGTATATGAATTACGTGTATTTTGCTTTTTTTCAGTAACGCAAGCCCCAAGACCTCCCACTTTGTGGGGAAAGTCTGCCTTTCCAATGGGCGTGGACACTGCCAGAAATTGACAGGCTCCAGTATTTTCCGCGTGAGGATCTGCTTTGATGTTGTCCTCACAGCAGGGAGAGGGGAGGGGGAGGTCAGTCTTTGACAAGGAGGCCAAATCCGTTCATCAGGGATGCGGATGGTATGTGACCAGCTATGATGGGACATGATCAAGAGATGGTCACTAGCCTGTTGGTGACAGCTGCCCTATTCACGCCGCACCCCCTGCCCCATCCCCCACAGGGCCCAGTGTTGGGCTCTGAATGCCAGTTCACTGGCTAAGCACGCCCCAGGCCCTGCACTTTTTGAGGGACTGTTCCAGCACAGAGGCCACCCTCTGAAAGACAAGAGAAACCGACATTGACTACAACACAGTTCTACTGAACGTGCAAATATAAGTTCAAACACATTCCAACACGCTCGCTTTCCTGCCCCCAGTTCCCACATCCCATTACTGGAGCATTAGAAAAGTGGGACCATCCCTCTGGGTGGACAAGCCCCACAGGCCCCGGGGTTCTGTTCATTACAGCTGCGAGGGTGGCCCTCTTCATCATACACGGTGCTTCTAGAAGCCGAAGGAAAGGAATTGGTGCCTTATTCTAGATTCTCAAGAGCACGTCCAGTAGCAACTCTGATATGCTGTCTGCTAACTTACCAAAAAAGGGGGGGCAGGGGAATAAAAACTGAACATCCCTTTGTATTTTTTCCCAAAACGCCAACTGAAGCTTCTAAATGTTATGAGACTTTTTGGTTAATGTTTTAAAGATCTGTCCGGGAGTTCCCATCATGGCTCAGAGGAAACGAATCTGACTAGGATCCATCAGAACACAGGTTCGATCCCTGGCCTTGCTCAGTGGGTTAAGAATCCAGCATTGCCATGAGCTGTGGTGCCGCTCACAGACGCGGCTCAGATCTGGTGTTGCTGCGGCTGTGGTGTAGGCCAGTGTCTACAGTTCCGATTTGACCCCTAGCGAGCGAACTTCCATAGACCACAGGTGCAGCCCTAAAAAAACAAACAAACAAAATCTGTTCAGGTACCTGCGTTTGCTAATAGGTATTCCCACTTAATCCAAATGACAGGGTTCCACATTCCTCATAAAGAAAAGTTGCCCTATTGTGGTACTCCATTTTACTAATTCCAGAAACCTGACATTTCTGGAGGAGCAACGACAAGTAATTTCACGATGATAAATTTTCTAAGACAAAATACTCTGCTCTGTGGAGCTCAGGAGTCATTTAAAAGGAAGATAAACAGTTCCGACATTTAATGGGTAAACAAATGTGGCAGGATAATTTATTGAGATACTCAGTTGCGATTTTCTTCTCCTTGCTCCTATAGGAGCTTGGAAAGATGCAAAGGGATTGTCCTCCCGGGCGAGAAGGTGGCATGTTCTGACTATGGACACCTTTGCCTCTGTTATTAACAGTGTCTCGTTTTGAGACCTACACGCCAAGGTCATCAGTGAAAAGGGTTCCAGGTAGAGGTAGCAGCAGATCGAGAGTGGCCACACCAGGGGATGGAAGGAAAAGTTTTCCACGATGTTGAAAGGGAGGGGGTTGTGCTGAGTCTGTAAGAAGTGGAAATCAGGGCTCCTGGAATCTCAAGCATATAGGGGGGCCAGAAGGCTCCTGAAGGGCAGACGGGGTCCCCAGTTTTCCCTAAACAGATTCATCCGAACTACCTCACTGCTGAAAGCCTCATTCATGAGAATTCCCAACCTATACTGGTCCAGGCTTCTCTGCCCAGCAGTACATTCTGCTAAACCACCTTAGTTGAAATTATGGATGACCCCCAATTTTTTGCTTGCCTTCCCATTAAGAAGTGGAGGCTGGGAGTTCCCTGGTGGTACAGCGGGTTAGGGATCAGGCATTGGCAGTGCTGTGGCTCCGCTTACTGCTGTGGCATGGGTTCAATCCCTGGCTCTGGAACTTTTGCATGCCATGAGCATGGCCAAAAAAAAAAGACAAAAAGTGGAATCTGTATTTCTCCCTCCTCCGAACCTGGCCTTGGCCATGTGACTTGGTTGGGCCAACAGACCACAAGAGGAAACTTGGGAAGTGCCTGCTCATTCGGAGTTATCTTTTCTTGTTGCTTCTGGAACAGGGTCCCTGGGTGCAAAAGCCTAGGAAGATTTGCTAGATGCTGAACAATCATGACCCAGCGGCCTATATTCCCAGAGTCGACCACCAGATGTGAGTGAGGCCACTGGGACCAACGGCCCCCAGGTGACCTAGCTGTGAAGGCACATGCGTGAGGTCACCAAAGACCAGTACAGGAATCGCTCAGCTAAACTCAGGCCAAACTGGGCACTTTTAGAGGCATGAAGCACGGTGTGGGGAGATCTGTTATGCAGCAATAACCAACCCTGAGTTTTCACGAGACACCATACCAGGTACCTCCTACTGCAACAGCAACACACAACACATCCTAAGCCTCTCCTGTGACCACGACCACAGGAGCCATGCAAAAACCCAGGTAGCAAATCAGTCAGGGATTTCTTACAAGGAGACAAGCTTTTCAAACCGCAATATGCTTTGGGCACAGACTTTCTTTGAAGAGAGTCGGGTGAGAGCCTGTGTCAGCCCTTCTGCCGCACACTGTGGCCACTGCGTCACCCCCTTCCTCACCCTGGACTCTGCCCCCCTGCCCCAGCCCTGCAATTTCCTCACCGGAAGTGACTTCACTTCCATGGCCTGACTGGCACATGGGCCTTGAGCAGGGTCACTGTGGCCTGTTGACCGCTTTCTCTTAAGGGTGGGCCTCAGGGGGTTAGGGGTTGAAGAGTGTGCCCCCAAATTCATAGGTTGAACTCCTAACCCGTGGACCTCACACGGTGGCCTTTGTTGCAAATAGGTTCTTTGCAGATGCAATTAAAGATGAAGTCAGACTCAGGTAAAGTGAGTTCCTCTTCCTTATAAGGAGGGCAATTGGAACACGGACGCCCGCATGAAAATCAGGTGGTGCATCTACCCAGTGTTGCCACCAAGCCCCCAGAAGCGAGGGGAGAGGCCTCCTTCCCCCCACCTTCAGAGGAAGCGTGGCCCTGCCTGCTCCTTGGTTGCAGACTTGCAGCCCCCAAGACTGCGAAGGCACATTTCTTTTGTTCAAACGCCCAGCTCACGGTACCTCGTGACAGCAGCCCTTGCAAGCTAATACATAGGAAGAGAGTCTGAGAGGTTTCTTACCACTCTGAAAAACCTTGATTTCTTTAACAAATCACCACCGTCTGTCCCTCAGCCCCTGGCTTCCTAAGCGGTGTGAAATAAAAGGTTCTGCCAAGCGCTGTCCCTGGGTCAATGGCGATGAACCAGGCACTCACGTCAGTGCCTTTCCTGGTGCAAAAGGAATTCTGATAAACCTGGAAGACATTATGGCTAAGTGAAAGAAGCCAGTTTCCGAAGGACAAATACTGTGCAATTCCACTTATATGATGTATCTGAAGTTGTCACACTCAGAGAAGCAGAGAATAGCATGGCGATTGCCAGCTGCTGGCAAGGAGGAGGTGAGAGCTGGAGACTTGTTCAGTGGCTCTAAAGTTGCAGTTACCAAGATGAGTAAGTTCTAGGGAGCTGCCGTAAAACGTAAGGACTGTAGTTACCAGTTCAGTGCTGTGCCCTAAAACATTTGTTGAGACACGAAATTATGTGTAGCCTTCTCACCGCATAAAAGGGGAGGGGCCACAAGGAAAATTTTGGAGGTGATGGATGTGTTGATTTCTTTGCTTGTGGTGATAGTGCATTAGTGCAGGTCCAAACACAGCAAATCGCATATACTAAACATGCAAGTTTTTGGTAGATCAATTATACCTCAATAAGCTGTTGAAAAAAGAAAAACTAATCCTGCTCCAAGGTAACTAAGGGTCTCTTGTGCCCCAAATAATAATGGCATAACTTTGCTTAATATTTATAGCAACAAATGTCACTTTATGTATGTTATCAATTTAGATTATATGCTTCACAAGTTTGTTTTATTAAAAGTACTATTCTGGAGACCCTGGGGAAGAAATATCACAACTGCATTTATTTTTATTTTTTCCATTATAGTTGGTTTATAGTGTTCTGTAGTTTTCTACTGTACAGCAAAGTGACCCAGTCACACACACATATATACATTTTTTTTCTCACATTATCTTCCAGCATGCTCCATCACAAGTGGCTAGATAGTTCCCAGCAGTCCCCCTCCCCCTTGGCAACCATAAGTCTGTTCTCCAAGTCCATGATTTTCTTTTCAGTGGAAAGGTTCATTTGTGCCATAGATTAGATTCCAGATATAAGTGATATCATGTGGTATATATTTCTGATTTTCCTCTCCTGGGAGAAAATTTTCAAAAACAGGACCATGAGAACACATTGCTAGGGCTCCTCTCCTCGAAGAGAATGTGCAAGTGAGGGTTTAGAAGATCTGATTCAATAGCTTCTGATAAATTCACAAATTTCGATAAACCTCATGTCTCTTAATAGAACCTCTGAGATGGAAGCTAAACTTTTGTAATGAAAAGGAAATAGGAGAAGGGGAAAGAAAATGAAGAAGAGGAGAAGGGAGAAGATTCCAGAAAGAGAAAGAATAACATTTACTGACTGCTTCCTTATGGAGGCACAGTCATGTATTCATGTCATTTTCACAATACCCACTGAATGATAATAAAAAATGCTTTAGCGTGCATGCTTTGTAGCAAATACTGAGCTAAGCAACTCGGGCATTCCTCTTAACCTATTCCTCAAGGTAGGTGGAAACATATCATCATGATTATTATGTTCCTTTTAATAAGGGAAAACTGAGTTATGAAGGAGTTACAACTTGCCCCAGAACTGGAATCGAACTCAGGCAATATGGAGACAGAGCCTGTGACCTTGGCCAGGCTGCTTGCCCCTCTGCTGCATTAGAACCAATTGCTGCACATTACAGAAAAGCACATTCAATTCAGTTTACAAAAAAAGACTTCTAGGAGTTCCGTGATGGCTCAGTGGGTTAAGGATCTGGCATTGCCACTGCTGTGGCATGGGTTTGATCTCTAACCCTGGGACTTCTGCATGCTGCTGCAGGCACAGCCAAAAGACAAACAAAAAAGGAGAAATTATTGACCAATAAAGGAAACATAATAAATTGCTAAAGTAAAAATTATGCCTCAATTATGTACCTATTTCTGGGTAAATGTACTTGAATTGGCCTGCTGGTTAGTCCATTTGAGGATAAAGGCAATTTACTTTAAAAAAAATTTTTTTTAATTTTTAAAAAAGACTTCTAGGAAAGCCCTCCAAAAAATGAAGGAGTCTCCCTTATGAGGTAGAGAATTCCCAGACACAAGTTTTCAACAAATGAGATGAGATCCCTTGTCAAGGAGGACCACCCTATTTAAAATAGCAGCACTTGCCACACCCACCCCCCCATCCCTAACTTCTGTCCCTGTATTATTTTGTTCATAACTCATACCAGCTTCCAGTGTATCACATAATTTAATCCTACCTGTGTTGATTATTGGTCTCCCTCTACTGAATGTAAGCTTCCTGAGGGCAGGGTGTTTATCTGCTTTGTTTGTGGTTAATACATGGTAACCCTTAATAAATACTAGTTGACTGAATGGATCAACAGGATGGGAGGTTGAACTCTGTGATGCCTACGGTCCCTCATGTACAAAAATAGAATATCCATGAGCCTCTATTTGGGGACTTCTTCCTCCTCTATTTCTCCACCTCTCCCCAAGAAAATCATTTACCCAGTTTTCACTTCCCACAAGTCTTGGGATGAGCATTCTTTATCACATATCTGAGACACATCCATGCTAACCTTGACAAGCTGACCACAGGCTGGCAGGAGTTCTCTGGCCATGACTATCCATTAAATCTTAATCACAGCATTTTCCGGCAATCCAGAGCCTTGATTAACTCCACTCACAGTCCCGCAAGGTCAAAGATGAGGAGGTAGAAAGGGCAGAGAAATCAGAGGGTAACAATCATTTCCAGCTCCATAACTGGCCCTGAGCAACTGTCATCTCCCATCAGCCCCTGAGTATGAGCCAGGATTCATGTTCTCCTGCCAAGCACCTTCCCTCTCAGAGAGAGCGTTTTGCCCCATTGCCAACTACTGTTTCCAGGGGAGAAGCCATGGCCAAGAGAGGATCAAAATGCGAGGCCAGCATTTATTGTTTGTAGACTTTGTGGTGATGGCCATTACACTGTTGGTCGGAATGTAAATTGGTGCAACCACTATGGAAAACAGTATGGAGGTTCCTCAAAAAACTAAAAATAGAATTACTGTTTGATCCACCAACCCCACTCCTGGACATCTATCCAGAGAAAACCATGACTCAAAACGATTTATGCACCCCAATGTTCATTGAGGCACTATATACAATAACTAAGACACGGAAGCAACCTAAATGTTCAATAGAGGACTAGATAAAGAAGATGTGGTACATAAACACAATGGAATATTACTCAGCCAGAAAAAAAGAATTAAATAATGCTATTTGCATCAACATGGATGGACCCAGAAATTATCATACTAAGTGAAGTTAGTCAGACAGTGAGAGACAAACATAATATGATATCACTCATATGTGGAATCTAAAAAATGGAAACAAGTGAAGTTATTTGCTGAACAGAAACAGACTCATAATCTTTGAAGAACTTATGGTTACCAAAGGGGACGGGTTGATGGGAGGGAGGGGTGGACTGTGGGTTTGGGATGGAAATGTTTTAAAAGTAGGTTGTGATGATGGTTGTAAAACTATAAATGTAATAAAATTCATTAAATTATTAGAGAAAGAAAGGAAGGAAGGCCAGCCAAGAGTGTACCTGGCAGGTAAGAGGGATGCCCTCTCAGTTAAACACCTTCAGCAATCTAGGCGGGGGAAATCAGCAGTTTCAGAGGCCACAACTCATGACCTTGTGTTCCTTACAGGGGCACCATTTCCCCCTAAAATCAAAGCATTGCTTTCAGCTGCCTTGGCAGAGTTTCGACTGTCCTTGGAGGCGGCTCTCTGACCACATCTTGATGAGGAGGTTGAGGTTAAAACTCTTCATGCTCTCTCTTCCTCTGCCATGACACCACCATCATTCAGGATCTTTTGGTTCTGAACCTCACTAAGAAAACTAAAGCATCCTACTCTATAGCACAGCACAGGGAACCATATCCAATCACTTGTGATAGAACATGATGGAAGACAGCACGAGAAAAAGAATGTGTATATATATATATACACATGCACACACATATATGACTGGGTCACTATGCTGTACAGCAGAAATTGACACAAATTTGTAAATCAACTGTACTTTAATTTAAAAATTTTTTTAAAAAAGAAAGAAAAAGAAAATTAAAGTAGCCAGGGCCTTTGCCTACTATGCAGAGTTTCCTGTGATCTAACCAGTTCTCATTAGCTCACATCATTCACAAAACACTCTGAGGGGAGCGTGTCTCAAAAGAAGTCTATAACCCAGGACAAAGCAGTGCTTCAAGTGAGATGGCCCCCAAATGGTCATGGGCTTAGCGGTGGCTGAACCCTATCTGATGAGAATCCAGAAAGTCTTTGGGGATAAGCCTAAAAGAAGGAGAAATATTTCAACAGGTAGAGATGGGGTATGAATATAAAATGTTCCTCTAGAGTTCTCAAACATTCACACCTTGAAATTTTCCCCTGAAATGTGTTGGGCTTAATTAATTCCATCTAAACCCCTCATTTGCCTCTTTTCTCTTTGCTTCAGTTGCAGTGAAATGTGAACGCTGTGTTCCTGCTTCCTCCCACTGGTTTGTGGAAGCAGAATGCCTGGGAACAGAAGGGGCGATGTTGAGAATGAGTGGCAAATGCCATTCTTGACACGTGACCCTGGTTGCAGGATGCTGCTCATCAGCTTCAGGAAAGAGTGCTCCAGAAGCCTGATGTTTTTACACCAAAAATATGCTTAAGCCAAATAAGTTTTGCAAGATTGCTAAGGCATCATTTATTAACTGCAGCTCATGGTGTCTCAAGCACAGGTCACAGGCAGCACCTGGGTTTAGGCACATCTTGCTCTGTATTCTGTTCCCCAGCAAGGTCAATGCCGTGCCTTGTCGCAGACAATAGAGCCTGCACTGTAGTTGTCCAGGAGACCCAGCCTTCCGCTGGTACATTGGCACTTTCTATAATGCCTGCCTTTCATCTGGAGGATGCCAGGAAATGCAATGCTGGTGTTCTCTGTACATTCATTAATTAGCTCTGCAAATAGGACATTGTCATTGACAATGGAACAAATGGCACTGGCCCTTCTTTTGCGTTTGTTTGGTTTTTTGTTTTGGTTTTTTGGCCACCCCACAGCATATAGAGTTCCTAGGCCAGGGGGGATCAGATCTGAGGCACAGTTGCAACCTACACCACAGCTGTGGCAACTCAGGATCCTTTAACCCACCATGCTAGACCAGGGATTGAACTTATGTCTTGCTGCTTCAGAGATGCTGCTGATCACATTCTGGCACAGCAGGAACTCCAGCACTGGCCCTTCTTGTTTTATTTGAAATCAAGATAACTCTTGGTAACGGGTCTAGAATATATCACCAGGACTAAAAACATACGCATTAGGTAACATCTCCTCTAATTGCAGTGTAAGGACACCCAACGGTTTGTGGACATATTTTCAAAGGAGCTGCAAGTTCTCTAATTTTTTTTTTTTTGGTATGTTTTCATTTCAATGCTTACATTAATGTAAATACATCCTCTGGGTAATCACTGTATAACCAATTATCTCCCCAGATTTCATTGTTCATATTTGCATTTATATTTAGAGTTGTGTCGGAGACAAGGAGAATGATCCAAGCTAATGAGAAAAGAAGGAAGATTAATCCATAAATGAAGCATTATTCCCAAATCAGAACAAATTAATACTAAAATGACCCCCTAGACAAATGGAGATTGGTCACATTTTAAATAGAAAAAAAAAAAGTGGTGGGAAAATTGATAGGCCACTTAGTCCATGAGAGTATAGATGCAGAAACGTTATTTATTTTCATTAGTTGCATGTATTTGATTTTAATCAATCATTTAAAAGATCTTACAAACTATGCATTTAAAACTAAGTTGACAACATTAATTGGATGTTATCGCTTGAGTTTAGATAAAACTGAACTGCTCTTCACAACCTGGATACGGTAATAAGTTCCTAGTTTTATGTTTGCACATGACTAGGTAAAACAATAGAAATATTAAAAATGATTTAAGTCAAAACTAAAACTCTCCCTCCAAATCTGTCATCCTTCTGCTCAAATTTGAGAAATAATGAAAATTGTTTAATCTTTCCCATTTGCCTAAAATGTGATGGGCCATTTTTTTAAGCCATTCTAAATAAAAGGGAAGCACTTGTTATAATGAAAGGGAAAAATGGTCAAGGAGTTAGGAATTCAAATCCCAGTGATGCCACCCAAAGGCTGAAATTCCTTGAACAAGCCACTTTCACCTCTCTGGACCTTGGCATTATCAATTGTGAAATAAGAAGGCCTTAGTAGATGATTTTTTTCAGATTCCTACCAACCCTGAAATTTTATGGTTCTGTTTGTCCTTTATTCTGAAGATGTCAGTTGACTCACAAATGCCTGCCCTCTGCTTCCACCCATTATTGCAATCCTGACACCCACCAAGTGTGATGGTAAAGGTGCCTAGACTGGCCTCACCTGCATCTCTTTTCCATCTTCTTTCTCTTTTTCTCTCCCTTCTCAGATCCTTCCATTGAAGTCAAGTGAATACTAAAAATTGCCCTTCGTGGTTGGTCTCATCTCCACCTTGTTCTTAAAAAAGAGTTACAAGTAGGTTTTGTCCCCCCAAGATCCCAACCCTCACCTCATTACCACTGAGAGCAGGTGAACTTGAAATTATTCATCACCTATGGTGTGGACTTGAGAGAAAAGAAGAGCTGATGGCATAGAGCTTACACCTGACGTGGTCAGATCTTAAGCTAGAGTGGTGTGGAAACCCACCACTAGGATGTCCCCCGGGGGTCCTTCCCAACATCCATGTTATGGTGTCATCCCCCCCCTACACTGACTAGAGCTGACCTGTGTAACCAGTAGGATGTTACAGAAATGACAATGTGACTTCTGAGGAAAAGTCATAAAAGAGCTGCTTCCATCTTGCTCACTCGTGGATCACTCCCTCTGGGGGGAAGGAAGCCAGCCACTGTGTCTTGGGGACACTCCGACAGCCTATGGAGACTCCACGTGGTGAGGAACAGAGGCCTCCTGCCAACAGCCATAAGAGTGAGACATCTTGGAAGAAGATCCTCTGGCCACAGTCAAGTCTTAAGATGACCATGGCTCTGGTCAATATCTTGACAGCATCCTCATGAGCCAGAAACACTCTTGAATTCCTGACCAACAGAAACAGTGTGAGATGACACATGTCTATTGCATGAAGCCACTGAGTGATGGGATAATGAGTTATATAGCAATGTGCATCAAAGAGACAAAGACAAGAGACAAAGCTCTACGGGTATTTTTTATGCAAGTTGGGGAAGATGTGAGGCCTCAAGGAGCCTCTAATGTTATGTTCCTCCTGAGGCCAGCCTTCATACGTCCTAAGAAAGAGGTCTAGACGTCTTCACAGTCTGGTTATGAATAGCTCTGTATGGAGGCAAATGGGACAAGGAAGTCTATTTTGGTAATTCTCCAACCCATTGGGTAGATAAACATCATATAGAGTTAGGACATAAGAAATTAGTCAGGGAATACACATGATTTAAACCCATATGTAAAAATCACTCAGCAGTTCTGGCAATGAAGTGTGCTAAGACCAAAGTAACACAGCTAGAAGAAATGTGCCTGTGTTCGCGCATGTTCAAAAGGTGAAGCGGGGGCGGGGCGGGGGAGGGTTATGTCCATGTCCATGCTGCGATGCAGGGGAAGAAGGACTACAGACACCAAGACTGGTAAAGATGGGCTGGGGAAATGGCCAATGTTGTCAGGCCAGCCCCTGAGCAGGTACGGAAAAGTCCAACCTGCTGTGTGTGTCTGAAGGAGCACAGCCAACCACCTTGACTGGGCAGATGTCAATATCTAGGGAGGTTTTACCTGAATGTGGAAACACCATGATGCCTATGCAGGCCATAGGGAGTCAGGCCATTAGCAGACTTGGAACAACAAGAGAGCGATACACAGCCGGGGAAAACTCCCCCGGGAAAGACTCCCTTCCCAAACAGAAATGGGGTTTGGGTCAAGACTTCTGGCTCATGAGAGAAACTGAGGCAGTGATTGTATCATCTCAACAAGAGCAAAGAGATGTCTGAGACTCAACAGATACGTTTGAGCCCTTGGCTTGGCCAAGCACAGTGGCTACCAGACCCATCTGATTCCTCATCCCTGGAATTTCAGGAATGATTCCAAAGTGGGTGGGGCTGGGAAGACCAGCCCTGAGAGACAAACTGCATGTTGCTGATGGCTATTGTTCCACCAGGGTTATCGGAAATAAGCCAACTCTGCAAAATATTTATGGATGTTGATCAGCTATAAAGAGGGAGTGTTCCCTTGAGGATTTCTGGAAAGCTCTTCTTGTTATGGCCACTCCATAGAATCACATGGACCCTCCCTCAAAAAATTGGTTCAGATGACAAAACTAATGATGTCACACACACACCAAGAACATATGGAAAGATTTATTACTTGTATTAGGAGGCTTGTGGGGGAAGAGCAGGGTGGGACCCCCAGGATGGTTTAAAATGGCCTGGGAGAGCAGGGAGAAGAGACTGGGGTTTTACTGGGGTTGGGAGTGGGGCTGGCTGAGGGTTCCTGGTTTGAGCCTCCTGCCTGCTCCACAGGAAGGAGCACCCAAGCTTTCTGGTCAGCTTGTGCAAGGGGAAGAGGGAAGGTGAGGCTGAAAAGCTGCCAGACATCAAACATCAAGAAGCAGAGTCAGATTTTTTATTACAGTTCTTAACAAGACTTCATATTTGTGTATTACGTTTTATACTTTCCAAAGAATGTTTATCTTTTTTGCAGTAGGTTTGATTTAAATGAAATCAATTTAAACGTCTAATCAAGAAAGCCCGATCAACTTTTCCTCTAAAGATGCAGTTTTATTTGATAAGGCCTTACTATACATTTTTCAAAAACCCTGTTAGATATCACAGAATTCATTGC
The DNA here is from genome assembly GCF_054392235.1 of Sus scrofa. NCBI lineage: Eukaryota > Metazoa > Chordata > Mammalia > Artiodactyla > Suidae > Sus > Sus scrofa. The sequence continues at coordinate 74,145,558 of NC_139393.1, forward strand.
ATTGCAGAGGTACACACTATATCATGAATCTGATATTGTATGATTAATTTTCTAGTCATATCAGAAAACCAAATGGCTCTACGATTATTTTCGCCACAGTCAACTAAGGCAGATGCTGGCTTGGTTGCAGCATGATGAAGCATTGCTAGCCCAAGAGGTGAGTTGGAAATATGTGGGGAATATTATTTTCATGCTGTACCAGCAAGAGGGCAGCTCCCAACAAAGCTGTAATCAAACACAAAAATTCAAATTCAAATTGTGCTTTGTGGTTTAAAGAATGATTTGTATTTTGTTTACTGTCTATCTCCCCACATTAGAGTATAAGCTATTGGAGAACAGATTTTCTTTTTTTCTTTTCCACTCATACCTACAGCCTATGGAGTTCCTTGGGCTGAGGATCAGATCTGAGCTGGCAACTACAGCCGCTGGATCCTTAACCCATTATGCCAGGCAGAGGATTGAACCTGCATCCCAGCGCTCCAGAGATGCTGCTGATCGCTTTGCATCACAGCAGTAACTCCAGAGAACAGATTTTACTTCTGCCTTCCTCTACTGGAGAGAGCAACCAGGTCTGGCACATAGCAGGCACTCACGAAGGAAGGAATGACTAATCAAAGAGGTTTAAAAGAACCAGAACTTGAACCCAAGTCTCTTTTTTATATTTAAACATAAACTCTGAACCATTACACTCACTGAACCAAGAGCCAGGAGCGGGAAAAGTGAGATAGACCTGGAGTTTGGGGTTAGTAGATGCAAACTATTATATTTAGAATGGAGAAGCAATGAGGTCCCACTGCATAGCACAGGGCAGTGTGCCCAGTCTCTTGGGATAGAACATGATGGAAGATAATATGAGAAAAAGTATAGTATCTAGATCTAGATCTAGATGTCTCAGAGCTGTCCAGCCTCGAAGAGGCACTCCACTCCTAGCTGTTGTTATTATCACACCTTCTGAAACTTGCTTTTTGCCTTTGTGGCTGGTCTCTCACCAACCACTGATTAAGCCAGCCCCACCCGACAGGCAGATGGGATCATGGGTTCTCATCCCTTGTTGGCTGCTCAGAAATCCTTCCCGTTGCTGGCCATGGCATCACATATGACAAACGCATCTGATCTTTTAAGCAAGTATGTATATTCTAATATTTTTAATGTTTTAGCTACAGATGTGAAGAAAAAAAAAGGGGGGGCAACTGGTTCCACTGGGGCCAATTTAGCCTGTTTATGTACTTACAGTTTTCCTAGAATTCACATGCTGGAAATAAGTTTGCTAATCATTACAATCGAGAACACGCTCCCTATTGAGAAGGATTAGTATAAACGGGGCTGCAGCCTCGCACGGTGCCAGGAGGTATCATTCACGTATATTAATGAGGAGCTTGCAACAAGGTGACCCTCAGGGCATAGAACGGCAGGCTGTGAGTGTCCCTTCTGTGTGCTAGCGGCCACCTTCTCCAGAGAATTGTCCTTACCAAAGGGAGCCTCAGCCAGGCCCCGGAGGCCAATGGGAGGACGCATAGTTAATGCATGGAGACATCTGGTAAATGTTAGCAATTATCTCTCTTCCCAGAGGCGGGGGTTTCAGGACCCGGCTGACCTGGGACATTAAACCAGGACTCCCAATCCTCCCCGAGGGCTCTTCCCTGAATGACCCCATCCACCTGGTCCAGCTCAGTCTCAGATCTCTCATCTTGATCCACCCACACTCTCAATCAAAATTCAGATCTGTCTTCCCAAGTTGGCGTTCTTTCCAGGTTGAACAAAAGTTGTGAGTCATGGAGAAAGGGGGCCAAGAAAAGGCTCAGGTTTCCAACGCTAAAACCTCAGGAAAATAGCAGCAAAATGTTTTCTTCGTAGAACCCACCTCCCTGCCCTGAAAAAAAAAAAAAAAAAAAAAAAAAGAAAAGAAAGAAAGAAATTGTCGATTTCCAGCCCCCAAAGCATCATCTATCAACACAGCTAGATTGGGCTCAGTAGATTGCGGCTGTGATAAATTTCACAGCGAAATCACATAATATTAAACACTTCACGTTTTCAGTTGGTCCGTAACTGGAGACAGAAGAGCACTGTTCCAACACGCATCCATTTGTGTATTGGAATTTGTGTATCAATAGGTCTTCATTTCCTTAAAAGAAGGCTCACAAAAGACTTTAATCCAGAATTCCTTGAACTGATTGAATTCAGCTATTAGGTTGCCTCAATTTTCAGCAAGTTGGCCACTTTCTATAATAGTCACCTTATAGTATTTAAAGATACTAAACCATGATAGTGCTTATTAAGACGTAACTCTATCTCAGGCAAATTCCTTTGGAGGTTAATGTGGGAAAGACATTTTCTCTCTCTAAAGAAAACAGTAAATGCTCGGAATTTTCAGCCGCAGAACCAAAAGAATATTAGAGCCCCATCTGGTGGATTTGATGCTTATTAGGGAGAAGAAAAAATGAGATTTTTCACCAAGCCCTTTACTGAGTGCTATGCTATCGTTGCTTTCAGAACATGGCAGTTAATCTCTGTCTCTTCACTTTCCACGTGGTGTATATTTCCTGTTGTCTGAATGGCTAGACTTCTTTCTTTCTTCTGCATTGAGCCCACTCCCTCTCCATTGCCCTGGGGAACCAGCTGTTAACTAGAGAGTAATGAACATAGTTTTCAATATATTAAAACATTATACCCAGAAGAACATTTCTGAAGGCTCTATTGTAACAAATTACATAGGTTAATTTAATCGTAGAATTATATCACAACAGAAATATTATAGAATATGTGATACATGTATATTATAAATAATTTTTATAATGCTAAAAATATTTTAAACGTCATATATACTTTCCAAGGGTATATACGCTATACTATCAAACAGAGACAAGTTTCAAGAGCAGAGAACAGCCTTTTTTTTCTATCTTCTAAAATAAAAGAGATGGCCATGGGTCAAAGATGGGCGGAGGGAGAAAAATAAAGTGAGTCTCTAAATATTTAAGCCATACTCTCCATTATCTGGGTCATAAAAATTAACTCTAGAACTTGAAATGTGGAAGAATCAACCTGATAGAGCTGAGAGTCGCCATTAGAGCATCTTCCCTGCAATTAGCTCCCTCCGAAGGTCTGTTCTAAACATGCTCCCCATGAAGCCAGCACATGTGCTACAATGGAATATTACTCCTTCGGCTGCTTCAAGATTGCTCAAAACTCACTTTCTCAAGGAGACTTAAGTACCCTCTCATTTAAAGAAGCAGCTTCCAAAAACTGCCACACCCCCTTACTCTGCCCCACCTTTTTCTTTTCTCATAGCCTTTATCATCTTGAAAACCTACCAAATAATTTGCTTATTATGCCATTATCTACTTTTTTGGCCACACTCACAGCATGTCGAAGTTCCCAAGCTGGGCATTGAACCCGCACCATAGCAGCAACTCAAGCTGCTGCAATGACAATGCCAGATCCTTAACCTGCTGTGCCACAAGAGGACTCCATCATTACCTACTTTTTATTGTCTATCTTCCAATAGATGTTGAATGAATGGGGGGAGAACCATTATTGCATAGTACAACTTTTAAACACTTCCAGGAGATCCTTGGTAGTGGAGGCAGGGGAATTGTTACACATAGGAGAGAAATGAAGGCGATAAAAGAGTGGGAAAGCAATAACCAGACAGAGCTTCAGTATCATTGCTCTTCTGCTGTAGACAGGATCTTCAAGATAAGAGCACTGCCTTATTCCCATCAGTATCTCTTGCACCTAGAATAAAACCTATGGTAAATTGAATTATTGGCCCCAATTCTTCACACTCCCAGGAGGTGGGTGGAGTGTCTGTCCCCATCCATTGACATTGGGCTTGGCCATGTCACTTGTTTCAGTGAGACATTTTCAAATGTGACATAAGCAGAGGTTTAAAATATGTGTGCACAGATTGCCTGACCATCTTGTGCTTCCAAACTTCTATGTGAAAAGAATGTACTCCAGGTAGCCACTGGGCCTCCAGTCTGAACCCCAGAATGAGATGCATGGAGCTACCCTGAACTTGACCCATGGGCCAAAACTTAGAAGCCAGGAATAAATGATTAGTCCATGCCACTGAAATTTTGTAGTTGTTTGTTATGCAGCATGAGCTGACTAATACACCACCTACAATATATTGTCATACTAAAAATAAAATTTATAGAGAGTTTTAAAATATCAATGGGGAGAAGTTATATCAACTGCCTGCCTTTCATGTCTGATGTCTCACCTCCTACATCAGTGTTTGGTAATTTTTGTTCCTGTTTCCTGACTGCAGTTCTGATTTTTACTCTTGACTTTTTATCTAATGGCATGAACTTAGCTACTTGGCTCCTGACTGCTACTAACTCAGATCTGGCTCACCACCTTGTTCCCAAAGATTGACTAACAAGGTCCAGCCACTTGCCAAGTCTGAATTCTCCCACAGCCCACTGCCTGACCCTAAGTGACAGCAGGTCTGTTCAGAGAATTAAAGAGCAGATAAACTTGAGTGAGAAGGAATAGGATATTGGGCAACAGGGTTAAGAGGAGAAAGAAATAGTTTATAGTGTGTAGAAAAAAAAAAAAACCTTCCAATAATAGTCCTATAAACCCAGCCAGACATGTAAATCATTTCTCCAAGAAATCCAGCTCTAAATGAGTTGACATTTTCATCCAGCAGGAGGTAGAATTTATTCCCACATTTATTCTCTCAATGTTCTCTTCACATAAGCCTCCCAAGTGGCTCTTGTCTGCTACCTTGAGAAATTCCCACACCTGCTCCAAAGCCCATCAGATGCAAGAGATCATCCTGCAAAATGGAAGATATATACTCTGGAAAATATGATCTTCCCCAATCTTTACAAAAAAAACCCATTTCTTCTTCAATGCCACTGCCATGCGAATGCGAAGACATGGGTTTGGCACCAACAACTAAAATCTCCCTGAGTGTGAAGTTTCCCTAATTGCTTCTTCTGAATTCATTTCCTAAGTGCTGATCCCTTGGCTCCAAAAGGACAAAGCTTTTAGAGACTGTGCCCAAGCCACCAGAGCTTCTTCACCTCTTTCTGATGGTCACACTTCTGCACCACACTGATCAGTGAAGGGCATTTCCTTCATTGGTTTATTGAATCAATTCCAGGTTCAAGCTTCTTGATAATAGTAACATAATTCCAACTTACTGGATGCATTTTATCTTGAGTTCCTTTCTTTCTTTCTCTTATGATATTAATTTGTGGTCATTTTCTTCAAGTGTTGGTTGAAACATGAAAAGGAACCCTTTTTTAAACTTTTTACTGAAGTACAGCATACATTCAGGAAAAGGCACTATTCAGAACAAATAACTCAAAGCTTCTTCATGGAGTCAATACACTGATGTGTCCAGGCCTTGGATCAAGACACCAGACCTGGGATTTAGCATTATGGCTCAGCGGTAACAGACCCAACTAGTATCCCTGAGGATGTGGGTTCGATCCACGGCCTCGCTCAGTGGGTTATGGACCCAGCACTGCCATGGCTCTGATATAGCCCGGCAGCTATAGCTCCAATTCAACCCCTAGCCTGGGAGCTTCCATATGCCTCAGGTGTGGCCCTAAAAAGACCAAAAAAAAAAAAAAAAATGAGCCTGACATTCCCTGGTGGCTCAGTAGGTTAAGGATATGGCATTGTCACTGCTGTGGCACAGGTTGGGTCCTTGGACCAGGAACCTCTGCATGCCGTGGGCGCAGAAGAAAATTTTTTAAAAAATTAAAAAAAATAGACAAGCAAAGGAATAATCTTTGATCACATTGCCCAACAAGCAGAGTATTCTGGAAACAGTTCTCAAAAGCTTCTCGCCTTTCGAGGGAAGACTCGGGTCGCTGCCGCTTTAGTGTCATAGAAGCCCTCCTCTGCCACCTCCAGTGTCTCTGCCTTCATGACCCTATAGCTGCTCTGACCCTTCTATTTGTCCAGTTTCGACTTAAAAAACATGCACAACCTAAAAAGTTGAGAATTAAGTTGTACTGGGGGCAAAATGAGGATGAGAGCCTGGGAGGCAGCATTTCAGATCGCTCTGCAACACCGCTCCAAAGAGGCAGGGGGAAGGTCAGGATATATGTGATTCTGGTGAAAGGGGGGGGTCCTTGCAACCAAGAAGACATTTTTGCAGAAATGTGCTGCTCGTCTCATGAAGGCTACTGCTGGTCTCGAGGAGCAGACATCATCACGGAGTGTTTTAGTGCTTTTCTAGACATGAGGAGATGTAAGAATTGGGCTCCTAAAATCCTCTGAAAATATCTAACCATCTGAAGACCTGTTCTGCCAGTTTTCCCAGAGCACAGCACACCTCACGCCCGATCTCCACCCTGAGCTCCTTTCAGCGGGTGTGGAGGGTCAGCAGCTTCCATGGCTCAAGATTCCATCCTTGGAGAGGCAGCTGGCAAGTGCTAGTCTCCAGTTCACACCAGCATGGCTGACCTTGCCTAGATTCTGCCTGGATCATGTTGACGTGACGGCAACCCCCCACCCATCTCTGCTGATGCCACCCTGGGCACTGACAGTGGTCTTGCTGGGGGCAGATGCTGTCTCTCTCCACCTAGAATATGATGAGGATCAAGTGACTGGATAGGGTGATCCTGATTTCCCAATTTTCTGCTGTAGCCTTTGGGACCCTTTAATTAGGTTTTGGCTCTCCTGTAACCCCTGCCTCATTTTGGCATCCAAGGAACCTAACACAAGTTGCCCTTGAGACTGACCAAGGTGTCACATGAGTGACCCCACACAGAATCACATGCAAAAATATCTCTTTGGGCTAGAAGTTAAGTCAATGATTGGGGAGAGATTAAGCCCCCTGCTTTCCTCTTACCTCTGATATTTCCTGATCATCAAGAACACCACCCAAAACATGGAAGCTCTAATGTCTTTTTAGGGCCGCACCTGCAGCACATGGAAGATCCTGGGCTAGGCTAGGGGTCGAATTAGAGTTGCAGCTGCTGGCCTATACCACAGCCATAGCAACATGGGATCCAAGCCACATCTGCAACCTACACCACAGCTCAGGGCAACGCCAGATCCTTAACCCACTGAGCGAGGCCAGGGATTGAACCCACAACCTTATGGCACTATGTCAGGTTCTTAACCTGCTGAGCCACAACAGGAACTGCAAGACAAAAGCAGGGTTTTTTTTTAAAGATTGTATTTGACTAAATAGAAAGCCAGCAATCCTCTGTGGATCCCCAAAGTTGTTTTTCTTTTTTTAAGGTATCCTTGCCCATAAAAATTCAAAAGTCTGGAATTCACTGTCCTAGATGAGTATCTGGTGACTTCTCTTCCTCCAAGAGTCAGAAATACATAGAAAAAAGCTGGATCCTTGAAATCACCACCTAACCCAGAACCTGCCCACAACCAAAAGGGTCTACCCCCTCCTCCTTGCACCCAATCTTCTGCTAGAGCTGCCAACTCAGACAGACTCTTCCTGTGCCTCTTCCCTCCCTCTCCCTGATGACTCAATTCAGGCAGCAGAAGGGAGGAGGGAGAGACCCACATGGCTGACTTAGCCATCTCGTGGATAATGAGATCCTTGAACATAGGGTCTCTTTGTAGCCCCCCCAACAGTTAGATGCGGCGCCCAGTCAGAACCTAACACACCATACCTGAAACCCAGAATCAAATTTTCTAAGTCAGGGGAGCAAATGTCAGGAACCAAAGCAGCAAAGGGTCACCATATGAATAATCTACTTCTCATAGATACGAAGGGGAAAAAAACCCATCATCTCTGCCTGGAAGACAGGGGCTCGTTTGCTTTAGAAGAAACCCCACAGGCTATTCCACTAACCATTTCTTTTTTCCAACCCCCAAAGTAAGAAAATTCCATTCCTAGACACCAAGCCAAGATTTATATAAAAATTGGCATCAAAGAAAATGTTGGCTGATCGTGGATAAAAGGAGATATCTTTACCCACATCCATTTTCAAATTAGGTTCATTCTTTCTCTCTGGCTCTGCCTCATGATCATCCAGTGAACTTGAATCCCTTTCCTGGTATCCTTGAAAACAGAAGGGGGCGGCTCTTAGTTCATGTAACTATTTGGGAGACAGGGACATGGGACGAGAGAGGTGCTCTCCTCAGTGAATCAATAGATCAGCTGGAACAAATATCCCTTTGTTCATCATCATGGCATATTCCCCCAAACCAGACCATATTCTCTTTAGAATAAAGATGTAAACATGCAGTCTTAGTGCAAACACAATCCTTTGGCTTCTAAGGTTCTCTGTTCCATAAGTGTCCATCTAAGTCCTAGAGTTGGTCAAATGAGATAACTTTATAGCAGAGGTTTTCAAACTGTGCTACAGACAGAGACCACACGAGGATCTCAGTGTTTCATTCAGTCTGCACTGCATTCTGCTTTTTCTCCAACTCCAGCCCATATGGATACACCCATGGCTTGAAAATTGATTGTCATCTTTCTCAATAATTCTGATGAGGAGCCCTATTTTTAACTCCCATCTAAAATACATTAGAGGAGTGTATCTAGTGTTTTGAAGTTGGCATTTAGAAGTGATATAGAACTTCCCTCCTCCCTAAATTTGATTTACCATCTGTGTTCATTCCCAGTATTCTCAAGCATCAACCCAGGGTATATATTTCACTGGGGGAGGGGGAGAGAAATCAGGTTGAAATTATGAGCTCTTTAAGCTGCCTCACACCTGATTCCCTGGTATTTGGAATAATGAAGTTGGCTCCAAAGGGACTGCCAGTTCCTTCTTAGAGACAGGATGCAGCAAGGTTACCTGAAAACAGTTGGCTCATTGGAAATAAACACATCACATGTTCCGAAGGGCCCCAAACAAGAAACCTGGATTCCAGTTAGCTATTTTCCTGCACTAAAATTGGACCAAACTTGGATATAGGTAGTAGGTAACAGTCAATTGATGAAATTTCAGGAGCATCACGAAAAGCCCCCAAACATCCTTCTCCACCTTCTGCTTGATGCATGCTAATTTTGTAACAGCTTTATTGAGATGCCATGGACATAGCATAAACTTCACATATCTAATAAACCATGCAATTCCATGAGTTTCTGCCTATACACACACAAAACCATCACCACAATCAGGATAATGAATATTTCATTATCCCCCCACCCCCGCCAGCTTTCCTCAGGCCCCTTTCTAATCCATCTCCAACTTCTTTCCCCCCCCCCCCACTGCTCTGCTTTCCTTTCTGTCAATAGAGATTAGTTTGCATTTTCTAGAATTTTATGAAAATGAAGTCCTATAGCACGTAGCCTTCCCTGGAACAGTGATTTTGAAATTCGTCTATAATATTCCACAGATCAATACTTTGTTGCTCCTTTTTGATAATATTCTGTTGGAGGGATATGCCACAAGTTGTTGATCCAGTCACCTTTCGATACGTATTGGTGTTGTTTCAAGTACTTGGCTATTACAAATAAAGCTGGGACAAACACACCTGTGTAAGTCTCTGTAAAGACCCTTATTTTTATTTCTTTTAGGTAAATTCCCAGGAGTGGAATTACTAGATCGTGTGGTTGGTATATGTGCAAGCTTTAAGACACTATTTTCCATATGTTGGTATCATTTTTTCTTTTTTTTTTTATTAGAGCATAGTTGACTTGCAATGCTGTGCCAATTTCCGCTGAAGAGCAAGGTGACCCAGTCATATATATATATACAGTTTCCCTTTCTTATATTATCTTCCATTGTGGTCTATCCCAAGAGCCTAGATATAGTTCCCTGCGCTGTACAGTAGGACCTCCTTGCCTATCCATTCTAAAAGTAATGCTTTGCACTTACTAACCCCAGACTCCCAGTTCATTCCCCTCCCTCCCCCCTCTCCCCCTTGGCCATATGTTGGTATCCTTTTGCATCTCACCAGCAATGCATGAGAACAGCAGGTGCTTCAAATTCTCGCATACGCTGTGTACTTTGTAGCTTATAAATACAAATATCACTTGGAATAGGTAATGGGTGTTGAGATAGCACTGGGGAATTAAGGGATATTCTTAATCCAAACTCCGCACATCACAGACGAGGACATGCGTCAGCTGAGGAAGGACTGTATGGGTGATAGAGAATGTTAGCCGCAAACCCAGGCTGATTCTCCATGTATTGTCTCAGTTACCTGGTCCTTGCTCTGCTCTGTCCTTGGAGACCAGCTGGTGGCTTCTTAAGGCTGCTCAGAGGGTGTCTCTTCTGGGGGGACCTCAAGTTTGTGCTCAATACCTGGGAACGGTTAGGGTGGAAGCTGAGTGGAAGAGCAAAGTAGAAAAGCTTAAGGGCTTCTCTCTTCCATCCCTTTTGCAGGAAACTGAATGTTTCTCACTTAATTGATGACAACAGTTAATCCTTATGGAGAATTTCCCAAGTGCCAGGGCTTATTTTTTTCTTCTTTTTTCTTTCTTTCTTCTTCTTCCTCTTCCTCTCCTTCTCCGTCTCCCTCTCCTTCTTTTTTTTTTTTTTTTTTTTTTTTTTTTTTTTTTCTGTCACACCTGCAGCATATGGAAGCTCCCAGGCTAGGGGTCAAATTGGAGCTACAGCTTAGGCCTACACCACAGCCATGGCAACGTCAGATCCATGCCACAAACTCCCAGAAATGAGCTGATCTAGAGAAAACTTACCTAACTTCTTTGCAAAAACGCATTTTTGCAAAAAAGTATCCCCAAGATAATGCTGTGACCACAGTTCTTAGTAACATGTTACAATGTCATCAAGACAAGGGAACACTGATCCTTCAGCCTGGAACCTTGCCAAGAACCAGGAACTGGTGGGTTTCTGGTTTCTGGCTGTTCTGCGGGTTGGCATCTGGGAAGATGGGAGAGTGGGAGTGGGTACAAAGGAAGGGAAGAGAGAGGACCGCTCTGTATTTTCTGAGTCTTTTTGTGATTTTGTTGTGCTTTCCAGCCCAAAGAGTTGCTTTTCGTTCTTCCTAATGAATAAACAATCCTGTTTATAAGATAATGTTTGGTAAAACGTCCTTTATTTTTAACTTTGTTATATTTCTATCATAAATTTGGTCTCGTCGCTAAGAAATGAATAGGTCTACATGACATTAAAAATAAAAATGACAGGGGAGTTCCCGTCGTGGCGCAGTGGTTAACAAATCCGACTAGGAAACATGAGGTTGCGGGTTCGGTCCCTGCCCTTGCTCAATGGGTTAACGATCCGGCGTTGCCGTGAGCTGTGGTGTAGGCTGCAGAAGCGGCTCTGATCCAGCGTTGCTGTGGCTCTGGCGTAGGCCGGGGCTGCAGCTCCGATTCAACCCCTAGCCTGGGAACCTCCATGTGCCGCGGGAGTGGCCCAAGGGAAAAAAAAAAAAAAGACAAAAAATAAAAATGACAGGGCATTCCCATCGTGGCTCAGCAGAAACGAATCTGCTAGCATCCATGTGGACACAGGTTCGATCCCTGGCCTCGCTCAGTGGGTTAAGGATCCAGCATTACCTTGAGCTGTGGAGAAGGTTGCAAACGAGGCTCAGATCTGACGTTGCTGTGGCTGTGGTGCAGGCCGGCGGCTAGAGCTCCGATTCGACCCCTAGCCTGGGAACCTCCATATGCCACGGGTGCAGCCCTTAAAATTAAATAAATAAATAAAAGTAAAAATTAAAATAAAATAATAATTAAAATGACAGCAGAAAAAAATGAAAAGGGATACACATTCAACTATTTGTTTAGCCCATGCAGTAACAGCAAAGGCTTAACTGCTTTTTTGGAATCAGCTGATTTTTGAAGGAACTGGTTATACCCCCAATAATGTTACAATCTGCTGTCATCTTCCCCTTGATTAACTCTTGCGGCTTTTAAGTGCCCAGATGAATATGCTCTAATTGTACTGGCCAGTACGTGAAACCGGGACTCTGGTGGGAAAACTGACGGGATGTCTCAAACCATCAGCCTTGGGCTAGGACTGCGTCCTCAAAAGTTGAACATAGTCTTTTTCAGTCATTTCACTGTATCCCTTGGTGCTGGGCTTACGCACCCAGAACTGTTGCGCTTTCACAAAAATTGGCTCAGATGCTTCATTTACCCTGGAGTGGCTATGAACCTCCAAGGGTGTTGGAATAGTGACAAGAATTACAGTCTTCATCTAAAGGGATAGAACGTATATAAAATAAAATGTGTGATTAAAAATGGCATTAAGGAGTTCCCGTTATGGTGCAGCAGAAACAAATCCGACTAGGAACCATGATGTTGTGGGTTCGATCCCTGGCCTTGCTCAGTGGGTTAAAGATCTGGCATTGCTATGGCTGTGGCATAGGCCAGCAGCAACAGCTCTGATTAGACCCCTAGCCTGGGAACCTCCATATGCCGCCAGCACGGCTCTGAAAAGCAAAAAAAAAAAAAAAAAAAAAAAAAAAAAAGGCATTGATATGGGCGGGAAATGAAAGTATAATGTTATAAGGTCATGACACTTCAGGTGAAGTGGTATAATATGACTTGAAGGTAGGCTGTGGTAAGTTAAAGATGCATAGTGTAAACGCTAAGCCAGTTAACTAAGGGAACAAAACTAAGACCTCTGGTTTTCAGGGAACTGTTAAGATAAATTCAGAAAGAGCGGATAAGCATATTCTCCAGGCTCATCTGTGCCACCGTCCTATGCAGATGAGGAAACGGAGCTCGTTATCATCAGGGTTCCCATGTCACAGATGAGAAAACTGAGGCTTAGGGAGGCTTTGAGCCTTGAACCCAGACATTAGCTATTTCTCTAAATGGCATCCCTAAGCAATGGAGCACTCTTGAAACCCGGGCTGTCACTGGAAGTTCATTTATCTATCCTTCCATTAAATTACAAGTCCCTTGAGACCCCAGACAGTGTCCTGCTCCATGGGTGCCCAATAAATGTTTATTAAATAAGTAAATGAAATTGCACCTGAGGTTACAAAGAGGTTTAGAAGCAATGGTCCTCAGGAAACCTACTCAACTTACCCAAGAGTGGGAAAAATGTCTGAAATACGTGAAGATCATGTGGAATTCAGCACCCATCCTATAAGAATTTGGAGAAGGAAAATTATCTTTGCATTTGTGCCAACCCACATGAAGTATGATTAATGAGATAAAGCTACACCCAGAGCTCTCTTAAGTCAGACCAAATGAGGTTTAATTGCCTGAGTGTTTTATTCAAACAAGGTCATTAACACGTGGCTTGAAATGTAACGTCTAGGCTCATAAACTTATGTTAACCTGTCCTTGAGGGGCTACCAGTTTAGCTGTATTTCACTCCATAATAATTACATGATATTAAAGAAAGTAATGAGTTACATTTCAGTTGCTGGAAAATAAAAAATCCTGTTGAAGTGGGATGACAGATTTATGCATCATGATCAAAGATGCTGGGGTCTTTGAGACTAGTTTATGTGTAAATTTCATCTCCCCTAAACCCATGTTTAAGTTCCATCGCATCCTATTTTTACTGCTTTCAGAATCCAAATGGTTCTCAAGAACTGTAGTCATTCCAGGACCTCCATTCCTCCATTCACATCTGCTATGTGAAATACAGATTTTTTTTCCCCCTTTGGTCTTTTTTTAGGGCCATGTCCACAGCATATGGAGGTTCCCAGGCTAGGGGTTGAATCGGAGCTGTAGCTGCCAGCCTACGCCACAGCCACATCAATGCCAGATCGGAGCTGCAGCTGCCGGCCTACACCACAGCTCATGGCAATGTCAGATCCTTAACCCACTGAGCAAGGCCAGGGATCGAACCTGCCTCCTCATGGATGCTAGTCAGATTCATTTGTGCTGAGCCACAACGGGAACTCCAGAAATACTGATTTTTAACAATCTGTCAAAATTGACAGCTTCCACATCCTGGAAATATAACCTAGAAGATTTTATTTAATTATAAGGCCAGGGAGAATTTTTTCTCTAGTGTTACTGATAGATGTCCCAATCTGTCTTCAGATCGAGTAGAGAAGTTCCAATGTATTCAGAGAACACATTTCACACTCCTCTGTGCAGTAAGTTTAATTTTCTTCTTACCACATGTTGTATCAAAATGCATCACTGAGGAGTTCCCGTGTGGAGCAGTGGGTTAAGGATCTGGTGTTGTCACTGTAGCAGACTGAGTCACTGCTGTGGCCTGGGTTCAGTCCTGGACTGGGAACTTCCATATGCCACACTTTTGGCCCAAAAAATGCATCACTGAAAATGGTTCTGTTATAAACTGTTTAAAAATAAGAAAGTTCTGAAATCAGAATAGTACTAGGCACTCTTCATACCAAAAAGTGTTGATGGAAGATTTCCATTTATTGTTACAATTAATTTGTAGGAAAATAAGTTACTACCACACTATTTTTCAGTGTTGGTGTTACTTCTTTTGAAAGATTTGGATTCCTTCCTCCCTTTAAAAGCTCACTATGATTTTGCAAAACATATTTGGTCCATAATCCACTTGATTTTTGTAATTCGATCACATTTCAGTACTCTAAGCAGTTTGATGACACCAACTATTTCAACACGATTCAGGATGGGGGAGTTCCTGCCGTGGCTCAGCAGTTAACGAACCTGACTGGTATCCATGAGGAGGCAGGTTCGATCCCTGGTCTTGCTCAGTGGGTTAAGGATCTGGGTTGCCATGAGCTGTGGTGTAGGTTGCAGACGCAGCTCGGATCCCACATGGCTGTGGCCCTGGCATAGGCTGGCGGCTACAGCTCCAATTGGACCCCTAGCCTGGGAACCTCCATATGCCACAGGTGCAGCCCTAAAAAAGAGAGAGACAAAAAAAAAAAAAATCAGGATACATGTTCGTTAAAATGTCAAAATATCTATTCATTTTAAAATGTGAATTATTATCATTTCAAATGTGCTACTTCAATTCTTTCCAGAACATCCAGTTCTGTGTATAGAGAGATGCAACCCCGAGCCATCCTTGGTAGAAAATGTCCTGAGCTGTTCTGCTTGCTTCGAAGAAGTGTCTGTAATAAGGCAGTTTTGCGTTCTTAAAATCTCATTTTTAGATTTCTTTTTTCTTTTTTGGCCACCCCATGGTATATGGAATTCCCAGGTTCCCAGGCCAGGGATCAGATCTGGGCTGCAATGCCAGATCCTTAACCCACCGTGCCAGGCCAGGGATCAAACCTGTATCCCAGCATTCCAAAGAGACACTGCCAGTCCTGTTGCACCACAGCAGAAATTCCTCAAAATCTTATTTTTGTCCGAGATGTTCAGGGAGCCTAGCTTTCTCTCAGCAGTGCTACCTGGACCCTGTGGTAACGAGACTAGTAACGGAAGCCGTGTTAGTACCATGGTAATAACCTGAGCTATCAAACCAAGACATTGTCTATTTTGGTCACTCCTCCCACAGGTGTCATCAACAGACACCCAATGAAACTGGCTCAGTCAAAGGAGAGAACTGATTGGCTCTTCGAATAACTATCCGGTCTGGGGGCCCAAGGCCATGCCTGGCTTCAGACACCACTGAATTCTGTGGCTCAGCACAGAAGACCGGGCATCCTCTACGTGAACATCGCCCCTCCCCAGGGGAAGTGGGAACACCTTCTCTGGAGCCTGGAAGAATGGGGTTGGTGCTGGATGAACTCCCTGGCGTACTGAGCATCAGTGACTATTCAAGGCTTAACATATGTCTGACCCAGACTAGAATACTTGAATAAAGGATGGATACAGGAGTGGCTGGGTGGATGGATGGATGGATGGACGGACATACAGGATGGGAAGGATGGTGGGCATTCAGAGCATGCTAAAGAGCTAGGAATCTGGTACAGAAGTCATAGTTGACAGAAGTCATTATATTTAATAGTAATATAATTCTACAGAGAAAAATATCAGCTTATTCAACTTACATGTGACATGTATTTACAAATCCCAGGAAGAGAACCTCATCCCATTTTACAAAAAGTGCTCCTGGGAGTTCCCACAGTGGCACAGTGGGTTAAAGATCTGACTGCAACAGCTTGGGTCCCAGCAGAGGTGCGGGTTTGATCCTGACCCAGCGCAGAGGGTTGAGGATCTGGTGTTGCTGCAGCTGTTGTGTAGTTCACAGCTCGGATTCAGTCCCTGGCCCGGGAACTTCCACTTGCCTCAGGCGCAAGAGTGTGACATCCTGCAGTGGCCCAGGGAGAAGGGATGAGGCGGGTGCTGGCCAGCGGCCCCTTGCAGGGACTCTTGGCTCATTGTTTTCTGTTTCCTTCAGCTGCTTTGTGGCCTTAGCTCACCTTCCTCTCCACCTCATCTCATCCCCCCGCCTCTCCCCAACCCTTCACAATGTCTGATGTCGCAGGTTCTCCTCTATCCCGGCACCGATTAGGAGGGTGCCTGCTACACAGAGAGGCTGATAGACATTTGTCAATATTCATCAATGGCATTGCGTGTCCTTAATTCCCTCTAGTCCCTAATGCCCCCAGCTGCCCCAAATATCAAAATAACAGGGTGAGATGTGACATATTCATCTGTAACCAGAGAGAAATACAGCCTGCTTGCAACTGACTTGAGATCTAGCTTAGTCCTGCAAAAAGCGAAAAGCCTTGAAGAGAAAATAGAAAAATTTCCTAAAAACACCTATTCGCCTCCAACTCGCTGAGGTCCCAAACTGTGCTCTGTCTCCCAAACCCAAACACTGGTAGAGTTTTCTGAGCTGGCTCCTGGGCACCATCCCCGCCTCCGCTTCCCCGAACTCTCCTCTCGCTCCTCTCCCCGCCGGTCTCACCGTGCAGGTAAATCCCAACTTCCTCAATAAATGACAAGTTTCCCAGACCTACTCTCCACTTCCTTCCCCTGATCAGCACAATCAAGGCGTGGGAAGTAGAAGGCAGGGAAAATGTCGGAATCACTGTCCTTTGGTATCTATCCCATGAGATTCGCTGCGATTCGTTTTCACCAAAGCGCCTTGATTTCGTTTGTGGCATGCAGTGGCAATCTTGGAGCCCCTTTGCGCATCGTCGGTGATGTGCACGAATGGGTCGCTAGGTGGCGATCTAGCACCGCTACCAGCCCTTCCCTCTCCGCGCTCCAGGAGAACAAATGAATCCACGCTCGCTGGCTCGGGAAATCATTACCAACTTTCCTTTCCTATCAGAAGCCACCCAACCTTCTGTCAGGTGGCAAAGCGAGCCAGGTAACAGGCCTCTAAAGTCTGTTCAAGTTAATGATTTATTGATTTTTGTTGGCTGGTGTTTTCACTTAATCCTTGGTTTGATTTAACTGAGCTCTGGGAGTTTTTCCTCTTGATGGTCAAGCTTGCTAGAATGCTAAACGAAGAAAAACAAACCTCCTTGTTTGTAATCATCTACCTTGGGGCCAGTAGTTCTGCGGATCCTAATGGAGGGAACTAGCTCTTGGGGTCTGTGTGGTTCAGATGAGAAGCAAGCAGTACCGCTTAGGGGAAAAGAGTGACTGACTCCTCAGGTGAAGCAATTCCTGTCCCCTAGCTGGGCTCCTAAGTCTCCGCATCTGTTTGCACAAGTCATCTGTCACAAGGGAGGCCAGCTGAGCGTTGCAGCAACCCTGTTCCTGCTATCAGGAAGCCTGGGAGGGTGAGTCAGCGCCTCAATTTCATATGCAAGTCACAGCCACCACTAATCCATCACACACACAAAAAAAAGGGCTTGTTGAGTTTCCTGAAAGGTCCAGATCCTTGGAGCCACCTGCTGAAGATTATGAAGCCACCAGCTTATTTCACAATCAATCTGATTTACAGCGTAACTGCAGATGAAAGCAAACAGACCATAATACAATATGATGCTTACACATATCAAGTCATCCTGAGGGAAATCTAAGCTGCACTGGGTTTTTTGGTGTTTTGTTCTGTCATAGCATGTTCTAGAAGTCACGTGTGTCAACTTTAGCAGGGGTAAGGCACCAGCAGGACTCTAAAATAAGGGGAGAGGTGGAGCAGAGCTTGCTCTAGAGTTCTTAAAAGGGGCAGACCTCAGAGCCTCTGTGTTCTCAGGGTGAGGGGTGAGGCTGTCCAGGCAAGAGGAGACGAGGGGAGCCCTACCCCGGTGCCTCTCACCTCCTGCAGTGGCAGCCCCAGGAATTGAAATAGCTGAGCTGTAAGAGCTGTATCCCTGCCCCAGGGAAGGCAGGGACTGGTCCTCCCTCGGTCAGCATCACACAGCATCCCTCCATCAGAGGATGCAGGACCAGGTGTCCTGCACTTGGGAGGCCAGCACTTGTGGAGGTGAAGGACATGCAGCTCAAAGAAGCAAGTGGGAGCTGAAATCTAGCCCAGGTTTCACCTGCCAAGTCACGGGTCCACAGGGCTATGTCTGCCCAGCAAGACATCCTTTCTAGATTGCAGGAGGTCTCTGGAGGGCTTGGAGGTGGCTCTGACAATGCACAGCCAGAAGGAGCAAGTGGCAAGAGAAAACTAACTTTAAAATCGGGCTTTGCCACCAACCACCTACCCTCATCCTAGGACCCTATAACCCTCGGGGAGGGGGAACCCCAAGAAGGATTTACTAACTTTTTCCCTAGTCGGGAGCATAAGATTTGGGATTAGTTTTAGTTCTTTAAAGAGACGAGACCATGTTTGTACCCCCAGTTTGTGAAGTAGCTCATATCAATAACACTCAGAATAATGCTAATTTTTAAAGAAAAACTGGAAAATGCCACACAGTATTGGTGAAGCTTCAAAACATGAAATCCTATTAGTCTTTTTCTGTAGCTTACAGATAATGCTATCATTAAAATTCTGGTGACTTCCTGTTATGGTGCAATGGAAATGAACCCAACTAGTATCCATGAGGATGCAGGTTCAATCCCTGGCCTCACTCAGTGCATTAGGATCCGGTGTTGCCTTGAGCTATGGTGTAGGTTGGAGACACAGCTCGGATCTGGTGTTGCCGTGGCATAGGCCGGCAGCTGCAGCTCCGATTTGACTCCTAGTCTGGGAACTTCCTAGAAGGGTGAAGCTTCCCATCCTGCCCCCTGATTTCTCCTCTCAGGGGAGAGGGACTGGAAGTTAAATCAATCACTAATGTCAGTGATTTAACCAACCGCCTATGTAACAAAAGCTCCATGATGCTGCAGGTGTGGCCCTAAAAGGCAAACAAACAAACCAAAAAAAGAGTAGTTGGCGATGTTGGCAAAATGCAAGGCTGAAGAAGGAAGCAGGAGCTGCATCTTATTTTAAGGCCCATGCTTCTGGTGCTAATTTAGCTGCATCAGAACCACCTGGAGGAATACCACCCAAAGCCCACTCCCAGAATTCCTGGCTTCCTGTATCTGGGGCGGGGCGTGAGAATTGCGTTTCTAAGGAGGGGATGCTGATGCTGTTGGTCCCGGAAACCACACTTTGAAAATCACTGCGCTGCGATGTTTCTCTAAGATCCCCAAGGCCTTGGGAATGGAAAGAAGTAGAAGGCTCTGGAGGTAGGTCCGCGCCGGTCTGAACAGGGCGTGGTGCCTGCAGAGGGCAAGGTCGTGTCTGGGAGTCAGGAGCTCCTGGGGGACTATCGGGAGAGTGAAGGCGTTTTGAAACACTGGTGGTAGGAGACAAAGCTGTCTTAGGGTGTCAGGTGGATGGCTCGGCAACTCTTCAAGTGTGGATGGGGTTGCAGAGGTTACATGTGTAGTGGCAGGATTTTATTCGTTCTCTGACTTTCCCCAGCATGAGAAGGAAATGCAGGTGTAACAGGAGAAGAACGGTGGTTGGGATCCAGGCTGAGAGTTTCCTTGAGAGTCACATGAAAAGAAAAGGGGGCAAAAAGAGGCAAAATGTTGGACAGTGGTAAGACATTGTAATTTACAAGTAACATGGATTTGGTTGCTCAGACGACCCAAGTGTATTTCTTGTGGTGGGTCTTTACGGCTCCTGGCCCATAGCTCCCCAAGCCCTTGGAATTTCCTGACTGAGAAGAACAGTGGGAGCATCTTTTATTACAATGTTTGTTCTCTAGTCCCCGTTCCTGGAAATGCTTCAGAGCCATAAAGGTGAAACGGGCGTACTGTTATTTGTGACAAGCCCTATCTGGCACAGCTGGGTTTAGGTGAATGAGGTGACTTTTGGAAAACACCAGGGGAACCAAGGGCGAAACGTCCTGTCCCGCCCCCTGATTTCCGGGCAGGGGAGAGGGGCTGAAAATGGAATCGATCACTAATGTCTGTGATTTAACCAACTGCCTGTGTAACGAAACCTCCAAAACACCCGCAAGGAGGGCCTGTGGAGAGCCCGCAGGCTGGCAAACCAGAACTCCTCCGCCTGACATTGCACTGGGCCCCCGACCCCATGAGGACAAAAGCTCCTTTGTTCAGGACCCCACCCTAAGTATCTCTTCATCTGGCTGTTGATTCACATCCTTTAATAGCCTTTGTAATAAGTCACTAATCCAGTGAATAAACTGGTTTCTGAGTTCTATGAGCTGCTCTAGCTAATTAATTGAACCCGGGGGAGGGGGTAGGTGCTGTCCTCGGAACCTCTCGTTTATACCCAGTTGCTCAGAAGTACAGGTGACAACTTGATCTTAATGACTAGCATCTGCGGTCCAAGGGAGGGGTCAGGGAAACTTCCAGTCAGGCAGAAGCACAGGTTAACAACCTGGACTTGTGATTGGCATCTGAAGCAGAGGGGGAATTTGGTAGGACTGAGCCCTAAACCTGAGGGTCTGATGCTGTCTCTGGGCAGGTTGTGTCAGTAATAAGGTGAATTGTAGGGCATCTTGCTGGTGGTGGATAATTGCTTGTTGTTGGGGTGGGATATCCTGCTTCATACGTTGGAACGGGGTTCCCAGAACAGCCTTTATTTAGGTGGTGTTTGGCTACTTATGGAAGGAAATTAAGACGGTGAGTTCTGATACATTGATTTAAAAAGCCAGCCAGGAGTGGGAGTTCCCCTTGGGGAGCAGCCAGAAACGAATCTGATTACTATCCATGAGGGATGTGAGTTCGATCCCTGGCCTCAGTGGGTCAGGGCTCCGGTGTTGCCGTGAGCTGTGGTGTCGGTCGCAGATGCAGCTTGGATCCCAGGTTGCTGTGGTGCAGCTGTAGCTCCAGTTCAACCCCTTGCCTGGGAATTTCCATATGCTGTAGGTACAGCCCTAAAAAGCAAAAAAATGAAATGAAATTTTAAAATAAATAAAAATAACCAAAAAGCCAAGAGCAAGACTCCAGGAGTCTTGATGAAGTCAAAGAAAACATGTAAATGGTTATAATAGAAGAAGAGTTGGAACAATAAGTTGTGGATCAAGAATCATAGGTACACTGTGGGGTGGGGGGGAGATAAAGTGGTGCAACCCCTGTGGAAAACAGTATGGGGGTTCCTCAAAAAACTAAAAACACAACTACCATATGACCAAGCAATTCCACTCCTGGGTATATATCCAGAAAAAAACAAAAGCCATAATTCAAAAAGCTATATGCAGCCCAAATTCATAGCAGCACTATATTATCATAGCCAAGACATGGAAGCAACCAAGTGTCCATCAAGAGATGGATAGATGAAGAAAATATGGTACACAGATACAATGGAATACTACTCAGCCATAAAAAAGAATGAAATAATGCCATTGGCAGTGATATGGATGAACTTGGAGGGTATTATGATAAATGAAATGTCACATCTTTCTATAGAATCTAAAAAATACAAATGAGTGTGTATGCAAAGTGGAAATAGACTCACAGGTATAGAAAACAAATTTGTGGTAATTAAAGGGGAGGGGAGAGAGACAAATTGGGAGTAAGGGATTAACAGATACAACTATTATATGTAAAATAGGTAAACAACAAGGATTTACTATATGGCATGGGGAATTATATCTGGTATTTTGTAATAACCTATAATGGAATATAACCTGCAAAAATACCGAATCAGGAGTTCCCGTCATGGCGCAGTGGTTAACAAATCCGACTAGGAACCATGAGGTTGCGGGTTCGGTCCCTGCCCTTGCTCAGTGGGTTAACGATCCGGCGTTGCCGTGAGCTGTGGTATAGGTTGCAGACGCGGCTCGGATCCTGCGTTGCTGTGGCTCTGGCGTAGGCCGGTGGCTACAGCTCCGATTCAACCCCTAGCCTGGGAACCTCCATATGCCGCGGGAGCGGCCCAAGAAATAGCAACAACAACAACAACAACAAAAGACAAAAGACAAAAAAAAAAAAAAATACCGAATCACTGTGCTGTATACCTACAACTAATATAATATCATAAATCAACCATACTTCAATTTTTTTAAAGAGTGATAGGTTAGCCAAGAAGCTTTCAAAGTCAGGGAAGTCCCAGGTTGGGCAAGAGTGGACAAACGGGTTCCATGCATCCTTTAAAACGTAACACACAATATCATGTGCTAGCCAGAAGATCAGTTTTCCCTGAGAGATGATTCATAGCTTTTATCTACATCTCAAAAGTGTCTCTGACCCATAGCCGGTTAAGATTCGATGGCAGAGGAGCATGACAGTCTGCAGTGGAGGGGAAGGTCTCTGTGGAGCAGGACTTAAGGGAGAAAAAAGACTATAAGCCAGGGACCAAAGTCTGCCAGGAAAGAAACTAATAACAGAGAGCCAGAGAGGTACCCATGACAGTCATGGGAGATGACAGTTATAAAAGCACTTTGCAAACGGGAAAGCATTTCTAAATCCATAAAGATCATTCTTTCTACTTTTTTTATTTTTCTTTTTTTTTATTACCCCATGAATTCGTCACATCTGTAGTTGTATAATGATCATCACAATCCAGTGTCACAGGATTTCCATCCCACAGCCCAAGCACATCCCCCCACCCCCCAAACTGTCTCCTCTGGAGACCATAAGTTTTTCAATGTCTGTGAGTCAGCATCTGTTCTGCAAAGAAGTTCAGTCTGTCCTTTTTTCAGATTCCACATGTCAGTGAAAGCTTTTGATGGTGGTGTCTCGTTGTCTGCCTGATTTCACTTAGCATGATAATGTCTAGGTCCATCCATGTTGCTAAAAATGCCGGTATTTCATTCATCTTAATGGCTGAGTAATATTCCATTGTGTGTATGTACCACATCTTCTTGATCCACTCCTCTGTCGATGGACATTTAGGTTGTTTCCCTGTCTTGGCTATTGCAAATAGTGCTGCAATGAACATCAGAGTACATGTGTCTTTGTGAGTCATGGTTTTCTGTGGCTCGCAGCATTCTTTCTACTTGAAATAACTTCTGAGTACAAAAATCAAAATTCTCCCTTTGCACATTTTTGAAAATACATCAAGGTGAAACAAGACAAAAATTGCAGAACTCAAGTTCGATTATTACTGTGAATTCTAGCAGATGTATAGTAAAATAACTAACAGCAGATGGATGTCTTTCCCAATGGGCTCTTGGTATCTGGAAAACCAAAAATCAGGTTAAAGCAGCCCACGTAGGTAACCCCCCTCTGTCAGGCTGCGTTCATACACAGGGGCCACTGAAATTCACTACTCCAGAAAGACAACCTTAGTGTTTGAAAAGACACTGTTCACTACCAATATAGAGTCAAGAAAATAGTGAAAAACTGTCTCTAGGCACATTAGCGTTTGCAGTGGTACAGATTTTTTACATGGCTCTCGTCTTTAAGTACTGACATTTTATTTGTTACCATTGTACAATATATTGAGTCACAATTTTTAAAGGTTAAACTCCACTTCTAAAATGTTGGTTATATTGCCCATGTTGTACAAAATATCCTTTTATTTTATGCATAATAGTTTTTACCTCTTAATCTTCTACCCTTATATTGCCCTCCCCCACCCCTTCTCCCCACTGGTAACCATTAGTTTGTTCTATCTGTGAGTCTGTTTCTTTTTTGTTATAGTTACTAGTTCCTTGTATTTTTTAGATTCTACATACAAGTGATATCATACAGTATTTCTCTTTCTCTGATTTATTTTGCTTAGCACAATGCCCTCCAAGTCCATCTATGTTGTTGCAAATGGCAAAATTTCATTCTTTTTTATGGCTGAGTAGTATTCCATTGTGTCTCTATACCACATCTTCCTCCTCCATCCATCTCCTGATGGACACCTAGAGTGCTTCCATGTCTTGGCAATTATGAATAATGCTGCTGTGAATATTGGGGAACATGTACATTTTCAAATGAATGGTTTTGGTTTTTTTGGGTATATACTCAGGAGTGGAATTGCTGGGTCATAGGGTAGTTATATTTTTACCAATATTTGTTATGTGTGTGCGTTTGGATGACAAACATTCTGAGAGGTCCGAGGTTTTAGCTCATTGTGGTTTTGACTTGCGTTTCCCTGATGAGTAGAGATGTTGAGTATATTTTCATGTGCCTGTTGGCCATTTGCATTTCCTCTGTGGAAAAATGTCTGCTCAGTTCTGCGCATTTTCTAATTAGGTTGTTTGTCTTCTTTTTGATGTTAAATTGTACAAACTCTTTATATACGCTAGATATAACCCCTTATGGATCATATCATTTGCGAATATTTTCTCCCATTCAGTAGGTTGTCTTTTCATTTTGTCAATGGTTTCCTTTGCTGTGCAAAAGCTTTCAAGTTTAATTAGGCCCAATTTGTTTATGTTTGCTTTTATGTCTTTTGCTTCAGGAGACAGATCCAAAAAAAAATATTGCTGCACTTTATGACAAAGAATGTTCTGCTTGGTTTCCTCTTGGAGTTTTATGGTTTCTGATCTTACATTTAGGTCTTTAATACATTTTGAGATTATTTTTGTAAATGGTGTTAGAGAGTGTTCTAATTTCTTCTTTTACATGTAGCTGTCCAATTTTCCTAGCACTGTTTATTAAAAAGACGGTCTCTTCTCCATTTTTCCATTGTATATTCCTTCCTCCTTTGTCATAGATTAATTGACTGTAAATGTGTAAGTTTATTTCTGGGTTCTCTATTCTGTGCCATTGATCTATGTGTCTATTTTTGTGCTGGTACTACACTGTTTTGATTACGGTAGCTTTGTAATATAGTCTAAAGTCAGGGACCATGATTCTTCCAGCTCTGTTCTTCTTTCAAGATTGTTTTGGCTATTCAGGGTCGTTTTGTTTCCATACGATTTTTAAAATTATTTGTTCTAGGTATGTGAAGAAATTCCATTAGTATTTTCATAAGGATACTGTATTTGATAGTGCAATTGTGGACACATGATACTTTGCATTCATCAAAATTTATGGAAATTTACAACACAAAGATTAATCCTCAATATGCACACATTTTAAAAATCATTTAAGTCATCAGAGTATTCCAGGATGGAATAGGGATGCAACAAAAGAATCTAATTGTTTTATGAATGTATGAAACAGCCACACTGAAGAGGGTAGAAGAAAAAGTTGTTTACTTAGATAAATTTGGAAATAAGGAGAGTCTAAGACTAAAGGCAAAAGGAATTGTACAAAATACTGTACTATAGTTGAAAAACTTATTTTACTTAGGCATATGTGTTAACAGTCTGAAACCACTGTACAGGAATCGAACAATGAAGTAAATGGATGCTCGATGGATGGTAGAGCCCAGGCTTTTCACTGTTGGGGTGGGTGTTTACAGATAAGCAGGGAGAGGAAACTAGAATGATTCACGTGGTAATGGGTTATATTTGCAGACATAAGTATGAAGTCATGTTTAGCTTAATATAGAAAAGGTTGACTACAGGGAGTTCCCGTCATGACTCAGTGGTAAAGAACCTGACTAGTATCCATGAGGACACAGTTTGATCCCTGGCCCCACTCAGTGCTGTGATCCAAGGTTGCTGTGAGCTGTGGTGAGGCCAGCAGCTGCAGCTCTGATTTGAGCCCTAGCCTGGGAATTTCCATATGCCTTGGGTGTGGCTCAAAAAAGAAAAAAAGAAACAGGTGACTTCATACAGAAAAACTTACAGGAATGTAGATAGACACAGATTAGTAGACAAGCATATTTCCTTGATCCATCAGCTGAGAGGGTCTGGAAGCAACAGTATCCCAGGAGCAATACCACACTCAAGGACCCAGCTTTTGGTCTCTAATACCACGCTATAGCCAAAGGAATCAGGACTCCTTGGAAAAATGACTGATGCTAAGACTAGGGTAGGAATTATACAGGATGATCCTGCAGCATCTCATAGTGCCCAAAGGTAAGAAAGTGCTCTAAAATAAAAGAAAACCTCCACAAGGATGGGGGTATGTATATCAAAGGGAGATAGGAGTCACAGAGAGAGCTCTTAACACCCAAAGCTGGGACAATTTGAACAGCCATATACGTCGTTTTTTAGTAAAATCCAAAATATAAATATGTAGGAGTCCACGGTGACATCAATAAACAATTGAATAAAGGAATGAACAAAAGACAAATGGGAACAAATCTCCCATGCAGAAAAATTCCGAATTTTTTTGTAGATAAAGTGGGAGCACAACTTCTACTCCTTAAGTGTGGGCTGCGTTCAGTGATTTCCATTCACAGTGTGCAGCGTGCAGTGTGCAGCGGGAGGAGTAGCTTTACAGCAGGAACCCGGTAAACCCTACCCCCGCCAGGTGATCGGGGTCAACCACTGGCAATCATGTGGACAATTTGCACCCTTGAGAGGATGCGAGTGGCACTTCACCTCTTTGGTCTTCCTCCCAGAACCCAGTCGAATCATGAAAACACCACAATCCCAATTCTGCAAAATATCTGACCTGTACTCCTCAAAACCATCAAGTGCATCTCAAACACTCATCTCATCAAAAATGAGAAAAATCTGGGAGTTCCCGTCGTGGCGCAGTGGTTAACGAATCCGACTAGGAACCATGAGGTTGCGGGTTCGGTCCCTGCCCTTGCTCAGTGGGTTAAGGATCCGGCGTGGCCGTGAGCTGTGGTGTAGGTTGCAGACGCGGCTCGGATCCCACGTTGCTGTGGCTCTGGCGTAGGCCGGTGGCTACAGCTCCGATTGGACCCCTAGCCTGGGAACCTCCATATGCCGCGGGAGCGGCCCAAGAAATAGCAACAATAACAACAAAACCCCCCAAAAGACAAAGACAAAAAAAAAAAAAAAAAAAAAAAAAATGAGAAAAATCTGCCACAGCCAAGAGGCACCTTAAGAGATGAGGACTAAATGGAATATGGTATCCTGGATGAGAGTCTACACACAAAAAAGCCACTGGGGGCGTTCTCTTGTGGTGCAGTGGCTTGAGGATCTAGTGTTGTCACTGCAGAGAACTGGGCACTGCTGTGGCACAGGTTCGATCCCTGGTCCAGGAACTTCTGCAGGCCTTAGGCATGGCCAAAAACAACAACAAAAACCAAAACCAAAACAACAACAAAAAAGACATTAGGTAAAAACTAAAGAAATCTGAATAAAGTAGGAATTTTAGTTGTCAATACAGTATCAATATCCGTTTGTCAATTGTAACAAAAATACTAATGTAGGCTGTATAGGAGAAATGGAAAGTAGGATATATGGGAACTCCCTTACTATCTTAACAATTTTTCTAGGAATTCCCACTGTGGTGCGGCAGAAATTAATCCAGCTAGTATCCCTGGGGATGCAAGTTCGATCCCTGACCTTGCCCAGTAGGTCAGGGATCTGGTATTGCTGTGAGCTGTAGTATAGGTCACAGACAAGGCTCAGATCCCACATTGCTGTGGGTGTGCTGTAGGCTGACAGCTATAGTTGCAATTCAACCCCTAGCCTGGGACTTCCCTATGCCACGGGTGTGGCCCTAAAAAGCAAAATAACGTAATAATTTTTCTATAAATCTAAATGCAATCTAAAAATGAAAGGTTTTTAAGTTTTTTTTAAATTCAGCTGATCCAAAAAAAAATTTTAAAGACAAAAACAATAATTACAAAATAATCATAATTCAGCTGGCCTCGAGAGGCTACTCATTAGCCAGAAAATCTGCCCTTTTAAGAAAAATATAAAAATATAAAAAAAAAATACCAAACTATTCTTACATGCCAAACAATTAAAAATCTCTTCCTAAACCCTAATCTATTAATAAAATTGCAACTTGGCTAAATCAGGAGGTCGAATCTCCTAGTAACAACGTGCTAGGTAACATTGGCTACATTTGGAAAAGATGAGAAAGAAAGTATATACTTTTAAGTGTGAATAAGACATTCATTAAGGATCTTAGCAGAAGAAATGTTTTGATATTTAAAATATAAATGTGATTATAACATAGAGCGGCTCATTCATCAGAATCATGTCAGATTTTGGGTGTCATCCATAGCAATGAAGAGTGACTAATAATCAGAGAGGAACCATGTCTTAATTGCATTATTAAGGTTTTTTTAATTTTAAAAACAAAAAATTTTTTGTCTTTTTAGGGCTGCACCCATGGCATATGAAAGTTTGCAGGCTAGGGGTTGCATCGGAGCTGTAGCCACTGGCCTGCACCCCAGCCACAGTAACACCAGATTTGAGCCACATCTGCGACCTACACCACAGCTCAAGGCAACCCTGGATCTGTACCCCACTGAGCAAGGCCAGGGATCGAACCCTCATCCTCATGGATAATAGTCGGATTCCTTTCCACTGTGCCACAACAGGAACTCCCTTCACTAGTTTGAAATCGAGTGAGAGCATGTGTATCTTTCAGCAGGGACCCGACTTGGTCACATTTTTCCTTCCTTGAGTGTGTGATCAAAGCTCACACAGCCTGCTTCAGCCACAGCATATGCAGCAGACCCTGCTGTGGCTATGAAACCCTGCTCAGTCTTTGGCGTTACCATGGCGCCGTGTGACTTTACTGTGGCGAGATGATGGAGAGAACTGAGCAGGGAGCGATGCTGCCCGCGGAGGCGCATCCTATGGGGAATAACTTACCTGGTGTAAGGAATGGTTCAGAATTCTCTTGGATTATATTCAAGAGGCCTCCCCATATAGCCAAACTCTTCTCTACAGACATAGTTTAGTGATTAGTGGTCAACTCCATTTTAACGTAAATGGTTGGCTGCAGTACTGCTTTCTCATCCTAGACAATGAGGAAAATCACGAATGTTCTAGGTTAAAGTAAGGTCCCTGGATGGCACCATCCTATCAGAACTGCACCCAGCTGCAGATGAATTGTGTTAACTGCCCAGAGAGGAACCAGCCTTGCCCAAGCCACAAGTTGGTGCTGTTTAATCTGAAAAGCTACAGAAAGGAAGCTGAGCCATCCTTCCAGAGAGAAGGGAAGGAAGGATGGTCAGAAGGACCCGTCACTTGCCCAGGATACCAAGGTTGCCTGAGGGGCCCTACCCGAGCTGCAAGAGAAAGTTTATGTCTACCTACCTCGGTCAACCACGACTAAGGAAACAGCTTTTGAAAAGATGGACAGGGAGTTCCCATTGTGGCTCAGCCATAGGGAACCCAGCTGGTATCCACGGGGACACAGTTTTGATCCCTGGCCTCGCTCAGTGGGTTAAGGATCTGTTGCTGTGAGCTGTGGTATAGGTTGCAGACGCAGCTCAGATCTGGTGTGGCTGTGGCTGTGGTGTAGGCTGGCGGCTGCAACTCAGATTTAACCCATGACCTGGGAACTTCTGCATGCTGCAGATATGGCCCTAAAAAATAAATGAATAAATAAATAAAGATAAACAGGACATCAATCAACTGAAGGAGGCAGTCGACAATATATGGGAGGGGTGGCAGCCATGGAGAACGGATACGGTGCGCGGATGCTTGCACATCGTGGGAAAGCTGGCTGGGAGCAGCCACGTGAGTTGCCTGTGGCGAGGGCGTGCCCAAGACGCTCCGTGTCACATGGTTTCTTCGTGAGTTGCCCGCTACACCCTAAACCATCCCTGAGTAAATGGCTCTCCCCTCATCGCAAAGCTTGCTCATCCACAGTGTCCACCTAAATCAAAGATTCCAAGACACCAGCCCTACATAACCCGTTTCAAACTGCAGATGGGTCAAGGGCTCCTCGCCGCTACTTGCCCCAAACCATAGCGAAGAGTACTAAGCAACAGTCATCATTCACCACGTTGATGACAATAGTCTCTCTCTTCTTTGGGGAATTTGTTTTATTAGAGTGTAGATGACAGCGTTCTTTTAGACAAGATGCAAATGTACCGCGAGAAGCCGGCCGAGGGTAGAGCCTTGGGGAGGCATGCCGAATACAGCACAAATGCCACCAGCGATCCAGGAGCTCTCTGCAGCTGCTCAACTTTCACAGACACGCAGCCTCTTGGAGGTTTCTGAGCCGAAATTCGTACCCACGTTCTGCGAGCTTCCTTACGTTGTTTGGCATGATTTTCCTGCCCTTTCTGAGAAGGTGGCTGACCTGAGCATGTAGGATAAAAGTTCCCAAGAGCCTCATGTCCTGCTCTTTCCCTAAATAGCTGTGGTCCATCTTTAGACTTTCAAAGAGCCACAAGGTAACAACAAAGCACAGTTGACCCTGACGAAGGAAATTACTAGACTAGGCTAAACCTGTCCCCTTAACCCCAGATTCCTGAGTCCAGGGGTTGATAACATTAGCATTTCTGAATCAAGAACCGTCCTCGGATTAGAGTGGTGAAAAAGCAGAGTGAAGTTCTTGTCGTGGCTCAGCGGGTTAAGAACCTGACCTAGGATGCAGGTTCGATCCCTGGCCTCGCCCAGTGGGTTAGGAATCTGGTGTTGCTGCAAGCTGGGGTGTAGGTTGCAGCTGTGGCTCCAATTTGACCCCTGGCCAGGGATCTTCCCTATGCCACAGGTGCAGCCCTAAAAAAAAAATAAAAATAAAAAATAAAAATAAAAAAAAAAAACAGCTAAACTGACATTGGAGGATTTGCTTTCTTATCATTTTCCTTAACCTAATGACCTTGAGCAGGTCAACTAAACTCTTTGAGGCTTCATTCTTGTTATCCTTAAAAACAGGGGCAGGACTGTCCTTGATGGTGTCCACTGGCTCCTCCGGCTTCACTCTGCATCCTGCTCCAACCTGCTTTCTGCCCTGGGAGGCCAACTTCAAGGCATGACACCAGAGTCTCTTTTGCTGTCTAATTGGGGTCCTGGTTCTGGTTCTAGCTTCTGGCCGGGGTCCCCCAAGAAGAGGTCAGAAGGGGCCATGAGACTGGGTATTTGTCCCCCTGCTCTCTTCCTGCAGGGTCCCTGGGAGTGGCGAGGTCCCTTGCCTGAAGGTCACTGCCTCTCTCAAGGCAGCCCCCTCTGCACAGTCACCTCCCAGCTTTTAATAACTAGCTGCTCTGCTTGCTCCACAGGTCTACTGCTGGTGACAACTTCACTGTCACTAGCCCTGGGGTATTACACCATCCTGTGTGGCTTCCTTGCCCTGCCTGTGCTTTTGTAAATGCTTTGCTAAGTTTGAAGCCTCCTAGAAGCACCCTAATTTGAGAGTGCCAACTGGTTCCTGCTGTGGCTGTGACTAATACGATGAGCTAGATTAGAGGTATGCCGTATATCATGGGGTACTTCTGAGATTTAATTGGCATTTTGATTTGAATTCTATGCATGTTAACTAAATCAGATCGAAGACAGAAACCAGCTTCCATAGACCCAGCTAGGAGTTTTGGATTTTTCCAAATTGTTTGACTGTCCTCCTTGTTTGATGCTTAACCTAAGTCAATAGAATACATTTCAACTTCAAAAGATATCTTATTAGCAAGATTTCACTTTCTTTGCTTGACATATTGGTGTGTCATATAAAATGTTATTCAAGAAGGGAAACAGGCTTTACTACTATCAAAAAAAAATTTTTTTGGTCTTTTTAGGCTCTAGCCACAGCATATGGAAGTTCCCAGGCTAGGGGTCGAATCAGAGCTGTAGCTGCCAGCCTACACCACAGCTCACGGCAATGCTGGATCCTTAACCCACTGGGTGAGGCTAGGGATCGAACCTGTGTCCTCATGAATACTAGTCAGATTCATTTCCACTGTGCCATGATGGGAACTCCTGCTATCAAATGTTTGATAACCACCAGTAGATGGCTTCTAGGTTCCTTCCAAGAGCCTAAGACTCTAAGTGTTACACTTTGTGGAGATGGGCAGTAATACCTAACCCCTCTCAACGATGCGTCTAGGCAATGAAACAGAGTGAGCGCCACTAGAGGAGAAGTATAGAGACAACAAAGGTCATGGGACTCAGTCATGCCCCTCCCCACTCCCTCATCCCTTCAGCTGAAATGGCTCGTTCTTCTCCTCATCAAGATCTCTTACTTATGAGCATTGTTATATTATTAGTACCCACCATTTCCTGACAACCCACTATGTGCCAGGATTTCTGTGCTTAGAGCTTTCTGTTTGTAACTGGTAAGTGACATTGCAGCAGTATACCAAAGTGGAATGCTGTCAGTCCCATCACCCTGGCCAGCAGGACCAATGCCCCGCCTCCCCACCCATCAGAATTGTGCCCCCCCCCCCAGTTTCCACTCCGTGGGGAGCAGGGGGCTTCTAGGCGGTCCTGCTGGCTGCATCGCCCTGCACAGGCTAAAAATCAGTCAAAAGAAGTTCACCCCAAACTAGACAGGGCTCCCTTTTAGGTTATTCCTCTGAGCTGCTTTTCCTAAAGTCCAACTCTGCCCTCAGGAGGGCTGAGAAGGAGCAGGTAAAAAGCAGGTCAGCTTCCGCAGGGGCCAAAAGATGCTTGACTCTGCACTCTTGACCAACTCAAGGCTGCGGGCAGCTCCCACCACCGCCACCCTCAGGTCACACTTCTTTCTAGCTTATTGGTAATCTGATTTCAGCATCTTCATCACCCAGTCCCTGCTTAGGGTCCTCCTGGACCTTCCAGAAGAGTGTTCTAAACTTTGATTCTGGGGGACAAGAGGTTAGGGTCCTGGTGTCCTCCCTCTTAGAAGATCCAGTGCTCTGTAGGCAAGTTGTGAAGATTCATCTAGCACTCTGCTTTCCAGAAAGGGTATGGGATGGGAGACCAATGGAGGGATTCCCCCCACCCCCCGCTGCCACCAGTAATTCAGATTTCCTCCAAGGTGATATTTGCAGTCTCTACCAAAAGCTGCCCACTGTTTCAGGACCCAGATCACCAAGCATCATCAACTATACACATCCTGTTTCCTCAGCTCCATGATCCCCAGGTCGTAGCTGCAGTATAGGATGCCCTGGGTCCTACACCCAGAAAAAGGCTTAGCTGCCTCGTTATCTTTGAGGACAGAAGAAAACGCAGACAATCACTCCTACTTCTAATGTCAATTATGAGCAGAGACCTCACGAATAAATTCAGCTGCTCTGACTTTAAATTCATTTTGTATAGTCAGAATACCAAATTCTAAAATAGAGCACTTGGGGAGCCAGGGGTAATTTTTAGAATCACAGTGAATTACAGAACAAACAGAGCCTCAAAGTCAGAGGAAGGCACGTGTCTCTGATGAATGAGTTAGCAAAAAAAAAAAAAAAAAAAAAAAAAAAGATTCGTTCTACTTCAGTTCAAACCTCCGAAATCAGACTCTGCTGTTTTTAGAATCTATAGAGGTTCTGCTAAGTTCAACTCAAGTTCAGTGGTGTAAAGAAGAGACGTGCAACTGTCACGGCAATACCAGAGGAAGAGCTTCAGCTTTAGAGGCAGGGAAGCAGACTTCCGTCCCAGCTCTGCCTTGGGTGGGCTCATTATTTAACTTACCTGCAGCTCAGAATCCTCATCTATAAACCAGAGACAATAGTCCTTGCTTTATTCTGAAGAGTCAAAGAAATAAAACAGGCCTGGCCCCAGCCAGGTCCTGCCCCATTGGAGATACTCAATAAATATTCAATATTCAAGTGAATCATGGAATAAAATACCTAGTATTCGACTACTCAGTAAGGGTGAGTTTCCTCCTCTAAGCTGAAGTGAGGGTGTGACCGAAGTCATCCAGCGGGAGAATAAAGAGGGAAAAGGGCCCAGAATGAGCAGCACATGCAGGATGGCGGAGCAGGTGCCCATAGAAGATGCCCATAGGAACTGCTAGGAAATGCGGCCCCGGAGAGAGGCAAATGGGGAAGCAGAGGGGGAAGAAGATGTATAAATGCAGAGATATCTGCGGTCCAGTGCTGAAAATTAGGATGGAAATATATCCAGGAGATGAGGAGGCCCTTGGGTCCCCTGATCAGGGTTCCAGCAGAAAACAGATGGCAGTTCCATAGAGACTATTTACAAGGCTGGGGCAGACTTATGAGAAGTGGCCAAGGTGAAGTACTGAAAACAGCAGAAAGCCACTCCCACCCTGGTCTTACAGGAGAAAGGGGATCAGGTTCTCCAGGGCCACAGGGACACAGAGTGCGGAAGGTGCCATCCCACAGGAGCTGGGATCTCAGGAAAGGGGGAACCCAGGGCCAAGCCCCACCCTTTGGAGACGAGCAGAGGGATGGGAACCAGCCCCGCTGAGTCTCCCCCGTCCTTCCCTGTCCCCCTCCCCCATTTCCTCCTCCCTCCATCCCCCCTCCCTCCATCCTTCTTCCTCCATCTCCCCTCCCCCAACCCTGCTGTCTCCTAGTTGAACCCGGAAGTCAAGGGAACCAGGTGATGCCATCTGCAGAGGTCACCTGCAGGCGGCAAGGCTGAAGGGTGAGCCTATTGCAAAGAGGAATGTCCCCAGCGGGACAGCAGTTTTAGCAGCGCCCCCCACCCCACCCCCGAGGTGGGATGGGTGGAGAAAAGGTACAGCAAGGCCCTCTACTCACAACCACTCTGGAAGCAGCCTGAATCGCTATGTGTAACCTGAAAAACAGAGTAGAACACAAACCCACTTTTTGTAAGACGGTCTATTCAGAATTCCCACCAAGCCTCCCGGCCTCACCCGAGCCGGGCTAAGCCGAGCTGGACCGCCCGCTGTCAAGGTGCACTGCCGCTCAAGCGCTTTTTAAGACTAAATAGAAGCACTTCAGCGGATGCCTATGAGCCCCGGCACTAGTTCCCTTAGAAACTGTAATATCCCTTAGAAACCCATATCTGAAAACAATTCGAGAAAGAACTAAAAAAAGGACCATGTGTGCTCTGCTTCTCGCTCTGCGTCATCGCTGAGCAGGGACCGGAGCTATTTCAGCTCCTCGGACGAGGACAGATGTGCCCTGACCCACCTTCCCTCCCCAGCCACCCTGAGCTATCTTTGAAACTGGGTCTGCGCTGGGGCCGGCGCGTCCTCAAAACCTTGGAGCGAACCAAGCAGGGGGAAGGAATGGAGGGCGTGGCTTTTGCGTCTCAGGACCGCCCACCGCTGCCCCCCACCCCACATGCACGCGCATGCACATCGGTGCATGCACGAGTGTGCTAGCACAGTTCACACCGCGGTCTGCACCCTACAAACAGGGAGAGCAGGTGTGCGTCACCCCACCTTGGGTGGGGTGCTTGGCTCTTCCCACCCGAATGCCCCCAGGCCCCAGCGCAGCCTCAGTCTGAAATCCCAGTGTCCCAGAAAGACCTTGCATCGTGGAGACGCCAAAGCATCAGCTCTACAGCCTGCCTGCTGGCTGGCTGGCATTAGCAATTCTGATAACCTCCAGCTTGATCCATTTTCCTCCAGGCCCTGTTAAAATATCCTTTTCTAGCAATTTCCCAGACCTTCTGAATATGATGTCCAGTGGGTCTGAGGGCATTGGGATCTAAGATCCACCCTCCCTCTCCTCAGGGGGTTCTGACAGTTCACAAGTGGATGGATCCGTAGGGAACTGCTGTTATTCTCAGGTCAAAAAACGGTCCAATATCAGCATTCAGGTAATTCAGCCCAGATCACAGGAAGAACAGTCAGAATATCACCTTTAGGAGTTCCCTGGTGGTTCAGCAGGCTAAGGACCCAGGGTTGTCATTGCTGTGGCACAGGTTCATTCCCTGGCCCTGGAACCTCTTCATGCTGGGTATATATCAGCTTTAGTTTTTTTCATATTCTTTTCCATTAGGCTTTATCTCAAGGTATTGAATATAATTCCCTGTGCTGTACAGTAGAACCTTGTTGTTTACCTATTCTGCATATTAGAGTTGCATCTGCTCATCCTAACCTCCCACTCCATCCCTCGTCCATCTACCTCCCCATTGGCAACTACACATCTGTTCTCTATATGAGTGCTTCTGTTTCAGAAAAGTTCACTTGTGTCATATTTGAGATTCCACGTAACGGTGATATCACATGGTGTTTGTCTGACTTACTTTGCTTAGTGTGTAATCTAGTTGCACCCATGTTGCTGCAAGTGGTATTATTTTCATTTTTTTAATGGCTGAGTAATATTCAGTTGTTTTTATATGCCACATCTTCTTTATCCATTATTTCGTGGATGGATGTTTAGGTTGTTTCCATGTCTTGGCTATTGTAGTAGGGCTGGGAGCTTCCATATGCCACACGCGCGGCCCTGAAAAAAAAGAGAGAAAAGAAACAAAGGGGTTCCCTCCTGTCTCCGTGAGTTAAGAATCTGGCATTGTCACTGCTGTGGCTCTGGTTACAGCAGTGGCACAGGTTCGATCTCTAGCCCATGGACATTCACATGCTGCAGGCGTGGCCAAAGAAAAGGAACAAGCATTAATTTTTGAAATTCTAAGACAATTTTTGAGCTATAATTGAAATATTAGTTTCAAGGGTATAATATAATGATTCGGTATTTGTATATATTGTGAAATGATCCCCACTGTAAGTCTAATTAACATCCATCACCACATGTAGTTACAAATTTTTTCCACATAATGAAAAACTTTGAGATCTACTCTCTTAACTTTCAAATATACATGCAGTATGATTAACTATAGTCACCATGCTGTAAACTACACCCCTGTGACTTCATTAGTTGATGACTCAGCGGACCTTTGACCATCTTCACCCATTTGCTCACTCCCTGTCTCCTACCTCTGGCAACACACAATCTGTTTTATCTCTGAGCGTGATGCTTCCAGCGGTGTTCTCAAGATTGCTTGGGCTATTCAAGGTCTTTTATGGTTCCATGCAAATTTAAGGATTGCTTGTTCTATTTCTATGAAAAATGCCTTTGGAATTTTAATAGCGATTGCATTGAATCTGTATATTACTTGGGAAGTATGGACATTTTAACACTATTTTTCCAATCTATGGGTACAGAATGTCTTTCATTTATTTTATTTTTTTAGGGTTACACTCACAGCATAAGGAAGTTCCCAGCCTAGGGGTCAAATCGGAGATACAGCTGCTGGCCTACACCACAGTCACAGCCACACCAGATCCGAGCCACATCTGCGACCTACACCACAGCTCAAGGCAATGCCGGATCCTTAACCCACTGAGTGGGGGCCAAGGATCGAACCTGCATCCTCATGGATATTAGTCAGATTCCTTACTGCTGAGCCACAGTGGAAACTCCAAGAATATCTTTCATTTATTTATGATTCTTTCAGTTTCTTTCATCAGTGTCTTATAGTTTTCAGCATAGAGATCTTTCACCTCCTTGGTTAAGGCTTTTCCTAGTTACTTTATTCTTATTGTTGCAATTGTCAGTGGAAGTATTTTCTTAGTTTTTCTAAGTTTGTTATTAATGCAACATATTTCTGTATATTGATTTTTGTATCCTGCAACTTTATTGAATTCATTTATTCTAATACTTTTTTGGTGGAGTCTTTAGCATTTTCTGTACATAGTTTCATGTTATCTGTAAGCAGTGACAGTTTTACTTCTTCCTCTTCTGTTTGGGTGGTTTTATTTCTTTTTCTTGCCTAGTTGCTCTGGCTAGGACTTCCAATACTATGCACACAAAAGTGGCATGAGTGGGCATCTTGGAGTTCCCAGTGAGGCGCCGTGGATTAAGATCCAGTATTGTCTCTGCGGTAGCACAGGTTTGATCCCCAGCCAAGCACAGTGGGTTAAGAATCAGGTGTTGCTGCAGCTGTGGTGTAGGTTGCAGCTGCAGCTTGAATTCAATCCCTGGCTTCCATATGCCGCAGGTGCAGCCAAAAAACAAAGGTGGACATCTTGTCTTGTTTCTGATCTTAGAGGAAACCCTGTCAGGTTTTCACCACTGAGTGTGACGTTAGCTGTGGACTTACCATATATTGGCCTTTGTTATGCTGAGGTATATTTCCTTTGTACCCACTGTGCTGATAAGAATCTCTCTCTCTCTTCTTTTTTTTTTTTTTTTTTTTTGTCTTTTTAGGGCCACACCCTTGGCATATGGAAGTTCCCAGGCTAGGGGTTGAATCAGAGATGTAGTTGCTGGCTTACACCAAAGGCACAGCAACAACAGATCCAAGCCGCATCTGTGACCTACACAGCAGCTCATGGCAACACCGGATCTTTTAACCCATTGAGCGAGGCCAGGGATCGAACCCACATCCTCCTGGATACTAGTCATGTTTGTTACTGCTGAGCCACGATGGGAACTCCAAGAATCATTTTATTTTATTTATTTTTTGTCTTTTTGTCTCTTCTAGGGCCTCACCTGCAGCATATGGAGGTTCCCAGGCTAGGGGTCTAATCAGAGCTGCAGCTGCCAGCCTACGCCAGAGCCACAGCAACGCCAGATCCGAGCCGCGTCTGCGACCTACACCACAACTCACAGCAACACAGGATCCTTAACCCACTGAGCAAGGCCAGGGATCGAACCTGCAACCCATGGTTCCTAGTCAGATTCGTTAACTACTATGCCACAACGGGAACTCCCAAGAATCATTTTTGTAAAGGGCTAAAGAACTAAAAGCCTGACAATTCTAATGTCTGTCTCTATTTAATGAAGCTTGAGATGGGAACATTTTCTAAAAAAGAATAAAGAGCAAATATCTATTCAATTGACTCTTTCTTTTTCATGAGGGTAGAAGCAAACTTGCATCATCAGGTTCCAGATTCTCTTTTCCAAATCTTAATAATGTATGTAATTATTATAATTTCAAATACAAGCCTGAAAACAAGTAATTAGTAAGTGTATACAGTAATCTAACCAGATTGAGTTTGAGGATGCCTTCGGTTTACGATGAATTGAGAAACAAAAAGGGAAGTAAAGGGATTTTAAATTCCAAAAGAACTAGAAATTCAAGTTCACAGGCAGCTTATTGAAACTTGTGTTAAAGCTACTGAATCTCAGCAAGTCACTCATTACAGATGATAATTTTGGAGTTCTCTTGTGGCACAGTGGGTTCAAGATCCAGGGTTGCCACTGTGGTGGTTTGGGTCGCTGATTTGGCATGGGTTCGATCCCTGGCCTGGGAACTTCCATGAGCTGTCAGTGAGACCAAAAAAGAAAAAGATCACAGTTGCATTTCTAACAGAGATTAGATCAGGACTGGTCACCACTATCTAATAATGTCTCTATAATATCTGTTAGGGAGAATTCATTCATTCTTTATTCATTCGGCAAATATTTATGAACTGTTTACATGATACCATCAGTTCTTCTAAGTCCCAGGAATACAGACCTGAGTAGGGTTCATGTCCACCCTCAAGGAGCTCGCAGTCCATGGAGGAGCCATGTACGAGAAGCAGCCAGCACAACGGACACCATAGGTGGTGATCTGTGGGTGCACAGAGGAGGGCGACCAGCAGGGCCCGGAGAGGCCATCCGGGAGAACTGACACGCTGGAACCTGGTCGTGAAAGACAGATGGCAGTTAGCCCAACAGGAGAGGGCATATTCCAGAGGAAAGGAACATCACATTCAAAGGCAAAGCAGGGAGCGTTTGGAGCATCTGGAGCATGCTAAGTATTTCAGTGTGTGTGCCCTTGGCAGTGGGGGAAGATGAAGCTGGGCAGGTATATGGAGCCAGAGCAGAAAAGAATTCCCACATATGCTAAGGACAGCCCAAAGACTGACTCTTGAAGGAGGTAAAAGACCAGCCTTGGGGGAGTTCCCATTGTGGCTCAGCAGTAATGAACCCGACTAGTAACCATGAGGATGTGGGTTGGATCCCAGGCCTCACTCAGTGGGTTAAGGATCCGGCATTGCGGTGAACCGGCATTGCGGTGAACTGTGGTGTAGGTTGCAGACACAGCTCATGTCCCACATTGCTGTGGCAACTGCAGCTCTGATTTGACCCCTAGCCTGGGAACTTCCATATGCCATGGGTGCAGCTCTAAAAAGCCAAAAAAAAAAAAAAAAAAAAAACCCACAAAAAACAAAACAAAAAAAAAAGACCAGCCTTGAGCGAATAATAAAGAACGGAATCTAACTAATTATGACTCTACAAATCCACATTTAAGGCCATAGCATCCAGTTAATTTTATCTTCATAACAGCCCAGAGGTGGCTATTATACCCATTTTATAGATGAGAAAACAGAGATGCAGAGAAATTGAATAAATCACCCAAAATACCCAATGAATAAGGGTTGGAGCTGAGATTTGAGCCCTGGGGGTCTCATTCACATCAGAAGACACATTATGTGGCCGTTATAATTTAGTCAGTTTACCGCAGTGTCCTGAAGAAAATGTGTTAAGCTTTCATTGGCCATGAACCGTCTCAAGTAAATGAGTTCCCTCGTGGCTCAGCGGGTTAAGGATCTGGCATTGTCATTGCCATGGCTCGGGTTCAATCCCTGGCCAGGGAACTTCTGAGTGCCTGTGGTGTGGCCAAAAAATGTGACTTTGTAGAACCCCAGAATCAGACCACCTTACGTTCATGCTGATTCCTGCAGTGAATCCTCTTCCAAAGCCGTAGCCTGGAATTATCTTCCTTGAAGAAACAAACTAATCTTTTATCTATGCACATGGATTGATTTGCCACCGACCAGCAACTTGAAGCACTCGATAGTGGTAACCCCGTCGAAACACTCGGGAGATGTAAAGCACGGTGACACACACTGGCCGCAAGTCCCCTGGCCACGCCACACAGGCTCTACCTGGGGCAGGCACAGAAACAGAGCTCTCTAGCTGCAGGTAGGACATGCTGATGCAGCTCAAGCAGAAGAGAGGCTATGGGGACACCTCTGGAACCCCAAGAGAGGAAACCAGCAGAGTGTCTGGATGCCCCCGGAACCTCCAAGAGGGGAAACCAGCAGAAACGAGGAGAAAGTTTTCAGATTTTGCCTCTGTTTCTCCCGAGAGGTGGGGAGGCAAGGAGGGAGGTCATTCCAGGGAGAGGCGCAGGGTGGGGTAAAGCATAATTGCATGAGAGGACCCACAAGTCTGGCTGGGGCTAAAGAAGGTGTGTGTGTGTGTGTGTGTGCACACGCGCGTGCACCTGTGCACATAGGATGGGTAGAAGAGTTAGCTGGTGAGATCAGTTAGGACAAATCATGAAGGATTTTACAGCTAAATCAACCACAATACTTTGTAAATTATCATTTGTGATTGTGTGTAGCTTTTTTTTAAGCATGAGTGTGACAAAATCAAATATTTTTGGACTATTTCTACCCAAGTGCATGCATGCATGTTCACACTCACGCCCCCCCCCCGCCACACACACACATACGTTCTCTCACACATACTCACATGAATAAATAATGAAAACCTTTCTTTGGCACCGCCTCTATGCCAGGCACTGTCTGAAGTGCTATTCATGGTTATTTATTTCCTTTTCATAACTACCCTATGAAGTGGTTAAATGACTCTTCTTCACCCTCATTTTATGGATGAGAAAAAATCAAAGCTCCTAGTAGCGAATGACGTGCCCAGGACACAGTGATCACATCATGGGACTCAGATTCCAACGGAGACAGTCGGGTCCCAGAGCATCTCGCCTCCCCACTGCCTCCCTTGAGGAAATGGAAATGTCAGGATGCGCTGAGAAACCAAAGACGTGTCCACAGGACCAGAGTGTGGTGACAGATGGTCAATGAGGATCCTAACACAATCAGAGCTGACATTTATATTGCCCTTTATTACTTAAAAGTCCATTTACATGCTGTCTCATCCAGTTCTTCCATCCCAGAGGGGTGAGAACATACTAGTGGTTCCTGGTGAAGACAGCACCTGATTTCCCTCCAGAAGAAAGGCAGGACCAGGAGGCTGCATCATCGTGGAACTGGCAGGCAGAGTCTCTTCTTTAATTTTTTTAATTAAAATATACTTGATTTATAATATTGTGACAATTTCCACTGTACAACAAAGTGACCTAGTTATACACACATATACATACTTTTTTTCATTGTTATTTCCCCAATACGGTTTTTTTTTTTTCTACTGTATGGCATGGTGATCCAGTTACACATACATGTTTACATTCTCTTTTCTCACATTTTCAGGCTCCATCATAAGTGACTAGACATAGTTCCCAGTGCTATCCAGCAGGATCTCATTGCTAATTGCATTCTTTTTAATATCTTTCCCATCATGGTCTATCCCAGGGGATTGGATATAGTTCCCTGTGCTATACAGTTGGACCTTGTTGTTTATCCCTTATAAATGTAAGAATTTGCATCTACTAACCCAAACTCCCAGTCCATCCCTCTCCCTCCTCCTCCCCCTTGGCAACCATAAATCTGTTCTCTATGTCTGTGAGTCTGTTTCTGTTTCATAGATAGGTTAATTTGTACCATGTTTTAGATTCTACATATATTATGTGATATCATACGATATTTGTCCTTCTCTTTCTGATTTACTTGGTATGAGAATCTCTGGTTGCATCCATGTTGCTGCAAATGGCGTTCATTTTTGTTGGCTGAGTAGTATTCCATTGCGTATATGTACCACATCTTCTTAATCCATTCATCTGTCGATGGACATTTAGGTTGTTTCAATATCTTGGATATTGTGAATAGTGCTGCTATGAATATATAAATGAATCTATCATTTTAAATTATAGTTCTGTCTGGATGTATTCCCAGGAGCAGGGATGCTAGATCATATGGTAATTCTATTTTTGGTTTTCTGAGGAAGCTCCATACTGTTTTCATACTTATTGCACCAACTGACATTCCCACCAATAGTGTAGGAGGGTTTACTTTTCTCCACACCCTCTCCAGCATTTGTTATTTGTAGATTTTTTAATGATGGCCATTTTGACTGGTGGAAGGTGGTACTTCATTATAATTTTGATTTGCATTTCTCAAATAATTAGTGATATTGAGCATCTTTTCATACGCCTACTGGTCATCTGTTTGTCTTCTTTGGAGAAATGTCTATTTACATCATCCGCTTATTTCTCAACTGGGTTGTTTTTGTTGTCAGGTTGTATGAATTGTTTATATATTTTGGAAATTAAGGCCTTATTTTTTGTCTTTTCTAGGGCCATACCTGCAGCTTATGGGGGTTCCCAGGCTAGGGGTCTAATTGGAGCTGTTGCCGCCAGCCTATGCCACAACCACAGCAACTCAGGGATCCGAGCCACATCTGCCACCTACACCACAGCTCATGGCAATGCCAGATCCTTAACCCATTGAGCAAGGCCAGGGATTGAACCCACAGCCTCATGGTTCCTAGTCAAGTTCGTTAACCACTGAGCCACAATGGGAACTCCTGATTAAGCCCTTTTTTGGTTGAATTGTTTGCAAATATTTTCTCCCATTTCCATAGGTTGTATTTTTTTTTTTAATGGTTTCCTTTGCTGAGCCAAAGCTTGTGAACTTGATTAGGTCCCATTTGTTTATTTTTCCTTTTATTTCTATTGCCTTGGGAGACTGACCTAATAAAACATGTGCATGATTTATGTCAGAGAATGTTTTGCCTATGTTCTCTTCTCAGAGTTTTATGGTGTCATGTCATATTTAAGCCTTTAAGCCATTTCGAGTTTATTTTTGTGGATGGTGTGAGAGTGTATTCTAATTTCATTGATTTACATGCAGCTGTTCAATTTCCCCAGCACCACTTGCTGAAGAGACTATCTTTTCCCTATTTTATATTCTTGCCTCCTTTGTCAAAGATTAATTGACTGTAGGTGTGTAAGTTTATTTCTGGGCTCTCTATTCTGTTCCCTTGATCCTTAATGTCTGTTTTTGTACCAGTACCACACTGTTTTGGTTATTGTAGCTTTGTAGCATTGTCTGAAGTCTGGGAAAGTTCTGCTTCCTCTTTTGTTTTTTCCCCTCAAAACTTCTTTGGCAGAGTTCCCATTGTGGCGCACTGGTTAACAAATCCAACTGGGAACCATGAGGTTGCAGGGTTCAGTCCCTTGCCTTGCTCAGTGGGTTAAGGATCTGGCATTGCCATGAGCTATGATGTGGGTTGGATCCTGCATTGCTATGGCTGTGGCATAAGCCGGCAGCTACAGCTCTGACTCGA
The DNA here is from genome assembly GCF_054392235.1 of Sus scrofa. NCBI lineage: Eukaryota > Metazoa > Chordata > Mammalia > Artiodactyla > Suidae > Sus > Sus scrofa. The sequence continues at coordinate 74,189,345 of NC_139393.1, forward strand.
CCCCCTAGCCTGGGAACCTCCAAATGCCGCAGGAGCAGCCCTAGAAAAAAAAGGGAAAAAGACAAAAAAAAAAAAAAAAAAGAACTTCTTTGGCCATTCTGGGTCTTTTATGGTTCCATATAAATTTTTTGATTATTTGTTCTAGTTCTGTGAAAAATGTCATAGGTAATTTGATAATTATTGCATTAAATCTGTGGATTTCTTTGGGTAGAATGGATATTTTAACAATATTAATTCTTCCAATCCAGGAGCATGTGATATCTTTCCATTTCTTTGAATTCTCTTTAATTTCCTTTATTAATATTTTATAATTCTCAGCATATAAGTCTTTCGCCTCCTTGGTCAGATTTATTCCTAGGTATTTGGAGTGGGGAGGTGACTTTAAAAGGTATTGGTTTTTTTACATTCCCTTTCTGATATTTCATTGTTCATAAATTCAACTGATTTCTGGATGTTGATCTTGTATACTACAACTTTCCTGAAGTCCTTTATCTGATCTAGCAGTTTCCTTTTCAGATCTAGCAGTTTCTGGCATCCTTAGGGTTTTCTATGTATAGTACAATATCATCTGCACGTAGCAACAATTTTACCTCTTCTCTTCCAAATTGGATCCCTCTTGGGGGTAGAAATCACCACCTCCTTGTGCTTAGGCCAGAAAGCAAGTCTTCGAAGAGCCAGAAGTGGCACATGTCCCTAGAAGCTCTGTTCCAGCTCATGTAATTCTCACCCAAAGTTTGGGAGCGTCTAAGAGTCCTGAAATTTACCTGGAGGCCAAAGTGCTAGAAGTGAGCCCTTTTCCCTTAAGTTCTAAAACTGCTTTCAGCCTAGGCCAGGCCTCTGGCTCTTTCTTGAGTTAGAATTCCAAGAGCAACCATGGCTCACAGTTGCCCCAGCCCCACACCCACCCTCAGCTATTCTAAAGGGAGGTCCTGGGAAGAAGCATGGGTGAGACCCCATGGACAGTGTGGAAAAACCATATTTTGCACTCAGCCCTAGAACCGCAATCTGCAAGAGTGGGATCCAGAGGGAGGTCAGGGGGCTGGGAAAGGAGAGACTTCTAGGAAAACTGGGAGATGGAACTGGGAAACATCTACACAAGTGTCTGGACAATGGCATCCATGGAGCCACTGTGGGGCTCATCAGAGCTCCAGACCATCTACCTGGACTGCTGTCCTGCTCTATAACTACTCTGCCTATGATGGTGGGCAATTATATAGCTTGGTATCTGCTGCCTCATCTGTAAAACAGAGATAACCCTTCTGAAGGTTGTACTGAAAATAAAAACTTCATCAAAGAACCTAGCAGATCTCACCGGTTCATCACCCTCCATGAATGATCGTTTCTGGGGTAATGCATATCTCTTCCGTCCCCCTGAACAACGAGCCAGAGGGAAAATGGCAAGTAACCTAATACCCAAGTAGAGGGAAGTAGCTAAGTGAATTGTACTGTGCCAAACACAGTGGGCTGGTAAGAAGCCATGTTAAAAGGTGAGTATGGACAGAAGGGCAGAAGCGGTGGTCTTTTCCAAAGAGCCCATGAGATGGCAGAAGTAGAGCAAAAGATGAAGCAGACCTCCCACAAGTTCACCTGCTGTGGTGTGGACCTCAACCAGCTGCTGGACACTTCCTTCAAGCAGCTGACGCAGCTGTATAGCCCGTGGCAGCAGTGGAGCCTGAAGCAAGGCCTGCAGAGGAAGCAGCACTCACTGTTGAAGTACCTGTGCAAAGCCAAGAAGGAGGTGCCACCCTTGGTGAAGCCCGAGGTAGGGAAGATGGACCTGCATGACATGATCATCCTGCCGGAAATGGTGGGCACCATGGTGGGCATCTGTAAGGGCAAGACCTTCAGCCAGGGGGAGATGGAGCCTGAGATGATCTGACACCACCTGGGAGAGTTCTCCATCACCTACAAGCCCGTGAAGCAGACCACCTGGCATCCTTGCCACCTACTCCTCCTGCTTCATCCCGTTCAAATAGCCTGCTGGCCAACAAAGGCACAGACTTCTCTTAAAAAAAAAAAGGTATGAAGACCATAACTAACCTTAAAATGATTAGTGTAAAATGACAGAACATTCTAGATTTACTCCAAGTGTAATTATATAAATATAGAGGCTGCACTGAGAAGACTTTTACAGAAAAATCAAAATAGAGTAGTAAGGTTATGAATTTTTTGTAAATATGGTGTTCAACATTGTTAGTCATTAGGGAAATGCAAATTTAAACCACACTGAGATACCCTTATATACCCACCATGACACCTGAAATTAAAGGGCAGATAAAACCAAGTTTTGAAAAGAAGATACTGGAATTCTCATACATTACTATGGAAGGAAAAATTCTTCTACTGGTTTGGAAACCATTTGGCTTTATCTACCCGGCTAAATAGAGCTATGCCCTATGACTTGGTATTTTCATTCCTGGCTATAAATCTGACAGAAATTAGTACTAGATGCCAAGCTTAAGAACATTCATGGCAGCGTTGTTTAAAATAGTCCCCAAGACAGAAACAGCCCAAGGGTCCTTCTACAGGAGAAAGGATAAATAAATGTATTCATGCAGTGGAATACCACACAGCAATGTAAAAGAATAAATTACTGCTACACACAAGGATGAATATCACAGACCTAATGCTCGGCAAAAGTCAGAATCCCATTAATGTGAAGTTTAAAGACAGGAAACACTAATCTATGGGGATACAGAGCAGCCTGAAGTATGATTATTAAAGGGCTCTGGGGTTATCGATTGGGAGGGAGCATAAGAAAGTCTTTGGGAGTTCCCATTGTGGTGCAGTGGAAACGAATCCAACTAGGAACCATGAGGTTGCAGGTTCGATCCCTGGCCTTGCTCAGTGGGTTAAGGATCCAGCATCGCCTTGAGCTGTGGTGTAGGTCACAGATGCAGCTTGGATCCTGGGTTGCTGTGGCTGTGGTGTAGGCTGGCAGCTGTAGCTCTGATTAGACCCCTAGCCTGGGAACCTCCATATGGCATGGGTGTGGCCCTAAAAAAAAAGCAAAAAAGAAAGTCTTTGGTATGCTGGAAATATTCCAAACAATCCAGATGGTGGTTACACAGATATGTAAAATTCATTGAGCTAATCACTAGATTGTATACTTTGGTGTTATATAAATTAAACCTCAATTTTATTTTTTTTTAATTTTTTTGTCTTTTTTTTTTTTTTCCTAGGGCCGCACCCATGACTTGTGGAGGTTTCCAGGCTATGGGTCTAATAGGAGCTACAACTGCCGGACTACACCACAGCCACAGCCACGCCTGATCCGAGCCACGTCTGCGACCTTAACCCACTGAGCAAGGCCAGGGATCAAATCTGCAACCTCATGGTTCCTAGTTGGATTCGTTAACCACTGAGTCACAAGGGGAACTCCAAGCTCAATTTTATTTTGTTTTATTTTATTTTATTTTTTTCTTTTTGCATTTTCCAGGGCCACATCCACGGCATATGGAGGTTCCCAGGCTAGGGGTCGAATGGGAGCTGTAGCCACCAGCCTACACCAGAGCCACAGCAACGTGGGATCCAAGCCTCATCTGCAACCTACACCACAGCTCACGGCAACGCCAGATCCCCAACCCACTGAGCAAGGCCACGGACAGAATCCACAACTTCATAGTTCCTAGTTGATTCATTAACCACTGCGCCACAACAGGAACTCCCCAAGCTCAATTTTAAAAAACAGAAAATTGCTAGCATCATTAAGGTTTTTTTTAAATTGATAAAATCTGCTTGACTTTCTCTCTTATCTCTTTTTCCTTGATTTTTTTTTTTAGTTTGGAGAATTACCTGATGTTCTCAGTGGAAATACATTCCTACAACAAAAACAGTTGGCCATTTTAAAAATATTATGCAAAGCATAATGCAGTTAAATTTATTTTTGATCTTTATTTTTTAACATTGGACAGACAATCTTTCGTTCTCCAGTTCCTTCTGAGCTATAGTTTGTCTGCTTGTAAAAAGGATGAGAATTTTCTCTGCCTCATTTGAGCCCTAAAAATTTGTGAACAAAATCCTGCTAGCACTCAAAAACATTTGGATGTTGGGAGAATATTTAGAATATGTGATGGGACGTTCCAGTCCAAGCTAACCTATGCACGAGGCGTGTTGGTAGATTTCTTTATGGTAAATGAGATTCCCTTTGTTGCAAACATCTCCCCTTTAACTGCTGACTTTTGAGTATATACTCTATGATGAAATGTAAATTCCGACAAGTTTCTGACAGTTTAGTGTAAGTCGCGGATATACCTGTACTAGACTCTGAAACTTTGCTTCTTCTGGAGTAAAATGCATGTTGAATGGAAAGAGAGACGTTGAATTCCAACTTGTAGCTTATCTGGGCAGTTTGGCTGGCTTCGTAGATGGGACAAGAGGCTCATCTACAGAATTGTAGAAGTCCTTTCCCTGTGTACTGAGGACTTGTCTTGTTTTTTTGTTTGTTTTTCTTTCTTTCTCTGTCTCTCTCTCTTTTTTTTTTTTTTTAGGGCCACACCCACAGCACAAGGAAGTTCCCAGGCCAGGGGTCAAACTGGAGCGGCAGCTGCCAGCCACAGCCACAGCAGTGCAGGATCCAGACCAAGTCTGCAACCTATACCACAGTTCATGGCAATGCCGGATCCTTAACCCACTGAGCAAGGCCAGGGATTGAACCTGCGTCCTCCTGGATACTAGTCAGCTGAGCCTCGAAGGGAACTCCAGGACTTGCCCTTTCAAGGTCAACCCTGAATGTTCTTGGATCCCAGAAGCTCCTTCAGAATCCACTTGCAACATCTCCCTGACCTCCTTCCCCTGCAGGGAGGGGGAAGGGAGGGAAGCTTGTCTTCTGCAGCTATGTGATGGTTGGGGCACCCCCTGACGGCAGTGACCTCCCCCATTCCTACTTATCATGAACTAGGAAAGTTCCAGAACAATGTCTTTCCCCCATCCCTTTAACAAATTCGCCTCACTTCACATCATCCGTCTACAGCATAAAGAACACAGCTACCACCAGCTTTGCTAATGAATTGTGTTTTCCCCATTAGGGAAGAGACAACCAAGGGAGCTTCTCCGTCTCGCGGGGCGGGCAGGGGCTCGTGTTCCCCAGCCTCCCTCCCATAGTTTTCCAGCCAGCATCCTTCAGGTCTAGAAATCTCCATCCCTTCCTCTGCTCACCGCTGTTGCTTCCCATGTTATGGGCCTTCAGCCCATTCACCATATGAGCTAACGGTGGAATAATAACATTGAGAATTCCACACTGATGAGCCAGCAAAAGGGATCTCGGCCTGTGCGCTTTGGGAACAAGCACTGCTTTTATGGGTTACCATGAATCTATCAGTACTGAACTAATTAAGAATTTCCAAAGTTTAAAAAAAAAAAAAAAATCAGCTCTTTCAGTAACTATGACCACAACCAAAAACGTCAGACCACCAGCCTAAGAGACGAGTATCAATCAATCATACTGATGATTTTCCACCTGCAGAAGCCGCACCCGCACATTAAAAAAAAAAAACAAAAAAGTCTGGAAGTGGAAACAAATGGAAACAAATCTGACTAGGAACCATGAGGTAGCAGGTTCAATCCCTGGCCTCGCTCAGTGGATTAATGATCTGGCATTGCCAAGAGCTGTGGTGTAGGTCGTAGACACGGCTCAGATCTGGCGTTTGTGGCTGTGGCCGTGGCTGGCAGCTGTAGCTCCTATTCGACCCCTAGCCTGGGAACCTCCATATGCCATAGGTACAGACCTAAAAAACAAAACAAATAAAGCCTGAGCTGCAAATGCAGTTTGTACATTACCTGTATCTGTGGACTTTTTCCTTAGACACCACCTGGGCAGCTGATCTATTTCCCTATCAGAAGCCATGACATGAGGCTCTATGTGATGTTTTTCTACATCTGTAGGTTTGAAAAGAAACAGTTTTGAAAACCTGCCCCTCAGCACCTGGATTGCCCCAGAAATTTCCCAAATCGCAAAAGCCAAATCTGTTTTCTTCTACTATTAGAGTGTCTCATTTACCCTTCTAGGAGAAAGTGTAATAAAAACTGGAGAATTTGGTTCAGAGAATATATAATAAACACTTAAAACAATCCTATAATACTAGTTTTTATGAAAAGCGTATCAGGCCTAGGTTTATATATATTATAGATAGATTTATATATACAGCATAGTGCCCCAACTTTTATTCTCTTCTGTCTTTTTATTAGTAGATTAATAAAATGTTGGGTAAGAGCAATAGGAGTTCCTGCTGTGGTGTAGGGGGTTAAGGATTGGCATTGCATCTGAGGCAGCTCAGATTCAATCCCTGGCCCAGGAATTCCCATATGCCACAGCTGTGGCCAAAGAAGAAAAGAGAGAGAGGGGGAGAGCATCAGAGCTAAAACGGAGACAAAAGATCACAGTCTTTTAGTGTAATTACTTACAGAATCCTGAGGATAAATTTAACAGTACAGCTAACATCATACTTTCATTCAACAGGGGACAAAAAGGTCTGATGCTGTCTTTATAGCTTATTAAAATATTCATATTCATTTTTTGGGGAGTTCCCGTCATGGCAAAGCAGAAGTGAATCTGACGAGTATCCCTGAGGATGCAGCTTCAATCCCCGGCCTAGCTCAGTGGGTTAAGGGGCCAGCATTGCCATGAGCTGTGGTGTAGCTTGCAGACGCAGCTCAGATCTGGCATTGCTGTGGTTGTGGTGTAGGCCAGCGGCTCTCTCTCTGATTCGACCCTTAGCCTGGGAACTTCCACATGCTGCAGGTGTGGCCCTAAAAATAAATAAATAAAATTTTTTTCAGAGTTCCCACTGTGGTGCAGTGGGTTAAGAACCTGGCATAGTGTCCAAGAGGATGCAGGTTCGATCCCTGGCCACATTCAGTGAGTTAGGGATCCGGCATTGCTTGCTGCAAGCTGCTGTGTGGGTGGCAGATGTGGATTGGATCCCGCGTTGCTCTGGCTGTGGTATAGGCTGGCAGCTACAGCTCCGATTCAACCCTTAGCCTGGAAACTTCCATATGCGGAAGAATATGGAATTAAGAAAAAAAGAGTTTACTGCGGTAGGAAAACTCAATATTGCAGTCATGTTACATGTGTTGAATTCTAGACAGACACATTTAGGCTGCCCTTGAGGGGCCAGATTTATTTCTGTAAGAATAATCTGGAAAACTCCTGTTCTCATCGTGGCTCAGCCCGTAACGAACCCGACAAGGGAGTATCCATGAGGATGAGGGTTCCATCCCTGGCCTCACTCAGTGGGTTAGGGACCCAGCATTGCCCTGAGCTGTGGTGTAAGTTGCAGATGTGGCTTGAATCCCGCGTTGCTGTGGCTTGAATCCTGCATTGCTGTGATATAGGCCAAAGGCTGCAGCTCTGATTCCACCCCTAGCCTGGGAACTTCCATATCCCACGGATGCAACCCTAAAAAGAAAAACAAAAAAGAAAACAAAAAGTATGGGAGTTGGTGCCCTTAGGACCATCGCTTGTCGCCCCTTGACTCCCGCTGTCCACGCAAGCCGGTTTGTGCTCAGCGTCCTCTGTGCATCCTTGCAAGTGATGATGCCATGAGTACGACTTCCAGCCTACGAGTTGAGTGGGTCGAAGCGGATACCATTGCTGCTGGGACAGCTGCAGCTGGTTATCTAGCTTACAAAAGATTTTATGTTAAAGATCATCGCAACAAATCTATGGTAAACCCTCACATCCAGAAAGACAACTCCACGGTAGTACATGCTTTTGACAGGGAGGATTTGGGAGATAAAGCTGTGTACTGCCACTGTTGGAGGTCCAAGAAGTTCCCACTCTGTGCTGGATCGCACATAAAACACAACGAAGAAACTGGCGACAACGTGGGACCTCTGATCGTTAAGAAAAAAGACACTTAAATGGACACTTTGGATGCTGCAAACCAACTTGTCATGATGTTTCCCGATTGTTCAATTAGAATGGTTCACTTCCCCTGGGTTCTAGATGTGGTACATTGCAAACTACAGCTTTCGCGTTCAAGGCATTCGCCTTACTTGTTGAACCATCATGGTGCACATTTTGTTTACACGCAAAAAAAAGGAAAAAGTAAAAACCAACCTCATGGTCCTTGGGTTATTTTGGTCTTATAAGGATCCGTTTCTTTACATTTAAAAATGATAACATTGGAATATAGTTGTATGGTGACGTTAATGTATTAAATTATTCTCATAAAAGAAAACGAGTATGGAAGCCAATGAGCCCTGCTAAAATAAGGCTCCCAGCTCCACCGTGTGCTCACATCTACATCAGATATCACTCTCCCTCCTCTGGGATTATCTCAGCACTACACGTGGTGAATGGCTTAGTCATTCCCGATCCATGGTTTTAAGACCTAAGATTCAGCGTCATACTAGCCTGAGTCTTAGTCACAAATGCCAAAGTGTCAGTGGCTTCTCAAAGCAAAAGTTTCCTTCCTATGTGCAAAATGTCTAATGCCACGGTCCTCCTCGGAGTGGTGACTCGACGAAGGCTGCCTCCTTCTGTGACTCCTCTCTGTCAACGTGGTCACCACCAAAGGGAAGTTGATTATGAAAACCTAGACTTGTTTGTAACTGCCTTGGACCAAAGTGACGAAAGTCCCTTTTGCTCATGGCCCATTGGCCTCATCTAGACCCCTGGCCCCCAAATCCATTACAAGGGAGGCTGAGAATTAGGGGAGTCCATGGAGTGTTTGGTGATTCTACCAAAGATTGTTGACCCTACTATATGATTGAATTTAAAATTGTGAACCAGGGACGCAGCCATAAAAAAAAAGAATGAAATAATGCCATTTGCATCAACATGGTTGGGCTGAGTATCATACTAAGTGAAGTTAGTGAAAGTGAAAGACAAACATCATATGATATCACTAATAAGTGGCATCTTAGAAAAAAGGATGTTGAATGAACTTGTTTGCAGAACAGAAATAGACTTTGAAAAACTTACGGTTACCAAAGTGGACAGGTGGAGGGGTGGGAGGGATGGACTGGGGGTTTGGGACGGGCATGTGCACACTGTGGGATATGGAATGATTGGCCAATGGGGACCTGCTATAAAGCACAGCGAACTCTTTCCAATAGTCTGTGATAATCTATATGGGAAAAGAATCTGAAAGAGAATGGCTGTGTCTACATGTATAACTGAATCCCTTTGTTGTACAGCAGAAATTATCACAAGCTTGTAAATCAACTATACTTCAATACAACTTTAAAAAAATCAGGAGACAAGTTAAGGAATGCCACTATGTCCAGAGATGGCTGTACCAACAAGGTACCTGACAGGGATGTAACATTTCATTGCATCCCTGCATCATGAGCATTGCCATTTTCACATAAAATAAGATCTAAGTTTATACAATTTGTTTGTGACTGTTCACAAGGAAGGCAAATCCTACGTGCTTTCTACTTCATGTAAGGCAATGAGGTATGGTGACTTGGCTTTGGAACAAAGTTCTTAAAATAATATATCAGGCTCATCTGTTGAGGCCGTCCCTTCTGCCACAGCTTGCTATTGCCCAGTTCGCTACCTCTTATAATAGCAACCAGCTTTGAGCCAAAATAAACCCTCTAGTTGTTCTTCAGAACACCCCATCTGCCTCATCCTTCAACACCAGGGCTGCTTCCAGAGCTCTTAGTGGTCATGGCAGTGCATACTATACAGCAATTGTCACGTGGAATCATTCTATCCAGGCGAAAAAAGATATGCTCATTTCATCACTGTTGCAAGAATGCTTGAATTTTTTACTTCCACCCAGCAGTTTTCCTCATATCCCTAGCTTAAAGGTCACCTCTGGGGTGGTAAACAAAAATTCTCTAAAAACATTCCTTTGGGATCCAAATAATAGCAGAAGGGAGACGTTACAAAAAAACAAAACCAAAAAGATGTTTTACATCTTTTAACACATGTATTTATTCTATTTATATGCATGTAGTAATTATTTCATTATAGCCCTTTCCTTAACTCACTAGGGAGAAAAAAGGAAAAGTCGTATTTTTGTAAATTATCTTTTTATAATGTACGATTCTGGTAACTCCTTAAAGGGGCTGTGACCAAAAAGAAAAAAGAGGTTATAAAAGTCACATTGCTGTTCTCCCAATATTAGAAACATTTTGAAATATAGAGGTGAAAACATAATCAGAGAATGGCATGAAGTCAGCCCTCTTTCCTCTTACTAATTATTATTATTCTAGAATCTCTCCCTTGTGTTTTATGACGGCATCACATTCAAATCAAAGACCTAGGGCTGGGACATACCACCAGCTGACAAAGGTACCAAAGAGAAGTATTCCCTTCTTGAAATTTTTGCAATCATTAAGAAATGGTTCCTTGGAATCACAGATAAGTGAAAACACACACACACACACACCCATTTCACATGTCTACCCTACAAAAGATGTCAACATGTCTACATGTTTTCTTTTTACTTGATTCATTCACTGTTCAGATGGCTTTTGGATGTGAACTGTAGAAAACTGAATCCACATTGTCTTAAACAATAGGGAAGCTAATTGACATGTACTAAGTCTGGAGCAGTGCCTCACAAAAGCATTTGTGGTGAAGGACAGTTGTTGGTGGTATATTGTTTATTTTTTCCAATCCTGTGCAGATTGCTACATGGACCTAAGACTTGCACACAGTTGGCACCACTTGCAGCCCATCTCTTGGTTGGACAGCGTTCACACTGGTCAACTACACAAGTTCATTGGTCACGCCTTTAAATGTCATGGCAATGTCAAAGCACTGCACGTTTCTAAACACTCTCCACTTCTGTGTTTACGGCATCGTAGAATGTAACAAGCAGATCACCCTACATTTCGAGTGGCCTTGGTCAGGGATCAGGGAGGCATCAGCGTGATTCTTGCTCCGTTGCTCTGCTCTGACATCCTCTAGGTTGCCTTCCTCTCTATTCCTGCCATCTTTGGGGCTGGTCAGGTCATGGATGCGATGGGTCCAGTCCATATAGACACCATCCAGAAGGGAGAAAGGGTTCTTTCAAAGCTATACCAAAAAGATGGCATTCTCAGAGTTCCCACTGTGGTGCAATGGGTTAAGGATCTATCATTGCTGTAGCTTCGGCTCAGATTCCATCCCTAGCCCAGGAACTTTCATATGCTGTGGGTGCTGCCAAAAAAAAGATGGAGTTCTCTTGTGGAATAGCAGGTTAACCCACATTATCACGGCAGCAGTTCAGGTCCCTGCTATTGTGAGGGTTCAATCCCTGGCCTGGGAATTTCCATATGCAGTAGGCACAGCCAAGAAAAAAAAAAAAAAAAAAAAAAAAGCTATCCCAAAAAAACAAAGATCTCTCCCAGGAGGCCCTAACACACTTTGCACACATCTCATTGCCCTTAGCTGAGTGACATGTTATGTCTGTTCCTGGACCTAACAGACAAGGAAGATGGGATTATTCTTGGAAAAATTAGACTCACTCCTGGAGCTGGGGTGGGGTTCCATTCCTTGGGGCACATGGTTTGCACAGGAGAAACAGTCTTAGGATTAAAATTGGGTTTGTGTGGTGAAGGAGGGAGGGAGACATGGATGCTAGGTGGGCAATCACTATGTTGGAATTATTTGAGCTACACTGTCTGCATAATCAATAGTCAAGTGAAAGGCATAATTAAATGGTCATTAATTGAGTAGCTATGTATTGAGCTTGGGCTTGCAGAGAGCCTGGTTTGTCCTAAAACTCCAAACACCTGGGGAAGGGACTTTGTTGACTCAGCTTTCTCTAAACACCTGTTGCCAAGAGAAAGGATTTCATGGAACAAATCCAGCTGCTTAAGAGGTGTTTGGAGTTCTCTTGTGGTGCAGTGGGTTAAGGATCTGGCATCACTGCAGTGGCTCAGGTGGTTGCTGTGGTGAGGGCTGGATCCCTGGCCCAGGAACTTCTGCATGCTGCAGGTGAGGCCAAAAAAATAAATAAATAAAGTAGAGTCTAAGAAAACGTCACAACCAAGAGGCGTCTAAAGAGACATGACGAATATACTGTGGTACTCTAGATGTAATTATAGAGCAGAAAAATTTTGCTAGATAAAAACAGGAAATCTAAATAAACTATGGACTCCAAAAAGTGGCATAGGGGTTACCTGAAGCTAGAGAGGGATGGGAGTTATTGTTTAAGGGGTACAGGATTTCATTTTTGGATGATGAAAAAGTTCTAGAGATGAACAGTCGCAATGGTTGCCCAATGATGTGAATACACTTAACGCCAGTGCACTGCAGACCTAAAACTGGTTAAAATGGGAAATTTTATGTTGCACAGATTTTACCAAAATAAGAGTAATCATAACAGTGTGATATGTGTTTTAATGGTGGGATTACTCAGCTTAGCAATAGGTTTCGTTTTGGGGGTTTGAGGTTTGTTTGTTTTATTTTAATGGCCATATCTGCAGCATATGGGAGTTCCTGGGTGAGGGGTCACATTGGAGCTTCAGCTGCCAGCCTACATCGCAGCCTCAGCCACACCAGATCCGAGCTGCATCTGCAACCTGCACCACAGCAACACCAGACCCTTTAGCCCACTGAGCGAGGCCAGGGATTGAACCCGCATCCTCGTGGATACTAGTCAGATTCTTAACCCACAAGCCACAACGGGCACTGGCAGCAGTAGGTGTTGTAAGTGTCGGATGTGTTGTCTGTTCCCAGGGAACTCCAGCGTATGTTGAGCATTAATATTAGCGTAGTGTAATTCTAAGTGAAGGCTCAGGAGGTGTTGGTTAGTCAAGAACAGGGAAGCTTTCCAAAAAAGTGTAACTTGCAATCTTTCTAGAAGAAAGAGGCATATTTGGCTGAGAGGACCTGTTGGTGGAGAAAGGCAACATTTGATCCAACAACCCTCTGGGAAGAGCCAGGCTTCTAACTGATTTTGGATTTGATCTGCTTGAGTTGGATTCAAGCAGAGAGTGTGGTTGACGATGTGTGACCAGCCTTGTGGTTGCCACCACCCACCCACACCTTTGGAAAAACACTTCCCTGAATTAGCCAGATTTGAGAAAGCCATCTGTGTCTTGTCGGGACCCTCACTGATGCATGGAATCAAATTATAAGCCACCAAATTTGGATTCAGCCTTGGACAAAATTAAAAAGGAAACGATAGGTGACGTGAAATTTGTTGAGGAGCCGTTGGAAGAAAGAATATGTTGACATATCATTTGCAAACTCAAAATGTTGCTGATAAAATGAGAGGACAGAGAGAATAGATACAGGTCAGCCTTTCAGAGCAAAGAACAGGATGGAAAAGACAGGAAAGCATGTCTGGAAGGGCAGAGGGAAGCTACATTCCACAAGAAAAACACTACAGAAAGATTGTGAGTTGTGTCACTTGTGATACTTTCCTCTGTGAGAAATGTAGACCCAATTATTAAAAAATTTAAAAAGGGATTTATGGGCATTCCCATTGTGGCTCAGCGGTAACGAACCCAACTAGTATCCATGACGATGTGGGTTTGATCCCTGGCCTCACTCAGTGGGTCAAGGATCCAGCATTGCTGTGAGCCAAGGTATAAGACACAGACGTGGCTCAGAGCCCATGTTGCTGTGGCTGTGTCATAGGCTAGCAGCTGCAGCTCCAATTCGACCCCTAGCCTAGGGACTTACATATGCCATGGGTGCAGCCCTAAAAGAGCAAAAAAGGGAGGGATGGATTTATTATTTTACTGCAAGTCCAGAAAAAAAGGTATTTTCATGGCTAGGTAAATCCCTGATTCCATTATGTCCTCAAAAGCCAGGAGCTTTCCATCTCACTGGCACAAGAGCAAGGTCTCTCTGGGCCACAAGGTGGCTGCAGATATTCCAGGTATAACACACCAACCTAACAAATCTAGTCAAGAAAAAGTGTTCTGGAGTTCCCTTGTGGCTCAGTGGGTTAAGGATCCAGCATTGTCACTGATGTGGCAAAGGTTTAAACGCTGCACCAGGAATTTCTGCATGCTGTGGGTATGCCCCCCCCCAAAAAAAGAGTGTTTTGTCCCCAGAGTTTTCTGCTTTTAGTGAGGAAAATCTTTCCCAAACTCTTCATATCCATACAAGATACCCTTGTGTCTCATTAGCCAGAATTCAAGCCTATACAATTCTTTAGCAGAGTAATTAGGACTGTTACTTAAATTCATCATGGTTGACCTTCGGGATTGGGAGGGAGCCACAGAGTCAAGGCTCCGTCAGCAAAGAAAAGGGTGAGAATTTCTGATGACTCTTATCCAACAAGCTTATCGCAAGAAAGGATAATATAACATTGGTTCCTCAAAAGAGAGAATTTCTTGTAGCTTCTCCCACCTTCCCCCAAGAGATCCCCAAAGTCAAGATAAAACATTTTAGTGAGAGGAAGACGGGAAATTTCTCTTCTTCTCTGCATCCCTGCATTTAAGAAAGTGCATTGGGGGCTTTTTACTTAATCTTCTCCTGCTTTGACTCATTCGTTCACCAAATATTTGTTGAGAACTTACTATGTGTCCATCTTTGGGGATAGAACAAAAAATAAGACAAAGCCCCTGCATTCTGGAAGCTCACAAGTGACATCGGGAGAGTGACCATGGAAAATACTCTGTGTTATGGAAGAAGGACAGGTGACTACAGTCAAAGAATGGGCAAAGGTGGGCAGGAGCATTGGCTGTAAACTTAGTGAAGCCCAGGAGCCGGTTGCTTGATGGCTTATTTCAGCTTCTGACTTTAAAAGGAAGCTGCAAAGACCTTTCTAGGGTAAGAAGGTGGCAGGGAAGCAGGTCAAAACTTCTTTAGAAGTTTAGATGTTGTGTTCTCGACGGAAACCCTCCCTGAGCTGGATCTCAGGGACCTGAGTGGAATGGCAATGACCCATGCAAGACTCACAACAAGGCAGAGAGGGGCACAGCAGGACATCCCAGCCAAGGGACAGCACGGGAACAAAAGCTCAGAGTGAGACTCCCAGAGCCAAATGCACACACCTGTGAGATCCACCTCCCTTGGAGTAGAAATGTGTGGTGACGGAAGAGAGTGAAATGGGATCTAGAATTACTTCCCATGTAATGAGTTCCCAAATGAACAGTGCTAATGATGACCTGACTGTGACGAGGACGATGGTCAAGAGGAGGATGACAATGACTCTGATTGATGACCACGGTCACTTCCAAAGACTGGTAGGTGAGTGTACGTCTTCCCTTAGAGTGCCACCTATAAGAATTTGGGAAAGACCTGATCCTTTTGTCGCTTGACCCATACACCCTGCAAACCTCTTCAGCGCTTTTCCAGCAGGATGTTATTCAGTACACAGGATGTTATTAAATAAAGCTAAGGATTTGCAGTTGGATTTTCAACCATACCAACAGGAGCATGACCATCCTGTTCGAAAGGCTCCCGCTTCAGAAACTTGCACCACCACCCCCAAGTTAATGAGCTTTTCTATACAGAGTTTCTTCCAGTGTGTAATTACTGGCCTGGCTTTATATTATTTTAGGATAGTGTCAGCAGCTAATTGTGGTACAGTCTGAATGCTCTGAAATGAGCTCGGCTGAGTAGCAGAAGAGCTCAGCAAATTTAGGGCTGTGTGTGCATCATTTTTCAAGCCTATTGTTTAGCAGGACACTGAACATGGCAGATTAATGGCGGAGTCTAATTCAAAGGGCAAGCGGTCATGGAACCCGACCTGCCTCCCATTTCACTTTGAACTTCCTAAACTGCTCATTCCTTGGTTCCTACTTGCTACCCTCAACTCACATTGGACATTTGAGTTGCCCTAAATGCATGGGGAAGCCTGGGGTCCTGGCAGTGCTGCAGGTTCCTTAACAGAAGCATTTATACCCTACTTCCGGTTTCCATTAAAGGGAGGGAACTCCTTTTCATCTCCCCCCCTCCAGAGGCACAAATAAAGGGAGAGGAGTTCCCTGGTGGTGCAGCAGGTTAAGGACCCAACGTTGTCACTGCTGTTGTCACTGTGGCTTGGGTTGCTGCTGTGATTTGGGTTTAGCCCCTGACCCAGGAACTTCCACATGCCTTGGGTGTGGCCAAAACAAATAAATAAATAAATAAAGGAAAATTTTTCTGGCATCTTTTTTTTTCTTGCTTTCGTTTTTGGCTGCCCTGTGGCATATGGAGTTCCAGGGCCAGGGATCAGATCTGAACCACAGTTGCAACCTACACTGCAGCTGTGGCATTGTTGGATCCTTTAACTCACTTTGTGGGATTGGGCATTGAACCTGCATCCTGGCACTGCAGAGATGCAGGATCCTGTTGCATCACAGCAGGAACTCCTTCTGGCCTCATTTTTCTCCCTTTGTATACTATTCCCTGGAGTATAGGAGCACACTATCTGCTGGATGAGTTTGGGAAAAAGAATGAAGATTACTGCCAGCCGGGAGTTCCCATTGTGGCTCAGTGGAAATGACCCCAGCTAGGACCCACGAGACTGTGGGTTCGATCCCTGGCCTCACTCAGTGGGTTAAGGATCTCATGTTGTTATGAGCTGTGGTGTAGGCCATGGCCGCAGCTTGGATCTCACATTGCTGTGGGCTGTGGCATAGGCCGGCAGCCGTGGCTCCAATTTGACCCCTAGCCTGGGGACCTCCACATGCCACAGGTGCTGCCAGCCGCCACCATCCCTCACTCTTTCTGTTACTGCAGTTCCTGGGATATAGATAGCTTTTCTCTTCCAGGAGATAGGCACCTCGCCCCTGCAGTGCAGGCCTGCACTGACTATGGGCAAGGTGTGTTGCCCCAACAGTTTTCCCAACAAGTAAGAAAATAAGGTAAATTCCACATTTTTATTTAACCAAAAGCTGTAACATAACTATAGTGAGAGGATGGGGGGAGAGGACACAGTGCGACAAAGGTAAATACTAACCCGTATGGGGAATTAATATGTCGTGTCCTGTCCTACATTTTTGTGCTGTATGGATATCAAAAATGTAGGACAGGCTAAATGCCAGAAGAAAACCACTCTCTTAAGTGGCTGCCAGTGGGGAGAAGAACCAGGAAGAGCAGGGAACTGTGGATGTGTGAGTGCTCAGGCTGCCATAATGAAATACCACTTAAACAGCTGAAATGCATTTTCTCACTGTTCTTTTTTTTGGTCTTTTTAGGGCTACACCTATGGCATATGGAGGTTCCCAGGCTAGGGGTCAAATTGGAGCTACAGCTGCCGGCCTATACCGTAGCCACAGCAATGCCTGATCCTTAACCCACTGAGCGAGGCCAGGGATCAAACCCACATCCTCATGGATACTATTCACATTCGTTACCATGGAGCCACAATGGGAACTCCAATTTTCTCACAGTTCTGGAAGCTGGGAACTTCCAGATCAAGGTGCCAGCCAATGCAGGCCCTGGCGAGGCTCTCTGCCTGGCTTTTGAAGGCCACCTTCCCACCAGGTCTTCGCTTGACACAAGGGGAGAGAGAAGACCTTGGAGAGAAGACACTAAGATTAGTGTCATAAGGGCACTAATCTTATCAGATCAGGGCCCTTCCCTTATGACCTCATGTAACCTTAATTCCTTCTTTAAAGGCCCTATTGCCAAATGCAGTCAGCCTAGAGATTAGCACATCAACATATACATTCTCAGACCTTAGCAGAGGATTTTTATGTTTTGTTGGCAAATCTTAAAAAAAAAAAAAAGAGTCCCTCTTCAACCTAAATCAAAATACCTTAAAAAAACAAAAATGGAGTTCCTGTTGTGGCTCAGTGGAAATGAATCTGACTAGTGTCCATGAGGACGTAGGTTCGATCCCTGGCCTCGCTCAGTGGGTCAAGGATCCAGCATTGCCGTGAGCTGGGGGATAGGTCGCAGATACAACTCGGATCCCATGTTGCTGTGACTGTGGAGTAGGCTGGCAGCTGCAGCTCTGATTTGACCCCAGCTAGAGAACGTTCATATGCTGCACATGCGACCCTATAAAGACAAAAAAATAAAAAGAGTCTCCAATCCTAGCTTTATACAAGTTCCAGTCTGCCTCCTCTAATTCAGCTAGACACAAGGGTGGAAAGTCGGAGAGATGGGAAAGGACTTTGATGGCAGAGTTTAGCTGTCCATTGTAAAGGTTTCGGTTTTATTTGGGCATAATTGGAAGGCTATAGAACATTTGGGTTTAGATGATTCCAGATTACCTAACTTGTAATCTTGAAGGAAATGGGTTCCTAACTGTCTAAGATACCTCTGGTAAAGAATTCGCTGATACAAACACTGATAGACTCTTAAAAATTTGAAAATGCACATACTCTACAATCATGAAATTCCATTTCCAGTATATAACATAGCGAAGCCATGACACATTCGCAGAAGGGAACCCACAGAGATGTTCATTGCAGTATTGTTTATAATGGCAAGACTGTCAAAGCAATAGGAAAATCAATGCACTTAATAAGATATAGTCACTGTACAGCACAGCTGCTAAAAACAATGAGCCAGATGTCTCTGTGTGACTACAGATATGTTTAAAAAACAAAGTTGAGATGGAAAAAAATCTCCATGTAGCTCAAAATGCATTTTATATTGTCTCTCGTAAAAATCGAAAGAATAACCTACTCACAAAGCAATTTCATATATCAGTTGCAGATATATAAATACATGAAAAGATAACAAATATTCTCCTGATAGTGATGGTGGGAGCAAGAAGAGGACACGAGGTCAAATGTCCCCTAAGTTTTTTTTTTTTCCCCAGAGATTTTGGTCATTTGAGGTATTTATTTAGTTCTATTTTTAGTTTGCTTATTATTATTTATTTCTCTTTTAAATGATTTTTATTTTTTATATCTGGTTTACAGTGTTCTGTCACCCATTAATATTTAATTTCGTTAAAAAAACAAAATGACAAATAGATCAAAAATATTCCATGTTCACTCCAGGTGGTTAGACACTACGGCTTTTTATACTATTCTTTCTACCCTTCTATCCATGTCGGAAATAGCTCATCTATTCTACAGCAATTACTTGGAGCAAAAGGAAAGTTATTTTGCATATTTATGGCCATCTGAGATGATTTTGCCTTGAGGAGATAAAATCTTGTTTTGGACTCTAGAAGAAGATTAAAAACGTTTTCCTGCCTTTTGGGGGAGTAAAACAGGCCTCTTAGAGTTCATATGAGGCCTCTGTGCCTTTGGATCTTTGCAATTGCCTCCCGATAAAACGCTTCAACCTCGGAGGCAGGGTCGATACTGCTTTCATTATTTCACACGAAGGGGTCTGTTCACACAGTCCTTCAACCTACATCCAATCAATTATTTTAAAAGAAAAAAGCATCTCCACCCCTGAGATACCCTGTGGCCTGAGAACTAGAAAGTTTAAACCAAAATATTGATTTAAGCTTAGAATCTACTGATTTCCTTTAGCCGGGGTTGGGGGAACAGGGCTGGTGCCTGGATGAGAACTAGTCTCATTGGTGGTGCAGACTAGAAATAAGAAAATAAAGTTAGGAGTGCGTGGTATGGCTCAGTGGAAACAAATCTGACTGGTGTCCATGAGGACGCAGGTTCAATCCCTGGCCTCACTCAGTGGGTTAAGGATCCAGCAAGTTGCCCTGAGCAGTGGCGTAGGTTGCAGACGAGGCTCAGACAGGGTGTGGCTGTGGCTGTGGCATGGGCCAGAGGCTACAGCTCTGATTCCACCCCAGCCTGGGAACTTCCATATGCGCAGGTGCCGCCCTAAAAAAAAAAAAAAAGTTAATTCCATTTTCACCACAACATAATCATCAGGTGCCTCCTGCTGGTGCCTGGGGGAGAGGTGTGTAGTGGGGGGATGGGGTGGGCCCATTTCTTCCACCTAATGGGCATTTAGGCAAATCTCAGAATTTGGAGGTTTGTGTGGCGCCTTCGGAACACATATCCAATTCCAGCTCGTATTGATGTAACAAATCTGACCTCACGTTCCCTTAGCTTATCGCAGCCACATTTCTGTCAGATCTTAAATTTCTTGTTGCTGAATTTCCCACCCCCAGGCCTGCCCTCCAAGGAGAAATTGATCTCTGTCCTATCACCCCCACCCTTAAGTCCTGGCTGGCCTCCAGGCTCAGCAAAAGGAGGAAAAAAAAAAAAGAAAAAAACCGCAAGCGTCTTGGTGTCAGAACCCAGGAGAGGGGCGGGTCCAGGGCTTTCTCTTCATTGCTGGGGTGCCCTCTGGGATGTTGTGCAAGCCCTCTTGGGGTGAGCTCCCATGTCAGGCAGATGCAGGGATCTCTCTGCCCACCTGTGGAGCAAAGAATCCTCCCCAGAACCCATTGTTGCTGCCAGTCTTGGCCATCCGCAGCGATGCCCATTTTAAAACTTACCAGTGGGGCAGGGAAGGGGTATAAATTATGATTTTGTTATTAACATATACACACTACTATATATAAAATAGATAGCCAGCATGGACCTCTGTATAGCACAGGGAAGTAGAGTCAATATCGTGTTACAACCTACAAGGAAAAAAAAACTAATGTGTATATATATATATATATATATATATGAATTACTTTGTTGTACACTTGAAACTAACACACAGCATTGTAAATCAACACTTTAATAAAAAAAGTGTTTTAGGATTTCCTGTCGTGGCTCAGCGTTGTTACATATGCGGCTTAGAGGCAGCATTGCTGTGGCTGTGGCGTAGGCTGACAGCTGCAGCTCCCATTGGACCCCTAGCCTGGGAACTTCTATATACCACACACGCAGCCCTAAAACAAAAAAATAAAAATTTTTAATAAAAAAAAAATAAAATGACTAGCAGGCAAAGACCTACTGTATAGCACAGGGAACGAAAGTCAATATCTTGTAATAACCTATGGTGAAAAAGAACATATATATGTATATGCATATAGATAGATGAACATATACATATATATGTATATATGTGTGTGTACATATGTTTGTATATATGTATACGTGTGTGTGTATACATACACAGATATTTCACTTTACTGTACACCTGAAACTAACACATTTAAATCAACTACAGTTCAATTTTTTTAAAAAGCACCAGCAGGTACATTCCTCCAGACTCCTGCCATGTCCTGGGCTGCCACCCAGCCTCCACTCCTCATCTGCCATCCCCCTCCATTCCTTTCCTGATGTGGGGGGAAGTTTTGCTTCTCATGCCTTTTAAGGTAAATAGGACTGACCGAATCACACCCCTCAAAATTAACTTTATTATTTATTTATTTATTTATTTATTTATTGTCTTTTTAGGGCTGCACCACAGCATATGTTGATTCCCAGGCTTGGGGTCTAATCGGAGCTGTTGCCGCCTGCCTACACCACAGCCATAGCAATGCCAGATCCAAGCCGCGTCTGTGACCTACGCCCCAGCTCACGGCAACGCCAGATCCTTAACCCACTGAGCAAGGCCAGGGATCGAACCCTCAACTTCATGGTTCCTAGTCAGATTCGTTTCCGCTGCGCCACGACAGGAACTCCAAACTTTATTTTTTCAATGTCTCAACTCTTTTCTCCCAGCCTTCCACACCAAAGGGGATTAAACAGACTTAAACGTTGAAACACACGCATAAAGCTCATTTTTTAATAAGGTGTCATCATACATTTTGCGGATTTTACCATGTTCAGATCTACCCTTGCCGTTTCCTTTCTAAGACTGCGGCTCTCAGCTTTTTTCATCTTTACACCTGTCTTCCCCAAACAAGGAAGAGCTGCCACAGTTCTGAGTCTCCCGGGGGAACGTGCTAGATCACATTCTTAAGGAAGTCTTTATCAAACAGCCTGCCGACTTGCGCAGTTGAGAACAAATTCTACCACATTTCTGCTTCAGTATTGCTTCAACCCTTTCCCACTCCCTAAAGCCAAACCCAAACCCGTTTCCCCTTCCGCGTTCCCCACTGCTGCACCTGCCTCCTTTCCCTGCTGGGCTGCAGTCCCATCCTTTCTCCAAAATGCCAATCTGATCAAGTGACTCTCTCTCATGGCTGTTGACCGCATTGAGAATAAAAGGCAGGGAAAGTGGTGTGGGGTCCCTGGCTCCCCCTCTCCCCTACACACTGAGCTCCAACCAGCAAAGTTTCCCCTTAATGCCCTCTCTGTCTAACAGCTCCCAGGCTCTTGATTCTGCCAGAAATAGCACTTTGTCTATATCCTGTCTGCCCCCTTCTCTCCCTGACCTGCAGCATTGAGTTTGCTAGTTCATATAGTGGGTTTTTTTTTTTTTCCCCGTTGTTTAAAAATATCATTCTTTTAAAGAAAATTTTTCCATTATAGTTTATTACAATGTTCTGTCAATTTCTGCGGTACAGCAAAGTAACCCAGTCATATATATACATTCTTTTTCTCACATTCTCCTCCATCGTGTTCCATCACAAGTGACTAGATAGAGTTCCCTGTGCTATACAGCAGGATCCACTCCAAATGCAATAGTTTGCATCTATTAACCCCAAACTCCTAGTCTACCTCACTCCCTCCCCCTCCCCCATGGCAACCACAAATCTGTTCTCCATGTCCATGACTTTCTTTTCTATAGACAGGTTCATTTGTGCCATATATTAGATTCCAGATATGCAATATCATATGGTATTTGTCTTTCTCTTTCTGACCTACTTCACTTAGTATGAGAGTCTCTCGTTCCATCCATGTCATTGCAAATGGCATTGTTTTGTCCTTTTTTATGGCTGAGTAGTATTCCATTGTGTATATATACACCACATCTTTTTTTTTTTTTTTGCTTTTTAGGGCCCCACCCATGGCATGTGGAGTTTCCCAGACTAGGGGTCGAATCACAGCTATAGCTGCCAGTCTACACCACAGCCACAGCAATGCTGGATCTGAGCTGCATCTGCGACCTACACCACAGCTCATGACAACCGGATCCTTAACCCACTGAGCCAGGCCAGGAATCAAAGTGGTGTCCTAATGGATAGTAGTCAGATCATTTCCACTGAGCCACAATGGGAACTCCATATACCACATCTTCTTGAGGCATTCATCTGTCAATGGACATTTAGGTTGTTTCCATGTCTTGGTTATTGTGTATAGTGCTGAAATGAACATAGGGATGCATGTATCTTTTTCAATCAAAGTTTTGTCCAGATATATGCCCAAGAGTGGGATTGATGGGCCATACAGTATTTCTATATTTAGTTTTCTGAGGTACCTCCATACTGTTTCCCATAGTGGCTGTACCAATTTACATTCCCACCAACAGTACAGGAGGGTTCCCTTTTCTCCACACCGTCTCCAGCATTTGTTATTTGTTGACTTGTTAATGATGGCCATTCTGACATAAGACAAGATACCATCAAACCCCTAGAAGAGAAAATAGGCAAAACATTCTCTGACATCAACTGTACAAATATTTTCTCAGGTCAGTCTCCCAAGGCAACAAAAATAAAAACAAAAATAAACCAGTGAGACCTAATCAAACTTAAAAACTTTTGCACAGCAAAGAAAACCATTGGAAAAAAAAAAAAAACCTACAGAATGGGAGAAAATAGTTTCAAATGATGCAACTGACAAGGGCCTAAGCTCTAAAATATACAAACAACTTCTACAACTTGACAGCAAAAAACCAACAACCCAATCAAAAAATTGGCAGAAGATCTGAACAGACATTTCTCCAAAGAAGATATACAGATGGCTAACAGGCACATGAAATGCAAAGCAAAAATATCATTTATTAATTTCCTCTCAATGAAAATTTACTTCGCTTTCTAATATTTTGTTATTGCAAATGACACTTCTTGAACTTTTTTTTTTTTTTGCCTTTTAGGGCCTCACCCTGAGGCATATGGAGGTTCCCAGGCTAGGGGGTCAAATTGGAGCTACAGCTGCCGGCCTACACCACAGCCACAGCAACAAGGGATCTGAGTCGAGTCTACAATCTACACCACAGCTCAGGGCAATGCTGGATCCTTAACCCAATGAGCAAGGTCAGGAATCAAACCTGCATCCCCATGGATACTAGCTGGGCTCGTTACCACTGAACCACAAAGGGAACTTCCTGAACATTCTTTTTTTAATTAAAATATAGTTGGTTTACAGTGTTGTGCCAATTTCTGCTATAGAGCAAAGCGACTCAGTTATACACATATATACATTCTTTTTTAAATTTCTTTTGCATCATGGTCTGTCCCAGGAGAATGGATATAGTTCCCTGTGCTATACAGTGGGACTTCCTTGCTTATCCATTCTAAATGTAACAGTTTGCATCTACTATCCCCAAACCTTCAGTCTATCCCACTCCCTTCCCTTCCCTTGGCAACCACAAGTCTGTTCTCTATGTCTGTAAGTCTGTTTTGTAGATAGGTTCATTTGTATGTATCATTATATGCAGAATCTAAAATACAACACAAATGAAGCTATCATACAGTGTTAATGCAGATGGGATCTCAGGCCAAACTGGGTTCACACCCACTTACAGCTCTGTGTAACCTTGAGTGATCTCTCCGCGTCTTAGGGTCCTCAACTGTAAAATAAAGATAATGATATGCTAACTTATGTTAACTTAATGAATAATGATTGTTGATTAAGATAATTATAATAGCCCCCTATTTGCAGGAGGGTGATAAGCATTAAATTAGCTAGTACTTAATAAGTGCTTGGAGCAATGACCAAAACGTGGGAAAACCATCCTAACAGCGCTGCCCTAGCCTGATCTCTTGATCTCCCTGACTCCTCCAAACAGGCTCCAGCATCGCATCTCCCTGAATTGGGATGGTTTGCTTAGCATTAGAGAGCGGGTCCCTCAAGTCAACGACTCCGTTGTCACCAGCTCTGTGCCCAGAGCAGTTTAGGTTACAGGGAAAACAGCACAGTTATGGGAGTTCAGCCAAACTACAGTTTTCCCGCCTGGGGTTGCACCTTAGAATCACGGGGGCAGTTTTTAATACGCTGCCTCTTCCCCTCCACCCCACCCCCCCACCCCCCCACCCCCGCCCCAGACGAATCTCAAAGGATGGGGCTCGGACTCTGCTACTGTTTAAACGCTTCCCCAGGTGAGACTGACATTCAGCCAGGATTAGGAACCACTGAACTGCCTAAGCCCAGGCTTCAACCTCAACGCTTCATCACTCCCCAGCGCTGGGCCCTTGGGCATGTGACTAAAACTGCCGAGTCTACACGTGGAGGAACACGTCTGGCGACAAGAGTCACTTTCAGAGCGCGTGGCCCTTGCCCCGCCTCCGTCACGCATCCCGGGATGGACTCAGCCCGCCCGCCGGTCCTGTGGGCTCGCCTGCCTCCTCCATCCCCTGCAAGAATAGACCCTGATGTCAGGGTATTTTTTTCTCTGCCTTCCACCCTCCCAGGTCATCGCACAGGTCTCGAGTCCCTCCTCCACGGGCCACCGCTCCCGTAGGGCAGCCCTTCCTACCCACGGAGCTGTATTGTCCTTGACGTAGTCACCCCACCGTTTCCTTGCCATTCTGGTGTAGGGCGGTGATGCCTTCCCACTCTTTCTATCCTCGCAGCCGTCCTGTATACCTCGTTGGTTCTCCTTACCTGTCTACACTTCTATAAAAATCCACTTTTATAAATGAATGTGCCATCTATAATCCCTCCATGATTGCAGTAAGGGAACCGAATGCACTAAAGCGAGAAGAAATAATAGAAAAATGAGTGGAAGTTATGGTTAAATATTGAGAAAAGTATAAACACACAAACAAACCAAACATACACACACCCCCTCCTAAATCCTACCTTTACTTGCAAAATTCTCCCCGGAGCCCTAGAAAGCTTGAAAAATACTCTGGATACCTAGAGTTCACGATGTGAGAAATGATCATAATAATAACACAGAAAAGCAAATTTTATTCCTTCTCCGAGACTTTGTTGCAGAACTTTTTTTGCCCGGCCTCATCATATCCTTTCTGTCACAGCTTTCTGTTCTTTGCATATTGGCATAAATCATCTAACAGGATTGCTGAAGAGATTAAATGAGATATGCTATCAAAACAGTATACCTCATGGTAAAAGTGTGGTGGAAGTGGGTGGGGATTCTAGTGCCCCTACAGACCTGAATTTGAACCCCACTCCTGGTTCTAGATCTAGCACAACTCACATATTTCTTCTGAAAATGAGGTATGAATTCTTATCTCCCTGAGTTGTTGTAAGATGCTACATGATTTTAATGATAGTAGTTAAGAGTTCTGAGTACGTTCATGTGTCAAGCAATGTGATATGTCCTTTATATGCATTATCTCATTGAATTCTCAGAAAAACCCTATGAAACAGGTGAAATTTTTTTTTTTTAATGGCTGTCCCCACGGCATATGGAAGTTCCTGGGCCAGGGAATGAATCTGAGTCACAGCTGCCACAAAACTGTGGCAAGGCCAGATCCTTTAACTCACTGTGCTGAGCCAAGGATTGAACCTGCACCTCTACAGCCACCTGGGCTGCTGCAGTCGGGTTCTTAACCCACTGAGCCACAATGGGAACTCCAAACAAGCGCTAATTTTTTTTAGGGCCACCCCTGTGGCATGTGGAAGTTCCCAGGCTAGAGGTCAAATCAGAGCTACAGCTGCCAGCCTCCTCCACAGCCATAGCAACGTGGGATCCGAGCCACGTCTGCAACCTACATCACAGCTCACAACAAGGCTGGATCCTTAACCCAATGAGCGAGGCCAGGAATCGAACCTGTGTCCTCATGGATACTAGTTGGGTTCACTACTGCTGAGCCACAGTGGGACCCCATCCTCATAATTCCTAGTCGGATTCGTTAACCACTGAGCAACGATGGAAACCCCACAAGTGCTATTTTCAATCCTTATTTTACATATGAGGAAGCTGAAGATTTGGGAAGTTAAGTAATTTGCCCAAGGTCAAATAGCTAGTAAATAAGAGCATTAGGCAATAAGGTGCTCAGAGTGCAAACTGGGTACATATTAATGATATCCTCTGGTATTTTGATAATGATTAATTTCCCCCCAAAAAAAACCCAAAGTGAACTCAGTGTAATCTCATGAAATTTCTAAGCTATGTGATTGCACCACTTGTTTCCTACCTCAGTAGTCTAGAATCCAAAGTTTTTCTCTCTGAAAATTAAAAATGGGTACACGGCCCAATATTTCTGCTCCTACACATTTTCCCAATAGAGAACCTTATTCTTAATAGTCTAAAACTGGAAACTACCCCAATGTCCATCAGTAGAAAATAGAAAAATGAATTTTAGTACGTTCATACAATGGAATACTACTCATCAATTAAAAGGCGTAAGCTCCTGATCACTCAACAATGAAGATCTCAAAAAATATTTTTTTTCCATCTTTTGAGGGCCACACCCACAGCATATGGAGGTGCCCAGGCTGGGGTCGATTCGGAGCTGTAGCCACTGGCCTATACCACAGCCACAGCAACACCAGATCCTTAACCCACTGAGTGAGGCCAGGGATCGAACCTGCATCCTCATGGATACTAGTCAGATTCATTTCTGCTGAGCCATGATAGGAACTCCATCAAAAAACGGCAGACCCAGCGAAAGAAACTAGGCAGAAGAGAAAATTTCATATGGTGTGATTTCATTTATGAGCACTTTAGAAGCAAGCCAAATCAATCCATGTTTCTGGAAATCAAAAAGTAGTTGCCTGGGATGGGGTTGAGGGATTGCCTAGAGAGGAGTGTTTGATCCCTGGCCTCACTCAGTGGGTTAAGGATCCCACGTTGCTGTGAGCTGTGGTGTAGTTCACAGACACGGCTCGGATCCCACGTTGCTGTGAGCTGTGGTGTAGTTCACAGACACGGCTCGGATCCCACGTTGCTGTGGCTTTGGCGTAGGCCAGTGGCTACAGCTCCGATTCTCCCCTAGCCTGGGAACCTCCATATGCTGTGGGAGCGGCCCTAGAAAAGGTAAAAAGACCAAAAAAAAAAAATTAAATTAAAAAAATTTTTAAAAGAATTATAAAAGTAATATGTGGAGTTCCCACTATGGCTCAGTGGGTTAAGAACCCAACACAGTGTCTGTGAGGATGCAGATTCAATCCCTGGCCTTGCCCAGGGGGTTAAGGATCTGGCATTGCTGCAAGCTGTGGTGTTGGTCGCAGATGCAGCTTGGATCTGGGGTTGCTGCCGCTGTAGAGTGGGCCTGCAGCTGCAGCTCTGATTTGCCCCCTAGCCGGGGAACGTCCACATGCCCCAGAGGTAGCCATACAACGAAAAAAGAAAACAGTAATATATTATTCATGCAACCTGTGTCTATCAAGAATTCGTTAAACATCTGCAATACAATGTAATAATATAATCATAATAAAATCTTAAATGCCAAGAACATGAGCCCATTCAATAAGCCACGATTAAGCTCCTTAGAACTGGCATCATCCCCTGAAGGATATCCTTTCTGGATATGCAGCTCTCCTTTTACTAAACTGAAAGCCAGCCATCCAAGTTTGCTGCATTCTTGAAAGGGGCGTTTACTCCTGCCTTCATTCATTCAACAAATGAAAGAGGAAAAGGGGTTGCTGTATCATTATTTCATCCTGCACCCTGCTTTCACGGCGTGCCTGGATTTGATGATCTGGACATGCTGACCCCCCCCCCAACATAGCAGAAACTCTATGCTAGGCAGGCCAGCGGCCCCCCGCTTTGTCCCGCTCCTCTTCCAAGATGACTTAATTAGAGTGTCTCTCAGTTATGTCCATGGAAACTGAAGGGAATCACATCTGTTCTCGTCTATTTTCAAAATCTCTTTAGAAAATCTGAATAGCAAGCTTGTGCAGTTTTACTTTAGGATACCATATCTTTCCAAAGTTAAGATTATAATTAACTAGATTTTCTTTTTGGTGCTTGAAAGTTCAGTGGTGTTCAGTGCTTCGATCTCTTTATAGCTATCTCTTTATAATATAATGGATTGAATACAAATGAGAATGAATAGCTAACAGAACAAGAATGACAAAAATGACCCAAAAAAGGTATGAAAAATATCCCCTCTCTTGTAATTGAGGAACTCTAAATTAAAACAATAGCAAGGCATCTTTTTTCACCACATAAATTTACAGAGATGAAAAAGAAGGGTAATACTACGTGAAGGAATTTTCAGACAGGGAAATAGTTCTTTGTATCTTTCTGCTTTCATACCTAAAGCTTTTCTGCTAGAGCTATAACATTGGTACAAACTTTTTGCAAACAGTAGGGCAAACTTTTTGGAAAGTAAGTGTCAAAATTTAAAATATGCACACCCTTTGTCCAGCAATTCCCTTTCCAGAACTATGTAATAAATAATCAGGGATGTGGGCGTATGTGTATGGACAAAGCTATTTATTGCAATGCTTTAAGTGAAAACATTATAAGCAATCTAAATGTCAACAATAAAGAATCATAATACACAGTCATAAAATTATGTTGTAGAGAGTACTTTATAATAATATGGGGAAATATATACAACGTAACAGGTTTTTAAAATCCACAAAATCGCATATGGTATGCTGCTTCTAAAAACTATGCAAGGAGTTCCCGTTGTGGCACAACAGATACGAACCCGACTAGTATCCATGAAGATGTGGGTTAGATCCCTGGCCTCACTCAGTGGGTCGGGGATCCAGCATTGCTGTGAGCTGTAGTATAGTTCACAGAGGTGGCTTGGATCCCATGTCCCTGTGGCTGTGGTGTAGGCCAGTAACTGAAGCTCCAATTCGACCCTTAGCCTGGGAACGTCCATTTGTCGCAGGTGCAGCCCAAATAAATAAATATTTATTTGTGTGAGGGGGAGAGCATAAAATGGTGTCCCTGGCTATCCTACAGTGTGAGAATTAAAGACAAACGTCTTTCTTTTTTTTTTCTTTGCATGTTGTCTGCTATGACTCTTCCTAATAATAGAAAAGCAGGAAAAAAAAATTTTAGAAGAATCTTGTGATTCTTAAGACTTTTGTCAAATGCTCTTTTAATCCAAAAGAACAAGAATAAAGCAATAGCTTAAAATAAGACAAGAAGATGTTATTAAATGACATCTGACGATTTATTAGGGCAAGGTCTAGTTTTTACTATTACCCCACCCTCTGGTGGGATCAATTCTAATTTAACCTGGTCTTGTTACTGAACACAAGTTTATGTTGGCCAAACAAACAGAAATGCTGGGGTTTGGAGCAGAGAAAGGTTTATTGCAGGGCCAAGCAAAGAGTACAGGCAGCTCATGCTCAAAGCCCCCAAGTCCCCTGATGGTTTGGGGGAGATGTTTTCTAGGCAAAATTCAGGAGGAGGGCTGTAGGGGGAGTGGCTTTCTTCTGATTGGTTGGTGGTGAGGTAACAGGGCGGGGCTCCAGTAATCTAGTGCCGAGCCTGAAGTTACCATCCTCCACCTGCGGAGGCCTCCGTTCCAGCAGAAGAATTCAAAGATATTGTTATGTGTATTCCTTCAGCAGAAACCTGGACCCTGCCCCAAGGCTGCACTGTTGTTTCCTGACTGTTTCTTGCTGGTTTCTACCTTCCTTCCATTTCCTGATTAGCAACTGTTTGTCTTGTTGTTGTTGTTTTTAAAATTTTGATTAGCAACTGTTTGAATCTGCCCTTGGGAACTAAGGGAAGGTCCAGGAGGCTTGAATAAAGCCTCTTTCCTACAAACAAGAAACAGCCAGACAGAAAGGCTTTTGTACCCAGCAGGGCTCTAAAGGGTCTGGCTCAGTTTCCATCTCAGGTGTCCACTGGGAAAAAAAAAAAGCACAACGTGAGAGTTGTGTGTTGTTTTATTTGGTGCAAAATGAAAACGATAGCCCGGGAGGCAGGATTTCTGATAGCTCTGAGCAACACTCCAAAGACGCGGAGGGAAGGACAGTCTATGTGTGATTTGATGAGGGGGGAATGGTCCCTGCAATCAAGCACACATTTTGCAGAAGGTCATTGCTAATTACAAGGAGCAGCTGTCACCATGAAGGGTTTTAGTGCTTTTCTAGATATGAGGAGATGCCAGAATTGGGTTCAAAGTCCACTCGGCAGCCAACATTTTGTCTGCTTTTTAAAATAAGCTATTTTCTTCTCCTCTAAAATGAGTCATATACCCATTGGTACAACAATCAAAAATGTTAAACAGGTAGCTGTGCATATAAAATAGTCATGAAGATGTTATGTTCTTACCTATTGATATAAATGGCCGCTGAACTTCATATAGTGTGGTTCACCATCACAGCTGTCTTTTGTTTCTTCAAATAAGCCATTTTCTTTCCTATTTATTTTTGGTTTGGGGTGATTTTAGAGAGGAGAATGGAGAAAAACACTCTTATGCTACCACTTTAAACATAAATATTGCATTATCTTTACAAACACAGAATAGTTGTTGGGTTTTGTTTTTGTTTTTATTTTTTTATTTTTTTTGTCCTTTTAGGGCCAGACCCATGGCATATGGAGGTTCCCAGGCTAGGGGTCAAATCACAGCTGTAGCCTCCGGCCTACGCCACAGCCACAGCCACAGCAATGCTAGACCTGAGCCACATCTGCGACCTACACCATAGTTCACAGCAATGCCGGATCCTTAACCCATTGAGTGAGGCCAGGGATTGAACCTGTGTCTTCATGGACACTAGTCAGATTCATTTCCGCTGCGTCACGACTAGAACTCCAGTTGTTGATTTTTAAAAGTATCATATAAAAAATAAAGCCCGGGGTGTTCCCACCGTGGCACAGCAGAAACGAATCTGACTAGTATCCATGAAGACACAGGTTCAATCCCTGGCCTTGCTCAGTGGGTTAAGGATCCAGCATTGCCATGAGCTGTGGTGTAGGTCGCAGATGTGGCTCAGGTCTAACATTGCTGTGGATGTGGCGTAGGCCAGTGGCTACAACTCCAATTGGACCCCTAGCCTGGGAACCTCCATATGCTGTGGGTGTGACCCTAAAAGGACAAAAGACAAATAAAATAAAGCATGAAATCTTGCATATCTTCAAGACGATTCATCTCTCTTTTTAAAAATGACAGGTTTCATCTTCACCATCCTTCAGGACTTTTGCACTGGCCATGGAGATAATTTTATACACATCATCCATGGTTAATGCGTTCTCTTCTTGTGAAAATCATAATGAGACAGGGAGGAAAGGAGCAGGACACGAAGGCTAGATAATAAAAAAGAGGCACAGATGTTGGGATGCAATAAAGACCAGCTGGGACCAACTGAGACCATGATGACTTTGAGACTAGTCAGATCATTGACTCTTAGCTCATTAGACTTTCACTGCAATACTAAAACTCTCTCCCTCCTACACCATGACAGTTTCAAGGAGGACCATAAAAGGCCAAAAAAGGGGGCAGTGGCCCAATTCCTGGGAATCCCCATCCTTCCCTGAAATAGCAGGAATGTTCCTCCCACCCATTCGCCTATGAAGCTACTTAACCCATAAAAACCCCGGGGCCGCAGAGTTCCTGTCGTGGCTCAGCAGAAATGAATCCAACCACGATCCATGAGGTTGCGGGTTCGATCCCTGGCCTGGCTCAGTGGGTTAAGGATCCGGCGTTGCTGTGAGCTGTGGTATAGGTCACAGATGTGGCTCAAATCCTGCATTGCTGTGGTTATGGCATAGGCTGGCAGCTATAGCTCCGATTTGACCCCTAGCCTGGGAACTTCTATATGCTGTAGGAGCGGCCCTAAAAAGAAAAAAAGAAAAAAACAAAACAAAACAAAACCATGACACCAGGGTCCCTCTCACTTTCTGGGGTGGTCTGCATTCTGCCTCTGGAGTGTGTGTCTCTCTAAATAAATTTGCTTTCCCTTTACTCTGGCTCACCCTTGAGTTCTTTCATGTACAAAGCCAAGTACCCTCCGTGGGCAGTCCATCCTAAGGACTCCTGCAGGTCCCAGGGTGCGACAGCTTCCTCTCCTGCAACATCAACATGTACAAATTATTAAAGAATGCTAGTCATGGGAGTTCCCATCGTGGCTCAGTGGTTAACGAATCTGACTAGGAACCATGAGGCTGTGGGTTCAGTCCCTGGCCTCACACAGTGGGTTAAGGATCCGGTGTTGGCGTGAGCTGTGGTGTAGTTCGCAGACGAGGCTCAGATCCCGCTTTGCTGTGGCTGTGGCATAGGCTGGCAGCTACAGCTCCCATTAGACCCGTAGCCTGGGAACCTCCATATGCCGCGGGAGTGGCCCAAGAAATGGCAAAAAGATAAAAAGACAAAAAAAAAAAAAAAAAAGGATGCTAGTCATACTTGACCATGTAATCAAGATGAAAAATAGGATTCAGGTATGAGAGCAAAGAGGTAACTTAAGCATGACCAGAGCTGTCAAAAGGAGACTATTTGAAAAAATAAAAGCAAGTTCTCCCCTGAAGATGTTGGGATACTCAAACTAGAAATTCTAGATTTTTCAGGAAAAAACCTCTCTCCCTCTTACAAATTACTATATTAATCTGAGATCCTCTTTTTTAAAAAGGAAATGTTTTCCTGAAATTATATCATACATACAGCTAGGTGCCTGAATCATAAGTTCAGTAGGATTTCACAAAAGGAGCCAACGCTTGGGAGTTCCCGTCGTGGCCCAGTGTTTAATAATCCAACTAGGAACCATGAGGACACAGGTTCAATCTCTGGCCCTGCTCGTTGGGTTAAGAATCTGGCGTTGCTGAGAGCTATGTTGCAGATTGGGCTCGGATCCCGAGTTGCTGTGGCTCTGGGGTAAGCCGGTGGTTACAGTTCCCATTAGACCCCTAGCCTGGGAACCTCCATATGCCGCGGGTGCGGCCCTAAAAAGACAAAAAAGAAAAGAAGCCGACACTTGTCATCCCCACCGAGATCAAGAAACAGTGCAGGACCAGCCCCTCAACCCCAACCCCAGCCCCTCCCCGAAGGCTCCGCGTGGGCCACTTCACAATTCTTGCTCTCTCACTGCAGAGCCCTCCAATATCCTAACTACTGATCATACCATG
This sequence comes from Sus scrofa, assembly GCF_054392235.1. NCBI lineage: Eukaryota > Metazoa > Chordata > Mammalia > Artiodactyla > Suidae > Sus > Sus scrofa. The sequence goes on from NC_139393.1 coordinate 74,223,045, forward strand.
TACTTTCTTTTCATGTTGGGCTTTTTTAATAGTATGTTGTGAGGAGTTCCCATCATGACTCAGTGATAAAGAACCCCACTAGTACCCCTGAGGATGTGGGTTCGATCCCTGGCCTTGCTCGGAGGGTTAAGAATCCAGCATGGCCATGAGCTGTAGTGTAGGTCACAGATGCGACTCAGATCCGGCGTTGCTGTGGCTGTGGGGTAGACCGGCAGGTGCAGCTCCAATTCAACCCCTAGCCTGGGAAAACTCCACGTGCCATGGGTGTCTTTAAAAAGACAAAAGACCAAAAAAAAATTCTGTTTGTGAGATTTAGCCACATAATTGTTTAGGGAAGTGCTTTTGTCATTTCCTTTCAGCTTAGCATTCTGTTGGGTGAGTATATCACAGTTGATTTCTCCTTTCCACCACGGATGGAAATTTGGATGTGATTTTTTTTTTTTTTTTTTTTTTTTTTTTTTTGTCTTTTTGCCATTTCTTGGGCTGCTCCCGCGGCATATGGAGGTTCCCAGGCTAGGGGTTGAATCGGAGCTGTAGCCACCGGCCTACGCCAGAGCCACAGCAACGCGGGATCCGAGCCGCGTCTGCAACCTACACCACAGCTCACGGCAACGCCGGATCGTTAACCCACTGAGCAAGGGCAGGGACCGAACCCGCAACCTCATGGTTCCTAGTCGGATTCGTTAACCACTGCGCCACAATGGGAACTCCTGGATGTGATCATTTAATGATGACCACAGATCTGCTGCTGTAGACATCATTTCACATGTCTTGCAGCGATTGTGTGGATAACTTCCTATTGTGTCCACACGGGAGCAAAGTTGTTGGATAATAAAGTCTATGTGCCCAGGTTTTAGTAGATACGACTTCAGTTTTCCAAAGTAGTTGTCCTGGGAGACGCTTCTGGAAGGATCTTATGCTTGAGGTGAATTTACATTAAGAACTTATGTATCAGGAATTCCCACTGTGGCTCAGTGGAAACAAACGCAAGTAGTATCTACAAGGATGCCGGTTCAATTCCTGGCCCCACTTGGGGGGTTAAGGATCCAGCGTTGCCGTGAGCTCTGGCATAGGTCACAGATGTGGCTCATATCTGACATGGCTGTGGCTGTGGCTGTGGTGGCAGCTGTAGCTCCCATTTGACCCCTAGCCTGGGACCTTCCATAGGCCGCATCTGTGGCCCTAAAGAATAATAATAGTCATAGTCATAGTAAAAGAATGTATGTATCCGCTATTCTGCCGGCCAGAAGAAACCAGACTGAAACGTAGAGGCTTCAGAACAGCTGCTTGGCTGCTGTGATTCATGATCCTGTAGATCCGCCATTTGGGTGGCTGAACCCACCTGCGTTTCTATCAGGATCACTCCTGTGGCTGCAGTACCCTGGCAGCTCAACGAGGGTCCATGGGATAAAATATCCTTGCCTGTGTCTTGGCAGAGCTATGTCTCCAGCAGGCCAGCTTGGGCCTTTCACCTAGGGCAGCATTTCAAAGGACAAGAGCTAAAGCTGTATCACGGCTCAAGTCCAAGGTTGGAAGCCATACATCCTCCCTTCGGCTCCATTCTGTAGGTCAAAGTAAGTCACAAGGGCCAGTCTACGTTCAACAGGGGGAAATGATAAACTCCACTTTTTGATGAGAAATCCAGTACAATATTTTGCCCACTATTTGGTCAACTTACCATCATATTCCACCTGACCACAATTATTTATTCTCCTCTCCCAGGGAAAATACGCTCACCCCGCCCCCAGGAACCCCACATGTCTCATTGAATTATGGCATCATGCTCAAAGTCGACCATCTACCACCTGTGTCAGGTCCAAATGAGGTTCCCTGGGTGTGTATCCTCAGGCGCAGCTCCTCTCATCTGGACACAGGCACAACAAAAAGGCAAGTTTTCCATCTGCCTATACAGCCAAAATAGATCAGGAAGGCAGAATAACTAGAGTTGCTACTCCTAATTAAGAGAGGAGGTTGCTGGAGTTCCCACTGTGGCTCAGTGGATTAAAGACCTGACTAGTATCCATGAGGATGCAGGTTCAATCCCGGGTCTCTTTCAGTGGGTTAAGGATCTGGTATTGACGTGAGCTGTGGTGTAGGTTGCAGATGCGGCTCAGATCTGGTGTTGCTGTGGCTGTGGTGTAGACTGACCTGGGAACTTTCATATGCAGCAGGTGCAGTCCTGAAAAGACAAAAAAAAAAAGAGAGAGAGAAAGAGGTTGGGAGGCACTCAGAAGTCACAGTTCTGTGGCAGTTCTGAATTACAGCTCAACACGTGATCAGCTGCCCCCACACCAGAAGTAGGGGAGGTTTCTTGGTCAGGGTCCATGGCTGCTCTCCGGGTATGGAACCATCCAATCCATTTTTCCAGAAGACACGTGGCTCCACCTTTTTCTTTTTCATCAGAAATGGCCCATGTGGCAGCTGAGGCGCTTTCTCAGTCTGCCTCCTTCCTACAGAGAGTTGGGACCCCAGAGGTTGTTTGTTCATTTTGAACTGTCTCTGTTCCTTTTAGTCTCAGTGGGCAAGGCTTTTGCCAGCAACACTCTGTTTAAAATTTTGTGGATTTCTTTGACTGATACAGGTCGACTCGATGGGACAAAAATCATACTTGCAATTAATTTTTAAGACAGGCCTCTTTCTATTTTGGGTCATAAGTCAGGCAGCAGCAGGACAATGCCCTTTTGTCTACTGAGAGCATCTAGCTGGCACTGCCTTAAATTGTTCAATGATCTTAAGTGTAACGTTACAGCCTTACGCTTTATTTGGAATTGGCCCCAGGCCTCATTTTATTTTGAGAATCTTATTTGCTGTGGACACTGGGGATAATAAACAATTTTATTTTCCAGCCCAGCAAATCTTAACTGCATTATATTTCCTCTAAATTCTGCTTGCAAGTTAAATAGTTGCATTTTGACCTCATCTGTCGCTTCTTATATCTTATCGTATGCATTTGGGACTAACAAACTGACCAGCCTTCTGCCTGGGGATTTCTTTAGCCAAATCCAAAGGATTGCTAGTAGTATTTTCTATCTTCCAAGTTATTACAGACAATACTTTTGCAAATTATTATGATACTACATAATGCCACTTGGTATTTGCCTGGATTGGTGGTGTAGTTTGCTCATTGCTTTTTTTTTTTTTTTTTTTTTTTTGCTTTTTAGGGCCATCTGAAGGTTCCCAGGCTAGGGGTCAAATCGGAGCTGTAGCAGCTGGCCTACACCACAGCCATAGCAACACTAGATCCAAGCCATGTCTGTGACCTACACCACAGCTCACGGCAACGCCAGATCCTTAACCCACTGAGAGAGGCCAGGGATTGAACCTGTATCCTCATGGATACTAGTCAGATTTGTTTCCTCTGAACCACGACAGGAACTCCCTCCTCACTGCTTTTCTAATCCCCATTAACAGTTGATTTGCCACTAATCCAGCCTCTACCCAAAGTTTTTCTCTGGATTCCCTGTTGCAGCTCAGCGGTAATGAACCTGACTAGCATCCTTGAGGATGTGGTTTTGATTCCTGGCCTCGATCAGTGGTTTAAGGATCTGGCATTGCCATGAGCTGCAGTGTAGGTCACAGCCACAGCTCCGATCTGGTGTTTCTGTGGCTGTGGTGTAAGCCAGCAACTACAGCTCTGATTCGACCCCAGGCTAGGAACTTCCATATGATGTGGGTATGGCCCTAAAAAGAGCAAAAAAAGTTTTTCTCATCACTATCTGCTCTTTTCTGGGGCAGAATTGTTTATTCAGCTGGTAATCTCAAGAAATAGGATAAGACTTCCCCAGGGACAAGGAGTAGGTTTGCTTACTGCTTGCTCTAAAAGCGGTGGATTCCCCAAGCTCAGTGTTTCTCCGCTGCATCTCAAACCCACTGCATAGGGAGCATTCATCTGGACCAGATCACATCATCCCCATAGGACTTAAGGACAAATATGCTGATGTGCATGCTGCTTGCTGTGCCATGAATAATGAAGTCCGATATCTCAGCCCCAGGAATCATCCTCTATTGCCAGCACTCTTGAAACAGTAACAGGCTCACTCACATATCAGCTTGTGAGTTGGCAAAAGTTAAATCCCAGCTCTAACAGTCTCCATCTCCAGAAGCCATTCTCAGTTTAATTTTCAATAAACCTTGAGTTAACATGACCAAAATCTGGCCATAACAGGAAAATTTTGTTGCTTTCCAAAGATAAAATTGGGAGCAAAAAAAAAAAAAAAAAAAAAAAAAAGGTTTTTTTCAAAGTTCAGAACTATATCAGAATGCAGAACTTGAAGCAAATCCTATTGACATCTCTGTGTCCATGTTACTCCATGTCCATTTATCAATCTAGTACCAGAAAAACTCTAACAACTGGCCAACTTCCAGTTTATGTAATTTCTAAACAAACATAAACATCTTTAACTCTTTGATTCCCAAATACATCTTCTTACAAAATAAAAAGCCAAAGGGAGAACAGGGACATTAGAAGGAAAGAAAGGATATATAACATTCTTACAAGAAAGACAAATACTGTATGGTTTCACTTAGATGTGGAATCTAAAAAAGTCAAATGCGTAGAAAAAGAGAGTCGGTGGGAGCTGCCAGGGGTCGGGCAAATGGGAGAAATGGGGAGATGATGGTTCAAGGGTATAAATTTCCGGTTATAAGATGAATAGATCTTTTTTAAAAATTGTATTGGAGTCAGAGGTCCCACTTAACCATGGGTCAAAAATCCCACTGCAGTGGCTCAGGTCATTGCAGAGGCATGGGTTTGATGCCCTGCCGGGGGTGGGGGGTTAAAGGATCTGGTGTTGCTGCAGCTGTGGTGTAGGTCACAGCTGTGGCTTAGATTCAATCCCTGGCCCAGGAACTTCCATACGCTGTGGTCCCAGCCATTAAAATTTTTTTTTAATTTTTATTGGCATACAGTTGATTTACAATGTTGTGTTAGTTTCAGGTGTACAGCCAAGTGACTCTGTTATGCATACATATTTATCCATTCTTTTCCACATTCTTTTCCCATATAGGTTATTACGGAATATTGAGTAGAGTTCCCTCTGCTATACACTAGGTCCTTGTTGGTTAAGGATGATTAGATTTTTTTTTTTCTGTCTTTTTTGTCTTTTGAGGGCTGCACTCTCGGCATATGGAGGTTCCCAGGCTAGGGGTCGAATCGGAGCTGTAGCCACCAGCCTACACCAGAGCCACAGCAATGCCGGATCAGAGCTGCGTCTGAGACCTACACCACAGTTCATGGCAACACCGGATCCTTAACCCACCGAGCGAGGCCAGGGATGGAACCCGTATCCTCATGGTTCCTAGTCAGATTTGTTTCTGCTGCATCACGACAGGAACACCAAAGATCTTAAGAATTAGATCTGAGGATCCAGTGTACAGCTTGATGACTCTAGTTAACAAAAATGCATTGTATATTTGAAACTTGCTCAGAGAGCAGCCTTAAGTGTTCTCACCACAGGGGCAAACAAAATAACCAGGTGAAGTGTTGGATGTGTGAACTAACTTCGTGTGGCAATCATTTCACTCTACATACATATATCAAGTCATCACCTTATAGGTCTTAAAACCTGCACAATGTTATATGTCAATTAGATCTCGATGAAGCTGAGGATGGGGGAGGGGGGATTCATACAGCACCTACCATATGCCAAGAAAATGTAAAAAGGTGTTTTGCTGACACCGATGTGAAACTTTATTGTAACTGTCGTTGTTTTAATTTTTCTAAGAAATAGTGCAGCTTTGTGACTAAGACCACAGGTTCTGGAACCAGACCACCCGGGTTCACAGCTTAGCTTCCGGTAATTAGCTCTGAAAAAAGGAGTAAGATGCTTAGCTTCTCCATGCCTTTGTGCCTCATCTGTAAAATGGGAATAATATTGGTTCCCACTTCACTGAGTTGATGAGTTATTTGAATTAAAAGAGCTAACGTATGGGAGTTCCCGTCGTGGCTCAGTAGAAGTGAATCTGACTGGCATCCATGGAGATGCAGGTTTGATCCCTTGGCCTCGCTCAGTGGTTAAGAATCCAGGGTTGCTGTGAATTGTGGTGTAGGTCACAGACATGGCTTGGATCTGGCGTTGCTATGGCTGTGGTGTAGGCCGGCAGCTGCACCGATTTGACCCCTAGCCTGGGAATCTCCATGTGCCATGGGTGTGGCCCTAAAAGACAAAAATTAATGAATAAATAAAGAGCTAACATATGCAAAGTGCTTTTCTCAGTGCTGTTTAATTTCAGTGGGCTGTATCTAGGTTAAAGACAGTAGGTGAGTGAGAATGAGGGAAAAAGATTGCCACACCGTGCAGGTACAAGAACAACAATTTGCAGGACACTCTTAAAATGTCCTGGGTTGCCTTGAATGCCTGAATTTCTGGAGTATCATAAATTGACTCCAGAATTTTTTTTTCCTTCTGCATCGTTCTAAAATAAAGGAATCTAATGTGTGGATCTCGGACTTCTGACCTCCAGAATTGTGACATGTTCCATTTTTGTTGTTCAAGCCCCTCAGTCTGTGGTGCCTTGTTGTGGCAGCTCTCGAAAATGAACACAAGATGCTAAGCCAGAGTTCCTCTATCTTTCCTGTCATTTTCTTTTCTTTTCTTTTTTTTAATTGAGGTACAGTTAATTTACAATGTCGTTAGTTTCAAGTGTACAGCAAAGTGATTCAGTTACACATATTTTTTTCAGATTCTTTTCCATTATAGGTTATTACAAGATATTAAGTTCCCTGTGTGTTTTCTTTTCTAACCAAAGTACGACATAGCTATGTCCTGCTGTTCAGCACAGGGAACTATATTCAATCACTTGCAATAGAACACGATAGAAGACAATTTGAGAAAAAGAATATATATAGGTATGTGTGTATAACTGAGTCGCTTTGCTGTATAGCAGAAATTGACAGAATGATGTAAATCAACTATACTGTAATAAATTTTTTTTTTAAAAAAAGGCATAGCACCAAAATGCATGTGACTTCCTGTCCCCCCACCTCCATCCCAGTGCACCCAAGAGAGCCCTTTAAAGGCCTCTAATTTCCACTTTTTAAAAATCCTTCCCAACTGCCTGGAAAAGAGGTCCTGGGTTTCTCATTTTTCCTCAGATTATTCTGATATGTATATTCCCCTTTGCATGAGATGCCTAGGGCACACGTGTGTAATGAATGATTTTTCCTGTGTTTGAACTACTCTGTATCAGTCTGCTTTGGAAAGAGGTTTGGTTTTTGGAAGCCTGTTTTACCTGGAGGTGCTGTGTTCAAGTGGAAATAGCACCGGCTTCACACTCAGGCACATCTGATTCCTTGCGCTACCTGCGACTAGCCTGGGGACTTTAGTGCCTTGCTCGTGGTTGCCCCACTTTTAAAAATGGATGTAAGCAGGAGTTTCTGTCGTGGCTCAGCGGAAATGGATCTGACTAGTATCCATGAGGATGCAGGTTCCATCTCTGGCCTTGTTCAGTGGGCTAAGGATCCGGCATTGCTGTGAGCTGTGGTCTAGATCTCAGATGCAGCTCGGATCCCAAGTTGCTGTGGCTGTGGTGTAGGAGAGCAGCTATAGCTCCCATTTGACCCCTAGCCTGGGAACCTTCATATGCCACAGGTGTGGCCCTAAAAAGACTGAAAAAAAAATTAATGGCAATACCAAATGCTGGTAAGGATGGAGAGAATCTGGATTCTCACACATTCCCAATGGGAATGGAAAATGGAAAAAGCCACCCTGGAAAACACTGCCAGCTTCTTGCAAAATGAAACATACCACACAAGCTAGCAATTGTACTCCTGGGCATTATCCCAGGAAAGTGAAAATCTATGTTCATATAAAAACCTATACACAAGTGTACACAGCAACTTTCTCTGTAATAGCAAAAAATTGAACCTAGTGAATGGCTGACAAACTCTGGTACATGCATAAAGCAGAACACCACTAGGCAATAAAAAGGAAGAAACTATTGACATGTTAAACAACGTGGGTAGATCTCAAAGATATTATGCTGATTAGAAAAAGCCAACCTCAAAAAGTTATATGTGGTATAATTCCATTGATGTAACATTCTCAAAATGATGAAATTATAGGGATAAAAAATAGATTTGTGGTTGCAAGCACCTATGGATCGTGGGGAGAGGATATGGGAGGTGACTATACAGTGAACACACAAGGGGGATCTTTGTGACAATTCTGCATGGTGGTGTTGGTGATGGGGTCTCGAAACTACACATGTGATAAATGACGTAGAACTATATACTTGACCTAGAGCTATATATGTGCATTGTACCAATTTCAACTTGTACTATAATTATTTAAGAGGTGACCATTAAGTGAAAGCTATTTAGGATCTTCTGTACTATCTTTGTATCTTTGCATCTTCCTGTGAATCTATAGCATACATATTTTGGAATTCTAAAGTAGCCCCCACCTAAGTCAGAAGATAGGACAGGGCCCTCCAGAAGTCCCCTCCCCTGTAACCTCTTTCCCACTCATAACCATCTGTATCGACCCTGTGACAGTCACTTCTTGCTATCTGTACATCTACACACACCTCCCTAAAGAGGCAGTCTATTTTTACCTATCTTAAATACAAAGGGAAGCAATCATATGGAATCTGTATTTTTCCACTCAAAATCATGTTTGTGAGTTTCATCCATAATGTATGTGGCTGTAGCCCCATATTCTTCTTTTTTCTTTTCTTTTTAGAGCCACACCTATGGCATGTGGAAGGTCCAATCACAGCCACGGCAACGAGGGATCCAAGCTGCACCTGCAACCTATGCCACAGCTTGCAGCAACACTGGTTCCTTAACCCACTGAGCAAGGCCATGAATCAAACCTGCATCCTCATGGATACTTGTCAGGTTCTTAACCCACTGAGCCTCAACGGGAACTCCACAATTTTCAAAAATTATTTTTAAGGTCTACAGGCTCAACATTCCCCCAAATAAGGCTAAGGATAGTAGGGAGGAAATAAGTCTGTACCAGTTTGTGAGGAAGAGATGTAGTGATTCAAGGTTTAGGGGGTCAAGGGTGGAAAACTATGACCTCTTCTGGGGCAGCACAGTTGATCACGTGAACACAATATGAGCTCATTGAACAACTAAGAATGAATGACGGAGCTTTTCTTTTTTCAAAACCAGAAGACATTTACATCATTCATCTTCAACATGCTTGTCACCATCTCACATAGTTTTAAAAGAAACGTGGGGAAGCCTTCATTAAAACCTTGAAGGATCTGAAGCTACTGTTAATGCAAGAAAGACCCCATATCTAAGAAATCATTAGAAACTTTACCTTTTTTTTTTTTTTTTTTTGCTTTTTAGGGCTGCACTTGGGGCATATAGAAGTTCCCAGGCTATGGAGTTCCCATCGTGGCAGAGCGGTGGAAACGAATCTGACTAGGAATCATGAGGTTGGGGGTTCAATCCCTGGCCTTGCTCAGTGGGTTAAGATCCGGTGTTGCATGAGCTGTGGTGTGGGTTGCAGATGCAACTCAATCTAATGTTGTGGTGGTTGTGGTGTCGGCTGGCAGCTGCAGCTCCCATTGAACCCCTAGCCTGGAAACCTCCATTCGCCACTTGTGCAACCATAAAAAAGCAAAAAAAAAAAAAAGAAGAAGAAGAAGAAGAAGTTCCCAGGCTAGGGGTCAAATCAGAGCTGCACCTGCCAGCCGACACCACAGCCAGAGCAACTTGGGATCTGAGTCGCATCTGGGACCTATACCACAGTTCACAGCAACACTAGACCCTTAACCCACTGAGCAAGGCCAGGGATTAAACCCACATCCTCAAGAACACTATGCTGTGTCTTAACCTGCTGAGCCACAACGGGAACACTCTACCTGATTTTCTAGCCTACTCTTATCCACCATCATGCTTCCTACTCAACTACTTTTCCACATGTGCACCTGTCGACAAGAAATCAATAGATACTCCCTGGAATCCTGTCTTTGGTTTAAGTTTGAAATGCCCAAAGGTCAGCCAGGGCAGCCAAGGCCAGCCAAAAACTGGTCAGTCTCCCAGGGGCTGGGGAGGAATGGCTGGGATTCATGCCTTTAATATGTTATGCATATGTCTTACAATCACCTGATAATCATTAATTAATTTTTGATTCTTTTTTTTCTTTTTTTGTATTTTTAGGGCTGCACCCATAGCATATGGAAGTTCCCAGGCTAGGGATCAAATCGGAGCTGCTGCTGCCAGCCACAGCCACAGCCACAGCAACGTGGCATCTGCGGCTCACCTGTGATCTACACCACAGCTCATGGCAACACCGAATCCTTAGCCCCCTGAGCGAGGCCAGGGAGTGAACCCATGTCCTCATGGATACTAGTTGGGTTCGTTACCTCTGAGCCACGATGGGAACTCCATAATCATTGATTCTTAATCTGAGTAATATCTGGTTTTGGAGTCTTGGTGGGATCCTTAAGCAAAATGCCCTGAGGACGCCTCACTGCCATGACACCTGTCCATGAGCTGAAACAGCAGAACAAACAACAAGTGACGAAAGTATAGACAAAGAAGCAGGGAATGGTGCCAGAGAGATCCCGAAAGGGCCTCGACTTCACATTTTACCAAGAAAGAAATGTGACCTCTACAAAGGGATCTGCATATGTCTTAAGAAACAATTGTATAACTGAAGTTTGGTTTTTATTAATTATTGATGAACATTAAGAAACAGAATGATGAAATACTCAATGTCATGAACCTGGGTTGTTCAAATTCAGAACAATCGAAGCCAAACTTGATAAAGTGATGTCCCACATAAGAACTTAAACCATAGGAGTTCCCGTCGTGGCGCAGTGGTTAGCGAATCCGACTAGGAACCATGAGGTTGCGGGTTCGATCCCTGCCCTTGCTCAGTGGGTTAAGGATCCAGCATTGCCATGAGCTGTGGTGTACGTTGCAGACACGGCTCGGATCCCGAGTTGCTGTGGCTCTGGTGTAGGCAGGCAGCTACAGCTCTGATTCAACCCCTAGCCTGGGAACCTCCATATGCCACGGGAGTGGCCCTAGAAAAGGCAAAACAAACAAACAAACAAAAAAAAAACTTTAACCATAGACCAAAATGCCATAAACTTATTGAATAGAGAATTTTCTGTCGCTTCTGTATAAATTTATATTTGTCTATTTGAGAGATCAGCTTCTCTTTTCAGGATTAAGTGGTAGAAGACAATTAAAACCCTAGGTAAAGAAACTGAAGAGGTGAGAACTCAAGCTGGTGATACAGTTGGGGTCTGAGTGGCCCTCAACAGCAAATGAGTTGTGAGTCCTGCAACACCAGAGCTCCGGGTCTCTTGCGTGGCTTTGGGGACAGCTGGGTCAGTTGACAATCTGTGAATGGCGGGATGGCCTGGAAAGCGTGTATGGTAGGCGGGTTGAAGAGGGCCGGCAGCCTGGCACTGCTCACCTGCAGCGGGTCACAATCGCCGTCAGACGTCTCCATGGTGACATCTCTGAGCCATGAGGTCGGAACTGTGGGATTTAGGACGTCCCATGCCTGGAGCAACCATAGCGCTGAGAACAGCTTTGACTACGGTAAGTAATCCCCGGACCTGAGATTTAGATGAAAAAAATGTAGGAACTTAATCCACCCTGGGGGACCAATCAGGGTGATTCTGGAGGGTAAGTCTTTCTATGTGAGATCCTGGAGGTCCTTTTGGCCCTCGCATCATCTGGCGTCCCCACAGTGGTATCACCAAGGGGGGAGAAGGCCAGAAAAAGTGATTCTGAGAACAGAAGAAGGAAAGATGGAGAAACCCAGGACCACAAGTCGTCCCTTGATACTGTGTCTTAAATTAGCTGGTGACTGCCACTGTGTATTTAAGGATTCATCCCTTGATTAGAGTTGCCCCAAGGACTATAGATTATTGTCCTAATGATCTGTGTCGCCATCCTGAACCAGAAATGAGTTTTTATTTTATTTAGGTGGTTCCGGGGAGAAACTCTTTCCAGGACCCATGCACGGGCACAGCTGTTCTCCCTGATTAGGACCCTTGCAGCACCCAGGTAAGCCTAAAAGTCTCCGGCATATCTTGCTCTGTCGCCAACCACTGCTAATCGCGTTCTTTCCTTTATAACAAAAAGCTCCTACTATTTTATTTATTTATTTAGTCTTCTGGGGGTCACATCTGTGGCATCTGGAAGTTCCCAGCCTAGGGGTCAAATCAGAGCTACAGCCACCAGCCTACACCACAGCCACAGCAACGCAGGATCTGAGCTGGCAATGCTGTTATTATATAAAGTCTGATTTAGACTTTGCTAAACAGTTTTGTTCCCTTGTTCCGTCACTTGGGTTTACATGGGTATATGTTGCAACCTCCATAATACTAGTACGAGACAGCTTTGTGCCAGGCATGGTGTTAGCCTCTTCGTAGAGTGAGACTTCTAGAACACAGTTAAGAACCCCTAAATGGCAAGTCGGGTGCCATTGAACCTGAGTGGCAAAACAGTTGTCATAAAGCTTATGCATGGGACTCTATGGAAAATATACTCAGCACTCCCTATTTAGTGTACTTTTTTTTTTTTTTTTTTTTTTTTTTTGGACCGTGCCTATGGCATGTCAGTATTCACTGGCCAGGGATGGAGCCCTTGCCATTATCAGTGACCTGGGCCACTGCAGTGACAACACTGGATCCTTAACCTGCTATGCCACAGGAGAACTCATCTACCATTTCACATACTTGGTTATCTGGTTTCCAAAACACATAGCAAACCAGATGATGAGGGCAGCCGGCCAGTAGAGACAGCTGTCATTTTCTGGTAGCACCTATAATAAGTGGTAGCTGACTAATGGGAACAATGAAAATAAGGAAAAAGGAGTTCCTGTTGTGGGTCAGTGGAAATGAATATGATTAGCATCCAGGAGGACGAAGGTTCAATCCCTGGCCTCGATCAGGAGGTTAAGGATCGATCAGGTGTTGCCGGGAGCTGTGGTGTAGGCGGCAGACAAGGATCGGATCTGGTGTTGCTGTGGCTGTGGCGTAGACCAGAGACTACAGCTCCTATTCAACCCCTAGCCTGGGAATCTCCATATGTCGTGGGTGTGGCCCTAAAAAAGCCAAAAAGAAAAGAAAGAAAGAAAAGCAGGAAAAAGAAAAAAAAAAAAAAACCTTCTAAAAAGGCAAATAGAAGACCTTAAATCCCAGAGATAGTGAACAATTTTGTTTCAGGACAAGCAATTCTGGGAATTCCCATCATGACTCTGTGGAAATCTGACTCGTATCCATGAGGATGCAGCTTCCATCCCTGGCCTTGCTCAATGGGTCAGGGATCCAGTGTTGCCTTGAGTTGAGATGTAGGTTGCAGACACGGCTCAGATCTGGCATTGCTGTGGCTGTGGTGTAGGCCAGCAGCTATAGCTCCAATTCAGCCCCTAGCCTGGGAACTTCCATTTGTGCTGGGTGTGGCCCTAGAAAGGAAAAAAAAATGGAATATTTATATAACCACACAAGCGTTTTTAAAAATTTAACTCTAGGGTTTTTTTTTTTTCCTTTTTTTTTTTTCAGCAAAGTGAATCAGGCATGTACATATATCCATTCTTTTTTCCTTTTCATATTCTTTTCCCATATAGGTTATTACACAATATTGAGTAGATTTCCCTGTGCTACACAATAGGTCCTTGTTACTTATCTATAACACAAGCATTTTTATAACACGATTCCAGTAATACTATATATGGCGGATAAAACTTAAAACACATTCTTGCTTTTCCCATTCTCTTTCCTGTTAGTTAAAAGTGGTTGGATTATTACTGTTGATGATCAAGCCAAAACTTAAGCATAAGAAAAAAAAATTTTTTTTGTCTTTTTTAGGGCCACACCTGCTGCATATGGAGGTTCCCAGGCTAGAGGTCAAATCAGGGCCGTAGCTGCTGGCCTACACCACAGCCATAGCAATGCCAGATCCTAACCCACTGAGCGAGGCCAGGGATCGAACCTGTGTCCTCACAGATGCCAGTCAGATTTGTTTCCGCTGAGCCACAGTGGGAACTCCGAGCATAAGCAAAAGTTTGATAAGAGCTTAGATTGAGATGGGAAGAGAACAGCATTTGACATCTTAGTCAAATTATCTGTCACTTAGTCACTTGATCTGATTTCTTTAACCAGTGATTTTAATTACATTTTTTAAATGATTTTTATTTTTCCCATTATAGTTGGTTTACAATGTTCTGTCGATTTTCTACTGCACAGCAAAGTGACCCAGTCACACATACATATATACATTCTTTTTCTCACATTATCCTGCATCATAAGTGACTAGATAAAGTTCCCAGTGCTATCCGGCAGGATCTCATTGCTTATCCATTCCGATTTTAATTATATTTTAATTGTTAAGGCATGTGTTTTAAATGAGAAGTGGAGAGGTAGGTAAGATTGAAAGAAGGCTAGACGGTTGACGATTTAGAGGAAATAGCCCCAAGAAAACATTACTTTTCCTGAAATATGAAAAGTAAAAATGATCTCAAATACAAGGCTGTGCAATTGACCTTTTCTTTAACATTCGTGCCTACTTGCTCTTCCAACTATCTTTATATTCATTAGTGGATTCTAGCTGTTAAAGAAGCCCTTGCCACCAGAGAGCAAAAGGGAATGAGATTTAAGGTGACATGTTCAATGTGTCAATTCCCTCTTAGGATTATATTTGAATTGTGTATGAATCTGAAACTTCCTCTGCCTGACGTCTGGTGTTGGGGTGTCTCGGGGCTGTGTCCGTGGCCCACTTCTCTCCTTGCCAGGCCATGTCATCCACTTCCCTAGCTTTAAGTGCCATGATCGTGGTGACTGATGTTGATATTTCCAGCCCTGACCTCTTTCTGATCTCCTGGCCCCTCTAGCCAACTACTTGCCGGACCTGGTCACTTGGATGCCCAGTGGCATCTCTAACTTACCATGAAAAACCCAACTGTTGTTTTCTTCTCTTACCCCAAATACATCCGCATCTTCATGGCATGACCAGTGCTCAGACTCCAAAAATAGGCATCCTTGACTCCTCCATCTCACTCCCACCAGAGAAGGAGGCTCCACTATGAAGCTCATGAAGCTTAAGCTGCCTCACTTTTCACTTGCACAGAATCCTTGCAAGGCATCACATTTGGGGTCCAGATTTTAATTTTTTCTTACAGAGAGCCCTCAAATTGTGTAAGTTTCAGGTCCCACAAAACTTGAGTTGGCCTCTGCACGCTTCATTATGCTCTATTTCCAAAAGTGTCTAAATCTGACCATTTCCAACCCAGGTCAGCACTGTGATCCAAGCCATCATGCTCTCTGACCTCAAGTACCACAGTGACCTCCTAATGCTCCCCAGCTTCCTCACTTTCCTCCTACAGTCTATTTCCCATAGAGCAGCCAGAACGATCTTTGGTTTTCAGGTCATAGCCCTTTCTTAACCCACTGGCTTCTCACACGCCCTTAGGACATCTGGTCCCTGTTTATCTTCCAGCCTCTTTCCTCACCACGTACTGCCCTCCAGCTACCCGCTTCTTTCCTCGCTGGAATACATCACTCATTTTTCCCTTGGGGCTTTTGTACTTGATGTTTCCTCTGTTTGGGGGAAGTTCTCCTATTTCTTGTCTCCTAATCATTCAGGTCTCAGCTCAAACATCACCTCCCCTCAAAAGACTCTTCCTAAAGTATCACCCAACTCCCGTCCCGTCATCTTGATCCCATTATCCTCTTCTTTCCACTTGTCTCTGTATGAAATTACCTACTCAGTGTACTGCACTGTCTAGCTTCTTTCAGAAGATTATCAACTCCACGAAGGTCCAAGTGCTCATGACTGAATCCCCACAGCCTGGTACTTCCACTGCAGGGACGAAGCCTGATAAATATGTGCTTAAAAATGAATATATGAAATTTATTTGTTAAATAAACACTAATAAAACATAGCATGAAACAGTACTACACATTGTACTACATATAAAATAGAAGAATATGAACTATCATGAAGGTTTCTGCTTTCTTTCTCATTATCTGTGGATTGTTAAAAATCCGTCCTGCCAGTAGATGCAAACTTGAGATGCGGATTGATGTCACAATTCATATTACACTGTATATGTCATCATAATGCATGAGGTAAAATGCATGTGTGTTATG
This sequence comes from Sus scrofa, assembly GCF_054392235.1. Taxonomy (NCBI): domain Eukaryota; kingdom Metazoa; phylum Chordata; class Mammalia; order Artiodactyla; family Suidae; genus Sus; species Sus scrofa. Next base: position 74,239,116 of record NC_139393.1, read on the forward strand.
CCCAAAATGTAAGGTATATAAATAGCAAATAGATGGAGAGGATGATGTATAGACTAAATCATATCTCAATCTCCCCTTTCCTTCTCCTCCCAGATAATGGTTTAGGAATGCTCCGAAGTTTTGAGGGCTATGAATGTTATCATCCATGTATTCTGTATTTTTTTTTTCAGGGCCACATCTGTAGCAATATGGACATTCCCAGGCTACGGGTTGAATAGGAGCTGTAGCCTCTGTAGCCGCCAGCCTACACCAAAGCCACAGCAACGTGGGATCTGAGCTGCATCTGCAACCTACACCACAGCTCATGGCAATGCTGGATCCTTAACCCACTGAGTGAGGCAGGGATTGAACCCATGTCCTCAAGGATACTAGTCCAATTCTTAACTTGCTGAGCCACAACAGGAACTCCCATCCATGTATTCTGAATGGAGCAAAGTATATTGTGAAAATAGAAAAAAAAAAAATCAGTACTTGAGATCTGGGTCAATTTTCTTCAGATTTATAAAGAAAAGCATTTAAAAAAAAATATCAGCTTTGTTGTGCTATAATTCACATACCAAAAAAGTTCACTATTTTAATGTGTACAATTGATGTTTAGTGTGTATGTGTATATATATATTTATTTATGTATTTATTTTTGCTTTTTAGGGCCACACCCACGGCATATGGACGTTCCCAGGCTAGAGGTCTAATCAGAGCTACAGTTGTTGGCCTACACCACAGCCACAGCAACTCCGGATCTGAGCCGCATCTGTGACCTACACCACAGCTCATGGCAACGCCGGATCCTTAACCCACTGCGCAAGGCCAGGGATTGAACCCACAACCTCATGGTTCCTAGTCGGATTTGTTTCCACTGAGCCATGACGGGAACTCCTGAATGTTTAGTATATTAACAAGAGTTGTACATCCATCACCGCCATCACCTTCCAGGCTATTTCATCCCCCCAAAGAAACTCCATATCCATTAGCAGTCACTCCACATCCCCTCCCCTCCTCTGCTGCCCCTCCTCTAGGCTCCTGGCAACCACTAATCTACTTTCTGTCTCTCTGGATTTGCGGGTTCTGGACATTTGACCAAAAAAAATACATGACTTTTTATGTCGGGTACTTAAAATAGTTTTAAGGTTCATCCATGTTGTACTATGCATCAGTACTTCATTTCTTTATATGGCCAGATAACATCCCATTGTGCAGATGAACCACACTTCATCTCTTCATCAGTTGTGGACATTCGGACTGTTAATCATTTGGGGCTATCATGAACAATGTTACTATGACCATTTAAGTACAAGTTTTGTGTAGACATGTGCTTCCATTTCTCTTAAGCATAAGCTTAGAAGTAGAATTGCTGAGTCATGTGGGAACTCGTTTGAAGCACTGCCAGATTGTTTTCCAAAATGACTGCACCATTTCACATTCCCATCAACAGTGTATGAGGTTCTAGTTTTTCCACCAACCTCTTCACCAAAACTTGCTTTTTTTTTTTATTATAGCCATCCTAGTGGACATAGGTGGTATCTCTTTGTGATTTCAATTAACATTTCTGTAATATCTAATGATGTTGAGCATCTTTAATGTACTTAACTGTTTGTATTCCTATATCTTCTTTGGGGAAGTACCTATTCAAAGGTTTTGCCCATTTTTTTATTTTTATTTTTTGCTAATGAATCATGACAGTTCTTTATATATTCTGATTCAAGTTACTTGTTAGATATAAGATTTGCAAACATTTTCTCCCATTTTATCAATTGTGATTTCTCTTTCTTTCTTTCTTTTCCCTTGGCTGCACCCACAGCATGTGGAACTTACAAGGCCGGGGATCAAACCCAGGCCACAACAGTGACCCAAGACTTCAGTAACAACACCAGAATCTTAAGTCACTGTACCACAAGAAAACGCCTATCTTTTCATTTTCTTGATGGTTTCTTTCAAATCACAAAAGTTTTTTAGTTTTGATGAAGTTAATTTTTTTTCCTTTGTCTTTTATAATTTTGGTGTCACATCTAAGAAATCAATGCTTAATCCAAGGCCATAAAGATTTGATATTACGTTTCCTTCCAAGAATGTTGTAGTTTTAGTTCCCACATTTTGGTCTATGCTTCATTTTGAGGTTTGTTTATAGTGTAAGGTAGCAGTTCAACTTCATTCTTTTGCATGTGGATGTCCAGTTATACCAGCAACATTTATAAAAATACTCTTCTTGAAGTTCCCATTGTGGCTCAGTAGTAACAAACCTAATATCCATGAGGATGCAGGTTCGATCCCTCGCCTTGCTCAGTGGGTTAAGGATCTGGCATTGCAGTGAGGTGCGGTGTAGGTCGCAGATGCAGCTCGAATCACATGTTGCTGTGGCTGTGGTGTAGACCAGCCCTGATTCAACCCCCAGCCTGGGAACTTCCATATATGCAGGTGTAGCTCTAAGGGAAAAAAAAGACTATTCTTTCACACCGAATGGTCTTGGTACCTCTATTCATCAGCATTCTCCAGAGAAACAGAAGCAATAGTATATATTCTAGAGAGATTTATTTTAAGGAATTAGCTAACATGATTGTAGGGCCTGGGATGTCTGAAATCTGTAGGGTGGGGAAACAAGTGGAGATTCAGATAGAAGTTGATTTGCAGTTTGGAGTCTGAAATTTGCAGAGCAAGCCAGCAGGTTTTTCCATGTTGCTGTCTTGATGCAAAATTGCTCCTTCCCCTAGAAACCTCAGTCTTTGCTGTCAAGGCCTTGAATGAGATCCCCTTATGGAGGGGAATTTGCTTTATTTATATTGACTACTTGTAAGTGTTACATGCAAGACACCTTCACAGCACCATCTAGGCTAGGGTTTGACCAAACACCTGGGCACCATAGCTTAGTCAGGTTGAAACATTAAAAAACCATCATGGCACCCTTGTGAAAAACCACTTGGCCACAACTGGTCTGTTTCTAGATTCTCCATTCAATTCATTGATCTATATGTCTATCCTTATGCCAGTCCATAGTGTTTTGATCATTGTCGCTTTATAGTGATCTTTAAAATCAGTGGGTGAGTCTTTCATCTTTTTGTTCAAGAGTGTCTTGGCTATTTGTAGTTGCTTGCAGCTCATGTGAATTTTAGAATCAGCTTGTCCATTTCTCGGGAAAAAAGTTGAAGTTATGATAGATATTGCTTTAAATCTACAGACAAATTTGGAGAGTATTGCCACCTTAATATTAAGTCTACCAATTCATGCACAAAGAATATCTTTCCATTTATTTCATAAATCTTCATAAATTTAGCTGTGTTTCATGATTTCCAGCTTACAAGTCTTACACTTATTTTGTTAAATTTGTTCCTGAGTATTGTATTATTTTTTGACACTGTTAAAAATAGGATTTCCTTAATTTCATTTTTTGATTGGTCATTTCTTTTTTATTTTTTAGGGCTGCACCCATGGCATATGGCGTTTCCAAGGCTAGGGGTCAAATCAGAGCTGTAGCTGCTGGCCTACGCCCCAGCCACAGCAATGCCAGATCTGAGCTTTGTCTGTGACCTACGCCACAGCTCACGGCAATGCTGGATCCTTAACCCACTGAGCGAGGCCAGGGATCAAACCCACATCCTCATGGATACAAGTCAGATTAGTTTCCCCTGAGCCATAACAGGAACTCCCCAATTGATCATTTCTAATGTATAGAAATATAACTGATTTTTGCATATTGATTTTGTGTCCTGCAACATTGCTGAATTCATGTATTTGTTCTAATAGCATTTTTTGTAGATTGATCAGGATTTTTTTCTATACAAGATCATGTCATCTGTGAATCTCCAGTACAATGTTGAAGAGAAATGGTGAGAATAGACATTATTCTTGTCTTATTCTTGATCTCATTGAGAAAGCATTCTTCCCTACCACCACCGCCACTCCCAGTTTGTATATTAGCTGTAGGTTTCTCCTAGATGGCTTTTATCAGTTTGAGGAAGTTTCCTTCTATTCCTAGTTTGTTGAGTGTTTTTACCATGAAAGGGGATTGGATTCTCTCAAAGATCAGTTGAGAGGATTATGTGCTCTTTATACTTTATTAATATATTGCATCGATTGATTTTCCTCTATTATACCAAGCGGGCATTCCTAGGATAAATTCAACATGGTCATTATATATAATCTTTTTTATATGTTGCTAGATTCATTTCGCTTATATTTTGTTGAGAATGTTTGCATCAATATTTAAATTGGTAAGAAGTTTTCTTGAGCTGTCTTTCTTTGGTTTTGGTAATAGGTTAACACTGTTCTCATAGAATGAGGAAGTGTTCACTGCTTCTATTTTTTTGCAAGAGTTTAAGAAGGATTGGTGCTGGAGTTCCATAGTGGCTCAGTAGGTTATGGATCCAGTGTTGTCACCGCAGTGGCCCAGGTCGCTCCCATGGTACGGGTTTGATCCCTGGCCCAGGAACTTCCATGTGCTTCAGGCTCAAAAAAAAAAAAACCTAAGTGTTAATTCTTCTTTGAATGTTTGGTAGAATTCACCAATGAGGTCATCTGGTCTTAGAATTTTGATTATGAGGAGTTTTTTTTAAATTACTAATTCAATCTCTTGTTAGAGGTCTATTCAGATTTTCTATTTCTTCCTGAATTCACTTTGGAAATTGTGACTTTCTAGGAATTTTCTCACCTCATTGGGTTATCTAATTTCTTGTCCTACAATTGTTGATAGTATGCCTTTATAATTCTTTTTATTTCTGAAAGTTTGGTACTGATGTTCTCTTTTTTCTTGTTCAATCTAGCCTAAAGTTTGTCAATTTTATTGATCTTTTCAAAGAAATAACTTTTTTCTACATTCTTTTTCTCTATTTCATTTATTTTCTTATCTTTTTTATTTCTTCTGCTTGCTTTGGGTTTAGTTTGCCCTTTTTCTAGTTTCTAGGAAACTAGGTTAGATTACTGATGTGAGATCTCTCTTCCTTTTTAATGAATATGTTTATGGCTCCAAATGACCCTATGAGAGCTGCTTTCACTGCATCCCAGAGGTTTTGGTATCTTGTATTTTTATTTTCATTCATCTCAGTATTTCCTAATTTCTCTTATGATTTCTCCTTCAAGCTATTTATTATCTAGGACTGTGATGATTGCTTTCTACTTACTTGTGAATTTCCCTTTGTTCCTGATTTCTAATTTCCTTTTACTGTGGAAGGAGAACACACTTTGTATGCTTCCAATCCTTTTAAACCTACTGAGGCTTGTTTTATGGTCTAGCATATGATGTATCCTGGAAAATCTTCCCTATGTACCTGCGAAGAATGTGTATTCTGCTTTTTTTGGATGGAGTGGCCCATAGATGGATGTCGTTAGGTCTAGTTAGTGTACAGTGTTCTTCAAGTCTTCCGTTTATTTTATTTATTTATTTTTTTATTTTTGTCTTTTTTCCTTTTCTAGGGCCACTTCCCGAGGCATATGGAGGTTCCCAGGCTAGGGGTCTAATCGGAGCTGTAGCCACCAGCCTACGCCACAGCCACAGCAACGTGGGATCCAAGCTGCATCTGCAGCCTACACCAGAGCTCACAGCAACGCCGGATCCTTAACCCACTGAGCAAGGCCAGGAATCGAACCCGAAACCTCATGGTTCCTAGTCGGATTTGTTAACCACTGATCCACGACAGGAACTCCCAGTATATTTTTATCTCAGGTATTAAAATGCAACAAGTGATGGATTTTAGATCCATTTACCACATTTAAATGAAAATAATCAACATCAAAATAATAAGTGGAGTTCCCTGGTTTCCTACTGGTTAAGGATTTGGCATTGTCACTGCTGTGTCTCAGGTTCGAGCCCTGGCCTGGGAACTTCTGCTTGCCCTGGGCCTGACCATAATAAAATAATAATAATAATAATAATAATAATAATAATAACAACAACAACGGTATTCTTCCTTCTCCCATCTCTTAATCAGACCTTGTTTTAGCCTATAAGGATATATTCCATAGGATAAAATCTAGAATCTTACATTCTAAAGGTTCATAAATCTGTCTAATGTCAAACCAGCAGGGAAAAGAAATTCCTAAGCAAGGAACACTGCTCAGAAAATACTGTACCATGTCTCCAAACCCCTGAGAATCAAGTCGGAAAACTGGAAGCAACGGAAACTATAAGGTAATTGATTTTTCCCTTGGTGACAAGTCACTTCCTAAATCTAAATGAAAAATTATGTAGGACACCTGTGTTTAGCTAGTTGGTTATTTTATCCTCTAGGAAAATACTGCCCAGTAGAAATAAATTGTGAATCACAAATGCGAATCACATATGTAAAATTTAAAGTTTCTAGTAGCCACATATTAAAAAAAAAAAAAAGCAGGAGAGTTCCCACTGTGGCATACTGGGTTAACTGGCATTGTCTCTGAGGCAGGGAGGGTTTGATCTCTGGTCTGGCACAGTGGGTTGGGGATTGAGCTTTGCTGAAGCTGTGACATAGATTGTAGCAGCAGATTGGATTTGTTCCTGAGCCTGAGAGCTTCCATATGCCACGGGCATGGCCAAAAAAGAAAGCAGCCAAATTTATTAATATAGTTAATAATTATAGTTTATTAATAAATAAAATATAATATATATGATCATTTGTACATGTGACCAATATAAAATTCTTATTGTTAATTTCCTATTAAGTCTTTGGAATTTATACTCGAAGCACACCTTAGCACAAACTAGCCACACCTTCAAATGATCAATAGCCATAATGACTGGTAGCTACTACACCAGTATTTAAGGCTGAAAACAGCCTCAAAATCCTCTGTGATGATCAAATCAAACCTAAAAATTTTTTCTTTTTTTCTTTTTCCTGTCTTTTTAGGGCCGCGCCTGCTGCATATGAAGGTTCCCAGGCTAGGGGTCAGATTGGAGCTATTAGCCACGGGCCTATACCACATCCACAGCAATGTCAGATCCGAGCCGTGTCTGTGACCCACACCACAGCTCACGGCAACACCAGATCCTTAACCCACTGAGCAAGGCCAGGGATCGAACCCACAAGTTCATGGTTCCTAGTCAGCTTTGCTTCCACTGCGCCATGATGGGAACTCCTAAAATTTTTTTCTTAACCGCAATTATTATGCATTGCTTCTGTAATAGGAGTATAAAAACATGATAATCTAACAGGTAGATGAGCAGTCAGAATTAAATTTACAAATTTTGGAGGTTCCAATCTGCATTAGTAATCATGGCTAACATTTTTTAAGCATTTGCTCTGTACCAGGCCCTATGCCAAGTATTTTAAGATATGGCGAAAAGTACCTCTTCATTTTATAGAAGAGGAAAACTGGGGCTTTAAAAAGATAACTTGGGCAAGATCAAGCAGCAAGTACGTTGTGAGGTCATTATTTGAACTTTGATTCTGGCTGGCTCTGGAACCTGTGCTCCGAGCTCCAAATTCTACTGCCTTCCCAAACTGGATCCAACCACCTGCAGATATTCATATATAAATGAATATATATGAATTTCATACATAAAACTGAGAGGGAGTTCCCGTCGTGGCTTAGTGGAAACGAATCCGACTAGTACCCATAAGGACGCAGTTTCGATCCCCGGCCTTGCTCAGTGGGTTAAGGACCTGGTGTTGCTGTGAGCTGTGGTGTAGGTCACAGACGTGGCTTGGATCCCACGCTGTGGCTCTGGCGTAGGCCAGCAGCTACAGCTCCGATTAGACCCCTAGCCTGGGAACCTCCATATGCCGCAGGAACGGCCCTAGAAAAGGCAAAAAAAAAAAAAAAAGACAAAAAAAAAAAAGAATTATTAAACAAATATATGTAATCTACAGAGTCACTGCCTATAAAATGCAGGTGTTAGATCAGCTCATACCCTGATCAAGCCTACAGGCAATTTTCTCACTTCACTGGACACCTAGTCATTAAAAATGATTGTTTTAGTATGTAATTCCCAAAATCTTAATAACCTTGGGTGAGGGAAAAACCTCCTCAGAATCCAGGCACTGCTTCCCCCCCTAAAAAAAAAAAAAAAAAAAGAAAAACTATCCCAAATTGATGTAGATAATGATCTGTCTTTAAAGAAATAATGTGTCATAAGAATGACAAATTGTCACATCTGGAAAACATCAATTCTAGAAAGTCAGGTCGGCAGACTTCTTATACAGAAACCTATCGTTGTCACAGATAAAACTTTCTGAGGGAGTTTTCTCCACAATCAGTTAGAATCCTTTAAAATATCTTGGCGGGCAGTCATAGTTTCAAGTGGATCTCAAGGCTCAGCCCAGAGATTCTGAACACAATGGCCTGGATTCTAGTATACAGCCAGGATTTATTAATCATTCAAAAGCAAATGTTGAGGAGTTCCTGTCATGGCTCAGGGGTTAATGAACCCAACTAGCATCCAAGAGGACCTGGGTTTGATCCCTAGCCTTGCCCAGTGGGTTGGGGATCTGGCATTGCCATGAGCTGTGGTGTAGGTCACAGATGCACTTGGACCCAATTCGACCCCTAGCTGGGACCCTCCATGTGCCCTGGGTGCAGCCCTAAAAAAGACAAAAAAGTAAATAAATAAAAGTAGGATTTCAAAGACCAGAACCTCAACAGAATAGTCAATAGGAAATTAAATTCCCCAAGTTAAATACCATGGACCACCAGAGTGTAGTAGTCTCTATTGTACCCAATGAGGAAACTTCTCACTAGAAATGTGTCTTTTTGAGGCAAAAATGAATTGTGTCACTTTTTCCACTGTCACCCTTGGCCCACTGCATTGGACACAGTAGGGCCTCAACAAAAGTGCCCTTCGACAACTGCTCTCTCAGCCTTGGGGCGCTCCAACGGTAAGGGCAGATTGGAAGTATTATCTCAGCATTGTGTACTGCAATTGAAACCAGGTCTCTGAGCCCCCTATGGACCGGTGTTTATCAAACACCTACTGAGACTTAAGTCCTACAAACCAGTGTTTCTTTAAGGAAGAGGGTCTTAACTTTCCCCCAACCAATGAAAAACTGGGACCTCAAAACAGGGAATTCAAAGGAATAGCCAAGGATCCTAGGGTGGTAAAAGAGGGGGAGGCAAATGCGCTCCGTGTACATCTCAGAGGACAGCGGGCTGGGGGTGGGTAGGCCTGGCCGGAGAGCCCAGGGCTGAGTAACCCCTCTTCCGGGCAAGCCCAGCGCGTGAGTCACCAGTGAGGTGTCGGGAGGAAGGGGCTGCCTGAGTCATAGCCCTTGGGGAGGTCGGAGGGTCTAACCGGTGCGAGGATCTGTGGAGCTGGGGGTGGAATTTAAGTCGGAAGTGGATTTTGGATTTCGAAATCCATTCCCTCCCTTCTTCTGGGATGGGGGATCTAGGGTCTCTGGGGCCGGGGTGGAGGGGGAGAGGGAAGGACTGGAGCTGGGGGCGCTCCCGAGGTCGCAGGGAGGAGCTTAGCCGGCTAGCGGGGGAGGAGGCCGGCCAGCCCGGGGCGCCGAAATCTCCCGCGCTCTGGAGCTGGCCCCACCTCCCCAGCCGGGCCTCACGCCCCTCGCAGCCGCCAGGCCGGCCAGCCGGCTCCTCCCGCCCTCCCCACCACGCCGCGGCAGCCACAGCTGGGCGGCCGAGTCCCCGCCCGACCCTGCCCGCGCCGAGCCCGGCGGCCCGCCGCGCGCCGCCAGTGACGGCACTGCAGGGTGCGTGGCCAATCGGCGCGGCCCCCGAGGAGAGGCCTCGGCCCCGCCCCCAGAGCTCAGGGCCAATGGGACGCCGGCGCCGGTGGCCGCGGCGGGGTGAGGGGTCGCGAGGCCCCGCCCCATCCTCCCCTTTCCCCTTTGCCCCGCCCTTTCCCGCCCGGCCCCCCAGCCCCAAGCCGCTGCTGGTGCCGGTCCCCGCGCTGGGCCCGCCCCCGCCCCTCCCGCCGGCCCGCCAGCGCGCCTCACAGCGCCTGTCTCCCCTCCCTCCTTCTCTCTCTCACGCCTAGCGCAATGGCGGCGGCCGCGGCGGAGCAGCAACAGTTCTACCTGCTCCTGGGAAACCTGCTCAGCCCCGACAATGTGGTCCGGAAACAGGCAGAGGTAACCGAGCTCGCCGTCCCGGACTTCGCGCTCCGGCCGGCGCGCCGACCCTTCCCCTTACGCCGCCCGCTGGGCCTCGGCAGCTCCGCCGCTGCCGCGCAGGCCGGGCCGGCCGGGCGGCGGCCGCGCAGCCCACGTGTGAGGCGGCCCGCGGCTCCCGGCGGTGCCCCCGGGCTCTTTCGGCCCTTGCAGCCGCGGTGCCCGGCGCCAGTTACCTCGTCGCCGCGGTTCACACACGTGCGGCTGCTACTGACATGCTGCCCCCGCCCAGATGGGGAAGCCGGGCGACAGGGACAGGGAGGGATGGGGGGTGTGGGGCGGGCCCCGGGGCTCCCCTCGCTCCTTTCTCACTTTCCCCTGCTGGGAGCCTCCCCAGCCCTTCCAGCGGCGCTCTGCAGCCTGTCCAGCCCTTTGGTTCCCCCAAACCCTGGTTTCTCCCTGACCCGTCACCCCTGCCTCTCCCCTGCCCCTCACTCTTCACACGCCGTCTGTCCCTCTCGTCCCCATTCGCTCCTATTGAAATGTGTGCCTTGCCTTCTCGGCTTCCCTCTGTCTCTTTCCATTTAGTCCCTTTTCTCAGTCTGGTTCCTAACGTCAGAAGCCGGATTTCCCTCCCCAGCCACCCCCCAATTGTGTGAAGTTGCCTTTAGGATTTCTTTCTAAGCATCTTGTACCTCCCTTTGCTCATCCATCAGATAAGTCTTCCTTGATCTCTAGAGAGTTGTGTTCTTATAAATGGGATGTCCTGGGACTTTTCGTTGTCTTAACTGGGCCAGTGCCATATGTTTAAGCTTTTAATTTCTCTGAATCAGCCTGAATCTCTTTTTTTAACCACCTCTGGCTCCTGACCTCCAAAATGTGGAGCTGTTAATAAAGTTTCAAGAGACAGTATTTCAGAGGTATCTGCAAGTAGGTATTTACCAAGTGGGAGTATCGTGCGCTTGGTTCTTTGGAAGACTGTTAGTACTAAGTCGGTGTGGAGATGCGATTTGGGACACTTCAGGGGAAGGGCAGAAACTTTGCAGTTTCTATACAGTGCATTATTTAGCCCTATCCTCAAACCTGATTGTATATGGAGTTCTTTGCCACCACATGATGGAAGATTTTTACAAGATTCAGTGGAGAATGTTCAGCCAGATGTTTTTACAGAATAGAAAGGGACTTTCACATAGTTAATGAAATTGGGGGACAGATCCTCCTCTGGACTCGTGGGATTTGTAGTTGTCTTTAAAATCACAACATCAGCAGATTGAGGATCTGCCGCTTATGCTTAGTGGTTTTATGATCTGTGAAGTATATACACTGGAAGTTCAGTTTCCTATGAAAAGCACTTTAAACAGCTATCAACTTTATTCTAATAGGCTTTTTCGATTCATTTACTATACCTGTAATACATAATCAGGGTAAAAATTCAAGCTGCAAATAGTTTTTTATCCCATTCCCCAAAGGACACTTTTGAGTGTTGAATCTTCCTTGCAGATATCTTTATGAGAGTGTATGTATACATTTAATTTTTACATGCATGGGCTTTTAATATGCATCCTCTTGTGCAACCTGGAATTTTCACTCAGTGTGTTTCACTTTGCCACCTTAGGGGTTTTGTTTGTTTGTTGTTTGTTCTTACGCAACTATAGATGAGTTTACTCTGCTAACCACCTATGAATGGACATTGAGGCTTCCAGTGTCCACTCCTAAAAATAGTGCTGCCCATAGGAGCACATCTATACCTACCTTTTCAGGCTTTGCCAGATTTCTTTGTGGAATATTTGTCCTTAAAAGTCATGTGCATTTATTAGTTGCCTCAATTTCCACTGCTGTCAATGGGATATGATGAGCCTATTAAAAAAAATTTTTTTTAATGCTTTCTGCTAACTCTAGAGGTAATTCTTCACTAAAGTAAGTTCTTAATCCCAACCCATAATAGAAATTTCCATGTGTTACAAAGCAGAACAGCATTGTAATTAGTAAGCTAGTTTAATTCTCCCTCTTCCCTCCAGTTGCTTAAGTCTCTATTGTCAAGCCTAGTGGGGAATCTCTCTTCTATTGAACTAAATACCAATGTCTGGTTCAGCTTGAATTCCAATTGGTGCCTGTTGTAAATCTTTTATCACTCCCATCACTTTGGGGATAGTTAGCAGCATTCAGCACATTTTCTCATAAAGAACAATTGAAAATGAGTACTGTTATTCTCTTACTCTTTTTATTCTTAGTGAAAACATTCACATACTATATTTTTACTTTCATTGTATATGCTGGGAATATTCTAATATGTAAAATAAGTACTACATTGTAGAATTTCCTTAATTTGACAGAAAAAAATGGCAAATGAGTGGAAGGTCCCTGGCACATATACCACTAAACTGGTCTGTAAATAGAACTTCTCAGGAAAGAAACATATTTGAAAGAGAAATGGCTGTGCATAACAATAACTTAATACCACCTCTTTTTTTTTTTTTTGCCTAATGAAATGCCTTTTATAAGCAAGCAAAGTAAATAAAATGAATATTACAGTCTGGTATAGCAAATAAAAGAATTTTTTTGGAACTAAAGGATTGGCAAGGGGTCAGTAAATACCTTTATAATTTACTCAGTCAAAATAAAAATACTTAGTTGACACATAAATACCAAACCGTTGACTGCGGTGACTTGTTTTATATTCAAATATGAAGTCAAATGCAGTAAAAGACTTGTTATATTTTGTTGAAATCATTGAATGGCTTCAAAACTTTAAAAAGTTTTAAAGCTTTTTCCATGGTGTAAACTATTTGATAGGCTCTATATCTTATTTTTATTAAATCTTTAAAAAATTTGATCATTAACTTTACCACAGATGTTTCTGATATTTGATGTGATTTAAATGCCCCTAAGTCTCAAGACTCAATAATTAACATGAATGAGTGATGGAACAGATAATTGACAGGTATTCCAAAGTTGTATGTCCATGGCATTTCATGACTTGACATTTTTATGACATAAGTCCTGAGTATTTCACTAATTGTGGATTTTATATTCTCAACTTATTCCATTGACTTGTTCCTCATTGATTCTAGTACAGCACTTCATTAATGAGACTTGAATTGAAGGAGGGCAGCATATTGACAATTTCCCCTGACTTTTGAGGATCCAGCGTGTTGACTAGGTATTAAAGTTGTTGGTCCCCTCTTTACATGTCTGTGTACGAGGTGGGCTTGCCATAAATAGTGTGGAGTGAGCGAGGTGAGTGCATATTAGCATTTCTCCTTTGTGCAGGGGAGGAGAAGTCGGCTTTTTATTATGTGATTGTGTATGGTGGTATCAAATGTAATTGCGCTTTTATTTGCAGTGACACTGGTAACATTCACTGACCCTGCCTGGACTAGTGCTGGGAATATTCTTAGAAAAATCCTTTGTATTTGCCATACTCTGATGTGCTAGGTGCTGGGAATACAATGGAGAAGAGATACCATCTCTTTGTTTAGATTAAGTAGACTGAGTAGTCTACTTAGGTTAAGAAAAGTTGTTCCTTTGGTCTTGATTTTATGGCTATGACCTTTTTGCTAAACTCTATCCATGATCAGTGTCATGGTGTAAATGTGTTACTGGGCCTGGCTTGTCACACTGGCATAGAGCAAGTGGAGGGAACCCTCTCTCAGGAGTCAGATGTCATACTAAACTCTCCTCCCATTGGCTTTTAATTTGTTATGGGATACACTTGAGTATTTGGCTTACTGTTTATAACACGTTTTCTGTGATATCTTAATGGAGAATTTTTTTCCCACTTGATTTAGACCACTGGAAATTTAAGTGTTAAACTTATAGCATCTACAGGGCATTAGTGGCAAAGCTAGGACAAGGGATAAAAGGACATTTTTATTGTTCTGTGAGAGACTTTGATTAAATGAAAAAAATATACTGGTTCTTGAGTTGCTTTGATAAAGATTAAATGAAAAATGTCAAGGTACATATCCATATTTGCAATCATCTTGTGAATATCTTTACATAAATTATCTCATTTCTGGATAAATAAATTCAGACCATCTTCTCTCCTCAGCTGTGAATCCTTTTTGTCAGTTTTCAGCATTGTTAGGTTCCTGTTTGCTTATGTGCTAGAGAGGAACTTTGAGATTATCAGAAGATTTTGAATTTTCTTTTCCCCAAATTGTGTTCTTCCCCAGACTGAGATGTGTTTCAGAAGTTTGACGACTGTATAACAGTGAGTACACAAAATCAGTTGTTTGCTGGAGTCAGGCCTCAGGCGAAACTTAGAGAGAGCATTCAGTGCCAGGGAGATTTGGGGTACAGTTGGCCTTTTTGCTGTTTATTATCTGTGACCTCGAGCAAGTCTTTTAACTTGTGAGCTTTTATTTCCTTACCTGTCAGTATCTGGGGGAAACCACAGAGCGCCAGACAAATGGGCGGTGTAGACTCAGAGGACCACAGTTTTCCCTCCCTGTCCTCTTCCCTTCTGTTCAGAGAGAAACTAGGTAGATTTTAGGGGATGGTAGCTGTTGCAGAGTAGACAAGCTCTTTGAATTTAGACTGCCAAGAAATGAACATGTTGGCTACATTATACCTTTAAAGTGGATAGATGAGAATATATTTCTTTATTAAGAGGCTTCTTGGGGGAAACAATTCCAAGTGTGCTTAAAATAATGATTTCTTTTCCACATTAAAAGACTGTTGTTAGTAGAAATTATATGCATGTAAATGGTGTATATACCTCAGCTTACTTTTGTAGATATCTTATACTTAGGCCTTATTTTTGATCCACTCTGACAGTCTGCCTTTTAATGGGTGTCCATTTTTTATTGTTAACCAATTTGCTCTCATTTTATATTATTAATGGAGAAGGAAAGAATGTCCTGAGTCACAAAACCTAGATTTCTAGACCTATTAAAATGATACTAAAGGAATGATGTTAACTTTCCTGGCCAGTTTTCTCCTGACTGTAGTTATTGATGTACACAGTATAGTTTCTGGATAATCCTTGCTTCAACAAAAATGTAGCATAAAGAATTTGAATACTTGCCCTTTCTCTGACTTGCTTCATCTTGAGGGTACGTCTCTGCTGGTTGTAAGTAGTAATTTGAACCAATTCTACATCGTCTGGTCTGAAAAAGGTTGACAAGATAAGCAGTTTTCCATGATGTAAGGGAATATTGAGTGAGCACTTCCTTTGCAGCAGCGTAGTAGCTCAAATCACATTGAACACGTTTTTGGTTCTCTTAGGCCTTGAGCTTTATTAATCCGAGGAGCCTAAGTTGAGAAAACGTGTACATAGATCAGAAAAGTCTGTATCAGAGATAAGGGTGGAAAGGAACTTGATAAGGAATTCCCTCTGTATCCTCTCTTTCCTGACCTGTCGGAAGTGTGTTCTCTGTCTCAGGAGAAGACTTTCCCATTAGACCTAGATTGTGTGGCTTCTCACGCATGGATCTTTCCTGCTCTTCTCACCTCCTTTCACTGTGTACTCATGAAGTTTTCTAACCTCTAATGTTTTTCTTTGTCATGTAGGAAACCTACGAGAACATCCCAGGCCAGTCGAAGATCACATTCCTCTTACAGGCCATCCGAAATACAACAGCTGCTGAGGAGGTACTACTTTAATGCTTGAGTATGACTTTCTTACAAACAAGTTGGGGACTGGATGGTGGTCAGAGTGGGTAATGGGAACTGTTGTTTACTGCATAGGCATGAACAGAACTTTGAACTTAATTCTTTGCTAAAAGCTACTTTGGAGTTAGAATTTTTTTGATGTATTCTCTATTAAGAATGAGATTTCCCCCAGGTAAGATGACATATCCAGAATGTTTTAAAATTAGTGGTTCTTAGGAGTTTCCATTGCGACTCAGCAGGTTATGAACCCAACTAGTATCCATGAGGATGTGGATTTGATTCCTGGCCTTGCTCAGTGGGCTAGGGATCCACTGTTGCCATGAGCTGTGGTGTAGATCACAGACATGGCTCAGATCACAGCTGTGGCTGTGGTATAGGCCGGCGGCTGCAGTTCCAATTTGACCCCTAGCCTGGGAACTTCGTATTGCAACAGGTGTGGCCCTAAAAAGAAAAACAAACAAACAAACAAACAAAAAAAAAACAGTGGTTCTTAAATCATTACATAAAAGTATTAAATTTAGGTGATTTCTTTAGCTATAAAACTTCTTTTTTCTTACTGCTTTTCTATGCATTGAGCAGCTAATTTTCTCAAAAGTGATTTTTTTGTTTTGTTTTGTTTTGTTTTTTAGGGCCGAACTCTTGGCATATGGACGTTCCCAGGCTAGGAGTCAAATTGGAGCTACAGCTGCCAGCCTACACCACAGCCACAGTGACGAGGATTTGAGCCACATCTGTGACCTACACCACTGCTCACAGCAACGCTGGATTCTTAACCCACTGAGCAAGGCCAGGGATCAGACCCAAGTGCTCATGGATCCTAGTCAGGATTGTTAACAGCTGAGCCGTGAAGGGAACTTCCAAAAGTAATATTCTTGATTATAGTCAATGTTAATTGCATAACCTCTATTATGGAAAAGACATCAAAATACCCAAGTCTAGAAAACTTATTCCACCTAGGAAACATGGCATTTAGTATTTGTAAACTGAAGCTTCATTGCTAACAGTCACACTATATATAAAGTGCTTACATTAACATATGATGGAAATGAAATCAGACTAATCTTCTACATAGAACTACACCTGACTTCTAGTCAGTCAGTTTAAACTGGCGATTTACTGTTTGCTGATAACACTAGAAAACACTGTACAAGTGCCCTAGTTTTTAAAAACAGGTGACAAAGGCACTGCTTCACTTGTGTAACATACCAGTTTTCTTTAATTCAAAATAAATGTCACATATAAAGAACAAACGTAGAAGTAACTTAAATCTCTAATAAAACAGTTGACTGTTTAACTTTTTAAAAATTGATGCACATTAGCTGCAAAACATTTTAAAGCCAGAATAATATGAAAATTAAATTTTATTTTTGAAAACCTGTATTGAACCCTGTTTAGATCTTGCTTTGATTTAGGAATTGGATGATGATAATGAATGAACTTCAGCATCTTGATTGTGGCATCACAGATCAGTGTATGTATAAGAAGAATTGCACATGGAATTCCTATAGTGGCTCAGCAGAAACGAATCTTACTAGTATCCATGAAGACAAGGGTTCAATCCCTGGCCTCGCTCAGTGGATTAAGGATCTGGCCTTGCCGTGAGCTGTGGTGTAGGTCACAGATGTGGCTTGGATCTGGAGTTGCTGTGGTTGTGGCATAGGCCAGCAGCTGCAGCTCCGATTCAACCCCTAAACTGGAAACTCATATGCTGCAGGTGCCATTCTAAAAACAAAACAAAACAGAATTGCAAAAATTTTAATCACTGTTTAACCCCTCTGAATCCTTTCTAGAGCATAAGTTAAATTTTTTAAAAAGTTTGCTCTCTGCCAAAAGTGATTCTGGTGTTTCTCAGTGAGAAATAAATGGGGAATGGCAAATTTTATTTGTATGGTTTAACTCGTTTGTTGTTGTTGTTGGTCACAGTCTCAAAGTAATTAGAGGGATGAGTACTTGCAATGAAGGAAAAAAGAACATGAAAAATTGGGTTTGGAGTTTTATGTTTTCAATGGCTTGTTGGCTTTTTTTTTTTTTTTTTTTTTTTTTTTTTTTTTTCGCTTTTAGGGCTATACCTGCAGCGTATGGAAGTTCCTAGGCTAGGGGTCAACTGCTGCCCTACACCACAGCAATATGGGATCTGAGCTGTGTCTGTGACCTACACCACAGCTCACAGCACAGCCAGATAACCACCCCACTGAGTGGGGCCAGGAATTGAACCTACATCCTCGTGGATCACTAGTTGGGTTCATTACCGCTAATCCACAACAAGAACTCCAATATAAAATTTTAGAATAGCATCTGTCTCAGCTTTTCTTTTAATAATCTGAAGGAATATTATACTGAATTTAAATACGTTTTACAGATTTGAAAATGGGATAAGTATATGCGATGATTGAGATTAGTACTTTTTAGGTATAGGTAACTTGTAATGTTTGCTTGAATGAAGTGCACACATAAATGGATTTGAAAACATTTTATCTCAAGTTAATGAAAGGAAGCCTAAGGTTAGGTAGGAAAGGCACTTTATGTATTAGAATAAGAGCCAGGTATAGAGAGGTAAGAAAAGAGCATTGTAGGGTTTGTGATTTATATTAAGGTTTGTTTTTTTTCCGAAGAATATATTTACAACAGGAATTAAAGGTTTGTCACTGCTAAGCTATGTGTTCCTAATCAAGATCTAATGTGTTCAGGGCTTTCCCTCAGCTGTGAAAAATACCATTTGTGTGGCATTTCCTGCTCATAGACTAATGTGATTAGAGAGATTTTTACATCTTTTACCTTTAAAAAAAAAAACTTAACGAAGTGCTTTTGAAATAAATTGTAAAAGTAGAATAGTAAAATACATCAGTGGCAGAATGGACATAGTTTGTTGGAAGTTCCTTCTCCAGTAAGACACGAAGTTATTAACAGTGTTATCTATTTATAGGCTAGACAAATGGCTGCTGTTCTCCTAAGACGTCTTTTGTCCTCTGCGTTTGATGAAGTCTATCCAACTCTTCCCACTGATGTTCAGACTGCCATCAAGAGTGAGCTACTAATGATTATTCAAATGGAAACACAGTCTAGCATGAGGAAAAAAATTTGTGATATTGCGGCAGAGTTGGCCAGGAATTTAATAGGTAAGTATGCAAACGCATTTATCATTGTGTTGTAGAAGAAAATGAGTACATATATTTTGTTAAATGGAATCTTGGAGGAAGATGCACAAGTACTTGAGTACCATTTATCATGTGTGAAATGAGAGTGTTATCAATTCTGCATTGCAGAATTCCCATTGTGGAGTTCCCGTCGTGGCTCAGCAGTTAACAAACCCGACTAGCATCCATGAGGATGCGGGTACGAGCCCTGGCCTCACTCAGTGGGTTAAGAATCTGGCATTGCCATGAGTTGTGGCTTAGGTTGCAGATGTGACTTAGATCCCATGTTGCAGTGGCTGTGGTATAGGCCAGCAGCTTCAATTAGACCCCTAGCCTTCCATGTACTGCAGGTTCAGCCCTAAAAAGAAAAAAAAAAAAAATCTGCATTTGAAGCCAAAAATTGCAGATGTTTGTGAAATGCACATGCAGTACTTTCCTATTGATCTTTAAAACTATTTTTCCATGTGGAGAAATAATTTGCTAGTTTACTTGAAAATTGAGAGTTTTATTTTCTTAATCTGTTAAAGTTTTGGAAGTGTAATCTCACTTAAAAACTAGCCAGTAAAAGTAGAAATCAGTGAACTCTAGGTGGTGTTTTGCTGTTCTTTGTTTGTAGATAAAACGCAAATGCTTATACCACTATACTATGTTCATTATTAAATGCCCAAAATTATTTTTAAAGGATAAGGTAAATGAAAACATCTAAAAATGCATTTTATCCACAGCCAGAACTCTATCTGGTTACACTAAAAACAATAATATAATTGAATAAGCTTTGTTATTTTTTGACACATTCACACATGATTTTAAATTTGGTTCATTTAGGTGACATTTTTAAAGGTTGAAAAGAATATCTCCCTAAGATAATACTAAACGGGAGAATGTTGTTGTGCTTAGTAAATCATGGCACAGAGTTTTCCGTGTCCACTGCTAGTAATGCCGGTGTTCTTGTTCAATTCAACTTATTCATTAAGCCAATTCTTTTTTTTTTTTTTTGTCTTTTTGTCTTTTTAGGGCCGCACCCCCGACATATGGAGGTTCCCAGGCTAGGGGTCTAATGGGAGCTGTTGCTGCCAGCCTACACCACAGCCACAGCAACACCAGATCCGAGCCGCATCTGCGACCTATACCACAGCTCACGGCAACGCCAGATCCTTAACCCACTGAGCCAGGCCAGGGAACAAACCCACAACCTCATGGTTCCCAGTCAGATTCTTTTCCTCTGAGCCACATCAGGAACTCTGATTAAGCCAATTCTTGAAAACTAATAGGAAATGTATTAAATTTTTGTGTTTTAACTAAGTTCTAAATCCACAGAAACTTGAATTTTTTAAATAACTTGGGAAGTTCTGTTTTTAAGTGCAGATAGGAATTTTTGGAGGTTACATCATTTCTAACTCAAAAATCTCTTTAATAATGGAAGCATTTCCAAAATGTTTCAAAGTGCTCTCTGCATAAATTTTTTTGTCAGCACACTTTTCGTTTCAGAGAATTTCAGCAAATATGCAGCTAATTTTTGAAAAAGAAAAAATGCGTAGGTCATCGGTATTTTCTATAACTCCTAAGTACTTTGGGTCAATAAAACCAGTGAGTCTTTTAACTGGTTCAATAGGTTTTTGTGGTTCATTTTTATTGCAAAATATCACAAAAATCTATATTTTTAAATCCTATCAAAATGTAAACACATTGAGGAGTTCCCGTCCTGGCTCAGCGGGAACAAATCTGACTAGTATCCATGAGGACACAGGTTTGATCCCTGGCCTTGCTCATTGGCTTAAGGATCCAGCGTTGCTGCGAGTTGTGGTGTAGGTCACAGATGCAGCTCGGATCTGGTGTGGCTGTGGCTGTGGTGTAGGCTGGCGGTTACAGCTCTGCTTCAACCTCTAGCCTGGGAACCGCCATATGCCGCAGGTGTGACCCAAAAAAGACAATCAATCAATCAGTAAATAAAATGTAAACACATTGATAACATCCTGTAGCACTTAAAACTGCCAAGTATGAGCACTGCTGTGGGATTCTCATTCCCATTCTTCAGTTTGCAAGTAGTAATTATTTTGGTTTCAAGACCTGTTATCAAATACTATTAGCTTTGCCTACTTTTTAAACTCTAATATCAATAGTATGTGTGAAGGATTCAACTAGTCAAGATAGTGAAGTGTGCTTCCTTTTCTCTAAACCCCACTCTTGAGAAAAAACTACTGCTCACCCCTGTGCTTCTGTAATCCAGATGCACCCAATTGCTTTTTACTAGATTATGCCAATTTATGATTAAAGGACTTAAACTTTATTGGGGTTTTTGTAAAAACATAGCACAAGTGATATTTTCTACTGCTACATATTTTGAATGTTTATTTTGAAATGAAAGGATTCCCTCTTAATATTTTGAAGTTTTTTGATTCCTACACCTTACACCTGAAATTCTTTCCTTTTAGATGAGGATGGCAACAACCAATGGCCTGAAGGTTTGAAGTTCCTTTTTGATTCAGTCAGCTCTCAAAACATGGGACTGCGGGAAGCTGCCCTTCATATTTTCTGGTACAGACATTGATCTACTTTGGGGGGAAAGTTTAATGTTATGAATGACCAAAGCACAGTGTCATTGATTGTTTTAGTGTAGCTTAACTTTTTAGATTTAAATAATGCCTTTAGACAATCTTTGTATTTGTGTTGGAAGCAGCATTGAAAAGAAAACTTTTTACGTCCTGATCCTGTTTTGGATCAGGAACAGAAACAAAGATTCTCTGCAGTTTCTCTCCTTTATTCTTAGACTTGGACGGCCTGAGTCCCCAAGGCTGGAGCAGGCTGCAAGCAAGCATGGTTGTTACGGTTACTGTCTGAAACCCTGTGTTTGCTCTGGTCCCATCCTGTGCTCCAGACTAGCTTCCCACTGGGGTGGGTGTGCACCTGTGTCGCCTCTGCTCCCGATCCGATCCCCTCCAGGATGTTTGTTTCTGTTCACCTGACCCCAGGCAGCATTGCTAAGGGGATGGATAGGTGACCCCGGGCAGCATTGCTTGGAGGATGTTTAGCTTTAAGGATTAATGCACTTTTCACTGAGGCAGATGTGTAATTAGATATTGTAATACTATATTACTAAGATATAGTACAGTTTTAAAGAGTGCTTTGGGAGTTCCCGTTGTGACGCAGTGGTTAACGGGATCCGACTAGAAACCATGAGGTTTCAGGTTCCATCTCTGGCCTTGCTCAGTGGGTTAATGATCCAGTGTTGCCGTGAGCTGTGGTGTGGGTTGCAGACGTGGCTCGGATCCATTGTTGCTGTGGCTCTGGCGTAGGCTGGTGGCTACAGCTCTGATTCAACCCCTAGCCTGTATATGCATATGCATGGGAGCGGCCCAAGAAATGGCAAAAAGACAAAAAAATAAAATAAGTAAAGAGTGCTTTGGATCATTTTTCAGGAACTTTCCTGGAATTTTTGGGAATCAACAGCAGCACTACTTAGACGTCATCAAACGGATGTTAGTTCAATGTATGCAAGATCAGGAACATCCTTCGGTAAATAATTTCAATTCCTTCAGTAGTAACACTTAATGTGACATCTAACTTGTGAATGAAATGTATATATTTGGAGATTGCTGTTATATTAACATAATAAATACTAGTTTTACTGATAAAAATTATCATTGAGTGAAGCATCCACCAAGAATTTCTCACGTTTGGCATTTTTACTCTCTTCCTTTTAGATCAGGACATTATCTGCTAGAGCTACTGCTGCATTTATACTTGCAAACGAGCATAATGTTGCTCTGTTCAAACATTTTGCAGACTTGTTACCTGGATTCTTACAGGTAAGAAAACAGTTTTGAATAGATGATGATGATATCCTTGGTTTTCTGTTACTTAAATTCTCATCAGAGTTCTTGTAATGCATTCATTCATTCAGTAAATATGTGTTGCCTATTATGTGCCAGCTGGAGACCCAGCAGTGAACAAAACATGCACGACTCTGTTCCCATTGATTTACACCTTTGGTCTCTTAGTTTCCCATTTTTTTCTGTAGGGCAGATGTTATAAGCAACTTACTATAGGCTATTTCTAATAGAACATAGGTTATTCTTACATAGGCTATTTCTAATAGAACATAGGTTTTTTTACTATAGGTTGTTTCTAATAGAACATAGGTTATTTCTTACGTAGGCTGTTTCTAGTGGAACATAGGTTATTTCTAATAGAATGACCAAGCACCTATGAAATGTGATGCCCTTTTTACACAAGGAGAGGTGAGGGGTGAGGGATAAGGAATCGTGCCCAAGGCCACAGTGTTGCTAAGTGGCGAAGTCCTGCACGACTCAAGCCCAAATCGGACTGCAGTCTTGCCTGTTAAATACAGGGCTTGTTAATAGTTTGTATTATGAAGTAGTTTATGATTAATTAACATTCCTGGATCATAAGGATAACTTACTTTAAGGACCCTTGCCTCAATCAGAAAGTAAAATAAGCTTGTGTAAATTAGAATGGTTTGTCTCAGCCTAGTGAGACCTCAAGCCCCCCCCCCCCCCCCGCCACTTTTTGCCACACGCTTATCAGTTTCCTTTGCTTCATTCCAGCAAGGAAAGCCACCGTCCTCGATCAAGCCCCCTTTTATAACAAGTATTTTTAACTTTCCGTTAAAATGAAATGCATAGGTACATACACAGGTTTTTGTTTGTTCTTTCCTTCCTTCCTCCCTCTCCTTCCTTCCTCCCCACCCCCCCACCGCGTTCTTTGGAGTTCCCAGGCCAGGGATCAAATCCAAACTGCACTTGGAACCTTTACCATAGCTGTGGCAAGGCCAGATCCTTACCCACCATGCCAGCACTCCAGAGATGCTGCCGATCCCATGGTGCCACAGCAGGACTCCTTTGCACAAGTGTTTAAATGATATCAATGTATGGCCTTAGATGGATACAAAGAAGAAATGGGAAGATGCCTAATAAAATGGCATGTTTTTCCACATATAAATGCTAGGGCTTGACCACAAAAGACATAGTAGACTAGATGATTTCTAAGTAACCTATGCAAGTGCAGTAGCTAAAAATGTGGACTAATACAGGGGTATTGGCAGTTTGAACACTGTGATTTTTGTTACTGTTGGTAATTTGAACTGGCAAGTTCCAGAGATAGTGAAGTTCTAGACAAAAATTTTTGTTTTTTGTTTTGTTTTGTTTTGTTTTGCTTTTTAGGGTTGCACCTGTGGCATGTAGAAGTTCCCAGGCTAGGGATTGAATAGGAACTACAGCTGCCAGCCACAGCTACAGCCACAGCAACCCAGGATCCAAGCCATGAGTGTGACCTACACCGTAGCTTATGGCAACCCCGGATCCTTAACCCACAGAGCGAGGCCAGGGATTGAACTGACATCCTCATGGATACCAGTCGGGTTCGTTACCACCGAGCCACAGTGGGAACTTTTTATGTAAGTGTCTGACATTTGTAATCATGTAAGATGCGTAATAGGAAGGTCAGATGAGTTATATTATAGTTTCACTGATGATGACTTTGACTTAGGTTTAAATCTTTATGTGTTTCTAGTTAACATTAGGCAGAAAGGAAAAATACATAAGGTGATAGGTAGAATGTTTGCATGATGTAGATTGCTAAGTTACTATTGCTTTTTAGGACTACATTTGTGGCATATGGAAGTTCCCAGGCTAGGAGTCGAATCGGAGCTATAGCTTCTGGCCTACACCACAACAACACTAGATCCAATCTGCATCTGCAGCCTACACCATGGCTCACGGCAATGCCGGATCCTTAATCCACTGAGCAAGACCAGGGGTTGAACCCGCGTCCTCATGGATACTAGTCAGACTCATTACTGCCGAGCCACAATGGGAATTTCCTAAGTTATTGTTTTTTTTGTGATTTCTATTTTTTCTATTATAGTTTATTTACAATGTTGTGTCAGTTTTATACTGTACAGCAATGTGACCCAGTCACACACACATATACACATTCTTTTTCTCACATCATCCTCTATCATACTCCATCATACGTCACTAGATAAAGTTCCCAGTGCGATACAGCAGGATGTCATTGCTTATCCATTCCACATGCAGTAGTTTGCATCTGTTAACTAGTCCATGAGTTTCTTTTCTGTGGAAAGGTTTATTTGTGCTATATTTTAGGTTCCAGATATAAGTGATTTCATAGGGCATTTGTCTTTCTCTGACTTACTTTACTTAGTATAAGAGTCTCTAGTTCCATCCATGTTGCTGCAAATGGCATTATTTTCTGAAAAATTATATTATTGTGAACAATTATATTTTAGTGAAAAAAAATACTCATATTTCTGTTGTCTGTCTGCATCTTGATGTTTTGATTAGTGAGGCATCATAGAGTGACTCTTGAACACAGACCTTATTTTTTTATTTCATCTTTTCTAGGCTGTAAATGACTCATGCTACCAGAATGATGATTCAGTCCTAAAATCCCTTGTTGAGATTGCAGACACTGTTCCAAAGTATTTGCGTCCTCATTTGGAAGCTACTTTACAGCTAAGTCTGAAGGTAAATTAAATACATTAGTAAATGTTCTGTTTATTATTTTCAATGAGTAAACTGCTAAATATATACAAATACATCTTCTTTGTAGTTGTGTGGCGACACTAGCCTCAATAATATGCAGCGCCAGCTTGCCCTTGAAGTAATTGTGACCCTGTCTGAGACTGCGGCTGCTATGTTAAGAAAACACACCAGTATTGTTGCACAAACTAGTAAGTCAAAAATCTTTAAACAGTTTGTGTTAAGATGGAGAAATTGTTGGATAGATTTGCTGAGAGTTGTGTAAGTCTACAGATTTATTGATAGAATCAGTGTCTTTTCAAAGTCAGGTGAATCTGAAAAATGCACCTGCACTTGCTTAACTGCATGGACCCAACATGGTGGCCATGCTACAGTACCTCAAAACCTTGTAATAGCAGGTACAACTTGTAATACCTGGAAATAAACCAAAAGATAGGCACAAGACCTCTGGGGAAGTTTTGATGACACACTGAAAGACTAATAGAACCAAATATCAGTACTCCCCATATTAACCTAAAAATTGAGTAAAGTGTCAGCCAAAGTCACAATAGAGTTGGCCGTCATAAGATTGATTCTGAACTTCATGTGGAAGAACATAGGACCTGGAGTAGGCAAAACAATTTTGATGAATAAAAGTACAGATCTTTCCTATCAGCCATGAAGACTGAGAGTTTATAGATGGCGCAGCCGTAGACAGAGAATAGGAAGGGAAAAAAGGGTCCAGGAGCAGATCCACTGACATGGAAACAAAGCAGACTTAAAAAGATAATTCATCAAAGGTTGTTGGTATTGCTGGTTATTTCTATGGGAAAAATACACCCCAACCTCAGATATCCTATGAAGCCTAATTTTGTTGATTATTTTATAAATAAAGCTTAATTAGAAAGTGGTTTAAGATTGAGTCAGAAAACACAGATGCTCAATTTGTAGTAAAACAAATGTTTGACCACCCAAATACATCATAAGTGAAATTAAAAGATACACCATAGACTGGGACAAAATAGTTCAGTGCACAATATCAACAAAGTTTTTCGTATCCAGAAAATAGAGGCTGGAAATGGGAAATTTGCTGAAGAGAAGTCCAAAGTAGCTAATGAATGCTGCTCAGCCTCAGCAAAGAAGATGTGATTAGTTGTTGAATACCAGTTGTCAGAAAGTTTGATGATGTCAGGTGTTGGTGAGGGGTGTGGAGCAGGGAGGACTCGAAAGAACACTTCACACCTTGTGCAGTAAGACAGGCCTCCCTCTGAACTTCCCAGAAGAATCGAGTTTATGCTGACCCTTTGAGCCCAGTTCAGTGGGCTTTGGTGATATTAAAGATACTTTTAACAGTTTCATGCCCTGAACACTTGTCACACTTTGTAATAAGAACAAAATTAGGTACAAGCAAAATGTCCACCAATAGCATAATGGAATGCTGTGAAGTAATTCGGATGAGATCCACGTGTTGAGAAAAAAGCAAGTTGCCAGAGTCTCTATGTGGTCATACAATTTATTATGTAAAAATAAAATCTTGGGATAGCATTATGTGTTACATATAGATGCAGAAGCCTGTAGTTCAAGTGCAAAGACAGTTGGGTAATGAGAAACATTGATTTTATTGTGGTGCTTTTGTTGAGGGAGGAAGAGGGCGCAATAGGATTTGGGAGATTGTAGTATTATCCTTAATGTTACTTCTTTAAAAGAACAAGATCTAACGCCAGCGTGACAAAAAAGTAAAAATTTAAAAAGCTAGGTTTTGGGGACATAGGCAGACAATTTTTTGGTTTTACTCTTAGAGGCAAAGTAAATCTGCATTTTTTATTTCTTTAAAGTTTTGTTAGTCGATGGTGATGTGACAGAATTAAAGAGTCATAGTCTTCCGGTATGAAACAGTTGTGTACTTTAGTTCCTCAGATGTTAGCAATGATGGTTGACCTTGAAGAGGATGAGGACTGGGCAAATGCAGACGAACTAGAAGACGACGATTTTGACAGGTAATCGCACGCATCAAGTACTGTGTGGTGGTTCCTTGACAGAATAGAGCAAGGTCCACTTGTGGTTGCCGAGGGCCAGGAGGAGGGATTGGGATGGATGGGGAGTTTGGGGTCAATAGCACCGGGAACTAGATCTAGTCACTTGTGATGGAACATGATGGAGAATAATGTGAGAAAAAGAACATAAATATATATGTGTGTGTGTGTGTGTATGACCGGGTCACTTTGCTATACAGTACCAATTGACAGAACATTGTAAATCAACTATACCGGAAAAAATAAAAATCATTTAAAAAAAAAAAAAGGCCAGAGCAAGGTCAGGGGCAGTGAGAACTTAAGGTTACACAGCCTATCTCATGCCCACACTATTCTGTAAATCTGGAGTTCAGCTTCTAAGTTTGGAATATGGGATGTTTAAGCTTTGTGTGTTTTTCTGTTTCAAATTTTGTAAATATTTATTTTTAATAAAGTAGCAATCTTTTCTGCCCCATCTTACTCTAAATTTCCTTTAAGAATTTTTTGCATATTTTCTAAAATCTACATAAAGAAGCTTTATTGTGATAAATGCCTTTATATGTGTAGATCTTGACTTAGAATGATTGTTTCAGCAAATTCCCTATATTTTTCCCATATAACGCAGTTGAAGTTTAGGGTAGAGAGGAGGCATTGCTGGTGAGATTTGTACGCCGGGAACACAGTTAACACTGAAAATCGTATTTCAATTGTTTCAACTTAGTAGGTACCCGTGAATACAAATTCTTACGGAAAAGTCCACCAGAGTCTGTATTGACTGTGAAGTAATGATAATGGCCCCGTGCATATATGCACATATGACATGTAGCACTTGAGAGCTACTATTTTAATTGATTGTTTCAGTGGCCGTAAAGGTCTATTTACCATGCTGTAGATGCAGGAATGGAGAGGGTGAATGAGCTGTTTGTCCAGCGTTGTATCACCAGTTGGTAGACCGGGGTTAGTACCATTTCTCTAATTCTGCCCAGGGCATCATACTGCTTTACCTTCTTTTCTTGAAAAGAGCTGAAATTCTTTCCCTGAAAGACTGGTAGTCGGTATAAGCTACTATAACAGATATTAGATATAATTAGAGATAGTCAATGTGTGCAATATGTATTATAGTTTTGAAGGTTACTCCTCTTATTAAAAATGACTAACTTTGGGCCTAAATACTGTTTCGAAGTATATGGAAGTATTCCTTCCCTGGAAAGTACCTCGTGGGGCTGAAGAGCAGATGGGGCTCCGATCAGGTTTCCTTTCCCTGGTTCAGTTACTGTAATGTGCTGTTACCTGGCGTTGAATTTGCTCTGTAAAAGGTACTTAAATTTATGTGGTGTCTGAAGCTGTTATTTCTGGACCACATGAATAGATTTTACCTGTGAGTAAGTAGGGCATAAATATATTTTCAAGATCAGTTTAAATTGAAGAGCCCGTCCTAAAGGTCATAGTTTCAGTTTCTAGTTTGGCCTTCGCAAAACAGTTCAAGATTATGGACACAACAGATCCACTGCTGATCTTGCAGTTCCAGAACAGAATAAAGGTGAAACGGCTTTACACCTAAATTTCATCAGTTTTCAGTGAAAAAACTAGAATTGAGTATGACCTATGCATCATTGTTTGCAGCCCAGTTTTCACCCTGTAAAGATGAGGAAGCTCACAGCAAGAAGAAAATCAGAAACAGGCTCAGCTCCCTTTGCCGTTTTCTATGTTCTGTCCACTGACAAATTTAAAGAATATATTTCCAGGAAATGAGATACACAAGCCTCACCTAGATACTGCCTAGCCCTCTTGAGTCCTGAAAGTGTCAGAAGCTAAGTTTTGTAACCAGTGAGTGTTGTGTGTGGGGAGAGGGAAAAGTCCTGAAAGAACAGATTCAGACATAAGATTTTCAACCATGATGAGGCATGATAAAGATGTCATCCCCTCCCCCTTTCTTTCACGCCGGGGTTTTAACCCACAACTTTATTCATAAGAAAGACTGCTTGCATTACTCTCTTTCAGTCTTGGTTTAATAGCATGTTTAGAACTATGTCTGTGTAGTATGTTTTGCATATGTTGATCGTACTGGTTTTTGTGTGTAGCAATGCGGTTGCTGGTGAGAGTGCGCTGGACAGAATGGCTTGTGGACTCGGTGGAAAGCTTGTCCTGCCGATGATCAAGGAACACATCATGCAGATGCTTCAGAATCGTAAGCCATTATCTCTTTCAAATGCTGCAATAGTGGAGCGCGGCTTTCCAAATCTTAAATCCTTTTTTTGGTCTTTTTTTTTTTTTTTTTTTAATGAGGCCGCACCCAAGGCATTTGGAAGTTCCCAGGCTAGGGGTTGAATCAGAGCTGCAGCTGCTGACCTACACCACAGCTCATAGCAGCCCACTGAGTGAGGCCAAGGATCAAACCCGCATCCTCATGGATACTAGCTGTTCTTTACTACAGAGCCACAACTGGAACTCCCCAAATCTTAAACTCTTTAACAGATGCTTGGACTGTGTCTAAAAGATAATCTTTGCCTTTTTTCTGTGTTTAACTTATTTACATATTTATAAAATTCTGTTTAGTCTTTTTTTTTCCTTTGGCTTCACCCAGAGCATGTGGAAGTTTCCAGGCTAGGGAACAAAACTGCCACAGCAATGAGATCCTTAATCACTGGGCCACCAGGGAACTCCTATTTAGTCATCTTTAGAACCACTCAATCTTATTCTTAAGAATATTCTTTCCTCAATACTGCCTTCTGTAGAATTGGCTTCAATATATAGGAGGAAATTAAAATTTTA
The DNA here is from genome assembly GCF_054392235.1 of Sus scrofa. Lineage (NCBI taxonomy): Eukaryota > Metazoa > Chordata > Mammalia > Artiodactyla > Suidae > Sus > Sus scrofa. The sequence goes on from NC_139393.1 coordinate 74,269,118, forward strand.
AGGAAAATGGACAGATTTACTTCTTAGGCAGAAATATCTAAATCTGAATTTAAATAAGACATCATTACTTGAATGTTTATAAAATATTAGCATGTTTGATTCATATAGTCATCCTTCATCTAATGTCCTTTGTTTTTTTTTCCTTTTTTTTTAAAGGGCCACACCTGTGGCATATGGAAGTTCACCGGCTAGAGGTTGAATCAGAATTATAGCTGCCAGCCTAAGCCACAGCCACAGCAATGGCAGATCCAAGCCATGTCTGTGACCTACATCACAGCTCATGGCAATGTTAGATCCTTAACCCACTGAGCAGAGCCAGGGATCAAACCTGCATCCATGGACACTAGTTGGGTTTGTCTCCGCTGAGCCACAACAGGAACTCATGATGTCCTTTATTTTTAAAAGACATCTAGTATAATTAGAAGAAAAGCCACTTTCACATTTCTTATTTCTTTCACATTTCATATTCCTAACAAATACTCAGTCATTTGTTAGCCTTGTACCTACAAATTATATCAATACCCAGAATTGTTACGTATACTTGATGTTTGTCTTTTTAATTACCAAGTTAATATGCTTGATGTTTTTTAAAAACTTGAATACAGAAATGTATAAACTCAAAGTCCCCTAACTTAGATGCTGAGGTGGCCACTGTTAGCAGTTCCGAGGCTTTTCCCTGACCTCGTTTATGCCGTTGTTTTTCATGTGAACACAGCATACAAACGTCAGGCTTACGTTAAGATTCTCTCTACAATGTCTGGTCACCACATGAGTGGTCCGCTGTTCCCCACTAAGTCATAAGCGTTTTGTTGATAACAAGTGTTGCTGCTACAAACCCTCTTCTGCAGAGATCCTGGCTTCCTCACATGAACATTTGTATTGCATACATCGCAAGAGATAGACTTTTGAGGGCCAAACCCTTGACTTGAGGTCTGAAAGTGGTGAAAGGAAGCAACAGAATACCAGCTTCACATGAAAGTGAATTACCGAGAACTCCAGCCCTTACGGTTTTTGCCTACTTCCTCTTTATCCTATAAGATTCTTATTTATGCTGAAAGGCATGGCCTATATCATTATCCCTTTTGTGATGTGATTTTACATTTGGGTCTTGAGTAATAGTTCCCACCTTCTCTTACACCCTGAATTTTGAGGCTCTTTTCCCCCAAAGGGGTGGAAACAGCATCGTAGGTTCCTCAATCTATAAGAGCTACTAGACAGAATCTAGCTTTTCCTTCCTTAAGGTGAAGAAGGTAAAGCCCAGAGGCATTGAAGGTTACCCAGTGCCAGCTTCCTGTTCTCAGGACTCCTGAACACTCACTGAGGATCCCAGCGTGCTTCTGTTTTTGTGGGTTTCATCCATCTTTGCTGTTTTAGAAATTAAATATTTTTAAATGGCAATAAGACCATAACATGTTAACAGAAGACGACATTCTTCGTGAAGGATGACTTTTTTCCAAAACCAAAAATTAGAACGGGGAGGGCATTTTTATAACTATCTTAGATGTGGCTGAATTTGTATCTGCTCCTGCATTCATTCTTTTGAGATTTCACACATGCTGTAATCCCCAGAATGCTACATTGTCCTCTCAAAATGAGACTGAAAGCAGAGTGTTATTAGAATAATTTTGACCTTGTGGACCTCCTGAATGTATCGCAGGAAACCCCAGGGTTCTTGGGCCCCACTTTGAGAACCAGTGCTGTACAGACTCCCTCCTGCTCCTCATATTCATATGTCTCTTTGTTCCACAAGGGAATGTGTAGCTGCCTAAAGGGCATAGTAGTGCAGTAAATAGAAATCTTTTGAAATGAGAGTCAAGGAAATTATATAGTAGTATAGGATATGAAGACCAGTAAGGTAAACATTGCTCAGCCCATACTTTATTAACCTGAAGGCAAGCAGCTATTACTAATATTGGAATACAAATATTATTAAGGTTCATTCAGAGCCATTTACCATATCATTACAGAAAAAGTCTTTAAAGCCAACATCTTGGAGTTCCTGTCATGGCTCAGTGGGTAACAAATCCGACTAGGAACCATGAGGTTCGATTCCTGGCCTCACTCAGTGGGTTAAGAATCCGGTCTTGCTGTGAGCTGTGATGTAGGTCACAGAAGCAGTTCGGATCCCGAGTTGCTGTGGCTCTGGCGCAGGCTGACAGCTACAGCTCTGATTAGACCCCTAGCCTGGGAACCTCCATATGCCACGGGAGCAGCCCTAGAAAAGGCAAAAAGACACACACACACACACACACAGTGCACGCAACACCTTTTCTCCTTGGCTTTTTTTCTTTTTAAAGACGTGACCATGGAGATGATTAAATGTCTGTTCAGTAAACAGCAGTGTGTGACAGGAGATCCATGTATTAATTGCTTATAGTAAGTTTTGAGGGAGAACATCTCCAATTTTAGGTAATTAATATAAATACTGATAAGTTCTTTGCTTCCACATTTGCCTTTTAACTTTCAGAATAGAAGTGCCTGTGTGACATAACCACTATGGCAATGAAGTGATCCAGCCAGACTTTTACTATTTTTCCAATTAATAAATGTGTACAAAAATCTTTATTATTTTTCTCCAAATAAGGAGAAGAACTTTTTGATACTGTGACTCCCTGGATGACATGGTTGTAGTATCTAATTGCTGCTCCTTCCTGTGTAATTCTGTTCCGTAGCTGACTGGAAGTATCGCCATGCAGGATTGATGGCCTTATCCGCCATTGGCGAGGGCTGCCACCAGCAAATGGAAGGGATTCTGAATGAGATAGTCAATTTTGTTTTGCTCTTTCTTCAGGATCCTGTAAGTTCCAGTAGATATTTAATTTGTAATGACTGCCGTAGTTTCACAGGGGATCTATTGTGTTTAGTAATACAAACAACAAACACTTATATTTCAGCACCCCAGAGTGAGGTATGCAGCCTGCAATGCCGTGGGACAGATGGCTACAGATTTTGCACCTGGTTTCCAAAAGAAATTCCACGAGAAGGTAAGTAACACGTCTGCAAACACTCAAATCAAACTTGTAGGAAGTGGGGTGGCATTTCAAAGTGTCTGTGTGTGTGATTTCATTTCACAGGTGATTGCAGCACTGCTGCAGACCATGGAAGACCAAGGCAACCAGCGGGTGCAGGCCCACGCAGCCGCTGCTCTCATTAACTTCACTGAGGACTGTCCCAAGTCGCTACTTATTCCCTATTTAGATAATTTGGTGAAACATCTGCATTCCATCATGGTGCTTAAACTTCAAGAGGTAAGTTTTGAAACCTAATAAGCTCCCTATTTATGGAGATTAATATAGATTAATTGGATGGGTAAAACCTAAAAAAAAGAGGGACTTTGAACACAGCCATAAAGAAGAGAAAGCGAGTTCCTGTTGTGGCTCCAGCGGTTAACAAACCCGACTAGCATCCATGAGGACGTGGGTTCAACCCCTGGCCTCACTCAGTGGGTTAAGGATCCGGCGTTGCCAAGAGCTATGGTGTAGGTCACAGACACGGCTCAGATCCCGAGTTGATGTGGCTGTGGCGTAGGCTGGCAGCTGTAGCTCCAAATTGACCCCTATCCTGGGACCCTCCATATGCCATGGGTGTGGCCCTAAAATACAAAAAGACCAAAAAAAAAGAGAAAGTTAGAAGGAAGACATTCTGTTCTAAGTAGAATAATACAGGCTTGGCCAGAGAATGGACCAATAATAGACTTGGGAAAGGTTTGGCCTAAAGGTTGGGTAAAAGCAGCGTGTGAATTGCCTGGGAAGAAAGGCAGAGTTATTTTGACCTCTGATGTTTGTGGATTTGGAAGAACCATTTTGTTAACTGCTCTAAGACATGGTGGTAACATGATTGTAGGAAGTTAGCATGGCAGCCATGCGAGGCAGGAACAAAAATGGGGAAGCGTTAAGGCCAGACCGTCACATGGTCATTTCCAGGGAGCTTGGGTGGTAATAGTGGAAACTGGAGGGAAGGGTGATGCCTGTTTCTTGAAAACATTAGCTGTTTCTGCCAGTTGGAAAAAAGAGAAGGAAGCAGAATGTGTTGAGCGTTCTTTAACCTGGGTGACGGAAAAGATGTAAAAAGGAATGTATCCTTTTTGCTTTAAATATATGTTGACTCTGAACGGCTGGCCACATAAATAGAAGATGATTTATCATTTATGTAAGAGGCAAGTTCAAAACAAATGAATGAGGTCAGTGTAGCCACGTGAGAAAGAGAGATGCAGGAAAGAGAGGCAAAGATTGAAACCCAGTTTGTTGTCAAATACAATGAAAAAATTCTACTATAAAATGAAATTAACAAAAAGGACATGCAAAACAAAAGCCTTTTTTACTATTTAACAGACAGTTACTATCAAATTGCTATGAAAATTTCTTAACACTCAGGTTTTTTTTACTCATCATGAACTGGTAGCAGTTCATAAACTACACTTTGCCTGGTGCTGGCCCCAAGGAGAGCAGGTGGGAAGATGAGAAACACAGTGTCTCAGAAGACAAAGAACAGGGTGCTCAGTGTCCGATGACAGCAGGCTAAGAACATGAGTGTATCTGGAGACAGAGCTAGACCCAAGTTGAAGGCAGATTAGGTAGGTTAATTGATTAAATCGGGAATAGATGGAGCGGATGTGACTTTCCATAAAGGGCTGAATCTGTATAGCTTTCCCCTCCCTCCCCTTGGGGCCAGTATGTGAGATACTTACAAGACCCAAGGAAGGAGTTGCTAAGAGGGGGTCTGGAGGAGGGTATGTATGTGAGCGAGGGCTGTGCGAAGAGAGGGTAGCCACGGAAGGAAGGACATTCCTTTGAGACCAGAGGCCACAGCAGACCCTGGGCTGCAGAAGAGGAAAGGAATGAGGTAACCTCCTAAAGGTGTATTGGCACTCTCGGAACGAGGAGAAAGCTCTGTCAAGATTGTCTGTGGTTAATGGGGGAATGAAGAGCATCTGGAGTAGTTACTGGGTCAGGTACTCATGTGAAAACACAAGGAATTACAGGATAATGGTGTCAGGTGACAGCACGGGCCCGCTGCAAATGCCCAGTAGGGTTTTCCTCGGAAGTCAGAGAATACCACTGATCTTCAGTGCGGGAGGAGGGACCATCTCCTCTGCCTCAGCAGGCAGGAGAAAGAGAGGGCACCTCTCTGTGGTGTCCTTGGCGGTACCTTTTGGGGAGAGTAAGATTAGAAGATACAGGAATGGGAGTTCCCGTTGTGGCACAGCAAAAACGAACCCCACTAGGAACCCTAAGGACGCAGGTTCAATCCCTGGCCTTGCTCAGTGGGTTAAGGATCCGGCGTTGCCGTGAGCTGTGGTGTAGGTCGCAGATGCAGCTTGGATCCCAAGTTGCTGTGGCTGTGGTGTAGGCAGGCAGCTACATTTCCAATTTGCCCCCTAGCCTGGGAACCTCCATATGCCCCAGGTGCGGCCCTACAAAAAGATACAGGAATGGACCATAAAGTGAATTTTCTCAATGACAGGCGGCACCAGAGATGTAGGAGGTAGCGGGAATAAATGAGTAAGACTAAGGTTGTTAGATAACAAAAATTTTAAGGGGAGTCATTTGTGCTCCAGAAATGGCTGTGCTTTGAGATGAAGCAGAAGTGAGTAAGGAACTCAGTGGTAACAGGAGAGCACATTACCCACAGAGTTCACTGGGGATTCTTAAATTTGCCCCAAGACTTACAGTCTCCGCTCTGGCTGCCGGAGCGGGGGCTCAGCTTGCAATTTCAGAGAAGCACTTGGGAACTTGCGGGGAGTGTTTCTTCTGGGTTCTCATTTGTGTGATTGATGTTGTGTCTTCCTTCTCCCAGTTGATTCAGAAAGGCACCAAATTGGTTTTGGAACAAGTTGTGACGTCTATCGCATCAGTTGCAGATACTGCAGAAGAAAAATTTGTCCCCTACTATGACTTATTTATGCCGTCACTGAAGCACATTGTTGAGAATGCAGTTCAAAAGGAACTCCGGCTTCTCAGAGGGAAAACTATTGAATGCATCAGCCTCATTGGTCTGGCTGTTGGGAAGGAGAAAGTAAGTGACATGTAGAATGTTGAGTTCACTGTGTGTAATTTGGCTAAGGAGGCATTAGGGTACAGAGGGTTTTTCCTTCTGATGAATGGTATTCGGGAGTCTTTTTTTATCTTACTTCAATTTTGTATATGAATTGTTGCCTTCCTTTCTCAATAATGTGAAGGTTCCATGATGCCTTTGAAACCTTCCCTTTTCCTTCCCACATGTCCAATCTGTCTCTGTGGAGGCTTGTGGAGTTTAATTAAGACCCACAGATTCCATTTTACATTTAAACATGGGCGTGGCAACATTCTAGTTGCTTTCTTGTTAGTCCAGAAAGCATCAATGTCCTAAGAGAGAAATTTATATGCATACAGCTTTTCAGAAAACAGTTAGCAAGGACCATTGGCCAGTGTGTTTTTCTTCCCACCCAGCATCTCAGAGCTGTCCAAGCTAATCCAAGCAAACCCCAAAGAAGTTCCTCTGTCATCCACCCCTCACGTTGATTCTCAGAGCTGTCAACGTAGAACCTTTCTGTCTGGTCTCTTCCAAACCAGCATTGTTATCATCTTAGAAACTTTTCAGGGAGACTCTGAGACCCTAACCAGTAAAACATTTTTTTATGTTCCACATCCAATATTTTTGCCTTCAAACTATATTGAAACACTGCCTGTTTACATACAGTGAAGATTGCCAGAACTACACAGTGAGTTAAGTGAAAACCATACAGTTCGGTGGAGCAATCTAAAATTGTCTTTCCGGATTTGGATTTTGTTTTTACTGCTGGAAATACATAAGCCATGAACCAAAAATTGATGCCACTAGAACTGTCTTTATCGTAGTTCATTTTAACTGTTGTTGGACAACGTATTTTTCTAGAAAGAGCGCTAAGTCCATTGCAACATAGATGAGAATTTTTCAATATGCTACCTTATCTGGGTTATAAGCCATGTGGGAAATGTGATAGATTTGAGGGGGAAGGTTTTATTACTACACAAGAAACAGAATTGGGGGGTAGTAGTGCCACTGATCCGATATACACACATAACGAGTGTTTTTTCCTGAATGTCTCCTTCCAGTTCATGCAAGATGCATCAGATGTGATGCAGCTCCTACTGAAGACCCAGACGGACTTCAGTGACATGGAAGACGACGACCCTCAGGTGAAGCAGCCTCGCATGCTCTCCTTCAGGCCCTCAGGACTTGCAGATAGCCTAGGGTTAAATGGACTTCAGAAAGAAATGGAGGAATTTGTTTCTTGAGCTATCAACCCCTGGTTTGGGGAACATTCTTCACTAGTTTTCCTTCTGCTCTGTTCGTCATTTTCTCCTTGGTCCATTGTAGGCTACTCCTCTTCTGACTAGAGTGGTGCTGGTGGGGTTCTGTCTTCCTAGGCTCTTAGCATCTCCTCCCTCCCCTGGAGCAGTGTGGTCCAGACATGGCTTCAGCTTTCCTCCATGTGCTTGTGACTTCAGACGTGTCGCTGCGTTCAGGGTTTGCTCATCCAAGCCCTTACTGGACACTGCCGTTTGGGTGTCACGTGGCCCTTTGGGTACCACATGACTTCCCTCCCCCATCAAAAGAAAAAAATACAGAAACCCAACAATGTTGGAACACCTTGTGCTCTCCTCTCTCTGTGAACAAACATCCTGCTAGCTTAGAAAGAGGCCTCCCTGCTCCACCTGGCTGACTCCTGCCCGTATTCCACAGCCGGTGCAAGTCTTGGTGGTGGGTTCCTAGGACGCTGTTGTAATAACATTGTAAATGTCGTAATCTTAGTGATTGATATTCACAATGCTCACTGTATAGTGAGCATTCAGTAAATAGTTGCTTCGTTTTTGTGTTTTGGGGGGGTTGTTTGGCTGTTTGGTTGGGTTTCTTTTGTCTTTTTAGGGCTGCACCTGTGGCATATGGAAGTTCCCAGGCCCAGGGGTCAAATCAGAGCTGCAGCTGCCGGCCTCCACACAGCCACAGCAAAGCCCGATGCGAGCTGTGTCTGCTACAGAAAGTAGGAAAAATGAGATATGGTCGTCCTTCTCTTTTGCCTCACCCGCTGCCTGAATCCCATTGTAGAGTTCATAGTAATTTTTCATTGTTTGCCTTAGAAAATGCACTTAATGCTTAAAGAGCCATGAACATAAAACATTGTTTCCACGAAACTGGCAAGTGGCTTTATGATATCTTATTTACCCTTTTTTTTAATCAATTTTAATTTAATTTTTAATTTTTTTTCTGCAGATCTCTTATATGATCTCAGCATGGGCCAGAATGTGCAAAATCCTTGGAAAGGAATTTCAGCAGTACCTTCCAGTGGTCATGGGGCCTTTAATGAAGACAGCTTCAATTAAGCCTGAAGTAGCCCTTTTAGATAGTAGGTGTCTGCATGAGGATATAGCAGTTGTAGAATTTCTCTCTCTGTTATTATTTCTAACATGAACTTGCTTGCTTCTTTGTTAATAGCCCAAGACATGGAAAACATGAGTGATGATGATGGTTGGGAATTTGTGAACCTTGGAGATCAGCAGAGTTTTGGTATTAAAACTGCAGGACTTGAAGAAAAGTCAACTGCTTGCCAGATGCTGGTAAGTAACTTTGCTTTATAGCTTTTTTCTTTTTTCGTCTTTTTAGGGTCACACCCGAGGCATATGGAGGTTTCCAGGCTAGGGGTCGAATTGGAGCTCCAGCTGCCAGCCTACACCACAGCCACAGCAACACCAGATCCTTAACCCACTGAGCAAGGCCATGGATTGAACCCCTATCCTCATGGATACTAGTCGGGAAATCCTACATACATGACGGGAGTCCTACACACAGCTTCGTATAATAGCTGTATTTCATAAGTGCCGAATGTTATTTTGAAGACCCAGGAATATATTCTTTAGGAAATAAAATGTAGACGGTAGAGGTTTTCTCACCCAACATTTCCATGTACAGATTTCCATCCTGAAGAAATCAGGTGGGTAAAACCTTTCATTACCAGTTTTTAATAACAAATTAATATCTTGAATGCCTGTTGTTAGGAAGATGATCAGTGGTTTCTGTGCCCTGGTGTATTACACAGCTGGTAGAAAGCTACCTGAGGGCGAGGATTTTTGTCTATGCTTAGTTTAGTAAGTAAATGGAAAGGAAATTTTTTTGATATACACATGTATGTATTTATTGCATTTTTTAAAAAATTGTTGTTGACTTGCAATATCATGTTAGTTTTGGATATACAGCACAGCAGTTCAGTTGTGTATGTTTATATACATATTCTTTTCCTTATAGTTTATTATATAATATTGAGTATTGTTCCCTGTGCTATACAGCAAGGAACAGTTTTGAATGAACAGAACTGTGCTTATGGTATTGCAACGAAAATTGGTATGATTTCATTGTGTAAATAAAAACTTAGACTTGGTAGGAAAATCAGAATGTTTACAGTGATTATCTCTTGTGATATTATGGGAGGGTCTTTTTGAATTTCCTCTTTTTTTTTTGTCATTTTGCCTTTTCTAGGGCTGCTCCCGCGGCATATGGAGGTTCCCAGGCTAGGGGTCCAATTGGAGCTGTAGCCACTGGCCTACGCCAGAGCCACAGCAACTCGGGATCTGAGGCACGTCTGCGACCTACACCACAGCTCATGGCAACACTGGATCCTTAACCCACTGAGCAAGGCCAGGGATCAAACCTGCAACCTCATGGTTCCTAGTCAGATTCGTTAACCACTGTGCCACGACAGGAACTCTGAGTTTCCTTTTTTTTTTTTTTTTTTAAACTTATTTATGGTCCAGGAATTTCCATATGCTCAGATATGGCTGTAAAAAGGACAAAACAAAAAAACCAAACCTTTGTGAGCATATGTTGCGGACAGTGAGGGATTTTTTTTCTTTTTTTTTTTTTTAACAAGTAGAATTAAGAGATTATGTTAACACAGCATTGTAAATGAACTATGCTTCAACTAAACAATAAATTTTTTGAAAAGAGAACATAGTATGTTACAAACTTAGCAGTTAAGTAAGCCTAAATAAAAATTAATGTCTTAAATTTTACTTTGTATTAATAAAGCATTCTGTTCTCTAATTCATTTAAACACATATTTCTTGAACTTATCTTTTTTTTTTTTGGTCTTTGTAGGGGCACAACCACAGCATGTGGTGGTTCCCAGGCTAGGGGTCGAATCAGAGCTACAGCTGCCAGCCACAGCAACACCAGATCCAAGCCACCACATCTGCAACCTACACCACAGCTCACGGCAACGCCAGATCCTTAACCCTGAGCAAGGCCAGAGATCGAACCCAAAACCTCATGGTTCCTAGTCGGATTCATTTCCACTGTGCCATGACAGGAACGCCTAGGTTTTTTTTACTATTCTCTCTCAACTCGAGAACAAATACAAGTGTAACATCTTTAAACAAAATTACCAAATTTTTTAATACAGTGAAAGATAATAAAGTTTTTTTCTGCTTCACTATTGAAATTTTTTTTAAAAAATCAAAATAACATAAGCCTATTTGCTGCAGATTTACAAAAGTGGTATGCTGTGATTGAGTTTTCAGGTTTTTTAAAAATAAGTTTAGTTTGCCTTCATTAAGTCATGTTTATTGTCGAAGTACTTTCAGAGTGCTGAAGCTTTTGCAAAATTCTCCCACACACAGAATATGAATATGAAATATTTCACCTTTTGAATGACAGTATGTGCTACAGTCGTCTCATGGCGCTTCCCCATTTTGCAGTTCATTTAGTTAAAAGATAATTTGATGGTCCTGCATGGAAATTTAAATGTGGTTTTGACACAGCATTCTGTGGTCCTTGCGAATTTGTAGTTTATTAATGAGTATTATTAAGACACAAAAATTAACAGATCTTAATTTCTCTTCCACTATTTTGATTTCAGGTTTGCTATGCTAAGGAGTTAAAAGAAGGCTTTGTGGAGTACACTGAACAGGTTGTCAAACTCATGGTCCCTCTACTGAAATTTTATTTCCACGATGATATCCTATAACTTTTGAATGGCACACATTTCTAGATTTACCTAAATCGTAGGTGGCTCAAGTATTAGACTTTGTGCTAACTGGCGTGTACGTTACCAGTGTTGTGTTTGCACTGGCAGTGGCTTCAGGTTATGAACTTGGTTCTTTGCAGGTGACTTTGTTTCACTTGTGCCACAAACATGAAGAAGAGATGTCAGCCGTCCTCTAGTTGACCATTCTCTTGGAGCACTGAAGGGTTTTCTGGATCGATGTTTTAATAGCAAGTGTTTACAATCGTATGTAATTGCTACGTTCCCTTAGTGTCTTTGGTGATGTTAAGAAACACCTTTTTTGGAGTTCCCGTCGTGGCCCAGTGGTTAACGAACCCAACTAGGATCCATGAGGACACAGGTTCGATCCCTGGCCTTGCTCAATGGGTTAAGGATCCAGCATCGCCATGAGCTGTGGTGTAGGTCGCAGAAGTGGCTTGGATCCCACGTTGCTGTGGCTGTGGTGTAGGCCGGCAGCTGTAGCTCCTATTTGACCCCTTGCCTGGGAACTTCCATATGCTATGGGTGCGGCCCTGAAAAAAACAAAAAAGAAACTCCTTTTTTCATAGGTTGAGACCAGGTGATAGTGAACTTTCTATAGCTCATTTCAAGTGTGGACAGCACCTTTGTGGAGAAACGTCCTGGTAAATCTGCTATAACAGTTTTCCTCCTCAGTCTAATTGTGGTAGCAATTATTATATATAGGTACATTTTCATAGATGGATACTCAAAGGACAGCTCAATGGCGTGGAAGAGCCTGGCCCCAAAGCCAGCTCTGTCCGATCTCAGAACCCCTTCGTTGTAGTTCCTCATGCAGTGCCCTGCAGTAGGTAGCATCCTTTACAGATGATGGCTTTTGCCCAGCTTTTGTTCCATAAAGCCTGAGAAAGAGTAGAATTATTATTTTTTTCTGCTTTAAACATGAATTTATTTTTTAACTAATGAATTTTATTACATTTATAGTTGTAAGAATAGAATTATTTTTAAGAGGAAGTCTCAAGACCTTGTTTTAGAAATGGTATTAAATAGGGGGAGGCAACTTTAATCTTTATTGAAAACTGAAAAGGCTAATTCAGGAAGAGCTCCTCGGGTGTTTTCTTAGTAAAGTCATTGCTTCAGTTGCATTTATTAGAAACACGTGTTAGAATAAGCACATCTTGAGACACACTGTGAGAGTCCCAGATCTTTTCACAGATATTTTTATGGTTGGGGATTAGACTTGAGCATTCATTCCTGTTATGTTGTAGGTAATGGAAAAGACAGGTGGTACATCTTAGGGGTAGAGAGACTGTCTTCATACACAGGTTGTGTTTGAGACAAGCTCTGGATAGCAGGCTTAGATAAACAGAAGTTGCCTAGCATTTCTGTTTACTCAGTGGGCACTTCAGCATTTAAGTAAGCCAAATGATAGAACAGTCTGGAGGATAGTGATTACACTAAGCTCACCTCAGGGTTGTGAGTACGTTTCCTTAACAATAAAACGTGTTCGAGTGGCAGCCGCAGAATCCATGCCTCTTCTCCTGGAATGTGCAAGAGTCCGTGGTCCTGAGTATCTCACACAGATGTGGCATTTCATGTGTGATGCTCTAATCAAGGCCATTGGCACAGAACCAGATTCAGATGTCCTCTCAGAAATAATGCATTCCTTTGCAAAGGTAAATATTTTTCTCTTTCAAAAATATATATAAGATTGTGTGTTCGTTCTATAACAGATGATCTCCCTGTTCAATTTTTTTGTTTTAATATTTCAGTGGCTTCTTTTTTTTTTGTTTTTTTTTCCCTAAGCGTAGTTACTCTTGTGTTCTGGTCTTGATGACTTTCCATCATCATTTACCTAGTAATCCAAGGACAGAAGCTTGAGTATCAGCCCCAAGTCATGTCTAGTTTCTGTTGTGTTCTCTCTCCCTAATCCTCTGGTTTCCCCCATTGCCTTACTTCTTCTTGTCGGTTTACTCCAGAAGCCAGCTTTTCCCTCCCAGGTTTATTACCCTTTTCTCAAGCACTAACTTGCTCTTTAAGTCACTCCCCTTCCCCATATTCTTGCTCATCCCCGTTGCTCACAGCTCCACAGCTTGCTCCACAATTGAGTTTAAAAATTCTTCAGCATCTTTATTTGTCCCCATTTACACTCCTGAAGTTCACATGTTCTTCTGTTTTTCCAAAGAACACGTGCTTCCATTGCCTTTGCTCTTAGTTCCTCCGCTGTAATGCAGGCGTACCCCTTCTCCAATGCCGCCTTTGTACAGAGCATGCCTGTGGTCATTGAGCTCCTTAGAAGCTGGTTGGTCTTTTTCAGCTTAGCATAATTCCTGGCACTTAAGGCATGCTCAGGACATGTTTAAAAGAAAAATAGTTTCTAAATTCTCTTTAAAATCTGGCATGGCAGCAAACCCTTATGTAATCATTAAGCTTCCAGGGTACTGAGTTATGTTAATTGTTCTCATGCTTCCATGTGATTCTTAAGGGAGTTTAACTTTTGACTCCAAAAACACTTAAATCTTACGAGTTGCTTTCTTTCCTCCACCTCATTGTAGTGCATTGAAGTCATGGGAGACGGTTGCCTTAATAATGAACACTTTGAAGAGTTGGGAGGTATATTGAAAGCTAAACTAGAAGAACATTTCAAAAATCAAGAATTGCGGCAAGGTAGGTTTCCCATGCTTTTATTTGCTAAAGTAATCCTTGACCATTTTGGCGACCATTTAAAAAGACATTTATTTGGGTGTGTTTTAGTTAAAAGACAAGATGAAGACTATGATGAACAGGTGGAAGAATCACTACAAGATGAGGTAAATTACTCCCTTTAGAACTTAATTTACATGGCCATTTGCATCTGGAGGATTTGTAAGTGCTTGAGTTTCTAATTCACCTGACCTCCCATAAGATATATTTATCCATAATCTTGAGCAGAAGAATCTGACATGTCTTTCACTTATTAGAGAAGAAGTAATTTGAAATTAGCCGATTTGTGTTTTGGGTGCTGTGTGTGCATTTTGTTGCAATAACTCATGTATGGAAGTGCTTTTGCATTCACCTCGAATTTCATTCTACACGCTCCTCACAGCAGCCATTTGTATTTGGTGGTGCTTCCCCATTTTAAAGAGGGGTGAACCCCAAGTCAGGTGTTAAATAACTGCTTAGAGCCACACTGTTGACAGCCTTGGGCTTAAGGCCAGAGCTTCCTTTATCAGCTGTCTTTCCACTGGAATTACACAGATTTCCTTGTAAATAGTGTGTCTGCAGTGGTTGACCCACTTTTCACCGTGTTGCTCAACTCTGACCGACAAACCGCCTCACACCAGCAGACATTCTCAGCTGTGTATTTAGGGTCTGGACTCGGTGGCGTGTGGCCATCTGGATGTAGGTGCAGCTCATCCCAGCCCTCTGCAGGTGCTCACACCTGACACAGACCTTGTTGCCAGGGGTGAGGTGTTGTACGTAACTAACCCCCACACCTCCCCACCACTCCACTCCAAAATGAGAAATGATCTTGCAGAATACGAGAACAGTTACTCAAGTAAAAATGCTTCTGCTTCAGGACTTTGAAATAATTTGTCAACCATACATTTTCAAAATATGTTCCAAGAGAAGAAGTACTTGCAGTAAATGCAGTACTCGCCACACGCCTTTCTTTCCGAAGGCAGGCAAGACATGACACCCGTTACGGGGGGGGGGGGGGGGGGCTCAGTTTCTGTGCGGACTCTTGCTCTGTCCTTAAGAAAGTGATGAGAAATTTAACTTTCTACTCTTAGGTGTTTCATAATAAATGTTACTGTTCATAGGAGTGGAGATACTTTTTAATACATATGGGTATGTATGTGTTTTATTTTAGGATGATAATGATGTTTATATTCTGACCAAAGTGTCAGACATTTTACACTCAATATTCAGTAGCTACAAGGAAAAAGTGTTACCATGGTTTGAACAGCTGCTTCCGTTAATCGTCAACCTAATTGTAAGTGTTATCTCCCTTTGACAGTTATTTTGGGTTTTTTTATTTATTTTTTTATTACTCAAATGAATTTATCACATCTGTATGACAGTTGTTTTAGGCAGTTGACCTCTGGGAATCTTTTCCTTACAGCTTTTGAAAACTTTCACTTTCAAGTTAAAATGGATCTTAGAAATCTTAACGCTTGTCTACTGTACAGCTTTAATTTACCAAGTTTATTGCATCGCCCTGGATATTTTCTCACTCAGTATATGCTTGAAGTGTGCTAATTAGGTTTTCCATAGTTTAATTTATAATACATTCTAAAGAAATACAAGTGGTTTTTAATTATTTCAGATTATCTATACCCTGCTAAACTAATAGAAACAAAAATGGTTACAGTTTTGTGGGTTTGTTTTTGTTTTTTAGTAGACCCTGGAAAATTCAGTTAGGATCCTTGTTATATACAACCAGCATCATAGATTTAAAACGTATTATAGGAATTCCCGTTATGGCGCAGCAGAAACAAATCCACCTAGGAACCATGAGGTTGTGGGCTCGATCCCTGGCCTCACTCAGTGGGTTAAGGATCCGGCATTGCCATGAGCTGTGGTGTAGGTCAAAGACTCGGCTCCGATCTGGCGTTGCTGTTGCTGTGGCTCTGGTTTAGGCGGCAGCTGTAGCTCTGATTAGACCCCTAGCCTGGGAACTTCTGTATGCCATGGGCGCGGCCCTAAAAAGACAAAAAAAAAATAAATAAAAATAAAATGTATTATAAATTAAAAATGATCATCATCAGACGTTTATCTTTCTTTTGGATTTCCATTTTGTGTTTTATGATATTTAGTACAGTACTTTAAAAAAAAATAAACTTTTAATCTTAGAATAATTTTAAATTTACAGAAAAGTTACAAAAGATAGTTAGTACCAAGTGTTCTCCAATACCTTTCTTAGTGTCTCCTATTGTAACTTTTTTTTTTAGTGTAGTGCTTTTTTTCAAATGATTTAGGCACATATGATGTTCTGTTGAGTTGGTAATATAAAGTTAAATCTGCAGCTTTAACTATTGTTTCTGCTTTTTTAGGGCCATACTCTTTGCATATGGAAGTTCCCAGGCCAGGGTTCAAATCAAAGCTACAGCTGCCAGCCTACACCACAGTCACAGCAACTCAGGATCCTTAACCCATTGAGCGAGGCCAGGGATCGAAGCCACATTCTCATGGATGCTAGTTGGGCTCATTTCTGCTGCGCCACAACAGGAACTCTGAACTATGGTGGTTTTTTTAAACACAGCATTGCTGTTACCTTATTTGTAAAGTATACATATATATACACACACAAATAAATATACATGGCGCTGCTGCTGCCAATTCTTGGTACTTGGTAATGTCAGCATGTGAAATTCTGTGACAAATCACACAAGTCTTTTAAATCTAATCTGTACTTTATTAAATCTCGGTAGTAGTTTGAGGGTTGCTACTCACAAGAAGAGATTGTTACTATTTTTCATTGCCCGAATCAGGACTATCCAGGTGAGATGACAGTCTGTAGGGAATGTTTATTTCTGTATAGTCTTGGTGTCCGCCAGTCCTCAAAGCTAAAAGGACTGTCTCTTTCGTAGTGTCCACACAGACCATGGCCAGACCGACAGTGGGGATTGTGCATCTTCGATGATGTCGTAGAACACTGTAGTCCAGCCTCGTTTAAATACGCAGAGTATTTCTTAAGGCCGATGCTGCAGTACGTGTGTGACAGCAGCCCAGAAGTCAGGCAGGCGGCTGCGTATGGCCTCGGCGTCATGGCACAGTATGGCGGAGACAACTACCGTCCTTTCTGCACAGGTACGTGTGCTTATGTGGCTGCATGCATGTGTAACCCTGTTGCCCCCACCCTGTTTCCTTTCCCAGGCCCCAAGCATGATACACTGGCTCTTCTCTTCCCCCTTTTCACACACCTCGTCCATAGCATTTAGGGACTCACCATCCTCATTCTCATAGGGGTGGAAATGAAATCAGCTTGGAACCAGAGCCTCCTCTCCCTGGTTCCAGGGCACAGTCTTTGGGGTTTGGGGGTGTACTTTTAAGGCGTACTGGGGTCCCTGTGAGTTGAACACAGGTGTCTAGCTAGGCAGCTTCTAAAAGGTTAAGTACGCCGCAGTGATCGGGGCGTAAACCTGTAAATGAGTAGCGCATGGGTGCCCCTGGCTGCATGGGGCACTCTCCCTTCCCCGTGGCTCTGAGTCTGCAGCCAGGAGAACACAACACGCCGTGCACTTGCACGTCCCCTCAGTGTAATCCACAACTGAACCAACGGTAAAAGGAATTCTTTCTGATCATCCGCATGAAAATGTGGGGCTTGGACCTTTTTTCGAATGTGTATTTTAGAAGCCCTTCCGCTGCTGGTAAGAGTTATTCAGTCTGCTGATTCTAAGACCAAAGAAAATGTCAACGCTACAGAGAACTGCATCTCGGCAGTGGGGAAGATTATGAAGTTCAAGCCTGACTGTGTGAACGTGGAAGAAGTCCTGCCACATTGGCTGTCTTGGCTTCCACTACATGAGGATAAAGAAGAAGCTGTTCAGACTTTCAACTATTTGTGTGACCTGATTGAAAGGTAAGAAAGGGGACAGGGAGACGTCTTACCTGCCCCTTCATGTAACAGTGATGCTTGCTGTGCTCAGCCCTCGGGCATATAGGTTATAATGATGTTGCCTTTATAAATCAGGGTAAGATGCTGTGTCACAGTTAAGACTGCCTTATAATCAGATCTGGTGGTGAGTTATTCTTTATGGAATTAGGCTCAACAGATGTGGCATTGTAGAACTCTTTTTTTTTTTTTTTTTTTTTCTCCTTTCTTTGGTCTGCATGGCATGTGGAAATTTCCAGGACAGGGATCAAACCAGCACCACGGCAGCAACCTGAGCTGCTGCAGTGACAACACCAGATCCTTAACCCGCTCGTGCCTCCGCACTCACTCATCAGCTTTCTTGGGGTGTAACTGACATACCGTCTATTAGTAGAATGAGATCAGAGGACATTGTTTGTACTGTTATTTGGCCCTTTGAAATACTGGTATTTTTCTTTGGATTCAAAAATCAGTGGTATAAGGGAAATATACCAGATAGTCAGTCAAGATCTGGCCCTGGACTCCTGGCATCATTAATGCTATTTTGTGCCTGTGAGTATGTCTAAGTCTAAGAATCGCAACAAGCTGGAGGCTCTAGAAGCTATCAGATTAAAGATGTCTTCTTTGGTGGTCTCTTGTTCCAAGTTCATGCTTCCCTGGACTTGGACAGATCAGGGCCCTGTCACTATGAATTACTACTTTTAGTTCATGAATAAATCCGAAAGCTGCAACCACTCATCTGGAGTTTGAAGAAATAGGCTAATGGCTCTATTCCTTCATACCAGTTTAAGTTCTTGTTCATACAAATAGTGCGAGTCTTCCCACTGAGAACATCCATTAAGGAACATAACAGCCATTCTGGATACTTCTTACCTGTTCCTGACCCAGAAGAGACCAGTTTTTCATCATGCTGTTTAATTATCCTCCTCGAAAGTAATTCTGGCACCTTCTTAATGAAAGACTGGAATTCTAATTAAATCCACCCTTAGGCTTCTTCCATTAAACTTGACTGGTGTTTATTTCCCAGTTTGCATTTGAAATGCCCACATCTTTTGAATTCAGATTTGTTCTAGAAACCATTTTGTAGTAAATAAAGTTGGTGTTAAGAAACTATTATTCTTAGTACTATCTTGGGTTTTTTTGTTTCTTTATTCCTAGTAAGTCACAAGTCATTTATAAATCACTTAGAGCCTCTGTTGTTTGGCCCTTAAAGTAGCCAGGAACCATGAGCCAAGTTGGGGGGTTTTGTGGGTTTTGGTTTCTTCATAATTTACATGGGAAGAGACTGAAAAGCTAATGATTAAAATGGGCTAGTTTTCCTCCTGAACTTAAAAGGCAGTTGATTTTAGCGAGTGCAAAACCATTGTGTAAAGAACAGTTAGTGTTGGGAGGTGGGTGGAGCAAAGTGTGAGTGCTTGAGTGATTTCTTCAAATGATTTTCATGTATAATGGTTTTCTTCCTTTTGTCAGTAATCACCCGATTGTTCTTGGCCCAAACAATACCAATCTGCCCAAAATATTCAGCATAATTGCAGAAGGAGAGATGCATGAGGCAATTAAACATGAAGATCCTTGTGCCAAACGTCTGGCTAATGTAGTTCGCCAGGTACAGGTAAGCCACTTTGGTTACACTGGAGAAGAGGAACCGCAAGAGCTCTGGTTTTGGTTTTGGTTTGTTTTTTCATCTTCTTCTTTGTCAGAAGAAGGAAATACAAATCCATCGAGCTAAGCAAATTTCATTTTCATACTCTCTAGCCGTCAAGTCTCAAACGGATTATACTTAATATAATTTACTCATATGTTCTCATTATTTATTGAAACTAAAACCTTCCTCTTAAATTGGAGGCATTTTAACTCTTCTAGTTGGTGTTTATTAGTACTTACTCATTAGGTACAAGTTTTTGAGCAGTCCATGAATGAAAAAGACAAGATTTTAATAGTAATAAGCTGTTGGTTACCAGTTTCTTCAATGACTTTTCCTACCTAAATTCATGTGTATAGATGGCTTGAAGGTGTCATCGAAAGCTAAAGTGTAACTTTATCTGTGCAGAAATGAAGACAGACTTACTGTGAATGAAATAAACTTTTTAGAAATGAAAAGATTTCTTGCTTTTGCACTGATGTTCCTCAAATGAGTCTACTGGCCAGAAGGTGTTTGGGCGTGATTCCAGTCCACGTAATGATGCTTGTAAAGTGCTTCCCAGCGAGCATTGCGCCGACCCTAACCCTGTGAACGTCTTCTCTCCCCAGACGTCTGGAGGCCTGTGGACTGAATGCATAGCACAGCTCAGCCCTGAGCAGCAGGCGGCCATACAGGAGCTCCTGAACTCTGCTTGAAGGGCCTTAATCCCACCACCAGAAAACCAACTCCAAATAAACATTTACCCTTTTGTTTAGGTTTCTTTGTTTTGTTTTTTGAGCAAAAGAACGGTAGCGTTGTGTGTAGGCCATTCTTCTGCAAAGCCGAAGCATCAGGACGAGACGCGCTGGGTTTCCGGATGGTGTCGAAGTGGGTTTCTCCCACACCACCCAGGACGTTCCCGTGAGCCCTGCAGTAGCACGAAGAGTATTTTTCTATTGCTATCACCCACCCGTGTGAAGGTGAAAGGGAAATACAATTAATTTTTCGCATTAGCTATAAGGAAATTTAAAACACAGCAGCTTTAAGATCAGTTCCTCACCATAGATGTGTGTTACAACCAAGTTGCGCTACACCTAGTGTTACTTCTATTAATTGGAGTGTGAGTTTTTTGTAGGGTGGAAGCTTTCTACCCAGCAAAGCAGTAGATCCCCAAATTGAAAAAAAGCTGAAGACAAAAACAACAGCATGAAGATGTTATTTTATGTCACTTTCGGTTCTTCTTCCCAAAAGGCTTTTGCAGTGACTCAGTTTGGAAAGCTTTTCAGCTTCCAGCCCTTGAATGTGAAGTGTCGTTGGCATGTCTGGCAGTAGTCTCATTCACTCCTCAATAAACAACATTGAAATACAAAAGAAGTTTGTGTAAAAATTCAGTACTGTCTGGCTTTCATTCATTTAATGTTTTTAATATGAGAATAATATTTTTAAAAATAATAACGAATTTTGTTTGCCCTTAATATCCGTGTGCAATTGAAAGTTAAAATCATTTTGTTTTTACCATCTTCCACTTGAATTTAGACTATGATACACCTGCTGCGTTCGCAATTGGTGTGCAAACTTCAACCAATCGTTTTAAAGCTAGCACTGTTCCTGTTAGATAAAAAAGTTTTGGCTTAGTATTTTCTTTGCAAATTGTAATTGCTATGGAGCCACACACAATTTTCAAACTTTAATTTTATGATAAGTATTATGGCTGAAATTATTTACTGATAAGTTCAGTAAAATGTGTGAATGTTTTTTTTTTTTGTTTATGTATTAACCTCATAGCAGTAAATGACTTGCTGTTGTTTCTTTAAATAATTTTTCTAAGAGGTCTTACTAGATTTCTGTTGAAACTCCAGTGTTAACATTTTTATAGTTTGTATTGAATTTAACCGTGATGCAAAAATGAATTTTATGCCTAGATCAGAATTTAAAATTAAAGGTTTTTTCCTTAAACGATTTGCATTACTTTATTAAAACTAAATCTGAAATGGATAGAAAGTGAATAAATTATACTTAGACGGTTTGTTTGGAAGCAAATACCCTTGGCATGTTCTTTGTTTTCAGCCCAGAAGCTTTTGTATCTGGCAGGACAAACACTGTTGAGTGACTTCTCTAGAAAAATCACTGCTTCAGTGGGTTTACACTTTTGTAACATGCGTGGGGAAATTTGAAGCTACTTCCTATCCTGTCTTCCTATTGGAGTGAAGATGTGGTGGGACAGCCCCTCTAATTTCATACATAGAATGCAGTTTGCAAGGCCCATTCATGGCCTGATGTCAGGCAGCTGGAGCGGTTCAGGTGTTTTGTTTTTGCTTTTTAATTACTATTCTTAAAACATGTTTAAAACGTACTGTGCCTGCCTAACTTGAGATGGACTCGTGTGGTCAGAAGATGGGTATGTGTTTTTCGGCAAGCCTGGTGTTTGCAGAGCACTGCGCTAAGCCCTTACGGCTTCCTAGCTTCCAGTTTTAACGTTCTCGAGGGAAGTCAGCAGAGGAATCTAAGGTCCTGAAAGAGGTAAATGGGTGCAAATCAGTCAACTTCAGACCAACTGCATTCTTCTCCAGAAGCGGGCAAACAAGTAATTGAAGTTGACTCAAGTTAAGCAGGCAAGGTTGGTATTAAAGACAATGTGATGTGATCGGGAAGCCCAGGGCTCATCACTGACTTTAGCATGAGCAGTTCTTTGGAATTCCTGGAGGAACCTTTTTAATGCCTCATTTTGTCTACGCAGGATGGAAATTCGTGTTTTTATCCTTTTGTACCAAATTTAGTGGCTTTGCATGTCAGCCAATATTGATATATTTATGAGTCCCAACTTATTTCTGGAGGAAAAAATAGGTGTGGCTCTTATATTTTCTGGGTATTTTGTAACAGGATTAAGTTATGTGCACAATTGATAGGAATTTTTAGCATAACAATTATTTTAATGCTATAAATTTAAAAGGAAAATTATGTTAAAATGTATTTGACATTTCTCCAATGAGAGGCAACTTTATCATAACTGTAGTTGCAGTCTGACTAACAAAACCATCAGTAAATGCATAAGCAGATAAACTGGTCTCATAAATAAGGGGCTGCCTATTTTCATTGCTGTAGGTATCGTATGAATGATTTAATCTTAAATGACTCTTTGGAATTGTAAGCAATTTGGAAGGCTAAAGGCCTAACTAGATGATTTTACTCAGTCCTGCTCCATTCTGCATCAAGCAGTCTGGCGTCGATGTCGCTTTGTTCCTCTTAGCCCTTTTTCCCTCAAAGGGGCAGTAGCCAAAACCTACGATCCTTCATTTTCTCAGCCCCACGAGTGTGAAGTTTCCGAAGAAAGTGAATTATCTGCAAGGAGTAGGCTTGGGTTTTTACTTCCAACAGTTGAACTTTTGACCTGGCGGCAAGGATCCAGGCGGTCAACTCTAAAACCATCCCGGACAGACTTGTCTCCCCCCACCCCCCAATGCCTCTAGTCCTGTTATTTGCTCGGCAATATTTGGGCATATTTTTTTCTATGTGATTCAGTGGATGACTACAATTGGAAGATAAATTATAGGTCCATTATTCATTTCAAGAAAATGAACTCCAAAGCACTGTGATAAAGTTCTGTAAAATACTGCAGAAACGGTTTTTAACATTCCAGTTAGGGTAGCAGAATAGAAGGCCGAGGTGTATGTCCTGGTTCTGGCGCTTGCATGGTTCTTGAGCTACTCATGTCTGTCCTCCTGACTCGCATTCAGATTGTAGTGGAAGCCAGGACCAGGGCATTTTGCGGCAGATGAGAAATTTTCCCCTCCTTCCCTTGGAGGTTTTAACAAGTGGGCCTGACCGCACCTCTCGATCTTGAGGTTCACCCTGAGGGACGCGGGTGCTGAATGGTGAAGACCCGGAGCCGGCACACTTTTTCTTTCAAGTGAACGGGATGGTACATGGCTTAGGCTTTGCAAGCCCCCAGGTCTCCGTCACGACTGCTTAGCTTGTTTTAAACGACAGTGTGAACTGCCGAATCCGGTTGGCCCTTGGTGGCTGACAGCCGATCAAAACCTTTGATGTCTTGGCTTCCAAAATCTCTGCATGTACTGAGACCTTGGAAGTGGGACTAATAGCACCTGCATTATAGAGGATTTAAATGCGTTTGAAGTCAGTCATGGTGTTAGCTATCCTCAGTACTTAAGTTCCCTTAATGTTTCAAAGTAATTCAGGTTGTGTTTGTTTTTTGCATATTCAATGATGAGCAGCCTCCGTGTTGAGAAGAGGCCTAGGAAGTTGTTGGAAATACCAGCAACTTTACAGTCAGCAGAGTTGGCCATGAGCATGTTAGGCAGATGGAAATGCGGTTTTACTGGCTGCTGTTTGAAGACCCTAATGTGGGGGGGGGGCCGCCCCTAAACGCTTCCATTACCTGCTCTGCACTGCAGCCGAAAGGGCAGTAACAACTGAACAGTGAACCACCAGGGAGGAAATTCAGCTCGTCTCACTGTGAGCAGGGGCTCTGCATACTGGACCCTGGGTTGCCAAGGACTTGTGGCACTGCCTCGAACCCCACCTCTGTGCGGCCCTAAAAAAGCATGGAAGCTGGGGCCTGGTACCTGGGCTCTTGCCCTGCCTCGCTCCTCACCAGTCTAGGCCTTGGCGGACTCCCGCCTCTGTGCCCGCATCCGTGAACAGTACCTCCTGCCTGGGGTGGCTGTGGGGCCTGAGAGGATAATTGATCAGTGTGAGCTGTTAGGAGTACACAGGTTTGAAGAGAACTGGTTAACAGTGTCATAAATACTCCATGGACAACGGAAGCAGTACTTACAAAAACCAACAAAAATCCGGTCAAGAATTTTACTGAATTAAGCGGTAAAACAAGTGGCTTCAGGGTGAGTGCTGAGCCAAACACAGGATCGCCTTCAGGTAGGGACACATCGTAGCGTTTCAGAGCAAAGACAAGTAAGGGGTAGGGAGAGTAATAGAAACTGGAGATAGTTACGCAGTGCAAGTAGGATGTCCATCCAGTGGCCTCGGTCTAGGCATTCTAGCAAACTCTGCACCAGACCCTGAGAATCCGGCCTCTCCCAGTCATTGAAAAGTCTCCTGAGCAGAGATGTTCCAGGCTTGCCCCCATGATTGGGATGGTCCCGGGGCTGCGTCACAGATGGCCCACAGTGCACAGCGTGTGCTGTCTTGGAGCATGGAGGACCCAGAGGGGCGGAAAGCCAGGAAGGCTGGGTGTCCGAGCCCTGTCCCCTCACCCAGCTCTGGTTCCTACCAGCAAGGATATTGCTATGAAGTCAATACCGGGTTGACAGTGAAGAGGATGTACCGCAAGAGCCAGGACATGGAAGCAACTTAAATGTCCATCGACGGATGCATGGATAAAGATGTGGTACATATATCTAACCAATGGAATGCTACCCAGCCACGAAAAAGAACAAAGCAATGCCTTTTGCAGCAACATGGATGCAACTGGAGATTCTCATATAAGCTAAGTAAGTCAGAGAGACCAAAAACCATACGATATCACTTACACGTAGAATCTAAAATAGGGCACAAATGAACCTATCTACAAAACAGAAACGGACTCAGAACAGACTTGTGGTTGCCATGGGGAATGGAGGAGGGAGTGGGATGGACTGGGAGTTTGGGTTAGTAGATGTAAACTATTACATTTAGAATGGATAAGCAGTGAGGCCCTACTGTGCAGCACGGGGAACTGTATCCAGGCTCTTGGGATAGACCATGGTGGAAGATAATCTGAGAAAAGGAACGTATACGCATGTATAACTGAATCACTCTGCTGTCCTGCAGAAATGGGCACATTGTAAATCAGCTCTACTTTACGAGAGAGAGAGAGAGAGAGAGAGAATGTGCTGAAATTGTAGCCCGTTTAGAAACTTGGCCCCAACTCCTAAAGGCAGTTACTTTCTTGTTTCACCTCCTAGAGGGGCAGGTGATTGTTTTGGTTTTTTGTTTTGTTTCTGTCCCAGCTCTATGTGGTACCTGCTTACCATTCAATTTCACACTCTTGCATTTTCGCAAACCCCTTTCTTGTAAGTTTTAAACAGCCATTAAATCAAAGCCCCCCCCCCCTTTGACCAGGAAATAAAGACTATTTTTTGGGTTATGAGCTTACCGCAGTTTCTTAAAAATACACATATTTAAAGTTCATTATTAAAGGGCCAAAAAAGAGTGATATTTTAGGAAAAATACAGCCATCAGTGTTTTTAGTGTTTATGAATCGGGTCTCACAGGGAGATGTTACCACTACTGTAAGTGAGCCATAAGACAGAAGCTCTCATTATAGCTGCTGTTTCAAGAAGAAAGTCAAAAATAGACTTTTTTTCTTTTTTTTTTTTAAGTGTTGCACCCATGGATGGAAGTTCCCAGGCTAGGGGTCAAATCGGAGCTACAGCTGCTGGCCTACGCCACAGCTCACGGCCACGCTGGATCCTTAACCCACTGAGTGGGACCAGGGATCCAACCCCACATCCTCAGGGATCCTAGTTGGATTCATTTCCACTGCGCCAGGACGGGAACTCCCAATTTGGAGACATTATAATGGAATGAAAGAGTAGACCCTTTTCTTGAAAGAGCAATGGCTAAAAAGAGCAGTAGCGAAGGGGCAGGATACAGAATGAAGACTGCATCTGAGCACACTAACTCACTTTTGTGTTTTGTAAAAGGGATCTTTGCTTGTTCCCCTCCTGAGTCAGAAGCCTCAAGGTCTCTGTCAGCAGAGGTGTGGATGATGGGGCCCTCAGTGACCTTCAGAGATGCCACTCACCCTGCAGAAACTGGCTCCCCCCACAGCCTGCCCAAGGCCACTGCAGCAGAAGTCATTCCTGAAGGCGTGCAAAGGGACGGTCAGCAGGGTCTGATTCCATCTCCGCATCCGACCAGTCACCGTCCTGTCCCTTTCAGCCCCAGTGCCCTTCCCAGTTGATAAGCGAGCCCTGGACCAACAGGCTTCTGGCCAGAAAACTGCTGTCTCTTCCTGCAGGTAAGAACTCTTGGCCTATATGGTTTATGATATGTGCTTTATGATATAAGCTTTATGATATATGCTTTATGGTATATGCTGTACAGTATATATGCTTTATGATGCTCTTTATGATATATCCTTTATGATATATGCTGTATGACATACACTTTATAGTATATGCTTTACGGTATACACTTTATGATATATGCTTTTTTATATATGCTTTATGATATACACTTTGTGATATATGCTTTACAGTATAAATGCTTTATGATATACTCTATGATATACTCCTTATGATATATCCTTTATGATATACACTATATTATACGCTTTACGGTCTGCGCTTTACGACGCAGTAGGAGGAGAGCATTTCCTTTTTACTTGGACCTTTTCATTGCAAACATCCCATCTTGGCCTTTGAACCATCAAGACGAGATTAGATTGTACCCAAATAGTTGTGGGTTTTTTGCCTTTAAATACCTCTGCTGTGAAAGCAATCTTTGAAATTGAGCTTGCCTGAGGTTTATGCTCTTGCAGTAAGTGTGTGATAAAAATACAGCATAACTACCTTGTCTGAAAATGATTTTTTAAAACATTTTCCACAGAGGGAAAGATCTCCTATTTTAATGTCTCCTTCCAGGGTTATAAATATTCAATTGCCCTTTGGGAATAAAAGTAACATTCTTCTGGCTAGGAATTAATTCTCAATATCCAGCTCTCTTAGAGACGGAGGCTAAACACCTCTTGCCCTCCCCAGGAAGTGAGCAAGTCTAAAGCAATCTGGGGGAGTTCCCGTCGTGGCGCAGTGGTTAACGAATCCGACTAGGAACCATGAGGTTTCGGGTTCGGTCCCTGCCCTTGCTCAGTGGGTTAACGATCCGGCGTTGCCGTGAGCTGTGGTGTAGGTTGCAGACGCGGCTCGGATCCCGCGTTGCTGTGGCTCTGGCGTAGGCCGGTGGCTGCAGCTCCGATTCGACCCCTAGCCTGGGAACCTCCATATGCCGCGGGAGCGGCCCAAGAAATAGCAACAATAACAACAACAACAACAACAAAGACAAAAGACAAAAAAAAATAAAATAAAATAAAATAAAGCGATCTGGGCAGTGCTGGTCACCATCGGAGTGTAGTGAAACTAGATCATTGTGTTGATTGAGAATCTCATTTCGTCTTAAACTAAATGACATCAGGCTAAACAGCCTTTTTACTAAATCAGCATAAAAAGCTCCACTTTCCTTATGGAGCATGTTTCCAGGTATGCATTTTTGTAAATTAATTATCCCATCATTTACTCAATTTTATTTTTTTTAATTTAATAACATGTTCTGGGTTTTTTTTTTTTTGATAGGCAAGAGGAATTAGATTTATTAAGCTAGGATGCTTATGAGAGATGCAAGCAGGCAGGCAAGGAGGCTCTGCCAACGTGATTCTGTTTTTAATGTATTTGTTTTTGTGGTTGCCTGCTATTTATAATAACAAATTATACCAGTTTTTCATTTGTGGTAATAATTTTTAAATCTTTCTCTCTTTTTTTAAAATTTTTATTTATTTATTTTTGGCTGCATCTGCGGCATATTAGAGTTTCTGGGCCAGGGGTCAGATCCAAACCACAGTTTTGACCTATGCAGCGGCTACCCACTGTGCCAGGCTGGGGATCCAACCTGCATCCTGGCCCTGCAGTGACACCAGCGATCCTGTTGCGCCACAGTGGGAACTCCTTAAAATTTGCTTTTAAAAAAACTGGGAAAAAAAAAAAAAGTCACTGAATTGACTTTAAAATTCTAATGTAAACAAAAGCACAATTGCTTTGACAGGGTGGCAGGTGTGTGGTTGGCACTCTTGAGGGAGGTTCAGGAAACACTTTTTATTGACCAAGGTGTGCAAAGCAATTATAGAGGTTGGAGAAATTTAGTTCTACTTGGTCGGAAAAATACAAGGAAGCGATTATGCTGTCAGGTTAGATGAACCAAACTCAGCAAGAAGAATGTGGCTCAAGCAGTGAGACACTTGGAGGCATGAGCCAGACAAAGATCGCAGAACTCTACAGGTCTGTGGGTTTTTTGTGGGGGGTTTTGGTCTGTCTTTTTGCCTTTTCTAGGGCCGCTCCCATGGCCTATGGAGGTTCCCAGGCTAGGGGTCCAATCGGAGCTGTAGCCACCGGCCTACACCCCAGCCACAGCAACACAGGATCTGAGCCATGTCTGCGACCTACACCACAGCTCACAGCAACGCCTGATCCTTAACCCTCTGAGCAAGGCCAGGGATCCAACTTGCAAACTCATGGTTCCTAGTCGAATTCATTAACCACTGAACCATGACGGGAACTCCTTTTTTTTTTTTTTTTTTTTTTTTTTCACTTTTTATTGAAAATAATTTCCAATATACAAGAAGGTATAAAAAATAGTGCCCCAAACACCCATGTATCTTTTATCCAGATTGCTCACGTTTAACTATCTTGGAACATTTACTTGGCCTTCTCAGTCCCTTGAGAGCGACTGACCCTCCTTGACTCATTAGGCTTCTTTGAACTCTTTCACCCAGGCCTTCACTTTGAGGCTGCCATGGTCATCTCTGCATCTTAAATTGTAGCAAGGGGGGAGTTCCCATCGTGGCTCAGCGGAAACAAATCCAACTAGGAACCATGGGGTTGCGGGTTCAATCCCTGGCCTTGCTCAGTGGGTTAAGGATCCGGCGTTGCCATGAGCTGTGGTGTAGGTCACAGACATGGCTCAGATCCTGTGTTGCTGTGCCTGTGGTGTAGGCTGGCAGCTACAGCTCTGATTCAACGCCTAACCTGGGAACCTCCATATGCTGCAGGTGTGGCCCTAAAAAAAGAAAGAACATTTGTAAAATCCTGAGTAAAACACAATGAAGAAAATAAAAATGACTTGTAATCCAGGGATAGTCAGAGTAATCTTAGATACACTCCTTTCTAGGCCAAGTTGAACTGTGCTTTTTCAGAAACAAATGATGTTTTTATACTGAAATTACCTGCAACTTTATCCCAGGACATTCTTTTTTTACAAAGTAATTTCCAATGGCTGTAAGTTACTTGTAGACTTTTTTTTTTTTTTGATCTTTTTGCTATTTCTTAGGCCGCTCCCACGGCATATAGAGATTCCCAGGCTAGGGGTCGAATCGGAGCTGTAGCCACTGGCCACTGGCAACACGGGATCCGAGCCGTGTCTGCAACCTACACCACAGCTCCTGGCAATGCTGGATCATTAACCCACTCAGCAAGGCCAGGGATCGAACCCGCAACCTCATGGTTCCCAGTCGGATTCATTAACCACTGCGCCACGACGGGAACTCCTGTAGACTTTTTGATGAGGAAAACCACAGACTTTGCCGTCAGACTGACCCGGATTTGGAGAGCACATGCCCTCTTTATTAGCTGTGTGGATGCAGAAAATGTCCTTGGCATCCTCTACCTTTGTCTGCTCCCTGGGAAAGGGGGCAATTTGCTAGGTTTCTGGGAGAACGTAGCGAGGTCAAGGATGCAGATGTTCTGGCGAAGGACAGGTGCCCGGCCAAGTTGGCCTCCTTCCCACCCCTTGCAGACATATTATGTTTCCAGAACCAGTGTGGGCCTGTTTATTGTACTGTTTACTAATACGTAACAATGTCTGAAAATTGACATTTTCCAGTGTCTAGTCAATTCTTTCATCTCAGTACAAAAATTTAGAGTTCCCGTTGTGGCTCAGCAGTAACAAACCCAACTAGTATCCTTGAGGACACAGGTGAGACTCCTGGCCTTGCTCAGTGGGTTAAGGATCCAACATTGCCATGAGCTGTGGTGTAGGTTGCAGATGTGGCTCGGATCTGGTGTGGCTGTGGCTGTGGTGTAGGACGACACCTACAGCTCTGATTCGACCCCTCGCCTGGGAACCTCCATATGCCACAGGGGCAGCCCTAAAAGCAAACAAACAATGACCAAAAAAACCCAAAATTTAGTTGATAGGTTGATGATAGACAGTAAAATATTAAAATGGAATTTATTGTGAGAAATTTATACTGTGGGTGTCTTAAAACCTAAAACCATTAGAAAAAAAAGGTTTTGCTCTTTTTACCTTAAAGGGTGCACAAAATATATTTTTAAATTATACATGTTAAAGATGCATCATCCCTGAATTATGCTCGTGGGAAGTAAGAAGCACTCCACTAAGTAGGGGTATAGAAGGTACTATTGCTGCTGTTTCATAGCTGATACCATCAAGAGCTTGTGAGCAGCTTATGAATGGTTTTTATACCCTATTTTGGGTGGGATCTGGGGTTGTTTAAAATTTTATCTCCATGGAGAAAAACATGAGGACCTTGAGGGGGCAGCAGAGGAGCATCACTGCTTTAAAGAATGAGCGAACAATGACTTGAGTTTCATCTCTTTTTTTTTGGTCTTTTTAGGGCCGCACCCACGGCGTATGGAGGTTCCCAGGCTAGGGGTTGAATCGGAGTTGGAACCGCCGGCCTACACCACAGCCACAGCAACGCCAGATCCAAGCTGTGTCTACAGCCTACACCACAGCTCCCAGCAATGCCAGATCCCACTGAGCAAGGCCAGGGATCGAACCCACAACCTCATGGTTCCTAGTCAGATTTGTTTCTGCAGCACCACAGCAGGAACTCTTGAGTTTCATCATTTTGGAGAAAAACCATACTAACCTCTATCAAAGCAGTTTCTAAAGAATACACCAATTATATTAGACATAGCACAACACAGAGGCCCTCTCTTCAGTCGGGTGGATAAAGTGGCTGTCATTTCCTGTCACTGGTCAGGGTTACATTGTCATCCTTCTGTGGTCAACTTTCAGAGCAGACAGAGGCAAGAAATGCAGGTTATGGTAAATTAGAGCCCTTGGGCAGAAAAGATATTCATCTTGGGCTAAGAGCTTGCACTGTGAGCAGCTTATGAATGGTTAGGGTGTTTCTATTATCTTTTCTGACCCTCCTCTATTATTGGGACAAATAATCTAACGAACAGCGTAAACTTGGTAAGGCTTAAGTCCTGCGATATTATTTATGTCAACTTTCTATGCATTCAGTGCCTGATAAAATACTCACCAATTATTTGACCTTCAATAAATATATGGTGAAGGATGAATTGCTATTTGATATCTAGCTTTTAAAAAATTATTATTGTTTTCTTGCCACACCTGCAGCATGCAGAAGAAGTTCTCAGGCCAAGGATCGAATCTTCACCCCAACAGTGACCAGAGCCACAGCAGTGACAATGCCAGATCCTTAACCCACCGAGCCACGAGGGAACTCCTAGCATTATTTTTTAAAAGCAATATTTAGAACCCAGGCTCTAGGCATTGCCTTCAGATTTATAGCCTGGCCCAATATGGTTAAGCAAATGAGCTGGGAGAAATTGGGGAAACCATGAGAAGTGTATGATCAAATTAATAATACAGTAGAATTAAGGGAATCATTGAGGATAAATATTAGAAAGTATGAAAAATAACATCTGTTACCCTAAAATACAGGTTAACCTAACTGCACGTACTTAACACATTTCTGAAAAGAAATAAATGTGGACCATATGGCGAATACTTTTTTTTTCTTTTTAGGGCCACACCTGCAGCATATGGAAGTTTCCAGGCTAGGGGTCAAGTTGGAGCTGTAATTGCTGGCCTACACCACAGCCACAGCAACACCGGATCCAAGCCGAATCTGCAACCTACTCTACAGCTTGCAGCAACACAGGATCCTTAACCCACTGAGCAGGGCCAGGGATCGAGCCTGCATCTTCATGGATACTAGTCGGGTTCTTAACCTGTGTGCCACAGTGGGAACTCCCAAATAACTTTATTATTTATATTATTTACTTTTTTGGCCCCACCTGCAGCTTGATGTTCCTGGACCAGGGATTGAACCCGCACCACCACTCTAACCAGAGCCACAGCCGTGACAACTCTGGATCCGTAACCCTCTGAGCCACAGGGGAACGCCAGGTGAGTACTTTTTACATTATTTAAATTTGGCAGATGCCTGTAGAGAAAAAAGCAGCCTCTGTATATGATAAAAACACATAATTTTGATAGCAATGAATTTCTTAAAATAAGTTTTTTGTCATTAGTGGTCAATATGAACACATTTAATTCTCCCACACTAAGCAGGCCACATGAACACTCAAATTTATTGTTTTGCGCCTAATCAAAGCTTGTGTATATTAAAATATGATGTGGTTAATGATGGTGAACAGCTTTTCATGGGCTTAGTTACCATCCACAAGTCCCATCTGGTGAATTATCTGTTAATATCCTTTGCCCATTTTATAACTGGTTCACTAGCCTGGGGTTTTTTTTACTGTCCCTTTTTTTTTCTTTTTATGGCCAGACCTAAAGCCTGCAGAAGTTCCCAGGCCGGGGGTCAAATCGGAGCTGCAGCTGGAACCTATGCCACAAGATCCAAGCCACATCTGCGACCTATGCTGCAGCTTCCAGCAATACTGGATCCTTAATCCACTGAGCGAGGCCAGAGATGGAACCCGCATCCTCATGGACACTATGTCAGGCTCTTAGCCCACTGAGCCACAACAAGAACTCCACTGTCAAGTTCTGAGAATTCTTTTTACATTATAGGTATACGATCTTTGTCAGAGTTCCCATCATGGCTCAGCAGTAATGAACCCAACTAGTATCCATGAGGACGTGGGTTTGATCCTAGGCCTCGTTCAATGGGTTAAGGATCCAGTGTTGCCAGAAGCTGTGGTATAGGTCGCAGACATGGCTTGGATCCATTGTTGCTGTGGCTGTGGTGTAGGCGAGCCACTGCAACTCTGACTCGACCCCTTGCCTGGGAACTTCCATCCATATGCCGAGGGTGCAGCCCTAAAAAGACCAAAAAAAAAAAAAAAAAAACTTTGTCAGAGGGAGTTCCCACTGTAGCACAATGGGTTAAGAATCAGACTGCAAAGCTTAAGAATCTGACTGCAGAGGCCTAAGATAGAACCCTGGTCCCAGCACAGTGTATTAAAGGATTTGGTATTGCCACAGCTGTGGCCTAGGGCTGTAGCTTGAATTCAGTCCCCGGCCCGGGAACTTCCATATGCAGTGGTGCAGCCATTAAAAAAAAAAAAGTTTACAAGGACCTGTATATAGCATAGCGTAATCCACTCAATACTGTGAAATAAGCTATGTGGGAAAAGAATCTGAAAAGCAATGGATATGTGTATGTATAACTGCATGACTGATTTACATTGCTGTACAGCTGAAACTAACACAACTTTGTAAGTTAGTTTTTTCTTTACAGCCATACCCACAGCATGTGGAGGTTCCCAGGCTAGGGGTCAACTTAGAGCTGCAGCTGCCGGCCTACGCCACAGCCACAGCAATGCCAGATCCGAGCCACATCTGCAACCTACACCGCAGCTCATGGCAACCCCAGATCCTTAACCCACTGAGTGAGGCCACAAATTGGATTCTCATCTTCATGAATACAAATTGGGCGCTTAACCTGCTGAGCTGTAACAGGAACTCCCTCCAGTACATTTTTTTAAAAAAGATCTTTGTCAGATATGTGATTTGCGAATATTTTTTTCCCCAGCTTATTTCTTCAGGGTCAAAACAGGACAGGATCTGTATGCTGAGAATCACAATATGGGAATTAAATAACTCAAAGAAGATCTATGATAAATGGAGAAGATAGATTATATTCTTGGATTGGAAGACTCAGTATCACGAAGATGACTGTTTTCCACCAAACTGATCTATAAATTCAACAGTTCCAATCAAAAATCCCAGCAAGACTTTTTTATAGATATATAGAAAATGTGATTTTAAAATTCATAATGGCAAAAGAACTAGAATAGCTAAAATCATTTTTTGAAAGAATTAAAGAGCTCTGGGTATGGCACAGTGGGTTAAGAATATGACTGCAGCAGCTTGGATTGCCGTGGAGATGTGGGTTCAATCCCTAGAGCAGTGGGTTAAAGGATCCAGCATTGCTGCAGCTGCAGCATAGGTCGCAGCTGTGGCTCAGATTGAATTCCTCACCTGGGGAACTTCCATAGGCTGCGGGTGCAGCCATTAAAAAAGAAGAAGAAGAAGAATTAAATGGGAGGAGATCCTTCACTTGATGCTAAGACGTATGATAAAGCTATAGCAGCCAACACCACGTGGAGCTGGAAGAATAGACTCACAGATCAATGGAGCAGAAAAGAGAACCCAGGAATAGATCCATGCACCAAGTCCAATTAATTTGGGGGAAAGTACAAGTCAATTCAATGGAGAGAGGAGAGTTTTCACCAAACGATGCTGGGAAATTGGACATCCATAGGCAGAAGAAGCTTGACCTAAACTTATGACTGGATATGAAAATTAATTAGAAATGGATCATGAATTTAAATGCAAAATGTAAAACTCTCACTCTTTTAGAGGAAACCCTAGGAAAAAGTCATTAGGACCTAGGGCCAGGCAGAGTTCTTAGACATGACACCCAAAGCACAAACCATAGAGGAAAAATTTAATAAATCACATCTCATCAAAATGTTTGATGAGATCTCATCTCCATTTGAGAAACCATTCTTGGAGTTCCCTTCGTGGCTCAGCGGTTTGCAAACCGGACTAGGATCCATGAAGACTTGAGTTTGATCCCTGGCCTCACTCAGTGGGTTAAGGATCCGGTGTTGCCATAATCTTTGGGGTAGGTCACAGACATGTCTCAGATCCTGCGTGGCTGTGGCTGTGGTGTAGGTCAGCATCTCTAGCTACGATTCCATCCCTAGCCTGGAAACTTCCATATGCAATGAGTATGGCCCTAAAAAGCAAAAAAAAAAAAAAAAAAAAAGAGAGAGAGAGAGAGAGAAACCATTCTTCCCTCTCAAGATATGGAAGCTCCTGTTTTTTTTTAAATG
Source organism: Sus scrofa (assembly GCF_054392235.1). Taxonomy (NCBI): domain Eukaryota; kingdom Metazoa; phylum Chordata; class Mammalia; order Artiodactyla; family Suidae; genus Sus; species Sus scrofa. The sequence continues at coordinate 74,304,106 of NC_139393.1, forward strand.
ATCCCATCTCCATAGCTCCCCTAAGCTGGGCCAGTTGAAATAATTTGTCTCCTGGTCATTGGAATTAGTGGAAACATGAATATAATGTAAGACAAACCAACTGGAACATCCCTGAGATCTTTCCTCCTGTGGCCTGGGGCAGAGGGCCCCATTTCTTCTCTAACCATGGGTTAGGCACCCAAGGGGGTCAGTGGCCCCGTGAGATGGCAGGTGAGATGGGAAAGAAGGATGCCAGCATGCCAAAAAAGCAGTGACAAGCCTTGCCTCCCCTCCTCTCCTCCTTCTCCTCCTTTCTTTTTCTTCTTTTTGGCTTTTTAGGGCCGCATCTGTGGCATATGGAAGTTCCCAGGCTAGACTTTGAATCAGAGCTGCAGCTCCAAGCCTACACCACAGCCACAGCAACACCAGCTGTGTCTGACCCACACCACAGCTCATGGCAACACTGGATCCTTAACCCACTGATTGAGACCAGGCATTGAACCCACATCCTCATGAATATGAGTCGATGTTGTCACTCGCTGCCACAATGGGCACTCCCTTGCCTGTTCTTTCATCGATGTCCCCACTCATCCCAGAGCTGGGGGGAAGAATATCCCAGCATGCCTGTAACACACAAGTGCAGAAGCACTGCCCTGGCCAGCAAATTACCCTTTTTTGTATAGGTTGTTTGGTTTGGGTTGCAGTCAAAGGAATTCTGATTACTTTGGGAGTGAGCTAGTTTGTGGATGCAGGACTATCTGATTTCAAAGCCTGGGCTTTTTACCACTCTATGCCACACTGCCTCTAACATGGCTGCGCCAATCTTGTTGAAATTACACTTTCTAGAGATAGTTCCTCCTTCTCTTGGAAACTTTCCCTTTTGGGGGGATCATCACTGGTACGTCTGTCCTGGTTTCCACTATCTTTTCATCTACAGTGAACGCTCTGTGAGTAAAGAGTATTGAGCTTCAACTACTAATTGTTGAGTGTCTACACTGTGCCAGCAAGTAAGCTTTCTGGCACTTTTTCATATAATACTCAGTAATCCCACAATGTCAGTTTTTGCATTTCACCAATGAGGAAACGGAGACTCCATGAAAGTAAGGAATTAGCCAAAGGTACTTTTCATCTCTTGGATGCTAGTGTGTTCCCTGGGATCTCTGCCCTTAATAAACTCCAAGCATTCGTGGACTCTCTGGTGCCTTTGTTTTCTTTTCTCTTAATTTAAAAAACTCATATAATGTTAATGGGAATGCAAAGTGGTTCAACCACATAGGAAAATAGTTTTATGATGTCTCAAAAAGTTAAACATAGAATAACCATATGACCCAGAAATTCCACTTTTATGTATATACCCCAAAGAGTTGAAAGCAGGTACTCAGCAGGTAATCAAGCAAATACCTGTGCACGCATGTTCACAGCAACTCTATGCCCAGGAGCCAAAAGGTGGAAACATCCCAAATGTCCATCAGTAGATGAATGGATAAACCACTTGTGGCATATCCCTTGAAGGGAATATTATTCAGCCGTGAAAAAGAATGAGGAGCTGATATAAGCTACAATGTAGATCAACCTCAAAAACATTAAGCTATGTGAAAGAAGTCAAATACAAATAGATAACATAGTATAATTTCATTTATATGAAAAGCCTAACATAGTTAAATCCATACTGATAGCATGCAGACTGGTGGTTGTTAGAGGCTAGAAGGAGGATAAGAGTTGGGAGAAACTGCTTAATGCATGCAGTTTTATTTTGGAGGGATGGTCATATTTAGGAATTAGATTGAAGTATGAAATGTTTCATTTCTTGTTATATGAATTTCACCTGAATGAGATTTGAAACATTCTTCTATATATCATTGCATGCACATGTGTGAAATGCACATACTAGATACTGTGACACTTAATTTTCCTTGGTTGGGCTAAGCCACGCCCAGACAGCTGGTAAACGTCATTTCTGGGTGTGTCTGGGAGGGTGTCTCTGGATGGGACCATCACTTGAATTAGCAGACTGAGAAGAGAAGGTTGCCCTCCCCAAAGAGGGTGGGCATTGTCCAGCCCACTGAGGGTCTGAATAGAACAAAAAGGCAGAAACGTGAGATTCTGCCTTGCCTGACCTGGGACGTCCATCCTTTCCCACCCTGGACCCTGGGGCTCCTGGTTCTCAGGCTTTCAGTCTTGGACTGAATCACACCAGCAGCTTTCCTGGGTCTTCAGGTTGCAGACGGCAGATCGTGGCCCGAGCCTCCGTGATGCTGTAAGTCAATGCCTACATTAAGGAAATAATTAAGCCCATTGATTTTGTTTGTCTAGAGAACCCAGACTAATATGTACACATGTTCTTTTTCTTTGTGTTCTGTTTGTTGGATGCAAACTTCCTTTTTTTTCAGCTTGGCTTCTCTCCTCTCTCCTCCTCCTTGTGTTCTCATCAGTTGTTTCCCACACAATTAACACAGTAACTCATGTTAATACTATTTCTTTACAAAGTATGGGAGACTTACGTGTGTCTACCTAGACATACACAAAGGGTTTTAGTTGTTTTCTAGAATGGGATCCTACGATATATGCCTTTACATCTTGCTTTTCTTCCCCACCAGAAATTCCTATGACGTAGAAATAGATCCAAGTGCTGGTGTAACTCTAATTTTTTTTTTTTTAATTTTTCAAAGCATTCTGGGGCCACGCACACAGCATGTGGAAGTTCCTAGGCCAGGGAGCGAACCCTCACCTCGCAGCAACCCACACCACGGAAGTGACAGTGCCAGGTCCTTAATCCTCTGTGCCACAAGAGAACTCAGAATTTTTTTTTTATTTTTAATGGCTATTGCCCTTCTAACAAAACTGAGAGACTCCCATTCAGTGTACAAAATGTACTATGTGTCCTTATTTAGTTCTCTCCTCTTGGTTCCTCAAAAGTCCTGATTCTGTCCTTCATCTACGAAGGAGGCGCTGAAAACCCAGGATCAACGAATCACGTGCTTTTAAATTGCTTTCCCTGGAGTTCCCATCACGGCTCAGCAGTTAACAAACCCGACTAGCATCCATGAGGACGTGGGTCTGATCCCTGGCCTCGCTCAGTGGGTGAAGGATCCAGAGTTGCCGTGAGCTGTGGTGTAGGCTGGTGGCTACAGCTCCGATCGGCTCCCTAGCCTGGGAACCTCCATATGCCGCAGATGTGCCCCTAAAAATAAATAAATAGTTTTTACAATTTTGCTGAGGGGCAGACCTACACCATCTCACCAAGACCCACTTGGGATCAGTGCCGTGCATTGTACTGAAGTCGAGGAGAAGTTTGTAACTGTGCTGAGAGCAAAGCTAACTCGCCCACGTGGGGATAGGAGCCACGGCCAGGCTGGGCCCAAGCGGCAGGGATAGCTGGGGCCCAAAGATAATTAGCTTTGCAGGAAGACCCTCTCGTCTCATGGGCCGTTACTGACCAAAACCTTCTGAAGCAAATAAAACAAGCTCGTATCTGTTTTCTGCATCGAAAAGAAATCACTTTCCTCAGCCGCCTCCAACATAAGATTTAATGACGAGTTGCTGCTTTCAGAGGTTCGTCCTGCAGGTGGCAACAGCAAGAAAGAATCCCTCATTGAGTGCATTTAACTGGCCCCCAGCTGCAGCCAGTTTTCAGTTGCTGCCTGCAGGCGAGGGGGAGCGGGGACACCCCTCTTCCCTTTGCAGAGCCCGTCCAGCTTGGTCCAGCGGCTGACACGGCGCTGTGGGTCCCAGGAAGGTGCCAGGCGTTGTGACCGCTCTGTGAGTGCGTGCGTGACCTTCTGTAACGAAGACAGACCCTTCCCTGGTGAGTGGTATCCTCGAGGGTGAGAGAAAATGAGAGACAAAGCCCGGGCAGAGCCTCCCAAGGTCAAGGTGGCCTCCAATGATCCACAGGCCTCTCCTAGGGGAAGGAAAATAGGATTTTGCTATTGCCAAAGGCAGTGTGACTGACCTGGGTTCTTGGCCTTCCTTAATCAATAGACATCTATATAAGGCCCGTCGGGACGTTCAGGCCAGGCTTTATTGGAGCCCCTGCTGCCGCAGAGGGGATGGGAAGCAAGCAACACGGGTTTCCTTGCTCGCTCACTTCCTGAGAGAGAGGTGGGTGGACTCCTTCTATGTGGCGAGGGTGGGGGCAGGTGCAGGGGTCCAGCCAGAGGGATGGCTTAGGTGGATTGCCCATCTCTTTGGTGTGGCATGCAGGGGGCATGCCCAGTACCCTGCTTTTGTGCTCAGCTCTTCAGAAGTGGCAGCAGGGTTTTCAGTCTTTTTGTATCTTGTTGCCCATAATTTGGATCAACTGTGTGTGCATGCAGTTATTTTTAGTCCCTTATAGTTTCTTGGTATTTTTTTTTTTTTTTTGTCTTTTGTCTTTTGTCTTTTGAGGGCTGCATCCGAGGCATATGAAGGTTCCCAGGCTAGGGGTCTAATTGGAGCTGCTGTTGCCAGCCTAACCACAGCCACAGCCACAGCCACGCGGGATCCAAGCCATGTGTGCGACCTACACCACAGCTCACAGCAATGCCAGATCCTTAACCCACTGAGCGAAGCCAGGGATCAAACCCGCAACCTCATGGTTTCTAGTTGGATTCGTTTCTGCTTCGCCACAACGGGAACTCCCAGCTTCTTTATATTTTGTTGCTCAAAGAGACACTTGTCCAGGTGCAAGCATTACAACAAAGGGTTCAAAGTCCCAACCTATCTCAGGAGGAGAGTAACTACAATTTTCCCAGAACTTCCAGATTTTGTGGCATTTGAAAGTTATACAGTTCAAGGAGGGCTCTTTAAACACACACACACAAATATATATTACTTTTGCAAATTTTACAAAAATTGATGAGCAAGAGAACCTATCACTAGGGGCTTTGGAAGGAGCTCAGGCTGATAAGGAAAGCTGAAGCTTCAGCTCTGTTCGCTTAAGAGTAAATCCACCTCTGCTTTTGAGGACCTACTACGTGCTCTCTCATTGAGCCATCCCAACAATCTTGTAAGGTAAGTGCTCTTACCTCTGTATATTCAGGAGGCTGAGAAAAATAACCACTTTTTTTCTCTCTTTATATTTTTTGTAGTATTTGAATTTTCTATGTAATATGTATTTTCTTTTGTATCCTAAACAACAGTGAAGTCATTTTCATTTTGGAAAAATATGAAAAAGAAAGAAACCGGCCTTCAGCCTCTGTGTACTGGGTTTAACGCTATTTCACCAGCATGTGGTAGAAAGCCTGGTGTTCCGTAGATCTTCAGTAATAGTTGTCATATATTCAAACCCAGACTAAGTTTGCTTGGAAGTTCACATGCTTTGCATACTCAAGTGGTCTCTAAGGGGCTCAGTGCCAGGCGGGGGGAGAGGGCAGACCCCCTCATGGAGGCCAGGTCTGTACACAAAAACTCATGATCCTGGAGAACTCAGGAAGGCTCTTTGCTCCCAAATTCTCAACCTCCTCTCCTTCACCATCATCACCGCTGCAAAGAGAAGCCCTTGTTCTTACGTCTGGTTAGGCTTGATATTCCTTTAATAAGAGGTAGCATTATTTTGTCTCATAGTTGGAATTAAGTCTTTCAATTCTTCTGGGACGGTGACCTGAATCCCCCCCTCTTACTGCATCTGACCTCAAGACCACTTTTGAGAGAAGGCGATGTTCTAGGGATGCCATAGGCTCTACAGAACCCACCTCCTGGGAGAAGAGGGCACCACCTCCACGAGATTCTAGAAGATCTGATTGTGCCGTGGAGAGGAAAGATCGAACATGTTCTCAAGATATTGGACTGAGACTCCCTGTTGTCTATGTCTGCGTCCATCCGGAGGATTTTAAAACCTTCCTTGTTCAGTCTCCGCACCAATCCGTTCTGATCCCCTATTCACCACACTAGTGAAGGAGGGATTTCCCCACCCTGAATAGTGTGTGATCACTGAACACACAACACCAACCCCGGACAGAAGAGATGGACTGCAGTTTATTAGTCACACACACTCACAGCCCAGGGGAGCCCGCACACCATTCAGGGCCACACGGGATTGACCTTGGGAGCCGTGAGGGGCAGACTTTGTAGTCACAAGAGGGTGAGGTGCCCTTTGGTTCCCACAGGAAAATGTGATTGGCTTGTTTGGTTAAAGGGAGGAGTCTTGTTTGAATAAAGGATGTGATTGGCTTCTTTGGATAAAGGGAGGAGCCTTTCCCACTGGATGGGGAGCCTATCCTGCAAGAGCAGAAGAGTTAATGGCCAAACCTTTGGCCCCATGAGGCTCAAAGATACTAAGACAGCATATGGAATTTCAGGCCTTACAACAGCAAAAGCTTGTTAAATTTATCCCTGAGGGTTTTTCCTTATTTGCTCATACCATAAATGAGGTTTTTCTCTACCATTATGTTCTGTAACTAAACAATACTTTTTAAAATTTAACACAGGCAGCAGAGTGAGGTGGCTGCCATTCAGAGATGTGAAGACAAAAAAACCCCTCAATTTTCCAACTGAAAAGTCAGGGAAGATATTTACAGAGCAATTTAGGACCAAGCATCACCATTCCGAGGGCAGCCACCCTGTCAAGCGGTTACGCTTTGAAAGGGGGAGAGCAACACCGAGAACAGGGAAGGCTACCATTAAAAATCATTCATTTCAAGGATCATTAAAAATGGACAATTCAATTTGCATCTCAAAGGTAGACTCAGAGAAAAGATACATTTGTCCATGTGACTAATGGGGGAAATTTGATGGTGCAAATTGCTATCTTTAATCTTAACGGAAAATACAACATGTAACAACAATGTATAAAGCAAGGGACAAAAAAGGTTTTAAAGCAAGGATATTAGTGATTTATCAAAGATAGAAAGAAGGCAGTGAAACTGTGTCCCTCAAAAGGAACTTCACCTTATTTTAAAAATCCATAAATAGCAAAAGTAAGGTCTCATTCATTTATTATTCAGCGGCCACTTGCTGAGTGCCTACTGTGAACCAGGATCCTTTCTAGAAGCTGGCACACACAGGCTTGACTTGCCCACAGGCAAGTTGCCCTCACCTCGCCCACAGGTTTACAGGGATGATGGACAAGCAACCAAGGTTGTACCAGGTGCCACAGGGCACTATCCAAGCTACGTGAGGAGGCAAAGAAGGGCACCTACCCCAGAGTAAGAAAGAAAAGGCATCTCCGGGGTGTAATAGCAGCTCTGCTGGGAGTTCCTGTCATGGCTCGGTGGATCATGAATCCAACTAGGAACCATGAGATTGCGGGTTCGATCCCTGACCTTGCTCAGTCGGTTAAGGATCTCCATATGCCACAAGAGCGGCCCTAGAAAAGGCAAAAAAAAAAAAAAAAAAAAAAAAAAAAAGGAGAAGCTCTGCTGAGCTCCACAGTATGGGGCTAAATGCAGACGCAGCAAGACAGATCAAGTGGACAGAGCCAGCTGACATCCGGTTATAGAAAGAACATCTCAGCAAAGTAAAACACACAATGCTGTGATGTAGCGCCACATGCAAGTTACGACATGGACCAATTCCTCTAAAAAGGAGGAGTCACTGAGTGACTTTAAAAACCAAGTGCAAGGAGTTCCCTCGTGGCACAGCAGGTTAAGGATCCAGCATTGTCGCTGCAGCAGCCTGGGTTCAATCCGTGTTTACACATGCTGTGGGTCCATCCAAAAAAAAAAAAAGTGCAAGGATTTAATGGATTTGGGATTATGTCCAAAGACTCAGTTAAGGAAACAAGGCAAACTAAAATGAATGCCCGTGCCAGTGCAAGAAAGGCAGGAGTTTTAATAAGGAGCCTGACAAAATAGACTTTAGACAAAAGCCAGAGGAGAGAGCCACGGGCACGTCACAATGAGAAAAGGCACGGCGAGTAACGAAAACACAGCGATAGTCATTGTTCTATTTCCTAACAACAAAATACATCAATGAAAAGGTGACAGTTACCAAAAAGAAATAAATGAAAGTCTATTAGGATTCCTTAGTACCGTGCTTCAGAATGAGGTAGATCAAATACACACACACAAATTGGTTTTTAAAAATCAGAGCTGAGCAGCATCACTGATAGGATGGAGTAGGAGTTTTAGAGAGTTGGATGGAAAATTAGAGAGCCTACCTTTGTGTGTGTGTGTCTCTCTTTTCAGGGCCGCACCCACGGCATATGCAGATTCCCAGGCTAAGGATCCATTTGGAGCTACAGCTGCTGGCCTACGCCAGAGCCACAGCAACTCGGGATCCTAGCCGCATCTTCGACCTACACCACAGCTCACGGCAACGCCGGATCCTTAACCCAATGAGCAAAGCCAGGGATCGAACCTGAAACCTCATGGTTCCTAGTCAGGTTCGTTTCCGCTGGGCCAAGATGGGAACTCCGAGCCTACTTTTTAAAAATGTACATGACTCTTACACTCCAAATAATCAATTGAGAAGTTTCAAGTAAATAAAAAGACAGTATAGATGGCACATAGGTAGATAAAATTAGAGGTATAATAGCAACATTTAGATGGTGTTTAATACGGGACAGGCTCTGTTGTCTGTGTGCTTACAAATACCAGCTCATTGCATTTTCAGTAAATGAAACCTTATGAAGTCCGTATGGTTTTTATCCTCATCTTACAGGTGAGAAACCCGAAGCAGGGAGAAGGTAACTGGCCAAAGTCCTTGCTAGGAAGTGATGTACACAGAGGCAGCTGCCTAGTTCACCGTTCTTTACTCTGTGACCCCCACAACCCTAGGGGCCATGTCTGTGCGATTCTTCCCACTGTTTCTCTTCCAGCTACTTCAACCTACACGGATCCGGAGGCTTGACTTGGTTTCGCAGTGGAGCCCACTCAAGCCAGGCGGGGCGGGGCTCGAGGGTGCAGCCCAGATGGGCAGCCTGGTACCTGCATCTAGGAACTGGCGGTTCCGATCTTTATGTACGATTAAGAGCGGTCCCAGAATCCTTCTCATACTTGCTGCTTTTGCATATGTTACCCAGTAACCAGAGGAACCTTAACTCATACCTCACCGCATTTGAGAACACTCGCCATGGGAGCGCTGGCGTCTCAGAAAATTCACAGAAATTAATAGCATCCTGTTTTAAAAGACACAAACTCCACCCACCAAAATTCATGAGTACAAAATGTTATTTAGAATAGGCATCTCTACATTTATGAAGGGGGCAAAAGGAAGATGTAAAAGCCATCGCATAAAGGATTTAGAAAAGTAACATATTAAGCAATTAGGCATTGTTCAACAGAATAGCATTGAACAAATTTGAAGGAAAAAAACTTAAACTGATGATGATATTCCTCAAAAGGTTCACCAAAATAATAAAGCATTGAATCAACTTTAAAAATTAAAAAACAGGACCTCCCCTGGTGGTGCAACCGGATCTGAGGTGTCTCTGCAGCACCCGGATGCAGGTTCGATCCCCAGCCCGGCACAGTGGGTTGGGCCATCCTGTGTTGCCGAGCTACAGCGTAGGTTGCAATTGTGCCTTGGATCTGATCCCTGGCGCGGGAACTTCAACATGCTGCAGGTGCGTCCATGAAAAGGGAAAAAAAAATTTAAAGACAGAAAAAAGCTAAATTAGAAAGCTCTTAGTTCCATAAGAGGAGGGAATTTGCGTAAAATAAGACCACACCTGTGTCATATAAATTCATGGGCTTAGTTGTGTTTATAGGCTTAAATTACACATTTATTAAATCTGTGTATGGCTAAGCCACTCTATCTTTGCTTCTTACCAGCTAATCCCTTTGCTTTTTTTTTTTTTTTTTTTTTAAGTGCCAGTTAAAGGAAGCTGCCAGGAGTTACAAATCAGAGCCCTCAGATCTCAGAGGATGGAAACAGCTCACCCACGGTCAGACTCGGGGGCACAAGCAGCTGCCGTCAGTCTTTTGAGGTGAGTGGGCACTTAGGTACCACAGCCCACGCCACTGTCCTCAGCGCTGTGCACGGGGACCCTTGCTGCTGCAGCCCACTCTCCATATTCAAAGTCCGCCCCACCCCTTAGTGTGGGCACTCCTGGGGTGTCTGCTAAGTGCAGGAATCCCCAAACCACCACTCTGGCCTAAACCTGACCCACTCTCTCCCCAACCTTTGTCATTCCAGCCCATCGCCCCGCAAAGCCTAGGGCTTACACAGCCCAAGGGGGTGGGGATTTTCCACTGGGTGCCTGGTAGTTCTGCCTTTGGCTCAGCATCCCCTAAACCATTAATGAACCCCTGAAGCAATGAGAGGCAGACTCTTGCTTCCTTGGAAGAGAGAAGAGAGAAAATACAGCCCCAAGAGACAGACACAAATTAAAATCTATCCCAACTGGTCCCTGGGTCCCTCTGGCTTGCAGGGAGGATTCATCAGCTCCTTGATCGAGAACTGGTTGTGGTGTGAGCCTGTGAGCCTGTGAGCCTGGCTCGTTTGGGCCTCCACTGAAGAGTATGTGCAAAGAAGGGAGAGGAGTTCCTGTCCTGGCACAGCAGAAACGAATCCGACTAGGAACCGTGAGGTTTTGGGTTCGATCCCTGGCCTCGCTCAGTGGGTTAAGGATCCGGTGTTGCCATGCGCTTTGGTGTAGGTCGCAGGCACGGTTGGATCTGGCATTGCTGTGTCTGTTGCGTAGGCCAGAAGCTGTAGCTCCGATTCGACCCCTGGCTTGGGAACCTCCATATGCCGTTAATGCAGCCTTTACAAAAAGCAGAAAAAAAAAAAAAAAAGAAGGGAAAGGAATAGGCCTCGACAGCATGGCTACTCTTCTCACATGTTCTCTGCAAGAAGGAAAATACAATTTTTATTTATTTATTTGGTTGTTTATTTTTGGCCCCAGTGTGCAGCGGCTTGATGTGGGATCTCAGTTCTCAGACCAGGAATTGAACCCAGGCTGTAGGGGTGAAAGCACCCAACCCGAACCACTAGAGTAGCAGGGAACTCCTCAGGAAAATAGAATTTTTTGGAGACTGGGTGGAGTTCCCTGGTGGCCTATCAGGTTAAGGGTCTTGTGTTGTTTCTGCTGTGGATAGGGTGACTACTGTAGTGTGGGTTTGATCCATGGCTCTGGGAATTTCTGTATGTCAAGGGCTCAGCCCCCCAAAAAGAGGGTAGGAAATATTGTACCTATAGAAAGAGAAACCTGTTTTTTCTATTTTCTGAAAAAAATGAGGATATTCCAAACAATGTCCATGTAATAGTTAACGGTGACAATTGCTGAAGAGTGGGAGCTTTATGATTCTTCTCTGAAGACATTGTTTTATTTATTTATTTTGTCTTTTTTTTTTTTTTTTTTTTTTTTTTTTTTTTAGGGCCGCACCCATGGCATATGGAGGTTCCCAGGCTAGGGGTTGAATCGGAGCTGTAGCTGCTGGCCAACACCACAGCTCATAGTCACGCTGGATCCTTAACCTACTGAGCGAGGCCAGGGATAGAACCTGCATCCTCATGGATACTAGTTTGTTAACTGCTGAGCCATGACGGGAACTCCCATCAATAATTTTTCCTAATAGCCTGTAGACTAAGGGCTAACTCGTTTTCGTGGCCTGTCCTTTTCTAAGCACAGTCCAGGCATTAACATTTTAATCCTCATAAAAGGGGATTATTACTATCCCTTTCTTTGAGATGAAAATGGGCCCAGGAAAGTTTTTTTTTCCTCTTTTTTGGCTGCCCCACAGCACCTGGAGTTCCCAGGCCCGGGATAAGAGCCAAGCCACACTTGTGACCTTAGCTGCACCTGCGGCAGTGCTGAATCCTTAACCCACTGTGCTGAGCTGGGGATCGAACCTGTGTCCCAGCTGCCACCTACCCCGTTGTGCCACAGCGAGAACTCCCCAGAAAAGTTAAAATTCTTGCTTAAGGTCACATAACTACTCCATGGCGAAGCTGGGACTTGAACACAAGAATTATAGCTCCAGTTATTTCCCATTTCTATTTTTTTTTAAGTGATACAAGCCTATTTGTTAAAGGAAATCAAAACAAAATGACCCCATAATGAAAAGCTGCTTCTTTGCCTGTCCCTATGATTATAGACCAGCATAATAAACCACATTACCACTTCAAGGGTAGATTCCCAGTAATCTCCATAATTCAGCATCTCCCTGGGGCTTTTCCCCCCTAATATCCCAGGGGGCAGATACTCGACTTCTACCAGCCAGCGTGGAACCGCAGCAACCTCCCCGCCTCCTGGTGGGCGTGGCCATCGCCTCTTCCGCAAGGTCTGCGGCTCAGCCTTGGCTGGGGAGGGGTCTCCCTTTCAGGCGTCTTCCTTTTGCAGATGCCCTGCTTGGGCCCTGGAGGTACTTTCTTGTATTCTTTAGGGTCTCTTTACCTCTCAGCAGGTAATCCCCCATTTTAGTTAATAATTCTTCTTCTGTTGTTTTTTGTTTGTTTGTTTCTTGCCTTTTCTAGGGCCGCACCCCCGGCATATGGAGGTTCCCAGGCTAAGGGTTGAATCAGAGCTACAGCTGCGAGCCTACACCCCAGTCACAGCAACACAGGCTCAGAGCGTGTCTGCGACCTACACCACAGCTCAGGGCAACGCTGGATCCCTAACCCACTGAGCGAGACCAGGGATCGAACCTGCCACCTCATGATTCCTGGTCAGATTCGTTTCTGCTGCACCACGACAGGAACTCCAGGTAATACGTCTGTATATTAAACTCTCCCAGTTTGGATGACTGTGTGGTTTCTATCTCCTGATTGGACCCAGCTATTCTCATAATTTATAATAAAGGCAACCATTGTTGAGTGTTTTTGACATGGGAGATGCCTGGTGAAGCATGTCTTGGAAACATTATTTGATTTAATCATGCAGCTAGTGCTGTAATGTCGATGTCATCATCTGCATTTTCAGAGGAGGAAGTGCACGTTCAACGTTGCTTAGGGAAGAAGAGACAAGCCTGGTCTAATGGACTCAAAGCATATGCTCTAAACCAAAATCCCATTAAGGAAACAATGCATTGTGACCTACCTAAGGCATAGGTGACAACACACCCGTAACTAGTCTGCTTTGCACAGAGATGAACCGACCACATCCATCCACAGCTGAAACCACAAGCTTTCTTCGAAAACCCATAAATAACTAAAATTGCCTTCCCATTTAAGTATGTCCATCTGCTCCAGGGCAAACTGGCTTCCTTGATGGTTTTCAGCTGATCAGCTTGCCCAAAGACCAAATATTAAGGGCAATCGCTTGTCCACAGTCAGTCTGCAATTTTTGTTTATAAACGTTGCCCTGACTTTGTTCGGTGACATTTGATTTATAGCTGATTGATCTTCCTTGTATGCAAGTTCAGTCTCAGCTGCGCTTTTAACTAAGCTCATTCCTCTGAATTATCCTCTTGACAGTTCTTCCTGGAGGGCCCGCTGAGGTCTGCTGGCGTGTTCCCAGGAGCCTCGAGAAGCACACAGCTCACGTGTACACCTGATCTGGACCCCGTGAGCCCTGGCTCGCCTGTTTTTGGTCTCTCTGGTAAGTGTCATTTTGTGCCCATTGAGCTCTTTATCTTAAGCACGGATTCTACTTCCTGGCCAAGCCTGTCCTGGCTGTGTCCGTGGCCATCGTGGGGGAGACAGGGGGACAGGGGAACTGCCGGACAGGTCACAGGGTGACAGTTCCCTGGGGATGTGGCTGTGGGGGAGCTCCACCTTTGTTCTTCTCCCCCCACGGGCTGATTGGCCGCTGGTTTCCACAACAACTGTGACTCGAAGATTGTAGGTTTCAAGGCTACTGCAGACCTGCCGAGAAGGGGTGGGTGCAGAGCAGAGCCAATTAAAATGCCACAAAGATCATTGTTCTGACCAAGATTCAGCACGTTTTCTGGAATAAACACCCTTTGCATTGTTGTCAGCCTTTGGTTAATTTCCAGAGTTCTGAAAAAGTTGCTTTTGGCCATTTTCTGCTGGTGTTCTCATTGCTTTTCTGGAAGAGCAGGCTCTTCTCCCTCGTGCTAGAAGTGCTGTGATATCAAGGTTGAAATAAGCCATAAATCTGAGCCCCTCCTTTGGCCTTATTTCCAAACACATACAACAGAAAACAGCACAGAATAAAGTAGCAGGAATCCTAAGGAGGTTTTCCCGTTGTGGGATTCAGGGGAGATTTCGGAACAGGTCGATTTTTGTTATCTTTGGCTACCTTTGGAGGAGGTTAATAAATTCGACTCTGAAGTCTCTTAAATAAAAGGGCTCTCATTCAGATTGATTTGTAGAGATGGATAAACACAATTTAAAAAATCCTCTGAGTGGCAGTATATCAAGTATTTGAGCTTTCTCAAAGGACTGGCATTCATAAGCATGTGGAGTTAAAATTTATTTCTTCTCTATTCTTGAATTATGTTATCTTGATTTGTACGAGCACTTGTTAATCTCCGTAAAGTATTGCTTGTTAAATTGACTTGCTCATTAAATTGTAAGAGAAAAAGCAAGAAAAATACAAGTTGTTATCAAGTTAAAAAGTGGAGATAATACTAAGAAAACATCAGAACTTTGCAACAGAATGTAAAGATTGGGGGGATTTTGGTATATAAATACAGAAAAATTGTATAAAGGCAAGTGCAGATAATGCTAATAAACATGATTAATCTGGACAAATTATACTGCTCTAAATTATACTGCTTTATGCTTTTGGTTTAAAAAGAATTATGTCTTCTCTCTGATTTTATAGTGGTATGAAAAAAAATTAGCATATTGTAGCTGATATAAGGCCTGGGTTTATTTCCACACAGAAAGCTTAGCCGATCCAAACTTCTTAAATGTCCTTCTATTTTTCATGATCAAATAACATCGTCACTAAATGTTTAATATTACAAATGATGATCATCATTGATTTCCTCCAAAATAAATTTGGCCCTTAAACAGCTCCGGGGTTAGGCGAGCCCACCCTCTGACCCTCTGCACAGTCGAACTCTGCGTAGAAATTATAGCCAGTCCACCGTATCCCAAATTCCATATCTGCAGATCCAAACATCTGTGGATGGTGTAGTATTATAGCATTTACTACTGGAAAAATCACATGTAGAGAGTTCCTGTTATGGCTCAGTGGGTTAAGAACCTGACTAGTATCCATGAGGACACAGGTTCGATCCCTGGCCTTGTTCTGTGGGTTAAGGATCTGGCATTGCCATGAGCTGTGGTGTAGGTCGCAGATGCGGCTCAGATCCCGCGTTGCTGCGGCTGTGGTATAGGCCAGCAGCTGTAGCTCTGATTCGACCCCTAGCCTGGGAACCTCCATGTAGCACAAGTTTGGCCCTTTTTTAGCAAAAAAACAAAAAACCAAAAAAAACAAAAACAAACCACCAGGTATAAGTGGACCCAGCCGTTCAAACCCCTTGTTGTTCAAGGAAAAATTGTAATTTACTCTTAGCAATTTCACATAATGCTACAAATTATACGAATTTTGGTTTTCCATTTGCACTGTGTGTAAAATTTCAGATGCCATATTTCTCTTAGATCCATTTTTCTTTTTCTTCTCTCTCTCTTTTTTTAAACTATGCATAGGTGGCTTTTTTTCCTTTTAAGAGAATTTTTTATCCTATTGAGGTATAGTTAATTTACGGTGTCACATTAGTTTCCGGTGTACAGCACAGTGATTCAGTGTTATATATACATACTCTTTTTCAGATTCTTTTCCCTTATAGGTTATTAAAAAGTATTGACTATTGCTCCCTGCGCTGTACAGTAGGTCCTTGTTGGTTCTCTATTTTATACACAGGAGTGTGGTTCCAACCTCCTCATTTGCCCCATTCCCCCCTCCCCCTTTGGAAATCATAGCATGTTTTCAATGTCTGGGGGTCTTTTCTGTTTTGTTAATAAGTTTCTTTGTCTCCTAGGTTTTTTTTAGATTCCACATATAACTGATCTCATGTGATAATTATCTTTCTCTGTCCGGCTCACTTAGTATGGTCATCTCTAGGTCCAACTATGTTACTGCAAATGGCATTATTTCATTCTTTTTTATGGCCGAATAATACTGCATTGTGTATATGTACCACATCCTCTTTTTCCATTCGTCCATCGACGGATATTTAGGTTGCTTCCATGTCTTGGTTATTGTAAACAGTGCTGCGGGTCGGGTGGGATGGAGGGAATGCATGTGTCTTTTTGAATTAGAGTTTTCTCTGGATAGATGCCCAGGAATGGAATTTCTGGATAATACGGTAGTTCTCTTTTCCTTTGACTGAGCTCATAGCTTCAGGAAGGATGCACATGGAGCAGGCAGGAAGGGAGGGGACACCTGCCTCGCCAACCTGATCAGCTGATGATCCTGGTGATGAGTGGGGTGACAGGTGTCCTGGCCAGATCGCCCTGACATCCTACATTTTCTTCAAAAAAAACAAAACTTATTTTCATTGTCTGTACATGTTCCATCATGTAGTATTTTCATATATAGCCTTTACCCAATAAGTAGACATCATTGTTGTCATTTTCCCTATTAAGTAAGGCTAAATATGCCCTTATACATATATCTTTGACCACATCTCTGGCTATTTGCTAGAGATGGATTTTTCTTTTTTTTTTTTTTTTTTTTTTTGGCTGCACCTGCAGCACATGGAAGTTCTAGGGCCAGGGGTCAAATCCAAGCCACAGCTGTAGCAACACCAGATCCTTAACCTGCTGTGCCACAACAGGAACTTCTACAGATGGAATTTTAGAAGGTGATTATTGGACAAAGATAATGAGCTCTTAAGAGGTATAGTTTAATAATCAGACCTAAGTGTTTACCCCCGTTGACAGCTCCACCAGCACCATTTAAAACGGTCAGTTTTAACCTTGATATTGGCAAACAGCTTTACTGAGATGTAATTCACATGCATACTAAGATTCATAGAATTTGCAACCATTATTGAATTTTAGAATACTTTTGTCACTCCCCAAAGAAATCCCATGCCTTGGTCATCACCGCTCCCTCTCCCCTCCTCAAGCCTAGGAAACCACTAATCTGCTTTCAATCTAGACACATTTGCCTATGCTGGACATTCCATGTAAATGGGATGGTACACTGTGTGGCCTTTTGCATCTGGCTTCTTTTACTTATCACACTGTTTACACGTCTCATTCCTGTTGCTGCGTGTGTCAGTACTTCTTTCCTCTTTATGGTTGAATAATATTCCACTTCGTGAATGTACCACATTTCTTTTATTCATTCCTCAGTTCATAGACACATGGATAGTTTCAATTGATTTTTTTCTTTTCTTTTTTTTTGGTCTTTTTTCTAGTGCCACACCCGCAGCATGTGGAGGTTCCCAGGCTAGGGGTCTAATTGGAGCTATAGCCACTGGCCTACGCCACAGCCACAGCAATGCAGGATCTGAGCCACATCTGTGACCTACACCACAGCTCACAGCAACACTGGATCCTTAACCCACTGAGCAAGGCCAGGGATCAAACCTGCAACCTCATGGTTCCTAGTTGGATTCGTTCACCACTGAGCCATGATGGGAACTCCCTCAATTGATTTTTATGTAATTTTTTTAAAAGTCAGGGTTAGTGGTGAATAATTTATACGCAGTAAATTCACCCTATTTAGTTCTATGAGTTTTGCCAAATATGTGTGGTTCCTGAACTACACTCCCT
Organism: Sus scrofa; assembly: GCF_054392235.1. Lineage (NCBI taxonomy): Eukaryota > Metazoa > Chordata > Mammalia > Artiodactyla > Suidae > Sus > Sus scrofa. The sequence continues at coordinate 74,321,587 of NC_139393.1, forward strand.
CCCCGCACAAAGTCCCCCAGCTCCTTCACAGGCAGTACCTTCCCACCCTGAGTCGCTGGCAACCACTGATCTGTTCTCTGCTCCATGCATTTGCTTTTTTTCTAAACTGTTGTGTAAATGAACTTACACCGGAAGGAGCCGCTTGAGACTGGCTGCTTTCACCGAGGCTAATGAAAGAAAGAAATGTTATAAAAACCCAGCCTCCCAGCTTCTTGTCCCCCTCCTGGAGAATCTCGGGGCTCAGTATCCTCTGAGACCCTTCCCCACCACAGCATGTTACACCTCATGACACGAGACTCATAAAGCCCGCTGCAGTGTGCGCCCCGACAGGTGTGCAAATACTGATAAGAGAAGTCTTTCCAAACAGAAGTCCAAGGACCCTGTGGGAAATAACCCCTGAAATGTGAGAGCGACGTGTCCATCCGGCTTGGCTGTTGGTGAGCTCCTCTACCTTTCTCTATGTCTTTATGGTTTTATTTTTTATTTAGGTGATGCGTGAACAGAATTTCATGCACTGATAAGTAGAACTGTGAGCTCAGTATGAAAAACAACAGCTGCCCCACTCCTACTATCAACTTTTCACTCTAAATTTTATTGATTTTGGAGTTCCCGTCGTGGCGCAGTGGTTAACGAACCCGACTAGGAACCATGAGGTTGCGGGTTCGGTCCCTGCCCTTGCTCAGTGGGTGAATGATCTGGCGTTGCCGTGAGCTGTGGTGTAGGTTGCAGATGCGGCTCGGATCCCGCGTTGCTGTGGCTCTGGCGTAGGCCAGACCCTAGCCTGGGAACCTCCATATGCCATGGAAGCGGCCCAAGAAATAGCAAAAAGACAAAATAAATAAATAAATAAATTTTATTGATTTTATTTTATTTCATATATTTTTTTATGGCTGCACTCGAGGCACATGGAAGTTCCTGGACCAGTGCTTGAGTCTGGGCCAAAGCTGCAGCCGTGCACGCTCCTTTAAGCCATTGCTCTGGGGCCAGGGATAAAACCCATGCCTCCACAGCAACCCAAGTTGCTGCAATTGGATTCTTAACCCACTGCACCACAGCGGGAACTCCCAGGGCCCACTGTTTTAGTTCTTTAATTGATTATTTTTATTTTTCTTCATCTCTTTACCTAACACACTTACATTGATACTGCCTTCTTTGTCAACCTCAAGTGTTACCTATCGACTCCCTGCTGTGGAATAAGAGGTTTTAACACTCCCTCACTCATCTGTGCTCCTGTACCCCTAATATAGCAATAGTGTAATATTGGTCAGGACAATATCCAGTGTTACATTCCCAGGACTATATAAATGCCATTGGCACGTGAGCGATATAATATATTCTGATTATTTTCCTTTTCTATATAACTTTTTTCTTTTAACTGGAATTAATAATGATTGTTGTTTTTTGTTTGTTTTTTGTTTTTTTTAGGGCTGCACCTACAGTACATCAAAGTTCCCAGGCTAAGGGTTGAATCAGAGCTAGAGCTGCCAGCCTACACCACAGCCACAGTAACACTAGATCCAAGCCGCATCTGTGACCCACACCACAGGCACAGCAACACTAGATCCTTCACCCACTGAGCAGGGCTATGGATCGAACCAGTGTCCTCATGGATACTAGTCGGATTCATTACCACTGAGCCACAAGGGGAACTCCCATCATTTTTAAATATCCTGAGTTTTCTATATTCTTATCCCCAAACTCTCCCCAATTTATTTAAATTTCTTCTCAACATTTTAATTATTTTTTAAATTTTTTATTGTAGTTGATTTAATGTTCTATCAATTTTTGCTGCACAGCAAAGTGACCCAACCATACATATGTATATATATATACATTCTTTTTCTCACATTCTCCTCCGTCATGTTCCATCACAAGTGGCTAGATATAGTTCCCTGTGCTATACAGCGGGATCTCATTGCTTATCCATTCCAAATGCAATAGTTTGCATCTACTCACCCCAAACTCGCAGTCCATCCCATTTCCTCCCCCTTGGCAACCACAAGTCTGTTTTCCATGTCCATGAGTTTGTCTCTTTTCTGTAGACAGGTTCATCTGTGCCATATATTAGGTTCTAGATATAAGTAATATCATATGATATTTGTCTTTCTCTTTCTGACTTACTTCACTTTGTATGAGAGTCTCTAGTTCCATCCATGCTGTTGCAAATGGCATTATTTTGTTCTTTTTATGGCTGAGTAGTATTCCATTGTGTACATGTACCACATCCTTTTAATCCATTCATCCATTGATGGCCATTTAGGTTGTTTCTATGTCTTGGCTGTTGTGAATAGAGCTGCAAGGAACATGTGGGTGCATGTATCTTTTTCAATGAGAGTTTTGTCCGGATATATGCCCAGAGGTGGGGTTGCTGGGTCACATGGTAGTTCTATGGATAGTTTTCCGAGGTACCTCCATACCGTTTTCCATAGTAGTTGCACCAATTTCCATTCACACCAAGAGTGAAGGAGAGTTTCCTCAACATTTTTATATGCATTAGGTTTCTTTCTTTCTCCCTCTCTCCTCCTTTTCATCCTCCCTCCACCCACCCTCTCTTCCCTTCTTCCTTCCTCCCTTCCTCCCTTCCCTTTTAAAAGCAGGCTCATCCAGAGTCTTCTAACACACTCCCAGAAAGGCTGGCTGACCTCTGAACCAGCTGTACAATTGCCATCTTGGGATTTCTTTTCACCATCACGCTGAGAATTCCTTCGTCTTTCTCTTGTGTTGGAATCCCCATGTGTTACTATTTCTCACTTAACTCTGGTTTTGGCAGAGGGCATCATCCAGTAGCTACCTGGAAGGTACATTTTTTCAGGGCCGAAACATGTCTTGATTCTGTCCTCCTGCTTGGGTGGTGGCGGGGCTGGTGACAGTTCCAAGTGGCATGTCCTCCTCCCTTAGAAGCCTGATGGCGTTTCCTCACTGTCTCAAACTTCCAGTGTGGTTACTGCTAAGAAGTCTGCACTTCCGGTAAACTTACTCTCCCTCAGGAGGCTTGTCGTCTTCTCCTGTCCCCAGGGTTTTAAAATTTCTGGATGATGTGTCTTTGTATGAGTCCTGGGCCCTGGAAGGTACCTTTCAATCTGAAGTCTTTTTCTTTTTTTCTGAGGTATTCTTTCTTTACAATACACTCGTGGAGTTCCCATTCTGGCTCAGCAGGTTAAGAACCTGACTAGAATCCATGAAAATGCAGGTTCGATCCCTGGCCTTGCTTAATGAGTTAAGGATCCAGTGTTGCTGCAAGCTGAGGCACAGGTCACAGACACGGCTCAGAGCCCACATTGCTGTGGCTGTGGTATCGGCTGACAGCTGCAGCTCCTATTCAGCCCCTAGCCTGGGAACTTCCATATGCCACAGGTGCAGCCCTAAAAAGAGAAAAATAATAAATAAAATAGAAACAAAATATACTTGTTTGGGAGTTTCCTGGTAGCACAGCAGGTTAAGGATCCAGCATTGTCACTGCTGTGGCTGGGGTTGCTGCTGTGGTGTGGGAACGTCCACTCCAAAAAATTCCATTGCTAACCCCCCCATGCCAAGCCCCTAAGGACCACCGGTCTGCTTTCTATAAATACAGACAGGTTTTGCCTGATCCAGAACCTCACACAAGTGGATTCATGTGGTGTATTCTCCTTTGTGTCTCTGCGTGGGCACAGTGTTTCTGAGCCTGGGCCATATTGTTTGCCTGTAATCCAGCCCTTTTCTTGCTGAGCGGGATCCGTTGTGTGGATATGCCACAATTTGTTTCATGGGGGGTGCTGATACTTGAGATGTTTCCAGTTTGGGGCTGATAGGAATAGTGCTGCTGGGAACACCGACACACAAGTCCTTTTGTGGACATGTTCGAGTGATCTTGGGAGACTCTAAATGACTTTCCAATATGATTGTACCACATTTTATGGTAATTAATAGGAAAGATTACAAGCTGACCCACAAATGTCTTTTTAACTCTGCTGCGTACCTGATATTATCACCCCTGAGCTGGTTAAAAAAAAATCAGTGGTGTGCTCGCTTTGGCAGCACATATGCTAAAATTGGAAAGATACAGAAAAGATGAGCATAGCCCCTGTGCAAGGGTGACACACAAATTCATAAAGTGTTCCATGTTTTTTTTGTGATAGAGCATGATAACGTGAGAAAAAAGAATGTATACATGTATGTGTGCCTGGGTCACCTTGCTGTGGGGTAGAAAATTGGCAGAACACTGTAAACCAACTGTGATGGAAAAAATAAAATTAACAAAAATATGTTAAAAAGACAAAAAAAATCAGTGGTATAAAGAGGGTTGTGTAGAAGAATTTCTCCCTATTTTTCTTTTTCTTTCTTTCCTTTTTTTTTTTTTTTTTTTGTCTTTTTGCCATTTCTTGGGCCACTCCTGTGGCATGTGGAAGTTCCCAGGCTAGGGATCAAATCAGAGCTGTAGCCACTGGCCTACACCACAGCCACAGCAACGCCGGATCCTTAACCCACTGAGCAAGGCTAGGGATCAAACCCTCAACCTCATGGTTCCTAGTCAGATTTGTGAACCACTGCGCCACAACGGGAACTTCTCCCTAATTTTTTATTGGCAAAATTTTTTACCCATTTCAAAAAAAATTTTTTTATTTTTATTAAAGGATAGTTGAGGAGTTCCCGTCATGGCGCAGTAGTTAACGAATCCGACTAGGAACCCTGAGGTTGTGGGTTTGGTCCCTGCCTTTGCTCAGTGGGTTAATGATCCGGCGTTGCCGTGAGCTATGGTGTAGGTTGCAGACGCACCTCGGATCCCGCGTTGCTGTGGTTCTGGCGTAGGTCAGTGGCTACAGCTCCAATTCGACCCCTAGCCTGGGAACCTCCATATGCCGCAGGAGCGGCTCAAAGAAATAGCAAAAAGACAAAAAATAAAATAAAATAAAATAAATCAAAAAATAAAGGATAGTTGATTTATAATGTGTGACAACTGCTCTACAGCATAGTGAATATACATTCTTTTTTTTTTTGCTTTTTAGGGCCACACCCACACCATATGGAGGTTCCCAGGCTAGGGGTCAAATCAGAGCTACAGCTGCCATCCTTTACCACAGCCATAGCCACGTGGGATCTGAGCCATGACCTACACCTCAGCTTACAGCAGCCAGATCCTTAACCCACTGAGCAGGGCCTGGGATTGATTTGAACCCACATCCTCATGGATACTCGTTGGGTTCATAACCCACTGAGCCACAACGGGAACTCCCTTTTTTATATTCTTTTCCATCATGGTCTATCCCGGAAGATTGGATCTAGTTCCCTGTGCTATACTGTAGGGCAGTATTGCTCATCCATTCTCAGTGTGATAGCTTGCATCTCCTAACCCCAAACTCCCCACCCATCCCACTCCCTCCTCCCTCCCCCTTGGCAACCACAAATCTGTTCTAAGTGAGTCTGTTTCTGTTCTGTAGACAGGTTCATTTGTGCCATATTTTAGATTCCATAGGTAAGTGCTTTCATATGGTGTTTGTCTTTCTGTCTCTGACTGACTTCACTAAGTGGAAGAGTCTTAATGTACCTTGCCCTTCCTCCCCATCTCCATGGACACCTGGGTGCTAACAGCCCTCATCCTAAGCCTTCTCGAAAGCCCTGATGAAGCCACACACCCGGCCCACTTCTCTTCCAAAGTGTTCCAGTTTCTAAGGCAACCTTCTTCCCCTTTCCTTCCTTTCCCCTTACAAATCAGGACACCTGCCCCTCTGTTTAACTGCTCATGTCTAAGGGGTTAGAACAGGGATCTGATTAACTGGGCCTTTGCGTAAAGGACCGCTAACCCCTCAAGTGTTGATCTGAAGACTGATTCTTCCATTCCGGGAATTTTTTCTGGGTTATTTCCTCAAAGATTTTCCTCACCTTTATTTTCTTCTGGTCGAGAATTTCCGTAGCTTGGCTGTTGAGAAAACCTGGACTGGGCCTCTATTTTCTCATCTTTATTTTCTGCATCTTTGTCTTTTTGCTTTGCTTTCCAGGAAAGTCCTTCCAATTTATTAAATTTTCCGTTGTTTTTATTTATACTTTTCTCCTTTTCATTTTTAAGACCTCCTTTGTGTTCCGTAATTTTTAAAAAATGGCATCCTATCTTTGTTGAGTGCTGATTCACTGTCTTGTAAATTTCTAGGGGTGGTAAGCCACATCTCTTTACCTCTCTCTCTCTTTCTCTCTCCACAGTGTCTGTCTTCCCTAAGATGCTCTGCTGTTGGTTCATTTTCTGGCCACTCTCTTCTACATTGGGGGGCTTTTCCCCCAGTAGCTTGGGGTTGGCTTTCTGATGAGAGGGGCCCTGTAGGACTAACTGAGCGCTCCGTGTATGTGAGTGGGCTTATTTTTTTATTTGTGTTTGTTTGTTGTCTTTTTCAGGCCGCACCCATGGCATATGGAAGTCCCTGGTCTAGGGGTTGAATTGGAGCTGGAGCTGCTGGCCTACGCCACAGCCACAGCAACGCCAGATCTGAGCTTCATCCTCAACCTACACCGCAGCTCATGGCAACACCAGATCCTTAACCCACTGAGTGAGGCCAGGGATCAAACCCTCACCCTCATGGATACTAGTCGGACTCAATTCCTGGCCTGGGAACTTCCATATGTTGTGGGTGCATCCATAAAAAAAATTACATCTGTGACTCTGCTAGGTAGAATATATATATTTTTGCCCTTCACTTTTTATCTCAACCTGTTATCCTTCTGTTGACCTCAAACCCTTGTGAAAATGGCTTTTCATATTTAGCTGTGTTTACTGATAACATTTTGAAACTGTAGCCCTGGAATAGCTTTTGTAATATTTGTATGGTAGATAAAATAAGGCCCCTCTAATTTCAGTTACGCTTAGTTCCATAACCAGTTATTTAACCCAGTTTAATAGTTTATCATTGGAAAGACTTTCAGTGTTGATGTGTACATGGCTTACCAAAAAAGCATTGCGTATCATAAATGGAGAAATTGTTTTTTGGCCGCACTTGTGGCACGCATGGATTCCTGAACCAGGCATCAAACCCACACCATAGCAGTAACCTGAGCCACAGCAGTGACAACACCAGATCTTTCACCCACTCATCCACCAGGGAACTCGCCCAAGCTGTTTTTGAGATCTATGATGGCGCCCAGTAGAAAATCCAGAATGTGTCTCAGGACTATGGTTTTGGCAGATGACAGATGAGTCATCCCTGTTTCCAGGGTTTCGTAGGAGAAATTTATTATGAGGCTTATATCCTCCCTAGAGAATGATCAGTTGTTCACAAAGTGAGCTGCTGAATTATGTGACATTTAGATAGTTGACCACAGAGCCTAAATGCTTTTTGGAGATTCATGGAATCAGATTGAAATAAAGGATCTCAGGACATCTGCCAGTATAGTCTTCCCAAATCTGACTGGTCACCACAATCATGGAGGGTGGGCTTTGTTGGTGTCATTTTTTAATTTAGTTTTTTATTTTATATTGGAGTGGAGTTGATTTACAATGTGGTATTAGTTTCAGGTATGCAGCAAAGTGATTCACTTATACAACATAGATGAATTCTTATTCAGATTCTTTTCCCATATAGGTTATCACAGAATGTTGAGTAGAGTTCCCTCTGCTCTACAGTAGGTCCTTATAGACTCTCTATTTTTATATATTCAGTAGTGTGTATATGTTAATCCCAAACTCCAAATTATTCCTCCTCCCACCTTTCCTCTTTGGAAACCATAAATTCGGGGGGTTTTTTAATTTATTTTTTTGTCTTTTTAGGGCCTCACCTGAGGCATAGGAGGTTCCCAGGCTAGGGGTTGAAACGGAGCTATAGCTGCCAGCCTACACCACAGCCACAGTAATGCCAGATCCGAGCCCCATCTGCGGTCTACACCACAGCTCACGGCGATGCCAGATCCTTAACCCACTGAGTGAGGCCAGGGATCAAACCTGAGTCCTCATAGATGCTAGTCCAATTCATTTCCACTGACCTCAACGGGAACTCCCATCAGTTTGTTTTCAAAATTTGTGAGTCTATTTCTGTCTCGTAAATAAGAACATGTATATCATTTTTTAAAGATTCCATATATTAGTGATCTCATGCGATATTTGTCTTTCTCTTTCTGACTTAATTCATTTAGTATGATAAACTCTAGCTTCATCTATGTTGCTGCAAATGGCATTGTTTCATTCCTTTTTATGGCCGTGTAATATTCTATTATATATTTGTACCGAATCTTATTTATCCAGTTACCTGGCGATGGACATTTAGGTTGCTTCCGTGTTTTGATTATGGTAAATAGTGCTGCTGTGAACACTGGAGTGCATGTATCTTTTTGAATTATGGTTTTCTTCAAATATATGTCTAGGAGTGGGATTGCGGGATCTCACGATAGTTCTGCATTTCATTTTTAAGGCACCTCCATACTGTTCTCCATAGCCTTTCTACCAATTTACATTTCCACCAATGGTGTAAGAGGGTTCCTTTTTTTTCCACCCCTTCTCTAGCATTTATTCGTTGTGTGCTTTTTGAGGATGGCCATTCTAACTGGCATAAGGTGATATCGCATTGTAGTTTGGGTTGGCATTTCTCTAACAATCAGTGAGGGAGAGCAGCCTTTCACGTGCTCTTTGGCCACCTGTATGTTGTTGTTAATACAGATGGCTTGGTCCTCCCTAAAAACTCGGTGGCTCTGGATGGGATCAGAGAATGTGCCGTTCATCGCGCTTGGTTTTGATGCTCGGCCAAGTTTGGGGATCACTGGTTTGGTTTCTCCCCCTTCCGTTTACTAATGTAGTTTGAACTCATCTAATTGTTCTTTGGTGAAGTAGCTGCTTAGCCAGTGAATAGCAAAATGCCCTGTAACGCATTTATGGCCACATAGATACATCCTGCTACATTTTTATGGGCCATGTGAATTATAATACACAGAACAATATGTATTAGACAAACACGTGTTCAGTACTTTACAGTTAATAAAAGGCATTAACAGACAGTGTAACAGAGGCAATGTAGCATAGCGGCCAAGAATACAAGTTCTGGGAATTCCCATCGTGGTGCAGCAGAAAGGAATCTGACTAGGAGAGGATGCAGGTTCAATCCTTAGCCTTGCTCAGTGGTTAAGGATCTGGCGTTGCCATGAGCTGTGGTGTAGGTTGCAGATGCGGCCCAGATCCCGCGTTGCTGTGGCTCTGGTGTAGGCCAGCAGCTGCAGCTCTGATTCGATCCCTAGCCTGGGAACCTCCATATGTCTTGAATGTGGCCCTAAAAAAGGAAAAAAAAAAAAAAACAATATAAGTTCTGGAGTTCACATTTGTGGCTCAGTGGTATCCATGAAGATGGGGGTTCGATCCCTGGCCTTGCTCAGTGGGTTAAGGAACCTGTGTGACACTGAGCTGTAGTGTAGGTCAGAGAGGCAGCTCAGATCTGGCACTGCTGTAGCTGTGGCATAGATTGGCAGCTGCAGCTCTGATTTGACCCCTAGCCTAGGAGCCTCCATATGCTTCAAGTTCAACCCCCAAAAATACAAGTGCTGCAGTCAGGCAGTAAGATCAGAATATGCCACCCCAAACACACCACTTGACCTAAGGATTCTTTGGAGCTGAAGGAACAGATTCGGGAAGAGTTCCCTGTCCTCCCTTCTGTGTCTGAAAGCAGGGCATGAGTTTCCCTTTGTGAAGATGTTGCCCACAGAGCAGAAGAGAAGAGCAAGCCCTACCCCTGGAGCGAGGAAGTTGACACCAAGACACACTTGCACATACAGACCTGGCTAAGAATACCCTTTATTTTCCGTTAAGTCTCCCATATATTGTCTAGTCCCCTTGGTTTATTATCCCTCAAAGGCAAAACCCCCTTTTCTTTATTAGAATAATGTACTAGTCCCTGAGTCTAACTACTTCCTTGAGTTTTGCTTCTTTATTGTGAACTCTCATGCATGTAAATATTACTAAAAATCATTCGCCTTTTCTCCTGTTAATCAGTCTTTTGTTAGTTTAATTCGCAGGCCCCAGTGCATGAACATAAGAGGGTAAAGTTTTGCTCTCAACCCCTCAAATCCTAGTTCTACAGCTTCCTGTCTACATGATCTTGGACACGTTTCCTCTTTTCTTTTCTTCTCTTTCTTTCTTTCAAATATAGTTGATTTCCACTGTTGTACCGATTTCTGCTGTACATTTCTCTTTTTAAATTCTCTCTGTGCCTCCCTTTTTTCATCTAAATAGGACTATCATAGGGTTGTAAAGCACAAATGAGTTATTACTTTTAAGCTCTTAGATCAGAATCTGGTACTTAATCATTACTTGGCATGTATTAACTATTATTCTATGTGATTGTCGCAAGGTAATTATGACTGCGATTTTATGATTGTGAAAACTAAAGTTTGGAGAGTTGAAATTATTTGTCCCAGGTCAGATGAAACAAAGAGGAAACTCAAGGCCAGATCTTCTGACTCCAGACCTTATGCCCGCTAGCTTTTAAGTATTTAACGTTAGAGTGTTGTCTATAACTAGTTCTTGCCAGAAGGATTTGGGACAAAGATTTAATATTGACTGACCAAAGAACTCTAGAAATATAAGAAAAAAATGAAAAGATACAAAACAGCAGAGAGAGCTCACTTCAAAAATGGCTATTGATACCAAATAGAAGAAGCTTGATTGATTGATTGATTGCTTTTTAGGGCTACAACTGAGGCATATGAAAGTTCCCAGGCTAGAGATCCAATAGGAGCTGCAGCGGCCAGCCTACACCACAGCCAGGGCAACGCCAGATACTTAACCCACTGAGTGAGGCCAGGACTCGAACCGGCATCTTCATGAATCTAGTCGGGTTCCTACCCGCTGAGCCGCAACGAAAACTCCCCACATAGGAGATGCTTTAAACAATAAGTAAATGACATGTAAGGATAAGCACAGGTGTGAAAATGAATTAGATATCAGTGAAGCTCTCACAAAAACTTTAAAAATCAGGTGTGCTTTTGCTAAATCTGCTACAAACGCGCGTAATACAAAGACCAGACGAGAGGGGACCTTCCATTCCTGGTGGCTGCTTCCCAGGTCTCAGTCACGTCCCTTGGAGGCTGTGCCTGGGCTGTTACTATGTTGTTGTGAGAAACAGCCCATGAAAATGAATTCAACAGATTTCAGCTGGAATGAAATTGAATGAAATTGAATCACGTTCCAACTGTCACGTGGAAGCAACAAAATTGTAAGCCCCGTATTCTTTCATTGAAACATGGCAAGAGATTGAAGGGATTCAAGTGAAGAGACGGGCGTGAAGCCAGAACCTGTGGGAACTAACTGGCAATTTCATTTTTTTAATTAAAAGAACAGGGGCAGCCGAGAGAGATGCTTTGCGGTGACAAACTTTCAGCCAACCATACCTCTGTTTATAGGCAAGAAAAGTTACCACATATTTACCAATCTGTTACCATAAAGCGAAAGTGAAATCTATATTTATTTTGTATCTTGTTGTCTTAACATTGTTTTCTAAATTTCTTTTTAAGAATGATGAAGGGGGAGTTCCTGTCATGGCTCAGCAGAAAGGAATCTGACTGATATCCATGAGGACACGGGTTCGATCCCTGGCCTCGCTCAGTGGTTAAGGATCCAGTGTTGCTGTGAGCTGTGGTGTAGGTCACATATGTGGCTTGGATCTGGCGTTGCTCTGGCTGTGGTGTAGGCCAGCAGCTGCAACTCCGATTAGACCCCTAGCCTGGGAACCTCCACATGCCTTGGGTGCAGCCCTGAAAAGACAAAAAGAATGATGAAGGGCTTTCTTATAAAATAAGGGGCTGTTTTTTAGTAGGCCTAAGGGATATCATATTTTTCGTATGAAAGCTGTTTTGTTTGGAATTTGTTTTCATTATTTTTTTTTTAGTTCTTTTTCTTTTTGGTTAGATTTTTGGTGGAAAAAAACCTGTTTATGCTCTTCAAGTTTGTAACTATAACTGGAGCAGGGTTTGGTTTCACCTACCATGCTTATAATTTACTAGGTCCTTACTAATCTATCTCTAATTAACCAAAGGTTTATGCCAACTCTTTGACTTAGGAACAAAGCTAAGAGTTCGTTACTTTTGGGCAGTTCCCATCGTGGCTCAGTGGTTAACAAGTCCAGCTGGGAACCATGAGGTGGTGGGTTCGATCCTTGGCCTTGCTCAGTGGGTTAAGGATCCAGCGTTGCTGTGGGCTGTGGCTTAGGTCACAGACATGGCTCAGATCGAATCCCATGTTGCTGTGGCTGTGGTGCAAGCCGGCAGCTATAGCTCCAAATAGACACCTAGCCTGGGAACCTCCATATGCCACAGGTGCAGCCCTAGAAAAGAGAGAAAGACAAAAAAAAAAAAAAAAGTTTGTTACTTGTGAAATACTGTGGGGGGTTTTTTTCTTTACAAATAAAAAAATAAAGGGTCTCTAATGTAGTAAAAATCTTGACATGTGCATCAGTGACTGTTCAGATGCAATTGGAAATCTTGGCCAAAATGTGAAATGCCTGTGTTTAGATTCTGAAATCAGTGACGCGGAAATGGAGGCGGGAGGTTTAGGTCAGTGGCATACAGTTGACCGTGAGCTAATTACAACCCAACGGGATGATGAGGCTGCTCGAAAATGCAGTGCAGCCTCAAGCTGGATCACTCGACGTGCAGAGCCTGATGAGCGAGGGAGTGACTTGCTCTGCTTTCCATCACAGCTGAATCCTAGGTTAAGACCCAAGGACCCTAGTTTTTGGCACTGGGTTTTCTAGCTGCCTCATCACCCTGTTGGCTTGTAATCAGCTCATGATCATCTGCATTCCACTGAGCTAAGCCTCCCTCCTTCCTTTCTGCGTCGTTGATTTCAGTATCTAAGTACAGGCATTTCACATTTTGGCCAAGATGTCCAATCATATCTGAACAGCCCTGGATGCACATGTCAAGAGTTTTACTCCAAGGACCCAAGTTTGAGAGGAGAGACCCTAGTTTGAGCCAGGAGAGCCAGCGTGTGACTGTAGGTGGCAGCCTTGGGGGCAGAGAGCTAGGGTCACCCTTCGGGAAGAACTTGCCTTTCAGTAGCAGAGAAAGTAGGTCCCTGGGAACCTCCAACTCCCTCGCTTTCATCTGAAGCCACACTGTGCCCTGGCAGTCCCCAGCCCCTGCCTGGGCTCCAGGGGAGTGTGAGAGCCTGGCCATTTCTGGCCCGTGCAGGACTGCTCTCCTGGGTTGAGCAAGACTTTGAGGCTACATCACAGCCAGAGCTTCTCCACCCAATCCCGCTTCCTCCCTCGTCTCCTTCCCCAGGGGTCAGCTTAGCATCCTGCTCTGAAGGCTCATCCTGCCTAATTCTTATTTCTCCCCCTTTATCTCCCACAGGCCTCCCCCCACCCCCACCCCCACCCCCACCCAGTAGACTGCTTGCACTCCTAACTCCATCTCAGCTTCCTGCGTCCTGCAAAAGCCAAGATGAAGGGCCAGGTCAATGGCACTGATAGCTGTGCCCTCTAATCACTCTATCAAAGACCAGGTTATACCAGGGCAGGAACCGAAATTCAATTTTTTTCCCAAGAAGGCTGTTTAAATGTTGCCAGCCTCCTTTTCACACTTTGATAGTTGATATAAAAACCTGGGGTCTCAGCCCACTGCCTTTGTGTACCAGCCATGGGCTGCCCATCTCGGGCGAGGCTCGGGAGGTCAGCAATTCAGATACTTTGTAGCTTTAAAGTTCTTTGGTTCTGCGAATAATTGAGCCTTGTCACATAAAAGGGGAGCAGATTTCCTCTGGGTTGCTCCAACAAGCAGAAATCAAAGTAAATAAGGGGAAGAGAATTTCACTCCATATAGAAAAGAACCTTTTTAAAAATTTTTAAAACATTTTTTTCATTTTTTATTTTTGCTTTCTAGGGCCGCACCCGCAGCATATGGAGGTTCCCAGGCTAGGGGTCGAATGGGAGCTGTAGCTGCCAGCCTACACCACAGCCACAGCAACACCAGATCCGAGACTCGTCTGTGACCTACACCACAGCTCACGGCAACGCTGGATCCTCCACCCACTGAGCGAGGCCAGGGATCGAACCCACCACCTGATGGTTATACTAGTTGGATTCATTTCCGCTGAGCCGCAACGGGAACTCTGAAAAGAACCTTTGAGCCACCAGCATCTGAAATGGAAGAGACCCTAGAAATGGTAGACTCCCATGTGAGTTTCCTGGGGCTGCTGTAACAAAGCACCGCAGGCTGGGGAGCTTTGACAACAGAAATGTATCTTCTCACAGGTCTGGAGGCTGGAAGTCCAAGATCAAGATGTCAGCAGGGTTGGTTTCTCCTGAGGCCTCGCTCCTGGGCTTGCAGACAGCCGCCTTCTCTCTGTGCTCTCACGTGGCCTTTCCTCTGGGCCTGGGCGTGTCTGTGTCCAAATTTTCTTCTGCTCATGAGGACACCAGTCATGGCATATCGGATTAGAGCCCGCCCACCCTGAGGACCTCGTTTTCACTTAACTACCCCTTAAGATTTAAGATCTTCTTGCCAAATACAGTTACGTTCTGAGGTGCCAGGGCGAGGACTTCAACATATAAATCTGCACAACATAAAAAGATGATTCGTGGAGTTCTGTGTGGCTCCGTGGGTTAAGGATCTGGTATTGTCCCTGCAGTGGTTTGGGTCGCTGCTGTGGCATGGGCTCCACCCCTGGCCTGGGAACTTCTGTGTGCCACGGGTGCAGCCCCCCAACACCCCCCCCCCAAAAAAGATCATTTGTTTCTTGGAACCCGCAAGAGCTTGCCTTCATAAGTATGAAATTCTGTCAAGACTGTTCTACTCAACTGTCCTGCTAAAAATCCATCACCTTATGAAAGAACAGTCGAATAAAGAATGAAATCACGGGGAATGCTACCTAATCCTTTAAAGTAGGTGGCAGAAAAGAGATGTTTAGGGCATTCCCATGTGGCTCAGTGGGTTAAGAACCCGACCCGTATCCATGAGGTTCGATTCCTGGCCTCACTCAGTGGGTTAAGGATCCAGCTTTGCTGTGAGCTGTGGTGAAGGTTGCAGACGAGGCTCGGATCTGGCATTGCTGTGGCTGTGGTGTAGGCTGGCAATTGTAGCTCCAATGAGACCCCTAACCTGGGAACTTCCACAGGCTACAGGGGTGGCCCTAATGAGAAAAAAAAGAAAATGGTGAGATTAAATAGTGTACTTGGGCGTTCCCGTCGTGGCACAGTGGAAACGAATCCAACTAGGAGCCATGAGGATGAGGGTTCGATCCCCGGCCTCGTTCAGCGGGTTAAGGATCTGGTGTTGACGTGAGCTGTGGTGTAGGTGGCAGATGTGGCTCAGATCTGGCGTTGCTGTGGCTGCAGTGTAGGCCGGCAGCTATAGCTCGGATTAGACCCCTAGCCTGGGAACCTCCATATGCTGCAGGTGCGGCCCCCTAAAGCAAAATAAATAAATAAATAAGTGTGCTTTCCAACAATTTTGAGGGTTTTTATATTTTGAAAAACATTACTTTTACCTGTAAACTGTTCTTTGTGTAAATTAAACTAAAATTCTTCCCAAAGAAAGAGTGTACTTTCCTTTAAAGGGGATGCTACGGAACTGTCTTCTTGATATATGATGTATTGTTCAGGGAACAAAAGAAAGTAGATATAGAACAGTGGGAATAGCTTGGCACCATGTATAAAGAAAAGGTAGAGCTATGATCATGTCTATTTATGCTTGAGTTCTCCTTAGAAAGACCCCAAGTCAGCGGCACCAGTGGTTGCCTTTGGGAAGGTGTGCTGAATTGAGCCATGGCTCACTCCAGCTCCAACCCACCCACGTTTTAGCCTGCTGCCCTGAACCGTGGAGGTTGGAAAGGCAATACTGCATTCGAAGACTTCTCTGCAACTCAGATTCTGAAAATGTAGTTCTCTCCATTGGATAAGCTCCTACATGATTTGGGAAACAGAAGTGAGGCTCAGGGCATTTTCCTGCTGCTCTTTTGAGCTGTTGAGCCAGGTCGTGTGTTGTGAGCAGCTGCATCCATGTTGCAGGGTCAGGGCCATTTCATGGATGCTGAGAGGCCACTGTGGTGACACTGGCCACAGAGGACTCTGAGTCCCGGCCGTGGTGGCTGCTTTGAACTTCATAACTCCAGGGGAGCCCTTTGTCCCTCTTGCAATCTTTCTGGAGATTTCGTAAGCACGAAATTCCTTGTATTAAATCCCTTTCTGTTTGAAGTACCTGCAACGAACCATCACTTTTGCAGCCTTGGAGCTGGGTGAAAATAAAACAAGAGGAAAACTTTTTCTTTCACTCCACATTTTTTTAATAAACATTTTTTTGATTGTAAAATATCCGTAACAAAATGTATCACTCCAACCAATTTTGAGTGCACAGTTCAGTGGCGTTTAGGACATTCACACTGTCGGGAAACCTCATCACCATCCATCTGCAGACTTTCATCTTTCCAAACTAGGACTCGATACACATTAAACACCAACTCTCTATTCCTTCTCCCCCAGCTCATGGCAACCACCATTCTGTCTCTATGAATCCGACGAGTCTAGGTACCTCGGATGAGTAGAATCCTACTGTCTTTCCAGTTCTGGCTGATTTCACTGAGTATAACATCCCCGAGGTTTATCCATGTGGGAACCTGTGTCAGAATTTCCTTTAAGGCTGAAAATATTCCTTGGGATGTATACATCAAATTTTGTTTCTCCACGTATGCGTTGATGAGCCCTCGGGTTGCTTTCACATTTTGGCTCTTGTGACTAATAACTGCTCTGAACAAGGGTGTATAAATATCGGTTGAAGGAAGCCCCTGCTTTCAGTTCTTTGGTACATCCTTAGAAGTGGAATCGCTGGATGACGTGGTACTTCTGTTCAGCTTTGGGGGAACTGCCATACTCTTTTTCATCACTCTATACCTTTTTGAACCATCTGAATATAAGCCCTATTTTTAAAGACCATTAAAAGTTATTAAGCATACTTAAACACAAAAAGAACTTCTAAAGAGAAGACAAAATACAACGTAAGTTTTCTTCTGTAGTGTGTCTTAGAGGTGCATGTGGTATAAAGTTAGGGGGGTACAGGGTAAGTTTCTTGTCCCTTTGTAGCTGTGCTGTCCCCTCCGTGACATAGTCTAATTATTATTTTTCTACGCCCATCATTGAAGCTTCATATACAGGTATCTGCCCCGCCCTTTCTCTTAATTTTTCTTTTTTCTTCTCAGCATTTCGATTCCTTCCTTCCCCCCAGCAGTTTCCATGCTCTGCGGAAGGGCTGGCCTTTTACTTGTAATTGGTCAGTCAGAGGCTTTCTTTGCTCTTCTGGAATAAATTGATCCATCATTGTCCACCCGTGAAAGTCCTGGGTCTTTAGCTTTTCAGTGTTGTGTTCGTTGGAGTTCTCTGCAATCACCCAGGATAAACTCAGAATACAACCAAGTGCAGATCCGTTATCTGTATCTTTACATCTGTACTATTGCTTTATGTGATATGGTTCTAAAGCCTTGACTTCACTAAGGATTTTGGATCCCAAACAAATATGAATACATTCAGATCATGATAGCAGGCCATGGTACAAGACGAAAAGGAATTTCAAACTACCAAGTATTTACTCTGGAGGAGAGTAGCAGTCTGATCAGGAGACACCTGCTCTAGTTCTCACCATAATGTGAACGGAGTTGCCCTCAAAAATATCCACTGCTCAGAGTTCCTGCTGTGGCTCAGCGGGTTAAGAATCCGACTAGTATCCATGAGGATGTGGGTTCAATCCCTGGCCTTGCTCAGTGAGTTAAGGATCTGGCATTGCCATGAGCTGAGCTGTAGGTCACAGATGCGCTCAGATCTGGCATTACTGTGGCTATGGCGTAGGCCAGTAGTTGCAGCTCTGATTCGACCCCTAGCCTGGGAATGTCCATATGCTGCAGGTGCAGCCCTAATAAGGAAAAAAAAAAATCTTCTGCTCTTTGCTCCAACTTCCCAAGCCACCTCCTGCTTACTCATTTGGGCTCTCAAGGACCATGGATGCCTGGGAATGAGAACTCAGGTTGCATGATTGCCTTCCCAGAGGCACAAGCAAAGCAATGCAGATAAATCGGTCTGTGTATCATCAGAAATTAGTGAATTGGCCTTCTGGTTTATATATTATTAGCCTCTTTTGAATTCGGTTAGCACATGACAAGATTGCGCTTTAAAGTATAGGAAACAGTGTTCCTTTGTGGCACAGCAGGTTAAGGATCAGCATTGTCACTACAGCAGCTCAGGTTGCTGCTGTGGCGTGGGTTTGATCCCTGGCCTCGGAACTTCTGCATACCATGGGCATGACCAAAAAAAAAGAGAATATGTAAGATGGACTATCATATTTGAGATTCTGGATTCTGACAAATTACTGAGCTGCTATCCAGTGTGCAGTCAGACTTCTGGGGACAAGTCTGTCTCTCACTGTGCTTATTTCCAAAAACTCCAGTTAGGAATTCTCCTTGTGGCTCAGCGGAAATGAGCCCAACTACTATCCATGAGGATGCGGGCTCAATCCCTGCCTTTGCTCGGTGGGTTAAGGATCAGGTATTGCCCTGAGCTCTGGTGTAGGTTGCCGATGTGGCTCGGATCTGGCACTGCCATGGCTGTGGTGTAGGCCGGCAGCTGCAGGTCCAATTTGACCCCTAGCCTGGGAACTTCCATCTGCCACACGTTTGGCCCCAAAAAGAAAAACAACAACAAAGAGCCACCCATTATTTCACTTTGTCTCACCTTTAGAAACATTCCAATGTTGTTTCACAAAAAGACTGTTTCCGTAAATGATATAAAAGCAGGTGGAAAAATGGTTACTCAGACTCCCGTTCATCCTTCAATATTGTAATGTGACATCCTAAGTGTCTGTTCAACCTTTTTAAGAAGTTCCTTTTCTAAAAACATAGGCAACTGATGATCACTGGATTGCATTTCTCTCTCTTCTCTCTAGTATATAAAGCTGTCACTTTCCAGGACACTTTCTCACAGGCGAAAAAAAAAGGGAAAGCGTGCACAGTGCTAATGCATGGTATCCACTCTGAAGGACATTCATTTTTTTGAAAGGGACAGCTGTCCCCCGTGACATTACTATTAAGTTTCACGGGCAGAAATGAAGCAGTTCATACGCAGCCAGGTTGTGACTCCTGCAAACCTGCCAGCCACATACTCAGTTCATTTAGGTAACAGCCGTAATAATTATCAAGCTCATCAGCCAAAAGTAATACAAGACAGGCATCTGCAACCTCTTCCAAATTTCTAATATTATCCTTTGGGAGGGGGGAGTTTAGTCTTTCATTATTTTGCGTTTCAAAATCATTAGATTTTATACGATATCTAGAGGGTGAAGCTGATGGGTTAATTCAAAGAAAAGGCGGTACTTGGCTTGCGTCTCTCCGCTCTCCTTATCTCCATATACCAGGCTGAACGGAAAGTGATTCTAATATGAATATTTGCTAAATTCTTCCCCCATCACCAAATGCCTTAAAAGGGTCCCCTCACTGCTGACTCACCTACTCCCGTTTTCATTTCGATTGGGTAAATGAGCTCGATTATGGAAATAGGTCGTAATGAACATTTGAATTCTATTAAAACTGCTACGAAATGAAAACGTTATTAAAGAAAGCTAGTTTCAATGTATCACCATAATCTAATTATTGTGAACGCGGGAATCTGACCCAGAGGTATAGTTAAACCGTTAACAAGGGCTTCGTATCCATTGTTAATTGGAAACTAAAGAGATTTCCTTTTTCGTGCAACTCACTTGAGGGAAAGTTGGCATCAACGATACCATGCTTGGTCTCTCTGGGTCTTCCCGCTGCCTGTTACTGCTGTCATTTTGATTTGATTTTTTAGGGCCGCACCCATAGCATATGGAGGTTCCCAGGCTAGGGGTTGAATCTGAGCTGCAGCTGCCGGCCTACACCACAGCCACAGCAACACCAGGTCCAAGCCGCATCTGAGACCTACACCGCAGCCCATGGCAACACCAGGCCAGGGATGGAACCTGCATCCTCATTCGTACCAGTCATGGTCGTTACTGCTGAACCACAACAGGAACCCCCCCCCCCCTTTTTTTTTCATTTTTAGATTCTCTAGAGAGGAATATATTTGACCCTTGAAAAACACAGGTTTGAATTGCACAGGTCCATTTATACATGGATTTTTTGCAATAGTAAGGGTGATAGCACTACTCAATCCACAACTGGCTGAATCTGCAACTCTGGACTCGTAAATCTGGGGGGCTGACTGTAACTTATACGCAGATTTTCACCTGCGTGGAGAGTCTTTGTGCCTAATGATCCAAGTTGTTCAGGCGTCAGCCCTGATTAACTCTTAACAAGCTGCGGTATTGCCAGTGAGGGGGTAATTCCACCAAACTTCCAGAACATTCTGGAGAGTCCAAGAATTCTGCATGAGCATCTGGCCTTCAGATGTTTCCAGGAAGGGATATTTGTCAAGGTAGGCGAGTGGAACATTTGACTCAGCACTTTGTTAGCCTGGCCGTGACTCTGGAAGGACCTCGTCCCGTGAACTCTGGGTCTCCCTTCTCGCTCTGGCCCTGTGCCACCCTCTGCCCCCCACAAACAGTAAATGCTAGCTTATGCCAGGGGCATCAGCACAGGTGAGTGCCAGAGCTGGGACCTGTCCCTAGGTCTTTCTTACTCCTAAGGCCCCCTTCTTTATGCCCTGTTTCTCTTCTAAAACATCTTCCACAAGTGCGAAAATTGCTTCAAGTCGTTGGGTGCAGGATGGGATGAGGCCTGCATTCAGATTCAGACCCAGGGCAGGAGTCTGAGGACCTGCCTTCTGCGGATTTGAATACACACCTTACCAGACACCAAGGAGGAGCTGCTACTCCCAGGAAGGAAGAGATGGGCTTTTCCAACCCCCTTTCCCCCTGGATGATAAAACTACAGCCCACCAGATCCTCAGGGGAGAGCTTCCTTGCCTGCCTGCTTGCATCTCTTACAAGTGTCCTATCTTAATGAATCTATTTCTTGCCTAAAAAAATAAAAAATAAATAAACCACCTTCCACACTCTATCAGTTTCCTAAAGCTGCTGTAGCAAAGTACCATAACCTGGGTGGCTTAAAACAACAGAAAACGGGTTCCCGTGGTGGTGCAGCGGAAACGAATCTGCCTAGTATCCATGAGGCTGCAGGTTCGATCCTGGGTGGGGATCCAGTGTCATCGCGAGCTGTGGTGTAGGCTGACAGTGGTAGCTCCGATTCAAGCCCTGGCCTGGGAACTTCCGTATGCCACGGGTGCGGACATAAAAAGCAAACATTAATAAGTTAATAACAATAAAAACAACAGAAAACGATTCCCTCGCGTTTCTGGAGCCAGAAGTTTGAAATGCAGGTGTCAACAGAGTGGATTCCCTCTGGAGGTTCTAAGGGAGACTTTGTCCCAGGCTTGTCCCCCGGCTTCGGGCAGTTTGCTGGCAGCTTTCGGTGTCCTTTGGCTTGCATCACACCGACCTCCATCTTCACCTTCACAGGTACCCACCTCCCTGTGTAGGTACCGATATTAGTCTGCTGGGGGTGTAGCAGAATGCCAGGGACTGGAGGCTAAAGCAACAGAAATTTATTTCTCACAGTTCTGGAAGCTGGAGGTCCAAGGTCTAGGTGCCGTCAAGGTTGGTATCTTCTGAGCCCTCTCTTGCTGGCTTATAAGTGGCCACCTTCTTGCTGTGACCTGTCACAGCCCTTCCTCCATGTCCACCTGGAGGGAACGAGAGGTCTCTTATCTTCTTTAAGGACACCAGCCCTAGGAGCTCTCGTTGTGGCTCAGCAAGTTAAGAACCTGACATAGTGTCCATGAGGTTGCGGGTTTGGTCCCCGGCCTCGCTCACTGCGTTAAGGATCAGGCATTGTTCCAAGATGCAGCGTAGCTTGCAGATGCTCCTTGAATCTGGCGTTGCTGATGCGGTGGCGTAGGCCCCAGCTGCAGCTCCCATTCAACCCCTAGCCCAGGAACCATCCATTACTTCGCACGTGTAGCCATAAACAGAAACAAACAAAACACAAAACCAAAAAGACACCAGCCCTATTGGATCAGGGCCCCACCCTCATCCCCCATTTAACTTGATTACCTCCTAAAAGACTCAGTCTCTAAAAACAGTCAGAGAGGGGCTAGGGCTTCGACAATTGAATCTGTGGGGGATGCAGTTGAGTCCAGAACCATTTCCTGCCTCTCTCCTCTCCCAAGACGGACACCAGTCACTTGGGATCAGGGCCCAGGCTACTCCAGCGACCTCCTCTTCGCCTGATTTTACATCTACAAGATGCTACTTCTACATGTGGTCAGGTTCACAGGTACCTGGAACTAGAACACATTCCAGGGAGACACAGCTTAAGCCAACCAATTTTTTTTTTACGGCCAAGCGGGAGCTGTGACTTACGGCCTAGCTGCGGCAACGCCGGATCCTTAACCCACTGTTCTGGGCCAGGGATCGAACGGGTGCCTCCACCGAGACAAGCCAGATCATGAACCCCCTGTGCCACAGCGGGAACTCCCAACCCAACCAATTTTATCAAGCATTACTGTGTGTTTCATGACTCTGCCATTCTTTTGACCATCGACGGGTGAGCTGGGTCATGATGCAGTGATGTCTTAAGGAAATGATTTATCTGTGGCCACTGACTGGCCACTCAGGGTTGTACGTATTAGCAGAGGGACCCACAAAGAGATCTCCAGGGGACTCTAGGGCTTGCTTTGTCTCCTGAGTGAGCATTCTGGTCCAGGACAGTATATGCTGTATAGACTTTTGCTGAGTACTCGCTTCTCAGGCTCCACCCTCTGTCTTGTGGTTGCCCAGGGTAATGAAGGGAGACTGAGCTCACGGCCTGTCCCTGGAGCTTGCGTCCTGGTTCTGCCAGTGAGTGGCTGTGTGGCCTTAGGCCACATGCATGTCAGCGATTCTCAAACTGCAGTGCCCAAAACCCCCTGGGGGACTTGCTAGGACAGATGGCAAACCACTCCCGCCTCACAGTCTCTGAATCAGTGGGTCTGAGTGGAAGGAACATGGGTCCTGAATTTGCTGGCGATGCTGCTTATGTTTGGCCTGGAGTCTGCACGTTGAAAAATCATTGCTGTAGGTCATTGCCAACAGACAGAAACCCAATGGACCAACAGACTTTGAAATCGTTTTATTTATTTATTTATTTTTGCTTTTTAGGGCTACACCCATGACACGTGGAGGTTTCCAGCCTAGCGGTCGAATCGGAGCTGTAGCTACTGGCCTAAACCACAGCCATAGCCACACGGGATCCGAGCCACGTCTGTGACCTACACCACAGCTCACGGCAACACCAGATCCTTAACTCACTGAGCAAGGCCGGGGATCCAGCCTATATCCTCATGGGTCCTAGTTGGGTTCGTAACCCCTGAGCCACTACAGGAACTCTTTGTTTTATTTTTCAAAGTTTTAAAAATATATCAACTTAGGGAGAAGATAGACCCTTATGCCTGTCCTCGCCAGCAGAGGCCGTTCACGGGCCCACGCCATGGACGCACAGGGCCCCAGTCCTGGAAGGACCCCATGCTTTGTTCAATGCTCTGTGTCACCATATTGGAATTCTTTTATTTATTTATTTTTTTATGGCCACACCCGTGGTGTATGGAAATTCTGGGTCCAGAAATTAAATCCAAGCCACAGTTTTGACCTGTGCCACAGCTGTGGCAATACTGGGTTAACGCTGGGCTGACCCAAGGATGGAACCTGGGCTGCTGCAGTGACCAGAGCTGCAGCAGCTAGATACTTAACTCAATGCACCACAGCAGGAACGTCAGAAAGATTTCTTCTAATTAGAATAGAGTTGATTTACAGTGTTGTGCCAATTTCTGCTGCACAGCAGTGACCCAGTCATACATGTATATACACTCTTTTTCTTGTATCATCCCCCATCATGTTCTATCCCAAGAGACTGGACACTTTTCCCTGTGCTGTGCAGTAGGACCTCACTGCCCATCCACTCAAATGTAACAGTGAAATTGACAGAACACCATAAATCAACTATAATGGAAAAAATGAAAACTATTTAAAAATGTAATAGTTTAAAAAAAAAATTAGGGGAGTTCCCGTCATGGCTCAGTGGTTCACGAATCTGACTAGGAACCGTGACGTTGCGGGTTCGATCCCTGGCCTTGCTCAGTGGGTTAAGGATTCAGCATTGCCATGAGCTATGGTGTAGGTTGCAGACAAGGCTCGGATCTGGCATTGCTATGGCTGTGGTGTAGGCCAGCAGCTGTAGCTCCGATTAGATTCCCTAGCCTGGGAACCTCCATATGCCGCAGGTGTGGCCCTAAAAGGTAAATAAAATAAAATAAATAAAAATGTAATAGTTTAGGAGTTCCCGTAGCGGCTCAGTGGTTAAAACGAATCCGACTAGGAACCATGAGGTTGTGGGTTTGATCCCTGGCCTTGCTCAGTGGATTAAGGATTCAGTGTTGCCATAAGCTGTGGTGTAGGTTGCAGACGCGGCTCAGATCTGGCATTGCTGTGGCTCTGGCATGGGCCGGTGGCTGTAGCTCTGATTAGACCCCTAGCCTGGGATCCTCCATATGCCACAGGTGTGGCCCTAAAAAGCAAATAAAGTAAAATAAATAAAAATGTAATAGTTTGCATCTACTAACCCCAATTAAATTTTTGGGGGGGACTGTGGTGTGCCATGGCTTGATATGGGATCTCAGTTCCCAGACCAAGGGTTGAACCCAGGCCACAGCAGTGAAAACACTGAGTCCTAATCACTAGACCACCAGGAAACTCCCTTATTTGTTTGTTTATTTATTTATTTACTTATTTTTGGCCATGCCTGCAGCGTGTAGACGTTCCTGGGCCAGGGATCGAATTTGCACCACAATGGTTAATCCTTAATCTGCTAGGCTGCCAAAGAACTCCTTGAAATTCTTAATGATTTAACAAGGGCGGGTTGCATTTTCACTTTATCCTGAGCCCTGCAAACTATTAGCGGTCAATATTTTGCCAATATTAATCAGCGAAATTTTATTGAAGATGAATACAATGTGCCAACTTGTGGTAGAATTTAAAGACAAGGCAGAAGACTGGCCCTCAGGGCCTGAAGGTCTAGCAGAGACAAAGCTGCTAGATTTAGCAAATAAAAATACAGGATACCCAGTGACCTAAAGTCTTCATTTAAATTAAAAAAAAAAAAAAAGTTGTTCCCTAGTTTTCCTGGTGGCCACCCTCCAGTATGTTAATTTGTTAATTTGTGTATTTACTCATTGTACACATATACTATCATTAGCTAATGTTTTAAGGCAAGAGTCATTTGAATCTTGAGAGAGACTGTGTGTATATTGGTTAAGGGCTTGGGGGTCCGAAGCCAGACACACTGGGTTCGGACCTGCCCTCCTCAGCTGTGTTAGGCAGGCTACGTATCTGCTCTGCGCCTCTGTAAGCTCCTGACCACGGTGTTGCCTGTCTCATGGGGCTGCTGTGTGGTGTACGGTGTCTGGCACATTGACTGGGGCACCATGTTGCCTCAAGATCCAGTAGGAAAGTTTATGATAAGTGATAACGGGTCTGATAGATCAGTATAAACATCCGTGACGCCAGCCAGCTGTGATCCTTCAAAGTAGGGTCATTCAGATCTCCCTCTCTTTCTTTTGCTCTGTTTTGAGTATTAATTGTGCTCGTCATTCTGTTTTAAACTGTGGTAAGATACACACAACTAAATTTACTATCTTAACCATTTTTTAAGTGCACAGTTCAGCAGTCTTCAGTATATTTCCATTGCTCTGCCACCAAGGTCTAGAGTTTTTCATTTTCCCAAATGGAAACTCTGTATTCATGAAACAACTCCCATCCTTCCCTCCATCCCCTGGCAACCTCGGTTCTCCCTTCTGTCTCTCTGAACTTGACTATGTGAGATACCTCATGTAAGTTGAATCATACAGTACATGTCCTTCTTGTCTGGCTCACTTCACTGAGTGTGATGTGGTCCAGGTTCATCCAGGTTGAAGCCCATGTCAGAATGGCCTCCCTTTTCAAGGATGAGTCATACTCCGTTGGTTGTACATGTCACATTTCGTTCCTCTGTTCATCTGTCAGTGGACACTTGGGTTGCTTCCACCTGTTGGCTATTGCGAATAATGCGGTTATGAACATGGGTGTGTGCACATAATTTTTAATCAATTTGTCCCATAATTACCAATAACCTTAGCTACAAATATTGAATTATTTGCCTAGCTCGGGCCTGTATGGCCAGGAACTAGAAGGGAACATCAAAACCCCGGGGCATGGCCATCTGGGAGCTGGGTGGTCTGAAATCTGGCCCTTGTACAATAAATATTGAGCAATAAGGCTGAAAAAAGGACTACGTTGTACCAACACTAAGAATATGTTTTTAGGTTCAAATGAGATAATGCACTTTGAGAATGGGAAAGATCTCTATAAAAATAGAGTTGTTGGAGTTCCCGTCGTGGCTCAGTGGTTAACGAATCCGACTAGGAACCATGAGGTTGAGGCCTTGCTCAGTGGGTTAAGAATCCGGCATTGCAGTGCGTTGTGGTGTAGGTTGCAGACTCGGCTCAGATATGGCATTGCTGTGGCTGTGATGTAGGCCGGCGGCTACAGCGCCAATTAGACCCCTAGCCTGGGAACCTCCATATGCCGCGAGAGCGGCCCTAGAAATGGTAAAAAGACCAAAAAAAAAAAAATAGAGTTGTTGCTGTAGTTTACGGGTGTGGCCCTTTCTGGTCCTTATTTCTTCAGTTTATCTGTCCCTACCTGCTTTAGGAAAGGAACTAACATCCTTGTAAGTCCCCAGCCTCTTTCTTTCTCTCTCAGATTTTGTTCTTTTTGGTGTTTTGTGTCTCCGGTTTCCTGCCTACTTTCCGCATGGGACTAATTCCTCATGGGATCAAACAGCCAGTCCCAACAGGTCACGTAGGACTTCGGCAGCTTTCCCACGGCCAGGCTCAAGGCTGCCCCACTCTTTCTCATAACTGCTGGCCGGGGTTCCCCCAGGAAGTGAAGGACACAGGAAGCCTGCCTCCCAGGAGGCAGAGGGGGAAGCACAGCTGCCTATGAATTATTAATGTATTCCATTTGCTGCAAGATTTCAGGACGAACTCATTTTCCCTTTAGTAAGGGTCTGCTCATCCTTCTGCAGTGGCCTTGGGGTTGGTCTCCTAAGGTCTCTGAGTCCCTGGGTTTTGAGAGCGGCCCTGTGTTGGCAACGCCAAGGATTTCCACGCTGGAGTACGTCTCCCCTCCAGTTATTGTCTTGGAGCTGAGTCTGCTCCCAGCTAATGAGAGAAGGCTAATGAATGACTTCAGGTGATGGAAGAAGGAACAGAAACCGTTCACCATTGTCTTATCACTCGTGATTATTAGATGCAGGTACAGGTATAGCTCATTTCCTGCTCACGTACCCACACCCCGATTTTCACAGACGGATGAAAGGCCTGGGAACTTAGTTCTCTTAGCCCATGTAACCCTTGTGTAAGTGGAAAATAAGAATGGCTATTCATGTGAGAAAACTCAGGATGGCCCCAAACAGTTGAAGCTCATTTTTTTTGTTTGTTTTGTTTTTGCCTTTTTGCCATTTCTAGGGCTGCTTCTGTGGCATATGGAGGTTCCCAGGCTAGGGGTCCAATCGGAGCTATAGCTGCCAGCCTTTGCCAGAGCCACAGCAACATGGGATCCGAGCCATGTCTGTGACCTACACCACAATTCTGGGCAGCGCCGATCCTTAACCCAGTGAGCAAGGCCAGGGATCGAACTGTCAACCTCATGGTTCCTAGTCGGATTCTGGAACCACTGAGCCACGACGGGAACTCCAGTTGGAGCTCATTTTCACTGGTGTTGATGTTGATGTTTTCTCCTTCCCTGCTCAGGCTTCAGCCCCACCTCTGACCATCCTTGGAAACTGAACATTAGATTGTCTCAATTAGAAATTCTTTGCTTGTGTTCCCTAATGTATTTCCTTGTTAGGCCACAATTTAAAATTCTTTCTTCCTGTCTCTTCTCTTGTCACCTTGTGACTTTTCACTATTGTTTCTTTGAAAAATTATTATAAAAAGAAAGTTGCTTTTACAGTTGCATAGGTCTGGGTGTGATGGCCTAACATTTTTGGATACAAGAGATCATGTCACACAGCAAATATGTTAAAATCCATGAATCCAGGAGTTCCCATATGGCTCAGCACGTTAAGGATCTGGCATTGTCACTACAGTGGCTCAGGTCACTGCTGTGGTTCAGGTTCAGTCCCCAGCCCAGGAACTTCTGCATGCCTTGGGCGTGGTCAACAACAAACAAACAAATCCAAGAGTCCATATTACAACTATTTGGAAAAACAACTCACCAATCCTAGGAGTCCTATAGAATCTATTTATTATTTTGAAAACTGGTCAGTAAAGGGGAAAGAACAAATCCTTTGGTTTGCCCTTCTAATACAAGCTGGTTCTCCTCTAGATATTTCTCTTTCTAGAAGCATTTCAGCTTCAGGTTCTATAAAAGGAAAAGGAATGACAGAAAATCTGTAAATATTTCAGTATGTATCTCTATAATATAAAACTCTTTTATCAGTGCATGACCATGAATTAATACCCACATCAAAAAATATCCAGGGAGTTCCTGTCGTGGCGCAGTGGTGAACAAATCCGACTAGGAACCATGAGGTTGCGGGTTCAATCCCTGCCCTTGCTCAGTGGGTTAAGGATCTGGCGTTGCCGTGAGCTGTGGTGTAGGTTGCAGATGCGGCTCAGATCTCACGTTGCTGTGGCTGTGGTGTAGGCCGGCAGCTACAGCTCCCCTAGCCTGGGAACCTCCATATGCCGTGGGTGCAGCCCTAGAAAAGACAAAAAGACCAAAAAAAAAAAAAAAAAAAAAAATCCAGGTCATCTTTAAGTGTTTGCACGTGAAATAAAGAGTTTAGACAAGCATCATCAGTGGGCACAAACTGCGATAAAAAGACAAGCAGACATCGTGTGCCGCTTGTTGGAAGTTTACAGTTTCCACTGATAAAGTACTCCTGCCCCTCCCCCCAGTTAAACGGAATTGGATCAAATTTTTAAATCTAACTACAAACTACAGGAAGTACTGGGGTCAGAGGAGCACGTTCGTATTTTGAAGATGTCATCAGCAAAATCCGGAATGTGGGAAAGGACAGCCTATAAGACAAATGACCTGATTTCTTCAACAGCAAAAAGTACAAGAAAAACAAAAAACCAAAAAAACGGGAAGAACCTATACATTAAAGAAAGATTCAGGAGACACAGTGACAAAATGCCTGTGGGGACTGGCCGGCCCCTGCCTCTAACAAGACCAGTGTACAAGCCTTGATGAGACCACTGGGGAAATGCGAATGAGCACTTTTAGTGAAAATAACGGCATCGTGAGCGTATATAAGAAGAGTCACATCTCCACACTCACACACATCCCACACTGCAGTAGTTACAGAGGAAATTATACGACGTTTAGAATTCACTTCAAACTAATGCCTGATTTTATCTGCATTTCTCATTCATTTCCCTCAAAGACAGAAAATTCACCACAGTGAATAGGTCTTGAATACGTGTGAAAGTTAACCTTTAATTTCTTTAGCTGTATAGGAGTTCCTGTTGTGGGAATCTGACTAGTGTCCATGAGGATGTGGGTTTGATCCCCGGTCTCCCTCAGTGGGTTAAGGATCCAGGGTTGCCGTGAGCTGTGATCTAGTTCACAGAGGCAGCTCAGATCCCACGTTGCTGTGGCTGTGGCACAGGCTGGCAGCTGTAGCTCTGATTCAACCCCTAGCCTGGGAACTTCCATATGCCGGAGGTGTGGCCCTAAAAATGGCAAAAAAAAAAAAAAAAAAAGCCCGATTGTGTGTTTGTGGGGAGAGGGCTATATAGAATCATAGCTGAAACAGGATTGGTCAAGAATAGGTAAATGTTGAGGTTGGCCATTGAAAGTTCATTATAGGAGCTCCCTGCTGGTCTAGTGGTTAGGACTTGGTGCTTTGTTGCAGCCCAGGTTTTATCTCTGGTCTGGAACCTGAGATCCCACATCAAACAGCTGCATGCCGTAGCCAAAATTAAAAAAAAAAAAAAAAAAAAAAAAAAAAAAGCCAGGATTTCACTTAAAAGAAAAAAAAGTTCATTGTATTATTCTCTCTACTTTTGTATATGCCTGACATTTTCCATAGCAGGAGGTAAAACAAATGATGGATGAATAAATGAGCAAACAGATAGACAAGTCCTCTACTCAGGAAGTGACAGCCTGTAATGATCATTACCTGTGAACAGCTTTCCTGTTCAGAGATATCCCAGCTCTGGTCGTTCCTTCCTTTGCTCAGTAACCTCTCCCTGCATCACAAAGAGCCTGAAGCAGCCAAAGCCTTGACATTCATTTTTCAATTCTCCCGAGTCACTTGGAACAAAAACCTATATTGATTCAAATCACACCAACCTTTAAAAGCAGTTAAATGTATACAATTCCCGATGCAGGATCAATTCACACAAAAATGTCATCTGTGCCTTAAATATTTAATATTTTTCTCTCTGGCCCTTGAAACCCTTCCCTGTTTTTTTATTACAGCACTTGAAGATAGCTACTGTTTCCCTGGGTATTACAACAGCATTTTTACTCTCAACTTGCCTTGAAATTAGGTCAGCATTTATATGCTAGGGATTTTTTTTTTTTCTTTCTTTCTTGTATTTCTCATGCTTTTGGCCCACTTAGTCTCTGTTGATGCTCTGTCCTTTAGCCCAGGAGCAGGGCTTCTACTGAATTACCATCACTGAAACCACACCTCTGAGTCTGCAGCTTCCTTTGCAGCCCCAAAGTCTGCTGCCCTCATGTTAGAATAACAAGGAGAAAAGTGCTTATTTTGGATTAAAAGGTGATTAATTTTTTTTTCCCAAGTAAAAGGCTGTATCTTCAAAGGCTGTTAATTTTCTTTCTTTTTTACAGCTGCACCCCAGGGCATGAGAAGTTCCTGGGCCAGGGATTGAACCCAAGCCACAGCAGTGACAACAGCAGATCCTTAACCTGCTAGGCCACCCGGGAACTCCAAGACTGTTAAATTTTTTTTCTTCCGTCGTGCCTGCCTGCCTTCCATCCTTTCTGCCTTCTTTCCTTCCTTCCTTCCTCTCCCTCTTCCTCCCTCTCTTTCTTTCTTTTTCTTTTTAAGGCTGTACTTGAGGCTTAGGGAAGTTCCCAGGGCAGGGGTCAAATCAGAACTGCAGTCTACGCCACAGCTTGCGTCAGTGCTGGATCCTTAGCCCACTGCGCCAGGCCAGGGATTGAGCCTGAACCACCCCAGACACAATGTCGCGTCCATAACCTGCTGAGCCACAACAGGAACTCCCAAGGCCATTCATTTTTTAAGAGCAACCAAACATTAAGATTTTTTAAATGAAAAGTTCTTACTTAGAGATACTTTTTGACATTTCTTTGTTGTACTGAGAAAAAAAAAAAAGTCCCCAAGTGCAATAAAAATGCATAAAAGCACAATAGGCAGAGTAGAAGCATTTCTTTTTAATTGCTGTAAAGTAGCTAGTTTCTAGCCTTTAAATTAAAAAAAATAAATGAACTGCAAAGTCCTTTTTGAGACCAATTTTATTTTAAAAGCAGCATTCATTGCTTTAATAAAAACATGCATGAGTTTAACCCATTCCATATTCTAATTTAAGAAGCATTCATGGGAAATGCTAAAATATTCTGTGTTTGAAGTGAGAATACAGGGTGAAAAAATAGAGATTCTTTGAAAAAATAGTTTTGCTTCTAATTATTATTTGCTCCTAATTATTCTGTTTTAATTTGTCCTTTTTTTTTTTTTCAAATTCTCTAAACTATGGATGATATTCATGATTTTCGTACTAATAAGTGGCCAGAAGCCACTGATTTTAACATATGGGGGCTATTAAGTTATGACTCACCCATAAGTACATGTTTGCTCTGAATGAGTGTCATTGCCGTGCTAACAGTCCCAAATTCCCACACATTTTATCAGTACAATGAGATTTTGTGCAAACAAGTGATAAATCTTCGTTACAGCAAAGGGTGTCCCCGTTTTTTTAAAAGGAGGTAAGGTGAAGTTCCAGGACCTTTAAACTAATGTGTTGGGCAAAATTTTCTCACCAACATTTTATTTTTTGTTTTTTTGTTTTGTTTTGTTTTTGTTTTTGTCTTTTTGCTATTTCTTTGGGCCGCTCCCGCGGCACATGGAGGTTCCCAGGCTAGGGGTTGAATCGGAGCTGCAGCCACTGGCCTACGCCAGAGCCACAGCAACTCGGGATCCGAGCCGCGTCTGCAACCTACACCACAGCTCACGGCAATGCCGGATCGTTAACCCACTGAGCAAGGGCAGGGACCGAACCCGCAACCTCATGGTTCCTAGTCGGATTCCTTAACCACTGCGCCACGACGGGAACTCCTCACCAACATTTTAAAAATAACATGATGGCCACTGGGAGAACATGGGGATCCACTGAACATAAACCAATCAGCAGTCATCCCATGTTCTCTCTTGGAAGTTGATCCTGGGTTGAGAGAGTCAGGGGCTGCTGCAGCCCAGTGTTCCTAATTTTACCAGGCCATTAACCTCAGCTCGTATGTTGTAGCTGGAGAGTTTAGAGACGTTAAAATAAGCTGACCCTACGCCCAGCTTATGCCACGTGGCTGTGCGTTAACTTGGGGCGTCTCTGGGGGGGGGGGATCTACGAGATGTGGTCCATGACTCCTGCTGGTGACGTCAGGGGAGATGGAGGTGAGTGTGGACGTGCAGGAGACATTCAGCAGCTCTGCAGGTGACACCGCAGCGGGGGAATGCCTTCTGTGATAGAAGAGAAGCCAAGCGTTTCCAATGATGGTGACGGCTTGGAGCACTGGGCCAAGGCTAACAGGAAGAGATTTAATGAAGAGGAATGTAAACTGTTTAAAAACATACCCGGGATTTGTTTTCATTAGATATGGTAAGACATGCAGACATGAAAATGAATTCTTTTTTTTTTGGTCTTTTTTTTTTGCTATTTCTTGGGCCGCTCCCGCGGCATATGGAGGTTCCCAGGCTAGGGGTCGAATCGGAGCTGTAGCCACCGGCCTACGCCAGAGCCACAGCAACGCGGGATCCGAGCCGCGTCTGCAACCTACACCACAGCTCACGGCAACGCCGGATCGTTAACCCACTGAGCAAGGGCAGGGACCGAACCCGCAACCTCATGGTTCCTAGTCGGATTCGTTAACCACT
Source organism: Sus scrofa (assembly GCF_054392235.1). Lineage (NCBI taxonomy): Eukaryota > Metazoa > Chordata > Mammalia > Artiodactyla > Suidae > Sus > Sus scrofa. The sequence goes on from NC_139393.1 coordinate 74,354,699, forward strand.
GCGCCACGACGGGAACTCCGAAAATGAATTCTGAAGGAAGAAGTTTTTATTACATTCAAAGTCCCCTAGAGAGAGGAGACCTGCCACGCCGTGCCCATGCAGGGCCACACGGGGCCCATCAGGAGGCAGCGGGGGCAAGGGGGAAATGTGGATGAGAGCCTTCATTGTGCTTTCCTTGGGAAAGGCAAGGCAGGGGAGGGTGAGCTGGTTTAGGACTGGCTAGTTTGAATGATTGCAGCAGGTTCTGGGGTACAGGAGCCGTCTCTACATGTCTGGTACCTGGTCCTGCAGTGATGAAAGCAGAAGAATAGTGGACGGAGCCTAGGAGCCCAGTAGAGGAGGTGGTTGGTGGATTGATTGATTTGCATTTGAAGGGCATGCTGGCAGGAGAATTTACCATCGCTAGGAATTGGCTAGCCCTGGGAGGGGCTGTCCCTCCAGGGCACATAAGGCCTCACGTTGTCAAAGCATCAAATACAGAAACTAGAAAATGTGGTTATTGGAAGTTCCCATTGTGGCTCAGCAGACTAAGAACCTGACTAGTATCCATGAGGATACGGGTTCGGTCCCTGGCCTTGCTCAGTGGGGTAAGGCTCTGGCATTGCCATGAGCTGTGGTGTAGGTTGCAGATGCAGCTCGGATCTTGGGTTGCTCTGGCTGTGGTGTAGGCCGACAGTAGAACAGGCACATAAACTGGGTACAGGCAGATAGGAATCTGGTCAGAGACCTGCATTTCATTAGTTGCATCATTTTCAATTTGTTCCCTCTGTACACTTTTGGCATTTAGGAAGAAATTTTAAAAGCTGCCGGGTATCCCTGAAGTGAAAAGAGGAAGCAGGAGTTCCCGTCGTGGCGCAGTGGTTAATGAATCCGACTGGGAACCATGAGGTTTCGGGTTCGGTCCCTGCCCTTGCTCAGTGGGTTAAGGATCTGGCGTTGCCATGAGCTGTGGTGTGGGTCGCAGATGGGGCTCGGATCCGGCGTTGCTGTGGCTCTGGCGTAGGCCGGTGGCTACAGCTCCGATTCAACCCCTAGCCTGGGAACCTCCATGTGCCACGGGAGCGGCCCAAAGAAATGGCAAAAAGACAAAAAAAAAAAAAAAAAAAGAAAAGAAAAGAGGAAGTAATGGCAGGGGTTGGACCATGCCTCGAACGTTAATTAGGGCTCCCTTGACAACAGTAGACAAAGCAGTTCTGACCAGCTCGTGTCACAGTGGACTTTCTTACTGATGCCACAGGAAGGGCAGGCCAGGGTACAGCCAGGCCTTAGAGATGGAACCTGGTAGGTGGTAGAGAATCGAAGAATTCCTTCTGTTTTGGGTTGAATTGTGTGTCCCCCAAGAGACATGTTGAAGTTCTAGCCCTTGGTCCCTGTGAATGTGACCTTATTTGGAAATAGGATCCTTGCAGATGTCATCAAGTTAAGCTGAGGTCATCCTGGAGTAGCTGATATGATGGGTGTCCTTATTAGAAGCAGAGAAGGGACAGACCCAGAGGGGAGAATGCCAGAAGATGCAGGTAGCAATTGGAGTGATAAAAATCAAGGAACACTGAGAATTGCCCGCAGACACTGGAAGCAAAGAGAAAGGCGTGGAACAGATCTTCCCTTAGAGCTTTCAGAGGGACCGGGGCCTTAATGACACCTCGATTTGAGCTTCTAGCCTCCAGAAGTGTGAGAGAACAAATGTCCATTGTTTTAAGCCCTCCCGATCTCGGAGAGACAGCAATGAGTGATGGCTTGAAGCGAGATCTTAATTCTCCACTCAGGATTTGATCCTGGGCAGCCTGGGTGCCAACCCGGAATCCTAGCCACTAGACTAGCTAGAGGCTGAAAGCAGAATTGCCCTGATTCTTGCCCCCTATTGAAAGCAAGAATGTTTCAAGGAGGCAAACACAGTGAAAACTGGTATAAAATTTATTTATTAGAAACACAGTACAATGTGGGAGAGCACACAGAGGAGTAGTTTGTCTAAGACAGAAGTAAAGCAGTGACACACACCCAAAGGAGTGAGGGTGCGGGCGTCCCCCTGAATGAGGAGCAGCCAGAGAGGTGACTTACACCACTTTTATAGGACTGTTCTTCTGGGTCTTTGTCTTCCTTTGGCCAAGAGGATTGGCCGTGTCTCTGGAGCACCAGGACGCAGGTTCGATGCTTGGCCCAGCACAGTGGGTTGGGGGATCTGACACTGCTGCAGCTGTGATATAGGTTGCAACGGTGGCTTGGATCTGACCCCTGGGCTGGAGACTCAAATGCCTTGGGGTGGCCAAAAAAGAAGGAGTAGCTGGGTATTTCTTTAGTCTTTGTGTTCGTAACTTCCCACCCCGTCTATGATTGAGACTGAGGCATCCCAGACCCCCCAATGTCTAATCCTGCTGGGTGAAGAGACCCTGTCTTCTGGGAACACCCTGACTGAAGGACCACTGACTTGGCCTGCAGGTTCCTGGGCATATTGTTCAAAGGTCAGGTGCCCCCAGTGGGCTGAGATGGCTGGACAAGGACCCGAAGAGGGTACCATCTGCATTTATCACCTCCTGTCTTTTCCTCAAGGCCATGGCTGCAAAATCCTGCCCCAGGACCTCTGTAATCATTCTTGTTTTCCTGTTCTGCTCTGTGTTTTTGCACAGGAGAGCCATGCCAGGTGATAGGACAAAGTCACTGCCAAAGTACCAAGTCTAGCCATGAGGACACTTAAGACAGGGGGGTGAGTTTTAGTCACTGTAGTGGGTGCGTTGCTTGGCCCCTTCATCACCTCTTTGTTGGCAAATAAAGACATGACCCTTGCTCTTTGTGTGCCTCAAATGAGGTTTCTTTTTAGAGGGGTGGGTCCTTCTGAAATTCGCATAGTGAAGAACTAAACCCCACTCGTCTGAATGCAACTGTCTTTGGAGATAAGGTTTCTAAAGAGGTGATGAAGTTACAGCGAAGCCAGTGAGGTAAACCCTGATCAAATGACACTGGTGTCCTGCGAAGAGGTCTGAACACAGACACACAGCGAGGGGAGGGAACGCGAAGACCCGGGGAGGAGGCGCCATCCACGAGCCGAGGAGCGAGGCCTCCGGACACCAGCCCTGTGGACACCTTGACTCTAAAGACTCCCAGCCTCCAGAACGCTGAGAAAATTTCTGTTGTGGAAGCCTCACAGTCTATGGTGCTTTTTTACAGCTGCCTGAGCAAACCAGGACACAAAGGTCACCCTCAAATTTACAGACACTTAATTAAATTAGCATCAAACTAGAAGTGAATAAACATTGCAATATGGGGTTGACGAAAGTGGCTCTTGCGATACTTGGTCTTCTTTCTAGATGGCATCAGTGTTGCTGACTGTAGATGATTCGGTAACATGAACGCTGGTGAACCCCGGGCCTTGTTTCCCCGACCTCTAGCCTTCTCACCCTCTTGTGAGTGTATCTGGGTTTTGGCTTTAAAGGCCATTGAGATGCTCACAGCTTACATCTGAGTCTGCTCAGGCTGCCATAACAAAGTCCACAGACTCAGGGGCTTAAGCAATGGAAACTTCTTTCTCACTGTTCTGGAAGCTGGACATAGGATGCTGCCCATTCTGTTCCTGCTCAGAGCTCTCTTCCTGGCTTGTAGATAGTCACCTTCCTGATAATTCTATTTTTAATTTCTTGAGGAAACTCCATACTCTTTTTTCCATAGGGGCTGCACCAATTTACATTCCCACCAACAGTGTACAGGGTTCCCTTTTTTTGACATCCTCACCCCCCATTGTTCACTCTTGTCTTTTTGAGAATAGCTCTAACAGGTGGGAAGTAGCTTGTGGAGGCTTTGATTTGCATTTCCCTGGTGACTGGTGACACTGGGCATCGTTTCATACACCTGTTGACCATTCGTATGTCTTTTTGTCTTTTTAGGGCCGCACCTGTGGCATATGGAGATTCCTAGGCTAGGGGTCAAATCGGAGCTCCACCATAGCCACAGCAACACAGGATCTGAGCCGCATCTTTGATCTATGCTGTACCTTACTGCAATGCCAGATCCTTAACCCACTGAGGAAGGCCAGGGATCGAACCTGCAACCTCATGGATACTAATTTGGCTTGTTACCGCTGAGCCACAATAGGAACTTCCTTGTTTTATTTTTTCCATTTTTTGGCCACCCTGGGCCTATGGAGTTCCCAGGCTAGGGTTCAGATACAAGCCACAGCTGTGGCCATGCTGAATCCTTTTTAAATCCACTGTGTTGGACTGGGGATCAAACCTGTGTCCTCACACTGCAGAGATTCCAGCAAGCCTATTGTGCCACAGTGGGAACTCCTGATTCCAGTTTTCCTGCAAATGCTCTGTCTTTATTTTGCTGTGAGGACATCTGTCTCTCCTCTCCCCACCCCACTCTCCCAGGTTACTTTGTAGAGTGTTGTGGGTTAATTGACAATATATTGTGTCATATTCTCCAGTCAACCCTTTGTAATTCCTTGTGTTTTAGGACAACAAAGAAGACTCGGTTGGTCCATCACAAAAATGCTGTCAGATTGGATTCACATAACACGACCAAACCAACCAGATGAACTCTATCATCCTAACATCTGTTAATCAATGCAGTTTGGATCCAATTTTCCAAGGGTTTATTTTTATTTATTTTTTTGCCTTTTCTAGGGCCACACCCACGGCATATGGAGGTTCTCAGGCTATGGGTCTAATCAGAGCTGGAGCCGCCGGCCTACACCACGGCCACGGCAATGCCAGATCCAAGCCACATCTGTGACCTACACCACAGCTCACAGCAACACCAGATCCTTGACCCACTGAGCAAGGCCAGGGATTGAACCTGCAACCTCACGGTTCCTAGTCGGATTCATTAACCACTGAGCCACGATGGGAACTCCCAATTTTCTCAGGGTTTAGATGAAAGAAAAATAAGACAAATAATAAAAGAAATATTGTATCTCATAGGAGCTTTACCCAACAGGAAAAAAATTCTCATTCAAGGTAGGTTATCTTTCAGTCTTAAAACAGATGGCTCTAAGGACAAATTTTAACCCAGTGTATCATCAAATGCAGTTAAAGGAGATTTAAAAAAACATTAAGTAGGAAATAACTATTGCTTTTCTTTTTTTCTTTTTTTTGCTTTTTTAGGGCTGCACCTGCGGCACATGGAAGTTCCCAGGCCAGGGGTCGAATCAGACCTACAACTGCCAGCCTACACCATGGTCTCAGCAGCATAGGATCTGAGCTACATCTCTACACCACAGCCCACCAGCAGCACCGAATCCTTAGCCCACTGAGTGAAGCCAGGGATCGAATCCTCATCCTCATGGATATAGTTGGGATACTAGTTGGGTTTGTAACCTGCTGAGCCACAAGGGGAACTCCCTTGTTGTGTATTTAAAACACCTGAAAAGCATCACTGGGCTAGAAAAGAGGGGTGTCCTTAATCTCAAATGTTCTCAGGGCCTCTTGGCACAAGATTTGAGATCCTGCAACTTGTGATTCATTCCACAAACATTTGAGTGGAGGGTTGGAAAGACACTTGTGAAGTACACCCTACTGGAACCATCTAGTCCACTCCCTGCCAAGCTGGCTACCTCCTTCCTATCCCTCTCCCTCCCAGTTCAGCATAATTTCTTCCTGGAAGGCTTCCTGTGCCCGGTCCCTCCGAGTGGACTTGCCCTGTGGGTCCCCTACCCACCTTCATGGTATTGGCCTTGCACCATCACACTTGTTGCCAGCTAATGCACCTCCCTGGGCAGGGACTGCTGGGTGCCCATCCTCTCACAGCACGCACCCTTGGGTGTCTGAGGAATATATAAATGGATGAGGGAAATATCTTGGAGCTATTCAGATTTTCAAAACACCAACTATGGGAGTTCTGCTCGTGGCTTAGCGGTTAACAAACCCAACTAGGATCCATGAGGATGCAGGTTTGATCCCTGGCCTTGCTCAGTGGGTTAAGGATCCAGCGTTGCCATGAGCTGTGGTGTAGGTCTCAGATGTGGCTCAGATCCCATGTTGCTGTGGCTGTGGTGTAGACCAGCAGCTGCAGCTCCGATTCAACCCCAGCCTGGGAACTTCCCTATGCTGCGGGTGTGGCCCTAAGAAGAAAAGAAAACAAAACACACCAACTATGTTCACTCTTCTGTGACAGCAGTAAAGAGAGAGGTAGTGCTTCCAAAGGAAGCAAGAGAAGAGAAGGTATTTCCTCCAAGCAAAAGAGGATGGGGGGTCTGTGGTCCCCAGGCAGCAGGGACCCCGCCCTCCCTGTGGTCCCCAGCTTTGCCAGCATGGCCCCTGCCCTAAGCAGGGCATGGAAGGAGCAGAGCAGTGCATGGACCCAGGACAGGGCTGTGGGCTTTTAACACCTGGATGTTCCCTGAGCTGCTGGGACCCTGCTGTCCTGCAAGAGGTGAGCGGAAGCAGGGGGAGGAGAGCCCACCACGACAGGGCTTGAGTTCCTTCCTGCCTGGTGGGATGAGGGTTGGAAAAGAAATCGATTCACATGCTATTTTTTGCATGCCTGAATTTGGAAAGAAATCGAGAGTTGTTTCCACCAGGGGGAAAAAAAATCCAAGTCTGTTAATTCCACTACGGAAAAGAAAAAAATCAAAGTCACAAGTTAATTACAGTGGGAATCTGGAGGAATAATTTCTGGGAACTGAAGAAATTTAGGGGTAATCGGCATCACTTTATGTTAAGACAGTCAAGGAGATCATTTTGGTGGGAAGTTGTTGTGATGACCAAATCACACACATAGAAGGGGAGAGCTTTCCTTGGAAATGCTCTGAAATAAGCAAGACTGATAGCCCTTTTCTAGCAAGGAGCCGGGGGCAGAGGGGTTGGGGGGTCGGCGGAACTGGCTAGGTACCTGTAGAAAGTCCTTAGAAGGTCATCTAAGTTATACCAAAGAAACTAAACTAAATAAGAAAATAGAGGAGTTCCCGTCATGGCTCAGTGATAAAGAACCCAACTGGTACCCATGAGGATGTGGGTTCGATCCCTGGCCTTGCTCATTGCTGTGAGCTGTGCTGTAGGTCACAGATGCGGCTCAGATCCTGCGTTACTGTAGCTGTGGTGTAGGGCGGCAGCTGCAGCTCCGATTTGACCCCTAGCCTGGGATCTTCCATATGCCGTGAGTGCAGCCCTAAAAAAGAAAAAAAAAAAAAAATAGACACACATAAAGTTCTCAAGTCAGAAAAGGCTTGGGGAAATGGTAAAGTGTAAATCAGACAGAAATTTTGTATTTTTAGGTGGTGGGGAAAATGCTAAAAGTGTAGAAGTTGCATATGCAGAAGCATCCTTTCAAATTCTGGATAATTAGCTCATTTTGGAGTAGCTTCATGTGAAGGAAATGCGAAAGTGTGAGATGGGGATTTAATTATGGCTAATGATGGTATAACTGCATGTCAGTACTCATTAAAAAAAGAACCATGGAGGAACATTGGTAGAGAGACTGCTACAAGTATAATGGGGTTTTGAGCTGTACCTCTAATTCCTCTGCTCTCTCATCTTTCTTTCATTCATAGGATATGCTTTGCATTTAGAAGGCACTCAATTAATATCACAGGTATGCGTGAACGAATGTGTATGATGATGCCTCGGGCATGTCAACACTGTGCGTCCCTTTGGTCAAGGACAGAAATCTTCCAGTCATCTGTCTGTCCATCTGTCCATCCATCTTCTTATGCCTCCCGGAAGAATTGCTAACTTGTTGGATGCCGTGGACAGACGTGAACCTACACGCCCTGAGGAGACCTGATCTTTCCTTTACGCCTCTGCTCGACCACAAAGGATATGAACAGTGACAGGAGAGGAACCACGCAGGATCTTAAATCCAGGGAAAGGTATACAAGTTCAAAGTCAGGAGAAAGACAAGCCAATCAAAGTATACTGAAATATCCTTTTTTTAACCCATCAGACAGGCAAACAATGAGGATGTGTGACCATCCGCTGCGGTAAGGCTGTGGGGAAACAGGAGGGCTCACGCGTTACAGGTGTGCGTGTCAGTGTCAGCAGCCTCATGGAGGGTCACTTCACAGTGCGCCTCAAAGTGATAAATGCCTATTTTTTGCCTCAGTAATTTTGCTCCTAGGAATGTCTCGCGTGGTTATGTTCATGCAGGTGCAAAACGGCACAGACAGCGTTACTCACAGGAGCACCCGTACGCAGAGCACCAAGTAGAAAGCAATTAAAAATAAATAAATAAAAATAAATTAAAAAAAGAAAGCAATTTAAGTGCCATCAAGAAGTCATTTTTCACATACACATTGGTCTATCCCTGTAATGGACTATTATGCCAATGTTAAAAAATAAGGAAGCTCTTTAAGTATTTAAAACCTTTTTTTTTTTTTTTCTTTTTTTGGCTGCACCCTCCCTCGGTGTGTGGAAATTCCCAGGACCAGGGATCAAACCTGCACCATAGCAGTGTCCAAGCCACTGCTGTGACAAAGCCAGATCCTTAACCTCCTAGGCCACAAGAGAACTCCAAGAGGCTCTTGAAGTATTGATATGAAATTACTTTCCAGATGTTCCCAGAGAAAAATAGCATTCTACCTTTTCTGTTAAAAAAAAAAAAAAGAAAGGAGGAAATGATAACACATCTGGCTTGACTTGAGTTCCCTCGTAAGATGGAGAAGAAACCATTGGGCGGGGGGGGATGAGAATTGAGCAACAGGTGGACAGGCTAGGAGAAAAGTTTTTGTGAACTACTTTTTCATAAGTTGGATTTGGAATTGAGGAACTGAGGATGGCATGCTCTGCCATGTTGTTTTTCTTCTCTTTTGTCTTTTTAGGACTGCGCCCTCAGCATATGGAAGTTCCCAGTTCCCAGACTAGGGACTGAATGGGAGCTGCAGCTGCCGGCCTATACCACAACCACCGCAGTGTGGATCCAAGCCGTGTCTGCATCCTCCACTGCAGCTCATGGCAATGCTGGATCCTTAACCCACTGAGCAAGGGCAGGGATCGAACCCATATCCTCATGGTTCCTAGTCAGTTTCATTACCACTGAGCCACAACGGGAACTCCCTGTTTTTCTGTCATGCACATTCCCCCTTGATGGGGGTTCTTGGATCTTGGGACTACCTGGGGGTGGGGGGGTGAGGTCTTACTAATCGAATTTAGGTTCTGATCCAACCCAGCTCTCCCAGAGTTTGGAATATTCTTTTAGGCCAGTGGTTCTCAGCCTGGTGACATGCTAGAACCTCCTGGGGAGCTTTAACAAATCCTGTTGCCCAGCTGAACCCTGGACTGATTATATCAGCATCTCTGGGAACAAGAGGAAGACCCAGTGTTTTTTTTAAGTTCCCCGGGTGATTCCAACATGCACGAAAGTTTGAGAACCAGTGGCCTCGATATAGAAATAGCAACTTTCTTGTTTCACATGCACTTATTCTCACGTCTCTCGCCCTCTGGGACTTGACAGGGACCTGGGTGACCAGCCAGCAGGGAGTGATCGGCATATCTAACGGCCTTGCCTGAGACGTCCGTAGCTAGGAATTCTTAAACAAGCCAGCAGAACCCCCACACTCTAGAATACTGGAGTCTTCCCATTAGAATCAGTTTGACACGTGAGAGAGTAATACCAGGTTCATGTTTCATGAATGTAGGTATTCATTATTAAGAAATCTGTATTAAAATATACATATTAGACTATATGATAAGGCTATATTTTCTTCATCTGGAGAGATCTGTAGTTGACAGGGCAATTAATTGTTAATAGGGCTAATCCTAATAATGTTTTCTAGTATTTTTTATAATAGGTTGTTCTGTATAGTTAAACATATTTATAACTATGTAGATATAGTTATATATGTAGTTATATATAATTATATACATATATATAATGAGTTACATAATTCATACACCATGCAATTCACCCCCCCCCACTTTTTTTTTTTTTTTGTCTTTTGTCTTTTGTCTTTTTCTAGGGCCACACCCACGGCATACGGAGGATCCCAGGCTAGGGGTCTAATCGGAGCTACAGCTGCCAGCCTACACTGCAGCCATAGCAACACAGCATCCGAGCCACACCTGCGACTTACACCACAGCTCACGGCAACACCGGATCCTTAACCTACTGAGCGAGGCCAGGGAGCGAACCCGCCACCTCATGGTTTCTAGTCGGATGCGTTAACCACTGCGCCACGACGGGAACTCCAGAATTGTTGACTCTGGACATTTCCCATAAAGGGAATCATGTGATATTTAGTCATTTGTGGCTGGCTTCTTTCACTTAGCATATTTGAAGATTCCTCCTTGCTGTAGCATGGATCGGTGTTTCATTCCTTTTTATTGCCAAATAATATTGTGCAGATCCACCACATTCTGTTTATCCATTCATCGTCTCATGGACATTTGGGCTGTTTCCACTCTTTGGCTGTTATGAGTAATATTCATGTGAACATTCATGTACAAGTTTTGGTGTGGACATATGTTTTCGATTCTCTTGGCGTTCTACCTAGGAGTGGAATTCATCATTTTATCATAAAAATTTCACCCGTACAACAAAGTTGAAAGAATTTTAGAGTGGACATGCTTCTAGCTGCCGCCAAGATTCTATTAACATTTATTCTCTTTTCTTTCTTACATATCTCTCTGTCCATCCATCTATCCATCCCTCCAGCCATCCATCAATTGAACTCATTTTTTTAATGATTTTTATTTTTCCACTATAGTTGGTTTACAGTGTTCTGCCAATTTCTACTGCACAGCAAAGTGACCCAGTCAGACATATACACACATTCTTTTTCTCACATTATCTTCCATCATGTTCCATCACAAGTGACTAGATATAGTTCCCTGTGCTGCACAGCAGAATCTCATTGCTTATCCACTCCAAACACAATAGTTTGCATCTATTAACCCCAGACTCCCAGTCCATCCCACTCCCTCCCCCTCCCCTTTGGCAACCACAAGTCCGATCTCCAAGAATTGACCTTATTTTTAAATGTATCTCAAGGTAGCTGATATCAGGACTTTTCACCCTAAATACTTCAGCGTGTATGTCATTAACTAGGGTTCTATATTTGTTTCGTTTCATTTCTTTTCGGATAATGTCTACGTCTGATGAAATGCACAAATCTTAAGTGTACATTCACTAGGTTTTGACAAACTCATCTTTCAAACCCAAACCTTCATTGAGGTACATTACCATGACTCCAGAAAATTCTCTCATATACTCTTCTGGTCCCCACCCTCTGACCTTCAAAGACAACCTCCATTCTGAGTTTTTCTGCATGTATTTGATTTGCTTGTGTAAAACTTCGTACAAATAGAAATGGACAATATGTGCTTTTTTAGCATAACAAATGCAAAATGTTTTTGAGATTCATTCATGTGTTACATTTATCAAGAGTTCATTTCTTTTTCTTGTTAAGTCCATTGCACGTGAATATACCGTGGCTCATTTTGTCATTCTCCTGTTGATGAGTGTCTGTCTCCCAACCCCTCATGTTTTTAGGTTTTTGACTGAAGCTGAGATGAATATTTTTGTACAAGTCTTTTTGTGGACATGTGTTTTCATTTTTCTTGGGTAAATACATAGGAGTGGAATTTCTCGGTCTGACAGTGAGTGTGTATTTAACTTTATAAGCAACTGCCAGACTTTTTCCCATTGCCGTTGTATCACTTTCCACTCTTCATCAGCAGCTGGTGAGTTTCAGCTGCTCCATGTCCTCCTTATCAAACTTCGATGTTCGCAGTCTTTGTAAGTTCAGCAGTTCTGCTGAGTGTGTCTCCTTGGGCGTGGTGTTTCCCAGACTGATAATAAGCTCTCTAGCCACTGGATGTTCATAAATCCTCTTTTGTGAAGGGTTGCTCAAATATTTTATCTACTTTTAAAAGTTTTGTTATCTGATTTATGGGCCAGTCCTGAAGAACCATTAATAATATATAAATCTACTCAGTCTTTTTTTTTTTTTTTTTTTTTCTTTCTAGGGCCTCAACCACGGCATTTGGAAGTTCCCAGGCTAGGGGTTGAATTGGAGTTACAGCTGCCAGCCTACACCACAGCCACAGCAACTCGGGATCCGAGCCGCGTCTGTGACCTACACCACAGCTCATAGCAACCCTGGATCCCCGACCCACTGAGCAAAGCCAGGGATTGAACCCCCATCCTCATGGATACTAGTTGAATTCGTTTCTGCTGCACCACAGTGGGAACTCCCTAAATCTATTCTGTCTTTAATCATTTCTAACAAAGGAAAATGTCCCCCTCCCCCTTTGGTATTGCAAAACTTCCACCTGTAAGAACTTAACTTCAGGTTACTATTATTTAAGATCATTTTGCTTGGTTAAAACAGAAATATTTAGGATGATCTGTGGTGAGGCATTGCACATTTATTTAGATTAGGCTTAAATGTATACTAAGGATTTTAATTTGTTAAAGATAGAAATTATTTCCTAAATGATATGTCTTCATTTCCTCCTTTCCACTAGTATTCTCAGTATGTATGAAAAAGATACTAAGGAATAATTCAGGAGTTCCCATCATGGCGCAGCAGAAATGAATCTGACTAGTATCCATGAGGATGCAGGTTCGATCCCTGGCCTCGCTCAGTGGGTTAAGGATCCACTGTTGCCATGGGCTGTGGTGTAGGTCGCGGATGCAGCTCCGATTTCACCCCTAGCCTGGGAACCTCCATGTGCCGAGGGTGCAGCCCTAAAACGCAAAACAAACAAAAAACGGAAAAGGGATATTTCAATCACTTACAGGTTTATTGCTACATTTGTTCACCTTTAACTCCTTTACTAATGAGCTGACGAACAGGGTTCTTCTTGCTGGGAAAAGCTTAGAGAAAACGTGTGGTTATAGAGAGAACTCTCTTTTCAAGAATTAGGAGTTGCTTGTAAGCAGACTTGACTGCATGCAGGAGGATTAAGAAGCTGTTAACACCCAGTTCATGGAAAAGATTGTCCCCATAGAGACGGCGGCAATTTGGGGTTAGAGGAACCGGTTGCTTTTCGCTCAGATAAGCTGAGGGGAAAGGGACAGAAACCTGGGAGATGCAGGCGACCTTGAGAACAGCTGTCCCTCATCCTATCGAGGTAGGAGCGACCAGGTGGTTTCTTTGTGTGTGTGTGCATTTTAGGGCTGCACCCGCAGCATATGGAGGTTCCCAGGCTAGGGGTCGAATCAGAGCTACAGCTGCCAGCCTACACCACAGCCCCAACTCGGGATCTGTGATCTACACCACAGCTCATAGCAACACCAGATCCTTAACCTACTGAGAGAGGCCAGGGATCGAACCTGCTTCCTCATGGATCCTGGTCGGGTTCGTTAACCGCTGAGCTACGAAGGGAACTCCCTGATTTCTTCTTTAATTTCAGCCTGCATTAGATTTATGGATCAGCAGCAGCAAATGCTGCAGGGGGAAGGAAGAGGGGGAGAACATTTTTCTTGATTTTTGCCTTAAAATGTGTGGAAGTCCAAGTTGAAGAAGGGGTAATTATGCAAATACATGTGGAATTCCTACTGCAGGTTTCTAAGCATCAGAGTGATATTTTCCATGGGCCGCTGTGGTTTGGGTCACTGCTGTGGCACTGGTTCAGCCCCTGGGCTCAGAACTTCCACATGCCATGGGCGCAGCCAAAAATAAAAACAAAACACCCCAAAGAGATATGCTATCCTGACCATGAAAACACACTCACACGTACATTTCTGCTTTCATTCTTACTTCAACTCTCAATGCATTTCTTTTTATTTATTTATTTTTAAAACTTTGTTAAAAGTTACACTGAAGTACCGTTGATTTATAACGTTGTTATTTCTGCTGTACAACAAACTGATTCAGTTATATATACACATACATTCACAAAAAAATTAAAAAAACCCAACCCAACCCCCAAACTCCCACCACAGTGGGAGAATAAATTACTGTAGCGTTTTTGGAGGGTAATTATGCAATCTCTTCCATTTTTTTTTTCTTTTTCTTTTTAGGGCCGCACCCACGTCATATGGAGGTTCCCAGGCTAGGGGTCGAATCGGAGATACAACCGCTGGCCTACACCACAGCCACAGCAACGCAGGATCCAAGCCGCATCTGCGACCTATACGACAGCTCACAGCAATGCCAGATGCCTGACCCACTGAGCGAGGCCAGGGATTGAACCTGCATCTTCATGGATACTAGCTGGATTTGTTTCCTCTGAGCCACAACAAGAACTCCCAATTATTTCTTAATTTACCATCGTCACGAATTTATTTTAATTAAAAAATAGTTAAAATTGGAGTTCCTCTTGTGGCTCAGCAGGTGATGAACCCAACTAGTATCCATGAAGATGCAGGTTCAATCCCTGGCCTCACTCAGTGGGTTAAGGATCCGGCATTGCCGCAAGCCGTGGTATAGGGCTGGCAGCTGCAGCTCCAATTTGACCCCTAGCCTGGGAAGTTCCATATGCTGCAGGTGTGGTCTTTAAAATGAAAACTAATAAAAAGAAAAGTTAAGAACACAAATTCAGGATGAATAGAAATTCAGAAAGATTTATAAATAACCAGATGGCATGGGTTTTAAAAGGGACCTAGGGAATTATAAATTGCTATGATTAAAAATCTGAAAATGAGACATAAATGACACAAAATGACAAGGAAACACCTCAATTTTTCAGGGGCTCATTTTCTAGATGGCAGTACCCCTGGTGTTTTAGGTAAAGGAATTTAAAAGGTCCTTTCTTTTTAAAAAAAATTTTTATTGGCGTATAGTTGACTTACAGTGTTGTGTTAGCTTCAGGTATACAGTAAAGTGAGACAGATATATATATATATATCTATATATATACACATATATGCATTCCGTTTCAGATTCTCTTCCCTATAGGCCACCATAGTAGATTTCCCGGTGCTATGCAGTAGGTTCTTGTTACTTACTGATTTTGCAAACAGCAGTGTGTATGTGCCAATCCAACCTCCCAATTTATCCCTCCCCCAGTGTTTCCCCTTTGGTATCATAAGTTTGGTTTGAAAATCTTTGTCTGTTTCTGTTTTCTGTTTTTTGTGTTTTTGCCTTTTCTAGGGCCGCTCCCATGGCATATGGAGGTTCCCAGGCTAGGGGTCCAATCGGAGCTGTAGCTACGGGCCTACACCAGAGCCACAGCAACGTGGGATCCGAGCTGAATCTGTGACCTACCCCACAGCTCACGTAGATGCTGGATCCTTAACCCACTGAGCAAGGCCGCGAACCTACAACCTCATGGTTCCCAGTCGGATTCGTTACCCACTGCGCTGGGATGGGAACTCCCCTTTCTGTTTTGTGAATAAGTTCCTATCATTTTTATTATATTCCACACATTAGTGATCTCATATGATATTTGTCTTTCTCTGTCTGACTTACTTCACTTAGCATGATAATCTTTAGGTCCATCCATGTAGCTGCAAATGGCATTATTTCATTCTTTTTTTTTTTTTTTTTTTGTCTTTTTTTGTTGTTGCTTTGTTGTTGTTGTTGTTGCTATTTCTTGGGCCGCTCCCGCGGCATATGGAGGTTCCCAGGCTAGGGGTTGAATCGGAGCTGTAGCCACCAGCCTACGCCAGAGGCACAGCAACGCGGGATCCGAGCCGCATCTGTGACCTACACCACAGCTCACGGCAACGCCGGATCGTTAACCCACTGAGCAAGGGCAGGGACCGAACCCGCAACCTCATGGTTCCTAGTCGGATTCGTTAACCACTGCGCCGCGACGGGAACTCCTATTTCATTCTTTTTTATGGCTGAATAATATTCTGTTGTATATAGGTACCATATTTTCATCCACTCCTCTGTTGATGGACATTTAGGTGGCTTCCATACCTTGGCTATTGTAAATAGTGCCGCAGTGAATACTGGGGTGCATGGATCTTTTCAAATTATGGTTTTCTCCAGTTATATGCTCAAGAGTGGAATTGCTGCATCATATGGTAATTCTATATTTAGTTTTCTGAGGAATGTCCATACTGTTTTCCACGGTGGTTCTACCACTTTACATTCCCACCAACAGTGCAGGAGGGTTCCCTTTTCGCCACACCCTCTCCAGCATTTGCTATTTGTAGACTTTTTGATGATGGCTGGTCTGACTGGTGTGAGGTGGTAACTCACTGTAGTTTTTATTGGCATTTCTCTAATAGTGAGTGATGTTGAGCATCTTTCTGTGTGCAAAAAGTGCTTTCAATGAGATTAAGTATGAAGCCCAGAACGTTTGTGAGAGCTGGAAGGACTCTGGGGGATTCGCCAGCCTCTCCCTGCAGGAGCCCCCAAGCCTGCCCTCCTTTTTCTCTTCCTCCCTCCCCACAGGCTCTAC
Source organism: Sus scrofa (assembly GCF_054392235.1). Lineage (NCBI taxonomy): Eukaryota > Metazoa > Chordata > Mammalia > Artiodactyla > Suidae > Sus > Sus scrofa. Next base: position 74,370,925 of record NC_139393.1, read on the forward strand.
CCTCTGCCTGTAAACCCTCTCAGATGGCATCCTTTGAAAGTCACCTTCGTTCAAAAAAAAAAAAAAAAAAGATAATAAAACAGCATCACAGAATCAGATTATGTATTATGACCATATGCGTACTAAGAGCAAAACAATGCAAACCTATTCTAGACCTAGAAAGAAGATGAAACATGTAGAAAATGTTTGTCCTCCAGGAGGAGTTCCCATCATGGCACAGCAGAAACGAATCCGACTAGGAACCATGAGGTTGTGGGTTCGATCCCTGGCCTCACTCAGTGGGTTAAGGATCTGGCGTTGCTGTGACCTGTGGTGTAGGTCACTGGCAAGGTTCGGATCTGGCATTGCTGTGGCTGTGGTATAGGCCGGCAGCTGTAGCTCCAATTGGACCCCTAGCCTGGGAAGCTCCATATGTCCTGGGTGTGGCCCTGAAAAGACAAAAGACAAAAAAAAAAAAAAAAAAAAAAAATAAGATAATGTTTGTCCTCCAAAGAGGGTGACTGGGTAAATGTCATGTTTCTAATTTTCTGTGATTTCTACAAATTTTTTGGTTTTAGCTGTGAGCTATGGCATAACAACACCTTGCTTGCAACTCCAGTGTAGTGCCTAGACTTGCCAAAAAAACCCCCCAAAAACAAAAATGAAAACAAAAAAAAAGACCGCACTGAGAGCTTGTTAAAAATAGCATGTCTCGGAGTTCCCGTTGTGGCTCAGTGGTTAACGAATCCGACCAGGAACCATGAGGTTTTGGGTTCGATCCCTGCCCTTGCTCAGTGGGTTAAGGATCCAGCGTTGCCGTGAGCTGAGGTGTAGGTCGCAGACGCGGCTCAGATCCTGCATTGCTGTGGCTCTGGCGTAGGCTGGCAGCTACAGCTCCAATTTGACCCCTCGCCTGGGAACCTCCACATGCCACAGGAGTGGCCCAAGAAATGGCAAAAAAGACCAAAAAAAAAAAAAAAAAAAAAAGAAAAAAGAAAGAAATAGCATGTCTCAAGCTTACTAAACCAGCATCTGCATTTACCATGATCTCTAGGTCTGCCACAAACTTGGACACACACTGGAATCACCTCCAGAAACATATGCTTTGGTTCCAATCCCAGAAATCCTGATATATTTGGCTGGAGTGAAGCCTAGGCATTGAAGGTTTTTAAAAAAAATCTCCAGTGATTCTGTGATTCTGAGACCCAGTATCGCAATTCAGTGGTTCTTAAAGTGTGGGCCCAGCACCAACTGGGAACCTGTTACAAAACACACATCTCGACCCCATTCCAAACTCCCTTTCCTGGAGTTTCTGATTCAGTAGCTCTTTGTTTTATTTTACCTTTTCTTTTTTGTCTTTTTGCCATTTCTTGGGACACTCCTGCAGCATATGGAGGTTCCCAGGCTAGGGGTCCAATCAGAGCTGTAGCCGCCGGCCTACACCACAGCTCACAGCAATGCCGGATCCTTAACCCCACTGAGCAAGGCCAGGGATCGAACCAGCAACGTCATGGTTCCTAGTCGGATTCGTTAACCACTGAGCCACGACGGGAACTCCTGTTTTATTTTACCCTTAAAAAAATACTTTTCAGTAGCTCTTCCAATTAACTCTCCAGGTGATTCTGATGCCCACCGAGGCTGGAGAACCTGATCAGGTAGGTCTAGAGTGGAGCCCATGAACCTCTATTTCTTCAAGTTTCCAGGTGCTGCTGCTGCAGGTTTGAGAACCACACTTAGAGACTCACTGGCCTGAAACCTCTGATTTGTGGTTTGTCCTGAGCCACGCAGCTGCTTAAGACAGAACCAGGCCTCCAACACACTGTTTCTTCTTTTCACCCACAAACTACCCATCTGCTGTTCTTTTTAGGTTTGAGGCCCTTATGATGCTTTTAATTCCCACCTTCACCAAATATAAAAGGTATTTAAAAAAAAAATTCAGGGGCTCCCACTGTGGCCAGTGGGTTAAGGACCCTGAGTTGCCGAAGCTGTGGGGCAGGTTGTAGCTGCCTCTGGGATTTGATCCCTGGCCTGGGAACTTCCGTATACCACAGTGCAACGGAGGAAAAAAAAAAAAAAATCCCCAAACCAACCCTCCCCCCCAAAACCAGTTCAATATCTCAGAGTATGTCTATCTGCTCCAGACACCACTCAAACACGAGCTACGCACCAGCGCCCCGGGACCTCTAAGGCACCCTGTTCTTGTGTGAATCCGCTCTTCCCCAGGGGTCCCCCACCTGTGGTTCTGAGTTCTGTTGTGGCCTCTCGTGAAACCTGCCTCTAGGCTGAAGGTCGGAAACTTCTCTAAGGCGCAAAATGATCAGGGTTCTAGAGCCAGCCGCCCATCAGTGGGCGTGTGCCCACTAGCCTGGGGATCTCGCAAAGGGTCGCCTTCCTTTCTAACCCGCTGCCGGCACGTCCCTTTCCCTCCACGCCTGAGAAGGGTCCATCTACACAGACAAGAAAGGGTAAAATCAGGGACTGAGGGAGGGGTGGGAGTGGAGACGGTAAAGTGGCAGCTCCCAGCTGGAGGGTGGGGACAATGCCTCTCCCCTTCTTGGGTCCCAGACTCCTCGGTGCTGCCTCTTGCTCCCTCCTCCATTGAGGTCCGGAACTCCCGAAGGCGAGTCTGCAAAGCAGCTCCTAACCTATTCCACTCCTTCCCCCGCGGGGCACTGCTCCTGTCCCCAGAGGGGGCGAGTGGGCCTGGGGATTGTCGGGGGATTCGTGGGGTCGGAGGACTCTGGGCCGCGGCGGAGGAGGAGGGGGGGGATGACAACCGCCCCTCCGGGATTAAGTCCCTAGCAGCCCAGGGTGGCGCCGGAAGCCCGCCGGTGTGGCCTGGGGAAAGGGGTGGTGCTCGTGGGTCCCTGCAAAGCGCCGCCGCTCGCGCGACCACGTAGTTAAAAGTCTTAGGTGGGCACACGGGCGGGGCTCTCCCTTGCGTGACCTCAACAACGATTTGCGGAGCCCGTGTCACCGATCGTCCTCCAGCTGCTCCCGGTTTTGCCGGTGCGCTCCACTCCTGCTTCCATATCTCGCTTTCAACCACAGGGGCCGGATCGGCGCGTCTCTGGTGGCGCAGCGCACTCCCCTGAGCTTCCTGCGCTCTGCCAGGCGCTGCCGCGCGGAGAGACCAGCTCCAGCCGTAGAACCAAGTAAGGCGCGGATCGGAGGTGGGCTCGCCCGGCCAGGGAGGGGCGCTCCGGGCCCGCGGCCCCGCGGCGCACCTGCCCCCTGGGCGGAGCGGGGCGGGGCGCGCCAGCGCGCAGGTCGCCGGCGCGGACGCTGGAGGGGGCTGTGGCTCTCCCGCTGTCCCCGCGGCTCGGGCTGCGAGGTTCCCGGGCGCCCCCCCTGCCGAAGGGCCGGCCCAGGCCGGGGGAGGGGCGCGCCCGCCTTCACTTCCCGCTCGCCGGCCTGGACACGGCGGGGCCGGCGCGGGCGCAGGGCTGCGGGCACTCGGCTGGCGCGCGGGGCGGGGACGCGGCCGCCGCCCGCTTTGAGCCGCTGCTCCTCCCCAAGCGAGTGGCGCTCGGCCCGGCGTCGAGGCGGCCATGGCGACCCTGAGCCCGCTCCCCACCCACCCTGCCTGCTCCGCCCTCCCCTCCGCCCCGCGCCACCTTTGATGGCTCGGACCTCGGCCGGCCAGCGCCAGCCCTGCTTGCGCGTCCGCGCCGCCGCTGCCGCCGCCCGCGGGTATTAATAGCCGAGCGCCCCCGCCGCACGCGCAGCGGAGCCGCCGCGCCCTCGGCCGCCGGGGGCTCGGAGCTGCAGAGCCGGGAGGCCGGGAGTGGGAGCCGGAGCCGGAGCCGCCGGCGCCGTGGAGGTAGGAGGCGCGCGGCGAACAATGACCGCGCGGGGCGGGCGGGCGGCAACTTGGGCGCGAGTCGGGCGCCCGGAGCCGACCGACCGGGACGCGGGTGGAGGTGGTTGCGTGGCCCGCGGGTCCTGCCTGGAGGAGGTGGCGGCGGGGGGGATCGGGCTTCCCCTACCAAGGCGGGAGACTCGCCCGCCGGCCTCGGGGCAGCCCGGCAACAATAGCCGGAGCCCGGGGGCCTCGGGGCCCCGTACCGCCCTTTGCACCCTCCTCTTACCTCCCGGGACTCGGGCTGCCGGCTCCGCGCGCGTCCCCTCTCGCCTCCCCCGCCCCGCGGCGCCCTTCCCCCGCTTCCTCCCATCCCACCCGGCGCAGTGACAGCGCCGGACGCTGCTTCCGGACCTCCGGCCGCAATCTCGGCCCCCGAGGCCGACCGCGGGCCGGGAAGGTGGCCGTTTTCGCGGGTGCCCCCGCCTTCCCGGGTGCCCGCGGCTCGCCCACGCGCGGCGCGAGGAGCCTAGTGGGTGACAAAGAGGAACACACCCTCTGCCTAAGTTAGATTTTCCCCTCTTTACCGCCAGCCTTTATGGAGAGGAAAGTTGTTTTTTTTATTCCCTCTTTTTTTCTTCCTTTTCTTTTCCTTTTCTTAAAGCAAAGGACACAGATTTTTGTGGTGAGCATTTCAAAACAACTTCTGATTGTGGTTTTACGATTTAAGTTCCGGAAACTTTAGCTGTGTGATCCGGCCAGACCTTTGAGTGTGTGCGTGTGTGTGTGTGTTTTATTTGAAGGGAAAAAATGAGTTCCCCGTAGTCAGTCTGGATGTCGTTTATGGCCCTTAGAGCCCAGCTGGAGTCTGGGCAGGATCCCCCCGGAACGAGGGAGGCGAGGCTCACAAAGAAACGAGGACTGTGCTATCAGATCAGCCGCTGCGATGGGGAGAGATTGCCTTTCATCTGGAAGAGTTTAGCCGGCTCAGCCTGCCTCTGATCCTTCTGGAGTACACTGGTGGCCTCTGGCTGTTTCATTTTATCATTGTTGTTCGTGTCTTTCTTGTTAGTTTCCCAGGTTTGACTTGCGCGCAGCCCCGCCCTGAGCCCTGGCTTTTGAGGAGCCCATCGCCCCTGCCTAGGAGGCAGTGTCTCCAGCAGAGCCAAACCCCAGCCTAGCAGTGGGTTAGGTTTAATGCCCTTTGCACGTGGTGACCTGGCCGAGCCCATTTCAGAACCTCTTCCGGCATTGCCTTGCTTTTCTTACTCAGTCTAAACAGGACAGAAAGGAGAAAGAAAGGCCTTTTTTGGTCCTGAGAGCTTTGGGATATTTGCCTTAAAAATTGCCCTCATTGTTGTGATCAAGCGAGGCTCTTCTGAAGTCTGCCTTGGCTTTCTTCCCACATTCCACAGCCTCCTGGCTGGGGGTTTACCCTCAGCCTTGCGAAGGGTTGGTGTTCCGGGTCTGACAGTTTCTGACCATGCACTTGATGTGGGCTCAGCATCCACATGACTCACTTTGTATTCCTGCAGCATCGTTCTGCAGCAAGGCACCAATATTGGAGTTACTCCAAGCACAACCGAAACGTTTGTGTTTTTAGAATGTCTGGCTAATAGATCTGCTTCTGGGTAAAATAAATAGACACATTATTGGCCAGTGGCTGGCTTGTTGGGCAAAGAGTTGGGGGAAATAGTGAGCTGATTAGCCCAGTGCTTCCCAGATTCTCTTCTTTCTTTCATGTGGGTGAGAAACTTGAAATCCTTGGTGATGTAGCCTGTCCCCTGTGAGTTGGGGTGTGGTTTTTCCGTTAAGGAGGTCTTTCCCTGCAGGAATCCTGAAGTTAGCTTTATAATACCCTTTACACATTGATGATCTCTTCCTGAAATTTATGCAGGGATTGCCTTCCTTAGATCGTAACAGAATACTCAGGCCACTCTGTGGCCACATGTCCTGAAAGGAGGTTTAAAAATCCATCCTAGATCCTTTTCTTCTGATTATTGCAGTTATGTCATAATTATCTGTGAGGAACCTGGGTGAATATTTTTGTTTTTCTTTTCATTCAACTGTCCAAGGAAATGGTTTTCCAGATAGGCGTTGAATATTTTATTGAAAGGGTTTGTTGGTTTTTTTTTTTTTTTTTAAGTGGAATTCATCCTGGAATATTTATGGAGCCTAGAAGAGTTAAATTCATTTGGAAAATGACATATTTATAAGGAAGGTGCTTGTGAGAGACGTCAGAAAAGAAAATGTTTTCCATCCTTGAGGAGGTTAGAGACTGCTGGAGAAGAGACAGGAGCCCAGTGTTTGCATGCTGAGCACTCTAGAAAGGTGGCATGGTGGCTTTCCCAGGGGATGAGGGAAGGTGTATGGGTTGGTAGGTCCTTGGCTAATGATGCTTTGATAGCATGGTGAATGGGGCATTTTAAGCCTTTTGTAACCGGCCTTGCTGATAACTGCCTAGCATTTTTGAGAAATGCACTTTTCCTCTCGAACTGAAGATGCTACAGATAAGGAAGAGGCTCACATAAGCCCAAAATACAGTCACTTTGGGGGCATAGGCATTCCAGGTGTTGCTTGCCATTGCTTGGGAGGGGAGAGGATTTATAAAAGGTTCCTGTGGCTGTGCTTCTCCTATTATCTATCAGGTGCTTCTGATTGAAAGGAGGGCCCTCCTGGCCTGGCTATTGAAAGGGAAGTGGTGGATCAACCTTTTTCTCCCCTTAGGGCCGCACGTTCGGTATATGAAAGTTCCCAGGCTAGGGGTCAAATTGGAGCTGCAGCTGCCTGCTTATGCCACAGCCTCAGCAACACAGGATCCAAGCCACGTCTGCAGCCTACACCACAGCTCATGGCAACGTGGTATCCTTAACCCCCTGAGCGAGGCTTTAACCTGCTGAGTGAGGCCAGGGAATGAACTCGCATCCTCATGGATGCTAGTCGGGTTCCTTACCCCTGAACCACCGTGGAAACTCCTTCCTTCTTGCTTTTTAATGGTTAGAGTTTCTGCAGGGGCCTCGCCTCATCAAGGTCCCCTCACCCTCTCTTTCTGCCAGGTTACTGCCTTAACCACTTGCACATGTCCCGAAAGATCAGAGCCCAGCGGTTCCCATTCAAATTGCTTGAAAGACTGAGTTGGCCAGTCCTTTTGTGCCAAATGCGGCCTTTGCTTTTAATCAAGAAGCCCCCAGAAAATGTTTATTTTAGAGTGGAGGAGCTGGCTTTTATAGGCTGTCCTGCTTCTGGTTTGAGTCAGTGAAAAATGATTTGCCAAGTGGATCCTTTGAGCAAAAGTAGACAATTGATACATATTAGATGGGGTGCTGGGAGCCTTTGATACTTGTGAAATAAGCCAGATACCATCAGGTACAATGTGACTGCAAGTGAGCCCTTGCTGAGCTCTGCCTGTGAAGTCAACTCAGAGAGGCAGTTGTCTTATTTCATGTGGGATGGAAATCAGAGACAAACAGCAAGATGGGCAATTAAGTTAATGTGGAAACTCATCATTTATACTGAATTAATTTCATTTATAAATTGGTCATATTTGTGCATTTTCAAACAAAAGGGCCTCAGGCTGAACGGGATTATTTTGAATTCTCTATTATGATAATATTCCCCCATCACAAAGAGTAACTGATCTGCCTGTAGGTTTTGGACTTTTCATAAAGGTATCTTTATAGGAAAAGACTTATAAATCCAGTATTATGGTGACTTTCATTTTTTGCTCATTATATTAATTTACGACCTAGTGTAGCACCTGGCACATAGCAAACCCTCACTAAATACTTGTTGACTGAATGAGGAAACCTCATTTTCAGGCCCTTTCAAGTTAGGTCTTTAAGGTTTTTAAGGGAAATTTGATATTAGCCCAGACAGCTTCCTGTTCTGGGAATTTGATAATTGGATGTTTAATTTCATTTCTGTTTTGTTCTAATTTAACAATTTAAACTAACCTTTAAAGTTGGGTAATATCGTAAAAAGACCCAGGCTCATTAAAAAAAAAAAAAATCAGACAATAAAAGTATAAGAGTAAAATGTACTTGAAAAATTAGCTTCTGGGCTAACTTTCTTCTGAGATATATTTTTTAGAAGTTCCATTAGTGAACATCTCTTGGGGGGTAAAACCTCAGTTTTTGTGTGCCTTTAAATTTGTTCTGGAATGATAAATTTCCTGGGTATGCAATTTTGAATTGTTCCTGTGTTGTTGTTTCTGTATTAACTCTCTTTTGGGTTTTTATTGCTGCGATGTCAACTCTCAGGCCAGGTGTTATTTGCGAATAATCTATCTTTTCTCTCTGGCTGCTTTTAAGATTCTTTGCAGTTGGGCAGTTTCACTTTGCCTCTGTGTAATTTGTCCTTTGCTTTTCTCTCTCTTTCTGCTCTTCTATCTGCTTCCTGTGTCTCAGTGGTAACAAACCTGGCTAGTAAACCTCTCTCCTCTCCCCCTCCCTCCATCCTCTCATCAGTGTATTTCTTTCAATTGCTCTGCAGTATTTCAGTGTCTGGAGGTGCTTTGGTTTGTTGATCTGGTCACCCTTGGCCACTCAGGCTGTTTTCAGTTTGGACTGTCGTGACTAAGGCGGCTCTGAACATTTGTGAACAAGCCTTTGTGTGGAGATCTGTTTTCCTTTTTTTTTTTTTTTTTGCTGGGTCTTATAATAAGTGTATGTTTATAAGAAACTGCCATCTGTTTTCCAAAGTGTTTGTACCATTTTACATTCCTACCAATGATATTTGAGTGTCCCACTTACCGTAATCCTCACAAACACTTGAAATTATCCATCTTTTTCATTTTAGCTCCTCTGCTGGATGTGTAGGAGCATCTCATTGTGGTTTAATTTTATACTTCCCTGAAAAGGAAGCGATAGGTTTTCCTGTGCTTTTCGGCCATTTGTATATCTTTTTTGGGGGATGTAGCTGTTAAAACTTGATTCTTTCTCACTGTTTTTTGTCTGATTGTTTTATATAACTTTTGAGTATAATTAACATAAACAGCACATACTTAATATCTTCTTTTACAGTTGTAGGAGTTCTGTATACCACATACAAGTTCATTGTTGGATCTATGTGTTCTGAATATTTTCACCAGTCTATTTTTTAACCTGTTCCTTTTTTTTTTTTTGGTCTTTTTGGTCTTTTTGCCTTTTCTAGGGCCACACCCGCAGCATATGGAGGTTCCCAGGCTAGGGGTCGAATCGGAGCTGCAGCCGCCAGCCTACACCAAGGCCACAGCAACAAGGGATCCGAGCCACGTCTGCGACCTATACCACAGCTCACAGCAATGCCAGATCCTTAACCCACTGAGCAAGGCCAGGGATCGAACCCACAACCTCATGGTTCCTAGTCAGCTTCGTTAACCACTGAGCCACGATTGGAACTCCAACCTGTTCCTTTTTTAATGGTATCTTTTGAAGAACAGAAGTTATTAGGAAAACATGGTCTAATTATTGGACTTATTAAAGGCCAGGGAATTTTTTCAGCTTTGGAAAAATAACACATTTTTGTGTGTAAGACACAGACTAATATTGCTCTGTTCAAGAAGTCAGACTCGGCGTTCTCATTGTGTCTCAGTGGTAACAAACCTGACTAGTATCCATGAGGATGTGGGTTTGATCCCTGGCAGAGCTCAGTGGGTTAAGGATCCGGTGTTGCTGTGAGCTGCAATGTAGGTCGCAGATGTGCCTCAGATCTGGCATGCTTTGGCTGTGGCTGTGGCCAGCAGCTGCAGCTCCAATTGGACCCCTAGCCTGGGAACCTCCATATGCTGCAGGTTTGGCCCTAGAAAGCAAAAAAAAAACAAAAAGTCAGACTCCATTTACTTGATGGGGGTGGAGCAGTTTTATTCTTTCCTAACTAAAGCTGAGTTGAAAAGACATAAAAATGAAAAGAAAAAAAAAAACCTGCTTATTTTGAAAATGTGGGCAAAGTGTTCAAGATTATGACAAAATAAATATATTTCCAAAATTCAATACTGAGTTTGAGTTGTGTATGTTCTTTTAGCACATGGAAGGATTGTGGGAAATAGCTATTTTTTGAAATCAATACAAAAATGGATGTGTTCCCCTGTGGTGTAGAGAGTTAAGGATCCAGCATTGTCATCGGGTCGCTGCTGTGATGTGGGTTTGATCCCTGGTCAGGGAATTTCCACATGCTGTGAGTGTGGCCTCCCCAAAAGTGGAGCCCTGGGTCACAGCAGGATGTAACATTCTAAATAGAGGTGAAAAGGCATATATAGGTGGTTTTAAAAGGACTCTTCCTGTTTTGGCATGAATTATGTTATATCCATTTTCCTCATTTTCTCAACTGGATAGTAAGCATTGTCAGATCAGAAAATATGTTTTCCTGGGAGATCCCACCATGGCTCAGTGGTTAATGAATCCAACTAGGAACCACGAGGTTTTGGGTTTGACCCCTGGCCTTGCTCAGTGGGTCAAGAATCCGGCTTTGCCGTGAGCTGTGGAGTAGGTCGAATGCAGTTTGGATCCTGCGTTGCTGTGGCTGTGGTGTAGACCAGCGGCTACAGCTCCGATTCGACCCCTAGCTTGGGAACCTTCATATGACGTGGGTGCGGCCCAAGAAAATGGCAAAAAGACAAAAAAAAAAAAAAAAATGTTTTCCTGATGTTTGTTTCTCCTGCCCATAGAAGGTAAAAAAAACATTTGAGTTAAAATGTGTGTGATGAAAACCCTCTGACATTTTAGCTCATGAAAGTCAGAGGCTGATATCCAAGGTAACAGGAGCCGGGGGTTATGGGCATTGAAGCCAGTCAGATCTGCTCTTCTCTCTGTTGTCCATCTTTTTGATGTTGGGCAAGTTATTGGTGCTCTTGCCCGAAAATCACAGGGACCTTTAAGAGTGCATTTATCCTCAGGTGGTAGAGCGTCTGACTGACAGCGGGGAAGCCATCAAATGACTCATTGCCTCAAGTATTAAGAAAAAGGAACGTCTCCCAGTTCGGCATCTCAGCTCGCGGTATCGCCAAGGACCTAAAATCTTTCTGCCCTTCCCTCCTGTCCTCCCCAGCGTGCTGCTTTTTGTTCTTGGGTTCCTTGTTTGGGGGTTCATTGGACTGCTGCAGCCTGATGAGCCGCAGGGGCTACTGGCTGCTGCTGCTCCAAGCCTCTGACTCACACATGCTGCGTCCTCAGGCCAGGAGTGGCACGAGCTTCTTCAAGCTCCTTTTATTGTTAAGCAGAGTGCTTCCCAGAAGCCTCCAACACCTGGCAGATCTTTGAAGAGGGTCTGGGGAGTGTTTCTTGCTCTTCAAGAGAGACCCAAGGGCTGGGCCGAATGTGATGCCTGGAACCATAGCAGCCGCGTTGTGATTGGTCTTGGGATGAAGGCAAGACGATGATTGGCTGAAGGGTGGAAGCAGTGTTCTTGTGGGCGTCACTGAGCTATTGATCGTCCAGTGCCTGGAGCATAGTATACTAAATAGCAAATTCTGTATGCTAAGTAATGCAAACCCGGACTTACCGTATTAATCAATAAGTTTACTCACTTTCGCATTCTCTTTCTGCCATCCACAGCATTGTGACTGATATATTAATGGGAAGGATTTGTCTTTTAAAAACTTTTTAAAAATGAAGTATAGTTGACATAATATTATACAGGTGTGTAATTGTACAGTATTATTTCAGGTACACAATGCAGGGATTCAGTGTTTTGATAGATTATGCACCATACAAAGGCTATTACAGCATTATTGACCGTATGCCCAGCTCTGTATATTACATCCCTGGCACTCGTGTGTTTTATTTATAACTCGTAGCCTGTACCTCTTAATCACCCTTTGCCTGTTTTGCCCATTGCTCCTGCTGCCCCCTGGGCAGCTACTAGTTTGTTCTCTGCATTTGTGGGTTTGTTTCTGTTTTGTTATATTTATTCATCTCTTTTGTTTTTAAAGCTTCCACATAGGAGTGAAAACATACAGTATTTGTCTTTCTCTGAGTTACTTCACTTAACATAATTCCTTCCAGGTTTATCCATGTTATCACAAATGGCACGATTTCATTCTTTTTTATGACTGAATAATATCCCATTGTGTGTGTGTGTGTGTGTGTGTGTGTGTGTGTGTGTGCACCGTGTTTTCTTTATCTATTCATCTGTCAGTGGAAACTTAGGTTGTTTCCATGTCTTGGTTAATGTAACAGTGATCATAGGGGTCATATTAGTGTTTTTGTTTTCTTTGCATAAATACCCAGGAGTAGAATTATTGGAGCGTATGATAGTTCTATATATATATATATTTTTTTTTTAAGGAGCCTCCATACTGTTTTCCATAGTATCTGCACCAGTTTATGTTCCCACCATCCATGCTGGAGGGTTCCCTTTTCTCCACATCTTCACCAACCGTAACTTTTGTCTTTTTGATGAGAGCCATTCTGGAAGGCTTCTCTTTTATCCGACGTTGTTATTGAACATTATCTATGTGAAAATGCGTTTCTTACCGTTAATTATGTGGAAAGGACTTAGTGATCACATAAGTCACTGTGAGAGATGAACTTTTAAGAACTTTAGACATTTGATAAGGTGTGCAAATCTTGTCACTAAGTCTGCATGCCTTTCACCTTTCCTCTTAAGATGGTCTTGCAGGACATCTGCTTAGAACCAAGCATTTGGGATTTGGATCACAGGACATACTTGACAAGAATGTTTCATTTCTTTTATTTTTAATTTTTTTTATTATAGTTGATTTACAGTGTTCTGTCAATTTCTGCTGTGCTGCGAAGTAACTATGCATGTATATATATATGTATATGAATATATACATATTCGTTCTTTTTTTTTTTTTTTTGTCTTTTTTAGGGCCACACCTAAAACATGGAGGTTTCCAGCCTAGGGGTCTAATTGGAGCTGCAGCCGCCAGCCTACACCACAGCCACAGCAATGCCGAACCCCGTCTGCGACCCACACCACAGCTCCCAGCAACGCTGCATCCTTAACCCACTGAACGAGGCCAGAGATCAAACCTGCAACCTTATGGTTTCTAGTCGGATTCGTTTCCGCTGCACCAAGACCAGAACTCCTCACCCGATACTTATTGAATGTCTATGTTGAATTACTAGCTACCATTGGTGCCACAAGAATAAGATTCAATCCCTGCTCTCAGAGGGTAGCATCCAGACTGGATTGGAGAAGAATCTAGATAATTGCAGTAAAAGGTGGAATATGACAAGAGCTTTGCAAAAGGTATGGAAATGGTGGCAGTGTTTAGGACATTAGCATATTGGATTCTGGTTGGGAGTGGCATTTGAGTTGAAGAAAGAAGTGTGTTTTCGTTAGCTTGTTTGTTTAGTTCGGTGTTCCTTTGTCGTCTGTCTATTGTAGCAGGATTAGACAAGTATTCACACATAAAACAGAAAGTAAAAATCCCTTGCCATCCGATGAGTCAAAATTTACAAAAATTAAAATTTACTGCCTTTTGACTTTTGGCATATTTGATAATGTTCCCAGGATTTTTCCCTATATGGACAAACATACATTTTTTTTTTTTTTTGGGGGGGGGGAATGATGCATGTTCGTTTGGGAGCCACTTTGCCTCCTTAACATTGTCTAAATGTTTTCTTTATGGAGTTTTCTTTGAAATGGAGTGTTTAATGGCTTTATAATATTCCCCTGTATGGCTCTATATCAAACGCACTTAACGTTGCCCTTTGTTGGTTCTTTTGCTTGGAGTATTTGGCTGCAGTGACCATCTGTACCTAAATCTATGGAAAGTGGGTCTCTTTTGTTTCAGGGGCCAGAACACCCAGCTTTAGCCACAGGAAGCAGAAGAGGCGAATTTCTTAGCTCTCAATCCCAACCCCTTCTGGGCAGAGGTGGGTCCTCTCAGGAATAGAGACCTGGGTCCAAAGGCGACAGCCACCTGTGGGCTTGCTCCCAGTGCCCTGCTTTTTCCTAGGCAGTGGCTTCATTTTTCTGATTGTCTCCACTGGCACTTTGGGACAGTTTGCTGGTGATGGCAGGACTGCTCTGCACATGGCAGGAAGGAAAATATCCATGGCCCTGACTTAAATGTCCACGGTGCTGGTAATTAATCACACCTTCTCGAATGTTCTGTTCCCCTGGAAGAAGCACTCATGCTGCTCCTGCTGTGATCAAGTTTCACCTCGTTGGGGTTTGAACCCCCATCCCCACCCCCGCCCCTCTAGGGAAGGACTCCTATTTGGCCCAGATGAGGGACCCCTCTGGGGGTGTGGGTATATGGGGGTGTACAGGGATGGAGTGGGGGTGGGTTAGGATTGATGGGCAAAAATAAGGGGAAAAAACTTGCTAGGGGAGGGACCAGCAGGAAAGGAAAGGCAGAAATAGGAAGGAGAGGAGTTCCCATTGTGGCGCCACGGAAACAAATCGGACTAGGAACCAGGAGGTGGCAGGTTCAATCCCTGGCCTTGGTCAGTGGGTTAAGGATCCGGCATTGCTGTGAGCTGTGGTGTAGGTTGCAGACACTGCTTGGATCTGGTGTTGCTGTGGCTGTGGTGTAGGCCTGGGGCTACAGCTCTGACTCAACCCCTAGCCTGGGAACCTCCATATCCCAAGGGTGCGGCCTTCAAAAGACAAAAAAAAAAGAAATAGGAATGAGAGTCTTCCATCCCCATCTCCCTGGGTTGTGCTGAAGCTGGTCGGTTCTCCATCACAGAAGAATTGGTGTCTGAGCACAGACAGCAGTTGCTTTTTTTGTTTGTTTGTTTGTTTTTGTCTTTTTAGCGCCACACCCATGGCATATGGAGGTTCCCAGGCAAGGGGTCCAATTGGAACTGTAGCTGCCAGCCTTCACCACAGCCACAGCAACGCTGGATCCTTAACCCACTGAGCAGGGGCAGGGCTCGAACCCACATCCTTATGGATCCTAGTTGGGTTCGTTTCTGCTGAGCCACAGTGGGAACTCTGCAGAGCAGTGGTTCTAACCTGTCCTTCCCTTGTGAGGGGTGGCCTACGTATCTGTCCACTGTTAGGTATCATCCTCTGACCACCTTCTCTCACTGGTGCACAGACACACCTTCCCGAGTGGGAGGAGAGGGGTAGGCATCCATCAAGCTTGCTCAGTGTGAGTTTATAGCACAACTGGCCGGTGCAGGAGCCTGTCGGGAAGGCTGGGATGGGGGGTGTGCCTCTGCTGTATTTTCTTCTCGCCTGTGGCAACCCCCCCTTTATGTGCCTGCTTTCCTCTGTTGGTGATTAGAGGCACTTAGTAAGCAAAGGTGTTTGTTCCTGGCAGCCCTAATCAGCCCCTGGCAAACCGGGCTGTTTCAGGAGAGTTCTCTCTGCTGAGAGAGGAGATGCCCCATTTGTGACACACCCAAGTCATGCCTGTTTCTCAGATTCCCAATCGAAGCCAGGCCTGTGTCTCAATTCTCCTGGCTCGGAGTTCCCACTGTGGCGCAGTGGGACTGGTGGCGTCTCTGCGCTGGGACGCAGGTTCAATCCCCCGACCCAACACAGCGGGTTAAGGATCCAGTGTTGCTGCAGTTGCGGTGCAGCTTGGAACTGTGGCTGAGGTCTGATCTGATCCCTGGCCTGGGAACTGCATATGCTACTGGATGGCCAAAGGTGGTGGGGAGGGGGGGGTATCTAAAAGAAAGCAAAATCAATGCCTCTGGCTCTCCTTTTGAGATTATACACGGCTGCGTTGGGAAGCCCCAGGAGCACTGGTGAGAGCAGGGGTGTTGATGGGATAACTGGTTTGATCCGGAGGGTATCTTGCATCATTAGTTCTTCCCTAGTGTGTGAATTCTGCCTTTTCCCCAGTTAGTTTCGGGAGGTCAGGGGCCATGTCTCCAACTTCGCATGATCTCTTCTAGATACTTAAAAAAAAGAACCTTTCTTTGATGGACTAATGAAAATCTTTCCGTGGGATCACAGCAGCTGGAACATCACAACTCATTAAATGCTCATAGCTCTTCACAAGTCAGAGTAAAACTGACCTCGCTTTTAACCAAGATCTGTCAACCCCTTTTATCCGGCAAGCCGTGTTCTCGACATTCTCATCAGTGAGCAAAACAGGGCAAAAGATCATCTTTAGGGGAACCCTATATATTTTTTGGCTCCGAACGAGACATTTTCAGCCCTGAAAGGTGGCACTCGTGACCTGGGGTGCCAGAGCAAGAGACCTCTAGCTGGATGGTCACCCTCAGGCTCAGACAGTGGCCCAGCGTGAGAGGCTCATTCTTCCCTGAGGCCGTTCATCAGACAGAGGTATCTGGGGACAGATAGAGCTGATGGCCTGTGGGGTCAGGGATGAACCCCACCATTCACCCACCCAGCACATTTTTTTTTTTTTTTTGTCTTTTTGTGTTTTGTTGTTGTTGTTATTGCTATTTCTTGGGCCGCTCCCGCGGCATATGGAGGTTCCCAGGCTAGGGGTTGAATCGGAGCTGTAGCCACCAGCCTACGCCAGAGGCACAGCAACGTGGGATCCGAGCCACGTCTGCAACCTACACCACAGCTCACGGCAATGCCGGATCGTTAACCCACTGAGCAAGGGCAGGGACCGAACCCGCAACCTCATGGTTCCTAGTCGGATTCGTTAACCACTGCGCCACGACGGGAACTCCCCAGCACATATTTATTGAGACGCTGTGCGGTTGTATCTGTGTCCTTCTAAAAGATTGGTCCTTCTCAGGCAAGGCCATTTAGAGGGACATACAAGCAAGAGATGGGTCCCCAGCTGTTGAGAAAAGTAATGAATGGAATTGTTTGAAAGACGGTGGACTCGTGAGATACGGATCAGAGATTCTAAGTCACTGGCGTGTGGAGGTCCTTTTGACCCTCCTGCATTTGGAAATCCACAGGGCTTTCGGCGCTGCAGGGGATTTAACAGATAGATTTCTTAAGGGAGAAAGGAATGGAAATTGCTTTGGGGGAGTTCCCATTGTGGCTCAGCGGTAGCAACCCTGACTAGTATCCAGGAGGACATGGGTTCGATCCCTGGCTTCGCTCAGTAGGTTAAGGATCTGGTGCTGCTGCAGCTCCGATTCAACCCCTAGCCTGGGAACTTGCCCATGCCACGGATGTGACCCTAAAAAGACAAAAGAAAAAGGAAAAGAAATTGCTTTGGAAGGAAAGCGTATGTGCGTGAAATTTAAAAAAAGTTATATACGGTAACACTGACCTCCCCGCACTCCCCCGCCAGGCACCGTTCTTTGAATTTATCATGTGAACTCACTTGCGTGACCCACACCAGAACCAGGATGTGGGTCATTTTAATCAGCTCAGGAAACTCCATTTGTTGTCCCTTTGTGTCACCCTGCTCCCTCCCTTTCCCCAACCTCTGTTAACCGCTGAACTTGGCTCTGTTACTATCGGTTCTTCTCCAGGATGTCCCGTAAGTGGAATCAGAGGATGTAACCTTTCCAGACTGCTTCTTTCATTCGCACAGCCTCTCTGAGCTCTTCTGAGCTGCTGTGAACATCCTTCTTTCACTTCCATCGTGTGGATGCACCCCAGTCTGTGTAGCCATTCACCTGTTGAAGGACACTGGGGGTGTTTCCAGTTTGGGGTGCTTATGAATAGAGTGGCTATAAAAGTACAGCTGCTAGAAACTTCCACCTGTGGGTTTTGATGTGGGCATGACTTCTCACGGGCAGATGCCAGCATTGGGATCCTCACCAGCATTTCATGTTGTCAACACCCTTTTTTTTTTTTTTTTTTTTTGGTCTTTTTAGGATTGCAGGTGCAGCATATGGAAGTTCCCAGGGTCAGGGCTGAATTGGTGCTGCGCCATAGCCATAGCCATAGGCTACGACATAGCCACAGGCTACACTATAGCCACACTGGATCTGAGCCGAGTCTGCCATGCTGCATCCTTAACCCACTGAGCAAGGCCAGGGATTGAACCTTCATCTTCATGGATCCTAGTTGGGTTCATTACTGCTGAGCCATGATAGGAACTCTGTCCACACCTTTTATTTTAGCCATTTTAATAGATGTGCGGTAGGGTGTCCGCATGGCTAATTTTTTTTAAACAAAACATGCTGAGGAAGCATCTGCGCCAGGGGCTTAACCAATGATGTGACTAAATAGTTTCCTGGACTACCTAGCGGAGGCTTAATGAGCAGTTGTTTGAAGGGGTAGGTCAAAAAGAGCAGTTGTGTATATAAAATCTGAGGCCCAGCATGTAACAATGCCAGCAAGAAATAGGTAAAAATAAGATGCTCTGTAGATGCTTATCTCTGAGACCTGCTGGGATCTATAGGTTTGATTTTAGTAAGTATCTTGTTCATTCTTCCTGTGGATATACAATGATACTGATTAAAAGATAAAATTACAGCAGCAACTGAAAGGCAGTGTAGACAGAGAGGAAGGAACACAGGTTTCAGGGCACGTGTTAGTGATCTATGGCTGCATGACAAATTACTGGAAAACTGAATGACTTAATAGTAAATATTAACTTTTCACAGCTTCTGGGCTGGGACTTTGGGAGTGGTTTAGATGGGCAGGTCTGGCTTGGATATTTGCAGTAAAGATGGCAGCTAGGCTGTTGGATCTGCTTCCAACGAAGCCCCTGGGCTCCTTGGGCAGGCTGCTTGAGTGTCCTCACAGCATGGCCCCCAGCCAGCTTCTCCCAGAGAGAGTGATTAATGACGAGACCAGAAGAAAGTGACTTGACTTTTATGGCCTAGGCTGAGAAGTCCAACTTTGTCACTTCCAGAGTTTTCTTGGTCACGCGGACCAGCCATGATTCCGTGATGGTTGAATACACCGAACCGTGGATGCCAGGAGGCAGTAGTCATTGGGAACCATCTTGGAACTTGGCTGCCATGGGGCCCGAGAGACCTGGGTTCAAATCCCAGCTGACCACTCAGAAGCCGTGTGGTCTAGAGTAGGTCATCTCCTTTCTGAGTCCCACTCTCCTCTCTTATTTAAAATTTTTTTCATTTTCATTTTTGGCTTTTTAGGGCTGCAGGTGTAGCATATGCAAGTTCTCAGGCTCAGGGTCAAATTGGAGCCACAGCCATGGCGAAGCCAGATCTGAGCCTCATCTGCGATCTACACCACAGCTCATGGAAATGCCAGTTCCCTGGCCCACTGAGCGAGGCCAGGGATCGAACCTGCATCCTCATGGATCTTAGTTGGGTTCATTTCTGCTGAGCCACAGCTGGAACTCCCTCTCCTCTTATTTTAAAAATGGAGGTCATGGTACCTACCGAATAATACCTATTGAGAGACAAATCATGGATTCTAAATAAATTGCTTGTGAAAATCTGGATGATCAGCGTTTGTTAAGATTTGGAATTTGGGGAATTTGAAATTTCTTTGGGAATCGAAGATAATATAAAAAAAAGGAACAGTCTGGCAATTTATAAAAAGCTCATGACATGGTAGGTGTTATTTGTATTATTAAAGCATGATGCTTTATATTTTAACTGTGCAGAATATATCAATAAAGATAAATACATTAAGTAATGACATTTAAAAAAAGTTTTTTAATTTAATTTTTTTTTTTTTTTTTTTTTTTTTTTTTTTTTTTTTTTTTACTTTTTGGCTGTACCCATGCCATGCGGAAGTTTCTGGGCCATGGAAGCTGGCCACAGCAGCAACCCAAGCCACTGCAGTGACAGTAGCGGATCCTTAACCTCCTGAGCCACCAGGGAACTCCAGTGATAACATTCTTTTTAGCAAAAGTATTGGTCACAGCTTCTTTCACTTATGGATTCTCTCTCTATATATTTTTTCCTTTCCTGAAAGGGGAAATCCAGTTATTGTGAATTAGCAAAGACCAAATTCCTCATCTAATTTGGTTCTCAGGTCTTTATTGCTGTTATTATTATATAGTTTTTTTTGGGGGGGGGGAGAGCACAGAGAAGTCGTTTATTTAAGACAGAAGCAAAGCAGTAATACACACTTAAAAGAGGAGTGCAGGGGTGGGCGTCCCGCCAAATGAGGAACACCTCAGGTCTTTATTTTTAATAATACTCCCCCAAATAAGAAATACATTATTTGAGGTCTGCTGCTGTATCATGCCGGAGGGACTCCGAGAGACATTATTGATGAGCTTAGGGATGTCTGGGGAGCAGGTGGGAAGCATCAGCTCACTGCATCGCCTCCTCTTGATAGAGTTTTTAGAAAACACGTGTAGAAGTCATTTTAAAATACATAAATCAGCTCCCTTTGACTGTATCGGAACAGTCCAGAAGGCGTTCCTTTTCAAAGTGATCGAGCCGTGGGATAATGTAACTCGGCCTGTTTTGCTGTAACTGAGAAGAGGCAGGGCGAAAGAAATCTGGCGTCTTTGCCCCATTTTCTTTCCATTCCTCCTTTATTTCACACCCCCCCGCCCCGAAACCTGGGAGCTACCCCACCCCACAGACTCCTGATACCTCGGGAGCCCGGTCCTCCTATCTCGAAACCCCTGGTTTCCTCTGCTTGGGATTTAGGTGCTTTCCACCCAATCCCTCTCAGCTCTGATGTCCGTCCAGTCTCTGTCCAGCTCCTTCCAGAAGCTTCTCTGAAGGCTAAGGGCTACCCGAAGGTGCTACCTGGATCCTTGTGTTTCTACCTCTGTGTTTTTTCTCTTCTTCACTCCTTTTATTTGCACACCAACGTTTGCTGAGCACTTTGAAGCCCCAGGCTAAATTCTAAGGCTTCATGGGTACAAACTCATTGGATCCTTTCAACCACCCTCATTTTTAACCCCCGTTTTATATCAGGGAAACTGAGGCACAGAGAAGTTAAATGACGTGCTGAAGGTCACACAGCGTATAATTGGCAGAGCCAGGAAAGGAGCTCAGAAAGTCTCTACTGTTCACACCCTCCACATTCCAGTGCCTGGCAAAGTGCCTAGAACATAGTAGGTGCCCAGAAAATATTTGCTGAAGCTTAACTCTCATAGAAACTTTGTTCCAACTAATTTATTGCCATTTCTTTGTAAAATGTAGTCCTTCTTGGCCTGCTGCGGGATGATGAGGTCCTGATCTGAATGTTCTAATATTCTTCATTCACCCTCTCTCTTCTTTTGTGAGTGTGCTCTTGGTTTGCTACTTAAGAGATGGGCACATACGTTTAAAATTCTATGTAAGATGCTTATGTTTATATGCATTAAGAAAGGGGAGTTACCTGTGCTGTTCTTTGACTAGCAATCATGTGCGTGGTTTTTATTTTTTTCTTTGAACTTTTCTGTGTTTTGTGCCTTTCCTGTAGTGCATTCTTATCGCTTCTGTAATTAGCCAGCCATGTTATTTTTCCCTTTGATTAGAAATTGTTTTTGTTAAAGTAGAGTTGATTTACAGGGTTGTGACAATTTCTGCTGCACAGCACAGTGACCCAGTCACACACATATATACACTCCCTTTTATATATATATGTATTTTGTTTAAGAGCCACTCATCAGCCATGTTATTCAACATGAGAAAAGTAAACTAATTTTCAGAGATGGAAGAAAAAACTCTTAAGACTTTTTTGGCTGCAAATTAAGCCAGGCCTGGCCACATATGTACACAGTCATCTGAGACATACTTGGGCATTGCAGTTCTTTTCCTGTTGTATTATTGGAACCATCTACTCAAAGATAATTTTGTCTTCGTAGTGTTTCCAGGACACCTCGGGGGAAGAGAGATGCTCGTGACACTTGGGTAAGAGGTGGTCCTCTAGGGGAGATGGTTATCAAAAGCTCTTTCTTTGTGGGTTGGAAGTTCACGGTTGCCTAAGGTCTGTGGTTCAGATCAGTGGAACGCTTTCGTTCTGGAGGTAGCATAATACCTAAGTGTGAACTCAGACTCTAGGTACTGTCTGAGAACAGTCATTCCAAGGTCGCATAGATAAATTCCCGAGTCAGCATCGCAGGCTCAGAGCCTGCAGCTGGGGAACAGTTGCTTCTCCCAGGCTGGAAGGTAAATTAGCAAAGACTGCAGGGAACAAGAAATTGTCCTGGGAGTTCCCGTTACGGCTCAGTGGTAATGAATCCGACTAGTATCCATGAGGACGGGGGTTCGATCCCTGGCCTCCCTCAGTGAGTTAAGGATCCAGTGTTGCCGTGAGCTGTGGTGTAGGTCGCAGATGTGGCTCGGATCCTGCATTGCTGTGGTGTAGGCTGGCAGCTGCAGCTCCTAGCCTGGGAACTTCCATATGCTGCAGGTGCAGCTGAGACAAACAAACAAAGAATCCTAGTGGTTTGATTCCTCATGTTTAAAAAATGGCTTCACTTTGCCGTAGGAAGGAGAATCTGAGAAAAGCAGAAGTTATTTGTCTGCTGGCCATGCCATGCTGTTTGGGTACCACTTGCCTGTTATCCCGAGGAGCTAACCAGGTGGGCATCATCCTAGTTCTTCATCCCCAGCCTCCTTCTTCCCAGGGGTAATTCAGTGCTAGGAATGGCTCTCGGTTCTGTAGGCTGGAGACGCAATCGGAAAAGTCTGTCTTCTGGGTGATGGAAGGGAAAACCCACTAACTAATCGAACCCACCCCCCGGAAATTGCTCAAAGGTCTCCTGCATGGACTGGAAGGACACAGAGCAGAGAGGAAAACACATCCGGCTTCTCCTTGGAGTCAGGATTCGGGCTGCCAGTTTTGTACCACGTACTATGCTAGACAGCGTGCTTGCGCCTTGCATGTGTTTTTATTTGGTCTTTTACTTGCCGAGGAAGGTATTCTGTCCATTTTACAGAAGAGGAAGCTTAGGTAATTGGATAAAGTACCCACAGTCACACAGCGAGTGAGTGAAGTCAGGCTCACCTCAGCCCACACTCTTCTTAGGGCTCAGTTTGGGATCTCCTAGTACCACTGCCACTGAGCCCACCAGCCGAGGGCACCGTGAGATTGGAGCCTGTAGGTTCAGGGGCACACCCTGTCTTTGTTGAAAAGTGTGTTCTTTAGTTCATGACGAATTAAAAAAAATTACTTTCGATTAAAAAAAATTTATTAAAAATGATGAGATTAGGAGTTTGCTCAGCAGTTAGTGAACCCAAGATCAATGAGGATGCAAGTTCCATCCCTGGCCTTGCTCAGCGGGTTAAGGATCCGGCTTTGCCGTGAGCTGTGGTATAGATCACAGACAGGTTCGGATCCCGTGTTGCTGTGGCTGTGGTGTTGGCTGGCAGCTGCGGCTCCAATTCTACCTTTAGCTGGGAACTTCCATATGTCCTCGGTGCAGCTCTAAAAAGATAAAATGAAATGAAATGAAATGAAATAAAATAGTTAAATAATTATAAAAAGGGATGAGCTTGATTATTGTGTATTTTCGTGCCCCGCCCCCCGCCAAATCTGGGGCTCAAGACCTGTTGACGTGCCTCAGCGTGGCCCCAAGCAGCGGTGGTTCTGCAGTGAGAATGGCAGTCTGATCAGCCAACAGAGGGGTTCATCCTCCGTTTGGGCATCGTAATACCATTGTAATTGCCCTCTCAAGGCACTGGAGAGGCTTAAAGACTTGGCCCCAAGTCTGGCGAAAGCCTGTTACAATCACTGAGGCTGGTGTCTCCTTCTTTGGTGCTGATGGAAGGATGGGGCTTGGCACGAAGGAGGGTTGGTCTTATTTTTTATTTTATTTTTTTTAATATATGTCTGTGATGTTTTCTTTGAATCTTTAAACACGTTTAGAAATGAATATAGCCATGTGAGAAACTTGTCCCTTCCGAATAATGGACGTGTTGTAGATTCTTGACTCATTCTACAGCCTAGTCTGTATTTTCATTTTTTTCTTAATTAAAACCAACAAAATACATGCAAAAGAAAGAGCAGACGTCCCTCTGCATCTCGTGGCCTCCAGGAAGCATCAGCATCACAGCTCGCCATCCTGATCTTCCTTGATACATGTTGTGATGTGTCTTTCAACTCAGGAGGTCTGATTTTAAATGGAAGCCCCATAACAAAGGAGCTGGGCCCTGAGGCTTTTCCCCAGCACCCATGCCAGCCTGGCAGGTAGATGCTGTAGCTTTGATACAGGGCTGCCTGGTGCAGGAGGTGGCTGCCTGCTTGCACAGTATCTTGGGTTCCCTGGGGGGCTTAAGTTGATCACTAGGCTGGCGTCACGTATTTCACACAGGAATCAGCTGTGTTTCATGGAGTCTTCTCCTTTTTTTTTTTTTTTAATAAATCATTTAAAAATAACCTGGTTTCTTTAGTGTGCATGTGTGTCTTTTTGTAATTGCAGAAATAATAGTGTCATTGTAGAAACTTTGAAAAGTGCAGAAAGGGAGTCTGGCAACACACACACACGCACGCACACATGCACGCACACACCGTATTCTCTTCTCCATATTTGCTTTATACAGTTTTCTTGCCTTTAATTAAAACAAAATGGACTTTATTTTTTAGAGCAGTTTTAGGTTCATAGCAAAATGGAGTGGCACGTGTAGAATTCCCATATACCACCCCTCCCCATTATCAATAGCCGGCATTGTCCTTAACTTTGAGATTGTTTTACTATGTTTAATTTTTTTTCCACTTTAAATATATGGTACCTATGGTTTGCAAATTTCTCCGCCCTTAATGTTGCTTCAGTGGCCCTTGAATGAATGTGACTAAGATCAAATGTCTCCTGAGGTCACTTCCTGTTGACCTTTCCTGGGAGGAAGGCAGCCAAGCTGAACTGAGCTGAGCTGGGGGGTGGGAGGGGGGAAGATGACCCTCGCTTTGAATATTCGTCACATGGAGATGTCCCAGAGTGTCCTTGGAGGGATGTGGGGACTGCAAAGGCTCCGGCTCCTGCCTCTGTTACGGCTGGATTTCTTTCCTCTTTGGCATCTGGAGGAGGAGGTTTGGGATTTACTTTCTATTAGAAGCATCTGGCCTTCCTCATGCGTTGGAAAATTGAACTGTTTCAAGAGTGTTTCCAGAACCATCTTGACTGCTTGCTCAAGGAAAGACCTAGCTCTGGTTGAAACTGACAGCCCTAATGGCCTGAACCTAGCCAGGACACTGACTGGGACTTGCACCCATGTGTTGGGACTCAAACCCAGCCTAAACCCAGCTTGGGACTTGAACCCACGGTTTTAAATTAGACTCACTCACTGGGTCTCTGGACTCACTGAGGTTCAGGGTTTTCATGCCTCTGCACAGAAGGAAATCAGCGAGCGACAAAGTGATAGGCAAGACGTAGATTTATTAGGATAGGATGCTTGTGAGAGATGCAAGCGGGCAGGCACGGAAGCTCTGCCCCTGGTGGGCTACAGTTCTTATCATCCAAGGGCAGTGGGGGTTGGAAAGGCCCACCTCTTCCTCTATCTTCGGGTAGTAGCTCCTCTTTAGTGTCCAGTAAGGTGTGTATTCACATCAGCAGAAGGGCCGTCCTCAACTCCTGCCCTTGGTCTGAATCTGAGTGCAGGACGCTTCCCATCCCCCACCCAATGTCTCGAGCCTCCACTCGTCAAGAGAACCTGCCTCATTCTGATGGCTTTTTGGAGCAATTGATTAACTTACGGCGATCTCCCAGCATCCCCTACATTTCCCGCTCTTTCTATGATCTGTTATTGGGACTTCTGCAACTACCTGCACCTGCTCCATCCCCCTCACGGTGGATGCTTCTGGCAGTGAGTACTGCTGTGGGGTACACCTGCCTGCCAGCTTGGCGGGGCGGGGCGGGGGGCGGTTTACACAGAGTGCAGGATTTCCAAAGGAGGGGTGGGTGACAACTGGAACGCGGCTGCTGGACCCCTTTCCCTTGGGTAGCTGTAGCCACTGGTTTATTCCGTTCACTTCTGGGCAGCCACCACCTAGCAGAGGCCATGGCCATTGTGGTGGTCATTACAATTTTGTTGAATGAAGGAAAATGTTTGGTAGAATGACCTTGAACCTCAAACCTGAGCTGACTTTCTCACCAGCTGTTTGGCCCCCAGGATCTGTGAAAGCCTTGAATTTATAGGTGCACATCGATGCGATGGCAGATCTGAATTTATTCATCATCCTGCCCTCACTGTTTATTTTCTTTAGAATACCTGTCCTTGAACTTCTGCACTTGAATTCAGCCTCTCTGGGGCTGTTAGAGATTCTTAAAGCAGTGTTCTGTGGCTGGCTGGGGTGCCTTGCAAATCAGGAGCATGAAAACAAATACCCACTTAGAGGAAAAATGAACCGATTTGGGGAACATGCTATCCTGCATTAGTGGCCTATAAATGGAATCTCGCGTGGGCTTTTCTAATACTTCTAATTACTCCTCTTTGGCTGAATTCTGAATAAATGACTGGACGGCTTGACTCTGTAAGGCCCCTGGCACCAACTCCAGAAACAGTCTGACTTTGATCGAATAGTCTACCTAATAGCATTTAAAGCTGGGGCGGGGGGGGGGGGAGGAGGAGGAGGGATGGGTATTTGCCTCTGGGAATATGTTGATTGGCGGCTGCCTTGGTCACGTGAGGGGAGTGCCATTTGTTTTCACCATTCAGAGGGTGGTTGAACATCTGGACTCTGTTCACCCGACACTTCCTAGGCAGCCTTTCAGGGACTCTTGTTTTTGTAAAGGACATTTTAATTTGAGACTAAGTCTGGGGTGCTCTTGGTGGGTTTATGCTGAAGTCTCTTGATTTTTCCTAATTGAATCTCTTGACTCATTTGATTTGTATTTGATTACACAACAGAGTGACATATCTCTGGCCTTGACCTTATATGCATTTTTATTCTCTGCTGTGAGTCGAATGGAGCCACTATTCATCTTTTTTTTTTTTTTTTTTTTTTGCTTTTTAAGGCCACACACACATGGCGTGCGGAAGTTCCCAGGCCAGGGGTCGAATTGGAGCTGCAGCAACGTGGGCTCTGAGCCGCGTCTGCAACCTACACCACAGCTCACAGCATTGCTGCATCCTTAACACAATGAACGAGGCCAGGGATCAAACCTGCGTCCTCATGGATACTGGTTGGGTTCATTACCACTGAGCCACCATGGGAACTCCTAATCTTGAGAGAGCTTAGATTTTTGTGTAGTATGAAACCGTCTCCTATTCTTCATTGTTTTAAGAATTGCAGAATGTCCTTCTTGGCTGTCGTTTTTGCCTCCTTCTCTGTCATCTGCTGTGCATTTTGGTGTGAAAGGAAAGTGTCTGTCTGTCTCTGAAATAGAGCCAGTCAGGCAGGCCGGGCCGCTCAGCGGTTAGGGTTAGGCGGTTTTAAGTCAGTGCTACGATTTGTCCTTGAATCCTCTCATTCATCTGCAGGATACTGCGAAGTTTAGTTTGATTTAAAATTCTTCTTTTGTTTGAGTCTGTTTTTTTAAACCACTTAAAAAAAATCGAAGGATAGTTAATTGACAGTGTTGAGTTAGCTTCAGGTGTAAGCAGTTATTCATTTATATATATATATTAACATACATTTTATATATATATACATATGAATTCCTTCTCAGATTCTCTTCCGTTATAGGTTACTACAAAAAATTGACTATAGTTCCTTTGCTATCCAGTAGGTCCTTGTTGTTTATCTATTTTATACCCAGTACTGTGTGTATGTTAATCCCAAACTCCTAATTTACTGTCCCCCTACCCACAACATCCCCTTTGGTAACCGTACGTTTATTTTCTATGTCTGTACATCTATTTCTGTGTTGTAAGTAAGTCCATTTATATCATTTTTTTTTAGATTCCACATATAAGCAGCATCATATGACCTTTGTCTTTCTCTGCTGACTTCACTCAGTATGATCATCTCTAGGTCCCTCCATGTTGCTGCACATGGCGTTATTTCAGTCTTTTTTACGGCCGAGTAATATTCTGTTGTATTTATACCACATCTTCATCCATTCATCTGGCAACGGACACTTAGGTAGCGTCCATGTCTTGGCTGTTGTGAATAGAGCGTCTATGAACATTGCGGTACATGTTCGAGTCTGTTATTGAACTTGTCTTTTTAAAAGTTGAAAAGCATTCTTTCCTTTGGCGTATCGTGCTGACATTGAAGGAAACATTTCTTGAGAAGCAATATCGGTGTTTTAAGACAGACTGTAACAGTTGGAGTATTAATAGGTTTTATGTGCATATGCTGCTCTGCATGTGGGCCACAGGCCTTGGGTTTCAACCTCACTCATTCGGCGTTCTCAGCAGTTTGAACTCTGTCAGGCCAAAGTCTGTTTTAACACAGTGCTGTGGGCACAGGGTTTGTTAGGCAAATAGTGAAAATAAAGTTATAGGGGGACCATCTATTCTCTTTAAGAGAAGATACTGTTCTAGTACTTTGGAAAGAATCGATGATTCTTGCCCATTAAAACAAACCTGTAGGACCTTCATATGACCACCTCCCACCATTAATAAAAATACATATATCTTTCCAGAAATATTTTATACGTAGGCTTTTTTATGTTTTTTTCATTACTGATTTTTATTTTTTCTATTATAGATGGCTCTCAGTGTTCTGTCAATTTCTACTGTACAGCAAAGTGACCCAGTCACACACATATGGAAATTCTTTTTCTCACATTGTCCTCCAGCATGCTCCATCGCAAGTGAATAGATACAGTTCCCTGGGCTATACAGCAGGAGCTCACTGCTTATCCACTCCAAATGCAATAGTTGGCATCTATTAACCCCAGACTCCCAGTCCATACCCCTCCCTCCCCCTCCCCCTCGGCAACCACAAGTCTGTTCTCCAAGTCTTGCATAGACCTTTTTTTGGTTGGAGCATTTAACCCATTTACATTCAAGGTAATTAAAGATATGTATGTTCTTATTGCCGTTTTGTTCATTGTCTTGAAATTTTTTAAATTGAAGCATTAGTCATTTCCAAGGTTCTGGTAATTTTAGGTGTACAGCAAAGTGATTCAGTTATACACACACACATATATATAGTTTTCAGATTCTTTTCCCTTCTAGGTTATTACAAGATAATGAGTATAGTTCCCTGTGCTATACAGGAGGCCCTTGTTGGTTATCTATTTGCATAGATGTTTAATGCAAATGGTAGCACGCACTAGGTAGTGCATTGTATCTTGGTCCCTTAATACACCCTGAAGTTTCATCTGCATTAGTATACACAGATCTGCCTCATTCTTTTTATTGGCATGTAATATTCCATGTTATGGGGGTACCTTTAGTTATCTGTAAAGTTGTCCCTGTTGATAGACATTTAAGTTGTTTCAAATATTTTGTTGTTCTTTTTTTTTTTTTTTGTCTTTTTGCCTTTTCTAGGGCTGCTCCTACGGCATATGGAGGTTCCGCACAGGCTAGGGGTCTAATTGGAGCTGTAGCTGCCGGCCTGCGCCACAGCCACAGCAACTCGGGATCTGAGCCTCATCTGCGACCTACACCACAGCTCACAGCAACGCCGGATCCTTAACCCACTGAGCGAGGCCAGGGATCGAACCTGGCACCTCATGGTTCCTAGTCGGATTCGTTAACCACTGCGCCACGACGGGAACTCCATATTTGGCTGTTCTAAACAATGCTGCAGTAAAGATCCTTGACCTCTTTGTGAGTCCATCTGAAATATAAACTCCAGAGGTGGGGTCTGTAGTCAAGAGGATTATTCTTTACAGATAGATATTGTCATATGATCTTATAGGAGTTTGTTCATTTGTTGTACTAACTTGTATATGGCGCTTATTTTGTGCTAGGAACTATTTCAAGAGCTTTACAGATATTAACTTGTTTAAGCCTCAGAGGAACCCTTAGAGGTACTGTCATTATCATAGATTTACAGATGAGGAAACTAAGCTTATAGAGACGACGCAGCCTGGCCAAGGCCCCATCCAGAAAGCGGTGAGCTAATATTTGAACCCAGGCAGTCTGGATCCAGAGTCCCGTCTTAATCATTGAGTTTAACTGCCTGTTACAAAGAGGAACCATAGTGATGTCAAGTGTTTCATTTTGCCTAAACTGATCAGAGAGATGTCAGTTTTTCTTGTCATTTGCATTTTTTTTTTTCTTTTTTATGGCTGCACTCGAGGCATTTGCAAGTTCCCAGGCCAGGGATTGAATCCAAGCTGCAGCTGTGACCTACGCTGGGATCCCTTAACCTACCGTGATGGGCCCGGGATAGAACCTATGCCTCTGCAGCAACCTGAGCTGCTGCAGTCAGATTCTTAACCCACTGGGCCACAGCGGGAACTCCCACATTTTCGTTTTTTTTTATTGCTGGTTGAGATTGGACACATTTTCAGATGTTGACAAGCCGTTTGGATTTTTTTGGCTATCTATCCACTATCCTTTGCCCATTTTTCTATTACCGATTTGAAAGTATTTTTCTTACTGTTGTGTAGGAGTTCCTTTGCGTATGGAGAAGATTAGCCCTTTGTCAAGTGTATTTCAGATGCTTTGTCCTGCTGTGTCCTTTCCTTGTTGGCTCTGTTCTTCATCATTTAGAAGATTTAGGGTCATTTAGGGTCAAGTTTAGAGAGAGTTTCCTCTGTCTGAGAGCATTTTTAAAAAATCTCATACTTTCTTCTAGAACTTTATGGTTTATTTTAAAAAATTTGTGTTGGTTCCAAGAATTATGTGAGATCCAACTTAATTTTTTTTTTCAAATAATATTTATTGAGGAGTTCCTGTTGTGGCACAGTGGAAATGAATCCGACTGGGAACCATGCGGTTGTGGGTTTGATCCCTGGCTTCGCTCAGTGGGTTAAGGATCCGGCGTTGCCGTGAGCTATGGTGTAGGTTGCAGACACAGCTCCAATCCCACATTGCTGTGGCTGTGGTGAAGGCCTGCAGCTACAGCTCTGATTCGACCCCTAGCCTGGGAAGGTCCGTATGCCGCGGGTGTGGCCCTAAAAAAAGCAAAAAAAAAAAAAAAAAAAAGATAAAAAAATAAGAAAAATTAGTGATAATGAAGTGTAGCTAAATAAGAATAAAAACAATCTCCCAGGAAATTAGTGTTTGGTGTCATGCTGCTGTAGAGGCTGTAAGCCAGGCAGCTTGTGTTTACACCATGTGGCTGTTTTCTCATTTTGCCCAATTTTCCCTTCCCTGGAGTTAATAATTATCTCACTTTCCCTCCGCTTCATTTTTCATGTACTTACCTAATTTATTCCAAAATTCTCACCTCTTGCCCAAAGCCCTTTCAGCATATTCGAATTGATCAGATGCTCCGACAGTCCCTATTTTAGCCCCAGTCCTCAAGGGGATTTGTCTGCAGGTCTTCTGAGCCCCTCCGCTCTGGCCTGGGTGTGTCTTTGGCCTGGTCAGCATCCTGGCATCTCAGCCACGGGTACCCTGGGTGTCCCCTTTGCCTTTGTTACCTGGTGGAGAATCTCAGGGCTGGGCAAGTTCAGGAATCGCTCCCACGTGACTCTAGGAACCCCCCTGGCTTCTCTTCCTGGAATCTGTGTTCTGGGGCCTGAATCACTCCATTTCCATGTTTTCTCCCTCATTTTGGTGGAGCCCTTCCCCCAGTGTCTGGGGAGACCCTGTGGGCTGGGCGGGGGATCTGGAAACCTGATGATGAGTTGAAAGGCTGCTTAGAAAGTAGTTAAAACTTCCAGGTCACTGTGGACAGTGACTGAGCTCCCGCACACCGCACCCCTGCCTCCCCCGCATTCTCCTTCCCTCCCGCTCCCAGGGTGGCTTTGGAACAGGGCTTGGTAGCTCATGAGTCGGACTGCCTGTGAGGTTCACCACTGAGTCAGATACTGTCCTGTGATGGTTTCCTTCAACAACTTTGTTTTCTCCAGTAATAATTCATTTCTTAAAACTTTGCTTGATTTGCTGTACACCCATTGCTCATTTCTTCCAAATGACTTTAACAGACCTGCCAATGAGCTTCAACTCATTTTTCCCAACCTTTAAAACACATCATGTAACCATTCAGTTCCCCCACCCTTCTGCCCTGGTTACACCATCTGCAGCCCCTGTCCTCTGGCTCACGTGTGAATGGGCTGAACCTTAGGCCACAACCATCAGTCAGGGACTGTCCTGCACAGTTCGCTCCTGGACCCACTCTATTCAGGATTCCACATCCTCTGATGTCATGGGTTACCCCATGGTTTTGATGGAACACATCCTCCAGTAGCTTTCTCAGAAAGGTGCAAGGGAGCTAAATTTCTTTTGATTCTTTGCATGTAAAAATGTCTTTAATGCAGTCTTCGATTTGCTTGATCATTTTGGGGCATGTGGAATTAAAAAAACATTATCCTTAACATTTTACAGACATGGCTCCATTGTCTCCTGGCATCCTTTGCATGTAATTTATTTTTTATCTCTCTGAAACATTTTAGAATCTTAACTGTTCATGTTTTGAACTTTCACATTTTTTGTCATATATCTCAGTGGGTTCTTTTTTTTTTGTCTTTTTGGGCCACACCTGCGGCATATGGAGGTTCCCAGGCTAGGGGTCCAATCGGAGCTGTAGCCACCGGCCGGCACCAGAGCCACAGCAATGTGGGATCCAAGGCGCACCTGCAACTTACACCACAGCTCACGGCAATGCTGGATCCTTAACCCACTGAGCAAGGCCAGGGATTGAGCCCGCCACCTCATGTTTCCTAGTCGGGTTCATTAACCACTGCGCCCCGACGGGAACTCCTCTCAGTGGGTTCTATTGAAATTATTTATGCTGGGCATTTGTTTTTTCTTTTTAGTCTGGAGACCCTTGTCTGTCAGTCTGGGACATTTCTTGAATTAAAAAAAAAATAATTTCTCTTAATTCTCTCTCTCTGTAATTCCTACTATTTGAGGATTAGGCCTTTTAGAAGTTTCCCTGATTATCTTTTAAAACTTCCATGTATCTATTTTTTGTTATACTTTCTATGGAATTTCCTCAAATTAACCTTTCAGCTAACTATAGAAACAAAATGTCTGTTATCCATATTGATAATTTCTGAGAGCTGTTTCGCCTTTTCCCGTAATTTCTCTCCCTATATTTTAGGACATGATACCCTCTCTGGGGATAGTAAAATTCTCGATTTAAAATAATTTTCCTCTGCTCCCTGTAACATCTGTATGTTTTCACAAGGCTTGTTCCTTTCTTTGTACTGTGGTCCCTTTCCTTACATGTTTGCTCGCCCTTGGCTGTTACGAAGAGCCAAGTATTAAGAGGAAAAGTCCAGAAAATCAGGTCTGAAATGCTGTGCACGTGGGCATACTTGTCGATTATTGATTTTTCTTTAACGTGATGAAGTAGCAACTGGTTTTCTCATCAGAGGAAACCCTCCAGTGTTAGTCTTTGTGTTCATTCAGAGTCTCCAGAGGAAAGTCCCACCAGCCTTGCCTGGGCTAAGCCTGGGGTGAGCTCTGAGTATTCTGGAGGCAGGATGGTGGAAGGGGAGGGAGCATGAGTCCCATGGGGTAGAATGCAGACTTTCTCTAAGTTCCCACCACCTCTTGCTGAGTTTTCAGCTCTGAATCACAATCACTGTTTCTCATTGTGCCTGCTGTCATTTCTCACCTTTCTGACTCAGTTGCTTTGGCAAGAAACCTCTTGGTGGGGGTTTGAGGCAGATGGGAGAGCGGACCCCAAGGTCCATGCTCTCAGACCCGCACCCTCTGTTCCACCCTGCCTCTCACCCTTCCCTTCAGTGGGCGCCTCGCAGGGACTTGGAGGGCGAAGAACACGCCTACTTGTTGGAACCCCTCTGAACATCACTTAGCATCTAAATCCCCAGTTACGTCGCTGCTTTCCTTCCTCCAAGTGTCAGTGGAGTGTTTTGTCTGCTCTTGTCTCTGCTGCTGTATTTTTTTGTCCTTTTAAAAAGATTTAGGAATTCCTGTTGTGGCTCAGTCGGTTAAGTACCCAACTAGGATCCATGAGGATGTGGGTCCGATTCTGGCCTTGCTCAGTGGGTGAAGGATCTGGCATTGCCTCGAGCTGTGGTGTGGGTTGCAGGTGTGGCTGGGATCCCAGAGTTGCTGTGGCTGTGGTGTGGGCCGGCAGCTGCAGCTCTGATTTGACCTCTAGCCTGGGAACTTCAATATGCTGTGGGTACAGCCCTAAGAAGACCAAAAAAAAGAAGATTCAGTGACTGTCCTTCGGGTAGGATTTTTGGTGGGAGGGTGATGAAGGCATATGGTTTGCCTGTCATGTTCAACTCAAAGTTTATTTTGTTTCTCCAAGGTGTAATATACAATGATTAAAATTTTTTTTTACCATGGAAGTGATAACATCAGGACCTAAATTGTTCCCCCAGTTGCAGATGTTTCATTTTCTCGAGTTGCAGCTTCGGCTCGATATTTGTGGATCACTCTTAAGAGAATGTCTGTGATTTGTGATCAGCCAGGTTTGCTGTTGGAATATTCTAGGGCTTCTGCAGGTAGTGGCATGGTTCTCCCTATCTTTCTGTCTCATTCTTCTCACTGTCACACAGAAAATCAGATACAGTCTGTCGAAAAGATTTGTTTTTGGTTGTATTAAAAAAAAAAAAAAATCTCTTGACCACAGGTGTCTTTGCTTTCTCTGTGTTTGCCAGGGTTACATTAGGTTAGCAATTCTCTCCGGGATGAAACAGATGTCACCTGCCTGGGACATGCAAGAATATGAGAATCCTAGTTCTCTCTCTCTTTTTTTTTTTTTGTCTTTTTGCCTTTTCTAGAGCCGCTCCTGCAGCATATGGAGGTTCCCAGGCTAGGGGTCCAATCGGAGCTGTAGCCTCCGGCCTACACCAGAGTCACAACAACGCAGGATCCAAGCCGCCTCTGCAACCTACACCACAGTTCACAGCAACGCCAGATCCTTAACCCACTGAGCGAGGGCAGGGATCGAACCCGCAACCTCATGGTTCCTAGTCGGATTCATTAACCACTGCGCCTCCACGGGAACTCTGAGAATCCTAGTTCTGATGAGCCAGGAGTGAGACCTTTCTGAGTAAGAATCCAGCTCCGGATTTAATTTGGGCTGCAGACGGAGTCCTTAGTGGCCCCGGACAGAGTCCTTGGTGGCCCCGGGGAGGAAGTGATGGGAAGGACGAAGAACCTGGCAGAATCCACAGGGCTCTGAAAATAGGGTGTCATGGGGGTGGGCGTGGGGGATGGGACTGGTCTCAGCCTCCTTCCGAGCAGTTACGTGACCCCCTCGGCATTTCCCCATGACCTCACCTCCCCAGGGGTAGAAGCCAAAAGAACCTTCCTCCCCCGCCCCCCGAGCCCCACCCCCAGCCTGGCGCCCTTAATGTGCTCACCCAGCTCCTTCAAGTTCAGCATAAAGGAATGGAGAAAAATGACCTGTGCATCTCCTAGTTTATTTTAGACCTTGGGCAAGCGGGATTGTTCCCATGCCTATTTTTTTTGGGAACACCGAGAAGCTGGAGAGAGGAGGAAGTGAGCTTTTGGACACAGTGCTGACTTGTGCATGTCTTTGTACAGTATTTTGCCAGGCCCTTGACATTCGTTGAAAGCAAAAAAAAAAGAAAATCTTTCTCCTTGAACATTTGTGCAAAATCAGAGAGCGCGGAGGGTTTAGAGCCCAGTGAGGGGATGGGCTAATGTAGCACATTTCTGCAAGCTGGGGGAGAGACAACACACCCCCTTCTATTGTGTGGTGCTGGCAACAGCCCATTGGTGGAGGCCGGTGGACAAATGGTGCCAGGAAGATGCATGCAGGATGCTGCAGAATCACACGTTGAAAAGTGTGCAGCAGAGAAGCTGGGACATACGTGTTTTGGTTGCTTCATCGATAAAAGCAGTGAAGGATGGCTGTCAGGCTCAGGTTTTTAGCTCCAGGGACCTCGGGACACCCATCCCCAAAAGTAAACCGACTGCGCTCAGTTGGTTTGGTTTACAGTCCTATTCAGATTCAGCACCATTTCATTGCGTTTTTGTCTTCCACGTAGCTGTAAGCCAGGAAATCTCCTGTGAGATTAGGTCATTTGTTCCTGAGAGTTCTGTCCTTGCAAAGCAGGAGAGGAATTTTTATGGGCCGTTGGCATAAATAAAAAAGCCAATGGCAAACTGTTCCGTGGTTGGGCTTACATTGCAGGTGGGACTTGGGAAAATGCCTTAGAAGGAATTTTGTATATTTTGGGATATCCAGCCACCTGGGTGAAATTTCCTCTGTTTTCGATTTTCATTCATTCTAGGATTTCACCTCTCAGCCTGGAGTCTTGGGACTCCTAAGGGGTTTGCAACCCGGGAACCCAGGCCTGTGAGCTAGTTGCAGGATTTCAGGAAGCCTGTAACCTGAATCCCACGGTGATGGGGGCTGGGAGGGGGGGCGGGGGGCGGGGGCACTTCAGTGCATCCCTGCAAATTAAGGCAGGCATCAACTATTTTATTTATGCCAACAAATTTGGCCAGAACTTTCTCACCTGGGTGTGATCAGAAGGCTCCATTGACCATTCATTCCGTGTGCCTTTAAGTGAATGAAAAAGAAATAGGGTTAGTTGTTTAGCTGCAATCCTGGCAGATCTGTTCTTTTCACTAAGGGATTAGGATGTGGTGTGATGCAAGAGTCGTGAAAGAGACCCCCTCCCCCCTCGCATCCAGAGAGACTAAAGGGTCATTGACCCCAGTCGCTGCCCAGCTCTGGTCACTCCCCCCCCCCCCCCCCGCCCCCGTGTGCTGTGACAGAGTTGGTGCCAACACTATTTGCAGTTATTGAATCGGAAGCCAGGGAGCTGCCAGAGCTGTGATCTCAGAGTGTGGTGATGGGAAGGGCTTAGCCGCCAGTGGCTGTGTGCATTCCACTGAAGACCGGGCTTGCTTCTCTCCAGTTCCAGAAGGTTTATTTCACATATTAAAAATACACAAAATAAAGACAGGAAGGAAATGGACCAAAATGTTATCAACTTTTGTTTACCATTCGTACACTGGTCAACCAAGTGACCAAATTTAGCAGCGTTTTGTAGTGATTGCCTTTCTGCTGCAGTTTTGCAGATTATCAGTCACAAGACTTATTCTGTTAAAGTGAGATGAAGATATATATTTAAATATTTACATATAAATGTATGGATGTTTTTAGTGTTTATCTGGAATGTTCTCAAAGGCGCATGACTCTTGCATGCCTCAGGAATTCTAAAATATACGTGGAGTGTTTTGACAGAAACTCCAGTGAGCTGCAAGGAAAACCCTGGAGCAGCAGCTTAGAATTTCTGCTTATTGCTCCCCTAAAGTTTCATATGTCTTCTTTTGTGCAGGTTCCAGATGTTTTTGAAAGTCTTGAAAGTGCATAAAATAACCCTTTGACAAAGTGACAGAAACTGAGGGATTTGGGGGGGTTAGGTGGGGTGGGTGGGGGGGTTAGTTGCGGGTGGCTAGTGAGTCATCTTACAGAAGCATTGTGTTGTTAGCTTTGGCCAAGACAGTTCCTAGAGAAAGCTCTGCAGAAGGACTTATGGGGACTTTTATGGGGCACTTGAACTCTCTGCCTTGTCTCCTTCCTGTCCAGTTGCCACTTTCCCGCCCTGAGTAATAATAAGCAGTACTTTTAGAGTGCATACTATATGTCAGGCATGCTTCTAAGCATGTTCAAAGTTAATTTGTTTTCCTAAAACAGTATTGTGGAGGAGTTCCCTTGTGGTGTAGTGGGTTAAGCAGCTAGTGTTGTCACTGTAGTGGCTTGGGTTGCTGCCGTGGCGGTAGTGTGGGTTTGATTCCTGGCCCAGGGAACTTCCACATCCTATGGGAGTGGCCAAAACCAAACAAGCTAACAAGCAAACCAGTACTGAGGAGATACTATTACATACAAAGAAACTGAGGCACAGAGAAGTCAAGCAACATGCCCAGCGTCACACAGCTGATGATCGGTAGAACCATGATTTGAACCCAGGGTGTCTACTCATCTGTGCCCTCAACCACTGCTGCCCTGACTGGAACCTGGGCCATTGGGGCTGAGTGGGTGTGGCTCAAGGTTAAAGTCAGGTTGAGGGTGTTTCTGAAGATCTCACGGTAGCAAGTGTTTTAAGAGCAGACCCCTTGGCAGCTTGAAGTCATTACTTTTTGCTAATGCACCAGCCCTTACTGAGGGACCTGTTCTGTTGGCCATTCAAAAACAGGAAGTTTACGCCTTGGTTTCCAAGGCTTCATCTGGGAGCTTCCTTGGAATGCAGACTCTCAGGCCCTGACCCAGACCTGCTAAAGCAGAATCTGCATTTAGCAAAGTCTCCAGGTGTTAGGTATGCACATTAGTT
Source organism: Sus scrofa (assembly GCF_054392235.1). NCBI lineage: Eukaryota > Metazoa > Chordata > Mammalia > Artiodactyla > Suidae > Sus > Sus scrofa. The sequence continues at coordinate 74,408,613 of NC_139393.1, forward strand.
TGAGAAGCTGTTCTCCAGAGTTTTAAACCACCCAGGAAAGATGCCTTTGTTACTCTCTTCTACTGAACAGAATGAAAAATCAAGGCCAACTTAAAAAAAAAAAAAAACCAAATGGACAAGAGTTTCCCCCTTCCAGGAATTCACAGCCAAAGTTGAGATCTGAGCTATGTCCCTATGAAAATTTACATAATACCTGAGATCCTTGTCAAGAACTCAGCGTAGGCCCGCTTGTGTTTGTCTTGGGAGAGAGGAGTAAGCTGCCATCTTAAGGAAGCAATGGAAATCTCCCCCGTAGAGGCAGATTCTTCAACTGGCTTCTCCGCATCTATAAACACATTCAGATCTTTCCCATTTTAAAACATAAGGATGAACTGACAAGTTTCTTTCCCATACTTTTCTCGCTTTTGACCTGTTCCTTACTCTCAGATGAATTTCCTTTTTTTAAAACGTTTTTTAAAAATTAAAGTGTAGTTGATTTACCCTGTTGTGACAATTTCTGCTATACAGCAAAGTGAGCTAGTTATATATGCTCTTTTTTTAATATTCTGTTCCAACATGGTCTTTCTCAGGAGATTGGATCGAGTTCCCTGTGCTGTACAGTAAGACCTCGTTGCTGCTTATCCATTCTAAACGTATTAGTTTGCATCTATTAACCCCAAACTCCCAGCCATCCCACTCCCTCCTCCCTCCCCCTTGGCAACCACCAGTCTGTTCTCTGTGTCTGTGAGTCTGTTTCTGTTCTATAGACAGGTTCATCTGTGCCATATTTTCGATTCCCCGTGGAAGTGATATCATATGGTATTTGTCTTTCTCTTTCTGACTTCACTTAGTTTGAAAATCTCTAGTTCCATACCTGTTGCTGCAAATGGCATTATTTTGTTCTTTTCCATGGCTCAGTAGTATTCCTTTCTATACGTGTATCACATCTTAATGCATTCGTCTGCCGATGGACATTTAGGTTGTTCCCATGTCTTGGCTGCTATGAACATAGGGGTGCGTATATCAGATGGATTTTTTTAAAGAGTCTTTTTCACTTGTTTCTCAGCTCCCTCACCTAATGTTCACTTTTCTGACATAGTCCAGTAAGGCTTCCAGTGGAGTCATTTCACTGCAATAGGGATTTTCCACAAACACACCCTTTTTTTGTTTCTTAATGATTTTTATTTTTTTCCTTTGTAGCTGATTTACAGTGTTCTGTCAGTTACTACTGTACAGGAGTTCCTGTTGTGGCGCAGCAGAAACGAATCCGACTAGTATCCATGAGGATTCGGGTTTGATCCCTGGCTTTGCTCATTAGGTCCTTGATCTGGCATTGCCATGAGCTGTGGTGTAGGTTGCAGATGCGTTTCGGATCCCCCGTTGCTGTGGCTGTGGCGTAGGTTGGCAGCTGTAGCTCCAATTCAACCCCTAGACTGGGAACCTCCATATGCTGTGGGTGTGGCCCTAAAAAAGCAAAAAAAAAAAAAAAAAAAAAAAGACTACTGTACAGCAAAGTGACTCAGTCCTACATATATGTATATATACTTTGTCTCACCTGATCCTCCATCGTGTTCGATACACACTTTTTAAAGATTTAAAAGTAATACACACCCACTGCAGAAAACAAAAGCACCCATGCAAAGAAATGCAAAGAAAAAGTTAGATGTTGATAATCCCACCTCTCAAAGTTAACCCCTATTAACAGTTCCATGTATGTTCTTTCACGTATTCTTTCCATCTGGTGGTTTAGGAAGACTGTCGTATCACACTCCACATAAAATTCTGCAGCTTTTCAATTTTCTAGTAAAAGAAGCACAGGCACATATTGAAAAAAATTCACCATTTATTTATAATGAAAGCCAGCAGTCACATGTCCATCCCTCTACTGTGTCCTGTTCCCGAGAGGTGATCTAGTCAAATATCTTACCTCTTCTTTTCCTTATGTTTCTCTTCCAAGTTTTGAAATGATTCGTTTACAGAATTTAGATTGATTTTGGTTCTTCGCTAGTCACCATATGTAACCGGAAAGTAGTGTATGTACTTTCCTGATTTCCTTTTCAGATTTACATTTTGTCTCTACTTGCTCGTGTGGCAAATGAGGTGTAACACACTTGCCAAGTCCCCCCAAACACAGCCCCCGTGGGGTGTGAGAAGATGTGTGGGTTTCTCTTGTGGGCACCAAAGCACCGTGACTCGAGCCAGTTGGGTGAATGAGCCTCCAACATAAAGAACCGTTGATAATTTGTCATTTCTCTTTTAGGATAGTAATTCTAGATTTTTCTTTCTTTTAACTGATTCGCTCCCATCTTTCATGTTAGAAGCTTTCCTAAAATATCTGGTGACCTCTGGCTGTTTCTGTGTAAGAGTGAGGCCGCAGTTCAACACGAGCTGGGGAGTCCATGTGTGATGCTAGGGCTTGGGCCCCTGGTGGCCCGCTCCTCTGTGTGATGGGGTTGGAACCCCTCTTTTTTCTTGGGGACCCCCGGGTTCAATCTCTATGGAAGGGGCATGTCCTGCTCCTGCCAGGCTGCTGAGCATATGGGAGATTTTCCAGATCTTAGTGGGGCCTCCCTCCCATGTTCACCCCCTTCTGTTGTCCTGGTATCTGACACCTGCAGTTCCTGAGCTTTCCAGCGTGTGTCTTAGGATTGATATGCTGCTGCTTGTCATCTTCCTTTACAGGCGGAGGTTCAGCTTCCTTCTACATCAGTTCAGTTCCCTTTCTTTCTTCTAAAATGTCACTGCCAGTCTTGATTTCTAGTGTCTTTTTTCTGACGCCTTGTGAGACCTTGCCCTTTGAATTATCAGCATTGACGTAGGGTTTACAGAGGGAAGAGAGACGACTGCCTGAGTGTCATCTGCTGCTTTTACCCAGGAACGCTGCAGGGCTGTCTTTACTGGGCGAGGATCTTCCTGTGGCATTGCGTATTCCTTTGTCATGGGCATTTTAACACCTGCATAGCGATTCTGACACCCTTCATTGTACCAACCCTCTGGCATTAGACATCGTGTTGCTAATTTTTGTTAGTAGAAGTAATCGTGCATTTCAAATATCTTTATTTATATACTTTTTCCTTTCCTTGGAATGGCTTTCTTAGGTTAGATTCCTGAAAATAGCCCTACCATGTTAAAATATATAAGCATTTTTAAGATTTTGTTTTTAAACGGGAGTTACAACCTATATTTCAGGTTTTTGTTTGTTTGTTTGTTTTCGGGCCGCACCCAGGGCATGTGGAGGTTCCCAGGCTCGGAGTCGAATCAGAGCTGTGGCTGCTGGTCTACGCTGCAGCCATAGCAACTTGGGATCCGAGCTGCGTCTGCGACCTACACCGCAGCTCACAGCAGCACTGGATCTGTAACCCACTGAGTGAAGCCAGGGATTGAACCTGCGTCCTCATGGATGCTGGTCAGATTCGTTTCTGCTGAGCCACGACGGGAACTCCTAGGTTCTTTTTTGCCACACCCAAGGCAGGTGGGAGTTCCCACCGGGCCAGGGATTGAACCGGCACCACCACAGCGACCCAAGCCACAGCGGTGACAATGCTAGAGCCTTAACCTGCTAGGCCGCCAGAGAACTCCCTAAGACCCTTGAATCTATCTTTCCAGTTTGCTTTCTGAAAGAGCTGTACATCCACCAGGCATGAATGTGTCCATTTCATTGCAGGGCATACCTCTCCCTGCTGCCCTAGGCATGGACACGCCTACTGAGAGTAAAGTTGGAGCGACCCACATTAACTCCGGGAATTCGGTTAACTCACATGCTGTGAAGCCTGGCTATCCAAGGGCACTTTCTGGATGGATGATCTCAAGCAAATTACTTAACTCCTCTGGATTTCAGTTTTATCACCAATGAAATGGAAATCATAAGAACAATAAGAAATGAATAGACTTAAATTTAGATTTTTTTGTCTAGCTGGCAGGAAGGGAGAAGACTGAAACCAATAAATTCAATGTTTTAGATAGTAACACTAAGATTTTCTTTGCTGTTAAAGAGAGACGTGTGTGTGCTTGGGCTGGGGGAATGATACATTCTTATTCCAAAGAGTCAAGTGATACAAAAAAGAAAGAAATATTAAAAAAAAAAAAAACTTGCACTTCCTGTCGTGGCTCAGTGGTTAACGAATCCGACTAGGAACCATGAGGTTTTGGTTCGATCCCTGGCCTTGTTCAGTGGGTTAAGGATCCCGCATTGCTGTGAGCTGTGGTGTAGGTCGCAGACTTGGCTTGGATCTCGCATTGCTGTGGCTGTGGCATAGGCTGGCAGCAGGTCTCAGGCTCAGCTTGGATCTGGCATTGCTGTGGCTGTGGTGTAGGCCGGCAGCTACAGCTCCGATTAGACCCCTACCCTGGGAACCTCCATATGCTGTGGGTGTGGCCCTAGAATAGACAAAAAGACAAAACAAAACTTCAAGTTTCATTTGCAAATAACGTCAACATTGTGTGACCTCCATCTCGAACGTGTCACAGGCAAAATCAGAAGGATGGATAAAATCTTACCTACATGTTCTTTTGCATGAAATTATAAAATAAAATTGACTTTAATTAAAGCAAAGAAAAAAGGAATTGAAGCAAGATGGAACGAGTGGCTGACTTTTTTTGCCAAGAAAGAGATGAGGTATCTTTAAGAAACTAAATTTGTAAGAAAAGATGATTTAAAATGTTGAGATTAAACAATGTCTTAGAAACTGCTTGTTTCGAATGGAGACACATTGACTCCTTTGCCCTCCCTTTTCTCCCCAGTTTCCAAATGTTTATCAACTAGGAATTTTGAAATGGAAAGAATCGTAGCACTTACATTCGTATAGCTCACTTAGTCCTTTTTTTTCTTTTTCTTTCTTTCTTTTTTTTTTATGGGTTCAGTACTTACTTCTAGCCTTTTTACTGTGGTTTTGCCCTTCCTGAGCTTTTTAAAAAGTTTTGTGATTCATTCTAGGTTGGCTGGATTTCATCGTTAAATTAAGTCCTGGTGGAGACTGTTCCCTGAGTTCTTAAACTTTCAGAACAGCTGATTTCTTGCCTTAATATGTGAAAGACAGTTTGGCTGAGTATCAAGTTCTTGGGTCATACTTTCTTGACCTTGGAATTTCTGACATTGCTCTCCATTCTTTTTTAGCATTGGCTATTTCTGGAGGAGAAGGCCGAGGCCAGCTTAATGTTTTTCTCTCTTGTACGTGACTGGTTTTTCCATTGGATACACCCATTGGAGTCTTTCATTCTTTTTGGAGTTTTACCAGCCTCTCTGAGCATTGGTTGTGTCATGTCACTTTCCTGGGACTTTCTCTACCATGTCATCTGTGGAGTCAAGTCTTTGTCTCAGAAAGTTTTCCATTATTAGATCTTTTAATATTTTGTACATAGTTCTTTTCCAGAATTGTAATTGTTATGTTCTATCTCCTTTGTCTTCCACATCTAGCATCTTTTTTTTTTGTTTGTTTTTTTTGTCTTTTTGCCTTTTCTAGGGCTGCTCCTGCAACATATGGAGGTTCCCAGGCTAGGGGTCTAATTGGAGCTGTAGCCGCCAGCCTACACCACAGCCACAGCAACACGGGATCCGAGCCACACCTGCACCCTACACCACAGCTCACGGCAACGCCGGATCGTTAACCCACTGAGCAAGGGCAGGGACCGAATGCACAACCTCATGGTTCCTAGTCGGATTCGTTAACCACTGCGCCACGACGGGAACTCCAATTTTATCTTTAATATTTTGAGACAACGAAGGACTTTTTTTCTGAATTCTTAGTCTTGCCTTTGTTGATTTTCCTGGGATGATCTGTACCTTCACATAGGGCCCCACACTTAGATTAATGCTCTATCCCTGTCCTGAAATTCCTAATAATTCTTGAACAAGGGGCTCTGCCTTTTCCCGAGGTAGCCCCTCCTGCTGATTATTGCTACAGTGCTCATTCTTATCTGTCTTTTGCCTGTGTTCTTACTCCAGGGTTTTTCCTATTTGAATGAGGCTGAGCGATGTGGTAAAAAACCAATGCGTGGATGATGTTGAGGGGGGAAGGCTGGGGGCCAGGGAGTAGCGGAACAGGTGTACTCATACTCACTTCATCCATTGTCCTTTTACTGATAGTGTTATTTCTTCTACCTTGAGAATATCTTTCTTCAATTTTAAAAGTATTTTAATGTGTCATTTAAAAGTTTCAGGCTCTCATCAGGGTATGGGAGATGATTTGATAACTGGAAAATTATTCACACTATATTAACATTTATAAGCAGTTTATAAAACAGTTATGTGCCCCCGTTTTTGCCTTTTTTTTTTTTTTTTTTTTTTTTTTTGTCTTTTTAGGATCGCACACATGGCATATGGAAGTTCCCAGGCTAGGGGCCCAATGGGAGGTGTAGCTACTGGCTTATGCCACAGCCACAGCTACGTGGGATCCAGGCTGCATTGCGACCTACACCACAGCTCATGGCAAAGCCGGATCCTTAACCCCCTGAGCGAGGCCAGGGATCAAACCCGCGTCCTCATGGATACCAGTCACGTTTGTTAACCACTGAGCCATGACAGGAACTCCTGCTTTTTATAAAAGTATAGCTTGGAGTTCTCTTATGTGGCAATGGGTTAAGGATCTGGCATTGTCACTGTAGTGGCTCAGGATGCTGCTGTGGCGTGGGTTTGATCCGATCCGTTCCCTGGAAACTTCCACTTGCCATAGGTGTGGCCAAAAAAACGGTATGACTTGACTATGCATTAAAAGGTATTAGAAGGAAAGAAATATCAAAATGTTACTTCCCAGATTTGTAAAGTTCATTCCGCTCTTGCCTGCGATGACTGTGGGTCGTGGTGGGAAAGCCGTGGGTCCTTCAGAATACGTCAGTAATAATGAGCACTAAGAATTTGTGAGAAACTGGTCTTTTTAAAAGATTATTTCCATTACTGAGTCTACTCTGCTTTTGGGGATTGAAACAAAAGTCATTTTCATGTTTCTGGCTGATGCTACTAGTTGGTTATCTTTCAGCTTATGATTTTTTTTTTTTTTTGGTCTTTTGTCTTTTTAGGGCTACACCTGCGGCATATGGAGTTTCCCAGGGTAGGGGTCCAATCAGAGCTGTGGCTGCCAGCCTACACCACAGCCATAGCCACAGCCACGCCAGATCCGAGCTGCTTCTGCCACCTACACCACAGCTTACGGCAACGCCGGATCCTTAATCCACTGAGCGAGGCCAGGGATTGAACCCGAAACCTCATGGTTCCTAGTTGGATTCGTTTCTGCTGCTCCAGGACAGGAACTCCCCTTCTGATGAATTTTGAATGGACATCCTTTTATGGATGAGGTGCTTGGAATGGGCTAGACCCATGGAATGATCAGTGCTCTTGAAAAGCAAAAACAAAAACAACACTCTGGTTCAGAGTGCTCCCTGAGTTTTGTGCCGTAAATACCCCTCTCATGCCGATTTCGGACTCCCAGCAAGACATGATTGAACACAGAATTAGAAAGGGCTGTACCGTGGTGGGGTGTTCTGGAATAGTGTCACTGTGGTGGTGGGGTGTTCCAGAATAGTGTCACTGTGGTGGTGGGGTGTTCCAGAATAGTGTCACTGTACAGATACAGTAGGCAGAGTTAACCTGAAGCAAATAGGGCAGAGTGAAAATGTAGGAAAACAATTAGGAAGTGAATGACATTGAAACATTTTTTTACCTCTGTTTATAATTGAAGTGCAGCTTAATATATATGTATATATTTTAATTTCATAATGTTTTATTGATTGCAGTTGATTTTATAATATTGTGCCCATTTCTGCTGTACAACATAGTGATTCAGTTATGCACATACACACCTCCATTCTTTGTTTTTTCTTTTTTTCCCCCTTTTTAAGGCCACACCTGTGGTGTATGGCATCTCCTATCAAATCTGAGATGTAGCTGTGGCCTGCACCACAGCCACAGCAATGCCAGATCTGAGCCGAATCTATGACCTACGCCGCAGCTTGTGGCAACGCCAAATCCTAACTCAGTGAATGAGGCCAGAGATCCACCCTCCATCTTCAGGGCCACTCTGTCGGGTTCTTAACCCTTTGAGCCACAGTGGAAACTCCCCACACATCTGTTCTTTTCAGATTCTTTTCCCATATGGATTATCATAGAATATTGGGTGAAGTTCCCTGGACTATACAGCACGTCCCTGTACTTTAGTTTTTGATGGTGTCTTTATGTAACAACTTATCAGTAAAAATCCTGAAAATTTCACAAGGTTCTCACAAACCTTGTGAGATGGGCTTGGCCAGACAAGTAAAGAAAGTAAAGCTTCCAGACATGGGGGCTGATCTGGCTGGTTCAGGTGCTGTTTTGCTGTAGAATTTTATACTGGTGGTTTCTTATTCTGTGTGATCAGAATGTCAATGGCCCACTTGGGAAAGAGGCCAGTACTCTGTCCCTTATTATATAATTCCTTGGCTCTTGGACTGGGACGGCACCTTGTAAAGCAGCATGTATTCATTCCTGCAGGATCCTCTTCCTACACCCCAGATGATGTTGAGTCTCTGACATTTATTCTTTCATCATCTTTTGTTTGTGCTGGTAGACTACACAGCACGTAAAATTTACCACGTTAACCATTTTTAAGTGTCCGGTCTAGTGGCATTAAGTACATTCTCATGGTTGTGCAGCCAGCGCTGCGTTCATTTCCAGAACTTTTCATCTTCCCAAACTGATGCTCTATATTCATTAAACGATCACACCCATTCCCTCCTCCCAGCCCCTGGCAACCAGTTCTGCTTTCCGTCTCTATGGTGTGCCTATTCGAGATACTTCATGTAAGAGGAATCATACAGCATTTATCCCTTTTTGTCGGGCTGATTCCAAACAGAACAGCGTCTCCAAGTTTGAGCCATGTTGTAGCGTGTGTTGGAGTTTCTTTCTTCTTGGAAGCTAGTATTTCGCTGCACGGGTGGACTACATTTTATTGACCCACTCATCTCTTGGTGGACACGGAGGTTGCTTCCACCTTTTGGCTCTTGTGAATAATGCTGCTATAAATGTGAGTGTATGAACATCTGTTCACATCCTTGCTTTCAGTGTTTTGGCTACAGCCCCAGAAGTAGGCTGACTCGTATGGCCCTTCTATGTTTAACTTTTTGAGGCATCACCATACCATTTTGCACAGCTCATTCATCATTTTTCAACCTGGAAATTAATATGACTTTCTTGTTCACCATGTCCCTTCTCATAAAGATAGTATGTCTTCTTATGAGCTTTATCTTTTGTGATGGTGTCCTTTCAACACACCATGTATTTGAATGCCTAAAGTGTGATGTGACACCCCACATAGAGAGGTAGATAATGCTGTAGCCTAAGGCATAATATGTTAAGGGCCAGAAGTGAAATGCCATATGGTCTGAATGCTCAAATGGGGAGGAACGGGACAAATTTTGTGGAGAATGCGGTTTTTGAGATCATCTTTGATACGAAAAGCAAAATATTGCCAAGTTAGCGATTTGGAGAAGGATGGTTCAGGCAGAAGTAAGGAAAGGAACTTGTTTTGAGGAGAGAGAAAGCGTGGAAAGGTACGTTGGGGTTGTCTTAAGGGACTTGGGATGTCGGGCCAAATAACTCATTCTATTGTGTTAGGTGATGAAGAACTATGGAAGGCCTTTTTTTTTTTTTTTTTTTTTTTTTTTTTTTTAATTGTTATTTCCCCAGTACAATTTTTTTTTCTACTGTACAGCATGGTGACCAGTTACACATACATGTACACCTTCTATTTTCTCCCATTCTCAGGCTCCATCATAAGTGACTAGACATAGTTCCCAGGGCTACACAGCAGGATCTCACTGCTCATCCATTTCAAAGGCAATAGTTTGCATCTGTTAACCCCAAGCTCCCCAGCCACCCCACTTCCTCCCTCTCCCCCTTGGCAACCACAAGTCTATTCTCCTAGGGAAGGCTTTTTGGTAGGAGAATGACACAGTTGTAGTTGAATCAAAAACATTTTAATCTGGGTAGCTGGATGGAGACCATGGGGAGCTGGAGATTATATTTGGAAAAGCCATTTGGCTGTTGAAATAATCTAGTGGAGCGATTTGATGGGGAGATGGAAAGATGGTTCTCTCATTCCCATTTTCCTCCTGTTGATGCCATTTCTATGACCGGAGTTTTGTTCAGTTTTTGTCCATCACTTGTTGACCTTTATTGAAACCATGCTGTTAAATGACATATAATGCCAATGTTGAATATTCTTCAAGGAGCCAATCAAATCATTAAGACGATTAGTTGTGACCCGAGAGAAAATGGGGATGGAACCTGCACCCTGGCACTGCAGAGATGCCACCAATCCCCTTGTGCCGCAGCGGGAACTCGCAGTATTACCAGCTTAAAAACGTGGCCATCCTCATCCGTCACGGTGCGTGGACTCTTCCGGTGAGGCTGACCCAGCTTCCACATTTCAGCGTGACCCTTGAGGGCAGGGATGCTTTCATTCCTGAATTTCCAGAACAGTTCCTGTAAGAAAGAAGTGCCAGTAAATGTTTGTTGAATGAATGAAGTTTCAAGATGCAAAGGTGAGAGTAAGATAGACCTGTGACAAGTTCATAGTCATGCCCTACTGCCATGACTCGTTCCTGAACGGCCCACGTTTACTTGATGGCCTGATGTGGCCCCGACTGTGGCCCTGAGGACAGTGAAGGCTGAGCTGGCTGCAGTGAGTGCCCTTTGAAGGAGCCTCCCTTCCTTGAGAGGAGTGCCTCAGGAGCCCTCTTTCAGAGCTGTGTGTGGTGTCAGGCAGGAGTGCTTGTCCTGACTCTCCAGGTTGCACCAAGTGGACCAGACTCGTGGACATGGACCTCACATCTGGTGGGGAAAAGCACTGGCCTCTCGCAACAGGATCTTCCCAACTTTGGAACTCTAGGTTGGCTGCAAACAATAGGACCCATGGAAATTTGCCAGGACTTTGGGAGTCAGGCTTCTGCGGGTTTCCCAGCATCCTTGTCCCAGCATCCCTGGCCCCGGGGTGGGAGAGAGACCATTTACTCTCGTACCTACTGTGCGATGCGGGACCACTTCCCATTATGTCCCCAGGGAGCGAGCGGGGCTGGTCGCCTGGTGGCTGTTGTGGCTGGTGGAGATGTCCTCGTTAACTGGGAGGAAGGTTTAGGTGGCAGGATGGTCAAGTGCGTGAGCCCATGCCCTTGAAGGGTTTGCAGTAGATTGGGCATTGGTGGCAGGCTTCTTAAGACTGTGGTGGTCAGAAACGAGTACTCCGTTTTTTTTTTTATAATCATGACGTAGTATGAGAAAAGCATTTAAATTATATTAAAGGCCTTTAATTTTTAATACACTCTTCAGTAAATGTTCATTGCCTACCTAGAACATCACTGGCTGTTTTAGTACAAGTTCACAGAGGACACCTGTTCATTTTTTTTTTTTCCACACTTTGGTCATTGTCACAGATAGACAGTAACTGCTTCTGATTATGTGAGAATAATTAAAGATTCTCTTAAGACATCTGGTATTATAATGAGCAGTACAGACAAAGGTGTGAATTAATGATACATCAATTAGCCCGATTATGTAAATTTTAGGAACAGAAATTCCCTAACTAACCCAATGTGATGTTAAAATTAAATACATATTCAATAGAGAGAATATTTACTTCTTGCCATACCTAAGACTTTTCTAGTTGGGCATAGTTGAATTTTTAATTTAAAAACTAGATAAAGTGTTATATATATATATATATATATATATTTTTTTTTTTTTTCATGCCTATGGCACATGGAAGTTCCCAGGCCAGGGATTAAATCTGAGTCACAAAAACAACACCAGATCCTTCACCCACTGAGCCACCAGGGAACTCCTATAATACATATATTTTCAATTTTTATCTTCAGCTCTCCAGAAAATGTTTCAAACACACCTAGTGTATTATTATAGTGTTAGGAACTGTAGCTGAGGTTTGGGGTGTCTGTTAACAGAAGCCTTCTAGGTGATTCTTGTTGAAAAGCTTAATTATTTTTTCTTTTATCATTTAAGTTCTCCAAATTCATTTCTTTCCTAGAATGTCTATATTTAGTGACTAAGATTTGCGGTCGTCTGTCTTTTGCCTGTTCCCACTGTGTCACTCCCTCTGGCCCCTGTCCCTTTGGTTTTCTTGACCCTGTCTGTAATAGCCTTTTTTAGTTTTTCTCTCTTTGAGCTGAGCTACTGAAGCATTGTTGCTTAGCAATGCTCGGTGTCTGCTGTGGTTGTGAGATTAAAGCTGTCTCCACTCCTTTGTTATTTTCTTTCAAAAATATTTTACAATGGTCTTCTTTCTTCAGGGATGTTTTGCCTTGATAGATGAACAATTACTGTGCGAAACTTTTAAAAGGAATCCTCTTCCTGGGTTGGACTTCTGTATCGTCTAAATGCATGGGAGCACTCAGAAAAAGTTCCTTTCTCTTAGGCTATTCTTTCTAGAAGTACTTTCCTTATAAATCAGTGTTTGAGGAGTTCCCGTCGTGGCGCAGTGGTTAACGAATCCGACTAGGAACCATGAGGTTGCGGGTTCGATCCCTGCCCTTGCTCAGTGGGTTAAGGATCCACCGTTGCCGTGAGCTGTGGTGTAGGTCACAGATGCAGCTCGGATCCTGTGTTGCTGTGGCTCTGGCGGAGGCCGGTGGCTACAGCTCCGATTAGACCCCTAGCCTGGGAACCTCCATATGCCGCGGGAGCAGCCCTAGAAAAGGCAAAAAGACAAATAAATAAATGAATGAATAAATGAATGTTTGAAGGAGATCCTACTGCCATGTTTTTTTAAATCATCGTTTTAAAGAAAGTTTTGTTGAGGTACAGTTAATTTTCTAGGCCACGATAAATTTCTGCTGTGCACCCAAATGACCCAGTCATACATAAACACACATCCCTTCTCTCTGATTCCTTTCGCACGTAGATTGTCGCAGAGTTCTCTGCTATCCAGCAGGTTCCCACTGGCCAAGCATTCCGTACACCTCAGTGTGCACATGCCAATCCCACCCCCCCCCCGCCCCCCCGTCCATCCCTTCCACCCCCTTAGGGAACCACAAGTGTTTCAAAGTCTGTAAGTCAGTTTCTGTTCTTCAAATAAGCTCATTTTTTTTTTTAAGATTCCACATACAGGAGATGTCATGCTGTGTTTGCCTTTCATTGTCTGACTTAACTTAGTAGGCACATCTCTAGGTCCGTCCGTGTTGCTACAAATGGCATCATTTCATGCTTTCTTATAGCCGAGTCATACCAAAAAAAAAATTTTTTTTAAAACTGTGTTCATTTTGTACCTTTTTCTCTCTCCCAAACTTGTTTATTTATCTGTGTCTTTACATATGGAGGTTCCCAGGCTAGGGCTTGAATCAGAGCTGCAGCTGCCAGCCCACCCTACAGCCACAGCTACTTGGGATCCGAGCCGCACCTGTAACCTTCGTTACAGCCACACCAGAGCTGAGAGGCAGCTGAGCCACAACGGGAAGGCCTGGCTTTTCTCTGTAGAGCGATCTGTCTGAGGGGTGGTATCATACACTCCAAAGAGATGTACTGTGGACCATGTAGTACGTTCCTATTAAATTTTCTCCTGGTGTTTCTCTGTCAGTGCTTTGTCATCCTTGAGCACAATTTGCAGGGTACTAAAACCTTCACTGAAGCAATTCATAAAAGACGGCTGGTAAGTTACATGGGCGGGGCCCTTTTCTGGGACTCAGTGCCCAGGGGGATATTCTTGAATTATTCAAAACTCTTTGGGTGCAATGTTCAGTAGCAACTGACTCAACTACACCGTCGCCTACCTCTTATTCCCGCTCATGGACAATCATGTCATAAATGGTTCCTCCCAAAGCCTCACCAAAATCCCGCTATATTTCAGTGCTAACCATCTCCTTATCTCCCGGAGTGGAAATCTGTCAAAGACAGAAAGGAGGGGATTGTGGCCTGATTTGTTCTTCCTGAAGCCATTTTAGCTTCTAACCATCGTTGCTTCCTTTCCCAATTCCTCTAATTTATAGCGATTCATTTTGGCAATTTTCCTGGGCAGAGCACTTTACATTCTGGAACTACATAAAATGAATATATCCTCTGCTTTCACTGCCTGCTTATTTTCTAAATGGATTTTCTATTGCTTTGTCATGCTCTATAAATATTCTGCATGGATTTTTGTATTGCACAAAATCTATATATTCATTTAGAGAAGACTGCCCTAGCTACCATGTTGGTTCCTTCTAAACACCAGCAGGGTTATCTCCCCATTTGCCTGTGTCTTTTTTAGTTTTTATTTGATTTACTTAGGGCCACACCCACAGCCTATGGAAGTTCCCGGGCTAGGGACTGAATCTGAGCTGCAGCCGCCAGCCTACACAGCAGCCACAGCAACGTGGGATCCAGTGTGCAATCTACACTGCAGCTCGTGGCAGTGCCGGATCCCAGTATCCAGGGATCGAACCCACAACCTCATGGATACTGCTCGGGTTCACTACCACTAAGCCATGATGGGAACGCCTACCAATGTCTCTTTTAATTTGCCGGTTTGCCACAGTTGATTATCAGCATTGATCAAGATAATTATTAATCACAGCTTAAAACTTGAATAGAGATGAAATCGTTAATGTTGGAATGGTAACCATTTTTTTATCAATGGTCATGATAAATATAGAACTGTAAGGGCTTTCAACTTTGAAACAGCTCTTTTTTGTCAAAGTGCCACTATCCAGCGCACGTATAATAAATCCCCGTTGATGGTCAGGAGTGGAGCCCTATACCGTCGCCCTTTGTCGAATGCCCTGCACAAGCAGCTTGATTACACGACGTGTGTGATATCCACAGCACCCATGGGCGTCTGTGTGATTCATGTCGGTAAAGCAGAAACAGACACTGGAAGCTGAGACTGTCCGCGAGTCAAGGGTTTGAGAGGAGGGATGGTGTGCTCCTTGCCGCATGTTGAGACACACCGAGACACTCCCTTGAACTATCTGAATTCCAGATGCGGGGCTACTGGAATGATGCTTGTATACTTAGGCTCACTTTTCTGTTTTCAAAATAGTGGCAGGAGTTCCCGATGTGGCACAGTGGGTTGATCCGATGTTGTGTCTGTGGCGGCACAGGTTCCATCCTCCGCCCAGGGCAGTGGGTTCAGAGCCGGTGTGGCCGCAGCTGTAGGTTGCCACTGCAGCTCAGAGTTGGTCCCTGACCCACGAACTTCCATGTGCTGTGGGTGTGGCCCGAACACACAAAACCCAAACAACACTGAAACAAAATAAGGACAACTTTAAGACAGGAAATGATGATGGGGTCCTTGGCACATGGGGCTGGGGCTCACATTTTTTGGTTTCTTTTCGCCCAATGTCAGGGTCCAGTGTGCATGGCCGCCTCTGTAGATGGACAGGCTCTTGTCCCCTGACTCGATTCAGGTTTCGCCTTCCCCTGAAGGGCCAGCTCTCCTGCCTGGTAATGACTGGGGGCCTCTGTGGAATTGTCACCTCTTCTGGAGGATGACCGGACAGCTCTTCTGGGTATTCCCCACAGGCACACGTGTCTGCCTTTCCCCAGTGGCCAAGCAAGGGTCCCTGCCATTTGTCCTTGAGAGAGCCTGCTGCTCTGCACCAGGGCATCCATTTCACACTGATGTTTGGACCCGCTCAGAAGAAGAAACAGGTGTTCCTGCTGTGGTGCAGCAGGTTTAAGGATCTGACTGCAGTGGCTGGGGTTGCTGCAGAGGTGTGGGTTGGATCCCCGACCCCGTGCAGTGGCTTAAGGATCCGGTGTTGCCACAGCTGTGGTGTAGGTCACCGTCGTGGCTCAGGTTCAGTTCTTGGCCTGGGAACGTCCATATGCTGCGGTACAGCCCACCTGCCCAAACAAAAGAAGAAAAATCATTTCTAATCTCATCTCCCTCCCAAACCTATTTTGGTATATATACCAGCAGTTGCTATTCCATGCTTATGTATATTTAAGGGTATTAATAAAGCATAGAAGTTTAATTTTTGAACGCCGTTTTGATACCTAGCAGTTATTTTATGATCGATACTATTGTTTCCAGTTATAATAAATTAAGTAGCTAGTTTTCCATGGGTTATTCCATCTCAGAATTTCCAGTTTAAATATGCATGGTGTGTTCAGAGCAGCTCTTTTTCTTTGTGTCTTTCGTTACTTAGGATTTTATTAAGAACTAGCGAGTGTAACTTTCTTTTAAAATATTTTGCTTGGGCTCAAGTGAAATGAGTTTGGGAGTATAACATTTTTTTAAAAGAAAAGATTGTTTATCTGTTGAAAGTTTGGAAAAATTTCCCAGGCTTATTTATTTATGTAGACTTGGGGGAGAGGAAAATTCTGTAATTCTTTTCTGATTTTTTCCCCCCTTTTTTTGGTCTCTTCGTGTTTTCTATAAACAGATGATTACTTTTTTTGGTTTAATTTTTCCTTATTCTCGGCTTGTTTTTGTGGTCTCTGGTCAGCTTCAAAATTCTTTAGATAAAAAGACTTGTTCATTCTTCATGCTTATATTGGTATAGAGGTCGGGACTTTTTTTTTTTTTAGTGGGACTTTGGTAGAACACCATTGCCTTACATTTTCAATGTTAAACATATTCTTTTAACTTAAAATTTGGTTTTTTTTCTTTTCATCCAGTGTCTTACCATGAAACAGAGTATTTGAGCTTGCAAATAATTGCCTGAAGTCTGCTTTGTTCTCTCTTTCCAATGTTAGGCTGTATAACCTGAGAATGTATATACCATGTACATAGAACTTCTGTTATAGGTGGATTTTTGTGTTCTAGCAAAACAGTTATTATTGGAAAACTAGGGTATGATATTTAAAAAGGGTATTTTTACATTTGCCATTTCTTGCTGTCCAGATGCTGTTATTTCTGCCCTTATTAATTGTACTGGATGAGCTTGTATTTCTTTAATTATCAGTTTGTCCCGAGTGGATTATAGTATATGTTAATGCCTTGTAGCTTTTGGCTGCTACCTAAGTGAGCCAGTTGGGAAACAGAGCTGGTGGCACCTACTTTTAGGCTATGAGGAGGGTCACGGAGACCCCAGAAGTGAAGGGTCAGATCAGGGCCTGGCATTCAGCTAAGAGCTCGCTTGGTTTTCCGTTTCGCCTTCTCGAATTTTCCCCAGATTCTCCCGGTGAGACTTGCTTGTAATGCAGGTAAGTGCTCAAGGAATGCACCTGTTATTTAGGCGGAAGCATTTTGTGAGACAATGTAACGATTTGAAAGAAAAGCTTGTGTTTCTCCGCGGTTCCTGAGATAGAAGTAGCCCCGTGCTTTGATGTCTCTTTTCACCAGGCGCCTTGTCCTTTGAGCCAGAGAAGGATCTGGAATGCCTTCGTCAGCCCCGCTCCTCAGCGTGTCCCTTTCGTGCCACGAGGAGCGTGTCTGGTTTTATGTTGTTTCAGGGAAGCAGTGGATTCCATGGGAACCAAGGGTTTGCCTTGGGAGGAGGGGGGAGGAAGTTATCCTCATTCCCCCAGGCTTTCTTTGACTTTGCCAGGAGCGTGTGCCTTTGAGTCTGGGGTCCCTTAAGATCGGCAGTTTCCGCTTTTCTGGGTGGTGGCTCCACCTGCGCTGGGGGAGGGGTCTTTCGTTCTGAGGACTTAAGTAATTCACGCATGTGTCCCACGAATGCACCATCAGCGTTTGTGAAAATTCTGTGCTCTTAGAAGGGAGAAGAAAGGGTTTAAACCAGTATAAAAAAATGCATAGTTTAGAACCATAAAAAAGACAGTACACCATGGGAAAACTGGACAGCTACATGTAAAAGAATCAAATTAGAACATTTTCTCACGCTGTATACAAAAAGACACTCAAAATGGATTAAGGACCTCGGTGTAACACCGGAAACCATAAAACTCCTAGAGGAGAACCCAGGCAGAATGCTCTTTGACATAAATCATAACAATATTTTTTTGGATCCATCTCCTAAGGCAAAAGAAACAAAAGCAAAGATAAACAAACGGAACCTAATTAAATGTAAAAGCTCTTGCACTGCAAAGGAAACCATTGACAAAACGAAAAGACAGCCTACTCCGTGGGAGAAATCGTTCCAATGATAGGACCAATAAGGGGTTACTTTGCAAAAATACACAAACGGTTCATAAACTCAATATCAGAAACCCCAAACAGTCCTGTTACAAAATGAGTTGACATTTTTCCAGAGAAGACATACCGATGTGCAAAGATGCTCAACATCGTTAATCATCAGAGAAATTTACAACAAAACCCAAGGAGATATCCCTGCACACTTGTCAGAACGGCAATCACCAAGAAGAGCCCCAGTCACAAATGTTGGCGAGGATGTGGAGAAAAGGGAACCCTTGTGCCGTGTTGCTGGGAATTTAAATTGGTGCAGCCACTGTGGTCAACAGTTTGGAAGGGCCTCAAAAAACTAAAAGTAGAACCATCACGTGACCCAGCAATTCCACTCCTGGGTATATATCCAAAGAGAATACAAACACTAATTCAGAAATATACGTGCACCCCAGTGTTCCTAGCTGCATCATTTACAGTGGTCAAGATATGGAAGCAGCCTAATGACAGATGAGTGGAGGAGTTCCCTGGTGGCTCAGTGAGTTAAAGATTTGGCATTATCACTGCTGTGTCTTGGGTCGATGCTGTGGCACAGGTTCCATCCCTGGCCCAGGAACGTTTGTGTGTCAGGGGTGCAGCCAGAAAAGAAAAAAACAGCAGAATGAATGGATGAAGAAGATACCATGGCATACTACTTAGCAATAAAAAAGAACAAACATTTGCCATTTGTAGCAACATGAAGGGACCTAGAGATTATTGTACTAAGTGAAGTAAGTCAGACAGAGAAAGACACATCACTTATGTGTGGAATCTAAAAAAATACAACAAACTAGTGAATATAATAAAATAGAAACAGACTCACAGAGCAAACTGGTGGTTACCAGGGGGGAATGGAAGAGGGAGAGGGCGGTCTAGGGGATAGAGGAGGAAGAGGCACAAACTACTCTGCGTGAAATAAATAGGGCAGATGGATATATTGTACAGCAAGGAAATTATTGCCCTTCTTTTGTGATAGCTTTAAATGGAATATAGCCTGTAAAAATACTGAATCCCTATGCTGTACACCTGAAACTAATATTATAAATCAACTCTACATCAATTTTTTAAAAAGATAGGAAAAAAAGGGTAGTAGACTGTAGTCTTTAGAGGTAATAGTTCATTAATCATTTTGATTATTTGATAATTTTTTTTTTTTTCTGTTTGGCATCACTGGCAGCTTCCATGGTGATTAGCCGAGAAGCTTGATTGGCACCACCAGGCTGGAAGAGGTGAGAGAATTGGGAGAGACTGTGATGGCAGCTAAAGTGACTGAGTCGTATGGTCACTGAATTTAGAGAGGGTGGCAGTCTCGAGATGATCAGAAGGGTGGGTGGTGAAGAGCAGCCTGTCTGCGATCCAGTTCGTTCTCTGCCACTTTACTGGCTGGGTGACTGTGGGAAAGTTGACTGTCTTTTATTTGCCTCTGTTACCTCATCTGTAAAAGGGGTCAATAATAGTATCCACCTAACGGTGGTCA
The DNA here is from genome assembly GCF_054392235.1 of Sus scrofa. NCBI lineage: Eukaryota > Metazoa > Chordata > Mammalia > Artiodactyla > Suidae > Sus > Sus scrofa. The sequence goes on from NC_139393.1 coordinate 74,428,089, forward strand.
GGAGGATGAAATGCTTTACTATTTACAAAGCTTCTAGGAGAGCACCTGCTCTGCTCTGGAAAGTCCTATCTAAAAAAAGTGTCAAATTAAAATAATAATCACAGGTGTTTTCCCACATTCTACAAATGAGAAGCTTAACAATCCAGGCAAGTTAATTTTACCATGCAGTCAGACATTTCGAAAAATAGGATTAGGGGAGTTGCAGTTGTGGCGCAGTGGAAACGAATCCGACTAGTATCCATGAGGATGCGGGTTCGATCCCTGGCCTCGCTCAGTGGGTTAAGGATCCGGTGTTGCCTCGAGCTGTGGTGTAGATCTCAGAAAAGGCTTGGATCTGGTGTGGCTGTGGCTGTGGTGGAGGCCAGCAGCTGTTGCTCCGATTTGACCCCCAGCTTGGGAACCTCCATATGCCGAAGGTTTGGCCCTAAAAAAAAAGTTAGGATTAGAACTTGGTGGACAATCTGATGGATGGTGTGTAGACGTCTTTTCCCTCTCAGCAGTCCTTGGCAAAAATGTGCTTGCTATTCATCATCATTCATTGTTTGAATGGATACCAGTGTTTAATTAAATACCTTATTTATTAACCAGGCTGACATTTAAACTCATTTTTTTCACAAGTGATTTCACTTTTTTATTATGTTGTTTTTTTTCCCTTGACATTTCATTATTGTCATTAATACTTAATTCTCGGGGAAGTGTTCCAGAATCCCCTTTACACCTCCGTTGTATTTTATTGTATTGTTTGGTCCTTGATAAAACTGCCTAGTGTATTTCTTGAAAAATATGGAGAGGGAGTTCCCGTCGTGGCGCAGTGGTTAATGAATCCAACTAGGAACCATGAGGTGGCGGGTTCGGTCCCTGGCCTTGCTCAGTGGGTTAAGGATTCTGCGTTGCCGTGAGCTGTGGTGCAGGTTGCAGGTGTGGCTCGGATCCCGTGTTGCTGTGGCTGTGGTGTAGGCCGGTGGCTGCAGCTCCAATTAGATCCCTAGCCTGGGAACCTCCATGTGCCATGAGAGCAGCCCAAGATATGCCAAAAAGACCAAAAGAAAAAAAAAATATATATATATATGGAGAGAATTTCACAGTCTTTTCTTAAATAGTTTAATAGAAATTGCTTTCCTTTTCCCACCCTGAAGGGAAACCCTGTCACTTATGATTCATTGGATTTGGTGAGCTTTCGGAAATGCTTTTCTTTTGTCTTCAGGTTGTGTGAAATAATGCCGTTACTCACTCCATAGCAGGTGCCAGTAGAATGTTCTACGGGATGTAGGTCACATTTAAATGTTGGCATTTATTTCTTAAGTATCGTTTCCAGAGTGTGTGAAACTTGAGCAGAGGATGATAGAGGGGTTAACTTTTTAGTTAAGATTTCCCTATTAGATAACGAGGCTCTTGGTGATATCCTGGCTTAATTGAAGACCAACTTAACAATGCTTTATGGTTTATTCAAGAAAATACTTGGTGCCTTTTTTTTTTTTTTTTTTTTTAAGGGTTGCAGCTGCAGCATATGGAAGTTCTCAGGCTAGGGGTCAAATCGGAGCTGCACCTGCTGGCCTACATCACAACCACAGCAGTGCCAGATCCGAGCCGCATCTGTGACCTATGCTGCAGCTCATGGCAATGCCAGATCCTTAGCCCACTAAGTGAGGCCAAGGATCAAACCCGTATCCTCATGGATACTGGTTGGGTTCTTAACCTGGTAAGCCACAATGGGAATGCCTTCAGAAACATTTGTAGTTCTTAAGTCTTGTCACTTTCTCATGAGGTCCAGGAGGAAAGGTATCTCGAAGGACCTTTGAGATAAATTACCTGCCAAGATGTGGGCTTGACCAAGCCAGAAATTGGCAGCACATCTGCTCACTAAGCCCCAGATTTGCTAACCTCGAGTTTCTAATCTCAGATGGAGCTGGTTAGTGTCAGAGGTAACATCTGCATTCCTCCATGTGTGTAACTGAAGCATATCTTAGAGTGGCCCCAAGCTGGAAGCAACCACCATGGGCTTCACTAGGTGAATCAGTAAACTGTGGTACGTCCAGACAAGGGAATGTTATTTATCGAGGGATGGAAATGAGCCGTCAAGCCATGAAACACATGGAGGTGTACCCACTGTCACCATGTCACCTCTGACTTCTGTGTGGATTACATATAAAGCTGCTTTCCTGAACCTCAGGCTCCTCTGCTCTGCTTACCAGAGCCGAACTTTGGAAAAAGCTTTTGAGAGGAGATAGCCAGGGGCTGGGGAACAGAGCTTGGCTATTACAGAAGAATGGGAGATGAGGACCTTTAGAACATTCCAGAACATTCTATTTCCCCCACCTTCAGCTAGTCACAACATGGACCTCCCAGCGCATCCTGTGTCTTTCACTGGAACTGAAGTTTTGGATTTGCCCGTCAATCCATCTTCTTTCCTCATGTCTCACTGAGTTGCAAAGACTTTTTTTTTTTTTTTTTTTTTTTTTGCCACACCTACAGCACGTGGAAGTTCTCAGGCCAGGGATCAAACCCGTGCCACAGCAGGGACTCAGGCCGATACAGTAATAATACCATCTCCTTAACCCTCTGGTCCCCAGGAGAACTCCCAATTTGTAAAGATTCTTTATTTTCTCTATGGCTGCACCTGGGGATTTGGACGTTCCTGAGCTAGGGAATGAATCAGCTTTGATAATGCTGCAGCTTTGGTAATGCTGGATCCAGTCACCTCTATAGTGACTGAAGCCACTGCAGTCGGAATCTTAACTCACTGCGCCACAGCGGGAACTCCTGTAAAGATTCCTAAGCCCAAAGCATTTACAAAATCTGCCTCCTTTCCCTCTGTTTTCATTGTCACCACCATCCTTCCTTGCACGAGGCTCCTAACTGGCCTGTGTCCTCATCTCACCAGCACTTCCCATTTCTCCTGAAGGCTGTGCAGTTTCACTTTGTTGTAAAAAGCGCAGTGGCTCATTCTGATCCATGCTTGCCGTCAGTATTTCAGGCCGACTGAAACCTGTCTTGACCTTCCTTTTTCCTTTTCTTTTCGCTAGTTCATCGCCTCGGTCATTTGTCTGTTTGCATTATGGCCACAGCTCCCAGCCAGGAGCAGACACTTCCTCACGGGATGCAGGAGGGAGCTCCAGCCGGTGAACCTTTGCATCTGCTCTTAGGTCTACTTCAAAACTTAGCTTTCCCCCAAGCCTCTGGCGACTTCCTCTGCATTCTGTTTCTGTAGCTTTTCAAAGTCACTATTGTCAGAAATATACACATCACTTTCAGCAGATATCTCTGAGCGCCTCTTCTCTACTGCTTGAGAGATAATAGGTCCCATAAAAGCAAACCCGTCTGGTGTCTGGTGCCATGTAGCGCTGAGTGTGGTTGCTGAACCATCACGGCTCCTTGTGAGTGCTTGTGAATGGCTGTGCCCCCAGCTATCGTGACATTTGAATGATAGTGCACTTTAGACAGTCTGTTGTTTTCAAGGCCATTGAAAATAAGTAGATCCACTAACATAGTGCAGCCTCATTATGGGCGAGGCAAGGGTTAGGTGCGTTCCACAGGTACTTGCAGAGGGGGGCCGAAGTCAAAAGGAGCCAGAGAGGAAGGACTTTCTTTAGTGGGTGGATGGGAATGAGGTGTGTTCTGTAGAGTGAGCTTGACAACAGTTAAGAAATGCAGCCTCGGGTTCCAAGATAGTGCTGTTGTGACTGTGGGAATCGTGAGAGGCTGCCAGCTGGCTTCTTATCTTCCAGAAGACCGCCTTTCTCCTTGCATCTTGTGTACCCAGGCTTTTTAATTAGAGGGAAAAAATGGAGCAAAAATTTCATTTTGTGCTCAGAATCCTCAAGAAGTGGACATCATTAAAATGTGACTCAATTGGGGTTTTTGTTTTGTTTCTTTTTCTTTTTTTTCTGGTTGCCTGAGTTTTTTTCCTACTGGAGGAAAAGCACCTTCTCTTCTCAAGACCTTTTACTTTTGCCTCCATTCTACCCATTTTTGTCTGTGCCTTTCTTTTTCCTGGAGGACCTGTGACCAACCCCATCGGTGAAAATGCAAACAAAAGCATCCTTTTTTAGAGCAAGGTTGGAATGCCAGTGAAAAGTTGATGGGAGAAGGAATGCCACTTTTTCTGGCCAAGAGATATTATTGAATGAATCCATCTGGAGGGGGGTGTGTGAAACGTGAGAAACGTGGTTTTTTTTTTTTTTTTTTTCCCTTGGTGAAGTTATCAAGTGAGTGCCTGATTTGAGTCAGGTGGGTTTACTGACCTTGGCTGGTCCTCATTTGGGACCCTGGGAAGCAGAGGTCGGTCTGGTTCTCGGGCTGGCTGGCGCCTGCGTCTGGATCTCCTGAGTGGCTCGTTAAATCCCAGATTTGGGCCCAATCCCCGCCTTTCTGATTCCTCGGGCCTGTGCCTGGAGGGACAATTTGCATTGCTAATGAGCCCTCCGGTGGTGCTGATGCTGTGGGTTTGCGGCCCTATTTTAAGAAGCCCTGGAGCGGGTGGTCGGCTTTCTCTCCGTCTTCCGGCAACGCGCCGCCCTATAGTGGAGCCTGGACTGCCTGGAGTTCTCCCAGCCCCCAGTCTGGGTGGGCTCTCACCCTGGGACAGGAGGAACATGTCACACTCCCCAGGTAACGCAGCCAGACCCCTCCTGCCCCTCTGGACTTGCAGTCTAGTTCACACGCAGTGTGGGAAAAGAGGAGAAAGTCCCTGCAAAGCAAGTGCGATATATACACCAAATAGAAGCCAAACCCCAGGAACAATAAAGTACGTTTTTTCTTTTTTTTTTTTCCTCCTGAAAAAGCAGCCCAGAGAAGGCTTTTTGGAGGAGGTGACGTTGGAGCTGATAAAGACTATGGTAGGGGGAAGACACAGAACAGCAAAAGCACAACGCCCGGAAAATGCAGGCGTGCTGAGCACAGCCCAGTTGGATTAGAAAACAGGGTTTTCTTCCAAGGGAAAAAATCGGGGCAAAAGCCATCGCAATGCCCAGCGGGGAGTTTTCCCATTTATCTTGGTATCGATTAGACGCTGACTTTTTGAGGAGGAAAGGGACGTGTTGAAAACTGGCCTGGAAGTAACCTCTACAACGTAAAAAAATTTCTCCTCTGAGCTTTCCTTGGAGCACTTGGCGGAGATTTGTTAGAGGTATTTACGAGAACCTGTTTCATTCTTTTCCCACTAGGGGTGGAGAGGCAAGACAGTGGAGAAATCCTCTCATCAGGTTCCTGTGGTTCAGTTCTCTTGTCCTAACTCAGCGGGTGACGTGCTAGGAGTTCATGTCCTGGTCCCCTTCTCCCAAATGACGAAACAGGCCTAATAGTCCCTCCTCTGCCTGTTTGAAGCATCTGCTTAATACAAAACAGCTGCAGTGGCTACTTTGGCTCCCAGACTTTTTTTTTTTTTTTTGAAATAAGCAAATCAGTGCACACAGAGAGCTGCTTTCGAATTTTCTCGAAACCCCTCATCAGTGCTGGGAGAGGCCAGCTGTGGCCACTGCTGCCCTGGAGGAGCTTTGGGGCCACCTCCTTCTTTCTGGGGTGTCTCCTCCCGCCCTGGCCTGTGGCTCCCCTGGGGACAGGAGCACAAGGTGGCCCTGTCACTCGGCAGCAAAGCCCCAGTGAACTGTGCTGGTGCAGACAACACATCCGTCACCCTTTGCCCCCGTGGAGTCTCACATGGTCCATCTCTGTCCCCCCAGGATTGGCAAGCGCAGGCTCCCCCACCCTTGGTGGGAAGCGCTCAGGGCTCCAGCAGCTCTCCGACCCGGCCCTGGAGCTTCCTGCCAGTCTATGTCTTGGGCCACTCCTGTAAATGATTGACTTTCTGTGAATTTTTTTTAACCTGGAATTTTTAAGTAGCTTACATTTAAAACTGGAAAGAAAAACTCTTGCCAAGTTTCCTCCACATTAGCCTGTTTTGCTTGATAACTGGCTCCCTTGTTCGCTGTGATTTCATCTTGTTAGATTTCCTGCTCTCAGCTGGTGCGAGGAAGATAGGATCCCACCCTTTAGGGACTGGATCCGAGCCACAGCTGCGACCTGTACCCCCTGTACCCACTTGCAGCTGCGGCAACGCTGGGTCCGTATTTATCCCCAGCTCTGGGCTGGGATCGAACCCGTACCACCTCAGTGACCTGAGCTGCTGTGGTCGGATTCTTAACTCCCTGCCCCACAGCAGGAGCTCCAGAATCCTGTCCTTTTACAAAATGAAAATTTAACAATTGTCTGATAAATTTTTTTCTCTGAATGGGTAAGATGTATATGGTACAAAATTTAAAAGATCCCCAAAAGTGTACAGTGAAAAGCACATTTTGAAGCCTCCTTCCCTCTGTAACCGGATTGGCTGCCACGGTATAGTCAGCTCTCCTACCCATGATTCCTCCGCCTTTCCAGGAATATTCGTGTGTCTCCTCCTAATTGGCGTATCACACCTTTGACTTCTTTGAAGGGTCCAGTTCAGAGGGTTACAGTAAATTTACAGAGTTTTGTGACCGCTCGTTTCAGAAAGTTGGCATCACCTGCAAAAAAAACTCCGTTCCTCAGGCCCTTGGCTGGCAATTCCAGCTGCTCCCCCTCCAACCCCCGCCTGCCCCCTGCAATCACTTGCTCTCTGGATGGGCCTTTTCTGCATAGCTTCATATAAGTAGCATCATTTGCTATGCAGTCTTTTGCATCTGGCTTCTTTAACTTAGCAAAATGTTTTGGGGGTCGATCTCTGTTGTAGCGTGTATCTGTGCTTCATTTCCTTTTATCGATGGATAATAGTGCCGTGTATGGATATACTGCATTTTGTTCATCCATTCACTGAGTGATGGATTATTTGCACTTGTTGGCTCTTTTTAGCTCTGAACATCTCCATACACAGGTCTTTGTGAAGACATGCATTTTCATCTGTCTTGGGGAGATGCCTAAGTATCGAGTCACTAGGAAAACCCAATCGCTGGGTTGTAGGCTAAGTTATTTTTTTAAATGAAGTGTAGGTAATTTACAGTGTCCTGTGAGTTTCACATGTACAGCAAAATGATTCTGCTGTATGTGTAGATAGATACATATATGTATTCTTTTTCAGATTCTTTTCCCTTCTAGGCTATTACAAGATACTTAGTGTAGTTCCCTGTGCTATACAGGAGGTCCTTGCTGGTTGTCTATTCCACATAAAGCAGTGTGTCTGGTTAATCCTAAACTCCTGATTGAAACTTCCCCTTCGGTAATCATGTTTTTTTTTCCTATGTCTATGAGTCTGTTTCTGTAAAGAGGCTTGTTTGTATCATTTTTTTCAGATCCACATATAAATGATATCATACGAGATTTGTCTTTCTCTGGCCGACTTAGTATGATAATCTCTAGGTCCCTCATGTCACTGCAAATGGCACTGTGTCATTCTTTTTTATGGCTGAGTAGTAGTCCACTGTGTATATGCACCACATCTTCTTTCTCCATTCCTCTGTCAATGGGCATTGAGGTCGCTTCCATGTCTTCCTATTGTAAATAGGCTGCTGTGAACATAGGGGTGCATGTATCTTTTTGAGTTATCATTTTCTCTGGATAGATGCCCAGAAGTGGGATTGCTGGATCATAGGGTAACTATATTTAGGTTAAGAAACCTTGATACTGCTATGATTAAATTTTAAGAAACTTCCAAAATAGTCTCCAGAGTCTGCATCTTTTTGTATTCCCACTGTCAATGTATGAGAATTCCACTTTTTTCCCACTCTCAGTAATGCATGTTACCATCCATCGGAGTGGCTGTGAAATACTATCTCATGGTGGATGTAATTTGCATTTCCTAGTAAGGAAAAATGTCAAGCATATTTTATGTGCTTATTAACCACTTATATCTCTTTAGAGATTTAAATTCTTTTTATTATCAGGTTTAAAACCTATGGTAACAGTTAACCTACAAGCCTCTCGCCATCTCAGCTCCTTCCTCTGCCAGTTTTTTCGTTACATTATTTCTACATTGTCAAGAATTATATTCTGCAGTTGTGAGTGATTTTAGCCTTTCTCTTATGGCATAAATGGACTTTAAGTTTACCAATAACTGTTTTTCCTAGTTTTACCACTCTGCTTCTTGCTTTGACGCTTACTCTCTTTTGTTTTTTTAGAGCCTCACCTGTGGCGTATGGAGGTTCCCAGACTAGGGGTTGAATCAGAGCCACAGCTGCCGGCCTACACCACAGCCACGGCAATGCTGAATACAAGCTGCATCTGTGACCTACCCCACAGCTCACGGCAACACCAGATCCTTAACCCACTGAGTGGGGCCAGAGATCGAACCGGCGTCCTTATGGATACTAGTTGAGTTCTTAACCTGCTGAGCCATAATAGGAACTTTTGCTGTTTACTCTCTAAGAGCTTCTCCCCAAAGACCTTGAGTTCTCGACTGTTTAGAATGTTTGAATGAAAGTTCAGCTAGATTTCAAATTCTCTTTCATCTTTTATTTCTTTGAGGACATTTTGGTCATTTAAGCATTGAATGTTGCTGTGGTTAAGTGAACTTTTGTCCCCTTGTATTTTTTTTTTTTAACTTTTTGCCTAGAGGCTCAAATGGTTCGTTCTTAATTTTTGAAGATCAGTTGATGATACAGAAAACATTTTGGTGTTGAGCATTTTAATTATTTCTGGGATGTGATATGTTCATTTATCATGGAGAATATTTATTTTGACATGTTTTCCTGAATTGTTCCTTACATGTTTTTCCTTGTTATTTAGTTTTCTTTCTCTTTCGGGTCACCTGTTCGGGGTGTGTTGCATCACCTCTGATTGTCTTCTGTATTTCTCATTTTTCTGGTTTTGGTCTTCTGCTGGCTCGTCTCCACTTTCCCCTCAAGACTCTCATATTGTCACTCGTGCGTAGTTCCTATCAGCTGTTCCCATTTTGGTGACTGTGAAAGCAGCCCAAACCGACGTAAGACAAGGTACTAAAAACAGAAAAATGACAGAAATTCATCTCTTACAGTCCTGGAGGCTGGAGAATCCGAGAGCAAGGGCCAGTGGATTTGGTGTCTAGCGAGGACCCACTTGCTGGTTCACAGACTGTCATCTTGTGTGTTACGTTTCCCCACGTGTTGGAAGGGACCAGAGAGCTGTCTGGGTCATTCACGAATGCCATTCACGAGGGCTTCACCCTCGCCATCTAATCACCTCCTGAAGACCCCGCCTCCGAATGCCACCACGCTGGGGATGAAGTCAAAGTGTATAAATTTGGGGGGGACACAAACTTTCCCTCTATAGCAGTGATGTTTTTATTCCTTCTTCTGTTTTTTTTTTCACCCTGAGGTCTGCCCTCATGCCTTATGTCCTTCTCATGCTTCTAGGACTCTCATAAATCTGCTTCTGTTTTTGTAGACAGACTCAATTATTTCAGTGTTGCATTAATTTTAATGACAATATGTTTGGGCAACAGTTTCTTGCTTTGGCAGCTCTTTTTCATCTGTCATTCCCATTGTCATTTTTCTCTTCTTGCAGCATCTTTGGAAAGGTCCTTTGTTATTGGGCAAGTTCCTTATGCAGGAGCTATTTGCAGAAGCAGGAAACAGTGCCATAGCCCTTGCCAGTGGGAATTCTTGTGACCCAAGGGTGTGTGTGTGTAACCCTTTCCACGTGTGTTTTTCTCTTGCTTGCTGGGCCTGGCTGCGTTCCTGGCAGAGGTCTCTCTTTTTCATCTTGCCTCCGCAGTGGACTGCTTGCTTCCTGCTAACATGGCTCACCTGTGCTGTTTCTCATTCGGTTCCACCCTTCCTGCTACCTGTGTATCTTTTGCCCTTCTTTTCAGAAAGTCGTTGCTGGGTTTGTGGCTGGATATCGTGCCTCTCTGGGGAGCAAGGCTCTGCAGCCAGGGGCAGAACCTTCTCCTCTGTCTGACCTTCACTGCAGTTGGGCAACTCTGTCTTGCATTTTGTGGTTGGGAGTTACAGGTGTCTTCTAGGGTCCCCTGGGATGGAGTTTGCATTTTTGTGTATGTTCTCCTTATAGCTTTTGGGTGAATTCCAAGAGGAAGTCTTTAAGCTGAGAAACTGACAACTCTAGTTTTTTCTTTTCTCTGCCAGTGAAAAGTGTTCCTTTTTTTTTTTTTTTTGGTCACACCTATGACATATGAAGTGCCAGGGCCACACCCATGGCATATGAAGATTCCCAGGCTAGGGGTCGAATCGGACCTGTAGCTGCCGGTCCACACCACAGCCACGCCAAATCGGAGCCACATCTGCGACCTACACCACAGCTCATGGCAACACCGGATCCTTATCCCACTGAGCGAGGCCAGGGATCGAACCCGCAACCTCATGGTTCCTAGTCGGATTCATGAACCACTGAGCCATGACGGGAACTCCAAAAATGTTGCTGTTTTTGGTTGTACTTTTTATTTCTTTTTAACTAACGCTTCAGATCCATCCAAATAAGAAAGGAGTTGCGGAGTTCCCGTCGTGGCACAGTGGTTAACGAATCCGACTAGGAACCATGAGGTTGCGGGTTCGGTCCCTGCCCTTGCTCAGTGGGTTAACGATCCGGCGTTGCCGTGAGCTGTGGTGTAGGTTGCAGACGCGGCTCGGATCCCACGTTGCTGTGGCTCTGGCGTAGGCCGGTGGCTACAGCTCCGATTCAACCCCTAGCCTGGGAACCTCCATATGCCGTGGGAGCGGCCCAAAGAAATAGCAACAACAACAACAAAGACAAAAAGAAAGGAGTTGCACAGACAGCTCTTCACCTTGAGTCTGGAATGATCCTGTTAATAAGAATGTGCCACTAGGAAAGACATGCTAATCGCCTTTATTTTGACTGTTGCTTAAGAAATTCAGAAGTCAGAGGAAGTTAGGGAGGTAGAGTCAGACTAGAGCACGGGCTGATACTTGTAAATAGGAGGCTTTTAGGTTCGTTAGACCTGTCAGTGTAGGAGGCTGTGTTTCACCACTTCCGTTATCAAGCATCAGTTGCGGATACCCATTCATGACCTGCCAGCGTTCCTTAGATACTCCCGGGACATTCCTTGGATGCTCACAACTCTTGGCTGGATTTATGTTCGAGTTCAGTAGTGTTTTCCATGTACAGCAGCGATCTGTGTGCAAGTACCAAAGCAGAAAGTGTGACGTGCTTTGTTGAAATGTCCAAATCCAGGAGTAGAAATAATACGGGCATGAGGTCATTCAAAGGCTGAAAAAAGATCAAGGACAGTAAGGCACCAAACACCAATCATTAGCTCAATGTAATTTTCATTTATTTTTTAAACGTTTATTTGTTAATAATTTCATATGAAATTTAATCTTGAATATTTTATATAGACTTGTGAAATCATAGATGGGATTTTAATTTTTTAAATTAAAATGTGGTTCATTTACAGTGTTGTGCCCATTTCTGCTGTACAGCAAAGACAGTTTAATTTTTAAATGCCAAGGTGCTAAAAATTACAATTTTCATCTGGGGATCTTGGGCCGGAGTGGAGAGAAAGGGTTCCATTTAGAAGGTGAGGCCCTTGCTCTTTGCTCAGGTAGGATAAAGAGAAAAGTGTGTTTGGAGGTGGGGGCTAGCAGCTTGGTGGTGGGGTGACAGAGAGAATAAGCCCCTGCCTCCTTGCCGTTAGCTCCCAGGATGGGCATCGGGGCATCGGCCAGACAGACTGGTCTCTGACTCAGAGCAACAAGAGGCTGAGTGGTCAGGCCCAGCATCCCTGATGGAGAGCAAGGAACAGAAGGCGGGGGTAGATCCGGGGAGGGAGGCTTCCGGAGGGGCGGAGGGATGAGAGTGCAAGGAAAGCAAACCAGACCGAAGTCCTAGTTGTCTCTGAAAGTTGCGTGTAGGTTGAACCATGAGACAATGAAGAGAAACATGTAGGCGAGTCGTTTTGCCTTAAACGCGATGATGTCATCATCAATCAGATCGGTTTTCTTTTACTGTTTCCTTCGGGCTTGTGGACGCTTCCTGGCCAGGGTTGGATTGAAGCCACAGCCACCCAGATCTGAGCCGTGTCTGTGACCTACACCCCAGCTCACAGCAACACGGGATCCTTAAACCATGGAGGGAGGCCAGGGAACAAACCCGCGTCCTCCTGGATCCTAGTGTAGGGTTCCTAGTGAGCCACAGTGGGAAGTCCTCTTAATGAGGTCTCTACCACCCGCATGTGACTCATGGATCTGTTTCTCCCTTCAGTGTAAAGCGTTGCAGATGAGCAAAGTCTAGTCGTGTCTCTTAAGACCTTGGTGAATTCAGCAAAGGAGAGTCACATACCCACACAGATTGGAATGAGGCTCTTTTAAAAAAGGCTCATTTGGGGAGGAAATGAGCACGGGGCTGGTAGACGTGTGAAGTCACCGTTGGCCGTGCACAGAGGATGGAGCCCTGCTCAAAAGGCTGGTCCTTCACCAGCGTGGCCTTGCCAAGACATGAATACTCATCTCAGACAGACGTGGGTGGAAAGTGGGTGGCGAAAGTGAGGGTGGGAGGGCCGAGGAGGAAACGCTGTCTCCCGGCTGGTGGTCAGACCGTCGCCCTGTCCAGCCAGAGGGCGTCTTTTGAGGACAGACCCCCGCTTGTGGGGGTGACGCCATAGCTGGCCATTTGCTGACCTCAGGGCCAGCCCCCCTTGTCACAGGGAGAACATGAGAGGGTCTCAGGGAGAGGAAGGGAGGGGTTTCCATGTGAGATTTAGTGGGATGCTTCAGAGAGCCTGACTCCCTCTTGAGGAGAAGGGAGAGCCTGGGGCGAGAAGAACCGATGAAAGATGCTTTACAGTCTGGGCCATCTGCCTGAGGCAGAGAGCGGAGAGGTGACTAACTTTCAAATGTGTCAGACCCAGCCCTGAGGTCTGTACCTCACACCACCGGTGACCCCTGGGCGCCCCTTCTGTGACTTTCTTTGCGCCTAAGACCAAGGGGCCTTCTTTTCTCTGTCCTTCTCCACCGTCTCCAGTGCCCCTTGTGTGAATTTGCTGGGGTGGGGGTCTTCACGGAGATGTATTTGCTCACAGTTGGGGAGGCTGCAAGTTTAGATCAAGATGCTGGCAGATTGGCGTCTCCTGTGTCTCTCTTGGGCTTACGGATGGCCGCCTTCTCCCTGCTGGTGGCAGGTTGGTGTCTCCTGTGTTTCTCTTGGGCTTACGGATGGCCGCCTTCTCCCTGCTCCTCCCGTGGCCTTTCCTCTGTGTATCCCTGTGTCCAGGTTTCGTCTCCTCTTTGGGTCCAAATTTGCCTTTTTTTTTTTTTTTTTTTGGACCATGGCATGCAGAAATTCCCGGGGCCAGGGATCGAACCTGCCTCACAGGAGCAGCCCAAGCAGCTGTGATGACAATGCCAGATCCTTAACCTGCTGGTCCATAGGAGACCTCCATAATTTCCTCCTCTTGTAAGGACACCAGTCAGATGGGATGCTGGGCTTTTCTAATGGCTTTATTTTAACGTAGTCACCTCTTTTGAGGTGGTCTCTCCAAACACAGTCACATCCTGAGAGGTCCTTGGGGTTAGTTCAGTGGAAGTGTGGCAGGGGGAAGGGGACACAGTTGGGTCCACACCCACCCGCATGACTGGGCGTGTTTGTGCTTTTTCAGGGCCGCCTTCTCCCCACCTGTCTTCCTGGCTTTGACTTCCACCATGAGATGCACTCTGAACCCAGAGCCCCAGTCCAGCCCCACCTCTCCCCACAGCTCACTGGATAGCCCTCTATCACTCTCCACAGTGTCCCCAGTCCAACTCACTCCATCCCTCCCACTTCCTCCCATCTGCCCCGCTGTGAAACTTTCTGGCCATTGTTAACTTTAATCTCCTTCTCAGTCGCTAACCATTGACAACACCAGGTTAATTTTTCCATGAAAGTAGGTTTTATAGCCTCATCTTTTTATTTCCCTTGTCGCTGTTCAAGTTACCCCTCAAGCATGAACTGGTGGAATAGCTTGGGAACTGGACTCCCCCTACCTTCTCCATCCTGTCTCCTTTTCCAGCCCATTAGCATATATTCTCTTCATTTTGCTAAAATTTTCCTTTTGTTGTCATTATTATTATTATTATTATTTGTCTTTTCTAGGGCTACACCCACGGCATATGGAGGTTCCCAGGCTAGGGGTCTAATCAGAGCTGTAGCCACCGGCCTACATCAGAGCCACAGCAACGCGGGATCCGAGCCGCGTCTTCGACCCACACCACAGCTCACGGCAACGCCGGATCCTTAACCCACTGAGCAAGGCCAGGGATCGAACCCGCAACCTCATGGTTCCTAGTCAGATTTGTTAACCACTGCGCCACAACGGGAACTCCTGTTGTCATTATTCTTATGCAGGGACTCCCTACTGCCTACAGGGAAAGACCACATTTCCCAAACGGTCCCTTGTGGTCTGATTCTAACCTAGTTCCCCAGTGCATCTCTGACCGACCCTGCAGTGTTGATTTACACTCATCTTCCTATATGCCACCTGACGTCTGCCCCGTAGCTTTGTTGGTGCCATTTTGCTTCCCTGAACTTCCTTCTCTTTGTGTGTTTCTGGCTCCAGGTAGTACCTGACATTTGAGACTCAACTGAATCTATTCCTACCTTCTCCATGGTGGAAGCTCTTCCATTTTTTTTTCTTTTTTTTTTTTTTAGCAGTTGTACCTCACATTTCATCCTTGTGCTTTTGAAGCACTTAATAGACGACCAGTACTTAGAGTGGCTTGTTATGCAGCTGTTATGCATAATCCATTTTTGAGGCAGCCATTACTGAACTCTGCCCGGGGCCAGGCGTTGTGCCTTTGTAGGTGCTGGGATGCACAGAAGAATAAAGATTTGGTTCCTGCTTTAGGGTGATTGCGATGTCATGGGCGAGGGAAACGGGTGATTGCGATGTCATACATGGGGGCTGGACCCAGGCTCATGCGCACAGAGGGGGCAGCGGTATCTAAGCTCTGTCTGGTTGTCAGGACGTGACACGTGAACAGAGCCCTAAAGCCACGCCTGGAGTTTCTGAGTTTCTAGGTAGAAAAAGAATCCGAACACTGAGCCACAGGGAGGACACACGTGAAGCCCTGAAGGGAGACAGAGGCAGGAGGAGGAGACGGAGAAGTTGGGGTGGCGGGGGTGGGGTTCGTGAAAGCAAAGAGAGCTATTTCTAGAGGAAAGATTGATTGTGCTTTATTTCATGCAACAAAATAACATTGTTGGAAAGGGGGAACTGGGGGAGGGAGTGGCAGGAAAGAAGTTAATTAGGTAAATCGTCATGGAATTGACAAAGGACCCTAAGCTGCCTGTGTTGGGGTGTGTGTTTAGTTTCCTCAACCAGGTTATAAACGTGAGAGCCACAATGTATGTTTTATCTAGTTATGTGGATCATATGCCCATTGCTAGTCTGTTCCCGGAATCAGACAAGGTAGCTAATGGATGCTAATGATACGGAGCAGGCACTGCTCATTATCTCCCCAGCAGACTGGAAACTGGGGGAAAAGTGGTGCCTGGTTCATCATCAACCCTGAATAATATGCTGAACACCACTGAATCTCTCGTATGAATAATTAAGAGCTGACTGTAAAGCTAGAAGAGGATAAACTATGGAAAAGTATGCAGACTAAAATATGCACACATATTTGTATGCCTTGCACGGATGGCTAAAGGTGACATTGTTTGTGAATGATGGGAGCCTCACCTTGTGTGATCGCTGCGCAGCGGCCGGGGTCGGGGTCGGGGGGCCCTCGGGTGCTTTGGGAAAATGGACACATGTTTTTGAGGACAGAAAAGGACAGATGTTACCAAGCTGGCTTCCGTGCGTCTCCCCTTCTGATGTGTTCTTTCTCTCTGCTTCTTGCAGATAATCTATAATCTGCTTTCATCATGGGAGAAATAGAGCAGAGGCCAACTCCAGGATCGAGACTGGGGGCCCCAGAGAATTCGGGGATCAGTACCTTGGAACATGGACAGAAGCCGCCCCCGACGCCTTCAGGAAAACTCATGTCCATCAAAATCCAGATGCTGGATGACACCCAGGAGGCTTTTGAAGTTCCAGTAAGTTGGGGAGGGGGGTGTATCTGTGAACTCGTGCGGAGGCAGCCTTTGGGGAGGTTCATTTCTTTCTTGTGTTTCGGTGACTGCAGTGGCAGGATGGGGTCTGTGTCTTCAGCACCTCCCTCCTGACACTCAGCCAGAAAAGCCCACGCTGGTGCTGAGCTGATTTTTTGATTTATGCGTGAAGCGCGTGTAGTGATATCAGTGGGCGTCGCTTTCATTTTAGTCCGACTTTCCGTGTATATGTTTGTGTATATGCCTGTGTATGCGTGACTTCTGTATTTGGATTGGAGGGAATTGTGGGCTTAGGGCTGGATCTCAGGTGAATTCACTCATTGCAAGCAATTCCTCAGCATTGATGCGTGTGTGTGCAACTCCACTTCTCTAGGTTACTGGCAAGAAAAATCCTGAGAAAACCACGAAAGAGCTGTGTGGCTGTTGTCTTGTTGCGAGGTCTGGGAGCTGGGGAGTGGCAGGCTGGGATTCACACGTTGAAAAGTCTGCAGTATACGCATATACACTTCCTTGCTCTGCCAACCCCAAAGCCCTAGAAACTGTCGCCCCAGGAACCATGCTTGTGGGTGGCAGGTGGGGGTGGGGTGTAGTCAAGGCCCGATCCCAGCCTACAGCATGGAAGCCCTAGAATTGAAGAGGCCTGGGGAGAAGGGGAGGAGAGAAGGGGTGTCCAGGAGCTGGCAGAGAAGAAGCAACAGTGGCCTTGGCCTCGACATCAGCTGGAGCTCTGCACCCCCTGGTTCTGCTATTTTTCCCTCAGAGTCCCTGCCTCCTGGCCTCCGGGCCTCCCTCATCCTTCTCCCCAGCCTCCTCCCCGAAATCCAACTGCTGTAGAGGTTGGGGACCCACCACCAGTTGTGTGGATGGAAGATGTGTTCCCATGGCAGCCAAGCCCAGACGTGTGTGTCCAGCCTTCTAGAACTGTGCACTGTGTCTTCCAAGACGTCTGAGCCATCGATGCACAGCACACTGGCTTTTTTCTGTGTTCTGTCTCGGGTACTAAGCATCGCTTATATTGGGGGGTGGCTTGGGGGAGGGGGAATAACTCTGAAATTCCGAACAGCCGAATCATAAACAAACTCTGGAACCTAACCTGTTGTTAAAGTGGAGACGAGCCGTCTATCATTCCTGTTGGCGAGAGCGGCTGAAACTTAACCGTCGGCATTAACTGTCTGTAACCCATCATTTTTCATCATTGAGGTGATATGATGCCCTAAATCTTGCTCATTTCAAAGACGATTGTTCAGAGAGTGTGAATTACTATTAAGCGTCTCAGGGAAGATAAACCTCAGAATAGCTCTGTTGAAACCTGCCAATTTATTGCACCGTGCCGACCACTTCTGTATCTTTCTAATTTTCTCGTTGTGGAATTCCTCCCGCTCAAGGACTTGGGGGCTTCTGGGTATGCTGGGCGACAAAGCCACTGCTCACCTGCTGAAACTGTAACAATAAGTTGAGGGGTGCCTCTGCCAGCCTATTAGAATCAGGCCTTCTGGAAACGTGTCCCCCCACTTCCCCTCCCAGTTTTGTCTCCTCCTGGCCAGACTGGTTTGGTGAGGTTATTTTGTTTCAGTGTTTTCCTCTTTGGTACCAGTAAGGACTTCTGAACCCAAGTCACTAAGCAACACGTTCTGTTAAATGGTGTTGGGTGGTTGGGGCTGAGGTGCCACCCAGTGCTGCTGTTGTGTGTCTGAACTACAAAGTGCTGTACTGGAGTCACTTGCAGTTCATGTTGGTCTGAACCAAAGTATGTTGAAACTCCATTCCTAGCTACTGTTTAGCTAGGACCTATGTAGGAACTCCCAAGAAGTAGGAATAGAAGCGTGTTTGCATCTTTTAAAAGGATTTTCCTTGATAGTTTCTGATGTCTGTGCTTTGCATTTGTAACTCGTATGCCTGAAGGAGCCTATCTCCCTTCCCCCTTATAAACTCTTATTCACCCTTAGAGACCCTACCTGTTTTACCCAGATGCTAACTAACTCCTTGAGGCAGTGGCTGGGGCTTTTTCTTCCCTCCTTCAGACCTCTTGGCTTATAGATCTGTCAGGGTAGAGCTGGACCATATAGGTTTAAATCCCAGTTTCTCCTATCCGATCACCTTAGGCAAGGTACTTAATCTCCCTGTATTTCTGTTTTGTCCTCTGTAAAATGAGACGAATCATAAACTACTCATTTTATGAGAATAAAAGAGTTGATACAAAGAAAGAATTTGGAACAGCTTTTGGCACATAATTTTTTTTTGGCCATGTAGCAGCTTGATGTGGAATCTTGGTTACCAGGCCAGGGATTGAACCTGGGCCACAGTAGTGAAAATACCAAGTCCTACAACTAGACCACCAGGGAACTCCCCTTGGCACATAATCCGTTGTGCATTTGCCACTTTACTGCTGGCTTCTCGGGGCTGGGACCTTGCCTTGCTGTCTCGCCCCCAGCACTTAGCATGTAGTAGATGCTCATTAAGTGTTTGCTGACAGAATATTAGAATGCATGTATCTTGCAAGTAGAATTAATGTTACTGACTTGCCTCATCCATTCATATTTAATTTTTTATTTTTCAAGTGGGGTCAGAATGTTCCTTCGCAACTCCTGGGCAACAGATGTTTTCCATAACTGCCTGTGGAAAGGCAACTATCAGCATTTTTTATTGACTAAGCCGATCCTAAATTGCTACCTTGTGCTCTTTGGAGAACACAGAAGCGGCCAGGCCTCCGCACAGCTGGGAGGCATCAGGCTGGCCGGTGGTGACTCAGCCCCGGGGCTCAGGACTGGAGCGGGGGTGGGGACATAGGATTGCGAGAGACCCAGCTCCCCTTAACCACTTGAAACCTTGCTCCAGAACGTTTCTGCAGCAGATTCATCAAGGCCAAGTGTCTGAGCCTGGACGTGGGTCCCTTGCCCACACATCCTTGGATTGGGCGGCCCATAAGGATGAATTCTCATTGCTGATTCTCACTGCCCGCCACACAGATGAGCAGGCACTTGGCCAGAAGTCCTTAGAGCTTCCCTTGGGGAACATTTTTTCCATGGACCGTGTCTTTCCTTGGGGGACTGAGTTTCTTGATCTTGTCCTGATCCTCGTGTTTTAGAGGATGGATGACGGCAAAGTCGTCCATTTAATAATTTTTTTTTTCTTTAGGGCCACACCAGTTGCATATGGAGGTTGCCAGGCTAGGGATCCCGGAAACGCCAGATCCTTAACCCACTGAGCAAAGCCAGGGATCACACCCACATCCTCATGGATACTAGTCGGGTTCATTACCGCTGAGCCACAATAGGAACTCCAAGTTGTCTTTTTAAATGCGTATTCCCCACTTTCCACACAGTTAAGCAAACCGGCCTTCGTCATTATTTATAACCTCCAATGAAGTTTTATTGAATCCTTGAAAAGGCTTGAGCAATGAGCGTCTTGACTTTTCAAACCCATAGCTCGGTCCACCATCACCTTTGCTCTTGAACTTGGACCATCCCTTGAGGTATTTTCTCTCTGGCGTTGAAAGTTCAAAAAGCAATATCTAAATTCTCACCTGGCCTTTGTGTCATCTTCACGTGGAAAATGCTGTGCCAACAAGCCCCATGCTGTGGTTTTGATAGATGCAGTTTTCCCTTCCAACCAGAGGTTGTAAAACCGTGAGTCCTGCAGATCTGAAAGGGTTAACGGACTCCCCCCGCCCCCCCCGCCCCCGCTGTAGCTCCCCAGTTTCCTGAGAAGGTTTTAAGTGTCCTGTCCTCCTGACCCTGCTGGTAAACAAACACTCTTCCCTCCTAAGAGTTGTAGAAAGAGGCAGATGGTTTCTTTGCAAGCGTTGATCCAGTTTCTGCGTTGTCATTAGCGAGGCCCCCCTGGGAAGAGCAGAGGACCTGAGACCGAGCCGTCTTGTGCTCCCCTGCCCTGGTGAGGACGCAGGGGAAAGGTGCTCACAGGTGAGGAGAAGGTGCCTGGCACTGGTTGAGGAGCCAGCAGGAGGGTCGTGGCGCCACTGGGCGCCGAGCCCTGCTTCCCCGTGTCCGCCACAGCCATCCCGGCAAGTTGTCCTCATGCCCTTCTTGGGTTGGTGCCTCGTCATCGCTTTTCCCAGAAGCCTTTACAGCTCCCGGCTGCCTGAAGATCCCGAGCAGGTTTCTTAGTTTACCCTCTCCTGCCATCCTGGACGGTTCCTCCTCTGCGTTCGCATCTCATGCCCCAAAACTCTCTGGCTTGTTGACATGCCTATTTTTTGCCTCCCCCCCGCCCCCGGCAGGTAGAATGGGCACTCAGTGGGGCCACGGCCTCTTTTGTTCTCATTCGTCATCAGATTCTACACCTGGACCCAGCAGGTGCCGTCACCTGTGACCGACCGCCCCCACATGTTCAGTCCTTTGCCTCTTTGAAACGTTGAAAGGTGCTTGGTGCTGTCCCTTCTTGAAGGGGCAGGCACCCATGGGGAGGGACCGCTTTATCACACTGGCACAGTGTTAGGAGGCACTGGGCTTGGACTCCAGCCCTCATGAGCCCAGCATTGTCCACCTTCCCTTCGCTGAGCTGCTGCCCCTTAGGGGCTCAGTGGGTCCCTGTGTTGCCCCATTGATCTTTTCTTTCTTTCTTCTTCTTTTGGTCTTTTGTCTTTTTAGGGCCACACCTGCGGCATATGGAAGTTCCCAGGCTAAGGGTCTAATCAGAGCTGCAGCCGCTGGCCTACACCACAGCCACAGCAACGTGGGGTCCGAGCCACGTCTGCGACCTACACCACAGGTCACGGCAACGCCGGATCCTTAGCCCACTGAGTGAGGCCCAGGATCGAATCTGCCACCTCATGGTTCCTAGTCGGGTTCATTAACCACTGAGCCACTATGGGAACTCCCCACTGATCTTTTCAAACTGGCTTTCAAGCCACCCAGACGTAAGGTGCCACTCCATCACCTCCAGGCTGCTCTGGGATTTTTCCCATTTCTTAACACCACCTAACCTCCACGACAAACTTATCAAGACCCCACCAACCATCCATCCTCCCTTGCTGGAGGCGCTCTCTGAGTTCCCCTTGTCTGTACCTCTAATTAGACCTTGAATCATAGGCTCTAATCTCTCCTCTCTCCCTAATTGGTTCCCTTATAACCCTGCTGAGATTCAGTTTGCCTATCTGCAAAATGGTCCAGATGACATGACAGGCTTCTGCCCCCCCTTCTCTTTTTGGAAGTTGGGACCCTGTGTTGATGGATCTTTGTTGATGCATCGTCTTTTCATGACTGCATTTACTCAGGCAGATGGTAAACTCTTTCAGAGAAGAGGTTTTTGATCTTAAAAAATGCCAAAAGCCCCAAAAGTCTAATCAGACATAGTAACTACTAACTACATAACTAGTAAGTGCTCAGACAAATTTGGGGTGGAGGAATAAGCGTCTGGTATGATACACTGCTTATGGTAAATCTCACCAAACTAAATTGTGCCAGACGATCTGCCACTTGCCAATCAGAGCTAGAAGATGGAAAGAAATTACATATTTTCTAGACAACACATTATTAGCAAGAAATAAACAAGTTTGTTGAAAACAGACATCTACAATTTTCAAGAAAAAGAATTCGCTTGCATGTCATAATAAAAGACTGCAAAATTGTTTTACTGAGTGCAGATATCTCTGCGACCTAATTAGGAATCTTGCACGGTCAGTCCACACATGATAGCACATAATTTCACTTTCTCACCTTTTGGAATAAAGCAGCTGTTTAATTTCTTTGTCATCAAAACCTGGGCTTGACACCAATCAAGGGCTTATTCCTCCAAGTGCTGGGTGGGTCTACAAAAGGGCTTAAATGGTTGGAGAATTAAAAACTTGTCTTCATAAGCTTGTGCTCAGAAGAAAGGGTGTAGTAGGCGTTGGACTTTTTAAAAGCCCTTCTGTCCTTCTGGGGAGCCTCAGTTTATGGCTGAAAAGCAGAGGCTGATGGCTTGGAGCTGGGCTGGGGCTCACCCACAGCAGCTGTGTCTTCCGAAAAGCACGGTCCGTTCCTCCGTCTTTGTCTCATTTGAATGATTCTGTTTCCCTTTTTAATTGCCGTTTCAGCCAACTTAGAGAGAAGATCACTTTTTGGATAAGCCACTAAATATCTTTCTTTTGCTTTGGCTTTGGCTCTCCCTCCCTAAAGAGGCAGAATGTACATTTAACCAGAGATCGTGGGGTCGGGGGCAGGGGGAATAAATATCTTCCTTTTTTATAAGTGTTCTGTTTCTCACTCCCCTGGAAATCGCAAGTTCCTGGCAGTGGGTGCGTTCCCTGTGGCTGGTTGGGTCCTGTGATCTTAGAAGGCAGGTTTGAGTTCAAGGCTCCTTTATTTTCTTTTTCATTGTTTGCATGAAATGCACATAAGATGGGGGCGGTGATACCGACGCCTAAATAAAAATTAATCGACCCTTGAAAACCAGACGGGAGATGCGTGTGCCCAACGCTGTAGTAACTGCCTCCTAAGCAGCTGTAGTTTGAACCAGAACGAGGGGAAGGAATTTCACAAGTTCACTCAGCTTTTTAAAAATAAGCCAGTATTTCTTCCCCCTTATCAGTGTTGCTTTTGGCTCTTTTGATTCGTAGTTTCTGAAATAGTATTTATGTCCACTCAGCTCTCCATAGTCCTTTCTGTGTTTTGTTTAACTTGAATGATAAATGGTCCGTCTGGGTCTGGTCTCAGGAGGTTAAATTTAAAGGCTATTTTAATAGATAAAATTTTTTTTCCATAAATCATTTCAGCGGAATGCTGTGAGCCTCCCTTTCGGGTTCCTTGGAAGCCAAGAGGAGAACTTGAACGTTGGCCCCAGCGTCTGTGCGCCCCGTTCAACTTCAGTGTAGACCCTTGATCAAAGTCACGTCTGGAGCACTGACGTGATGGCAGGAATTCTCCAACAGCTGTTTGCTATTTTCTCCCTGAAAAGAGGCCCTCCGTAGAAACTAATAAATAACAAAGAATACGCTGTAATTGAGAATGTCTGTATCAGACACTAAATGGGCCAATATTCTTTGGAAACGTAGGGAGTTGGAGAAGCTGCTTTCCTCCCTCCCTCTTTGGAGTGGAGGAAATAAATTGTCTTGATGGTAAGAAACCGTGGTTCAAGGGGTGGGGGGGATCCAGGGCCAGGGATTGGGGCTTCATGGCTTCCTAGCTGCGTGGCTCTGGGTGACCAGATGACCGTTTTCAGCCTGTCGCCTCGCCTGCGAATCTGGGCAGCACGTCCTTGAGGGGGTGGAGGTGAAGCCCAGGTGAAATACCTTTTGTGAAAACACCGTGCAGAAGAATCCTGGCTTCAGATTGGATTCTCATACGAGCCAGTCT
Organism: Sus scrofa; assembly: GCF_054392235.1. Taxonomy (NCBI): domain Eukaryota; kingdom Metazoa; phylum Chordata; class Mammalia; order Artiodactyla; family Suidae; genus Sus; species Sus scrofa. The sequence goes on from NC_139393.1 coordinate 74,451,326, forward strand.
GTTTTTTTCTTCCTTTCATGCTCATCTCTGCTTTCCTTCTTGTTCATAAACAGCATCCAGACTGTGCTTTCATTGTAGAGCATTCAGGTAGGCGAAAAGGAACAAAAGAAAGCATATGAAATCACTTGGAGGAAAAAAAAAAGAAAAAGCATGCTTGTGTCAGGTGGTATTAATTCCTCTCCTCCCCCTCCCCCGTGCCCTGGCTTTCTGGTTAGTCTCTCGCTCAAGTCTTTCCTGAAATAGAGATGCGTGTCCTGGGGGGCTTTCCAAAGTCTCTTAAGAACGAAGGGCCACTTGGACAGACGCGAGGAAGTCTCAGATGTCTCAACTTGTGTCAAGCACCATTGCTTCTCTTTGGTTGCACGTATCTGTAGCTTCTCTGAGCACCCGTTCTGGGAGCTCCACCGTTGAGTGGGGGCTGTGCTTGTAGCTTAAACGTTTTCTGTGCATCTTGGCTTCACCGAATTGTTGGTCTCTTCCATTTACTTAGCCCAAAGCCTCTCCTTTTCCCCAGAGCCAGGGGGTACCTGGGAGAACCTCGCATCCCTCTGGCACAGGTGGTGATGTAGGGTGTCAAGGTGGAGGGAGGGGTTCAGGAGCCCATAGGGCAGGTCTTTGCCGTGCAGGCTCTGGGCTCCTTTGAAAGGAGTGCTTAGCTGGCTTGATGCCCCTGTGTTTGAGTGTTAATAGGAAACGTACTTACAGTCGGACTGATTTTTAAAATATCCGCTGTTGTATTTTTTAGGATTCACTTATTTGCTCTCTCTCATCAGTTTGAACATAAGAGTTGGACATAATGGTTTCACCATCTGAAAAAGATAGTGGAATGATTTGATCAGTGTGGCCTTTGTAGAGAAAATGATTGTGTGAAAGCCATTCTAAGAGTCGAAGACAATAGCCGTGAGCGAGAGTGTTGTGGGTTTCTTTTTCCTCATTTATATAAACAGGAAGCTAGACTTGATAGGCACAGTGGAATTCGGGGGCACTGGTGTTTTTTCATGGCCTGTAGCCTTGGAAACATGCTATGTGTCCCCACCAGGGTTTGTGGACACGTACAGCAAGGTGCTGCTGATAAGGACAGGAACAAGAATCATGGCCACCTTTTTAAAAATCCCTTGCTGGGCACCAGACATTGTGCTAAATCCTTACTTAGAATTCTCCTGTGACAGCTGATCAGTGACTCTGTGAAGTAGGCGTGAATGACCCCGCTGAGGCATAGAGGGCAGAGAGGGGGCTTGATCTAGGTCATAGAGCTGGGGACAGGGACCCAGGTCCTGGCCTAGCACCTCCCTGTACTTAAACCCTGCTCTTCCGATGCCCTTAGATGGTCCATGGCCATCGGGAGCCCTTAGAGAGGACAACCTAGTTGTGTTGGTCCTTGAGACAGATGCCCGTGACAGGTGCTCTTAAGTGGGTAGGATGGATGAACGGAGTTGAGCAGGCAGGAGGAAAGCCCTGTAGACTAGAGGGCCTCCCAATGTCATAGACACACAGTGGTGACTGATCAGGGCCCCAGATGCGGTGCAGGGAGCTGCCAGACGCAAGAGGATGGAGGAGGGAGAATTGCTAGGAGTTGGCAGCGCCTGGGAGGGGAGCATCCAGAGGCAGGGGACACAGCCTGTCCTTAGCTACACACCACGTGGCTCTGGACTGCCACTGAGGTCGAGGACATGAGCTGGCCTTTCTTTGACAACTCTTGTGCTAGAAACATCCTTTGTGAAAGGCACCTTGCTGATGTTGCTCATAAAAGGCGCAGCCTCATTTTTAATCACAGAGAAGACTCGGTTTCTCCGTAAATGAGCCTCCAAGATTCATGGTGATTATGTAGATTGGACAACCTGGGAGCATCAACTGGAGGTCGATGGCTTGCTTTCCATTTATAGCAGGAAAATTATATTTATCACAGCATTTCCATCTCCCTGTCATCCAGTGGTGACTGTTCAACCCGCCCCCCGGAAGTGGGTCTTCAAATGACTCTGTGCACACCCTTCAGAAAGGAAAGGCGGTGTTTTGCTTGTGTCAGCTTGTCCTTGCATTTCAAGTGTTTGACTGTCACATCATGGTCCAAGGTCATTTGTCAGGATGCGTTTCTGTCCACAAACAGAACTCGAGTGCTCAGCGCCCTTCGCTCCACGTTGAAGGCTGACCGACGGTCTCACGTATTGAAAAGCAAGACCCAAGAGCCCTTGTTGAGTCATTAGGGTATCAAAAGGCTGCCTTTTTCGTGGTTACAATCTGTGCGCGTTTCTCGGGGCTGCTGCAGCAACATCCTCTCCCTGTTCTGGCGGCTGGAAGGCAGAACTCAGGGTGTCGGCAGGTTGGCTCCTGAGAGAGAATCTGCTCAGGCCTCTTCCAGCCTCTGGGGACTTGCGGGCGTGTCCGGTGTTCCTTGGCTGGCAGGCGCGGTGTCTGGACCTCTGCCCTCATTTTTGTGTGGCCTCCCCCCTGTGTGGGGGTCTGTCTCCAAACTTCCCTTTTCATAAGGACAGTGGTCCTACGGGACTAGGGCCCACCTTGACAACCTCATGTAAATCTCATGTAAATCTCTGTAAAACCCCTGTTTCCAGGTCAAGGCAGTTAAGACTGGAAAAAATCCACCACAGCAGAGGTGGCCACACTGTAAATTTACAAACTGGGATCTTACCTGGTCCCTGGAGCATCCTGGCTGCAGTGACCAGGCGCACCCCTGGTCACTGCTTTCCGGGGTCCCATGGTGGCTATTAGAGACCTTGTCAGCTCTGTACTATTGCGGCCCCACGAGCTGGTTCATCCTTGGTCTCGAAGGGGCAGGGAGAGGGGATGGGTCTCAGGCTGTGGCCATGCGGGAAGGACCGGCCATCAGGGCTGATGGCTGTTGCCGGGGCCAGGAGGGAACCGGAGGGGAGGGGTGGATGGTGACTCCCCCACCTGTCTCCCTGACCACCCATCTCCATCAGGTCTCCTGTCGCTGAACCAAAGGTCCATGAACGAGGGGGCCAAGGGGAGCGGCCTGTAGAGACCAGTCCGCAGGGCATCCAGAGAAGAGCCAGGCACCCTGTTTCTGGTGAGAAGCCCAGCTTACGCCCCACAGGGACAATCAAGGTGACCAGGCCTGGGCTCCCAGGTTCCCATCTCCTAAGACTTAGGCTCGTCCTCCTCTTCCTTCACTTCCACCCCTGCAGCCTCCCCTCTGACGCCCCCCCTCCACCACCACTTAATTCCGTCTCCCACGGGACACGGCTTCACATGCAGGCACCACCCAACATGCCTTTTATTCACACATAAATCCTGGGAGTTTGGGGTTAGTAGGTGCAAACTAATTCTATTCAGAATGGATAAGCAATGAGGTCCTGCCATTCAGCACAGGAAACTATATCCAATCACATGTGATAGAACATGATAGAAGATACTATGAGAAAAAGAATGTGTTTATATATGTGTGACTGGGTCACTTTGCTGTACAGCAGGCATTGACAGCGTTATAAATCAACTACAATAAAAAAAAATCCTGCGATTCATGGGCTTGCTTTTATTTGATAGACTACGAGAATTCCAATGGTTTAAAAAAAAAAAAAAGATAGGCTAGGGCTATGCAGTGGTTATAGCATCTGCTGAATCTCTGAGTTGAAACAGAACTTGGGTATTAGCGTTCACTGTGTATCATGCCGTCGCCTGATTCAGTCATTGTCATAAGTACTAAGATGACATATTTTATCGGAGCTGTTGAGTGGAATGTCTGGTTTTGTAATAAGTGCCAAGAATGACTTTCTTTTTATTAACCGGGTTTTGGGTGTGTTTAACAGCTCACCTATCCAGGTAGGTTACCTGTGACCTTTCCAAGCCTCTAATGGCAAGGTTATTTCTTTTCTTTCCATTCCAAGGATAGATTCTCTAAGGGGGGGCTTTCTCTGTCAGCCCTCGCAGCTGCCTTCTCCTTTGAAGCTCCAGAAACGTACATGTCCGGCTTAGAAAATAAAGTTGTAATTTTCTCCAGAAAACTGGTTCAACAGAAACCCAGCCACTGCCAGCAGCCCTTAGGCATCCTGCCAGTTGAGGCTGTTTAGAAGAGAGATTTATGTGGGTATGAGCCACATTGCATAGCTTCCAAACTTATTTTTGCCCTCTGTCTGGCTCCAAAAATGCTTTACCAAGGACCCTGGGGAGTTGCTTTGGTTTTTGGTCATTGTTTCATGGTACACAAGGTTCTAGATGAAAGCAGGTTCCTTTGCTCTGTGCCCGGTACCACGTGAGCCCCAGAGGCCATCAGGGACGTTTCTAAGTCCTACTGGCCACACATTGTGCCTTGGCGTTGAGGTGATGCTTTAGTTGTAGTCAGTTTTCCTGGGCTACTGCATCACTGAACAACTCAACTTGACATTTGTTCAAATCTAATGTATCAGCCTACAAGAGCTGATAGCTTAAACAGCCCAAGTGGATGGTCTCATAGTTCTGGAGGCTAGAAGTCTGAGACGAGGCTGTGGCAGGGTGGATTCCTTCGGAGGCTGTGAAGGGGAGTCTTTTGGATGCCTCTCCACCAGCTCTGCTGAGTTGCCGGCCGTCTGTGGTTTTCTTTGGCTTGTAGGTGTTAGCTCTGCCAACCTCTGCTGTCATCTTCCCCTGGCATTCTCTCTCTGTGTGTTTGTCCAGTGCCTTTTATAAGGCTATGGTCATGCTGGTTTAGGGCTTGTCCTAATGACCCCATCCTCACTTGATCAGTTGTAGAGACCCAATTTCCAAATAAGGTCACTGGGTACCAAGGGCTCAACATATGAGCACCAGGGAGATACAGCTCAACCTCTGCTTATAGCTGGTTACATGATGAAACATTTGAGCAATGGTTGGGCCATTGGCTGCTGTGACTTCTAGATGTGCAACGTAGGTACCTAGTTTCCTGCTCTAGTTCCTTTGGATCCCAGTGTAGGATGTTTGGCTGGTAGGTGGAGGGACTTCATCACAGACGACTCCCTTCAATCACGTGCACATGATTATAATGAGAGCTGTAGCATGGAACGTCATAGTCAATGAAAAATCCTGGCTGTTTCAATCAAGTGAACTGTAGGAGGCGGGTTGGTTTTGAGTAATTTTCCTTCCTCCCCCAGCATTTTTCAAGGACTCCATAATGGGAGAGCACTGGCTTGAACGTCAGCGTGTCATACCTCCCAGCATCTTTCACTCTGAGGCTGGCAAATATCCATTCTTTGGATGTATTGGTCCAGGTTGAAAAAAGAAGCCTCCGCTGCTCTCCCAGCATCCTCTCAGGCTTGCAGCAGTTGGGCCAAGAACATTACTAATCATTAGAGAGATGCAAATCCAAACCATAGGGAGATGTTACCTCCCACCCGTTAGGACCGTTGCTATCAAAAAACCAGAATACGACAGTTGTTGGTGAGAATGTGGTGGAATGAACACCCTTGTGTATTGTTGATGGAAATTAAAATGGCACCCACTCTGGAAAAGATGACAACAAGCCCTCAAAAAAATTAAACATAGAATTGCCATGTGATCCAGCAATCCCAGTTCTGGATATATACCCCAAAGCACTGAAAGCAGGCTTTTGAAGAAATGTCTGTTCACCTGTCTTTAAATAGTGCTAGTCACAATAGCCAGTGGGCAGCAGCAACCCAGACGTGTGTTGATGGATGAGTGGATAATACGTGGTGTATATGTTACATACTGTGGGATATTATTCAGTCTCAAGAGGAGGGAAGTCCTGTCAAATGCTATACCATGGACGAGCCTTGAGGACATGATGCTAAGCGAAATAAACCAGTTACAAAAAGACCACTGGGTATGCATGTACGTACATGAAGTACCAGGAGTAACCCCATTCAGAGAGACAAAGTAGAATGGTGATTGCCAAGGACTGGGGCGGGGGGAATCGTCACTTCATGGCCATATGGTTGTAGTTTTGCAAGTTGAGAAAGTTCCGGAGATCTATGTGACTATTCTTGACACTGCTGAACTATACCCTTAAAATGGTTAAGATAGGAAATTTTATGTGTGTGTGTGTGTGTTTAACTGTAATTGGAAACTAGTTTAAATAGCCACAATTAATTTTAGCTTTTGAGAAAAATAGTCTAGACCTTCATTTCCGTGCACTGTACTTCGGTTGAATCCTGACCATGTATCAGGGGATTTGGAAATAGATTCAGCTGTGGGTAAAAAGCTGGGAGGAAGGAAAAAATTCAAATAAAATACTAGCTTGGAAGTGCCGTGACCTCATTTCCTTCGATGATGGATGAAGATGCTTTGAAAACATCCAAGGTTATATTAAAGTTTTCCTAGCACTCACAGCACTGTTTGGTGTGGGTGTTAGTATTTCTCCTGTTGATCTATCATTGGTTATCATTTTATGGCTCCTGTCTGCCTCAGAGAGGGTAAATTGCTTTAAAGCTGGGGCTGGGGTTTCCGTGACCACCATGGCAGCTGGTGAGTTTCCTGCATATGTCAGGGTAAAGAGTGAATAGACCTGTTCTGTTCATTGATCCACTTGTGGTACCTTCAAGGACTCACTTGATTCTAAGCATCCACTCACCTCCAGTCGCATCATTTGTGGGGTTTTAGGCTATCTAATGACCGAGAACACTTTGCAAGGACAGAATTTCAAAATGATACATTACCAAAGGTCTTATGCATTCTATATTTTCTTGATCTTTTAACAGAGTCAGCCAGTTGAATAGTATTCTCATAACCTCAGAAATAGAATATTTTAATATCACATCTAAGACGAATATTCAAGAGAGCAAGCCAACGAGTATCTTCTTGCTGTCCTTGGCACACAGATCTGCACTTAAGTACTGTTTTTGAGTAACGTATGACATTCTAAGCAGAGAGCTGCCAAGACATTCCATTTGGACCTTGTTCTAATTAGTTCCCTGCAAATGATAAATTTTCTATTCTTTGCCCTTCTGCCCACATTTTCCCCTCCTTTGCAAAGCTTCATCTGACGGTGGAAATGAAACAAGTCAGAATGGTATTTATTCTCCTTGTGGTATAGCATTTGGAAATTTGTAGTCAAGAAATTGTTACAGGAAGTTTTCATTTTTGGTCCCCAAAGCAGAGCCTTTGGGTAAAGCTTCCCGTTATGAAATCCTTTCTCCCTTATATTTTATTCACAGCTTGAGGCTGCTGAAGGACCACATGAAATACCATTTGCTTTTGGCAACAGGACATGTAGCAGAATCTCAGGGAAGTGCTTTTCTTTGAGGCTAAGCTCATAGCACACACCATGGTGCGTGATCCAGGGGAGATGACAGCACTGGCGGAAAGCCCTGGGTTCCTCCAACCTGCCCATCGCAGGTTAGAGACGTGGAAAAAGAAAACGTAGATTGAGTGCATTGCTTTAGTAGATGAGTGTTTTAAGGAATTTGCCAGAAAGGTTTGCTTAAAAGCCAGATGGTGATGGTCTAATGACATTTTCTAACAGGTTGTGTGATGGTCACCCATCAAGCCCAAGAGCATGGGCCTGGGTTCTTTGTGACCTCTGGGGGGTCATGAGATCACTGAGTCATTGCCTTCGAGAACTAGGTACCCCAACTCCACTCCCTCCCCCGCACCAAGAGATGTGGGCATCATTGAAAACGTTGTCACTGTCCATGAAGCTGTCCTAAAAGCTCGTTTCGATAATTGCTTGTTCATGGGATGACTTTGAACATGAGAGGTGTGGGTGTCTTTGAACAGACTAAGGGATTTAGTGAGACCCAGGGAAACGTTTGGTGTCTAAAAGAAGTTGACCCTGGAGTTCCTGTTGTGGCTCAGCGGGTTAAGAAGCCAACATAATGTCCATGAGGATGCAGGTTCGATCCCTGGCCTTGCTCAGTGGGTTAACCATCTGGTGTTGCCATAAGGTGTGGTGTAGTTTGCAGATCCGGCTTGGATCTGCTGTGGCTGTGGTGTAGGGTGCCAGCTGTAGCTGCAATTCGACCCTTAGCTTGGGAATGTCCGTATGCCTCAAGTGCGGCCCTAAAATAAATAAGTAAAGAAATAAATAAAAGAAATTAAACCCGTCAAGTTCCTTAAATATTTAGCCCTAAAGCAATCTGTGTCCATTATAGAAAATTGAAAAGATTAAAAAAAAAAAAAAAAAGAAAGAAAATTGGGATATGCTGCATGAACACTTAAAAAAGAACCATCCATCCAGGTAACAATATTGATATTTTAGGGTATTTCCATGCAATTGTTTCGTATAGTTTCTCAATTAAAAGTCTTTGGGTTGCAACAGAAAAGGAGCAAAGCAGCAGGTACTTTGGCGGCTCCCCCTGGCCAGATAGCATGGACATGAATTCTTGCGAGCCAGTCACCGACCCCATGTGGCTTTTAGAGTATCTTTTTCTAAAACCAGGACATAGTGTATGTGTTGGGTGTACCCCATTCTGTCTGCCTTGGGAAACATCGTGTTACTGAGGGATGCGGGACTTGCAAAGAGGAAGAATCTAATGACCTAGGAGGTGCATGCAGAGAAATGACCTCTTGCTTGTCAGCAGCCCTGTGGTGAACATGGAGTGGTTTAGCAGCTCACTGTGATGAGCTTGGGGAGCAAGGCTAGCTCCAGATGCTTCCTGGGCCAAGTGGATATTTGGCCAGAGGGCGTTAGATCTGGGCCAGGGACAAATAGATGACAACAGAAAAAGAAAACCCTGGGAGTTCCCTGGTGGCCTAGCAGGTTAAGGAACCAGCATTGTCACTGCTGTGGTGTGGGTCACCGCTGGGGCATGAGTTTGATCCCTGGCTTGGCTGCATGCCGTGGGCGCGGCTGGAAAGAAAAACTTTGCATAAGCTTATTGGCAATCGAAAGAGGAGAACAGAAGCAATAAAGCCGTTTATAGGGCGATGCATGTGTTTTCCCATTTAGGTACTATTTTGTAACCCGTTTCAATTGCAGGTCATGATGGGACCAGAGTATTTTTCTTGTAAGGAATAAAAATTTGACCTTTTACTCACTTTTTTTAAACTAATGACCCTATGAATCTTTAGGGCCCTGTTAAGTTTCTTCACACAGCCTTCATTGCAAACCACAGTTTGGTGTGCAATAACTTCCGATTTTACTTATTATATTTTGGAGAACCTCTAGGGTCTGTAGGAAAGACATGTACCAGAAATAATTCTCTCAGTTTTCCACGCTGTGAGGGTAGATTTCATAAATTGGCAGTGGCGTACCTCATTAATGTGGCATGTAAAGATCACATGCTTACAAATCGCATTTCTCCTGAGAATGCAGTGCTTTGAAACCTTACGTTTAGAGTGAGGTTTTTGATAGCATTGTCTGGTTTTCTCCCCCCAGAAAAATGTTCGTAATGGTTGGTCTGTCTGCAGAAGGTCAAGCGAGGACCCACGAAGGCCTTTCGTGGTGTGTGTTGTCACTGAGCACCCCAGATACTCCAGGGCCCTGTTTGCAGTTGTGTATATGTGTTGTCCTAGGCCCACCCCCTGCAGGTTTTGTGGCTCTAAATGAGCAGTGTGGCCTTGGGGTTAACTCTGGCCCAGTGGTCAGGCTTTTCTTAGCAAGGCATAGATGGCTGTGGGCAGTGGTACAGCATCTCATTCAGCTCATCTTAGAGTTTTGTTGATAGTGAGTTCTTTGAGGAAATACAGGAGTGGTTTAGCTCTAAGAGGGGGTGGTGCAGATAAATCTTCCTCTCCCGCATTCTGAGCCAGCTGAGAGACGTGCTACCTGCCACTGATCACAGCATCAGCCTCATGCTGACAGACACGACACTTAGGCGCTGGCCACTGGTTAACTGTGTCCTGAGTTGGACAGACCCAGCCACCCAGTCACTGGCACACAGACGGGGGAACTGCAGGCTCCCATGGTGAGCACTGCCCAGAATGCAGGCTCTCGGACAGTGGGCAGACTGAACAGAGAGGGGAAGGGGTTGAGCTTGGAAGGCCCAGCTCCTGCTCCCAAATTCACTCATCTCATAGGTACCAAATTCACCTTCCTTCTCCCCCGACCCCCACAGGAGTGAGTGAGGGGTCCGGGGAGAAGCCAGCCACAGTCCTTGCTTAAGGAACCAGAGGAAGGAAATTGTGTTCATGTATTATTATTATAGGCACTATGGGAAGGTTCTAAATATGTGAAGAAGTTTGACTTCTTAGAAGGAAACTGGGAGTTGCTGTTGTGGCGACCTACACCACAGCTCACGGCAACCCCACATCCTTAACCCACTGAGCAGGGCCAGGGATCGAACCCACAACGTCATGGTTCCTAGTTGGATTTGTTTCCGCTGCACCACAACAGGAGCTCCTATTTAATAGTAATTTAAAGGTATTAGCATATACAATAAGAAATTGAAAGAACGGGGCCAAAAATGAAGCAATTTTTGTTTTCAAAGGTTATTATCCTATACTTAACAATTCAAGGTTATCTTTTAAGTACTTTTGGAATTGAGTGGATTTGAATGGCTAAATAAAAGAAATAGGGAAACCAATAGTTTTTTTTTTTCTTTCCTTTTTTCCGTCCTTGGAATAGCAACTTAGAAATGAGGAAAAGTTCCAACTTGTAACAAAGAATGAAAAAAAAAATACTCAGAAATAAATTTAAGAGGGAACGTGTCTGATAAGAAAAAGGTAAAACTTTTCAGGACTTAAAACAAGATTTTTTTTTTTTTTTTTTTTGCCTTTTATAGGGCCGCACCCTTGGCATATGGAGGTCCCCAGGCTAGGGATCTAATTGGAGCTGTCGCCGCCAGCCTATGCCAGAGCCACAGCAACACGGGATTCGAGCCACGTCTGCAACCTACACCACAGGTCACGGCAACACCGGATCCTTAACCCACTGAGCAAGGCCAGGGATTGAACCCACAGCCTCATGGTTCCTAGTTGGATTCCTTAACCACTGAGCCATGATGGGAACTCCATAAAACAAGATTTTAAATAGGGGAAGAACAGGCCGTACTCCTGGATGGGAAAATGGTAGCATAAAGTACTAGTTTCCTCTGAAGGCATTTACATGTGTTATGCCTTTTAGTCAGAGAACTTCTATTCTTTGGGAAATGGGGAAGCAGGCTAAGTGATTTCAAGTTCACAGGGGAGAAGGAATATGCGAGATTTCACTGAAGCATTTTTGAAATATGTAGAATGGGCCTTGCTCTTTCAGATGTTAGAAGTTTGGAGCCACTGTAATTAAAATAGCAGAAATAGAATGGTACAGAAATAGAGTCAAGAGTCTTGAGTACATCTGGGAAATTATATACGGTAAAAGCGCATTTAAATGGGTGGGTAAAGAAGAGTTTCTTTAATGAAAGATGCTGGCCCACTTTATCCTTTTGGAAGAAAAATTTAAAATTGTTTTATCTTAGACCAGAGCCAAGAAAACCTTTGAGATGGATTATAGCTCTGGGTCTAAACATAAAAGTAAATAAAACGTTAGGAAAGCATTCGGTAAACTATTTTTATAGTTTTTGTGTTATACAGAAAACTAAAACCATAAGGAAAAAGATGAATAAATACATATCTTGTTCCTCATTCATCCCGCTTGCTCTTCCAGCTGGCGGTAGACCAGCTTCAACCTAATTTGGCCGCCCTGACAGCCCAGGGTGATTTTCAGCTAAGACGCATTGATGTGGCCCCATCTCTTTCTATCTATTATAATTACTTTTCCATGTTATAAATTGTTCATAAGCTCTGCTTTTAAAGGCCGTAAAACAATTCACTGACGATGCCGTAGATGCTTAGGAAACTTGAAGTTGCAACATCAGATGTACTGTAATTACTGAACTCCCATTAATAACTGCGAAATTGCAGTGAAACTTTGGCGCCAACCAAGTAGGTGATGGATTCGAGCATGAAAGCCCTTTCTGGCTTAAGATGGAATGTTTTTGTTGTCCCACCTCCTGGCAGGTGTCGTGGGTACCTTGCTGCCTTTCCCATCCTTCCCGATGCCGTAGAGCAGAGCTTTGTGGAGTCGGAGCCCCTTCTGCCTCTCATGACTTTTATTTACACAATAGACTGAGCAGTTTCCTAGGAGGATCTTGGTCCAGCCTGATTTTAAATTCTGTCTATTCTAGCAACCTACTTGCCAGTGTTCTGCAGCAACAATCTAGTGCCAGACTGTGGTTCTTTTTTTTTTAATTTTTGTCATTCTGGGGCTGCACCCGCATAGGAGGTTCCCAGGCTAGGAGTCCACACCACAGCCACAGCCAACTCCAGATCTGAGCAATGTCTGCGACCTATACCACAGCTCATGGCAACGCCGGATCCCTTAAACCCACTAAGCAAGGCCAGGGATCGAACACACAACCTCATGGCTCCTAGTCAGATTCGTTTCCACTGCGCCACGACGGGAACGCCAGAGTGTGGTTCTTGATTAAAAGGAAAGAGAATTAATATCTGTCCGTTTATTTGCACTCAAGTGTCTTACTGGACACTTACAATTGTGCTGCTCTCTGGCGAGCTTACTTGGAGGCGGGGATGGGTGGGTGAGGACAGAGCAGGGGCATGGGCTGGAGTAGGCTCAACAGAGGAATGTATCTGATAATATTCATTTACGCCCAGTAACTCTCAGAATCATGAAAACACTCTTAGAAAAGTATGCAAGCATGTACATAGATGCAACTCATTTTGTGCTGTATTTTAGAATGTAGGTTCTAATCACTTGGCACCATGCCTTAAAAACAGCAAGCAGTTGTAGTTACTTAGATTCAGTGTAGGCATCTCAAGGAATATTACTTAAAAGGAGGGGTGGGGAAGGCAGGAGTTGTCAGAACATAAACTACTTGGGTTGAGAGAGAAACCTGAGAACGTGCTTGGGAGTTCCCGTTGTGGCTCAGCAGATCAAGAACCTGATACGGTGTCCGTGAGGATGTGGGTTCGATCCCTGGCCTCACTCAGTGGGTTAAGGATCTGGCGTTGCTGTGAGCTGTGGTGTAGGTCACAGACTCACCTTGGCCCTGAAAAAACAAAAACAAAAACAAAACTCTTATTCTGGTTTTATCTCTGGTTTCCAGTTCTCAAGGTCATTGGCTCATGTCTACACAGAAGGAAAACATCCCTTCTGTCTTGGTCTCTGTAGCAGAGTGCAGGGGACCCCCCCCCCCCCCGCCCCGTCTCCTCCTCCATTCCTCTCAGGAGAGCAGGCTCTGTGTCCAACAGTCTGGGGGAGCGGTCCCCCATGCAGAGGCCAAAGGCCATGAAAAGTCCCTGTTGGGGTCACTAACTGGTTCCTGGGAGATGTTGTCTTTATGTAATTTCTGCCCATCAGCCATTGTTCACTGGCGCTGTTCTTTCTATGAGCCGAGTATCTTTTTGGTTAGCTTCCCGAGAGATGTCTTTCTCTTGAATTTACTCCACGTTAGTTATTTTTCTTTAACTTTTCTCTCCCCGCCCCCCAGTCCCCTAGTTTTCTGGGGTTTGGGCTGCTTTTTTATTTTCTATACCAAAGGAAAAGAAGGCTGTCCTCACTTCCTTTCCCCGCTCCCACTCTGCAGTCCCCACCCAGGTGGGCGAGATCCAGGGAGCAGCACACACTTACTTCAAGGCTCAGATTGAAAGCGGGTGCCAGGCCTTGAAGGTATCGTGTCCAGTTGTCTGGCTGATGATGGAGACAGGCCCACAGCCAGGAGCAGCTGTGGCATCTCTGTCTGTAGAGCTTCTGGGGTCGCCAGCACCCAACTGTGTGTGTGGGGGGGGAGGAGCCCTTTGGGGTAAAGTCAGGGCATGGAATTGATAACAGTCTAATCGCAACTCACTGGGGGATACCAAGCTGCGTTAAGCCTGGGGTCTTGAGGGTGTTTATGGCCGTTAAGGGATTAAGGTCTTGGGCTTTTAGGAACATCTGCTGTGGTAAGTCACAAGCTAGAGATCTGGTCCTCCCTGTAGAAGCATGGCAGGCGCCTCGGAACTCAGGGCAGAGGTCGAACCTGACTCGGTCCGACCTCTGGTGAGACTGGGTGCTCTTTCCTCCCCGTCTCTGCCCCACCCTCAGGTCCTCATGTTGGGACAGAAACACCCCGGCCAGTGGTCTGAGCGCTGTTGGTGCAGATGTCTCCATCAGCCATGTCCGTGGATGAGGGCTGTCCTGCTCCAGACCCACTTCCACTGGCAGCTCTCGGGTCTCTGACCAGCTCTGGGGGTTCCTCTGTTGGCTTTGTCAGTTGAGCAGTGCAGCTGAACAGGTCATGGTAAAGGTGCATCTAGTGGCGTAAATAGTTAGCAGTGGTTGCAGGGGTAGGGTTTGCTCAGGGAAGTATGCCTGCCCGTGAGATCCACCACTTGCTGGGAGTAACTTGGAGCAGCGGCAGCAAGCAAATAACAACATTGTTCTCCAAAGTGGACTGTGACACTGTTTGCACATGTTTTATTCTCACAGATGTGTTTATTCACTGTTGGACATTCAGAGAAGGAAGCATTCTTTAAAAAAAATTTTTTTATTGAAGTATAGGTGATTGACAATGTTGAGTGAGTTTTTGCTGTATGGCTAAGTGATTCAGGTTCACACACACACACACACACACACACACACACACACACACACACACACACACACGTTCTTTTTCATACTCTTGTCCATTACGGTTTATCACGGGACATTTGAGTATAGGCTCCTGTGCTATCCGGGAGGACCTTGTTTATTCATTCTATAAATGGTAGTTTGTCTCTGCTCATCCCAAATTCCCAATCAAGGGAACCATTCTTTACACTGATATATCTAGATTCCCATTTCCTAAAGTACTAGAATTTATTTTCCCATAATGTTCACATTTGGCTTTGATGATCTTAAACTTTTCTGTCAGGGAGTTCCCATTGTGACTCAGCAGGTTAAGAACCTGAGGTGGAGTCTGTGAAGATGTGGGTTCAATCCCTGGCCTCGTTCAGTGGGTTAAGGATCCAGCGTTGCTGCAAGCTGCAGCATGAGTCACAGATGTGGCTGGGATTCTGTGTGGCAGTGGTGGCATAGACCCTCTTGCCCCTGGAACTTCCATATGCCGCAGGTGCAGCTAGAAAAAGAAAAAAGAAAATCAGTTTCTTTCTTTTTTTTTTTTTTTTTTTCCTGTCAAAATGGTGTTTCAAGCTGCCGTTGGCAGTGATGTCTCACATCTTGGGTTTTCAGTTCTCATAATCATGGAGGCTGACAAGTCCCCAGATGGGCAGGGTGCGGCAGCAAGCTGGAGACCGGGGGGCTGATGGCCTGGCCCCAGTCTGAAGGCCAGCAGGCTTGAAAGCCAGGAAGAGCTGATGTTTCTGTTTGAGGCTGACATCGGGCAAAGAGTTAACATCCCAACCCAAAGGCCATCAGGCATGGGGGGTTCCCTCCTCCCTGGGGGAAAGGCAGCCCTTTGGTTCTTTTGAGGCCTTCAACTGATGGAGCGAGACCCACCCACAATAGGGAGAGCAGTCTGCTTTACTCAATCTGCTGTTTCAATGTCTATGTTATTTTAACACATCCCCACGGCATGTGTAGAATGTTTTACCAAGTAACCTGGGCACGCCGTTGCCTGGTCCAGTTGACACATGAAAGTAACCATCATGCTGTCCAGGTCCAAACAACCCCTCTGTTTCACGATACAGTGTGCCGCTTTCTCCAAAAGAGCCTGATGTTCAATCTCCTGGACAGTTGAACTGTATACAAACATATAAAGCATCTAAGGCAATGATACTCAAACTGGTCCATGCTCTAGCAGCACCGGGGCCGCTGGGAGCTGGTTAGAAAGAAATGCAAGTTCTTGGGCTCCACCCCAGACCTGCAAACTCAGAATCCATGTAGGTGGGGCCCAGAATTTGTGTTTTCAAAAGTTCTCTAGGAGGTGGCTCTGCTTTGGAACAGGTTTGCATTTTCATAAGAGATAAATGTGTATACACGAGTTTAAAAAGGAGCAACCAGGAGTTCCCCCTGTAGCTCAGAGGAAGCGAATCTGACTAGCATCCATGAGGACGCAGGTTCGATCCTTGGCCTCACTCAGTGGGTTAAGGGTCCAACGTTGCTGTGAGTGGTGGTGTAGGTCGCAGACGCAGCTCGGATCTGGTGTTGCTGTGGCTGTGGTGTAGGCTGGCACCTGCAGCTCTGATTCAACCCCTGGCCTGGGAAACTCCATATGCCACGGGGGCAACCCTAAAAAGACAAAATAAATAAATAAATAAAATGAGCAACCATTATCTTGACTGAAAACTTTTGTGAGCTATTACTGCCCAAAACATTTTTTAAGGACTGGCTAGAGTATTGATATTCACACAGTTGACAATTATTTTCTACAGTAAAAACTCATTACTTTGGATTTCACTAATTCGCAAGTTGTAATTCCGACAAGGCGTCCACTAATGCTTAGGTTTAGATTGTGTAGCAGAAAGATTTGCTAAATGCTCAGCAACTAACAGCATAAATAAGGTTGCATTGAAAATAATGGCCTAAGCCGGAGTTTCCGTCCTGGCTCAGCCTAAACGAATCTGACTAGTATCCATGAGGATGCAAGGTTCGATCCCTGGCCTCACTCAATGGGTTAAGGATCTGGCTATGGTGTAGGTCGCAGACATGGCTCGGATCCTGTGTTGCTGTGGTGTAGGCCGGCAGCTACGGCTCCAATTCGACCCCTAGCCTGGGAACCTTCATATGGCACTGATGCGGCCCTAAGAAGAGGGAAAAAAAAAAAAAAAAGAAAAGAAAAGAAATAATGGCCTAAGCAATAAAGAGGAGATTTTGGGCAGTGCCTGTTTATCAGCATTTTGTCAAGTTAGATTTAGTGGATATGGTTAGAAATGGCAAAAACCACATGTGATAGTGTGTTTTGATCAATTCAGTCATTCCTGTTCTTGAATTTTCACTGAGATTCAGCTACCGGGTGACCTTCTTCTAACTCTGCTTTTTCCTCCCAAGAGCAACATAAGTCTGCTGACATGTAACACCCACAGAGACAGGCCAGACAGAGTATGTGTAAAATCAAGTGTTTAGCTCTTCTTTGTTTTGGGACGTATGGATGGAATGGAGGTTGCTCAGTTTAAAAAGTAGGTAGAGCAGTTCCTTGGTGGTGCAGCAGGTTAAGGATCCGGCATTGTCAGCGCTGGGGCTCAGGTCACCGCTGTGGCGTAGGTTTGATCCTTGCCCCGGGAACTTCCACATGCTGTGGGCGTGGCCGAAGAGAATTTAAAAAATGCATAGAACAGGTACTTTTAGATGTATTCGATTAGCTATTAATATTCTGATTTTTTCCTATCTATACCAATTTGCTGATTTAAAAAAAATTGCCGGAAGTCTAAAATATTTTTGAATGCTCAAAGAACAAATACATTGCCTCAGTTTCATTAAACATCTGGGGGTTGGATCTTCACATACTTAATTAATGCTTTGCCTGGTGGAATTGTATTAGTTATTCATAGGAAAATGTGGAACACTTCAGAATTTTTTTGCATCAAGTTAAACCTGAAATATGTCGCTTTTAGATGAGTGTTGACAATTAGCCATAGATGTAGCTCGAGGATTCTGTAATGCTTTGAAAGTGTATCTGTAGCAAAGCATCCTCATTTGGAGACAGTAACTTGACCGGGGAAGTTCTGCTAAGCCCGTATGTTCACATCTGACCCAAATGATTGGCAACATTTCCAGTTTCTTGCCTTTGCCTTTAATATTAAAAAAACAAAACCACTGGGTTGGGAATAATGCCTTTCCTAAGCCCCGGATCAGTAACATCTTTCAACTCGGATGATACCAAACAAAAGAAATGTTATGATTTTAATGAGAAGCTAAACATAGCTAACTAGATTTCTTCCCATGCCCCTCAGTGAGTAATAGAAGAGAAACGTTTTTGGGTTTCTCTTAATTTTGATGGCAGTAACATTGGTAGATTTTGGCCTTGGTTTCACAGTGGGAAGGGGCATGGGATGTGGGAGCTAGTTTTTTTTTGAGCGAAGGTTTGTTTATTTGTGATCCTGGCATGAGTGGTGATATGTAACTATGAAAACTTTCTTGTTGATACTGATGGCTTGGTTTCCAGCACGATCCTTTATTTCCCTGTGACCTTACTATTTTGTGATGGTGGGTGATCAGACAGCTCTGAACGCAATCATTGAAGATAGTCGTGAGGCAGTGTGGTGAAGCTCTGTTGGAGAGACTATACCAGTGAATGTTGGTTTACAGAAACCCTCTAAATGAATTCATCACTATTGTGCATCTTTCTATTTTTTATTTTTATTTTTGCCTTTTTTTAGGGCCGCACCCATGGCATATGGAGGTCCCCAGACGAGGGGTCGAATCAGCTGCAGCGGCTGGCCTGCACCACAGCCACAGCAACGGCAAATCCGAGCCGTGTCTGTGACCTACACTACAGCTCATGGCCTTGCTGGATCCTTAACCCACTGAGCGAGGGCAGGGATCGAACCTGCATCCTCATGGATACCAGTCAGACGCGTTTTCACTGAGCCACAATGGGAACTCCTTTGCGTATCTTATTAGTAGTTGTGTTTGTTTTCAGTGGTTGGGCTTTGTGGAGCCATGTCTGGTTCGGTCACTGTTGTATCCCGCCCCTTAGTAAGGACCAGGCATTGGGACACAGGTGCTGTATTCGTTTTTTGAACTGCTGCAACACAGTACTACCAGCCGGGTGGCTTAAGCAACAGAAATTGATTTCTCACTGTTCTGGAAACTGCAAGTCCAAGTCCAGAGTGTTGGCAGGGCCGGGTTCCCTGTGACAGTGCGGGGGAAGGACATGCCTAGGTGGTTCATGAGCCCCTGGTGGTCCCCGCGCTTTCGGCAGCATCACGCCAGGCTTCATGTGATGCTCTCCCTGTGTGCACACAGGTGTCCAAATTGCCCCTTTTTATAACAACACCAGTCGTACGGACAGGGGCCCACCCCATTCCAGTTTGACCCCCTCTTACCTAATCATATTTGCAATTGACCCTGTTTCTGAATAAGGTCACATTCTAAGGTCTCAAGGATTGGAACTTCAGCGTATGAGTTTGGGGGGAAGACAGTTCACCTCATAACAGGTACCTGAACACGTGCCGAATATACAAGATGTGAATGAAATGACTCTGCTCTTCTGTTCAAGCTGATGAGTCCGTTTTTGAGAACGTATTTGAGAGATTGCTACGTCTTCCTTGTGTTACTGTTGCTATTCTTGGCCCTAGAAGCATTTTTTTTCCCCTAAGCCTCTAATTTGTGACTTCTAATCTATTGTTGGGGGGGGGGTGGGAAGACAGCAAACGTTGTTCGAAATCTGTATAAAGTAAAAATAAATAATTTCTGAATTAGGCCCTTGTAAGTAAGGTGTGTAGATTTTGGAAGATCTTTGCACTGACGTTATTATTAGACTGTGTGTCTGTCTAATATGTATAACCAGACACTACACTATTTTTGTGACGGCTGTGTGTGTTTTGTGACCTATAGTTTGTATGGTATCATTCCCAATGTATGAATTTTGTCTCCCCCCGAATTTCTATATTAAAGCCCTACCCCCCCCGGGGTGGCTGTATTTGGAGTAAGAAAGGAAGGCGGGTTCAATGAGGTCGTAAGGGTGGAGCCCAGATCTGACGGGATTAGTGTCCCTCTAAGAGGAGACACCACGGTCCTCATCGTCATCCCACCTTATGGGGACACAGCAAGAAGGCAGCCGTCTGCCAGCCAGGGCGTGAGCCCTCACCAGGAACTGAGTCTGCCACGCTGTGGTCCTGCCGTTCCTATGGTGTGGTGTTACGGCAGCCTGAGCGGGCTAACAGATGTACAGAATCATCTTTATAAAACGTGCTTCCTGCTTATTCCTAACAATAATAGCAAAGCACGCTTACAGAGCCAGGTACTGTTCTGAGTTCTCAGGGGTTATGTTCCATTATTACTCCCATTTTGCAAACTCGAATGATGTGATGCCCAGAGGTTGAGACAGTTGCTCACTCAAGGCTACATAGTTGATGGGGGTGGAGTCACCTGCATCTCGCATTTAGCTCCGGGTCCTTGGCTGTGTTCTCTACCTGTGGGCTTGCTCAGCCCAAGAGTGTGGCTGCCCAAAACTTCACCACCAGCCCTAATTTCAGCATCTGTTTAATGAGAACTTTCTGCAGTTTCCATTCAGTGCCCCCCAGAGCCACATTCACAGACACAGGAACCTCGCTGCACCACCGTGGCTGGCGGCCCTGGGGAATCCAGTGTAATATCCCCAAAGAAATGAAAAGTCCAAAAAAAGCCACTAGTGACATGAGAGGCACCGAGGAGAAATTCTGCTAAAGTCAGTTGTCTGTAACCTTCGGTTCTGCCTGATATCTCTAATAAAAAAGAACTCCAGGGGACGACGTGGTTAAGGGAGCTGGACCAGTGCTGGGGGGGTGGAGGCGGGGAAGGCTCCTGCATCCTTATCAGAAGGCAGCCTTGGTGTGTAAGCGACAGAACACAGAAGGGTAGCTTGGAACTGGGTGGGGTGTTTTCCCACCCCTCCCCCACTTTCTAAGAGAATAATAAAAAAAAAATTGATGGTGGCCCAGAAAGGACATCCTATGAAATTTCCCGTCATACCCATTTTTGAGCACGCAGGTCAGTAGTGTTAAGTATGTTCACGTTGCTGTGTGGCCAAAGCTCCAGAACTTTTCATCTCGCAAACTGCAACTATACCCGTTGGGCAATAACTGTCAGTCTTTCTTCTTCAAGTCCCTGCCAGTTCTCCAGGCTCAGTTCTTCTTATTCCGTTTTTGTTTTTTTGGTTGGTTGTTTGAAAAAAAAAAATACTCTTTTTAAACATACATATGCTATGTTTAAAAAAAAGCAACACACTTGAGTGCCGTTCGTGATAGATAATTACATCTGAGATGTAAGAAGAATTCTGGTATGTGGGTGTTAACAGGCTCATTTCTTCAAACTGCTTTACTTTAATTCACAAACTGTCCTATTCACTCATTGATGCAATACAGTTTCTGAATATTTTCACCACCTCCGAGAGGAACCACACACCCATGAGCAGTCCCTCTTCTCCCCCAGCTCCTGACAGCCACTGGCCCGCTTTCTAATTTTTTTTTTTTCTTAATTTTTCCCACCCAGGAGTATGGAATATCTTTCCATTCTTTGAATCCTCTTTAATTTCCTTGATGAATGTTTTATAGTTTTCAGCATATGAGTCTTTGACGTCCTTGGTCAGGTTTATTCCCAGGTGTTTGATTTTTTTTGAGTGCAATTTTAATAAATAGTGTATTTTTGTATTCCTTTTATACTATTTCATTGTTAGTATACAGAAATTTGACTGATTTCTGGATGTTAATCTCTTTTTTTTGTCTTTTGTCTTTTGTCTTTTTAGGGCCGCACCTGCAGCATATGGAGGTTCCCAGGCTAGAGGTCCAGTTGGAGCTATAGGTGCCAGCCTACACCAGAGCCACAGCAAAGCCAGATCCGAACCACGTCTGCAACCTACACCACAGCTCATGGCAGCACTGGATCCTTAACCCACTGGGCGAGGCAAGGGATCGAACCCGCGACCTCATGGTTCCTAGTCGGATTCGTTTCTGCTGTGCCACGATGGGAACGTGGGGATGTTAATCTTATATCCTGCTACTTGGCTGAATTTGTTGATCAGTTTGAGTAGTTTTTGGGTTGAGGCATTTTCTGATTTTTTTAGAATCTATTTCAAAATAGATTTGCTTATTTTGGCACACTCAATGTAAATGGAATCACACAATACGTAGCTTTTCATGGCTGGCTTCACAAAAGCCTTAAAAAAAAAAATCAATGATTAACTCATAACTGAAGAAAGAAAAGTTTGCTTAACCGTAATACTTAATGTGTAGCCAGGAACAATTGACTTTGCAAAGATGTCAAGGTCTCTAGCGAGTTCCCATTATGGCTCAGTGGAAACAAATCCAACTAGGAACCATGAGGTTGTGGGTTCGATCCTTGGCCTTGCTCAGTGGGTTGAGGATCCAGTGTTGCCATGAGCTGTGGTGTAGGTCAAAGATACGGCTTGGATCCTGCATTGCTCTGGTGTAGGTTGGCAGCTGCAGTTCCAATTAGACCCCTAGCCTGGGAATCTCCATATGCCTGGGTGCGGCCCTAAAAAGCCAAAAAAAACCCCAAAAAAACAAAAACAAATCTCCATCTAAGTGTCATTTGTATGAGGACCTCAGAAAAAGAAATGAGGCTTCCAAACAGATGTAATTAATACCAAGAGGGTCGTATGTCTAGTCCTAATTTACCTGGTCCAAGACTTACTGAACTGAAACAGAAAATGCACAGACATTGCCAGCACCCTGTGCATGTATTTTAAAATCATGCTTGGATTTGCAGAGCAGGTAACAGAGGAAGCCTGCTTTGCCTTTGTAATTTTAGGAGGAAAACCCACTTCCTGTCTGGGAACGAGGGGTCAGTGGTGTGGATCAGATCTTGCCTTTTAATCCTCGCTGGGGGTTGTATTTCTTTGTGAGTGAGCGTGTCCTCAGACTGTTTGAGCATATTTTGGAAGGCTCTCTGCAGCTGTGGGGAAGTAACTCACACCAGAATTCAGGCCAATGGCACACTTACATTATGTACCGCATCAAGAAAGGACCCCAAAGGGCGTAAGTGCCAGCTTTCTACAGATGTCTCCTCTTTGGCTCCCTGCTCTGGACAGGCCCTGAGTGTGTTTCTTTTTTGTATCATGAAAACTGGAGCCCCAGGTACCCCAGGTCTAGCAAAGGCTGTCCGGGCAAGAGTTCCTGCGGCTCCGTTTGTGAATTAGCCAAGCTCTCTGCGTCCCGGTTTCCTCCCTTGCCTTTCCTGCAGCAGTGCATCGACAAAGATGTTATTTCTCTGTTATCCAGCCTTTGTGGTTATTGGAGATGATTTCTGTACGGTGGAAGAGGTTTGGTGGTTTCAGGAGAGGTGACATGAAGTCATCAGAGCTAAAGGGCTGAGGTCAGGGTTAGGCGGAGCTGCTTGGGAAACCTTGCAGAGTCCATGGTGGGAAACAGGAACAGCAGGAACAGCAGCAGCTGAGTGCCGAGGACACCGCCCGGGACTTGGGGGCCTGGGGGTGGGGGAGAGGAGGATGCTTGAGTTTCTGGCCGGGCCACCAGGGGATTGATGGCGTTGGCTAGTGAGGGGCTGCTCAGGGGGGGACAGCGCGGGCGAGGGGGCAAGGTCGTGTTGAATTACAATGTCATGTCATGAGGGAAGAAAGACAGCTGACTCCCAGCTCCAGGCTTGATGCTATGTCCTAAGTCCTGGGCATGTGGCGAGAGTGTTGGTCTGTGCTGGGCCCGAGCCTCTCCAGGAAGAGAGTGGGCGAGGCCATGCCTGTGTCCTAGCAGGTGGGGAAGGAGGGCGCAAGCGTGGAGTCACCACGCACAGGGGTCCTTATCGAGGAGAAGACTCTTCCTCCTCCAAGATCGTCAAGACAGGGGGACACCGGGAGGGAAGATGACCAAGGCCGGGAAGGGAGCAGGAGGCCCCAGCCATCTCTCCATCCTGGGGCGTGTCTGCCATGGGTTCAGGGCAAAGAGGCATTTGGGCCAACTGAGTGCCATCCTGGGGAGTTTAACAGGGCACGTGCATATTTGGTGAGGCCTTCCTTAAAAAAATGAGCACAAAGTAATGATGACATCTTAAGGCTGTGGCTTTGGAAGGGTCCGCAGGCGACCACGAGACACTCAAGCTGCTTCATTGCAGATCCGCTTCCAAGCCATCACCTGGGTGGTGGTGTGAGCAGAGCAGGGGAGAACGGGGGTGGGGGCTGGGGGGGTGGTATCCAGTCATTTGAAACATGGAATGTGTTGGCTCTCAGCTGTTTAGAGAGAAGAACGAAGATACAGGAAATTTCTGGGGCAAACACTGAAAGAAATTTGATGCCTAAGAATAATAACAGGAGTAATTTTCAGGCTGTGATGTGAACACAATTCTAAGTATTGGCCCCGAATCTCTTGTTAGTGCATTCTCTGAGCCATTAACAAATGACTGGGTGAAAATTGAAAATATTTGAGCTGAGATGAGAAGGAGAGGGCTTTTGACAAGAGGGGTTGGGGGAAAAAATGGAGCGGTGAGCCTGTGGCCACGAAGCTCTCACGTGAGATGACTTCATCTCCTGTCCAGTAGAGGAGGGTTATTTTAATGACTGAAATACAAGGTCCCCGTCCTGACAGTCCCCGAGAAGGAGAGTTGCTCTTGCAAAGCGTTCCAGACCGTACCTCCTTGTCGATGGTGAAGATGTGGGGATGGGAGAGGCGCGGGGCCCAATGTAAAGAATTCCGTGTCAGCAGGAAACTCCGGATTCCTCAAGCCAGCCGTTGAGTTTGTTCCTTGGACTAACTGTGAGTTCCAAGAGAGGAATCTCATCTCCTGGATGCCAAGCCAGGACTCGAGGAGGTAACTCAGTAGAGAGAAATACGACAGAATCCCTACCCCGGTAAATATGCGAGGCCCCTCACTGCCGCCCACACCAACTGATGAGCAGTCTAAGGACGTGGATGCCTATAAAGGACGAGTGAATGGTAAACGCGGAATTCACGAGCCCTGCTGGAATGCACTGCTGGAAGTGAAACGTGGAGGATCAGGGTGGATTTCTGCCTTAGATAAGCCCAGAGTGAAGTTCTCAAAGAGGCCACGGACAAGGGGACAGAGTCCCAGGGTCCTCAGTGTGGGCGCTGCTAGGGAGGGGCGTCCCGTGAGCAGGTGCCGGCCCGAAGGAGCATCCTTTGGAGGCTGTCTGTCGTGGAGATGTTGAGCGGCTGTGCTGGGTGGGGGCCCTTACACACCCGCCTGTTGCCTTGGCTGGACTCTACACACTGCCCGTCAGTGGGAGGAAACGTATTCCCGACGGCTGGACTGACACGTGAGCCTCTGCTCTGCTCTTTGCTGTAACAACTCATTTATTTTCCTCTTTTCGGCGAGAGAGGGAGCAGGGTCTCGCATGGACAGGCTCTGCTTAAAGTCATTTTGGGTTCAAGGTGACCTGTACTTGGCTCAGACCACCCTGAAAGGTCTCTGGCAGATCTGGCAAAGGAACATCCATCTTTAATGTACAGCTGTTTCCAGGGAAAATGAATGTCGCCTGTACTGAAACTGGGCTTCTAGCGGCTTAGGTTTGGAACAGTGCTAAGCATGCTCCCGCTGAGGAGGGAACGTATTTCAGAGGGGGTTGCCTTTCATGTTAAAAGGGAATTTCGGAAAATCTGGACTTCGCAGTGAACTTAAATCCAGTGTGTGCATGTTACATATTGAAACACACACACAGGAGTTCCCATTGTGGCTCAGCGGAAATAAACCCAACTAGCATTCATGAGGAAGCAGGTTCGATCCCTGGCCTTGCTCAGTGGGTTAAGGCTCTGGCGTTGCCATGAGCTGTGGTGTAGGTTGCATATGTGGCTGGGATCTGGTGTTGCTGTCGCTGTGGTGTAGGATGGCACCTAACAGCTCCAATTCAACCCCTAGCCTGGGAACCTCCATACGTCTAGAGTGTGGCCCAAAAAAGACAAAAAAACAAACAAACAAAAAAACCAATAAACACACACACACACACCCATTGATATTGGTTCCATTGAAGGTCAATACCTACAAAATAATTAATCTCAAAAACTGTTCTTGTGTTTCCTTGACAAAGCAGACTTTATTCCAATTCAGGGATAGTGGAAGTACCTATGGAAATAGACATGTGCATTTATAATGGTTTGTCTTTGTATATTGTTTGTTTCAGAGATGCAAGGTGGTTTTTTTGTGTGTGTTTTTTGTTTGTTTTGTTTTTTGCTTTTTAGGATTATTATTCCCATGGCATATGGAAGTGTCCAGGCTAGGGGTTGAATGGGGGTTGCAGCTGCTGGCCTACACCAGAGCCACAGCAACATGGGATCCAAGCTGAGTCTGAGACCTATATGCACCACAGCTCATGGCAATGCTGGATCCTTTACCCACTGAGCGAGGCCAGGGATTGAACCCTCGTCCTCACGGATACTAGTCTGATTCGTTTCCACTGAGCTACAAATAGGAACTCAAAGACTATTGACAAGCACACTAACAACAACAAAAACCATTTCAAGAATATTTTATAATGCACGAAAGCTTGTAAAAGGCTAATTTTTTCTTTAATTATGGAAATAGATTTTAAAAGAGATTCAGATTTTTTTTTTTTTTTTTTTTTTGGCCACACCTACGGCATGCAGAAATTCCCGAGCCAGGGAGGGACTGAACCCATGCCACAGCAGGGAGACAGTGCCAGATCCTTAACTGCTAGGCCACTGGGGAACTCTGAGATTCAGATTTTAATGTGGGTGTGTTTATGAGTTTCATTAAGAAGTCAAAGCTTCTGTGTCTGTCCATAAAGCATATTTTCTTTGGGAAGAATTTAGGTTTTAGACAGTTAGGGCCAAGAAAGTGAAAAAGAAACTTTTACGACTCAGTTTTGACTTTTATGTGTTTATCCTGAGCCTGCTGTTCTTGCTCCAGAGGGGAAAAAGCCTCATTATATTTTATAGGTAAAGGTTTTCCTGTTTTCGTGAGGAACCGTGATGGTTCTCCCTGGACTTTGTGGATGGTGAGCAGTGGTTTTCAGCATTATTTAGTGCAATATTATAAAATCAAATGCATAATAGGCGCATCAGCTCCAAAAAATGAATATTGACATGCTGATTGATTCCCAGTCTGGGATTTGCATTTAGGTTTTGAAATGTTTCTTTTTTGTTTTAGTATTTTCTTTGGCCACTTCAAATAGATGAGAGCTCAGTGCATTATGAAATACGTTATCATCCACAATCCATTACTCAGTTCTCTTTGTTTGATGGTTTGTTTTAGGACATGTGGCGGTTCCCAGGCTAGGGATCGAATCAGAGCTACAGCTGCCAGCCTCAGTCACAGCCACAGCCATGCAGGATCCCGTCTGTGACCTACACCCCAGCTCACAGCAATGCCGGATCCTTAACCCACTGAGCGTGGCCAGGGATGGAGCCTTCGTCCTCACAGATGCTGGTCAGATTCTTTTCCGCTGAGCCACCGTGGGAAATCCCATTATTCAGTTCTCTGTGACGAAGTATCAGTCACGAAGAAAGACTTGTGTTCCACCGAGTAAGATGAACCTGTGTAACTTGCATGACCCTTTTAGATAATCGATTGCCTTTTTTTCTCGCTTGGTAAAGGGTCTTCCTATTAACCACCAGTTCCTCTCCTTGTAATGAAAACTGAACTTAAAACGGATTTCACTGTGGGCTTTTTTGGAGAAGGTTATTAAATGTTTACCCCCCAACCTCTTCGAACACATATTGGATTTCAGTGTAATTTTAAACAAATTCTTTAAAGTACATGAGATTTAATAGTTCTAATAGTAAAGAGTTAAAAAAGAAGCCAGTGAGTGTACTGCCTGTAGCACCTTATTTCCCTTTTTTTTTTTTTTTTTTTAAAGCAACAGTCTCTTGAAAAGAGTGATCGCTTTGGGGCAGTTTGATTAAATTTTCAGAGACCTTTTATTTATTAAATATATTCACATTAGTTCTAGAGAATTTTGTGTAAAGTGGGATCAAATCGGCTCCAGAATTTATGATGGAAGTACAGTAACCACATATTTCTAGCTTGATCGTTGACAGTTTGCTTTCCCCAGCAAATGTTCTTTCAAGAGAATATTCTTCACGGGATGCTGCACTGTCTTTCCATCGTCCAAGCGCCTGGTCCCCTCGGGCAATTTTTCGGTCCTTTGCCGCCCAAGCACCTCACCACCAAGTGCGCGTAATTGACGAGTTTGAACAGGGCCTCCTTGTCCTTCATCTGAACGAAAGGCTCTATTTCTTCCATAAATTGGGCTTGAAATAGGAGCTTAGCCAGAGCACTGGGTGAAGAAGAGCTGCTTGCTCTCCATCAAGTCAGGACTTAAAGTCCTGTTTCATTATTTCATTGGAAGAAAGTCGTCCGCCAAGGCTGGAGTCTATTGAATGTGTGGTATGAACACATTTTAGCGCCGAATAAAAGTTCCTCTCCTGCCGGGTGAGTGTAGGTGAAGACGGGGTCTCTGGCAGTGAAGCCCCCTTACAGCTATGTGTTGGGGGGGAGGGCTGGGCTCCCCTCACCCCAGATTTTGGTCCTCCTTATAGGGGAGTCAGGAGGCCTTTCCACTGTGGAGTGTTGGATTCACTTCTGTTCCAGCCAGAAATTAGACCAAAGAGAGGAGTTTGGTTGGTTGCTAGTACGGAAGTTAAAAATCATCTCTTTCCCAAGAGGTCTCTTAATTAGATTGCTTAGTTTTAAAATGTTAATTGGAATTGCTGCCCTTCAGTTGCTGAAAGCGTTTCCATTTAAAAGGAACGCCTCATTTCCCATATTGCTGTGTTGTGAGAAATCGACAGTGATTTCTGCCTAAGATTTTTTTGAACTGAAAGAAGGGATTAGCCTTGTGGAAAGACTGATAACACCAGATGATCTACTTTAATTCACGTTTGTCTTATCAGTTTCTTTTGTTTCAAAACTACTATCTTATCTAATATATTTTTTCACCGTATTTTTTTTTTTTCCTTTTTTGACTGTGTCTTTAGCATGCAGAAGTTCCCGGGCCAGGGATCAACCCAAGCCATGGAGTGACAACGTGGAATCCTTAACTACTAGGCCACCAGGGAGCTCCGTTAACAGTTGCTTGATAAGCACGAAGTAGGTTGTTTATATATAGAGGGCAGTTAATTTTGATGAGAACAGATTTTCAGCTCCCGTGTCTAATTTACTGTTACATCTGATACAATATATATACAGTAATTTACTTGAAACACACATATAATGTGTGTAGTAGATGCTTTCTACTTGTATGAACTCAAAGCTTTAATTTTAACCGTCCTCTCCAGTTTCCTTCCTGGAGTAAAGAAGATGATGAAGCCTGAACTAGTTGGAATAGCAGATGCTTATTATTAATTCTTGATCATTCTTTTGGGGTTGTTAGATCAGTTCTTGGAAAGAAAAACTTATTTGATAATCACAGCGTTATCGTGTGATTAGCTGGTAGGAACAATTTCAAATAACACATAACCTACAGAGATCTATCCTGTTCCTCTGGTAACTTTTGAAATGAATTCTTCATTGTTGTGGATAGATTAGGAAAATAAACTTAGTTTTCTCATTCTTGTAACTTTGAAAAAAGGAGGTTCTTTCGTTTCTGTCTAGGAAAGGCAGCTAATTTTTTGGTGGTGTTAGATAATTTTCTAAGGGGGGGGTGTGTGTGTGTTTACATACTCTGTTCCCGCCCTCTTCTTCCCTGGGGATAATTTTAAAAGCTCAAAGTCCTTAGTCACAGATACGGAAACAGTGCTCTCAGTGGGGCATTTAGAAAAGTTTAATTTTAACCAGGTACTGGAACTGCAGACAGACAGAGTGATATCACTTAAGAACCCAGCACTTGAGTGAATGGAGGCTTTGTCAGTGCTTTTCTAGATCCGAGCACTGACATGGAACATTAATTGTTATTTAAGTTAGAGAATCCAGCTGTTCCTGGAACCTGTGTCTCTGGCCTGGGCACTTTGTGTGCCGAACTGAGAGCCAGGGCTCTTGTGTCCTGCACACCTGGGGGAGTAGGCAGGCCGTCTGCTCCCGGGGCCGGGGACTTGTGGCTGACATCGTTGGACCCACCTTGGTCCCCACACGATGTCTTTAACTGCTCTTTAAGACAGTCCCATGGCCAGCCCAGGTCACTACCACGGACCCCCTAAATTCTGAGTGTGGGTGGCATGGGCTGTCACCTCCCACCATCCTGTGGTACGGAGCATCCCGGCAGAGTGGGCGGCCAGACGAGGCCCCAAGATCTGCTTGGACCAGCGTGGAGTGATGGCAGGAAAGGTGGGAGATGGGCTCAGGGTTCTGTTGGAATGAAAAGCCCCAGAGAAACCTTGCCTGAGGCAGAGCAAGCGAAGGTCAATTATTTATGGCCACCCCCTGCCCCAACTTCACAAAGGATTAAAGCTGCCTAAGAGCCTAGATAGTGTAAATTGGAAGTAGGTTAAAAAAAATCAAAGCAGAGGGAGACTAAGGGGAGATGTAAAGTGGACCCCAAAACGAAGCCTGTTCACAGACTGAAGGCCACCAGGGGCGAGAGGCAAGGCAAGAGCTTTCCAGTTGTTGTTGGGAAGTTCCTTGTCCCCTGGGTGCTCAAGCTGCAGATTGTACAATAAAAATGGACCAATTCTCAAAAGACCCATGGATTCTGACCCTGGGGCCCCAAGTGACT
This sequence comes from Sus scrofa, assembly GCF_054392235.1. Lineage (NCBI taxonomy): Eukaryota > Metazoa > Chordata > Mammalia > Artiodactyla > Suidae > Sus > Sus scrofa. The sequence continues at coordinate 74,481,355 of NC_139393.1, forward strand.
CTCTCCCAGCGCCCTTATGGAGGGAGCATGACTGCCAACCTCCTCAGCATCTTTAGTATCATAGAGGCAGGTACCTGGGACAAATTGCTCCAGATAGGCTGATGGGCACACCCAAGCCCAGCCCAGTAAATGGACATTTTAATGGGGGAAAACGTGCCAGTGACACATCTAATAGTTAGTGACACATCTGTTAGATGTAGGTTGTGTAGTATCTAGAAGGGTGACAAAGCAGTTCTGAATGTTTGGAACGTTCTGTGAGTTTTGAGCTCTTTCTACTGTATGTGGGTACAGTGAGGCGCACTGGTGGACTCTAGGAGGACAGGATGGAGAAGTGGGTAAGGAGACACCTGCCGAACAGGTGCTTACCCATGGCTTACCGAAGGTGATACTTTATTAAGGCCGTAAAAATAACAGGCTGTTCTTTTACAGGATGGAATAATGGTAGGAAAAGGAACCTCTGGTGTGTTTTTTAATCATAACCAAAATTTCAGAAAATTTTGGATGTTAATATGTTAAAATTGTGACATGCGATTTTAATGAACTACATTATATAATATATATAATTATATATAAGTCATTTTGTTTAGGTATAATTATACATTAAAATAACTACATTATATTAACAAACACATTTAATATATAATTATATATAATATACATTCTAATATATAATTTAATGTATAAGTATGTAAATAATTATATATTAAAATATATAAAACAAAATTACATGTCATATAAAATAATTATAAATCAATAAATTATATACAGTGTAATATATTAATAATTAAAATATTATGTATAAATAATTACATAAAGGGAACTACCGTAATGAACTAGAGTCAATCCTCATTATTCACAGATTCCAGTATTTCTGAATTCGCTCACTCTTCAAGTTCATTTGTAACCCCTACATGGCTGCCTGCGGTGCTTTCAAGATCATTCATGGGCACGCGCAGAGCAGGGAAGGATCTGATTTCCCAGATGCACACGTTGCCAACTGAGGTTGCATGAGGCAGTACCCTGCTGCTTGTTTCAGCTGTTAGAGGAAACGGGTTTGTTCAGCGCTGTTTTCCCATTTCTGTGCTTTCTCTTGGCCATTTTGCTGCTTAAAATGGCCCCAGGAGAGCTGAAATACTGTCTTACTCCTAAGCACAATAGGTATGGGGTCCTACGGAGGAAAATGCTTGTGTTAGGGAAGCTTCATTCAGGCATGAGTTACAGTGTTGTTGGACATGAGTTTAATGTTAGTGAGTCAACAGTGTATATTCAATACAGTGTCTTTAAAAAGAAACGCTCTTAGGAGTTCCTGTCGTGGCGCAGTGGTTAACGAATCCAACTAGGAACCATGAGGTCATGGGTTCGATCCCTGGCCCGCTCAGTGGGTTAAGGATCCTGTGTTGCGGTGAGCTGTGGTGTGGGTCGCAGACGCGGCTCAGATCCCGAGTTGCTGTGGCTCTGGCGTAGGCCGGTGGCTGCAGCTCTGATTTGACCCCCAGCGTGGGAACCAATAGGAATTTCTAAGTATCTTTTATGAAAATGGCCACAGATCATGTGATGCTTTGATTCAATGATTTCACTCTCATTTCACCTTTGGAAATACGCAAGCATCACCCTTCCTCCTCCATGTATTAGGGACTTGGTGAGGAAGTGACTTCTTCGATGGCGTGGTGTTCTGTTGGCTGGCATGGTCGGCATGTAAGCATTTGTGATCCAAGACCCTCTTGACAAGAGTCAGCCTTTGACCCCTTTATTTAGGGAAGGGGACTTCCACATTTTTGCCCAGGGAATATGTCCTTAAAAAGAACTTGGGGGTCTAGTCAGTCTGATCTTTTTTTTTTTTTCCTTCACGGCGAGAGCGATATTTTAATACGAGAAGTCTTGTGTTTTCTCCCATGCTGTCCACTGAGTTATCCTTCGATGAGACCTTAAATTGCTTGACTGTCAGGATGATGGATGCCACACAGGATTGCATCGCAGGGAGGCAGGAAGGTAGCCAGATGCATTTCTGCAAAGGAGAGATCACAGGGCGCTGTGTTTATACCTGTCTTTGTGGATTAGAGAAGCAAAAAGACCAGACAAGACCTGGAGCAGGACCATCTCTTAGTGACGGTTTCCAGAGGTGAGTGTTGAAAAAGTGAACTTCCAGTGGGAAAAGAACCTTCTGGTTACCCCCCTCTGTCCTTTCAGTGGCACACGTGATGTTTGACAGCTCCTTCTCAGATTGCTTTTGGAAGTCTTCAAAATTCAGCAGGGTTTGTAGGCTCTGTTGACATTTTTGAAAACCTGATTTTTGATGATTATAAGTTGTCAAGCCCCGGAGCTTCCGATAGGGCCACGCACTTGATAAAAGAGAGAAGAGCATGTGGCTGTGAGTGTATGAAATCACACGTTTCTTGGAGTTTGTTTATGATATTTACGAGTGATTTCCAAGCATGGGGGCTGCCCATTAACTTCATGGAAAAACTTAGGCTCTTTGGGGAAAAAAAATGTGGGATTACACCAAAACCAGAACTGAGTTTGTCATTCCTTAAAACGTCATCTTAAGTCGCATCAAGGCTATTATGCTAAAATCTGACACTATATATGTTTTGGATGCTTTCGATTCTTTTTTTTTTTTTTCGTTTTTTCTTTTTTGGTCTTTTTAGGGCTGTACCCGCGACATATGGAGGTTCCCAGGCTAGGGGTTGAATCGGGAGGTACAGCCGCCGGCCTCCACCACAGCTCACAGCAGCCAGCTCCTTAACCCACTGAGCGAGGCCAGGCATAATCCTCATGGATCCTAGTAGGTTTTGTTAACTGCTGAACCACAAAGGGAACTCCCAAGGATGCTTTAGAGTCTAAAGAAATGTTCTGTAATGTCCATCTTTGGGGTTTGTACGTGGCTTGGGTTTTTTTGGTATGTCATCTGTTAAAACTTTGAATTGTGAAATATGGCATATTTGGAAATGAGGCTATAAAATGTGGCAGTGAAGTTTAACCAATAATAACGTGACCGTCCACGTTAAAAAGACAGCCCTCCCAGGACCAGCCCCTCCCCCTTCCTTCACCCTCCCTGTCCCTCCCAGGTCATCACAGTCTGCATTTTGCTGTCATCATTTCTTTGCTTCTTTTTATGGTTGGGCTCATGGTGGGTGTGATTCTAGACAACACGTGTGTGATTTTTAAATGACTTGTTCAACACCCGTCTTTGCCCTTCACTCTGCCAAGAGGACAGACGTGGATTCTGGTCGGTGGTATGTTTGTAGCCTCGAGCACAGCTCTTAGCACACAGCTGGGACTGAATCGATGTCTGTGGATTAAATGAATAAATAAAAATATGTATTGCAGTAAAAATAGCAGCGTCTGATTTATAGCTCAGGTGCGTGAATGCGTATTGGAATAACGGGAGGTAGTATTGAAAGCGATGAGTGGAACATGGGTTTATATGGGTGGCTGTTACAGCTGGAAGGCCAATCCCATGGGCCCAGTTGCAGACTGGAAAAGCGAGGCCCTAACGGATGACGGCTTTGCTCAAGGTCCTTTAGCTGATGGTGGCCAGAATCTGCATCTCCTCCTCCTGGATTCTGTCCGCTGAGCCGTGAGGCACTCTCACAGTGCGTGAGAGATGGATGGCTTCACCTTAATAGGAAGTCCCCCTGCCCCGGGGAGGCAAGTGGACTAACAGATACAAAACGCCCTCAAATTCACACATAGCATCATTCACTGTGATAAGGTTCCTGATCAACTGAGAAGACAGACCATATTGGGATAGTCATAGGGTTAATTGCATATGTATCTTAATAACGTTAATAGTCTGTATAATATTGGAATAATTGGAAGTTCCCATTGTGGCTCAGTGGGTTAAGAACCTGCCCAGTGTAGTCTCTGTGAGGAGGCGGGTTCCATCCCTGGTCTTGCTCAGTGGGTGAAGGAAGGATCCGGTTGCCGCAAGCTATGGCGTAGATCATAGATGCAGCTCTGATTTGGTGTTGCCGTGGCTGTGGTGTAGGCTGGCAGAGTGCCAATTCTGCCCCTAGCCCGAGAACTTCCACGTGCTGCAGGTGCAGCCCTTAAAAAAAAAAAAACAAAAACGGGAAAGTTAAGAGTGACTTGATTGTCAGATGAATTTTTCAAAATGCTAGCTGAGACATAATTTTGGTTTGTCCAAACTTCTTGATTATTCAGTGTGGGAATGGCAAGTCTGAAAGAAAATCAATGCAGGTGATTGTAGGTGATAGTAGCTTAAAATTTTAAATGTGGTCGCTTTTCGGTTGATAGGCAGATAGCATTTATCAGGCTCGATATAAGGTTCCTGACCTGAATTTTTGTGTATTTTGCAAACAATGGCATTTCCCAAGAGTGGGGTCTGAGTTTTGGTGTTGGAGACTCTCCTGGTTCTGCCCGCCTATCCATCCCCCCAGGCGTGCACACACGTACACACGATGGTGATTTGATTTTGTCACATAACGTTGAACCCAGAGACAAGCCATTGGTGCCCAGCCAGTGGACCAGAGAGCTGTGACGTCAGGTGGGCTGGCCGGACCCCTTGGGAATGTTCGGTATTTCTGTACTTAGAGGCTGCTTTAGAATGTGCCCTCCAAAAACACCAGCCATCTCCGTGCTGTCAACCCTTTCAAAACCCTTTCAAAGACTCTTATCTTTATCGCAGCCCGCTTAGCTGCCAATACCTTCCAAGAGTCTGCAATTGTAAGTCAGCGTTAAAGCTTCCCCTGCTGGTCTATAAAGAAAGTTATCTATGAAGCCCACTCTCATGTTCAAGTCCATGATGCTGTGAGCCTTGGTGATAATTTATACTTGAGAGGAAAATATTAACTGCCTCAGAGTCTCAGGGTATTATTTTTAGAGCCCTGCCAAATTGTTTTGACACCAGCATTTTTCAACTCGACTTTGGCCAGCATGGACCCCGGAGGTTTTCAAGTAGCTTTTATCAAAATAAAACCAGCTACTTAGTTATGAGTAGGTAGAATTCCAGAGGTTGGCACTGATGGTGCAAGCATGGTGCATGATGGATTAAGAGCCGTGTGTTGATTTAGGCTGCAAGAAAAGCCATTTCCCAGCCAAGTTCGTTCAGCAAGGAGAAATGTGACGTCTCTAAGCTTTGAGAAGGGTGCTTTGGGAGATGAAAATCATGGGAAGCATTAAGGAATGTTGTTAAGTGTTGGTTGGCAGCGCAACTTCTGAGTCTCTCTACCTGGATGATTGTGGCGGCGGCGGTGGTGATGAAGAGATTGAAAGCATCAGTAGCTCCTTTGATTGAGAGCGGCTGCCGAGGACTTTGGCCAGCCCTCTGGAGTTGGCTCGTGTGATGGAATTTATCAATGAAAAAACAGATTCGTATCAAAGGCTGAATGTTGGACAAACACTGGCTTCCAGTCCTGTTTCTACCCCTTTTTGAGACCTGGGTTTTGCCACCTGTGAAGTGAGGGTAAGAGTACCACCTTATCGTGCAGATTCAATGAGAATGGATGTTGTAATAGTGTGTCGCTTTCCAGGTACTCAGTCTGTGAAGCCTGCTGCAGCCACGGCTGTTTGTGCCCCGGGCCACGTGATGGGAAACGCTGTGCTCAGTTTCAAACCCAGATGTGTGTGGCTCTTCCACTTTGGATTTCATAGTCCTGCCTCCCTTCATGGCAGGTTTTCAGTTAAACCGGGACGTGTGGTCTGTTTGGGGTTTTTCGTAATGAACACAGGCAGCATTTCTGGGTTTGAGGTCGGATTCATCGTCACGTGTGTGCGAGTGTGCACACGCGAGTCGGATTTGGAACAGATTGATTGGCGGTTTTTGTCTCATTCTTCACAAAATGGGGCTCACCAGATGGTTACAAATCCTTGAAAACAGCACTCTCTATGCTTTCTGTCCATGTGATTCTTCCACCTGTGTTTCGGAGACAACCTCCGCTCACTCACCTGGCTTCATGGGGACCCCTGAATTTCCGGGTAAAGAGATGATAGGTGTGGGCATCCCCAAAAATCACTGTGTCCTCCTTCCCTGTCCCCAAAGAGCCGTCATGTGATGGCATGCTGATGCAAACCAAGATTGGTATTTGTGTCGTCTTAGCATTGGGGGTTTGGAGTGAGTAGGGCGTGTTGCAACCTTAACTCCACTCTTAATAAAAGCGTGATTCTGAACAAGCTTCTTCACTTGGGTGAGTCTCAGGTCAACTGAAAAATGTAGACGAGAGTCATATCTGTCTGTGTTGGAGTTTGTAGTGGTGCCTTCGGGGGGGACTAGGGAGCATGGGTGAGATGATGAGACAATTCTGGGCACCTAGTAGGTGCTGAAGAAAAAGGGGTTCTAACTCGGTACTTGAACTTGAAGCTCTCATCAGAACCTTCTCTGTTGGATTTGTATTAGGTCTATTAATGAGCAATGTAGTCTTCTGTCTGTTTTGCTCTAAATGCAGAGATTTAAGCCAAATAAGCCAAGTGCATAATAGTTTAGCTCTGGTCAGCTGTTTATACCTTCAGATTCAGCCTCAGCACAAATAGCCTTACCATGAATTCACAAGAAGTTGCTGAGTGTTCAGGATCTTAAGCTCACTGCTGGGATTAATTCTTTTTTTATTTTTTTCCAACAGACTGTCTAGAGAATATCCATGATGCTATAAATGAAAACATATGTTAGGATAACCGATGGCAGTGGGGAAATGGGAAACGAAACCACGGGATTTTCAGGAATCACTTCGTTGGAGAAGAGCTGGCTTGGCCACCATTGGGGCAAAGGAAGAAATACATTTAGTGCAGAGTTCCTTTTATGGCTTTCTCTTAAGATTGCTTTGCATTGAAAAACAGATGGAAACATTTGTATTTTCTAGAAGACTTTTTTTTTTTTGAAACAAATGACGTTCCAAAATTAGCTTAATTTGAGAAATGAGATTTCGAGTGTGTCGGGGGAAGCAAGCGTGGGGAGACTATTTTCCAGCCTCCTTTGGTTGCCCTAAATAAGTTTAATTAATGAGCAGGTCATAAACTGAAAATGTGGAAAACCATGGTTTTACAGACTTCTTAAAAATGCAAAAGTGGTTGCTATGTAATTAGAAAATACATGAATTTGCTGATACCTTAAAATATCAAACAGTACTCTTTTTATTTGAATTTACTTTTCATGGGTGGGTTTTGAAAAATATTGGTAATGAGAAGATGATGGGAGTGGCATTTTGTTTGTTGCCTCTTTTGTAGTCCTGCATGGCAGATTTCTTTTCGAGTCTGTAAAGGGTGACCTCTTCAGCAGAATGAAAAAAAAAAAAGTCTCCTTTAGAAAACGTGATTCCTTACTCGTTCATGATCTTTGTTCATGATCTTTGCGGATGGCTTAGACTCTGTCAGGCAGAGATGGTGAGGGGAAGGCCCCATAGAATTGTGGGAAGAGGATGCGTAGTGGGACCACATGGTGGGAACTGTCGGCCATTGTTTGAACATCGTCTAGTCTCCCTTTCACCCTCCAAATCCAGAACCATCTCTTTGACGATGAGAAGCATCACTCAAACCTAAAGCAGCAACCCTTTTGGAACGCAATTTAGCAACAGGTCAGAAATCTGAAAAATGTGCATAGCTTTGCTGTCCAGGGTTGAGGAAGTGCTCTCACAGAGCTCGTAGGAGGAAAAACCCCTTCAGAAGATGTTTATGAAGAGATGTTAATGAAACTTTAAGTCTGCTCCAGTGATTGTGGATTCATACACAGAATTCTCCCTAAATATTTTTTTTTTTATTCTCCAACCGCACTCATGGCATCTGGAAGTTCTTGGGTCAGGTACCGAGTCCGAGCTGCAGCCTAAGTCACAACTGTGCAATGCTGGATCCTTAACCCACCATGCCACAGTGGGAACTCCAGTAAGTATTTCTACTACCAAAAAAATAAAATAAAATAAAATACCTCTATGATACTATATTTTAAGTAATACATCAATATTTGAAATCTGAGGGGTTTTTGTTTGTTTTTTTATGGTGTTTGTAATTCTAAGCTGGTGAAACTAAGAGAGCTCTGGGAAAGCCATGCATGGTAGAGACAGAAATGAGAAGGGAGGTTGCCAGTGGCTGGAGGGAGGAGTAGGGGAGTCACCGTTTAATGGATACACAGGTACGGTTTTGTAAGGTGCAGAAAGTTCCAGAGATGGGTGGTGATGATGGATGCATAACCACGAGAATGGGCTTCATGCCATGGACCTGTACACTTAAAAATGGTTAAAGGGGTAAACTTTATGTTAAGTAATTGCACCACAAATTCTTCTTTTTTTTTTTTATTTTTAGGGCCGCACTTGTGGCATATGGAGGTTCCCAAGCTAGGGGTGGAATCGGAGCTACAGCTGCCGTCCTACACCACAGCCACAGCCACAGCCACACCCGATCCCAGCTGCATCTGTAACCTTCCCCACAGCTCACGGCAATGCTGGATCCTTAACCCACTGAGCAAGGCCGGGGATCGAACCTGCAACCTCATGGTTCCTAGTTGGATTCGTTTCCGCTGCACCACAAAATCTTAAAAAAGGAAATGTAATAAATAAAGAGAATGACGAGGAATAGCAATTTAAAAAAATGTGTGTGTGAGCATCACTCACCAGTGGAAAGGCTTGCTTTTGGAAGGAGACTTGAGGTTTCAGTGATAAACATCTTAGTGTGCATCGCTTAAAAGATCCCTCTTTGTTCCCTGATGCTGAGAAAATAAGGGAATCAGAGTAATTGATCCTTCAAGAGTCTGTCCTGCGTTTAACCCTTCAGGCTCTGGACCGTATTAGATGTGTAGACCTGAGCATCGGCTAGATGGGTAGCCCATTTGGAGGAAAATTCCAGGATGACCATCCTTACTTTGCTTAAAAGCAATTTAAAAAATATTCAGGGAGTTCCCGTCGTGGCGCAGTGGTTAACGAATCTGACTAGGAAACATGAGGTTGCAGGTTCGGTCCCTGCCCTTGCTCAGTGGGTTAACGATCCAGCGTTGCCGTGAGCTGTGGTGTAGGCTGCAGATGTGGCTCGGGTCCCGAGTTGCTGTGGCTCTGGCGTAGGCCGGTGGCGACAGCTCCGATTCGACCCCTAGCCTGGGAACCTCCATATTCCGCGGGAGTGGCCCAAGAAATGGCAAAAAGACAAAAAAAAAAAAAAAAAAAAAAAAAATTCAGGAAGCTTCATAATACATTTTTTTACTTCACTGTCCACTTATATTCTGAGCGCCTTATTGCCTGATGCAGGGAAGGGACACTTCTTACTTTTAATAAAATTAGGGGGTCTCTTCTGCCCCTGAAAGATTTTTTGTCCTCCTAATGTTAGCTGGTTGAATAAATTACAGCACTGCTTTCTTTGTTTCTTCTCTCATTGAAGGCTTCGAATACTAACTAGTGGCCACCAGTGGGTCTAGACACAATCGAAAAGCAAAAATACATTGTTCTTTTGCGTTATTTACTCATCACTCCTGTGACTGTCTAAAAATGTATACAACTCAGAGTTGCCGAGTGGCTTAGCAGGTTAAGAATCCAGTGTTGGCACTGCTGTGGTGTGCGTTCCAGCCTTTGCCCAGGAACTTCTGGATGTTGTAGGTGTGGCCAAAAATAACAACAGTAAAAAACCACATAAAATGTAGAGAACTTGTCGTCTATTTCAAGATGCTCTGAATCATGTGTTTGAACCTGTCTTCTAGTTCAGGATGTCTTACCCACGTGTTGCCTATTGATTGGTGAAACAGTGCATCATTTAAAAGGATTTTGTGCTCGCTTTCATCCATTCCCATTAAAAATAAGGAGTTCCCAATGTGGCTCAGTGCAATGAATCCAACTAGTATCTGTGAAGTTGTGGGTTTGATCCCTGGTCTCGCTCAGTGGGTTAGGATCCTGTGTTGCTGTGAGCTGTGGTGTAGGCTGGCAGCTGTAGCTCCAATTCGAACCCTAGCCTGGGAACTTCCTTATGCCACAGGAGCGGCCCTAAAATAATAATAATAATAATACAAGGTGCAGCCAGCATTAAGTTGAGCCTTCGCAAATATTCACTGCTTCCCACATGAACTATACAAGCATCTGAAAGATCAAGGTTATGGTACCCAGAGGTCTGGAACTCAACCCAACTCAACTCTGGGCCTGAGAAAGCAAAACACAACGGTTAACCTCAAGCTCGCCCACAGGGCTTGTTTTATTAAAACTGCCCAGACTCCCTCCCTCCCCACCTGCCTTTTAGGCTCTTGTTCTTCAAATCCCTGATGCTTTAGCCTGAATTGCTTTTTCATGTTCTCCCCAGGCAATGAGTTTTAACATGAAAACTATATTCTGGCTTCAATCCCGCTGTTCTGCTAAGAAGCTGACCGGTGTTTGCAATTCACTTCTCAAATGCTGCTTGCCAGGTGTACCAGGACAAGAGCTGTGCTAAACAAGGCTGCAGACAGGATGCTAAGGGCTGAGTGTGATCCCAGAGCCCTGTGCCCAGAGGGGGTCAAGGCCTCAATATGAATCATTTTGACACAGAGGCAGGAGCACAGGCTGAAGCTAAGGCTTAGCTCCTGCGCTGGAGGGGCCTTTATGAGGGTATCTTGGACTCAAGGATGGGTGGCAGTTCCCAAAGGGAGGAAGGGATGCTGAGATCCCCACTGATGCCATGGAAATCCATGTTGCTTGCGTGCTCTCGTGCCTGAGTTGTATAGACGCGGCTCAAGGTGGAGGGTGAGGACGCGCCTTGCCCAGGGTCCCCGGGAAATGCTGGCCCTCACCAGTGGGTGACTGAGCCATGGGGATTTAGTGAGGACTGGCTCATCCTTGGTGGTAGTGGTGGTGGGGAAAGGATGGATGCCTGACTTCCAGAAAGAAATCAGGGGGCCCCTTAGCCTTCCCCTCCCATTTGAGTGTAGCCTTTTTTTCCACGTCCTCCTGGTCACCTCTGTTCTCCTTTGACCAGACAGCATGCATCTTTCTAGATGTAAATCCGCTCCCATAAGTCTCTGTGACTCTGTGTTTGTTTGTTTTTTGTTTTGGCAAGGGAGCTTTGCTTTTTTTCTCAGAATGGAATGGGGATGGGTGGAAAACTGGTGTGTGGGAAGTAGCTGCTGGTATTGGAGGGAGGGCATTTATTGATGTTTGTAGGACTATCTGTTGGTAATACAGATGCTGTCTTTCTGATACATGACCCGTGCTTGTGTGGGAGTGGGCAAAGAGAGACCAGGAAGCAACATTCTTGGCTTGAGTTTCTCTGCACGGTGATTCCTTGAACAGCCCTGCTGGTACTGATTTTGCTTCCTCCGGGTGGATGCCCCATTTCTTAGCTAACAATTCACCCTCCTCCTCCTCCTTACACACGCGTGATGCACGACATACTGGGCTTATGTTAGGGACACTTAGGCAGCTGGAGGGCAGCTTATAAATTTGAGGTTCCTCTGGCTCGGGTTAGGCCAGCAGGTGCTTTTTCCCACTTAAGATACGGGAAAGCTGAGTTTATTGAGGAGACTAGCAAAACTCTCTGGTTAAAGCAGAAGTGAGAAGATGGCTATTTTCATGGACACTTGTCATGCCAGGCGTACGTCTGTGGAATTTGAGCGTTTTGTCTGTATCGGAGGGAGCCTGGTTACACGCCTAGCGTTGCGTTGGTGTGCTGCAAACGGCATTGTTATAGATGAGTTGCATGTGAAGTTTAGTTGGAAGATTGTTCAAGAAGTTAGAATAGTGATGGGGACTAAGGAACAGAGCCAAGAATCTGTCATCCCTGAGGTTAATTTGCCGAATCATTTGAGTCCTGTTCATGACGGCGTGGAGGTGTTGGGTGTTCTGGGGAGAAGCCACGTATTATTACCATGGTGTAGTTGAAACATTGATAGATTCATAAACATTCATAGTGAGGGGCATTTGCCAAGTCTGCTTACTAAGAGTCTCAGCCATTTTTACTGTTCCTCCCCTAATTATAGTTCATCTTAAACATTATTCTTATTTACAGTGTTTATATCCAGCGAGCGTCTCTGGCCATCTCCCAAGAAGACAACTACAAGGATAGTTATTACTGAATTGGTTTTCTGGAGAAAAATTGAGAACGACTTATATCTCCATTAATAGGCGAAATAGAAGATGCTATAGTTAAACCAATGCTCTGCTAGAGGTAAAGGAATAAAGCACAGTTCTAGGAATCAGCATGGATTCATCTCAAGTAGATATTGTTGAGTGATGCAAGAGTATGGTTTGATTTATTTTTAAAAATGGTGCCTACATGCGTTCTTGAGATGGCTCTTTGGGTTAAGAACCCGGCTAGTGTCCATGAGGATGCAGGTTCAATCCCTGGCCCCGTTCATTGGGCGAAAGATCGGGTATTGCCTCAAGTTGTGGCGTAGGTTGCAGGTGTGGCTCGTATCCAGTGTTGCCGTGGCTGAGCCAAGGGTGTTGGCCTGTAGCTACAGCTCCAGTTCCACATCTAGCCTGGGAACGTCCATAGGTCGCATGCGTGGCCCTAAAATTAAATAAGTAAATAAATACACAGGCACGTAAAGTACATGAAGTTCTCTACGTTTCTATAGATGGTATGTGAGTGCATGTGTGTGTAAAATAGATGGAAAAGGGCCACAGAATACAGAATGATGATTGATTTTTCAGATGGAAGATAGAATTGGAATAATGTTGCCCAGTTTTTTTATATTATTAAAAAAAACGATCTGAGGCGTTCGTGTCATGGCTCAGCAGAAACAAATCTGCCTAGCATCCAGGAGGACGCAGGTTCGATCCCTGGCCTTGATCATTGGGTTAAGGATCCAGCATTGCCGTGAGCTGTGGTGTACGTCGCAGACGCGGCTTGGGTCCCGCGTTGCTGTGTCTGTGGTGTCGGCCGGCAGCTGCAGCTCCGATTGGACCCCTCACCTGGGAACTTCCATATGCCGAGAGTGAGGCCCTCAAAAAAAAAAAAAAAAAAAAAAGATCTGAAACAAATATAGCAAAATATTGTTTATCATTTCTGGATGGTAGATATATAGTTAATTCTTTTCTCATTCTTTGTACTTGACCCTACTTAAAAAATCATGCCCCCCAAATGAAAAAAATCTACGTCTGATATTTAACAGTTGTAAACTACTGGACAATAAAATGAAGAAAATAAAGATCTCTCCTGAGCTCGTATAAAAGTGTGTACCTTCAACACATAGTTCTTGGGTGAATGCGCCCTGAAAAAGGTTTCTTCGAAGGAATAGCTTAGTCTGTTCCAAAGATCTCGCCTCTTAGCCATCCGTCAGGATGGGCTTGCGTAAACCATGGCGTGCTTTAAAGGAAAATTATCTCGAAGCATGAGGTCATGTTGATGCCACGTGTGACTGTGAATCTGAACCTTTTCTGCTGACGTGCTGCTCTTGGCTTTCTGTGTCCCATTTCTGTTCAGGTTTTCCCTTCAACTTTTTTTAGTTATTCCTCCCGTGACTTTTGTTACTGGCCTTGGTGCCTCCGTGATTCTGACTTCAATTTAGACACTGATTCACCAGTGACCTTGGGGACATCGGCTCCTTTTGTCCTTCAGTACATCTCCACTCAGTGAGCCCCCTTGGCCAGGAGGGTCAGCAGAGCCTGGGCCTCTTTTTTATTTATTTATTGATTTTGGTCTTTTTAGGGCCACAGTCGTGGCATGTGGGGGTTCCCAGGCTAGGGGTCGAATGGGAGCAGTAGCCTCCAGCTTACGCCAGGGCCACAGCAATGCCAGATCCTAGCTGCGTCTGCGACCCACACCATGGCTCACAGCAATGCTGAGAGGCCAGGGATCGAACCTGCAACCTCATGGTTCCTAGTCGGATTTGTTTCCACTGCGCCACGATGGGAACTCCGAGCCTGGGGCCTTTTGAGCCTGAGTCCCAGCTCCCGCAGACCCTTTGGCCTGCCTCTGTTCTGGTGTCCTAATACATGAGGTGAATCTAATCATGTCCCACAAACAGTTTAGGGAGCACCTGCAGGAATGCCCCCGGCACCTGCCCACCTTGGCGAAAGACAGCTTCTGTCTTTCTTCCCTGTTTCCCCCTCCAGTGAAAAAGGTCCATCATCTAGTTCCCTAGCCAGGGCTTTTGCAGAAGCTCGTTTCTTCTGGAATGCCTTTCTTCGATGCCCTCCCCCACTTTCTTAGCCCCACCTTGAAAACCATTCTGCTTCCAAACCTTGCTCACATGTTACCTCATTTGGGACGTCTCTGCCACCTCTGTGTCAGGGATGTGCTTTGTTTTTTGTTTTTTTTTGTTTTTTTTTTTGTTTGTTTGTTTTTTTGACTTTTTGCTATTTCTTTGGGCCGCTCCCACGGCATATGGAGGTTCCCAGGCTAGGGGTCTAATTGGAGCTGTAGCCACTAGCCTACGCCAGAGCCACAGCAACGCGGGATCCGAGCCGCATCTGCAACCTACACCACAGCTCACGGCAACGCCGGATCATTAACCCACTGAGCAAGGGCAGGGACCGAACCCGCAACCTCATGGTTCCTAGTCGGATTCGTTAACCACTGCGCCACGACGGGAACTCTGATGTGCTTTGTTTTTGATTTTTTTTCTCCTTTTTTTTTGGGGGGGGGTGGTCTTTTTAGGGCCGCACTTGCAGCATATGGAGGTTCCCAGGCTAGGGGTCAAATCTGAGCTGCAACTGCTGGCCTACACCACAGCCACAGCAACGCGGGATCCGAGTTGTGTCTGCGACCTACACTACAGCTCACAGCAATGCTGGATCCTTAACCCACTGAGTGAGGCCAGGCATTGAACCCGCATCCTCATGGATACTAGTTGGGTTCTTAACCCACCTAGCCACAGTGGGAACTCCAAAGATGTGCTTTTTTATTGAACCTAACACACTGTATGGTTACTGCTTGCTTGTGTAGCACTCTTCGTGCCAGACCTGAGTGCATTAAAGGCAAGATGCTGGCCTTAGGAAATGTTATAACCCTACTAGGTGCCAAGCACAGGCCCTGGCACAGACTGGGTGCTCAGAAAGTGTGTGGAAGTGAACTGAATTCAAGGCACCTTGAAGAGTGAGTATACAGTGAAAATCAGCATCTCTGTATGTATCTGAAAGGGGGTATGTCCAGCTGTTAGGTTAGACAATAGAACGTGATCTTTTTGTGTTAGCAGTGATGGTCACAGCATGGTGTGCATGTGTGTGTGCACGTGCACACGCACACACACACACACTTTCTGCCCCTGGTGAATTTATGTCTGTCTAGTGAATTCACTTCCAGCTGTTAGGCATGTAAAGAGGTGATTTCAACTGTGCCTCTCTGGGCTCCACCCCGCTCTTAATGCTGCATTCCAAAGGTGTTTATTTCAACCTTACTTTCAACAACGCGTGAATACTGGGCTTTGTTCTTCTCGAGGCCCTGGATCCTGCAGGAGTGGGGGTACCATCTCCGAACTCACAGTCTGAGGGCAGAGGCAGATGCCAACATGAGCTCCGTCTGAAAAGCCAAAACTGGAGAGCCGATTTTCTCTGGGACAGGCTGTAACGTTCTCTGACCTGCCAGAATCATCTCTTGATTCCCAGGAGTAAAGTGGATCATTCTATGTGACAGGAAAAATAGGCCAAATGACTTTTAAGTGCTTTTCTCCATTTTTTCCCCCCTAGAGTGACTGACAAATGAAGGCAAATGGGTGTCAAGGGGCATGGCATTCAGCGATGCCACTGGCACCAACCCATCCCTTTATTGATCAGGAGAGTGAGGGTGAGTAACCAGGGGCTCGGTGTTCAATGTTGAACAGTTTTCCAGCTCTCTTTAGCAATGAATGTCACATTAATGGATCCCTTTTCTGTTTCATCATCTGAAAGGCAGCAAGACGGAGGGGGAAGCGTTAATTTGGGTGTCGGAGGTCTGGGCTCAGATCCCAGCTCCACCAGTTCTAGCTGTGTGGTCCTGGGCAGGTTTGCATCCTGGGTTTCCTCGTCCTTCTCTGGACAGCGGGATTAACAACCCCAACTCTGTCCTCTGAAGGAGCGCAGCATCCACACCAAATTAGCCTCAGCCCGGCTGAATGCTGTTTGAACATTAACAGAGAGCTTACTCATTCACCGGCTTGGAGAAGAAGCCAGAGATTGGGTTAGTTGTGAGTCACTCTTTGGAACAACCACCTTTGGAAAGTTTTTCTAAAGTCAGAGATTTCAAATCAGTTTCCAAAATGTCCAGATATTACACATAGATCAAAGAGTGACAGCAACCCCCCAAGATGTTCTCTAATTATTAATAAAACCCATCACTGAGAACGAGAAAAGGACGGAGGAGAGACACAGAGGAAGGGTGTTTTTTTTTTTTTTTTTTAAAAACCCAAGTGTTCAACAAATTAATATCACAGTCAGAAAAAAATATCTACAAAAAAACAGCCACTTTTATCCACAGGCTCATTCCCTGAAAAAAGGGCCAGTATGTTTTTCTGAAAGAATCTCTCTTACCCTGACCTAGCCCTTTGGTTTCATGGCATTGTGGAGCAGGCCGACGGAGCTTTTGGGCTTGGCGTCCTGCATCACAGTCCCTGCTTTGAGAAAACTTGGCCTCTCTGCCTCCATCTGGCTCCTGGCGTGGACGTGGGAGTGTGAGGTATGTAAATACAGCCCGTTTTCCCCTTGGCGGTGATATAAACGCTTCCCAAGTCTGGCTGCCTGGCCCACGAGTTTTAGCTGAGAACTGTATTGGCTTTTCTCTGTAGGGCCAGCTCCTGCCCATGCTGGGCCGCTGGATGGGACATCACGGGGCAGATGGCTCCTGGGGGTGCCTGGGTATCCTTCCTCTGATCCAGTTTTTTCACTGTGGGAAAGGATTCCAGTCCCTTCGGCTCATGGCAGTGAAGGGGCCATGCCTCTCTGTTCACAGGCCCTTAGGCAAGGTCAGCAGAACTATGTCAGGAATCTAAGCAATGTCTGTGCCCTCACACCACCGACTCCAGGACTGTGGTTCCCTGTGGCCTGTGATGGGAGCCTGGATCCAGAGATTGCACCTGCTGTTTCTTGGGGCTTTTGGTTAACCTGCTGGACACTTCTTATCCCTTTTCAAAATGAAATGGAGGAGCGAGATTACATAAGCGTTTCTAGATGACCAACTATAGCTCATAGACCAGGCCTAGCCCACCAGCTAGGAATGGTTTTGATTTTTTTTTTTTTTTTGTCTTTTCTTCGTTTCTAGGGCTGTACCTGTGGCACATGGAGGTTCCCAGGCTAGGGGTCCAATCAGAGCTGTAGCTGCTGGCCTACACCAGGGCCAAAGCAACGTGGGATCCGTGCCCTGTCTGTGACCCACACTACAGCTCATGGCAACGCCAGATCCTGAACCCACTGAGCGAGGCCAGGGATCGAACCTGCAGCCTCATGGTTCCTAGTCAGATTCGTTAACCACTGAGCCACAACAGGAACTCCTTGTTTTTTGTTTTTGTTTTATTTTTTTTTTTTAACTTAAAAAATTTTAAATTGTAAAGTACGTATAAAATCAACCACATTAACTCTCTTTCAGTGTAGCAGGCAGTGGTGTGAAGTAGGTTCCCATGTCTGGGCAGCCCATCTCCAGAAGGTTCTCATCTTGCAAAACTGCAACTCTGCCCATTTCCCTTCTCAAATGGTTGAAAAGTAAAGAGTTTCAGGGTATGTGAAAATGACATGAAATTCACATTGCAGCCTCCACACTGAACTTCTGCTGGAGCACAGCCCTCCCATTCACATAGCCCTTTGTGGCGCCTTTCGTGCTACAGTGTCAAGTTCAGTGGTCATGATGAGACCGTATGGGCCCAAATCCCTAAAATATGTGCTATTTGGCCCTTTACTGAAAAGGTTTGCTTACATCAAAGCAATGGCATCAGTGGTGTCTCTGCAGCGCCAGGATGCAGGCTCGATCCCCGGCCCCGGCACAGTGGGTTAAAGGTCTGGCATTACTGCAGGTGGGTCACAACTGCAGCTCAGATCTGATTCCTGGCCAGGAAACTCTATATGCTGCAGGGTGGCCAAAAGGAAAAGAAAAAGAGAGAGAGAAATGAATCTTAACTCACTTGCAACTCTAATGATGACCTTTGCGGGTGAAAATAATGAGCTTCCTTTTTACTCCTTAATTATCTGCGAAAGGAAGATGTCAGCAGATACATGGGTCACACAACTATAAGCAGTTAAATCCTAAGAGATTCTTTCAGCCTAGGAGGAAAATGAACTTGAGTAGGAAAGCCTTCTCCCTTCACTAAACTCGGTGTTAAGAGGGGCAGCCCCCAAGGTGACTCCAGTGAGGTGCGCTGAGGGGCCTCCGTCTCTACTGGCAGCAAAACGAGGGTCAGCAGAGCTTTCTCAGGCTCCAAAATGTGGGAGAGTCGGAACTGGGGCCAGAGACTCAGGGAGAAGCATCCCCTCCCACGCCCCATGAAGAATTCTAAATTGACATGAACGAGGACTTGGGTGTCTGACTCCGCCGCCGCTGAGTCTCTTTGCCTCGCTGGAGACTCTGATGCTGTCGTCTCAATGTGTGTCCACAGGCCTCTCCTCCTGTTGTCACAGCTACTCAGGTGATTCCCTTTCTGCTGCCTCGTACCCCTTTTTCTCCTGTTTCCAACTTGTGTGCAGCTGAAACAGCTCATCCCAGTTCTGTCCTTGAGCTTGGAGGTGGAGGTTGACTTAAGCCCCTCCCGGAGCTTAGAGAATTCCATGGTCATTTTGGGGCATTTGTATCTCCTCATGTCTCATCAGATTTACCCTTCTTCTTGCCAGAGATCCTGTGAGTTCCTGAAGGTCACTGAAAATGATTTGCATGAACACCTGGGAAATCCAAGTAAATTTGATTGTGAGAAGTGGAAACACAGAAAAGCAGATACTTACATGCGCATCCCTTGTATTCAACAGTTATGCTTCATTCACCATAGTCATCCACCCATCACCCTTTCAGCCACCTGTCCATCCATCCATCCTGCTTAGCTGTGTATCTTTTGCACCTTTTGAAAGTTTGCTATAACTGTAAACTCTAGACATCAGGATGTTTCATTGTTCTTTTTTAAAATAAAATTTGAAAAGACGTATGTAGCATATATGTGAAAAACGACAAAAATGGCAGAAGCGTCCAGCTGGCTCATGAGTTTCCACAACAACGTGGCTCTTAAACACCTAGAGTGCTTCCCATAAATTAAGGATATTCGTGTAACCGCAGTACCATGAAACTCAATTTCAATGTTAAGTTCTTTGGACAGTGGAGGGATCAAGAGCAGGAACCTTGTCCTTTTCCTGGACCAACCTAATATTTAACTTGGCAAAGACTGCTTGGTTCTTGGCCTGGTTACTGTTTGTTAAGGGCGGCGTGGGGGAAGGGAAAATGTAGTTAACATTTTTTTTCCCTTCGGTGGATAATTAGATCATATTGGCTGAATGGGTGGTGCTGCGGGGGTGGGGGGTTGATAAAGAATCTGGTTTCAGGTGAGACTAAAAGTAAATTATTATTGAAGACATACCACGGATCTGGCTCTACTGCTTCTAATCAAAAGACTTTGAGAACATGTAATTTTATAGATGGGGATAGCCATAATCATTCTTGCCAGATAAACAAGTTATTGTTCAAAGGCACGTCTCACAGGTGACCAGTAGGGAAACAGGAAGCAAGCCAGAGTAGTCCTTTCCCATCCGTCAGGGCCCATCGCGGGGCTCTCTAGAGATTGAGCTCTTCATGTATCTTCAGTAACACAAAACTGGTGCATCTGACAAGTGTGTTTTGGGCTTGTTTTTCAAGACTTGGAGGCTGCCCTAAGTTCTCTGTGTAGGCCACACTAGCTTGCACATCTGGTGTTAAACATGTGTGTACATGCACTTTGCTGGATCTTGGTTTTTAAACTCTTGGCGATTGATAATGCCCTCCGCCTGCTTTTCCTGGAAGTGTCCACTTTGTAACATGTTGACTGCACTTCCTTTTTGGATGTCGGGCGGTACGTGGGGTCTCGAGAGGTCCTTTGTGTTTGCAGCTGGGGACATGTGCAGCTGATGAGCTCATAGATGTTGGCTTCATGATGGCCTCCCAAAGCCTGCTTGGGGATGATGGATTGCGAATGTTGCCGTGATCTGTATCCGTTATATGGACCGCATGCGGATGTGGTCATGGACTAGCACTGATACATAGCCAACTTTCTGATTGGATGAGAACGTTTTCTTATCCTGAGAATTCGGATAGCTCAGAAACTGAAACAGAGAGACAGAGGGCGTGTTTTAATCTTTTTCTTTTTATCGGTGGGACATTCCTTTGAGGAAATGTCTAACGATAGTGTGCAGAAGGCTGTGGCTGCTGATCCAAAGGCCGGTCCATGTACAGAACGAGAAGATTCCTCTCCGTGTGCGTAATTGCGAGCCACCACTTCCTCACAGTTTCACACTGTTGTCCTCACACACTAAGAAAGGACAGATCAAAGTTGTTCCAGTTCTTTTCATGAATATTATGATACATTTTGCTGGTGTCACAGTAATTTCCCAAATCAAGAGGACAGAGAAATTGAAAATGGACTGCCTAACATTTTTCAAAGGGAGTTCCTGTTGTGGCTCAGTGGGTTGAAATCCTGACTAGTATCCATGAGGATGTGGGTTCGATCCCTGGCCCCGCTCAGTGGGTTCAGGATCTGGCGTTGCCATGAGCTGTGGTGTAGGTCACAGACACAGCTCAGATCTGGTGTTTCTGTGGCTGTGGTGTAGGCCGGCAGCTGCAGCTCCCATTTGACCCCCTAGCCTGGGAACTTCCATCTACCATGGGGGCAGCCCTAAAAAAAAAAAAAAAAGAAAAGGAAAGGAAAGTTATTCAGTGGAGTGGAGGAGCTGTTAAAGACTTGAGAGTCTGCTGGTGTAGACACTACACTTGGTGGAAAATAATGGTCAACATACAAGAGACCTGGAATCTGCCCTCAAGAAATCTAGAGTTTGGAAGAATAATTTCACAAGTGACTACAGTTTTTCAAATCAGATGACAGTGTTGATGCGTTTGGTGTCACTTGCTAAATGTTCATGCAACAGTTTGCTGAGTCAGTCTGGTCAATCTGAGATAATCTTAACGACACATCTTATGTCGATGAATGTATCTCATCTTACCCAAAGGAATATGTATTATTTTAAAATAAATTTTTAAAACCCAAAAATAGCCCTCTGTGCACTCTAGAAATAGCCCAACAGTTATTCTAGAGGATGATTTTAATTGACAGATAAGAGGAAATTTTAACTCGGGGATCAACGCATGCCATGCATGCTTCTCATTGTCTCCCGTTAATTCTTTCCTTGACTGTCCTTTGTGTTTACAAGAGGAAGGGGTCTTTACATTTCAGTCTTCCAGGGGCTGATATTAAAGTGCAAACGTGTGGAAAGAGCTGCACTTAATAGTTTGCTCTTTTTGCAGGTCGGTACTCAGCTGGTCAGGGCTGCTTGTCCAGAAGGATTTGGAGTTTGAGATCAGGATCAAAGGTGCTGTGCTAGATTAGTGATGTCTGCCTCGGCCATGGTACACACAAAGTCACGATTGCTGCTCCTGGATTGGAGCTCTAATCAGCTCACCTTTCAGAGATAATTAGTGAGATTGTATGGACTGGGCTGAGGGTGGAGCCATGGGGCAGAAAGAGGACACTGGCTGGACAAAGAGACTCAACACAAGTATTTTCAATTTTGTGCAGAGCTAGGAGGCCCCAAGGCCACACCTGAGTATAAGCTATGCCAGAGCGTAGTCTTAATTCCCCTACCCCCCACAATAGTGTCTGGCCCAATAGGCAATTAGTATTTGTCAATGAATGTTGAAATACGGTTGAAAGCTTTTGTTGCTTGCCGAGCTCCTGTGAGGTAGCAAATGTTATTTTGTGTGTAGGGAAATTAAAATTCAACAACCGCATTGATGAAACCATGTGAAAGCTGTTTCTGATTTCCCAGGAGTTCAAGGTCAAACAGTAGAGGAGGGACCAGCAATGCAGGGGTTGGAACGTACATTTTTGTCTTTGGACATAGCCCATCTTCTTTGTATGAAAGGACATGGGAGAAGGATGTCAGCCAGTGACAGATTTCAGCCACTTGTGATCAATCAGTGTCTTTGTTTAAAAAGTGCCCAAACCTCTGGCGTAGGCCAGCGGCTACAGCTCCGATTCGACCCCTAGCCTGGGAACCTCCATATGCCTCGGGAGCAGCCCAAAGAAATAGCAAAAAGACAAAAAAAAAAAAAAAAAAAAAAAAAAAAAAGGTGCCCAAACCTATGCTTTTACTTGGCTAGGAATTTTGCAAAAGGTTTGCGAGGTGTGCCTGGTAACCTTGGGTCACCTCCAGGGAGATGTGGGTCCAAGGATGGTTCCCTTTGGCTTGAAGGCAGTTTCCACGAAGGCAGGTGCATGTGCTTCTTTGTCTGTGATGTTGCTTTGCCTCATCTCCCTTGATTCAGATGGCATTCGCATGGGGTGTGGTCATTTTGTCAGTGGGATCCCTGTAGGGAAAAACTTAAAAGATTTGGGAAGTGAGAAATGAGAACACAAGGTATCCCCAAGATATTCAAATTCTAGAGGGGAGGGGCAGACACAGAGCACGTGGCTTAGAAAACACACAGGCTGCCTGGTCCCTTTCTCTTTGTCTGAAATGTGGAGCTTTACAGGCGGCTGACAGACCTCCCTTTCCTGAAGCAAAAGACACTGAGGCAGAAAAAAGAGCTTTATTTATTCATTGATCACTTCTAGGGAGGGAGTGTGGCTCAATGTTTTTGTTTTAAAAATCCATTTAGCATAGAAAGAGTTTTCTTTGGAAAATTTACTACTCCTCCCTTCCCCCTCCTCTCTTTGTTCTGACTTCAGAGCAGAGGCATCCTTGATGGTGGGTGCAGAAGATTGAGTCTCAACATCAACTACTTGCAACATAGTTACTAATCAGCTCCCAGGCAGGTCTTGACCATTCAGAATCTCACAGGTCGCAGGAAAGGTCCTGGTTATCCTTCAGATGAGGGAAAGCCTCCTTTAACATATTAGGCTTTTGGAGTGTCTGTCCTGGCACAGTAGAAACGAATCTGACTAGGTTGACCTGGTAGGATCACAGAAATCTGTTCATCTCTCCATGAATTTAGGCTTAGAATATAATATAATGGAATCAAGATTTCAGACGTGGAGTTCCCGTCGTGGCTCAGTGGTTGATGAATCCGACTAGGAACCATGAGGTTGCGGGTTCGATCCCTGGCCTCGCTCAGTGGGTTAAGGATTGGGTGTTGCTGTGAGCTGTGGTGTAGGTCGCAGACACAGCTCGGATCTGGCATTGCTGTGGCTGTGGTATACAGGCTGCCAGCTGTAGCTCCGATTTGACCCCTAGCCTGGGAACCTCCATATGCCCCAGGTGCAGCCCTAAAAAAAGCAAACAACAATTGGGGTTTTCTTTGTCCATGAGGTGAATTTGGTATTCAGATCAATTCATCTCTCTTATAAGGTTTTAATTTAGGTCAGATAATAGATAGATACTTGGCTATAACATGGTTTACTAGTTCCCAAGTAATAGGATTTGTTGAAAAGGCAGACTTTAGCCATATAAAACTATATTCACCTTGCTGTCCTTGGGTAACTCAGTGACTTACATTCATCTGGCAAGTTAATCCTTAAGCCTGGTCTCTAATGTCAAAGGTTTGATAAGCCGCACTAATAAGTGAGTTCAGCTTCTCGTCATTGAAGAGTAGACTTAAGGGAGTTCCCATTGTGGTTCAGTGCGTTAAGAACCTGACTAGTATCCATGAGGATGCAGGTTTGATCCCTAGCCTGGCTCAATGGGTTAAGAATCCAGCATTGCCGTGAGCTGTGGTGTAGGTCACAGACGTGGCTTGGATCCCGTGTTGCTATGAGTGTGGTTTATGCCGGCAGCTGTAGCTCCAATTTGACCCCTAGCCTGGGAACTTCCATATGCTGAGGGTGCGGTCCTAAAAGGAAAAAAAAAGTAGATTTAACAAACTCCACTGTTTATGTATGAAGTACATGTCTTTGCTTCCCCAGAAAATGGGTGTGTATTATTAAAAGAGATAAATGAGGCAGCCTCAGCCGTGAGTTGACTGCTGTTGAGGTTAAATGATAATTTGGTATGTTTTAAAATACTCAGTGCTCAAAAATGTTCAGTGCATTTAATGATGTTTCCCTGAAGGCAAAATCTGACAGGTTTCTAGGGAGGAACACGCTTGTCTGAGCAGAGTAATTCGTATCAGTTTTAGGTTTTGAAAGGACATTGCCAACCCCTGTCCTTTTTTTGTAGCTCCGAAACTGAGCTGAACTGTGGTGCCAATTGGTTAATATACAATGTCCCCTTTTCCCGGCGAGTGGCTGGCATTGGTGGCAGAAGAGTTTCAGGCCTGAGAAGAGAAGAAAGCCTTAGACTGAGGAGTGGCCACTTTCTGGGCTGGAGGCAGCGTGATGTGTGTCGTGTTTAAGCACAGTTAAGAAACATCAAACCCTCTTTCAGGCATGGGTCTCTTCTTACGCATCTTAAAAGTGTTTTCACTGAGAAGCTGCCGAAGTTCCGATCCGCGTGTTAAAATGACAGAAATGACAGAGGATCGGGTGGAAACAATTGTCACGAGTCCTACATGATGCTGGCAGTCCCTCCTTCCTTTTTCTGAGGCTCGCAGGCCGATGGAGATGACTTTGTTGGATGTTGGCTGCTCTGCGTGACATTGTGAGAGGCTCCCGGGTGGTACGTCTGGCCAGCGCTGGATGGCTCTGCGCCTGTCACCAGTGTCATTGAGCTTGGCTGGAGGCTAGACCGCTGTGTTCAGTCCTCCCTTTATTAATGTAGTTGATGGAACAGGGACCCAACTGCCAAGGACGAGATTGGTTTCTAGATGACTGTTTCAGAGTCTCTGCAAAAAGACTTCCAGAGAAGCATGGGAGCCTGCTAATGTTGCCTGGGGTGCTCTGGATTTGTAAGCAGTGTTGGAGAACAAGAATTCCTCTGTCCTGGAGCTCTTGATTCACATATGACAGCAAACCCGTATCAGAGAAAAGGCAAAACACAAGCTTGTATGTTATATATATCACACATACACAAAAGCTTTATGAAGATGTCGCAATGGTAAACAAAAGACCTAAACAGGTTTACAAATACATGTATCCCCTGATTTCTGAAATTTTGAGTTAGGCCACTTCTCTCTCTCTCTCTCTCTCTCTCTCGCTCTCTTTTTTTTTTTTTTTTCTTTTGCCAGAGTCTTTTGACCTTTCTAGGGCTGCACTCGCAGCATATGGAGGTTCCCAGGCTAGGGGTCGAATTGGTGCTATAGCTCCTGGCCTGTGGCAGAGCCACCAACACCAGATCCAAGCTGTGTCTGTGACCTAAGCCACAGCTCACGGCAACCCCGGATCCTTAACCCACTGAGCGAGGCCAGGGATCGAACCCTCAACCTCATGGTTCCTAGTCGGGTTGGCTTCCCCTGTGCCACAACAGGAACTCTCTCTCTCTCTCTTTTTTTTAATGGCTACACCTGCAGCAAATGGAAGTCCCTGGGCCCAGCATTGAATCTGAGCCACAACTGCGGCAACACTGGATCCTTTAACCTACTCTGGGCCAGGGGTTGAACCTTGGCGTCCACAGCAACCTGAGCCCCTGCAGTTGGGTTCTTAATCCACTGTGCCACTGTGGAAACTCCAAGCCACCTTGAGAGACCTACCTGAGCACCTGTTTTCGCTAACCAGAAGAGACCAAAACTCAAGCCAAAGTGTGGGATGCTCTTTGCTTCAGGTCATTTCCATTTACAAACGAGTTTCTGGGAACACTCTATTTTCAGGATTGGGGGGAAACTTCCTGTGTGTCGTTGAGTTAGGGTAAAGGGAATATGCGTAGTACTTTTTTCTTGTTTAAAATGGTCTTTCGGGGGAGTTCCCATCGTGGCGCAGTGGTTAACGAATCCAACTAGGAACCATGAGGTTGCGGGTTCGGTCCCTGTCCTTGCTCAGTGGGTTAATGATCCGGCATTGCCGTGAGCTGTGGTGTAGGTTGCAGACGCAGCTCGGATCCTGCTGTGGCTCTGGCATAGGCTGGTGGCTGCAGCTCCTATTCGACCCCTAGCCTGGGAACCTCCATATGCCGCGGGAATGGCCCAAGAAATGGCAAAAAGACAAAAAAAGAAAAAACAAAAACGGTCTTTCATGCGAGGTTGTTTTTACAGTTGGCTTTTTGTTTACAAAAGAACTAAAATAAGTTGGCTTTCTGGTATGCAGAGAGTTGCAAAGATGGAATTTTCCAATGCGGTGGTTTAACCAGTGGCTGGGTCTCATGATGCCCTTGAAGAGGATTTAGGGTCTCTCCCCATGTCTCTCCTGAATGACACCTCCCAAACCGTGTGCCAGGGAAAGTGGTTCTGCTGGCTGCCCCACCACCACCCACACAGGGTGTATGTCCAGCAAGGCGGGTGTGACCTGGAGTGAGAGAGAGATTGAAAGAGGGGCTTCCAGGAGCTGTTTACGTGTAGGATTCTTTGCTCTTCTGTTCTTCATTGTAAGATTTCTGTGATATTTTATTTCGATGGCAGAACCTGATGGATTTAAAAGCCTCGACATTATAAATACAAATCTTTTTGTTGCAAGCACTTAGTGAAATCAAATCAGAATATGGTCCCAGACCATAGTTGGCCTCTTAGATTTCCTGTAGACAGATTTTAATTTACTCATCTTTTATACAAAGATTGACCATAACTACACAAACTGGTTGCATTAGTCGAACAAGTGATTTTGAGTGCTGATTATTGCCCGCGTCCCGTGAGGAGGTGGGAGGTGGTCGTGGTGGGGAGCTGGGGGAGGGCTGGCTGCGAACACCTCCTGGCTGCAGCCCTGGGGATAAATGCCCAAGTTCTACCCCCAGAAATTCTGATGCGGTTGGTTAGGAGGGGGGCCTGGGCACTCGAATTTTTAAAGAGCCTTTTAGGTGATTGTAATGTGCTGCTGGGGTTAAAATCCAGTGATTTGGCAGATAACAGGATGTTGTTTTAAATTAAGCTTAAGGAAAACATTGTGACTTTTAAGAAGGGCTGGGGAGTTCCCGTGGTGGCTCAGCGGAAACGAATCTGGCATTCCTGAGGACACAGGTTCGATCCCTGGCCTTGCTCAGTGGGTTAAGATCCGGTGTTGGCGTGAGCTGTGGTGTAGGTTGCAGACGTGGCTTGGATCCTGCATTGCTGTGGCTGTGGTATAGGCCAGCAGCTGCAGCTCTGATTCGACCCCTAGCCTGGGAACCTCCATATGCCTCAGGTGTGGCCCTAAAAAGACAAACGACAAAAAAAGCGGGGGGGGGGGTGCGGAGCTGGGTTTTCTTCCATGGGTCCCTAATGAGGCTTTAATGGGGACACAGCCCATGCGAAAGCTTTGTCTAATCCATATAGTTGTTTCCGACTCCATCTGTATATTGCCCTTTCCTCAAGGGCTCTGAAAAAATTCAAGTGCTCGCCCCCACTTCCCACCCCCAACCCACTGCGGTGGGCACGGCACGATTTGGGACGGGGCAGTGGTGCGTGTGTCCATGCCACGTGCGTGACTGTCTGTCCGTCCCCAGATGACTTCAGGGGCAGGCAGCTCGAGGTGGTTGATCCCATCCTGTCCCTACCTTCACGGTATAGCTGCTTGAATATTAAAAGTGTATATTTGCTGGCACGATTCCTACGCTCTGTCAGTAACCCTGTGCTCAAAACTCATAGGACTGGTTGGACTTAACAGTTGCTCCATGTGCTTTCAGCAGCTCCTCAGTTCTGGTTTTCCATCGCTTTGTCTTGATGGCCCATCTCGTAAATGTACAAATAAGAATTGCGAACATCTTGGACGGCCTCTGGATGCCCCCTCTGGCTGCCACATTTCTCTCGTCATTTTATTTATTTATCCACATTGACAGCGGAAAACGCGAAGAGGAAGCTTAGATGGGCTCCGTGGAGAAAACAATCCGAGCCAACCGTGCCGGCGTTTGAAATGTATTGCTTCAATTACGATTCTCTGAATATTTCATATCTTCGAGAGAATGTCGAAGCAGGGTTTGTTTTTGATCTCCGCATCGATTCTCTTCGCTAAGAGCGTTGAGCTCATCAGCGAGGGTGAGATGGAATTTCTATCTTCTTAACATGTGTTTACTAATAAAACTCAACTGGCCTGTGCCATTGAAACACGCGCCACACAATGTGAGATTCCAGCGTCGCTGACAGGGCTGGCTGTGAGGAAGGACACGTCCTGTGTCTGTGCCACTTTGGCACAAAAGCCACTTAAAATGTGGCTGTTAATAAACTGTAATGGGAAAGACGAGAAGCAGGAGTGTAGAGACAGACGCGTGTATGTGTAACCAAGCGACTTTGCTGCACACCTGAAATGAATGCACCCTTGTAAGTCAATTATACTTCAGTTTAATTGAAAAGGTGGTTCTTGAGGCCAAGGAACTGAATTTCTTACTTTATTTCATTCCAATTAATTTAAATTTGCAGTAGCCCCTCTCCTCCCAGCTGTCAGCTGCTGCCTGGCATCCCCACTTCCGGTGCCTCAAAGCACATCCCTATCCCAAAAACGAGCTCTTTCAGAAGCCTCGGCGGCCCTCAGGATCAGGTCTGTCTCCAGCATCATGGCAGTCCCTCACCCTAGCCCCCACAGCGCCACACGAATGCCCCCAACCTGTTGCCAGCCCGCCAGCTCCCAGCCTTGGCAGGCACACAGCCTGGCGCCTCCTGAACCGAGCTTGGCCACGGTTCATCCAAGATTCACTCCATCTTGTGTTGGCTGAGGTGCCTCTTCCTGCGGGAAGCCCTCCCGGCCCATCCGGGGCAGTCAAGTTTCTGTACTAGGGGTCCCCGGTCCCCGGTACTCCTGTCTGTTTCTGTATTGTATCCCCAAGTCAGGTAGCACGTGGCGGGACACTCGGCCCACCTGCCCGGGGACTGTTTGGTGAACGAGGACCCAGGAACAAGTTAATCATTCCACCCAACCCTTAGGTGGTTTCTGCCTGCGCTGTTGTCTTAAATCCTAAGTTTGGTAAATGAATGATTTTTGAGAAAATCCGACTGCCTGGGCTTTAGTTACTGATGGCTCAACTCCATTGACTTGATTCCTGGGTTTCAGCCTTCTCGCTCCGATCGCTCTTCGCCCACTCCCTCGGGGCCCATTGGATTTTATTCCTAGGCTCTAGATGGTGAGATTCCCACTAAGTAAAAATACAGATCGGCTTGCCTTTGTTAGGAGTGAATTTTTAAAGGATTTCATGTAATACTGTTTAAAAATGGGGTGGGGGGGTGGGGGAAGGAGTTCCCGTCATGGCTCAGTGGGTTACGAACCTGACTAGCATCCATAAGGACGTGGGTTCAATCCCTGGCCTCCCTCAATGAGTTAAGGATCTGGTGAGCTGTGGTGTAGGTCACAGATGTGGCTCGGATTCCGTGTTGTTGTGGCTGTGGTGTTGGCTGGCAGCTGTAGCTCTGATTCGATCCCTAGCCTGGGAACCTCCATATGCCATGGGTGTGGCCCTAAAAAAATATAGATCATTTGTTGTAGAAAGTGGTTTCAGAGTAATGACGTTTCAGTGGCGTTCCGTGCACCCCCACCCCCCTGGCGGTGGGGGGGGACATGGAGTGAATGGGGCTCAAACTGGAATTAAGGCAGCCAGGAAATGCAGAGGGCACAGGGCACAGTCTGCGTTTCCTTGCTGCCTTAATTCCAGTTTGGTCCCCACCCTGCTCATAAACCAGCACACGGAAGTCACTGAAAGCAGACCTTTAACTTGCATCAAGCACTCCGCAGTTGGAACAGGAAAATGTTGAACGGCGCTGACTGCAAGTAGAAAATTGGCTCCACGGTCACCATGAAAGCTGATAATAAGCTTTTGGCATTTGAAAATTTATGGCAGAGGCATCCCTAAGCTGTTAATAATCTATGCACCTCTCTGGTTATTACGAGAATGAGCTAGTAAACTTAATTCTGGCTAAGAGTAAATCAGCCAGGTCGCTTTATATTAATTAGCATTTGGACTCGAGGTGTCTGGAGGCCACGTTCTGGTCACTTCAGCTTTGAGCACATGTAAAATTCTGCTGGCAGGAATCCTCCATCCCCGGTCCTGTTCTTGACTCTTTTGCTCCGCATACAAAGCATGATTCATTCAGTCAACCTGCAGAGGGCTTGGTTATTGTTCCTCCAGCAGAGAAAGCTGGAAGCTTCTAAGTCAGGAGATTGGGCAGAGAATGAAGAGCTGATGCTCTGACTTTGAAGAAGTGCACGGTAACGCAGAAGCAGGCACAGTTACGAAGAATACGGCCCTCGGAAGAGTAGTGATGTGGTAATAACGGGAAATGTTAGATAAAGTTTAAAATTCAACGCTTGCAGATCTCAAGGAATCACAGAGGAATTTAGAAATGACTTCTATCAAAGAGATTTGAAAGAGAGTTGGTCTTAAAAGGAAAACTCTAGAAAATTCTCTCCTGTTGGGTGCTCTGTTTTTTGACATTGCTGTAAATGCGAGATGTCATTGTACGGACTCCCTCATAAGACGCGTTTTACTGCAATTAAGTCTGCACATGTTGTTAACGCATTTCTCTGCATAATGAAGGGTTTGATGTGCGCTTGAGAGAAGTCATCTTTCTCTACTTGAAAAAGGATCATTTTTCTTGATTAAACAGGATAACGCTACATAAATGCTGTAATCTGTGTATGTGCTTCGGTGAATGAAAATGGCTTTTCTGTAATTTGACTTAGGTTGAAATTTTCATAAGGAAAATGACGGCATCTTTATTCATTCCAAGGAGAAAACTAAAGGGGACTTTGAGGAGATGCTATTTATGCACAGTGAATGTCAAGAAAGGCTAAAATTACTTGGGGTTTTGACCTGTCCTCAAGCTCATCAGAACATAGACTACAACACGCATTCCTTTTGGAAAGTGTTACGCATGGTGATTAAAACCTTGGTATGGCCTCTAAGTGCCTACAGAACCAACAGTTTGCCAAGGTGTTGGCCTAATCGCCCAGAAGACCTTGTAGAGAGGCAAGAAAATGCACAAGAGGCCACAAAACTGGATCGAATCCAAGGCATGTGTCATGACAGTAGCCAAGCCTGAGGTTTGTTATGGGTTTCTAAGACATGGTTGGTTTTTGGTTTTGTTTCTTGCTTTTTTTTTTTTTTTTTTCTTAAGTTTTTGGCGATCACGAACCTTTTGGTGGTGTCCGCTAATTCAGTATAATTTTTTTTTTTTTTTTTTTTTGCCTTTTCTAGGGCCATTCCCGCAGCGTATGGAGGTTCCCAGGCTGGGGGTCTAATCGGAGCTGTAGCCGCCAGCCTACACCACAGCCACAGCAACACGGGATCCGATCCTCGTCTGCAACCTACACCACAGCTCACGGCAACACCAGATCCTTAACCCACTGAGCAAGGGCAGGGATCAAACCCGCAACCTCATGGTTCCTAGTCGGATTTGTTAACCACTGCGCCATAACGGGAACTCCAAATCAGTATAATTTTTCCAGATATTCTCTCTTTAGAGAAATAAAACTAAACGTTTGTGCTTTGATGTAATTGATACACCTTTAACTGAAAAATGTGCTTAAGGGTGTTTAGTCTGTGTGTCTCTGAAGATAGACTAATTAAATAGCTGGGTTCATAAAACCCACTGCCGCAAATACAGGTTTTTGCTGATTATTCCTAAGGAGATACACTTTCCTTAATAAAATCCTGACATTTTCAGGGTTAGAATTTTGTATTTGGATGGGCAGCTGACAAAGAAGTTGGGCTATGTCTTTTAAGGCTGCATTGTCCAATATATTAGCCAACAGCCATGTATGGCTATTGAAAATGAA
Organism: Sus scrofa; assembly: GCF_054392235.1. Classification (NCBI taxonomy): domain Eukaryota; kingdom Metazoa; phylum Chordata; class Mammalia; order Artiodactyla; family Suidae; genus Sus; species Sus scrofa. The sequence continues at coordinate 74,513,012 of NC_139393.1, forward strand.
ATATAATATACATGTTAGTTGCCCCTTCACACCTGCCATGATTCAAGTTCTCAGTTGACACACTAGCCAGATGTGGCCAGTGGCTCCCAAATTGGGCCGTATAAAGGTGGCTCTAGAACATTCCCATCATTGCAGAAAGCTCTGTGGGTTAGCACATGGCCACCACCTCCCCTTTATGTATACATGTCTTTTAAGAAAATCAGGAGTTCCCGTCGTGGCGCAGTGGTTAACGAATCCGACTAGGAACCATGAGGTTGCGGGTTCGGTCCCTGGCCTTGCTCAGTGGGTTAACGATCCAGCGTTGCCGTGAGCTGTGGTGTAAGTTGCAGACGCAGCTCGGATCCCGCGTTGCTGTGGCTCTGGCATAGGCCGGCGGCTACAGCTCCGATTAGACCCCTAGCCTGGGAACCTCCATATGCCGCTGGAGCAGCCCAAAGAAATAGCAAAGACAAAAAAAAAGAAAAAAAGAAAATCAGAGATGATGCATATACTCTAATTTTCCCTACCTATGCCCTGCCCTCGCTCTGCTGTCACCTCCCAGTAGAACCTCGCCTAAGAAACGAACTCCGTAAAAAATGTCCATACATAAGACAGGAAGTAGAAATTGATCCCAGGGACTAGCTGATTAAGTTGGCTTCCACAGACCCAAGGTTACTTGGAGGAAACAGTGATACTCTCTACAATCTCATGAACGGGCTGAATGAGGAGATGCCCTCCGTCTTCTCCTGGTTATACCAGGGATTCCTGGACATGCCAGAATTACGACTTCGAGTTGGATCTGGATTGCTGACCCCTTTCTTCCTCGCTGTCTTTTTCTGGTTATGTGTGCAAGTGGAGCTTGGTGCCATGTGGATTGAGAAAGGCTCATTTTTAATATTCGGAGGCTCTCCGTGTGCGTCAGGGTCATTTGTGCGTGAGATTGACACCAGGCACAAGACCCGCTTTTTTCATCACCCACTGCTGGCTATTGACTCTCCTTCACCCAAAGTACGCATTTCGTCAACGTTCAGAGAACTCGTTTTCTATTGTGTAGGTGAAACAACTTTATTCCTGTAACAGAAATGAGTTCCCCTGGACCCGAAAGCCACACAGGATCTGTCGGATGCGATCTGATGACAGAACAAATGATTTTGAAAGCTGCCTTCATGTTGCTGCTTTTCAAAAATGTGCAAACATGAGTATTTTAGTATCTGCAGAGCCATGCTCGTTGTCTCGTTGATGTTGCTCCATTCAAGAAGGCAGGTGGGAGTTCCCGTGGTGGCGCAGCGGTTAACAAATCGGACTAGGAACCATGAGGTTGCGGGTTCGATCCCTGCCCCTGCTCAGTGGGTTAACGATCCGGCGTTGCCGTGAGCTGTGGTGTAGGTTGCAGACGCGGCTCGGATCCCGCGTTGCTGTGGCTCTGGTGTAGGCCAGAGGCTACAGCTCCAATTCGACCCCTAGCCTGGGAACCTCCATATGCCGCGGGAGTGGCCTAAAGAAATGGCAAAAAGACAAAAAAAAAAAAAAAAAAAAAAAAAAAAAGGCAGGTGATCTAGATGGTAGCAGTGTATGCGTCCCCTTATCAGACTTAACAAAGCTGTTTTAATTTTGAAGGGGAAAAGAATGTACACATTTTTAACATTTATTTCCCTGAATTTGTTCTATTGTGAGATTCTCCACCGTCCAGCCCACCCCCACCCCCTCCCCAGAAAACTCGGAGACTCTCTTACCTGGAAAGAGTTAATAAAAATGGAAGAGAATAGATTAAATTTCCTGGTCATGAATCCCAGCTACCTCTCCTTTTCTCCTGGATCAGCTGCTCCTCTGTTTCATTCAGAATTTGCTGAGTGTGTTCTCGAAGAGGCTCCGAGAAGATGCAGTTCTGCCGGGTGATGTCACAGGCAGTCTCAGCCAGAAAGCCAGGTGCGTGCTAGGCATTAAAACACGCTTGCTCGGTATCTTTCCTCTGATCTGCCCCCTTGTTCCTGCAGAAACTCAAAACCTCATCCGTCCTTTTTACCTCTGACACTGGGGCCATTTGATGATGCATATTTGTTCTCAATTGCTTTAGAACCCCATAGCCAGCATGCAGATTGCGGGCTTCCTTGTGGAGATAAGCTCGTTCATACTTCAGCTGTTGGCATTCTTAAAAGCCGAAAATGAAATGCTTGTAGCAAAGAGCTCGGTACAATCAGTTGCTGTTTTCTGAAGATCGTGTGTGGTAATGACAGTGAATTTGATGGGAGTCGTTATTTGGCACCAAACCATCCCAGTTTGCATAACATCTCGATTGAAGTCTCTCCCTGGGCTACTGTGTCCTCGCTGGTGGCCTCCTGGTCCCATCAGTGGCCTGTATTGATTTCAGGTGGCATCTTCCTCTACACACAGCAGACCCTTTGCTGTTGCTTAAATACCGGATGCTCCAAGCTAAGCATGTCTGAAACTGAATATACTTTGCCTTCCTTATCTCTAATGCTGTGCTCTTGCATCTTTTAAAATCACTGTCACTTAAACCCAGCCTTACCATCAGACTAAGAGACATCTTTGAATTCTCCCCTAATCAGACTTAGAGGAATCTTGTCCCAGGTACTTTATTAGCTAATGAGAACCAAACAGACTCGATCCCTGCCCGTAGAGAGCTTAAGGTTTATGGGGGAGGATTGGCAGTCAGCTCCTAACGTCAGGGGCCCTTGTTCCTTGAGCCACCTTCAGTATGGGCCCCAAGCACTCTTACTTTTCCTGATTTCTTATGTGTGACCTTTCTCCTTTGTGCCGCATAGCCTCTTGGTGTCCCCTCACTAACCATTTCACCTGCAGAATCCTTTTTTTTTTTTTTTTTTTGTCTTGTTGTCTTTTCTAGGGCCGCACCCATGGCATATGGAGGTTCCCAGGCTACGGGTCTAATGGGATCTACAGCTGCTGGCCTACACCACAGCCACAGCCACGCCAGATCCTTAACCCATTGAGTGAGGCCAGGGATCGAACCTGTAACCTCATGGTTCCTAGTCGGATTCATTAACCACCGAGCCACAGTGGGAACTCCCAGAATTCTTTATTTTCTCCTCCAGAAGATTCTGAGACCCTTGAGGGTGAAAATGGCGTCTTCTGTCATTTAATCCTTAGAATCTAGCCTGATGTCTGGCAAATAACAGGTGCTTAATAGGTCTAGAGATGCCTACGAATGGAATCATTGGGTAGGGGTAGTAACCCGTGGTTTCCACAAGTGTTCAGGCTGATGTGTGAACCCCTTTCTAGGCTCTGATGAATGAGGTTTCTGTGTTCAGTGGGGTATTGGCTTATGCGCCATTTAAATTTTCTGATTCTGAGTTGCTTGCCGTTACACCATTATTTATTTTTATCTAGCTCCCAGATGTCTTCGTTGGTCATGTTATGAATTCTATTTCTGGGTATTGTAGGAACTGCTGTCCTGCTGCTTTTTTCTATGTATGAGCCACGCGACTCAGTGGGATGCTATTTTATAACTGATTAACGTGTGTGATCCTGTGCACTTAGAGATTCAGGAGCAGCCATCAGCTACCACTGGACCTGATCCCACCAACCATTAGAATGTACTTTTAGGCTGTAACTGTCTTATGCCAAGAATCAAGAGAGCACGATGGGTCCAGTGGCAGGTGGGAACCACAAGCTCGACCTGGTATATTCACATGTGAGCGTGTGCATTCAATCGTGTCTCTCTCTCCAAAGAAAGAATTAACTTTAATGTACGCTGACGAATGCAGAATATGGAAATTAAATGTAAGATAGGAAATTCTAAGAGGTTTTGCTTTTAGAAAATGGAAAACTGAGTGCAACTGGAATGGGAAAGTTATTCTGACTGAATATACATCTGGCTGCCTGTATGGTGTCTCGGATTATGTACTTAATGTGAATTCCAGCAACATCATGTGATGCTGGAAAAAAAAAATAAATCTCTTGCCAACGAGAGATGACAAACCCTTGAACTATCCTCATGCAGAAAACAATCTGTAAACTGTTGCATTAACTGTTACTTTTTAGTTGGTCAGCACCTACCACAGCCAGCGACATTCTTCAAGCTTTTATGGAGCTTTTATTATTGGCCCCCCTGCGAGGCACCTGGGCTAACAAGGGGACACAATACCTGCTCTCAAGGAGGTCACCGTCCATGTAAAGAGATGCTGTCAGGACATTGATTTCCCTGTGGCCATTGGCCTGCCCTGTGCTGTGTGCTTTCTCTGCTGCAAAACTCTGGAGGGAGACCCGCTGTCCTGGAGGTTAAGTCATCTAGGTTAATCCTGAGAGGATAAGCAGATGCGCTCACCAAGGGCCTGGCATCTGCGACTGTCAGCATCTATTACCGAAGGGACCCAATGAGATGAAATTAAAATTAGTCCCAGCAGAAAGAGCACAGGAACCACCAATGACATACTTAGTGCCATCCTAGACATGGAATAAACGTCCTTAGATGGTCACCTTTTTCTAAAAGGTGAAAGCAGGGTATTGCCTGGCATGGCAGCGGGTTAAGGATCCAGCATGGTCACTGCAGCAGCTCGGACCACTGCTCTGGCCCCGGTTCAGTCCCTGGCCCAGGAACTTCCACCTGCCAAGGGCGCAGCCAAAAAAATATAATAATAAGTTATTTTTAATTTTAAAAAGTGAAAGCAGCCATGTCCACTGTGCCATGTCATGTGCCATCTATGAGAGTCCCCTCAGCCTGATGCTTACTGGGGACACGTTACCCACTGTTGGCCCTCAGCTCAGACTGGCATCCTCATGGCTCAGCAGACATTCATTTGAGGCTCCTGCCCTGTTCCTGGCCCTGGGGGTAGCAGCCAGGTGACCCCAAGGACACGTCTGCCACCTTCATGGAGTTGACAGGCTGCTGGGAGGACGAGGGTCGGGAGCCAGCCCGGGGGGCACAGAGCCCCCTGGTTTGTGGTGGAGAAGAGGCGATGTCACTGTGGCGTGTAGGCTTCCTGACGCAGAGCCGAGGGTGGGACTCACATACACGCTGCGCTCATTTCCGTGCCGTACTCCTCGGACCCTTTGATGCAGACGTGTGTGGTGGCCTTTCCCCCTTTTTAAGGGGAAGAGGACAATCCATGACCCCCACACCTCCCGTTTAGGGGATTTCATCATTGTATACAGATGGGGGGGAGCGCGAGTCCCACTTCTGACAAGAGTCGCCTGGTGGGCAGGTGTGCCCTCCTCTTTGAGAACCAAAGGGAGGTGCCTCAGAGAAGGAACTAGTTGAGGATTGAGTGAACCTGAGTTTGAGTCCAGATCCAGGTGCACAGAACCATATTGCCCTAAATTCATTTGCTTTCTGTAAACTACTTTTTTTCCCCCCTTTTCAGGCGGAATCTGCTGCATACGGAAGTTCCCAGGCTCGGGATCGAATCGGAGCTGCACCTGCTGGCCTACACCACAGCCATAGCAACGCTGGATCCAAGCCGTGTCTGGGACCTACACCACAGCTTATGGCAACATCATATCTTTAACCCACCGAGCAAGGCCAAGGATCGAACCCATATCCTCATGGACACTAGTTGGGCTTGTTACCTCTGAGCCACAGCGGGAACTCTAAATGAGTGATTTTATGATCCATAACTTATTTGAGTCTTCCTCCTAATGTGTCCCGAGTGAGATCAGTTTCATTTTGAGAGGACTCAATGTGAAGGCGAAAGCAAAATACTCAAAGGGAGAAGCCACGGATGTTACTGAGCAACTACTATGTGCTAGGTGGGCGCTGGCAGTGTAGCAGTGCCCCAGGCTGACAATACCCTGTCCCCATGGAACCTGCATTGCAGCAGAGAAAGGAGTGGAGCCATATTCACCCTATGTCAGTGGTACTAAGTGCTCAGAAAAAAAACAAAGAAGATGAGTTTGTGGTGTCAAAAAATGTGTCCCTATGTCACTTAGAATTTGTCAAGGAAGCCCCTCAGGTGAAGTGACATTTAGCAAAGACTTATGGAGATTGAGAGAACAAGTCCTATGTTTGGGGTGGTGGGGAGTGGAAGTCATTTCAGAGAGACACGTGCAAAGGTCCTGAGGCAGGAGTGTGTGCAGTGCATGTGAGGAGGAGCAGCAAGGCCACTGCAGTGGCCAGAACAGCAGGAGCAAGGGGTGGATGGCAGGGAGTGAGAGGCCAGGGGGTCTGGTTGGCCAGGAGCAGGAGTACGGGTTTTATTCTGAGCGACACGCTCTGACCTGACCTGATCTTGGACAGGGACCACGCCGGCTGCCAAGGTGCAGTGACAGCAGTGGCTGAGTGAGGAGTCAGGTCGGAAAGTGTGGTCGCCCAGGAGACCCATGGGGGTGGAGGGTGGTTGGGACATGGGTGTATTTCAGAGATAGAGCTGCCAGCATTTGCGGAGGAGTTGGATAGGAGGTGTGGGAGGAGGAGGAGTTGAGGGTGAGGGTGATTTCGGGGCTCAGCCTGAGTGGTTGGCGAAATGGACTTGGCAGTTCTGAGAAGGTGCCCACCAAGGAGTGAGCTCGTGGGAAGGCACATCGGCCCCTGAGCCTTATCTGTTTTCTTTGCGCGACACGAGAGGAACTCCATTCGAAAGGGTACATGTCTCACTGTAAACACTATCATCGCCTAACCGTCGAGGGTTTTTGGGTCTGAGAAGCTGGCCTGAGCGCTCCATCACGGGCCGTGATGGTGTGTGCAGCTCAGCTGGGGTGGATGGGTTCTGACTCTCGTGGTGGGCACGTTCCTGCCCGTGGGCACTTGGCACACCCGCCTGAGTGTTGCTCACGCTCGGCAAGGCTCTGTATCCCAAGACGAGCATCATTCCCTTGGATCCCCCACCTGCCAGGTCAGCCCCCCTCCCCTGCCCCCGGCCAGCTCCTCCCATCCCCCACCCCCCCCATCAAGGTGAGTCCCAGCTCCCCCTCCCCATTCCCCACCCCCACCGCTTGCTCTCTCCCACGTGAGGTGGGTGACTGGGCACGGCCCCTGGGTCTCCCCTCTGGGGTGCTCGGTGACGTTGCCACCTCTCCCCGGGACATGGGACAGTCTGAGCAAACACTCCAAGTGGACCCCACATGGCCCAGGGGTCCGGTGGCATTTTCTCAGGGAGTGATGGTCTTTCAGGCACCGAGACAGAGCCTGGTTTGAGGCGAGCCGTCGTGGGAACAATTGCTCCTGTGTTCTGCAGTTTTTCCCTCCAGAGAAGTTCTTGTAAACTTGGGTGGGTGGATGCTGCAAAGGCTTTTCCGAGAGTGGGAAGCAAAATGCTATTCTCCTCCCCTGCCGGGCCTTTTCTGTCGGCGTTTCCGGCTCCTGAACAAAGCGCGGTGTGTGTCCCGGAGCGTGTGGTTGTGGAAGCGTCGTCCGCCCCTTCCCTGCATCCTACACACCGTGGCTCCTCTAGAAAGGACCCGTTATCCCACAGGTGGGGGGAGGAAGAGTCACTGAATGCAGCAGAGAGCATCAGTATTTTTAACGAGAAACCTGAAGTTGGAATCAGCCTCCCATTTTCCCATCAAACTGACTTTCAGCCTTTGCTCAAATTAGAGGAGTGGGGCCTCTGAGTCATAGAAGATGCTAGTAGGTGCTTGGTAGGAAGGCCATGGTCGGGGATGTACTTGCCAAAATGTGTACCTAAATAAGAATAAATGTGAATTCCCACTGTGGCTCAGCGGGCGAAGAACCCAACACAGTGTCCTCAAGGACGCGGGTTCCATCCCCGGCTTCACTCAGCAGGTTAAGGATCTGGTGTTGCCACAAGCTGTGTCCTAGGTTGCTGGTGTGGCTCAGATCAGGTGTTGCCTGGCTGTGGCCTAGGACGGCGGCTGCAGCTCCGATTCGACCCCTAGCCTGGGAACCTCCATATGCTGCAGCTGTGGCCATAATGAGACTGAAATAAGAGAATCAGTGCATCTCGTTGTCTGGAAGCGCACCATTCCCTGTGCCCCTAACCACACGTGATGACTTCAGTCTAAATGAAATCTCATCGAAGGCGCAGTCGCCCGAGCCATGGTCCAGTGCTCAGTTGCCGTACGTGGCTCGTGGCTCAAGTGGCAGCTCAGATAGGGACCATCTCCCTCATGGGAGAGCAGCGTACTGGACAGTGCTGGTCCACCGTGTAAAAGAATAATAACCCGTGATGACGTCTCACGCAACTCCCTCGTTGTCTGAATCAACCCAAGGCCTGAGAGTAGGAAGGCGTTGAAACGCTTGAGGAAAATCTCCTCTCGTGATGGGCCGTGATGCTGGAGTGGGTGCCGAGTGCTTGGTGAGGGCGCCTTCTTTGATTCTTCCACGTGGACCTTGATCCGGCTGGTAACCCAGACTGAGCACAGGGGTAAGTTAGCCACGGAGGTACTGTGCTCCCTTCTTTCTAAGACGCTTCAATAGCAATAGTGCCTGTTTTAGTATGAAAGTAGTGGAATAGTTTAAATCCATGGGGTTGTAGGATGTAGGAAGGAAAGTAGAAGTGAAGGGAATCTTTAAAATCCCACGTGTATCGATTGCATTATCCAACTCAAAAAGAATCTAACCAGGCAAGCGTTGTCCCTGCTGTGGCTTGGGTTTGATCCCTTGCCCAAGAACTTGCATGTGTTGCAGGGGTGACCAAAAAAAAAAAAAAAAAGTATGTCGTCAATATATTCCAGAAATTGTGGGAGTTCCCTGGTGGTTCAGCAGTTAAGGATCCGGCATGGTCACTGCCGTGGCTTGGGTTTGACCCCTGGCCTGGGAACTTCCACCTGTCGAGGGCCTGGCCAAAACCAGACCAAAGCTCCCCTGAGGATGGTCCTTAGCTGCATGCTGGTTGCTCACATTCTTGCCCTATGACGTTTAAATAGAGCTGATTGTTTTCTTATGTGAAGAACAGGTGAAAGGGGGTTGTCATGCTTTGGCTAAGGCTGGGCCTGCTGCATAAATATTGACCAGGCGGGCTGGGCCTTGAGAGCAGGAGCGGGTTGGGGGTGCGGCGGGGGAGACACTCCGCTCATAGCAGAGCTTCCTCGTACCACTGCCACCAGGTACATCAGGAGCCTCCAGGGGATGCTTCAGAGGCAGGACTGCAGCCACCTGGCCCGGGTATGGTGATTTTCAACTTGAAGCCGTTAAGGAGATGGGGCCCTTCCATGAGATGCCAGCTCCATGCCTCCGTGACCCCAGCGCCCCTGGGAGCTGCTTCCAGGCTTGGTTGTAACAAGGAAAAAAAAAAGAAGTGAACAAATGTGTCTCATGCTTTGGAAGTGGCTCCCAGTGATGCAAGGAAATGTGGTCAGTATCAAGTAATTGAAATTTCTGAGGTCACAGCTTACTGAAAATGGCATTGAGTGAGGCCGGCGGATGTTATAATGACACACAGCGGATGGGAGGAGCCCAGAGGGCAGATCAGGGCAGGGTGGGCCAGCAGAGGCCCTTCTCTGGCTGACTGGAGGGAGGACCGGGTAGCCCCCTGGGCACCAGGCCAAGGGGCCGGAGGGCCACTTTGTCACCCAGATCTTTTGGCTCAGGTTCACTATTGAGTCAGCAAATCTTTACATCATGGCTGGGCTTCCAGCTCTTTTTTGGACTGGGGGAAAATGTGATGATCCCGCAAGATACGCTGGTCTCGTCGGCCTTTATTCTTTCTAAAATGTATTTGTACGTGGAGAAAGCCAGCTTGCGAAATTGCTGTAGGCTTGAGCCATTTCCCCCAGATGTGATCAGCCTCAACATGCTCATCATTTTTTCTTTCTGAGAGGGCGGAATAAACACATGTTCAACTGTGTCACTTTGGCCCCAGGGTACGTCCCGTATGTGTCATTTGACCCTCGGCCTCGGTCAGGGCTGTGGGAAGCACAGTGCTGTGATGCTGCCTTTATGCTTGTCTTGAGCACCCGTCCAGCAACAGACTTCAAAAGCCGCGAACAAAGAGATGATTGGATGGTTTGGAAGAGTCACTCATCATTTATCATGCATCCAACAAATACGACTAAATATGTTGATAAACTTTATTATCACGCCATGCAGTTGAGGTTTTCTAGAATGGCATGTTAACTTTGTTTAAAAAAAAAAAAGGTGGCAAGATGAAGGCAAAACGTTCTCCATCTACTTCTCAGTGTGAGTCATTGCAGAGAAAGTCATGACGAAGTAGCCGCAAATCTGGCCCTTGGCATGAAGGTGAGTTGTGGCATGACTTTGGGAGAGCACGGGTGTTCAGATGTTAGTACTAAAGACTGATTTGAGGTTGACGGCTTTTTTCTTCTTTTTCTTCTTCTTCTTCTTCTTTTGGCAGGAGTAAAAAGCATTCCATTCTTCTCCCAAATTTATGTCCACAAACTTTTTTTTTTTTTTTTTTGGCAAGTCCTCTTCTCCTTATCTAAAAGGCTGTGTTGTTAATTCAAAGGAATGGAATCAATATCTTGGGTTCCTGCCTGGCATACTTTGGTAGTCTTTCCAAACAGTCCTAGTGAGGGGTTCTTTTTAAAGGGCAACAATCGATTTGGATTCCATTGCCAAGTCCAGTTGAGTCTACCAAGTCTACCGAGTCTACTGCTGCAGGAGCAGTGGGTTGAAAGAGGGTGGGCAACTCCCCTCATAGTGGCCTTGTTGGACGTGGTAAGGACACAGGGGCAGCAGAAGTGAGCCAGGTTTGCTGACCTTGCCACCAGCAGAGTGGCAGCCATTTAGATTGATGGAGGCTTGCTGGGTCACTACCCCTGGCTCACCTATTCTGCTTATAAACTGCAGATTTGTCCATAAGATGACCTTTGAAAGCACCAGTGCACTTCAGATAAGCATCAGCACCCAGGCCACCCGCTCTGCCCCCATAGCGTGCTGGCTGGTGAGTCAGCGCGGGAACCCTATTTGACTTGCTGATCTTGTTCAGCAAAGCCTCATGGTCTTAGAGGGTGGTTTAGGGAATACAGAGACCTTCAGAAGTGTTTTTCTACCAGGTGGAAACACTTAATCCAGAAACAAAGGTCAATGAAACACATAATCCAGAAACAAAGGTCAGTTCGGTTTTATTAACATCCACGTTAATTAGGACCTTCTGTGTATCAAAGGACAGGCTAAAACGCTTTATGCTGTAATGAAGATTGGGGTATGGGTTATGTGTGGTTCTAGGACCCTTTTCTCCCCATCTTTAAAAAAATTTTTAGTTTCTGCCTTCTTAAAATTGATGTACAATGTTGCAAGGAAGTCGTTGCTACATGCAAAGCCCAAGAAAGAGCCCTGAGCATGAATGACCTTGGCGGCTGCTTAACCTCTAGCCCAGGGCTGTGTAGACCAGCTGCCTGTGAGACTTGCCTGGGGTGCTTTTTGAAAAGAAAGCTGAAGCCCTCACCAGGCTAATTGAATCAGTCTGGGATCCTAACCCGAGCATCAATACATTTAAAAAACGCTCCCCGTGAGGTCTTAATGCAGGTCTTACTTTGAGAACAGCTGGGCTAGAAGATCTGTGCCCCTGGCTTCCACATCTCTGAACTCCCCGTTACCACCTGTAGGGAAGACCCTCCTTGACTTGGCCCATCAGCTTCTCCAGCCTCATCCCCATCACTCCCTGGGCTCCGCAGGCTGCAGGCACACCTGGGACAGGCCCCTTCTCACCTCTCTACCTCTGTATGCACATGATTCTTTCTGCCCCGATGGCTCTTCCTCCAGTCTCTTCCCATTCTGCGCAAAGTTGCTGTCCCCCTAAAAGAATCCCATTTCGTGCTCCTTGCCTTGCAAAGCCCCCCTTTCCTCCCCAACACGGACTTGGCACTCTTGCATTTGCACGGCCATTGACAGGCCAGACTGCTCGTCTTCACGTGGTATCCTCTACGCCCAGCACCATGTGTTCAAAAAGCATTTCCTCGTGGGCGAGTGGATTGGCAATACCTGCCTTTCCTTCTGAGATTCTGAGCCATGCTACAGTACTCGTAAATCGTAAAGCATTTTACACACCCAAAGTGGCTTGTGGTTATTAGTGGTCCTGCTCTTTCAGTGACAGCCCGTGGTCAGTCATTTGCCTCCTTGCAGTAGATGGCGCTCCTCTTGGAGTCAGTGCGGGACGCTGGGCTTCACTTATTGTTTAGAATGTGATCAGGTTGCTGTCCAGGTGATGCAGCAGCCCCCGCTCAGAGAGGACAGGATGTGGGGTAGCCCTCCCCGTGGTCCACGGCCAAGTGCAACTCCGCTCATCAATCGGAGCTAATGAGATGATGGGTTTGCCGGGGGCAGCATCTCCCTAATTCCAAAACCTTGTCCAAATAACTGAGCCGCCCGTGAACTCGTATTATGTGGACTTAGGTCTCTCAAAGCCATCTGTGAGCCGGGGTCTTGCGAGGCAATTATGCTGCAGGTGTGCAATAGAAATGAAGTAATGGCTTAATTATTTGGTGAAGCAGCAGGCGTCTTGGACCGGAGGCTGGCTGTGCGCAAACTTCCCAGGCTTTTTTCTTCATGCTATTTTGTTCTTTGGAATTTTAACACAACCTGGAGAGAAAATTGTTGGGACTGCAGCCAGCTGCATGTACAATAACCTTAAAAAGTCAGCTCGTTCCTAATTTAGATCAGAAGAATGTCTGCCTCTTTTCATTGCTTCTGTGGGGGAGGGACTGCAGGGGGGGGGAGTGTTGTGTGTTCATGAATTGTCTGAAGTGTAAGCAAAATTCGGGTATATGTGTATATTGGGGGAAGCAGGTCTCTTTCTTTCATCTGCTTTTCAGAAGGTCCTGTGGTGTCCATACCCTCACCCCCACAAGAAGTGTGAGAGTGTTAAATGTGGTTTTATGTTTCTCCGAAGTTGTCAGTTGTGTCTGAGAGTGAAAGATAGAGCGTGCATGAGTTTCTTGTCTTTTTCTATGACATAGAAGTAGATCTCTGGAGCTCCCATCGTGGCTCAGTGGTTAACGAACCCCACTAGTATCCATGAGGATGCGGGTTCAATCCCTGGCCTCGCTCAGTGGGTTGGGGATCTGGCGTTGCCGTGAGCTGTGGTGTAGGTCGCAGACGTGGCTCCGATTCTGCGTTGCTGGGGCTGTGGTGTAGGCCGGCAGCTGTAGCTCCAATTCAGCCCCTAGCCTGGGAACCTTCATATGCTGTGGGTGCGGCCCTAAAAAGACAAAAACAAAAACTAAAGTAGATCTCCAGCAGAGGCCTGTCCATTTCTAAATTAGCCGTGTTCCTGTATCTTGTTGGCCATTGTCTTCTGCATTTGCATTTTGACCTTGACATTTCTGATGAGAGCAGCTAGAGCGGTGGAAAATGAAATGAACCACAGAGCAGAGTGTTAAGGAAAACGCTGATCCAGGATTTTCTTGTAAGGCCGTGCAGGGCTGGGATGTGAATGCCCCCCGGCCCCAGACTTGTGGCACACGGTGGCCCTGGGCGTACCCCACATTTTTCAAGCACCGATTCACATACCAGACACTTCATATGTGCTTTGCTTTTTAGCCCTCACATCTGCATTTTGAAAAAGGCTTGGTTATCCCCATGCTACCGAAGAAAAGTGAAGCAGTGAAATGAGCCACCAAAAGACCTAGATGCATGCTCTGGCCAGCTCCATCTGAAAGCTGGATTCCAGCAGGGCAAGTCCGTGAACGTGTAAGGGCCACCTGTTGAAGGCAGGACTTGGGCCTTACGTGTTCAAGTGCTCTGTGTGTGTGTGTGTGTGTGTGTGGAGTTATGCCCCTGAGGGGCAGCATGATTGCCACAGAAGGACAAAAATGTTGATAGAGATAGGGTCCCGCCCCAGAGAATGACATTGAAGTCTTGACTCCAGGAATCAACTTGGAAACTGGAATTCACAAAAGAACTCACACACAAGTTCCTTCTTTTTCTCTGGGGATTCTTATGATCATTCCTGTGGAGAGTTTAAGGACATAAATAGTAACAAAAAGTTGTTTGGAGCAGTGTGGCTGGCCCGCGTGCTTGCGTGTACAGAAAAAGGTGTGCTGAAATCATTGCTGCTTTAATAGCCAGCACATTTGGTTCTGACTCTGTTATTTTGAATGGTTCTTCTTTGCTCTGTGTCTTTGCTGGTTTTCCGCTTCCCAGATGATCTGTGTGTGTCCGCCCCCCGCCCCTGTCCCCGCTGCAGAGTGCTAACCCCTTGGTGCTAAAGCCTTAACAGAAACATTGAAAATTTCCTCTTCTGGAGTTCCCGTAGTGGCCCAGCAGTAACGAACCTGACTAGTATCCATGAGGACTCGGGTTCGATTCCTGGCCTCGCTCAGTGGGTTAAGGATCCGGCACTGCTAAGGTTGTGGGGTAGGCTGGCAGCTGCAGCTCTGATTTGACCCCTAATCTAGGAACTTCCATATGCTGCAGGTGTGGCCCTAAAAAGGAAAAAAAAAAAAAAATTTCCTCTTCTGAGCTCACCTTTGAATAGTCTGTAATGTTCCCCAAGTAATCTTTTAAGAACTTAAAGGTACCTCCCTCTAGGTCCCCAGAATAGGGCAAGAACCCCACCAAACTCAGATTTTGCCCCCACTCTTGCCCCAAGAGCACTGTATCTAGATGAAGATATTTATTGAGGCAAAGAGGATCTAGGTCTTAGGTTAGCAAGTGCCGGCGCCAGGGGAGAGCCGACGGGAGAGCCGTCCGGGCTGCCTTACTGGTTTGGTGAGGGCACCAGGCTTTTCTGTAAGTTGCCTGGCCATCACTGGGGAGATGTTTTTAGGGTCCTGGGCCACAGTGACACGTGTGGGCCCTGTGTCTTTACAGATCGGATGGTAATTATTCCAAGTCCCATTATCTTATTTTTGAGAGTCGGTTCTTTGAATGGCAGTGCAGGGAGATGGGCAGATGTTTGGGAATCCCTTATGTTAGAGTGTCCAGGCTGTGTGTAAATGAAAATCTTTTTTGAGTGAGTTAAAATTTTATATACAAGAGTAATTTTTAAAAGCATATACAAAATAGATTTTTTTTTATTTTTAATTTTTTTTTTTTTTTAGGGCTGCACCTGTGGCATATGGAAGTTCCCAGGCTAGGGGTCAAATCAGAGCCGCAGCTGCCAGCCTATACCACACTCAGAGCAATGCCAGACCTGAGCCACAGCTCACGGCAATGCTGGATCCTTAACCCACTGAGCGGGGCCAGGGATCAAACGCACATCCTCACGGGTACTAGTTGGGTTCGTTTCCACTGAGCCACAACAGGAACTCCCCAAATGGATTCTTTAAATATCAAGTATCTTTGTGTTCTGACAGTGTCTTCTGGTCTCTGGGCCTCAGCAGATCTGCCATCTTAGCAGCTGGGGAGCTACTTCCCCACGTGTCCGGTGGGGCCAACTCTCTTTGTTCCTTTCATAACTTTTTTTTTTTTTTTTTTAAATAGAAAGGCAGAGCAGCATTGTTAATGCTTTATTTTTATTTTTTACCAAACGGTAGTTTTGGACATGAGGTGATGCTCTTTAATATTCAGTCATTTCTTTGAAAAAGGATTTTTCCAAAATTGGTGGCCTTCTCAGGTACCCTGGCTTCTAGTGTTCATGGTGCCACAAAGTAGGAGCTTTGTGCCCTTAATTCAGACCCATTAAACTTCTCTGAAACAGTAGGGCCCCGGCCTCAGTGATCTCCTACGTCTCTCCAACCCTGCAATTGATGATTCTGTAATTGATCTAGACCAGGGGTCCTTGACAGGGGCCATGTGATAACGTCTCAAGATTGTTTTGGTGGTTTTCTGCTTTTTTTTAGCCACAACCACAGCATATGGAAGTCCCTTGGCCACGGATCAAATCCAAGCCACAGCTGTGGCAACAGCAGATCCTTAACCCACTGCACTGGGCCAGGGATCAAACCAGAGCTCAGCAGTGACCGGAGCTATTGCAGAGATAATGCTGGATTCTTAACCCACTGTGCCACAGTGGGAACTCCAAAGTTTGGGGTGTTTTCTAAGGGCATTTAGTGGGTCCAGGCCGGGGATGCTACCAATGATCATATGATATGGCAGCCCTCTCCAACAAAGAATTAGCCACCTAAAAGGCCCATCGTGCTGAGGCTGGGACACTCCCACGTGGAGGAAGCCATGGATGTGCAGTGCTGAGCCCCTGCCTTCTCAACGAGCCCTTTCTCTCCTTTGAGGTTGCAGAGCTTCTCTGGTTCATGGGCCACTTGAAATGTTTCCTTTACCGTGGACTCGGAGGGGTCTGTAGGTGAAGCAGACTTTCTGGGGAAAGTCTGATGGGCCTGATTCAAGGCAACAGAGCTTCTATTGTGTGGGGCTGCCGGCAAGAGCGAGAAACCCAGAGTCACCGCAGCCATGGAGGTGTCGGTTTTCTGAGCCACCTTAAAAATGGGCGGCTCGTTTTCTTCTCTCGCTTAGAGTTTTCCTGGCAGTAACTTTGAAACTTGGCATTTGTTTACTTTTCCATATTTCCAGTACATTTCTGGGACTTGGATTGTTAAAAGCTTAGAGCTTTCTAGACGGGAGTGTATCATTTAATCTTCCGAGGGGCTCATGCGTGAAGAAGAGGCATTTCAACAAAATAAATTAACGTGATTGTATAAACCTTTCGGAGGCCTTATTTTGGGGCGGGGGGAGGGCGGGCAGGAGGGGAACAAGCCAAGAAATGGTGCTACATTGAAAACACACTGCAGACTCCTTAACCTGTTTACGGTCCAAATGTTTTTCTTGTGCCTTTGTTTCTGTGCACATGGACTGCGTGGCATATGGTTGAGACCTCTTTAAAAAGCAGAAACCAAAAACTGTCCTCTGAGCAAAAGCCAGGCCAGGGCAGGGAGGTTGCCCAGAGCAACCTCTTTAATGAGGGTGACTGGATTTCACAAACAAAACTCGATCGGCCTGGCTGTGGTCATTAGCATTCACAGACAAACATTCTTTTCCCTAAGGAAGCCAGATTCCTTTTAAGGGAAACTTACTATAGACGCACCTCTGTGGGGACCCATAGACGGGACCCTCTCTGCACCCCTCCTGAACTCCCCTGCTGAGAAGCAGGAAGCAAAAAGGAACTTTGCATGTTTTGGGTTCTGCTGCCACTTTTTTTTTTTTTTTTAATTTTTTTTCTGGCACAAAAGCAGGGGCCAACCAGTTAGGTATGACTGTATTCTTTGATGGAAAGTCGTCGTCACCCCTCCCGAATACCAGGGCAAGGGCACCTGAAGAAATTCATTGCTGCCACTTCTATAGACTCACTTCTAAGTACCAAGTGCCAGTCGATGGTTGTCACTTTGCTTGTATCACGGGATTGATTTGCATCTCACATGCAGTGCTCCCCTCCCCACCCCCACACACCTTTTTTTAACCACTGCAGCCATGCGGCACCAAAGACTGTCCTTTTTGCTTTCCCCAAGCCACTCCTCCCTGACCACAGGCAGATCTGGTTTGCCAAACCTCATCCTCGAGGGGCATGGTCAGGCAAGCACCATCCGATCTCCCCGTTCCCCGGACTCGTGGAGAAAAGATAAGATGAAAAGTAAGGAAGACCCTCTCCAAGATCTCAGGGCAAAAATCTACCAGTTAGTTCTCAATGATGAGATCGATCTGTCCTCTCGAGAGAATGAGGAGGTCAGGTGGCCTGGTTGGTATTGACCTGGGCTGGAAGCACGAGGAGTCTGACCTGCAGCTGAGGGTGCTTTGAAATCAAGGTGGTGGAGAGTAAGGCAAAGGATGAGCCCATGTGGGTAAGTGAGAGAGGAAGCATCAGAGTCTCGGTGTGGGGAGCCACGGGCACCAAAACGAGCTGGGGTGCCTGTGTGGTATCTGCTCCAAGTCTGGGGGTGACCAGTTGGCCCAGTGGCGTTCCTTTTATTTCCCTTGGACTTGCTGTCTGGGTAGCAGGCTCTTGACTATAAAGGGAAATGCAATAAAATTTGCCTAGGTCGGGTATTCTCAGCATATATAAACCTCAAAAAGCATTATGCTAAGTGAAGAAAGCCAGGTCCAAATGACTATGTGTTGAAGTGAGTTTCTAAAGGCAGAAGGTGGATGGTTGTCTGGGGCAGGGAGCGGGGAACCGACTGCAGCCTGGCTGAAGGGAATATTTAAGGGAATACTTAGAATGGTTGAATTTTATAGAATGTAAATGATGTACTGTTACATTTCTACTTTGATTGGGTTTTGTTTGGGGGCTTGTGTTGAGTACCAACAAAAAGATGTCTATAGAATGGGCTTGGTCCCCATGACATTAATTCCAACTTTGGGAAACGTGTATGAATGATACTCTCACAGTTGGAACTTTTTTTTTTTTTTTTTTAAGGGCTGCGCTCACAGCATATGGTAGGTTCCCAGGCTAGGGGTCTAATCACAGCTACAGCTGCCTGCCACAGCCACAGCCACTCCAGATCTGAGTCGCATCTGCGACCTACACCACAGCTCACGGCCATGCCGGATCCTTAACCCACTGAGCGAGGCCAGGAATCGAACCCTGCAACCTTATGGTCCCTCGTCGGATTTGTTTCCACTGTGCCATGATGGGAACTCCAGCAGTTGGAACTTTTAAGCCAAGTCCTAATCTGACCCTGCTCCCTCAGCTTCAGCAAGTAGACCTCATATAATCCTGATTTCATCTTAATCAAAGAACTCATAGTTTATGTGTACAGGCCATCCATCCATCCATATACACAGAAACATCTCACTGATTTGGATATTTGAATTTAGTCCAAACGAGTAACATCTGTATGTCTAGGAGGAGTGAAATATTACAGGATCTCAGCACTGGCAAGGACATTAAAAGTCAGGAGCTGGCAGACAGACGTGGTGAAGAATAACAGACGATGAAGAAATTCAAAGACCTGAGAGTGTGTTCGACGGGTAGACTGAAAGACCTCAAAGGTCATGAGGTCATGTTTGCCCCTTTAATTAGAAAGTTCCACTCATCAAAGTTGCCTCATTATTTGGCCATAATGGCGGTCTGAGTTTAATTGCGGGTCTCCTTTTCTTCCAGGGTTATAGAATTTCTATATCTAACGGTACTCCTGTGTTTATTTGGGGAAATGGCGTGATGATTAGCAAGCCTGCTGAGTCAATTCAGCTCCTGTGAAAACAAGTGCAAGCTGCCATCCCCCTCCCCACGTTGATGCGTTTGTCTCCCTTTGCTGCTAGAGGGCCCCGAGCCCCCTTCCAGAAACTTCTCTTGCTCTGCCAGACTTGACGGTGGAAGCCAACAACATGATGGGTAGTGGGAGAGGACTTTCTTACTGCTTACTTGAAGGCTTGTGTTTTTATCCATATTCACTAGGAGTTTTTGTGTGGTTTTTTTTTTTTTTCCCCCAAATATGATTTTTATCTAAGAACCAGATGGATAAGATAACTATCTTCAAATGGTGACAGGCTTTTTTAAAGTGACATGTGACTTGGTTCATTCAGTCAGTCAGTCAACAAACATGTGCTTGGCTAGGTGATGGGTCCAGAAAGATAATCCACTTTCTGCCTTGAGATAGGTCCAGGCTGGTGGGGATAAGGGCTGTGGGTAGCAAAGGGTTGGAGTTCAGAGACATAGAAACAGGAGAGCAGCCTGCGTGATGGGTTTGGAACAGGTTTTGTGCAGACTTCTTTTCAGCCTGCAGGTGCCATGATTTTGACGATAGCTCCTTCAGACACTCAACGGGTGGCCTAAGACATGGTTTGTGACACCGATGCTCTGAAAGGCCTGCGTTTGTGTTCACACCCCTCCTGGCCCCTCACCTAAGTACTACAAAATCGTGACCTCAGCAGGCCATGAATTCATGCATCACAGCTCAACCTATTTGCTGCCTAGTCAGCCAGCTGGAACATTCGTATCTTTCAATTTAACCTTCAAAAATAAAAGAGCATGAGCCACAAAGAAACATACTCTATTTTTGCCTCAGCTTCATTAAGCCTCTCCTCTCTGGCCAGCCTGCTTGAGTTATGTCAAGTAGTCAACTCTATGGCATGACCATAAAATTTTTTGCAAGAGAGAAGGAAAAGCTTGCTAATAAAAAGTAAGAGAAGGAAGGTGTTCAGTAAAAAATTTTAAACGTGTGCCTGTTTTTCCTAGTAAAAAATGTTAAATGTGTGCCCTTTCTTCATTTACTAATGTTGTAGATGACATGTGTTGATTAAGGGACATTTCATCCTAGGACTGGCTGCCAGGTGGGCACTTGGCACGTGCCAGGCGGAGTGCCCGTTGCTTTAAACATATAAACATATCCCCTCTCATCTTCCCCAGAGCGTGTATGGAAGTAGGTTTGTCTCCATTTCACAGAGGAGGAAATGTGGGCTTCGATGGGTTAACTTAGCCAGAGTCGCACAGCTGGTGGCAGAGCCTGAATGGAACCTTGCAGTTGTTCTATGACCTTTAAACCTTCTCCCCAAAACATTAAAAACTCTCTTTGCTGTTAGTTATAAGTGTATGGGAAATGAAGAAGATAGTAAAACTTGACTTTATTTAGTACACTGTAATATATTTAAAAATATTTTTATTATAGTGGATTCACCATGTTGTACCAATTTCTGCTGTACAGCAGAATGACTCAATTATCTACCTATCTATCCATTCTTGAATATTCTTTTCCATCAGCATCTATCCCAGGAGCTGGATAGAGTTCCCTGTGTTGTGCAGCAGGACCCCATTGCTTACCCATCTAAATGTAATAGTTTGCATCTACTAATCCCAAACTCCCCGTCCATCCCTCTCTCCCACCTTGGCAACCACAAGTCTGTTCTCTGTGTCCCTGGGTCTGTTTCTGTTTTGTAGATAGGTTCATTTGTGCCCAAATTAAGTTATTGATTTGTTTCTTGGCCACAGCTGTGGCATGTGAACGTTTGGAGGCCAGGGATGGAACTCACGCCATAGCAGCAGGCCTGAGCTGCTGCAGGGACAACACTGGATCCTTAACCCCCTGCTCCACGGGAGAACTCCTGTGTCATATTTTAGATTCTGCATATAGGTGATGTCATATGGTATTTTTATACACCGTAATTTAAAACATGAGAAACACGGAGCATTTTTCAATGTAATAAGAGTGGTGTGAACAGCGCGTGCCTCCCCCCTGTCCTAGAATTCAGGACACTTGAGGGACCGTCTTGGCTCTGCCCTGGTCCGTTGCCACCTGCCTCTCTTCCCGTTCGGATCAGCTTCCAACATCGTATCCTTTGCGCTTTCAGTGTCCTGAAGTATCTCTGAGAGTTTCTTTCATGAGAAGCTTTTCCGCAGCCTCACTTTGCAGGACATCTTCCTCCTTCTCGTCATGACCCCTTTCCTCCCGCGTGTCCCTAAACTCGCCTTCGCTAGGTCTGGCCGGCTGCGTCTTTGGAAGCGCTTACACGGCAGCAGTGTCAGTGTCAGCCTTTTGGTGGTCCAGCTGTTTCCTTCACATCGTCGATGTTCCCTCCATGTCTGGCTTTGTGTTTTCTTTTCCTTTCTTTGCTCCACTCTCATCTCTGCTGGTCAGTCCCCTCTTCAGTGATCCGCTTTTGGTGAAATGTTAGGCGGATTTATCACTGCGAGAAGAGGCGGTCACCCAGCCACAGGCTTCCCCGTGACCCATCGCCCAGAAATGGAAAGAGGGTGTTGTGATTGCTCCTGGATCAGAATGTGCATCCGTTGGCATTCTCTTGTGGCACGGCGGGTTAAGACCCAGGGTTGTTACTGCTGCGGCTCCGGTCGCTGCTGTCGTGCGGGTTTGATCCCTGCCCCAGGAACTTCTGCATGCCACAGCCTCGGCCAGAAAAACCAAAATAGGCATCTGTTGTGAGAGTGATGTGTGGACTGAGGGGTTAGCAGTGAGGACACAGTCACTGGTCCCGTGTGCATAGAAGCCACACATAAATGCACACAAATACAGAAAGCTGTGGAAGGTGGTAATAGAACCAGGTGTAAAGGGACGGTTTCTGAAGACTAGAATTACGGGTGGTGATTTAGCATCCTTCCTTCTCTCATGATGGTGCAGGCAACACAGGTGGAATCGGAACTGTGGCCACCAGCCTACACCACAGCCACAGCAACGAGAGATCCAGCCACGTCTGTGACCTACACCACAGCTCATGGCAACGCCGGATCCTTAACCCCCTGAGTCAGCCCGGGGATTGAACCTGAATCCTCATGGATCGTAGCTGTAGACCAGAGTTAATCTGAGGACCAGTGTTTCTGGATTCAGGAGAAAGCAAACACCACTGTCGTTCCCCGAACCTTCTAGTTGCGTATCTAGTTGCAGTGACCGGAAGGCCGCCCAGATACATCATACCGAGAACCCTGAAGCTAAAAACATTTTAAATGACTCTTTTTTTTTTTTTTTCCCTCCGGCTCCCCCCTGGCATATGAAAGAAGTTCCCTGTCCAGGGATCTGCAGCCTACACCGCAGCTGCAGCAACCCCAGCCTCGTAACCCACTTTGCCGCAGCAGGAACTCCTTAAATTACCCTTCCGAATGGGACTTTATTTATTTTTAAATGATTTTTATTTTTTCCCCTTGTAGTTGGCTTAGAGTGTTCTGTCAGTTTTCTACTGCACAGCAAGGTGACCTAGTCACACATACATATATACATTCTTTTTCTCACATTATCAGGCTCCATCGTAAGTGACTAGATACAGTTCCCAGTGCTACACAGCAGGATCTCCTTGCTCATCCAGTCCAAAGGCAGCAGTTTGCATCTATCTTAGTGGAACTTTAAAGTTGTTTTGTTTTGTTTTGTTTTTGTCTTTTTGCCATTTCTTGGGCTGCTCCCGCGGCATATGGAGGTTCCCAGGCTAGGGGTTCAGTCAGAGCTGTAGCCACCAGCCTACGCCAGAGCCACAGCAACGCGGGATCCGAGCCGCGTCTGCAACCTACACCACAGCTCACGGCAACGCCGGATCCTTAACCCACTGAGCAAGGCCAGGGATCGAACCCGCAACCTCATGGTTCCTAGTCGGATTCGTTAACCACTGCGCCACGATGGGAACTCCGGAACTTTAAAGTTCATATGCATAGATCCTCTCTTGTGGAGGTTATGAGCTGACATTTGAAGGTGGGGTGGATATCAGCTACAAGTCAGAAACTTTGTAGATTGGGGCAGTGGGAGGAAAGTATTACTGGCAAGAGCTGTGTGGGAACCAGCAGCTCAGCTGGTGATGGTGAGGTAGATCATCACATTGCTTTGTTTTTTGTTTGTCTGTTTTGGCCTCACCTGTCGGATATGGAAATTCCTTGGCACAGATCAAACCCTCGCCGTAGCCCCAACCCAAGCCGCTGCCGTGACAATGCCGGATCCTTAACCTGCTGCTCCACCAAAGAACTCCATGTAGCTTTGTTTTAAAGAGTAACTTTAGGAGTTCCCCAGTGGCTTAGCAGGTCAAAGATCCAGGGTTGTCGTTGCTGTGGCTCGGGTCACCGGCTGTGGCATGGGTTCGATCCCTGGCCTGGGAGTTTCTACATGATGCGGGCATGGGGGGAGAAAAACAGTATTTCTCTGTTTTTTATAAAAAATAAAACCAAAAAAACCCCAATATTTATCTACCAAGAAATAGAGTATTTAAAACAATTTATATGGCACAAATGAACCTCTCCACAGAAAAGAAAATCATGGACTTGGAGAATAGACTTGTGGTTGCCGAGGGGGAGGGGGAGGGAGTGGGGTGGACTGGGAATTTGGGGTTAACAGATGCCGACTATTGCTTTTGGAATGGATAAGATCCTGCTTGAGATATAGCACAGGGAACCATATCTGGTCACTTAGGATGAAGCATGATAGTGTGAGAAAAAGAATGTGTATGTGACTGGGTCACCTTGCTGTACAGTAGAAAATTGACAGAATACTGTAAACCAGTGGTAACGGGGAAAAAAATCATTTAAAAAAAGCAATTTTTTATTGAAATATAGCTGATTTATGTTTTCTCTGGTATACAGCAAAGTGATTCAATTATACGTGTGTGTGTGTGTGTGGTATTTTTAAAGTACACTTGAATCGTCTGTTGAGATTTTGTTTTAAATTTCCCGTTTGAGAAGAATCTTAGTGGATCCTTCCTCCGGCTCCACCCCCCCTGCCAAGGAGTCCTGGGCATCCTTGGGGACAGGGTCACCCCATCCTCTTTCCCAGTTACCTGGGAAGGAGCAGGTCAAGGGCGAGGGCGAACATCCCTAGGGATTGTCCGGATTCTGGGAGTGGGAAGAGGGGACCATTGGTGAGGGCTGCGGAAGGTGGGCGAGGTGGGTAGCCAGTTCAGCAGGTGACTGGCCTTGGGATCGGGTAATATACTGTCAGTGACAATTGCAGTTACAGGAGAAATAACCCCACTCATAAAATCAGCAGGGACGCCGGATGTTGAACTGGCCCCGTGGGCCTGGTGTCCCGCAACACGCCTTTTACACATCAGAGTTTGAGCCTTTACAGCAAAGCTGCAAGGGAGGTTGTATGAGCCTCATGTTACAGACAAGGAAGCCGGAGCCGGAAAGGTCAATGGCATATCAAGGTCATGGCTGAGCAGCAGCTGCCTGGGATTTTATCCCAGGCTTCCTCACTGCAAAGAAATGCGATCACCCAAGTACCAGTGGATCTGACCCCTCCCCCAACCCTGTTTGCTTTGTGAATTTTGACCTTTCAAATGTTGAGCGTCTTTTAGTTCTGTGACAAGCTCCTTGAACCTTTTTCTGCCAGCCAAGCGCAAGGAAAATTGACAGATGGCAAATCAGGTCTGTGTGTGTGGGTGTCTGGTGTTGGTAAGGTGGTAGCTTGTGTGTCTGTGTGTGTGTGTGTGTTAAAGGAAAGTATGTCATTTATCACAAGGTACCGAGCAAGGAGAACAGGCAATAAATCCCCCAAAGACCTTAACACCCCCATGGCTTTCAGAGGAAGGGTTTTTGTTGTTAATTTTTTTTTTTTTTTTGGTCTTTTTGGGGCCACACCTGCTGCCTATGGAAGTTCCCAGGCTAGGGGTCTCACTGGAGCTACAGCTACCAGCCGCAGTCACAGCAATGCGGGATCGGAGCCTCGTCTGTGACCTACACCACAGCTCATGACAACGCCGGATCCTTAACCCACTCAACAGGGACGGGGATCGAACCTGAGTCCTCATGGATGCTAGTCGGGTTTGTTAACCCCTGAGCCACAACAGGAACTCCCAGTCATTAATGTTTTAATTGAAGTCTAGTTGATTTACAATGTTGTAATAATTTCTGCTCTACAGCAAAGTGATTCAGCTACACATATGTACATATTTCTTTTTAAAATATTTTTTTCCATTTTGGTTTCTCATAGGACACTGAATCGAGTTCTCTGTGACCCACAGTAGGACCTTGCTGTTCATCCCCTCTGTGTAGAGAAGCTTAGCTCTGCTCACCCCAACCTCCCGCTCCATCCCTCTCCCAGTGGTAGCTTTTAAAATGTGCTTCCAGTGTTTGGGTAGGTGACCCACTTTTACTTCAGCAACCTTCTCTTTCTAAGAGAAATTTTAAACGTAGCTCTCGACTCGCAGGGAGAACGTGTCCTTTAAAAACCTGAACTCTGATGAACAGGACCAGCCATCTGAGAGGATAGGTTTGCCTCGCTTGCAAATTATGCACTGTTTTTAAGACGGTCTTGGCGACATTGCCGTGGTTCTTGTTTGGTCTCTAAATTGTAAGGATTAGACACGGAGAAAAGATAGATTTCTTGCAGCAATTTAGTTCTAATCTTGGTGATGTGCGAAGAGACTGTGGACTGTTCTTTTTTCCCTTGAAAAGAGGGTCCCATAACTCAAGTGGGATAACTTAGTTACTCCCGGCTGTGGCAGGCTCGGAGTTTTGTTTTGGTTGAAGTAGGAGGCTTTGGAAGATGGGGGCATTACTTAGAAGAAGGAAGTTGAGAAAACAAAGCACGCATCTCTTGCACAAGAGCCAGAGTGTATGTTGACACAGGACAGAGCTGCATGCTGTTCTCGAGTTACTCTAGGGTCTGTCCCGCCCTGGGGCTCTTTCTCCGCCTTCTCCCTCAGCCAGCGTCCCCAGCTTACTTGCTGTGTTGACACTGTTGTTCCTTTACTGAAGACACCATTTGGGTAAATAGGGCAGAAGAAGGGATGGACAGGATTTCACATGGGCTGTTCTGGAAAGCAAGCTGCTTTGGGTTGAGCTGTGCCCCCACCAAAACGCATGTTGATGTCCTAAGGTGCCTGTGACGGTGACTGCACCCCTGCAGATGGAGATAAGGTGTGAGCGCAGATGAGGTCACACCAGCGTAGGGTGGGTCCTTAATCCAGTATGACTGGTGTCCTTAGAAGAGACTCACAAGGCAAAGGTACATGGAGACAGAAGCAGAGACTGAAGAGAGGAGGCTACAAGCCAGGGAACACCAACCGGGAGGAGAGAGCTCCCTCTGCATCCCTGGTAGGAAGCAGCCCTGCCTACCCTCGATTTCAGACTTGTGACCTCCTGAACCGTGAGGGGAGAAATGTGTTGTTTCAGGCCACCCAGTTTCTGGGACTTTGTCACAAGAGCCCTAGGAAAGCAGCACACAAACCTCTCCCCCATTAGGCTGCTGAGGACACGTCTTTACACCTAACCTCCATCATGCCCTTACCGTTGAAAGAGTTGTGGTTTGTCCTGCTTAACCCTGCAGTGCGACTCTAGTGTCGTTCTGATGACAAAGGGGAAAGTGGCCTCCAGGAAGAGCAGTGTGGAAGGAAGAGCCTTGATGGCACCAGAAAGGGATAAAAGGCGAAGGACCCACCAGCCTCCCTCTCTGTCGGCTCATACTGCCCACCTCCTCCCCTGACCCAAGGTCCTGTAATCTTTCACTTTTTTAAAAAAATTTATTTATGTTTTTACAATTGTTTTTATTTTAAAAAATTTTGGGCCACACCTGCAGCACATGGAAGTTCCTGGGCCGGGGACTGAATCCAAGCCGCTGCTGCAATCTGAATCTTAACCCACTGAGCCTCAGTGGGAACCCCCATGCTTCGCTTTGCAGAAAAGATATACTTGAGGAATAAACAGCCTTGAAAGTCATCAGGGTCTAAACAAAGACTGGACTTGGGGAAGGGTCATGTGCTGGTGACGCCTCCTTTTTGCCCTGGGACCTCCACCCCCCCACCCCCCAACTCCCACCCCGCCCAGGTACCAGCCTCCCCCGACTACAGTGTCCACGTGTGTGATGCACTAATGTGGGTTTGCCATCCTGTGTGGTGAGAAGGTGTGTATGTGTATGGAGCTGATTCCAACCAAGGAGGGGTAAGTATACTCGAGGTTGAACCTGGCTGATGCCCTCCATGTGCGATGAGAAGGCAGCTGTTAAACTCACGTTCTCCCCGATAGCAAAGTAGAAGGAGCAGACATTTTCCCAAGAGTCTGCTGTCCATCTGGTGCTCTGCTGGGCCCCAAAATGTATTACTTTATTTAATCTTTAAAAAGATGTGGTGCAAGAGTTCCCTTGTGGTACAGCAGGTTAAGGATCAGGTGTTATCACTGCAGTGGCTCAGGTTGCTACTGAGGCACAGGTTCGATCCCTGGACTGGGAACTTTCATATGCCGTGGGTGCAGGTAAAAAAAAAAGAAAAGATAAAAAAGATGTGTGTGTGTGTGTGTGTGTGTGTGTGTATATATCTCGAGTCAAGCAATGGAATATTACTCAGACTTGAAAAGTGAAATAATGCCATTTGCAGCAACATGCAATTTACTAGAGATTATCATGCTAACTCAGTCAGAGAAAGACAGTATGTGATATTGCTTGTATGTGGAACCTAAAATACGATACAAGTGAACTTATTTACAAAAGTAAATTCACAGACATAGAAAACAAACTTAGGGTTACCAAAGGGGAAAGAGGAGAGAAGGGATAAATTTGGAGCTTGGGATTAACAAATACTTACCACTACACATAAAATAGATAACCAACAGTGGAGTTCCCGTTGTGGCTCAGTGGTTAACGAATCTCACTAGGAACCATGAGGTTGCAGGTTCAATCCCTGGCCTTGCTCAGTGGATTAAGGATCCGGCGTTGCCAGTGAGCTGTGGCATTGCCAGTGAGCTGTGGTGTGGGTCACAGACGCGGCTCGGATCCCACGTTGCCGTGGCTCTGGCGTAGGCCAGAGGCTGCAGCTCAGATTGGACCCCTAGCCTGGGAGCCTCCAAATACCACGGGAGCAGCCACCTCAATAAAGTGACTATTGCAGAAAGGCAGGTGAGTCCTGTGAAGGTTTTTGACTTCCCGGTGCGTGTCAAAGTTGTGTTCACCCCATCCTGTAGTCTGCTGAGGGTGCAATAGTGTCTTGTCTAAAAAACGCTATTGTTTAAAAAGACTTTATTTCTAAAAAATGGTAACCATCATCTGGGCAAGTATTCATTGTTTTGCTGGTGGAGGGTTTGAAATATTTCGAGAATTAGCCAAATGGGCCACAGAGACACAAAGTGAGCAAATGCTATCGGAAAAGGCTGCCCATAGACTTGGTCCAGGCAGAGTTGCCCCCAGTGTTCCATTTGTAAAAAAACCAAACCAAACACACCAACCCCGGAAAACCCTCAGGGTATCTGCAAAACACGGTAAAGCAAAATGCAATGAAAGGGGGTAGGCCTGTACCTGGTGCAATTTGCATCATTCAGTAGGTGCTCAGTAAGTGCTAGTTACAGTAGGTGCTCAATAAGTGCTAGTTTTCTTTTTCTTGACTCAGTAAATCTCGGAATCACAGAACTCAAGGAACAGCGGTGTCTAAGTGCTGTTTATTCTTCAAAGTACTGCTGTTAATTTTACAATTGCAAGATAGCTCAAGGCGGGGCGGGGGGCAGGGGGGTGGAGTCTGGTGGAATCTGGTGTCCTTTGATGGGACCGCAGTATCTGCTGTTAGGAAATC
The DNA here is from genome assembly GCF_054392235.1 of Sus scrofa. NCBI lineage: Eukaryota > Metazoa > Chordata > Mammalia > Artiodactyla > Suidae > Sus > Sus scrofa. The sequence goes on from NC_139393.1 coordinate 74,541,630, forward strand.
TCAAATAAAGGGAGGCATTGGCTGGGGCGACCTGGCCACTGCTGGGGATGAGGACAGATGAGATGAGGGAAGAGAGCCCGGCAGACCCGTCGCACACTGTGTTCAGCTGCTGTCAAGGGAAACTTTCTGTTTTCCTGGGGCCTCAGATTGGCCGCAGCAGATGGTTTAGGGATTTGGAGCGGGGAGTCTGGAAGAAGACCCGGGTGATGCAGTGGGGGGGTGGGGAGCTGAGGGCAGAACAGCAGATGGATGGAAGGTGAGCAGAGGGCCCCTGGGGCTCTGCCGCGGGCCTCTTGGGGCCTGTTCAGATGCTTGCACAATAACAGTTGATTGCAAATTAAGGATGAGCTGTTTGAAGCAAAGATGTTCTGTTGAGATGGCTGAGGCGCGGTCAGGTGCTTGTCTGATTTAAGCCTGTTAACGTCACAGCTCAAGTCACATACCTGTCCCAGTTCATGCCCCACTCCAGAGGGAGTCTCGGGGCATACATGTGAGAACGAGCAGCCTTATATAAAAGAACCAGGTGCTCTAGAGGCATCAGACTGCATTTGGGAGACCACGGTGAATGCCGGCAATGGTACAACTCAGTGATACACACCCTTCTTCCTCCCCTTTGGGATGTTTCTGGGAAGCTGAGATGTAACGGTGATTCTTTTTAAGGCCACACCCTCGTCATATGAAGTTCCCAGGCTAGGGGTTGGATCAGAGCAGTAGCTGCTGGCCTGCACCACAGCCACAGCAGCTCAGGATCCAAGCTGTGTCTGCGACCTGCACCACAGCTCATGGCAATGCCGGATCCTTAGCCCACTGAATGAGGCCAGGGATCGAACCCGCATCCTCATGGATACTAGGTGGATTCGTGTCCAGGGCACCACGCCGGGAACTTCCGAAAAGATAATTCTTAATGTCTGAGTCAACGACAGTTACAGGAGGATTCACTGATGCTTTTCTGAGTTCAGTGGATGAGCAGTTGGGCATGAGAAACGTCGAGTTGATTTTGGTTTCAAGTCACAATTATCCTCAAATAAAAAAGCTCTTAGAGCTTTGTTTCTCAGTCTCTGATTATCATGAATAATCGTAGATAGTAGGAGATATGCAGCAAGGTCAGACCTGTCCCTTCTATAGCTAATACGGCCAATCCTTTCCGACTATAAAAATCAATGCCATCTTATGTAATGGGCCTAGAGGGGTGGGGAAGCCCGTGACAGGAGACAGTTTCGGATGGATTGAATTACCGCCTGTGTTTGAGTGGGGTCCATCCTCCCATCCAGAATTTTGTGACACTCCTGTGTCAGGAGGGTGCTTAGCAGATTGCACGAGCATATGAATAGGAGAAGGTCCCGTTGGGTGAGTGCATTATGGGACAGGCCAACTCTGAAAGCAAAGGCAGGGACCCCATGTCACCTGCTTGGGGCACAAGCCGCCCCCAACTCACTAGCTTGGCTCCTGCCTGCTGACTTGACTCTGCCTCGGGACCAGGGCAAGAGCGCCAGTATCTTACCTGCTCCATCCCTATGGTTCCCCTCTGGGACTGTGCTGGGCCCATGGGTGCACTTGGAATTCCTGTATCCAGGAGCCCTGAGGCCACCCCTGGACCTTTTTATTTTGGTCTAGTTCCTGCCGGGTCCTTTAGATTCCCTCTCAGAAGAGAGAGCTGCCCCCCTGGCTGGGTTCAGCTGTCCCACATGCTCGCAGCCCAATCCTCCTGGCCTCTGGCTGTCCTCCTGCTTCTAAGGCAGGTGGCCTTCCTGAAGACCAGCCATGCACCACTGCTAGCAATAAGAGCGACCCTAGCTCCTTGCTGTGAGCCCCTACTTAACTTGAAAAGTAGGAGTTGTGGGAGTTCCCTTTGTGGCTTAACACGTTAAGGACCTGGCATTGTCTCTGTGAGCACATTCGGTCCCTGGCCTTTCGCAGCGGGTTAAGGATTGGGCATGGCTGCGAGCTGCAGTGTAGGTCACAGATGTGGCTTGGATCCCGTGTGGCTGTGGCTGTGGCATCGGCCAGCAGCTGCAGCTCGGATTCAACCCCTAGCTCTGGAGCATCCATAGGCCACAGGTAAAATGGAAAACAATATAGGGGTTGTGTGGTCCTGTCTGTTCTCCAGGCGGACCCTTTAGGCGAGTACTTTAATCATCCCTGGTTTCACAGATGAGGAAGGCACTGGGGTCAAAGGACCCTCCCCAGGGCACACAGTGCCCACTCGGCGGACCCCGCACTCTGGCAACTAGGGGAGCGCCTCCTCTCCACGTGGTGAGACCATCACCCCAGAGGGTGAGCCGGCCCCGGGCAGCCCCACGCTTGTAGTGTCCCATTCCTCGCACTTTGGGAGCCTCCCCAGCCAGAGGCACCTCATCCTTCTTCTTTTCCCACTGGAGCACCTTTGAAGGACAGTTTGCATCATTGCCAGAGCGTCCGTGGACAGAGCTGACATTCCATTTATAGCAAGCGGATGGCATGTTTCAGACATGTTTGTAATTTCGCCCAATGATTATATATTTGCAGGAGACCTAGGTGAAATGGGGGTCTTGCCCCCTAAAGTGGCATCTGAGTGGTCGCTAATGTGATGTAGGGAGCCATGAAAGGAGGCCTGACATGTGAGCATGTATGATCTAGGTTCATTGTAGGTTCAACTCCTGCTCAGAAGCCACCAATGAAAAGCAAAGACAGAGGTGTTCTTTCCATTTTTTTGGTAACCTGGGAAGGAAAACCGGTAAGGCTGATTCTGCATATACCCCCGTGTTATAGTTTTTGCGGCAGAGACTCCAAGGGTGAGTTGAGGGCTTCCTCTAAGTTCTCAGCTGCACCAGGAGCCAGAAGCCTCCGTCTGCTCCCGGTTTTCACTCCATCTTCCCGCCATCACGTTGGAAAGGTGGGTTCGTATTTTGACCAAAGCTAAGCACAAAGTATATCTTCTAAAGGGCAAGAGAGGCTGAAAAATGAAACCCCATCTCGAAGGGTCAGCGCCCTTGCTTCGAGCCAGAAGTATCTAGCCATACATTTATTTGGAAGTTTTGTTCTGGAGACGAAATTTCCCTTCCGTGTATCCTCTGGCCCCTTTCAGCTACAAAGGTGATTGTTCAGTTTCTGTCCACCTGTTTTCCAAAGATGGTAAAGATGGGATTTCCCATGGATCCCCTCTGTCTTTTGGGATACATAGGTGTCTTGATCAGCTCCAGCTTTCATGACAAAATTCCATGAACCAGGTGGCCGAAACAACAAAAAATGTGTCTTCTCACTGTTCTGGAGGTTGGGAAGTCCATGATCAAAGTGCGGGTTGATTCGGTTCCTGGCAAGATCTCTCTTCCTGGCTTGCAGATGGACACCTTCTGTCCTGTGTCCCCATATCAGGGACAGGGCTGCGGGGGGGCTCCCTGGGGCCCCTTCCAAGGACACTAATCCTCTCAGATCAGGGCTCCACCCTGCTGACTTCTTTACCCCAAACTCAGCCACTTGGGGGTTTAGGGGTTCAACATATAGGAGTTGTGAAGGGACTCGCCATTCCATCCATGAGCTGTCATCTCCTGTAATCAGAGAAGGTGACATCCAAGCAAGAGACTGGGAGGTGGCCAGACCACCCTGTGCTTCCCCAGCCACTGCCAGCTGATGCTTTGGCAGTGCCTTGCCGGGCTTCTCACCACTTTCTCTGCCCAGCCTTGCGTTCCTCTGGCTGGTGAGGTGAGCTGGGGAGACCTGGACCGGTACCTAGGCAACAAGGGACATCTCACACAAACTTAGGGTTACCAACGGGGAAGCAGGGGGAGGGGTAAATTCGGAGTATGGGATTAATATGTACATACTACGATGTATAAAATAAACAGCAAGGATTTGCTGTAGAGCACAGCAACACTCGATATAATGAGCACTCAGTATCTTGTAATAACCTATAATGGAAAAGAATCAAAAAAGAAAATATAAATACATGTGCATGTATGTCAGTTTGCTGTACACCTGAAACTAACACAATATGGTAAATCAACTCTATATCAATATAAAAAAATGATGAAATAAAAAAAAAAAAAACTGCCAACCTGCGGAATCCCCCATGAGGCTCAGGGGCTCGCAGATCCAGCGCCAGCCTGCCTCTGGCCAAGCCCCCCTGCCCCTGGAACGCTGACTTGAACTTCTCCCCATCCTGCTTTGGGGCTGCGCTGTCTTCCGCCCCAGATGTCAGTGCTGCTGGGCTGAACGTGGTTCCCTCTGAGTATTGTGTGACCGAGACCAGGACGTTGCTTGGATGCTCCTTTTTGGGAACAGAAGGAAGATTCTCGAGAACATGGTAGAAGGTGTTGACTGAGTACAGGCTGTTGTCTGGGACTTATCCAAGGGTCATAGCTCAGCAAGGAGTTTCTAGGATTGTGAAATTGGCAACTTTTAAATTTCATTTGTTGGAGTTCCCATTGTGGCTCAGTGGGTAAAGAACCTGACAGTGGCTGCGAGGGTGTGGGTTCGATCCTTAACCCCTCACTCAGCGGGTTAAGGATCCAGTGTTGTCATAAGCTGAGGCACAGGCTGGCAACAGTAGCTCCGATTCAGCCCCTAGCCCAGGAACTTCCGTGTGCTGCAGTTGTGGTCATAAAAAAAAAAGATAAATAAATTTCGTTTGTCCTCTTAGCCATTTTGCACAAGACACAGCCAAACCCAACCAAACATACATACACACGTGTACATACCACATACATTAATGGCAGCCACACACAGAAGTGCATTCCAGAAATTGTTTTTCTGGGATTTTTGTTTGTTTGTTTTTTTGTGGCTGCCCCACAGCATATGGAAGTTCCTGGGCCACAGATTGAATCTGAGCTGCAGCTTCGACCTACACCACAGCTTGTGGCAATGCCAGATCCTTAACCCACTGAGCGAAGCCAGGGATCAGACCTGTGCCTCCTCAGCAACCCAAGCTGCTGCAGTCAGATTCTTAACCCGCTGTGCCACAGTGGGAACTCAAGAAATGCATCTCTTTATCGCGTTTATAATCTGTGGTGAAAGAAAGCATTTGTTGTTTATAATCAAGATGATCATTAGCGTATTAGCACCTTTGGGGGGGTTGATTTTTTGCTTGGGGGTTGGGAGCAATTGCCATACATAGATTTCATAAAAGGTTTTAGGAGTTCCCGTCGTGGCGCAGTGGTTAACGAATCCGACTAGGAACCATGAGGTTGCGGGTTCGATCCCTGGCCTTGCTCAGCGGGTTAAGGATCCAGATCTGGCGTTGTCATGAGCTGTGCTGTAGATTGCAGACGCGGCTTGGATCCCGAGTTGCTGTGGCTCTGGCGTAGGCCGGTGGCTACAGCTCCTATTCGACCCCTAGCCTGGGAACCTCCATATGCTGAGGGAGCAGCCCAAGAAATGGCAAAAAGATACCCCCCCCCAAAAAAGGTTTTAGATTCGTTCTTGAAGTTTACATTAGTAAATTTAAGCACATGTGCCCAGGTGGTGAGATCAGGAAGGCATCTAGATTTTATTTAAAATTTGGTTCACATCGTCTCTATCATGAGAAATTCATTGATTCATAATGAAGTTTTTAGTTTTTTCTTGCTAAGTGTCTTGCTGGCTTTGAAAGTGTGGTTATTTAAGATAGTCCCCCCCCCATTTGAGACTTTTATTACTCTATCATTAACGTATTGAATTTATGCCTGTGAAATATTTTCTAGCCTCTTCCTAACATGTGAAAACATTTTGTTTTGATCTACATGTCTGTCCTTTCTGTGTATGTATTTTTTTTTGCATCTTAGGGCTGCACCTGCGGCATATGGAAGTTCCCAGGTTAAGGGTCGCATCAGAGCTGCAGGTGTCAGCCTGCACCACAGCCACAGCCACACAGGATCCGAGCCACATCTGCAAACTACCCCACAGCTCGCAGCAACTCCAGATCCTTAACCCACTGAGTGAGGCAAGGCATTGACCCCATGTCCTCATGGATCCTAGTGGTTCATTTTTACTGAGCCACAGTGGGAACTCCTTTCTGCTGTTTTTGGATAGTTCTATTTTAAAGGAAAATTCTTGAAGTCCATCTTTGAAGATTTCTCTAGTTGGCACTTCTTTGGTTTTTTACTTTTAAAGGAGACTAGAAAAACAAGTCTTCAAACAAACAAAAAAATCTAGTTTATTTTGCTGCTATGTACATAGCATAAAAACCCTTAGATTCTTACTATTTGTAGTTAACTTGTATTCAGTCTTTAGAGGGAACAAAAACAAATCTCTCCTTTTCTAGAATAATTGAGAGAATATTTGTTTTTTTATTTTTATTTTTAATTTTAATTTTTTATTTTTTTGCCTTTTTGTCTTTTTAGGGCATATGGAGGTTCCCAGACTAGGGCTCGAAATTCAGCTGTAGCCGCCAGCCACAGCAACACAGGATCCAAGCCATATCAGTAACCTACACCAGAGCTCACAGCAACGCCGGATCCTTAACCCATGAGCAAGGCCAGGGATTGAACCTGTGTCCTCATGGATGCTACTCAGGTTCGTTAACCGCTGAGCCACGACGGGAACTCCTAATTCAGAGAATATTCGTAAAACTCCATTATTTGGAGATGGCTGTTTACCATGTGCGTTTTTACTTAAAGCCTTTATCAAAGTTAACTTCAGAACAATTAAATACTCAAGAACCAGAATGGAATTTAATTGTCTTTGTGTTTATAACTAATATACATTCTCAGCTGCACCGCAACTGAACTATGTCTAAAGACTTGCTTATGAATTAGAATCGTGTTACTTGATTGACACATTCGATGGCCTAGCAAAACTTGCCCTTGAGGTGTGTGATTTAAGGGAGAAAATAATGCTTCATTTTGGGTTACAATATCCTTCATTATAAATGGGGATGTTGACGGAGTCTTGGTTTCAAAGATGTTTTCTCAGTTCCAGGTGGCTCTTGGTTTTCTTTGTCTTCTAATTGGTGGCTTGGAAAAAAAATAAAAGCTCGAGTTGCTCTCAGGCTGTATGGCTCAGGCTTTCCTGAAGGAAATCCCATTTTCACGAGGAAGCCTTGCTACGTCTAATCCAGCCTGTGTATTTTGGCATTGCGGACAAGCGAAGCACCGTTCTTATTGCTCCTTATGTGAGACTTATTTTGTAGTGGGTAACCTGGGTATTCAGAGTTTTCGTATTGAATTTACGACTGTCTGCAAATGATTATCAAGCGGATATTCATGACTGATTCATCCAGTCTGAATAGCTGGTTAGAATAATGATTTGCCATTTTCTGGAAAGAGTCTACTTTTTTGATGCCTTGCCTGCACAAAGTTCTTTTCCTGATATCTTCAAAAGAAAATAAATTATTTACTATTACGAGGAAAAAAATAGGAAGCCCTCGCTCTTCTGATGTCTGTCGTCAAAACGTGTTGACCAAACCTGGTATGTTTAAGCATCTTCCACAGCCTGTGCCTTGACAACCATTCTTTTCCCAAACTCTTTTGCTTTTTCCCTTCGGGCCAGTAAAGACCCCTGGAAGCATCAGGTCCTAGTGGGCTAGACCCCATTCTAGGGGTCATCGGAGTCCTTTGCCTCTGCCTTTGACCATCTAGTGAAGATTTTCCAACCTACTGGCCTTGGTGACTCTTGGCTGCCTCCCTAACCATCGCAGAGGGCATTCACAAGGAAATTGAAATTTCTTCGCCAGACTGGAGAGAGTAAGTGAAGTAGATGCCGTTAAAGCAATTCAAGACAGTGTCCTGAACCCCTGGGAAATAGTGAAGGTCCCCCAGCCCGATTGGCAAATAACATGCAAGGAACATCCGTGAACATTAAGGAAAGAATAGTAATTGCAGCCTACTGAGTGGCAGTTATTATTATGGAATAATACGCCGTGCTGTCTTGAACCCTCCTTTGGGCTTCCTTTGATGTTTTATGGCAGGTATGCCAATCCTGTGTATCTTTTGTTTGTCCTAGAAATCCTTGAAATGTATGATTTCTATTATTTTTGCACGCCAGGCAACATGTACTTTAGAGAAAGGTCAGTTCTGAGAAGTGGTCCTTCCATCCCTTTCTGCAGGATTCAGAGCTCCTCTTCCCAGGAAATTGAGTGGCCCTACCATGGCATAGGGCAAACGGTTCTCCCCTGGCTGGTGCTCATCCCTCACCAGCCTGGAAACCCACAGAGACAGCAGGGAAAAGCTACGGGCAGGACAGTATCTGCATTCCTGTGGCTCCAGTACCCCCTGGGCGGGCAGCGTGTGGGACGAGGGTGGCAGATCGCTGTTCAAAACGTTGCACATTAATGTTGCGAAACCTGACTGGAGGAGGAAGAAGTTGGGACTTGGGTATTTGTCAGCGTTGAGGAGCATGGAGTTAGGTCAATCATAAAAATAAAGGTGCTCTACCAAGTTACAACAGTAATTTTTAAAAAACATTGTTATAGTAGAAAACTCCTGCAGAAACCTAACCCAAATCACATGGTGAACAGCTCGGGCTTTTTGAATCCAGGTCAAGTGATAGAAGAGGTCCCACCCCCTAAAAGTCCCCTGGTCATTGCTCCCCCACAAGGATAGGTACTGTGGTGATTTTTGGCACCATAGATGAGTATGGCAAAAGGATTCCTGACCGGTGCAAGCAGCTAGCCTCATCCCTTGTTATCCGCAGGGGACTGGTTGCAGGACGTGGCCCCACCCCCACCTCCAGTACCAAACTCCATGAAATCCACAGACGGTCCGTCCCTTATACGAAGTGGTGGAGTCCAGTCGGCTCTTCACCTCCGTGGGTGGTTGAATCTGCGGGATTGACACCTGCGGATAGAGAGGGCGTATGTTTCATGTGAATTCTCTTCGGACATTGTGTTCGAGACATTGGCCTTCCTCTGTAGCCACAGTGTGCTCATTCTCACGGCTGGAATGAGCACCATAGCTTTTTTTTCATTCTGCTGATGAGAGATGGTTCCTAACTTGGCACCAGTGCAGTGTCTTTTGCCGAATATATATTCCGATTTCCGTTGCGTGCGGATGAAATTTCTGGATCTCTTCACACGTTCAGCTTAGAAATGGGCCAGCAAGTTTCCCAAGAGAGTGAGTGGCACCTGCTTCCTCTCCCAGGAGTTCTAGTTTCTCCACATCCTCACCCACACTCAGTATTGTCTCTCTTTCTCGTGATCATATACCTTGAAAAATGTCTTTAATCGTGGCAAAATATTTTGAATGTAAAAATTTCCACCTTAACTGTTCTGAAGTGGAGCAGTAGGTACATTCTCATTGCTGTACGGCCAACCATCAGGGCTTTTTCATCCTGCAAAACTGAAATACATTTTTGTGCAGGCATGCAAAGCGCTTGACTTGAGGTGAAAGACCTTAAGGAGCTCATCATACTAGAAACGTAGGCACTTTGGGAGGGTGACCAAAAGTGACTGATGAATTGCAGTACATTTTTCTTTAAGCTGGGAAACATCGGAAGGAATTAATTCTTTCCACAAACACCATTCATTTGCGAGCCTCCTTTCTCTCCCCTCTGGGCCAACAGTGGATCCAGTTTATGGGAAGCCCCAAACTGCGGGCCTCCCCCTCCTTCGCTCCTTTTCTAACGAACCCTACTCATCATACAGATTTTTTTTTTCAGATGTCTCTTTAGTGTCATGTGGTTTCAATTCTGTCACGTCTTAGCGATTTAAACAGGCTTGACTAACCTTTCGTGGAAATATTTTTCCTAAAATAGTGGCACACTTCAAATGTCCTTTAAATAATGATGGTAACACTGTCTTAAGGGGGACGAGGGCAGTGCATGTGCAGAAGAGGGTGTGGAAGGACCATGACCGTGGATGCTGGGGGAAGCATCAGTACAGTGTTCAGCTTGGACAGACAGCCCGTACCAGCTGCGGTAGGAAACCAGCTGTCTCCTGTAAGATAAATATTTATTCGAGATACAGCTCGCCAGGCCATCTGTAAATTTTGTCATGCAGACTATTTGTGGACATACACCCACACATGCACGCAGTGCACCGTTAATTAAAGGATCTGTTTCATTCCTTCGGAATCGCTCGGACCATGTTGTTTCAAGTGGTTTTCTACTTCCCCAGAAAGTCACATTGTCTTCCTATCTGCTGGGGCTTGAGCTTGTCTAGGTACAGAATATCTTGCCTTGTATTTAGTAACTGTGAAGTTTCTTTTAAAAGAATATCTGGGAGTTCCCTGGCGGCTCAAGGGGTTAAGGATCCAGTGTTGTTGCTGCTGTGGCGCAGGTTTGATCCCTGGTCCAGAAATTTCCACATGCCGTGGGTGCAGCCAAAAGAAAAAATCGAATAATAGGCCCACTTGGGAGCAAGAAAAGAACTAGAAGGCAAACAGGAGAACAACTCTCTGGGATTTGGGGAGGAGAAAGGACCACGAGGCTGGAAGAGCAGTGCTGTTCCTCTCACACCCCATTTACATTTAAACCCTATTGGAGGTGGCAGCTCATTTCTTTCCAAGACAAACTGTTATGCTGTTGAATATTTTTATTTTCACATGTTCGTTCTCTCTAAGCAAAAAACTCTATCCTGTAATTTTTTTACTTTCCCTTATTCTTTGGGCCCTAGCCCTGTTCTCTTCCTGGCTGATGCAATAGGCCAGCTTTCTGTTACCAGCAGGCTTGGCTGCTCTTGAGGTTGGAGTCCGCCGTGACCACAGTGTTTGTCACTGGAATGGCCTTGGGCTTGCTCCCCTCAGGCCCTTCTTAGGTTGTGGAGACATAGATGTTGTTAATTTCGCAAGTGTTGAATTTTCTTCTCTGGCTCCTGTGTCTGCGACTTGCTAAATCTAGGTGTCCCGTTATTGCCCTCATGAATCCCATTGTACCTCAGCTGTCACCTCTCTACGAAAGGACAACAGCAGATGTATTCTTTATGCATGGTTGGATTCCAAAGAATAAACATGTTCCCTTCTCACTTTTCTTGCAAATGTAAAATTTGTTTTGATGTGGTCCCTGGGGTCTTAATTTGGCTGCTCTAACAGATCCCATAGACTGGGTGGCTTATAAACCGCAGAAATTTAGGAGCTTGGAAGGCCAAGGCCGAGGTGCTGGCAGATTTGGTGTCTGATAAGAACTCAGTCTGGGTTCATGGCAGTTGTCTTTTCCCTGTGTCTTCACACAGAGGTAGGGACAAGAGAGCTCTTGGGGAGCTTGCTTAAAAGGGCGCTAATCCCATTCACAAGGGCCCCACCTCCTAATATCGTCACACGGGGATTAGGTTTCAATGTATGAATTTCGGCAGCAATCACATATCCAGTGTTTGGCCCTGGGGGAGCTGAGTTCATGCATTTGATGTTGCAGGGAAAGAAATACTTTCCAGTATTTCCACAGCTGTCTTCCCATGAGGACTGAAAGAGGACTTCTAGAAGTATGTATTTAATTTTTTCACTGTATTATTAGATCCATCTTTACATTCAACTTATTACCACCTGGATTAAAAACCCATTGGTCATAGCCTGTGCCCGCGGGTTGGAAGAAAAATATCCGCACTCATATCGGGTCCAGACAGAAAGAAGAGTTTATTAAGAATGGTGAGGTGGAGAGAAAGTAGAATTTATTGAGATATGAGATGCTGCAAGGGGTGAGCTGACAGTGAGCACGTGGTCATGTCTGTTTTTATAATTCAGGGAGAGGAGAGGTCTCAACACACACTTGCGGACCTGATAGACTTGCTGGTTGGTTGGGGGCATATAAGGCCCCTATACAGGCAGGGTGAGGAGTGGGTCGCATACCTTTCCTAGTAGGGAAAGGCATGGGCCAGGTGGCTCAAGGTCAGGGGAGGGCATTACAGTGAGAAGGGAGGGGCCATGAGAAGAGTCTAGTCCTTCTGTCTGGGCCAGAGGCTTTGAGTTCAATCTCCCTGCAGGGCAATACCTTTGGCCTTTGGTCCTGGTACTCTTCTTGGCATTGGGATAAACATACCATGTTCCTAAAGGTGAAGCTTCCCGCTTGCCTCGTGGGCCTGCTGATGAAGCTCAGGGCGGGCTGGCCATTCTTGGAGTAAACAATCTCCTCCGTGCCCTGCCAGCTTCTTTATTCGTGCCAGCTTCAGAGTGGAGGGTCACCAGCCAAGATCCAGGGTCCGTGCCAGGCCTGCCGACCAATATGGCTAATCCATCTTGGACTTGTGACCACAGAATCAGGGTCTTTAATTCTGCGTGACACGTGCATGTCAAAAGGCGTTGATCCATCAGAGAGGCAGCTGATGTGTGCTCAGAATGACTCAGAAGACTCTCAAGAATGTTTGGCTTAATATTTGTGGTGTTTCCAGGTTGGTCTTCAGAGATGCTGTCACACCGAAAGAATGTGTCACTGAGGAGTTGGTACAACACAGCACATTGATTATTGTCTTCTAAGAAAAAAGAAAAAAACCACCTGGGTCTGAAAGCCGCACTTTGTCTCCAATAGCTGGAAGTGGCCACTGGGCATAGTCAGCAGAGAAAACAAAGCTTGTTTTATTGCCGCTCTGCACAGGTTTGCTTGACAGGCTCGGAGGCACATTGAGCTAAAAGGGAGCTGTTCACGATATAATACCTGCTTTTGAGATGTTTCCATTGGGCAGTGGTGCATCAATAGGTGAGAGCTTTGAAAAATGAATGAAAATCCAACATAAAGACACCCATGGCTCCCTTGACTTGGTAATGAATAAACACAGGCAGAGAACATTGGTGTGTGTGTGTGTGTGTGTGTGTGTGTTGCCCCCCGTAGCTCTTTATTTATGCTTTGTACTTTGGTCCCGTGCCATGAATAAACCAGCCTGGCCTCTCATCTCCTTAAGGAAAGATTGCTTTTCACAAGCTCAGAGACTCGGAGATGGCGTCTTCCTTGCTCTCTTTTCTCAACTCGGGGTTAAAACACATCCCATGTCCCATCTCGCCCATGTTTAAGTGTACAGCTTGGTCACGTTATGTATATTCGCATTGTTGGGAAACCCGTCTTCAGAAGCACCTCATCCTGAAAGAGCTGAACCTCTGCTTCCCTCCCCCAGCCCCTCGCACCCACCCTTCTACTTTCTGTTTCTATGAACTGGTTTCCTGCTTTCTTTTCCACATATATTCATTCCTGAGTCTCCTCTCCTGCTTCGGAGGAATTTGGGCTAATCATGCCTTTAAGGAAGAAAGAACAATCTGTGATTTTCACAGAGGTTTCATGAAACGAGTGCCAGCATAGACCCAGCGTCTCTGGGGCTCTCATTAGCATGTCGTTTTTGGCATCACTCTTCAAAATATGTTAAAGTCATCTTGCATAATTAACTAAGAAATTAGATGGTGAATGTGTTGCCAGAATATCGGTGTGCTGCCTCTGTGCACCGATGCCAGTTAGAAACGCAGAGACAGAATTGGAGGAAACGGAAAAATAGCTTTAATTGCCAGGCAAAGAGGGGAACACAGCGGGCTAGGCCTCAAGGACTGTGTGTCCTGCCTTGGAGGGGGTAGTGAGGCGTCTTACAGTGTTTGAGGAGCAGGGAGGGACCAGCTCCCGCACATTTTCCTGACTGGCTGGTGGTGAACTAGTTGCTGGGAGTCAGCATCATAGACCTTCTGGATCCACCTGCTCTGGGGTCTGTGTGCTTGGGGGCAGCACACACAGTTGACTTCTTCCACCTGACGGGGGCCTCAGCACCTGCAAAACAGCTCCAATGACATGGCCCAGAATTAGCTTCTACCGTCTTTGAAGAACCGAAGGTCCTTGACTTTGCTGAATGGCTCTGCTCTCATTATTCTGTCTCACTTGACTGCTTTCCTTTTTCTCTGTACTTCCCCCCTTCTCTGATTCAACTGATTCTTTGAAGTTTTTCTGCAGATAAAAAGGCAGGTGGAGGACCTGAGTGGGGGGGGGGGGGGGAGGTCCCCTCTGGCATGGCCTCCCAAGGTCCTGCTTGGTTACAAAAGGCCAATCCACACTTGAAAAACGAGACCTTTTTCCTGCCTCTCTCACCAGAATCGAGTCTAACTATCCAATTTCTAGGCAAACCTGTGAACTAACTCTTTCTTCTTATCAGGGAGTGTTTCTGTATCAACACATGATGGACTCTTATTTCAAAAACATGCTTATGGCCCTCTGGGATTTTAGTTTAACTTGGTTTTAGCACTCATGTAGTTGTTTGTAAATATGGGCAGAAGACATTTTAATGAGTCCACACTGTGGATAGAATGCCGACACCCTGAATAACCCCAACTCTTTTCTGAGGGGAGTACGCAGAGTTTTCAGTTCCATGCATCCCATGCTGTTAATCACCACTGCAGGTGATTCTTTTTCTTTTTCTTTTGGCCGCCCCACAGCAGGTGGAAGTTCCCAGGCCAGGGATCGAACCCATGCTGTAGTTGCAGCAATACCTGGTCCTTAACCCACCCCGCCACAAGGGAACATCCTGCAGGGGGATATTTCGAGTGTTTTTGTTTTTATTGAAGTGTAGTTGATTTACAATGTTGCATTAGTTTCAGGTGTACAGGAAAGTGGTTCAGTTACATAGACTTTTTCAGATTGTCTTCCATCATAGAGGACTGTTTTTTAAAGGTAGTTCTTATTGCTTGCTTTTGTTTTTGCAGAAACATCTGCATGTTGCCAAGCATGGCTTTTCTCTCAGTGGTGATAGCGGAACATGGCAGGCTGCCTGTGTTACTAAATTATCACCGGGCAGGGTTTTGTGTAAAAGACATACTCTGTACCCAGGCTTTTGATTCTGTATCTTGCATTTAGTTGCCTTTTGTTTTCCCACCGCTCACTTCAAACAGCAGTGATGCTGCAGCAAAGTGGAAGTGTCACTAAGATGCTGACGCCTGGGATGTTTTATCCCAGCGGGGCTTGCAGTGAGCCAAAGCCTGAAATCTAATCCGAATTAACAACGGAATGTGCCACCTCCAAGGCACCTTTCTTTTGACCAAATTTTGAAATAATCCCACACAAGAGCAAACTAGCGACGGAGTTCAAAAGAAAACTGGGGTTTCAGACACTCCAGAGGCAGTGCATCACAAGTAGTTAGCACATCGGTGTATTCTCTGAACAGCAGTAAAAGGAGCACAAATCCTTCTTTTCTTTCTCACAGTTCATATATTTGTAAAAGCCACCTGAGGGATAAGGCGGAGGGGCCCCGTGACCAGTTACTGTTTGTGATGCGGTGGTTTCCTGATGCCGTGCAGTCTCCCAACAGGTGTTTCTATCCCTGCGCGACTGTCAACTGTCGCATGACTCGATTTGTTGCGCATCGTGCCCAGCTTGAGATGATTCCTGACCAATAGAACGTCGTCTTTCATTTTCTCATTTTGCTGTTAACGTGTTTCCTTGAGGGTAGCCTTTCATGAGTGGTTCCCACGTGTGGCTTTTGGAAGATGCGAACTCTCTGCTCAACACGGTCTTGAAATACAAATATATTTTCCAGTTGGCTTTCAAATCTAGATCCCAGGGCGGCGTTGTTTTTAAGGACTGTGCTGCGAGAGTCTCTCCATGAGAATTAGGGCTTGAGAATGATTTCATGTTCATCCATTCAGCAGATTCTTATGAGCGCCCTCTGTGTATCGTGCTGTTCTAAGGAACAAAGCAGATGAAGGTTCACATTCCCCAGAGTGTGCATCTACCAGGGAAAGACAACATTATGAAGAGATGCATCGTTTGGGATGCTCGGGAGTGATAACTGAAAGGGGAAAAATGAGAAGAAATAGACCAAAATAGGAGGATGGAGGTGTGGCGATAAGTTGCAGTTATAAGTAGGGGGTTTGGGGGCAGCCCTCCTGAGAAGCCGATGTTTGTGCAAAGATTCAAAAGAGATGAGAGAATTATCCCTAAAGATGTCTGGGGAGACAGCAGAGCGTTCCAGGTGTGGGAGCAGCCCGTGCAAAGGCCCTGAGGCTGATGTGTGCTTGATGTGCTCAGAGAACAAAGAGGACAGAGTGGCCGGAGCAGCGTGAGCGAGAGGGAAGGGAATTGGATGTGACCTGAGACACGGGGGACAGGGTCGCACTGTGGAGCAGGCCCCCGGGGCCTGGTTTCCATTGTGACGACTCGGCTTTGACACTTGCGTTTTGAGCGGAGGAGTGATAAGTCTAATTTAGGAGATGGCTGGTGTGGACAGACCTGACTTGAGAGGCTCCATGGGAATTATTTAGGTAGTAAGTCCGATGGTGACCATAAGTGACAGAGGTCAAAAGCAGTGCAGAAATGCAAGGGAATTGTCAAGGAAAAAAAAAAAAGGCAACAAGGTATCCAAAGTGGTGACTCAGAGAAGAAACTCCTAAAAGTAAGCTACGTGGCTTCCAAGCTCCCGGTGCCCCACATAGGCATCCCTGTGTGCGTGAGTGCGTGCGGGGACTGGACTGTTGGGGCGGGGGTGGCGTTCCTTTTCCAGTTCTTCCTGCAGACTCTAGGGATGTGCCGGCTGGAGGAGGCAGGTGGGCTGAAGTCTCCAGGTGAACCTGACCTTCAGCGATCCCCTTGTCGCCACTGCTCTACTGGAATTAGTTCCTCAATTACACCCGGGCTGGTGATCCATGTTCCTTTTGATTGAATTTGTGAGAACTTAGAGGAGCCGTATGTGAACCAGGCAGAATGATCTTGGTTGTCAGTGCTGCGGTTTATCCACAGCCAAGGACCCGCGTGTTTGATACTGAAAGGAAAAAGGCGTTTCATTCAGGCTCTTTCACCCCTTCTAATAGACTGTTAGTATATCCGGTTGTGCCTTCTGTGGTTTTGTTCTACTTATGTGTAAGTTTCTTCTTCCCAAGTTTAGGATCTATGGGCTTCTATTTTGTCTTACTCTGGCAGGATGCTGGCAGGAGAGAACTGTTAACAACAGTGAACACATACAATTTTTTTTGCCTTTTAGTGGTTTTCCGAGTATATAGATCATAGAGGTGGTTCCTTCGCCTCAAATCCACTATCTCATTCTCCAACCCCTCATCAGAAGATACTGGAGGACTTCCTGTTGTGGCTCAGTGGTTCACGAATCCGACTAGGAACCATGAGGTTGCAGGTTCGATCCCTGGCCTCGCTTAGTGGGTCAAGGATCCGGCGTTGCCATGAGCTGTGGTGTAGGTCACAGAGGCAGCTCAGATACCATGTTGCTGTGGCTGGGGTGTAGGCCTGGGGCTACAGCTCCGATTAGACCCCTAGCCTGGGAATCTTCATATGCCGTGGGTGTGGCCCTAGAAAAAAACAAAAAGCCAAAAAAAAGAAGGAAGATACTGGAATATAAAGGCAAGTATAAATTGTATTTCCTAAGTGGTTAAAGTGTAGTGAGGCTTAAACATGTTCCAGAGGGAGTTTGCATAGCTACTAAAAGCTGGAAATACCTTGGAAAACACGGAGCCTAACAGTTAACTAAGATCTATTGAGACTCGGCTAAATGCTAGTCCTGGTGCCTGGCCCTGATGGCTGTTTACATGTAGTTGTCTCCCCGCCATCTCTTTAGGGGACATCCCGGTTCCATTGCTTAGAAGGGAAAGTCAGTGCCTGCGTCGTCAGGCATTGAGGTCACAGCGTGGCGACACCAGAACCCATGTCGTCCCCCACTTGCGCTACTTTCACATGTAATCTCGCTTGTATTTATATGAAATAGGAATGGGTTCGTCCATGGAAAGTGTTGCAAATGGTAGGTTCTGCTCTTTGATGAAAATACTTCTTATGTTGCTTGACTTTTTCTTACCCCTCACCCCTGAATGTATCAGTTCCTTCAATAGACTCTCAGTGTTTTTAGATATTTTTCCTTTTTTTGTTGTTGTTGTAATAAAACACACCTAAATTAAAATAACTTTGGCCCTCCTTAGCATACAGTTCAGTGGCAACAAGCACGTTTACACTGCTGTGCGACCAGCACCCCCATCCATTTGCAGAACGCTCATTTTCCCAACCTGAGCTCTCTACCCATTAAATAAGAATTCCCGGAGTTCCCGTTGTGGCCCAGTGGGTTAAGAACCTGACACAGTGTCGGTAAGGATATGGCTTCTATCCCTGGCCTCATTCCATGGGTTAAGGATCCAGCGTTGCCGTGAGCTGTGGTGTCGGTTGCAGCCAAGGCTTGCATCCCACGTGGTTATGGCTTTGGTGTAGGCCAGCAGCTGCAGCTCTGATGTGACCCAGAGCCTGGGCACTTCCATGTGCCGCAGGTGCAACCGTAAAGAGAAAAACCTAAAAGCATGCCCCATCCCTAGCTGACTGCCTGCCCCTGGCAACCATCATTGTAGTAGTAATGCATCTTGTATTTTTGTTACATCCTTAACTTGTTTCATTTCCCTACGTCTGCAGCCTCTGTACTTATGTTCTTCTGAGCTTTCCAGGTTTTCAAAGAAAGAGAAGTCCTAGCTCTTTGCCTGGAACTCTGACCTCCTTTCAGATACAAAAACCAGACTCTCACATCTGAGAAGTACACGAAAAAGGTGGAGAAATGTTAGTATTTCTTTTAGAGGTTTTCTGGAAACTCCAGAGCCTGGATTTCTTAAAGGATCCAGAAAGTTATGTTTTCACCCCTTGCATTACCTATTTTTAATTTAAAAGCCTTCTGCATAAAAAATAATCTAAAAATGCCTTTTCAGGATTGAGAAGCGATGCCCATCCTCCCTACTGATTGAAAAACATTAAAAATGTTTTCTGTCAAAAGCATCTGTAAACATTTTAAATGATTTCTTTCTTTCGTTTAATGTTCTGGAGAGCCTCGGAGGTGGTTCTGGAGAAAAGCTGTGTTTCAGAAACACGGCTGAAGAGCTCTGTTTGCACACGAAGAAAATCGAGAGGCAGAAACCACGTGTGTTGCTGGGTTTTTACAAAGCCTTCACCTTTCCGTTCAAACGTTAAGCTAAATTCAATAAAATCTACTTTTCATTCTTCCTTTGGGATAATGATTTGGGGGGCCAAGGTCCGCTATCAGCTGTATTTTCATAAAGTTCACGCTCAGCAGGCTGCATGCACTTTTGAGGTTTAATTAGAGCACTGGGTCCAGAGAGAAAAGCATCCAACTAAATAAAAATAAGGAAAAGGCCCACGTGTTGCTGGAAAGGGCGCCATGCTTTTCGTGAGCGGCGGGATCTCTTTACACTTGCTTTATGCATTATCTGCCGGAGTCTCTGTCCCCGGTCTCATGGATATTTAAAGTAACAAAATGTCAAGCAAGATTTTTGTATCTCAGTCAATGGTAGACTCTTAACATTCATCCACTTTCTAACGGTAATCAGAAGGCAGTGAATTGCCCAAGGTCAAGAGCCGACACATCCTGCACTGTGATTAGCCAAATTCCCCATAAACATTTTTCCTTTTCGCACATTATGCGTTTGCAAGAAAAGCAAGCGAAATCCTCTCCTGCACGTGCCTGGGCGCGGACATGCGCATGCGCGCGCCCGGGGTCTTGGAACGAAGGAAGCCGGGCTGCTCTGTGCGAAGGACGCTGTGGTTAGAAGCGGAGCTAAATTACAGCCAAGTTGCTGAAAGGGACCATTCTCTTCCCCGCCCGAGTCAGGACTCTGAAATCCAATCTGAAGTGTGTTTAATGAGTGTTCTGGACGCTGGGGCTCAGTGCAGAGGGAACAAGGAGCACAGTGTGTCCCCGCAGACGCCGTGGCCACCCTTGGAGCCGCAGCATCGCGAGGGAAGAATTGCAGCGTTTGTGCACCTAGCAGATGGGCGGGCCTAAACATTTAGCTACCTTCTCCCAGAACGAAAGCCTTGTCCCGGCTCCCCAGACTTGGGGTTTAAATTTGTCGTTCCTGTTCTTGCTCTGCTTGGCACCTCACAGCAATGGTGATCACACAGCTGAGGCTGCCCCTCCATCCCCTGTTGGGTTTTGAGTCATTTTCCTCCTTCTCTCCCCTCCCCCTCCTCTCCCCTCTGTCTCCCACTCCCCTCTCTCTCCTTCCTTTCCTTAGACCAGGTAGAGCTGGCTGACTTCTGGGTACCGTCTTCAGGCTGGGTGTACACAGAGTCATTTAATCGTCACCAGTCTTAGGAAGTGTTTTGGTCCTGTGCCCATTTTGCAGAAGCAGCAACTGAGGCCCAAAGAGCAATGCGCTCCAGATCACATTGCCATGTAGCAGAGATAGGGGATTTGCAAGAAGGCAGGTGCCACCAGAGTTGCAGTGGTTAATGATTATATAACCCTACCTCCCCAAGTCCTCTGAGGGGCTGGAGACACAGCATGAGAAACACCTTCCCCATTCAGCTGCTGGACCTCTTAATTGAGCCTCGACACATCTCGCCTCTTGTCCTCGCTACCACCCCTTTGTCGCCTGGTCTGGTTTCTAAGAGAGTTTTCAACTGTATCTTGAAACTCTCCCAGTGACATTTTTATTTCTGCTGTGCTGCTTTTTTATTTCTAAGAGCTCTTTCTTGTGAACCAAATACTCCTTTTTATAACTTTCTGGGGTTAGGTTAGTTATAAACTCTGAGCTATATGAGGATACAAATTACAGGGTTTTTAAAAGTTTTTTTTACTCTCCCTGCATTATCGGAAGTACCTGGCGTCCTGGTTGCTGACCTTTTGGGGAGTTCGGCGGGATCTGGCTGCTTCCTCATGGCTTCCTCTCCTCTCCTCTATAATTAGACTGCAGCTTTCTCCTCTGTCATTTTCTAGAATTTGGGGGAACTCTCTCCCCTGCTAAATATTCTCTCATTTTCTCTCTTTTCGATGACTATTCCCTTTTTCATTCTTTTACTGTTTTTTTCTTAGATAACTTTTTTTGAGGGGAGGACATGCCTGCAGCCTGTGAAAGTTCCCAGGCCAGGGATTAAACCTGGGCCACAGACGCCATCCAAGACACAGCAGTGACAATGCCCAGTCCTTAACCCACTAAGCCACCAGGGAACTCCTCTTTCACTGTTATGGAAGCAGAGTTTTGGGATGGAGATAAGCTGTGTGTATTCATTCAGTCTGCCATCTTTAGCTACACGTCTCACCTTCTTTATCGTGTGTTGAGCCCAGTCTGGCTGTGGCCTTGTGCTAAAATTTTTAAGAATATCTTTATGCACCGAAAGGTGGGTTCCTGTGGAATTTCTCAAATTGCGTTGGACTTTTGCTTCACAGTTCCTTTGTGAAGATGGGGAAAAAATCCATTGCTTTCTCCAATTAGTCTACTACTTACTGAGTTTATGTGATTTTTGAGCTAGAGAAATTTCGAAAGCGAGGATGTTTATGTTATGGAATCCACTTATTGCGTTATTTTGTTACAATCTCTTTGTTCAAAAGGGACAGTGCAGACTGTGACCGCGTTGTCTCTGTCCCCAGGTGGCTAAGAGTTGGGTAACAGCACCACGGCAGGTGGCTGTATGCGTTTGCTAGAGCTGCTGTAACAACGTACCACAAGCTGGTGGCTTGAAACATGAAGAAATCTATTGTCTCTATTGCTGGAGGCTAGACGTCCAGAATCAAGGTGTCAGCAAGGCCTTGCTCCCTCCAAGGCTCTTGCATCTTCCAGCTTCTGGTGGGGGCCGTCCATCCTTGGTGTTCCATGGCTCGCAGCCAGGCCACCTGTCTGTCTCTGTCATCACACAACCTGCTCCCCGTGTGTCTCTGTCTTCACACCATCTTGGGAGGACACCAGTCCTGTGGGGTTAGGTTCTAGCCCGGTGACCTCATCTGAACTTAATCGTGTCTGCAAAGAGTGGTGTTTACAGGTACTGAAACTTAAAGCTTCACCATATCTTTTTGAGACACAATTCAGCCCATAACAGTGGGTTTGGTGTTTTTTTTTTGTTTGCTTTTTGCTTTTGTTTTTGGGTGTGATTGAGTCTCAAGCTTGCCATTATCCCCAAATGGAAATTGGAGCTGAGAGACCACTGAATGCACCAGCCCTGCCTCTCGAGGGTGCACGTGTCATTTGGTAGCAACTCACCGTGACTGGGTACCTTGCTCTCAAGGCAGAGTCTTTGCAGCATCCCCTGGTTGCTTCTTAGAAACTCAGGCCTCATCCCAACCCTCTCCAATCAGTGTCTGCATCTTATTAAGGTCTGCAGGTGGTGGGTGGGCATGCCACCTGGAGAAGCTCTGCTCTGAATCACCTCCAGCAGGATTCTAGGGAAAAATTAGCAGGGCCCCAGTGTGGACTCTGCCCTTGGGGACATGGTCATACAGCACACGGATGAGGTAGTCAGCCTTTCTATCTGGTACGTTGTAGAGATACCTTTGGGTTAGGAAATGGGACAGTCTTCTCAATGTCACTCCATTCCTCCACCATCAGTTCTATAAATTAACATTTCCCCATCGCAGGAGAAGCAACAATGGCAGAGAACTTGTGTGAGGGGCCAGGCTGTCTGCTAGGTAACTTTGTGGTCATGGTTTTATTTAATTCTTACATTGATCCTAAGGGGTCAACAGTGTCTCCAGGCCTTTCATGGCTTCATGCCCTGCGGACTGGATTGTGTCCCTGCTGCCCCACTGTGGCTGTATTTGGAATGAGGAAGCAGGTAAGATCAACGGAGGTCGTAAGGGTGGAACCCTGATCCTGTAGGATTAGGGACCTTATAAGAAGAGACACTGGTGTGTGTGTGCTCTCTGTCTGTTTCTCTCCCTCCGTCTCTCTCTCTACCACTCTCTCTCTCTCTCTCTATCATAGGACTTAGCATATATACTAATTTAGCTGGTTTATGGTCTAACCCTTGCTTGGAGAGAGACACTTGTCGTACTGATTTCCATTCCCTAGGCCCCTAGCACAGGGCCTGCCTGTGACTACTTGGTAGATGGAGCCCAGGCTTCCTAAGCCAACAAAGTTATTACTGCCTCGCCCCACCTGGTCAAAACTGCCCGAGGGCCAGAAGGAAGTCTGCAGTGTACATGACACGCTGAGATCAGACGTGTTGGAGGTTAGTGGGTTATGGAAACCTGAATAGTATTCTCATAGGCATTAGGGTAGGAAGAAGAGAGCCAGGGCCTTTGAGAGAAGCCCTTCCTTCCCCGCTGCTGGAGAAAAGCACGCCCTGATTGTCATGGTTACCGTAATCCCAAGCCAGGAAAAAAAAAAAAAAAAAAAAACCTTTCAGAAACAGCTCTCAGAAACCTCAGCAGATGCACATTTTGTGAACTTGGTCAAATGTTGTCGATGTCTTTATAGATTTCTATGCGCTGATTTCAGAGAGGCAGGCTTTAGCTTGTATTAAGTAGGGTGGATCCTTTGTTCAGCCCCTTTGAGGAGGTGGGCAAAGGGAGTAGAGCTTATTTCCAACCCAGAAAGAATTGTCTTTATTCTTTCAGAGGAGACAGAAAATACTTCCTCATGAAACCCGAAGGCACAGACATATTTTAAAGGCACAATAAACCAAAGCAACGTGGAGTCACAATTTTGAATAGCTTGACGCTCTGGGTGAATGTTGCTGCTATTTATTCATTCAGTGCCGAGTTCGCAGACACTCCCGAAAAATGTAAACCTCCTCCTAAAATTTAATGTTACAGGAGTTCATGAAAAGCCTATTCAAAGTGGAGAGAGCGGTGGGGACACACGGTGAGCAATCAGCCACCGTATTTGGGCATGAGATTAAAATGCAGATGCCTCTTGGAGTGTAATTAAAAGTAGCCAATAAGAACCAAGAGACAAAAATTTGGTTATGTGGTTTCCCTAAGTACTGGTTTGTTCTCCAAAATATAACCTGGAATTACTATTTGGTGTCTTTTCTGTAAGGAGTACACGTCTGGAATATTTTAATCAAGACCCGCCATGTGTGGGGTTGGCCAGACTCTTAGTTTCTTGGAGTCTATGGGAGTCTCAGAGGTTCCTAAGACCCCTTTCATGTGAAACCATTAGGAACATAAAGAGGTTTTGAGATGATGCCTAAGTTTGTACTGGGGAAATAACAATTCAAAAAAAATAAATAAATGATGCCTAAGGTATTTGGTTTCCCTTCCTCATGTGATAGTTTGTGCAGCCATAAATATAAGCATGTGCGCTGTGTGTGTGTCTTACGTAGGCTGCTCTCTGAGAAAAATACCTTTAACAGATGCATTTTCCTGAGCATCTCTTCTTTGCGCTCTGTTGGCTTCATCTGTGCTGTTGCCACGTTCCCCCACCTTCAGACGTTACTACCTCATTTATAGGTTTGTTGCAGCCACAAAGGCCTCGTGGATTTATAGCTGGGGAACCCGATCACCTGTCCGGTGCAAAGACCGCCCCCGATGCATTTATCGTTCCTTCCAACGTTGTTCATATTTTGCTTTTTTTTCTTTTTTGCCAGACACTTCAAAGAGCCCTTTGTGCTGGGACATATTAACAGCACTTTAGTCCACACACGCGATTATGCACTCATTCTTCCCATGTGTAAGGCTCTTTCGCAGCCACTCAGCTTGAGCTGGGGTCCTACCCTCAGTATTTTCTAAGATCTAAGGTAAAGGAAGTAGATTCGCTATTTGCTTGTTCTTAAAAATACTTGCAACAGATTCTCCTGTCGTGATCCTCCTCAGTCATAGAGAGACGTGAACAACAGCCTCAGTTCCTTTTTAATTTTTGCTTGTTTTCCTGCATTTTGGGGTAAAAATAAACATTTTTAGCCAATTTTAAGTGTACCTCTCAGAGGCATGAAGTACATTCACGGTCTTATGCGACCATCGCCACCATCCGTTTTACACTCTGTGGTGTGATTTTATTTGATTTTATTGTTTTATTTATTTATTGTCTGTTTAGGGCCACACCTGTAGCCTATGGAGGTTCCCAGGCTAGGGGTCCAATTGGAGCTGTAGCTGCCGGCCTGCACCACAGCTTATGGCAACGCTGGATCCTTAACCCATGGAGTGAGGCCAGGGATTGAACCTGTGTCCTCACAGATACTAATCAAGATTCGTTTGTGCTGAGCCATGATGGGAACGCCTGTGGTGTGATTTTAAACAGAATTACTTTTTTTAAAAAAATTTGATCGTGGTATAGTTGATTTACAATATTGTCTTAGTTTCAGGCATGCAGCAAAGTGAATCAGTTATATGTATATATCTACATATACATTAAACAGAATTACTTTTAATGTGAAGTTCAAAAAGCCTCATTGGAGTCAAGTGTAGAGAAATGACCTCTGAACCGATGGCAGAAAGCCACTCTTTGAAGGAAAGGGGGGGGGGTAATTTTTCTTAAAGAGTGAGGATAAACTCTTCTCTTGCTTCCCTTCTCTGAGATGCTCTCTCTGAAGCAGAACTTAGCCCTGGGAGTATGGCTAAACCGGGACACTTCTATGCCAATTCCTAAAAGAAAGGGGATCAGGTCCCTGGACGCTGCTGTCGTGATGTCTGGAAGCATTTTAGGCCATAGCTGCCTGCTGTACCTTGTAATGCTAATGCTGTCTCCATCCACCCATGAAATGGTCACGTAGTAACTGCAGTTCAGCCCTTAGAAGTTCTTTCTAGCAATGCTGCCTACTGGCTTTCCTTGTATCCTGAATATACAGCGTTCAAGGCGAATGCATACAATGCATTAAAGACTCCTATCGTACAGATGCATTTTAGGAGCTATAGTTTCATTCAAACTCTAACTCCTCCCTGTATAAAAATTTGAGTTCCGGAGTTCCCGTCGTGGTGCAGTGGTTAACGAATCCGACTAGGAACCATGAGGTCGCGGGTTCGGTCCCTGCCCTTGCTCAGTGGGTTAACGATCCGGCGTTGCCGTGAGCTGTGGTGTAGGTTGCAGACGCGGCTCGAATCCCGCGTTGCTGTGGCTCTGGCGTAGGCCGGTGGCTACAGCTCCGATTCAACCCCTAGCCTGGGAACCTCCATATGCCGCGGAGGCGGCCCGGGAGATAGCAACAACAACAACAAAAAGACAAAAAGACAAAAGACAAAAAAAAAAAAAAAATTTGAGTTCCATCAAAAAGCTATTTTGCAGCAAAGATTTGTACAAAATTATAAATTTTAAGGCAAGTTTTAAGGCTTGCAACCAGGCTTCTATCACTTACTAACTAGATTCCAAGCATCTATTTCCAGCCTCTTATTACTACCGAAATAAGCTCGGGATGGTCACAGAAATCTGCTGACTCAGCAAAGGCTCTGATTCACATGGTAGCCTGACCTCTCCTCGGAGTGTCTATAAATTGCTTAGTTGGACTTCATTCCATAAAGGCATCCACTGTGTATTGATTTTTTTACTTGTTTAGACTCCTGGTGTTGAATTGGAGTCTCAGTTCCCAGACTCTGTAAATCTAGATGAAGTTATCAAGTTCACTTAGTTCCAGGAATTCTTTGGGAAACGTGAGTGCCTGCCAGCTGGTCAGATAATGGGTGGTTCATTTTGTAACAAATAGAAAATGTCAAGAATTGTGAGAAAGACGTATAGGGAAACTGGAAAGTGGTCTTCTCTCTCTCTCTCTCTCTCTCTCTCTCTTTTTTTTTTTTTTTTTTTTTTAGGGCCATACCCAAGGCATATGGAGGTTCCCAGGCTAGGGGTCTAATCAGAGCTGAAGCTGCCAGCCTACGCCACAGCCCACGGCAACACCAGATCTGAGCTGCATCTGTGA
The DNA here is from genome assembly GCF_054392235.1 of Sus scrofa. NCBI lineage: Eukaryota > Metazoa > Chordata > Mammalia > Artiodactyla > Suidae > Sus > Sus scrofa. Next base: position 74,567,961 of record NC_139393.1, read on the forward strand.
CCTACACCACAGCTCAGAGCAATGCCAGATCCTTAACCCACTGAGCAAGGCCAGGTATCAAACCCTCATCCTCCTGGATCCTAGTTGGGTTCGTTACTGCTGAGCCCCTACGGGAATGTCCGTCCCCAAAGTGGTCTTCTCTTAAATCTTCTGATACCAGAATTCTGCCAAACCTTCTCAGCACCTGGCCCATCTTGACCGTGCTCTTACTGGCCTCTGCTGATTTTACTGAACAGAGAGGAGGGCCTCCAGCAAAGAGCTGCGCCTAAGTGATTCACAGGGCCCAGTGGGTGTGAGAACTTGAACCCAGGGCCCTATGGGCCTGCCTGGTGCATTCCCAACTGCTGTCCACATGGCCAAGGGCACACTGTTGGGCCAAAGAGGTGGGAAATGAGACCAGTGACCCATAATCCCTGGAGTTGGTCACACTGGGTACATGCAGGTGTGTGTGTGTGCACAGGATGGGGTGGGGGGCACGTGTCAGACAAGAATGGAGCTGACACACCATCACATGTTACTCTCGCTGTGCGCACGAGTGAAATGACTCTCCCATTTACCCTTGAACGAGGCATTCAAGTCTAGAGCCTGGAGAGTTTGGGGTTATCCGTGGAGAACACTGCATGCCCTTCGATAGCTGTGAATATCTGCTGGATTTCAGCGATGAGGAATATGGGAGTATAAAGTGGTGCCTACAAAAAAGATGCTGGACACTAAAGCATCTTTGACGGCTCCTCAGGTCTCGCTGTTGGGCAGCCTGATGGACGTGCCCTTCCTTGTACTTGTCAGGCTCTGACTCCTCTGTCGCTTCGTTTCCTGGGTGACTAATTGGTTCCTAAATTGCTCTGCTCTTATCAGAGTGGAGGTGAAAGTATTAAACCCGTAACTGGAGACCGCGATGTCCTTGAAACATTTTTCCCGCCGCGTTTGATCTGTGTGGTGGAATTGGACCCATTTTGTTAGAGGGTCATTAAGAATCTATCAGATAGTGAGAAACCAAGACATAGGATTCTCCGCTCTTGAGGGGAGAAATTGGCCTCTTCTGTGTCCTCTCCCCTTTGCCTATAGATTCAGTGCATAGAAGCTGGGTGTGTCGTATTGATTCCCGTAGACGACGAGTGACCAGGTGCTTTGCTGAGCCCATGGGAATATAAAGGCGAACAAGTCGCCCAGCATTTCATTGACGAGACAGACACAGAGCTACTTAACTACATATCATACAGTAGAATGAATCATTGTATTCATTCAGGCTTTCCACTTCCGCAGAAGGGCATGGGATCATGAGTTGAAAACTTATGTCCATGCAAGACGGCACACACATATTTATAGCGTCTTTATTCATAATTGACAAACCTTGGAAACCAAGATGCCCCTCAGCAGGTGAAGAGGCAGAGAAGCTGTGGTCCGTCCACACAGTGGTGTGTGATTCCGCAGTAGAAACAAATGGACTGTCGCACCCTGACAAGGACGGAGGCACCTTAAATGCAGATCACTAAGTGAAAGAAGGAAAGTCTACACACTAGGAGGTCCCATCATGGTGTAGCAGAGATGAATCCGACTAGGAACCATGAGGTTGCAGGTTTGATCCCTGGCCTCGCTCAGTCGGTTGAGGATCTGGTGTTGCCATGAGCTGTGGTGTAGGTTGCAGACACGGCTCCTCGGATCCTGCATGGCTGTGGCTGCAGCGTGGGTCGGCAGCTGTAACTCTGATTGGACTCCTAGCCTGGGAACTTCCATGTGCTGCGGGTGTGGCCCTAAAAAGCAAAATAGATAAATAAATGTCTACATACTGTATGAGTCCAACCATATGACACTGTGGACGAGACAGAGGCAACACCGTAGAGACCGTAAAAAGATCTGGGGTTCCAGTGGGTGTAAGAGGGAAGGGGGAGGGGAGGGCGGAGTAGGTGGATTTTTAGGCTGGTGAAACGTCCCCTGTGTGATCCTGCTTCGGTGGCTGTATTACATTATGCCTTTGTCCTAAGCCATAGAACCATGCAACGCAGAGTGAATTCGAATTAAACCCTGGACTCTGGTTGATGGCAGTGTATCAGTGTCGGCTCAACAACTGTGGCAAATGTAGCACACCGATGCAACACCCTAGTAATAGGGGATGTTGAGTGTGCTGGGGAGAGATGTCTGGGAACTCGGCATGCATTTCCTGCCCCATTTTCTAGAAAGTGACAGCTGCTCTAGAAAAAAGTGTTATTATTTTTAAATCTTATTTTATTGAAGTACAGTTGCTTTACAATGTTGTGTTAATTTCTCCTGTGCAGCAGAGCGATTCAGTTGCATATATGTATATACATATATATAGACACATGTGTCTGTACATTATTTTTCGTATTTGTTGCCATTATGGTTTAATAGGATATTGACCATAGTTCCCTGTGTATACAGGAGGACCGTGCTGTTTATCTAGTCCATATATAATAGTTTGCATCTGCTAACCCCCAACTCCCAGTCCATCTCGCCCCCATCCGCTTCCCCCCTGGCAACCACAAGCCTGCGCTCTGTGTCTGTGAGTCGGGGCTTCTGTGGTGTAATTAGGTTCCTTATTTTAGATTCCACATGCATGTGATACCTTATGGTATTTGTCTGTTATTTTTTTTAAAGAGGGCGAGTGTCTGGGATTGGGGTAGGGAGGAGATGGCAGCATCTTTGCGTGAGAGCAGGGAGCCAGCAGTGTGCCCGGGGCTGGTGGCCGGGGTGTCGCGGAGACGGCTGGTGGCGAGCTGCTGCTGATTTGGGAACCGAGAGGCTTCCTGGGGTGGGAGCTGCGGTTTCTTTCCATGGCTGCCTGTCTCAGCCTAACTCTTGCTGTTTCTCTTCCCAGCAAAGAGCCCCCGGGAAAGTGCTGCTGGACGCAGTGTGCAACCACCTCAACCTCGTGGAAGGAGACTATTTTGGCCTCGAGTTTCCCGACCACAAAAAGATCACGGTAGGTGACGTCCGTGGGATGCTGGGTTGCACTGTCTGCCCGACTCAGGAGAGGTAAATAATTGGGCCCTTCCTTGGCCATACAGACCTGTACACCGGGAAGAGTACCCCGAAACCCCTTGGTGGTCTGATTTTGAAAGCAACGTGTGCATCTGATTAGCGAGGTCAAAGGGAAGAGACGGCAAAGACTGTTTCCCTCTCACCCTTTCCCTCCACCTCTTCCTCCAGCGCACACCCTTCCCAGCGCTTTGTGTGTCCTTCGGTACCCAGACATGTTTGTGAAACCTGATACTATAAGGAAACAATACGCAATGCCCTGTATCCATCCACGCACTGTTCATTTATCCTGGAGGTTTCTCTTTTTCAGCAAGTTAGAATCTATTTCCTTCCTCTTCACGTTTGCTGCTCTTCCACTGAATGGATGTGTGTGACTTACCGCCTTTGCTGTAAAGGATGGAATACTTAGGCTGTACTCCATCATTTGCTGTTATAGACAATGCATGTGCCAGTGAACATACTGGCACGTGTGCATGTGCATTCACGGCCAAGGGTTTCTTTGGGTAGTTCAGATCCAAAGGCATGGAAATGGGTCATCCATGGGTTCGAGCATGTTCAAGCTTGCTAAGTATGTCATGTTGTTTTTGAAAAAGATTTAGCTGATTTGAACCCAAAATACAGCACAGAGCTTACTGTTCCTTCTCTTTTGGCTGATGTACTTTCTTGAGGCTTTATGCGAGTCTACCTCTTCTTAGACACCCTTTTAGGGTAGAAGTTCCTTGACTGCTTTTCTCTTTATCCTTTCACTCAGTACCTATGGAATGCCTGGAACTTTCATTGGCTGCTGCACTGGGGACCCAGCAGTGGCGGTGTTGGTAGAGGGGGTAGATTTATAATCCAGGTGGGGCGTCACGTTGAGTTAGCAGTCAGTTCAGGACACGTGGCAGGTGGTCCTCTAGACTTGGGGCATTGGGTGGGGGGTGGGGGCAGCAAACGACATTTCTGTTCATGAAATCTTCCCAGATGCTTTGAAACGGAGTCCTCTGAGGCCAGTAGGCATTGATCTGGTAGAATGTTCCAGAAAGCAAATGGGCGGTGAGGAACCTGCCAAGACTGAAGGTTAGAGATGGGAGAGGAGGGCTCTGCTGAAGGAAGTGGGAGAGAAAACGCTGAAAGGGGAGCCGGAAGCCAAATCTCTCTTGAAGGGCTTTTATTACTATTGCTGTTCAGTAGAAAGAGAATGTGAGCCACAAGCTTAATTTCAGCTTTTTCTAGTAATTAAGTTTTAAAAAAATAAGTTTTTAGGAAGTGAAATTAATTTATTTAATATGATTGAATACACCCTATATCGTTATCATTTCAACATGTAATTTGCACCAAAATCTATGAATAAGAGGTTTTCCATGTTTTTCATGCTAAGTCACTGAACCAGATACGTATGTGACATTCTTAGCCTGTCTCAGTTGAGATCAGCTGTATTTCAGGTGCTCAGTGGTCACGTGTAGCCAGTGGCCTAGTTCTATACCGAGCTCATGTGTTCGTGTGTCTGGGAAGCTGCTGATGCCTTTTTTTTTTTAAATAAACAGCCACACATGTGGCATATAGAAGTTCCCGGGCTAGGGGTCAAATGAGAGCTGTACCGGCAGGCCAATGTCATAACCACAGCAATACCAGATCTGAGCCACGTCCGTGACCTACACCACCCCAGATCCTTAACCCTCTGAGGGAAGCCAGGGGTTGAACCTGCATCTTCACAGAGACAACATCAGGTCCTTAACCCACTGAGCCACAACAGGAACTCCTGTTAATGCATTTTAAAGGGGGTGGGATATGGTCTGATTTATGGTTTTAAAAAAGAACTGTCAGAGTTTCTGCTGTCGCTCAGCGGGTTAAGAACCCAACTAGTATCCATGAGGATGTGGGTTTGATCCCAGGCCTCGATCAGTGGGTTAAGGATCCAGCGTTGCCGTGGGCTGTGGTGTAGGTCACAGATGCAGCCTGGATCCCATGTTGCTATGGCTGTGGTGTAGGCTGGCAGCTCAGCTCCGGTTTGACCCCTTGCTGCCAGTATGGCCCTAAAAAGCAAAAAATTAATAACAATATAAATGAGAACTGGGGAGTCACCAAATTGGAATTGGTCGAGAGGAGTCAGGAGAGCTTTGGGGGCTCACAGTATCAGGTTGGAGAGGGTGCTGGCTGGAACTAATGCAGAGCTGAGGGGGTGGCTGGGAGGAACTGGTCATGCACCTAAAAATGGGCACAAATGGTGTTTTCTTGCCACACTGCCACCTCCAAACTCTCTGTGCCATTTGCTTGTTCTCGCATTCCATCAAAGCTTCCCAAACTCTCGGTCCTGGTCTGGTGTGGCAGCTGACCCCTGACAGGCCACATCTCATTCCACGTTCATTTACTCACCTGTCCATTATTTGGTGCCCACACTGCATCCAGCATCACACTTCCTGCGGTGGAGGGCACATGATATGAAGGGACAGATGGCAGGTAATCCATACAATCAGTAGAAGTGCAGGTGCAGGAAGGTTGATGAGAGAACAAATAGTTATACGATGGAGCAAGTTCAATGCAACATTGTTTCATAAATATTTTATGTTCCAATAATGATTCCCAGCAGCTTTCCTGACTCTGGAGTTGCCTTACTAAACCATACATCGGCGGCCCTGAGGGTAATGAGACTCTGAGGATTGTTCCCTATCTGGGTCAGCCAGTTAGCTAATGGCAGAGCTAGAATGCTAACCACATTCTCTGACGTCAAGTTCAGTGCCTTTTGTTTTGACCATGGGTGTTTTTGTTTGTTTTTTGAACTAGAATTTATAGACCTGTCGAATCTTTTGGAGTGCCTTCAGGGCTGACTTGTATCAAGTTTTGTCAGTCTTGGGTTTTATGATTTCACCATTTCTTTCCTGTATTGTTTAGGAGTAGGTTCAACTGCGAAATTCGGTCAACCCACTCACAATGACTTAAATAGATATTGTTTCAGGTAATGCAAATAAAGCCACTGCCGGAGCGCTTACTGTGCGCCAGGCTGTTCCAGTTCTCAGGAACACAGCAGTGAAGGTGGCCCACATTCTACAGCAGACATCAGCGGCCTTTCCTTGTAAAGGGCCAGTGAGTGACTGCTGTCATGGACTTTGCAAGCCATGGGGTCTCTACTGCAGATCATCAGATCTGCCCTTGTGGTGTAAATGAATGGGCATGGGTTTGTCCCAATAAAACTTTATTTATAAAATAGGAAGCCGTCATATGCTCCAGGAAGTAACAGCTCTCTGTAAGTCACTATGATAGGTTTACATGCGCTGTTTCATGTATTGCTGCTCATTCATTCCAGCCCATTACACCTCCTCTTTTTATAGCCATAATTTTTATTGCTTCGAAGGCAGAGCTAAATTCGACAATGCAAAGTGTGTTGTCAACGCAGAACAGGCTGATTACATTCATTCTGCGCTTGAACACCTGTCCATGCTGGGCGTGTGCACGACTGCACCTGCCAGAGGTGCCTGCAGGTCCGAGACCTCCCCACCCACTTGTGCTGCACTGTTCCGATCTGCAGTTATATAGGACGTTGACTGTGCGGATTGCTGCCATCCACGCTGAGGACTGAGTCAGCATAAGAGAGACACACTGCGTATTGTGGGAGGGGCAGGAGGGTGGGGACTTCGAGCAAAGCGAGGCTAGCTGCTCATTCATTCCAGCTCATTCATTCCAGCCCATTACAGTTTTCCAGCCCATTCTCAATTTTTCCAAGAGAGAATTGCCCCAGCCTGGCACCTGTCTGTGATATGAGATGGCCTTATGGAGCCCAGGGGCCCGGCTGGTCTCCCCCTCTGTCTTCCGGTGAGGAAGCTAAAGCTTAAAGAGGTTAAGTCATTTTTTGGAGTTCCCGTCGTGGCACAGTGGTTAACAAATCCGACTAGGAACCATGAGGTTGCAGGTTCGATCCCTGGCCTTGCTCAGTGGGTTAAGGATCCGGCATTGCCGTCAGCTCTGGTGTAGGTCGCAGACGCGGCTCTGATCCCGCGTTGCTGTGGTGTAGGCTGGCAGCTACAGCTCCGATTCAACCCCTAGTCTGGGAACCTGAATATGCCAGGGGAGCAGTCCCAGAAAAGACAAAAAAAAAAAAAAAGAGGTTAAGTCATTTTCATGAAGCGCACACAGCTCAGCAATGGGGGGACGGGGATTCGGGTTCACAGCTGCCTTAAATGCTCTCAGGGACCCTTCTCCTCTAATTCTCTCTGTTTTGCTCTTTGTCAGTTTGAATTCACAACCTGAAAGCTAATTTCATATAATTTAAAAATCAAGTTATGACAAGATTGATCCGTGATCTTAGGTGTCAGTGACCAGAAGAGGGTACACGGAGGGCCTCTGCAGTCCTGGCCGTGTTTTGTTTCCTGATCTCAGAGCTAATTTCCTGGGTGCTGTTTGTCCAAATTCAGCGTGCTATTCAGTAAGGTATCCAGCATGTTGATACCCTGGGCACTTGTAACATGGGAGTGTGTACACACACACACACGCGCGCACGCACATTGTCTTCAATAAAATGTACCCCCCAAAACACAGTGATATAAAATCACACAGGGGCAGAAATAATGAGCAGAAAGCACCCACAGGCTGGCTGAAGGGTCTGCTTTGGGAGAGGCGGGATCGAGTGATAAACCGAGCGAGCCCCACTCAGGTGGGAGAGGGAAACGCGAGCTGGAGTTCAGATCTGCTCTCAGCTAGACTTGCTCCAGAATTTCCCATTGCAGCACAGGGTCTTGGTCTTCTTGGAATCTGACGGTGCTGGCTCCACAGTGGGGGGCCGTGTCATAGCAGTGGGTCAGGCTGCTGACCCCCAATCCCCACCCCCGCTTTGCCTCTTTGCAACAGGGAGCTGGGCAGGCAGCTGGCCTTCCTGAGCCTTACTTTGCTTGCAGGTAAAATGGGGACATGAATGCCCCCTCGTGTTTGAGGGGTTTTTTTGGTGGGGGAACCACACCTGCGGCCTATGGAAAGTTCCCAGGCTAGGGGTCAAATCGGAGCTGCAGCTGCTGGCCTAGGCCACAGCCACAGCAATGGGGGATCTGAGCTGCCTCTGTGACCTACATCACAGCTCACAGCAGTGATGGGTCCTCAACCCACCGAGTAAGGCCAGGGATCGAACCCACAACTTCATGGTTCCTAGTCAGATTCGTCTCCGCTGCACCATGGCGGGACCTCCCCACTCATCTTGATGGACATTTCAGTTTCTCCCCCCTTGCTTGTTGGGAATCATGCTGCAATGAACACAGATGGGTTTCCATTATTATTTTTAATACTCTTGTTGTGATAATTACCTCTGCCAGACGCTGGGCGACTGTTCACTTAGCTGACAAACCAACAGGAAGCATGGTTGGTCTCCAAATGCCCAGACATGAGCTGTCACAACTGGTTTTGCCCATCGGTTGTTCAAACCAGTTGTTCCCCCAAGGTCCCTGGCATGCAAGCCAGTGGACCTTTGTCCCCAGGTAGTAAGTTCAGGCAGACAGCTTTGCAGCTCAGCTCTCCACCCCCTTCTCTCCATTTCTATCATGTCAATAGGCCACATCAGAGCATTCTTCATAGGAAGGGTTTGAAAAATCTTTCTAGGTCTAAGATGTGTTTCTCAAGATTGGAAATAAACTAGTGATAATTAGTAAGCACTTGTGTTCTACCCTCAATTAGACGTGTCCCATGGCTTGTCACTTAATAGAGTTGATTGCTGTATTTATATGTAAGCCGGGCCTGTGTTGTCCTTGAGTCCAGGCTGCTGTCCCTGTGGGACGGCCCCACAGGAGCGAGAAGTCTCTTAATCAGCTCCCCTCCCCACCCCTGATTGGGCTTCTTGTGGCAGAGATGCTATGGATCCTAGGAATCCAGACTCTGTACTTAATAGCTAGAGGCGGAAGGCTAGCAAAAGCCTAGAGAGGTGTCAGGTTGCCGTGGCTGTGAACTTGGAGCTCGCTGTCCTTGAGCTTCTGCTGGGTGCCGTGGACTCGGCTATAAATGTCAACGCACCTCGTTTGTTCTTCACATTGGAGGTCGGCAAAAAAGAGCCAGACAGTAAATTTGTTAGGCTTTGCAAGCCGTGCTGTTTCTATGGCAACCACTCAGCTCTGCCCCTGCAGCGCACAGCAGCCATGGACAAAGTAAAATGAGAGTGGTCAGGTTCCAATAAAACTTTATCGGCATGGGTATTTGAATTTTATAGAGTTTTCCCATGTCATGAAATACATGGCTACTTTCGATTTTTTAATTTTTTTCCCCTAATACTTAAAAATGTGAAAGCCAGTCTTTGCTCTTGGGCTGTAGCAAAACAGGCTATAGGCTAGATTTGGCCCATGGGCCTTGGTTTACCAATCGCTGCTTTATAACTGTCCCCGAGGTAGGTATTTTATCATCCACGTGTTATAGTGAGCGGGTGGCATATGAAGTGGATGGTCGGGTTTCTGACCCGGAGTCACACGCAGACCTGACTCAGGGAGTCTGAGTTCTTGCTGCTTCACTTGCTGCCCTAGCTCACTTCACCCGCATCAAAGAGCCATACACACCCAGCCAGCAGAGATAGGGGTCTGTGTATGATTTATCTGTCTCATGGGCCTGTCGAGAATGGGAGCAGCTCGGTATTACAGCCTGTAAATCTCTGTTTAAATATTTGCTTTGTCACTTAGCAGTTGGGTGGATTCTGGACTTCTTTGATTTTGTACTTTATCTGAAAAAAAAAATGGAATTAATAAATGTTTTACAAAGTTTTCATGGGGATTCATTCAGGTTCTTTACAATAATGAGCCCAGCCGGCTGCCTGGCATAACCATCATTCAGGTACCTGTTGTATTTTATTCTTGCATTCGAGCTCAGAAACCAGTGAAGCTGGCCTACCAATCTTTATAAAAGCGCCAGTGCTCAGTGACCTGTGAAACGATCCTGGGTTTTGTATAAATACATGCTGATCAAGCCTGGGAAGAAAATTGGCATCTCTTCACTCACTTGATAATCTTCTTGACGCCCGAAATAGAAGTTTTGCCACTGTAGGCGTTGGAGCTTGGGCAGCCTTAACGAAATACATAGGCAGGGTGGTGTGAACAAGGGACATGTAATTTGCTCAGTGTTGAAGTCCAAGGTCATGGTGTCAGTGTGATCGAATTCTGGTGAGGATGCCCTTGGCCTATAGACAGCCACCTTCTCACTGTCCTCAGACAGCAGCAAGTGAGATCTTGTCCTCTTGTAAGGCCACCGTCCTGCTAGATCACGGCCCACCCATATGACCTCGCTGAACCTCAGTTACCCTCTAAAGATCCTCTCTGTAGATAGAATCACATTAGAGGTTAAGCTTCGACGTGGGGATGTAAGGGACACAATTTAGCCCCAGCAGTGAGCCTGCTTTCTAGGGGCTTGAGGTCACAGAAACCACAGCTCCTTGGGATGACAGATGTCCCTTTCCAGTGGTTTCCCAGTCCCCTCTGGGGTCAGACAGGCTTAGCTGTAGCCTCCCGACCTTGCTTCTCCCTGGGGACCTGTGAGCACCTGAGACCCAGAGGGGCTCTTTATGGACCAGGCCAGGCGTGAAGGATGCACAGTTTTGCAGACCTGAGAACAGATGAACGTTCGGGAAGCCAGCAGAGGTGGGGAGTGGAGCAGCCCCATGGTTGCATCTGACAGTGGCTGTGTTGACAGCAGGGCACTGAGGAAGCAAAGCTTTCTTCCAACTCCGAGTCAAGGGGAAGGGCAAATCAGTCACTGGGAAAATGCAGCTATGGAAATGTTCCATTTCTTAAGCTGGAGGGAAGGTATATGGGATTTTGGTTGTTATTTTGTTAATTCATAAGCTTCATCTTCTAGAGCAGTTTTAAGTTTACAAAAAAACTAAGCAGAAGGTGAAGTGAGGTCTCTATGCTTGATCCCCATGTATACAGGGTCCCCTGTTATTACCATTGGACATTAGTGAGATGCACACATTACAATTGATGAGGCACTATCATTACATCCTTATTCACAGTCCCAAGTTCACATGAGGGTTCATTCTTTGTGTTGTACAGTCAATAGATTTTGCCAAATGTATACTGACATAGATCCATCATTACAGTATCATAGAGAAGCATTGCACTGGCCTGAAAATCCCCTCTACTCCATATGTTGAGCCCTCTCCCCTTTCAGAGCCCCTGGGAGCCAGTGATCTTTTCCTTCAGTGTTTTTGTGTTTTCTGTGTTTTTGTTGCTTCCCCATCTGGGGCCTTGCTGACTGAAAAGAGACTGCCCTTCTCAGTGCTATCAGATTCTTAGAGATAGCAGATGTTTCCTCCACAGGCTTACATCCCATATGCAAATGAAACAATCCAGAGCCCATGTTCTGAACCACCTCCTCTGTTTGGCTCTTAGGCTGCAGGAGACAAGATTTCTCTGCCTTAATCATGCCAGGGCCCCAGGTATCGTCCACCTAGAGACAGTGCTACACTGCAGAGCCCACTAAGGTAACTCAAGCTAGCCAGTCCTTAGCAGCTTACCGTGGCTTACCTTGTCTTTCCCCATGGAAATCACAGTAAAGTCTCCTGTTCATGCTTCCTCCTCACCCTTTCTGCCTTCTGACCGACCTGGTGCTTCCCCATGTGGCCCGGCATGGTGTGACAGGTCTCCTCCTCTTGGAAATCGTGATAATAAACTATCTTTTCAAAGGCAGTTATCTCCAAACCTATTGGCCCCACCATATCTGAATAATGAAGCCTGTATCTTAAACAATTGGGTTCAAAATATACATGAAATAGGTTTCTAAAATAGATAGTCTTTTGCTCAGTTGATTAAGGATCCAGCATTGCTGTGAGCTGTGGTGTAGGTTGTCCAAACCCAAGATCCCTCATAAAAATAGCTACTTAGCAAAAATCAAAAACCTGCAGACACAGACTACATTTATGGTAAAACTAAGTATCAGCGTGTAAGCCCTGGATCCCAAAGTACAAGTAATTGGAGATAAAACATTAGCCAAATACAAGGACTTTCAGCTATTGGGGTCTGTACAGGAGGAAACAGGGGGAAGCAGCAGGGCATCTGCTAGACCAGGGAAGAGAACCCTCAAAGAGCCATTGGAAATCACAGGGGGACAGTTTGAGAAGAACAATGGAAACTGGAGGCCTGACGGGGCTGGAACAGTCCAACTCCAGTGAGCAGTAACTGACCTGCCAAGACAGGTTCCATTTAAGAGAAACTATGGAGAATGGGACTGAAATTGAGCCAGGCAAGGACAGTGAAGAAGGGATAGTAGAGAAGGAGTGGGAAATAGAGCCAGGAAATCTCAGAAAGCAAGCCTCCATGTTTTTTTTTTTTAACACTGCCCCAAAATAGGAAGCTCTGTGAGGTTAGATGAGCTAGTATGAACCATACCTTCTCAGAAGGGTAGGAAACAATTTTCACATAAAAATGAATAGCAGAGAGACAGGATTAAGATGGCAGAATAGAAAGACTGGAGCTCAACTTCTCACCTAAAAACAACAAAATTCACAACTAAAGGCTGAGCAATCTCCACCCAAATGGACCGGAAACTTTAAAAAAGATACCCTATTCCAGAAGAAAAAGAGGAGGCCACATCAAGAGGTAGGAGGGGTGACTTCACGATATAAACAACCCCATACCTCCCAGGTGGGAAGCTCCACAGACTGAAAACTAACTGGTTCACAGAGACTCACCTACAGGAGTGAGAGTTCTGAGCCACACATCAAACCCTCACATGTGGGGATCTGGCACTGGGAGAAAGAGCCCCTGGAGCATCTGGCATTGAAGGCCAGTGGGGCTTGTGTGCAGCAGCTCCATGGGACTGGGGGAAAAGGAGACCCCATTCTTAAAAGGTGCACACAGACTTTCACTTGCACTGGGTCCCAGGGCAGAGCGAGGTCTCCATCAAATCTGGGTCAGACCTGACTGCAGTTCTTGGAGGACATCCTGGGAAAAAGGGTGAATGTAGCTTGTTGTGAGGGAGGGACATTGAAGGCAAAGCTCTCAGAAAAATTCAGCAGCTGCCTTTCTCTGGATGTGGCTATTTTGGGAAAATCAGGCCCCACCCATCAGTCAGTCAGTCAGCACTGAGAAGCCCCAGGGCAAACAACCATCCAGGTGGGATCACAGCCCCACCCCTCAGTAAACAGGCTACCTAAAGACCCCTCAGGCACACAGCCACCTCTAATCCCATCCAGAGACTAAGCCCCACCCACCAGAGGGATTAGAATCAGCCCCACCTACCAGTGGGCAGGCATCAGTCCCTCCCATCAGGAAGCCTACAGCAAGCCCCCATAGCAACTTCAGCCACAAGGGGGGCAGACACCAGAAGTAAGAGAGGCTACAACTCTATTATCCATAAAAAGGTCACCACACCAAAAACCTATCAAAATGAAAAGACAGAGAACTATAACTCAGATGAGGGAGAAAGGAAAAACACCAGAAAATCAGCTAAGCAATGAGATTCTTAGCCTCCAGGAAAAAGACTTTAGATTGTTTATGCTGAAGATGATACAAGACATTGGAAATAAACTGGAGGCAAAGATGGATAACTTACAGGAAACACTGAGCAAAGAGATACAAAACTTAAATAAGAGATGCAAAATATAATAAATAGAAAATCCACTAGAGGCAGCTAACAGCAGAATACAGGAGGCTGAAGATGATACAAGACATTGGAAATAAACTGGAGGCAAAGATGGATAACTTACAGGAAACACTGAGCAAAGAGATACAAAACTTAAATAAGAGATGCAAAATATAATAAATAGAAAATCCACTAGAGGCAGCTAACAGCAGAATACAGGAGGCAGAAGAACAAATAAGTGAGGTGGAGGACAGATTAGTGGAAATTACGGATGCAGAACAGAAAAGAGAAAAAAGATTGAAAAAAAAATGAAGAGAGTCTCAGGGAACTCTGGGACAATGTGAAGCGTACCAACATCCGTATTATAGGGGTACCAGAAGGAGAAGAGAGAGAGAAGGGGACAGAAAAAATATTCCAAGAGATAATAGCTGAAAACTTCCCTAACATGGGAAAGGAACCACTCACTCAAATCCAGGAAGCACAATGAGTACCATATAAAATAAACCCAAGGATGAATACCCCGAGACACACATTTAATCAAACTGACCAAAATTAAAGAGAAAATCTTGAAAGCAGCTAGGGAAAAGAAACAAACATACAAGGGAACCCCGATAAGGTCATCAGCAGATTTTTCAGCAGAAACTCTGCAGGCCAGAAGGGAGTGGCATGACATACTTAGCCTGATGAAAGGAAAAAACCTCCAACCAAGATTAATCTACCCAGCAAGGCTCTCATTTAGATTTGAAGGAGAAATCAAAACCTTCACAGATAAGCAAAAGCTGAGAGAATTCAGCAACACTAAACCAGCCTTACAACAAATACTAAAGGAACTTCTCTAGGCAGAAAAGAAAAGACAGCAACAGGAAACAAAAATTCCACAACTGATAAGGCTCACCAGTAAAGGTATCTATACAGTAAAGATACGAAATCATCCATGCACAATTATACCACCAAAATCAGAAATCATGAGAAGAGGTGGGTACAAATGTAGGACACTGGAGATGAATTTGCAATTAAGAGACCAACAACTTAAAACAATCTCATATACATATAGACTCTTACATCAAAACTTCAGAATAACTGCAAACCCAAAATCTACAACTGATACACAAACAAGGAATCTCTGGAGAAGAAATATATCTCATAGTAAATAAGTGCATAATCCACCATGAAGGGGGTCATTTGACATCATTCTTGGAATGCTGAAGTCTTCATACATCTGATTCTGATTTCCTCTCCGTCAAAGAACTTATGATAATTATAATTAAATAATGCCACTGTACAATTAAATAATACAGTTCTACAATTGTATTATTAATAACCATTTCTCTCCAAGGTACAATGTAAGGTCTATAATGTCTTGTTTATCACGTCACCTAGAATGGTGAAATTCCTATATTGAAGAATCAATGAGATGGAACAAATTGTGAGGACATATTTATATAGTTACACTGTTTTTTAACCAACTTATGCATTTTATATTTTACTTATTTTCAGAGGGTGTATTATTTTATTCTTACCAGTTAAGTTATTCTTTTTATTATGCTATATAAAATATTTAATGGTATATAAGGCTTTCTTCTTTATAAATTTTAGTTGCATAATATAACAATTTTAATATGCTAATTTTTAAGGAAGAATTGAAATGTAATAAATAATACTAAAGAGTAAGGATGAAGGCCATAAAAATGGGATAAAGTATAGAATAAATTTCCTATTTGTCTCAGCATATTTTCCATTCCACTTCTCCAGAGGGAGTCATTTAATCTGTTTCTTAAGATCCATGATATAATAATCTGTGTGAATGTAATTGTGTTTAAATGTATGTATTTTATTCTGTAAAAAAAATAAAATTTCAAAAAAAAATGAGTAGCAGAAAGGTATCATAGTCATAATGATATATTTAAAAAACAAAGCAAAACAAAACCTTGTATGTTCCCAGAATACCATGACCTTGCCAAAGGGACCAAATGGACCCAGCTGCCAAATTGCACTAAATACAGAGAATAGAGGAACATGTTGAATGGCACCAAGAGTATGCAACCTGCTAAATCCAGATTCTGGGAAATTCTACAGATCAACAGATAAACTATAAGGAAAAGAGAGGGATGCAGGAAGAGGCTATACTTGAAAAGATACTTGAAGGATATAACATTTTTGAAAATAGGATTGTGCAGTAGTGTATAAAGATGCCCTATTTGGTGAAATAGAACATCAAATGTACATGGTTACTCTAAATATCATGAGAGTGGTTACTGTTGGAAGGAGGGGATTGGTTTTGGGATGAGATGGCTAACAGAGTTGTTTCTTGGTTGATGGATACAAGGGTGTTTGCCATTTAATAATTCACTAATTAATACATATAATTTCAGTAGTTTTAAGCATCTCTGTTATTTTAAATTACAGCTTTAAAAAAGAGAAAAAAGAAAGTTAAAACAGAAGAAGCAAACTATAGATTAAAGGGGGGAAATTCAATTAAGTAGCCAGAAAACCCAAGTGAAATCCTTTGAACTGAATTTTTCAGAACTAATGCAAATTAAGCAAATGATTTAAAATTAGTTAAAAAAAAGACCCCGTAGTTGATGTATTACAAGTACCATGCCTGAGGTCTATCACTGAGCCCTTCTTAAAAAGTAGAGGTTCCCAAAGGTTAAAATTTCCCTCCAGGCAAAGGCGCCCTGAAGCCCCAAGCATCATATTATGATATTAGGTCTTGGTTTTGTTCCAAAATTTTCCTTTGCATGTATATGGGATATCAAATACTGCCTAATGAATTTAATGAACTAATGCAGAAGGATGGTCTTCTTTATACATTTCATTTCCTACTTTGGTTTATAGATCTGTGTTTAATACCTTTTTATTTAAAACTTTCCTTATAAATAAAGCCATATCCATAATTTTTCAGTTCAGATTTTATTCATGCATTCCTTCAGTGGTCAATGTTGTTGGTTTTTTAAAGGGAGGAGGGGTGTAGGGGACCAGGCTAGATTAAGAGAGACTTAAAAGAAATTATCAGCTATGAAACATGAGCCTGAATTGGAGATTAGTTTCAAGAGATCACAGTAAGGACATTCTTTATTCACAAGAAAGAATCTGAATATAGTCTATTTGGTGAGAAAAAAAAATTACAAAATGGAAAGGTAGAAATCATTGACTGAAAAACAAAAAGCAGATAATAAACAGTGGGATCTTATTTGGGTTTTTAAAAAATGTATGTATGTTTATACCCACACACACCACTCATAGAAAAAGGTGGCAATCTTACACACGAAGGAGTCGGTCTTAACGCAGAGTCCCCAGGCCAGCAAGCAGCATCCATCATCTGAGCCATTCAGACTCCCAGGTCTTCACCCAGCTGAGGAAGTCTGGGAGCTGGGCCCCCGCCCCATGGTATGTGTTTTAACAAGCTCTTAGGGTGATTGTGATCCAAGCTCAAGTGAGAAGAATTAGATTAAACGTTAACCATGATCTCTTGATGGTGAGTTACAGCTTTTAAAATTTTGCTCATTTGAGTTAGCAATTATCTAGCTATCATATAGAATCCATCTGGATTCCATACCAATACCTTGTTTTTAAATTAAGAGGTTTTTAGTAGCATTCCATACATTTTGATTTATTGTGTTTTCATTTTAGGTTAGCGTACTTTCTAATTTCCCTTGGGTTTCTCCTTTGACTCATGTGTTATTTGGAAGCATGTTATTGTGTTTCCAAATATATAGGGATTTTCCACAGTTCTTTCTGTTAATTGAGTTTTATTAAATCTGTTATTTTTTTTCAAATTATAGTTGATTTCCAATGTTGTACCAATTTTCTGTTATTGAGTTTTAATTCCATGGTGATTGGAGAATGTAGTTTGTATGACACGAAGACTTTTAAATAATGTACTGATATTTCTTTAATGGCCCAGAATTGGTTTATTTTCATAAATGTTTTATGTGTACTTGAAAAGAATATGCATTCTGGTGGGTAGGATGGAGTATTCAGTCTGCCAATTAGATCATATTGGTTGATAGTGCTATTCAGATGTCTCTAGTCTCAGTGAATTTCAGCTTACATGTTCTGTTAGTTACCGAGTGAGAGGTATTAAAATCTCCAGCTCTAACTGTGGATTTGTCTGTTTTTTCTTGCAGTTTGATCAGTTCTTGATTCATGCATTTTGAAATTTTGTTAAGTATATGAATACTTAAGGTTTTTTATATCCTCTTAATCGACTCCTTTTTCATTAAGAAATTACCTTCTTTAATCCCTGTTGATAGTCTTTACTCTGATAATCTTTACTTTGGTACTAACGTAACCAGTTTTTAAAAATTGTTGGCTTGATATGCCTTTTTTCATCTTTTTGTTTTAACCTATTGTGTTTTTATATTTGCAGTGTGTTTTTTTGTAGTCAGCAGAGTTAGGTATTGCCTTTATATCAAATCTTTCAATCTTTGCTTTTTCACTGGGGATGTTTGGACCATTTACATTTACTGTGATTGTTGATGTCGTTAGAATTAGTCTTCTTGCTATTTGTTTTCTATTTGTCTTTTCCACCTTTGTTCCTTTTTCCTATCTGCCTTTTTTTTTTTAATATGATGATTTTTACTTTTTCATTATAGCTGATCTACAGTGTTCTGTCAATTTTCTGCTGTACAGCATGGTGACCCAGTTACACATACATGTATAGATTCTTTTTTCTCACATTGTCATGCTCCATCATAAGTGATTAGACATAGTTTGCAGTGCTATACAGCAGGCCTGTCTGCCTTTTGATTAATTAAATATTTTGATGATTCCATTTTACTTTCGTTGTTGGCTTATTAGCTATATATAGGCCTTTGATTTGTAACTTGAATGGTTGTTTATGGGACTTGTTTATTTGTTTCTTCTTTTTATGGCCTCACCTGCATCATATGGAAGTTACCAGTCCAGGGGTTGAATCAGAGCTGCAGCTGAGGCCTACGCTACAGCGATGACAACACCAGATCCGAGTCATATCTGTGACCTATGCCACAGCTTGTGGCAACACCAGATACTTAACCCACCGAGCTAGATGAAGGATAGAACCTGTTTTGTCACAGAGACAACATTGGGTCCTTAACCCACTGAGCCACAGCGGGAATTCCTGCCTTGGGGTTTATAGTGTCCATCTTGAACTTTTCACAACCTGCCTTCTAGTGCTATCTTTCCACCTCACATACAGTATAAAAATTTACAGTATTATACTCACACATTCTACCTTTTCATTGTTGTTATAGCTTTTTAGATAAGTTATGAACCCTGCATTACATTAATGTTATTTTTTGTTTACCAGTCAGTTTTTTGGTAATTGAAGTACTGTTGATTACCAGCCAACTTGTATGGAGTTTTATTATCTTGCATAGAGATTTAAATAATTAAAGAACTCTTAAAACCTGTATTAACCATACAGTTGACATTTTGGTGTCCTCATTTCTTTGTGTAGACACAGATTTCCATCTGATATCACTTTCCTCCTGCTCAGAGAGGCCTTCCTTTAACATTTCTTATGTGGCTTGCTGCTGACTCTGTGAGCTTTCATGTTTGGAAAAGTCTTTATTTTGCCTTCATTTTTGAAATATTTTTTGTTGTTGTTGTTGGGTGTAAAATTTTAAGCTGTTCTGAGCATGTTAAAAACTTGTACCATTGCTTCTCACTTGCACTGTTTCTGACAAGAAATCTGTCATCTTTATCTTTGTTCCTTTGTATAAAAATATCTCTCTTCTCTGGCTGATTTTTAAGATTTTCACTTTATCACTATTTTTGAACAATTTAATTATGATGTGCTTCATGTTTTTCATGTTTGGGGTTTTCTGAGGTTCTCAGATCTATGGATTTATAGTTTTCACCAAATTCGGAAAAATTAGAGCCATATTTTTTCTAACACTTTTTTCCTTTTCTTTTCCCTCTTTTGCCATCTCCTCTCCTTTGGGACTCAAATTCCATGCATATTCTGCTGCCTGAAATTATTCTTTAGTTCTCTTATTCTCTGTTAGTTTTTTTGGTAATCTTTCTGTCCATGTTTCATTTTGAATCGTTTCTACTGCAAGGTCTCCAAGTTCATTAGTATTTCTTCTGTACTGTCTAATCTGCTATTAATCTCATCTGATGTGTGGGGATTTATTTGTTTGGTTTTTTTTTTTTTTAAATCTCACACTGTGTGGTTTTCATCTCTGGATGTTGAGTTTGGGTCTTTTAATAATCTTCCAATCTTTGACCTTAAAGAATACAGCTATTGTAATTGCCTTCATATTCTATTTTACTAATACCTGTGTCAGGTCAAATTTGATTTTTTGTTTGTTTTTGTTTGATCTAATTATGAGTCATATTTTCCTGTTTCTTTGTATGACTGGTGTTTTTGTTTGTCTGTTTGTTTTTTAATTGAATGTCAGCTATTGTGAATTTTACCTTGTGGAGTGCTGGGTAGTTTTGTATTCCTATAAATGTTATTGAACTTGGCCAGGTGCGTTTAAGTTATTTGGAAACAATTTAGTCCTTTCAGATCTGACTTTTAAGACTTGTTAGGAAGGACTGGTGTAGTGTACAGTCTAGGGTGAATTATTCTCTACTCCTAAGGCATAACCCTTCAGTATTCTACACTGCTCATGAGTCATGAGATCTTCCAGTCTCGCTAGAGATAATAGGTAATATTCCTGTCCCTGTGTGAGCACCAGGCGTGTTACCTCTAATCGTCCCATGTTTTTTCTTTTTTTTTAAATTTTTTGACCTATCTTGGATACTTGTCTCACAAACATACATTGATCAGGACTCTACTGCTTACTCAAAGGTAATCTTCTGTATTCTCCTAAATGCTTTCTGTTCTCCTGTGAACTCTCTCTACCTTAACCCCTACACCCTCCACGCCTCTTCAACTCAGGTTATGCTTGTGTTTTTCCTTCCTGCACCGGAGCCGGAAGATTTGCTCAAGGCAGAGGTTGGTGCAATTGTAGGGATTGTGATTTTTTTTGTTTCTTGTCTCTCAGGGATAACTGTTTCTCTTGGTGTCCCAAATCTTCAAATCTGTCACGTTATATTTCTTTTCTTTTTTGGGTTTGTTTCATGTAGGAAGATAAATCTAGTTCCTGTTACTCTTTTTTGACTAGAATCAGAAATCTCTAAGAATTAATAGATTTTTTAAAAGAAAGCCATACTTAATATACCTTAAAGCCATGTGTAAAGTTAATAGCATAATTTAGATAAGTATGCAAAATTACATTCAAATGAACTATTTTAAACAAGGATTTGAAGTAATTTCTTGTAGGATCCAGTCTGCAGAAAGACTCATTTTGTTGTAGTGAGTTCTAGACACAGTAATTTTCTGTGTCAGATTTTATCTGGTTCCTATATATGTTATAGTTGATGAGGAAATACGCAGTTTTGACATTTAAATAAGAAGAGAGATGAACTTTTGTTGATTCTTTTTAGAGGAGCAGCATATTACATTGCAGAAGAAGCACAGGTGTGGAGTTAGATGGAGTTGAACAACTCCCTAGCTGTTTGACCTTGGGTAACCTAAATTAGCTCTCTGAGCTTGGCTTGCTTCATGTATAAAACAACCACATTGTTGTGAATATTAAATGAGAGTGTATGAAACACCCATCCAATGCCTGGCACATATAGGTGCCCCAGAAATCATCTCTTCTCTGTAACCCCGTCTGCTGTCACATAAGCAACTCTCTTTTAATAAGACCCTTTGCAAGATATGTCAAATATTTCAGTTGCTTACAAAATTCGCCCGAAAGAAACATCACTCACCAAAATAACAGGGAAAAAGACGTTTAGGGAAAGAACATAACAGTTTTGGGGACAGTGTTTCATCTTGCTTTGTCTTTGATACCTAGGCATGAAAGCCCTTCCTTCTCACCTAAGAGTATTTAAGTGCAGAGAACACATTGCTAAAGGAGAAAGTAACATTAATACGGGATTAAAGGAAAATAGGGAGGCTGACTGAAATGTAGGCAAGCAGAGGAAGATGGGCTGGAAAGCTGTGTTGAAACCAAATTATAGAAGATAGAGGTTATGGATGGAATTGTATCCCCGGCCAGAATGTGTATTTTGAAGCTTTGATGCCCAGCACCTCAGAATGTGACTGAACTTGAAGAGAATTTCGCTATGAAATCTTTTTTTTTTTTTTTTTTTCATGGCCCCATACGTAGCATATGGAAGTTCCCGAGCCAGGGATTGAATCCGATGCCACAGCTGAGGCAATGCTAGATCCTTTAACCCCACTGTGCCAGGCTGGGGATCAAACCCACCTCTCCTCAGCAACTCTAGGGGTTGAATTGGAGCTGCAGCTGCAGGCCTGGGCCATAGCCACACCAGATTTGAGCCATATCTTTGACTTACACCGCAGCTTGTGGCAATGCTGAATTCTTAACCCACTGAGTAGGTCAGGGATCAAACCCACATTCTCACAGATACTATGTCAGGTTCTTAATCTACTGAGCTTCTTAACCCACTGACCTTCTGCTTTTTTCATGACGAGAATTCTGGATGATCATTTAAGGCAGTCTGGACAGTGGAGAAAGGCAGAAGAAAAGAATAAATCACCACCATCCCACCTCCTAAACACATCTTCTCACATTCTCAAATATTCATCAAGAAAATAACTTTTAATGCCTACGTGGCAGTGTGGCATAGAGACATATGACTGTTTTACCAATTGTTTACTTTTAATTTAGGTTTTTGTAAAGATTTTCACTGTCGTAGAAATGCTTCAATTAGCCCTAAGGTGATTGCTTAAATCTTCCTGTGCATAAATGCATAATTGACCGACGTCAAGTGACTGGATGAAAGAGTGTGTATATATGAATATTTTTGAGGCTTTGGATAATTACTCCGTAATTAGTCTTCAGAAACATTGCACCAATTCTACATCTATTGAAAGATGCTACCTGTTTCTCTGCACCCTTGCCAACTTCAGGCTTATAAAATACAAACATGCACTACATACAGGCATATTTAATGGGTAGAAATGGATTAAACTTGCATTTGTAGTGCAAATTACTCCTGAACTTGAACATGTCCTTGTTAGCCACTGGCATTTTTTTTTTCTTTATCAATTACCTGCTCTTCTTTGCATAGTTTTCTTTAGGAGTGTTTCCCTTTTTCATATTTACTTATAATATTCTCTTTACATTAAACCCATTTGCTTGTTTTTTTTTCCCATTAACGTGCTTTTTTCATATATGCAAATGGGAGCTTCAGTAGAACCCTTTCAAATGATCACAAGTTCAAGGGTTACCTTACACTTTATGAATTAGGGAAACTGGTTTCTCTCCCCCTCTCCTTTTTTTTTTTTTTTTTTTTTTAATTTTGCCACTCACACTGCATGCTAACGAGAATGTGTTGAAGAGTCTGGACTTTGAAGCTGGACCTGATTTCAGTCCTAACCCTGTCACGCTCTAGCTGAAGGCCTGGGACAAATTCCTGACCCCTCTAAGTCTCAGATTTCCCTCCAGAGTAGCAGGAACCCTTCTGGCCTTCCTTTGAGAGTAAATAGCTTACGGATGGTCCTTGGCGCAGAGGTGTGCTCTGTAAATAGTCACTCCCTTTCTGTACCCCTCAAAAAATGTGCTCTTTTCTTTTCTTTTCTTGCTGCCCTGCAGCATATGGGGTTCCCAGGCCAGGGATCAGATCTGAGCCGCAGTTGCAAACTACGCCACAGCTGTGGCAGCACCAGATCCTTTAACGCACTGTACCTGGACAGGGATTGAACCTGTGTCTTAGTGCTTCAGCGATGCCACCAATCTCATTGTGCCCCAGTGGGAACTCCAGCTGGGCTGCTCTGTGCATACATTTACACACATATACACTTTGTTTCACTAAGGAGCGTGCGGATTTTCCTCTGTCTGTAGCCAGCCATGCAATCACACAGTAATATTTACTGAATAAACAACGGTGATAAAAGTACAAATGAGAATAAAAAATTCTTAATGAACTGCGTGAACTATTTGCGTCTAGAAGAGATTTGAATTTTCAGGCTCGGGATAATATTAGCACATTTGCGTCTGTTCTATCAACGTGGGAGGCAGAGTTAGACATGGCATTCTGGAGGAGAAAAAGGCACAGACAACCTCGCATCCCCAGAAATATTTTGATTTTTGACAAACTCCAAGTGGAATCTCAAAATACGTGCACGTGTTCATTGAGAAATGATGTCTCAGTCTGTTCTTTTTTCCTTTGTAGGTGTGGCTGGATCTCTTAAAACCTATTGTCAAGCAGATTAGACGTAAGTATATGCCGTAAGCATTTGCATTTAATGGTGATGGCAGATAGAAAGCCAGGCATTTTCCCTGCCTGCTGTTTCTCATCTAGATATTGTCTGCTCTGTGGCGTCGAGCACAACACATTCTGTTTTACTCCGTGATTGCGTTTTATCGTCCACGCATCCTCCGCTGTTAAAATGTGTCTTCCGCAATTTTTATGTATACCAATTTGGTAATCAAAACTTTGCTTGGAAAATCAAATATCGTTTTGATTAACAGCTAAAAGCAGGCTATCAAGACCCAGAACAATTGAACTTGTCTATGTTGGTATTTCTTGCTCTCACTTTGAAGGGAGAAGGTGGAGCCATTTATTCATGAAATTGCTATTGGGTTTTCTGTGCTGCCTTTTCAAAACCCATCAAGTCAGAATGCAAGCGGTGTTTGGAAAAATGAGGTGCCCCAAAGGGTGCCTGTATGTGTGTGTGTTTCCGAATGGCAGGCGGAATGGGTGGGAATCTGCCTCTGCATTTAGACCAAGTTGTCAAAGAAAAGATTAAGGGGCATCTAGGAGAGAAGTAAAAAAGAGAACACTTTTCCTCTCTGTCTCCTTCATCGTGCATCAGACAGAACTATCCTCCCTGCTTTGAGGTCAAGTTCGCAGACAAGGTCTGTTCTCCAGTGCCTCTCAAATGGTCCCTCACTGCAGCCAGAGTTCCGTCAAAGAGTCTGCGGATCCCAACACACTTGCGTTCCTTTAGTGGAGCCTGAGACACAAAATACCTCCTGGGGTGGTTTTTATGTCAGATTAAGAAGCCCCAGCCGGCCACTTAGAGCAATTGATGTGGCTGTAATAAACAGGCAGGCAGTGCTGAATGGACCTAATGCGAGTGAAATTGATGTTGATCTTCTGTCATTTAAATGAAGTAATTATTAGTGCGGAAAACGAAACAACCATTGTTTAATGTTTGCCGAGTGGCTGGCCAGGGACTCAGCAGCATGGGGCCCACATTGCTGAGAAGCCCCCGGGCCTGATGGCTGGCGGGAGCTTTGTCGTATCTAGAATGATGACGTGGGTCCCTGCAGTGACTCCTGATGGAAACTGCTAATGGTGGCAGCGTGTCCAACCAGGACAGCGGCTGTGGTTTGGGGCTGCACCAGAGCAAAGGTTCTCCGTTTCATCTCTGTGCACAGGGACTCGCTCCGTGTGACGAAGCTGTCGCTTTGCTTTCAGTGCTAGCGCCTGCCTGGCTTTGGACTTTCTAAGGATCCGAAGAGCCTCATTTAATTCCCTGTCTGTGCAAATTGCTGTAGGGAACGAGCTCGGCCTTTCTTCTGTCTTTCCCATTTTGCTGTTATTTTGTGATGCAGAATTGGAGTGGTTAGTGGCAAGAAGCCTGGCTTCTCTTGGCTTCAGTATTCCCGTGCCTTCCCCTTTTATTCCTAATGTTGCATATATCGCTGACATCTTCACCTTATAATTGATCATTTTAAGGTTTTTTTCCCCTAAATTTGAATGTGTTGTCATAGAAATTATAGTACCACATGTAATGTTTGTCTTAGTAAAAGGAAGAGCAGAATGACATGTTCTGCTTTTATACAATTGCTGTTAAAATTTGGATTTGATTAAATTAGCTTGTATTTCCTAGCTCTTGAAACTTATTGCTGTTATTCCAAATGGCAGAACACGTAAGATTGCTCTTAAATTATAGTTTACACAGCAAAAGAAACTCGGCCTCAGGTTACAAATGATTATTTTCAAATTGACATCATGTTCTAATTCTGAAAAATTATCTGTCTCCTTCTCACCCTGCCCACCTTCTTCCAGATCTGCTTCCTGATTTTGTCAAAATTTATCGATAAGATGGCATATAAAACACTCAGTAAAGGCTTTGTCTGACTGTGAACACATTAGGAACCTGGACCTCATAGATAATTAAAAAATAACGACAGGGCATACCCTTTTGGCACAGCGGAAAAGAATCCGACTAGTGGAGTTCCCGTTATGGCGCAGTGGTTAACAAATCCGACTAGGAACCATGAGGTTGCGGGTTTGATCCTTGGCCTTACTCAGTGGGTTAAGGATCCAGTGTTGCCGTGAGCTGCATTGTAGGTCACAGATGCGGCTTGGATCCCAAGTTGCTGTGACTGTGGCTACAGCTCCGATTCAACCCCTAGCCTGGGAACCTCCATATGCCACGGGAAGTGGCCCTAGAAAAGGCAAAAAGACAAAAAGAAAAAAAAAAAAATCCATCTAGTATCCATGAGGATGTGGTTTGATCCCCTGGGTTGATGATCCAGCATTGCTGTGAGCAGTGGTGTAGGTCACAGACACCGCTTAGATCCCACGTGGCTGTGCTGTAGGCCGGCAGCTGCAGCTCCAATTTGATCCCTAGCCTGGGAACCTCCATGTGCTGTGGGCATGGCCCCTAAAAAATAGCAGTAATAATAAACTATATAACTAATTTACTTATTCATTATTTCTTCCTAAGTTATCTAAATCCTATATTTGGACTAAAGCAGACAGATAAATTCTCAAGGTCAAATGCCTTCTTTATTTTTATTTTTCGGCTGCACCTGTGGCATATGGAAGTTCCTGGGCCAGGGATCAAATCTGAGCTGCAGCTGCAACCTACACCACAGCTGTGGCAATGCCAGATCCTCAACCCACTGCACTGGCCAGGGATCGAACCTGCGCCGCCACAGAGATGACACTGATCCTTAACCTGCTGTGCCACAGCAAGAACTCCCACAGATGTCTTCCTTAAAACCTGGGTATAATTTTAAGTCTCCAGAGAAAAAGTTTAATGTGTCAATATAATGCCCTTGTCACAGTATTTTTAAAAATCAGGTCTCTGTCTCCCCAGGTTATGAAAATATGAATTAGTAACTGAACTTAATCAGCTCTTAAGTGACTTGGGTGTTGGCAGATGACTCTTGGCAAGATGGGAATGAGACTCAGTATTTGGTGTGTGATGTGCTCTCTAAAGTTTTTGTCTGAATGGCATTTGAAAGACCAGTCAGTAAATGCTTTCCTGCTGCCCCTTCCTTTTTAGGGCCAAAGCACGTTGTTGTGAAGTTTGTGGTGAAATTCTTTCCACCTGACCACACGCAACTCCAAGAAGAACTCACAAGGTTAGTGGTTTGGAAACTGGGCCTTTATGGCTGTGGGGCACCAAGGCAGAGAGAGAGGTCATATCCCAAGTCGGCCGATAAAACATTTGCACTGTGTTGCCTTGACCAGCCATCTGTCTTCTGCCTGTCACTGAACCGTCCTTTCTCCCAGCCGTGCTTACATACATGGGGCTTGGGGAGGGGAAGTACTAGTTTGCCCCAAAAGCTGGTTTCTTCAAGGCCTGAACTGGGCTTATAACCTGTCCTTTTCCCCTCTTACATCTGTCCCATCACACGAAAGTTTTGGGAAATGAATCTCTTCTGTGAATCCAAGATGTTAACACAGTTTCTCTCTGCTGCTACAATTGGATGAATGGACATCAACTGTAGGTCAGTCTCTTTGAAAGTGTGGCCAAGTGAGCAAAGTGTGACCAAGCCCTGCCCTGGGAAACAGAGCGGATGCTTGGGTTTTTGATGTAAGCAAAGGGGAGGGTGATAACTAGAACGAGAAGGGGTGGAGAGGGGTGAGTTTGGTTCCACCAGATCATGCTTGAGGTCCCTGCTGGCCGCCCCGTGGCTGTGTCACGAGGGACAGCGGATACCCGGATATGCGCTTCCAGGAAGAGGGGAAGGCGAGGATCTTCCCG
The DNA here is from genome assembly GCF_054392235.1 of Sus scrofa. NCBI lineage: Eukaryota > Metazoa > Chordata > Mammalia > Artiodactyla > Suidae > Sus > Sus scrofa. Next base: position 74,595,433 of record NC_139393.1, read on the forward strand.
AGGCGTCCCGAGTTCTGAATGAGTTGCTGCTGATTGTTTATGTCCACTTCCCCGCCTCGGATTGCTGAGGCAGTTAAGTGGCCAGGAGCTGCAGAGGCCACCAGCCTTCTGAAAACCGCATGCCGTTGGCCAGGACGCTTTGTGTAGAGGAGAAGCAGCTGGAGCTGCCACCCCCAGTGCCAAGCTGCGGGGGGTGGTGGGGGGCGGGGGGGGGGCTCGTACATGCAGCATCTTCAGGTGATGTCCTTATTGGGGCTCCCGTGTCTGTTTCTTGGGCTGGTTTTCCTGTTGTTGGCACACGCATTGCTCCAAGCTCAGAATATTGAAGTGATTCTAAAGGCGAGCCTGGCCGTGGGTCAGCGGGCCACCTTTTCCTCCTGCATCTGCCTGGGCGTTCATCCTGCTTAGGAAGGTGGCAGCCTAAACTCTTCCCTGCCAGCTCTTCTCCCTGTGAGACTTTACAGGGAGCTTTGCCCCTTTGCAGTGTTTGTGAATCATCGTGTCTAGAGGTTTGTGAATCATCTTCCATTCTGGTCCTTGTTAGAAAATGCCATACAGCTTGTGACCATCAGGCCGTGTGTGTGTGTGCCTGGTGTTTTGATCTAATAAATGCCTCGAGTGACCTAAGACCCGTTGGACGTAGCAGGTTTGGAGTTTTGTTGTCCCTGTTTTCTGGCCCCCAGTGTTAAGTGACATTTAAAAAAATCTTTTCCGAGGAGAGAATTCATGGTGGCTGAAGGGGGGTAAAATTGACAGAAAACTTAGAAGCCCACCCCCTCACCCCCACCACCGCCCCCATGGCTGTCCGCTTTGTCCCAAGGTGTGACGGGAAGGGGACCTCTCAGATCCAATGTGTTGACTCCCACACTCTCAGATTCCTGTTTAAGCAGACACTTTAATGATGTGACCATTGAAATGCCAGGCAGTTTTCCTTGGCAGATGGTGAGGGAGGGGGAGGGTGTGGGAGAAGCTCCATAGGGACGGCTTTAGGCGACGGACGTGCGGGGGACAAGAGTGAGACAGACAGAGATGGGCCTGCAATTTTCAGCAGACTGTCAGTGACTCGAGCTGAAATGCATTCCTCAGGCCTCCAGGAATAGCTTTCAGCATCCCATGTATATAGATTGAAGATTAGATTGCACTTTGCCTGCTAAGCAGGAAGCTGGATTCTTTTCTGTTTATTGAACTGCACTTTGGTGGAACTCTTGTCCGTACTGACACCAGGGCCCAGGCGTCTAGAAGGAGAAAAGCACTGACTCCTTTGTGCAAGTTTGAAACAGCTAGGGAGGAGTTCCCGTTGTGACTCAGCAGTAACGAGCCAACTAGTATCCATGAGGATGCAGGTTCAATCCCTGGCCTCTCTCAGTGAGTTAAGGATCCAGTGTTGCTGTGAGCTGTGTTGTAGGTCACAGGCATGGCTCAGATCCCAAGTGGCTGTGGCTGTGGTGTAGGCTGGCAGCTGCAGCTCCAATTTGTCCCCTAGCCTGGGAACTTCCATATGCCACGAGTGTGGCCCTAAAAAGCAAAAAAAGAGGAAGAAGAAGTATGAGTAGCTACGCAGTACCTGCTGCAGTCTTTTCCTTGGCTGGCAGAGACTTTGTACTCTATATTGAGTAAGGGGAGAAAAAAATTAAGATTAGGAAATAAACTGAAATTGACTTCTTTAAAACATGGCATAAGAAGGCTGTGATTTGCAACCCCTGTGGTCCCTGGCAAGTGTCAGCCCTCTGATTGGCCCCCTCATGTCTGCCCTTCTGCCAAGGAGAGTTGATTCCACCTTGAGCATTTGGGATGAATTTGATTGGAATTGCTTCCGTTTCTAATACAAAAAGTGCTGCTGAATTTCTAAAGGTAGCCCTGCAGCCAGCGTGCCTGACTCAGCGCTGCCTGCCGCTAAGAGAAGGACCAGGAAGGTCTGTCTTAGATTTCAAGGGCCTTAGAACTGGAAGAGTCCGTGTCATCTGAAGGTGACAAGTTCCTCCCTTGGCCTCCAGCTCAGCACTTGCCCTCTAACTAAATCTGAACTCCCAGGCCCAGCACCATCTCGCCACCCATAGGAGACCCGCCCCAGGTGGTCCCACACCTGTGGGACTCTGATCCCGAGCCTGTCCGTGGACACAGGACCCTGGGTTTGGACTGGTAGCTGGTACCATATTCGGAATGTCATTGCTTTTCAAACAAATTCTTCCTGCTTCTTTACCAATGAACCCCACAGATAAGAATTAAAGCCTGTGGTTCTAAGAAGTATCGAGGTCAAACAAAAATAGCCACTGCCTCGTCCAGAGAGATGGCTTGTACCGCCTCTTCCTGTATAAACCGTGTGCTGATATTGTGGTTGCTTTATATTCTCTGCCTTTCTCCCCTTTGACTTTCCAAAGGGAGAGACCGAGAGAGAGCGAGAGAATGAGAACGAATGAACATTAGGGGGTGGGATTAAGGTTAACTGTGGTCGGTCTGGGGATGTTTTTGGTTTTGGCTTTTTGGTTCTAGGTTTGATTGATTGATTGATTGATTGATTGATTGATTGATTGATTTTTCCTGGTTGCAGAAGGCCTCTGTAGTTCTTAATAATGGAATTTCTTAGATCACTTAAAGGGGATTCACTTTTCTGTTATAAAAAAAATAGAAGTTGGAGTTCCCGTCGTGGCGCAGTGGTTAACGAATCCGACTAGGAACCATGAGGTTGCGGGTTCGATCCCTGCCCTTGCTCAGTGGGTTAAGGATCCGACGTTGCCGTGAGCTGTGGTGTAGGTTGCAGGCGAGGCTCGGATCCCGAGTTGCTGTGGCTCTGGCATAGGCTGGCAGCTACAACTCCGATTAGACCCCTAGCCTGGGAACCTCCATATGCCGCAGGAGTGGCCCAAGAAATGGCAGAAAGACAAAAAAATAAATAAATAAATAAAAGTTGCTCATATGCATTGCATGTTTTTGTCCTAGTCGCTATGCTTTCCATGGATTATCCCGTTTTAATTCTTAGGGAGACTTCTGTGGTTAGTTGGTCTTGTCAAATGCCCTTTTAAAAAAAAGTTCAAAAGAACCTTTTGTGATCACACAAGTAGTCCATGTAGCGTAGAATGTTAGAAAATGCGAGTAAACTAGACTCAGAAGATACAATACTCGGCTTCTGTTGCAGAGGGCTGGGCATTACTAACGCCTCAGTGAGATGGCCTTTCTGATTTTTTTTTTTTTTCTCCATGTGTCTACGTTTACTTTTCATCTCATCATATACCCTGGCCATAGTCACAAGTTCCCCTTTGTCCTCGAGATGTCATTTATACCTGCTCATCTGAACTGAGAGTCACCAGCCGTCCTGCCCTTTGGACCGCTTCATCTCGCCGAGTCCCTCTTTACTTTTTCTCTTCTTGGTACCATCTTGTTGACGAAATTGGACCTGTCAGCCTAGAAAATAACCTACCTCCTAAATTTGTCTGTTTGCCTCCTGTGATGCTGTGTCACCCCTTCCTCAGTCTTCCGGATCGCCTGCCAATTCGTCCTCAGTTCTAAAGGCTTGATGGGGGGCGGGGGGAGTTCCCGCCATGGCTCAGCAGGAACGAACCGACTGGTATCCATGAGGATGTGGGTTCGATCCCTGGCCTCGCTCAGTGGGTTAAGGATCTGGCATTGCTGTGAGCTGGGGTGTGGGTCACAGGATTGACAGATGCAAGCGAAACATTCTTGGCTAGAATGCCAGCATAAGTGGTATGGTGTGCTCGCTGTTTCATGACTGATGCTGATCACTGAGTTTGGGTGGTGACATCTGACCTTTCTGTTGTGAAGGGAAGTCATGTGACTTTGTCTGTATACCAATGTCCAGACTCCTAAGTGGTTTTTACACCGATTAACAGCCCTGACCAGAGTCAGTCATTTCTCTAGAGGCTGTAGGATGAGGATTTTATAATTCTTTTATTGGTGTTATTGGTTGATGCTCTTCTGTAAAGTGGAACTTTGCCTCATCTGCTTGGAAAATCTATATCTCTGAAATACCCTGCCTACTGGAGAGGCAGATTGCATGCCCTTGGTTACAGTTCTTAATACAGAATTGCTTTACTAGACTCCCCAAATAACGACACCTTCCATTTCCCCCCGCTTTTCTTGAGTATTATAAGGCACTCATGAGATCTCATTAGTTACATGAGTTTTGATTGACTTTCATCATTCTTTTTGCTACTCAAGTTGTCACAACTGTGGCCAGTGGACTCCCCGTCAAGATTTTCCCCTATTAATTAATTAATTAATATGTTTATTGGGCCGCCGCAAATGCGGCGTATGGAAGTTCCCGGGCCAGAGGTCACATCCGAGCTGCCGCTGCTGGCCTGCATCACAGCCACAGCAATGACAGATCCCAGCCGCATCTTCGACCTACACTGCAGCTCACGGCAACGCCAGACCCTTAACCCACTGGGCGGTCAGACCTTCATCCTCATGGATGCTAGTCGAGTGCATTTCTGCTGAGCCACAGTGGGAACTCCTTGTCCCCCTTTTAATACCACCCGTTTATACTTGAAAACTTCCCTGCTCTCTGGTGTAATTGGACCTGCCAGGCTTCCTACCTTCGCCTACCCGACACCTGGAACCTGCCATTTCTCCAAGGACCTCCCTTCTCATCCTGCCAATGGGCAGTTGTATGAGAGCCAGATCTGCTTGCTAATTGTTGCTGCCGAGGGGACGCTGCTTCTAGACACTTGGCAAAGCTAGCAAATATCTTTCTAGAAATCTATGAGTTCATATTGATGTTCTCAAATCGATTTTAACATCGCCCTGTTTTTACTTAATTTCTTTGATTTATGTGTTCCTGTTTTTCTCTTCCACAGAAGATGTTTACTTTATTAGGTAAGGAATTTTTAAATAGCATAAACTGATTTTTACACATCTGGCAACTGAGACTTAGGGAAGAGGCCGAGTGAATATTACACTACAAAAAAAGATGCTTTATGTTCCCAATCCCATTGGCAAAGCTTTTCCTACCCGTAGTAACCCGCTATTATTAACTGAGCCGCAAAGCCATTTTTTTAGTATATTTGATGACTGATCTGTGAAAAAATTTAACACGTTGCTGCACCCTGCATAAATATATAGGGTGGCAAGTTACAGTCTTAATTTGTTGCAGCTCTTTCTCCCCATAGACCGTGAAATGCCTTACTCAGCATGTGAAAAGGTTATATAGCATGTGTCTCCTGGCGCTTTGAGGGAGATATGAATATTTGCATCACACTCAGGAGCCCCAGGAATTCATCCTGCCTGTGCAGACTTTCTTGTGGTTTATATACTTTTTTTTTTTCCCTCCTTTTGTCTTTTTAGGGCCACACCTGCAGCATATAGAGGTTCCCAGGCTAGGGGTCTAATCGGAGCTGTTGCTGCTGGCCTACACCACAGCCACAGCCATGCCAGATCCGAGCCACGTCTGACCTACACCGCAGCTCACGGCAATGCCGGATCCTTGACCCACTGAGGGAGGCCCAGGATTGAACCCGCCACCTCATGGTTCCTAGTCGGATTCGTTTCCGCTGCCCCATGAAGGGACCTCCTATATACCTTTCTTTAGGCCCTCATTGTGCGGGCACATTGCCCGGAGTGAGGCTGCCTGTGATGCCATCCCTCCCCGCCCTTTCTGCCTGCCACGCATCTCCGTGTACTTGATGCCCATCTCTGTTTGTGTTCGCAGGTACCTGTTTGCTCTGCAGGTGAAGCAGGACCTGGCTCAAGGCAGGCTGACGTGTAATGACACCAGCGCCGCCCTCTTGATCTCACACATTGTGCAATGTAAGTCCCGTTGGCTTCCTGCAGAACGCATGTGGGAAACAACCCAATTTGCTCGTCCAGGGGAAAAAAATGACATGCACTAAAAGCAAGAGTCACGTCTTTGTATTAGTTTGCTGTTGGCATGAAGGCCAAGGGTTGGAAAATAATACTCCTAACTTCATTTCGTATTCTCAGCCTGCAAGCATTGATCCGATTCTGTGTCCTGGCATTATCCTACTCTCTTCTTACTGGGCCGCAATTATTGATCACTCAGTTAACGCGAAGGAGAAGCTTGAATGGACGGAGGCCACATAGACTAAACTTGTTCTGTCCTGTTCTTGGATGTGATATTCGTCATTGAAAATGGTATTTAGGAGTTCCCGTCGTGGCGCAGTGGTTAATGAATCTGACTAGGAACCATGAGGTTGCGGGTTCGGTCCCTGCCCTTGCTCAGTGAGTTAAGGATCCGGCGTTGCCGTGAGCTGTGGTGTAGGTTGCAGATGCGGCTCGGATCCCGCATTGCTGTGGCTCTGGCGTAGGCCTGTGGCTACAGCTCCGATTCGACCCCTAGCCTGGGAGCCTCCATATGCCACAGAAGCGGCCCAAAGAAATAGCAAAAAAAAAAAAAAGACAAAAAAAAAAAAATGGTATTTAGCCTTCGGACATCCAGCTGACCAAGATTTCTCTTCTTATATTCTGCTAGATTTCAGTAAACCAGGAAGCTGGGCAGAATCTGAGTGATGCTTGAAATGAGATATTTTAATTCTCTTCGTCTAGACCAAGAATGAATGAGGTTGTGCTCACAGTAAGGCTTACTGGTGACTCACCTGGGCACTTTTTTCCTCTTGGTCAAGGCAGGAGTTACTTGAAATAGGATATACCCCGGAGTTCCCCTTGTGGCTCAGCGGAAATGAACCTGACTGGTATCTATGAGGATGCAGGTTCGATCCTTGGCCTCACGTATTGGGTTGGGGACCCGGCATTACCTGGAGCTGTGTGTAGGTTGCAGATGTGGCTCGGATCCCAAGTTGCTATGGCTATGGTGTAGGCAGATGGCTACAGCTCCAGTTCAGCCCCTAGCCTGGGAATTTCCATATGCCGTGGGTGCAGCCCTAAAAAGCAAGAAAAAGAATAAAGAAAAAAAAAATAGGATATACACGTTATGTTTCAGGAAGGAAAGTATGTATATCGACCAAGGTCAACGTGTATAAGCACTGGTATCAAAAAATTGGGCCATTGTAGGAGTTCCCGTGGAGGCGCAGTGGTTAACAAATCCGACTAGGAACCATGAGGTTGCGGGTTCGGTTCCTGCCCTTGCTCAGAGGGTTAAGGATCCAGCGTTGCCGTGAGCTGTGGTGTAGGTTGCAGACGCAGCTCGGATCCCGCGTTGCTGTGGCTCTGGCGTAGGCCGGTGGCTACAGCTCTGATTCAACCCCTAGCCTGGGAACCTCCATATGCCACGGGAGCGGCCCAAGAAATAGCAAAAAAAAAAAAAAAAAAAAGACCAAAAAAAAAAAAAAATTTGGGCCATTGTATCATTTTAAAATTTGCATTCTGTTTGCAGTAGTCCAATACAATCAACCCTGTCCTGCTTAGATAATTGCCTAGTTAGTAAGAGTTCCAGAGCTTTGTACGAAAGGGCATTCCCAGGAGTCACCAAATTACCCTAGTCTAACACAAGGAGGCTGTGCTTGTCTTCTTCTTGTTTGTTCATGGGCATTGCTGACTATCTACCAGACTTAGCAGGTGGGAGTTTTCTTATTAATTTGGAAAAATGGGAGTTCCTGCTGTGGTGCAACAGGATCTCTATAGTGCTGGAATGCGGGTTCAATCCCCCAGCCCAGCACAGTGGGTTGACGGGTCCAGTGTTGCCGCAGCTTCAGTGTAGGTCAAACTTGAGGCTTTTATCTGATGCCTGGCCTGGGGAACTCCACATGCCATGGGGCAGCCACTAAATAAATAAACAAATAGGGGAAATGGTGCGAGAAAAAGCAAACAAATGAAACCTGTGTTCCAGCTTTATGCGTATTATCTCATTTAATTCTTAGAACAACCCCATGAGCTCACTATTCTTATCCCCATTTAACAAATGAGGGTGCTTTGGCACAGAAAGTTATGTAACTTTTCCCTCTTGTTTGGTCTTCCCTCTTCTTACAGTGGAGAGAGGAGGGCTCTGAATCGGGTGGACCTGGTTTTTCTTTGTTGGTAGTTTACCCAGACATGCTACTAACCTCTCAACCTCTTTCTTCTGGAACACGGCAATCGTATAATGTGTTTCACAAGGCTGTGAAAATGAAACAGTAGCATAAAGACTCAGCATATGTTAGGTGTTCAATAAACATACTCTTCTTGAACCTGACTCACCTGCAACTCTCCCTTTCCAAACAATGGGAATTTTTGAAATAGAGCTTCCTTATTGGAGTAGCGACTTCATCAAAGGTCTCTGACCCTGGGTTTCCGGTGAGAGAGGAGAAATTTACTCAAATATCTGTGATGCCATTAGTCTTCTACCCCCTTCCTCCTTTGCCCCTTCATTTTTAAAATCTGTTAATAGGAGTTCCCACTGTGGCTTAATGGGGGGATCAGTGGCATCTCGGGAGCGCTGGGACACAGGTTCAATCCCTGGCCTGGCGCAGTGGGCTGAAAGGTTCTAGCGTTGCCTCAGCTATGGCTTATGTCACGACTCTGGCTCAAATCTGATCCCTGGCCTGGGAACTCCCTACGCTGCAGAGCAGCCAAAGGAAAAAAAAAAAGTCTGTTAATAGAGTGAATCTTACCTTAACATACGGGAAGTACAAGGTCACTGGCATCCAGAAAATCCTGTGCTTGGTCTGATGGGCCCCCTCACCCCCAGACACTAACAGGGGGCTCAGAATCCCCAAATAATCTCGAGTGCTCCAGAGAAAATGAAACAGGTGGTTCAGAGGTCCTTCTGTTTCCATACTGTTTGATACGCAGTTACCTGACACAAGAGTTCTATAATCTTATAAAGCCCCTTTTCTGTATTTTTGAGCATCCTGTATCATGGAAAGAGAAATTTCAGAGTCCTCTGTGGATAGATTGTTCGTTTTAAATTATTGATTGGTAATTACATTATCAGTAAGGTATGAGGGATCCGCTCATCTCCCTTCTTCAGAAGTGATATCAATATTGATGGGAAATTATCTCTAGTGAGCTGTTTTCATCGCATCCGTTTCTATGTACACAGCCTGACTTTTAAAATTAAAAGAAAGTTTCCTCCCTTCTTTCGTTTGCATTCATGGAGGCATCTTTCAGATAGCCCATGGTTTTTCATTTGTTGCTGGCCTTAGATATCTCCTGTATATATTTCAAACTTTTAATTTTCTCTCACTGATTATGAACAGACCAAATGGGACAAGCTGAGGTAGAGACGAATCAGGCACTAGACAGATAGGCTGATGCGATACGTAGCGTGGAGGTTTGGCCGGGCTACATTTCTGCAGGTCCTGTACGTGTCCATTCTGAAAATGGTACCCGGCAAGACAAATTTGTCCAAGCACATCCCTATGAGATTTCATTCAGCAAAATCACAGGGTTTGGCATTGCTGCTGCTCCTATTTTGTGCAGAGAGTAGACGGCTAAGGAATTTTTTTTTTTTTCTCTTTACGGCCGTACCTATAGCACATGGAAGTCTCTCAGCCTAGGGATCAAATCAGAGCTGCAGCTGCGACCTGTGCCACAGCCACAGCAACACTGGATCTGAGCCCCATCTGCAACCTACGCCACAGCCCGCAGCAACGCGAGATCCTTAACCCACTGAGCAAGGCTAGGGGTTGAACCCACATCCTCACAGATGCAATGTCAGGTCCTTAACCCACCACGGGAACTCCACCTGCTGAGGAATTTCATGTACACACCAGCTAATATGACGCCTCTAATTTAAAAAGAGTAAGTCATGTCTTGCACGTTTATCAGTTCTCAGTCTCTCCAGACATAGGGAAGTGCCTATTGCCGTATTTCTAAGATGAGAGCAAGTGGGAGAAGGTGGCCTTCCTTGTTCTGTTGCCCTTGCAGCTTAGGAGGGAAAGGCAAGGGACTTCCAGGAAAAGATGCCAAAGGAAAAACTAAACTTCTCAAACTCTTTTTGTTATCAAATTACGGAAAAGACTGTGTTATAAGATCCATGTGTGTTAAGAAACCCAAGCTTAAAATGTAGGATGTGTGTGAGTCGCCCCCTCGCCCCCACATATGCAGTCAGTCTCCATAACCTGCAGATCCCTTGTGTGCACATTTACCTAATCTCTAAACCGTGTTAGTGACCCCAGAATCTGCGCTTTTGGTGCTTTCATGCTCACTCGCAGACACGCACAAGGTGGTGCAAAATTTGAGTCACGCCGCACACGCCTCCCTGGCCATGGTCAGATGAGGGAGCACCCTGCCTTTTGGTTTCCACTGCCATACTGTAAACACATGTCCTTTTTGTGATCTATTTAGTGCCACCCTTTGTGCATTTCTGTGCTTTTTGTTGCTGATTTGCCTGTTTCAAATGGCCCAGAAGTGTCGTTTCTGACATGCTGTGTCGTGGTCCTAAGTGCAGGAAGGTTTTGATTTTACTTAGAAGAAAATAAACATGGGTGCAGATAAGCTTCATTCAGGCATGACTTCCAGTGCTGTTGGCTGCATTTCAATGTTCATGAATCCACAAGGTATGTAAAATAGGATGTTTTTGGACAGAAACACACAGAAAACAAGGTCCGTTGATGAAAGTCTTTCGTGACTCCTAGGAACCTAACCCCATATTTCCCCTAGGAACGGTGGTTTAGTATTCACTGAGTGCGTGTTCCCGAGGACTCTGTAGAACACACTGCCTTGTATAGGGAGGTGCACTGTGCTTTCTCAGGCCAGATAGAAGGGATGCCGAAAAGACCATCCCACCATCACCAAGTCAATCAGTAAGGGTGGCGCACACGGCAGGGAGGTCCCCACCACTTCTGCGCTCTTTTCTGTGATGGGGGGGGTGGAAACTTCCCTTAGGGCAAAATTTGTTCAGAAAGGGCAGTTAGGAAAAAATGTTGATTTGCCATAGCAGCAGGAAGCTAGCGAGTGATTGATTCTTCCAGTGGCTCCGCTGGAGCCAGGTGAGTTGGCACTGTGGTGCAAGGTTCATATTCCCAGTAGGTGTGATTTATGGCAACATATAGATCACTTCCTGCCTGAGGATGGGGGTGCATGGCCCAAAGTATGACAAGCTGCACTTCACATGACAAAGTGAAAGGTAGGTTTCATAGTAACAGTTTACTAGCTTTTATTCTAGACAGCCAGGCTGTGGTCATTAAGCTACCCCTTTTATTAAGCTTGTTACACACACTATGATAAGGCATTCTGTCCCAGCTGTATTAAAGTGCCGTAAACTGAGCCGGAGGTAGGGTCATCAGAGTCCAGTTATTATTTTAAAGTTCTCTCCTTTAGATTTCCAGGTTACAGCAATTGGGGCGCTTTCCTTGAGGTTGCGTGAAAAAAAAGAATCCTCTTTCTTACAGATAAAAATTCATGAGACTTTGCCAAACATGATCAGTCATTTCTGGCAACAGGACTGCACAAAATTTAAGAAACTTTATTTTTACCAAATTAGGTGACGTACTTTTGCCCGTATTTCTAATCGCCGTTTCTTCTACCTGATCAAACATTTGGGGTTTGCACGAGTGATTGTCATGTGTGTGTTTCCAGGGTTTTGATTTTGTCACGTTCTTAGGTTGTGGGACTTCTTTAGAGGTCGGAAGGTCTTCATGCGTAAATCTAGACTTTACTGCCTGCAATCGACGTGAACCCCTGGATTGCAGAGTGGAGAGGAAAGAAACAAACCAGGAACACACATGGCCAAAGACGGATGATGCTGAAGGGTTCTTTCCAACCGTTAGGGACGAGGGAACGTGGAAGCTGTCGTCTTACGTCGGCACAGTTGTTAAATATGTCCCCGCATCCACATCTTCTCACATCCGCCCCCAGGATCCCCACCAGTGGGTCGCCTTACGCTGTCAAGCTAGCTTTTCTGGTTTACTCGCTGCGCACCAGTCCACTGGGAATACAGCAGATTGGGAGGTACTAATATATGTGGCTGCTTTTTCTTTCTCTCTTTCTCTGTAGCTGAGATTGGCGATTTCGATGAAGCATCGGACAGAGAACATTTAGCAAAAAATAAGTACATACCTCAGCAAGATGCCCTAGAAGACAAAATTGTGGAATTTCACCATAACCATATGTGAGTCTCGTTCGTGGCTTCCTGCTGCCTTTGAGCCGTTTCTCTGTCCTTCAGCATATAGGGGAACACACACACACACAGAGTAACTTGGAAAGGAATACGCAGGGCAGAAAAGAGAGCAGAGGCTCAGTGAGTGTTATTTATCCCAGACTCAGAAATGCAGGTTACCCGCTCAGGACCAGACCTCTGGGCTCCTTGCTTGCTTTCCCAGGAGATCAGAGTAACGCTGGAATTTTAGGACACCCATGCTTTGGAGTAAAAGGGAAAGCGGGTGTGACCAAGTACCAGGACATCAGGAACAGAACGTTGTAAACTAGCAACAGTATAAGAATATTGTGAAAACGGGGAGTTCCCGTCGTGGCGCAGTGGAGGCGACTGGGAACCATGAGGTTGCAGGTTCGATCCCTGGCCTCTCTCAGTGGGTTGGGGATCTGGCGTGGCTGTGGCTGTGGCGTAGGCTCGTGGCTGTAGCTCTGATTGGACGCTGGCCCAGGAGCCTCCCTGTGCTGCAGGTGTGGCCCTAAAAAAAGACAAAGGCAAAAAAATAAAAGGATATTGTGAAAATGGAGAGAACTTTTGTACCATCTCCATTTGTTTCTTTGTTTTGTTTGGGTCAGAAAGATATTTTGAAAGCATTCTCTGTGCCTTTTGTTTCTGGCTCTGTTTTAAGGAAGTCCCGGTGACAGTTGCCTTTATAGAAGGGGTGTTGCCTTGAACTTTTGCAAGTCGAAGGCTCTTCTCAGTGACCAGAAACCTGTTTCAACACGATGGTGTTTTGCTTCTATTTGACCTTAAAGGAAATTCTTTGAGCGTCTGAAAACCTGGCTGAGTTTGAGATAGACTTTTGAGGTTTTGTGTTACCCGAGCAGCCAAGCTTTTGTTCTCGCTGCTCGACTTTGGGTTACAGTGAATGGGAGGCAGAGTGTCATCTGATCTGAAAGCCCCATTGTTGGTGATGAAATAGCTTCTTATTTCCCAAGAGAGAGTGCTTAATCTCGAATTAATAGACACAGGGAATTCAAATCTCCTGGCCTTTCTTTTTAATTTTTGTTTTGTCAGTGGACAAACACCAGCAGAATCGGATTTCCAGCTCCTGGAGATCGCCCGTAGGCTGGAGATGTATGGCATCCGGTTACACCCAGCTAAGGACCGGGAAGGTACTAAGATCAACCTGGCCGTGGCGAACACAGGGATTCTAGTGTTTCAGGTAAGAATGTTTAGGACCAGCTCAGTTCCCTTGGTGATGGAGAGATAAGCCTTGGCCCTTCAACTGTGATTTCATGTTGGGTGGTCCTTGCCAAGCCCTCTGATGGTTCTTTTTAGGTGAATAGGGAAAAACTAACCTCATCTCGGGGTTTCTTGTTTCTTTTCAGCTCCTCACCTTCCAGATTCGGTTTCCTTTGCCCTCTCTCTGTTTGGAGAATCCACGATTGCCCATTTGCTTGCATTTGTTGACCTAGTAGGATCACAGAAATCTGTTCATCTCTCCATGAACTTAGGCTTAGAATATAATATAATGGGGAGTTCCCGTCGTGGCGCAGTGGTTAACGAATCCGACTAGGAACCATGAGGTTGCGGGTTCGGTCCCTGCCCTTGCTCAGTGGGTTAACGATCTGGCGTTGCCGTGAGCTGTGGTGTAGGTCGCAGACGCGGCTCGGATCCCGCGTTGCTGTGGCTCTGGCGTAGGCCGGTGGCTACAGCTCCGATTCAACCCCTAGCCTGGGAACCTCCATATGCCGCGGGAGCGGCCCAAGAAATAGCAACAACAACAACAACAACAACAAAAAAAAAAAAAAAAAAAAAAAAAAAAAAAAAAAAAGAAAAAAAGAATATAATATAATGGAATCAAGATTTCAGACATGGAGTTCCCGTCATGGCGCAGTGGTTAACGAATCCGACTAGGAACCATGAGGTTGCGGGTTCGGTCCCTGCCCTTGCTCAGTGGGTTAACGATCTGGCGTTGCCATGAGCTGTGGTGTAGGTCGCAGACATGGCTCGGATCCTGCGTTGCTGTGGCTGTGGCGTAGGCTGGCGGCTACAGCTCCGATTAGACCCCTAGCCTGGGAACCTCCATATGCCATGGGAACGTCCATATGCCGCGGGAACGGCCCTAGAAAAGGCAAAAAATATTAAAAATGTATATATATATTTTAGACACCCCAAAATAAACACCTTTTTCACACTTGCCCATGATACCCATCTGATCTTTTTTTTTTTTTTTTTTTTTTTTAGCCTAATTTGGATTTGACCTAAGTCAGCTTCTTTGTGGTTTCACCTTTACCTATCTTAAAAGTATAGCATAGGAGTTCCCATTGTGGCTCAGAGGATTAAGAACCCAGCATAGTGTCCATGAGGATGCTGGTTCGATCCCTGGCCTTCAGCATAGGTCACCGATTTGGCTTGGATCTGGTCTTGGTGTGGCTGTGGCATAGGCTGGCAGCTGCAGCTCCAGTTTGACCCTAGCCGGGGAATTTCCATGTGCCGCAGGTGCAGCCCTACAAACCAAAGGAAAAAAAAAAAAAAGTATAGCATGCAGTTTTATAAATTCACAAAAGCTCTGTCCATGACCTGCTGTAACTTTGCAACAAAACACATACAGCTCTTGGACCCTTCCCTGTGTTTTACGTGGGGTGTAACACTTTGCCCTCTAAAATGTGTGCATTCTTGCTGCTGCACTGTTTTACTAATCCACCTCTTTTCCTTAACAGTTTCATGGAAGTGTTATAGATATGCAGTAAGATGCACACATTTAAAATTGTTCTGTTCTTGGGAGTTCCCATCATGGTGCAGTGGTTAATGAATCCGACTAGGAATCATGAGGTTGTGGGTTCAATCCCTAGGCTTGCTCAGTGGGTTAAGGGTCCGGCATTGCTGTGAGCTGTGGCGTAGGTCGCAGACGCGGCTCGGATCCCGTGTTGCAGTGGCTGTGGCATAGGCTGGCGGCTATAGCTCCGATTCGACCCCTCGCCTGGGAACCTCCATATGCCGAGGGAAGCGGCCCTAGAAAAGGCCAAAAAAAAAAAAAAAAAAAAAAAAAAAACTGTTCTGTTCTTAAAACGTGTGTACGTTCCCGAATACGTATATCCTAAGAAACCATCAGTGAAATCAAAACAGTACCTTCCTTATTCAGCGCCTCCAGAAGGTGCCTCCAAACTTTTTTCTCTGCTTTTTTTTTAAAATAGAAGCATATTTGATTTACAATATTATATTCATTTCGGGTGCACAACATAGTGATTGAATGTTTTATAGATGATGAGCCCTTGAACGTCGTTATCAAATAACTGGCTAGATTCCCTGTGCTCTCTGGTATGGCCCTCGAGGCCTTTTCTTTTCATCAAAAGTGGATAATCTGTGATTTGGTTTCAAAGGGGTGCGAAAAAAGCAGCTGCTCTTCTCGTGAAATAGGGTCTGGTTTCACCCAGTTTGCAAGGTGTAAATATGCGCATGACCTCAGACTCTTTTCTGTGCTCTGTCAGGTTGGGTTGCATTTGCTCCTTTGTATCTTAGCAAAATCACCCCAGGGGTGCTCTGCTCCTGCATCTGATGTTTATTTATGATGGACATGAATTACCATGGATTTGTGTCCCAAGAGAAGCTGAAGTTGGGTCACCTATGGAACTCTAGGGAATAACATTTTTTAAAATCTTTTTTAGGGCTGCACCCGTGTTGTATGGAGGTTCCCAGGCTAGAGGTCAAATTGGAGCTGTAAGCTACCAGCCTACACCACAGCCACAGCAACGCGGGATCCGAGCCGCATCTGCAACCTATACCACAGCTCACGGCAACGCCAGATCCTTAACCACTGAGGGAAGCCAGGGATCAAACCTGCATCCTCATGGATGCTAGTCAGATTCATTTCCGCTGAGCCACGGAGGGAACTCCTAGGGAGCAACATTTCTGAGAGCAGTGTGACATTTGGGAAGGTGACTGTTCCTAGCAGTTACTGACCTGTAGAAATAATCTAGAACTCATCCTTGTCTAGAAAAACAACAGAAGGATTTTGCAGTCCGACCATTCCATTTCAAAAATAAAACCCTTACACGTTCCTAAAGATGTTGGGGGGGGGGGGACAAAGTGCTTCATGATTGAATTAATTGCTTTGCTTGTGTTTGATGCAATTGAAGTATTCACAATTGCGTGGTAATGTAATCATGTACACAGGCTGTATCTTGGAATTCATCTTCTCACCAGTGCCTAATTGCTTCATTCTAACCAATTTAAATAAATGGCTCTGGTGTTCAAGTGGGCCCGAGAGGAATTCTAATTCAGCTGAGATGACAGGACAGATGGAAGCAGCTCCCCACTGTTTCTCCACCACGTCCCACCTGCTGACCAAAGACGCCGATGTGCGCCTCCCCTCCCCCCCCACCTCCACCCCTGAGGCTGTTTTCTGGCCTCGGACACACACTGAAACTGGGGTCTCCCCTCCCCAGCCCAGCCTGTGCCATTGGAAGCCTGCCAACACGGGAGCCAGAGCAAAATGTGGACAAAGAGGGCGGTGGCTCACCCGCTGTGTGGCTTCTGTGGGTGTTGACACCAGCCAGTGGTAGAGACACATGCCCGGGGATCTCATTCTGCAGCAGTAGCCGGGTGATGTGATACAAATTAAAATCTGTCCGCACTGCAGTGTCCACACCTGTACAATGAAGATAGGCCATCCCGCTCGCTGGCTTTTGTGCAAGGCTTCACAAGGTCTGTAAAGGACCTGGGGAGACAGTGCCTGGCACTCTGCAAGTGAGGGCCGCTAATAATTGGGGAGGTTGTTCCGGTTTTTAGTTTTATTTATCTTTCTCTCTACCAGCCCCTTGGCCAGCCTCATCTCTCCCTGGAAACAGACTTGGTTTGAATGCCAGATCCTATAATTAGAAATAATGATCCAGGAAGGGACCAGCTATTGTCCCCCAGCTGCAGAGCCCGGAATTCTCCAGCAAGAGGTGTCTTAAGAAGCAGGGGAACATCTGCTGTCGTTTCAGCTCCCCGTGAGCAGAGCAAACCCAACCCCCATGTCGCTTCTTATGCATTTCCTGCTCACAGGCTGATACCTTTCTTCTCAGGGTTTTACGAAGATCAATGCCTTCAACTGGGCAAAGGTGCGGAAACTGAGCTTCAAGAGGAAGCGCTTTCTCATCAAGCTCCGCCCAGATGTGAATGTAAGTGCCTCTCAGAAAAGAAGGGGGGGGGACCCCTGCGCTGCCCTGGAGGCCTGGGGATGGATGGAGCTGGTCCTGCTGGGGCACCGGCAGAACCCGTGGTCAGCAGCTATTCCAGTATCTGTGGGCTGCATATTGTCCCCCGCAGTGTAAAAACACAACCAACTGCTCGTCATAACATTTCATAAAGACGTTAGAAAAGTTAAAGATGCACTTTTAACCAAGACAGGTGCATTATCCTCCAAGTCTTAGATATATGTATCACAGAACAATTATGAAAGAATCTTTCAGTGGAATTCCCGCTGTGGCTCAGCGGGATTGGTGACATCTTGGGAGCGCTGGGACACAGGTTTGATCCCTGGCCCAGCACAGTGAGTTAAGGATCCAGCATTGCTGTAGCTGCAGCTTAAGTTGCAACTGCAGCTCACATCTGATCCCTAGCCTGGGAGCTCCATATGTTATGGGGCAGCCAAAAAAAAAAAAAAGGGAACTTCTCATTGTGTAAAAATACAAATAAAGTTACTCAAAGTTGGTAAAACCCTGTTTTATTCGACTTGGAATCTTGTCACTGAGTTAAATGCAAAGAATTTGATATTAAATCATTATGCAACAATAAATAAGTAAGTAAATGCTGTTGTCCCCAGTCCCTGACGGCACATTCTCATGAGCTCCCCAGGCTCCCCGCCCAGCCCACTTTCCACAGACCCTCTAAAGCAGTCCCGCATGTGGCGCTGGGTCACAGGAGAAAGAAAACCTCATCTCTGTGCCATAAATGACGATGGAGGAGATGCATGACATCCCACTGATGTCCCCAGCCAGAACTGGAGCGCTTTGTCCCACGGCAAAAGAAAGAGTAGAAGTGGCCGTCTAGGCTTGCAGTAGCTTGGCTACAGGAGGGCTGCAAGAGGCTTTTGCAGCCTGACCTGGAAAGCGGGCACCCATTGGAAGTTGTTTTCTATGAGAAAACTCATTTTGAGTCCAAAGGCTGTGTACAAGGGAGGGATTGCAGCGCCGTGGCTTGCCTGGAAGTTGAGACTGCACAGCCCACACGTGTGAGATTCCCCCAGAATAGCTAGAGCCGCGTGCATGGCAAGGGCTGTGGGGACTCCCGTTTATATGATACGGCCACTTAAACTGGGAACATTTGGGCTGGAAATAAAAAAATTACCATATCCCCTTTCCCAAATCAAAGGACCTGAATTTTTCAGCCTCCAGTGGTACTTTTGTGCCCCAGGGAAACAGGCTCATTTCCTGAAAGGTCCCTGGGGCCACCTGGAGGCTGAAGCCCGGTGCTTTTTGATAGAGAAAAGGCTGAAGAGCAATATGCAAGGTTGACGTCATCCATGAGGGAGAAAAAGAAACGAAGACTTGTGTTGTGGTTACTTTAGGGTGGCAGGAGAGGAATTTCTGTACTTGGATTCTTTTTTTTTTTTTTTTTTTTTTAAGAAGGAACTGTGAGCCAAGTAAGCAGCACTTGTTGATGAATTCTGGCAAAGGAAATGCTGAGACTTCTGCTGAGTACGCTCATTCCTATCTGTTCCTCGCAGGAGTGAAGTGGGGAAGGAAGATGGTTGAGTGATGAGTCTATTTGGTCGTTAGGAACAACTGGGTCTTACTAAATATGGGAGACGTATGGTCATGCTGTAATAGAAGACACAATGGAAATGTTACCGGACAGCTGTGCTTTCCGCTCCCTTTGCCGTTTGCCGACTGAATGTCAGCGGGTGTTGGGAAAAAAAAAAAAAAAAAAAAAAAAAAAAAAAAAAAAAACCCAGTCACGATTTCCTCTTTCTAGAGCTCATACCAGGATACCTTGGAATTCCTAATGGCCAGTCGGGATTTTTGCAAGTCCTTCTGGAAAATCTGTGTTGAACATCATGCCTTTTTTAGACTTTTTGAAGAGCCCAAACCAAAGCCAAAGCCTGTTCTCTTTAGCCGCGGGTCATCGTTTCGGTTCAGGTGAGAAATCCCATCCCCACGTCTGCGTGCGCTCTTTCCCCCTGAGCCTTTCCGCGGGGGAGCCCTGGCTTCCAAGTGCTTTGGCTGTTGGGGTGTTTGCTTGGTCATTCCAGAAGGTTCCTGGCAGACCCTTGCGATGCTTTGTTTGGACATCCGGTAGCCAGGCGGCAGTCTACCCAGCCACAGTCAACTCCTAACAGAGCTAACTGAGAAAGGATTTCCTGCAAGTTCTCTTGTGGCACAGCAGGTTAAAGATCCAGTGTTGGCACTGCAGCAGCTTGGGTCGCTGCCCTGGTGCAGGTTCAGTCCCTGGCCCAGGAGCTTCCATATGTGCCCGGGTGTGGCCAACAAACAAAAAACAAGGCATTCCCACTGTGGCTCAGCGGGTTAAGAATCCGACTAGTATCCCTGAGGATGCAGGTTCGATTCCTGGCCTTGGTCAGTGGGTTAAATAGCCAGTATTGCTGCAAGCTGGGGCGTAAGTTGCAGATGCAGCTAGGATACTGTGTGGCTGTGGCTATGGCATAGCTTGCAGCCACATCTCCTCGTCAAACCCTAGCCCGGGAACTTCCATATGCCACGAGTGTGGCCTTAAAAATATATACATAGATAAAAACTTTTAAAAAGGATTTCCTTTCTCTGTAGAAGCAGAAGCACCTTGTTGACAGTGGGCATCGCTTCGCCGATGGCTACACAGACGTGCCCATTGTTGGTTCAATTGCTCCCTCATTCCTTCAGCAAGTCTTTGCCTGTCTACTGCATGGCACATTCTGTTCTAGGTGTCGGGGGTAAAAGTGAACAGACGATGCCTGACTTCATGAAGTATACAGATGCTTGGGATGGCTGGGGTGGCTATGGAAACCAAACACAGACTTTTTCATTAAGTGGTTAAGTTCTTTGAACATTTTCTGCTCTTTGTAAGGGAAATATCAAGAGAGGATGGATGCAAAAGCCCCATTTTCCTTGGGAGGGCTGTCCTTCCCAGCCAGCCGAGAAAACGCACGCATCTCCCAGTTAGGGGTGGAGGGGAGATAGAGAGGGGGCTGCTGCGCTGCGTGTTCACGGCGCTGCCTTGCTGTCTTCTCCCCCTTCCTCTCACCATCCTCGTTGTAGTGGGCGGACTCAGAAGCAGGTTCTCGACTTCGTGAGAGAAGGAGGACATAAGAAAGTGCCGTTCGAAAGGTAAGCGGAACGTCGGTGCTCCGTCTGGGTTGAGGGGCGTCGTTCTCTGCAGGGAGCAGTGCTCCAGCTCACAATTAGGAACGTCTGAGGACCCGGGGAGCCCTAACTCAGAGGTAAGAGGAAGCCCGCAGAGCGCCGGGATGGAAGAGGATCGGGAGCTGACAGAGGGGCTAAAGCGCTCCAAGACCTCACTCATCAGTGGGTCCTTACCTAGTTGGGGACTTGAATTGTATTTCTCCAAACTTTTTAATTCCACAAAGTTGGGGTGAGGAGAAACAGGATTTGTGATTGCTGCTAGCAAATGCCGACAGCTCTGATGATACACCAGGCGCTATTCCAAGCTCTTTACACCTATTAACTCACGGGGCCTCCAGCCCAGCTCTGTGAGGTCGGTGCTATTTTATTCCGTTTTTAAAGACGGAGACCCCGCAGCTCTCAGAGCTGGAAAGTGGCCCCTGGGGACCCGTCTCCAGAGCCCGCTGTTTGCTCTGCCACCAGAGGGGCTAAGACAAAGGCTAAAGGGTGAAGTGACTGGGCCAGGACGGTTTCATTAAAAATGTGTGTTTTGATGTTTTTCTCTCTTTTTTTTTTCACTTTAACCTTTAAAAACCACAACAGCCCAGGGAGAATACAGCAAAGAGTCACGTTCCCACTACTTAGAATTAACTATTAACGTTGTAACATTTGTTTCTGTAGTTGTATCTCTTCTTCCCTTATTTGTAGCTACTATGGCTACAGATGTAGCGAAAACCCCATTTTTATTTTTTTATTTATTTATTTTATTTTTTTGCTATTTCTTGGGCCGCTCCCGCGACATATGGAGGTTCCCAGGCTAGGGGTTGAATCGGAGCTGTAGCCACCGGCCTACGCCAGAGCCACAGCAACGCGGGATCCGGGCCGAGTCTGCAACCTATACCACAGCTCACGGCAACACCGGATCCTTAACCCACTGAGCAAGGGCAGAGACTGAACCCGCACCCTCATGGTTCCTAGTCGGATTCGTTAACCACTGCGCCACGACGGGAACTCCCGCAAAAACCCCTTTTAACCAACAGCCTTCCCTATTTCTGGTTCCCTCCCCAGAGGCAGCGCTACCTACTTCCTGTTACTTCTGTTAGAAATGCTCATGCCTCCAAAAAGAATAGGCAAATTGCTCTGGAGGTGTCCTTTTTCCTTTATATAAGCAATATTACATTGTACGTAATCGAGCATCTTGCTTTTTAAACCCGACCCTGATTTGGACATCTACGTTGAGCATTTCCAGGTATTAGGAAAGTATTACTTTTTATTTATCTGATTCCCTGATGAGAAACATTCAGATTGTCTTGGGTTTTGTTTTGCTGTCACAGAAATGAATGTGCTGCCATCACCATCCTTGTACGTTTCTACTGATGCACATCTGGGGTCTTTTCTCCCTCCCTGTATCTAGAAGTGTAATGTTCAGAAGGTCACTTGTCTAGATGTAACAAGCCCATCATTTTCCCAGACGATCCACAGTTCATTTTTTGAGGATCGTATAAGAAGTGGCCCGGCTTCCTCTGACTCAGTGTCGGGGGGACCCCAGAGCTTTTGTGTATTCGTTTGGAGTATTTTAAAAGCTGCATGGATATTGGAACTTAACCTCTGTCTTTGTAGAGTTTCATGTGTTTGAGTACCCGAGAAGTTTCTAGTGCTTGTTCCCTGGCGAGGTGGGGACTGGCACCCAGAGGGAAGGAAAAGATGAGAGGGGAAACCCAGTGGTGGTGGTAAAAGCCAGTTTCAGAGTTCCTGCTGTGGTGCAGGGGGTTAAGAGTCTGGCTCAGGTCTCAGTGGAGGTGTGGGTTTGATCCCTGGCCTGGCACAGTGGGTTAAAGGATCCAGCGTTGCCACAGCTGCAGCTCAGATTCAATCCCTGACCCGGGAATGTCCATATGCCACAGATGCAGCTGTTAAAAAAGATAAAATAAAATAAAAAAACAGTTTCTTCTACGATTGAGTCTATAAATGCATTCCTGGGGAAGACCTTTTTCTGAACTGAGCTCTGTGAAGGAGTGAGCCGATCGGTGACAATGGCCTTGGTGGTAGAACGGATCTAGAAAATCATTACCTAAAACACACAAGGATTTCATATCATTAGACCATTGCTGGCACTTGTAAGCATATGTGGGTCCAATAACCAAAAAGTCAGTGTTCGGTGGCCGGTGCTCCCACCAGCTAGACCACTCCAGCCGGAGCCTGGGATGGCTGAGGACTTTTCAAGGTTGCAGCAACCCCTGAATCCTACAAGGATACAGAAAGGATGCCTGGGTTGGTTTCAGGGAGCATTTTTCCAAACTAATGGGGGTGCCTTCTCTATTGTGGGAGTGTATAGTGCTGTTGTTTTTAATTTAAAAAACAAAAAATCCTCAACTTTTGCTATCTTATGTAATTTCTCCCAGGAAACACAGCAAGATTCATTCCATCAGAAGCCTTGCAACGGAGCCCACAGAACCGAATTCAGAAGTGCCAAAACAAGTCAGTGATGGTGATATTTGCAGTGATAACTGTTCTTTACCAAAGCTCCCTCCTCTGCTGAGGACCGGGTCTCCTCCTATGCTTTGGGGTTCTTTGTCCTCCTTCTTTGGGGTGTTTTATAGAGAGGAGTCTAGCTGCGTCCCCTGGCCCCAACTGACACTGGCTCTGCTGTGCTCTGCACCCCAAAGCCCTAGCCCATGTCCTTCCCCAGCTGACCCCCCCCCCCCGGCACCTCCCCCATTCACACCCTGGGGAAGTTGGCTCTATTGGCCTGAACTCAGCCTAGGGCTGGGAAGCGCCCAGAGCCAGAGTTGAGCCCACCCTCCAGCTAAATGGCTGCACTTGTGGGAAGAGATCAGGACCCGCTTCCTGAGTGATGGGTGTAGCTCCCCTTCGGTGCCAAGGTCAGAACCTTGCACTGGCACAGGAGCGGGTGGTGAGTTCCCAGGGCTCGTGTTACAGAGCACTGACCGCAGTTGGCAGCGAGTCACATTCTCACCCTTGCTCTGAGGGTGGCCAGGGCTCCTTTGCCCTGGAGTCAGTCTCGGGATGAGCTTTCAGGGTGTTCTCTACGAGAGAATGAGAACTTTGTCCTGGGGAAGGGCATGAAGGCAATTTCATTGTGTGAATCCGGAGAGAGCCCGTAACCTGCCCATCCTACCCTGAGGCAGCAACAGAGAAGTCTTTGTCATTGGTCTGAAAACCGTGTCAACCTGCCCTCGGGGGTCCGTGATGCCTTTGCTCCCTCTCCCTACCCACACCTCCTCCAAGAAGCCCACTGTGGGCTGGAAGGCCTCGCTGGTTCCATAGAAACTTTGGAAACCCAAGATGAGACAGCGGGTCCTGGAAAGCAGAAGCTGTACCTCACTTGTGCTCCTGGGGACATGACACTGTCAGCTTCCACACCCCGAAAGAACATTCTGGATCATGCCCAGATGCCAGGGGGCGGGGGATGGGTGCCTGCTTACTGTCAGCGTGCTTTGTTCGAAGACCTTGGAAGGCAGGCTTTCTTTGGCGGTCCTTTTGGCCACTTGATGCTTAAGGATTTGCTATTAAATTAGACTCCACATCTCTCTCTCTCTCTCTCAGCTCTGGTGTAACCTCTCCCTTTTCTCTTCATCTCCCTCCCCCCTTTCCCTGCACCCTTTCCTGCCACCTCCAGGCTCAGCCGAGTGCCAGCCTTACCCTCGGAGAAGGTGCTGAATCCCCGGGCAGCGGCCAGAGCTGCCAGCAGGGAGAGGACCTGAGCGGTGCCACCCAGGAGCGCAGCCCTGCCCTGCAGAGGAGCCCGGCGGCGGCGGCGGTGGCAGTGGCAGCGGCAGGGAGCAAGGATGCAGACAGGGCCGTCAAGGCGGTGATGGAGGAAGAGGAGGAGGTCGTTAAGGACAGGACCCAGCAGAGTAGACCTCAGCCCCAGCAGCCAAGCACAGGTCCAGCATCCAGGGCTGCCCGAGGCAGCAGCGCTTCCATTCCTTTCATTGACTGCAGTGATGTAGACAGTGAATACGACCTTCTCAGGGAACACGCGTCCCGGTCACGGTCCCAAACAAATGACAACTATGAGGGTGATGTGACCAGTGGTGTGTATCTGCTCTCCAGGGAGGAGCGGTCCAGGGAGGCTAGGCACAGGGCTTCCCCTCGCTCCGCGAAGTCCTCCCGGCCGCCTTCCAGAGGGTTCCTGGACGATGATTCGGCAGACATAACCTTTGATACAAGCGGGAGCCCCAGACTCCCCAGACATAGCTCCCTGATAGATGAGCTCTTCAGGGGCCCAGGCAGTCACAGTCCCCTGGCCACCCCGTTGTCTCCCAGCAGCAGAAGTTCAAGTCCAGATGTGAGTTGGGACAGGACCGGGTCTCAGGGCTATGTTTCCGAAAGCGGACACGGCTGGAGAGAGCCAAGTACGGGAGAAGGCACTCTTTCCAGCCGGGATCCCCCTTGTGAAAACGCTTCCCCTGTCTTACAAAGGCCACACGTGAGGGATCTTCCCAGTAGGTATAATAAGTCGGAGACAGATCCACTGATTCTGAGCCAGGTAGCGGCGACCCCAGAGGCAGTCGATGTGCTTGACAGCCGTGGAAAGGGTGGCCTGGCCAGTCTGGCCGGTCCCCAAGGGAGAACGCTGGCCAATGGTACCCGTCTCATAGGTCCACGTGCAAAGAGCCCCGTCACGCAGGCAGCGTGTGCCCGTCCCTGGCCAGCCCAGCAGGCTCCCCTGCAGAAGACCGAGGGCTCCACCAGTAGTGGGTCTGAATCCAGCGATTCAGACTCAGAAATGCTGAACCCTCTGGGCCAGCCCCTCGTGTTTGGCAATCCTGCCGCGCTGAGTTCCCCCTCGAGGGCGAGGGGTCAGAAGTGCTCAGGGGGCCTGCATTTGAACGAGGAGACAGAAGAGGATGAGTGAGGACAGTAGAAGGTTGGGAGCCTGGAGTCGTGAGTCCAGGGTTTCCATGGCGATGATTCATTCTGGTGACTTGTTAACTCTTCCTGGGCATTGGTTAGAGGAAGTTCAGGGCAGGTGCGCATGTAGGATAGGGCATGCCTGAACTTCTCCGAGCTCTCAGAAGGACAAAACTTCACCCATCACGGCAAGTTACCAAGAGCTTGTTTCTCTTTCTGATCGAAGGCTGGGAAGAAGTACTTTATGATGAAACTGATCACGTGTAGTATGTTGTAGTTACGTGGAAATTTTCTGTGTGTGTTCAGTGACGTATGCAGATCACCCTCCCATTTGGTCGAGTATTGGGACCGAAGCATCAGTGAGATCCCAGCAAGGGTGTAGGTTTTACTTTGAACCCCTTCTTTAAAGGGGCCGCTTTTCTGCGCCTCTTAAAGTGAGGAATTGACAACATGCGAGGCCAAATTGTAAGTTGATTGCTAGTTGAGATGTCGTGTCAGTGAAATCTTAGTTAAGACCCATGAATATTTTAATCAGAAGCATTTGGCATTATTTCCTCTTTCCAGGTTTCCTATGAAATGATAGGAAAGCCCTCACATCTTCATGAACTGTCATGAGATGGCTGGTTTGCTTTGGTGGGTCAAATTGTTGGTTATGGTTGAAGAAGCTGTAACTCTGGCCATCAGAATCTCTTGGTGAAACTCAGAGATGCTACTGGGTGATGATGCAGGAGGAAGTGAGACGTCGAAGTATGGGTACTCTGGTCCCCAGGAGGTTAGCCAAGCCGGTGTCTGCCTCTGCATAGTGCCCGGCACGGAGAAGGGCCGTTTCCCAGTCTCGTTGTCCTTAGTTGATTTTTGCGCATATTCTTAACATTCACACTCTTGGGAACAGTGTCCTTTCTCTGCAACAGTGACTTTGGGCTGTTTTTCCATGCAGGAAAAAAGAAACTGGAAGTAGTGAGAGGTCTGGTTTCTTTTTAAACCTTGACCACCTGCACCACTGCCTTTCACCCAACATTCCTGCATTTCAGATGAAAGAACCTGGTTTGAACTTGCATTGTTTCTCAGCCTTAGCTGCACTTGAAATCACCTGGGACATTTAAAAAAATTAGTATTGCTTGAACTCTGACTCTAGAAATGTGGCTCTAAATGATCTGGAGTGCCCGTTGGGCTCCCCAGATGGCTCTGCTAGGTTGCCAGCATCACTTCTTGGCCAGACACAGTTGCCTTCTAGAATCCAGTAGAACGTGATCAAAGTGTTAGTTGAAAGTTGGGCTTGCTCGCCGAATAAGAAGAGCGTCACAAACAAGATGCTTCGCTTCATGCCTGTTACTTGGTACTTTTTAGTCTTTGGTACTTAAAAAAAAAAAAAAAAAAAAAAAAGACAAATTGTGGAATACAATTTTCTGATCTTGCGTAACGACAGAATTATGGAGAAGCATTGTAACGATGATCTGTCCCTGATGTGCCACCATGCCAGTGGCCCCAGGAAAACTCATCATGGGGCTTTGTCGTGGGGAAAGAGCTGAGCATGTTTAGGAAACGGAGTAGAATTTGGCAGCAGTATTGAACAAGCAGAAATATTGACTGACCTCGTGGTCCACATGAATGTCAAGAAGTCGGTTTTAAAGATGCTGAGAACTCAGTCCCTTTTTATACACGCTTTGGCTTTATCTTCCTAATCATTTGATTCAGTGCATGACTG
Organism: Sus scrofa; assembly: GCF_054392235.1. Lineage (NCBI taxonomy): Eukaryota > Metazoa > Chordata > Mammalia > Artiodactyla > Suidae > Sus > Sus scrofa. The sequence goes on from NC_139393.1 coordinate 74,622,281, forward strand.
ATGAATCAGATTGATGATTGGATATCTTGAAAGATATTCATTGAAGTAGTCTATTCGTGTCTCACTTTAGCTTCACGTATTTAACAGAGTCCCAGAATTTTAAAGCCACAAGGGACCTTAGAGGTCACTGAAGTTAAACCTTCATTTTGTGGACAAGAAGCCTTGCTGTAACACAATTAAGAGACTCCACGTAGCCATACAGCTATTGCATGATGAAGCTAAAACCACAGCTTTAGTCTCTAGACCTCAGCGTTTGACTCTGTGTGACATCTTGATGCACTAGGACCTTTTGGGTTCAATTTTTTAATTTTTTACTCTTGTGTGGATTCATAATTAAAATCACATGGAGACCAGGACTCCTGTAAACTTAGGTAATTACAGTCCATACCAGGTAGGAAGAACTACGGCTTTTTGTATGGTGGGGTTTTTGCAGTTATGACACATGTTTGCACATTCTGTTTTGAACTTAGAAAAAATAGGTCGATTTTCTGTATAAGCAAGTAGTGAAATGTGGGTTAAGCGGAGTCACTTTCGGAATCCTGTGATTGATTTGTGAAGGCGGTTCGTTCAACTGCGTTTTCTTTTCACCTCTAATCATACAGCACTCTGATCACAAAACATAAATGAGCGAGGGTATGAACCGCCCCGGCATAGGCTATGAATCATCCGATGTAGAGCCCCAAAGTGAAACATGCTCCAGTAGGTACATTGTGTTGCTTTTTCCTGAAGAAGTGATTTTTATCTAAAGTGATTTGAAAAGCAGGGGTGTGTCCAGTTTCACAGGTGCCAAGACTTCCCTCTTTTCGGGACCCTCGTAAAGTTTTTCTCAGGTTGGTTTTGAACCAGCCAGGCAACTCAGTTTCTGCTTCTCAGCTGGTGTTTATGAAAATGGCAATCTTGGTGTGATTAATGGTGCTTAAGAGAAAAGGTGGTGGGGGGGGTTAGTTGGTTCAAAAGCCATGTATCCTGCAGCTCTGAGAACATTCACTAATTGCCTCTGGGAGGGCTCGCCCTGCACCCAGGAAAGAGCCCTGGCGGGAGCGTAAACCGGAGCATCTGTGGAGCCCAGAGGTAGAGCCAGTTTGCTGGATGAAGGGGTCGGGGACAGCCAGTGGCCTCCTCCCTCTCACTTTCCATGTCCTCTGCCTTGTGAGGCAAGATGCTGGTGTCCAGGGCCTTCCCCGGCCTCTGGCATCTCACCACGAGGCACAGGAAGAGCTGGCACAGGCCTGGAGTTGTACTGGTTGCAGGAAGATCAAGATGGTGTTGGGTGTGATGAATTGGCAGCAGAGATTAGACACCTGCGGATTCTTTCAGATTCCCAGAGGGTTTCCCAAGACCTGTCAGCCAGTTTTTCTAAGACAATAGCTAGTGCAGGGGCCACGTGCATCAACAAGGAAGCCAGGTCTTTAGATTGTAGTTGTTCTATGAAATGACAGCTAAGGCCTTGGCTGGAAGACAGACTAGATAGAGAAACAGAATGCCTTGGAAGTTCCTGTTGTGGCCCAGTGGTAATGAACCCAACCAGTATCCATGAGGATGCAGGTTCCATCCCTGGCCTCACTCAGTGAGTTAAGGACCCAGCGTTGCCATGAGCTGCGGTGTACATCACAGACACAGCTCAGATCCCAAGTTCCTGTGGCAGCTGCAGCTCCAATTCAACCCTTGGCCTGGAACTTCCATATGCCGCTGGTGCGGCCCTAAAAAGAAAAAAAAAGAAAAAAAAAAAAAACTTCAAACCAGTCAAGGCTACTCCAGGGCCTCCTTGCATTCATCTCTTGTTGGATAGTATTTCAAAATATGGGAATTGTAGACCCTTTTGTGGTTGATTTTTATTGCTGCTTGTTCAGGGCCATATATAAATGCAAGAAATTCTCTTAGTGTGAAGAAATGCATTTAATGAGTTCCAGAACTTAAAATGGATTTTGCTCCAGCTCCTTTCCCAGTCATCTGTATGGTCTTGACGGATATTTTATTAGACAAGCATTTAATTAAAGGAAGTCTGTGAGCCAGATTCTCCCCCACAGATGTGATTCACATTTGCAAATTTCTCACAAATTTATCTCACCAAATTGTGCTGCTATGGCCTGCACTTAAAATGTGAATAATTGCGGATAATTCCCATTTTATTCTCAAGAACTTCTTTGACGTTTCAAACCAAGCAAGCCCTTAAAAAAAAGAAAGGAAGAAAGAAAGAAAGAAAGAAAGAAAGAAAGAAAGAAAGAAAGAAAGAAAAGACTAGGACTGCAAAACCAAACTATAGCATACGCCTCTGACTTTCCTACCAAGTGTACAGAATCCAGTCTGTCCTTAATAGAATCAGAAACTCCCCTTGCATCCTAGCTCTGGAATCAGTTTGATTGTGTGGCCGAGTCGTCCCTAGATGATTAAAATAGTAAGCTGTTAGATTTTGTCGGAACTGTTATAAATGTGCATCAGGCCCTTTTTTTGTATCTATGATCAGGGTTGACGTGCCTGTCAACTTTTTCTACTTAAGATGCTGGTCCGTATTTCACGACAGGATGGGTTTGGTGCATTCATTACTGAGTGACTGGGGTACAGGTAGGCCCAGATTAAAGAAATCAGTGGGCCCCCTTCATCATTGTTTATTTGTTATTTCTTATTTACTGAGTGTATTTGCTTCTGTCTCTATCTTTACCTAGGCCCTGCTTCTTTTTTTTTTTTTTTTTTTTTAATTATTTTTGGTTGCACCAAAGCAGATAAAATTCCCAGGCCAGGGACTGAATCCAAGCCACAGCCCTAGGCTGCAGCTGCAGCAACGCCCCATACTGTAACCCACTGCACGGGGCCAGGGATCGAATCTGTGCCTCTGTAGTGACCCCAACCACTGCCAGCGGATTCGTGACCCCCTGTGCCACAGCGGGAACTCCTACCTAGGCCCCTATTCTTATTAGCCAGAATTTGAAGAACTCTCTGAGTTGCATCCCCAAGAAAGGCTCTTTTTCTTTCCTTCTCCCCCCGCCTAAATCTTCTCCTTCATCATCTGTAAACATTCCTCTTGATAGTCATGAGCTGAGTTCTCTAAGGCTGGCCTTCGTCTGGTTGCCCAGAGACGAGCCTGCAGTTGACCCATCAATAACACGGGTTTGAAGGGTGCAGGTCCTCCTACTAAAATTTTTTTCAATAATAAATACTGCAGGACCACATGATGCAGGACCGGTTGAATCCACAGTTGCGGAAACACAGGTTCATCAGGAGGGTCGCCTCTTAAGTTCTGCGTGGATTTTCCATGGCTCGGAGGGGCTTCGTCCCTGACACCCGCGTTGTCCAATGTTAGTGCTGCAGGAGGGTCTTTCAGGGCCATCTCTGCCACAGAGGAAGTTTCTTTGAACCTGAGGGTGGCGAGCATTTCAAAATAGCCCGTTGCTGGTAGCCCTCGGGTGAGTGTTTCATTCAGCTCTTGGCCCAGTTCATAAGAACACAGGCAAGGAAAGATACTAGTGGATGAGCTCCTCCAAGAAGGAAATGATTAAAGAACTTGACTCTGGCGACGTTTATAGAATCTATTGGCGCTGCTTTTTCCTTGTTAGTTTAATTCCATCTGTTTCTATTTAGGTGAGTGAAACATAATACAGGGAAATGGGGTCTCTCGTGTACTCCGGGTATACCTCTAACACCAGTTGCTGGTATTTAAAATGAAGCCAAGACTTTTAGGTCAAAATAAGCATGCATTTAATGTAGCAACTCTCGTTATTAAAAATAATAACAATAATAATGAAAATAATAATGAAAAGCAAAAACAAAAAAGATCCGTGATGATTTGGCCTGGCTGGCATTGAAGGCATCTAAAATCAAAAGTGGCCTGGTTGCCATCTGTTGGGATACATACTTAAAAGGGGCTATTTATTATTTCCTGGGGTAACCTACAGATTTTTAGTGTTTCCCCTGTGAACAAAAGTTGCGAATGCTGATTTGCACATTATATATATGCAGGAGGAGGTGAGTAGAGTCAGGTTTCATTAAATTAATAACACATCACTCCAAAAAATTTTCCTAGATGAAACCTCCAGCCTGGGGAACTTTTCTTTCTTTTCCAACAAAAGCAGTCAAAGACCTGGGTGGAAGCTCGGGTAGAATTACCACATCTTCTTTTCCTGAAAGCTTTAAAAGTGGATCAGACTCTGACTGGTTCAGGATGGTTTGCGTGGGGATGGACTGAGTGATGCAGACGGCACAGCTTAGCCTTGGAAACCGCTTTGGCCATCTTCTTGGCCTCGGGTGTTTGGCGGAGGGCACCGCCTTTGCATCTTCATCTGGGTTCCAGATCAGGTTACTCGGACCTGTCTTGGGTTCGTTTTCTATTTGAGAGTAGGGAGAGTTAGAAAGCAGCCAATGAGATGGGATATCTGGTCTACCTGGGTAGTTGAGAGCCGGTGTGAAAGGTTAGCTGCCCGGCAAATGCTGTTAAGGCGTCTATGAAAATGGTCCTGGGAAATACTGGAGCTTGCTGCTAGGGGGCAGGTGCAACAACGACAGAAGAGTGAGGAGTAGTTAGAGAGCACTGCGAAATGTAACACAAGCCAAAGGTACTAAGGACGGGGTGAGGACCCGTGTGTGTCTGTGTGTCTAGTGAAAAGCATCAAACGGTGATTAACTGTACTTTTGAGTAAGAGGTGGTGCTGGTAGTGGGACTGGGAGTTTGGAGGCAGTGCTTCTGCTTTATTATAAATTGGGGTTGTTAACTGGTTCGCAAATGGAATACAGTAGAAGGGTCGGTTTGGAGCCTGTGGTGGTGACAGGCCCATTATCACCCTCAGATGACCCTTCTGGCTCAGGAACCTGGGCTAATGATTGCTTTTTCCTGGGCCTCAGCATTCCTTTGTAAGAAGTAAAGCATCTGTCCCTCTGCCTGCAGTGATTTATGGAAAGACCAAAGATAAATTGTCCTCAGGCAAGAACACACAGCTGCCGCGGGCCACCCACGCACCTGAAAGGCCAGTGGCCTCAGCCCGTCACCCTCACCCCCTTTCTGCCTGGAAAGTTGCCGTGAAAACCCAACTAACCCCATCTCGCCAGCTCTGCCTGTACTATTCATCCAGTTCCCTTCTGTTCTGTCTGTGTGTATATTTAACATTTTCTTTAAAAATGCTTAATATGCTGAATTAATTTTAAAGTAGAAAAGGCTGGGGACTTCATTCTCATTTTTGTCATTTGTTTATTAAACGTGAGAAAACATTTTTCCATTGTTCCACGGTCTGCACTGTTTTTGTCAGCATGCACCTCTCTAAGACAAAGCTTTTTTTTTTTAACGTTCTGTCTTTATCCTCAAAGCATGGTGTCCCTTCCGTTCCCCGCATTGTTGGAGCATTGTCTGATGTCCCCCCCCCCCCTTTTTTTAAACATGACTGAAAGCCATGTTGTACTTGGAATACCTGCTTCCTGTCAAATACAGTGACCCTGCTCGCTAAGCAGCACGCCTTAGCATGGAGGCATCCCGGGCGCCCAGGCTGGGTGGTGCCCTGAAGGTGGGGACAGAAGATGAAGAGAAGACCTCACTTCTCTGATTCCATCTTCTCCACGCCTGTGCTTTGCCCTGTGTGTGCAGGTGGGATGGGGGGTACCCTGGTCTTTGGAAATGAGCGGGGTCGCTGTGATGAGGGAGCAGGCTCCCGGAAGCAGAGCGCATCTGTGGTGGGAGCTGACATGGGGAGCTCAGACAGCCAAGACTAGCTTCCATTTTAAATGGGAACAGCTATTCCAATGGGATTAGCAAGCTTTCTGTAATTTGTAAGAGAATTTAGCCCTGAATTCGTTTTCTTGGGGAGCGGGGGAGGTGGAAGCATAGACAAGACCTCGTCTGTAATGACCCCAGTTGGCGGCGCATGGCCAATAATCTGGTTTTAGTTGGCTGTCTGCCCACCATGTAGGCTCACGCAGATACTGTCTGGTTTCGTCTTCTCTCCGCGGCTAAGGGTGCAGGATCTCACCAAAGCATGGATTTCACCCACCAGGAAGGTGGCTTGGTTTCCCCAATAACAATGAGCTCAGTGGGTCTTGAAGCATGGAAGGCCAGCCTCATGTAACAGTCTATGCACAGTATTAATATTGCTTGTTAATTTCAACCAAAGAAGCTTTCACTTGTCCTAACAGGAATCTTGCTGGAAAACCTGTCGCTTGTCCCTGGTCTTTCCCCCTGATGCCTGAAGCTTTGTCCCGAGTGGGAGATGGTGTTTTCTTTTCCATCGGTACGAAGCACCACGTTTAACCCAACCCAGACACGGCTCTCCCCAACACCACCATGTTCAAACAAAGGAGAGTTCTCCTTGAGCTCGTCCCCTTAAGCAAGAACAAGCTAGTGCATTTGCCATCGTTTCCCCATGGGCAGTATTTCTCTTTCTTTTGCTGCACGTTGCATCGCTGTGGCTTTTCTGAATTGCTTGATGAGAATCAGTGCTGTTGATGTTCAGTTGCTTGTGAAACTTTTCGGAAAGGAACTTGGTCTGAGAAGCACATACGTCACCTGCAACGACCCCGTCACCAAGCTGACCACACCCCCATAACGGGTAATCCTGGAACTTGAGTTTCCTCGTGGAACCTTGTCATTTCAATCAAACATTGTCATCTTCTTCCCCCCCACGTAGTCCAGTGGACTGGGACTCAGCTAAGTAAGCAGACTAGAGGGCATCCAGCCTGTTCTAGAGATGACCCATGAGTCAATCACTGCTGACCTTTTTGATAATTGGCTTTCAGATGCAGACAATCTCCAGAGAGAGGCCACTGTCTTCTCTTTTAGAGGGAGATTGTGGATTTAAAAAGAGCCTTTTAAAAAAGAAATGAATATCTGTATCTGTAATGTACTTGCTACCTGTGCCTTTGGAGCGTGTTCTGGGTACAGAGAGATACAGTTGCCTTTATTTTAGAACCAAATAACAGGAAGTAAATCATGATAGATGAGTGGCTTGTAGAAGTTTGCCAGATGTAGAATTTGGGGGGAATATGGAGAAATCCGCATAGGTACTTCCTTTTTTTTTTTATTTTTTTATTTTTGGTCTTTTTAGGGCCATACCCATGGCATATGGAGGTTCCCAGGCTAGGGATCCAATCGGAGCTGTAGCCGCTGACCACAGCCACAGCAACACCAAATCCTTAACCCACTGGGCGAGGCCAGGGATTGAACCCTCATCCTCATGGATACTAGTCAGGTTCATTAACCACTGAGCCATGATGGGAACTTCCGCAAGGGCACTTTTTAAATCATTGTACTTTTTAAATTATTGAAAAGAGAACTTGAGAAAGCAGTCAACGTTTTCATTTTCCTCAGTATTCTCATTGTCAGATATTTTAATATTTAACAGATCTGTGGATTACTATTTTTTAGATGGTTGGGTTTTCTAGTTCCTTCCTTAGCAGGAAAAATAAAGCTTAGCTAAGTAAAAATGGGCATTCACAACATGCTAATTTAAAACGCAGGGTGGGTATGGAGTTCCCTTTGTGGCTCAGCGGTAACAAACCCAACTAGGATCGTGAGGATATGAGTTCGATCCCTGGCCTCTCTCAGTGGGTTAAGGATCTGGCGTTGCTGCGGCTGTGGGGTGGGCCGGCAGCTGTAGCTCCGATTTGACCCCTAGTCTGGGAACCTCCCTATGCCACAGGTGTAGCCCTAAAAATACATACATAAAACACAGGACGAGTACAGCCAAGTATTCAAAATGCCATTGAAAATGGCTTTGAAAAATGGATGAGAAATTTCACTTTTCCTAGGCTCGTGTGAGTTTGTTCTTAAGCATTTAATACAGTCAGAGAAGGGGGGGCGGTTGCAGGGTGGCTTGTGCCCCGTCCTAAAAGGGGGAGATGGGCATGAGTTTGACTTGCTGCTGATAAACTGTGTTCCCGCCGTGGCTGTGCCTGTGGCGAAGAGCTTGGTCAAGAGATGCTGCCGTCTGAGTGAGGCTGCAAATCCAGCTTCGCCTGTGCAGCCAGGAGAGAATTATGAATGTATTTTACATTAGAAAGACAGAGCAGCTGAGCCAGTTTCTGGGATGGGTGATAAATTGAACTCCATAAATATGGCTGTGCTACTTTGAGGTTCTGTGTAATTGTTTATGCTACAAGCAAGTGTACGTGGACAGGGGTTTTAAGAAGCAATGATGAGAAATGCCCCTCTCGGGTGCAGTGTCAGGGAGGGGAAGTATGGTCCATGAGCGGGATGTAAACTCAGTCTCATTGATACAGATTAAGGGGCAGAGGGGGACCTGGAGGTCGGGGGCGGGGGGGGGGGGGAGGTGTCAGGAAATCATTTGGAAGAGGTGAGGGATTTGAAAGTTATTCGCCGGAAATACAACTGAACGCCTAACAAAATGCAGGGACATTTCTGAAAATAGGAAGAAAAAATTTAAGCATCAAAAGCTTCCAGACTTGTAGGGTGTAACTGATCTTTTTCTAGTCTCTTCCAACTGCTTTCCACCTCGTGCCTTAATATCCAGGTGCTTTCTTAGAAAGTTCCCCCAGATTATTTAGCTAGAGCCCCCGGGCTGATGGAAATTCCTCGCCGGCCACTTGTCATAGAGGAAGAAACGATGCGCTTCCCAGGAGTTAAGGAAGTTCACGGAGTAGCAGTGAACACCAGCCATCATTTCTCCTCCTCGTCCAGGGCTGTGCCTTCAAGGCCAACAGACCGAATGGGGTGAACAGGCTTAATAGAGCTGCAGAGGTCTAGCAGCCTGGTTCTCTATAGCAACACTGCCCTGTTGGTTGGCTTTTTTTTTTTTTTTTTTTGCAAAATGGACTACTTCAGTGAAAATTGGTTATGTGTAGTTCTAATAACTATAACCTTAGACAGTGACCTTAATAAAGACACAGCTCTTTACGCTTGCCGAGGGCGGGCCTGGCATGGACACCAGTTTGTATGGATCTCTGTCACATACTGACTCAAAGTTGAAAGAGAATTTTAATTACTCTTCAAGCTGCCAAATTCTACTAATGACTCTCATCAGCCTATTCCATTGATTGCTGAACGGTAAATGAGCTACCTATTTTTGTTGGGAACTATGTCACCTGTACGTTTTGAAAGCCTTGCGTGGTTTCTCTTGCAAGGGGAGGAAGGGGGCTGTCCTCCATGGATGCAGCTCTGAGTTTTCTGGACCTTTCCCCTCCTTAGCATTGCTGATGGGTTTCTAGAACAGGATGCTTGGTATGGATCGACTCATTGGTCTTCCTGCTTAAATGCATTCATCGCCTTGTCCTTCTTAGGCCCCATGAGTAGGCACAAAGCCAACTAAAGTAGCCGCTCTGGAAACGGATATGGACGACCCTCATGGATGGGTGGGTGTAGTATTGCACGTGTAGTATTGTGTCACACACATCTTTAGGCGACACGAGTACGAATGCAGCTGGCTTTCACCCCACCACCTGTGGCTGGCTGGGAGCTGTTCCCACCCCACCTAGGAGACACACTTGTCCTCAAGCTAACTGTCAGTGTCCGACTTTCTGAATCCTGTCTGCCACGTGGTCCAGTGAGGAATCTTCCAGAGGGCTCCCTTCTTTGCAGGGTGTCCTGCCTTCTGGGCAGATGACCTCTTTTACAGCCCTGGTCCGCTAGCTCATCCTTCTAGCCCACGAGGTCTACTGAGCAAGTGTCCCCAGGGGAATTCACACAGGTGACAGCTTTTGACCTTCGGAGGGTGGATGCGGTTTTTTGTCCTTGTTTTCTCCCCCGCCGTGTGGCAGTTGGTTTTCTCTCTGCTGCTGGATGCCGTCCAGGGCCGAATTGGTACTGTCCCACCACCCCCCACCCTCCCCTCCGCTCCTCCTCCAAGCTAGCCTTCTAACTGCTTTATGTTCTTGGCTCCCACTCTTTCAATGATGAGGCGAACGCTTTTTCTGTTCCACGTCACTGCAAATGCAAGGCCCAGCATGTTCTCACATAAACTGCCTCACCTGGTCTCCCGCAGTGTGAGAGCTAAAGGTAAGCCCCCCCGATTTTGCCAGATGATGATAATGGACAAACAATGAGTGACTCAAACAGCAACTCACAAATGCATGAACTGTTTTGATCTCCAGACAGACTGCCAGAATTTCTCTTTTCTAATTCCTATTTGTAGTGATAACCTTCTCCTTTTTTGTGTGATTTTTTTTAAAAAAAAAAAAGAATAGTGTGGTACCTTGAATCCATTGCAGCTGTGATTGTTGTCACTCTATTTGACACGTTCCAATCCTCTCAAAATTATTGTATTCAGTTGTGCACTAGTGTCAATAAAATTGACATTTGTGAAGCAATTTCTGGCCTTTTTCTCCGGGGTTTACTGGGTCTGGTGGTGTGTGGGGTGTGACTGGGTCTTTTTCTAACATCAGGACTTTATTTGAACAATGTATATGAAAATACAAGGAATTTAACTAGAGGGAATTTTTTTTTTAATGCAAACTTCTTGAATCTGACTTTTCCTGATATTTTCTAATCTCATTCTTCAAGGATGATATATACTGACCAGTAGTCCTTGGCAGGATGTCTGCTTTTCGTTGTTTCTGTGGGCATGGTGGCTTTTCACCCGCATGTTGGCAACACGGCTAGCTGATCCACCTGGGACTGGGTGGGGGCTGGTGGTGGTTTCTGCATGGGTCATTCATGCTGGGATCGAGTTCACTCTCCAACTCCATCTGCTCCATTCAAAGCTGACCTATCTTGTAATTTTCAAATGGATACGAACGAATCCAGACAGAGAGAATGGAGGTCAAGAAAACAGGGGGCCACCTGGAAAACCACTCTTCACCTTTCTCTCCTGGATCCTTGATAGTGTGCTGAGTAGCCACGGGCGCGAAACTGTATTTTGGACAATGGAGAAAGCATTGCTGTAGTCTTTCCCTATGATGGTAGCTGACAGGCCTGCAGGTGACTTGAACTTCGCTCGCCCTAATCCTAGTTTTAGTGCATCTGCGTGAGAATCATAAGTCCATCCGGCAAAAACACTTTGTTCAAAAGTAGATGTTAAGACATCCCATTTAGTTTCAAAAGGTCGGGGATCGGTATTTGCAAAATTCTGTTGGCAAAGAGTTTCCTGTGCGTGCCATCTCATTTGGCTGACTCGGGATGGGTAACGATTCATTTCCATATTATTCACGATGGGATCCATTGCAGAGGAATAATTAACAACCTGTCATTTTTTGACTCATAAAGGGGAATTGCAATAATGTCATGACCTGCAGCTTTGCCTTTGTAAAATGATCACCTTTGCATGTCAATGTGATGCTAGTGTTTCTGTCCCAAACAGTGAGAGAGACATGGAGTGCCAGCACCAGGTATAACCAGCTTGTTTCTGTTCTTTGTAGACTGGGAGGTAGCTGCTTTCCCCCCATTGCTCCAAGACTGTAGTCTGTCCTGGGTGTCCAGTCCTTTAGTTTCCTATTAGAATAGCTCTATTTTCTAGCCCTTCCCTACATCTCCTTGTGATATAGACGCTGTATCTTTCTTGAGTCATCCTTAGAAGCTAAGGCAGTAGTTAGGAAATGAAGATTCTATTTGCAGATACATGATGCTTAGAAACTACAGTAATTATTCCGTATGCAGAGTCCACCTTATCATGAATGATGTTACTGTGGCTCCACCAAATGGTATCTTTAGCATCAAGGCAATTGCAACTTAGGCAAAAAAAAAAAAACTAGAAAAAATTATGAAGGGCATTTAATGTGCCTGCCATATATGGTAGTCAAGCTTCACAAGATTTGAAAAGATGAAAATCGTTCAGCAGAGACTGGGTCCCAGAAGGAATTACTTTCTTTCTTTTTTTTTTTTTAATACTTCTCATCCCCAAACAGGCTCCCAGACTGGTAGCCCTCATCTTTCAGAGCTGTCCATCAACTCGCAGGGAGGAGCCGCGCCCACCAACGCCATCCTGTCACCCAACCTGAGCCCCGACACCAAGCAGGCCTCCCCCTTGGTCAGTCCGCTGCTGAACGACCAGGCAGGGCCTCGGACCGATGATGAGGACGATGGCCGGAGAAAGGTGTGTGGACTGGTGGGCACTCGCCTGTGGGTCCTTTTTTGTTTGTTTTAAATTCCAGTCGTACACACAACATAAAAGTGACTATCTGAACCCTTCTTAAGCATGCTGTTGAGTGGCATCGTGCATTCACAATGTCGTAGAACCATCAGCCCCCTTCATTTCTGGCATGTCTTCATCCTCCCAAACTTCCTGGCCCTGGCACGAACCATTCTGCTTTCTGTCTCTGTGAATGGACTGCTCTAGGAATTAGCCTCAGAGAAGTGGAATCATACAGTGTCTGTCCCTTTGTGACTGGCTGTAGCTTCACGGCCTCAAGATTTATCCGTGTTGTAGCCTGCGTCAGGTTGCTTTTCCTTAAGGTTGGCTAGTGTTCTGCTGTCCAGGGAGTCCACGTTTTGTGTATCCATCTGCTGGTGGAAGTTGGGTGGTTTCCACCTTTTGGCCATTTTGTCTAATGTGCTGGGAACCTGGGTGTGCAGATCTGTTCTCATCTCTGCTTTGGGTCTATCCCCAGAGGTGGAATCGGATGGCCTCTCGGGGGGTAGCAAGCAAGACAGTGAACACTAAGGGACTTCTTTGACTTCATGTTTTAAAGAAAGAGAAAACGAGACCCGTGGCTGGCCTGACCTGAGAGTCAGAGGGATTCTGGCTGCTGTCACCCTTGTCCCTTGGGACCAGCTGCCTTCCTGTTCCCACAGAGAACATAGCTTCCGTTTCCTAAACACAAGTCCCACCAGCCCATGGCGCCCAGGACAAAGGCCCATGTGGTTTCTTTCTTTTTTTAATGTTTTTAGTATAGTTGATTTGGTTTCTTTATCATTCATTTCCTTGCAGGCTGCATTGCTCTGATACTTCCCTAATTAATTAGATTTTCAGATGCCCAGCTTTGAATGCATAGCCCTCCGTGGCGGCTGACACACTCATTCGAGGCTTTGCACTACGGGTAGTGTTTACGTGGAAGGAAACATTCCTAGACTATTTTCTCATCGTGGAAATCCATTCTCCTAGTTCCTCTCACACAAAAAGATAAATAAGAGTTTATTTAGCCTTGGTACCAGTCCACCAAAGATCAAAAATTAGCCCTGTATCAATTTAATTAGGACTTTCTTAGAATCGGGACATTCTTAGAGACGTTGCCTCAAATCTTCACGTCTTTTTTCTTTTTACAATTTTCGCAGAGATTCCCGACTGACAAAGCGTACTTCATTGCCAAGGAAGTCTCCACCACAGAGAGAACCTATCTGAAGGATCTCGAAGTCATCACTTCGGTATGCATAGCATTTCCCCTAGAGCATTAAATTACCTAATTTATCTCCACTAATGCTCAGCTTTTGGAGGGAAGCTGGAGCTAATTAAATGTTGGCTTCTCTGACTCCAATTAAAAGGATTTGGGTCCTGGGTTGTAGAAATTAAGCAATGATAGCATGTTTAATTTGGAATCGGCTCTAAAAAGTTGTCTCCCGATTTTTAAGCGCAAAGAAAGGACGTTTCTAAAGTGCAGCAAATTTGAAATTAAACATTTCACTGTCTGCACTGATGCAGAATATTTTGCCTTCAGGTCGTTATTTTTGCTTGAGGGGAGACCTGGGGGTGAATGAGAAACCTCATTTTATCTTCGATAATAAATGGAGCCACATCAGCAGAATCTGCCAAAAGGACTGCCTTGTCTCGGTTTTCTCAGTCCTGTTCAGTCTTGGTTTCATTCAGTGATGACCCAGCGCGTTGGCCGGAATGAGGTTTTGCTTTGAGCAGCTGCCCACTCGGGAGATTTTTCCCGACTTCAGCAGTCGGTTGGTAACCCATCTGCAGAAGCGATCACCAAGAGACGGGCACTCCTTGCCCCATCTAAAGAGAGGAGGGAACGCAGGAAAGCCTTGAAGTCCGTGATGCTCTCCGGATGCTACGGACGCAGCAGGAAAACCCTTTAGCCCCACGCATGCGCAGTGGGCTCCTGCGCGCTCGAAAGCCTCGCACCCGCGCATCCCTCCCCTTGACGCCTCTAAGCCTGTCCTCTTCCTATTCCCAGTGGTTTCAGAGCGCAGTGAGCAAAGAGGACTCCATGCCCGAAACCTTGAGAAGTCTCATATTCCCGAATTTTGAACCTTTGCACAAATTTCATACAAATTTTCTCAAGGAAATTGAGCAGCGACTCGCCCTGTGGTGAGTACCTTGGCTCCGTGTGACAGTTCTGGCCCTCACTGCCCCCCTCTTTCTCTGTCTCTCTCTTTCTCGTGTTGTCTGTATGTTGTTGCTAATGAGCAGGAGCCACGAGCAGAAGCTGGTTAAGACAAGACAAGCTTAAAATGATTTCCAGTTGAATCGACACGTGTTAGATCTCATCCTGAAATTTTTTTCCCCTTTGGTGTATGGTTTTCAAAACGTCTGTTTTTGGACCATAGTTCAGTGAGCACCACAAAATGGAGATAGTAATTACTTCTGGAAGGATGATGAGGGTTATAAGGAATAGAGCCACGTGAGGGACTTCCGGTGGCGTTGGTGATATTTTACTGGTGTTGGCTTTATAGCTACTTTATACGTTCATGAAGTTTCATGCAGAACAAAATAATGCCATTTGTATCAACGTGGATGCAAATAGAGACTCTCACACTGAGTGAGGTTAGGCAGGAAGAGAAAGACAAATACCATATGATAGCGCTTATATGGGGAATCTGAAATATGGCACAGATGAACCTAGCTAGAGGACAGAAACAGACTCACAGACATGGAGGACAGACGTGTGGTTGCTGAGGGGGGAGGAAATGGGGTGGGCCGGGAGTTTGGGGTTGGGAGATGCAAACTATTAAATTTAAAAGGTATAATCACTGAGGTTCTCCTCTATGGCACAGAGAACTATATCCACTCACTTTTTTTTTTTTTTTTTTTTTTTTTTGCGTTTTCTAGGGCCACTCCCACGGCATATGGAAGCTCCCAGGCTAGGGGTCTAATCGGAGTTGTAGCCGCCGGCCCATGCCAGAGCCACAGCAACATGGGATCCAAGCTATGTCTGCAACCTACACCACAGCTCCCGGCCATGCCAGATCCTTAACCCACTGAGCGAGGCCAGGGGTCGAACCCGCAACCTCATGGTTCCTAGTCGGATTCGTTTCCACTGCGCCACGACAGGGACTCCTCCACTCACTTATGATGGAACTCGATGGAAGATATATGAGAAAAGAATGTGTATATATGTATGACTGGGTCACTTGGCCGTACAGCAGAAATTGACAGAACATTGTAAAGCAACTATACTTTTTTAAAAGGAGAAAGAAAGAGAAGTTTAGAAATGCATGTTTTCAGACCATAATTCAGTGAATACCACAAAGTGAAGAGAGTAATTTCTTCTAGAAGGACGACAAGGGTTATGAAGAACAGAGCCATGTGAGGGGCTTTAGGGGAGTGTTGGTGATATTTTTCTGGTGCTTGCTTTCCAAGTCTTATCTATCTCATGTGGTTTTCAGGATTGCCCTTTCCAGTGTTTAAAGAGTTCTTTGAAAAACAACCCCATGCACCAAACATACACACAACGTCTTGACCTTGGATCCCACTGCTAGGAATTTATCCTAAGGATGCGTTCTAAGACGTGAAGTGGCAAATGGCAAAGAGCTCCACAGCAGAATTCAAAGATGGGAACTGGCGTAAATATTCATGAAGAGCAGACTGGCTGAAAATAATATTAAGTCTGTTTATTAAACACCATATGAAATGTTCATCTGTCGGTACCCAAACTCAGGGAAAAAAAAAAAAAATGTGTGTGCTATAGAATGCAATGTCCGATACACCCTTGCCTAAAATGGAACCTTTTCTAGAAATTTCCTATGGGGTTTTTAAAAAAAAAAGTTATATGCAGACCCATGAGGAGGTGTCTGCTAAGCATGCCTTTGGGGAAAAGCCAGGAGATGATAGCGGATGTGGCCTACCATGTTCTGGGTGGAAACGGAACCCACTGCACCCCACTCCATCCTCACTGCAGGGGAGCGTGTGGTTCAGAGTGGTCTTTAGGGGCCGTAGGGCTTGCAGGAGCCTTGGATGAGGGAGTCTGGCTCCAGGGGATTCCAGCCATGGGGTCCCCGATGCCTGGATTCAAGCCTCAGCAGATAGGTAAAATCTACCAAATGTAACTTGATTTTACCGTCCCGAAATTTACTGGAAGGCTTTTGGTGTGTTTTTTCTGCCATATTGCCTCCTCACTCACACAAAGTTAAAAGATGCTTTCGTGCTGGAGTCTAAGACCTTCCGGCTCAGGAGAAATCAATCAACAGTTTGTTTTCTGTCCAGTGAGACGTGGATGAGTATCGTCTTCCCTTAGGCTCAGCGCATCCTGAGCTGGAGCAGTTTCGGTCCACGTGGCAGTTAATTTTAAATAAGGTTGGAGAAGTCCCCCACAGGAAATATCCTCAGTTGGCAGTGCCCTGGCAGGCCAGCATGGTGGCTTCCTCTAGTGCCTGCCACCAGGGAGCTTGGCACCACTGTATGAAACATTCCACTCTAGGAATGAGTGCCATTTTCTTGGATTTATCTGGGCCCTAAATTGTTAGCCCTTCTCTGTGAAAGAATATCCAGTTGTCTAAACAGCACCTGCTGTCATGTATTCCCCATAGAATTTTCATTTGGATAGCTTTCCAAGATCTCGAAGTTTATTCTTGTTTCTCATGAAGCTACCAGAAGCGTGGAAAAGCCTCAAAGCTAGAGACAGTCCGTATGCAGCTCCATTACTTGACCTTCAGTAGCCTTGCAACAGTGGACGCATGCCAGGCTGCTGACATTTATCAGGAATAAATGTGAACGTCTGCCCTTAAGTTCAGTGAATCAAGTTCTCAAGTGCATGATGAGGAAGAGCTGGCGTGGCAGGCGTCCAAGACAAAAGGTTGACTGGGAATGAGTTATTTTGAGCCAGTAGAATAATCCAGAGAGAAACCAATGCCTATTGTACCTGTCGCTCTGAACATGAGCCGCTTGTTAAGAATGAGTTATTTTGAGCCAATAGAATAACCCAGAGAGAAACCAATGTCTACTGTACCTGTAGCTCTGAACATGAGCCGCTTGTTAAAATCACGGGGAACCTAAGACCCCTATTGGACAAGGACTGATAGAGATATTCGGGCCGAGCCAATGGGAGAAAACCACATCTTTTCTGGACCCTATGTTGGTACTCCCCTCATCTTCAAGGATAAAAACCCCTATAGGACCCCTATAGCCCTGGGAGCTATTTGCTTTCCTGTAATAAAGACTTTGCTTGCTTGCTGCCTGGAGGAAAAAAAAAAAAAAAAAAAAAAAAAACACTGGGAACCTTTAAAGGTTCCCCCCAAAATCTTGAAAACCAGGTCTCAGAACCTCTGAGCAGTTGAATCTAAGCATCAGTAGTTCCTCAAGCTTCCCGGGTGATGATATCAATGGGCAGCCAAGGTCAGGAACTTCGTTGCTAGACTCTGCCTCGTGAGAAAGAAACCAGCGTGGGGCAAAGGATTGCCCTTTGAAACGTCAAGGCTCAGAGCTCCTTCAGAATGCTGCCCCCAGCTCTGAGTTTCATGTTTGAAAGGGGATAAGAGAATGCATTTCAGTTGAAAAACAATTTTTGAAGCTGTGGGCATTTGGCCTAAATGAAAGGAGATTTGGGAACATAGGATGGCTCTCCTCGGGCTGGTCTTTTGAAAGAAGGAGTCGGCGACTTCTGAGTGGTGCCAGACGCCACATTTAAAGAAAGGAGAGAGCATTTCCAAAGAGGCCCGTCGTGTCTGAGCATTGAAGGGAGGGTCCTCACTCTGCGGGCAGCTTGGCCGTGAGCCTTGGAGGCCGTGAGCTCCTCCATCACGGGGCTGCTCGAGCTGCGGTTGCCCCTTTCCCGGTGAAACCCCAGACCTGGCTCCGCATAGGGTCGCCTGGCGTTGGCAGCTAGGGGAGTTTTGAAAAATGATTGCCAGGTGCAGCCCAGCCCTTCTTCATCAGAACCCTGTGATGAGACCCAGAAATTTGTGATTTTTTAAAGGGCTTCTCAAGGAGGTCCGGCTATGGCGCAGTGGATTCATGATCCGGCTTGTTTCTGTGGGGGTGTTGTTTCGATCCGCTGCCCGGCACAGCGGGTGAAAGATCCAGCTTGTCTCTGTGGAAGTGCAGGTTCAATCCCCAACTGAGGCAGTGGATTGAGGATCCAAGGTTGCCAAAACTGTGGTGCAGGTTGCGGCTCCGGCTTGGATTCGATCCCTGGTCTGGGAATTTCCATATGCTGTGGGTGCAGCCAAAAAGGGGAAAAAAAAAAAATGCTTCTTGAGATGACTGATGAATAGACTCTTTTGGAACTTCTGATGGGGAGTGCTTGTGATAAAAAAGGTTCCTTGGTTTGCATCTGGCTTCTAGCTCTTGTTTCTCCTGTAAGCAGTGAGTGGATGCACGCATGCGTGCGTGCGTGGGTGGGGGAGTGTCAGGCTTTGCCTGCTGGGGACCTGCAGTCTCAGAGGAAGGGACAGGCACATAGAGCAAGGAAGGCCAGGCCCTCTCGTGGATGGAGGGGCTGTGTTCAGTGGGGGCAGAGGGCATCTCTGGCCAGTTTTGTCTTGAGGACACGTGAGCCATTAGTGCCTCCATAGCAGAGGTACCCAGGAGTGACTGTGTTTAAGGAGGAGAGTGGATTGCGTGACATGTATTAAGACATGAGTTTGTTCTGGGTTATTGATGGATTCACCATATGTAAGTGTGTGTGCACCCCTGTGTATGTATGTTTATGCGTGTGTGTGTATTCATACTTTGTGATGGGAGCCTGGTCCTGCGGAGTGGGGTGGCTGCAGCTTCATCCTGCATCACACCACCACCTGGGGCCCATGTCCAGCTGTCCGTGGCCTTGCCCGGCCTCCTCTTCTCACCTGTAAGATGTGGGGTCCAGTCTCCACCTCACAGGGCTGTGACGCCAAGTAAATGAGACAGTGTTTGTAAAGGGCTTTACACACAGAAAGGACTGGCGGGGAGCTGACCTTTTTTTTTTTTTTTTTTTTTTAATATAAACATCTTATTTTGAGATTTTAGACTTGAAGTTGCTATAACTGTAGAGTTTCTGCCCACTCCTCGTCCATCCCTTTCCCTAATGGCAGCTTCTCACATCCCTGGCACATTCATCAAAACTAAGAAACAGGGAGTTCCCATTGTGGCTCAACAGGTTAAGAACCTGACTGGGATCTGTGAGGATTCGGGTTCCATCCCCTGCCTCGATCAGTGGGTTAAGGATCCAGTGTGGCTGTGAGCTGGGGCATAGGTTGCATATCCAGCTCAGATCTGGTGTGGCTGGGGCTGTGGTGTACACCAGCAGCTGTAGCTCCAATTAGACCCCTAGCCTGGGAACCTCCATATGCTGCACATGCAGCCCTAAAACACACACACACACAAAACCCTAAGAAACACTATTGGTTCCGTTAAAAAACAGAACTCAACTGAGTGTATTTTCTTAAATTTTACTGTTTTTAATTTTTTTATGACGTTATGGTTGATTTACAATGTCGTGCCGATTTCTGCTCTATAGCAAAGTGGCTCAGTCATGTATATTCATAATACACATATGGTCATAATTCACAATACGTGTATAGTCATAATACTCTTTTTTTAATATTCTTTTCCATTATGCTCTATCCCAGGAGATTGGCTATAGTTCCCTGTGCTGTGTCGTAGGACCTCGGGGTTTACCCTCTATTCCGAGTACACTTTCAAGATGTAATTGGTTTTATTGAGTGATTGACGAGTGGGCAGCACCCTCTCCAGGTAGTGGAGGGGAGCCCCAAGGAGCTCAGAAAGGGAAAGATTTTTAGCTCTTTGCCGCAGCCACTGCGAGAATGAAGAGCCTTCTCAGCAATGAAACTGCCAACATTCCAGAGCATGTGGGCATCACTCTGAAAAGACGCACGGTCCTTGTGAAGGGCCCCAGAGGCACCGAGGAGGGACGTCAGCCACCTCGATGGAGAACTCAGTCTCCTTGGAAAGGAAAAGAAGAGGCTCCGGGTTGACACATGGTGGGGAAGGAGAAAGGAAGCGGCTACTGTTCGCACCATCTGTGGCCACGTAGAGGATAGGATCAGAGGTGGTACACTGAGCTTCGGCTCCAAGAAGGGGTCTGGGGACACTCACGTCCCCATCAGCGTCCTTATTCAGGAGAATGGTTCTCCTGTTGAAATCCGACATTTTTTGAGTGAAAAATACATCCGCAGGGTTCGGATGAGGCCGTGGGTTGCGTGTTCAATATCTCTAAGCCCAGAAACATGAGCTGATGCTAGAAGGAAACGACCTTGAACTTGTATCAAATTCAGCTGCTTCGATTCAGCACGCCACAACAATTAAGAGCGAGGATATTAGAAACGTTTTGGTTAATATCTATGTTTCTGAAAAAGGAACGGTTCAGCAGGCTGATGAGGAAGATCTGAGTGGTCCAGGTAGAGAAACAGCAAGATGCCGGGTGATTCTTCAGACTCATTTGTGATGTTTTAAGATACAATAAAAAGTCTATTGACTTAGGGAAAAAAAAAAAGATTTTTAAAGGCAAAACAAGGACTAAACAGAAACATTATTTCAAGCTTAGGTAACCCATCTGGGGGGCAGGGGGTCGTGTGGCAGGTGACCTCATCTTCCTTAGGAGGACGGGGAAGTCCCATGTGACAGATGACCTCACTGGAAAATTCCTGGCTGACTGGTGAGGATTGCATTCCTGGAGGGATTGTAACTACGATTAGGTTAGGTATTAAGTCTTGGTTTTAGCCCAAGTGACTCCATTTTGGGCCTGTCCTTTCTCTTTTAACAGTACATTCTTATCAGCCGAACTCCAGCTTCTATTCAGTGGTATTGTTTTTAATTCTTAGTGGGTTTTTTTGGGGGGTGGGGTTGTTTTGTTTTTTTTGTTTTTTGGGGTTTTTTTTTGTCTTTTTCCTTTTCTAGGGCAGCTTCCCGCGGCATATGGAGGTTCCCGGGCCAGGGGGTCTAACCAGAGCTGTAGCCGCCGGCATAGAGCCACAGCCACAGCAACACCAGATCCGAGCCGCATCTGCCACCTACACCACAGCTCATGGCAACGCTGGATCCTTAACCCACTGAGCAAGGCCAGGGATCGAACCTGCAACCTCATGGTTCCTCGTCAGATTCCTTAACCACTGTGCCACAATGGGAACTCCTTTAATTCTTATTGTTAGTAGACATCAAAGTCTACAGTGTATCTCAAGGTCTCCCAAAATTTGGTGCTTAAATGGCACAGCCACCATGCTTTTCCTTTGCATTCCTCAGGTTATCATATATTTCTATCAGCAGCGGAAAGTTACAGGACAGAAAAATTACGAGGAAGTTTTCCTCAATGATTAGGCTCAACCCCAGCTCAGCAAGCACACCTGCCCTTCTCCAAGCGCTGTGTTCTCCTCAGTCAACGCCCCTGAGCAGAGGCTGAACCATTTCCTTCTGGCCCAAGCCCATGTTACCGTGCTTCTTCAAAAACAAAGAAACAGGTTTGGTGACTTGTGAAAACATAAGGAATGCTTTTCCTTTTGGAAGCAAAGACATTTTCCTCAGCTGTTGAGATGCATTCAGAGAAAGCCACTAATGACCTTTGGCCCTAAGAGCCCCAAATTTTGGCCCTAAGATGATGGCCAGGCACTGAGCACAAACTGGCCAAGTCATTCCCCAGAGATGAATGCAGACCTGTCCCAGAACCACGAGCCTTGGCCAGTTCTGCCGTGTAGGGAACTCAGCTGGCAGCTGGCAGGGAACTGGGGGTCTAGGGAAGGGTTTGCACAAAGGCACTCAGGACAGGCTGTGGGCATACAGCTTCTAGGCAGGACCAGCTGGGTGTTTCTAGAAGACCCTTGAGGTAGAGTCGCTTGGACAGTGTGCAGAAGTTCAGCCAGAAGGGTTGGAAAGACCCAGTGTCAAGAGTCACTGAGTTTGGGCTCATGGGACAAAGGCAAAAGCCAAGGAGAGGCCCCTGGAGCTTTGCGCCTGGCTAACTGGGAGGATGCTCATGAAATTAAGAGCGACATTGAAGAAGAAAGGAAAGAAGCAAGTCACCTGGAGGGAAGGCAGGCTCGTTTGGGGGCACATTCGCTTGGAGGGGTCAGTAACAAAGCTGCAAGGCAGCTGGCAATGCAGGAGGGAAAGAAATCAGGCACAGTGGTGTAGATACGGACATTACCCACAGGAAGAATCAAGTCTTTAAGGAAGATAGTGTCGTGACAAAAGCCAGGGACAGAATCCTGTCGAATACACTTTGGGGGCAACTTTCCATCTTCGTTGCGAATGGTAGAGCAAGAGCTGGCAAAGGAAGCATGAAGAAGCCCCCAGAGACTTAGAAACAAAACCTAGAGCAGGGGTAAGGGTCCCTCAGGGGAGTGGGGCTTGGACAGTGACGCCTGGACGGCAAGGATGGTTTGAGGCCGTGGTTCCCTGGAATGCAGTAGCAGCCTCAGGACACTGGGTGCTTCTGCAGGGAGAAGATACGGGGACAGTGCCCATGAAGGGTTGATGTCCATCCAGAGCAGGGCGATGAAATTCTTGCAGGCTGTGGTTAGGAAGTTCACAGGTGGAGTGGTTTTGTCTCACTACGAGGCTCAGGGGCTGAGCTTGAAGTGGAGCAGAAATGCTGAGCAGATTATATCCCAGAGATGGAGCATTCTTGCAGTAGCACCAGTGAATCATCAGAGAACAAAAAGGAATAAACTATTTTTCTTGTCATCCTACCAACAATGGGTATCACTGAAAGAAAATCATAGGGATTCCTCACAAATGTAAATATAGAATTAGCATATGATCTAGGAGGTGTACTCCTAGGTACATACGTGAAAGAATTGAAAGAACTTGAACAGATAACTTCTACATCAGTGTTCGTAACAGCATTATCCACAAGTCCATTGACATGTGAATGGATAAACCCAGTGTGCAATGAAATATTATTCAGCCTTGAAAAGGAAGGAAGTGACACCTGCTACAACATGGATGAACCCGAAAAACATCATCCTAAATGAAGTAATAGCCAGGACAAATAGTGTATGGTTACAGTTGTGTGCGGTACCAAGAGTTGTCGAATTCCTCGAGATAGAAAAAGAGGATGATGGTTGCCAGGGGCTGGGAAAGGGGGACGTGTTCACAGGACAGAGAATTTCAGTTTGGAAAGATGAAAAAGTTCTAGAGAAGGATGGTGCCGGGGGCTGCGTAACATGAATGTACTTAATGTCACTGAACTGTACCCTTAGAAGATGGTTACGATGGTAAATGTTAGCTTGTGTGTATTTTGCCACAATTTTTAAAAATAGAAAAAAGAAAATCCTAGGGAATCCAGGGCAGGCTAATTCAAGAGTCTTCCGAAGGGTGAGGGCCCCCTTGCCTGTGGTTTCTCTGGGCGCTGCCACATGCTCTCCCGAAGGAACTCATGAAGGGTGGCAAGTGTGTTTCCTGATGGAACAGCCTCCCTCCGACCCGGTCAGCGTTGGCAGCCAGGCCTTGAACTTGGCCTCAGTTTAAAACTAAAATGGCCTCTAAGCTGAGAACACACAGCTCTTATCTCACTGACTCAGAGCCCTTGGCAGCGGGCGGGGCTCACCTGTCCAGGTGCGTTTCCAGCTCCGTGCCCACCTCACAATGCAGAATTTCACTTCCCTCCCTCTGCCCATTCTTGGAGGCACTTTTGCTCTCCCATGATTGCTTTCCTTGATTGCCCTACAGCTCTGTGAGGTCCACGGGCTCCACTGTAAGCAGTAAAAACAGGCTTTTTATGTTTCTTAAGTGACTCAGTGAGGGTCACATCCCAGCTGGTCAGGTTCTGTGCTTTTTCTCCCAAGGCGGGGACCTTTGGTGTCGATAAACCCATTGTCTTCTCCGGCCTGTGTTTGAACTTGGGACTATTATGGGAAGCGGAGAAAGGAGCCCCGTGATTAGACAGCCTGTTGTGGTGAGTCTGCTGCACACCTGAGAGTCAGTAAGCAGCATGAGCTGGAACAGCATCCCTTTGACCAGCCCGGAAGTTTCCCTGCAGTGGCCACCACTCCCAAAGGTAGCTGGCTCTGCCTGCTGTCAGGAGCAGGTTCTCATAGCATCCTCTCAAAAGGGGTAGCGTCCTCTTGTGGTTGAGGCAGGAGCACATGCATGCACCAGAGACATACACACATATGCACACACAGATACATGTAGGCATACACAAACACAGGCATACATATGCACGTTCACACACTTGCACACAGACACGCATGCACAGACACGCACTTGCATATACACGCATTCACACAGAGACACACATAGAGGCATACACAGACACGTATATACACATTCACACACAGAAACCCAGACACACACCCTCCCTCCCCTCCTCTCAACTCGGAGGGTCCCCACCACCACGTTCATCTCCCGATCTGAGGATGGATCGGTCCCCTGCCACCATCCATTTACCAAGTCGTCAAAGGCTGGTAGTCACCATCACACAGGGAAAACCGGCTGGCTCTACGCCTGCCACCAGTTTATATGATGCGAAAGCTTTGGTCCCTCAAGTTGATGTCTGTGGACTGTTTCCACAGCCACATAAGGATCTGATTAGTAAATTATTCTCTTGTTCCCCTGATCAAGGTATCTGTAGAGGTTGACTGCGGAGGCCCCTGAGATTATTTCAGCGTCGTCCTTTCTGCCCACCCTGGTTCGTGGTGGGCAAATTCTTTGATGCAGCGGGCTTCTGTCTTACCCGAGTAGGTTTCCTACCACCAGTGACAGCATCACCCTTTTCGAGTAAGATAACAGCAGGGCCTTGTCTGGCAGGATTTTCCTGGGTGATGATGGATCCCAGTGCCTCACAGGCTGGAAGTGGCCCCCACGTTCCAACAGTCCTGAATGTGGCCGTGTGCAGGCGGTGAGGGTGACAGCCCTGCTTGTCGAGAACCTGGAGTGGCCCTTTGATCTGGGAGAGTCAAGTAACTGCATGGGTGTTTGCACCTGTGAGACTGACGGAGCCCAGTTCAGAAGCGCGATGCCTCCCTCCCTCCTCCGTCTCAACCTCCAACTCTCCTTGCCCACGTTCCCCAGGTGGTACCAGCCTTCCTGTGCCTCCCGCCCATCGCGGTTCACCTGCATCTCGGTTCCTGGCATGCATGTCTTAGCATGGCGGTGGAGGGGGTTATTCCTGGGTCACTTGGTCGAGGGGGAGCTCCAGATGACATTTGCCTGTCTGAACGACTGAATGAGTTCTCGTGTTTCTGTGGTGACATCGTCTGCCAAAGGGTCACCTTTAGATCTGGAGTCTGAGCAGGTGGATTTGAATGTTTTCTCATCTGCTGGGAGTTTTTACGGCCCGAGGGCCACTGCTTCGTTGTTGATTCAACAAATATTTACTGTGCCCTTACTGGATATGAGTCACTCTTCGCGGGGTTCAGTGAACCACACAGGCCACAATTCCTGTTCTTCTGGAGGCTGCCTGCCCGTCACGTCGCTCCCTCTGCTCTGCCCGGAGGAGGCGGCCAGAACCAGCCTGATAAGATTTGGATGCAGAACCCCTGGGAGAGCTCAAGAGCCATTTTCTACGGAGGGCCAGCCAAGAGACCAGTGGGTACCCGACTCTTTTCTTGCAACAGTCACCATCGTCCGTATTCCAGAGGTTTTTTTAAAAAAGTCATAACTTCAAGACCAGAAATACATACACGGTACCTTGCATTTCTGTACTGATGTGCAAAGCACTTTCCCTTAAATGGTTTCCTTTGACAAGACAATTTTGGGAGGTATCCCCACCTTTCCCCCTATGGATAATGAAGCTCTGCAGAGGAGGGTGCCTTGCCAGAAGCTGTTCTGTAGAAAGCGAGGGAGGACCACACCCCATGTCTGGCTTTCCCAGGAGCCCTTGCATCGGAAGGCAGGAGAGGCGGCTGTTGTGCTTCCTCTCTGGTTCTGCCAGAGCCGTGCTTTCCAGTAGATCTGGGCGGATGGACATGCTGAGTGCCTGCACTGTTCACGCTAATAGCCACTGGCCACTTGGGGCCGTGGAGCTCTTAACAGATGGCTAGTGTGGCTGAGGAATTGAATTTTTAATTTTCATTGCATTTCTAAAGCCAAAATTTAAATAACCGTACGTGGATTCTGGATGGCATAGCCCAGTTTTGGAGAGTTAAAGGGGAGGAGCTCTGAGCGGAAGAAAGGCAATGGACCCAATCTGCTTTTCCCATCATGCGAAGGCCCCCGCCATGCACTTTCTTAGAATTCAGAGTCCCTGAGCTTGTATTCAAAAACGCGAGACTCAGGATGGTTTTCCAACCCCTCTGCTCCCTGCTTCAGGCAGATCAGGGCTACTTCTCTTGTGTAAATGCATTTGTTTGAAGAAGATTCTCATTGGTTTTAAAAACAAGACTGCAAAAAGGGTTTCAAATCATTACTCTCCCAGTGCAGCCCACCAGAGACAGGGCAATTCAGTCTATGTGATCTTGCATTGTGTGTTGGAGGAATACACGATGGAAGAAAGATTGGAAGTTAGCACGAGATACGGGTCCTGGGTATACCATGAGCGGCAACTGTGTGTACACTTAATTTTTTTAATATAACTTCATTTAAAATTGAAAATGGGAGTTCCCGTCGTGGCGCAGTGGTTAACGAATCCGACCTGGAACCATGAGGTTGCAGGTTCGGTCCCTGCGCTTGCTCAGTGGGTTGACGATCCGGCGTTGCTGTGAGCTGTGGTGTAGGTTGCAGATGCGGCTCGGATCCCGCGTTGCTGTGGCTCTGGCGTAGGCCGGTGGCTACAGCTCTGATTAGACCCCTAGCCTGGGAACCTCCATATGCCACAGGAGCAGCCCAAAGAAACAGCAAAAAGACAAAAAATAAAAATAAAAAATAAAAAAAATAAAATTGAAAATGCCAGTGTTTGCATCATGGCGTAGCAGAAACAAATCCAACTAGGAACCATGAGAACACAGGTTCGATCCCTGGCCTCGCTCCGTGGATTAAGCATCCGGAGTGGCCATGAGCTGTGGTGCAGGTCGCATACACAGCTTGGATCCTGCATTGCTGTGTTGTAGGCCGGCAGCTGCAGCTCTGATTAGACCCCTAGCCTGGGAATCTCCATATGCTGCGAGCGTAGCCCTTTAAATAAATAAATACGTAAATAAAAATAAAGCAAAAAATAAAAAATAAAATTTCCAATGCCATCCAAGTTTCAAAGACGAGAAGGACACTCCAAGGTCCCTGTGATCCTCCCGCTCTGTCCCGCCCTGACTCAGCTTTCCATTGGCCGGTGGTGATTGTTCCTTTTACCACGGGAGTAAAATTGCATCTTCTCCCCTAGGCAGGAGGCTATTTTTCTTGGATTATCTGTCTTATTCGTGACTGCTTCGTAGCCCACCATGCTTTAAGTGCAAGGTACTTTTTTTAGAAAAATGGAAATGATTTTTCCAATTGCCTGCCTCACAGGTGGGTTTCTGCTAAGAAACACTTATGGCACGTGCCAGGTCCCTTCTGTTCTGCTGTGTTTGGGGGGGGGGTGGTTGTAGGTTGGTTGTTTTACTTTTTTTACTTTTTTGGCTGCCTCTAGGCATATGGAGTTCCCAGGCTGGGGATTGGATCCAAGCTGCAGTTGCAACCTAAGCCGCAGCTGCAGCCATGCCAGATCCTTAACCCACTGCACCAGGCCTAGGTTTGAACCTGCGTCCCAGAGCTCCTAAGATGCCACCGCCTATCCCGTTGTGCCACAGTAGGAACTCCGTGCTCTGTTGTGTTTTGATACGTGACCTGTAGCTTCCGTACCTCTTATTACACTGGACCTAGTCTTAAGCCTCAGAAGAAGAAAAGCCATAGCTTTATGCAACCCAGTCACACCCAGTAGTGTGACAGATGTGCATGAGGGGGCTGAGGACGTGAGGCTGCCGATGTCCCGCTGGCATTGAAGGACAGGTGGGATCCGCTGCCTTTCACTGCCAGAGGCAAACCGGGTACCCCCACCAGCCAGGATGCTTCTGGTACAAATCCCTTCCCTACAAGTGCGGCCGTGAATTAATGTTCAAATTAATGGAATTTTCCTCTCCGGGGATTTCAAAGGATATTGAAATTCATCAAAGAATATTGAAATTCACATCTATTATGTGTGGCTAATGGCTATTTATAGTAATATAATCTATTACTCTGGCTAATTTGTTTGCTTTTTGAACCCAGCCACCCCCACCCCCTACATATTAATGGAAGATCTCCCTTGGCGCATCTGCTCATGTGTGAACTATGTTTTATTTAACATCGACACACAAACACATAATTATAGCCATTTTTCCCCCCGCCAGGAATCATAGAAATCACAAGGAATAGTAAGAATTAGGGCATGGCGTTTGTTTTGCAAATGAGGCCTAAAAATCCACCAAGTTACATCTATTTTCCTGGCATCAGAGGGTGGCCAGACACAGCCAGGTTGAAAAAGTTGGCTTTCTAGCTCCACACTGCAAAGTCTGCTTTTCTGTTTTAATCTAATGAAATGATTCTTTGCTTTGTTGACGGGGCAGGGGCTGAGCCTTGGTGTCTGTCTGTTGCTGAGTTGCTGACTGGCTCACACAGTTGTGAGAGAAAAGTTTCCAGAGTGTCTGAAAGACTCAGATTCCGCGCGTGTGTGTGTGTGTGTGTGTTTTCAACCCTATTCTGAGATAAATCCTGGTGCACAGGTCAGAATTTAGCATCTAGGGTCTTCTTGGTACATGAGCTACCAGAGTGAAATTGTCAAAAGAATTTTCAGCTGCGTCGCTGTGCGGTAATTATGCAGACAACAGCCATGTGGCCCCAGCTTCCGAACAAGGACCCTTTTCTTGTGAGGTTAACATCCGGAGGCTGTTCCGGAAGAGTTATAATTACTTTTTGATGTTCTCCATGTTAAAATGACCTTTTAGCTGTCTGCAGTAAAGCCGACGCTGGGGACTTGTGGCTTTGCTGGCATTAACACGTGCAGGATGTGTAAACACAATGGTAATTCTATACAGGGTGGCATCGGGTCGCCTTCTCTTCCCCGTGGGCTGACATCACATTCTGGAAGCAAGCAGGGCTGGCACTTGCAGGGAGGTGTGGTCGAGACGGGACCGGAAGGGGGCAGAGCTGCCTGGACTGGATGCATTAACTTCTGAGGCCCCAGCTTGGTTCCACCACGTGGTCCCAGAGCTGCCCCCATCAGGGGCTCCACATGAGTGCCTTCCCCGTGCACAGAGGACTGGTGATATACACTCGCAGAGCATTTTATGGTTTTTTGGCTTTTTTTTTTTTTTTTTTTTTTTTTTGCTTTTTAGGTCTGCATCTGTGGCATATGAAGTTCCCAGGCTAGGGGTCGAATGGAGCTGCACCTGCCCGCCTACACACAGCCACAGCAACACGGGATCCCAGCCACGTCTGTGACCTACACCACAGCTCACAGCAACGCTGGATCCTTAACTCACTGAGCAAGGCCAGGGATCGAACCTCACGGATACCGGTTGGGTTCGTTACAACTAAGCCACGCCAGAAACTCCCCAGAGCATTTTTTAAAATGAAAGTAGTGATGCTGAGACTTGCAGAAACAGCTAGGTTTCTGCTCGCCAGCCCGATGCAGGAAGCAGGGTCCCCTTGCGTCTGGGGTTTTAACATCGGTCCATTTTTTTTTTTAATAAATAGTTGGCAAAAGAAGAAAGGGAGTGAAGTCAATCGAGTTTGGCCTCCATCACCGCTCTCCTCCCAGGCCGCTCTCCGGCCCTTCCCTTCCCTCGGGTACCGTGTTGTCCGGGAGAGGGGAGAACGCTCCTGACTCGCGGCAGCCGAGACCCCGTCCCTCCCCTTGCCCGCCCCGTCCAGAGGACTCTCACTAAAACACCTCAACTATGTCCTCTGGACTAAATAAAGACCTTTCTCACATGTGTTGCCCAATGGCGCATCCATTTGGAAGCTTTGAGGTCAATGATTTAAGTTCCAGTTAATTGCTCCAGACCCAGAAATCAAGTTTACGTCCTGTCCGGCCTCCTTTCCCTGGTGTGTGGCCTTTAGTGAAAATCAGCTATGCTGGCCCCGCAGCTGGGTCGTCCTCTGTGGTTCAGACACGCAGGAAAGGGAAGGAGAACCTTCCAGCTCCTCAGGGAGCTTCATGTGATGGCGAAGGGGCGGGGGTGTGTGGTTCTGAGCAGCAGGAAGCTGGAGCTGCTTTCTCCCCGCCCCGCCTCCCGTGTAAGAAAACAAAGTGACCCAGGAAACTCACAGCCACACCCGGACGCGTCAGATCCGAAGAATGACCAAGCAAGAAACATCTCCAGAGGGACCTCATTCATAACCACCTGCCCAAAATCCAGAGAGGCCGCCAGCCCGTAGCTGACGGGGTGGAAATAATATGTGATGCCGAGCAGAGGGGCTGAGGGCTGTCTCGGAGGAGAGCCTGGTCCAAGTTGGTAGTGGATGCTCGAGCATCCTCCGCTGAGCCCATTTCGGGGGAGAATGGTCTGACAGAGAAGGGAGAAAAAGTCAGGATAACAGAGGCTGCAAGGTTGAAGCTGAGGCAGGACAACTACTTCATGAAGGAAGGAGATGGGGGAAGAAGATGGGGTTTGGGCAGCAAGATAAGTAATTAATGCTGCCTAGAAACGCTTGCATTTGAGAGGCTTATGCGGTCACTTGTGCAGCGCCTCCCAGAAGGCGTGAAATACCAAGCCTGGGTTGGTAGCTGCACTGAACACTGGATAACGTTTGGGCATCGTGAGTTGAAACCGCAGGAGGAGTTCCCGTGACGACTCAGTGGTAACAAACCCGACTGGTATCCATGAGGTTGCTGGTTCGATCCCTGCCTTGCTCAGAGGGTTAAGATTGCAGACATGGCTCGGATCCCGTGTTGTTCTGGCTGTGGCACAGCCTGGCAACTGCAGCTCCAATTTGACCCCTAGCCTGGGAACTTCCATATTCTGTGGGCCCTAAAAAGCAAAAAACAGACAAAAAACCCACAAAAAACCCCACAGGGGCTGGAGGGGGCTACTTAGGAAGAAGAAGAAAATGAAGAAAAGAGGGAGTTCCCGTCGTGGCGCAGTGGTTAATGAATCCAACTAGGAACCATGAGGTTGCAGGTTCGATCCCTGGCCTCGCTCAGTGGGTTAAGGATCTGGCTTTGCCGTGAGCTGTGGTGTAGGTTGCAGACTCGGCTCAGATCCCACATTGCTGTGGCTGTGGTGTAGGCCAGCGGCTACAGCTCCAATTCGACCCCTAGCCTGGGAACCTCCACATGCCATGGAAAGTGGCCCTAGAAGAGGCAAAAAAAAAAGAAAATGAAGAAAAGAGAGAGTGGCTATGTGGGTACGGATGCCTGGGCCACTTTGCTGTACAGCAGAAATTGTCACAACCTTATAAAGTAACTATACGTCAATAAAACTTTTTTAAAAACTCATCTTTTTTAAAAAAATAAACAAAAGTGAAGAGATAGCCAGGATGAAGTCCCAACACACACGTACATCATAGGAGCCGCCTGAAGAGGAAGGCTTGGCGAAGAGAATCCAAGAACTGACCTGGTGAGAAACGGGGGGCTGGGGAGAGGCCTCCAGAGGCAGAGAGCAGAGCGGTAGGACATGAGGGGCTGACTAGCCCGGAGAGGGTGGCCAGAGGCGGGAGTGACCTGACCTTCCTCTGTGGACTAGGTGACTAAGAGGTTAAGGGTAATCCGGCACGGAACCATTTCAGGGCATGGGGAGGAGAACATCCTTGTTTTAATGAGAAGTGAATAGTACTTAAGGCCATGGACCAACATGTTTTGTTTTGACCGCTGAGAGGAAGCAGAAGAACAGAGGGAGAGAATGCAAGAAACACAGCCCCCCTCCCCAGGGCGGGGGGAGGTGAAGATGGGGGGCGGCAGTAAAAGACCCCCAGGCAGGGGCCAGGAGCCTAGTGGGAATCCTTGTTCTTTTGATGTTAGAAAAGGTTTAAGCCGTTCGTGGGTCTCCCCTGTGATGGAATTCACACCATATGCTCAGTTAGAAGCAGAGGAATAGGTGGGGGGAGGAGCCAGAAGCTGGGGGAGGAGCCAGCCGCACCCCATCCCCCACCCGCATTTCTGTGCGCCCTGCCTTTCCTCCCCCTGGGCTGCTTCGTTAAGCTCGCACCTTGCTCCCAGCAAGCCCTCTGCGTCCTGAGATCCTTGATGAATCAGAGGTTGGGCCAGCAGTTCTGGAAGGCTCCAGATGCTAAGAAGGGGAGTTGTTCCTCCCGGTCCTGGAGGCACAGGGCAGTAGCACCTGCAGGTGTAAATCACCGCCCGCCCCACGCGGGCTTGGGGGTTTTATTCCGCTCTGAGCCCCTCTCACTTCTGGGTCCAGATTTCATTTATCATTCGTCCCTTTCCTTGAAGTTGACTTCTAGCTGTCCTGAACGGTTGGCTGGAGGATATTACATAGGTTCATGGTTGAAAATCCTCTTTTAAATTGTTTCTGGGAAATTCCTTTCTTGCCAGTGGGTACGGTGGCAGGTTTGGGTTAGAGCAGTGTGGGCTGGGCTCAGGTGCAAGCTCCCACCTCGCGATTGCTGGCATTAGATGGGATGCTTTGTTTCTTTCTGTCTTGTCCTTAGCTGTTGGATGGGGGTGATGATGGTACCTGCCAGAGGCTGCCAGGAGGGGTCAGTGAGTTAATA
This sequence comes from Sus scrofa, assembly GCF_054392235.1. NCBI lineage: Eukaryota > Metazoa > Chordata > Mammalia > Artiodactyla > Suidae > Sus > Sus scrofa. The sequence goes on from NC_139393.1 coordinate 74,654,803, forward strand.
GTGCTTCGCCCAGTACTCAGCACCCGCCAGCTACCATTTTTGATATTATTTCTTTTGGTGCTTTTTAAGCACCTGGCTTATCAACACCGGCTATAACCCAGAATCGTAAGAGATAGGACTTTATACCCAAATACTCAGCTAAAAATGCACATGTCTTTGTCACCAACTACCCAGCTTGTCTGGAGTGCTGCCAACCCATCCTGTTCTTGGAACAGCCATTCTGCCCTCTTCTGGGTCATTCTCCCCATATCTACCTCTGGGCATGGGTCTCCTGTACTTTGTCAATTCTATTTTTCTCGTCCCCAGGGCTTTTTACCCAGCCCTTTGTCTCGTTCAGGCGAAGGGCTCTTGGGAGCAAAAAGCTTGATGTCAAGGTTAAGTCTTGCTTCTTACACTTGTCTGTTAACCCCAGCCTGTGAGAGACTCTCTCTCACGAGCCAGTTCCTGCAAGTCTTCTCCATGCTGTTCTGACACTGGGGGAAAAATGTTCAGTGAGACCAAATTAAAATGAAGAGAAAATGGTTCTTCCCTGTCTCTTTCAAAGGCACAAGGGGAGTTTTTTGTCTGCAGAGTGACTGGGGTAATTTCAAAGTCTCCTTCTGGCACTAGCATTCAGTGACACACACAGGAGGGAAAGGTACAAATGGGGGCTTAGAAAGGAAGACATAAACATTGCCGTTTTTGGAGTTCGCATCCTGGCTCAGCAGTAATGAATCAGATTCACATCCAAGAGGACGAGGGTTCGATCCCTGGCCTTGCTCAGTGGGTTAAGGATCTGGCATTGCCGTGAGCTGGTGGTGTAGGTCACAGAGACAGCTCAGATCCCTGTGGCCGTGGCTGTGGTGTAGGCCGGCAGGTGCCGCTCCAGTTGGACCTCTAGCCTGGACACCTCCATGTGCCGCAGGTGTAGCCCTAAATAGACAAAAGTTGCTCTTTTTGTCATCTGGGGCCTGGCCCATTTTCCGGTCATGTTTCCACTGCCAACGCTCTGGTTTCCAACCCTTTGCTCTCAGGGAAGGCCGCTCGAATGCCCACATCAGAGGAGATTTTTACCAAAGAATCGGCGACGTGATGCTGAAGAACATCCAGGGCATGAAGGTGAGTGGCTCGGGGCCTGGGTCAGGGAGCTCGGGAGGGAAGGTCACGCGCCGGGGCTGCCCAAGGCCTTGACCCTGGTCCCCGGCCACGAACACCGGCCTGATGCCATGGGTCTGCCTGTGGCCCAGCCCCCGGGGGAACCCTTCTGTCTCGTCTGGATAATGTTATTTGGAAGCAGAAAGGAACATTCGGTCACTCAGGGAGAAGAAGCACTTGCGGTACTTTTTTCCTTTCCAAAAGCTCTGTAGCCAAAACAACAGGTATTTCCTGTGCGTAAGTCTTTCCAAACTCATTTTTAAAAAATTATATAGGGGGTTCCCGTTGGGGCTCAGCGGAAACAAATCTGACTCGCATCTATGAGGATGTGGGTTCAATCCCTGGCCCCACTCAGTGGGTTAAGGATCAGCATTGTCATGAGCTGTGGCGTAGGTTGCAAACGTGGCTCGGATCCTGTGTTGCTGTGGCTGTGGTATAGACGGGCAGCTGCAGCTCTGATTCGACCCCAAGCTTAGGAACCTCCATATGCCGCAGGTGCGGTCTTAAAAAGACAAAAAAAAATAATTATGTAGATAAAACATTGGTTGACAGAGCATTTCGCTTTCAGTCAGTTGTTTTGGCTTCATGTGAGTGTGACAAACGCATTGGATTGGATACTATGCAGGAATTCCAGTCAAGGCCGTGACTTTAAGTCAGTTTATAGGGTAAGTGTATTTTTCACCGGAAGAGTGAAAGTCCACCCAGAGAAGTCAGTACATAGTGAACCAATATTCTGCCTCCCGTTCAAAATCAGCCCCGTCTCTGACATCTGAAAAAGTCATTTGTGCCTTTTCATTTTAATCCATTAATAATTCCTTTCATATGGAATGCTTTAATTCACACAATTTGTCTTTCAAATACACATACATCTATATTTGCAGTTTAAAGCAATCGTCCTGTATTTCAACCACCCAGAGCCTGTCCAGTAACCTTAACTAACAACTACGAGCAAGCTTGCAGCCCCCTAGAGAAGGCAGACTGCTTGTGCCGCCACCTTTTCAGTTTGTCCAACCACCCGTCTCTCCATCCACCATCCATCCAGTACTAGGCGAGCACCGGTCATGTCCAAGGCGTTAGGAGAATAAAAGTTATTATTGAGGTTTGAATTAATTCCTAAGAATCTGAGTCATTTGGTGCTTGACTTGTTCCATTAGAATTATATAATTCTAAGAGGAAACAGAAAAGATAGGATCTAACACTACTCAAGGGATTTCCTGTTTCCCTTGACAAAGATCAAGACATTATTTAATAGCTCCTGAGCTTATGGCGGGCTTTTTCATAGTATTTCAAAAAGCAACACTCCCCTCTTGGGGCCATGTCAGAGGGAGGCCCTGGAAGCCATCAGGACTGGAGAATCCTATGCAAAGAAAGCAAAGAATCACCTAAGGGGAGTTCCCGTCGTGGCACAGTGGTTAACGAATCCGACTAGGAACCATGAGGTTGCGGGTTCGGTCCCTGCCCTTGCTCAGTGGGTTAACGATCTGGCGTTGCCGTGAGCTGTGGTGTAGGTTGCAGACGCGGCTCGGATCCCGCGTTGCTGTGGTTCTGGCGTAGGCCGGTGGCTACAGCTCCAATTAGACCCCTAGCCTGGGAATCTCCATATGCCATGGGAGCGGCCCAAGAAATAGCAAAAAGACAAAAAAAAAAAAAAAAAAAAAAAAGAATCACCTAAGGTATTTCAGGACCGCAGTATTTTTAATGCCATAGAGTTGGGTGGGTGCACCAAACTCAGATGTAACAGTAACAGACATCTTTTCACTTTCCATAATGTTTTTTCTTTTTTTTTAGTGCTTTTTTTTTTTTTTTTTTTTTTTTTTTTTTCTTTTTAGGACCACACCCACAGCATATGGAAGTTCCCAGGCTAGGGGTCAAATCGGAGCTATGGCTACCAGCCTACACCACAGCCACAGCAAAGCAGGATCCAAGTCACATCTGAGACCTACACCACAACTCCCGGCAGTGCTGGATCCCTAACGCAGTGATGGAGGCCAAGGACTGAACCCATATGCTCATGGATACTAGTTGGACTCACTACCACTGAGCCACAACGGGAACTCCTAAAATGATTTTTATTTTTTATTTATTTATTGACTGCCATACGGAATTCCCAGGCCAGGGAGCAGATCTGAGCCCCATTGTCAGCCGACACTGCTGCTGCAATAACACAGGATCCTTAACCACTGCGCTGGACTGGGGAGCAAGACCCGCATCCCCTGTGCTCCAGAGACACCACCCATCCTGTTGTGCCGCAGCAGGAGCTCCTTTAGTGGCATTTTAGATTTATAGAAAAATTGAAAAGCAAATCTGGAGGTCCCACATCCTTGCCTCCCTGTTTCCCCCGCCACAGAATGTCACTGTCACCTAGTATTAACATCTTGCGTGGGCAGCGGTATAGTTGTTGCAACTGATGAGCCGATATTGATGCATTGTTATTAACAGAGTCCATAGGTTACGTTACGTCTCACCCTCGGTGTTGCACGTTCTCTGGGCTGTGCCGCGGGCATGATGTCACATATCCATCGGGACAGTGCTGCATAAAGAGGAATGACATTCCTCATTTTTCATTGTCCTCAAAATCCTCTGTGCGCCCCTCTCCGTCCCCCACCCCACCCCCCGGCGCCTGCTCATCTTTCTGTCTGCGCAGCCTTTTCCAGCATATTAGACCATTGCACTCGCCCAGTGTGTGACCTTTTCAGACTGGCTTTTGTCACTTGATAAAAATACCCTTTTTTCTCTCTTCTATAAGATGTGTCTGCTGCTGTGGTACTTCTCAGTCGTTCTGCTCATAGGAAGCTCTTTCTCCATGATCTGCACTTTTTCTTGGCCCAGTTTGGTTTTTACTTTTTTGTTTGTTTGGTTGGTTGGTTGGTTGGTTGGTTTTTTTAGGGCCACACCCACGGCATACGGAGGGTCCCAGGCTAGGGGTCCAATTGGAGCTGCAGCTCCTGGCCTGCAGCACAGCCACAGCAACGCCAGATCTGAGCCGCATCTGCGACCTACACCACAGCTCATGGCAACGCCAGATCCTTAACCCACTGAGCAAGGCCGGGGATCAAACCTGTGTCCTCATGGATACTAGTCGTGTTCATTAACTGCTGAGCCACAACGGAAACTCTGGTTTTTGCCTTTTTTCTCAGCGCTCTTTTCACCTAAGATGAACAGCCTTCCTGGGGGCCTCCCATCTGAGGCGTGGGCTCTGCCATGGGCTCTGGGGACAGCGGCAGACACCTGCCGGCTGAGTTCCCGCCCCCCTGGGGACCACCCTGAGTTCTCCTGTATCCCAGCCCTTGCTGTGTCCCCTAGGAGGGGGGCATATGAGAGCCATGCCTTCCTCTCCCTCACCCACACCTAAGACCTCCTCAAAACAGACCTGACCCCCGTCCCGGGGCAGCTCCTGCTCCTCAGTCTAGAGGAGCATCCAGGCAGCCTCCTGGCTGTGCTGGTGTTTCGGTTTGTGCCAGTCCACATGCATGTATAGCGTGGAGTTTTGTGCGCAGCAAAATGAAAATAGGTGGAGGAGCTCAGAGACTCTGGCAGCCTTTTGGAGAATTTCTTTTCTATTGTGGTGCTCATTGGTTTTAAAGAAGTTTTAGGAGTTCCTGTTGCAGTTCAGTGGATTAAAGGCCGATGTGGTCTCGTGGAGGTCACAGGTTCAATCCCTCGCCTCCTCCAGTGGGTTAAGGATGCAGTGTTGCCACAAGCTGTGGCATAGGTCACAGATGTGCCTTGGATCAGATCCCTGGCCCGGGAACTCCATATGCTGCAGGGAGGCCAAAAGGAAAAGAAAAAAAGAATTTTTAGAAAGGGTGGCGGGGAGCATCAGAAGGTTCTAGAGACGTGGAAGCCTAGGTGGGCTCTTCTGTCCAAAACACTTCCGGTGACGGCCAGCCTGCAGCATCTTTCCCTCACATGCTGCACCTGAGTGTTGACCTCAAACTCAGGGGCTCGCTTGGCACAGATGGCGCCAGTGCCCTTCAGCTGCCCCCGGACCCTCTACACAGGACCCAGGGAGCAGGGCCGGGGGCTCCAGCGCCCGCCTACACGTCAGAGGCACCCAGACGCTGATCTCTAGCCCAGGCTGTGAACCTCCTCCTGGAATCATCTGCCCAGATGCCCAAAGGCATTGCAGAATGCCCACAAGCCAAAGAGGCCATGTCTTTCATCATGACCCTTCACTCCTGGGCCCTGACCCCCCAGCCCCACCTCCTGCCCCCTCTCCTCCCTGAAGTCCAGCCACTTCACTCCGCCCGGCTCTCAGTGCTCTCCGGGGTGACTCACCCCACGGCCTCCTATCCATCAGTCCCCCGCCACAGCCCCCGAGCCATCATTTATCCTCTCCAACAGGCCCCAAACCTTCCTGGCCTCTCTGGTTTCGAGAACACTGTCCACACTCTAAACCGGACCAAGAAAGCTTCCCTAGATGATCTTTCTAGATCCCGCCCCGCCCCCCATCCTTCACCTTCTGCTCTGCACTCCAACGACCTTGAACCTGCCTCTCCGGGCACTCAGGGCCTTGCAAGACCCCTGCCCTGGTGGGGCGCATGCCTTGGTTCATTTGCTCGTCAACGCATTTGGGCAGCAACCTTCTATGGGCACCTACTGTGTATGGTGGATGGAGTGACAGGATAGGTCAAGGTCAACCAGGGGACTGCACCTGTGAAAACATGGCTTAGAGCTGCACACACACACGAGGGCGGCTAGAACTGCCGGAATCCAAGGAAACTCTGGCCTGTCCTGCTTGCACTGCGGCGCTACAGTTGGGCAAGCTGCGAGCATTAGGGGCGGCTGGTGAAGGGTGCATAGGACCCCCCCATGTGTCTGTCTACACCGCCACCTGTTAAAGGAAAGATCATCCTTTAAGTGCTTGTTAACGAGGATGGAGCAGACTTTATTCAGGACCATTGCAATAGGCGTGGGGACACTGGGCTTTCACGGTGGGCGAGAGAGAGGGGAGTCCACGCCCAGGGCAGCAGGGACGGGGGATCAACAGCCAGGGAGGGGGCGGGGCTCAGAGGATGGAAAGTGACTGAGGGGGCATCAGGGGTGAGGGGGATTCTGACAGGGTCCTTTGGCCGAGGACCAGTGGGGTGGTCAGACATGACCTGGGGGTTCTGGCGGAACCGACTAGTGGGGGTCTCTTTAGAACCGGATGGCACAGGAGTGCATAGACAGGCCTGGGAGAAGGTTCTGGAGCCTGATGACAGTCTGCTTAAGCAAAGGCTCATGGTCAGATCCCAAGAGAGAAGGACTGCGTCTCATTCCCACCCGCTCGCTGGGATCCAACAGAGCATGGCAGGTGCTCTGTTATCATATGAGTGAAGCAGGGGAGTTCAATGGCAATACATATTTTTAACAATATGGAATTTATGGAGTGGCCCTGGCCTGTATGTCATTCTTTGACATTTAGGAGAAAACCCCACGCCCCCTGAAGGAGCTCCTGTTCTTTTATTTCCCCTCAGTTTTGCCAGCCTCGTTTTTAAAAAGAACGTTACACCTCTGATGTTATATATTTTATGACCCCTGAGTGTTTGGAGCAGTGCTTTCATAGAGCTTTTTATTTCATCCCGAGAATTTAAATAGTGAAATATTAAAAACGTGAAATTAAGTACAGCACACAGTTCTGTGCCTCGTAGTGGCTGTTAGTGGAGGGGAATCTGAAAATTATGTGTGGCTGGTCACTTTGCTGTACAATTGAAGCTGGCACAGTGTGGTGGATTGACTATACTTCAATTTTTAAAATTCTCTTTTTGTGTCTTTTTTTTTTTTTTAAGGGCTGCACCCATGGCATATGGAGGTTCCCAAGCTACGGGTTGAATCAGCTATAACCTCCAGCTACACCACAGCAACGTGGGACCCAAGCCGCATCTGCACCCTATACCACAGCTCACAGCAATGGCGGATCTTTAACCCACTGAGTGGGGCCAGGGATTGAACCTGCATCTTCTTGGATACTAGTCAGATTTGTTTCCACTGAGCCACGATGAGAGCTCCCAAATTTAAAAATTCTTGTAGTAATTTAAAAAAAAAAAAAAAAAACATGAAATGAGTTCCCACTGTGGTGCCAGGGGTAAATGATACAGCTTGTCTCTGTGGCGGTGCAGTGGGATCAGGTGATGTTGCAGATGTGGCTCGGATTCAATCCCAAGAACTTCCATAAGCCCAGATTGTGGACAGAAAAGGGAGAAAAAAAATCAAAAAACAAAAAACCATGAAAGTAGGGAGTTTCCATCGTGGCTCAGTGTTTAATGAATCTGACCAGTATCCATGAGGCTGCAGGTTCGATCCCTGGCCTCACTCAGTGGGTTAAGGATCTAGCATTGCCGTGAGCTGTGGTGTAGGTCACAGATGCGGCTCAGATCTGTCGAGGCTGTGGCTGTGGCTGTGGCTGGCAGCTGTAGCTCTGATCAGACCCCTAGCCTGGGAACTTCCATGTGCCGCGGGTGCAGCCCTAAAAAGCAAAAAAAGCAAAACACAAAAAAACATGAAAGTAAATCAGCGAGATAAAAGAATGAAAGTGAGCTCTTCACTTCTGAGAGGCAGACCGGATGGACCACATGGTTGAGCAGGACTCTGCCCCCCCCGCCCCATCTTTCACCCCCCAGCAACTGGCAGCTCACCTGTGGAAGCACAGCGAGGCTCTGGAGGCGCTGGAGACCAGCATCAGGGGCTCCCGGCGGCTGGAGAGCTTGTGCCGGGACTTCGAGCTGCAGAAGGTGTGCTACCTGCCGCTCAACACCTTCCTCCTGCGCCCGCTGCACCGACTCATGCACTACAAGCAGGTCCTGGAGCGGCTGTGCAAGCACCACCCGCCCAGCCACGCGGACTTCAGGGACTGCCGAGGTGAGTGCGGGCTCGCGGGGACACTGTGGCCCCAGGGTTCATGGTCATGGGAGGCAGACAGGCTTTTTAGGACCTGGTCCAACATTTTCTTTTCCGTTCCCCTGCCTGCATTTTCTCCTTCCATCCTGGAGAATAGCGCAGAGAACCCCGGAGACGCTCCACTTAGCATCAGCCCCTTCCAGAGAGCTTTCCTCTCCCTTCGCAGTGGGACCTCACCACGTCTCCCTTGGGTGGGCCCCAGAAAACGGCACACGATAAACATTGCTGCCCATCGCTGCTCGGTATTCACAAGCTCACCCCATAAGCACTTCACCTGTCTTAACGCTTAATCTTCAGGAGAAGCCTACAAGACAGTGGTGAGCACATTTTATGTATAGGGGCTACTGAAACCAGAGAGGTTAAGGAACCTGCCCAGAGTCACACAGCAGGAAAGTAAATGATGGGTAACCTAAACCCAGATCCCAGGTTCTTGACCATCCTACCTACTGTGTCATGATGTTATGACCCCTGGTCCTTCACCCAGCACCGGGGCCAGGTACTCTGCCAGGTAGCTTTCTTGTATTAATACTTTTACTCTTTTTTTTTTTTTTTCACTCTAGGGCCACCCCCATGGCATATGGAGGTTCCCAGGCTAGGGATCGAATTGGAGCTACAGCTGCCGGCCTACACCACAGCCACAGCAATGCCAGATCTGAGCCGCATCTGCAACCTATACCACAGCTCACGGCAATGCTGGATCCTTAACCCACTGAGCAAGGCCAGGGATTGAACCCACAACCTCATGGTTCCTAGTTGGATTCATTTCCGCTGTGTCACAACGGGAACTTCAAGATGAGTTTTTTTATTCCAGACAAGAAACAGGTTCAGAAGGAGCAGAGGACCTGTGAGTGCTGGCACACAACCAGAGCTGGCATTCCAGGCCATTTTCCCCACTGCGCCATAACGTCGTGGTTTTGAGCTCCCGTCCTCTGTCTCGCGTTGTTGGTTAATGTCTGTGCTCCCTGGCCTGGCCTGCAGGCCCCTCGGGGGCCAGACCCTGAGGCCTGTGGCTGGGTCCCCAGCACTCAGAAGCCAGAATGCACCCTCCGTAGGTGGCTCCTGACAGATTACAGGATCTGCACGCCCACTGCTAGGTCAAGGCCTGTGCCTCTTGCCTAAAGTGTTATAAATTTAACCTGAGTTTGTAGAAAGACAATCCTAGATTTGGCCAAGTAGTTAAAACACGGCCAATTCACAGAAGGGGAACAGAAATGGCCCATGGTGTGGTTTTGTGTGGCTTGCTTGCTTGCTTGCTTGATTTATTTATTTGTTTATTTATTTATGTTGCTTTTTTAGGGTCACGCCTACAGCATATGGAAGGTCCCAGGCTAGGGGTTGAATTGGAGCTGCAGCTGCTGGTCTACACCACAGCCACAGCCACAGGGACAGCCTATACCACAGCTCATGGCAACGCCGGATCTTTAACCCACTGAGCGAAGCCAGGGATCAAACCCTCATCCTCAGGGATATTAGTTGAGTTTGTTACCCCTGAGCCATGACGGGAACTGCCAGAGAAAACTCTGTTCTTGACAGTTAAATGGTAAAGGTGTTTGTTACTCGCTAGGCGTGTCGGATGGCATCATGGAAACAGGCCGGGCAGATCAAGAAGTGTTTGAACCCGTATTTCCTGAACATGAGAGAAAGAGCTGAGCGAGGGTCCAAAACACCAGCCCCACACCCAGGGGCCGGGCTGCTGTCCTTTTTCTTCTTAGAGCCTCCACCCGCCCAGCCCCCTAAGCATCCGGTGCCCAGGAGTGGTTTAGTAGGGTGAACCGGCTGGTCGCGTCTGAGGACGGAGCAAGCTCTGGCTCTGTCACTGTGGCTGAGACGAGAAGCCAGGAAGCCTTTCATTGGCATCCCCCGGGAGAAAGCAAGAAAGAGGAAGGCTTCCTTGCCCCCGTCGAGGTGCCCGCAGTGTCCTGAAGAGGGACATGCAGTGGGCACGTGTTTCTTGCTGTCGCTTGTCAAAGGGACCGAAGTCCTCGGTGCCTGTGGATGTGCGGGCCACCCAAACAAACACCAGCTGGGCACTAGCTTCGGTTGCATACTGGATGCCCATGGGTATGGGGCACACGTGCCCACGTTGGGATTTTAGTTTTGCCCTTTTGGTTTTGCCCTTGTTCTGTGCCACCCTCTTGGCGAACACTGTGATGGCTGTAGAAGGCAGAGCTGGGGTGTGCTGGAAAGTTCGTGGCCCAAAGGTGTCACGCTATCCCTGAGACCCTTGGCCCGAAAGATCCCTCCGTTGCCCTAGGTTTGTCTGTGGCTTCTCTGTGCTCCTTCTGCCCTGTGCTTCCCTGGTAACGGGGAGCCGAGAAGAATCTCTGCCCTGGGGACAAAGTTCCAGCACGCTGACTCCCTTCTGGTCTCCTCTTTCTGCCCCCAAGGGATGCTGTCTACAGGAGAGCTGCATAGCCCTGGGCCTCGAAGGGGACAGTTGCCTTTTCAAGATGGTTTGGAGGAAACGAAAGCCAAGCAAATCCAAACATAAAGCCAGTCACCCCGTGTTTACAGTTGAGAAATAGCAGCATTTTCTCGAGAAGGGCGGCTTCTGACGTGGTTCAGTTCCGCACATACATCACCCTGGAGAGCTGAGCTTAAAGATGTGGGCAAAACACCCTGGGCTGCCATTAATGCTGTGGTTTGTGTGTCTCGTTGCTTCCTCAGCTGCTTTGGCAGAGATCACGGAGATGGTGGCACAGCTTCACGGTACGATGATCAAGATGGAGAATTTCCAGAAGCTGCATGAACTCAAGAAAGATTTGATTGGCGTCGACAATCTTGTGATTCCAGGACGGGTAAGCCGCTGCCGTGTTCTCTGTGTGCTTGGGCGTCAAGCCAGAAAGACAACGTTTAAGTGACTTAAATTTGAACCTTCTGAATATGGACGCTCCCAAGTGAAAATATCTTCCTTTGTCAAACGTGGCTTCCTTCCCCCTAAGGGGACAGTTGGGAAAATGCCTTGAACGTGGCAGTGTCCATTCAAAAATTTTGTGTTACAGGGAGAAAAATCAATCAATCCTTCAACCGCACACTCTGCTTTTTCTCCTTTATTGGTTGATATGCTTGCTTCCTTTTTCCCCACCACATTTTGAGAGGACTTGAGATGGTTTATTTTTTTAAAATGTAGGTAAATGAAAATGGAAGAGAAAAAATTATTTTGAAGAATTGAGTAAAATAGTGATAGGAAGCAGAAAAAAAGGTTAATGCATGGAAGTATGTTGTGACTTCCCATGTAAGTAGGAAAATAATTTTTTTTTTTTAGGAAATTATTTCCTAAAGATGCAATTAACATAATGTCATTTTAATTAAGAATTAAAATAATATTTTAGCCAGAACATGATTCTGGGAGAGATGCGAGTTCACTTATCCTATTAACCTTAACCTACCTATTAACCTTAACCTACCTATTAACCTTAACCTACCTACTAACCTTAACCTACCTACCCATGACACGCAAGGTCATTCACAGTGAAGGAGGACCTTGCTACCCAAACATCCTCCCTCCAAGCCAGGGGACATTTAAAAAATACAGGGTAGGGGAGTTCCCTTCATGGCTCAGCGGTTAACGAACTTGACTAGGATCCATGAGAATGTGGGTTCAATCCCTGGCCTTGCCCAGTGGGTTAAGGATCCGGCGTTGCTCTGAGCTGTGGTGTTGGTTGTAGACATGGCTCAGATCCCTCGTGGCTGTGACATAGGCCAGAGGCCACAGGTCAGATTCGACCCCTAGCCTGGGAACTTCCATAGGCCAAGGGTGTGGCTCTAAAAAGAAAAAGAGAAAGAAAAAATACAGGGTAGGAGTTCCCAGTGTGGCTTCGCAGAAATGAACCCAGCTAGTATCCATGAGGATGTGGGTTCAATCCCTGGCCTCCCTTGGTGGGTTAGGGATCTGGCGTTGAGGTGAGCTGTGGTGTAGGTCACAGACACGGTTCTGATCCTGCATTGCTGTGGCTGTGGCGTAGGCTGGCAGCTGTAGCTCCGATTCGACCCCTAGCCTGGGAACTTCCATGTGCTGTGGGTGTGGCCCTAAAAAACAAAAAGCAAACAAAGACAATAGCCTCCCTTTTCCCGCACTCTTCCTAGAAAGCAGTCCATCCCCAGGAATTAAAGATCCCATCAGCGCCACCTCTCCTTCTGCGGGAACGTCCTCGCACGGCTGCCCATCTCCCCCAGACCTCACCCAGGTTTAGGAGGGAATTTTAGCCTCTTTGATCTGCCGCATACCTGCCTTCATCTTCAGACAAGTGTCCTGTGTGTCGGGGGCTTCTAGTTTTAGACATGGAGCTGCCCTGGAAACATGAAATCTGAGAAACTCAGGGGAGATGAGGGAACTTTCCTCGCCTTTTGGTAGTTGGGTATTTGCGTCAGGAAGCCTAATTACAAAGCTGACCGGAGTGCCAGCAGTCCGAGGTGGTCAGAGAGTGATGTGCTCAATGCTGGGTGGAAATTAAAGCTGGGATTTGCTTTAGCTCTGCTGGCGAGGAAGTTCTGCCAGGGCGTCAGCACAGAACAATCCCGCTGAGCCATCCATGCGGAAGCCTTCGTAAAGCCTTGTGGAATCAATGTAATTTTCTCTTTAACTTTGGATGTGGTGCACTATTGAGCATGTTGAGCTACAGAGTAGACCAGAGCATTTGGAGAGAAGTTTTTATTTTGAGGAATAGTTTCCATGGTGCTATGAAAAGAGCAGCCAGCTGAAGTAAGTGGCCTTGGGCTCAATTTCCAGCTCCACCAGAGCTGGGATGGTTCACCTACTAGAATGTTCCTTCCCTTCTGTAACGTGGGGATCACACCTTCTCCATCACACCTCCTACGTAGGTCATATGGATCAAATGAGATGTAATGTGTAAAGCTAACACAGTGAATATGAATGACCTTTCTTTTTCCCACCTACACTTATTTGGAGAGACCAGTATAAGCTATTATGTGAATGAGCGCATAGCACGGTGCTGTAGAAGGCACCAGAATCATTTAGCCAGACATCGGCTCTGCCACCTGATGGACCACGTGATCCGGGCAAGTTCCTTACTCCTTTTGCACCTCCGTTTCCTTATGTGGAGAACGGGGGTGATATTATTGAATGTACAGCCTCGTAGGTGGACCTAATATAAGCCCCCAGCCCATGTCAGGCACACACCACGTGCTAAATAAAGGTCATTATCACTGGTGAAGGTCAAGTGGGAACTGCGGAGCTGGTTACGCACCGCAGACCCGCCTGACCTCCCCCTATTCGGTTCATCAACCTGCTTCATGGCCACTTCCTGTTTCAGGTCAACCCTGAAGGAAGTGGGAAGAAGGATGAGAGTCGCCCAGGGAGGCGAGTTCTAGGGTGGAGTGTCCCACACAGAGATACGAACTGATTATCTTTCATTTTAAATTATTGATGGAGCTCCTATCGTGGCTCAGGGATAATGAACCCAACTAGTATCCATGAGGATGTGGGTTCGATCCCTGGCCTCTCTCAGTGGGTTAAAGATCTGGCATTGCTGTGAGCTATGGTGTAGGTCTCAGACGCAGGTCCAATTTGTTCTTGCTATGCTGTCAGCTCCGACTGACTGCTAGCCTGGAAACTTCCATGTGATGCAGGTGTGGCTAAAATAAAATATTATCGAATATCCTGATGAGTGCAAAGCAGGCTCCCATATATTTCTCTACATGTGGAATTTGAAAAACTGAGATTTAAAGATGAGCAGTTATGTTAGGGTCCCGCTGTGTAATTCCTAACATAGCTTTTAGGCTTAATCCTGGCCCTCCTGCGGGGTCAGCCTGAGGTGGGGTCAGGTCCTTGAAGGCAGGATTTCTCCCTGAGGCAAAAGCGCAGCATACTGGGCCAGAGCCAGGCCCCCCAGCGTGTGTTTCTGTCCTAAGAATGTGCTGATTAAAGGAAGGTCATTATGATCGGAGGGTAGTGGGGGTTTGTTTGGTAAAGACTCAGAGGCCTGGGACTGTGTGAATTTCCTTCCAGAAGGAAGCAGCTTGAGCTTAAGGATATCAGGGACCTTTTCTTTGTCATGGTTTCATGGCTGGTTGGGTTTTTGTCTTTTTAGGGCTATACCCACGGCATGTGGAGGTTCCCAGGCTAGGGGTCGAATCAGAGCTATAGCTGCTGGTCTACACCACAGCCACAGCAAGAAGGGATCTGAGCCGCACCTGTGACGCCGGATCTTTAACCCGCTCAGTGAAGCCAGGCATTGAACCCTCATCCTCGTTGATAACTAGTCTGGTTCTTTGCTGCGCCACCACGGGAACTCCTGTTTCATGGTTTTTAAAACAAAAAAGATCATTCTGGGCAGGAGGCATTTTCTATATCCAGCCCTCAGACATTTTTCTGAGTCCACAGCCTTTCTGGGGATGTCCCATCTCCTCCTCACATCCCCAAGATTTGTTAAGAAAATGTACGTGTAACAATGTTACATGTTCGAGCTGGAACCAGGAGTGACAGCATGTGAGGGTCACCACTCCTCATTCTCTGAGCTCCTCCAACACCGTTTTCAATACCGAACTGTTGCTGTCTGCTTAGTGTCTGTCCCACGGACCAGCAAGTATTTGTTATGGTCACTTGTTGATCTCCGGAATGTGTCCGTTAAATCGCCAGCAGGTGTAGTCTTTGATCGACTTTTCATGAAGGACCGAAGAACAGGCCGCACAGCATCAAAATGAATGGGTTGAATCCCTATTCTTGGCTCGCTGGCCGCCCTGGTCACAGAACCTGTGTGTGGCGGGTGTTGGGGGCTCTATGGCCGGGTCACACGGGCCTCCAGGCCTCAGGGGCTGCAGACAACCTTTTAGTGTATGTCACGGTTTAATGAGTCAGGAAGAGGGCAGGACTTAGCCAGGTGATGCTCCAGCTTCATGTGGCACCGACAAGTCCCAGGTGGGCCAGGCAGGGCTGACACCTGGCAGGGATGGCTGGAGGCTGGGCTCAGTTGGGGCCGAGCAGCAGAGCCCCTAAGAGGCTTCCCCCGGCTGGGTTCCAGGTGGTCTCACTGCTTCTGGGCAGCTCAGGGTTCCCAGAGCTGGGATTCCCAGGGACAGAGCAGAGGCCACGTGTCGTTTTATGACCTAGTTTCGGAGATCACATAGCGTCACTTCCACACCCTATTTGTCAAATCGGTCACCAGTCCACCCACACCCAAGGTAAGGGGTCAGAGACTGGCCTTTATGGGGAGAACGTCAAAGAACTTGTAGCTGTGTCTGAAAAGCGGCTCTGTGGAAACAGAGTTGGGCAGATTCTTAATAATCAGTTAACCGTTGAATTTCCATCTGGCCCAGCAGTTCCACTCCTGGCCACATACCCAGAAGAACTGAAAATAGATGTTCAGGCAAGAAGATGAATGCTCAGAGCAGCACAGTAGCAGAAGGGAAACAACTCAAATGTCCAACAACAGTTGAGAGGATGGGGAGTTCCCGCTGGGGCATGAATCCAGTTAGTATCCACGTTGTATGCAGGTTCCATCCCTGGCCTCGCTCAGTGGGTCGGGGATCCCGTGTTGCCGTGAGCTGTGGTGTGTAGGTCACCAGCACACCTCGGATCCCAAGTTGCTTTGGCTGTGGTGTAGACCGGAAGCTGCAGCTCTGGTTCAACCCGTAGCCTGGGAACTTCCATATGCTGAGGGTGCAGCCCTAAAAAGCAAAAGAAACACAAAAAAACCCCAAAAAACCAAACAACAAAACCGTTGAGGGGATAAACAAAATGTAGTCGATCCATCCAGTGGAAGACGCAGCCCCAGGCGGTACCGGAGTCCTGGCACTCGCCACAACACAGACGAACCTTGAAAACATCCTGCTAAGCCAGTCACAGAAGGCCACATGTGGCATGTTTGAGGTATAGGAAATATCCAGAATAGGCAAATCCATAGACACCGAAAATAGACTGGGTGCCAGGGGTTGAGGAAGTGGGGAATGAGGAGTGACTGCTTCATGGGCATGGGGTTTCCTTTTTGGTGATGGAAAGTTCTAGACCTAGATGGGAGCGATGAATGCACACCGTGAACACACTAAAGGTCATGCAGGGTAAGTTTTGTGTGTATTTTACCACAGTTTCTTAAAATGAGAATTTCATGGGGTTGGTTTTTTTGTTTTGTTTTGTTTTTTGTGAAAGTGCCCCGAATGGTCCAGGGAAGAGTTTCGATTCAGGAGGAAGAGTTTCTGAAACGCATTAGCTTCTGGCTCTCTCATCCTAGAACACAGGTGTTAGTTTTCGAGAACCAGATTTTTTTTTTAATATACTGATTTTTTTTTCATTATAGTTGGTTTGCAGTGTTTTGTCAATTTCCTACTGTACAGCAAGGTGACCCAGTTACACATACATGTACACATTCTATTTTCTCCCATTATCATGCTCCATCATAAGTGACCAGACATAGTTCCCAGTGCTACACAGCAGGAGCTCATTGCTAATCCATTCCAAAGGCAGAAGTCTGCCTCTGTTAACCCCAAGCACCCCAACCATCCCACTCCGCGCCCTCCCCCTCACAACCACAAGTCTATACTCCAAGTCCATGATTTTCTTTTCTGTGGAAAGGTTCATTTGTGCTGTATATTAAATTCTAGATATAAGTGATACAATGTGGTATTTATCTTTCTCTGACTTACTTCACTCAGGATGAGAGTCTCTAGTTCCTCCATGTTGCTGCAAATGCCATTATGTTGTTCTTTTTATGGCTGAGTAGTATTCCATTGTGTATATATATATATACACACCACATCTTCCTAATCTAGTCATCTGTGGATGGACATTTGGGTTGTTTCCATGTCTTGGCTCTTGTGAATAGTGCTGCAATGAACATGCATGTGCATGTATCTTTTTCAAGGAAAGTTTTGTCCAGATGTATGCCCAAGAGTAGTCGCTGGGTCATGTGGTAGTTCTATGCATAGATTTCTAAGGTACCTCCATACTGTTTTCCATAGTGGCTGTTCCAGCTTATATTCCCACAGACAGTGGAGGAGGGTTCCCTTTTCTCCGCACCCCCTCCAGCATTTGTTATTTGTGGACTTATTAATGACAGCCATTCTGACTGGTGCGAGGTGGTTCCTTGTGGTAATTTTGATTTACATTTCTCTAATAATCAGTGACGCTGAGCATTTTTTCATGTGCTTGTTGGCCATCTGTATCTTCTTTGGAGGAAGAAGGCCTTTTGCCCATTTTTCATTGTTGGCTTTTTTGCTGTTGAGTCAGATTTTTTAAAAATCTTTTTAGGGCCATACCCACAGCACATAGAAGTTCCTAGGCTAGGGATCTCATCGGAACTATATCTGCAGACCTACCTATGCCAAGCCACAGCAACGCTGGATCTGAGCCACATCCGTGACCTACACCACGGCTCAAAGCAACACCAGATCCTTAAACCACTGAGCTAGGCCAGGGATTGAACCCACATCCTCATGGATACTAGTTGGGTTCTGTACCACTGAGACAGGATGGGAGCTCCGAGAACCAGATTTTAAGTCGTGGAGAAAAGTCCTCGACTTAAAGTCCTCTATTTACAGTTCTTTCGTAAGGCGGATCTGTCTTCCTGGTCCCCTGTTGCCACTTTGTAGCCATCTGATGTCCTTGTCACCTCCTCGCAGCCAGAAGCCCACAGGGCCTGGGGGTTAAGTGCACAGTCACAGGCCCAGGTGGGAGCCAGCCCTGCAGCCCAGGCCAGTGTACCTCTGACCACCAGCTTCTGCTCTGGTGGTGGAGCCAAAGGTAGACCTACCTTGCAGGTTGCTTGGGGAGAGGAGCTTAGAGACGGCAAAGCACAGCCCTCAGTAGGAGCTACCATCGCTATGATTTGTGGCGGGAAGGGGCCCACCGTGTGCGGGAGCATCTCCCATGGAGCTGAGTCTCCGTGTTGACTCAGGTTTGCAGGCCCCCGCCAGCTCACGGGTCTGTTTTCTCCGCAGGAATTCATCCGCCTGGGCAGCCTCAGCAAACTCTCGGGGAAGGGGCTCCAGCAACGCATGTTCTTCCTGGTAAATGATGAGAGCTGTTTGTCCTCGTGGTGATCGGTGACTGGTGGGCCATGGAACTAGCAAGGGTCACCCCAAAAGGGGTACCTGGCAGCAGGTGGAGCAGCCAGAGCTGCATAGACTTGTGGCTGAGATCCACGAATTGCGCAGGAATCGGAAAACGTAGTGTCTGCCCTTGTAGGTTTCAAAGTGCGGCTCATTCATCTCAGCTGCACTTGTCCTTGTTCCTCTAGTTCAACGACGTGTTGCTGTACACGAGCAGGGGACTGACAGCCTCGAATCAGTTTAAAGTCCACGGGCAGCTCCCGCTCTATGGCATGACGGTGAGTATGCGCGGTGGGCACCGCGGCGGGTTCCACCTCTGGGCTGCTTGCCGAGGGTGCGGGAGCCAGTGGCAGCACAGGAGGAAGGAAAGGAAGGACTTGACCTGTGAGAGCATCCCGGGCACCAGGATAAACCCGGGCCTTGTTAGGGCTCCCCTAGAAGGGCTCTGGGACATCACCCCTTCTCTTGTACGAAGGATGCACGGCTATGTTCCTTCTAGAACAAAAAGGGGCAAGCTGCCGTGGCGGTGGGGTGAACGCACCTCTCGCTGCCTCGCGCCTGGCTCCCTGCACGTGGAGGGAGGGCCACCCTCACCACCCACGTGGAGTAAAGACCAGGCACCGGCCTGTCCTCCCAAGACGTCCTGTCCAGGGGGCGTGTCCCCGTGTTCTGTGACCCCCGGGGCGGGCGGAGACAGACGGGGCGTCGCTGTGCACAGGCTCATTCCGCTGGCTGGTCCGCACCCTCTGACCCGCGGTCGGGTAACGGGAAGCGTGCGGCTCTGCTGGAAACATCGCTTCTGCTGAGCCGTAGCCGGTTAGGTGAATGTTTGCCAACGCGCGGAAGGTCTTGCTGCCGGCTGGGCAGTAACATTAAGAACACTCGCCCCACAGATGGAGGAAAGCGAAGACGAGTGGGGGGTGCCCCACTGCCTCACCCTGCGGGGCCAGCGCCAGTCCATCATCGTGGCCGCCAGGTAACTCTGAAGCCTGACTTCTCACCTCCTTCCGCGCCTTACCCGCTGTGGCCTGAAAACCTGACGTCCGTCTCTTTTAGTTCTCGCTCCGAGATGGAAAAGTGGGTGGAGGACATACAGATGGCCATTGACTTGGCCGAGAAAAGCAGCGACCCTGCCCCTGAGTTCCTGGCCAGCAGCCCCCCTGACAACAGTAAGTGCAGCCCCAGGCCCAGGGCCTCCAGGGATTCGCGGGGGGGGGGGGGGGGGGGGGATCCCTGGCCGTCGGAGACATCCTGTTGCATCGATGGTCATCTTATGCCTGTGCTCGCATATCCACCGTTCACGTTTGTGTTTTAAGCTAAAAATCAAGGAACTTATTTTTTTTTTAGTGGATATCTGTAATTTTTATTATGTATATTTAAAATACAAGGATCTTAAGCCATCATAAAACTAATTACAGTCCACTTCTTACATATTATTTTAAAATATTCTAATGCCATCTTTTATTATCCTTACTTACATGCTTCATTCTTATTGTGTAATATAGTCAATATTTGAAGGAACTTTTTTTAACTTCAGAGATTCTATCTTTTGTCTTTTTTAGGGCTGCCTCCATGGCATATGGAGGTTCCCAGGCTAGGGGTTGAATGGCAGGTGTAGCAGCTGGCCTTCACCACAACTACAGCAACGCCAAATCCGAGCTGCTCTGCGACCTACACCACAGCTCATGGCAACGCCAGATCCTTAACCTACTGAGCAAGGCCAGGGATCGAACCTGTGTCCTCATGGATGCTAGTCAGATTCTTTTCCACTGAGCCATGATGGAAACTCCTTATTTTCATTTTTTTTTAACTTTTTGCTTTTTAGGGCCAAACCTGTGGCATATTAAAGTTCCCAGGCTAGGGGTCACATCAGAGCCGCAGCAACTGCTGGTCTACACCACAGCCACAGCAGTTCGGGATCCTACACACAGCTGACCCACTGAGCGAGGCCAGGGATCAAACCCTCATCCTCGTGGACACTAGTCAGATTCATTTTTGCTGCACCACAATGGGAACTCCCTGAAGGACCTTTTTTTTTTTAAATAAAAGTTTATTTTTAAAAAACCTTAAAATGGTATCAGAGAGCAGGGCAAAATCTTCTGGGCCGGCCCTGTCAGTTATCAGGTTCTAGGGGTGGAAAACTTGTAGGGGTCTCCCCAGCGGAAGGGCTGGTGGGCCGCCCCAGGCATGAGGCCCTGGTCCCCGCCTCGCGGCTGGTGTGATGTCCTGCTCAGTGGGTGCCTGGGGGCCCCCCAACCCGCCCGTCCATCTGCCCCTGGGAGGGGGCAGGAAGGGGGTCCTCCTGGCGAGCAGTGATGAAGCGCTGCCTCTTGCCACACCCAGAGTCCCCAGAGGAGGCCGCGGTCGACCAGGAGTCAGAGGACGACCTCAGCGCCTCACGCACCTCGCTGGAGCGCCAGGCCCCGCACCGCGGCAACACCATGGTGCACGTGTGCTGGCACCGCAACACCAGCGTCTCGATGGTGGACTTCAGCGTGGCGGTCGAGGTAGGGCGGGCCCGCGGGGGTGGGGCTGGGGCACCGGGCTTATGAGCATGCGCGTGCCCTGCCACACCAGCAGGTGCACTGGCCGTGGCCTCTGCCACTCCCCAGGCCGCCTGCACAGTCATCGTTTTCAGGGCCACCTCCTTCAGTGTCCTCTTCTCTCACGGAGTTTGCCGTGGGGCAGGCTGTCTAAGCGTTAATCTGTGTGGCTGCGCCAAGAGGTCTGGATGGACTGTCCAGGCGCCGTGCTCGCTGCGCCCTAGAGCAGCCCCTGGGCTCGGGTGTGAGGAGGTGTAAAGGGAGCTGGTGCCAGCCAGGGCCAGTGCAGGTGTCGTTCATGCAGAACTTGCGAGAGCCTGGCTGTGATGATGGGGCTCTCCTGATACTGTGACTATAGGCTTTCCAGAACCCTCCAAACCCCATTCTCTAAGCATCTGCTGGCCTAGGTCCACAATCTCTTCCCTTTCAGAAAAGCCCAAGCCCCCAAATCTAATACGGTGAAGTTCTCTTTATAGCCCATTGGTAGTAGAACCTGACCTGACCAGTCGGGAGGCTGTTTTTCGGTTTTGTGCAGATGTCCTATTTTACTGCACGGTCTTGTGTTTGATTGTAGGCTGCAGCCTCAGACCCCACTGCCTGGGGTGCTGTAGAGACACTGGGTCATCTTTCTAAAACCTGACAAGTCAATGAATTCCTATACGCCTGGCCCCAAAAATGTCACATAAGAAATTGTGAGCCAAGAGAAGTGGTTTGTTTGCGTTTTGAACCAACAGTGCTGGGAGTATGCCAGACATTTCTTGATGGGTAGTTTCTAGGGATTCTGAGATTGTGCTTTGGAAGTGACCTTCACAGACCCATGGAACTCCCTGTGTTGAGTTTCCCCACTACAGAGTTTGTCCAAAAAGCCCCGATTCCTTCTCCAAACCGCCTCATCCTCCGGCGGGGCTGTGTCCTCACCCTGTGGGGCTCCCCTGCTGTGCCTGGCTTTGGGTGGGCTGGGCAGACAGCAAGCCTTCTGTCTCCTCCATCCCCCCACGGGGAGGGAAGCATTCTCTTCCTGAGGGCTGGGTGTACTGAGCAATGCCCCCTTCACACTTGCACTGCACCTGTTGGCAAAGCCTGCCAACGGAAGGTTTCTTCCAAGGAACAGGGATCTTTCCAGCAAAGAGGGAGCAGGGAAGAAGACCCAGGGACCATCTGGTGGAGAAAAATACCTAATTGGACCTATTCTGTCCAGTGAGGTGGGGAGGGCAGCGCCGTGCAGGAGAAATCCCCTCGGCCTCACTTGATGCTGACCTTCGCCATAGGAGTCAGGGTTGTCAAGGTGTGGGAGTTTGGTGGGCTTGAAACTTCCTCCTAAATCCCAGGAGGCGTGCAGGCCATCCAAGAATGTGGCCCAGACACAGCTCCTCCAGCCAGCTCTCTCTTGGGTGACAGTCCCATACCTGCGTGGTCAGCAGAGGGACAGAGCCAGGCTGGCATACTGTGGCCCACAGCCAAATCCTTCCAGCCCCCTGGTTGGTTTCAGCCCATCAACTAAATGGGGTTTTGCACCTTTGAGTGGTTACTACAAATCTCTGATTCTACCCCTTGACCCCCAAAGCCTAAAATCCTTACTTTCTCTGTGGCCCTTAGAGAAAAAGGGTCCTGAGAGCTGTAGTGCGTGTGTGCACGCGAGTGGGTGCTGCGGCTGGCGTGGTTTTATGGTGACAGTGATGTGGCTTAAGTGCTAGCGGAACTGGTTCTCCTATTGCTGTGTCTGTGTCCCTCCCTAGTGAGATCCCCCTTCCCAAGGCACGTGGCTGCAGTCTGGTGTCCTCTCATGGGTGCCAGGGCATCCTCGCAGGGCCCCGGTCCCACCGGCTGCCACCAGGGATGGGGTGGGAGAGCAGCTTCTTCCTTTGGGAGGTGCTTTCTCACTGCCCCACCCCACCCCACCCTGTACCCGATCGCTTGATTCTGTCTCCTTTGGGATTCGTGCAGGTAGAAGGGAGTGACGGGGATGTTTGCGGGCAGCGTGGCACTGAGCTGACCTGCACAGAACGTGTGGGCAAGCCAGGGGACCTGAGGGCACAGTCGACGTGCGGGTACTGATGCTGTGGTGGCCAGTGTGAAGCCTCGCCTGGGGTTTGGAGGTGAAGGGACCAAAGCGATGCTTGAAGACGGGCATTGGGAGGGGTATGGACTGGGGGAGAGGTGGGTGTTACCCGTCTGAACACAGGTGAGGAGCGGGGGGGGGGGGGGGGGGGGGAGCCGCAGCGAGCGGCAGGACTCAGAGTGAGGACTCCCCCTCCCCGTGGCTGCTGTATCCCGTCACCTCAAGAACCAGTCAGCCCCAGACTCCAGGACCAAGGTGTCTGTCCACAGGGTGGCTCCTTCTGGAGGCCCTGAAGGAGGATGTGTTCTGGGCTCTGTCTGGCGTCTGGTGGGTGCCAGCCACCCTCGGGGTTCTCGTGGCGGCCTCCCTGGGTATCTCGGTGCTCTAATGCCCTTCCCAGGAGTTAAGTCATTGAGATAGGACCCGCCTTGCTCCAGAATGGCCTTCCCTTGACTTGATCTGCAGAGCCCCTGTTTCTGAAGGAGGTCACCTTCACAGGTACTGGGACTTTGGACTTGAACGTATCTTCTGGGGAGGACACAATGCAGTCGCGACAGAGCCAAGAAGAGGGGAGAGCGGAGGCTGTGAGTCTGGAAGAGGAGGCTGTGGGGAAGGCCAGGATGTGGGCACATGGGCTGGGCCGGGGTCTGACCATGACCTCTCCCTAAAGGTAGCAGGTGAGGATGGCCCAGGTCTAGACAGCGCCGAGGGTCAGCCCTAGAGATGAAAGGTTCAGGCTCGGGAGAGCAGTGACAGAAAGGGGTGCAGAACTTAGGGGGCATGGGACCCGAGCAGGAGACTGAAACGTGTCCGGGAGTGAAGCCACGGAGAACAAGAGTTTCCGTGGGGTTGGCAGCTTCAGAGGCCGCCAGCAAGATGGGGAGCAGAGAAGAGACCAGCGGCTACAGTCGCTAAAAAGCATGCAGTCTATGAGGATGGCCAGGCCACAAGGACTTACTCCGAGTTTGTTCCCTGGCGTGTTCCAGAAGGACTCAAGGTGGCCCGCAGAAGTAAGGCGTGTCCCCATGAGCCTGCCTTGGCAAATCATTCACTTTAAACCTGGTTCATCCGTCAAGTGTGTGAACCACACTGTGAGCCTGGCTCTTGCTCCAAAACAGCTAAGGAAACGCAACTAGGAGAAAGGGGTTTTGGGCTCCAGCTGGAGGAAGGGGGGGATGCGGTCGAAACATAGGAACTGGAAGGAAAGGAAAAGGCGCCACTCTCCTCCATGGCGTGACTCGTACGTCATCGTGTGTGCTGTTGCAGAAGCATCCAACTGCAACTCTGGCTGCCACGCTCACCTGCTGCAACTCCGAGAACCCGTTTCCTCACGCTTTTCTGCCAGGGGTGAGTGGCAGCCAGACGGGGTGGTGGCACTGTCTGCAGTGTCACTGCCTCCATCCACAGGGACCACTGTCTCCCTGTGAGACCGTGAGCAGCTCGGGGCCATTTAAACTCTTTGCATCTCACCTCCCGGCCCAGGGGCCTTATTTAAGAATGCTTATCGGGTTAGATACAGATTACTAGGAAAGTCCCGAAGGAGTTAAAATAAAGCAGGCCCAGGCATATTTATAAACTTTATTGTGGCGAGTTTGCCCGTTTAACCATGTTGAAGGGAACCGTTTAGTAGCCATGATTCTGTTTCGCAAGCCTGTGTGGCCCGCCCCGTCCACTTCTCTCTTCTGAGTCCTCCTGGTCATGAGCCACCGGCTGGCCAGGGACGTGGATGAGCCTTCTCAGTGTCTTTTGAGAGGCGACGCGGAGGACACACGTGCCCTCCTTGTGGTGTCCCCCCTCGGGGGCCCCGGAGCCTCGGGGCTGCTCTGTGCCAGCAGCTCCTGCTAGGGTTCTGGGGTTGACCCCGGACACCCGGGAAAGCCTGTTTCGACGGGCCTTTCCTGCTGGATGGAGGGACACGGCGCTGAAGCCAGCCTGCTGGCCAGGGCCACCAGGGGGCGGGCAGGGCCTTCCCACGGAGGCCGGGATAACAGGCACCCGCTGGGGCTCCCACAGACAGATCCCCCTGCTGCCGCCGGAATCCAGGTGGCAGGAGGGCCCAGCTGCTCCGAAAGCGGGGTGCAAGGGTGCTTGCTGGCCTCTTCCGGCCCCCCGGCATTCCCGGCCAGGCCAGCCTCGGGATTCCTTGCCTTGGAGACTCGTCAGTCCAGGCCGCCTCTGTGTCCCAGGCTCTTCCTTCCGCTTTGTTGTGAGGACATGCGTCACGGGGGCTCACAGGCCTCCCTCCCACCAGCGCGGTCTCGCTCAGTGATACATGGGATGACCTGACCTCCAGAAATAGTCACATTCTGAGGTACTAGGGGATCCAGACTTCAAGCTCTGTGTGGGGGAACCGAATTCAACCCCGAACAGGTGACAGAGTTAAATCAGGCGGGCACAGTCCACCTGCCCAGCGTTCCCCCGCTAGCAGGGGTCCTTAGGAGCCCCGTCCGGTGGGCACAGGGCAGGCAGGGCCTGTCTAGCAACGACACCGAGAGCCCCCCGCGACAGCAGGACTGAACTGGTCCTTTGGTGGAACCAGGGGTGCCGGGTGCCCCCACTTGTGCTCCTAACAGGCCTACTTGTCTTGTCTTGCAGAATCAGCTGTCTGGGAACCTGCTGCGGAAATTCAAAAACAGCAACGGGTGGCAAAAGCTGTGGGTGGTGTTCACCAACTTCTGCCTGTTCTTCTACAAATCCCCCCAGGTGCGTGCCTGGGGTCGGTGGGGACCTGCACCCCGGACCCTCCCTCCCTGGGGGCACCACAGCCATCGCCTCCCAGTGAAGGCTGACATCATCCACCTGCCCCAGGGCTGTTTCCACCTGGAAAGGGCCATTGTTCTGCGGCTCGACAAGGGAGGGGGATGATTTCACTGGCTGCGGAGGTGCTGTGGTCCAGCGGATGCTTCCAGGCTGGGGCCTAGGGCAAGCCCAGCTGCGGTGGCTGCCTCTCCAGAGCCACCTCTGTGTCCCTTCCAGGACAATCACCCCCTGGCCAGCCTGCCTCTACTCGGGTACTCGCTCACCGTCCCCTCGGAGGCCGAGGACATCCACAAGGACTACGTGTTCAAGCTGCATTTCAAGTCCCACGTGTATTACTTCAGGGCCGAGAGCGAATACACGTTTGAAAGGTAAATGTTCCCCTGCCCAGGGCGCCTGCGGAGGAAGGATGCCCTTCCGGGCATTGGCGTTGGTTACTCCGCAACCACTAGAATGTATAAAGAACTCCCGCCAAGCAGGATCGGTCTCACCCTGGGTCCATGGTTCTCAAACGGGGTTCCTCCGGAGCAACCTGGAGGCACCCTTCACCCTGCCTTCATTCACTTGGGTGCTAGGCGTTCACCGTTCACTTAAGGTCTCTTCCATAAAGCGTCAGATTATAAACCAGCGTTCGGTCACACGGTGGCTTTGTAAGTAACGAATGCCAGGGGTCACGCAGCTCTTACAAGAAAACGTCCGTGTAGATACAGGTGTATACAGCGTGGCCCCCGACAGCGGTTGCACTTTCTCGTCTTAGGTGGATGGAGGTGATCCGAAGTGCCACCAGCTCGGCCTCCCGCGCTCATGTGCTGAGCCACAAAGAATCGCACGTGTACTGATGGCAGCACACACCTGTTGATGGGTTTCAGCAGTGGCGACTTTCCCGAAGGCACTTCCTTTCTTCTGTATTCATGAAGCCTAGTAAACTTAACACCTGTCTAGAAAACCAACCAACCAACAACCCATGGCTGCGCAGCAACTCTCATCTGTCTCCACAGAACTGTTTTTAATCTTGTCTTTTCAGCTAATTTCTCACCTGAACAGGACCGCGCCCCCACCGGTGCGGGTCGCGCTCTTGGTGGGCCGTCCTCGGCTTGTGCCAGTATTAAAACACTGTCATTAACATAGTGCCAAATGACATTCTTTTCCTCCACGACTGCACCTTCAGAGCAGTAGACACATCCGTTCAACCAAAAGACAGGGCAAGTGCTCTTCTTTTTCGATAAACTTTTATGATTTTGATTTCTAGGCTGCTGCATTTTACAAAACGGATTTTCCAGTGTTTGTGATACACGTGGCACAGTCTTAAGCAAATGAGATCACTTTCCGATTTTTTTCAATCTTTCTACTTTTATAATGATAGGACCTTAGTAGGATTTACTTCTTTGATTAACAAGCAAATTTGCAACATACCGTGTTCCACTCGGGGCTTCGCGCTCCAGTGAAACGCTGGTTCCAAGCCCTCCTTCTTGGTGCAAGGTGACCAAATTGTGTAAGTGATGACTCTTTACAAAACTGTAGCGGGTTGTTTTCTGTTCCGAGAAGCAGCAGCAGTCCGGTGCCTGCTGGACTGTTGGTGTACGGAGTGCTGGAGACGATGGGAGGGGTGTCAGCTGTGGTGTTTTGCTGTTTCACAAGCATGAGAACCTGTATGTCCGTAACCAGGGCCATTTGTGGTGTGGCGTCGTGGAGCGTGTCGTGAGCTTCCGTGGGTGCAGGAGCTCTGAGTGGTGGTGCGTAGTTGTCCGGCTCCCATGATCATCCCTGTAACCTACTGCACACTCAGTAGTAGTAGACCTCGTGCCTGCCCTCGAGAACCAGTCTCTTCTCCTTTTATACTCACTCCCCGCGGGCCTGGGGTATGGACAGTATCACACTGCACAGCCTTGATCGTCGGATGACACAGGGAACGGGGCTCTGCTGGGCCCGCGACTCCAAGTCCGTTTGCCTGTTCTCTGTGGGGACCTGGTGGCTGCTATTCCCTTGCTGGTGTGAAGGCCGGTGACCTGCGCGCGTGGAAATGGCAGTATACACATGGCTGAGTAGCTTGCGATGTGGTCAGCATTTGCCTTACGATCTGTACCGGATGGTTTTAAGTACTAACAAAAGGGAATAAAAATACCTCACGCCACAGTCCAGCATACTGACGTTTTAAGGCAACACAACCAGCCTGGTCTCTTGTCTTTCATTGCCCCTTGTGCGGGTGGGCGGGGGAGCCGGCTGGTCACTGCACGGCGGGTGCGACGAGAACAGACTCAGCAGCTCACGGAGACACATGACATGTTTTGCAAAATGACATTTTCTAGTTTTAGCTGCTGCGGCTTCCACCTTGAGGCCGGGGAGCCCATCTCTGGGAGACGGGCCGTCAGCGGCTGACTCTGGCCCCCTCTCTGCAAGGGGCCCTCCCACACGCGACCAGTCAGGTGGAAGCATCTGACCCCGTCCCGGAGCAGCTGCGATGGCAAAATCAGTGAGCTTCTCCCTCCAGGAGTTGCACCTGCCACTCAGCTCTACGAGACGTGGGGACGAGGTGGTCTTGGTTCACACCTTTGTGTGACTTCAAAGGAAACGGAAGGCCAAGCCAGGTAGGCAGTGTAGACCAACCAGCCCCAAGCTGCCAGGAACACAGGGGCTTTCAGAGACACCTGCTGAGTCCAGCGGCTGCTACACACACACATTATTGACAGGGTGGCTTATAAACAAACTCGCCTCTCACAGTTTGGGCGCTGGCAAGTCCAAGGCCAGGGAGGTCCTGGCGGCTTCGGGGTCTGGTGCGAGCCGGTTCCTGGTTCACGGACGGCCGTCCTCTCACTGGGTCCTCACGTGGTGGAAGAGATGAGGACCACTGTGGAGTCCGGGCACGAAGCCGAGTCCCGCGGGCACCACCCTCGTGACTCCGTCACCCCGGAGGCTGGCAGGGGGTGGGACACCAACGTTCTCTCTCCACAGAAGACACAATTCCAGAAATAACTGTTTCTGTGAACTTTATTGACCCTTGCGTGATACAGAGCCTGTGCTTAGGAACACCCCTTGCAGCCGCCCCGGTTATTGCCATGTTCCATAGCAGAAATACAGAAGCCATGTTTTTAAGGAAGAAAATATAAAAATGCTTATAAATAGACCAAAAGAAAGGTACAAAATGCTGCATAAAGAACCCAACTCGATGCTTCAAAAGACCAACTGGAGGACAAAGCCATCAAATGGGGAAGGTGTGTGGCACTTGGGTCACAGCAAGATAATCACAAGGCTAACAGGGTGTCAGGGCCCCCAAACCCCCTTGGTGGCCACCCCACTTAGGGCAGGCAGCTGGACATGGGACACGAAAAAACAACATCAAAAGCCCACCAGACGAAGCCCCCGGCTGTCTGCAGTGGGGCGGGCAAGCCGTCTGGCAGCGAGAGGGTCCCGAGTGGTAGGAGAGCCATCTCGAATGCTGAGCTCCCAGGTCTGGCTAAAGCCTGAGAGCCGTTCGTACTGCCTGAGGCAGGTTCTGCTGCAGCTCCAGGACCTGGTCTCTTTAAGGGCGGGCTTGCAGGGGACCAATGCTAGTTCCCCCTCCTTGGCTAACCGAGATCCCTTAAAAACACATCAGCTGTCTTTGTCTACGGAGAGAAACAGCCAGGAGAGATTGTCGGGGGAGCTGGACCACTTTCAGAAGCAGTCAGACTACACCTTCCCTGAGAAACGTCCTCAAGAGAAGCCACTTCCAGTAAACTCAGAGTAATGCTGCCTCTCGACCTGGGAGACGATGCGGTGTGTTGTCACAGGCCAGTGACTGCAGCGCACTGCCTGAGCATTCGCAACGCTGCTCCTGGCTGGAATCCGGTCCAGCGACCAGCGAAACGGTCACTGCTATCTGACACCGGCATCAGCACCCCGGCCCAGTACCACTGTCCATTCGCAAACCTCAAGAGTGCGAGGTCAGCGAGCGGCTGTCTACACTGCTGCATTGCTTTGACTCCTTCTCCAGCAACGGACAGAACTGATCTGCGGCTTCTGCCTCACGGAGGGAAACCAAGAGCTCCCTCCTGCAGGACGCTCTCTGGGGCACAAGACGAAATACGCTCAGTTTTCATTACTCAACTTAACCAACTTGCACAAGACGACCCGGCAATTCAGTTCTTTTCCCCCGAACCAAAATGCATCCCTCATAAAAACTAAGAACAACCCAAATCTACTTTTAATGTAAAAACCCATGACTTTCGATTCTAGAGTTTAAAGCTAGTTCCACTCCGTAACAAACCTAAACAATAGCCACCACTCAAACGTCTCTGGCTCAGGTCCCTGTAACTTGCAGGCCATCGGGCCAGCGGACAACTGGCCTTCCGCCCCCAGGCTGACCCCGTAACTTCCCTGCTTCCGCAAAGCCTCTGTGTCCCCGCCTCGAGGACTGCTCCTCCCCAAAGAGATGACAGTGCTTCACAGCGACACACACACAAGGATGCCACACCTACTCAAATGAGCCCAGAACTGCTCTGAGAACTCCCGCTCTTCCCAGACACCAGAGATCATTAAGCCCCTGGCAAGCAAGCCCGTGCCGCAAGCCAAGAAGAACCCAGATCCCTGGCTGGCCAACCAGCTGACACCGGCTCCTTTAAGAAAGCAGAACAAGCCTCCGCCGAGGCGCCTGGGAAGACACAGAGCAGTTACACGAACCAGCACTATTCACCCACATCTTCTCAGGACCATTTTCGAAGCTGCACAGGGAGCCGACCCGGCCATTCCGCACTGTGAGTGTGGGCACTTGCTCCTGCGGATACTCACACGGACACCACACGCCGCAGGTGCCCTGCCCTCTCAAGAGTCATGCTCCAAGGAGAGTTTGCAAAGTAAGCGTGTTATCAAATTTATTCGTGTAAGCATTCAGACATTTCCAGGCGGGAGGGATGATATGCAGATTTCACTACAAGCTGCAACAGAAGATCAATACGCAAGGACGGGACAGCAGGCGCAGGACTGGCGGGGGCGTGAACCCAAACCAATGTTAGACGAGGACACTTCATTGGGGAGAAACTTAATAATTTAAAGCTTCATGAGGCAAGACACGCTCCGGCTGAGAACACTGAGCAATAGTACCATCGATGAGAAAAGGAAAACCACCTTCGACGTGGACCCAGAGGGTGGGGGGCGGACGAGAGCAGCCCCGGCATTTGCTGAGGTACCAACAGAGGGGTGTTCCCTAAGACGGGCCTTCATTATTATCAGTGGCAAAGCCAGCGGATACAAAATAAAACCCAATCACCGGTCACAGAATTCCAAATGTACATGTAATCAAGGCGAGGCGATAGACTCGAGTCACGGCCTGTCAAATATTTACTCCACTGACATTATCTACAAAAGCACTTGGCCGAGGCGGCCGCAGTGATCCCTATGCGCGCCGAGAGGGTCTCCGTAAAAACGACACTATATACACGTCTGTACACGGACCCACCAGAGCGCGTCTCCGTCTCCCGGGGTGGGGGGGGGCTCATCAACAGAGAGCGGGTACCTGAGGTTTCGTCTCTTCCGTTGCCTTAGCATCATCCCAAACAGACACTTCGGGGCTGATTCTTGTGTTGAAAGACACTTTCCTTGATATGTGCGCTATGGTTAAAATTACAGACGAGAAGAAGAAAGGGATGGGTGAAGGAGCTGACCCCCCCACCCCCCCACCTGGAGACTTCATCACGCCGAGGCCAGCGGGCAAGGGCCGCGCGGCCCCGGGCAGGCGGCCTCCTGGGGGGACGGCCCCCAGGGGCGCACCTCTTCAGCGGAGGCAGCAGAGGCTCTCGTTGACTTTTTAAGAGGAGGAGGATGAAGAAGAAGAAAAGGGGAAACGAAGCTCCAGACGCCAGAGGAGTTTCAGTGGGATGAAGTTCCTCCGCCACTCAGAGAATACCTAGGGGAAACAGAAGGAGACGTAAACGGCATTTCTCTCAGTTAAGCAACATTGATTTTCCTAACTCCAGACTATAGCCGAAACCCTAGTTTTTGTAGACAACCCCGAGTCGTGAAAGACTACACGGCACAAGTATCGATGAGCTAATTACTACATGAGAAATGCGTAAAAATTAATAAAATCAGGATTCTGGAGTTCCCACTGTGGCACAGTTGGTTAAGGATCTGGCACTGCCACGGCCGTGGCGCAGGTCGAAGCTGCAGCTTGGATCCAGTCCCTGGCCCAGGAATCCATGTGCTGTGGGTACGGCCAACCAAAAAGAAAGAAGAAAAACATGATGTCCACGCTAAAAACTTTCTAGAAAAAGGCTGATCGAAAGGGAGAATGTGTTCCGCCTCCCGGGAGAGAAAGAGAGACGCGAATCAAGCGGCACATGATTCACCTTCACTTACAATCAACTTCCAAACAGGGGAAGGTCACTGACGCCCCACAGACGGCACAGAAGGTCCTGGGATGCGGACACGTGGCCGTTCGAATCGGGGCAAGAAGGGCAAACACTGGCGCTTGTTCAAGTCACCCACTTCCGAGAACTGTCTCCTACGTCGTTCGTAATTACAGTAATTGGGAAATAATTCTGATGTCCAACTGAGAAATGGTCAATTAAGCAAGCAGAATGCAATAACAGCCATTAAAAATTGTAATTACCTTTAAGCAACATGGAAAACATACACAGACCATGAAGTGTACACAAAATTATCAGTGTCCAGTCTTACACACCTTACTCTAAAAAATACTAAAGAACATCCAAACCCTGGGTAAGTTGAGGCCTTGTGCACAGCAGCGGAAGGCAACACACCCAAAATGCGGCTGAACGCTGGGCTGGAGGGCGGGCTGGGGGCTTTCTTCCGTTTCCCAGTAAGTCCGAGGTGCTGTCTGTCTTCAGAATACAAAGCGGGGGGCCCTTCACAGCCAGGGGTCCCTGGGGGTCAGCCAGTCACAGAAGTGGCTGAGGCCGGGTCGAGGCGGCTCGTCACTAACACTGCAAACGCGAGCTCCTCCCTTAAGGCCTTTAAAACACGCAGCTCTCGCTGGAGAACCAAGGGTGAGAAAAGCAGGCTTTACCCCGGGGCCGGAGACCCAAGTGCTGAGGGCACAGGAGGAGCTGAGGCCCACACGCTCACTCGAACCAAGATACAAGAAGCCTTTGAAGATGCTTTAGACAAAAGCTGGTTCTCATTTTTTTCTAAAGTGACCCACTAGAACGACGCATTTGGGAGCAAAATGGGTCTGAAGCAACAGCCACTGTGGCTTATGCACCAGGACACACAGGAAGAGCCTGGAAAGCCTGAAAGGGAACAGACAGGAGCCCCCCCACCCCCACCCCCAGAGCAGGGTCATCTGAGGGCTGAGGAGTCACAGGTCACGAAGGACAGGACCAGAGAGCTGCATTAACCACAATGTGGACAGCAGGTGGCGACAGCTGCATCGCCAGCCGCCCTCCCGCAGCAGCGCCCAGCACCCGAGCTGCAGCAAGCTCACGCCGAGAGGGGCCCTCCCATGTGAAGCGCACAAGGACAGCAGAGGCCACATCAAACGTCAAAGGCTGTCCCGCTAAGAGCTTGTGCGGATGATGTTCTGAAGCAGGATGCTGGAGGCGGGGTTAAGAAATACAGGAAAACCAATCCCACTGCTCCTTTTTTTTAAAAAAAACTACTTTTTAATGTGGCTACTAGAAAATTTAAAGCCTCATGTGTATGGTCAGCACTGGACAGATGACCTCGTGTCACAACCAGAGGAAGGAGACAGAGACTCAGAGCAATGAAATCCGCACAGGCCCCTATCTGTGCCTGGAGCTGCGGGGAAACCAAGTCACACACGACCGACCGTCACTGGTAACAGCGGCAGGCAAAACTGGGGACAATGTGGAAACCATCAGTCCTAAGAGTGACCTTACAAAAAGCTGGAAATATAACTAAAAATACCATTTCTCGTTTAGTTCTATTTGTCTGACTTAAAAGATCTTTAAAAAAAGTTTTTTGACTCCGAGCTGCTGCAGGGACAATGCTGGATCCTTAACCTGCTGTGCCACAGCAGGAACTCTTCAAAGGACCTTCTTAATGGGAAGTACATGCCCGTAAGATGAGGTGTGAAGTAGCACCAAGTTTCTTCGCAAGATCAGGAAAATGGACCGTTACTAACAGCTCCGTCTACGTGCTGATATTAGAGGAGGAAGACGTTCGATGGCTCTTATAACAAAGCTGTGTCTCTAACCCATGTAACTACATTCACACACCAAATGGATACACTCAAGCTTGGTAGAAAACAATGGCGTTCTGGTGAGCACGTGGGTGACTTTTTAATTCTATTTTTCTTTTTTTGGTCTCTTTAGGGCCGCACCCACAGCACATGGAGCTTCCCAGGCTAGGGGTTGAATCAGAGCTGCAGCTGCCGGCCTACACCACAGCCATAGCGATACCGGGCCAGGGATTGAAGCCGTGTCCTCGTGGATACTAGCTGGGTTCGTTAACCGTTGAGCCACAACGGGAACTCCAGTTCTGTTTTTCTTTAACCCTGGAATTTGTCTGTATGAAAAGTGGGGAAGGAGGGTAACCCCTTCAACTGCCTCCAAAGTCAAGGAAGCCAAGTAGTAGTCGGTCCTCTGGTCTCAGCGTGAGAGCAGATTAGAAAGAGGTCCTCAAAACATAGCCTGAGTTCCAGAGAACAAACCCAAAGGGCCAGGACCGAGGTTTTCTCTGAGGTCCTACCCCAGCGGGACTCTTCACGAGAGGGGGGCAGCCCTTCCATCACCACTTCCCAGTGGCAAAAGCGACCCGACACATCCCAAACCTCTCCATGTGCTGCCCAGCTGACGCCTCAGAAAACACCTGAGACCCTCTAATTGTCATCAGGGCCCAGCTGTCCTCTGGAAGGTGAATTTCAAAGCAACAGTGTGCCTGGCGTCTCGGGGAGAGAGAAAGGTTTGGGGTGCGGGCGAGGGCTCAGCTCATGGGGCTGCTGGATGCTTCGCCACCGCTCTCTCCAAACACCCCCAAATCCCGGCACAACTTGTGACCTGCTCCACAGGGAGGCTCTCAGACAAGCTCAAGAGTGGGCAGGGGCCTAGGTCGGCACCCCCACTTACTCCTCACCCTGGAGCACAGGGCACCAGGGCCACCAGAGGGGATGGGGGACAGGGAGCTCACTGCCGCCACAATAAGCCTTCCTGGAACGAGGGAGGCAGAGCCAAGAACTGGCACAGCCACCCCCACCCCCAGAAAGAACCCAGGGAGCTCACTGAGCCCCAACTTCTGCCATTTCCAGACATCCGAGCTTAAAGCATTAAAGCAAACGGAGAGTTACAGACGCCCGGCTGGGACCGAACCTCCCTGGCTGTGGCAGGAGAGCGGACAGGTGCCCGAGTCACCCTGTGTTTGTGCGGCAAGAGCCTCCAGCACAGAGCTCTGTGGTCCCTCCAGGGCTTTCAGATTCCCATGGGGGATCCGCACCAACTTCGCTAACCCACAAGGGAAGTGCTTCGACCCCGGGCCTGCAAGGTCGGAACGCACCTCTGCAGCCGCTGCACCAGCTGGGCCACCATGGTGTCCGAGATGCCGGGGCAGGCCTCCTCCGCCAGGTAGATGGCCCCGCGCAGCTCTTCGATGGACCCCAAGTTGCCTCCGCACGCCTGGCTCTTCTCCTTTAGCTGGAAACACACAAACGGGGGAGGGCGTGACTGCCGAGCAGGAGCAAAGTCAGGCATCTGAGGGGTGGCTCGACGGGCGGGTCCGGCTGCTGCAACCTCCGCTCCGCCGCTGGGGCCTTTTCAGAACGTGACCATGGCCTCTGTCCCCTCTGCTTTCTTCTTCCGTTTCAACCCCACTTCAGGCCCTCAGACCCAGGGTCTGCACGCCGACGCTGCAGTGTAGGCCGCGGAGCACGAGCCCTGGGGTTCACGGGTGGTTCTGAAGCCTCTGGGGAAACTGCCTTTGGGGTCTAGGGTGCTGCCCAAACATTCCATGTCCTCGACAAAGGCAGCAGCCCTGTCCTCGCAGCCAGATCCTGGCAGCTCCTCAGTAAGGCCCACTCTGGTTTCCGGGATGCGCCCCAACAAGCCAGGCAAAAGCAGGGTGCTCTGGTCAGGCCACGGCTGCATGGGACAGGCTGTGCTGGTGGCTGTGGGGACCCTGGGCCCAGGCCTCCCCCCCAAGAATCCCTCCCCCATTTCATCTGCAAGTGCCCAGAGCACCTAGCCTGGCTTCTCGGGCCACAGGGACCACACAACTGCTTCCAATCAGCTACTAACTAGATGATCCTCATAAAACCCACTGGAAACATCTCCAGACGCAGGAAACATACACACCTACGGGGACAGGGTCCCCTGAGAAGGGACAGGAAGGATGCAGTGGGTCACGGAACAAGGAAATGAAGTGGCCGCTCGCCCAGCAACTATGGGGCCCTGCTGGGTGACGAAACTAGGCTGGGGGCTCAAGGGACCCTGATGTCTCCTTTAAAAAAAAAACCTGCTTTTCACATCACCTTGCCTGTCTGAGGCAGAGACATAAGCACCCAGCAAGACTTTGTAGAAAGCTGCCCAACTGAAGTTAAGCATCAGCCCGGCGCTGGAGCTGGGCTGCTGACGTCCCATGTGTCCACTCCAGGTGGTGACACAGAGGCATTTCCCAGGAGGGGCCAGACAGAAGGAGGCATCTCTGAAGGCACTGCCTGACCCCAGCTGGCCTCACAGGAGCAACCGTGCACCTCTCCACCGGCCGGGCTAACCCCTGAAATTCCATGGGCAACACTGCCACGGACAGAACGCCTGCTCCCCACCTCCCCCCCTGCACCAACGCCCAAGCCACGTCAGTATCTTACCTCTGCAAACAGCGGAGAAATAATTGTGGATAAACACTGAGAGAAAGGCCTCTTTGGGATGTCTTTCATCTTGGGGAAGAAAAGGCATGGAGAACAGTTAAGGCTCCCATCGCAACAACCCAGTGCGCTTCAGACACGCATCTTCGGCCGTTTCTGCACAGGGCTGTCCTGCTGTGTCCACTGCTCCCCGTGGCCAGGCACTGAGGCAGGCCGCGGCACCCCGCGTAGATGCAGGCCCGGCCGGACCGCCCCGCCGCGCCGCGCATGCAGTCAAGGCCCAGGAGTGGCCGTCACCCGGAGCGGGCTGGGGCCAGTGCTGTCACAGCACTGAGTCTCATTTCCCTTTCCCAGCCTCTCCCTGAACAAATAATGACTCCCACCTGCCCCTCAAAGCAGCACTTAGAGGATCACCGGGGAATAGCCACGGGCCCGCACTGCTCTCTATGCTTCAAAGAGATCCTAAAAACGCAGCTTTTCATAAACTTCAATAGGTACAGAACTAGTTCACTAAAATTATGGTTTCGAGAAGTACCAAAAGCTACATATTCATGTGATGCCTTAAGCAAAAGTCAATCCCACAATTACGGTACCTTCTGAGCAACCAACATGTAAAACACAGTCCCGTCAAGGAGCCAGAAAGTGTCTGCGAACAGGAAGCCCGCCTCCCCCGCTCCCCCTGCAGGTCGAGCGTCAGGAAATGCTGACGTGACAGCCGGGCTACGAGAGCAGAAACAGCAGCACCGCAGAACAGACCAGAGTCCATGCTCTCGGGTCTGATGCGCTGGGGAGTCAGACACAACATAATCTCTTGATCTGTCAATTCCCTGACAGCAAAATTCCGCAACAGGCCGCCGTGAGGGACCACAAGCCCATGAAAACAGCGGGCTTTACACAAGCGACTCCAAAACCCTGCTGACTGCTGACAAGCGTCAGTCACAAGTACCGTAAACGTACCTTATTTCTTTCTAAATCCGACGGCTGAAGAGCTCCATTCTCAAGACTCTTCGGATCTTTCTCCCGGATTGTGAAGATCCAGTCCCCAGAGTCACTGCCTCCGGATGCCTGGCCATCTGTGTCCGTTTCCCTGAACACAGAAATCCCAGTGAGTCCCCTGGACAACGACGGGGATGAGGACGGGGACTTCCACCCAAGGCCACCCAGCCACCGGGCGTTCCTGTCTCCACCCCGCACTGCAAACCTGCTTCCAGCCTCTCCACGCCCCTCCAGCCCCGCCAGCCCCTCCCGGGCCTCCTGCTTCACAGAGCACAGGCCACCTCCAAGTGCGGCTGCCGTCCCCTCCCGCACCAGGCCTCCCGCCCCCTTCTCCAGAACCGCCCCCTCTGCTCTGGCTGCCCCTCCCGGACTTGAACCCCTCCCCTTGGGCTCCTTCCCAGCAGCACATCCACTCGCACCCAGCACACCTGCCTGCCCGCAGCCACAGGGCCTGCAGGCCTCGCCTCCGCTTCTCACCTGCCACTCACTCCAAACCACCCCACCCCCACAACCGCCACAGCCAAGGCCTCCACCAGGCAAGGGACCACTGGTCAGTCCTCGTCCAGCTTGAACGCTCAGCAGCGAGGACCCCCTGCTCACCCCCTCCAGAGTCTCCAGACTCCTGGGCCGGCACTGCACCCAGATCCGCCCGTCCAGTCCCACGGCCACCCCTCATGCTGGTGTTTCCCCCGGAGCTGGACCCTAAGGCGGGCCACGTGCTGGGGCAGCTGGCCTCAACGCCAGACCTCGCTGCTGCCCGAAACCGGACACATCCTCTTGGATGTCCAAACGTGTCCCCACTCAGCTTCCGGTACCCTGGCTCCCCCGGACCAGCCTCTTCTCCAGTGCTATCACGTCAGGGCACCCGCGACGGAAGCCGGGATGGCCTCCAGCTCCTTTACCGAGAGCCACGGTAAGGCCTGGACGCCTCGTCCCCATCCGTCCCCCTCGCCACCACCCCCAGCACTCAATGTCCTGACCTCAATGACAGCGGCCCAGCCAGCGGCTCTCACTGCTGACTTCACGATGGAATTGCCTGCGACCTTGAACAACACTCTAGGTCTCACCCCATGGGCCTGGAACGTGGACCTGGGCCATGCGTCCACCTGCACTTCTGGCCGAGGGGTGAAGGGGCACAGGCAAGGTGCCAAGGATGAGCCCCTCTTGACGCCGCTCTCATGCTGCCTCTTTTCTCACGTCAGAGCAGCCGGCCCAGCACCCCCTCCATGCAGGCTGACCTAAGGCGCCTTTCAGATCAGGAATTTCCTAGCGGAGGAGGCCAGTGTAGAGCCATTCCTGGTACAGGGCCTTTACACTGTCAGGCATGCACCACGCACAACCCAGAATCACACACTCATCTCTGTCTTTTTAAAATATAAAGCAATTCCATCTGATCAGTATTTTAAGAGCTGGAGGGATAAAGGAATAAGAAACCAGGTCGAGTTCATTACACACAGCTCTATCACAGACTTTACTCAGAGAAACCCCACTGGCCACAAAAAGAGGCTCAAAAACACCCAAATACAGCCCCATCCTGACACGAGACGCACTATCAGCCAGGACCGTCTTTTAAAAAGACAGAAGGAAGAGAAAGAAACCCGAACCCACCCCAAACCAGACAGGAGGCCCGAGAGGCCGGGGCAGGTGTGGCCTGGCTCGGGGACACGGTGACACCCTGGGCTCAAGCCGAGTGGACTCACGTGTCGGAGTCTTCGGAGCTGGAGTCTTCGTGGCTCTGCTCGGCCTTCCACCTCTTGTACCTGTCGATGAGCTCGGTCAAGTAGGATGTCTTCTTTGCGTTGCGGATAATGAACTTGTGCTTCAGTAGCTCCTTAGCGGTAGGTCTCTGGAAAACCCACCACCGGGTGAAACAAGAACATCATGAGATCACGTTCTCTACATTCAACTCGATTCTACCCTAAAAAGTGGCCGACGACCATGCTTCTGTGCAAAGACAGACCTACATCTGCGTTTTGTCCTTGAATTCTAAGACTGCAAGAACGTGGCCTGGCACCTGCGGGCAGGATCTGGTGCCGGCATTGGTTGAGTGAGGCCTCTGGTGGCTCAGCCGGGAGGTAACCTTCCAGCAACAGCAAGAGAACGTGCTCTAGGCAAATGCCTCTTTCGGGGGAAGAGGGCGCTTCCGCAGAAAACGTCACAGAGCGTTTCAGAGCTCGTTCAATCATCAACACCAATGCTGGCAAGAGGGAAACGTGTTCCCTGTCACCCTGTCAATTTTGGACTTGAGTCTCTGACTCCACCCCCCAAAATAGTAAGATAAATGCTCATTTCACTTCATCCAGAAGAAAGGAGCCAGGAGATGCCCTTTTCCTGGATGCTGAGAGAGTGGCCAGGTCCTCAGCTCTCCTAATTTAAACGCCGGTGCCCCCGGGTGCCTTTCCCCGTGTGATTGGGGCGAGGAGTCCCGGGCCCTGGGCTCAGCACGGCCACAGCCACACAGATGCTCAGCCGACTGCCTTGTCCTGAGGATGGCAAACCCACCTCAGGGTGTATGTGGCCCCAGAAAACCAGGCAGACAGCAGGGACACACACACCACCCAGGTTAGACCGCAGCCCCACCTGCTCTGAGTTACAAAGGGCCAGGCATGCGCCTCCAGCTCAAGCTGGAACAAACCCGGCCCCTTTGGGCATTTCTCATTCCCTGACCGAATGAGTGTGAAACTCCAAGACTCTCCCACGTGCCCCCATGCCCAGCCTCTCAGTGCCTCTGGGACCAAGGTGGGGGTGGCGACGTGGGTCCCGGGCAGGCAAGCCGACGCTGGGGATGGATTGGTGATGAGAAGACAAACTCCTCTGAGGCTGGGACAAGGTCCACAGCCTCACAAGCACAAAGAACAGTCCCCACGCGGCCTGACTGAGAGGTGGATTCTGCCTCCCCCGGAGGTTCCGAGACACGGCTGTATCCCCACTTAATCCTGTGACCAAAACTGCCATCCCACTCGCAAGCCATGGTGCTCTGGTGAAACCAACCACCTCTTTTTGCATGGGGGAGGGGAGAAGGGAGGTGAGAAATTTCAGCCCGACCCGCAGTAACCCTGCTGGCAAGTTCAGAAACAAAACAAGAGCATGCGGTGTTACACGTGACCCTAAAACGCACAAATAACTTTCAAAGAAACGTCCTAACGCAGAGAGAACAGCGGGCTGAAGGCACGCAGTCGTCACGGCCACACGGCCCCGCCGGAGGCAGGACGGGGCGAGAGGCACGGTGGGCTCGTTTCTGGGCCCCCCTCTTCTCCCTCCTCACGCGGGCCAAGAAGAAACTCAAAACACTCGATTGAAAGACATACGTAGCCATTACTTTTGAGGCCAGACTTTGCAGTTGCTGAAAGAGCTAACAATAGCCCGGCCTTGCAGGCCAAGGGTTCAAAACGCGGGCGTCCACACGCGCAGCGAGGGGAGCAGGCAGCGAGGGGAGCAGGCTTCGGGCTCTGTGAGGAAGGAGGCGCTAGAACATCCGAAAGACACTACGTCGCCCTCTAATTCTTAAGAGAGAAAGTAATAAAAACAGATTTGCCAAAGAAACCAATCATTGCCGTTTCGAAAAAGAAACAGCAGGGAGACGAGGGAGAGGGCTGCTGACCGCGACTGGAGCAAGGTCAGCGCGACGCATCTGGACGCCGCAGGCACCCCGGGAGGCGGCCGCCCTGGCCGGGGGACACTCACGAAGCTGGGCTCCTTGTTGAGACAGGCCTCCACAAACTCCTTGAGGGGCTTGCTGTAGGTGCCCTCCAGCGTCGGGGGGTTGTTCTTCGGGATGAGGAACAAAACCTTCATGGGGTGCAGCTCCGAGTGCGGCGGCTCCCCCTTGGCCAGCTCGATGGCCGTTATGCCCAGCGACCAGATGTCCGCCTGCAACGACAGGGCGCTGTTAGCGACACGGAGCAGGACAGCGTCCCCAGGGGAGAAAACCTCAACGTGCTTCTCGACGAAGACACTTGTTTTTAACTGAAAACTGTAAGCATGAGCCCTTGGTATAACTTCGAAATAGGCGACACACAGGAGAAAATTTCACACACAGCAATCGCCGTCCACAAGGAAGACGGCCTTGACCGTGACTGATGCCTCCTCCTTCCTGGGCTGACGGAGGTGGGCGGCATTCTGCGCTCACTCAAGTTCCCAAGTCAAGGGCACAGGTAACCAGAGGTGGGCAGAGAGGGCGTGTCAGGGGCCAGAGGCATGTCTGCAGGCCACCCCATCAAGCCATACCCAGAACCCGGCACGGCTCAGAGGCGGGAGCAGGCACCCGGCTCTCTGGGGTTAAGGCCAGCTCTACAGCCAGTCCTGTGACACGAGCGCCGCTCCCGGGCGCCAGCTCGCTCCTCTGTGAACCGGCGGCTGTGCGGGACGTCCCACAGCGCCCGGGATGCGGAGCGAACATGCACACGTGCTCGGGGACGGAGACGTAAGACATAGGCGCCCAGAGGCCCATCAGGCCATCTGACCACCGACAACCCACCACACAGGCTTTGTCTCTGTCACTGTGTTTTAAAGTAAATCAGAGATACTATATGACATCGTTGCCCGGAGTACTTCAGTTTGCCAATGTAACAGCTTTTTACTGCATACCAACACCTCAAGTTTGTGTTGCTGTTGTTGTTTTAAGGGCCTCACCCGTGGCATATGGAGGCTCCCAGGCTAGGGGTCCAATTGGAGCTGTAGCCGCCGGCCTACGCCAGAGCCACAGCAACGCGGGATCCGAGCCGCGTCTGCAACCTACACCACAGCTCACGGCAACGCCGGACCCTTAACCCAGGGATGGAACCTGTGTCCTCATGGATGCTAGTCAGACTCAAGTGAGCTACCACAGGAACTTCCAACACCTAAAGTTAGTATTACTCCCTCAAGACCATGTACTAATTAAATTTCCAACTGTTCAAAACAACTCTTGCCCTGGTTGGTTTGTCTGAATCAGGTCTAAACAAGGTCCAGATGTTACAATTGGCTGTTAGGTGGCCTAAGGCTCTTCTCATCTAAATGGACCACACCCGGTTTGCCCAGTGGCACTGACCTAATGGAGGAACGGACCCCAAGTTCTGGATTCATCTGGATCCTTCCTGCTGTCTGCCACACACTCTCCTAGAGCCTCACGTCCTGGCCAATGACAGGTCAGTTACACCCAGAGGCTTGGCCAGGGTCACCGCAGGCAGGAACGAGGGCATCAAGGGGGTAGCCGGTGCCGAGCTGCCGGCCCCCTCCTGCCCGGCCTGTGCTGTGACCACACTGGCTCCAGGCGGGGGAGGAAGGGACGCCAACCATGTGATGGGAATGAAATGAGCAGACCGCCTGGAGGAGCTCTGCTCGACGGGATTTCTCTGCAGCCGACATCACCCCAGCAAAGACGACAGGCGCTGCAAAGAAAATAGGAGCCCCCACGCCCAGGCAGGTCCAGAACGGGATGGGGGCACCAGCTGTGCACTCAGCCCACCAACCTGCTACTGTCACCACGCTGCAAACAGCCCAACTCCAGACAAGGAGGTCAGAACCTCACATCCGCTCCACCACCAGGAAACACAAAGGCGGAAGTACCGGCCAGGTCACCGCAGTGGCACCAGACTTCTACCTGTCATGACCTGGAGAGGACTCACCTGCCTGTTCCCACCACCCCGGGACCTGGCCATGACCTCCCCACGGGCAGTCGGTGGGGATGATGGACAGCAAGCCTGGTCCCAAACTCGCTGTGCCCAATTGCAGTGGAGGAAGCATCTAGAGAACGGGACTCAGGAGCAATGCCACTTCCCTTCCCTCTGCAACCTGGACCTGGACCTGGCTTCACTTCACACGTGTAGTACTTGAAAAATCTGCAGAAACTCAATGTGTTCCAAGGTCCACCCCCGGGGGAGGAGGGAGCTGGGCGCCAGAGCACCCATTCCCACGGCGGCGGCGGCAGGAGGACCCGAGGAAGGGTACAGGTTCCAGGAGGAAGGGTGAGCTGCCAGAACGGAGGCAAGAGGTACATGCTGCCTGTAACGTTCAAAAGCAACCCCAAGAACAATGATCCCGCCACCACGGCATTAACTTCCTCAAGCATCAAGAACTCAAAAACAACGTCAGGAGAGGCGCCTCAGTGCGCGTGCATTTGCCTATCACTGCATCCAAACAACACAGGATCGGCTTCAGAGCAGGTTTTAAAATAAGTTATGCAGGGAAGGGCAGTCATTTCCCAAAGCAATTAAAGTCAGTGTGTAAAAAGAGACCTGCTTTCCCACCATTTGGGAAAGACATGAAATTAGCTCTTAAGAGAAAACGGTGGTTTTAGATAACGAGCCTAAGTCAATTTATAAAGGCAGGTGCTCTGAACCTAAGATATCTTCCCCTATGTGGGACAGTTCTAGGCAGCATTCTCCCAAGTGACAACTCGGGGGTGAGGGGGTGGGGTGGGGTACTTCTGACACACAACCACTCCCTAAATCCTGTGATACCGCGTTGGAAATGTCGGCTGGCTACAAATCCGTGGACAATATACAATGTAGATGGCATAGAAGAGACATGTGTAGAAAACATTCCAGAAAGTACCACAAGAGGAAGAAAACCACGGAGAATTCCAGACACAGTTAAAACTTGTCAAAACATAGCTC
This sequence comes from Sus scrofa, assembly GCF_054392235.1. Classification (NCBI taxonomy): domain Eukaryota; kingdom Metazoa; phylum Chordata; class Mammalia; order Artiodactyla; family Suidae; genus Sus; species Sus scrofa. The sequence continues at coordinate 74,698,516 of NC_139393.1, forward strand.
AAAATGGATTTAACTGAAACTGCTGACTTAATTAAATGCAATATTTGGAACATATTAATAAAAAGCATTAGAGGCAGAAAAACCACTTGAGAGCACTCTGTTGCAACATACAGCCCAACCATCACCTGTGCTAGGACAAAGCCTGTCGTGCTAGGACAAGGCCTGTGGCTGGTTTCCCAACTGGACGCTTTTCCACTCACACCCCACCCTGTGCCCAGGGCTCATTACTCCCAGCCAGGAGGTGGATAATTCCTGGTCTTGAAGAGGGGACCAGGGGAGGTCAGCTAGCATTGGAACAGAGGGCCAGTCACATGCCAGTGGACAGGCAAACTGTGCCAATTCCAACAACTGATGGGCTTACCCCACCACATTTCCACTCATCTTTATTTTTTTCCATCAACACATCGCCTGTTTCCATTTTCCCCATGCGCAGATCACAAACACTCATTTCAGACATGACACCAAAATAACTCCGCGTGTGCTTGGGGCTAGGTCTCCAGATATTTTTCTTTTCATCTCACTTTTCCCAGTACTTTTCAGATTCAAGACTACATACTACTTGGCAAACAAAAGAAGGGAAAATTTAGAGTTACAGTAACTATCACAGGCCCCTGAGGCCCCACAGGAGCCCTCCTCCTCCTCAATCAGCATCCCCGACGCAAACGCCTCTCCTCGCCCACAGGGAACCTGGGGGGGTGCCCCCCAGCCCCATGCTGCAATCACTCAGCGTGGCGCTGGGAGGAGTGGCTGGGTACAGGCAGAGAGACCATGTCCTCACCCACGTCCAAGCCCCTGGCTAACAGAGCATCCCGATGCCCTTACACAGAGAGGCAGCAGGACGGCAGTCTTCAGACTGGCCCGGTCCCTCCCTGAGCCTCAGCTTCCTGGGGGCAGGAAGCGCTCTCACCTGGGACACCGTCTGCATAGTCTGGGGACTTCTGGAGCCAAGCCAGGTCACCTTAAAGATAATAAGGATGATGAAGGTGCCCAAGGCAGGTGGCCAGCACGACTTAGAGACACTGTGTCAGACCAGGAACGGAGACGGCCCTGTAGATGCAAACACGCTCAGAACCAAGCAGCCTGGACAGGTGACAAGGGGCCCACGGTTCCAGAGGCGACTGTGTCACAGGGTCCAGCCGATCACCGAGACCAAGGCCTACATTCGCTTAGTTCAGGGAGAGGAACACGCCAGCCTCGGCCCAGCCCACCTTCCTGGAGCTGCAACTGAGCGGAGCACGCAGCCTCCCCAGGGGCCCAGGGCTCAAGCTCTTGACCTGTAACACACAGACCAGGGGGAACCGTCCGGAAAGAACACGGGGGACAGGAGAGAAGCTGAGCAGGTGTGTGAGTCAGGAGACGGGCAGCGCCCACCCTCCACCAGCCAGTGCGCACGACGAGAGCTGCTAGGCTGGGGGCACGGCAGCCCTCAGGCCCGGCCGCTGACGAACCTCCCGACTCAGCCTTCTCCATGCTTCCCACACCTCCTGTGTCCACAAACCTGGGAAGCAAATTTCCCAGGTGAGCTCCGGCTAAGAGCTGCTGTGTCTGACCCACGCCAGTGAATCACTAGCTTTTGCCGTGAGCCAGAGTTCAAGGTAATGGACTTGAGGGTGAACAAGCAACACGATGCGTTTCCTCAAGCTGCCCACCCGAGCTGCACCCTGCCCCGTTTGAGACGCGTCTTGCCATCGACCTAAAAGGAAGGCCGCACCGTTACCCGCCACACGGGAGCGCTGTGGTCCGGACCACAGCGGGGGAAGGTGCAGAGGAGGCTCTGCTGCTCAGAGGCCGCCTTGGGCGGACACCCGGAGAGGCCCCAGCCGGGCTGGGGAGGCCTCGGGGACCGTTCCTGAGCAAGGGATGAATATCGCCGAAAACCTAGCATCTGAGTGCTGCGCTGCAGCGGCGGTGGCGGATCAGCTAAGTGACCAGAATGGAGGAGCAGCCTCAGTGCGGCTGCCATCAGATGAGGGACGACTCCTGGGGTCCCGTCACAGCCCAGCCAAAATCCAGACGCCGGAACTCAGATAAATGGGCCTTAGCTTAAAACAAAGAGTGAACCAAACACATGAGCCCCTGTCACACCCTAAAATGACACAACCCCAGGGAAGGAGGGCCCCGTGGCTGCCACAATTGGAAGTAGCTACGGGGAGAGCCACCCGACGGGGCAAGGCAGGCCCAGGCCAGACACGCTGCTGTCTCCACACCTCAACATGAGGGGGCCAGGCCACCAGCGCCATCAGTTCTCATGCCGACCTCGGGTGCCCAGGAAAACCCACCTGTGCTCCGCATGCTACATTTAACAAGGTACGGAGGAGGTTTCCTCTTCGAGAGCAGAAATGATGCTTGGCTGTCCGCAAACCGAGTCAGAGGTTTGCTTACAAGTCCTGGTTTGGAGAAGCCTGTTCTCTGGGGCCCGTGGGGATCCTCCCGCCGTCCCGCGCTGAGAGCGGCCTGCGGGAGGCGGGTTCCTGGGCTTTTCAAGTTTATACCAAAAAGCTTAAGAACGCTGACAGGCAACGGGGGCAAGAACACAGGGGAAATGGGAGCGTACAACACACGACAGGAGGAAGAGGCTGGGAAAAGAATCACGATTTGGCCTCAAGTCGGCACAGAGCCTCTGAGAATGACGATCCCAACTGGGCGCTACACTGGCCGACAGGAAGGGTCTGCCTGGTGTTCTGTGGACGCCGCCTCTCCCCAGGGACCCTGTCTGTGCCTGGCCAGGGTCCTGCTGAGGCCCTCTGCCCCATCCCCTCCTCCTGGCCTCCCTGCGCCCCCACGTGCCTCTGCTGGACACCCCCACCGGCCAGGCCACCCCGTCCCCCCGGCCTCCACCCGCTGCTCCTCCGTGTCCCTCCTTCAGACACTGGAACGGGGGGCTGGTTGCATAAAGGGGTGCCGGAGACGGCAGCAGACAGAAGAACCCTGTTTCTAACCGTAGCCCACGAACTGCCCTCGTGACCTAAGACAAGGCCCTGGCTTCCCCCACCAGGACAAGCCCTGAAGTTCAAGTCCAGAGGACCACTCCCAGACCCAGCCAGCTGAGGCTCCTGACCGCACATTTCTTCTTCTTTTTTTTAACAGCCACACACACACCCGTGGCCCATGGGAGTTCCCGGGTTAGGGGTCGAATCAGAGCTGCAACTGCCGGCCTGTGCCACAGCCATAGCAACACGGGATCCGAGCCGCATCTGCGATCTACACCACAGCTTGCAGCAATGCCGGACGCTTAACCCACCGAGTTGAGGCCAGGAAGCAAACCTGCATTCTCACAGACACTATGTCGGGTTCTTAACCCACTGAGCCACAAGGGAACTCTCGTCCTCACCTTTGAGTCGTAGGCTGACTGCTTGATGACTTCGGGCGCCATCCAGAAAGGAGTGCCCACGAAGGTGTTTCTCTTTATCTGGGTGTCGGTCAGCTGGCCTGCCACGCCAAAGTCGGCCAGCTTCACCTCCCCGTGTTCAGACAGCAGGACATTGGCAGCTGCAAAAATAAAGCCAAAGACGCCCCCTGACATCATGTGCCGGAAGTTCCATCTCCAGCACGGGGGGAGCGTGTGCACAGCGACACCACTGCTGGACAAGAACTGCTTTCAGTTAGACCCCCGCGGGGCGCCCCCTCCCCTCGCAATCGCAGACCGCCCTCAGGACCCCTCAGGACGACGACCCTTGAGAGAGCAGCGCAGGTAAGACGACCATTCCCACCCACCTTCGCCTTCGGCATTTCAAAGGGACACAAACAAGCTGTGTTCTTTTACCTTTAATGTCTCTGTGGATTTTCTTCTCTGAATGCAAATAATCAAGTCCTTTCAGTATTTCTCTTAATATGGTAGCAATCTGAGTTTCATCTAAAGGGCCAGGTTCTAACTGACAAGAAAAAAAAGGATTCAGGTTACTTAAATGATTAGAAGAAAAGTCTGAGAGAATAGAACAAAGTCAATGTTAAATGGACAACAATAATCAAAATCTGAAAGCTCTTGCACTCCAAAACATTTTGCCCAAACAATTAAAATCTATTTAAAAGACCCTAAAAAAAATCCCCAGAGAACCAGAGAAAATGACTTTGATGAAAGAAGCAAAGCCGACTGAGCGTCCAAGCCGGGCTGGTGAGACAGGCCGTGGTCAGCCCGATGTGTCTGTGAGCAGAGCTGGGGCGGGGTGGGGGGGGGGGGCCGCTAGCCCGGAGAGCAGAAGCAGGGCCCCTTGCAGCATCTGCTGGGGAGGGCACAGGGCAGCCGGGCTCCGCCCTAGCGTGGTAACTAACGGGTGGTTAAATGGAGAAAGTCCAAGAGCTGTTTTCTGAGGCTACCCGGCACCAGAAATTTTTAAATCTGAATTTTCTTTCTTTCTTTTTTTTTTTTTTTTGGTGCTTTTTAAGGCTGCACCCACAGCACATGGAGGTTCCCAGGCTAGGGGTGTAATCAGAGCTATTGCCACCAGCCTACGCCAGAGCCACAGCAACTTGGGATCCAAGCCAGGTCTGCGACCTAACACCACAGCTCACGGCAATGCCGGATCCCTTAACCCACTGAGCAAGGCCAGGGATCGAACCCACAACGTCATGGTTCCTAGTTGGATTCCTTTTGGGTGATGGAAAGTTCTAGACCTAGATGGGAGCGATGAATGCACACCGTGAATACACTAAAGGTCATGCAGGGTAAGTTTTGTGTGTATTTTACCAGTTTCTTAAAATGAGAATTTCATGGGTTTTTTTTTGTTTGTTTTTTTTGTTTTTTTTTTTGAAAGTGCCCCGAATGGTCCAGGGAAGAGTTTCGATTCAGGAGGAAGAGCTTCTGAGACACGTTAGCTTCTGGCTCTCTCATCCTAGAACACAGGTGTTAGTTTTCGAGAACCAGATTTTTTTTTTAATATACTGATTTTTTTTTCCATTATAGTTGGTTTGCAGTGTTTTGTCAATTTTCTACTGTACAGCAAGGTGACCCAGTTACACATACATGTACACATTCTATTTTCTCCCATTCTCATGCTCCATCATAAGTGACCAGACATAGTTCCCAGTGGTACACGGCTGGAGCTCATTGCTAATCCATTCCAAAGGCAGAAGTCTGCATCTGTTAACCCCAAGCACCCCAACCACCCCACTCCCCGCCCTCCCCCTCAGCAACCACAAGTCTATACTCCAAGTCCATGATTTTCTTTTCTGTGGAAAGGTTCATTTGTGCTGGATATTAGATTCCAGATATAAGTGATACAATGTGGTATTTGTCTTTCTCTGACTTACTTCACTCAGGATGAGAGTCTCTAGTTCCATCCATGTTGCTGCAAATGCCATTATGTTGTTCTTTTTTATGGCTGAGTAGTATTCCATTGTGTATATATATATACACCACATCTTCCTAATCTAGTCATCTGTGGATGGACATTTGGGTTGTTTCCATGTCTTGGCTATTGTGAATAGAGCTGCAGTGAACATGAGGGTGCAGGTGTCTTTTTCAAAGAAAGTTTTGTCCGGATATATGCCCAAGAGTGGGATTGCTGGGTCATGTGGAAGTTCTATGTATAGATTTCTAAGGCACCTCCATACTGTTCTCCATAGTGGTTGTACCAGTTTACATTCCCACAGACAGTGGAGGAGGGTTCCCTTTTCTCCACACCCCCTCCAGCACTTGTTCTTTGTGGACTTATGAATGACGGCCATTCTGACTGGTGTGAGCTGGTATCTCATGGTAATTTTGATTTACATTGCTCTAACACTCAGTGACGTTGAGCATTTTTTCATGTGCTTGTTGGCCATCTGTATATCTTCCTTGGAGAAATGTCTATTCAGGTCTTTTGCCCATTTTTCAGTTGGGTCAACTTTTTTGCTGTTGACTTGTATAATTTATTTGTATGTTTTAGAGCTTAAGCCCTTGTCAGTTGCCATCATTTGAAACTATTTTCTCCCATTCTGAAAGTTGTCTTTTTGTTTTCTTTTTGGTTTCCTTTGCTGTGCAAAAGCTTGTCAGTTTGATTAAGTCCCACTGGTTTATTTTTGCTTTTATTTCTATTGCTTTGGGAGACTGACCTGAGGAAACATTTGTAAGGTTGATGTCAGAGAATGTTTTGCCTATGTTCTCTTCCAGGAGTTTGATGGTGTCTCATCTTATATTTTAAGTCTTTAAGCCATTTTGAGTTTATTTTTGAGCATGGTGTGAGGGTGCGTTCTAGTTTCATTGATATGCATGCAGCTGTCCAGGTTTCCCAGCAAGATTTGCTGAAAAGACTATCTTTTTCCCATTTTATGTGCTTGCCTCCTTTGTCGAAGATTAATTGACCCAGGTGTCTGGGTTTATTTCTGGGTTCTCTTTCTGTTCCATGGGTCTGTGTGTCTGTTACGGTACCAATACCACACTGTCTTGATGACTGTGGCTTTGTAATATTGCAAGGCATGCTTTTTAAATACTAACCTATATTGTGTCTCCATTCTTCCCATATCTTATTGTTCCAAACAGCAGGTAAAGGTATCAATTACATGGGTACCTTTTTGAAGTCAAAAAGGATGTGGCACCAGAAAGGGGGTGGGGGCATGGGTGCCTCCAGGGGACACAGGCCTATCTCTGGCCAGCCGCCGAGAGCACACACACAGGACAGCAGCGCAGGCGTCCGCCCTCGGGACAGTGTCTCGGCGATCCAGGAGGAGTGATCGGGACAGTCCCACACCTGACCTGGCCCCTGCAGCCGGCCGCCACCACCCTGTGGCCACGTCACTCCCCCTCCAGGGCCAGGTCTGAGTGTTCAGCGGGGAGGGGGGGTGAGCTCTGCAGTTCTCTGCGGTGCTGCCACCTCACGAGGCTCCGTGGTTGCGGCATGGGAGAGGGCCCCGCCACCCAGGCCATCCCACCTCCATCTAAAACGACCACCATTTTCCCCAAATCGCACCTGGCAATTCTGCCTCTGCCCCACACCCCGACCCAGAATGTAAAGAAAGCCTAAAACTTTAACTATCAGACATTGCTCAAAAGGTAGCCTCGAGGGAAGGAGATGCCATCTTCCTGTCCTGACACCAGGCTAAGGTGTCATTAGGGATCAAGCAGGGAATTAAACGACTATCTCTCAGCCTAAGTAAAAAGGCAGGATCACTACGATGCAGCGTGAAGACGTCAAAACTGCACCCAGTGTTACAGCCACCTGAGCGCGTGACGAGAAAAGAGGAATCTAGAGAATAAAGTGAGGAAAGAGCCTGGTGCTCTCCCCCCCTCCCCACGTGAACCAAACTCTGTCACCTTTCCCCGCACACACCGTCACCTTTCCCCGCACGGGGCTCCCGAGCAGCATGCACCTCTCAACAGAGAGAGACAGCAAATAAAAGCAAAGTAGAATTTTTCAAAAAAATTCCCCAGGTCCACATATTCAGCTACCTGGTAACAAAGGGTTGATACTCTGATTTTTAAAACCTTCTCTTTTTTGCACCCCCCTTTTGGCCGAGTCTGCCGCATGCTGAAGTTCCTGGGCCAGGGATCAAACCCGCACCATACCAGTGACCCAAGTCACAGCGATGACAATGCTGGATCCTTAACTCACGGAGCCACCAGGGAACTCCTAAAATCTTTCATAAATATGTAATGGACCCACTCTAAATAATCCTAAGAGTCTTTAACATTCAAAAAACCGTCCTCACGTCCCATCGTTGGCGTCTGCGGGCAGGAGAACAGAAAGGCAGTAAGACACGGAGGAAGACACGGGAAAGTCAGAGGCAGGCAGCGCACAGCACAGGCTTTGCGGCTGGTGACGACGAGGTCCAAGCCCAGCTCTAATTTGCCAGCGGGGACACCCAAGCCCCTGTTCCCATATCCTCGATTAAAATGAGATGAGTGAGGGACATTCAAAAACGGATGCCTGGTTCTTGTCACCAGAGCCCCCGACGTGGAAGGTGGATGGCACTGCCCTCGGCGCGGGGCTGTTTCGCAAGCAGAGTTCCCGGCTCCCTTCCCGCCGCGACGCCGCCTGAAGCGCCGCAGACCTCAACCCTAAGTCCCAAAGGAGGGCACCAGTAAATACCTTACAGGACTGTGGCATGAAGAATGAAGGGACTCGAGGATTTAGAGACCAGAAGTGCTGCTCTGAAGGACTCAATGCTGGCAAAGAATCCCCCAAATAACTCTATACCTGCCACAAACGAAATCCACTTAAGATAAGAGTAAACCTAATTATACAAAATGAGGTGATTTTCTACATTTCTGTAGTATTTCCCAAAAGTAAAAAAAATGAAAACCTCTTTGTGTAGTGTGTGTATTTATGGAAAAGAAGCAAAGCAAGTCATACAACCTATCCAGCTGTTTTACCGTTTTCTCCGTTTTAATTGCTTATACCATATTAATTTTTCTTGGAACTTCCTTTTGAATATTATTTTGACCAATTATTTTTATGGTTTATAATATTGTGTGGTTTTTTTTAATTGGGCACATAAGACACATACAGTCTTAGAGGTTTTTCAATAAAAATACTCATTGTTATTGTTACTCTGAGAAAGGAACCTCTTTTTCATCAAAAGGTAATTTTTTTCTTAGGGAATACACTCTGTATAGCCTGAAACCACTAAAAAACACGGGCTTCTTTCTGTGAGAACAGCGCAAACTGCAGCGCGTCACCCCGACAAGCAAGCAGGACCCACCCTCTAATGCTAAAATGACAGACCAGGCCCGACCGGGCATCAGCGCCCACCCGAAAGCCCCGCTTCTGCAGGACAGGCAGGGAAAGGGTCTCTTACTCGCATTTCACTGCAGCCCTGCGCGGGGACGCGACGGCAAGGGCTAGACGAAGTGAGAGAGGTCTGGAAATCTGTTCTGCATCTATTCCATTTCAAAGACAACTTAAGCAGTGCTTACGATTTGCTGGGGGTTTTTTTTGCCTTTTTTTTTTTTTTTCTTTTTTTGCCTTTTTAGGGCCACCGCTATGGCATATGGAAGTTCCGAGGCTAGGGGTCGAATCGGAGCTGTAGCCGCCGGCCTACAACCACAGCCACAGCACTCTGGATCCAAGCCGCATCTGCAACCTACACCACAGCTCATGGCAAAGCCGGATCCTTAACCCACTGAGTGAAGCCAGGGATCAAACCCGTGTCCTCACGGGTACTAGTCAGATTCCTTTCTGTTGCGCCACAGTGGGAACTCCATTTGCTGGTTCTTTCTGAGCATCTTGTCACAGGCCAACATGTACCCATGTTTTACCATGAGAACCCACTTTGAGGCCATTCTACCCCAAGCTTCTGACGTGGGGGTGGGAGCAGGCTAAGCACTGGCGCTACAGTCATCCAGGCAAGGTGGGAGACACAGTCCTGGCGGAGGCCCAGCTCCACTATAAACACACAGGCCGGCCTCTGCATGCACATCCAGGAAACAGGTGTGAGGTCCTGCCTGGCCTGCCACTGCTCCCAGGGGATGCTGTGCCCATCTCTTACCCAAAATCAAACTTTAATTTTTAAAAGATCTAGTTAATTATAAATGAAAATGTTCCATGCATACTTGAGAAGCAAAGTTGCCACCTGAAACATGAAATAATGGGATCAGCTCCACAAAAGTTAAAACCAGGCTGAGAATATAAGAAGCTATTCTCAGGTCAGACAATGGCGGCCAACACCCTCCGTGGCTGCTTGGAATGGAGTCATCAGTTTCCCGTGAAATAGCAAAACTGCTTTCAGAAACAGACCTGTAATTTTCTGTCATACAGCAGAAGCGGAAATTCCTACCATAAGGTATAGTTTGGTCCTTCTTTCATGCAACTTAAGAGGAAACAAATGGATAAAAAGCAGAATAATCTTTACAGCCAAGACGGACTGAGAGCGCTGCTGCTGCTGTAACCAACACCCAGCGTGATACTTACTAGATCCAGAGCGGAGCCTCCACCAAGATACTCCATTATTATCCACAACTTCGTGTCCTACAAAACGAAAAAGAGGGGCGTTATTATATTTTTGTTTTTTTAGGACAGGCAGAAAAATTATTTTAAATAATCTAAAGGTATTTTTTCGCTGTTACTTTGTGTGTGTATATATCTACATATATATATATATATATATATATTTTTTTTTTTTTAAGGGCCACACCCAAGGCATATAAAGGTTCCCAGGATAGGGGTCCAGTAAGAACTGTAGCCTTGAGCCTACACCACAGCCATAGCAACTCAGGATCTGAGCCACATTTGTGACCTGCACCATAGCTCATGGCAAAACAGGATCCTTAACCCACTGAGCAACGCCAGGGATCGAACCTGCATCCTCATGGATGCTAGTGAGATTCATTTCCGCTGAGCCACGATAGGAACACCTCGCTGTTATTTTGAAACTAGAAAATTTTATAAACACACAACAGCAAGAAGGTGGTCTGTGTGTGACACATGGGACACCTGCACCGTGTCGGGGGTCATGTCAGCCCCGGGCGGCAGAGCTCCTCTGAAGCGGGATGTCCATCTTCACACAAGCTCGGGGGGTGGCCCTCAGCACAGGAAGGTTTCGGAACCAGTCTCTGACACCAAGCCAGGCCAGCAGCACACATCCCGCCCGGGGTGTCATCCAGGAGGCACCCAGAGCACAGCCACAGGGACAGCAGCTTTGCGACACATGGCGGGGGCGGGGCATGGCCAGGCCAGTCTATCACCCACCTCCTTGCTTCAAGAGCCAGACCCCTCTGCCCACAGCCAAATTCCCAAGCCTCTGACTGGGACCAGGGAAGCAAACATCACACCTGAGATGCAGTGACCTGCCACCTGCCAGGGCCAGTGGTGCCCAGGTGGGTCAGGTGTGCAAGCACCACCCCGTTCCCTGCTCACTGGGCACTTTCGGCTGCTTTCCTTTGCATCAGAAGAAAGAAGAAAAGCAAACAAAACCCTCTGCAGCTCTAGGCTCCTGGGCACCGTGAGGAAGGAGCTGGGCCTTGCTCAGCTGAGTAAGAAGGGCCCTCGCCGGGCCCCAGCCCCGCTCCCTGCCCCAAGCTCTTCTGGACAAGCCGCAGGCTCCTCCGCCAGGAAACCCTCACCGCCTCCCTCCCCCACCCCTAGGCAAACTTTACTTTAGACCTTTGGTGTGATTTTTGCTTTAGATCTGCTGTGTGTCCCACCAACAGCAAACTCAGCGGCTGGGGCAGTGCCTGGCTCAGCCAAGCCCAGGAAAGGCCACCTGCGGCGCCTGCGACGGTCCAGAGGGACGTGTGCTGACTGGACACGCACTCCAGGCAGGCAAGAGAGCGTGCACTCCATCTGCAGAATGAATTCCTTCTAAACCCTAAAATAAATCCTGATGTCAGGGTCAAGTCTGTGCCAGTCCAAAGAAAAGACCCTCGTTTTACTGTAAACAGAACACACTCACAAGTCTTTAGATGAAGATAACTTCGGTCAAGACTAGAAAACGTGGGGAAGCCTTACATGATGTGTTTGGGGCCCGCGAACATTTTCCTCGCTCAGTAACCCTCCAGTCGTGGGCACCAGCACAGGCTCCATCAGCCCCGCCCCGGGTTCCGACTGCAAGAGAACTTCCTACCAGAAAGAGCATCGTCCAACTATCATTTCACACAGAGACCCAACTCTTCCCCTGCGCAAATACTTGCCCAACACCTGCTCCTGGAAAGTCTGCGCTCTCCCTCTAGACATTCCAGAAGCACCTGAGAGGTAGGAATCACCAGGGCAGGGACCGACCGACACCACTTTGCCTGGCACAGGAAACCTAGACGGCTTCTCCCGAAGGGCCCTGGACGTGCAGGTTTCTACTCCCACCCTTTCCTCCCGCTCTCAACCCTTCTGTTTTCCCAGCGTTGAGGTGAGCAGCCCACAGCGGGATCACTCTGGCAGGCAGGTTGGACCCCCCAGCCCAAACCTCACGCCTAGCGGTAGGAGCGGGAGCAGAGCCTCAGGACCCCGTGGGAAGCAGTCGTTACTGACTCAGAAGCAGCAAGTGACCACAGCTCACATCCCTTCCAAAGCTCCCGGCTCCTAAGTCCCCGCAGGTCAGCCAGTACTTACCAAGTACTTACTACTCACCAAGGATGCAAAAACAGCCCTTTGCATGGCTACAGGAGCCACAACAGGGGGCAAAGTGACCTGTTCTCCCAGGCCGTCCTACCCTCAGGGACATTTAAGCAGCAGCAGGACAACCAGCCCTCCAGGTGCTCCCCAGCTGAAGGGCTTACAGAGCCTCAGCCTTCGCCTTCCTGGAGAGGAAGATGGAGCGAGCAGAGCAGCCCCGCTATTCTGCTCATCCAGCTCGTTCCTGGTTCCCAACGCGAGGTCTGCCAGATTCAGAGGCCACCTAGGAAAACAGCACGAGGTCCTTTACCCAGGCCACTGCTCTTTAAATACCTTGGCCAGGTCCTCTGTGCTTCTGTCCCCAGTTCCACCAGTCTGGAAATGGAAACTGCACCACAAAGGCTCCACCGGCCCCCACTCCCGGCTGAGCCTGCTCTCCAGCCTCACAGGGTGTGCGTGCTGCTCACTGTGGCCACCAACTCAGTCAGAGAGCGGGCAGCGGCCTGGGATGTGGGCTCAGCGACCTCCCCGGCTCCAGGGCTCTCCGCGACCAGTCCCTGCTCACGCCAGGGCCAAGCCTGCCCTTCCTGCGAGGCAGAAGGTAGCCCTCTGTGGACGGAGGAGTGGGCCCCGAGAGGGGACAGCAGGGACCTGCCAGATCAGAGGGGAACCGAGTCTTTTAGGAAGAACTGAGTGACAAGTTGGCCCTGGGGGAGTGGGGGTGGAGGGAGGGGACGGGGGCCAGGTGCAGTCAGCTAGCAGACCCGCAGGAGTGAGGCTGCACGGAGGGAAGGGCATCCAGAACCTCATGGGGAGGATCCAGGGGTCAAGGGACAGAGAAAGGCCTCTTAATACACACCTCACACTTTCTCCTAAAAGCCACCAAGGGACCAGATCAGACACCTGCTCTTAATAAGTGCTCGAGGAGTTCCCGTGTGGCGCAGTGGTTAACAAATCTGACTGGGAACCATGAGGTTGCAGGTTTGATCCCTGGCCTTGCTAAGTGGGTTAAGGATCTGGCGTTGCTGTGAGCTGTGGTGTAGGTCGCAGTTGCAGCTCGGATCCCGCATTGCTGTGGCTGTGGCGTAGGCCAGCAGCTATAGCTGCGATTTGACCCCTAGCCTGGGAACCTCCATATGCCGCAGGAGCAGCCCAAGAAATGGCAAAAAGACAAAAAATAAAAAAATAAAAAAAAATAAGTGCTTGAAGTACGTAGGTACGTGGGGAAGGGGCGGAGAGCAGTGGGGAAGGTGCAGGCGGGAGGCAGAAGTGACGGATGAGGGGGCCACAGGCAGGTCAGGTGACTTCTGGGTTTACCTCACTCAAATGGACCCCAGCAATGCTTTTACCTGGAGTCCTAGAGGAAGCAGATAGGCTGACAAAGGTTGTCCACGGGTCATTCATGTGGTGAGGAAAAAGAAGGGGGGGGGGGACCTGGTTTTAGGGGTTTTGTTTTTTTTTTTGCCCTTCTCAGGGCAATACCCGCAGCATATGGAGGTTCCCAGGCTAAGGGTCCAATTTGAGCTACAGCTGCTAGCCTATGCCAGAGCCGCGGCAAGGCCAGATCTGAGCCGCATCTGTGACCTACACCACAACTAACGGCAACACCGGATCCTTAACCCATCAAGCAAGGCCAGGGATTGAACCGGCGTCCTCATGGATATTAGCTGGTTCATCACCACTGAGCCGCATCAGGAACTCCTGCAATCGCCAGTTTCCAAATGACAGCTTCTACCAAACTGCAGTGTGAGTTCCAAGCTCTGTGGCTGGTGGACAGCCCTGGACCAGCACCTGCCAGCCGCCGCCGCCTCCTCCTCTCCAGCCCAGCTCTAAAGCCCCTGCTCGGCTGCTGCTCCCTCTGCCGGAGGTGTCCCGCCTTCCTGCCTCTGAGGACCTGCACACGGGGTGTCCGGATCCCTCCTCCAGCCTGTGTCTTCAGTCTCTTGCCTCAGAGAAGACGGTCCAGCTCAGCCTCCAGCCAGGAGCAGCCTCTGTTCACCCACCACCCCCGTTCCTACCAGTGAGCCCTATGCCCACAGCAGACCCCTAGTCCCAGCAGCGACTCCACTGCTCACTTGTCACCTCCCTCTGATAGCCTCCTTCTCCCCTGCTCCTTTCCTCTGGCCTCAGCTACGCTCCTCCTCCAGTCCGACTCTCCCACGGTCCCAGGGAGGCCCAAGGCTGTGGCCTCTGCTTGCTCCCCCCTCTCCAGCTAGAACTCACAAACCCCAGCTGCTGGTTCTCTTTCCTCCTGGAAGGGACGGGTGCCAAGAATAACCTCTGCTGCCTCACAAGTCGGAGGAGGACCGAGAAGCCGCAGACGTGATGGAAACAGGGCTGGATCTCAGGGTGTGAGGACCCCCACGGCACAGACGTGGAGCTGGCACACCTGCAGACCTCCAGCAGGACACGCTCTTGGCACAGGCAGAAAAGGCGCCTTCCTGACATCTGCCACCACTCGTGATCCCAAAGAGAAGTCTCTGCTCTACCACCACCAAGCCCAAGAGACGAAACCAACGCTGGAAAGGGAAGAGAGAGGAAGATGGGCTTCGGGGGCTGCAGGCCAGCTCCACCAGGATTCTTCATCTTGGCACCACTGACAGCTAAGGTTGGGTCATCTTTGTTGTGAGCCCTGCCCTCTGCATTACGGTGTTAGCCGCATCTCTGGCCTCTACTGACTAGCTGCATCTCCAGTTCTGATAATGGAAAATGTCCCGAGACATTGCCAATGTCCTCTGAGAGCCAAAACTGCCCCCAGTGAAAACCACTGAACTGAACGATCTATGTTCTTAAGCTTGAAGTGTCCTGCACCAGAAGCGCTGACCAATTCTCTCCTCCCCCTGGCAGAGCCAGCTGACACCCTGAAACCTCCAGCTGGAAAATTACCACTGATTCACTGCGAGACACCTCAGCCAAGCTTGGAACGCTTCATCCAGAAAAAGATGGCAACAATCTGTGTTCCTAAACCTCTCAGTTCAAACTGACAGTAAAATGAGATAATGAATGTGAAAGCACTTTGCAAAGCTCGAGGCACCAAACACAAGCCAAGTGCTATCAGCCTCACCAGCATCATCACCCCTAAGCGCCTCAAAATAACCTGGTGAAACCAAAAGAGCCCAATTCACAAAACTAAATAGTATTTCTCTACATAGGAATTTCTGAGCAAAATAAGATCTGGAACAATGATTCATACACATTCTACACTGGAATGCAAAAATAATTACTGCCCCACAAGCCCTGAGACAGATGCTCTAGTCAAGGAGCAGAGGTGACCTGCTCTTGGGGACCAAGGTGGCAAGCACTGGCACAACCCAGAAACAGCATCACTGCCCCAAACTGTGATTTTGAGGGGTTCTAAGAAAAATAAATTAAGAGTTCTTAAAACAATGATTTTTTTTTCCTTTTCCTTTTTCTTTTTAGGGCCACCCCGCGGCATATGGAAGTTCCCAGGCTAGGGGTCCAATCAGGGCTGGAGCTGCCAGCCTACGCCACAGCCACAGCCACATTGGATCCTTAACCCACTGAACGAGGCCAGGGATCAAACCCACATCTTCACAGATAATAGTTGGGTTCTTAACCCACTGAGTCACAACAGAAACTCCACCAAGAATGATTTTAATCACAGTAATTTCATTTTTAAAAAATGACCCCAAACAATGTAAATTATGAATGAACTTGTGATAGAATTTTCTCCTAAGGGAAAGGAAATGGTTTATTTATTTAATAAATTCAGGACCCAGAATTTTAAAAGGTA
Organism: Sus scrofa; assembly: GCF_054392235.1. Lineage (NCBI taxonomy): Eukaryota > Metazoa > Chordata > Mammalia > Artiodactyla > Suidae > Sus > Sus scrofa. The sequence continues at coordinate 74,714,227 of NC_139393.1, forward strand.
CCAAAGCTTCCCTCTCACCCTGGCCCCTGGCTGTCTGCCCAGCCTCCACGCTCAGCAAGGTATCCCAGAGAAATACTTCATGCAAATACTCTTTCTCCCCTTCTATCCACATGCACCCTCCACACAGTCTATACTGCGCTTCTCCTTGGCGCATTCTATTCTTGTCCTCGAAGGAATCCTTTTTTTTTTTAACCACTACCCCCTGCCCTGTGGACATGAAGTTGTCTCCATTCTTTTGCTGTCATGAGCCAGGTGTTAATTTAAGACCCTCACATATGTTTCGGAGTTCCTGGAGGTAGAGCTGCTGAGTCAATGGAATCCACTTGAGTTTAATGGATAATGACAAATTAGTCTTCAAAGGCTCAATCTGTGCTGCCGCCCCCCACCCCCCACAACGTATGAGTGCTAATTTTCCTTTTTTTGGGTCACAATTAGGAGCTGAATTGTGTCCCCTTCCCAAATTCAAAGCTCGAAGTCCCAACTCCAAGTACGGCCAATACGACCGAACCTTGAGACGCGTCCTTTAAGATGATTAAGTCACGGTGTCCTAAGCCAACGTGACTGGTGTCCTCCTAAGAAGAGATTTGGGAGTGAGTTCCCGCCGAGGCTCAGTGGAAACAAACCTGACTAGTATCCATGAGGACGCAGGTTCGATCCCTGGCCTCGCTCACAGTGGGTTAGAGATCCACTGCTGCCGTGAGCTGTGGTGTAGGTCGCACACATGACTCGGATCCCGCGTTGCTGTGGCTGTGGTGTAGACCAGCAGCTGCAGCACCTATTGGACCCCTGGCCTGGGAATTTCACCTGCCTCAGACATGCAGAACTTACGTCCGAAAATGACAAAAAAAAGAAGAAAAGATTTGGACACAGACACACGTAGAGGGCCGGGCGCGTGAGAACGCAGGGAGAAGACGGCCTCTACCAGTCAGGGAGCGAGGCCTGGGGACCTGAGGTCTGAGGGCTCCGAGCCCCCAGCCCTGTGAGGAAATAAATCTGTCGTCTATGCCGCCGTCTGTGGTGCTGCATGACGGTCAGTCCAGAAGCAGGGGAGAAGCAGGACCTGGTTTTCTCTCGCGCGCTGTCAGGCGGGACATCTTCAAACACTCCGGAGTCGGGCAGGTCTCCTTTTCGGGGAACCCTCTACTAGCTTCCGGTCTTTCCACTGGGTTCCCAACCTTAACGTTTTCAACATGTTAGAGGGACATGAGCCACAAAGCCAGCATGTTCCTCCCTTGTTTCTGATTCCACTTTTGGTAGTTTTTGCTCGTGGAAATTAATCAATAACAGTACCACTCTCAGGTGACCGTGCCCTGAGCTGTTTGGAGTTGGTGACTGAAAGCTGGCAAACCCCACATTCACAACCGCCACGGGCGCGGGACAGACACCAGGTGACAGAATGAGAAAGGGGCGATTCCGCACAGTCAGGAACAGGATTTTACACGATGGATTCTGAACGCAGCAACGCTGCTTCTGCATCTGCCCTGCACGCAGAGGCGGCCAGATTCATCAGCCATAAGCAAAGGCTGAGCCCAGGAGGTGTCAACCACGCGGAGGCTCTGTCTTGTTACAACAATGTGGGGTCACAGGCCTCCTTAAGATCATGGTTTTTAAAGCGAAGGTGCCTTTTTGCTAAGAGGCTGTGCATGAACAGCAACTCTCCAGCCAGGTGTGGATCCTGCCTCTGATGCTCACCAGCTCCAGGCACAAGACCAGATCCAACCCGCAGCCGGGTTCAGCCACCCACCCGCGCGCGGGACTACAGACCACCCACATCGGGCGGACCCGTCACCTTAGCTCTCCTCCCACATTAACTTTAGGGCGCCCCCTGTTGGAAGCCAGGTCCGCTGGGAGGCTGGTGACGTAAGGAGGCAAGAAGCATCTCTGAGTCCAAATCCCTCCTGGATTTACAGTCAAAGTCACCCCCTGAGGGTCCTGACACCTTCCAAGCGTACTCAAGGCACAGAACTGGATTCCTGACCTCAGAAAGCGGGTTTCTTGTTCCTCTGACTCACAGACGCCAGCATCTCTTAAATGATGTGGACACAGACTGTGCACACAGGGTTGTTGAAGGGGTATAAGGTGAGTAGGGCCTATGCTCTTTTCCTAAATAAATCGCTTTTCAATAAAAAAGTGGGCAAGTGCCACCAGCCATCAGACGGACCTCAGGAGGAGAGGTCCATCTGACCCACCACCTCCAGGACGGGAGGAACGGGGAGAGCAGGAAAGGAGAAGATGGACTGGAAAATGCCCTGGAGGGCCCGGAGACCGTCCAGGGTTCGTCTAGAAGCCCCATCAAAGATGGCAGGAAGAGAGGACACTTTGGATGCAAATGAGACCCTCAGGAAGAGGGCGACCAGGGCGGGGCGATGGCCTCGTGTTCCTCTGCGGCCGGGACCAGCACAGAGGTGACAAATGGAGAGAGGTGATGAGTACTGGGACCCACTGGAACCCTCATGTGAAGCGAAGGCTCTGTGAAGCTGAAGCCATTGGCACCTCTGCACATGCCAAGAGCAGCCTTCTCTGCAGTGAGGCTGCCATCGGCTCCCTCTCTGAAAAGGGTCTCCCCTCAGGAGGAAAAGCCTGAAGAAACCTTCCATAAACCCCCTGCAGGACCCTCACAGCCCTGGAGAGAAGCCTCGTATCTGTAGGCAAACATCACAGACCCCATCTCGTGTCTGTACGTCTAGAAGCCCCCTGGTCTTTCATGCAGAAACCCACGCCCGTTTCTCCACTAAGTTAGGACACGAGCCTCCACCTTTCATCGTTTAACGAGTAGGCATATTCATAAACCTTGTTTTTCCCTACTAATCTGTCCTTGGTCATTTTGATTTGTAAGCTCCCAGCCAAAAGAGAGTAAGGAAAACGTTTCTCCTGCTGGTAAGGGCGCTCCGAACATATTTCAAACAGCCCCATGTAAATAAAGTTCAGCCCCTATCATTCACCTGGTCTTCAGTTATTAAGATGACCCCGAAAATACAAAACACTGAATCCCCCCCAGACACATCTGCCATTGGCCACCCTAGTCCCCAACTGCATTTGGAACTTCTCTATTATCCCAGCAACACAATTAAAGGGGGGTGACTAGTGACACACAATGCTGACGTCAGGTAACATCCCACGATCACACGTGGGGTTGGGGGGGGGGGCTCTGGCCCTCAGGTGCTCACAATCAAAACCAAGCAACCCAGCACTGGGCAGGGCAGTGGGGAGGATGCTGGCTCTCCCATTACACCCCAGCCACCCCCATCCTCCGTGCTGCAGAATACATTCAACTCAGAAACAGCAGCTTGAATTCCCTTCAATAGGGAAGGAAGTCTTAACGTCAAAAAGAAAAAAAGAGAAAAATGGAATTTCTGGAGCAAATCATCTCGGTCAGCATTGTCTGAAGAGGGTGCCCAGAGTGAAAGAGAGAGGCTCTCTGAAGGGATCAGGAAGCAGCGGCCAGCAGGACGGATGCGCAGGGAGCAGACTGCAGCACAGAGCGCCTGTGGTCTGCTGGGCTGGAGGCCAGGAGAACGACCGGCTGCTGTGTGCCCTGTATCCCCGAGGCACTGCGTAGACGCCTTACACACACTACTCCCACAGTCCCCACAACACCGTGGGAGCACTGTGACTGGCCCGCATTCTAGGACAGGCACCAGAAGGGGGAAGCGACTTGCCGGGGCCTGGGGCCAGCACTCAGCCCTGATGGCTTCTCACCCACCCGTGCTCTCTTCTAACCTGAGCTGGTGGAGGTCATTCAGAACAGCTAAGGATGGGCATGGGGGAGGGGAAGGACAGCCCTACAAGGTCAAAGGTGCTCCAAGATAAGCAGAGTCTTCTAGTGCTGGAAACAAGTACCAATGGGAGAAAAGCCACTATGTGCCATTATCAACCAAACATGACGCGGAGCAGTAAGCCCTGAAACAGCACAAAGAGAAACACATCAACTGACAATTCCGGAAACACTACAGACATCAACAGCTATGTAATACAGCCCAAGATATAGTCAAAGAAAAACACAGCATTATATGTTTTTATTACCAAGCCAAAAAAAAGACGAAGGAAAGAGGAAGCAGGGAGGGTTGGGGGAGCAAGTGTTGGATACAGAAGTTAAAAAGGAAGGAAAAAAGAAGGAAAACAACGAATAGAGAGACATGCATGCTGGAAAAACATAAGACATCCACTTTACTTTTTAAATAGAAAACCTCCAGCTACTAAAATCAAGAAAAAATAGGTAGCACTATTGCAATAAAACAAATACAGATGGAAACACTTTTAAATGCACACAGAACACATCACAACACTTTATTACCGTAAGCTTAAAAATCTTTCTTTGTAATGTATAAATTAAAATTTACCTAAGAAAAAAGCAAAGGGTGGGTGAAGAAATGGATTAATCTCCCCCCATCCTCTCTGTATATGTGTGTGTGTGTGTGTGTGTGTGTGTGTGTGTGTATAAATAAATAAAGCGGAAGGAAGAAAAGAGGGCAGGCAGACAGCAAGAACCACAGCAACAAACATCACGGGCGCGAAGCCATTTCTAAAGGACCCCAGTGAGGAAAGCCTGCTGTGATGTAACTGTTCCTGAGTGGCTTCCTCTCAGAAACCAGTGAACTCTCATCGGCCCAAAAAGTACGTCCATTTAGAGATGTTTTCCCAGGACTTGCAGGATGGGATTCGCACGCCCTGCTGCCCTGTGCCCAGACTAGGAACGGCTGTCCTGATGTCCCTGGACCAACTGGAGAGAACACTGGGCCTGCCCTGAAAGGCCCTTAGGGTTTAGGACAGAGGCCTCTCCCCTCGGGAGACTGTGCGCATGTGGGTGCCTGAGCTTCAGGAACCGTCTCCCCACCGGGCAGGGGGCTCCTCTTTCACATCCACACGAGTGCGGCACAAGGCAGTACTACACCGGTTGCCCGGGAGGTTTCTGAGCTGAGTGCTGGTGACACCAAGATGAATCAAGCCCTCTGCTTAAAGATGCTCACGCGGTAATCAGGGAACCACACGACCTCAATCTGAGGGAGAGGAAAAGAAGTCAGAGCGAGGGCTGTGAGACAGGTGCCCGGGTGAGGCGGAGGAGTAACGCAGGTAGTTCGTGTAGGAACACGGGCTCCGATACATTTCTGGATGTGGTCATTGATCAACGTCCGTCCGTGGCTTCAGGGGTCCAGGGAGTAACACCCCCCGACCCCGGCCTGGTTTGCTTCAGGGAGTCTATCTGCTTGCCACCCAGATGGATCTTAATCTCTAACCCACTCAACCCACAGAAAAGGAAGGAGAGGAATGGCGGCTCCCAGTCCAGGGACGAGAACAAAGGAACCAGGAGGCTTACGGGGTCCCTCGGCCTCCAAGATCCCACTGGACAAGGACTGATGCAGGCACACTGGGCACGGCCAATGGGAAGAGAACTGGCATCTGGACCCCAGGCTGGCACTCCTGCCTTTAAAGCTAAACGCCCCTCAGACAATCAGACGAGGGGGAACTCGTCTTCCCCTCCGCGTGTCTGTGCTGAGAGCTGATTGCTTTTCTATGATAGTCTTTTGCTTGCTGCCTGCGTGAGTGTGTTTGCAAAGTTCATTCTTCGGCTCCGTGAACAAGAACCCGGATTCCGGTAACACTGGGAGGAAAGAGGAGGGCTTTCCATGCCTCCTGGCGCCTGTCCTCATCAAGGACACAACAGTCCGTGATGACAAACACCTAGTCGCACAGGTTTGCCGTCACCGCGGTAAATAAGCTGCAAGGGTGCTGGTCCTGCCAGGCTGATACCGCTCATGACTACACGATGATCCTCCTGCCAGGTGAAGAGGTGCGTGGTGGGCACGCAGCCTACGTCAGAAACAGCTGTCTCGAAATCATGCAACTCTAACGCGTGCTCAGGGAGGGCGCAGTATTAAAACTCTGACAAAGACCCGCCCCAAAGACAGCGGCCAAGACCAAGTCACATTTGGCAGAGAAAGAAGCCGTGCCTTCAGTGTTAAGACAACTTCAAGACAACTTCGGGGACTGGTGGATTCACGAATAACAACAGCCATACTTCAGATGCAAATTCACTTTTCCGACTCTTCTTTCCACCCCTGGGGTCTCCTTTACCCTAAAGGGAAACAGCTTGCAAAGCCAGGGCCTCCTCGGAGGGGCTGAGGGGCTGGTGCTCCGGCACGGGCACCTGCCTGCGGGAGGCTCGGCTCCTGAGCTCTGCTCCTGCGGCCTCCTGGCCACCGCCCTCAGCTTCGCTTTCGGCAGCGCTCCCTCCAGAAGGAACGGATGCTCTGAGTGGGGAACGCGCGCCTGTGAGTTCAGCCCCGAGGAGCTACCTGGCAGCAGGCTGGCCTGGCATCAGACCAGCTCGCCCCAGGGTGCCGGCGCTGAGGCAGCCCTGGTGGCGGAGGTAACAAGTTTGGTTCCTGCCCCCGCACCCAACAAAGACACTGTCGCCGCGTATCAGGTCCCCACAGCCCAACACAGGCTCCCGGAGAAGAGCAGGCCTGGCTGCTCCATCTGGCGCCTGGCCAAGGCGGCCGGTCAGTAGTGACCGTGACGACGTGCGCGTGGCAGGCGGGGTCGATGGAAGTGCCTGCTTCTAGCGTCCCTCTTCCTATTTTGAGGGAGATGTGGCTCCTGAGCCCATGCCATGCTGTCCGCCTAACAAGGAAGAAGGCTTCTCTTTAATTACCTAACAAGCAGCTCCTTACATAATCTAAGTAAGCTTCCTGATCGCAATTGTTTTCAAGGAATTTACCTAATGTAGACGTTTTAGAAAAGAAAGCATATGCATAATTATCTAAATACATCAGCTGTGTTTGGATACACCAGACGAAGGCTTAAATATGCAGAACATGTATGTGGAGACAAAAGGACCCAGAAATACAATTACTACTTATTTTAAATTATAGGAAACACGAGCTGGAAAACAGTTGAGTTTCTTTTCGGTGAAGTAAAATATTTAGCCTAATTGGAATTTTAACTCACTCAACTTTCTGGAAAGAAAAATATAAAGTGTAGCTGCCAGATGTCTTCAGGGACTTCCTTCAATCACACTAGGACAGACAGCGTGTTCGGGAGAGAGGCGAGCCGGTCCCAGCCTCCCAAACGGTTCAACATTTTCCATCTTCTTTGGCGTGGAACCTACCATTTCTTTCCTGTGATTGATTGTGACATGAAAGGTATTCGCTTGTGATTTTAAAGCCAGGTTTACTAGTGGATGAGGCGAGTCCACCCCAAAGTGAGCTGTTTGCTTCCACCCGCAGTCACCCTGGAGCCTGGTACAAAGGGCTCCACGTATCATTGCTGGTTTTCCCAGAAACGCAAGGACAGATGCTCGCACACTGAAAAGCACTCTCAGAGAAGACAGATGTTCTTCTCCCCTCCAGAAGCTGCAGCTGTTCCCGGCCCACGGAGACGCGGCCCTAGACCTCCAAATGGCACAGGAAGCCTGGGCGGGTGGCTGTCCCTGGGTGGGTGCGTGTGGAGGGGCGAGGGCTGCACCCCTCGGGGCTGAGCGATGGGCAGCACAGCACCACGACACAGGGAAGGGAGGACTCGGGGGCTGCAGGACGCTCACAAGAGCCGACAGCATCCTCGTCGCCACCCCTGGAACCGACCAGCCCACTTCCAAGACTGGACACGGCAGCCGAGGCAGAGGAAGGAAGTGCTACAATCCCAGCTTGGGGCACAAGGATCCAGCTTCACTTACTGTGCAGAGAAAGGCCATACTCCTGGGCGAGGGCCGCCTGACCTCATCGCCGCGGCAGACGCAGGGCTCCTGCGCCAGGGACAGCCCTCCTTGTGGGCCGCTGTGGCCAGTTCTTCGTGCGACCAGAAGCCAGTGACCAAAGTACTCAGCATCTGTGGACCCGAACCCTCTGCATCCCCACGACGGGCTCTGCCCTGGCCGCACAGGTGGCCTCCCGGGTGTGGGTCAACGACAGGGCCGCCCCTGAACAGCGCGCTCCGCCACCCCCTCCACAGAGACTCTTCAAAACCCACGTCCTGGGGAGTTCCCGTCGTGGTGCAGTGGTTAACGAATCCGACTAGGAACCATGAGGTTGCGGGTTCGGTCCCTGGCCTTGCTCAGTGGGTTAACGATCCAGCGTTGCCGTGAGCTGTGGTGTAGGTTGCAGACGCGGCTCGGATCCCACATTGCTGTGGCTCTGGCGTAGGCCGGTGGCTACATCTCCAATTCGACCCCTAGCCTGGAACCTCCATATGCCGCGGGAGCGGCCCAAAAAATAGTAACAACAACAACAACAACAACAACAAAAGACAAAAAAAGACAAAAAAAAAAAAAAACCAAAAACCCACGTCCAGAACCTTTCCACTCAAAAGCAGATTTTACAGAGCTGTGCCTCTGACCACATTTATGAAAACATGCGTGAATTTCCTCTTTTCAGACTCTACCTTCTTATATTCACGTCATTTAGCTGGAATCATACACCCAAAGCCATTTTCTTTAGAGAGTAGAGTAAATGAATTGAAGCCAACAAATAGTGATGCAGAAAGAAGCGGCCTGGAAACAGGGCAGATATTTGGAAGCAACTCTGAAAGGAACCGTGGTTAAAATGAGGAGCCAAAACCTACGAAAACAATCCAGAGGAATCACAAACAGTTGATAAAATGGACAGATCTGACCATTTCCAGGCCCACATTCCACTCCTCCTGCCAAGCTTTCATATACCTCAGAGTCCAACAATGTTGGGGCGAGCCTTTCTAGAAGCAACAAACATTTTCCAGATTCTCTGAGGCCACCAGGTGCTGACCCAGGAGGCCCCGGAGAAGGGGGGGCAAGTGCAGCAGCAGCTCCCCTCCCTCCCTCGTCGGGCCTCCCTGCCCCCTTGCCCCCCACCTCCGGGGCCTGCCTCCCCCTCGGGCTCCACGAGGACCATACACACAATTCCTCAACACGCTCCTTTTTCCCGTTCCTTCCAGCTCAAAGAAAGGAAGACGCCAAACACGTTCTGTCCCTCTCTGTTCCTTCCATGCCACAGGGATGATGTCCCCACAGAAACCGAGGCTTCCTCAGAGGAGCCTGAAACCTGCTGTCCCAACCTCACACCGTTTACCTCCAAGGTCCCTGAGGACGCGGTGAGAGAAGCTGTGAGAAGGCTGCAGGTGGGCAGGTGGCCGGAGGGGAGGCGGGGGTACCAGCCCAGCAGAGCAGCCCGACAGGGGAGGCCTGGGAAGGCTTCAGCGATGGGGGAGCCAGCTGTGCAGACACCCCCAGACCAGGCTGGGCCACACGAGGGGCTGCCATGGCAGGGAGCCCCGGGGAGGTGGCTCTGTGGCCCCCCTCCTGGGCACTGAGGCAGGAGGGGTGGGAAAAGCAGGAGGGAGGCAAACAACCCAGACAGCCACCAGGGAAGAACATTCTGGTAACTCCGTCTCCTAGAGACACAGGTCAGTTTCACAAGGGCCCTTGACAGGGTTCCCATGAAAACAGCTTCAAATGAGAGCCTGATGTCCTGATGTGTGCACCCTCTGAAAGCCTGAATTCATTTCTAAGGCACCTGTGATATACATGGTCTAGACCTCAGGAATTTATTTTTCTTTCTCTATTTTTTTAATTACTTAATGAATCTTATTACATTTATAGGTGTACAACAATTAACACAACCAAATTTTATAGCATTTCCATTCTAAACCCTCAGTGCATCCCCCCACCCCCCCAACCTGTCTCCTTTGGAAACCATAAGTTTTTCAAAGTCTGTGAGTCAGTATCTATTCGGCAAAGAAGTTCATTGTGTCCCGTTTTCAGATTCCACATGTCAGTGAAAGCATTTGATGGTGGTGTCTCATTGTATGGCTGACTTCACTTAGCATGATAATTTCTAGATCCATCCATGTTGCTAAAAATGCTGGTATTTCGTTCCTTTTAATGGCTGAGTAATATTCCATTGTGTGTATGTATCACATCTTCTTGATCCACCCTCTGTCGTTGGACATTTAGGTTGTTTCCATGTCTTGGCTATTGTATATAGTGCTGCAGTGAACATTAGAGTACATGTGTCTTTTCAAGTCATGGTTTTCTCTGGATAGATGCCCAAGAGTGGGATTGCTGGATCAAATGGTAGTTCTATTATTAGTTTTCTGAGGAACCTCCATACTGTTTTCCACAGTGGTTGCACCAATTTACATTCCCACCAACAATGTAATAGGGTTCTTTTTTCTCCACACCCTCTCCAGCACTTACTGTTTGTAGACTTTTTGATGATGGCCATTCTGGCCAATATAAGGTGGTAGGTACCTCATAGTGGTTTTGATTTGCATTTCTCTAATAATGAGTGATGTTGAACATCTTTTCATGTGTTTTTTGGCCATCTGTATGTCTTCTTTGGAGAATTGTCTGTTTAGATCTTCTGCCCATTTTTTGATGGGGTTGTTTGTTTTTTTGGTACAGAGCTGCAGAAGGAGTTAATAAATTTTGGAGATTAATCCCTTGTCAGTTGATTCACTTGCAAAGATTTTCTCCCATTCTGTGGGTTGTCTTTTTGTTTTGTTTAGGGTTTCCTTTGTTGTGCAGAAACTTTTAAGTTTAATTAGGTCCAATTTGTTTATTTTTGTTTTTACTGTCATTACTCTAAGAGGTGTATATTGTTGTGGTTTATGTTGGAGAGTTTTTGGCCTATGTTTTCCTCTAAGAGTTTTATACAGTCCTCTAAGTATGTGGTCTTATGTCTAGATCTTTAATCCAGTTGGAGTTTATTTTTGTGTATGGTATGAGGATATGTTCTAATTTCATTCTTTTACATGTGGCTGTCCAGTTTTCCCAGCACCACCTATTATACAGGCTGTCTTTTCTCCATTGTATATTCTTGCCTCCTCTGGCATTGACCAGTTGACTGTAGGTGTGTGGGTTTAATTCTGGGCTTTCTATCCGTTCCACTGATTTCTATTTCTTTTTTTTTTTTTTTTTTTTTTGTCTTTTTGCTATTTCTTTGGGCCGCTCCTGCAGTCTATGGAGGTTCCCAGGCTAGGGGTCGAATTGGAGATGTAGCCACCGGCCTACGCCAGAGCCACAGCAATGCGGGATCCGAGCCGCATCTGCAACCTACACCACAGCTCATGGCAACGCCAGATCCTTAACCCACTGAGCAAGGGCAGGGACCAAACCCGCAACCTCATGGTTCCTAGTCGGGTTCGTTAACCACTGCGCCACGACGGGAACTCCCTGATTTATATTTCTGTCTTTGTGCCGGTACCATACAGTTTTAATGACTGTAGTTTTATAATATAGTCTGAAGTCAGGAAGCCTGATTCCTCCAGCTCCATTTTTCTTTTTCAGGATATCTTTGGCTATTCTGGGTCTTTTATGCTTCCAAACCTTAAAATATCTTGTTCGAGTTCTGTGAAAAATGTCCTTGGTAATTTGATAGGGATTGCACTGAATCTATAGATAGACTGGGTAGAATAGTCATTTTGATAATATTGACCCTTCTAATCCAAGAGCTTGGTATTAGACCTCAGGAATTTCAATTGGGTTGTTCACAAATAGAGACTAGCCATGCCTCCCCTCATTCCTGTTCAGGGACAGGAAGGGGCAGCTGCAGTTTTAAAGCCCCCAGGCATTTCCTCTGTATGTTCCTGCCCCTGGATTAAACCAGCACCTCCCAACCACTCCAGGAGTCGCGGGAAGGAACTGGCCCCTGGAGGTACAGCTCGTGGGGTGAAGAACTCACTGCTCAGGCTGCATGGAGAACTCCCAGGGCACTTAGGGGAGCCGTCCTGGCAGGCGTTTCTCTAGGAGGCTCTAGGGCGCAGGCAGGGTCCAGGCCAGGCACAGAGGTTTAGGAGCTCAGGCTGAAGTCAAGAGCTTGGACTGGATGAGTGCGAGGAAGCAGGAAGAGGAGCCAAGGCAAAGGCTAGGGCGTGGAGCCTACAAACTCCCCGCAGAGGAGGGACCACACATTCTGTGTGCCTAACAACGTGGCTTCTTAACACTCGAGTGTTGGTAAACGAGCTAGAAGTGAGCAACATCCCACCTGGCCAGAGAAAAGCCCAGAAATATCTTAGCAAGATTTTAAGAAAAAGCAAGATGAAAAGATGTTAGGATGATGTGGTTTTAATCAGCGGTCCCCCAACCTCCCAACACTTTCTGTCCACAAAGATGTTAAACCCATCGCAGGCCTTAGCTCTTGTGAGCTCCATGTGTGCTAACAGGACTATGTGCCCTGAGCAACAAATAAAAGCACAAAAACGTCACTGAGTTTTCTCCCACATCCTACAATTCTACCCTGAAAACTACTGAAAAACAAAATGGCCTAAAACTTTAACTTGCTATTTTAATAATCGCCTTTATTTTGTGCTTCATGGTGTTTTGTCGATTCATCCAGTTCTTAAACCACCAGCATTAAGGACTGCTTTTCTAAAGGCAGCCAAACAGCAGGAGACCCACAGAAAGTGCTAACTTGGTTACTTAGTGCTAACTTGGCATCTCCAGACTCTTATCCACACCCGGCTCCTCCTCCCAAGTGCTGACCAAAGCTACATCCACAAGGATCTGTCCACAGGGATCCGCTGGGGACTTTAGAGAACTGAAATTTACCGAAACAGAGAGGGGAGGGGAGGGGGAGATGGGAGGAGAGCCGAGAGAGAAAGCTTGTGAGCAGCTCACCTACTAACAGTTTTAAGAATGGGACGCATCCCTTAACTGGAACCCACCTTGAGAGGCGCCCAGCCCATCAGCTCACCAGTCAGTCTGACACCCTGCCCCCCTCCATCCCACCCCGGCCAATGATGTGCGAACAGTGAGGCTGAGCCCACAGACAAAGACTAGGTACACTCAACGACAGTGACAAAGGTTTTGGTAGCAAGTTTCATTATTCATGCTGAGAAACACGGAATGCTCGCATTTGTTCGTTCTTGGGGGCGGGGGTGCACCTTCAACATGAAAGTTCCCAGGCTAGGTGTCACACCAGAGCTGCAGCTGCTAATCCGCACCACGGCCACAGCAACTTGGGATCCGAGCCACACCTGCAACCCACAGCAACTTGGGATCCGAGCCACACCTGCACAGCTCACAGCAACACCGGGTCCTTAACCCACTGAGTAGGGCCAAGGATCAAACCTGCATCAAGGATACTGGTCAGTTTGCTACTGCTAAGCCACAAAAGGATGCCGGCATTTTTTTGATGACACATCTAGACTTTTCAAGCCCACACCTCAGTGTTCCCTAGCGCCCACTCCTTTTCTTACCACATATGGTGAGTAAAACACGTATATCCATGTCACTCTAGCCAACACACTGTCTTTCTAGAAAGAGCCTGGTCATTCAAGTAACTGCTTAGACTTGGAATGAGAACACAAGGGAAAAAAAAAAAAAAAAGGGAAACACAACAGGGGTTCCCATAATATTTATACCACGTTATTCACACCTCTTATGTGTGGTTTCAAACTCTCGAGTCTCGAATTAACCAGAGTGACTGCACACAGCTCAGGAACGGAGGTGGGTTCACGTGCCCAGCCTCGCGGGGAGCTCCCACAGAACCTGCCTGCGGAGGCCCGGAGGCTGCACGTGGTCAGCGGGGGGAGGCAAGGGGAGGGCGCTGGGAACAGCCCAGAGAGGCAGCAAACAGGAGAAGCCCGCCTCTGTCACATTTTTCAAGTGCAATTCTTTTTTTAATTTCTTAATTTAGGAGCAGAAAACCACACGGCCTTCATCACAAACTAAGAGAACCAGGGCGTGTACACGATGACTGATGTGACTGAACGCAGTTCAAACCAAGTTACCTGACCTTGACCCCCACTCCCCTGCGACCCTGCGGTGAGACCAGCACCGGGACAGTCACATGGGGCTGGGGACCCCCGCTGCGGCTCTCCTTCTTCAGTCCCTGTCTGAGAAAATCCCCTGCTTCTATCTCCCTCCCGAGTCTCGAAGCTCCTCGCCCTCCGGCCCGGGTGAGTCTCCAAGCCGCCAGGACGCTGTCCTTTGCGCTGCTGCCTGGCTCTGTCCCCAGCCCGGCGGGAGAAACTCCAAGCAACAGATCCAGGGCCGTGTCCTAACCCTGACACCCACCCCACTCCTGGATGAGGGCCCCAGCCACCAGAGCACTTACTCGGGGTGACAGCTGCCGGTCCTCCTTCCCTGGCCCGCACACATGGCACCAGCCACCCCTGGGCCTGAGCACCTGGGCAGGGGGCGGGGTGGGGATACGACCCTCGGATGCCAACAGTCACAGCAGGGAGCAGGTGGCACTGGAAGCCCAGACCTTTCTTCTCGGGCACAACAGCCCTCGAACCGTCTTTAAAGAGCAAACCCCTGTGAAGATTACCTGTGAGGAAAGACGCTTCAGCCCCCACCCCGTAATCAAGGGCTCACTCACCTCACTGAATAGACTAGAAATACTCTCCATGCGTTCTTTTCAGTACAGCACAGGGGACTACTTAAACGAGCACTGGGGGTGCCAGTCCTACAGCCAACTGCTCAACAGATCCCAATTTACCCAAAGAGTGCTTTCTAGAAACAAGCCAAGGATGGAACTCTGCACACTACGGCCCACCCAGGACAGGGCTGAGACTCAGCAACCACCTGCTCAAAGATGACAGCAAAGTCAGACACTAAGGGCGTGCCCCTCCTGCTGGCAGCTGCTCCCAGGGACCAGATCTAATTTCCCAAATATCAGACGAAGGCAGAAACCTGATGAAAGCCAGGAAGAGCAATATCAAGTGTGGTGCATTATTAAACCAAGACGCGAAGCTAGAATTCAATTCACATAATATCCTTGAGTTCATAACCTCCTCCCCGCACATGAAGTCCCACTTGTACTGGCTGCTTTTCATTAAAGCTGCTGCCTCCTGTTCGCACTGTCCAGGAAAGAAAGAGCAAGGGACTACAGAAGGCTTATTAAGTGCGTCTCTGAAGGCAAACACTACAGGGGAGACCTGGAAAGCAAAGGAACATGGAAGAACCAGGAGGAGACGGTCCTACGCTCTCCAGCTGGCCAGAGGCAGAGCTCCTAAGTGTGCTCGGGAGCTCAGAGGGGAGATGCTGACAGCAGTCACAAAGACGATCTTAACGGCTTAGAAGAAATGAGCCCCCCCCGCCCTCCCCGCCAATAAAAGGGTAACAGTGAAGATTATGTCCTTTTTAAAAATGTGTTCGGAGTTCCCGTCATGGCACGGCTGTTAACAAATCCGACTAGGAACCATGAGGTTGCGGGTTTGATTCCTGGCCTCGCTCAGTGGGTTAAGGATCCGGCATTGATGTGAGCTGTGGTGTAGATTGCAGACGCGGCTCAGATCCAGCATTACTGTGGCTCTGGCATAGGCTGGGGTCTACAGCTCCAATTAGACCCCTAGCCTGGGAACCTCCATATGCTGCGGTAATCGGCCCTAGAAAAGAAAAAGAAAAAAAAAAAGACAAAAAATAATAACAAAATAAAATAATTTTAAAAATTAAAAAATAAAAATGTGTTCAAGGTGTCGAAAGGAAATGTTTGCAGTACCTGACGACACCTCACACACACCAAAGCCCTCTGGTCCCACGGACCAGAGCTCCCGGCAGCCCCTCTGCACAGCCCCTCCCGTACTCTTGCAACAGTCATGCAAAACCCCAAGTCACCTCCAGTTCGCAAACCTGCATGGCCAGCGATCCCGCAACACCCCCACAGCCACTCCCCCACCCCATTACTGTCAGAAAAGGAGGTATGCGGTCTATTAACAAAGTCAGAAAGATCACACGCGGGTTAAAATCCACTCCTCTCAGCAGCCACACCTCACCCCTCAAAGCACGACATTCAAACAGTGCAGGTGGAACTTGACTCCCAGCACATTTTCCCAAGGGGACAAGTTCAAATTTCTCCCCTTTTCAAGCCCAAATGTAGTAAGTTCTTCAAGACAAAAACCAAAACAGAAAAAAAAATTTTTTTCGAGGAAACATGCTAACTTATTCTGCTGGATATAATCCTTGAAGAATAAAGCAATACAGCAGGAGGACGTGGCCGTGCAGACAGCACTCAGGCCCATCCAGGGCCGCAGGCCATTTTCCAGGGAAGGGGAGATTTCGGGTCCACCAGGCCTTCCCCCGGTCAAGATCTGGACCAATACCTTCCAGAAGCTCAGAGCTTGGTCTCTGGAACACACACACACCGGTGCCTGGCTCCAACTCACCACAGTGGTTGATGGTCAGCCCATCAACACTGTCGCCCTTAATACAAGCAAGAAAGGAAACAGGCTTTGTGCAACTTGTCCCCACATGGCAACAAAGGCTCACAGTGACCAGAATTAAGCCCCGTGTGCAGTGAGTGACGACACGGAACCATAAGGGGCTGCCCATGAGTCAAGAACGCCAACTCAGGGGAATCCTGTCCTCACCCAGGAGAAAGCTGCCACCACCACCTGGCACGCCCCTCATTTCTAAGTCCCCTGGAAGCAGGGCTACTTGTCACCTGACAGGGCAGAACCCTAGTCTTGGCTCGAGGCCTCTGCCACGTGTGCCCAAGGCGTGGTTGGGGGCAGAGCCGGGGCTCACGTGGCAGGTGCAGGCTGTCTGGGCGGCTCTGGCGGCAGCTCACCTCTGAAGAAGTCTGCTGATGTTGAGGCCAGGTGCCCACTGGCCGCAGGGCTGCCATGCCTTTGACGAGAGGGAGACACTGATGGGAAGCAAAGCATCTTCTAAAGGCAAGTTCCTATCGCGAGCTGGCCCAAAGGTCCTGCAATCAAAGAAGTCACCAGTTTCACATTCGGCAGGGCCCCGCCCCCTTCCTCTAGGGACACGTCTGTCCATCGTCTCTGACTGGATCTCCACCTGCAAAATGCAGGGTCCAGAACCGGAGACCCACCTGGGTAAGGGATAGAGGAGACAGAGAAAGGCAGAGGGCTTCGAGGCCACACCTGGGCGCAGAATGCAAGCGTGACAGCATTGCCTTCTCAAAAGAGACAAACCAATTGTCACCTTTGAAGAGCCAGTGTTTTCTACCAAACAATTCAACACAGGCAAACTCCACCTCATCATACCTATTTTTACTTTATTTTTTTATTTATTTTTGGTCTTTTTGCCTTTTCTAGGGCCGCTCCCGCGGCATATGGAGGTTCCCAGGCTAGGGGTCGAATCGGAGCTGTAGCCACCAGCCTACGCCAGAGCCACAGCAACACAGGATCAGAGTCGCATCTGCAACCTACACCACAGCTCACGGCAAGGCCAGAGATCAAACCTGCAACCTCATGGTTCCTAGTCAGATTCGGTAATCACTGCACCACGATGGGAACTCCAATCATACCTGTTTTTAAATGTGACCAGTTAACGACCCCCAAATCCACGCAGCGCTCACACCAGCCTTGCCTAAAAGCAAGGGGACGGGCTGCTGTATAAACAGAAAACGTGGGGCCGGGGGGGTGGCGCTTCTGTGAGCACTGGTCTAGCCTCAGCCTCGCCATCAGCCAAGCTCCGCTGATTCAGAACCAGAGGGAAGCGTCACCGGATCCAAAGGAAGCATACAATCAGGAGGCCAATCTCATGCTACGTCAACAAAAAACCAGCAAAATCCAGTGAAGCAACTTAAACACCTAATCCAGTGTAACGATGCTTGGTCTACTTAACAGGTTACATAAATTGCTTCCAGTGATTCAACGTGCAGAAAGCCAACAGCCACCCAAATGCCAAAGCATCAACACTTCCCACATCGCTGCACAGCTAGCAAAGCTGTCGCAGATTTTCTACTGTAAATCATATCACAATACCTTCTTTTCCAAAATGATCCTCTTTCCTCAAGGAAATGCCTGAAGATAATCTGATACCTGCCACCACAAGAATGCAAAAAACAGCCATCAGAACACTCTGTCCGGTCATCTGTGCATCAAGCTTACAAAGAAAGCGGGAGCAGGGGCGGGGGGGAGTGTCTACTCGGCAAGAGTTTTATGAAAATGTGTCTGAGACATCCAGTCACAAAAGAGTCACCTACAAATTAATGTACCTCTTTAACGAGGAATCATCACAACAGGACAAAGGGGCCTCTCATGTGGTTTCCGAAGGCAAACGCCCCACCCACTTCACTCCCTCCTGAAAGGGCCAGGAACCATCTCCACGTGTGGATCCTTCAGAGCCCAAAGAGTCTCAACTGTCAGACAAAAAAGGCAACGTTATCACAGAGGACCTGCCGAGGGCCGCGGGGAAAGACGGTCAAACGCCGGTTGCCAGAAGAGCCCGGCTCTTCGGGCAGCGGGTTGGCTGAGAAGGAAGGGAAGGGCTTAGGGGGCAGGAAGGGAGTCTCCACCCGGTGTCTCATGGGCACCGCTGGGGAACAAGGCAGGTGGCGCTGCCAAGGACAGCTCAGGACCACAAAACCAAAATGGGATTCTTGGCAGAGACTGGTTGCAAACAAAGGTGGAGGAGGGACAGGCTGGCACGGGGCTCCCGTGACAGCCAGCTCCCCCCGGAGCCACGAGGGAGGCCAGGCGCCCGGCCACACAGGAGAGGCCCTGGCGAGGCCTCAGCGTCCATGCCACCGTGAGCCACAGCTACTGCAGCAAATCCCACGTATCCGTTCAACTCCACGTGAGCCCCAGAGGTGAAGAGCCGCTATGCGCTGGAGACCAAATAAAACAATTTACACCTGCCAGGCAGGAAGGGCTCCTGCCGGGCTCCCCAGGAAACGGGAGGCAGGAAACCGAACCGCAGCACTGGGAGGACACGGTCCTCGGAAGACGACACCTACCAGCCTGACTCAAGGCAAGGGTGACGGCGCCCGGGGCGGAGGTCAGATTCCCCAAGACGGTGGTGGCTGACAGGGACGCTCCCAAACTGCACACGTCGGCCCTGGAGGCCAGGACCCGCCAGAAGCGCCCCTTGCCGGAGGCACGTGGGCCCGGCTGCCACCCACGCCCTCTCCGAGGCCGCTCTGTGAGGCTGGGAGGCCCACCCTTCTTCCGGCCCTGGGGGTACAGCCTGCTGGTGGGGGCCAAGGCGGTGGCTGCTCGGGGCCCCGGTTTTCTAGTCCAGAGAATGAGGAGTGGGAGGTGGGGGGCAGGAGCCTCCGAGGCCCTTTCCTGCTCTGAAAACCTCTGCTCCTCGTTCCTCTGGGCACCAGAAACGCTTTACTGAAGAGCAAGCAGAGCTGCATCAGCAGTGGCAAAACTCAGAAGGTAAACGCGTCCAGCCTCTCCTTCCGCAGGTCAGGACACGGGTCCCACACCAGGGGCCACGCCGCTGCCTCAACTCAGTCACCTCCAGATCTCGGAGTCACAGTGGCTACCAAGACCAGAAAAGTGAGGGAGAAAAGGCAAACCATCCCCCCGACCTGCTAACTGGGCTTCATGTCTCACCCGCTCACGGCGTCTCCCAAAACCAAGCCGGTCGATCGCCACTGCCCCCGCCGCCGCCAAGCCTGTTCCCGGTCAGACCGGAGCCGCGTCAGCCCACAAACCTAGTGGGCCCAAAACGCGGAGGGACAGCACCACGGGGGACCTTGACCCGATGCCCGAAGCATGGCTCCCACCAGGGCCGATTCAAAGCACAAAGAGCCGCGAGCCCCCGTGGCGGCCGGAGCCGCCGGAGCCACCGGGAAGCCTCCCTTCCTCCCACAGCCTCGTGCGCCTCGAAGCACTCCTGTTTGTCCCAGAGCGTCCCCAGCAAAGGCGGGAACGAGCCCAAGCTGCACGGGTAGGGCCACCCAGAGCCACCCGGCTGCCACTGGAATGACTCTGAGGAGACACGTCATCAGCGGGTCACCCCACACGGCACCCCATCTCGCCGGCTCCACAACACCAACACTCCACCAACTGCAAACGTCTGCTCAGCTCGACCCACAAGCCAGGGTGCAGTGTTCACAGCTTAGTCCCTCCGAGCCGGGCTAGTTCTCCTCACCAGAAGCCAGGGGAGGTTTAGGAGCCGAGATGCAGAACAGTCAGGGCAGACGTGAGCCAGAAACTTGATGATCAATCAAACAATCGGCTAAAATGCTGCCTCAGCATCCTTCCTAACCCGTAACCAGAAAGGAACCACCGGGGAGGCACCGGCCTTGGGGCCTCTGTCCCAGGCAAGGTCTGGTTCTACTTCCCGTTCTGCGAACACCGTGCCGAACTGCAACAGACGAAACCGTTGTGCCAAAGAAGGGGATGGGACAGCTCTCGCTAATAAAGCCAGCTCCCCGGGCCGCTCAGCCACAGCAACTAGAAAGGACTTCCCCTGCTCCAGGAAACCAATTTTCTTTCTTAGAAATTGGAAAGGACTCACTTCACATCCAGCCAAGTGCCATCTATTTACGCCGAGACCGAAAGAGAAAATCACACAACTATCTTTAAAATTACAGGAAAAAAGTATGTGCTACGGTTTGCGTGTTTAAAAACAAAGTCCAACTAAAAACAGCAGACTTCCTTAACTTAAAAAAGGCTACACATCAAAGTTCCATAGCAAATACCATACTTTAATAAGAAACCACATTTTTAATAAGAAAAGTTTAAGATGTACTTTCTTGAAGATCAAGAACAAGAGGGGCGTATCCCTCCCAAAACTGCAGTCGGCACAAAGCCAGAGGTCACGGCCGAAGCACAGGGTGAGGGTACACATGGCTGGAACCAGAGAAAACCATCCTTACTGGTCAGCGGGCGCACAGGCACAGAAAGGTAACAAGGTTCAGCAAGCCTGCTGGACACTGAGTGAAAAAATCACATCCATCCCTTCACTAAGCACTAACCCATCTGAAAATACATCCTTCAAAACAGCAAGAAAACTAGGGGGCTAGGAGCCAACCTATGAATCTGCTGGAGCTTTATGGATAAATTTGTTCTCTTTTTGCTTTTTAGGCTGCACCCGCAGCATATGGAGGTTCCCAGGCCAGGGGTCAAATCGGAGCTACAGCTGCCAACCCACACCACGGCCACAGCAACGCCAGATCCAAACCGCATCTTCGACCTACACCACAGCTCACGGCAACACCAGATCCTCAACCCCCTGAGCAAGGCCAGGGATCAAACCTATGTCCTCATGGATACTAGTCAGATTCTTTTCCGCTGAGCCACGACAGCAACTCCTGGGGAAAAATTTTTTAACTTTATGAAAGCTCACACAAGACAACCTAACAGAAAGATGGCGCTCAGTCAAGAATGGGAGGACTCAGGTGTCAATTCTCCTCAAAAGTCAACCTTTAAACATCAGAAGGCTTCTACACAGAAAATGTACAAACTCGAAGTTAAAAGGTATGAGGGAGAAAAACGGTCCTCAAAGACCGGATACACTTTTTAAAAATAGCACATTTGTCTATGGACGTGGGCAGAGGCGAAGAGTGTTACCCTCCAGCTAATGACTTAAAACAAAGCCCAAGTGGTACTATTAACACACACAGGGCGTGAATGACACTGGCCCAGGAATAGAATAGGAAATGTCACAACAGATACACACACACATATATATGACCTTGGCATACGATAAAACATCATACATGAGTGGGTATTAACAGTATACCACATGATACTCGTATAGCACATAGTATTTTACACAACAGTAGTAGAAAACTTATCTCTACATGGAGAAAAACTAAATCTCTACTTCATACCATATGCCAAACAGATAAAAGATCTAAATGGAAAAAGCAAAAATTGTAACGCCAATAAAAGAAAAAAATCCATTATTTTTTAACTTGAGGAAACTAGTAGATTCTTTAAACAGGATCTCCAAAGCAGAATTCAGAAAATAAAAAATTGATGGATTCAATGACATTCAAATTAAGGATTTTTGAGAACAAAGGACACCTTGAAGTTGAAAGAAGTACAACAGAGAGAAAATATTTGGGTATCTAAACCTGATACAGAGTAACAAATACACATATCAAACACTAAAACGCAAGAAATCCAGTGGAAAACTTCACAAAAGATACGAACAACAATTCAGAGTAAGAAACCCTAAAGGCTAACAACATAGGAATAGACACTTCAACTTACCTATTAATAAAAATGCCAACAAATAAGCATAATAAAATACTGCGTTACACTCATGCGACTGGGAAGAACTGAAAAGGTGTTTACGAATGTTGGTGACGAAGCAGGCAAACCAGGCCTAACATCATTAGCCCCAAGGGGAACATAAACCAAAACCACAGTAAGATGCCACCTCAAACCTTTGTGGTGGCCATAATCAAAAATTTAATGAGGATGTGAAGAAATGAGACCAGAACCCTCAACTCCCTGTGGTGGGAACGTCAACGGGAGCAGCTGCTCTGGGCAGCAGTCCGGCAGTTCCGTAAAAAGCTAAACAGAGTTACCACGGGACACAGCAATTTCATGCCAGGCTATGTACACAAGAAAAATGAAGACACGCCTACCCACAACTTAAGCCCCAGTGTTCACAGCAAGGTCACCACGAGAGCCAAAAAGGGGAAGCAGAGCTTGTCATCAACGGACAAGCGGGAACTAAAACATAGCTGCACACAAGGGAATATTATTCAGCCACTAAAAGGAGTGAAAAACTGAAACATGCTATCACGTGGATGAACCTTTTGAAAAGATTACGCTAAGCAAAAGAAGCTGGTCAAAAAAGGCCACATATTCTCTGATTCCATTTACATGATGTTCCAGAACAGGAACAGAAAGACAGAAAGCAGACAAGTGGTTGCCTAGGGCTGGGGAAGTTGGGGAGAAATGGGGAGAAGACAGTTACAGGCAGGGGATTTCTGCATCAGGAGATGAGCATGATATAAAGTTCACTATGGGAGTTCCCATCGTGGCTCAGCGGTAATGAACCCCACTAGTATCTGTGAGGAAGTGGGCTCGACCTCTGACCTTGCTTAGGACCTCTGACCTAGCTTAAGGACCCAGCTTTGCTGTGATGTTTAAGTCACAGACGCAGCTTGGATCCCGAGGTGCTGTGGCTGTGGTGTAGGCCAGCAGCTGCAGCTCCGATTTGACCCCTAGCCTGGGAACATCAATATGCCATGGGTGTGGCCCTAAAAAGCAAAAAAATAAAATAAAAAATAAAGTTCACCTTGGTGATGGGTATAAACCACTGAACAACCCATTTAAATGGATGAATTGAGTGGCATGTGAGTTATATCTCAATAAAGCTTTTAAAAAAAAAAAAAAAAGAGGGGGGGAGTGAGAAGAACCAAAAGCTCCCATTGCTGGTGGGAGGTGGGCTGTTCTGCACACGGTGACGGAGGGACGGAGCTTGGAGTATGTGGGGCCCACCTGCCCTGAGCCCTATCAGCTGTAATCACAGAAAGTGTCTTATTCCAGGGGATAAAGCCCAGGGTCCGGCATGGGAACAGTTAAGTCATAGGAAAAAATACTCAAGATCCTAAGTCATTACAGAAAATGCAAGTTCAAATCCTAGTGGGTACCACTGCACACCTGCTTAATTGGCCAGCCTGAAAAAACTGACAATATCAAGTGCTGCTGGCAATGCAAAATGACACAGACCCTGGAGAATTAAACAGCCATCCTGCTTTTAGCTGTTTATCCTGGAAAAAAGAACACTTCTGTTCATACAAAAACCATACATGAATGTTTCCAACATTATCCATCACTGCCAAAATCTGCAAACAGCCCAAATGCCCTTCAGCGGTTGACAAGGTGTACACTCCCACGATGACACACCCTTTAACAACGAGAAGGACAAACACCTGATACACGCCCAAACCCCAAATGCACTGCACTAACTGCAAGAAGCCCGTAACAGCAGGTACGAGGGTCCATTCTATGGCGTCCTGGAAAAGGCAAAACTACAGGGACAGGAATCAAATCAACGGTTACCAGGGGCTGAGGGTGTCGGGGGAGAGACCGTCAGGAACGCTGGGATTGGACCCTGCGTGGGGTAGTGGTTTGAAGAATCTACCCATGCGTCACATAAAGTCCGTAGAATTCTAAGAATTACACATCCCAAAGAGTTAACTTCACTATGTGTAAATTTTAAATAATTAAGTGGTAGGAAAAAATAAACTCATACACAGTACACAAAGTTTTATCAACTGAAGACACACATTCAAAACCACATCCAAACCTTAAAAAGAAAGGCGATGGGGACGAAGGATGAAATAATAAAACTGATGAAGACAGAGGAGCCTCACACACACGGACGACGACAGTGACGCACAGTGACAACATGACAAAAGCGCAACTCCCCCTTATCCGATGTCCGTAAATGGCGGGGGCGGGGGGGGGGGGGGAATACAGTAGGAAAATGACACCCAACTGATCGGAACAGGCCACCTACTGGCAGGGCGGTCAGTCCCCACACGCAGAGGGGCTGTAGCGGGAAGCGCTGTGCTTTGGCCCCAACAAGGACACACCGTGTTTAAAACAGCGGAAAACTGAAAACACCCAGAAAAAGAAAGCAAGGTATTAACATCTCATTGGCTGTTTTTCTTCCCCCACTAATGCTACTCTGATGACCGAGATCAAAAACAAAAACCAGACTGTTACTTCTGACGTTGGTCAATCCACCAGTTTGCCAGAGGATGTGCCAGCTGTTGCTAGCCATAAGGGCCTCCGGGTGGACGGCCCTCCTCCCCAGGTGAGATGACGTCTCAGGGAGCACTGACTTTGTGGTAAGTGCACAGCGCTGGGGGGATCCTGCTCCCCTCAAGACAGCCTTGGGTGAGGAAGGAAACGCACGTTGGTGAACCGCATCCCCAGGGAACCAGAGCCGCGCTGCTTCCTGCCGCTTGACTGAAGCAAGCGTTTTGGACACGCGCAGGCTGGAAAGGGTCATGGTCAGTGTTTAAGTAAACCCGCCCCACTGCGCACAGGTTTCCCGGCCCATTAGGTTCCCAAGAATCCTACAGCCTCTGCTCTATTTACACCACAACAGAGGGGCCCTAGAGAAGCACCCTTCAGATCCACTGTCCCCCAAAATGCTGCCTGGGGCTCCTCTGAGTCTGGGACACAGGCTGCACAGGACTGAGCAGTGTACAATCACCGCCCCGTCTGGACACGTTTGCTCACGGTGCTCGCAAAGCCCATACTCGGTTTGGCCACAGACATCACGTGGGCACAGCCACAGTCTGAGGCTGTCCAAAGCACCCTCTGGGCTTTCCAGACCCACCAGCGCCAGCCCTAGAGATACTGTCCCATCTCCCATACCTGGGACTGGCAGTGCGGGTGAGTCCACTGCGGGGCCATCCTGTACAGCACAGGACGAGCTGCAGCATCCAAGGTCCCCACATGCTTGGTGCCAGCAGCACCCCATCCTGCCCGAAGGCACAACTGAGAATGTCTCCAGACACAGCCTCCTGCAGCTTCAGCGCAGCAGGGTACGAGGGGCGGTGGGTGGAGGCACAGAGAGGTACCAGGACCGCAGGGGGAGGCTCAGCCCCGCCTTCTCTCCTGGCCCTAGAAACTGGGCTTCCTGCCTCCCTCTGGATAAGCGGCAGTCACCTCTCCACCTACAGGACCTTATCTACATTCCCGTATCTGAAACTAGAGGTCAGCACAAGGGCAGGATGTGCCATGGTGTGGGTTCAGGAGGAAGGAGCGGAGAGAAAATTCAGACGTGTGTCCTGACAGACGCACCCATTATCGTGCAGCGACACTGACGCTTCTTCTCTGGTAAAGAGATCGGGAAGTTACAAGACAATATGGGCGAGGGAAAGACAGCAATTTTGGTTTATTTTTCTGAATATAAAGCATGACACACTGATTATATTCTCTTGTCCAAACTGGGATGCTTCTGAAAATAAAGAGACCGCTCTTAACAGCTATGCTGGGACTGAAAGCAAAGACGGGAGGGAAGGTCACCTCCCCGGGAGCCTCATTCAGAGGCAGAGCCGCTTTGCAAGGATGTAATTATGCAATGTCTGCGTAATTTTTGGTATGCTAATAATGTCTTTAAGACGTGTGGATTGTGAGTAAATATGTTTGCACTTCTTTCCCTAAGACTAAAATGGGTTTTCTAAATTTCGTCAGGAACTATTACTTTGCCTTTGGGGAAGGAAGGAGGAGAGACATCAGAAGCCCAAAGAATATAACTTTTAAAAATCAACCCAAGTGTGTCTATGACGGACACAACACACAACGGATCCCCTAGCAGGATCACCGGCACTGTCACGCGACAGCACGAGGCGCCAAGGGACCTTCCTGGATTAGGCTTCCGGTGAGTCCCTAGAAGTCTGTAGGGATTGAAGAAAAACTTACTCTTAAGCCAATGGGAGAATTAACACACGGCTTTTCTATCAAAGGAGATCTTGGTTACTCCGTCGGCTCCGGTTTCAGCTGAGACGCCCACCTGCGAGCCCCCTCCTCTTTCCCTCTTCGCCCAGCAACGGTGTGTGTGCGCCCTGGCCTGACCCAGGGAAGGGCACAGGCGCATCCCCTGGGTCAGGGATAAATCGGGAGGGTCTTGGCTTCCTCGCGTGTGCTTTTTGAGTACCGCACCCTTGTGCAGAAGCAAAGAGCCGTGTCACCATCTCCCCGTGTTCGTGTGTTTCACTTTCCGACACTGACGGTCCGAGCCGTCCCCCAACAGTCAGGGATCTGAATCCACGATCAGACAACCACGTCCTCATGTTTCCTTCATAGCGATACTACAACAAAAAACGTTTGACAAACAAGCAAACGTTTGACAAACAAATTTTTTGTTTTGTTTTTGCCTTGCACTTGATTTGCTTTGGTTCAACTGGCCTGATGCTTCAGAATACTAAATCGTTTATTATAAAAGAAGAGGATAAATAAACCTAATTTTTAGTATGCTAATACTGCCTTTAAGACTCGTGGATTGTGAGTCACTTGGCAAGATAACTCTTCCCTTAATTAAAAAAAATCCTTCAATTATCACTGCCTAAAAATCTCCTAACATATCAGGCCTACATGATCTCAGTCTTTATCGTAATCCCGTAAGATACGCACATTGATCTGCATTTGTCCTTCAGGATGTCAGCACCCACAAAACATCCAGACACTCAAGTAACTAACTGTACCAGGATCCAAGACTAACATCCTAGCTTGCAACCAAGTGAATCTCTAAGTAGAGATTCTATTTATTTATTTATTTTGTCTTTTTAGGGCCACACCCACAGCATATGGCAGATCCCAGGCTACGGGTCGAACTGGAGCTGTAGCCACTGGCCTACGCCAGAGCCACAGCAACGCCAGATCCGAGCTGCGTCTGCGACCTACACCACAGCTCCCGGCGACGCCAGATCCTTGACCCACTGAGTGAGGCCAGGGATTGAACCCACAACCTCATGGTTGCTAGTTGGATTTGTTTCCACTGCGCCACTATGGGAACTCCTCAAAGTAGAGATTCTGAAGGTCTGGCAATCGCCCCAACACACACAAAAAAACTTAGAGTTGTATTGCTGAGTGAAATGAGGAGCACTGCAAATGCTGCTTAAAAAGAAGTCAGGCTTAGACTCCCGTACAACGTCTACTGTACAATCCGATTACGTCTTCACTGCTCAACTAAAAAATAAAACCAAAAAAGTCTCTCCTGCACACCACTGCAGACGGTCCCTCTGCACGCAAGCACACACACACACACACACACACACAGTTTCATTAAGGACCTCGGAGATGGGACCTTTGTGGTAGAAAGCTCCCGTGGTAAACGAGTGGTCAGGATACAAAGGCTTCTGGCTAATGTTCTTTTAATTTATATTCAATTAATAACTAAATATTTAATTTCCCCCCAATTAAGCAAACTACAGCAAATGAAGTTCTTCGACGGTCCGTGATAATCTGTAAGATCTTTCAGGCCTCAGATTCATCAATATAAACACAGGTTTTCAGGGCCCCATTGTTCCCCCCCCCTGCCCCCGCACTGTGGCTTTGTTTTTGTTGTTATTACTTGTAGAATACACATGCTACACAGCAATTCTGTGATTTGGTCAGAGCTACACAGACCGAATTAACTCCACTCTCTGGACCTTCACTAACATTCAGTGTATTAGACCACATATCTGTTGGTGTTTTGGGAGGGTGTTATCACCTTTTAATTTATGCATATTCGGGCGTACATGAAGATTCTGGAATGAGGTACAACAGTGGGACCCTGGCGGTTATTTGGGACTTTCAAATTAAAGGGCAATGTTCACTTTCTTCTGCGTACCTTTTTTTTCAAATTTGTTTTTATTATACTTGATTCACATTGTTCTGTCAATTTCTGCTCTACAGCAAAGTGACCCAGTCATACATCTGTGCACAGTCTCTTTCTCAGGTTATCTTTCATCACGCTCCATCACAAGTGGCTGGACATAGTTTCCTGGGCTAACATCTCCTAGACAAGACTGAAACCCAAACACACAGGAGACCTGATGCTGATCCAGCAATGAAGAACCAGTTTCTGCTACTTCCCTCCAGACACCATTGTGCTCTGTGAAGCCCCTTAAGTTGAAACCTGAGGCCCTCGTCTCCATCACCACGTGAAGAACTAAAAATACTAGTTCTGAAAGCTAGGGGGAGGTTTAGAAGGGCAGTCAAAATCACACCAACTTTGCATCAAAGTCCATTCGTCTTACTGGTTAATTTAATTTCTATCTTACTTGACAGTCTGGACCATACTAATTAAACTTCAGAATCCTACTTGATGATGGGAAAACAGCCTCCAGCTCATCACCAAGGGTTTTCCTCTGGGCTAAGGAATTTCAGGAGACTCCCTTACACAAGAAGGGGCAGAACCAAGCATCTGGATTCTTGTCCTGCTTAACTTGGAGAAGTTAATACTGTTTAACAGTAGTTAACACTGTTTAACAAGAAGAGCTCATTACATTTTCATCAAGTTTGAACCAAATGGACGGGAAACTTTCAAAGAGATATCCTACTCCGGAACACAAAGAGGAGGCCACATCAAGAGGTAGGAGGGGCGATTACACAACATAAACAACCCCATACCTCCCGGGTGGGAAGCCCACAGGCTGGAAAGTAACTGTATCACAGAGACTCACCTACAGGAGTGAGAGTTCCGAGCCCCACGTCAAGTTCCCACGCCTGGGGATCTGACACTGGGAGAAAGAGCCCCCAGAGCATCTGGGACTGGGGGAAGCAGAGACCCCATTCTTAAAAGGCGCACACAGACTTTCATGTGCACTGGGTCCCAGGGCAAAGCAAAGTCTCCATAGGAATCTGGGTCAAACCTGACTGCAGTTCTGGGAGGACCTCCTGGGAAAACAGGGGGGAATGTGGCTTGTTGTGGGGGAAGGACATTGACATTGAAAACAAAGCTCTCAGGAGTATTCAGCAGCATGCCTTTCTCTTGAGGTGGCTATTTTGGGGAAATCTGGCCCCACCCATCAGCACTGAGAAGCCCCAGGCCAAACAACAATCCAGGTGGGATCACAGCCCCACCCCTCAGTAAACAGGCTGCCTACAGACCCCTCAGGCACACAGCCACCTCTAATCCCATCCAGAGACTAAGCCCCACCCCCCAGAGGGATTAGAATCGGCTCCACCTACCAATGGGCAGGCATCAGCCCCTCCCATCAGGAAGACTACAGCAAGCCCCCCTACCAACTTCAGCCACAAGGGGGGTAGACACCAGAAGTACGAGAGGCTACAACTCTATTATCTGTAAAAAGGTCACCACACCAAAAACCTATCAAAATGAAAAGACAGAGAACTATAACTCAGATGAGGGAGAAAGGAAAAACCCCAGAAAATCAGCTAAGCAATGAGGAGATTCTCAGTCTCCAGGAAAAAAGACTTTAGATTGTTGATGCTGAAGATGATGCAAGACATTTGAAGTAAACTAGAGGCAAAGACGGATTTTTCTTTACAGGAAACACTGAGCAAAGAAATGCAAGATATAAAATTTAAGCAAGAAGAGATGCAAAATACAATAACTGAAATAAAAAATTCATCAGAAGCAGCTAACAACAGAATACAGGAAGCAAAAGAACAAATAAGCAAGGTGGAGGACAGATTGGTGGAAGTTACGGATGCAGAACAGAAAAGAGAAAAAAGACTGAAAACCAAGGAAGAGAGTCTCAGAGATCTCTGGGACAACGTGAAACGCACCAACATCCGTATTACAGGGGTGCCAGAAGGAGGAGAGAGACAGAAAGGGAACAGAAAAAACATTCGAAGAGATAATAGCTGAAACTTCCCTCACATGGGAAAGGAATCACTCACTCAAATCCAGGAAGCACAATGAGTACCATATAAAATAAACCCAAGGAGGAATACACTGAGACACATATTAATCAAACTGACTGAAATTAAAGACAAAGAGAAAATCTTGAAAGCAGCTAGGAAAAAGAAACAAACATACAAGGGAACCCTGATAAGGTCATCAGCAGATTTTTCAGCAGAAACTCTGCAGGCCAGAAGGGAGTGGAATGATATACTCAACGTGATGAAAGGAAAAAACCTCCAACCAAGATTACTTTACCCAGCAAGGCTCTCATTCAGATTTGAAGGAGAAATCAAAAGCTTCACAGATAAGCAAAAGCTAAGAGAATTCAGCAACACTAAACCAGCTTTACAACAAATACTTAAAGGAACTTCTCTAGACAGAAAAGGCTGCAACCAGGAACAAAAATACCACAAATGACAAGGCTCACCAGTAAAGGTATATATACAGTAAAGATACGAAACCATCCATGCACAATTATGCCACCAAAATCAGAAATCATGAGAAGATGAGGGTACAAATGCAGGACACTGGAGATGAACTTGCAATTAAGAGACCAATAGCTTAAAATAATCATATATATGTATGTATATACATACAAAAACACACACACAGACTCATATCAAAACTTCAGAGTAACTGCAAACCAAAAATCTACAATTGATAGACAAACAAATAAGAAAAATTAACTCAAATACAGCACTAAAGATAGTCATCAAACCACAAGAAGAGAAAACAAGAGAAGCAAAAAGAGCAACAAAAACAAATCCAAAGCAATTAATAAAATGGCAATAAGAACACACATATCAGTAATTACCTTAAATGTTTATGGACTAAACGCCCCAACCAAAAGACATGGACTGGCTGAATGGATACAAAACCAAGACCCATATATATGCTGTCAAGAGACCCACTTCACGTCTAGGGACACATACAAATTGAAAGTGAGAGGATGGAAGAAAATATTCCATGCAGACAGGAATCAAAAGAAAGCTGGAGTAGCAGGACTCATATCAGATAAAATAGACTTTAAAATGAAGAACAGTTTAAGAGACAAGGAAGGTCACTACGTGATGATCAAAGGGTCAATCTAAGAAGAAGATACAACAATTTTAAATATCTACACACCCAACATAGGTTCACCACAATATATAAGGCAACTGCTAACAACCTTAAAAGGACAAATCGTCAACAACACAGTAATAGAGGGGGACTTTAACACCCCACTTACAGCAATGGACAGATCATCCAGACAGAAAATCAATAAGGAAACACAGGCCCTGAATGAAGCATTAGACCCGATGGACTTAATAGATATTTATAGGACATTCCATCCAAAAGCAACAGAATACACATTCTTCTCA
This sequence comes from Sus scrofa, assembly GCF_054392235.1. Lineage (NCBI taxonomy): Eukaryota > Metazoa > Chordata > Mammalia > Artiodactyla > Suidae > Sus > Sus scrofa. The sequence continues at coordinate 74,745,550 of NC_139393.1, forward strand.
AGGGCACATGGAACATTCTCTAAGATTGATCACGTCCTGGGCTACAAATCAAGCCTCAGTAACTTTAAGAAAACTGAAATGATATCAAGCATCTTTTCTGACCACAACACTATACAACTGGAAGTGAACACCAGAAAAAAGCTGCAAAAAACACAAACACGTGGAGACCAACAACATGCTACTAAACAACCAATGGATCACTGAAGAAATCGAAGAGGAAATTAAACAATACCTAGAAGCAAATGACAACAAAGACAGGACATTCCAAAGCCTATGGGACGCAGCAAAAGCCGTTCTAAGAGGGAAGTTTATAGCAATACAAGCCCACCTCAGGAAGCAAGAAAAAGCTCAAATAAACAAGCTAACTTTACATCTAAAAAGCCGCTGGAGAGAGAAGAACAGACAAGACCTAAAGCTAGTAGAAGGAAAGAAATCATCAAGATCAGAGCAGAAATCAATGAACTAGAAATGAAGAGAACCACAGAAAGGATTGACGAAACGAAAAGCTGGTTCTTTGAAAAGATCAACAAAATCGATAAACCCTTAGCCAGACTTACCGAGAAAAAGAGAGAGGACTCAAATCAATAAAATTAGAAATGAAAAAGGAGAAGTAACAACGGACACCACAGAAATACAAAGGATCATAGGAGACTACGCAACTATACATCAAATTCTACAGCGTGGTTTAAGAGAAGACGGGCAGCTTTCACGATGGTGACGTCACTCCTGGCATTCCTGAGGCAGTGGTACCTTCTAATGGACAACCTCACTGGGAAAACAGATCAGGCACTTCAGACACAATCAGCACAACTTTTCACCCCACCTGAGGACAGTCAGTGGAGAAAATCCTCCAGGAGTCATTCCACCTCCTTCAGAGCTAACTACCTACCTGCCCGGCTCAGCACAAGCCCAGGTCCTCTTCCACCCAGTACACTGCATGGAGCTTGCCAGCCTCTCCCGAGCTGGATGGGGTCGTGTGACTGAGCCCGGCCCCCCAGGGAAAGGGGGGGACGACAATGGGGCTCGGTGTCTAGGCCTGGGCACGGGAGAACGTCCCACACGAGCCTAGACAGCGAGCACACTTTCTGCCCCCACGCTGACTTCACACAGACCCGCACGGCCACGTGCAAGCGGATGACAGAGGAAGGGCTACACCACGGGAGGAACTCGGGCTCCTGAATAAACCGTTTGAAGGAAAACCAGCCACGGATCAGGGCGACCAGCGAGCAAGAAATAAACTCCCATCGTGCTGAGCCATTCCCAACTGAGGGTGTTCATTCCAGCAGCTGACCTTACGTGGACAAATCCACGGGGCAACTCCCGATCAAGATGAGACGGCCTTGGAATGAGTGAGGCTGGCAAGGCCGGCCACAGCAGATGGAAGCTCTGGATACGGCCAGTCAAGGCGACACCGCGTTTGGCCACAGCAAAGCCATCTACTCCCACCGGCAGTAAAAGGCGTGCTGAGGAGCCGCGGCTGAAGAAGGTCCTTGCGAACCACCGATCTTAACTCCCGTAAACGGGAGCTGGCACCGTCCATCCGCCAAAACGTGTGCGGATGTGACACGCTTCCTTCGCCAAAGCTCCCGAAGTCCCTTTAAGACACGGGTCAGCGTCCCGAACTCTGACTGTATCGTGAAACTACCGCGGAGCCGTTTCGCGAAGGACAAGGGATGCGGTCGACAAAGTCCGAGCAGAGTCTCTTCAGCGGCTCGTTTTTGCTCATCAGAAAGTTAACACCAAGACCTTTGCTTTCCCATGTGGGAGCCACATGTGCTCTCCTCTTGATCATGAAAATGCTAAAAATGATAAACTTACAGGGCTCCCCTTTTGGCCCCGTCCAGACCTAAACAGGAAGGGCCCCCCCCACAAACACACACCAGCAACTTTCACCGCCACTGCCTCCTCCTCCTCGTCGCTTGGCCTCCGTGGACGCCTGCTCCACGTGAGGCGGGAATAAACCCATCCGGTATGGGAGGAGATTAACAGTCACTCACTTCTGCTCACTGCACACCAGGTACCGCACACACACACTCAACTCCATTCATCCTCGCACCATGAGGTGTAAGGCATTAAGTTTCCATTTTACAGGTGAGGAAGCCAGGATGTTTAAAAACAAAACAAAACAAGACCCTCAAGCCCATACACCAAGCCAAGCAACATTCATGTCCAGGAAAACGGACTCTGAAACTTATTCGTCCCATTTCCAAATGCTGCATTTGACCTATGACATACTCCACCCTTCAGACAGTAAAACAAACAAACAAAACACATAGATTTAGCATCCAGTGTTCACTTCCTTTAAATATTCCTTTCAGCAACTCAAATGGTTCTCAAAACTTCCATCCTTCCACTTGGGCCTCTACCGCATTTCCACAAAATCAACGCCGGTACCATCCCTCGGACTCAGAGAAGGTTAAGGGCTTCCACCGGGTCAACCAACCAGAAGGAGGCCTTGTCTTACGTCACTCCAGCTTCCTGCTGCCTCCCCTGGGAAAAAGTTCTACCTGTGAAATTTTCGTTTCCACAAGAATGACTTCAGCAATTTTTCTCCAATGCTTAAGATTCCCCAAAGCCCATCTGAAGATACTGTTTTTCCAAGTGCAGGAAAAAGGGCCTACGTCCAGGAACGTGAAACGAGAGGGGCGGGGGTCAACTTGTTTAGGGATGGAGCGTGACGACCCACCACGCGGGTCACGCAGGACTGGGAAACCGTTTTTAACACCATCCTTTTTCCCACTTAAAGAACTGTGTGCACAGATAATTTGCAGTGTCATACTCTAACTACTACTGTAATTATGTACTTGCCTAGCGTTCTTCCAAGTCAGATGTGGATAAACTAGCTCATGAATCAACAGTCTCAATTCTCAGCAGTTTTAAATAAACAGCACCAACTTAAAACAAATTTGATAAGTGAACATATCAAAAGACTCACATTCTTAGGTTGGCCTCAGTTTTTATCCTAAATCATGCTAAAATTAGGTGACAAATGGTTGTCACTTAATAAGAAATGCGTTTCTGATGACAAAGGCTCACTCAGAAACACTTTCTTGTTTAAAAGGGAATTTCAACATCAAACACTTTTCCCAAAAATACATTTCTGTCAGTGACATTTAAGATGACAGCACTATCAGAGCCAGGTTCTTTCAACTGCAAAGGCCGCGGTGTCTCTGCTTCCTCTGCAAGCCTGCTGGGCTATTTACCCAAGTCCTCAGTCAGCTGCTGCATCACAGAAAATCACATTTGCATCTTTTCAGCCTTACCTTCAGATAGGACCCATAATATTTGGTTACGTAGGGACTGTCGCACTGACTCAGCACGGTGATTTCTTGCTGAATGTCCTCTATCTCATCTTCTGCCTCTTCCAGGTCAATGATTTTTATGGCGACCACTTTCTGAGTCCGATTGTCAATGCCTTTGAACACCTCACCAAAAGAGCCCTTCCCGATTTTCTCCAGTTTGGTGAAAAGCTCCTCTGGATCCGCTTTTAGGTTCTGTAGGAGAGAAGGGAAAAAAGGGAAACGAGTAACTCACAGGGCTGGGACGACTTTCCCCCCCCCCCTTTTTTTTTTGCCTTTTTTTAGGGCCGGACCTGCGGCATATGGAGGTTCCCAGTCTAGGGGTCAAATAGGAGTTACAGCTGCCAGCCTACACCACAGCCACAGCGACACCAGATCCGAGCCATGTCTGTGACCCACACCACAGCTCACGGCAACGCCGGATCCTTAACCCACTGAGCGAGGCCAGGGACTGAACCCACATCCTCATGGATCCTAGTCGGGTTTGTTAACCACTGAGCCACAATGGAAACCCCCTGCTTTGTCCTTATTGATAAGGTACAGGCCATCGTCTTTCAAGGACTGAGCTGTTTTCCTCACTTAAGGATCAGGCTGGGGGTGACCACTGGCCTTCACATTCAGGTCACAAAGATTTCTAAATCTCACCTGTGTGTGCACATTAGACTAGAGTGTGCAGAGAACAATACCCAGCTAGACCATAAAAACTGGGAGAGCCTCCAGCTTTTGAACAAGTAAGTAAATAAATGTCTGTTGCAATAGACATGGATTAACTGGGAACCACCTTTGTCAGCAAAAATTCTATTTTCTCCCCATGCCCCCCACCCCCAATTTTCTTAATTTAGGGGGGGTATACGCTGAAACAGAGGTTAACGACCCAGAGCATCTAACAGGGAAGGAAGGTATACCTTGTTCTGTAACAGGCCATGTGGGGAGGTGGAGACCGGGGGGAGCGGGTGACAGGCGCAGGAAGGGGGCCCACAGAACTAAGGCGATGAGGCGGCACCAGGTCCAATAAGCTTTGTGGGTGACCAGCCACCCCAGGTGAATCCGAGGAGCTGCAAACAGTGCTCGTGGGGACCCAGGACCCGGTGACACAGGCGCAGACGGACACCAGACGCCCATGTGAGACGACACGCAAGGCCAGAACTCACAGATCCCACCAGCCCACAAACACAAGTGGGGAGAAAAGCAGCCTGGGGCACCGAGGGGCAGCAGCCACAAGCTCTCACCCTCACGCTTCGCTTCCCTCCCCTCCTCCCCTCCAGGCTGAGTGAGAGCGGCCCCCTCTTCCCAAAGCCAGTCCCAGAAGCTGGGCCTCCGAACTGCCTCCTTTCCTCCAGGATGCGGCTTCATCCGCCTGCCCCTCACCTGCCTGGGCCACAAGCTCAGGCGGCTCCCATTTAAAACCACCACCGCCTGGCTCAGGCCACCCCCAACTCAAGTTCCCCGTCCCCACAGTCAGAGTCTGGCTCCTGCTCTGGCAGAGCCGACTTGGTGCGTGGCATCGTCGAACGGGCATCATGGCATCGCAGATTGGACCCAACAAGGACCTCCCACCCACTCCCCCCGCAAGGCCTCCTGGTCCCCTAGGCCTACAACTCTATTCCCCCCCATCTCCCTGGTTCCAGAAGAGTCCTCAGACACAGACGCTGCCCAAGTGGGCCAGTAATCACAGGCATTAGCCCCGAGGTTCCAGACTTGGCCTCCTGTTCTTTCCTCCTTCTCCCTGGAGTCTGGGACTAAGTTCCCCACAGCTGGCTGGTCAGAACCACTGGGATACTCAGAGACCCCCAAACACCCTCAGCAGCATGAAGGGGGAGGGGGCCTGTGTGACCCATATTTTTAGAAGACCCCCACTGTATAGGCACCTTTGAGGGGAAAACAGTTTTCAATTATCGTGCATAGGGTAACTTTTTTTTTTTTTTGCCTTTTAGGGCCACACCCATGGCATATGCAGGTGCCCAGGCTAGGGATCAAATCAGACCTACAGCTGCCAACCTTCACCACAGCCACAGCAATGCCTGATTCTCAACCCACTGAGCAAGGCCTGGGATTGAACCCGCCACCTCATGATTCCTAGTCGGATTCGTTTCCGCTGCCCCATGACGGGAACTCCTAGAGTAACCTTCAAACTGCTGGCTCCAGCCCTGCATTTTGGGTTTTACCTCCCAGGATCAATCGCTTGCTGGGTGCTTCCTATGGTGCAGACATGGCAAGGCAGCACTGCATCCTCGCGGCGCCGCCTCCCTCGCCCCAGGGAAGCTGAGGGCGTCCCCGCACCTCTCACCTCCACGCCCGCGCGCCTGCTGCTCAGTACGTGTCCCCTGAGCAGTAGGAAAACCAGAGCCTGCCACTGACCTGAAGAACATGCCAGTTCCGGAGACCTGGAGCTTGGGGGGCGGGTTGGGGGGGGCGCCAAGGGCCACCTGCGCCCCTGCAGCACCCGAATCCCCTGGAGGGCCAGTGAGCCGCCAGGTGGCCTGGCCCCGCCCCCAAGGTTCTGCCCCGGTGAATCTGGTGTGGCCAAGAACCCAAGCATCCAGGGGACGCGGGTGCTGCTGGCCTGGGGACCACACTTTGAGAACCTTGCTTAGGAGACCTGGGGGGAAAAGCAAGGCAGCCCTGACAGGGGGATGCGCCCCTAAAACAGGGCTTGTTTTAGTTCAGCTGACCTGACCCCCTCCGTGAGCAGCCCTGCCCCCTACCAAGAAAAACAGTGGCGTTCCTTGCCCTGAGTTAATAAAAAATGAAGCCAACAAGAATTCAGCCAAACCCCTACGATGCTGGAGGTGAGAGTGTGGGAGACGGTTACAAAAATAACAGCCAATGGCTGTGCCTCCCTGTGTCCACACCCCCTTGGCACAACCCCAACAAGACACAGCTCTGCTCCCCATTCCTCAGCTGGGCTTGTCAGTGTTTTTCAGAAGACTCAACGACTTCTGAGCTGAAGCCCCAAAGGGCTGGGGAGGCTGAGAGTGAGCAGTCAGGTGGGAAGGCCCATCACAACCACTGCGTGGCCCCAGCTGAGGCCCAGGACGTGCAGGAGGCCAGCCCAGACCACCCAGCCTGAGCCCTGGCACAGAGGCGGCAGCCACAAGGGCACAGCCGGCAAAGGCCAGCCCAGCTGCCCCATCACCCACAGCAGCTACTGATTGTCTGAAACCACCAGGCTTTGGTTGGTGTGTCACCTCCAGCAGACAAAGACAAAAATGGATACTAGACCACAGGCCTGACAGCACAGCTGGACCTCAGCTAACTGCCAAACACCTCCTGCTGCCTCCTCTCTGAACTTGGCCATCTACCTCGGCTACCGTGCTTCTGTCTCCCATGGGGTCTGGGGCGGGGGGGGGGGGGGGGGGGCGGGCTCTTTTTTGTTCACGGCTCTCTGAGTCAAGAGAAGCCTTCCACCCCCAAGGAGCTGCCCGTGCACAGGCAGCCCTGATCTGGGACAGGGAGGGTCAGAGTTAAGGTGGATGCGTGCCCGGGGTGGGGTGGGGGGAAATGGAGCAGGAATCCTTGGGGCCAGAAGGCAAGCCCCCGGATCGTTACAGTAACACCTCCAATAAACAATCCATCCCGCTGCCCCAGGCCCCGTGGCTGTGGGCCAGCCCTGGGAGCTCCTGGGAAGCTGTGCTATTAACAAAGTTAAGCCTGAGGCCCTGCAGCTTTCACCTCCGCCAACACAAGGAGGCCTGGGCAGGCCTGCAGGAGGGGCCACGTGGAGAAGAGGCCGGGGCCCCAACCACCCCCAGGCCAAGTGCAGACCAGAGGGGGTCGCCAGTGTCCTAGCTGCCCCTGCCGAGCCCGGGCCCTGCCAATGACCCCAGGAAATGAATGAGCCAAGCAGAAAAAACCCAGGTCAACTCGAGGAGTTGTGAGAAATAACCATTAGTGCTTTAGGCACGAAGTTCTGGGGTGATGTGCCACCCAACAGGCAAATCACAGCTCACCATCGGAGGAGTGTCCATTCCTGAGGAGGCCACGCGCAGCTGTTCTATGCTCTGGGGGGGTTTCCTTTCAATAAACTGCCCCGCTTCCCTTTTGCTGGGTCCAAAACAGCCCAGAAAACAGCTGCTGCGCTACTGCTCTCCCATCCTCTCCAAGCCCCCCTTTCCTGCCCAGGCAGCCACACCTGTGAAGTTACTGGGTTTTCTGTCCCACAGCTGCTCAACTGCAGTGTCGCATTCCGTGCTTTGCCATGGTATTACCAGCTGTCAGGCAGGCTAAAACCTGCCCCTGGCAAGAAGGGAGCCATCTGCCAAGACGGGGACAGCAGGGCCCTAAACAAGCGGGGTCCCCCTCTTTGGCAACTCTCACATAAGCTCACTGCTACGCACCGCAGGCGGTACGGAAACCATGCCAGAGGTGACCTGGTCCAACAAGGAATTCCAAGGTTCTGCTGCCAGAGTCTGTTCTGCGGAAAGCACATCTCCCTGGTAGAAAGGGGGCCATCCGGCAGAAAGGTTTAGGCTGCACCAAGCACTGGGCACCATCCCAGATTGGAAAGGCCTGCTGGCTCCTCACCCCACCCACCCCACGTGCCTGAAAGACTCCCATGACACAGAGGCTCAGCCTTCACCCTGCAGGGAAAGCCAGGACCCCGTCCCGCCCCACCCATCCCAGAGCCAGGAGGCTGGGGATGGGGCGGGGTTGGGGCGCTGCGGGCACATCCCACTCCTCAGGACCCGACTGGTCCCTAAAGAGCATCACTGAGATGCCCATTCCCACAGCGGAGCTGGGAGACCACCGCCCTCAGGCACGGAGCAGGTGTGCAGGAGGCGGCCCACGAGCTACTCAACATCTGTACTGAGTTTCCTCCTCTCGGACAGGGGCTGGAGAGAGAGAAATAACAGAAATAGCATCTCTATGGATTAACGCACCGACCAACCACGGGATGTGACAGGTCCGGGGGGGCATCTGTAAAAGAAGGCCCCCCGCCACCGATGTCTACACTCACCTCTCCAGGTCCCTCCAACCCCCCCCACCACCTGTGTCAAGAAACACCCCACCTTCCCTCTTAGGGGGGCCTCGGGGTTAAGCGAAACCTTTCAGGAAATGACACTTGGTCTTCCTACTTCTTGTGGCTTCATTTTTGGGTCTTTTGCATCATCCTTTTCATCATGACATCACCAGGCCGTCTGTGACTTTAAATTATAGTCAGCGAAATTCTGGGCCTTTCTACACACTCTCACCTTGTCTAATTTTAATTTCACGATTTGGTAAAATCAGGGCATTTGTTGTACTTCATCATCCTAAGGTCAGGATCCTTGAAAACTGACCAAAATCAGGTAAAGACACACTTCCTTTCCCCCAGGTCAGGGGGCCCAGACACATGTCTGGGCTCTGAAAAGGCACCTCAGCCCTCTTGCCAACAAGCCCAGGAACCCCTTCCCTGGTCAGGGATGGGGGGATGAGCCAAAGAGCCAAGGGACTGTGCCCAGGAGGTCCCGCATCATCCATAGGCGCTTCTCACGCTGATATAGCAGCATGGGCAACCACCAGCCCCAAAGCCTGGCATCTGCCCCAAAGCCTGGCATCTCCTAAAACGGGCAGCAAACAAGCATGGGCATGGCTCAAGCAGCCATCACACTGCCATACGGCATGGCGAGGGGCCCCCACACCTTCAGGCTTCTGTTCCTCTGAAGAGGAAACCCCAGGGCAGGGTGCCCTGCTCCCCCCGCCAAGCCTGAACGCCTGAGGGGGCCCAGAGCTGCCCCCCTGGGCAGGCGTCTACAACCATCCATCCAACTCCTTCATGATCCCTCGAGAGGCTTCATTACAACACGTCTATGATGACTTAAGTGTCCTATATTTTGAAGCCTGAACAGCTATTACAGTGTGCTTTTGATCACTTCTGGCAATGAAAACTGTATCTGGCATCACTAATCAACTTTCAAAGTCCCTCAGCTTCAGACGCACCACTTGCATAGTGGCACACACGGCACCACTCCGGGCTGAAGCCAAGCTCCAAGAAAGGAAAAAGCCCTGTTATCTAGGTGTGGTGTGTTCCACGACCGGCATCCATCACATCACAGCAACAGAGGGCACCAGGGTCCAGCTGGGCCCGGACCAGGCATGCTCCCTCCCTGCTTCTGAAGTTGACAAGCAGCCCTTACAAGTCACAGAACTCTCTTGGGCATAAATCCGACAAAACTCTCCTTGAAAAAGACACACACACCTCAATGTTCACTGCAGCACTATTCACAATAGCCAAGACACAGAAACAACCTAAATGTCCATCAACAGATGAATGGATTAAGAAGATGTGGTTCATATATACACAATGGAATACTACTCGGCCCTAAAAAAGAACATAGTGCCATTTGCAGCAACATGGATGGAACTAAAGACTCATCCTGAGTGAAGTCAGTCAGAAAGAGAAAGACAAATACCATATGATATTACTTATATCTGGAATCTAATATACGGCACAAGTGAACCTTTCTACAGAAAATTATGGACTTGGAGAACAGACTTGTGGTGGCAGAGGGAGAGGGGGAGGGAGTGGGATGGATGGGGAGCTGGGGGTTAATAGATGCAGACTATTGCCTTTGGAGTGGATTAGCAATGAGCTCCTGCTGTGTAGCCCTGGGAACTATATCTAGTCACTTATAATGGAGCATGAGAATGTGAGAAAAAAGAATGTATATACATATGTGTGACTGGGTCACCTTGCTGTACAGGAGAAAACTGACAGAACACTGTAAACCAGCGATAATGGAAAAAAAATAAAAGTCATTTAAAAAAATGAGTCACAGAACTCTTCTCGCAGGGCTGAACTCAGCCTCAGAAGCCCTCCTCCACTAGTCTGGCAGCCAGGGGCACACAGTGGGAGCCAGGGGCCAGCTGGGCGCACCTGCCACCAGCAGGTGTCTGCCAGCAGCTCAGCACGACCTCGTCCTGGCGCAACAGCCCAACTCTCCCACCCAGAGTTCCACTGCTGATAGGTTCCTGTGGACCATTTCCGGAGCTGGAACCCCCTGCACCCCAGTTCCTTTCCTACCCGACCCCGAAACGGCCTCTGCGCGTGCCCCCGCCTCGCCGCCGCCCTCCCCAGCCAGCTCCCCAACGCTGACCTCGCTGCGCGCTCCCCCGGCTCCCCCGGCCGAGCGTGGCTTCCTGCTCTGAGAGGCACACACTCAGGCCCCGACCCCTCCCAAGCCCCCTTCCTGCCGCTCCCCCCGCTGCCCAACTCCTTAGCACTGTCAACGGGTCACATACGGGTCACATACGGCGTGACTCCATCTGCAGACAATTCCCAAGTGACGTTATTAGAGGCTGGAGAAGAGACAACGCGTGGCTGGGGGGCGAGCGGGGCGGTGAGGGGGGGGCAGGGCAGGAGACCCCACGTCGCCGCGGCAGAGGTCATCGCCCGGGCACAGCTTCCCCCTCAAACTGTGTGTCCCTTCTACACCTTCTCTCTCTGCCCCCAAGGAGGCCGCCGTCCCTTCCGTGTGCAGGCGAAAGGTTCCCGCGTCAAACCCACTCAGACCTGATGACTCCCTGAGCAAATGCAGCAGGGCTCCTGGGCTCCTCGCCCCCAGAGAGCACGTTTTTTTAATGGCACGGGTTGAAAACTACATGAACAACGTTTTACACATGATTTTCACCCTGGAGATTGTCATCTACCACTTAATGTATTTTATAATCTTGCCAACCTAACCCAGCAAAGCACCATGATTCCTGCAGGTAATATCCAAGCCTCCTTAGGAAGCAAATAATCAAAACCAAAAACCCAGCCAAAGTTCAGAGCATAGCATGGAGGAGACGAGGCAAATGCAAGCCCGGCCTCTCCCATGTGCGCACTGAACAGATGCTTTGCTCTGATTCGGCAAAGTATCACTGGAGCAACAGCTCTGCAAGGCCCGGGAGAAAAGACGCAATATCTGCCCCTCCCCAAAGAAGCTCTCCGAGAGACAGATTCAATACTGTCCTTCTCAACGCTTAAAATTACACACCAGAACAGAGGTTTCCAGGCGGCCCTAGGCACTCAAAGTCTGAACAACCCAAGTTGGATGTCAGCTCTACCAAATTACCAGCAAGTCACTGAACCACCCAGCCTGTTTCCCTATCTGTAAAATGAGGTACTGCTACTTACTGCTCAAGAAGCCGAAAGGACAAAATCAGAACATAAAGAAAGCTCCTTGTATGGTATCTGCTAAAGAGTTTTTAAGTACGTGGTAAACAGAAGCCACTTCTGTCATTGTGTGTGTTCTGAGCACTTAATACTGAGCTATTCTGACAATACTTGGTCACGACTCGGTAGTTTTTTAGAAGCCTCTCATGCAAACTAGAACCAGAAGTAAAAGCCAGACCACCGGACTCAAAGCAGCAGGCCCTCCACGGCCCTATCCTAATGCCAGCTAAAATAACGAGGCCTTTTCTCGTTAGGAAGGGGACAGGGAGAATCCTAGGAGGCCCCTGAGCATCCTCAGAAAGAGAAGAAAACATCTGTGAAACTCCTAAGGGGCAGCGGCCACACGTGGCGCAGGTTAGTGAACCACCTGCCCAGGGGGTGATCCAATGTGGAGCTTGGAGAGGGCGCCGAGCCACTGCTGCAACGAGCCCTCCCTCTCAGGGCTAGCAAATGATGCTCAGAGCTATAAATACACAAAAAACCATGCCCAGGAGACCCTTCCAAGCCTTCCATAAACCTCCGTTCTTAAATCCCTTAAAATAGAGAAGCAAAGACGGCGCTCCTCCCTAGGCGGCCTCAGGAGGAGGTACTCAAGCCAGATGCGCAGAAGAGCTTTTAAATGGAAAAGGAAAGCAGGCCCAGGCCCAGGGAGAATTATGGCCAAGGAGGCAAGATGCAAAAGGCACGGGCCTGGGGGACATAGCAGAGCTCACGAGCTCGTCAAGAGGGCCACGTGCTTCCCCGGCAGAAACACGTGTCTTTATAGACAGTCTGTCAAAGGGGAAGCCTGTTCACCATTTCCAGGCAGAAATCTGAACCTGAGAGCATCTTGCAAAACAATCTGCACCAGATTCGAGTGCATAAGGCAGCTGCTTCCCGACACCCCTAAATGCCAGAATCTGGGCCTCCCCCGGGGCCCAAATTAGGTACAGTCGGAAGCCAAGAGCTCTGTGGTCTTGGACTTGGGCCCCATGGGGTGAGGCCGAGGCGCGAAGCCCTAAGGAAACGCCTGCCATTTCTGTGTTCCCCTCCCCCCACCCAGGAGGCCTCAACTCACCACAGGTGACAGACCCCAAGATGGAACTCAGGGCCAGCTGATTCCAAAGGGGGAGCAGGTTGCTCACCGCCTCCCGAGCTCTGACAGCAAAACACAACAGGAAGCGCACAAAAACAGGGCCTGGGTTTTCCTCCTGCTGCAGCGCTTTGCTGTATGATATGACCTGGAGCAAGTCCTGGTGTCTCACTATAATGGACCAGGGATGTCTCATGCGGTTTTGTTCACCCCACAGGTTTGTCAGAGGATCAAATTAGCCCAAGTAAGAGAAGGGGGAGCCACGTGCACTGCAAAGCCTCTTGCAGAGAGCAGGTAGGGCTGTGTCCCCTCGACACCGGCATGGAATCTGAGCAGCTCATCCAAGACCAAGCAGGTCGTCCTTACAACAGCAACTGGTTTTAGCAACATTTAGAAATCACTACAACGAGACCCTTACAGAGAACAAACTGTGTATAACACAACGCGACATGGTCCCAAACGAGATTAAAAACCACTGCCATTTTAAAGTATGGCTTCACTTTATGTTCCTATTTTTAATACAATTATTTGTCCCATAAATAAGCTATGGTTAAGTTAATTAGAAGCAAATAAAACTCCCTGAAAATCTGTCTCATCAGTGTAACCATTACATCTTGAAGGGCATTCTGCACTCGGAGTTACATTGGGCAATTCGTCTCATCGAGCCTAGTAACCTGGAAAGGTTTTTCTCTCCTTCTAACGAGTTTAAAGCTCACTCTTGATCAGTCCTTCCCACCCCGCCCCCATGTGAAAATCAAGCTGCCTTTTTTATAAAATACATGCGGGAACACATAGATACACACACACACACACACACACACACACACGGCCAATGCAGTTTATAAACAAACCAAAAAAGGACACTCCCCCCCACCCCCAAAAAAGCCAAATACGCTTTTATGGGGATCTTCCCAGAAATCCTCTAACCAGAAACCTCTGCAACATCCAAAACCCATTCAGCTCTGGGAGCGGAGCGGAGGCACAGAGAAACTTCAGCGCACACCTCAGGCTCCTCGCCGGCCTGGGAAGCCCCTCGCACACATGTGCCACCACAGCAACGTCACAGTGCCGTGACCCCAGCAGCCAGCCCCAGACACAGCTGGACATGAACAGAACCAAGAAACTCCGAGTTCCTCGTTCTGACTCCCCACCGGGCACACGGGCAGCTTCCCAGGGCGAGGTCAGCGCTGCCCAGCACAGGCTGAACGCCGGCCAGAAGCACCTGGCCCAGCCCCACCCAGACCAGCAAAGCCCACTCTCAGTTCCAGAATAATTTAAACCCCCGGAAGATTCCTGTGTGCTACCAAGACCGAGAGAAGTGGGGCTCACCTGGAGAGCTCACCTGCCACATCCACCTGGGGGGGGGACCCCAGCAGAGCACCTCCCTTTCTGTCTTGGCCTCTCCAACCCCCCCCCCTCTGGCCACCTCCAGCCTCAAGGGTTCTGCTTGAACTAGCTGGCTGATTTAAGGTCTCCGAAACAAAAATCTTTATTTACCAAAAAAAAGCTCTTTAAATAGCAGGTGGCTCCCGTGCGTTCAAAGAATTGACAGATTTGTCCAATCCTCAAATATTCTTTAGAAGAAAAGCCTCAGTCCTAGCAAACTGATGAGAGGTCACTCTGAAGTGTGAGGCCTAACATACACAGAAGCGAGCTTTTCTGCAGGTCACATCAAACAACTGTCACTACAGCACGAGCCCCTGGGCCTGTGCATGTCAGGTCAGTGTCCGTCTAAGGCACGTCACAGGCACGTCACAAATGCCCCACGGTCTCGCTCTATAAGCGCATCCCCCCTCCCACCCCCCACCCCGTATACACTTGTTTCAATCCACCTGAATTGAACAGTCAACAATTTTAACAAAGAATGGAGGCAAAGAGGTGTTAAATTATGAGTGTGTCTAAACCTACATATCCAGAGTACTAGACATTCTCCTGCAACTCCTGTCCTTAATTTTGAGAGACTCCTCGTAGCAGCATTCTATTCATTTTTATATGGGTGTTTAGAAACTGCTCTAGCCAGTAAGAAAATACCATCTTTAGAAAAACATTAGAAATGAGGGAGACGGGCCCGAAACCCCCCCAGGTGAATCTACTGCTCCCGCCTGGGGATCTAATAAACACCTCCGGCCCCCACCTGCTCATCCCTTACAAAACCATGTCTGGGGCTTTGTGAGGTCAGAGGTCAGGGAGAAGCCACCCCCCTCCCCAACCTCAGGAAAGCACGATCAGCCCAGGATGGGGCACAGGCAGGGCACCGAGGGGCCCTGGGCACAGAATGAGGGGCCAGGCTGGAAGGCCCCCGTGGAGAGGCCGCGCGCCCTTGCTCTCAGGGGTCAAGCTCCTTTTCAGAGCAGATTCAACAAAAGCCAGAGGCTCTGGCTACTCTTCCGCCCACTGCCCGGGCCCGTGCCAAATGCTCGCAGCACCATGCAGGACGCTGCTGGCTCGCTTCACTCACACCCCCGGACCGAGAGGCCTGACGATGGAGGGAGCCAAGGACCTGGGGCTGCAACTCATCCGGGGTCACCAAGCTGGGTTACAAAGCCCTGGCCGGCTGAACTGGGGTCCCCATGCAGACACTGGTGACCCCCGCCCAGGCTCCTCCAGGGGGTGTGGTACTTTCCTTCAGGGAAATGCTCCAGCTGAAGAGGAAGGCTGGGGCTTCTGCGAGGGGACGAGCAGGCCCAGGTGTCCAGGCAAAGGCCGAAATCAAGCTGCTTTTGCAGGGCGAGCACTTAATGAAGCAGACGCAGTGCATTCCGCAGAAATCACACATGGCGCATTGAGAAGTGAATCCCGGCATCTCCTTTATGAAAATCAAAGCACAAGTAGCAGGGCAGCCGTGGAAACCTACCCACCCTGCACTCAGAGGCACAAACAAGAGCAGCTCCTAGTTCCAACAGCCCCGCCACGCAAAGCCTGGTGCCGAGGGGTTTTCACGCACACGCCTTCGCAGAGCCCCCCACTCGCCCAGGAGAAAAGGACCACGATCCTCGTGACGCAGCCGAGAAACCCGGGGTGCAGAGGGCAGGTCACTTAACGAGGACTCCCCCAGCCAGTGAGTGGGGTCAAGCCCCACTCGGCCTGTGCATCATGGGTCAGGCTCTAGTCTGGAAAGTGCGGGTCAGCTGCTGGCCTGGCAGGAGGCCTGAGCGGAGAGGAAGCGAGCTGGCAGGGTCTCTCTTGGGTCATCGGCAGGCATCCTGCAAGCAGCCCAAGGGACGCCACCTCCCATTCTGTGCAGGTGACCTTGCCTTCTGCGCGCATCTTACAAAAGCCTACAGTGACAACCACGAGGCCCCGGGAGATGCGACCGTTCTCACCATGAGACCAAAGACGTCTGGGCGTGAGTATATTTCAGTCAACAATCACACTTCCTTTACCTGAAAACCCTTTAGCTTTCAGAGGCATCAGAGCAAAGTGGCTGGAATAGAGAAGCTAAGGTCATGGGCAAGGGTGACTGGCCACAAACAGAAGGCTGGCCTCCTGCCTGGGGGCGGGGGTCACAGAGTTGGATTATCCCAAAGAGGGGCGGCAAGAGAGGGCGAGAGGTGTGCTGAGTGTCAGCCCATCTCCCCTTCCACAGAAGTCCTGTGGCCCCACGTCCCGCGAGACGGCTGCCACCCAGTCACCTGTGCTGTGGACCCTGGGGGAGCAAGTCTTCAGGGGGGGCAGAGACAGGCCCATCTCGGGCTCTGGGTGCATATTTGTCTCTTTTTCAACAACCACTTGAAAACATAAAAGCCCATTCTCAGCTCCTAAGTGAAGCTGGAGTTTGCTCACCTCAGGCTAGACCATTAAGGCGGCCACCACTGTGCATCGCGGGCCAACCCAGCAACACGCCTGGCCCGGTCCCACGGAGGGAGCCCCGTGCCAGCGCCCCGCGCAGGCACAGGAGCCTTGAGGCGGCTCAGGAAGCTTCCACCCCTCTCCCCACTCTGCAGAACCAAGAACCCCTCCCCAGCCTCACTCCGGGGGGGCGGGAGGGACAGCGCCCAGCACCTCCTGGCCGGGGACTCTCTGAAGAGGCTGCCTGTACAGGTGAGGTGGCGGAGGTTCAGGGCTCAGGACCCAGGGACCCAGCTCAGAAGCCACGTTCTTTCCACCGGCCACACCCAGACCCCTCAGCCCCAGCTCTGGCGGGAGAGCCCACCTGTTACGGACACTTTCACAGGCAGAGCTGTGGACGGTCGTCCTCGGGCAGGTCCCCAGGCGGCTGCCAGGAAGGGCGAAGCCTAGGGGCCTTCACACTCGTCCAAAAGCACACACGTCAGGCTGGGGCACCCTCTGCCACCTGAGGCGGCTGGGACCCTGAGCAAGTTACTCAGTTTCCTCTGTCGAAGGGGGAGGGCGGGGGGAGCATCTAGGTCAGGCTGGGGGAGGGAGAAATGAGTTACTCCAGGGGAAGGACCAGGGGCCTGGCTGTAGCCCTCACGACCGTTCCTCCACCACTCAGTTTGGGGTGCAGCTCAAGTTCACCATCCGCCGATGCTGCACCTGCATCCAACCTTCATCCCGGCTTCCGCCGCCACACAGACACCTCCGCTCTGTGCCCCTCATCAACGTCACAGGGAACCAGCAACTTCGCATCACCTCCAGACCCTCCTTCCTGAGGATCACAGCGGACTTCAGGTTTTGGCAAAGAGAAAGGTGTTACCACCCGGGCCATCACTGGGCTTTCGGGTCGCTGCTAATCCCTTCCTCAGCAGCAGCTTAGCTGCACCTGCAGCGGACCTTCAGCTCAGGGGGAGTTGTCAGCTCCTCTTACCTTTCCAGTCTCATTATCTTCCCCTCGGGGGATCTTTTTTCCCCTCCTCTTAGGCGAAGCCTCTCCCTCCCCCTCACGCACCCTCCCCCCACAAGGAACACTCCTTGTGCTGGAACCATCAGCCTGGAGAGAGTTTCCCGCAGTTTCCCACCTGCCACTTAACCTCCCAGGCTCATTACCTCTTCCCCACACAGCCCCTGGCATCCCTTCTTCCTTCCTCACTCTTTAATTAGACCCAAACTGAGGTGAAAGAATGTCATCATTAGTGAGAAAACCACAGCAAAGATATTGCTTTGTTCTGCTCTCTCAAAATCTGTCACGATTTCTGGAAGATACCATAAAGGAAACCAAATGAGAAGCCACGGGAGTCCAGGGCTGGGGTTTGGGGGGACGATTGGAAGAAAAGGGTTAAGAACCAAAACTTAAACAGTTACCCCACCAACAGCAAAGAGAAAGGACAAGTGGTTTCTACTCTCTCAGCCTGCTGCCCGCTTTGTACTCAGTTTCCCGTCTGCATCCTCATCCCTCCAATCACGCTGCCCTGAAGCGCACACCTCCTGCGTGGGTGCGGTAAGCTGGCTCCAACGCTAAAACGCCTCCAAAAGAGTAAATCATGTATCACAACTTTTTTGTCATTAGACTGCTCTTCTCCACTTTGCCATACTGATGTAATAGAGCCCTCTCGTTCTGGAAGCCCAGCAAGGCTCTGAAAACCACAGTATGTCCTCCCCTCCTGCATTAAGTGGCTGAAGGGATGGGAAATGGTGCAGCCGCTTCAGAAAGCAGTTTGGCAAGGTCTCAAAAAATTAAGCATATGGGTTCCCGCTGAGGAGGAGTGGGTTAAGAATCACTGCAGAGGCGCAGGTTCCATCCCTGACCAGGGAACGTCCCTATGCTACAGGTGTGGCCAATTAAAAAGAAAATTAGCCACCCTATGACCCAGCAATTGCACTCCCAAGAGAACTGAAAACGTACGTCGACTCAAAGACACATGCGCAAATATTCGCAGCAGCATTATTCATAACAGCCAAATGCTGGAAACAACCTCCACGCCCATCAACGCACGAATGCACCGAGAAATGTGGCACGTCCTTACATTGGGTACAATTCAGCAATAAGCCAGCACGAACTACTCACGCACATGTCAGGAACCTCACAAACACGCATGCGGGCGCAAAGAAGCCACGCACGAGGGACCACACGCTGTGCCACTTCACAAATGTCAGATACCCAGAAAAGGCAAAGTGATGGAGACGAAAAAGTAACCGATTAGGGGTTTTGAGCGGCTGAGGCGGGAACAGAGGATAACTGTAAACAAGAACGAGGGACCCACTGGGG
The DNA here is from genome assembly GCF_054392235.1 of Sus scrofa. Lineage (NCBI taxonomy): Eukaryota > Metazoa > Chordata > Mammalia > Artiodactyla > Suidae > Sus > Sus scrofa. The sequence goes on from NC_139393.1 coordinate 74,764,164, forward strand.
ACAAGAACATCCTTCACTCATTTACGGCGATGACTGCACCACCCGCTGATGTTACTAAAACCTACTGATCTGCACACCTGAAAGGAGGGCAGTCACCATGACACATTCACTCACCTGCACACACACCCCCCCACCACAGCCTCGGGGCATGTGAAAGCCAGGACGACACGCCACTCATTCCACCCGATACCCAGCACGCAGTGAGTGCCCCATGTTCAGGGATGGAAGGACTTTTCGAAAAGTAAAGCAAAGTTTCACCATCTTCCAAGGCTTCACGATTTACCCAAATGTCACTTGCCTGTTCAGTCCTGCACCCTATCCAGCACCCAAACAGAAGGGCTGGTTTAAGGCCACAAAGCCAAAGTGTCCATGGAACTTCAAGCTGATCAAAACAGGACCCCGACACTTCAAGACGGATCCTGACCAACTACCTACAAAGTGCAGTGTTTGTCTATGTTCACAATTAAAAAGAAAAATGCTTTTTGTCTGGCAATGTTACCAAAACTGTGGGGCTGTGGACAGAGGAGCATTATCCAAGTATCAGATTGGCTTCAGGAAAATGATCATCTAAAAGAAATGCTTTCGGTCTTTCAGGAAAGAGCTGTTATTTTTGACTTGTAAGAAACAGCCAACTTAATAAGCGGACCAGGCGAAGGAAACGATTCGCTTGGGTCCTGCACCGTTTTCATTCCGTCTACTGGCTGAGCAGCACCCGACAGGCCGGAGTTTCAAGAGATCACAGCCACTAAGGAAAAACTCTATCAATCTTGCTTTGAAGTGCAGGATGATAGTTTCTCAACTAGTACTGGAGCAAAAACCACGCAGGAGCGCGTACCAATGTACTGCCTGCCACATTCCACACTGCCTAGACTTCATGGGCCATGTCTGACTTAATCCGGGATATCAGCCCAGATTTCAGCAACCATTATTTAGATCTGCAAACACAGCGGCGCTTCCCAGCAGCAGAGGTGTGAACTGTCACGGTCAAGGGTGTGGCCTTCTGAACACGCCCGTCCCTACCACACACTTACTTGCGTAAGGATCTTGGGCAATAACCTTTGTGCTGTGGTTTCCTGATCTCGGAGGAAGGGACGATTCAGTGATTTATTTAATTTCCTTCCATCAGAACCTGCTTAAAACTATTTATTTCTTATCCTAGATGAAGATCTTACCTGGACTGCATCATTTTCTGGACGTGGTAAGCAGCTCTATCGAGTTGGCTATCTTCCAGCACCTCAGTCCACCCACCCCGGGGCTGACCGCCACGGCAGCCTTCTGGAAGGTGTGCAAACCTGAGTGAATCCAGCTGAGTAAGGACCGTTCCGGCCAAGTCTCTCCACAGTCAGGTAAAGGGCGAAGGACTGGCGAAAGCAATACACCCATCTCTTGCACAGTCCGAAAAACAAAACAAACACCAAAAAACAAACCCACTCTTACCTGTACGTTGGTTCCAACTTCCTCCCAGCCCTGCATTCTACTGACGGCAACAAAACCGGGGCCCGCCTTCCAGGTTCGGGGTCCACTCAACTGGTAATGCGGGAATCCCACGGCCATCTACACCGCATGTTTCCAGAACACCATCAAACAGCTGGCCTCGTAGAGCCAAGACAAACAGACAGGAGTCAAGACACACACGTGGCACGTCCCCTGGCCGAGATGAACAAAGGCGCAGGCTCCCCGGCTCCTGGCTTCCCTGCACCTTCCTCTACCAAATCCCCCTGCCACGGAGGGAGGACACGCGGGGACACTTGGGGGGAGCCACGCGGACGCCTGGGAAGGGGGACCAGAGCGTCTGCCTTCCTCGCCTTTGCCGGTACTTCTCCATCCCCCCCCAGGTCGGAACACTCATTTCCCGACTCAGAATCCTTCACACTCGGCCTGACAAGAACGGTCTGCAGTGGCGGTAACAGAACGAAACCTCAGAGCCTCCAGCCCCCTCCACGGGGCTGAACCCACCAAAAGCAGGAGGGAGGGGAGGCGGCTCCGAGCCAATCTCTGGCTGCACAGAAAGGACAGCCGATGAGAGCCCCCCCCCCCGCCCCCGCACAGGGACCCTGCGGAGCTCTCGGATCCCCCCAAAAGAGATCTACGCCCTGCAAGGGCAAACCAAATGAATAATGCAACAGATGCGCTCCCGGCTGGACAGCTGGATCGGGTCAAGTACGCACATATTTAACTGATGCTCACACAACTATCCGAGCAGAGTACCTCAGCGCTGATTCAGAGGTCAGAGTCTAGAAACCTTCACCCTCCAGAAGCGGAAAGCAAAAAAAAAAAAAAAAAAAAAAAAAAAAAAGGCCCCCCCCACACAAAAATAGCTGTCACGAATCCCAAGGCCTGCATTCCCACGCGATCTTCACCAGGGGTCCTCAGCTCTCCCACGGAACATTCTGGTCCATGATCAACACACTCCCAGCAAGGCCTAGGACCTGGTTCCTGACCAGGTGGAATTGGAGCTACAGCTGCCGGCCTACGCCACAGCCACACCAGATCCTCAGCCACAGCCACACCAGATCCTAGCCTCATCTGTGGCCTGCAACACAGCTCATGGCAACACCAGCAGATCCTTAAGCCACTGAGCGATCCTTAACCCCAGGACTGAACCCGAGTCCTCATGGATACGAGTCCTGTTCATTACCGCTGAGCCACAACAGAAACTCCCGTCTCAACATTTAAGAAGAAAAAGGCACCCTACAAAACAGAACATGTACAGAATGGTTCCCTTTTTTGTTTTGCATATGTGGGAGACAGGTTATAAACATTCACAAAAAAACAAACCTGGAAGGAGGGACATATTAACAGCTGTTATCCACATTTTTTTAAATCTTTCTGCACTGTCCCAATTGTTTAAATTGGGTTTATTTGGCAAATTTTGTAAGAAAGGCAAAGCTATAATATTTCTATTTTTAATTAACACAAACACACACTTTAAAACAATCAAAAAAAGCCAGGCCTAAGCTCAGGAAAAAGATTTTTAAGCTTACCATCCAGATTTCTTGGATCACGTCAATCCATAGCTACAAAAGATCAGTCACCAGACATCGCTAACCCATCGCCCTAAACCAATGCGGGTGACGACAAAGGCCAAAAGCAGCAAATGTCCTTCTATATTAGATTACACATTCTGAATTATATCATACCAAACACTGCAATTACTACATTACTTTTAAACAATCTTCTCCATACAGAGAACCGGTAAACAAAAACACACAAAAAAATAAATCCTCTGAAAATCTCAAGAGAAGGTAATTCCTGCTACATCTGGCATTTATTTAATTTTGTTTTCTGAAGCTAAACGGAAATGTGAATTAAAAAGAAACTGGGAGTTCACAGTAATTCAACACCCCTCTTAAAATCTTTGTCTAAAATCTTTCACTGAAGAATAAGAGAACAGAAATAACTTATGCTGTATGAAATCGTTCCATTTAAAAGAGGGAACATTTAATGACATGTGGCTTCTCACTTCCAGGCAAAGAATAAGATGTAACAAGACCGAAGCCGAGGAGGTTGCAGGGTCCAGCTGATGACGGATTCACCTTCCACGACAGACACTGAGCAAAGCCCTCTCAGAGCCTGCACGTGGCACTGGTCACCTTCTCCCTGAAGACAACGTCCTGCCACTAGGCATGTCCTGCCAGGCCAGGCAGACCTCAGGTGGTCGGGCCCATAAACGAAAGAACCTCCCACCCTCAAAGACCCACTTGCCTTCTCTCAATAATGTTACAAAAAAATCAAATAACCGTTGAGTAATTCATTTTAAAAGCCTTTCTGTATTGGGGGGTGGGGGTGATGATGAAATTATCAGACCTGGCAAAAAGCGCAGGTGACATGGATGACACTGCCATAAGGTGACCAGTTCTGCCAAGAACACAGTGAACAGAGGCACGCGTCCTTCCATTCGGACCAACTCCAGCGCTATCACAGGCAGCAGAGGCCTCACCCACCACCAGGCTGCCCGATGTCCTTCTCCTGGGCTCCTTCCAACCAACCCCAAGACAAGCGGGCTGGCTGCCCACCCTCCACAACAGCCCTTATCTCCAACCCCACAAATGCAGGTGGCCCAGCCTCCATCCTGGAAAGTTAAATTCCTATTTCTCACTTCCAGAAAGGCATCGAGAACCAAGCAACAGACTCAAAAGAGCCAGGATGGATTTTCTCAACGAAAAACTGACATTCCACATTAACCCTTTCAGAGTTATTCACGCCTTGACCTCTGAGGCCCTCTAACGCCTCCGAGTTCCTTCTTCCCACACCTGTCTTAAGAAACAATCTTTTTACATTAAAAAAAATTTTTTTTTAATGATGCAGATAAAAAACGTGACCAGGGTGCTGGCTGTGCGTTGTTCTCCCAGTATTTGCACCAAGACACCTCTTGTTCACTGATTCTCAAAAGGGTACGTGCGTATGTGTGTGTGCACGCGCGCGTGCGCTCGCGATGGGGGCGGGGAAGGTTAGCAGGTGTAACCTTTAATGGCCAATCCTTGATTTCTCTACAAGCTCTCAGTTGTATTCAGCAATTAACCCAATAACCTTGGCCTTATTACCAACTCTTTCTGACCAACCGAACCAACCCAAAAAAAGCGCAACACATCCAAGTCACCTTTTCTAGACGCCAACACCACCGCCTCCGTCACCCCTGCAATCAACTATTCCAGTAAATCCATCCCCAGCTGCAGTTCTTCCACTGAACAAGCTGCAGCTAAATCCTCAGGGAGGCCACGCCCTTGATGGGGCTGGGTCACCCGTCCCTCCCTTCTCCCTCGAGAACTCAAGTGACACCTTAACTCTCCCGGCCAGGTCGCGAGGCCACTGCAGAACCCGGCAGGGTGCGGAGAAAAGAACATGGCACCCGCGGCCAGGTGCATGTGGGTTCAAATCCACCTCCTCCTCCTACTAGTTACTCGTTTCTCTTGGACTTAGTGCACTCGTCTATATACAAGGACAGAAAAACGCACACACAGTATAGTTTTTCTGAGAACCATGAACATTGACCTTTTTAAACTGGTACATCACAAATGAGCCCATGTTCCCGTCACAGAGTGACCTGAAGCCTTAGCTGCTGTCTTCTTCTGAGTCACGGCTGCCAAATTACACGCAGGAGTAGTTGAAATGCAGACAACTGGCACGTGGAAATTTTCAAGTCCTGGCTGGATAAAGACAAATCACCCAAGGGTCAGGGAGCTGACCCGTCCCAGGGGGGTATCCCCAAATCACAGGCCTGACACACACACCTCACTCTTCCTGCTCCCACTGCATCGTTCTCTGAAAAAGGAGCAAACTCCTTCCTCTACGTATGACCTCCAACGTGCATCCCAATCTCTCCAGCAAACCCTAAATTCTAAGGAACAGACCAGCCCCCGGTCATGAGCCTGGGCTAGACCCCCGGGGGTCCCGACTCTGGGGCCTCTGCCACTGGGCTGTTGCTCAAGCCACGCTACTGGTAACTCCCTGAGACTCTAGGCAACACAGGCAGTGAAACACAAAGGTTCCCGTTAAAAGAATCTCTTGTTCCAACCACCTGAAATATGGTCAGCTAACCTTCGAGTCAGCTCAGCAACGTCCTCCGTTCGTTTAACGCCCCCCCCCCCCCGGCGTGGGGGAAGCGCCCAGAGCTGGCGGGCACATCCGAACGCTTTAACTTCATGGCCCCGACTCTTCCACAGGAATCTCGCTCACGCCTTTAACTCCTGAACACACTTATTTCCAATTGACAATCACGGCTGTAAGGCCGCTGGGTGCTCCCATCTTTGGCAAAGGGGCTTCCATCCTAACTCAGGAAACATCACCTTTAGTCGTTGCCAACTGAGAAGGTAAAAGCTTCACTCTTCTGCCCTTTTCCTCCCCCTCCTTCAAGTAAGAGCATCCTCCTTCCTCTTGAGTTTTATCTTCTCAAGAGACAAACCGCCAGTACCTATCCCCCAAGTCCAGCTGTGCTTCCTGACACCCCGGCCTCCCATGAAGGTTCACGGTCATGGCCAGCCTTCTCCCGAAGCCATTTTCGTAGAAAGCCTATTTTGTTCTAGAGGCCCAACTCGAAGCACGCGAAAGAAAACACCACCACCCAGAGAACCTACATTCAGTCAAGTACATTCAGCCCAATTTGGAAAAGGAAAAAGAAAACCTCTCTTCTGAAGCGGGACTTTGGTGCTAAGAGGCGGCAATGGCGGTTCATCGACCGTGACAACTGCAGCTGGTGCAGGAACCCGACAGGGACGGGGAGCAGAGGGTACCTGGGGAAATCTCTGCATCTTCCACTCGACTCTGCTGTGAACCCAAACTGCTCTAAAAAATAAAGTCTGTTTTAAAAAATGACTATCTTAACAAATAAACAAAAATAAAAACAAATAATAGAAAATGATTATCTCTGTTGCTCCAGGCACCCGGTCCCCCAAAATACTTAATGCCCACCGCTCTTTACAGAACTGAATTTTTAAATAGGCCATTTCAATTTAATTATTAAAATTACCTCTGGCTAAAACAGTCATAAGACAGGAGTTCTGATTTAACCTGCCAAGTTTTACAAATTGTCTTCTTCAGACCCCCAAGTATCCTAGATCAGGCCTCTTAGAGATTAGATAAACTAAAAGTAAATGAACGCAAACAAACTCCAAAATCCCCTTCTCACTTAAAACTGGCATTTTAGTGGGGGGGGGGGCAGGGAGAAAACTGGCATTTTAAGATGATTAAGCTGTACTAATATTAAAGCGAATTATTTCATTAACAAGACAATCCATCCCTAACATGGCTTTCATTTTTCCTGATTACTCTCCAGGTGCACCAGGCCCAGTAAGAAGCACCACAGGAACCTCAGCATCACCCATCTCGGGTAAAACAAAAGCCTGCTTGGTTCACTTACCCTAGAGACTTCTGCAGTGATTTCTGCAGGTGTGACCACGGACTAAGACATCGGAACAACATCCTCGTTAAAATCTGCTACCCAGCTCAGTGGAAAGTTACCTTCTGATCCCTTTCAGGAGTGACATTCATTAAACTACACATAAAGGATATCAGGGTCAAAATTCAGTATATTCGAGGTATCCGGAGCTCTGGCATATGAGTTATTCAATAAAACTCCCATCACCTAAGAAACTACAAGCTGCTCTTGCCTTCTGGACAATCGGCTCATGAACTGCTTCCACAGGTAACCAATTAGCCACACAGAGCCTGCTGCCCCCATCCATCCACCTGGGGACCAGGGGTGGCAATCCCTGACACCAACTGCCCTGACACAGGACAGCAGAGTTCGCCGAGTTGGCATTCTCTGAGAGTAACAGGTAAAGCCAGGTGGAGCACCCAGGTGCCTGCAAGGTCTGAAACTCCGGCTCCTCCCTAGCCAAGCATTCTCCTTACCAGGCTCGCGCCCATTCTCCTACTGCTAATCATCACTGCTGACCTAATTAATAAATCACCAGCCTCGGTCCCTAACCTGAACTCTTCCCCAGGCTCCAGAGTCACGCATGGAACCACCCACTCACTTCCTCCACCTACATTCCAGGCCTCTGAAATAAGACCCCTTCTCTATGGCAGTTCCCCATCACCTATGCCAACTGGCGGCCCCAAGACCCATTCACCCATATACCCGAGCCAGATCCCTAAAGGCCATCCCAGGATGGCTCTCTCCCTCCCCCCATCACCAACCAGACCCATTCTGCTCCCTCCTGAATCCCTCCGGTCCCTCCGTCTCTTGCCCCTCTGATGTCTCCCTCCAGGTGGGGTGCCCTGGCTGAGGGACCAGCCTCTCCCCTCTGCAGTCCAAGCACCCGACTGTAAAACAATACTGGCCTCATTCTGCCACCTCAAACACTCCCGGGAATGCCGCACCACCTAACACACTGACGTCCACACCACACGGCATGGTCCTTTCTGAGCGGGTCCCCAGTTACCTCTTCAGCTTCATCTCTCTTGTTCTCCTTTTTCTTTCCAGCAAAACTGAATTCCTTGTGCTTTTTCAAATACTCTGTGCTATTAAAAACAAACAAAAACTCTTAGGCTTTTGAACATTCTATTCTCTGGAGTCCTCCTTTAAAAAAAAAAAAGATCGGCCATCATTTCCTTTTTGATCTTCAAACGGCCACCTCTCGACATCACCCCATCCTCTGCGCTACTTGTGCGCCTCATACTTCCTTCTACAACTCCATGATCCCAGGGAAATGTACGTTCACACACGTGCCTCTGCTATGAGATGATAAGGCCTCTGAAGGCAGGGCTACCGCTCATCCTCCGGATCCCAGGCCAGGACAGTGTCGGCCACACGGCAGATCCCCCGGCAGCCCGCACCGCCACTCTTATATCATGCCACCCGTTTTCCATGGCTGGATAGTCTACCTATTAGATATCTATTTAGATCAACACACATTCTTTCGTCCTCTGATTAAGAAAGGCTGCTGCTTGCACGAACTAGTAGAAATGTTTTCCCAACGCAGCTAAAATCAACTTTAAAAAGAGGAACAGGACTCTCTCACTGAGAACTTCTCAAAGAAATGCAGCCCAGAGGGTGCCCCACCAGAGCTGCAGGATGAGGAAGGCATTAAAGGATGGAGGACAAAGGGACTGGAGGTGACAGCGAGGCCCAGCAAAGCCCAGGAGACCCATGTCAACTCAGAAGCGTTGCACAGGGCCAGTCCTGGGCCAAAAGTCAAGTCTTCCTGCTCCGATTCTCTCATACCAACTAGCTTCCTGCCTTCCGAACCAGGAACTAACTCCTAAAGCAAAGCTCCGTTAGACTTTTCTTGCCTAGCTTCACAACTTAACTGCTGTTTTATGAAATTCATTTCTGTAAGAAAACATGCGAGATTTCCAAACAACAAACTTACAAACAACATATGAAATGTACTTGGGAACAGCCCTATTTCAAACTATTTCTGACACATGAAAAAAATCTGCTTCTTCTTGCATCGAACTTTAACAGTGGTGATGGTGGAAATAAATTACAAACTGCAACGTTACTAAGTCCCTCGTTAACTCTAATACTACAAAGTCAAGGGCCACATTGGCGCCACTGCTACACAGTGTTTCAGCTTAAAACAGCCAAGAGCCTCACAAAGTCTGACAACGCTTTTCATCAACGGTTCTATCCGACAAGCTTCCCTTTCTGTGATCACTGTGCTAAGAGTTGAACAACTAAAGACACTCAGTCATAATAAAGAAGAAAAACTTCAATGTGAATAAAGAAAAAAGCTGTGGCTCAGTGGATTAGGCACCCAGCACTGTGTGAGGACACAGGTTTGATCCCTGGCCTCACTCCGGGGGTTAAGGATCCCCCGTTGCCGTGGCTGTGGCCTAGGCCAGCGGCTGCAGCTCCAATTCAACCCCTCGCCCAGGAGATTCCACATGCCGCAGATGCAGCCCAAAAAGACAAGCAAAAAGCAAGCACATTCTAGCAAAATGCAGTAATGCTGTATTTTCATATTATTTCCTTTTATTTTTCAAGTTTTTCTATACATTAAATATACAGATGGTAGAAGGGCGAGAGTATAGGTCCATGGCCATCATCCAAAATCCCCAAGGCCTCTGACAACCAAGAGTTTTTCCTGCCTCTCTTGGAGGGAAGATGTTCCCTGGTCTGAGTCCTCGTGGCAGGAGAAGCTGAAGAGACGCGGGGCGATCCACAGCCTCCGCCTCCCAGAGGCGCCTCCTCGGCCGGCAGACCCTCACTCACACGTGCACCGTGCGGGAAACAGGAATTCACGGAATGACCTCAATGCTGACCGCCCAGCCGCTCAAAACACACACGCTGCACATCTATGAAAAAGCAGGACCCTCCTAGTTTGGGGGGGAACGTCCACGCCCACCCATCATTTTAGGTCACGACATTTGCACTTGTTCTCGTCCTGTGAACTTCTGCAGGTTCCACCACTTTTCATTAAGTCAAAGGCTAGAAAGAGCCACCCAGGACGTCAGGGCCATCTGAAAACCGGAGCATCTACCCCGCACACAAGACGTGGATCCGAAGAAGATGAAGGCACCCCCCCCCCGCCGCCCCGGGCCCGGCAACGCCTGCTTCATCCACAGGGGAGAGAGAGCCCGAAAGGAGGGGGTTCGCTGGTCTGAGTTAATGCTCACGGTAACACCCGCGTGTACACACCCACAGAAGCTGCGGGGCCCCCGCCCCAGGCGAGGCCCGCGGTTTAGGATACAGCTGTGACGGGGAAGGGGCCCCGCGTGAACACCATCGCTGAGTATCTGGCTTCCTGGTGTAAGCGCAGCGGCCGGAACCCGCAAAACGCGGGCAGTGACACCCGTCACCACGCTGCCCAGTAACGCTGCTGCTGCTGCTGCTGCTGCTGCTGCTGCTGCTGCTGCGGGGGCGGGAGGGTGACGAAGTCTTCCTTTCTCCAAAGGCCAAAAGAAAGCAAGGCAATGCTATCTAACCACGCCAACGAGGAATGTGCCTCTGGCCAGAACTCCGAGTCCTAAGGATGGGGCGCGCCTTCCACGAAAGAGGGGGGTCAGGCACGCCATCCAAATCATCACGTGGAAGCTGTGCCACGATGGGGGACGACACTTACGGCCCGTTCTGGGCGGAAAACAATACCCAAGGCGCACCCGCGCAGGAGTACCCTTATCTAAGGACACACACGAGAGAGCAGACGCCACAGCTGGAAAATGAGCGAGGAGGAAGCGGCTCTATTCAAACACCGGGATTACAGGTGCTTTTGCTTTAAAAATAGTGTAATGGCGGTGGAGGGAGGGGGGTTTTCCATTGCGGGCAGGCGGCTGCCTTCTGTCCCATCATCAAACCCCTACTGCACACTAGTTTTAATAGACTGTGTGCAGACAACCTGCAGTGGGAAAGGGGCTCCACGCCTGCAGATAAGCACCCCAAAGCCCCTCCGCTCAAAGGGCCTTCCCAGTGCACATACCCCAGCACAAGCAAGCGGGACCATCGCTGCTCTGATGCAAAAGACCAACCAAGAGAGGGAGCATTTTCACAGGATTCCAGCAACAGCCTAATCTGACCCACGACAGCTAACATCGTAAGAAACAATCTATGCAACAGGCCAGGTATAAAAACATTGAGAATTTTACCATTTTGAAAAGGCTAAAAGTACTTCCCCACCCATCTTTATAACTCTGCCCTCCAATTATTTTCCAGGACATTGAGGATTTTGTTCCTCTTGGAAATATAAAAGAAATCCCAATTCTGTTCCTTTGCAAATACAAAGAGGAAAAATTCTTTCTGACCAGGCGCGCTACACCACAAGCTTCTCTGAGGCTCCCTACTGATGCAGGTATCATCAGATTCTTCAGATATCCGTGAAGAAAACAAATAAAAGAGCACGTTTTGTACACATACACACGCACATATGAATATTTATTTCTTTTGAGGAGGGTTGAGAAGGCCTCCTCCTCTCAAGAAACCCTCTGCTTCACATACACAGTAATTCATCCAAGAGAAAGACAACAGGCAGCTCACCGCGAAAAGCACTCGCCACTTAAAAACTACTTTCTTCTCTGTGACCCCTTCACAGGATGGGGAAACGGAACCCCATCCCACACCATCTAGGGCCACACCCCGGTGCCAGGGCTAACGGCCCCCGGCCCCCCGGGAGTGTGACCTGAGACCCCCACCACTGGCAGGTGTGCAGTTTCAGCCACACACACACACACACAGCACAGATAAATGCAGGCAGGCTGTGTGACCTGACCAGGAAATGCAAGCAGTTTCACTTAATGTAAACCCTTCAGGTTTTCCTGCGGAAGACAATGTGGAGGCAGGCATTCTGAATGACACAAACAGGGGGGTCTAGAAGCACCTCAGATTCTTTATTACCAAAGAAAAAAGAAGAACCCAAACCTCACAACTACCTTTCCTGACAGTCCATTCCCTAGGTCTGCTTAACATCCAGCCTTATACTGGAAAAAGCCAATAATGAACCGAAGAAACACACTTTGAAAAAGTCCCCTACCCCCCTCCCCCCAAAAAACCATCTTCAAATGATCAAGTCTGGTAAGATCAAAGTCTAGCTAATCATAAGACACTTTTTTTTTTTTTCCGCTTTTTAGGGCCACACCCACCGCGTGTGGAGATTCCCAGGCTAGGGGTCTAATCCGAGCTACAGCTGCCGGCCTACACCACAGCCACAGCAACGACACCACAGCCACGTCTGCGACCTACACCACAGCTCTCACCAACACTGGATCCTTAACCCACTGAGCGAGGCCAGGGATCGAACCTGTGTCCTCATGGATACTAGTCGGATTCGTTTCTGCTGCACCACGATGGGAACTCCAATAAGACACTCTAATAAAAGACTGCTAATACAGAAGTACAGATCAGTTATTGAATTAAAGATCAAGTCAACAAAACTGTGACATGCCAAACATTTAAAAGACCATTAGTCCGGAACATTATTCTCAGTGCAGAGACATGAGTATATCGTAAGTGCTAAGGAGAACAGCCAGAGAAAAGAAAAAGGACTTTGCCCAAAGAGAGCCCCGTTCCCTACCTGTGCACTCACCCCCAAGCAGGCGCACCTTCCCTGGGGGGTCTCCCCTTACAATCCCATTGGGAAAAAAGAGGAAGTTCCCATCGTGGCTCAGTGGTTAACTAACCCCACTGGTATCCATGAGGACGCAGGTTCGATCCCTGGCCTCACTCAGTGGGTTAAGGATCCGGTGTTGCCGTGAGCTGTGGTGTGGGTCACAGACACGGCTCGGATCTGGCATTGCTGTGGCCGTGGTATAGGCTGGCAGCTGCAGCTGCAGCTGCAGCTCCAATTCGACCCCTTCATATGCCATAGGTGCAGCCCTAGAAAGACAAAAAACAAAAAAGACCAGGGAGGGTGTTGGAAGGCAGCACAAGATGAAGCCGGTATGAACACAAGGCCTGAGCTGGCGTTTCTGCCACCAGAGGTTTCTAAGCAGGGAGTGACGTGATGACAGTGTTGAAAGGATCCTGCAAGGCTGCAGGAGAGCATCGGCTCGGGGCCTCTGTTCTGGTTCAGGGGTTTCCAAAACCACCATGGATGGCTGTTCTGCCAGATGCATTTCTCAGAAGACAAGGTTAAGGTTCCTCAGTCAAAAAGACCCAGATCATTGGAGTTCCCGTCGTGGCACAGTGGTTAACAAATCTGACTAGGAACCCTGAGGTTGCCGGTTCGATCCCCAGCCTTGCTCAGTGGGTTAAGGATCCAATGTTGCCGTGAGCTGTGGTGTAGGTTGCAGATGCGGCTCAGATCCCTCATTGCTGTGGCTGTGGCGTAGGCCGGCGGCTACAGCTCCGATTTAACCCCTAGCCTGGGAACCTCCATATGCCGCGGGAGCGGCCCAAGAAATGGCAAAAAGACAAAAAAAGAAAAAAAAAGACGCAGAACACACATCGTCCCCTGCCCCCCCAAAAGGTGTGTAATATAGGCTAAAACAGTGAAGGTTCTAATAACGCTTTCAATTCAAAGGCCTATTCAATTCCCAGAGTTAGAGCAGAGGTTCCAAAGTCAGGCTCTGAAATACATCCACTGAGCAGCTCCTCAAATGCACACCGCTGCAGGTGCTGCCCAGGAGGGAGCAGCAGGGATTTACGGTGTTTTGTGTTTTTGTGGGGTTTTTTTGTTTGTTTGTTTGTTTTTTAGGGCTGCACTCACAGCATGGAGGTTCCCAGGCTAGGGGTCAAATCGGAGCTGCTGCTGCTGGTCTACATCACAGCCACAGAAACTCGGGGTCCAAGCCACATCTGCGACCTACACTACAGCTCATGGCAACGCTGGATCCTTAACCCACTGAATGAGGCTAGGGACGGAACCCTCAACCTCATGGTTCCCAGTCGGATTCGTTTCTGCTGTGGCCACAGCGGGAATTCCGGATTTAAGGATTTTTAACGCTACAGTGCAGCGGTTCTCAAAGTGTGGTCCTTGAGGCAGCCACACACCTGACGACCTGTCAGAAAGTCAAACCCCACAGCAGATGCTCTGCCGTGGACCAAGGCCCCCCTCCTTGGAGAATGAACTTGGAGATCTGAAGACTGCTGTTAGGTCGTTACAGGATACTTTTTTCAGTTAATACTTCTGCACAACCTGGGCCACTGGAGAGGCAATAATCAGAAGCCCCTCAAAGGCTTCCACCCCCCCACCCCCCACCCCCGCCAAGGATGGCCTGAGGGCTCAGCAGAGAGAAGGGGAGAAAGAGAAGAACAGGGACCCGTCACCTTCCCCCACCCCCACAATCCCCCACCCCCACAATCCCGAACTCCAGGAAGCCAATTAAAAATAACACTGGAACACAAGTCTTCTTCAGAAGTCGAAAAACAAACTCATGGAAATAAAAGTGCCCAAAATACCAGCCGTTACTGGCCCTGAACTGGGCTGGTCTCACGGAAGCTGGATGCTCATTGTGGTCGCTAGGGAAACGGGGCCACCAGGGGGTGGGGGGGGTTGGGGGGGCAGGACACAGATGCTGGCACCAAAAGTCAGGGCTCTGCTCTCAGCTGAGGAGCCTCGGTCAAGCTTCAATATGCCTGAATTTTCTCATCTGCAAATCTGGTCCCAAGGCCCTCCCCTGGCAGAGCCCCCACAGATCAGCCAGGGGTGTAAGCTGCTCTCCAAGTGTGGCCCTGGGACGGGTGCAATGAAACTCAGTTCCCTTCCACTAAGGACAGCAGGTTTTTATCTTCTTGACTGGCATCCACATGGCAATGCCAAAGGACCCTTAACTTTTCTCATTTTTTTTTTATTACTCAATGAATTTATTACATTTATACTTGTACAGTGATCATCACAATCCAATTTTATAGGATTTCCATACTGTTCTCATTTATTTCTCCTAAGGTTAACAGCGAGGCAGAAGGAGAAAGCCACCTGCCTCCTGGCGGAAGCGCAGAGGACGTGAGCAATTCCCTGTACTTCTGTTTCTTTTTCTTTCAAATGCCCTCTTGGTACAAGGGAAGGCGCCAAGCACAGGAAAGGAGCGCTCAAACCGAACCTTTCTTCAGCAGCAGGTGCTCAGTTCATCAGGAGTTCGAGCAGCAACGTAACCACCCTGAGTCCACCAGGCTGCCTCTGCTACTCAAGCGATGCTAGGAACCTGTGCCTGAAACAGCCGCTGGCAACGCCGGTTCCCAAGTTGAGGATTACTCTTCATTTCACTGAACGTTTATCACCGTGCGTTTCTACCCCAAGAGGTACTTTGTTCTTAGGTAGGAAGCAACCCTTAAAGCCACGTGTCCACTAATGTGAGTATTTAAAGGGCAGCGCCAAGCCGCCCACTCTTCATTCCCGAGTCCTCAGCGCCCAGGCCCAGCCACGTGCAAACCGGCGCCCCCACACTCCTGCCTACCACACGCAGCCACCGGCGAGGCCGCCCCCGCCCTCCAAGAAGCCCACCCTCAACCCCAGACCTGGGCTGTGGCCCCAAAACATCCATCAACTTGAGCAAATGCTTCTCCCACCGGGTACCTCCCGCAGGGCGCCCTGCAGGGGTTCTGTGCGCGCAGCCTCCAGAGACCACAAAGTGAGGGGACAGAGCAAGAGCACAGACACAGAAAAACAAGGCTGTTGATGCTCATCCTGCCGTTCTCTTACAGAGAAGAAACTGAAGGCAAAATCGCATGATGATGCAGCGCGGCTCAGGGAGTCCGTCTCCGGCCCCGGAGCCCGCGGTCCTGATCCTGGAATTCAAAGTCGATTCCTTCATGGACAGACGTGCAGGCAGAGAGCAGAGTGTTCAGATCTACGTTGGTCAATCCTGAAATCCCACTACAACCAGAGCAAAGGGGGTTTTCGTAGAAGGCCGTTCCCCACACCAGGCGGGAGAGAAGCCCCACGGCCAGGAAATTCCAGAAGCTGGAGAGCCAGTGGTGGAAAGAAAAGCTGGCGAAGAGGACAGACGCTAAGCTAGAGGCAGAGGCAGAGGGATTCCAGCCCCAGGACCGCACCTCCGGGGAGCAGCACCTGCCAGGCCTGCAGAAGTGGGGAGACCCCCAGACGGCCTTCCCGCTCCTCCCCGGGAGAGGAAAACTGAGGGTCTCCGCAGGCACTGTGCCCGCACTCAGCCCTGTGTGCCACATCCGGAGCTTCAGGCGGGACAAGGAGGGACCAGGCCAGGCAGAGCGCCACGTGGGGTGACCGTCAGTCCAGACAGGAGCAGGCCAGAGGCTCAAGGGAAGGCTGCTGCAGGGAGGTACGTGGCCGAAAAGCTAAAAGAAAGCAACAGAAGCCACTCCTCCCACTCGGAGCAGCCGCATCACCGTGATTACACTGGTCAGCCTCCAACCAGCTTAAACACGAGCGGACATTCGAGGGTAGCCTCTACCATGAAAAACAGAGACCGGAGTTCCCGTCGTGGCGCAGTGGTTAACGAATCCGACTAGGAACCATGAGGTTGCGGGTTCGGTCCCTGCCCTTGCTCAGTGGGTTAAGGATCTGGCGTTGCCGTGAGCTGTGGTGTAGGTTGCAGACGCGGCTCGGATCCCACATTGCTGTGGCTCTGGCGTAGGCCGGTGGCTACAGCTCCGATTTGACCCCTAGCCTGGGAACCTCCATATGCCGCGGGAGCGGCCCAAGAAATAGCAACAACAACAACAACAAAAAAAAAAAAGACAAAAGACAAAAAAAAAAAAAAGAAAAACAGAGACCAAAGCCAGCGGAGGGGCGAAGGGGCCTTGAAGGAAGAGAATCTATTCTGGGGGGAAAAACAACAACATAATTACACTGAGCATACTCATTAGCGCAGATATTTCAACTGAAACAAGAAAGCGACAACATCCAGAGACTCAAAAAGAACCCTCGGAATTTCAAAAGTCAGAGCACAGCTCTTTGGAAGAGTGGAAGGTAAAGCTGCGAGAGTCTCCCAGAAAGCCAAGGAAAAAAGACAAAGAGATGGAAAACAGGCTTCAAAGGGGTAAGAATATTTGAGGACAGGTCCAGAGGGTCCAGCATCCAAATAATAAAGAGTTTAAGATAAAGAGCTACTTACATCTATGATGAAAGCCTATCGCTGAGGAGTCAAATTTGTAAATACTTAAAAATAAATAAAAATAGGAGTTCCCGTCGTGGCGCAGTGGTTAACGAATCCAACTAGGAACCATGAGGTTGCGGGTTCGGTCCCTGCCCTTGCTCAGTGGGTTAACGATCCGGCGTTGCCGTGGCTGTGGTGTAGGTTGCAGACGCGGCTCGGATCCCGCGTTGCTGTGGCTCTGGCGTAGGCCGGTGGCTACAGCTCCGATTTGACCCCTAGCCTGGGAACCTCCATATGCCGCGGGAGCGGCCCAAGAAATAGCAACAACAACAACAACAAAAGACCAAAAAAAAAAAAAAAAGACCAAAAAATAAAAATAAAAATAAAATTTTATTTAAAAAAGAGAAAATGAGAACATAGAAACTGGAAGGAGGGAAGAGAATCAAAGACAGAACTCAACAAGACGACGTGAGCTGCAAGGTACCTGTCACAAAACAGTGGGACCCCATCAAGACACACCATGACGAAACTTCAGATCACAACGGAGAAGTTCAGATGCTGTAAGAGTCAGGAAAAATAAAACAGCTCGCGCCCAGACGGCAGTATCCGAGCCGGGGTGCCTTCTTCCGAGGGGCGGCACCGAAAGCTAAGACACAGTGGAGATGCTGTCAAATCCTGGAGGAAGTAACGTCCACCCCACGACGAAGCGCCTAAGTGTCGCTAAGGGAGGGAAGGCCGAAGCAAGAAACTGTCAGAGATCCGAGACCTCCAAAAAAAAAAAAAAAAAAGGAGAGAAAAAGACCCTGTATCCCTTCGCACAGGAAGGCCACAGGCATGTTCCGCCAACCCAGTGGTGTAAGCCAAGGAAGACACGACCGGAGACCCAAAAACCAAGCCATCCTGGGGAAGCAGCAGGGATCCCGAGGATGGAGGCCGAGGGGAGGCCCGTGGCACAGGGCAGAGGACTTGCGAGAAGGACGACTCCCCCTCAACATCCCAGGAGGCGATGCCAACAACTGGCATGGGTGTGGGGTACAGAAGTGCTGCTCCAGACAAAATGCTCACGAGCCCCCAAATCCCCAGTGGGACAGGAGGTGATCAGGTCATGAGGACGGGATTAGTGCCCTTAGAGACCCCATGGCACCCCACCCCCTCGGCCCTTTGCCCTGTGAGGACACAGCCTGAGGCAGGCCTTCAAAAGACACCACATCAGGGAGCTCCTGCTGTGGCTCAGTGGGTTACGAACCAAATAGCATCCATGAGGTTGCGGGTTCAATCCCTGGCCCGGCTCAGTGGGTTGAGGATCCTGTGTTGCTGTGAACTGTGGTGTGGGTTGCAGACATGGCTCGGATCCCGCATGGCTGTGGCTGTGGTGTAGGCCGGCAGCTGCCGCTCCGACTGGACCCCTAGCCTGGGATCCTCCCGGTGCCGCAGGTGAAAAAGACATCAAATCAGCCAGAGCCTTGAGCTTGGGCTTCCCCGCCTCCACACCCGTGCAAGGCACTTGCCGTTTAAGGCGCCCATGGTATCTTGCAACAGCAGCCCAAACAGAGCAAGGCAATTCCACGCCCCCCAGAACAACTTCTAACAAGATGTGAAAAGTAACCCTGGCTTACTAAGGGCTGGCCGGGAAGGGTGAGTCTAGTCTCTGTAGAGTTACAGTGTAGCACACGGGGGACCCGGACGGCAGGTACAAGGACATGAGAACCAAATCCTCCCTCCAGGTGCACAGTCTGCAGATAATGCCTTGAAACTAGAGGGAAAGTGGCAGCAATGTTAAAATGTTCCGTATGAACACACAAAGAACCACCGTATGAACACACAAAGAACCACCGCTACATGAGCCCAGAGGCCGGCCAGGGGCGGACCCACGAGGAGGAAGCGGAAGCCACAGGCGGTGACGGCGCTCTCTCCCAACAAACCTTACCACTGCCTGACTTTTTAAACAAAAACCAAACAAAAATCCTATTATAAGTAAAATAAACAAAGGATATGAACCTAATCGGTCCTTTCAAATCTTAGGGCCAGAAAATCCTTTTTTTTCTTCCCCTTCGGCTTGCGGAAGTTCCTGGGCCAGGGATCAAACCTGCACCACAGCAGCGACAACACCAGATCCTTAACCTGCTGAGCCACAGGGGAACTCCCAGAAAATCTTTTTAAAAACAGGAAGAGACTTAAAACAATGGGAAGATACACAACAGCTCTATATTTGGTACGCATTAACATAAAACTCGAAAAGCTCCCACAATGTATTCAGAAACCAACAGGACGCTGGACAGAAAAGCCTCCTCCTACTGACCAAAACCCTCCAGAAAACAGAACGAAGGTCTGCAAGGCGGACAGTCCCGTCCCAGGGGGTGCACGGGAAGTGCCTTCATAACCCACAACCCAGATGCCATGTGCTTTGCTGCAGGCAAAGGTACACAGCCTTTTACCTCCCTTCCTCCAAACCTTGGAAGCCAGGGGCCATTCAGGACGAGGAAGCCCCATACCCACCCCAGGGGCCAGGTGCTGCAATAGCCATGTTTTTCTCCTTCTCAAACCAGCTGGCACTGAGTTTCAAACATACTGTGGGGCCAAAGCACAAAGTCACGGGAGGGAAATGACCGGTCCAATGACAGAGGCTGACGCTGAGCAGCAACCGAGGGATAACAGAGTCAACTGTTCTATTTCCTGCGCTCGCTCCCACAAGATTCCATTAATGATAACAATGCTGAGCTCCAGCGCAAAAAAGGCCACAGAGGGCTGGCTGGGTGTGGTCCGTTTCCTGCAGGTACGGAGTTTCCAAGCAGGCAACTCTGAATCACCGGGAGAAATCACCCAAATAGAAGGCGAAGCGGCACGCTTCTCAAGAGACCCAAGGCTCCTGGACTCTGGCTTCAGTGTGACTGTTAAATACACTAGAAAGAAGCAGCAACTACCAGCAGGCTCATTTCTTCAAAATTCCTCACACTGCATCTCATACCAAGGTCCCAGAAAAACACTGTTCAACTGAAAAGTTATGTCAACCAGCACCAAATAAGCCCAGCTCCACACACTACAAGAGTAGCTCAAAGATGACCACAAACACTACAGAAAGGAACAAGATCAAAACCACAATGAGGTACCACCTCACACCGGTCAAGAATGGTCATCATTATTAAGTTTATTACTATTCACAATAACCAAGTGAACTAATAAGTCTATTCACTATTCACAATAACCAAGACATGGGAACAACCTAAATGTCCACGTGTCAACAGACGAATGGATTAAGAAGATGTGGTACAATGGAATACTACTCAGCCATAAAAAAGGAATGAAACAATGCCGTTTGCAGCAGCATGGATGCAACTAGAGATTCGCATACTAAGTGAAATAAGTCAAAAAGAGAAATACCACATGATATCACTTACATGTGGAATCTAAAATATGACACAAATGAACCTACCTAGAAAACAGAAACAGACTCACAAACATGGAGAAGAGACTTGTGGGTGCCAAGCAGGAGGGGGGAGGGTCTGGGATGGACTGGGAGTTTGGGGTTTAGCAGATGCTAACTATTACACTTAGAATGAATAAGCAACAGGATCCCACTGTACAGCACAGGGAACTATATCCAATCTCCCGGGACAGACCACGATGGAAAACAATATTTTTTTAAAAAGAATGTTTATATATGTATGACTGAGTCACTTTGCTGCACAGCCGGAATTGGAACAACACTGTAAATCAACTATAATATAATTCATGGTTAAAAAAAAAAAAAAAAAAGAAAAGGAACAAGAAAGCAACGATGATGGCTGTCCTGCATCTGCACTGACCTCGCCGGGACACTGTGCTCCATCAGCAACTTCAAAACGTCTGATCAGACCAATTACTACCTGAAGCCCACTGGTTCTACGTGAAATACCATCAAGAATGAATTTGGATAGGATTAGACATAGAATATATCTCTATATATAGGACTGGATATAGGATTAGAACCAAAATGTCCTGGACACCTCCAAGTTGTTTTTTTTTTTTAAATCTTCTGACACCCTCCCCTCAAAAAGACACTTTAAGCAAAACGAATTCTTAACACTGCTAAGTTTTGGTGGTAAAGGGAAGAGCAAGTACTGAAGTGGGTATTTCAAAAAACAAAAAACAAAAAAAAACCCACCTTAAAAGACAGGCTACTACCAACAACAGAAAAGGAGCCTTTGTTTTCTTTCCTTATGGCAGAGAGCATCAAAAAGGGGCAAAAGCCAGGGGCATGAGAGAGCAGTAAAGACTGTAAAATGTTTGCAAAGCATGCCCATGATAAGGGGTGAGGCAACCTTGCTAGAAGGGCCACGGGAACCTCCAACCGCTCAGCCTCCTCCTCCTCTCACCATCCTGTCGTCTGAAGAGCCACCACGGCTTCCCAAGGGGCACCCGGCGCTCCCCAGCATCCCTCCCCCCTCTCCCAGCATGCGCGCGGAGGAATGGGGTTCCCAGAGCAGGAGGAACCGGCTCCAGCAGCCCCCCGCCACAGGGCCTCTCTCTGAGCGCCTCTGAACCACCTTGGGCACAGCACCCTCACTGGTCCTCGCTGGGACGCTCACGTCCAAAGGCCAGAAGGGTCGCAGCTACACCTGCCGCGGGAACGCGAGCCCCACTCTCTAGAGGTCCCGGCGCTCCCCTCCAGGTGCCTCCAGACTCCCGCCTCACAAACACCCCGAAGGTCACACGCACAGGGCAACCTCTCTGCCAGGGTGCAGATGGCAATGGGCTGGACGTGGGAGGGCCTCTTCCACGGACACAGGAAACACCACGGAATGGGGCACTGGGAGGAACACAGTCTGCGCACACTGAAGCCGCAATTCAATGCAGCTGTCCTACTGTGTGCCTTCCTCTCCCGGATTTCCAGAGCACACAGCCTCCCCCAGGCTCAGGGAGCGCTGGAGCAAAGTCCCCCACTCGTCCGAACGGGCCATTACACGTCCTTCCTGCCCTCCCAACACAAAGGGGCGTCCTCAGCAAGGGCTTCTCCAAGCAGACAGAGAAAAGGAAGACGAGGTGAAGTAAAGACTTTAACTTTTCCAGCTGTTCCTGTAAACGGTCTATACGCTCAAACGCGAGAACAACTGACCTGCGCGACGCCTTCAAAACACGCTGAACGAACTCAGGTTCTACTACACATGGTCCATCTCTACGAGTACATTTTCAACAGTCAGCTGTGAAATCCACTCCGCTTTGCAACGGCTCTTTTTGTTTCTTTTTAATGAAATGCATCCCACGAGAGCCCATCACAAGTCATGAAGATGTGGACTGCCTTCTGAAACTCTCAGTTGCAGGTCTTGATGCAAAATATACTCCGTACGTGGGTCACCGTCCAGAGGAGGTTGAAAGGGACGGATAAAATTTATAAACCAAAATCTCATTCTCTTTAAATCACAACTTAGGCAACGAACAGCTTATCAGTACGCCTGCCTCCAGCTGAAGCTTGCTCTTCTTTTAATCTGAATTAAACTGAGTCAAACAGCACGTGTTTGGTGAAGGACAGGGAGTAGTTAAATCCACAAGTCAACCTAATTCTTTGTCTATTCGTAGTTACTACAGTCAGCTCACGATGTCTATTTTTTCCCCCTTTGCTAATAATACGAAACTGGGGTGTGGGAGGTAAAAAAAAAAAAAGAAAAAAAAAAGAGGAAAAGAAAAAGAAAAAAAGAAAGGCCCCCAGCAACCTCATGAAACAGTTATTCATTCAGATGTACAGTCACCAACCCCTCACTGAGCACCTGGCACAAGAGTGATCAATAGCGGCTGTTGATGGAACAAACAAAATATCTCATATTTCTAATTTCTTCAGTAAACCCAAGTTGGAGTGAAAGAAGCATTGATTTCTGCAAAAGTAATAGTAAAGCAATAATACCGCATAGCCAGCAGGAGTAAGGTCTTGAAGGCAGCAAAGGCCTCTGGCCAATCACAAATCTGCCACTTAACACACTACCTCCCCTGGCTCTCTTCGAGGACATCTCCGATGGCTTCCACACCTAGAAAAAGGCACAGATAATACCTGTGCCTCAAGAGCTATTGGCTAGAAAGGTGAGGCATAAAAATGATTGGCAAGACAGAGAAAGATGCTGTTTGAATTGATCTTCTTTCATTCAGGTTTCTTTCTAGGCTGCCCGAACTCACTCTGCTGTCTTTCTGCAGTTTTTTAAGCCAACAATCTATAAACCCTGGTCAGGAGGAGACGAGAAGAAAAGAGGAGGAAGACAGGATGGACCAGGACAGGGCACAGGGTCCTTCTTTCCTCCAGTTTCAGCCTAGAGGGCCAGCCCAGGCAGGTGCGCATTTCCTTAAACCCTCCGCGACACCTCTCAGGACGGCCTCCCTGGGCAG
Source organism: Sus scrofa (assembly GCF_054392235.1). Taxonomy (NCBI): domain Eukaryota; kingdom Metazoa; phylum Chordata; class Mammalia; order Artiodactyla; family Suidae; genus Sus; species Sus scrofa. The sequence continues at coordinate 74,787,402 of NC_139393.1, forward strand.
GAGCAGCCGCTGGTTCAAAGTAGAAACTCAATGTGCCTGTTGTTTTCCTTTTGAAGTTTAAGGGAGGGAGAGGAAAGGAATGTTCCTCCCCCAAGGGCACCAAAACCCATCACCTTACAGTGTGTGCAGACACTTCTAAACACAGGGCGAACTCGGTCAGACGCCACCTTCGCGCCCCTAAAACTCTAACAGCCGAAAATCTGGTTCTTTCATCCACATAAAAACTTAACAGCTTTTCTGAGAAAGCAAAATAAAAACAGTTCCCTGGTAACGCTACCTAGGAAATAACATTTGGGAGACAGAGTTATTTAAAGCAAGGTACCTCCTTTTTTTCCCCCAGATTTAAGAATGTGGGCCCATGCTTTGAAAACAAGATGAGGACCAAAAAAGTGTTTAAGACCACAGACCACCTGGTGACCATCTGATGCTGGCTTCAGGGCACCAGCCAGCTGGGCCTTAAGTTCCTTTTTAAACTGGTTCGCTTTCCACAAAAGCCGAACACCCCCCAGGTACTTTGAGTGAGGCGTGCGAGCTAGATTACAACCTGATTAACAGCCTAAGAGTCAGTCTAAAGAAAGCATTGAGCAAATGCTTTTTTTTTTTTTTTTTTTTAATGTTACAAGAGGTCCTTCTTGCTCTGCTGGTCAGAAATAATTTTTCACCCAGTTCAGTTTGCCTTCCTGCCTCTAAATTCAAACCAACAAAAGCAGGAATTTTAGGAAATACCAAGAAACCACATCCGATTTTTACCTAGCAGTCAGTAGAAGCTTAGGTGGTAAATGCACGTTGCATTGAAAAATTCTTTAAATCAGAGTCAAGGACAGTTTTCCTCAAGCACAGTCAGGTTATTAACGTAAACTGTTACTCCATTTAAAAAAAAAAAAAACAAAACTCTAAAATGCTGGTAACTTTGTGCCCTTATTTTTCTAGCCAGCAATCGCGAACAATGAAATCGAGTTTTCTTTTTCTGGTTTAAGAGAGAGAAAGAGCAATGATCTCTCGCCAAAAGGGGGGCAGATTCCCAGGTCCTATGGAGTCCAGGTACTAACTTCTCAGGCCTCAAGAGTGAGGGGGAGAGAGGAAAACGAGCCCGTAGAAAGTCTCAAGATAAATAATCCGCTGGGAGACTTGTGGCTGTTTCCTTAAAGCTGGTGTGTCCCAACTCGCTTGGCTAAACCGGGAATGCAAAACTTTACCCACATACCCTAACCGTATAGTGAGATTTTAATCCCAACCATTCTCCCACCATTTATATGCCCTTACAAACATTACAAACTGGCCAAGGACGGGGGTTTTATTTTTCAAAGAGTTTTTAAACAGTCCCCCATGGCGAAAAACTTGCACGCAGTCCTGTAAATTGGAAATGCAACTTCTCTCCCCGCCCCCACCCCCCGCACCCCTGCCCCCACTCCAAAAAAAGTCACTGGAAGGCCAAGGAGCCACCAAGTAGCATCGGAGAGGTTTACTGGGAAGGGACTGGGCTGCATCCAAGGCAAAGCCCAGCGTGCCGGGATCCACCCTCGAGGGCACGGGGTTCGAAGGATCCCTTCTTCCGGAAGGTTTACGGGCTCGCACTTTCCCCTCCGTCGGCACCAGGAGGAAACGCGCCGAACAAACGCGCTGGAAGTGGAGCTGGCAGTTACACCTTCCTCCACCCCGCCCTGCCTCCGCCGCCCCGCGGGCCCCGGACCAGTCGGGGCGCGCCCGGGGCTCCCCTCCCGCCTCTCAACTTTACTGCCCCCTCGCCGGGGCGGCCCGGGGCCTCCAGCGCCCGCCGCCCGCGCCGGGGCCCAGAGAGCGAGCCGGGCCTCCAAGGGCATTTCCCCACATCACTTCTCCCCGGGGATGGGCCGGCGCGGGGCCTGCGGCTCGGGAGGCGCCGGGGGCAGAGGACGCGGGCAGGGCGAAGCGCCGGCACCCCCACGGCCCCCTCGACCCCCTGCCCGCCGGGGCCGCCTCCAGGCCGCGGCCCCAGCTCCCTGCACCCTTCCGCCCCCGAGACCCAGGCCGCGGGGCCGCTCGGGGCGCCCCGGGGGCTGCGAGCGCGGCGCGGGAGGCCGGCGCGACCCCGGAAGGGGCAGCGGAGGGGGAGGGGGCCGTGTTTACACCGCCAAGTTCCCCGCTTCCGCCCCGGCCCGGGCATCCCTCGCTGCCCTCGGCGGCCGGGTTCCTGCCTACCTGCATGCCGGGCAGGCCCGACTGCACCGGGGAGTGAGCCATGGCGGTCAGGACAGCCACTTCCTGGGACGGGACGGCCGGGCCGCGGCGATCCGCGCGGGCGACGAGGCCCGCGGGCCGCGCGCAGCCCTCGGGCGGCGGGGGCGGCCGGCCAAGCCCGAGTCCGGCTTCGGTGGGCCGGCCGGAGCCCGAGGCCACCCCAGCCCCCGCGGGTCCCGGGCCGCGCGGCGGGCTCAGGGGCCGGCGGCGGGCCGCGTCTCCATGCACCGCGCCGGGGAGGGGCTGCCAGGGGCGCGGGGCCTCGCCGCGAGCTGCTTCCGCTCCTGCCGCCGCCGCTGCCGCTTCGGCGGCTGCTGCTGCCTCTCGGCTGGGAGCCGGCGGCCTGGGCCCGTGCGCTGGCCGCCTGGAGCCGGAGTGGGCGCGCACAGCCGGCCGAGCCTGCGAGCGCCGAGCGCGCCGCGCCCCGGCCCGGCCCCCGCGCCCGCCCCCGCGGCCCGGCCGGGGACCCCGCCCCGCGCTTCCGGGAGGGGGAGGAGGAGGCTGGCGGCCGCCGGGCGCCCTAGGCCGCAGCCGCCTGCGCTGCCGCCGGCCCGGGCGGGTGGGGGTCCGCGCGTCTCCCGCGGGCTGCGCCCCCCTCCCAGCCGGCGGGGCGGAGCTGGGAAGAGGGCGCGCGGGCGGGAGTGGGGAGGGGGACACAATCGAAGGCGGTCCCGGGGCGACCGCCCCCAGGCCCCGGCCAGTCGGGCGCCCCGGGGGACTGGGCGGCCAGGGCTCGCTGAGTGCCAACTCTTGCCAGACCATCTCCCTCCTGCCCTCCGCGCGAGCCCACCCCTCCCCGCCTGGCCCCGGGGAAGCGGGCTCCCGGCGACCTCTCCGGGGGCAGAGTCGGGGCCAGGGGGACCTCGAGAGGGAGCGTGCCCAGCGGGGCCTCAGCCAGTGGCCGGTTCAAAACTACCAGGGCGGAGCTTCTTGGTGTCTGGGTGAAGTTTCCAACCAACCCAAGGAGGAAAGCGGGAGGGGAGAGGCCGAGAGTAGTTAATTCCGCGTTTTGGCGACTTGAAAACACCCTGCTTGGAATACTAGGAGCTGTAAATTTAGCTGAGGAGTGGGGGGCTGAACCCCACCCTCTCTGGGCCCCGGAGAATATGCAAATTTAAGAATATGTAAATTACAATAGGGGATCGTCTGCCCCCGAGAAGGGGAAAGTGGGGGAGGGAGGGGGAGGAGGAAGGGACACAATGAAAGGAAACCCTGTCTAGACTTTCCCCTGGCCTTCTCCCGCTCTTTCCGCTGCCTCCACCTTTTAGACACCTCTCCTCCAACTACAGAGGAAAAAAATAAGAAGGAATGAATCAGTGCTGCCTCCAGAAAGTAGTATTTTATTTACAACGACAAACAGTGGCAGCCACTGCAGTGATGTGCCGTATCCCCGGTTGTGAGGACCGGTGAATGCCCACGTGGCACCGCGGGCGAGGTTGGACAAACAAAAATGAGCCCCCACGAGTTCACAGACTATTGGAAAAAACTAAAAAGTCCTCCCCCTGAAAAAAGGATTGTTTATTCTCTGAAGTGTCACTGTATTCAGAGCTCTGGATCAGACTAGGAGTGAGGTGCTAAAATGTAATCTTTGCCTTCCCTTTGGAAATTTGTATTCTCCCCCCCGCCGCCCCCCCCAAATGGTCCAGAGGACTTTCAGAGACCTTGTCACTTGGTGGTGAAGCCGTGTCACCCCCAAGTACTGTGAAGAGAATGTAACAAATAGAAAGTTAAGAAAAGCATGAACCCTGATACTTGGGAGCGTGCCAGCATGTGTAAATTTAGTGCATCTAAAAAATGGGCACATAAAGGGGTGGATGGCAAAACAGGCAAGAGAATGCATCTTAAAAATCTTTGTCATCTTCAACCCAGGAATTTTACTTACAGTACCATATCCTAAGACAAAAAGAAGTGCAGAAGAATGGATATAAAAAGATGTGACGCAGTGATATTTATGATCGTGGGAAAACTGGAAACAGATTTAAAGTCTAACAGAGACGGTTAGTTAAATGATGATAGATTCATACAGTCATTAAAAATGATGTATTTCTAGTAACATGAGAAAATATTTTCAGTATATATTGTGAAGAAAATGCAGGGTACAAAGCAATGTATGTATAATCTGATCTCAAGGCTACTTCATAAAAAAGTTATATTTAAATTTTAAATATATATCATTTACACATGCACACACACACATAGATAATTTTATATGTAAATAAGAAAAAAACCTGGACATATAAACACCAAGATTTTGCAGTGGCTATCCCTGGAATTAAAGGTGATTTTTTTTTTTTTTTCAGTCAGTGTTCAACCAAAAGAGACCATCGTGCTAAGAGGTCTCTCCTTGGGGTCAGCTGTCAGGCCGTAACACGGCAGCAAGAGGAGGAATAGGACAAGTGGACAACCATGTGTAGGCACTGATCTAAGATATTGCCATAGGGAACTCAACCTGTAGGCCCACTGTTGCAGGGGGCTGACTTCCAACAAATGAGCCACTGCAGCATTGGACCATAATGATCTGGGCATAAAAAGTAATCGGAATCCCAGTCCTGTTCTCTTGTGGCAAGTTAAGGTCCAGAATTGTCACTGCAGCAGCTTGGGTCACTGCTGTGGCGTGGGTTCGATCTCTGCCTGGGAACTTACGCATGCCACAGGCTGGCCAAAAAAAAAGTAATTGAGGAGTTTCCGTCGTGGCTCAGTAGTTAACAAATCCGAGTAGGAACCGTGAGGTTGCGGGTTCGATCCCTGGCCTTGCTCAGTGGGTTAAGGATCTGGTGTTGCCGTGAGCTGTGGTGTAGGTCGCAGACGCGGCTCGGATCCCGCCTTGCTACGGCTCTGGCATAGGCTGGCAGCTATAGCTCCGATTAGACCCCTAGCCTGGGAACCTCCATAGGCCATGGGAGCGGCCCTAGGAATGGCAAAAAGACAAAAAAAAAAAAAAAAGTAATTGGAATCCTGTTTTGTATCCAGAGGCTGGATGTAAATTACAATAGGATAGAATTTATCTGGACACAATGAATGACTGGCATTCATTAGCTGGTCTGTTTCCCTCTACTCTGTTTATCTCCCCCTCAGCACGATGGTCCTCCTTTGACCATATTTATACAGTCGAGCAGCATCTCCTTGAAAGAGAAGAGAGAAGCGAAATAGGAGTTACTAGTTCTGGTCTGTCATGTGCAGACATCAGCCAGTACTCCCCCGACAGTAGCCTACTCCCTTTGTTTTAGCAGAGCAGAGATAATTGATAGGGCCTGAGCCAATGATGAGACTCTGCCCAATTGTTCATTGCATTCATTTAGATAGTTCTCTCTCTCTCTCTCTTTTTTTTTTTTTTTTTTCTAGCTGTGCCACAGCACACATGAGTTCCAGAGCCAGGGATCAATCCAGGCCATAGCAGTGACAATGCCGATCCTTAACCCACTGACCCACCAAGGAACCTCTAGCTCGTTCAGATATTAACACATCGTTGGAATGCCGCCTTAGCTCAGACATCCGCTTTAGCGCTGGGCATATAAACAACTGGATCCCCAGGTGCCCCAGCTCCTCCTGGGAATATGGTCTCCCAGAACCCTAACTTCAGACATTTACACTACCAACGGATTCAAATTGGTCACAACAGCCTTAATTTCCACTAAGGAGAGGAGAGGATTATCCTCTCACCTTCTTCCTCTTGTGGCTTCCCCTCCACTCTCAGTTGGAGTGACAGCACCTCATACACCACTGCCATTTCAGGAGGAGAGACGTGGAGGGTCTCCATAGCAATTATGCGTGTTCTGGTCTCCATGGAGATACTTACTAACCCGTGGAGCAATTTCCATCCCCTGACCCTCTTTGTCTTTTGTGTTGACTTAAAGACATGAATTGGGCAATGAATTGTGCTCTCCCATAGACTTGGGACCACAAAGGCCATTTGCATACCCCGCCAAATATAGAACCCTTGTATTTGACCTCCCCCAAGCCAGCTTGTAGTCTCGGCAGAGCTCAAAAAGCTCAGCCGAAAACAAGAATTCAACAATCAGTCCCTTCACTTCTCCTTCTGAGTTGAAAAGATAAACACCCCCAAATGCCACTTTATAAAGAACAGTGAGACAAGGAGCACATTAGCAATTTAAATTTACAGATTAAAGAAAGGGACTTACGTGGTGAACTTTAAAGAGAAATATGAGTGGCTTGGATAAGTAACTAACAGAAGGTTTCACAAATTTCTACACATGTTAAGCAGGTGAAGACACAAAAGAGGAAGACAGATAATTAAGATCAGTGGAAAGAAGCATGTCTAGTCACAGCTGTTTGACTTGACAGGAGGAGCAGATATACTAAACCCCCCAGGGAGAGATCCAGCTACAGTGGGGTGCTTTAACGACAGAAATTTCTTGCCTCCCAGTCTTTTGGAAGCTACAAGTCCAAGATCCAGGTGTCAGCCTGGTTGGTTTTGGCTGTACCCGTGGCACATGAAGGTTCCCAGGCTGGGGATCAAATCGGACCTGCAGCTGCCAGCGACAGCCACAGCCACAGCCACAGCCACGCCAGATGCTTAACCCATTAGGCAAGGCTAAAGGTCACACCTTCGTCCTCGTGGATGCTAGTCAGATTTGTTTCCACTGAGCCACGATGGGAACTCCATAACTGGTTTCTCCTGAGGCCTCTCTGCTTGGCCTGTGGACGGCCATTTCTCCCCGTGTGTGTGCCTGTGCTTTGATCTCCTCCTCGTGTAGAAACCCTCATCATATTTGATTACGGTTCACCCTAAAGACTTCATGTTACCTGAATTACCTCTTTAAAGACCTTATCTTCAAATACAAGCACATTCTAAAATGCTTCAGATCAAGACTTTAACATCTGAATGGGGCAAGGGGACAGCCCGTAACACACCCCTTTCAAGGGACACCTGTTTCCCGCCAGCCCCTTTAACTGGCTCCTCCGGGCTCAGTTCCTTGAATGAGAACTTCCTTTCTCCTCTCCCAAGGCCTGTGGACCTTTCGACACGCGTCACACTTCACATTTCTGCTCAGAGGCGTTGCTTCATTAGTTCCTTGGGCATAGTCCCTCAAATTAACCTCGCTTAGAAACCAGAGCTCCCATCTCCAATCACTGGATGACTGAGAGCAGCACCAGGTGTTTGCTTGGTTAAAAAAAATTTTTTTTGGCCACGTCCACAGCCTGTGGAAGTTCCCAGGGCCAGGGATCAAACCTGTGCCATAGCAGCGACTCAGGCAGCTGCAGTGACAACGCTAGATCAGATCTTTAACCCACTGTACCACAAAAGAACTCGAAAACATTTACTTTCTTTCTTTCCTTTTTTTTTTTTTTGGCCACACCCTGGCATATGGAGCTCCCAGGCCAGGTATCAGATCTGAGCCACAGTTACGACCTATGCTGCAGCTGCAGCAATGCTGGATCCTTAACCCACAGTGCCGGGCCAGGGATCAAACCACTGTCCCAGCGCTCCCAAGATGCCACCAATCCTCTTGTGCCCCAGCAGGAACTCCAGGATTTCTAATTAGAAGAAATCACCTGGAACACATGGCAAAACATTCCAGGAGAGAGTCCAGAATATTTTGCAGAGAGCAAAAGTAATAAGCACTCATTTCAGCCAAAAGCTTGTGCCTTGAGGTCTTTCTCTCTTAGTGCCTCCACCCCTGAGGGCAGAGTTCACCAAGAGAGTTTGAGTCTGAGCCCCCATCGGGCTGGGGGTTTTCTGTTGTGCATTCCTGGCCTGACAGTCCTAGGGGCTCCCACGAGGGAAGCTCAGGCTATTCAGAAGGACTCCTTGGAACAGGCTCACTAGAACCATTCTCATGTGCAATTGCGCCTGGCAAAGAGCCAACTAACAGGGCTTGTCGCCCTCTGAATAGTGGCCACTTGACCCTGCCAATCAGCCGATAAAGGCTTCCGTATACGAAGACTCATCGGGCGCTGTGTGCAGATTTTCCTCTCTCCTGAGGCTGGGCTTGCTGGCAGGTGCATCCAGAAAGGACATCAATGAAATCATCCCTCTCAAAGGGTGATGTCGCCCACCCTACAGTCACGGACCTGCAGCACCACTTCTTAAAAGCCCTTGGCCCTGTTTTCTGACAAGGCAGACCAATGGTAGAAAACGATTTTCATTTTCACGTCAAGGAGATCCAGGGAACAATGGGCTTAAGGGACAGTGTGTGCGCCACGCAAAGGTAATGTGCCTCTGGGTTGCAGGCATCGGTTGCAGGCATGAGTTCCAGAATGCACAGAACCAAGGGTACTTGGAATCCTCATCAAAGTACGGGCCCAACACAACACTGTCATCAAGACTTGGCCTGCAAAACAACAAGCGTGAAGTCCCGTCCCTTGCTTTTCCAGCCCAGATTTGCTTGCTTGCCTCAGAAGCTATGCTAGTGGCACTGTTAGTCAGAGCTCTTTGAATAACAAGCGACAGAAACCTAGCTCCAAGCTCCCTAAGCACAAAAGGGACATTTTAGCTCAGTGACAAAAATCCAGCCTGGGCGGAATCAGGCGTGGATAAATCCAGGAGGGTGGGTTCAATGATAAAATCAAAACGCCTTGTCACTCCTGCTAAGCTCTGCGTGGCTTCATCCTCCTGTAGATTCTCTCTATGCGAGGACAAGTCACTCTATAGGGTCCTTGCAACCCCAGAGAGAGGGACTTTCTCTCTTACGTCTAGTGAAGGAACTCAAATCTGGGCATATGCATTCTTGTGGCCAGAGGTCAAGGTGACAGAGAGGTGGAAGAGTCCCATCCAGAGAGCATGCAGTGCGGAAAGGGCAGATTCGCAATGGAAGAAAGACAGCTGGCCCAATACATCCCAGCCCTTGACTGTTCCACATGAACAGACGTGCGCGTGTGCGCACGCACACACACACACACACACACACACACACACACACGCTTGTGTGCACACACGTTCTCTTTTCCCATACATCTAGTTTCTCCTGATCTCTCTCCCTGAACATGATACAGCCAACCTGCACATATCCATCCGTGTACTTACCTCTTCCCCAAAGCAGGTCCAAGCTCAAGTGCTTTCTAGTGAGACCATCCAGTTCCTAGTCCAGATGCTCTGGATAACATGCACCCCTCTTTGTCAAGTCTAGATGGAACGTAAGGCAGTGGGGTGAGGGCCTGGGTCAGCCACTGGGGCCATGCTCAGCTCTGTTCTTCGATAGGCTCTCCCTCTGCTATGTTCTTCTTGGCCACATTGGAGAGGGGCGTGGGGACAGGCTGACCCTTCTGGAGGTGGCACTACTTTACCAGCCCACCTCCTACTGCTGAGGATTTGAGATCCTGGGAATTGTCTTAGTGCAGAGATAGCCAAACTTTCTCCTTTACAGCATTGTTACTGTACTAATAATTTTCCATGGCAGAGTTTGCATTGCGGCTCAGTGGTAAGAAACCTGACTAGTATCCATGAGGAATGGGTTCAATCCCTGGCCTCGCTAAGTGGGTTAAGGATCCAATGTTGCCACAAGCTGTAGGTCAAAGATGAGGCTCACATCTGGTGTTACTGTGGCTGGGGTGTAGGCCAGCAGTTGCAGTTCTGGTTCAACTCCTAGCCTGGCAGCTTCCATATGCCACAGGTGCGGCCCTAAAAAAGAAAAAAAAAATTTTCCCATGACGTCTCTGAGCCAACAGAAATACCTAACAGTCCAACGAACTAAGAAGCTAGGTACAAATGACTGAAGTAGTTCTCTCTTCATAATTTAGAAGCCATTTGAAGAAATGCCACTGTAAATTAGAAAATGGCAAAATTTAATTTCTTCTTAAGTCATCACAAATACTTGGTAGGGGGGCATGTATTCCTGTTGGACACGGCACAACTTTCCAAACCTTAGGACCAGACTGGGCATCACCACCTTCAATTCTGTCTTACATTGATTTTTGCGCTTTTTATCATAGCACCTGCCCATAAGCAATTGCTTTGCAGGCATCTGATGTCACGTAGCATCGGAGTACTCTTGCGGTACAGTGGGTTAAGGGTCCAGCGCCGTCACTGCAGTGGCTTGGGTCACTGCCGTGGGACTGATTCCATTCCCTGGCCTGGCAACTTCTACATGGCAGGAGAGGAGAGGAGAGGAGAGAAGGGGAGAGGAGAGGGAAGGAGAGGAAAGAAAAGAGAAAAAATGTAGCCTCATCTCTTGTTGAAACGGTGGGAGGACCTGTCCGTGTGGTGTCTGACAGATGTTTTATATTGCTGTATTTCCTAGAAATTTTTAAATACCCCCACAGAACTCCTGTGAAGGCTCTGCAGTACTCAGGACCCCTTGGGGAAAGTTGGGGGACCATGGTTTGGGGATTAAACCATCACAGGTTTGTAACTGCCCTAGTGGCCCTTGAAAACTGAGTAGGAGACCAAAGCCATGAGTACGTCAGGGTCCTCGATTTGGGGTCCTCGAATTGGAAGCTTTCCATTGCAATTTTGGCCTTTTTATACCAACAGCCTCCCAAGTGTTGGGCTGGGCACCCCAGGATGGCAGCTGGGCAGTGCCAGGGCCCCCAGAGCCCCAGAGTGGTGCGGGTGGGAAGCATCCTCTTCCGTCTGGACCAGTGTGCCATACAAATGCCATGCTTCTTTTTATAGGTGTGGATTTCATAACTTTTCATCCTCTGTGCCTATGGAGTCCAAAGTCTTCACATGATCCAGGTCCTAAATCATAAGAGGTAACAATCAGCCAGCTTTAGACCAGAATCCAGGAAAAGAGGACAGTTTCATGGCAGGGGCATGGGGAACTACGCCCTAAAGAAATGACACTGAGCAGACAAGGGCCCTCTGCCCACGGAATGGGGGAAATGGAGGTTTACGCCAGTCAGCTGCTTAATCTGGTAGAGGAGAAGTCTTTCTTACCAAGTTCAAGATCTTCTTACAAAAACATGTGGATCATGGAGTTCCCGTTGTGGCTCAGGGGAAACAAATCTGACTAGCATCTGTGAGGACGCAGGTTCAATCCCTGGCCTTGCTCAGCGGGTTAAGGATCCAGTGTTGCCTTGAGCTGTGGTGTAGGTCGTAGACACAGCTCAGATCCTGCGTTGCTGTGGCTGTGACATAGGCTGGCAACGACGGCTCCAATTTGACTCCTAGCCTGGGAACCTCCATATGCTGTGAGTGTGGCCCTAAAAAGACAGAAAGAAAAGAAATATATGGATCAGGGGTTGGCGGACTTTTCCCAGAAAGGGCCGCCGAAGAGTCAATACTTTAGGCTTATAGACCATGTGACCTCTGTCCCCGTCAGGGTCACTCGGTTCCACAGCTGTGTCAGCACAGCAGCCGTAGTCAATGTTCCTACAACCCAGCACAATGTGTTCCAAGGACACTTGTTTACAAACGCAGCGAGCAGGCCAGACTTGTCCCCGGGACCATGGTTTGTTGACCTGTGCTCTAGATGAGTGACCTTGGGAGTCAAGGGAGTGATCGGACCCCTGAATAGGGTTCAAGCAGGATGAGTGTAGGGGAGTACAGGAAGGAGGAGAAAGAAACGCCAGCCACACCGCATGGAGACATAGAGCTGAGCTCAAGGAGCTCCCCTGGACTGTGTGTCATAAATAAGTCCATAATACATGACTGTATTACGAGAAAGGCAGAGTCCAAAATACATGCATGACTGGTGGGAATAGGAGGAAGATTCCTATGGAAGATTCACGCCTTCCGGGAACAGGAGCAATAAACCTTCATAATAAAAAGAGTCATGGACTATCTATGAAGAATTATGAGGTCAAAATTAAGGGCAAGGTCCAAGTTTAATTTCTTTTTATTGTAATCCCAAGAGTGTTCCTGGTATGGGAAATAGTAGACTCATATAATAAATATTTATGTTAGACACAGGAGAATTTAAAAATTAAAATTCTATTATTTAGAAAGTGCTTGAAAATATAAGGAACCTGGGACTTATACACTGCTGGTGGAAGTATACATTGATATAATTTTCCTGGAGGGAACTTTAGTAATATAACAAAAACCTTTAAATAATTTATACTTTAAAACTTTAATTTAAAGATATTATAGTTGGTATAATTACAACTATTTAGAAATGTGTATTATGAAGATGAACATTGTGTTGATGTTTTGGGTTTTTTTTTTTTTTTGTCTTTTCAGGGCCGTACCTGTGGCACATGGCGGTTCCCAGACTAGGGAACTACACTACAGCCACGGCAATGCGGGATCTGAACCGCATCTGCCAGCTACACCGCAGCTCACCGCAATACCGGATCCTTAATCCACTGAGCGAGGCCAGGGATCGAACCTGTGTCCTCATGGATGCTGCTTGAGTTCGCTAACTGCTGAACCACCATGGGAACTCCTGTATTGACGTTTATAATAGAGAAAAAATAGAAACGGATTAAATGCCCAATTATGAGGGTCTGTTTAAAAAAAATATGATTCACTCATAGAATGGTATAAATTCTATGTAGTGATTTTAAATTATCACGTGAATTAATATTGGTATATTTATTAAAGATAAATGGACTTAAAGATGGTTCACATAAGGATAAATGAGAAGATGGAGTTCCCATCTCAGTGGTTAACGAATCTGACTAGGAACCATGAGGTTGCAGGTTCGATCCCTGGCCTCGCTCAGTGGGTCGAGGATCTGGTGTTGCTGTGAGCTGAGGTGTAGGTCACAGATGGCAGCTCGGATCTGGCGTTGCTGTGGCTGTGGTGTAGGCCGGCAGCTGTAGCTCTGATTTGACCCCTAGCCTGGGATCCTCCATATGCTGCGGATGCAGCCCTGGAAAAAAAGACTAAAAAAATAAATAAATAAAGAGGATAAGTGAGAAGGTTACGTTATGGGAATGGATGCGTAGTACAATAACATTTTTCACTAGAATATATGTAGAATTCGGCGTCTGGCAATGGCTCATTGGATTATTTCAGAACAATCCTGCTGTTGAGAATGACAAGAAAAGCTAGACAAATTAATTAATAGATGAATTAACGGAAGAAGAAAAAAATTGCATGTGTTTGACGTTATCAGAGAACTAGCAAGGCAAACTGGGGAGCCAAGATCCAGAAGAAAGGGAAGCCAGGAACGTGAATCTGGCATTCAGAGCCGCCCTTCTCCTCCAGGCAACGGCTAATTTGAAAGAGACAATTTAATGGCAAAAGAAACAACACAGAGGTTTGGCACTGTCACAGGGCCAGGCGGGCAAAGTTTAGATTTCACTGCCCTCTAAGGAAGAGAAACTCTGGCAAACAACCCAGCCTTTTGACGGAGACCACACGGCACGACATCCTCAAAGCAAGGTGAATCAGAAATAGCCTAACGCTCACAAGGAGTACGTCCAGCTTCCAATCAGCTCAGTAGAGTAGCGTAAGAGGTCTGCCCTAGGCTTGCTCTGTGCCAGAAATAAACATAAATGCTTCGCCAGGAAGATACCATCATTTAGAGTCTCAAGCCATCTCTACATTTTTTTCGTCAACAATGTGTGGCCCTCAATAAAAATAAAATTAAATTAAAAAATAACCAGGCAGAGGAACTTACAGACTATAACTTACAGAATACAACTAGGCATACAAGAAGGCAAAAATGGACAGAAACCCAAAAAGAGAAAGATACAAGAGAAACATACTTGTAGGAGCAATCTAAGTGATCAGAAAGAACATTAAAGGAGTTCCCATCACAGCTCAGTGGAAATGAATCTGACTAGCACCCATGACGATGCAGGTTCGATCCCTGGCCTTACTCAGTGGGTTAAGGATCCAGTGTTGCCATGAGCTGTGATGCAGGTCAAAGACCCAGCTCAGATCCAGCGTTGGTGTGGTTGTGGCGTAGGCTGGCAGCTGTAGCTCCAATTTGACTCCTAGCCTGGGAAGCTCCATGTGCCATGAATGCAGCCTTAAAAAGACAAAAAAAGAAAGGACACTAAAATAAATATGACTAATATAGTCAAGAAATTAAAAGATAGAGAATTTTCTAGAAAACTGGAACTATAACAAATCAGGTAAAAATTCTAGAAATAAAAATATAATTTTTAAAAAATTCATAGGTTTAAAAGCCTATTAGATACAACTAAAGAGAGATTTAATAGAGAGATTGTGTGTGTGTGTGTGTGTGTGTGTGTGTGTGTGTGTGTGTAATGCAGCTCAGAACGCAACGCTGAGTAAAGGAAGGCAGACATAAAGCAATAGTATCCATACAGAGTGCTGTATAGTTCCACTTATACGAAGTTTTAAAAACAGACAAAAAGAATCTACGCTGTCAGACATCAGTGGTTAAATTTAGGGAGGATAATGGGATAATGATTATGTATGGGAAAGAGGGGGGCTATTTCTTGACCTAAGCTGTGGTTGAATTATTTATTAAGCTACTCATGATTTATGTACTTCTTTCTGTATATTTTATACATCAATAAAATATTTATTTTTATTTATTTATTTATTTTGCTTTTTAGGGCAGGCTAGGGTTGAATCGGAGCTACAGCTGCTGGCCTACACCACAGTCACAGCAATATGGGATCTGAGCCGTGTCTGTGACTTACACCACAGCTCACGGCAACTCCAGATCCTTAACCCACTGAGCAAGGCCAGGGATTGAACCCGCAACCTTATCATTCCTAGTCGGATTCATTTCTGCTGCGCCATGATGGGAACTCCAAAATATTTCTTAATATTTGCATATGCACACATATAAATAAAAAAGGCTATTAAGAGATGTTATCTTTGAGCCTTATGGATAATTTTTTCTTTTGATTTTTCTACAGTGATCCTAGGTTCTTTGTGATAAAGGAAATAAAAGAGAGAAAAAGAAGGAAAAAAAGAAAAGAAATGATCAGTTTTGGGTTTGCTTTGTTTTTATTTTATTTATTTTTAGTTTTAGGGTCATACCTGTGGCATATGGAGTTCCCAGGCTAGGGGTTGAATAGGAGCTGTAGCTAGGGCCTACACCACAGCCATGGCAACACCAGATCCAAGCCACAGCATCTGCAACCTACACCTAAGCTTGTGGGGGCACCAGATCCTTAACCCACTGAGGAAGGCCAAGGATTGAACCTGCATCCTCACGGAGACTATGTCAGGTTCTCAACCCACTGAGCAACAATGGGAACTCCTGTTTTTTTTTTTTAAATTGAGCCGTAATTGAAATATAACTGACTAGTTTTATTTATTAAAATTCCTCTCATCCCGGAATAAAAGAAAATGAGATTCAGATATGGCTTAAGAAAGAATCGCTGAGAATTAAAATTTGTTAAACAGAAAATGATGGATTCTTCTTTCTTGGTGGTCTTTCAGAACAGAATAAGTATTAAATGTGATCTTCCAAAAGCCATGGTTATAGACCAGAATACCTAAGATTCATTCTGCATCTATGATCCTATAGACTTTTTTTTTTTTTTTTTTTTTTTGGTCTTTTTGCTTTTTCTAGGGCCGCTCCCTCGGCACATGGAGATTCCCAGGCTAGGGGTCTAATCAGAGCCACAGCAACGCGGGATCTGAGCCGCATCTGCAACCTACACCACAGCTCATGGCAACACCGGATCGTTAACCCACTGAGCAAGGCCAGGGATCGAACCTGCAACCCCATGGTTCCTAGTCGGATTCGTTAACCACTGCGCCATCATGGGAACTCCATGATCCGATAGTCTTCTGTGTAAGGGAGGTAAATATATTCAAGGAACTTCCTTTATGGCGAGCTTACTTTCCACATAGTGGGCCGGTGGCTGGCAATATTAATACGTAATCATGTCCTGAGGACCTCACAGTCTGTGGAGAGCATATAGTTATAGATGAAATGTGATCACGCAGAATAGATGCCATTCACTCCTTCATTAACAATTCTGAACTGTCCAGGCATTGGTTAGACACTGATCGAGGGACTGGGAGATTGCAATAACCAAATCAACATCTATGTTCTCACGGAGTTTACATTCCGGTCGGCAAGTATGTAACACATCAAGTGGTGCAAGGTGCAATAGAGGAGACACGAAGCCGAGTGAGGATGACGGATGATGGTGGAGACCGTGGCACACAGAACCCATTTTAGATACGCTAGATGGCCCAGGAGCGTCTCTGCATTCGGGGACACTTGGACAGACACCTGAAGGAAGTGAGGGAGGGAGCGATCTCCCTGACCGTTCAGACTTGAGCAGCCCTGGAAGAGGACGTGTGCTTGGACCACGGCTGAAGCAGCACGGCCAGTGTGGCAGGAGCAGTGTGAGTAGGCAAGAGGGAATGCAAGAGGTGAAACAGCTTGGGGCAGGTCACGTCGGGGCTGTGGTCCATGATGAGGACTTGAAACAGGAAGCTGCTGAAGAGTTTGGAACAGAGGTGTCGTAGGATCTGTGTTCCTCCGGCTGCTGCGTGGGGAATTGATGGTGAAAAGGCAGCTGTGGAAAAGGCCACAGGAAGACTCTGGCTCTTCTGTCTGCAGGACGTGAGAGTGATACAGACCACGAAGCTATTACAGGCACTAAGGGAAAGAGATATAATTCTGGGTATATTTTGAAGGCAAAGACAACAGGATCTGTTTAAGGAACAGATATGGAGTGTAAGTAGAATCAAGGAGTCAAGAATAACTCCAAGGATTTGGGTCTGAGAAACCAAGAGACTGGAGATGCAACATTGATGGAAATGGTGGGAGTCTTGAGATGTACATTTGGGATGGAACTCAAGTCAATGCCTTTTTTTTCCCCACATCCCTGGTGTGTGGAAATTCCAGGGATCAGACAAAGACACAGCAGTGATGCCAAGTCCTTAACTGCTAGGCCACCAGAGAACTACCTTTTAATACAAAGAAAGAAGAAACTAGGAGTTCCCACTGTGGCTCAGTGGTAACAAAGCCAACTAGTATCCATGAGGACTCAAGGTCAATCTCTGGCCTTGCTCAGTGCATTAAGGATCCAGCGTTGCTGTGAGCAGTGGTGTAGGTCGAAGATGCAGCTCGGATCTGGTGCTGCTGTGGCTGTGGCATAGACCAACAGCTGAAGCTCAACCCCTAGCCTGCGAATTTCCATATGCCATGAGTATGGCCCTAAAAAGCAAAAAGAAGAAGAAAAAAAAAAAGAAGCAGCAGCAGCAGCAACTAAAAATACTGAGTAAGGCAGGCACCCCTTCAGGATTAAAAGAACCATTCTCATGTTTTAATACCACCTCTGAAAATTATGCATACCACAAATCAAAAACTATTTGCTATGAATTTGCTCAAATTTCTCTTTTCTTTCTTATTGCATTTTATTTTATTTCTTCTGGCTGTACCCACGGCATATGGACATTCCCAGGCTAGGGGCCACACCAGATCCAAGCCACGCCTTTGCCCTACACCACAGCTTGTGGCAACACCAGATCCTTAGCAAGGCCAGGGATCGAACCCCCATCCTCATGGACACAAGGTCAGGTTCTTAACCCACTAAGCCACAAGGGGAACTCTGTGTTTTTAAGAAATGTTGTCCTAGTGTGATTAGGTGAAAAATCATAACATGATAGTTCCCAGAAGCATCTTAACATCCTCCATCTGTTGTGAATGTATTAAGACCAGAGTGATACATCAGAGCTATCCAATAGAACTTTCTCTAATAAGGGAAACATTCTCTATCGCAGAGTAGAGTAACCACGAGCTACAGAGGGCTACTGATCTCTGGTAACATGGCTAGTGTGACTGGTGAACCGATTTTTAAATTGTATTTCAAGTAATACATTTAAATTTAAGTAGCCTGATGTGGCTAGTGGCTACTGTTTGGACAGAGAAGTTACCAACTCTGAGTATTGGAAGTTGTATTTTCTAATTTTCTCAATGTGTAGATGACGAAAGTCAGCCTTAAAGAAGCAATATGATTTGCCCAACTTCCTAATTCCTTGTACCAAAACATGTTCCTGATTTTGTCACTAGTCATCCCTAGTGTGACCTTTCTGCTGAAATCCACTTCTTTGGGAGAAACTTTTAATTTTCAGATTAGCAGACCAAAAGCATTCCTCACAGACGAGCAGCAGTAATAAGACCCTTTAAAGGGGGGGAAAAAGACCTTAAGTGGAACTATATTTAGAAAAATGTGATTTTCTCCATAAGGAATCTCAAAAATTATTATGATTATAATAAATTACATATCATGGCTCATATGATGATTACTTTTCTTAAGTGGAATCATTTACTGAAACTCAGAATCAGCTGCAGGTAACATTGCTGCAGTGGTGAGCTGAGTGTCTAAGCAAAGACCCCAATTTCTGAGGCTTTACAATCGTCCTGAATGATAATGAAATGGGGACAAATAAAAAAAAAAAAAAACGCCTTGAAAAATGACTGCATCTATTTAAAAAAGAAACCACATCAACCTCCAACCACCCTCTACATTCTACACAAATATCTTGGGAACAAAGGGGTCGGAGTCGTGTGTGCAGGTGGTTGATGGTGGTCGAGCAGGAACTCGAGGTCTAGGGGGAGGGGAGGAATTATCTTTCTTCTCTGTGCTAATAAACACAGTCCTGGGGGCCTTACTGTGTACCAGGTCCTGTAGCCCACAGAAGCTCTTTTCTACAGCTTCAACTACACTCTACATTCACCTAGCAAGCATTTAATTCTAGACCAAAGGTCCATCTTCTGGAGTTCCTGCTGTGGTGCAGTGGGTTAAGGATCCAACTGCAGCAGTTTGGGTCGCTGCCGTAGGCATAGCTTCCATCCCTGGCCCAGCTGAGTGGGTAAAAGGATCCAGTGTTGCTGCTGCAGCTCTTCGGCATAGGTCACAGCTGCATCTCGAATTCAGTCTGTGGTGCGGGAACTTCCATATGCTGCAGGTGTGGCCACTAAAAAAAAAAATTGGATGAGGGTAGGATCCCTGGGCTCGCTCAGTGGGTTACAGATCCTCCGTGAGCTGTGGTCTGGGTCACAGGAGTGGCTTGGATATGGCATTGCTGTGGCTGTGGTGCAGGCTGGCAGCTGCAGCTCTGATTCGACCCTTAGCCTGGGAACTTACATATGCTGTATATGCAGCCCTAAAAAGACCAAAAAAAAAAAAAAAAAAAAAATCCATCTTCTCTCTCTGGCACCTGGGAAGGCTAACACCTGGGGTAAACCTCACTGTGGGGTGGGCTGGCTACAGATCTACGATTACCAGTCTCGGGGCCCAGCACTCCCTGTAGACCCCCTCTGCCCCTCTAGGTGGTCTTTCTTCCCACTGTAGTCCATCACTCTTAGCCGATGACCAACCTTCCTTCCTGCTTCACGGAGAACCGATGCCATCAGATAAGAAATCTCAGTATCTCAGCTCCGTGTCTATAGACCTACTGACATGGCTCCAGGTCTCTCGTCCCGTTACAAGAAGGGACATGGGCTTCCTCACATCAAAGTCCACTTCCTCCAGCCCGCCTCTCTTTTTCACTGACTGTGCTAGCTTTGGTTCTCTGTCAATTCTGCATCTTCAATTTCTTTGCTCAATATCTCCCATGGGCATTTAAACATGCTCATGTCTCTTCTTTTAAAAAAGATACAGAAACAATCCTTCTTCGACACCCCCTTCACCTTCAGTTACCACCCCGACTGTCTCCCTCCCTCCACGACAACTTCTTGGAACTGTGTTCTATTTTGTTACCTTATCGCCCCCTCTCAGACCCCTCCAATCTTGTGTCCTCCCCCACCAGTCCACAGATCCCCCCAATCCAGGGCCACCCCCCCTTCTCTGCACAAAATTCACCAATGACATAGGCAGATATAGCCCATGGGCAATTTGCAGGCTTTTATATTTTTTCTTTTAGGGCCGCACCCTCGACACATGGAAGTTCCCAGGCTAGGGGTCGAACTGGAGCTACAGCTGCTGGCCTACACCACAGCCACAGCAACACCAGATCCGAGCCTCATCTGCGACCTACACCACAGCTCACGGCAACGCCAGATCCTTAACCCACTGAGCAAGGCTAGGAATCAAACCTGCAACCTCATGGTTCCTAGTCAGATTCATTAACCACTAAGCCATGATGGGAACTCCTCCTCATACCTTTTAGGTTTCTCCTTCTTAGTCTCCCCAGTGAGCTCAATTATTTTACCAAACCGTTAAATACTGGACGCTCTTAAGGCTCAGTTCCAGAGCCCCTGTCATTCCTCTTTGCTCCCTTGGGTCCATTATACCATTTAGTTAACCTGGTAACTCCCATTATATCTCTGGTCCTCTTTTGAGCTCAAGACTTGTAAATCCAACTATCCCACCTGTAATCTCCATGTGGATGTTTGCCAAGGTCAAGATCTCCCCCTACAAACTGGCTTCTCCTCCTGCGTTCTCAGCATTGACTAATCTGATCACGCAGACTCATTCACTCACAAATCCCCAGCCCTTGCCTTGTCTTCCCCTGGTTAATCAGTTAATCCATCCATCGCTTGGAAATTCATCCATTTCCTCCGTCTGTGCTGTTACCGCCCTGCTCTTAACCCTTGCCACCCAAGTGTGGTCCGTGACCAGGAGCATCCTCTTCCTCCAGGAGCCTGTTCGAAATGCAGTATCTCCGGTCCCACCCCAGACCTCTGAATCTGAATTTACATTTAATAAGACTCCCATGTGATTTGGTGATTTGCCTGTACACAAAATTTGAGAAGCCCCTGCCGAAACCGCTGTAATTTCTCCACCTGCTCTTTCTGCATTGACGTTGGCCCCTTCTGATAGATTCTTCACACAGCAAAACAAATCACGTCCCTCACATACTAAAAACCTTTCAATAACCTCTCATTTTTAAAAAAAGAATAGCGTGTATTCTGTGGCGTATTCCTTTTATATGCTATGATTTAAGATACTGTTGTCCTTTAACTTTCATCTCTATGGTATCTGTTTTAAGACAAAAAATATTTGACAGCCCTATTTTGTTAAGTGCCTTAAATCAAGAAATGTTTCATTTGATTTTGTCCCTTTTTGTATGAATGTTATATTTGCATTGCAAATGGGACTATTCCTCTGTTCATGTAGTTGGTTAATTTATATAATACATACACATAAAAAGCCCCCATGGGGAGTTCCCATCATGGTTCGGTGGAAACAGATCTGACTAGCAACCATGGGGATGTGGGTTCGATCCCTGGCCTCGCTCAGTGAGTTAAGGAGCCAGCGTTGCCATGAGCTGTGGTATAGGTTACAGATGTGGCTTGGATCCCGCTTTGCTGTGGCTGTGGTGTAGGCCAGCAGCTACAGCTCCGATTAGACCCCTAGCCTGGGAACCTCCACATGACGTGGGTGTGGCCCTGAAAAGGAAAAAAAAAAAAAAAAGCCAAGTATTAAAGAAGTGGTTTTCTTTTCAAACATTCCATAAATTGTGCTCTGAAAGCTTAGGGGAAACCTCTCTGGATGGAGGATCAAAATTTGAATGTTGTGAGCATGGAAACTAAAACCCTTTCTCGTTGTTTTTGTTATTTTGGAGTTTCTTGTTTTATTTATTTATTTTTTTAAGAGGACCACCATATATCCTGGACATTATGGCCACTCCTTTGAAACAACATCATCTGATAAACCACTTGTGTGGAAAATAGGTTCAGCACTGTTTCAACCCTGAGTCAAATGCCAGTGTGGAAAAAGTTTTTGTTGTCCTGGGCAACCTATGGGCCTTTGAATATAAAACTGCTGCTGAGTCTGTAAAATTCAATCGAAAAAACATCACTTTCACTTGTGCAAACACAAAAGAAGAGTTTGGGAACAGAAATATTTCATAAGGCTATAGCATCAAATGCAATGCAGATTTTTCTCAAAAGCTCTCTGTACCTTATCATTTGTAGTTAGGTAAGGGATACCACTGATAAACTTTAAGTTGTTTAGAATGTAGGCTGAAATCACCAGGAAGCCCAGTTTTCAAGGAGATACTTTTCAGATACTTCCAGGAAGACCAAAGGGGCTTCTCCAGAACTGTCCTGGTTCTTTCAAAGCTCTGGACGGCAATCACTGGTGATGTTATAGCGCCGTGTCTTCTTGCTTCGGAGGACCACAAATGACTTGGTAGGATTTTTTTTTTTTTCCTTTTTGGTCACCCCATGGCATATGGAGTTCCCGGGTCAGGGATCAGATCTCAACCACAGTTATGACCTATGCCATAGCGGTGGCAACAGCCAGATCCTTTAACCCACAGTGCCAGGCTGGGGATTGAACCTGCATCCAATCCCATTGCACCATGGCGGAGATTCCAAAGGTAGAACTTTCTCAAGACAACTTCAGGAGGGATGACAGTGGCTTCTGCAAAGTAGGGACCAAAAAATATGAAACATGAGGACGAGCTTGAAAAGACAGGACTTGGGAGAGAAGGAGAAGGATCAACACCCCCCCCCCCCCGGCAAAAAAACCCAGCAAAGTAAAAGAAGCCAGGTACAGAGAACAAGATATTGTACGGCGAGTCCATTGCTATGAAACCCAGAACAGACAAGTCTGTAGCCACAGAAGCAGATTAGTGGTTGCCTAGGGCTGGGGGAGAAGGATAGAGGGATCAGGGGTCAATGGCTAAGGGGTTTAGAGCTTCTTTTTGGCTTTAAATGAAAACTCTAAAACTGGTTGTGATGATGGGCTATACTAAAAGATACTGAACGGTCTACTTTAGGTGGATGGATTGGATGGTATATGAGCTGTGTCTCAATAAAGCTGTTTAAAAATAAATAAAAAATTCTAAAAGAAAGACGAGGAAGAAAAAATGTAAAGATGTTGAGTAGAACAGGGATGATCATTTCTTAGGATGCATATACAGCTATTTCTTGAGTTTCTTCCAAGTTCACTATCAACCATTGACTTCCAGCTACAGGAGATGAAGCTTCCACCTCTTACACAGCCCCCTCACCACACACACACACACACACACACACACACACACACACACATTTTCCTCCACCAGCCTCCCATGGCAGCTACATTGCAATTTTTTGGTAAGATCAATATTCAGCATTGATGACTCTCAAATTTATATCTCCATCAGAGTTCTTTCTGGAGTCTGGACCATATCCAAGTGCTTACTAAACATCTATGACTATCTAGTAGGCATCTCAAACGTAATTCGTCCAGAACTGAGCTCTTGATCCCCTTCCCAAACCTGCTCCTCTCATTGCCTTTCCCATCTTAGGAAACCGCAAAGTCATTTTCCCAGTTGCTCAAGCTGAGAACCTCAGAAGCACCTCTGACTTCACTCTTACCCTCCCATTCTATATCTGATCAGTCAGCAAACCCATGTAGCTCTACCTTCAAAATATACTCAGAATCTGACACCTTCTCACCACGTTCATGGTCCACCCATGCCCACCCCCACCCAACCCCTGATCCAAGACACAGTCCTCTCCCTGGAACCACTGCAATGGCCTCCCAGCTCATTTTTCCACTTCTGTCCTTGGTGCCTTGATCTATTCTCAACAGAGTGATCCAGTTAAGACGAAGGTCAGATCATGCCACTCCTTGGCTCCAAAGCCTCTAGTGGTCCCCAGTGTACTGCAGGGACATGAGTGGCGCTAAGGTTCCTGACCCAGTAAATCCAGCTGGCCTTGGGCTCATCTGTAACTCAAGCACACAGGTTTAATTCCTATCATCTATAGTTTTCTGGAAGGGCGGCAAGGTTAAACCTCCACTTAAAACATAAACCACAAAAGCAACTCAGCCTTTGTCTATGAAGTTTATAATCATCTCCAATAAAGACTTGACTTTACCCTGATAAACAGGAGTCCATGCCATTGCTCTATGAACGGGAGGTGGACTCTTTCTTTCCTTCCTTCCTTCCTTCCTTCCTTCCTTCCTTCTTTCTTTCTTTCTTTCTTTCCTTTTTATTTTTGGGCCACCCCATGGCACATGGAGCTCCCGGGCCAGGGATCATAGTTGTGACCTAAACCATAGCTGCGGCAATGCCAGATCCTTAACCCGCTGTGCCAGGCCAGGTGATGAACCTGCATCCCAGCGCTCCCGAGACGCCGCTGATCCTGTTGACCACAGCAGGAACTCCACTAGGTTTTTTTTCTAGCCAGTCTAAAGCAAATCCAGCTTTGATTTCCTTAATGAGAAGGAAGAGAAAACACCTGCTCATTCTCCCAAACTTTATTTATATAATCCTCTGGTGCCTTACACAATGTATTTGCTGCATTTTCAGGGTCCTAACTTGGGGAGCCAACAAGATTTTTCCCAAAGATACTGAGGTACATCTACTGGGGCTACACTTTGGACACCTTATTACCTGTTTCTTTTTTTTTTTTTTTTTTTAGGGCTGCACCTGCAGCATATGGAGGTTCCCAGGCTAGGGGTTGAATCGGAGCTGTAGCTACTGGCCTACACCACAGCCACAGCCATGCCAGATCCGAGCCGAGTCTGCAACCTACACCACAGTTCACAGCAACGCCAGTTCCTTAACCCACTGAGCAAGGCCAAGGATTGAACCTTTGTCCTCATGGATGCTAGTCAGATTCGTTTCTGCTGAGCCGTGACAGGAAGTCCATTACCTGTTTCTTTCTGTTTGCAAATGGCCCTGTCCTTAATTAGTATGAGATTGTTGATCCAGTAAATTGTTCTGTTGATTACTGATTATTGTTCCCCCAGTATTCATCTTCATGTGATCTAGGAATGCTGCCACCAGAATTAAAATTTGGAATTTCCTACCTGGATTACAGAAGCAGCACTGGGAGGATTTATAGAAAAATTGCTACAAGCTAGTTAGGGAGCATGCTTGTGAACAGAAACCTTTTTGAGCCCATTTTTCTCTGACCTACTGGGAAGGAGGGAGTGGCAAAAGCATCGCCCTCTGCTGAGGCTAAGAGACCCTCCTCCCTCACCTCTGGGTGGAGGAAGGTCTGCAGAGGAAGCCAGCCCTCCCCCCAGATCTCCTGCGGGTTAAGCTACTTCTGGTCCTGGCCCCACTCCACACGCGTCTTTACATATGTATTCATTCCAGCTCCTGCTTTCCTTTTCTCTTCAAGTCTTTCACTAAGAATTTATCTCTTAGAGTTCTTTCAACGCTGACTTCCATTTCTCGGCTTCCATTTTCCTTGCTGTCCATCCTTCTCTCATTCACAAATACTGGCCGAATGCCCTACTATGTTTTTATGAGGGTTTATTTTACATTGGACTCCATCTCTGCCCTGGTGGAATTCACAAGGCAGCTGGCAAACAACCGGACAACCTATATACCCACACAGAAGATGCACGATCTCATATTTTCAATATTTCTGAAGTTGAAATTCATCTTTTTTTTGGCCATACCCATGGCATGTGGAGGTTCCGGGGCTTGGGACTGAATCTGCACCACGGCAGTGATCTGAGCTGTAGCAGTGACAGTGCCAGATCCTTAACCCACTGGGCCACCAGGGAACTCCTGAAATGCACATTGTAGGTGATGAGAGAGAGAGAAAGAAAGAAGGAGGAAGAGGAGAGAGAAGAGAAACTTTCCAGTCTCCACGTTAGAGAAAACTGCAGTATAGTCACCCCTTTATACTTTTAGTTTTTGCTCCTGCTGTTTGCCTCTATGCTTCGGATTCATGTGCTGAAGCTGCCCTCTTTTTTTTTTTTTTTTTTTTTTGTCTTTTGCCATTTCTTGGGCTGCTCCCACGGCATATGGAGGTTCCCAGGCTAGAGGTCTAATCGAAGCTGTAGCTGCCGGCCTATACCACAGCCACAGCAACTCAGGATCCAAGCCACGTCTGCGACCTACACCACAGCTCACAGCAACACCGGATCATTAACCCACTGAGCAAGGCCAGGGACCGAACCCGCAACCCCATGGTTCCTAGTCGGATTTGTTAAACACTGAGCCATGATGAGAACTCTGGAAGTTGCCCTCTTATGCTGCCTTCCTCCCAGGAGCAGAGCCTGGGCCAAGAGCCTGCATATGGACAGTTTGCCTGGGGCCTGATCCCTGGGAGCAGAGGGGAAGGGCTGGGCAGAGGGCAACAGCGGAGGAGGGAGGGCATTTCCGGTGCCCTGTAATCACCGCCATGGGGAGCTGGGGTTCAGTCCTGCTGGGGAGCCATGCAGAACATGCCTCAGAATTGTCTACCCACAGACAGACGGGGGGCATTTTCCCACAAGCTTTAAGCTCCACATGCCTGAGGGCCCCACTGCATGCTGGGGAAGTGCAGCCGAGGCGAGGTGCTGTCAGATTACACCTGCTCGAAGCAGGTCGCTGAAGCAATGGCTGGAGAAAGAGGTGGGCAGCAAAAGTGTCCAATACAACTGCTATCTTTTCCGTTTCTTATGGAAATATTCATAGCGGCTTTATTCACCATAGCTCAAAACTCAAAATAATCCCAAAATCCATCTACAGGAGAATGGATAAACGAAATATAGTGTATTTGTCTGATGAAATTCTACGCAGCAGCAAAAAAAGAATGGAGAGCTGATACACGCAGCAACATGGGTGACCGTTACAGACACGCAACTAAGCAAAAGAGGTTGAAAACCAAAGCGTGCCCACTCTAAGATCCTTCTAATGAAATCACAGAACAGGCAAATTAATCTATGGGTGGGGGGTCAAAACAGTGACTGTCTCTGGGGGGGTATGGAATTAACTGCCAAAAAGCACAAGAGAACTTTCTAGAATGATACAAGTGGTTCACAGCTTCATAAAGGTGGGGATTGCGTGGGTTTATGCATTTATCAAAATCCATTAACTTGTACGTTTAAGATGTGTACGTTTCACTCTGTGTACATTTCACCTAAAAAATATACAAAAATACTTAACTAGTAGATTTACCTCTCACAGTGGTAGAAGTGAGTAACTCTGAAATTACTTTCTGTATCCTCAAGTCTTAAGCAAATGAATAGGATATATTTAGGATAATGAGAGCTGGGTTCTCACTGTTGGAAAAATGGGAATTAAAAATACAGACAGAAGGGGGAGTTCCCACCGTGGCTTAGTAGTAACGAACCCAACTAGTATCCTATGAGGATCAGGTTCGATCCCTGACCTTACTCAGTAGGCGGTGGATCCGGTGTTGCCATGAGCTGCAGTATAGTTTGCAGAGGTGGCTCAGATGTAGTGCTGCTGTGGCTGAGGTGTGGGCCGGCAGCTGCAGCTCCGATTCAACCCCTAGTTTGGGAGCCTCCATATGCCACAGGTATGCCCCCCCCCCAAAAAAAAAAACTGACAGGAAGGAGACTAGAATGTACCCTGTGGAGCTGGTTTGGAACTGGAGACACCAATATGATCTCACAGTTTTGTGTGGCTAGAGATAGACCTGCATATATATGTGCACATATCCACACACACACACACACACACACACACACACCCTAACTCTATCTGCTCAGAGGGCCTCGGAGCAGTGATGCATCAGAAATGGTGAGCACATGTAGAGCCCAGATCTTGGTTTCTTAATACCACTTCCTACCGAAAGGAACTAGGGCTCTTTGGAGAATGGACTGACTCCAGGGCTGGGACAGGAAAAGTAAAAAATGACCCCAAAAGAGCTTGTATTAAGTAAGAAAGTGGCTCAAATACTGATGGGAAGATGTCAAAAGCACAGAGGGACCAACCTGAAGGAGTTCCCAGTGGTCAAATCGGGGGCAAGCTGAGCATCAAGGTAAATAATGACTGTGATGGAAGTCAGTCGTCACGAAACCCATGACAAAGTAAATTGGAAATGATGAGGCTAAAGCAACAGGAATTAACAAGTGAAGCGGGGCAGTTCCCGTTGTGGTGCAGCAGAAATGAATCCGACTAGGAACCATGAGGCTGCGGGTTCAATCCCTGGCTTCACTCAATGGGTAAAGGATTCGGCATTGCCATCAGCTGTGGTGTAGGTCACAGACGTGGCTCAGATCCCGAGTTGCTGTGGCTGTGGCATAGGCCGGCAGCTATAGCTCTGATTTGACCCCTAGCCTGGGAACCTCCACATGCCGTGGGTGTGGGCCACACACCCCCTGCCCCCCCCAAAAATTAAGTGAAGCCGGAATGACAGCAACTGGAGACCACATCCTACTCAAGACAGAACTTACTGCTAATATCCTGATAAATAGCATCCTCTCCCCAAACAGCAGGAATTCCAGCGACCCAAGTGTGCACACGGGCTGCTTAGTTGCTAAGAGCTCTAAGGTGGCCACAGGTTTCCACTTAGGGCGCTGACTTAGAATTCTGCACCATTTCTTACCACTTCTAACCCTGGTGACAGCAAAAAAGCACACCCACGTGCAGCAGGTATAAGTTCACAAACTCAGCATGTGCAAAAAAAAATCTATTTCTCCATTTTCTTTATATCAGAGTAAACCTTTCATATTGTAACTCTTTTTTTTTCCTGGCCTGCTAGGGTGGAAGAAAATGACATTTTCAGAGTTATGAGGTCTCTCTCTTCTCTTCCAAAACTCTGAATAGAAGTCACAAGTCCTTTTTTTTTTTTTTTTTTTTTGTATTTTTTCAGGGGTGCACCCACCCACAACACATGGAAATTCCTAGGCTAAGGGTTGAATCAGAGCCACAGCCGCTGGCCGACGCCACAGCCACAGCAACGTAGGATCCTTTAACTCACTGAGCAAGGCCAGGGATAGAACCCACATCCTCATGGAAACTAGTTGGGTTCTTAACCTGCTGAGCCACAGCGGGAACTCCCCCCAAAGTTCTACCTGGTGCTGGGAACAGGCAATGCCTCCTGGGTTTTGCGTCCTCTTTGTCACTCCATTTTCTAAAACCGCCAGAGGCTTGAAGCCCCTGCTTCCTTTGGGCTGGGAGCCTTCTATTTAGGGTCCAGCTTCCTATGGCCATCCTAAATCTCCCCACTTCCTCTGGGGACGGCAGGGAGCAAAGCCAGAAGCTGGAAAGAAATGCCTCCTGCCGCCCTGCCTTTGCCTCCAAGATGCTCCTCTGTCCAGGGTGTCTGCAAGGGAAGAGAGCATTATTTCTCCAATATCTCTGATTTTAGGGGAAAAAAGGCCTGGAGGAAAGGCATCTCGAGTCATTTCCCTTGGGGCCCAGGAGCCCCCACCTTCCCCTGAGGCACAGTGTCAGTGTGGGAGCACAGAAGTCTTGCTCACCTTGGGGGATCGGCGTGGTGGAGGAGAAAGTGTCAGGAGAGACAGGAAAACATCGTACAGATTATCTAGAGGCGACCGGGGCTGTCTGTAGAATGGAAATCTATGGCTTGTGCGTTAATCATGCCTAAGCATCAAGGAGCTTATGTGTAGCTCACTTTAGGTTCACTGGAGGAACGCTGGGGTCCAGTGACCTTTCTTCTAGACTGCTGACCTGGTCCAGCCTCCCATCCCCGGAGGACACCTGCTACACCACGGTCACAGCGCGGTCATCAGATCCTGCTCCAAGGTAGCCAAGCCCAGGACAAAGCTGCCTCCCAGAGCACCCATGCCCTTTCCTAGCGGCTCTCATTTAAGGCAGCTTCTGCCTCTTTACCTTCTTTTCACGGATCCATGTTTCATCCTTTGAAGCAGACCCGAGTTTGCCTAGTTTTCTTTTTTTTTTTTTTTTTGTCTTTTTTGCCATTTCTTGGGCCACTCCCACGTCATGTGGAGGTTCCCAGGCTAGGGGTCCAATTGGAGCTGTAGCCACCGGCCCGGGCCAGAGCCACAGCAACGCGGGATCCGAGCCGCATCTGTGACCCACACCACAGCTCACGGCAACGCCGGATCCTTAACCCACTGAGCAAGGGCAGGGACCAAACCCGCAACCTCATGGTTCCTAGTCGGATTCATTAACCACTGCGCCACGACGGGAACTCCTGTCTAGTTTTCTAACAGTGGTTCCAGGGACGGAATTCTATTTTAATTATTTATTTTTTTAAGGCCACACCCACAGCATATGGAGGTTCCCAGGCTATGGGTCTAATCGAAGCTGTAGCTACCAGCCTACACCACACCCATAGCAATGCCAGATCGGAGCTGCGACTGTGACCTACACCACAGCTCATGGCAATGCTGGATCTTTAACCCACTGAGTGAAGCCAGGGATCAAACCCGCAACCTCATAGTTCCTAGTCGGATTTGCTTCTGCTGCGCCACGACGGGAACACCCCAGGGACATAATTTTAAAGTTTCTGCAGAACTCTGAGGACCAATCTGCTTGGGCCTTGAAACATCTACATCTTAAGTCCGTTTCTATCTAGGACTTTGTACCCTCTTTAAGGATGTCCATTCTACTCATTCCATTTAAAACTTTTCTCATTAAGGGGGAGGTGGAGGGAGTGGGATGGACTGGGAGTTCGGGGCTAACGACTGGATTACATTTAGAATGGACAGACAATGAGGTCCTGCTGTGTAGCACAGGGAACCATGTCCAATCACTTGTGACGGAACATGATGAAAGACAATATGAGAAAGAGGAGTGTGTGTAGATGTATGACTGGGTCACTTTGCTGTGCAGCAGAAATTGACAGAACATTGTGAGTCAACTATTACCAAAGTATTTTTAAAAATTTCAGTTAAATTTGAGCAATACAAAAAAATTGTCTCATTAAAAAAACTAAATTGAAATCAAGTAGTTCTTTTCTCTTTCATTGCTTAACTTTACTCTCATTATCTAAACAGCAAAAGTTCATAGTTTTTAAAAACAAGGAAAAAAGACCAAGAGAAGTGAAATTACCCATAAACTCAACACCTCGATCTCATTTTAGGTGGACAAAATATAGGCATAATTATATTTTTACCAAATAGTCCACTGGCTCTACTGTTTTGAACTTGCTTTTCCCATGTAATGATATGTCTTGGAGCTCCCCTTGCGGCTCAGCAGTAACAAACCCTAATATCCATGAGGATGCAGGTTCAATCCCTGGCCCCGCTCAGTGGGTTAAGAATCCACCGTTGGCTATGTCCGTGGTGCGGGTGCGGCCCTAAAAATAGTCAAAAAAATCAGAAACAAAAACAAAAAACAAACCCCCCAAAACCCCACAGTATGTCTTGAAAAGGCCTGTGTTCTCAGGCTAGTCATTTGTTATTATACCCCAGCCTCAAGCCGTGAGTAACCTATTTGTTATTCTTCTTCAGATCTACCGATCAATCGATCGATTGATCTATCTATCTATCTATCTATCTGTATTTCTGTCTTTTCTAGGGCCACACTTGTGGCATGGAGGTTCCCAGGCTAGGGTTCCAATCGGAGCTACAGCTACAGGTTGTGTCCTAGACCACAGACACAACCACGTGGGATTCAAGCCGCGTTTGCAACCTACAGCACAGCTCATGGCAACGCCAGATCCTTAACCCACTGAGCAAGGCCAGGGATCGAACCCCCAACCTCATGGTTCCTGGTCGGATTCACTAACCACTGAGCCATGACACGAACTCCTATTTCTTAAGCTCTTGAATATTTTGTTCTTTGGGTTCCTGTACTATTTTTTGGTCCCACAACTTTCATTGATTTGATTCTGCATACATCCTTCTACGTAGCCAGTAACTTATAACCTGTAGACAAGAGTTTACGGTGTCTTCATGTACTACCTTTAGATGTCCTCCTCTTCCTTCTTCAAAGAAGAACATCGTGTATAGTTGCTTCTTCAGAATTTTCTCCTGTTAGACCCTTATCCCTCCTGAGCCAACCAAGCTTTTAGAGTCTCTGGCCTTGGAGTCAGGTCTATTTCTGACATCTGCCTTCCTAAGATCTAGCGGGTATGTAGCTGATGGAGCCCAAGGCAGGGGATCCAACACGGACTTGGTCAGGTCCGTCCTGACCCTTTCTGAGAACCTGTTGCTCTGTCCATCCCTCCAGCTCAACACACACACACAAACACACACACATATACACACACACGCACACACACACACTAAGACCCTGAACTTGATGGCTGACCTAAGGACTTCCTTGGCTCTGGGACCACACAGGGACTGGGGTGCAGATGCCTGGTTCAAACCAAGCCCGTAGATTCTCTCTCCTGGGAAGATGGAACAGGGAGACAGGGACTTCCTGTCTCTTCCAGGCCCCAGGATGTGGGAGGAAGCAGAGCCCAGATGCAGGCAGACGAGTGCGAACTGGGTTTCAGAGACAAAAGACCAAGCAGACACAGACAAGGAAACGGAGCTGCTGGAGCAGACACAGCTGGTGCCCTGCTCATGTCCCCTCAGGTTCCCCTCACCAGCTCTGTGTGCCCATTGCCAGCCTCTGCAAGCCTGTCACTCATGGCCCTCAGCAGCCACTTTCTGGGGATTGCCCCTGTATCCTGGAGCTACCCCACCCACGGGCTAGAGGGCCCTGGGCATTGTCTGTTTCCCTCTCTGCCTCCCCCTCCTCTCCCGCTATAACCATCAACCTGCTATAATCCAGCTCCATTGCTTGAAGCCTAAATTACACCCCAAAACTCTTGTTGCTAAATCCGTCATTCCCCCGACCCCCACTTTTTTTTTTTTTTTTTTTTTTTTGCTTTTTAGGGCTGCCCCTGGGGCATATGGAAATTCCTAGGCTAGGAATGGAATCAGACCTGCACCTGTGACCTACATCACAGCTCACAGCAACACTGGGGGATCCTTAATCCACTGAGCATGGCCAGGGATCGAACCCAAGCCCTCATGGATACTAGTTGGATTTATAACCCGCTAAGCCACAACAGGAACGCCAAACACCCGCATTCTTGGCATTTGGAAAAACCCGAGGCCGAAGAGATGGGAAACCAGGTAGCAGAGCAATGGGGAGCATGACCTTGGACCTAAAAGATCCTAGTCCTGGTTCAGGGTCGCTGTGAGGCCCGATGCGCTCCCCCCACGGGTTCCGTGAACTGCTTTTGAGTCTAACTCCCTTCCCTCAGGGGTTGGGCTTCATCTGGCCGGTTTCTCTGACGTGTTACCCCGAAGACTCAACTCCGGCCCCAGCACATCAGCCCTGCTGGGATTCACTTTCCTCCAGGAATCCTCAGCTTTCACTTTGAACAATTATTTCCGATTGGTCAGCATCTGGAGATGACATGCTCACCAAGACAAGGTGAGACTTTATCAGAGGCTCTGTTTTACCGGAAAGTGGCTTCCAGCAGAAGTTCTAGAACTTTAGGCCACTCATCGCTATTATTTTTGGCCATGCTTATGCTTTTATATTTATTTCTAGACTTTTATAGGCTCAATATACATCACATTTATATAAAAGAACTATATATATTTCATACATGTAAATCTTTTATAGACATATTTATTCTGTATGAGTGTCACCCTTGTCCGAGAACAAAATTTTTACTGTAATTAACAGCTTTGAACAGATGATTTTTAATAGAAAGTTCATGTCCTTTGCCTTTTTATCCAAAAGTCTATTTATATAAATGAGAAAAAAATAAGCTTGAGTTCCTTAGTGTTTGTGTTTCTTCTACTAGAACCTGCCTAACAAAGATATTTTTGTTGCTGACACAGAGATTTAAAAAGAACTTTTTTTTTGGCTGCACCAGCAGCATACAGAAGTTCCCAGGCCAGAGATCGAACCCATACCACAGCAGTGACCTGAGCCACAGCGTTGACAATGCTGGATCCTTAACTCACGGAGCCACCAGGGAACTCCTTTAAAATGTTTGTTTTGTTTTTAAGGTTCTTTACTAAAAGCCAGACACTACTTTGTATATTCATTATCAAGTTCCTCTCCAGGCAGGATGAAAGAGAATATTCCTTAGGACATATTTCTGTCAGTAGATTAATTGTTCCCATTGGGTTGAGAATACATTTCATGACAATTGATAAATACAGACAATCAGGAAGAAGGGAGGGAGACCACACTGGATCTGCCAGAGGCTGGGTCTCCACTGGGCCACCTCCCCTCCAGGCTCCGCTTGCTCCTTAGTGAAATAATGAAGTGGACATAAAACCTCCGTGATTCCTTATGCTGCTCAAGATCGAGATACGGGAAGGAAATGGCAGCTACACTGGAGAAGCCAAGACAGGACATGAGTTCGCATTCCTAGTCCAATACTCTCCTTTTTCCCCATCATCTTTAAGGCCTGGTTCTTTTCCTCTTTCTCCCCCAGTGGTGTCTTTGTTTTCAGCTGTTCTTCTGACTCCCTGATCATCTTCCAGCTTTAAACACAGAAGAGCAATGCTGGCGGCTCCAAACATCTATGTTCATCACTGCAAGGCCCCTGGACTTGATTCGCTGAAACTGACCATGAGTCTGGAGTCTTGGCGCAGTTCTGCACATAGAAAGCATTTGGTAAACACCCGCTTAGCGGCCAGACCAAGGGAGAGACAGTGTATAGAGATCCCTCAGGAAAGGAAGGACGGACCAGGGCTCCACTCACTTAGTAATCACATACATTAGTTCTTCTGGAGCCCATTTTTAGATGGGCTGGGATTGTGTCACAGCCGCGCGTATAATAAAAGAATAACTGCTAGAATTCAGTGAGTGCTTAATACATGCGGGCATTGTTTAACTGAATCGCCACAAAACTCCAAGAGGGAGGTAACATTGATTTCATTAATTCTAATATATATACCATTGATGTGTATAATAATACTATATATATATACGTATAATAATACGTATAATACGTATATTATACGTATGTATAATACGTATAATAATACGTATGTGTAATACGTATGTGTAATACGTATAAGTATAAACTCTACATGCTAATATCTACTATGTATTGAGTACGTATTTATACATATATTTTTCCACTAACATCTCAGAATCCTGATGTAGCTTCTAAATTGATGGCATTTTATAACCAGCATGGACCAGGAGCAGCAATAAGCAGTTGTCTTTGCCTGTGTATACCCAGGCTTGGTCGTTGCCATTAATGTTAGCATTTCAGTGGAGTTGTGTGCAATGCTGGGATGACCAGAGCACAGAAAAACACGGAAGCAGAGCTGGAAATGTGTCACTGGAGAAATGACTACACCTTATTTTCTTGCAAAACAACAACCAAGGGCTTCATGGACCTGAGAGAGTAAGATTCCCCCACGTGTAGATGAACCTGTGTCACCTTAGCTCCGAGATGTGCGTGAAAGGACTGCCCATTACAAGCTGAACAAGACAGTAGGAAGCAGGAGAAAGAAATGAGAAAGCTGTGGGAGGCTGGTGGGACCAATGCACACTCCATATGGGGCTATTTTTTAAGGCAACATGCCCACGTTTACTTATTTGTCTTTTTAGGGCCATACCCTCGGCATATGGAGGTTCTCAGGCTAGGGTGGAATCATACCTGTAGCTCCGGTCTACACCACAGCCACAGCAATGCTGGATCCTTAATCCACTGAGCAGGAGCAGGGATTGAACCCACATCCTCATGGATAATAGTCAGATTCACTGCCACTGAGCCACAATGGCAACTCCAACATGTCAAAGTTTAAATGGCAGTTTTTGTCTTTCTTCGAAATAAATAAATAATGTCTTTAATCAAAGACATCTGAGATTTGATTACATTTATTATCTCCCTTTCACAGATATAAAAACTGAGGATTGGGAGTTCCCACTGTGGCACAGTGGGTTAAGAAGCCAACTGCAGTGGATTGGATTGCTGTGGAGGCTCGGGCTCGATCCCCAGCTGAGCACAGTGGGTAAAAGGATCTGGCATCGCCATAGCTGCAGGGTAGGTCACAGCTGTGGCTCAATTCAATCCCCGGCCCAGGAATTTCCGTATATCGTGGGTGTGGCCATAAAACCCAAACAACAACAAAAAACCCCCCGAGGGTTGAAGAAATTGGGTATGTACCCATTTCACGGTGCTAGGAAATGACACAGTCAGGATGCAAACCCCTGCTGGTCTGAAATCTCATGGCACTAATCACAAAACCACACCACCCCTCACAGCGCTTAGCATGGTGCCCGGCAAAATAAATATTTGTCAAGACAAACCAAACTGCTTAAAGAGGGTTTATTCTTGGTGAGAAAACAATCAAATATGTAGGGAATGTCTCTAAACATGGGAAATCATCATGCTGGTAGGAGAAAAACTCAGAGCATAGTTGCTTCCAAAGCTGCAAACCCAGGGGTAAGGGGGAATCCTCAGAGGATTACAATCGCTCCCCCCGGTCTCCAGTCCAGATCGCTGTGTGGGGAGCACCCCGGGGTCCATGGGCTTGGAGTCTGTAAGAGCCTGCCCCCAGGAGGCTAACCTCAACCCAATGATTTCTGATTTTGCAACTTAAAAGATTTTTCTTTTTGTCTTTTTCTAGGGCTGCACTTGCGGCATATGGAGGTTCCCAGGCTAGGGGTCGAATTGGAGCTGTAGCCGCCGACCTATAGCACAGCCACAGCAATGTGGGATTTGAGCCACGTCTGTGACCCACACCACAGCTCACGGCAACGCCTGATCCTTAACCCACTGAGCGAGGCCAGGGATCGAACCTGAAACCCCATGCTTCCTAGTCAGATTCCTTAACCACTGAGCCATGACGGAACTCCAGCAACTTAAAAGCTGTAATTTAACATTAATTATTTTTCCTGGTAACCACAGTAACTCATGCCCCCCGAACTGAAAAATGCATAAGGAGCTCCCGTTGTGGTTCAGTGGGTTAAGAACTCAAAACAGTCTCTGTGAGGATGCAGGTTTAATCCCTGCCTCACTCAGTGGGTTAAGGATCCATCATTGCCACAGGTTGCAGTGTAGATTACAGTCGTGGCTTGGATCCAGCATTGCTGTGGCTGTGGTCTAAGCCGGCAGCTGCAGCTCCAATTCACCCCTAGCCAGGGAAGCTCCATATGCCCCAGGTAAGGCTGTCAAAAAGAACATAAGCAAGAGAAATGCGTAAGGAAATAGCGGTCGCTCTGTACACACAGTTTCAGGATTTGAATCAGGTGACTTTGTAACCTTTTCTTTGGACTTAGCATATTTCATAAATACCTTTCCATACATTAAACATCAAAAATATGCTACTTCATCATGCAGATACGGTCCTGAGGAGACCACGGGATTTCCTCAAACAAAATGTCCATGTTTTCCAAAATGAAACGATGGAAAACTGTCTTCTGAGTGTCCCCTCGAGACCCTCCCTTCCTGCCCCTTCCCCAACCCCTCAAATCCAATGCTGCTTTTTCATGTTTCACACCTGAAATATGACGTGTCAGTTTCCCAGGGCCGAGGTTACCCAGGGCCACCAACTGGGTGGCTGACACCACAGGAATCTATCCTCTCGCAGTTCTGGAGGCTTAGAGTCCACACCTCCCAGCGCGGCGGGGCCACATTCTCTCTGCAGCCTCTACGGCAGGATCCTGGCTTGGCTCTTCCAACATCTGAGGCTGCCAGAAATCCTTGGTGACCTTGGCCTTGTAGAGGCATCACTCCAATGTCCTCCATCTGTACACGGCCTCTCCCCACTGTGTCCCTTCTCTTCTTCCTTTTAAGGTCACCAGTGTTGTTGAATTTAGGCCTCTGCTGCGTCAGTATGACTTTGTCTTTTCTCTTTTATTATTACTTTTTATGGTGGTTAAAATATACATAACAGGAGTTCCTGTTGTGGCTCTGCGGAAATGAATCTAACTAGTAACCCTGAGGTTGCTTGTTTGATTCCTGGCCTCACTCAGTGGGTTAAGGATCCCGAGTTGCTGTGGCTGTGGTGTAGGCCGGCAGCTGTGGCTCCGATTCGACCCCTAGCCTGGGAACCTCCATGTGCCATGGGTGTGGCCCTAAAAAGAAAAATAAATAAATAAATAAATAAACAAATAAATAAAATATACCTAACAGACTTTGCCATTTAAAAAATTTTAAGTATACAATTAAGTAACATTAAGTACATGCCCATGGGGAGACCATCGTCTAAACAGTGCAGTTCTAGAAACGTCATCATCTCCAGCCGAAACTCGGTACCCATTAAACAATAACTTTCCATTCCACCTCCTGTCAACCCCTGGCAACCTCTAGTCTACCTTCCGTCTCTATGAATTTGCCTGTTTTTGGTATTTCAAGTAAGTGGAGTCACATAATATTTGTCTGGCTTATTTCACTTAGCATAATGTTTTCAAGGGTCATTCATGCCGTATCAGAATTTCATTTCTTTTTAAGGCTAAAAAATATTCCGTTGTATGCACACACCATAGTTGGTTTATCCATTGCTCTGAGGATAGACATTTGGTTGCTTCTAACTCTTGGCTATCGTCAATATGCTGCTAGGACCACTGGAGCACAAGTATCTGTTTGAGTCTCTGCTTTCGATCCTTTGGGGGTATATTCCTAGACGTGAAATTGCTGAATCACATGGTAATTCCACGTTTAGCCACAGTGGCTACGTTTTCTATTCCCACCAGCAAAACACGAGGGTTCCAATTTTCTTTTTTTTTCTTTTTTGGCCTCCCCATGGCATATGGAGTTTCCAGGCCAGGGATCAGATCCGAACCTCAGTTGCCACCCAGGTCTCAGCTGCGTTAACATGGGATCCTTAACCCACTGTGCCAGGCTGAGAATCGAACCTGCATCCCAGTGCTCCAGAGATGCCACCAATCCTGCTGCACCACGGCAGAACTCCCAATTTCTCAGCAATTTCATCCACACTTGTTGTTTTCCATTTTCTCCATAAGAGCACACTCACATCCTAAGAGATGTGACTACGACGTTATCTTAACTTTATATTTGCAAAGATCCCATTTCCCAATAAGGTCACATTGTGAGGTCCCGGGAAAGACATGAATTTTGGGTGTGTGTACTCTGTTCAACCCTATACACGTGGCAAAGAGGATGTCCCGTAGGCAGAGTGGGATTAAACAGTACAACCCCCAGAAATCAAATTTACTAAAGATAGGCTGTAATACACATAACTTTGAATTTGAATGAGGAATGAACGGGGCGGGGGGTGGCAGCGGTATAAATGAAGGAAATAAAAACTAATGTTTTCCTCATCTTAGCGGCTGAACTGCTGCCTGCTATAGAAGAAAACAGTATTCAATTGATAAATGGATTTTTATTTTGTAGGCAATATATCATGGGTTTTAAATAATAAATGACCAAACCATTCTGAACAAAATAATTTAGCAGATGAAAGTGGAGAGAAAGGCACTGAGAGGCTAATCATCTCTTTTAATCTATAAAGCGGGTTTCTGGGCGGGAGCGGGAACTTTAAATACATAGAAAGAAAGTGCCAACAGAGCCTTTGCATCGTGCACACAACGCTCGATGACGCTCGATGGGCGTAGAGAACTAGGATGCTGCTTTGGACACGTGCTCTCATAATTTACCTGCAGATTACAGATGATTTTGGCTGGACTACTGATACAGAGAGAGCAAGAGACACCACGTCTGAGTATTTGAAATGCTGCATTTAACAAACTGAAGTATTTCTTAATCCTGGGGGCTCTTCTACCTCCTTTTTCTTTTGCTTTTTAGGGCCGCACCCACGGCATGTGGAAATTCCCAGGCTAGAGGCTGAATCGGAGCTACAGCTGCAGGCCTACATCATAGCCACAGTAACTCAGGTTCTGAGCCTCGTCTGTGACCTACACCAAAGCTCACAGCAACACCAGATTCCCGATCCACTGAGCGAAGCCAGGGATCGAACCGGCAATTTCATGGATATTAATCAGATTTATTTCTGCTGAGCCACAACGGGAACTCCCTCTACCTCTTTTTCTATTTTCTGATTGTTAACTCCTTGTGGGTTAATTTTTTTCAGTACTACAATAGTTCATCATGGAGTTCCTATTGCGGTACAGCAGAAATGAATCTGACTAGTATCCATGAGGATGCAGGTTCGATCCCTGGCCTCGCTCAGTGGGTTAAGGATCTGGTGTTGCTGTGAACTGTGTGTAGGTCGAAGATGTGGCTTGGATCCTGTGTTGCTGTGGCTGTGGTGTAGGCTGGCAGCCACAGCTCCAGTTCAACCCCTAGCCTGGGAACCTCCATATGCCACAGGTACGGCCCTAAAAAGCAAAAAAAAAAAGTTCATCACTATCCATAAAAATAAAATACAGTTGTCTAGGTATTTGGGTAGAGACATATATTCCAGTGGGATTAATCAATAATGAGTTAACAGGTGAATAATTAGGTAGCTAATTAGGGGCTGGGATTCTGGAAGACCGGGTGACCGCAGCCACATGCTCAGGCTCTCATCGAGTGGCCCTTATCTGACACTGACCAGTGGAGCCAATTGCACCTGCCTTCCTTAACCCCACAGGGCATTTGGGGGATTAAATAAAGGGACATTCTTGAGGGTTTTATCTCAGGTCCCTATTGTTCTGCATCCAAGGCCAGGCTCCAGCCACCAGCTCACAGGCCTCCTATCAGTATCTGCAGGCAGCTGTCTCCAGCCCAGACTTCCAGGCTGAATCCAGCCCCTAATAGCCAGCTGCCCACTAACCATCTTCACTGGGCACCTCAGCCTCGGCACTCGCCGTGACCAGAACTGAGCTCATCACATGCATCTTTTTTTTTTTTTTTAATGTTAATGATTTTTATTTTTCCCATCATACTTGGTTCACAGTGCTCTCCTCACGTCCATCTTGGCTTCGCTCCATCTTCTGTCTCAGGGAACGGGAAGGCCGTCCCACCACCCACTGGGCTGCTCCGCAGGAAACAGGGCGGGGTGATTGAGGAGGGGGCGAATCTCACGTCCTTGCCTCTCCCTCTTCTCTTGCCCGCCAGACACTCTCAGACACACACCAAACTCCACACCAAGATTCTCTCCTTGACCAAACTCCAGCCAAGCTCCCCTGAGCCCTGTTTTCAGCCAGGCCTCAAACCTGGCCCGTGAAGACTTGAATAAACACTTAGCACAGTTTCCAAACTCTCAAGGTCACATCCCAGGATCACTCTACCCTGCCCCTTAAAGTGCCAGCCTGAGAAAACTCACACCTGCCCAAAGACGCCACTGTCCAGACAGGACCCCTTCTCCCAGCCCCCGTGGGAGGGAGCGGCTGAATTTGACAGATGGTTTCAGAGGGACCAACCCCCATTTCTCACCTTTTGTAATTTTTCACCTCCCTGACTCTACTCAAGCCCTGCTGTCCCCGCACTGCTGCCTCGTCTGCCTTTTAGACACCTCTAACAGATGAGAATGAAGCCCAGCGCTGTCCCCTACGGCCAGTAGTTACTGAATAAGACTATTTTCACCACTTGAACTCACTCCTGTCTGGCCGAGTTTCTCTTTGACGCCCTCTCGGTTCCTCTAAGCAACTGTTTGTTCCATCCGCGTTTTCTCATCCCTTCGCTTCAGTCCCCGCACTTCTGACCTGCCCATAGCACATCTGATCGGCGCTCCCTCCCACACCCATATGCAAAGCCCCCCCAAATGGCCTGGCCCCCAGGATGACACCAAACTCCTTGAATTCGGCCACAGTAAGGTGGCCCATGGACCACCAAGGAGCAAACTCACGGAGCTGGGCGGGATGCAGACTGCCATGGGACAGGTTCACGCATAACCCTGATCCCTGTTGCGAGGTGCTTTAAACATTTTCTTTCATTTAACCCTTACAATAGCCTTGTGAGGTCGGTTCTATGCTTATTTCCATTGCACACATGAGAAAACAGGCTTGGAGAACGCTAAGCACCTTTTAGCCCAGCCCCATGTCTCCCAGTCGGCACAAAGACGACCCACATCCAAGTCTTCTTCATCCAAAACAAGTCTTTTTCTTCCACTCACCAGCTCCTGTTTCCAGGATGCATGCTTTCTGCGCCGTTTGCATACATTTCCCCCACTCCATTTCCTTCCGCATTTTTACCTCTTGAGAGCAAGGACGTGTTTCTTCTGGTTTCCTGTCTCGGCTTTCCCATACCCTTCTGCCTCTTCTGTAGCCAAGAGAAGGGATGAAAGATTTATCACTGAAAATGTATGTGCTTATTAGAAAATACAAGTGCTAATTTTTTGAACACGTCATTCATACAAAGGGCTCCAAAATTAACCACACAGTAAGACAGAGAGAATTGTGCGTCTGCTGTTCTTCTCCATCTTTCTGTCCCCTCCCCTCTCTGCCTCACCTTAGCCCTTCCAGTATTTTCGCGTTTATTTTTTAGAGCTTCTTCATGGGGACAAGTACCAGTATCTGTGCTTAGGCCCCTTGCCTTTTGCACAGGATGCCTGCAATCTACACACACCATTCTGCACCTTGCTTTCTCCACTTCACAATAACATATACTGGAAATCATTCAATGCATATTAGGGCAGGGCATAGAAAGTTCCCTTTTTTTATAGCTACTGAGCAATTCAATAAATGGATATATTCTGTGATTTATTCAGCTTGTCCCTTAGTGATGGAGCTTGGCTAGTTTCCATTCTTTGGCTATTATTTTTAAAAAAGGGCTGCAAGGCATAACCTTGAATATGCTGCATGTTGCACAGAATATCTTTGAGTCAAAGGAAGTATTTGATAAACAGTGTGAAATTCTCTAATATGCATTCTCTCCAGAAATGAATGAGAGAGCTGGCCAACAATTTGTGTTGTTGAATTTCAACGCATTTGCCAATCTTATGAACAGTAGTATTTTGCTGTAGTTTTATTTATTTTTTTATTTTTTGTGTTTTTGTCTTTTGAGGGCTGCACCCGCGACATATGGAGGTTCCCAGGCTAGAGGTCTAATCGGAGCTGTTGCTGCCAGCCTCTACCACAGCCATAGCAACGCAGGATCCAAGCCGCGTCTGCAACCTACACCACAGCTTACGGCAACACTGGATCCTTAACCCACTGAGCAAGGCCAGAGATCGAACCCACAACCTCATGGTTCCTAGTCGGATTCATTTCCAATGCGCCACGATGGGAACTCCTGCAGTAGTTTTAATATGCATTTTGCTTACGTGTAGGGGGGACCATCTCTTTTTAAGTTATTTGTATTGGCTTTAATGTTAGCTGTCTGTGCATAGTCTTTGCCCTTTAAGGAAGTGAGTATTTTGGTCTTGTTACTGACACCTAAGAGCTTTTCATACGTTAGGGTGACTAGTGCTTTGTTTGTGATATGTCATATAAATATTTTTTCTCCCTTTGTCATGTCTTTTGAATTTGCTTATGATGCTTTTGGCCCTGGAAAAGGTGATTTTCTTTTAAAAACTAACATAAACAGACCTTTGTATTTTGGGTGTTCAGTTTACACACATATAGATCCATGCACCCTCCACCATGGTCACAGAACAGTTCCATCAGCCCCAAAACTGCCTAGCGCCGTTCATTGGTAGCCATGGCCTCCCTACACCGAGAAACCACTGATATGTACCCATTTCTCTATCCAAGAATATTTTATAAGCAGAATCATTCCGTATGTAGCTTGTCTCAGGTTATATCCTGAGCTTGCTCCTTTTGACTGCTGAGTAGTAGTCCACGATGTGGATATACCGCAGGTGGTTTATCCATTCACTAAGGACATTTGGATAGTTTCCAGTTTTTTTTACAGTTATGCGTAGAGTTGTATAAACATTCACAGGCAAGATTTAGTGTGAACATATGGCAAATACCTAGGAGTGGGGGGGTTTCTGGGTTGTATGTTTATCAGAAGCTGAAAACTGTTTTCCAGAGTGAACTGCATTATTTTTCATTCCCACCAGCAAAGTTGCTTCCCATTTTCCTCAGCAATTGGTGTTGACAGAATTTTTTTTTCTTTTTGGGGCCACACCCATGGCATATGGAGGTTCCCAGGCTAGGGGTCGAAGTGGAGATACAGCTGCTGGCCTACACCACAGCCACAGCAACACCAGATCTGAGTCGAGTCTGTAACCTACATGCAGCTCACGGCAACGCCGGATCCTTAACCCACTGAGCAAGGCCAGGAATTGAACCTGCATCCTCATGGATGCTAGCCAGATTCATTTCCGCTGAGCCATGATGGGGACTCTAAGAATTTTTTATTTCAGCCATTATAATAGGTAGGTAGTCGTATCTCATTGCAGTTTTAATTTCACTTCCCTAATGGTTAGGATATTAAACATATTTACATGTGTTTATTTGCTGATGTTCTCATGGGTAAAGTGTCCATGCAAATCTTTTGCCCAGTTTTTAATGAGGTTGTTTTCTTTTTTTTGCTTTTTAGGGCTGCACTTGCGGCATATGGAGGTTCCCAGGCTAGGGGCTGAATCAGAGCTACAGCTGCCAGCCTA
Source organism: Sus scrofa (assembly GCF_054392235.1). Lineage (NCBI taxonomy): Eukaryota > Metazoa > Chordata > Mammalia > Artiodactyla > Suidae > Sus > Sus scrofa. The sequence continues at coordinate 74,831,361 of NC_139393.1, forward strand.
TGCTAAAGCTCAGCAACACCAGATCTGAGCTGCATCTACCATCCACACCACAACTCATGGCAACGTTGGATCCCCAACCCACTGAACGAGGCCAGGGTTCGAACCCGCAACCTCATGGTTCCCAGTCAGATTTGTTTCCGCTGCGCCACGACGGGAACTCCCAATGAGGTTGTTTTCTTACTGTTCACTTTAGAGAGTTCTTCATATATTCTACATATAATGCACAGTTGGACATGTGATTTGGAAATATCTTGCCCCAGTGTGGAGTCTGTCTTTTCATTCTCATAACAGTATCTTTGCAGATCAAAATGTTGTTTGCATTATACAAAATTTCTTTTGGCTGTGCCTGAGACATAGAGAAGTTTCCAGGCCAGGGACTGAACCTGTGCCACGCTAGTGACCCAAGCCACTTCAGTGACAATGCTGGATCCTTAACCACTAGCCCACCAGGCAACTCCCAAAATCATATTAGTTTGATGAAGTTGAATTTTTTTCTTTTATTTATCATGCTTTTGGCAGACTGCCTAAGGATGCTGCTTAACCCAAGTTCACGAACTTTCTCCTATGATACCTAGTGTTATATTTAGATCTATGATCTGTTCTGAGTTCATTTTCTAAAAGATGTGAGATTTAGGTCCAGGCTCATTTTGTGTGTGGGTTGACGTTCGCCTGCCCCAACACTGTTCACTGAAGCGACTCTTCTTTCTCTACTATGCGCTTGCATCTTTCTCAATAATCGATTGGCCGTACTTGTTTGGCTCTATTTCTAGCTTCTCTGTTCTCTTCCATCGATCAATATGCCTATCCCTTGCCATACCACACTGTCTTGACTACTGCAGCTTTATAATAAGTGTTTTTTATGAGTCCCCCCCACCCCCACGGGGGGCATGTGCAGCAATCTGAGCCACGACAAGAACAAAACCAGATCCTTAACCTACTTTGCCATGAGGGAACACCTATAAGTTTTAAAAATGAGAGGCATGGAGTTCCCTGGTGACCTAGCAGTTAAGGATTCAGCGTGGTCACTGCTATGATTTGGGTTCAAACCCTGGCCTGGGAATTTCTGCATGCTGTGGGCGTGGCCAAAAAAAATGAGAGGTATGATTTCTCTGAATTTTTTTTTCCAGCATCATTTCAACTATGCTCATTCTTTTGGCTCTCGATATACATACTTGAGGATCAGCTTACCTATGCCTAGAAAAAAATTCTCCTGGGATTTTGATTAGAGTAATGTTAAATATGTAGGTCAATCTGGGGAGAGTTGGCACCTCAACCATGTTGAGTCACCCAGTCTCTGTTGAGTCTCTCCATTAATTTAGAGCTCCCTTAATTGCTTTCGGCACTACAGTTTTGTAGACATCAGCATACAGTTATTACACATATTTTGTAGACTTACACCTAATCATTTTGAGTAAGGTATGATAAATTGTGTGTGTGTGTATATATATATATATATGTATATATATGTTTCCTTTTTTCTTTTTTAGTCGCTCCTGTGGCATATGGAAATTCCTGGGCCAGGGATCAAGCCCAAGCCACAGCTGTGACCTATGCCACAGCTGTGGCAATGCCAGATCCTTAACCTGCTGTGCCACAGCAGGAATTCCTACATATATATATATAAACATTTTAGTATATTTTTTATTGCTAGTATGTAAAGATGATTGATTTCTATGTAGACTTTTTTTTTTGGTCACGCCCACAGCATGCAGAAGTTCCTGGGCCAGGGATAGAACCTGCGCCACAGCAGTGACAATGCTGAATCCTTAACCACGGGGCCACCCAAGGAACTCCTTATGTTGACCTTTTATTTCACAACCAATTAAACTCACTTATTACACTTAGGAGGCTTTTTGCTGTTTCCTTGGGATTTTCTTCACAGACCATCATCTCATTTGTGCAGAGAAACTACCTGGATTCCCTTCCGGCCTGTGTGCTCTTTCTATTTCTATGTCTTGCCTTACTGCCCCGGCCGGGGCTTCCAGCGAGATGTTAACTAGGATGCAGAAGCTCTTGTGGGTTTTGTTTGTTTCACTCAAGTTGAGTTTATCAATCTTAGATGAATTTTGAGTAATGATAGGAAAGACTTTCCTGGAGTTCCCGTTGTGGTTCAGTGGTTAGCGAACCCAACTAGCATCCACGAGGGTGAGGGTTTGATCCCTGGCCTTGCTCAGGGGGTTGGGGATCCGGCGTTGCTGTGGACTGTGGTGTGGGTCGCAGACACGGCTCGGGTCCCACATTGCTGTGGCAGTGGCATAATCCCTCGGCTTCAGCTCCAATTGGACCCCTAGCCTGGGAACCTCCATATGTCACAAGTGCACCCCCCCTCCCAAAAAAAAGACTTGAAAAGTATTTTATAATGCTCCTTTTTCATGTTTTTGGAAGATGCCAGAGTAGTTGTGAGGAAGAGGTAAGAGAGAAAAAGAACACCTGTGGGAGTTCCCAGGTGGCCCAATGGGTTAAGCACCTGGCATAGTGACTGCCGTAGCTTGGGTCACTGCTGTCGTGCATGTTGTTCCTGGCCTGGGAATTTCCATATGCCATGGGAGCAGCCAAAATGAAAAAAAGCTTTTTGTAGTCTATGTATTTCTTTTCATGATGTCTGAAACTGTAATACAAGAACTTGAGTTACTGTGAAATTATGTTTTATTGATAAACTCTTTTTTTTTTTTTTTTTTTTTTGCTATTTCTTGGGCCGCTCCGCCGGCATGGAGGTTACCAGGCTAGGGGTCGAATCGGAGCTGTAGCTGCCAGCCTACACCAGAGCCACATCAATGTGGGATCTGAGCCACGTCTGCAACCTACACCACAGCTCACAGCAACACCGGATCCTTAACCCACTGAGCAAGGCCAGGGATCGAACCCGCAACCTCATGGTTCCTAGTTGGATTCGTTAACCACTGCGCCACGACGGCAACTCCGATAAACTCTTTTCTTAGATCACACACTACTCTGAGACCGGACCGTATGGGTGAGAGCTCTTTAAGTATCATATTACCAAGGATGCTAGAAGTGTCTGCACTCAATTTTAACACATGAGTCTGTTTCCTGATGCAAAGCGAGATAATTTCAGTGGCCTGGCAAATTTAAGATCTTGAAGAATGACCAATAAACATATGAAAAGATTCTCACTCTCATTAGACATCATGAATGCAAATTAAAGCTCTAATATGATGCTATTACAAACTCAACACAATGGCTGAATCGGAAAGAGACAAAAATATACTGACAATTAGTCAGGATATGGAACGAGCAGAATATTCATTCATATACTGATGTTGGGAGTGTAAATTGATGCAACTACTTTGGAAAATATCTACCAAGTGCTACCATGCCTGTCCCCTGACCCACCGATTACAGTCTTAGGAAGATGTCCAATACAAATGCATACAGATGCTGGAGAAAATACGCACAAGATTAGTCTTAGCAGCACTATTGGAATAGTGCTAAACTGAAAGCTATCCAACTCTCCATCAGTAGCAGAAGGGACAAGGAAATTATGGCATCTTCACGCTGTTGTATACAAAATTACATTCATTGAGAATGAATTGTCTTAACTACATACAATAACATGCTTTGATCTCACAATCTTAATGGCAAGTCAAAGAAGCTAGACCCTAAAGAAGACATATTATATTACATATTATAAAGTTCAAAAATAAGCAACACTAAAAAAAAAAATCCTGCTGTGTATCATAGGGAACTACATCCAATTACTTTTTTTTTTTTTTTTTTTGGTCTTTTTGGGTCCGCATCTGTGGCACATGGAAGTTCTCACACTAGGGGTCGAATCAGAGTTATAGCTGCTGGCCTATGCCACAGCCACAGCCACGCTAGATCCAAGCCACATCTGTGACCTACACCACAGCTGTGGCAACACCAGATCCTTGACCCACGGAGCGAGGCTAGGGATCGAACCCACATCCTCATAGATACTGGTTGGGTTTGTTATTGCCGAGCCACAATGAGAACTCCTATGTCCAATAACTTGTGAAGAACATGATAAAAGAAAATATGAGAAAAATAATGTATTACATGTATAACTGGGTCACTTAGCTGTATAGCAGAAATTGACAGAATGTTTTAAATAAACTATAACAATTTTTAAAAACGAAGCAACACTGACCAATGGTGCTGGGGATCAAGATAGTAGATATCCTTGGGAGGCAGCAAGGGGGTGTGAGAAGGCTTCTGATATTGTTGTTTCTTGACATGAGTGCTATTACATGGTTATGCTCAGGTGGTGAAAATTTGCCAATTGTACCCTTATGATCTGGACATGTCCCTGCCTGTATTTGTCGCAGTCTTCAGAAATTCAGTGTGTTTGTATTGAGTGAGTGTGGAGACTAACAGGTGGAATAAGACACACCTGGCATCCAAATCTAACCGCAGGATGCATTATTTTCAAAGTGCTATTGGATTCTGTTTGCTAATGTTTTATCTAAGGACTTTACACCTGTTATGCATAAGCGAAATCGGTCTATAGTTTTCTTCGTTGGTGCCTTCTTTATCAAGTATTGGGATTAATGCAACACTTGCTTCATAGAATGGGCTTAGAAGTTTTCCTTCTCTGTCTGTGCTCCGGCCTGTGTTAATCAGCTCTGCGAGTATCTGATCCTTAAAGGCAGGTGGTGGATAGAATCACTGTGAAATCTGGACCTGGTGTGTTTTTGGGGAGGGTCTTGACTTCCTCTCTACGTCTTCACTGGTAATTAGTCTGTTTTAGGTGTTTTTCTTAAAAATTACGCATTAGATCACTACCTGTGTTATCTTAGACTAAACACTAAAAACTTCAGTTCCTCTTTCTGAAGAAAGGCGATAACGTCAGAACCTCCCTCACATGTGAAAAAGTTCCATCTGGTGAGTAGCAAGTGCTTGGTAAATATTAGCAAGTAAGCCAGCAAGCCACCAAACTTTAACACCGGAAAAGAATTTTTCGGAACACAATTGACCTGCCTCGGTATTTGAAGAATCAGTAATATCTAAATCTACAGCCTTGCTCATAATGTCTTTTCCTTGGATAATAACCAATTATGACACATACTAAAAACGGAATTTTCAGTTTTCCTTATAGTGTTCAAAGCAATTTCACATAAACTATATTCAGTGGTTTTATATAAGAATGAAGAGAAAGGCAGTGATTTATAAGTAAGCATTTACATTTTTTCTGAATATAAAATTCATAGATGCTTGTGGAAAAAACTTTAGACAGTCTGGAAAATAACTTTTTTTTTTTTTTTAAACAGCTGTACCCTCAGCATATGGAAGCTCCAGGGCCAGGGACTGAATTCAAGCCACAGCTGTGACCTATGCCGCAGCTACGGCAACACCAGATCCTTTAACCCATTGTGCCCCACCCCGCACTCCCCCTCCCCCCCTTTTTTTGCTTTTTAGGGCTGCATCTGCAGCATATGGAAGTTCCCAGGCTAAGGGTCCAATCAGAGCTGCAGCCTCCATTACAGCCACAACAACATGGGATCTGAGCCGCGTCTGTGACCTGCACCACAGCTCACGGCAACGTCAGATCCTTAACCCACTGATCTGAGGCCAGGGATCGAAGCTGCATCCTCATGGATACTAGCAGGGTTCGTTACCACTGAGCCAAGATGGAACCTCCAGTTTCTTATGTTCTTAATACATATTTGGCAGGGGTTGTTATGGACATATTTCAAATTAAGAAACCAAGGCTCAGAGAAGCTAAGCAATTCCGCTAGAGTTTATGTGCTCCTAAATAGTGGGGACCAGATGAAACACGTATTTTCTAACTTGTGATCTTGGGCAATTTCTCCCAAACGTCACAGCCCCAGAACCCTAATTCTTGTGGTGTGGGAAACGAAGTTAAACCCTTTGTGAAAATCAGCTGTGTACAAGCTTCCTTAAAATACCGTGGTTTCGTTCTGCCTGGTCCTTCCCCTCAGTAAATATTTATGGGGTGCCGTAAGGGGTGTGTGTGTGTGTGTGTGCTGAAGAGCCATCAGGCTTTGGTCAGGGAATCAGGATGCCTGGGATGTCTTCTTGTCCCTGTCATTTACCTTTCACACTGTCTTGGCAGAATGGTCAACTTATCTGCATCACGGTTAGCTCATCTGTACACCGAGCACCCCGGCTGATGCCTCAGGTTGTTTCTGGCTTATAGTCAGAAGTGATTACACACCCGGGGAAGCAAGACTGAAACTATCTTCCTATATGCCCACCACCGAACTTCATGCCACAGCTGAGCTGACTGCTGCAAAGGCATGGACTCTGGTCTACATTCTCTTCGAAAACATCTTCAGACACCAAAACAACAACTCACGCCTGCATAGTCCACGAATGTTCACTAGAAGGTGGTGTTGAGAAGTTGAAGTTGGGTCTGCTCAAGAGTTTAATGTGTAAGAAAAACACACCTCTGTACATTTCAGAGCTAGAAGGAAAGTGAAAAATAAGAGCCTTGGATGTGGAGGGTGGCCCGAGCTTAGGCTTTTTCTTTTCTTTCTGATTATTCTCCATATGATTCAGGCAATGTCCACCTCAACACCACCACTTCCTAAGATGCTGGTGCTGAATTCTGGCTTTGAGAACCTTGTTTGGAGAACTTTTTTTTCTTTTTTAAATTAAGTCTTAAATACCGCATATCACTCCCATGTGAAATCCAAAACATGACACTGGTGAACTTTTACGAAACAGACACAGACCCACAAACATAGACCACAGACTTGGGGAGGGCGGGTAGGGGAGGGATGGCTTGGGAGTTGGGATTAGCAGATGCAAACTATTACCGACAGGGCGGATGAACAGGGGCCTGCGGTACAGCGCAGGGAACAATATTCAATACCTGGGATAGACCGTAATGGAAACGAATAGAAATAAAAAGTCTTACTCTTTAAAAAATTTATTTTTAAGGTCCTGTTTAGTTTGAGTCAGTGTGAGTAAACCTAACAGATGAGGGTAGTCTTCAGAGGGGCTCTGAAATTGGCCAGAACCTACAAAAGGGCAGATTTCTGCACTTAGCATATTTAACGACTGGCTGCATAGGCACGTTTCTGATGTACAGTGGCCAGGGACCGCCTGAGCCTTCTGGATCAGGGTATTCCACTTTCTCCAACACTCCCCTCCCTCCCACCTCACCCCGTCTCTGCACCCACCTGAAACCCGAGGCACTTAGTGTCAGCTGCTCTGCCTCTCTGACCTCCTCCTGTGATTCTGAAAGCACGGGGTTGCCTTGACATTGGTGGTTCTCAGCTGGGGCCGCGGGTATGGGGGGGGGGAGCAGCCTCCACCCCCACTCTCAAGTATATGTACCAATGTCTGAAGATGTCATAAACGAGGGAGATGCTCGCCATCTAATGGGCAGAGGCCAGGGATGCTGGTCCACCCCCTCCCCTGCCCCAGCAAAGAAGGACCCAACGCCAAGTGCCAATAAGGTGCTTTAGGGGTGAGAAGTGAAGACAAGGTGGGGGCTCTGGCCTGGTCCCCTGGGGCAGGCTGTCATTGGCAAGGGCACAGAAAATGAGGAAGCGGGTCACAGCCTGTCCTGCAGTTCTGCCCCAGTGATATCATCAGCCCCTGAATATCCGGTGCCAGGAAGCTCTGCCTGGACGAAGGCTGGCCTCACCAGTCTGTGGACGCAGGGGGTTGGATGGACCTTGCCCTGAACCGGTGCCTGCGACATACATTCCGATGTGCACTGCCCTTTCTGTAAAGCCTGTTCCTCGCCACAGCAAATTTCCTGCAAAACCAGTTTCTCGAGCCTGGCAGCACAGCCCTACCTTTTCCAAGTCTCCTCCTTGACTCTGTGAACTGCAAGGCGCAGAGGGCGTGGAGGCAAGGAGGCCAAGGACTAGGTTAGGTGACGGGGAAATCGGCCAAGAAGAGAAGCTACCAGAAATGATCATAAAACCGCCACGTCATATGAGGAAGTGGAATGAAAATTGGCACCAACTCTACCCAAGACGACGATTAGACAACAGTTCCAGGAGTTTAGAGAGTTGGCTTGTGGTGGGAAAAGAATTGATCAGAGAGCCAGGAATCAGAAAAAAAGGGCTCATGGACAGGATAAAACAGACTCAACAGTGAAGAATGGAAAGTTTTTACTACCTGATGGTGGTTTGATGAAAGCATTTGTTACAGCATCTGGCTGCTTTTACTGTGATTTCGTATTCACTGTGCAGCTCTAACTGCACCAGGATGGGGATCGAACCTGAGCCTCTGCAGCCACCAGAGCCTCTTCAATTAGGTCCTTAACCCATTGCACCACAGAGGGAACTCCTCCATGTGGATTGTTTGGAGGTCATGTTTTTCCGCTGACCAGCTAAAATGAAGGCTTGACTGTTTTTATCATAAATTAATAAACGAGCACTTGGGTTCCGTTGAGTCCAGCCCGTTCACCCTCAGGTGAGTCCGGATCGCAGGACCCACATGCTAAGGAGCCTGGGAAGAGTGCTGGAGGCCTTGGGCAACCTTCACGGCCACAAGATGAGGGAGTGTCTTTCAGTAACAAGGTATTAAAAGTGGTTTTCAGCCTGAGTGGGTCCCTGTGCACAGCTTTGCTCAGCAGGATCATGCTCCCTGAAGCCCAGGCCTTTCTGGTCCCCAGTGGCTGCCAGCACTCATGGAGGGGAGGACAGAACACAAGGCCACTGGACCACTAAGTTACTGGCTCTCTCTCTCCCCCACGGAAGGATGTCGGCCTCCCATCGGTCTGGCTGAGGGCATAAACTTTTCTTCTTTTTAGGGCCATACCTGCAGCATATGGAAGTTCCCAGGCTAAGGGTCCAATCAGAGCTGCAGCCTACACCACAGCCACAGCAACATGGGATCCGAGCCGTGTCTGCGACCTACACCACAGCTCACGGCAACGCTGGATCCTTAACCCACTGAGCAAGGCCAGGGATTAAACCCGCATCCTCATGGATACTAGTCGGGTTCATAATCCACTGAGCCACAACCAGAACTCCCATAAACTTCTTAATTCACCAAGACAATATGGGGTAAGGAAAAGGAGGGCCTTTTAAATCCAAAGGATTGGACCGATAGATGAACCCAAGCAGGTCAGTGGGCATACAAGATTTTTACTGCATTAAACTCAACACAAAGTCTCGGGCAATAGTCACGGCCAGTGAGGTTAACAGAGCAGGGACCAGGTGAGGCAAGCCAGGCACCATCTCTCAGGACAATGTAAGGGCCTCTTGACATTCTGAGCCCCAGATACTCACTCACCCTGGTCCCTCCCCTGGTGGTTCGGGTCTTCCTCCAGCTGCTCCCACCAGTGGCTTCTGGCATTTCTGCAATCTGGGCTTTGCCCAGAGGTTTGAGCCTGCTCAGATTCTGGGTGGGCTTCTCCATCCTGGACCCCCGCCTGACTTCATCACACCCAGACCTGCCTGGACAGCTCACATGGATTCAATTTAAAGGTTCCATCAGAGGTAAATGGCTGTACATCTCCTTGACTGACTCTTGTATTCCTGCAGCCTTTATCCAAGATCAGTGCAGCCACAGAAAGAGTCTGAGCTGGGTCGGCTGGGAAAATACACCCACATTGTGACAAGTGACTCTCAGGACCCAGGGAGGCCAAGTTCCAGTCGAGAAAGGCTATGCAGGAAAAGTACTTGGGGTGAAACGCGTTCATGAGCAGGCGCGACAGGACAGAACCAAGCGTGATGCCACAAGGATATTTCTCAAAAGCGATGACACCTGAAGTATCTAGGTTTCCAGCCCTACGTGTGCTGAATAAGGACATCTGACACCAGGGCTCAGGAGTCTGAGTTTTATCCAAGTTGTCCCAGGGGTTCTTAAAGACTCCAAAGAGTGAGAACCGCATGGAAAAAACTGTGTTCAGGATCTAACACTGCAGCCAGGAGGTACATCAGATTTAATGGGATTATTGAGGGAGTTTTCTTACCCATACTTGCAGCTCCTGCTGTTCTACCTTAAAAAGTAAATAGCTACTGCTATCCTCAATGAAAAGTAGAGTATTGTACCTTTATGATGAAAAATAAAAAATAAAAATAAAAACAAACTGAACAAAAAAATTTAAGTATGTAAGCGAAACAGAAGAAAGAGGAATTGGACAGGGGAGGACCTTAGAGACCCAGGTAAGCAGCCGTCAAATAACCCAGGTGAGAGACAAGGAAGACAGGATGGATGCAGTGCAGGTATAGACGGGGTGGATCTTTGGGCCTAGACTTAGAAAACTGGGGTTCGATTTTGTGAAGCCTGAATTTAACCACTGCTGACATCATTGCCTACTTTCTACAGGCCAGTCGCTATTCTCAGGCCTTTCTATGTATTAGCTCATCCAATCATCGCAGAAACACTTTGTCATACGTACTATCATCCCCCCAGTTTTTCGGATGAGGCAAATGAGAAACAGAGAGGTTCCGGAACCTGGCCAAAGACACTCAGCTAGGAAGTGACAGAGCTGGTGAGAGAGTGTGAATGTGCGTCGTTCATGATACAGCAGCTCTGCTTGATGTCAAGAAGCAGCTTTTATGGAGTTCCCGTGGTGGCGCAGCAGAAACGAATCCAACTAGGAACCGGGAGGATACGGGTTTGATCCCTGGCCTGGCTCAGTGGGTTAAGGATCCGGCGTTGCCGTGAGCCGTGGTGTAGGTCAAAGATGTGGCTTGGATCTGGCGTTGTTATGGCATAGGCCGGCAGCTGTAGCTCCGATTTGACCCCTAGCCTGGGAACTTCCATGTGCCATGGGTGTGGCCCTAAAAAAAAGACCAAAAAAAAAAAAAAAAAAATCAGCTTTTGGCTACGGGTTGAATGGGAGCTGTAGCCGCCGGCCTACACCACAACCACAGCAAAGCCGGATCCTGAGCTGCGTCTGCGACCTACACCACAGCTCAAGGCAATGCTGGATCCTTAACCCACTGAGCAAGGCCAGGGATGGAACCTGATTTGTTTCTGCTGAGCCACGATGGGAACGCCCCTCTTTCCTTCTTTTTTTAAGGGGCAGAGTAATCTCTTTAATCAGAAGGCAGCCTTCAGATTCTTCTCCGTGACTTCAAACGCTGTCTCCTTCCCGAAGGTTCTTTCTCCCTGAGATCCCCACCACCTGAGACAGACCGTGAACTCGATCCTCTGAGAAAATACCATTCCTACACTGACAGGTGAGTATGGTCACTGGAAGCCTCGTAGGGGCTGGCACCCTTACACCACCTCTGCCCTGGGATGCAGAGGTGTTACCTGCACTCTCTGAACTGGCTCGTTACCCAGAGCTTGGGTTGCAGTGTCAGGACACCTGGGCTCAAGTCCCAGCCCTGCCACCTGCCCACTGTGGGATCCCCTGGCTGCCGAGCTGGCGGATCCCTGGGCTTTGCAAAGCCCCACAGGTGATTCCGTTGTGCCCCAGCCTTGCCCACCTCTGGTTTGCCTCTCCATGCTTTGAGCTCCTTTTTCTTTTTAGGGCCACACCTGCAGCATATGGAGGTTCCCAGGCTAGGAGTCAAATCAGAGCTGCAGCTGCCGGTCTACGCCACAGCCACGCCAGATCCAAGCCACATCCTCAACCTATACCGCAGCTCACAGCAACACCAGACACTTAACCCACTGAGCGAGGCCAGGGATCGAACCTGCATCCTCATGGATGGTAGTTGGGTTCTTAACCCTCTGAGCAACAGGAACTCCTGTGTACCTTTATGTTCCTTAAAACGGGAGTCGCCATTCATCACTAAAACTGACTTTTTGAGCGCTGGTCAGGTATGTTCTCATTGAGCCATCAGAAAAAGCCCAGGCATCCCCCACTATTTATTCCCTATGTCATGCTTAGTTTGTGGTTAGTGGCAGAGCGGAGACTCCAGCCCCAGGGGTCAGACTCTAGCCCAATTCTTTCCACTGCCAACATCTCTCCATCAGCAAACATTTTCCCACACAGGTGTTCTGCGGACCCAAGAAACTCCTAGCACAATGCCTGGAACATTAGTCAACAAAGGTAAAATACTGAATTATTAACTTGAGATGGGATGCCCTACATCTTTGCAGGGGGCGAGTCCCCCGCCTCCACTTCTCTCGCTCTCGAAGCAAGACAAATGCTCCTTTGCAGAGATTACTGGATGCATAACATTCAAAATCAGGGCCCTTACTCACCCCTAGTCCTGGATTTTCCGGATCACCTTTGCGCAGACAGGTCTACACTGGGTGGTCCTTTGGGGTCACTACAATGTGGCCTGTTTTCTGGAAGGGAAGAGTGCGATGGCCTTCCAGCCAGGGTGGTCGCTTGGGAGGGGTGATGATGCGATGCGGCTTGTGCTGTATCTCTTTGGTCTTCGGGAGAGACGAAGCTTTCTGGTTTCAGGAAAACTGTGGTTCTGGGCACGCGATGACCTACTGATGCATTCCAGAAATCCTTGGGTCATGGTCAGGGCTTGTGGGCCCGGGCTACCGAGGGCTGGGCATGCTCCGGGTGACAGTCTGGGCCACAAGCGGCTTTATCGAGGGCCAGCACGTCAGCTAAGCTTTCCTTAAAATCCTCTGCCCACCTTCCCTGTGTCAGGATCCCATTCAAGCGACCATTGCTGGGCGCCACGCCCAGAGTTTCCGATTGAGTACAGCTGTGCTTTTCTTTTTTATTGTTTTCCTTTTTACAGCTGCACCTGTGACCTATGGACGTTCCCAGGCTAGGGACTGAATTGGAGCCTCGCTGCCGGCCTATACCAGAGCCATGGCAACAATGGATCCAAGCCGTATTAACTGCAGTCAGATCCTTAACGCCCTGAGTGAGACCAGGAATTGAACCCACATCCTCACAGACACTCTGTTGGGTTCTTAACCTGCTGAGCCACAAAGGGAACTCATTTTTTTTTCACTCTCCAGCTGTGCATTTTGCACTAGGTCTCAGGTGATGTTGATGCTGCCGGTAACCAAGGAGCACACGCTGAGAACCAGTGGACCAGAGAGACCCTGCGCCTTTCAAAGGCTGAATCCTGGGGATTCCAGCAGTGACGCTGAAGCCACCTATGCCTGTCCTGGCCCAGAAATGTCTCCTCTCTTCAGTGGCCTTAAGGATAGAGGCAGTGAGGTTGCGCAGACCCGGGACCACAGTCTAGGAACGCCAGCTTGATGGATGAGGTGATGCTCAGGCCTGAACGAAGGAAGTCCTACATGCTAGGAGTGAAGAGCTAAGTCCGGAAGACATGCAAGGTTCCACCATCAAGAAAGTCTCAGAGCGAGCTGGCGTCATGATGCAGAGGAAACAAATCTGACTATGAGATTGGGGGTTCAATCCCTGGCCTCGCTCAGAGGGTTAAGGATCCGGTGTTGCAGTGAGCTGTGGTGTAGGTCACAGACTCGGCACGGATCCTACATTGCTGTGGCTGTGGTGTAGGCTGGCAGCTGTAGCTCTGATTCGACCCCTAGCCTGGGAACCTCCATACGCCAAGGGTGTGGCCCTATAAAAGGCAAAAAAAAAAAAAAAAAAAAAGGTCTTAAAGACGAGACCCAATGTGGGATTGTGAGGCTGATGGGTGGGTACCACCCCGAGACTGATCTTCTGGCAGTAGGACCTGATTGTCCACGTGCTTTACACTCGGGTGCAAGGGCAGCAGGAAGGGAAGTGTCCTGTGTTCCCGAGAGAGAAGAGTCACAAGAACAGGATGCACTCAGCTCCCAGTCAGGGCCGGGCAGGGGGGCTCAGAGTCCGGGGAAGCAGAGCCACAAGAAAATAGCCACGTAATGGACACAGGCTTGTTGCCATGGGAAACCTAAAAATAACTTTCGTTAGAGGCTCAGTAAGGCAAGAAATTTAACTTGAGAACCCATCTTGGTGGAAAACATCCGATGGCTTTTGCACATTACGGACCATGAGCGCTCAGGCTCCCCAGCTGATCTAGAGCTGGCCACTGCTTTGTACCTGCTGGTTCTGTCCCAGTCTCAGGAGTGTCACCTTAGTTCATTCCACCTTTTTTTTTGTCTTTTGTCTTTTTAGGGCTGCACTCTCAGCATATGGAGGTTCCCAGGCTAGGGGTTGAATCGGAGCTATAGCCACCGGCCTACACCAGAGCCACAGCAACACCAGATCCGAGCCGTGTCTGCGACCTACACCACAGCTCACAGCAATGCCGGATCCTTAACCCACCGAGCGAGACCAGGGATCGAACCTGCAACTTCACAGTTCCTAGTTGGATTTGTTTCCGCTGAGCCATAAGGGGAACTCCAACCTTCATCCGTTCTGAAATTGCACCGTACTCCCCTGCAATATGATTAGAGCAAGCGAGGTGGCAAAGCCATCAGGAATGGTTAACTGTTTTCCTGTCGAGCACAGCAATGCACTGGCAGGGCCCTGAGCCTCTCTGCAGCTCCTCCATTCATCATCCAGGCTCTCTCTGACATTGCCCGACCAAATGAGCACACACACTGCTTTAAATGAGAAAAGAACAGACCTCGCCTAGCAGTTCTGATCTTTTTTCATTAAGAATATGACCCATTGGCATGGAAATGCTATAAAACTTGGTTGTGATGATGGTTGCACAACTATAAACATAAAATTCACTAATAAAAAAAAAAGCTTATGACCTAGCCTAGGAGTTATTTTTATCATAGCATTTTTCTTCAACAAACTGATCTTCAATTGGTAAATTGTTTTTATTGAAGCGTCTTCATATCATTAGGCCACTACATTTGCTCCAAAATCACTGGCATCCAGCGCAGAGGCGGCTCATCTTTTACTGAGAGCCTCTCATGAAAAGAACACCGGAATCTGGATGCTTGGCGTTCCCTGTTGGTAAGCTCGTTTTAGTTTTGCCTTTCATGTGCTTTCTTTCAAATGCCGTTTTAATTCCCACTGAACACTGGATTGGCTAATGTCAGGTTCAGTAATGGACAGGAAGTGTTCAGATGAGGAAGCACCAAAAGGCAACCGGAAGTGAAAAAAACTCCAGTGTCATGACTGACAGTTAAACATGAGAACAGCCAAGAAAGATTCCCAGCAGTGATAACGGCCTTCGATGTAGACATTATGCTAAAAGGGGCTGAGAACATCATGGAAGAGATGGGAAGTCTGATGATGCTCAGTACTTCTCCTCTGAGGGATTTCTGAAAGCGCTTTTCCTAACTCAGAAAAGGTCCAGGAGGTCCCGTCATAGCTCAGCCGTAAGGAGCCTGACTAGTGTCCACGAGGATGTGGGTTCAATCCCTGGCCTCGCTCAGAGGGTTGTGGATCCAGGGTTGCCGTGAACTGTGCTGGAGGTCGCAGACGAGGCTTGGATCTGGTGTTGTGGCTGTGGTGCAGACTGGCAGCTGCAGCTCCCATTCCGATTTGACCCCTAGCCTGGGAACCTCCATATGTTGCGGGTTCAAGCTTAAAAAAGACCAAAAAAAAAAAAAGTCCAGAAAGTGAAATTCAGTGCATTCACCAGGTTGAGTATTCCCCCGGGGGTCCTTTGGAGAGCATTCTCAGACCAAGCCAATGTGACGGCTGTCACCTTCCCACTGGACAGCTCTGTATCCATTTTCGGCTACGTTTTGATGACAAGATCAAATCTGCACATCCCGCTACAGTGGCTCCAGCACAGATGCTGGTTGGCATTTGCTTTGTTATTTCTTTTCATCCCAGTGCCTTAATTCCATAATGTCTACAGGATTTTTGTGGACAGTAACAAAAACAAAACCCTACAGAGGACAATACTGGAGTTAGCAAAGATATTTTAGTGGTCAAGCTAGTCTCTGCCGGGCACAGACATTTGGGGGCCTGGTCATGGATGTTTCTTTATTAACCTGGAACACTCCTACATGGCTGAACTGACACTCAAAAAATACAGGAGAATCCATTTTAGTGACATAGTCTTTTGCCTAAGGCTTTAGCACAAAGGATGAAGGCAAGGACATCTCTGAATATTTTCACGGGAAGTTAGTCCACTTCATGAAGGAAGAGTGGAGAATGTACGTGACACTCTATTCCATGAGGTCAGAGTCACCCTTTCTGCTGGGAACTTGATCCAGTCTTGGTCTCAAGGAGATCACTGCAAGTGCTTTGCCAGGCTGAGTCCTGCTAATTCTGAGGGAGTCTTTCATAGCATTCTCCTTCCTGCCCCCAGCCTGTACTGCCACTTGCCACACTGCCAAAAGGAATGCCCACAGATTGCTTGGGTCAGTCA
The DNA here is from genome assembly GCF_054392235.1 of Sus scrofa. NCBI lineage: Eukaryota > Metazoa > Chordata > Mammalia > Artiodactyla > Suidae > Sus > Sus scrofa. The sequence continues at coordinate 74,847,437 of NC_139393.1, forward strand.
TGGGAGCACCCATGTGGGGGAGGCAACTTCAGAACAGTGAAAACCACCTCAGAGTCCTGCCTTTTTTTTTTTTTTTTGCTTTTTTAGGGCCATGCCTGCAGCATATGGAGGTTCTCAGGCTAGGGATTGAATCTGAGCTCAGCTGCTGGCTTAAACCCCAGCCACAGCCCAGCAGGATCTGAACAGAGTCTGCAACCTACACCACAGCTCATTGATCCTTAACCCACTGAGCGAGGCCAGGGATTGAACCCGGGTCATTACGGACACCAGTCGGATTCATCACCACTGAGACGCAATGGGAACTCCCTCTGACCCCTGTCAGATACTCTCCCCGCCCTGGGGAGGCCAGGCTGGAGGAGGGGGCAGGACCATCGCAGCGGAGGGCGATGTGAGCATTTGGGGAGAGCTTCATGACCAAGCGGGCATGTGGCACAACTTCTCTCCTGAGCCTCTGCTTGGGGCTGTGACGAGTTGGTTCCCAGTCCTAAAAAGCACCTCTGGTCCCGAGGATGCCACATGGGGACTTAACCTACTGCGGTAGGCGCGTGGGACGTTGCCCCATCACTCACTCCACCCATCCGTCACCCTGCAAGGAGCTTCCCTCTTGGTTTTACCTTTGCGGAAGTAAACGAAGAGCAACCAAATGAGAAAACCAGAGGCTACTCATTCAGAGCTTGCTGTATCCAGGGAGGGAGCCACCTCCACTTGCATCAGCAGAGGCTCAAGTGCAGGCAGGGCAGCGGAGAGCTTCTTAGAGGAGAGATGGGGGGCTCCAGGTGGGCCCTGATTGGAGGCTGCGGGCGTGGGAAGCTGGAGGCGGGCCCACTAGGAGCAGGCCTCCATGTGATTGGCTGGCGGCAGGTCTGGCTTTCTCTGATTGGCTGAAAGTTGGAAGTGAAGACAAGAACTATCCAAGAGGGTAAAGCAAGTCCTAGTTATTTTTGCCCAACTGCTAGAAGGATTAGGTTATTGTTTACCTTCCTGGACTGGTTGCTAGAGACAGTGGTCTGACCTCCTCCATGCCTGACTTATCACAGCCAGCTGGCTTCCTGAGCTGTTCAGAAATATCTTAACGCACCTGTCCCCACGAGGCCCTCCATTTACACGCCCAGCTCGAAAGTAACTTTTTTTGTCTCTTGTCTTTTTAGGGCCGCACTTGCGGCACATGGAGGTTCCCAGGCCAGGGGTCTAATCAGAGCCACAGCAACGCCGGATCCGAGCCGTGTCTGCAGCCTACACCACAGCTCACGGCAACGCCGGATCCTTAACCCACTGAGCGAGGCCAGGGATCGAACCCTCAACCTCTTGGTTCCTACTCGGATTCGTTTCCACTGCGCCACGATGGAAACTCCGAAAGTAACTTTTTTCTTAATCCACCTTTCTTCAGTCCTCACCTCCTTCCAAAACTCCATCTCAGAGTCTGAGGTCTTGGTGGACATTTGCCAAAAGCAAACAGATTAAGGTGTGAGTTGCTCACAGAGCCTTCCTAGGTGATTCTGCTTCTCGAAAGAAGATGCTGGTGAAAACTAAGCACCAACACCTGAGAACCCTGGCCTGTGACTCAGGGCGAGATTCCTGGCAATAAGGGAGGGGAGCATCTTGGGGCAGGCACTTATGCCCTGTGCCAGTGGGAGGGCCTCTTTGCTTTCACTGGCTTGCTAAGTGAGAGGACAGTCCCAGCTGGGCAGACTGCTCAGGGACAAGTGAGCAAGGGGACTGGGGGTAAAGCAATTCATAGGAATCTGACCATCCACCTGGCCCCTCAGGTTGGAGGTGGAATCAAAGAATGAGGTCATCAGCAGCTCTCTCGGGAGACTTAACGAAATTCTGTTACCGTAGATTTTAGGCTCAATATTTGATGCTCACAGAGCAAGTTCTGCCTACAATGCAAGGCCCATAAGTAAAAGAATCAGAGGCTAAAAATCTGGGAGATGGAGTTCCTGTCGTGGCGCAGTGGAAACGAATCCGACTAGGAACCATGAGGTTGAGGGTTTGATCCCTGGCCTCACTCAGTGGGTTAAGAATCTGGTGTTGCCGTGAGCTGTGTTGTAGGTCGCCGACGTGGCTCAGATCTGGCGTTGTTGTGGCTGTGGTGTAGGCTGGCAGCAGTAGCTCCAATCTGACCCCTAGCCTGGGAACCTCCATATGCTGCAGGTGCAACCCTGAAAAGACAATAAATAAATAACAATCTGGGACAGACGCTGCAGAGGGCTGGGCCTGGATCGCCTTTGTCTGGTCAGTAAGAGGATTGGTGTCTCTGCTTGTCCCCGGCATGAAATTCATTCCTGGTGCTGAGCAAAGTATGGGGAACAGAATCGAAAACAAAATCTGATCCTAACCCCGAAAATCTCCCCACGATGGTAGCAGAGGAAGAAAGCACTTTTACTCTCCAACAAGCATTACACCAGAAAGTGGTGAGTGGGGCAGGGACCTGCTGGCGAGCTTGCAGACAGAATGCAGCCCACTCTAGGCGGCTGTGTGATGCCTCGATTATGTTTGCAGATTTCACCACATGGAGTCAGGTGACCATTCAGGCCCCTCTGGGGGACCCGGCCTTATCTCCCCTGAAGCACACTGCAAAGGGTTGGGGCCTGGATGAAACCAGCCTGAGTTATAAGACTGGCAAGTGGCTTCTCTGGCCATTAAAAAGATTTATGCACCTGTGAAAGGGCAGAGAAAAATTCTGCAGGAAAAGGAAAATGTTGGGGAAATCTTTAAATTAATAAAATTAAGCCTCTTATTCTTAATTTTTTGTCTTTTTGCCATTTTAAAGCTGCTCTGTGGCATATGGAGGTTCCCAGGTTAGGGGTCGAATCGGAGCTGTAGCCACCGGCCTACACCAGAGCCACAGCAACGCGGGATCCGAGCTGCGTCTGCAACCTACACCACAGCTCAGGGCAACGCCGGATCCTTAACCCCCTGAGCAAGGCCAGGGATTGAACCCACAACCTCATTGTTCCTAGTCGGATTCATCAACCAGTAAGCCATGATGGGAACTCCTCTAAATATATATTTTTACAAAAGCCACCCCTGTCAGAGCAAGACAACTATTCAATGTCATCCCTTAAATGTGGAATCTAAAAAAATAAATGAATGCATATAACAAAACAAGTAGACTCACATATATAGAGAACAAACCAGTGGTAACCAGTGGGGAGAGAGAAGGGGGAGGGGCAGCATCGGGGAAGGGGATTCAGAGACGGAAGCCACCCTGCAGAACTTTAGCGCAGCAACAAGGATATGTTGCATTCCACAGGGAACTATAGCCACAATTTCCTCATAATTTTAAATGGAGTATAATCTGTAAAAGTATCGAATGCTATGTTGCACACCTGACCCTAATATGATAAATCAATTAACCCCCCCAACACCTGATTCAGGAGTCAGGGGCTCCGGGGTTTAGAGGGACCAGCCTGGCCAGGATGGAAACCAGGGGGGTGGGAGCGGTCTCTGGTTTCCCTTTTCAGAGGAGCTCCTATCTCCCCTCCTGCTCCCAAGCCCAAAGCAAGAGCAGGGGGCTCCGTATTCCCGGCCAGAGACAGGCCCCCGGGCTAAGGGGGGATTTAGGAGGGCTGCTGTCCCCCTTCCTTCCCCCTACGCAGCCTCAACTCCCTCCCGCCCCCACCCTCCTCCAGTTTCACGTTTTTATCTCTGATCCTGACTCACAAGATAAGGTTTCTATAATGGAAAATAAGAGCAAAAACAAGCATCAGGTGATGAGTCAGAGCCATTCGACAAGCAATTTAAGAAGCCCTGCTCCGGAGGCTGACGTTGCGGCTGGCTGGCAGGGACGCGAAAGCCACAGTGAGCAGCCAGACCAGGACAGGCACTGCGCACATGCATTTTCTTCCCTCCAAGCAGCTTCTCTGCAACCCCCTCCTCTGGAAATGCCACCCAGCCTCCCTACTGCTCCCAGGGCTCTGGTGGCCTGGGTGGCCTGCTTTTCTAAAACCCTCTCCAGGAGCCCCAGGTGGGTTTTGAGGAACCTCTCAGAGGTCCAAAAAGATCTCAAATACATCATAAGGTCAATCCCTCTGCCTTTAGAGAGGTCCTGGCCCCTTGTCCTCAGGCAGGTGTTCAATGGTGACACTGTTGCCCTTTCCTGCACCTCCATTTATCCCTTCACTCAGTCATTCCTCTAACAAAAATGGGTTGATGGTCAGCTTCGTGCCGGGCATTGCTCTGAGGGTGTGGACACGGGGCAGATTCTGCCTGTGCGTGTCCCTGGGGAGAGAACAGATTTGCTGAGCTCTGGGGTCAGAGCCCTCCACCCCTCAAAGGTGCTTAGGTGAGAGCCCCCAGGAGTCCCCTAGCACGAGGTCTGAATCCTGCTGTAACTCATCGTCCCGAAAAATGCTCAGTAGGAAGATCAGGAACCCTTTCCCGAAAAATACCTGGTAGGAGATAAGGCTTCAAGGATGCTAAGCCCTGGCTTTTGGCCAAAATCTACGGTTCAGCTGTGCACTCAGAAATACCTTTGGAAGGTCAAAGAGCCAACTTCTTGGTCTTTTCAGGCAGTCTAATGTCACGCACCTAGGTAACCATTAACTCTAATCAGCGCAGTGATGTCAGAAACATCAGGAATGCTGGTGACCGTTCAGCGTGGTCCTCGGATACTTACTTTCGAATATGAGGAAACATCTGGAACCAAGCAGAACCCTATGGGGCCCTGGGGACAGACCCTTCCCCATAGCCTCTGCTTTAGCCTCTCTTCTAAGTTCCTAGACAGTAGTGTCTGATGCACATTTTCTGAGCTGTTTTTATAGATGCTAAAACGGCCACTAAATGCAAGCAGTTAATGCATTTAACTTGATGACCAGGAGCACGGAGCCCGCAAACCTACTGGTGCCAAAGGACTGGTATCATTAACTCCAGCGACTCTGCCCTTTTATCTCACCACCCACCAATCAGAGAACAGTGCACGAACGGATCACGAACCCTAGGACCTCCCTCCCTCACCTTTCCTTTAAAGAGGCTCTCCTGAACTCCAGGTGTCTGAACAGGAAGAGCCCTGAAATTCTTACTCGGCCCCTGCAATAAACGCTGTGCTTTTCGTCACCAAGACCTGATGCCAGTGAGTTAGCTTTACTGTGTGCAGGTGAGTGGATCCAAGGTTGTTCAGTAACACGTCGATGGGCAATAAAGCATCATTCTTAAAGCTCTGAACAGGTCTTGGTTTGCAGGATTGCTTCAGTGATCTTGCATCCTTCCTACGGATCCATCTTTAAAGGCAGGTGTTAAAGAATAGATGCATCTTTGCCTTTGTCACTCGCCGCTGGAGAGGAAGGAAAGCTTAATATCTTGGTGACAACGTTATCAACATCAGTACCTCTCCCTGCAAAGCTAAGCCAAAGAAATCTTGCTTCCCCACTGAGTTCAGTTCAAAGTGAATGACTAATATTGGAAACGTAGTTTCGAGACCACAAGAGAAACTGTTCCAACACTGAAGTGTCAAATTTAAAAAATTAACTTCTAAAATGTTAATATAACATTGTAATCATAATTAATAGTTTTGGGTGATATTTCAGATATATATATATATTTTTTGGTAACCTGTGAGTTTAGTCTTTGATATTCGCCTTTCAACCTCAACTGGGGGTTGATTTTAATACCCAGTCACTCTTACTCAGCCAAAGGAAACATCAGGGCTTCTGTAGTCCCTAAAGAGCCTGTGCAGTTCTAAATGGCTGGTCCATGGGGAAGTCAGGAGGGGGTGGGGGTGGGGGTGAGTAAAGGACAATGAAAGCCAAGGTCAAAGGGTAGCCAAAATAGCTGAAGGAGGTGTGAGCTCCAGAGCTTGTGACAACGTTGGTCCTGCGGCTCACCCAGCACTGATGCCCCCCACACCTCTGTATAGAGGCCAGTGCCCTGTTTGGTATGAGCACTGTGGTCCCTGGACCCCACTCTCAATCTGAGGTCTTTTGCCCAAAGGTCCTCCAGGACTGGGATCTTGCCTTGTCCCCTACGTCTCGAAGGTCCCCAAAGCCACCCTTGAAGCTCTCAGCTCATCCCTGTGGCTCAGCGTCAGGTTCTTTGACAAGATCTCTCCATCTCTCGGGGAGCCTAACCCTGGGACGGCAAGCCCCTTCCTGAGCTGCGGGTTGGGATGGCTAGAATCGGGTGGTTCATTTGGGGCAGGATTTCTAGGATGGGCTGGTTCTGCTCCTGACTTGGTGTGAGCTGAAACCTCGTAACGACGGCAGTTCAATACACAAAGGGGGCTCGCTCAGCGCTTGAAGACAAAAGAATCAGGAATGGAAGAAGTCTTGCAAATAAACAGGTAAAGGAAGAAAAAACATCATAGGTACAGGGATTTTTTTTTAAAAAAGCTCTTGTACCAAGTCCCATCATACCTGGCTTTGAAGTGCTGCTGCTGATACCAGTTATAGGGAGTGACACCCCCACGAGGACACTTAGCAGACAACTGGGGGAGGGTAAGAGAACCCTCTGCCAGCTTCCTGGCACATCTTGATTGACGTACCTAGAACCGTGGAGTGAAGGGTCAAACATTTTTGCCATATAATTCAATGAATTAGAAATCCTTCTATATCTGTCTTTCCAAAGCAGGCTTATTAATATTTGTTTAAACCATCTACACGGATGATGCTGTCTTAAATTTAAAGTTCTTCTGGAAAAGAAAAAAAAAAAACCTCTCAGACATGAGAGAAGTTGCAAGAAGAGGATAATGAACTCTCTATGCCCTTCGCCTGAACGCACTAATTTCAGCCATTTTTACGCATGTTCTTTTTTGTGCTTTCTGGCTCTCAAGCTCTCTCTCCCTCCTCTTCTCCCATAAGAACAAAGACATTCTCTTACCTCGCTGCGGTACAACTGGTCAAAGGCAGGAGAGTTTACAACAAGGCCATCCAATTAGCTGACCAATTCTGTAGGGATATCCTTCAGAGCAATTTTGTTTTCTGCTCCAGGATGTCTGGGATTACACTTTGTACTTCGCTGTCATGACTCTCTGCGTTCCTATGATCAGAACCTGAACCTCAGCCCCGTTATTTCTTGGTCTCCAATGCCTTTGGCATTTTTGAAGAGACCAGGCCATTCGCTCTGTGGAGTGTTCCTCCGTTTCAGCTTTGATTGTTTGCTCGTGATCACATCGGCGTTCCTCTGATTAGACTCGGGTGGTTCATTCTGGCAGGATTTCTACGTCGATGGGATTGGAGCCTTCTCAGAGGGCACGTGATGCTGGTTCTTCCCATTACTGGTGACCGGTCGGTTAAGGAAATGCCCTCCAGCTCCACTGCCAAGTTCCCTGTTTTCCTTTTGAAATTAATAATTTAACTATGGGACTAGGCCTGTGTTAGGGTTCTCCAGAGAAACAAAACCAGTAGGATGTGAGGATGTGTGTGTGTGTCTGTGTGTGTGTATATGTGTACACACACACAGAGTGGGCGGGGGAGAGAGAGAGATTGCTTTTTAAGGAATTGCTTACACAACTGAGGAGGCCGACAAGGCCACGATCTGCAGGGCGGGCTGGAGGCAGAATTTCCGCTTCCTCTGGGAACCTCAGTCTTTTTCGCCTGCCACCTTCTACTGGTTGGATGAGGCCCACCCATATTATGGAGGATAATCTGCTTTACTCCAAGTCCACTGATTTAAATGTTACTGTCATCTAAAAAAAATCTTTATTTAAAATTTTTAAAAGATTTTTATTTTTGGCTGCACCCTTGGCATATAGAAGTTCCAAGGCCAGGGATCAAATCCGAGCCATAGCAGTGACAATGCCAGACCCTTAACCCGCTGAGCTACCAGGGAACTCCTACACAGTGACATTTAGACTGGTGTTTCACCTGTATCTGGCCCAGCCGAGGTGACACATAGAAATAACCATCACACTCCCTAAACTTTCTTTTATATTTTTTTGGCTTTTGAGGGCTGCACCCTGTGGCATATGGAGGTTCCCAGGCTAGGGGGTCAAATCAGAGCTGTAGCCGCTGGCCTATGCTATAGCCACAGCAATGCGGGATCTGAGCTGCGTCTGTGACCTACACCACAGCTCAGGGCAATGCCAGATCCTTAATCCACTGAGTGAGGCCAGGGATCAAACCCGCATCCTCATGGATACTAGCCGGGTTCATTAACCACTGAGCCACGACGGGAACTCCCACACACTCCCTAAACTTTCATCCAGCAGTTTTAACAGCATCCATAATTTTAGCTTTAATAAATCATTATTATGATGGTTCAAAACAGCAATGTTCTATCATTCTTTCTATATTTATTAGCCTTTAAAAAATTAGAAAATTGCAGATAAAGCTGTTTCCCAGAGGCATGCCATAGATGTAACTATTACTTTGATACACACAATTCCAGTTTCATTTAAAATATTTAAATATCTTCATTTGGAACTTATTCTGAGTACACTGTGACAAATGGAGCCAACTCAATTTTTTCCCAGGTAATTACCCATTTCCTAACACCATTTACTGAAAAGTCCATGTTTTTTCCCCAGTGGTTTGATATGCGATCAATATATGTTCTAAATTCCTATATATTTGGCTGCATTTTGATATTTATATTCCCTTCCCTTTGCTTATCTTTTCATGACCCATAGTCTCCTTTAATTATAGAGATTGTATATATCTGTTGGGAGACAGTGGTCTTTTGGTCACTGCATTTTTTGCCCATCTTTTGAGCTGAAGACGCCTTTGTTCTGGGCTAGCTTTCAAGGATATGTGTATAGCAAAGCAGCCCTGGAAGATAGGGGTGGTGTCTCCCGGAAGCAGAGGGCAGGCGTGGTCCCGCCCATTACAAAAGACGTGGGTTTCCTGAGTGCAGGGTCCCTCCCACTTAATGCAACCCGCCTGACACTTGGAATTACCGGCGGGGGGGGGGGGGGGGGGCTCACCTCTTCCACCAGCATCATGAAACTGTCGGGTAGCTTGTTGGCTTGTAAGAAGGGTAAGATCTCCCACTCTTCCCAGTTCTTGGCATTTCCTGTCGGGTAGTCCCAATGCCCTTCTTATTTCGGATTTTCCTGGCATTCTTGCATGGCTCTTTGTTCATGTCTACTTGAGAATCAGTTGATCTAGCTCCCAAAGTCAATCCATCGAACAAAAACTTGGATTTTTACATGGCGTGGTAATTTCAAAGAACCACTGAAGGAGAGTCTACGGCTTCCTTGTAGAAGATTTCCTGTTTCTGTCCTCATGATCCATCTTGTAGTCCAGTTCTTACCAATGTACACTTGAACTGCGGCTCTTTTTGACATTCAAGTCTTGGATTTTGTTTTACACAGGAGGGGAGAAAACCCAGTTTAAGTAGCAAGATGACGAGCATCGTGGCCAAAACCTGGCCTGTCATGGAACAGGGCCTGGGCTCCATCCGTGAAGTGGGTAACACAGCCCCCTGCTCCCTGCCCCTGGGCTGCTGTGAAGAGTAAATGAATCAGTCCCATGGCTCTGGCGTGGTATGAGCTCAATAAATGGTAGCAATTTCCATTCTAATTCTTTCATTTTTGTAACAGTGATCTTCCATCTCATTGGGCCAGAAAAATCCAAGTTCTAATTCTCTTAATATGCCTGAATCTGTTGGTGAGGAAGCTCGGGGAAACTTGTACAATATGGAGGTGAATTATTAGACATCTGTCCCACACAGGTTCATTACTGTGACTGATAAGGTTATGACTGGCTATAAATAAAGTCCTCTCCCTCAAATGTGCCTTTTCATTGAAAAACATTTTACATTTCTCCTGGAGGCCACTACTTCCTCATCTTTACAATTTAACGAGAATGGAAGACTTAGGCAGAAGGGGACAGTGATGGCGGGTTTTGTTCTGTGTCAGAACTATTATCATTCTGAGTCCTCTGCCCTTAGAATAATGTTGAGTTGAGCTGCTGTATAAAATACCTCTGGAAAAACAGACCATGGAGGCAGTTCAGAAATAGGAAACATTTTTTGGAGTTTCCTTGTGGTGCAGTGGGTTAAGGATCTGGTGTTGTCACCACTGTGGCTCTGGTTACTGCTGTGGTACTGGTTTGATCCCTGGCCCAGGAACTTCCACATGCTGCAGGTGCGGCCCCGATTTTTTTTTTTTTTTCTGGACATGTATAACTCTAATAGCTTTTTCCCCCTGAAGGACAAATTAAGGCAAAAAGTGACAACCTTAATGCAAAACTTTTTTCTTTTTTTCTTTTTTTTTTTTGTGCTTTAGTGCTGAACCTGCTGCATATGGAAATTCCCAGGCTAGGTGTTGAATCAGAGCTATAGTCAGTGGCCTAAACCACAGCCACAACAACTCGGGATCTGAGCCGTGTCTGGGACCTACACCACGGCTCACAGCAACAGTGGATCCTTAACCCACTGAGCGAGGCCAGGGATCGAACCCGCATCCTCATGGATACTGGTTGGGTTCATTATCACTGAGCCACACCAGGAACCCCTGAAACTTTATAACAAGTTCAATTATGAAATAAAATAAAAACAAACAAATCCCATAACTGATCAAGGGTACAGGAGTCTTCAGAGTTTTTAATTGCAATTTGGTTGTTTGCTTTGTTCCAAGGCATGTTTTTCAATACGCATGATTTTTCATGGATATCGAAAGTCCTGATGTTTATGCCATAATAAAGTGTCTGAATGATTCTCACAGTAATATGCTAGCCTTTTTTTTTTCCCCCCTAAACCTGAAATACAAGGGGAGTCCTGAATTGTTAGGTCTCTGGGCACTGTAACCTCTTGCAGACGCAGGAACAAAACTCAGGCAAGGCCGGTGTGGGCCATTGGGAGCAGCCAGCTGGTCCACAAACCATCCCTTCCTTCCAAGACCCTAGCAGCTGGGGAAACCAAGAAGCTAGTTCAGATCTGCTGCTTAGGCATCCAGCCTATTGACCATTTCAGAAGGTTCTAGCTAAAACCACATTCCCTGTTTCTAACCAGGCATATTTTCCACAGCCCCTCCAGGTCCATTCTCCACCCACCTCCACACTGTTCCCCGCCCCAGGAGGCGGTGTCTGAGAACTGCACCTCGGCTCCCTCGCTCCAGCTTCTGATCGGTCCAGCCAGTAGGAGGCGGAGGAGAGCGAGGTCAGGGCATCTCTCCTCCAGGCTGCCCTGGATTGGCTGCATCCCTCCTTCAAGGACCCGAGCCTCTTCCACAGCTGAGATGCCTTCTCTGGGTTCCGGTACCCACGCCCTCCCTTTGCCCCACACTGGCAAGGTCTTTACCAGACCCAGGTGCTTAATCATCCCCGCTGCCCACCAGCCTCACCCACACTCTTGCCTGTGGTTCCCACAGACCCTGCTCTGAGAGTGCCATCTGTATTCAGCTGGGGGCCTGAGTGAGTTTCCCAGGGCTGCCGTGACAAAGAACCGCAAGCTGCAGGGTTAAAAAGGCGGAACTTCACCCCCTTATGGTGCTGGAGTCCAGGAGTCCCAAACCATGTGCCAGCTGTGGGCAGGGCCATCTCTCTCCGAAGGCTCTGGGGAGAACCTGTTCTAGGTATTTCTCTTGGCTTGCAGCTGCATCACTCCAGGCTCTGCCTTCCTCATCACATGGCACTGTCCCCTCTGTGTCCCTGTGTCTCTTCTCTTCCTATAAAGACACCATGGTACTGGACTAAGGGCCCATCTACTCCAGGATGACCCATCTTAACTTGATGATGTCTGCAAAGACCCTGTGTCCAAGGAAGGTCATGTTCCCAGGAAACAGGGGTTAGGCTTCAACCTACCTTTTTTTTTTTGGGTGGGGGGATGGGCACAATTCAGGCCACCATGGGGCCTGATGATGTAGTGTCTCCAAGGGTTTTCTCTCCATCCTGTTTCCCATGTCCCCAAATCTTCTCCACAGGTCCTTCCCCCTCCCCCACCTTCTTCAAGTTGCCCCCTACTTCATTCCCCAATCGCTTCAAATGACGTCCCCTGAAAACTCCTCTTTCTGTCCTGGTCCATGGCCACCAGTGAAGCCACTGGGTTTAAGGCTTCACTTCCTTCACCCTGTCCTGGTCTCTGGATGAACCTCCCCACCCAGCCCTGTGTGTAGCGTCATGAGTGCAGATGTGGGGCCACTGCGACGCACACACACCCTGGTCATGTAGGGAAGACTCTGAGTCTGAAATATCAGAGTGAGATGGAGAAAAACGGAAAGAAAATGAAGACTGAAAGAATGGAGTCACTGCTGATGTCGTAGAGCAGCTGGATACAACCAGCCCTGAAGCCTGTCCCACCTTCCAACTTTCAATCACGTAGCCAAAAATGTCACGCTATATAAGTCAGCGTGGCTTGGGGTTTTTGTTACTTGCAGCCAAAGGCAAGTATACCTGTAGGATTTTCCCCTGTTTTTCAGTCTAAGTAGATGGGAAAAAATTAAAAGCAAATCAGAAAACAATTTTCCTGGATGCCAGGTGGCCAGAGCAGAATTTGAGGCTGCCTGGTTCTCAACGTCAGGATATCTATGGGGGTAACGTCTCCTCTCCCGGGACCCCTGGGTTTTCAGACCCATCAGGTCTGGCCTGAGTGGATGCCACAAACTGGCTTACTGGTTGAGGTCTGACGGAAGCAGAGTCAGGGCGGGGGGTGAGCTAGCCTCTGCAGGACCCGGCAGGCTGTTTCGGGTTTGGAAAGAATAGGTCAGCAAACTAGGCCTGGGAGAGGACAGCTCTTCCAGGCATCTTGAACAAGATGATGGAAAGAGGAGAGACAGAAGGGCTGTTTAATCAGAAGGCTGCAATTAGGACTTCCAGATAGAGACGAGACCCGAATACAAATATTAAATCTACCTCCTCCTGAAAGGCACTAAATGACAGTCAGGATGGTGAAGTATTTTTTAAATGGATCAACCCACGAGAATTGGCGGGAAGACAATAGAGACAATTTTGGAAGCTGAAAAGCAGACAGATGATTGGTAAGTGACTTAGCTGATCCAAAGGACTGGATCCAAAACCAGTGGTGAGGAAGCTATAAAATAACTCATATTGCACACACACACACACACACACACACACACACACACGCACACATACACACACACACGCTCATCTCAGGAATCAGCACACCAGCACCCAAAGGCGAAGGTTTGAAGGTAGGGCAGCAAGTGGATTCTGTCCTTAGGCTCCCCCCAGTTCCTGCACAGCTGGGTACGTCTGCCCACCACCTCCCTGGTCCTTTAGTCTCTGGAGAAGGTAAAAACGAGGGTTCAGGGCTTGGGGACAGCTGACACACACACATGATGAAAGCGAAGGCTGACACACTGAATGCCAAATTCCTCCTCCCCCCATTCAGAGCTCAGGATGCTCATGTTTTCACCCTCCAGCCTGGATTAGCTAAAAAAGAGGAAAAAAAAAATCTAAAAATGCCGTCTTCCAGGTTTCTGCAATAAAATGGCTCATTCAGATTTCCCTAGAGTGCAGACCATGGGTCTATGCACAGAACTTCCAAGTAGCTTTTCAGATGCTTCTAAAATATGAGCAGACATGAGATATTTGGGGAAAAGCAATTTGGAGGGACCAGATATTAAATAGCTGAAGAATGCTTCAAACTACTCATGGGCATAGTCTAAACGCCAGAAGAGAAGTCACTGTCATTGCAAAATACAAGCTGGATACTGTCAAAAGTAACAATTCGAATTTTTTTGTTTTTTTTGTTTTTGTCTTTTTGCCTTTTCTTGAGCTACTCCCATGGCATATGGAGGTTCCCAGGCTAGGGGTCTAATCAGAGCTATAGCCACCGGCCTACACCAGAGCCACAGCAACTCAGGATCCGAGCCGCATCTGCAACCTACACCACAGCTCACGGCGACACCGGATCCCCAACCCACTGGGCAAGGCCAGGTATCAAACCTGCAACCGCATGGTTCCTAGTCAGATTCGTTAACCACTGCACCACCACAGGAACTCCACAATTCGGATAATTAAAAGGACTCTTTGGATTAAAGCTGGTAGGAATGAAGAAAAATAGATCAGGGAATGTGTAAAATAAGTTGAGGATTTCTCAGAAGCAAAACAAAAAGGAAAAAAAGTAGGAGAGAAAGGATAAAGTTAGAGACTGGTTGAGAAGGTGTAGCCTCTAATGAACAGGCAGAGGAAATGGAGGGGAGAAAATTAAAATAAATTTCATGACAGTGACCCAGGATCCAAGGACATGAGTTCCCAGGCTGAAAGGGCCCACTGAGTGCCCAGAATAATGGGCAAAGAGGGAGCCACACCAATATCATCACCATGAAATTCCAAATCACTAGGATCCAAGAGATGATTCCACAAGCTTCGAGTGAGAAAAGCGTTTTCATACAACACACCACTAACCAGAATGGCTTGGGCTTTTCAATAGTGACACTGAAAGCTCAAAGACCATGGCGGGATGCTTTCAAGGTTTCCAGGGATAAATGGCATCCAGCTAGAAGGCTATACTCAGCTAAATGTCAATCAAATGGGAGAGCAGAATAGAAACATCTTCAGACATGCAAGACCCTAGAAAAAGGTGACCTCCTACATTTCATTTCTCCACAAGCTACTACAGAAAAGTGCCCCCACCCAATAAAGGGAATGAATCAAGAAAGACGATGGCGGAGTTCCCGTCGTGGCTCGGTGGTTAACGAATCCAACTAGGAACCATGAGGTTTCGGGTTCGATCCCTGGCCTTGCTCAGTGGGTTAAGGATCCGGCGTTGCCGTGAGCTGTGGTGTAGGTCGCAGACGCGGCTTGGATCCCGAGTTGCTGTGGCTCTGGTGTAGGCCGGTGGCTACAGCTCCGATTGACCCCTAGCCTGGGAACCTCCATATGCCGCGGGAGCAGGCCAAGAAATGGCAAAAAGACAAAAAACAAAAACAAAAGAAAGACGATGGCATGAGATACACAGTATAGGAGGTGACCAAGCAGAGAGGTGAAGGTGACCCCAAGACAGCTTTAAAAGGATCTTTCTGGCCTCCACATTGGGGTCCTTCAGAAGGTTCTAGAGGAAACCTCTTTAAGATGATGAAACTGATAGAACGTTTTGAGAAGTTGACCCTCTTGAGAGCAGATTTACTAAACCAAGGCAGGTTTGGAGTTCGAATTTGTCAAGATGTGTAGAAAAGTAGGCAAATTTAAAAAAGAAGAACTCCAGGGAAACCGAACTATGGTATTGTACAGAGAAGGAAAAATTAATCTTAGCGCACTACGTAGCTTATGCGAAAATAGCACTTATATGAGCAGAACAATGTAGCCGTGAATATTAATCTAACTAAAGTCCCTAGAAAGCTGGGAGGGTGGGGCCGACCCCATACAGGTGTACCTCTGCAGCTGGCATGAGTGGCGCAGTGGGTGTAAAGAAGAGCTAAACCCTCATCCTCTATAGCGGGACGTTAATAAAGTAGAAAACTGAGAAACCAGCAAGTAGCTCCATCAGCACATGCTTGTTGGAGGTAAAGCATCAGACTGTTTGAAACTGTTCAGAGTGGTACCTTGAAGGGAGTAGGAACTGGCCAGGGCAGGAAAAATGGCAGGTGGCTATTTTTCAAAGTAAGTCTTTTTTTTTTTTTTTTTTTTTGGCTGTGCCTGTGGCATGTGGAAGTTCCTGGGCCAGGGATCAAACCTGAGCCACAGACGTGACAATGCCACTAGGCCACCAGGGAACTCCAATTTTTTTTTTTTTTTTTTTTTTTTTGGACAGAGGCATGCAGCAGCTTGATGTGGGAATCTCAGTTCCCAGACCAGGGACTGAACCTGAGCCACAGCAGTGAAAGCATCAATTCCTAGCCACTAGACCACCAGGGAACTCCCCAAAACAAGAGATCCTTGCCTTTTTAGACTTTTATGTGCTAGCCACAGCAACGCCAGATCCAAGCTGCATCTGCAACCTACACTGCAGCTCACGGCAACGCTGGACCTTTAACCCACTGAGCAAGGCCAGGGATCGGAGGAGCAGGGTCAGGAAGGGGGAGGGTCCAGAACAGAGGCTGGCGGGGTTCCACAGAATCCTTGGAGGGCGTTCCAGCAAACGGAGAGAATGTTCCAGCCTGCTGATAATCTTCCCAGGGCAGACACGGGGACCCCGACTCAGGCCATGGGAATCCCATCATACTTAGATTTGCAATACAATGGGGGTCCAGGCGGGGCATCTGTTTGTAATATTCAGAGTTCCTCTGTGTGGACTCGCTGACCCAGAAAAGGCCCAGTGGCCTTGGCGTGTCCACCTTGCTTGAGAAAATTATCTAAAAATTACACATGCCTGTGCCAGGGCTTCGAGGCGCCACTGAGGATGCTCCTTGAGAAACTCCTGACACATCTTTTGCCCCAAACTCGACACATGCTTGCTCAATAAAATTAGCATTCGCATTCCACAGATGCCTTGAGCAGATCAGAGAAATCCAAACCTCGTGGTGAAGTTCACATCTAAACACACCTGACAAACTTACGGACACAGAGACAGGCCCACATTTTAGCTACATCGACCTACTTATTATGCGGGTCTTCAGAGCTTTGAGTGACTCACGATGCTTTAGAAAGTGCGAAGTGCATTTTCCCCAGTAAAGATTCATTCTGGGAGTTCCCTTCAGTAACAAACCTAATATCCATGAGGATGCAGGTTCGATTCCTGGCCTTGCTCAGTGGGTCAAAGATACAGTAGGTCAAAGATACAGCATCGCCGTGAGCTGTGGTGTAGGTCGAAGATGCAGCTCAGATCTGGCATTGCTGTGGCTGTGGTGTAGGCTGGCAGCTGTAGCTCTGATTCGACCCCTAGCCTGGGAACCTCCATATGTCACAGGTGCAGCCCTAAAAAGGCAGAAAGAAAGACAGACAAAAAGAAAGATTCATTCTGGTTGATAGTAGATTAAGAATTCCAACTTCAAGTTCATAGTTTTCAATAGTTCTCAAGACCCCATCACCTGGGAGCTCCTGTCATGGCTTAGTGGTTAACGAACCTGACTAGTATCCACGAGGGGTTCAATTCCTGGCCTTGCTCAGTGGGTTAGGGATCCAGCATTGCTGTGAACTGTGGTGTAGGTCAAAGATGCAGCTCGGATCCCATGTTGCTGTGGCTGTGGTGTAGGCCAAGAGCTGTGTCTCTGATTCGACCCCTAGCCTGGGAACCTCCATATGCCACGGGTGTGGCTCTAAAAAAATAAAAAAAAAAAAAAATCCAATCAGGAACTGAAAAAAGTTGAAGAAAAAAACAAACAAAACAAAACAAAACAAAAAAAACCCTCACCACCCATGCTTCCATGCACTTATTAGATCCAAAGTTGTTCCTGAAAGGCCCGCTCTAACACGAATCATGGTGTCTGCCCCGTGTTTTTACCATTTCTGTGTGCTCTCGCATGATGTCAAATGCTGTGGTTTCAACTTTGGTTGCTAATAATCCCTGGAGCATGTAGAAAAAAACAGATGCCCAGGCCGCAAGCCCAGAGCTCTGATTCCACGGCCTGCGGAGGCCCAGGCACTCATTAGAGCCCCCTGGGCGATTTTAAGGAGCAGCCCGTGTTGAGAACCACTGTCCCAGCTTCCCAGTGAGCAGGGAAGGACCCAAGGCCCTCCAAGGTCAGCCTGAGTCACCTCTCCCTTGGCCCTTGCTCACCACACTCCAGACACAGGAGCCTCTTTTCTGTTCTCAGACACACCAACCATATTCCCATCTCAGGCATCCGCCCTGGGTCAGACCCCTTCCAGAATGTTCTTCCCCTGTCTTGCTCCCTTACTCCATTCAGGTCTCCGCTCAAATGTCATCTCTTCCGAAGGCCCTCCTTGGCCACCTCAGCTGAAATACCAGCCATCACCCTTTAGTCTGTTTATTTTTGCTTCACAGCACTTATCAACACCTGACATTATTATCTATTTATTAGTTTATCTGGCCTATATCAGTACCTGAAAAGCAGTAGATGCTTAATGAATATTTATTGCACAAACAAATAAATGGATGAGGATAATGTTGAGTCATGCATACTCTGGCTTGTAGGAAGTACTCGATAAACCTGTATTTTTTCCCCAACTCATCCAAAGCCAGTGTTTCCACCGGCCGCCTGGGGCCAACCTGAGGAACAGCGACCCCTGCTGGAATCTGTATCTGAGTCCCAGGAATAAAAGAGGTCCACTCTGCCAGTCCCAAGAATAAGATTTCTAGAAATATAAACACACAGTATATGCCCAGGCTTTCTGATGCGCATTCACAAAAAATTCCTAGTAGGATATTTCTCAGTCTTTTGTTAACTCGTTTCCCCCCAAGGATGTTCTCTTCTGCCATCTTGTGGCCGAACTGGGGAACTGCCAGGCCAGCCGTTGTGATGACCTTGCTTCATCAGAGCTGGGCCTGCCCAGAGCCACTAAACAAAACACCTGCTGGCATTCGCCCAGGGCCCCCGCCCTGCCCAGCTCCTCAGGCTTGTTTTTTGGGTTTTTTTTAAGAAGCAGGAAGTAACTGAGGTGACTGCCTTGACTGGTGGTGGCTTCTGCTGTGGGACAGTGGAGAGAGAAGGGCCTGGGGGCCACCCCCCAGACCCCAGATTCCCAGCCTGATTTGCCCTCCCATCCTGACACATCCCTAGGTAAACCCATCACAGCTGGACCCGGACGATCTGGTCTGGGTACTCAGTAAATGCTGGTCAACTCCACACTCATGGGTCATCTATTTTGTACCCTTGGTATGTTAAACTGTAATAATAGCCCAGAGGAGGTGCTTACTAAGTAGCTTGACTGGAACAATGGCTGCTGGCATTTACAGAGCCCTTACTGCGTGCCAAGCACTGCTGGAGGCCCAAGCACTTCACATACACTGTCTCACGAATTAGGCTGATCAGCTCGTCCCAGCTTTTGCCCCTGAAACTCCCTGAGACCCTGACAAAAAGGGACAGTTGGACCCAGTACTCATCAGCTCAGGCTGCCTCAACAAAAGGCCACGGCCTGGGGCTTAACCAACAGGCATTTGTTTTCTCACAGTTCTGGAGACTGGAGGTCCAAGAGGAAGATGCCATCAGGGTTGGTTTCCGGTGAGGCCTCTCTTCCCGGCTTGCAGACGGCTGCCTGGCCAAGGGGGTGGGGGGTAAGGAGAGAGGGAGGGTGGGGGGGAGAGAGGGAGGGGGAGGGGAGGAGAGGGAGGGGGAGAGAGGGGAGAGAGGGGGAAGGGAAGGGAGAAAGGGGGAAGGGAGCGATCTCACTTCTGGATCCTTTAACCCACTGTCTGGGGCTGGGGATTGAACCTGCATCCTGGTGCTGCAGCGACGCCACCATAACGAGAACTCCTCTGGATCTCACTTCTTCTAAGGCCACTGATCCTGCCCGAGGGCGCCCGCCCACCTGGGCTGCCTGCTGCAGGCCCTTAGCACTTATTGGACACACGTGGGTGGTGACGCTTCCTCGCTGAGTGGAACATGTTGAGAATTCTTCCCAGGCGTGCAGACCAAACCAAGGAGCATGTAAGGCGAACACACCTCACTGGAGGTTAGTCTCGTGGAGCGTGAAATCTGCTGAACAGCAGGGGGCAGCTGTGACTGTCCTCTCTGGCCAAAGGGACAGCTGAGGGCAGGGCCTGGCACTTTTTCTTGGCAATTGCAAAGCTGGGGACACCTGCAAAACCGAGCTCTGTGAGAGCTGCCTCCTGACTCGCTCCTCCCTGAGCCACATGTGAAACATGAAGTGTTACAGGAAACACTTTTTTCTTCTTTTTACGGCCACACCTGTTGCATGTGGAGGTTCCCAGGCTAGAAGTCGAATTGGAGCTACAGCTGCCAGCCTACACCACAGCCACAGCAACATGGGATCCAAGCCGCGTCTGCGACCTACACCACAGTTCACAGCAACGCCGGATCCTTAACCCACTGAGCGAGGCTAGGGATTGAACCTGCATCCTCATGGATGCGGTGTGAATTTTTAACCCACTGAGCCGCAGTGGGAACTTCCTTGATCCAGTGCTCAGGGCAGTACAGTCCCCAGCCACAAAGCCCACTGTCTGGACCAATCCTCAGATCCCCACACAAGTAAAAGTTCTTAGGGCCCCACACCGGCCTCCAGAACATTCAGCCTTAAGAAATGCATGGCTCTCTGTTTCAAGGGCAGCAGGACAGCAACCTGCCAGATCCCACTTCTGTTCCTTTTGAGTCTTTAAACACATCTATGGGAGCCCCCAAGTCTCATTAGAACAAGCCAGATAGATATTCCACCAAATAAGAGCCCTGGAGGAGTTCCCGCTGTGGTGTAATGGGATTGGTGGTGTCTTGGGAGCACTAGGCACAGGTTTGATCCCTGGCCTGGCACAGTGGGTTAAGGATCCGGCATTGCTGCAGCTGTGGCTTAGGTCGTGACTGTGGCTTGGATCTGATTCCTGGCCTGGGACCTCTATATGCCACTGGGTAGCCAAAAATGGAAAAAAACAAAAACAACCCCCAACAAAAACAAACAAACAAAACCCACCAGAACCACCACCACCACCAAAACACCATGAAAAAACAAAAGTCATGTGGTCAGGCTCAGTGGCTGGAGGCGGGCTGTGTCCTGACTGATAAGCCTCGGGCCCCAGGTGGCCCAGGCTCTCTCCTGTTTATTGCCTTTGATCAGGTCTGAGACGGAGGCCTCAGGACGGGGGTTGGGGAGTTCCTGGTTAAGGAGGATCATGTTTCAGTTTTGCAAGCTGAGAAAATTCTGGATCTGGATGGCGGTGATGGTTGCACAGCACTGTGGAAGTTTTTGTTTTGTTTTGTTTTTTGTTTTTTCTATTTTAGGGCCGCACCCGAGGCATATGGAGGTTCCCAGGCTAGGGGTCGAGTTGGAACTACAGCTGCTGGCTTAGGTCACAGACACAGCAGTGCAGGATCCAAGCCGAGTCTGTGACCTACACCGCAGCTCACGGCAACGCTGGATCCTTAACCCACTGAGTGAGGCTAGGGATCGAACCTGCGTCCTCGTGGATTCTAGTTGGGTTCATTAACTGCTGAGCCACAAAGGGAACTCCAGCACTGTGGACATTCTTAATGTCCTGAACTATGTAAACTTAAAAATGACACAGTGGTGTTGTGGTACATATATACAATGGAATATTACTCAGCCACAAAAAAGATTGAAATAATGCCATTTATGGCAACATGGATGGACCCAGAAACTATCGAGCTGAGTAAAGTTAGACAGTGAAAGACAAACATCATATGATATCACTTGTATGTGGTATCTGAATAAAAAGATACAAATGAACTTATTTGCAACACAGAAACAGACTTACAGACTTGGAAAAACTTATGGTTGCCAAAGAGGACAGGTTTGGGGGGGAACGGATGGATGGGGCTTGGGTCTGGCATATGCACAGTGAGGTCTATGGAATGACTGGCCAGTAGGGACCTGCTGTAGAGCACAGGGAGCCCCCCCCGCCAATATTCTGTGATCGTCTATGTGGGAAAAGAATCTGAAAGAGAAAGGATGTGTGTATGTGTGTGTGAGTCACTTTGCAGTACAGCAGAATGATCACAACTTTGTAAATCAACTGGACTTCAAAAAAATTTTAAAAAAGATTTAAAGAGAAAAAAATGGCTCAGTGGTGAACTTTTTTTTTTTTTTTTTTTGTCTTTTTGCCTTTTCTAGGGCCAATCCCACGGCATATGGAGGTTCCCAGGTTAGGGGTCCAATCGGAGCTGTAGCCGCCGGCCTACGCCAGAGCCACAGCAACGCAGGATCCGAGCCGCGTCTGCAACCTACACCACAGCTCACGGCAACGTCAGATCCTTAACCCACTGAGCAAGGCCAGGGATTGAACCCGCAACCTCATGGTTCCTAGTCGGAGTCGTTAACCACTGTGTCACGATGGGAACTCCAACGGTGAACTTTTTAATACGAATTTTACTACAATTGAAAAGAAAATTTTTAGGGCCCCACACTGGCCTCCAGAACACTCACCCTGCCCATTCTCTGTGATCCTTGCTGTTACCTGCTGTTCCCTCCAGCCTGGACAATGGCCACTCCTCCTTTGCAGTCCGGCCCCTACCCCCCACGCCCGCTGCCCCTCCTGTGAGCCACTGGTCCCTGTGGTGAGCTTCGGAGCTGATCCCTGGGGACCTGGGAGGAGCCAGCGCCGGGACGCCACTAGCAATGGGGCGTGCAAAACTCAGACCCCCGGGTGAGGGGGTTCCAGTGTTTCCAGAACATCACAAGGTCTTTACAAGAGCCCCTGGCTCCCCCAAGATGGTTCTTGTGTTTAATCTTTTCTATTTAATCCTTTGCGATCAGAGCTTAGCAGCCTGTCCTCACTACACAAAGTCCCTTGTCCATCGCAGCCAGCCCTGGGGGGTCCCCCCCAGGGAACTGTGTTTCTCTGAGCTCCCCCACCCCCACCCTGCACCTCCTTTGTCCTTGGCCATCAGAGGTCTGCACTTTACTACACGAAAGGAGACAGTATCGCCCAGTGAGTAAGAGACAGGTGTCTCCCCTGCTCAGACATGCTTGGGTTCACATCCTGGCTCAACCAACTGCTGGGTACAAGGCCTTAGGCAAGTTACTTA
The DNA here is from genome assembly GCF_054392235.1 of Sus scrofa. Taxonomy (NCBI): domain Eukaryota; kingdom Metazoa; phylum Chordata; class Mammalia; order Artiodactyla; family Suidae; genus Sus; species Sus scrofa. Next base: position 74,869,833 of record NC_139393.1, read on the forward strand.
GGCTGGTTATTCCTCAGTCTTCTTATCTCTAAAATGGGGTAATACGACTTTCTTTAGTGTCATTATAAGGATTAAATTCAGTTCATCGATGCTGTCCATTGAACACTGGCGATGAGAGGCAGGTCTGTGTGGCGGCTGGTCGCTGGGCTATGGAGCCAGACTGTGAACGTGACCTTGAGCAGATTACTGGGTTTCTCTGTGCCTGTTTTCTCCTCTCCGAAATGGGAATTACAACAGTAATTTACATTACTGAGCTGTTGCAAGGCCTACATGCTTGTCACCTTCACACAGTAAAGCGTGTCGCATGCAGTCTGCCCATAGTCAGTGTCCAATAAGTGTTAACTCTTGCCATTGAAAAAATGAGGCTGCAAAAAAAATTCCAGAATGCATGACGAAATCTGTGGCTAAAACGGCCAACAAAAATCAAATGTTTCATAAAGACTAAAAGAGACTGGAAAATAAATATCTTAGTATCTTGAAGAAAAATGACATTTTCATTTTTCAAAATGAAAAAAAAATTATGGAGAAAGTGGAAACATAACAAGAATAAACTCCCTATGGGCATTATAACCAATTTGCAAAATACTCTGGCTTTTAGGTAAGAGCAATGAAACCTATCTTTCACTGCTATTTCCAGTGAAAGTGTTTCCATGGCAGGGACTCTCCCCCACCCAGGTAGAATCGTGGCTCAACACTCAGCCAGTGTTCAAGTCAGTGAATTACTTTGGTTAAACACTGGTCAGCCTGGAATTAGAGAAAGGCGCAGAGCACGAAAGACGAGGGCCAAGGGAAGGGCAGGAGACCGGAGGCTGTGGGTCTGGCCCCGTGGGCCCCCCTCCCCTGCTCCCACCCATGACACTCGCCATTGAACACCCATGATGGCGCCCGGCGGTCTTGATCCCGTTGGGAAGAAATGGTCAAATAACAGCTAGAAGGAGGATTACTCTGGAAACAGCCCTGAGGAGCAAAGTGCTCTGGTTCCTCTGCTCCCCCTTATCCTTTCAAGGTCAGTGGAGATCACCTCCCCTTATCCTTTCAAGGTCAGTGGAGATCACCCCCCCCCTTATCCTTTCAAGGTCAGTGGAGATCACCCCCCCCTTATCCTTTCAAGGTCAGTGGAGATCACCCCCCCTTATCCTTTCAAAGTCAGTGGAGATCACCTCCCCTTATCCTTTCAAGGTCAGTGGAGATCACCCCCCCTTATCCTTTCAAAGTCAGTGGAGATCACCTCCCCTTATCCTTTCAAGGTCAGTGGAGATCACCCCCCCCTTATCCTTTCAAGGTCAATGGAGATCATGTAGGCATTGTTGCTGTCCAACTGCAAGGCGTGCTTGGTCACAGTCAGCCGAGGGGCAGCTCTTCATTCACTATTTGGAAGCCTGGTGTGTGCCAGGCCCCCTCCAGCAAGGATCTTTTTTTCTCCTTTTTGGGCCACCCCGCAGCATACGGCGTTCCTGGGTCAGGGGTCAGATCCAAACCGTAGTTGTGACCTACACCGCAGCTGCTGCAATGCCGGATCCTTAACCCACGGCACCCGGCCGTGGATCGAACCTGCATCCCAGCGCTCCCAAGGTGCTGCCAATCCCGTTGAGCCACAGCGGGGACTCCTCTAACAAGGATTTTAAAGAGCTCAGTCTGTCACGTGTTGTCTTGTTTCGTAGGAGAGGAAAACGAGATCTGGAAGGGAAGCAGCTGCCCCGTGTGACCCGGCGGCTGAAGAAGCGTGAGGACCCGAGTACCTCTTGAGGGTTTAGGATGCGTTCTCTGTGGGTCATGGACGAGGGTGGGGAAAGGAGGCTGAGTGCCCACCAGAGGCCCCCTGCGGAGGTTAGAGGGGAGGAACCCTCAGAGGCGAACCCACGCATAGCCCCTCCTTGCGAGTCTGTAGCTCTAGACTTTGTCCACGAGGCTCATTCCAATCACTGGGGAATGTTCAGAGCTTGGCCTTTTCCGTCTCGCCTCATAATCCAAGAGATTTAAAATGATTAACACAGGCCTATCATTCCGGATTGAATGGAGAACAAGATACACGCAGAGAGCTTCCAGTTCCAGGCAAAGCAGGACGGTCACAGGACACCGAGGGTGTGGGACCAGGGTGCAGGGGAGGGACACAGGCCGACGGGGGACGCTGCCTGGATCTGAAGGCCAAGGGGGCTTCGCCAGGAGGAGTGGGTGGGCGCGGCGTGGGCAGGGAATGAGTCTTAGGACCTGATTTTTCTTTTGCCTTTGACCTAGAAGCAGCTCGATGCTGGTGGATCAGAATGAGCAGGGAGAAAGGCGACAGAGCCAGAGAAGAAAGAGCCTCCGGGGTGGAGGAAGAAGGATGTGATGAGAAGGGCAGGTCCTTAGAGAGCTCGGATGATCCCGCCTGCGTTGCTCATTCCGGACTTTGCGTCTCCCTGCTTCTGTCTGTCTCCATGGTGCGACGAGGAGCTCGTGCGTCAAGCATCTTAGAGCGCCAAGCACCTAACGGGAATGGGTTCCCACCTTCAGAGATGGGCACCAGCCTGTGAACTGCCGCTTGTCCGCAGCCGGGCCAAAGCAGACTGGCTCTGGGATGACACCTGGGAGCAGTTAATCATGAACATTCACAGGATGAACCAGGCAGGAAGGGTTGACGATATTGCAGAACAATTTTTATTCAAGTAGAAACATGCGCACGAGTATCGGCAAACACTTTGGATGGTCCACACACACACACACACACACACACACACACACACCGAGGAAGCTCCTGAGATAAAAGATGCAGGTGGATGCATCGTTCCTGAGAAAAGTAGCCTCGCTGGTTCCTCTTCCTGAAATCTGCTATATGTGGGCACTGCCTTGCCCACGCTTTTATCAACTTCTGATGAGATTTCAAGGAGTGGGCACAGCCTTTATAATCAGGAAACATGTTAGGAATTTTTTTTTTTTTTTGTCTTTTTAGGGCTGCACCCACGGCATATGGAAGTTCCCAGGCTAGGGGTCTAATTGGAGCTGTAGCTGCTGGCCTACACCACAGCCACAACAATGCCAGATCTGAGCTGTGTCTGCGACCCACACCACAGCTCATGGCAACACCAGATCCTTAACCCACTGAGCAGGGCCAGGGATCAAACCCGCAACCTCCTGGTTCCTAGTCGGATTCGTTTCCTCTGCGCCACAACGGGAACTCCCAGGAATTTCTTACTCTGCCTCAAAATACACACTCTTCAGAACAAGAATTTATTTCATACCATTGAAACACCAAAAACCATGACTTGCCTTCTTTACTCGGCTGGTTTTTTGAGTGACACATAATTTAAAAAGAGGGAGGATCTGGAAAAAACAAAACTCAAACAGAAGGTAAAGTTATCAGGGAAGAGGGCAGTCTCATCAATTTCCACTGCAAACCCCATACGCTCACATTTCATCTTGGCTCCTGTCTTGTTTAACACCGTTTCCATAGAATGTCTGAATGCAAACAATACACAACTTTGCCACCATTTCAAAAACTTAAGTTAATCGCAAATGACTTGATTTGTGTGGTAGGAAAGGAGTAACATGCAGGGTATGGACCCAGTGTTGTGTGTGTGTGTGTGCACATATGTGTGTGTACTTTTAAAGACGTCTCTAAAAAAGAAAAGGAACAGCAGGACATGTTTTAGAGTTTTAGGTTCATGGCTGGCTGCTTAGAAAAGAGCTTTCTTGGTTTGGTTCACTGTCCTCAAGTCGTTCCCATCAGGGGCCACCCAGCAGAGGGTCCTGTCACCAGGGGACAGGAGGCCCGGGCACATTCTGGGCCCACGCCATCCTCCACGTGCTTCTTGATGGTCACATCTGCGTCTGTACGTCGGTGTCCAGCTTGGGGTACAGGCTATCCTTTCCCAGGTACTTTTTCTTTTCGTCCATATCAAACTGAGCTTCAACCTCTGCTGGGTTGATGTACGTGTAGAATCGAGCCATGATGGCAAATATTATGCAGACGGCGAGGAGCAACCCCGCAAACAGAACGTACTCGGCCCACTTGGAAGGAATTGGAGCAAGAAAGAAAGAAACACAGTGCAGGTTATGGAAATGTCTGTCTCTCAGGTCCATCTCCCTGCTACATCCAGAGGGGAGGTGCTTGGGAATTAAGCTGTTGGGGAAAATTGGTAGGTTGCTGCCACGATATAGATTGGCTAGGGTTTTTTTGGGGGGGCGTCAGGGGGTGTGCTCCTGGCATGCAGAAGTTTCCAGGCCAAGGATTGAACCCGAGCCACAGGAGTGACAATGCTGAATCCTTAATGGCTAGGTCTCCAGGGAACTCCTGTCCAGCTTTTCTTTTTTTTTCCCCCATTTTTTAACGTTTTATTGAAGCATAGTTGATTTACAACGTTGTGATAATTTCTTGGTCCAGCTTTTCTTGAACGTCCAGGTATAACGTTAACATTTTCCTAACATCTCTGGTGTGCAGACACCCAGGACTTGGGGAAGAGGAGAGAAACTTTCTGAAAACCAGTCTTAAGGCACAGAGCTGGCCCCTGGAAGGACAGGGGACCCCAGAACACCAGGCAGTGCTCTCGAGGCAAAAAGAATGTGCTGAAATGTTCTCAGCCCCCCGTGGTATCCTCTGGCAACGCCGTGCGGTCATGGCCATGCAGGATTAGCACGGGCTCTGGTGGGACCCGGTGGGGGCAGTGACGAATCTGACGGGGCGAGGGACCGCCCCCTCATGAGGCGGAGATGCTGAGCACCAGAGGGGAGCGTTTCAGTACCGGAAAAGCTCTCATTTTATTATACAATGACAACCTACAGGATGGCTTTAACTTCAGGGATATGAAACTTTCCAGATCACATGCCTGGTTTGGGGCCATTAAGCTGCATTCGCTGAAGCTAGGGAGGATCTTTCTTTATTATTATTATTATTATTTACTTATTTTGATTTTTTACAGCTGCACCTGCAGCCTATGGAAGTTCCTGGGCCAGGGGTTACAGTGGAGCTGCAGCTGCCAGCTGACACCACAGCCACAGCAACGCTGGATCTGAGCTGCATCTGTGACCTATGTCACAGCTCGTGGTAATGCTGGATCCTTAACCCACTGAGCGAGGCCAGGGCTCGAACCCGCAGCCTCCCAGATACTCTGTCGGGTGTTTAACCCGCTGAGTCACAATGAGAACGCCAAGATCTTTACTGGGAGAGGAAACCACCGTAGGGTGTACGTCTGGTGACCCATCTGGTGACACCTGGCTATTTTCCAGCTGTCTAACACCAGGCAGAAATCAGAAGGATCAGCACACACTTGGCCATAGGACTATTTGGCATCGCCCTGTCTGGCTGGCTTGGCAGTTGTACTCAGCCGTTGGCCAAGAGGCCCATGTGTATATGCGTGGCTGGGGCGGGGGGCAGAGGGTTGTCAAGATAACCATTCACAGCTAAGACAGACGTTCACGCAACCTCTTTTCCAGCCCCTACCTGTTCACTGAACTGGCCTGCTCCTGCCACGATAAGCACGATGATGTTGCCAACAGCCACGGTCAACAGCCATCCTGCTTGAAGCACCGACTTCATGTTGGAAGGAGCCTGAGGAAGTGAAGCAGAGTGAGTCCCAAGCTCAGAGCAGAAGAACACGGCTCACTCACCCACGCATTTAATGAGGCTGCCTGGCCCCCACGTGCACCGTAAGAGTCAGGTTGGCTTAAACCAAAAAGGGTTATCCCGCGGACACCCAGCCATCCCGAGGCACACGCTGCACGAACATACACGAATCCTCTGTTTTCCGTCTCCACACGCTCGCCAAGCGGTCATCCTAAGGAAGCGACAAGTCTGCAGAGGAACCGATTCTCTTTCTACAGAAGGGGTTTCAAGCACGGCTATTTGGTCTAAACTACTCTTCTCTCAAAAGGGACGCTGCTCTCTGCACTGTCGTCTTGGTCTTTTGTGAACCTCCCTGTCACGTCGCCAAAACCCCTCTTCAAACTCTTGGCACCTGGGTTACAGTCACCTCCTGAATTCGACGGTGAGGTCACTGCAGAAGGCGATTATCCCACCCTCATTACCGTCTTCACTGCGAAAACTGACGGTACTAGGTATGGTGGGGCTATGACGACTCTAACTGTGTTTTGTTTTTTTTTTTTTCTTTTTTCATTTTTATGGCTACACCTGCAGCATGTGGAAGTTCCCAGGCTAGGGGCAGCATCGGAGCTGCAGCTGCCAGCCTACCTCACAGCCACAGCCATGCCAGATCTGAGCTGCATCTGTGACCTACGCTGCAGCTCATGACAATGCCGGAACCTTAACCCACTGAGGGAGGCCAGGGGTTGAACCCGCATCCTCATGGATACAAGTCGGGTTCTTAACCCGCTGAACCACAACAGGAACTCTTCTAATGGTATTTTGATAAAATAGTTCAGAAACTCAGCTCTGACTCAGGTATTAGCAAAATTTGCATCATTAGTCTAATACACACAAAAGCGATACTGTTTTTTTTTTTTTTAAAACTTTGAAAGGCTAGGCCTTAACCAGTGTGTTTAGGACTTCCCCGGAGGCCTAGTAGTTAAGGATCCGGTATTGTCACTGCTGTGGCTCAGGTCAGGGCTGTGGCACGGGTTTGATCCATAGCCTGGGAACCGTGACAGGTGCAGCTGAAAAAAAAAATCAGGGTGTTTACTGGGCACTACAAAGGGATGTCACCTGAGCCTTGAAGCTAATGAGGACACAGAGACTGCAAATGAGCACTGCTGTCAGTGGCGCTGTTTCAGAATGTGGGCTCCCCCTACCATCGTGACCCTAGTAATGGTCCTTAATATAGTTTTTCCTACTTAGGACCCCAAATCTCTACTAAATGACTGGAATCAGACACCTATGAGATGTACACACAATGCTGAACCGAGTAATATTCTTTTTTTTTTTTTTTTTTTTTTTTTGGTCTTTTTAGGGCCACTGGTGCAGCATATGGAGGTTCCCAGGCCAGGGGTTGAATTGAAGCTACAGCTGCCAGCCTACACCACAGCCACAGCAACGCAGAATCTGAGCCATGTCTTTGACCCACACCACAGCTCACAGCAATGCCAGATCCTTAACCCACTGAGCAAGGCCGGGGATCAAACCCATGTCCTCGTGGATATTAGTCGGGTTCATTACCGCTGAGCCACAGTGGGAACTCCAAACAGAATAATGTTCTTTTTCAGTGTATAAAACTTGATGGTCCTCAGAACCCTGTTTGGGAGAATCTACCTCAAAGCTTTCTAGAGTTTTTTTTTTACACTGTAAACACAGGACTACCCCAGCTTTTAATTCAGTCCCAGGAGCCGTTTTTGGAGGCAGGGTTGTAGGGGGTGCTGTGCAACAGTAGACGAGTGACCTGAGAATAGGAGAACTCCAGTCCCGTGACAGAGAAGACCACCTCGCCGCAGGTGATGAGGAAATACTGCGGGATCTGCAGAGCCATGTTAATCGTATTGGGGGAAATATCCTCAAAAATCTTCAGATCGGGGCAGCTGTCCTCCTAAACCAGAAAGGCAAAAGCGAGAAGAAGAAGTGAAAATGGAGACTGCTTCCAGAATAAAACGGCTCAGACGGGCCAGATGAATTTGGACCTCCAGAATCACGGCATAGGATGGATCCTGTAAGTATACCTCTCTCTCTTTCTTTCTTTCTTTCTTTCTTTCTTTCTCTCTTTCTCTCTCTCTCTCTCTCTTTCTCTCTCTCTCTCTCTTTCTTTCTCTTTCTTTCTTTCTCTCTCTCTTTCTTTCTTTCTCTTTCTTTCTTTCTTTCTTTCTCTCTCTCTCTCTCTCTCTTTCTTTCTTTCTTTCGCTTTTTTTTAGGGCCACACTCACAGCATGTGGAAGTTTCTAGGCTGGGGTCAAATTGGACGGTAGCTACTGGCCTATGCCACAGCCACAGCGATGCAGGATCCAAGCCGCATCTGCCACCTATACGACCGCTCACAGCAACACCGGATCCTCAACCCACTGAGGGAGGCCAGGGATCAAACCTGCATCTTCATGGATCCTAGTCGGGTTTGTTACCACTGAGCCACGACGGGGCCTCCCACGTTTTCAATGTAAATATGCAACACTGTATTTTATTTTTTATTTTTCCTTTGCCATTTCTAGGGCTGCATGCGCGGCATTTGGAGGTTCCCAGGCTAGGGGTCGAATCGGAGCTGTAGCCACTGGCCTACGCCAGAGCCACAGTAACGCAGGATTCGAGCTGCGTCTGCAACCCACACCTCAGCTCACGGCAACACCGGATCCTTAACCCACTGAGCAAGGCCAGGGATTGAACCCGCAACCTCATGGTTCCTAGCCATGGATTTGTTAACCACTGCGCCACAACAGGAACTCCAGCAACACCGTATTTTATACTTGAGATGGGATGGCCCCAGTGGGACCTGAAAAATATGCTCACTGGCATTTTTCTCCTAAGTAAGAGAGGCGATTGGAAGCTCGGTTGGTGGAGAACATTGACAGCTTCCTGAAAAGTCCATGTTCACAGTCTAGGAGGAAGCATCAGACACGGGTGGTCGTGAACTTTTAGAGTAAGTCGGCCTGTTTAATTGTATTCTCACCATGAACGGAAGGCAGTGACCAACTCAAGAATCCGCGGTCAAGTGAGTTAATTCTAAGCCCATGTGAAAGCCGCATCCTGGCATCCTATCCACAGGGTGGGAGCAGAACTTCTGTGTCAGGGCCTTGACTCACCTTCCTCGTGATCACATAGGTAAACGCGCTGCCAAATTCAAGGCTGGAGGACGTGAAATTATTTTTACACTGCGGTGAAATCTCCGGTGAGTGCACGATGAAGCTTTTTCTGTGGAAGAGAAAGAAGAATACAGGCCAACGTTCGTGGCGTGGAAAGCGCCAATGTATTATTTAAAAAAAAAAAAAAAAAAAACTGGAAACTCCTGAACTTTGGAGCAACGTGATCAGTGTAGGTACTTACGCGCCTGAAGGAAAAAACTGATAGGCGCTGGCGTTGTGACTGGTGACATCTATGTAGACTTTCCCATCCATCGTGACATTGAAGCTCTCGTCAAAAGTATTTACAAATCTGAAACACAAAACCCACGCTCTCGTGACCAGATCCTGGATGGAGCTGCTCTAGGGTCCAGGAGAGGCATCTGAGGTTGGGCTCGTTTCCCTTTTGGAGGGAACTGAGATGTTGGCAGCAGGTGTCTAAAGGCAGCAAGTATCCAAGCCCAGGTGTGCCTTTGTGCACCTGCCCATGAGAACACACCTGCGAGAGTTTATTAAACAGTTAAAGGCCGGTTCTAAGCACTTTGTGGCCAGGCACCACGGTGATGACAGTGGGGATGTGAAGCATGGATTGACGTCGGTGCTGACCCTGTCCCCTCCCAGAAGGCAAGCGTGTCACTTTTCTCATTGCTTCAGAAGCTTGAGAGACAAAGCGGAAAAGAACCCAAAGCAGAAGTTGCCCAGTACTAAAAGGCAGCCTCCAACTGGGGCTTCTTTGGGGGGCAGGAGAGCCCGTTTCTTCCTTTCGCTCTACAGCAGAGCCTGAGGCAGGGAGGGGCCCAGGAAGTGGCGAGGAAGCAGTGGGCCAGCCCAGCCATCAGAGACAGACTAGAGGGATTCCCTTCGGAGGGTAGGGACCTATGTCTGCAGGTGGCACCCCGCGGGAGTCAGGCTGCGAATGGAACCCCCGGTCAGACAGGGTGTCAGGTCCCAAGACTTCCAATCTCTGCAGTGTCCCCTGTGCCCAAGCTCCTGGTTTGATTGGGGACAGCACTGCTTCCTCCGTGGGACAGAGTCTCCTGCAGCCTGGAACATTCAAGCCAGGATCTCTAAGCATCTGTCTACACATGCAGCACTCATATGGCTCTTAGGAGGTAAACAACTCAAGTGTTTCTGTGGCTGTGGTGTAGACTGGCAGCTGCAGCTCCCATTCAACCCCCAGCCTGGGAGCTTCCATATGACGTGGGTGTGGCTCCCCCCCCCCAAAAAAAACCCCACAGAAATTACATTCCATCACCATCTATTTTAGGGATGTGGAATCGCTTCTGGTGACCCTTATATAAAAACACAGTGTGTCATTCTGAGCTCTCGAAAACGTATGTTTTGAAATACTTTTGTGTAAGTGAAGCACCTTTGACTTCTAACAAGGGCAACAGCGCTCAGAGTTTTCTGAACAACTGTCTCCTGGGTTCCAACCCTCAGGGCCGCTGGCCTCAAATGCTCTACTTCTCCTTCACATCGACTACTCATTAATTTTTGTCAACAGTGGCCAGGTTTCATCTCCTTTGTGGCCAAATTACTCCTGGGCCAACTGAGGGACTGAAAGAACATTTCTATGAATTCGACTCAGTGCCGGAAGTCCTTGGGCATTTGCCTTGTGTTGTTTGACAGGGGCTTCATACAGACAACTGAGCCTGATACAGGTCAACAGGAGCCTAAGAGGATGAGTACTGCTCCAAATTGTAAACGACACTGTTGAAAAAGATTAAGATGAAATATCAAAAGAGACACAGGGACGGAAACCACCTAAACGTCCACCAACAGAGGAATGGATAAAGTAGACGTGCTGCATTTATTTACCCAATGGAATACTGCTCAGCCACAGAAAAGAAGGAAATAACGCCATTTGCAGCAACACGGATGCACCTAGAGATTCTCGTACTAAAGTGAAGCAAGTCAGAAAGAGAAAGACAAACAGCCTATGAGATCACCTATATGTGGCCTATGACACAAAATGACTCATCTGCAAAACAGAATCAGATTCACAGAGAACCTCCTTGTGGTGACCAAGGAGGAGGGCGGCTGGAGGAGGGATGGCTCGGGAGTTTGGGATTAGCAGGTGCCAACTACTATAGACAGAATGGATGAGCAACGAGGTCCCACTGTGGAGCACAGGCAACTATATTTACTATCCTGTAAAACCATCATGGAAAAGCATATGACAAAGAAGGAGCGTGTGTGTATAGTATGTATCGGTATATCTCTCTGAATCGCTTTGCTGACCAACAGAAATTCACACAACTATACTTCAATAATTTTTTTTTTTTAAATGAGAAAGATAGTGAAAATAGTATGAGATTAGGAAACAGACCCTGGGCAGGGGTCCTGGCTGTATATACTATAAGCCATAAGACTGACTAAATTGTACCCTAGGACTTAAGGAAGACTCGTCTGCCTGACATGTGTCTCAGGGCTGGTACAAAATGCGAGTAAGAATGGAAATAACCTGGAAAAAAAAGCAGCATCACAAATAGCAGATGTGTTTTCATATACATACAAAATAGTACAGCGCAAACAGCAACACATAAACATAAACATATTCTGGGTGCTTTGAAGGGCGAAGAAAGAGGAGGTTTAGGATCTGTGGTTCTCTAAGTGTTCTCGTGGCGCAAATCCTAGGGTCCCATTAAGGCTTTAAGTTGGGCTTCTCAGAAGCACCAGGATCTAGGATCACGGGATGAGGCATGGAGAGGGGGAACCAGTGAGAAAACGACAAGATGGGACCAGTTCCTTGAAGAGTAACCAAGGGACAGTGATAGTTGTTCCTTTTTAGTTAAACAAAGGGGGGGCTTTATGAGATATAATTTCCCTACTGCAAAATTCTCCCCTTCAACGTGTGCACCTTGGTGAGTTCACTGTACTCACAGGGTTGTACAACCATCACAACAGTCCAGTTCTCATCACCCCAAGAGCAACAGCCAATGGCCCTGCCTCTCCGTGTCCCTGTCCCCAGCCCATGGAAACCACTCGCTAATCTGCTTTCTGTCCCTGTGCACCTGCCCGCCTCCATTTCATGTAAATGGAATCATACGGCAGGAGATCTCTGGGTTGGGCTTCTTGCACTTGGCATAATGTTTTCAAGGCGTATTCACATTATAGCGTATGTATCAGCACCCCATTCCTTTTCATGGCTGAATGATATTCCCCTGTGTGGCTAGACCACAGTTTGTTTATCACTGATGGGCATTTGAGGTGTTTCCACATCTTGCATATTGCCAATAATGCTGCTATGAACTTTCATCTTCAAGTTTTTGAGTGGGACATATACTTTCCATTTTGGGGGGCTATATTCCTAGGAGCAAAATTGCTAGGCCATACGGTAACTCCATGTTTACTAGTTTGAGAAACAGTTTTTCCAAGTAGTTGCATCATTTTATAGTTCCACCAGCAATGTGCAAGGATTCCAATTTATCTGCCTCCTTGCCAACACTTATGTTTTTAAAGATTTATTCATTGCAGCCTAGTGAATGTGACATGGTATCTCTTTGTGATTTAGATTTGCATTTCCCTAATGAGCAATGAGGCTGAGCAGCTTTTCATGTGCTTTTTAGCCAATAACTTATTTTCTTTGGATAAATACCTCTTCAAATACTTTGCCCCATTAAAAAAAATGGGTTATTTGTCCTTTTATTATTGAGTTGTAAGGATTTGTTTTTAAATTGAATTGCATTTTAAAAACATTTTTAAATTAGAGTATAGTTGAATTACAATGCTGTACATAATAATTCTTTATATATTTGGAATGTCTCTAATCAAATATATGATTTGCAACTATTTTCTCTCTTTCTGTGGGTTGGCCTTTACATCATTTGTAGCACAAATGTTTTCAATTTTGAAGACGCCTAAGCTGCTTTTTTTTTCTTTTGTTGTCTGTGCATTTGGTTTCATATTTAAGAAACTGTCGCCTAACCCAAGGTCACAAAGATTCACTCCTATTTTTCTTCTACAACTGGTATTGATTTAGTTATATTTAGGTCTATGATCCTTTAAGCTAATTTCTGCGTCTGGTATCAGTGGAAGGTCCAACTTCAGTCTTTTGCATGTGGATTTCCCATTGTCTCAGTACCATTTGTTGAAAACGTCACAATTTTTAAAATGAAGCTTGAAGCTTTTTTTTGTTTGTTTTTTGTTTTGGTCTTTTTAGGGCCATACCTGCTGCATATGGAGGTTCCCAGGCTAGGGGTCGAATTGGAGCTGTAGCTGCCGGCCTACGCCAGAGCCACAGCAACACCAGACCTGAGCCGTGTCTGCGACCTACACCACAGCTCACAGCAACGCCGGATCCTTAACTCACTGAGCGAGTCCAGAGATCGAACCCGAATCCTCATGGATACTAGTCAGGTTTGTTAACCACTGAGCCACTCCTGAAACTATTTTTTGAATCTACTTATGGCCAGTCATGCCTCAGGCACAGTCCCTTCTTGAAGCATCTTCAATCTGGCAGTCTTGAAAACCAGGATTGAAATAAACTGACATCCAGGCTTTCTGCATAGCCTTTTTCAAATGTTAAATTGAGACTTTTAGTAACTAATGACGTATATAATCATATTATCAACACAAATGATTTTTGTACCACTAGTGAATAAGAATATTTGTAAAATATTGTTTTAACTTCTCTTATCTTTATAGTTCTTTTTTGTATTACTTGTGATGCACGCATTATGTTGGTACTGTAGTGTATACATATATATGTAATTTATAAAGGATACCATATTCATACGTTGTCAAAGGGCTCAAAATGTTTACTGAATGTGATAAAAGGTTTAAAGATCACTGCCCTTGAGAAACTTCCCACATGTGGACAAAAACATATGTGAGTGTGGATTATGACATTGTTTGGAAAGGTGAAGATAGCCTAAATTTCTTCAAATAGAGGGATAGACTAAAAAAACTGTGATATAGCATGACATTGTAAATTAACTATACTTCATAAAAAATTAATTTAAAAAATACGTAAACAAAAAATGTGGTATATCCATGAGATAGAATATTGTACAATGGTTTAGGCAACTGGATAAGGGATACATGTATCAATATGGCTAACTGCTAAAATAATATTTTTAATGTAATATATCATATTATTATTACAGAATGACAGATATATAGGAAAATAACATAGGTTTAAAAACATGCCAAAAACTTGTTTATTTAGCAACATGTAATGTTAAAAAAAAATGAATGAGAAAGATCAATACAAGTTCTCAACCAATTTTTGACTGAAATTTTTTCCACTGTAAAACTCTCCTTAAAAAAGATACATGCACTCGCATGTTCATTGCAGCACTATTCACAATAGCCAAGACATGGAAACAACCCAAATGTCCATCAACAGGTGATTGGATTAGGAAGATGTGGTATATATTCGCAATGGAATACTACTCAGCCATAAAAAAGAAACGACAATGCCATTTGCAGCAGCATGGATGGAACGAGACTCTCTCATACTGACAGAAATAAGTTAGAAAGAGAAAGACAAATACCATATGATATCACTTATAACTGGAACCTAATATACAGCACAAATGAACGTTTCCACAGAAAAGAAAATCAAAGACTTGGAGAATAGACTTGTGGCTGCCCAGGGGGAGAGGGAGGGAGCAGGAGGGATCGGGAGCTTGGGGTTAATGGATGCAAACTATTGCTCTTGGAATGGATTTACAATGACTGAAATATTGCTACTTTATTTAAAAGACTGCACTGAGCTCCCATCGTGGCTCAGCAGAAACGAATCTGACTAGCATCCATGAGGACGCAGGTTTGATCCCTGGCCTCACTCAGTGGGTTGAGGGATCCGGCATTTCTGTGAGCTGTGGTGTAGGCTGGCAGCTACAGCTCCAATTAGACTCCTAGCCTGGGAACCTCATAGGCCACAGAGCGGCCCTAAAAAGACGAAAAAAAAAAAAAAAAAAAACCAAAACACAAAACCCCCAAAATAAAAGACTGTACTTAAGGTAATCTGTTTAGGTCCTGCAGCCTCCTGATACACACAAGTAAGAGGATTCCATGGCGCTTAAGTTGCCCTCTTCCTTTATTTCCTATATTACTCAGAAGTCTGACTTCGTGAAATTTTCAAAGTTGTCCTAATTATCAGTTTGTTTCTGACACTGGTTTTTCAGAACTTCCATTTAAAAAAAAAATGTATAGTCTCCTGGGCATTACTGAAATAATAAGACCATTGATCCATTAGGATTTGTTGTTTCCAATTAAAAGAAAAAGTTTCTAGTTTATCTTTTACCACATGGTGGGATTGGTGGGGTACAGTGCTGCTGACCTAATGCCTCCTTCTTTTCCAAGATCTCATCAAAGAAAGGGAGGAGGAGAAGGTGGAGAAGGGGAGGAGGGGGGAGAGAGGGAGGGGGAGGAGGGAGAACAAGAGGAGGAGGAGGAGGGAGAGCAGCAGGAGGGGGAACAGGGAGGAGGAGGGGCAGAGGGGGAGGGAGGAGGGAGAGCAAGGGGAGGGGAGGGGGGAATACGGGAGAGGAGAGGCAGAGGGAGAAGGAGGAGGGAGAGCAGAGGGAGGAAGGGGAATGGGGAGGAGGAGGGCAGGGGGAAGAGAGGGGAGAGAGGAGGGGAGGTGGAATGGGGGAGGAGGTAGGGAGGGGAATGGGGGGAGAAGAAGGAGGGGAGGAGGGAGAGCAGGAGGAGGAGGGAGAGGAGAGAGAGCAGCAGGAGGGGGAACAGGGAGGAGGAGGGAGAGCAGGAGGAGGAGGGAGAGCAAGGGGAAGGGAGAGGGGAATGGGGGAAGAGGGGGAGAGAGAGAAGGAGGAGGGAGAGCAGAGGGAGGAGGGAGAGGAGAGAGAGCAGCAGGAGGGGGAACAGGGAGGAGGAGGAGAGGGGGATGGAGGAGGGAGAGCAAGGGGAAGGGAGAGGGGAATGGGGGGATGAGGGGGAGAGGGAGAAGGAGGAGGGAGAGCAGAGGGAGGAGGGGGAATGGGGAGGAGGAGGGCAGGGGGGAAGAGAGGGGAGGGAGGAGGGGAGGGGGAATGGGGGAGGTGAGGAAGAGGGGAATGGGGGAAGGAGGGGAGGAGGGAGAGCAGGAGGAGGAGGCAGAACAGGGGGAGGAGGAGAGGAGGAGGGGGAGAAGGATGAGGAGGGGGAAACGGGGGATGAGGAGGGGGAGGGGCAGAGGGAAGAGGGCGAGCAGGAGGGGGGGAATGGGGGGGCGGGGGGAAGAGAGGGGGGAATGAGGCTTTAACAGCACCAGGACAAGAAAGGATACCACACTCTAAATTGTCCGTAACAGACAGACAGACAGACAGACAGACCAAATAAGATATGGCCTAACCACAGCAAAATAAATAAATAAATTTAGAAGCCAAAGTTTCTAAAGTTAGGAGACATTTCTGAAGAAACCAAAGCAATGGATTCTGAGACACAAAGGAAACCCCAGAGGCACTTCCAGCTCAGAATCTAGGAAGACCCAGGTGACCATTATCAGCCCATTTCTTTCCAGACCTGCTAAGGCGGGATGTGTGTGTGGGTGTGAGTGTGTGTGTGTGTGTGTGTGTGAACAATTCAGAAGACAGAAAAGGTGTCAGGGGATGGACTGTGTCCCCCCCGCCCCGATTCACATGTTGAGGTCTGAACCCCCAGCCCCTCAGGATGTGCCTGTATTTGGAGACAGGGTCTTTGAAGAGGGACCATGAGGTCATTAGGTCAACTGGTGCCATCCTCAGCGGAGGAGCTGAGGACCCAGGCACACCGAGGGCCAAGACTGCCAGGTCACAGAGAGAGGACCTCGGAGGAGAGCAACCCCACCCTCACCCCGACCTCGACTTCCAGGCTCCAGAACTGCGAGGAAGCCACTTTCTGTGGGTTCAAGCCTCCCTGGCCGTGGGGCTTTGCTGTGGCCACCCTAGGAGACTAATGCAGAAGAGAACAGAGAAAGTGATGGAAGGAACCAAAAACGGAAAGGTCCCCGTGCTGGCAAGAGGAATAACATCAAATCCAGTTGGAATTATGCTGCAGAGAAATGTGAGAGCACCACGGAGAAAGAAGATAAAGCCTGGCGACGAGAAAATGAAATTGACTACAAAGACGGGCAGATGCCTTTTTTTTTTTTTTTTTTTTTTTTTTTTGTCAGCACAACTAGGTGCTAGATGCCAATAGAAATAAACCTCCAAAGTTCTGGAAGAAAACAGCAGCCAACCTCTGACCAAGTGTAAGAACAGAAAAAGACATTTTCAGGCAGGCAAGGGCTTGCAGTTTTATTTCACAGCTCCTCTTGGCAAGATAACTGAGCATAATCTGCATCAAAACGAGAAAGATGACACGGAGTCCAAGAAAGAAAAGCTAAAACCTGGGCACGCAGTGAAAATTCTATGAGGACAGTGGCCTCGAGGGACTACAGAGCCAAAGTTCAGTTCGGTCACAGAGCACGTACGTGGAAGGCTTCCAGAGAGAAGCGGATCGTTGGATCCGTTCCCTGGCTCCCCTGGGGGATAAAGGCTTGCGCTTTTCTCGACAAGAGGCCAAGGAAGTTCCAGGAAAAAACAAAAGGCATGTGAGAAAGTCTTGGTTAAATTAAAGCAGTCAAGATGCAGGACCGCTGAGTGACGCATGGAATGTTAATTAGTCCTGATATGCAGAATATTTCCTTTTGAGGATATATTTTCAAGGATATAAAGTTGGGGGGGGATAAATTAGAAGTTTGGGATTAAAATATACGCACTACTGTATATAAAATAGATGACCAACAAGGATACACTGTGTAGCACAGGGAACAATATCCTGCAATAACCTATAATGGAATAGAATCTAAAAACAGAATACCTATATTATTCTCAGTATATATATATATATATATATATATATATATATACACACACACAGATAGATAGATATACCGAATCACTTTGCTATAACCTAAAACTAACACATCACTGGCAATCAACTGTATTTCAGTAAGTTTTTTTTTTTTTTTTTTTTTAAGGCTAAAAAGTAATATTTTCTTCTTCTTCAGACTGATCACTTTTTTTCTGCTTTTTTTTAGGGCTGCACCTGCGACATATGGAAGTTCCCAGGTTTTTCTAAATGTCTTCTTTCGGAGTAAGGAAGTTCCCATCAGTTCCTGATTTGCTGAGAGTTGTTATCATGAATGGATGCTGAATTTTATCAAATGCTTTTCTGCTTCAGTTGATATGCTGTGGATTTTCCTCTTGAATTTACTAAGATGATGCGTTTTATTGA
This sequence comes from Sus scrofa, assembly GCF_054392235.1. Classification (NCBI taxonomy): domain Eukaryota; kingdom Metazoa; phylum Chordata; class Mammalia; order Artiodactyla; family Suidae; genus Sus; species Sus scrofa. Next base: position 74,887,722 of record NC_139393.1, read on the forward strand.
TTAATTAAAAAAAATACTGAGCCAGCCTTACATTCCTGGGATAAATCCCATGCTCTCAGCTGATATCCTTGCTACAGCTGGATTTTATTATAGGTATGCATTACTTCCAGGAGAAGCTGATACAACAGAAGTTTTAAAGAAATATACATACCTGACTCCGTTTTCTCCTTTTTCAGGCTTCTGGTTAAGGCCATCCTTTACCTGAGAAAGAAAACATTTTCAAAGCTAACTCACTAGAATAAGTTCAGGTGGACATTTCAGCCTTTAAGAAGGGGAGTGATGCTGGCGTTTATCCTGGGAGTGAGGGCATAATGATGAGTTTGAGGCTCTGCCCTTAAGCCCTGGTTTTTCTTGAAGTTAACACGAGCCTCTACAGCTGCTAACGCTTGCTTTTTAGCGGTTCCACAGAATCCTGCCCTCTAAGAACTTAGGCCAAGCCATTCAACAGCTCCCTAATTAAATACATTACCATGAGGCCTTAACTCCATATTGAAGATTTAAATTTTTTTTTTTTTAATTTTTTTGTCTTTTGTCTTTTTAGGGCCGCACTCACAGCATGTGGAGGTTCCCAGGCTAGGGGTTGAAACGGAGACACAACTGCCAGCCCACACCACAGCCACAGCCACACCAGATCCAAGCTGCATCTGTGACCTACACCACAGCTCACAGCAACGCCAGATCATTAACCCACTAAGTGAGGCCAAGAATCAAACCTGCAACCTCATGGCTCCTAGTTGGATTCGTTTCCGCTTCGCCACAACAGGAACTCCCCACATTGCAGCTTTATAGAAGCTCACTTCTCCAGAAAAGTTCACTTTACAGAATACCCATAACTCCTTCATTAGGTCAACATAAGAGCTTCTTTATCTGCTGAATGGCATAACTAGATACCTATATTTTGTCATGAAGTCATTTACATGTATTTTTACTGCTTTCACCTGATGTACTATTATTCACTTTACATTTTCAGAGACTGCTCCAATTTCCCAATTACTCAGTGCAATTTGTTTAAAAAATGAATGCCACTAATGATATATTTAAAATTTTATCTCAAAAAGTCTGAGACTTCATATCCACACATATATACTGTGTGACTTATGTACACACACACACACCCCACCCCATGCCCAGTTCTTTTCAAACTTTTTAAAATTGATATTAACTCTTCTCATCCACCAGTCAAACTTTTTTTTTTTCTTTTTGGTCAATGTCTCTTGAGGGTCACACCCGAGACATATGGTGGTTCCCAGGCCAGGGGTCGAATTGGAGCTGCAGCTGCCAGCCTTCACCACAGCCACAGCAATGCCAGATCCGAGCCGAGTCTGAGACCTACACCACAGCTCACGGCAACATGGAATCCTTAACCCACTGAGCGAGGCCAGGGATCGGACCTGTGCCCTCATGGATGCTGGTCAGATTCCTTTCCACTGAGCCACAGTGGGAAGTCCCACCAGTCAAACTTTTGCTGGAAGTCAAAGGACTTGGGTCCTGGAAGAGGGACGACCTGAGGATTATCCAATATGATGCTACTCAAGACAAAGTCACAGCCCCTCAAGGCCGCCTCATCGCGCACAGTCAAGAGTTGGCTGCAGATGCCCAGCTACTTACCACTCGGTAGTGACTGGGGCCCCACACCAGAAGGGTATGGCGATGGCCCTGCTCAAAGTTGTAAGTTACTGGAGTGGCTGGTGATCCAGCAGAACTAATGTTTATACTTGTCAGTTTGTTGACGTCGAAAGTCAGAAATTCGTGTGTCTGTAACGGGGAAAAAGGACTCGTGGTTAATACCGGAGCCTTGTTTGGCACCGTGTAACTCAACAGTGCCATGCGTGCCACCTGCCATCCCAGGCCACCTTCACCCACATCCAAAAATGCCTCTGGTGGGGGGAGCTGGCAGTGGTTTTTCTCGGCCCCCGCTCTACCCCACTCTTGTGGACTCGATCCTAAAGTTGTTTCATGTTTCCGCAAGAAGTATGATTCTCATCCAGCATGTTACTTTTATTTCATTTTATGAAGATAAATGCTGTGGAAATGATTTCTACCACTGGGCAAAGAACAGCAACGGCCTGGCTGAAAATCAATCCCAAGCATTGGGATTCAAACTCTTTTCTCTCCTCCACAACGATTAGTTTGGCAAGATCTAGGGGAGAGGTTCTCAATGGTGGCTGAGCAGGAGTGAGACCAGATCAAAACCTCTGGGGCTGGGACGCTGGCATCAGAATTTTCAAAGCTCTTCGGGTGATTCCAATATAGATGTAAGGTTGAAAAGCTCTAATCCAGACCAGTGACCATCCATCCACTGTAGGGTTTTTCACCCTTGGCACTCTTGGCATTTGGGGCCAGGTAATTCTTGTTGAAGGGGGCTATGTCTCAGCATCTCTGGCTTCTACACAGGAGATGCCAACAGTACACTCTCAGTTGTGACAACAAAAACTGTCTCCCGAGATTGCCAAGTGTTCCCTGGCACTTGGGGGAAAATAGCCCTGGGGGAGAACCACTGACCCAGACCCTTGCTGTTTAAGCTGTGGTCCCCCATGCCAGCCACAGCGACATCACCTGAGAACTTATAAAAATGCAGCATTTCAGACCTACTGATCATGAATCTGCATTTTTTTTTCTTTTGTTTTTAGGGCCACACCTATAGCACATGGAAGTTCCCAGGCTAGGGGTTGAATCAGAGCTGCAGGTGCCAGCCCACACCGCAGCCACAGCAATGCTGGATCTGAGCTGCATCTGTGACCTACACTGCAGCTCATAGCAATGCCAGATCCTTAACCCCCTGAGCAAGGCCAGGGATCAAATCTATATTGTGGCTACTAGTCAGGTTCTTTCTGAGCCATAATGGGAACCCCACAAATCTGCATTTTAACAAGCTCCCGTGGCGATTCACGGCACATGAAAAAGCACACTGGTCAAGAGAAGTCAAAGTGAGATCAGGATATGAAGACATTTCACTTCTGGACTCATCTTAGGACTTAAACAAGGACCAAGATGACCAGCTTCTCCAAATCCTATTATTTTTAACTCAGGACAGAGGAGGAAAAAGAAAGTTGCATTTCCTTCTACTTACTTGAGACATCTGGTCAAGGGTCACCGTCGTTCCAGGAAAAGATACGGACATGCTGTTATTTCCTATGTTCAGTACTTTAACTTGGACTTCATTTCCTTTGGGGAAGACTGGAAGAGTTTTCTGAGCAAAATAAATAGAATTGACAGTGAGGTCTGCAGTGTCTACTGAAGATGACCTGAACCGTGGTGCCGGGGTCACCTTCCCATCTGGCCGAGGGAGGCTGTGCTGGCTGAGTCACACCAAACACCCACCATGAAGCCCAGGGACCCTCCAATCCAGCACCTCATGGCGCCCATAGAAAGCGATGCTCATTTTGACCATGGAAGCAGTAGAAGGAGCTGCTCTCGGTCCTATAGCTATAGCCACCTCCAGGTTGAAGGACGTCAGGGTATGAAGCCTAATGTCTGAGGGGTCAGAGTCACCACGAATGAATTTAGTCACCTAAATGAATATTAATCTTGTCGTGGTGCCTGAGAGCCAGTCTCCCCAGACACGGGCATCCTTACTCGCCGTTCTGGAAGCCCAGACCTCAGCCCTGGACACAGGGCTCTCCATATCCCATCACAGAGCTGTATGGTCTCCTGCCACGCGCCCTGCTCAGGGTTTCAGCCTTTTCCCTATAATGCCCTCTCTTAAATCCCCGTGTCGCTGAAGCAATCCGTGTTGATTTTAGCCCCACAATTCATGTGCTGCAAAGCTATGTCCAAGAGAAAATGGGTACCTCCCACAAGCTCACAGCAGCATCACTGACAATTGCCAAGAGATGGAAGGACCCAAATGTCCATCGGCAGATAAATGGCTAAACAAAATGTGGTCTATCCATGCGATGGAGTGTTATTCAGCCTTAAAAGGAAGGAAATTCTAACACATGCAACAACATGAATGAACCTCGACGACGTTACGCTCAGTGAAATAAGCCAGACGCAAAAGGACAAACGCGGGGTGATTCTACTTATGTGAGATGCCGAGAGCAGTCAGATTCGTGGAGACAAAAGAGAACGTTTATAGCTGGGGGGCTGAGGGGTGGGAAGGGGGGAGCTGCTGTTCAGTGGGTCAGAGTTTCAGTTTTGCAAGACGAAAGGCGTTCTAGAAACTGTACACAATGGTACGGATGCTGCTGGACAGGGTCCACTTAGAAATGGCTAAGGTGGTGACTTGAATGTTTTATATGTTTTACCACAACCAAAAATTTAAAGAGAGAAGGGGCGGGAGAGAAGGTGAAGGGAGGGAGAGGGAGACAGAGACAGAGACAGAAATAGAGAAAGAGACAGAGAACAAGAGAGATGGGGGGTGCGGTGGGGAAAGGAGGGGAGGGGGACAGGCATCGTCTACCTCTTGTCTCACGTTCTACATGACAGCTTGTTTCTAAGACCCGATTTCAGACTCACAGCATTCTGGAATCTAGTTTAGTCCCATTTTGGGTTAGCTTGGAAACGCACCACCACTAGGAATCTTTGAATACAAAAGTTGTCCCTCCATTAAAAAGTTCCCATTACAATCTTGGATGTGTGGGTTAGCTTGGAAACGCACCACCACTAGGAATCTTTGAATACAAAAGTTGTCCCTCCATTAAAAAGTTCCCATTACAATTTACACATTTTTAAAGGACGTTGTGAGTGTGGAAGCTCTTTTAACCCGTTCTCCTCTTTTAACCGGATCTCCTCTTTTAACCGGATGGTCAAAGATCAGCTTCCGCGAACTTCCCTCCCCTCCCCTCGGAACAACCGTATTACAAATGGAAACCGCCATCCAGCTTTTCTTCCATCTGAGCGCACTCTTTGGGCCCTATTCCTGGCTGTGTCCTCAGCAGTGGCAAGAACCCACAGGGCACCCTGACAGAATGGGACTATTTTGCCCAGGGGCATACGGTCCACAGCTCCAGGACTTACTTTATCAGAAAATCCCTGCCCTGCCCCCAGTCCTCTCAGTCCTGGAGAAGGACAGCTTCTGGACGCGCCCCTGGACCCACCAGGCAAGGCTACTGGAGAAGCGGCACGCGACTCACGTCAATCTCCACCTGCACGATGGCAGCTGCCACGAAAGCCATGGAAGCCAGGAACATCCCAACTGTCATCTTCCTCAGGGAGCTGGAGGGACAAGCAAGAGAGGGACCCCCAATCAGCCGCATAGAAGCGAGCGAATGGCGAACCCCCAAAGGGAGCACCGCCCTCCCATCACCCCTAACAAAACCAACCCCCACCCCAAACACACAGACTCCAAGCTTTGTCTCTTCCTCAAGACCAAGGCTAAGGAGGATAAATGCCCACAGCTTCTCACTGCCATTCGAACATTTCATTTCTGGAAACTATAGTTCGGGGATCCTTTGGCTCATAGTTAAAATCTCCATCACCTACAAGGGAGTCGTCATTAGAGGCTTTTTCAGGCTGCCATGAATAGCACTGATTTTTAAGGGCCAATTTTCAGAAACATTGGCACACAGACCTCTGACTCAAGAAGATGTCTTTGAAAACCCACTCCATACAGGGGGTTTGGGGGGGGGGAGCGAGCCGTTCTTTCCACTGAGGCTCTGGGAGCTGAGGACAGCTCATGTGCAAAGCCCTGGCAAAGCCCTGGCACTGACTGAGCCCCAGTCCCAAGCCCACACCGAGGGCCACCTACGTGAAATTCAAACCACACTTCGCGATCAGAGGATACACCACAGCATCCATGATGGGGACCATAATAACGATCAGGATGGCGTTGACGGTCTGCGGACGAAGCAGCGAGGAGCCGTTACTGTTGTCTCCCAGGGGGCTTTGATCCCTGAAAGTGACTCAAGTATTTTTTCCTACCTGCATCTGATCCGGCTGGATTTTAAGCAACCCCTAAAAAGAAGGGGGAAAACATTTCATTGCTAAGTTCACACAGAGGATCAACTGGGGTTGGAATTTACGAGAGGGAAGGAGAAAGGGGGGCAAAGGGGCTAAAACAAAGGAAATGTGACCAGGGGCTGTAAACTGTCTCCATGTCCCAAACTTACAATTTGCCCATTCATGGTCGTTGCTTGCAGTGTCCACCTGGAGCCCTTAAAAATAAATAAATTCACGGCATCATTGGAGAACGTGGGTTTTAAACATTTTGTAAGTCATTGTGGAATCTTCTCCATATCAGGAATGAAGTCCAAATTGGCAGGGGGTTCAAAAATGTGTTTCCAATATCAGGCTCATCTCCCAGCTCCATTGTGATGGTAGGTAAGAAGAAACAACTTGCATTTCTGCTCTTCAATTAAAACCACATAGTACTCCAATCCCACAGGAAGACTCTAGAAAGTACTACTCTGAGATGAGCTATCCCTTGGAAAGACAAAAATGCATTTCTGAGCTTTGCCAGGAGGCTGAATCACCTGCAAGGTGAAAGCAGCCTCACACTCTAAGGATATTTTATATACACCAGGATCAGGGTTTCAGAAACATTATTATTGTTACGAGTCTACTGTTGCAGTCTAGGCTGACCTAGAATCACCTTCAATCAAGAGAGTGATGGATTTCAACCTGGGCAGCCTAGTTATAGTCAACCTACTTTACCGTAAAAGAAGACATAGGATTGTTCAAGTTTATGTTTTATGTTCCACAGAGACCATAACACATAAATGTTTCAACATAATCTGTCACCTGCATCAGGAGGACCTCATAGAAAGTCGGGAAATATGCCACTGGCTAAGTCGTTCCTTTTTTTTTTTTTTTTTTTAAACTTTTTAGGGCCTCACCTGCCACATATGGAAATTTCCTGGCTAGGGATTAAATCAGAGCTATAGCTGCCAGCCTATGCCACAACCACAGCAATGCCAGATCCGAGCATTTCAGATGCCTGAAACCTACACCGCAGCTCACAGCAATGCTGGAGCCTTAACCCACTGAGCGAGGCCAGGGATCAAACCCGCATCCTCGTGGATACTAGTCAGGCTTGTTATTGCTGAGCCACGATGGGAATTCCGTGGCTACATTCTTAATGTTTAAGCAGTCCCTGGATACTTAGTATACATTCTCTGCTTTGATGGTCACAGCCTTGCCTGTTCAGAAGGATTAAAGGATTACGCCCAAGTCACGCAGCTAAAAGATGATGAGTGCATTTCTAGCATGAGTCTGATTCTAATAACCAGTCTCCACGCAACATGAAAAACTGCTTCTTGAGATGCATCTTACAAATAAGGAGATTAATTCTATGCTCAAGTTTTTTTTTCCCAAATATACTCTACTCTGATAATAATCTTTCCTGCACCATTAAACCATTCATGTTTGTAAACTGTTTCTTCAATTCCAGTTTTTTATCACTTTGGCTACTGAGCATCGTGCATCAGGATTTCTAACCCTATTTTGAGAAACTTCTAGATGTGACTCTTCTAGCTGCAGGAGAAAGAGCAGGACAGTGAGTCCATGATCTGTTCTAGCTTTTGATCTGGTAGGAATGACTTTGGCAGTCATTTCACCTTTCTCGACGGGCTTCTAGCCCAAGCATTCCATTCCATAATGGAAGGTATCAAGTTCTTTTCAGTTTATTTTTTAAATTTTCATTTCTTTGGTCTTTTTGTCTTTTTAGGGCCACACCATGGCATATGGAGGTTCCCAGGCTGGGGCCCAATCAGAGCTGTAGCCCCCAGCCTACGCCACAGCCACAGCCAAGTGGAATCTGAGCTGCATCTGCCACCTGCACCACAGCTCACGGCAACGCCAGATCCTTAACCCACTAAGCAAGGCCAGGGATCGAACCCGAGTCCTCATGAATACTAGTCGGGTGCGTTAACCGCTGAGCCACGAAGGGAACTCCCTGTTCTTCTCAGTTTAAATATTCTGTGGATCCCAGAAAGATAGCCTGACTTTTCCCACACTGCATCAGCAGAAAAGCTCAACTTTTGAGTGCCGCCTTGACTGGCAGGAGTCCTAGATTCTTGCATCAAATCTTTGCCACGGCTCCTTGACCTGACTCCACCTAATTGTGAACTAGACTTTGGCACTTGGCATCTGCCTCTATATGGACTGAATCCTGCGCTGCTGTGGCTGAGACCCTCAACACCCCCTGAAAGGAGCTCGGGGTGGATCAGGAGGGAGGCTCTCTGTGCTCTGGGAAAACGGGTGGACCAGGTCTTCAGGTAGATATTGGCAGGAGAAGATTTTATGAGCCCAATTCTTGCCTCTCCTCCTATCTAGAAAAGCAATAAATCCTTCTCTGTGACATCTGCTCCTGTGACTAGTGGTGGCCTTCTGCACCATGCGTGCTGGACAGCACGGACCTCCCCCTTCACCAGAACCACCCACACACTGGCCTCCCCTGCCTCTTGGAGTGGTGTTTCAGAGCGATCTGAAATGCTGCCCCCCGGGGTAGCGTCCTCACTCGGCCCCAGATCAAACTTAACTCACAACTCTCGCGTTGTGCATTTGTTTTTAGTTGACGTAACTTTCTTCATTGTTTTTGCCACATAAATGTGGATGGAACTCTCTAGAGGATTTTTTTTTTAATTAAATAAACCCGAGGCGCTCCAACAAATGACTAAATACATGAAATATAAAAAAGGAACAGGGAGTTCCTGCCGTGGCTCAGCAGTAACAAACCTGACTGGTATCCATGAGGACACAGGTTCGATCCCTGGCCTTGCTCGATGGGTTAAGGATCCGGCATTGCTGTGAGCTGTGGTGTGGGTTGCAGACACAGCTCGGATCCCGCGTTGCTATGGCTGTGGCGTAGGGTGGCAGCTGCAGCTCTGATTCGACCCCTCGCCTGGGAACCTCCATATGCTGCGGTTACAGCCCTGAAGGTGGCGGTGGGGGGGGGGGGAAATAACAGGAAGAGAACGTTGAGGACATTTTCGGGAGCTGAGTACTAAGCAAGCACAGCTTGGTACATGCGAATGCCCTGGCCACGCCCCCAGAATGTTTCCTACAATGAAGACACCCAGACACGCGGTTTCACGTTACCTGCTGGTCAAACAAAGCCCAGAACATGGGGAGCGGGATATACAGGAACATCACGCGCGTGACCATCTTGATTTGACAGATGAGCCGCTCCTGCAGTCGGGGTGAGGGGGGGACAAGTCAGCCACCACTGGGGTCACTCACAGCCATCAGGCCATGTCATCTTCAGCACGGACACATGTGCATCTAGGGACAAGCTGGGAGATGACTCATTGTTCCAAGAACCTACCTCGGGTTTTTTTAGAAAACCAAACATTCCTAAGGTCTTTAAAACATGAGTGAAAACACCAGTTCAGGAGGTAAGTTACTTGAATTTAAATGCACATTCCACTAAATGTAAACCCCACCAGCACCGCTTAGCTCTTCCACCTTCAAACTAAAGTTCCATGACCGTTATGAGATAGAACTTCTGGTAGATCAGACTGCAAGATAATCTAGGAAAAGGTGATCTTGTTTCCAGATAAATTACATCCATTGTTTATCAAATTCTTTTCTTTTTTTTTTTTTTTTTTTTGTCTTTTTAGGGCCGCACCTGTGGCATATGGAGGTTCCCAGGCTAGGGGTCGAATCAGAGCTACAGCTGCTGGTCTATACCACAGCCACAGCAACGTGGGATCCGAGCTGTGTCTGCAACCTACACCACAGCTCACGGCAACGCCGGATCCTTAACCCACTGAGCAAGGGCAGGGATTGAACCCTCAACCTCATGGTTCCTAGTCGGATTCGTTTCTACTGCACCATAACGGGAACTCCTCAAATTCTTTTCAATAGAAACAAACACTCTCACATACAGTCTTATTTAAAATGCTGATAAAGTTTATGAAGCTACAGCTGATACTTCCATCCACGTAGCTTTAGTAGTATGAATTAGGGCTATCAGAGCAATAATTGTCACTTACGTCATATTTCTCCTTGGCCCAGTCCAGCCAGTGCTCCCTCTTGGGAAACTTCTTACTCCGATGCCTAAACCTATTTTTGATGGCAAACTGAAGCAAGGAAGAAAAGTCAAATTTCAAAAGAGAAACGACTACTTTATCAGTGAAACGCATTTCAACTAAACTCCCTTTAATGGAAGGTGTACGAGAGAAGCAAAATATAAAATTGTAGACACTAGTACCGTGAGGGTGCTGAAGGTGTAAGAGGCATTTATTTCTTTTTTTTCTTTTTGCCATTTCTTGGGCTGCTCCCACAGCATATGGAGGTTCCCAGGCTAGGGGTCCAATCAGAGCTGTAGCCGCCGGCCTACGCCAGAGCCACGGCAACGCGGGATCCGAGCCGAGTCTGAGACCTACACCACAGCTCACGGCAACGCCGGATCCTTAACCCACTGAGCAAGGCCAGGGATCGAACCCGCAACCTCATGGGTCCTAGTCGGATTCATTAACCACTGCGCCATGATGGGAATTCCAAGAGGTATTTATTTCTAAGGTCTCACTAACGGCGAGTGTTTGAGCTGGGGTACAAAAAGTCATGCTGCTACCATTTTACTCTCCAAATCCTCCGGAGAGGAGTGCTCAGTAGAAATGTAACATGTGACACATCTGCAATGTAAGTTTCCTGGTAGCCATGAAACAGGTGAAATTCATTAAAACATATTTAATTTAACCCAACAAATCCCAAACAGGATCATAATAGGTAGTCAATATTAAAAAAACTAATGATGAATTTTACATTCTCTTTTTATACCAAGTCTTCAAAATCCAGGGTCTATTTCACGCTTATGCCACATTTCAATTTGGTTGCCACATTTTTATTAGAAATGTTTGATCTGTATTTGCAGTCCATAGCATTTTTGTCCATCTTTGAAAAACTCGAGTTATATACCTAAGTTGTTCCAAACATATTTAAAAGCTTTCCAATAACTGAATCGAGTATCCGTTTTTAAGAGAACCCACTGTGTATAAGACATTACATAATTTAAATGAATTTTAAGTGAAATCCAATTTAAAATTCTCTTCCCCAGTTGTACCTGCCACATTTCAAATGTTCAATCGTCACAAGTGAGCAGTGGCTACCATATTGAATAGAGAAGTTCTATACGTTATATATATATTATAGTCACGAAGGAGAGGGAGAACTCACTACGTAATTCTCAATGGAATTAGAAGAAAATAAAGGTTATAGTTAAATATAGATTAAAATATGCTAACAATGATCAGAAAAACAACCTTATCTACCACCACCCATTATAAAATTAGAGGCTTCCAAGTTTCCTTGTTAGTAAGAAGGATTTAGGAAAGCAAAAGGCAGGAGATCCTGCAAAGATGCAGCTGCAGGATGCGGCGATAGGGATGCCAGTTGGGGACCTGCATGTGACGTAAAGGCAATAACGCAAAGCTATGGGCTGACTTAGGATACTGGGAAATATTATTATTATTATTATTATTTTGCTTTTTAGGGCCACACTCATGGCATAGGGAAGTTTCCAGGCTAGGAGTCGAATCGGAGCTGCAGCTGCTAGCCTATACCACAGTCACAGCAACAGGAGATCTGAGCCACGTCTATGACTGATACCACAGGGCATGGCAACACCAGATCTGCAACCCACTGAGTGAGGCCAGGGATCAAACCCACATCCTCATGGATAGTAGTCTGATTCGTTTCCACTGTGCCACAATGGGAACCCCTGGGAATAGAAGTCTCATGACTAAGTAGCTTGAAGCTGTTCTTGTGGAGTTGAAACTAAGTCATCAGCTACTTGGGAAGGAAGGACTTGGAGAGGTCACTGGAACTGGATTTTTCCTTTCAGCCTGGAAGAAGCTTTTTGGTGGGAATGGATTTAACGTTAGCGGAAAGTTCAGGAGGAAAAGGGAAGAGCTGCAAGTTGAGAGAAAATTTTTTTTTTTTTGGCTACCCCTGTGGCATAAGGAAGTTCCTGGACTAGGGATGGAGCCTGTGCCATAGCAGTGACCCAAGCCAGAGCAGTGACAACCCTGGATTTTTAACTGCTAGGCCACCAGGGAACTCCAAGAGAATTTTTTTGATCCTCAGAGGACACGTTTATGTCACAAAGTAAAGTGCATATGTATAATTTAATGCAATAATGCCAGGAAAAGGGGACGGTAAGTGATTAAAACTATCTTAAGGCTGCTTTACATCTAAAAGATTACCCGCACTTCTAAAAAAAGAAGAGTGGCACATTTCTCCCTTATACAATGTAGATATGCCTAAAAAAGATTCCATATTTGGGAATAAAGTGATTTGACTCCATTATTTAGAGATTTCTACATGCAACATTTATTTCCTGCCTTTAAATGTGCTTGTAAAGACACATGCCACACAGGTGCCTAGGAAGAAACCACAATTCTGCATATTCCTGTATGGTTCTGAAAACAGAGATTTCTGACAGCTGCATAATATGACATAGATTTATTATAAGTTAAACACTGCTCTACTTTCAGCAGCTTGCTGGACTTCGATTTTTGTCACAAGTGTTTTTTCCTAAATATTACATTGATAATCTTTTTAAATTTTTTTTTAAAGTACAGCTGATTGGAGTTCCCGTCGTGGCGCAGTGGTTAACAGTCCGACTAGGAACCATGATGTTGCGAGTTTGATCCCCCGCCTTGCTCAGTGGGTTAAGGGTCCGGCGTTGCCGTGAGCTGTGGTGTAGGTCGCAGACGAGGCTCAGATCCCGAGTTGCTGTGGCTCTGGCGTAGGCCGGCGGCTACAGCTCTGATTGGACCCCTAGCCTGGGAACCTCCATATGCCGCAGGAGCAGCCCTAGAAAAGGCAAAAAGACAAAAAAAAAAAAAAAAAAAAAAAAAGTACAGATGATTAACAATGCTGTGCCAATTTCTTTTTTGTTGTAGAGAAAAGTGACTCAGTCATTTATATATGTGTGTGTGTATACATACATATATGTATACACATACACATCTTCTTCAGCAATATTTTCCATCATCGCCTATCCTAGGAAATTGGGTCTAGTTCCCTATGCTATACACTAGGACTTCGCTGTCTGTCCATTTGAAATGTCATAGTTTGCATCTACTAACCCCAAACTCCCCGTCCCTCCCAGTCCCTCCTCCCTCCCCTCTTGGCAACCACAAGTCTGTTCTCTATGTCTGTGAGTCTGTTTCTGTTTTGTAGATAGGTTCAATCGTGACATATTTTATTTTATTTTGCTTATTTATTACTTTGGCCACACCCATGCATATGGAAGTTCCTGGGTCAGGGATCAAATCTGACTCCAGATCCTTAACCCGCCACACCACAGTGGGAACTCCTGTGCCATATTTTAGATTCCACATTGAATATCTTCTTATATGAATCTGTATTCTTTTTTTTTTTTTTTTTTTTTTTGCTTTTTAGGGCCTCCCCTGTGGTATATGGAAGTTCCCAGGCTAGGGGTTGAATCAGAGCTGCAGCTGCCAGCCTACACCACAGCCACAGCAACACCAGATCCGAGCCACATTTGTAACCTACACCATAGCACATGGCAATGCCAGATCCTTAACCCACTAAGCAGGGCCAGGGATTGAACCCACATCCTCATGGATACTAGTCTAGTTCCTGAGCCACAATGGGAACTCAGTGCTTTTGATGCTATTTATTTTTAAAAGTTATTTTCTTAGCCATAGTTCCTAGAAGTAGATTACTGACACTTTCTTCCTTTTCTTTTTCTTTTTTGCTTTTCAGGGCCACAGGTGCAGCACATGGAAGTTCCAAAGCTAGGGGTTGAGTTGGAGCCACAGCCCAAACAACTCGGGATCTGAGCCACGTCTGCGACCCACACCACAGCCTGAGCAATGCTGGATCCTTAACCCACATCTAACCTGCATCCTCATGGATCCTCGTCGGGTTCATTGCCGATGAGCCACGATGGGAACTCCAGTTGCCCAACACTTTCTCCTGGCACTTTCCCCACCTCATGTTCCTGATTCGCACTAGGAACCCAGGCCTCTCCGTGTCTGCTTCACTGCTCCCCGACAAACATCAGACATAGTGTGTCATTTCGACAGGGGGAGAGTCCCTTTGGTTTGCTTGTCTTTCACCACGGATCTTATTTTATCAGTTTAGCAGCCATGTCCATCCCTCCCTTTTTGAGTTCTCTTCGTGTCCTCTTCCATTTGCTGAGTCTTATAAGAAAACATCAATTGGGAGTTCCCGTCGTGGCGCAGTGGTTAACAGTCCGACTAGGAACCATGAGGTTGCAGGTTTGTTCCCTGGCCTTGCTTAGTGGGTTAAGGATCCGGCGTTGCCATGAGCTGTGGTGTGGGTTGCAGACGCAGCTTGGATCCCGCGTTGCTGTGGCTGTGGTGTAGGCCGGTGGCTACATCTCTGATTCGACCCCTAGCTTGGGAACCTCCATACGCCACGTGAGTGGCCCTAGAAATGGCAAAAAAGAAGACCAAAAAAAAAAAAAAAGAAAGAAAAAACGTCAATTTATCAAAATAGTAAAGAACACTCATAAAGCGTTTAAAGGAAAGTCAAAGTTTCATTAAATTTTAATTTATAGGAGGCAGAAGGCCTGGGGTGACTAAACGTGACTGAGACAGAGGACAACTGAAATCCTTACCCCGATGCACTTGACGACTTTGGCCATGACATTACCCTGGGGCTTGAGCTTCTTGTACATTCTGCTGCCCATGACAAACACAACTGGGGAGGGCAAGAGAGATATGTTAACAGGTTGTTTGACAGAAAGCCTTGTGACCCAGAAGATGCGCTTTCACTGGAGTTACAACCTTGTTTTGGAAACACTGGGTTACTCAAAGAATACGGGTGCACTGCCCTCTCTCCCAGTTAGACAGTGCTTTTGAGTCTAATAATCACAGGAGCTCCTGAGTAATAGTGTGTTTCCATACACAAACACCGAAGCCCAGCTATCTCCTTCCCAGAACGTGGGGCAGCTCACGGACACTCGGGACAGTTATTGGAGCACAAGCTCTATCCCTCTTTCACAAAGCAGATTCATATATTATGCTACAAAGACATAGAACCCCGCTTTAATTTTCTGGTTGCAATGGCAAGAGAGTTTCTTCTTTTTTTTTTAATCTTCAGACAAAAACAGCAACTAATCTGTTAAAACTTACTTTCTTCTTTTTACAGCCCCACCTGTGGCATACAGAGGTTCCTAGGCTAGGGGTCAAATCAGAGCTGTAGCTGCCAGTCTACATCATAGCCACAACAATGCCAGATCCAAGGCACATCTGCAACCTACGCTATAGCCCATGGCAACGTCAGCTCCTTAACCCACTGAGCTGGGCCAGGGATCGAACCTGCATCATCATGGATACTAGTCAGATTCGTTTCCGCTGAGCCACAAGAGGAACTCCAGGATGGCAATTCTTTATAGTACTTACCATTACAATTTATTACATGAACTTTAAAAAATCGGGCACAACAATTAATGTGGGGGCCTGACCTGATCATAGGACTCATATTAATTCAACTGATCTCTACTCACTCAGAGATACAGCCATGAGAGCAGCAGGAACCCCAAATGCCAGTGGGTAGCAAGCCTGGGTACTGTGAATTCCACATTGTTGAACTGCAGAGAAATTATAAGATTAACATTCATTACGACAATGAGAATGCTTATCTAGTTTCCAGCTTTTTAACCCCCTAACTGATCATTACTTCTTGTTTTCACTTAATGTTCTAGACTTTTCTATTTGCCTTACTGATGTCATTGCCAGCTGAGCAAAACAGCTTTCTAGTAGAAGGAGCAGGAGACGGAGGCAGGTTCTAATCTTAACCGCTCAATACACGTCTGGTACCAGCAAAGCCAACATCGAGGGACGCCCTTATGTTCTGCAGACTTACTTAGCTGGAGATTAAAAGACCCGGATACCATGACTTGAAGCTATTGGGACTCAGTAAGTAAAACCAAAGAACCCTGGAAAATCACAACGGTGTGTTCCTCAAGTCATGCCAATCAGAAGATCATTAGTTGATCCAGGCAGGGCAGGGGGTCAACTAGCTTTTCCGTGAAGAGCCAGAGAGTGAATCTCTTAGGCTGTGGACCGGTCTCAAGTCTCCAGCCTCGCCTTTGCAGATGAAAGCAGCTGCATCCACAGGGTCTCGTCCAAATCTCTGAACTTGGCCTGTGGGCCAGACTCTCCCAACTCCTGACTGAAGATCTATTTGATCTCTGACATTCTAGCATCGCTAGGGGAAAAATGAAGACTCTGGAAGGCGCAACAGAAATTCCTGGACAGCCTTTCTCTGGGGTGCTGGGGCCTCATCTGAGCCGAAAGGGGTTTGACTTGGTCTTTCGCCAGCTGTTTCCCAATTCTGCAGAGAAAAGCCAAGGAGTAGAAAACTATAGGCGTGCAAATGTTTCCTCTCCACGGTTGTCCCAGGGATTCCTGCTAATAGCAAGGCAAAATAATTCCACCCCCCCCCCCAATAAAGAACATAACTCTGTTAGCCAAATCCTTACTTGAACTGACTGGAGCAGCTTTCCAGTTTCCCCATTAACTAATAAGTTATACAAAACCTAGGTGACACGCTCATTTTCTATGAGAGCCATTGATTTCTTCTTAAAAATTACCCTGGGGGAGGTTAGGGGAGGTGAAGGGAGGTGAGGACACCTAACGTAAAAATAAAAGCTAGTATGTTTTTATACAAAGCCCACTGGAATGGGGCATAAGTGTTATCGTCAAACTACTACCCTAGGCAGAAATACAAACCCTCCCCACATTATCTTATTTCTTAATTTATTCCCACTTGAAGTGTGGACACCACGATATTGTTTTGATCTAATATATCCCCACATATTCCCTTCCACATGGGAAGTTCATAAACTCTCAGGGGAGTGCTAGCAAGCACTAAAAATCTGAGCGCTGCCGATAGCTGCTGCCTCCTCCTCTTTCTTGGGCCAGTTCTCTTAGAAATACCTGAGATGATAGGAAAGCAAAGAAACCCCTGCCGCTAATTTCTTCCTAAGTCACTGAATGTCACCGGGGAGTGAAGCTGGCAGGCAAACATGTCCACTACGACCCACCCAGTATGGGTTTCAGGCAGCCTCTCATCTTATCTCTTACCATATGCATAAGGACTTTGACAAGAATTTAGAAAAATGGGTTGCTGTGCTAAGGATGGACTAGATGCTTTGGCAGTCACTGGACAAGGGATTCAAAGATCAGAAAAGGAGACAGGCCTTGAAAGAAAAGCAGCTCGCCTTCTGGATTTCACTGTGTCCTCCAGGATGTATGCGAGAGCTGAAGCCAAAAGCAGGCAGACAAACAAGGGCTCAACCACTGCACCTGACTTCTCTTCACAATTGAAAAACAAGAAAAACCAAGGTCCACTTCAGATAGTTGTTACCTCTGAGCATGGGAGTGATGATAGTAGAAAGCAAACTTCCAGCATTAATGGCCAAATAAAAGATGGAAAAAAATCGGTTTCTTTGCTTTTCCTGTAATAAAAAGGATAAGGTGTGATGACTTTGGGTCTATAGCAACTGAGCAACTGTGGCTGATGGCCTGACTTGACGTCTAGCTTAGTTCTGGGCGGTGTCTTATTTTCATGTGTATTCGAACAGCCTCCGAGGGAGAACACACTTTGTGTTGGTGCAGTTTGATTCCTGGGGCTTCACAAGCACTTACGTGGTTTCTCTGGAGACACTTGCTCTTACCTGGCCCTCTTCAAACTGATCGCCCCCAAAGGCCGACACACAGGGCTTTATCCCGCCAGTACCCAGAGCAATCAGGGCCAGGCCGATCATGGACAGCGCCCTAGGGAAAGAGGGGAGTGTTGCTCAAATGTGAGGTCCTTAGAAGCAGGAGCCTCCTTCCCAAATTTCCCTACGAGGACCGTGCACAGTGGTAAACACAGAGGAGGGATTCAACCCGTGTGAGAAGATAACTCACAGCAATGCAGTCTTGCCAGTTGAATGAAACTTGAACTCAAGGGCCTTCAAGGGCATAGCTTTATCTAATAATTTACCATCTAGAAAATTTAAAGCAATGGCTTGAATCTTGAACAAAGATTGATGTATGGAGTTCTTTCATAGCCTTATCATTTTTAGCAAAAGAATGGGTAAGAGAGATTTTAAGCACTGTCTCTGGTACAATCATAACAGACTCATGATAGTCATTAAAAAACATCAGAAAATATGATTTAATTGCAAAGCAGAATAACAGGTTATGCAGTAGGATGGTACTCGTTTGTGAAGTATGGAAGACTAGAAAAAAGTAGAGCGGAGTTCCCGTGGTGGCGCAGTGGTTAACAAATCCGACTAGGAACCATGAGGTTGCGGGTTCGATCCCTGCCCTTGCTCAGTGGGTTAACCATCTGGTGTTGCTATGAGCTGTGGTGTAGGTCGCAGACACGGCTCGGATCCCGAGTTGCTGTGGCTCTGGCGTAGGCTGGTGGCTATGGCTCCGATTAGACCCCTAGCCTGGGAACCTCCATACGCCGCAAGAGCGGCCCAAGAAAGAAAAAAGAAAAAGTAGAGCAAAAGGTTTAACATTATAACTTTTTAATAAAAAGATTATTTATAATCATAAAAGGGATTATAGATTACTTTTAAAATTTACTTTAGTATTTTCCAAGTTAACTGTGTTTTCCTCCTGATTTGAAAAAAAAAATCACTCATAGAATTTACCAACCATCATTTTATAGTTTTGTTAGTTTACAGTAGGTTGCTACAAACTTCGGGTTTTATGAGTGTGTATTCCATATCTTCTTGGTTGCTAATACTGCTTAAAAGTGCTAAAAAATAGCTTATGAAACAGACAAAGTCAGGGAAGACACTTTATGCAGAATTAATACTTTAAAAAATCATGCCTAGGAGGTCTCACTGTGGTGCAACAGGATCAGTGGTGTCTCTGCAGCTCTGGGATGTAGGTTCAATCCCTGGCCAGACACAGCAGGTTACAGATCCAGCTTTGCTGCAGCTGTGGCATAGGTTGCAACTGTGGCTCGGATCTGATCCCTGGCCCCTGAAGTCCATATGCCAAAGGACAGCCAAAAAGAAAACAAAAAGTGCTACAGTCTTAAAAAAAAAAAAAAAAAAACATTCCCATCTTCCTGGATTAACTGGCTGAAGCACCTCTGTCATCTTCTTTGCCTCTTAATACAACTTGTGTTTGGCGGTGTTACTCTAAGTACTTTAAATAAAGGACAACAAAAACACGGCCAATTGAGTATTCTATGCCATGCATTCATTGTAGGCATGTTTCAGTACTAACCTCATGAAATAAAAAATAAATCGTTAAGCTTTCTTGAGTACCTATCACTTGCCAGGCAGAATTCCAAGTTCTCTACCCGGATTAATGCACGACAGTCCTACGTGAGGCGGTACTATTACAGACGAGGACACCCGGGCAGAAGGTTGAGAAATTTGCTGAAGAGCACACAACTAGTAGGAGGCACAGCCAGAATGTGAACCTGCACAGCCTGGCTCCAAAGTCCGCGTTCATAATCGATATTGTGGATTAGAATATTGAGGCAAAGAGTAGATAAGCTGGCCCAGGTCTTCCAGCTCCTCTTTGGGATCCGGATCCTGGAAGTCTGAGCTGTAGACTGTCCTTGCACCCACTTCCCTCCAGCACAGCTCCCTGAGGGCACCCGGCGGATCTAGTCTGGACGCCAATCTAACAGACCAGAAGCCCGGAGATTGCAAATACTAATTTGAATTTCAGTGACATTTTCCCATTTTCCCATGAGATGATGTACTCACGGATCAAGGAGCCAAAGCAGAGTTTTGAACCAGAAACAAAGTAAGTCTTTATAACTTGTCGGCTTGGTCAGACTTGTCGGCTTGGCCAGACTGCTTCCCTTAACCCCACAGGGAAGCAGTCGTCAATAGCGCTTCTCATCAAGAGCGCAGAACACAGGGCTGGCACAAGTATTTATGAAACGGAGGTACTGAAGGCTGAGCAGACATGTGGTACAAGGCAGAAAACCAAAGGTACAGAGTCTGGAGGAAACCTGGTGCAATGGGCGATAATGTCCCCCGGGGGAGATGAAGATGGATACAGAGCTCGTGCCCTGACCATGCCTCCTGGGAGTGTCCCCAAGACACCAAGCCTTCGAGTGAGCCACGCCTCCGGACAACTGTTAGGACAGTGACTTACTGAAGACCCAGCTGCGAGTCCTCTACACCGATGAGGGAGGAAAGGCCTCCTTACGCTCAGAGTGAAGTTCAAGGACAAAGATTAAAAAGTAAGCACCGAAGGGCGGGAGGGATAAATGAGGAGTTTGGGGTTAGCAGATGCAAACTGCTACATAGAAAACAGATAAACAGGAAGGCCCTACTGTATAGCAAGGGAACTATATATTCAGTATCTTGTAATGGACCGTAACAAAAAAGAACATAGCAAAATACACACACACACACACACACATGCACGCACACGCATGCATACACACATGTATGTATAGCTGAATCACTGTGGCACACCAGATACTAACACAGCATTGTAAATCAACTTTCACTTCCACAAAAAATTTTTTTAAAAGGAGACGAGAGCAGCAAACAAGCAACGAGTGGGGAGACGGGGTGGGGCTGCAGTGAACATCAACTCACACGTGCACAGACATGCTGTTGGGGGTTCCGTTGTGGTCGAAGTCTGTGAGGTCATTGATGGAGCTCACGGCCATGACCACCTGTCCAATGGTGTAGACGATGGACAACGACACAATTGTCCTGCATCGAGAGAGGCCAAGAGAATCTTCGTTACCTGCACGAGCGCCGCCCACCTTTCCTGCGTCCACCTTTCCTGAGCCCGCTCGTGACAGTCCTTGTTTCTCAAACCGAGTCAATCTGATAACCCTTAGAGAGGCAGCCTGCTGAAGAATTAGCTCCCCCGCATGTAAGTACGCAGTGAAATTTTGGCGGGGTGGGGCGGGGGGGGGGCAGGCCGGGGTTGGGGGAGGTCTGTTTTCTCTTTGAACGATTTGAAAGGCTGTGTCTCCTGTTACCTCCCTACTGAAATGAGTACCTGTATCCTTAAACAGTCAGAGGTACTTATCTTGCGACTGATAACAATACTTGGGCAGGACGGGTCCATTGCTTATTTCTGAATTATATGGAGTTATTTTGAGACAGTCACCGAACAGTCCTGCCTCCGCCCATGTCAGGCATTTGGCCTGGAAGAGTCCTTCCTTCCTAGGAAACTTCCCAATGACCCCCCACCCCCACGGAGAGCACTCTTGGTGCTCTTCCCGCAGTCCTGGGGGCGAGGCCCTGTGCCCCTCCAGCAGTCTGAGCCTTTCAGCAGCTGGGGTGTTTCTAGAGGGCTTCTTTGTTCTCCAGGCCCTTAACTCCTGATGCGTCATTAACAACAGATGGGGAGTTCCCTCTGTGGCTCAGCCGTTAACGAACCCAACTAGGATCCATGAGAAAGCAAGTTTGATCCCTGGCCTCACTCCGTGGGTTAAGGATCCAGTGTTGCCATGAGCTGGGGTGTAGGTTGCAGAGGCAGCTTGGATCTGGCGTTGCTGTGGCCGAGGTGCAAGTTAGCAGCTGTAGCTTTGATTCGACCCCTAGCCTGGGAGCTTCCATAGGCCATGAGTGCAGCCCTAAAACAAAACAGAACAAAACAGACGATGTCACTTGTTACTATTTCGAGATAAGACAAGATGCTGTAAGTGTTTGGAGGAGGAAGAACTCCCCCCCCCGTGCTACCTGCATTCCTCCTGCTGACGGCCAGGCGCCACTCTGAGCTCCGGCGGTATCAGTAGGAGCAAGGACAGGCATCCTCTCCTGTGCCTTAACTCTCTGGTCCCAAGTCCCCCCTCCCGCATCCCAGAGCTTATCATTACTTAGTGGGCTGCTTGTTAACAAAGAAGCTGCCATGACTCACTTGAACTTCCCCAGCCAGGAGTCGGCGATGAGGGCTCCTAGAATGGGCGTCAGGTAGCACAGAGCCACAAAGGTGTGGTAGATGGCAGTGGACAGATTGTCATTCCAGCCGATGAAAAGCCGGAAGTACAGGATCAGGAGTGCTTTCAGCCGCAGGTGGGTGAGGGGGGAGAGGGCGACAGTTAGCAGGGGCCACGGTGACACTGGCTCCTCACGGCCCCGGGGGAAGTGTCAGAAAGAGTTACCTCTCATTCCATAGTAGGAAAACCTTTCACAGAACTCGTTGACCACGATGAAGAAGATGCTCAAGGGATAACCGAAGCAGCTCTGACAAAGAGAAACGGGCTGGGGTCAAAACAAGCTCCTCCCGGGTCCATACCCGCCAACGAGGCCGAGGGCGAAGGGCACGGAGAGCGGCTAATGCAGATTTAGTAACTTCCCAGCGACCCTCCAGAGGTGGGACGGAGAAGTTAACAAATGTTTATTTCCTTACCCTCCACGTGGAGACAGCAATGCAACAAAGCTTTTATTGTTTCGTTGTTTTATTGTTAGTCTGAGAAGGGCTATACACGCAGTGTGGAGAGTGTGGATTCGGTTCCAGACACCGAAGTAAAGCAAAAACATTGCAAGAAAAAAAGTCGCATGAGGAGTTTCCACTGTGGCTCAGTGGAAACAAACCTGACTGGTGTCCGTGAGGATGCGGGTTTGATCTCTGCCTTGCTCAGTGGGTTAAGGATCTGGCGTTGCCATGAGCTGTGATACAGGTCGCAGGTGCGGCTCAGATCCCGAGTGGCTGTGGCTGTGGCTGTGGTGTATGTAGGTCAGCAGCTGCAGCTGATTCGACCCCTAGCCCAGGAACTTCCATATGCAAAATAAATAAATAAATAAAAACAAACAAAAAAAATTCACACATGAACTTTTGGGTTCCTCAGTCCAAATAAAAGTTTTGTTTATATTGTAGTCGGTTTAGTGTACAATAGCTTTAAGTCGTAAAAAAACCAATGTACCTACCGTAACTAAAAAGTGCTTTATTGCTAAAAAACAAACAAACAAACAAAAAAAAGCTATCACCTGACAACACAGGGTTGCCTCAAACCTTCAATTTGGAAAAAAATCCAAGATCTGGGAAGCACAGTAAAACGAAGCTTGGCCCTACGCAGCATCTCCTAAAGAGAATAAATGTCACAGAGCGTCTCAGGAAGAGCCCTCGCCCAGGGGACTCGCGTGAGATGGGAGTCGCGTGAGATGCATTTTTTAAGCAAATGAAGCAGCGCTGTTAACAGGAGCAAAGCCAACTGTAAAGCTCCCATCATGAAGCTACGTGAAGGAAAAAGCTCACTCACCTGTGGCACGGACATTCCTGAAAGAGAAACAAAACGCCGCCGTTAATGTGGAGCAAGGAAATCGCTTTTTGCTGAGTCTAAGCGCAGACCCCTGACACTGCCCGGCAGTCGGAGGGAGGCTCCAGCCTGTCCCAGCCCAGTCCCGGGCCAGGCCTCTTATCCCAGCGGGGCTGGCACTGAACTTTTTAATTAGCTGCTTGGGCATTTTGGGTGTAGTCAGAACTGAGAAGCCGGGCTCAGAGAATCTGCCCAAATCATTTCCTCCTTAAAAGACTTCAAAGGCTGCCCATGGCCCGCAGGATAAAATCTGAACTTTAGGAATGGCCTTTACTGTCTCTCAAGGTCAGAGGGGTTTGGTGAGGGTCAATAACAGAAGCAGAAAACCCTTAAGGGTGCCTAACACCCAGCAAGGATGCCACCTCCAGTCCGGGTTCCTGGGCCGCCTTTCTCCCAGCACCACCCCCAACCCCCGCCCTCTGCACCCGGGGCCCTGGGACACCCACGCTCTGTTTCTTGGACACACAGTGCACACACCTGGAGCCCTCAACACAAGACAGCAACTCCTATGCCAGGAACGGTCCCTTTAACCTGTCCCTTCCCTTCCGGGGGCCCACCCCCCACCTCCCTATGTTAGCAGAGGGCAATATCCAGTGTTTCTACTGCGGCCTCAGCGCTGGTGGAAGAACCACGTGGTCTCCATCCCACGTGGCCCCCAACCCACGTGGCCCCCATCACCACGTGGTCTCCATCTCACATCCCCAGGTCTTCACCAGGACCCACCTTCTAGCAGCGATTTATCAGAAGAATGGATGAGAAGAGCAAGAAGAAAATGGGTGGGAATCCAAGTGAGTTGGTTGAAACCAGGTGCCTCTGACCAGCTTCTAAGTCTTAGGCACACCCTTTGTGCCCTCTGTCCCAGCCCCTGCTCTTCTCCCTCTGATTTTTTTTTTTTTTTTTTTTTTTTTTTTTTGGCTGCACTTGCAGCTTGAGGAAGTTCCCAGGGCTAGGGGTCAAATTGGAGCTATAACTGCTGGTCTACGCCACAGCCACAGCCACACCAGATATGAGCTGCATCTGTGACCTACACCACAGCTCACAGCAACGCTGGACCCTTAACCCAGTGAGTGAGGCCAGGGATCGAACCCGATCCTCATGGATACTAGTTGGGTTCTTTACCCGCTGAGCCACGACAGGAACTCCTCGTCTGAGTCTTAACATCTCCGCTCCCTGTCCCAATGCCATCTACCAGGGTCTGTCACAGGCTAGTTCACGTGGCCCTTTCCATGGGGGACACTCCCTCCCCCTTCTCCTCCTGGCCCCATTGACCACAGCCTAGAACTCTTTGTGGTCAAGACTCCCAGAGTTGGAGACGGGATTAAGATGGTGGAATAGAAGGACTGGAGCTCAACTTCTCTCCTAAAAACAACAAAATTCACGACTAAAGACTGAGCAATCTCCACCCAAATGGACCGGAAACCCATACCCTACTCCAGAAGAAAAAGAGGAGGCCACATCCACAGGTAGGAGGGGTGATTTCGTGATATAAACAACCCCATACCTCCCGGGTGGGAAGCTCCACAGACTGAAAACTAACTGGCTCACAGAGACTCACCTACAGGGAGTGAGAGTTCTGAGCCCCACATCAAACCCTCACATGCTGGGATCTGTCACTGGGAGAAAGAGCCCCTGGAGCATCTGGCATTGAAGGCCAGCGGGGCTTGTGCGCAGGAGCTCCACGGGACTGGGGGAAATGGAGACCCCATTCTTAAAAGGCACACACAGACTTTCACGTGCACTGGGTCCCAGGGCAGAGCGAGGTCTCCACAGGAACCTAGGTCAAACCTGACTGCAGTTCTTGGAGGACATCATGGGAAAACAGGGGTGGATGTGTCTTGTTGTGAGGGAAGGACTTGAAGGCAAAGCTCTCGGGAATATTCATCAGCATGCCTTTCTCTGGAGGTGGCCATTTTGGGAAAATCTGGCCCCACCCATCAGTCAGTGCTGAGAAGCCCCAGGGCAAACAACAATCCAGGTGGGATCACAGCCCCACCCCTCAGTAAACAGGCTGCCTAAAGAGCCTCAGGCACACAGCAGCCCCTAATCCCATCCAGAGACTAAGCCCCACCCACCAGAGGGATTAGAATAGGCTCCACCTACCAATGGGCAGGCATCAGCCCCTCCCATCAGGAAGCCTACAGCAAGCCCCCCATACCAACTTCAGCCACAAGGGGGGCAGACACCAGAAGTAAGAGAGGCTACAACTCTATTATCCATAAAAAGGTCACCACACCAAAAACCTATCAAAATGAAAAGACAGAGAACTATCAGATGAGGGAGAAAGGAAAAACCCCAGAAAATCAGCTAAGCAATGAGGAGATTCTCAGCCTCCAGGAAAAAGACTTTAGATTGTTGATGCTGAAGATGATGCAAGACATTGGAAATAAACTGGAGGCAAAGATGGATAACTTACAGGAAACACTGAGCAAAGAGATACAAGATATAAAACTTAAGCAAGAAGAGATGCAAAATACAATAACTGAAATAAAAAACTCACTAGAAGCAGCTAACAGCAGAATACAGGAGGCAGAAGAACGAATAAGCGAGGTGGAGGACAGATTAGAAGAAATTACAGACGCAGAACAGACAAGAGAAAAAAGATTAAAAAAAATGAAGAGAGTCTCAGGGAACTCTGGGACAATGTTAAATGCACCAACATCTGTATTATAGGGGTGCCAGAAGGAGAAGAGAGAGAGAAGGGGACAAAAAAAATATTCCAAGAGATAATAGCCAAAAATTTCCCTCACATGGGAAAGGAACCACTCACTCAAATCCAGGAGGCACAACGAGTACCATATAAAATAAACCCAAGGAGGAACACACCAAGACACATAATAATCAAACTGACCAAAATTAAAGACAAAGAGAAAATCTTGAAAGCAGCTAGGGAAAAGAAACAAGTAACATACAAGGAAACCCCAATAAGGTTATCAGCAGATTTTTCAGCAGAAACTCTGCAGGCCAGAAGGGAGTGGCATGATATACTTAACGTGATAAAAGGAAAAAACCTCCAACCAAGATTACTCTACCCAGCAAGGCTTTCAGATTTGAAGGAGAAATCAAAACCTTCACAGATAAGCGAAAGCTGAGAGAATTCAGCAACACTAAACCAGCCTTACAGCAAATACTAAAGGAACTTCTCTAGGCAGAAAAGAAAAGACAGCAACAGGAAACAAAAATTCCACAACTGACAAGGCTCACCAGTAAAGGTGTATATACAGTAAAGATACAAAATCATCCATGCACAATTATACCATCAAAATCAGAAATCATGAGAAGAGGTGGGTACAAATGCGGGACACCGGAGATGAACTTGCAATTAAGAGAACAACAACTTAAAACAATCTCATATACATATAGACTCTTACATCAAAACTTCAGAATAACTGCAAACCAAAAATCTACAATTGATACACAAACAAGGAATCTCTGGAGAAGAAATATATCTCATAGTAAATAAGTGCATAATCCACCATGAAGGGGGTCATTTGACATCGTTCTTGGAATGCTGAAGTCTTCTTAGATCTGATTCTGATTTCCTCTCCATCAAAGAACTTATGATAATTATAATTAAATAACGCCACTGTACAATTAAATAATACAGTTCTACAATTGTATTATTAATAACCATTTCTCTCCAAGGTACAATGTAAGGTCTATAATGTCTTGTTTATCACGTCACCTAGAATGGTGTAATGCCTTTATTAAAGAATCAATGAGATGGAACAAATTGTGAGGACATATTTATATAGTTACACTGTTTTTTAACCAACTTAGACATTTTATATTTTACTTATTTTCAGAGGGTGTATTATTTTTGTTATGCTTACCAGTTGTTATTCTTTTACTATGCTATATAAAATATTTAATGGTATATAAGGCTTTCTTCTTTATAAATTTTAGTTGCATAATATAACAACTTAATATAATGCTAATTTTTAAAGAAAAAATGAAATGTAATAGATAAAACTAAGTAGTAAAGATGAAAGCCATAAGATTGGGATAAAGTATAGAATAAATTTCCTATTAGTCTCAGCATATTTTCCATTCCACTTCTCCAGTGGGAGTCAATCTGTTTCTTAAGATCCATGTTATAATAATCTCTGTGAATGTAATTGTGTGTAAATGTATGTATTTTATTCTGTAAAAAAAAGACTCCCAGAGTTAAGGATCAGTGCCCCAGAGCAATGCTTCTCAAACTGGACTGTGATTCAGGACCACCCCCAAGAACCGGGAGAGCGGGTTTCTGGACCCCTCTCCCACAGCTGCTGATTCCACAGGCCTGGAGTGGCCCCTGGAGCTTATAGTCCCACCAAGTTCCACGGGGACGTCAGCGCTGCTGGCCCAGGTAACCATGATCAGAGACCCACATATAGGCTGTGAGGTCCACCTGCCAGACTCATCTACGTAAGTAGGTTTTGTCACCGCCCTGGCCCCAGGCATCACAGAGACCCTCCTGGGCCCACTGTCCAGGGCAGGCACTGACCCAGAACCTCTTACACCTTCCCCACCCTGGGCCCTTCCTCTTGGACCCACCGCCTTGCATTTTCATCACGCCCTGGGCCCCCACCCACGGGAAACCAAAGGGCAACTCTGCCCGAGGAGCTGGCTCTTGTCCAGGCCTCCTCTCGTCTTGGGGGCAGGGCCTGCAGTCACTTCCGGCTGTGGGTATCTGCGTCCCCCTCCCCCCAGCTCAGCCCGGCCCAGGCCTCACGCCAGACAGTCCCCCACTTCTGCCCACTTAAGAGCCGTGATGCTGTCTTCATCCTTGACTTCAGTGGAGACAGAGAAATTCTGGAAGGAGATTCTTCATCACTCATAGACTGGTTTTGGCCCCAGTGAGGCTCCCCCGTGGGAAGAGGCTGCTCTCAGAGGCAACACATGAAGAAGGGGGGTGCAGGGTCAGAGGCGTAACGGGGTCTCAGTCCTGTTACTGACCCTGTGACCCTGGGCGAGGCCACCTTCCCTCTGGACAGCCCGCCTAGCAATGCCAACACCTTCCAGGATCCCCGTAAGAGTTCCCAGCCCAGGGCTCCATGCACCCTTCAGAGGATGTGCTGCTGCCTGAGCTTTTCACAGGGTGGAGATTCAGTGTTTGCTGCATGAATACATATTCCAAAGAACCAGCCACATGGGTCATCAGGCACCATGTTCAGATCCTGGCTCTGCCACGCAACGGTTCCAGCGGCTCCTCCAGGCCACGACCCTCCTTCTCCGAGAGGCCAACCTGGTGGGTTTCATCAGCGAGCTCGTGTCTTTCCAGTGCCAACATGGTACGGCCGATGGGGACCCCCAGCAGGAGGTCAGAGGTCAGGGCGTTCCTTTCCCTGGCACCTGCCCACTGGCCACCTGGACGGCTGAGCCCTCAAGTGCCAGTCGCTGCAACTCTGAGGTCGGCCTCTCTCCTTCCGGGTTCTGTCCCAGCTTTGTGCCACTTCTGCCAGGTGGTGACAGCATGGCCACTGCTCCACGGACCTACACCCTCACTATGGAGCCGGGCCCCCAGCCTTGCCTACATGTCTCTCTGTAGGGAGTTGTGGCTCAGCAGAAACGAACCTGACCACTATCCACAAGGATGCTGGTTTGATCCGGCGCTCACTCAGTGGGCTAAGGATCTGGCGTTGCCATGAGCTGTGGCGTAGGCCACCAGCTGCAGCTCTGTTTTGACCCCTAGCCTGGGAACTTCCAAATGCCACAGGTGGGGCCCTAAAAAGCAAAAATAAATAAATAAATAAATAAAATAAAATCTGTGATAAACGCCCCTATTTTGAGTCTGCCATCTGCTTCCTGATGGGACCACGACGGATATACACAAGCCTCATTTCATCACCAGACTGGGGGGAGGCCTACCAGGAACACGTTTTGGTAACGCTCTACTGGACAAGCCTGCTGGCAGTATTCAAAGCCTGTCTCCTTGCTCCATCAAGGACCCGCAGGACCATACGATGCTCTGCATGCTTAGACTTCAGATACTGTGGCCGTACCGCTGTCTCCCAAAGACTATACAGAGCAATGAATGTCTAACCAGAAAGTAGAACCAGAATGAGGGCTCGAGCTGGTTCTTACCATGGGCCTTCTAGAGAAAAGCAGGAGGAGGTACGAAGACCCAGACGCAACAGAGCCAGCCTGGAGCGTTGGTGCAATCACTCCTTTTTCACATTTCTCAGAGACAGAAAGACCTCTCTTGGCCAGGGTAGCACCTGTCTTTTGTGTGTGTGTGTGTGTGTGCATGCATGTGTGTGAAATATTATTTAGCACCAATTATTTGCTAAATAATAATGCCAAAGGTTGTTTACTTCCAACATGAATAGGGCTACAGAAAACAGAACTGAGACCTTGTTACAACAAGTATCACACCCAGAACGACAGGATGGAAAATGAAATTCCTAAACTCACTCAAGTGAAAATCTGAGACTTCGCCAGTCATCGCCCAGGAAGCTTTTGATTTGTCTGAAAGCTGTGTGTTCCAAAGAACCTGTTTTATTGCTGCAGGGCAGAGGTTGCCAAGCTCTTCTTTGATAGAATTCAGAGCTGCTCACTGGATGGCACAATGCAGTCAGCATTTCTTATCTTCATACACCCGTGTCCACGGGGTTGCTGTCCGGGAAAGCTCCAGTGCGGTTGATGCTGAGCCTTAAGTCTGAACTTGAATTTCAACTGACACAAGACTGCTCTCTTTGGTACAACTGTGCCTGCGTTAGTATCCTGAGAGTTCGTCCAATTGGCATAGTTGAGTGGCCCGATGTCTCTAGCATCATTCGTGGGACGCTTGGATTTAACAGTAAAACAGCTTAGAATTCGTATAAGGCACATAGTAAACATGGAATCAAGGCTGGTCCTTATTGTTATTCTAAGCCGAGACGTGCTTTTGTCTTTCTTTTGTCTGAAGAACTTAATACACTAAGGGTAATTTGGAGAATCTGCGATTACTGACTTGTGGGCACGGTGGGAAAACCAAGAAAGAGGCACTATTGCTTCCCACTAGTTAATGGAAGCTCTCTATTAAGGTGAATATTTCCTGCTATTTAACAAAGGACATTCCATACACACGCACACACACCTATACATAAGCACATATATATTTTTGACCACGCCCACGACATGCAGAAGTTCCCAGGCCAAGGACCGAACCCTCCCCGCAGCAGTGACAACATTGGATCCTTACCCTCTAGGCCACCAGGAAACTCCGCGTTCCATATGTTTTGAACTACTTAGGGATGGAAACCCTAACTAATGTTTTATTACCTAGAAACTAAGAACGCTCAGTAACACAGTGGCTGTCAAGAGTTTGTTTCTAGGACTCGGGCTTGGGATGGAGCGAATGAGGCATCTTTGCTGAATCGAATAGAGATGCTCGCACCTGCCAGCAGGGAGAAAGAACACTGCCCCCTAATCGCCGAGAGGGAAACGGAGGGAAAGGCGTAAGTACCGCATGAGGTCTCCCAGGGCTGATGTTTCTGAAGCCACAAGGCGTGAGAGACAGAAGAGTGGTCCCCGAAAGGTGTCCACGCCTTGATCCCCAGGGCTTGTGGATGTTACCCTTCAGGGCAATAGGGACTCTGAAGGAGTGATTCAGTAAAATCAAAACCTGAGGGGTTCCTACTGTGGTGGGATTAGCAGCATCTCTGCAGAGTCAGCATGCAGGTTTGACCCCCTGCCCTGCACAGTGGGTTAGAGGATCCAGTGTTGCCACAGCTGTGACCTAGGTCAAAACTGCGGCTAGGATCTGATTCCTGGCATAGGAACTCCATATGCCACAGGGTAGCCAAACAAGACGGGGGAGAAAACCCTTTGGGACGGGGCATTGATCCTGGATGGTCTGGGTGGCTCCAGAGCAATCAGAGGGGCTTGAGAAGAGTCAGAGGGGGAGATACGAAGTGGGAAGCAGAGGTTCGGGAGCGGCAGCAGTAGCTGGGAGGCCACCACGAGCAGAGGGACAAGGTGGCCTCTAGAAGCTGAAAGGACAAGGAAATGGACTCTCACCTCAAGCCTCCAGAAGGAAGCAGTCCTGCCAACACCTTGATTGTGGCCCAGGGAGACCCATGCCAGACCTCTGGCCTCCAGAACTGGAAGACCGTCATTCTGCGCTGTTTTAAGGCACTAAGTATGTGGGGATTTGTGACAGCAGCCGTAGGAGATTAATACCCATGGCTTTGCCTCAAGCTCTGTAGAGGCTGGTTTTATCACTATTTGCTATAGTAGTCACTATTTGATTTAAGACTCAAACTTCCGAGCAAGTTTTGTTGGCACAGTGCTTCCCCCTTTACTTTTGCTCCCAGGCCAGGAGTCGAATTGGAGCTGCAGCTGCCAACCTAAGCCACAGCCCCAGCAACGCAGGATCTGAGCCTTGTCTGCGACCTACACCACTGCTCATGGCAATGCCGGATCCCTGAGCCCCTGAGCGAGTCCAGGGATTGCACCCAAGTCCTCATGGATGCTAGTCGGGCTCGTTACCGCCGAGCCACAATGGGAACTTCCCACAATGCCCTTTTCATCCTTTTTTTTTTTTCCCCTAAGCTGCATGTTCTATCTGAGGGCTTGGGCGTCCCTTCGTGGCACCTGCCTTTTGAGAGGACCTGGCACAACGTGTACTTGCCTGGCTACCGTCTGCAGGTGCTGACCCCCCATGCTCCATCTCTGAAATGGGGGTGCTGCCTCATGGGGCTGCTGCAAGGACAAAGGGGGTCTAGGAGTGGTTTCATAAACCGGAAGGAAGACGAGTTTCCTCCATCATGTCCTTGAGGCACGTGAGTCACAACGTAGGTCACGTGAGACCCCAGAGAATGAATGCAATGGCCCTCCCAGGATACACTTAGCCTCACTTTTTTAAACCCAAGCTGCTGTAACTGGATCCTTAACCCACCACGTCACAGTGGGAACTCCAGCCTAGCCTCACTCTTAGCAGAGCTAGTTTCCATGTTAAGGTGAGAGCTCCTCTCACGCTATTACCCCTGCATCTTGTGGGTGGAAGGACTTGAGACTTTGGAATCAGCTTGGAGACTTTCTTCCCGGCCATGAGGCTCCGGCCAAAGTACTCAACCACCGGGCCGTCATTCCTTCATCTAGGAATGCTGACACCTTCTTTGCAAGTTGGTTAGTAGGATCGAATCCACGTTAATAAAATGAGGTTCATATTTACTGCATCTCAGGATGACATCTGGGTAATGTGGACGGATTTTAAATATGGACAGGAGTTTCCATCGTGGCTCACTGGTAATGAACTGACTAGTGTCCATGAGGATGCAGGTTCGATCCCTGGCCTTGCTCAGTGGGTTAAGGATCCGGCATTGCCGTGAGCTATAGCGTAGGTCGCAGATGCGGCTTGGATCCCCTGTTACTGTGGCTGTGGGATAGGCCGGCAGCTGCAGCTCCAATTTGCCTGGGAACTTCGATGTGCAGTGGGTGCGGCCCTAAAAAGACTAAATAAAATAAAATAAGATATGGACTGGAATTTGGTATGGGGAGCCCTGACGGGGTGAGAAGTGGCCCTTAAAGAAAAAGGTCATCCCTCCCCAGTTGCTTCACTGACCAAAAGCAGAAGGGCCTTATGACATCACCTGGGGAAACTAGGTCACGGGATGTAGCAGTCACGCGCAGAGAGGAGCCAGACTTCTCAAATACCAGCCACAATGGCAAGCAGTGATTTTCCAGCAAGCTGCATTCAATTGGGCAGCAGCACAGAGCATGACTGAACGGCTGCAGGGGCAAAGGAACATTCGACAATTCTCCAGCACAGTGGTTCTGGAAGTGTGGTCCCTGGACCAGCAGCAGCAGCAGCAGCCCCTGGGAGCTCGCTGGACATGCAGACTCTCGGGTCCATCCCAGACCCCTGGAATCAGAAGCTCCGAGGCGGGGCCCGGCTGCCTGCTTGGTGCCAAGCCCTCCCAGGGGAACAATCTGGGAGCCACTCGCTGCTCCAGAGCAGGGAGCCCACAGGAGGGCCGTGTGCGCTGAGCTTCCACCCCAGTCATCGGCCCAGCCTGTGACTCGTTTCTAGTCTCGGCTCTTCATTCTTGCTTTCTGAGCTCCGTCTCCATTCACCAGATGAGGGCAACAAGAGGACACCTTGCCTCACCTTCCTGGCTCCAGTCCACCCCATTGACCTGAGCGTCCCCCACGGAAGCTCCCAGGACTGCCCGCAAACCACGCTGGCTCTACTACCTGCTGCGTCTGCCCCACCGACCAAGCATCCCCCATGGAAGCTCTCAGGACTGCCCGCAAACCACCTGCTGCAAGGCCAGGTCTCTGCTGGGGCTCCGACCTCCATGCTCCTCCCTGCACCCCCAGCAGTCCAGCCAGGCCTCCTGCTTCTCCCTCCCTCCAGGCTCCTTCCTGGCTCCCCGCAGCATTAGGGCAGTTAGCGCCTCCCCCGCCCCCGAACAGGGTCTCTTTAGCCCCTTTACAACCAACCAAGCTGTGCTGACTTCCGAAGTGTTACAGAGTCTCACGTATCATATGATCCCCCTTCCTTTTTTTTTTAAGAAAATAAAGCATATGCAAGAGCCTAGCGGGAAATGCACCAGGTGCAACTGCTACCGAGCTGAGCCTCGGTGACAGCAAGCACAAGGGAAGAGGCAGAAGGGCCCGACTTTGCACATTTGCTTTGATTTTTTTCCCCCAAATCCAATGGCTTTGGTCAAGAAGTGAAAGAGCTTTTCTTTCCTTCGATGGGCTATTAACACCAGAGTCAGGCTAGTGTCAGGGCGGGCTCTGCGTCTGTCACCCAAGACCCTTGTTTTCCAGGGCGGTTTTCCTTGAGGTCATTTCTTACCTGAGCTGATTTTTTTCCTACCCTGAATGTTCTGCCCCAAATCCCACCTCAGGGCCCCTGCTCAGCCACAGGGCACGCTTGTGCTTAGAAAACCATCATCTCTTGGGCGGATACTGGGCATGGCTTGCAAGGAGAGTGTCTGGCCTCAGAAAGAAAAGGTGGCTCTGGGCGGTGCCCAGCCAGGAAGCAGGGCATTCCAGCCCCGGGGGCCTCCTGCTAGGGCCTCCAGGCAGGCACGAGAGGCCTCCACACCCAAGGGCGGTGGCCCTGCCCATCCCTCACTTGTTTTTGTAGAAATAACAGCTTTTCCGCAATGACCTTTCCCCGCAGAGAGAATCTGTTTTTCCTCTGAGAGATCAGCAAACAGAAAGGTGGGCTACACTGACGCCTGGGCTTCCCAAAGCCACTTGAATCAAGCCCTGGCTGTTCTGCTGGAACTGCGGCTAAATGCAAGTGAGAGAGCAGGTCTTAGAGCACCAAGACCGTCAACTACACCCTAATAACATGAGCTACTTTAGAAAGACGGGGAAGCCAGTGCTCTGGGGCAGTGCCCGGTTTATTCAGCTGGTGGGCATGAAGCCACTGCCGAGGCCGGCTCAGCCTGAGGCCTGGCGACCTTGTATCCGTACAGGTCACGCGGGCACAGGTGCGAGCCCGGTGGACCAGGCGTGGGGCTGGCTGTCCATCCCCCTGCGGAATATGAGGCCATTGGGTATCTCATGACTGTGCTGCTGTCATCAGCCCCTGCTGTTTTCTTGTCACCCTTCTGTTAGGGACAGGGAGGCAGGGAGCTGGCACCTCTGGCTGGTCTTCCTTCTCTCTGTGTGGGTGCAGTGAGCTGCCTTGTCACGTCTTTAAGTGTCCAGCAGCCGGGCCTCGTCCTGTGTGTGTCCGACAGCCAGGCCTTGGTCTTTCTAGAAACCACCTCCTGCCTCCCTCAGCTGGGGGTCCACCGGTCCGGGCTGAGGGAGGCAGCCTTGGTCAGTGCCTTGCTGCACGGGGCCACCCTTACAACTCACCACGAGCAAACGGAGCCACTTAAAACTGCGCAAACTGATCGTCTCACAGTCCCAGAGGCTGGACGTCCAGGACAAGGTGAGGGCAGAGCTGCTTCCTTCTGAGGCCGAGACAGGGGGCCTGTTCCGGGCCTCTTCCAGCTACAGGTGAGCTGCTGGCCGCCTTGGATGCTCTCTGACTTGTGGACGCATCACTTGATCTCTGCCTTCATCTTCACCCGCTCCTCTCCCTGGGCTGTGCCGGGTCCAATTCTCCCCGCCTTCTAAGGACACCAGTCACGCGGGGTTAGGGACCCGCCTCCTTCAGCATGACCGCATCTGAACTGATTCTGTCTATAATGACCCTCTTTCCACAAAAGTTCACATGCTGAGGCACCAGGGGTTAGGATTCAGCACATGGATTCGGCGGGGGGGGCGGTGATGCAATTAAACCCACAACAGTCAGTGTCTGGAGTGCACACCCTTTTGCTGTAGATGACAGATATGCGCCGACGTGTGATGCTCTAAAATCACAGGCTTAGGAGGCCTGTCACTTCCGTCTCTGATGGTTTATAAATCGCCTGCCACTCTCAGCATCCTCTAGCTTTCCATCAGCACAGCCACAAATCACCGACCACCCTCCCTGCTCTCCTTCGGAAAGAAATCAGCTCTAGGGGCCCGGGAGCCAACCTCCTGCAGACAAGCCCAGAGACCGTATATGCCTCTTGCAAGGAAAGGGCAGCCGGCCAGTGGGTGCAACAGAGTTCGCACGGAGGGAGCTGTTACGTCCAATAGAAAGATCCAGCACCAGGCCTAGGTTCTGCCTCGGGTGTGGGCAATCAGTCAGGGGAGAAGGGATCGCTGGGTGTTCTGAAGGCAGTCCTGGCTCTCTAAGGATTTCCCTTCCCCGGACACTCTTATTCTAGAACACCCGTTATTCCGAGCTTAGAAGGAGGCTGACTTTACACGCCATGACCGCTGAGAGTGAATCAACAAATATATTCTCAAGTTAAGGGCAGAGCTTTCCTCAGAACAGGCTGTAAAAGGACACAGGAGAGGAGGTGAGGAGAGGAGGTGAGAGGCAGCGGCTATTAGCCCCCCTGGACCGCACCTCCCCATCACGGCAAACTGCACGCACTGCACAGGCAGGAGAAACAAGTGCGTTAGCATCAGCCCTAATGCTGTATCTTCTCATAGGAGAAAACAAGCCGAAGGCACAGGTGTCATGAAATTGAAAAACAAAAACAGGAGTTCCCGTCGTGGCGCAGTGGTTAACGAATCCGACTAGGAACCATGAGGTTGCGGGTTCGGTCCCTGCCCTTGCTCAGTGGGTTAACGATCCGGCGTTGCCGTGAGCTGTGGTGTAGGTTGCAGACAAGGCTCGGATCCCGCGTTGCTGTGGCTCTGGCGTAGGCCGGTGGCTACAGCTCCGATTCAACCCCTAGCCTGGGAACCTCCATATGCCGCGGGAGTGGCCCAAGAAATAGCAACAATAACAACAACAACAACAAAAAGACAAAAAAGACAAAAAAACAAAAACAAAAACGAAAAACAAAAACAAAATAACACCAATTTCCTGGTCTTTTTTTTTTTTTGGCATGTGAAAGTTCCTGGGCCAGGAATTGAACCCTGAACCCACGCCACAGCAGTGAGGTGAGTCACAGCAGTGATGGCGCCGAATTCTTAACCTTCTGGGCCACCAGGGAATTCTCCAATCTCCTGGTCTTTTGGGAGATTTGTTTGGAGGCAATTAAGTTAGAGACCTGAAATTTTAGACACAAAGAATTTTTTTACTCTTAGATGTTGAATCATGACTAGAAAATCTGCTTTCTGATCACATTCTATGTGAAGTTAGGCTACAAAACTAGGCACAGAACACAAATGTCTTTCCTCTATTGATATTTACGTTGTATCTGCCTCTTTCCTGTCATAAGAATACATGTGAATATCCATAAGAAATTTCCAGAAGTAGAATGCTGGTGAAATAGTATTCAAATTTTGTCATATATTACCTAAAGACTCTCCATGGAAGTGTCAGGTGATTTTATTTCCAGTCTTATAATTTTAGAATGAACATGCACAGAGGAGACAGCTATAAAAAATAAATAAATGAGGAGTTCCCGTCATGGTGCAGCAGAAACGAATCCGACTAGGAACCATGAGGTTGTGGGTTCAATCCCTGGCCTTGCTCAGTGGGCTAAAGATCTGGCGTTGCCGTGAGCTGTGGTGTAGGTCGCAGACGCGGCTTGGATCCTGCATTGCTGTGGCTGCGGTGTAGGCTAGCAGCTGTAGCTCCAATTATATCCCTAGCCTGGGAACCTTCATTTGCTGCAAGTGAGGTCCCAAAAAAAAAAGAAAAGAAAAGTTAAATATTATTCATAGTTAAAGATTGCTTGGAAACTATCTATAGATCCAAAACACAGTAGCAACAGAGTCTGAACATTATTTTTAGAACCAGAGGTAAATGACCCATGTCTATGGTCACATCACCGTAACCACTGCTCACGCACCTAATGTCACACAGGGTTGCGGGCGGTGTTTACACACCAGTTCTGTTCTGAAGTAGATTAGGACCGCCTAGAGCTCTGCCCAGAAGATCCACCTGTCTTGCTAGCAGAAGACGAGTCACCAAATGTTGAGTCTGAGCCCAGGAGGCAGGACCCAGTGGAGCCATCTTCACATACTGAGACTATGTCCTAACTAGAGTTACGTGGAACCGGTGTACACGTTTCAGAGAGAATGTTTTCGATTCGCAGGTGCACTGGGGTGAACAGTGGGGCCTCAAAACTCTTATCCTTCCCAGAATCTCAGAATGTGACCTGATTTGGAAATGGGCTGGCGGCAGATGTCATAAGGGAAGCTGAGGTCCCACTGATGCAGGGGGGCTTCTGAGCCCCAGGTGACCGGTGTTGCGATAAGACGACAGCTGTGTGAAGACAGACACACGCGGAAGGAAGAGGATGGCCGTGTGTGATGGGGGCTGAGACGGCAGTGATGTGTCCAGCAGCCCAGGCAGGCCCCGGCCTGCAGGCGACACCAGAAGCGAAGAGAAATCCCTGCAACGGATCCTCCCCAGGGCTTTCAAGAGAGAGCTGGCCCTGATGACCCCTGGAGTGGGGAATCTCCAGCCTCCAGAAATGTGACAGCATAAATCTCTATTGTTTCAAACGACCCAGGCTGTGATACTCTTGTGACAGCAGACGCAGGAAACATACATCATATGAGCTTCTGTGTTTTGACTAAATGAAAAAAAAAATTGGCTCCTCCAAGAGGATCTCAAATGTACCTCCTGATATGTCCTGAGAGAGCTTACACTAAAACTCCGCAGATTTGAGGAGGTTTTTGGTTTTGGTTTTTTGGCTTTGGAGATCTGAGGCATATGAAGTTCCCAGGCTGGGGGTCGAACTGGAGCTGCAGCTGCCGAGCTACACACCACAGCCACAGCAACACCAGATCCGAGCCGCATCTGTGACCTACACCACAGCTCCTGGCAACGCCAGATCCTTAACCCACTGAGTGAGGCCAGGGATCGAACCACATCCTTGTGGATACTGGTCTGGTTCTTAACCCACTGAACCACAGTGGGAACTCCTATAGGATTTTTAAATGCTGAGTTTGAGAACTTTTCACAGGTCACCTTACACAGCAGCTTTTGTAAATTTTCTAGTCTTACATGTGATCCTTGAACCAAAGTTTCCTGACAGGCACACACTCAGTTTCACACATCCCTGCGTAAAGCCTGATGACTCTGAAGCCTCTGTGCAGCGAGAGGCCCTGGCAGGTTCCCAGTCTTGGAAGAACTAGACCCTGGTCCTTCTTCAGGAGTGTCTGTGGTAGGTCCTACCCATTGCCCTCGGCTGTGGCGCCTTCTAGCTGCTGACACGGCCGTGTAACCCTGCACCGCCTGCTGCCGAAGCTGCCGGGGACTGCATGTGGGCAGAGAGCAGAGGCCCAACTGACAGCCCCGCTCACATCACCCCCTGCGCTGACCCCGCTGTGCTAGTTCCTGGGTGATATATTTCCGACCTCTGAAACCAAGGGACAAAGTTCCAAAATAGCGCTGCCCTGGTTCTTCATATGTTGCAATCCCAGGTTGTGAGTCAAGGGCTCGCCTTCATCTCCTGATAACACTGCCCTTATCCTTTCACCATCACCGTGGAGGGACGTGAAACGTCTTCAGATTCCACCCATGTTTTGATCTCCGTGGCCGCTCACCTGGGATGCCCACCCACCTTCTCAAGATGCAATCGTGTCCCTCGCCCAGGGAAGTGGGACCAGGCCCTGGGGTTCCACCCCCCCACCCCCCCATCCCTCACGGCTCAAATCTGGAGAACACACCGCTTCCTAGTCCACTAGCCTGGCAGCTCAAGCAGCCATGTGAATACTCCCTCAGCCGTCCCTGTCCTTCATTGACTCAAGGAGCAGTGGGAAAATTCTTCATCAAAAATCCAAGTCGACCAGAAATGGAAAAATTCTACCCGGGACTTTTGGTAGCAGTGTGAGGACCGGGCAAAAATTTACCATGAAGGTGGAAAATCCTCCAAAGTTTTTTTTTAGGGCCACACCTTCAGCATATGGAGGTCCTCAGGCTAGGAGTCTAATCGGAGCTACAGCTGCCGGTCTACACCACAGCCACAGCAATGCAGGATCCCAGCTGTGTCTGCAACCTACATCACAGCTCCTGGCAATGCTGTATCCTTAACCCACTGAGAGAGGCGGGGGATTGAACCTGCATCCTCCTGGATGCTAGTTGGGTTCGTTATCTCTGAGCCACAAAAGGAACTCCCCAAATCCTTCACCTCTGACAAGACACAATTAGTGGCTGTTGTCACCTGTCTCATAATAACTTTGTTCACCTCCAGTCGGTGTGGAAAATGCTCCTTATGGGCTTGGCCTCTGCCCCGAGGACATGAGTTACTTCAAGGCAGGATGGGTTCCTGTCCTCATAGGTAAAAAAATACCTGCGAAAGTAAGTGGTTTAGGCCAGCTCCCTGCCAGCCTTAGCTGGACCACCTCGATTCAGCACTCCTTTCCTAGGGCTGCCTCTGTAAGCTAACTTGCAGCTCCTAGCTACTAATTTGCCCCAAGCTTAGTCACCGTGGATAAGGCAGGGGCCAGACTGCACTGGATCTCCTTGCCATGACCTCATTTTGTGGGGCCCCATGGCAACGTCTGGACAGGGGCGAGGGTTAAGAAAAAGAAAGTTGCGGAAACAATCCGACTTGTATCCATGAGGATGCAGGTTTGATCCCTGGCCTTGCTCACTGGGTTAAAGATCTGGCGTTGCCATGAGCTGTGGCGTAGGCTGCAGATGTGGCTTGGATCCTGCATTGCTGTGACTGTGGTGGAGGCCAGCAGCTACAGCTCCAATTCAACCCCTAGCCTGGGAACTTCTATATGCTGCAGGTGTGGACCTAAAAAGCAAAAAAAAAAAAAAAAAAAGAAAGAAAAGAAAAAAAAAGAAAAAAGAAAGTTGTCACTTAGAGTCAATGGTTCTCAAAATGTGGTCCTGGGACCAGCAGCAGCACGAAGGCACTTGCGAATGCAGGTCCTTGAGCCCTGTCCCCGACCCCCTAAAGCAGCCACTCCAGGGCTGGGGCCCGGCAGCCCAGGAGAATAAGCCCTCGCTCAGGTGATCCCAATGCGTGCCCAAGTCTGAAATACATCAGCCCAAAGGACCCAATACCAGAAGGCCTCTCTTCTTGCTCTGTGGGAGGAAGAAGGTTCTCCCAGGTTCAGATGCCCAGGCCCCCTTGGTGTGGGGCCACTCGGCCTCCAAGTGTCCACTCACGGGCCTCAGCAGGGATGCCAGCCTCCCTGGGACTTTGGCTCTGTTCAGAGGTTTTCCCAAGAGCTTCTAAAAAGAGATCATGAAAGGACTTCCAAGGGGCCAGGTCTGAGCAACCTTCAAGGCTAGTCCCTCCTTTTTCCCTCAGGCAGGACGTCTACTCGAAAAACTCTTCAGAACTGCACATAAGGAAAAGAGCGCTGGGGGACGGGACGATAACGAAGCTCCTTCTCTAAATGAAGGAACTCAAGTCGGCCGGGGGCCCTGGCAGAAGGAGGCAGGAGCCTGATCTCCAGAACCCAAGGCCTCCTCAACCTCCATTTCCAGAGTCAAATACGTGGCAGATGACAGAGCGGGCTTGAGGGTTTTCCAAGGACCAACATGAGGGGAGGGATGCGTGAGAACAGCCTTAGCGCAGATCTTTGCCAGGCTCTGGGCCAGGGAGCGGGCTGGGCTAAGAGGAGTGAGATCGAATTCTCGAGATCGTCAGCCATCCCCAGGAAGGCCTTGGAGGCGGCTCTCCAGTCACTGAGGTTCCCTGCCATTCGGGGACCTCACGCGACGGCAGGTCGGACCCCGCTTTCTCTGCAGCCCAACCCTGACAAGCACATGCATTCTCTAAAGCAAAGGTCAGAGGCCACAGCGTGGTGCCACATGCAGCCCGCTGCCTGCATTAGTGCGGCTCAAAAGCCGTGGATGGTCTACATTTTAAAATGAAAACACTGCCCACATTTTTAAACGAAAAACAACTTTTAAAGATGATTTTGTGACAAATTATATAATTATATAATGTCAAATTATATACATGTCACGTTTCTGTGCCCATCAATAAAGTTTTATTGGAGCACAGATTCGTCCATTTGTTTCACATTCGAAATTGCAAAGGTGGGTTCAGTAGTTGCTCCAGAGACTGTGCCCTCCCCCCCCCCCCAAAGCCAAAAACATCTAGTAATTTAGTCCTTTTCTGGGAGGTCTGCTGAGCCCTCACTGGGGGAAGGGTTTGCAGGCATGGTCCCAACCAGAGGCTGCAGCCGAATTTCTCCGTTGTCCCATCCCCCAAACAACTTTCTAATCCAGTTTACTCTCGTGGGTTCTTGTTATTAATGTTACTAAGTCTGATACCAGCCTGGGTGGCACGGTTCTGCTCGCTGCACCCCTCACGTTCCTATTCAATCCTAACTTCTGTGCCGCCACTCTCAGGGCGAGGGAGAGAACCCACT
Organism: Sus scrofa; assembly: GCF_054392235.1. Lineage (NCBI taxonomy): Eukaryota > Metazoa > Chordata > Mammalia > Artiodactyla > Suidae > Sus > Sus scrofa. The sequence goes on from NC_139393.1 coordinate 74,929,635, forward strand.
GGCAAAATTGGTTCCAGTTCCACCATGAGAGAAGGTCAGCTCAGGGCAAACGTTGCTCTAAGAACTTTCCTTGCTTCTCTCCCGCCTGCTGGATTCACCAAGCTTTCCTCGCAGTCAGGAGGGGATTCAAAACAACCTTGCATCATCGAAATATCAAAGATCTGCTCTTAAGAGGAGACGGTACTGCCACCTTCTTTAGGGAAAAAAATTCCTAATATTTTATTGCTAATTAAACCTAGATATTGAACATTTAGGACTTGGGTAAACATAAAACTGGTGTCTGAATAGAACCGTTTTTGTCGCTACTCATATGCTATGTAAGTTTCAGTTGCAGAAAGGAAGGGAGAGAGAAAGGAAGGAAAGAAAGAAAGAAAGGAAGGAAGGAAGGAAGGAAGGAAGGAAGGAAGAAAGAAAGAAAGAAAGAAAAGGAAAGGAAGGAAGAAAGAAAGGGAAAGAAAGAAGCAAACCCCTTAAGGACCAATCTGTAAACCAGAAAGTCAGTTCACTGGGGACCATACTTCAAAAGCCAACTCTGTTCCTTCACCGACGATCAGGCTGCCGACAGCCACTCTGATTACAACCAGGTTAGGAAAGTTCTAACTCCGCACACACACTACTCAGGTATCTGAACCCCGAAACAAATACTTCAGAGCACCTTCCAGAGAAGTCACACAGCGTGACAACCCAAAGGTGCTGGAGGCAGGACCCAGAGCTGGAGCCCGGGAGCACAGTCAGCCTCTGCTAAAAGTCCCAGCAGGTGTGAATAACCCAACACTGCGACCGACCGCAGGTCCACGGTCACTGCATGGTGCCAGAGGACTGCACACCAGCTCAAGGCAACCCCTGAGGTCGGTCCAAACACCTCTATACAACCGCTGAGGAAGTCGAGGGCCACAGAGCTTTACTCACTGGCCCGAGATCAGAGAGGTAGCAAGGGGCAGAAGACGAATACAAGGGCAGACAGGTCAAAGCCAGACCCAGTTGTCTCCACTAAGTGGCCACACCATGACAGCCTGGGCGCATCCATGGCACAGGCTCCGGGGGAGTCACTTGACTCGCCCTCCTCCTCCCTAAGGGAGCAGAGGGCTGGGCTGATCTCAGGTCTCTCCCCGCTCTGCTTCTGCGTTCATTCTAAGCTGTTTATTCTGAAGCAGGCAGGATTAAATTGTTTTCCAGATGTTCTGGTGACACTCCCTGACTATGGAGAAGCAGTTTCTCTCCTTCAGTGCCTTCCTGAAGCCTGGGGGCAGTGGCAGAACGTTAACAAGGGCCACAACGGGCCAGCCGCTGTTCCCCTCTGGCCCAGGGCTCCCTCCGCAGCTCCGGGGTCGCCTGGCCAGCCAGAGGCTGGAGAAACGCCAGGACGGCCGCTAAGCGCCCCGAGACGGATGGAGGCTCTGTGGGTCCTGCCATCACCAGCACCAGCCCGTCCAGCTTCAAGCCCACAGGGTGGGAACAGAGACCGAGGCTTCCCAACAGGTGGACAGGTCAAGGTTACTGCGTTCACCTGAGTCTGGGCGCCTCCGCGCCCTCTGCCTCCGAATCTGGGAGCAGGGCAGGCAGATCACACTCCAGCAAACTTCCCCGGAGCCTATGAGCGACTGCCCCCCGTCAGCCCCGACCGCCACCGCCGCGAGGAGTCCCTGCCTGTGCCTGCCCAGCGCCTTGCGCCACCCGCGACGCCAGCCCTCCCCGTTCCCCGCGCCGGTCCGCGAGCCTCCGGCGAGCGCAGGGACCCACGTGGCAGCCCCGCCCGACCCCTCCGCAGCGCCCGGACGGCGCAGCCCCCGCGCCCGGCCCCGCGCGCCTACCCATGGTGGCAGCTCCGAGGGCTCCCTGCGACTGGCGAGCGAGGAGTCCGGAGGGAGGACTTTTTGCGAAGGTGTTGCTTCCTGTGACTTGGTTTCCAGGCCCTGCCCAGCCACCTGTGCGGCTGGAGGTGTGCAGGCGGGGCGGCCGGGCTCCACCCTTGGAGGCGGCGGAACAGCAGCGGGCAGAGGTCAGCGCCCTTGCGCCCCCGGCGGGGCACCCTGCGGCGCCTGGAGTCCGCTGTTCCGCCCCCCCGCCTCTGGGGCGTCCAGACGCGCCGCGGGAGGGACCGCGGGGCACCTGGGCCGGGGACTCCCCAGCGTAAGCGCGCATCTGAGCCCCCAAGAGGGCAAGTGAAACCCAGGCTCTCCGACCTCACCTGGTCGGGGTGAGGCCGAAAATGTGCATTTGTAACAAGTTCCAAGATGAGGTCGAAGCTGCTACTCCAAGGCCCCCCGCCGCCCGGGATGGGGGGAGGGGGTAAGAACTGCGCTGGGAAGACACTAGGTCTGCGCGGGGAAACAAAGGCCAGCGGAGAGTTGGTCAGTTTCGTGTGGGCACATGCGCGGACGTGTAGCTTGACCTGGAGCGTTTGTGTGGAAAGCATTTCTGGAGGATTCTGCATGTTCTTTCTTTAAGAATAACACAACCAAAAAGAACAATAATACAGCAATGAACTCCAGATCATTTTTCTGTTTACCTGTCTAACTCGAGGAGGGGTTTTGTGCTCTGCCCACACTGAAAGGAACATTATAAAGGGAAATGAAAGCAAGTTTATTACCGTGTTTTTTTGTTTTGTCTTTTTGCCTTTTCTAGGGCCACTCCCGCGGCATATGGAGGTTCCCAGGCTAGGGGTCTAATCAGAGCTGCAGCCACCGGCCGGGGCCAGAGCCACAGCAACGCGGGATTCGAGCTGCGTCTGCAACCTACACCACAGCTCACGGCAACACCGGATCCTTAACCCACTGAGCAAGGCCAGGGATCGAACCCGCAACCTCATGGTTCCTAGTTGGATTCGTTAACCACTGAGCCACGACGGGAATTCCATTACCCTGGTTTTTTAAAGCATAAAAGTATACATAAAACGTACCGTCATTAACCAGTGTGTACATTAAATGGCATTAAATACACTCACACTGTTGGGCAACCATCACCACCATCCAGCTCCGAAACTTGTTCATCTTCCTAAAACTGAAACTCTGTACCCATTAAACACTAACTCCCCGTGCCCCTCCCCCAGCCCCTGGCAACCATCATCCTACATTCTTTTTAAAATTTTTTATATTCGTTTTTAAATTTTTATCAGTTGATGTACAGTGTTCTGTCAATTTCTGCTGTACAGCAAAGTGACCCAGTCATACGTAAATATACACTTTTTTTCTCATATTATCTTCCATCATGTTCCATCACATGATTGGATATAGTTCCCTGCGCTGTACAGCAGGACCTCATTGCTTATCCATTCTAAAGGTAATAGTTTGCCTCTATGAAACCCAAACTCCCCCTTGGCAACTACTTTCTGTCTCTATGAATTTGGTATCAAGGTATCTCATATAGCTAATCATTATTTGTCCTTTTTTTAGGGGGGTGCCAAATTATTTTATTTGAAGGAATGGTACTAAGGAAAGAACTTAAGTAGATGTTTTGGTATGACTTATAGAAAAGGCAAAGGCAACCCAAACATGCATGCACGACTTTGGTGACCAGGGAGGTCACCCCCGTGCCTATGGGAAGCCAGCTCTCAGTATCACTGTTTCCAGGGGGTGCTTGTCAAAGAGATACTCCGCCATGCTGGAGTCGGGGGTCCCCCTCCTGCACAAGTTGGTTATGTGGTCACCCAATTCTTTGATGGATTCCACCTGCTCATTCAGCCAGCGTGTCTCAAAGAAGTCACACAGATGGGATCATTTTTGTCAGTGGCCACTTAGTACAGTTCCAGTCGTGACTGATTCATGTTTTTCCCCAAGTGCAGCACACATTGCACTGCCTTCGGCCCATTCCCCCAGGCATCGATGTCTGGTTTCTTGACACTTTGAGGGAAGGTTTGGACACCTCTTTGGCTCTGTACCTTCCTCGATTTCTCAGCATGTTCCCTCTCCTCACGGGGTTGGTGAAAGCACGAGGTGAAATTCTCCAAAGCCATAGCATCAGAGTCAAAACGACACGGACTGGTAGACATAGAAGCCGCAGGGCTCCAGGTTGATCTGGTAATTGACAGTGGCCTCCGAGTCCTGGTGGTAGTTCTGGGGCACCTGCCAGGGGGTCAAGGTCAGCATGGTGGGCAGCTGAGGAGAGGTGGCCGGGGCGAGGGCTTGGAGCGGTCTGAAAGCACGGTGAAGAGGCGGCAAGGGCTGGCTCTGAGCAGCTGCTGGGCAGGGGATGAGGGCTGTTGAAGCAGGAAACCACAGTGACTCTCCACAAAGACTGTCAGTATTTGTGCTTTTCTGTCTGGCTTCTTTCACTTGCTAGAATGTCTTCCAGGTTCATCCATGTGAGAGCACGGGTCAGGGCTTCCTTCCTATTCTGCACATGTCACATTTTTTCAAAATGATTTTTATTTTTTCCATTATAGCTGGTTTACAGTGTTCTGCCCATTTTCTACCATACAGCAAAGTGACCCCACCACGCATACATTTTTTTCTCACATTATCCTCCATCATATTCCATCACAAGTGACTAGATAGTTCCCTGTGCTATACAGCAGGATCTCATTGCTTATCCACACCAAATGCAATAGTTTGCATCTATTAACCCCAGACTCCCAGTCCATCCCCCACCCTCCCCCTTTGGCAACCATGAGTCTGTTCTCCAAGTCTATGAGTTTCTTTTCTGCGGAAAGTTTCTTTGTGCTGTTACATGTCCCATTTTGTTTACCCATTCATGTCTCTTGTCTTCTGAGTCTTAGCCGTGTCCCCACCACGCTGATTGGAGGATGGTGGTGTGTGGGCAGAAACCGAGACAGCTCCTCCCTAAAGATGGCTAGACCAGCCCTTCTCATGCTGTTCATCCTGCCTGGGCACAATGTCACCATGCAGCTTAATTGATGCAACACTAGGTAGCAGTTGATGGGACCTAAAGGCACAGGGGCTGCAGGTAAAGAGATTACATCAGTAGAAAAATGCAGAACCAAAGGAAAGGAAACTTGCTCTGCAAGGGCTGGAAGCATCCCGCATCCTCGTTATCCTGCATCAGAGAAGCCACAGGCAGAAGGTGAAGCTTGCAATCATTTATGTTGACTGGTGTCTTCTCTCTGGGGTGTTGAGCTCATGAACTTGGAGTCCTGAGCCACTGTAAATGCACTTTTGCTTTAGGCTAGTGCTTTTCAAAGTGAGGTTCCCAGACCAGCAGCCTCACCTGGGAACACGTGACAAATGCAAATTCTCAGGTCCCATCCCACATCCATTGAGTCAGGAGCTCTGAGGGGGAGGAGCAGCCAACTTTTCAGTAACTATGAGGCGAAGGCTATCCCCACAGGATCATTTACCCCTTCATTCAACTGTTATGTATTTATTACCTTCACAGGAACTACTGTGCTAGTGACAGGCACTGGGCAAAGGGTACACAAAGCACCTGGTAGCTGATGCTCTTTATCTTCTAAGCTTGGCAGGAAGGGGTAAGTTACTCAAGATGGAGAAGCATAGATGAACAACAAAACCCCCCAAAGGTGGAAGAGACCAGCCCTGCCATCCGCTGAGTGTCAAACACTGAATGCAGTAATTCCAGCCCCTCCCAACGTCCCTGCATTTCAGACACAAACACCAGAGCAGTCCCACTGTACGGCTGAGAAACAGGTGTGATACGGTGACGGGCTTAGCTGAGTTATGCAGCTTTTCTTCCCCAGCACAGCATGGCGGGGTCTCAAACCAGCTGTTTGTTTTCACAACCCAGGCCGTTTATGTAGGACATGTGGCTGCTGAGACCCCATCTTGTGGAAGCACCTTGGTGGTAGAAAGTTCCTAAATGACTTTAGCCACATATATTTATATCTGATCAATCTTTCTTAAAGCAAGAGAATGATGGACCCACAATTCAGAGTGTGGGCCCTTGACTGTGAGGACACAGCCTGGAGAGCATGGGGAGGAGCTGGAGAGATGCAAGCTTTTGGCCTGTCCCAGTGCTGTGGAAGTTCTTAATGCCCCTGAACAGTGTAGACTTAAAAATGGCTCAGTGGCGTTGTGGTACATACATACAATGGAATATTACACAGCCATGAAAAAGGAATGAAATCATGCCATTTGCAGCAACATGGATACAACTAGAGATTATCATACTAAGTGAAGTAAGTCAGACAGAGAAGACAGATATCGTACGATATCACTTGTGCATAGAATCTAAAAAGTGTTAGAAATGAACTTATTTACAAAACAGATACAGGTGTTCCCATCATGGCACAGCAGAAACTAATCCAACTTGTATCCATGAGGATGAGGGTTCAATCCCTGGCCTCCCTCAGTGGGTTAAGGATTCGGTGTTGCCATGAGATGTCATGTACATCGCAAACGCTGCTGGGATCCCATGTTGCTGTGGCTGTGGCGTAGGCTGGCATCTGCAGCTCTGACTAGACCCCTAGCCTGGAAACTTCCATATGCTGCAGGTGCGGCCCTAAAAACAAAACAAAAACAAAATTTTTAAAAATCACTCATTATTAGAGAAATGCAAATCAAAACCACGATGAGGTATCACCTTATACCAGCCAGAATGGCCATCATCAAAAAGTCTACAAACAGTAAGTACTGCAGAGGGTGTGGATAAAAAGGAACCCTAGTACACTGTTGGTGGGATTGTAAATTGGTGCAACCACTGTGGAAAGCAGTATGGAGATTCCTCAGAAAACTAAACACAGAACTACCATTTGATCCAGCAATCCCACTCCTGGGCATCTATGCAGAGAAAACCACGACTCGCAAAGACACATGTACTCCAATGTTCATTGCAGCACTATAGCCAAGACATGGAAACAACCTAAATGTCCATCGACAGAGGAGTGGATCCAGAAGATGTGGTACATACACACAACGGAATATTACTCAGCCATTAAAGGGAACGAAATACCAGCATTTGCAGCAACATGGATGGATCTAGAAACTATCATGCTAAGTGACGTCAGCCATACAATGAGACACCACCATCAAGTGCTTTCACTGACATGTGGAATCTGAAAAAAGGACAGACGGAACTTCTTTGCAGAACAGATACTGACTCACAGACTTTGAAAAACTTATGGTTTCCACAGGAGACATTTGGGGGGGTGGGGGGATGTGCCTGGGCTGTGGGATGGAAATCCTGTGACATTGGATTGTTAAGATCATTATACAACTACAGATGTGATAACTTCATTTGAGTAATTAAAAAAAAAAACCCAAAAAACCGAAAAACAAAAAACAGAAACAGACTCACAGACATAGAAAACAAAGTTGCAAGTACCAAAGGGAAAGCGGAGTGGGACAGATTAGGAATTTGGGGTTAGCATACATACATTACTATACATCAAATAGACAACAACAACTGCTGTGTAACACAGGGAACTACATTCAAGATCTTGTAAAAACCTACAATGAAAAAGAATCGGAAAGATATACATATATGAATAACTAAATCATTTTGCTATATATCTGAAACACTGCAAATCAACTATACTCCAGTTTTCATAAAAAGTCTGTTCTCACCAAGGAACTTGATAACTCACATAACTCACCCACATGATGAAATAAATGCCCCATAACCCTTAAAGGTACTTTTTCTTAGAATATCTGCATTTTACCAGAAAGAAGGGGGAGCCACCTACTTAAACCAAATTAACAAACTCTCACTATGAAACTGAGACAAGGGAAGAGGTTTTTAGAGGCGAGAGTTTCTTCCCAGTACAGGGACCCTGTATCACACGGGTCAGTGTCTACACAAGGCTGCCGCCCACGACTCAGGGCGGAGTGGCCGAGGCACCCCTGAATCACGGTTTCTCCGTGGTTTCCTCTGTCATCCTCACAGCATGGCCTGGCTTGCCAGCCATGGAGCTGAAACTTATGGGAAACTGGGATGTGGGCAGAGCTGGGGAGATGCGGATGCAGAGCCCAAACCTGGTGCTGGTGGGTGGACCAGCAAGAAGAGCAAATGGGGGGCACTTATCCAGGGGGTGCTGACAGTCTAACCTCTGTCATCCCTCGGGGAAGGCAGGCACCAATGTCTTACTTCAAATTAAGAAACTAACCAAAACCTCTACTTTTGGTGTTAAAAATTCTCTCACTTTTGGGAGATGAGAAATAGATGCTGTCAAATAATCCTTCGCCTCCATGTGTGGAGAAGCCAGCTGACATAATGAAAGACTCTATTTGTCATTCTCCAATAAAGGAACTGTGATACAGGCGACACGTGTTCATGTGCTAGTGATACAAGGAGCTGGAAACACCGTCCACCCCGATCAGCAGTAGGTGCCGGAAGATCTCGTTATCTGGAATATCACTGCTTCAGGAAGTGTTAGAAAAAATATATTTCGGAAAAACTTCCAATTAATTAACACAAAACCCCTGGGAACTATGTCAAAGTAAAAAAGGAAGCAGAGATCCTTGTAATTTCCAATGCGTGCTCTATACTCCTTGTTAAAAAAAAATTTTTCTTTTAAAAAGCCTCATTAAGTAGTTGCTTTCAGAAAGTATCCCAAATTGCCAGACATAAAAGTAGTTATGCCTTTTGCATTATTGATTTTTTTTTTTTTTGTCTTTTTGCCTTTTCTAGGGCCACTCCCGTGGCATATGGAGGTTCCCAGGCTAGGGGTCCAATCGGAGCTGTAGCCACCAGCCTACGGCAGAGCCACAGCAACGTGGGGTCCAAGCCGAGTCTGTGACCTACACCACAGCTCACGGCAACGCCAGATCCCCAACCCACTGAGCAAGGCCAGGGATCGAACCCGCAACCTCATCATTCCTAGTCAGATTCGTCAACCACTGAGCCACGACGGGAACTCCTGCACTATGGATTTCTATGCAGTATTAAACTTATCATCCAATGAAGAAATACAGACACAATGCCCCATTTATTTATTTCATGTTTAACTACACAAATACCAAAATTTGTCAAAGTGCATTCATCTAATGACTTGCTTTAGTCAATTTCTACAAATTTAAAATAATATATATGATGGAGTCCTGGGGATTTGCTGTGAATAAATATATAATTTTGATGGCTTATTTACTCATATTACATGCTTCAATTTCATTTCCTAGAATTAATTAAGATACATCATCTCTCCAAATGCTGTGGGTGGCACAGATTTAGAAAACTCAGGTATTTCTGTGGCACATCATTTAATTTGTCTTTCAGATTTGATGCCACTGAAATCTACGTTAATTTACTGGCAAACATAAAGAACAGACTTTTTTTTGGTCTTTTTTAGGGTCGCGCCTATAGCATATGGAAGTTCCCAGGCTAGGGCTCGAATTGGATCTACAGCTGCCAGCCCACACCACAGCCACAGCAATGCCAGATCAGAGTCCCACCCTACACCACAGCTTACTGCAACTTGCTGCAATGCCAGATCTTTAACCCACTGAGCGAGGCCAGGGATTGAACCTGTGTCCACATGGGTACTTGTTGGGTTCGTTACCGTTGAGCCACAATGGGGATTCCTAGACTTTTTTTTTTTTTTTTTTTTAGGCAATGTATTAGTTTCCTATGGCTGCTCTAAGAAATGACCACAAACTTGGTGGCTCAAAACAACACACATTTGTAACAGTTTAGAGATCATAAATCCAAAAAAGTGTCTTATGAGGGAAAATCAAGGTGTTGGTAAAGCTGGGTCCCTTCCGGAGGCTCTAGGGTGGCATCCAGCTTCTAGAAGGTGCTCTCATTCCTTGTCGGGTGGCCCTTTCCTCGTCTTCAAAGTCAGCAGTTCGGCATCCTCAAGCCTCACTCCCTCTCTCTGACCCCTCATCACATCTCTGACTCCAACGTTCCCATCGCCCTGTTACAGAAAGGCCTTGGCAATGACACCGGGCCGCATGGATCATCCAGAACTTCCACCACAAGAGCCTTAACTTAGTCACGCCTGCGAAGTCCCTTTTGCTATGTAAGCTAACGTATTCACTCAAGCTCTGGGGATTTGGATGTGCACAGCTTTGTGTGGGAGCAGGGGGCTGGGGTAGGGATGGGGGGTGTTATACCATCCACCATGGGCAGAAGAGTATTAATATTACCATGGCATTAGCCACCGATGATGGCTAATACCAATAAGGGTGACTGAGAAGCCCAGACCTTTTTTTTTTTGGTCTTTTGTCTTTTTAGCGCATCACCTGTAGCACATGGAAGTTTCCAGGCTAGGGGTCAAATAGAGCTGTAACTGCTGGCCTACGCCACAGCCACAGCCACTCCGGATCCGAGCCACATCTGCGACCTACGCCACAGCTCATGGCAACGCCAGATCCTTAACCCTCTGAGTGAGGCCAGGGATTGAACCTGAGTCCTCATGGATACTCGTTGGGTTTGTTACTGCTGCGCCACAATGGGAACTGCCCCCAGATCATTTTTTAATATTGGTTATAGGTTACATATTTAACTGGTGACTGGTAGCATGAGATAATGTTTTCTTAGAGGGAATCAATATGGCACACAAGATAAAGAAGCACATTTGGATAGCCTCAAGTTCATTCCTCAAATTCACAATAGTACATGAAACAAACGAAAGAAAAAGCAAAAGGAAGAAAAATCCTGAGCACTGATATATGCATACAAGTCCCAGATGTATGTGAACCTCCCAAACACAGACGACTAGTGCATGTCACTATTGTCCTTGGGTGGCTGGAAGGAGTCTAATTTCACCGGGGAGGAAGTAAGGGGGGAAATGGGAGATATTTACATATTATGAGTGAACGTTGACAAATGAGATCCTTTGTTATTGTTAGAGCTGACACCCAGCCACCCTAAAAACCCTTTGGGAATGTTAAGAAGTTGACACCCAGTGGATCCATGTGCAACCAAAGGATATGCAGTCTAGTCTCAAAATTCCTCCCAGAGATATTTAATACAAAGGGAAAAATAGGGACTTCCTAGTGGAGGAACCCAACAGATACCACCTTGACCAAGGGATCAAGGTCAACTTCACCACGAATAAGACCTGACCACATCATGCAACCCTGATGCCATGCTCTGAGAAGGGCACAGCATCACTTCTGGAGAATTCTTGCCAAGTATGCGTAACCTCATAATGAGAAAACATCAGACAAGCCCAAACCGAGCAACACAATCACTGACCAGTATGCTTTTAAAATGCGAAGATTGGAGTTCCTGTCGTGGCGCAGTGGTTAACGAATCCGACTAGGAACCGTGAGGTTGCGGGTTCGGTCCCTGCCCTTGCTCAGTGGGTTAACGATCCGGCGTTGCCGTGAGCTGTGGTGTAGGTTGCAGACGCGGCTCGGATCCAGTGTTGCTGTGGCTCTGGCGTAGGCCAGTGGCTGCAGCTCCGATTCGACCCCTAGCCTGGGAACCTCCATATGCCGTGGGAGCGGCCCAAGAAATAGCAAAAATAAATAAATAAATAAAAAAATAAAATGCGAAGATTATGAAAGGCAAGGAAGATGGAGGGACTGTCACAGATCGGAGGGGACTGAAGACACAGGACAGCTAAATGCAGTGTGAGAACGCAAAGGGGGGCAGTGGAAAAACCAGCGAACTTGAAATAAGTCTACAGTTTCGACGCATAGATTATATTATTGTTAATGTCTGGATGTGATCATCAGACAATGGTTATGTGAGATGCTAACATTAGGGGAACCTGAGGCAAGAGTGTATGATAAATCTTTGTACTATTCTTGCAATTTTTCTGTAATGATAAAATTATTTAAAATAGAAAGAGTTTTAAAAACAAGACATCTAAATTGTGTGTATATATATGCATATATATTTTATATTATATACAAAAATATATAATCACACATATATATTATATAATACATACATAAAATATATTATACACACACACACATATATATATCTCCCCCAGCACCTGTGGCATAGGGAAGTTCCTGGGTCGGAAACTGAATCTGAGCTGTGGCTACAACCTATACCGTAGCTGCAATACTGGATCTTTAACCCACTGTGCCAGGCTGGGGATCAAACTTGTGCCTCAGAGACAACCTGAGGCACCACAGAGACAATGCCGGGTCCTTAACCTGTTGTGCCACAGTGGGAACTCCCCAAATTGCTTATTTTTGATAGTGGCAATTCAAAATTTTTCATATGTATACTTGCAATATAAATTTCAGTGACACAGGTGAAACATCTGGATATACATTCTATGTACTGAAATCATTTACGGATGCTGAGAGTTAAGTCTTCTGTTGATGATTTAGAAAAAGAATTATCCCCTATAAAGGTCTTCTGAGGTTATGATCTCAGCATTTGCTTTACCAGGTAGGAGAGGCGTGTGAGCCTGGAAGCAGGGTATTTCAATGCATGAAACCAGCGTCTATAGTCACAACGAGTAAGTACTGCAGAAGGTTCTTGGCAATGCCTGTGTCCTACTTCTTTTGGTGATAGTATGTTTAGTTTTAATTTTCATTCAAAATTAAAATTTACAAATAAAAGAAGCAAAACCAAATAGCACAGGACAGCTTACACTGAGAAGGCAAAGTCTGTTGATCTCCAGGCCAGTCCCCAGCCTTTTTTTTTTTAATGGTGGTAAAATGAAATTTACCATGGTATATCATTTTTAAGTGCACCACACAGTAGTGCTAACTATATGCAGCTTGTTGTGGAATAAATCTCCCGAAGTTTTTTGTTTTGTAAAACTAAACGCTAAGTTCAGTGAACAGTTTTCCCCCTCTCCCAGCCCCTGGGAATCGCCATTTCACTTCCTGTTTCTATGAGTTTGACCTCTTTAGACACCTTATGTAAGTAGATTCAGAAAATATTTGTCTTTTTGTGTCTGGCTTATTTCACTCAGCATGACGTCCTAAGAGTTCATCCATGCCGAAGCATATGACGGGATCTCCTTTTTAAAGGCTGAATAATATTCCACTGTATGGATATACATGCCTGTTTATCCATTCACACATCAATGGACATTTTCGTTGCTTCCACCCCTTGGCTACTGTGAACAATGCTGCAGTGAACACAGGGTGCAAGCATCTCCTTGAGCTCTGTTTTCAATTCTTTTAGAAATATACCACAAGTGGGTTTGTTGAGTCATATGGTCATTCCATTTTTAACATCTCGAGGAACCTCCATACTGTTTTCCACAGCGCCCCAGACTTTTTAAAGTAACAGCTTTCCTGGATAGCATTTACATGCCATATAATTCTGAAGTGCGCTCATCCGTGGTTTTCGGTTTATTCAGAGTGGGCAGCTAACACCACAATAGATCTTAGGTCATGGTTATCGTTCCTGAAACAAAAGCCAGTGTGTGTACGAGCAGAGAATCTTGAATTCTCTCCGCTTCCCCTTAGCCCTAGGCAACCACCAATCTCCTCTCCATCTTGAATTTGCCTTTTCCGCATGTTCCATATAAATAGAATCATACTATATGTGGTCCTTTGTGACTGGCTTCTTACACGGGAATCATTTTTGGTCATTTACTTTTAATTCTTTTGGAAATTAAGCTGCACAATTCTAAATAATATGATTCTACATCTATTTCAGGTTTTCTTAACTCTATCTGTAGACTCCTAAAATTAGAATTTAGCTCACTTTTAACACCCTTCTTATAACACTTCCCTCTATTTCTTTTCAATTTTAGATAGCTAAAAAAAAAGCGTCCTGCCGTGGCTCAGTGGAAACCATTCTGACTAGCATCCATGAGGACGAAAGTTTGATCCCTGGCCTCCATCAGTGGGTTAAGGATCAGGCATTGCTGTGAGCTGCAATGTAGGTCACAGATGTGGCTTGGATCTGGTGTGGTGTAGGCTGGCAGCTAGGGCTCCAATTTGGCCCCTAGGCTGGGAACTTCCATATGCTACCCCTGCAGCTCTAAAAAGCAAAAAAAGGAAGGAAGGAAGGAAAATACAAATATCCCTTATAAACTGTGAGAACTTCATAGGTTATTAGTATTATTATTTTGTCTTATTAGGGCCGCACTTGTGGCATAAGGAGTTTCCCAGGCTAGGGGTCCAATTAGAACTACAGCTGCCAGCCTACACCACAGCCACAGCAACACCCCATCCAAGCCTTGTCTGCGACCTACACCACAGCTCAGGGCAACGCCAGATCCTTAACCCACTGAGCAAAGCCAGGGATTGAACCCGCGTCCTCATGGATGCTAGTCAGATTCGCTTCCGCTGAGCCATGATGGGAATGCCCCCAAACATCTGGAATTTCTAAGAGCTCTTTCTTGACTTATTTAAAGATGTCTCCTTGGATCTCTCGGAGGATACAAACTAAAATTTCAGAATAAAATCCCCTTCTTGCCCCTAAACCATCTCTGCTCTCCTCCAGGGTCTTATTCATTCATCCAGGGCCCTTCCCTTTTAAGGCGTTGGAGTTCCTCCTATGTTTGGTGAGCCCTTATTTATTTGTCCCTTTAAAGAATGGGGCAATGTGTAGACTCTTTTAGGCAGCTGGCATGGGTTCCCCTGCAGTTGGGCAGGTGTGGAAGGAGCAGTGGTGCCCTGGAGCTCACCCTGACTCAGGGAGCCAACTGCAAACATCTCTTCCCAAGTCCACCTTCAGACTGCACGTGGGTGGCTTGATAGCAACAGAGGTAGGAGTGTTTATTCCAAGGAAATTGGCAAACGCTTTTCATCATAGCTGTTTTTTCCCAAAGAGCCCGACTGTTAATATTCACCAACACATCACAGGTAAGGAGGGTGACAATTTTACTTTAGGGTTTGTGGGTGGAGGTTTCATTTGCATTTTCCTCATGTCTAATAACATTGAGCACTTTTTCATGCACTTCATAGCCACGTGTATTATCATGTTAGGGGAAATGTCTTTTCAAGCCTTTTGCCCATTTTTGAATTGAGTGCTGGTCACCTCATTTTTTGAGTTGTGAGACTCCTTATATATTCTGAGTATAAGTCCCTTATTAGAAATACCATACACGTATATTTCCCCCAAGTCTGTTGCTTGTCTTTTAAGTCTCTCCATGGTGTCTTTTGGAATAGCAAAGTTTTAAATTTGGATAAAGCCAATTTATCAGTTTTTTTTTTTTTTTACAGATGACACTTTTGTTGTCAGAGCCATTGTTATCCTTTTCCTTTACCAAGATCACAAAAACTTGCTTGTAGAACTTGCTATTCTGTCTCTTCTGTAAGTTTCATATAGTACGTACATTAAGGTCAATGATCCATTTTGAGTTAATTTCAGTGTATGGTGTGAGGTAAGGGTCAAACTTTATGTTTTGCATGTGGATATCCAATGTCTCAAACCAACTGTTGAAAAGATCATTCTTTTTCCCATTGAATTGCTGTGGAGCCTTTGTCAAAAATTAATTGATCATAAATATAAGGGGTTATTTCTGGACTTTCTCTCCTGTTGTGTTGATCTACATTTCTGTTCATAAGATAAATGCCACCCTCCTTTGATCACTGCAGCTTTACGGGAAGTTTTGAAATCTGGAAGTATAAGTCCTCCAATTTTGTTCTTCATTTTCAAGATGGTTTTGGCCAAAATCTCTTTGTATTTACATGGAGATTTCAGGTCTGCTAAAAGGTGGGGGGAGGGGAGGGCAGGGAGGGGGCACCCAGCAAGCATATCATTCTGAACATCAATAATGTATTTTTATCTGAAGACCATCTGTTCTTGTGCTTCCTTTATGTTTTGTGTTTCAAATGATAAAAAAATCTGTTACTCATATTAAATCCTACAAGTATCTTCACAGACTCACCACACTCTGTACTGTTCTCTAATAGCTGCTCAGACTATATTGTGTAAATGTATTTCTTGAAAAAAAAAAAAAAGAAGAAGAAGAAGACACCCAGTGAACAGCATGAACATAACAAGGGTATAAAACACTCCCAACTGCAGAAGAATCGCCTTCCTTAAGGGGGAAAGCCGCATGCACAGAAATGCTCAGAAGGAAGCAAGTTTAGCAGAAGCAAGGTTGTAAATGAGTAAGGTGAGAGCGTGATTGTGTTTCAAGGTTCACTATACCTGTTTCTTTCTAGTGATTATATAAGTCTCCTGATTTCAAAATTAATTATAAAGTACGTTTATAAAAATGTGTTCTTTATAGAAACAGTGTCCTTCCAAAATACCCACGTGCTTTAATGAATGATGGGATGCTTTGCTTTATGATGATGTGCTGGCAAGTGCAGCCCAGAGCAATGCCGAAAACCTGGATTTGAGTCTCATGTTCTGCTACACGTGGTCCATGGCTTTGGGGACAGGAGGAGAGGTGACAAGACTATTGCTAATTGGATTTTCTAATCTCCTTCAGGCCTTCAAATAATTTCCTTTACCTCTTCTGTATGAGAGGAACTGCTGTCACATGTCTTAATTTTACATGGGAATGTCATGACATCACAGTCTTCATTTTCTACCTTAAGAGCAAGGTTTGTTTTGATGGGGATTTTTTTTAAATTTTTTTTTTGAAGGAATAAGTTAATTACCACAAACTTGGTGGCTTTAAACTACAGAAAATTATTCCCTCACAGATCTGGAGGCCAGAAATCTGAAATCAAAGTGTCAGCAGACCTGCACTCCTGGGGGCTCGAGGGGAATTTCTCCTCTAAGTCTGGTGGCTGTGGGAGTTTCCTGGCCTGGGACCACGTCACTCCCACCTCTGCCTCTGTCTTTACAGCGCCTTCTCCTCTGCTGTGTGTCTGCAAGTCTCCCTCTGTCTCCCTTTCGTGGGGGACATGTGAGCACTTAGCGCTTCCCCTGGCAAAACAGCGCATCTTAACTCACATCCACAGAGACCCTGTTTCCATGTAATGAACACCTACAAGTTCCAGGGAGGAGGACCTGTCTTTGGGGAGGCTGTCAGTCACCATCTCACCGACTGATTTATCTTTTTACTTCTGCTGCTCGGCCGCCAAGACCCTCACTGTTCCTGGGCAAGGTCAGTGGTAGGACAAACAGCAACTGAGATGTCACCTCAGGGAAACCGGACCAGGGTCTCAGAGCCAGGCAGTGGCAAGGTGCACTGTTGTATGACCATGGAACTGAGCTGAACTGATGAGAACTAGGGACTGGTATTTCTTTGAAGTTGGAGATATGACTAAAATTTCCAAATCTCCAAATATATTTACAGTGTAAATGTATTGGTAAATTGAACACTTGTTTCTCAGATGCTCATGTTGACATATTTGTGTGTGTGTGTGTGTGTGTGTGTGTGTGTGTGTGTGTGTATGTTTCATTCGGGGCCAGCTATACATAATTCGTGGATTTGGACCTGGCCCAAAATGAACACGCAGGGTCCCTTGTTCAAAAAGCAGGACAAAAGTGCCACTGAAGATACCGAAACATCTAACTTTTCCTTTCCTCCACGGTTTCCCTCTAGATATGTCCCACTTTTTGCTATTTAATGTCATTTTAAGTAAAGAAAAAAATTATTAGCATGCATTTTACTTTTCATCTTTACATCACATGATGCCAGCTCGAAATGCAACTCTCTGCGCATTTAGGATCCGGAAGTTACATAATTCCCATTTCATGTCTCACACATGCGTATATATTTTGTTCTCACCAGGAGAGGAAATACTGCGTGAAACGAACGCAGGGGTTTCTATTTCACGTCTTGCGACGCTCACCATTTTCCAGCAGGCCCCATCTTTGGCGCGACATCTGGAAGAAAGGGGAACTATTTTCCCTTTTCCTTCCAGCTCATCATTTTCAGTACAAGTCACTGGCCAACTCAGGGGGTTAATGCAAGTGTGAGGAAGGACAGACGGCGCTCCCTGGTTGTGTTTCTCAGAATACCCCTGCCTTCTTCCTGCGCTGGGAGCGAGTTCTGGTTGGAGTCGAGCATGGCCTCTGGGGCTGCCAGCGCCTGCAGTCCTTACTTAGTCACAGACATAACTCGCTAGTGTCCCCGCTCTGGGTCTCTGACACGTCCCAGGTCCACGGGAGGTGTGTGCTCATGGGCCATCGTCCATCACAAGGAATGGTGGCTGGCATGCAGGTGCGGGCGCCCCTGCTCACGTGCCTGCTCCAGTGTCCCCTCGGACCCCACTGACCCAGCACAAATGCAAAGATACAATCACTGAGACTTCCAAGGTGGCCACAGCAGAGCACTAAACAAAGTACAGGCCCTTTCCGAGCTTGTGGCCCTGGGTGACGGCACAGTCCACAGGCCCACAGAGCCAGCCCTGGTTTTACTTGCTTTTTGATGGTTCAGCTTCAGTTCTGTATGAGCTCCCAGTCCCACCTTTTCCTAACGTCACCATTGGGAACACACTGGAAATCTCCCAAGCTCCGGGGTCAGACATACCCGATTTGGAATCTCGGTGTGTTGCTTTTTTTGGATCTAAGTGGGCAGGATACGTAACCTTTTCTAGCCGCAAATGAAAGGATTCGGATAATGATACTTACTGAACTCCTGGTGGAGTTGTGGGATTAAAGGCATCACACAGAAAAGGTCTGGTCCCAGGAGGCCCACAGAGCAAGCAAGTGCTCAAAAAAATGGGGGCAAGAGAGCGAACGATTGGCTCAGGAGACCTATGACCTGCACCCTCGAGATTCTTCCTGGGGAAGCACAGTCGGACAAACAGCACGGGAGGCAGAGGAAACCCAGGACAGATTCAGCTCCGCCCAGTAACAGCAGCGTGAACTTGGGTGAGTCCCCTTCACTTTTCATGCAGGGCTCCCGTCTGTGAAAGCGTAATAATACACTCCGTCTCATCCAGTTACAGAGCGCTTGAATTAAGGTGGTGTCTATGAAAGCGCTCTGCAAATACCATCAAAAGTTAGCCCCCACGCTAGCAGACGGCCGCAGTTGTTGAGTTGCGATGGTGAGGGTTAAAAGAAGTTGCAATTTAGAGAGAAATTTAGCCCATCCTTTTAATCTTTCTGAATCGTGTTGTTTAACTTTTTTTTTTTTTTAGGGCCACACTCATGGCACATGGAAGTTCCCAGACAAGGAGACGAATCGGAGCTGTAGCCTCTGGCCTACGCCACAGCCACAGCTATGCCAGATCCGAGCTGTGTCTGCAACCTATACCACAGCTCACAGCAATGCCAGACCCACCAAGCGAGGTCAGGGATCGAACTCGAGTCCTCATGGACACGAGTCAGATTTGTTTCCACTGAGCCATGTCAGGAACTTCTGAATCACGTTGTTTTAGATGTGTTTCTTGCAATGAGCATGGAGTTGAGATTTGCTTTGTGAGCCAATTGGAAACTCTCTCTCTCTCTCTCTTTTTTTTTTTGACAGGCAAATTCAGCTCATTTACAGATGTTTGATTTTAGTTCATTCATTTTATTTCATAATATGCTGTTGTTTTCATGGTTTCAAAAAGTTTTCATGTGGTTATTTTCTTTGCATTTTAAAATGGTTTTTTAGAGATACAATTTACATAACATAAAATTCACCCATTCTAAGTGTGTGGTTTGATAAGTTTTAGTTCTTTGTATTTCAGGAGGTCTTAATTTTTCCTCATATTTCAGGAGGAAGATTTGTATTTCTGTATAGGTGGTTAGTTTATAATTATAATCTCATATGTAATGCCTCTAGTCATCTATTTCTTTAGATATTAGCAATTGTTCCCGATTATGTGAAATAACATTAAAATGTTTCTTTTCCTATTTTATCCCTTTCTTTTTCTTCACCATCCAATTTAGTGGAATTCTCTTTCTTAGTGTTTATATATATATATATATGCTTACATTTCTGTTACTTGATTTGTCAGCTTTAAGGGACATTTGGACTAGTATAGATGAGCAATCAACAAACTTACTCCACTTTCCACCTTCCCCAAGTTTTTTTTAATGGTCGCACCCACGGGGCCACGGACTGAATCTGAGATGCACCTGCATCCTATGCTGCAGCTGCATTAACGCCAGATCCTTTAACCCACTGCACCAGGCCAGGGATTGAACCTGCACCTCCGCAGTGATCCAAGCCAATGCAGTCAGATTCTTTTATGGGGGGCGGGGGGGGGGGGCTGCACCCTCAGCATATGGAGGTTCCCAGGCTAGGGGTCAAATTGGAGCTGCAGCTGCCGGCCTACCACGGCCACAGCAACATGGGATCTGAGCCACGTCTGTGATCTACACTGCAGCTCACGCCAACATTGGATCCTTAACCCACTGAGCGAGGCCAGGGATCGAACCTGCGTCCTCATGGATACTAGTCAGGTTCTTAACCTGCTGAGCCACAGCAAGAATTCCCCCGATGTATTTATCAACTAGTGCCCTTTCTAGCTTCCAAAGGCAAAAAAAGCATTTACACTCTTCTGTGCAATTTTTGTTCTCACTTTTGCTTTTGTCTCGATCTAATTTTTAAATATATTCAGTGCTCAGCATTGGTCCTTTTGTCATAATCTCTGTTATCTTTTAGTGAATTTTCATTCGTGGCTCCTGGAGGATCCATGGAAACAGCAGTTCCTGAAAATTATCCTACTTGGCAAGATGAACTGTGTCGCTTCCGTGGGGACGGTATGATACCAAAAAGCACACCTGCTCTTTCACCTCAACTGTCTGTGACTAGACAAGAAAAACAGGTGTATTAACCCGATATGTTACTGGTCTGAAAACAAGGTTTTCTGGAACAAATGCAAAGAATTCCATTACTTTGGGGATTCTGTACTGACTATCCTACAGACAAACGATGACTCAAAGAATAGGTCTCACTCATTTTTATTTTATTGAGCCACTAAGCCCAGACGGAAAAGTTTTCTCTATATGGAAGTTTTCTTATATGTTAAAAACAAACAAACAAAAAGACCAAGTCATGCTCATTTCTCAGCATCCAGGAAACTGTCCCAAGATCCTAGCGCGTTCCCGTCAGCGGGACAAAGTGGATCTGCAGAGGTGAGATATGCATTAACCCTCCTGACCCCAGTCTGTTTGCTTGGTAATGTTTGCTTTCCACAGTAAATGCATCAGGACATCCTGTTTTTAATATATAAACTGTTTCTCTAAAGCCAGTGGCCGAGACGCGATAACTTCCTTCCGGAAGATAAGGAAGTTACTCCCGTGTTGGCAAAATTGAGTGGACCTTTTTTTTTTTTATCTTTTTAGGGCAGCACCCGTGGCATATGGAGGCTCCCAGGCCAGGGGTCGAATTAGAGCTATAGCCACTGGTCTACACCATAGCCACAGCAACGCCAGATCCTTAAACCACTGAGCGAGGCCAGGGATCGAACCCACAACCTCATGGTTCCTAGTCAGATTCGTTTCTACTGAGCCACGATGGGAACTCTGACCTTTTTGTTTTACACAGAGCTTGCCCCCTCTGAATGTAAAAGGAATACATTTTCATTATAAACATTTTTGGAAAATTCTGAAACGTTTATAGGAAAAAAGTCTAGAGATTTCTAATGTTAATGTTAATATTCTGTTGTACTTGTTTGTTTGTTTTTGCTTTCTAGGGCCGCACCCGCGGCATATGGAGGTTCCCAGGCTAGGGGTCGAATCAGAGCTGTAGCCGATGGCCTACACCACAGCCACAGCAACGTGGGATCCAAGCCACACCTGCGACCTACACCACATCTCACGGTGGCGCCGAATCCTTAACCCCCTGCGTGAGGCCAGGGATTGAACCTGCCTCCTCATGGAAACTAGTCGGATTCATTTCTGCTGCATCACAAGAGGAACTCCTTGTTGCATTTCTTTGCAGACTTTTGTTCACACATAAATGAGTAAACTTAGGAACACTGGATTATACCGTACATATTGTTTTATAAACTTTTCACTCAACATATGTCACTAAGTGTCACCAAACGTCACTAAGTCATCTTAAAGTACTTTTTTTAATGACTGCAAGTATTTCATTGCAAAGAGGTTATATTCCTTTTTATTTAGGTCTTTAGATTGGTTTCTTGTTTGGGACTCTTTTAATAATATGGCAATAAACAGTCTAGTACAGAAATATTTGCATCTCTCCAATGCTTTATCTAGTGCGAATTCCTAGAATTCCAAGGAATTCCAAGGAATTTCTTGGTCAAAGGGTATAGAAACAATTTTAATCCCCCTTTGTACACATTGCTAAATTGCCTCCCAGAAATACTTTCCCAGAAGTACAGGAGCATAATGAACCAAATGTACTGAACATGGCAAAAAATCTCACCGACGTAAGGAGAATATTTACCGTCACCACCATTTAAGAGAACCTGTTTCCAAGGCTGCCGTGGGTGCCTTGATGGGGATGGTCCATGTGGCACATTCTAGGCAAATGGCCGAGAGCCTGCAATGCCTGTCGGATGTCCCTCCGCAGCCAGGCTCTGCTGCCCTCTGCCTGCTTCTTCCTCTTCTCATCCTCCGACACCTAGTCTTGCACCAACCCGCTGCCTCTACTTCCATCCAAGATGCAGCCCATTTTGTAATTTATGACAATTTGTGCAAAATACACAGCTGGGACTGTGCGTGCCCTCAGACTGGCTCTCATGCTGGTAACTTCAGGACAGCTGGTAATGGGGCCTGTGTGCTGGAGGGAGGAGTCAGGCTGTGGAAGGGAGACCACAGTGGAGGGTGGGGCGATGTCCATGTGTACCCTCAGGCCCAGGAGGATGTTTTATTTATTTTTTTAAATTTATTTTTTATTGTTATTTCCAACACATTCCAATGTACAGCATGGGGACCCAGTTACACATACATGTATACATCATTTTTTCTCCCATTGTCATGCTGCGTTGTAAGTATCTAAACATAGTTCTCAGTGCTACACAGCAGGATCTCATTGTTAATCCATTCCAAGAGCAATAGTTTGCATCCATTAACCTCAAGCTCCCAATCCCTCCCATTCCCTCCCCCTCCCCCGGGGCAACCAGAAGTCTATTCTCCAGGTCCATGATTTTCTTTTCTGTGGAAAGGTTCATTTGTGCTGTATGTTAGATACCAGATATGAGTGATAGCATACGGCATTTGTCTTTCTCTTTCTGATTTATGTCACTCAGAATGAGAGTCTCTAGTTCCATTCATGTTGCTTCAAATGGCATTATGTCATTCTTTTTTATGGCTGAGTAGTATTCCATTGTGTGTATATATATATATATATATATATATATATATATATATATATATACCACATCTTCCTAATCTAGTCATCTGTGGATGGACATTTGGGTTATTTCCATGTCTTGGCTCTTGTGAATAGTGCTGCAATGAACATGCATGTGCATGTATCTTTTTCAAAGAAAGTTTTGTCCAGATATATGCCCAAGAGTGGGATTGCTGGGTCATTTGGTAGTTCTATGCATAGATTTCTAAGGTACCTCCATACTGATCTCCATAGTGGTTTACCAGCTTACATTCCCACCAACAGTGCAGGAGGGTTCCCTTTGAGGAAGATGTTTTTAAATCAGATGGAGAAGGGCAGACAGACCACACATTTGGCTGGAGGGTGGGAGCACAGAGCAAGGCCTGGTCACTCCATCTTTCTTTTTTTTTTTTTTTTTAGGGCCACACCCATGGCATCTGGAGGTTCCCAGGCTAGGGGTCCAATCGGAGCTACAGCTGCCAGCATACACACCAGCCATAGCAATGCAGGATATGAGCTGCATCTGCAACCCACACCTCAGCCCACGGCAATGCCAGATCCCTAACCCACTGGGTGAAGCCAGGGGTCGAACCCACAACCTCATGGTTCCTAGTCGGATTTGTTTCTGCTGCTCCACAACGACAAGAATTCCAGTTACATGATCTTTTGAACCCTTGGTTTCCTCTCTGTAAACACAGACACTGATCTGTCTGGGCTGTTGCCAAGGACTGTGCAGGTCCTATTTTTAATCATCAGTATTCATTGAGTGACTCTGGAATATCCAAAACCTAAGCATGGAATCAAAATTGAATTGAGCATCAATCAGTTCTTAGAGCAACTGAACTTCTGCCTGTCCTTTTGCCTCCCAGTTTCACCAAATCTAAGCTCCCAACTACTGCAAGAAGCTGCACGGATCACCAAGGAAGAAAACAACGATGATTAAATGATGACACGTTTATCCTTATCCCTGGCTACGGGAGACATCTGATTTCAGAGGCATTCAAATGGGAAAACACGTGTCTTGGAGTCAGCGAGTGATGGTTCTACCAGATACTCTCTGGACTTTTGGACTTAACTGGGGCAGGGAGCAGAGGAAGGAAACGGGGAAGGAGATGGGCAGAGGCAGGCGGCACGCCTCTGAGCTGCAGCCCGGACAAGAGGAAGGACCGGGTGGTGTGTAACACTGCACAACCTCCACATGTAGAGATGACAACCTGAGCTGCGTGGACAAAGCCACCTTTCCCAGAGACACACCTGGAGAAGGCTGTGGCCTCAGAGACGGAAGCGGGAAGCTTCAGCACATTCTGTCTTAAATTCCTGACTCTTAAGTCAGCCCTTAGCCTCCCTAAGCTTTGGAAATGTGTTCTATATCTTTTCAGGGTGACCTGAGAAAATGCAGATTCAACACCAGTGCCTAAAAAAATACCTTGAAGAGGATTTGTTCTTTTGTTCAGAAATATTTATGTGAGTCCTTTGAAAAACGAGAAGCCCTTCTTCCCATAGAATCTGCAGTCTCGTGTTAACACTTGTAGTAACACAAATGAGTGACCTTTCCACATTCAAGTGGCCTGTGAAGAAGAGGCAGGTGTACAAAGAACCACCTGTCCTACAAGATCTTAAAAGCCTGGGTGCAGAAGCCATTTCCACCACTCCCTGGCTTTAGCATCATGGATGCCCAGCTTTGTAGGGGGTCTCTGTGTCTCAGTTTCTTCATCTGTAAAATGGGGCTTCAAAGAGTACTTACATCTTAGCATTAATGTAAGGACTCGATGATTTAATCAATGCCTGCCTGCCACGAGTGTTTATCAAATGTTCTTTATTTTAACAGAAGCCACTACCCCAAATTTCCTTTTAAAAATTAAAATTCAAAGTAAGATAAAAGAGAGTAAAAATTCTTCTTCCCACTCTATTCCTCAGCTACGTGCTTCTCTTCCCAACAGCCGGACTGTCTTCCAGAGATAATTTAGGATCATACAAGCAAATGGTAGCACATATATAAATGGTAACAGACTCTACACACCATTTTGTACTTTGGTTATTTAAGTTTAAGAGTTAGACAGCTTTCCCAAATCAAAAATAAGAAAGAGGGGTTTCTTATTTATTTATTTATTTGTTTTTGTCTTTTTAGGGCTGCACATGCAGCATATGGAGGTTCCCAGGCTAGGGGTCTAATTGGAGCTGCAGCCCCCAGCCTACACCACAGCCACAGCAATGCCAGATCTGAGCCGCATCTGTGACCTACACCATAGCTCACAGCAATGCCGGATCCTTAACCCATTGAGCGAGGCCAGGGATTGAACCCACAACCTCATGTTTCCCAGTCAGATTCGTTTCTGCTGTGCCACGACGGAAACACCTCATTTTTTTTTTTTTTTTGACAGTATTGAATTTTTTCTGACATATATATATATCAGAAATTGCTTCATGATCTTCTTTAAAAAGGCGCCTTTTAAAACATAATGAAACACTATTTTATATTTGAAGAATTTTTATTCTCTCATACTTTTATACACTTTAACATTAAAAAGAAATTTTGGATATTCTGATTAATACGTAGCAATAAATTTAGAAATACATGTGAAATGGACAATTCCAGAAAAATGGAAATGACATGTGGGGCTCAGGGTAAAAACTAGAATTCAGAGTGGCAACAATATAGTATCTAAAATGTCCAGTTTTGGGGAGTTCCTGCTGTGGTGCACCGGAAATAAATCCAACCAGCATCCATGAGGATGTGAGTTTGATCCCTGGCCTCGCTCAGTGGGTGAAGGATCCGGCATTGCCGTGGGCTGTGGTGTGGGTCGCAGACATGGCTTGGATCCCATGTCGCTGTGGCTGTGGTGTAGGTTGGCAGCTGTAGCTCTGATTCAATCCCTAGCCTAGGAACTTTCACATGCTGCAGGTGTAGCGCCCCCCAGTAAAAAAAACAAACAAAGTCCAATTTTCAACCAAAAAAGTATGAGACAGGTGAAGGAACAGAAAAGTGTGACCTTCATCCTCCAGAGAACACAATCAATAGAGAGAGTGACACTTAATGGGACCAGAGGCTGAATTTCATAGAAAGAATACTTTGCAGCTTTTATACCTGTGTCCAAAAAATTAAAGTAAACCATGTTTAGAGAATTAAATTAAACCATGTTTAGAGAAGTAATATGTTGATAGTGACTTAACAAATAAGAATATAAGAACAAAGAAACTGAAACTATAACAAGAAACCAAGTGGAAATTCTATAGTTGAAAAAAACAAAACCAAAAAACAATAGCTGAAATGAAAAATTCAGTAGATGGACTTGGCAGTAAATTTGAGATGACTACATCTAGCAAAATTGTTCTTCAAAAATAAAAGCACAAAAAAAATTCTAGTTAAATGAAGACTGAGCTAATGCATTGCTAGCAAACCAGCTTACAAGAAATATTAAAGGAAATCCTTCAGACTGAAAGGAAATGACACCAGACAGTAACCTGAAAAATTAAGTGCTGGAAATAGGAAATTTGAGGATAAATATAACACAGTGTATAAGCAGACATCTTTAATTTTCTACTCTTCATTTATTTCAAAAAACCATAACATTAAGTAAATCAATAATTGTAACGTTATATTTCTGGTTTATGACACATACAGACGTAATATGAGTGACAATAATATAGTGCCAAAATATTTTTCCAGTAATATATTGCAAAAAAGAGAAGAGGAAATAGAACTATATTTGAGCAAAGTTGCTATATTTTACTGGTATAAAGTCAATATTAATCTAAAGCAGATTGTGCTTACTATAATTCCTAGAGCAACCTCTTAGAAAAAACCTTAAAATATGTAGTTAAAAATCAACAGAGGAATTTAAATGGTATGCTATAAAATATATATATTTGGGGGGGGGCGCACCCACAGCATATGGAGGTTTCCAGGCTAGGGGTCGAATCAGAGCTATAGCTGCTGGCCTACGCCACAGCCACAGCAATAGCAATATCAGATCCGAGCCACCATAGCTCATGGCACTGCCAGATCCTTAACCCACTGAGCAAGGCCAGGGATCGAACCCATAACCTCATGGCTCCTAGTCGGATTCGTTTCTGCTGCACCACGACAGGAACTCTGTATGCTATAAAATATTTCTTTAACACAAAAGCAAGCAGTAAAGGAGAGAAAAAGGAACAAAAAAAGGACATGCGATATATGAAAACAAAGAGCAAAATGGCAGATGGAAATCCAATCGTATTAATTCACACACTAATGGGAATTGACTAAACATTCTGATAAAAGGGAAGATATTGTTAGGTTGAATAAAAAGAAGCAAGATCCTCCTGTATGTTGTTTATAAGAGAGATTTTAGATTAAAATCACAAATAGGTTCAAAGGAAATGAATGAAAAAGATATGCCTTAGAAAATGGAAAAAATATAAGAAAGCTGGAGTCCCTATATAAATATCAGACAAAACAAATTTTATGACAAAAATATTGCTAGAGACAGAGGGTTATTTCATTACAATAAAAGGGTCTATACGTTAGGAACATATAAGAATTTTAAGTGTATACACACCTAATAACATAGTTCCAAAATATATGAAGGAAAATTAATAAAATTGAACGAGATAATTCAACCATTTCAGTGAAGATGTCAATATCTCACTCTCAACCATTTATAGAAGAAGAAAGTTAGTAAAGATCTAGAAGATTTGAACAACACTATCAACCTGCTGGACCTAATAAATATCTAGGTAACACTCCACCTAACAAAAGCAGAACATTAATTTTTTTCAATAGCACATGGAAACATAGCATACGAAAACTTGTGGGATGCAGCTAAAGCATTTCTTAGAGGAAAATTTATAGTTATGAATTTCTATACTAAAAATAAAGATCTAAAAGCTATAATTTAATCTATTTTAAGAAACTAGAAACAGAAGAGCAAACTGAATCCAAAGCAAGAAGAAGAAAGAGAGTAGGAAAAAAAAGAAAGAATAAGAAAACAATAGAGAAAATCAAGAAACCAAAAGTAGGTTCTTTGAAAAGAGCAACAAAATTGACAATCTCTATGTAGACTGACAGGAGGGGGAGAGAGAGAGAGAGACACCCAAATTAACAGCATTATATGAAAATAATATGAACAGTTATATGTCAACTATTCAGTAATCTAAATTGATAATTAATAATCTAAATGAAAAGGACAAATTTCTAGAAAGATTCAAACTACTGAACTGATTGAAGAAGAAAGAAAGTCTGAATAGACCTACAACAAATAGAGATTTAATTAGTATTCAAAAACTTCCCCCAAAGAAAGCCTAGGCCTAGACAACCTCATGGGTGAATTCTACCAAACATTTAAAGAATAATCACTGCCAAATATTTAAGAACTCTTTTTAAAAAACAGAAGAGGAGAAAACACTTCACAAGTCATTCTATGAGGCCACTATTTTCTTTTTCTTTCTTTCTTTTTTTACTTTACTTCCATTATAGAAGTTAAAGTATAGTTGATTTACTATGTGCCAATTTCTACTGTACAACAAAGTGACCCAATCAAACATGTACATACACTCCTTTTCTTATTTAATCTTCCATCGTGGTTTATCCCAAGAGGTTGGATATGGTTCCCTGTGCTGTACAGTAGAACTTATGAAGCCAGTATTTTTTTTTTTTTTTTTTTTAGGGCCACACCTGTGGCACATGGAAGTTCCCAGATTAGGAGTCAAATCGGAGAACAGCTGCTGGCCTACAGCCCAGCTCACAGTAACACCAGATCCTTAAGCCACTGAATGAGGCCAGGGATCGAACTCACATCCTCATGGATACTAGTTGGGTTCTTAACCCACTGTGCCACCACGGGAACTCCATGGACCAGTACCTTCTTAATAGCAAAGCTAAAAAAGATACTGCAAGAAAAGGTCAACATTCCTCATGAATACAGACACAATTTCCCAACAAATACTAATGAATTGAATGTAGCAACAAATAAAAAGGATTATGCATGAGACTAAGTGAGATTTATCCTAGGAATGCAAGATTTAACATACAAAAATCATGGTAACACACCATGCTAATAGAATAAAGGACAAAACCGCATTATTTCAACAGACACAGAAAAAAGCATTCAACACCACCAAACACCTTTTCATGTTAAAAATACTCAATTAAGTTAGGAATAGAAAGGACTTCGTCAACCTGACAAAGGTCACCTTTCTCCTAAGATCAGAAACAAGCCAAGGAGGTCTGCTCCAGTCACTTCTAGTCAGTACTGTATCCAGCAATACCCGACTAGGTCTGTCCCAAGAGAGCTGAAAACACAAAAACTCACAAACATTCATAGCAGCTTGATTCACAATAGCCAAAAAGTGAAACAACCAACATGTCCATCATCTGATGAAGGGTAAATAAAATGTGATCTAGCCATAGGATGGAATATTACTCAGCAATAAAAAAGAATGAGGTCTTGACCTATGCTACAACACTGATGAACCCTGAAAACCCTGTGTGAAGTGAATAACGCCAGACACAAAAGACCGTATGTATCCACTTATCTAAACGTCCTGAAGAGACAAATGCATAGAAAGTAGGTCAACAGCTGCCAGGAGCAGGGAGGAGGGCTGGGGAGTGACCGTTAATGGGTACAGAGTTTCTTTTTGGAGTGACAGAAAGGGTCTCGTGTTATATAATGGTGACAGGTGCATAGAATATGCTAAAAACTACTGAGTGGCACGTTTTAAAGGGTGAATTTTATGGTATTTGAATTATATCTCAATTTTTAAAGTCTACGAGTTAAAAAACTGTACTGGATGTTCTAACCAGACCATAAACGTACACCTCGAGAGACTGTTCATGCAGGTGAGAGCATCCATGTAACCATCGCCTACAGGAACAGCATGAACATTCTGGCAGTCCCAGAAGCACCCCTTGGCCATTAGCCCACCTAAAAGTAACCACTCTCCCGCCTGCGAGCACTGAAGGTGGACTTTAAATTTCAGATAAATGGAATCGTGTAGAATGTACACTCTGAGTCTGACTTCTTCCATCCAACATACCGTGCATCAGATTCATACGTAAAATACAGCTGTACAGCTGTAGCGCGTTCATTTCTCCTGCGGATTGAATTCCATCATGTAAACACGCCACGGTCATTCTGTTCAGTCTGTTCATTCACCTGTTGACAGGCATTTTGGTTGTTTCTTCCTTTAGGCTGTCAGCGCTGTGAACATTTTTGTATATGCCTCTTACTATATGTTTGTAAAGCATTTCTCTTGGGTGTATTCTGCCGAATGCTGGTTCGTAAGGTATATGTGTGGTCATTTTTAATATACATTCCAGAGAGTTCTCCTGGGTGACTGTACCAGTTATACTCCCAACAGCAAAATATGAGAGTTCCAAGTCTTTTCTCAAAGGCAAAGATATTAAAAAATATGTGCTCAGCAACATGTTGGGAAAGGCAGGACTGCTGCCACATAATTTATTTGCATGACCCTAAAGCAATATTTTTTGCCTTTTTTTTTTTGGTCTTTCTGTCTTTTTTTTTTTTTAGGGCCACACCCACGGCATGTGGAGGTTCCCAGGCTAGGGGTTCAATCGGAGCTGTAGTTGTTGGCCTCCACCACAGCTCACAGCAATACCGGATCCTTAACCCACTGAGCGAGGCCAGGATTGAACTCATGACCTCATGGATGCTAGTTGGGTTTGCTAACCATAGAGCCACGATGGAAACTCCTATTTTTTATATTCTTCATTTTTAAAAAAATTTTTTATTAAAGTATAGTTGATTTACAATGCTGTGCCAATTTCTGCTGTACAGCAGGGTGATCCAGTCATATATACATATATATATACAGTCCCTTTTCCCTATTATCTTCTGTTACGGTCTGTCCCAAGAGGTTAGATATGGTTCCCTGAGCTGTACAGTAGGATCTCAATGCTTATTCATTCTCAATGTAATAATTTGCATCTGCTAACCCCAAACTCCCCGTCCATCCCACGGCAACCACAACTCTGTTCTCCGGTCTGAGTCTGTTTCTGTCTCGTAGATCAGTTCGTTTGTTGAGCCTAAGGCACACTGACACAATTTTCCTTGTCATGTCTCATGTTTCCTTGTCATGTCTCTTTAGGGCAGGAAGACCCCAGGTCCCTGTCACTGCACCCCCGTTACATAGCCTGTGTCTCAGATGCCTCCAGGAGAAGGAATCTCGTGCTGAGTGGAGTGTGAGAAAGCACACGGACAAGGGGTCCGTATCAGTTTGGGGACCTGGTGTATCCCCAAGGCCTAGAACAGGGCCTGGCCCGTAACAGGAGCGGAAGAAATCTTTGTTGCATGACTATATCATTTGCTCTGATGGGTAGGAAGACACTATTATTATTCTCCACTTATGAAGGCAGAGATGAGTTACCAGCTCCAGTCCCACAGTTAGCAGGTGGCAGAGCCAGATTCCAAGCCCAGGCCTCTGGACTCCAAAGCCCAAGTGCTCGGCACCCTGCACTCTAGCCTCTTGTGGACATCAGCCAGGCTTTTGTTCCTGGTGGGGATGCGGTGGGGAAGGAGGGAGGCTGGAGCCTGGTGAAGATGGAAATTTTAAGGAAAGGCTGTTCTCAGAAGTTGGGAGATTGAGAGTCTTGGGCAACAGGCTGGAGAGCAAGGTGGTGGTCATGACTGAAGGTGGACCTTTGGCGACTCAGGTCCGCCCCTGGAGCGAACCAGACCTGCAGGCATACATACAGGACTATATGGTGCGCCCCCTGGAGAACCTCTTTTGTGGAGCTGCCCTTCCATGTGCTGCCTTTGGCTTTTCAATATACAAGGTTTATTGGAAGCTTGTTGCTGAGATGGCCATTTAAAAAAAAAAAAAAATTTGTATTACAGTTGATTTACAGTGTGCTGTCAATGTCTGCTGTACACCAAAATGACCCAGTCATACACACACACACACACACACGCACACGTTGTTTTTCTCGTATCATCTTCCGTCACGTTCTATCACAAGAGACTGGACAGAGTTCCCTGTGCCATGCAGCAGGACCTCGCTGCTTCTCCATCCTAAATGTAACAGTTTGCACCTACTAGCCCCAAACCCCCTGTCCATCCCACACCCTCCCGCTTCCCCCTTGGCAACCCCAAGTCTGTTCTCTGTGTCCCTGAGTTTGTTTCCGTTGAGATGGCCATTCTTCACGGACCTTACAGAGAGGTCCGATCTCGGTTTCAGGACTACCTATGTTTTCCTTCAGCTAGTGTTTCACTCATCTATTGAAAACTGAGCTTCTTTTTCCACTGGCCATTAAAATGCCAAGGATGTGTGTTTTCCTGTGGGCGGATGTCGAGGTCTTTAATTATACGTGTTTTTGTCTCAGCTCTGCTCTTGCCTCTACTTTATGTTCCTGGCTTGGTTTTCTTCTTTCTACCCACCTTCCACTTTCCACCTGAAGTTATTTCTGGAACAATGTGAAATACACAAAAATCATTTAAACATGTTAAAGTCTTAATAAGGAAAGGCTGGTCTTTTCCTGCCTTATCAAACCCCCTGAGCAGCCCGTGAGCTACTGTTTGCTTTGGCTCAGGGCACACCAGCCAGCAAATCACTGTACCTTTTGAGCCTCCTTCGCCGGCTGTGTGGTTCGCAGGAAGTGGTGAAGAATAACCCGATAAGCGCAAAGCACCCAGGCAGGTGCTTTCTCGGCACAGGGACAGGCGTGATCACGGCGAGAGCGCTTCCCAGACGGAACGCCAGCCCTTGTGTTTCTGCTTGTGAATGTTCCCGGGAGGGCACCCGAGAGCTGGCGGGCTGCTGGGGGTCAGGTTCAAATTCTCACTTTGAGCTCTTGGCCAGTCGTGGAGATGATCATTCTGGAAGGGGTGTGTTGCTGTGGTGCAGAGGGGGGAAAGGGTACGCTGCCAGGTGATGCCTTTCAGGGAGAAGAACATTCGGAAGCAATTCTCCAGCTCAGCCTTCCCGACCCTTCTCCGCTGCGAGGGCCGCCCTCGGGGAGCTTTGCTCGGACGGCTGAGGCCTCACTGTCTGGTGAAGGAGCCAGACTCCTCCCTCCCTCCCCTCTTCCCCCCTTTCCCCCCCAGTTCCCTTCCTCCAACACGTGGAGCACTTACTCCCCCAGGCACTGCGCCCAGCCCCAGGGGAGACTGAGTGAGAAGGAGAGACCCCGTCTCTGCTCTTGTGAAGCTCACGTTCCGGGCAGGTTAGACTGAAACTCGGGAAATAACTGGGACGGGGTGGGGGGGTCTCAAAGCTGCACCCTCGGTAACCGACCAGCAGATGCTCCGACCAAGGGCCTTAGTGGGGCTTCAAAACACCAGAACACGCTACCGAAAGGCTTGCGGGACCTTCTTGAGATTAAAGATGGACAGGATGGCGGTACCTGTCTTCGTACTTCATACCTTCTCAGCACACCGAGAATCCCACTCGGCCAAATCATTCCCTAAAAGACGTATCTTGAAGATATTTTAGGAGAGCCTACTGTTTAGACAAAGCTTCTGCTGAGCGCCACACTTTGGTAGGCGGCTTGACTTTGCTACAGCCCCCTGGCTTTGGGGGCGAGATGGGGAAATCGGGGGCTTCGTAGGGCAGCAATTCCCAGACCTTACTGGACAGATGAATCTTGCTGAAACGCAGATTCTGGGTCAGAGGTGTGGGGTGGGGACAGGACCCGCTATTTCACAAGCTCCTCGCGGTCACCTGCGTGAGGCTCTTGGTGTGCAGACCACACCTTGTTGGACACGGAGTTAGGTCGAGGCCTCAGCCGCGGCTCTACGACCTTGGGCAGCGAGAGCTCTGGTTCTGGGGGTTGCCCTGTGGAGAGTAGGACCCTCTTCAGCGCCCCTGCCTCTACCCCGAGATTTCACTAGCAGCCCCACCCCCGACTGTGACAACGGGAAAAATGTCTCCAAACGTTGCCAAATGTCTGCTGGGGCCACATCGCTGCCAGCTGAGAACCACGAGACAAATGACTGTCAAAGATCTTCCCAAGTCCAAGTTTCCATGATCAAAAGCCCATGTGAAAACACACATGCTAGTAAAGCCTGGTGAAGACGACCCAGAGCTGGTCTCTCAAAGTCCTTTCAAAGGTATAAGGTCCAGGATCCACCTGTCTTTACAATAGCCTCGTGCAGCAGCCCAGCAGATGGAGCAACGCCTCGGTGCAGCAACACATGCACTGTTAAAGAGACCCACGTGTGTGGCACAGAGGGTGGGGACAGGTGTGAGCCTGCCTGAGGGGACAAGCACTGTTCACCTCAGCTCAGCGACGGGAGCTCTTCCCCTGAAGCAGGAGGGCGATCCATTGAAATCAGCAGAATGCTGATTTTTCTTCATAAGGGGACTTTGCCCCCGTTATCTGAGGGATTAGGCAGTGTGTGAGGGCCTTAGACAGGGCTGGACAGGTGGCCGGTGACTCAGTGCTCATGGGCTCTGGGACAAACAGGATGGGCAGAGGCCCAGCGTTCACTCATGAACCAGCATCGCAGTCCTGTGGGGATGAGGGAGGCGAGACTGAAAGCCATAAAGATGGAGCAAAACGTGCCCACGTGGGCCAGATACTGGACCATTCTTCAAGGAAAACACAGGCAGAACACTCTTTGACATAAATCGCAGCAATATCTTTTTCAATCCACCTCCTAGAGTAATGCAAATAAAAACAAAAATAAACAAATTGGACCTAATTAAACATAAAAGCTTTTGCACAGCAAAGGAAATCACAAACAAAACAAGAAGACAAGCCACAGCTCGGGAGAAAGTCTTTGCAACTGAAGCAATCGACGAGGGATACATCTCCAAAATAGACAGACAAGCAGCTCGTGTAGCTTTTTATCAAGAACACAAACAACCAGTCAAAAAATGGGCAGAAGATCTAAATAGACACTTCTCCGAAGAAGACAGACGAATGGCCAAAAATCACATGAAAAGATGCTCAACATCACCAATTATTAGAGAAATGCAAATCAAAACTCCAGTGAGGTACCACCTCACACCAGTCAGAACGGCCATCATCAAAAGTCTACAAACAGTAAGTGCTGGAGAGGGTGTGGAGTAAAGGGAAGATTCAAAAAGATACATGCGTCCCAGTGTTCACTGCAGCACCACTGACAATGGCCAAGACTTGGAAGCCACCTAAATGTCCATCGACAGGAAAATGGATAAAGAAGATGTGGCACATATGTACTATGGAACATCAGCCATAAAAAGAGAATGCAACAATGCCATGTGCAGCAATGCGGATGGACCTAGAAATTATCAAACTAAGTCAGTCAGATAAAGAAAGACAAATGAAGTATTCCACAAACACTAATACGTGGAATCTAATAAAAATGATACAAAAGAACTTATTCACAAAACAGAAACAGACTCAAAGATTTTGAAACCAAACTTAATGGATACCAAAGGGGAAACGGGGAGGGAAATCAGAAATGAGGAGGCTGGAGTTAATATTTACGTACTACTATACATAAAATAGATAAGTAGCAAGGCCCTACTGTCTAGCACAAGGAAGTCTACTCAGTACTCTGTAATAACCTACGTGGGAAAAGAATCTGCAAAAGAGGGAGTTCCCGTTGTGGCTCAGTGGTTAACGAATCCGACTAGGAACCATGAAGTTACAGGTTTGATCCCTGGCCTCGCTTAGTGGGTTAAGGATCCGGTGTTGCCGTGACCTGTGGTGTGGGTCGCAGACGCGCAGCTTGGATCCCGTGCTGCTGTGGCTCTGGTGTAGGCTGGCAGCTATAGCTCTGATTAGACCCCTAGCCTGGGAACCTCCATATGCCAGGGGAGCAGCCTTAAAAAAAAGACAAAAAAAAAAAAAAAAAAAAGCCTGAGAGGCTGTGAGAGGTTAAGTAAACAGCTCAAGGTCTTGCAGCAAAGTAGGGTCTTGTGACAAAGCAGGGCTTAAAAAAAAAAATCTGCAAAAGAATGGCTACATGTATGTGTATAACTGATTCACTTTGCTGTCCACCTGAAACTAACACAACACTGTAAGTTAACTATGCTCCAATAAAAATTTTTTTAAAAAAATGTGCTTATGTGGATGCCAGTTTATTTAAAATGTCCTATTAGCTTTTACTGCTCTGAAAGAAAAATGAGATGATATTTCAACAGTTGGATACACGACTGTGCAACAAGAGTCACAAAAACATCTTTGGATGGAAGGTTGAGCAGGACAGAGAGCTCTCCAGAGGGAGGAGAGGGGGAGGGCAGGCTGCCAGGTATCTAAGAGTGTGGATGAGGGCTGGGTGTGTGTGTTATATCGAAGAAACCGACGGATCAGCCCAAATAATTAAAACTGGTTTTCTCTAAGGAGTAGAAAAGAACAGAGGGCCAAACATGGATGTGAGATGTCTTTACATGAACCTTTCTTATTCTTATGCATTTGACCTGGGAATGATGAGAATTACAAAAATAATAATAATAATAGGGGAGTTGCCATCATGGCGCAGCAGAAACGAATCTGACTAGGAGCCATGAGGTTGCGGGTTCGATCCCTGGCCTCGCTCTGTGGGTTAAGGATCCTGTGTTGCCGTGAGCTGTGGTGTAGGTTGCAGATGCAGTTCAGATCTGGCATTGTTGTGGCTGTGGTGTAGGCCGGCAGCAACAGCTCTGATTGGACCCCATAGCCTGGGAACCTCCATATGCCGCAGGTGTGGCCCTAAAATGACAAAAGACAAACAAAAAAAATAGACTTTAGTTTTTGGTAGTTTCAAAGTCACAGCATAATGGGAGTTCCCCCTGTGGCAAAATGCGATCAGTGTCTCTGCAGCACCAGGACACAGGTTCAATTCCCACCCTGGCACAGTGGGTTAAAGGATCTGGTGTTGCCATAGTTGTGGTGTCGGCTGCAATTGTGACTCAGATCTGAGCCCTAGCCTGGGAACTCCATGTGCATGGGGCAGCCAAAAATGTAAATAAATAAATAAATATTTAAAAATCTTAAAAAAAAAATCACAGCGTAACAGCGGGGAAAGGTACAGGGAGTTCTCACGTACTCCCCGCCCCGCAACACACAAGCACAGCCCCCACCCACCTGGTAGGGACCTCCTGCCCCAGAGTGAGACCTTGAACCAACACCGACATGCCGTTATTACCCCAAACCCAGAGCTGACATTAGGGGTCACTCTGGGCGTTGTACACACTATGGGTTTTGACAAACGATTCCATTATGGAATCGAAGAGTATTTCCAGTGCCCTAAGAATCCTCTGCGCTCCTCCTGGTCATCCTTCCTCTGCCTTAACCCCTGGCAAACCCAGATCTTTTTATCATCTCCAGTTCTGCCTTTTCCAGAATATCGACAAGTCACCCGGTGAGTTGTGACACACACACACTGTGTGATTCGTTGGACACCCTGTGATTGGTTGGAATTGCACAGCACATACACTTTTCGGGTTGGCTCCACCTATCGATACGCACTTAAGTTTCTTCCACGTCTTTTTGTGCTAGGTGAGTCTTTTACCAAGTCATCAGCAAGATAAAATTGGAAAAAGGTCAGTCTTTACCAATCAAAAACAAAACAGGAGTCCCTGCTGTGGTGCAATGGGCCCAGTGGCATCTCAGCAGCAGCACCAAGCCTGGCACAGTGGGTTAAAGGATCCGGGGTTGCCACGGCTGCGGTGTAGGTTGTAACTGTGGCTCGGGTCTGATCCCTGGCCCCAGAACTCTGTATCCCTCAGGACGTCCCAAAAACAAAAAACAAAAAAACAAAACAATACAGATCAACTTAACTAGTCTCAGTGACTTAAAAGTAGAGTAATTTGGAAATCCATAGTAGCATAAACCCAAAGGACCAAAATAACTGTAAAAAACTGTTTTAAACTCTTTCTAACATGTTATCACTGAGTCTTATTCTTGTTAGTCTGAGGGTGTCAGGAGTGTAACGAGGAACACAGCAAACAGGCAATTGGTGATGATCGAATTCTACTCTGAACAACCAAATGGCGTGAA
The DNA here is from genome assembly GCF_054392235.1 of Sus scrofa. NCBI lineage: Eukaryota > Metazoa > Chordata > Mammalia > Artiodactyla > Suidae > Sus > Sus scrofa. Next base: position 74,967,410 of record NC_139393.1, read on the forward strand.
AGCCAGGCTTGCTGGTGTGGGGAGAGGGGATAAAAATGGAAGACAGAGGGGTTAAGAGGCATCTGCAGTCTTGGATTTGCCTTCAAAGCAGCATCCCGAGCTCACTTGGTAGGAAGTGTTTTATAGACTGCGCTTCCCAGCTCTTCTGCTGTAAAGACCCCAAACCAGTGACACCGACCCAGAGCCGTGAGCATCGCTAGCGTCCTGACTGTGGTTTGCAAATTTCTACCCAAACCCCACCAGGGATCCTGGGAGGATGGGCTGATTCCATGTTTGGGCAGGAAACAGCTGAGTTTGGAACATCTCATGATACCAAATAACAAGGAAGGAAGCCAAGACTCTGAAGGTCAAGACAGCAGGGCTCAGGACAGCCTGAGGAGGCTCCCACTGGCCAAGATGGGACAATCTGAACATCACCAAGAATGGTGACTGTAATGCACCATCAGATACATTTAAATCTGTCCCGTCCTACAAATGGCACTGAAAAGAAAAAAGTGAATTAGCGACAGAGCTAAGTCATTGTTTTGAAAACTGGTAATTACAGGAAAAGAGGGAAGTATTCAGCCTACTCTTCCTATAAGAACTGTGCCTCGGGCCAACTAAATGGTAGATAAGGGGACAGATTGCAGTTAGTCAGTGAAGATAGACCATCACTATTTTGTAACCTCTAATCAATGAATGGACCTCGTATCATAACAGCCCAAGACATCCTCTGGCGCAGGAATGGAAGAACGCACTAAACCTACAAGATATTTATGCAAACCCAAAAATTCCAAATCTACATCTGATTAAGCCTCTAGATCCAAATATTCACTGATAGGCAATTCCAAGAATGGAATGTGTGAACTGACGCTCCAGGGGGGTAATCTGCAAAATCCAGTGGGAAACTGTGGGAAAATGGCTCACTTTCTTCAACACATACCTTTCAGGGACCAAAAAGGTTGAGGGGAAACCTATAGATTAAGAAGGGTCCAGAGAAACATCTGCTTGTCAGTATAGGAATAATGATAAAAAGACAATTTTTTAAAACTGTAATGTTTGCATAGTATCATTAATCCACCATTATGGTGTCATACTGAAGTTTTCTTGCCCTAAAAATACTCTGTGCTTCATCTGTTCATCTGTTCGAATCAGAGTCATAGCCACTGGCCTACACCACAGCCACAGCAACGCGGGATCCGAGTCGCGTCTGCAACCTACACCATAGCTCATGGCAACACTGGATTCTTAACCCACTGAGCAAGGCCAGGGATCGAACCCGCAACCTCATGGTTCCTAGTCGGATTCATTAACCACTGAGCCATGATGGGAACTCCGAGGATGCAGGTTTGATGCCTTGATCTGGCATTGCTGTGGCTGTGGTGTAGGCTGGCAGGTACAGCTCAGATTAGACCCCTAGCCTGAGAACCTCCATATGCCTCGGGTGCAGCCCTCAAAAGCCAAAAAAAAAAAAAAAGTATGACATTAAAGAGACAACTAGCACTAGCACCGAGTGGGTATTTGGTGATATTAAGGAAGGACTGTTGATGGGGAGGCACAATGGTGTCTTTATCTTTCCAAGCTAGTTCCTCAACTCTCTGGGGATGAGATGAGACAATGTCTGGAATGTGCTTCTAAAGGGCACAGGAGGGGGAAGTGGACAGGTGCGAACAGGTGAAATAGGACTGGTGGCGACTTGATCTTTGCTGAAGCTGGGGGATGGGTTCCTGGACGTCACTGTACTCTGTTGTCTCTCTTGCATATGTTTGAAATTCTCCATCACAAAAAAGCAAAAGGAGGAAGCAGATCAGAGTCAAGAGCAAATGAAAAGCATAGACTCCAGAGGAAGCCATGTCTTTGCCTTTCGGTTGAATTTACTTTCAGGCTCTCGCCGTGGCCCAGCTGCCTGACCTGTCGCCTGCAGCATAAAGGACCATTGTGATGGCTCTGCTCCCCAGCGTGATGGTTACAAGCACGGGCTCTGGAGGCAACTGCACAGCTTCCGACACCAGCTCGGCCATCTCCCAGCAGTGTGGGACCCAGCCCTGTCCGTGCTGCCTTCCTCTCCGCCCCCTTGTCTGTGAAGTGGGGCTGCAGCAGGACCACCTTAGGGGCTGGGGGCAGATCAGGTCCCACTGGGAAAGCACTGGAACAGCAGCTGCTGCATCCTGAGCACCAAACACTGTTAGCGTCCCTTCTTTATTTGTTCTTTCTCTTTTTCTTCGGCTCCAGCTCGGCGCTAGGAGCTCTGAATGAGCAAATGCTAAGGAAGAAGCACAGGGCAAGTGTGGGTGCCAATCCTGCTTCGGGGGTGCGCATGGGGGGCGCCGTGCCCAGAGGAGGCCACAGCCCACCGGCACCCACTTTACAGCACCCTGGGCCATCAGAGGGCACCCCCGGCCAGTGTCATTTCATCTGCCAAGATGCAGAACCCTCCAGGTCAGGACTGGCTGAAGCCACAGGAAAGAGCTCGCCGGGCCTTGGGGGACAAGGAAGCAGTCCCTGGATTCTCAGGATGTTTTTGAAGGTGCGCCCTTCAGGGTTGGGACACAAAGGGACATTGCCTAAGAGCCTACGCCAGGCTCCATTTGCACATCAACACATCCTTGCAACAACCCTGTGACGCTGGCAGGGCCAGGCAGCATGAGTCATCTGCCCAAGGCCATGGCACTGGGTAAGGACTGAGCTGGTATTTGAACACGACCACCTGTGTGATGCCAGAACCCCCTGGAAAGCTGTTGGATTTTACCAGCTCCTCCCCAGTCCTAGGAAAGTGAAAACTGAGCGACGTTTATAAAGCCCCATTTCATTACACAACCTCATTCTCACACGGCAGGGCCATCAGATGGGCTGAGAAAGGCTTCTGGTGATGAGGACTTGGACTTGGCAAGTGTTGCGTTTGGATTCGAACCCGTTTCCAAGAGGCCTGTCAAGGAGACAGGCAGAGTCTGGAGTTCGGAGGGGTCTGCACTGGAGACACATGAGGAGGTTGCGTATCAGTGTGTCGAGGAGGTCAGTCAAGGTCACGGGGGGGGGATGGGGCAAGACAGCAAAGGACGCGACACCTGGGCCGGGGTCGGTGGGGGGAGCCCTCGGAAAAGTGGCTGCGCCGCGGAGCAGCAGGAGCATCTGGGAAGTGGGGCACAGGGCTCTGGCCACCTGAAGCCATGGAAGGGGTGACAGGAGCGGCTTTGGGGGAGCCCTGGTAGTCGTGCCTCGGACCTGATCAGCCCCATGACCTGGGCAGCCGAGCGAGGAGGTCAAGGGCATCCCTGTGGAGCTTGGCGAAAGGACGTGCTTTCTGCCAAGGAATGGACCTGAGGTCACAGCCAGAGCGGAGGTGCCGTCCTGGGAGGCAGGCTTACATTCCTGGCGCCTTTGCCCCTGGCTCCTGTCCTAAGGTCCAATCTGCGGGGCGGGTACAGCCTTGGCGATGCCGTGGAGATGACAGGGGCCCCCCTGCACCCACCAGGCTAAGGCCTCTGATGCCCAGGCAGGGGGCCCAGGAGAGTGCCTGGGGCCCAGGAGGGCACCACCACATGGACATGGACAACGCAGTCCCCCCGCCCCCCGGAGAAACCAAAGGAAGGTGACCCTCAAAAGAGAGCATGGACCCCTGAATCCATGGAAACGGGGTCTACACAGCGACAGGGCAGAGTAGGCAGGTCACCTGGCACCTCCCACCATACTGATCCTGGGACTGAGCCTCCCTGGGGGCTGCAGAGTCTCCAAGCATCTCCTTCCTTGCCTCAGACCTAAAATGACTTCTTACGCCTCCAAATAAGCCTCCTGCCCTGGGGCAGTTAGCATGGCCTGTAAGAGGGGAGGCACGGGGAGAAACAATTCTCTCAGAGACCGATCCATCAGACTGAACGTGTAAAGCAACCCTTTTTTTTTTTTTGGCCATACTCTTGGCATGCAAAAGTTCCCGAGCCAGGGATCGAACCTGAGCCACAGCAGTGACAACACTGGTCCTTAACTGCTCGGCCACCAGGGAACTCCTTGGACAGAGATTATGTATTCATTATTCATTATTTTTAAAGGGTTGCACCCTCGGCATATGGGAGCATCCTCATGGATACTAGTCGGGTTCATTGCCACCATGGGAACTCCTAATGCACTCTTAAAGCAAAACATTATAGAATACTAAAAGGGATCCTTTTATTTCAGTGTGCAGATTCCAAACATGAAGAACAGAATTCACCTGGGTTTTAAACTCAAATTTCCTACACTTTTGGACATTTTAGGCTTTCTACACTTGTTATGTTTAGAATAACTTATCCCTGTACTCTCTTGCAATTTCACGTTCTGGGCAAATCCAATAAACCTTTGGATTTATTTCTTGTCCGTCTACAAAAACAGCATCTAGATTTTTTTTTTTAATTGGAAAAGCAATACCTGTCCTAGCAGAAAATGTATAAAATACTGGGAAAAATATAACAAAGAATGAAAATATCCATTGTCCTCCCTGCCCCGTCCCTTCCAGAGAATTGCCATCAGCGTTTCCTCAGACTTCATTCCAGGGTTTTCTCTGTATCTTTTGACTCTCCCAGTGCTTCCTCCCCCGACCCCCCCTTTCTTTTTGTCTTTTTAGGGCCGCACATGTGGCATATGGAGGTTCCCAGGCTAGGGGTCTAATCGGAGCTGCAGCCGCCAGCCTACACCACAGCCACAGCAACGTGGGAAACTTAACCCACTGAGCAAGGCCTGGGGTTGAACCTGCGTCCTCATGGATCCTAGTCAGATTTGTAACCGATGAGCCATGATGGGAACTCCCTCCCAGTGCTTCTTAACCCACAGATTTTGGCTTGCCTCAGCCTTGGAAGTTTTTGCTCTGGTTGAATTCTGTGTAGGAGCTTCTAGAATTACCAGCTCCTCAGCCTCTCCTGGACTTGGAGCTCTTCTTTAAAAGAAGGCTGAGCAGCCTGTCCTGGGGCCATGGTCGCCTGGTCCCACCCGGGGAGGCTCGAGGCAGCCCACGTGATGAGGCGGGGCATCTCTTCGTGGGCACCCCATCCTACCAATATCCGCTCCCAAACGAGCTGTTGTGCAAACTGTCAGAGCCCCAGGCTAGTGGGAAACCCAGATCCACGCCACTGTCGCTTCTCTTGCCCAACATTCCTACCTTCTCAGTGACAATTTACCGGGAAACCCAGGGGGCTTTGCAAAGGGCTTCCTCATCACCGTTTTAAAAAATCTGTTGCACCTGAACTTTCTTGCCCTTTCCCATTTCATTGTTTGAAATTCCGTCAAGGGGAGAGTCACAAAAATTAACACACATCATTTCAAAATCTCTTTCCTTGAAGTTCCCATTGCGGCTCAGCAGTAATGAACCTGACCAGGACCCATGAGGATTCGGGTTTGATCCCTGGCCCTGCTCAGTGAGTTAAGGATCCGGCGTGAGCATGAGCTGTGGTATAGGTCACAGACTCAGCTTAGATCTGGCATTGCTGTGGCTGGGCTGTAGGCTGGCTGCTGCACCTCTGACTCGACCCCTGGCCTGGGAACTTCTGCATGCTGCAGGTGTGACCCTAAAAAGACAAGTTAAATAAATAAATAAAGAGTACAACAAGGGAAACGGTATAATTTTATACTTTTTAGGTTTTTCTTTTTTCTACTTTTGAAGTGTTCCACTTTTTTCCTTGGCCGCCAGGATGCTCAGAGATAAATTTCAGGCTTAGTCTATACTGTTCCGTTGAACAACCATCTCCTCTCTCCATTCCTTAACTTCTATGATTTTCTGCAGCTTAAAGGATTCTTCTTAGTTAGGTCTTTATTATAAGCTCCTCACAATCCTATTTGGGGCATAATAATAATAATAAATGACTTTGAGAGAAAACCTCTGTGAAGTCAGAAGGAGCAGGGACTTATCTCATCTACAGATGACAGAGCTGATGGGATCCACTTGAACCTAATTTTCAGACTTCTTTTCCAGCGCTGCTTTCACTGGGCCAAGCTAAGTCGTGTGGCATCAGGATGGCTCTCGTGACAGCTTGTCAGGGAGGGTGGCAGGAGGGGCCACACTGCCGCCCACCTCTGGTCACTCCCCACTGAGGAAGGCGGAATGGAGCTGACCAGGGACGTGCCCACGCGGCTGTTTATGAAGAACCAGCCAAACACGACCGCCAGAGCCAATGGCGAAAATTAATATTTTCTAGGCTGGGTTTCGGAGCAAGGGTTAGTTCCTCCAGAGCCTAGCTGTTCTCATTTCTGTCCTTGTTTGGTGACATTTTTCTTCCAGGTTTTTTCCCTTGAGGACCCCGAGTGTCCGCAAGCCTGTGTGCCTCTCCTCACAGCTGGGCATCCCGCTGGCTTACTGTTTGGGCTGGGGGCTGGGGGGCGCTTAAAGCACAGGAATTTTCTCGCAGTTCTGGAAGCTGGAAGCCCAGGATCAAGGTGTTGGAAGGGCCAGCTCTTTCTGAGGGCCGTGGGGGTGTTCCTGTTCCCGGCCTCCTCCTCGGAATGACGTACGTAGGCGGCGTACCCCCTCTGCATTCACATCGCCCTCCTCTGTGCACGGCTGCGGCCGAGCTCCCTCTTCTTACAAGGACCCTCATGATGTTGGGTTAGGGGCCCACCCGAATGACCTCATGCCTTTTTGTCTTTTTAGCGCTGCCCCCTCGGCCTATGGAAGTTCCCAGGCTAGGGGTCGAACTGGAGCTGCAGGTGCTGGCCTACACCACAGCCACAGCCCTGAGGGATCCGAGCCACATCTACAGCCTTCACTGCGCAGCTCATGGCGTCACCAGATCCTTAAGCCGTTTTGAGCAAGGCCAGGCACCAAACCCGCATCCTCACGGACTCTATGCTGAACCACAACGGGTCCGTTAATGATCTCATTTTAACTCGATTATCTCTGTAAACACCCTGTCTCCAAATAAGGTTACATTCGAAAGTGGTTCAGACTTCAGCGTGAATTTTTTTGGGGAGAGAATTCAGCCCATAGTGCTTGCCCTCCGTCTCCTGGTTTGGACAAAGCTCCTATAGGGGCCCACATTGCTAGGTGGCCCCGGGGCATCCAGGCCGGCTGGGGACCCCCCTGCCCCTTCACCCAGCAGCTGACCTGGATCCCGGGTCAGACAAGAGTCAACCAGAACCCCAGCTGCGCCGGTTACCGTGGGCCCTGAGGCGGTTTCCTCTGCCTTCCTGAGGGATGATTTCTTCATATGAAACCACCTCCCACCTGGCAGGATCGTTATGAGGAACCAGAGCGACAATGTCTGTGACAGCCTGGGCGGACTCAGGGCAGCAAGGCCAAGGCCGATACCAGAGCAGGTTGCTGGCTTTGTCTCTACTTCGGAGGGGCACGGCCTCCCTTCTGGGCATCTCTCAGAGTTCGGCTCAGTGTCTTGTGTCCAAAGAAAGAAGCACTTTCTCATTTTTCCTCATGCCTGGTGACCTCACGGTGAGCTTGGGCCTGGATTCAGGGGCGAGGCTGTGCCAGCATCTAAGGTTTGGCAATTCAGCCTCATTTCTCCACCTGTGGTTCCCTTTACAAAGCACAGATCACAGGTGTGAGGGTGGAATTTATGGGTCAAGGTGACGGTGCCATGGGCTGCCCAGAGACGTGGCCCAACACTATTCTGGGAGTTCCTCTAAGGGTGTTTAAAAAATTTTTTTCTTATAGTAGATTTACAATGTTGTGCATTTCTGCTGTACAATAAAGTAACCCAGTTATACACACACACACACATATATATATACATTCTTTTTCTCAAACTATCTTCTATCGTGTTCTGTTACAAGTGATTGCACATAGTTCCCCGTGCTATACAGCAGGACCTCATTGCTTTTCCATTCTAAATGTCACCGTTTCCATCTACTAACCCCAAACTCCCATCTAAGGGTGTTTTTGGATGAGGGTAACATTTAAATCAGAATACACAGTCAAGCAGGTTGCCCTCTGAATGTGGTGGGCCTCGCCCAGTCAAAGGCTTCAATAGTAAAAAGAATGATGCTTCCCTAAGTAAGAGAATATTCTTCCTGCCGAACAGCCTTTGAACCAGAGCATCAGCTTTTCCCCAGCCTCTGGACTCAAAATGAAACATCTGCTCTTCCTAGGTCTCTAGCCTGTAGACAGAACCACACCACTGGCTCACCCAGCACTCCTGCTTCTGACCACCCTGCAGATCCTGGGACCTGCTGGCTTCCGTAATCACATGGGCCGGTTCGTTAAATGTTTCTTTCTTCTCTTTTTAGGGCTGCAGGTGTGGCCTATGGAGGTTCCCAGGCTAGGGGTTGAATAGAAGCTGCAGCTGCCAGTCGACACCACAGCCACAGCAATGCCAGATCAGAGCCACATCTGTAACCTACAGCTCATGGCAATGCCGAATCCCTAACCCACTGAGCCAGGCCAGGGATCGAACCTGCATCCTCACAGACGCTATGTCAGGTTCTTAACCTGCTGAGCCAGGACTCAGCATTAAAATAAATCTTCTGACACATACTTGCACACACACGCTCTTTTTCTTTGGAGAACCCTGCCTAATGAAAGAGGTAAATTCCAGGTGACTACCTCCAGCCTACCTGTCGGTGCCACCACCCAAATCCCAACCAGTGGGTCCACATTCCAGCAAATCTAATTGACACCGACTTCAAGGAACAGCCATAGCCATTGTTCTCTCTCTCCCAAACAAGGGGAGGGCATTCCTTCTCAGCCTGCAGGTCCCCTGTAATATGCACCTCACCCCCACCTGAGCAGCAGAGGATATGGCTTTATCTCTGACTTGCAGAGGAAGGGACAGAGAGTGAAAAATAAGTCTGCTCAAGTCCTCTGTGGTCAGGGAAGAAGCAAGTTCCAGGCTTTGGTGCCAAACCTCTTGCTCAAGGTCCGTGCAGAGGGACAAGCCCCAGACACTTGCTGGACAATGCGCAGCCTCGTCCACAGACAGGCTCGGCCGATCTGGGGGGTGGGGGTGATCCTTCCTCTTGGTCGCTGTGCCTCCCGCCCCTGCACCTGCCCAGGTGGAGGACGTGACTGCTGCACCTGTGCTCCCAGCTGAAGTCTGGACAAGCATTTGGGAGCCACTGCTGTGTGGTTTAATGGAGTAAGTCCCCAAAGCGCCTGTTGTGGGTCACTGGCCCTGGGACAGGCTACAGAGAAACAAAATGGAGTGTCTCGGTCAGCTCATCTAGGGAAATACTCCTCAGGGACCTCCTTGGAAGCAAAGCCCATACAGGAGGCTCCGAGCAGTGTGGGAGGAAAAGCCTGTTACCTTCGCCTTACTAGACCCATAAACCCTACCCCATCTTTTAATTTTGTTTTCCCATGACAGGAATTAACATCCCACAGCCTCTGGACTCAGTGTGGTTCCATAGAACATGCGGTGAGCAGTGAAATACTGCCTGCCCTGGCTGTAAACAAAAGATGTCACAGTCATCAGTGACTGCAGCCATGCCAAGGATGGGCCAGTGAGCCCAGGGGACTCAGGAAGGAAACAAAGAATACCTGCCATCAGCAGCCATCAGGCTGGGTACCCAGAGGGAACTCGGGATGTGAAAACACAGCACACTGGCCTCAGGAAACTGACGTGCACATCAAAGGAATGAGTTCGGTGAGCCTGGCATCTTCCCATACACGGAAAAGCGCTTACGTGGTCAGGTCGCCGTGATGCAGTAGCAAATGATGACCATGCATCTAAATGCTGCTTGTTCCCATGCAAGGAGAATGGGACACGCATATGGCTGAGGAAGGCGATAAGAGAAAGGCAGAGGCAACTTCATTCTTTTCCTTCCATGGTGAGGCCAGCTTGCTGAAAGCACCCCCATGCTTCACTGAGACATTTGGTAGCATTTGGGTCCCCAGCTCCGAGCAGAACCCAGTCACTCCGAGCACAGAGCTCACGCAACACACACACTCTGCTTGGTGCTCTGCTGCAGTCTTGGCTCAGACAACCCCGTTAAAAGCAACACAGGCCATCTGGGCAGTAGGAGCTTGGCTGGGCATGAGGCAGGACCAGACCGGTAGCATACGGCCTCAAGCATCCCTCAGGCTGCCCTCCCACAGTCCCCACTTTAATCCCTGGCAACCACTCATCTGCCCTCCACTTCTGTAATTCTGTCATTTCATGACTGTTACCTGAATGGAATCATGTAACCTTTGGGTTTGGGCTCTTTCATCTGATACGTTTCCTGGAGATGCTCAGGTGTTTCCTGCATTCATAGTTCACGCTGCTAAGGGTGCACCGCAGTCTGTTGAAGGGGTTGTTTGCAGTTTTGAGCTATGATATAGAAAGCTGCTGTAAACATCTGTGCATAGGTTTTCAGGAGAATCAATGGAGGTTTTCTTGTCTCTGGGATGGATGCCCAAGAGGGCAGTCCCTGGGTCCCACAGTGGCCACATGTGTGTCCTCTTACGGAACTGCCAGACTGTCTTTGCTGAGCTCTGGGCCATTTTACTTTCCCACCAGAAATTTATGAGGGATCCAGTTTCTCCACATTCTCACCGGCATTTGGTGGGGTCCTGTCCTCTCCAGCGAAATGTTTCTCCAAGGCTTTGACCCATGTTCTAATTGGATTGATTTTTTTTATGGGTGCAATTTTCAATGTTCTTTATATATTCTAGATTCTAATCCTTTGGTTGGAGATATTGGTCTGTAAATACTTCTTTTCCAGTCGATGGCTTGTGGTTTCATCCCCTTAACAGATTCTTCTCAGTGCAAGGTTTTTACTTTCTTTCTTTTTTTTTTTTTTTTACAACAAATATTTTTATTTATTTATTATTTTTTTATAATTTTTTTAAAATTTTCCCACTGTACAGCAAGGGGGTCAAGTTATCCTTACATGTATACATTACCATTACATTTTTCCCCCCAGCCTTTCTTCTGTTGCAACATGAGTATCTAGACAAAGTTCTCAATGCTATTCAGCAGGATCTCCTTGTAAATCTATTCTAAGTTGTGTCTGATAAGCCCAAGCTCCCAATCCCTCCCACTCCCTCCCCCTCCCATCAGGCAGCCACAAGGCTCTTCTCCAAGTCCATGTTTTTCTTTTCTGAGGAGATGTTCATTTGTGCTGGATATTAGATTCCAGTTATAAGTGATATCATATGGTATTTGTCTTTGTCTTTCTGGCTCATTTCACTCAGGATGAGATTCTCGAGTTCCATCCATGTTGCTGCAAATGGCATTATGTCATTCTTTTTTATGGCTGAGTAGTATTCCATTGTGTATATATACCACATCTTCCGAATCCAATCATCTGTCGATGGACATTTGGTTGTCTCCATGTCTTGGCTATTGTGAATAGTGCTGCAATGGACATGCGGGTGCACGTGTCTCTTTTAAGTAGAGTTTTGTCCGGATAGATGCCCAAGAGTGGGATTGCGGGGTCATATGGAAGTTCTATGTATAGACTTCTAAGGTATCTCCAAACTGTTCTCCATAGTGGCTGTACCAGTTTACATTCCCACCAGCAGTGCAGGAGGGTTCCCTTTTCTCCACAGCCCCTCCAGCGCTTGTTATTTGTCGATTTATTAATGATGGCCATTCTGACTGGTGTGAGGTGGTATCTCATGGTAGTTTTGATTTACATTTCTCTTATAATCAGCGATGTTGAGCATTTTTTCATGTGTTTGTTGGCCATCTGTATATATTCTTTGGAGAAATGTCTATTCAGGTCTTTTGCCCATTTTTCCATTGATTGATTGGCTTTTTTGCTGTTGGGTTGTATAAGTTGCTTATATATTCTAGAGATTAAGCCCTTGTTGGTTGCATCATTTGAAACTATTTTCTCCCATTCTGTAAGTTGTCTCTTTGTTTTCTTTTTGGTTTCCTTTGCTGTGCAAAAGCTTTTCAGTTTGATTAGGTCCCATGGGTTTATTTTTGGGTTTTTACTTTCTAAACTCAATGGATCAAAGCGTCCTTTTATGGATCGTGTGTTTGCTGTCAGGTCCAGGCTCCCTAGTGGTCTCCACGGGCACGGCAGGGACAAGACCCTTGCTGGGGCAGCAAGGATGAAAAGTCCTGGCTCCACTCAGGCCTTTTCTGATCCCCCCTGGTGGGTGTGTTAGAGCCTTGCTCTAGCCTGGTGAGGGTGGGCGTCTAGCTCCCCACTTGGCCACTGCTGATGTGGGCGAGGGCCAGGACCACAGTTTTTTTTTTCCCCCTGTGGTGTTGGCTGGAATAGAGCCATTATTGCCTAAAAAATCCTCTGTCTTGCTCTGCTGCCCTTCTCATTTTCCTTTGGCTAGAGAGCAGCTTTCTCCTTGTTAAACTTTGGCTAGATACACATAACATCAAAGCTACCATTTTAATGTGTACAGTTCTGTGGCATTAAGTATATTCGCATTGTTGTGCAACCGTCACTGTTATCCAGTCCCCCAGCATTTTATCCTGGCCAACGAAACCCTGTTCCAGTGAAACCCTAACGACCCCTTTCCCCTCCCCGCCCCCCAGGCCCTGGCAACCAGCCTTCCACTTTCAGTCTCTACACATTTGACTGCTCTAGGACCTCATGTAAGTGGAAATGACACCCAGAGTTTGTCCTTTGGTGACCAGCTTCTTTCACGGAGCACCACGGCCTCGAGGTCCATGCACGTGGCAGCGCATGTCAGAATGCCCTTCCTTTTACGGCTCATACACTGCTGCGTGTGTACACCACATTCTGCTGATCCATCCACCAGTGGACACTTGCATCGCTTCCCCCATTTGGCTACTGTGAGTAACGCCGCTGTGAACAGGGTGTACAGGTGTCTGTTCAAGGCCTTACTTTCAGTTCCTATAGGCATATCCCCCAAAGCAGGATGCTGGAGCACACGGTTTAATTTTTGAATCACGCCGCCTTCCACAAGAGCTTTACAATTTCGCATTCCCACCAGCAGTGCACAAGGGTTCCAATTTCTTCACACTTTTATCAAATCTTTTTTTTTTTTTTGATAATAGCTATAATACAGAGTGTGAAGTGTTTTTTTTGGTCTGTGCCTGTAGGCGTTTCCGTGTTGCTGACTTCTTCAGCTCCAAGTAGGGGATATACGAGGCAAAAAGAAAACTGGGGAACTTACCACTCTATCACTCTTTGGGTCCCAAGGTCCCTAGCTCATCCGCTTTTCTTCACTTTACCTTTCAGAGTCTTATGTTTGTTGGTGAACCATGTCCAGGGTCTTCAGTTGTGTTTAGTAGCAGGGGATAGGAAAGTGTATCTACTTGGCAGAGTAGATACAGCACATCAAGAGAACCTTGAATTTCTTTTACTATATACGTGTCCTCTCCGTTTTTTCTTGCTTGAAATTTACTGAAAAAACCAGGTCGTTTGTTCTACAGAGTTTTCCACAGACCCGCATTTCACTAATGGATTCCCTGTGGTATCTTTTAACACGTTCCTCTGTGCCCTGCATGTGCAGGGTGGTTAGACTTAGAATCTTGATCAGGGGAGAGTTTTTGGCCAGACTCTGTCATGGGTGGTGGTAGGTTCTTCTATCATAAGCCACAGGTCACCTCTTTTGTCTTTCTTGGTGACATTAACGCCTTCAATAATTACCAGTTTCTTTGTCTTTCTTTTTCTAGTATCATCATGAACTCATGAATTAAATAATTTTAACCCATTGCTATTACTATTCTTGTTTATGTTTACCCCATGTTTTCCTAGAAGAAGCTTCTTGAAGTTTAGACAGGGTTTACGGTGTCTTTGCCAGTTCCCCGGATGTCAGGTATGAAAAGATACTCCAGACTCACCTTGGAATCAACTTCTACCCTAAATCTGGAATCAGCCATTCTCCAGGGAGCCTGGATCCTTTTGGTAGGAAAGGTACTGAGCGACCACGATTTGGGCACTTAGGGGGGTGCTCCTTAGCTACTGGCTTGGTCATTTCTTTTATGTCTTTTCAGTCAACTCGGCTAGGAAGTAAGTGTGGGCGTTTAAGAGAAATACATGAGGAGCTCAAACTGGTTATTTCCATAACAAATTCAGAACTAAAGGATTTTAAGTTCACTTGTTTGGCCTATGGATGCAACCTTTTTGTGTCCCTTGGTCCCCAGTGATATCCACATAGTCACTCATTTACCTTCTCCAGCAGCGAACGGACAATGGTCTCCGAATGACAACACAGTCTCACGAAAACAGTACACCATTTTACAAAACTATCCCTGAAAATGTTTTTTGTTTATTAACCCATCATTTATCTATTTGTTGCTACTATTCTTTTTTTTTTTTGGTCTTTTTGCTATTTCTAGGGCCACTCCTGCAGCATATGTAGGTTCCCAGGCCAGGGGTCAATTCATTGCTGTAGCCACCGGCCTACGCCAGAGCCACAGCAACTCGGGATCTGAGCCGAGTCTGTGACCTACACCACAGCTCATGGCAACGCCAGATCCTTAACCCACTGAGCAAGGCCAGGGACCGAACCTGCAACCTCATGGTTCCTAGTCAGATTCGTTAACCACTGAGCCACGAAGGGAACTCCTGTTGCTACTATTGTTGTCCTCAGGGTATATCTCACTAGAGATGCATAGCGAAACTCCTGTATTTGAAAGTTATTTGAAATAACTCCTATGTATTTGTGTCATCAACCTGATACTTGCTTAAGTTCACTTATTGTATTCTGCTTTCAATTCTTCAGATTATTTATGTATTTTTCTTTTTACGGCTGTACCTGTGGCATATGGAAGTTCCCAGGCTGGGAGTCCACTCAGAGCTGCAGCTGAGGGCTATGCCACAGGCACAGCAACATTGGATCCGAGCTGCACCTGCAACATATGCCCAGCCTTAACCCGCTGAGCAAGGCCAGGGATGGATCCTGCACCTTCACAGAGACGACACTGGGTTCTTCACCTGCTGAGCCACGACGGGAACTCTGATTCTTAAGAATTAAAAACATTTGTTTTAATAATTTTGTAAATATTCACATGGTTCTAAAGCCAAATCTACAAAGCAGATGATATTGGGACAGGTTACTCTTCTAACTCTGTCCCCTGTACATAATTCTCTCTCTCCCCGTATAGGTAATAACCTAAAACTTTCCCTGTTTGATTTTCCCTTCCATCTAAAAACCAGTTCTCTCTGCTCACTTACACCCCCTCCTTTCTCCAGTAATGGGTAGCACCAGTCACACTGGCCTCTATCTTGTGTTGTCTACTTGGGGTATCTTCTTAAAGATCTCTCCATAGCAGGAAACACAGACATAAATTCCATTTTATTTTTATTTTTTGCTCTCTTTTTGTCTTTTCTAGGGCCACACCCATGGCACATGGAGGTTCCTAGGCTAGGGGTCTAATTGGAGCTACAGCTGCCGGCCTACACCAGAGCCATAGCAATGCCAGATCCGAGCCACATCTGTGACCTACACCACAGCTCACAGCAACACCAGATCCTTAACCCACTGATCTAGGTCAGGGATCGAACCCGCCACCTCATGGTTCCTAGTCAGATTCATTAACCACTGAGCCATGACGGGGACTCCCATAAATTCCTTTTTATAGCTACATAGTACTCGCTAATCCCCTGTTGATGGGAATCAATTTTTTTTGGAATGGAGTTTCTGTAGTGAGTGATCTGTCACATTGTTATGTAAATGCCAATGGTTTCACATAAGTTACCTTCTAGCTTTGCATCCCTGCTCTCATAGTTGTCTCCGTGCAAGGGTCTGGCTTTATGTACACGCACAACCTGCAGTGACTTAGCTCCCAGGTGGTAACTATCCCTGAAAAGGGACTAAGAAGGGTTTTCATTCCAAATGTACTTCAATAGCAACTTTCCCTAAGAGGGAACAGGGTGATTTTGTTGAATGGGTATAGAGTTTCTGCTTGGGACTATGAAAAATTTCTGTGGGTAAATGGTGGTGACAGTTGTACAACAATAAGAATGTACTTAATGTCACTGAACTAAACACTAAAAAATGGCGAAAAAGGTAAATTTCATGTTATGTATATTTTACCTCAATAAACAAATAAGATCTATGGAAAACATTTAAAAACTTACCGAAAAACAATGATTTCCTAAGGTTGAAAAACCACAATTTTCCTCGATCAATTGCTGCTTTAATGTGTAACTTCATACCAAAATTAAAATTTTATACATCAGTTCAATGAGGTTTTCACTGACGGGAATGTGTGCAGCGCAGGTCAATCGCAGCTGTCTTCAACTTTCTCTACTGTTGTAACGAATGAGGATTCATTACCTTCCCAGCTGAATTTTATCTAACACGAAATCTGCACAAGTTACTTTCCAAGTTTAATCACACGATAGCAAATGAGCTCTTTCTAGACATACGTATCCCACCGCAGGGTGGCTGGCATTTTAAGGTTCTAGATGAGGCATTTATGACTAGGAAATTCAGCTCGGCAACAAAGGAGACAGACTCTCAGATGCAGTCCTGCTGACGTCAGAGGTGAGGTTTATCACCTGGGGCTGGGATGTCAGAGGCCCGCGGCAAACCTAGAGAAATTTCTTAAGCCCTAAGCCTGCATCCACAATGAATGGGCTGCAGACTGGCGAGCTGCCCTAAGACTTCACGTCCCTTCTTCATGATCTCGTCCCCACCCATAAAACACAGCCTCACCCACGGAGAGAGACGTTCCAGAGAGGCCAGGAGATCCTCGGCAACCGGGTGCTCAGGTCGTAGGCGGCATCATGCTTTCCTTCCTCAAGTGGTTATGAAAAAAGACATCTTTCGAAACCCTTCAAGTAGGAAAACTGGCTATTTTATCTCTTATGGAAAGACTCCTCTTTCTCCCATCACTGGAACCACCTGGGGCCGAGTGACTCACCTGCCTGGCCATGGGGTCCGTCTGAGCCGTCACCTGCCTCAGGCTCGGTGTTTGGGATGATGTGGGCATGGGTAGGGGGGCGGTGCACACGTGGTCACTGATGCACTGCTGGGATAAATGACCACCCAGTCACCTCAAAAGCCACCAGGGCAACAGTAAAGAAGGAGACTTGAGACAGGTGGGGAGGAAAAGACAGCGCTGTGAACTCGTCTACGCGTACTTGGGAACACCCAGCAGGATTCAGGGCCAGACTACAGAGCAACAAAGCATCCAAGTCTTCTAGCAGATGTGGCCCCTAGACCTGCCTTCCGAAATCTGCGCCATGGAAACCTACACAAAGGCAAGGACCCAGGTGTAATGACTCCCCACGTGCCAAACATCAGCTTCAACCGTCACCAACATTTGCCCATCTGGTTTCATCTGCCTACCCGCTTTCTTTCCCTCAAGTATTTTAAAGCAAATTGCACAGAGCCCGTTATTTCACCCCCAGTAGTTCACTTTCCTGCCCCTCTCAGGACTGTCCAACAATAAATACCCAACACGCACTGCCAGAAAGTCAGCAACGTTACTTTTAATACAGCCGTGGTACAGGATGTTTAATTACAGCAGGGCAGAGATTCTAGTTAAATAAAATTAAAAACCTTTATTTTCCCCAATATAAAATTACTAAATTAATGTCTGAAAAGAAAATAGAACATGGTGAAAGCTTTAAATTACACCACTATTCACCACATTTATGACTTTACCAGAGACACACTCCACCATTTTGGCAAAAGGATGAAAATGTTAAAACCGTTTCTCAACCTAACATAGCAAAGACTGTATACATCTCCATATTGCACGTTTTTATGTACAAGAGTAAAACAGGAACGTCAAGGGTATCGCATGTACTAAGAACAGCACAAATCTGTCACGACCTTTATGCAGAAGCTGATGTGAGTAGTAAAAACGTAGAAATGTGGGGACGTGTCTGTACACGATGCCAAGACGGTATCAACAAATGCTATGTACACAACGATATCCTGCACTGCTTCAAATGCTTAGCAGAGTCGTGTTTAGTAATGCGGGCCTTTGGTTCTAAACTGCTTGACTAATTTTAAGCTCACGTAGTTACTTAAGCTTTCATAGGTTTTCAACGCAGGTAAATGAGTATAAAAGCACTAAACGTCCTGGTTCACTGGTACAAAAATGACAATGGTCAGTTCCCTTGGGTCATCAAAAACGAGTCACAAAAATAAGTTCTTGTATTCAACCTGAATGTGCCACAGGAAAAAAATATTTTCAAGATTTTCCAGCTTAGCCTAGAGGCGAAAGATTAGTTCCCCCTGGCCTCAATGTCAGTGCTACGTACATTCCAGAACCCTTGTTTTCTGCAGGCCATTTTATTTTAATACTACTCTGTAAGGAAGAATAAAATTCAACTCCAGCTGGAGCGTGTCCATCACACACCTCTGTTAAAAGACATCATGAAAATGTTGACTATTGCCGAGATTTAAAAAAATACGTGTACCCTCTTCTGAGTCCTCTAGAAAATCTTCTACGAAATAACACAGCTCTCTATCTCCCTCAGCTTCTCCTTGTGCTCGGTCTCCCCCGTGTCTTGCACGTGCCCAGTGATTAGCTTTAGAAATCATCCTGAGTTTGCAAATGACAAAGCAAGTCCCCACAACGCGGCCCACGAGGCGCAGTCACACCACGGAGGACGAGCTGGTCATGCCGTGGACCATCGTGCTGGTTGGCGTCCCGCTGATGGCGTTGAAGATGTGCAGGGAATTCGGCAGGACGCTCGTCTTCTCCTCCAGGGGGCAGATCTCGAGGCACAGAAACACAACGTTACCCAAGGGCAAGGCCCCAAACGCCACGTCTCACAACTGATCATCCGGTGGCCACTGCCCCTGTGCGAGACGGTGCCCTCAGACAGCTTGGCTGGGGCGGTTTGCGGGGGGCGCGTGCTAGCTCATCTCACGCGTGACCTTTCTCAGATCAGGACTTTAAGGAAAAAGTCGAGATCGTGGTGTTTTGTTTCCTTTAGTGAGGTCAAGGGCCTTCTCGACTCACCAGATGGTCAGGCCCCTGGAAGCCTGCCCTACGCATACTTGGAGGGGACACGACCTGGCCGTGCCCCTTGGAAAGGTCCTTCTTTAATGGACCGGGGGCATCCGTGTCCTCTATCAGCTCCTTTTCTCGGGGTCTTAGGGATTTCCATCCTGGGAGAGAGACAGTGGCTGCCTCTCTGACCCTGAACGCGTCTCCTTCACCCTCAGCATCACGGGCGAGAATTCTAAGTGCGAGACTTGACCTACTGCCCGGTGGCCACGGAGAAGAACGTGCACACTCCCAGGCTCCCCGGGAATAACCCAGAGCATGACCCTTTCTGATGAAGGGCTCAAAGGAGTTTGATCTTCATAGTTGTTGAAAGGATGGAAAGTTCAAGGTGCAGCTGAGAGCACAGCCTGGCACTGCGTTCATACAATCGGGGAGTTTAGTATTTTCAGTCCATAAGGTTTGCCCACTTTCATCTTTTCTAGTGCCAGATGCTGGCATCCACTGAGCGAGGTCTCCGTCCCACCTGGAGGCCCAGTGGAAGAGCCCTTGAGCCTTCGCCAAAACCTTGTTCCCCGGAGACCCTCCCAGCCTGCTCAGCTGTGCACACAATCACTTTTTCAGTCATTTCTCTTTGTTCCTACTTTTCGAAATGCCCAGAAGAGGGCTGCTCTCTTTTGCACACACACTGTCGCTATGGCAGTGACTGCGGGCGCTCGACCTCATAATAACTTTATGTGAGCCAGGTATCAAGATCCAGAGAAGTAAGTAAAATGAAAAATGACATTACCATCCCATCTGAATGTGTCAGCATGGAGGAGAAAAAAAGCAAGTTAAAGCTTAGACATTTAAGTTAATTTTCTATAACAGAACCTTCCTAATTAAATCATCGCACGGTGCACGAACCGACACAAACAGTCCTGGCTTCTGTTTTGCAAGACTGAACGACCCCAGTGCAAGGAACAGACAGACGTAGTCCCCGACACTGCCCATAAAGGCTACATTCTGACTTGGAACAAGTCACCGTGGCTGGTGGAGAACAGACCCCTCAACAAGCAATGACGTGGAAGCTGCTCTCTGACATTCACTCAGTTCCCCGGGCAGCTGTCACTTCTGATGACCGCTGAGCCCACAGACGAATCCTATGGAAAGGAATTCATACAGGAAGATGGCAGCAGCGGTGTAATGGGGAAAGCTGCCCCCAGCGACAAACACAGACGTTGCCTTGACCAACCCACTGGGGCACCCAGGTCAGCTGTAACTAGTCAAAAACTGAACAAGCCTACTTTTAAAAAATTTATTTATTTTTAGGGCCACACCTGCAGCACATGGACGTTCCCAGGCTAGGGGTTGAGTTGGGGGTGTAGCCACCGGCCTACACCACAGCCACGGCAACACCAGATCCGAGCCGCATCCTCGACCTACCGCAGCTCATAGCAACGCTGGATCCTTAACCCACTGAGCAAGGCCGGGGACTGAACCTGTGTTCTCATGGACACTAGTCGGGTTTGTTACCTCTGAGCCACAATGGGAACTCTGAACAACCCTACTTTCTAAATGGCAAAGACATTCAATGCAGCAGATAATTCCTTAAACCCTGTTCTTTCAAAGGACTAGGTGAAGAAAGAAACTTCCAGGTACCGGATGGTATTTCTCTTAGGATTGTCTCTGAGGTGGACTGAGCGACAGAGGGGCAGTGGGTGCTGCTGTCCTCCGGTCACGCTGGACAATGACAGGGAGGCAGGTCGCTGGCTGGCCCCACATCCCCGGGGTTATTAGGTCACGGCAGCACTGTAGCTACATTTGCTTCGGAGAGCAAAACTCTGGGAGGATGTCAGAGGGTTTAGGCCATCAGTGGAAGCACTGGAGACCCCAAGTCATGTGTGGGCCCCCAAAATGAGCAGGGCTCCGGTGTGGCACTTACCTGCTCATGCATGATCTCCGAAAGCTCTCTGGCCATTTCCCGGTAGTTGGCCTTCATTTCTTCCTGATACTCTAACTGGTCCTCTTTGATCAGCCGCTCATTTACCGCTAAGGCTTGACCGCAAGCTTCCACAAACTGCCTGAAATGGCGCAGGAGAGAGCAACCGAGGCATGAGCACAAAGGATGGGCCCTGGTGGGATCTCTCCTGAACAGCACAGCGGTGACCAGTAGTGGAGAGAAAGAGACGTTTCCAGCACGCCTTACCTGAAAACCTCCTTCAGCAGCTTCACTTTATTGTCAGGGTATCTTTTCGTGTTTGTGTCATCTAAGAAAGCTCGGGCATACGCTAGAGGACCCGCGTTGACCTGCGGAAAGAACAGAGATTTTAAATTATGTAATGAGGAAAACACCTATAATCCTTGATTTAGTTTCAGTTTCGCTAAAAACGCTGCCTGATGGAGTTTGTCATGACTCTGGTGCTCCAGGAGCTCAGGACCCCAAGGAGGAAACGAGGAGGAGTTCCGGCTGTGGCGCTGCAGGTTACGGACCCAGAGGCGCTGCCGCTGTGGCTTGGATTCGATCCTTCCTGGGAACTTCCGTATGCCGTGGGTATGGCCAAAAAATCCCCCCCAAACCAAAGGGGAAACCATGAATAAAGCTCATGTTGCCATAAGCCATTTGATTTTATCACCTCAGCCATCCTCAGGGCACCTGTGATGAGGGTGCATTTTATGAAGGAAGAACCAAAGCTTGGAAAACTGAAGGACCTGTTCAAGGTCGAAACAGCCAATGAGCAAAACACCTGAGAGCAGAGCCCAAGCCTTCCACCTGGTGTTTGTGCTACAGCACTACTGACTAAGGGGTCAGTGTGGTGAGCTCAGTGAAAATTGAAAAATAAAGCCCATACGCCAGTTTTAAAAGCCAACTCTTCACCTCCTGGAACTGAGAGCGAGCCGCGGGCAAGCTGATTTCCTGGCCTCGGATGAACCAGCCATCTCAGGGGGACGGGAAGGCCAAAGATCCAGGGCATTTGGCAACAGGATCTGTGAACCAGAACCCAGCCTCTCTCTCAGTGAGCTGAGAGGAGTTCTCTGAGGTTGCGTAAGTCAGGAAACACGGGAAAGCGGGGAGGAAGAAGGGCAGGCACACTGGCCAGGAAGGGGAAGGCTGCAGGCACCTGAGGCATCGTGGGAAAGGTCCTGACCGTGACTTTACTGCATGATTTTTCCTGGGAGGTCTCGTGGGCTTGGAAACTAAGTGAGGGGAGGGCTGTCTGACTCGCTGTTGCTCCCACTGTCACCATTGGCAAAGGGGCCAGGCTGCGGTCCCAGCCCACGGTGTGCAGGTCTTGCACCAATAACGGCAGGGGAACTGAGCTGGGAGGGTCCATGGCAGAGGTGCAGAGCCGGGGGCACAGAGGTTAGAGGTGAGCCCCCTGAGACAGGGCCAACCAGCCCACCCTCTGTGATGACCGGATATGATCCCTGGACCTGTGTGGGGAGCTTGGTTAATAACCTCAAGATGACCCAAAGGAACAATGATCCAAAATGACATATTCCTTCAGTTGCAAGAAGATGCAATGGGGGGCTGATGCGACTTCATAAGGTCCAGCATAACAAGATCTGGGAATGGAATGCAGAGACACAAAGCCACCCTGCTGGCTCTGTCCTCTACACCAGCCACCCCAGCGAGGCTCTTGGTGGAAGAATTGAAGAAATATACACAAAAAAGGATAAAGTTCCTTTCCCCTGACTCCACCTCTGTTGTTAGCCTGGAGGCTGCACATGTGTAAACTTAGGCTCCTCATTTCATCCTGGAATCCTTTGCTCTTTAAAGATAATCGGGCGGTTATAACCCTTGAAGGTCACCATCAAAGGGCAGGGCACATTTTGCCCTTTAGGAAGCTCGACCCGGTCCAGCCCCACCCTCTACTGGCACACACACCCCTCTGCTGGCCTTTAGATGGAGCTGAGTGTTCCCGGGCCAGGTCACGTTACTGAGTGGTTTTGTTTTTAGCTGCAGAAAACTGTGGCCTCTGGCCTGTTATGTAATCGCTCATGTTGCTGGACTATTTATCATGTTCACTTGATAACATATGTTGGCACATAAGTGTTTTGGGCCATGAGGGAAGAGGTGTGGTGAAAGACCCTGCGAAAAATGTTAGGTAACAGCCCAGTATGGATCTGATAAAAAGTCAACAAAAACTGACTTGAGAAAATGAAACCACTGTATAAGAAACCACACATAACCTTCATAAACACATCCTTCTCGTAGAGAAAAGCACTGGATATACATACACACGTAAAGCAGGTGCTAGAATTATTTATACACATTTAAAAATACCAATAAAGCAAGCAGCACACCAGTCAGTAGAGGGAGTGCTGTAACATTTACTGACTTCTCAGGAAACCGTACAGGTAAAATACCTTTAAAAACACGCCCATCCCTGAGGTGTACTGTACAAACGTAAAGGTGTGTGCATCCCAAGTGTATAGCTTGGTGAATTTTCACAAACTGAACGTGTTGGCAGAATCGGCACCGAGATCCAGGACGACCTCGTCTGCAAATGGTACCTATTACTTGAGTAGCCGTAGGGAAAAAAGGCCTTGACCTCTGTACATGTACCATGGACGAAATCAATGCAGACGGACTGCAGACCTCTACAGCAATCCAAACGAAGAAGGAAAACCCAGGAGAACATTTCTGCAACAGATATCTTAAAGAGGACCCAAAAAAGGCTACTAGTAAAGGAAAAATTGATTAGGTGGGATCGGTTAAAAGGAAGAATTTTTCATTCAACAAAAGATATGATTAAGAAAATGGGGAGTTCCCACTGTGGCTCGGTGGTAGTGAACCGACTAGTGTCCATGAGGATGCGGGTTCGATTCCTGGCCTCGCTCAGTGGGTTAAAGATTTGGCATTGCCATGAGCTGTGGTGTAGGTCACAGACATGGCCTGGATCTGGTGCTGCTGTGGCTGTGGGTAGGCCGGCAGCTATTGCTCCGACTGGACCCCAGGCTGGGAACCTCCATATGTCGCGGGTGTAGCCCTAAACACACATACACACACACAAGAAAGAAAGAAAGAAACAAAGATACTTTTACATTTATAATTTTCATAGAAACCAGAAAACAACAATTTTCTATGAAAACCTACTTCATTAGATTTAAGAGTCTTGATGCTTCCAATTAGGCACCCAGAATTCCTCACTCTGCAAAACCAGGCTGTATGGAGAGCCTCTCCTGCCCCTGGCAGCCAGCTTGGGGAGGGGCACACTCTTGCAGGTGGGGCTGGGCTCGAAGGCCAGCCCCACCTGCAAGTCCTCTGATATCAGGAGAAACTGCACACACGGGTAGGAGTTGCTGGCCATCACCTGGCAAACCCAGGGACCTACACCTGACTTGCTAGTGTCAACGAGCTGAAACGTCTCCGGGTCCAAGGAGCTGTCCCCCGTCGCCCTGTGGCTTGCTGGGCCTGGTCTGGCTCACCTGGACGCTCACGCTGCCCTGGAGCTTGAGCTGCAGCTTGATCATGTCCACCTCGGCCGAGGCGCACAGCTGCCGGAGCTCGGCCACCTTCTTGCTCATCTCATCAATGGCCACCTCGATGGGGTTCAGGTCCGTGTGGTGCTGGTACATGACGGGGATCCGCTTCTTCACGTAAGGGAAGCAGTGGATCGCTGTGGAGGAACATGGCCCGGAATTACTGCACAGCTTGCACTTGCTTCGCTAGTATCGGTGTAGGAGTGGTCCTTACTCGCATCTTATGGGTAAGGGACCCAAAGCCTGCCTGGTCACACGCCAGTGTTTCGTGGAACCAGAGTACTCTCTCTTGCCATTGTTTGAGTTTAACATCAAGTCAAGAGTGAGGTCTTTGTTCTCATTTAACATGATAAGTTGGTCTTTGAAGAAATTGCTTGATGGTTCCCTGCTCAATTCTCTCATCCCTAAGTGTCCCGCCTCCCTTGGAAGCTGTGAGAGCTGAATGGCTAGCGGGTATGAGAGAGCTTTGCAAATATAAAAAAACTAAATAAACAGCTTTGAGATATAACAGATTATGTCCAGAAAAGCATCCCATAGAAATATCCTGGACCCACATCCATAAATTTGCATAAACCATAGAAATCAGTGAAAAATAACGAGTATATTTCCAAGCAAAATATATTATGAACCAGAAATTCACAAACTGTTTATGAGCTACATAATAAAAGATATTTTAAAACTAAAATATTCAAAAACATAAATAATAATATTTACTTTTTCTCACACTTTTTTTAACCAAAAAAAAGGTACCACTCATACTGTTTTCATTTCTTATAATAAGACACCTGAACATCATCAATACCAAATAGTTTAAAAAAGAACAGAAAAACAGCTGGTTCTAATTTAGTTCTATTTCACATTTCTACCGTATTGCTTATATGGTATATACAAATATCTATAACACTTTTAATATGTACTTATGAAGAGACAGAAATGTGCTAAAAAGTTTATTTTTTAATAAGCAAAAGAAAGAAGGGAGTGTTATGTCTGGACTCTACACTATTTATTTAGCAAGTGGCTGGAGAAGTTTTACTCAAGAAGGACTGATGACAAAATGAGCAAGGCCAGCTCCCCGCGGCACACAGAGTTCCCGTGGGCACGCGGAGTCTAGACAAGGCGGGAAAAGACCTCAATGGGACACACCGCTGTCCGTCACACACTTGGGCCTATTCCAGTCACTAAATGGTTTATCAATCAGAGGCCAAGGGCTGGTGTCTACTGTGCCTTTTGCGTTCCTTGCGGACGCACGGTTTTTAAGCAGCAACACTGGGAATGGAAAGTCCTCTTGGACAGAAGGCTTCTTGATGGTGACAAGCACTAGGCATTGCCGTTTACCAGCCAGGGAGACGGGGCGCGGCCCTCTGACCACGGTGTCCCCGGGTGTGACAGACCGCTGAGCTGCACACAGAGGAGCCATCACCTTCTCATCGGTCAGGACAGAGGTGTCACGAGGCTAGCAGCCACGTCAGAGCCCGCGTGACTTGTGTCATCACAGGGTTTGAGGACCATTATTTCAGAGAGTGGATGTTTGCGAGGTGTCCCCATTATGCTGAGTCCCCCTTCAGAAGAAAAGCCCTGAGTCACGGCTTCTTGTGAGGATAACTGGAGACTAAGAGAAGCAACGGAGGGGTGTGAAGATACTCAGGGTCCGAGCAGGAGCTCGCAGGTGCACTGACGTGGGGCTCCCCCACCCCGCCTTCCTCTCTGGCCTCACCTCTCCTTTCATTGGGGCTCATGTGGCTCCAGAATGTGCTAGGCACGGGGACCCTGGCCTCTGCCCTGACAGTTCCTTCTCCCTCCAGGCATTTGCATATGGCCCCACCCCCTCACCTCTTTCAAGTCTGAACTCAAACATCACCTCCTCAATGAAGCCTATCCTGGCCACACCATTTAAACTGCAACCCTCCCCTGCTGGACCCCACATTCCCAACCCCTTTCTGCTTTTCTTTCAACACAGATACATTCACTCACTCTATTCGCTGTTGAGCATCTGTCTCCTCCTGCTAGATCCTGAGCTGCAAAAGTCAGAGAGCTTGGTTGTGTTGCCAAGCCAAGTTGGAACACTGCCCGCCTGTGCTCAATAAATTTTGCTGAATTAAAGAATGTATTACTGAAGGAGTTCCCATTGCAGCTCAGTAGGTTACGAACCCAACTAGTATCCATGAGGATGCAGGTTCGATCCCTGGCCTCGCTCAGTGGGTTAAGGATCTGGCATTGCCATGAGCTGTGGTGTAGGTCAGACACGGCTCGGATCCTGCGTTGCTGTGGCTGTGGCACAGGCTGGCAGCTACAGCTCCAATTCGATCCCTAGCCTGGGAACTTCCAGAAGCCGCAGGTGCTGCTCTAAAAAAATAAAAAATAAAAAATTAAAAAAAAAAATAAAAAATTTAAAAAAAAGGAGAGAGAGAGAAGAAGAATGTATTACTGGAGTTCCCGCTGTGGCAGGAAGGAACAGAAGGTGATCGATCACATTGGGAGCAAGGCTCAGAACCTTCCACCAAGGGGGGCTGGGGGTAATTATTAGGTTTTTCAAATGATCCTACAATTGCAGCTGACTGACTGAAATCTCTAGGAACGTGAGTCTTTCTGGGTTCAGAGGGCAGGGAGGGTGAGAGAGGGTGGGGGCTCCCCTACACCTTGGAAGGACAGACGTCAGCTCTGAAGCGGTGCAATGGAAGAAGAACCTAAGGGATTAACAACACAAGGGAAAACTCTCAAGTTCAAAGTCTTCAGAATATTCCGGTCTGTGTACCTTTAGCTGAAGGTTGATACAGTTTATAGGCTCCCACCAGCATTTTTAGAACCCGGTCTCTAAATCTTTATGCTACCCTGTAATTTACCCTTTTGAAATTTTGAGATCTTTTGGGGCAAAAACTGCTCCCCTTTGGGGTGTTTTGCTGTATTATATAATCTCCTTTCGCTCATCATCCACCTCAAAAGGCGAGGAGCTGAATGGTGGGCAAGATGCAGTGAAATGAAGAACATTCTTCCCCCTCGTGGGCATACCTGACAAAATTCTCTGACCCGAGAGGGAGAGCATAACTCACTACGGTGCAGAGAGGTTGAGGATCTGCCTGCCCAAGGCCACACAGCCAGGATGCGACCGAGGCTGCCCGGGCCCAGGCTCTGCACTGCCCACATCGTCAAACGTGGTTACTTCCCGAGCCGACAGCCCGCACGTCTCCTCTGACTCTCTCTGCTGGGGTTACTCTTTGTCCTCTCTGATTCTCTCTGCTGGGGTTGCTCTTTGTCCCCGCTGCTCTGGCAGCTACAGAGCTCTGCTCTCATCTGTTATCTAATCTAAAATATTTATGTGACAAAATGGGAAACTGGCCACGGAGAACACCCCATGGTAACCATGAATCAGCATGCAAGCTGAGCAGAGTGTCATGATCGAAAATCCCGACCTTGAATCACAGTGAGCTGGGTTCATTTAAGTCAGCAGTTCTTCGATGTGAGCGGCCTCAGAATCACCTGGAAGGCTTGGTGAAACACGAGCTGGGCCCCACCCCCAGCACCCTGACTCAGGCATTCTGGGCAGAGCCCGAGAATTTGCATTTCTAACAAGTTCCTGGGTGATGCTGATGCTGCAGACCAGGGACCACCTTTGATAAGCACTGATTTGAGGTCAGCACAGCTGCAGAGATAAAGACAGTAAGCTGGTAATTCTTGATAAGCTGGTAATTCTCAAGTGACTCCATCTAGAAATGTAGTTATTTTGCTTAATAAGAGTTTGCGACTGGAGTTCTCCTCGTGGCTCGGTGGCTAACGAATCCGACTAGCATCCATGAGGATGAAGGTTCGATCCCTGGCCTTCCTCAGCGGGTTAAGAATCTGGCGTTGCCGTGAGCTGTGGTGTAGGTGGCAGATGTGGCTCAGATCTTGTGTTGCTGCGGCTGTGGTGTAGGCCGGCAGCGACAGCTCTGATTCGACCCCTAGCCTGGGAACCTCCATGTGCCATGGGTGCAGCCCTGAAAAAGCGGGAAAAAAAAAAAAAAAAAAAAAAAAAGCCAATTTGCTACTGTGTCCATGAGAAAATCAATTCACTTACATATAGGGAGGGGCTGCCATGTTCCAGGACAATATTGTTTGTGCTTTACATGGTACCTTATTAGTCTCAGAGCAGGAGCAGAGACTCCTTAAGGAACATAGGGTTTTGGGGATTTCTTTGAATTTTAATTTTTTTTTTTTTTTTTTGTCTTTTGTCTTTTTTGTTGTTGTTGTTGTTGTTGCTATTTCTTGGGCCGCTCCCGCGGCATATAGAGGTTCCCAGGCTAGGGGTTGAATCGGAGCTGTAGCCACCGGCCTACGCCAGAGCCACAGCAACGCGGGATCCGAGCCGCATCTGCAACCTACACCACAGCTCACGGCAACGCCGGATCGTTAACCCACTGAGCAAGGGCAGGGACCGAACCCGCAACCTCATGGTTCCTAGTCGGATTCGTTAACCACTGCGCCACGACGGGAACTCCCTGAATTTTAATTTTTGTGTTGGTCCCCCACAGGAAGGGTGAAGGATGGCGTGCAGTGCTGTTCTGAGCTATGTCACGATGATCCGCATTCTTTCTTTGGTAACAGCTTTACTGAGACTTAAGCGGCACACCCCACAATTCACCCGTGAAGTGCACGACCCAGTGGTGCGGGTGGAGCCCCACCTGCCCCGCACCGTCCTCCCAGCCTTCACTTAGTATCCTGATGTGCCCTGGTCCCGACCAGGAGGAGCACCTGAGAGCACCGACTTTTGGACAAGCAGGGGCGCCCTCCTGGTTCGGCTTACCCGGCCATTCTTTGAAAACTGTGCCTCAGTAGTGGACACAGACACATCAGCAGCTTCCCTACCGATTTTCTGTTTAAGTCAAAAAAGAGATTTATTATGAATAGTGCTGCAGTGAACACAGAGGAGCACGTATCTTTTTGAACTATAGTTTTGTCTGGAAATATGCCCAGGAGTGGGACTGCTGGGTCATATGGTAGTTCTACATTTAGTTTTCTGAGGAACCCCCAAACCATTTTGCATAGTGGCTGCACCAATGCACACGCCCACCAACAGTGACGGAGGGCGCTCTTTCCTCTACATCCTCGCCAGCATTTGTTACTTGTAAGCTTGTTAATGATGCCACTCTGACCAGTGTGAGGAGGCACCTCACTGTAGTTTTGATTTGCATTTTCTCTAATAATCAGTGAGGTTGAGCATCTTTTCATGTGCCTACTGGCCATCCATATGTCTTCTTTGGAGAAATGTCTATTGAAGTCTTCCTGGTCCTGGGGGTGTGCCAGGTGAGACCGGCCGGCCACTCTGAGACAGATGGGAGGGATCTATCTAGCCTCATGTCCCATTTGTTCACTCTGCCTGAAATCTCTGAGCAGGCTCATGCTGGGACCTACGCCACAGACATGCATAAGGGGTCTCTTCCCATGAGGCAGATGCAGAGGAGATAAGAACCCACTGTTTTCACCAGATTTTTTTTTTTTTTTTTTTTTTTTTTTTGCTGCAGTGTATAGCAGCTTGATGTAGGATCTCATTTCCCAGACCAGGGATTGAACCTGGGCTGCCGCACTGAAAACACTGAATCCTAACCATGAGACCACCAGGGAACTCCCTCACCAGATTCTAAAAAGGGTAAGTGACCTGATATTGAATATGAACTTCTGGTCTGGTAGAGGAAGAAAACACTAACAGGTAAATACAAAAACATCGTCAGAATTCAAAGGCAAGCATTCGACTCATGTTAAACAGAAATGGATACGTGAGTCAAGGTAACTAAGCCTGAGGGGCACTTCCAATGCTAGGAGCTTTTGGAGAGCTCTCTATCTTGGTGTCCGGGCTGAGGCCTGGGCGTGACTCTTTGGGAAAGGAGCGGGGCGGCCTTACCTGTCAGGATGGTGCGCCGTTTGCACTGCTCCTCCACGCCCCCCTGCCTCTTCCCCGTCTGGGTGAAGGGCATCTCAAACATGAAGCGGCGAATGTTGTGAGACCTTTCGAACTCCGTTTTTCTTTCTTGCAGTTCTTTTTCATCAAAGAACGGGACCACATGCGTCACCTGGATATACGCGTACTTGGAATCCAGATCCTTAGGGTTGACCTTTAAAAGAATAAAGGAAGGGGAAGATTGGCACTGTTTGAAGGACTCTAAAGCAGGCCTAGGAGTTCCCGTCGTGGCGCAGTGGTTAACGCATCCGACTAGGAACCATGAGGTTGCGGGTTCGGTCCCTGCCCTTGCTCAGTGGGTTAACGATCCGGCGTTGCCGTGAGCTGTGGTGTAGGTTGCAGACGCGGCTGGGATCCCGCGTTGCTGTGGCTCTGGCATAGGCCAGCGGCTACAGCTCCGATTAGACCCCTAGCCTGGGAACCTCCATATGCCGCAGAAGCGGCCCCAAAAAATAGCAAAAAGACAAAAATAAATAAATAAATAAATAAAGCAGGCCTAAGCTGTAGTTTTCTACTTTGTTTTTGTAAAAGTCTTGGGAAATTTCAGAAAAGTTGGGAAAAAAAATACTACAACAAACACCCCAACACCCACCACTTAGAACGATTGCTAACACTTTGCTGTATGTGTTTGTATGTGGCCGTGTACACACACGCACAGGCACACTTTTCGTAGCAGAAGCATTTCAAAGTAAGTGGTTCCCACAAGGACACTTGAGCTAGCATCGCCTGACCCTGGGGACATTACCCCCATAACCACAATACATAATCATATCTAACCCCATCAACACCGATTTCCTAACAGCACCCAATGCACCCAGTTTGGATTAAAATTTCTCAAATGTCCCAGAATGTCATTTATAGCTATTTAAGTTTGAAGCAGAATCTAATCAAGATCACATTTTACATTTAGTTACATCTCCTTAGTCTTCTTTAATTTAGACAATTTTTTTAAATGACATTGACTTTTTTGAAGACGTCATGCTAGTTTTCTTGCCAAATGACTCCACATCTGAATTTCTCTGATTATACATAAAAAAATGAATTTTTTTAACATATCTGGCTGGAGAGAAAAATGTTCTCAAGGAGTTCCTGTTGTGGCACAGTGGTTAACAAATCCGACTAGGAACCATGAGTTCGATCCCTGGCCTTGCTCAGTGGGTTAAGGATCCGGCGCTGCCATGAGCTGTGGTGTAGGTTGCAGACGAGGCTTGGATCCCACGTTGCTGTGACTCTGGTGTAGGCCAGTGGCTACATCTCCAATTCGACTCCTAGCCTGGGAACCTCCATATGCTGCGGGAGCAGCTCAAGAAAAGGCAAAAAGACAAAAAACAAAAAACAAAAACCAAAAAACTTAGGTCCCCAAATCATAATTAATCTGTAGACAGATTAGATTAGATATGAAATGATGTAGATGAATTAATTTAATACAGGAACAGACTAAGACTACTCTGATCATAAGTTTAGTTCCTTATTAACTCAGCATGTGAATGCTTTGGAAACTATAATGCTAGAACTTGTGGTGTTGACTTCTGTGTCATGGTAGAAAAATCAAACACAGGCATTTTCCATAAATAAAAAAAAAAGAAGTCTATTTTATTAGGGACACAAATCCATTGTGCACATATTGTTTTTAAGCTTCTAGAGCAACGCAATGGGTGAGAGAAATGCCTGTGTAGAGAATGTGCAGATTCTCCTGGAGTGAGGGCAGGCCCACAGCTGCGGCCAAGAGGGGTTGGCTCGTGCCAGCTTCTAACAGAGACGTGTGTGACGGAAAATGAAAGCCAGAGGGGAAAGTGAACGCTGCAAGTTCAGAAAATACACAGGCATGAGTTCTTTCTCTTTCTTTTAGAAAAGGCCATCTGGGAGTTCCTGTCGTGACTCAGTGGTTAACGAATCCGACTAGGAACCATGGGGTTGTGGGTTCAATCCCTGGCCTTGCTCAGTGGGTTAAGGATCCAGCGCTGCCGTGAGCTGTGGTGTAGGTCGAAGACGCAGCTCGGATCCTGCATTGCTGTGGCTCTGGTGTAGGCCAGCGGCTATAGCTCTGATTAGACCCCTAGCCTGGGAACCTTCATATGCCTCGGGAAGTGGCCCAAGAAATGGCAAAAAGACAAAAAAAAAAAAAAAAAAAAAAAAAAAAAAGAAAGAAAAGAAAAGAAAAGAAAAAAAACTGGCCATCTGGCCCATCACTATAACTGCATTCGAACTTACTAACTTAAGTTTCTTTAGCAGAAACAACTTAAAGGCAGTGGAAACGAACGTTCTTGCCTATTTCCAGCGGTATCGGCCTGGTTTTCTTTTTCCAAGTTGTATGTGTGCATCAGCAGAATGAATGCAGGGCTGGTGTTTGGGGAAGAGAAGAAGGTCTGGTAGGTGTTCCAGCTGCTGCTTTGAGGACCACATATTAAAAGGGCGAGATGAACAGGGGCAAGAGAACCTTGAGAGAAGGCTGTAGGGTTAAAGCCACAATCTGACCCAAAGGTTCTGGTCTCAGAGAAAAAAAGCAAGTTGGACTTGAGAGATTTGGTCTAGAAAGGAAGTAGGCTGTACTGAGGTTTCTGGCTAAAAATGGGCAAACAATGTCTGTCTGTCCCTTCTCCTCGGTGCAACTCTATAAAAATGACAGTAGAGAGTTAACCACAAGAACCAAGGAAAGAGGATGGGAGAAGGCGGTGGGCGAGTATGATGAATTTCTGGGAGGCAGGTGCGGGGAGATGTGCCACCTGACCTGGCACAACGGAAAGTTCGAATCCGATCCCCAGAAGAAGGGCAACGACAAGGGAGTCAGAGAACCCCCAGACGCCTGCTGTTACAGACAGCATGTCCGTGTCCCCCAGATTCTCCTGTACACTCTTAACCTCCACGGGGATGGCATCAGGGGGTAGGAGGTGATTAGCTCACGAGGGTAGTGCCCCCATGAATGGGATTAGCGCCCTTATAAAAGAGACCCCCAGGGCTTCCTCAGTCCCCTCTCCCTGTGAAGACACAGCAATGAGACAGCAGTCCACGAACCAGTAAGAGCCGTTCCAGACACCGAATCTGCTGGCACCTTGACCCTGGACCTCCCAGCCTGCAGAACTGTGAGAGTTAAGTATCTGTGGTTTATAAGCTCCCCAGTCTGTGGAATGTGTTACAGCAACCTGGCTGGACTGCCATCTGCAGAGAGCCAGCACAAGGATTAGGGTGACCAGGACAGGGGTGGGGTAGAAACCAGAGCGAGAGGCCCAGAGTCTATGAGGACCGGGAAAATGCTGGGTTAAGAAAGGGCTTCCTGAGAGCAATGCAGCAGAGGCCAGCCTTCCTAATTAGAGCTCATTAATACAGACAGACATGCCAGCTTAGTGGTTCCTTCCTTGGCCTGTCTGTCTGCCTGTCCATCTGTCCAGACACCAGCCAATCAAAATATCAGGTAATATACCCACTGAAGTGCCAGAAAAGGTGCAGTGACAAACAGAAACTTGGCCCCCACTCTCACCATTTCTAAATAGCTGGACTAAAAACAATCTATCCTTTTAGTTATTTTGTAAAAGAATATCTTTTTAAAATTATGAAATAACGGTCTGCTTAATGAAGGACATCTGGAAAGCACTGAAAGGTATTGAGAAAAAAATACCTTGCTATTCAAGGCCAACCATTCTTAACGTTTTCCGGAGTTCCTTTTTCTATACACATTCATAAATCTACAATACCTCATCAACATACATTAAAAATCAGTATTATGTGAAACGTTTCCGAGCATGGTCATACCTTGCCAGAATCCTGTATCATTTTGACATTTTCAGAACCAAATTTATCCGAGTAAAGTTTAAGGAGTCTCTGAGAAATTTCTGACAGAGGCGTGAGTTTGGGTTCCTTGTAAATATACTCCTTTCCATCTTCATCTTCAAAGAATCCCTGCGACATAAAGCACAATGAGAGCCATCCCCAAATAGCAGCCCAAGGCTCACACCCAGGAAGGATTCTTTCGTTACAGGGGTTTAAAAAAAAAAGCAGGGGAATGCTTCTAAAATAAAATGAGGTTTTCCAATAGGAAGGAACATGATCATGTGCAAAGGTCTGGGTGCAAAGACGAAGGAAAAACATGAAATTGCAAACACATCCAAGAATGCTGGCCTCAAGCATTGAGGGAAATGAAAGATCGAGGATTCAAGGCTGTGTTCTCTCGGTGAGGTTCAATGATGGGATTCAAGCCTGTTTCACATTCCCAAGGAGCAGAACTGACCAAGACGCTATCTGCTGGCTCAGAAACACCCCACCCCCTTCTCCTGGCCTCTTCCATTCATGTGGGATTTTATGGCACAAATGGAAGCACTCCAGTCTGGAGGAGGTTTAGTCAAAATTATGTGAAGTTGGTGTATATCCCATTCTGCTTTACTGATGAGGGAACTATTAAAGGGCTGTAGCATAATATCAGAAAATATTTCCACTAGCACCAGCCACAGCTGTTCCAGCATCAATCATGTCTGAATACAACAAGGCTCAGAATTGCATGGGAAGTGAAAAAGGTTGAAAATGTAAAATTCCCAGATTGAGGTTAATGTTTGAAATAAATTAAAAAAAAAACATTTCTCATTCAAAATAAAAGAGAAAAAATGGTACAAAAACACAGTATATATATATATAAAAAAAAATGCAGGCTAACATGAAACCAAAAACACCCACATCAAATTAGGAGTTTAGATGCAGTCATTTCACTACATTACTTGCTTTTTAAGCATTTACTGTAATTACCTCCACATCTGTTTCACTGTCTGTAAACTGGTATTGCTATAAAGTTATAAAAGACAATAAATAACAGCATAAATTGAAGGTTATATAACGCTCATAGAAAACCACACGCCCTAAATAAATGGATTCTAATTTATACTATTTAATCATGTTAGAGACTTGGAGGTTAAACTTGCAGTTACATTTAAATGAACCCTTTCCTACAGGGTTTTTGAAATATTATAATGGCAAATCTACTTGCAGACATATTATAGTATAAAAGATAGAGAAGCACAGGGACAAAGGAAACCAGAGAGCCTTAATTTTGGTTTAAAACATGCAGTATAGATGCGTAAGGGAACAGGTGATTTATGTCTGTAGATGGAATAAAACGTTAATTTCTTTTGGAGTTTGTAATGACTGGACAGATATACATACAGACTTGAAAAGGAAACTTGCAAACCACACTGAAGTACCAAAGATGCCGCTAGAGTGTCTTTTAGGAGGAGAACTTACCGCTGCCTTAAGAAAGTAATAAAGAAAAGAAAGGAAGAAAGAAAAAAAAAGCAGAAAGTTTACTACGAGGAAGAATCATACTAAACATGACAAATTCATCAAATTATCATTTTTAGAAATGAGAAAGTCTACGAAATACAACTTTATAGAGTTTAAACAAGAAAACCCCCCAGAAAGGACGTGGGGTGGCCTAGAGAACAGAGGGGCAGCTCACCTGACCGAAGAAGGCCACTCGGAAGTACGTGCCCAGGAGCCTGCGGCCCGAGTGCATGACCTCAGTCACTTTGCTGTAGGCTCGATGCAGCGTGTCGTACAGGTGGGCCAGCCTCTGGAAAGCAGAATAGACCCCATTTCTTCCCACTTGCAACTTGGAGAATCGATTTAAAAATAACAACAGGATGAGATCACAGAGGTGAAAATTCCTTGGACTTGAATTAAAAACAAAACAAAACAAAACACAACAACAACAACCAAGAGGCGTTCCCGTCATGGCGCAGTGGAAACGAATCCAACTAGGAACCATGAGGATGTGGGTTTGACCCCTGGCCTTGCTCAGTGGGTTAAGGATCCGGCGTCGCCGTGAGATGTGGTGTAAGTCGCAGACACGGCTCAGACCTGGCATTGCTATGGCTGTGGCGTAGGCCGGTGGCTACAGCTCCGACTGGAACCCTAGTCTGGGAACCTCCATATGCCACAAGTACACCCCTAAAAAGACAAAGAAACCCTCAAACAAACAAAACCAAGAATGCATTCTGAGGAGTTCCCGTTATGGCTCACTGGGGTAAGAACTCGACTAGTGTCCATGAGGATGGGGGTTCAATCCCTGGCCTTGCTCACTGGGGCAAAGGATCTGGCGTGGCCACGAGCTGTGGTGTAGCTCACGGACGTGGCTCGGATCTGACGTGGCCGGGGCTGTGGTGTGGGCCGGCAGCTGCAGGCAGTGATCAGTTGTCCACGGTACCCGCAGGGCCGTCCTGCACAGATTCCCAGCGCAGTGAGCAAATTCTGTTTTCAAGCGCACATGAAATGTGGGAGATAGTCAGGCCCCCTGATGACGTTTCTGCCTTTGCTTCAGCTACTCCCTTCCTGAGTAAGAGAGCGGACAGCCTTCCCCGGAAGGACTCAACCAACGAACACGCCTTCCCCGCGCCGGTGGAGCAGGGAAGAGTTGTGAGGAGAAAGGCTCCTGGTGACTGTAAAACTCAGGTCTGGGCAACCTTTCCAGAGTGGAGGGCCGGAACTCCCGCGCCGTCGGTGGAGATGCGGGGTCTGGGGAGAGGTGGGGCCCTGAAGGTGGCGACGTCCGTGTCACGTGGAGGGTCAGAGACCACCTGCTCATCAAGTGGCCTGCCTGCACTCTGTGCGTGTCACAATGTCTGCGGTGTGGGGCCCTCCACTGCCCTCTCACACAGGAAAAAACAAACCACCCAGGTACCTCAAAATCCCTCCGCTTCTCGTAGATGGGGATGATGAGCTTGTAGATGTCGGCGATCAGCTCATAGCGCTCGGCCTTCCAGAGCCCGTCTGCACACTGTTCCAGGAGCTCCATGAGCACGTCCTGATCAAAGAAGCAGAAAGACGTGTTATATCCCAGCCAAGAAAGAGTGTTAGAGCGAACTTGACATTGCATTCCTTGCAGAACGCATGACCGGTTGAGACTAGGAGGAAAGTTCCAAAATATGTAATATCTGTAAACACTAACTTCCAAACATATAACAACCATCACTATGTTCTTTTCCTTTCTTTCTTTTTTGGCCGCCTCCTGGCATATGGAGTTCCCACTGCTGCAGTTGTGGCACCACTGGATCCCTTACATTGTGCTGGGGTGGGGACCGAACCTGTGTCCTGGCACTGCAGAGATGCTGCAGGTCCTGTTGCTCCACAGCAAAGACTTCTTTTTTTTAACAAGCTATTTTTCAAGCATGTCTACAAACAGAAATGAAGGGCTACATTGTATGACTGTAACAGTTATCTACTTAGAAAAAAAGTGAAATTAATAGTTTCACACGGACGCAATTTTGTTTAGTTCTCTTTTTCTAAATATAATTTAGAATGATCTTTTTTTCCTTTCCGAGGAACAATGACAATGCTGAGAGATGGAGACTAAGCAGGACTTCAAACCAATTTAAACATCTTGGAGCACTTTGGTGACAGTGTATGGTAGTGCCTGCCTCACCAACATCCGTTCCCCCTTCCTCTAGAAGTTTCTACCTACTGAAGTTTGGGTAGTCACCTCACCTCCATTCAAGCCCTTGCACTTTGGAAGACGCTAACGTTACCTATAACTCAAGGGCTGGGGCAGGTGGCTGAGGTTTAATCCAAATAGCACAAGTCTATCTCCGGGCCAGTCACTGCTTCATCATGGGTGGACATGTGACCTAAACTGACTAAACAGGTGAATTTTAGCATCCCTGCTGCAATGCTGGGGCAGAAGCGCTCTCAGTAGACTGGACATAGGGAGGCAGCGGGTGGCTTGACTGGGGCTGGCATCCATCCCATGGCCAGCCAGGGCCCGTCTGCCTTAAACAGAGAGAGCCCCTCCTCCATCCCAAAGTAACTGTAGCTTTTATAACTTTGTGAAATATGCAGATTGGGTTCTGTGAATTTCTCTGCGGAATTTCCTAATGGGAGCCAATTGATTCAGCCTTTGTTGTTTAAGCCTACTGGAGTGGAGTTTCATTAATGATGTTGAGTAAATTTCCATGTGCTTATTTGTCATCTCCAGAGCTTTGGTGAAGTGTCTGTTCAAATCTTTTCCTGACTTGCAAGTGTTGATGGTATAGTTGTGAGCATAGCTGCTTTGCAAATCTTTTCCTGACTATTCTTCTACAGGGTTGTTTATTTTCTTATTTTTGGCTTCTGAGAGTTAAGTCCTTTACCAGACATGTGATTTGTGATTTTCCCCCAATCTGTAGCTTGTCTCCGGATTTTCTTAACAAACAATGCCTTTGAAGAGTAGAAGTTTCTTAATTTTGATAAAGCTCCATCTATTGAGTTTATATTTTCTGGATTGTGCTTTAAATATTATGTTAAGAAATCTTTAAGCCAGGTGCACAAAGACTGTCACCTATGTTTTCTTTTCTCAGAAGTTTCATAGTTTTACATTTTGCATTTAAGTCTACGATCTACTGAGTTATTTTTGAATATGGTTGTTAAGCATGGATCAACTTTTTTTTCCCATACGAATGTCCAGTTGTTCCAAAAGCATTTGATGAAAAACAGTCCTTTCCCCCTTGAAGTGCCTTTGAATTTTTGTCAGAAAATCAACTGACCATATGTGTGTAAGTCTATTTCTTGCTTCTCTCCATTGACATGTCTATCTTTGTGCCAAACACCACACTCTCTTGATCACTACTGTAGCTTTATCACAAGGGTTTCTCCACAGGGACATGAGCTATATTTTGGGCCAGATAACTTTTTTTCTGGGCTGTGCTATGCATTTACAGAATGTTTAGCAGCATGCGTGGCCTTTGCCCACTAGATGCCAGCAGCAGTAGCACTTCCCTCCCTCCGCTTTCCAAATTGTGATATTAAAAAATCTTTTCGGACACTGCAAACCAGCGATAATGGAAAAAATAAAAATCATGATTAAAACAAACAAACAAACACCTTTTCAGACACTACCAAGTGTCCCCTGGGAGAAGAAGAGCAAACAGTCCCACCGCCTTCTCTTGAAATCAGATAGCACGGCTCTTCCAACTTTTTCAAAATTATTTTTGCTAGTCTAGTTCCTTTGCTTCTCCATATTAATGTTAGAATCTGTTTGTCAATTTCTACCAAAATTCCAGTTGGGGGTTAGACTGGGCTTGCTTTGAATGTATAAATCAAGTTAGGGAGAAGTGATGGCTTAATGGTACTGAGTCTCCCACTCCATTTATTTAGGTCTTGAGTCTTTCATCAGTGTTTTGTAGTTTTTAGCATACAAATCTATACAGACTTATATGCAATTTTTCAAGGTTTTTGATGCCATTATAAATTGCACTGTTGTTTTAATTCTGATGATTTATTTTGGAGGAAGAGGCTTTGTCTGAACAAGATTTAAAGATTTCCAGCACATGTGTTTGTAGGAATTACACAAATAATCATTAACAATATTGTGAAACTATGGTATAATAATCTCTAAATATGAAGAAGGTTGACTGATTTTTGCATACTGATCTTGAATCCTGTGGTCTTGCTAAACTCAGTTCTAGTAACTTCTTTGGTAAATTCTTTCAAGTAACCTCTGTCAAAAAGACAAATGTATCTGATGTCAATATACAGTTTTACTTCTTTTTCTTACCTTATTGCACTGGCTAGAACCTCTAGCACAATGTTGAACAGCGGTGGTAGAAGCAGATAGTCTTATCTTGTTCTCAGTTTTAGGGGGAAAGCATTCAGTCTTTCACCATGAAGTATGATGTTAGCTGTAGGGTTTTTTGGTAGATAATCTTTTTCAGATTGAAGAAATTCCTTTTTATTACTAGAAGGTTTTTGTTGTTGTTGTTGTTTGTTTAGTTGGGTTTTTTTTTGGGGGGGGGGGTCTTTCAGAGCTGCCCCTGAGGCATATGGAAGTTCCCAGGCTCAGGATTGAATCGGAACTGCAGCTGCTAGCTTACACCACAGCCACAGCAATGTGGAATCCGAGCAGCATCTATGACCCACACCACAGCTCACGGCAACACTGGATACTTAACCCACTAATTGAGGCCAGGGATCGAACCTGCATCCTCATGGATATTAGTTGGGTTTGTTACTGCTGTGCCACAACGGGAACTCCTGTTTTTGTTTTTTTAAGTCTTGAATGGATACTGATTTTTTTCCCAGTGGTTTTTCTGCATCTGTTGAGATGATCATGTTTGTCCTTATTTATTTTATTAATGTGGTGAATTATATTGATTGGTTTTCCAGAGTTGAACCCCACTTTTCACGACATGCTCCCTCTTATTTACATATTTCTAGATTAAATTTGCTAATATATACACCTTTGAAGGCTTTTATAGTTGCCTTTTAACATGTTTGAATCCTCCATGACACTGTAAATGAAGGGCGGAACCTGTGTTTTTCATTCCCAGCCTAATGTTTCATTATAGTCCTAATGTCTGCGATTTATAGGTCCAAAGAAAACAAACGTTTTAAAAGCCGTTGTGAATCAATTTACCAGAAAATACTATCCGACTTAAATAAACCAATCTTTAAAGCAAGACATTTAACTCCTATGTCATATTTACAACACACACAAATCATAAAACTGCCATCTATGTGACTGAACTCTGTGCCAGTGCTTACAAAGAGGTGTACTGATTGGTTCTTACTTTTATTGTAGTGCAGTAAATGCAAACACTAAAGCCAGATACAGGTGCTAATTATCATAACAGCTCTAGACAAAGAAAAAAAAAATCAGTAAAAATTCTAACACCATATCTTTTCCTCGTGCATCTGTATTATGAAGATGCAAAGCCTCTCTTCATTTTCTTTTAGTTTTGTCTAAAGTCTTTTCCATGGAGAATCTATCTAAGTTAAACATGACAAACTTTTATGATTCTTCTCATGCCTCTGATTATGAAAAGCCACAGAACAGAAGAGCATAAAAATGAAATTTGTAAGTGTCAACATACTTACTTTACCATGTTTGTAAAACCGGGGAATGCAATAAAGTCTAAACGGATTCAGTAGTTATGAGGATCAAATAAGATTTTACCCATTAAAACGCTCTGAAAACTAAATGCTAGATATAACTCCCCGGGCTGGTTAAAGAACTCTCTTTTATTTTAATCATCACTTTGCACTTTGTATTGATTTTTGAAAAATGTCATCTTCCTTCTTTTAGGTAATATCCTACCACACACGTGCCACGTTTACTACATGTAGCAGTCAAGAATTTTTTTTCTTTTTCTTTTTAGGGTCACAGCATATGGAACTTCCCAGGCTATGGGTTGAATTGGAGCTGCAGCTGCCGGCCTATACCACAGCTCACGGCAACTCGGGATCCTTAACCCACTGAGCAAGGCCAAGGATCAAACCTGCATCCTCTTGGATACTAATTGGGTTCTTAACCTGCTGAGTCACAACGGGAACTCCTCAAGGCATTCTTCTGATAAGAAAGTGGTCATGGCACGGCAAGTTACCATCTTAAAGCTGTTCTTAGGTTTAGCTTACAGACCACTCATTTGGCCCCTTCCTTTCTCACTACTGGGCTTTGGTTTAAAGTATAGCATGGTCCACACTGTAGATGTAAACACGCAATGCTGACACCCTGGGTCCAAGATGGGATCTTAATTCCCTGCCACAGCAGTTACAGCGTGGTAAGGATCTGGAGACACTGGAGCATCATCTCATAGAAAACAGATACCTCTCACTAGTGGTAAAGGTTACAACCAGGCGCAGTCACGACCACATCATTAACTTGATTCTTTCATTCATTCACTCACACACATTTACCAAGACTCTACTACGGGCAAGGTATTGTGCTTGCCACTGGGTTTATAAAACAAATCCATATAAATAAAATAAGTTTCTGTAATTCATAAAAACAGCTCTCTATACTTTTACTAAACGTGGAGGGCGGGTTAGGACAAGTTTATCAGGTTATGTCATATACAGGAAACTGGCTTTGAGGACGAAGGCTGCAAAGACACAGGGAAGTTAGCCTACGGTGCAGCCAGAACCGGGGGATGAGAGATTCATGACCACCAGCTGCCAGAGCTGCAAGTCCCTGTGAAGATACCGAAGACAGAGAAACGCACAGCGATTTCAGCTGTGCGCCAAACTGCACAGCACAGGGCAGACACTCTGAACTGAGAGCAGTAGGGATTTACGAACTTTGCAGTGGTCCCTGTGTCTCTGGTTGAGCCCTGGGGAGGCTGATGATCGAGGGAAGAGAGCGCTTTCTGCCCTCACAGAGCTCAGTCTATGCAGCTCCACGAAGAGACTATAAAAGACGGTGATGAGTGTGCTGATGAAGAAACATTTTGGGAATCAGGGATGCAGAAAGGAGCAGCATCTATTCGATAATGGGGAAGGGGTGCCTGGAAGGCTGCAAAAGTGATGACTGACTGAGTCTTAAAATGATCAGGAGCTAGTGAAGCAAAGGTGAAAGCGGGGAGTAGGTAGGAAGAGAGGGGCGACCTTCCAGGGAGAGGGAACAGCATGGGCAACGACAGGGGAGCAAGGTGCATGAGAAACTTACGAGAAGTTGGGGGGGGTTGGAGTATAAAATCTAAATCAGATGGGACAAGGGAGGAGGCTGGGGAGGTGGAAAGATTAAATACACAGATTAAATAGCCACACTCGACGTTGTCCATGTCAAAAGTAAGTTAATAACTGAATACAGATAATTTTATGAGACATGAAAATGCAGAGGTGTACATCAACTGCCACCAACAAGCAAGTACTAAGGAAGATGCTACTTGATTTTAAGACGATGTTCTACCCATCTTCATAGGGTATCTAGTTTAGCCTTTGATATATATATATATATGTATATATATACATATATATATATATATATATATATATTGTCTTTTTGCCATTTCTTGGGCCGCTCCCACAGCACATGGAGGTTCCTAGGCTAGGGGTCTAATCGGAGCTGTTGCTGCCGGCCTACGCCAGTGCCACAGCAACACAGGATCCGAGCCATATCTGCAACCTACACCACAGCTCACGGCAACGCCGGATCGTTAACCCACTGAGCAAGGGCAGGGATCGAACCCGCGACGTCATGGTTCCTAGTCGGATTCGTTAACCACTGCGCCACGATGGGAACTCCTGAGATATATTTTAAATGGTCCTAGATTGAGTCACTTAAAAAATACATAGCAAAGAGAATTTGAGGGTCATCTCCTAAATCAAATGCTCCCAATTGGGAGAGTAAGATTTGAATACTCTTTTTACTCTTGTTTGTCAAACTAGACACACCTGTGAAGTTTAATAACAATGAAACCTGATTCCAAGTAGCAAATCACTACTATGGACAACTGAATTCATTATGGAAAAATCTACCATATGTGGTATAAAAAGATGGACTTCAATCAGGGAAATGCCTCAGAATGGTGGAAAATAAGAATGTCTGATAAAGAGAACAGGGCTCAGTAAATTAACTTACATATGCTATTGGACATCTGCTTTAGGAGCCATTCAGGATCTATACTTTATCAGTCTGAGTATCACTTAGAATTGTAAAAAAAAAAAAAAAAAAAAAAAAAAAAAGGTAATATATACTATAAAAAGCAGAGTAGGCACAAACTTTACCCCAAAACAATCTAAAACTGGCTTTCATTTTTAAAAAGCTAAGTCCTTCTCTTATTAG
This sequence comes from Sus scrofa, assembly GCF_054392235.1. Taxonomy (NCBI): domain Eukaryota; kingdom Metazoa; phylum Chordata; class Mammalia; order Artiodactyla; family Suidae; genus Sus; species Sus scrofa. Next base: position 75,011,037 of record NC_139393.1, read on the forward strand.
AGGGTATGAATTACTGAGCATCAATGCTTAATTTGGTAAATTACTCAGGTCAATGTCAACTCTACACCTAGACATTTACAACTCATGCATCAAGTAACAATTCTTTGAAATGAAGTAACCAGCAATCATAGAGAGTTAAATTTGAGAGGCTATACATCAACACAAAATCATGAAGAGCCATAAAAACTAAGACATCTTAGTAACTAAACATTGGGGCCCACTGTATTAATAGTCTCAACAGAAATTCCATGGATTAATTTACTTTGAATTCTCAGCAATCACCTGAGGATGAGAACTAACACTGACAATGGTCAGAGAGTGCTGACCTTGGGAGGTGGTCAAACTGAAGGCCTGAAAGCTTCCCCACCCTGTTTAAAACCTAAATGCCTAGTTACTTTTCCCTAAATTGTCAATACACAGGAAGAACTGTTAGTACCGGTGGGAGGGGGAAAAAAAACCGTCAATGAACCTTACGCATGTGGAAAGTACCTATTTTACAGCACGCAACCGATCTCAAAACGTTCTCAGTACACTAAGCTCATAAGCCATTCAGGAAGCTGTTTAAAACGTCATTAGCTAGTCATTGGCAAGTGTGCCACAGCCAGGCAATTGTGGGCACCAAGCACCTGTCTGGGGAAATAGCTCCCTAATGCTGTGCACGGGTACATGTGTGCACATGTGTGTGCATGAAAATGCCTGGGAGAGCCTGCGTGTGTGCAGGGTACTTATAAATTTTTCATTTGAGTGATGTTGGCTCCATCTGAGGAGGGACGGGAAGAAAGCATGCGAAGCAGTGTCCTGTGCTGAGGCAGGGACCAGGTCAGGCTCACCCTGTCTCTCCCGCACCAGGAAGCTTAGGAAATACTCGCAACGTGAAGGAGGGCAGCACATCCTGGCAGCAGCCAGGGAGGGCAGACAGACAGGTTCCACGGGCCACGTTCCCCACTGCTGTTGTCTGGGAGGATGGTTATCAAAGCGAGGGTACGCGAGGCAACTCTGATGCGGCTCAGAGCGCTGGGTCTGGGTCGAGGAAAAGCAGACGCTTGGACGACTCCGCAGGGTTACAATCCCCCGGCTGGGAGCATCACAGGAGTGTCCTGCTGATGGCTCTCTCTTGAGATGTTCTGTAGCTATTGTAACATTTTACGTTTGTCCCTGGCAGTTGTTTCCGCATAGACAACAGTCTGGCCAGTGTAAGTCAGCCCCTTGGGGGGTTAGCCACACGTATTCACTACATGAACGATGACAGCTGTCGCTCTGTGAACGACACCCGAGGGTGCCGGACGAAGTCGGTCCTCGTTACTCGTGACGGTTATGCTCTAGCAGGTCACCTCGAACACTGAATTTGAGAATACGGGGCTGCGCCTCCGCGGGGGGAATGCAGGGTTAGGCTCCAGAGAGTCTCTGGTTACAAAATTTTAGACAACGGATTAGTACATAACCTTGTTTTCTGCATGTTCCTGTTTAAAGACCCCTAACCTAGTACATATTGGTTCATTAACATGGAACCCGTGGCCAAAAGCACTGTAAGTCTGGCCTCAATGAAGTTATCTGCCTTCTCCATAGGGCACACAGGCTCCCTCTGTGCTCGGATCACAGGATGGCATCTCGGCAGCTTACATGGGGCCAGAGACAGACCCCTGTTTACAGCAGGAGCTGAAACAACAAGGCAGAGCGTTGCCATTCAACCTCCACTGGGAACAGGTGGGCTCAAGTTTTTTTTTTACCACTCTGTGCATGTCCCCAAACGCCTGCAAAAGCCCGTCAGTGAGTACTGATTTTGGGGTTACAAAGAAAATTTAGCAACCTGGTAGATAATAGGGATGGGCTGTATTTTCCATTTCCCTGCTGGAGTCCCTCTCGTCCGAACTGCCTCACTCTGTGCTATGGGGGGGCGGGGGGCTGATGCACCAGGACCGCTGGCCTGCCCGCTGGCCTGCCTGCTGGCTGGGCTCAGCTGGTGGGAGGCCAGCAGGAGAGTGGGGTGGAGGTGCTTGCTCGATCCTGCTTCCCCATCCCTGTGCCAGGATTGAGCTCACCCCTAGAGCCCACCGCCCAGGCAGGTGACCCTGTGTGTAGTTTCTCTCTCCCCCTCCCTTGGCCCACAGGTCAAGGGTGGCAACCCAGCTGTGACAAACCTCCAGAGTCTTGCTGGTTTCCCTAAAGCCTGAACAAACCTGTCAAACATCCCTTTGTTAGACGTTCTTCAACTTGCAAGTGTGCTCTTTCCTGCCAGGACTCTGATTGTGAGGGATAATGAGGGGGGGCTCTCAAAATGACACGGGTGGGAACTGTAGTGACAGGATGCAGGGCACAGTTGCCGGAGCCAGGACCTCCGGGGGATGCCAAAGGGAGCTTTGGGGGGTGATGAAAATATTCTATATTTTGACCATGGTGGCAGTTACAAGATAGTATACTTTTGTCAAAAACTCATCACGGTGTGCACATAAAACAGGTGAATTTTCAAAGTTAAACTTCAATCAATCTGCTTTAAAAAATGACATGGGCTGTACGAAATTTTGACATCACAAGGGACTCAGAATTTTTCAATCTGCATAGGTCCAACCTGTGAAACAAAATGTAAACAGGAATGAGACGTTTCTCTTTAGTCAAAAGCAGCTGGGAGGGAGTCTGCTCTTTAGATCAGAGTCAGGAAGATAAACTGCCACCAATAAAAACTCAGCTGAGGCCTCCTGCCAGGAGAACTGTGCGTTTTTTGGCAGCGCCTCTAAAATCATGTTAGGAGAGCATCCTAGGCATTTAAATATATCTAATAATGCAGATTAAAAGGGCAATGATTTTTTATTAAGCTGTTGTTCTACACCTATTCTCATCAGCTTTGCCCAAACTCCTTCTCTGGCAGAGATATTCGACTTTCTCTTTTTCTTGAAACATCTTCAGCGCCAAAGCAAAAACTGCATGTGGCATTTCTGCTCTTGTGGCTTCTGGAACACGTTAATTTTCTCCCTCCCACTAGTGTCAATCTGAAATGTGCGGGCCTTGCTTGGGACTTTACAAGCCCCCGTGTCACACCCTCATCACCGCAGATCATCATGGACTATGGACCTGGTTAAAGATTGACCAACTTTATACGCTTCAAGGACAGGGTGGAAACGCCACGTGCTGGAAACTGCGGATAAAGTTATCCCCGCCACATGTTTCGTTATTACTCAGACGGGTGCCACTGCCAGACTTCCCCCATCACGCCTGCCCTCGATTTCACAGGCTCGCTCCCTAGGCTGTAGAGACGGTTCTAGCGTATTCCTTAATCCGACGAGCAAACATGAACTTCATTTGATCATCCCCAAGGACAGGTTACTGAGGCCTGTTTACTTTCCAGTCTTTAGCGATGTTCCTGGCATTGCTGTGTTCCTTATCGAATTCTAAACAAAGCACTGTGCTCTGGAGGGCTGACTGGGTGGCGGGGGACAAGAATGGCTTCTCCAGGGAGACACTGACTGCAAGCTGCTTCTCAGGCTGTAACCCAGTCAAAACTCTTCTGGAAGTGATGCGTTCAAAGCCAAGAGCACGCGGGCCTGGCTGCCTCAGGGACAGGCCTCCACTTCAAGTGAAAGATAAAAAAACTACCATCGGTCCAGGCATCTCAAGGTGGAGAGACAGCTGAACTATTGACACCATGTAATAACCAACTGGCTTTTTCCCCTCAGGATAATCAGAAAGCTTTATGCATTTTGGTTAAAATTATTGTAGTATGTAAATGTGAAATCACTCAGTATCTTATCCCCCTTTCTCATGTTGGCTTTTTGTTTGTTTGTTTGTTTTGCTTGTTTTTGTCTTTTCGCCATTTCTTGGGCCCCTCTCACGGCATATGGAGGTTCCCAGGCTAGGGGTCGAATCGGAGCTGTAGCCACTGGCCTACGCCACAGCCACAGCAACACGGGATCCGAGCTGCGTCTGCGACCTACACCACAGCTCACGGCAACGCCGGATCCTTAACCCACTGAGCAAGGGCAGGGATCGAACCCTCAACCTCAGGGTGCCTAGTCGGATTCGTTAATCACTGCACCACGATGGGAACTCCCTCATGGTTGGCTTTTAATTGAGACAGTCATCTGAAGACTAGACCGTTTTTGACAGTGGTTCTTAAGCCTCTGGGGCTTAATGTCCCTTTATATATCATAAAAACCATTGAGAATTCTTTAAAAATGGCTGAGAACTTTTATGTATATGGGTGTCATCTCTCAATATCTACAATATTAGGAATGGAAAATAAAAAAAGATTTCTTAATAATAATAAACCTATTGCATGTTAATGAAAATAACACATTAATGAAAAAAAAGAACATTTTTCAAAAAAAAAAAAAAAAACTAAGGAGAAGACATTGTTTTACATTCTTGCAAGGCTGATGTCTGGTTTTGTAGGCGATGCCTGGACTCCCATCTCTGCTTCTGCACGATCGCTCTTCAGTATGTTGCTTGGCATGCTGTAGCCAAACAAAAGCTAGTCTCACCCAGACATTCGGTTGGAAACCTAAGGCCCTCAAGGACTTTGTGAAAGGGTCTCAGGGACACCAGGGGTCCCAGGACCGCACTTTGAGAACTGCCTACTCACAGGTGGTCAGCCTCATGGAGGATGTTTGTCACGGGCTCTGCCCCTGGCACAACCATGATCAGAAGTCATGAGGTCACCTGCAGGACCTCTGCAGCATGAAAACAAGCATCACGCAGGGAGAAGATGCTCGCCCCTTTTTCCACGTGGAGAAACACACAACTCTGTTTCCTATAAAGACAGGCAGGACCAAAAGCTTTCTGTCGACTGTCCCCCTTTGCTCTGAGGTGAGGGGAGGCAGGCACACAGGAAACACGCTACTGCTAGACCTTCATGGAAGAGGAAGTTCAGGGAACGCGTGCTGAAAATTGGCATTTGTTCAAATACCTGGCTTTATTCCAAAACTTTCTAGTTACAGAGAAGTGGCTCCAAGGTGACCCTGTCTAGGCAAGAAACATGCAAAAACTGCTACAATGATCTAAGGCCAAACCGTCAGGTCTCTGTGAGGGTGGGACAGGCTGGCCCTCCCTCCTCATGGTGGGCGGCAGCACTCAGGTGGGGCAGGGAGCCGGGGCCCTGGACAGGCGCTGCGCTGCCCCCAGCTCAGTCTGGCCTCTCCTGGCCTTGCTGGGTCTGGGGACACTGGAGAGTTATCTTGCGTTGGAGACACTGATCTAACAGTCAGTTTAAACATCAATAAAACTCATGAACTGGAGACATGAATGCTGGAAAGAGGGAGAAGCTTTACGGTCAAAATACCGGACCTTTCACTACAGGTGTTCAAGCTCTCGGCCTCACTTCACCTAACCAGCGCTTCCAATTCTCTTTCCAGGGAAAAGGAGGCATTCCTGGAAAGGGAAACGGAGCTTTCGCTGCTCTGACTCGGTGTCCCGGAGAACAAACTCAATCTTAGAGCCAAGGGCACGCACAGCGGCTGCGGAGAGAAAACGCTCGTCGGGCGCTGGCAGGCGAAGGGCAGCCCCGGAGGCTCGTGGGAGCCTGGGCGGTGGCACTCACCTCGTTGAAGTGGACGTCCTGCATGCCCACGTCTTCCATCATGGAGGCCTCCTCGTCTATGTTCGGGGTGATCACCCTGAAGGCCGTGCAGCCCTGTCTGAACACGCCTGCAGGCCAGAGAGCAGGGGAGAGGTCAGAGCTACCAACTGGACAGGGGCCGAACCGCGAGGGTTCTTCCCGCCCGTTCGTTTGGGTGGAATGAGGTCACGGATGCCGAAATCTCCTGGGCCTCAGGCCAGCGTTCCCACAGGGAGCCCGGGGCCACTGTGTACGTCTCTTCATTCGTTCCTCATACTTAACCGCCCCCCGATTCCGTTTCTTTTTCTCGTCCCTTTTTATTTTTCACCCACCTTTATCAAAATGTATTAATCTTTAAATAAATTGAAATAGGTACAGGATCGAATTAATGGCAAAATAATAACAACAGTAGTTTGCTTTGGTAAGATGATCATGCTCAGAAACCCAGAAAAGCAAAGCAGCCAAAGCCAATCAGAAAAGTACAGACTCAAAAAGAACTGTCTCCTTCCAGCTGTCATCTGGCCCCCTCTGGCGGGGATAGCCCAGAACTCGCCCTTCTCCTGTGTGAAGCTGTCAATTAAATGTAACTTGAGGAGTTCCCGTTGTGGCTCAGCGGAAACGAATCTGGCTAGTATCCATGAGGAGTCGGGTTTGATCCCTGGCCTCGCTCAGTGGGTTGGGGCTCTGGCGTTGCCGTGAGCTGTGGTGTAGGTCACAGATGTGGCTTGGATCCCAAGATGTGGCTGTGGTGTAGGCCGGGCTCAACCCACAAAAAAGCAAAAAACCAAAAAAACCCCAAAAAGCAGATGTAACTCAACAGTGGTGGCCGTGAGCTGAGGAGCTGCCCTGCCTGAGGGGCAGGATGATGGCTCGCGGGTCTAGCGCTCGCATCCTCCGGGGAAACGCCAGGGGCTGCTGCTGGGAGAAACACCCGGGATGAGGACGGGCTCCGTAAGCAGCAAGCGCCATGCGCGCCCTACTCACCCTGGAGCCACCGGGGAAACTTTTGCGTCAATTGGACAATGTCGGCTGGACAAAAATGATCAAGTGAAGAAGGACTTGAGATGTCTTACTGCTCTATTAAGATCGCTATTCACCATAAAACAAAAGAGAAGCCAAAACTTGAACTGAGACCTCCCATGTTTTGGGAAAAAGAAGAACACAGAGAACTCTGAAGTCAAGTCTAAAAAGGGCAGCCCCGCAAGTCAGACTTTTCTGCTGCACAAGGTCAAGGCCTCCGGGCCATTCATGGCTTATCTAGCATCTCTGCCACTGTCCTGCTCTAGCCTTGCTCTTACTTCACGGAAACGAAGACTCCTCTATGGAAAGCATCACGCGGGGAGCTTGAGGACACAGGAATGTACAAAAAGCAATGTTTTTGGCTACAGAGGACATTTAAATATACAAGCGACTTGGGTGGAACAACTACAGCGGTGGCCAAGGTGTTTCCCTCCCCTCGCCCAGGGGAGCAGACCGCCATCGAGCCGGAGAGGCGAGGACGGGGGGACGGAGAGTCAAGGCCATCCCAGCAGAAGTGAAAGAGAAACCCCACACCTCTGAGTGTCACAGGGACAGGGCCCGCCCTCGGCTCACCTCCCCGGCGCCTCCTCTGGCAGGTGCTGTGGCCGTGGGGGAGGAGGGGCGGCTCCGGCTGGAGGGCTAGGTCTGCTTCTAAACACGAGCACAGCGTCACCTGGCAGAAGGTCTCAGCAGGAAAGGAGCACCCCCCTGACTTCTCTCCTCCAGGCTCTGCGTAGGACCAGCCTGGACTCCCTTACACGGCATTCAAAGAGCCGGCTGCACCACAACGATAGGAAGCCCCCGGCCTCGCACCTGGGACTTTGTGCCCCACCTCGGGCAGGTTCCCGTCGTAGCCGGATCTGGGGCGGCCGAGGGCCAGGACGCACGTGCACACTCCAGGCTTTTCTAAAATCCCCGTGTTCTCAGCTTGCAAGTGGAAACGAGCAGCTGGTGTTTAACCAGAGGACCCGTGAGAGAACTCCTGGCCTCACGTGGGAACAAGCACTGAAGGTACAAGCGGGTGGCGCCACTCCCGCCCCTCCTCCCGTGGGGAGGCAAGGTCTGCAGCCAGCAAGCTGCCCCCCCGCCCCTCGGGCACACAAGGAGCCGCCTAGGCTGTGCTCCAGAAGATGCGGTCTGACGGCCTCCTGGGACAGCTGCCTTTTGATGGATAAACGGTTCCAGTGGGAATGATCTTAAGGGAAAATAAAATCTTTCCAGCTCAAGACTGGCTGGCCAGGGACTCCCAGATGCAAAGCTCATGAACTAATTTTGCAAGATGGAGTTATTAGCCAGAGGTTAATGACAACATGCCACCTACTTTAGCTGTGCATCTCTGCGGTGCCTACCAAGTCAGGCTGATGGCATGCCAGTGACTCAAACAGTAAATACAGGGTCTCTCTTCCTCCCTCCCTTACGCGCATGCACACACACGCACACCACTTCTACCCCCGTATCTTTCTGAATGGCTCTCGCTTGCCTTTGCTGCTCTGTACAATTTTACAGATATTTCACAAAACAAAGGAATCATCCCTTACCTTTCCGTGTGAGATATTCTGCCACCAGGGCTGTGACATGGACATAGCACATCGCCGCCTGCAACAAAGGACACATGCTTCAGGACCACCACTTATAAAGCACAGCACGATGGCTTTATGATGACAATAGGTACTTATATGACATCTCAAGGCATCAACTAGTGTTTCTTTTTCTTTTTAGGGCTGCACCCATGGCCTAGGAAGTTCCCAAATAAGGGTCGAATGCAGGCCTACACCGCAGCCACAGCAAAGCCAGATCTGAGACACATCTACGACCTATGCTGTAAGCAACGCTGGATCCTTAACCCACTGAGCCAGGCCAGGGACAGAACCCGCATCCTCATGGGTACGATGTCAGGTTCTTAACCCGCTGAGCCACAGTGGGAACTACATCAACTAGTGTTTCTAATGGCTGACATCCCACCGTTTGACAATGTGGAACAGTTCACAGAAATTAAAATTTTGAAACTACAGAGGCCCATTTCTATATAGAATTATTAAATTTTAATATGAAAGATTTTTTAAAAGTGGCTTTTTTTTTTTTTTTTTTTTACTATATCTAAAATTTCAGCATTCTTTTTCTTAAAGGGAAAAGAGGACCATTGAAGAAAAGGCATGTGCATCCCTAAAATCAGAGAGAACGGCTCAAAGTTCAGGGGCTCATATATTTTTCTCATGACCTAAAAAAAGACAAAGTTGTAATTTTTCCTAAAAATAGAATTCAGAATGAAAACTATTATTTAATGTTAAGCAGATAGCACTATGAACAAAAGAAAAAATAAAAATAAATTCTTTTCACCAAATTGCCATGCTTTACAAAACATCAAAGATGTTAGAAATGAACCCACTGTAAGGTTCCAATGCCCGAGCCCCTGGTTCTTATCAGAATGATAGAAAAATTACTACTACTAAGAATACGTAGTTCATTTTTATTATGGTTTATGCACAGTTTAGATTAAACTTACAGTCAAAAATGGACTGAATAATGAAGAGGTAAATAGTTAAATTTTCAAGTGCAGAACATAATTTTACTCATTTGAGTAATTAGAGAGATTCAAAAGTAAAAGCGTGCTTCTTTGGTAGCACGGCTGATCATACTCAAGTGTCTCAGGCATAAACCCTGAACAGAGTTTTCACGGGAACATGAAACTGAACGTGAACAGAACCTGCCTTTCAGTCTGCTGTCTTCCTTAATTTCCCATTTTATAGACGATGTCACTGAGACGCTGGCTCAATGTCAGAGTTGGTAAATGCCAGATCCAGGGTCCAGTCCATCTCAAGATGCACCCCATCCCACCCCACCTGCCACGGCTTACTGAACCCTCCAGCTCCGCACACATGGGGGCACTCTGACCTCTGCCACGTCCACAGGCAGCCACGGACCACCTCCAAGGGGAAAAAGAGATGCCCTGTCGCGACTCTGCTAACAGGAAAGTCTAATTTTATCATAAAATCACTGAATTTCAGATCTAGAGAGGAGTTCTGAGGCAGAAACGCAGTGCACCTGAGCTGGCAGGCAGCTCCTCCAGCAGGGATGTTTCCTGAGAGCTTTCAGACAATGCCCGTTGGTGACAGAGAGGCATTTTCTTAAAGTTCTGAAAATGCCTAGAGGACTAGAGAGTAACTGGGGGCTCAGCACTGCCTAACGCATCACCTGTTTTTAATTGGCTTCTTTGAATCACTGGGAAATTTTTCTCGAAATGGGTTTTTCAGTGAATGGGACACAATTAGTTTTCTCCAAAGCCCAGACGGAAAGGCTGGCAAGGCTACCTCGGAGAGGTCCCCATTTTTGACGTGGATCCTGGCCATGCTGTCCAGCCAGGTCTTCCGGAGCTCGGGGGTGCTGGCGTAGGACTTGGCCAGGCTGTACTGGAGGTCCACCAGCATCTCGGGGTCGTTCTCGTGCTCCTTCATCTGGGCCGTGGCCATCAGAACCGTGCGGATCCTCTTGGTCAAGTCCTTCACGTCCGAGGAGAAGGTGGTGTGCTGAAACGAGGGTGCAGCAGAGACACGGGCTTCAGCTGCGGGCCCCCTGTCCCCGTTCCCATCAGAGGACAAGGCAGTCCTGGGGGTAACAGACAAAGCGGGCTGGGGCCACCCACCTTGATGAGCCTGTCGCTGTTGGCACAGTTGTTGATGATGGACAAGGACTGCTGGAATCTGGTTCCCCCGATGCCAACCACGTCTGCTATGAGCTGGCTGACAGAGATGATGACCTTGGGGACACAGAAAATGAGCTGATCAGTCCACCTTCATCGAGGCCCGGCTCCTGCCCTTGGGTAGGACGTGCCCCCTGTCTAAGAACCACCCCAGAAGGTGCTCTGCTGTCCTTGAGCCCTGTTTGTACATCCAAGTGCTCATCAGGAGCGTGCAGAGGAAAGAGAAGCAGATGAGCCTGTATCACCTGGATGGTTCCTTACCCATCACTTTCTCTAATGGAGAATGCGACCTTAATATCTACCTCGCTGTCTTTTGGCTTGAATTTATATTATTAAATATTCAATAAGTGGACGGTCCTTTGCATTTTTAATTAAAACATGTACCTATTGACTAGGCAATGGGAAGAGCTGTCTTCCTGGGGGGGGGGGTCTATAAACAGCACCACCATTACCTAGTTACTGAAGCTAAACCACGGCCCCTCCCCACACCACCCCCGTTCTGTCACCACACCCAGGTAAAGTCAATCACTAAGTACTGTCAACTCGATCCCCTCTTCCTTCTAGCCTCACTGTGCCCAGCCCAGGACACCGTCCCCTTTGGCGTAGATGTGGCCGCGGTTTTCCCAAGGCGTCCCGAGCTAAGGTCTCCACTCCCTGCTCCATTCTCAGCACTGAGTCCAGGCGATCCCTCTGAACAAGCCACGATGCCTCCTCAACATGTTCTCAACTCCCTTTCTCATGGTGTATGTGTGGCCTGGGACAGGAGAACCCCCGACCCCTGTCCACCCTTCCCATCCCCTGAGCAGCCCCCTAGTTCCTTCCCTGGTGCATCCAAGGTCCCCTGTTATGGCCCCGGGCACAAGGCACAAGGGTTTCAGGGTCTGTCTGTCCTCCAATACACGACACTCCGCGGGCACCAGGAGAGGGGCCTGTTTTGTTTATGGCTGTACCCATGAATCCCGGCACGCACTGTGCAAACAGGAAATATCTGTTTTGGAAAAGGAGTAAGTATCGAGACGGAGAAGGCACTTCTACACGTATTTGTAGAAAAAGAGAGCCGACAAAATACATAAGACTGCTCAGTACCTGGCACGGTTTGCAAGGCAGAGAATTCGGGACCCCTTAACTCTAGAGCGATGGCAGGGCTAACAGCGGACGGAAGTCATAAAGCACCCCTGGGCACCTGTGTCTCACGTCAGGGGTTTACTTCGCGGCGTCTTCACACAGGTTCTATGAACCCTGACTCAGTGGAACTTCGGTCAGCCCAATATTGATTCAATGGTTAAACGTCAATTCACCACCAGAAACACATGCTGGGCCCCACACTTACGATGGGGAGGGTGAAATAAACTGAACCAGGAAGTGTGACCTTTGAATCTTCCACCCTGAGGCCACAAGGTTCAGCACCGACACTGCCTGACCTTGGGAAGCGTGACACTGAGCGTCCTGCCGCTGGGACGGAGTCCCGCAGCGCACACCGCGCACCGGAAGCCACGGCCCGCGCGCCGGAAGCCACGGCCCGCGCACCGGAAGCCACGGCCCGCGCACCGGAAGCCACGGCTCGCGCACCTGCAGATGCGTCCGCACGAAGGACTTCTTCCCCGTGTAGTCGAAGTTGTTTCTCATCAGGAAGTAGAGCAGCTGGGAGGCCTCGGTCCGGATGGCGCTCAGCTTGGAGTTGCAGTACTTGAGGATCTCGTAGCACAGGGCCGAGCACATGTCCGCCCGCCCCTCGTAGAAGGTTGAGGGGAACTGGAGGGAACAAACGGACCCAGAGAGGTTGGCGGTCCCTTCCACACAGGGCACCGTGTGGCCAGGGGAGAACGTGGGACAGTGACGGCCCCCCCCGGTGCAACAACGTACCTTATAAATCAATGACCTTAAGGCGGTGAAGACATTTTTTAAAGCCGTTTCGGACTGATGTTTTTGAAGGAAACACAGGTAGACGTCAAAGACTTTTTTCATGAGGGGATTATGCCCATGGTCAGCCAGGAGCTGGTTCTTAAAACACAGGAGGACAGCTCGGTCAGTGAGACACACCAGACACGCGGACGGGTTTTCTGCGACGTTCAGCCTCAAAGGTTACATTTTCTAGGTACTGAGACGACTTCTAATTTAAACGTGCCACGAGTCCTCTACGAAAGCACAGAAGTCTCCTGCAGTATAACAAAGCTTTCATAGGAGTTCATGTTATGGCTTCGTGGGTTAAGAATCCGACTAGTATCTGTGAGGATGCAGGTTTGCTCCCTGGACTTGCTTAGTGGGTTAAAGGATCTGGTGTTGCCTTGAGCTGCAGCACAGGTCACAGATGCGAGCTGTGCTGTGCCTGTGGCGTGGGCTGGCAGCTGCACCTCTGATTCAACCTCTGGCCTGGGAACTTCCATGTGAACACACCCACCCAACAAAGCTTATCAGAAGTTTATCAACAAATAAAGGGTCGAAGAGGAGCTACAGGTGCAAGCCTATGCCACAGCTACGGCAACACTGGATCCTTAACTCACTGAGCAAAGCCAGGGATTGAACCTGCATCCTCATGGATACTTGTCGAGTTTTTAACCCACTGGGCCACAGCGGGAACTCCTTTATCAATAAATTTATGTTTTGAAGCATTTACATTTTTCCTATCAAAGAAAGGACTAATTATAATAGTTTCCAGCAAACTGTAACATGGTTTAAAGGACCACTGTTTCTCAGTATTGATTGAGTTTCTATTTATTTACTTATTTTTACTATCACCAGCAACTGATACAAGGCTTGTGACATCTCAGTTCCAATAGGGAAGTGCCATTACGGGTGCCAGCTAATTAGAGGGCTGAAAGAATACTGAAGTGAGGTGGATGACATAGGTCTGCCACCAGGGTGGGTCGTGTTTTCTCCCCCGAGGGCTGTTGGGCACCCCATTAGGCCACGCATCACCAGGTAGCCTGCCAAGGAGGAAATGCACAGGCTTCGGTCAGGCACAATTTCGCAGATGCACGGATTGGCACAGTTAAGCCAGCCCTCGCCGTTCTCACCTGTGGAACAGAGACCCTAAAGCTGAGCCTGCAAGGCCACGGTGAAGACCTGAGGTCAAGTGGAGGGAGCATCTGATGCAGCCTCTGATCTAGTGCAGTAAGGAGCAGCCGGCAGGACTTTAACACGTCATGGGTTTCACGTGGCAGAGCCAGAGGGCCACCATTAATTCCTTTTCCTGTTCGCTAAGATTTCCTCCCGCCAGAAGCAAATTCACATCGATTAAACACTGTGAGCCTGGTTGGCTAAAACTTCCAACGATCGCTGAAAACACACAGTGGACAGAGATGTCACCCAGCTAGAGGTCAGCATGTAGCCAGTAAACGTGTGTGACACCAGAGAGCTGCGTGTTCAAATACAGACAGGCCTGCTGGAACACAGGTGTGTGTTTGGGACACTGTGTACATTTTGCACAAGGAGGCAAAAATGACTGTCATCGAAAAAGTCTCAAACCAATCTTACAATTTAGCCAAAGGAACAGAGAAGACATGGCCAAACAGCTCTGCCGTGTAGCAAGTTATAGCTGGAGTAAGTTTCAGGATTCGCTTCATCTTAATGTTGGAGAACAAATTTTACTCAAGGAGTAAGTTTTGCTTTTTTAGGTCCAGTAGTCACAGGTGCATTCACAGCTGGTAGGACACCTGGAATCCACAGTGATCTTTCTATCGTGGAATACTGAGGGACACTATTGAATTCCATCATGTGAAAGAAAAGCAATTTAGTGAGCAGAAAATGTGACTTAATTAACTCAGTATGATAGAATTCTCCACCACAAGCAGCTGTTCACCAATTAGAAAAGAGAAAGAAAGATGGGCTGCTTGCAGGGCTTGGAGAACCGCCTGCATGGCCTGCTCTTTGTGAGCACTGGTCTTCCCAGAGTCCACAGCCCTTCCTGACCGTGGCTGGATTAAGGTTTGCGTAAATCTGGATGTGCCTTCACGTCCTCAGCACTCTCTGCTGGAGACAAGCAGGAGAGACAGTGTGTACAAAACTGCCAAGACCTCTGGTCTGAACTGGCCTGTCTCCAAGTTCTCACTACTGGAGTTAAATTTTCCATTCTTTTATTCTCTCTGGTCAAGGTTTTTGCTTCCCGTTTTCAGGATTTTAGTCTTCTTGGGTTTGGACGGCAGAATGTGCGTGAAGAGTGGAGTAAAAACTCACACAAAATATGCATACTCCCCTATTTAAAGGGGTGAAGGACCTTCCACCCTGGACACACCCAGTTTACCAACTGCCTTATTTTCCCATCAATTTTCTTCTCTCTTTCTCATTAGAGAGTAGTATATACTAAACATAAAAAAATTTGAACATTCAGAAAGGCCCCGGGGCGGGGGAGGGGGGGAGCAAAAAGAAAAGTCACTTCACGTTTCTGCTCACAGACAACCAGAGGGGACAGTGGAGTGTCTCATCTCCACCTTTATGTCCCTACAGACTCTGACTGAAGATGGGAGAATTTCACTGAGGAAATTAAATGAGACGTTAGAATAAGACGAAAGGCATGGCTTAGTTCTAGCAGGAAGGTGGATTAGAGGTCATAAACAATGCCCAGGAATTGTCTGATGTGGATTCAAGTTTGATAGCCCTCACCCAGCCCCCAAGGGAAGTGGGCCTCCCAGAGAATGCACACGTCGTGCCAGTCGTTTCTAAAAAGCCAGGAACAGGAGAGAAACAGACTGACACCTTGGGGAACCAAAACCAGATCTCCGGAGCCACGTCACTCAAGGCAGCTGCCTCCTTTCTAGGCCTATGGCGTTTATGTTTACTTAAGACACTGGTCATAAAACAGCCGACAGTCTGCTTTAGAGAAGAGAGATTTTCCTGCAGAGGCTCACCCATCACCAGGGGGACGAAAAGCTCGCTGCCTGTGCAGACCAGGCTGGGGTGGGAAGATTCCCGACTGGCCCCGTGTCCACGTGCCCCCCCCCCACCCCGGCCGTCCAGGGCGCTCCTTCACGCCACGTGCTGCTTCTCACTTCGCAGCGCAAATCAGGAAAAGGCACCATGTGGAATCGGTGAAGATACACTTTCAGATTAAATGCGTGAGCACATTAAAAATATCATCAACTATTCAAAGGCTGGCATTGGTTTGGCACTGTATTAGTAGACATTTTATTTATTATTTTTTTGTCTTTTTTGCTTTTTCTAGGGCTGCTCCTGAGGCATATGGAGGTTCCCAGGCTAGGGGTGGAATCGGAGCTATATCCACCAGCCTACATCACAGTCACAGCAACATGGGATCTGAGCCACATCTGCAACCTACACCACAGCTCATGGCAACGCCAGATCCTTAACCCACTGAGCAAGGCCAGGGATCGAACCCGCAACCTCATGGTTCCTAGTCGGATTCGTTAACCACTGCGCCACGATGGGAACTCCCCTAAACATTTTAAAATAGCCAGAGAAGAACCACATTTTCCTGCATGTGACTACTTTCATTTATAAAACACACCTTTTACATATTAACTAAAATACGTGAACGTGCCACACAGGACTGGTATGTGGTAAGTGCTTGGTAATTTTCTTTTTTTCTGCACGAGAGATCACTCAGCTACCTTGACAGTCACCCAGCTTAGCGTCTCTGTCCCCATCCCCCAACTTAGGGGAGAACGAGGGCTTCGACAGGCTTTGGGCCTCCCAACCTGTCTCGCCCTCAGTCTCCTCATCTGTAAAACGGGGATGAGAAGATCTGCTGGGCCAGGCTGTGGGGAGGCTTGATGCTTGAGGCACAGGAGCTACTCCATAAACGGCAGAAAGCTAATACAATAATAAACCAGAATTCAGGACTTAAATTTTTTCAAGTTCGTCCTCTCATTAAGAACGTAATTTCTTGATTGCCTTGGGCAACTTATTAGATGTGGTCAATTAAGAGACTCAATAATGATGGGGCTACATTTGCGGAAGAGATTTTTCTGCAAACAGGTCAGCTAACTCGATGCAGTAATTTAACTTTTCTGATATGCCCCAATTAACACCCCGGCTGAGTAAATGTTTGCACCGGAAGATCCCAGTGGCTGCTGTACAGTGGGCATCTTGGACCTGTGCATCTAGGTCAGGTAAGCCTCCAGCTTGGCACGATATCGTTTAATGCCTACCATCTGCCCATCTTCCCACCTTTTAGTGGGGGGAAGGTGCTGAGCAGTAAGCAGCAGAGACTTTTGCACATAGGCATGAGAATCTGACAGAGCTCGCCTCAGCTCCAAAATTCAGTCTTCTCTGTGGGCTTCATAAATCAGACCCTTTAGCACAGGACCAAGAAGGTGTGACCACAGGGGGAAGTGCTTAGCGCAAAACTAGAGTCAACATCTGAGCTCCCACTGCGTGCCAGGCTCGGGGCAGGTGCTGTTGCTTACTTCCTATCAATCATGCACTCGGCACAATTGCCACACTTGCAGTAAGGAAATCTGAGCTTGGAGCTGTCAAGGAGACCCGCCCAAGGCTTAACACTGGAAATGGTGGAGCTGGGATTTGGATCCCACGGCATCTCTGTACACACAGCTGTTCCCGAGTGTCCAGAGTCTGGTCTGTATCAGCAAAGCGCTCCGCCCTTCTGAGGGTCATCTCACTTTAACTTACATCTGTCTTGGGAGGCAGATCCTATTTTTTCAATCTTAAAAATGAGAAATTTTAGGTCTGGAGACATGAAGTGATTTTCCCAAAGACATTCAACAAACAATGTAACAATCAGTCTTCAATCAGAGAGCATCAGGTGTTGTTCCCTCTTGAGTCAGAATCAATTGGGTGGCCAGACACCAGAGATCTGGGGACCTTGACCAGTACTCTTCTATGACGTGAATCAAGCAATTGAAAGGAGGTTGAGTAGGAAATGCAGGCTCTGCAGTAAGGGAACTGTCACTATTCTCATGGTGCCGCCAAACCACACCTGCTGGGCAGCCCTGGAGCTGCCTGCTCATTTGCATGCTGGGGCCCAGGCAGGGAGTGGTCAGAAGCGTCCCCACTACTGTTCTGAACTACAGATGCACTATTAGCACCGATACAGGTGTCCAGGGCAGATACGCATGCCACAAATTTCACTGCCTATCTACATACGAATTTTTTTTTTTCTTTTTAGGATTGCTTCTGGAAGTTCCTGGGCTAGGCGCCAGATCAGAGCTGCAGCTGCCGGCCTACATCACAGCCACAGCAATGCCAGATCTGAACAGCATCTGTGACCTATGCCACAGCTTGCAGAAAATGCTGGATCCTTACCCTGCTGAGCGAGGCCAAGGGATTAAACTGGCATCCTCGTGGATACCAGTCGGATTCTTAACCCAATGAACCACAACGGGACTTGCTACATAAGAATTTTTACCTAAAAACTGCCAAAAGAAACC
Source organism: Sus scrofa (assembly GCF_054392235.1). Classification (NCBI taxonomy): domain Eukaryota; kingdom Metazoa; phylum Chordata; class Mammalia; order Artiodactyla; family Suidae; genus Sus; species Sus scrofa. The sequence continues at coordinate 75,028,642 of NC_139393.1, forward strand.
AGAAAGAGGTTTGAAACCCCTTGGTTCTAGGAGAGCAGTGGTTCTCAGGCCATACTGTTCACATCTTACTCCCAGAGTTTGAATCAGTCGGCCAGGACCTGAGACCTGCATTTCTAATAAGCTTCGGGGCCTACAGCTGCCACTGGCCTGGGGACCACAGCTGAGAGCCACCAGAGGAAGGCTCCATGTAAGACGACACTGCTGCCCCGTCCCCATTCTAAGTATCTGTATTTCCTCATCTCTCCACTGGGCTCCCGGTTAGGACATTTCCTGGGGACATGAATAGCAGGGCTGCTAAGAACAAAGGCAAAGTCTAATAAAGCCATATGGTGTTAGGTAACTACTTTTACTTTGTCTAATGAAGAGATGCGCTTCACGAGAAGAGATGAGTAAAGCACAGGATGACTTTCCCACAGACTCTTGCAAAAATAAATACATAAATAAATACATACTGTTTCAATATTCACAGCCTATTAACCCTAATTCAGCTTCCCTGGAAATGGAAGTGTCATGAGGAAGAATGGGCAGGGTTAGGTTCCGAAAAACAAGAGTGTGGCTAAAGCGGCCATCTCCACCTACTTCAAGATTACTTGTTGAAACCTAAACATCAGGCCAGAATCACCTTTTATCCTCTATACCTGAAATGTTTCTATCCTTTAACTAAGTAACTTAAAAGAAAAAGAAAAAGGGGGGGAGTTCCTGTTGTGGGTGCGGTGGAAATGAATCCGACTAGGAACTTTGGGGTTGCAGGTTCGCTCTCTGGCCTCGCTCAGTGGGTTAAGAATCCAGCATTACCGTGAGCTGTGGTGTAGGTCACAGATGCAGTTCGGATCTGGTGTTGCTGTGGCTGTGGTGTAGGCCGGCAGCTGTAGCTCTGATTAGACCTCTAGCCTGGGAACTTTCATGTGCCATGTGGGTGTGGCCCTAAAAAAAAGACAGACAAAAGACAAAAAAAAAAGGTGGATGTGTTTTACGTACTTCTCCTCTACATGTAAACATATTTTAATTGCTGCCACATTTGGATATTTTAAAGAGAGCAGAGGCAGAAATGGCTGGTTAAGTTCCTGTATTTATCACTCTTGAGGGCACAACAAACCCACATTCCCTGGTCAATGCCTTCATCTGGCCAAGCTTTAAACGCCTCCAGAGACTGTGTCCACAGTTTGCAAGCAGGCAGCACACCTTGACCAGTTAAGCTGTATTATATTTCAGGGAATTCAAGTCATTAACTGTGGAATGGTTTCATTAAGGGAATTTAAGGATTAACGGTCTCCTTACAGGGGCAAAAACAGTTGTTGCAGTAAAAAAAAACACAGTATAAGCAGTTCTTGCAGGCTCCGCTGATTAAACAGAAGGAATTTAAAAGAAGGTAAGGCTCTGACCGTGAACAGCCGTTCCATACAAACCTTAAAGGCCAGTGTAAACAGAGAGAGCGTGTCCAGGGCCGTGAGGCAGACCTCGGTGGCAATGTTGGCCTCAAGCAGCGACTGGTGGAGAACATCTGCGTCCGAGTGGCCGTAGCCTGCACGAATCACAACACAAGGTCACTGCCAGAGGCCGCAGAAGAAAGGCGGGCAGACGCTAGAGTCACAGTCAACTTTTGATTATGTTCAGAAGGCTTCCTTCAGAGCCTTATCTCCCCGTTGGCCTTTTTTGTTGTTTGTTTGGAGGGGAAGTGGGTACTGATAATGTTTCCATTCCATTTTAACTCTTTTTCAACTCTGGAAGGGGAGGAACAGCGGCAAATATTTTGTGTGCTTGCTATGTGCCAGCTGTACTTCTACGAACTTCACGCGTGTCATCTCGCTGAATCCCTCAATAGCCCTATGAAGTGTGTACATCATCCAACCCTTTCTGCAGATAAGGAAATGGAGGGACAGAAAGGCTAAACAACTGGCCTTAAGTCACCGTTGGTAAACGGGGGGGCTGGGACTGGTACCTGCATCACAGCCAGTCAATGGAGCTGCTTGGCTGAGCTGTGAGCATGGCGGGAGTAGTGAGGGAGGCTGAGATGTCTAAAGCTCCTCAAACAGACAAAGGCACGGCTTAGCACAGGGAAAGAAAAGGAGCTGGGGGTCAGGGAATCCAGCTCAGCCCCTTGCTAGCTGTGTGACCTTGCGCAAGTCACCTGACCTCTCTATACCTCAGTTCCCTCATCTGTAGAATGGGGATAATAACAGTATCTTCCTCAAAGGCTTGTTGTGAGCATTAAATTCGTTCATCATGAAGCTCTTAGAAGGGTGCGTGGCACATAGTGAACGATGTATACGTCTTAAATCAATAATGTGAGAATCTGCTTTATCAGCTAGAATCACGAATGATAACCAAGAGTTGACTGCACTGCTAAGAGCATTCTACTTGCTTTAATAAAAAGCACAAAGCCACTATGTTTGAAAGAAATGTATAAGAAAAGGAAAGGACTTGAAGAGTCATAATTTAAATACAAGCTGCTGTCTTCTGTATGATGCTGTAAAATCAATTTAGTACTGATATAAATGTAGTTTGACGTACAATTTGAGATATTAAATTATGAAGTGGTATGCATTAGCAGAAATATGTACAGGGATGCAAAGATGTTACAGTATTGATCCAGATTACACAGACAGATGGCAACATAATAAAACATCACGTAATGTCTTTCTCTAGGGAGCAAAAACGAATCAACACTTACTATGGAGGTTATTTTCTTAATACTGCAGAGAGGAGGACATTTGGTACACAGATCAGAAAGATGAAGTACAGAAAACCTAGAGAATATTACTGAGGCCAGAAATGGAAAATAACTAGAAACTGCCCTCCAACGTCCTCATCCGGGTCACTGCATCGTGGGCCCTGATATTCAGAGAAAGTAACTACAGCACGATGTTACTCTGGCGTTAGTAAATGTCAGAGATCGTGACTTTTGAAGGACTGCAAAATGCTTTTTGAAGCTACCAAGTTGCTTTCTGAGGGTGACAAACACATGGTTATGTGCTTTCATCCAACTTTGCTTTACTTTTAAAACGGTGGTTTGGGGAGTCCCTGTCGCGGCTCAGTGGTAACGAACCTGACTAGTATCTGCGAGGATGTGGGTTCCATCTCCCGCCGACCTGAGTGGGTTAAAGCATCTGGTGTTGCCAGGAGCTGTGGTGTAGGTAGGTCGCAGACACGGCTCGGATGTGGCGTTGCTGTAGCTGCAGTGTAGGCCGGCGGCTACAGCTCCGATTGGACCCCTAGCCTGGGAACTTCCATATGCTGAATGTGCGGCCCTAAAAACAAACAAAAAAGTGGTGGTTTTGAGTGGCCTGCATCATTTTCACCGTGTGACAGAGTCATCGTGCCCTTAGTGAGGCTCCGAAACACACTGGGCACCACGCTTCTTGTCTCTTTTTATTTCTGCTTTTTTTATTTTAACTTTTTAAAAATTTCTGCTTTTTTTGAGGGTGAGAAATATAGCAGAAAGAAAGACGGACATTTTTTAGGACTAATAGTCACTGAGGTGCCTTTACAAGCCCAGGCGTCCCCTCATGCGGTAAGGTTTGCTCGGCGAGTACAGAGCCAGCGAAGGAGGAAACACACCCCGACGAGTAGCATTACAGTGATCACAAACCAGGGCAAGAGAGGCCAAAACAAAACAAAAAACAAAACAAAACCCAAACACCTTTTATCAGGCCAACCAATATGATCACGCGGGTCAAAGGACCCTACACCGAGGGCTGCCATTTACCCCAAATGCAGTTTTTTAGTCAAACCATAAGCAGGCACTTGCTTTGGTGAGTATTTTAATTGTTTTCTCTGCAGAGAACTGTCCCTTTCTCTTTCTCGATAACCTACTGGATAAGTGTGCCCAGGGCAGACATCATAGATGAGATGGCATAACACAAGGACTCCAGCAGAATTTACTTTTAGCTGGCTGAATGTCTGGGACAATTCAAGAATTGCGATTTGTCAACGTGTTATTTTTCTAAACATATATAATCAAAGGGCCATGCTAATTAATGACGAAATCTAAGCTTCTCCACCACCAGCAGTCACTACACTATTTATCTAGTCTCTTTTAGAACAAGAGTCAAATCATACAGAAATCTGCCTGCCTGCATCTGAATCACCTATGAATAAAATAAATCGTCCTTTTAGCCACAAATGGTTATAATTTGCCTTTCCTTAAACCATTTCATCTCCAAAATCAGCAGGCTTCCCGAGCCAGTGTTACTTAAACATCCCTAAAAATAAGTGGCAGCATGGGGAGCTTGTGTGAGGGACAGAGACTGTGTGGACAATCGGCCAAAGGATACCCCATGGGGGCAGCGTGGCTCAAGGCCCGGAGCAAAGCTGTGTATGACGGAGGACTCTAACCAACGGTCACCTTGTTACAGGCTAACACAGGAAAAGGAAACTGAGCTGGCAAAGCCAAGAGGGGGGTCTTAAGAGACACAGTAATTTTTCAAAGCACCAGTCAGTAACTTTTCTAAAGTGGATTCGGACCCAGGCCAGTAAGGAGCACTGTTAACCCTACTGACTTCCACTAGGGGGCAGTGGTGCCTTGGGGCACAGGCACGGGGTATGGGGTGGGGGTTGGGGGAGGCTTTACTGAGGCTGGTCAGGGAGGGGCCGGACTCCCTGATGTGCCACCTCTGGCAGGCATGTCGGGGTTGCTTTGGAGTCCTTGGGACTCACTGCTTACACGTACACAACTTTCATTCCGTTGTCACTCTGATAAGCGACGGATTCTAAAGTCCCCCTCTTAAACACGTGAAGGCCAAGGATGGAATGTTTTTCCCTCTAATGTCATCTGCTGTGTTTAGATTTAACTAACCTCACTCGGTTTTATGAAGTCCTGTTTCCTGCAAAGCTCGGTTTAGTGATGCTAATGATATCTGAACACCACCCCTCGCCCCAGTGCCACATCAGAGGTGACGCGGAGGGAAGGGCAGAGGCCCCATCCACGGCCACTCACCTTTTCCAAATGTCAGAGGACGTTTGGGCCAGAAGAATAAGTCACATACACATTCTAACAGGAGGCACGTCCAACCTGAGAGCTGCCTTCACCCTTTTATGAAACCAGAATTCTTGTTCTTAGTTTTATTTTTTCCTCTGGCCCCTTAATACGAATCCAGAATTATTTTTATGCTTTACAAAAAAATATAAATACTGAATGTCAAGGAATCTTTATGTTAAAAAAAGTCTCCAAATGTAGCAGATTTTCTCAACTCCGAGACCCTTTCAACTGCAAGAAGCACCCATCAATGGCAGTCTGCCATGTCAGATGCAATATGCAGGATGTACTTGTGAGATACGATCTGAAAAACTGAACAATATATTCTGATTCAGAAATGTACACAAATGTATCTCTAAATCAAGGCAACATGTCTCCAAACCAAGGAAATGTAGCTTTATAAACATTTAATTTACTATCTTGAGTATAGACATTTAAAGCATCCAAGCCCATTCTACCACTTTACTTTAAAAGATACATTGTCCGTGCTTAAAAACTTTTGAAAAATACTAATTTTACTTCAGAGACCATATGTCTTCCCTGCATTTTTCATTATGTACAGTAAAGGAACTTAATTATCACCTGGATTCATTGTCCCACTTGAAATTCAGAGATATCAAAGAATTTCAGAGTTAGATGGCATCTTAATAAACCATCTCATCCAACTCCTCACATGATGCCTAAGTGCCCTGGACAGTAGCTCCAGTGTGTCCTCATCTAGTCTCTGTTTGCACATCTCCAGCTGTTGGTACCCACTCTAGCTAATGGGTAGCCCATGTAAAAAATGCTTGTCCATATTCACCTGTAACTTAACCCAGTGATCGTAAACTGTCTCTTATACTGAATTATAGGAAATACAGGTTTTTTTCAAGGGTTCCCACATCTTGGCTGGCTTTCCTCCCATCACACCAATGGGAAATATGGATTATTCTCATGCAAGTGAATTTAACATATTCCTAGAATAATACATAACATTAAATACAAAGTGTTTTTATATTTTTTGCAAATGTATTCTTTATCTGCAAACATGTCTCACTCACGTTTCTCCTCATTACTTGGTTCATATAAAATACTCTACCAGCACGTATCATTCTCAATGTGCCATTTGGCAAGTCTTTTCTATTGATACACAAAGAGAAGAAGTTATAGTAAATAAATCGGCTAATACCTTAATGTTGTTAACATTTACTTTTTATAAACCTGGGAATGACCCAAACAAAAAACTCCTATCTTTTTTTTGAGTATTTTTAAAATATCCAAGACTATTGGCCAGGGTGAAGTTTGTCATGTCCATTATTTCCTATAAAAATTCAAGAGTAAGGGTGAGCCCCTTCCAGGGTTATGTGTGTAGCAGGTATGTGTCTTCTCCCAGGTCCCACTGCTCATGGGTGATGAGGACTGTGTGGCTGGACCTGTTTTGGCTGGTTTCTTGCAGTCCTCTGCTGCCCCCTGCTGGTCACTCGGAGGTCTGACAAAGCCTTTCCTACTCTAAGAGAAAATGAGACATGCAGGCAGGTAGGTAGGTAGGGGACTCTTTCTATTTTCATTCCTTTCTAAAATAAATTCATTTTAGACCCTGGCATCCAGGCAAGTGTCTCACATACTGGGTCTATGTCATACTGGTTGGCCCAACAGAAGGTACTATATTCACAGTTAAATAGGAATTTTCTTCCTCCTCCCTCCCTCCCTTCCTTTTTAGGGCCGGGTCTGCAGCATATGGAAGTTCCAGGGCTGGAGGTCGAATGGAGCTGCAGCTACTAGCCTACACCACAGCCAGGCAACACAGGATCCAAGACGGATCTGTGATCTATTCCTCAGCTTTCAGCAACACCAGATCCTTAATCCACTGAATGAGGCCAGGGATCAAACCTGCATCCTCATGGACACTAGCTGGGTTCTTTAACCCGCTGAGCCACAAAGGGAACTCCAGGGATTTTTTAAAGAGACATGTATAGTTGCAAATTTCCCACAAAATACCTGAGTACGGATATTAAAAAATCATGCGTGTGTCTAAATACATATACCTGCTCACACACGTATATATGTACACAAACAGTAGACACTCCCTTCTCTGTGGCTTTTGGGCGAGTTGATGACTTGGAACTCAAAGCTGAAGCCCCCTGAATACATACTCAGAGATCAAAGTGGAGCCTGCAGTCGAGGAGGAGCTGCAAGGACTCTGAGACATCAGAAGCTATTTGGGATGAGCAGGAATTGTGGGCACTCAGAAGGCTCAAATAATCAGCCACCCACTGCCGAGTGGGAGGGCAGAAGGAGACCCTTGAACTGAGGATGGTGTTACTGAAAACGACTGGAGAAGAAAATTCAGGATGAAAGAGGAGAGGGTCAGGCAGGATGGGGGTTCTCCGAGGGGAGGAGGAAGAGAGAATGGAAATCAACCGTGTTGACAATATGGGTTTTGGCAGCAGAACAGAGCCAGCTGTCTCTCTCCTCCAATTCAAGCCACCACCGTAAAATCCATTTGCAGTGGGAGACGCTGCTACATATCTTGGTGGATGAAGGTTGTTTATTCGTGTGTTGATCATTCATTTTATTTTTGTTTCTTTTCTATGTTTCCTAAGCAATTATCTTTGGAGGCGGGGCCTTGGTCTACTTATGATTGTTTTTACGGTGCTTTAAAACTGAAGCATTTATTCCCACTGATAGTGAGGCAGTCTCTGCTCTAAGTGATCTGGGCAAAGGCAGTGTAGCAGGTCCTACAGAACAGCGGGGATTTAATTTCTCTTTGCTAAGTAGGAAATGAAAACTAAAAATAATGAAACTCTTTGTCTGGTTTATTTCAACCCCTTGCCTGCAGAGCTAAAAGAGCCCGAACAGACAAGATGTTGGAAAGTCAAGTTCTGTAGCCACAGATGTGTCATTAACGTACATCCTAGGGCTAAGTATAGAGCTCAGAACTGGCATCCAAAGGCTGCTAATTCAGTGTGTGGCAGACTGCCATATTGTTGATTTAAACTGATCCTAGAATTTTATAAAGAGAGACAATTTCCAGTACATTTAACCTTTTGGGGGAGAGGGAAGCGACTGCATTTTGATTCCTCTGCCTTTTAACTTCGAACGGTCCTTAATATAAGGCAAGAGGGAGGTCTTTTCTTTACTCTTAGTCTGTTCTAAGAAAGTGGCATGGAAATCACAGCGAATGGGGTGAATTCTTAAGATTAGAAATAATGAGAAGATATTAATAACCGTACATGAAAGACATTGCTTGGAACGAGTACAAATAATTATCTAGACAGAACAATCACTAGCTGAGTCATGCTTGGAGAGAAGATGCGACAATGCAGAAAACACGCGTGGACAGAAATGATCACATTAGTTTTTAAAGGGCTGCACGGTTGCAGTCTTTTAGGTTTTCTGCTTTAAGAAGCCCCTGAGAAGATTAAATGCTTAGATTTCTAGAAACAGCCCACGATGGATGCTACGTCCCCTCTGGCAATGGACAGAAGGAAATTAAAGATAGGCTCCCATGTTTTGGCAGCATCTCTATGGTAGTTAGGAAGCCCCAAAGTTAGGAAGGCAGGATGAACAAGAGGTCTCGGTTTGCAAGTGCAGCGGCCTCGTAAGCAGACGTCCACCTGATTAAATCTTACCATTGTCTACAGAAATTCCAAGCACACTTGATATCTTTCTCACACTGAAAACACAGAAAAAGTCACTTTGTTATTGGCTTTTCCACACCCTCACGCATTTGATTCACGGGCTTAACGGTTGCACAGCTGTTTAAGGATTAACATACATTCGGAGCTGGAGTGTCAGAACGTGGGCGCTTGATCAATTACATGCACAGGCCAGGAGGGTGAGAGGCACCTGCCCCGGATGTTCTCAGGAGCCTCGGGGGGGGTAAGCTGGCTCCCGGCCCCGACTGTGACTCCAAATACTCAAGTACAAATATCACAGACTGTTTGGCTATCCTTCAGGCCACATTTTGTTTTAAAAACAGCAAGCCGAGGGGCTGAGGGCAAAGGGTCTAGCTGCCAGGTCTGGTGCCGTAGTTGACCAGGTCCCACACTTTGTCACTCTCCTCCGAGGAAGGGAACTGCGCCGCGAGCTCTTCATCCTACTGCTCTGAGCTGGAAGAAAAGTCGAGTTGGTGGTGTGGTGTGGTGTGGTGTGGTGTGGCTGGGGCTCTCCCCTCTGAGCTGTCACATGGGATGGCTGGCTGTTACGATGGCATGTCATGGGACTTACTGTGGTTAAAAGTGAGAGAGTTATCCAGGCTGCCCAGCTGCTGCAATCTGGCATGCATCATTCCTGTTCTGTTACGGGAAACAGGCAATGTCTGAGACTTTCGATCATGAACTATGGGTCCCAACCCCTCTTGGTTCCTGCAACATGAGTGAAATGGGATAGAAGCAAAAGTTAGACTTGTTACACTGCGTTAGTGAGGCCAAGACACAGCACGAGGAGACTGGCCACGCACGGACCAAGCACAGCAGGGCCGGTTTGGGGCCACGTGAGCCAGAGACACACACGGGTTGGCAGCGCTTACAGGGTTCACAGCAAAGCACCTGAAGACGGAGGAACAAAAACCAGGCCACAGTGGAGACCTGTTCAGTTTTGGAGAGTCCTTTGGTGATGCTACTTTTTCAAAAGTTGAGCATTAGTCCAGGGTGGTGCTAAAGACCAGCACCTGGACAACTGCCAAAACACCACCAATCTTTTTGGATTATATGTGTTATTAAAGAGCAAAACGTTTTTTTATTAAAACAATGCACTGGAAGACACAGAGAACAAACATGCAACGGGAAGGATGGCATGAGGCGGTTTGACACCTTCATTCTTACCCAGGCAAGAAGGAGAAGAGCCACAGCCCTTGTTAGACTTGTCAGCAGTCAGGTGAAGAAAACGGAAAAGTGGTCTGGGTTAGCAATCAAACAGCTGACTCCCTGCGTGTACCACCACCAGAGCAGGTGAAACAGGAGCCCAGCGCTGGCGTGAGCCCTGTCCCCGCGCCGGAGCCAGCCGGCCCCCTCACTGTGTTACTCTGGGGCAGAGGAGGGCATGCACGGACTGTCACCGGGCAACATGCTGTCGGGGGCTCAAAGGGACACAGTGAGGAGGCACAGTGTTCGCGGGACGGCGCCCCCTCGGAGGGCAGACACTGACAACGCTCAATCATCATTCGGGATCTTTTTCACATGCAGTAGAGACCATGGCCATTTTCTATAAAACAGGACACGTCTTCCCACTGTGCACACTGCAAAGTAACACACCCTCCAGCCCCGCCTTCCCACGTCCGGCTCTTGTGAAGCAGTCCCAGGAAGCGTACTTTTCCAGGCAAGTGTGTACAGGGTGCTCAGCAGGTCAGAAAGTTCTCCTTAAACGCATCAAATGCATTGCCATTGAAAAAAGAAGTCACCTGTTTCACGAAACCCACTTCCAGAACAGTCTGCTGGGGCAGACATCTTCAGCCTCTCACACCCACCACGCTCGGCTCTGAGGCATTTGATTCTATTTGCACAACTTTTCCTAAATGCCACCTTGTGATGAAGGTGACAGTTACTGAGTTACTGCAAGAGGGCGTGAAGCTCCCTCAGCACAGTGTCTGCGACAAGTGTACCGTCTGCCCGTCTTGACGGGCCAAAGTCAGAAGGAAGGAGGGGACGGCATAAGGACACCTTGTACACACTTGCTTTGGGGCCTCAAAACACTCAAATGCAAAAATTACTGTTACGATTTAAAAAATTCAGAGATAAAAGACAAAAAAAAATTCAGAGTTAAGATTAGAAAATGCTAAGCGCCACCGCATTTCAATTAAACATAGGAAATATTAATAGGAAGAACGTGTAAAACAATATCTCTACATTTGCTCTTTAAAGGAAAACATACTTTTATTTAACATAAACACAATCCTGAACATTTCTCAAATATCTCAAGAAAAGAACCATGTGAACATAAAAAGCAGAACCTTGACACTCAAATAGAAAGTTTATTAAAAACCTCTTCCCTATTTCATTGCTATAAGACAGAATTAGAGATAAGAGAAAAACTTCAGTAACAACTAAGTTCTAAAGTTTTTCTTAAAACATAAAATGCATTTACTTCTAATTAAACTTTAAAAACAATAGCAATAGAAAAATAGTATACACAGACCAAGACCCCATGAATACATTTGCACAGAAAACACAACACCAAAGGAAACAAACACACACACACTGAATGGTGACAGGGTGGGAGCAAGGACCCTGGTGACAATGAGATGTGCTCTGAGGAAATACCTGCAGAGGTGGCTTGCCCCCAGCAGGAGAGTCCAGCTCTCATCAAGCTCAGCGCAAAACTGAGAGTCTGGGCTGGGGCAGGGCGGGGAGGGTCCATGATACTCAGCCAAGAGTTCTGGTCGTATATCAACACAGGGCACAGACAGCTCATTTAGAAACAGAGGGGGAAAGGCTCAATTTTAGAGACTTTTTTGGGGGAAGTCCAAATACATCCGAGATGGACTGAAAACATTCTTTTCTTAAGAACGATGGAAAGTAGTTGATGAGAAATGAGCCCCTTCGTAGCTGGGAAGCAGGATGGTCAAAAAGGATCTTCGGAAGCGAAATGGGGGAGGAATCACTGAGGAAGGAAAAAGAAAAAGAAAGAGGGAGAGGACACAGCCAGAGGAATGGGAGGGGAGAAAGAGCAGACAGAAGGACCGGAGCACGAGGGAGAATTTGGAAGGAAGTGCAGAAGTGCAGCAACAGGTCACGGAGGAAAATCTTTCCAAGAGATGCGCCTGAGATGGAACGAGACAGCAGGAACGTAGGAACGCAGGCAAGATGCCACCAGGCTTCCTGGCAGCAGTCCAAAGACCTGCCAGCTGTCTTCATGGCTGTTTATGAGGATTCCAACCGCCAATCACCACAGACAACAATTCCCACACTTTCAGATCAAGCAAGACAGAGAAGGGCACGAGACCTCAAACTCAAACCCCCACGGTACCTGGCGATGTAGCGCTTCCCCATGTACTGGAACTGGTGCAGGCAGACTCTGCGGACGGGAGGGAAGACTGTCAGGGGGGCGTGGAGATTAAAACACCTTCTGACGCCTGGCTCTCCTGAAGCCCATCAGTTCAGTAACAGTAACACATTCAGTAAGCTCTTACATCTACGGCTAGCCCCTCACGCCTGCTTTTCAGAAGTCCTCTAGAAGGTCCCTCTAAACCCAGAGAAACAGATCAAACGCAGGGGAGGCCCCAGACTGTGCTGCCATTAGTAGCACGGGGGATGGTCTGAGCGACACAGAAGAGAGGCCCAAGGTGGACAGGGTGGGCCGTCAGCTTAGGGCTTGGACGTTCACTCTACGTTTGCCCTCGAAGTCACAGGGAAACCACATGCCCTGTTCTCAGCTGCTTCTTCCTTCTCCACAAGGAGCTTTCCCTCTTTCTCTTTTATTTTTTTAGGGCACCACCTGGGGCATATGGAAGTTCCCAGGCTAGGGGTCAAATTGGAGCTGTTGCTGCCAGCTTGCACCACAGCTCACGGCAATGCCAGATCCTTAACCCACTGAGCAAGGCCAGGGATCGAACCTGTGCCATGGATACTGGTCGGGTTCATTACTACTGAGCCACAACAGGAACTCAGAGCTTTCTCTTTTGATTTAAGTAAATGGACTGGTCCCTTACAGACATCAAATAGGTAGTTTCTAAACTTTATTTTACTATATCCATGACACTGATTTTTAAAAAATCACATATTAATAAGTTAAAATAATGTCTAGTAAGTTCTTCTGGGGCTAAATCTCATCTCACACATGACAACTCCCACTGTTCACACATCAGAGGAAGAAGCCAGGAGACAGTGAACCTGGACCACGACTCCAACACACACAAAGCTCTGAAAGCCATAGCTTTCCACCCAAATTTGTACAAATACATTTGGTAGAAAACTGTGCCCTCAACTAACAGACATAAAACTACTGAGTCATGATTTAACCAATTACTGTGAACAATCATAGGACCGCAGAGATCATTTCTTACTGAAGAAACAGTAACGTGTTTGAATGTGGGGTGCTGCTTGAGACCATGTTGGGGTGTTACAGAATATACTCTCTAGGTAAACATCTTAAAAATCCAAAAAAAAAAATTTCTGGGAGTTCCCGTCGTGGCGCAGTGGTTGACGAATCCGACTAGGAACCATGAGGTGGCAGGTTTGGTCCCTGCCCTCGCTCAGTGGGTTAACGATCCGGCGTTGCCGTGAGCTGTGGTGTAGGTTGCAGACGCGGCTCGGATCCCGCGTTGCTGTGGCTCTGGCGTAGGCTGGTGGCTACAACTCCGATTCGACCCCTAGCCTGGGAACCTCCATATGCCGAGGGAGCGGCCCTAGAAATGGCAAAAAGACCAAAAAAAAAATTTCTGGATTTGGAAAATCACCCGCCCCATCACTTTTGGACAAGGGGTTATAGATTCCATGTTTTTTAAAAGTAAAAAGCTTAAATGAAAACAGAAACCAAAGAGATAAAATAATATAGACCATATTTAAGATTTCTTTTTTTACTTATTATATATTTTTATTTTTAAAAATGTGTTTTTTGCTTTTATGGCTACGCCTGTGGCATATGTAAGTTCCCGGGCTAGGGGTCAAATTGGAGCTGCAGCTGCCAGGCTACACCACAGCCACAGCAATACCGGATCCAAGCTGCATCTGCGAGCTATGCTGCAGCTCATAGCAACACCGGATCCTTAACCCACTGAGCAAGGCCAGGGATCGAAAGGCATCCTCACAGAGAAAACTTCAGGGCCTTGACCTGCTGAGCCACATGGGGAACTCCCTATATTTTTACATTAAGAAATTTTTCTGTCTCAGTTTCTGCATCTGCTTGAGTTAAGTTAGATTCAACTTAGATATGCAGCATCCACACAATTCAGCTACTAAATTTTGTGTTATTTTATTAAAATCGCTTATACACCTAAGTAGTAATCTCTCCTCTATAACAGTCCCATTTCTAGTAATGTAAGGCTGGCCATGAGCCCCTGAGAGTGGGTGCTGGGGTCAGGGCCAAGAGAAAGAGCTATAGGAGTAAGCACAGGGGTGAAACACTGCATTTCTGGTTCAGCTGCATAGCATTCTTCACGCCTCTGAATTAGCCAGGAAAATCAAGGGTCAACGAGCAAAGACAAAACTACTCACTCTGATATTGTAAAAAAATCCATCAGCTCAGATGTTGAGGCCTTGTTCCAATACGTAAACAAAGCATCTAGAAAGTAAACATTTATTTGGTCAGGATCACGATGTGTCTTTTGTACAAGATGAGAAGGGACCTCGACGTGTAGGCCTCCAAACCCTCTCCCGCCTCCTTGCATAGTTGCCCAAAGGACAAACCGCAGGGACCTGTCTGTACTGGATAATGCACCCAACAGGCTTTGTCAATGGAAAGGAAGCCCTTGGACTTCAATTTTATCAGACCTACATGGTGTATATTTAACATGTATATATACTGTGCTCCTAAATGGACTAGAAAACCCAAAGCATACAAGTGGGTATAGAGTCTAAAGTTATGCTCCCTCTTCACCCACTACTGAATCCCTCCCCAGGAGAGAATCTGTTGAAAATTCTTACATGGATATAAGGACCCCCTTCCCAACACACACACACACACACACACACACAGAGAGAGAGAGAGAGAGAGAAGCATGCATCCCACACACACTGTTCTGCCCTCTTAGGTGTGTGTTTGTTTTTGGCAGTGGTAAACAGCGGCTTGATGTGGGACCTCCGTTCCTAGGTAAGGAACTGAACCTAGGCCATAGGGACGAAAGCATCAAGTCCTCACCACTGGGCCACCAGGGAACTCCCTGCTCTTTGAGTTTTAATTCAGCGATATACTTTGGCTCTATCTCAGGCTTTTCCAGGCTGCAAAACATTCCTCTCTCTGGAGGAACTGTAACCAGGTTAACAAGTTCCCCTCCTAACAGAGAGTTCCCTGTCCTTCCCCCTAACCCGTTGCTATTATAAACCATGCTTTGGTGACTTTTACATGGGTCTTTGCACATTCATCCAACATCTGTAGGACAAATTGTTCTAAGTGCACTAGCTTTGTTAATGGTATGGACATTAAAAATTGGACAGATATTGCCAAACAGGCTTTCAAACAAGCAGCGTAGGAGAGTTCCTACTTCCTAGCATGACAGTACCGTAAGCCCGTGACTAAGAACCAACTGGGCACATTTTCAGTTAAGGTAAATCCTACAAATTCATTTACAGGAAGCGTCTCTGTGCATGACCCTGAACTGCTCAGCGTTGCACAAAGGGTGTTATCATTTGATAGTTAAACATTTTTGCATTCTTATATTTTATACCAGAGTTAAGAAATGTGTTAAAAGATTTTTCTCAAGGAAAAAGCTACTGAGTCTTTGGGGCCTGAGATGAGTGAGAAGGTGGCTGCAGAGGGGCTGGTGGCTCACGGACTTTTATTCTACGCTTCTCAAGGGCAGTGACAGGCAGGAGAAGCTGTGGGATACACGCCAAGTATCTTTAGGCACCAGGCACTGTGATTTCACACATACACTGTCATCGAGTCCTCGCCATGGTCTGAGGCGGAGCTCAGTTACAGCTGAACTGACGATGGTTCAGAGAAGCGAGGTAACTCTCCTGGTTCCTAGAGAAGGCTGGTGGAATAGGGATTTAAATCCAGCGCACCTGATTCTGAAAGCCACGTCTGGCCTCTTAACCAGGGGGTGGGGCAGGGAGCTTCCATCTCTTGGAGGGTTTGAATTTAGAATCCAGAGGGATAGACTGTGGCTACTTGAGGCTGGTCATGCTGGTGTGGTGGGAAGCCAGGAGTCCCTGGATGCTGAGGGCCAATGTGCAGAAACCTGGGCCACCCCAGCACGTGGCAGACAGACCTGCCAGCCGGTGGCAGCATCACAGCCTTTCCATGCTCTGTGCTCTGGCTGCTGGGTGGGGAGGGGGTTAACTGCCATGAAGAGCAGAGGAGTCACAAGAAGATGCAGACAGCAAGGGGTCCTGCGTGTAGCTGCTCTCGGAGTGTGGGATAAAGGAAAGAGGAGCTACAGAGTTAATTCCGCAACTGACCTTGGTTGTCTGCTGCGGGGAGCCGAGAAAATGCAGGGACTCGAGGAAGGGACCTTGCCTGATGGCAAAAAAAAACCCGAAGGCAGGTTCCTAACCAAGGAAGGGAGCTCACCTGAACGGTACAAGCCGGAGGTGGGTTTCTGGTCAGGATAAAAGCCTGCCTGTAGGGTACAAAACCGAGGGCAGGCTGAAGCCTGCCTGTATGGTGAAAAACCGAGGGCAGGCCTCAGATTACACGGCTCTCTTGTTGATGTTGATGGGGAAGAATTGGGGCTTTCCCGAGAAAACAATTTCCATGTTTGCACCGGAGAACATGGACTGTTTCCCAGGTGACCTAGTCTTTCCTGTTGTTTTACTTGTTATTCAGTTTTTCCTCAGTCTTTCCTGTTATCTGCTTATTATTCTTATTTTCCATTCTTATTCTCCTGTGGTGATGTGTGATTTAACAAAATTACAACAACAATATAAAAATTTCATCCTGATGGACTTTCCCCTATTCAAATCCAATTTAATTAAAAACATAGTGTTCACTTACTAACTGGTTATACTGTACGCTTTAGACGTTGGAATGTACTACAGATTTAGATAAAGCTAGACTTATATTATTCCTGGTCAAAGAAACCTAGCTATGAGAGTCGTCCTTGATTTTAGAAACTTTTAAGCGACAGCTAACGGAAGTTGGTTTTCTCATACTGTCCTCCCACCATGACGCTCTGAAGCTAAGCACTAATCTAAAAACAAGACTTGGAAATGCCAGATCCTTATGTCTGTAGCCTTTTAGGAAACATAATCTGGGAGTTAATTTTTAGAACTTGACCTTCGGGTGTACTTTTAGCATGGTGGTGTAACTGAAAACTGTCTTATAAAACAATCATCTATGCCAATAAAATTTGAGCAGTCCAGTGCCCTGAAAGAAGGGACAAAGGGACTGTCTCCGTGTGCAATTGCTGACACCGTCCCTCCCTAACGGGGTGTGCACTCCCTGGCCTCTGGAGCTGGACTCCGGCCGTCTGTCTGGTAAATTACACTAAGGGCAATTTCTCCCCTACCCCAGAGCATACACAAAAATCAACGTGTGGTAGATAGTAGGATTGAAATGTGAAAATTTAAATAATATAGCTTTTAAAGAAAATATTGGGAAATACCTTCACGAGCCTGGGGGTAGGTCAAGATTTCTTAGATGGGACACACACAAAAAGTCTAATTATAAAGAGAAAAAATTATAACTTGACAGTAGCTTAAAAAAAAAAAAGGACATTCTAAAACCGTTTTGAGGAAGTCGTTTCATTTTTAAAATATGTGCCTGGCTTTCCAAAGGGCTGCTATAAAAGGTAATGTTCACTTCGGCGTAAAATTTCTAGTATATTTGTTTTTTTGTTTTATTGGCTATGCCCATGGCATGTGGAAGTTTCCAGGCCAGGGACTGAACTCAAGCCTCAGCAGCGACTCAGGCTGCTGCAGTGACAACACCTAATCCTTAACCTGCTGAGCCACAAGGGAACTCCTAGTTTACTTGTTTTTAAAAAAGTTATGTTCTAGTTATTGATCATATTTAATAACTGAAATGTAAAACATTTTAAAGAAAACTTTCAACAAAGGAAAAGCAGGATTATAACACTGGCTAAAAGAGGTTAAAATTTAGAACTTTTGACAATGGGACGAATTTCAACTTTACAACTGAAATGTTAGAATAAGAGCTTGGTATTTTTGTATTTGGTCATCATTCACATACACACAAAATCTTGTCCTTTTTCAAAAAATGGCTATTTTAAAGTCACATATTGACAGAGGAATTCAATATCCCAGTCTAGAAGCATTTAAGGGCAAGTATGAACCTCCATAGGTTCAGCTATCGGTCAGTCTCCTGGTGCTGCTCAAGTGCAAGTTGGAGAGAAAAGACAGGCTCTCTATAGGCAGAAGCACCTTCCTCTGGATGCTCGACACCAGCAACCACTGCCACCAGACAAGGGGTCCTGAGGTCTCGGAAAACAGCATTTTACTGTCAAAAGAGTTTATCTTCTCTCGTTATCCGAATGAAGCTCCCAATACACTTTCTAAGTTGTTAGAGGGGAAACAAGAAGACTTTGGACCAAGGCAAGAACTGTGACATTGGACCGTGGCACAGTTTCGTGCGACTGGTTACGTCACACGATCAGAGTCGACACTGTCTCTGCCATGGATGTCAACAAGCTTTACAGAGTACTGATAATGCAGTCATGGCTGTGGTCATTTCTGTTTTAAAATGTGGTTGTCAAACTCTTAATTGGAAACTTAATCTACCAGGATACCACTTTTTCCAAGAGAAAACTAAAGACCCTTGGCTTTGAGATAATCCAGGAATGTCACACACACTAAATGGAAGAGATGCTCAAGTCTCCAACACTGCATTCTCCACCTCAAGACTGGCTAATAACATTATGCAAGATGCCAGTAAATTTGTTCGGACAAATGAAATTGAAAAAAAAAAAAAAAAAAAAAAAGCCATTTCATTTATCTGCTTCTATCTCCTGTAGTGAAGATGTAGGCCTGAATTTAATATAAATTTTTAAAACAGGCCATTCACATTTTAGAACTCATTTTCTAGAATATGATGATTAATAAAAATAAATCTCCAAATTAAGACTTTTATGTTTAGTAAATTAACAGGTATTTCAAACAAGAGTGTATTTAAATCCTTAAATCCTTGCAACCAACTACAATTTTTTTGGTGGGGGGAGCCTATGCCTGCAGTATGCAAAAGTTCCCAGGCCAGGGATCAAACCTAAGCCACAGCAGTGACAATGCCAGATCCTTTGCTGCTAGGCCTCTAACCAATTACAATTAAAAACAAACAAACCAAAAAACCATATATTGAAACAAGGAAAGTAAAATAGACATTTTCGTTTTTTACCTACCATCAGACATGCTTTTTAAGATGTAGAGGAAACACATTAGCAGGTTCTTAATCTCAGACTGGTCGAGTTTGTCACAGCGAACGACGGAATTTCCCAAAGTGCCACCCTGTTGGTGCTAAAGAAAGAAACACAGGTGATTTTTCTCCTTTATTACACGTTCACTTTTCTCCTTGGAAGAGAAAGAGTCTTGGAACTGAGTCAAATCATACAAACTGGAAGGATAAATGATGTGTCAACTAACTATAAGCACACCATCACCGGGACACACACAAGCGCTACTCCATGGCAGCTCTGTCTTGTCTCCTCTGCACACGGTCAGAAACAAGACAGAAGGCACAGACCTTTCAAACTCAATCACCACAGTCGTGGTTACTGGCTTAGTTCTGAAATGCCAAGTTAAACTTCATGCAAGAAAGGTTGTGTGCTAAGATCAAACAGAGAAATGCGGATTCGGAAGACACTGCCAAACCAAGCACAATCTCAGGAAAATGTCAGAGGCTGAAACAGCACATTAAGTCCATGGTGATGCTGGGGACCAGCCACTAAAGCCTGGAGCTGAGTCACTGTCATTCCGTCACATCCTGGGGCATCCTTGGAAAAAAAACCACGGGCAGGTGCCTGATAGGGACAAACAGGGACATCTCAGCACAGCATAGCCAAAGCCCCTAAACTGATGAGGTCATTCCCTCATCAGCTTAGCTCAACACCGCAAACCTGAGAAAGCTCAGGGCGCCGAAGGAGGGCAGTTGTGCCACTAGACAGCAGGTTCACACTTCAAAGCGTTCACGTAAAAAAAAAAAAAAAGATCAAGAATCTCATCTCATTTAAAAAACACCAATTCAAAAATCTTCAAAGTTTTACTTCCGATTGAAATTAGGGAAAAACATTTTTTTGCCAAATACCAAAGCAGAAAGATGAATGAAAAAATACCTTTCATTCAAGGTATTGGTGGGCAGTTGAAAACTACAATGAACAGATTCACTTAATAACATGCACGAGTATTTTTCTCATAGGAAGAAGAAATACAGGTGCCGTCAGTGGCAGAGCTGTCCGGCGGATGCACCCTCACGCCCACCCACTTGGTCAGGGCTGCGGGGAGGGCTCGGGACCCCTGGCAGCAGGAGGGGCGGTGGGGCTGGAGCAGCCTCCTCCGGCAGGGGAGGAAGCAACAGGAGCGAGAAGTCCATGGTGACCCGGTGTCGCCTGGCTGCCTGGCAGCTCTCCTCCTCCTCCTCTGCAGCACTGCGCAGGACGCAAGCCGAGTGCCTTCTGGGAAGCTTCTCCCTCTACGCACGATGGAACGTCAAGGTCAAGGGGAAAGAGGGACATGTCATGACACACGCCTGCGCGGAGATGCCCACACGTCTACCGAGCCACAGGTAAAGGATCATCAGGGCAAGGCCAGCCACGCACCCCACAGGCTTGACTGCAGAGGGAGGCCGCTGATTCGTACAGTGTGCTTGCCTATAACTTGAAATGACGCAGGAAAACAGCGGCCAAGGGGAGACCAACCCATCACGGTGCCAGGTTTAAACCCAAGCTTTAAACACACAACTTCCAAGAGTCTTAGTTACGTCAAGAAAAAGAGTTAAATATGAGCAGGATGTGCTGTGCTGAGGGCACAGTGTAAGGAGTGATTTCGATGGAGCCTTATCCCTGAATCACCCTCTACGACCAGCCAATCTCTTCTGGAATCAGCTGTGGATTCAACGCCCATTTGCGTGGATTACTGGGTGTTCTCTGACACACAGACGGTAAAATTCTTTTTTTGTTGGTTTTTTGCTTTTTTTTTTAGGGCTGCACCCGCGGCACATGGAGGTTCCCAGGCTAGGGGGTCTCATTGGGGCTACAGCCTGCCTGCCTACACCATAGCCACAGCAAGGCCAGATCCGAGCCACATCTGTGACCCACACCACAGCTCACGGAAACACGAGATCCTTAACCCACTGAGTGAGGCCAGGGATCGAACCTGCAACCTCATGGTTCCTAGTTGGATCTGTTTCTGCTGAGCCGTGGTGAGAACTCCCCCCCCCTTTCTTTTTGCTCGACTGAGATTCTAAACCAGTGGCCTTCTGACTTCCCTACCTGTCCAAAGTGCCAGAACCATTCACCCAGTGCTCCGCTGTCAACACGGCCCTGATGAAATCTCAGAAACAGGAATCAGGGTTTCAGGGAATGGGCCCCATCCGTAGGTAATATTTTGATCATCTACCCCAGGTTAACTGAGTCATTTAAGACAAAAAGTCACACTTAATGGACACTAGAACACGAAGTATGCTTACTTTGGGCTCAGTTACTTAAAAAACACTTAAGTCACATGGAAAGAAATTACCTTATCCAGGGAATTGCTCTTCTCACTGTTCCTTTCTGGAAGGCTGTTCCCGGAATCTGTGCTTATGAGGGATCCCCTTGAATCAGCATTTCTCACGCTGTTGATGTTTGGAGTTGAGTTTGTATATGGAGAAGCTGAACAGAAATCAAGCCAAGACCAAAGATTTGGTGAGACAGAAGAAAATCAAGAGCGTACTGAAATTCAAGGGAAACTGCTTTTACGGCACCCATTTTTTCTGTGAGGAAGCTGGCTCAAGACTTGCACTCAAATACCTCTCCTTTAAAGAACCAGGACATGCAGGGTAAGATAAAAATTAATTTAGTCTGAAATGTTCAGACAACTATCAACTCCCTTATGAGAAACCACCTTTGCTCAGACTGAAAGAGAAAACGCAGTTTCAGATTGGGACAGAATAAAGACTGCAAAAAATTAAAAAGATAAATACACCTACAACTATCAAATTAAAAAAAAAAAACATTGAATCATGCAATAAATCTGCAGGTATGCTGAGGTGGCCTCGAAACTCATAAGGGTGTCCTGGGACATTTTGAAATTTCAAGGAAAACACAATAATACTTGACATTTGCTGGAAAGTGTAATTTCAACCTTAGATTGTAGTGCATTCCTTTCCATGATGTCATATCTGTGAGAAGCGGGCTATTTAGTGGTTGCTAAGATTAAAAGTAAGTACTGGACGAAAATCAACGTGGAACAGGAAATGAGAATGTCAGTGGGCAATCTGCTTCCAAATCTGAGAAGCTGTGCAGTGCCCAACAAGCACATACATCCATTAATAAGAATTACGGTTTTTAAAAACAAAGCAAAAATTCTTTTCTTTAAATTTATGTACATATTTGTCAAATGTCTACTGAGCTGTTAGGTTATAAGTACATATTAGGTTATTTGGCCCTACGTTTCTAATAAACTGAACTATCAGGTGTTTCTTTTGGCCTGGAGACTCCATGAAAATCTACTGTGATAACAAGGGTGCCGTGAACCAAGAATATTTGGGAATTTCTGCAGTAAACAGGAGCAGAAAGGAAATCTAACTTGGAAATAAAATTTGTGATGTCTGTAGAAAAAAAAAAATAACGACATTTTAATGCATAAGTCAGCCCCTATCTTGATACTCTGGAATTTTAAAAAAGTAATGGGTTGACTTCCTGCTTGGATAAGATTTAAATAAAACACATAATTAAAAACGACTCTCAGACTTGTACATTCTGGGTGGAACCAAAAGGCCTGACCTCAGCCGAGAGGCCTGGCTGGCTGTGCAGACTGCACGAGAGGACTTTCGGCCTCGTGCTGCAGGAAGCTGCGAGCTCAGCCTCGCCTCCCATACTCAGGCTGCCTTCATGTGAGATGCTTTACCTGGCACCTCGGAACAGCAGGCCCATTTCAGGTTTCAACCTGCACATCAGCTGCCAAGGACTGAGACACCTGTAAGTTAATCCCACCCTTCCCTAACACTCATGCTTCTCCACCACCATCTCTGAAACCAATGCCGTGTATTAAGTGTGTCAAGAAAAGAAGAGCCAAGAGGATGTGAAATGGAAGTAAAGGCAGGAACCTGAAGATCACGGGCCACTGGCTGCACTTCTCCAGAACAGGAACTGCATGACTGATTGTCACAAGGAGCAGGTGAAAATGACAAAAAAGCTACAAGCCTTTTTTTTATAGTCAGAGAGAAAAGACACGTGCACTGTGACCAAGTTATAACTGCCATCCTCCTAATATAACCAGACTTCATATTTAATGTAGAACACAGCTCAGGAGAAGGCGTTCTCAGTAAAGTACAATTAGACCCGAAATTCTCAGCGTTTCAGGCTCAGTTCCAAAACGAGAGTCCTAATCTAAGGCAAACAGATGGAAATGCAATAAATCAAAAGCAACAAGCTTAGCAGAACTAAGTTCCTGTTTTTGTGTATGTGTGTTTTTATTTAATGTCCCAGCCTAGTGCATAACTTTTAAAAGTCTTAAATAACATGTAAGTAAAATGAAAAGAAGTTTAACTCTCCCTGTTTTATACAGACAGCAAAATGCAATATACTGAGTAGGGAGAAAAAAGAACCCTGAGCCTAAGAAAGCATGCCTTTAAAATGAATGTAATCTCCCAGGAGCTCTTTGTCCAGGTGATGAAACAGTTTTAGAAATTTTAATGCACCATATTCCAAAGACATTAAAAAACAAAAAACAAAAAACAAAAAACAACATCTGCTCGGGGTGCACTCACTGTGAGTGTGGAAACAGAATTTCCTCAAGAGATGTGAGGAGAAAATCTGCTCTTGAAGGATAAGCGCTAGGACTAAAACTAACTGGCAACTCCTTGACGAAGAAAAGAAGAACTGCTAAAGCTACCAGAAAAAAACCAGTAAACCCGTTCAAAGGTGGGGGCCTCCCTGGAAGGCACTCCTAAGAGGAAACAAAGACGAAAGTCTTTAAAGATGGAGGGGAACAAAGATAAGCTGGAGTATAAATAAGTCTCTGGTGGTGAATTCCCACGAAAAGCGGATCCAGACCTTGAAATTTGAAAAAGGATGAAAAGGGAAGAAATCAGTCTCAAGTACTTTTCGCAGCTTCACCAAGAAGACAGAGCAATCGAGGGTCACGTGCCTTTTGAGTTGTGCTAAAGACACTCGATGGCTCATCTCTATATTTTCAAGACATCCGAACCCTACTAAGGTAACTGTGGAAATGGAAAATCAAGTTTGAGTCAAAACAGCAGCTCATTCTACTTTCCCCATTTCTGCCAAGTCTCAATCCTACAGAATACTAGTCAGAGAGGACAGAGAGTTACTATCTAGGCTCTGGGACTCATCCAAGTGGCTACTGACAGCACCTCACAAGGCATAAATAATGCTAAGGAATTGTGCTGGGCAGGATGGCAGTCAAACGAGGAGTGTCCACCTTGCCAGGCCCTGGACCCATCAAACTAGCTCTTCATCTCTCACCACGACTCTGTTTTTGAGATGTGGATGCAGGGTGAAGAGAAGAGACACCCTGCCCGTGGCAACTGCAAATGGTGGAGTCTGGATCCAAAGCCACGTCTGTGTGACTTTAAAGCCAGTGCTGTGAGCCACTGCGGACAAAGCCTCTGAAGGAACCCCTTCCCCACTCCCACTCCCGGAGCAGCAGCTGGGCGTGTGGACAGAGCAGGGCAAAGAAGACAGAGGAAGGGCCCCACAAGAAAGGCAACGGAATTAACTCATTTAGTCTTTATGGTGTGAAAGGAGGTTGGGTATAACTACGACAAATACACATAAACACAGGTAAGATTAAGGACTGGCATCAGTGCTACAGGATAAATCTGAGCCTTGGTGTGGGGGTTCCAATTTTAGAGTCTGGCTGGTTTCATCACCTACATGAAATATCACGTGGGCAACATGAACGACACGAAAGCTAAGAGCTTACACTCAGAATGAACAACACTGCCCCGCAAATTATTCAGAAAAAAGAGTTGCCCTTTATTCTGCCCTATGGGTCACTTCCATTATTGGGTGGTCCAAGACCAGCCATAGCAGGAGGCTTCATTTATTCTAACTGTGGTATAACACAGAGGGGAAATAAAGACAGCATAAGCCTGTGAGTTTCTGTGATAATTCTGTGAAGATATACATATATTTTTGTACCACTGTCTTTAAGAAGGAGCTGACACATGGGCTCAATTAGTCAGAATATTAATAAATACATTTCTCTGGCATTTTCTTACAGAAAAACTACTCAGTTTGAATCTTGATTTATGCCATCTGTTTTCCTCCCCATGGGGGCTGCTCTAACATTATTTCAGGTAGAAAAAATATTCTAGGAAGAAGATTTTATAGAAAACTGATTTCAGGATTGCATTCTAGCCATAAATCTCTATCTCCTTCAGGAATTACTCTGTCACATTTCATCTAAATGATTCACCCTACAAATTAATCCTACCCTCCACACAGAAACCTGCAAAGATTTTCTTTTCTTAACAGCATAAACAGTGCAATTTGAAGATTTAAAATGAAAAATTAATCAGCATGAAACAAAGAGCAAATAATACAAATATGCGATTAAGTGTACTCTATTTGGAATTTCTGAGAATTTGGGGATCTTTCCTTTCAGTGTAGAGTTGAGGGGTTTCAGAGCTGAGGAGCCAAATCAGGAAAAGAATATGTGATCAGAAGCTCAAGACTTCAGAGTTCTCATTTGAAAGCTAACAAATGATTGGATTAAAAGACACTTTCCTGAAACTAATACAACAGTTAGAAATAAACCATACTCCAATAAAATTAAGTTAAAAATAAATAAATTAGAGCTCCTGCTGTGGCACAAGGGGACTGGCAGTGTCTTGGGAGCTCTGAGACTCAGGTTCAATCCCTAGCCAGGCACAGTGGATTAAGGATCTGCGTCTTACTTCGCGGCTGTGACTCAGATCTGATCCCTGGCCTGGGAGCTCCATATGCCGTGGGGCGGCCAAATAAATACATAAATAAATTGATGTTTTAGGGCAAAAAAACAAAACAAAACAAAAACATTTTCTGAATGAGAGGGAAGGTCAGAGGCTGAGTATTACCAATGCCAGAGATGGCGCCAAAGAGGTCCTTGTGCAGGCTGGCGTCCAGCGTGGCCCCAGATTTCTGTGGTGTCACTAACGGGTTCACAGCTGGCAAAGCAAGGGATTCCTCCTTCACAGTCTGTCAAATGAGAAGAGAGTAGAAATAACTGAAGATGATTTTAAAAGATTCATCACCTGTTCTTGCAAGTGCGAGGGAACAGGACAGAACAGCCTGACATGTGACATGCCTGGGCCAGAGGGGCAGCTGCAGGGGAGTGGGCAGGGGAGGCAGTGGACCAGAGAAGGAGCAGGAGGAGGGGGCACAGAGCACTTCAGCTCTGGGGGCCGAGGAACTTGGCCATGAAATCCTATCTTTCCCCAGAGGGTCCAGCACCTTCCCCTTGCTGGAACCATGAGCCCAACACTTCTTCAGATTATTTCAGTAGGTTTTTTCCTTTGGGAAAAGCCTCAGGTGCTCTTTCTAAATGGAATATTGGTTTTCCTCTCCCATCAGACATCCTTCCAAATGGGCAGCAGTGACCCAACAACAGCAGCAACAAAAAGCTCTGCCAGCTTGGAGCTTCCTGCGAACTCTCGATCACTGGAGAAGTTGTGTTCATTCTGAAGTTATGTCAAAAGAGGCCAAAGCCAAAGCTGGTGTTCATTTTTCTCAGGATTGAGGCCCTACAGAGAGGTAGCATTACAACCTGAATCACTTACTCTGATTGGAAAAGCAGACAGATTTAGAGAATACACGTGTGAGATGCAATGTGGTCGAGGGTGAGATGAGTCTGGGGTGTTCCATTTAAGGACAGTGAGCATTCTCTCGCTATGCAACTACACATGTTCTACAAAGGTGGTTCATCTCAATGCACCAGAGGTGGGGAAATGTATTAAAAACAGGACAAAGCACCACCGTTGGGAGAAAGAGGGACAGAAATGCATTCAAAGAAACTCCCCAGCTGTCCACGATAGTGACAAAGTGGCAAGACGGACACCTGAGCCAGTTCATGGGTCCAGAATAAACAGGAAAAGGACACTGCTGAACTGCGAGCACCTGCTCAAATTAATGGCAGACAGTCTCCAACCGAAATATTTTGAGATCACTTCTGGCATCATCTTTCAGTCAAGTTAATATTCTATGTATCTTTAAATGACCGAATGAAGCTAAAATAAATTACAGTGGTCAGTTTTGGGAAGTGGGGTCACTCCCCTTAGCCTCTCTGACACCCAGTCTGACTTCCTTTTTTATTTTACAGACACAGAGAAACTATACCCAAACTTTATCCAAGACTGTGTAGTTAACATCAGAACTGGGGCCAGCACTGAGCTCTCACAGCACAAAGGTTAGAACTGCGCCTTTTTTTTTTAAAATAAATTCCTTCCTCTATAATGGTTTTGCTGGATACACAAAGATCCTGACATTCCTGATAAGATATTGAAAATCATGTGTGTTTTTTTTTTCATGATTTTTAACAAAAGTTGAAGGTTTACTGACTGACCCTATCTTAGCCAGAAATGCAATTTACCAAGAGTACTATAAATTATCATGGTTTTAGGGGCCAAAAAAAGGAGAGGTATATAGTTGAATAATGTCCCCTCAAATTCACATCCACCCAGAGCCTCAGAACGTGACCTTTTTTGGAAACAGGGTCCTTGCAGACATAATTAAGATGTCAGATAAGATGAGGTCACCCTGGACTAGGGTGGCCCTAATCCAAGCACTGATGTCCTTTTAAGGACAGGACAGGACAGTGAACACGCAGACCTACACCAAGGAGAATGCCACGTGCAGACAGAGGCAGCAGGAGGAGCGGTGCAGCTACAGGCCAAAGCAGGCAGGGGTTTCGCGCAGCCCCCAGCAGCCAGTGGGGAGGCCAAACCCCCATCTTCGCCCAGGGAAGCAACCCGGCTGCCACCTTGGTTCTGGATTTCTGGCCCTCTGACTCTGGGAGGATGCATGTCTGTCATTTTTTTCCCCACTAGGTGGCATCTTGATAGGGCCACCATGGGAACCAAACCAGCCTGTGTGCCCTGAACGCACGCACGTACACTGCCAGGGTTCACGGGGAAAGGAGACACGTCCCTCACGTTGATCCGCTGGACGTTCTCGATCAGCAGACCAAACAGGGGCAGGTAGAGGGTGGCTATCCGTGCTTGATGGCTCTGAAACAAAGCACACGGGTGAGTTCATCCTGGACTCTGGGAGGCTAAGGATGGACTAGGCCGGCACTGGCCAGTGCCTGTGCTCAGATCCTTCCTCTAGAGACTGCGATTCGATTTCACTGCATAAACAGAGACGTCCTGGGGCTGTTACCACCAGTTTTCTAATGGATTATTTTCTTGCTATTACTCAAAAAAGAAGAGGCATTTATCAATCTGCATTTCCTCCCATTGGGGACCACTCACCCTGGAGGCATATCTGTCATCAAAAGAATGCTTTATCAGTAGGTTCTTGAGCACGCTGATGGCTATCAGCCGGACCTCCCTGAACTCCTGGAGGGCAGTGCCCACCTCCCTCAGGAGCAGCCCCACCAAGAAGTGGTTCCTGCAGAATTCATCCGTTAAGGCGTAGTCAAGCTGGAGATCTGAGATGAGGACAGAGATCACGTCAGTTAAAAAGGACATAACGCTCTTCCAATGAAGTCAAAACCCAGCCTACCCTTCGCCTTCAGCCTCCTCTGTGTAACAGGTGGTTACACTTGGCTTCCAAGGGGAAAGAACGGAAACCCTAAAATACTGCTCTGCTTCTTGACACACTGAACTCCTAAACGAAAAAATTTCAATCAAATAAGTGTAGTGGATTCTGACTTTATAGAAGATGCTACATCCCACATAATTATTAAGTTAGTGAGTAGTTTTTGTACCAATTTTTCGAGTACAGAACAACATGTTATATTACAAATGTAATTTTGTTACTGATACGAAATTTCAAAATAAAGTTGTACTAACGGGTAGCATTAAGAAGAGTAATTTGTGCATGATAAACATGTACCTAAAGAAGAAATATATGTGGTCTATTAAAGTG
This sequence comes from Sus scrofa, assembly GCF_054392235.1. Taxonomy (NCBI): domain Eukaryota; kingdom Metazoa; phylum Chordata; class Mammalia; order Artiodactyla; family Suidae; genus Sus; species Sus scrofa. The sequence goes on from NC_139393.1 coordinate 75,057,435, forward strand.
TTCTTCACCACATGAATCATTTTTCTATTTCCTTATCATTAATGCCCACATGTTCCCATTAAAACCCAATGTGTTTATGAGTTCCTGTTGTGGCTCAGTGGTAACAAGCCTGACTAGTACTCCATAAGGATGAGGGTTCGATCCCCGGTCTTTCTCAGTGGGTTAAGGATCCAGTGTTGCTGTGGATGTGGTGTAAGTCGGCAACTCTGATTTGACCCCTAGGCTGGAAACTTTATATGCCTCAGGAGCGGCCGTAAAAAGACTAAAAAGAAAAAAAAAAAAAAAAAAAAAAAAAAAAAACCCCACAAAACCCCAGAAACCAATGTGTTAAAAATGAATGAGTTAGCATATAACCTATTTATTTTGCTATCACTGAATGAAGATCTTATTTAATTTGGAATTTTCTAAAATATAGTCTTAAAACTTCTGTACCTCAGAAAGCAAAGAGAAAAAGCATATAAACTAGAACTAAAATGGGCAAAGCATCAAGTTGAACTGAAGTCACCAGCAAGCTAAGTGACAAGACTGAAAGCTCTTCCGGAAAAGAGAGGTAAGCGAATGGGAGACCCACGGAGGGCGGGGGAGTGAAAGCAGCAGAGTCTGGAGACACACCTTCCCCGTAAGCTGGGCTCGGATCTAAATTCCACACTGAGTCCACGGTTAGAGGAAAGTCCACAGGCCTCTCCTTTGACTTTATCCCATATTGAAGAGCTGCTTCTAAACCTAAGCAAGGATTAGACCCAAGTCCTAAGAAACCCTTTCACAGAAGGAAGGAAAAGAGTCCATCTTTCTCGAATACTCAGGTCCACTGTTTATGGTCTGTCTGCCCAGTTTATTGAAAAAACAGCTTGAATTTGCCTGAACCCCTTAGAAGAAAATGATTTATGGGGTTTAACTGCACATGTTGTGAATGCCTGCGTGTGTGTGTGTGTGCTTGCAGCGAGAGAAAGGTGGAAAAGCGGTGAGAGGAAGGGGAATGCTTACAGAACAAACCCCTCATCTCTATCAGTGCAGGTATGTACATTATCTGTAGGTGACTCACGCCACCTGCCTAGGGAAGCCTTCTAACCACCCAACACCTTGACTGTCTAGGAGCTTGTCGGGGTGTGCAGGGCACTGAGGGGGTCCTCTCCACACTCAGTTCCGTAGGGTAAAAAGCTGGGCCAGTGGGGAAGACATGCATTAGCACACGTTCACTGCTCAACCACTGGGCAGAGGGGCTGTCCTGGGCATTCTGATGGGTGAGAGGAAAGGACCGTCACAGTCCCCAGGGACAGGGGGCTAGAAACTGACGGCAAGGTGAGGGGGGGGTGTGACAAGGTCAGGGATGCAGGGTGGGGAACAGTCACTCCAGGTGGGGCCTTGGGAGAGGTGGGGGCAGGGGGACCCCGCCGGCCCCAGGTGGGAGGTGTGCGACTGGCCGGGAAGGTGAGGAGCCCCCAGGGAGGAGTGGCGAGTAGCAGGTTGTGTCTGGGGAACAGTGGGGGTGACACAGAGGGCTGGGCCGGGGTGGGACTGGGGCTGCTGGATGGCCGGCTGGCCCTCAGCCCAGAGCACCCGATCTCTTGCCTTCTTCAATTATCACCCCCGAGTTACCTTCTCAGGGAGGCTTTTCCTGCCACCTGATCTCAAATGCCCCCCTGTTTGCTACCCCCTTTCCTTGCTTTATTCTTCTCGCCTCAGGGCTTATTACTCTCTTAACACCCTACGCGTTTCACGCGGTCCAACGCGGGTCAGACATCAGGGACTCATCCCTGTCGTCCACCCCCGCATCCCAAGGCCAGGTGTAGGCAAATATTTGCTGAATGTACGGGTGCCAACTCCAGGCCACAGTCCCCCTTCCTGCTCTTGAAGAGTGTCTGAGTCTGTTTGGGGCATTTAAGGTATTTATGTCTCTGAATGAATGCCTTTGTGTGTTTCTCTCCGAATTTCAGAGTCAGTTGATGTAGGGTCATTAAGGCATTTAGGGTCGGTGGCATCCTTCCACTTTTCCTCTTTCAGCATAAATAATCCTGAGCTCACACAAGGCGCTAAATATTACTTGATAGACCCGAGAGACTAACCTGTTCATCTGACTAACTCAGTGAAGACAAAGAAATCTCTATGAGCTTGATTCTCTTTATACTTAAAGAGGATATAGAAGGGTTAATAGAGACTCAACATGCAAACACAAAAAGCACATGAAAAGCTGTGTTGCTTGTGTTAGAAGTTACTGCTACTGCTATAAACGAGGACTATGAAAATGGTGGAATAATACATTTTTGAAGTGAAGCAGGGCTTTTTGTTTGTTTACTTTACTTCTTAAAGAAATATCTTAGAGTCTAATGACGCCGGGAGCAAAAACCAAGATGCGCCCCAGAGATGTTAACTACAGTGACAACAAATTCACTGGTTTATCATGAATTTGAAAACTGGTCCAGGTATATGGGAAATGCCTAAATGAACAGCATACGGAAGCATTTCAGCCCATCACTTGCATTCGTTTTCTTTTAAAGGAGGAAAATGCAAGAAAGCAAGCGTCACACCTCACACCTACCTACTGGAGTGTCATTTGACTCCACAGTTGGTGAAAGAAAAGCTAATTCATAAGAAAAAAGGAAAAGTGAAACAAATAAAAATAAACTACAGTAAATTAAATGGATTTCTATTTAAGCAATGGGATTTTTCAATGAAAAAGAGTCACACTGCATGCTCTGCAGTCTGGGTAAATGAGCTAAAAAAAGTAAATTCCCATACAACATTCAGCAATTTTTTTAAAAGTGGAAATTTAACAAGAAAAAAATTGGTTCATTAATGAAAAAAATCAGAAAATCCCTATGTCATGTTTGAACTAATTCTGTTTTCTCATTAAAAATGAATGGGTCTCTTTCCAAAAAGACTAGGATTAATATATTTAGAGACAGATTACCTTGATATCTTTGAATTCTGCCTTTTCCAAATGGCATTGGTAAATTCAAAGGAATGTAATGTTCGTGATTGCACACCACACGGAGAAATTCAAATTTGTACTCGAAGAGGGTCTGCAGGAAAAAATGGTTAGTCATAAGTTAAATACCTCAGTGGATGCACGACACAGCTTCCAAAACACCTGCCCCCCCCCCCCCCGCCCCCGCCCCGGCCTCTTCCTGGGCTCAGAACTGCATGCTCTGGGCTGTTTTACAGATTTCAGAAGGGCTGCAAAGATTAGTTTGAAGACTGGGAACACATGTCATTAAATGATGTCCTCCACTGACTCTCAGGGCATGGACTGTTTATGCTTCTCATGCTTCTAGAAAGGATTTCAGGTAGCTTAAAAGTATAGATAGAGATGCAACATAATAAAAAGATGAGTAAGGCAGAAGCTTTAAAACAGACACGCAAAGGAAGAGCCAGATAACTCACCAGACAAAGGCTACATGGTTACTTCTGGCACCTTGTAAATAAACTACGACCCACAACACGTATCCTTTTAGTTTTGCAGCTGAAAAGTCAATTCCCACATTTGTGAGAAAAACCGATAGGTATGTTTAGGTTGCATTTGGAATAACTGTGTCCCTAATATTCCACACATTAATGTGAGTACTAGTTAGTACTAGTTAGAATCTCCAAGAGAGGGGAAGAAAATTCTGATGTGAGCCCAAGAGAAACAGGTGTGTATTCAGACGTTACTGAGCGAGACAAAACGAATGGTCTGGGCAGGCAGGCACACATGGTGTACACACACACACACACACACACACAAAACACAACTTGTGCACGCACCTTGGGATCTCCAGGAGCAAAGCAGCTGATGTAGTTGTTGATCTGCTTAAAGACAAAGCCCCGGTCCATGAAGGTGAAACATCTCTGCAGAGGAAACAACCCACGAAGGGAAGTATTTAGGCGCCAGCTCTTTCGGAAAGTTGGGTTTAAATCAGCATCTACTGTGAATGCAGGCTTATCCTTTAGCATAAAAAGCCGCCATCAGCACTGAGTGCCTACGGTGCACGAGTCATTCTGCTGGCAAGAGCATATTAGGCACCTGCGGACGCCCTTTCCCCTGGAGGCTCCCACCTTGATGAACACAGCAAGGCTATGATTTGCGTTCTTTGATGCCTCTGGGTTATCTCGAAACTTCTGAGTGATGTGTGGCATCAGCATATTCACAACGGTTTCCACTGCGTGATGATAGGATGCTGGAAATCTCTGGTTTCGCAATAACTGAAACGGATTTAGAGTAAACATTTATTACTTTTTAAGTTGTGACCCTTTGGTGGAAAAACATCTCATCTCTGAGTTCATTAAAAAAAAACAAAAACAAAAAAACCCTAGGGCTCTAATCTTACCTATCTGAAATTAGGTAAAATAAATTACTCTTTCTTCTCTCAAAGTGCAAGTTTTCTAATACTTCAAATAGGTGCTAGGGATCCAACCTGAGATCACAGACTCAGGATGACAGAGACCCTTGTGGAGGTATTTCTAAAAAAAAGAAGATGCACCTTTACTCCCCGAGATTCTGATCAGAGCTGCACTGGGTTTTACTCTGGGTGACTTTAATGTCTGTACCTTTCAGAGATTTCTTTAGAAAACACAGGCTTAGGTTAAGGATTCAAACTGAAAATACACAGAATGGTGACTGCATATCACTAGTTGAAACTGCTTAAAAGCAGTCCTCTTTAAATTAAGTCTACATAGTAACTTTTCCCTATTAGAAATGCTTACCTAAGAAATTATATACAGATCACTTAGCAATTAGCTACCATATTTCTGAGACATACTAGGCCCTGTGCTAGAAATCTTTACGTACTTTTTCATTAAATTCTTCTAGGCTTTAACCTGTGTTTTACAGAGGGTCAGAGAGGTTAGGTAAATGTGTCTTTAGTCATGCAACTAACAATAACAGATTCAGACCCAGATCTACCATGACTTCAAAACCCATGCTTGTGCTGCCAGGACGCTGCACTGCCTGCCTCCTGCCTCAGTAAATGGAATAACTTACTGAGGGCCTGGAATGTGAAGGGAGCCGACTCGGATGTTCCATGGCCTTTATCTCAGCATGTATGTGATTCTAACAGCCACAGCGGGGGGTGTTTTCATCCCTTCTTTACAGATGAGGAAACTGAAGCTTCGAGAGATTCATCAAAAAAGACTAACTTATCTTTAAAATCCTTCCGTTTAGCAGTGCAGATCCTGGGTTTTACAGCAGCGCCCAGCTGCCCAGCTAGAGACTACATTTCCCAGCATAACATGCGGCTGGATAAGGGCCATGTGACTTGTTCTGGCCTTGGGGCTGTTAAGAGGAAGGGACAACTGCCTTTCCCAGCTGTGTTCATAAAAGGGCCAGCTTGCCTTCCAAGCCCACCTGGAATGTGGGGTAGTAGTGAGTCAGCTTCCCAACCATGCAGACGAGGGTGACCTGGGCTGGATAACTAGATAGGAGCTTGGGTCCCTGAATGACCTTGAGGGACAAACTGCCCCCCTCTCTGAGCTGCCTACTGGCTCATAATTTTCCTAAAGACAAAAATGAACCTCTGTCCCATTTAAGCCACTGTTTCTTGGCCTGTTTTGCAGCAGCCAAACCAGTATCCTAATATCAAATAAACAGTATTTTGTAAAACTAGAACTGGAGCCTAGGTATTTCTATTATGAAAGCATGTATCATTTTATGCATTAAATACCAGAACCTATTATGAAATCTTGAAATACCAGTTTTACAATAATCTCAACTTTCAAACCAGTAACAAGATGAGCTTTATAAATGTATATTAAAAACTCAAGAATCCAGTGAGAGAAGGATCAAGCCCTAAGAATTTGAAGTTACCTACTTTCAAAAACAGAGCAGGAAAAGCTGAAATTCCAAAAGGGTTGTGATTTTGTTCCATATGTGCAAACCACTAACTCCATATCCTGGGGTGTCAGTCTCAAGAGACGATCAGCTTCCAGGACCCCAGGCAAGGCCAACTCTAACCACCAGGCATGCGTGTCAGCTCCGTGAGCCAGCCACTCCTACAAAAGGGTCTCCAAAGAGACTAGGTCTGAGTCAACGGCAGCTGGCAAACTCTATAATGGACGGATGGGGGGAACCCCACGGAATCTACTAGTTGATATTATCGCAACTGAAAGTGGGACAACCGGACAGCCGCAGCCTCCTGAGGTGATACAGAGGCATCAGCTAGGACACATTCTTGCCACAAAGAAAATCAAACCCAAATGGAAATAAATACCACGATACAAGTTTGCAGGAAACAGGCAGGGGTACAAAGAATCACGTCACATATCAGTGCAAGGTTACACTCGGCCAAATCTAAAATTTGGGGAGTTCCCGTCGTGGCGCAGTGGTTAACGAATCCGACTAGGAACCATGAGGTTGCGGGTTCGGTCCCTGCCCTTGCTCAGTGGGTTAACGATCCGGCGTTGCCGTGAGCTGTGGTGTAGGTTGCAGACGCGGCTCGGATCCCGCGTTGCTGTGGCTCTGGCGTAGGCTGGTGGCTACAGCTCTGATTCGACCCCTAGCCTGGGAACCTCCATATGCCACAGGAGTGGCCCAAGAAATAGCAACAACAACAACAACAACAACCAAAAAAAAAAAAAAAAAGACAAAAAAAAGACAATAAAATTTGGGAAATTCTGCAGGACAAATGGCCTACTTTCTTCAACAAGTATGTTGCATTCAAAAACGAACAAATGGAGAGGAAACAGTGTGAAGAGCCAAGAAACTTCATGGACACATCAACCCAATGCAACGTGTGGACTATGCTTAGATCCTGATTCAGACCAACCAACTGTAAAATGACATTCTTGAGACACCTGGGGAAAACTGAATACAGACTGGGTGTTTGATGAAAAAGACACATTGCTAACTTCATTGAAAGGATAAGGATATCTATATCTGCAGTCTATTCTTAGAGTCTTCATCCTTTGGATATTATACTCTAAAGCTTTACAAATGAAATAATCAAATGTTGGGGAATTGTTTTTAAAATAGTCTAGGAAAAAAAGAAGTATAAGGGTGGATACATAAAGCGAGAATGACAGAGTGCTGATGGGGAGGTGTGTGATGGGGACGTGAGATTCATTAATCCATTCCTCTTCCTTTTGTATTTATGAAGAACTTCTATAATAAGTTTTTTTGCTAAAGGGAAAGAAATGTGGTGAGGAATGGTGTATAATTAACATACCAGCCATGCCACAATGCTGCGCAGTGATTAGGAGATGACAACTCAGTGCCTGGGAAGGATGAAATGGAGCTCTCCCTACTGACAAGAGTCTGAATTTGGCTACAGAGCAATTACGGAAGACACAGCTCCAAGGGCCATCAAGACTGGGGTGATTAGTTGATCTCCTGGAGACTGCTGTGAACTGGATGGGAGAACACAATCTGGGGTAACGAGCTGATGTCCAGGGGAGGGAGCATACAGGGGCTGGCTCCGAGCATATAGATAAGGCTCCAGGACACGTCTCACCCAGTGAAACCCTGCCTCCCAGCCATGGCCTGCTGCAGCGTCCCTGGTGGCCCAGCCACCACCACCTGCGCCTGTTCTGCGACAGATGCTGCCAGTGCGGGCTCTGCTGTGCAGCACCTGCCCACACCAGACCCGCCTCCTCAGCCAGCTGGGGGGCCTGGGCCCCCTGCCCTGCTGTGAGCCTGACACCTTCGTGCCCTCCTTCAGGCTGCTCAGCGCCTGCCATCCGGCCCCTGGTCTGGGTGGGAGCTCCCTGACGACCCGAACCCAGCCTTGCAGCGAAGGGTCCTGTGAGACCCGCCACTGACAGCCAGGTCTCTGCAGACGCCAGCGAGGGGCTACATCGTGTCCCCTGGATCACACCGTCTGGGTTCTGACACCAGCTGACGCTCAAATCAATGTCTCGCATACAAGGACAAGGCAAGAGTCTTTACATGTTCGAGCCTTTGTTCCTTACTGTGTTCTAGTCTCTCGGGTTTAGAGACCTCTTTTCTGTGGGCTATTTTACTGCTCAGTGAGTGATGACAGATAAGACCACTAGGTAACAAACTTCATTTTTCTGGCTTAGCAAACAAAACAATATCAGCAATTTGCCACGACATTCGCCAGCAGGCCTGAAGTCACTCCCTCTTATTAGAACCCCTGCATCGATCATTCCTCTTCTTTTACTGCTACAGCTTCTTTCCTTCTCCTGTCTTCTCCTTTTTTATGTTGGCAAAAATCGGTCTTTTCTCTAGCCTCTCCATGTTTATTTCTCTGTACCCCACGGGGGCCACATCCTTACGGGGAAGAGGTGTGCCTTCCCCTTGGCCTTGGCCCCACATGGAGGTGGGGTGATGAGCCAGTCGGATCAGGAGGACAAGCAGCACCCCAGGTGGACAAAGGAATGAGATGGAAGGAGCCTGAGTCCCCAGAACTTTGTGACCCAAATGCCCACACTACCCCGGACTCCGTGTGAGAAGAAGTAAACTTTTTTCCTTAAGTCACTGTTATTGTAGGTCTGCCACAGCAGCTGAACCTATAGTCCTAAAGCTCAAGCTCTCCCAAGCATAGCGCACCACTCCGTTTTCTGTCCCGGTGGTTTTTCTTTTCTCTGGACCGCCACACAAATGCACGGAGACCGTGCATGGTGTGTACATGTGACCACAGTGACTTCCTTCACGTGACACAAGGCTTGCGCGATTCATCCACAGTACTGCTTGGAAGTCAAGTCAATACTCTGCTCCTTTTTATTGCTGAGTAGTATTTCATGGCATGGAGTTACCGCAATTTGTCTATCATTTACCAGTTAGTGGACATGTCCAGTTTGGGGCTACTTTGAATAAGCTGCTATGCACATTTATATGCAGGTTTTTGCGTGGATAAATGTTCTTGTTTCTCTTCTGTAAATACTTAGAAATACAATTACGGGGTCACGTGATTGGTCTGTCTTAATTTCCCCTCTTATTCATTCACAGCGCTTACGTCCTCGTCCCCAAGCCCACTGCCTCCCTCCCACGCTAATCCTTACCAGCGTCACCGGAATATGTCACTTCATACCAGTGCGGTTAGAGAGCCAAAAAGCCACAAAGACACACAAACAATAACATGTGCATTAATCCAATCCACAGACTACTTAAACTGCAGGAGGAGGGCGGACTCATTGACAAAGTTTCCATTGCTGAACGTGAAATAGTGTATGTAAATGGACTATACCTTAATAATAAAAAAAGGGTTCCAAACCACTCTGCTAACACTTATACTTTATCCTGTCACTACCCTACCTCCACCAAACCGCCTGCTGCTCAGCCCCAAAGCTCCCATCTCTTCGCTGTTTCTGAGCTATAGCTGTATTTTCCACGCTGCCCCTCTACTCAGCCTGAGCGCTCCCACAGAGGCCCCCGCTGCCCCCCGCCCCAATCACGTGCTCTTTCCTCTGTCTGACACTCAGGTCCGACGGGGGCAGCCGTCCGGGCCCAGGTGAAGTTCCAACTCTCGCTCCACATTAGGCCCCTAGCCTACATGGGGCCCACGCCTACACCTTCCCGCACTCTGCTCTCTGCATGTCCTGCTCTGACGGCTCTGCTGGCTTCAAGGTTAGGAGGCACCCTCACTCCATCTGCATTTCTCCTCGGGGCTGTGCAGAGCCCACCATGTTCCAACCCACACTCATGGATGGAAGGATGGGTGTCACCGTTCTGCCACCGGGAAGTACAGAGTTGACACATACAGACTGGGAGGGGTCCCAAGCAGTCCACTTAGAGCATGCACCATCCCACCCTTCCTCCTTGCTTCCATGAAAGTGTCTGCTCTGCTCAATTACAACAGAAAACAGCTCAAGGCCAAACAACTGACATTCAGGGTGAGTATTCATCCTGTCCACTGCCAGGCTTCCAGCTCCCTGGAGGAGCACCTGTGGAATGCCAACAATTTGCTTGATTCAGTGTGGGAGAGAAGGGAGTTCAAAATAGGTCTGCTGAAATTATAGTTGCTAAAAATAAATGATAGAAAAGAAACTTCTAAAATATGCGGACCTTAGAGGCAGAGAGGGGTTGGGGCTGGGAACTCCTCCACAGGCCCTGATGAGGCCTGTTTTATAAATCCCTCTTATAAATTCCAAGCACGTCACTTATAAAGCTCTCTAGTCTGGCAAAGTCACATGTAATCAATCCAAACTGCAGGTCTGTGTGAGGTGGTAAGGAAATTGATTTTAGATGCTAGTTCAGAGAGTGGCTCTGATTCACAGCCCTCCTCTGCAAATACAGCAAGGAGAGTTTCATTGGCTGGGGCCGAACAGGTGCACACCCATGGTCGTCTCCAGCTTCATCGTAACAGTGTGGATTTACCCCTCCACATAGAGTCAGTCAGATGCAACAACCCACCAACACCAGGAGTGGACACCGAAGGCCTCATGCCACCTACACTGCCCCCAAAAGCCGACGCATGGCAGACAACCTGGGGAAGGGGACTTTCGGCAACACTGAAAGCAGCGTCTGGCTCTTACATGGATCCAGGGCCCAGATAACCCTGCAGGACTGCTGTGCGCCTACTTGTGGCACTTTAAGACAGACTCACCAGTGAGGGGAAGAAAATCAAGGTCATGACTATAAACACGTTGGATGATACTGACAATCTTCAGTCTAAAAATACAAAAACTCTGAGGGATTTGATCATGATTTGGGGACTCAAAAGTGGTACAGGAATATGAACTTGTTCCCTAAATCCAAAACCCAGGGATCAGGCACTATGACATGCATGTCTTAAGATGGACCATAAGGCAAACATTAAAAGAACCAATTCAGGGGTTCCTGCTGTGGTGCCACAGGATTGGCAGCATCTCCGCAGTGCCAGGACCCCGATTCGATCCCCAGCCCGGCAGAGTGGGTTAAAGTACCCGGTGTTGGCAACTGCGGCTCAGATCTGATCCCTGGCCCAGGAGCTCCATAGGCCACAGGCCAGCCAAAATTCTGAAAAACAACCAACCAACCAACCAAATTCAAACATATAAATCTCATTATTCCTAAGCTATGAGGCAAACAGAATGAAGGCTTCAAAAATTGAGAGAGTAGTTCCTAGATCAATGTGTGGTTTAGGGGAAAGGTGCTTCCCAGGGCGACGTGGGCGCAGAAGTCAGAGGGGAGCCTCTCAAAGTGAAAAATGTCCAACTCCCCAAAGTGGTCAGTAGGTGTTTTGAATCTCTTTTTATAGTAAATTATGTTATGGTTAAGCTTTCTCCTTTTGGATGCCCATATTTCTTTTTAAGCTGGATGATTTTAAAATAAACCACCTCTAAAAATTCTCCGAATGTTGTTTTAGGACCAGGATATAATTAACTTACAGAAAAGGTTGTGCACGGCAGCATCTGAGTGATTTCTGTAAAGTTCCAAAGACAAACTATTTCCCGGAGGTGCTGGAGCATCAGGTTCTAAGGCCGGGAAGGGCAGAACCCTTGCAAGAGGCTGATTCGGACTGCAGCACGACTCTTGGCTCTGCTCAGCTGTGTGACCCTGGGCAGGTCACTTCATGGGTCCAGGTGTCCATGGGAAATAAGGGAGGAGCTGGGCCAGGAGGCAGTTTTCAGGTCCCTACCAACCCTAAAGTCCTATGGTTTAATTTGCCGTCTTGAGAAAAGAACGCGCACCATTACATTCCTTTATTAATCTCCTATCACAGTCTCAGAGGCGTGACATTGATGCTTGACTGTAAGTACATGCCTCCGGAATGTTTCACAAGTGTCTCTGACCTCCTTGACTTTGCTTCTGGGGCCTAACTGAATACTTTCTCACCTGAACTCCGGGAGGGCACGAAACATGCTCCGTTCAAGGGCACAAGCTCTGAGCCTGGTACAGAGTAAGGGCCCAAAGAATACTTTCTGAACAAGTCGGCTATTTTAAAAGTAGAATCAAGCTACCAATCTCTCTCAAGTGATCCTATTTATATAAAGACAAAAATAATGAAAAGTCCAGGAGGGCTTTGTTACGAACTGAATTGTGTCCCTTTTACCCAATTCCTCCAAAAACTCTTATGTTGCAGTCTAATCCGACCTCAGAATGGGAGTACATTTGGAGACAGGTTCTCACCGAGGAAATTAAGGGAAAATGAGGCCATCAGGATGGGCCTTAATCCAACAGGATCAGGGCCCTTATAGGAAGCTAAGAGTAGGAGTTCCCGTTGTGGCTCAGCAGGTTAAGAACCCGACTAGTACCCATGAGGATGCGAGTTCAATCCCTGAGCTCACTCAGGGGACTAAGGATCTGGTGTTGCTGTGGCTGTGTGTAGGCCGGCAGCTGTGGGTCCAATTCTAGCCCTAGCTGGAGAACTTCCATCTGCTACAAGAGCAGCCCTAAAAAGAAAAAAAAAAAAAGTTTTTTTTTTAAAAGAGGAGATTGGGACACAGACATAACAAAGGGAAGACCGTGGGAAGACATAGGAGAAGACAGCCGACTACAAGCCAAGGAGAAAGGCCTCACAAGAAACCAAGCCTACAGACACTTGACCTCAGACAGGGAGCCTCCAGAACCATGAGGGAATGCATTCCTGTTGCGTAAGCCCCCTGTGCACGCACATGTGCTGGAAGCCCCAGCTGACTAAGGCCTCGAGCCTGTCCTCTACAGGACAGCATTTTCAACAGAAAGGCGTGTGTGTGTGTGTGTGTGCTCGCCTGCCTGTTAGCTGCACGCGGCCAAGCAGACAATCTGTTAGATTTTTCCTTGGCAGGCTGTGCTGGCATGATTTAGATGGTGCGTTACTCTGTGGAAGGCAGGGCCCACCTCCATCTGGCATCTCCCTGTGCACTGAAATTGGATTTAAAAGAAAAAAGGAAAAAAAGGAAATCTCCTCATCAGGCACCAGCACTAGCTCTACGAGAAGAAAGCACAGCTTTAGGTTCTGAACCACCAACCTTGCCCCTGATGAAATCCACCAGCCTTCCCCAAGGCTTCCTCTGTGTCCAGGTCCCTTGTCCAGGGGGCCCTAGATCTTGAGCCTTCCTCCCTGGGGCCTCTCTCCCTCCTCCCCGTGTTCACTGCAGAGGCTCCTGGGCCCCAGGACCCCCGCTCCCAACCACACTCCCCGAGACCCCACTTCTGTACAGCTACAACCCAGCAGGAAGCCATAGACACCTGGCAACTCCAGGACCTGTGAGTCTCAGAAGGAACTCCAAGACACGGCCACTGTGTTTACTGCAGTGGAATTTTATAAAAATTTATCTTCACGGAGCCTCAGACAGCCAGTGGTGGCCAGTTACAGTCCACGGACAAGCCCAGTCATCTCACGACAGAGGCCAATGGGACCCAGAGAGTCAGACACAGCCAGGAACTTTCCAGAAGAAGGTGTTGAGGAGAGGTGGAGTTAATAGAGTCCACTAACTGGCCACAGAGGACGTGCAGTCACGTCAGACACTCCCATCCAAGTTCCTGAGAAATATCCACAATGCTCCAGACACTTAAGAAACACTGGGGAATTGCATTTTCAATGGATGCTCAAATTGCTATTCTCACTTAACAGACTTGAAGATTTCTAAGCCAGTCAAAGGAAAAGACACATTTCTCTCTGGATTTATTTTATATTTTTTTCATTGCCTTGATTTTATTTTGTGTACTTTTTTTGTTTTGTTTTTTTAAATATCAGAGGTCTTAGGTCTGCTATAAAAATATGGAACGGTTGGTGAATCTGCGTGTCATCCTTGCGCAGGGGCCATGCTAATCTTCTCCGTATCATTCCAATTTTAGTATATGTGCTGCTGAAGCGAGCACTTCTCTCTGGATTTAATCACACAGTGCTCCACAAGCTGGGCTCCAAAGCCTGGCACCCTCCATTCTGTGCAGCCTTGGGTAAATAACTCAGGCACTCTGGTCTCAGTACCTTCATGTACAAAATGAGGGCTAAGACTAGGACCTCCCTCATGGGTTATAAAGCTGAAATGCCTAACTGCTTGGAAGGCACCTAGAGCAATACTGTGACTGGCACACAGAAAGCAGGAAGAAGTGCTGGCTACGTTCCCCTAAGATCGGCCAGGCAGTTCTTGATAGGAAGTGACATACCTTAACTTTGGAGTTCTCTATCAAATGCTGGGCCATGGATTTTATGAGAACTTCAAAGAAAAACCATGAATACTGAAAGAAAGAAAGAAAAAAATTCCAGTAAGGAAAAGAACAAATCAGAAGGTGGGATGTTTACTCTCTTAGGCTGATGGTATCACCAACATGAAATAAGTGTGACCGGAAATCAAAGCTGGACCTCCTGGCAAATGGTGGTCAGACCAGAGGAGCACGGCAGAGGCTCTCCTGCTTCGTGGGTCCAGCACTGGACACCCCACCCCGCCAGGAAACACGTCCTTTCCTCTCAGCTGAGTCTCACCTGCGCACACTTGCCTCTGGTCTCTAACCCAATGTCCTCCAGTGGTTTAATAGGACTGTGAAACTCTGAAGATAGCAACACCTGCAGCTCTGTCAGGAGCACAAGTACCAGCAGCAAAGTTGGTACTGAAGGACTAACTCTAGGAGTTCCCACGGTGACTGAGCAGGTGAAGGACCCGATATAGTCTCTGTGAGGACACAGGTTAGATCCCTGGCCTCACTCAGTGGGTCGAGGATCCAGCATTGCCACAAGACGCGGCATTAAGCTGCAGAGGCGGCTCAGATCTGGCGTTGCCATGGCTGTGGTATAAGCTGGCAGCTGCAGCTCTGATTCATACCCCGGCCTGGAAACTTCCATATGCCACAGGTGTGTCCATAAAAAAGAAGAAAAAGAACAAACTCTGTCACCCCTTTTTAGGAGGTAGTGATTGTCTCTAAAAGCACACAAAAAGGGTGAAATGGATCAGGCCATGAGGTCTGAATTTTTTCCATCAATTTCAATACCGCAGAGCCACGCTGGCCCCGCCCACATACCTTGAGCAGTTTGTTGCTGGTGAGGAAATCGGCGGAAGGCTTGAGAATTGTGGTCATGGTTTTGGTCAGCTCTTCGTGCACTGTCTTGTATTCGGAAGCAACATACGGCTCTGCCTTATAAGCATACTTTGAAGAAAAGGGAAAGATACTTTAGTGCGTTGGTTCTTCAAGACGGGCTGAAAGCTGGAGAGGCTGCAAAGGCTGGAGATCAGGGACCCAGGTACAACTGCACGGGTGGGAGAGGAAGGCGTGGAAACGGAAGGTGGGAAGGGTGGTTGTCATGTGACAGAAAGAGGGAGCCCATCAACTACGCAAGTCACCTGACTCATCTGGACCAGCGCTCCAGCCCACAGCTCCGCCTCCCAAGGACTCCAAGCTACATGTCCCCTGACGCTCGGTAACTGGTTCCCGAAGAACCTGAACATTACCTTTTAAACTAATACATAACTAAAATTCACAGAGGTGTTGAAGGCTAATTAGAACTTGGTAAAATAGTCAAGGCCACGGTGCTCACTGAATATTGTATGTAAACTACGAACCTGCTGATATGGATCCTAATGACGTCTCTCGCTTTCCCACACCGCCTTTTAATTTGATGGTGGCCAGAGCTAACCTTTCCATCCTTAAACTTCCAGGTCTTTTGGGTCACATTATTTGCAAAACCCATTAAAGGAAGAAAGGTAGTTGAAAGAATGAAATTAAGGAAGTAAATGAATGGCTGCCCCCCTTTAGACGTCCCCTTATTCAGGGGCAAAAGCACCAGCTGCAGGTACAGAAGAGAGAGCAGAGCTGTTAAGTTGCATCCCCAAATAACTAGACTAAAAAGAAATAAGTCCTTAGAAGGAAAGTTGGAGAGCCACAGATTTAAATGACTGGGGCAGTTTAATTTACATACCTTAACATATGACCTCAAGTGGCTCTCCAATCCTTCCTCATGGCACTGGGCAACCACATGAATAATGACCCTACACACCACAGGAATGAATAAAGCAATGAATAGTAATGTGGAAATGGAAACATTTCATTATTATCACCGTAGCAGCAGAACAATGATGATGCTATTGGCACCACAGGAAAACGAGGAAACAAGGAATTCGATGGGGTCCCCACGTGTGGGACCGAAAGGAATTTCTTAAATATAATGTCCAACACATACTCGCATCGCGGATATGCATGACTGCTCCAGATGGGGACAGACTGGAAGGGGGAGGGCATCCTCCTCTCCCCGCGCTCACCGCGTCACGTTGACAGCGACTTCCTCCTGGGTCGCTCGGGTGAGCACGCGGAACAGCTGGTTCAGGATGGTGGGCAGGAAGGCGATCATCACGTGACCTTCCATCGCGTGCAGGCTCTGCGGAGGTGGGAGGGCAACGCGATTTTTTTTTTAAAAGGAAGCCGACCCCAAAGAGTTTCCAAATAAGGGTGGAAGAAAATCCATCTAAACCACTGGAGACAGGGGCAGGAAGACGGATGGACAAAGCCCCAGAGCCTATGACTATGTGACACGGCAAAGGGCAACGCAGGCTGCTCATCAGATTAGCTGGCCTGGAGGCAGGGGTGCTGCTGGATGATCCAGGTGGGCCCGAAGTAGTCACAAGGGCTCTTAAAAGTGGAAGGAGGGGCGGCAGGGGATGAGCCTAAGAAGAACCATCAGAGACGCAACATTTATTGGCTTTGAGGCAGAGGAAGGGGCCACAAGCCAAGGAAGGAAGGAGTTTTTCAGAGCTGGACAAGGACAGAAACAGGTGCACTCCTGGAGTTTCCAGAAAGGAACTCAGCCCAGTTAGAAACACCTGGTTTTAGCCTAGTGAGACCAGTGTCAGACTCCTGACCTACAGGAAGTGTATGAAAACAGATGTGGAAAGAAAACGGATTCAGGCTGTTTTAAGCCACCAAGTTTGCAGTAATTTGCTACAGCAGAAACAGGGAATGAATGAATGAATGAACTGCTCTTCTTCAAGCCACATGGCTCTTAGGATGCAGCTGAAATCAGGGAACTTGGAAAGCAGGAATTCTGAATCCCCATTCCACTTGCTTGCATCAAATTCCACTTCTCATGTTTCTCCTATTTTGTCCTCAGGCTCTTTAACCTACTCTCCTTTTCTAAAATGCCCTCCTAGAGTCACGTTCTGGATGAAACTCCCCTAGACCTACCCTCCTGGCTCCTGTGCCACGACTCCAGGAGCCTCCCAAGCCTGTGCAAAGGAGGGATCGGTTACGTACTGTATTATTTCTGGATTTTTCTTCCCACCGAGCATGTATTCACCAAGGTTACGTTGTCCTCTGCAATGAACTAGAAGGTACTTAACAGGGGGACTAAAGTCACTGCTTTTTATATGCCTGTTACCATGTGCAGGGAGCGCTCACAGGGAAGGCCTGTGCATGAGTGGTTTTCCAGGCAGAATACTGTGTTTTAGGATTGGCCCGAGAGAAGTAAACATGCGGTTAGAAAGAAGACAGTGGTACTGTTTCCAGGTCTATTTCTTGTCACTACCGAAAACTGTATGGACACCTCACATATCAACCTAAGGGCACCCAGCTAAGAGCACCCAGCTAAGAGCACCCAGCTAAGAGCAGCCTTACAAGGTTTGCAAGGTGTAAGAATAACACTCGCCCCCAAAGAGAAGATACAGCCGACCCCGCGCTTGTTAAAAAGGGTTATGAAGAAAGCCATCTGATACCTTAAGGTATTTTACAAGTTCACTCCCTAAGGCTTGGGCTCCAGATTCGGTTTTCTGACAGTACTGGAAAAAATTATGTAAGTGCTGATCCTGGGGAGAAAAAAGAAAATTAGCATAGATATTAGCATATCTGCTGTGGAAATAGAAGTACTTGCTTCTTGCAGCAAGCATGTTTTATTTAGACTATGAAGCAGCATACAGAAATGAAAAATCCAAGATCCCTTGCGGCTCAGTGTGTTAAGGATCTGGTGTTATTTCTGTTGTGGTATGGGTTCAATCCCTGGCCTGGGAACTTCCACATCCTGTGGGTGTGGCCAAAAAGAAAAAAAAAAGAAAACATCAAAAAATTAAAATAAATTAAAAAAAAGATTTCAAAGATCCTCCAACAAAAGAGGAGAACTGTTGAGAAATGTTACTTGTACAATTCAGTTCTAGCATTACATGTAAGCACCTTAACATGTACTTTCTTTAAAAAAGGACTTACAGCGTAAAAACCAGGTCTATGTAACATATCATTTAGGATTTCATTCTGCCAAAAAATTAGGCAAATTCATTCACTACTGAGCAACCCCTACCAATTTTAGTGGAATAGCATGTACCTGAGTATACACTGTGGACACCAGATGAGTTGACACTTTCAGCAGTGGCTTGCTTCCATCTACCCATTTAATTTCTGGACCATGATGCTGAAAAAATACAAAGGAAAAGACATCCCAACAGATTAGGAACCTTGGCTTCAAACACCATCTTCAAGGAGGGAAGTGCCGAAGGCCCAGAGAGCCTCAGTGACTTGACAGTCATGCCTGGTGTGCAGCAGGAAGGCAGCCAGTACTAATTTCTGTCCACTTCCTTCTCCCAAGTACAATGACCTTCTGACTGAATTTTCTAAGCTATCTTTTCTGCATGGTTGCAGCTGTATGAATAATTGCCCATTTGAGAGGGAAAGACTCCTATTTTACCAATGACTTAAACTGAATTCAAAATTCTGAACGTGATGGCGGAAGGTACCAGATAAAGCAAATCAGATAGTAAGTATTCTGAACAATCATTTGCTTGTGCTCATTTTTATTTTTGAAACCCCCATTCTTTGCCTGATCAGATTAAGAATTAAAACTGAATGCTAAATGATTTACCCTTATTTTGGAATGTTTTAACTATAGGTCCATAACATGGGCCCAGATTTGGCACTATTTAAATGCCAGGAGACATTAAAAGCCCTTCAAAATGAAATGAAACAGACCTTAACTAAGCATGTTATAAAACTGAAGTCTATAAATTTCAAGATAAAACCAACAAGCCCACTGGAGAAATCTGAGAAAATTCAGCCTTTAATGAATTGGAAATATATCAGAATGGGCTACCCTACGGATGAGAGATTAGCTTACTAGACTCACAAGAAGCTGGAAGGTAATTCCAGATCATCCGCATGACTCGAAGACATTTTATTTAAGCCTGGCTAGTTGGCAGAGACAAGCTTCGGTCTCCTCCCATCCCTGCTGAGGCACTGCTGGTCCAGGGCTGATAAAATGCCCCAACCATAACTCCAGATGTGGTAACTCTTAAGAGCCCTGCCTTCCACAGGCCAAAGTCTACTAGGACTAAAATGGTGAGACTGGCAAAAATACCCCAGGCTTTTGTGTGTTAACTGTCCTTTGAGCGGATCTTTAACGTTTTCTGAAGGAACGGGGATAAACCAATCTTAAAGTCCTGTACCCTGCCCATCCCCAGCTCCTGGTAGCCAAGGTAGCCAGGTGGGAGGTTGGCTGAGACGGGGATATGCTGCTCGCTAGTCACCACCCTTCCGTCTTTCAGGAGAGGAAGCCAGGAATATCCAACTGTTGAAACAAAGAACAACAACAAGTCACCGTTCAGTGTGGGAAGACAGCCACGTTATTCAGTTGCTTGATCTTTAAGAGCTGGTAATCTCAATCCGAGTAAGAAACAGAAAAGGCTCTGAATAGTGTCCTGCAGTGCATGCTGTGTCTACAGTGCACGCTGGCCTCTGGGATTAGAATTCTCAGCTTTGGAGTTCCCGTCGTGGCGCAGTGGTTAACGAATCCGACTAGGAAACAAGAGGTTGCGGGTTCGATCCCTGCCCTTGCTCAGTGGGTTAACGATCTGGCGTTGCCGTGAGCTGTGGTATAGGTTACAGATGCGACTCGGATCCCGCGTTGCTGTGGCTCTGGCGTAGGCCAGTGGCTACAGCTCCGATTCCACCCCTAGCCTGGGAACCTCCACATGCCGCGGGAGCAGCCCAAAGAAATAGCAAAAAAAAGAAAAAAAAAGAGTTCTCAGCTTAGCTCCTATAAAATGTAACTCTGCGAGGCACGCTACTTTCACAAACCTCATCTGAAAACGCCTTCACAAATAGAGGGAAATTTAGACTCCAAACAAAATTTAAGAACCTAACATGTAAAGTATAAGCAATCAAAGGAATGGTGAAATTTAAACCTTGTGTTTCAACATCCTTCTTCTTCGTGCTTCCTTTACTTGAATTGTCGCAGCTGACGTGGAAGAACGTGAAGAGCAAGTGGTGCTTTTCATGCAGCTGGGTGGGCAGCTCTATTTTAATCTGCAAGAAAGACCAAATTACAATCCTTCTTATATTCCAAAACAAAGGCATGTCACCCCTGCACCAACGTGCATTTGGTCTCCAAACTGATGTTAACTTGTGCAGTTAAAGAGATCTGAGACTGCAGCATTGTCTCAGATCAATCTAAGGAAGAAATGGATCCTGAATGCATTGTAGTGGTCTAAATGTCTGTGCCCCTGCCCACCCCACCCCACCCCAAGCCCATACGTTAAAATCCCAACTCCAAAGATGATGGCATTAGCAGGTGGGGCCCTCGTCTATGGGATCAGTGCTCTTATAAGAGATCCTAAGTGCTCCCCAGCCCTTTCTGCCATGTGAAGACACATGTGGGAAGTCTATGACCCGGGAGGGGCCCTCACCCCACCACGCTTGCACCCTGAACCTGGATGTCCAGCCTCCAGAACCGTAAGCATTAGTATCTGCTGTTTACAAGCCACCCAGCCAGTGGTATTTTGTTATGGCAGCCTGAATGGACTAACGTTCACTAACCAAAAACAGGAGAGTTGGTGTTTCAACTCTACAGAGAATTGGAAAACACATGACAGAAACCACGTCATTAACTTAACACAGCCAAGGCATAATAAAAAACCAGGTTTGAACATTTAAAAGTTGGATTAATACAGCAGTTTTAGTGAACTACATTACCATTCTACATTAAAAAAAAAAAACCCAAAATAAGAAAGGAAGGGGGAGTTCCTTTTCTGGGGCAGCAGAAATGAATCCGACTACATCCATGAGAATGTGGGATTGATCCTTCACCTTGCCCAGTGGGTTAAGAATCTGGCGTTGCTGTGAGCTGTGGTATAGGTTGCAGATGCAGCTCAGATCTGGCGTGACTGTGGCTGTGGCACAGGTCAGCAGCTGTAGCTCCAATGTGACCCCTAGCCTGGGCACCTCCACATGCCGCAAGTACAGCCTTAAAAAGCAAAAAAAAAAGGAAGGTACTCAGGGCCAAAAAGTTTAACTATACTTATGAATTTGAATGGAAATATGTCAGAATATTAATTGCACTAGTGATATGGAGGGAATTTGATTTTCTCTTTTCTATAGAATCTGCATTTTCCAAGATATTTTTATAATAAATACATTACTTTTATAATTAGGAAAATTATGTAAAATAAATATTCCAACATTTAGTTTTATCACTGTAATTCTAGTAGAGTAGGGAGCTTTTCTTGAATTTTGCTTTACTGAGCAAAGAAATTAGAGTTGTTCCTGAAACTGGTTAAACTGGGTTCTCCTTTGAAAATCCCACTTACCTCATCATAAAATTCTGGGTTTTGGTGATGGTGTAAAACCGCAGCAAAGGCGCTCCTTGTGAACAGCGGCCCACCGGGGCGGCCGTAAATGCACTAGGACAAGAATGAGCAGAGGGAGACACCCGTATTCAATTGGTAGAGTACAAAATCAAACTCAGATGTGTTGTAAACAGAGCAGCATTCCTTCAGCAAAAACCTAACCACCCTGATGTGTCTATCCTGTGTAGAAGACTCCAGACCCACAAGCCCCCTTCTCCTGGGTCCAGCCCATCCCCCGCCACCTCCCAGCCCTTGTCCACTCCTTCCCCAGCCCTCCTGCCTGCAGGACACGGCTGCTCACTGCTCACTTCCACCTCCATGCCTCTGCCGACACAATCCCTCTGTCTGAACGACCTTCCCGTCCCTGTACACCAAGCAAATGCTCAGACGTCCTTCCAGAAGTGATTCATTCCTGCCGGGGTCCCCCTGGCAAATTTTTATACTAATTATTCAATTTTGTCCAAAAACCATTTTAGTACTACATGCCAGGAGCATTTTCTCTTTGACGATCTTTCTCTCTCAACTGTGAATTTCTTTGGGCCTAAACTAAACTGTGAGTTTCTTTGCATCTTCATCTCTTTCCCTTCTTGGAAAAGTCATTTCCACCTAGTTTCAGTAAAGAATTTGGACTCTGGAGCCAGACTGCATGGGTTTGAATACCGGTTCAACCAATGTATGGCCCTAAGCAAATTACTTAAATTCTCTGCATTAGTCTCTTCACCCCAAAAAATGCAGATAGTAACAGTTGCTAACTCAAAAGATAGTCATGAGAATTCAAAGAGTTTAATACCTATAAGGCTCTAAGAGCAGAGCCTAGAATATAATAAGCACTCAATAAACCTCACCAATAATCTATTACCATTATTATTACCATATGAGAATAAACATTTTCATGGTACATGCACAATATGTTTACTGAATCGAACATGCATAAGAAAACTCCATCCCCAAAGAGTATAACGGGGCCTTTCCCAACAAATAAAGGTCGTAGCTGCCCGAGTCACAGGTGGAGGGGGAAACAAAAGTATAACAGAACAGAAATAATCAATTAAGAGCAAGAACTTGATTATTTCGTATTCTGTAAGGTTCTGTATATATGGTTATATCTTGTGATGCCATATATTTTTGCGTTTGTGTCAATTAAAATCTGCTAAATCCCTTTAGCTATACAATATTATGCAGCTGCATTTCTCAAATGTAAAAACGCAAACACATAAAATACACACCTTCAGGGGCAGAGAGTCTTCCTCATCTGAATCTTTGAATTCAATACAAATAGCAATATTTCTAGCCTGCAGCAATATTTAAAGAAAAAAGAAAGAGAAAATAAAACCAAAAGCCAATATATGTATCTGTAGAAGAACGTGAGGAGCCAAGGCTTAAAAGTTTGATATAAAAAATTAAACCTCCATCTTTGCACTCACCTTGGCAAAAGTCTTCTGACTGTCATATTTCAAGTACTTAGGATACACATAAAGGTGATTGTTGTAGATGGTGTGAGGCTGAGTGTGTCTGGGTATGCAGGGCACGAATTCCTCCACCTCAAACGTGATTGGCGTTTTAGCACAGGTTTCAAATTGCTTCATGGGAATGTATGATGAATTGACATAATCTAAAAAAAAAAAAAAAAGTTAAAAACAAACTGAAGTAAAAGCAAACAAAAACATGTCTGTCTATTATGGAGAATTTACACTTACTGGGAACGTCTGAGGAAACATTATCAATTGTAATGTCTAGATTGCCCAAAATCACAGGGAGTTTAGCCATCTTCTCAGGTCTGCAAACAAAAGAAAAGAAAAGTCAAATATAAGTGAGGTTAGCTCTGAATTCTGAAGTAGCACTTCCCAGAGAAATATAATGCAAGTCACAAAAGTAATTTTAAACTTTCTAATAGCCACATCGGAAAAAAAGTAAGGAGTTCCCATTGTGGCTCAGTGGGCTAAAAACCTGACATAGTGTCTGTGAGGATGAGGGTTCGATCCCTGGCTTCACTCAGTGGGTTAAAGATCCAGCATTGCTGCTCGGATCTGGTGCTGCTGTGGCTGTGAAATAGGCTGGAGCTGCAGCTCCAATGTGACCCCTCGCCAGGGAACTTCCATATGCCACAGGTACAGCCATACAAAGAAAAAAATATCCTTATCAGAAATGATTTCAAAACTATGTCAAGTAAATTTAACTGTTTACTTAGTGATGGAAATTTCACGATTAAAAAAAAAGTTAAAAGAAACAGGTAAAATTAGTTTCAAGAATACATTTTATTTAACCCAATATATTAAAAATAATCTCAATATATAACAAGTATTAGAAGTTTGTTCTAATACTTTGAAACCAAATGTGTATTTTACAGCTCTTCTCAGGAAAACTTGCTCTATTTCAAATGCTCAATAGCCCTACGTGGCCAGTGGCCACCGTGTTAGCAACCACAGGTCCAGATAAGAACACTAGCAAAATGTTAGAGTTCTTCTGAACCACTCCACCCTCAACACACTTTCTTGGCTCACGTAGAATCATGAAAATTCAGGTTCCATCTGAGGCTCGGACGTCTAGCAAGATGCTGGATATAAAGAAGGCACTTCATGAAACGTCTGGCATTTGTACTTGGTCTGATTCGATCCAATACGGAATTTCCTCTGTGTTGATTCTGACAAGCACTGATCCTGCCTCGGCTCTTCCCAGCGCCACGGAGACCCTTACCGTAGCCGTGTCGACACCCAGATTGCTCTTCCTCACCAGAGGGCAAAATCCGCCGCTCTGAAACTTCTACTCATCAAGGGGCCTAGTTATGGCTTCTGTGTCACACTTTTTAGTCATCTATCAACAGCTGTCACTCCGTGCTGAAGTCCCGATTCTCAGCCCTTCTGCACCTTCCTCTAACGCCACCTCTCGTCTAAGAATATCCCATTTACAGAGTTCCCGTTGCGGCACGGTGGAAACGAATCCGACTAGGAACCTTGAGGTTTCAGGTTCGATTCCTGCCCTGGCTCAGTGGGTTAAGGATCTGACATTGCTCTGAGCTGTGGTGTAGGTTACAGGCGTAACTTGGATCTGGCGTTGCTGTGGCTGTGATTCTACCCCTAGCCTGGGAACCTCCCTATGCCGCAGGTGCGGCCCTAAAAAGAAAGGAAGAAAGAACATCCCATTTACACCATGGCAGCCACAGTCCCACAACCCAAGTGATGTACATCAAAGGTACAATCACTAAAATCCCTAAATCTTTTGTCACGCGGCTTTTTTTTTTTTTTTTTTTGTCTTTTTGCCATTTCTTGGGCCGCTCCCGTGGCATATGGAGGTTCCCAGGCTAGGGGTCGAATCGGAGCTGTAGCCCCTAGCCTACGCCAGAGCCACAGCAACAGGGGATCCGAGCCGCGTCTGCAACCTACACCACAGCTCACAGCAACGCCGGATCTTTAACCCACCGAGCAAGGGCAGGGATCGAACCCGCAACCATGGTTCCTAGTCGGATTCGTCAACCACTGCGCCACGACGGGAACTCCTCACGCGGCTTTTGTATCAAGCTACATCTCTCCATCCAGGAGCTATAAAATGTTTTTAGGAG
This sequence comes from Sus scrofa, assembly GCF_054392235.1. Lineage (NCBI taxonomy): Eukaryota > Metazoa > Chordata > Mammalia > Artiodactyla > Suidae > Sus > Sus scrofa. The sequence goes on from NC_139393.1 coordinate 75,082,354, forward strand.
TCAGAGCAGGGTTTTATTTTTGTTGTGACCAAGTTTCATCTTTCTATGACTGAGCCGTTTCTAGTTGATCAAAACTCTCCCAAATCCAGACTCTAACACCTAATGCATTAGATATTCCTAACAGCTTTATGTCATGAAGACATTCAGCATCACCTCACATTCTCATAAAAGCCACTGGTGAAGATACTGCACAGAATATTGTCAAGAAGAAGCTCCTTCTCAAACCTCCAGAGGCCCATCGCCAGACTGGTATTAGCCGCTCATCACCCTTCCTGGCACCTGCTTACTCGAGCCCTGAACAACTGTCCACTCTCTGACGCGTCCGACATTTCTGTGACCTGCTGGAAAGACATCCTGGCATATACACATTGCATTCCTCTGCTGGACCAGCTTAGCAACCCAGCTGCAAAGGGAGAGGCAGAAACGACTGGTTCAACATGACATGACTTATTCCTAGAACACAGAACGCCGCCTCCTGGTTGTTCATAAGCCACCTGTTTAATAACGTCTTTAAGAACATTGGCAAGATTCAGCATTTGGTTCTGTTCCCATTTTTGGAAAGTGCCTAACTCCTGTTTTTAAGATCCCTCAGACATTACTGATGTCTGAAGCAGTCTCGCACGGAACTTGTCAGGATATTGTGCAGCACTGTGCATCTGAACCAGAATGTCCCTAACAGTCCCAAATTCTTGCTTCCGTGTGGCTACAGCCTGCGTTAAACATAGTCATTTTTGCCCATCACCAGCTTCAACCTGTAGAATCCCTTTCTCTCAGGGTTCCTCTCATTTCACTTGACATTCATTTACATCTGAGTTAAATGAGCAATTCCTTGAAATCCTGAGAGAGGTAACTGTCAGGAAAGCAAGTTAATACATGTTCACCATTCTGCCTTTGGCTAAAAAGATTTCTGGCCAAGAGATGCTATCGGTGCCACTGTGTGATTTGTTCCCTTTTCTTCCAGCAGGAAGACTGCGCCTTGACAGTCCTTTCCTGGGAGCTGCCGACGGCTTCCTAAGAGTGAGAGGTGCTCTCATGTAACACGTGGTCAGCGCCTCGTTCAGTTTTACCCAGGCTCGTGGGGCACCAACCCTTGGGACCTGTGAGTCTGCAAACGGGTATAAATTCACTTGACACATTGTGCCTTGTTCCATCTCTTCAAGTGAACAACTTAACTCTGCAACGTATCATAAAACCCAAACCCTGCATTCCACAAAATCTTAGAGACACACATGAAGTCATATCTGCTTCTTTGAGTCAGAAATACTATGTTTACTGCAAGTGATACTTTCATTTTATTTTTATATTTTTTTCTTTTTAGGGCTGCACCTGCAACATATGGAAGCTCCCAAGCTAGGGATCGAATTGGAGCTGCAGCTGCCAGCCTACACCACAGCCACACAGGATCCAAGCCATATCTGCGACCTACACCGCAGCTCACAGCGACACTGGATCCTTAACCCACTGAGCAAGACCAGGGAGCAAACCTGCATCCTCATGGATACTAGTCAGGTTCTTAACTCACTGAGCCACAATGGGAACTCCAATACTTTTAAATATAAATACTCAAGAGTACTATACTTAACACACACTCCAGTTATTTCCACCCATGAACAAATATACCTTCATCAAGATTTTTTTTTTTTTTTTTTTTTTTGGTTATCACTCTCACGTCATCCACATCTAAGTTTGAGAGAGATTTCTAAGCAATGAATTTTAATTAAACAACCTTCTCTGGAACTCTTTCTACAATATGTTACATACTTCTGTGTCTAACTATACTTATTTCTTACTCTGTTTCCTCCCTCTGCTCAGCGCTTTGACTTCGAGTTGCTGCTTCTATAGAGGCATTATTTCCATGCACTTCCAAGCAGTCTGAGCTTCGTTCCATGTTACACAGCATGAAGGACTCTGTGTAAGCTATTTCTACCAACTTAGCTTTTTTAAAACATGATCTTGAACCTATTTCAAAACTTTATGATTTTTATTGAACCTGGCTTATTAGGCATCAAAACCTCACACACAACAAAACTTCTCTTGTCTTTTTAAGGTGCATTTCCAAAGTGGTGGTGGTGGTGGTGGTGGGCATATGTGTATTACACAAGGTGAATTCTCTCATGTCTGGAATTTGTTTTATTTCATTTTTTAATACAAAAAAATGAGAACCTATATTCTATACAAAACTTATAAAATGATACTTGAGCATGAAAACCCATCTTAAAGCAGCACTAAGTAAATCAATGTGTAATAGAGACGCATGCAGGTTGTCTGGCATCTGGACACTGCTTCTGTCTATGTGTAAACTTAGAGTGAGGCTCAAACTTGCTCCACTGGGAAAGGGAAAGGCTTTCCGTTCCCACTGCCCATACATTCCTGCTGGTCCAACCACTCCCCCAGAGCAAAGGGCCATGGTGTCACAAACCAGCAGTCACCTCAGGCCAGCGGATGTGGCCAGTCCTTACCTCTGTGCTCCTGGAGCCTGGGCCTCCCTTCCTCACTGCCTACACCAACCCATTAAAATGATTAACTGGTCGTCTAGACATGCTTGGCTCTGGTGTTGGTGTGAGTCTAACCTTCTAATTGCACTTTGTAATAAGCAATATTCCCTAAAACCTTTGTTGTCACTTAAAAAAAAATACACACACACACACACACACACACATATATATGACTGAAAGAAGCTTGAGATATTTGTTTAAACAAAACCACTGAATTGATGTTGATGATACATTTCAATAAGCACCCAGCGATGCCTGGCCATGCCCCAGTGTGCACTGAACTAGCCCCTCGGGGGGAAGGCACATAAGGTCTCCTGTCCTCTAGAAGCCCACATCCAGTAGACACCGACCCCTCCTTAAGACAGACGGTGGGAACTGCTTCCACAGGGTGTATCCGAGCCTGGCGGAGGTCTGGGCGTGCTGAGAAGGGACCGGGGTGAGACCGGCACTCACGGTGTGAGGAGCCACCCTGACACGCTCTCACTCTTTCCCCGCTGCAGCTCCAGGCAGGGCTATTATTACCCCCCTTACGAAGGAGAGGTTATTCAAAGCAGAGACAGCAAGGGACCTGCCCCAGGTCCCCAGCTCGAAAGGGAGTCATGGATTAGGCTCTGAATGATGAGCAGGGTCTCCTTGGAGAGACAAAAGCAAAAGGGGGCACCTTTAGGCAGAGGGCAAAGCACGGTGGAGGGAAGGCACACAGCGGGTTTGGGGACATGCAAGCAGACCCACTGGCTCGAGGGCAGTGTAACCAGAGGGAAACGGAGCTAAGAAGGTCAAGCTTGGGAGCAAAGAATATGAAGGTACACATAAACACAGATCTGTATGTCTCATGCAAAAACCCTGCAAGTATTAGTACTGCAACTGCCCAATATGGTAGCATTTGAAAAGGTCTGCAGTTTAAAGAAAATGTTCTATTTTCATACTTTGCCTTCAGATCCTCTGCAGAAGTGAGAAAAGATACCACCAGGAGCAAATCAAAAACATGTAAAACCTCTCATCCCTCTTAGGTAGATACTTCCCGGAGCATGTGTGTCAGCAGTAAAATCTATCTGACAGAATTATTTTCTCACTCAGTCTTAGAATTATCACGAGGGAGAGGGGCAAAGTGGCGTATGAGCTTTGGCAGCTCTTTTCTAAAGACCGGGGCAGCCTGAGAACATTTTTCTCATCCATTGTTAAATGACATTTTGAGGCAATCATGGAACAGAAACAATAGCTTTGGATCCAAGTTGGTGCCCAAGCCACTGACATGAGATTATTCTTTGCAAATAAAAACAAAGAGGAAAGAAAAAGAGCAACACGAAGGTTTCAAAAAGTAAATAAAAAATGAAAAAGGGATCTTCCTTTGCTGTGAAGAACACACAAAGAAACCCTGGCATTTTGGGATTGGTACTGAAAAAGGACAGCAGCTCCCCTCCTGCTGCTGCGGGTTCTGCTGCTGCCAGCATCGGGTCCCTATTTCGGGTTTCTCAGGCTCTCACTGGCCATCTGGAGCACACTCTTCCCAGGATACCCTTCCTGCTGAAGGCCTGGTGTGCAGGGAGAACCCGCCCAGTGCCTGCACCCGTGAAGGCCTGAGCTCTTCGCTGCCTGGCCTCAGGCTCGATGCTCACATGGCTTTGGGATGGATGACTCTACCAAGCCCCACCCTCCACGTGCCCCTCAGGAAGCCAGACCGTGAGCTGGGGCTATGCCCCCAAAGAGCTGCCACTGGGGGGAAGCTTCAAGCTGACCAGCCCAGGGAGTGACTTCTGAGTCAGGGCTCCCAATCTCACATAGAAAGAACTTCACTGTCTGTTTTGTTGGAATACATGGGCAGATGTTAGTTAAAAAAAAAAAAAAGAAGAAGAAGAAGTTCATGTAAAATCACAGAACGCCACAAAGCTACTTTTCCCACAAAGAGGAGAGTGAAAAGTCACCGGTAAACCCATCGCTCAGAACGACCATAACGAAGGTGTGGTGTGAAGCCGATGCGACTGTTTTCATGCCCTTCCATTTTTCGATCAAGCTAGCCGTTTGCCTAGTCGTTTCTTCATTTCGATACAAAAAGAAATACATGAGATCTTTTTCAAATAGGAAGTCATATAGGCACCCTTCCTCCTCCTTATGATACAGTGCAGCCACCTCCCTGAGTGAGTACCCAGGACCCACAGCCCCTCTGAGAACAGCAAGGGGGCTGGTGAGGGGGAGCTGCAATCTGCCTAACTAAAGGGGACTGGGGCTTTCAAAAAATCAGCTTTGTATTCTACAAGCAAGGCTGAAGGTCTCCTGGAAATCAAACAAAAATATGGCAATCATTAATCTATACCAACACAGCAGGTATGACAATATATCACCCATTACTAGTAAGTAAAGGCTTTTAAAGATGTTAACTACGCTCTATGTAGAATTCTGAAACATCAAAAGAGGGAGGTACGTAAGAAAAAAGGCAAAAACGAAGAAGAGAGCTAAACAGCCATTGTGAGTTCTAGGTAGACCATACCGTTACTTTGAAATGCATTTTTTCAAATTAAAAAATCAGACTGAAAGGCACCTAAAGCATGTTACCAGTTACCAGTTACCAGTTACCTAAAGCAGTTACCAGTTGGCTCTTTGCCATTCTCCTCATTTCTTTATTTCCTATTCCCCAAAACTTCTTTATTTCCTATTCCCCAAAACTTCTAAAGCCCCTGACCCTAGCAAAGGAGATGAGTTTTACAGGTTTGGCGCCAGCAGGGGCAGTGGTTAGGAGCGCAGATTCGCAGTCAGCCCGACTCCACCAGCTGCACAGTGTCAGACACCCAAGTAGCCGCTTTCTGCCCTGCTGCTAGGATGGAACTGTGCTCTCCAGGAAGGTGGTGAAGCCCTCGCCCCCAGGACCTATGAACATGACCTTACTTGGAAATAGGATCTTTGCAGATGTAAACAAGTTTAGATGAAGTCACTAGGGTTGGCCCTAACCCAACAGCATGTGTTCCTAGAAGAAGAAGGAAACTTATTTACTTATGTTGTCTTTTTTTTTTTTTTTTTTTAAGGCTGCACCTGCAGCACATGGAGGTTCCCAGGCTAGGGGTCTAATCAGAGCTGCAGCTGCCAGCCTATGCCACAGCCACAGCCATGCCAGATCCCTAACCCACTGGGTGAGGCCAGGGACTAAACCCTCATCCTCGTGGATACTAGTTGGGTTCGTTACCACTAAGCCACAACAAGAAGAAGGAAATTTAGACAGAGACCCAGGAAGACAGCCACACGAAGGCCGAGACACAAGTTATGCTGCCGAAAAGCCCAAGAGTGCCTGGGGCTACCCAGAAGCCGCAAGAAGCAGGGAAAGGTCCTCTCTGGGATTTCGGATGGAGCGTGGCCCTGCCAACACCCGGACCTCAGGTTTCCAGCCTCTAGAATGCTGCTGTTTTAAGCCACCCGGCAGGCGGTGCTTTGCTGAGTAGCTCAAAGAAACACCTATCCTCACTGAGGTAGGCGGAGCCGTCAGGACGCTGCTGCGACAGTAGGCGCTGTGTGAGTGCCTGTCCTCCCCTTCACTTCGGTTAATGGCACCACAGAGCCGCCCATCATGCAGCTCAGAAAACGGGGCGCTATTTATCTGAGACGTCCCCCCGCTTCTCTCTCCTTCCACCCCAACACCCAACTGGGAAGCCAAGACCCAGGACTTCGCCCGTCCACTGAGACGTGGATTAGTCCTGTCCCCTTTCCTCCCACTTCCACTCGCGGTGGCTTTGCGGAACCCCTTCCTCCCTCTCGCCAAAGTGCCTCCCCTGTCTCTCTCCCTCATCTCTACCCAACGCATCCTGCACAGCACCACCAATAACACTCTCCAAACAATTCCAATTAACCGAGTTATTCTTCTCATCTTAGACCCCTTCTTCCTGCTCACGGACTCGAGGGAAAGCTCCATGCTCATCCAATGTGCCGTGGTGTTTGAGCTGAGCCACGAAAAGACGGCTCCTGTTCCTCCCCCTCCACTGAGCAAGTTCCGCTGTTCAGGTGCGGAAACGGGTGAGGCCTTGAGACTCACTTCCGAAAGTCTGCGAGGAACTTGAGCATGTCCTCATTGGACAGCTTGTTGCTGTCTTGCTTGTAGAGAGCGGAAAATCTGGCATTTTTGTCGAGGTTTCCAGACGCATCCTTAAACAATGTCCTGAAAGAGCAAAACGACATTTCTAAGCTGAGTTTCCAGATGACCAAAATATATCCACAGCCTGACTCTGGTTTCTACAGGAGTCTCCTTACTGTTGCACTGGCTATGGAGCCGACGGAAACCTCATTAGCCAAAGGCGTGGAAAATGTTTATGAGAGTGAACACAACTAACTCAATTTACAGAGAAAACAGTTCCAGCAAACGGCCGTGCTTAGGAAGTAACGGGCCCAGTCAGATACTTAAGGAACAGAGACCCCCCCAAAATGATGACCTGCAGGCTGCCCCGGGTCGCCTCCCACTCCGCTGGGGGCACGTGGCTGGGACGTGGAGTCCCAGCTCTGCAACAAACACTCCTGTCACCCTGCCAGCGCCACACTGCCATCCTCCAGCCCAGCCTCTCTCCTCTCTGAGTCTCCTAATACATTTTTTCAGATAGAGAACTAACTTAGTTTTCAGTTTTACACATTTAAATTCCCTTTGTCTCTGAACAACAAATAGGTTAGTAGGTTGGTGGGACTGTCTGTCTGTCTCTCTCTCTCTCTACATATATATCTCCATACATCTTTATCTACATAAAAGACAAGAAGGATGGCCCCTTACCTTGCTGCCCAAGCAAATGGCATTCGGTACTGCCCTAGTCTTTGGCAGGCCTGCTTGGCATTCTTCAGCACTTTCTGAGCAACCTTGAAGACATCAGGGTAAACCCGTGAGACGTTGTATCCCAGTGACAGGAAAATTATGATCTAGAGAGCCATTATTTCACACTCACTAAACAAGCTCTTAGAGTGGCATCAGATGTGTGGACAAGCACATCTCACCACCATTACGGCTGGATTTACATGCAAAGTGCAAAGTGCAAAGTGTTCTGTTTATTACATGCTCTAGCCGTGATTTTCAAAAAGTATCAAATAAGAACTGTTTCCAAATACATGTCTTTGGTCTGAAGAAGCAACAATCATGGCTTTTCATAGGTTTTCATATTTCTTTATGACTAAGAGTTATTAATAATTACTAATACTTGGGAGTTCCCGTTGTGGCTCAGTGGTTAATGAACCCAACTAGGAACCATGAGGACCCAGGTTTGATCCCTGGCCTCGCTCAGTGGGTTAAGGATCCGGCGTTGCTGTGAGCTGTGGTATAGGTTGCAGATGTGGCTTGGATCCGGTGTTGCTATGGCTGTGGTGTAGGCTGGCAGCTACAGCTCCAATTCAACCCCTAGCCTGGGAACTTCCACATGCTGCATGTCCGGTCCTAAAAAAAAACAAAAGCAAGAAAAAAAAATACTAATACTTGGTATTCATGCCCAAATATATCACGTTACTAGAGTTTAAATGAAAACACTAATGAAAATACTAAGTCTTCACAGCTCCTACCATAATCTGGCTTGCGCAAATTCCCCCAATTTGGGAAAATATTCGTGATTAAGACCTTATAGGTGTTGACTTAAGTCAGGCCAGGGTTTTTGACCACTATGTTCTTGTTTTCTCGGTATAAATTACCTCTTTCTTCATTTCCTAATGATCAATTTTGGTGTGTTATGGGTTAATGGATAAACTCCATAGTGCCCAGGGAAGTAGACTTGCTTTTGGCCTAAGATGCATGCATTCATCAACTATACCCCTACTGCTAAAGCGGATGACACCAAATTTTGGCAAATCGGCCTGCACTGGAACACGGCACACTGTTACCATGGTACAGTTTGATGGACTGAGAGTCGGAGGCAAGTTGGAGGGTCTTTACATCACTTAAGCACACCAGAGTCAAACCAATTTAGGGAAGCGTGATCCAGGGCCCATGAACTCACATGTGCTCGGCAGAGCTGCGGCATCGGCCCCACCCGGGAGCTTGCCAGGAAGGCAGAGTCTGCCCCCCCACCCCCCCACCCCAGGCCCCCCGGGTCAGAACCTGCCTGCTGACCAAACCTCTGGTGATCTGTGTGCACCAGGTTTGAGAAACACTCGGGTAGAAGACTGGGCAGCAGAACAACAGAGACCTCTGTCCAGGTCGATTGGAAACCAGCTGTGAGCTCCTAGGCCATTTAACCTCTCTGGGCTCCACGTGCCCATCTGAGAAATGACGGGCTTGGGCTAAACGTGCCACTGACCCTTCCAGTTACCAACATGATGATGCTACCGTGACGCTGCTGGGGAACTGCTGCCTTCATGACCTGGAAAATACTTCTCCACTGAAACAGGTGCCCAGAGCTCATCTGGTCCCATCCTTTCTTCTTCGAGTGGGGCTCGTCTGGGCGGGGACCCGGGGATTACAGAGTAGAATGGCCTGCTTTCCTGGAGTGGCCATTTCACTTACACATTTTCACATAGAAATGATTATTTTTAGGTTCCAACAATAAGGACCACGTTGTGGAGTAAAATGCAATATTTGCATAAAATTTAAAGCCAAAACACAGGTTTCAAATAAGTTTCACTTTTGCCGGCAGTGTCCGAGAACAAAGTGCTCAGATTTACTGAGGGTGCATATGGAAGGAACACAATGCATGTAAAAGAGTGAAAAACTCATTTTTGCCCTTTGGGGGTTTCCCCCTCTTTTCTTTCTTTAAACAAACAAACAAACAAACAAATCTACTCATGGTGGACACCTACAGAGACTTTTCCTAAAAATTTCCTCCAAAACAAAAATTTCCTCCAAATGATGTTTTTTTGGACCATCTTGGAAAACACGCAGAGATAATTTGGAGAGGAAAAAAAAAATCGTCCCTCAGTAAAATCTCTGCTGAAACTTCTATTTTCATGTAAGATGGCAGAGTCAATCTCTGCTTTAATGTATTGCTTTGGAGGTGTGACGGCATGGGGAATGGACACATGGCTGAGCTTTTCATTCCGTAAGTAATGAAGGAAGGCAAATTCCACAGATGCTCAATGGCCACTGGAAGTGCGGCATCTAGCCCGCGGTCACATGAGATTTTTGCACCAGCAGGAGCTGCCAAGTTTCAAACCATGCATGTGGCAGGCGGAAGTAGCCAGAGCTGGTGCCTAAGGGCCTCGGGTATGTGCCGCACACACAGCAGGGGAGTAGGCCTTATCTCGGACATTCATCGATTATTAATCAGAACATCAAAGAACTGAAAGAGCTTCTCATCCAAGCTTTTACAGAATGGATTTCAAAAATACGAGGGCTTCTCTCCAGAGGCCAAACTTGGTTCAGCTTTCATCAGCCAGAAAGGCACCCTGTTTGAAGGCACGCGCCTGGGTAAATGGGCTTTTCCTTGACTGGGCTGCAGTAATTGATCAGAACGTCCTCCGTGTGCGTCAGGGGTTTGCGGTGTCCATAGCACCAGCTGCGTGGTGTCTGCTGGCTCTCAGCACTGCCCCTGAGAGGAAGGCAGGGGCAGGAAGCAACATCATCCTTCACCTAGAGATGGGACGTCTGGGGCCCAGGAGGTGACAGGATGTGTCCAGAGGACCCAGGCTAGCTGGGCGTTCAGCACTCAGTCTCTGCCTCCGAGAACCTGAGTCTTGGGGGACACGCCTGTGATATTCAGAGGGCCACAGAGAGGAATCAGCTCAGACAGCCCTGGTTCCAGCCTCTGGGGTGACGTCTCCTACAGCTGACCAGCCCTTGCCAATGTATCAAGATCACCTCTCAGATGACTCTTTAAAAAAATTTTTTTAAGTAACTAAAAGTAATGTAACACTGGCACAGAGAGCACTCGATAACGTACTCAACCCAGGGAGCTCCATGGGCTAGAAAGAGACAGGCAAGTGCCCTTTGGCCACTCTAGCTACGCACATAGAGTAGGTGACTAAACCTTTGTCGGTCTCAGTTTTCGGACGTGCGAAGGGAGGTCTCGGACGAGACGACGTCTAGCATTCACTAATTCTGTGGTATGTCCACACCTAGGCACTGCCAGGTAATGGGTGCCTTACTAAAGTCACGGAAACACCCCAAACATACATCAGTCACGTCCTTCCCTTTTCCCCCACCTCTGCCACCAGAGCCCTGCACCATCTGACAAAACCCAAAGGGCACCCGATCTACCAACACCCTGGCCAGACCACCTGAGCCAGGTCACCTCCTGGTCGCCAGACTCATGTTCAAGTGCAAAAGGACCCAGACATAATTCTAGGACCTGGGAGACATGCCAACAAGTGGAATGAACTCTATTGAAATATAATATACGTTCTCTTTAATGAAAGAAAGTTTACTATGAAGCTGGTAAACTTTGCAAATTATTTCAGAGTGTCAGGGGAGTGTAGCCAAGTGAAGTGTTTTATTTACATGTAGGGCTACTTTTCATTGAAAATTGAACACATAAGGTGAACCATGAGAGTAAATCTACAGAGTAGTCTACATCTTTTAGAACATAAATATGGCTTAACTTGGATTCCTTTAAGCGTTTCTATTCCTATTTTTTTCCAACTGCTGTTAACCATCACAAAACACGAAAGTCATCCATACCTTAGAAGAGTCTGAACTTTTCATGTATGGTTCAGCACCATGCGTGATGCTCCCCTGAAGCACTTTTTCAATTCTCGCCACAAGAAATATATCAGGGTGAGGGCAGGTGACTGAAAATATTCCCTAGGGAACAAACAATTTTCTTCAGTGAGTAGAATTTACAGACACATTAAACAAATCCCTTCAACATTAAAGATTCTAAAGCAGCAAAGAGCACTGGAACCTAAGAGCTATTCAGAAGCACCCAGGGCCAAACTGGTTAAGTCATCAATGGTTCATCATCTGATCAAAAAGGCTATTTGGGAGTTCCCGTCGTGGCGCAGTGGTTAACAAATCCGACTAGGAACCATGAGGTGGCAGGTTAGATCCCTGGCCTCGCTTGTGGGTTAAGGAACCGGCATTGCCGGGAGCTGTGGTATAGGTCACAGATGTGGCTTGGATCCCATGTTGCTGTGGCTGTGGCTGTGGTGTAGGCTGACAGCTACAGCTCCGATTAGACCCCTAGCCTAGGAACCTCCATATGCCATGGGTGCAGCCCTAGAAAAGACGAAACACAAAAATAAAAAAAACAAAGTCACTTAAATATCTTTTTTTTAAAAAAAAAAAAGCTATTTGGTGAAGGTAACCAGCAGAAAGTTTAGAAGAAATGAGAAACCAAAACCACTTCTTCTCTTTCAGCTTGCTTTTACTGTCTAATTATATATGCTGTCAATATAATCAACATACACAGTCTCATGTACCCCAATTACGCATCACACAGTCTCATGATGTATTTACATAGCATGCGCGAGATCAGTCTTAGCAGCATGGCTGCTGGGCTGACTCCACGCACCTGCTTCGGATACTGCATGGCGGCTTCGTGCGGGTTGTCCTGCAGGGCAGGCGAGCTCTGCCTCCCGCCGTTCATCACAGACGGGGATGTGGTGGCCAGCATCTGCCTCACTGAGAAATGGTTCAGGTCCACGTGGAAATCGGCAGAAATCTTCCGGTTGTATTTTATATCAAACAGGGATAGAGTAACAAAGAAAGGCTCGACCTGAGTAAAGCAAAACAAAACAATCCAGACCATCACTATGGCTCAAACCGTTGAGAAAAAAGAATGCTGCTATCAAAGAAGAAATTCCTCGACCTATTTATGACCGTTGCTATGAACCACTGCTGAAGAGCAACAGCCTCCATCCCTGTCCTGTGTGGCCCATATCCCATCCCCGCAGCCTGATCTCACCCTGCCCTGTGGATACCAGGACCTGGTCCTGACTGCACTGCCACAGGCACATCTGAAGCCTCTGAATCGCTTAACATTTACTTTTTAAAAGGAAAATTACATTTGTGGTGGGTCCTTCTTCATTTTCGGCAACACAGCACTGCAAATTGAAAGACAGATCGTTGCACTTGACAAGAATTCTTTTTCCAAATTTCTCTTCAAACGGCTTCACTTCTGGCTCAGCTGATGAGAAGTCAAGCTTCTTTAAAAGGAAATGCAAATATATAAATGTATTATGGCCGCATTATAAAAAAACCCACAATAAATATATCCTAAAGGAAACTGCTTAAAATATGCAGAAGCTACATATATTCATTTACCTAGCATAATGTTATTACCTTATACATTTATATAGATATAGTGATCAAATAAATGATGATATATGTACTTGATGGATGATTATACAGAGCTTAAAAATTGCTGTTATGAACAACCCAAGTGTCCACTAACAGAAGAAGCTATAAACAAAATGTAGTGTATACTTATAATGGAATACTACTCAGCCACACAAAGGAATGAAATTCTGACACATTACAGTGGGGGTGGACCTTGAAAACATTATGCTATGTGGAATAAGCTGGATATAAGGAGGCAAATACCATATGACTCCACATGTATGAGCTTCCTAGTGCAGGCAAGTTTACAGAGACAGAAAGGAGAATAGGGGTCACTAGGGGAAGGGAAGGAAGCATGGGAAGTTGAAGTTTAATGGGTACAGGGTTTCTGTTGGGGGTGATGAAAAAGTCCTGGCAATGGACAGTGGTGATGGTTGTACAATAATGTGACGTTACCTAATGAACCGTACACTTAAAATGCTTAAAGTGGTAAATTGTATCTTATGCACATTTCACCACAATAAACAAAAAATTGTCAAAAAGTATATAAATATGTGTGAGTATAAGTGTGTGTATATATATGTATATATATGATTATAAAGTCTGTGAAAAAACAGAGAAATAGTTATTTTTAAAGTTAAACAGGGAGGAGTTCCATCGTGGTGCAGCAGAAATGAATCCAACTAGGAACCTTGAGGTTGTAAGTTCAATCCCTGGCCTTGCTCAGTGGGTTAAGGATCTGGCGTTGCCGTGAGCTGTGGTGTAGGTCGCAGACGCGGCTCGGATCTGGTGTTGCTGTGGCTGTGGTGTAGGCAGCCAGCTACAGCTCTGATTAGACCCCGAGCCTGGGAACCTCCATATGCCGCAGGTACCGCCCTAAAAAACAAAAAGACAAAAATAAATAAATTAATTAAATAAAGTTAAATAGGGAAAAGAATTTTTATTCAAAAGACGACAAATGAAGAAGAAAATATGGGAGGAAACACAGCAGAACAGCTGCCCCCTCGGAGTAGCCCTGTTTGTGGGCAGCCTGGGGTCACACAATGGGCTGGACTTTGCTGGAACACAGATATGGGCTGTATCCACTGCAAGGCTTGCATGTGGAACGAAGCCCGGCTGGTCAGGAAATATCACCGTCTACTGGGTGATATTTCTATGGGTGATATTTATAAGTGATGCCTGTTATATTCAGATGGTTATTTTATGGGGTAAATTAAATATGTTCTTTGTGGACTTGAGAATGTCTTTGGATAAATCTCCCTCAATTTCCAAAAATCTACGGATGTCAAATATTCATGATGGTTGTGCTGTGGTAATGAGATTATAGGTTGTTTTAATTTTTTCTCCTTCTGAATTTTCTATATTGTTATACTGCTTATCAATCGAAAATACATAAAGCAAATAAATAAATAACCTATCAGAGGTTTCCTTTCCTTGACTTAATTTTAAATATTAAAATAGTTCTCAGTGGAAATGATCTGACTAGCATCCATGAGGACGCAGGTTCGACCCCTGGCCTCACTCAGTGGGTTAAGGATCCAGCACTGCCCTCAGCTGTGGTGTAGGTTGCAGAAGTGGCTTGGATATGGCATTGCTGTGGCTGTGGTGTAGGCTGGCGGCTACAGCTCCAGTTCAGCCCCTAGCCTGGGAACCTCCATATGCCACAGGTGTGGCCCTAAAAAAATAAATAAATAAAATAAAATAGTTCTTACCTGGGCATCTGGGTCCAAGTAAAACAGTTTAACTCTGCTTTCACTTTTCAGTTTGATTTCTGCTTCTCTGGCACTCTGACAACAAGATAAACAAAAATTAAAAATTACATTAAAGGAAAAAAAAATCCTTTTCTCCCAGAGGCGTCTAAGTATGATTGAAAGCTACTCCCATCCTGAGGAACCAGACTACCGACACCCCTGCCCTCACTGGAGGGTCACCTGCATGTCCACGGCCAAGGAGAGACAATCCAGTAAGTAGCACACAAAGTACGTGCTGGGGAGAAAGGAGGAGTGAAGATGCGATTCCCGCCCTTCTGAAGCTGATGGTCCACTGCAGAGTCAGAACCAACGCAAACAAAGTAAAGGAGAATAAGCTCGGCTACCAAGAACGGCTTCACAAAGTGACGGAACAGGGGTCGGGCTTTGAATGAAGGGGTGGCATTCAGACTCAGACAGCAAAAAGGAGGGAAACTTGAGCACTTCAGCTGGAATGAAAAGGATGCTTAGAAAGGTAAGATGAGCCCACGTGGCAGAAAGGACTTCGGGTCTAACCCAAGACTGAGGGTCCAAGCAAAGGAAGAGGAAGGAAGGCATTTTGGATGGTGGGATACAGAAAACAATGGCCGGGGTTCTCATTGCGGTGCAGCAGAAACGAATCTGACTTGTAACCAGGAGGTTTGATCCCTGGCCTCGCCCAGTGGGTTAAGGATCTGGCGTTGCTATGAGTTGTGGTGTAGGTTGCAGATGCAGCTTGGATCCCGCAATGCTGTGGCTGTGGCGTAGGCCAACGACTACAGCTCCAATTCGACCCCTAGCCTGGGAACCTCCATAATGCTGTGCGTGAGGCCCTAAGCAGCAAAAGAAAAAGAAAAAAAGAAGATGATGGCAAATCCTGAAGGAGAGCCACAGGGGTCTATGGCAGGCAAGGGGGGAATTGCTGACTCACTCAATATTTATGAGCACATGTTCTATGCCAGGCCAGGGACACAAACATGAATGAAATGAAGTCTCTAGCCCCAAGGAGCACCATCTGGGAAGACAGAATATAGACAGTAATACAAATCATCCATACAGTGAGGTGACCTGCACTTGGATGGGGGGGCGGGGGTGTCAGGAAAGAGCTCCCAGAGGAAGGCCCAGCTTGAAGGGCAAAGCCATTTGGCCAGAAAAGGAGAGAAGGGCAGCCGAAGAGGAGGTACTACAGGTATAAAGCTACAAATCACACCTGAGCAACGACCGAGTCATTCATTACAAATGAGAGCTTGGACACGATGATAAAAGGAAAGATTAGTGGGTTGACTTTGTACTGTAAAGCCTGAGGAATTAGCTCAGAATCCAGAAAACCCTGCAGTACTTTAATCAAGGGAATAAAATAAGAGCTCTGCATTTTAGAGCCACCCCTCTCGTAGGGCTGAAGCAATAGGATTAAAAAAGAAAGACTAGGAGTTAACGCCTTGGTGCAGGGGGTTAAGAATCTGACTACAGCGGCTCAGGTCACTAAAGAGCTGCAGGCTGGATCCCTGGCCCGGTGCAGCAGGTTATAGGATCTGGTGGCTGTTTCAGTTGTGGCTGGGATTCGATCCCTGACCTGGGAACGTCCATATGCCACAGGTGAGGCCATTAAAAAAAAAAAAAAAAAAAAAAAAAAGGAAAGACCAGGAGGTCCACATGGCCTCTCCTGGGTTATCAGGACAGCCTCACAACAAACCCCACGTACCCCGCTTGGGGAGCCTGCTGACTGGTCCGTCCACTGGCGAGGATAATGCGGGAGGAAGAGCAGGTGGGTGGAGAAGATGGTCGGGTGGGGTCTGGCGAAGGCTGTGGGATTTCCCTCGGGCAACGGCCAGCAGGCAGCCAGAGCGCTAGACCGTGAGCACGGGGAGGGGGAGGAAGGCTGGGATCACAGGCTGGGAGAACCTCAGCGTGGAGGTGGGGATGGAAGTCGTGGGAGGGGCCGAGAGTCCCTGGGGAAGGTGGGAAAGCATGTCGCTGGACAGAACCCCAGTGAGCCCAACAGTGAAGGGATGGACAGAAGAAGAGAAGTCATTCCGGGAAAGAGATGTAGGTGGCAGAGACAGGGGCTGGAGAAGTGGCACTTGGGGACAGGGAGACGAGGAAGCTTCAGACTTCACAAGGCAGAAGTCATCTCAACCGTGCTATTCCTCACACCCGATGCCTCAAAATCTATACCCTGTTCTTGGCAGTCAGAGCTCTTTGCCGTCTCCATCTCCATGGTTCAGCCAGGATAGACTGTCTGCTCTCACCTGCTCCGTGGCCCAAAGACCACGGGTCATATCTCAGCACAGGATGGGCAGTGACAGCCACAGGGGAGAGGGTGTCTTGTCTTCTCTGCAGGCGGCCTAACGATGTCTACGATTACATTTCTATCACGGCCAGTGAGAAGTCAAGCATCTCCTTAATCTTCTCGGCCACAGAGTTGTTACAGTAGGTTCTTAGCAATGATCCAAACTCTATCATGACATATTAAACACACTGCATACACTTAACAAAATGAACTGACCACCAGAATGCTAACTAAGAAACTGGGTTCTAGTTCAGTCGCTCACCGGCTGTTTAAACTTAAGCAAAAGCCACTTAGCCTCCCTGGACTCCACTTTCTTTTTTTTTTTTTTTTTTGTCTTTTTGTTGTTGTTGTTGTTGCTATTTCTTGGGCCGCTCCCGCGGCATATGGAGGTTCCCAGGCTAGGGGTTGAATCGGAGCTGTAGCCACCGGCCTACGCCAGAGCCACAGCAACGCGGGATCCGAGCCGCGTTTGCAACCTACACCACAGGTCACGGCAACGCCGGATCGTTAACCCACTGAGCAAGGGCAGGGACCGAACCGGCAACCTCATGATTCCTAGTTGGATTCGTTAATCACTGCTCCACAACGGGAACTCCTCCACTTTCATTTCTGATAAAGTTGTTCAGCCAGATGCTGACTCAAGTCGCCTTCCACAGCAAAGTCATCCTGAAGCTCTCCATGCAGCTTGAAGGCTTCCAGAGGCTGAGGGGCTCATACTTGCAAGGGGGCGTGTGTGCCTGTGGCTGGGTCAGGGTGGTGGGACAATGTGTTAACTCTATCTTGCCCACACCTTCCCTAACTTTTCACATCAAAAGGCACAGAACAAGTGCATGTAGAATACACTTTACTGAACCCAAGAACTGGCTTTACTTTGTGTACAACCCGTGACATTTCCTAACAAAAACGCCCGGGCTAGGTGCTGCAAGATGCCACCAACAGCAACGCATTCTTCTCCCGAATTTCTGCTTGAGAGCTTCCACAAGGGCAAAGACTGTGATCTCAGACACTGAAGTGGAGGAATGGGTTCTAAATGTAGATGCGTCTCCTGGCACCTTCTGAAAGACGCTTATTGCCTCAAGCGGATTAGGAGAAGAGAAATGAATACAGCACAGGTGATGCTATGAGCGCCACCTAATTAGAGGACAAACAGGGATGCAGACACATTAGAGAAAAAATCAACAACCAGCCAAATAGACTCAGAGCATCCTGATGTTGCCACTAATATTCAAGGGACATATGCTTCACCAGAGAAGCCATTTAATGGGGAAGAGGGAAAACTTTAGATATAAAGATAACCCAAAAGCTTATAATCCACCTGACACACACTGACAGCTCTGCTACGAGATAACTAAAATCCCTTGTTTTTTTTTTTTTTGCATTTTAGGGTCACCCCTGCAGCATATAAAGGTTCCTAGGCTAGGGGTCGAATTGGAGCTGTGGCCACCGGCCTACGCCACAGCCCCAGCAACGCAGGATCCAAGCAGCATCTGCAACCTACACCACAGCTCACTGAAATGCCAGATCCTTAACCCACTGAGCGAGGCCAGGTATCGAACCCACATCCTCATGGATACTAATCGGGCTCATTAATGCTGAGCCGTGAAGGGAATTCCCAGTCTCCACTTCTTAAGGTTCCTCCCATCCCTGTCAAGGCCTAGAACACTTTAAACAGAGGGGATGACTGATAAACAGTGCTTGAAGGGATTATCCAGTAAAACTAAGGCAGTGAGAAAATGTGGCTCAGGAAGGGCAGGGCTGGGCCCAGAGCTAGGGAATGATACATATTGAAAGCACTGCAATGCTCAAAGAGAATATTTATTGACAATTCTCTATGCTAAGCACACATTTAAATTTGATACAACCTTAGGAGGCAAATCTTATTATAATCCCTGTTTAAGAGAAAACAATGAGGCACAAGAGGTAAATATTTTTCCCTAAACTCACGACACTAAATGGAAACCTGGTTTCTAACTGAGGCTGTCTGGCTTCAGACCCCAGACTCTTGACTGTTAGACAAAATAATAATAATAATAAGTTTTACATATATATGTAAAAAATATCAACAGGGAAGTTAGAGAGTAGGAAAATCAAATGGTAAATAAATATTTGAAAATACAAAAAAAAATCACTACTAAGCAGTGAGATACAAATTAAAGCAGTGAAATACTATTTTTCACTCCTTTATAAGGACATAGAATAATGGGAAGGTGAGTTGTTACAACCTTTTAGGAAAATGACTGGGCACTATTTAAAGAATTAAAACCACAATAAACTTGGGAAATTTCTGCTACTGAAATTAAGAGCATGAGTATTCAAGCTATTCATAAATATGTCATGATGTTCATCATGCACTGTCTGTATAGGCAGAAGCCAAAAATTATCTAGATGCTCATGATTAACGAGGTGACCGAATCAAGTGCACAGGATGCATATTATGCAGCTATGAACATGCGTGAACTAGACACCGATATAAACAAATTTTAAGCGCTAAAACAAAGTTTCAGAGTAATGTGTATATATATATATTTTAAATATATATATTATATATATTTTAAATAACTAGGGAGTTCCCTGGTGGACCAGCAAGTTAAGTACCTGGTGTTGTCGCTTTTGTGCCACAGGTTCTATAGCTAGCCCCTGGGAACTTCCACATGCTGCAGGCATGACCAAATAAAATGAAACAAAAATAAAATTAAAAATCAAAAGCACTACACATGTGTGTATATGGTTCCACGAGCCACTGGTGTGGTGAGGGGGGGATTACATACAACAGGTTAGTAACACTGGTGCTCTCAGGAATGTGGGAATGGAGGATGGGGGGAAAGATGAACTTTTCTTTATGTAACTTTGAATATTTTTACTTATTACAGCAAACACGTTTATCTCCAAATTTTAGTAAAAACAATGCCATGAATTCCTGTAATGCGTACTTTCACAACCTAAGAGCCCACAAAGTATAGCTGTAAAAAAATATCCCAGCATCCATGATATCCAGCACTTTTCGAAGTGAGAGACACCAGCTCTGCTCTTAAAATAACCTGCGGTCAGTCCACACTGCGGATGGAGGAAGAACTGAGCTGGCTCTTCCCTAAGCCCTGTGGCTGCTGTCCTATCCACTGCCCATCTAATACTTTGGGTTCGGTATAGAGGAAAATGGAGAAAGAAAAGTGACAATGACAGATAGAGCCATTTTCTGTAAAAACTGACGCGTGCTCAGAAACCACAGAAGAGAAAGATTTGTCTGAAACAGAGGCTATGACTCCACTTCTGTAAACCCTAAGTTTAGCCATGAATGATACCCCGGCAATGTTTTCTTCCTTGACTTGACGAACCAAACATTCAAGAGTTTCCGGAAGACCTACTGCAGCGTCTGCGCATACTCGGTCTTAAGTTTACCTCTGGGCAGGTAAAACAACTGAAGGTCAGACTAAGACCAATGGGATCATATTCTGAGGATGAGTAATCAGAAAAATACCGTGCTGAGTGCTGGCTCATTTAAACAAAAGAGGTTGGGAGTTCTTGTCCTCATCCTCGCGCAGCAGAAACAAATCCTACTAGGAACCATGAGGTTTCGGGTTTGATCCCTGGCCTTGCTCAGTGGGTTAAAGATCCAGAGTTGCCATGAGTTGTGGTTTAGGCTGCAGACTTGGCTCAGATCCGGCATTGCTCTGGCTGTGGTGTAGGCCAGCAGCCATGGCTCCGATTAGACCCCTAGCCTGGGAACCTCCATATGCCATGGTGCGGCCCTAAAAAGCAGATAAAAAATAAACAAACAGAATAGGTTGTAAATAGGTAGGAAGATTTGGCAAAAATCTCTCTTTTTTGGGGGGGGGGGCTGCATCCACAGCCTATGGAAGCTGTGACCTATGCCACAGCTGTGGCAACGCCAAATCCTTACCACACTGTGCCACAGTGGGAGCTCCTTGGCAAAATCATTTGAAGCCAGAATATATACTTTTTAATTTAAAGAGCTGTCATGATTTGTTTCCCTGTTTCCAAGATACCTAACTCCCCAGGCCATCATCTCATTCTCTGTGTCACAAAGCTATAACATAATAAAGTGTTATAGATAAGGAGGCCCGAGACATGGAGTGCCAGCTGACCTCACAAACACAACCCCGGCCAATTCCTTTGTACTATAACACAATGACATAGTTTCCTGGATTAGGACATAGGGAAGGAAGCGTTTATTCCAGACGTGGTTTTAAAACTCAGAGAAGGTGCCTGTGAAACTGTTCAGGTTCTGACTAGTGCTGCTGAGCTTGGCCCCCTGATGCTTCCTCCACCTTGGTGAGACTACAAAGTTTGAGACACTAGTCTCCATCCTGTGTTCCACTGTGGAAGATTTACGGAGGAAGGAAAATTCAACCACTGAAAAGCAGTTACAAGGTAATTGGATGGGAACAATTTTGGAATAATGTGAAACAATGCTTCTCTTTTAGAATCACATGGAGAGACCAAATTAAGAGTAAGCAGCTGTTCTCCGAGTACACAAAGAGCTCAAAAATAGAAAAGCTATGGAGGAAAATATAAGGTGGGACCATGAGGGTTTTCTTCACACTGTCTCTACACCGGTGATACACAGAGATACATATAGCTTCCAATATTACTTAAGATAAATGTGACCCCCCAAAATATCAAATAAATAGTAAATGACCATATGACCCCTTGACTTTGTAGGGAAGAAACCAATTAACTAACTTTAACTACAGTTTGTGTATTTAATAAAAAATGTTTATAAGACTATGTACTCTGATACTATACATGCTGTTACATTCACAGCAAACATGTATTTGGCTCCATATTAGACAATAGGAGGAAAAGAACAGGTTTGAGGTTATATACAGTGTGTCCTCATAGGAAAACAAGAAAGATGTTCGGTACCACATGTACAAGCACAGAAGGGCCGGGAATACACAAAATATTCGGAAACTCCAAGTCCACATCCCTCTCGCTGTGTGTCAAGGGCCCCTCCATCACGTTCCACCTTGAGACATCAGCTATTTTTGTCCTAAAACAACTTCCCGTCGCTCATATCCTGTTTAGTTATGTCTCAGTCACAGTGGAAAACAAAAGCCGGGGCAACAGGATGAATGAAGCAGAAAGAGGAGCTGACCTGAGAGGAGGCTGCCTTTGTATCACGCCTTTGCTATCCCCACTGTTGGAGTCCTTTCTCTGCAATCCACCTTAACTACAGCCTGATCTCCCCATGGACCCTTCCCTGGTCCTGGCCTCTTAACCTCCTCTTCCCGATTAAAGGGCCCCCCTGCACAGCTGTGTGACTTGAGCCTTGCTTCCCACCAACCCCCTCATTCAGCCTCAAATTCTGCAACTCCAGAATCCTTTCCTTCTAAAATCAGCATGGCCAGCTATCAACCTCCCTGCTTTCTTAACAGGTACAAATGATCCCCAGCCCAGATGCACTGGGAGAGGTTATACGTAGTCAAATCCACTCACACTCAGGGCTCTGGATGACGAGGAGGCTGAGAGCTGGGCACACCGGGCCTGGGCCCCTCATGCTACACTTCGGCCACCTTGCAGGTGGACCAGAGGCATCACCAACAGACACCTGCCCACAAATGGGATGGCAGCATTTCTTTTTTTATCCCCCTTTGAAAAATTACCTTCCGCCTTTTTCTACCTTCTTAAATTAAAATGGTTTTAAAACATGTGATAGCATGAAAAAAAACGTGACTAGATCACGTTGCCATACAACAGAAATTGAAGGAACACTGTAAATCAACTATAATAATAATAATAATAAAAAACCACTTGAGAGCTGGGGGAGAAACAACAGTTAAGCCCCTTATAAGGCTGCACTTTTTAGGTTCTGACCATGACCCACAGTAAGAATCATGTTTACATCACAACCCAACAGACACACACTCTCTCTCTCTCTCTATATATATACATATGTATGCATATGATACATGCATGATATATACACATATCTTAGAATCTATAATTATTCAGAGCAGTGTACTTTAATATTCCCTGTTCAATTCTACCCACTTTTTAAAATTCTGAGTCACATAATGTTGAACTAGAGAAGCCTGACACAAAGAGTGTATATGTATGATTCCGTTTTTTAGGACGGTCTAGAAGAGTCAAAACTCCTCTACAGGGATAAAGGTCAAAACAATAAAGGTACCAACTGGGAGGGAGGATACAAGAGAGTCTGCTGAGATGCTGCAAACGTTCTATACAGTGATCTGGGTGGTGGTTACGGGGGTGTGCAAAGGTGAAATCCGCTTAGTGCTCCAGCATTTCACTCGATGGAAGTGCTACTCAAAAAAAAAAAAAAGAAAGAAAGAAAGAAAAAGAAAAAATTTAAACAAAAAGTAAAGGGAGAAATGGAGGTTGAAACCAATTTCATTAATTTTTACCAGCTAAAATAGCTTCAGCTAATTTGTTCATTCCCCACAGTTTGAAAAATTCCAAATATATTATGTACGTGTACATGTGTATATGTAAATACATACATTTAAGAACAAATATAGGTCATAAATATCTCCTTAGGTCTTAGGATCAAGGAATTCTGAATTATGCTGGCCAGGTAGTAGCAGCAGTAAGAGAAGAAAGGAAGGCACAATTCCTGCATGTCCTTGAGGGGAAAAAAATATAGATTCCTAATTAATCTACATGAAGCTCAAATAATATGAGTCTTCTCCTAGGTATCCTCCGTGTTCACCCAGTAAGTGCTGAAAGTTACTTTCTGAAGTCTAGACAGCACTGCATATATTATCTGTTTCAACAAACATTCTGCTTTGAGAAATCATGAACCCCCAAACACCCAGAAATCTACAGGCCAATTTCAATGCAAAATATGATATACAAAAGTTTATACAATGAACACACACACAGGCCGAAACTCTTCCCAGCCTCGAAGGAGGTTACCATGGTGGCACTAAAATTAGCTTTAATAGGCAGGTGCTAAAAAGATCCTGTGGTAACAGCCAAGTGCTAAAGAAAAACAATACTCTCGAGTCCTAGTCCGGGAGGGAGATTTTATATTTTAGAACAGCTATGGTGTCCTAAAGTAAAGGTCAGTGTTGAATGCTGGTCTATTTACAATGGTGGACAGACAAATCGTGTGTTCTATTACAGTGTTTAAGACGTGGGTGTGGAGCATCTCTGTTTCACTGTATTTGCAAAGAAAGAATAGAAAGACAATGACAGAGTATGAATATAAAGAGACAGAGAAGACAAAGATATTTCTCTCATTTAAAAAGAATCATTCATAGATGCACACAGGAGACAAGTACAAGGATATTTATTGTAACATTGTCTGTAATAGAAAAAAATTGGAAATAATAGAACCGCTAAAATAAAATCCTTACACAGTACAATAAAGGGGATGAATCAGGTCTATATACTGATTTGGGTAGATCTCAAAAACAAGGCTGAATTAAAAATAAAAGCTAGTGCAGGATAATACGTTAGCATTTATGTAACATTTCAAATATACAAAACACAGCCATATGTTATGACGATGGCTATGGCGGTAAACACTCAAAGGTTAAATGGACAGATTCCCAGAAAACTCCTAATTGTCTCTAGCTGAGGTTATGGGGAAGAAGGGAACAGAATAAGGTTAATGTTTAAAAAAGAATTTCAACTATAACTGATATTTATTTCTTTAAGAAACATGGAAGCTGAAAAGACAATGGTTGCCTTGTTCTTTGTGCTTTTCAGTAACTTTTAAGTTTCCCAAAGTTATAAAAATCAGGCATCCTTATTTTCTCACTCAGAGTGACCCGGGAATAATTCATAAAACTCAGGCAACCTTCTTTGGTTCAGGAGCAAGATGACTAAGACCCTTACTCGCCGTAATCGTATCTGTTAACACACATAAGGGGAGCACATGCATGAACACAGTAACACATGACCATGGAAACATTTACCTGTGCATCCTGGTTATTAATTTTTCAACGCTTTTAACATGGTATTAAATATTATAGGGGAAAAACAACGAATAATAAAAAGAGAATACTTTGTAAGGCACTTTCTAGAAAACAGACTAAAATCCGACTCTGGCCAGTAATGTATTTCACCTCACCAAACACTTAGGTCAAAAAATAGCAGTAACTACAACATCATTTTAATCATTTACTACAATATAACTGTTAATCATTTCAATATCGTTCTACGAAGAGCAGAAGATTTAAGATGTTGTTACCTTGGCAAGTTCAGGCAGGTAGCTATCTAAACCGGAACCAGAGCCTTCCAATCTGCTTTGGTCGTCATCTAAAACGGCAAAACAGATTAACTGAGTCACTTGTTGAATGCATTTTATTTAAAACAGGAGGAGGAAGGCTATTTCTTTTAAGGGCCCTCGAACACAGTGGTTTTCAACTCTGGATGCCCATTAGAAAAATTTTAGAGCTTTTAAAAATGCTGACGCCAGGAGTTCCCATTGTGGCTCAGCAGTAACGAACCTGACTAATATCCATGAGGATGCAGGTTCGATCCCTGGCCTCACTCAGTGGGTTAAGGATCCAGCATTGCTGTGAGCCATGGTATAGGCCTGCAGCTGCAGCTCCAACTCAGCCCCTAGGCTGGGAACTTCCATATGCTGTGGGCGTGGCTCTAAAAACACACATAAAAAACAAAACAAAAAAATCCAACTGATACCAGACCCAGTAGTGAGAGCTGAACATTTGAAGGCTGGAAGAGCATGGACACTGCCTAACCAGAACTGACACTAGCTATGGACACCAGCCCACAAGGCCATACCCACCAGGCCTGCTAGAAGTCAGGCCTTTGGCCAGGCACAGCCCAGGCCCCCAAATCAGAATTTCCAAGGGACAAAGGAAAGAGTATTTGTTTCCAGGCACTTCTAAGGCATAGCCAGGGTTGAGAACCACTTGTCCACGGGCCTGAAATAAAACATGAATTGACAAGAACACAGCCAGGGTTTCCCCACCAAGTGACTCTGCAGCTTCTGCCGATCCTAACTCTGTGGACATGATTAACAACAAGAAAACTATGATTCGTATTGTAAGTGCTGCCTCTGTGCCAGTGTTTGAGATACATTATCTTATTTAATCCTCCCCAGCAACCAGCAGGTTGCATTTTTATTCCCATTTTCAAATGAGTTAACCAAGGCTCTGAAAACCCAAGTAGCTTGCCCAGGGTCTCCCAGCTGAAAACAGGTGGAACTTGAACGCAGCTCTTCCTTTCTTCCTTCAAGGTCGTGGTTCTCTCCTTACACAAATGACATCAATACTCGACCAGGATCAAATCTTGGCCATCTGTAAAGAGCTCATATCTCTCCCACCTCCAAGGACCTAGGTGGTATTAGGTCTGCTTCCTTCCCACACCCTCTGGCAAAACGCAAGGCACCTGGAGAGCACTGCACCTGCTCCAAGGCACCTGGAGAGAGCGACACCTGCCTACCTTCATGAGCGTCTCCGTTTCGCTTTTCCTGCATCGCAGCTTCAAAGTTGAGTTGGAGAATCTTGTTCAGAGTCGTGATCCACTCTTCCATTTCCACCTCGCTGTCTGCTGCCAGAAGATAACTGCTTTTGTCCTGCATCTTGAGCTCAAAAGCAAAACGCCTGACTTTGTTGTTCTGAAATGGAAAAGGGTAAAGGGACACATTTTAAAAGAACTGGAACAGGCTTAAAAATTCTTCTCTTTATTATCTGCTGATGGGTACTAGCTCATGGGCATTTGGGACCAAGTTATTTAAAAAAGCAAGCCCCTTCCCCACAAGCCCCCAGCCCCATCACCTTCCCTGCTTTGTTTTCTTTACGCCTTTGTTTCCCCAATGGGCACATAACTATCTTATGTATTTATCTGATTTGCTGTCTGTCCTGTCCAATGGAATGGAAGCTTCTCCAGGCAGGGATTTCTTTTGTTCAGTGCCACATCCCTATTTCTAGAACACTGCCTGGCAAATAAGAGGCTCTATAGAGATATCTGAATGAATGAAATTCCATTGAAAATGTTCAATTCCTTGAGTTCCTGATTTTTTTTTTTTAAATGAAGTAGCATGTGGTATCACATTTTTAAAAGCCAACCATTACCTATCAGTCTGTTAGATTCCCTTACCTGGAACTTTCTCAACATTTCTGAGTCCCAGAAGGTATTTGGGCACCAAGTCTACCTTCCCCATCTTGCCTCATGCCTCCAGTTTTTATGCTTGTGAGATGCTGACTTACTCAAAGTATAAAAACCGTATTTTTATGTGCATTAAATGACGAAGGATGAATGTGCCTGAGGCCAGGGTTTCTCCACTCTGGCACTGCTGACACTTGGGGCCAGTAACTCTTTGTGTGTGGCCGTCCTGTGTGTTATAGGCTGGTTAGCAGCCTGGCCTTACCTAGCACACCCCCCAGTTGTAAAGATTAAAACGAGTCTCCAGATATTATCAAACACCCCCCAGGAGGTGGGGTGGAAACGGACCCGGTGACTGTACTAGAGAGAGGTCCAGCTCCAAGGAACGTGACACAGGATTCCTGGTAGGCACAGGCTGAGGGACGTGACATCTCAAACTCCCACCAATGTGCAGGGACAGAGCAGAGCCCTCGCACATTAAATTCTAGCTGGTTTGCTGTAGGCCCGCAGGAGGCTCCCAGGCATAGAGTGACCCTTCCAATGGTGTCCCAGGGAGGGAGCTGCTTCTGGCAGGGCACGGGAAACATAGCACACAGGCTTCCTGGCATGATCAGAGAAGAGTCAAAGGCTGGAAGCGAAAGGAGTTCTCTCCCCTGTGTTCCTCATGGCCTCACTACAATAAAGATGACCGCGTTACACCAGCCAGACTGGCCATTATCAAAACAATAAATAAAAACAAACAATAAATGCTGGAGCAGGGGTGGAGAAAAGGAAGCCCTCTTACACTGTTGCTGGGAATGTAAATTTGTACAACCACTATGGAAAACATAAGAGGTTCCTCAAAAAACTAAGAATGGAACATCAGAGTTCCTCTTGGGCTCAGTGGGTTAAGAACCTGACATAGTGTCTATGAGGACACAGGTTCAATCCCTGGCCTCACTCAGTAGGTTAAGGATCTGGCGTTGCTATGAGCTGTGGCGCAGGTTACAGATGTAGCTCAGATCTGGTGCTGCTGTGGCTGTGACGTAGGCCTCAGCTGCAGCCCCGATTCAACGCCTCACTCAGAAACTTCCATATACTGCAGGTGTGGCCATAAAAAGAAAAAAGAAAAAAGAAAAGAACTTCCATATGATCCACCAATCTCACTCCTGGGCATCTATCCAAAGAAAACCATAATTTGAAAAGATACATGCACCTCCGAGTTCACTGCAGCACTACTACAATAGCCAAAACATGGAAGCCACCTAAATGTCCATCAACAGAGGAATGGATAAAGAAGACATGGTGCATATAAACAACACAACAAGACTCAATCATAAAAAAGAATGAAATAATGCCATTTGCAGCAACACGGTGGAACTAGAGATTATCATACTAAGTGAAGTTAGTGGAAGACAAACATATGATATCACTTGTATGGGGAATCTAAAAAAGGATACAAATGAACTTATTTGCAGAACAGAAATAGACTCACAAACTTTGGTAACCATAAGAGGACAGGTGGTGGTGGGAGGGATGGACTGGGGGTTTGGGACTGGCATATGCACACTGAGGTATATGGAATGAATGTCCCTACACAAGAGGGACCTGCCGTATATAGCGCATGGAACTAACTCTACCCAATATTCTGTGATGGTTCATGTGGAAAAAGAATCTGAAAAAAGAGAGTTCCTGTTGGGGCTCAGGGGAAACGAATCTGACTAGCATCCATGAGAACACAGGATTCAATCCCTGGCCTCACTCAACGGGTTAAGGATCCCGTGAGCTGTGATGTACGTTGCAGATGCGGCTCAGATCTGGCATGGCTGTGTGGCTGTGGTGTAAGCCAGTGGCTACAGCTCCGATTAGACCCCTAGCCTGGGAACCTCCATATGCCACCGGTACAGCCTTAAAAAGACAAAAGACCAAAAAAAAAAGAACCTGAAAAAATGGATGTGTGTACATGTATAACTAAATCATTTTGTTGTACAGCAGAAATTATCATAACATTGTAAATCAACTATATTTAAATAAAACTTTAAAAAATGAAAAAAGAAAGAGTTAAAAGCGGGGTGAGCATTAGGCCTGAATTACTACGTATTATTCCTCTTTCTAAGCCTCAGTCTGCTTATCTGCACAATAAGGGCAATCAACTTTGAGGCTCTAAAATACTTTCAGAGGTCAAGATTTATAACTGGATTCTTTTCAGGTCTACTTTTAAATTTTAGTTTAGGCATTTCTTCGAATGCACAGCATTAATCAACTTTTTTTTTTTTAAACACTGTCCAAAAGCAATATATAAAAAACCTGAAACACTTAAGCCACAACTTTAGAAGGTCAGCCTCTAAACGGATATGGGTTAAAAACAAATCACTTAAAAATGTGGAAGCCTTAGGTACAATTCATTAAATGCAAAACACCATCGGCCACATCTGTAAAAAGAATACGAAGGAAGGG
Source organism: Sus scrofa (assembly GCF_054392235.1). Classification (NCBI taxonomy): domain Eukaryota; kingdom Metazoa; phylum Chordata; class Mammalia; order Artiodactyla; family Suidae; genus Sus; species Sus scrofa. Next base: position 75,111,520 of record NC_139393.1, read on the forward strand.
ATGGCCAATGAAGTGGGAACCTTAGATTCTGGAATGTGCTCCAGAGGCTAAATGACAGGGACTCTATGGTTAATCAAAGATGCACTCTGCTGAGGACAGGCAACAAAACTCTTACGGCACAAACGTGACTACCTCTGCTTTCCAAAAGAACTTGCCAAATGTATTTGGTTTTGCTTTAAACTTTTTTTTTCAGTGATTGTCAGAAAATTCAACTAAAAAATGTCAGCTTAAGAATACAAAGGAAACTCCCACTTGGGAATCCCACACAAGAAGTTACATCGCTGTCGCTGACAGCTCACTCTGGCGCTCTTCCTCTATGCTGTGGGTAAACACACTTTGACGTAATTTGCTTTCTTGAAATTCTTTTTTTTCTTTTTTCTTTTTTTGTCTTTTTGCCATTTCTTGGGCCACTCCCGTGGCATATGGAGATTCCCAGGCTAGGGGTCGAATTGGAGCTGTAGCCACCGGCCTACGCCAGAGCCATAGCAACATGGGATCCGAGCCGCGTCTGCAACCTACACCACAGCTCACGGCAACGCCGGATCCTTAACACACTGAGCAAGGGCAGGGACCAAACCCGCAACCTCATGGTTCCTAGTCGGATTCGTTAACCACTGCGCCACGACGGGAACTCCCTAATTTGCTTGCTACAGTGAGGTTGGGTTATAAGCTGAGAGTGCCAGGTGCCAACTAGCTGTTGATGCAAAGGTCATTTTCAGGGAACATTAAGTAGTGCTATCATCTTCATCCAGGGCCCAAGTGCATTTTCAGGTATTCCCTTCCCATTTTAAATTTTGGTCTCCCAGGGTGTTTGGGGGTTTCTGCTGTGCTGTTTTTATTTTTTATTTATTTTTTATTATTTTTTATTTATTTATTTATTTTTTTTGTCTTTTGTCTTTTGTTGTTGTTGCTATCTCTTGGGCCGCTTCCGTGGCATATGGAGGTTCCCAGGCTAGGGGTCGAATCGGAGCCGTAGCCACCAGCCTACACCAGAGCCACAGCAACGCGGGATCCGAGCCGCGTCTGCAACCTACACCACAGCTCACGGCAACGCCGGATCGTTAACCCACTGAGCAAGGCCAGGGATCAAATCTGCAACCTCATGGTTCCTAGTCGGATTCGTTAACCACTGCGCCACGACGGGAACTCCTGCTGTGCTGTTTTTAAATGAGCTACTAGTAATTAAAAATACCAAGGTTTAACCATAATTTTGTATTTCTGATTTTCTTGAAAAACCAGATGATCCACAACCTTAAGCTGGCACTTCCAGCTGGCAGCATCGCTGCCCCTTTAAACAGACCACCTGTGCTCCACTCTGTCACAGTCCCCAGCACTTCCGATTGCTTCATGCCCAGGTTTCTTCTTTCATTTAATGTATCTGCTTGGCCCCTGCAGGCATCTGAGGTTTGGAGCCCTAACTTCCACCCTGGCCATGCTGAAGCAACAAGGTCTGGACTTGTTCTCTCATCATAACTACTGGAAAGCTGGGCAAAAACAGATGAAAACAGCCATCTTCAGATACTGTGTTCTTGGCACAAATAGATAACAGAGATCCCAACTTAGCAAAAACTTCTTCATTGTGTATATATTTTTTATGTATATGTCATGCCTTGCCAAAAAAAAGCTTACCAAAAAAAAAAAAATCACTATAGATAAGCGATGAAGAGACAATTATGAAGAACAGGGAGTAAGAATAGCATCAGACTCCAAATCAACACCAGCATCTAGAAGACAATGGATTTGCACATCCAGCCAAACCATCAATCAAGCATGAATGCAAAAATAAAGACAATCACAGTTATGTTAACTTTCAAAAAATTCAGATCTTATGCATGATTTCCCAGGAAGCTATTTGGAGGATGTGTAAAACTGGAGGAAAGTAAAATGAGCAAGAAGACAACAGAGGATCCTGGGAACAAGGAGTCCGACCCAGGGAGGGAGGCAAAGGGCACGTCCAGGACGGTGACTGAGCAGAGGCTGAGGAGCGAGCAGTGGGATTAGGGCAGGAAGGAGGGCTGCAGGAGCCAAAATCCTCTCCAGCCTCAGAATGTCCACAGCTGATGAATGAAGAAAAGCAAACATTCTTTATCTAGCACTACGGAGGCAAATCCCAGGGAAGAAATGTGTGGAAAAAGTTGAAAATGACCCCTTCAGGGAGGGGGGAGTGGGTGCAGCGGGGGTGATGCTAGCAGGAACGCACTTTTTTTTTTTTTTTTTTTTTGTCTTTTGTCTTTTTTGTTGTTGTTGTTGCCATTTCTTGGGCCGCTCCCTCGGCATATGGAGGTTCCCAGGCTAGGGGTTGAATCGGAGCTGTAGCCACCGGCCTACGCCAGAGCCACAGCAATGCGGGATCCGAGCCGCGTCTGCAACCTACACCACAGCTCACGACAACGCCAGATCCTTAACCCACTGAGCAAGGGCAGGGCCCGAACCCGCAACCTCATGGCTCCTAGTCGGATTCGTTAACCGCTGCGCCACGACGGGAACTCTAGGAACGCACTTTTAACGTCACCTCTCCGTCTTGTTTGACATTGAAAGCAGATGCATGTATTATCTGGATAAAAATGCAACTGAATTTTCAGTAAACATGTGAATATATAAACAAGTACACCTGAGGGTCAAACCAGAGCGCTGTCTCTCTAACCTTATCACAGCGGCCCCACAAAACAACCTTTCTTAAAGAACCGAGCTTGGGGTCAATGTCGTCAGCAAACACTGAGTCATTTTAAGGAAGAATTCTCTGATAACAGTGACTGCATCTATTGTGAGGAGTCGTCAAGGAGATTGTTCATTAATCACACAGTGTCCTCTGTATGCGGGCCCCCAAGAGAAACGTCTGAATGAGCTTCTTTCTGAGATTCCTTGGGCAGCTTCTGACTAATTGGATTGTTTGCATCTACATGCACTGGACGGGCCTCCAAGCTGGAAGGCATAGAGCCTAGTTCGTCACCCACCCATAGCGAATGTTTGGTCTTTAAAATACATGCTTTTCCCCTAACTTAATCCTACTTCATCTCCTCCCTCCCTGCCCTGACTGCTTGTTCACCTCTCAAACCCACTTTAAATTTATAATACTTGTGTTTTATGTATCCTTGTAAATTGCTGCCCTAGATCTTCCTGGAAAATGGGCAGGGGATGAGATGGATGGATGGACGAAAGGACAGGTGGGGAAACTAGCAACCTGCTTTCAAAGCCAATTCTACAAAGTTATGGAGGCGGCTCTTTGGAAGAGACGAGGGTCAGTGGGGGTGCTACACGACCTGTTCTGTCCAACCTTTGATGATGGGAGTACATTCGTGTAGCGTGCATAATTAAAACAATTTTTAAGAATAACGCCACATGGAGTTCCCGTCGTGGCGCAGCGATTAACGAATCCGACTAGGAACCATGAGGTTGCGGGTTCAGTCCCTGCCCTTGCTCAGTGGGTTAACGATCCGGCGTTGCCGTGAACTGTGGTGTAGGTTGCAGACGTGGCTCGGATCCCACGTTGCTGTGGCTCTGGCGTAGGCCGGTGGCTACAACTCCGATTCAACCCCTAGCCTGGGAACCTCCATATGCCGCAGGAGCGGCCCAAGAAATAGCAAAAAGCCAAAAAAAAAAAAAGAATAACGCCACAACTGTAACAACACTGTGATAACGAAAATACCGAATACTGGCTGAATGTTTACCGTGTGTCAGCACGGCTCTGAGCTCTTTACACGTATTAATTAATCCTCTCCTGAGCGATATTCGGTGCTAACATCATCCCTACCTAACGAACGAGGAAACTGAGGCACAGAGACGTTGAATAATATCTCCAGGGTTACAGAGCTGGTAAGTGGTGAGGCAGGGATTTGAACTCAGTCTGAATCTGAAACCCAATCTCGTGAGCAATATACTACTCTGCCATTGGAGCTGTGATGATAAATCATCATTGAGATGCTAAGAACTGTTCTGAATATTTCCAAGTTAAGGCATGCACTCTGATTATTTAGGAAACACTGTCATTATCTGAATTTTGCACACGAAGAAACTTGAGATAAGAGGCGGTCCAAGGTCACAGAGTTAAAAAGTAGCTGAGCTGGGTTTTAAACACAAGGCCTCATATACCACAACTTACTTCTGCCTCTAGGTTATGCCTGCTATCTTCTAAAATGATGAAAAATAGGCCTTTGCTCATTTTAAAGTCAGCTACTGTATTTCCACCACAAATACTGCCATTTGGGGGAAGGTTTGCTTAAAAACGTTAACTCATAGACAGTACTTTTACAAATCAGAAAACGCAGTGATAAACCTTGATTCGATTCGTATTTACCTGAACCACACCCATACAGGAATCCAGAAATATTGATCCTTTCGGTTCTTTGGAGATCTTTTCATCTTTATAAAAATTCAAATTGTAGGACCCGTCGCCAAGTTGAATCAGGTGGAAAAATCGCCGTTTAAAAGACTGAGAGAAAAATACACACGCGGTTACTGTTTCAAAATGAAAAGAGCCAAAATCTCTATCAATAACTCACAACTATACCCCTATGAAAAAACCATTTCAGCTCTCTCCAAAACAAATCTAATTTTGGCCAGCGCCCCAGGTAACGGGGTGAGTGAAAACTCTGCATCACATCTAATCATTTCACTGCATTTGGATTCTGAGGACTTGGTTCACTTGATATTCACGGGTCATTCTCCTGACCCACAGAATTGGAGATTTTTACATAACCACCCAGAAGCAGTGCGCTGAGTTCCAGTTCGGGATGCAGCTCAGAGGGATGGAAACATTCTCAACTCCCCAGGCTCCTACTCACACAGAACAGGAACTCTTCTCCGCCTCGTGACACCGGATGATTTGCCAGCCTCGGGACTGTGGCAGGCAGCACCTCCCCTGATTTAATTTATACCTCCCTGTCCATCCCACCTCCCTTCCACCGTTTCTTTTCTCTTTATTTTCAGTCCTGTCCTTTCTCTGGTCCCTCTTCTCTCCTGAACAGCGTTTCATACTGGTTTTACTTTTCTCTTGGCAACCCCCTTCCAATTTAACCACCTTCCCTTTGGTCCTTGATTTTTGCTTGTCCTGACTTTGCTGCAGGAAAAGGGCCGAGGCGGAGCCCCTGAGCGATGTTCTGTGGGGTACCACGTACCCTTTTTGCAGTCAGGACGGAGAACAAAGGCTGTATCAGCGACTGCACCTTCACCCCAGCCTAACAATGGTCTCGTCGCTCTGGTGGTTGGGGGATGACAAGGGGAAGGGGCAGAAGTAGGGCTGTGCCAATGGGGGTCGGTCACCGATCCCCAGGGAGGCATCTTACGAAGCAGACAATGTCACTTCTGTGAGGGAGAAACAGCACGCCCATTCATCCTGAGCATTGTTCCCAAGACCGACGGCAAAGGGCTTCGTCCGGGGAAAGCAGGGTGACGGCCTCCTTACCCTCATGGTCACGCTGATGGCGCTGTTCACGTTGCCTTTGTACAGCCACCCGTGCTTGGTGATCCCACCTTTCTGAGAGCCGAGGGAGGCAGCGTCCTAGGAGAGAAGGCAGACACCATGATCCATCTCCCTGGGGACTGATGGGAAAACCATTCCATTCACGCCATGCCGCCTGTTGCCCCTTTGCCGGAGGAACCATCCAGAACTTAACACCCACTCAGTCCACTTAGAGGGGGACAAGCCAACATTTCTGCAAACTCCAGTCCATTAAAAAGCAGAGCTAGTTCCAGTCCAATTTTTTTTTGAAGTGTTTAATGAGCCACAGAAAGTACATACCATACTTGACCACTCAAGTTGTAAGGTCTCGCCTGGTTGCATGAAAAATGTTTTCACATTACACTCCCTTATGGTTGGAGGACAAAAGCGAATTCCTGGAAAATTTCCCAGATGCTTAGTTCAGGGAAAGGTGACTAAGAAAGGGAGGAAATATGAGGCAATAGAGAAAGGAGAGAGAAAATGCTGGGGCAACAGAAGAGATGGAAAGAGGCAAGAAAGACCACCACACGGAGAGGAGGAATGAGAAGAGAGAAAAGTGAAGGGAAACTGCTAAAAACTAACGCAACATGTTGCTTCAAGTCCTGACCCCAACTCCGAGATCTGGGTTTGGGGGACAGGGCTGCCAGGGGCTGTTAAAAATGTGTTGGGCGAATGTTTGTAATATAACAACAAAGAAGCAGGCGAAACACACACACACAACTACGCAAGGTGGCAGATCTACCTCCACACCCGGCCTAAGGCCCCTCCCTCCCTCTCTGAGCTGCTCCCTTGTGAGCCGACTGCTAAGGCGGTGAGCGGGTACACGCTTCGCAGGAACCTTTGGAAGAGAGGGCCACCCAGTGTCAGGTCCCAGCTCCCACCTAAGGACTAGGTGAATGATGGTCCTTTCGTTGGTAATCGAGGAGACAACTGCAGGAAGGTCCATCTAATGCTTTGTTTGAGGCCACCTCAATTTTCATCTTGGTGGTTTTACTGTTGTCGTTATCCTGACAATAACAGAAATAACTCACCTGTCTAGAATCGTTCAGTTTGGTGTGTGCCTTTTGGTGCAAGATTTCAATTAGTTCTCCTCTTACTACTAATCAGCACCAAGTGTTTAGCATTCTGTTTTCCATTTGGAATGACCGTTTACTCTTTCCGGAATAGTTTCACGGTGGTTTCTAAAATGATTTGCCACCACGGACCCAGTTAACGTTCACCATGAGGAACTGGCTAGTGGGTGGGGAAGAATAAGAAAGAAGTGGTGGCAGCTCTCTTAGGCTCTCCTTGCTCAGCAGACAGTCACCTGAATGCCTGGCGCTCTTTTCACACTTCTGGGGCCATAATCTCTCCAACAGTAGGCAGAGAGGGCGTGTTAAGATCAGAGCTTCTGGGCACTACTTACGTCACTCAAAGTCATCACTGAAGAAATAGCCATTTAAAAATCTACTGGGGAGTTCCCGTGTGGCTCAGCAGTAAGGAACCCAATTAGCATGTGTGAGGATGCAGGTTCGATCCCTGGCCTTGCTCTGTGGGTTAGGGATCGGGCACTGCCTCAAGCTGTGGTGTAGGTGGCAGATGCGGCTTGGGTGCCATGGTCCGTAGCTATGGCGTAGGCTGACAGCTACCCCTCTGATTTGAACCTGGGAACTTCCATATGCTGAAGCTGAGGCCCTGAAAAGCAAAAGCTAAAAAAAAAAAAAAAAAAAAAAAAATAGATTATCAGGCTGACAGTTTGTTTCAGATATCCTGTTGGGGGGAAAAAAAAAACAAACAAAAAAACTACACTTAGGGTCTAAGTAATCTTGATCTTTTAACCATGTAACCAAATCTTGTCCAGGCCTTTGAAAACGATCCCAGAACAAATAAACAGGACCCAAGGAACAGGCGACGCTAAGCAGTCAAGGGACCTTATTTCAATCAATCAAACAACACGTTAATTCCTCCCTTGTTTCAAGAAACATTCCAATCCCTGTTTTGGCTAAATGTGGGTAACTTTCCAATTAATCTCTAAGGGTGCAAACTAAATGAATTTTAAATCCATAACCGAGTATCCTACCTCATCTTTGTCGACCTCCTCGTCAACTTCATAGACATGAACTGGCAGTTTGTCCAACTTGGCCACTTTGCTAAAATGAAGAAAGAAACTTGTTTTATAACAACCTAATCCATGAAAAGAGGGTGCATTTCTTCCCTGGTCAGAGGAACCAACATTTAACAAATCTAGAACTGGCCCACCGGGGAAAAGAATAAAAACAATCCATGATGCTGCTTTTCAAAGCGAGCGATCGAAGGTTAGAAAGCTCCCGAAAGCTACATAGAAAAGACAGCAGAGCTTGTTGGGAGTTAGGTTATATTAAAAATAGGTAAGTGTATTAATAAAGTCTTGGTAGAATAACTTTTTTTTTTTTTCATTTTTGGCTGCCCCATAGCCCATGGAGCTTCCGGGCCAGGGATCAGATCCGAGCTGCACTCAAGACCTAAGGTGCAGCTGAGGCCACACTGGATCCTTAACCCACTGTGCTGGGCCAGGATTGAACTGGCATCCCAGCACCTCCAAGATGCTGCCAATCCTGGCGCCCCCCTCCTGGCGCTCCTAGAATAACTTTTCATATGAAGTTTATGACAGAAAATAGAAAATGAGGTCACTGCACTTAAAGTGAATGGAAACCACATTCTGAACGATGTTAAGCCTTACTAACAAAACAGGACAGAAACACCGGCAGCCAGTATTACTCAACAGTTCCGTGCCAGGCACTGTGCTGTGAACCTCACGTGTGTTACCGCCGTCAGTCCTTTAGGCAACAGGGACTGTTGCTAAGACCATTTAACAGATGGGGAAACCGAGGCTTACAGAGGGCAGAGGAAGTAGATGAAGCAGGTGGACTACACTTCTGAATCACTGTTACAGCCTCCCTCTCCTTCTCATCACACAGCTGAAACTCTTGTTGATGCCAAGAGCTAAAATCTACCAGCAGTCCAAGCATATCGTATGGTAAAAACACTACACCTCCAGTCTGTTCTCCTTCAGTCGTGAGAAGAACATGAACAAGCCTAACAGTGAAGAGAAGTTGTTCCAATCTAATGGGAAGAATGAAGTCCCCAGATGAGCGCCGGTAAATATAGAACTAAGGCGCATACCCATCTGGAGAAGACAATGCTGGAAGGGAGTGCTCTCAGCTGAGGTTTAAAAAGAGGCAATTGGGAAGTTGGCTGAACACTCTTAAGGAGTGGCTGAACCACACAAACAGAAAGAACAAATAGCTAGGTCCACTGAGAATAGCACAAACAGTTCAAACGCGTAGATGCAACAAACACAAAGAAAAATATATTAATAGAGTCTCAAGTAAATTTTCATTGGCAATGGTTACTTTTGAAACACAATCCATCATTATTTGCTTTCATTTTTCATAATAAACTAAAATTTGCCAACTGTATCATTTCAGGATGTACTGTTTTATGACAGATATCCTCTCAAGACAAGACCTATTTAAACCTGGTTCCCTTTCGCCACCACTAATCAGTCTAAACACACTTGCTTTGGGCCTATTCTATGAGTTAATACTTTAAAGGAGGTAAAGAAATTTGGGGAAATGCTTGTTCTTTGATGCACTTTTTTTTTTCTTTTGTTTTGTTTTAGGGCCACACTCACAGCATACGGTGGTTCCCAGGCTAAGGGTCGAATTGGACCTGCAGCTGCCAGCCTACACCACAGCCCCAGTAACATAGAATCCGAGCCGTTTCTGTGACCTAAACCACAGGTCACAGCAATGCCAGATCCTTAACCCACTGAACAAGGCCGGGGATCGAACCTGCATCCTCATGGATACCAGTCAGGTTCGTTAACCACTGAGCCACGATGGGGGCTCCATTGATGCACTTTTTTTTAAAACATAAAAACTCATTCAACATAAAGTGATTTTCATCTCTCTTCAAAATATTCTTTTTAATATAAATCACATGCCAGCATATTTAAATACGCTTACATTTTCTTTGTTTTCTATTTCTCACTGGAAAGAAAAAAAACTCACCTGTTAGTGTTTTCTCGGTGGCACCCTGAGCAGAATCAGTGAACATAGTGAAACCCACCATGTGTTTATACCAACTACCAGTCGCAGAGTACTAGGCTTGAGTCCTATTACCAAATCCCCTGCAAACAACCGCTACCCCATATACACACAAACCCTCTAGAAACATCTCTCTAATCACTCTAATTGCATGGGAAGTCACACGCCTCCCAAGGCAGTACAGGTACAAAGAACTTGCCCTGTGTGGAGAGCTTACCCGGTGTGGTCTGATCAACTACTTACTTTGGAAGCTGTCGAAACTCTCCTGAGTAATCTTCATATTTATAGTTCACAAGATGCCAGTCAGAGTTATAGGTTTTGATGCACTGTTTGGAGGAGAAAGAGTGTAAAAATATATACATAAAGCATGAGAGAGAAAGAAAAAAGACGTGATGACTCTCGGAGAACATTTGGGAAAGTTTATGAACGCGCACCCACGCACATCAAAAAAATTCTTTCCCTTCAACCCTCCCATGCCTGAAACCCCAGCACGCAGAGGTTCCTAGGAAGCTTAAGGACCACTGAAACACTACTCTTGCGAGAGGGGTCACTTTAAGCCACAATCATTCATGATCCAAGAGCAGAGGTTACTAGGGGACAAACCTCGCCGCCTCGGGCTGCATGCAGCTAGCAATGTGCTGTTTCCGACTAAAAACCATGTGGTTCCTAAGAAGTCCTGGGGCCTCTACCAGATGTGAAAGTAAATGGCAAGTGTGAACCTAAAGACACTTTCACTGTAGTTTTAATATTAACAACCTGCTCTGTGAGTCAACATTACATAATTTGCTCTCAGCTCCTCGTTCTATTTATAAGGGACAGCACGATGGAATTAGGCAGAAGGATTTAGAGTCCAGTTCACAATGGCACCACGGCCTCTGTGTGTAGCTGTGTGCGTGCACGCGTGGGTACCAACGCACAAAGCATGGAAGGTCCACTGCCCAGGATTCTGGGTAGGATGGTGACACCAACCTACAGAGAATGCACTGAATGCCCTGGCCACCTAATAGACTCGACCAAGCAGCACCGAGTCTTTCATTCCTCGTCCGGGGGGATCCAGGAGGATCTCATAGTCTTAAGATTATAAGGGCTGCAGCTACCAGATCTTCATATATGAATGAGTCAGAATCTATAGGTGAATCATGTGACTTACCTACCATCAGCTAATATGGTTTTTCATATGGTCAGCTCTCGACTACACATATATACACTTCAGTGTGGCCAAAAATGAATGAATGAAGTGTAAACACAGGCAGTAAACGTACAGCATCTGACCTAGTTGACTGACTCCGGCTATAACGTTATGAACAAAATCTCTTATTCTGCTTTTACTTCACTTCACTGTTTAGATTGTGAACCTTCTCATCTATTTTATACTTCATGCCCGGAGGCTTTCTGTTGCAAACGCCCCTCCACCCCAAGGTCTTGAAAACAACTACAGCTGGTGCTTCTCTTCCGCTGAGCACTCCACTGGCAAGGCTGTGAGGGGAAGGTGGTAGAAGGTTGTCACATTGCCACCCTGAGGTGGACTTTAGAGCAGAGAAGGGTTAGGAACAGAGTTACATGTGGGAACTGAACGACTTTTCAACAACCTTCAAAAACTAAAATGTTTTTGAAAGTTTTTTTTTTTGTTTGTTTTCCACTTCTTTGCTATGTAGTGACAAATATTCTTAAATACCATTTTATTCTTAAAAGGCTTTCTTTTTTTTTTTTTTTTTGGTTTAATTCCAAAGCATTTTCACATTTAGAACATCAGACATCCACAGTCAAAACCAGCAAGTCTTCAGAATTATCTGGAGGTGTAGGTTTTCCTATCCCATCCCCGGTCCACCTGCACAGCTAAGTCAGGTTGGACCATGTACGACATGGGCTTGGGGACAGGCTGTTCTCTCTGTGCTGGTTTTCATCCAGCTCTGCCACTAAAGTCGTACCACCAACGTCTCTTGCAGTACATTAAACCTATTCTGAAGCATAAAATGTACCTGCCCAATTAAAAAATAAGCACACACTTGTACGTTTATGAACAGAATACCTGAGCGCCTCAATTTTTAATATCTTGGGTAAAATGGATAAGAAAGATAATTACAATGTTTAAATATTTTAAATTACGAGAAACTGCCAAAAGCACAGTTAATCAGGTTAAAGAGCCAAAGAGTCATTCATGTAATAAGCCACTGCCGACTGCTCCCACGGCAGACACAGGCTGAATTCCGAGGCAGGAGCACAGGATAAGGCGAGCAGCCCCCATGCCTCTGCCTCTGGGCTGTGGAAAGCCCGGGACACAAGGGGTCCAAGCAGAAATCGGGACCCAGAGAACTGCATCTCCAAAGAGACAGGGATCGGATTGGCTGAGTTCACGACTGACTTTTCAGACTTGTGAGATTCGACAATATGTTGACGTTACACTGAAAGGTTTTTGAAGCTGTTTTTTTGTCAAAGCCATCAGGTCGTTCTCCGGAAGGGAGAGGACCGGGAGGAAGTGCCACTGCACGCCGCTCTCGGGGACAGCCCCGGGGCAGTCATGCTGGCTTCCGCGTGTAGCGTGAGGTCGCTACTGGCCCAACCTGCAGTGATGAAAGAACTTGGTGGAAAGCCGTCCTTCAAAAATCATATTTTTTAAGTCAGAGGGAGAACTGGGTTAGTAATTAGTAAGTTTGCTCCATTCCTTAAAACCAGGATCCACAACCTTGCTCTGCAAAAGGTCAGACAGTGGATATTTTCAGCTTTCAAGAACATACTGTTGGGGGGAGTGGGGGGCTGTGGATGGAAATTCTGTGAAACTGGATTGTTATGATCATTATATAACTACAGATGTGACAACTTCATTTGAGGAATAAAAAAATAATTAAAAAAAAGAAACTAACAAGTTGATCTGAGAAATGGGTGGCAAGACTAAGAATACCTTAAATAAATAAACATGAGATGGCTTTGGGAAAAAAAACAAAAACAAAAAAGAACACACCGTCTGGGACCACTCAAGCCTGAGCTGTAACCTGAAATGGTCAAGGTGGAGGGGAGCCAGTGGGTGTGGCTGTTCTGCAACTTGCTTTACAAAAGCAGGCTACAGGGCAGTTCCCTGTGTTCTGCCTGAAACTAAACATCTGAGACTGGGTACACCTGTCTGGCTGTATTTTTCTGGTAATAATATGACAAAAAGAGTGGCAACAAGGAGGTAAGACAAGAAGTTACCTTTTCAGGATGATAAAAGAACTCACATCAAAAATTTTAACTATATATTCAATTTTTCAAACCTCTCAACCAGAACTACATGTTGTCATATTGGCTTTCACTTAGAACAACACAGCATCCTTAGAGTGGGTAAATTTGTTGACAGGCATATTCAGCTTTTAAAGATCCACTAAAAGAATGGGGATAAAAGTCCACTATTTTTTAAATGAAGAAGCTCTTCAAAAAACAAAATCAAAACACAAAATTAATTCATCCTATCTAAAGGCACTTGGAACAAGAAACAGCCCAAGGGAAAAAAAAGCAAGCAGGCAATTTCAATGCAATTTCTTTTCCCTCCTTAGCAAAACAATTGTTATCTGTGAGTTCAAACAAAAGTAGTAATAATCATATATTGACTGGGGATATTGACATTGATTAGGCCCTGCTCATGATTACATGGCACTTCATGAATACTGAACTGATAATAAGTTATACATATAAACATAGACATGAAGTAAATGAATACATAATTTGTTGCGTCTCCATCAAAAAGGCCACCCACACCTGTCAGGTGTCCCATGCGTTCATTCACAAGTTACACCTTATTCTAAGCCCCCGGGGTAGGTTCTACAGAATTCATGCTTTGGCATCAGAATTGACCCCTGTTGACATTTCTGTCCAAGCTTCAGACTCTGAAAACCTCATATTAGTCTCTTATTTTAACTTCATCATAAAATGTCATGACTTCTCTGATGCTTTCTTGAAAACACTGAAATATGAAAAGGGAGGGGGGGGAGTGGAAAGGGTTGGAGAACAAGGATGTGGGGAACCGCAAGTCGAGGCAGAAGAAACCCATTACCTCTGTAACGAACAGGCTCTGAGCTTCCTCCTGTGCCTTGGCGGGGACGGTGGAGCGCAGGTAGCGGCCCTGTCGTCTCAGGATGGCCGTCTGCGAAGGAAAGCACCAGGTCAGGGCAGGCGAGGTGACGACGGGGAGGCGTGGCCGCCCAGAGCAGCAGGGCCCAGCCTCTCCCAGCCTGTGAGCTCCCTTCCTCCTCAGGCCATACAGGTGGACCCCAGTGACTCCCTAAACTTGAAAAGAGAAGAGGCCCTTTCCAGCATCCCTAACACCCCCACCCCAGTGTCTGATCTGGCCCCACTATGTTGCCTTGTATTTGCTTTTTTTTTTTTTTAAGGCCTCACCCACAGCATATAGAGTTTCCCAGGCTAAGAGCTGAATTGGAGCTACAGCGGCCAGCCTACACCAGAACCACAGCAACACCAGATCTGAACTGCATCTGTGACCTACACCATAGCTTGCGGCGGCACTGGATCCTGGACCCACTGAGCGAGGCCAGGGATTGAACCCATATCCTCATGGATACTGATTGGGTTCATAACCCACTAAGCCACAATGGGAACTCCCATTAAATGATTATTTTAAATAATAAAATGTCTCATGACTTTAGGCAGCAGCACATCTACCCTAATTAACGCTGTCTGGAAGGAACTGTCAAGGCACGATGAGGAAACCGGGCCCTGGGCTTCAGAAAGGAATTTTCTAGACTTCTTCTCCCATGGACTGTATGTAATCCTTGGACACTTGACAGGATAGTTAACAGGTCATGTTACAAAAACAGCACACAATGAAACATTTTGGGGACAGAATCTATCCCACTGGTTCCTCAGGCTAATTACTAAGCCAGGGTCGCCCAGCATCTGTTCCAGGTATTTCTCTTCTTCCTGCGGGGCGGAAACTCTGGGTCAGCGCTGCGGCCCCTCCCCCTCCAGCGCAGCTGAAGAACTCCAAGGCATCCATTTTTGAATAACTTCCTTTTATTCCCTGTGCATATTTTTCCCCCGTTATGTCTGCTCCACTATTTGCTCTTTGCTTAAACTGTGTCCACCTATTTTCTAAAATAGGCTCTGCTATTCTAAGGAAGGGAAGTGGGACTGCCCTGGTGGCTTAGCAGGTTAAGGAGCCCCCGCTGTCACTGCTGTGGCACGGCTGGATCCCTGGGCCCAGGAGCATCTGTGTGCTGCAGGCACAGCCACCCCCAAAAATAAAAATAAAAAAAATAAAGGAAGGGAAGGAACTCTGTTCTCTACCAAAGTCCTTTACAGGTGAATTACTAATTCATTGAGCCTCCTCCAGGAGGGCTTCGAGACCCTGGGTCTTGGTTTCTTCATGAATGTCACAAATGGTGACCCTTAACTGCACACCTGGCTCCATGAAATGCCACAGAGATGAGCGACAGTAAGCACTGGAGGCATAAGCTATTCAGAAAGTTTCAAAGTCACACAGTGATTCTAAGAGATGGTCAGCACTGTTAAGAGTCAGGTAAGTACCAGCAAAGGGGAACTAAGAAATTGCGTATCCTTCAAAGGACACAGTCTATATTCCCTACTTACTGTGTCCTCATCTTGATTTATTTGGGTCTATCAAGATTATCTGAAACTAATTAATGTACTTTAAAAATGCATGTGGGGACGAGGTGGCCGACTGGGTAAGGCAATGGACGGCGAAACATGCACATGGAATGGCAAGAAATAGGACTATTAGGGTCATTTCCAGCCCATTTCCCATCACAATATCACAACATTAGGAAGAAAGAAAATTTATGATAAAATGTTCCCAGTGGAATCACCAGCTCAAGAAACTTCAATAATGTGATGCTTTTCCAAACATCCCTTTAAGGTGAGGAAAATAAGAGGAAATAAATCTTTTTTTATTATTGTGGATCAAAATGCCGTTATGCTCTCACTTTAAAAAGAAAACAGGAGTTCCTGTTGTGGCTCAGTGGTTAGAGAAACCAACTAGCATCGATGAGGATGCAGGTTCAATCCCTGGCCTTGCTCAGTGGGTTCAGGATCCAGCGTTGCTGTGAGCTGTGGTGTGGGTCTCAGATGTGGCTCGGATCCTGAGTTGCTGTGGCTGTGGTGTAGGCCGGCGGCTATAGCTCCAATTAGACCCCTAGCCTGGGAACCTCCATATGCCGTAGGTGTAGCCCTAAAAGGCAAAAAGACAAAATAAATAAATAAATAAATAAAAATTTTTAAAAATTAAAAAAGAAAAAAAAAGAAAACAACTTTAATCATGAAAGAGAGACTTGCCTTTAATATCTAAGAGATCAGTGGGTATAATTAAACCAGTCATCCACGTGGTTATGACCACTCACCAATATCAGAATACATTCATATAAACAAGGCGTTTCTTTAAAACCAGTCACTTAGACATGCTTCTTTAGACGTATATGGCTTAAATGCTATGTTTATGTCTCTTTCTTGCTGTACATAATATTTGATGTTTTAAACAATCTCTTTTAGATAAGACGGTTGCTCTCCTTCCCTAGAAATGCATGCTGTTCCTAACGCCAAAAAGTGGAGTCTATTTCCCGTCCCCTTGCATCCAGGTTGGCTCTGACCATTCAAATGAAGGCGAAAGTAACATGGCACCCGTTCCAAACCTAGCTTCTAAAGGAGGAGCAGCGTCTTCTGCTTCTTCCTTCCCAGAAGACAGCCTCCATGTAAAAAGATCTACTACCTGAGGACACCGGGAGGCGAGCATCTGGGGTGTCACCAAGCTACCCCGTGAGAAGCCATGTACAGAAAGACGCCCCACCAGACATCCTGACTGAGGTACTGCAAGGTGAGTGAGAAGTTATCCTGGACACGGCAGCCCCTCCAGAAACTAAGCAAAGCGGAAGGACCCAGCTGAGCCTCGACTAGATTTCAGAACTGGTGAAACAACACACTACTGTCCTAGGTTACTAGACTTTTCGGTGATCTGTTACTCAGCAATAGAGAACTGTGACGAGACTGTAAAAGATGAGGAATGTCTCCTAATTCAAGTACCAGAGGAGTTCCCATCACGGCGCAACAGAAACAAATCCGACTAGTATCCCTGAGGATGTGGGTTCGATCCCGTCGTTGCCCTGGGCTCTGGTGTAGGTCACAGACGTACCTCGGATCCCGCACTGCCAAGGCTGTGGCTGGCAGCTGTAGCTCTGATTGGACCCCTAGCCTGGGAACGTCCACAAGCCAGAGGTGTAGCCCTAAAAAAAGCAAAAATAAATAAACAAATAAACAAAGTACTGGAGAATACTTCCATTTGCATGAAAATGTCTTTCAAATCCTAATCACAGTAGGACGTTAGGACAGAAGCCCTGAGGGGCTCCACTCAGCAGCATCTGCGGTGCATCCCCTCCAGGGCTTCCACACTCGCCCTTCCTTCTACTCAGTCCAGGTCCTGAGACTGGTCAAGTAAGAGAGAGAAAAACGTCTGCTGGACTTTGAGAGTCGTTTCCAGTAGCTTCTCTTCCCCAACATTTTACAGCACAAATATCACTCAACCCATCCATCCATCCCCTTTACTGGGCACCCACTTTCTACCACCTGAACTAGCAGCTGGAGACACACAGTTTAATAAAATATAGTTGCTATTCTTATAGAGCTAGAGTCTGATAACAAGGGAAATGAGGAAATAGATTATTTGAGTCTGAGAAGTACCTCAGAAGGGAGTAAGAAAGAAGAACACAGAAGCACGGGCTGGTATGAGAGCGAAAGCAGGGGTGTCTAAATCCGACAGGGAGGAGAAGAGGACATCAAGGCAAAGATGCTTAAGGTAAACAACTGTACAGGATGAGTCTAAGTTGTGTTTAGTACAAAAAAGCAAGAGAAATGGGAAGGTAATTTTACCCATGGAAAGTTAAACGAGCAAAATCAAGTCGTAGTAGATGAGATAAGCTCTTTGCATAAACACACAAAAAACCCATTAAGTCCAGACTAGAAATATATCTTACACCAAAGGAGAAACTGCCTAGAACTCTAATTAAACTTGAATTAACAGCTCTAAAACCCCATCGACCTATAGCCTCGTCAATGGTTTTAACTGGAGAAAGAATGAGCCAACAGCAAGAACAGGGCCTGTCTGACCAGAGCAATGCTGTAGTGTCTTCACCAACATCGAATAGGAAAGGCTGGGATCCATCAGGCTGGGACCCGCTGGGCATGCATGGACACAGCCCCAAAAAGGAGTCACAGTTTGATGCCACCAGCTGCCAAGGTCCTTCCACTTGCAGCCGTTGCTCTGAGTCTCGTCTCTCCAACCCACGTGTTTATTACGACTTCCACTGAGACCCTACTACTCAGAGAGGGCACACAGCCAGTGACGTATTCTGACCTGCTGCTTAATTCCAGTTCTCAACGCTCATTATTAAATGGTATTCTGGTGTGTTCTCTTGTAGGGTTGGCTGCTACAAGTCAGTTTCTCTGAGCCCAAGCAACTCTGGCGCTATCAACCCAAACCCAGGCTCTGTGCTTCGAAAGCTGAGGCCCTGGTGACCTTACAAATCACACCCCATGAGGCCCCGTCTGAGAGTTCATCAATCTCAAAGACTCTGCTGCAGGCACAGGTCCTTCTTTCCACTACCAGATGATGAGTTCCTTAGAGGAAAGGGGACGTGTCTTTCTACTTGGATCTCTGTGCTAAGTACTTAGTAAATGTTTCAAGTACGAATGAGCAGCCAATGGAGATAAAAATAGGAACCTACTACTCATCATCCATTACTTGCGAGGGTGTTTTTCCTAATATTTCAAACAACCCTCTGGTCCATTGTGGAAACTGACAAGGGACAGAGTTCCCATCGTGGCGCAGCAGAAATGAATCTGACTAGTATCCAGGAGGACGAAGGTTCAGTCCCTGGCCTCACTCAGCGGGTTAAGGATCTGGTGTTGCCATGAGCTGTGGTGTAGGTCACAGACACAGCTTGGATCTGGCATTGCTGTAGCTGTGGCATAAGCCAGTGGCTACAGCTCCAATTCAACCCCTAGCCTGGGCCATTAAAAAAAAAGACAAGACAAGACAAGAAATTGACTAGAGAAGACTAGAGCATAAGTGAATGCTCTATTTAATTTCCCCATATATTTTATGTATTAAAAGTCACATTCAGGTAATAGTCTACTGTATGTAAAATCAATCCACTAAATTTCTACAGTTTTACTTACCTGGCTTATAAGAGAGTCCAAATCAATACCTGCAGATTTATATTCCATTACATTAAAGCCTTTCTCAAAAATGAGCTCAATTCTCCTTTTCATGGTTGTGGTATTCTTTTCGACTTTTCTATCAACTAAAATCATAATCCTACTAAGAGACGCATCTGTATCAACCTCATGCAAATCAACATCAAGCCTATCAGCCCCATTCCTTTGTGTAGAAGTAAATTATTTCCATTTGACAAAAAAAGCTGAACATTTGCAAGGGGTGGGGAGGAGAAAACATGCCACACTGTGAAGTGTGATAAGATCTGAAAATTAAATCCAAACATAGCTAGCAACTCAGGCAACTTCTGGGATATAAATCTCACAGCACAAAATACAATTTAAAAATAAAACACACTTTTAACTACGATAATAGACTAAACTATTTTCAGTTCATACTGTTACTTCGGTTAAACACTGGCAGTGCTGGGCGCACAGAAACTCTTAATTACCTTGGCCAAGTACAGGCAGAAGTCTTATGAGGCCGTCCTCAAAATTTGAGAACTGAAAGGGAAACTTAGGACCACAAAAGGGAGAGAAAAAGATGAAGTCCTCTCCCAAAGGGCTTACATAATGACGCATGGACCGCTGAGAGTCCAGGCCAATCTTTATGGCACTTTTTTTTTTTTTTCCCAAATGGAATGAATTGATGAAGTGCAGAGTTGCCCCTAGATCTGAATATGAAAGGTACCATTTACAACTATCTCCAAGTCTAGTTAGGGATGCTAAATTTCAAATAGATCTTTTTACTGTAAAACTTGCTTTAAATGATTCCCTCCAAAAGCTGGGGTTACCGTAGCCACTATGAGCCCTGTCTGGAAGGTGGGATGATTGGCCTGGGGAGAGAACATAGAGAGGTACCACGTTTCCAAGCCTGGGGCCTCCGGGCCCTTCCTGCCCCTCTTCAGCATCACTCACTGCTCTCCCCTGATGACCAGCTGCAACCTTGTTTCTTTAGCTTCAATTGGAATCCCTCTTCCTAATGAATTTCCTTCCCCCCCTCCACCCCGCCAGGGCCCTGTCCTCCCCATCAGTGCTGGCCGACAGGCTACCTTGACCCATGGATGGTGGGATACCAGGAAGCTCATGTTTCCAACCACAGGCAAGGTGAGGCGCGGAATTTAATTCAACTTCCTATGGAAGAATCTGAGACGTGATCTTGAAAAGAGGTTTGACTTGAGAGCCAGGAAACCTGAGTTCTCATCTGAGCTCTGCCTCTGACGAGCTGGGTAAGGCTGGAGGAAGGTTTTAACTTTCCACATCCAGAGTTTTCTAGGATCTCTAGGTTTCATGTGTGGTTTAAAAATCCCATGGTTCCATGGAATTCTAAGTCTCTCCCTCACACATGGTTTATGATCTGAGGGCTACCAATTGCTTTGTGAGAAACTGAAACTTCAAAGATGTCCAGAAAAAGGATGAATACTGCACTTTTTGATTTATGACTGTTACCCCACTTGCTTTTTTTTTTTTTTTTTTAAATAAAGGAATGGTTTTATGGGGTTTTGTTTATGAAAAAGAACTGGATTAAAAGGAGGGAAGATTCACTGAGTAGACTTAGACACAGGCCTGAGTTTTAACAAAGAGGCTCTTTTGTGTCATCATTTCTTTATTTTTCTAATCCCCTCAACTCAGAAGGCACAGGATTTTTTTTTTTATTATTATTAATCACTTTACAATGGGCATTAAACTAAAACAAAGCAAGCCTCTTAACTCCTGGTGGGAAGCATGCATACCCCCTGGGTGTTTTATAGGACTTGAGGACACTGAAACAAAAGGCCCACCCTTCCCCTGGGACAGAGCAACCAGCCCAGAGATGCAGGTGGGCTGCAGACTTGAGGGGGCTGTGTGGAGGCACGGACGGTTCCCCATCTCTCCCATTCAAAGGAGCTCAGGCTGGGAGTGTCCACACTCAGAGAGACAAACCTCACGCGCAGCCCAGGAGGGAGCTCAGGCTCCCGGCTCAGAGACGCTCCCCCCCTGCGGGCATCCTAAGCAGAATGGCTCCGGCCCTGAGGGAAGGCGAGGCCACAGGGCACCAGCTGAGGCAGAGCGAGGAAGGTTCTCCTTAGTCCCTGGTCAGCAGGCAGGGCTGGGGGACAGAGAGAGAGAAGGGAAAGCCAAGGCTGCTGCCCTCTTATCTCTGAGATGGGCCCTGAGGCCTTGGGACAGGAAGGTGTCTGTGATCTATTGGAGAATCCGGCCCCCCAGGCTCCAGAGTCCAATTCACCCTCGGGCTGTGAGGCAGACCGCCTCTGCTTGGTGGTCCACCCTCCTCCCGCTTATAACTCCACATCCAGCATCTGCACTTGTGTTCGTTTTTGAGTTTGTTTTCATGTACCTAGCTGAGCTGCCCCTCCAAATCTTGATGCAGTTGTCAGAGGAGAGGAGTATGATCTGCAGGAGCAGGGCAACCGTGGGGCGAGGGTAGGAGGGGCCGGGCTCACTGCAGGGAGGCACGTGGCTGTGGCAGGAATCAAAGCCCAGGCGGTTTGGCTAAGACTGGGCTCTTCGGCGGCATCCTTGGGCCTGGCGCACCTCCCTTGCTAAGGGGGAACCCAGGGTTGACTTTTTATTGTGCTCAACTGGGCCGAGTGGTTTCTCAACGACTCCCTGCTGGAGGAACGGCTCCCAACGCCTCCTGCCTTTCGCTTCCAGGTCCCTTTGAATCTGCTGGAAGTGCCCCTGGATGCATCTGTCTGTACATTAAACCGTTTGGAAACAGCACAGTATTAAACCTCATTTTCAGAAGAGGCTGGGAACTTTGCTGCGACTTACTGAGCCCAGCAGTGATGGAACGTTTCCAAAGATCTGGCAGAGGCATTTGTTTCAGGGCAGATGACTTGCTTTTGCGAGGATTCAGTCCCAGGCTAGGCTGGAAACTGCAATTCACTCAGGGCGTTCCCCACATCGCACTGCGCAGATCATGTCTTGGCAGCTGACTCACAGTGTTCTATGAAGATCAGACAATTCCATTTCCAGGGAAGCAGTTTCCTGAGCATTTGCAATGTTTAATTTACTGATAATCAAGAAAACAAAGTGTGGAACAGGACAAGGGTCTGGAGAAAGATTTTCTTGAGGCATTTAAAAAATAAAAAAATTTAAAAAAAAAGAAACTAATTAAAACATGACAAGGACAGAGCCTTGATGTGGGCACAGAAACGGGCATCTCTCTGCCCCCCACCCGCCAGCACCTCTTCACTGGCCTCTGCGTGGTCCCCAGGCTTCCACCTTGAACTGTCTCTCTCTGTTCCCTCAACAGTGTCACCCGGAGAGGTCCAGGACTTTCCCGGCGGTCATCTCCAGGACAACGCACAGACTTGGGGAGCTCTTGTGTGACCCTCAGAGCAGCATCCTCCCCGAGGGGTGTGCCTGTCTTCTCTCCTCGATCCAGTCTCTGCACAGCTGCCTGTCACCTTCCCAAAAGGCTCGTTGACAGCGTCATGCCTCAGCATAAATTCTTTCAGTGACACCTCCTCCCCCATCAGAATTACATCCAAACTCCTTAGCATGACCTAAGACCTTTGGGGACCTGCAGCATTGACTTTCCTGGACTCTCCTCCTACCTCCAGCCCAAGGTGCACTTCTGACTCCCTAAGGCACCCAGCCCCTCCGCCGGGCTGCGGAGCCGCTGCCCCCCCCCCCCCCCCGCAGCAGCACACTGCACGCGTGCAGCTCTGCTGCAATTACTCAACGCCTGGTTGTACTTCCTACCAGACTCGGGAACCTCAGGCTGTGCTGTCACCACACTGCTCCAGCACCCCGACATATCATCTGGTACAACATAAATGTTCGAGTAAGGGCGGTCGGGATTTTTAAGTGGAAACTGTTTTTATTAAGTTGTAAGATCACTTGTGGTTCCAAAAGAGACAGTGTCTTAGCAACTGGTGAGACGTCAAGGAGCTGAGTCACTGTATAATGTCCTATTTCATCAAGTGTCATATATGCACACTTAAAAATTTCACTAGACCTTTGAGAGCCATTAAAAAAAAACTTCATTCTGTTCCCTTTTCAACCTCTCCAAATTATGCATTACATAAAAACTTGTTCAGGAGTTCCTGTCGTAGCTCAGCGGTAACAAACCCAACTAGTATCCATGAGGACGCAGGCTTGATCGCTGGCCTCGATCAGTGGGTCAAGGATCCAGCGTTGGCCGCAGACTGGCTCGGATCTGGCATTGCTCTGGCTGTGACATAGGCTGACGGCTATCCCTCTGATTCGACCCCTAGGCTGGGAACCTCCACCTCCATTTGCTACAGGTGCAGCTCTTAAAAAAAAAAAAAAAAAAAAAAAAAAAAAAAAAAAAAAAAAAGCTTGTTCAAATGCTATAAACTGCAACTAAATTAAGTCAAATGTTCAGAACCCTTAATGACCAGACTCATCAATTGAGTTTACAGTTTTTAAAGAGCTGGGGGGTGGGGGTTTGCTGAGTTTGGTATCACGGAGAAGCTGGTTTTTAATCACTTGTGAAGGATCACTGCAAAAGGGAGGCTGGAGGGTATCCAGAAAACCAGGAGTGGCCTTGCAGCCATTCAGGGCACAAGTGGCAGGCCCAGCTTCCTCATTAGTAAGGGGCTCAGCCTACTCCACATCGTACGAGTTTGCAGCTAAAAACTGCCCTCCTCAAAAATAAAAGGATGTTGCCTAGAGGAGGGGAAGAGGCTCCGATAAGAGGCCAGTCCCTCAGCTCCCTCCCTGCCACCTGGAGGACGTCAGCCAGGGTGGACAGAGAGCTTCCTTGAATGGCGCGCTGGCTGCATTCTCACACATCTAACGAGAGCCCAAATTTTAGGGCAAATGTCATCGCTGAACTACAGGCGAATGAAAGTGAATTTTAGGAAGGCTTCTTGCTTACCAGTACCCAGGTCAGTAACAGATGAACTCCATCTTGGGGCTTGTCACTACCCCTAGTGTTTAGAACACCTGCCACTAGCTAACAGACCTCGAGGAAAGGGTAGTTGTCTGGTTTGCCATGTACGCTTCTCTCTGTCTTCTGCAGAATGCAATTCAGTTACTCAAAAGACCACAGCTTTGTACAAACACCTATGCTTCACGTCAAAACACCTGCCTTAGGCAGGCACGCCCCTTCACTCACAATGAAGTTTCACGCATGCGTCCAGGGTCATTTCGCTCAAATCCCTCTGTGCCTTTAGCAGTAGCAGCAGCACGATGGTCTCCAGCTCCCACGATGCCATGCAAAGTCCTGACATAAACCCAGTGGAGCAGAGGCTGTGCTCTGAGGATAAACCACTAAGCAGATGGCAAAGTCCTGCGTGAAGGAGGTCTGCCATCGCGGGCTTCGTGGAATTCCTTCGACGTATCCTCATTGGACCTCATTCACACACTCAGGGTGCTACTGATGCAAGGTCACTCAAAACTGAGCTCAAGGTCAGGCAGGACCCAGGCTCTGCCCGGGCACTCTGGTAGAAAAAGGCAGAGGTATGGACACTGCAGGACCTGCAGAGGTTGCAGAACCCAGACAGTGTGTGCCTAGTAATACGTGAAATGGCAGCTGATAATTCTGAGACCAAAACTAGGTTTTCTTTTTCTTGAAGGACTTTCAGGTTTGGGGAGTTTTTTGGCGGGGGCAGGGGGGCCTTCCTCTCTTCTCCTCCCCTGATCCACCACCCTGAGTTATGCTCTTAGGAGCTCAAAGAGCTGGTGCTGAGATCCCAAATCCATCCACTTGCTCAAGACATTAAGTTCAGACCGTGGATAAAGCACTGTTGTAGCAACTTCAGCAAATGCAAAGGTGAATTTTCAAAAAACGACGGTTTATAAAACCCAGCACATACGGTCTGCTACTCTCACAGAGATTTTTTATTTGGGAAGAAATTAATCAAGTCTTTAATTACCACTAACTATAAAAAAGAATCTTATTCAAAAAAGGAATTGTTTTCTATGAATGCTAGAGATGCGGTAGAAATAAATCGCCATCTGCTTACAGTGTCTTAAGATATCTTGGTTCCAATCTTTCTCTATCAATGCCTGGTAGTCGTGTTTAACAATCTAAGAAATACACATTAAATCACATAGACAAAAGTGTCCTTCTACCACTCGCTGGTTACAAGTATGGTCTGTACTTACCCAATTCTGCCCACTGTAGAACTTTAACCACTCTCTCTGACTTATGCATTTATTTATTTTCTTTTTAGGGCCGCACCTACAGCATATGGAAGTTGCCAGGTTAGGGGTCAAACCAGAGCTGCAGTTGCTGGCCAATGCCACAGCCACAACAATGCCAGATGCAAGCCGCATCTGTGACCTACACCACAGCTTGCGACAACTCTGGATCACTGACCCATTGAGTGAGGAATCGAACTCGCATCCTCATGGACAACAGTCAGGTTCTTAACCCACTGAGCTACACAGGAACTCTACCTCTGACCTATTTAAAATGGGAGCTATATACTATTTTTAAAAAGCAAAGAAGGAGTTCCCTTGTGGCACAGCGGGTTGAGGATCTGGCATTGACACTGTAGCAGCTTGGGTTGGATCCCTGGTCTGGGAACTTCTACATGCCGCTGGCACTGCCAAAAAAAAAAAAAAAAAGCGAAGAAGATTGGAGGCAGAGAAGAGAATGAGAGCAAAAGGAGGGCGGAAGAAAACGTGACCTGAGACGGGAAAACACACTGATGGGGCTAGATCACTAGATTTGTCCAATATCTTTCATTCCACCTGAGAATCAAATCTTAGATTCACTTAGGCCGGTAATATTTTATGCGTTACGTGTGTTTTATTTCATCTAGTTATTTCTGCAGGTAATCTCATCTCCTTGCTGGGTGATCAGTTCTCCTAAGCACTGCATGGTGCTTCTAACAAAAATCACATCACGTATTGCCTGTATCGGGGGGCAGGGGCGGCTTCCCTCATCTGGCTGTCTTGAGGAAAAACGAAGCACACGTCTAAAGGGCTATGTAAACACAGAAATCAATCTGACAAGTTTTCACTCCAGTGGTTCTCGTAGGAGGCCCCACTGTTCCCTGAGTTACCCAGCTGTGGGGCCCCGAGACGTGGCACTCTGCATGAAGCCCCAGCCCCCCAAGAGAACACGTCACTCATGTCCTCTGGAGTTGCCGGGCGTGGGGCGGGCATATGCCCCCTTCCACTCAAGGCTGGCCTCCTCTGCTTGTAACAGGGCATGGGGACCCAGAGGGACACTGTGGGCAGAGAGGAAGACCAGAGCACCCTGTGGGCATTGTCAGCAGAGCCTCACTGCTTACAGCCAGGTTGCCCTCCTACCCTAGAAGGCTGCCACCTTCACTGAGAAAGGATGGCACAAATCAAGCTGAACTATAGGTCCTTCCACATATTTCTGTGTTTCTGATTGAGAATCTGATCTGGAAGCGGTTTCTCGAAAGTAATTTCCCCCCTCACCAGAACACTGAATTGGTGTGGTTTCAAGGCTGATATTCCTTTAAGTTTGGTGGGCTGAACAAAAAGTTTTTTAAACTAAGGAACAAATAATCCATGTTGCTAAATCACTTTCTTTTCCTGTTGCATTTCTAATAAGAAAGGTTACACTATATGTCTTCTAAGGGCCTGAAGATTCATCTCAAGTTTAGATTAAATGTTGAGAACAGACATAGGAGGAGCCACAACTTACTTTATTTTTTTGGCCATGCCTGCTGCATGTGGAAGTTCCTGGGCCAGGGATCAAACCCAAGCCACTGCAGTGAGCTGAGCCACAGCAGTGACAACACCAGGTCCTTAACCCACTGAGCCACCAGGGAACTCCATAATGTACTTCTTATTTCAGTTTGATTTTATATATCATTTAAATTCAATAGACCTGGTAGTTGGGCCGAACGTTTTTACGTCTATTAATTTTCTGATTTTCTGTCAAACTATTCAACACTCTGTCACATGTCGATTCACCCAGCCTGCGAGCTGTCCAGCTGCCCACGCTCCACACTGCCCACCACCCACTCCACCTGCAGGGTCTCAGACATTGAAACATCACTTCTCCCAGGGCCACCTCCCATGCCCCCGGCTGCGCCACACCAAGCATCCTCTGTATCTTCTCCTCCATCCACCACCCCCTGTGAACACTCCCCCCACCAGCCGTGAGTCCCGAGGACGCGGGTCCCTCACTCTTAGAACTGGCAGCTTCCCCCAACCTTTGCTACCTCAAACCTCTCTCCATTATCTCTGTTCCCAAGCTGCTGACATTCCCAACGAGGCTGATTTCATCAGAATCTTAGGCTGATGATTCTCATCCATTCTCTCTCCTCCTCCCGCCCTCCCCCATCCCTTCCTTCCATTCAACAAGAATTTTTTGAATTCCTGCCTTGTGCCATGTGCTCTGTGTGCTCAGGAAACACCAGTGACTATGCCTGAGATTCCTGGCCTCACAGAGCTCACATGAATAAACAACAACATGTGATCATGTCAGAAGCAAGTTAGTGATATGGTGAAAAAAATGAAACAGAGCAAAGAGAAGCAGGAACACCAAGAGGTGGAGGGCACGGGGTGGGCAAGGACCCTGGGAAGTCAGAGTTGGAGAAAGGCCTGCGCAGGTGAGGGGCTGGGTCAGAGGTGCGGCCTGAGCAAAGGCTGGAGGCTGCAAGGAGGGAGGGATGGAGGCGCCTCCAAGCTCCATGCGGCTGCAGCGGGAGCGGAGGCCGGGGGCAGTGGTGGACAGAGGTCCACTGAGGGCCTCTGAACACAGGAGTCAGGTCCCCGGACCTACCAGTTAAATGTATGCTGTTGTTTTCTTTGTCTTTTTATTTTTTTCGGGGCCCCGCTGAGGCATATGGAAGTTCCTAGGCTAGGTGTCAAATTGGAGCTACAGCTGCCGGCCTACACCACAGCCATAGCAACGCAGGATCCGCGCCATGTCTGTGACCTACACTGCAGCTCACGGCACCGCCAGATCCTCAACCCACTGAGCGAGGCCAGGGATTGAACCCGCAACCTCGTGGAGACTGGCCGGGTTCGTGACCTCTGAGCCACAGTGGGGACTCCTCAGGTTACTTGTGCATAGGTCACTCTGGCTCCTCTGTTGGGATAGACAGGAGGGGGGTAAGGGTGGGACCTGGAAGACCCACAGGATTAACCAAGATGAGAAAGGACGAGGGCTCGGGCCATGGCTGCGGCGTGAGGGTGTGACTACACGAGCCTCCCTGTCAGCCCTCCTGTCTCCAGCCCCAGAGCCGCTTCCCAACCCTCCTGCCCTCCCCCGGCTGCTCTTTGCCTGCCATCCCCACCAGGCTCCTCGGCCCACCCGCCTCCAACTCAGATACCCAATGGGCTCCTGCCCACGCAGCCAGGCGCTCACTCTCCTCCTCCCTGAAGGCTTCCCCGAAGATTCTTCACCCCCAGAGTCCCTCCCAGACACGGCCCCCCACCCCGTCTGTTCCATCTCTTCCTCCTTCCTGGACGTCCCTTCCCAGCCCAGTCCCTTGTTTCCCGATCCTGATGAAACCTCGTGTCACGGCTCTGAGTCACGATGAGTCCTCTCGCCGCTGCATTCCCAAGGGCCTCCGTGCCCCACCCACTCACTTCCTCAGCCCTGGCAAGACGCTGCCATCGCAGGCAATGCTGTCCCAGCCAGCGGCTCCGGGACACTGTCTACCTCGTCGGCTGAGCGCGTGACCATCCGCTCTTCCCGCCTGCCTTCTTCAGACTCCCCTCGGCGCCTCCCAGGGCCCCGGGTCTCCTGGTCCTCTTCCCACTCTCTGTCTCTGCCCCCTCCCTTCCCTGCGGTGAGGGGCTCCCCCAGACTCTAGTGGCATCTCACCCTCTTGGCCTCTTGGGCCACTGTCTTACATGCCTATGGGCGAGCCTGGATCAACAAGCCTGGCTTCTCTCTTAGGCTGGGCGCCTGCTTTTCCAGCCACTTAAAGGACTCAGCACCTGGACATCCCACTATCTCCAACTTAATATTCCAAGAATAAATTCCCATGAGACTCGCTGTGTCATGATACTGGTCACATTCTCCACATCGTCAGTGTTAATTCAGTACCTGCTGTCCTAAGGTTTGAGCAATTTGAAAGCAAGAGCCATGACTTATATTTACACTCCTAAGCATCCCAGGAGGCTGGGCCCTTTGCAAAAGGAGTATATGAACTATATATAAACTATATGCTAAAGAAACACAGTCTTCAACGTGGCGGATTGGTGTGATCCGAAAACAAGCTTTCCTTTTTAAGATATATTTGATGATAAAAGAATCACCTGTCACTGGAGTTCCCATTGTGGCTCAGAGGTAAAGAATCCAACTAGTATCCATGAGGACGTGGGTTTGATCCCTGGCCTCACTCAGTGAGTTAAGGATCCGGCGTTGCTGTGAGCTGTGGTGTAGGTCGCAGATGCAGCTCGGATCTGGCATTGCTGTGGCTGAGATATAGGTTAGCAGCTGTAGCTCTGATTCAACCCCTAGCCTAGGGACCTTCCACATGCCACGGGTGTGGCCCTAAAAATTGGAAAAAAGAATCACCAGTCACTGTTTTCCGTAAAAGGCACAACTTGAACTAAGATTAAAATTCTGATCCTCTGAAGGTCTGGCCAATGTCAATTCAGAATTATTATTATTACTATTATTGTCTTTTTAGGGCTGCACCTGTGGCATATGGAGGCTCCCAGGCTAGGGGTCAAATCAGAGCTATAGCTGTCAGCCTACACCACAGCCACAGCAACACAGGATCCGAGCCGTGTTTGCAACCTGTACCACACTCACGGCAACACCAGACCCCCAACCCACTGAGCAAGGCCAAGGATTGAACCCCTGTCCTCATGGATACTAGTTGGGTTAACCACTGAGCCATGACGGGAACTCCAAAAATATTATTTATCCAGATTTTTCAGGTAGGTTCAATCCTAGACATGAACTAATATCTCAGAAACCACAATATTCACGGAAACCGACATTGTTGGTTGCTGAATGCAAACTGATAAAAGTTCTGAGGAATTTTATCAAAAGAACACTTTCCAATAAAAAGCTCAAAATGAGGTGCTGAGATTTTTTTTTTTTTTTTTGGCAGCATATAATACAAAGCAAGTACAAAACATTGTGAAAAAAAGTTTTTTTTTTCCTTTTCAAAAGCACAGATGGGAAATGAGATGAGGAACTTCCAGGCCCTTTGTACGTGGCGGGGCCTGGTTTCCTTTCCAGGTCAGTGGTTTGTAGATCATTATCAGTCTCATGTAAGCAGAAGAGGAAAAGAAACAGAGGAAAAATAAAATCAGGATGTTACTTAAAGGGAAATGGATTAACCACATTTTTCTATACAATGCTGAGAACACGCTGGGATTCTCCCGTATATACTGAACATGTACACATACAAAAGTGAAAATTTCTAGAATTCCCAGTTATTAATAATGTCCCCATTTTTCCTTTTAAATTCCTTTGCCAAAGAGATCTGACGCTGATAATACATCAGGAAACATCAGTAGGATATGCACCTGAGAGTCACTCCCCACCCTGACTTCTTGCATAACTTTCAGGAAGTCAACAATTTCACATTCGCACAGCACAAAAATCCAGTAACCACCCGCTCTTAAAAAAAAATGTGGAATAATATCTATAACGTAGACTCCAACATCACAACAACTTTTGAGAGTACAACTTGGTGGTGTGACGGACATGCTCGTTGCTGTACAGCCACCACCACCGCCTACACACAGAACTCTTCTCACCTTGAAAAAGTGAAATCTGTACCCATTAAACAATTAACTCCCCAGTCCCCCTGCAAACTTCTGGCCACTATCATTCCTTTCCATCTCTATAAATTTGACTACTTTAGGTGGCTCATTTAAATAGAATCGGACAATATTTGTCCCTTTTTGACTCATTTCAATTAGTAGAACGTCCTCAAAGTTGACCCATATTGTAGCATGTGTCAGAATTTCTTTTTTAAGGCTGAATAATATTCCACTGCACACACACATACCATTTATCCATTCACCCATGAACCGAGACTTAGGTTGTTTCTATCTTTTGGCTCTTGTGAATAATCCCACTAGAAACATGTGTGTGCAGCTTTTTTATTTTTATTTTTTACTATTTACTACCTTTCCATATTCTATCACGTTACAAAATTGCACAAACATTCATAAGCTATGTAATAAGCCTGGATACAAGAAGCTCAAAAGCCAGCTATAAATTTAGTCGATCGATGGCAGCAGTTAAGAATGTCACCACCAAGAGTACCATCTGGCAAAGGACTTCCACTTGAAGTAGGAAAGCTTTGATTGGAAATCCACGGCCAGACTCACATCCAATTCTATGTCTCTGAAGAAAAGGAGAAGAGGAATCCTGGGCATTACTTACACTTTAAAGACTTTTCTCCCACCCCTGACTCGTACACCCAATGACAAACGCTCTCTCCCATGCAGTTCTTTTTCAGAGAACGTGGACGTTCTTAGGGGCTGACCAACACCGACGGCAGGTCTTTTCATGACCTATACGAAGAACCATCACTAGCCACACCGACAAGTTCAGGAAATTATCATTTTGAATATATGTGACAAGATTTCACAGCAAGTTCTATTAGTTCAATAGGTAACTAATATTGTTTATCTACAAAGTAGAGGATTGCAAATCAAGCCCGCCTTGTTCTTGGCTCACTGCCTGACCCACTGCCTAACCAACCTGCTTTTTTCCATGTGAAGTAAAATACTTGCCTCCAATCTTATTTGTTTCCTCCACCTTTAATAACACAAAAATAATTCCACTCCGATTCTGCCTTAAAAAAATCAGGGACAGAAGGAATCCGTGGCATCGCTAAGGCATCAGGCTCAACCAACTAACTAGACAGTTATTAAAATCATCAAGATAACTTAGCAAGAAAGCACACGGCTTTACCGGATTAGAATACAGTCTCCTAGAGAACACATAACAACACCCTAACTTCAGTGGGGCCCATCACAACTGCTGTGATGGGGACCAAAGCTGAAATTCGAGCTCTCCTTGAAAAAACTTCCCCCAAACGGAACTTAACACTTGTTCTGGAAGTTCCCATTGTGGCTCAGCAGTAACAAAGCCCGACTAGTATCCATGAGGACGCAGGTTCAATCCCTGGCCTCGATTAGTAGGTTAAGGATCCAGCATTGCCATGAGCTGTGGTGTAGGTTGCAGACATGGTTCTGATTCTGAGTTGCTGTGGCTGTGGTGTAGGCTGGCAGCTGTAGCTCCAATTCAACCCCTAGCCTGGGAACTTCCATATGCTGCAGGTGCAGCCCTGGAAACAAACAAATAAACAAACCAAAAAAACAAGTGTTCATTCAATCTTGGTCAGCAGAACGTCAGTGAGTTCTTTGCCATTCCCAGAATATTCATGTCTGGTGTCCCCAGAGAAGCTACAGGCAAAAAGGGACAGAAGAGTTTTTCCCCAAGTTTCAATCATCTGTTTCTTCACTGCTTAAACACCCACGTTCCTTGTCCTTAAGATAAAAGATGAAACTAAAGTACGGGCAGTTTATTTTTTTGGTTTCTTTGCTTCTTAAGCAGTTTTATCTCAGGGTTGCCAATACAATTTTGCACTCTAGGCTGCAAAACTAGAAACAATTTTGTTACTCTGATACCAAGAAGAATACTCAAAGAAACTTGAGATATTTCACACTCAAAGAAAAAAACTTTGATATCTCACACTTGAAGAAACTTGAGATAACCTTTAGCTTCCTCAGAACACACTATAGGAAAAATCTGTCATCGTGGAGTACAATTTGTAATCATCTTTTTTTTTTTTGTCTTTTTGCTATTTCTTTAGGCCGCTCCCGCACCATATGGAGGTTCCCAGGCTAGGGGTTGAATCGGAGCCGCAGCCACTGGCCTACGCCAGAGCCACAGCAACGCGGGATCCGAGCCACGTCTGTGACCGACACCACAGCTCACGGCAACGCCAGATCGTTAACCCACTGAGCAAGGGCAGGGACCGAACCCGCAATCTCATAGTTCCTAGTTGGATTCATTAACCACTGCACCACGACGGGAACTCCTGTAATCATCTTATTTAACGTCTCTTGCTAACAAATCTGTTGCCAAGATCACAGGCAACAGGTGTCATTCTGAGGCTTCCACTGACTCATCCTTTGGCTGGGTAATCTAGTCATGTGATGAAGTTTTCAAAGCATCATATTTGGGGGCATGATCTGAAACCATTTATCAGTGGAACACACTTTGGCAACAGCATCCCACTAACAGTCAATTTCATTTCCATGGCACTACTTTTTTCTCAGGAAAGAACCAAAGAATAATCATTTTCTCCACATGTATCTCTAGCAAGTTAGAAAGAAAAAGAGAATATTTGTGAAAATTCTCACCTTTGTTGTAAACTGGAAGCTCTTAAATTTAGTGTGAAAAAAAAAAAACTTCAAGGAATATAATTTAACAAATATTATTAACATGGACGTTTCTAAGGACAATTCAGTACCTGAAGAACTGTGTATGTAGCATGTCATGTTCTGGAGAGTGGGATTAAAAACAGGGCGGAGGGGAGGCTTTTAACATCAAGTGCTTCAACAGTGCTTGTTTGTTTGTTTGTTACAAGCATATACTAGTTTTTAAAATTAAACAACAAAGAATCAAGAAAGCTTAAAAAAAAATAAAACAAGGCAGCTTAACTCACAGAAGACAGATCTTGGATACTCACAGCATCAGGTAAAGAAGAAGGAAGAGCCAAGGTTCCTGGAGAGCAAGGGCAGTGACCAGAATCTCTAATAGACCGGGGTGACTCCAGGGTGCCAGACATCTGCCGTCCCCGGGGTTTACTACTCCTCAAGCTCTGGTGGGTCACTTAGCCACAGGCCACAGTCTGAAAGGCTTCAAGCAACAATCCAGACAGCAAGCAGCTCCCAGCAGCACCTATGCTGAATCCTCTGCTGGAAGCCAATGAGCTCCCAGAAAAAGCACCTGTACATGTCAGGACCACTGAGCCCTTCATTGTGAGCCCACACACCGTTCAGAGCCTCTCTCAAGGCAGTGTCCTCGAAGGAGGCATGACAGAATCCTCCCCTGATCCCTGGCAAATCCCATCCTTAAGACCCTAAGGCACTAGGTGAAAACCCTACATTCCTCTTCAAACAAATTTCCAAAGACACAGGCGGCACTTGTATTCACAAGTGCCAGAATTAGCCCATACTTGAAAAAATATGTTATATGTGGTTTATACATATGTATATATTTGCATCTATGCATATGCATATATACATATATGTAACATATATTCATCTCCGCATGCATACATATATAAATGCAAAAACACCAATAAAATCAGCTCATAAAGGAATGTATAACAATAACTTTTCTCTCTTAAATAACATCTCTTCTTTCCAGCTTTTAAATTTCCGAAATTAACGAACGAAACAATAACCTAAGAGACAGAAAAGAACTGCGTAAAGAATAATCACACCGCTCTGCTCACACTTAGCAACCACCTACCTGGAAGTCATCATAAGGAAACAGCAGCATCTCCCTTAAACAGTCATTCAGGATCTGTGTCTTCTTCTGCACGATGACATTTTCATAGTCGAGTGGCTCGATTAGCTTCGGCTTGGCCTAGAAGGTGAAAACATAAGCAATTTATGTATTTATTTATGACTTTTTTTTTTGAAAGGCCACACTTGCAGCATATGGACGTTTCCAGGCTAGGGGTTGAACTGGAGCTAC
Organism: Sus scrofa; assembly: GCF_054392235.1. NCBI lineage: Eukaryota > Metazoa > Chordata > Mammalia > Artiodactyla > Suidae > Sus > Sus scrofa. The sequence goes on from NC_139393.1 coordinate 75,145,838, forward strand.
AGCTGCCGGCCTATGCCACAGCCACAGCCACACAGGATCTGAGCTACCACTGAGACCTACACCACAGCTCAGGGCAATACCAGATCCTTAACCCACGGAGCGAGGTCAGGGATTGAACCCTCGTCCTCATGGATTCTAGTCAGGTTCGTTACTGCCGGGCCACAGTGGAACTCCAAGGTAAGCAATTTAAACACTCTTATAGATAAATGCAACTTCTTAAGACTAAAGAACTTTACACCTCCTACTCTATGTTTTTGCATCTTTCAACTTTTCCACAATGAAAGTTTGTCATTTTTGCTATCAGGAAGGATCAGAAACAAAAGATACAGGTTGTTTCCAAAGGCACAGAAGACACATCATGATTCTCATGCTCCTTCGGTTATTTAAGCACAAAACGAGGCTATGGGTTTGGTGGAACACATCCTGGGTCACCCTGAACAGGTCAATCCCTTCTAAGCTTTAGGCTCTGCCAGAGCGTCCCCGCTTGGGGGCCCAGCCAGGACCTGCAGCGAAGGCCGGTGCCCTAGCCAAGACCGTCTCTCCTAGCCCTGGGCTTCAAGCATCCACAGAGCTCCCCATTTTATGTAAGACCCTGTGGAACTCATCTCTGAGTCTCAGTGTATCCCTTTCTATTCTGAACTACCTGTGTGCTTACATATGCGATATCTGAACATGGAGAAATGTGAGCTGGACCCAAACAGGCAAGCAGGGCGGGGGAATACTCAAACCAGGGCCGTGGGTGACTCCCGGGAATGACCATCCCTGGCATCCACGAAGAAGGAACAGGCAACGAGCAAGTGGGGAAGAAACGGGAGAATGTGCCTTTTCTGGCTATTTCTAGTTAGTCTTCTCAGTAAAAATCACATCTATTTCTAGTCATCGCTACAGTGTTCAGTGATCACTTCCCACATGCGAGGCACTAAATGGCCAGGCTGAGGATAAAGATACATATCCAACTAACTACAGCACAGTATGCTAAGCACTAAAATAGGCAGGCACACACGGTGTTATCAAAAGTAAACTCATTATATCAATAGTGACTGCAAGATTATTTTTGAAGCTATTAATAAAATCATCTGATATACATAATTTCAACAGATTCTATACAAAGCAAAATGACAATATATACAAAATATACTAAAGACACATGGTATGTGGCATCCCAACTGGGAACTCTAAGACTATGTGTCCCCAAAATTGGTCTCCTTTCCTTCCAAACACAAATGGACTGCGTTTCCCAGCCTCCTCATGCCTAGGCATGGTCATGTGACTCTCTTCTGGCCAATGGCATGTGAGTGGAGGGGATGTGGGCACCGCCAAGTCTGGCTCATAAAAGCCTCTGCTATAGACTGAACGTCTGTGTACCCAAAACTCACATGTTGGAACCTAATCCCTAAGTACACTGGGAGTGGGAGATGGGGCCTTTGGGAGGTGATTAGGTAGCAAGGCTGGAACCCTCATGACTGGAATTAGTGCCCTTATAAGAGAGCCCTCTCCCCCAAGAGCTCTCTCGTCCCTTCCCCCACGCAAGGACATGGCAATAGGCAGCCGTCCACGAACCAGGAGGTGGACCTTCACCAAACGGTGAATCTGCGGGTGCCTTGATCTTAGACTTGCCAGCCTCTAGAACAGTGAGAAGTCAACATCTGTCCTTTAAGCCCCCAGCTAGCTGAGACAGCCTCTCTCCCCGCTGCTCCTCTCCACCAGCAGCATGCACAGGAGCCAGTAGTGGACACGGGAGGCCAGGAGAGGGTGGCGCCCCAAGATGAGAGGAGTGTGGGTCCTCAACCACCCTGCAGAGGGCTGCCTGCTTAAAATGGGCACTGAAACAGCCTGGAGCAAGAATTAAAGCCTAGACCAGAGTTCCCGTCATGGCGCAGAGGTTAACGAATCCGACTAGGAACCATGAGGTTGCGGGTTCAATCCCTGGCCTTGCTCAGTGGGTTAAGGATCTGGCGTTGCTGTGAGCTGTGGTGTCGGTCACAGACGCGGCTCGGATCCTGAGTTGCTGTGACTGTGGTGTAGGCTGGCGGCTACAGCTCCAATTAGACCCCTAGCCTGGGAACCTCCATATGCTGCAGAAGCAGCCCTAGAAAAGGCAAAAAGACAAAATAAATAAATAAATTAATTAATTAATAAAATAAAATAAAGCCTATACCATGTTAAGTCAATGAGCTTCTCAAGTTTTTTAATGAAGCAGGCAGCTTCCTCTGCCTAATATAAGTATGAAACGCTCATACTTAACTCCAGCTACTTGATTTGAGTAGACTCTACAAAGGTGTTACAACATGCTGAGAAAAAAACGCAAGGCCCAAACAAGTGTGCAGTTATTATAAATGGGAAAAGTACATGTTTATGGACAGAGATTAAAGATATGCAAAATCAAAAGACTAAAGTGAAAGTGTAGGTGATTCCTTCCTATAAAATAAGGTGAAACTGTTTTTACATTCAAAAGAGGCCATAAAAAGATTTATACAAAGTAATTATTTTAAAGAACCTAACACAGGAAATCCTAAAAACATCTTCTAAAACATTTTAATTCAGCTTAAATAAATCATTTGCTCCTTTATTTTAGTTTGTTATGCAGTATATTGGAAGCAAACAGTCTACAGGTGCCTGCTGGCAAAATGGATGAATGCCACCACCAGTAACATCTTCCCTGGGAACTATGACCACATTCCTAATAAAACCAAAGAGGCACACAGCTTTCTACAGCAACAGAGCTCAGGATTCCCAAGAGGTCAGATGGAGAGAGACTGCAGGATGCTGTGCCCCCGCCCGGTACAGGGTTCCGCACACGGCTGTAGCCCGGGAAGCCCAGAGCAGGTAACCGAGGTGTACAGCCCGGGGCTACCTCCACAGGCACCAAGTGTCCCCAGGGAATCCTCAGCTGCGTGTCCCCTTCCTGCCCCATCCCACAGGGCATCAGCTCCACCCCCTCTAGGCCACAAGACGAGGCCGTTTTGTCAGCAAACTGTCTCCAGTGAGCCCTCCTAGGGAGCGTGCTGCCGGACACTGCAGAGAAAGGGGTTTCTCTCAGGCCCGAGTGTTCTGGGGGTGGTTTTTCTATTCATTCTATTCTACTCTACTTTGCTCCTACAGCCCAGCAGCCACTGGGTTTTTTGGGAGAGACCCGGGGGCACTCACACCCCACCCCAGAAGTTGCACAGGCACCCCAGCAGGTGGTTCCCAGCCCTCCAGTCCACAGCATCTCAGCAAACTTCTCCACCTCCACCGACCAGACGACCAGGGCCACACTCCCTCCACCGAGGCCTGAGTCTTGGCCTTGGGGGCAGGGAGGTGAAGGGTGGGGGCCCTGGGGAAGTGGGGGCCCTTCCAAGTTTGTTCTTTCACTGGGTCTCTCTCCCTAGACAGGCTGGTCTTGGGTTTTTAGAGCAGGGGCTGGCAAACATTTTCTGTGAAGAGCCAGAGAACACATCTTTCAGCTGACATACAGTTTCTGTCGTAACGAGTAAACTCTGCCATTGCAGAGCAAAAGCAGCCGCAGACAGTAAGTCAACCAAAGAGCAGGCGGCGTTACAATAAAATGCTAGTTCTACAACGGGCAGCGCAGTTGCCCATACAGCTGGGGGGGCCGGGGGAGGGAGTGCAACAACCGGCTTTGGCTCGAGGGCCACAGCCTGCTGATCCGGGCTTTAGAGTTACTTTACTCCCTAGTAGTTGATCCCTTTTCACCAATTTAAAAATTCTTTATATTAATGCTCCATCAGTTCAATCAACTGATATGTTTCCCGTCTCTGAACTGAGAGACGATAACGTTTACATCTTAAATGCATTTAATGATTTCTCACCATTTGACTGAACTTGCAGTGTTTAAAGGTTTAATAAATGAAAACCATAAACTTATTCATAAGTCAGTTTTGCTATTTGGCACACCAAATTATGCTTTTGTTAATCAGATGAACTGTTTTCTCCTTAAGGTATCTCGGCAGTAGTTTTTGGAGGGGCTGTACTTGCAGCATATGAAGATCCCAAGCCAGGGATCAAAGCTGAGCCGCATCTGTGACCTACACCACAGCTCACAGCAACGCCGGATCCTTAACCCACTGAGGGGGCCAGGGAGCAAACCTTTGTCCTCATGCGTGCTAGTCAGGTTCATTTCCACTGAGCCACAATGGGAACGCCCATCTTGGCAGTATTTAATGCAATGTTATAGATAATATGATTATCTTGCTTTCTGTGCTACTGTTAACTTTCAAGGTGTTTTCACACAAATGATGACACTTGATCCACTATTAAATTAATTAAACAAGGAAGCCATTCATTAGTCTGAGGTGGCTCTAATGCAGTAAGCAGCAGCCTACGCAAGCAAACCAAAATGTAAGCGTGTAGATGCCTCAGGGTTATGAAATCAAAAAAACACTAAGGACAACCAAGCACAGACAGCAACAGGGCTTTGCGCTGGAGCTGATCAATAATTTCCTTTCTTTGCTTCTGTACTTTTCTTTATGTAAGTCTCTCCCCAGCTCCTGTCGTCAGAAAACTCTCAACCGCTGGGAACTGGATGTTGCCCAATTCAAATCAATTTTTGTTCAAACTCTGAAGTTTATCATTTAACACCCCCACTAGAAGGTAGGCATGGCAGCACCACTCTATCTGACCGAGGCTGGAAACCGAGGATGCCCAGTTTAAGCTGACTGAAGCGTCCCCCCAGTAACCGGCAGACTGGACTGGATTCGGTCTTTCTTCTCCAGGCCGCCTTGCTAAGGGTCTGTGCTCACCAACACTCAACCGGAGTAACCATGCGGAACGCTGAGAAGCCAACATTTCTGTTAAAGACTGATGGTGCAGGAGAACCGGGAAAGCCCACACTGTGACATAAGGGACCCCCAAGGAAGAATAACACGTCTTCTCTGGTCTCCAGGACTGGAGATGTGAAATTTGTACAAACCCTTAAGCCACTCAATGAAACGACTCCTAGAGACCTGCTTGGGCAGGGGTCTTCAGCAGCTGCAGGGAGCACTGTCCCAGACAGAACCACTGACTCCAAGGAAAGGGGGCCCTGAGAGCCCCTCACCTGCTACCTAAGTTAAGAACAAGGCAAAAAAACTCTTGCTTCAAGCAGAAAGAGCTGGCACGAGGCCTCCCCTCCACACGTGGCTTTTAGGAGGAAAGCGAAACTAGCAAAGGAAAAAGGCTGAGAATGGCGAATGGTGAAACAAGAGGGGAAAAGGAGACGACGGAGATGGGCTGGGAGAGGAGGCAGAAGTGACAGGCACCTTCGGATGGGGACGCAGAAGATGCGGAAATGGAAGCAACATAAGGACAAGATAAAGACAGAAAAAGAAGAAGGGAAGAACCGACAGCAAGAGGGGCCGGGAGACCTGCTGGGCCCGTGAGCAGTGCCACCTCTGCGTCCACCAAACTGAGCCTGAGGAGTACAGTCGCCTATTTTCCTTGCCTCTTGAAACTGATGAGTCACTGGTTACAGCTGTTCGCTGCTCTTCAGCGCCACGAAGCTTTTCCAGCCGGTCGGTCACACAGGTGGGGGGACAGCCCACCAGTGTAGGAAACTGGCCTGCAGCATCACGAGTGACAGGAACGTCACACTAACAGCAAAATGAAATCAGACTAACTATCAGACTGTCAGCCCCCTACTCCTGCTTTAGAAGAAAGCGGCTTAGCACAGATCTGGCACAAGGCCTTGGCTTTAAAGCCATCTCGACACTTGTTAAGTACAAAACCTCTCCTGGTGACATAACTCCAAGAGCGCTGGGCTGCAGTCTTTACAACTGCGCAGCTACGAGACCGATGAAAGAACCTGGAGTCAGCGACAGAGACATCAACGATTTATGGGACAGGGAACTTTTTACCCTTTTATTTTTTTTTCCAGGGCCTTATCTGTTGCAAATGGAAGTTCCCAGGCTAGGCATCGAATTGGAGCTGCAGCTGCCAGCCTATGGGACAGCCACAACAAGGCCAGATCTGAGCCACACTGCAACCTATGCTGTGGCCTTCAGCAGTACTGGATCATTAATCCACTGAGCGAGGCCAGGGATTGAACCTGCATCCTCATGGATACCAGTAAGGTTCTAAACCCACTGAGCCACAATGGGAACTCCACGCAACTGTGCTACTTTTGTAGTGTGCAAACAATGTAACTCAACCTAGACACGAGTCTTTCTGTTTTCTCCCCCATTTGGAGGTTAAAAGTCCTTAACCATAAACATTCTTCTCTCAGTTATTGGGAAATCAGATAGGAACAGGGCTGTGGTACTTTCCGTCCCTAACAGTGGTTCTCAAAGCGGGGTCCCCAGAACAGCACCGTCAGCATCACCTGGGAAGCTGACGCAGGTGTAATTCTGAGGCCCCCATTGCAAACCTGAACCGGAAACTCCAGGGGTGGGGACCACGCGTGAACTAGCTCTCCGAGGGATTCTAAGGAAGCCCTGGTCTCTCAGGATGCGCTGGAATTTGTAAACTCAGGGATGAAGGAGGAACCAGCCCAGCACTGAGCTCCTTAAACCACCTTGGGGTACAGACCCCTCCAAGACACCCCCCCCGAAAGGTATACACACACTACCTTCCGAAGTTCATACTCTGTTTTTGGGGGGAAGGTTGTTCTTCCCTGGAGAACAGCCATGGAACTGGGCCGAGGAAAGCCTGGGTGGGTGGGAGAGGCAGGCTGGTAAATACCCACCAGCACCATGAGAGGAGCCAGCACAGGTTAAGGCAGAGCCGCCCTCCCCAGGCTGCTGCTCACAGGAAGGAAGCCAAGTTTGCCCTCACTTCCCCGAGGAAGTGCTGTGGAAAGCATGAGAACTCTGCAGGTGGGCAAGCCTTTGAAGTCCTGGACTGAGCAGCGTGGCCCGCCCAGGGCAGGCAGATATGCGGGTTCCAGTCACAACGTTAACCCCGGGGCCCATGACACAAGCAATGCAGTTCCAGTCTCACACGCCTGCTCCTGTCACTCCTCACACCTCTACACCTGTCACAGTCCCCCAGCCCCTCAGGCAATGGCCCGCAGATGTTTTATTTTAGCAGCAGAATCCTTTGTCTAAAAAATAAATATGACATAGGCAGAGATGCCAAAAAAGTTAAAGCAGAGCTGCTCCAGCCCCAGGGCGTGCAGTGCGTGACCAAATAACTGGGGCAGCACCTCAACCCATGGAAAGGTAGCCTGTCCCTCCTCTGACCGCTGCACCCTGCTTAGCTGCAGTCCTAGGGGACAGTTCCCTCTGCCCTGGATTGAAATGACCCATGGACAGGAGTTCCTGTCGTGGTTCAGCAGGTTAAGAACCTGATTAGTATCCATGAGGATACAGACTGGCTCCCTGGCCTCGCTCAGTGGATTAAGGGTGCGGCTCAGATCTGGCATTGCTATGGCTGTGGCTGTGGCGTAGGCCAGCAGCTACAAGTCTAATTCAACCCCTAGCCCAGGAACTTCCATACGCCGCAGGTGCAGCCCTAAAGAGACAAAGAAATGACCCACGGGCAGCTCATCTCCTCCATGGTTAGTGCCCTGGGACAGGACCAGGTCTCCTTATCTCTGTGCCCCTCAGCATCTAGCCCAGGACCGAAAGATGCAGCGACTGTGGGGTTACAACTCCATGCCCCTCACCTGCCCCCCTCTCCAGGCCCCATGCACGTCCCTGCAGAGTTCAACTGTTGCCTCGCATTTTGGTTTAGGAATCTTTATAGGAACATGGCCCACTCTGTCAGTCCACCCAATGCCACGGAGGCAGAGTGACATGGAGGTGCCACACAAAGAACCATACTGCCATATAGTCCCATGCCAAGGTGCTGGGCCAGAACTGTGTGCCGGTACTGAGATTAGTCATTGCACAAACTGAGAACGCCCCCAAATCACACTGCCCCGATATGACAGAAACCCAGCAGAGGCCTGCTCAGTCCTCAAAGTTCATGTGATCTCACCAAAGTTTGCAAAGTGAGAAGAAACTCTTCCAAACTTGACAAATAAAATACAAATTTTGATAAATTTTGCTACAGGAAAGAGTCAATGATCTATTCTTTCTTTCTTTCTTGTTTTTTTTGTTTGTTTTTTTGTCTTTTTAGGGCCACACCCATGGCAGATAGAGGTTCCCAGGCCAGGGGTCGAATTGGAGCTGTAGCCGCTGGCCTATACCACAACCACAGCAATGCCAGATCCGAACCACATCTGCAACCTACACCATACCCCACGGCAATGCTGGATCCTTAACCCACTGAGCCAGGCCAGGGACAGAACCTGCGTTCTCATGGATACTAGTCGGATTCATTTTCACTGAGCCACAATGGGAACTCCCAAATGATCTATTCTTGTGACACAGAATGATAATACAAAATCATGATCCTATGACGAGGTGACAGGAGTATAAAGGCAAAAAATATCAGGGAGAAAGTAAGACTGAGATGTGTCATGAGGTTCACTGATAAAACTATGCTGTTTTCCTGTACTTCTGAGGTTGACAATTTGGGTTAGCTTTTTAATTTTGTAATTTTGATTCCTTTTCAAATTTCACTTTCTCAAATACTCATTTCCATGCCTTATTTTGTATTTATAGTTTTGAATTATGTTCTTAAAGCCCCTAAAATTCTGAGTTTCCATGCTCTGAAAACCTGGATTTGCCCTGACAGGGCCATGTATCCCACAAAGATACTGATCAAATTGAAGGCAGTATAATACAGTGGTTAAGAAAGCTGAGCCGTGTAGTGTAGTATCAGGCCTCGTGGAGTTAATGCTCAGCACAGCCTGGCAAGCAGGAAGCACATGACAATGTAACTACTATTATTATGTTTACTAAATATGTTGCTTGCATGACAGCAACCTTAGGTTTTTGTCTGTTTTTGAGTGAATGCTATGCTATAGGTACATCCAAGTTTACCAATCTGGTTGCAAAACCTTTCCTCTACCCTCCAGGAACATATTAAATAAAACAGACAAAATGGCAGGGACTTTCACAAAGGAGGAAAAACAAAAGTTCGAACACAGAGAACTCTATGATAATAAACAGAGACGCCAGCGGAATTCAGGGTCTGAGCCCAAAGAAAACCCAAGCCGATGCTCACTTTATGAACGGCCTGAGTGTGGATGAGGCGATGTCAGCAAGCCTGAGAAGAGCTGGGGGGTCAGGGTGTACACAGAAGCACTTTAGACACCCCTCCCCCCGAATCCGGGCAACTCCCTGAAAGCAGCGTCATCTAACACGTGGAGGAGAAGAGAGGAGCAGGTGGAAGTCCCCAGGGATGCTGCTCAGAGAGGGCTGCGTGGTGCTGACCCAGGGGAGAAGGCGGAGCAGGCCCACTGGGGCGCTCAGAAGGTTTCCCATCAAAGAATCGGAACCTTGGCCTCCCTGGAAGAGACCCACAGGAACAGCCTGAGGCCAGAGCCATGCGACAAGATAGTGGCAGAAGCAACGCCATCTCAAGGGACGCCATGGGCACGTGAGCCGCTGACATCAAGGCCCCACCCGTCCCCATCCACTGGTCAAAGCCTCAGGCAGCAGGCGAGCCTCCCGTGATCACTCGGCTCTCACGGGCCCAAAGAGCAGGATCCATGTGCCCTGCCATCCCTCCCTTTGGGGCACTCTGAATTCAGCCCTTCCTACAGCACGAGCTGCTCTAGGTCTGGCTGTTCAACATCCACGCAAAGCAAAATTCCAGATCCGCAGGCCAACAGAAGCCAGGGCATCTTTGTAGCGCCAGGAAAATGAGATTCCTCTGGAATCCAGCAGAACTGGAGATCGTTAGCTGGTAAATGAGTTCAATGTTGGCCAAACAAGTATGAAGCCTCGAAAACCATGGAAAAGGCTAAACCAAAAGGCTTTCTGATTCTATGGCTCTTCCCTGTGACCTGAGAGCTTCCCGTGGACTTTCTAGTCATTTCTTGCCTTTGTGTGTCTCGTAATTAAATGTTAACACACACTGAAACCCTGAAGGCCACTTCTTGAAATAGCAAACTAAGGAAATGGCAAGTCTTGGAACATTCTATTTTAAGAAATGAGAAATGCATCGCTTCTGCTTATAAAGAATTTAGGACTTCCTTGATTTAGCTGCATAGCTCTACAACTACTTGATCGGCAGAGATAAAAATCCCTCATGGAACTGAGTCCATTTTCAAAATGGTGCACTTCTCCAAGCTGCCAGCAGGACCCCAGCACTCTTGGGAACTGGGTGGCACCACCTGTAGTGGGAAGGAGGGGTCTCCGGAGCCCAGATATTAATCAGGGTGCCTTCGAGGCTTTCTGCACCACCGTCTTGCACACAATGCTTACTCACCCTATTCTCCCACCACCACCTTCTTGAAGTGGTCACATGTGAAGGAAGAATCCTCAGTTTCCATAATTGGGGTGGACACAGGAAATTAGCAGCTCCCTCCCTCCCTCCCTTCCACATGTACAAATGCTACTAGCAGTTACCTGTTCTTCTTTCCACTGATTTTTTTTTTTTTTTTTTTTTTTTTAGGGCCACACTCACCGCATATGGAGGTTCCCAGGCTAGGGGGTTGAATCAGAGCTGTAGCCGCTGGCTTACGCCACAGCCACATGGGATCCAAGCCAAGTCTGCAACCTACATCACAGCTCATGGCAATGCTGGATCCTTGACCCACTGAGCGAGGCCAGGGATCAAACCTGTGTCCTCGTGGATGCTAGTCAGATGCTGAGCCACGACGGGAACTCCTCTCCACTGATTTTTACTGAGCCTCTCCATGTGACACTGTGCCAGGTCTTTGGGACACTGCGAAAATAAGGATCAGCTCCCACCTCAGAAAGCTCACAATCCAGAGGGAACAACCCAAAGCAGAATGACTGGCAGCAATGGGAACCCAGGAGTGGCATCTAACCCACTAGAATGAACATGACCCCTCCCCCTGCCCAGCCCAGGTAGATGACAAGCTCTAAGAGGGCAAGCGTTTCTAGGTATTATATTATAGCTATGTTATCACTGCTTTGTCCAGGGCCTGGAACAGCGCCTGGCAGAGCACAGGCACTCGAGGAGTGACGGGGCCCAACAACGCGGCGCTTCCTAAAGAAGGTGGTTAGACTGAGCCTAAGAGACGAGGATCGAGTCAGCCAGGATTCAGGGTGGACTGGGGATTCCTTGCAGAGAAAACGGAGAAGCCAGGGAGAACACTCACAGAGGGAACAGATATTGTGGGGCCTGAAATCTGCATGATCGGAGGTGGGAGGGGTTAAAAACTACAAAGTGATGAACAGGAGGCTATTGGCGTCTCCTCCAGGGCCTGGGAAGGGATCCTGAAATTGAAGCTTCTCTGGCCTCAGGGTCAGTCCCCTCTGAGCAGCTGGGCAGAGCTGCAGGAAGGAGCAGATGGGGGCTACTGCAGTGTCACGGGAAATCCCACATGAGGCAGAAAACTGCATTAATGAGACTCCTTTCCAAAGGGTACTCTATGCGGCTGCAAAAACTACATGAGCCCCCTGAAGTCAGCTGCAGGACCCCAGGTGGACATGCTTGAGAAACAGTGGACAGGTCACTGCAGGGCCTTGTTCTGCCTGGATGGGTGGGAACACTGGGGTCAGAGGCGAAGAGCTCTGCATAAAGGGGTCCCCGCTCTACCTCTGCTGCCAGCAACCCTTAGTCTCGCCTCTAAAATAAACTATCTGGGAGTCCCACTGGGGCTCAGCGGTCACGAACCCAACCAGTCTCCATGAGCATGAGGGTTCAATCCCTGGCCTTGCGCAGTGGGTTACGGAAGCAGCGTTGCTGTGGCTGTGGTGTAGGCCGGCAACCACATCTCCCATTCAACCCCTAGCCTGGGAAAGTCTGTATGCTGCAGGTGCAGCCCTAAAAAAAAAACATAATAACAGTAACTTAAACTTTTTTTTTGTCTTTTTGTCTTTTGTTGTTGTTGTTGTTGCTATTTCCTGGGCCGCTCCCGCAGCATATGGAGGTTCCCAGGCTAGGGGTCGAATAGGAGCTGTAGCCATCGGCCTACGCCAGAGCCACAGCAACGCGGGATCCGAGCCGCGTCTGCAACCTACGCCACATCTCACGGCAACACCAGCTCGTCAACCCACTGAGCAAAGGCGGGGATCAAACCCGCAACCTCATGGTTCCTAGTTGGATTCGTTAACCACTGAGCCATGATGGGAACTCCTAAACATTTTTTAAATAAAAGAACCAACTATCTGAACAGCATCCATTTGAGACTGTCTCAATGCTTAGCTCACAGGGGCTGGGGGGTGGGGTGCCCACAGGTCTCAAAGCCACCCTTGGACTACAGCCTGTGGCAAAAGATGAAGCCAGAGTGGCAGGTGGACCACGCTGAGAAGAGCCCTGAAGCAAAGCAGTGAAGGAGCTTGGAGGCTGGCAGACGTAAAACCAGTTCCATACATCCTGCAGCCACGGGAAAATCCCCCTGTGGCAGACGTGCTCTTCTTCCCTAACCCCGGAGACCACGACAATCGACGTGTGATCACGTCTGCTCGGGGGACACATCTGCTCCAGACTGTTCATCATGTGTGTCGGAACATGGTCTCAGCAGCTGTTTAGAATCCTGCATGTTTAAAAGGAGCAGGAGGTTCAGGAATATTAGAACTGCAACTGTGCAAAAGCATCGGAACCTGAGATTATCTGGCCTAGCGCTCTTATCTTACACACAGGGACACCTGGGAGCACGGGTGGCAGTTAAGTGACGGTCCTGAGGTCCCGGAAGGAGGTGTTAGCAGAGCTGGGCCTGGATCCCGTCTCCTGACCCCTGGGCCAGGCTCTTCCGGACCCCGCTCTTCCTCCAGCCTCTACGCTTCAAAGTGTTCCACGTTCACAGACAACATGCCCGAGTCTGCGATACGGAAAACGGGAGGCAAAAGGGAGCGCGCTCCAAGCTTGGACTGAGACGCAAGCTCGAACCTGAGCATGAAACCGCAAGAGCTCACGAGCCAGAAGACGTCTAGAGGAATGCGCACCACGCACCAAACCCTCAGACACCTAAAGGTATTTCTCACGCCGAAATGCGGTGGCATCCTCGGAACAGACTAACACCGAGAATGACACACTTGTGAATACAGTTTTTTATATGATAAGCACTGAAAAGAGGTTGAATTCCCTTTTTACACAGGACTAAAAAGAGCACTCAAATGAGAGAACTTGTCACTGAAAGACTTTATTTAACTAAGCCTGTCAGGATGAGCAATACTTGGACACTCAAAATCAATCGGTTTGATGGAAGGGAAAGAGTCTGGGCTTTGTATTTGTCATTTTTATAAATAACTGTGGTTTTTCCCAAATTATTATCCTATTATTAAAATGAACAGAATTGAAGACTACGAAAAACTGTCAAATCCACAGCATCTAGAAAACGGAATGAAAACTGAGGTAATGATGCAGACGGTAAAAACACGGTTCGTAGGACCCCGCCTTCCAGCCCCCATTCAGTCAGCTGTGCTCCGTGGGGGGCGTCCCCACACCGTGTGCCTCGGAGCATCAGGAGGGAGCTGAGCGGAGGGCCCCACCCTGGCAGACGCAGCCTCAAGTGTCTTCTTTCCACCCCGACACAAGGCACAAGGCACAAGGCACGAGGCAAAGGGTGTGAGGAGGAGAAAAAAAAGGCAGAGGGCCTGAGGCCAGCTCGCAGCCACACCCCGGCTGCCCATTCTGCCTGCTAGTTTTTCATAAGTGAAAAGCAATGAGAGCAAGAGCAAAAGAGATACAGCATGGAAGGTGCCTGAATAACTCCGTCTTAAATCCATACTATAGACACCTTCCAGCCAATAATCCCCCCTCCTCTTTTTTTGGCATCACGTACAGCCTGAAATCCTTACTTCTTCCTTTGTCAATAAAAGCTATCTTTGGAACTCTGAAATGAAGAGGTCAAGTAATTAAGCTAAAAGGCTCCAAAAGCCAGATTTAGACAGATTTCACAACAATGTCCTTTAAGCTACTTATCTGAAAAGATTGGGGGTGGGGATGGAATATTCACAACACACGTTTTTGGTTCACAAGAGCTACTGTCTGTCCACTGCCCACATCATCACCACAAAGACACTTGGAGACAGTAAGGGCAGGTGTTGGGGAGTGAGGATTCAAGTGCTGGTCCCCCAAATACTGACTATTGTTGGAGGTGGGGACAGGTGGATGGGGCCAGAGTTTGTTGAAGTATGGTCCCAGAACCAGCAGCATGGGCATCACCTGAAACTGGTTAGAAATGCACGAAAATTCACCCCAAACCCATTGAAAGCGGAATCCTGGGGTGCAGCCATGCGGTCTGGGATTTAACAAAGCCTCCTTAGTGGGTGAGTGCTTGTGATGTCACCCAGGCTAGAGAACCACTCTCCTAGTCTATGAACCTCTATGTACGTTTGAGAATTTCATGGTAAAAAAACATTTTTAAGAAATTCTGGCTTGGAGTTCCCGTTGTGGCGCAGCGGAAACGAATCCAACTAGAAACCATGAGGTTGTGGGTTGGATCCCTGGCCTCACTCAGTGGGTTAAGGATCCAGGGTTGCCGTGAGCTGTGGTGTAGGTTGCAGACGTGGCTCGGATCTGGCACTGCTGTAGCTGTAGTGTAGGCCGGCAGCTGTAACTCGGATTCAGCCCCTAGCCTGAGAACCTCCATTTGCCTCGGGTGCAGCCCTAAAAAGGCCACAAAAAACCAAAAAGCAAAAAAAAAAAAAAAAAAAAACTCTGGCTTGATTGCTTACTGGCTGTGTGGCTTTGGGACAAGCCACTAAACCTTCATATCTTATTGGCTGTGTGGCTTTGGGACAAGTCACTAGACCTTCATATCTTATTGGCTGTGTGGCTTTGGGACAAGTCACCAAACCTTCATATCTACAGCTGAAGATGGGAAAAGTACTCCTTTCTCTTATCTGCATCACGGGGTTATTGAAGACTTGCCGTATACAGGGCCTCGTACAGAGCAGGAACTCACCAAATGGTGGTGCTGGCTCGTATACAGTTAGTGACATTCGGTTACAAGAGAATTTGAGTTCCGACCTCCTAAACTAGCCTCTGCTAGATCACACGTATGTTATTCTTTAAACTTCCCCCCAAACTCTTATGGTTGTATCATCGCCATCCCACAGATGGGGAGATGAAGCTCAGAGGGGTTACGCGGATGAGTGAAGCTCTCCCAGAGGGTGACCTGTAGGTCTCCCGGCCCCAGCCAGGCCCAGGACCTTCCCCATCACGCGCTGGCAACACGCGTGACGGAATTTCAGAGTTCCAGAACAGGAAGTGCCTCCCGAATGCCTCCTCTACTCTTTGTGTGAGAAACACACAGCACTGCCCCACAGCGTGCCGCTCCGGCCTCTGCACCTCCGGGGGGACAGGCATCCGATGCTCCCTGCCCGGCTCGGAGACCTGGAAACGTAAGCTCCACGGAACGGCCCAGGCTCTGTGATCTTACAGACGGAGAGAGAAAAGGCAGAGTCTTTTCCTAAAGGATGCTCATTTTCCCTATTGAGGCCATCACAAACTGTCCTGCCCTCCAAAATACTCCATCTTCCTGCTGAAGAACCAGGGTTGAGGACTAGGTTCTAAGGCCATTGGGTGGACTCTCTTTACCTTACCTCCAAATACCTCAAGGATACAACTGTGCGAGAAAAACCCAACCTTAAATCACGCATTTCCTTCCCACTCCAGGTTCACAAATATAGTACCCCACGGAATGACTCAGCTGTTTAAGCTAGGTACTGTGTAAGGCTGGGGCCCTGCCCTGCTCAGCACAGCAGGCAACACGTGGCTATCCGGAATCCAGACGTGCTGCAGGCGTAAAACAGACACTGAATTTCAGAGACTTAGTATGAATAAAAGAATGTATAATGCCTTGATATTTTATAAGGGTTAAATACTGAAATGATACTTTTGGAAATATTGGATTAAAATTCTACTACTAAAATTATACCTATTTCTTTTACTTTAATTTGGCTACAAGAAAATTTTAAATGACATACGTGCCTCATGCTCTAGTTCTACTAGTGCTATTACAGACTGTATGAAACATTTATTTTTTAACACATAGGTATGTTTTAACATTTCATGGCAAAACAAAGGACAGACCACTCCCTGAAATTTTTGCTTGTGGGGACAAGACCAGTTCTGGAGAAACTATCACATTAGAGACAAAACAGGTAGGGTCTTGGCCAAGTCAATGAGGTGACCTGCATTGAGCACTCTTGCTAACAGGCCCCATTCTTCCCGTCCTCCCCCAGGAAGAGCGCTTCTTTGCCCTGCACCTTGTGGGTCTCCACTACCCCTTCTGTGTAAAACCAATTTACTGGGATTCTGGTAAGAAGGTCACACAATGATTCTTTTTTTTCCCCCCCAAATGTCCTACAAACATCAAAGGTGATGTGACAGGTTTAGGTGTGGCTGATAAGGAGGAGTTCTGAGAGCAGCGTGCTGAGTAAGAGGAAGAGGGACAAGGATTTTCACCCTGGTCACCTAAGTGTGCACCTGTGTCCTCAAGTCACAAAACGTTAGCTAACATTTTAACTTAGATCCAAAACAGCAGACGCCCAGGAGAGTTTGGGGGCACAGTACCCACATCAGGCTCCTCCAGACGCCTCCCTTTCCACTTTTCAGCATTTCAGCATTGGTGAATATTGGTGGCCAAACCGATGAAAGCACAAGAGGGAAGAATGAAGAGGGAGAGTGACCTTCAGATCCAGTCTTTCCTGGAAGCCCTTTCTGCAACCCATTCTTTGCATCCTGCAAAGGTGACAAGCATCATTGGGAGAAGAAAAAAAATGGGGTGGGGGCGCTTTGCATTCTGTCAATTCAGAATACAAAGAAAACGAAACCATGGTTCCTGGGGGGCATAAGCCCCCCTCTTAGTTAGGGAAACTGGAGCAAACCTTAGCTACAAGGCAGCAGAGATTCATGATAACCTATCGAGATAGAATAATGACATCCTGACGGGCCAGAGGAGCACAGAGTCCACAGGAAAATGTGGGGGAGAGGTTTGTTTTGTTTTGCTTTAGTTTTGTCTTTTCAGGGCGACACCCTTGGCATATGGAGGTTCCCAGGCTAGGGGTCGAATTGGAGCTGTAGCTGCCGGCCTATGCCACAGCCACAGCCACGTGGGATCTGAGCTGCATCTGTGACCTACACCAGAGCTGACATCAACACTGGATCCTTAACCCACTGAGCAAGACCAGGGATTGAACCTGTGTCCTCATGGATGCTAGTCAGATTCGTTTCTACTGAGCCACGATGGGAACTACGGAAGAGTTTCAAAGGCTTCTTGGAACAGCTGGCGTGTGACTAGACTTAAAGGATGAAGGGGAACGACTGGACAGTGAAGCCAGGCCGGGCAAAAGAGGCTGTGCCCAGGTATAAAAGCGCCCTCAGTGGAAGAGTACGCGCCCAGGTCAGGCCGCATTTCGGAAGGCACAGTGGATGAGGGAGGCCCGCCAGCGAATTCAGGGCCAGCCTTGGAGGACTGAGTAGTCCTTTGCCTTCTCTGCAAAGACAAGTCAGGGAAGGAATTTAAGAAGGAAATTAATAACTGTATCTGTGTTTTGGAAAAAGTGTCTAGTGGCACGAGGAGCATGATTGGAGTAAGGACAGACTGAACGTGCTACGTTCACCAGGGCAGCAGAAACAGCCTTCGGGGAGGAGGAGGCGGCGGCAGGGCCAACACCAAGACTCTCTCCATCCGAGTGAATGCCATCTTGGCTCGGAACGTCAAAGGACCCAGGACTCCTGACAGTGAGGGCAGGGCCCTTAGCACCACCCACTCCTGCTTCTCCCTTAGTAGTGGCAACTCTCCAGAGCAAGGAGCTCTCGAAACAGAACTACGGCCCGGCTCCCACCACAAGAGCCGGGCGAAGCCTTCAGAGACCTGCTGGCAAGTGACATATACCTGTCTGGAAAGTGAGCACTAAAAATGTCTAAAGCCTTAAAACATTACTCTAAGAGAAACTCACAACTAGCTATATCACATTACAGGGATATTTCAAACTTCCAGAAAGTGGAAGATAAACTATAATTTCCAAGGCTTCTTGATTCTAAAATCATCCCAGTCACATCATCTGCAGACTCAAGCCAGGGCTCCTAACCTCTCCTGTAGAGTATTCCCTGCTACCAAATTCTGCTGCCACTTCAGCCCATTTTCAGGTCTGCCAACCCATTTCACTTGTCTTACCCATTACATTGGGTGGAAATCTACTGTCCCCTGTTTCACAGCTCCTACAACTCAAACCCCAGACAACTGTGAAGCTACTAAGCTTAGAACTTGAAACCCCAGGGTCTTGATCTGACTCCATCACAGGTTATTCCAGGACCAAAGCTAATAACCCTGAAACACGGAGCTTTAGCCTTGGAAGAGACGCTGGAGATGATTTGCCACATGCTTCTTACTTGACAGATGAGGAAACCGCTGGAGCCAGGGCGGGGGTGGGTGGAGGGGGCAGGGGGGCCAAGGGAAGAACAGTCATCTGCAGAGACTGAAAGGCAGGTCCTGGAGCAGAACCAAATCTGGTCCCCAAAACGCTTTTCCTGAGGCCACCCATGCCTCCCGCTGCTACGGGAGACATGGCTCTGCGGTCCTGTAATTCAGTCCCTACTTGTCAGAGGGTAAAGCATCCTCCTCTCAGCACTACGGGGACCATGGCGCCTATTTGACTAATTAGGGAAGAAACATTTCAGGGTTATTCTGGATCATTCTGTAAATCCAAAAAAAAAAAAAAAAATCTAGGGAGGAAAATAAGATGTCTCCAGATTCTCAGATATTCTACCATCTAGGCTCCTGTACAGCTTTCTGGGAAGACGATAAAACGTGATGCCCAAACTCCGTTTTGCTCATATTTCCACCTGCTTTGGCAGGACGTGCTCCTCTTTAGCGCCTGTGCCAGTCAACCGCTGCTGTTCTCTCACAAACAGTCTTTCTCTAACAAATTTTAAATTGTTACAGGGCAGGGTTTTTTAACGATCCTTTTGCATCTTTATAATCCCCATGTCAAGCACGGGTGAATATGCTCACTCTCATTACTGAACCGTACACGTGGGTTCGGGTGTGGGATCTGGAAAACCTGCCTGGATCAGAACTACTGGCTCTGTCACTCGCTAAATGTCTGACTTGGAGCAGGCGACCTAGACTCTGTGCGTGCAGTCTCCTCTCGGCAAAAAGACTAATGAGGGCAGTGCCCGCATCCTGGAAGGGGGAGGATCAACAGCAGTAACGTCCTTAGCAGGTCTGAAACGGTGTCTAGCGCAAAGCAAGGCCCTACAGAAATATGTTCTCTTTTATTCTTACAGCAAAAAAAAAACAAAGAGGAAGAACAAACAGCACTGCCTTTGTTAGAAAAGACAGTGAACAGCCACTCTGCCTCCTCGTTGACGGCAGGCAGGAGAAAAGAAACCCGCTGGAGCTGGGTGGATTTTTGGGTCCACACGAGCGGGCCTCCGAGAAGGTAAGCGTGGCTCGGGGCTGTAATGAGTCCATGACACAAGCTGTGGAAGCCCCTTCTCCGGGGTAAGAGAAGCAGGCACGTCCCAGAGATTCCCCCCACCAGCTGCTCCACAAAACACGTGTGCAACAGCGGGGCCTCAGTCACACAGGCTGTTCCCTGAAGGGTCGGGGGTCCCTGGGGCCTTCAGCAAAGCAGGGCTAGGTCTGCTTTAGGGGCTAAAGAAACAGAAGGGGCCCTTGCTAAAGCCAGTGATGACTGAAGTGTCATCCGCCTAAATGGAAAAGGATGGGTGAGATTAACACATACCCACGCCTGAAAAATACCACGTGAAAAACATTTGTGAGGAAGGCAGCCCCTCACTCCCCAGACCTTGTCTCCCGGGCAGGGAGCGTGTATTCGCTGGCCTCTGTCACCCCAGTGCACGACCGGTGAATCTCAGTACTTATAAGTGTGGACAAACAGGTAAGCAAGTGAACAAGAAAACCAAAGAGCACAGCGAAGGCTTGTGGCTCTGAGGAAGTAAGACGTCCTGATTTTGTCCCCTGGGAATATGTCATGACACAGAGCTTGCAGGAACGTCCTTTCTTCACCACTCAGTATTTTAAAAACAAAGAAATTACATATTAAATGCCACCAATATAATATCATTAATTATTTCTACAGACAGCTGCAGAGATGCAGGAAAACACGGAGGGCAGAAGGGCTTTGTAACATAATTGACCAATCACAGTCCTCCAAGGTCTTCTAGGCTATGGAGGAAAACATGATCACTGCCCATGAGCTTGTACTTCAGGGTTTGCGTCTTAATTCACCTCTGCGATTTCTAGAGTGAACAGACCTTCATGAGAAAAGGTATTTTTCAGACAGTGCATGGACTGGTCCAACCAAAAGCCCATCTCCTTCTCTCCTACTCCCTTTCTAGGTTGGTACGCACGCTGCCTTCTCACGTAGGCATTTAGCTAATCATTTGTTCTTTAAAATGTTAAAATAGGGAGTTCCCATTATGGCTCAGTGGTAACGAATCCGACTAGTATCCGTGAGGACACAGGTTCCACTCCTGGCCTCGCTCAGTGGGTTAAGGATCCTTCGCGTTGCTGTGACTGTGGTGTAGGCTGGCAGCTGCAGCTCCAATTCAGCCCCTAGCCTGGGAGCCGCCATGTGCCACAGGTGTGGCCCTAAAAAGCTAAAAAATAAATAAGTAAAATATTAAGACTCAGTGTTTAACACCTGATGAGTCCAGAAGAAATAACAGAAAAGATGTCTTTGAAAAGATACTGCTTTAAATGTATCTAATGAATATACCGAACACATCTTCGCGTCTTTCAACTTTCCAAATTCCCCACATCGGACCTGGGCCACAGTCCTCACCTGCCCCTCGAAAGTAACCCAATGAAAGGGCAACACACACAACATACCCCCCAGCCAGTCTGACTCTCTGAGGCCACACCCTTTTCCCTCTAAACTGTCGAGCCCGTAACAATTAGAGTAAATTATTTCCAGGAATTACGTTAGCATTGGGGGGGCTGGGGACGAAAATAGGTATTCAAATATTAGCAGGGTAACTAACTTGCAGACATCAGAACATCCTGACTGCTCCCCTGTTAGTCATCCACGGCCCACAAGGCCTTTTTTCTCCAGGACTGGCTGTGGGCCTGGGGAGGAATGGGGGAATTTCACCACGCACTTCCTCCCCAGCTTACTGTCACAATGAAGGGACAAGACCCACCCGCATGGAGGCCTGGAATCTGAACCTTGCGGCCTCTGAAAATCTGTAAGATCCAAGCACATACTTCCCTTAGAAACACACTTTCCCCAGCATGGAACAAGCAGCCACTGCTAAGGGTGACTTGACCGCTATCCTGGCAAAGGGGAAAGAAACATCAACTTCTGACCGGAGTTGCACAGAAAAGGTACTTCTGACTAGCATGTACCTACATGTACTAGCGCATTCACCGTTAATCATTCAGAGTCTAGGCAGTTCCCATCGTGGCGCAGTGGTTAATGAATCCGACTAGGAACCATGAGGTTGCAGGTTCGGTCCCTGCCCTTGCTCAGCGGGTTAAGGATCTGGCGTTGTCATGAGCTGTGGTGTAGGTCGCAGACGTGGCTCAGATCTCGTGTTGCTGTGGCTGTGGCGTAAGCCAGCAGCTACAGCTCTGGTTCAACCCCTAACCTGGGAACCTCCATATGCCGCGGCAAGCAGTCCTAGAAAAGGCAAAAAAAGACCAAAAAAAAAAAAAAAAAAAACCATTCAGAGTCTAGACAGTCAATGACAATACACTGTACCAATGGCAAAGAATCAGAAACAAGCTGAATCAAATTATGGCACAATCATTAAATATAACAGCATAAAATCCACATAAGGTGACACAGAAAGATGTTCTTGATATGTTCTGGGAGAAAATTAATGTAGAAATTTATAGTACTACACCTTTTCCAAACACACACACACAATTAGTTCTATTTTTATGTGCATGGAAGAAAGTTTGGAGGGATATATACCAAATAGTTAATAGTGGGCACTTTTGGAAATGAAAGGCAAGGGCACTTTACAGGTCCCTGTTTTTACACTATTCATATTTCTAATTACTTGCATTAATTACTTTTATGCTTTCTAAACTATGTAAAATATTCCCCCAAGGACTGACTGTGTGTGTATATAACTACAACTAGCAAAATGTGATTTGAAAATCCTCCCTCTCGAATAAAATAAGTAACTTGCATTTAAACTGGACAGGCTTGGGGATTCTCAACAAGCGGACGGGTTACCAGGTTACTGACATAATAAGGAGCAGCATTGCAACACACAGATCACATGGCTGTGTCGGCAAACTTTTTAAAAATTATCTTGGAAAGAAGTTGTATCCCAAGCAGTTTGTTGACTTCTCCTTTGCTGTGGGCATGATAATCACCGGTAAGAGATCTGCCCGCGGCAGCGGCTCCGCTGGGATCCTTGCTTCTCTTATCTGACAGTAGCTCTGCTGATCTCGTTACCCCAACAGAAGAAGAGAAGCACCATCAGATAAGAAAGCTTCTTGCTGTATCACTGTTACTGTCACCTCTCCCTCACACCTCTCTCTGCAGGTGCACAAGCCTGAGCTCACCACGCTCCCAGAAGCTTCTGGATCCCGACGAGCACACCCACCAGGTGCAGCTGCAGCCAGCACAGCCTTATTCAGGACAGTGGAAAACGACTCCCCATGGAACTGCCTGGAGTGAGATTCGACCTGAGTAAATAACTGGCCTTGAGCAGCTGGTTTTTTGAACACAAGAAGGAGAAGCTAGTTTTTTAAAAGTCACTTGGGTGATTTTCTTTCTTTCTTTCTATTAAATCACAGTTTCTACAGTGTATTTAATCTTCTAGACAGATATTTCTCCACATCTGGAGAATCAATGACAAAAGATTTTCAAGAATTTTCACAAGGGAACCCAAACCACACAACTTCCTCCCAGAAATCATAAGCAACATCAGCTGGGAGCTTTAAGCCGTTAACTCTATTCCCGCATGTAAGCAGCACAAGCATCTCAACAGATAAATGAACTATTGTGCTAGCAGAAAGGAATCCAAGAGAACGTTATGAATAACATCTCTCAACAATGTACGGGATACAGGGATGGGGGCACCTGACCCTCTCGGATGAAAACCTGCAGCGACAGAGCCCATTGTGCTTTACGGACTTTCTCAGTTCACGGGGAGCGACAAGATTTTAGGCAGTCTCACAAGTCAAAAGCAATTTAATTCAAATCAGATCCATTACGGAGAAGTTTAAGTTCTGATGCTTAACGACACTAATGGGAAATTCGGTTCATTAATTAAACCTTTTATGATATTGAACCTTTAAAAAAAAACCACTATAAAAAATTGCTAAGTACTCGTTTAACAATCCCTTTAAACAGATCATTTGAAAGGCTCAATTGTCCCCTCCACAGTGCATGTTGGTGGTTTTTGCCGTTTGCTTAAAAAATTATGTGCCTTTATTGTACTAAAGAAATTCCAAGAGCAGCACAACCTACTCACTGATGACAACAACAAAACCATTTTTCACTTTTCCCCCCTTACGAAGTCTACCGAAGCCCTTGAATTTATCCCATCGGCTCTGCCTTTAGCTACTGCTGAGTACAGAAACGCTTCTAACAACTGGTTCAAAGTTTAGGTTTTTTTCTTACTTTGTTCAATTCAAAGCAAATCTGTTAAACTGCGTAAGAACACATGTAACTTCAGCAGCTAGGTTCCTTAAAACCCCCCATGTCATCATCCTAAGTTTCACAAACACATAAATACATGATGTAAAAGTGTTTTAATTTGCAAAGGACATCATTTTCACCCCTACGGCCGGCGAGTCCCATGTGCCCCCCTGGGTTTAGGTCTGGCAGCAGGGCAGCGAGGTGAGACACAATTTTGAACCAGAGTTGTTTTACACACAGAAGCCTCCTGGAAACCACACTCACCCACAAAACTATTCACCCACAAAAAGTCAACACATCTTTCCTCCCAAAGAGGTATCAAAGTGGAAGCTCAGTCAATCTATAGGAAGAGACAGAGAAGAGAATTCGCCAGAGAAAGGCAAGGCCAGTTTAAAATCAGCCCCGAGGGCACCAGGCAGGCACTGGCAGCAAAAGCGCTCGTGGGGAAGAGAGCAGGAGCCCCGGGCTGGGCCCCTCTTACCGGCACTGGCCCTGGGCTCTCTGCTTCCACTTCTCCCTGGGCTGCATCCTTGCACTGCAGGGGGGACTCGATCACCAGCTCCTTTTTGACACTTCTACCACTTGTCCTGCATTTATCAGCCTGCATCCTCTGCTGAAAACGCAAGTCAGAAAGTCTGTAACTGGGACAGCTGCGAGTCCTTGGCCGTGCAAGGCACACACATGCCAGGGGCCCGAGGACGGAGAGGAAGCTGGCCTCCCAGGCACAAGTGGTCAGCCCCGCCGGCTGGGTCTGCAGAGCCCGCCAGGGTGGGAGGGCCGGCCTCCAGGGGTGTTACTAGGGCTCAGCTCAGAGAATGGGAGGTTCCCGCTTGCCGGCCAAAGGAAAACAAACCCGAACTGTACAATGCACAGTGCACCGCCTCTCCGAGGAAGACCGGCCTCATTGTGTCTGCTCCAGGCGGCGTGGGCCACATCGGCCAGAACCAAAATAGTGCGGCCTTGAAAAGCAGACCCGTCACACTTAGCCTCCTTCGTCATGACTGCAAATCTGGAGCCCAAGAGAAGCGAGGTCATCTGGCTATTTTAAAATTCTTATTTCTGGACGCTCTCCTTCATGTTAAGGCTGCACACCAAACGCCTGGCTGATGATCAAGGCAGGGAAGGGCAGCCAGCAAGGGTTCCTGGGGCGGGCGCCTGGTGCGCGCAGGTCAAAGGGCAGAGCATCTCCCGCCTCGACCCACTGCAGCTCGCCTAACGCAACTCACCTACCACCTCCCAGCAGGTAAAAGGTGGGGTCAGCAAACATTTTCATGAAACACCACATAATCATGGCAAATACTTTATTAAACAGAATATTATTTAAGTCCATCCATAGGTGTGTGGGTTAAGTCCATCCAGCAGGTAGTGAGTCCGGTACTAGGTAGTGACAGGACGACAGTAAAAACACAAGGCAGAACAGAGTGTCTCTCCTTTCAGGGGCATCAGAGCAAGTCGAGAAGGCACAATGAATAGACACCATAATGACAGATTCATACAATTAACAGAGATTTACACAAAAGCACAGGAAAGTGACTGGGTCAGCGTCCCAAGGTTCAATGGTGATAGTGCCAAAAAAAATGGGGCTTCCCAAAAGCCTGCTGTTTTTACATTTCTTCGCATCAACAGTGGAGGAATTTTTTAAATCATTTAAAAATCATCTCTTAGAATCAGATTGTTATGATCATTGTACAACTACAGATGTGATAAATTCATTTGAGTAATAAAAAAAATGGGAAAAAAAATCGTCTCTTAGGAACAACCAAAACAGAAGTGGTAAGGGATTTATTAATAAATTACATGGGAAATGAGCATTAAGATGGGATTAAATACTAATCTGCATGTTCTGGGATGCTGCAGACTTTCTCCCAAGTAGTTATTCTGCTTATTTCACTGAGATTGGGGAGAATTTAATAACAGCAGGTAATGGAAGCAGCCGGAGGGTAAACTAGGGAATGAGGAATCCCTTAGCAACAATAGGTACCACTAGGTAGACGGGTATATATAGGTTACGTAAGACCTAGGTACAAGTGTTCTCCTTTCCAGGCCCAGGTGACTGAGGCTGGGGGGCTCCCAGGGGCAGTAGGGGGACCGAGATGGCCCCCCCCTACGCCCACACGTTCTTCTTCCCACCAGGGCCTGCCGAGGCCACCCCCGTCTCTGCCACTCAAACACCAGGATTCTTTTCTGAGTATGAACACTGCTGGGTAATGAGTCCCAGGGGGTCTATGAATCCATTAAAAAAAAAAAATTAGTAGCTTTTATAATAATTTTTTAAACTACCCAATTTCTAAATCTTAGGGAACCAACCTTTCAGGGTAAGTATAAACTCAGCAAACCTATGTTCTAAAATATTATGACCTATGAATTTTTAAATCTATCTTTGTAAAATTACAAGATAGAAAAAAAAGCCCCAGTTACATAAATATGGATTTGACATAACAGTTAAATCAAAACTTAGAAATGTTCTATAAATCAGAAAAGGCAAGCCATAAGCACTAAGCAGACAAAATGAGCCTTAATAAAGTACATGACTGACAACTTGAAAATCTTTTTGAAATTGCTCAAAAAGTTCTAAAAGGTCCAATTCTTTCTCAGATCTCCACCATCATGAAGTCACCAGAAGTTGTAAACTTTAAGGAGAGAAATGCTATCCTATTTACTGGGTCAAAATACGCTGATATACTGTACGTCATGAGAAGGAACGTAGACGGTAGTTTATTTTATGAACACCGTAAGAGTTTGCCATGTCCCAAACCCTGCAGAGGTAATTTATTTAATCTTCCTAACGACCCTAAGAAGCAGGTAACTCAGGTACTCCCATTTGACAGACGAGGAAATCAATGGACAGAAAGGTTACGTGTGTGCATAAAGTCACACGGTGCGGCGGCAGTGTGGGTCCAGGACACACACAGTGCACCACGACGCTCTACCGAAGCCACTGGCTATTCCAACCATGCCAACTGCTAAAAAGCACAAACACATAAAAGCTACTGATGAGCAATTAAGGACAACGGCAGCACCTAGGTTTCCAATCAAGGTAACCGCAGTGAAGAGGTAAAAGGGTAAAAATGGCATAGCACAGTACTTGCTACATAGTAGGTGTTCATTTAATGGTAACTCCTGTTCTTGTCGCTCTTGCTATTCCAATCTAAAGAAGTTAACCGTGGAGTTCCCGTCATGGCTCAGCAGTTAATGAACCCAACTAGTAATCCATGAGGACACAGGTTTGATCCCTGGCTTCACTCCGTGGGTTAAGGATCTGGCGTTGCCATTAGCTGTGGTGTAGGTCATAGATGCGGCTCGGATCCTGTGTTGCTGTGGCTGTGGTGTAGGCTGGCAGCTTCAGCTCTGATAGCATCCCTAGCTTGGGAACTTCCATACGCTGCAGGTGCGGCCCTAAAAATGACAACACCAAAAAGAAGTTAACCTTAGTCTTAAATTCAGGCTTTGGCTGTGTGCTCTAAAATGACAATTCCACCAGCTGTGCCGCTCCAACACATCACAAAGTGCTTCGGTATTTTAAAATCCACCGTTTTTCCCTCTTTGCTGCTGCTAATGACAACTGCCTTCACATAGTTGATCCTCCTGTGTTCGTGCTATGAGCCGGGCACCTTCTTCTTGAAGTTTTTTCTATATTTTCCAAAACTTTAGCTGGGAATTTATATTTCTTTTATAATCAAGGAAAAAACTTTGAATTGGCTCTGAGCTCCCAGGCAGCCAAGACAGAAAGGCAGACGTGATCAGTTTCATGAGGTGTGTCATCGAAGGGAAAAAACACACCAAGCTGTAAGGCCAGCACAGGTCTTGACGTTTAGCACACAGATTTATGTAAAAGGAGACTGATTAAAATGCAGACAAGGTTCTTAACAGTTAAGAGGAAAGGTGGCAGCAAAATTGCGAAGCTTTCTCCCCCCATCTCAGAGCATTATATGCAAATCCCAGATAAAAGAAAGCACTTCTAAGTGCAAGATTGGTCTAGGCTATCGCCTTCCAGGAGGTCCAATTTATGAAAGAAGGGAAACCGCAGGACACAGCGGACTGGAGAAACTATTTACTGTCAGCTTTCCTGCTACCTAACTCCCCGGCACGGGGCGGGCCCTTGTTCTCGCCTGCTTGTTTTAAGACAGCGCAACACGCTAGAGGTCTGCCTGTCAACAGAGTCAGTGGGGACAGCCTTCCACCTCCGAACCCAAGCCAACAAGTAGGATGTGGTCTCCCTAAGGGACTCATGAGACCGATGTCTGAGGACATGAGAATGACATCTGGTCAGAGCAGCCACAAAAGGAAATTCCATCTAGAAAGGCAGGAAGTAGGCGGTCAAGGTTTCCTTCACAACATTTCAAAGAACAAGGTAGGTGATGGACCTCTGGGTTCGCATCCACCAACATTTACCAAGCCCCGAACTCTAGCGACCTCAGGTTCTTTCACATGTTAATTAGTTTAACTCTTACAATAACCAGCACATCTCAACATGCATTAAGGGTATAGAGTTTTACTGTCAAAACAGAATGGAGTAAGACTCATGAGAAAGTAGGAACATTTCAGAGGTAAGATGAAATGGATGCTTCTGTATCTGGGCTTCAGTTCTCAGATTTTAATAGGCATACAAATTATTACATAGGTTGGGTACCAAAAAACAACAACAACAACAACAACAAAACAAAATCATGAAGACTTTATGGGAAAGTCAAGGGATTTTCCAAGGGTAATTTTTTACTCTAAGGAAGGCTAACTTTAGACTCAACGTCCCCATCTTCTCCCTCCCCGGGTGAGATGAAGTTCCATCACATTCTGAAAAGAAGAAGCTGAAGGAAAGGCCTTCTCACCCAGAGGACACCTGCGCAAGCCTCAAGACCCAGGTTTAATGTCACCTTTCCTGTGAAGCCCCCTGGATTCTCCCAGCCAGAAAGAACGAGCTCCTCTTCTACACTGACTAAAATCGCCGCTCACCACCTGGTTCTCTAAGAATGGAGTCACCAGCCACCGTGGTCGCTGACCTTCCACACACGAGAGGAGGTCCGGGTGGACATCAGGAACGGGGCGCTCTGTGCTCTGGGAAAACTGGCAGAACTGGCCCTCCGAGAGTTACTTTCAGGAGACTCTAAGAGCCTAATTTCTTGCATCTTGGAAAAGCACCAAAGTCATTAAAGGAGACATCTGCTCCTCGTGATGGAAGCAAGCCCAAATGGGTGCTTGACTGCCCCAACCACCCCCTTCACCCACCTTACATATATGCCAACCTCCCCACCCCACCTATTCAAATCTGTGCCCCAGAGCTATCTGAGACGCTGTCTCCGGCTCTAGTCATCAGTTTTCCCAGGAAAACCTCACTCACAGCTCTCACACTGTGTACTTCTTTCAGTCAACATACATCTAGGCATGACTTTCATTGCCCTCTCTTTTGAAGCTTTTCGGAGTTTACCTTTTTCTAAGTTTGTATGTGCCGCACTCTTCTGAGACTCTAAATTCACAGTGGGGGGTGGGCAGGACTGCATCTCAACTACCTTTGAGTCCCCTGGAGTCTGGGGTACCGCAAGCATTCAAGACATCCTGGCTGAACTGAACGCTTATGTCCGTTTTGTGTCACTGGTTATCTTTAGCTCTAAAGCACAATTTGATGGCTGTAAAAATATGCAAATATTTTCATTTGTTAATGGCCTAAATTAAGACAGAAGCATTCAATTGTTCATAAACTGAAACCCAAGGGACCGTTCGTCTACTGATAATTAAAATGTTCCTTTCTCCCAGCTAAGACAACGTTATTTTGCAAAACATTTTTTAAGACCAAAGGTATACTTGGAAACCTTATAGCTGAACCTTTAAAAAGTGCAAATAAACTTTTCTTAGCAATGAATTATATAAAAGTTGAAACTGCATTTTGCTGTAGCTAGTAACAAAGACTGTACAAGAAATAAATATCAGTTATCTTGACGAAAATTTTCTGCTCTCCTATTAGGAGCTCCTGGCATACCAGGAGGATATGTAAAATATAACGACTAACTTAAAAGGCATAAATATAATATGTGCCTTTAAAGTCTACGTAAAGTATATTTAAATAGATAGTGTGTGTGTGTGTGTGTGTGTGTGTGTGTGTACACACACATACTTTGGAGTACAGATTTAAATTTATACTAAATACGTACTCCAAAGTAATCATTCCTTTTCTCTTTCCTGGGAAAATGTGAAACAATGAGGAAAAATTATTTTAAAAATTACAAAAAGGAGCAAATGACTAAATATTTTCCACAGTGTGTTGTTACTGGTCAGCTTGCCGGCCAAAGAAAAGAAAAGAAAAGGTGCTGGGAACATGATCTGTCCTGAGAAAACAAAACTATGGTGCACAGCAGCAACAAAACAGAGATTAGAGGCAACAGGTGCAGGAAGCAAAGTGCTAAATAATCAGAGTGAGGAAGAATAGAGTGACCAAAAGGCAGGACAGATGTGGGGACAGGTAGAGATAGGAGGCTTTCTAGATCAGACGTCTGGGGCCTCTTAAAAGAGTTAATATCAAAACCTACATTTTGGTAAAAAGTCTAATGGTATAAAATCTGATGGTATAAAGTCTGATGCTCAAAAACCCTCAACTGCTTTTGTCATTAGAGATTTAATCAAATATCACAGACATGGGATACACATGACCATCTAGCTAGTGGATTCCAAGGCTGAACTTGAGGGGAAAGCGGTCCATGGCTCTCTTTAATTACACTCAGTATTCTCTCTGCCTGTAACGTCTGAGAGAAGGTCCTTAGAGTTTAATCCAGTTCTTAATAAGGGACCAAGGGAAGATTATCCACTCATAGACCAAGGAAACTGAGGTACAGAAAAATGAGCTGGAGAGGCAACCCAAGTTTTAAGATACAAAGCTTTTCACTTTAGCAGGTTCAAATTTAATTTAAGTAGAGATAAAGCCATGTAGTTTAGCTGTTTATTTAGCCACTTATAAATAAATAAACAAACAGGCCATTAGATGGCAATCAGCAGCATCAACACCTGCAGTCTAACTCACTTGCTGAACGACTGACAAGTCAGCCACGGCATCAAGAGATGAAGCCCCACGCCCAGGGGACCAGCAAAGGCTAACACAGCAAACCTCCAAACAGGGCAAATAATAGCCCCAAAAGAAGTTCTGTTTCTTTAAGAATTTTGATGACATTGAGGAAGTGCTCGCAATTATACACACGTTCGAGACTGGAAAAAAAAAAAAAACAGACACACCATGAGGTAACTACTGAGTACTCTGGTATGTGAGACTATTAGTGATTTTATTTTTTCTCTGCAGTCTTTTGTTTTCCAAATTTTCTTCAAAAGCACGTATCACTTCTACAGTCAGAAACGAACAACTGTGCTGTGTTTCAAGTTAATGGCTTAGAAAAAGTGCACATTGAGCCTCTGCCCCGCCCCAGCCCCATGCTGCTCAACAGCCGTGGGACATTAGAAAAGTCACTTCGCCTCTTTGGGTCCCACAGACTTCACCTGTGAAACACCAAGAACTTATACCAAAGGATCAGTCCAGCTCTACACCTAGTAACTATTAAAACTTCCCTTACTGATGACAGCTGAGGGAAAATACACCATCCCAATCGAAGTTAAACATTTCCAAATCATACGGCCCGACTATACACGAAAGAGAAACACCAAGACGAAAAGGTGGATGTATTTCTAAACGTGTCAGATCCTCATTTCCTGCAGAGTAGGGGCAGGGCTGAAGGCTGGCCGAGGACAAGAACCACAGGATGCTCTAGTGTCCACTCCTAGTGGAAAGGGGGGCGGGAGGCCTGCTGCCCTCTCTGCAGAGCCCGGGGGGAGCCGCAGTGCTGGGACAGCAGGGCCCGGCCCTAAAGAAGGCTGTGTTCAGATGAGGAAATGAGAGGGACAAAGTCCCCCCGCCATGCCTAGAGCCTCTCTCGTTACTGGCTGCATGAACCAGGACAGCGACTTTACCCCAGTGGGGGCCCAGTTCCCTCCTCTGGAAAAGAGGCGTCAGCATGTCCACCACAACCATCCTGGTAGCTAGTGCCCACTCCCCAGACTCAGGTGGCTGATGGACGTGACCCTCTGTGCGGAGGAGCCCTGCCTGCAGCCTCGGATGTTCAAGAAGCTCCTCAGGAAAGACAGCCCCTGGACAGACGGAACTTCTTTGCAGAACAGATGCTGACTCACAGACATTGAAAAACCTATGGTGTCCAGAGGAGACAGTTTGGGGGGTGGGGGGATGTGCCTGGGCTGTGGGATGGAAATCCTGTGAAATCAGATTGTTATGATCATTATACAACTACAGATGTGATAAATTCATTTGAGGAATAAAAAATTAACAACAACACAAAAAGACAGCCCCACCCCACGACACCCCCTTTCCCTCTCCACTCTTTTTTTTGTCTTTTCAGGGCTGCACTGCGGCATACGGAAGATCCTAGACTAGAAGTCAAATCAGAGCTGTAGCTGCCGGCCTATGCCGCAGCCACAGCAACACCAGATATGAGCTTCGTCTGTGACCTAGACCACAGCTCATGGCAACGCCGGATCCTTAACCCACTGAGTGAGGCAAAGGATCGAACCTGTGTCCTCATGGATACTAGTGGGATTCGTTTCCGCTGCACCACGATGGGAACTTGCTTGCATTCTTGCACAGGCTCTACCACCACCTGCCATTGCATATTCTGTTTTCCTTATTTGTTTAGTGTCTGTAAGTCCAATTTTGAAAAAGAAGCCATTCCATGAAGACAGAGATCTTTGTCTGTTTTGCTCACTGCTCTATCTCCAAGTGCTTAAAAAGCACTCCCTGCGTGAATTTATTAAAAGGTCAGGACCCCCTCAGTCTGGTTGTAGCACGTTTACACTCTGGACACCAACAGTTTTCCTGTGAACTATGTGTTTTAATCACAGAAATGGCAGTTCAGCCAGCACTGTCAAGGACTTGTTTCAGAGGTGGAAATTTACAAAGCCAAGGAAAACACACTGTGCCTGGGATTTTTCTCAGGAAATGAAACTCCCAGCCCAAGCGACCCAGGCCGGCCCGCTGCAGCCGCAAGCTTAACTGGAGCCGTCCCAGCGTGCTTATCTCCCCTGGTCAGCTCTGAGCCCCGGGGCGGGGGGGCTTATGCACTGCACACAGTAGGCAGTCCATAAATGCCGGCTTAGAGGAAAACAATGAAACTGCCTCACCTTGGTTTATCACAAACTCAAGCATCAAGGGAATTCACACAAAGTAGAATTTTCTTTTTTTTTTTTTTAATTTTTTAATTTTCCCACTGTACAGCAAGGGGGTCAGGTTATCCTTACATGTATACATTACAATTACAGTTTTTCCCCCACCATTTCTTCTGTTGCAACATGAGTATCTAGACAAAGTTCTCAATGCTATTCAGCAGGATCTCCTTGTAAATCTATTCTAGGTTGTGTCTGATAAGCCCAAGCTCCCGATCCCTCCCACTCCCTCCCCCTCCCATCAGGCAGCCACAAGTCTCTTCTCCAAGTCCATGATTTTCTTTTCAGAGGAGATGTTCATTTGTGCAGGATATTAGATTCCAGTTATAAGTGATATCATACGGTATTTGTCTTTGTCTTTCTGGCTCATTTCACTCAGTATGAGATTCTCTAGTTCCATCCATGTTGCTGCAAATAGCATGATGTCGTTCTTTTTTATGGCTGAGTAGTATTCCATTGTGTATATATACCACATCTTCCGAATCCAATCATCTGTCGATGGACATTTGGGTTGTTTCCATGTCCTGGCTATTGTGAAGAGTGCTGCAATGAACATGCGGGTGCATGTGTCTCAAAGTAGAATTTTCTAACTTTCGTCACCACGTGACCAATGTTGAGGTAAAGAGCCAGAGAATGTGCACTTGGTGAGAAAAACAATCAAAATCTTCTAAGCCCTAAGGTCTTTCTTTCAAATGCCTCATTCAATTATAAATGGAGGAGTTCCCATTGTGGCTCAGCAGGTTAAGAAACCAACTCGTATCCATGAGGATGCATGTTCGATCCCTGGCCTGGCTCAGTGGGTTAAGGATCCAGCATTGCCGTGAGCACTGGTGTAGGCCACAGACGCAGCTCAGATCTTGAGTTGCTGTGGCTGTGCTACAGGCCAGTAGGTGCAGCTCCCATTCGACCTCTAGCCTGGAAACTTCCATATGCCATACACGGGGCCCTAAAAATAAAAAAATAAAGTCCATTCTTTCACTTCTCCAACATAATGAAAAAAAATAACCAACCCCCCTCCCCAAGTTTACAGGTTTTATAAAATCTTTTTTTTGGCTACACCCATGGCATATGCAAGTTTCAGGCCAGGGACCGAACCCACGCTGCAGTTGCGACCTGAGCCAGAACTGCGGCAACACCAGATCCTTAACCCGCTGTGCCACCAGGGAACTTCCTAAAATCTTTGTGTATGTTGATTTACTTAAAGCAAGTTCCATCAGCATTTATAAGGTACAAAGCCGGGGGACCATCTCGACGTGCAGATGACAGAGATGGGAAAAGCTAGAAGAGGTCACAGGGCTTTGATTACTCCCAGGTGTCCAAGTTCATTTCCATCCGCTCCCTAACATGGGGAAGGAGAGAGAACGGGTCCAGCCAACACTGTACTCCTACTTCTGCAAAAAGGAAAACACCTGCAGGCCACAGGGGCAAAGCCACCAGGAGGGAACTTCATAAAGGGGGTGTGGATTCTCCTCTAGCAGCTCTGACTTAGTTCAGCCTGCACTGAAAAGACAATGATCATTTACAGTAATACCCGTCCCCTAACAATAATTGGGAAGTCCCCTCCTTTAAAAAGCAGGAGATTAGGTCCCTTCCATAAGATAAACTCATCAGCGGCAAAGATGAGATGCCTCTCTCATCCTGCTGCCACGATGGATGAGGCCTTCCCACCTCTCCCAAGCTCATTGTGACTGATTTCCTCTGCGAAATTAAGAGATGGACGAGGAAAAGAAAACCAAGCCAACAGTCTGAGGGGCTCAAATGTCATTCCTGACCAATACATCCTGACAAGTCAAACTTCCCCCCAAGTGCTTGTAAAATACATAGCTAGACTAAATGAAGTATGCATAGATAAAACACAAATAAAGGTGATCGGAGGTGGAAGATCCAAAAAGGGAGGTGAGGACAGCAAACGTCAAGGGAGGCAGGTCATCCGAGCTTCCCTTCTCCTCAAAGCAACACACCCACGCCACACGGCTCAGAAACCAACCACGGTGGTCGTGGTGGTGGCGGTGGCGGTGGTGGCGGCGATGGAGCTGCAGCCACCTCTTGTCCTTTACTGAAGCTGTTAACAGTCCAGTGTTAGTCCTGCCATATTTCTAAAGTATTACACATGCACCAAAACAGGCTTCGGCTTTCCCCTCCCACACAAGAGACATAACTCTTCCAGGAGAAAGTGTGGTTAAAAGAGAGAGGGTGCCGTTTAATCAGGCTCTGAGAAGTGGAACACCAGGGGCTATGAATATCCCACTGGTCTTTCCATAAAGAGGAGCAGGCCTCTAAGTCCCTCTGTCTATTCAAAAATAGCAGGTTGAATAAACACAAAGTAAACAGGCTTCCGACGTTACAGGAGGCATTTAGGGACCCTTTAGGCACACACTTCAATGTACACGTTGCTGGGCATTCCAGCCGTGGCACAGTCGGTTCAGAATTGGACTGCAGTTACAGGCTCAGGGTGTGGTGGGGGTGCTGGTTCCATCCCAGCCAGGCGCAAGGGGTTAAAGGATCTGGTGTTGCTGCATATGCGGCTCAGATTCAATCCATGGCCTGGGAATTTCCATATGCCACGGGTGTGGCCATAAATTTTTTTTTTTTTAATTATGCTTTTCCAAGACCTAAATCTAGAAGTCAATGTCTATTTATTTCAGCAATGGTCACACAGTAATTTCAACACAGAAGGGGAGAGGAAAGGGAAGAGAATGCGTGGCTGGGTCTGGCAGAGGTGGGCAAGGAAAGCATTCCTGCATCCCGCCAGGTGCCAGGCACTCAACATACACACTTGTGTAATTCAGTTCTATTTAACCCTTATGGTAATTACACTATAAGGAGGTACGTCTGTTTATAGAAACGGTGTTCCTATAAATAACTTAACGCTAAGTTTACCCAGTTATGATGCTTTGGAGCTATGTTTGAAAATTAATCTTAAACCTAGTAATTACGTAGATCAGAATATTTTAACTTTTATTTCAAACATAATTTTACCTCCCTTTCAAACATATACCTCCCTAAGGGAGCCACAGAAAATACTGGAGTGTTTCCTAAGGCCTGAAAATATTAGAATGGAAAATAACAGGAAATGAAAACTGAACTTTAATGTGAACAGCGATTATGTCTGAACTATGGAACGAAGGCTTTCATTTTCCCTACTTTCAACTTATCCATACTTTTTAGACTTTCCGTAATGAGCATGAATTACTTTAAATTAAATATTTTTTAACAACTTCCAAAGCCATTTATTACTCTTTGGGAACTTTTTAAAATAATGTCTAGAAAGTAGCTAATGCGTATATGATACTTCCTCCAAGGCCGGGACTGAGATGAGTTAAAGTGAGGCACTTAACTGAGGAACAGAATTTAAGACAGCACTAAAAATTCCGTAATAAGATAAATGAAATTTAATGAAATAGTCAAATAAAATTAAAGTCAATACCCCCCACAAAAAGCCATGATAAACAAATCCGAACTTGAACTAAAGATCAGTACTACTGACTGTATTCTCTGCTTCAGGCTCCAATACAGCTACGCTGGGCATGGGCTTACTCTTGCCTGGCGCTGTGATAAGCAATATAGTTACCCCTCCACCAACCTTATCTTAACAGACGAGGAAAACAAGGCATGGAAATTAATCCAAGGCCACAGGGCCGCTATGTGGTAAAACCACTATTTTATTTATTTTATTTTATTTCTGGCCACACCTGCAGCATGTAGACGTTCCCAGGATAGGGGGTCAAATCAGAGCTGCAGCTGCGGGCCTGCACCACAGCCACAGCAACGCCAGATCCGAGCCGCGTCTGTGACGACACCACAGCTCACAGCAACACCAGGTACTTCACCCACTGAGTGAGGCCAGCGATCGAAACCCACATCCTCGTGGATACTAGTCAGGTTTTTAACCGGCTGAGCCACAACAGGATCTCTGAGGCAGAACAATTTTAAACAGATTAATAAGAGGCCATTTTTACTTGCCTTGACCATAAAGATAAAATCAACACCTGTTTTTAAAACTGGTCTGCAAGTGACCAGATCTTCAGACAGCATCTACAACTTGAGAGACTCCAAGCTCAAGCTCAGCATAAGCTCTTCTTCCTTAGAAGATTAAGTGAATACAGGCGCAATGTGGGCAAAGACCAAAACCTCACTCTATTGACACCTTTTTATCCTATCGTTCACACACACGTGAAAGCTCCTAACAGCTGGAAGTATGAAACTGAACGAGGGAAGATGGAGTGTGGGGGCAAAGACTCTCCTCCCATTTTTAATCTCCCAACCCAAGGAAGGAAGAGATCACAGGGAGAGACTGTCCCTCCCTGTGCTACGCCGGGACCACCCTTCGCCCCACGGCCTGCGGGGCTGATGCGCCCACAGCCCCACCGCGGTCTCCCCTCCCTCGTCACCTCCCCCGTCCCACGTCTGATGCACAGAGACCACTGGCTGTACTGCCTCCTCACGCTTCACCTTCATGCCTCCGGAGGTGCCGCCCCTCAGTCTGGAATGGTCCCCCACACCTCTCCATCGTTACCTGCCAAATGCCCACTCACCTCTGTATGAGACAGATCCAGGACCCCACCTAGAACTTCTGAACTGGTATCTTGAGCTGAGGCAGGGATCTGTATTTTTCACAGCTCCCCCGGTGCTAGCTGTGCTGCAGGCTTTCACCCGTGTCTGCGAATCACTGGTCTTCATTTAATAGTGTAAAAGGTACAGGAGCAACATCCACACTGTTTAAGCCCGGGGTCCAATAGAAAGAAAGCAGGGATGGTTCCCAGGTTCCTCTCTGACAGGTATGACACCGATGACTGTATCTGGCTGAAAGTGGAGGATGGGGATGAGGCCAAAACGTGTGCTACCCTCCAAGGGGTGCACACACACCTCAGCCTTACAAAAGGCCATGGCAGCTTTCAACTCATTAGGGACTGATCATTTCTATTTAGCTGGACTTTGTGGAAAAGCACAACTTTGTGGGTGGGCTCTTTCACTATAATCACCCTCCATGTGCCTTCCTTGCTCCCTTTCCCCCATCCTGCCAAAATAAAACCAATCCCAAGCCAATAGGAAAGGACCTACAGAGCAGCACAAGCTTCACCCATCTCTCAGATTATTTCACTGGTGTGATCACATGCTGAAACAGGGCTTAACAGTATACTTTCCCAGGGAGAAGACGGAACAAAACCAACCCTAGGATTTTTGTTGCCTAGAATCCCTTCACAAACATCTTCTTTGCCAGCTGAGTTACAAGCTCTCATTCAAGTTCAAATCTGTGACCATCATGGTAGCTAACTAAAAGCAATGAAGCAATTTGTTTAAGAGAAAGGCAACATGCATGTCTAAGGATTTCCTTTCTTCCTGCCATGAGAGAATAAGATGCCAAAGTGACATCCTCCATATGCATCCTCCACACTGCAATTAGGTCACTAATGGAAAAAAATATATATATACCCCTAATCCAATACTGTGATTTTAATGTACTACTATTTTCCTTTTCAATAGAATCTCTTATTCAGATGTGTACATTGGACAGATAAAACTTACATGAGCTTCCCTAGTCCCTGATTCAAGACCTAAAGAAAAGGCAATAAAACAAACGAAAAATCTTAAACGAGTTTTGTTTGGCAGCATTTTTAAATTGAGACTGTTGTTAACACTTTCCCCAGCATCTCCTTTTGAAATAACTGCAGCATATACTACAGTATGTGTTCATTAACGCACTGCAGTCGAGTTAAATCAACCAAAAGTGTCAGCAGATCCAGCTCCCCGGAGCTGATGTGCCACCTCCAAGTCTCCGCTTGTCTCAGGGACGCACATGCTCATCGCACGAGGATACCCAACTCCCTGATGCCAAGTTCTTTCAGTTCAAACTTTCTGCAATTCAATGATACATATCAGCACCACAGCCACCTGGGCCTACTTTCTTCTACTGTGACACTAATTTTGTCAGACTCTGTGCAAACCAGCACTTATCTCAAAAGAGAACTGTTTTTAAATAATGATTTTTATTTTTTCCATTATAGCTGATTTGCAGTGTTCTGTCAATTTTCTGCTGCACAGCAAGGTGACCCAGGCACACATACATGTATACATTCTTTTTTCTCACATTATCATGCTCCATCACAAGTGACCAGACATAGTTCCCAGCGACATACAGCAGGATCCCATTGCTTATCCATTCCAAAAGAGAACTTTTTTTTTTTGTCTTTTTTAGGGCCACACCCACAGAATGTGGAGGTTCCCAGGCTAGGGGTCGAATCGGAGCTGTAGCTTCTGGCCTACACCACAGCCACAGCAACTTGGGATCCAAGTCTCATCTGCGACCTACACCACAGCTCACGGCAATGCTGGATCCTTAACCCACTGGGCGAGGCCAGGGATCGAACCTGCAACCTCATGGTTCCTAGTCAGATTCGTTCACCACTGAGCCACGACAGGAACTCCAGGAGAACTTCTTAGGAACTTTCGCTAGAGCAGTGAAAAAGCTAAGAGGAAGGCTCTCGCGTATTTTCTCATTAATCCATTCTTGATTGAGTTGATTCATGCATTAACTCTCCCGCCTGCTCCATCACTCACAGACCTTTCCTAACCACAGGTAAGGCACACACAGTCCAGTGGGGGAGCGGGCGGGAAGGGTGCAGATGAGGAACTTCGATACCAAGGGTGGCAGGTCCACTGGAGTCGCCACTAGCCACATGGGCTGCTGAGCATTTGACACTATTCAGGACACACACACACACACACAGTCCCCTCCTCACCAGACATCAGCGCCCTCTGAGTAGCTGTAAGTACGGCCGTGGGGGAGAGAACCTCTAGCATCACTGGGAACAATACTCTACAAAATCATAGCCTGGTTTTCTGCGACTCTACCAAGTTTCCACCCCTACCACAAGTGTTTACTCATACAGGCAACACAACAATTAAACGGTGAAAACAGATTTCTGGGTGCAAGATGCTGAAACAGGCATGCTATTTGTGCTGTATCAAGATGAATGCTGGGGGGGAAATGTTAGCGTTTTTCTTTCTAACAGTGCGAGGAGGAAGAAATGTTCCTTTTATGGTCGAATTTGGGGAGGGGGGAGTGACTGAAAATAGTGCGTTAAAGAACAGTTTATCAAATGCTTTCTCTCACTGTAGTTAGAATTAGGTTGATGATACATGGAATCATTTTACCTTAAAGAGAAAAAAACGTATTACTTTCAGCCATACAACCTTAGTATGGTCAAGCTGCAATATGAAAAGATACCTTTTCGATACCTTCATTCACACACAACTTTGTCAAAGAATTTCCCATGGAATGGCAGGTTATGTTTTTCAAGGCACTGTCACAACTCTTCAACATATACGTTGCCAAGCAACGATAGTAAACTATAAACCCAAGCAAAAAAGACCCAAATGGCATTCATCACTACCATCACCTCATAGAGAACGGCTGTCAAAACACACGCCGGGGTGTGCCCGCCACCTCCCAGGATGGAGACACGGAGGCAGACAGGCACCCTGTTCTGCCTGCCTTATTTTGAGCGCTCAGGCTTGTTTTGAGCACTCACCCTTGAGAGACATGCAGAAGATGCCTAACCCTTTGGGGTCAGATAAGCCTCTCGGAGGAAGCTCATCTTGAGCTGCGGCCGGAAGGAGGAGGGAAGCCGAATGAAGAAGGGCTGAGTTACAGGGGAGCTGCGGCGAGGTTGGGAGCCACACAGCACACGCAAAGGCTCTGCGGCACAGGAGCGCCTGCCGGTTTGGGGAGCTGAAAGATGGCCCACTGGGTTTCAGTCTAGTGGTCCAGGGGAGAAGAGCACACGCTACGCCTGGTGGGGTGAGCGGAGTAGCTATCACGCTGAGAGGTGTATTAGAGACTTCGTGTTTTAGCCGGAGCTACATGGGAAGTCATCAAAAGGTTTTCAGCAGAAAATGACATGTGGCCACACATGCATGAAGATGAGAAGAGAGAGTTCCCGTCATGGCTCAGCAGTAACAAACCTGACTAGTATCCACGAGGGTGCAGGTTCGATCCCTGGGTTAAGGTTCCAGCTCAGTGGGTTAATGATCCGGTGTTGCCATGAGCTTCGGTGTAAGTCACCGTTCAGCTCGGATCCCGCATTGCTGTGGCTGTGGCGTAGGCCAGCAGTAAAAGCTCTACTTCAATCCCTGGCTTGGGAACTTCCACATGCCTCAGGTGTGGCCCTAAAAAGGAAAAAAGAAAGAAAGAAAGAAAAAAGGACCTTTCCCAAGGGTTCTGATACCATGTCTCCTGCTTGACCACTAGATTCCTATGTGCCACACCTGAAGCAAAAGCAGAAGTAAGGTTTGTCTTCACCACCCCCCCCACCGTCTGACATCCTTCAGCGTCCTCTCGACGCTTCCCTTCCACACTCCCTCCTCGGGGCCCACCTCTCTGTCCTCAGGTCTCTGCCAGGGTCTGCCATGCTCAGCCTCTGCTGCTGCTTCCTGACAATTCACTCTTCCTGTCTCTGTGTCGCCGATTCACAGTTCCTCGGGGTAGGACCTTAAGTCTTGGATGGCCAAGAATACTCCCGATGCCCCCTGACCCTGTGCACCTTGGTGACAGGATAGAGCACACTGCCACGTGGGATGGTGGGAGGACGGCTGAGATGCAACCTCATAGTGAGGACAGTGAGGGAGGGGTGGCTCTGCCCAGGGGTGGTACTGGCCCAGCACCACCCTGCCAACAAAACCCTGCCAATTCCGAGAATCCTCTTTGCTAAAGCCCTTAAGGGTTTCTCGGACTGTGGGCAGAGGCCGGTGTGCTTTTCCAAGGCAGGCTGCAAACCCGAGGAGTGTCCCGGGCAGTGGTGGAAGTTACAGCACGGCCCCGATCTGACATCCTCCTCCTCGAGTCCTTAGCTTTGGAGGGTCCTCTGTGAGTGCGTACAGCCTGGGTGGACGACGGAGCCCCAGGGCAGGGGGAGGGGACGCATCACAGAGAAAAGCCACACGGGGTGTGACAAGGGCGAGGGCCCCCACATCTCCATGTACGCGTCTCATCTCACTGAACGAAAAAGAAGCCCCAGAGATAGGAGCCCCCCCCAACCTTGACGGTTCCAGTTGTGTTCACTCTCTGGTATCAACTAGGGGCTGATCATCCGTCCAGGCAGAGAGAAAATCGGAAAAAGCCTGTCACCAAGTGATGAGCCCTTCTTAACCTCAAATGCACTTACAGCACTCCTGGCCTGGGTTTCCATCCGAATAACACAGGCAGAGCCCTAAGCCAAGCTGCCAAAATATTTTACGAGTTTCCGACCCAAGAGACGTGGTAAGATTCATGACATCTGAAAAAGGCTTGTGGTTCGGGGAGCAGAGTCTTGGGCAGCACCTCCTCCTTCTAGACCGACCTCCCAAACCTCCCACCCCGCTGGGATCTTCCCAGCCCATCTCCACCCCGGGCCAGTAAGAGCAGCACCCTTTCAAGCGAGGCTACACGGCTGCTTCGCCAACTGTGTGCATTCTAGACACACGAGCTCTTCCGGATCACTCCGATTTCTCTCCGTTACTTCCAAAATAGTAATGGAGAGAGGCGATGGGGCAGGCTGGCCATCGGGGTGGACAATCCAAAGCCACCTCTATTTCCTATGCGTCTGAGCTGCCAGGTGCCTCTTCGGGGCTCTTTTCTAAATTAGTTTGTGATCCCAAAAGTACAGTGAGTGGGTAGCACAGGAAGACAGCCACAATGTCACTGGGGTGAGGAGGGACAGAAACAGAGGAAGCTTAAAATTATAGTTTTGTTATATAAATCACCTAACCACGGACAGCAGGGTGGACAGGAAGTCAAAGATACGCATCAACTCCCCCTTAGCCTTCCGTGGTAAAAAGACCTAACCCAAACTCAAACTCAAGAGTTTGGCACTCAAAGCTCATACACTGCATGTTTTGGAAATAAATGGCCTAAGAATCCTCTCGAATCCCAGTATGGCAATTTCCTAAGTTCCTTCGGCAGTCTTTCCAACTCATTAATCTTGTTCGCCGGCTCAGAGGGTGGGTCTTCGGCACAGAACAAGGTTTATAGGAGCAGTTTCTGAATACACACACACACACACACACACACGCATGCATGCATGCACACATACATACAGAGGAAGATGGCCAATGAAAGGATAACAAAAAAACTCTTTTTTAATAAGAAAAGCAAAAATAGGTTTAATTTTTAAAAAAATAATAATTTCCCAGTAGAAGGAATTCTTAAATGATGAACTCTCTTGCTGGTTTCAAGATCATCTTCCAGCCAAGTCTTGCTTGCCTGGGATTGCAGGACAGACAACGTAAGCCGTCCTAAAACTTATCCTCAACGTTTCTTTTTTTTCCCCAAGGTTTCTTTTTGAACAGAGGGCGATTAGAAATCATAAAAAATGAAAAGGCTTTAAAGTTCTGGTGCAGCTAGAGGTTGTTTTGAAAACCAAGACCATCACCGCCTGCTCTCCTTCTGGACAGGGCCCAGCATTTTTCAGATAAACATGCATCTGCACAAACTATCAGAGTTTCCATTTGTTTTACAACACCGGTCCCAAGGGAGTACGACTTGGACAGCCGCCTGCATCCCTCTGTAACACAACAGCCCATTCTCAAAGGTGGCTGAATTCTAAGGGTAAAAAGTGAAAACGGAAACTCGGCATCAACTCCATCAACTCCCTTGCATCCAAGTTCCCAGAAACCATCGATGTGTCCTCATTTATTAATTTGGCAAAGACGAACTGGTAAAATCCCACTCCAGTTAGTGGAAAAGGGAAACCGAAGTTAAGACAATGATGTTGCCCACTTTTCAGGAGTGGCTAAAACATTCAGGGTACTGCCTGCCCACCCCACGCATCCCCCCAAAATCAGATTTATTACCACTGGAGGATCTGGTCTGACTTAAAGCTCTGGGAGAGACATACATAGAAGGGGCTCCTACCCACCAACTTTAAGTTAATAAATACACACTGGTCCTTTTTTCTTCACTTTTTTTTTTTTTTTTTTCAGGGCTTTACCCACAGCATATGGAAGTTCCCAGGCTAGGGGTCCAATCAGAGCTGCAGCTGCTGGCCTATGTCATACCCACAGCAATGCAGGATCCAAGTTGCATGTGCAACCTATACTACAGCTTGCAGCAGCACCGGATCCTTAACCCACGAGTGAGGGCATGGGTCGAAGCTGCATCCTCAAGACACTATGTCAGGTTCTTAACCCACTGAGCCACAACAGGAACTCTACATACTGGTTCTTTTAACAGACTTTGTCTTGATTTGCTCCTGCCCTGTTAGGTCCCTCTTAAGACACAGCACTTCGTGCTCAGCCCTGACTCAGGAACACCAGCAGGCCATGGATCTGAATGAGAAAGCAACATCTTCTTCACAAGGCCTCAGGATTTTAGGCCTGGTCGTGCAACTTGCAGCTATTTTCAGTTCACAAGAGCAGGAGTCATCCTTTCCAAATCGAGGGGCTAGAGCCCCAAGCTCATCTTTCTAGGAGCTTGGTAACATACAGGTGGCAAGACAGAGCAGAGAAAGCCACCACGAAAAATCTGGTCCCCTCTCCAATTAAACATTTTAAGTTTGCGCTAGATAGCCACACACAGAAAACCACTGCCTACTTCGGGGGAAAAAAAAGAAAAATGAGGTAAAAACCTTCTCCTCCTAAGATCTAA
Source organism: Sus scrofa (assembly GCF_054392235.1). Taxonomy (NCBI): domain Eukaryota; kingdom Metazoa; phylum Chordata; class Mammalia; order Artiodactyla; family Suidae; genus Sus; species Sus scrofa. The sequence continues at coordinate 75,190,187 of NC_139393.1, forward strand.
ACAAAAGCCCAAACACACACAGGAACTCGCTGGGGTTGCCACCTCCATTCCTTCCGCAGTTTGGGGATGAATGACAAACTGCTGCAAAACCTCCCATTCTCTGCAGAGCAAGGCCCCTCTAAAGTGCAAATACCCTCTGACAGATATAATTCTGTAAGCTATTTATACCATGGTGTGAAGGTTTTAATCAGATAAGAGCCTAACTTCTAGCTGAGATCATTCACAGGCAGAGACTGGGAGTGAAAGGTAGCATTGTGGGGCGGGGGGGGGGGGGGGGGGGGGGGTGGGGGGGTGCTGCCCGGAGGACAAAGGCCACGGTGCAGCAGCAGGAGAGAGGACACCGCATCCAAATGTAACCTTGTGCTGGGCGGTGTCCGTGATCACCTCCCTGCAAGGGGAGGGTTTTCGGCAGAGTTTCAAAGACACAGACTAAACAACCCCTCTAGGGTTCTCTTCTCCACTCCCTTCTTACTGCTACAGAACTCTTTTTGTACATATTATTGAGATAATTACCTAAATATGCCGCCTGACATTTATGGGCTATTATGAAGACTTTTTTTTTTCTTTTTTGTCTTTTTGCTATTTCTTGGGCCGCTCCCTCGGCATATGGAGGTTCCCAGGCTAGGAGTCGAATCGGAGCTGTAGCCGCCAGCCTACGCCAGAACCACAGCAACGCGGGATCCGAGCCGCGTCTGCAACCTACACCACAGCTCACGGCAACGCCGGATCCTCAACCCACTGAGCAAGGGCAGGGACCGAACCCGCAACCTCATGGTTCCTAGTCGGATTCGTTGACCACTGCGCCTCCACGGGAACTCCTATGAAGCCATTTTTAATTTCCGTTAGGAAACCATACAAATTTGGTATAAAAAACTTGATTCTAAGAGGCTTTAGGTAAAATTAAGTCCCTCAAACGCTTTCTTAACAGGAAAGGCTGGAAATGCTACAGTGCAATGTACACGCGGCCACCAACGCCTGCTGACAATCTAAACAGAACTTTCTTTGACATCTCTGCGCTCTCTGGGTCACGGGTAGCGGTTATAAACCCACTCCCTGGTCCCCTGCAAGCCCTCTGGTGGCTTTATCTTTCCATCTCACTGGTGTGTTAGGGAGACAGGCGCTATTCCACGGGAAGTCAGAAGGCACAGCACAGGCCTTTCCCAGGCCCCACAGAAAGGTAACCCAGGATTCACTTGCATCGGTTCTGACAGTCTCAGCAAGGTGATGAGCAGCCTTCAGCTCAGAGAGGAACTTGGGGGCTTTCTGACAGGGAGACACAGCAGGAGACACCGGAGAGGGAAAGGGACCTGGGGAGCCTGGGCACCTGCCATCAGGGGCTCTCGGTAAGTTACTGCAGCTCACACTTCAGGACCCTCCCTGGCAGGCCCCTCCCGCGGTCCTCCACCTAACCTGGCCTTTTCACTTGCTCTTCATGCTCCTCAGGAGGACTCTACGTTGTAGGAGCTTCAGGCCCTACAAAAGCCAGATCTGCCCCCACCTGACGTTTCCTCGGGCCCTGGAGCACAGGGACCAGCAGAGAACTGGAGCCTCTCTCCCGCTGCCTCTGCTCCCCGCCAGCCTCCTCACACCCTCCCTCCCCCTCGCGCCTGCACTCCATTAACATCACCGCCTCCCAGGTCAGAAGACTGGGCACCTCCCAAGTCAGAAGACTGGGCACCTCCCAAGTCAGCAGACTGGGCGTCCTTATTCCCAGGCCTCTCATCCATTCCCAGCTCCACAAAAAAATCCCTCCGTCTGACCCGTTCCGTCCATCCGCTTCATCCGAGGGTTCGTCTGGAGCTCAGCGCTTTCAGCCCTGCCCCTGCCTTCAGTCCCCTCCTCCTGCGTCCAGACCCCACTCTGGGGGAGGGGGGGGGGGTCGAACCCAGCCCAGCGCCCTGCGGGCCTCCAGGCAAGAATGAGGCCCCTCTTCACACTCGGGCCAGCTCATCTCACGCCTGCTCTGAACGTCTCCGCACACCTCTGAGCGCGCTGTTCCCCTCGCTCCAGGCCCTCCCCGCCCACTCCACACCCGGACCCCTCCAGGGTTTGCGTTTATCCCTCGAAACCCCCTGAGATGCCACCTTCTCGTCACTCCTTCCCCATCGGCCCGGGTCGGCGGGTCCACACCACTCGTGGAACGCGGCAGCTCTTTTCCACTCATGTTTACTCTTAGCTCCCAAGCTAGACGGGCTCCCTGTCCATCTTTGTCTCTTCTTTTGCCCACTCTTCCACTGTTGCGGGGTTCATTCACTTCTGAGCACGTTTCCACACCCCATCTTGACGTTGCCTCCACACACACATTTGCTGGACCAAAAGGCAGGCCTTGGCGGCGCCCTGGTTACGAGCATGAGGTCTGAACCAAAGGACTGCTCTGAACCGCAGCCGAGCCCCTAATGATGAGACTGTACCCAGTATTTACTCCCCTTCTTCTTCGTGCTCGGTGTGGCTTCCCCATCTCTAAAATAAAGGTAGCAAGAGGACTTCACCGGGTTGTCCTAAGGATTAAACCAGTAAGTACACACAAAGAGCTTGGAACAGTGCGTGAAAACTAGGCAACAGTCAATGAACGTCAGCTGCTCCGATGGTGGCGGGGGGGAGGCAGGATGACTTTAGTCAATGATGACGTGATCACGTCCCTGCTCCACTACTTCAGCCCCTTCTGAAGGGCAGAGAGGACACTCACCCTGAAAGTCCACTGTGCACAGGTCTCATTAAATGGTTTACGAAGAGTGAAGGGGGCCCTGTCGGGGCACCAGAGGCAAGAGGCTGAAACAAACACATGCAGGCAAAGCTCCTCCAGCTCTGGGTATTTAGGGGGCAGTGATCCCACTTCCAAATGCAAACCTCCCCATGCTCCACCTCCCTGACCGCTGTCCCAGCTCCCTTCCCTCTGCCCGGCGGGCCCTGGGCTCCAGGGGCCCTGAGCACTTCCACCAAGATGTCAAGCACTCCCACGCCTTCCTCATCGGGCTGGGACCCACAACTCCACCGACTGCCCAACCGTCACAGCCCACTGGTTCATTCTCATGTACTAACCTCAAACTCAGGATGTCCCTTAATGAAATTCTCCTCTCCATCCCAATCCCCCAGACTCAGCTTTCAAAACTGGTCCCCAGGAGTTCCCATTGTGGCTCAGCGGGATAAGAACCCAATCAGTATCCACGAGGACGCAGGTTTGATCCCTGGCCCTGCTCAGCGGGAGAAGGATCTGGCATTGCCGTGAGCTGTAGTGTATGCCGCAGACACGGCTCGGATCCCATGATGCTATGGCTGTGGTGTACGCAGGCAGCTGCAGCTCTGATTCAACCCCTAGCCTGGGAACTTCTATATGCTTCAGGTACAGCCTTTAAAAGAAACAAAACAAAGAAAACCCCTGGTCCTCAGCTCCGAAGTCGGCACCCTGGAAGTGCCCATGGCACACACAACACTCCTGAGGTCTTTCTCTCTCGTGTAACTATCCCTCAAATCCACATCTTCCCTCCATCTCTACTGCATCTCCCTCACCACCCATCTCCCGAGTGAATGGCCACCAGCAGCTGTCACCTGCTGCACCGCCAGCCTCCTCACTAGAGTTCCTATCTTCAGAGCCCCCTCTCTCCAACCATTATCCACTCTAGAGTCTGAGAGGTGGTTCTGAAATATCAGTCTGACCATGTCTTTCCTTGTCTAAAAGCTTCAGTAAACCACTCCCTTCCAACATCAGAACAGACCCACCATGATCCGGTCTGTGCTTGCCTCTCTAGCCTCACTGGTCACCAATGACCCCACCACTGTCCTCCAGCCCAAGAGGCCTCCCCCAGCCTTGTGGAATTAGAGCGGCAACATGGAGGTCTCAGCCCTCCCTCCCTGGGGACTCTGCTCCTTCCACGGGAATGTCCTTCTTCCACCCCTTCGGCTGGTTAACTTCTCCTCCTTCAAGCCTCAAGTTAGACATCACCTCCTCCAGGAAGCTTCCTTGACTCTGTCTCGAAGGGGAGTTAGGAGTCCCTTACAGGTTTTCTCCTGGTAGCGGGGCTTATCCCCTTCACAGCCCACAGCCCACACAGGAGTTCTCCAGGCCTCCTGTGGCTTATTCGCCATTGTGTTAGCAGGCATCCAGTGGACACTGGGTGTGACATAATAAGAAATACGTATTCGATCTCTGCCCTGGTTCTGCAACAGAGCTTCTAAAACTCCTGTAATTCAGGGAATGATGGGGTAAGAGGAATATCCTGTTATATATGATGCTTTACACAATAAACCCACCATACATGAGTTTTCGCTTAGAGCGAAAACTCTTAGAGCAGGAGGGGTTGGTTGCCAGAGAAACCAATCCTGTGAACAGAGGGTTGTATCTTTCAGCTTTGCTCCCTGACCTCTCAGAAGGGGAGAGGGGCTGGAGCTTGAGTTTAATAACTAATGGCCAATGATTTTATCAATCATGCCTACACAGTGGAGCCTCCATTAAAAGCCCTCAATGTAGGGGTTTGGAGAGCTTCTGGGTGGGGAACACAGAGGTGCGGGGGTGGCACACCTGGAGCGGCGAGGCCACTCTGGAGCCCCCTCCCCACACCTCGCTCTATGCATCTCCAGCACCTGGCTGTTCCTGAGCCGTATCCTTTATAACAAACCGGTGACAGTAAGTGAAGTATTTTCCTGAGTTCTGTGAGCCAGTCTAGCAAATCATCCAATCCAGGGAGGCGGTGGCAGGAACCCCTGATTTATAGCTGACTGGCCAGAAGCACAGGGGGCAACCTGGGAATATAAGAAGTGGAGGCGGCCTTGAAGAATTGAGCCCTTGAGCCCGCAACCTGCGGGATCTGCACTAACTCTGGATCGTTAGTATCCAAATTGTTTCAGGTGAGGGGAAAACCTCACACATTTGGTGCCTGAGGTGTCTGAGTAGAGGAAACACTTTTTCCAGTAGAGGGGAAAAAAACAAGAAACAAATTTCAGGGTCCTCTTCTGATCGCTCTTCGACAATAAAGAAGGCATAGAGAAATCAGAGTAACTTGTGAGACTAGTTCTGCAATGACGCTGCTACCTATTTCACAAGCCTAGAAAACACAAGTAATACCCAACATGCAGAAGGGGAAAACTGATTAGAATATAGGACGGCCCAGGTGGTAGACCTGTACATGCAGATTCTCATCACACAGACCCTGGAAAGGCAGAACCTACCCCAGAAGAGAAGAGAAAGCTTAGCCTTCGGCACCTGGTCCTGTGTCCCTCTGCTCGGGTTCACAAGTCACATCGACTTCGGTTTTCTAGGATGTGGGTTTTTCCTTGGCAGGAAAACAAACGTTTATTGAACCGCATCTTAGGATAAAGCCTTGGATTGTTCATTGATATGTGAAAAAAATAAAGTACCCCTTTATCCAGTATTTCAGTACTGAGGTGATAACAAAAAATTACACACACACACACACAAATAGACATAGTTGTATATAGATTCATGCTCAAACGCATTTCCAAAACTTAACACGCATAAAATGCAGGGAAGGAGGGAAGTTAATTATCTTCAGAATTCACATAATGTATAAAAGAAAGCTAGAATTCACTCTCCATCTACTAAGATACAGATGTATTTCCTTCAGACACAAACACAATTGGTTTGGAAACTCTGGTATTACCTCTGCTTACAGTTTGCTGGGACCCCTTTTGTTAGCAAAGACCGGATACACAAAAAATGTAGATTCAAATCAAGGTTGCTTGAGGATGCAGCTGGCACATTGGAATTTTTCTTTCATCAAAATGCACCAGAGAGTCCTTATAAAGACAAGCTTGATCTACATTATGAGCAAGCTATTTCACAAGGAAACAGATTTATAAATATACTTTACACTCAATCCTTAACCCTTGGCTCCTGAATCTTTACCAATACACACTTTATAAAAACTACCTAATTCAGCAACTTATGCAGTATAGGCTGTTTATCTTAAAAATATAGAATTATGTCTCTCTCCTCAAATTCTTTATTTCTGGAGTTCCCGCCATGGCTCAGCGGTCAACGAATCCGACTAGGAACCATGAGATTGTGGGTTCGATCCCTGGCCTTGCCCAGTGGGTTAAGGATCTGGCGTTGCTGTGAGCTGTGTATAGGTTGCAGATGTGACTCAGATCTGGCCTTGCTGTGGCTGTGGTGTAGGCCAGCAGCTGTAGCTCTGATTAGACCCCTAGCCTGGGAACCTCCAAATGCTGCAGGAGCAGCCATAGAAAAGGCAAAAAGACCAAAAAAAAAAAAAATTCTTTATTTCTATTTTCACCAAACTGTAATTAAACTGACAGCTGGATAAGAACTTTGCTTATATAGTGGACAAAGAATAGCGCCAAAACCAAGCCTAGTACATAAAGGAACATAAACTATAACAAAGACAGGATCACAAATCAATGACTAAGGAATGGATTATTCAAAATACAGAACGGGGACAAATGAGTGTTGGGGGTAAGGAGGAACTCAAATGAGAGCTTCAACCAAACTATATATCCAGTAAACTCTGGACTGACTAAAGCAGGGCTAAGCAAACTTTCTGTAAAGGATCAGCTAAAAAATATTGTAAGTCAGTAAATATTATAGACCCCTGTTGTGACTACTCAATTCCGTCACTATGAAAGAAGTCAGAGACAACTTGAAAACAAATTAAGTATGGCTTTGTGCCAATAAAACTTTTTTTGTAAAACCAGGCAGCAAGCAGTTCCCTTGGATGAAAGGGCCAAATAGTAAATCAATAAATAAGCAAGCAAACAAATTCTAGAAGAAAATAATGGTGAATATCTGACCTGACATAGGCAAAAATTTCTAAGCATAAAAGTAATGGAAGGAGTTCCCGCCATGGCTCAGCGGTCAACGAATCCGACTAGGAACCATGAGATTGTGGGTTCGATCCCTGGCCTTGCTCAGTGGGTTAAGGATCCAGCATTGCCATGAGCTGTGGTGTAGGTCGCAGATGCAGCTTGGATCCCGCGTTGCTGTGGCTCTGGCGTAGTCCGGCGGCTACAGCTCTGATTCGACCCCTAGCCTGGGAACCTCCATATGCCGCGGGAGCACCCCTAGAAAAGGCAAAAAGACCAAAAAAAAAAAAAAGTAATGGAAGAAATCACAGAGGAAAGACTATTATGCTTATCACACACATGTAAACTCGTTATTAAAACAGGTACTATAAAGAAAGTAAACAAAATTAAAGTCAAATGACAAAATGGAGAAATATTTGACAGGAACATAAAGAATTTGGAGTGTGAAATTTTATCTTTGTCTCTCAAACTGGCAAGATGATGTTGGCAATCATATTTAAAACAAGATTAATATTCACTGGTGCTAGGAATGTAACTTGGATCAATCGTCAAGGAATAAAAACAATATGCCTTAAAGGGCCTTCTAAAAATTCGCTCCTGCCAGAACAAGTTCATGACTGTGAATCTAGCCCATGAAAATAATTACGGATCCATAGAAAGCTGTTTGGGTAAAGATGTCACCAGTAAGCCTAATGTATGACAACCTGAATGCCTAACAAGAGAAAGGTATTTCAAGAAATTCTAGTAAATACATCACAATGGACTATTACACACATATTAAATAACATGTTAGCTGAACATCATGGGCATGAGAAAACGTAAGATGGGAAAAGAATCTGAAAGAGAATGGATGTGTTACATGTATGACACTGACTTTGTTGTACAGCAAAACTCACCACTGTAAATCAACTGTATTTCAATAAAACTTTTAAAGGGGGGAAAAAGGTAAAAAAAAAGAGAAAATGGTAAGAGAAAAAAGCATCAGAATTATTTATGGAATATTATAGTATTTTTATATCTGCATAAACAGGGGAAAATATTAGAAAACACAATACATGTTAAGCAGTAATTATTTCTGGGTTGTGGACTATGGCTGGTTTTGTTTTCCTCTTTATTTTTCTCTGTAGTCTCCAAATTTTCTAAGGTGATTATGTATTCTAAATATGAAAGATAATCAGTGCTACTTTTACACAACAAAAAAGTTGTTGCTTCTCCCCAAATCTGCAGGAGAAACATAAGTCAGCTAGTCTGAATATCAAAAAAGCAAGCCGAGCAAAACAATAACAGTCTTACTCATCTGTTTCCACTCAATATTTCTGTGGCTCTTTCCTCTTTAATGTCTATGAAAAAGCTACCAACTCTAAAAGGTTGAAGACCTCCCAGAATAAACACATTCCAGCCCCTACAATGGAACATTTCAGAATTCCCCTGGGATATTTAAGAATGCTAGTGGTCATGCTTCCAGAAGTTGAGGCAAAATTAGTGCTAATTTGAACCCTGGTATGACTGTATGACTATGTTACTGCCTAAGCATATAGCAATCTAAGCTGATATTATTCTGCTGAGCAGCTAACTCCATCAACAGCTTAATAAAAAGCAATAATGAAGGCAAACTGCTTGAAGAAGTTACAAGGGCAGAAAACACATTTTCTCATCTTCAATTTTTAAAAATCGCAAAACAGTATTTCTGGAGGGCAATCTGGCTACAGGTAACAAAATTTTTTAAAAGCGAATATAATTTATATATATATATTTTTTAATTTTTTGTCTTTTTGCCTTTTCTAGGGCTGCTCCCTCGGCATATGGAGGTTCCCAGGTTAGGGGTCTAATCGGAGTTGTAGCCCTGGCCTACACCAGAGCCAGAGCAACGTGGGATCCAAGCTGCATCTTCGACCTACACCACAGCTCACGGCAACACCGGATTCTTCACCCACCGAGCAAGGCCAGGAATGGAACCTACAACCTCATGGTTCCTAGTCAGGTTCGTTAACCACTGCGCCACAACAGGAACTCCTAAAGCAAATATATTTTGACCCAGCTATTCCAAGTCTAGAAGTCTGTGCTAAGAAAATAATTTAACAAGTATTTCAAGTACTTATGCAAAGACGTTTATCATACATTGGCAATTGCAAAACAAATGGAATGGGTATAGGTTAAATAAAATGTCACTTCCTCCACCGTGAATGTTTGTGGCCCCACATAATTCAGACGTTGAAACCTAATTCCCAATGCGTAGGTGTTTGGAGGGGAGACCCCTGAGGTTGGAACCACCATGAAGGGGGTTAACGCTCTTTATAAAAGAGGCCCCCTTGGAGTTCCTGTCGTGGCTCAGTGGAAAAGAATCCGACTAGGAACCATGAGGTTGCAGGTTCAATCCCTGGCCTCACTCAGCGGGTTAAGGATCTGGCGTTACTGTGAGCTATAGCGTAGGTCACAGATCTGGTGTTGCTGTGGCTGTGGCGTAGCCCGGTGGCTACAGCTCCGATTCGACCCCTAACCTGGGAACCTCCACATGCCAAGGGTGCGGCCCTAAAAAAAAAAAAAAAAAAAAGAGGCCCCCAAAGAGCTCCCTCACCCGCTCCTCCATGTGAGAGGACAGCCACCCAGTGAACAAGAAGTGGGTCCTCACCAGACAGCAAATCTATAGATGCCTTGATTTGAATTTCCCATCCTCCAGAACTGTGAGAAACACACATTTATTGTTTATAAGTCACTCAATCTATGTTAATCTGTTATAGCAGCCTGAAATGAACTAAGACACGTCCATACAATGACATGACGCTATTAAGAATGAGATATGATTATAGCATACTCATGAACATGGAAAGATGCTTGTGAGTCTATTTAAATCAAGTAACAAGACTAGATAACAAAATACTAGCCAGTATTGTTAAGAGCCAGCTTGGGCTGCCATAACAAAATACCACAGACTGAGTGGCCTAAACAACAGAAATTTATTTTCTCAGAGTTCTGGAGGCTACTGTTCAAGGTCAGGGTGCCAGCACGGTCGGTCGGTTCCTGGTAAGGACCCTCCTCCTGGGTCACAGACAGCTGCCTCTGGCTGTGTGCTCACATGGCAGAGAGATTTCTCCCTCTTCTCCGATGACCACAGTCCTACTGGGTTAGGGCCCCACCCTTACAACCGCATTTAACTAAAGACCCAATCTCCAGATGCAGTCACCCTGCAGATTTAGGCTTGTACGTATCAATTGCAGGTAGGAAAAAGAACACAGTTCAGTCCATGGCAACTCTACCTACCTACCTAGATATAGATATAGATAAATATATATCTAGATATATATAATTTTTATGAGCAACACTTCCCATGGATGAAATTCTAGAAGGTTTTGCCTCAAAACGTTTATATCAGCACATACAGTACACTGGGTTTCTATGAGTATTAATTTCCTATTTACGATTGAATAATAATATTAAAAAGATGGTAAATTTTTTAAATCACTGGGGAAATGTACAATACTCTCTCTTGCTAGCTCGTGCTGGCTGCACTCACAAAAAGCAGCATCGATAAAGCAATGCCATCTCAGGATGCAGGAAATGGATCTAGGAATCTGAGCAGACTGTTCCTTGAAAACATCAACCCAATTTACTGCTGGGATCAAAAGAGGTAACCAAACCTCCTGGGCATCATTAGGAAGGATGGAAATAAAATGGAAAACTGCGCCTACCCAAAGCCATGGTCCTGTGACCAGACCTAGAACCAAAGGAGTGTTCCAGAAGGCAGCCAAGCAGGTTTCTGTTTTCTTAAACCTCAAGGCAGTTGTGGCGGTATAAGAAACTGTTAGGAGAGAACACCTAAAATAATCCAGATCGGCCCTTCCTTTCCCCACTGCCTCAAGTGGGCAGGGGTTACACACTTTTCACGTGCCTTCTGTCCCTGGTTATACCATTACCTCCCCTCCCTGGCCCCCAGCCAGCCAGCCACACACACGCAGCACTACAGGCTCCAGAGAGCGAAGAGCGTATGGCCTGCCACTCTGCTCTCCGCACAGGGCACACGGGAGAAGGCCAAGGATTCTTCCAGCCAAGAGCTATCTTACACGAGGAAGGCCTGTTGAGCCTGGGGCGACTACGGCGGTCTGATAAAATTCTATGCAGCGAGACAAGCTGAGAAACCACTGAGGACAGGTAGCCAATATTGTAACAGGAGAAGCACGAAAACTCCAAAGGTTTAGGGAGGTAAGAGAAAAAGGGTAACTGCTAATTTACAATGGATAAAATGATCGCTCTATCATCGCAGCGTGTCACAAAAGAAACTGAAGACAAGAAAGCTTGTTTTCTGGGAGTTCCCGTCGTGGCGCAGTGGTTAACGAATCCGACTAGGAACCATGAGGTTGAGGGTTCGGTCCCTGCCCTTGCTCAGTGGGTTGGGGATCCAGCATTGCCGTGAGCTGTGGTGTAGGTTGCAGACGCGGCTCGGATCCCGCGTTGCTGTGGCTCTGGTGTAGGCCAGGTGGCTATAGCTCCGATTGGACCCCTAGCCTGGGAACCTCCATATGCCGTGGGAGCGGCCCAAGAAATAGCAAAAAAAAAAAAAAAAAAAAAAAAAGACAAAAAAAAAAAAAGAAAGCTTGTTTTCTGCCCTGGTGACCGGCAGGAGTGTGCCTTCCTCACTGCTCCCTATGAAGCTGCTGACAGAGGCCTCGCTGCTTCAGGGTTCGAACCGAGCAAGTGAGTTCTTCCACACCGGTTATAACTGGGAAAAAGAGAATACGGCACAGAACAATCCCACGGCTCCTCAGTTTGTCCACTGACACAGGAAGAGCAGGGAAGATTCTAGTTCTGGCTACGAGTAAAACAGGTCAAGGTCTAGTCACCCAGGCTGAGTCCATCACAAACCTCCCAGATGAGGAAAAATGGGATTTATGAGCGTTTTGTCTCCGCTCAAGCTGCCCCTCCTGGTGGAAGGCGCCTGGGCCAAGCCGTGCCTTCATGCCCTCTGACCGTGCCCATTGGGGCCTGAGCGCCCCCCTCATTCCTGGACATCCAACAGTCAGCACAAAGAAGCACTCAAAGGCAAACCTGAGGGAGCTGAACTTTCATTAATTAGAAAAGAGAGACTTTAGAAAAAAATACCTATACACGGGAAGAAAATCTGTCCCAACTCAGTCCTGCCCCTCCACCATGGCAGAATCACTAACCAAAATTTAAGCGTGCGCACTTGAAATTCAGTCAGTCCACAACTGCCAGATAAGCCCTTTCCCCAGTGTACCACCCATCGTGGGGCTGATTCGTGTCTTTTAGGCATAAAAAGAAGCTTCCTGTACACGATCACACAGCTTCGGCCTCACAAAACTAATGTCTGCATTCAAGATAATTGATTTTTTTAAACAAGTATACTTTAATAAAAAAACAAGTAATTTTTAGATAAAAGATAAAGATTTAACATATAGCACAAATGCCAACTGAATTATAGAAAAATGTCTTAATTCTGATACAGCATTTAGCACGAGAAAAACATGCAACTTACGTTAGAAGAAAATGTAAAAAAAAAAGGCAAGCTTAATAAAATAAGATTTTTATGGAATTAAATTAATTTAATGTTTAAACAAAGAAATCTGATTTTGCTTCAGAGCCAACTTAAAGGTTTTTTCTTCACTATATAGTTCTCTATTAGATTATTAATACATATTCTGCTTTGTTTGAAAAGGATTTAAGGTGATTTACATAAATACATACAGAAGAAGATTAAAAGTATTTTAATAAGCAGATGAGAAAAAGCAGACAATGATAAAATAGTAGTACAGGAAAATAAGAAGCAAAGGTTTAAGGGCAATACAAAAAAACAAATCATTTTGAAAGAATCTATGTATCTGTTAGAACCAGATCATATATGTGAACTTGCTTTTAATAGTCAATTGAAGCGAAAGCTGAGGTCAGCTGCATAATCATAATGTATCCAAGAAAAATAAAGCAGTTCCTCAGGAAAAGCACAACCATTCAGAGCATGGAGAGAAGAAATTCCTTCCAGGGCTCCTCATAAAAGGAGTACTAAAAAACAGAAATAATTATGACTGCTAACAATTAGCACTAACTTACACGCTGTCCTAAGAACTTTAGACCTATTCACTCATTTAGCAACACCATGAGGTAATAAGTACTGTTATTATCTGCATTTAATGGATTAAAGAACCTGAGGAACAGAGAGGTTAAGTAAATTGTCTGAACTCACACAGCAAGCAAGCAGTGGATCTGGGATTCAAATCCTGAAGCCTGGCTCCAGTTGGCACTCTTAGCCAACTACACTGTCGGTGCCACTCTGCTGCTCTGAAAGCAAATGAGCAGTGCCCTCAACACCCTCACAGTGGACATGACTTTCATAAGGATGTTTCTATGATGCCCTTCGGTGTGGGCAAGAGAAAAACACAAAGCTTAGTTCAGGAGCAGCGATTCCACTGAGGCCAAAATGAGATAGTCCCCCCGTGCAGGTGCCGATGGACAGGCAGACAGATACCTGGGATACTGCAGAATCTCTAGAAGAAGGGTGGCCTCATGACCAGGATGTCTCCTCCACCAGGTTTGTTACGCATTGAGTGGCGGGGTGGGGGTTATACCCTGAGGAGCAGGCACCGTGCAGCTCTACCTGCTGACAGTAAGGCAGAGCCACAGGCCGGAGCTGCAGGAAGGACAGACACCCTCCCGACCAAGGCTGAGGAGCCTGACAGTGACCCACGCCTGCCTGATGGGAAGGGCAGCCTGCTCTGCATGGAGCAGGCCTGAGGGGGTGCCGGTGGGCAGCCCTCTCTTCGTAAAGGGTTTGGCTGGATCGAACCAAAGGACGAGAAGGTCCTAAATGCCCACATCACAGAAGAGGCCTCAACAGAGACAGCCCAGGCAATATCCAAAGACAGTATCATCAACTGTCACTCAGGACCATAGCGCGCCCACAGAACAGCCAGCCTTGGACCATATAACTTCTAAAGATAGCTCAAAAAATTTTTTGGGGAAAAAAAAAAGGACTGGTTTTAGAAGATAACATGTCTTCTCAACAGCTTCTCCAAGTTCAAGTTCAGGACCATTAAAACTATTTCACTAGAATTCCCTCATTAACCAACCACTTACCAGGAATCAGGTGTCGTTCTGGCTGTTGGGGCAGAGCAGTAAGTGAAACAGACAAAAATCCCTACCATCATAAATCTTACTCCTGCGTAAGTACTACAGCAACACTAATTACTATTGCTGTACTTATGCTGTTATTGCCGCTTAACTGTGTGTCAGGTGAGATCAGCATTAGGGAGAAACTATGGTGGGGACTCAGAGAAGGATGTGCTGGGGGCACAGCAGCATTACACCGGTGCGCAAAGGCCAAGGCGACATCTGAGCAAAGCCCACAAGAGGCCGGGGGTGGACCAGGTAAACGCCTGGGTAGAGATCCGAGGAGGAGAGGCCAGAGAGAAGGATCGGGACATCAAGGAGGAAAGAGGGAGCAGTGGGCAGGCGGGGATGGATCTGAAACCACTAGAACTGACTCTGAGCAGAGAAGGATGGTCTGGCTCTCCTTTGCAAAGGACCACTATCTGCCAAACAGAGAAGAAGCCACAGGGTCCAGGACAGAGGCAGGGAGGCAAGTGTGGAATGAGAAGGGCATCTTTCCACCCACAGCACCTCGGCTACATGCACACACGGTCCTGCCATCTTTCTGGGTCTGCAGTTGTGGCCAAGGGTGGTGGGCAGAGAGCATCCAGTCCACGGCACAAGACCAGTGTTTTGGAATCTGGAACCAGAGCTCCCACAATGCCCCTGGCAGTATATATTCCCTCTTGGAATAAAACAGAAATAAAAACACACACAGAGTCTCTCAAAGGCAGGTTAACCAAACACAAGTCAGTGTAGCCTGGGGGGACAGAAGCTGGTGGCATGGGAGAGGCAACGGCATCACAGGCCACGCCACTCCAGGGCTGTCAGGGGTATGGATACACTAATGGCACAGACACGGTAATGAGCCAGTCCTTCTAATCTCTGATGCCAGCTCTTCGCAAAAGCGTATCCCAAAATACCTTAGGGTTTAAAATATTTAATAGTTAAAACAGCACCACTTAAACTCCATCCCCCCACATAACACTCTCTGCTTTCCAAAACGCATCTGATGCCCCAAGATGCTCTCTCTTCTCTCCTCCCAAGGACTGTGGGAGCTAACACCACATAAGCCGCTCCAAAACATGCACTCGCTCGGGGCTCCTGCAAGGTCGGGGCGACCTGGTCTGATCCCGAGGTGCACAGGGCACGCCAGCCTCCCTCTCAGTCTCAGACAGCAGCCTAAGGACCAGGAGAGGTTTCGGGGTTCCCGCACGCCCTGCCCTCGCCATACTGAGTGCCTGCTGGCCATCCTCACGCACAGAAGCTCCCACGTATATCATCCCCCCACTCGTTCTGACAAAAACTGGGCTAAGAACAGGAGAAATGGCAGGGCACCCTGAGAGAGGAGGAGCCCGGGCGGCTGTGAGCAGGCCAGCGAGAGGCACACCCATCTGTGCCCTGACACCTCCCCGTGCGCTGGAAAGGAGGAGAGAACACACAAGTGCCAGCGAAGCCTCCTTCGGCTCTCAAGAGCCTTCCCCTGAAAACATGAGAAACAGCTGGATTTAAAAATAATAAAACTGTAAAGATGTTTCTCACACCCATTAGTTTTCTTTCATGTTCCCTTTAAATGTCTCCCCGGAATCGAAGGACTGACCACAAGCCATTAGTAAGGAAATCCAGCCAAGTAAAAGGCTAAGATGTAAAGGGACCGAATAATTCACCATCATAGGTAGAGGGTTAAACAT
This sequence comes from Sus scrofa, assembly GCF_054392235.1. Classification (NCBI taxonomy): domain Eukaryota; kingdom Metazoa; phylum Chordata; class Mammalia; order Artiodactyla; family Suidae; genus Sus; species Sus scrofa. Next base: position 75,205,744 of record NC_139393.1, read on the forward strand.
AAATTACCCTAAATACAGGCTTTGCCTAGTATTATTTCTGGGACTATACCAAGAACATGTAAGCCCATAAAGCTAACTTAGAAAACTGTTCTGTAATCAATTATCTTAGTCCAGCTGCTCTCTTATCAGCTTTGATGAACACATGACATTCTCACACATACAAACAGGCACCTCCTAATTTAAACTTAAGGCCACTAATTACCCATTTATACACACAGGCTATGCAAGCATACTGAAATAAAGAAATGTATTTGCTTTACAAGTAAAGATTCGTTTATTCTAACACCATCAAACTACTTGTTAATTAAGAGACAGGATTTACCAGGCAGGAGGAGATCAATAGTTCTGAATCTTCTTTTGTCCAGTTGTAGGCTGTGTATTCAAGGGCATTATTCTCTCCTTGCTGTTTGCACATATAAGCACAGTTTCTTTCAAAAACGGTGCGGATGCCTTTAAACAGAATCACACTAGTAGTGCAACCCATCCCCAAGGTGTGGATGTTCAGATTTCTAGCAAGCTCTACTCCATTTCCACATCATCGTCCTTGGCTCTGCAGAGCAGGCTCCCACTGTACCATCTTCATGACAGGCAGTTGCCGACACCAGAACAGAAGGGAAGCTCCGAGCTGCTGTACTAGATTCCGCTCCTGCCCAACAGCCTGACAAAAAAAATCCGGGCTCCGAGCAGAAAACAGGAGGGGAGGTGCAAAAACAAGATGACACACCTCGGATGCACCAAAACCTTTAAAGTATCGTTTTTCCAATAGATTTCTTCACTGTTAATGTCAAAGAACAAATAAGCAGAAGATTTCCATGTGATTACTGGAAAACCGCCGGCTCTTGTGATTTGCCTGGGATTGTTCTGAATCTCAGAACCTGCCCAAAATGAAAAAGACGGTGCCAGACAGCCACCCTGCTGCAGATGCTGCTGGAAGGCACAAAGAATGTTCATCTGCTGCAAGAAACCTCTCTCCCAGAATGCTTAGCCTAGCATCTATATTAGCAAACATCTCTTTCCTTGACCTAAATATGCTGTTTGTTTAATCCTGCATCAGCGAGGAACAGAGAAGCAAAAGGGAAAAAAAAAAGTCCAAAAACGAGAGGAATCACTAAGATGACTGCTGCTATGGAAACATGTGTAAGCCCACTTCAAACAACCTTTTGCGTGTGTGGGTAACAGCTTGCTGACAGCAAACCACAAGGGAACACGAAATTGCTGTGTCAATCCTGACTTCTGCCCACTTCCACCCTTTGCTACAAAGGGAGCTGGCAAGTTTTGCACTGCCTAAAGGAATTCTCCTGGGTCTCCTACCCAAAGATGCAAATGAGAACATGGATACGGGGTGACCTGGCACCTTCTGAAGCCATGGCAAATGCCCGTTTAAGTCCCACAGATAACAAGGTAATTATTTTTGATGAATAAATAATCCAGGTCCTTCCTCCACAGAAAAACTCAGTAACACTACACTACCTGGTACGTATCTCTGGGGATGGCTGATAGGAGAGCTTGGCATTGACATAACAGCAAGTTGGCTCGGGCTGTTTTCCTTTTAGAAAATGGAAAGGGAATTACGTAAAAAGACCAGTTGAACACACAGGGAAACCCCTCCCACCCACCACATGCATCTAGAAAAGTTACTGCTCTTTTAAAATCTGTTCTCTTATTCTCCCCTTTTTCACAAAACAACAGATGGTTTTCATTTTCTATCTATAGATCTCAAAGTTGGAGTGAATTATAATTGAGTACCTGTAAGTTGGTAATAGAAACCTGTGTAACACAGTGAAAACAGATCTTCAGAGAACACCAGGCAGTCACATAATTGTAACATTTCTGTTTTCCATGTTTACCTACTAGGCCCAACATATAAGCAAAAGTCTAGGTTCCTCTAGCTCCTGAATTTTTATGCAAAGTGTATCAAATAGCTACAGAGAGCAAAGGAGTAGTGATACTGGCCACAGGTGGAAAAAAAAGCCCCAGACTAGATACATGTGGTCTATAGAATCTGGAGAGGATGGGCTTCAGAACGGTAATTCTGTTAAAACAGGGCTACAGTGTCCAAGGTGATACCCAAATCCTGACATCAGGAGATCCTTGTCTGATGTGACATCACAATGCTGGAGAGAAATAACATGAATATTGCAGACTAAAACACTAAACACCTTGGTTAAAAAATATCTGCCTTGAGCGTTCCCATTGTTGCTCAGGAGTAACAAACACAACTACTATCCATAAGGATGCAGATTTCACCCCTGGCCTTGCCCAGTGGCTTAAGTATCCAGTGTTGCCATGAGCCGTGGTGTGGTTCACAGATGGGGCTTGGATGGGCATTGCTGTGGCTGTGGTATAGGCCAGCAGTTGCAACTCTGGGTTCGACCCCTAGCCCGGGAACTTTCATATGCCGCAGGTCTGGCCCTAAAAATCAAAAAATAAAAATAAAAAAACTAACTGCCTTGAGATTTCAGAAAATTCACCAACTAACCTAACTTCTGTACTGTAAAGGAAACAATTTTTAAAATAATACTTAAGTGAATAAATAAATAAAGATGGGAGTTCCTGCTGTGGCAGAGTGGATTAAGAACCCAACTGCAGCAGGCACAGTGGGTTAAAGGAGTCAGTGTTGCCACAGCTGTGGCATAGGTTGCATCTGTGGCTGGAATTCAATCCCTGGCTCAGGAACTTCCATATGCCATGAGTGTGGCCATTTAAAAAAAAAAAGCACTGGGAACTATGTCTAGTCACTTATGATGGAACATAATAATGTAAGAAAAAAGAATGTATACATGTATATGTGACTGGGTCACCTTGCTGTACAGTAGAAAACTGACAGAACACTGTAAACCAGCTGTAATGGAAAAAATAAAAATCACTATAAGTGAAAAAAAAGGTACCTAGAAATTTAAACTTAACTTACTATTATTACTTATTTTAGACATCCTGGCTACAGAAGCCAGCGAATACTATTAAGATACAAAAGATCATGTTTGAACTTTACAAAGAATCATAAATGATAACCAAGCAAAGCTAAAGCTGCTAGTATATTCTATCTGATTTACTTAAAATCCTAAGTTAATATTTAAAATAATGGAAGAGAATAAACAATTTCCTAACAATCGTTCAAAGGAAAAAGCACTGTTTTCGAGATACATTAATAAGCATTTAAGCAACTTGTATCAATTTTAAATATTAATCACTTTCCAACCAACAAAATTAGTGGGCAAGAAAAACATGAAACATTTAGAGCCAAGAATTCAACAAGGTCAAAAAGAGAGTTTCATGCTAATAAAAGCATGACAAAATGAATCCTTCAAAATATATATGTGGTTTCAATTATTTTTCTGCCTCAGAATGATCTCAGATAGTTTAAAATGATAATTACCATGAATTCCGTCAGAGGACATGAATGGATGGATAATATCTATTGGCAACCAGCTCAGCTACCTACAGGGTGCATATTTCAATTCAGAGATCACATTTACTATCATATCGTGAAATATCACCGCTAACTTACACACACTCCCAAGACTGGATGTCCCCTTTGGGACCCAAACCCATGACTTCCTCTTCTGCCAGTGATACCTGGCTCTCCCAGTACCAGCCCACCCTCAGATATTCCAAGTCAGTCATCTTCTAATATGACAAATCAGGACAGCACAGTAGGACCACACAGTGGAATGTTATTCAGCCGTAAAAAAGGAATGAAGTACTGATGGATGCTGCAATGTGGGTGATGCAGAAAAAGTCATGCTGAGTGTAAAAAGCCAGGCGAAAAAGACCTCCTGTTATACAATTCTCTTTGAACAAAATGTCCAGAAAAGGTAAATCCATAGAAATAAAGTGTAGATTAGTGGCCACCAGGGATGGAGGGTGACTGCAAATAGCTACGGAATTTCTTTTAAGGGTAATGAAAATGTTCAGAAATTGGTGTTTCTAGCATATATGTTGTCTCTACACAATATACAGTCTGTGGCTATACTAAAAACCACCCGAATGAACACTTTTTATTGAAGTAGTTGGTGTACAATATTATGTAAGTTACAGTGTACCATATAGTGATTCACAATTTTTAAAGGTTATAGTCCACTAATAGCTGCTAAAAATACTGGCTATGTTCCCCATGTTGTATAAGGAACATTTTATTTTTTATTTTTTATTTTTTTTTCTCTTTGCCATTTCTTGGGCTGCTCCCTCGGCATATGGAGGTTCCTTGGCTAGGGGTCTAATCGGAGCTGTAGCCACCGGCCTACGCCACAGCCACAGCAACTCAGGATCTGAGCCATGTCTGCAACCTACACCACAGCTCACGGCAACGCCAGATCGTTAACCCACTGAGCAAGGGCAGGGATCGAACCCGCAACCTCATGGTTCCTAGTCGGATTCGTTAACCACTGCACCACGATGGGAACTCCAAGGAACATTTTAAAAGGTGAATTTTGTGGTATGTGAATACAACAAAGAGCCTGACTCCTTTTTGAGGTTCTACTGCTAACAGCTTTCAAGGCTCACCTCTCTTTCTTCCCCTTGTGGGCAAATGATAGAAAGGGCCACAGTGGCACCCTCCTTCAACGCCAGTGGGAAATTCAGGCCACTCTCGGGGACCCTCACCCCAGCCTCACCCTCTAACCACCACAAAATCCTCAAGCTGGTCTCCTTTCTCTGCTCTGTCAAGTTTTTTTAGGACCTGCTTGGGCCCAGCCCTGCTTTTCTCAGAGAACTTCACTCTGGGTGTAATAAATCTTGTCACCCTTCTGGGGTGCATCCCGTTTATATGGAATGACTCCAACGGTAAATTAGATCTTAATAAAGCCGTTGTGTAAAATAGGAGGGGCAGGAGTTCCCATCGTGGCTCAGCAGTTAACCAACCCAACTAGCATCCATGAGAACATGGCTTCAATCCCTGGTCTCGCTCAGTGGGCTAAAGATCCAGCAGTGCCATGAGCCATGGTGTAGGTCACAGACGCAGCTTGGGCCTGGCGTTGCTGTGGCTGTGGTGTAGGCTGGTAGCTGTAGCTCCGATTAGATCCCTGGCCTGGGAACCTCCATATGCCATGGGTATGGCCCTAAAAAGACCAAAAAAAAAAAAAAAAAAAAAAAAAGAAAGAGAGAGAGCACAGAGGATAGTATCTACTCCTCCTATTCCACAAGGTTCTCAAGTTCAGATACAATAACAGGAGAGAACTCAAAGAAGAAATTGCTATAAATATGTAAATAGCTGCTGTTTTCTATTTCATGAAGGATTACTACATGACGGCCACCATGCCTGACACAGTCACCAATGTCTGAATGCTGCTGGGGCCCCACTGCCCAGGAATACACTAACCTGGGAGGTACCTGGGGCTGCCCTCGGGGCATGCATTTTCGGTCTGGGAAAGGGGCTCCACGCTGTGCAAACCAGCGGAAAACCTGTACCAACAGTAAGTTCAGGGGAAGATTTGCTGGTCCCGATACACCTCAGCCCCTCAGCCACAGAGACCACCCCAAACACTTCTCAGGTCCGAGCCTCCCCAGAGCACAGCCATCTGGAGCTGCTGCTCCCACTCCCAGCTCTCTCCTCGCCAAGTGTCTTCCTGCTTCGAATCTCTTTGAAAAGTCCGAACTGTCTGGGCGGTAGATTTACTTAATACTTTCTCAGAGAGATGTGGATAAAGAAGACTCTGCAGGGACGCCTAATACAATCTAGAACTATCAACTGAATTCATACAGATATAAGCCTTCCACCCAGGTCAGACCTGGGGTCCTACCTTGGGAGGCTGGGAAGAGAGTGGCATTCTGTCCACTCCGCGGTGCTGAAATGAAGACACCACGTAACCACACACCACACGTGGCACAGCCACCCTTCATAAACTTAAATAAGTGGAGTGTGGGTAGAATGCAATCCAACATGTCATTCATTCTACTTAAGTATCCTTATGATGGCCAGTCCCTATGAAGAGCCTACCTCCATCCCCAACAGTCCATACTTCAAATATTAATGCAGTGAATTCTGCTGAACAAAGAAACCTTATTTAAGTTGGTCTGTCCACACCCTATTTTATATTCAATCAGTAAACGATAAATGACCTTTGAAAAGCCCTGTGGGTTTAAAAATAATAATAATAATAATAATAATTAAAAGAGAGAAATGTGGGTGTTGGAACAGGAAAAGGGAATTAAGATAGTGGTGAAGATGTGCAGGTTTCAGCAAAGATCATTAAAAAGATTTTTTTTTTTAATATGGGAATTATGGAAGTGTTTTTAAATAAAAACTTTTTTTTTTTTTTTTTTGGTCTTTTTGCCATTTCTTGGGCCGCTCCTGCAGCATATGGAGGTTCCCAGGCTAGGGGTCGAATCGGAGCCGTAGCCGCCAGCCTACCCCACAGCCACAGCAACTCGGGATCCAAGCCACGTCTGCAACCTACACCACAGCTCACGGCAACGCCGGATAGTTAACCCACTGAGCAAGGCCAGGGATCGAACCCACAACCTCATGGTTCCCAGTCAGATTCGTTAACCACTGCGTCACCACGGGAACTCCTCTTTTTATTTTTTGAAGTGTAATTGCAATAGTTTTTAAAATGGCAAATTCAAACTTTATACTAGCCTTTTTATTTCCTTTTCTCATTCATGTTGAGACACTATTTCTGAACTGGTGCAGTGAGTGTAAAAATTTCAGATATTCTGCTGCTACAATGTAAGATACAAGTACTTGAGGTATGTGGGATCTGAATTTTTTCCTCTCTTCACATGTAATGACAACGTTCCCGTGGCCGTAACTCCGTATTTGAAGCACATGAAGTGCTTCATGAGTGCATTTGCACACGAATCATGCTGTGTACCTTTTCTGTGGTTTAACTCAGTATCTTGCCACTACGTGGTCTCTTCAGCTGTCTGCCCAAATAGAATTTCCTTGGAAGAGGCTAGCAGAGGCCAAGAGGATGTCCCTGTGAGTTCTGGCCATTTGTCCTCACGAGTTTGCTCTGCTTCCTCGTGTTTCACTTAGTATCCCATTTACAGTTGGATGTTGGCGCGGGCTGTGTTCACTGTGGTCTTCTATATTCACCCTGTGGGTGGAATGTGGCTTAACTATAATTGCGTTTTAAAAGAATGTGGAGTTCCCACTGTGGCTCAGCGGGTTATAAACCCCACTAGCATCCATTAGGATGTGGACTTGATCCCTGGCCTTGATCAGTGGGTTAAGGATCCGGTGCTGCTGTGAGCTGTGGTGGAGGTCACAGACATGGCTTGGATCCCATGCTGCTGTGGCTGTGGTGTAGGCAGGCAGCTGTAGCTCCAACTCGACCCCCAGCCAGGCAACTTCCATATGCTGCAGGTGCAGCCCTAAAAGGCAAAAAAAGAAAAGAATAAATAAAAATTAAAACAAAAGAATGTTACTTTGACCAAACATTCTCTGATGTGTAAGTGAATTTCACTATGTCAAGGAAGTGAAAACTTTTCTGGGAAACCAGTTTCCACATACCAGTTGCACAGATTACAGATACTGCCATCCCTCGATGCCAACTAAAACCAGACAGAACCCAAAGACAACATACAAATGGCCAAAACCCAAACGAAAAGTCACTGGAGAAATGCAAATCAAAACCATGTGACGGCACTTCATACCTACGAGGACGGCTAACATTAAAAAGACACGTCAGTAACAAGTGTTGGGGAGGATGTGGAGAGACCGGATCACTCACACGCTTTTGGTAGAAACGTAAAATAGGGCAGCTACTTTGGAAAACAGGCAGTTCCTCCTTAAGCACAGAGTTACCATAAGACCCAGCAATTCCATTCCTAGCTATATACCCAAGAAGGTTGAAAACATGTTCACACAAAAATCTGTGTATGACTGTTCCTAGCAGTATTACTCACAATAGCCAAAAACTGGAAACAACTCAAATGCCCACCAACTGATGAATGGATGAACAAAATGCTATGTACCCATACAATGAAATATTATTCAGCAATAAAAAGAAATGAACTTCTGATCCATACTACAACCTTGAAAACACTATGCCAAGTGAAAGAAGCCAGTCACAAAGGACAACATATTGTATACTTTTGTTAGTATAAAATGTCCAGAATAAGCAAATCTATAGAGACAATAGATGAGTGACTGTCTGGGGCTAGGCAGCTAGGTAGGGCAGGATTAGGGGGCAACAGCTTAGGGGTACAGAGTTTCTTTCGAAAGTAATAAAAATGTCCTCAAATTGATTATAAGGATGGATATATAACTTTGTGAATATACTGGAAACCACTGAAGGGTACACTTTAAAGGGTAAATTGTATAATACATAATGTCTTCCGTTGTTAAAAAATGTAAGGCCATATGAGGGACAACACAGGCAGAACATTCTTTGAGATAAATCATCTTTTTGATCTGTCTCCTAAAACAAAGGAAATAAAACCAAAGCAAAGGAAACCACCAAAAAACAAAGACAACCTACTGAATGTGAGGAAGTATTTGCACAGGATATAACCGATAAGGGGTTAATATGTAAAATATATAAATACCTTATACATCTCAACACCAAAAAAACAAACAAACTGGAGTTCCCTGGTGGCTTGGTGGATTCCCTGCGCTGTCACTGCTGTGGAGCAAGTCTGATCCCTAGCCAGGGAACTTCCAAATGCCACAGGCACAATTAAAAATAAAAAATAAAATAAAAAATGGGCAGAAGACCTGAATAAATATTTCTCCCAAAAGGACACGCAAGAGGCACACAAAAAGATGCTCAACATCACCAATCATTAGGGAAATGCAAATCAAAACTACAAGATATCACCTCACACCTGTCAGAATGGCTAACATAAAAATAAATACATAAATAACGAATTCTGACAAAGACGTGGAGATAAGGGAGCCCTCAAACGTTGCTGGCGGGAATGTAAATTCATACAGCCACTGTGGAAAACAGTATGGAGGTTTCTCAAAAAAATGAAAAATAGAACTGCCATGTAAGCCAACAATTCCACTCCTGGGTATATATTAAAAAAAAAAAAAATACTAACTCAGAAAGATAGATGTACCTGAATGTTCATAGCAACACTATGTACAATCGCCAAGATATGGAGGCAACCTAACTGTCCATCAACAGATGAACAGATAAAGAAGATGCAGTACATACATGCAATGGAATACGGCTCAGTCGGAAAAAAGAATGAAATTTTGCCATTTGCAGGAACATGGATGAACTTGCAGGGTATTATCCTAAATGGAATAAGCCAGACAGAGGACAAATACACTATGCTATATTACTTACATGTGGAATCCAAAAAGTACAACAAACTAGTGAATGTAGTTAAAAAAAAGAAAGAAAGAAAAAAGAAGCGGACTCAGATACAGAGAATTAACTGGTGGTTACCAGTGGGGAGAGGGGAGGGGGAGGGGCAAGGTATCGGTAGGGGATTAAGAGGTACAAACATTAGGCATAAAATAAGCTCCAAGGATGTATTACTGTTCAAGGGGACTATAGCAAATATTCTATAATAAGTCTAAATGGAATATAACATTTGAAAATTGTGAATCGCTACATTGTACACCTGTAACTTATTAAAAAGATTGAATTGCTCCTGAAAGCAATTCAACACAGCTCTCTCTCCAGAGTGCATCACTGCCTCCAACACGGCCAACTCCCAAAAATGTTTTCCTGGCACTGTATATGGGAGGGACAGACAGAAGAGAACGCTGAGATGACTTCGTCAACAATGGCCAGTTAAAGCTATTCTGCTTTAATTTGTAGAGCACTTCAGGGAAACCTTTTGAGTCAATAACTTTGGCTCATTCATTCTGTTAGGCAAGGGCTGGGCCTGAGGGTGGAGACATCTATCCCAATTCACTCTAAGAAGTTTATTTTGCAGATCCAGTCCCACAAAATTTTCATCTCTGCTTTAACCACAAGGCTCTCAAGATCCAAGTAAAAATATCATTTGGAAAGAAAGTCGGAGAAGGGGTGGAAAGAAATAGATTATAAACAGGGGTTCTGAAATTTTATTCAAATCACATAACTGACTCGATTTAGGTCACCTTAGTCACCTAAACAATGGAGGCGATTTACATAGTAAATATAAATCTTACGGTGAAATTTACAGAAAAACACCACGTAAACAGTGCTGGGTGCATCTTTAACAGAGTTCATTGCCTGGACCTATTTCCCACTACCTGCCAGATGCTGAGGGCAGAACTCAGTCACGTGGTCTCACTTAAACTTCTAAACAACTCTGAAAGTTACATTTTATAGGTGATCTCACTCATGATTGCCATCCTTTGACTTGTTAGAAGTAAACAAGATTTCCAGAGAAATCCACCCTGGTGGGTAGGACCACTGCAGGACTGCAGCCGACACTGACTTCATGTGGCCTGGAGCTAACACATCACAGGAAACTAGAGGGAAGAAACCCGCAAGTCCCAATGTCTCCTTGGACCAGTAGTTTTCAAAGTATCGTCACCATGAATTATATTAAGAAATGAATTTTAAATCATGATCCAATAAGTATACATATGAGTATTTCCCCCCCAAATACGTGTCCTTGAACATGTTACACTGTATTATTTTCTACCCCAGCCTCTCCAGTCTATGGAGCTCCCTGGAAGGAAGGGAAGAAGGGACGGAAGGAAGGGAGGTGACTGGCCACAGCCCAGTAAGCACAGGACCGCCATGCTCATGACCTGCCATTTGAAAACGTCACATGTACCACTTACGAAGCAGCGTCCGTCAGCACTTGGAATTCACCAGTCTCACCACGCTTCCCACTCCCTACAAGCAACTGCCCCAAGAACAAAACGGAAGGGCCAAGTGAAGACAGGAGTTGTAAGGACATTCCGAAAGGATGCCTTTCCATCTCACACGATGTACTACATACGCTTTGAAGCAGCTGTCTCTCCCCAAGTCAGAAGACACTGGTTCCGGAGTCAAGGGGCAGAGGCAGGAGTGGACACGCTATTGCCCTAATAACACCCTCCATCCCTGCTGGTACAGAGGGCCTGGATGTAAAGGGAAGAATGCTTCCATTAAAGGGAGATGACAATGCACAATGAAATGAAAGGTGAGACTGCCACCTGGACATCTGGGGACTCCTCGAGCTGCTGAACCAGAAGGCAAATGAGGAGGATATGCTACCAGCTAGAGGAAAAGGAAACTGGGTTCCTTCCTGCCAGAGGGTCGAGAAGAACTAAGGCTAGAACCCACGGTGGATTCTTCAAGGCATCTCTTAGCATTTCTTTTCTTTCTTTTTTTTTTTTTTTTTTTGGCTTTTCTAGGGCTGCTTTCCGCGGCACATAGAGGTTCCCAGGCTACAGGTCCAATCGGAGCTGTTGCTGCCAGCCTACACCAGAGCCACAGCAACGCCAGATCCGAGCCACGTCTGGAACCCACACCACAGCTCACGGCAATGCCGGATCCTTGACCCACTGAGCAAGGCCAGGGATCAAACCCGCAACCTCATGGTTCCTAGTCAGGTTTGTTAACCACTGCACCATGACAGGAACTCCAAGGCATCTCAGTATTTCTACGCCCAACAGTACAAGTTCATGAAAAACCACAACAATCCAAAGAAAGGCAAGATCACTGAGAATTCAGATGTTCAGGTGAAGAGGTCTAATCAGCTGTGGTCCCGGCTGGGGTAAAAGCCATAAGGAATGAGGAAGAGAAGAATAAAGATACAAATAACTACTGCTGAATGGCCAGTGAGAGAAATGAACACTGCAGCACTTATGCATGTTTCTTTCCTGCTTGGGGTGTGTGTGTGTGTGTGTGTGTGTGAGAGAGAGAGAGAGAGAGAGTATACACCAATTTCTTCTCTTCTCCTCCTTCCACTTGTATTATTTCACACAGGCATTGCTGTTGAAACTTAACTTTACAATGTAGATTTTGGGCAGCACATATTCACGTGAGACTGCACTGAATTTAAGGATTAACTAACAAAGCACAGAAATGGATAATGTTACTCTCCTCAAAGATGGACGCCGTGAGACTTTGAGACTCCTCCTTTGAGGAGCCAGTGAGAACACCTTCATTTGCACGAAGGATATCTATATTCTATTAGGCTAAAATACGTAAGGAAGTTCAAATACGTGTAGAGGGTGAGTCTGCATGCTGAGGGGTCAGAGGGTGGCAGTGCCACTTATTAAGCTATAGTCTTCCAGCTCTAGTCCCACCCTGGTCCTCTGAAAACCATTGTTTTACTAACTGGGTCCCTGGTAGGCTTGCCAGCAGGGGGCACCAGAAGGAGACTGCAAAGCCTAGGAAGAAGGAGTTTGCTCCTGGGTGCCAGCTCCCTGCTGGCTCTGGATCCTAGTGTCACCCAGGGACACTGCTTCCCCCTGGCAAGAGCAGCCCCTTCCGGTGCAGCAGCTGAACCAGGTTTGCCATTTCTCCAGCACTTACAGAACCATCCTCGTTATGCGCCCCCTCAGAAACCGACTACGCAGCACTCACTCTGGGTTTCAGCTCCGGGGAGCCCCTACTGTAAGCCTACACAACCTAAAAGCACAATCTCAACCCTTGGTCCCTCCAGTTCCAGGGCTGATGGCTGTTTCCTGTAGTCACTACCTCCAGGATACGTTAATGTTCTCTTTCTACCTTTTCAGTTACCTACTTAACAATTTTACAAAAAAATTGTAAAGAAAGGAAGGAAGGAAGGAAGGAAGGAAAAAGAAAAAAATTGTAAAAAGACTTGGCACTTTTTTTATTTTTAGTCTTTTTAGGGCTGCACCCGCTGCATCTAAAGGTTCCCAGGAGAGGGTTGAACTGGAGCTGTAGCCACCAGCCTACGCCACAGCCACAGTAACACCAGATCAGGACACTCACTGCATGTTGTGGCCAAAAAAAATAATAATAATAGTATTTTTCAAAAACTAGGATCACTAAGGAATGAGAATGGTCAATAAGCACATAAAAAGATGCTCAGTATCATTAAAGAAATGAAAATTAAAACTATAACGACATCCCACTACATGGCGCCACCACCCTCTGACCCCTCAGCATGCAGACTCACCCTCTACCTGTATTTGAACTTCCATACGTATTTTAGCCTAATAGAATATAGGATGCCTAAAATTTTTTTTATTAAAGTATATTTGATTTACAATGTTATGCCAACTGTTGCTGTACAGCAAAATGACTCAGTCATACACACACACACACACATATATATACACATACCCACATTCTTTTTTTATGTTGTTGTCCCTCATAGTCTGTCCCAAGAGATGGGATATAATTCCCTATGCTACGCATTGTTGTTTAGCCATTCTAAAAGCAACAGTTTGCGTGTACTAACCCCAAACTTCCAGTCCATCCCACTCCCCCCCACCTGGCAATCACAAGTCTGATCTCTACGTCCATGAGTCTGTGTCTGTTTTGTAGACAGGTTCATTTGTGCCATATTTTAGATTCCACATGTTAGGATGGCTAAACTTCTAAAAGACTGGCCACACTGACTGTTGGCAAGGATGTGAAGCATCTGGACCCCTCGTATGTTGCCACTCTGGGAAATGGTTTAACACTGCCTAAAAACGGGAGAGTTACCACATTACCTAGCAGTTCCACTCCTAAGTATCCATCTCAGAAAAATGAAAGGATATGTCCACCCAGAGAGTGTATGCTAAAGTTCTCAGCAGCTACTCATGATAACCTAAAAGTGGAAACAAGCCAAATGTCCATCACCCGGTGAAAGGATAAACAAAATGTGTTTTATCCAGACAGCAGAACAGAATACTATTTGGCAATAAAAAGGAATGAAGTATCAACACATACTAGAGCATGGATGAACCTCAAAAATATTAAGCTAAGTAAAAGGAGCCAGACACAAAGGCCACATATTGAATGATGCCAATTATAGGAAATGTTCAGGTAAGGCAAATCTATAGAGACAGAAATTAGATCAGTGATTGCCGGGAGCTGGGGTAGGACTGGTGAATGACAGCAAATGGGGATGAGAGTTCTTTGCAGGGTGTCAGAAGTGTTCTAAAATTAGATCTCGGCGATGGCTGCACAAGTCTGCATGTTTCCTTTACACTGAGAGTGAATTCTACGGTATGTAAATGATACCTCAGTGAAGCTGCAAAACAAAAGACAAGGAAAGTGATTTGAAGAAAATCTAGGGACTTAGGGAAAGGAAATAAATCATGACAAGAATCCACGAGGCACTAATAAGTAAAATGAAACATCTGTGTCTGGACATACACATAATTGCATGTGATAAATACAACATGCCTAAGGACCAAACCATCAGCAAAGAAAATACCTTTCTCCGAAATGCTTAAGAACAGGTCTGGTGTGTGGTACTGAAGAAATGCCCGGCTTGAGTGAAAGATGGTTCGACTGCTTCAAAACTGAACAAACAGGATAGTACCAGCATTCAGATCTAGCCAACTTCATGGGATAGGAAGATACTGTTTTGAAGCTGAGAAAATTATTTCCCATAAAGAGACAGGAAGTAATTTTTTTCCCAAGGAATGCCTCTTAACAGTGATAGTGACATTGCCAAGGAAGACAGATTGATAATGCCTCGTCACAAAACAGCAAAGACTGACTGAACATGGACATATGGTACAACTAGATGCATTGCATACATCAATGAAATTGTTCTTGACCTTGAAAACAAAGGTGAACTAGAACTCAGACATCATTACGGGGTAAAAGTAAGAGATCTCTAAAAATGGAAACACTCCCTCCACTAGACTAATGATTCAGACAGGCAAATACTTTCTCTTAAAATGAATGGCTCGGATGTAAAACTCCTTTGTTAATTTCTAGATGATGTCTATGCTTACTATAGAAAAAAGAAATATTCTTTAGCCCAAAGTTCAAGGCATTTGTATGTAAGAAGACTCTTCCTTAAAAGTTCACATGAACTATCTTAAAAAGGAATAAAATGATAACATAGATTTTATAACAAATATCTTGTTTCACATAATTAATATTTTAAAAGCAAATAGTTATTATTATAACACTTAAATAATCTTTGGTGCTTTTACAGTATAAAACTATTTTCTGAAACAGAATCCCAGCTTGTAAAATTGTGCTTAAGAGATACTTAAGGTAAATTTAATGTTATCCAGCAACTAATTAGACCATGAGACATGGGGTCACCTGTATTACTCTCCCATTACAGATGACAAGACCAAGGCTCAGAGTCATGTAGCTGGTACTGAGATATGAACCAGGGTTCATAAGTCCTAAGTCCTCCTAAGTTCCTGCCCTTTCCAGCATGTCACAAATCTCATTAGCAATGATGCTGATTACACAAGAGGTATTTCAAATTATAAATTATCTATACATGTAAGATGCTGAAAGAAAATATGAATGTCCAGAGCTTAATAGTTACATTAGTTCCTTAAAACAGATGTGGAAAACGTAAGGCTGGGGCTAGGTCCTTTTCATCAACTGAAAGGGGAGATACATGCCCTGGAGCCAAAGAGCAGTAGGTATCTTTATTATCCCAGCCTCTCACCAATACTTCTAAGATAGCACAGGTGGTTCAGGCACAGCCAGTATAAGGTCTTCATTCAAAAGGCGTGCTTCAGAGTTCCTGTCGTGGTGCAGCAGAAATGAATCCGACTAGGAACCATGAGGTTGGGGGTTCAATCCCTGGCCTCGCTCAGTGGGTTAAGGATCCAGCGTTGCCGTGAGCTGTAGTGTAGACTGCACACCCGGCTCGGATCTGGCATTGCTGGGGCTGTGGTGTAGGCTGGCACCTGTAGCTCTGATTAGACCCCTAGCCTGGGAACCTCCATGTGTCATGGGAGTGGCCCTAATAAGCAAAAAAAAAAAAAAGAGGTACTATAAATTTATTAATTTATATGTTATAAATGGGTTTTATTGCTTTTCCACTGAGGATACAAAACATGTATAATTTTAAAGGAATTCTGAAAAGTCTGCTTCAATATATCATAAACTTTTCTGTACTTGGCAACCAGTATTAACATCAACCTATGTAAAAGTCTTTATTCAGCAGATGTCTACTTAATTTAAAATTAACAGCAATTATGAATGATAAAATTACACCTTCCCACAGAAAAATTCAAAGCTGCCTGAAAGAAAACGAAAGTTTTAATTTCACTTTATTACACATTAATAACAGGTTAGCAGTAGTCTAAGTTATCCCTGGCTTTTAGAAACAACTGTGTCAATAACAGTTAAAAACGAGTTCCCTGCTACAAAAGCTAAACAGTTTAGGACATATGTTTTAGCATTTTTGAGCACAGATAGCAGATTTAAATATACATAGCCACTTTCCTATCCATCAGGTAAGAACGAAAGACTGAGAAACATTCTGATAATACTCTGCATTTCTCATAGATCACTTCACCCAGCCAGGCCCAGTGGTAAAGAAGACAAAGACAAAGGGTCCATCCTGCCTCTAAAAGACAAAATCTGGAGGGTTCCCGTCGTGGTGCAGCGGAAACAAATCTGACTCGTTTCCATGAGGATGCAGGTTCGATCCCTGGCCTCACTCAGTGGGTCATGGATCCGGCATTGCCGTGAGCTATGATGTAGGTAGCACTCAGCTCAGACCTTGTGTTACTGTGGCTGTGGTGTAGGCCAGCAGCTGTAGCTCTGATTCGACCCCGAGCCTGGGAAAGTCCATTTGCTATGGGTGCAGCCCTAAAAAGCAAAAAAATAAAAATAAAAAATAAAAGAGAAAATCTGAATAGAGAAAAAACAGATTAGATGACAAGATGAGGGCTGCTCTAGAAGGGACAACCAGAGCCAATAAGCAAAAATTCTCTAACAGGTGGGAGGGGGACTACTGGTGAGTGACGGAAGCCCTGCAATGGCAACTGCACTAAATGACATCAAAGGTCCCTACAGGTCCTGCAATGATGGGTTCTCCACCTCATAGTCTTGGCCGTGAGCTTGACTTCAGGTGGGAAGCACGTGTGTCTTCCTGAAAGGACTTTGAGGAAGGCCCCGGGTGCCCTGGGTGTAAGGGACATCTCACCAGTGAGGACGCTGAGGTTCAGAGACGTTTAAGAAGACATGACCAGCGGCAGAGACGACGGCGTGTCTGAACCAGGCACTCGTCCCGCATCCCCAGACTTCCAGGCTAAACCCTTTCTGCTCTATCATGATGCCTCTCTGTCAGGCCCCCAAAGAACCTCATACACTCTTTACATGCAAGAAGCAAGTTAAAAATGTACGAAGCAAGTTAAAAATAAGTTTATATTTACAGAGGAAAAAATAAAGCCCACAGATGGAACTGCCTGGCCAACTTCAGGGGGTCTGCAGTATGGCTCCAACATGAAGAACGCATCTGTCTTCCAACATCTAATCACGAAACATACTCAAACCATGTGCTCCATCTAGTGGATTAATGGAAGATGCTCACGATGAGGCAAAGGGACAATTTTAGTCCTGCTCAGTTCACACAACGCTGAGGCATTCGGTGCTATCCCAAACCGCTACCTAAAGAGCAGAGCTAAAAAAGAGGTCACAAAGACCACAAAGCAGAGCTCCCATGGTGGCTCAGCAGTAATGAACCCTACCAGTACCCATGAGGACGCGGGTTTGATCCCTGGCATTGCCATGAACTATGTATAGGTCCCAGACGAGGCTTGGATCCCACGTTGCTGTGGCTGTGGTGTAGGCTGGCAGCTGCAGCTCCAATTGGACCCCTAGCCTGGGAACCACCACATGCCGTGGGTGCAGCCCTAAAAAGGGAAAAAAAAAAAAATCACAAGCTTTCAAGAGTCAAGGATGACGTCTTTCCAAACAGCCGAAACTGTACTCCTAAGGTGCTCCCATCCTTTCCCAGTTCTCCCAACACAAGGAAGTGAGTCGGGAGGTAGGTCAGCTCACAGGTAACCTAGGCAGGGGCTCTCACGTGGCACACACCCCGCAGGCGTCACTCAGACCCGACTGCGAAGTTCAGAGATGCCACAGCCTCTTGAGGTTACTGGGGTGACCAATCCCCATCTTGAACCCACGAGCAGACCTTCCTCTCAGAGAGAAGAACACGACGTGATAGGGAAAAGCCGGCTCAGACGCCAGTCAACATTCCTGGTCCTGCCTCGTGTCTGAATGTTGCAATCTTAAGGCATTTACCTTCTGCCTCGGCCCCTCCTTTGTAAAACACAGAGACTACAGGCGCCTAGTGGGGTGCTGCGAGCATGAAGAGGGGTGGCCGGGGAGAAGCGCTTCCGGGAGGACCAGAGCACCCAGAGACAGAGACAGGTGGATTTCAACAAGCTCGTTCCTCCAATGTATGGGCCCTTCCTTGTCTTCACCTCCAAGTTTCTACTTTAAAAAGGTAATACAGGAGTCCTCTTGTGGCACAGAGGGTTAAGGATCCAGTGATGTCACTGCTTGGGTCACTGCTGTGGAACGGCCTTCAGTCCCTGGCCCGGGAATTTCCACATGCCTCAAGGGAGGCCAAAAAAAAGTAATGTCTACAAGTGGCCGGCAGAGTTGCTGGGAGATATGAAGATATAAAACAATAAGGCATAGTTAGGAAACTGTCCCTTATTCAGTGAGACCAGCACTGAAGAGTGAACAGGTGAAACGAGAGGTGGGTCCTTGTGAACCACATTAAAGTGCCTGAATTTCATCCAATAATCAATGAGAAGCCACAAGATTATCCTTCCTTGACCCCGATCTGTCACATTCCCACACTGCTCCAAAACTTTGTCAACCCATTTCCCAAAGAATAAAACAGAATTCCCTTAACAAGATGTGTTTCTGTCTTCTGCCTCAGCTATACAACTGGAATGTCAACTTTCACGTACGTGTTCACTCACATACATGAAGTGCTAAAGAAACATCAAATGCAGTCATGTCCATTTTGAACCTTTTGTTGTATGTAACTCTCAACCTATCGGTCTGCAGTGAGTGTACTCTGTGACAGCAGGAAACATCCTCAACTCCAGGGAAACCATTACCTGTAACATAACACAAAATATGAAGGAACACCATCAGAGACTGCTGACTGCCCCATTCACCCCAATATCTATCCTCCCCTTTCAACACAGTAATAGAAGTATTAGTGGACTTAGGGCCACCCAGCCAAAGACTATAGTTCTCAGCCTCTCCTGCACTGAGGTGTGGCTACATGACAAGGTTCTGGCAGAAGTGATGTGGGCACCTTCAATGCATGTGCTTAAATGAGATGCAGTATGCCCTCCTCATGCCATCCCCTTTTCCTGCCAGCCAGAACACAGACAAGCTGGCAGAAGCTAGAGCATCCTTCTAGACCCACAGGAAGAGGGGGTTCCCATTGTGGGCTCAGCGGGTTAAGAGCCCGACTATATCCATGAAAATGCAGGTTCCATCCCTTGCTCAGTGGGTTAAGGAGCCAGCGTTGCCATAAACTGTGGCACAGGTCACAGATCTGGCTTGGATCTGGTGTTGCTGTGGCTGTGGTATAGGCCAGCAACTGCAGCTCCAATTTAACCCTTGGCCTGGGAATTTCCATATGCTGCAGGTGCAGCCCTAAGAAGAAAAAAAAAAAAAAACCTGTAAGAAAAGTCACTTGGAAGATGGCAGGACAACAAGCTAGCAGAACCGGGACCCCAAACTGAAGTCATCAAGCAGGTCTGGGCTGCAGACACTTGGACATTACTGTGACAAAGAACCGCATATTTTTCAAGCTGCTGTTTTCTGGTCTTTGTGAAAGTTAAATCCTAACAAATACTGAAATAACTACAAGCCTAAAAACAAACATTTTGTCCATTCAACAAATATTTATTGGGGACCCACTATATGCCAAGCAGAGCACAGACTCTAGAAATACAGTTGAGAATAAGACTCAGGTCCTGCCCTCTAAGAGTTCAAACTCTGATGGGCTGAAAGACTTTGGCCTATGATATTACAAAAGAAAATAATGGAGGTGTACCCAATGCCATTGAGCTAATCCTTAAGTACTGTTTAAACAGTAAATTTTATGTTATATTTGCATTACCACAATTTAAAAAATGCAAAAAAGGAAGAAAAATTCAGAAGAAAGAAATTTAAATTCAGTGATTTAGGATTTTCAAATGACACATCCGATAAAGGACTTGTATCCAAATAAAAAGAAATTTCAAAACTCAATAATAAGACAATAAACAATAAAAAACAGATGAAACATTTAAACAAAATTGTCACCCCCCCCAAAAAAGATATTTGGAGAGCAGTACACGAGATGTGCACTATCATTAGAAATGAGCACAATTTATCATACAACCCAATGCCCACCTCTACACACTCACTGAAACTGCTAACACTGAAGACTGACCATACCCAGTGGTGACAAGGATGTGGAGCAGAGGAACTCTGATGCGCTGTCTGCAGGAATGTCAAAGGTACAATCGCCTTGGAAAACACTCTGGTAGTTTCTTAAAAAGTAAACATATATCAAGCATAGGGCCCAACCATTCTACAGCTGTTTACCCAAGAGAAATTAAAACATGCTACCTTCCCAAACCTACACACAAATATTCATGGCAACTTTATCTGTAATAAAGTGACTTGCTTGATAAATTCTAGTACACCTATATAACTAAATGCTACTCATCAATAAAAAGGAATGAACTATGTGAATGAATCTCAAAATAAATATGGTAAATGAAAGACGCTAAACCAAAAAAATTTTGTAATGTCTGATGGTGTTTTTATAGAAACTAATTTTGAGTAACAGAAAGCAGATCTGTGATCCCCTGGGGACGAGGCAAGAAAGAGAGGAATGGATCACAAGAGGACACAGGAGGCTTCTGGGGGGTGATGGGTATGTTCATTGCCTTGAATGTGGTGACGGTTTTACGGATGTACACATAGGTGAAAACCCACCCAATTTTACAGTTTAAATATGACGTGCACTTCAATGTATGTCAATTACCCTCAATGAAACGACCTAAGGGGAAAAAGTCTTTATTGCAGCATTCGCACAAAGGCTCTCAAATGTACACTCGTTTTAGTTTGAACTAATCTAATTCAGACTCTGCTCTAAGGTTATCAAAATACTCCAGCATTACTAATTATTAAGCTGAAAAGCTGGCATCATGCCACTTGGACCTCCAAACGAAACAGATTTCTGGGAAAAAAAAGGGAAGAACACGCATTCCATACTCTCTGGCTTTTGAAAAAGAAGAGGCAATCAGTTTTTCTACGCGTCGTCTTCAGCTTCTCCCACAGGAAAGAAATTTACACTCCACCTGAGTGCGTGGATATTCTTCAGTGGGGGATTAAGAAACAGCACCTAGAAATTACCAAGTGCTAGCAGATGAATGAGAGTTCTCCGAATTCCACTAGGAGAACTTCCCAAACACAAGGAAAAACTCACAACTACAGTATCTACTGGACTGTCTTGGAAACTATGCACACTTGGTGCATGGCATTTGGGGCACGACAAGTATTATTCCACATTATTCTCTAACAACCGTAAAACATAAAAAGAGTAGTTTAACTTTTAATTTAATTTGTATCTACTTACCTTCCTAGAGAATTTCCAAATAAAAATTTGTGCTGTTGTATTTAGTATATCCAGCACAAATCACCAAAACTTTTCAAGAAACATTCGTTTATAGATTAACTTTTAATGCATTATTTTTTTAAAAAAATCTGTTTGGCAATAGATCCAGTAAATAAAATACTTTACTTTTTGAAGTTAGGAAATTTCTTGTTTCGCATACATAATAATTATGTTAGTAAACTCTCTAATCCATAAAACAGAATCCTGAAAGTCTTAACACTCAGCTCACACAATAAGCCCTGTAATTTATGGGTATTAAATGGCGCTAAGATGTAACTTTTAAATGATATTACTGCCAACCATGACTCATAGGAAGAAAAAAATGGTTTTCATTTTTTAACACTTGGGAGTTGTTTTACTTTTCACTACGAATTTTTTTAAACCCACTCTCAAATGAAACCGTGGGAAACTATTACAAAATCTGGGTAGGAGGTTATATGTGTAATACTTTAATTGCATATTGATAATAACAACAATAGAAAGCACAGTGGCTATTCTCCATGAGATGATGCCATCAGGTTATCTGTTTTTCAACAAGCACTATGCTTGGTGGAGGAAACGTAAAGGGAAGAAGTAGCTCAGTCCCATGAGATTCTCTGTCTAGTAGAGAAGTTTTCCGCACGGAGGTGAAGAGCAGCCCATTCTCAGTAACAGACTCCAAGCATTTCCTCCTGCATTTCTGCCCAGCAATCAGCACAGCAACAGTACTTGGATTATAAACTCCTGTCTGGACTGAGAGGCTCTTCTGAGAGGATGCTCAAAATCCAGAGGGACCCTGGAGTCAGACCGCCCCAGTTTGAGGGGTTCCAGCTCCACTTCTAAGTGGCGCATGACCCTGCAAACGGTGCTTGACCTCTCTAAACCTCGGTGTCGTTCCCCCCGCCCCCCCGAAAGGGTGACAATGAAGCATCTACCGCTGGTGTAGTACGTACTCCATAAATACCATCACGGTGCCATTCCTTTCTATCACAGTCAGCAAGAGGGGCAAATACAAGTGTTAGTTATGGAGACCCGAACAGAAATTGGAAAAAACAACACGGACTTCGAGAAACCCAAGATATCACAGTCAGAAATACATACATCTCAGGGAAATGTGTACAGAGCAAGTGTTTAAATAAAGTGTTCTACTTCAAAACAGAGAGCGCCTACTCTGCTCCAGACGCCAGGGAGGACACAGGAGGAGACCTGCTCACGCCCTGAGGAGCCAATGAAACGCGGGCAGGGGGTAGCACTCGGGGGAGGGGCGGGGGATGGATGGACACAATCTTTTTTTCTGGCCATGCCCATGGCATGTGGAATTTCCTGAGCCAGGGATTGAACCCATGCCACAGCAGCAACCCAAGCTGCTGCAGTGACAAAGCTGGATCCTTAACCTGCTGCACCGTAAGAGAACCCCTGGACACACTCTTGATGGAATCTGCTGACCAACCCCTTCCTGCCTCACGGCCCCGCCCGGGAACCCCTGGAGCATCGCTGCTGTGGACGTCAGCAGTGTAACAAAAAACGGCTTATTTCCTCTGAAGCGAACGAGGATGGAAACCAGTTTGATGACCCCCACCAATGTTCAAAGCTGGCTTTCCGGTTCGAAGGCATTCCCGTCACACCCAAGGTGGGCCCCGCAGAACCCTTTGTCCAGAAGTGTCTAAGTGTCCACAGACCACAGCGCGGGGCTCCTGGGTGTGGGCGGTGTATCCGTCAGCTCAGACGGCCAAGATGAAGCCCCACGGGCTGCGAGGCTACCAACCGTCAGGTATTGTCTCACGGTCCTGGAGGTGACAGGTCCAAGGTCAAGGCGTGAGCAGGCCTGGTTTCTTCTGAGGCCTCTCTCCCCACCACGTAGAGGCCATCTCCTCCCGGTGTCTTCACACTGCGTTCCCTCTGTGTGCGTCTGTGTTCCCATCGCTTCTTAGCAAGACACCAGTCAACAGGCAGAGGGGAGCCCACTCCTACCTCTTTCTTTAAGGACCCCGTCTCCAAATACAGTCACGCTCTGAGGTATTAGGGGTTAGAACTTGGATATACGAATGGGGTGGGGTGGGGGCAGAGGACCACACCTCCACCCATAACAGGGAGGACTGAGCGTGTGCGGTCAGAGCATCTTTGGAAGGAGCACCGGGAGGTATGAAGGTGTTTGAGCAGGACAGCAGGTGAAAATAAGTCACTTTCTCCCACTCTGCTGGAGAGAATTATGTCCTGGTAAGCAGACACACTTTTCCCCTGGTTTCCTTACACTCCTCTGCACATGTTTTTGTTTTTGTTTTTGTTTGTGCTTTTTAGGGCCACACCTGCAGCGTATGTAAATTCCAGGCTAGGGGTTGAATCCGAGCTGCAGCTGCCAGCCTACACAACCACACAGAATCCAAGCCACAACTGCAACTTACACCACAGCTCGAGGCAACACTAGATCCTTAACCCACTGAGCAAGGTCAGGTACTGAACCACCTGCATCCTCATAGATACTAGTCGGGTTTGCAACCTGCTGAGCCTCAACGGGAACTCCCCCTCTGTACATGTTAAGTGTTCTATAATAAGCTCAGAATGAACTACCTTGATACATAAAAGCGTCTCTCCGCAGAGGTGGACCCAGTGCAGGCCACGGGGTGCCTCTGGTACACTTTCTAGTCATCGGCATACAGAGAGAGAGCATAGTGGGTTGAATGGTATCCCCCCCAAAGATATGCCCACATTCCCAACCCCCAAAATCTGTGAAAAAGTCTCTGCAGATGGAATGACCTTGAGCGAGATCATCTCGGGTTCCTCAGGGGGACCCTGAGCCCCGTAATAAGGGTCCTCCTAAGAGACAGAAGAGGAGTCAGACCCAGAGGGGCGGCCGTGTGGAGACAGAGGCACAGACCGGAGTGACGCGGTCACCAGCCAAGGAAGGCGGGGGGCCACCAGCAGCTGGAGAGCCTGCAAAGGAGCACAGCCCTGCCAGAGCTCAGACTCCTAGGCTCCAGACCTGGGAGAGACGACTCCTCTGCTGCTCTAGGCCACCAGGCTTGTGCGGATTTGTCACGGCAGCCCTGGGAAATAAACACAGACACCAACATGAGGAATACAGGACACGCCGTGGAGCTAGGCATTTTCTAGTGGGCTTTTACTGGCAGCCTACGGTCAGGCACCTTCATTTCTGTTGTGGCCAATAAATCCAACCAACTGCCAAGGGAGGCATTACCTCCGTTCTACAGCTAGTCATGGGGACACCAAGCGTTAACGTGCTTGAGGATCGTGCAGCAAGATGCGGTGAGGGGGCATTTCACACCCCAGGCCCCGCTCCCTATACCTTCTAACCAGCAGTGTGCACGGTGACAGCACCGTCAGTTCCTCCTAGTCCTGCCGAGCAGTGATGCTTCCCAGGCTTGAACGTCTCCTGCCAGACCAGGAAGGAACCCGGAAACATGTTTGAACTTTGTTTGAAATATGTTAACACCAATGAGTTACTCCTCCCCACGCGTTTACATTTTCAGACACCTCACTTTCAACTGTAGGACGGAAAGATGTGTCGCCGTTATACAAATGGGGCAAAGATGCCCCTGCACACTGGCCCCTGGCTCATTTATTTCTTCACTGCAGGAGGAGACTCAAGAGCCCACTGGCATCAAACTCAAATTTTTATACATCTGATTATTTTGAAAGTAGCAGCAACAATCGGATTTTGAGCCTTTCAGCCTGCCTTACCTACCCTAGGGAACATCACCTGACACTGGTAAGAGTCTCACAGTTGTAAGACCTCGGCCGCCAGGGCCCTTGCCAGCTCTCTGCTGCCACATGAGAGTCCCCTCCAGGTGCTCTGAGTCCACCCCGGGGAGTCCCCAGCCCTCCTCACTTCCTGAATCATGGTCCCTGGGCTGTGAGTCTCTGGCTGGTCTCATGCAACTTCATCCAAGTGTTGTCCCGTCAAGCTGGTGTGTCACTACTGCCGCTCATGGCTGTACCTTTTTCTTTGATCAGCCTCAAGCCCCTCAAACCCCCTACAGTCACTGAAGCAGGACTTGCAGGCCAAAGAAGAAACTGGGAAGCCATCATCCGGCTTTTCCTTGCCTTGGAAATGGAACTGCTCTTAGAACCGGCTCTGGAGCAGCTGCAAGGGCCTGGGGGGTGCAGCCTGGAGGGAACTGCCCCGGAGACCCTGGACAGGCTCTCCCCTCCCCGGGTACAGAAGGGTCACCTTCTGGGACATCAGCCCCTCTTGGTTTCCCTCAGGACCCAGAACTCAGGAGCTGGTGACTCAAGGACGCTTTAGGTACCTGGGGAAGAGAGAGGATCGGGAGGCAGTCAGACCAGTACACAAATAGGACACAAGAGCGAGGTGAGGCGGACAAAAGTGTGGCTGCCAGGGACCGTCTCTATCCCTCATCCAGGAGGAGTGAGGCAAGGGAGCTGAGGACACCCCAGAGGGAACCCAGGGGCTCGATCAGGCAGTGGTAACAACCGAGTCCTTCACCCAAATCATCCATGTCCACACCCCCACTCGGCTCAGCCCCGCTGTCAAGCCCTTCCGTCCTCTACAAGGCCCTCATGGCAGTTGGGACAGGGCTGATGTGACCACCCCTCCCCATGGTGGGTGAGCACCTTGGGCACGGCCTGGCACCAGAAGCCTCTGGGAAACGTTTGCTGAATGAATGACCATGAGCACTTAGTCACCATTTACATTTAATTACCATGGGACCCAAGTGTGGTTCTTATTTATAGGACACATTAACTCTGCTATAAAGATATCTCCAACAATAGCCCAGGGAGCCTCTGTCACGGCTCGCTGGCCCTAAAGCATGTTCAGCCGCTCCTGCAACACTGCTGAACCTCACGAGTGGAAGGCCCGGGCCAACGCTGAGTGTTCACTGCCCCAGGTTGATGATGCAAACTGATCTTCAACACAGACATAGAGGGAAACAACTGCCCATCCTCCTGCAGTTGTTTCTGCTGGAACCACCGTGCTCAAGGAACAAGAACCCTGCAGGCAACTCGGCGGCAGACGCTGGGTGCTGCCAATGTCAGTGCCCTGGGTGGCGAGCGGGCACACAGCAGCCCATCAATAAACGCTGGGGTGGGGTTTCCTGCAGCGGCAGATGCTTCCGACAGCTGAGGTGTTTCAAACTCCAGGGACAACAAATGTCCTCTCACCTGGCTGAGTGCCCCAGCCAGCCCCACACCACCCAGGACCGCCACTCCGTAGCAACTGGAAAGGAACAATAGACCATTATTAGGAAAACAAGGACGACTTCCTACTTCTTTAGTTTAAAGTAACACAGAGTAACTACTCACTGATGCTTTATAAAAGGCAAATTTTGACAAACACATACACAAAAAGAATTTGGAAAGAGACCCAAAAACTTAAAACAAAAAGCAACTGAGATAACTTGAAAGGGACTACTTTGGGACCCTTAGAAACTGTTTCCGTATTGACAATAGGCTGAAGACAAGGGCAATCATTTCCCCCAAACTACAACACGGTTTTTAAAACCATACGCAGAGATTAAACGAGGGAGTTCCCGTCATGACATAGTGGAAACAAACCCGACTAGTATCCACAAGGATGCGGGTTCAATCCCTGGCCCACTCAGTGGGTTAAGGATCCGGCGTTGCCGTGAACTGTGGTGTAGGTCGCAGACATGGCTCAGATCCTGAGTTGCTGTGGTTGAGGTGTAGGCCAGCAGCTACAGCTCCGATTAGACCCCTAGCCTGGGAACCTCCAAAATGCCACAGGTGCAGCCCTAAAAAGACAAAAGAAAAGAAACTAAAAGAACTCCCCTGATGCTAAGCTCAGCTGCTCACATAACACACATGCTCCGCCTCCTCCATTTCTCCCTAGATTTTTCAGCAGCAGGACACGATTTTATCACACAGGGAGAAAAGAAAGGAACTCCCACCTCATTCAACCCATCAAAATATCACCCACAATCTGTTAATAGCACCTAGATGGACAGCTCTTTGGTAAGACTTGCCTCACTATGTTAATCATCTTTAAAAACAAACAAACAAACAAACAAACAAACCCACTGCCACTGACAAATCAACCAGGAAATCTTAAAGCCGACAGGAGGGGCCTCCTTTTCAATACAGCCACCCAGGCCTGGCAGAACCAAGCTGAGTGATGACTGCTTAGAACTCGCCTTTCTTCTGGGAAGGCGGCAGGTGGGATGCTCACCGACGGGTTTTGCTTGAAAGATGCCCATCCGATCCCATCGAGTAGGAGTAGGAGAAGCCTGACCTCAGGGCCACGCACATTACATAACTAAAGGCCAGACATCACCCCCCCTCTCAGAGATTAAGAAAAGGAAGCAGTTTGTTGGTTTTGAGGTTTTCAAAAGGAGGAAGGATTTTACAACCAGTGTGCTAAACCTGTTCGCTCTACTCTGGAAAACAACAATTAGAGGCTTGCCCAACTTTTAGGACCTGTCTTGGCAGCAAACACCCGGTAGAACCTGCCTGGTCAACAGGAAAGTTGAGGGCCATGGGGTGGTGGCGGGGAGCAGTCCTAAAGAGCCACTCGGAATCACCCCAGTGTTGATTATCTTGACTGGTTCCATCTGTATCTTTGAAACCTGTTTCATCCAGAGTATAATAAACTCAGATATGAATATCTCTTTCTGCCTGAATTCACCAATTACTTTTTCATTTTCATTATATCCACCTCGTGACCCCTAGCTCTCCTAAAGATATCCCCAGAAATAATTCAGGCTTAATTTCACATGTGCCTGACTGCTACAAAATGTAGCTCTGGACATTTCTTTCTTTTCTTTTTTTTTTTTTTTTTGCTTTTTACGGCTGCAGCTGTGGCATATGGAGGTTCCCAGGCTAGGGGCTGAATCAGAGCTGTAGCTGCTGCCCTACACCACAGTCACAGCAACATGGGATCCAAGCCACATCTGCAACCTACACCACAGCTCGAGGCAATCCTTAACCCACCCAGCAAGGCCAGGGATCGAACCTACATCCTCATGGATCCCAGTCGGGTGTGTTAACCACTGAGCCAGGAAGGGAACTCCTGGATGTTTCTTTAAAAGGGCTCTTCCTTAGGTTATGCATCAAGAGAAAAATCCTCCTGGAAATATCCTCTCTGGTAAGGGTGGGTATGAAGAGAGAGCAAAAGTTGAGTGAATCAAAGTTTAATTTCTAAAATCCCTAATAAACAAATGTTTACTTAAAACAATGTCCTGGGGAGGGGGATAGACTGGGGGTTTGGGATAGAAATGTCCTAAAATTAGGTTGTGATGATGGTTGTACAACTATAAACATAATAAAATTCATTGAATTATTTTTAAAAATCTAAAAAAAGTCAAAAATCCACTGAAATCTATGCCATTTTTTGGTGGCTGTGTTGGACTCACGTATGGGGGCCAAATAAATAAAGCAAGCCAAGCCTTCCAGTACACTTTTCTCAATGATAAAGTTTCCAAGATGATGTACTAATTAAAACACATTCTGGTTGACTCTGGAAGTAAAATACAGCCTGTCTGCCAGGAAAAAAAAAAAAAAAAAAAGTACATATTCTTGATTTCCTCAGAACACACAGTCATTGCTATGGGAAAGCAGAGGGCCCACCCGACTGAGAAATATGCCCCCACCACACAAGCACGTGGGTTCCTGACTGTCAAGGTCCTGATAGTAGACAGTAAGAATCAGGGGACTATTTTTCTACCTCTAAACATTTTCGGATCTAAGAACCTTTTTTAGTTACACTGTTTTTCACTTCCAGGGGTGTTGTCCGAAAGTAATCAAACAAAAAAATTAAACTCTGCAAATTGTCCTCAAATCAGTGGTTCTAAGAAGCACCAGACTCAAGCAACAGCCTTTCCTGCAAAGTGTCCCTGGACACAAACTCAGCTCTGCGCTCTCCCTGCCTTTTCCGCGCCTACTGGGAACTCAGTTCTTGCTCTCCCATCCAGTATCCTCAACAGCAGAGCTCCAACGAGTAATTGGCTCTGCCACCAATTTTCAACCTGGCAAGGTGCCTCCTCCGCGGGCAGCACCGGGCAAGAGCGGCACCGGGACAAGAGCAGCACCAGTGTTGCCCCAATGCTGACGCTCAGCGAGAGCCTGCGGTTCGTGCAGCCCACGGTGTGCGGGGTTCAGTTAGTTACCAGTATAACTTTATTTATTTTTTGTCTTTTTAGGGCCGCACCTGTAGCACATGGAGGTTCCCAGGCTAGGGGTCTAATCAAAGCTACAGCTGCCGGCCCACACCACAGCCACAGCAACGCCAGATCCAAGCTGTGTCCGTGACCAAAACCACAGCTCACCGGCAACAGATCTTTAACCCACTGAGTGAGACCAGGGATGGAACCCACATCCTCATGGATACTCGTCGGGTTTGTTAACGGCTGAGCCACCACAGAACTCCCTGTGTAACTTTAAATAATACACTTTAGAATATTATTCCATCACTGAGTTTCTTATAACTTCCCACTCTGTAAGGTAAAAACGTCAAGGACCAAAAAGTGAAATGCAAATCACCAAAATTTAGCTTTGCTACTAATACCAGCTGATAGATGATGTGGCTGATAATGGAATGAAAAGGAAGCGTAAAAAATACATTTTGGCATTCTATGGACTTCAATAAATCACTCTGTTTCCTGGTTCCAACTGGCAGTGCAATCAATGGCTATTCTTACGCAATTCTCCATTACTTAAGAATTTCGGAGGCCAGGCCCAACTATGAAGCAAAAATTCATAAACAGTAACACTGAGTTCATCTGAATACATTTACAGCAACGCCAAACTCCTCTGCACACCCTACGCACTCCCTCACCTTCCAACCCCGAGTATGTGGCTAAACGGAGGGGGCAGGCAATGCTTAAGGTTTCTCATCAGATCTTGGCCAGCCCAGAGCTTCAGGAAGCTTGCCATAGCCATGGAGAATGGACATCAGGAAAAGCCAAATCCGACTGGAGGGTGCCAGTTAAAAGCTACTGACATAACAGATAACTTTTGAAGGCCAGATAATGATCGCTAAAACATAAAATTGAATTTCATTAGGAAATTATTGATTTTTCAAGATAATCAATGCTGTAACACTCTCTTAGGCCAACATCTTCACCATACCTTAAAAATATAAGCAACAAATATGGTATAGATTCAAAAAATTTTTAATCCAATACACAAACATATTTAAAATGGTCTATGAAGGGTTCCCATGGTGACAGAGAGGTAACAAACCCGATTAGCATCCATGAGGACACGGGTTCAACCCCTGGCTTCACTCAGTGGGTTAAGGACCCGGCATTACCATGAGCTATGTAAGGTGTAGGTCAAAGACGCAGCTCAGATCAGGCATTGCTGTGGCTGTGGCGTGATAGGCGGGCAGCTGTAGCTCCGATTTGACCCCTAGCCTGGGAATCTCCATATGCCCGGGTGCAGCCCTAAAAAGACAAAAAGACAAAAAAAAGAAAAAAAAAAATTGAAACACACATGGAATGTGTAGTGTGTGTGTGTGTTTATTGAAGTGTAGTTGATTTATAACGTTATGTTAGTTTCTGGTATACAGCAAAGTGATTCAGTTATATATACATATATACGTACATAAACATATGCTTTTCATATTTTTCCATTATGATTTATTACAGGATACTGAATATAGTTTCTGTGCAATGTAGTAGGACCTTGTTGTTTATCTATTTTATATAGTTTGTATCTATTAATCCCAAACTCCTAATTTATCCCTCCCCCACCTTGGAGTGTGTGGTTTATATATGTCACAAAGCAGAAGATAAAACTTCAGTAATGTTTTAATTATAATCCAGTGCATATAATTCATCCTCTATTTCAGGCCTACAGGAGAAACAGAAACCAGACAGCTTGAGGGTGATACGCCAGCAGAAATACCTAAGGGACCATAAACATGAACCAGCCATAGTGCGATCCTGAATGACTCACTTATTCTCGAGTCCATCCAGTAAACATTTCATAAGCACCCACTACGGTCCAGACACTGTTGTCAAGTCCCATAAACGCTCTTCATCTATAACCTAGAGCAGCTGCAACCCAACCCACTTCAAGGTGCCTTTGGCTCCAAAACTGGATTCTACTCAGACACATGACCCTCCCCAAATTCTGGTCTCCCCTTTGACCCAAAGGTGCCTGACTCTCCAAATCAAAGATCAAAGCTTTTCAGAGACAGCATCCCAGGGTGTGAGGCCAGGCACGATAAGCTCATTCCCCAAAGTGGACGCAGGAAGGGCGAGGAGCAGGAGGGAGACTTCTTTCTGCAGCACCGCCCTCCCACCCTTGCACTCAGACCCCTTCACATCTCAGCCAGGACCAGGACCCCTCCGTCCAGCAAGAGAGGGTGTGCGAGCCACTGCCCTCTGTGCAGTCCCTCCACTGTCACCCAGTGCAACAGGGAACGAGGGAACTTGGGAGGCGGGTGGTGAAACCTCACCCAGGTGCTCTGCTCTTCAGCCAGCTCCACATGCCCTTTGCTGGCCAGGAGCTGGTGACTGGAACCGTGTCCCCTCCAGGCCAGCCATTTCCCTAGTTCCGAGGGTCCAGAGCTCAGTCACTGCTCTGCAGCTCACTGACTTCCACACGCTCACTAGTCCTGTGCACACACCTGCAACTTGCTCTGGGCCCATGAAGACGGAGTCTGGGACACACATCTCACCCCAGGGTTGAGGCCAAGGGCCTGAGGACTCCTCATCCTCCCCCTTCTCTGCCCCTCCCTAAAAGGAACCTAAGTCTGCAGGTTTCACACCCGAAAAAATATCAGCCAAGCAAGTTCTGGGTGTTTCCTCTGTTTTAACTGAAGTATAGTTGATGTACACTATTGTGTTAGTTTCGGGTGTACAACAAAGTGGTTCCGTTATGCATACATAATTTTTATATTATTTTCCTTTATAGGTTATTACCAGGTACTGAATATAGTTCCTCGTGCAATACAGTAAATTTTTTATTTTTATGTTTTATACATAACAGTGTGTATCTGTTAATCCCCTGCGCCTCATTTATCACACACCCGCAACTTCAAGCTAGGAGAGGGCTAGTCGGTCACTGATAGATGTGCAATCAAAGGAGCAGATGCAAGAGAGCAGAGATGTGAATGATAAGGACAGTCTCTTGGAGGATGTGACCCAGCCACAGAAGAGACGCTTTCAGCATCACCGCTTTCATCATTCTTACCTGCACCCACCTCAACACTCAGGTAAAAATGCGCCTACTTGCTAAGGAGCGTCTGCCAAGTGCATAAACCCTCTCAAAAACCGACAAATAAACCTACGTTTCCAGTCTGGAGATGAGGAGCATGTTTCACTCCTCCAAGGGCTAAGAAAAAACCCAAGTTCACCATCTGCTGAACTTCCCTCATAATAAATTTGCCCACAAAAACACAAGAACCACAGGAAATACCTCATAGGAAAGAGAAACGAGCTGGCTTTTTGAGAATAGAGAAGAAATTCAAGAGGCAACAGATGCCAAATTGATACTCAGCCAAGGGACCGTTCCTGTTCAAAGATTCAAAACATCCTTGATACCCACATGTCATTAGCTCTTGGCATCTCAGCCTGACCATTTTCCTGATGGAAATACTTGGATGCCAGCAGAACCAGGGCTCATATGGGGTGAGGCATAACACACCCTCCACAGCCCAGACGGAATGGTGGTGAGACCTGCCAGGGGCGGCGGGTACATGGCAAAGGGACGGGTGTGCCCTGGGCAACACCAGCATCCGCTCCTCCACCGGGACCCCGCCCACCACACCACCTGCCACCCGCCACCTGGGCATGAGGTAGGGTGGCAGAATCTCCTGTTAACCAGATGCTACCACCCAGCTGACTCCCTGAAGGTGGCTCCCCATCTCCCCAAACTCCTTGCAGGAGTACTGATCTACCAACCCAAAAAATTTCCAAGTACCAGTTTCCTCATTCGTCCTCTTGTCGCCAAGGAAGGAAGACAGTTCGGGGTTTATTGCAACGTTTTTTACTCAAGACCTTTGCCTTTCATTCTGAAGACTGTTAAAGAGAGTAAAACTATTATTAGTTATTGATTCCCTTCAATAATAGATTATTTTCAAGAGGCTTCAAAAATCCAGGGCCTGCCATGTGCCAAAGCTTAAGCCAGATATTTCGTACATACTGTCTTCCATCTTCCCAGGTTTGAGTATAAATCAGGGACAGCAAAAAGGTGCTTTGCATCACTACGGATCCAGCCTTGGCAGAAACCACTGCCAATAATGAGGTTCCCAATCTTATTGCTAAGTCAGCCAAGGCCGCTGGGAAGCGTTACGAAGCTGCTCTCCCATTCGGTGCTCTTTCCCCATTTTGTGGCCCATCTTCTCTTCTCAGAGGACGGTTATCTCGTAGAAAAATTAATTAGATTTTTTCCACAGGAAACCTAATTTGCAGTAAGATACTAGTGAGTTAAGGTATTACTGCTCCCTGAGATACATACTCAGTAAAGGAGACCAGTTAACACAAGTAAGATGGATTGCCAATGGTAGGTCTTTCAGGTCTCAGTGACTCTGTGACGGGTGGAGTCTCGCCCGCTGTTCCTTCCGTCACACCGCTTGCAGTGCCCTGTTTCTCAGTCGTCTCCACAGGCACCGTCCTAAACAGCCCTCAAGATACTCCTCGGGCATCCTCGACCCTGCCCCCTAAACGGACTACTGCTGACATCACTGCTATTCCCTCTCCCGACTGCCACTCTGTTTACCCCACTGACCTTTTCCATTAGAGTCAGGCAAGATTTCTGTCAATAAATTAAACCGCAGAGATCACAAGGTCTTGTTAAAGGAGAAAAGTAAAAATTCACAAGCCGATAATATTGCCGAAAAAGAATCAGAAGATAAATTTTGTCACTTGTACATTATTCAAAACTGCAGCAATGAGCACTATAATGTCCCACACGAATCACGTTATGTCCAAAAGACAGGAGGAAAAAAAACCCCAGCAACTTGGATATATATTTCCAAAATATCACATTAATCTTTTAGGAAAACTCTTAGAATGTAAATTTAATTATTCAAATTCAATTTAATCGAATTTAACATAATCGCGTTAAATTATTTAAATTGTTTTCAAAGATATTCTTTCTGTAAGCCACATGAACCAAGAATGTTACCTGGCTTTATTTAAGGCCAATAGTAAGAACCTTCTGAGAAAAGCAGACCTGCATAACTCAGACACTTGTACAAAGGAATAAAAAAATAAAAACAGGGTTCCAGGTTTTAATAACTGCTAGAGGATTCTGCTTCCTGCCAGGCCTAGAGTCAGGATCAGTTACTGTAACAAAGAAACCTCAAACTCCGAGGATTATCACCAAGAGGGGGTAAAGCACCCCATACCCTCCATCTCCACTCACCCACCTGCCTACTCCCAAGAAAACATCAGGTGGTTTGGGGAATAAGGTTAGTTCTGCATTGTGGAGTTCCCATCGTGGCTTAGTTGTTAACGAATCTGACTAGGAACCACGAGGTTGTGGGTTCGGTCCCTGGCCTCGCTCAGGGGTTAAGGATCTGGCGTTGCCATGAGCTGTGGCGCAGGTCACAGATGCGGCTCGGATCCCGCGTTGCTGTGGCTCTGGCATAGGCTGGCAGCTGTAGCTCCAATTGGACCCCTAGCCTGGGAGCCTCCATACACCACAGGAGCAGCTCTAGAAAAGGCAAAAAAAAAAAAGACAAAAAAAAAATTTAAAAAGGTTAGCTCTGCACTGAAAAGACAACAGGGAGTTCCCGTCGTGGCACAGCGGAAAACAAATCCAACTAGTATCCATGAGGATGCGGGTTTGATCCCTGGCCTCGCTCAGTGGGTTAAGGATGCGGTGTTGCCGTGAGCTGTAGTGTAGGTTGCAGATGCGGCTTGGATCCCACATTGCTGCGTCTATAGTGTAGACCAGCAGCTGCACTCCGATTCAACCCATATGCCACAGGTGCTGCCCTAAAAAAAGAAAAAGAAAAAGGAAAAAAACAAAACAAATGGGGCTAACATAAAGTTTAAACACTACATCTTAAAGATCACCTGCCCTAACATGGTAAGCAAGAAAGGTGGAATCATGGAGACGCCAAAGTCAAAACTTGAAGTGAATTTCTCATTTCTACCTTTTCCTTTTCCACTGTAAAAGACACGGCGAAGCTCTGCCACATGCTAAAGGATACGACTCTTCTGCTGGACTGCTGTGAAATCTAGTTCATGGGGATTATCCAGGTCTATTTATAAACCCCAAAGCCTGCAAAATTACAAATATAAGTGTCCTCACCTAGAAAAATGAAGACTCGGTTCTAAAATTATAACATAAAAATGTTATCCTCCATTCTCTGAGCCCCTTAAGGTAGGTTAGCTTCTGAAAATCTGAGAAGAGGTGGGCCCATCAGGCACACTATCACAAGAGCTGAGGCCCAGACAGCTGAACCAGAATCCTAGTGTATTCTTCACAGCAAACAGAGACCAAGCTCCCAACAGCAGAAATAATATACATCATGGTGAAGCAGGTTTTACAGAGTTACTAGGAAATAACCCAAACCCACACAAAACAGCTGAGTTCTTAACTGTGACACACCTAAAAACTGGGTTTTTCTTACGGGTTTGTTGAACAGGCTTTAAGGACAAGAGAGGGGGCGCAGGCAGACAACAACATCAAATTTCTCTTTCTGCCCCTCTTTTGCTGCAAATGGTTGGATAAAACCTGCTCCTCTTTTTACCTTTGCTATTTATGTTCTCTCTCCTCTGCTCAGAGATTCTAAACTCCACTGGGATCCCGCGCAGACCAGTGCAACCCGCGAGAGCACCATCTTGAGGTTAAGGGATGAGGCCGAAGGAGAGAGGAGGAAAAGCTCAAACCCCCTGCGGCGGAGCTGCTTTTTATGAGCCATTTTTAAAGCAATATCCACAAAGAAGACAAAAAAGATGATGCCTCAGAATTATACGTGCCTTCTCCAGGACTTTCCCAGCTCAGGAGAGAGGCATTCATCCATCCATTCACAGACAGAGAAACTAAAGCACAGTCGTGACGGCTATTAGGAAAGAGGAAGTAAGGTTCCCAATCATTTTTTTTAATAGAGAAAGCTTCCGCTATGAAAATTTCCTGAATGAACAGGTGAATGAATGAAATAGTCCATTACTCCCCTACTTAGGAGTTCAGTGGCTTCAGTGATTCTGTTTAACTTATACAGAGAAGGAGTTCCCGTCGTGGCGCAGTGGTTAACGAATCCGACTAGGAAACATGAGGTTGCGGGTTTGGTCCCTGCCCTTGCTCAGTGGGTTAA
The DNA here is from genome assembly GCF_054392235.1 of Sus scrofa. NCBI lineage: Eukaryota > Metazoa > Chordata > Mammalia > Artiodactyla > Suidae > Sus > Sus scrofa. The sequence continues at coordinate 75,242,360 of NC_139393.1, forward strand.
CGATCCGGCGTTGCCGTGAGCTGTGGTGTAGGTTGCAGACGCGGCTCGGATCCCGCGTTGCTGTGGCTCTGGCATAGGCCGGTGGCTACAGCTCCGATTCAACCCCAAGCCTGGGAACCTCCATATGCCGCGGGAGCGGCCCAAGAAATAGCAACAACAACAACAGCAAAAAAGACAAAAAGACAACTTATACAGAGAAGGTGTCAAAAGTGAGAGGAGGAGCGATTCCACTCCTAGGTATATACCCCAAGGAATTGAAAGCCAGGACTGGAATAGATACTTGTACACCAATATTCACTGCAGCACTGTTCACAAGTGCCAAAAGGTATAAGTGTCCATCAGCAGACAAATGGACTTTTTTAAATGTCCATTTACACATATCACAGCATATAATCCAGCCATAAAAAGGGATAAAATTCTGATACAACATGAATGAACCTTAAAAACATGCTAAGTGTTAGGAGCCAAAAACAAAAGGATGAATATGTTGATTTCACTTACAAGGAGCTACCCAGAATAGGGAAATTCATAAACAAAGTACAATAGAGATAACTGGGGTGGAGAAGGAGGAAAGAGTTGTCGTTGTGTAATGGGTTTCTGTTTGGAGTGATGAAAAGCTTAGAGATGGACAGCAGTGATGGCTGCTCAACACTGTGATTGGAATGAATGCAGTGAATCAAAAATTAAAAATATTAATTCACACATGATGCAGTAATTCCATTTCTGTATATACTGAAAAGAACTGAAAGCAGGGACTTGAAGACAGATCAGTACAGCCCTGTCCCTGGCAGCATTATTCACAGTAGCCAAAAAAATAGATGCAATCTGTATGTCCAACAGCTGACTGGATAAACAAAACATGTAGATACATATAAGTGAGTATTACTCAGCCTTTAAAAAGAAGGAAGGAAATTCTGACACATGCTACAACATGGATGAACCTCGAGGACATCACCCCGAAGGAAATAAGCCAATCGCAAAAGAGCAAATGTTGCACAGTTTCACCTACAGGAGGTTATCTACAAAAGTCAAATTCATAGAGACTGAAGGTAGAACAGCAATTGCCAGGAGCTGAGGGAACCAGCAGTTACTGTGGGTACAAAGTCTCAGTTTCACCAGATGAAGAGAATTCTGTGAATGGATGGTGGTGATGATAGCACAACAACGTGAATGTACTTAATGCCACTGAAATGTACTTTTTTTTTTTGTCTTTTTGCCTTTTCTAGGGCCGCTCCTGCGGCATATGGAGGTTCCCAGGCTAGGGGTCGAATCGGAGCTGTAGCCGCCGGCCTACACCAGAGCCACAGCAATGTGGGATCAGAGCCACATCTGTGACCCACACCACAGCTCACGGCAACACCGGATCCTTAACCCACTGAGCAAGGCCAGGGATCGAACCCGCAACCTCATGGTTCCTAGTCAGATTCGTTAACCACTGCGCCACAACAGGAACTCCTGAAATGTACTATTAACTGTATTTTCTTTTTTTTTTTTTTGGTCTTTGTGGGGCCACACCCGCAACATATAGAGGTTCCCAGGATAGGGGCTGACTTGGAGCTGTAGCCGCTGGCCTACACCACAGCCACAGCAACACCAGATCCTTAACCTACTGAGTGAGGCCAGGGATTGAGCCTGTGTCCTCATGAATGCTAGTCAGATTTGTTTCCACTGAGCCACGACGGGAACTCCTATTAACTGCTATTTTTAATGGCTAATATTAAATTTTATGTTTTGTCAACTTTACCACAATTTTTTTTTAATTTTAAAAGGCTAAAGTCATAAATCTTGTCTCATATATTTTACCACAAATTAAAAAAAAAAACCTAATAATATATCAAAAACCACTGAATTTACACTTTAAAAGACAGGACTGTGTGTAATGTGAATATCTCAATAATTTGTTTAAAATAAAAATCTGGGGAGTTCCCTGGTGGCCTAGAGGGTTAAGGATCTGCTGTGGTCACTGCTGCGGCTCTGGTCGTTGTCAATGCTGTAGCATGGGTTCCTAGCCTGGGAACTTCCTCATGCTGTGGGCACGGCGGAAAAAAAAGAAAGAAAGAAACCCAACCCCCCCTTGGGGGAGGAAGGGACTGTCCACACTCTGCCCACCTGCAGGGTACCACCTCCGCAGCAAAGCTCTCCCGCTCAACCACTTCCGGTCCTGCCCAGCCACTTCCAGTGCTTCACCTTCCTCCCTTTTCCTGACCCCAGGCCACCCAGAGCAAGGGGGTGCGGCACCATGACTCTCTCCTCTCGCCGAAATCTCTTCACTGACTTTTGCAGCCTCACACGCAGAAGAAACATGAGACATGGCTTATAGAACGGGTGAATGGGAGAAACTGAATTTGATAAGCAAAATTATAATCGCATTCAACCACTTACTAGGTTCTCACTAGCTCCGCACTGGGAGTTCCAGAGGCTGCAACATTAAATATTGCTTGAGATAAGTACATAAACAAATACAAGACAGAGTAAAAAAAGAAACACACACACACACACACACACACAAAACAGGCCTAAACGTACAGAGAAGCTGCGGGATTTCAGACTAGGGAAGAAATCATATCTGGTTCATTCTTTTTCCGTTTTCTTTTAGGAAGCTGATCAATGATAATCAGCCCTAATGTAAACAGCTGGGGAGCTGGGTAAAGGATACACAGAACTTCCTGGTTTTATCCTTGCCTTTTTGTGTAAGTTTGGAATTCAGAAAAGTTCCAAAAACAGAAAAGGGAAAAAATAGTCATCTGCCCTGGGGGGGGGGGGGGGCTCCTTTCAATGAAGACCAACACTAAAGGAGCTTTCTAGAAATTTTCAAAAGTAGAATCTCTGTCCCAGAGTTCCCATTGTGGTACAGAGAAAACGAATCTGACTAGGAACCATGAGGTTGTGGGTTCAATCCCTGGCCTCGATCAGCGGGTTAAGGATCCAGTGTTGCTGTGACCTGTGATGTAGGTCGCAGACGTGGCTTGGATCCCGCTTGGCTGTGGCTGTGGAGTAGGCCAGCAGCTATACTTCCAATTCGACCCCTAGCCTGGGAACCTCCATATACTTCAGCTGTGGCCCTAAAAAAAAAAAAAAAAAAAGAATCTGCGTCCCCTGTGGAAGCAGGAAAAGGGGGATTCTCTGCAAGGAATTCAAAAGGAAAGAAGGAAATGCTGCAGGGCTATGAGATGGGATGTTCATTTGAGCTAGGGACGCTCTCATGAGTGCAGGAAGGTGACCTCAGGACACCTGGGAGGGGAAAGGCAGCTGCAGCCTCTCCATTTGGAGCGCTGAACCACAGGGAGGGACTGGAAGGAAAGGACAGTTTGGCAAGCACTCAGTCAACTATGGTCCATCTAAAAACACAAGACAGAGCAGGGCAAGAGGCATAAGGAATTTGGATTTTGGTTTTAATGGAAAACTATATGCAAGTATATTTGGGACATAAGTCATGTAATAATCAATTATATTAATTACTACTATGCACAGTTTTTAACTCTTCTCCAGACTTTCAGTAGGACTGCCTCATAAGCCTGTACAGCCTCTTTCCAGCTTTAAATGAAGACCGATAACAGAAATGGGGAAGGCAGCTCATAACCCATCCTAGAAGTATGCAGAGCTAGACCCAGGATCTGAGGCCTATTATAAATTCCTAGCCCAAGGCATCTGGGCTTTTTCTGAAATAAGCCAAGCTTTCCAAAAGCACCATCCGAACCAAGTATCAGCTGCACGAGCATCACAGGGACAGGGAATTTTAACAAAAGTGTCTTTGTAGCTCAATGAAACAGAACCTAGTCTGGTTATTGTATTCCACACCAAATGCTTTGAAGATGACAAATTTAAATTCCAGAAGGTCTTCTTCCAGTTTAGTGAACACAGGGCCTCCCTGGAAATATTTTTTTCCAGATAAAGAGAGCACTAAATATATTTGGGGGTCATTTTTAGAATACATATATAAAAAATACTTCTGAAAATGCAACCATGAGATCTGTTTTGCCATACAGCCTAGTAATAGACAATTTAGCTTCCCTGGGCATCCAATGGCTTTCTTGTTTGACATTGTTTGGGCACATTAAATGGTGCTGAGGAAGCTGTTTTTGAGCTTGCCTTTTAAAACAAGTCTTAATGGAAAATATCAAAGGGAGATTTAAATACTAAATATTCAAAAGTATTATGAATATATGTTAATATACTTACAAAGGATAAATAATATTCTTTCACACATTGTTAACTCTGAGGAGGAAAAAGATGTTATGTCTGTAATGATTCAACTAGGTGTGGCCCAGTCTTCGCCAAGAGTAAAACCAGCTCCTGACTGCCCAGAACAAAGAAATGAGCAATCCAAAAGTCATCTCTGAATGGATTTATATTTTGAGGCAACAAACTTTCATCCCCAATTCTGTTCTCTAAGTTAAAATAAGTGTCGTGGAGTGAATTGTTGTTGGGCACCTGCCTGGCACTTCCCTCTTCCCCGTAACACACCTTTCTTCTGAGATGCCCCTTTTCCCATAACCCCCTCCTTGGCAGTGGGGGTCACTCATGCCAGAACAGGCTGGAGGGCCACCCAGGCCAGTCCTCCTCTGGGGCCAAGAAGCAGTTCTTTGCTCTGACAAAAGGCAGTGTCCCTACAGAGCCATAGGTACAGCAATGGGGTTCCCAGAAGCCACATTCCTGCAATAAGCAGGGTCCCGACCACAATGGCAGGTTCTAAGGGTGGACGTCAGACCCAATCTAGGTCCCCTCCTTGTGGGTATTAAAGTGGGGCTGAGAGAAAGGCCAGTCTCTTGCCAAGTAGCTGGATTCTCAGAGTGCCAGTTCCCACCTTGTAGACTGGGAGCAAAGAAAGGGAAACACTGCACAGAGGACTCAAAACCTTAAGGTGAGCATGAGGGATAAGGGAGCGATTATCAAAGGATGGAAAATCCTAGATACCCAGCTGCAGCCCTGCCCTCAGGGCTCCGGGAGACACCGACCTCTTTATCATACACTCCCCTTTTTTACTTAAATTATTTGGACTGATTTCTATGACTTGCAATCAATATTCCACATTTACATAGAATTTCTAGCACTAACCCCAAAGAAGTGCTCCAAAATATGAGCTGATTGGGTGTGAAATCTTCCAGCACAAAACAGATAACCACAGAACAGGGGAGGAAATGATATTTTTAAGTCCTAATTTTAAAACAACTGCCCTGCCACTCAAGTATAGGGAAGTCTTGGCTGAGCTGGTTGACTGGGCTTTCATTTCACCTCTGATTTCTTTTTTAAACCACTGACCCAGGGTCAGTTTTGCACTGAGGGGACTTCCACATCTTGCTACTACACAACATTCCTCCAAATAAAAGAATAATAGCTATGTGAACATTTAAATGCTTCCATAACACTAATGTGCTGCCTTTAATAAAGTAAAAAGTAACTGCAGCTTATAAAATAAAGGTTTAAAGTGCAAATTACAAAAGCGGAACAGAAGTTCCCATCTCGGCTCAGTGGTTAGTGAATCCAACTAGGAACCATAAGGTAATAGGTTCGATCCCTGGCCTCGCTCAGTGAGTTAAGGATCTGGCGTTGCTGTGAGCTGTGGTATAGGTCATAGACACAGCTCGGATCACACATTGCTGTGGCTCTGGGGCAGGCTGGCAGCTACAGCTCCAACTGGACCCCTAGCCTGAGAACCTCCATATGCTGCAGGTGTAGCCCTAGAAAAGACAAAAAAATTTAAAAATTAAAAAAAAAAAGTGGAACAGATTCAAGCTCTTTCAGGAGTTCCCGTTGTGGCTCAGCAGAAATGAATCTGACTAGTATCCATGAGGATGCAGATTCAATCCCTGGCCTTGGTCAGTGGATTAAGGACCCGGGCATTGCCATGATCTATGGTGTAGGCTCAGATCCCACGTTTCTGCGGCTGTGGTGTAGGCCAGCAGCTACAGCTGCAATTCGATCCCTAGCCTGGGAGCCTCCATATGCCGCATGTGCAACCCTAAAAAGCCAAAAAACAAAAGTAAAAAACCCCCACAAAGTTCTTTCAAACAATAACTAAACCCTCCTTAAGGAATAATGGTTTCAAAAATACAGATAAGCAGGGCGTTCTCATCATGGCTCAGGAGTAATGAACCTAATCAGGATCCATGAGGACGTTGGTTCAATCCCTGGCCTCGCTCAGTGGGTTAAGGATCTGGTGTTGCCATGAGCTGTGGTGTGGGTTGCAGACACGGCTTGGATCCCATGTTGCTGTGGCTGTGGCATAGGCCAGCGGCTATAGCTCTGATTTGACCCCTAGCCTGGGAACTTCCATATGCCGTGGGTGCAGCCCAAAAAAGACATACACACACACACACACACACACACACACACACACACACACACACACACACACACACACACACAAGCAGAGTTGGCTTACAACAGACTGAAAGACCAGCAGGCACTCTGCTTAGACAGTAAACTAATTGGCATGCATTTAACTGAGTTTAAAGATACTACCATTCACATTGATTTTTCTTATACTGATAATACAGTGTAATTTTGTTATGCTGAAAACTGAGATTTAGATTTACAACCCTAAGAATTGCATAACTTGTATTAGACAATATTTTAAAAGGCCAAAGAACGTGCCAAAATCAGGGGCAGGGAGGGTGATTCCAAGTATTTGTACAGTATCTCTCTCAAAACTGTACAAGAACCACATACCAAGAAAAATACGAAAGGCCCCAACCTCAGGAACCCCGGCCTGTGATCCAGCCCTACAGCAGAGCAGTACCTGACATCTTGACACACACTGTGTCAGGAGCCATGGAAGAGAGCGACGGCTCTACTGGGCCAAGCGAAAAGCCAGACAGGACATCTGCCTGTGTCAGCGACCCCAGGACCCTCTGCCCCAAGGCTGCATCTTCCCTCCCCTGCCCAGCTCTGTGTGCCCTGTAGGCCAGGGCAGCTCACCAAGGGTTCCTTCCCCGAAAGCATCCTGGGTCAAACACAGCCAGCAGAGGCCATGGAGTGCTTACTGTGCTCCGACAAGGCCACGCTGGGGAATGGCGCAGAGTCAAGGAAAGCATGCTGGGTGGCACTGCCCATCAGCACAGACGCTACCCCTGGCAGGAACCCTGGGCCACACGTGGAGCCCCACGCCAGCCCCGCTCTGGGCACATGTCTGCACCATGCGTCGCCCTTACCAAGTCACCACTCTCTCGGTAAATCCAATGCACACTTTGCATCTGTCACCTTACCCGACCTCTCAGAAGCTTGCAACACTTTCTTACTTTGAAACACTCCTCCCTTGGCCTCTCCACACCTCACTCTCCTGGATGCCTCGTCTCTCTCAGGGTCCAGATCTCTGGGAGGTCTGCTCTTCCATTACTGAACTGTAAAGGGTGATGGAACAGCTTCTCGTCCCCTCCCCTGCTCTCCACAGGGAATCACACCCACTCCTGTGGTGCCAAGGCACGTCCACAGGAGGCCTTGAATGAGGGCGAGAGTCTGACTTCATGCATATGAAGCGAAGCCCGGGAATTTGCATTTTTGGCCTCTCCCAAGACCAGGGGTAGAACCCACACCACAGCAGTGACATTGCCCACTAAGCCACCAGGGAATTCCAAGAATATGCATTTTTAACAAGCCCCTTGAGGTTTTGGATTCCTGAACTTTGCGTCAACCACCTACTCAACACCTCTATGTGCCTGGCTCAGGACATCTCAGTGGGGCCAGCTGTGGGCCACCGAGGTCACCTTTCTTCCCTGTTTGCCCCCTGTTTCTTCCCTGTTTGCAACCATGGCTCAAGCTGGGCACAGGCACAGACCCCGAATCCTCTCTTCCTCTGTCCCTGAATCGTCTGATCAATCTCCAAACCCTTTTGAGTTTACTGTCTACTTCCTGTCATTCCAGTGCCATTTCCCTCGTTTGGCAAAGCCTCTCCCACGTATGACTCCAACAGCCCCTTAGTCACATCCCTGCCTCTGGTCACGGCCCCTCCAAGCCCCTCTCCTCACTGCAGCCAGAATGAGCTTCAAAAACAAACCCAACCATGGCACCACCCGGCTCGAAATCCTTCAGGGGATCCCAAGCAACCTCAGGATAAAGTTTACACTTTTTTAAACAATGTTTTATTGACATACAATCCACAAACCACAAAATTCATTCAAAGTACATAATTTAGTGATTTTAACAGAGCCACAGGCTTGCAGTCATCACGATGGTCTAATTGTTATTACTTCACAAGAAACCCACACCCATCAACAGTCCCTCCATGCCCCTTATCCCAGTCCTGTGAAAACTACTAATCTTCTTTCTGTCTCTGTGGATCTGCCTACTCTGGACATTCTAAGTATGTGACCTTTTAGCTCTGGCGTCTTTCACTTAGCATGTTTCAAAGTTTATCCAAGTTGTGGTTTGTATCAGTATTTCACTCCTTTTTATGTGGCTCAGTAATATTCCATTGCATGAATACACCATATTTTGTTAACACATTCATCACTTAGAGCATCTGGGTTTTCTACTTTTTGGCTGTTGTTACCATGATCATGTGTTGTGATGGTTAATTTTATGTGTCAACTTGACTGGATCATGCGGTGCTCAGATACTTGACTAAATAGTATTTCTGGGTGTGTCTGTGAAGGTGTTTCCGGATAAAATTAGCATCTGAGTCAGTGACCTCAGTAAAGCTGTTTGCCCTTTCCAGTGAGGCTGAGCCTCATCCAATCAAATGAAAAGGTCCAAGAGGCAGAGGAAGAAGCTGGTCCTTCCTGCCTGATTGCTTAAGCTGGGACATCAATCTTCCTCTGCCCTTGGTACTTCTGGTCTCAGGCCTTCAGACTCAGAATGAACTGTACCACTGGCTTTCCTGGTCTCCGGCTTGCAAGCCAGAGACTGTAGGGCTTCTCGGCCTCTATAATTTGGGAGTCAATTCCTTGTAGAGATCCTCTTCCTATACATATATATCTCACTGGTTCTGTTTCTCTGCAGCGTGTTAACTAATACATCCACGTACAAGTTCCTTTTCTTCTCTTTCTTCCTTTTTGCTTTTTCAGGGCCACACCCGCAGCATATGGAGGTTCCCAGGCTAGGGGTCAAATTGGAGCTACAGCATCACCACATCTGAGCCGCATCTGCGACCTACACCACAGCTCACAGCAACACCGGATCCTTAACCTGCTGAGTGAGGCCAGCAATCGAACCCACAACCTCATGGTTCCTAGTCAGATTCGTTTCCGCCACGGGAACTCCACATCCACATTCAAGTTTCTGTGTGGACATCTGTTCTCAATTCGTAGGCATACCTAGAAGTGAAACAGCAGTCATAGAGTAACTCCATATTTAGCTTTTGGAAAAACTGTCCAACTGTTTTCCAAAATGTCCACAGCATTTCACAGTCCCACCAGCAACGTACGAGGGCTTCATTCTGTCCACACCCTCACCAACGTGACAATAACAGACAGGGGCGGTCTCCTGTCTTTACATCCTAGTCATCCTACTGGCGGCGAGGTGGTACCTCATCGTGAGTGTGAAGTACATTCCCCTGATGATTAATGTGGAAGAGATTCACTTGGGTATTTTCTTGAAGGAAATATTTGTTTAGAGTCTTTGCTCATCTTAAACTGGAGCGGTCTTTTACTATTGAATTGTAAGAGGTCTTCATACATTTTAAATGCAAGTCCCTTTGCTCACATTCAGTGGGTTATCTTTTCACTTTCTTCATAAACATGAAACACAAGTTTTCATTTTGATAATACCCAATTTCTTTTGTCTTTTTTTTCCTTTTTACAGCTGCACCTGTGGAATACGGAAGTTCCTAGGGTAGAAGCGGAGCTGCAGCTGAGGCCTACACCATAGCCTCAGCAACACCGAATCCAACCTACACCACAGCTTGTGGCAACGCCAAATCAAACCCGCATCCTCCCAGAGACAATGTCAGGTCCTTAACCCACTGAGCCACAATTTTTTCTTTTGTTGCTAGAGATTTTGCGTCATATCTAAGAAACCGCTGCCTAATCCAAAGTCATAAAGATTTTTATATCTATGTTCTTTTTTAAAGAGTTTTATAGTTTTAGGTCTTGCATTTAGGTCTGGGATCAATTTTGAGTTATTTTTTACATATAGTGTACAAGGATCCAACTTCAGTCTTTTGCATATGGATATCCAGTTCCAGCACTATTCGTTGAAAAGGTTATTCTATCTCCATTGAATAGTCTTGGCACACTCGTCAAAAATCAATTGACTGTAAATGCATGGATTTGTTTCCGGATTCTCAATTCTAGTCCATTGATATAGACATCTATCCTCACGCCCGTGTCCCACTACTTTGACTACTGTAGCTCTGCAGTAAGTTTTGAAATCGGGACATGTTAAGTCCTCCAACTTTGTTCTTTTTTCACGAATGTTTTCGCTAGTCTGGGTTTCTTGCATTTCCATATGAACTTTAGGATTAGCTTGCCAATATCTGCCCCAAAAAAGGCAGCTAGGATTTTAATAGAAATTGTGTTAAATCTGTAGAGAGATTTGGGGAGTACTGCCGTCTTAACAATACTAAGTTTTCCAATCCATGAGCATTGGATGTCTGGCATTTATTCAGTGTTCTTTACTTTCTTTTAACAATTTTGTTAGATAAATCTTACACTTCGTTTGTTAAATTCAGTTCTAAGTATTTATCTTCTTGATACTATTGTAATTGGAACTGTTTTCTTAATTTCATTTTCTATTTGTTCATTGCTAGTAAAGAGAAACACAACTGATTTTTTTAGATAGCTCCTCTGTCACATATCACACATCTTTGCAGAACTCCTAAATTTATACTTCTTAACATGCCCGAGAAGGCCCTTCATATTGGTCCCCAGCTTACGTCTTCAAAGTTCTCTCTCATCCTTCTCATTTGGGATCGCAGACTTTAGCCATCTGAACCAGCTTTTAGTTACTGGATGATTCCTTGCTTTTTCTTGACTCCAGGCCTTTGCACATCCTGGTTCCCATGGTTAAAACAGAATATCCCCCTTGACCTGCCTCACTTCTTTTTATCATTCAAATCTCCACCCAGATGTCACTCCCTTTGGTCCAGAACAGGTCCCTCTCCCGTGTTATCACAAGACACCTTACATGTCTTTTTGGAGTTCTTACCCCACCATGTTGGAACTGTCTGATTACCTATTTATGTCCTGACCAGACTGGTAGGTCTTAGAAGTCAAAGACTATGCAATAAACTGTCCAGGTTCTGGCCCAATAGCTAGTATATAACACGACTCAATAAATACCTGTTCAATAAACAAGTTACCAAAATCAACAGATTATCCAGTCCAAGCCTCTACACTTTCCATTTTACACGTTGATCCTATATTACCTACATAATAAACGGTTAGCAGATCTGACAGCAAATATTCTCACAGTTTAAAAAAAAAAAGAAAAAAAAGAAAAAAAGCCCAAGGCAACATAGCCTCATACCTTATAAGGCTATCTCTCATTAAACTTATAAGCTAAATGTGATAAAAGTATGACATGCTGACAGCATCTCTGTAAGTGTTTACTGAGATACAACAGTGAAAAGAAGCTTCTTCAATCCACAGAACACCTAAACTTTGTCAATACAGTAAGAAACTAGAAATGTCAGGAAGAGGCTGAAGGCTGATGAGACCAAAGTCCATTTCCCTTCCCTCCCTCCCCCTCCAAAAAAACTGTCTCTCACTTTTTGCATCTTCTCTTTTATATTTTATCTCCCTTAGAGCCAAGGTTATCGGATTCTCTCCCGCTCTCTCACCGCCCCCCCCCCACTCACTCGCGGGCTGATAGAAATCTGTCTCTCTTTGGAGACTCTCCCTGCCTAGCGCTCCTCTCCGAGACCAACAAGATGCGAAACACAGAGAGGTAACTGGACGTTCAACTTGTCATCACATGGTTTTCCTGATTCCTTGGAAGAATCAGGTCTAGACCCTTGGGCAGAGTGGGGACACAACCGAAGGTGTGGCGAGCAGGAAAGACATCTGCCGCCACCACCACCCCCGCAGTGGGGGGGCCTGGGAGGAGCTTCCCTCCCCCCCTTCCCCTCCCCCTCCCCCTCCCCCACTGTTCCCAGAGAAGGCCCTGGTTTCTCTCCATCGTCACCAGGCTGCTCGACTTTTCTCCTCCCAGGGCTTCGAGCCCACTCATGTACTGTTCAGGTATCTGTACATGTTTTTTCATTTTCCTGTAATAAACATGTTCTGCTGTTGCAATGAGAGAGAAAAAAAGGTTAATTCTTTTTTAAAAGTACCAAGGCATATAACAAGCCATCATCTTATAAATCGAATTCAGCAAGAATCTGCCATTTTAAGTGATTTCTAAACTTAAAAATAAATAAAACTTGGACTGAGTTTACATTGCTTCCTCCCATGCAAACTTAGAACAGCCTCATGGGAAACAAAAAAAAACTGTTTCATTTTTCTAATTTATCATGTGCTACAGATCTCTGTATCTGACAGGTTTTTAAATCGCAAAGCACACAGTCAGAATCTTCTTATTAAGCACCGAACATCAAAGGAAAACCACTGTGACTTGGCCTGCAGAGTGACTGCCGTCCTCCGGGCTCCTCATGCTCCTTGAAGACGCGGCAAGAGCGAGGTGCGTTTGCATTCACACCCCGCGCCTCGCCAACAGGATATCGCCATCCGCTGCTTGCTTTTTGTTCCCTGCTCGGAACAGGAAAACTCGCTTTCCTGCTTTCTCAATACCAAATGAGTTAGAGCTGCGAGGGCAAACATCCCCTCCGAACCCACCCCAAGGCTACACAGAAGGCAAGGGAAACAAAAGCTGCTCCATTCTTTCCCCAAATACTCCGCTGGCAGGCGGCCGAGGGCCACGCCACTTGCGTGGTTTAATATCCTGTCGCTTCGGCAGAAAGGAGGGAGAGAAGGAGGAAGCTGCCAGCCCGGGATGCCAGCCCTGCTCTGCTGGTGTTAATATTCGCTGGGCAGCCACCAGGACACCACCTTTCACGGAAGGGAAAACCACCCTCAGACAAGTGACAGAATTGGGAAAAGGCCTAGGGAAAGATGCATGGCTTAGAGTACAAGGGCTCCAGGAAAACCACCAACAGAAGGAAGCCTTCTTCATGTTAGAAGAACCTTTAACAAAGCATTTGAGAAACAAAAGAGAAGAATCGCCAGGTCTGTGCAAAATGTCTGGGCAGAGTCAGAGGAGGAGAGAGCAGGGACAAATAAAAGAGGAGAAGCGAGCTTAGGGCACTCGGAACCGACTCATGGCCGGTGAGCCCAAGGGACACTGCGGGCGATGGTCCAACAGCCCCGGGCTGGAAGGAACACACCCGCGCCTACCATGCGTCCAAACGCTGTCCTCCACCCCAGAACTCCGTCAGGTCACAAGACTCTGTCTCCCTGGGGAACCCTTTTCCTCAGCCGCTAAGAGGAGCAGCCGCCTGCTCCCGGCCTGTGTGCCCTTCAGCCCTGGGGCCCAAACCGACCACTTCCCATGCAGCAGCCCCAACGCCCGGCTCTACAAACCTAGAGTGGGCCTCCTCCAGCACGTGGGGGTGCACTTCATCCCCCACTCCACTGGGGACCAACACTTAACAACACACAAAGGAATAACAATCAATGAAATAAAAAACAAAGGCATGCAAGGTAAAAAACAAAAAACCGCTATGAGATCAACAGACTTAAAGCTGCCTTGTCAGGCTGCTCAAGGTCTCCAAACACCGCTTCTCTGTTTCTGGCCAGGAACAAGCACGAGCTCCACGAGCTCCAGTCAGCGGGCTGCCCACCGGGGAGCCCTGCCTCACAAGAAAGGCAGCTTCAGCTCCATCCCGCCTTCATCTCCGCCACGCTGCCCGGCGCTGAAGCGTCTACCAAGGCCTGCAGACCTTCCACGTGGGGCAGCTTCTCATGTTTCCTCCTCGTTTTTCTCTCCTCACAGCCCTCACCAACTAGCTGTTCCCAAACCTCACTAAAGTCTTGGTCAAGGCTGGAGATAAAGACGCAGGGATGAGTTTTGATAGAGAAGCAAGAGCTAAGCTCTCTGGACAGAGGAAACCATTCGGTATTCATTCCCCTTTCGCCACGGGGACAGGGGGACGCTGAGTGGAGAAACGGCGAGAGAGAAACGAAAACATGAACAGATAGTCATTACTGCCACTCTCACCCTGACGATGACGGGGGAACGACAGCATCAGAGGAAGATGGAATTTCAAAGAGGAGAGAGAGATCTATGGTCACGGGAAGCGAAGAAATCCAAGAAGAGGAAAACTGAGAACACTTTTCCATCTATAATTGATCAATCCATGCAGTGACTTTGCTTGTGTTTGGAAATGTTAAAGAAGCTCACATCCAAAAACGAACTGGGGCCGAGGATACAAAGCAGGCACATTTATCTTCTCTTACTTAAAACAACCAGACTACAGAAACGCGTGCAAAAAGGATACCAACATGAATTACTTATTTCTCTGTCTCTAAATAATCGTTTATGAATCTACCATTTTTAATGACTTCTTTAATTTTTCCTTAAAAATCTGGGAAGGGAAGAAAGGTCATTTCAGAAAACTGATCTGAAGTCAGAATGTCAGCCTTGAAGACACATGGCAGAGAGGGCAGCTAGTCAGGACCCCCCAGTCGAACGCATGCCGATCATGACTCTCGAGAGGACTAGACGGGTGGGTTTTGAAGCTACCTGCTCTACCCTAACTGCTCTCTAAAAAAGGAAGGCCCCTAACAGCTCCCTGGTAGTCCTGTGCTTGATGGGAGACGAGATTCTCATCTGTCTGCACCGGTTTATCTGAGAGCAGGAGACCAGATAAAGGTTCGCTCCCTTCAAGGCCTGAGTAACAGGGGTGGATGGTCTCAGATTTCTGCATCGCCACCTTCCTGGCTGAAACTCCAGGCTAATTTAACGCCTTCAGCTTCCAATCTCACTAGCCAGGAGCACCAAGCTCACGCTGGCGTTAGAGGGATGTAGGATTACTGGTAAATATTTCCTCAGTAAGTAACCTAATCGAATCAGGTTCCAATTCTCTCTGACTTTATCCCCAAAGTCCTCTTACACATAACCTCTTCACCTCTTGCCTCAAGTATGGCAACATCTCCTAAGTCACAGCCAAACCCCCACTTCTCTGCCCCCATCCACACCCCAAAACCCACCACAAGGAAACAGGTCAACCCTCTCCCTCCTTGGGTGACCAGGACTGTGCTCCCAACACCTCACCAGACTCTGCACCGCGGTCCCCAGATTTCCTTCCTGGGGCCTTCGCTCACGTGGCCGCTCCAGCCGGAAGAGCCGTCGCCTCTCAAATCGGCTTTCAGCCCCAAATGCCACCACCTTCATGAAGCTTGTTCTGATTCCCTCCACCAGAGGCACCCTCTTTCCTGAGCAACCTTTAACACATCATCTTTAACTTTCCAATGATACAGTCTTCTATTTAAATGTGCGTGAAGCTTACTTTGCAATCTTCTCTCCCCTAGGAGTCTGTCGGCAAAGGAGGACAGGCTCTGCCTTACTCCTCCTGGTGCGCCAACGCACCTAGCACAGTGCCTGGCCCAGGGAGGGGACTCGACATATGTGTTCAATTAATTTGGTGCATATGTGAAATTTTAAAACCTATTAATTCCAATACAATGAAGGAAATAAAGCAAATATTTTATAGTAACTATAAGTGGAATATAACCTTTAGAAACTGTGAATCACTATATTGCACACCTGTAACTTACACAATACTGTACATCAACTGTACTTTAATTTTAAAAGTTAATTTTAAAAAAAAGTTGATCTATTCATGGAGTTCCCATTGTGGCTCAGCTAGGAACCTGGCTAGCATCCATGAGGATGCAGGTTCAATCCCTGGCCTCACACAGTGGGTTAAGGATCCCACGTTGCCATGAGCTTCGGTATAGGTGGCAGATATGGTTCGGATCCCACGTTGCTATGGCTGTGGTGTAGGCCAGCAGCTGCAGCTCCGACTCAACCCCTAGCCTGGGAACTTCCATATGCAGCAGATGCAGCCATAAAAAGACAAAAAAAAAAAAAAATCGATCTATTCAGATTTATGGAAACATACTACAGACGCAGAAGCATTTATAACGTGTATTTTGTAGACTGACAATTAAATACTTGCTCACTTCTTTTCTCAGGAGCTTATTAACATAATCCACATACATCCTTTAAAACAGGAAGCAAAAATCAATCAGTGAAACTAAATAAAAATCAAGCCTAAACCAAGTAACGCACCTTCACATAAGAACCGATTTTAGTATTTTATGAATAAAGATGTCCACTTGAAAAGTGGTGCTTTTCTGGAAACAATGACCAGTCCCTTATCAGTTATGTTATCATTTGTCTAAGTACAAACAGCAGAATGTCACCTTGCTTCCAAAAGCCCCCATGCTAAGCACTCCATATCTTTTTCTTTTTTTTTCTTTTTTTTTTTTTTTTTTGTCTTTTTGCCTTTTCTTGGGCCGCTCCCACGGCATATGGAAGTTCCCAGGTTCCCAAGCACTCTGTATCTTTTACAATCACTAAAAACCCAGGCAACAGCACCATGCAAATCTGCGTTCCACAGAGCTTAAAGTCACTGATGATTTTGCATAAAATACTGAATTTTCTCTTCATGCACAGGTCTCACAATCAACTCAGATTATTTTTAATCTGAAGCCCCACAAAAGTTGCTTTCATTTTCAATTCTGAAGAAAGCGGAGGTTTTAGAGTTCTTACATCCTCAACTATAGCATATAAATAACCACAGTAATATACTACATTATTTAACACAAATTTAACATGTCACTATGATGGTATATGATTTAACGTAAGTTTCATATGGCTTCTAGGACTAATTAAGGACATGATCAAAATCCAAATCCCTACATATTGAGGGTCTTTGCCTCTCAGAACATATTCTAGATGCCAAGAGAAATCAGTCTCTTAAATACCCAATCTGTTCTCCCTAGCTGGCAAGGTAAATTACTTGGGCATCGCAAAAAAAAATCTTAATTTTAGGGCCCTTTAGGATGTTAACAGCAACATCATCATCAAAATAAAAAGCCCTCCTCCCGCTCTAGCCTTTGAGCCTGACCCTGGATTCCCATCACACCCTTATCAACGATTTGCGCTTTCTCTGTCTCTACTCACATCCTCAGGAGAGAAACATTCTATGAACACTGCTCCTACACTGAACATGCAGGTGGAGCGTCACGTTTTCTGGGACTCAGGAAAGCAGAGTCATGGATGTGGAGGCCCCTGTACGTGTCTGCTTCCCAGAAAGCCGACTGCGCTCTCAGCAGCTCCCTATGATCCACCTGCACTGGTCACAACCCTCTTTCTTCCTCCCAGGCTGAGAAACAGCAAAGAGGGAGAGGACGCCCAAACCCCGAGGCTCCCTGGGTGGTGTCTGCGCTCCTTTTGCCTCTAGACTGCATCCTCCTTGAGGGCAAGGTCTGGGTCTTGAGCAGATGTTTATCCTTTAGTATCTACTGAGTAAACAGACGCCAGCGACAACTGGGGATCCACTGAACACTGAAGCGCAAGAGCTTAAAAAATCGTAACAACACAGCACTTCTGTCTGCTAATGTCATTGTTAAGAACCCAGAAATGCCTCAAGATCTACTAAGATCCTGACCAAAAGAAAGACAGGAGGACCCGGAATCCTCAGGAGGCTCCAAGGCAAGTGACCCTGCCTGAGAGCAACGGAGAGAATCAAGGCGGAAGCCTGGGGCAGAGAAGACTGGGCTCCATCTGGCCCTGGGCCCGCCCGCCCTCCCGAAGGTCACCTCTGATGGAAAGGGGCTCCGCGGGTTGCCCCAGGCCGGGCTCCAGAGCAAAACGTCTGGTCTGAAAGAGGCAGCTTAAATCTGCTGTAGGCTGGTCAGCGTCTCCCCCACTGTGCACGTGACCCAAGGCCAAGTCCACAGAGGAGCAGGCATCACAGGTAGAACCCAGATGCCCTGACAGGAAGTAGAAGGACTATGCTGGGAGACTGTGGGGTGCGGTGGTTTGGGGCTTGCTTCACAGAGTGGGGGCGACCTAAAGACACCAAAACCCCAAGTTGTAAGGAAAGACATCAGCAATCTTCTTGACAGTTGCCAACAACTGAAAAAGCTATCTGTGACTCTCTCAAATTCTGGAAGCTATTCTGAAATGCTCTTCCTCAAATGGGCCCCCACACCACGTCCACCAAAGGAGCCCAGCCCCACCATCCCCTCTGTGGGCCTCCAGGAACTATGCCCAATACACTAATTCTTCCAAGAGAAACTAGAGCTGTGTCAGCATCTTTGCCTCTCTCAGTTTTAAGTGTCTTTAAGTCCCTTTAAGAATTTGATACATTCATTGATTTTTCACAAAATCACCTCCAAAGAAATCAGCAAACACATTCTTCCATTTCAAAATTTAAAAAAATCATAAAACAGCAGTTATTTCTGATATTCTGGGAAAAAATAACATTCTCTCAGGAGGTTATCTCTGAAGAATAAAGAAACTTAAAATGGCTAAGTGAACATATTGAAAGCTTGGGAAGAAAAAAGCTAACCTCAGAGATTACGTATCCTGTAAATTCTAACTGGTGTAATGGTTTATAAATGAATTTAATATACTATAAATATTATGGCACCTCTGCTATCGCCATAGGAACTCTGCTTTCTACTTAAGAAAACAGCAATACGTTAGAATGACAGATTAAATAAATTCTCTAAACAATCTTAGAAATGCAACTCTTTCTGTAATGATACAATTTGAACAAACTGCCATTTAGAGCTGAGTATTTATTTTAGCCAAGGCAAAGCAGCCTGAAAGGTAAAACGGCCTAGATTAACAGAGTTTATTCTACATCAAAGAACTTTAAGTTTATAGGCCCAGGAAGATTTTTTTCTCAAGCCACATAATCATTTTAACCAAAGTATACATAAAACCATGATTTCCATGCCTTAAATAACATTATTTGACTACTAAATTCATTCTTCCTTCTTCAATAAGTTTATTTTTTTAATCGCAGTAGAGGGAGACCTTTTCTATTTTTACTTTTTCTTAATTCAGAGCCACACCCTCGGCATATGGAGGTTCCCAGGAGGCTAGGGATCGAACTGGAACTACACCACAGCCATAGCAACGCCAGATTTAAGCCATGTCCTTGACCCGCACCACAGCTCATGGCAATGCCGAATCCTCAACCCACTGAGCAGGGCCAGGGATTGAAAGCACATCCTCATGGATGCTAGTCAGGCTTGTTACTGCTGAGCCACAACGGGAACTCCATGAGCTCTTTTTCAGTTTAATCTTGTAAATTCCTGCTTTTTATTTATTTCTCTCTGTCCTTAAACAGAAATGTAGAATTCATGTCTCGGCTTATGGAAAAATGAATGTCCTACAAAACGGCCTAGCACTAAGGAAATATATAAGCAGGGAAGAGGTCCGTGGTGCAAATAGATCTGTCATACTCTGATATTATCCGATTACCATGGTCTATAAAGATACTTGATGAAACACAAGAGTAAACAAAACAAATTCAATTATTTCCTACGGTCAGTGGAAAATACATTGGCCCATGAGTCAGTAAACTAGATTTTGTTCTTGTCTATAACACTAACTAGCTGTATGACCATAGACAAATCGATTAACCACAGTAAACCTTATCCTCCTCATCTGTAAAATTAGGAAGCTGGACCAGATGACCTCTAAAGATACCTTTCACCTCCAAAACAGGATGATTTCATTTCCACATCACAAATTTCTATCAACCCAGAGAATTCATGGTACTTTCCAGAAAGGCATGTAATGATTCAGGGTAACCATTTAAAAGTTTCTAACAAACTCAAATTTTAAGATTATATCTTTTTGACAATGCTTGCCATCTTATAAAGGAAAAATGTTAAATAGCAACCAGGTGACCTTAAACAAGTCATTTGATTTCTCCTGTGTTCAGAGAAATCCCTCCCCAAAAACCAGAAATTTAAAAAAACAAAAACGAAAAACCATCCCTGCCTATCTAGCAAGATTTTCCAGAGGCTCAAGCAAGATTTTTTTTTTTTTTGACTTTTTTTTTTTTCTTTTTCAGGGCTGTATCCGTGGCATACGGGAGTTCCCAGGTTAGGGGTCCAATTGGAGCTACAGCTGCCGGCCTACACCACAGCCACAGCAATGCCAGATCCAAGCCGCGTCTTTGACCTACACCACAGATCATGGCAATGCTGGGTCCTCAACCCACTAAGTGAGGCCAGGGATCGAACCCACATCCCCATGGATACTTGTGAGATTTGCTTCCGCTGCACCACAATGGGAACTCCGCAAGATGCTTTTTTGAAACAACTTTATAGAATTTTCAAACTCAAGGTTTCATTATTCCTCTTGGGCTTCCTTCCTCTGTGAGCATTCAATACAGGACTCTTAAATGGTTGACCATGTTTTTTGCTGCCACGATGCATGGGAACATCTTCCTCCAGGAACACAGCTGACACGAAGATGCCCACCTGTACAAGCACTAAGACGTACAAGTGCGGTTTTCAAAGAGTATTAACTTGAATGTCGTACGTGAAGCACCAAAATGTCCCTCCTCTCTCCATTATGTTTTCTTTTTCTTGGTAGGTTACTATCTATTCATTTATGAGAGTGAAACAATTAGGGAAAATTTGCATATATAAAGTACAAATCATAGTCCCTTTTCGGGTACTCACATCTTCTCACACACAGGTTCTTACAAAACCGTGACATACGTATTTCCATGGGCTGCTTTCCCACCCGACATTATCATTTCTCATAAGCTCTCCACAAGCAACGCTTTCAAGAGTTACATGATACTCCTTCAGGATGCCCTCATAAATCACAAAGGCTTGTGCTCACTGGTATTTTCTATGGGCCAGGCCCTATTCCACGTGCTTTACATGCATCTGCTCACTTCATCACCATAAACAGCTACAGGGTAAGTGCTAGTCTGATGTCCATTCTTGGGATGAAGAGACTAAGAAAGCAGAGCTGCCTCTGAAGAGCTCAGTTTAGCATCTCCTGAGCCCAGTTTCCTACCCACTGCATCCTGCTGCCACTCCTAACAGAACTACCCCCCTAGGAACAGAAACTTGGTTATACCATGCTATTTTCTATGTTCTAGAACTCAGAGACTACACATCTAATATTTAACTTCTCCCTGAAGCAAGAGAATAATGTATTACAGCATCTGTAATACCATAAAACTTTTTCATCACCAAAATCGTGCTTATACTTTTTTTGAAAAATCAACATTCTGTATATACTGTTTATAATTTTTTAACTTATGGTAGACAACTTTCATGAGAATATGTCTAGATCCACATGACACGTGTATTTCCTGTTAAGACAAAATGTATGAAAACAGAGTACATGAATCTCTAAGTATATGAGTTGGAGAATAAACTCCATGTAGTCAGTGGAGACCCTGGGCTCCGTTAACATGTGCTTTCAGATTCCCTTTCAGATGAACATTTGTTGAATGTTCATCTGTAATAAATAAAGGGGCATGTCTCCAACACATGCACTGACCTGGCCAGCCTGCTCAACACTATCTCATTTGTATTTGTCCCTGCCAACTTCAAAGAAAGTGGGGACAGGGATGTTCCAGCAAACCGTTTGGCACTGCAGAGTTCTGATCAGCGAGTAATAGTAAGCCTCCTTGCCATCAATTTGCTGATAAGGATTCAAGGATCCATTAGAGAAGATGTGACAAAGACGTAGAAGAAACAGAAACAACTTCACCACCTAAGGACTTCTTGATGGTTTGCAAACCTCACGGTTCAAGTGAATGAAGAGCACGTCCAGTGATTTTTATTATCTGTGTTTTTGTTTTATTGT
Source organism: Sus scrofa (assembly GCF_054392235.1). NCBI lineage: Eukaryota > Metazoa > Chordata > Mammalia > Artiodactyla > Suidae > Sus > Sus scrofa. Next base: position 75,264,101 of record NC_139393.1, read on the forward strand.
GTTTTGTTCTTCGATAAATGAGTTACTAAATACCTAACCTAAGACTTAGATCACTACATTCTTTTACACACTGGAGTTCAACAGAGCTGCTGAAAGCAAAATGTCCTAAAAAAGGAAATGAATCCTACTTGTATCAAAATGCACAGCTGTTTTCAAAAACTATGCAAAGATGATGCAGATTTACTAACAACCTGCTTTTTCTAAACTAAAGCAGACAAGGTGACAGCCCCAAAGTGATGCTGTCTTACAGGAGTACCATTCAATCTCTCAGGTGGCAATGGGAAACTAAAGACACAAAGGAATCTGCGTGTTAGGAAAATTAACCTGGCAGAGAGATATAGGCTAGAACGAATAGAAATGGCTGCAGGGGAGAGAAGGTAGCGGCAATGGAGAATCAAAAAAAGATTTAAAAATAAAACGTGTCTGATGCAGAGACCTCGGGAGTCTTTCAATCACCAAAAAAAAAAAAAAAAAAAAAAAAAAAAAAAATACATGTATTTATTGAGCTCCTGCTATGTGCCCCGTACTGTGGAAACCATGGTGAACCGACAGTCCAGCGAGGGAACTAGTTGTGAAACAAACAACTGCTAAGGGGTGCAAAGGAGAACAAGCTCGGTCCATTTCAGTTTGGGTGGCTATAGGCAAGGCCTCTGGGAGGCAAGGACCTGCAAGCACAGTTCCAAAGACCAAGAGGAGTGGCCTGGCCGACGAGGCGGTGATTATTATCCCAGGCAGAGGCAACAGCTCCTGCCAAGGCCCTGGGGTATGAGAGAGCCGGGCATCTGGAAGATGGAAAAGCTGGGCTGGTGAGCCGTCAAAGGGTGGTGCCTAATAAGGAAAGTGCCTTGCAGTCCAAGGGAAGAAGCCTCTGTTCCAAGGGCAGTGGGGGGCACTGGTGTGTTAAGGATGCAGAATCGAAGTCTTAAGGTTGGAGTAAGAAAGGAAGCAGAGACGAGATGGGAGCCGCTCCTGCTACAGAGACCATGTCAGGGGCGGGAGGAGGGAAGGAGCTGGCAGGAGCAGCAGCCTGAGCCCTGCTCACCACAGATTTGGGCTCTCCTTCCAGGCATCCAGACAGGACTGTACCTCCCTGCCCTTCGGAGTTAAGTGGGGCCACGTAACTGGCTTTGGCCAACACAACGTAAGCAGAGGGACTGGGTGGAAACCCAAGAGCCTGTGAGGGAGTTCCCACACTTTTTCCTGGCCCAAGAACCCACCACATCCAAGACAGTGGCTGTCCCGACAACCCGGGTCCCAGGATGTGGGCAACACGGTCCCCAGCCACCCTCACTGGAAAGGCGCCATGAGAGAGAAGTAAACGTTCTGTTTCAAACCACTGAGATGCGGGAGCTGTTAGCCCACACTGACTGATGCAGAAAGAGAACATGATGGATGCAGTGAGGCTAGAACGAGGAAGGCAGAAGGAGATGAACTGAAGAAACAAAGAAGGAAGTAGAGATTTCAGAGCTGGTGACCATGAAATGATGCCTCTTACCAAAGAAAACAAGGAGGCAAAAAGGAAGGCTGGCTTGGGATGAGAAGGGACAATTTATGTTTCATAGACACTCAGCTTAAGGGACTGGGAGGACAGCCAAGCATACGTGTCAGGCAAGTTTGTGGAAAAGCAGGTCTGAGCGGGGTGGAAAAATCAAAACTGAGATAAAGATTGGGAGCTTGCAGTGAAGGCGTGAGCTCCCTGAAGAGGGAAGGGCAGCGATGAGGTGTCAGGCGCCCAAGTGGAGACGGGACTCTGAAGGCACGGCCCTGGGTGGTGGGGATGCAGCAAGGGGACAGAGTGAAGGGGGCAGAGTGAAGACGACGGCGGAGGAGGAGGAGAACCAGAGAAAGAGCGAGAGGGGTGCCGAGTGGCCCCCAGTGCTCAGACGACAAGTCCAAGGGGTGAGGGCTGAGAGGCCAAGCCACACCAAGGGCAGAGGCCAGACTGCCAGAGCACAACCCAAGGGCACACAGCGGTTGGCATTAAAGGGTACCAGAACCCAGGCCGCTGAACTCAGTCACAAGCCTCAGTGCCTTCCAGCACTCTGAGGGGACAATTCCCTCTACCCCAATTCTTCGAAAACTAAACGTAACGACGTCCGTAATTCATGCTGACGTCTCTTCAGACCTTCAGACAGTGTGCAGCTGCCCTAACCATCAGCACTGAGACTACAGGTGCTGCCTTTCTGCACATTTCAGTTTATTCCCTGGGGGGAATTCCTGCAACCGGAAGTACTGAGCCAAAGGAGGCTGAAGTGCTTGATACATACAGCCTCGCTGCAAAAAGTCACACCGTTCACCACGCCACAAAACCCAAGAGAGATCATTCTCATAAAATGCCACCCACGTGGGGCCCTTGGAGTTGTGGAGTGGGGTAACCCTGAAAACAAGTCCCTTGTTCACCCCATCCTTGCAAAATCGTTCCTATCTCTGCGAATTTGTAAATTTATCAGGCAAAAAGGGCAGCCTGCTCTAATTAATGTTTCTTTAATTATCAGCAAGGCTGTACATTTTTTATCCTGTTCTTTAGTGGCTAATTGTATTCCTTTCTTTGAGGAATTGTCTATTAATGTCCTTTCCCATTTTTCTCCTGGAGTATTTTTCTTTTTTTAATGGATTCTTAAGAACTCTCAATATATTTTTTATTAGCGTTCCCATCATGGCACAGCGGAAACGAATTTGACTAGGAACCACGAGGTTACAGGTTCGATCCCTGGCCTCGCTCAATGGGTTAGCGATCTGGCGTTGCCATGAGCTGCGGTATAGGCTGCAGATGCGGCTCGGATCTGGCATTGCTATGGCTGTGGTGTAGGCCAGCAGCTACAGCTCTGACTAGACCCCTACCCTGGGAACCTCCATACGCCGCTGGTGCGGTCCTAAAAAGACAAAAGACAAAAAATATATTTATTTATTTATTTTGGCCATGCCCATGACATGTGCAAGTTCCTGGGCCGGGGATTGGACCCCGGACACTCAGTGACAAACACCAGATCCTTAACCTGCTGCACCACCAGGGAACTCCTCTCAATGCATTTTTACAATTTAACACTATGACTGAGATATAGATATATAGAGGGGACAAATACTGTTTCTAAGCTTATTATTTGACTTTTAAATTTATGGTAGTCGTGACATACAAGGGGTCTGAGAACTTGTAAAGAGAGGCAGTAGACAGGGTGGTCAGGAATACGGGGTCTGAAGCCACAGTGCTCAGGTTCCAGACACAGATTCCCCACTTCTATAAGCCTTGTGACCTTGAGGTGACTGAACCTCCCCCGAGTAAAGTCCTAACATATATCCTAGGACACAGTAAGTGCTTAATAAATGCAGGCACCAGACATAATTAAGACAATCAATCTTTTCTTTTATTAACATGAGTTTGCCTTGTTAAGCACTTACTATTAAGTACCTTAACATATCTTATTTGGTCTTTATTTTTAAAACTCCTAGGATAATAATTCCTGGAGTTCCCTTGGACCTGGCCTTGTCACTGCAGCAGCTCAGGTCACTACTGCGGCACAGGTTCAATCCCTGGCCCAGGAACTTCCACATGCCATGGGTGCAGCAAATAATAATAATACTTACAATACTTAATAATCCCAATTCTCAGATGAGCAAACCAAAGCTTAGATGAAGAGACTTGATCAAAGTCCTCACTCATCTCATCAATGGAAAGGCCGCAGCTCACCTCCTAAGCCCAAACCGGTTTTTCCCTTTACTTTAAGAGATCCTTTAAAAAACCCCTCTCCACCCTTACATGATTATTCACCCAAGCTGCACACTGTTTCTTTGATTTACTTTACATGTGACTCTTACATTTAGTTAAAACTTATTTCAGTGTGTGATATAAGGGGGGGCCCCAATCCTTTTTGTAGTGTCATTTACCCCATGTGGCTACTGCCTGCATGACACCCTAAATGCTGACACTCACAGAGGCCTATTCGCTCGGTTCTAGACTACTCTTCACGTCCTCAGGCAGCTGACACCAAACTGCCGTATTATTTACCCGCTAAGATTACACTCAGGGGAAGAGCTCTCTAAGAAGCACATGCTTATGGGCTGGTTTGAACCTCTTTCCTAAAATAGGCTTCAAAAAGACAAGAGCAACATCTACGTTTTGGTGCGAGTCATGGAGTTGTTCCCCCAATCAGCAACTGTATTTCTCTCCCTTCCTCCTAAGAGGCAGCCCTCTCTGCCCAGGCTGCTCTGCTCCTTCTTGGCCTACCCGGGGCTTCTACGCACTTGTTCCATCTCTCTCATTCTTTTCCGGGGGAAAAAAGTCGCCCTTATCGCTGCACCTTCGGGTCCAGTTCAGTTCTTCACCAACCCTTCCCCTAGTACATCCGATCTCTGTTAGGTCACCCTCCTCCTCTGCCCTCCGGACGAGACGTCTGGACTTTTTACGCGCTCCTTCATACGGTCCTCTGGCTGCAGAGGACCGACCTGTCCACCTATTTGGTTCCTAAACCCTTCAGGGCAAGGGCCTGCCCGAACACAGCAGCGGAGCCTCAGCACCCAGCGAACCGGCCCAGCACAGAGCAGGCCCTCCACGAACGTGGATGAAGATTTCACAACTGCTGCCCTCCCTTCGCAAGCCATCGCTAAGGTCCTCTTGCCTCCCAATACCCAAACGAACCAGAAACCAAAGAAATGGAACCTGCTGCTGATTATCTCTTTGGAGCGGGGCCTCCGCCCTGCTTCCTGCATTCTGGGGTGTTTCTGCAGTTAGGACTCCAGCAGACGGTGGAGACAGACAAGGGAGGTGAAGCTCAGGCCAGTTCGGTTACCGAGGTACGATCCTATCTGATCCTATCTGATTTAAAACTACAGCCAAAATGAGGTTTTACGTTACCTGAGGATTTCAAAGAACACCTCCTCTCGGGTCTCAGGTGACCTCAGAGCCCACTGGAATCTCGGGCTGACTGAACTGGGAGGGTGAGGGGGGCCCAAGCGCGCCCCCCCCCCCCCCGGGAGGCTGTCAGCCCCCACCTCTGTCCATCACCCTCCAGTCACACAAAGGAAAATTCAGTGACGGCCTGACTTGGTTTCATTTCATTCCATACTGCAGGCTCCCCCATGGCTGTGAACTGGGGTCGCCAGCAGGGGCTTGACGACTGAGATAAGATCAGCAAGGAAGCCGGCAGCCAGGGGACCGGGCATCAACAGCCAGGCACAGTGGGGCCAAGCTTGACCCAGGTCTTCCAGAGGAAGGCTGTCTTTAGGCCTTGCTGGTAAACGCCAGTAGAGCCTGACATCTGAAAGGCCCAACCAAAACTCAGCCCTGCTCAGGCAATTATTTCTAGGTGGGTTTTCGTTTTTTTGTTTTTGTTTTTTTGGTTTTTGGTTTGTCTTCTGAACTTGCTTATCCTTTGAACAGGCTGCCTTTCTGACTATTCTCAATCTAATTCTGAAAGCTAATTCTGGAATTGTGAGGACTCTTCCTTCATTGCCCAAAATCATCAGCTACCCTTCCTACAGTTAGAAATACTACTAGCTGTAACTCTCCTCCTCATATCAAAGCAGCTTAGAATTGAAGCCTGTTGGTAGGAAAAGGGACTCCAGGGCAGTTGAGAGCGCCTATTTAACAAAACAGGACCCCTGAGGTTCAGAGAAGCCAAACAACAGCCCAGGGTGATCTGTAGCTAGTAGAATACAGGCCGGGCACTGCCTAAAAGCTTTCCTTCTAGTGCTCATTTAATCCTCCCAACAACCCTGTAAGGTAAGTACGATTACTGTCTGTACTCTACAGATGAGGAAACCCAGGCACACCAAGGCTAAGTCACACGCCCAAGACTGCACAGCTGGTAAAGGGTAGAGGTGGAATTACAACGCAGCTGCTCTGACTTCAGAGCCCGTGCTCTGCACGACTAAGCCTCTAAGGTTAAAATGCAAGGCTCCTGACCCCAGGGAGGGTTCACTCCATCATTCAAAATTCTAAGGCTCGTGAAAGAGTGAACCACATTTTAAAAAGCCGACAAAACTTGCTAGGATCCTGATGAGAACAAACTACCAATCAAAGCAGCCTCTGAAGCAATCTGGGAAATCTGAATAGTTTATCAACAGATTGTTGCTATCTTTAACATAATGGCACTCGAGTTATATAAGAAAACATCCCAATTTTTAACAAAAATTACACAAGGGAGGTTGGGGAGACAGTTAAAGGAAGTTCAGCAACATCTCGAAAAATTACTGAATCTGCGTGATGGATTATGAGGGTGCATTGTGGCAGTCTCTCCACTTTTCTGTATGTTTATTTTCAAGGTTTTCAAACAAATTAATACAATATCATTTTTAAAGGCCCACAAACCTAAGCTTATGAGAAAGGAGGCTACCAAACAATAAAAAATTTAGGACATCTCACTTTTACATTTTAAAGTTCATTTTTAAGTGGCAGCCTTTATTACCCACTGAACTATTTAATTCTGTTGTTTCTGATCTCAGTTACAGCCATTCCTCAATACGAGACCCATGAGAAAAGCTAGTTAAATCCATACCCTGTTTGTTTCTTGGTCCATCTATAGGACTGCTTTATTAGCCAGGTAGATAAGAATATTTCTTGTGCCTTTCCTAGGGGGTAGGCACTGTACTAGCACTGACCCAGGTTGTCACAGACTTCCATCCGAGCATGGGTCAGCGGACCACAGTCCCCAAAACCCTGGCTCTGCTCTGCCTCCTGCAAGCATTAGGGGTGCCTTCTTAGCTCTCCTAGAACAAGGCCAAGACAGGTGCACCTGCTGTGGCTTCCTGGCAGACACTGTGGAGCAGCAAGAAGCAGCAGGCAGTGGCAGAGGACCTGGCAGGAAGTGAGGGGGGGGGGTGAGCTTGACAGGTAATTTTTAGCATCTGTAAGCTATTCCATATTCCTCCATCTGCAATAGAGAACCACTGCGATACATTTCCCATTCAGCCGGGGAGCACCCGAGGAGGCCCACCTACTCACCTGCATTTTGTGTTTGTTTTATCACGAGTGTCATCAGACTAGTGACCACAGACAGACAACAACACAAAGGATTGAGACACCAGCGAAACTTCTGGCTATTCACGCTTAAAGGTGTCCGGGGAAAACAGCTGTACTATTAAAGTGTCATGAGGTAAAACAGAGCAGTGTGTCACACACGAGAATGGACACTACCAGGCCATCAGTGGGCCGGCGTCCAACAGAAGGCTGCTGAATTCAAGGACTGTTGCACATCATTAATGAGCAGGGTTGTGCTCACCCTAATTGTCTATTAAACCAGCACCTCCTCTCCAGGCCGAGTCTGTCCACATCATGTCACGGCCATACGTCTTATTTATTCCTTTTGCCTCATATCTCTAATGAGGACAGTGCCCCCAGTGAAAAGAACTAAGTTTCCTTTCGGAACAAAAAAGATGCCACAGATGTTTGTGGGCTTTGTCCTAAATATACTCACACTTGCAAAAGTCAGGAAGATGCAGAACATGCTACTTAAGCCAAGGCAGCTGTGGTTAGCTCAGGTTACGGAAGGGATCCCAGGTTTTGGTCTAGTCTCAATTCGTGCTCTACTTCTTACCATCAAATGACAAACTTCAGTAAAAGCAGAAAAATTAAAAGCCCTTAATACTGAACAAACTGGAGTTTGAGGAATCTAGAGTGAGTGTGCGGAGCTATTGAGAGAAAAATTAAATAGCCCACTGGCTACAGAAATCAGTGAAGCTTCCTCTCCAATCTCCACAAACGTAAGTCATGTCATTCCGTGTCTGCCCAAGAAGAGCATCTATCCACCACCAAAGAGACGAGCTAGGCCCTGTCCTACAGGACCTAGCTCTGCACACGGTCAATACCCCCACAAAGCCCAGAGGTTCACCTCTAAGGCCCAGCTTCCTGCATGGTTCCGACAAGCACAAGTCACCCACCCACAAACAAGCCCCTTTCAAGAAAACAAATGCCAGAGCCAAAGCAAGGAGCTGCTAAAAGTTTCCAGCTGCCCAGGAGAGCACGCTGCTGCTCCAACATCTCCTCTCTCCGCACCATCCCAGGGATCCGGGTGCACTGCTTTTCCAAATATAGCAGGACCAGTCCCAGCAGTGGAAAAGTTGATTTAAAACTTTATCTTCCTCACACCCAGAGGCCTATTCTCAAAAGACGTTCTGTTCTGACCGGATTAATCTCAGGGCTACTTGCCCCAAATCCCCAAACTTCGTAGTAATATGCACCAGTGCTCTAGTCCCCAAAGGCTATCAAGCCCCTTCACCAACCTTTCATCGGAGGTGACCAAATCTCAGGATGCCGGCTGGGGGAGGAAGCGGAAAGGATGCGGAATCCCTTCCCTTGTGGAGCTTAGCCCACCCAAGGGTCCGCAGGGCCATCTCCCACCCTGGGTGACGGACTGGAAGAGGAAGCCCCCCGTCCCCCACATCCACTCTCCTGAGCCCCTCCGGGCCACAGATGCCAAGTCCCTCCAGAATAAGGGAGAAGGGGGCCGTGGGAGGGGAGGGGGAAAGGAGAGAATCATCTCTCAGTTGTCAGAGGTAGTAAACTTGGGGGTTGCGGGGAGACGAGGCAGATGGCGATCTCCCAGGAAATTTCCCTGGAGGGAAGGGGCAGCAGCGGGGAGAGGATCCCTGGGCGCAAGGTAGGGGTCTGGAAGTTGCTGGCCCTCCAGGACCTTCCCTTCTGCCCTGTCCAACACCCCCTCCTTCCCCATCACCTCTTAATCCTGCAGACCCAGCCGGGTCGGCAGCTCTGCCTCGGCCGGACCGACTTAAAGGCGCGTGAAGGAGGCGACCGCCCGCCCGCCCGCCCGCCTCCCTCCGTGGTCCCGCACTCACCAGGAGCACCGAGCCGCGCACCACCTCCGACACGCTCTGCCGCAGCTCGGCCGCCGTGCCCGGCTTACTCAGCGCCCGGGTGAACTTCCGAGTCTCCGCCGAGGCGGGGGGCAGCGGCGGCTGCGACATCTTCGCCACCACCGCCGCCGCGCCTGCTGCTCCCGCAGTCCCGCCGGGCCGCGCCGCCGCCAGGTGCGCCCTCGGCGCTCGGCCCGGCCCGGCCCGCCCGCGGCTCCCGGCGCCGCCGCCCGCCTGCTCCCCCCGCCGCTCGCCGCGCGTCCGGGCGGCGCAGCCCGGGCCGCGCCCTCTGCTCGGTGTCACGCCCCGAGCCGCCCCCCTCGGCGTCCGCGGTCCCCCGCGCTCCGAGCAGCGCCCGGGCTCGCTAGGGGCGACCGTGCGTGTGGCGGCGGCGGCGGCCGCGGTTCCCCCATGCCACCAGCCTCCCTCGGCAGCCGCTCGCCGGGCCGCCTCCTCGGGGCGGGGTGTCCGGCGCGGCGCGGGGCGGGGCGGGCGGAGGAGGGGCCGGCGCGGCGGGACGGCGGGCCCGGCAGGTCCCTTGGCTAGTGGGGCCCGGCGCGGGAAGAAGGCGGCCGCTCGCGGGCACCGTGGATCCCTGGGCAGGGGCAGGTGGGCACCCTGGGGTGGGCTTCCTCCGCCGTGCGACTGCTCCCCAGGCCGCACGTCCGAAAGCCTGAGACGAGGGCCGCGCATGCGGCCGGGGAGGCGCGCAACCTGGGGCTGTTGCGGGGCCAAGTCCTGGGAACTGGCGCCTGTGCAGCTGGACCCCGGGTCCCCTGCCCGCGGAATCCCAGCAGCCTGGGCACGCCGCGGTCACTGGCGGGGCCCGGGCTCGGCGGCACCCCAGCTCCCTGGGGCCTGAGGGGACGGAGGTTCCAGGAAGGTGGCCTTTATGCGGCACCCAGAGAGCACAGAGCGGTTCGGAAGCCGCGGCCGTGCGGAACGGGGCGCCGCTGCCTGGGACCCGGCGTGGAGCGCCGCGCACTCGTGGTGGCGCTTCTTCGCCAGAAAACACCATTCTGCCCCCAGAGGCGTCGCGCAAACGGTCGGAAGCCTCTGCGAGCGGAGATGAGTCACGCAGACAGACCCCAGCCCGCAGGGACAAGCTGCTGCGTCACCATCGAAACTTCTGAGCCTCGCCCAGCTCCTCTAGAAACTGAGGACAGTAACCTGCAAGGGGCCGAGGTGACAAGACGTGCGCATCTGCCGCGGCCGGGCCGGGCCGGACCGCTGGGCTCGGAGCCGGGGAAACCCAGCCGCGCCGGCCTGCGAGGCCTACGTGACCCAGGAGAGGGCGGCTGCTAGCTACAGCCACGACTCCGAGGAACTTGTTCCTCACACCGCCTTTCCGGCTTCCCTGTCTCTAATGGGTCCCCTCCTCCCTTGCTGCTTTCCTCCTCTTTTCCGAGGAAACACGGAGCAGCCTAACTGACCCCGCCGCGGGGAAGGCGCGCAGGGAGGGGGGAATTTGCGTTAGGCCCGGAGCGCATGCTCAGTGCACTGGGTTTGGGCGGGTTCCTGGGGCGGGGAGTCTGGCTTAAGTATGGCTCTGCTGATTGGCGAGTATGCGCAGGCTCCGCCCATCGCCTGCTGATAGACAGCTCCTCACCTGCCCGGTCGGCTTAACGCAGCGCGCTCGGTGGCAGTGTGTCCCTCGCTTTTAGGGGAGTTCCTGGCGCCTTTGCTCCCCAAGTGTGGGGAGGCCTCAGCAGCTGTGGGCGCCGAAAGAGGCCCACCCTACCAGAAAGGCAAACATGGGCCTAAAGCGGAATCTTAAAGAGAGAAAACTACTAGCCTAGTGTAGAAAGCAAAACACCACCATTCAGGACTTAATGGGCAGGTATGGCCCATAATAGGCCTGGAGTTGAAGCATGCAGTCAGCACTCAATAAGTGCTTGCTGGATTGGATTGTTTTCCCAGTGCCTTGGGACGCAGGATGTAGCACTAAGTGAGCCTGACTGGAAGATAAACAAAACAAGCAATGTGTGATAATAAAAACAATTACACACTAACCCATTTCCTCTACTGCAAAATGAGGGAGGGGCCTAGACAGTTCCCAGGCTGCTTCTGTTCCCAGAGGAGGGCCGGATGACCCCAACAGGCTGAGGTGGGGGTTTTCAACAGGGAGCTTGTGCTGTTTGGTATGACTGGGCACATCCTGCATTTATGCCTCTGAGCTACTTGAGGTATGTCAGCTCGATTCTTCCCCCAGGTGTTAAGTGGTAGTCTGAGATTCCTAAATTAAGTTTGCCCTTTGAGTTTCTGACTCCTAAAGAATTCCAGATAGCACAGATCTTTATCCTCTGTATGCTACCTTGGCTTTCTAAACCACAGCTACTTCTGTAGAATGCAAATAGATTATCAATTTTTTTTTTTTTTTTGGTCTTTTTAGGGCCACCTGGGGCATATGGAGGTTCCCAGGCTGGGGTGAAATTGGAGCTGCAGCTGCTGGCTTACACCACAGCAACGCCAGATCCAAGCCACATCTGCAACCTACACCACAGTTCATGGCAATGCCAGATCCTTAACCCACTGAGCGAGGCCAGGGATTGAACCCACATCCTCTTGGATCCTAATTGGGCTCATTACTATTGACCCACGATGGGAACTCCTAGATTATTAATTTTTGAATTAAAAACAACAGAAGCATACAATGCTGTGGGGATTTCTTTTTTCTTCCTTTCTTTTTTTGCTTTAAGAAATATATGAACACAGAAAAAAGCACACCTATCTGGAAAGTGAACAGTTCCTCAAAACTCCTAATTCCACCTCCTAATTTCAGCCAGAGAAAAGAGCACATACATCTGTAAAGTGAAGCATTCACCCATTTCTGAGTCCTAAATCCTGTGCTTGCTTACTCACTCATTATGTTCTAGAATTGGCAGATTTTCATTTAGGAAGCAGGAGGAGATGTGTAAGGTGCTGACAGTAGTTACTGACAATGTCTAAACAAGTACAAGTTCTGACAGAGAAGGAGGCTCGGAGATGGGAACTAAGCCCAGGAAGACTGATTTTCCCAGCAACCCAGAGCGGAGCCTCTTTCTCCCTGGTGAAGTTGAACAGATGGGACATTTCTTATTTACATTTGAGCAGAAACTCGGTCCTTGATGTTTAGGGTTGAACTGTGTCCTCCAAAAAGATACACTGAACTCCTAACCCCAGTACCTGCACATGTGACCTTATTTGCAAATAAGGTCTTTGCAGATATCATCAAATTAGAGTGGGGTCATACTGCACCAATATGATGGCTGTCCTGAAGAGAAGAGACACAGACACATGTTGCCTGTGGTGACAAAGGCAGAGATTGAAATGATGCACCTGTAAGACGAGGAACACCAAGGATTGCTGGCAACCCCTGGAAGCTGAATGAAACAAGAGAATTCTTCCTTGGAGCCTTTGCAGAAAGCAAGGCTCTGCTGATGCCTTAATTTTGGATTTCTAGACTCATAAATGTTCTTGTTCTAAGCCACCCCGTGTGTGGTACTTCATTGTGGTACAACAGTTCCTAGAAACTATTATGCTTACCAAGCCTGGTTTTTTAATCCCCACCAGAATGGGCCTAGAATTGTTTGAGTTCTTACTGCATCAGCTCCTGGAAAGAGGCTGTCACACCTTTTTTGAAGGAGGAGGAGCATGAGCTCCAGGTGCCAGGACTCGGAAGGGATGGCCTTTAAGGCGTGGTGGAAGACACACCCATCTATTTTAGCTTGAGGGGGTAACCCTGTCTTTGTTTTATCAAAACTGTAGGAAGAAAGCTTTCTTTTCTGTTGTGGGTGATAACTAGTAGGTAGTGGAGATAATTGCAGCCAGTTTTGAATATTTGCATGTAAATGGCTGTACAACAGCCAAATGTTTATAATTCAAGCATTATCCATGTTTTAATGATAACCTCTTTCTGTATCATTTCCTTGTTAAGTTTGCTTTAGGATTTGTCTCTGTCTTAATGACACATAATTAGTTTAAAATCTCTTCCAGGTGTATCCTGAATGAACACATCTGTTCTGAGCATAAATAAAAAGTAACCTGTAAAAAGCAGTCAGTCCTGTGGTTTGTAACATCCGCAGAGAGATTTCATTCTTTTATTTTTGTATTGATTGAATTTTTTTTTTTTTTAAATAAGCAATGTTAGAGTTCCCTGGTGGCCTAGCGTTAAGGATTTGGTGTTGTCACTTCTCAGGCTTGGGTTCCGTCCCTGGCCCGGGAACTTCCATGTGCCGTGGCCACAGCCTAATATAATAAAATAAAATAAAATAAGCATCTTTTAGTTGTGTACTTCATTTTTTCCTTTGAAAGCTGAACCCTTTATTTTACCAAAAAAAAAAAAATGTTGTATACAAGGCATTACTAGGGGTCAACATTTATAATAATAAAATTCTGAAATTTCTTACAATCTAATGTTGAAAAAACTTTGGGTTTTTTTACTTGGGTCAAATATACACAAAGTGAAGTTTACTTTTGTGTTTGTTTTTTAGGGCTGCACCTGCAGGCATATGGAGGTTCCCAGTCCAGGGGTCTAATCAGGTCTACAGCTGCCAGAATACACCACAGCCACAGCAACACTGGATCCTTAACCCACTGAGTGAGGCCAGGGATCCAACCTGAAATCTCATGGTTCCTAGTCAGATTCATTTTCACTGCGCCACGACGAGACCTCCTTAACTGTTTTTGAGTGTATAGTTGAGTGGTATTAAGTATATTCACACGGTTGCGTAGCCATCACCACCATTCATCTCCAGGATTTTCTCATCATCCCAAACTGAAACTCTACCTCCTCATTCCTTCTACCCTCAGTACCTGGCAACCACCATTCTACCCTCCGTCTCTATGAATCTGACTATTCTAAGTACCTCATGTAAGTGGAATCATACAATATCTGTCCTTTTGTGTCTAGTTTATTTCACTTAGCATATGTCAGATTTTTCTTCTTTTTTAAGGCTGAACAATATTCCGTTGTGCATGTATATCACATTCTTTATCAGTTCTTCCACCAGGGGACACTTTGGTTGTTCCCACCTTTTGGCTATTGTAAAATAAGAAGAAGAAAATAACCGTAAATAATTATAAAATAACAATAAAATAATAATCCTGATCTGAATATGGGTATGCAAATATCTGTTCCCTCTCTGCTCCCAATTGTTTCAGGTATAGACCTAGAATTATGCTTAATTTTTTGAAGAACTATCATCCTGTATTTCATTGTCTAAATGCTTCTTATAATGCTTGTTTCCTAAAAATGTTGGCTGATTAATTTTAGAAAACAAGCATTTTAAAATTCCACTAAGTAACAAATAGAAGACACAGCCCTTCTGGGGAAAGATATGTAATTAACCTAAAATCTAATAAGTTCACAAATCCCACTTAATGTTACAGTTAATGGAGCAGGAGGACTATAACCCTCTTTCACTTTAACCTTATTCAGGAGAGGGTCCTAGCAGAGATTAAATATGAGCTCTTTAAGAGATCACTGAGACCAGGGCTTCTCAAACATTATGCATGCAAATCACCTGGGGAATCTTGTTAAAATGCAGATTCTGATTGAGAAGTTCAGATATGACGCCCCAAACCAGCAGTTCTAACCAGCTGCCCACTGATGTCAAACTCCTGATTCAAGCAGATGTTACGATGCACAGACCATATTTTGTGAGCAGCAAGCATTTAGATTTCCGTTTCCAGTGGTCTGGCAAACTGCAGGCCCTTAAAAATTCTCCAGCTGACTTTTAAATTGTAAGTGGAAAGCAGACCAAACACCCAATAGGAAAATGGACAAAACCCGTGATCAAAAAAACCACAGAAAAGATATAAAGTAATCAATAAACATAGGAAAAGGTGCTTGACCCCATGTGTAGTAAAATAAGTATCAGTTAAAACTACATTGATAGGAGCTCCCTTTGGGGCTCAGCGGACACGAAGCTGCTAGCAGCCATTAGAAGGACGAAGATTCAATCCCTGGCATCGCTCACTGGGTTAAGGATCTGGTGTTGCCAGGAGCTGTGGTGTAGGTCACAGACATAGCTCAGATCCCTCATTGCTGTGGCTGTGGCATAGGCTCGCAGCTACAGCTCCAATTAGACCTCTAGCCTAGGAACCTCCATATGCCACGGGTGTGGCCCTAAAAATGACAATAAAAAAAAAAAAATAACAAACACCAAAAACTACACTGATGTATTGGAGTTCCCCTGGTGGTGTAACAGGATTGGTAGTGTCTCTGTATCACCAGGATGCAGGTTCAATCCCTGGCCCAGTGCAGTGGGTTAAAGGGTCCATCATTGCCACAGCTATGGCTTAGATCTGAACCCTGGCTTGGAAACTCCGTATGCTGCTGAACGCCCCCCCCCCAAAAAAAAACCGCTACACTGATATACAATTTGTCATCAATCAGGCTGGGAAAAATTATAAAGCATACACTATTGGAAAGGCTGTAAAGAAACAGGCACTCACATGTGGCTGATAGAAGTACAAAATGCTAATAGCTATTATGGACAGGAAACTGGCAGTGTCTAACAAAACAATATATGCATTTACCTTTGGCACCAGCAGTGCCACTACTAGGAATTTACTCTGAAAATATACCTCAAACTACCAGAAAACACTATGTACAAGGGTATTCATTGCAGCATGTTCATTGCAGCAGTAGAACGTTGGAAAATGTCAATATTGGAGACTGAGAAAATATGACACATACTCACAAGGAGATATTAGTCAACTTTAAAAATGATGAGAGGAGTTCCTCCTGTGGCTCAGAAGAAACAAATCTGACTAGTATTCATGAAGTCACAGGTTCAACCCATGGCCTCACTCAGCGGGTTAAGGATCTGGCATTGCTGTGAGCTGTGGTGTAGGTCACAGACGCGGCTCAGATCTGGTGTGGCTGTGGCTGTGGCATAGCCAGTGTCTACAGCTCCAATTTGACCCCTAGCCCAGGAACCTCCAGCATGTGCTACAGGTGTGGCCCTAAAAAGACAAAAAAATAAAAATGATGAGAAAGATAAAGATCAACAAATGTGAAATGATTTTCAGAATATATTGTTTTTAAAAAAGCAAAAAGGGTCACTTAAGTATGCTGGCTTTGTGTGAGAAATAAGAGCAATAAGAAAATGTACTAGTATCTGCTTGTGCTTGTTTGTTCAAAAGCAAACACAGGAAGGATAAAACAGAGATTTGTAAGTTTGGTTACCTTTAAGGGATCAGTGAGACTAGGTAAGAAGGAGAAAAGAAATGAAGTGTCCCTTACATGTAAGGGACACTTCTCTGAATATACTTTTTGTACAGGTCTATTAAAAAAAAATTTTTTTTCTTTTTAGGGCCGCACCCGTGGCATATGGAGGTTCCCAGGCTAGGGGTGAAATTGGAGCTACAGCTGCTGGCCTACACCACAGCTCACGGCAACGCCAGATCCTTAACCCACTGAGCGAGGCTTGAACCCGCAACGTCATGGTTCCTAGTCAAGTTTGTTTCTGCTGCGCCAAAACAGGAACTCCAGAATTTTTTTTATTAAAGTATAGTTGATTTACAATGTTGTGTCAATTCCCGCTGTATAGCAAAGTGACCCAGTCATGTGTGTGTGTGTGTTTGTGTGTGTGTGTATTCCTTTTCTCATGTTATCTTCCATCATCTTCTATCACAAGAGATTGGAATGTATGTAGTTCTTGGTGCTATACAGTAGGAAGTTCTGACTTTTTTAATATTCATGTTTTACATGCTTTTTAAATATCAACAAAAAGAAAAGAAAATCAACAAGAATGGAGAAAAACCCCAAAATAGAATACAAACAGAAACAAATGGACAGAACTCTATGTTAAATGAATAATAGAACCACACTGAAGAGCGGAAGATAAAATGAACTAACCCCAGCACCCTTTGAATACAGTATTTGAACGATATACCAGTAGGTTAAAGACAAAAAGAACTCTAAAAAAATACTGAATTCTTGGAGTTCCCAGCTGGCACAGCAGGTTAAGGATCTGGCATTGTCACTGCAGTGACTTGAGTTGCTGCTGTGGTGAGGGTACGATCCCTGGCCCAGGAAAGTCCATATGCTGTGGGCACAACCAAAAAAAACCCTGAACTCTTGTAAGTAGATTTTTTTTTTTTTTTTGCAGACATATCAATTAACAATTCTGAGGTGACTTGTTATGTATTTCAAGACTGAACAAATCAGAAATATATACTTGACAATGGGAACCAGGTTTTTGACTGTCAGAGAAAGGAATTACAAATATGGAAAGAACAAAGTCTAGAATTAATTCTGTGGTATTGAGTTGCATTTGGAAATATAGTATGAACTCATGGGCTTAAATACAGACAGATTAGATAGATGATTGATAGGTAGATAAAATAAGAGTAGCTAGATGCACACACAACAGTGAGGTCCACTTGTTCCTACTGGCTCTAGATAATCTTTGCTTGAGTGTATTGTCTTTGCTCCTTTGTCAAAGATCAGCTGTCTGTATATATATATGGGAGTGTATTTTTGGACTCTGTTTGTCTATTCTTTTGTCAATACCATACTTTCCTGTTACTAGAGTCTAGTATCCAGAATATATTCTTTAAAAAAAAAAACTTATACCTTAACAATGAAAAGATGAATAACCCAATTAAAAAATGGACAAATGATCTCAGTAGACACGTCTCCAAAGAAATACCAATGGTCAGTAAGCACATGAAAAGAAGTACAACATCATGAGTCATTAGGAAATTGCTGATCAAAACCATATGGAGCTACCACTTCACACCCACTAGGATGACTATAGTTAAAAATACAGAAATAAATGTTAGCAAGGATATGGAGAAGATGGGGTCCTCATACATTCCTGATGCAATTGTAAAATGGAGCATCCTCTTTAAAAACGGGCTTGACAGGAAGATAATATAGAATTACCACATGACCCAGGAATTCCATTCCTAGGGATACACCCAAAAAGAACTGAAAATATACAGCCACACACAAAGTTGTACATAAATGCTTACAGCAGCATTATTCACAATAGCCAACAAGTGGAAACAACCCGAATGTCCATCGATTAATGAATAGATAAGATATGGTCTATCCGCATGATGGAATATTATTCAGCCATAAAAGGGAGGTAGACTTGATTTATGCCAAACACGTATGAACCCTGAAAACATGCTCAGTGACATATTATGAAACAAGTAGAAGAAGAAGATTTGTGGTTACCAGAGTCTGGGGGAAGGGAACGTGGAGGAGTAACTGCTAATGGGCATGAGGCTTCTTAATGGGACAAAAAATATGTTCTGGAATGAGACAGTGGTGATAGTTGCACAACTTTGTGAATATACTAAAACCACTGAATGGTATCCTTTAAAGGGTGAAAGCTATGGTATGCAAATTATGTCTCTGTACCAGAAAAACGAATTTATTTTGAGCATGAAGAAAGTTACTCCTGGAGTTTCCTGGTGGCCTAGTGGTTAAAGATCTGGCCGTTGTTGCTGCTGTGGCTCGGGTCAATGCTGTGTTGCAGGTTGGATCCCTGGCCTGGTTTTTTTGTTTGTTTGTTTGTTTGTTTTTGGCTGCCCCACAGCGTATGGAGTTCCCTGGCCAGGGATCAAATCCAAGCTGCAGTCTTGACCTAAGAACTGTGGCAACTCCTTAACCCACTGTACCAAACTGGGGAACAAACCTGTGTCCCAAGGCTCCCAAGACACAGCCGATCCTGTTACACCAGAGCAGGACCCGCCTGGACTGGGAACTTCTGAATGCTGTGAGTAAAAAAAAAGAAGAAGAAGGAGAATAAGAAGAAAATTACTATAAATGAAAGATCTGAAGGGAAGAAAGAATGCTGAACAAATAAATTAATATATATGTGAGTGGAGTTCCCGTCGTGGCTCAGTGGTTAACGAATCCGACTAGGAACCGGAATTGCTGTGAGCTGTGGTGTAGGTCACAGATGCGGCTCGGATCTGGCGTTGTTGTGGTTCTGGCGTAGGCTGGCGGCTACAGCTCCAATTCGACCCCCTAGCCTGGAAACCTCCATATGCCGCGGGAGCAGCCCTAGAAAAGATAAAATATATATGTGTGTGTGTGTGTGTGTGTGTGTGTGTGTGTGAGCATAACTAAAAAAATATTGACTATACCAACAAAAATAGTGATGCCTAATTTGTGGAGCTTAAATCAATGCCAAATACTGAACAGTGGTATACAAAGCAGAGTGGTGTTTGACAGGGTAGTGGTAGTAGGTTCTTATACTATTCATGAGAGAGATATTGATTAATTTTAGAATTTGTTTAAATGTAAATATCTAGGATGCTCATTGTGTACAAATTAGACTGTATCTTCCAAACTACTAATGTAAAATAATGAAAATAGAAAAAAGATTTTGTAGAAAAGGAAGTAAACAAACGGAAGGAGCAAAAATCTAGGAAAAATGCCACAAATGGAAAAAATAAGCTGGTAAGGAGAAATCACAATATACTAGTAGCAATTATTATATATATATTTTTTTGTCTTTTTGTCTCTTTAGGGCTACACCCACGGCATATGGAGGTTCTTAGGCTAGGGGTCCAGTCGGAGCTGTAGCCGCCACCGCCACAGCAACACGGGATCCAGGCCATGTCTGCGACATACATGTCCGTAACCCACTGAGCAAGACCAGGGATGCAACCCACATCCTCATGGATATTAGTCGGGTTCATCAACTGCTGAGCCACGATGGGAACTGCCAATAACAATAATTATAAATGGACTTAGACTTCCAGTAAATAACCAAGATTGACAATATGAATAAAGAAACAGACACCATACATGTGCTGTTTATAAGAGATACACCTAAATCATAAAGAAAAGTGGAATATAGAAGGATAGAAAAAATTTATACGAGGCAAATATTAGCCAAAATAAAGCTTAGCATAGCTATATTATTATCAAAGCAAAGAGATTTAGGGCAAAAACATTACAGAGTTAAAGAGATTCACTAAAGGATAACAAAAGGAAAAGTTCAAAACTTCATTTCCCCAGGAGGATATAACAGTTCTAAATTTGCATGCATCTAACAGTATCTGCCTCAAGATACATAAAGAGATGAGCTGCTTATCTCTTCGGAACAGGACCTATTCCCCAAGATGTACAAATGGTCCATGAGCACATGAAAAGATGCTCAACAGCATTGGTCATTAGGAAACTGCTGATCAAAACCACCAGGAGGTACCACTTCACACCCACTAGGATGACTCTAATCAAAAATGCAGAATCTTTTCCCCAAACTATCAAATATATTTTTTCTGAGGCTTCACATTCATACTATACTTTCAAACTCTCTAGACAAGAGCCAAGTATTAATAAAGAGCTGACCCACAGCCAGCAATGCAATTCAAATTTGACCTGGCAAAAGAAGAAAAACATTTATTCTAAGAGGCTAAGAAATAAAACAAGATTCTCAAAATAGTATTCATTAAAAAACCATTCAACCACTAGATGAACACAACATCTGAGACTATTGGGAATGATTAACATAGTAATATAAGAGGTCTGGTACTATATTTAGGACATTACAAAAGGGCTCAATACATATGTTTTCTTCTATGTGGTTCTATTACCTTTGTTTTTTTTGTTTTTTTGGGGGGGGGTTGTCTTTTTGTTATTTCTTGGGCAGCTCCCTCGGCATACGGAGGTTCCCAGGCTAGGGGTCTAATCGGGTCTGTAGCTGCTGGCCTTCGCCACAGCCACAGCCACGTCAGATCCGAGCCACGTCTGCAACCTACACCACAGCTCACGGCAACGCCAGATCGTTAACCCACTGAGCAAGGGCAGGGACCGAACCCGCAACCTCATGGTTCCTAGTCGGATTCGTTAACCACTGCGCCACAACGGGAACGCCCCCCCCCTTTTTTTTTTGTCTTTTTTGTCTTTTTAGGGCTGCAGCCCTGGCATGTAGAGGTTCCCAGGCTAGGGGTTGAATCAGAGCTGTAGCTGCTGGCCTACGCCACAGCCACGCCACATCCACCAGATCCCAGCCATGTCTGCAACCTACACCACAGCTCACAGCAACACCGGATCCTTACCCCACGGAGCGAGGCCAGGGATCGGACCTGTGTCCTCATGGATAGTAGTCAGATTCGTTTCTGCTGAGTCACTACAGGAACGCCAATATTTTTTCTTCTTCTGAGAAAAAAAAAAAAAAATGAATTGAAAATATTCTAAAACATATTTTTCTAAAGACCATGAAATGTCTCAGTCTAATCTGAAAGGGGATGTTAACAATACAGAATTCTGAAGCCACAAATGGACACCGAAAAGGGATATCCTTCAACACCTTTTCAAATATGAAGTCATTATATCATATCCAGTTGCCTAGATTTCTGAAAATTGTCAATATTTATAGTTCAACTATATTAGACTATAGCGTAAAGCATCATTTCAGGTTTGGACAGGAGCCAAAGCCAGTGTGGCAGGAGCAGAGTGAGGAAATGTGCAGACAGAGGATGAGAGGCTAGAGCAGGTCGGATGGCACCTTAGAGGCCACTGTGAGGTCTTTGGGTTTCAAGCCACTGGAGGGTGTTGGGTGATATCGCTAGATGGGAGCCAGTCCCATTTCCTCTTCCGAGGCACATGGGCAGCATTTCCCAGCCTTCCTGGGCTGTGTGACTGGGTTCCAGTCAATGGGAGTGGGCCAGAGTACTGTACACCATTTCCAAGCCCAGCCATAAAAGTCTTTACATGACTCTTCACGCTCTCTCTTCCCTTTCCTACGGTCACCATGGAAACCATGTGTTGAGGATGGAGGCATTCAGGATGGAAGGGACCTGGATCCCTAAGTCACTGCTTAGAGGAGAGCACCTCAGGATTGCTTCCTGCCCAGGAGCATCCATGATGGACTCCATGTGATCAAGAAAAGAACCTTGATTGTGTTAGGCGACCCCAGGAAAGATTTGGGGTTTTTTGGTACAACTACACCGAGAATAGACTAGGAAAGAGAATGGAGGCAGGTAAGCAAGGTAGGGCGGCAAGAATCCAAGCAGAGAGCATGACGACCGTATCTATTAATTTATTCATAAAAACTATATTCCATGCTTCTGAAAAGCTCTAACTTGTGAACGTGGTTGGTAATCTACCAAGAATGATGCCAAAAAAGCAAATGATGTTTGTTCGTCTCATTTTTTGTTCTGTAACGTGCAGTCCAGAATTTTATTAATATTCTTTGTGGTGGTTTGTATTACAAAATCTAAGCTTGTCATGTCATCATTTAATCCAAGAGAGCTGGTGATGGAAGTCGAGTGAAAATTGTCTTTAATATCATTGAATCTCAACAACCTGTTATTATTGCTATACTAGATATAATCAAATAATGATCATGCATCATCACAGCGAATGCACAATCGTAATAGTCTGGTTTAAAAGTGCTGTTGTTGAAATCATGCTGACCTTGTTGAATGAATTTCCACAATACTCCTGCAAGATAAGTGAGTCAAAATTCATGTCATAGACGAGGCGTAGAAGCACAAATAGAGATTTATTCCTAGATAACTTACCATCCCTCCAAACATGCTAAAAGGGGACTTGTGTATTAAGAATATATCTGAGGAAGTAACTAGAGCTTTTTCCTCAGTTATTTCCGTTATCTGAAACAACGAGCCAATTATTATTGGCTTTTCAATGAGCCAATAAAACAAAAATAAGGCATGGTTTTAAAATGTCTATCTGGTTAAAACTGATGGGTTGAAATAGGAACCCAAAGTCTGTTTCCTTTGGGAAAAGATTTATTTAGAAAAATTTACAAAATTTTTCTAGGAAATATAGTGATAAGAATAAAAATATAGCATTTAAACAGATGGAGAGATATATTTGACAATGAAAGAAATGAAGGTTGGGCATAAAATTTGTGCTTAGAAAAGGGTTATGCCTCTTAAAAATATAAACCTTCGCACAGGAAAAAAATGTTGATTTCTAAATGCCTTTTTCCAGGCTTGGCCTCCAGAAGAATGTTGGCCAAGCTGAATGGCAAGGCCAAAGAGAATCTGGGGTTCTCTTTGCCCCGTAAAGGGGACTGGTGTGGTGTTCCCTGTGTTGTACCTGGCAGAAACCTTAAGGCAGAATCCCCTTTCTACTTGTAAAAAGGTCGAGCGTCCAAAAGGGCAATGATTCTGTTGAGGACCGGCTACATAATTTGCCATAATCTGTTCATAATTTGCAGAGCCCTGTGGAAAATGAAAACCTGGGACTGCTTATCCACAATTAATTTCAAGAGCCCAAGGGCTCTTTCTAAGCTCAGGCCTGGAGGCCCTCCTTCCCCACTTGACCGTCAGCCATTGACACTCCAGGTGATCCCAACGCGGTGGAGGTGCTCGGATTTACAAGGTAGTGGCTCTTAATCAACCAATAAGGACATAGTTCAGTGTTTTAGGAGTAGGTCCTGCAGTACCAGCTACATTAGCTTTAACCAGACACGGAAAGAGCATCACCATTGAGTACAAATGGGAAAGATGCAGACCAACCTTAACATTTTCCAATAGATGGTAGAATAAGCAAGTAAGCATAATACATCCTCTTGACTAATGGGATGGGGGAAAAAAAATATATATATATATACACACACACACAATAAACTTTAAAACAGAAATAAATAATAAACCCACAAACTTGGGATCTGTGATAGCATCCAAAACAAAGCTTGAATAAACCGATACCAAAGACTTCAAGAGAGAGAAAAGGAGAAACAAATAGTGTCCAGAGGCGCTGAGCAGCCGCACGCAAAGGCTAAGCTGTGTGGGCACCATGATCACGGGTGCGGCCACGAAGCAGAGAGCTGATACGCCCATGCTGCCTAAAAGCCTGCCCAGAAAACCAAATCCCCGTCACGACTTAAGTGTATGCAGGATTTCACATCCGTTAGGATGGCTCCATCCAAAGACCGGAAAGTAGGGATTGGCAAGGCTGTGGAGAAATTGGAACCCTGGGAAGCTGCCGGTGGAGGGGCGCAGCTGGGAGAGAGTACGGTGTTTCCTTGAAAAATTAAAAAGAAAACTAAGATAGACAGAGTGGGCTTAACCGACTGCAGTTAAAATATCCTATTTCATAAAATTTTAAAAACCTAAGACCAGGAGGTCCCTGGTGCTCAGTGGGTTAAGTATCTGGCATTGTCACTGCTGTGGCTTGGGTTTTATCCCTGGCCCGGGAACTTCCACATGCTGTGGGGCAGCCAAACAACAACAAAAAAGCAAAAACAAAAAAACACTTACAGACCACAATTTTGTATCTATATGGGATGATAGATATTCACCAAACTTATTGTGACAATCATTTCACGATATAAGACAAACCATGTACGGTACACCCTAAACTCTCACGGTGCTGTATGTCAATTATATTTCAATAGAACTGAAAGAAAAAAAAAAAAGCATTGGTGACTTTTATTTGCTTAGAAAGATGTCCCAAAAAGTGAGACAGGCAGATTACAGAGTAGCATATACATATGCAAAATTGTTTACGGGAAGAGATAGATGTTTTTGTGTATATGAAGGCGGTTTACCAAAATGCTAACAGTGATAGCTTCTGAGTTGATAGTTTTGTGGCAATTTTTTCAACTTATCAAAAATGTTTCAGTATTTTGGGGGAGTTCCGTTGTGGCTCAGTGGGTTAAGACTCTGACTAGTATCCATGAGGATGCAGGTTCGATCCCTGGCCTCACTCAGTGGGTTAAGGATCTGGTGTTGCCGTGAACTGTGGTGTAGGTCGCAGATGTGGCTCGGATTCCCAGTTGCTGTGGCTGTGGGGTAGGCCGGCAGTTGCAGCTATGACATGACCTCTAGCCCGGGAACTTCATGCCTCAAGTAAGGTCCTAAAAAGCAAAAAAAAAAAAAAAAAAAAAAAAAAAAAAAAGTCTCGGTATTTTTAAATTACAAACAAAACAAAACTTCAGATTCCATGAACATTGCTAGGGCCCCTGACAAGGACTTGAAAAGGGTGGCGCAGAGAGGGGCCTGAAGCTCAGGCACACCCACTTTTGCCACCAGCCTCGAAGAAGCTGCACCCCAGAAGCAGGTGGAGCCCAAAGAACCAAGTCAGCAGTTTGCTAATTGGACCCTATTTTAATTTTATTCCATTTCATGACCGCCTCCTGCCACACTCCTCCCTCTCCTGCTCTAACTGGTGAAGAAGAATTCTCTCTCCTCCCATCCCCTCCTCCTCCTCTGTTGGCTGCTTGTCGGCTCCTCTTGCCTCCTAGGAGCTGCTGCTCTGGGGCCCTGCTGGTGCTGACAGGTTTCATTAGCCTGATGGAAACGGTTCTCCTTCTCCGAACCTCCTTTGGCAGCTGCTGAATTTCTCTCCCCCTCCCAGGGTGCTGAGTCTCAGGTCAGGTCTACACTGACCCAGAACGGCCCATGTGTGAGGGACAGAGGGTGGCCGTCACTGGAAATCTGATGATGGCCACCTCCTTTAGTTGGCCAGACACAGAAAGATTATATTCTTTCCAGTGAAAATCAAAATGCAACTCGAGTGTCCTGAATTTGATCTCTGCTTTTCCATCACTCTTTGCCCTTCTGCATGTCTTTGGTATCACGAGTGAGCTGAAGATTCAGGAGCCTGGAGGCTTTAAAATGAGGTGACATCCATACTGCTAGGCACATTCGCAACACCTCATAATTACAGCTTTTCGAAAATGTGAAATGGAATTACACTCTCAATGCCGAGGAGAGAGAGTTTCAAAAATCAGTCTGCTTATGAAAGAATCCTAATTTTTTTGTTAAGCTTTCCCCTAAAGTCTCCTGAGTCAAGGCCCTGAACAGTGTCTGGACAGAGATGAACAAACCGCTTTTGCTAACACGATCCAGGAGACATCAGACAGTGTGCAATTTTTTTTTTTTTTTGTCTTTTGTCTTTTTTGTTGTTGTTGCTATTTCTTGGGCCGCTCCCGCGGCATATGGAGGTTCCCAGGCTAGGGGTTGAATCGGAGCTGTAGCCACCGGCCTACGCCAGAGCCACAGCAATGCGGGATCCGAGCCGCGTCTGCAACCTACACCACAGCTCACGGCAACACCGGATCCTTAACCCACTGAGCAAGGGCAGGGACTGAACCCGCAACCTCATGGTTCCTAGTCGGATTCGTTAACCACCGCGCCATGATGGGAACTCCTGACAGTGTGCAATTTAGAAGAAGACTTCCTGTTTCACACGACCCTCATCTGTAACAATAAAAAGATTTTAAATGTTCCTCCAGTTCTACTGCTCTATCTCTTTATCCTCTTTTTTTTTTTTTCTTTTTTCTTTTTTCTTCTGCTTATGGTCTTGGCCTCTCTCTTCCCATGTTTACATACCACAGTAGGAAAATTTAAGGACCAATTTCCATCAGGTCTAGATGTAGCTCAATAGAAACCCTTGAAACAGCAATGGGAATTACCAGCCCATAGTCGGAGTCCCAGACTCAATTTCTTCGGAATCTTCAGGTGATTATTGATCAGTCTTTGCTGTAGTCTAAAGCAGGGGGTACTCAAAGTTTTTCCTAAAAGGCTAGGTGGCAAATATTTTAGGTGTTGTGGGCCATTCAGTCTCTTATAACTCTGCCATTGTTATCGCTAAAGCACCCATAGATAATATGTCAAATTTTTTTTTTTCCTTTTAGGGCTACACCCACAGTATATGGAGGTTCCCAGGCTAGGGGTCAAATTGGAGCAGCAGCTACCAACAATAGCCACAGCCACAGCAACGCCAGATCTGAGCTTCATCTGTGACCTACACTGCCGCTCACAGCAACACTGGGTCCTTAACCCACTGAGCAAGGCCAGGAATTGAACCTGTGTCCTCCTGGATCCTAGTCGGGTTCATTACTGCTGAGCTACGACAGGAACTCCAATGGTAAGTAAGTTAACGAGCATGGCTGGGTTCCAATAAAACTTTATCTCTATACATGGACATCTGAAGTTTATATAATTTCACCTGACATGAAGTACTGTTCTTCTGATATTTCTTGAAAATTTTCAAAATGTAAAAGCCATTCTGAGTTTATGAGCCATACAAATAGTAGGTAGGAGTGCAGATTCAACACAATACCCATCTAGATTCCAGCTACTGCTTTGTGCAGAAATCGACAAACTGATCCTAAATTCATATGGAAATTCAAAAGCCACAGAACAGCCAAACTAATCTTGAAAACAGTAAAGGTGGATGACTCGCATTTTCCAATTTCAAAACTTACTGCAAGCTTATAGTAAACAAGACTTGGTGGTATTGGCATAGGAACACATAAACACACTACAAAAAGAAAATCACAGACATATACAGATAGAAGAAACCTTTAAACATAGTATCAAGAAGAATTTAGCGCTATATAAAAAGCATTAGACGCCATGACCAAGTGGGGTGTATTCCAGGGGTGCGAGACAGGTTCAATATTTGAAAAATTGATCAATGTCATCTGCCATTAACAGAATAAAGAAAAGTCACACGATAGTGCCCATTGATTTTAAAAAAGTAACAAAACGCAATGCTCATTCATGGTAAGATCTCTCAGAAAAGAGGGACTGTAAGGGAACCTTCTCAACTTGATAAAAAGCAGCTACAAGAAACCTACGGCCAGCATCATACCTTGTTGTAGAAGACTGAATTCTCTCTCCATAACACTGGGAACAAAGTAAGGTCATAGGTCTACTCTTACCTAGCACTCAACGCGATGCTGGTTGATGAGCCAGCACACTAGGCAAGAAGAGGACATAAAAGTCATTTGGGTAAGAAAGGAAGGAACAAAACTTTCCCTGTTGCATATTTCATAATTGTCTTCATAGAAAATCACAAGGAACCTACAAAAACACTCTTAGGATAAGTGAGTTTAGAAAGGTCTCAAGGATACAAGATAAATTTACAAAATCATTTCTGTTGCTATATGCTTGCAATGAACACACAGATGCCAAATCTAATGCCACTTATGATTGCTCAAAAACATATAGAATATTTAAGTATAAATCTAACAAAACATGTACTGGACTTGTATGTTGAAAATTACGCAGTGCTGTGAAAGAAATCAAGTATCTTAATAAATGTGTTTGTGGATCAGAAGACCAAATGTCAATTCTCCCCAAACTGATACACAGGGTTAAGAAAATTCCTATTAAAAAAAAAAACCAGCAAGAGTTTTTTAGCTATAGATGAGATTATTTTAAAATTTCAACAGAAGTGCAAGGGAGCTAGAATAACTAAAACGGTTTGGAGAAATAAAAGAATAAAATGGAAGGAATCAGCCTACTAAACCTTTAGACTTACAGCTACAATAATTAAGACTATGCAGGGTTGGAGGAGTAACACAAATATTAATGAAATAGAGTCAACCCAGAAGTAGACCGACATAAACATGGCCAAGTGACCTTTAACAAAGGTGCAAAAGCAAGCCAATGGAGGAAAGGCAGCCTTTCCAACAAATAGTGCTGACGAACAGATGGAAAAAAAATGAATCTACTTCAGTTTCACGCCTTATAGAAGATTAACTCAAAATGGATGCAAGACGGAAATGTAAAATATAAAACCATTAAAAGTTTAGAAAAAGCGTGAGACAAAGAAAGCCTTTGGGCTCTAAGGCTGGGCAAAGAGTTCTTATACCTGACTTCAACAGCATGAGCCATAAAAAGGAAATTTTCATAAATTAGACCTCTCACACGGCTGACACTTTCTTGATGACATCAGGTATCAATGGGATATTTTCTCATAACACTAAGGCTCAGATTCTCCCCACAGGTGGACCTTAAACTTACTGATTAAATATCAGGTATTTTGGTTGTCCAATTATTTAACTAGAAATTACCAAGGCCATATGCTTGAAGACAATTGTGACTGTTTTGTCAATGATTTGAAGACAAATTTTTAGTTCAGAGCTATAAAAATGGGAGGTGTGGGAAGAGCACAATTCTATTGCTGTTTGGGACTAGTGCACCCTTTTAAAGCACAGATTAATTTATAAATACAAACGATTTGAAGGTGTTTTAGGGTATCCTGGAGTAAAACATTTTCCCCAACTCCCATTCCACTATCTAGGGAGAGTCATATCTCATAAATAGAGAAGGTATGTAGTTTCCCATAAAAATCTACACATTATCTAATAAAAATGCTACTTAATCTAAGATATAGTTATAAATAATTGTGTGCACCAAATAAAATTACAAATAAATGTGTATTTTTACATACAATTTATCATTATTCATTTTTTTCATTTGGAGTTGCACTGTAGTGAACTTATAAAAAGAGAAATTTTTTTTTTTTGCCTTTTCTAGGGCCGCTCTCACGACATATGGAGGTTCCCAGGCTAGGGGTCGAATCAGAGCTACAGCTACTGGTCTACACCACAGCCACAGCAGCGCCAGATCCAAGCCATGTCTGTAACCCACACACAGCTCACAGCAACGCCGGATCCTTAACCCACTAAGCGAGGCCGGGGATCGAACCTGAAACCTCATGGTTCCTAGTCAGATTCATTTCCACTGTGCCACAACAGAAACTCCAAAAAGAGAAATATTTTAATTTTACAGCTTTATAAACAAATGGTTAAAATCAACTCCAGGCCCTAGTACATTCAACTCTCAGTTCTCTGCAGTTTATCAAAGATGAGTTGACCTTTGAAGCTGGTATAGCATAGATTCTAGCAGCATCTGAAAATGAGGTGAAAAAGACATTTCCAGCCGTCTGGTACAACCAGCCCCATGGGAGGAGAGGAAAGGGAGGCAGGCAGGTCTTCCTCTCCCTGATTCTTCCAAACTTTAGCTCCTATTGGCCTGAAGTGCAGTTAACTTCTTTAGGCAATGACATTCGCCTGCAGGAAATCCTTTTTACAACCTCTGTTTATTGAAAGGGTACTTTGTACCAGGCCCTGGGCTGGGTGTTTTACAGGTAAACTACAAATAACCCGAAGAAAGGCTTATAATGACATAGTTGAAGAAATCACTTTCTAACTTAATAACTGCTTGTGTGTGAGACTCTGGGAGACCAGGATAGTTTATCTTTTTTTCTTTTCTTTTACTTTTTAGGGCAGCACCTGCAGCATGTGGAAGTTCCCAGGCTAGGGGTTGAATCAGAGCCTATGCCACAGCCACAGCGACACCAGGTCTGAGCAGCGTCTGGGAACAATGCCACAGCTTGCGACAACGCCCGATCCTTAACCCATTGAGTGAGGCAAGGGATGGAACCTGCATCCTCATGGACACTGTGTTGGGTTCTTAACCCACTAAGCCACAATGGGAACTCCTTCTATCAGCTTTCTGAAGTCAGGAGTTAGGGATGCTAGACTCAGGGCTGCCCCATGGCAGTATTAATTCCTGTGCCACACAAAGACACCCAACAAGGGAGTGAGAAAGCCCCAAGTCTGGCTCATGTTCCACCTGCCAAGAAGAAAGCTGCATCCGTTTTGATAAAGTGCTCCATAGCCTAAATATTCCACCTAGAGGGGGCACTTTCATTTAAATTGTCTGCCTATGGGGGTTGCACTTTGCAATTCAAATACCACTGCCCACATGTGCCAGCCCTGACTGGACACCTTACAAAGAAATACGCAGCCCTGCCCAACAAAGGATCCTACATAACTTTTTCTTGAACTTCCCATTGGACGTTCATATAGGTGAAAATACTTGATAAAAATCTAAGCCCAGATGCTAACTCTGTTTTACATAAAAATACAAACAACTTTTTCATCTTATTTTTCAAACGAATGTTAACATGACTTTCTTGGGTGAATAGGCTTAACACGTACATAGATTTGTGTAACCACCATCACATTCAGGTACAGAGTATTTCCATCATCACAAGACACCCCCTCTGGTTATTCACCTGCAATCATATCCTCCTCCCTCCCGTAGCCTCTGGCACCTCCTGAGCTGTTATCCCTCACTGTCGTTTGTCCTTTTGAAAATACCATGTGTCCTAGGATCTAACAGTATGTCGCCTTTTCAGGCTGGCTTCTTTTACTCAGCGTAATGCCTTTGAGATTACTCGAATTATTGACTAGATCAATTCTTTGTTTCTGCCATTTCTGAGCAGTGTTCTGTTGCGTGGATGTACCCCAGTTTATCCATTCATCCACTGAAGGACATTTAGATTTTTTCTAGGTTTTTGGTGACTACAAACAGAACGGCTATGACATGTTCATGTATAGGTTTTTGTATGAACAACAGTTTTCATTGCTCTAGGTGAATATCTAGGAATAGGATCCAAATATATGTACAAGAAACGGCCAGACGGCTTTCTAGAGTGACTGTAGCATTTTGCATTCTTGCCAACAACGTATGAGGGTTTGAATTGCGCTACATCTTTGCCAGCATTTGGTATTACAGTGTTTTCCATTTTAGCCATCGTAATAGGTTTGTAGTGGTATTTCATTGTGGTTGTAATTAATGTCCTTGTCCCTAATAGCTAATGATACTGAGGATACTCTCATATACTGATTTGCTGTCTACCTCTATTCTCGTTAGTGAGTGTTCAAGTCTTCTGTGCATTTTAAGGCAGGGTTTTTTTTTTCTCTTATTGTTGAGTTTTAGACTTCTTTATGTCTTCTGGATAAAAACCCTTCGTTGGACATATAATTTGAAAACATTTGCTCCGAGGCTATTGTTTGTCTTCCATTTTCTTAGTAGCATCTTTCATAGAGTTTTGATGAAGTCTAAATCTGCAATTGTTTCTTCAATGCATTGTTTCTCATGTCGTGTAAAACAACATTTTGCCTAACTCTAGATCACAAAGAATATGCTCCCATTTAAGGTTTTTGTAGTTTAGGAATTCCCTTTGTGGCTCAGTGGGTTAAGAACCTGACTAGTATCCATGAGGATTCAGGGTCGATTCCTGGCCTCACTCAGTGGGTTAAGGATCTGGTGTTGCTGCAGGCTGCAGTGTAGGTCACAGATGCAGCTTGGATCTGGTGTTGCCCTGGCTGTGGTGTAAGCCTGCAGCTGCAACTCTGATTAGCCCCTGAACCTGGAAACTTCCATACGCCACAGGTAAAACCCTAAAAACAAACAAAAAGATTGTCATAGTTTAGTATTTTCCTATTAGATCTATAATCTGTCTTAAGGTAATTTTTGTATAAATCATTAAGTTTAGGCTGAGGTTTTTTTTTTTTTTTTTGCATATTAGTAACCAACTCTCCAAATACTTCTTGCTAAAAAGACTATCTTATCTCCATTGACTTGCCTTTGCAACTTTGCTGAAAATCAAATGATCATATTTGTGTGCATCTATTTATAAACTCTTTGTTTTTTTGTTCTTTCCGCACGTGGTTTTTTTTTTTTTTTTCTTTTTCCCATTATTAGTTGCATTTTCAAAGTCTTTTCTTTTTGGATCCATCCTGTGTGTGCACCACCCAGGGGCCCATCTGGGACCAGGGTCTACCCCCTAGTTCGGGTCTCAAAGTTTATAGTGTGCCGTTTAGGGTCAGAGCCTCGCCTGTGCAGTGGGGAGGTGAGCCCTGGAGTTCATGAACTTTGCTGAGTGTTCCCTTTCTGCCGTGATGCTGCCACGTTCTCATTCCGCTCGGCTCCCTTTTGTGGTCCTCTGAATTGAAAGTTATCCCATTCCACTGCACACTTCTCAGAACAGGGCTGGTATCCAGGACCAACAGACGGGAGGACAGGAAGGAAAAAGCATTAGGAGTTTGCTTCTCTTCTCAGGCTCACAGGTCCTCTGATTGGAGAGGAAGGCTCCCCAGCCCAGAGTTTTCCATACCTGCAGGGTCCCACTGCTGCTGCTTAGGCTGGGATTGCCTGGCGGGAGGTCTCAAAAGAATGGAGAAAAGGAAAAAACAAACAAACAAAAGAGCTGGCTTTCCCTCCAAACTCTGAGAAGTCCCTTTTCCAGTCGCTTCAGCCAGAACTAGAGAGCTTTTCCTGAAGCTCTTTCTGTCTTTGCCTGGCATCCCTTCTAGGTTTCAGACGACCTGGAGTCCAGGCGTGGGGGATACTGGAGGGGTCGAAAATAGGAAACTCACTTGCACTTTGGTGGTAGTTCAGACTCTGGTCTTCCTTCCCCATCCGTCTGCTCCCATTTCCACAGGGCCAGAATTCCTAACCACAACGCAGTTCTCATACTCTTTTGAGATATACTGAATTTTCCAGCGATGTGCCTAACACGTAAAACCAGAAGATACTGTGATTTTGTTTAGACCTATACAAAAAGGTATTTATTACATTCAAAAATCACCCAAGGCTGTTCTGCCCATGGCATTTGTGTTGCCAGCATCCAACTGGCATTTGCAATTCTATGTTCTCCAGTGACTCTTCATACGCGAGCATTTCTCCTCTCTCCCCACTGTTTTGGGCTTTGCTTGAGGCATTAAAATATTGATATACGTGTTATTTTATTACGAATTACTTAGCTTTGATTTTAATTGTACTATAGGTAGGGTATGGTAGTGGCATTTTTGTATGATGTGCTTGGCAGATTAAAGAGGGCTTCAATTCCTTTGACATGACTCTTGCCTAGAGGTGCTTTGGGGGTTAGCCTGGCATCTCTCTCTTCCTGTAACTTCAGGGACTCACTGTGCATCCTCTTGAGTGTAGTGGTCTCGGGGTAGCTGGACTTCTCACCTGGCAGTTCAAGGTGCCAAGAACGTTACCAAAGCTCAGAGCACAGCTGCAAGAATTCTCATGACCTAGCACTGGCTGTCCCCAAAGGCCATCTTCTATTGATCAAGCAACTAAGGGCCAGGCGAGATAGGGGAGATAAGACAGGAACTGCTCAGAAAGGGCTGATGCCAGGAAAGGCTTGTAGATGAGTTAACCACCTGGAAAGCCAAGGTTCCCCACGCTCAGGTCCGTGAATAAGCTGCATAACACTGAGTGAGTCGCAATCACTCATAAAACAAAGGAAGAGGAAAGTCTCATTGGGTGAATTTACATGTAATGTACATGGTCTATTCTTGTCCTGTATGGAGCAGACAAGGATGTCCTTTGAAGCCCTAAATGCACAGAGCAAAGAGATAATTATTCAATAGCCCAGTGTAAGTATGTGGGTGATATAAGTTAGTGTCTCTGCTCTTCAGGGTTACAGTGTTATTTAAAAAAAAAAAAGGTATGCAAATATATGTAAATCAACTTGTATGCAAAAATTGCTATGGAAGAGGTTCACTAAAGAGCTTTATGAATCTAGAAGAGAAATGATTTCTTTTCATCTCTAACCATCTATATTTTTTTTCATTTTTTTTTTAGGGCCACATCTGTAGCATATGGAAGTTCCTGGGCGAGGGGTCGAATTGGAGCTGCAGCTGGCAGCCTACACCACAGCCACAGCAATGCCGGATCTGAGCTGCATCTGTGACCTAGGTCGCAGCTCACAGCAACGTGGAATCCTTAACCCACTGATCGAGGCTAGGGATCAAACCTGCATCTTCATGGATAGTAGTTGGGTTTTTAACCCGCTGAGGCACAATGGGAACTCCTCATGTAGGGAACTTTAAAAAATAACCAGCCCCCAGTCCCCACCATTTCACATTATGCGGGTGGGGGGCCAAGGCTTCAGGATTGATAAAGAACTCTCCACGTGCCTCTCTCTAGTGGGAGTTGGAGTTGTGACCATGCCCGGGTTTCTCTGCTTTTCCTAGGGATCAGACTCTTCTGGCTCCTTTGCAACTGGCCCCAATCTCCCAAGGAGATGGACTTAGCAGGGCTGAGAGGGCCCAGGAGTCTACAGTTCCAACAACTGGAGATCCTCCATCAGGGAGTCTCATTAACCCTGCTGTGTTCCAATCCCTTTGCAGTACTTCATGCAGATTCCACTCGAGTCTAAACTATCTAAACCCAAACCTATCTCAGTCTCAAATATAAAGGTCATCCCCACCTCAAAACGCTCAATAAAATCCGAATTCCAAGGCCAGCCCCAAGTTGAATGCTAGCCTCAAGGTTTACTTCAATTCCTGCCTTGCCACCCACTTGATTCTGACTCACAAATCCATCTGTTAACACCTCTGGGGAAAAGGTCCCACCTTTGACCCTATTTCCCCCCATCCTGTTCGCCACCACTATCTTTATCAGCTGGTGTAACCCTACAGGGGCTTTTTAACACATTTGGGACTTTAGCTTTGGGAGGCAGGCAGACCTTTGCTAGAATCCCAGGTCCACTTTCTGCAAGTTGTTTAATCTAAGGCTCACCTCTCTCTAGCCGTAACCTAGGGATAATACCTGCTTTATAGAATTGTTTGGAAGAATTAATAAAAGTCTCATCTGGGAGGCATTTCGAGTTAATAGAGGCAACATCCTTACAACCTCTGCAATGATTCCATTTCAGCCTCAATCCCAGGTCAGTCTAAACTTCTGCTTTAGCAAATCTAGATACAATTGATTTGACAGTGCTGTGAGGGAAGGTCAAAAAAAAAACTTACCGTCTCAAAAAGAATGAGAAAAATGACGCAAGAATGGTTTGCTGAGATTTCTGATCTCTTTCCCTTCTATCAATGAAAGTTCAGAAAACCAGTTCTAAAAATTTAGAACTACTTAATTTGGAAATTTTTACTATAAGCATTAAGGGAATATTAGTAACAGATGTTTCGTAGTCTTTCTCTTTTGACCTCATTTATAAATCTATCACTCTTCTCTCTGTTTACTTTCTGAAAAACTTATTTTTCTTTTAAAATTGCCAGTACCTTTTCTCAAGGTTTTAGGTTTCACCATAAATCCACATTTCTCTCCTCTAGAAGAAGCAAAATCATGCATGGAAATGATTTCAGCTTCAAGATTTTCAATATTTTAGAAAATAGAGAAAGACGAATGACTTTTTTTAAACTACAACTTCCCATGTTGTATTCCTCAGCAAGCACAGGCCTCTCTCCTAGAAGTAGGACATAACCTACTTTTCGGTCAACTATTAAGATCAAAAGAAAAGAAAAAAATACCTTTAACCTGACTTTAAAGATGGTTCCTTTCTTGGTGGAATGGGTATTAATGGAAATGGAGTTCCCAATAAAAATGGGAAAAGAAGAAAGACGATGCATAAAAGAAATACATTCTTATTAAATATACATACAGGCAGATTCAGGGTCAATCATATTACAGAAAAGATAGTGTTCCCTTAAAAATATGTGTATACACTGAAACTTCGAGAATATGTTTGGGGGAGACTGCGTGTGTGTCGGTACATCGTCAATGGAAAGAACAATTGAAAATTCACAGCTGAGCTATTTAACAGTGTTGAGGAGTTCCCGTCGTGGCGCAGTGGTTAACGAATCCGACTAGGAACCATGAAGTTGCGGGTTCGATCCCTGCCCTTGCTCAGTGGGTTAACGATCCGGCGTTGCCGTGAGCTGTGGTGTAGGTTGCAGACGAGGCTCGGATCCCGAGTTGCTGTGGCTCTGGCGTAGGCTGGTGGCTACAGCTCCGATTGGACCCCTAGCCTGGGAACCTCCATATGCCGTGGGAACGGCCCAAGAAATAGCAAAAAGACAAAAACAAACAAACAAACAAAAAAAAACAGTGTTGAAAATCTCAGCTAAATGAACGAGATTGGCGATGATCACACGTGACTTGAAAAAGACAAGGTTATTCTCTGTGCTGAGAGATCTCGTTTCTTTTGACTCTTTTTTTGGTTGGGCCAGAAAAATAAACCTATCCCTCCCTCTGAGTTCTTTCTGGTGGAATTTTCATTCTTGCTCTTTTTCTGCCTTTGGTGTGGCTTGTTCTTTCTCTTTGGTGTGGGTGCCCGCTGTCATGAGAACACATCATTTTTAATTTCTCAGCAATCCATAAACATGCAACGAAAATGAACTAGAAACACGTTTAGCTCAAAAGACCCAAGCTCTTTTAGCCAAACTTTTAAATTCCCTTCGACAACGTCTAGATTAATCTGTGTCCTGTCTGTAGTTGAGTGGTACTGGATAAAGCCGAGTAAACAATACCAGGCTTGTTTCACTTGTCAAAGGAGCAATGTTTGAAATCCTAATTGGGATGTAAGACTACCATTTATACACATTTGCAAAGTGACCGTAAACAGACTTGCCAGTATGTGGACACCCTTGTTATTCATTCTTAAAGATGCTGCTTTGGCTAAAACAATGGCAGTTGCTTCGTTGGGTCCTTTCCTCTTTTGGTTTGGACTGAATGAGATGGCAGCTTTCTGCATTGCTGCTGTGCTTTGTCACCTAACTTGTAGAGCCTTTCAGCCTAAAATTTCCTTTTGCTTGAAGTGTCAGATAACATGGAATGAATTAAAGCCTTTCTTGGTCAATATGACAGGTTCATAGGGTAGCAACATAGGTTTTTAATCTCAATGAGAGACAACCTGACCAAAGGCTGAGTACATTAAACATTCTGTAAAAGGATGAGCATCACAGGGGGAGAAAGCCCCGGGCTGGGGTTGTAACGGTAGACAAGGAGAAAAGGAGAAAGACGTCGCTGATTTTGTCTGCTGCTGTTGTTGTTGTTTTTAGATATTGCTGTTTGGCATGGTCTCGTGGATTTGGGGCCTGAGATGGGAAGCAGAAGATCGGGGCATGGAGTTTGGTGGTAAAACAATACAGATCCTAAAGGGTCCATGACAGCGTGCCTTTCCCTGGAAGGATCAGCACTAGAACAGCTGAAGCCACGGCAGGGGACAATAGTCACAATATTTTTGCCATGACTTTCCTAATACCTAACAAAGCACAAACATCTACTCCAAGAGGAGTTTTGATTGGCTGCCATGGAACGGGCACTATGGTGATAAAAAACGTCCTTGGGACTGGAGTTCCCGTCGTGGCGCAGTGATTAATGAATCCGACTAGGAACCATGAGGTTGCGGGTTCGATCCCTGCCCTTGTTCAGTGGGTTAACGATCCGGCGTTGCCGTGAGCTGTGGTGTAGGTCACAGATGCAGCTCAGATCCCGCGTTGCTATGGCTCTGGCCTAGGCTGATGGCTACAGCTCCGATTCAACCCCTAGCCTGGGAACCTCCATATGCCGCGGGAGCAGCCCAAAGAAATATCAAAAAGACAAAAAAACAAAAAACAAACAAACAAACAAAAAAAACGTCCTTGGAACAGGTCAAGGAATCCACAACGGCAGTGCTAGGACCAAGGAGAAGCTCCAGGGGGTGGATCTCAGTCCAGTCTAGCAAGCAGAGTGCTGCGCTCCAGGCCGCCTGATCTTGGACGCTCACCCCAGCCCACGGACGCCCCCCTGCATGATTTCTGCCTTTGCACAGGCTCAGCCCTGCCCCACCCCGTAACCCAAACAACCGACAGCCCAGATGACCCTTGAAAAGTTCCACTTGACGGTTTTTCCCACCTTGGGACTACACTGTGCCCATGGCTGGGGAGGTCAGAAATGCTGGCAGTTAACTCCTCTCAGAGCGCCCTGGGCAAATGAAGAATTGGTGGATAAATACCCAGCCCCTTGCCCCTCGGTTGGGTCAGTTCTGAGTCTGTGGGGGTGGGGGGCAGGTGGGTGGCTGCACCTGCGGCATATGGATGTTCCCAGGCTAGGGGTCGAATCAGAGCTGCAGCCGCCAGCCTTCGCCACAGCCACACCAGATCCTTCACCCACTGAGCAGGGCCAGGGATTGAACCCGCATACGCATGGATCATGGATCCTAGTTGGGTTCTTAACCTGATGAGCCACCAGGGGAATTCCCCAATTCTGAGTTTTAATTTGTGGTTTTTCCGAGTGTGGTGGTCGGATCGAGCTCTCTCTGCCCACAGTGTTAATTGCATGGTAATGAACCCTTTCCTGCCTCCGTCCCTTCCCTGTCTCACGTCCACCATGTCCAGCATTTCCTGGGCCCCTTCTCTCACATGAACCACTTGCCCTTGAATCTTTATCTCAGGCTCTACCAATGCATGAGGCCTGACACCATGTCTAGCACACAGCAGGCACTCAATAAATACATAAATAAATGACCTAACACTGGGCAGAGCATCTCTCGGTTTCGAAGGTGGCATTTCTGCACTGGGAGAGAGGCTGCACCAGAGGACCACGAAGGATTCCTCCAGGGGCAAGAATTTCCCAGTGTAGAAATATATTGCCGACCAGGAGACCTGGAAGAGGAGCTGTGGGATGCGAATGTGAAAAAAAGAGACCTTCCCCCCTCTGTGCTGACACGCTTTCCATGTGCAGGGGGTGGGGACCAGGATCACAGGTTAGTTATGAAGTCATTCAATTTCTGGAGCCAACACGTTGCCTTTTATGGACACGGCAGCCCAGGGTGCTGGGTAGAGAGAGATTTTCCATCACGGTCTATATAGTTCACAGCTTCTAGTCACAACTAGAGGAGCCAAAAATAATATAAGATATTCAAACCCTAGATTGTTGTATTATAAATACAGACGGTCGAAATCATATATGAAATAAAATTTTAATTACCATATGGCCAGGATTCTCATAGCACTCCTTTAGGGCTCACTGGCACTGCATGAATATTTCTGTGCTGCAAGTGAGGAAATGAGTCACAAAAATTGTAAAAAGAACGTGCTGAAGTCTTTAGAGCTGCCATCTGAAGACACTGGAAGAAACTGTTCCTGACCGCTCTTCTCATAATGTTCGGGCAAGCACAGGCTTTCATCGCAGACTCTCAAATTTTCCTAATGTATTTTTATAAGCGTCCAAACCTTTGTGGGTAATGAGCTACGGAAGAGCTATTTGTGAAGGGGAGTTTGATGAAATGATACATTTTGGAGATAAAATGTGAATACGAAAATCAGATTTTTCTTTTCCATAACAACTAAGAGTTTAACATGGTTGAACAAAATCAGATTTTTTTTTTCAGAGTAGTTAGAAGTTTAATACCGTCAGGCATATGCAAACTGAGGTCCCCACCTCCAAGCAGCTGCCCAGCTGGGAAGTCTCTAAACTCCACATCCTTTCTGTCAGAGCAGGAGTTTAGGGATGGAGGAGACAGGACCAGACAGACGGGGGGGGGGGGTGGGGTGGGAGGGGGGCGTCTGCACCTGGAGTCTACGCTTGCTCATGGAGCAGTGACAGATGTATGGAGAGAGGGGACCCACGTGCAGGCAGTGTGTCACCTGCTGAGAGGACCGTGGCTGGCAATGAACTGGGCAGTGCTTAGCACTTAGGAAATCCAGAAAAATACAGCTGGTCCTCTGTATTTCCTGGTTCCCCATCTTCAGATTCAACCAACCACGAATTCAGCCAGACTCAGATGGAGGCGGTGGGGGGGCCGGGAGGGAGGAAGTATTCCAAAAAGTTCCAAAAATCAAAGCTTGGTGCCCTCTATTTTTCCTCCAGTATATGGAGTTCCTGGTCCAGGGATCAGATGGATCTTCAACCCACTCTCCTGGGCTGGGGATCGAACCTGCAACCCAGCAATGTAGAGACACCACTGCAGATCCCACTGCACCACAGCAGAAACTCCGTCACTCCATACTTTTCTCGTAGGGAGAAGTCATACAGTTGTAAATGGCAGAGCTAAGCCCATTTGGATTACAGTCCAGCGTATTAAATACCATGCTGCATGCCTTTTTCCTATTTATTTTTTAAAGTTTTTGGCCGCACCTGCAGCATGTGGAAATTCCGGGGCCAGGGATCAAACCCATGCCATAGCAGCAACCCAAGCCACAGCAGTAATAATGCTGGATGCTTAACCTGCTGTACCACCAGGGAACTCCCCAACTATTTACATAGTATTTACATTGTAATTATAACGATTCACACAGCTTTTATATTGTATTAGGTATGGGAAGAAATCTAGAGATGATTTAAAGCACAGGGAGGATGCATGTAGGTTACATGCAAATACTACACCACTTTGTCTAAGGGACTTGAGCATCCATGGATTTTGTTACGGGTGGGGGTCCCAGAACCAATCCCCCATGGCTACTGAGGGACCACTGTAGTACGTGGGTGTTGTGCAGACACTGAGGCATGGCGGCAGAGGTGGGTGATAGGTGATGATCCAGACAGACAAGCCGTAACATTTGGCAGCCACAGGACTGGCTAGAGGGACAGTGGCTTGTCAGGCTACAAGAGTAACCTTGGGAATCAAGACATTGCAACTGAGCACTAAGTAGGGGTGGGGGGAGCCACTGGAAGGAGAACCAAGGTTCAGGAAAACCCAGACACGTGCCAGACGTTATCAGGACTCACTCATTCACTGAACTTGGCTTTTAAAATTTCCTGCAGCTCAAGATGCCGTTGGCCTCAAAGCTGAGATTGAGGTATTCACTGAGTGGGGGTGGGGAGGACATTAGTCCATTTTAGGGGAGGGACAACAGCACAGAGGCAGGAGATGCGGCAGGCTACGCTACCAGCAAACCCCAGGAATGAAAACTTTGATTTCTAAGACATAAAAGGAGTGAGGTACCCATGATGAAAAGCCAAGTTCCCCAAAGGAGAATGAGAACAAAAGTAAACTCAATTTTTAAAAATACAGGGGTTCCCACTGTATCTCATTAGGTTATGGACCCAACTAATATCCATAAGGACACAAGTCTGATCCTTGGCCTTGCTCAGTGGGTTAGGATCCGGCATTGCCGTGAGCTGTGGTGTAGGTCACAGATGTGGCTCAGATCCCATTTTGCTATGGCTGTGGTATAGGCCGGCAGCTACAGCTCTGATTCAACCCCTATCCTGGGAGCTTCCATAGGCCACTGATTTGGTCCAAAAAAAACCAAAAAAAAAAAAAAAAAAAGGTCTTTGGGAAATGAAGGATTAAGTGAAAAAAGTAATTGGTTCCTAAAGAAGTAGTTTCCAAGATGAATGTCTTTGGCTTTCATCTATTTGATGTCTATCAATGTCTTAAAGATATAAAACGCATAGTTATCAAATAAGAGAATAAAATTCTGGGAAGCTAGCAAAACTCTGGATTATAAAATTAAGTTCAAAAAAATCTTGGCGTTCCTGCTGTGGCACAAAGGGATCAGCGGCATCTCTGCAGCGTCAGTGTCAGGTTCAATTCCCCAGCCTAGCACAGGGGCATAGGTCACAATTGCAGCTCGGATCTGATCCCTGGTCTGGGAACTCCTTATGCCATGGGGCAGTCAAAAAAAAATCCTGACAAAAAATCTGGGCATTGTCTTAAATATCTCCATGTTCTGGAGTTCCCATCGTGGCGCAGTGGTTAACGAATCCGACTAGGAACCGTGAGGTTGCGGGTTCGGTCCCTGCCCTTGCTCAGTGGGTTAACGATCCGGCCTTGCCGTGAGCTGAGGTGTAGGTTGCAGACGCGGCTTGGATTCCGAGTTGCTGTGGCTCTGGCTGTGGCCAGCAGCAACAGCTCCAATTAGACCCCTAGCCTGGGAACCTCCATATGCCGCAG
The DNA here is from genome assembly GCF_054392235.1 of Sus scrofa. NCBI lineage: Eukaryota > Metazoa > Chordata > Mammalia > Artiodactyla > Suidae > Sus > Sus scrofa. The sequence goes on from NC_139393.1 coordinate 75,306,054, forward strand.
GAGCGGCCCAAGAAATAGCAAAAAGACAAAAAAATAATAATAATAATAATAAAATAAAATAAAATCACTTGAATGTTAAAAAAAAAATATATATATATCCCCATGTTCTGTTCCCCTCTGAATTGCAACGCTTTCAGCAGGAACCTGGAAGGTGGAAGAAGGACCTTGGGCTCCATCAGCATCCTCTGAGAGAAGGACCTTCTTCCACTGGGTCAGAGAGATGCTGTGGGGCCAGCAGCAAAGTCCTGGAGTGAGATGGGAGAAACTTCTTGGAGGGGCTTTGGTCTGGGGAGATCTATGGACCACATGCTAGTAAAGATTTTTCAGAGAAATAGAACAAATACAATAGTGTGTGTGTGTGTGTGTGTGTGTGTGTGTGTGTGTGTGTATGTGTGGAGAGAGAGAGAGAGAGAGAGAGAGATTTTAGGAATTGGCTTGTGTGATTGTGGGCTGGCAAGTCCCAAATTTTCCAGCAGGCTAGAGATCCAGGAAAGAAATGATGCTGCAACTTGAGTCTGGAGGCAGAGTCTGGAGGCAGAATTCCTCGAAGAACCTCAATATTTTTCTCTTAAGGCCTTCAGTGGATTGGAGGAGCCCCACCCACATTTTGGGTAGCAATCTGCCTTACTCAAAGACTCCTGATTTAAATGTCAATCTCATCTAAAAAAATGCCTTCAAATCAACACACAGACAGATGTTTAAATATTTCTGGGTACCATGGCCTAGGCAAGTTGACACATAAAAGTAACCACCACAGACCCACCCCACCTCCCGGAGGAAAGCAAATTCTGGTCCCTTTTCGTCTTTTGGGAAGAACCCACTGGCTTTTCTGAATTTCAGGAAGCTGGAGAAGGATGGAGAGAGGCAAAAGTGTCTCTACTGCTGAGAGTCAGAACATATAAGTCCAGGTAGCAAGAAGCTAAGGGGTTGGGGAGCCTTCCTCCCAGCGCCCCAAAGACAGAACTGATGACATGTCAGCTGCCACACCAAAGGCCCACAGGGTCAGGCACTGTCTTGCTTTCATCATTCACAGAATGGCTTCCAGTTAAGTGACGTGGTGGACAGAACGACACCCTCCAAAGGGTGTTCACATCCTAATCCCGTGAACACGTTACTTCAGGGCAAATGGGATTTTGAGGTAGGATCAAATTAAGGATCTTGAGCTGTGAAATGGTCTTGATTATCTGGATGGGCCCAATAAAATCACAAAGCTCCTCAGCAGAGGGAGCAGGAGGGTCAGAGGCAGAGGAGGCAAGAGGAGGGAAGCAGAGGCTGGCGTGCGTGTTTTGAAGATGGGGGATGGAGTTGAGGGATGCGGGCAGCTGCTACAAACTCGAGAAAACATGGAAATGAATTCTTCCTCAGAGGCTCCGAAAGGCACGAAGTTATGCTGACATTCTTTTAGGACTTCTGACCTCCAGCACTGTCAGATAATGAAGTTACGTCACTTTAAGCCACTAAAGTTCCAGTCATTTGGTACAGCAGTTATAGGAAAATGAATACAAGGACCTTAAGGGGACACAGTAGCCACAGAAGATCAGAATCGCCATAATAGTTAGGTTTTAGGGAAATAAAATTGTCGGAGGAGACAGACAAAAACTCAAATTAAAAGATTTAATCACACGCACACACACGCAAACTTTCTAGAACTAAAACATTTCTAACGAGCAGCCCCAGTCACCTAATGGATAAGGCATTTGGCCTCCTAAAACATTTCTAACTAAAATACTAAAAGAGAAAAGAATCGCTGTTGGAGTTCCCGTCATGGCTCAGCTGGAAACGCACCCGGCCAGTATCCATAAGGACGCAGGTTCGATCCCTGGCCTCGCTCATGGTTAAGGATCTGAAGTTGCCGTGAGCCATGATGCAGATCATAGATGCAGCCCGGATCTGAACTCTAGCCCAGGAACCTCCCTCCATATGCTGCAGGTGCAGCCCCCAAACTAAACAAAAGAAAATCCCAGAATCACCATTAAGATCCAACTTGGTAGTATGCAAGACAAATACAATAAAAGCTTAAAAGACAGAAGGAATATACGAAGAAATAAAAACTCAAACTCTACAACTAGGGGAAATAACATAAATAACAGAATTCCAGAAGGATTAAGAGATATGGGTCTGCAAGAAAACAGAATCAAATTTTCTGTGCTAATAGGTCCCCGGGGAGCACACGCTCCCGGAAGCGGTGGAAGCAGCAGGATGGGAAGTGGGAGTGAGGCAGGGAAGGAGGGAGAGCAGTTGCCAAAGGCGGGCACAGTGCACGGCCTCCAGCTTCCTAAGAAGCACAGCTGAGAGCCTGGCCTTGTGATGTGCTCAACAGGTGGTGTAAACCTCTGCTTCTAGAAAGTCTTGCAGAAGGAGGAGCATTGACTATAGCCTCCACTGTGTCCTGTCTCCCACGGGGTCAAAGGGACTCTGATGACACAGGTGTTAGATGCTTAGTTACCAGCCCATAGGTCCCTGAGGCCCTGCTTTTTCTCTCCAGTCTCTTTTCCCTCTTTTGTTTCATCTCATCTTTGAATGTGTATTTCATGGCTGCTGCCCAGGGTGCCCATTATCCAACCAGCATTTGATTATAAAATCCTTACTTGTGCTTCAGCATTTTAAAAGAATGGCGCCTTAGAGACATGCGTCCCCGACAAAAATATACAAATGGTCAAAAGTGCCAATGTCTTCATAAATAAACCACTAGATTGAAAATTAAAGCTGACCACTAGGAGACCAGCGATAAAATATCCACCATTAAAAATTAAATCGTTGCTGATCTGATTATAACTTAAATGCATCAAAATATTAACAAGAGGAGCAGGAAGCAAACGGGAAAGTAACAGATTGATGTATCAAATAACAGTGTGGAAAACATCAATTTTTATTGTTGTTTTATTTTCTAGAACATTTTCAAAGAAAGAAACAAATTCGATTAAACTGTCACATAAAAAAAAGAAAAACCCCAGAGTTCCTATTGCGGCTCAGTGGAAATGAACCTGACCAGTACCCATGAGGATGGGGGTTCGGTCCCTGGCCTCACTCAGTGAGTTAAGGATCTGGCGTTGCCGTGAGCTGTGGTGTAAGCTACAGACGCGGCTCAGATCCAAGGATCCCATGTTGCTGTGGCTGTGGTGTAGGCGGGTTGCTGCTGCTCCAAAGTGACCCCTAGCCTGGAAACTTCCATATGCCATGGGTGGGGCCCTAAAACAAACAAACAAACAAAAATCCCCAAGAAACTGTGCCTGTATTTTTGCCAGTACTCAGATTGATTACATAAAGTTTAAAATCTCCTCCCTCTCAAGCTAGAGGAGACTTGGGTGTGTGTGTGTGTGTGTGTGTGTGTGTGTGTGTACATTGGCTAGAGGCGAACAGATCAGCTGTCATCAACGCCTTACTTCCTCTGATGCCCTCTCAGAAGACAGGTTTAGTGCTAGAAAACTCAGAATGAAAGTATCTGAATGAAAGCCCAGAAGAAGTCAAGTTTTGGCAGCCAAAATGCAGGGGAGTTCTAGCCAGTATGAAAAGGTGGTTGGGAGAAGGGGAAATGAAAAGATGCTGCAGAATTTAGTAAGAGAGAAGAGCTTTTTTTTTTTTTTTTTTTTTTTTTCGTCTTTTGTCTTTTGTCTTTTTGTCTGTTGTTGTTGCTGTTGTTGCTATTTCTTGGGCCGCTCCCGCGGCATATGGAGGTTCCCAGGCTAGGGGTTGAATCGGAACTGTAGCCACCGGCCTACACCAGAGCCACAGCAACGCGGGATCCGAGCCGCGTCTGCGCCCTACACCACAGCTCACGGCAACGCCAGATCGTTAACCCACTGAGCAAGGGCAGGGACCGAACCCGCAACCTCATGGTTCCTAGTCGGATTCGTTAACCACTGCGCCACGACGGGAACTCCAGAAGAGCTATTAAACATATTTATTTTTTGATTGCTCTTTGACCTTTTGTTCTCATATCCAAAGCCGTGAAGGACTGAAGAGAGAAAATTAGCACTGAAGACTGTGGGATTTAATCCAGTAGATTTTAACCAATGTAGAAATTCACTGGAAAGGTTTGGGGGGGGGGAGTATAAAGGGCCAGAAGAAAAGACACAAATTTCGTTTGTTTTCCAAAAAACTGTCACCTCCAATTGTCATCAGAGTCAGGGCCAGCCCATCATTTCCAAACCGTAGAGTGTGCTGGGCGCTGAGGGTCCTGGATGGAGGGAGTGAAGGGGCTGTGATGAGGTAGTCAGTCCTGGGCAAGGAGCAGTAAGCGGCAACAACTGGACCCACCCAGTGAGCAGGAGGTCGTTCTGCTTCATTTCAACCAGACCTCCTGGTGGAAAGTCAAGAGAAGTAAGATGATGTGAAGAGGATGAAGAATGTGTGCAAAATGGTGTGCGTGTGTGTATGTGTGTGTGAGAGAGAGAGATTATGAGAATGTAGGAAACCGCATGGGGCATGGCTCACTGGAGATCATGGAAGTGTAGGAATCATGCAGGAGCATCAGTCTAAGATTCAAAAAAAATGAATGGAGAAGGGGCCAGCCAATGGGAAACAGGCTCCAAAGTAAGGTGGAAAGAGGAATGTATCCCTCTGGCTTAGATGAGTCCCTTAGGATGCCTCAACCCTGGGGACCACATTTTCTAAGCCCCTATTGGAGACGTATGCTCTGATAAGAATGTTTGAAAATGAGTTCATCCCAGAAAATTCTACAGCTGCTTTATTTGCTGGAATTTAGACTCTGCACTATTGACATTTGGGGCAGAACAGTTCTTGTGGGAGGGGCTTCCTTTGCTTTGCAGGATGTTGAGCAGCATCCTTGGCCCTTTCCGAAGCATCACCCCCTAGGTATGGGGGTCAGAATTGCCCTGGTGGAGAATAGCTGCTGTTCGGTAATAGACAGTAGCCCCATCTCAGTCCTGACCCTACTTCATCTCTGCAGCACTTCATAGGATTGTTGGACCGCACCCTCCTTTTGCAAACTCTCCCTTCTCTTGGCTTCAGCGAGGCTTAAGTCCCTTGATTCTCTGCCCCTTCCCTGCCCCCCCTTCCTCTGTCATCTTGAGGACAGGTAGAGTCCTGGAACAGCCTCCGTTTTTTCCTGATGATTCATCTGCTCTCCTCCCTGTCCTCTCAAAGTACCTAACTCACAGGGCCATGGGTGAAATTCAAAGAATACGGCTCCTGGTATAGCATAAGCATTGGCTGGTTAACTGGAGTCTGACATCAGCTAAGTATTCATGCTGCAAATCAACTTCTGTGTCCCTGAACTCGCCTCTGAACTTCACCCTCATTTCGGAATCCTTGCTCAGAATTGCCCTCTGCGGCCTTCAGATGAAAACGGCAGAGGAGGACTTCTCTCTCCGCTCCAGAATGTGTTCCTTGTGTTTGCTGATGGGCCCTTCAACTGCACTGTTCCCGAAAGACTCGTGTCTTCTCTTCTTTCGGGCACTTGGTCCTGGAGTCTGGATCTTGACCTTTGCGGCAGGTCTACTTGCTCGGATGTGTGCGGGGCCTCGGTATCTGTGCCTTCCTCCCCACACCACTGATGCTGGGCAGAGCCTCCTCATCTCAACCGGATGCTCTTCTCACCACCATTTTCTGTCTGTCCATTTTCCACCATTTATCTACAAGTTTTCTCAGTGCTTGCATTTTTTTGGTCTTTTTTTTTTTTTTTTTAAGTCCATAACCTGTGGCCTATGGAGGTTCCCAGGCTAGGGGTCAAATCGGAGCCTACACCACAGCCACAGCAACTCAGGATCCAAGCTGCATCCGAGACCTACACCACAGCTGAAGGCAACATTGGATCCTTAACCCACTGAGTGAGGTCCGGGATTGAATCTGTGTCCTCATGGATGCTAGTCAGATTCATTCCCCTGAGCCACAACGGGAACACCCAGTGCTTACATTTTTTAAAAAAATGTTTAGGAGTTCCCGTTGTGGCACAGTGGTTAACAAATTTGACTAGGAACCATGAGGTTGCAGGTTCGATCCCTGCCCTTGCTCAGTGGGTTAATGATCCGGCGTTGCCATGAGCTGTGGTGTAGGTTGCAGACACCGCTCGGATCCCGCATTGCTGTGGCTCTGGCGTAGGCTGGCGGCTACAGCTCCAATTTGACCCCTAGCTTGGGAGCAGCCCAAGAAATAGCAAAAAAAAAAAAAAAGTTTAATAATCAATCAGTATTGCCATCGCATGTGGTTGTACATCTCAATTCTCCTTTCATTTATAATAGCTGTCCCTCCCTTATTTTTCCTTTGTCATGTATTTATTTGGGAAAAAAATCACGTGTCTTGTAAAATTTTTCACATTTTGGACTTTGCTGGAAGCATCCCTGTGGGAATGTTTGAGATAGACTCTCATACCTGCATTTCCTCTACACTATCTAGAGGCCTCAGTGCTTACATTTGGAAAACATGCATGAAGTTAACCCTGAAACCAGCATTCATTCTCTGGAGAAGTAGTATTCTTGGAGATACAAACTGGTTGAGGATATTCACACCCATCTCAGTAAAAAAAAACATTTTCAATACATTTTCCCCATATTTTGTTGTGAAAAATTTCAAGCATACAGAAAAGTTGGAGGAATTTTGCAGAAAATGGTCATATCCCGACTGCCTGAGTTCTGGAACTATTTTACTGAGCTTGCTGTGTCTTATATCTGTTTGTCCTTCCTTCTCTTGATCGATCAATCCAGGTACGTTTCAGAGTAAATGACAGGCACTAGTATATTTTACTCCCAGATACTTCAGAATATTAGAATTCAATATTTGTTGGCAGTTATTTTTTATAAGATCAACATACAATGAAATGCTCAAATCTTCAGTAGACCGCACTTGTGGGTTTCAGTAATACACACCCCTGTGTACCACAAACCCCCATCAAGATACAGAAACTTGTCATCGCCTAGAAAGTTCCCTGATGCCATTTCCTAGTCAATTCCTGCCCTAGCTCCATCCCAGAGGCAACCGCTGTTCTGATGTGCTTCCACCAGAGGTTAGTTTTGCCTGCTTTAGGAATCCGTATGAATAGAAATCAGACAGTATGTGCTCTTTTGGTCTGAATTCTTTTAGTAAAATTATGCTTTCAAGATGCATTCCTGTTGTTTCACATATAAGTAGTTTGTTCCTTTATACTGCTAAGTAGGATTCCACTGTGGGGACTACACCACAGTCCATTTACCCATTCTCCTATTGATGGACACCTAGGTGTTCCTAGTTTGGGGCAACATTTCCAGTAAAACTGCACTTTTCTTTATCATTTATTAAAGTTTATAATATTTTTGTTATTTTAATCAATTATGAGCTAAGAATAATTTTGACATCAATTCAACACAAAAGAAATTCTGATCACCTTTAATTTCATAGTCACTGAAAGTTAAATTTATACACTTTTTTTGCAAAGTATCATGACAAACTGAGCAATAAAAAAGTTTCAAGCATAAAAAGTTATATTAGGAAGAGGGAGAGAGATGGACTGGGAGTTTTGGGTTAGTAGATGCAAACTACTACATTTAGAATGGATATACAAGGAGTTCCTACTGTATAGCATAGGGAACTCTGTCAAACCTCTGGGGATAAACCATCATGGAAAGGAACACTAAAAAAAAAAAAAAAAGAATGTATCTATGTGTATAACCAAGTCATTTTGCTGTACAGCACAAATTAGAACAACATTATAAATTAACTATAATTTTAAAATTACATTAGGATAAACTTCTAAGGAAGAAGTGGAAGAGAACTAGGAGTTTGAAGGAAAACAAGAAACAAAGTGAACTATCAAAACTGGTTAAAGATGATCTGGAAAACAAACCAACCAGAAGGCATGACTCTCCCAGACTTCAGACAATATTACAAAGCGACAGTCATCAAGACAGTGTGGTACTGGTTCAAAAACAGACATATGGACTAATGGAACAGAATAGAGAGCCCAGAAACAATCCCAGATACCTATGTCAATTAATCTTCAACAAAGAAGGCCAGAATATAAAATGAGACAATGGCAGTCTCTTCAGCAAGTGGTGCTGGGAAACCTGGACAGCTGCATGTAAATGAATGACCCTAGAACACACCCTCGCACCATGCACAAAAATAAACGCAAAATGACTTAAAGACTTAAACATAAGACAAGACATCATCAAACTCCTAGAAGAGAACACAGGCAAAACATTCTCTGGCACCAACCATACACATGTTTTCTTAGGTCAGTCTCCCAAAGCAACAGAAAGAAAAACAAAAATAAACCAATGGGACCTAATCAAACTGAAAAGCTTTTGCACAGCAAAGGAAACCATAAAAAAAAACAACCCACAGAATGGGAGAAAATAGTTGCAAATGATGCAACCAACAAAGACTTAATCTCCAAAATAGACAAACAACTCATACAACTCAAGAGCAAAAAAACAAACAACCCAATTGAAAAATAGGCAGAAGACCTAAACAGACATTCCTCCAAAGAAGACGTAGATGGTCAACAGGAACATAAAAAAATGCTCGACATAAGAGTTCCCATTGTGGCTCAGCAGTAATGAATCTGACTAGTTCCCATGAGGACATGGATTCACTCACTAGCCTTGCTCACTAGCTTAACCATTCGGCATTACTGTGAGCTGTGATGTAGGTCTCAGATATGGCTCAGATCTGGCATTGCTGTGGCTGTGACACAGGCCAGCTGCTGCAGCTCCAATTCAACCCCTAGCCTGGGAACTCCCATATGCCATGGGTGTGGCCCTAAAAAGGCACAAAAAAAAAATGCTCAACATCACTAATTATTAGAGAAATGCAACTCAAAACTACAATGACACTGGTCAGAACGGCTATCATTATTAAGTCTACAAATAACAAATGCTGGAGAGGGTGTAGAGAAAAGGGAACCCTACACTGTTGGTGGGAATATAAATTGGTAGAACCATTATGGAAAACAGTAAGGCGCTTCCCCAGAAAACTAAATATAGAACTACTGTATGACCCGGCAATCCCACTCTTGAGCATATATCCAGACAAAACTTTCATTCAAAAAGATACATGCACCCCTATGTTCATTGCAGCACTATTTACAACCACCAAAACAGGTAAACAACCTAAATGTCCATTGACAGATGAAAGGATTAAGAAGAGTGGAACATATACACAATGGAATACTACTCAGCCATAAGAAAGAACAAAATAATGCCATTTGTAGCAACATGGATGCAACTAGAGACTCTCACAGTAAGTGAAGTAAGTCAGAAAGAGAAAGACAAATACCATATGGAATCACTTATATATGGAATCTAAAATATGGCACAGATGAACCTGTCTACAGAACAGAAACAGACTCACAGACATGGAGAACAGATTTTGGTTGCCAAGGGGGAGGGGAGGGAGTGGGATGGACAGGGAATTTGGGGTTAGTAGGTGCGAAGTATTTCATTTAGAATGGATAAGCAAGGAGGTCCTGCCGTATAGCACAGGGACCTGTATCCTCTCACTTGTAATAATACATGATAGAAGATAATATGAGAAAAAGAATGTATACATATGTATAACTGGGTCACAGTGCTGTACAGCAGACATTGACAGAACATTGTAAATCAACTATAATAAAAAAGGATGATCTGTATTTTTTTGAGTTCCTTGGTGGCCTCACCGTTAAGGATTCAGCATTGTCACTTCTGTGTGGCTTGGGTTTGGTCCCTTGACCTGGGAATGTCAGCATGCCACAAGTGGAGCCAAAAAAAGATGATCTGTATTATTTATTTATTTATTGGCTGCACCCCATGAGATATGGAAGTTTCCAGGCCAGGGATCGAATCTGAGCTGCAGCTGCAGCTCACGCCACAGCTGCGGCAATGCCGGATTCTTAACTTGCTGCACCACAGCAGGAACTCCTGATCTGTATTTTTTAAATAGATGATGTGCATAATAAATTGGCTTGGCATCTAGATCCCATTGGATATATTTGAAAGAGCAATATTTATAATATTCCAGAAATGTCAAATTTATGATGAAAACAATTCTATGTCAATGTAAAATTATGCCAAGGGGTTCATAGTTTTCTCAAACTCTTTTCCAGAGCCTATTCAAAATACAAGAAGAAAAACAGGAATCTGTTTCAGTGCCTGCTATTTATTATCCTAAACTGGGGCCTAGGCTGCAACTGTCATCTTTGAATCTCAATAGGCATTGAGAATATTACAATCAGCAGTCTTTACGGGTAAGTTTTCGGCATATTTTGTATCTCAGAAAACTGAAACTGAGATAAGCCCTGGGGCCAAATGCAACCCACATGGTCAACCAATGTGGTTTTACTCCAATGCCCCTTTTTGGGGTCTGTGGTCAAGCTCTGACCCCAAAGTGGAAGTGAATTCAACATTTCAAAGCCTTACAGTGGGAAGATTTGGGGCCTGCCACCACCTTTTCCTCTTTCCACCCATGTGGCTGGACGACTCCAAAGGAAATCATTGGTGTCTTTGCATTTGGTTACTTTCTTTTTCCTCTGAGAAATTCCCTTTTGGCCGAAGAGGAATAGGCCACAGATTCTGTTACAGCAAATAGTGATCACAGAATTTTATGGGTTCCTCGGGTAGTATATTGAACTGTGTCTAGATACACAATGGAAAAAGAACACACTCTTATGGGAAATGTAGTAAAAGTGGCGGGAATGGCATAAACAAAGCTGCGGATTGATAGCATTTTAATTTGAATATCCCAGAGCCTTTATGGAAACCTAAGGATCATGGGAAGACTTGACCATTCAGCAGAGTTGAAGGTTAGTACTAAGCTCTGTATACTGTTTTCACTTTTTCCCCCCAGAAAATGTTCACTTTTAATGTGTCAAGATTCAGAGCGCTATGGACTGAATGTGCTCCCCCTCTACGCAATTCCTATGTTGAAGTTGAAATCCCCGATGTGAGAATATTAGGGGGGTAGGATCTTCCAGGGGATTAAGTCGTGAGGGTGGAGGCCTCATGAATGGGGTTAGTGCCCTTATAAAAAAGACCCCAGGAGTTCCCTGGTAGCTCAGCAGATTAAGGATCTGGCATCGTCACTGCTGTGGCTCAAGTCACTGCTGTGGTGTGAATTCTATGACCCTGGGAACTACTGCAAGCTGGGGGTGTGGCAAAAAGAAGAGAGAGAGAGAGAGACCCTAGAGAGCTCCCTTGCCCTTTCTGCCATGCGAGGACAGTGAAAAGCCAGCCATCTGGAAGCCAGAAAGTGGGTTCTCACAAGAGCCTGGATCTGCTGACGTTTTGATCTTGGACTCCCCAGCCTCCAGAACTGTAAAAAATAACTTCTTGTTGTTCAAGTCACCCAGTCTATGGTCATTTTTGTTTTAGCAGCCAGAAGAGACTAAGACACAGAGTTTGGCACATAATTATTCCTAATTATTTAATCTATATTTGTTCCCATCTCAACTAAGTTTAAACTTCCTGAAGGCAGCGATTATCTAGTATTTCTTTTCTGTCCCTCACAGTTCTGACCACTGGATTAGGCACATAGCAGGTGCTTAGTCTGGGGATGACAGTCAACATCTTAACGGCGGACTAACTAGAACATCAGCCATAGTGTTCCGTGATCCCAAGCATCTTAGTTGCTGGACTGCAGGGAAGTTCCGGTATTCCAGGGATGGGACCCAAGTAGCAAGGGGCTTTTGGGGACCCCAGGCAGTGGCTGTTTACTACCCCAAACAGAACTGTGGGTACGTTTAAGCAGGAATGGAATGAGCATCCAGCTTCTGGACTCCAGACATCACAGACCAGACAGTCTGACATGTGGATGGGCTGCTGCTCGGCCCTGATCCCCTTTCACTCCTTTTTACCAATTTTTCCTTCCCTTTTGGGGATGCTTTTGACTTCAACGAGCAAAGTGTGTTGCACATTTATGGAGAACTCCCTTCTAATCACTGCATCCCACTGCTGCAGGTGAGGTTCCTGGGGGGGTGGTCTCGAGCCTGTGACTGGTCACATGCTGGGGCAGGAACCCTAGTAATCTCAGAAGGTGACAGAATTTGGAATAAGGGTCTTTACACAGGTAATCAAATTCAAGTGCGGTCACTAGAGTGGGTCCTAATCCAGTATGACTGGTGACCTTATAAAAAGGGGAAACTAAGATCCAGAAACAGACACACACAAAGGGCGGACCCTCTGAAAGACACAGGCAGAAGACTGCCGTGCACCCGCCAAGGAGAGGAGCCAGGAACTGCTCCTTCACTCACAGCCACGGCGAACACCCCCCTCCCACCTGGGAGCGTATTTGGAAGCAGACCCCTCGAGGTTGTACCCAAGCCAAAGTGGAGCCAGGTTTGTTAGGTTATGGTCCCTCACCCAGTAGCCTGGCATCCTCCTAAGATGAGGGGGAGACCCACAGGCACAGGGTGAACCCCTTGTGAACACAGAGTAGAGGCTGGACTGATGTGCTTACAAACGAGGGGACCCTAGGATGTCCAGCAGCACCAGAGGCTAAGAGAAGGCCTGGGACAGAGTCTTCCCTGGAGCCTTCAGAGAAAGCATGGCCCTGCCGACTCCTTGACTTTACACTTGTGGCCTCCAGAACCGCAAGAGAAGACATGTCTTTATTTTTTCTTTTTTACTTTTCTTTTCTTTTCTGGGTTTGTTTGTTTGTTTGTTTGTTTTTGGTTTTTGTTTTTGTCTTTTTAGGGCCACACCCACGGTATATGGAGATTCCCAGGCTAGGGGTCAAATCGGATCTACAGCTGCTGGCCTACACCACAGCCGCAATGATGCCAGATCCAAGCTGTATCTGTGACCTATACGGTAACTCATGACAATGCTGGATCCTTAGCCCACTGAGCAAGGTCAGGGATTCAACCTGCATGTCCTCATGGGTGCCAGTCATGTTCATTATCACTGAGCCACAACAGCAACTCCCTCTTTTGCATCTCGCTTTTTACAATTTAATAATATATCTAGGAAGTTTTCTCTTATCCATACCAAATAGTTTTGTTTCATTCCTTTTCACTGTTGCATAGTATTCCACTCTGCAGATACACCAAACTTACTTAACCAGCTGCCTGTATGTTTGGCTGGCATCATTTGTCATTGCATGTGTATTTTAATCTTTAATCTCATATGAAAACATATCTACGATAAATTCCTAGATAGAGAGTTGCAAAGTCAGAAAGTATATGCATATGAAAATTTGGTGGTACTTTGTAAATTTGTAAAGTTGCCTTCCCACCAATGTTAGTCCCCCATCACTAACAGGGCATTATTAAGAATATTTCCAATCTTATAAGTGTCAACAGTATCTCATTACACCTTGAATTTCTATCTCTCTCTTTAGAGTGAGGCTGAGCATCTTTTGTTTATGATTTATGTCTCCTTTGCTACAAACTATTCAGATAATTTAAGAATTTTTCTATTTAAATATTTTTCATGATAATTGGCATCAATTCTTTATACAGGAAAGAGTCTAAATTTGGTTGCGTGTATGCGTGTGGTATTTTTCCTGTTTAGTAATGGATTGATTGTCATTGAATTTATGGTATTTTCTTTGGGCAAGAATTTTAAAAATCTTGGGGTGGGGTTTAAGTCTATCAGTCAGATAGGACACTACTGCAATTCTTCAGGAAAGAGAGTCAGATGCCTCGGGCTAGAGTGGTATGCCAGTGGACGTGGTGGAAAGTAGTAGGTTTGAGGATACAGCTCTTGTGAAGCTAGAGCTTGGCTGATGCATTAAATATGGCGGCAGTGGGTGGGGAGGGAAAGAGATGTTGACACCGAGTAACCAGGTGGACCGTGAGGCCACTGACTGAGATGAGCAAGATTTTCGGGGAAGCAAGCCTCTAATCTGTTTTGGAAACATGCTTCCACGTGCCTGGTTTCCTGGGATACATATTCAGGTCCTGCTCATTCATGGTCTACCGAGGTTCCTTCCATCAAAGTGAGATACTGAGTCAAGCTATACGTTTAGCACGTCTGAAGCAGTCATTACTACGTTGCATACACTCACAGATAGTGACTTAGAGATCAGGAGAGCTAACATAACACCTGCCAAGTCTTCGTCTCACCCTGCATCTGTGGTCTTCAGGAGACTTCAGCACATACTATGCCATCAGTGGGGAAATACGGACCCATCTCTGTATCTAGGATTGGTTTAAATGAGTCTGACTAGTTTTCCCTGAATTCGGAGGTGTTTAATTGGCAGGTTGGGTCAGTTTAGCAACTTGGTTTGGGAACCCAAGAACAACCACCAAAAAAATCAGACTGGTTTGTGCACGCCCAGAGAGAGGGCCACGGTCTTTGAGCTCAGCTGGTGGGGGCAGGGGAGAGGGTTGATTTTTTTCAGAGACTTTAAAAACACAAAATTCCCCGTGGATGATTAATGCTTCCCTGCAGCATAATGGGTGTTGGCACACAATGCGGAGAAAATCTTGTTGAAAGAAAGAAATAGTGTTATGGAAGGTTTCCAGTAGGAAAACCAGCCAATCTCAAGGAAATCTCTAAAAGCCTGTTTTACTTTGTCTTTTCACATAGCCCTCTTTTTTTTTTTTTTTTTTTTTCTTTCTTTTTAGGGCTGCACCTGTGGCACATGGAGGTTCCCAGGCTAGGGGTTAAATTGGAGCTGTAGATGCTGGCCACAGCCACAGCCACAGCAACACCAGATCCGAGTGACCTACACCCCAGCTCACAGCAACACTAGATCCTTAACCTACTCAGTGAGGCCAGGGATCAAACCTGCGTCCTCATGGACGGAACTAGTCGGTTTCGTTTCCACTGAGCCACGACGGGAACTCTTTCACGTATCCTTTTAACAGTAAAATTAGCACACAGCATCACTGGGCATTGTGAAGAGCAGCTGCCAGCTAATACCCCGACTTCTTCCACGACACCTCCAATCACCAAGTCCTGAATATCTTCCTAAACAGCTTGCAAATCTATCTTTTTTCCACAATTCAATGAGTAAAGCCATGCAATCACCACCCAAAACAAGATATCCAACATTCCCAGCCCCTCCAGGGTATTCTTTAAATTAGGGAAAACAAGCATTTCATTACACAGAGAGTAGATAGTTTAGTTACAATACTTAATTTTGCCATTTTGTTGGTTCTGAGCCACTGAATGTTTTCAGTTCTGATCACCCAGCCGGCTTTCCCAATAAGGCCGTAGAGGTTTATCCAGAGGCCAGAAGAACAGAACATATATACGAACTACAAGGAAACCTCAATACCTGAGCAGATGGTTACAAACTAGTGTGACTCTAGAAGGGAAATGCGTGTGTTACCCATCTTGGCCAATTGCATTTGCCCAAGATGGCGGCCACCCTAGGTTTCCCATCCCCTGGGTTCCTCAATGGGATTTTGCCACTCTCCCATAAAGAGTTGGGGTCTCACTCCCCTCCCCTTGAATCTGGACCAGTCTTAGTGACTTGCTTTTCCAAGAGAATCTGGTGGAAGGGACGTCCTGGACTCCAATAGACAATTCGCAATAAGCCTTGTGACATCTACCTGGGAATCTTGGAGCTGTTTTTTGTTTGGTTGGTTGGTTTTTTTTATAGCCACACCCATGTCATATGGAGTTTTCCAGGCTAGGGTTCGAATTGGAGCTGCAGCTGCCGGCCTACACCACCATCACAGCAAGGCCAGATCTGAGCTGCGTCTGCAAACTACACCACAGGTCATGGCAATGCCGGATCCTTTAACCCAATGAGCAAGGCCTAGGATCAAACCCGAGTCCTCATGGTCAGGTTCATTTCCACTGAGCCACGAGGGGACCTGCTTGGAGCTGTTGCTCTTGGGATCTTCCCTCTATGAACCCAGCTCTCAGGCAATGAAAAGCATGTGGTGGGGCCAGACTTGGGTGCTCTGGCTGACAGTGCGAGCTGAGCTCTCTGCCAACAGCCGACTTCCTCCACATGCCGTGAGAGCGAGCTGCCTTGGCTGTTCAGCCCAGTTGAGTCTCCAGGTGACCAAGATTCGGGCTGATATCTGATTGCCACATCGTGAGAGGCCCCACGTCCGAACTTCCCAGCTGAGCTCAGTCGACCCACAAAACTGTGAATGGCTTGTTGTGTAGCAATAGTTACTGAAACATCTGGCACTCTAGGAGAAACAGGGGTCCGGGAAAGTAAAATCACAAACACACCCTGAGCATAAGACTCTATGGGTTCTCTCTTCACCACCTCAGTTTCTGTGTGCTCATCCCCATCATTTGTCACTGTCACTCTCAGATGATTGGCTAGGGCTTCCACGACAAAATGCTACGGACTGGGGAACTTAAGCCACAGACATCTCTTCTCTCACAGTCCTTTTTTTTTTTTTTTTTTTTTGTCTTTTTGCTATTTCTTGGGCCACTCCCACGGCATATGGAGGTTCCCAGGCTAGGGGTCCAGTCGGAGCTGTAGCCACCGGCCTACGCCAGGGCCACAGCAACGCGGGATCCGAGCCGCGTCTGCAACCTACACCACAGCTCACGGCAACGCCGGATCGTTAACCCACTGAGCAAGGCCAGGGACCGAACCCGCAACCTCATGGTTCCTAGTCAGATTCGTTAACCACTGCACCACGACGGGAACTCCCCTCTCACAGTTCTTGATGCTGGAGCTCCATGATCAAGGTGACGACAACAGGGGTGGCTTCTAGGGTGTCCTCTCTTCCCTGCTTCTAGATGGCTTCCTTCAGGCTCTGTCCTCACATGGCCTTTCCTCTAAGCCTACATGTAAGCCCTGGCCTCGTCTGTTATTGCCCCACCCTTAGGATATTAAGAAGCAACAGCTCTTTTAGTCTCCCCTGTTCAAGGCTTTACAGTCTATACATCTAGTGTATGAATAAGCAATTTTTGAGGACATCAACCTCACCCAGTCTCTCTTATTCATGTATGTATCTTTTTAGGGCCGCACCTATGGCATATGGGCATTCCCAGTCTATGTAGGGGTCAGTCGGAGCTTCACAGGATGATCCATGCTGCAGCAACAGCAGTATTGGATTTGAGCCACTTCAGAGACCTACATCACAGTCCACAGCAACACCTGATCCTCAACCCACAGAGGGAGGCCAGGGATCGAACCCACCTGCTCATGGGTCGGACACATTTCTGCTGCTCCACCACGGGAACTCAGACCTTAGAGAATTTCCCACTGCACCTTCATCAGAGAGGCTGAACCAGCAGTATCTGAATGAACTCAGCCAATTCCAGACCCACTGGAACCATCTGAAATAATAATAAATGTTGATGTTTGAAACCACTAAAAAAAAGAAAAAGAAAAGAAAAAAAAAAAAAGAAAAAAAGACTCTATGGGGAGTTCCCGTCTTGGCATAGTGGTTAACGAATCCAACTAGGAACCATGAGGTTGCGGGTTCGGTCCCTGCCCTTGCTCAGTGGGTTAAGGATCCGGCGTTGCCGTGACCTGTGGTGTAGGTTGCAGACGCGGCTCGGATCCCGCGTTGCTGTGGCTCTGGCGTAGGCCGGTGGCTACAGCTCCGATTGGACCCCTAGCCTGGGAACCTGCATATGCCGCGGGAGCGGCTCAAGAAAAGCAAAAGGACAAAAAAAAAACAAAAAAACAAAAAGACTCTATGGAAGGTGTGAGACTATGTGTGCAGTGGAGGTGGGGAGCAGGGACACATATAGAAGAGTAAGAGACAGTTCAAAGCAGCACATGACTCCTTGATATGTGTGTGTGGGGACCAAAAAGATCCGTGAAGCCTGGGAGTCTTCATGCACCAGGACTGAATTTAAAGTGCGAATTAAAAGCCAGGGGAACGCCTGCAAGCAGACGAAGAGGGAGGTCTGGGGAGGCATGGACAGAGGTGTGGTTTCCAAAGGCAGCTAAAGCTTAAAGACTGACTAGATCAGCTTGGCTGGAACACAGGATTTACACACTTTTTACGTAACAGCTGATAAAGTTGGAGATAGACCTGGAATAACAGGTTAAACTGCTTCTCAAGAGAAAGGTTGGGCATTCCATTCACGGCTCAGTGGTTAACGAACCCAACTAGGATCCATGAGGATTTGGGTTTGATCCCTGGCCTGGTTCAGTGGGTTAAGGATCTGGCGTTGCCATGAGCTGTGGTGTGGGTTGCAGATGGCGTTGCTTGTGGCTGTGGTGTAGGCCAGCAGCTGTAGCTCCAATTCGACCCCTAGCCTGGGAACTTCCATGTGCTGTGGGTGTGGCCCTAAAAAAAAAAAAAAAAAAAAAAAAACACAGAGAAAAGAAAGAGAAAGGTTAAAGCAAGAGTCCGGGACTGAAGAGCCACCTGTGCTTAGGTGAGAGGTGAGACCACAGAGATAAGGTTTCTAAGGAAAAGAGCCTTAAAGCTACTTTGTTTGTGGGAGTATGTGGTCCTTTATGCTGATAATTTCTTCTTGGAAAAAAAATCCAGTTTCTTCAAAAGCCACTCCACTTTGAACAGGGGAAGGAAAAAGAACCATTTGGAGAAGGAGAAGCTCTTATGATGATTGTTGGTGAAGAGAAGGACAACAATCTGGATCTTAACCCAGGAGAAATCCGGGAGTCAAAAGTAATCTAATTGGCGCTGAGAGCACGGATCCAGCTTCCGAGGACAGAGCTGTGCTGGCTATTTCAGTAACTCTTGAAGTCAGCTTCAGAAAGCAGCCAGCAGCTGCTTAGCCAAATGCACTAGGCTTGTGCTTTTGCAAATGTGTCCCAGGGTGGATGTTCTGGAAGCAGATACTGAGATGGAGCCGGGGGGGACAAGATACCTAGGAGGGATTGACACCTGAGAAAATAGGCAGAGAGAAAGAAGCTGAAATGCAATGCAGACCTGGCAATGCCTTGGCCGGCCTGACGGGCTGCTCTGGCGGGAACCCTGCCTGTTAGGGCTGTCTTGCATTCGGCTGGGCCTTATCACCACATATCACTCATCACTGGGTGGGGGCTGCCCCTGGAAGCGGGGCAGGGCCTCGGGTTCGTGGCCCTCCGCATTTGAGACAGATCCTAATGGAGCTGGCAGCTGCCTGTAGACCCTGCTCCCCACAGCTGGGCATTGGCTCCTTCCTTGCAGTGGTAGCAGGAGGGTCGAAATCTCCCTGTCTAGCACAAAGGGATGTGTAAGCTCAAGGTCATATTAATAAGAAGACTATTTTCTTCTTTTATGAGCCTGGACCAGCGCTTACTTTGGTGAGCATGCAGGCTTCTTCTCTTACAAAAAGGAAATTGGTTGCGTTGATCATTGGTAGGTAGAACTTTGAGCTCCCAACATAAGAGTCTGGAGCCCACCATCCCCAGCCCTCTGCAGCCAGAATGGTTTACTCTTGATGGCAAGGGGTAGGTCAATAGGCTGGAAATTTTGAAAGATGGGTGTAGTATGGTAAAAAAATATGTTTGGGCTTTGTCCCTGGTACCTGGCATGGAGCTTCAAAATCCCTTCGAATTTCCTGGGCGATTAGAGTGTCTTTTTTATGCTAAGGAGGTGACTGGGGTGTTGGAGGGTGAGATAGCTTCAAGATGGGGGCTAGTTTCTGGGGAAAGAGACCCTGGGATTAGACAGAACTTTCAGTCCCACCCCCAACATCCAGGGAGGAGAGAGGGGCTGGAGATTGAGTTCAAGCCCCAGTGATCAATGATGTAACCAACCATGCCTACGGAATGACACCTTGACTTAAAAAACAGCTGAACCACAGCTTCCTGGACAGTGAGCAACTGATGTACCAGTTGGGTGGCACAGCATGACTCTACAGGGACAGAAACTCCTGTACTCTGGACCCGTCCAGACCTTGCCCTGTGCACCTCTTCATCTGGCTATTCAACTGTATCCTTTATAACAAAATGCTAATTATAAGTGTAGAGCTTTCCTGAGTTTATGAGTTCTTCTAGAAAAATATTAAATGTGTGAGGGGTGTGGCAAGAACTGCCTGAATTTTCAGCCAGCGGGATGGGACGGCAGGTGGCCCCAGGACTTGTGGCTACAGCATCTGAAGTGGAAGCAGAAGTGGAGGACTGAGCCCTTGATTTGTGGGGTCTGCACTAACTCTGGGCAGTTAGCGTCAGAACTGAATTGAATCGGAGGACACTCCGCCAGTGCTGGGAAACACAAGTGGTCACGCGGAGAGGTGACATAGGTGACGTCTCATTATGAAGGGGGATGTTGTCATTATGAAGTCCTGTGTTGATAAGCCCTTCTCTGTGTAATAAAGGGGAAGGAGGCATTCTGATGAGATCAGAACCTCTGTCTCTTGTGCTTTTCCACTTTGGTAACAGAGCTGCCCACACATCCGGTGAGGTCTGGCACATGGCACTAAGCCAGGAGGTCATCAAGAAAGGGACAGGAAGGGCTTCCTGGATGTCCTGAAGGAAGGTGGAGTGAATTTAGGCAGAGATGAGGTTGAAGAGGAATTAAACCTCCACAATCCATGGATTTGCTTCCATACGGGGACTCGCCAGTTCACCTCTGGATCAGCATACCTTTTCTATTCTCAGTGCATATGGGCTGGGGGCGGGGGGCTGACCCACCACCTGCTCCTGACCCAAGCCAGTGATGGGTTCAGAGGGGGCTCATGACCTAGGCCAGACAATCAAGAGGCAGGAAGCATCATGTCAGGAATTCTGCCAGCTTTACTGGGGGAAAAAAATAGACTTTTCTCCATTCTGAGCTTTCTAAGTTAGTAAGATAGAAGCCTAAAAACATGGTTGGGTGTCCACTCCAGTTGTGGCGAGCTAAACTGGCTTACAAGTGAAACCAAGACAGAGGAAAGCAGAGTGGAGGGGGCTACGTGTGAGAGAGAGACAGACACAGACACAGAGAGACACAGAGAGACAGAGATGGCACTGTCTCTGGAAGAGCTGGTGTGAGGATGGTTTGTCTTGGGAAGCAATCCTCGGGAAGGGCAAGCAACCAGAAAGAGTGAAATCAGAGAGAAGGCAGAAACAACTGGAAGACGCTTTATTCAGTTGCTAACTGCTGTCATCAGCAGAGGCTGGATCCCATGGACATCTTCCAAGGAGCCACAGTGAGCACCTCGGGAGAGTTCAGAAGGGGATGCATTTATCCAAGGCTCCATCTCCTGCTGATTCAAAGGATGCTCCACACTAACCCCTCCACACCTTTATCAGCCAAGATCCTCCAGAGAAACAGAAACAATAGGAGAAAGAAAGACAGATAGACATAGATAGGTAGGTAGGTAGGTACATAGATAGGTAGGTAGGTAGGTAGGTAGATAGATAGACAGATAGGTAGATAGATTGATTTGTGAGGGGCTTCTAGGGGCCGCACCCATGGCATATGGTGCATATGGAAGTTCCTGGGCTAGGGGTTGAATCATCGCTGCAGCTACCAGCATACATCACAGCCACAGCAACACCAGGTCTGTCTGCAATCTATACCACAGCTCACTCAACTCTAGATCCTTAACCCACTGAGTGGGACCAGGGATTGAACCCGCATCCTCATGGATACTAGTCAGGTTCGTTACCACTGAACCACAATGGGAACTAGATAGATTTTTTAAAAATGAAGTATAGTTGACACACAATGTTTAAAGGTGTATAGTAAAGTGATTCAGATATATACATATACTCTTTTTAAGATTCTTTTCCTTTATAGGTTATTACAAGATATTGAGTATAGTTCCCTGTGCTATACAGTAGGTCATTGGTTAATTGTTTTGTGTATAGTAGTGTATATACATTAATCCCAAACTCCTAATTTATCCTGCTCCTTCCTTTCCCCATTGGTAACCATAAGTTTGTTTTCTATGGTTGTGGGTCTATTTCTGTTTTGTATATAAGCTCATGTGTATCATTTTTTTTAAAGATTCCACATGTAAGTGATAGCATATGATATTTGTCTTTCTCTGTCTGGCTGACTTCACTTAGTATGATAATTTCTAGGTCCATCCATATTGCTACAAATGGCATTATTTCACTCATTTTTATGGCTGAGTAATATTCCATTGTGTGTGTGTGTGTGTGTGTGTGTGTACACACCACATCTTTATCCATTCCTCTATCGATGGACATTTAGATTGCTTCCATGTCTCAGCTACTAGATAGATAGACATTGATTTAAGAAATAGGCTCCTGTGATTGTACAGGTTTAGTGAGTCTAAAATCTGAGGAGGTGGAGTAGCAGGCTGGAGACTCAGGGAAGGGTTGAGTCCAAAGGCCATCTGCTGGTAGAATTCCTTCTTGCTCAGAAGAGAGTTTCTTTCTCTCTCTCTCTCTCTCTCTTTCTTTCTTTCTTTCTACAGCCAGACCCATGGCATACGGAAGTTTGTAGGCCAGGAACCGAATCTGAGCTACAGCTGCAACCTATGCTGCAGCTGTAGCAATGCCAGATCTTTAACCCACTGAACCAGGTGGGGATCAAACACACACCTCTGCAGCGACCTGAGCTGCAGTCAGGTTCTCAACCCCTGGGCCACAGCAGGAGCTCTGAGTCAGAATTTTTCTCTTAAGTCCTTCAACTGTCTGGCTATGAGGCCCACCCACAATGGGGAGAGCAATCTGCTTTACTCCTAAGTCCCCCAAATTTCATATTAATTTTATCCAAAAAACACCTGCATAGAAACATCCAGAATAATATTTGACTAGCTACCTGGGCACCATGAGCCAGCCAAGTCAAGACATAAAATCAGCCAGGACATCTCACCACACTTAGAGGTTCACAGACCTGAGTGCTAAGTAGATAGACATTGCCAGGGCAGAAAGCAGGAAGTGCTGGGAGAAGCTGAGGCAGGGGGCTGCCAATCTACACCTGCAGGAAGCTGGTTTCTGCTGCAGTGGCTGCAGGGGTTAGAGAGGGGACCAGATGTGAGGTCCTGAGATCTCCAATATAACCACACACCATGTGTATTTCTTTCAACAGTGAAGAAAAAGCAGGTTAGAAAAACCAAAGCAAATGGCTTCATTTGTCTCAGTTAATATTTAGAAACCCAAAGGGGGTCTGTATACCCACAGCAGTTAGAGAAAGCCAGGGAAAAAATGTGCATTTCCTAAAGATATTTTTGAGCCAAACTAAAACCAATTATTCATTTTCAGTCAAATGAGAAGACCTCTGAAAGAGCACTGCAATGTCTAACCAGGTACGTTCAGCCACTTGATCGCTATGAAGTGTGTGCTCCTCCCAGTAAGAGGCGATGGGAGAAAACAAAAACGAAACCTTTAACAATTAAAGAGCATAAATTTCTCTTCTTGTAGAAATTGGAGAAATCCCAGAATTCTTGGGCTATTTCTCTAGGATTGAGGAGAGAAACATGGAGAGAAACATCTTCAGAGAGTCCAGACGGCACGAGCTCGTGTTAATAGGGTTCTGATACGTACAGACGGAATAACCCCTTGTCTGCAATCCCATTTCGAGCAGAAATTTTTTAAGAGATTCATTTAGGTGTTTTAACAACTTCAGCCAATACACTTAATCAAAGCTGCTTAAAACTTAACAGCATATAACACATGAACTGTGCTTAAGAGATGATTTTTAAACATTTAGTGCTTAATTCTACTTATGAGAGGTAACCTAGAATAGTCACATTCATAGAGACAGAAAGCTGAGTGGCGGTTGCCAGGGGCTAGTGGGAGGGAGAAGTAAGTTACTGTTTAATGGATACCAGGTTTGGGTAATGAAAATGCCCTGGAGATGAATGGTGGTCATGGTTGCACAACAATACGAATGTACTTAATGCCACTGAATTGCATACTTTTTCTTTTTTTTTTTAAATAGCCACACCTGCAGCATATGGAAGTTCCTGGGCCAGGGGTCAAATCTGAACTGCAGTGACAGCCTACGCCACAGCCACAGCAACACCAGATCCAAGTCGAGTCTTACCCCACTGAGTGAGGCCAGGGATGGAACACACATCCTCACAGAGACAGGTCCTTATTAAGCCACAACAGGAACTCCTAAATTATATACTTTAAAATGGTTAAATGGAGTTCCCGTAGTGGCTCAGGGGAAACGAACCTGACTAGCATCCATGAGGACACAGGTTTGATCCCTGGCCTTGTGCAGTGGGTTAAGGATCCGGTGTTGTCGTGAGCTGTGGTGTAGGTCACAGACTCAGCTCCAATCTGGCATTGCTGTGGCTGTGGTGTAGGCTGGCAGCTGTAGCTCCAACTGGACCCCTAGCCTGGGAACCTCCACATGCTGCGGGTGAAGCCCTAAAAAAAAAAAAAAAAAAAAAGGTTAAAACAGTAAGTTTTACGTTATATATATATTTAACCAGTCAAAAAAATTATTGTAGAAACTCAGCTATAATGAGTGATTCAGGGGTTACACCACTTCCTTAGCAATGACCAGACAATGAGCTTGATGATTGGCCAGACTGACTACAAAAACTCACAGCCTGAAGGAGTATTGCTGTGGTTTTCATTATAAAATATAAATTTGTTTTCTGACTTGGAGATAAGACAATTAAGAATGTGATTAAGAGAGCACTCAAGGATAACATGCCAAAAATTTGACCTGTGCCCTATGTTAGCAATGGGAAAATAAAGGTCAGGAAAAAAATTCTTCTCACAGAGCAGGAATTCTCTACAATTTCTCCTTAAAGACTACTTAAAAAAAAAATAATGGATTGAAGTTCTCCTGTGGCTGAGTGGGTTAAGGATCAGACATTTTCATTGGAGTGGCTTAGGTCACTGCTGTGGCATGGATTCAATCCTTGGCCCAGGAATTCCATATGCCACGGGTACAGTCAAAAAAGAAAAAACAAACAAAAACAAACAAAATAGCCAAGCAGGAGTTCCCACTGTGGCACAGGGGAAACGGATACGACTAGCATCTATGAGAATGTGTTGGATCCCTGGCCTCGCTCAATGGGTTGGGGATGCGGAGTTGCTGTGAGCTGTGGTGTAGGTCACAGATGGGGCTTGGATCCTGTGTTACTGTGGCTGTGGTGTAGGCAGGCAGCTGTAGCTCTGATTTGATCCCTAGCCTGGGAACCTCCATATGCTGCGGGTGCGGCCCTAAAAAGAACAACAACAACAAAAAAAAACAAAAGAAAAAAAGTCGAGCAAACTGAAGTAAATATTATTTATATAGAAATGCCTATATGAAAAATTATATGATATATGAAAAGTTCTTAAAACAAAGTCTGGCACATAGTAAGTGCTCAATAAATATTGGTTTTTACTGACATTGTTGATGCCTTCAGTTTGCTTCAAGTCCATGAAATATAATAAAGAGTGTATATATATATATATGTATAGCTGGGTCATATTACAGGAGAAATTGATGGAACATTATAAATCAACTATAATAAAAAAATTTTTAAAAAGCTGCTCCTATTGCCATCTTCAAAGTGTCCAATCCCATTTCGTTTTTTTCTTCAATGATGTACTGGAGCTTCTCTGCTGAACTCCTAGACCTCCTCTGAAAATACACTATTTTTTGTCTTTTTAGGGCCACACCCTCAGCATATGGAGGTTCCCAGGCTAGGGGTCTAATCGGAGCTGTAGGTGCTGGCCTATGCCACAGTCACAGCAACGCCAGATCCAAGCCATGTCTGTGACCTATACCACAGCTCATGGCAATGCTAGATCCTTAGGCCACTGAGCAAGGCCAGGGATCAAACCTGCAATCTCATGGTTCCTAGTCAGATTCATTTCCACTGTGCCACGATGGGAACTCCTAGACATAATGCTATTGCACATTTTTACTATTTTATTTTATTTTATCGCTTTTTGGGGCTGCACCTGTGGCATATGGAGGTTCCCAGGCTAGGGGTCGAATCGGAGCTGTAGCTGCTGGCCTACACCACAGCCACAGCAACACCAGATCCAAGCCATGTCTGTGACCTACACCACAGCTCAGGGCAACACCAGGTCCTTAAGCCACTGAGCGAGGCCAGGGATCGAACCCGAAACCTCATGGTTCCTAGTCAGATTCGTTTCCGCTGTGCCATGACGGAAACTCCCAAAAACACACTCTTATCCATGGACAACTGTCAAGATTGGTGTACTTTAGGGAGAAAACGATAGAAAACTCCTATTCAGCCAGTTTGCTGACATCACCCCACAGGATCCCCTTTATTTTTTATTTTATTTTTTTAGGGCTTCACCCATGGCAATTGGAGGTTCCCAGGCTAGGGGTCAAACTGGAACTGCAGCTGCCGACCTATGCCACAGTCACAGCAATGCAGGATCCAAGCCACGTCTGCAACCTACACCACAACTCACGGCAATGCCAGATCCTTAACCTACTGAGAGGGGCCAGGGATGGAATCCATGTCCTCATGGATACTAGTTGGGTTCATTACCACTGAGCCACGAGGGGAACTCCAGGATCCCTTTGAAAGAATGACAATACCTGGAGTTCCCGTCGTGGCGCAGTGGTTAATGAATCCGACTAGGAACCATGAGGTTGCGGGTTTGGTCCCCGCCCTTGCTCAGTGGGTTAACGATCCGGCCTTGCCGTGAGCTGTGGTGTAGGTCACAGACGTGGCTCGGATCCCGCATTGCTGTGGCTCTGGCGTAGGCCGGTGGCTGCAGCTCCGATTCAACCCCTAGCCTGGGAACCTCCATATGCCGCAGGAGCGGCCCAAGAAATAGCAAAAAAAAAAAAAAAAAAAAAGAATGACAATACCCTTGGGAAGATAAACTTGCCTTTGTTCATTAATATCTTGCAGAGAATTATTTATACATTCTGACTGCATAAAATCTGAGCAACTCAGGGCAGTTCCTTTAGAATCGCGTATCAAATTGGTGAATATCAACGATTGATATCATCTAATTAATGGATAAATTCAGACCTTAGAGGACTGGCTTCAACCAGGGTGACTATGACAAAATGAGCTTCTGGGCTTTCCCTGAGGAAATTCCAAGAGCAGTGGTCCAGAGAACACTTTTGAAAACAGACAGCACAGCTTGACTTAGATTCGTGACCTCTCTTACAGAGCCCGCTGTGAAGGTCAGTCCTGTTGGCTTTTCTCAAACTCAACCAATTTGTTTTCAAAACTGAGTTTTGAGTTTCATTCTTATACAAAACATCTGTAACAGAGGCTGCTGGTGCTCTCCAGGATCAAGCTGGTCACACAGCCAGACCGTTTCTCCCCGGTCCCGTTGTCTAGGGGTGGTTATATAACCTGGCCAAAGGGATGTGGGCAGAAATGATGTGTGGCATTTCCAGATGTGGCCCCAACCCCTCCTTGGAGTCTCATGTGTCCGTCTTGTCCTGTCTGTTGGCTGGATGCAGAGAGTCTTCTGAGGACTCCTGGGCTCCAGAGGATGGAAGGGCCACCAGGTGAATGAAGCCTGAGTCCTTGAATGACTCTGTGGAGTAGAGCCTGCTCCCCACCAACTCATTAGATTGGGACCCTTTTTTGGTTAAGCTGATTGGATTAAACTGTTATATGGTATGTGGGCCTCTCCTGACCAATATACACGATTCCCCTTAGATTCTGATGAAATTACTCTGACTTTATAGGGGACACCTATCCCAGGCCTGAACCCTGAATTCCTAGAGCACAGGACACAGCTGCTGTTTCGGATTTATTTAACATTAGTGTTTGCTCTTTGGGGCCCCAGGCAAGCCACTCCTCTTGATTTAGTTTCTGTTTCATTATCAATCAGCCCAACCACCTTTGCTGGAGATTTCTGTTAGGACAGTGAGCTGTGTTGCTGACAAGAAGCTTAGACCGTCCAAGGTTCCCTGCTGTCTTCAAAGGCTCTGTCAACAGGCCTTAGGGCTTCCCCACCCCCTGCAAAGCCCCAGAATCTTTCCCACATTTTCTTAAATGTGTGCTTTGAGACTGTGAACTGTTAGCACCCGGTAAGGCCTGACCCACAGTGTCAGAACTTTCGAGAACATAACCAGCCCCCTGAGTTTCCAGAGAATGAGAAATCTATTTTAATATTGGTCCCCAGTTCACTTTTTGTGTCTCCAGGGAGAGATATGGACAAACTCATTCTCTCTGGGTTGTGGGATGAGTCAGAGTGCAAATCAGTAACTGGACAGAAGTGACCAAATTCTCTGTATTAGGCTCAAAAACCCTCAGTAGAGAGAGTATATGAATGAATTTCTCTGGCTGTTCAGATTTCTCCTATGTGTATTTTTGTCAACAGAGCTGCCCAGAGTTTACAGGCACAGCAATAATGTAAGGTAGACGGAGGTCTGGATGGTGTTGAGTGCACGTCTCCTGGAGGGGCTCTGAAGCAAGGACCATGTCTGCTAGGTAACCCCATGTCCCCGCGGGCTGGCAGTTGTAGTGGATCTTTCGCCGTATTTCGCTTTGAGCAAAACATGCTTATGGCTGTGCAAAAATCAGAGTAGCCCATGGGCATGTATTTTGGCTGAAAAGAAACAATTGAGAACCACTGGTCTAAATAGCCCTGGATTTCTTAAGAGTCCGCATTCAAATACCTTTGTAAATGAATTAATTTGAATCGCTGGTCCCCTTTTCAGAAACACAGTCCTTTTCTGTGAGATGTCAAATAGCAGACAGCGTGGTCCAAAGTCATCCCAGAGAAGTTATAGTTCAGTCTCCTCAAGTGACAGTCACATACCTAATAATGCAGAGAACTCAGGGTAAAATTAAGTGTTGTGAGTAAAAAAAAATTCAACAGACCTCCAAAGGAAGAGATGCCATTACCCAGACATTCACCAATGTAGGCAAAGCTGTCTCTGAGGATCAAATTGACGCTAGGAGGAACATAATTGCATAGAAAAGAACTCCGTAAGATATCAAGTGTGATATTATAAAGGTTATCATTGTTTATTTGACTATAAATATTTATCATGCATCCATAATGTGCCAGGTGCTGTTCTTAGTTATTTAGATGCATTAGCAAATAGTTCAAAGTCCATGATAGATATTTAAATGCTGGACAGATAGGATATAACTTCTTTCCTTTCTTTCTTTCTTTCTTTCTTTCTTTCTTTCTTTCTCTCTCTCTCTCTCTCTCTCTCTCTCTCTTTCTCTCTCTCTTTCTCTCTTTCTCTCTTGCTTTCTCTTGCTTTCTTGCTTTTTAGGGCTGCAGGTGCATTATATGGAAGTTCCCAGGCTAGGGGTCTAATTCGAGCTATAGCTGCCAGCCTACACCAGAGCCACAGCAGCGCCAGATCCAAGCCGCATCTGAGACCTACACCACAGCTCATGGCAACACTGGACCCTTAACCCACTGAGCGAGGCCAGCGATCAAACAGGCTTCCTCATGGATCTTAGTCGGGTTTGTTACCACTGGGCCACAATGGGAACTCCCATGTCACCTATTTCTAATATGAAATCAGGAGGCGACTGATTATGCTTGATAAGAAATTAAGCAAGATGAGTATATGGGGAGTTAAAGGGGCTGCTATTACATAGTGTGGGGAGGGACGGCATCTCTGAGGAGGTGACATCTGCTGGGAGCCCCAAGAGAAGGGAAGGAGTGAGCCACGTGGAGAGAGGAAGGGAGCAGACAAGGATGGGAGGTGGAGCGCTCAGCCTGCAGACGGTATTTCTGTTGTGCACTTGGATGAGAATGTGAGAGTGTCTAGATGGAGAAGAGAATCGGGCTCTCTGAGGTCACTCACAAAGAGGAAGAGCCAGCAATAGAAACCGAGAAGCAACGAGCCAGCTGGGAGGAAAACAGGGCGTGGGATGTCCCTGAAGCCACGGGAGGAACGGGTTTTAAGAAGGAGGCTTGAGCAAGTGGTTATCCACACAGAAGCAGGCATCATGGCTAAACCCTCACCTCCGCTAACATGCAAAAACAGGTTCCACCAGATCAAAGACCTACGTGTGAAGAACAACACTTCAAAGCTTTATGGAGGAAGTACAGACACATATTTTTATGACCTCAGTCAATGGGAGTGTGTCTTTAAGAAGACAAAAGCAGCACATACCACAGAGGGAAAAAAGAAGACATTTTAGATTTCTAGTCATTAAAAAACAGTATTAAAAAGTGAAAAGAGCACAAACTGGGAGGAATTATTTGCGTCACATATAATCACCAGAAGCTTCTTAATAATTCAGAATAGAAAAAGAACTCCTACAAACTGGTAAGACAAAGACATATAATCCAATAAAAAAATGGGCAGATAACACAAATAGGCATTTCTCATCAGTGGAAGCTTGACTAGGCAGTAAGTATATGAAAAGGTGTCCAACCTCGTTAGTAATTTGGAAAAATGCAAATTTTAATCTGTAAAAGATGTCATTTTATACCCACCAGATGGGCATACATTAAAAAATCTGACAATACCCAGTATTGATAAGGATATAAAGCATAGGGAATATTATTCACTGCTGGTAGAAGTAAAAATTAGTGAACTACCTTGGGGCAATTTTGGTTTTATCTAATCGATTTGAAGATGCACATAACCTGTGGCCCAGCCGTCTCCCTCTAGAGAAACTCTTGCCCGTGGGCACCAGGAAGCGTGAACAAGAATGAGCCTAGAAGCACTGTTTATAATTTTAAAAATAGAAATAACACTAATGTCATTAATAAGAGAAGAGAGACATAAATCAAGGTACAGGCATTGTGGCGGCCAGTCTCAACGATGGCCACCGATGTCAACCCTGGTTATTCACCTGCTTTGTGGGGTCCCCTCCCACACTGAATAGAGCTGACTGTGTAACCAGTATGATATTGTATAAACAATGGTGATGACTTCC
Source organism: Sus scrofa (assembly GCF_054392235.1). Lineage (NCBI taxonomy): Eukaryota > Metazoa > Chordata > Mammalia > Artiodactyla > Suidae > Sus > Sus scrofa. The sequence continues at coordinate 75,336,509 of NC_139393.1, forward strand.
AAGGCTACATAGTAAAAGTCGTTGTGCCTTCTGCCTTGCTCTCTTGGACTGCTGTCTCTGGAAGAAGCCAGCTACCATGTTGGTAGAGATAATCATAAGTCAAGGAATGGGGGCTTTTCCAACAACCAGCACCGACTCCAGTATCCGGAGTGAATCATCTTGGAAGCAAAGCCTCCAGCCCCAGCCCAGCCTTCAGACCACTGCATACTTAGCCATGTCTCGACTGCAACCTCATGGGAGACCCTGGGCTAGAACAACTCCACTAAGACTCTTCTAAATTCCCGACCTACAGAAACTGTTTATTGTTGCTTCATGCTGCTCAATTTCAGAGTAATTTGTGGCACAGCAGTAGATAACCGACACAGGCAGGTAATAGATACTGCATAGTGTATAAACGAGCTGTGGTTACAAGCAGCATCATGAATAAATCTCATAAAAATAATGTGGAGAGAAAAGAAGCAAGTTACAAAGACACCTGCAGTACGTTATTGTTTATGTAAGGTTCATAAAACCAAAGTGAAGCAATACATTGTTCGAGAGATACACATATGGAGTGAAAGGATGCAGGATGGCAAGGGAAGTTTAAGCACAAAATTCAGGATCCTGGGTACATCCAGGAAGGAAGCAATCAGAGAAAGACACAGGAGAATTTCTAGTGGAAGTGCTTGACCATTTAAGCTGACTAATGGGTTCTCTGATGTTTATTATATTAATCTTTAGATCTTTTGAATGTATGGAAAATGTTATTTTTTTAAAAGAAGGGAATAATACCTGCTGTATAGCACAGGGAACTCGAATATTTTATGATAACCTATATGGGAAAAGAATCTGAAAAGAAGAGATGGATGTTTATGTATAACTGGATCTCTTTGCCACAACACAACACTGCACATCAACTCTGTACTTCGACAACATTTTTAAGATGAAAAAAAAGAAGGGGGTAATAAGTGACTCCAACCAAAACTGATGAGTCAATTATGCTGAGGACAAAAGGGCTGACCATTGGGTCTTGGCAGGCAGAGGCCACTAATGACCCCGAGGAGCATGATTTCAGTGGATCACGTGTCAAAGGTGTGCTTGGTATGGGAGGCGAGAGAATGGAAGATGAGGAAATGGACACAGCAGCCACCGACTCTGAGATTCTTCATAACGGAGGAGAGAGAAAGAGTGTGAAAGCAGGAGAACAAAAGGATATGTATTTGGGGTGAGACACTTGGAAAGGATCATACAGGAAGTGAAAAATGGTTGCTTTGGGAGAAAGTGAGAATTGTGTCTCTCCTTGAATAGTTGAGAGATAATGAAATACAGTTCAGAGTGAGGGAGAGGCAAGAAATGTATATTGATAGTCACAGACTAGTGATGGTACCGAGGCTGGGGTGGACAGCATTCTTCATACAAGAGAATGGAACACGCAGATGTACGTGGTCTTAATTAAGGTCAGGCCATGGGTGATGGGAAGACATCAAACCATCCCCGGGATCTCAGGACAGGGATACGGACAAAGCTATGAAGCAGATACAGTTCCCAGGATCCATCTTTTCATTATTCCTTTGACCTTGTGGTCCTCTCTCCTTTCCTTTTTTTTCAGATTCTCTTCCCAGACACAAGTTTTCACAATCTGATCTCAGTTAATGAAATCACATATAAGAAGTAGCAAATTCATATGGCTCCCTTTGGGGGGGTTTTGGCACTCTAATGCAATCCATGGTTGAATTTCTTTCTTTCTTTTCTTTTCTTTACTTTTCTTTTCTTTTTTCTTTCTTTTTTGTTTTTGTTTTTGTTTTTTTTGGCTGTACTTGAGGCATTCAGAAGTTCCCAGGCCAGGAGTATGGAACCCAAACCATGGCAGTGACAACACCAAATCCTTAACTGTTAGGTCCCCTGGGAACTCCCCATCGTTGAATGTGAACAATGGCTCAAGTTCATAGCTGAACTGGAATTCCATAGTTCCAGTGTTGAATCTCTAGGTCTCTCCTCTTTCTAACATTGTGTGACTCCATGAACTTGAAGTCCTTAGAACAAGTGAGTGAACATCATCTCAACCCAATGCAAATCAATCTGGAAGGCAGGTATTAATACTATACTTTAAATGATAAAGCATGCGTCCCAGTTCTGAGGGAGCCTCCCTCTTTATTGTACAGGTGCAGTTACATGGGTCTGCCATGGGTGTCCTGTGATCAAGATACTATGCAAGTGGAGCAATGCTAGAGCTGGAGCCGACCATCTCCAGCCTCGGGAGCCACACCCGAGAATGAAGGGTAGGGAAGGAGGGCAAATCATTCCATGATGTCCGGTACCCAGGAGAAAGGTGAATCTTTCAGACTAGAAACTAGAATCGGGAAGCCCTACGTGATGAAAAGAGACCTTTTCTTTTGGGTCTAATCACAGAGAGATCAAGGTGTCCAGGAGGGTCCTGCTGGTAGGAGATCAGCTGGGACCACCTAGGAGACGGGCCAGGAGCACACTTTTTGTGGGTTCCCGTGAGCAAACGGAAGGGATTGTCAGCCTTGAGAGCAAAAGGAAAGCTGTGGTGGCCTCCAAGTTTACTTCTAAGATAGACTGTATTTATATGCCTCGGGTTCCCTGTGTTAGTTACCTGTTCATCTTCACCGGAATCCAGTGAAGTCTTGCAAGGTCCGGCCTGTCCCCGCAACGTGATATCTGACATTACTGAGTACGTGCTACGTGCCAGATGCTGCATAAAGGCACCTGAGGATGTGACAGCCCCACCTCATGAATTAGTGAATTAGGGGACACTCAAGGGATAGAATTAAAGACCCTACAGATCAGCCACCCCAAAGCACCAGATTCTAATTCTAGGACTAAATTTGGAGGCACCAGTACTTCCTTACACAGGAGCTGTGAGATCCGAATAAGAGATGATATTGAACCTGAGAGTTGAGAGAAACAAATGAAGTCAGAACAGAGAAAAGGTGGAGTTCTTTTGCCGCCCAGCGGGTTAAGGATCTGGCATTGTCATTGCAGTGGTTTGGGTCATTGCTGAGGTGTGGGTTCAGTCCCTGGCCTGGGAACTTCCACAAGCTGCAGGCCCAGCCAAAAAAAAAAAAAAAAAAAAAAAAAATATCCCCAAAAGAACTAGGAAAAGCTAAGGTGAGAAAAGGAGAGTCCAAGAAATTGTATTCAAAGAGAGACAATGAGATGGAGCTCCTGCTGCGGCTCTACACAATCAGTGGCATCTCGGCAGTATCAGGACACAGGTTCAATCCCCAGCCTGGCACAATGGGTTAAAGGATCTGGAATTGCCTCAGCTATGGCCTGGATCTGATGCCTGGCCCAGGAACTCCATATGCCATGGGGTGGCCAGAAAAAAAAAAAAAAAAAAGACAGAGAGAATGCGAGTGAAAACAATAGTTCCAGGGAATGAAGAATAGAGAGGATGCTCAGGCCGGAGTGATTGTAGACGTAAGTCAAACAAGCATTGTCTTCCTAACTGCATTAAGTGTTGGAAATTATACGTTGGCTGCCTCCATCCCCCTTTTAAAATATCTAGTCCACGGTACTTAAATGTAGAAGCAAGTAGCTGCTTCTTTCCCCCAAGAACCACTACCTAAAACAAAACCATTCTACCTTCACCAAGCCAGTGTGGGGGTACTAGAGCCATTTTGCTGGTTTTCAGGTATTTTTTAAGGATTGTCTTATTACAGTTCTTGTAATTGGATCTTTTATCTCTGCTGCTTCAAATTCACCTGACTAGAATCCATCCCAGTGCCCTAAAATGAAACAAGGTCGGTCTATGTGAAATTTTTGTTCAAAACATTTCAAAGTTTCTATTCTCGTTCCATTGGTTTGGGGTTTAATGTGTGGGGACCTGTGGGCTTTTTTTTTTTTTTTTTTCACATGTCGTAGGTCAGAAACTATAGCATTTATCTGCCTTCGAGCCAGACAGAAGAAAGAAAAATGTGACGCGAGACTGGCCCCAGCTGCCTCCACCGAGGGGCAGGGTTATTTCTCAGCCCCAGCGTGTATTTGGTCAGGTTCCCTCAAAGTGTCCTCTATTCACGACTTTTTGAAACAGGAGACGAGTTAACCCTGGAGTGGGGGATGACTGCAGGCCGAGAGGGGTGTGGGAGCAGAATTCCTAGCAGAAAACTGGACTGGCCGCACTTGCTATAGCTGGCTCACACCGGGCAAGAGCGCTCTGACGAGAATTCAGGTTAATTGCTGCTAAAATTATACCAGATTTCTTTTTACTCTTTACTGTCATCAGAAAAAAAAAAAAAAAAAAAACTAGGAAATTCTGCAATGAATTGCTTGATGAACAAAAATACAGTCTGTCAAAAAGGAAATCTTTAGCACTTGTCCTCAGCAAGCCCTGTGACGGTGAGGTTTTTCCACTGGCTGACTCAGCCCTGGCCGGCTTCTGAGCCGACACCTGTGAGGACAGTTTATCTCCTCACTTCCAACACCGTGGCTATCAGGTCAGGTCAAGACTTCGTTGCACTGGTATCGGAGTTCTCGTCGTGGCTCAGAGGTTAACGAATCCGACTAGGAACCATGAGGTTGCGGGTTCGATCCCTGGCCTCGCTCAGTGGGTTAAGGATCTGGTGTTGCCGTGAGCGTGGTGTAGGTCGCAGACGCGGCTCAGATCCTGAGTTGCTGTGGCTCTGGCATCGGCCGGTGAGTACAGCTCCAACTAGACCCCTAGCCTAGGAACCTCCACATGCTATGGGAGTGGCCCTAGAAAAGGCGAAAAGACACAAAAAACAAAAACCTGGTATCCTTTTTTTTTTCTCTTCCTATTCCTGGCCACACCTGTGGCATATGGAAGTTTCTGGGCTGGGGTTGCATCAGAGCTGCAGCCACCAGGCTACACCACAGCCCCAGCAACACAGGATCCGAGCTGCATCTTCGGCCTATGCCACAGCTTCTGGCAACACTGGATCCTTAATGCACCGAGCAAGGCCAGCGACTGAACCCTCATCTTCACAGAGATAACATCAGATCGTCAACCTGCTGAGCCACGATGGGAGCTACGGCCTGGTATTTCTTCTGTGGAGTATGGGCCCCTGTTACAGGCTGAATTGTATCCCCTCAAAATTCATGTGCTGAAGGTCTAACCTCCAGTAACTCAGAATGTTTCTGGATTTAGAGACGGGGCTTTTAGAAAAGTAATAAAGATTGAACAAGATCATTGAGGTAGGGCCTGATCCTAACAGGTTACATTCTTATGAGATTAGGACACAACACGCAGGGAAAAGACTGCTGAAGACTCAGGGACAAAGCACCCTTCTACAAGCCAGGAGAGAGGCTTCAGAAAGAACCAACCCCACGGTCACGGACACCCTGACCTTAGACGTTTAGTCTCCAGAACTGTGAGGACCCAGGCTTCTGCTGAGTTATGGCACCCAGTCTGCAGTACTTCGTTATAGCAGCCTTAGCAAAGCAATGCAAGCCCCAAGCTTTCCGGTCACCAAATGGAAACTCTTCTCTCCTCCCCATTCAAGGGTTTAGGACAGAAGCCCCTCTCTGTCCTAAACCCTTCCCTCAAACCAGGAGTTGGCAACCTTCCTCTGTAGAGGGTCAGAGAGTAAACAGTTTAGGCGTTGAATGCCAAGAGGTAAAAGAAAAATCTCATGCCCTTGCTTATATAACCATTTACACTGGAACCCCTTATACCTGTTCGCCATGTTCCCAGCAGCTCCCTTCCCAATCGCCCAAAGGGCCAAACACCCAACCCTGGTGCACAGATGAGTGGATGAGCAAATTGTGGTCTCTACACGCAATGGAATAGTCTTCAGCTTTAAAAAGGAAGGAAATTCTGGCACAGGCTTACAACACGGATGAACCTGGAAGACATTATGCTCAGTGAAATAAGCCAGACACAAAAGGCCGAATACGGTGCAATTCCACTTATATGAGGTACTTACAGCAGACAAATAGGTAAAGACAAAAAAGTAGGGGTTGCCAGGGGCTGGAGGGAGGGTGGAATGGGGAGCTGTTGTTAATTGGGTACAGAGTTTCTGTTGGGGATGATGAAAATGTTCTGGAAATGCTTCCTGGTGATTGTTACCTGACATTGAGAATGCACTTAATGCCACTGAATTGTACTCTTAAAAATAGTTAAAACAGTAAATGTTATGAATACGTACTGTTTACCACCCTGCAAAATGTAACCATGGGGTGGGGGGGAGCAGGTGGGTGGGAGGGGAAGCGGATTGGCCCCTAGACTGTAGTGCTTACTCCCACCCTAAGCTGTTTGCTTGGACCCTAAACGACAAGCACGGATCTCCTCTAAAGAGACTGATTACCTGTAACCATCAACATGTGCCATTAAGAATGAGGACCACAGTCTGGAAATACCTCTTCCTCTGCCCCTCCTAGATGGCACCCTTTGGAGAGGAAGTCAAGCCCAAATTTATCATGTTCTTTCTGACCTTCCTGGCTGCTCACTTCTGGGGATAACCCTGCGCCTGGATGGCTCTCTGGGGGCCTCATTTTGTCTCTTTCTCCATCAGCCTGTCTACTGACATCTACATCAGAGCTCCCGACATCTCTGAGGGCTTTGGGGCCTAATCCACTGAGGCTATAGATGGAGATGTTTGAAGGCTTCACTTGGGGAATGAGTGCTCTGTGGATACAAACAAATTAAAGAGCATGATTCTGCTTGATTATAACAGGACCTGAAATAAGAAAAAGCTGAATTTGCTGACTACTATAGTAAGGGAGGGTTCTGCTGGTTAGGCTCAGTCTCTCTGAGCTGAGTACAGGGTTGACTGATACAGGATTTGGGAGCACAGAACTCGGACTGGGAGACTTTCAGAGGGATAAACGGGTTGACATCATCTGTAGGAAGTGTGATTGCTGAGCTATTGTTGATTGGTTGGCACTGGGAGGTGTATAAAGTGAGGCGATCTCTGATTGGCTGATTCTCACAGCAAGGGGTTGAACTGATTGGTTACCTTGTAAAAGTGTGTCACTGAGACAAGCTGTCATTGATCAATTCAAAGGATGTAACACTAGTTCTTTTGGCTACTTGTTACCATGGCTACAGATAATCAGTTTTTCCCTTGGTTGGTGGGAAAGTTTTATTTCTCATGTATTATCTGCATAGCTGTCTTTCCAGCCACTAAAAATCTGCCTTATCTTGCACAGCAAAGAATGCTAACTGCCTACCTAATATCCCTTGTCCCCTTCCTCCTTACTCACAGAGCCATGTTCCAAACAAGTACACTTTCTAAGCGACCTTGCCTATTGTGCTGAGCATGTGACACAGTCTGTGAGCAGAATCACTGGGTGCCTTCAGGGAGAGCTCCTTCAAAGGCCAGCAGCGTCAGTGGGCAAGCCGCTTTTCTCCTTGTGGCCTGGGAGGGGGTCACACTGTCTGGGGGGCAGGCACCATCTGGGACCCATGCAAACTACAGCCATACACTAATGGTGGCGACAGAAAGAGAGCGGGAAGGAGACCCTGAACGTGGTGGAGCTAACATACCAGCTCCGGACGACCCGCTTCCCATCTTGCAGGTGTGTGAGAAAAATCAAACCTCTATTTGGTTCAGCTACTTTGAGTTTTCTATTAAGCGGAGCCGAACCAAACCTATTCCCATTTGATAAACCCGCCCTTTTGTTTTCCTTATCACTTCACCTCACAATCGTTATCAGTGGCTTCCACGTGTCCTCACTGGGTAGCTGAGCGCTCAGCATGTCACATGATACACTCTCAAGATATGCTTGTTGAATGTGCAATTCCCAGATGAGGTTTGGGGGCCTCCAGATATGAGACGGTAAGAAGTACAAACCATACTGGCCAAAAATTTCTTTTTCTTTTTTTTTTCTTTTGTCTTTTTGCCTTTTCTAGGGCCACTTCTTGCGGCATATGGAGGTTCCCAGGCTAGGGGTCTAATCAGAGCTGTAGCCGCCGGCCTACACCACAGCCACAGCAATGCAGGATCCGAACCGTGCCTGCAACCTACACCACAGCTCACAGCAACGCCAGATCCTTAACCCACTGAGCAAGGCCAGGGATCAAACCCGCAACCTCATGGTTCCTAGTCAGATTCGTTAAGCACTGAGCCACAACGGGAACTCCAGCCAAAAATATTTAACCTGAACCCAATCATGAAGAAACTATTTGACAACTTCTGGGTGGGGACAATCTAAAACAACTCACCTGGACCTTCAAAAAGTTCCATGTGACAAAAGAAAATAAGCAAGAAGTCGAGAGAGAGGATTACTTGAGATTGAAAGGGAGCAAACAAACACAACAACCCAATGAAATACGTGAACCTCATTGAATCCTGGATCAAGCAACAAAAGATATCAGCATCACCCAGGACACCCGGACTTCCCTGCCAGAAATTGCAAAGGGCACTTGTCAAGGGATAGATCCCTGACTCAGAACACCACACCGGAGTTCCCATTGTGGCACAGTGGTTAACGAATCCGACTAGGAACCATGAGGTTGCGGGTTCGATCCCTGCCCTTGCTCAGTGGGTTAAGGATCCGGCGTTGCTGTGAGCTGTGGTGTAGGTCGCAGACGCGGCTCGGATCCCATGTTGCTGCGGCTCTGGCATAGGCTGGCAGCTACAGCTCCGATTAGACCCCTAGCCTGGGAACCTCCATATGCTGCGGGAGCAGCCCAAGAAATGGCAAAAAGACAAAAAAAAAAAAAGAAAGAAAAAAAAAGAACACCACACTGATGACTCAGATCAAGAGAGAAACTTGGGGAGCTCCCGTTGGGGCAGTACAGCAGAAACAAGGAACCATGAGGTTTCCGGTTCAATCCCTGGCTTCGCTCAGTGAGGTTAAGGATCTGGCGTTGCTGTGAGCTGTGGTGCAGATTGCAGACATGGCTCGGATCTAGCGGTGCTGTGGCTGTGGTGTAGGCTGGCAGCTATAGCTCCAATGTGACCCCTAGCCTGGGAACCTTCATGTGCCAGGGGATGCAGCCCCCCAAAAAAAGAGAGAGAGAGAATGAGAGAAACTTGGAGAGTTATTTACTCCAAAAAAACCCCAAACCAAACCAAACAAAAATACCCATTCATATAGCTGCGACATATAAATCCAGGAGTTTCTTTACCATCCTAAGAATAAATACAGCTACAGATGCTTCGGAAAACTCTGAAATCTATCAGGGATGCTCCCGCAGGGATTTCAAGCCTGTTATAACCAACAAATGATAATCCTGCCACAAGCCTTGAAAGCAACAAGGGCTGCTAGTGGGAGGTGAGAACCTGGGGATGCTCACTAGGCAAGTAAAAAAACTCAGCCTGCTGCCACTCACTGTAACACAGCAAATGTGGTGCCAGGACTGAAAGAAGGGGTGTTCTGCATGAAATAATAGAATCATTATAAAATAAGGACGTCTTAACCAAGTGGGAGAGAAGCTGGAGTCCTACCTGAAAGCAAGGTGTCAGTGAGACAACGCAATACCAGGAGTTCCACTAGAGGGCAGTAGAGTCCAGTAGTTAAAGGCACTGTCTGGAGCCAGAGAACGGGATCAGTCTGGGCTTCTTCACTCAGCAGATGGGTGACCTAAAGCTAGTCACGACCCCTCTGAACTTCAGTTTCTTCACCTGTAAAATGGAGATTGGAACAGTGTCTACAACAGAGGTTTGCTGTGCGGCTAATAAATATGCCTGGTATATTGTAAATACCTGATTCATATTAGCTGTTATTCACTATTTACAATTGCCAAGATATGGAAACAACCTAAGTGTCTATCAACAGATGAATGGGTATAGAAGACATGATACATACACACACACACACACACACACACACACACACACACACACAGTGGAATATTACTCATTCATTAAAAACAATGAAATTTTGCCATTTGCAGCAACAGGATGGACTTGGAGGGCATTATGCTAAGTGAAATAAGTCAGACCGAGAAAGACAAATACTCTATGCTATCACTTCTATGTGAAATGTAAAAAATACAACGAACTAGTGACTAAACAAAAAGGGAGCAGATTCGCAGATATAGAGAACAACCTAGTGGGTACCAGGGGGGAGAGGAGAGGGGGGAGGGGAAACACAGGGATAGGGGATTAAGAGGTACCAACTCTAAGGTATAAAATAGGGTTCTAGACTAAATTGTACAACGTGGAGAATAGAGCCAGTATTTTTATAATAATTATAAACGTTCAAAATTGTAAATCACTTTATTGTACACCTGTAACTTACATAATAGTGTACAGCAACTACAGATCAATAAATAAATATTAAAAATAAAAAATAATCCAGTGGTTTAAAATAAAAACTTAAGTGTTGCAAAAAATAAATAAAAGTATTAATCTAAACTTTAACTGCAAAAATATATATATATATTAGCTATTACTATCATCCACTGAAATAACACATCATTGACAGGAAGACTAGAAGAGAAGGCTGCCCCCTGCACATATACGTCTGGCGAGGAGGTGGGTGTGCAATGAAGCAAAAGAGGACACAGTCCACTGGAACTTATGAGGCAAAGCCTGGAAAATGCTGCTCATGAAGGTGAGTTGAGGAATGAATTACTGTGGAAAGATGCAGACCCGTGATATATTAGCGAGGGGCCGCCCACCCAGAGCCTCCAGCTGGAACCTTTGAGTTCTTTTTTTAAAAGTATATAATTGTGGTAAAATATACATAACATACAACTCACCACCCTGACCACTTTAAGGTGCATTTACTGCATTCACAGTGTTGTGCAGCTATGACCACCAGCCATCTCTGGAACGTTTTTCCATCTTTGCAAAACTGAAAATTTGTACCCCTAAAACAACTCCCCTCCTTCTGCCCCTGGCCACCACTGTTCTAATTTCTGTCTCTGTGAATCTGACCACTCTATACTCTAAGTACCTCATGTAAGTAGAATCACAACATTTGCAGGTAGCTGGCTTATAACATCCACAAGGTGCACCCATGTTAGAGTGCACGTTAGAATTTTCTTCCCTTTTAGAAATTAAAGAGGATTCAAAGAAATGGAAAGATATTCCATGCTCCTGGGTTGGAAAAGTTAATATTGTAAAAATGGCCATTCTACCCAAAGCAATCTACAGATTCAGTGCAATCCCTATCAAATTACCCATGACAGTTTTCACACAATGAGAACAAATAATCCAAAAATGTATATGGAAACACAAAAGACCCAGAATTGCCAAAGCAATCCTGATGAACAAAAACCAAGCAGGAGGCATAACTCTCCCAGACTTCAGGCAGTATTACAAAGCCACAGTCATCAAGACAGTGTGATTCTGGTACCAAAACAAACATACAGACCAATGGAACAGAATTGACAACCCAGAAATAAACCCAGACACCTATGGTCAATTAATCTTCGACAAAGGAGGCAAGAATATAAAACGGCCAAAAGACAGTCTTTTCAGCAAATGTTGCTGGGAAACCCGGACAGCTGCAGGCAAATCAATGAAACTAGAACACACCCTCACACCATGCACAAAAAGGAACTCAAAATGGCTTAAAGACTTAAACATAAGACAAGAAACCATCAAATTCCCAGAAGAGAACATAGGCAAAACATCCTCTGATATCAACCTTACAAATGTTTTCTCAGGTCAGTCTCCCAAAGTGACAGAAATAAAAGCAAAGATAACCAATGGGGACCTAATCAAACTGACAAGCTTTTGCACAGCAAAGAAAACCATAAAAAAAACCAAAAAGACAACTTACAGAATGGGAGAAAATAGTTTCAAACAATGCAGCCGACAAGGGTTTAATCTCTAAAGTACACAAACAATTTATACAACTCAACAGCAAAAAAGCAAACAACACAATGGAAAAATGGGCAAAAGACCTGAATAGACATTTCTCCAAGGAAGATATACTGATGGTCAACAAGCACATGAAAAAATGCTCAACATCACTGATTATTAGAAAAAATGCAAATCAAAACTACTATGAAGTACCACCACACCAGTCAGAATGGCCATCATTAATAAGTCTACAAATATCAAATGCTGGAGAGGGTGTGGAGAAAAGGGAACCCTCCTGCACTGTTGGTGGGAATGTAAATTGGTGCAACCACTATGGAAAACAGTATGGAGGTTCCTCAGAAAACGATGCATAGAACAACCATATGACCCAGCAATCCCACTCTTGGGCATATATCTGGACAAAACTTTCCTTGAAAAAGACACATGTACCCTCATGTTTATTGCAGCTCTATTCACAAGACATGGAAAAAACCCAAATGTCCATCGACAGATAATTAGATTAGGAAGATGTGGTATATACACACAATGGAATATTATTCAGCCATAAAAAAGAACAAAATAATGCCATTTGCAGCAACATTGATGGAACTAGAGACTCTCATACTAAGTGAAGTTAAGGCAGAAAGAGAAAGACAAATACCGTATGATATCACTTATATCTGGAATCTAACATATGGCACAAGTGAACCTATCTACAGAAAAGAAACAAACTCATGGACATGGAGAAAAGACTTGTGGTTACCAAGGGGGAGGGATTGGGATGGACTGGGAACTTGGGGTTAATAGATGCAAACTATTGCCTTTGGAATGGATAAGCAATGAGAGCCTGCTGTATAGCCTGGGAACTGTATCTAGTCACTTATGATGGAGCATGATAATGTGAGGAAAAAGGTATACATGTATGTGTAACTGGGTCACCTTGCTGTACAGTAGAAAATTGACAGAACACTGTAAACAAGCTATAATGGAAAAAAATAAAAATCAATATTTACGTTAAAAAAGAAATTTCTTCCCTTTTAAGGCTGAATTCCACTATATGTGTCTATGACATTTGGCTTATCCATTTATCCATCCATGGATACTTGTAACCCTTAGTTCTCTTTGAACTCCATAGTCCATCAGGAACCTTCTGGGAGAGGAAAACCAACCAAGGGAACCAGTGGCTGAGCCCTGGGGCAAGAAGAAAGCTCTGATGCAGCAAAGGGCCACAGAAATGATTCTCAGACAAGGGAGGAAAGAAATTCAGCCAGTATACAGACTCACAAGTATGCACAGGCCCTAAAAGTCACTCATACCGTTGAGAGGTGGCTTCCCCATGGCGGTCATTGCCTCTGGCTCCAAACCCATGCTTCTCTACTTAGCTTCCTGATGCTGGGCTGAAACTTTGCAAACCGCACGGTGGGGCTCAACCAGTGCAGGGTACAGTGAGGCTGTGAGCCAAGCCGGGGGGAAGAAGGAGGGCCCCCGACCTCCTTCCTGCTGTGGTTCTTTGGAGCAACACCCCCAGCATTGCGTCTTCACTCCACTGGGGGCGGGGGGGGGGGGGCACGGGCTGTGCTTTCCTGAAGCAGCAGCTGCATCCTGTTTCCAGTTGTTCCAACACTTAAAGAGACAGTTTCATTGCTCCCCGACCACGGCCAGCCAGCCAGCAGCCCCTCCTCAGTGGGGCCACTCCTCTTAAGATTAAGATTTTAGTAATTCCACCCATCAGTGAAGGCCCCAGAGGCGGTAGCTGCCTCCTCTGGGGTATCTCGGTGTTCTCTTAACTTTCACACAGTAAACATTCTTTGTATTTTGTTCTCTCTTTTCAAATTATTGCTGTGGGTTTTGTCTCTTGACTACAGTCAAACTGACGCACCTCCAACCACTATTTCGAATCGTCAATGCCCTCCCAGGCCCCGTGTTTGAACCCAAACCCTTCACGCTAAATAAGGATGACCTGGCCTCTTGCGTCATCCAGAAAATTACATCTGTTATAGGTGACCTCAAATGTGCCCCCCACCCTATCTATAAACATGTCTATATCCAATTTGCTTATCTTCAGTCTCAAAGGATAAAGCATTTTCTTCCTAATTAATTGCAAATTTTCCATGGGTGCTTTTGACCCCATCCCCTCCCCACCCTCTGGGCTCCTGCTCTGTCCCTATCTCCACTCCCAATCCTTAGCTTGCTCTTTTCTAGAGTCTCCAGGGAGCCGAGTAAGCACAGGTCAAAGCAGTGGTAGGTGCTTCTCTTCTCTGCCCCTTTAACCACATCCGTTTTCCCCCATGGCACGTCCACCCCCAAGTGTGAATTTCCAGGCAAGCACTGCATTCCCAGCATCCAACGCAGAGCTGGCAGGGCGTGAAACCCTGGGTCATGAGTCAAGTTCATCTCACCTGCCTTCACTAATCAAGGTTGTTTTAAGACTTGCATGTGCTCCAAGCAGTCCCTAGCCTAAACAATAAGATATTTGCCAGAATTGTTTTCCAGAAACTTGGAGTCAGCTGTGTCTAGTTCTCGAGCTGAGCTTGCTAAGACTGGATAGGCCCTCGGACCCTCCAACTGGGCATGCGTGAGTGCCCGCTGGGTGACCTTTTCAATGCAGAGGACTGTAGCCTAGTTAACGCCTGCATAGAACCACAATTTCCACACCTTTGTGCAACTATCTTGCCCCACGCTCCCCACCCCTCAGACTGCACTGCTTCTTTATTCATTATCCCATAAATGCCTTGAGCCCCTTCCCTTTAGGCAGGTGGATTTAAGATTTGTATCCTAACTTGGCTGCCTTGCAAAGAAGCCCTCTCCTTGCTGCCAATCTCAGCGTTTTCCCTTGCTGTGCGGGGGTGAGCAGGTTTGGTAAGAGAAGGAGATGGGATGACAGCCAGTGTGTCTGCTGGATGGTAAGATCCACGGAGGGATTGGGGGTGGGTGGGACTTTGCAGTGAGAGCTCCTGGCACACCCTAGCCATGTTTCTCCCAGGGCGGCTCCTGAACCACCCGCGCCAGAACCCCTTGGGGAATTTTGTTAAAAACGCTGACCCAAAACCCAAGTGGGGGCGGCAGGGGGTGGGGGCGGGGTGGTCCAAGGGACACAGGAGCCAACTGAAAGAGCTCCCAGGGCTCAAAGCTGGGACAATTGGAGCAGATTGTCAACAAAGTAGTATTGGGTTATAACTCCAGATACAAAATAAATATCCGTGAGTCCATACTGGTATAAATAAACGGTTGAACAAATAAACAGAGAAGAGACAGATCTGTGCCGAAGAATTCCACCAAGTTTACATGGATACTCGGACTCAGAGAGGTGGAGCCTAACTCCCCCCAAGTGTGGGCAGCACACAGTGGCTTCCTTTCAAAGAGGACAGCAAGAAAAGGCGAGTGTGTGTGTGTGTGTGTGTGTGTGTGTGTGTTGACAGTAGAGAAATATAACACAACCCCAGCCAGGTGATCAAGGTCAAGCAGTCAGGCTGACAGTGGGTACACTTGTTATGAGGTGATGAAAATGGCATTTTACCCCTGGATCTTCCTCCCAACAATCCACAGCCTCAATCTTACCCTGAGAAAAGCATCGGACCAGTTGCAATAAAGGAACACCCTGCACACACCTGACCATGCTCCTCAAAATTGTCAAGGTCATGAAAACAAAGTCTGAAAAACTGTCACAGCCAAAAAGAGCCCAAACAGATGTGACAACTAAACTCCTGTGCTACCCTGCATGGGATCCTGGCCAGAAAAGGGACAGGAGGTAAAAAGGAAATCTGACTACAGCCTGGGCTTTAGTTCATAATACTGTATCAATACTGGTTTGCGAATTGGGACGAGCACGTCACAGTCACGTCAGGTGATAATAACGGGAGAAACTGAGCACAGGGCTTCATAGGACCTCTCTGTACCATCTTCTCCATTTTCTAGAAATCGAAATCTTTCCTCAAGAATAAGATCTGCTGGAAAATATTTGGTTCTTTAAAAAAAGAACCAAAAAAGATAAAGGAAGTGAGCCTGTGTCCTTAAAAACTGGAAGAGAGTCTTTATTTGTGTAGCTGGCAGACTATTCCTGAGTGATGGCCGTGCAAGCTAAGTGTACAGCCTGGCCTCTCCTTCAGCAAAGGCCCCTGTGGACACTGGAGGCCCCATTTGGCCTTCGGGCAGCCAGAGAGACCCCACAGCGTAAACAGAGCAAAGGTGGGCCCTTTAGAAGGAGGGGGAGAATGACACCCCCTTCTGCTTTAGCACACCCCGGGGAGAGCAGCTCCACCCCACAGAGAATCAGGACCGGGCAGAGCTAAGCCAGAACCTGCCCTCCCTTGTCTGATGGCGTGATCGCGCTGTTCCGATTCCTTACTCCTAATTACTGCTTTAGGAACAGACCGTCTCAGGAGTGCTCTGTCACAAATAGACTCAATTTTGAGAACTGCCTCAGCCTTCTTGCCAATGTTCAGGCTATAATTATGAAAATGACAATAATAATAACTGCAAGAAATCACTCCAGGCAGGACCTGTTCAAAGGGCATGTGCGTGTTTAAATGCATGAACTTCTTTAATGCTCAGAAGACCCATAGAGGCAGAAGCTATGATACGATCATGCCCTGTTTACAGATGAGAAAGCGAGGTGCTCAGGGTTAAGGAGACCCACGTGGGGGTCTACACTGTTGGGAGCAGAGCGATTTGAAACCCCGCTCCTGGCTCTGAGCGCTTGACCAGGACCCTCTACTACGCTGGCCCTCCCAAAAGATGAGCAGATACCTGGAGTGGTTCACCTCTTACCAAACAGCGAGATTCAAGGGGACATCACTACCTATTTATGTTTTATGTACATAACACATTGGTGTTCACGTCTTAAGATGATAGCGGACATGCCGTATGTGGTAACAGTATACCAATCATTTCTTTCCAACAAAACAAACCTGGCCTTATTACACTTGGACTGTTAGCTGGACTTTACATAAACAACCAATGGAGGGGAGAGAGTTGTTCTGCCATGAGTTTGTTTGGAATAATTTTTTATTTATTTATTTATTTATTTATTTATTTATTTATTTATTGTCTTTTTGCCTTTTCTAGGGCCACTTCCTGCGGCATATGGAGGTTCCCAGGCTAGGGGTCGAATCGGAGCTGTAGCCACCGGCCTACGCCAGAGCCACAGCAACGCAGGATCCGAGCCACATCTGCGACCTACACCACAGCTCATGGCAACGCCGGATCGTTAACCCACTGAGCAAGGGCAGGGATCGAACCCGCAACCTCATGGTTCCTAGTCGGATTCGTTAACCACTGAGCCACGACGGGAACTCCTGGAATAATTTTTAAAATGAAGCCTTTTGTCTTAAAAACTGAGGTTGAGAATTTCCCTCAACCATCCAACTCTTGAGTTTATTGACAGGTTGTGTTAGAATTTCTTTTCTTTTCCTTTAGGAAATCTGGATTAAGGGGTTAGACCTTGTTGGTTTTCATGACAAATGTATCATGATCCATATTTTATGCCTCTATTTTATGTGTAGAGTCTCATATACCATTTAAACTCCATGGTGTGGGATTTCCCATCATGGCTCAGTGGAAATGAATCTGACTAGGATCCGTAAGGACACAGGTTTGATCCCTGGCCTCGCTCAATGGGTTAAGGATCCAGTGTTTCTGTGAGCTGTGGTGTAAGTCACAGAAGTGGCTCAGAACTGGTGTTGAGGTGGCTGTGGTGTAGACTGGCAGCTGCAGCTCTAATTCGACCCCTCGCCTGGGAACCTCCATATGCTGCAGGTGCAGCCCTAAAAAAAAGAAAAAAGACCAAAAAACCCCAACATTTTAACAAACCCCTATACATATGTATTATCACTGAAACAATATAAAAGAGAGTGCTAAATGCTCTTGTTTATGCAGTTCTATCAGGAGACTTTTCTGAGATTCTCCTAGAACCTAACTTATGACTTTGGAAATCATTTGTCCATACCTGGTGGGGGGAGGGGAGGGTGGGATGGAAGGGAGGGAGGAGGGGTTACGCTGAAACCTGGGTAGTGGTCTTAATCAGATAGGCTATGGTGACAGACACAGAGGCAACTGCCTTTGAGGAAAACCTTAATACTTATTGTTCCTGAGAGGAGGGAGCACATCAGGCTACACAGGCCACAGGGAGATGTCCTGGGGTCCATCAGGAGGCAGAAGGGGCGGGGAGAGAGCATGGTCCAGAGTCTGCTGTGATTTCTGCAGGGAGGAATGGGTGAAGAAGGGCAGGCAAATTTGAGCAAGTTTAGGATTGGATGATTTGAATAACTGGGGTGGTCTCTGAACCATAGGGGTGGTCTCCGGTTGTCTGGTACCAGCCCTGGGGTAATTAGGGCAGGGGAATATTGGTTTGGGTTGTGGGTGTTAGATAAAGGAGGGGCCAGGGTTAAGGGGTTCGGGCTGGTTGGTTTGCATGTGAAAGGCGTGCTTCCAGGCAAGTTGTTTACTATTTCTAGGAATCTGTAGCCCTGAGAGGAGCAGTCTTTCCAAACCCCAGGATGTTAATGCATCACAAAGCGCATACCACACAAAACCAAACCCAACCCAACCATGATGAATACAGGAGCCTGGTGTCCCAGAACCAGATCTGGCTGACCTCTGTGAAAGGCTGAGGGCAAGTCTAGTCACACAGGCTGCACACATAATCCGGGAGCAGTGCAACGGCAACATGGGGCGGGACTGTCTGCTGATCAGAGCGTGGGCAGCGCCACAAGCGCACGCTACCTGGAGAGCCAAGCAGACAGGCAGCATCTGTCAGCAAGGGAGCTGATGAGGCCAGCCGTCCTTGAACGGGCATGGATGGTGTATTGATCAGAGTTCTCCAGAGAAATGGGATAGGGAGGATGTATATCTCTCCTTATCTGTCCATTTCTCTATCTATCTATCGAGCCAAAAGGAGAAATTTCCTGTAAGGAACAGGCTTACCTGATTGTGGCTGGAGACTCAGGGAGAGCTGATGCTGCAGCTGAGTCTGAAGGCCACCTGCTGGCAGAAGTCCCTCTACTTCAGAGGAGGCCTGTCCTCCTCTTAGGGCCTTCGACTGACTGCGTGACATCCCCCGACCCACTGCCGCCCCCATGGAGGGTTGTCTTAGTCTATGTGGGCTGTTACAACAAAAATGCTATAGACTGAGTGGCTTAAACAGCAGAAATGTTATTTCCCACAGTCTTGAAAGCTAAGAGGGCCAAGACCAAGGTGCTGGCCGAGTTGGTTTCCGGCAAGGGCCCTCTTCTTGGTTTCCAAGTTGACAGCTTCTTGCTATGTCCTCACAGGGCACAGAGAGGGACAGCGTTTCTCTCCTCTCTTCTGGGGCACCAGCTCCACCCGCATGACCTAATTACTTCCCAGAATCTCCACCTCTGAACCCATCACATTGGGGATTAACGCTTTGCCATGAACTCGGCAGAGCGATGAAAATATTCAGTCCATAGCAGGGGTGATCCGCTTTACTGATTTAAATCAGTGTCTACTGATTTAAGTATTCATCACACATCTAAAATACCTTCATAGCAACGCAGATGTGTTTGACCAAATGTCTGGGTATCGAGGCCTAGACCAGTTGACACATAAAATTCACCAAAGGGTGTTCCTATCATGGCGCAGTGGAAACGAATCTGACTAGTATCCATGAGGATGTGGGTTCGATCCCTGACCACGCTCAGTGGGTTAAGGATCCGGCGTTGCCGAGAGCTGCGGTGTAGGTCACAGACACGGCTTGGATCGTGCGTTGCTGTGGCTGTGGTGTGGGTGGGCACTGTAGCTCCAATTCAACCTCTAGCCTGGGAACCTCCATATGCTGCAGGTGTGGCCCTAAAAAGCAAAAAAAAAAACCATAAAAATAATAAAAAGAAATAAAAAAGACCTTCATAGCAACTGCAGATGTGTTTGACCAAATGTCTGGGTACTGAGCCTGGACCAGTTGACATGCAACATTCACCATCACAGATGGGGGCGGTGCAGTGTAACTGCAAGCGTGAGAAGGCGGGGAGCACCCGGTACGCCCTGCTCCATCACTGCGGCGTGAAGCAGACGCTGGATCCCCGGAAAAGCTGAAGCCCACCCAGCTGTAGAACTGGAAGAAGCAGCACATGCGGCTCATTCACTGAAGTCAATAAAGAAACATGTATATTGAAGCCCTACTGTGTGTGTGCCAATCACCGTGCCAGGCCTTGGGAAAACAAAGATGAAAGACAGGCCCTGCTTGCAGCTGAGTGGGGAGGGTGGCAGTTACCCGAGGAGTGTGCCACACGCTCATCTGCAGAGGCAGGTCAAGGACTGCCGAGACGGTGGGAAGCAGCAGGTGCCAGGTAAGGCAGTGCTGAAGCCAGGTGAGTCAGTGACTCACTAGTCAGTGGCTAGTTTCCTCCTTGGTGCTGATGAGATCAGAAAAGAGCCTTAACTTAAAGCAGTTTCTGATTTGGTGAACAGCATCGGCAGAAAGATTTTTACCAGCGCAATTTTTGGGTTCACGTTCTTATCGCCAGAGACGTGGCACATGAGATTAACCATTGGGACGGGGGAGCTGTGGCCCCATGGCTGCTGGGCAGCAGTAAAATCTCAGCTTTAACCTAGATGGAAATTAAGAAAGGGGAAAGGGGTAACAGAAGAAGAGCAGATGCAATAAAAATATGAATTAAAGAGAGAAGGTGAGGAAGTTCTCTTGTGGTGCAGCAGGTTAAGGAGCCGGCAGTGCCGAAGCTGTGGTGCAGGCAGCAGCTACAGCGCAGGTTCCATCCCTGGCCTGAAAACTGCCACATGCCACAGGTGTGGAAGAAAATAATAAAATAAAATAAAATAGGAGTTCCCGTCATGGCTCAGCGGAAACAAATCTGACTGGCATCTATGAGGATGCAGGTTCAATCCCTGGCCTTGCTCAGTGGGTTGAGGATCTGGTGTTGCTATGATCTGTGGTGTAGGTCACAGATGCGGCTCGGATCCGTGTTGCTGTGGCTGTGGTGTAGGCTGTCAGCTACAGCTCCGATTAGACCCCTAGCCTGGGACCCTCCGTATGCTGCAGGTGTGGCCCTGAAAAGATGAAAGACAATAAATAAATAAAATAAAAATAAGGAGAAAAAGGTGAGCGTTGCTAGTTTACCTTAAAAGCACACAGACAAGTAGGTGGCTTAAAATAACAGAAACTGATTGTCGTGATTCTGGAGGCTGTGCTCCCCTGGAACCTGTAGGGAGAGTCCTTCCTTCCCTCTTTCAGTTTCTGGTGTTTTCCTGGCAATTCCTGGTGTTCCCTGGCTTGGAGATAGAGCACTTCAATCTCTGCCTCTGTTGTCACATGGCACTGGCCCTGTGACATTTTCTTATAAGGCATCAGTCATGGTGGACTTTGGTTCCCCTCTACCCCATCCCGACAGAATCCTAACGAGTTACGTCTGCAATTACCCTTTTCACAGATAAGACCACACTGCCAGGGACTGGGGGTGAGGACGTCAACATACTTTTTTGGGGGGGTATACAATTCAACTCACAACAGGGAGAGAGTGGAAGGTGTAGATAAGAGTCCTGAGTTTAGTTTTCAAGAAAAATAGAAAAGCTAAAATCAATCAGCAAAATTAAGTGGCATACGATGGTCAGTTTTTAGTACTTTACTGTGAATTTCCAGCTTACTTCCTAAAAGTTAGGAAATATTTTCATGTGTTCTTTTTTCACCAGCTGCCTGTGTATGCCTATTTCTATTGCATTTCTGTAGATTTTTTGTTGTTGTTGTTGTCTTTTTGTCTTTTTGTTGTTGTTGTTGTTGTTGCTATTTCTTGGGCCGCTCCCTCGGCATATGGAGGTTCCCAGGCTAGGGGTTGAATCGGAGCTGTAGCCACCGGCCTACACCAGAGCCACAGCAACGCGGGATTCGAGCCGCATCTGCAACCTACACCACAGCTCACGGCAACGCCGGATCCTTAACCCACTGAGCAAGGGCAGGGACCGAACCCGCAACCTCATGGTTCCTAGTCGGATTCGTTAACCACTGAGCCATGACGGGAACTCCCATTTCTGTAGATTTACAATAACAAATATTACCAACAATGGGACCGAGAGTGATAAGGACTTTCCTACACTGATTTCCTAAATGACTGGGATTGTCTCACCTTGGGAAAAGAAGAAATGAATGACTAAATGACTATGATTTGTTTTAGAACATGATGTTGGCCGTGTCAGTTCAAATCAACGCGTTACTATCGGTCAGCACGATCTGGCCGTGAAGCTGCACAAGCAAAATTAAATGTTTGAGCCCATGGTGATGCTAACATCTCTGAGTAGGAGAGATAAGCTCCTACTTCTGTTGATACAATCCTGGGGGAAGCAGATCTTGGGCACTGGCCTTGCTCTGATGGACAGGAGGTGGCTGGGCAGTTCTGCAAGAGGACATATCCTGGGCAGAGGGGGAGATTCTGATGTTTGGCATGTCTGTCCTGTTTTGACGGTGCTCTGAAACCCAAGGACCCAGGGCAGCAACATCATGGCAACATCATGGTCCAAGAAGAGTCAGTTACATGGCATCAAGCCCTGGCCATATCCATTAAGAGGAGGGAAATGCCAGCCCCCCAAAAATGTCCTACCCTAGGGCCTGGGTGGAGAGGATAAGGGGAATTGGCCATCTGGCCTTGTTTCCTTCTGTCCACTTTTAGCAGATGCTGCTGTTGTCCCAGTCATATCCTCTTTGCCACGTTGAAGGTGACCTAGAGCTTCAGGGGACGACTGCTGTGTAAGTACCTGTGTCTCTGCCCGAGGGCTTTCTCTGGATGTAGGTGTGTTCTGGGCCCACGCATGGAGCAGGCTGAAAGTGCAGGAGTTTAAACCTCCAGGAGCAAGCTTCATCCAAGGAGAAAAGAAGGTGGTGTGAAAACAGCCCAGCTTCCTTGCGCATTGAGGAGACGGCTTTGTGGTGTGTTCTGCTCAGCCTCTTGCAGGGTCTCCACTAGGACTCACTTCCAAGGGCCCGCAGCTGTAACCCACTCACTACTTACTGTCTATGTCACTCCCCTGGGTATCACTTATCCTGCTTTCTGGGATTGCCTCTCAGATAGAGAGGTGAGATTTGCACCCAAATCCTTGTCTCAAGGTTGGCTTTTGGGAGAACACAGGCGAATAGCATTACATCCAATATCCCCTTTTAATTAGGAGTATTCAATCTGTTTAAACAACATGGACAGGCTAAGGTGGTACTGACAACCCTGCAACGGAAGGACAGGAATCCACTGGATGTTCTATCCTGTGCTGTGGGCAAGATCCTGTGCACTTGATCAGACTTTCCCTCAGAGAGGAAAAATGGATAAGGAACAGAATAATCCTATTTGTGAACAATTACAACTATTCTAACCAATTGTGAACAATTACAACTATTCTAACCAATGTTTAGTGTTATGGAATATATATGGCCATATATCAGGATAATTAAAAGCTTCTGTTTCCTATTAATAAGTCATATACCAGGAGTTCCCTGGTGGTACAGTGGTTAGGACGCTGTGCTTTCACCACGGTGGCCCGAGTTCAATCCCTGATCTGGAGACTGAGATCTCACACAGGCTGCTGCATGCCACAGCCAAAAATAAAAGCAAAAATAAAAAAGTCATATACCTAAAAACAAGACACAGGAAAATGTCTTCTCCGCATGATATATAATTTTGAAAATTACCCAGGATGGTAGTGTCTTTACTCACATGATGCTATTCAGAAGCCAATTAGCTTGTTAAATGTATGCATGGTATAGATGTATGAATACATGTATACATCTGATGTAACCATTCTCAATCCTAGGAGACCCAACTTTCCCTTTACAACAAATCTTCTGTAATTCTAACATACTAAATGAAATGCAAGAAAACTATACAACATTTTCATAACCAATATAACGCCCTTCCTTTGATGTCATGAAATAAGGGGAAAATGTGTAAGAAAATAACATATATATTTTGATCTATAGGTGTTTGGATGTGACTATACTAAGAGACATAATGCTTATATTCACTTACAAATATATTAGTTTGTACATAAGAGAAGTAAGGAGAAGCGATGCCACATGGGATATACAGAAAAATGAACACGCGGTAGAATAGTAAGTAATGGAGGACGAGAAGGTTCAAGTGCAGTGCCAACAGACCAGCATGTTTGTATGCGACACGAGGAAGGGAAGTAACCTTCACTTAGCCTCCAAGAAAGAGCAGACAGTCAGGGTGAAGAAGATGAGGAATTTTGACTGTCTCACCATTAGGCTGCATATGAGCTGCTTTAAAATATTTCCCTATGTTTTGAGGAGTAGTGATGAAATCGGATAGAAAACTGATTTCCCGTTTTGAAATCGCACCATATGTAAGGACATACATTCTAGCTCTAGAACTTAGACCTTGGAGATCACATCCTTTGCTGAGTGATGGAAAACAGATATGAATAAAAAAAAAAAAAAAAGGAAAGGAAAGAAAAAAAGCTCTAGGGAAATGAGGTGGTGGACTTCTAAGGGGGGTACTGGAGGAGGACTGGGGGGGCACATCACCCATCACTCCCTTTACAAATTCCCCACACTGTGATTTCCATTTGTACTTTGCTCAGCACCACTTTCATATCATTGTGCTACACGGACAAGAAAAGCAGAGGCTGGATGGTACAATAGTGTCAGCCCCTGTCCTGAGCCTTAACGTGTTGGGGGCAACTTCTTAATTGCAGCTCTGGTCCTGCCCACTCCCGTGGGGGGCTCAAGTGCGTGGGGGAAGCCCTTAGTGACTGATGGGAGTCAGTGGATAAATAACCCAGCTGCCTCCCCCTCTGGTGGGATGAGAGTGGGGCACTGGCTCCAGCTGCCCATTGTGCTACTTTGTTTGATAATTCATCTCTATTGGCTTCCATCCTTCTCCTCCCATTCTCCCAGGGGTCTTTCCTAGGACCACTTTCCAAAAATTGCAAATGAATTTGAAATTTGGTCTCAGAGTCTGCTTCTGGGGAGACCCAAACTATAACAGATTCAACAAGACATAGAGAGGCAAACAATGATTCCTAATAATGGACAGAATTAGCTCTCCATAATAGGATCCAGAGAAAAGACAAAGTGGGAACCTTGGCTCTGGCAACAGAAATGATACACAGGAAGCGATGTGGGGCTGTGATAAGGGCTGGATGAATTACGCTAGTGCAGGGTTTCTCAACCTGCACTACTGCCATTTTGGGCAGGAGATGGTGGGACACTGTGGGAGGCTGCCTGTGTACTGTAGGATGCTGAAGAGCCTCTCTGGACCCCGCCCAACAGATGCCAGGGGTAGCCCCCTCTCCCAATTCTCACACCAAAATTGTCTCCCAATATTGACAAGAGTTCCCTGGAAGCTAAAATCAGCCCATTTGGAACCACCTGAAATGTGCACCTTCTCAGATTTCAATGCGCAGACAATCAGCTGGGGTCTTATTAAATGCTGCTTTAATAGGACTAGAGGAGGGCTTGGCACTCTCCGGTCCAAACAGGATCCCAGGTGAGGTCAAGGCTGCCTGTTTTCTGGAAGGCAAACCTGCAGCCCTCTACCACTCAACATGGACGGGTCCTCAGAATGCAAAGCAGAGGTACACGCAAGCTACAGATTGCTGAAAACACTTTCAAGCAAGAGCTGCGTACCATATTACATCATCACATGTTTAGTTAAGAATGGTTGCAGAACTGAACATAAATAAGTGAAGGGTCTGTGTTTGTCTTTTAAACTTCAGAGTGCTTTATTTCCTATTTCGGCAGTTCTCAAACCTTTCGGTTTTGAGATTCTTTTAACATTCGTAAAAATAATTGAGAACTGCAAGAACTTTTGTTAACAAGGGTTTATTGGTATTTACCATATTAGAAATTAACTAAGAAACTGAGAAAACTGTTTAACTTTTTTTTTTTTTTTTTTTAAAGGGCTGCACCTGAGGCATATGGAAGTTCCCATGCTAGGGGCTGAATCAGAGCTGTAACCGCCAGTCTGTGCCACAGCCACAGCAACGCCAGAGCTGCCAGATCTCAACCTCGTCTTCGACCTGCACCACAGCTCACGGCAACACTGGACACTTAACCCACTGAGCAGGGCCAGGGATCTAACCCTGAATTCTCATGGATACTAGTCGGGTTCATTACTGCTGAGCCACAACGAGAACTACTATTTGAAAGTCATTTAAAAATAATAATATACTCATTGCATGTTAACATATTTTTCGTGAAAAATTACTGTACTCTCCCAAACAAAAAATTATAGTGAAGAACAGCATTATTTGGCATTCTTACCTATACGGAACATCTGGCTTAATAGAAGGCAGCCGGTTCCTCGTATCTACTGATGCTTTGTTGTGATTCATTGCTTTGGTTGAAGTACATGAAAAAAAATCCAGCCTCACAGAGATAATATGAGACTGAAAAAGGAAGCATCTGCATAGTCACTTCAGATAATATGGATATTCTTTTTTGATATAACACCATAGCTTAACAAAAGTAGTTTCTTAAGGTTTCTTAAACGTTGGTTGCAATGAGAAATCTGCAACCTTATCTTGTGTACTGTTAAACCTAAAAGTTATTGGTTTAGCTTGCAGTTTGATCTCTTACCCATGAATGGGTTTTTTTTTTTTTTTTTTTTTTGTCTTTTGTCTTTTTGTTGTTGTTGTTGTTGTTATTGTTGCTATTTCTTGGGCCGCTCCCGCGGCATATGGAGGTTCCCAGGCTAGGGGTCCAATCGGAGCTGTAGCCACCGGCCTACGCCAGAGCCACAGCAACGCAGGATCCGAGCCGCGTCTGCAACCTACACCACAGCTCACGGCAACGCCGGATCCTTAACCCACTGAGCAAGGGCAGGGATCGAACCCGCAACCTCATGGTTCCTAGTCGGATTCGTTAACCACTCCGCCACGACGGGAACTCCGAGTTTTTTTTTTTTTATTAAAGTACAGTTGATTTATAATGTGTCAACATTTTCTGTACAGCAAAGTGACTCTGTCATTCATATATATATATATATTTTTCTGATATCTTACATCATGTTCTATCACAAGAGATTGGATATAGTTCCCTGTGCTATGCAGCAGAACCTCATTTCTTATCTATTCTAAATTTAATAGTATGCATTTACTAACCTCAAACTC
Organism: Sus scrofa; assembly: GCF_054392235.1. Classification (NCBI taxonomy): domain Eukaryota; kingdom Metazoa; phylum Chordata; class Mammalia; order Artiodactyla; family Suidae; genus Sus; species Sus scrofa. The sequence goes on from NC_139393.1 coordinate 75,363,256, forward strand.
CCAGTCCACCCCACTCCCTCCCCTCCCCCTTGGGACAACCACAGGTCTGTTCTCCATGTCTGTTTGAGTTTATTTCTGTTCTGTAGATAGGTTCATTTGCCATGCATCGTTTTGTGACATCATGTACTGGTCACCTGGAAAATACTGGTTAAGTTAATCAATCTTTCCAATTGTACAGAGGGAAGGAAACTCTTCTGTATACTCCTGAGTGATTTAAGAGTAAATGGCAAACAATGTCTTTGTACCACTGTAAAGATACCTTTAGCCTTTTGTACTGCTTAAGTGGAGGGATGGTGGTTCCCACACCTACCATGAGAACCACTCAGGAGGTCCTATGCTGGCTACCACCAAGGGCTTTCTGCAAACATGATACCCTGAAAGTATCATTTTTATGGCAAAATAAGTCAACTGGATGAATCTCAAGCTAAATATAATATGTATTTCAAAAGTGTGAACAAACTTTACAAATAAAGCCTAAAGAAAAGTCACTTTACACAGTATAAGTGGTAATATTTTGGCCCACTGGCACCTCTCCTTAAGGGCAGGAACTGTGTTCTATTGATCTACAAAGTTCACATTTAGCCCAGTGCCTGGCCCATACAAGCAGTCAAATACTACCTTTTTTTTTTTTTTTTTTTGAAGAGTATACTGTACATAATTTTGCAGCCTATCCTTTTCGTTCAGCCTCGTAGTTGGTCAATTCCACCGTATGTATTTCTTAAAGACTGCACAACATTAAAGTTTCCAAGCTCAAACTCACTTAAAAAACCGTAACTTTGCTTTAGCAGGGAGTAAAACTTTTGCAAGGGAAAACAACTTAAACGGCATGGGTCCAGAAGGGCTCCAGGGCAGAGATGTGGGGAGCACCGTTGCTCCGCCACAGACTCACTGCGCCTGGGACACCTGGACACTGGCCACCGCGGCGGAGGGAGTGAGGGTCCAGGGGCCACGACTCTCAGCACTTTTTGGGGGATTTCGCGCGGAACCGACATGGGGAACGCGGAGGGGCAGCAGGACAGCCCTACTCTCAGCGAGCAGGAAGGCCTCCCAGCTCTGCTCCCCTTGCGTCCTCAGAGCTGCCTCTCGCACTTCGCTGGACACCGGAACTCGAGACAAGCTGTCAGCAGTCGGCAGGGGAGCGAGCGCAGGAGCCGGCACGGGAGGACTGAGCATGCGTGGTGCGCGCCGGGCGCGTCCCGTCCGGCGAGAGGTTAGAGGTCGCCGCCGGGGATGCGCCCGCACCGGCATTCCAGGGGAACCCGCTGCTTTCGCGGCTCCGAGGGGCTTGGGGACAGCGCTAAGCACTAGTGTGAGGCTCCCAGGAGTTACACTTGTTCCTGCCAAACCATCCTACTCCTTTTCCAAGGCTCCCGCGGCCGTCGGAAAAAGCCAGAGAAGCGGCCCCTCTCGCCGCGGATGCACTTCCCTTCCCCGGCAGGAAGGGAGGCGGCGAAGGAGTTGCGCATGCGCTGTTCGCGGGCGGCCCCTGGAGTGGAGTGGCGTTGCCGGATTCACCGCCCCGCCGGGAGTGCGCCTGCGCGGTCGCCGGGCTCCCTCCGCCTCCGCTTCCCCTCCCCCTGTCCCCCGCGGGGGCTCTGGGTCCGGCGGGACCATGTTCACCAGCACCGGCTCCAGTGGGCTCTGTGAGTACCGGCCGCCGCCATCCTGGCTGGCTCCTCCACGCCACCTTGGGCAGCTCCTTGAGGAGGCTGGTGGCTGCGGGGACTCTCGGGGCTGCAGGAGGTTTGGGGGCCGATCTTCCATCCCCTTGCCAGAACCTTGGTAGTTCCTGTCTGTGGCGGGGCAGCGGACACCGCCCCCATCTCGGCCTGGAGGGGCGAGTGGGAGTGAGTCCCGCCCCCAGCCCCCCCACCTGTGAGCCCCAGGTGCGATGCTCAGGTGTTCCCGGGGCTGCTGCAGGTGGGCCAGGCGGTTAGGGTCGGGCTGGGTTGTTCTGGTGTTCTCCTGGCCCTGCCCCTTGCCCTCAGCGGCGCGCCTGCCAGGTAGAAAGTAGAGGCTGTCCGAGTGGAGGTGGTGTTGGAACCTCGCCCCCTTCCCCATCACCTTGTTCCATTCATTTAGGCTGCAGAGGGACCAAGCTGGCTTTTCCCCAAACGATGCAAATTACAGCCTCTGCTTCTGGAGCTGACCCTTTAGATTTACTTTGATTTTTTTTTACGCCCCCCGTCTCCCTTAGGAGTTTTTAGATAAACAAAAACTAATTAAAGTACTTCAAAGTGGGAGCAAGTTTGGAAGTAGTTTGGCAGGAAAGCAGGAACATTTCTGCTGGATGTTGTTTTTTTTGGATTGTCAGTGGTGGTCAGAAGATAGAGAGCGAAGAAGTATATATAGCTTTTTAAAGAACTTTCTTTTTCTTGCTGAAGTGGCTTCATTGACTTTTGGTAAGGTGCCATGTATGCTAACTAAACAGTGCCGAGATTAGGCATGCAACAACTGCAGTGAACTCTTCGAACAGCTATAGTTTTTGCAGTTTGTGTCATTGTTGGTACTTCATGTCTCTGTACGTTTGAAGTCAGTCTTGCGGAGGCAGTAGATACTTCCAGGTATTAACGAACTGTTGTGAATGTTAGGAATCTTTTCCTGAAAATACCTGTCTTAGTTTGGGAGTGAGTATCAGGGCCACGGGCATAATTTTGCATCTCTCTCCCTTCTCAGCTTTTTATGTTTTGAAGCGGGCTTAGTATTTGTGATTTCCTGGGTTTCATAATTAATTTGATTTATGGCAGCTTTCAAGCGTTGGCCTCAGAGTACGTTACAACTACTAGGTAATTAATCTTCCCCAAACTGCCCTTTGGGTAAAGAACATTATGACTGTTGAAATTGATAGTCAAGAAGGTGGGGTGTGATTTTCCTGGAATCATAACGTGAGCTGTGCATTGTGAATATGAAATGAACGGTAGTTTTCAGTTGTATTTGCTTTCTTTAATCATTTGGAAGTATCCTTCCTTGCTGACCAAAACACCTTAAAAATTTAATTGGCAAGCAAAGTCTGTTATTGGTTACTATTCTGTATGAGCCATGATTTTGACAAAGGTTATGCAAATTTGATACAGGGTGACTCTGGGGAAGGTAATGCTTGATTACCTGTGGCACATGGTTGATGAGTATTGAATTCTAGGAGCCAAACTGATGCTTAGGGAGAGGCCAAGGCCAAAGGCTCCTCCTCAGCTGTCTTGCCCTGTTTTGAAATAAATGTATCTGCAGCGTAAGAACTGATAGAATGGCCATTCCTCGGAAGGCCATGTCTTATATGCTCACTCAACAAACATTTTGAACCTCTGTTGTGGGCTGCACACTGCTGGGTGCTCAGATGGCCACACTGGACAAGCCTTGATGCCAGTGTTTACAGTGTATACAGTGGTGTTGAGGCACCATTTTCCCACGTCTCGTGGCAAGTCTGGGTGAGAAATTTTTCTTTGCAAGGCTACCCACTGAGAGGGAAGCGAGTTCCTTTTGATGATAAGTCGTGTGGCCCTTTGGGAAGTCAGAGTTCTGATCCTGAGTGAGTGTCCTGAGGATGAATAATCCGCCAAGCGCAGCCCCTCGGGATGCTGAGTAACATTGTCTTTTCGAGGGAAGAGTCCTGGCCATTTCCTACCACCTGTGCATTTCTCCCATCTGTGACTGCGGGATGGTGGTGCTTTCCTCGTACACTTGCTTCGCCCCCATTCATTTAGTTACTCCGCAGTTGGCGTCTGTTGAGCCCCCACAGAAGCTCACACTGTTCGTGCACAGAGGATGAAGTGGAAGACAGGAGAAGGAAGAGCAACACCCAGTACGGTAGCTCAGGATTCACATCGTGTCCTGAAGAAATGCGAGGGGCGTGGTGTAGGCTGCAGTCACAAAGGACTCCAGCAGGATGCTTCAGGGCGCCGGGGACACTGCTGCGACACATGTGGTCAGGGAAGGTGTCTGGGGAGGTGACCCAAGTGGTGTGAAGGAGCCAGCATGTCAGTTTTTGTTGAAAAGTGTGCATCTTGCAAAGAGGGAGCAAGCAGCACAGAAACTCTCAAAGAGGCCCAGCAGGGCGTCCTCCGGGTGCGGAGGAAAGCTGGTGCCGCCAGGGCAGTAAATCAGGGGAAGGGCATTTGCGGCCATGTCTTTGTATTGCTTTCTGCCTGGCATGTAGCTGTGCCTGGATAGAAGTGCATAGACATCGTGTTCATGCCTTATTTTAGATCCTTGCTTGGAGACCAGTGCTGCCACTCAGCTGCATGTTGAGTAATAGATGTATCATTTCTTAACATTTATCAGTAAGTGTTCCTGAGAGGTAGTCACCTCACAGCGTAGTCACTGTGTAACAGTGGACTCAACCGAGGTTAACTGTGTGTCTAAGGGAGTCCAGGTGTCCTTCCCACCCTCAAGGAGTTCCATGTCTGGTGGGGGAGTGTGTTTTAAAAAGAAATGAAATAACTTCTGTACTAGGACCTGTGGCTTTATTGTAGAGGGAGGGCAGGTGGGGGAGAGGCACTGTTAACTTCCAGCGTGGGCAGTATTTCAGCTGATTTTGAGGGATGAGTTAGAGTTTGTCAGGCGTGCAGGTGGGGAGAGGGCTTCTCGGAGGGGCAGAGATTGGGCAACCCTGGCAGCGAGGCAGGGGGTCAGGCATTAGGCGAGCGTTGATTATGGCTGAAGGGGGCAGTCCCTGCACGGAGGGGGTGCAGTGACGGCGTTCAGAGGGCAGGTGACTTGGGAGCTGGGAACAGCACTCAAGAGAGAGAAGAGGCGTGGCTATGCTGCCTCACCAGGAACACAGACGGGACGGGATGGCAGAGCGGAAGCAGAAACAGGTGAAGATCTAAAACACTCGTTGGGAAGGCGTCACGGTGCCGGGGGGAGGCAAGAGATTATTGTTGGGAATGTGAACAGGGTTTTCCATGTTTGCTCCCTGTGTCCTGCTGCAATACGGCAGCCTTAAAGCATCCCAATGTCCAGATTCCTGGGTCCCCTCCCAAGAGAGTCACATTCAGAAGGGCTAGTGTGGGCAGTTTTTAAATCTGAATTTTTAAAACATTGAGGGGGAGGTTCTGATGGACAGATTTAGATCAAGGCAAGAGGCTCGCCAGCAGCAGGGGCTAAGGTGGGGGGGGTGTCGAGAGGGAGCAGCTCCTTTGGGGGACGATATTTGATGCCAGAGGGGCTGAAACGTCCATTCAGAGATTCACAGGGACATCTGGAGAGAGGGTGCTGGCCTGGATGTGGGTGGTTTGGTGGGAGGAATGCCATGGGTGTCACTGAGGACACCGGAAGCAGTGCATGGAGTTAGAAGGCTGAGGACAGAACTTGAAGCAGTTCTAGTCCTGTGTTTACAGCCTGATGGAGAAAGGCAACAATAGAGAAGGCCGAGGTGGGGGTTCTTTAGGAGAAAACCGCCTTCCCCAGCCTAAGTTGATTTGCCCTCTTTCATTGTAAACAAACTCCTGCAGCTTCTTCACTGTCTCTCACGATGGCTCTGATCATCAGACTCTTGATGCCTTTGTCTCCTGTTTACAGCCCATTTCTAGCATCTTCCACATCCAGTCCGGAAGCCATGGTTAGTTACCCGTGTTGCGTTCTCATCCAGACTCTGGCCACCTGGGACCTGCTCTGCTCACCCAGCAAAACCCCAGCCTCATGTTCAGGTGTGGTGTCCAGTCTGAGCAGAGTCCTTGGCACGATCGCTCAGTTAGGTCCCTTGGATTCGATCATCTCCCTGTGCTCTTCCTGTTTCATTGTCAGGACCGTTGCCACCTAGCCATCCCACTCTTAACCCATCCCAGTTGGGAGGGCCGCCGCCTGGGCACGGCTTCTCGCTGTCTTGTTTGCAGCCACACTGTAACAGTTGTTAAAGAAGACGTCCTGATGCCGCCATTGAGCCGATTTTTGAGGGATGAGTAAGTTTGTCAGGCATGTGAATCTAGTTCCGTTTTTCTAGTCTCAGAGAAGGAGGCACCCCACCCCTAACAGGCCCAACCTCTACCTGTTCTTAAGTCATTCTTTGCTGCCTTTTCTAGTGACACTGCCTCCTTTCCTCTCTGCCTGGCACAGGGTGAAAGCTGATGCTTGGGCTCTTCAGAGACTCCAGAGTGCTTCAGATCCCTTATCTGTGGGAAGGAGATAGTATTCCTGTGTTTTTGGATGGTTTGTGAAGATTGAAAGATTTCCTATGTGTAGAGCTCCTGGAGTTTTGCCATGGCTAAGTATGTAGTCAGGGTTAAGTATTTTTAGCTGCATCCTTCTTTGGAGTCTGTTCTTAAAAATACAGGCACATAACCCCTCCATCTATTGGCCAAGTCCTCTACCTGGCCAGCTGCTGACTCCTTTGTTTCTTCTTCACAACCCAGCTTCTTGAAAGATGTCTTTTGGAGTTCCCGCTGTGGCTCAGTGAGTTAAGAACCTGACATTGTGTCCAAGAGGATGCAAGTTCGATCCCTGGCCTTGCTCAGTGGGTTAAGGATCCGGTGTTGCCGTGAGCAGTGGTGTAGGCTGGCAGCTACGGTCCAATTCAAGCCCTAGCCCGGGAACTTCCACATACAGCAGGTGTGGCCTTAAAAAGAAAAAAAAAAAAGTCTTCTCTTTCTCACTTCCCTTCACTCTCTAGCCCTCTGCAATTAATCTGTTTTTTGATGGTCACCCACTTGTGACACTGTGGTGTGATGCTGTTCTTGGCTCCCTGCAGCCTGCTTCTGCCCCACCACACCACTGAGGGTAAGATGACTGGGGACTTCCTTGTTGACAGATCTGTGGGTGCCTCTGAGTCCTTATCTTAGTGGAATGTTTTCTTTCACTGGCCTTGATGAACACTTTTTTCTAAAATTCTTTTTTTTTAAATTGAAGTATAGTTAATTTACAACATTATATTAGTTTCAGGTATATGACATAGTAATTCAGTACTTTTATAGACGATATTCCATGTAAAAGTATTTGTAAAATATTGGCTGTATTCCCCGTGCTGTACATTACACATGGAATCATTTGTTTTATACCTAGGAGTTTGTGCCTTTCCAAAATTCCTTGTTCCTTGACTTTTTCTTCCTATTTCCTGACCACATCTATTTAGTTTCTTTCATATTCTCAGGGCTTACTGGATTTGGCATTAAGTTATTATTACTTTAAGAAGAGCAATTTCCCTGCTCCTGTCGTGGCTCAGTGGAAGCGAATCTGACTAGTATCCATGAAGAGGCAGGTTTGATCCCTGGCCTCGCTCAGTGGGTTAAGGATCCAGTGTTCCCTTGAGCTGTGGTGGAGGTTGTAGACGTGGCTCAGATCTGGCGCTGCTGTGGCTGTGGTGTAGGCCAGCAGCTACAGCTCCAATTCACCCCCTAGCCTGGGAACTTCCACATGCCTCAGGTTCGGCCCTAAAAAGACCAAAACAAAACAAAAACCCAGAAGAGCAGTTTCCGTGGATCATTAAGGCCAAAACCTACTTTTGCCCAGGCAAGGAGTGAACAAGGTAGAGTAGAAATAGCGCGGATGGCAGGGATGGCCAGCTGGGTAAATGTAAGGGAGCACAGCTGGAGTCAGCATCTAGAGTCTTAGGCTAACTAAACACACGCAGCCCTGAGGTGGGAACCAGTGCAAATTTATCAGAGTGAGAAACACAGTTTTCAACTAAGTTGGAGCTTTCCCTTGAGTGAAGCTCTTTTTGATCCGAAACATTAGTTAGGGAGCCTGGAGTCAGATGCAGTTAGAGAAGGTTGAAGAATCTGAGGCCCAGTGGTACCAGCCTGTGGTAAGGGCATTCTTCTCACTCTAGAGGTGGGCGAGCTCTAAGGGGAGTCAGTCAGGCTCTACAATCCCCACCTTCATTTCAGCGTTAGGATCCTGCCGAATATCCTGCCCCCAGCATCATGCTAAAGTGGACACCTGCAGAATTTCCTCCTGCAGCTGCTGCTCTGCTCTCAGGAAAGGCCAAACCATGTTCTTACTGATGTATTCTTTCTTTAGGTATGTTTTAAGTGTGTTGAATACATAGCTTGTGGGAGACGATCAAAATAAATCTTTATTTTTATCTTTCACCATCTCTTTAAAATCCACTGAGCGTGGAAAGCTTTTCTCCTTTATGAAAAGGCATCAGGCCCCAGAACTTTTTATTTACTCTTCTAGTTATTGATTCAGCCACTGTTTAACAAGCACACCTGTGACCCAGCCCTTCTTTTAGGTGCTGGAAATTTAGTCATAAATGAAGGACAGAAGGTACATTCATGGCGGTGATCTCAGGAACTAGAAGTCACAAAAGGTAGGCTCAATTTAAAGATTAAAAGTATCCGGTTGTGTATTAACACTCGGTCTTCACTCGAAGGTAAGACTTCTCCCAGTTAAGATCTGTCGTTGGCAGCCACTTGCCGTCAAAGAAAGTGGTGTCGTTGGCTTCCGTCCATTTGTGTCCCCTGTGACCCTCAGGTTTCCTGTTTGTGACCTTACTGTGTTCCGGAGAGGGAGGAAGACGGGATGGTGAGGAACTAGGGTAGTTCTTACTTGGCTCTGAGCCTGGCACGTGGTGGAAGCTGACTCTGGCCAGCGGGCGCCGTGGAGTTTCCAGCTACTCCCCTGACCTGGGGGGGGTTGCATCTTTAGCTCCTTGGAACTCAGGTCCACCCACGGCCTTCCTCCTTCTGGAGCCTGTTTGGCCTGCCTGAGGGCACCGTTGGAATGAATCAGGGATGGCCCCTCTGTTGGTTCTGGCACGTGGCCCACCTCTGCTCTGCTGGAATTGCCGATCCTTTGCCCCGGTTGTGCATTTTAATCTCATTGATCAGCACGGCTTCTCCTCCTCCTGCACCCTAGAAGCTGCCCCTCAGGGGTCATACCGTCAGCTCACTGAGTAGGTCCTTTGACCCCCTCGCTGGATGTGCCCACAGCGCATCAGTGGTGGGCAGGACTCTGAGCCGTCCACTCACTCTTTATAGTCATGATCTGGCTGAGAGGAGCCTGACTTGTGGCACTACTTTTGGTTCTCTTTGTGGAATCTGCATTTTGATGTGGAGTCTGCCTCTGGTATGCAGCAGCCCTTGCGGAGACTGCAATTTTACCCTCTTGTTTTACTTGGGTTTCTGTTTTGCAGGCCAGGGATCATCTGTCCAGCCTCTTTATTTTTTTATTTTTTGGCCGCACATGCAGCGTGGAAGTTCCTGGGCTAGAGATTGAATCTGAGCCACAGCTCTAGCCGTGTGGGATCCTTAACCCAGTGCGCGTGGACTGGAGATGGAACCTGCACCTGTGCAGTCCCCCGAGTCACAGCAGAGACAGCGCCAGATCCTTAACTCCGGGATCCCGCCGCAGTAGGAACTCCTGGCAGGCCTCTTTGGGGTGGCTTTAGAATGTATGTAATTCTGCTCTAACTTACTCATTTGTTGCAGCAAAGGATGAGCTCAGCAGGCCTAGGTTACCCAAACTCCTGCACAGTTGTCTTTAATGCTTGACTTTTAGGGATAAACTGTGTCCCACATTTCTTAAGTTTGGGGGAGTATGTCTTTGAAACTGAGAAATACAATACTCTTCATTTAAGAATTTTGGTTGAGGAAGGAAGACAGGTATTGAAGGGCAAGCCTGAGGGAGGATGCTTTTAAAAAGTGTTTTTCTTTTCAGTCTAAAAGTAAGATTAACCACATTATAGAAAGGCTGCAAGATAGAGAAAAACCACAGTTAGGATTTCAGTTAATTTTCTTCATCTTCCCACCTCATACATTTATGTTTTTGTTTTAAATGGACTGATTTTATTGTTATAAAAACAAATGCATGTTCACCAAAGAAATTCTGAATTATGGGAAAGTAGTAGGAAGAAATAATATCATTTATTGACATCTTGGTATTTATCTTCATAGTTTTTCCATTGCAAAAATGAATATCCAAGTAAATAATTAAAAATAAATTTATCACACTTGAATACTGTTTTGTAACTTGCTTTTATTTCATGTAATACTCTTAAAATGTAATTGTAATGACACTGTGTATTCTGCTTTTCTCTCCTTTGTCATAAGCATATGCTCTTCTCACACTTAGGTTGCTGCTTCCCTCTTTTCTTTCTCTTATAGTAACACTGAGAGCATCTTAATTTTCAGATATTCTGAGAAGTAAAAGAAGATTAAAGTGTACTATAACTTTTGATACTGCCAAATCTAGCTCCACCTATGACTTTACCAGCAATTTAAAAGAGAAAAGATTGCTTTATTTATTACATTTAATTTTCACAGTAACTCCAGGTATTGCTGTTCTGTTTTTTTTTTTTTCCACAATGAGTATGTTGAGGCTCAGAACATAATTTGTCCAAAATCACATAGCTAATATGTTGAAAAACTAGGACTTGAACTCAGGTTTCCCTTCCTTTAAGAGCCTTAATTTTTTTCCACTGCGTCATGCTGCATTAAAGAGACTAAATTTTTTTTTTTTTTTTTGTCTTTTTAGGGCTGTACCTGTGGCATATGGATGTTCCCAGGCTGGGGACTGAACTGGAGCTGCAGCCGCCGGCCTTTGCCACAGCCTCAGGAACACGGGATCCGAGCTGCATCTATGACCTACACTGCAGCCCATGGCAACACTGGATCCTCAGCCCACTGAGTGGGGCCAGGAATCAAACCCGTGTCCTCATGGATACTAATCTGGGTCATTACCCCTGAGCCACAGCGGGAACTCCTATAGAGATTAAATTGATGTGAACTTAGTCTCTTTAAGGAATTTTCCATTTGGCTAGGAGCAATGGTAGTAAGACTTCTAAGCCTTAGGAAAAACATTTGGGGAAAAGAATTATAATGTATATGGGAGTTCTACATACCTCTGTAATTTCTTATAATTTTTCAATCAACAGTAAACATGAGTTACTCGTTTTACGGTAACATTGTAACTGTAAATTTTTTTTTCCACTAAGGATATCTTGACATTTCCTTTTTAGTACATAGGATGAAATTTGTGTTTCATTTATTTTATTTTATTTTTTTATTGTTATTTCCCCAATACAGTTTTTTTTTTTCTACTGTACAGCATGGTGACCCAGTTACACATACATGTACAAATTCTATTTTCGCACATGATCATGCTCCATCATAAGTGACTAGACATAGTTCCCAGGGCTACACAGCAGGATCTCACTGCTAATCCATTCCAAGGGCAATAGTTTGCATCTGTTACCCCAAGCTCCCCAACCACCCCACCTCTTCCCCACCCCCTTGGCAACCACAAGTCTATTCTCCAAGTTCATGATTTTCTTTTCTGTGGAAAGGTTCATTTGTGCCTTATATTAGATTCCAGATATAAGTGATATCATAAGGTATTTGTCTTTCTTTTTCTGACTTACTTCACTCAATATGAGAGTCTCTGGTTGCTACAAATGGCATTATGTTGTTCTTTTTGATGGCTGAGTAGTAGTCCATTGTGTATATATACTACATCTTCATAATCCAAATGTCCGTCATGGACGTTTGGGTTGTTTCCATGTCTTAGCTATTGTGAATAGAGCTGCAGTGAACATGTGGGTGCATGTGGTTTTTTTCAAGGAGTGTTTTGTCCAGATAGATGCCCAAGAGTGGGGTTGGTGGGTCATATGGTAGTTCTATATATAGATTTCTAAGGTACCTCCATGCTGTTCTCCATGTAACTGTAAATTTTACTTATGTAACACTACTAGGCTCTGTCCAAGCAGCTTGTATATGTATTAACTCATTTAATTCTCAGAACAACCTTGTTAGGTAGTAGGATTATTCTGGCCAGTTTGCAGATGAGGAGGGTGAGGTACAGATATTTAAGTAATTTTCCCAAGATTGCTCATCTGGTGATAAGCAGGACTAGAATTGGAACCCAGTCTGGCTCCATACTGTGTGTTCTGAATGCTTCTCAGACTCAAGGACATGTATTTACACTTTTTGACCACTGTGTTCATAGGCTGATGATGAATATAGCAGCTCAGCTTAGCAGCAGAGCTTACTTCCTGGTCACTGAAAGCTCATTCTGGACCCTGGCAGGTTGCTTCTCCTTCCTCCCCTTGCGACCGCCACAGCTGTTTCCTCGTGCGTCTGTCCACCGTGTTCCTTCTGATGGATTTCAGGCCATGAGCCCTGCCTCTTTCTTCTTAAATCAGAACCAGGATCCAGTTCTGTTTTCAGTAGAGATGTTTTTTTGTCCTAATTAGGATCTTTTTGTACAAGCTGATGCACTATAGCTGTTTTTACTTGCATGTTTTTCATTTTCCCAACTCTTCTCGTATTAGTCAAGTTATTTTCTACCTTCTCCAGCTTTTTCCACTCTCACCTTGTCTTAGTATTAGTTTTAGTAGTGAGGGTGGAATCTACCTTAAATCAAGCTACTTTAGAAAAGCATTTCTGTAGAATTTTAATAAGTGCAGCCTAATAAAGGAATAGACACGTTACTCTCCCACTTAAACAACCATCTGTGATAGTTTAGTCCTCATTCTTTTAGACACTTTGTATGCAAGTGCTTGCCTGTGCATTCTCTCAGACACACACGTGTATACACTTATGTGTGTGTGTGTGGTGGTCAAATAAACATTTTGTTATGCTCCCCTAACATTATCTTAGGTACAGAATCATGATTTCCAAGGATTATAACATGTTATATTAAAATGTTTGTCTCCAGTATTTACCCATTTAAACAGCTTGTTGGGGGCCATCTTTATAACTAAGTATTGATCTCATCTTTGACTTCATCCTGAAGAAACTGTCACACATGTGGAATTATAATGTCAAAGAATAGGAATACTTTAAAGCTTTTGATCTGTATTGTCAAATCCTTCCAAAAAAGATGTAACACTTTTACACCTTTCAGCAGTTTAGAAGGGTATCTTTCTCATCAAGCTCTTGTAGCACTTGAGTATGATAATTGAAAATGATTTTTGCCAATTGAGAGATTGAAAAATGACGTTTCATTATTGTCTTAATCTGCATTTCTTTGAATGCCTGGGAAAATGAACTTATTTTCATCTTTCATATTTATTGGTGATTTTAATGTATTTTTTGAACTGGTTTGACTACTTATATCCTTTGCCTTTTTTTTCCCTCCTATTAGAGTGTTAGTGTTTTGTTTTGTTTTTACAAATTGATTTCTAAAAGCCCTTTAAGGGTACTAGCATTAGTTGTGGTATATGTTACAAATATTTTAACCATTTGTCAATTGCTTCTTAATTTTATTCATGAATTTTTTTCACATAAAGTTTTTCATTCATAGTCATTAAAATAAATGGGTTAGCTCATAAATTTTATTTAGCCGAATTCATTTTTTCTTTAACAAGTCCTGGGCCTCTTAAGATCTGTTAAATATTCATTTACTGTTTTTTGCATCTTATTTTCTTCTAATTATGAAGACAATATATACTGTTGGTACCAATTCAGACTATCCGGAAGAGGAGAAAGTGAAATGTGAACTCTTCTCAATCCTGTAGATTGTTTTTTCCCCTGTGAATCCAGTGTGTGTATGAATGTGTATCTGTGATTAATATAAGCACGTGATAAAAATTTAAAGGAGGTGATAGGAATTCTCTTCACTAGGAGTAGCCGCTTTTGAGTTCCCCTTTCTTTGTTTCTCTACTATTAAAGCTTTAAATGATGTATTTATTCCTTTCTTGATTTGTCAACTACTGGTTCTGCTTATAGATTCCCCATAATGAAAGATGAGGAATTTGCATGTTACCAACCTCCCCATCTTTTAGTTATTTTTTATTTTTTTTGCTTTTCTGGGCCACACCCACAACATGTGGAGGTTCCCAGGCTAGGGGTCGAATCGGAGCTATAGCTGCCGGTCTGCGCCAGAGCCACAGCACGTCAGATCCGAGCTGCGTCTGCGACCTACACCACAGCTCACGGCAACGCCGGATCCTTAACCCACTGAGAGAGGCTGGAGATTGAACCCGCATCCTCATGGTTCCCAGTTGGAGTCATTTCCACTGCACCACGGCAGAACTCCATCCCCCTTTTTTTAATCTTTTTTTTTTCTCTCCCCATCTTTTAGTTTTGATTTGGTTACCCCTTGTAGTGGTTGCCTTTATAATCTTAAACAATGGACAAAACCCCTTATTTTTTTTGATTTATCAATTTTTGGCATAGTCAGTAGACTCCACCAGGAAAATGAGAAAAATTAGCCCAAGAACTAGTAGTCTTTTGTCCTCTTCAATTCTTAATATGCTGTGTTTACAGTCTGTTCTATGATAATAAAGTCTTCTGTGCTTCGTCTGTAGGTTGATTTTTATATGGAAGATCATAAAAATAGCTATATTAACATGAGTATGATTGTGTATTTATTGTTGAACCAAGGTCTTTATTGTTGGAGCCACAGAAGAAATTGGAGCCCTAGGTTAGAAACCCTGTGCTGCTTCAAGGGGCTCGTTCATTCTTTTGCGATTTCTTCACTCCTTAAGGTCACGCACACTTACTCCTGTTTCTTGGCCCTTGCTTCTTTCTCTTCTTGGAGTCTTGCGTGTTTTCCCAGGCACCCCTCCTGCAGTGATGGTCTTGGCGCAGAGGACACAACTGGTGGCTTTCCAGATGCTCCCTTGGCTGTCCTTGTACTTAGTGAAAGGCTGGTTCGCAAGTAGCTGGTGTGGGTTTTCTCTTTGTTTGTGGGTAGGTCTTTGTCCCCAAGAGGCCCACACCTCAAACAGCAGTGTAGACTCTGTTCAGGTTTGCAGAGCTTGTGAACAGGCTGGTTTCCTTATAGGGTGCAGAGGTGGGGAGCAGAGGCGAGCAAAGGACAGTGAAAATCCCCTACCGTGGGCCAGGTTAGGTGGGCTTGGCATTGGTGGGTGAGTGTGCGAATCTCACTCTGAGTAAAGCCACCCTTCCTCTCACCACCCCCTCCCCCTGTGCCCCGTCACCCAGGTTGGCATCTCCTGTGGGAGTCTGATGATGCCCAAGCTCTTTTCTTCTCTTTCTCAACCCTCAGACCCTTACGGTGTCCTAGGTGGATGACCACTTTCTTCGGAGCATTTCTTCGATTTTATTTTGGAAGCAAAGCCTTTTTTTTCAGCTGGGGTGGTCGAATGAATGGCTGTGTGTGTGAGAAAAAAAGAGTGAATTGGGGGCGGGGTTTTGTGGAAGGTCCTGGCCCAGTTGTCAAAGCACCAGACACGTGTGGCATTTGTACCCTGATGGTTTAAACAGGATGTGGGCCCAACACCAAGGGCCATTGAAGCAAACGTAAGATAATAATTCCCTTTTCAGTTCTTTTTCCTCTTAGTTGTAACAAAGAGAAAGTCTCAGATGCTAGTCTGAGAAACCGCTAATAGCAGCTAGTTTCATAGTGTAACGTAGAGAAAGGGAGGCAGGCTCAGATTTTTCTGTCAACAATGTCAGACTGTAATAGAATGTATTTATAGTTCCCACCTACTGATGACGAAGTGATACTTGTTTTACATTTACTGTAGTGATAGGAAGTTTCCTTTTTTTTTTTTTTTTTTTAATGGCCCTGCCCACAGCATATGGAAATTCCTGGGCCAGGGGTTTAACCCAAGTTGCAGCTGAGGCAACGCCATATCCTTTTAACTTACTGTACTGGGCTGGGGCTCGAACCTGCCCCTCCACAGCAGTCTGGGCCACTGAAGTCAGAGCACTGTAGGAGCTCGAAGTTTCCTTTAAGATACCTTTATTTAAAACATAGTAAGGTGATATAAATACTAAATGAATCAAGGCTAGGTAATACTGAGATATGGCAAAAATTGTGGTGCTATAAGGAATGACTGAAGCTTGAGAAATACTCTAAATTATTCTGATGGGTAATTCTGTTTGTTCATACGCCTCCCTAGGTCTTAGTATTTCTTGATTAGTTCCCTGGACTCATTTGGAAGGGGAGGTTTCTCTGGTGTTTTAGCAGTTCTTTTATTCCGACATGACTTTGAAAGGGAGGGAAAATGGACGGGTGTAAGAGTCTGTCATCCTGAACTGGAATTTTGCCTAGCTATCTTTTTGGATTCATTGTTTTTGCTTAATTCTTGAATCCATTTAGAATTAGTTTTCGTACTTATAGAGTTTCAGTGGGGCTTTTGGTCTCCACCAACAAGCCAGTCTTGGCACCAGTGGTTAAAGATGTTTAGTAGCATCTCTCCTCATAAGTGGGTTAGGTGCTGAAAGGCCATGTGCACATCCACACTTAAAAGAGGAGTTCCCGTCGTGGCGCAGTGGTTAACGAATCCAACTAGGAACTATGAGGTTGCAGGTTCGGTCCCTGCCCTTGCTCAGTGGGTTAATGATCCGGCGTTGCCCTGAGTTGTGGTGTAGGTCACAGACGTGGCTCGGATCCCGCATTGCTGTGGCTCTGGCATAGACCGGTGGCTACAGCTCCGATTGGACCCCTAGCCTGGGAACCTCCATATGCCGCGGGAGCGGCCCAAAGAAATAGCAAAAAGACAAAAAAAAAGAATTAAAGCTTGTTTTTCTTCATAGGCTTGTCCACCTGATAGGAATGGAAGAGGTTCCTTGGATTATCAAACTTTAAAACCAGATTTGGGTTTTTCCACCTTGCAGACATATGTTCTGTTTGCATCTTTCCCTCCAGTAGACCAGATGAGTCTATGTTAAAAGTCTGCTGAGCAGATAGCTCCTTGTTCTGTTTATCTTCCCAGATGTTCTAGTGTATGTCTTTATATGTATGGGATCCTTACTTGTCAGTTTACCTTGGTCGAGTCAAAGATTCATAGGGTCTTTGAACGTACGGAACCATCCCTGTTTTGTCCTGAAGCTGTTACTGTTAGGGCAGCCCCTTCACCAGCCTTGGCCTTTATGACTCCAGCCTTCCCTTAAACTAGCCTTTCTCTGATGATTGTCTAGGCCAGACTGAACACTGGCAGGCCACGCAGACTTGTTTTGCTTGACCTCTGGTCGATTGGGAGGGTGGAGGGTGGGAGAAGAATCGCCTTCCAACATTTTAAAGTTGGAGTCTTTCAGACAGAAATCCAGATTCCTCTTATCTCCTGAGGGGACAGTCTGGGAATTCCAGGGCTGAATTGTTATGTGACAAAATCCCATGATTATGCACTTTTTGCCATCTTCCTCCCCTGGTGCCTTATGGCTTCCTTAGGCACTGGAATTTACAACACACTTTCTTGCCAATAGCCACACATTTTCTCTTTAATTTTTTTTTTTTTTTTTTAGGGCCGCACCCGTAGCATATGCAGGTTCCCAGGCTACAGGTCGAATTGGACCTACAGCTGCCAGCCTACACCACAGCCACAGCCATGCAGGATCCGAGCCGCGTCTGCAACCTACACCACAGCTCATGGCCACGCCAGATCCCTGACCCGCTGGGGGCTCAAACCCGTATCCTCTTGGATACTAGTCGGATTTGTTTCCACTATGCCACGATGGGAACTCCTCTCTTTAAATGTTTTATTCTTTTCTTTTATAGTTTATCATATGGGTCTAGAACTATCTACAAGCTTCTTGATGCACTTTTTCAGATTTGTTCCTACTGTTGAGTAACATCATTATTTATGTATAACATTTATAGTTTTACTGCTTCTTTTGGCCTTTAAAATTATTGTTTCATTATAATTGTATTCCTTATCTAATTAGCTCTTTTAACGATGACTGCCTTTTTTATTTTTACACTTACATGTTTGTATAAAATTGCCCTAAGAAGAGTAAAGTGTTCACTGTAGCGACAGGACCAAAATTAAAAGTGTAGGCGCCTAATGCCGTTGTTGATGATGGGCGGGTCTGACACACTTTTCTGTGGCATGGGAGCCTTTGTGTTTGGCTTTGTTTTAGAACTTTCTTTTTCAATTTCATTGCTCATTCTCTCCCCCTACCCCTTCACATTGTCTGAATATTTTAAAAATTTTTTATTTTATTGAAGTGTAGTTGATTTACAATGTTGTGTTACTGCCTGAATATTTTAGATGTAGAATGCATTCTTGTATCTAGACGGCACGTCTTCCTCCTTCTTGCCTTTTTGGGGGGTTCTTTTCTGGAAACGTCTAGCCTTTTCTCCTGTTCGTTTTCTGGGTAAGTTTTAACAAGCATAGGTCCAGTAACAGGCATTCATGGCTGGCTTAGAGCATTTTACTTCTGAATATTGCAGGTAACTGAGCACAACAGTAGTAAACTTGGGACCTTTCGATCCTGGGCCGTCTTATGGAGGTCTTTGCTGAGATGGTCACCAGAAGGCACTTGCTCTCCATCTCTTGGTCACTGAGGTTAAGTTGCCTTAAGTTTTCTTCCAGGAAGCTCCTGGAGCCCAAGAATAAAGCATGGTGGGTGCAGAAAGTGTCCCTTGCAACATAAGGGTTCCTGCATTTTTGTGGACTTCCATACGTTGGTTTAGCCCATTTGGGCTGAAGAACCTTAAAGAAGTTAACTTCATAAAACACCAAATCACCCCATTCTTGTGGGACCCCTGAGAAGTTTACCAGATAGTTAAGTAGTCAAAAATAGGAAAACCAACGTGGTAGCATATGGGGGCCCCTTCTGCAGCGGTGTGAACCACACTGGGGGTTTTGATGGGTGTGCTTTGACACGGCTGATTTGTGGGGTTGGGCGGAGTGGCTGGCTTGCTGCCTTTTTCTTCGCCTCATCCATCCCTGGGTATATCGTCTGCCACAATGCTTCTCTAACAGCCCACATGGCTAAGCTTTGCAAGACCTGTGGTTAGTGTCTTTAGTACATAAAAAATGCATAGAATTTTTATCCAGGTGCAGTTCACATAATGTAAAACTCACCATTTTAACCATTTTAAAGTGTACAGTTATTGACTTCCAGCTCGTGTACATTGTTGTGCAGTCATCACCAAGCACTATCTAATTCCATTTTTACCCCTGAAGGAATTCCCTGGAGGCTCAGTAGGTTAAGGATTCAGTGTTGTCACTGCAGCGGCTCGGGTTCTGCTGTGGCGCAGCTTTGATCCGTGGCCCTGGAACTTCCACATGCTGTGGGTCCAGCCAAAAAAACACGGTACCCACTAAACAGTCCCTCCCATTGCCTCCCATTCCCTCCCCCTCCCTACCACTAAGCTGCTTTCTGTCTCTGTGGGCTTTCAAATTCTGGACATTTCATGTAAATGAAATCATATATATATGTGGCTTTTTGTGTCTGGCTTCTTTCACTTAGCTGATGTTTTCAAGAATCTTCCATGTTGTAGCATGAGTCAGTGGCACCTGTCCTACGTCTAATAGTCCGTTGTATGGATATACCACATTTTAAAAATTCATCTGTCAATGGACATTTGCATTGTTTCCACTTTTTGGCTCTTGTCATAATGCTGTGATAGATGTTCAGGTTTTTGTTTGAACATCTGTTTTCAGTTCTCTTGGGTGTATAACTAGGAATTGAATTGTTGGGTTTTATGGTAATTCTATGTTAAACTTTCTGAGGAACCAAAAGATAAAAGTCAAGTACTAAAAATAGTAATAGTGAAAAATCCCTTTGGACCATGGACCAAGGTAGAAAGATATCAGCTTTCCTTGTTATATATTAGAAACGCTTTTTTTTTCTTTTCACCTAGAGCATGCAGGTAACTAATTATTGCCCGGGGTTTACTGTAAGCATTCACTGAGATGGCATTACACAGAAAGTGCTTTTTTTAGTACAGTGCTTGGCATTAAGTAACCCACATATAATGTAATAATTATTTTAGGAGAATACACAGTCACCACAGCCTGATTGCTATTCATTGCCACAGAGCGATGGCCATGTGCAGTCATAGAACCAAGAGGTAAATGACCCAGAAGGAAACACCCTAAACTTTGGTGTTTTGTGTTGTCTTTGCTGTAAATGGTTTGGATTTTTACTTTTAGCTAAATGCATTGTCTGTTGTTCTCAAAATCTGCGACATATCCCTATTTTCAGAAGTAGAAGGACTCATTACAAAGCAGTGACTTTTTTTAAACCTTCCATTTGATCACTGCTTGAGCTCTTCATGTGTGAACCACTTCCTTGCTCACAGAGGGGCAAGGAAGAGCTAGTGACTTGCCATATCTCAGTGCACAAAGACTTAACGAAATGTTTTACTGAATTAGTAACTAGTTAAACCAAAATTACATTTCTGATTCTTAAAATATTTTCATAAAAAATTAAAACCTCCTATGAACAGATAATTCAGAGGGCACCACTGTTAATATTTTGATAGGTGCTTTAAAAAACCACATATATTTATGGACTTTTTTTAAAGTACCATATAATAATGCTACTAGAAATACTTTGCACTTACTGTTTAGAAACATCTTTCCAAGGCATGAAATATTTTTCCATAACCTAGTTTTTGTTTTTGTTTTCTTTTTGGCCACACCTGTGGCGTGTGGAAGTTCCTGAGTGAGGGATCAAACCAGTGCCACAGCAACAACCTGAGCCTTTGCAATGACATTGAGTCCTTAACCCTCTGAGCCACAGAGGAACTCCCTCTGTAACCTACTTGTTAAAATTGATTATTATTCCATTTTATGGATAGAGCATAATTTATTCAGTCGCTTATTGGACATCCATGTTGTTTCAGGTTTTTTCACTATTATGAACAATGCTGTAATGAGCGTCTTTGCAGCAGAATTTGTACGTATCCATGGTAATTAACTGTAGGCTAAATTCCTAGATGTAGGGTTTTTTTTTTTTTGGATCAGAGCGTTGACATATATTTTTCAAATGTTTGTTCAGTTTAGCGTTTAATATGCACCCCGCTCTGTGGTGCATCCTTCCAGATGTCCGTCTTTGTATATTTCCATTCATAATTGCATTTACTTTTGTTACCCAGGGTACCACTTTGATTTCTGTTATTGCTGGTGGTGATTACATACATCTTTTACTAAATACCCACCATGCAGGCAAAAATCCTTTTGGCCCATGGAGCTCTGTGGCTGTGCAGCGTAGGAAGCAATTGTATTTGTAGTCAGGTTGTCAGGGTTTGTACCTGGTCCCTGGCCGTTAGATCAGACACCTCCTCTTGCACAGCCTTTCTGTGTGCTTAGCCTCACCTCTTATTCCATGTATTTCTATACTCTTGTTTGGTGTAAGCTGGTTGGATTTGGTAAAGCTTATTTCTCTGTTCCTCCCTTGGGGCTTCTTTTCTGTGGCCACTCCAGACGTTTGAGGGATAATGGATAAAAATGCCTTCTGTTCTTTCCCTGGGTGATGGTTCTGAGATACATTCACGAGGTTTCTTAGAAAATCCTGTGGGATCTAGCACTTGTCAGAAACACCTGTCACTCATAGTGGTGACCAGCTTCCTAATGGATCCTTGTATTGACTCTCCCTCCTATTTCATTCCCCGAGTCCTTCACTCCTGCTCCCTGCACTCACATTCCAAAATGAACCACCTGCCTGCTAACCTTTGTTTTATCTTTTACTTTAATGGAACCCAGGCCAAGTCATTTGCAATCATGGACAGGTAACTTACTCTTTGAGTCTTAGTTTTCTCATAAATTTGGAGAGGATAGTGTCTACCTCATATAATTCTTTCACTCACCAAATACTTGTTAAAAGACTACTGTAGGCCCAGTACTATCCTGGGTATGGAAATATAGCAGTGAGCAAGAGAAACAGGACTCTGCCTTCATAGAGTTGACATTCTGATGAGGGAGACAGACAAAGAAGTAAACAAAGAAGAATTTCAAATTGAGAAAAATGCTGTGAAATAAGTAAAAAGTCACGAGGGAAAGCCATTCAGAGGAGATGCTCTCTGAAATGAGGACTGAATGATGAGGACAGACTGGACATGAGGAGAACATTTTGAGTGGAGTGAGTAGCAGGTGTAAAGGCCCCGAGATGGAGGAGCCTCAGGAGCAGGTAGTGCACACAGAATGCTGTGGATGGGACTTTGCACTTGCTAAGGGCTCAATAAATGTTGGACAGTATTAGCAGTAAGATTAGATCAAAGGGGTAGACTGTCGCTAACTACACGGCAGTAAGTAGTCAGTTTTGTGTCATCACTTGACAAAAATTGGCTCAATAGAATATGCATAGGATGCGAACGGAGTTGCACAGTACATTTTTCTTTTGATGTGGTGAGTTACATTGATTTGCTTTGCATTCAGTTAGTTGTGATGCATTATCCTTTTATGTATAGCAGGGTTCTGTTTGCTAATATTTTGCTGAAAATATTGCATCTCAGAGATACTGGTCTGTTTTAACATTTTTGTCTATATTTGGTATCAGTGTAATGTTGGCTTCATAAATGAATCGGGAAGTCAGTGTGCTCTCCTTTTTCATGTGGTGGAAGAGTTTGTGTGGGATTGGTATTCTTTTTGATGTACATGCTTGGTTACAGTTCTCCATCAGGCCTGGCGTTTTCTTTGTCGGAAGACTTTTAGCTATGAATTCAGTTTCTTCATTTGTATAGGACTAATCAGGTTTTCCATTTCTTTCGGAGTGAGCTTCTATAGATTGTATCTTTCAAGGAATTTGCTTATTTCATCCAAGTTGTTAAGTTTATGGCCAAAATGTTGTTTCTGATATTCCCATATTATCCTTTTAAAAATTATTTATTTGGGACTAAAAACCACATGTATAAAATCTACCACTCTAACCATTTTTAAGTGTACAGACGAGTGGCATTAAGTGCAGTTCACAAAGCTGTAAGCCCCTTATTAGCCTGTTGATATCTGTGGCATCCCTAGTGATATGCCTTCTTTTATTCCTAATACTGTTAATTGTGTCTTTTTTCCTGATCAGTCCTGCTAGAGGTGGATTAATTTTACTGATGTTCTCAAAGAATTAGCTTTTTAACTTCACTCTATTATATTTTGGTTTTCTGTTTTATTGTTTTCTGATCTTAATTATTTCTTTCCATATGTTTAGTTAGGGTTTAGTTTGCTCTTCTTTTTCTAGCTTTTTTTGAAGCTTGTACCCTGTCATTATTTGAGACTTTTTCTCTTCCTATATAAGCATATAATGCTATAACTTTCTCTAAGCACTGCATTATTTACCAAGCCCACAAATTTTGCTTGGTTGTACTTTTACTTTTCATTCTGTTTAAAAGATATTCCAATTTCCCTTGTGACTCTCTTTGACCCAGATATTATTTAGAAGTATGTTGTTTAATTTTCAAGTACATTTGATCCTTGAACAGTGTGAGGGTTTGGAGTGCCAGCCTCCATGACATCAAAAATCCGAGGGTAACTTTACAGTCGGCTCTTCATTTCTCAGGTTCCTCATCCATGGATTCAGCCCACTATGGATTGTATAGTGTTGTAATAAATATTGAAAAATTATAAGTAGACCCTTGAAGTTGAAACTTGTGTTGTCCCAGGGTTGACTGTATTTGGAGGATTTTCCATCCATCTTTCTGTCATTGTTTTCTAGTTTAATTTTATTGCAGTTAGGGGACATACTTTGTATGACTTTAATTTCTTTAAATTTACTGAGATGATATTTAGGGCCCAGAATATGGTCTCTTTGGGGGAATGTTCCATATGCATTTTAAAAAAATGTGTAATTTTCTGTTGTTGGGTGGAGTGTTCTGTGAATGTCAATCAGGTCAAATTGATTGATAGTGTTTTTCAAATCTTCCATATTCTTGGTGATTCATACAACAACATACCACAGCCTCGGTGGCTTGAACAACCGAAGTTTATTTTCTTACATGTCAGAAGGCTCTAAGTCCAAGATCGAGGTGTTGGGACATTTGGTTTTTCCGGAGGCCTCGCACCTTGGCTTGTTGATGGCCGTCGTCTTCTCCCCGTGTGTCCTCCTGGTTTTTCGCTACGTGCGTGTGACTCCCTGGTGCCTCTTCCTTCTCCTGAAAGGACAGATTGGATTAAGGCCCCGTCTCTAGGGCCTCCCTTAACCTTAAATTTCCTCTTCGAAGATCCTTTCTCCAAATACAGTCCCCTTGAGGGTTTGGGCTTCAGCCTCTGAATCTGGAGGGGAGGGAGGTTTCAGTCTGTGACACTAATTTTCTGTCTACTTGGGTTACTGGTTACTGAGAGAGGGGTACTGAAGATTCCCACTGTGTTTGCGGATTTATCTGTCTCTGTAAGTTTTTGCTTTGTGTTTTTGAAGTCTTTTCTCAGCCCTCAAATTCTGTGATCCATGGTGTGCCTTCCCCACTGTGTTTTATAATGAAAAATTTCAAACATGCTGAAAAGTTGAAGGATGATATAGTGAACACCATAGACCTACCACCCAGATTCTACAGTTAACATGTTACATATTTGCTGTATTAAATATCCATTTTCTTTTTCATCATTTCTTATTTTTTGATGCATTTCAAAGTGAGCTGTGGTCCCTTTATCTCTAAATCCTTAAGCAGAAATGTTAACTAGAATTTAATAATTATTTGAAGTTCTTTTGTTGTTGTTTTGAGGTAAACTTTTCATATGGTGAAGTGTACAGAGCTTCCGTTGGTCAGTAAATCTTGCTATCTGTAGCAATACTGTATAGTTGTCCTGTGATATGGGACTTCCTGCACTTTTGTATGTTATCTTGTTGCTTTCCTCCTAGGTTTCTTGGATCTGATTTTTGCTCACCTTAGGAGGACTTAATGGAAGCGTTATCTGATTTAAGTAATTAGGTTTGTATTTTTAGGCATTTAGTCCTAGGCAGAATTAAAATGGTTGTATAAATAGAATCAGTTATTAATTCAGTAAATATTTTATTTATTTTTAGTCCTTATTTTTAATCGTGTTATATGTATAACACTATATATATATAGTGAAATTTGCCCTCTTAACCATTTTTTGGTGTACAATTCCATGGCATTAAGTACATTCACCTCGTGTGCTTTTCATCTTGCAAAGCTGAGACTCTGCACTCATTAGTCAGCTCCCTATTCCTCCCACCCCCTAGCCCCTCACAACCACCGTTCTACTTCCTGTCTCTAAATTTGACTACTCCGGTACCTCATCTAAGTGAAATCATACAGTGTTTCTCTTTTTGTGTCTGGCTTCTTTCCTTCAGTATAATGTCCAAAATATTTTATCCATCTTGTAGCATGTGTCAATTTCCTTCCTTTTAGAAACTGAATATAATTCACTGTGTTCCATTGTATGAATGTACCACATTTCGCTCATCCACTTATCCGTCAGTGAACGCTTGGATTGCTTTCACCAGTATTTATTGAGCATCTTTGATTAGACAGACACTTACTGACTGCCTTTATGGACCTGATCCTGTTATAGGCAAGAGAGATACTGCAGCAGTGACTGTACAGACAAAATTGATGCCCTTGGGAACCGTGTTTTTTCATGGGGACTGAGGATGGGGAGATGGACAATACACAAAGAAATGTGTTTCTTTCTTTTTCTTTTTTTTCTTTTTTAGGGCCACACCTGCAGCATATGGAAGTTCCCAGGCTGGGAGTAGAATCAGAGCTGCAGCTGCTGGCCTATGCCAACAGTCACAGCAACGCCATATTCTTAACCCACTCAGTGAGGCCATAGCTCAAACCTGCATCCTCATGGATACTAGTCGGATTGTCCCCACTGAGCCACAACAGGAACTCCCAAGAAATGTATTTCTTGATTCTAAATTTTTTTCACATTTTAGTGTTTCTAGTATTGGGTTGTACCTCACAATTGATGACATCCTAGAATTATATTTGACAGTGTTTCTTTTTTTAGTGGCACCTAAAATAGTGATGTATTTCAGTCAGTTGGAGTGATAGATTTGGTGAATCACTGATAAGTCAGTTGTTGATAAGTGCTACAAAAAAAAAAATGATAATAATCCAGAACAAAGGGGATAGAGAGTTACATAGGGTATCTACAAATAAGGTGACATTTGAGCAGAGCACGTGTTCAGTACAGATATTTTTTTCATAGCAGGACTTCCTCCCTGAAGGATGTCGTGTGTCGGTTCACCTTCTGGTTCTCACTGTGCACTGGTAACAGCTTGTGGACGGTGACTTTGAGTAGCAATGGTGTAGCTGGTAGAGCCCTGGTAGGTGGCAGTGAAGATGGGGTTTGGGAACATTTTGCAAAATGGGCCCAGATCTTGTAGGCATGGTAAGAGTGAGGCTTACAGAATTTCCCATCTTAAGACCGGGCCCAGGAGTTCCCATCGTGGCACAGTGGAAATGAAGCCGACTAGGAACCATGAGGTTGTGGGTTCGATCCCTGACCTTGCTCAGCAAGTTAAGGATCCTGCGATGCTGTGGTATAGGCTGGCAGCAACAGCTCGGATTGGACCCCTAGCCTGGGAACCTTCATATGCTGCGAGTGCATCCCTAAAAAGCAAAAAAACCCCAAAAAACTGGCAACAGTTCTTCTACTTCCTCAGAACAAAACTTTGGAGTCGTCTTTGCTTTCTCCATTTGCCCCATACTTTGCACCCAGTTGGCCTGCAGATTCTGCCTGCTGTACCTTCCAGACACACCCCAGTTCTGACTCTTCTCACCGTCCCCACCCAGACCACCCTGGTCCAGGCCGGCATCCTCTCTTGTCTGGATTATCGCGGTGGCTTCCAGATGGGTCTCCCTTCTTCTGTGCTGCCATCCTGTAACGTCTTCTCAGTTTAGCAGCCAAAGCGATCCTTTGCAAACATGCCTGATCATGTTGCTCCTCTGCTCAACGTCCCCCAAAGCGCCCCACCAGGCTCCGAGGAAAGGATAAAGTCCTTACGGCCTGTCGGGCTCTGCACTGTTTGCTCTGTTCCCTCCCAGCTTTGACCTACCTTTGTGCTTTGCGCTTATTCTGGGTTTAGCTGCCTTGGCAGCCTTACTGTTTCTGAGCGTGGTGTTGTCTCAGAGCACTTGTGCTTGCTCCTTTCTCTGCCTGGAATTCTGTTCTCCCAGATATCTGCAAGGCCAGCGTCCTCATGTGTCTGCTCAAATTTCCCCTTATCAAAAGGCCTTCCAGGAGTTCCCGTCGTGGCGCAGTGGTTAACGAATCCGACTAGGAACCATGAGGTTGCGGGTTCGGTCCCTGCCCTTGCTCAGTGGGTTAACGATCCGGCGTTGCCGTGAGCTGTGGTGTAGGTTGCAGACGAGGCTCGGATCCCGCGTTGCTGTGGCTCTGGCGTAGGCTGGTGGCTACAGCTCCGATTCGACCCCTAGCCTGGGAACCTCCATATGCCGCGGGAGCGGCCCAAGAAATAGCAAAAAGACAAAAAAAAAAAAGGCCTTCCAATGACCCTTCTGCTTTCCCCTAAGCCAGGATGGGGTAGTTGTGCTGCAGTAGCAAACACCTCTAACATATCAGGGCCCTGAAATGACAAGGGTAGATTCTCACTGATGTTGTCCTGCCACTGAGAGTCACCTGGGAGGGCCTCTTCCATATTGTCTTCAACTCCAGGATCGGGTGGGTAGCTTAGCCCCCGTCTTGAGCATCGGCCCAGGGAAGGACCGCTCACTGGCTCTTTAGTGTTTGCCTGGAAGTGATGTCTGTCACGTTGACTTGGCCAAAGCCAGTCACGTTGTCATAGCCAGCTTCAGTTAGGGCCAGGTGGGAGGGTCGCAACCCTGTCGGGTGTGTGGAGAGAGCAGGAGGTCTGTGGGGGATAACACAGCCTCGCTCTGTGGCATTTGTTTCTTTCTGACATGATGCGTATTTACCTTGCTTTGGGTATTTTCTTTTCTCTACTGTCTAGACTGTAAGTACCACCAGGGGATGGACTTTGTCCATCCATTGCCGCTGTGTCCCAGGGCCTAGGACAATGCATGATCTGCAGGAGGAGGTGCTCATGAATTGCAGAGAAGGAGGAAGAATAGAATGCCAGAGCAAATCACTCCTTTATTCATGTGGTGACACAGAAGCCATTGGCAGTGTGGAGCAGGAAGGTTTGAGGAGAGAGCACACTTTTCAGAGAAAAGCAGTACAGTCACTGGTCAGTGGAAATGAGAGACCAGGACCTGGCAGGGGCATCTTGCAGCTCAGCTGTGTGCTTTTTCCCCAGTAACATCGAGTCACTCAGAAGCCAGCAAGGAAGAGGCAGGAATGAACGACAGGGTCCATTTCGCAAGGCAGATGAAGGCCAAGTTGAAGAGGAAACGTGGTCTTAGCTGCCCCTTCACGGTGCACCACCAGCACCCCAGCTCCGACTGGCGGAATAATGAAGGAGAAGCTTGTCTTTAACCGGGGAGGCCCATTCCCCTGGGGTGGTGACCGTGGCAGTTGGAGCAGTTTCCCCATGTCCATTCTTTATTGCCTTTACTTCTCATAGTACTTTTGAGGTAGCTCCTCTTACCTTCATTTTGCAGAGAACTGAGGCTTAAATTGATCTAGTTAGAATTTGGGTTGGTCCAGCTCACAGCTGCAGTGCTTTCCTGGGGTGGGGTAGGGGGCCTCTGTTGGCCATCTTGGTGGTGAAGACAGCGTGCAGCCCCTTAACCAGTTCAGATGTTAGTGAGACCTTACCAGAGAGGAAACAGTTGGGCTATTTTTATATACTCGAACAAGTGCGGTAACCACATTACCAACCGTAACTAGTAGATTCACTCCCAGGGAATTTCTCATGAGTGCTGTTGAAGTGCGCCTCGCACAATCTGAGAACGTCCCTGTCGGTGACACTGTCGTGGGGCCTGGCCTGTTGACATTTCATCCACCCAAGGAGCTGTGCTGGGCTTTACGGCCACACAGAGAAGAGAAGGCAGGGCTCCTTCAGGAATCTTTAATGTAGTCGGAAGGGCCAAGCAGGTTCCAGACCCAGACTCCTCAGGTGGTACCTGGGCATGGGGGCGGGGGTGGGGGGAGCCCCAGGCTAACATGGGAGGTTCTGCCGCTGAAGGAGGAGGTGGAACCCAGCTATGCTCTGAAGGCCACAGGAGGTTTAGACCAGGCTCTTGATTGGAAAACAGACTCGGGCCCCAGGAGGACCGTGGAAGGTCTCTGCAGGCTGCTGTCTCTGCAGTGTCGGCACTGTTAGTGGCTTTTTAAATTTCTTACAATAAATGTTTATGGATGTGAATCCCAGTCATGCTCAGGAGCTCACTGGCCACATTCCACGGAGAACATACGCCTCTTCTACTCCTTTACGCTTTGGTGACCGTGTTCTGAAAGTGTAAACTTGGTTTGGTCTCATGTTAGAGCCAGATGCCAGTGAAGCGCCACCACCGCGACATCCACTCTGCCCAGTGCCCCTCGATCACTTAGCTCTGCGGGAAGATGTTTTGAAACAATGCATTAATAAGGATTAAATTCCAGACTTTGTGAACTTTGTCTTCATTCTAATTCAAAAGAAGTGACCTCTCTTGCTTTTCACTTGTGTGGTTTTAAAAATCTTAGGGACAGTCATTCTGAAAGCAGTTTTCTCTCTCCCTGCAGACAAGGCACCTCTGTCCAAGAGCCTTTTACTGGTCCCCAGCGCCCTGTCCCTCTTGCTGGCCCTTCTCCTGCCACACTGTCAGAGGTTCTTTGTGTACGACCTCCAGGCAGTCAAGGACGAATTCCAGGTAAGCTCTGCCCCGCTGGTCCTGGGAGGGGAGAAGGTGGACTTGTTTCTTTGATTGACCTTCCTTTCTGCCATTTTGGTCTCTCAAAGCCTCTCAAGTTGTAAGAAATATTATGTATTATTAGTGTTCCGTTAACAAGTAACCTTTCTCCCTGCATTTATTGGTAATTTTAGCAAAGCAGATAAGAATGAGCTAGTTGTAATATTTGCTTTTACACATCTTTTCAGTTTCACTTTTTGCTTACAGAAATGCAGTTTTTTAATGGAAATGCAATTTTTAATTTCAGGAGAATTAAACAATGTCAGATCTGGTTTTTGAATGATTCGTATGTTATTTAACATTAAAAAAAAAAAAACTTGCCTTAGTTTGAATATGTGAGCCAAGTTCTTTCAGCTCTAATAGATCGTGAATTACTGTGAGTTACTTTTATAGTGGTGGTTAAACCAAGTAGGAAATTGCTCTTGGGTTTTGTTGCTGGGAAGAGCGGAAGTCTACGACTTTTGAGATTTATGGCCTGACCTCATTGAAAATGGTGGTGCTGGGTCTTGTCTATGAGTTGCGGTCCAAAAGGGGTGTACTGATACCAAGTCCAACCTGGCAGGGGTTTCCCCACACCAACAATAAGCAATTCGCAGACACTGGCTGTGTGTCCTACAATTCAGCTCAATTCTGACACCTTCTCCTGGAGCCCGCATCAGATTCCATAGGGTGAGGGCTCAGTTCCACAAGGTGCCCACCCCACCTCCACTTCAGATGCCGGTCTCCAGCCCAGGTTGTCACCTCTCCTTCTGACTGGTTAGCTATAGATCCGTTTCCATGGCTCCGTCCTCAGGATCAATCAGTTTGCTAGAACAGTGCATAGAACTCAGAGAAACATTGTTCTTACTGGATTACCAGTTTGTTATTAGAGGATGTGAGAAAGGACGCAGATGAACATCCAGATGGAGGGCACGTGCAGAGCAAGATTAGGGGCGAGGGTGCGGGGCTTCTGAGCTCTCCCTGAGCCCCACTCCCCCCGTGTCCATCAGCCAGGAAGCTCCCAGTCCTTTGGGTTTTCATGGAGGCTTCATTACCTAGGCACGACTGCTTAAATCACTGGCCATCGGCAGTGGATTCACCCTCGACCCCACTCCTTCCCCAGAGGTCAGGGGGTGAGGCCAGAGGTCAGGGGATGGGGCTGAAAGACAGCCCCTATTCCTCATTTTTTCTTCACTTTGGAAATTCCAAGAATTTTAAGAGTTGGGGCAGAGGGCGGGGGAGACCAAACATACATTTCTTATAAATCACTATGTCACAGAGTTTGAATGCAAATCATGGTTATAACGTGCCATTTTTTCTTTACTAAATGCTTGATTAGCCATTTGAAGGATAACCACTCACTCTTGAACACTGACACCTTTTTGTCATTGCTCAAGTGAGCTGCACCAAGTTTCTGTGATTCGGTTATTTATCTACACTACTGCCCTCTGTCCGAATACAGTAGAGTGTGATTTTAGTTACTGTCACGCTCTGGTTCTCAACCCCGGCTGCACAATAGAATCACCTGGATAAACATTCTTTTTTTTTTTCTTTTCCTTATTACGGCCTCACCTGTGGCATTTGGAAGTTCCCTGGCTGGGGGTGGAATAGAAGTTGTGGCTGCCAGCCTACACCACAGCCACGGCAGCAGGAGGTCTGAGCCGTATCTTGACCTACACTGCAGCTTCTGGCAAGGTTGGATCCTTAACCCAGTGAGCGAGGCCGGGGATGGAATCCGCATCCTCATGATGGATTCTAATTGAGTTCTTAACCCACTGAGCCACAGCGGGAACTCCTGCTTTTTGCTTTTTTTTTTTGATGCCAAGACCTCACCCTAGTCTGAGTCACAGAGCCTCGTGATTGGGGCCTGGGCATTGGTGTACTTTTTAGAAAGATCCACGGGGGACTCTAGTGTATGGCCAGCCCTGAGAACCACTTCTGTAAGGGAACGTAAGGCCTCTACCCCTGAGTTGGTGCCTTTCTGATTTGGGGAGATTAAATTGGTTCACCTGCAGAGTTCCTGTTGTGGCTTAGTGGTAGTTAATCCGGCTAGCATCCGTGAGGATGTGGGCTCTCTCCTTGGCCTCTCTTATTGGGTTACGGATCCAGCGTTGCCATGGGCTGTGGTGTAGGTAACAGACATGGCTTGGATCCCGAGTTGCTGTGGCTGCGATGTAGACCGGCAAGTGCAGCTCTGTTTTGACTCCTAGTCTGGGAACTTCCATATGCCACAGGCATGGCCAAAAAAAAAAAAAAAAAAAAAAACAAACAAACAAAATTGATTCAACTGGTTAAATTGGTAGCAGTTCCCTTCTACTGCACCACTTTGTGGGCATCTGTGCTCAGAGGTGGTAACCTGCCTGGATGGAGGACAGCCACCCTTGTGTCCACAAGGCTGAGTAGCCATACTCTGCTGCTGGAACCTCTTAAGAAGGAAGCCTCGGTGTGTGTTTCTAAGAGCTGCAGAGATGCGGAGAGTTTCAGTTCCGCCTTGGGAAATCTAAGCATGCATATACACAAGAAGGTAGGGCACAAGTTCCTGTTAAATCCTCTGTGACTGATAAGTAGGGACCAGTGTGTATGTTTTTTGGGGTGGGGGCAGACTCAACCCTGCAGAGCCTTAGCAATGGGAGTTCCCCATTTGGTCTAAAGGGAAGAGTAAGTGTCAGTTGCCAGGTGGGAGAGGAGAGCATTTGACTTGCTGAAGCAGTAAGAACTTCAGACCCTCAGGAGTGCTGGGTGGGAGGTGTGATTGGAGACTGATGTGAGATTAGGTTGGATGAGGACAGGAGGGCAGCTGGTGAAGGCCTTTATGTTGCAAGTTCAGCATCTCCTGGATCTTGGTGGTTGGGCGACCCTGCCTTTGATCTTCTTCAGGTTGAAATGCAGAAGCAGTGGCTTGTGGGTCCGTCTTCACAGGGAGCAGCCGCCTTCCCGCCAGTACCTGGTGGGTTCTTCTCATACCAGGTCTCAGGCTTGTGTGTCCTTGAGTGTACTGAGAAAACACAGATCACTTAAAAGTGTAGCTTCTAGTATCATGTGTCACTAACTGAAAACAAAACAAAAAACGGGCCTCTGTAGCCCCAATTTGTCTTGCTTCATGAAGTCTTCATCTCCTAGATTTTCCCAGCGGCTCTCAGGGCCTGGCCCTGAGTAGAATCCCTTCGTTGGAACTTTAAACGTGTGGAAGGAGACTTGGCGCTGTCTTCCATGGTTTCTACATCTGCCATTCTGCAAAGACGATAGACAGCAGCTTTGGACATTTGCAGAGTACTGCACAGCTTACAAAGCTCTCATGCAGCCTGTCTCACACCATCACAGTGGCATAGAACACTAAAGTGTTCTAAAGTCCCAATGTGAGTCTGCTGCAAAGTCAGGGAATTTCTGAGGGAGGAGAGGTTTAGTTTCGAGATGTCACCTCTGTTCCACGTGTGTGTCCATGATGTCATTTCTAACTGATCATGGTGCTACTTCTTCTTGAACGCAGCTATGGCCTTAGCACAGATTTGTAGGCAGCCATCCCCAATTTGGCTTGATTGGCAGGTGAAATGAACTCTAGTGGCCGTCCCTGAACTGGTCCAGTGCCCCGATAGTTTACTCATTACTGATGAGTAAAGTCAGCCTGCTGCCTTGCTTGGAGGTGAGACAGATGCAGAATGTTTTGACAGTTGGGGTAGTTCATTTTGCATTTGTATTCTTGTTATTATTTCTGTTAGCAAGAGCACAGGTGGATGACCTGATACAAGTGAAATACTCTCTTGGTGCCTCAATTTTCTTCTCAAGATAGAATGAACATAGGCATACGTTGGGTTTGGTTCCATATCACAAAAATAAAGCAAGTCACATGAATTATTTTGTTTCCCAGTGCAAATTAAAGTATGTAGTCTGTTGAGTGTGCGGTAACATTATGTCTAAAACACAGTGCACAGGCCTTAATTAAAAATACCTCATTGCTGAAAAATGCAAACCATCATCTGAGCCTTCAGTGAGTTGTAATCTTTTTGCAATAGTAACAGTAAAGATCACTGATAATCACATAATATAACACATATAATAATAATAGAAAAGTTTGGAGTTCCCATCGTGGCTCAGTGGTTAACAAATCCAACTAGGAACCATGAGGTTGCAGGTTCGATCCCTGGCCTCGCTCAGTGGGTAAAGGATCCAGAGTTACCGTGAGCTGTGGTGTAGGTCGCAGATGCGGCTTGGATCCCTCGTTGCAGTGGCATAGGCCAGTGGCTACAGCTCCCATTCGACCCCTAGCCTGGGAACCTCCATATGCCATGGGGAAGCGGCCCTAGAAAAAGACAAAAAATAAATAAAATAATAGAAAACTTTGAGGTATCGTAAGAGTTACCAGAATGTGAGCAGAAGCAGGAAGTAAGCAGATATTGTTGAAAAAACGGTGCCAATAGACTTACTCCACGCAGTGTTGCCACAAACCTTCAATTTGTAAAAAACACATAATCTGCAAAGTAAAATAAAGTGAAGCACAATAAATCAAGGTATGCCAGTAGTACCAGTGTCCGTAGCAGCATTATTCACAACTAGCCAAAAGGTGGAGATAATACAAATGCCCATTAAAGACAAACGGAATTTTTTTCTTTTGGCTGTGCCCGTGACATGCGGAAGTTCCCGGGCCAAGGATTGAACCCATGCCACAACAGTGGCTAGAGCCACAAATGGATTTTTTTAATGTGGTATATACATACGTGGATTTCTTTTTTCTTTTTGGGTCCGCACCTGTGGCATATGGAAGTTCCCAGGCTAGGGGTCTAATTGGAGCTTCAGCTGCTGGCCTGCACCACAGCCAGAACAATGAAGAATTTAAGGTGTATCTGCAACCTGCACCACAGCTCACAGCAACGCCAGATTCTTAGCCCACTGAGCAATGTCAGGGATTGAACCCACACCCTCGTGGATACTAGTCAGGATTGTAACCCTCTGAGCCAGAACGGGAACTCCATGTACATGGAATATTATTTGGCCATTAAAAGGAATGAAGTTCCAATTCTCACTTCGGCATGAACCTTGAAGACATTACGCTAAGTGAAATAAATAAGCCAACACAAAAGGTCAGGTATTGTATGATTCCATTTATGTGCAGGACGTACTTAGAATAGTCAAATTCATAAAAACATAAAGTAGAATAATGGTTACCAGGGGCTGAGGGGAGTAGAGAATGGAGAGTTATTGTTTGATGGCTACGGAGTTTCTGTTTGGGATGATGAAACAGTTCTGTTGATGAGTGTACAATAGTGTGAATGCTTTTTTTGGTTTGTTTTATTTGGGGGGGAGGGGCATGCCCATGGTATGCAGAAGTTCCCAGGCCAGGGATTGAACCTGAGCCACAGCAGTGACAACACTGAATCCTTAACCGCTAGCCTCCAGGGAACTCCCTGTGAATGTTCTTAATGCCATGGCATTCATTGTACACCTAAAAATAATTAAAATGATAAATTTTATGTACATTTCATCAAAATAAAACCAATACCAAAAAACAGGGTTAATGTTTCTTTTACCTGTTTATAAGGTAATTGTGAAGGGGAAATAAGATCAGAATGTTTTGCAGGGGTCATTGGGTGTATCTTTTAAAGTGTAGAAAATATTTAAAAAGACTCATATAGGTCTTCGAATAGCTCTTCCTTCTGTATCCCTTTTTATGTTTTTTATCCAACCAGAATGATCTAAATAAACTAAAAGTCATTTTAAAATTTTGAACCTAGTAATATTTAACAATAGTTGTCTTAAATTGCTATGAAGTAGGTTGATCATTAAAATTAAGCTCAGAGTTCCCTGGTAGCCTAGTGCTTAAGGATCCAGTATTGTCACTGCTGTGGCTCAGGTTCATTCCCTGGCCCAGGAGCTTCTACATGCCATGGGTGCAGCCTAAATAAATCAATGAAGTTTAAAAAATATGTGAATAAAATTAAACTCAGAAATTTGTATTTTTGGGTTTATCTCTAAATTGATTTCAGATATGGTTTTGCTTTATTTAGTAACATAAAAATGAACACCTGGTAGCCTTTCATTCCAGTTCATAAATAATTTTATTTATTTATTTTTTGTCTTTTTGCCATTTCTAGGGCCTCTCCCTTGGCATATGGAGAGTCCCAGGCTAGGGGTCTAATCAGAGCTATAGCTGCCAGCCTAAGCCAGAGCCACAGCAACCAGGTATCCAAGCCGCATCTGCGACCTACACCACAGCTCACGGCAACGCCGGATCCTTGACCCACCAAGTGAGGCCAGGGATCGAACCCGAAATCTCATGGTTCCTAGTTGGATTCGTTAACCACTGAGCCACGACAGGAACTCCCATAAATAATTTTTTTAATCTTACTAAACACAGGCTTAAAATTTTTTCAAGGAAATTTTGTTGTTGTCTTAATGAAAATACATTCTGTTATAATAAACACAAAATTTTGAGTGCCATTATATGGAAGGGATTTTAGTATGAGAGCGTCAATCTCATTTCTTAGGGAAGTCACATATGTAACAGTTCACCTTTTTTGTGGGCGTCATTACTTTGTTTAGAGTATAAAAAAATAATCAGTATAAAGTAAATATAATAAATTGCTAAGGAAGAGACCTATCTTACTCTTTTTGTTTTTCTTTTTTAAATTCCTATCTAGATTTGGAGATTGATATGTGGAAGAATAATTTGCCTCGATTTGAAAGATACTTTCTGCAGTAGTCTGCTTATTTATAATTTTAGGATATTTGAAAGAAGATATGGAAGCAGGAAATTTGCAGTAAGTTTTTACGTATTTTCCCTTTGCTATTTAGGTTGTAGAAAAAAAGTTGTTTTATTATTTTTAAGAAGTTTTATTTGGTTAAGCTTAGTGTTACTATTAACAATGATCTTTTTTTTTTTTTGGTCTTTTTAGGGCATATGGAAGTTCCCAGGCTAGGGGTTGAATCAGAGCTGTAGCCGCTGGCCTGAACCACAGCCACAGCAACACGGGATCCGAGCCGCATCTGTGACCTACACCATAGCTCACAGCAACGCCGGATCCTTAACCCACTGAGCAAGGCCAGGGATCAAACCCGTGTCCTCATGGCTACTAGTTGGGTTTGTTAACCACTGAACCACAACAGGAACTCCTAACAATTATCTTTTAATTACATGATCCTCAGGTTTGGAACATGAACATTACCTCAAGGAAATAATTAAATTTAAGTCACTAGTAAAATAAAATAATAGTGATGGTAATGATAATAGATAATAACATTAGTATAAATGGGCAGTAAAAATTTTAATTAAGGGTTTTTGGAGTTCCCGTCGTGGTTCAGCGGGTTGAGAACCCGATTAGTGTACTTGAAAATTCAGGTTTGATCCCTGGCCTTGCTCAGTGGGTTAAGGATCTGGTATTGCTTCAAGTTGCAGCGTAAGGTCGCAGACGAGGCTCCAGTCTGGCATTGCTGTGACTGTGGTGTAGGCTGGCAGCTGCAGCTTGGATTTGACCCCCTAGCCTGGGAACTTTCATATGCTGCAGCTGTGGCCCTAAAAAAAAAAAAAATCAGAGTTTTACTTCAATAAAATTCTGATCACTTATTTTGGCTAATGGTTCATGTGTTACTTACAAAAATAAGTCATGCTCTAAATATCTTTTCTTCAATGCACTTAGAAATTATGGAAGTTATTAATGTATTTAACCAATTTGGTTTTACTCCCTCATTTTGAAAAATATGTTCAGACTTCAAAAGTATAAGTGTGTATATACCTGAGCTGGTTCTAATTAAATAAAAGTTAGTTTATTTTTAGAAGACTCCTCTCTGTAATGTTCTTCCTGTTTTATTTTTAGTCCTTTTTGCTGGGCTCCTGGGTTCTGTCAGCCGTGGGTGACTTCATTCTCGTGGAAGCTGTGCAGTATTCCTTTGGTATCACTGCAGCCAGAAATTTGCCTTCTGGATTGTAAGTAGCTCTCAAAAGTTTAGGTCGGTTCCTAACTACTTAAATCTGCTGCAGAGCATTATTGTACATGAAAGTCAGTAAAATAATATTTACAACTTTTGAATATAGTAAAATTGATTTTATGTTTAAAAAAAATCTGGTATATACTTAACATTTTCTTTATGTTCTTGAAACAGAATCTGTTTTTACATCCACTTTTTCAACTTTCAAATCCCGTATTTTAGAGAATTTTTAATGAATTTTCTGTTCTGGTGTGAAAGATAAAATTGTGTTTTCATAGTGAAATTTTGTCTTTGTAACTTTGTGAACTAATTAAACACAAAAGTACAAAGTTTAATTGGATTAGATTAGGAAACAAAATTAATTTGTCTGAAGTTGTTTCTGAAGAATGATGCTTTTAAAAATGATACTGTTTATATGTTTCTACAAAAGATAAAAGAAAAGTGTTGCAGAGGTTAGAACTTTGTAGGCACCTGCAATGGGCAGCCTAACTCCCAGTGTCTGTGCTTTCACGTTGTGTTGGTCTTCTTTAAAAACAGAACCCCAAAAAACATGTTTTAGTTTATGATAACTGGTATCTAGGAACAGAGTTGCGAGTGCGTGTAAATGGCCTTAAATATCTGAATTAAATATCTGAGACTGTATTTAGGGATGAGACACTATGAAGAACAAATTTTACTTACGTGTACATGTTTACAAGTACATGTTTAAAATTCGTTGTGTGCAGGGAGTTCCCTGGTGATCTGGTGGTTAGGACTTAGCGTTTGTCACTGCTGTGGCCTAGGGTCAGTCCCTGGTCTGGGAACCAGGTTCCCACATCAAGCCGCTGCACGCTAAGGCAAAAAAAAAAAATTCTGTGTATACTAACGTCAGCCTTATTTTAATTTTCAGTATGTATTTTTTTGAGAACTATTAGACTGTTTAATGTATCTTAATTCAAAAATTCAGTTTGAATCTCTTTTTAAAAATAAGGGTAGTGATCGCATAGTTTTCACACTTATATTGTCAATAT
Source organism: Sus scrofa (assembly GCF_054392235.1). Lineage (NCBI taxonomy): Eukaryota > Metazoa > Chordata > Mammalia > Artiodactyla > Suidae > Sus > Sus scrofa. The sequence goes on from NC_139393.1 coordinate 75,401,445, forward strand.
TAGTGGTTGTAGCTGCCCTTCATGAGATTTACTGAACTGTGACTGGCACGAGTGATCTTTAGCTGTCTTAATTGTATGTAATTCTGAATAATATTTTAGTGGACACCCTTAAAGTTCTGTGTGATAATTATCAAGCAGTTTTTGAGTTCTACAGGTTGTAATTGCCATTAGACTGAGAAGTTTGACTGTTTTGCTATTGTGGAAAACACTGTGGGTCATTAGGAATGAAGCAAAATCACAAATCATTGGTTTTCCCCAGACATTTCTTATTCAGGCCGATTCTTTTTTGTTCTTTATATGGCCTACTGAGTTTGTGGAAGGATCGTGTGTGTCTTGTGTATTTGTGTTAGAATAAATTTGGGGAACGAGGAGTAACATATCTTTTAATCCTTATTTACGTTGTCCCCTTGTGTGATAATTTTTCTCTGTTGCATATAGAGTCACGTGACAGGTATATCTCTGTATGAATGACATTTATTTCTTTATGGAATCTTAACTGGTACACATAACGAAGATTCAGTTTTGAAGTTGGTGGCAATGTTTTTAATAATTCTTGAAGCCAGACGGTATCTACCTATTTAAATCTTGGGTTGTAGCAAGAATTGGCAAATTTGAGTAAATTCTCAAGTTACAGGATTCCTGCTAAAGGACAATTGAATGTTAATTTAGACATCACCTGAGTGAGAATGTATTTTTCCTTCCTCTTAAATCACGAAACATTACAGTATGGCTTTTTTGAATCTTGAAGCATCCTCAAACATAGACTTCTTGGAACATAAATCTTTTCTTCAATAAATAAACTCTGCATTTTGTAAATATAAAATACATTGGCTGAAAAGAGTGTTTCCTCTTCTGAGTTTTATAATTTGCAGTGTTTTCCACATAACCTCTTGTTACCTTTCTCTTTCTCAGCCAACTTTATTCTCATTCCCTCCAGTTCTTCACTTCTCTCTCTCTCTTGCTTTTTTTTTAACCTCACTGGTATTAAAACTTCTCTTAGAAAGGTCACCATTAACCAAGTGATTGCTAAAGCCATTAATGGCTTATTTTCACGTGTCCTATTTGACCTTTCAGTAGCACATTCAATGCTTTTGACATTTTCTCAAGCTTACTCCTGGTGCTTTGTCTGGGCCATCTTGTCCACTCCCACGACTTCAGCCACCTTAGCATCTGTTGTTTGTCTCCCAGCTCTCCATTGCTAGTCCGTGTAATTTTTCTGATCTTTCTTTGGACATATTTCCTAAAGACTTCTAAGACTGAAAGAAAACTCATCATGTTCAGACACTCCTGTCTCTTCTGATCACCTCTTTTTAAAAAAAATTTTATTGGAGTATAGCTGATTTATAATGTGGTGTTAGTTTCAGGTGTACAGCAAAGTGATACGGTTATACCTGTACATCTGATGGCCCTTTTCTCTATTCTCATCTCTTCCTCCTTCTGTACTCTTTAATTCAGTGGCACTTCCATCTACTCAGTCACCTAAGCTGAAAATAGTTCCCTTTTCTCATCATTGGAGTAGGGCACCAACTTGTATTCATTCAAAGCCCTATAAACCATCCCTTCAACCCACTTGCTTCATGCCTCCTGTCATTATCTCAGTCTTTTTTTTTTGTTGGGGGGGGGCATGCCTGTGGAATACAGAGGTTCCCAGGCCAGGGATCGAACCTGCGCCATAGCAGTGACAATGCTGGGTCCTTAACAGCTGGGCCACCCAGGAACTCCATGTGATTATCTCAGTCTTAACTAATCCTTTCTTGCCTAGTTTTTGCATTAATTCTCCAACTAGTCTTCCTATCCATCCAAAGCATTTTATGCAAGGTTTTTAGAAGTTATCTTTCTAAAATACAAGTTTGACCATCCTTTTCAAAACCTTTAAATCAACCTTTATTTTATTTATTTATTTATTTGTTTATTGTCTTTTTGCCTTTTCTAGGGCCACTTCCTGCGGCATATGGAGATTCCCAGGCTAGGGGTCTAATTGGAGCTGTAGCCGCCGGCCTACACCAGAGCCATAGCAACGCAGGATCCGAGCCGCGTCTGCAACCTACGCCACAGCTCACGGCAACGCTGGATCCTTAACCCACTGAGCAAGGCCAGGGATCGAACCCGCAACCTCATGGTTCCTAACCACTGCGCCAAGACGGGAACTCCTAAATTAGCCTTTAAATCTCCATTTTCTTCAGAATAGAAATCAACTCTTCTAGAATGTCATCAAGGCAGTGCAAATGCTAGAAGCTTTGCCATTACATAAACCAGATTTATCTGAGGGTCCAGCTCTGCCATGTACTACTTGTGGGTCTTCCTGAGCAAGTTACTTCTCTCAAGTTCCCTTTCCTGAGCTCAGTTTATAGATGACCTTCATATGTGACTTGAGGACTATACTCTGTACCTCACAGGGCAGTGGAGGGCATTAAATAAGCTCATCTGTGGAGACATCCTAGCAGTAGCAACCTCTCCAGGCATAAATTTTTTTTTTTCTTTCCTTTCAAAGCCCTGGTAACCTGACCCCAATCCAGTGTTTCAAGCCACTCCCCCATCTGTCTTCAGCTCTCTGAACATGCTGTGTGTTTGTATTCTCCTGCCTGCTTGGCTTTCTTTCTGCACCCTGTTGCCCTCTGGCAGGGTTAATTGTCCTTTTATGTATAGCCCAACACATTAAGATCCCTATTAGCATTTATAGCATCGTAGCATCATTATCATTAGAATGCTGAATAAAATTATTTTTAATTAATTGTTCTAGATTATCTAAAGTTTTTGTTTTTTGTCTTTTTAGGGCTGTGCCCACGTAGTACCCAGGCTAGGGGTCTAGTCAGAGCTCTAGCTGCTCGCCTACACCAGAGCCACAGCAATGTGGGATACGAGCTGTGTCTGCGACCTACATACACCACCGCTCAGGGCAACACCGGATCCTTAACCCACTGAGTGAGGCCAGGGATCAAACCTGCGTCCTTACGTACACTAGTCGGCTTCATTAACTGATGAGCCACGATGGGAACTCTTAAAGTTTTATCGTGAGAATCATGACATACATTTTCACTTTTTGCACTTTGTGTCAACAGAGTCTTTAGTTCTGTTTTGTGCTGTCAGATTCTTCTCATCAAGAAGAAGTCATTGCAAAGAACTCATCGTTTAATCACTTATGTAAGAGCAGATTAATCTGCACAGGGGAGAGCAGGCAAGTGACTGTTGTCACATATACCATAAACCTACATATCAAATACGGGAGTAATTTCCCTTGTTTCTGAAATAAGAATTCATTTAATGATACTTACTAAAGTATCTTGCCACCTGACTAGTCAAGCTTAAAACTTCAAGAAGTTTTCTCTGGGAGTTCCTGTCGTGACTCGGTGGAAAGGCATCTGACGAGCATCCATGCGGATGCAGTTTTGATCCCTGGTCTCCCTCACTGGCCTTGCAGTGAGCCAAGGCGTAGATTGCAGACATGGCTTGGATCCCGTGTGGCTGTGGCTGTGGCTGTGGTGTAGGCCGGCAGCTGCACCTCTGATTCAGCCTCTAGCCTGGGAACCTCCATGTGCCATGGTTGCAGTCCTAAAAAAGATTAAAAAAAAAAAGTTTTCTCTGTGTTGAAGAGCTCCGTCCTACTACCGTCTTGACGACTCCTTTGCTATGTGTGGCTATGAGAACGTTTACTTGCTGTGAGCTTGTTTACTTTTTATTATTGAAAATTTGGTGGTTGACGTGAAAGGAGAACTGAGCTTGGTTTCTGATCCTGGGGCTTCAGCTGAGAAAGTACATAACCTCTTAGGACCTCATTTTCTTTATGTTTAAAGCGGAAGAATTGGATTGGAAGAGCATCTGAGGGATCCTCTAGTACTAAAATGCTGTTTGATGATTGGACTCCTTTGTGTTTATGTTTTTTTCAAGAATGTGAATTTGCCCAGGTTATAGAAATCTATTTATAGCCAATGTGTTTATTTGATCCTTAAATGTGAAGAATAATACAGATGATCAGCAAAGAGGAAGTTATGGTTGACTATTTGTTGTCTTCCATAATATTTAGAATAATATGTTTACAGATTATAGTTTACTTCCTTTCCTTTTTTTTTTTTTTTTTTTTTTGTCTTTTTGCTGTTTCTTGGGCCGCTCCCACGGCATATGGAGGTTCCCAGGCTGGGGTCTAATTGGAGCTGCAGCTGCCAGCCTACCCCAGAGCCACAGCAATGCGGGATCCGAGCCGCGTCTGCGACCTACACCACAGCTCACAGCAATGCCAGATCCTTAACCCACTGAGCAAGGCCAGGGATCGAACCCCCCAACCTCCTGTTCCTAGTCGGATTCGTTAACCACTGCGCCACGATGGGAACTCCTTCCTTTCCATTTTAAATGGAGAAATTACTTCATTAGGGGAAATTAAATGACAAGGCCAGGAGAAGAATTCAAGGTCCCTCCCTAGTACTATTTATACTGTGACATATGGCCTGGAAAAAAATCAGACTCTTCTGTAATATGATGTTTAATCACATAAGAAGAGCAAACTCCTTAGATTGGAGGAAGCTGTTTCACCCTAGAGTAGAAACCCCATGTCATAGGAATGAACTTGGACTATTGGGCAGAAATTGGATCTCTGGTTTGGTTCCCCTCACTGGTCTTAAGTAGAGTGTGGTGCGTTCTGGGCTCTCTGTAATAGTTGGTGATGACTATAGTCTGTTTCCAAAGGAAAATGAATTCAGAGTAGGGGGTGGCTGATGGCCATGGCCTTTACGGGCACCCTCAGGTGCTGGCTCCTGCAAATTTTGTCCTGCTGCAGATGTTGAGTTGAAAATAATTGTTAGTGTAGGGATCCTGGAAGTTTGGTGTTTAGAACACAAAATACTGTATTTAGACCACCAATTCTGCATGTAAGTTAAACAAGAGGAGCTACATCTAGTTAGAAAGTATTTCAGACAGTAGCGCAAGGAGTTTTTTTATGTGGGCTAAAGATCTGGCACTGTCACTGCGATGACTCAGGTCCTGCTGTGACATGGGTTTGATTCCTGGCCCAGCAAGTTACATATGCTGTGGGTGTGGCCAAAAAACCACATAAACCAAAAATCAGCAGCTCCATTATTTTGCCTCCTGGCTTGGTTGACATCATGATTCGCACATAGAATTAAATCCAAGAAGTCAGGTCAACCGTGTATTTAGATAAGGCTTGAGTATGAAAGACAAATTGGATGTTTTGCTCCCCAATACTTCTTGAACACAGTTTATACTACTTTTAAAAATAAAAATAATGAATTTATTAGAATACTTAAGTATATTGAATTATGCTGCCACAATAATAAGACTCTACAAAGAAGAGTTTAAAGTTTTTAATTTTTTTCCTCCAGGGGAGAAGGGACTCGATAACATCATACAAATATCCATTGACCCTAAGATAGTAAAGTGAACGTAAAGAGATGGGAGACAAAAAACGACCATTCATAACATTTCGCTGTTTATGTTGCTCAGTGACCGCAAGCTACCGGAGCGGAAGCTCTTTCTGCGCACGCTCCGAAGGTAGTTGCGGTACAGCATGACGCTGATGACTCGAGCCTGGAACTGCTTTGAAACAATGTAGTAGAGGATCACATCCAGACAGGTGCTGAGGTTCATGAGGAAGGTGGTGAAGGCACCCCAGGGGTTGTAGCTGTTCTCGTCCCCTCCCAGCATCAGGAAAGCAAAGCAGACGTGGAAAGGCATGAAGCAGACGAGCACCTGCACCATGAGTGTGATGATGATGCGTATAGACTTCTCCTTGACTTTGGGCTTCAGCTTAGACGTCTTGCCGTGGAGGAGACTGTGAATGATGACTAAGTAGCACCCAATCATGATGAATAGCGGAATCAAGAAAAAAAATATCAGTCGAGTGAAGTTCAGCACGTTTATAGCTTTTAAGTGGATGATGTCAGAAATCTTGAGGCAGGTGGCGGGAGTGGAGGCTCTGTCTGGGTCATCGTATAGCAGTAGGAGTGGGGTGGTGGTCGTCAGGGTCATTATCCAGACACCCACGCACGCTAGCACGGCCTTGCACGTGTTTTTAAGTTCCTTGGCGTACTTGGGCTGTACAATGGCCATGTATCTGTCAGCACTGATGAAAGCTAAAAGCCATAGCGCAATACTTGGATAAAAGACCGTGAGAGCTGCAAGAATCTGGCAGAAGTTCGCTCCAAAGGGCCATTCACCTTTTGCATAATAAAACATTCGGAAGGGTAAGGTCAATATAAATATTAAGTCCAGTAACGCCACATTCATCATATAGATGGTTACAGTGGTTCTCTTCTTGGTGGTACAGCTGAAAACCCATAGTGCAGTGACATTAACAAATAATCCGATTATGAAGATACAGCTGTAGAAGACAAGGGCTGCGATTTTGTATTCGTCGGGATGTGAGTTGTCAGAAGGGCCAGGGTGAGTTTGGTTGTGAGGGGTGGTCATCTTATAGTTTGTTGGTAGGCATGACACTTAGAAACTGTAAAATAGTTAAGAACAGGAGGAATAAAAGCCTGTGTTGAAAAATAAATGCTGAACATTCTCACATTCCACTGGGCATGTCAGTGGATTTTAATTTTGAGACATTTCATGTCATGAGTCAACGTATGTGTCTTGGTATTTAAGAAACACACTCCCTAGGTATTATTACTAGTAGGTACTAATCTATTAAGTGGCCTGTTGTGTCATAAGGCTGGCAAATTTATTCCTTTTCTCTCTTCCTGCCTACCTCCCTCTCTCCCCTAAAGAATAACCTTTTCTTTATGATATTTTTCCCCCAAAGTGTGGAATTGGGTAGCAGTTGTTCCTGTAATAGCTATCCTTTGATTGGGACTAACTGGGGAAAGGCCATGCTGAATTTTGAATCTTACAAAGTAGTTTTGCCACTTTTTATCATCTTCCTTCTCTTTAAATATTTGGTAACCCAGATTAGTAATGTTCAAGTAATGAATTTTTACTCATTAAATATAGTTTTAACATAAAATATGTATTAGAAACTAATAAAGGAACCATATAACTGATTGATTGCTGATTATTCACAGTAAACTCATTTGAAAGCAGCAACGTTTCCTTTTTACTGCTTTATCCCCACTGCCTGGTGAGTACATAGTAGATACTCAATGAGTGATATTTGCTGAACTGATGGATGAGTGAAGGAGGGAAGCTTTGGCAGAGTGATCCACAGCAGCGATTCTGGTTTGTCCATGAAGACCTGCTTACTTGGCCACTAAACCTGTTTTTTTCAAGGGGTAAACACTTCTTCATAGTATTATGTACTCTCTCAACTATCATTGGTTTAGAAATAGCCATGTTTTGTGCCAAGGTCTCCACATCAAGAACTTGACTCTCAAAACAATACATGGGCTACTTTTTCATACACAGTTGGGAGCGCCAGTGCTGTCTTCCAGATGGTGTTTTCCAGTGTCCTGGAAGCAGATTTCACTGCTGCAATAGTGTGCAGAAAGCACCGCCTCGGGAATAAGACATTACTGCGCGCACACACACATACACATTACTTTCATGCCTTCATTCTGCCTAGATGCAGAAGCGTACATATTATTTGTCAAATTTAATTTTTAAAAAGGACTATCAAAGACAAGTAGTTATTAAGTCAGTCGTTGACTTTATGTGTTTGCAGAAATTAATTCCCACCCCCACGTGTCCATTTCCAATGGAAAGGAATCCGGTTGTGATTGTAAATATCATTAACCCCCCTCAGCGTGAAACTTGCATTACTCAGAATGCAATGCCAGCAACGGTGGTTTTAAAAATAGACTCGCTACAAAGAGATGGAACCTTGAGGCAACCTCGTTGAAATATGGAGGTGTTAAGAAAAGTTTCCTTCAAAAATGTCACTTTGCAGAATGGTCTCTCTCTGTCTCTCTCTCTTTCAGCCTGAATCTCTCTTTAGTGAAAACTGTGGGCGGAGATTAGCCATCTGGTCAGTGGCATCATGGGCTGTTGGTAATTTAGAATTAACTCGAGCAACTGCTGTGGATAAACGCAAGATAAAAATTTGTTTTCTTCTCCCTCCCTCCCTCTTTCCTTTCCTTCCTACCTTCCTGACTGTGGTGAATTTGCCAAATATTTAGGGTTAAGTATGATTTTGGAGTAGAATTCTATATATTTAAAAGCATGTATTAATTAAAATTTCCAAATATTGGTGTGAGTAGAATATTAATTGCTATCAAATGAGAAAAATATTACATAGAAAAATTACATCTCCAGTATCACACAACGGAAAATAAATTTAGAGACTTGACTCTTTAACTTTCAGTGAAATTTTAAATAGTAGCAATGGTAATGTAAATGACATTTGAGTCCTTTTTCCTCTTTTAATGTTGTATCAGAACTCCCTCCACCCATTCTAATCTCCAGATTTTGTCGCAGAAATTCCTTACTTACGAATCATTTTTAAATAAATCTTTTCTCCTCATTGGGCTCAAATTACTTTTTTGTCACCAACAGTCATGTTTATTTGCTTAGGGTTGAAAAAAATATTTGTGATGCATGTGTTCTAAAGGCATTACCAATGCAAGTTGTACTCAGAGCACATAAATTTTTGGATAAATTGAAGCAATTGACTGTTAAGCCAGCATTTTAAAAGCTTTAGATTCCATGATTAGCTATAGCCTTCTCTTAAAAGCCTTTAAGTACGTTTTGTGAAACAATGTAATTGAAACCAAGTGACAAAGACTCCCAGAGATGTTGAGGGTTTTTCATACCGGCATTTTCTTTATGTTGAAAAAGATTACATTTACTATTAATGTAAAACAGGGTTGAAAATAAATGAAAAATATCAGTAATGCAGGAAGACGACAGTATGACCCATTTGAAGATCCTTCACCAACATACTTTGGTAACGTATTAAAATAAAACAAGTGTTTCGAGATTTAGTAAGTACAGCATTACTTCTGATAATCTGCGATGAAGTTAATGAAATGTTACTCACCTCCTGTCCATCAAAAGGCTGTGTTAGGAAGGTTTTTCAGTACACCCAGCTCTGTAAAAGAGACGTCTTTGAGTCGCTTGTGTCAAAATAGCTTTCTAGAAATGGTGTATTTAAGAAATGCTATATTTCTTTTGTTTTAGGATCTTCTGTTGCTTTAAAAAGTTGTTTCAAATATAATACTCGGTAGGAGTTGGTACTTGTTCAGCTGTAATTGCTGCTTTGTCTCTTTCAGGAAGTACTCTGTGAAATAAGGCTTTTCAGCTTATGACTTTACCCTGGATGTGGTTTTTCTCTTTCACAAATGATTTGTTTATGAAGTCATGCATAGCATAAGCTCCCTTTGACATGATGGCTTATATTTAAGAGGATCATACAAAAAGGGAGAAATGTCTTCAATTTTTGTTTTCCTTTGGTGCTTAAAGTCTGCATCATCTGTTGAAAGAGAATGAGATTTGATGTTGACTAGGATGGAATTGTAGTATAACTTCTTCACTTTCTAAGCTGTATGACTTTGTCTAATCACTTAAGCGCTCTGAGCCTTTGTTCCTATGTAGTTCCTATAGAGCTAAAATTGAGATAATACCCATCTGATAGGATTATGAGAACATTAAACCAGAAAAAACCAAGTGCTAGCCTGGCACTTAGTAGGTAACCCCCGCCCAGACAGTTAACCCTTTACTATAAAATTCTTAGAATCATGGAACACTTTTTACTGCCAAAACCCTTCTTTTTTTCTTTTTCTTTCTTTACAGCTGCACCTGTGTCTAGGGATCTGTGCCACAGCCACGGCAACACCGGATTCGAGATGCATCTGTGACTTTACGCTGCAGCTTGTTGCAAATGCCAGATCCTTAACCCACTGAGTGAGGCTGGGAATTGAACCCACATCCTCCCGGACTTACTGTGTCGGGTTCTTAACCCGCTGAGCCACAAAGGGAACTCCAAAACTGTTTCTAAATGGTTACATTTGTAGGATCCAATTATTTGTTTGCTTCTGCTCTGCATGTGCATTTATCTCCTTTAGTTCACTTTGCTTTTTTTAAGTCCCCTGTGCTTCAGATCCCTTTTCTGTCACAGGAAGTCTAGTAGTAATTCCTTTTGTGTAAGTGTCCCTACACATTGCTAAGAAAGGACTCTGAAAGTCTTCAGTGGAGTAATTTACATATTGGGAGTGTTTTAACCTAAGAAGGAAATGAAACCAGTGAAAAAGGAAGTGAGAAACCCAGTCATCGCTTGCCTAATAATTTACTTTTTCTTAAAAAAAAATTATGATTTCATTTGCGTGTTCTAAAATTTTAATTATCTTTATATTTGATTTTGTGTGGTTTGTCAACTTGTAAAATGTACATGAACTTAACTGGTTTTTTAATTTAAAAGTTTGAGAGCGCGTGCTCTTTTTCTTCCTCAGATAAAACCGTAGTAAGTTTGTGACTTAGACAAGTTAAGTATGTATGTGTCTAACTGGGTTGCTTTGCTGTATAGCAGAAACTGACACAGCATTATAAGTCAAGTATAATAAATTTTTTTTTAATTTTTTAAAAAAAGGAAAGAAAAATTAAGTCCTTTCCTGTGGTGATTAGAGTACTTTTGATTGTGACAATGCCAGAATAATAGGTTTTAGAAGCTTGGGCAGCCACCAGTGCAACCATTTCTTGTGTAGATGAGGATTCCAGGCAGAGAGGGCCGCTGATGGGTGACTTCCTGAGGATGCCAGACAGCAGGCCCCGCCTCCTCAGGTGCCAGTCCAGTGCCCGCCCCTGCCTGCCCCAGCTGCCACGGTGACTTCCGGTAAGGGGACTACATTGATTTTTTTCACGGGACCTGGTTTGCTCCTTGCTGAATTACATTAATCGATTTTTTGTTCGTAGAGTTTTGTTTCACATGTAGGATAGGAGTTTGATTTTTCCCTTGGAGATTGGGACCTCTTATGTACAGATCCCATCTCTTCATTACTTTAATTTTTCTTTCTTTGTAAAACTAGGCTGTTTGAATTTTTTTTTTTAAACACTAGAATGAATAGTTTCTTGATGACAGCAGACTTGTAAGGCTGATTGGTAGTATTCAGAACCATCAGACTAATGGTTTGCTGATGGTGTGTAGTCCTCAGTAATTATACGCAGTTGTCTGTAAGTAATTGCTGTCAAACCAGTTATGACTGCATTTATGCATCCATCATTTTCAGGATTGTTGGTAACCTGGGCATATGTTCCCCAGATGACCTTGCCTCCTTGTGTCACGAGGCCCAGCTTGCTCATGCTCACCTCAACGACAGTACCTTTGGTGATAACCCCCAGAGTTGTATTCGGTGGCGAAGAGGGATTCTTCTTTACACCAAGTACTGGCAGGCAAAAGGCGGCTTTCCGGGTGTGTTGCATGGGCCTCCTTGAGACGTGAGCCCGTTGGCCTAATGAGTCTTTCACATTGGGTGGTTTTTGAGTAAAGCGTCTCCAGCAAAGCACACCTCAGTGACCATCCTCTTCGAGGCTGTCGTCTTTCTTTCTCCTTCCCGTTCGAATAACTTTGAATACTTCTCTTTCTCCCTGGGCACAAACGTTGGGCCAAGGGACTTCCCATTTTCCTGCTTTCTCTTTTCGGTTTTGTTTAACCATATTAGAAAGCACTCTAGCCTGAGACTGTCCCTCTCTGTCCAGTAGACATGCAGGGACTTCGCCTTGTGGAGTCTTCTCCTCATCCTGCTGTTTGGTGTTTCTCTTTTCAAGCATCTTCATAGTTCTCCTCATCTCTCTTTTCTCAGCATGGCGCTGTTTATGGTGGAGCTTAGCTTTCAGACCAGTCATCTTTTTTTGCCTTCATTGACCGGTCACAAACCTCTCTCGGCCTTCCTTCTTCTCTCTTTTCTCGTGGTCATCCAGACGGTATCCATCGCGCTTACGGTGTAACCCAAGATGCTCGTTTTGTGGCATGGTGACAGCCGCCGAGCCACCCGGCACAGCCGCGGGCACGAGAAGAAGCTCTTAATTTTCGGGTCTCAGAGATTCATGATCCGAGTCCACGCCGCCCTCAACAGAAAAGGCCATTGCCTTAATTTCATAGAGCCTGTAACCAGTCTTCTGAAATCAAGTGCCGCTTAGTGTTCCCTGTGCTGCTCAAGTAGACAGAGTGATGGCGTCTGTCTTACTAAGTCTCGTAAAGACTCACCAGTGCCCCTTGTCTCACTCAGAGAGAAGCAGCCAGGGGCCCAGTTTAGGGCGGTGCCAGCCTCCTCTGCATGTTAGCCACACGGGGACTTTTACTCCCGGCCGCTGTCCCACCAGCCCGTCACATCCCTTCCCACCCATTCCTTCCCACCGCATTCCCATCCCTTGGCTTGACCGGCTACTTTTTAAAGTTTTAGTTTAAATGAAGTTTTTCCTGACCTCTGAAGCGAGTTGGTTCTGCAGCCCTGTAAGGATTCTTAGCCCTGTCGTGGCCCGTGTTTGTAGTCTCATTGTGTATTTGCTTGCCTTGCATCCGCCACTGCACTGAGGTCCTTGGGCGTTTGTGTGCGGTGCATGAGTACATCAGGCCTTGAGTCGACCCTGGAAATTGAGTGAATACTGAAAGAAGGTGAGGACATGGAGGGTGGAGGGCGTTGTGGCAGTGGAGCCCAGTGTCGGCATCAGGGCCACTGTGACCTGCCAGTCAAGGCAGACAGGACACAAGGGCCCGCCCAGCAGTGACCCCTCCTCCTCTCCATGACGCTGCAGCACCCGGCACTGCTGTGTTCCTGGCTTGTCCCGGGAATTTTATGTTGGAAAAGAATTTCAGTTAAAAAAAATTCCTCCCAGGCATTTGGCAGCAGGTCAGTAAACAGTGGATCAAGAATTAAACTTTTATAGTTTGCTTCTTTAATACTTGAACCTCATGGATTTGCTTACTCAAATAGGAGAACTTGCCGTATTCGGGGACCATTCATGCAGCTTTAAATTTCCTCACTTATTTTGGAATATGGTGGAAACATTTTCCACCTTGCAAAAGAGGGATTTCACAGCTTTCCCTTCACTTTGAGAAATCCTCTGTGTGAGCTCCATTTTTGAATTCTGTTAAGATGTTAAAAGCCCTAAGTCAATTTTTATTTTAGCACTCAAGCCCAGTTTTAGGGTGAATATAATTTAGTTACTCCAGTTTTATAATTATTAGAAAGGATGTAGGTAATAGACCCACACAGTAACTCCCATTGTAAAAAGATGCTCTTAGAGCAGAGATTTGTCTCTGCCCCAGATAAATTGTATTTCTCCTTCTTCACACATTTCTCCCTGCCCGGCTGATCCTGTGACGAGAGGACCAGGCAGGTCCTGTTTATGTGTCCTGGCGCTGGTGACCATCAGCACACACGCCCACAGCGGCTGGGCGGCAGCCAGTCCCTGGAAGGAAGAGGTGGTGAGGTTGCGGGAGCCCGAACTAGGCCGAGAGTCAGCATTTGGCCCTGATGGCCTCTGCCTTTGATGTGGGAGCTTTGGTCCCCACCTCTTTCTTTTTTCAAACTCGCACCTAAACTGCCTGCTCTTTATTTTTAGGGCGCAGTCATGTTGAATAGTGATTTCTGGATAAAGAAGATTGAGATACTGTTTGTCTAAATCTGTTTTTTTTTTTTAAAGTGACAACTTACAGCTATAATCTTAGAGCCAAATGAGTATGAAGCTCCTTTCCACTTGTTTTCCTGAATTGTGTTATAAGTTCGGCATTTGCCACATTCCTGTTCCTTGACAGTTTTTGTGCAGTTTCACGATTTTACAGACAAATAGACAATCAGACGATTACTTACCTTGCAGCAAACACGTTGAACGCTGGTAATCAAAGCAGTAGATAATTCTAGTTAAAACAGATCTAAATTGACAGTGAGAGTAGTTTCCTAGAGACCTGAGGATTCTCTCACTGAGAGGATCTTAGGAGAAGGCTGCCACGTGGCAGCAAAATCAGTCCTGGGCCCACTGAAATCGTACAGGATGCCAGGCCAAGAGTTTGCAGGGTCATGTTTCACTTACTGACTGGAGGTCCACTCGGGGTCCCCAGGGCACTGATGGAGCAGAACTCTGGTTTTACTGTGATGTACGCAGCCGCCCCCTGCAGATTCTGGGCTCACAGTTAAAGAGACAATACATAGAGAGATGCGTTTATAGGGCAAAATGTCTGGTAATATGCTGAAGGAGCCGTTTAGAAGAACAGAGTCCGGGCTTGGGAATGAAATGAGAGGTGTGTTTTGAGGTACTTAAACCCAAACTTGTGTTCTAATGTGTGCAATGGAGGGTTTTAGTGTACAAGCATCTGTGTACTAACAAGTACTTACATGTCTGTAAGGTTGAAGGTCTAAAGAGAGTTACTTGGGATTTTTTGTTATCTCTGCCTTTACTCCTAGCTGCATTATCAGAGGTGAGTAAGCATCAGGCAGAGGTCTGAGTGCTTTACACACGTCCCTGAATTTCATCTTCGTGCCCACATCAGAGTACGTTAAGGATACAGCGGTGGTGTGGATGGTGTGACCCAGAGATATTTGCTCATGACTGCGAGATTGTGTTGTGCTCTTTCTATGTTGTGGTACCATGGTATTTCTTTTAGTGCATTTTGTTGAAGTTGGTCCTTCTTAACAGAGAATGATCAGAATGGCAATGTGATCTGTAGCAAAAAACCAACCAAACAAACAAAAAAAGCAAAACACCTCCTGAGAGAGTAGACCGTCCTGTCCTTTCCCTGTTTCTCCCTCATGAGCGGATGCTCCCAAGGAAAGGCACGGCGGCAGCTTCCGTCAGCCTGTAAACTTAATTTTGGAAGGAAGATCTCTGCCAGTCAGTGGGTCAAGACTTTTTAAGCACCCCCAAAACGGTATCTCCAAATGGCCGGTAAACCTGTACGAATGCTCAACCACAGAAGTAATCAGGGAAACGAGAATTGAAACCTTAAGGTGTTACTCCCTGGTCACCAACACGGGTGCAAAGAAAAAGACCGACAAGGTGAAGTGTTGGCGAGGGCCAAGGGCACCTGGGAGCTCTCGTGCAGTGCCGGCGGGGGCTTAAGTTTGAAAACAGTTGGATATTAAGAACTGACGTGAAGACACACACACCTCCTCAGAGTCCACTCCTAGGCAGACATAGGTAAGAATATGCACAGCGGCGTTATTTCTCATCGGACCAAATTAAGAACAGCCCACGTGTTCAGTAGGTGTAGAGTGGATAAATCAGTTGTGTAAACAAACATTGGGTGCTCTTCATAATCAACACGAATCACGTAGAAGGCACACGTAACAGTGTGGGCGAATCTCCTGTGTACGGTATTCGGTGAAAAAAGCCAGACACCAAGGCATTCATAATGTACACTCCACGTGTGTGACTTTCAGAAGGCAGACCAAATGAGATAAAATGTTTCGGGATTCAGGCGCAGGCGATAAAGCATGTCATACGGAGGGAGCATGTCATACGGAGCAAGGAGGGCGCACGGGGGCGCTTCCAGGATGCTGGCAGGTTCTGTGTGTCGACCTGAGTGCTAATTGCTGTAGGGTTTGTTCGGCGATAATTCATTAAGCGTCTGTTTTTGTTTTGTCCTCCTCTAAAGGTCTCAGTAGAAAACAGATGGCACCCTGAAACTGGAATAATTCAAGGAGGGCTTATTTATAAAGGTCTAATGACAGAAGTGGAACCTGATGACAAAAGGGGAACCTTTGGCAGGGCTCTTGCCTTGTTGTGCCAGCGCCCTCATGCCCAGAGAGCTCAGGCCAGGGAGAGGTTCCTAGAACCTGGAGAGGCGCCCTGCTGAGTCAGCTGCCTTGGGGACAGCAGTGACTTTCTGTTGAGGGTTGCTCGGCCTGAAGGAACTTGCAGGAAGGAACCAGGGGAATACGTACCCCGGCCCCAGGTTCCTCCTCACCTAAAGGTCCGCCCAGGCGCCTCTTATTAGCAGAACTCAGCAGAACCCCCAGGGCCCTGGAGCCTTTGGGTGGGACCCGTACCTCAGCCTCTGGAACCGAACAGGGCCAGCGAGCGAGGAGGAGCAAGCCGATTTTCCACCTGCGCTTTTCTGTCTGTGTCACAGCTCATGTCACAGCTCAGGCTTTGAGTGGCGCAGACCTGGGTTTGAGCGTATCTGCTTCTTCTGAGCTGTTTCTGTGAGTAAATCTTTTTAAACACCTTGAGTCTCGGTTTTTACCTATGAATCATCTCATTCTTATAGTTTGTACATGGTTTAGGCACCAAATACTAATGCTCATCTCTCTCCTGCCTGAAATGTCCTTTTTTTTTTTCTCTTCCCCCCCCCCCCGCCCCCCACAGCATATTTAAGTTTTTCCTGGGACTTGTCAGGCTGGAAAGGGACAGCACTGCAGGCGTCCTGTCTGTGCCGCTAATTAATTAGCTGAGTTAGTGTTTAAAAAAACCCCAAACTGACCCGTTCATTTCGCTGATCATGACTCTTCCCAGCTGGAAGAAAGGGAGTTCGTTGGTCGAGGCTTTCCCAGAGGGCCTCGCCTCCAGCATTCTGCACTTGTAACGCTTCCCATTGCAGTATTTTAGCTCTGTCTCCCTCTGAGTTTCCATGGGCCTGGAGATGAGAGACATAGGACTCACATCTTCTGCTTGGAAACCTGAGCGCGTCCATTCATTTAGTTGGACCTCCTCCCAGGGAGCCTTGAGTGCGTGTGTGGGTATTTGGGGTCTACTCCACGCAAAGGCACCCAGAACCCAGAGGGAGTCTTTTAAGTCCTGGTCTTTGCCTCCCTTTCACATCCTTTATTGTGTTGATTTCTGTGCTGTGTATTTAAGAAAAGCTTCTTTTTAATTGAAGTGTAGTTGATTTACAGTGTTGTGTTAGCTTGTGGCGTACACCACAGTGATTCAGTTATACGGAAACATACATGTTCTTTTCCGTTATGGTTTATTACAGGATCGAATATAGCTCCCTGTGCTGTACCATGGGACCTCGTTGTTTATCTTAGTGTGTTTATTTCTAACCTTATTTAAAATGTATCTTTAAGTCAGCTTCTTAACATATTTATTTGATTTTATTTGTTGTCTAGACATTGATCCATTTCTAATAATCTGTTCATTTCTTCCAGCTAATCTGCCTATCCACTTTTATTATTATTACTATTATTATTTTTGTCTTTTTAGGGCCACACCATGGCATATGGAAGTTCCCAGGCTAGAGGTCGAGCTGGAGCTGTAGCCGCCAGCCTACACCACAGCCACAGCAATGTGGGATCTGAGCCACATTTGCAGCCTACATCGCAGCTCACGGCAACACCGGATCCTTAACCCACTGAGCGAGGCCAGGCATTGAACCTGCATCCTCATGGATACTAGTCAGGTTCATTACCACTGAGCTGCGACAGAAACTCCTGTCCACTTTTAACCCTTTTCCTTTAACTATTACTTTTGTATATGACAAGCAGGAAGTGCAGCTGTGAGGATGAGCCCGCCCTTGGTTCCTTCTGTCTCCCCCTCTCTCAGGAGAGCTGTCATTCTTGGTGATGGCAAGCCTCCTGGACATTCTCATCAGCCTGCAGAGGAAGACATAAAAATTGGGCGGGCTTTTCATTTTCTTGATGACAAATCTGTACTGATCTGGGTTACTCAGGATTACCCACACTCTCCCTCTTATGTTTAAAAATGAGTCTAGCCCCCGCGACAGATCAGTTGAATTCTTGTGACCGTGTTAACCTTCTTCTTGCTAATGCTTTTCGCATGGGCGTCCTTCACCAGAAGTTGGACTTTCGGCTCCTACTCCTCTTGCCATCAGCAAGCCATGCTGTGTGAGCGGAACCTTGGCAGAGAAGGGAAGGACCTGGGTGGGTAGGAGCGCCCTCAGAGACCTGCAGGGCCGCCTGCTGGTGTGCGCTGGCACAGGGGGACCTGGCTCCTCGAGCGGCTGCAGCCCGCCTCTGCTAGAGGAGTCTGCTGCTTGGGGCGGGGGGGCACTTCTTCATCGGGGGTCACTGGCCAGGGGTTTTCAGAGGCAGACTTAGGTGTCTCGCTCCTTCACAGTTGTGTTGTTCTCCAGCCCTTGACTGTTTGCTCGTCTCTCCTGTGTCTCACCTGCGGCGGCATCTGTCTTGTTGACCAGAGTGTGGCATGTACGGCCCCGCGTATAACCGGCCCCAGCACGTCCTCACACGCAGTGGGCCCTCAGGAAAGAGCCTTCTTCATCCGACTAGTGTTGGTGTGTTTCTTTTTCTACAAGACAGAAAACTATGCCAGGTCCCCCCAAAATGAAGGCCTCATGTTTCTAAACAGCTCTGATCGGAAAGGCATATCAAGCAAAAGAATGAGACCAAAAGGAGAGCGCTTCGAGGTGGTTGAGAAGAGGCCTGGGCGAACGTGTTTGGGCAAGATAAACGTTTGTTGTACCAGAGCAGTTAGTACAACTCATTTAACGTGGGAGAACTTACACAATCGCTCCTCTTTGTTTTCCGCTGCTTCCGTGCCCATGGACAGTCCGGCAAGGCTGCTCTGACACGAGCACTGTGCTCTTACTGCCACCTACAGGTGACAGCCGGTCATGGCGCTCTTCGCAACACCTGATGTGAAGTCTTGTTGAGATTGAAATAACGTTTTAAAAAAGCTGTTCACTGGTAGAAGATAGTACAGATATTTTACTGTTAGTTTCTAAATATTCCTATATTATGAAGTATTCTGTAATAGACATGTCCTCATTCCTCTAAAGCGTTTGGAAACTTCCTGTTGTTTTTAGGGCACCGTTTTCCTCTGTAGAACCATGTCCTTCTGGGCTAGGACCTTGAGAAGATTCCACTTCATTTATTTATTTATTTTTTAGGGCCACACCCGCAGCACATGGAGGTTCCCAGGCTGAGGTCCAATCGGAGCTGTAACCACTGGCTTATGCCACAGCTACAGCAACACCAGATCCGAGCTGCGTCTGTGACCTACACCACAGCTCATGGCAATGCCGGATCCTTAACCCACTGAGTGAAGCCAGGGATTGAACCTGCGTCCTCATGGATGCTGGTCAGATTCATTGCCACTGAGCCATGACGGGAACTCCAAATTCCACTTTCGATGTTATTTATGCCAGATATGTTGCTAAGAGTCAAACATAAAAGTGACCTTGGAACACATTTAACACGGTTTAAACTTTTTTTAAATTGTGGTGAAACATGACAACATGAGAGTTAACCGTCTTCGTCTGCGAGGTACAGTTCAGTGGTGTTGAGTGCGTTGACAGTGTTGAGCAGCCGTCTCTAGAACTCCTTTCCTCTTCACAAACTGAAACGCCACACTCCTTAAACAACTCCCCTCCCTCCCTTCTCCGGCCCCCGGCAACCACTGTTCTACTTTCCATCGCTGTGAATCTGCCTACTCTGTATACACCATGTAAGTGGAGTCATACAGTACTTGCCCTTTGTGACTGGCTTGTGTCACTGAGCATAATGTCTCAGGGTTCATCCAGTGGGACCAGTGTCAGAATGTCCTTCCTTTTTCAGGATGGATAACATTTGGTTGTATGGATATACTATATTTTATTTACTCAGTCACCTGCTGATGGACACCTGGGTTTCCGCCTTTCGGCTGTTGTAACTAATGATGTTGTGATGATCACGGGTGTACAGAGATCTCTTTGAGACCCTGCTTCAACTCTCTTGGGTATATGTCCAGAAATAGAATTGCTGAGTCATGTGGTCATTCTATTTTTCATTTTTTAAGGAGCCACCTTACTGTTTTCTACAGCGGCTGTGCCACTTTACATTCCCAGCAGAAATGCACAGGGTTCCAGTTTCTCCACATCTTTGCCAACGCTTATTTTCTGTTTGGGTTTGATAATAGCCGCCCTGATGGGTAGGAGGTGATAGCTCATTAGTTTTGGTTTCCAGTTCCTGATGATTATTAATTTCAAGCATCTTTGCATATGCTTGTTGACCATTTGTATATCTTCTTTGCAGAAATGTCTGTTTTGTCTTTTTAGGGTCGCGATGGAGGTTCCCATGCTAGGGGTCGAATCAGAGCTGAAGCTGCTGGCCTACACCACAGCCACAGCCACACAAGATCCAAGCCGCGTCTGAGACCTACACCACAGCTCATGGCAACATTGGATCCTTAACCCACTGACCAAGGCCAGGGATTGAACCTGCATCCTCATGGATGCTAGTCAGAATCGTTTCCATTGAGCCATGACGGGAACTGTCATTGCCCATTTTTTCATCACTTTTTTGTTGTTGCTGTTAAGTTGTAGGAGTTCTTTTTGTTTTCTGTGTAGTAACCGTTTATCAGACAGTGTAATTTGCGAATATTTTCCCTTATTCCATAGGTTAGCTTCTTACTCTGATTGTGGCCTTTGATGTAAGAAAGTTTTTTTGGCGTGATTTTAGGTCCACTTGTTTATCGTATTCTCATGATAAGGATGAACTGAAAAGCTTTAAATTTGTACGTGTTACCAGAGGGTGGGGTAGGTCTTCCTCAGAATCCAGTTGTCTTTTAGGGCCTTTTCTCAGGGACTTAATCTGAAGAGTGTTTCTCTCCAGTCCTCAAGACCTGCCCTTCATCCAGGAGGACGTGAAGCAGGGTGAGCAGAAGCAGCCGTGTTCCAGAGCTGGCTCCCTCCAGAGCCGTCCACTTACAAGGGTGTCTTTCTTAGGCTCTGGAAATTGTGTCTATCATGACAGTAATACGAAAAGGAAGGGACAACATTTACCTTTTTCAGTGTCCTTCTTGTCCCCTGCTCGTCCTGATTAATATGTGTCAATGATTGCTTTGAAAACAGCATGCTCATCAACTTCGCGAGTTACAGCAGCTTCTGAAGGTATTTTAGTAATAGCAGAGCACAGAAACCCCCGAAAACAGTGTCTCCGAGAACACAGGCGTCTGTTTCTCTTTTGTCACATCGCTGGTGGGCAGGCGGGCGGGCTGTGTTCTAGGAAGTCGCTGGGGACTGAGCTGGTGGCAGCTCTGGCACCCTCACCTTGTGCCTCCACTGTTTCTATTTCCAGCTGACAGGGAGCCGTCAGAGGGAAGCCCAGGAGAAGGGGCTGCCCTTTGACCAGGGGCTGTGGAAGTTGTAAATGTCACTCCCGCTCACACCCCAGGAACATGGTCGTGTGGCCACATCTAATCATAGGGAGGCTGGGAAAGTGTCCTGAACGAGGCAGCCAGGTCCCTGGGTGTGAGGGGGAACTGCTGGCAGTGGGCTTCCAGGAGCAGTAGCTGTAACACATTCGCCGGATTAGCACGGTGGAGTTAGGGCTCTGCAGCTGGTGGATAAAATGCTGACGAGAAGGAACACCAGGTTCTTTCGCCCCAAACATCACCTGCAGAGACACCAGCGGCGGGATTGCTGCTTGGGCAGCCATGTGCCTGGAAGAGCCCAGGGAGCCTGTGAGATGGCATTGCCACGTGATTGCCAATTAACACCGGTGTGCTGCTAGATGCCGTAGGTAGCACTGCAGGGCAGCAGGCATGGCTCTGCTGGTCCTGTCCTGGTCTGGTCGGCATCAGGACAGGAAGGGGATGCAGACCTGCCAGGCGAGGAACAGTTGAGAGAACAGGCAGGCTGATGCTGGAGAAGAGAAGACGGGTCGGGAGAACAATCTTCAGCTGTCCATGAAGGGGCGGGGGCGGGGCACAACCCGGGTGAATTGAGGCTACAGAGATGCTGCAGGAAGCTGTTGGGCTTGCTGAGGAGTAACTCGAAGGCACTCCCTGTCTCCAGGCAGAGTGATTCCCCTGGGAGGTGCTGACTTGCGGAACCGAAGATGCTGGAGCAGTGGCTGGGAAAGCACTGGGTGGGATGGGCAGGACATGCCCGCATGGGGTGGGCGGCAGGAGGGAAATCCTGGGAAAGCCCTCTGAGCATCTCTGGGTCTCTGCTTCTTACTGTGGGAACCACCGGTAGACCTAGAGAACGAGAGGCATTAGTAGGAGTCCAGCAGAGGGGCAGTATTTGCCAGGAAGCTCTGCAGCCCAGGACCAGGACAGCAAATTTGTTCTCCTGGTCTCTAAGTAACAAAGACATAAGTGTCCATCCAAGGATGAACAGATAAAGAAAATGCTCTCTCTCTCTCTCTCTCTCTTTCTCTCTCTCTCTCTCTCTCTCTCTCTCTCTCTCTCACACACACACACATAGTAATATTTATTCAGCTATAAAAAAAGGAAATCCTCTCAGTTGCAGCAACATGGACAGACCTTGGGTGCATTATGCTAAGTGAACTAAGTTAGGGAAAGACACACTGTATGGTCTCACTTATGCGTGGAATCTGACAACATGACAAAGCGAATGGGATGACAGATGAGGAGAATAGGTAGGTGGTTGTCAGAGGCAGGGGCAAGCAGAGTGGATGGAGGGGGTCAAAGGTACAAACTTTCAGTGACAAAATAAGTAACTCCTGGGGATACAGTGTACAGCATAGTGACCGTAGCTGATAATACTGTGTTGCATATTTCAGAGTCACTGAGATCGTAAAAGTTCTCATTACAAGAAAGAAGTTTTGTAACTATGTATGGTGGGTGGATGTTAACTAGACTTACTGTGGTGTTCATTTTGCAGTATATGCTAGTATTGAATCATTGGGTTATACAGCTGAAATTAATAAGATGTTAGTTATACTCAACAAAAACAAAATAACAAGGACATAACTCATTGCAGTGGGTTATTACACTAGTGAAACAAACTATTTGAAAATGAGTTTTTTCCTGTGTAATCTAAGTAATTGATTTTGCTCATGAGCAAAGAATGTTTTTAATTTCGTTTTTTGTTTTTGTTTTTTTTTTTTGGATGCACCCACAGTATGCAGAAGTCCCAGTCCAGGGATCAAACCTGAACCACAGCAGTGACAATGCCAAATCCTTAACTGCTACGCACCAGGGAACTCCAAAATATTTAAAAATTTTTGAGGTATATACTTTGAGAAAATCATCTATAAATACTTGAAATTAAAGAAGAACAGAATGCAAAACATTTTAAAAGTTAGAATTAAAGGTAAAAGGACTGGCTGTAAATAATGAGCTGGTACTGTAACATCTTTAAAACATTTGTAAAATAGAATATCCAAAATAATTTGTTTTTCATATATTATTACCAATTCTTACAGAACTTTTAAAAATTAAAATATAGTTTATTTACACTGTTGTGCTAGTTTCAGCTGTACAGCAAAGTGACCCAGTCATACACATGTATATATACACATATTCTTTTTTCATATTGTCAATTATTATAATTACATCATGTTTTATCCCAAGAGATTGAATATAGTTCCCTGTGCTATACAGTAGGACCACATTGCTTATCCATTCTAAATGGATCTACTAAGCCTTACAGAACCCTGAGAAGAACTATTTAAGGATATTTTTCCTTTTCAGAATAAGTGCATCAGCAATTTAATTGGTTTTGCCTGCAGTCACACTCTAAACCACTAGATGGCAGTGTTAGACAGGCCTTGATAAAAGATGTAAATCTACTCTGAAAGTTATTAAATGGGGCTCAAATGGTGAAATAGTTTGTAATCAAATAAATAAAAGAGAAGTATTGTAGTTTATACGAACAGCCTGAACATCTTGGATACTCTGTGACAATATTTAGAGCATGTATACTATAGTTAGAATTTAGAACTGGTATTGTATGTATTTATTTTTTCCTAAATTACATGGCAGATTATTTCAAACACATTGTTATAACAATTGTGAAAAGCCTATGACGTAATATAAGAATAATTTTATGTTATGATTATGAGTGGAATCAATATAGCACAATTTCAAATTTTTAACTATGCAGAGTGAGGCAGTACCCTACTTGGCCCCAATACTAACCTCAAGGAAAAAAATGTACTATTATCTGGGCTAACCAAAGAGAGCTATAAGCAGATTTTTGTCAAAGGGATATGGTAATATTGTTTTATGTTTTTTATCTCTGAAGTCTTATATGAGGCACAAACTATATTTTTACCAGAATGCACACGTGCGTAAACATTAATAAGAAAACACTTAGAATTTAGCAGAGATAATAGTATAATACCATGTTAGAGTCATCAGCTTTTGTCTTCCCAAATAATGTGCTTTAGCTTATTCCTGGGCACAGAATGAGTGGTAGATTTTAATGCCCACTCCTAGCATTTCTATATCAATATCCAAGGGTGTAGGTATCAAAAACACGTAGGAGGAGTCCCCACTGCAGCTCAGTGGAATCAGGGGTGTCTCTGGAGCACTGGGACACAGGTTCAGTCCCCAGCCCAGCACAGTGGGCTAAAGAGTCCAGCGTTGCTACAGCTGTCGTGTAAGTCACTGTCCTGGCTCGAATCTGATTCCTGGCCTGAGAACATCAGATGCAGCCAAAAAAGGAAGAAAAAAAAAGCAGAACATTCCCAAAACCCATAAACTGTAGAAGTAGGAGATAAAGAGTTTGTACTTAAGATGCATAATTCTATAGAAATTGCTGGTTGATGGCGTGGACATACATATGAGTTCTAAGGAAGGATAAAAATAAGGAACAGGAAGCTGAACTGTGAATGGTGATTTTTACTGTCTGTGAACTTTGATAACTTACAGAATGTGCTAATGTTTTATGTAAATTTTTGAAAAGTCAATTTTAGTTGATTTTTAGAAAAAGAAGGAAGAATTTCCACAATGAGGAAAGGCATGCCCTGAGGTGTTCCTTGTGTGAGGTAACAGCTTAGTGATTGGGTGTGCAATACACGCTCATGAACGAGTGAGAGAAGTCTACCTTGCATTTTACAAGAGTGGTAAGCTTCTTGTGATTTCCCCATCTTTCCTTTTTCTCTTTTTTCTTTTTTTGTTTTTTAGGGCTGCACCCGTGGCTTATGGAAGTGCTCAGGCTAGGGGTTGAATCGGAGCTGCAGCTGCAGGCCTACACTGCAGCCACAGCAATGCGGGATCCAAGCTGTGTCTGCGACCTACACCACAGCTCATGGCCACAGCGGATCCTTAACCCACTGAATGAGGCCAGGGGTTGAACCGGAATCCTCATGGATACTAGATGAGTTCTTAACCTGCTGAGCCACAGCTGAAGCTCCCTGATTTCCCCACCTTTCCATCCAACAAATATATGAAGAACTTGCTTTATGGTAGAGACTGCTCTGGGCTGAGGACGCTATGCTGTGTAAACCGGACAGTCTTTCTCATTGACTTTACATTATCACTGGGGATGGAAGGCAGTAAACAAGGGGGTATAATAGAGGCCGCGTCAGATGATGATCCGTTCCGTGTAAAAATAAACCAGCCAGCCAGCCGGGGAGGGAAGACCGCTTCAAACAGCATGGTCTGGAAAGGCCGTAGGGAGTGGGTGACATTTGAAGGAGACCTGGAGGAGTGAGCCGTGAGGCCGTCTGGAGGCGTGTCTTCCACGCATAAGGAACTGCCAGTGCAAAGGCCCTCCCTCAGGCAGCTGTGTGAGGAGCAGGGTGTGTTGGTGGAGGCGGGGTGATGAAATTGGGGTAAGAGAGGTCACCAGGCCTCCTAGGCCTTTGTGCCAACTCGAGCTTGCACTCAGAGCGTGCTAGGAGCCAGTCATGACTCTTTGGGCGTCAGAGGCACCTTGGTCTGTACTACTTATTTATTTATTTGTTTTTTAGGGCCGCACCTGCAGCATGTGGAAGTTCCCAGGCGAGGGGTGAAATCAGAGCTGCAGCTGCTGGCCTTCACCTCAGCCGCAGCAACTCGGGACCTGAGCCGTATCTGAGACCTACACCACAGCTCATGGCAACGCCAGATCCTTAACCCACTGAGCGAGGCCAGGCATTGAACCTGCATTGTTATGGATCCTAGTCAGGTTCATTAACCGCTGAGCCACAAAGGGAACTCCTATTTTTTTTTTTTAAATTGTTACTATAGCGCCTATTCCTTTTGAAAAATGTGTAATCATTTTGCACATTTACACATTGTTCTGTTCCTTCTGGTTCTCATATTATCAAGTTCTCCCTCAGGGCATTCTGTTGCATCTTGTGGTTTGTGATTTTTCATCATGAACTCATTTTCCCTGGGTTTTGTTTGCTGTCGGGACCCCCAAGTGCCTAAGCTCATGAAAGTATTTCTACAAGGGACTTTGCGTTTGCTCCTGCTGGGTCTCCAGGGGTTTTGTTGTCCTGGTCTGGCTTTTGTGTTATTTTCTTACCTTATGGTTTCCATGCCATTCAAGTGAGGGTAAATCTAGACTACAAGTTGACATATGATATTGGCCTTGGATTTCAATTACTTGTTGGGACAGTTTATAGTTTTCTTTCCCGAGGCCATTCTTGTAAGCTAAATGTCTTCCCCACTCCAGCAGACTGAATGGAATATTTTTAGCCCTCTCTGTCAAAGGCCAGGTCTTTGAGCATCTGTGCTCAGTCCCAGCTCTTCTTCCTCAGGCAGGTGGGGACCGTGTCTTCTTTCTTAGGCTATGCCTAAGCTGAAAAATTCAGCCCCCAGCACCAGGGGCCTGTATCTGGTTTCCGTCCCTTGGAGGTCCCTGAAGCAGCACTTGCTTTGATTTCTGTTTTTGTTCTGATATTTGGGATTATGACAGAAAATGTTAAGTATATGCAAAAGTGTAATGGACTCGTTTTAATCTCATCTAGCTTCAGCAGTGATCAACTCAACATCTTGTTTTATTATATCCTCACTCACGCTTATGTGATTCTAATCAACCTGTAATGGACTCACTTTGGCCTGTTAATCCAGGAGCAGAAGTATAGGGTCATAGGGGTGTGTGTGTGTGTGCATGCGTGTGTGCTTTCTTTGCTCTCTATTCTATGCCATTGGTCTTTTTATTCGATCGTGTGCCCCATACCTTAACGTCCTTTTTTTTTTGCTTTTTAGTATATGTCAATATCTAGTAGAACAAGTCACTTTTCCACTCATCTATTTCAAAATTAACCTAACTGCTCATGTACTTTACATATACATTTTAGAGTGAGTCCTTGGATATCTTAAATTCAGTTGGAATTTGGTGGTATTGAATTTATAGATTGATTTGGGAGAAAACTGATACCTTTATTAAGTTTTCCCATCTAAGAGCTTGGAAGCAGCCAAGATGTCCTTGAGTAGGTGAACCGACAGACAAACTGTGGTCCATCCAGACGGTGGGGACTGTTACTCAGTGCTAACAAGAAATTAACCAGCCATGAAAAGACATAGGGGAACCTTAATAAATATCACTAAGGGAAGACAGCAATCTGAAAATGCTGCATACTGTATGATTCCTCCCTATGACCCTGTGTAACATTCTGGAAAAGGTAAAACTGTGGAAATGGGAAAAAAAATCAGCAGTTAAGGGGGAGAGAGGAATGACTAGACAGAGCCGAGAGGATTTTTAGTCCGTGAAAATACTCTGCATGATACCGTCGTGGCGGATACATGTTCTCATGTATTCGTCCAGCCCACAGAATGTCTGCCCAGAGTGGCCCACGATGTAACTTTGGACTGAATGATAGTGATGTGTCAGTGTAGGTCCATCAGTGTTAACCAGCGAGAATAGGGAGGCTCTGCACGTCTGGGGGAGACCTCCGCACCGTCCTTTCAATTTTGCCATGAACCTAAAACTACTCTAGAAAGAGTAAAGTCTTTGTGAGAAAAAAAAAAAGTTTCAGTGATTTTTCTCCACTTTCTTTTTTCAGTGTCATAGATTTTTGCTCCTAGGTTATTTCCTTCCTTCTGCTTGCTTTGGAATTAATTTGATCCTCTTTATTTTCTTAAACCAGACGCCTAGCTCATTGATCAAGACCTTGCTTTTCTAGGAGTTCCCGAGGTGGCACAGCCAAAATGAATCCGACTAGGAACCATGAGGTTGTGGGTTTGATCCCTGGCCTCACTCACTGGATTAAGGATCCAGCGTTGCCATGAGCTGTGGTGTAGGTTGCAGACACAGCTCGGATCTGGCATGGTTGTGGCTGTGGCGTGGGCTGACGGCTGTAGCTCCGATTTGACCCCAGTTCGAACTTCCATGTACCACAGGTGCGGCCCTAAAAACCAAAAAAACAAAAACAAAAACCTTGTGTTTTCTGATGTAAGTATTCAGTGCTATGCATTTCTTTTTAAGCACTACTGTAGCTGCATCCCACTGGTTTTATGTTGTATTTTATTTTCATTCAATTAAAAATGTTTTTTGGTATCCCCTGGACTTGATCTTTAATTCATGGATTATTCAAAAGAGTTTTTAATTTCCAAGATATCCCAAATATGTTTCTGGTATTGAATGCCAATTTATTTCTGTGTAGACAGAGAACTTACTATTATGATTCCAATTCTTTTAAGTTTGTTGAAGTTTGTTTTTTGGTCTACCTTACTGAATATTCCAAGTGCACTGAAAATGTGTGTGTATTCTGGGATTCCTTTTGTAGCTCGGCAGGTTAAGAACGCAACTAATATCCATGAGGATGTGGGTTCAATCCCTGGCCTTGCTCAGTGTAAGGATCTGGCATTGCCGCAAGCTGCCAGCGTAGATTGCGGATGCAGCTCGGATCTGGCGTTGCTGTGGCTGTGGTGTAGGCCTGCGGCTGCAGCTCCAGTTGGACCCCTAGCCTGGGAACTTAAATATGCCACAGGTGTGGCCCTTAAAAAAAAAAAAGGAAAGAAAAGTGTGTGTATTCTGATTTTATTGGTGTTCTGTGAATGTCAGTAGGTCACGTTGGTTGATATATTTTTAATCTTCTGTAACCCTACTGGTTTTCTGTCCACCTGTTCTGTTAGTTACAGAGCAAGAAATGTTGAGTACTTGAACTCTAATTGTGAATGTGTCTATTTCTTCTTTTTGATTATCTTCAACTTCAGCTTTCTGTAGTCTCCTTAATTTTTTTTAATTACTCAGTGAATTTTATTGCATTTATAGTTGTACAACAATCATCACAACCAAATTTTATAGCATTTCTATCCCAATCCCTCAGTGCATCCCCCCACCCCCAAACCTGTCTCCTTTGGAAACCATAAGTTTTTCAAAGTCTGTGAGTGAGAATCAGTTCTGCAAAGAAGTTCATTGTGACCTTTGTTTAGATTTCACATGTCAGTGATAGCATTTGATGTTGGTGTCTCATTGTCTGACTGACTTCACTTAGCATGATAATTCCTAGGTCCATCCATGTTGCTGCAAATGCTGTCATTTTTTTCCTTTTAATGGCTGAGTAATATTCCATTGTGTATATGTACCACATCTTTATCCATTTCTCTGTCAATGGACATTTAGGTTGTTTCCATGTCTTGGCTACTGTATATAGTGCTGCAGTGAACATTGGAGTACCTGTGTCTTTTCACCTCATAGTTTTCTCTGGATAGATAGATCCCCAGGAGTGGGATTGCTGAATCAACTGACCTCCTTAATTCTTAATGGAGTACTTTGTTCACAAGTGTTTTCAAAGTTAGCCTTTGTGTGGCAAAGCTTTGAGTCCTTGTATACATGAAGGTATTTTTTCACTTGCTGTCACATTTAAATAATTTGGATGGATAAAAATTCTAGGTTGAAATTCTCTTTCTTCAACATTTTAATAGTATTTCTGTACTACCCTATTGAATTCCCTGTGTCTTTTGAGAAATCTGAGGTTGGCCTTGTTCCTTTGTCATTTGTTTATAACAAAAGTTTGGAAGTTTTTAGAATATCCTCTTGTCTTTCTTAAATACCACCATAATGTGTCTATGTATAAGTTATCTTTAATGTTTCTGAGTCTGATTTCATATTTTTAATATTTTGTTTCTTACATCAGTATAATACATATTTTAACTTGGGGTTAATCTGGTCTCAGCATTCTGCTTTCATTAATAATATTGCTTAGCTTGTGTTTCTCTTTCATTGTGGTTTATTCTGAGGCTGTCTTGTCATTTTGGCCTCTGTACTCATGTTCCACTAAGGCCACTGAACCTCTTTGGCAATGTCAGAGCAGCTGGGGGTGCGTGAGCCCCCCAGGAGAGAGAGCCCACAGTCACCATAGAGCCTGTTTGCTGACATTCCATCAGACGTGCAGTCTAGTTGTGGATTCACCTTCAAACTCTCTGAAATAAACAGTGCTGAGAAGAAGTAGTTTTTACATGGAAATGTGTATGGGGCGGGGGTGGGTGGGGGCATGGAGGAAGAAATAGCTGAGGGAGTGCTGTCACCAGAACTGCCGAGTTGACAGGTTGCCCGGAGATCTGCTCATTCCTCCTTTGTGGCCGTTTGTGATGAGGTGCTTTGAGGCAGTTCTGCTTTCATCTCTTTTGGTTGTCCACCTGGTGGCCACTGTCCATCAGGGAACTCCCACGTTTCTCTTCTTGAATTTTTCCTGATTTATTTTTATCATTTCTCTTCCATTTTCTTGGTTCTCTCTTTCTGAAAAATCCTACCGTCTGGGTGTTCAGCCTCTTGGACAGGACTACTTTAATCTTTTTTTCCTTCTCTTTTCTTTCTTTTCGTATTTTTACTCTCCTTGCCAGGGGACATCTTGAACTCTGTCTTCCTATTGTAATTATTATTTTAAAATAAACGTTTACTGAAGTACAACGTGTACATGGAAAAGTGTCCATATCTAAGTCTGGAGCTCCTGGAATTTTTACGGAGTGACCCCCTTTTAAACACTGTCCAGATGAAGGAACAGAGCGTCACTTCATCCTAAAAGACCCACTTGTGCTGCCTCCCAGGCATGCTTCCTCCCCAGAGTCTGTCCTGACTTGAACCCTGGTGTAGTTTTGTCTGGCTTTGACCTCTATGTAAATGCAGATGGGGACTTCTGTCTCTGGTGTCATTCTCTCAACATCATGTTTACATTGCTGCCCGTGGCGGTGGTTCCCGCTTTATTTATCATCGTGTGGTGTCTCGTGTGAATTGCTACTGTTGATGGACATTGGGCTGGTTTCTGGTTTGGGATGGTTGTCAGGACTGTTGCCGTGAACATCCTTGAACTTGTCTTTTGTGAGGTGGACGTCTGCGTTTCTGTTGGGTGTACCTGGGAGCTGAAAGCTGAGTCGGAAGGTGTACGTACCTTTGGCCAGTTTTCCTGTGGGTCAGGAATCTGGGAGCAGCTTAGCCGGGTGGCCCTGGCCCTGAGTCTCTCGTGGGGTTGCAGTCAGAATGGTCACCTGAAGGCCTGCCTTGCCTGGAAGACCCTCTCCCCAAACTTCCCAGTCACAGGGCTGTCAGCAGGAAGCCTCTGCTCCCCCGCACGAAGCTGCCTGCCCCCAGCGCGGCCGGTCCAAGACCTAGCAGCTCTTTTCATTTTAGTCCTTCTAGTGGATGGGCAGGGACAGATGAGTGGGCTTGTACTTTGTATTTCCTTGACGGCTAATGACATTAGGTACCTTTTCCTCTCTTGAGTTCCTTTTAAATATGTGTGCTGTCTTAGTTTCAGTTTCCAGGAGTTCCTTCGTATTTTCTGAGTGTCTGTTCTCGCGGGCGCCCTGTCTGGGTCTCATGGCTGCAGTCTTTTTCTCCTCTCGTGAGGTTAAGGATAACCCTCCACCCCACCTCAAGGTTTTCATTTGCCTGCACGATGTCTGTTTCTTCTGAGTTCCTTTTTTCCCTCCTTGTTTTCTGCTTTTGATGTTAGGGGCTTTCCTTAAGCGCCTTTGAGCCTTTGGCTGTTTATATGTAACAGGCCCAGTTTTTGAAAAAGCTGGTTGAGGAAATGGCTTGGGTGCCAAGGCCCGAATGCCCCTCACAGGCTTCATGGTAGAGTCCCCTCCCTGGGCTGTTCTCAGTGAACCCCCAGGATCAGGATCTAAAACATACGCCCCCTTCTTCCCTCAGGAACTGTCGCATTCCCCAGGGCCTGTTCTCCAGTCTGCAGCCTGGGCTGTAGGTCTGGGAGTCTGCACATTTAGTATGTAAACTTTGAGTTCTAGTCTTGCATTTGCATGCTTGGCCATGCAAAGGAGTCCCCCAGTCCAGGCCCCTCCTGTTGCCTTTTCTAGATAATTACCGCCCCCTCCCCGCCAGAGAGTCAGCAGGTGGGCAGAGGGCTGGGAGGGGTCAGTGCTCCCACCCACCTCCCACCTCTCAGCAGATCTGGGAAAATGTGGAGCTGCTAATCCTGCCGCCCTTAGGAAGCTCCAGGGTTACTCCGTTTGTGTCTCAGATTTGACCATTGCTGGTTTAGCATTTCCTTTTCTCAGGTTTTCAGGTTAGTTATCACTCTACTCATGTTTTCCAGCTGGAAAAAATTTTAAGGTCGTTAACTCTTTGTGGGTTTATGCCTTTAAAAAAATCTTTTAATGCCATTCTTATGAGGCTTTAGGAGAGAAACAGGGAGGGAAGTACGTGTGCTAAATCCACCTTCTTTAACTGGCAATGTTGTGGTTTTTAAAGTGTGTGTGTTTTAAGAACACTTAAAATAGTGAAATCAAATGATTTTTTTCTCCATCTGTTATTATATCAGGTTACCTCTATAAGCGTTCGGAAATCTCAGTAAAGTCGTTGTGTGTATATCATCCTCCAACAGTGTTCTTTTACACAAAGTGAGATAGACTTTGTAATCACAGTTCTATTTTGTCTTAACTTCCATGAGCCTATTTCCTGGACTTTGAGCGCTGCAGTCAGTTTTATCTCATCCCAGCCCCTCACCCAGTCCCGGCAACTGTGAGCCATGATCTCTTCAGGGCTGCTCCTCTGTTTCTTTGCAGGCTGTGTTTTAGGTACCTGCATTCTACTCCCTGCGATCTGCTGGAGAGCTGGTGATGAAAGGAGCCGGCGACAGCGCGTGTGTGTACACGCACATGCACACACACACTCTGTCTTAGGATCTGTCTACTGGAATTTATTGTTCTTCGAATTTCTGCAGATACACAGCTACCAACAGGATAAATTTCCTGCCGGTCTTATCATAAAGGGACCTTCCTGTTGTTCTTGATGATCAGATTCTATTTTTGACATGGATCTGATCCTGCCTCTTGGCATTGCAAAGGGTAAAACTTTCTAGAACTGGGTACAATTGATTCAAGAGGCTAAGAAACAAGTATTATGGTACCGCCGTAGTTATTTGGTGGATTAACTTGGTTATTTAGACCTATATTAAAGAATCAATCATAGATATTTAATGTAATTCTTAATGTTTTGCTCTAAATGAAACTCATTTGGGGAGTTCCCGTCGTGGCGCAGTGGTTAACGAATCCGACTAGGAACCATGAGGTTGCAGGTTCGGTCCCTGCCCTTGCTCAGTGGGTTAACGATCCGGCGTTGCCGTGAGCTGTGGTGTAGGTTGCAGACGTGGCTCGGATCCTGCGTTGCCGTGGCTCTGGCGTAGGCCGGTGGCTACAGCTCCGATTCGACCCCTAGCCTGGGAACCTCCATATGCCGCGGGAGTGGCCCAAGAAATAGCAACAACAACAACAACAAAAGACAAAAAGACAAAAAAAAAAAAAAAAGAAAGAAACTCGTTTGGGCTGCAGTGTTAACTGCAGTCACAGAATTGGTACCAAGAGATAGTTTTAACTTTTAATCTTAACAGTGCTAAGGGGTTGGGTTCTCTCGCAGTGAGGGCCAATTGGATAGTGGCAGCACACCTATAATCATCTGTGGTCATCTTGAATATCAACCGTTGGGATATTTTAAGGGAAGTGGGTATTGTGGGCAAAGTTAACAATAAGTGACAGTTAGCTTTCTAAATTACTTGTCCTTCTGGTTTGAACTCGGGCTAAATATTTAACACACAAATAATCTCCATAGCTTGAATAATGATTAATATCTTTATGTTAGAAGTGATACCTCTCAAAGATAGAGCCAGTAGGGCCTCCAGATTTGAAGTCATCACATTAATGTGTTTAGATTAATATATGAGTTGAATGAATAGATATTTAAAATATCGTATCTCCTTTGAGTCGTACTTTATTTATTTATTTTTTGGCCACACACACAGCATGTCAAAATTCCCAGGCTGGGGATTGAACCTGCACCACAGTTGCAACCTGCACCACAGCTGCAGTAATGCCAGATCCTTAACCTGCTGTTCCATCCTTAACATGGAAACCTCTTTAATTCCTATTTTCAAAAGTACTTTTTGAAATTGGTATGACTGTATCTGTTTTATTGGTAGAAAACTGATTCCCGGGGAGACTAAAAAATCTGCTTAGAGGCACATAAGTCCATTGGAATTTTGACCTAGATTACTCCACTCTGAAAACAGAATGCCTCCCAGTCAAAATGAAGCAATGGAAGTTGACAGGTTCTGGTTTGTCATGTTTATCAGTCTGCAGAGGATTATGTTTCTGTGTATTGGTCACAGCAAAGGTTTAGACTTTCTTTCCTTAATGAGTCACTCTTTAAAAAGTCTATTGTTGCATAGGTAAAGCCTTTGGATCTTGAGCTCTGTTGCCTGCCCCCATGCCCCACTCCTTTTTTGGGGGGTGGGGGGAGTGTACTTGCAGCATACACAAGTTCCCAGACCAGGGGTCAAATTGGAACCACAGCTGCCAGCCTACACCACAGCCACAGCCATGCCAGATCCAAACCATGTCTGCGACTTACACCACAGCTCATGGCAACTCCAGATCCTTTAACCCACTGGGTGGGACCAGGGATCCAACTCGAATCCTTCTGTATAGCAGTTGGGTTCATTTCCACTGAGCCACAATGGGAACTCCTCAGAATTTTTTTAGAATGAGAGGTGAGAGTCCCAACTCAGAGGCTTCAGAAAGAGCTTAAAGGTCACTTCTCAAAGCTCTCTTTGACCACCTCCACCCTCAGATCAGGTTGCAGTCTCTTGTGATGTGCTTTCTTAGCATTCCTCGTAACACCTGTCCCCACAGAGATTAAATAATTGTGTGGTAAACAGTCGAGTATCTGTCTCCTCCATCAGCATGTAAGCTCTATGCAAGCAGGGGTCATGCCAACCTTACCTGCTGACCGTGCCTCAGTTCACAGAGTGGCTCCCATGTAGCGGGCACTGTGTTCGCTGGGTGGTTGGATAGATGAGTGAGTGATGGTGGGTGGGCGGGTGGGTGGAGTAAGTAAGTGAATGAAAAGTCATTGGTCTTTGGATTTCCTTTCACGTTTGGACTGCTTGGACTGCTGCAGTTGCCTCCCAGCTGTTCTCCCTGTCGCCAACTCAGAGCTGTCATTTGCAGTCCCCACCCCCCCCATGATTTTACATCCAAAGGAGATCCTGCCTTCATTCCTTTACACCCTCGTAAACCTGTCCCTTCCTGGTGCAGTTCTAAGAAGTTTACCTTGTTGGTGAGGCACCTCAGAGCTGCCTTCCTACCGACCTCTCCAGCCTCGTCTGCTCCCACTCCCCTGTGTGCTCGCCACACCAGCGAAACGGCGTTATTTACTACTGCCTGTCACTCCTGTGTCCTTTCACATCTCTGAATTTATTTACGTATTTCTCTGTGCCTCCGTTTGTTAATCAGTCAGACGGTTGTGACTGCAGCATCCTTCCTCCCCTTTGCTCGGCAGAATTCTGCGTGTCCTTCAGGGCTGACCTTGGCTGTCCCCACTCCATCGACCCTCCCCAGCCCGACGTAGCCACTCCGTCCTTTTGTGCTCACGGCTGACTTTCCGCTTATGAGTTACAGAGCACGTTTTCTGCTCAGTTTTGTAATTCTTTACCTGACTGACTCTTCTCTCAGCTTAGTGCCTGTAGGAACAAAAGCTTATTCCCTTTTATTAAAGCTCCCTCAGCGTGGAGCCTCTGGGAGACACCGTGGCAAGTGAGAGAATGTTCTTGAATACTGGAGAGATCTGGCTGTGACTGAAGCTGTGATCTGCCACACGCAGGTTACTTTGACTTTTCTTTTGTACTAATGCCTTTTCCTTCCCCCCCCCCCCTTCTCTCTCTCTCTCTCTCTCTCTCTTTCGTTCACTTTTTAGGGCTGCACCTGCAGCATTTGGAGGGTCCCAGGCTAGGGGTTGAATGTGAGCTGCAGCCACAGGCCTGCACCACCGCCACAGCAGTGCGGGATCTGAGCCATGGCTGTGACCTACACCACAGCTCGCAGCAGCGCCAGGTCCTTAACCCACTGAGCGAGGTCAGAGATTGAACCCGCATCCTCATGGATCCTAGTCAGGTGCATTACCACTGAGGCACCACGAGAACGCCACCTTTCCTTTCTTTTCTTTGCCTTTTTTTGTGTGTCTGGTAAGTCACCTCACATCTGTTAGAAGAAAAATGTAAACACTGAATTTCAGGTTTGAGTTCAGTGATGTATTTACAGGATCGAATGGTTACAGGTTTATAAAGCAATTTTTAGGGTCTTACCTAGAGAAAAACATAATCCATTTATTCTTACATTCTCAGAATACCTCTTTTCTTCACTGGAAAGTTCTCAGACTTCCCACCAGTTTAGTGTCTGGGTGTCTAGTGCTGTGTGTGTGACGTCACCCATCAGGAATCACACACCAAGCACGTCCCAGGTGCTCCACTTACACACTGATGTCACTTTAATCCTCTCTGCAGTGGGAACTCGTCTTTGAGGAAGCAGCCCCAGAAATCTCGAGCACCATTTTCTGTAAAGTGGTAAAAGGAAAATCATGATGATGTTAGAAGGTACGTAAGGAGAGGAAGTGGCTTCTGTTGCTTCACTAGACGATGCATGTGACATTGTCTGAGGGATGATTCGGTTGCTAGTCGCTGTAATCAGAGTATCAGTGACAGTGAGGCCCAGTGTCTCCAAAGTGGCATAAATAGCAAGTCCTTGCCCTTGGTTAATTGTGAAAGGAGACTCGGGTTTTTCATCCACAGGGATTTTAGTGACAGTTTCAGTGGCCAGAGCATTTTTCCAGGGAACAGAGTTAATGTATCCTGTTTGAAAGAATCTGTAAGCTCTCAGCACAGGGCTTGCAAAGGCACCACAGGATCGGTGATTTTATATTTGAATGTGAAGGGCAGTGATACATTGACCTAAACCAGTTTTCTCAGCATCCACTGGCACTTTTAGCTGCATAGTTCTTTGCTGTGGGGGCTGTCCTGTGCCTCATAGGATGTTGAGAAACACCCCTGGCCTCTGCCCACACCCCTGGCCTCTGCCCAGGGGAATGCCTGTAGCACCCATCCCCTCAGTCATGACAGCTAAACATGTCTCCATATATTTCCAGATGA
Source organism: Sus scrofa (assembly GCF_054392235.1). Classification (NCBI taxonomy): domain Eukaryota; kingdom Metazoa; phylum Chordata; class Mammalia; order Artiodactyla; family Suidae; genus Sus; species Sus scrofa. The sequence continues at coordinate 75,438,281 of NC_139393.1, forward strand.
CGTCGGGGACACAAAATCACCCCTGATGGAGGGCCACTGAGCGAAACTCAGCTTTTGCAGAGCTTGTCGTTTATGTTTTGACGTCCCATAACATGCCTAGTGCTTGGGTGCTAAATAGAACCTTGAAAAGAGTTAGCCCACACCCTTGAGGAGCCAGTGGCCTGTGAAGCTTGTTGAGACCTTTTGGCTAGGTAGAATATTTCTAGTAGTTGACTCAAATAGCTTTTGGTTGAGGTTATTAGTAAAACTTTGTTTCAAAGAAGTTCAACATCTGTTTTCATTTCTGCTTTTGTAAGTTGCTTTGCTACTCAATTCCTTTATTTTAGCCATCTTCCTCTTAGGACTTAAAATATTTCAATATATGTCAAATTTTCCAGCTCAATAGGAAATATATTTTATTCAAATAGAAATGAAAATGTCAATAACTTTAAATTAGGATGGGATGGTGAAAAGTTTAATGTTGTTAAATCAGGCTGGATGACAGCAGAGTAGACAGCAGTGAAGGGAACTCGAAGACGGGTTTTCTTCAAGATTCACTTCCTGTTCTTGTTTATCATTGGAAAGTTGCACCTTTTGAAAGATTTTAGATTCACATCATTGTATTATTCTAAGAAAAAAATTTCAGAATGCTAACCACGTTTTGGTAACCATAGCAAAATGTGATCTAGCACACCAAGATAATCTTAGGCTAGAAATTTTTGGTATGTGGTATGTATTGGGTTCTGAAGTATCTAATTTGCTTTTATTATCTGAGGTCAAAGGAAAAAAGCCTTTCTCGGTTACAAGATACAGGCATACCTGTTAGTTGAAGTAATAGAATCAAGTCTGACTTATTTAGCAGAAGGGGGATTTATTCTTAAAGTACTTCAGAGACTGCTTGAGAGGGTATAGAACCAGCCTTGGATGCAACAAAACCGTAATTGACACTCGGACTTATCCCTTTCCCTAAACTGATAATTATTTGCTTAATATTTTATGTTGGCTTATAGGACGAAAATTTCCTGAAGGCTTCTTGGTCTATATTGTTTTCAGCTCTCAGCCTTGTACCTGGCTCATAGTAGGCCCTCAATAAGTATTTTTTTGTCTGTGTCACCGTGGCTGTGATGCAGGCTGCAGACGCAGCTCCGATTCAGCCCCTAGCCCAGGAACTTACATATGCCGGCAGGTTTGGCCATTAAAAAAGAAAAGAAAGAAAGAAAAAAGAAATATTTTTTGTATAAATAAGTTACTAGACAAAGGATATATTCCTTAATATCAGCAACAACATGGAGAAAAAGCACAGAGTAACATTATGAAATGTTAAGATTAGACATTCCCTTGGGAGATTTAAAAAAAAAAAATCAGAATTTATTCTTTTTCTTTGGTGCTCTTGACAAACGTATGGAATGCCTGTTGTGAACCATGGAGCCCCATTTTACATATGTTCCTGATTTAAATGAACATCCACAGCAGTCTTGCAAGAGTAGACACTGATACTGTTGTGTCCTTCACGAGAAAGCGAAGGTTCTGAGAATTGATTGAGTCTCTGGGGTCATGGCTATTGAAGCGGCAGAGCCTAGACTGAAGTTCATGCCTGTCTGACACAAGTTTTCTCTTTGTGCAACGCAGCCATAATGCTATTTTCTTTTTTTTAGGTAAAACCTCCAGTTAATGGTCACCTGTTCACTCTGTTAGGAAGTATTTTGAATGTATACACTCATCCAGCTGAGGCTTCCTATATGGATTTTCAGCTATAGTGTTGCAAATGTTTATGAAAGTAAATGTTAGTCTCTAAAGACAGTTTATGATTACATTCAAATTTTGCTGCTAAAATGAGAAGTACAGAAATAATCCCCCATGAAATGGTATCTGAATAAAGCACTAACTACACAGTATTCCAGTTATTTAGCTTGTTAATTTTCATTTTAATGTAATAAGACAGAAAAAACTGTGCTGTTTCTCCTCAGAGACTCCTAGTGCTGCCACTGTGTTTTATACTTGGTTAAAAAAACTTTGAAGTAATTCAGGCTATAGAAAAGTTACAAGAATAGAACCAAAACCCAGATGCCCTAATTAACATTTTTTACATTTCACTTTTTAATTTTCTCTCTATGTACATAGGATATTTTTCTGAATCATTTGAGGGAAAGTTGTGGGTGTAATGCCCCTTTACCCCCGAATACATCAGTATGTATTACTTTATTCAAATTTGGCAGTTGTCCAAATAACACCCTATTTTATAGCAAAAAAGAAAAAGTCTGGTCCATGGGATAACTCAGAATTATATCTTGTGGAGTTCCCATCGTGGCTCAGCAGAAACAAATCTGACTGGCATCCCTGAGGACACAGTTTTGATCCCTGGTTTCGCTCAGTGGGTTAAGGATCCGGCGTTGCCGTGAGCTGTGGTGTAGGTCACAGACAAGGCTCAGTTCTTGCGTTACTGTGACTGCGGTGTAGGCCGGTGGCTACAGCTCCAATTGACCCCTAGCCTGGGAACCTCCATATGCCAAGGGTCCAGCCCTAAAAAAAAAAAAAAAAAGAATTATATCTATGTGCCTATACTCTTTAATCTGCAACGGTCCTCATTCTGTCTTTGTCCTTTTTTTTTCTATTTTTTTTTTATTACTCAAATGAATTTATCACATCTGTAGTTGTATAATGATCATAACAATCTGATTTCACAGGATTTCCATCCCACAGCCCAGGCACATCCCCCCACCCCTCAAACTGTCTCCTCCGGAGACCATGAGTTTTTCAATGTCTGTGAGTCAAAATCTGTTCTGCAAAGAAGTTCCGTCTGTCCTTTTTTCAGATTCCACATGTCAGTGAAAGCATTGGATGTTGGTGTCTCATTGTATGGCTGACTTCACTTAGCGTGATAGTTTCTGGGTCCATCCATGTTGCTAAAAATGCCAGTATTTTGTTCCTTTTAATGGCTGAGTAATATTCCATTGTGTATATGTACCACATCTTCTGGATCCACTCCTCTGCCGATGGACGTTTAGGTTGTTTCCATGTCTTGGCTATTGAAAAAAGTGCTGCAATGAACATTGGAGTACGTGTGTCCTTGTGAGTCATGGTTTTCTATGGATAGATGCCCAGGAGTGGGATTGCTGGATCAAATGGTAGTTCTATTTTGAGTTTTCTGCAGAATCTCCATACTGCTTTCCACAATGGTTGCACCAGTTTACAGTCCCACCAACAGTGTATTAGTGTTCCTTTTTCTCCACACCCTCTCCAGCACTTATTGTTGGTAGACTTTTGGATGATGGCCATTCTGGCTGGTGTTAGGTGGTACCTCACAGTGGTTTTGATTTGCATTTCTCTAATAATGAGTGACGTTGAACATCTTTTCATGTGTTTCTTGGCCATCCGTATGTCTTCTTTGGAGAATCATCTGTTTAGATCTTCTGCCCATTTTTTGATGGGGTTCTTTGTTTTTTTTGGTATGGAGCTGCAGAAGTTGTTTATAAATTTTGGAGATTAATCCCTTGTCAGTCAATTCACTTGCAAAGATTTTCTCCCATTCTGTGGGTTGTCTTTTTGTGTTGTTTAGGGTTTCCTTTGCTGTGCAGAAACTTTGAAGTTTGATTAGGTCCCATTTGTTTATTTTTGTTTTGTTGTCAATACTCCGATAGGTGGATCTGAGAAGATGTTGCTGTGGTTTATGTCAGAGAGTGTTTGGCTGTCTTTGTCTTTTGTGATTTAACATGAAGAGTATTAAGCTAATCACTTTCTAGTGCAACAAAATACAAGTTTTTGAAGGAAGCATTAGATGAAAATAATTTGTACTTGTTTCTCTAGGTATAACCTGTTAAAGCTTTTTTTTTTTTTTTTTCTTTTCTTTTTTGGCTGCCCCATGGCATATGGAATTCCTGGGCCAGGAATCAGATCTGAGCCACAGTTGTGATCTACGCTGCAGCTGCACTTACTACACTGTGCCAAGCCAGGTGTCGAACCTGTGTCCCAGTGCTCCAGAGATACCGCCAGTCCTATTGCACCACAGTGGGAACTCTCTGTTAAAGCTTTTTATTATGAAAAATTTCAATCGCAGAAGCAGAATAATAAAATGAGCCTTACTACCCAGAATTCATAATCAGTATTTTTGCCACGCTTACTTATTCTTATCCTATTCTTCTAAAAATGAAACATTTTTAAGCATTTTGCAACAATTTCTGGACCTTGATTACATATGAATTCCGTATTTAAGTGAAGTCAAAAGTAATAACTTTTGGAGTTCCCATCGTGGTGCAGTGGAAACGAATCCGCTAGGAACCATGAGGTTGTGGGTTCAATCCCTGGCCTCACTCAGTGGGTTAAGGATCCAGCGTTGCTGTGGCTCTGGCATAGGCCAACAGCTACAGCTCTGATTAGATCGTTAGCCTGGGAACCTCCATATGCCGCAGGTGCAGCCCTAAAAAGCAAAAAAAAAAAAAAAAAAAAAAGGTAATGACTTTTGCTCATATAAACATACTTCTTTAACCCAACAAAATTATTTAAAATTCCTTAATATTACATAATACCAAAATTATATTCAAATTTCTCCCATATTCCATTTTTCCTCTTCAGAAAAGCCCTCTATATCTGGTTTTACATTTGGCTATGATACCTCTTAAATTTCTCCCTCTTTTTTAGACACTCCATCCTCCCTTTTGGTATTGCAATATTTTGTATGCTAGGATGAATATGCTTGGACTGGCTTGCTCATTGTCTGCTCAGGTCCTCCTCATGTATCTCCACGTAAAACAGAAGTTGGAAAGCTGCACGCTGTCATTCTTCAACTCTTGCATCCAGAGTTCTGGATATGATTTAGGTTCTGACACTCGGAAGAACTTGAATGGAGCTTGAGATCAGTGCAAGCTAAGGCAGCAGCACATGAGGAGGCCATTTGGCCAGTCCATTTCTACAGACCCAGCAGGGCCCTGAGCTGACAGTTCAGACAGCTTCCCGATTCCTTGATTCTGCTGAAATGATGTGAAGACTTCCTGGTTCCCAGTGCCCTGAATGTGCCAGAGGACGCAGCTTTCATGGTCGATCAGTCCTTATATATTGTTCCCGGAGGCACAGCCTGGGTCTGCTCTTCTGGACCTTTGAGAATTTTATAAGCACCTAGCTCTGTGTACTCCTTCCCTGCCCCAAACAGCTCAAGGGGGTTCTGTTACGTGGCAGTGAACCTTGGCTGGCAGAACTGGTCATCTGAAGAATGTAACTTTTATCTTTGACTTCAGATGTGTTTCTAGGGAGCAGCATACCTGAATTGGAACCTTTTAGATTTGAACTGGGTCATGGATTGAGGGAAAGGAAGCAGCTGTCTGTGTTAGATCAGCTTACTCATGGAGCATTAAGCCTGTGCGTGTATGTGTCTATGAAACCCTGACAGTCTTTTTATGCCGATTTCTGGAATAACCTCTTCTTGGCTGGTGACTTTGTCACCAAAAGCCATCTCCTACTAGGACTTCTTGTAGGTCAGTTGAGGTGGCCCTCCTCGTGCCTCCACCTGCCTCTCCTTTTCAGTCCCTTCTGAATCCATCCCTTGATTTCTGCTTCCACCTCTGATGTAACAGCAGGATGGGAAATGTGTTAGAGACCACACTTACCAATCGTTTTAATTTATTACAGAAAATTGCAAACATACATGAGTGCAGAGAGAAGTGTGTAACGAACACCACATACCCATCACCCTTTTAGCATTTTGTTGAACCTGCAAACTTCAAGTCATTCGACAACTGGCTCTCTAATGGGACACTTTCTCTTTCTTTTTCATTTTGCCACTTGCTTCCTAAATTCTTCACGGCCAAGACCTATACTATCCCTCCGCCTTGCCCTGCCTTTAATTGACCGACCTCTCCATGCGTCTCTCCTCCCGGGGTCGGTCTCTCCTCTCAGGGTCCCCCTCCCTGGGTCTCTGGGGACCTGAGTGTATGAGTTCAGACCCCATTGAAGGCTCTGTCTCAGCTAGAGCCCTTACCAGATTGTTGGGACTCAAAACTAGGACTTCTTTGAATTATATGATAGACCAGTAGTATAGTTCACTTTGAATTTTTTAAACCCCAATACAGGCAGTAACCCCATGTATTTTCACTATGTGTTTACAAAAAAGCTGATGCTTCAGTATAGGACTTAAGGGGAAAACTATGGAACTCAGGCAACAAGAACACATCAAAATGCTACTTTTTTGTAGAGTAGGATTAAAACTTTTTGTAGCCTCTGTATAGTTTCATTCTGACACACATTTTTCTTCTCAAAACCTGCATGGGAAAAGTCATTCTTACAAGATGTGGAAACCAGAAATAAACGTTCTCACACTCTGAGAAAACTGTGAAAGCCAATCAAAAATTATCTGAGTGCTTGGACCCATTGTGGTGGGTACCACGTGAGACAAGGTGGTGCGGTTCCTGCCTAAGAGTGGCTTGCAGTTCCCTGGAGGAGACAGGACCTCTGAAGAGCCCAGCGCTGTCAACAGTGAGCAGCAATGTCGTACACGTGCAAATAAAGAAAAGGGGAGGGCGTAACCGTTTGGAAGCAAGATAAACTGTTGAAAAATAAAAGAAAATTGTGTATTTTCCCACGTACACGACCCTCTCACACAGTTTCTTCTCTGACAACTCCTGTGTTGCAGAGCTTTCTCTAAGTTTGGATACATGTTATCAGGGAAAAGTTAAATAAATGTAGTCGTCTGTTGCTTCTTTGTATGTGGAACAAGAGGGGAGGCTGGCGGCAGTCCTAGTCCATTCTCAATAGAAAACTTTCTTTTCGGAAAAGAAATCTTGACTAATTTAAATGTCATTCCAGTTTCCAACCTAATACATTTTCCAGGATTAACAGTTCAGTACCAAACATACCGTAGTCGTTGATTGCTGTCTAATCTATCATCCTTGAATGGTGCTAGTCCTATAGTATCCTCAGCTAATATTTGGTGATCTGTAGTCGACATATTTTTTGAGCGTTATCTACATGGAAGGTGCTGTGCTCAGAGACGCCCGGAGTCGCAGTCAGTCAGTCTCTGCCCAGTGGCGCTTATGTTTCAGTTGAGGGGTGTAAGAGTGATGCACATGAAATAAGAGACCCAAGGCCGTGTGATGATTGGCACAGAGCATACCTATTATCTAGCACTGTTATTTCACTGCTAAGACCACTGCAATCTAGAAAAGGCTGAAAGACTGGACAGAGGCTGACATAGCCAACATGTAGTCAAACCAGAACCAGGCCACAGGTTTCCAGGCCAGTGTTTTTGGTTTTTTTCCCCTCTTCCTTTGTTGCAAGATAATATTTGTCTAAAGTGAAAACTATGTGGCATAGGCTGTAAAAAGCAAAATAAGCTGAGGAAAGGGAAGCCGGGTGGCTTTGAGTAGTCAAAGGAGAATGAGAGGGAGAGGCGCCATTGGAACGGGAGAGGCAGGGGTCAGTGGCAGAGGCAGAATGACCCCACCGCGAGAAGCAAATGTCTGTTATGTTCATGGCTCAGATGAAACCCACTAGACTGTCTTGAAAGGTGCCTATTGGGCAGTGGAGGGAAATGAGGTTGCAGGGGCTTGAAAGTGTGGGAGAGGAACTTGGACTTCACGTGGTAGACGGTGGGGAACTGCTCTCAGTCCGGGAGCGTGAAATGACAGAATGAAAGTGGGATTAAGGAAGATGGTTTGTTTCCTGGGAGAACTGCACAGTGCGTGCATTTCTCTTATCTCACACTCAGGGTATTGGTCAGTTTCATTCTAAATAGATTAAACCCTGATTTAATCAGAAGGCTGGCAAGTGTTGTAGTCACAAATTGACCCTGAAATCTGAGTGGCTGAATACGTAGACACATTCTTTGTGTGTGCTGCTTGGCCACCACAGGTGGATGGGGCTGGAGGTGGGGAATTCTCCATTTACTCATTCAAGGACCCAGGCTGACACAGATCCCACCATCGAGAGCCTCGCAGGTCACTGTGGCGGGAGAGACTCACAGTAGGGAGTATTCCTCCCTGCAACCCAAAGCTCTAGCCTGGAAGTATCACTTTTGTCCCCAACCCATTGGCTAGGAGTAGTCACGTGTGTCCCCAGAGGGAAGTTGAGGCTATTCAGTGATCAGTAAAGTGTCTCTTCCAAAGTTCTCTAAGGACCTGGGACACATAATTCTTCTTGTTTAAGAGAGATAACATAGTGATTCAGAGTCACGGGAGTTCCCCGTAGTGGCTCAGCAGAAACAAATCTGACAAATATTCATGAGGATGCGGGTTCGATTCCTGCCCTTGCTCAGTGAGTTGAGGATCCGGTGTTGCCATGAGCTGTGGTGTAGGTTGCAGACACGGCTCGTGTCTTGTGTTGCTGTGGCTGTGGTGTAGGCTGGCAGCTACAGCTCCGACTCAGCCCCTAGCCTGGGAACCTCCATATGCCTCAGGTATGGCCCTAAAAAGCCAAAGAAAAAAGGGGGGGGGGTAACAGACCCTGGAGCAGGACTGCCAGAGTCTAGAGCCTGTCTCCCTCCACTTATTAGCTGTGTGACTTTGGGGAAGTTACTTTACTTCTCTGGGGCATAATTTCTCATCTGTAGAAACCATGATAGTAATAGGACAAGCCTCACAGAATTATTTCAAGGCTTGAATATGCATAAAGTGCGTAGAGCATTATGCCATGTAATTGTTAGCAGTTACTTATCATTGCTGTTGTTAGCATTAATCTGCTGGCTTCCACTTTAGCGTCCGAAAGGAAGGCTCAAGTTTCTGACTCCGGTTGAGGGGACCAGTGAGAAAGAAGTGGTAGTAGTTCAGGTGTGCGATGCCAGCCAGTCTGGACCAGGATGATGATGTTGTGCAAAAAGAAAAGATGGCAAGACTGCGTGCAAGAGGAGAAACCAAGCAGGGCTCGGGGCCAAAAGCGGTGGAGGAGAGTGGTGGTCAGGTGTGGGCGACTGAGAGAATGGAGTTTGGGTTTGCAGAGAAATGACACGGCCCCAGCAGGGAAGGAAGAGGAGCTGAAATTCTGAGACGGTGATGGGAGGTGTCCGAGGCACAGGCCGCCTCCGCAAGGGGAGGAGTGGAGCCATCTCTTGGTGAGCATATTTCTGTAAGCGGGGACGTGCTCTTACCAAGAGTCAGGCTGCAGGCACCGGGGTCGGAGGGTTTGGATTGAATTCCTGCGCCGCCTCTCCACATGGCCTGGCACTCCAGTGTCCTCTTGGGCGAAATGGAAGTAATAGTTATACCCACCTCTTCAGTTGGTTAGGATTAAGTGAGAACGTGCCTGTCAGGTGGGGGGAAAGGTGGCATGTAGTAAATGTCCATACTTGTTCCTTCTTAGCAAATTGAGCTTTTAGTTGAATAGAGATTTGAGGATTATCTTTTAAGTGATCAGCTCTTCCGAGTTTAATGTAAAACAAACTTCCAGTGGCAGTGGCTCCCACGCGCGTATTTAGTCCTCCCTGGATGTAGGAGGGTGGGCCGGGTTGTCACCCGATTAGCTTTTCATTTTGTCATCCTTACCTGAATAGTCAATGAGCAAATGTTTTTAGCTTTTCAAAGAATAGCAAATTACAGTGGGCTAAGAATGACCCAAATAGACCATTTGAAAGGCTAATTTAAGATCAATGCTTCCTCTTTTAAAATTGCCCGGTACTTTTTACTGGTTGGTGGGAGTCACTGCCCCTGCCTCTTGAAATGTGAAATTGGTTTCAAGCAGAACATGTTTCTCAGTCTAGATTTAAATTGGCTTCTTGGGTGATTCATTCTGCTCTTTAACATGTCGAGTTTAAATTGAGTCCTGTAGGGTCCCTGCTTTCAGTTACACAATTACATATTCTCCAGCATATATCATTAAGCATTTAGAGTGTTTCTGTTCATTTCACTGAGAAATGAAGAACTTGCAGATATTTCAGTAGGGCTTTAGTATTTTGTTGGTAACATTACAAAACAGTGCTGTTCAATTAGATGGATGGTTGAGAGCTTTCTGCGGTCCAGGCGCAGTACCAGGTGCTGGGTATATAACCTCCAACATCCTCATTCTCATGAACTCCCAGCCCAGCTGAGTTCAGAATCTACCTGCTGTTGCTTTTTTGTCCTATTTAAGGGTTAGCTGGTCTACCTATAATGAAACAAGCCTTCTAATACCTTTTTCAGGGTCTGTGTTACTCAGTTGTCTTTCTCATGGCTCGGATGTAAAGTTAGGGTTATGTTCCTGATGCTGCCTCTAATTTGCCAGGTGCTTTTTCTGAATTTAGGTTTCTTATTAAAGTGTGGGTGATACAGTTTGCTCATCCTATTTCACAGGATTGTGAAAAGGAAGACATTATATAATGCATGGATTATTTTGTGGATTATTGCACTTTTTATACATGCCTGATGTAATTTTTTTTTTTTTTTTTCTCTTTAGGCTGCACCTGCACCATATCGAAGTTCCCAGGCTAGGGGTGGAATTGGAGCTACAGCTGCTGGCCTACACCACAGCCACAGCAACACCGGGTCTGAGCTGCGTTTGCAACCTACAGTGAAGCTCACGGCAACTCCAGATCCTTAACCCACTGAGCCAAGCCAGGGATGGAACCTGAGTCCTCAGGGATACTAGTCAGATTTGTTTCCGCTGAGCCACAACGGGGACTCCTAGTCTATACTCTTTATTCTAGATTATCACTGAAGAGTCTGTTTCTATACTAATTCAAACTAAATAGCTTTGAGAGTTTTTTAAATTAACCAAATGATCCTTTTAGGAATAAAAATAAAATTATGAAAGACTTAAATATGGTTAGCTGACATTTAACTGTCAGCTTTCCTATATGAGTTTTTCTAGCTCCCTATTATCATAGTGATTAATAATGTATCTTCTGATGGATTTAGAAAGTAATTGTAGGTTGTGATTTTCAAATAATGTATTATATGTAAGGCCACCTCCTTTTTTCTCTAACAGAATACAAAAATTATACAGCATTGTCCCTATTCTCCAAGTTTACCTACTCCTGAGGGAGATGCACGGGAAATAAACCTAAAGCCAACCACTAATACAGAACAATGGGAGGGTGCCCTACGGCCATGTGTGACCAGCTGACTTTACGAATGAAATAGGCAATAAGGGCCTTTGGAAGGAGGGTGAAGAACTGAGTTTGACTAGAGCACAGACCCTTTTTTAAGACATTAGTTGAAGGTAGGTTTAAAGTTTTACCTTTTTTGACAGTATGGCTACTGATAATTGGGTAAAATCCTTTATATGAACTTGCGATACAATGGAAGGAGGAGGCAGAAAACTAATCAGAAAAAAGCATGTGTTATTCCTTTGTCAGGTGTCATAGATATTTACTTTCTTGTTTGAAGGGTCTTCAAACGAGTGAACACAGTGAGGACTCTCTCATCTGCTCAGAAACAGCGTGATGTCTCACACACACCGAGTCAGTGCTGGAACATACTCATAAAACTAATGTGCCATAGATATGCTCTGAAATTCAGGAAGCTTTGTTTCTGGATTTCCTTTAGTAACTTTCACAATGGTTTCTCTTTTGCGATAACTCAAATGACTACATAAGTGTCACTCTGCATAATTTTTTTTTAATTAAATTTTTTTTTTTTTTAATTTTAGGGCTGTACCCCCAGCATAGGGAGGTTCCCAGGCTAGGGGTCAAATCACAGCTACTGCTGCCAGCCTGCATCACAGCCACAGCAACACCAGATCATTAACCCACGGAGCAAGGCCAGGGCTCAAACCCGCATCCTCATGGATACTTAGTCAGGCTTGTTTCCACTGAGCCACAACGGGAACTCCAAAATTTAGTGTTTTGCCATTTATTTTCTCCTTCACTTAGGAAGGTTTATAGATGGGGTGAAGGGAAGGCCCTAAGTTCCTAACTTCCGTCCATGTGGTCTCATCTGTCTCCATAAGGTGTTACAAAGACCAGTGCCTACTTTTGACAATGGCTTTAAGTTCAAGTAGCTGTCTTTGAAATTAACAACATACAGATCTGAAAGCACTCAGTAAATTGTGTTGAATCCACCATTAAGATTAATTTTCTTGGAGTTCCCATCGTGGCTCAGCGGAAACGAATCCGATGAGGAACCATGAGGTTGTGGGTTTGATCCCTGGCCTCACTCAGTAGGTTAAGGATCTGGCGTTGCCGTGAGCTGTTGTGTAGGTTGCAGACACGGCTCGGATCTGGCGTTGCTGTGGCTGTGGTGTAGGCCAGCAGCTGTAGCTCCAATTTGACCCTTAGCCTGGGAACTTCCATATGCCACGGGTGCAGGCCTAAAAAGCAAAAAAGAAAAAAAATTTTTTTTAGTTTAAAAAATATTAATTTTCTTACAGGGTAAAAGTTGAAAATGAGTAAGATAAGAAATAGTTATAGGATCAGAAACCTAATAAAAATGTTAATTATAACTCATGATACATTTTATTTCATTATGTTCCATTATCAAAATTGGTATCATTGTCAACATTGATACTATATTGGGGTAATTTGGGGATTCAGTAAAACAAATTCGAGCTGACAGATGGGTGATTATACTTGCAGAGGTTATATAAGGTATTTATCTGAGCAAATTATAATATTATAAAGAATCCTGGGGTTTCTGAAGTTTATGAGTTTGCACGGTACTCCCTGTCTGTCTTAGGCAGGCAGCAACTATACCCCCGCTGCTCATCCTCCCTGTCCTTTCTGGTGACCCAAACCATTGACGTATAGATATTGCCAACCTCTGAATAAAGAAGAAACAATACCCTAGGGACCCCAGAAAAGACAAGCTTATTTGTATTTTTTATTCTCAAGAGAAGTTTAGCAGGTGGACTCTCCTTCCACATGAAGCCCTTGTCATATTCTTGAGCCATGGCCCTTAAATGCTGTGCTGGCTGTTTGGGAAGAGTTCAGTGCTTTCATCGCCTTTGTCACATCATCATATAACGTTGCTACCCAGATCTGTCTACTCCCACTTACAATCTCCCTGAAACTTCTGCTGAGAGTTGACAGCATTGAAAGACATACTCATAATTTTGTAGCATCCTGCTCTTTATTCCAAAAGAGTTCTTAGAAACAAAATTCTATGACTCAGAACAAAACAAGACTGTTATTATTGAGGAGATAAAGTCTAAGATTTAAAGAACTAGAAATTGAAGAAATGGTATCCCCCTCCCAAAAAAAAAAAGAAAAAAGAAAGATGTTACAATATTAACATTTCTACATTGGCAATATACAGTTTTTAACAGTCTTTCTTCTGCTTCTTTTCTTTTTTTTTTTTTTCTTTTTATGGCTGCACCCATGGCATGTGGCAGTTCCCAGGCCAGGGACTGAATGTTAGCCACAGCTGCCACCCAAGCCACAGCAACACCAGATCCTTTAACCCCCTGCATCAGGCCAGGGGTCAAACCTGCACTTCCACAGGGACCCGAGCCACTGCAGTCAGATTCTTAACCCACCGCGCCATGGCGGGAACTCCAACAGTCTTTTTTTCTTTTGCCAAATTATTGGTGGGAAATATTAATGATTAAATTTTTCATTAAAACCAAACTTGTCTTTTTTCGCTGAGAGTTATTCACATACTCTCCCTTTGGTGTAGGACTTCATTTACGAATTAGAACTTTGCTTAATGTTGTTCTCCTAAGTGTGAAAAATACATAAATACCGTTTTACTTCCAAGTTGGAGGTGAGAAATGGTACCGAGTGAAAGGAATGGAACCGAATCCTCACTGGAAGTGGAACAACTGTTTTGCTTTATGAGAAAAGTCCTGCAAAGTTCCTCACATAGTTTATTTTGCTGTAAATCCAAGATTTGATTCCTCTTTACTTTCCATTTAAAGCCTTCGAATGGATCATCATTTGCGTTTCCGTCATTTCACGGGAGTTTTCTTCAGGGGCTGACTTCACAGCACTAGAAATTGACACGCTGACTTGACGTTTCAGCATCTTCATGACCTTCCTCTTGTACCCTTTACACGCAAAGAAGTATATGAAAGGGTCCATGCAGCAGTTGAAGTTCATCAGGCACACCGTGATGTGCAGAGCTATCTGGAATGAATGTCTTTCACTACATTCCAGAAGATTAGGAAAATGAAGCTTCTTAATCATGTGCTGGATAATGGCAACGTGGTAAGGTGTGAAACAGACAACAAACACAACAATTATGAAAATGATTGTGTTGAGAGCCTTTTTGTTTACACCAGATTTCTCAGTTAGCGGGTTTTGTTTGGCCGTTTTGAAGAGTTTGCAGCAGATCTGAGAGTAGCAGATGAGGATGATTAAGAGCGGAAGTACATACCCTATGAAACAGGCCCCAAGCAGAATCCAGGGGAGGGATTGTGTTTCCTCAAAGTTTGGATACTCCATGCACGTAGTCCTTTTAGCCTCCTGCTTTGACATGGGTTTTATGAGCAGAGGGAGTGTTTGAGCAAATACAAGAATCCAGACGCATATGCAGATGCACTTTGCATGTTCAATTCTTTTTATCTTGTTGTACCGCAGGGGGTGCACCACAGCAAAGAACCGGTCAATACTCAGGCAGGTCATGAAGTTCACGCCTGCGTATGTGTTGATATAAAACACGAGAGCAGTTATCCTGCACAAGGCCTCGCCAATTCTCCAGTCAAAGCCCAGCGCATAGTAGGCTATCCGTGTAGGCAGAGCAGTGGTAAACAGTATATCCGAAATCACCAAGTTGGTTGAATATAGAGTGGTAGAGTTGATTTTTTTCCTGTTTTGAATAATGACAATCAGGGCCAACAAGTTTCCCAGGAGCCCAATTATGAAGACGATGCTGTAATGCAGAGGCATGAGGATCCTGGCTGTGTCATGGTGGGCGTAGAGGTCACAGTCACTTTCCTGAGGAGCTTGCGAGGGGGTCGTGAAATTGTCCATTTTTATATCCGTCGGCAGTGTTCAGGGTCTCTAGGAAAAACCGGGAAGGCTGCATTTAATGAAAAGCATATTTAACTAAAAGCAATGTAACTGCCTCCTCTAGAGCTAATTTCCAAAATTTCAAGATTTATATAATTTTTAAAAATCTGTGGTATGTAGTTACATACTATGGAGTAACAGGAAGAACAGAGAGTAAAATTTACAGTTTTACTCTCACAATTTGGCAATTTGGGCAAAGCTCTGGCAAAGAAAATAGAAGCATCAAAACAGGGCAAATGTATTTTTGTGACTAGAGGGGATGCACTAGCTTTCTGGGGCAGAAATTTCCCCTTCCTTTTTCTGAATCATTATCTGGTTTATAGTAAAATCACATATAACAACCCACATTTCAGACAGGACGGGCGTAAAACTTCACTTTTATTCGCCTTTAAGTTGAATATCAGTTGGACTTTTTTTTTTTTTTTCCCTCCAAATGTGTATCACTGCCAGGAAATGAAATCAGTCACACATTTATGTAGTGAAATATGAATTTACCACAGTGATCTGATTTGTGTTAACCCCAAGATTATGAGAAATAAGCTAAGGCCTTTGTTAGGAACTGAAAGTTGGGTTTTCTTTAAAAAAAAAAAAAAAAAAAAAAAAAAGAACGAACGAAAGAAAAGGTGATGACCATGACAACCACGACAAAAACAAAAAAGAAGAAAAAGAAACAAACACAAACTTAAGTGCTTCAAGGGGAAAATTTTCAAATTAAGTTCAAACTGTGTCGTTCTGCAGATAGCCCAGTGATGCCTGCGGTGTACCTCCCTACACACGCGTATAGTAGCAACCATTACGCGTGCGGTATTTTGTGTTCTGCTTTATTCACTTAATGTGTTCATGGGTCAGTGTGATGTGCTTGTCATCTCTGTGGATTCTCTGGAGACGTCTGAAAGGTACTCTGCGGTTTCCACCGTGTGAATGCGTAACTTGCTTACCTACTGTTTGTTCTTGTTACAAATAACGTCCAAGCTGAAATTTCACATCCTCAGTTGAAAAGTGGAAAAACCTCCCTGTATGAGGCTGAACTTTGGTAAAACTAAGGAAGAGCAGAACAATAAATTCTGTGGGGTTATTTTTAGAAGAAAAATAATTTTCTCATAGGTCTGACTCTAGGCACTCATCTCATATGAGAGTCCCCCACGTGGAGGGAAAACGTCAATGTATCTGTTGATACCGATACTGTATATTAAAAAGCACTATCTAATAGCTTTATCAAAGCACCGACTACCCATCCGCCTCCCTGACTGCCGCATTAAATGAATTGAATCTCTGCTAACGTAGTTCTGACAGTCTGAAATCAGTGATGTCCACAGACAAGAGTAATTGTCAGAGGATTGCACTGATATCATAGGTGTGCACTTCCTACGGTAGGTTAGTCCTGAAAATACAAATACGACCGACCGGAAGCAAAAGGGAGCAAAAAAGGAAGTAGATCCAAGAGAAGACAGGAAAAGAGACTGGGGACAAGCACACGGTGAGGGTGGTAGGTAGAAAACACAAAATAAGAGGGGAGGAGTGTTCACAACAGATTGAGCCCATCTCTTAAAAGATGGAGATGGTCAGTTTGGATTTTTAAAAATCCAGCTGTAATTCTGCTTAGAAGAGAGAGAAGTCAGAGTGCTTCAGAAAGGTTGAAAATAAAGGCGTGGGAAAACACATACCAGGCAAACCCCCCCCGGTGGAAAACTAGAGTAACAGTATTAACATCAGGAAAAAATAGAATTCAAGGCACAGTCAATAGGGATAAAAAAAATGTCACAAGTTGAAAAAAAAAAAAACCTCGTGTGGTTCACCAAGGACATAAAAATAATCATGAATTGTGCATGTTACAGCAAAATTTGACAGAATTTAAAGGCGAAGTGGACAAGTCCGCAAAAATAATGGGAGATTTTAACGCACTTTCATTAAAATACGACAAAGAAGATTTACCCGGCATGACTTAAAATCGAAAAGAATTTGTGCTTGAGGCACATGAGCATTTTTTGCAAATTTAGCCATGTACTAGTCATCAGAGCTATCTCAGACGTCTCAGAAAATCATTAGCTGGCAGCTCACATTTTTTTTTTTGTGAGTATAGTGCAACTAAATTAGAAATAATAAAAAGACAGAGGATACATTTGGAATCTAAAAGTGTACATTTCTTAGGAACTCATGGATTAAGAAATCACAGTGCACATTTTGAAGTGCTTTAGAACTAAATGACAAAAATAACTAAAACAAACCAAAACAAAACCCTGTGGAACGCAGCTAAGAATTAACCCGAGATAGATGCAAAACCTTGAATGCATTTTTATTTTTAATTGAAATAAATAAGTTAAATATTCAGCTCCAGAAGCTAGAAAAGAACTCACTTTGCCCAACGGAAAAAATAATAATGAAAATAATTGCAGGTATTAATGAAGTAGAAAAGAAACCAAAAAAACAAAACCCAGTAAGTGTGGAGTTTATATTTTGTGTGGGGGAAAAAAAAATGGAATGATTCTTGAAAGGGAAATCGTGGGAATTGCAGTGGTGGAATAAAAATAGCAAAAATCTTTCTCCAGTTAGTTGGGAAAGGCTTCATGTGAGAAATAACTTTTTAAGAACTGAGACTGGACTCGAGGGAAGAGGTGGAAATTCCAGGCACAGGTCACAGCTTCAGAACAGGCATTAAGAGCTGCCTTTGTTTTTCTAATTTCTGTTTAAAAATTTTTTTTTCGGACAATCTCAATGTATATACAATGCATATACTGTATTCTGAGGCCTCCTCCCATACAGGTTCATGAGAAGTGCCTGCGACGCACTTGGTGGGGAGAGACACACTGTGTGTGCAGTCTGCTCATCCTCCGCATGAACAGCGGTTCTTGCGGAGATGAGGAAACGTGTGAACCGGACAAGAATGTGCCATTGCCCGCCCGCCGCAGGTGCAGGCCCGTCTGCCTCCCTGAACGAAACGCAGCGTCCGCCAGAGCCAGCAATGCCCACGGTTTCAGAACACTCACCATAAGGGAAAGATGTCTGGCCCAGTGTTCCTTTTAAAAGTGAAAATTTGCTGCCGAATCAAATGCCCGGTGTCGGGGCTGGTTAGGCATGCCGCGGTGTGGCCGCAGAGTGGAGACCTGGGCGGCCGCTGAACATGGCCGTGTAGACAGGCGCCTGCTTTCTGACAGGGAAGCGTGTTAAGGAAGGAAGGCAGGTGGCACAACTGACCCTTCAGGGGAGAAAAAGCGGCTGTACACACACCTGCGTGGACGTATAGGCCACAACATAATTTTGTACGAGTAATCTTAGAGTCTCATTCATATATTCGGCAGTTTAACGCCAGGCCTGAGTTAACCATGAGATGAGTAACTAGGTAAAGGATTTTTCTCAATCTGAGGATATCTATTTTAAATTCAGTTCTTTCGCCAAAGCCCTGTCGTCTGACATTCTCTCCAGAGCCGGCCCCTCCGTGCTCGTCAGGCAGCTTTGCGCCTTCCTTCTTGCTCGGAGCCTGCCTTCGGTTCTGTCTGCAGGAACCGTCACAGCTCCCCTGGGAGCTGAGTGTTGCCGTCACCTACCCACGCTCCACGCGAGAGGACCGCTGCCAGAGAAGGTAAAGGCCATCCGGAACCTTCTCTCTGCCCACCTGGCTCCAAGCCCCCACTCTGTCCAGTGTTCACCCGGGCAGCCGCTTCCCACCGCCCTTCAGGAATGGAGACGTCGTGGTTTCAGGGTGGCTGGGCTCTAGGGCCGGCCTCACCTGTGCACAGGGCCGCGGGGGGCTCCGGGGCAGGAGAGGAGCCTCCGAGAGGACAGCGGGGCTTCCGCTCCAGGACAGGTGCCTTCCCAAGTGGGAGGCCAGGCCTGGGGACGCTGCGTCATAGAGCGTCTTCCCTGCGGGAGGGACCGTCCAGGGGCCTGTTACTGCCCGCCCTCGGGCCGCTCAGCCAGAGAGAGGCGCTTGCACAACCTGGATGTGTCACTGAGCTGACCCAGTGAGCTCAGGTGAAGGGGGCTCTGGGCTGTTCTGAAACAGGTCCATTCGGATGTTTAGTCACCTCTGAAGGTTGGGTCCATCCGTCAGGAGCTCTGCTCTGTTTCCTTAGGTGTTGCGTATCCTCTGTTGTTAATGCTCTAGTTTTAGTACATTCTGTCTTTTCCAGATGGAGAGAAAAATTCTTTCACCTGCTTGACTTTTATCCTGTTCTTTCATCAGCCAATCCCAATTTATTATCTTCCCTGAGAGATACTATTTCATACCTTCCTTTAAGCATTTTAGGATTCAAGATACCTTTCCTGAACCTTGCCTTACTCCATTCTTTTCTTATTATAGTTGATGTACAGTGGGCTGTCAATTTCTGCTGTGCAGCAAAGTGACCCAGCTCGCTCGCGCTCTCCCTCTTACACACACACTCTCTCTCTCTGTGTCTCTCTGTCTCTCTCTCTCTCTATATATATATATATATATATACATACACACACATTTCTATCACAAGTGATTGGGTGTAGTTCCCTGTGCTATACAGCAAGACCTCTTTGCTCTCTTATTCCATTCTTTTATTCAGCCAAAATTGTTTTTAGGCTTTCCTGCCCTGGTGCAGTGGGTTAAGAATCTGACTGCAGGGGAGTTCCCGTCGTGGCGCAGTGGTTAACGAATCCGACTAGGAACCAGGAGGTCGCGGGTTTGATCCCTGGCCTGGCTCAGTGGGTTAATGATCCGGCGTTGCCGTGAGCTGTGGTGTAGGTCGCAGACGCGGCTCGGATCCCGAGTTGCTGTGGCTCTGGCGTAGGCCAGCGGCTACGGCTCTGATTAGACCCCTAGCCTGGGACCCTCCATATGCCGTGGGATCGGCCCAATGAAATAGCAAAAAGACAAAAAAAAAAAAAAAAAAGAATCTGACTGCAGCGGATTCAGTTGCACTTGCTGCAGAGGCATGGGTCTGATCCCCAGTCTGGCCATAAAAATTTAAAAAAAAATTTTTTTTAGTCCGTTCTCCATATGCTAAATCTTGGAAATACAGAAGTGATACCTTTTAATGTCCCAGGACCTAAAACTGGCACAGGTATGCTGTTGGGAATGTGCTGCTGTTCACTGAATGACGTATTAGCTCAGCATTCTCTGCTGTGTTTCTTCTCACAGACCCCCTGGTTCTGCTGGCATTACGTGGCTCCTTTATCAACCTCTAGATTGCAAATTCCTCTTTTAACTTTTGTTTGTTTGTTAGTTTTTTAAGCCTTGCCCGTGATGTGTGGAAGTTCCCGGACTAGGGATCAAACTTGTGCCACAGCAGTAACCAGAACCACAGCAGTGACAACCCCAGATCCTTAACCCACTGAGCCACCAGGGGACTCTTAACTATTTTTAATCCTTCCGCGTTGAGTCATAACTAAATCCTTCCTTTCTTTATCTGACTATTTTAGACTATATTTTAACTGCGTTCCATTTTCATAATCATTAGCAGCATCTGACCTATTGTTTGGGATAGATATGCTGAGTTGTACTTGAAAGTAGTATGGTGCATCATTTTATGGCTTAGAAAAAAGCACAAAGAAGTTTCAGTTTTTTTCCTAAGAGTACCTATACCTGTAGTTTGAATTTCTTCATAATGCTTTCTAATGAACCCACACGCAGTGTGCCTCAGCGCACCTTAGTGCCTCCCAGCTGAGGGACAAGGATGAGGGTGGTGACCTTTGCCCTGAGGACACAAATAGGACCTGAGCTGCAGGCAGTGTGGGTCCTTGTTCAGGTTCCCCTCAAGGAACACCTCCTCCTGAACTAGGCGACGGCCACCGTGGTGGCCATCTGTGCCCGTTCTCTTGCTGTTTTCGTTAATAAGCAAGGAGGCGCTTGTGAAGGAGGCGCTCTTGGTTTTGTGGTTTTGTCTCGGTCATGCGGTGCTGGTCCTTTTAGTTTTACTGTTATCCTAACGTGTAAATCAGCAGGTTCTTCCACAGCACAATATCCTCCAAAGTATTTTCACTGATGTCTCTGGAAGTGGGCCTCTATGTAGTTTTCTCGAGAGTTGATTTCATTACTAGTAGAGCAGCTTGTGTTTCTTAAGATACTATCGTCTCGTTTTTGCATAACCGGACATGTTGACATGAACTGTCAAGTACTTTCTGGCCACGGAAAGGAAAAAATAAAAGGCCCTCCCCAAACTCATTTATTAGAACTTAAGAAAACTTAAATGTAAGTTTCAGCCAATGTAATTTGTGCTCTGGAGCTATTTACCCTGGATGGCAACGTGGAGGCATTTGTGGTTTTTCATAGGGAACTTATGTATACTTTCTGCAGTCCTCAATTACTTGTTTGAATATTTATTTTCTTAGCTCTTATTTGTGGCAGAAACAATAAAATTTTATTATATTCAAAGGTTTAGTAAAACACTAGAATACCAGCTTTTGGCATTTAGCTTTAAGATTCCTGAAATGTCACCTTTGCCCCTAATATTTGTTCACTTAATAATCATCCACATTTAAAACAAGAAGGGGTTGAACTTCTAGTAATTTTGTTTAAATGCAGGCGTTAGTAGTGAATCAAGTGGGTCATGCTGAAATGATCATTAGTGAAGGTGACTTGTCTGTGCGGTGAAGTCTGCACAGGCCCGTGTTTACACCTGGAGATAATATGACTCATGGTGCCCACAGTGGCGTACGCACCAAAGAGGAAGCTCCAGGGGCACGCTCCCCCAAAGGCCAGAGGATGGACGTGCAGGTACCAGTCGCATGTGTCTGTTGTTAAATGATGAAGACTTATGACATCGTTTGGTGTGATTCTCTGATTTCTGTTGATACACTGTCCTTTGGGTGTTTTGTTGATGAGAGGTAAGATTGAGGGCTATTTCTGGTTAGGGGGAATAAAGTCACTGGGAAAGGAGGGGGCCATGGAAGGCTCAGGGCTCGGTGGAGTCCCAAGGTTTCGGTCTCCTGAGGAAACAGGCGGATCAGGGCACCAGGCTGAGGCTGTCCAGTGCCCCTGAGGCAAAAGAAAGAAATCATTGCTTCTTCCTCCGGTTTCTTAGTATTATAAGTATTTTTTCAGTTACTTCAAAAAGCCCCCTTGTTCTTGAAGCTGAGCAAACTGGGACATCTGAGTTTGATCCACTGTCACACACGCCAGGGCCTAGCACTCAACCAGTGATGTTTCTCACCTACTTTTAAATTAACTGAACGATTGCCACCTGAGCAGTCATGTGTCCCACGGCCTGCAGAATAGGCAGGTGCAAACCCTTCATTCCTGACTGTGGAAAGAGCTCAAGGCACAGACAGGCTGTGACCAGCACAGGCCTAGCCTCCCGTCACCTCCTTGGCAAGGTCAGATCGTCCCTCTAGCATGCTGCTGCTCAACTGTGGGGACAGTCAGGACACACCCAGCTAACCTAGAAATCTTTCTACACTAGCAGGTGTTCTGTTTCTTTTTCCCCAACCAGCTTTGAGTCCTAAATTGATAGCTGTGTCCAAGATTTTGTTTTTGTTCTGTGTTTGGAGGATACATAGGGAACATTGCCCAGAATGGTGACACACTGACAGCTGCCTACACTTTCTCCGCCGGAACCTCACATGTGCCCGGGTGTTTGTGTTAGGAGTCCAGCTGTCTGGTCAGTCTGTCTGAGGGCACCTCTCTGCCCTGCCTCCTGGGGAGCGCGCTTTCTCTGGCTGGGGGAAGGGTGACCCTCCTGCTGACCCCGTGACCCAGTCCTGACCACCTCCCAGCAGGTCTGCCCAGGGTCATATATAGGACAGTGCACGGGGACCTTCTGCAAGACAGAAACAAAGCAGAAAAGTGTTGGCCAGTCTGCACTTTGCTGCTGTGGTGTCCTGGACCCAGTGGGCACTCGGAGACATGTCACTTTCTGTAAACAGGTGCACTGGAAGTGATGGGCAAGTGAAAGGTGCCTGACCTGTGTGTTATGGAGTCACACACCCACCTGGACATTTGGGGTGTTACATGGTCCAGCTATTTTTCTTTCACCTTTCTCTGGTCATTTATTCCTTGTGTGGCTTTTGTCACCTTCATTACTGACCAGGATGGTGCAAAAGTTATCAGAGATGACGACAAAGGAGCTGGTAGCTCCCAGGACTTGAAATAGATGGCATAATACTTAGAAACTGTAAGGAAAAAGGAGTTCCCATCGTGGCGCAGTGGTTAACAAATCTGATTAGGAACCATGAGGTTGCGGGTTTGATCCCTGGCCTTGCTCAGTGGGTTAAGGATCTGGTGTTGCCGTGAGCTGTGGTGTAGGTTGCAGACGCGGCTCAGATCCCATGTTGCTGTGGCTGATGGTGTAGGCTGGCGGCTACAGCTCTGATTAGACCCCTTGCCTGGGAACCTCCATATGCTGCAGGAGCGGCCCTAGAAATGACGGGAAAAAAAAAAAAAGAAGAGACTGTAAGAAAAAACAATCTCACCACAGTATGATTCCAGTGTAAAGAAGACAAATAACGTGTCTCCTTGTGACATCATGTGACCTGTGGGTAGGCTAACCTGCTGCATAATATACAAGGACTCCTTAGAATGAGGGACTGAGTCCGTATATTCATCCTCTGAATCCAGAGTGTTTCTAGAACTAACATGTACTCTTCGTCCTTAAAGTTCAAGGGAATTTGAAATTTAGGGTTTTGTCTGTTACCTCATAGAATTAGAAACATTAAGTATCCTCATTTTATAGATGAACAGAAGTCCAGGGAAATTAGGTCATTTGCTCAGGGTCCTCCCTCCAGACAGGTGCCAGGCCAGGGGCCACGAAGTCCCTGGGACTCCGTGTGCTCCCTCACCCGCCACCTCCTGCCAGTCCTGCCAGGCCCACTTCCTGGGCCTTCAGCCCCCTGGCCCTTGGCCTGTCCCCTGTACCGGGCACTTCTGTCTGTCCTGTTTGTGTGCTGCTCCCCCCAAGCCACCCTCACTCGTCGATGCAGCTGCAGCCCTCCCCAGGCCCTCCCAGTGTGCCCAGTGGACCCGGGGAAACTGAAAGCTGGCTGTCGTGACACACTGTTTCCTCCGCGAGGGGCTCTGCTTCCCTCTTCTGCGGGAGCGCTGGAGGCTCCCCTCTCGCGGTGCCCTGCCCCGGCCCTGCTGGGCGGCTTGCAGGCTCTGACCCCCCTCCTCTCTAGTGCCTTCTTTCCTTCAGAATCTGCTGCTCCTAGAAGCGTCCCGGTTTTATCTTCTCCTGCTCCCTCGACAGCACCTCCCCTGCCGCGCTGAAAGGCAGGGTGGGGTGTCCTGCGCGGCCCCGCAGCTCTGCAATAGCATCTGTACTGTCGATTTTTCTTTCCTGTTTCCCAGTAGCCTATGCAGCCCCGTGAGTGGGGACTGTGTGGTAAACTCCGTCTATCTCCAGCTGCCCCCACTGGAAGCTCAGTAACTACCCATTAACCAAGAGCAGAATTGCAGCTCTCTTGATCCTCAATCATAGGTTCCTTATTAGACCATAGGAAGCATTAGATTAATAAAAGCAACCAGTGTTATTCAGCACAGACCGTGTCCCAGGCACTACCCCGGGCGCTCTGCGTGTATTCACTCTCTGAAGCTCACAAAACTTTCACGGATCCATTTCCAGTGCTGACCCTGAGGCACCAGCACTTACGAGCCTGCCCTCAGACATAGCTGTTAAGGGTCAGGATTCAATCCAGGCAGTTTAGCAACAGAAATCACACTTCATGTAATATATTTTATCCCTAGCTCATATTTCCACCACGGTCTGACATTTATTGGTAGGAAACGAGTAAGACAGGAAGGCATCTCAAAACTTGTAACACGTACCAACTCACACACCTGTCTGAACCAGAGAGAAGAGGAGGAAAATACGTTGGTATGAACGAGGAATGCATTAATTTATAGCATATTTTAAAGTCACTAAAGTTTTATAAGTGAATTTCGATTTTGCTACTTGTAACAATATTTCTGTAAGACAGTTTGGATTGAAATTTCCATTGAAAGAAGATGATACATTCCTAGGATACTTTTATCTGTTAATTTATTTTTACACTGCTTTTTAAATATTCACAGATATTTACCAAAGTATTTTTATTCTTCTCTTGGGGTTGGAGATACCACAAGGATCTTTGTCACCTCTGTAGTATTCAGGGGGTTTTCACCAGTGTTATTTCATCTTGCATGGAAGCCCTGTATTTTACAAACCTCTTGGGAGGTGAGGCGCTCTGTGGGCTGGAGGGTACCACACACCCTCAGGACATAGACAACCAGGGCCTTTTAACAGCTCTAGCAGCCCCTTTGCTGGAGCAGGGAGAAAACTACCCCTAGTAAACTCCCTAACTGGTGATGAACTCTTTTTTTAAAATGTAAACTTCTTAAGGATGATGGCTTTATCTCATATACATTTTATCCCATTGAGTGTTTCAGAACTGGCCGGCAACAGACATGCAGTAAATGCCTATAGAAGGCATAAACAAATTAAAGCCATAGTTAATCTTCATTCCATTAAATGACTGGTCAAGTTACTGAAAAGCTCTCAGAAGCCAATTGAGAGTGATTTGTGAAAGGAGTCCCCACCACCAGCAGCACATGAGAGGTGGCATTGTGAGGCTGCTTTGCGGAGCAGGGTGCTCTGCAGAGCCACGCGTCCAAAGGTACGCTGAACCCCCCAAGAGAAGACATGCACTGACATGCTAGTAAACGCGAAGTCCGGACAGCAAGCATAGACGCGGTCATATGTAAAATATTCCCTGAAGATCTGCAAGTCAGTCCAAGAAAAATAAGTCCCACAGAAACAAGAGGGCAGGGGCACTTTGCCTGTTGGATTGGTCCTTCCCTTGCCTGTTGGTTTAATGGGCAGAGCGAGGAGAGAGCAGTGACAGCAGGCAGTTTTCCAGCACTTGCTATGACAGCCAGTGTTCTAAGCCCTGGGCGGTAGGATGACTCCCCTTTGCACAAATGAAGCAGTTGAAGCCCAAGAAGTAACTCGTCCAGGGTCACACAGCTGGGAAATAACGGAGCCCAAATTCAAGCCTGACTTCAAAGCCCAGGCTCTTCTTACCCAGTACCCTACAGTGTGCCTCAAGTGAGGCCTCCCCGCCAAAAACCCCCAAACACACCCTCCTGTAGAGGAAGTCTCTGCACAGCCTCTGTTTTACCAAGACTTTGTATTACCTTCATTCCTATCCTGGACATAACCAGTGACAGTTCACTGCATATAATTCATTGTTTTGTGACACACAGAAGTTTTTGGGCACACAGAAGTTCTAGGGAAAATATGGTGATATGGTTAGCCCTACTGATCATTAAATAAATATAAAACAAAGATATTCTTTTTTCTCTTATTAGATTAATAGTTTATATTTAGAATTAAGATGCTCATGTTGACTGAGAAGCGGTTGAAGCCCAGACTGTCACTGATGGGAGGGTAAATAGATGAAAGGTTTCTGTAAACTGAAAAGTATCAATTTATATCTAAATTTAAAAAAATGTATCTGTACCCTTTGCTCCAAGAACTCTACCTCTGGGATTCTCTCCTGAGAAATAATAGAACGTATCAAAGTATAGAAGTAGTAGAAGTGTGGCAAAGACTTTTATGTACAGAGATACATGGTCAAATAGTAAAATGTACTAACTCTTGTTTTAAATTGTGCTGAATAACTTAAAAATTATTTTAAAATAACTTTGTTCCTTTTAAAATAACTCCGTTTTAAAATAACTTTGTTCCTTTCCCTTGATATTTAAAGTATCCTGAAATGCCGGCATTGTTTGATGATTAATACTGGATACTGTTTTTTCTGTAACTGCAAGTTCATGCAGAAGTACAAAGTAAGCTCTGTTTTTTGTCAGATATTTCTGGCATGATCCATTGCTTTCACCCAACTTAATATCAACTTACTAGAATTGCTCTTCACCAGAGAGTCTCTATATTTACTATATTAGTGACATAATTTCTGTTAGAAACGTTTCTAGTTTTTGTTGAACAGATTCTTTACTATCTTAAACCTTAGGCTTTCAGGCTTTTTCTTAACTCACAAGACTTTGCTGAAAAAGCAAAATATCTGGTACTTACCTCTCGGTGCCTTGTTGGGGCCTCTGTGTGGTAGCCGTCAGTATTCACCCAAACTGAAGTAGGTTAACCTTTGGCATGTTGTTTTAAGAGAGATTATGCAGACATCCTTTTATGGTGGTGGCTTTTTTTTTTTTTTGTCACCCTGTGACTGAGCATAGTAATGATCAGTTAGCCTCATGTGTGCATGTGCACTTTTTTTTAAATGGGAAGTGAAAATTTTCTGTTAGTGATTTTTTTTTTAAAGAGTTATCCAAAACCCCCTTGGAATTTATGAATTGTTGATATCTATGGAACTTTATAAATTTTTCTGTAAAGATGTAAGTATTAAAAAAATTCTTTGGGAGAGACTGAAATAATAAACCTTAACCAGGAAAAAAAAAAGAGAATCATAGTTACTGATGCTTTCGTACCCATATTACGTGTAAAGTTTGAATTTTAAAATGTTTTAAGGGAAAAATGTCAATTTTGACAGTTCTGTCTGCCTGGAAACTTGGCCCAAGGAGTAGTTTACTCATTCTGTATCTTATCAACAGCTTGTGAGGAAGAAATAGAAGTTTCTGTGGTGAGTGGAAGAAAGATGCTCTTTTGCATAAGTACAATGATTAGTTGGTGTTTTCAGGCAAGAGACCAACCGACTGACTCCATGCCTGTTGAAGGGAGCATCTTATGATTAGAATTGCCTCTTGTGCACAAGGTGAAGCAGTCCTGCCCTGTTCGCCTTAGAGTTTTCATTGACACAGTTTAAACCAACAATGTCATGTCACTATCAAAGTGCGGTTGATTTGCAGGCTGAATTAATGGAAATACAGTGCTCAGAATAGGAGAGAAGGCCTTTCCCAGTAGCTCAGGGGGCTGCATCTTACAAGATGACCCAGAGCATCATGCCTGGGTGGCGAGGGGTCTTGATCGGGTGTTAGGAGAAATGATAGAATAAACTGAGCACGTCTGGGCTCAATGGAGACGTCACACGTATCCTTGTGCATTGGGAAGCTCTCAGGGAAAAGGGTTTAGGTTGCATGTATCAATCTCCCTAACCCCAGAGAGGAGAAGGAAGGCCGGTGAGACGAGGTTACAGGAGATAGCTTTCAAATCAAAATATGAAAGTAGTTCCCAAGAGTTGGGATCATAAAAAAATGACATAGGCTGTCTCTTATTTAGGTGCTTGCATAAACCAGATGACTGCTTTGAGGGATGATGTAGAGAGAATTGAATCATTTGGTAGGAGTTTGTAACTCTGTGACCTCAGAGGCCCTTCCACTCCAGGATTCTGTGAAAGTGACCGAGCACCGTTAGCCTCTCAGTGGTGGTGTTCCATTGGGAAGCTTGGTACGTTCTCAGAAGCTCCGAAGTCCTGAAGATCTATGGAGAAACCTTGTCAAACAGATGAGCAGCAACTTACCCAAATTCCTTGGGCCTCTACCCCACTGCCTCTAAAATAAAAGTATTGAAGTATTGATCACCAAGATTGTCCAAAAATTCTACAAGAGGGAAATGTAGAGATTTTATGATTTGGTGGATCATTATGATAAAATCTTCTAGAATTAGTTCCTTTCAAACTCGGAATGAAGAATCCTTGAAAAAGACACTGTTGAGAAGTTTTTTAGTTTGTTGAAAAGTCATCCTGGTGGGGGGTTTGGTTTTTAATTTTCAAAATAGTTTTTATTAAGCAAACATTGTTATATCACGAACCCAACTAGGTAAAGTAAATGTTCTAGCAAACTAGATCTCCCCTTTTTTTGGTATTAGAGTCATCAAGTGTATAAAAAAGAAGTGGTGGGATAATTTGTCTTCTGAGATGCTGCTGGTGTTTAGTGTGAGATAATTTCATGAGTTCACAAACCTCATTTTTGTTGTTGTTGAAAGTTACCAGGATTCCTTTAGTGGTGCTATACAAGTGGAGTCAACGTCCTTTTCTGTAGAAAAGATAAAATGGACATTTGTGACCTGGATCGTTTCTGTGATTATATTTGTTGTGAGTGTATAGTAGACACTCAAGAAATATTAGTGACTTTAGTTGAAGGAATAAATGAATTCTTTGGAACCTGTGTTCCTCTTTTCTCTATCTCAGCCCTAAATGCTTAAGCCAGGTAGGGCTTTCAAAAGTCAGCTGTTCACAATACAAAAAGGTCAGACTGAGATACTGTTGACAGTATAAAGGACAAATGTTGTCATAAAATAAGGAAAAGAAAAAAACGGGTCACTGACTAATAACATTCAGTGTGTATAGAAATAGCAATGGAAATTTTCTGCAAAACAACCTATATAACCATGGTCTGAAATACGGGCTTTTGTATTATGGGTAGATGTGGTTTAGTATTTAGTCATCGTTTAAAACTACACAGTGATGAATAACTTCTAAGGAATTTTGCAGCTTCTTCTCTTAGTACATGAGGTGTGAGCTGTGGTCATTAAAACTCCTATTGTTATTTCTTAGTTTACGTTGACATGTAACCTCAAGCAAGGACTCTGCTTCAGATTCTTTATACTTTATTGCTAAATGTAAATAGAAGAACGTCTATAAATTAAGTACCTAAAGATACGTTCTATAATGTGAAACTCAAGTGCAACCAAAATAGAATTTTGCTACCAAGAGACCAATAGGTCGTACTTTGAGTGTATGTATGAAACTGTTGTTTTAACATCATTAAAAATAATAAAGCAAGAAAGGGGTATTTTTTTTTAAAGCAAAAGACAGATTCTGCTGTATGGTTTTGCCATTTTAAAGAGAAGTTTATTTAGCAACTCTTCATTGAGCAGTTACCCTGTGCCAGACATGGCTCTAGAGGATAGAGATAGAGCAGCACACTGACAGAGATCCCTGTCCTTGTGGAGTTTCCATTCTGGCCATGGAGTCATTAGTAAAATTAGGCGGTTATGGGTGCCATGAGGAAAGGAAATAGAAAATGCAAAGTGGGGTGGGGCTGTGAGGTGGGCAGGGGCTGCAGTTTGGAACGAGGCAGTCAGGGAGGGCCTCCCAGAGAAGGCTCCGTTGGAGTGGAGATGGGAAGGGTGTGAGGAAGGGAGTGACGCACTTACCTGTGGGAGGATGGCCTGGAGAGAGAAAGCAGGTGCGCGTGCCTGGTCCCCCCGGAGGGAGATGCGCTCTGGTCCCAGGTGGCTGGAGCAGCAAGAGCCGGCGTGGGGGGGGGGGGGTCACGTGGGGTCTGTAGGTCTTTGTCATGACTTCGGCTTTTCCTCTAGGGTAGGGGGTCCCCGGAGGATTTTAAGCCCGGAGTGATTAACTGGTTTTTTTTAAAGTACAGTTGATTTACAATGTTGTGCTCGTTTCTGGTTAACAGCAGAGCAGTTCGGCTCTCTATGTACATGTATGTGTATGTAGATGGATGTATGCGCATGTGTGTACACTTATATATACGTATTCTTTTCCATATTCTTTTCCGTAATGGTAACTTGTACTTTTTAATGAAAAGAATGCACAGCTGCGTCATAACTATATTCGAGTTTAGATGAATTTAATTGAAAAGAAAAACAAATTTTTGTGTGTGTGTGTAGTATTTGTACGACAGTTTAAATAAGTCCATTCATTACAGTAGCTTTGTTATTTTTTTTTAATCCGATACCTCGTGAGGGTTGATTCTGTGTAAGGTCTGCATGAGGCACTAGGGAGATGGAATACTAACTAGAACGTGGTGCTTCCTCATAAAATCAGTAATCTCACAGGAGATTTTTTTTTTTTTTTTTTTTTTTTGTCGTCTGTTTAGGGCCACACCTCTGGCATATGGAGGTTCCGAGGCTAGGGGTCAAATTGGAGCTGCAGCCACCGGCCTACACCACATATACAGCAACTCGGGATCCGAGCCGCATCTGCGACCTACACCACAGCTCACGGCAACGCTGGATCCTTAACCCACTGAGCAAAGCCAGGGGTCAGACTCGAATGCTCATGGATACCCATCAGGTTCTTAACCCGCTGAGCCACAACAGAAACTCCTCAAGGGAGATTTTAAAAACCCTGTGCGGGGCCAGAGAAGGGAAGCCTTCCAGCCCCATTGCTGTGCCGTCTGCAGACCTCGGCTATCCTGTCCCCGCCGTCTCCTTCCAAGACCATGAGGGGCTGCATCTTACCAGTCTTTGTGTCCCCAGCTCTGACCAGTGCCTGGCACTTAGGTATCCACTGGCTGGGGCTGAGCCGTCTGATCAGGATATTTGTATCTGAATATAACCTTATTTTGGAAGGTCCTGGCATACGTTTGAACTGAACTTGAGTTTTTCAAAATAAGTCTTAATTAAAAAAAAAAAGAAAAACTATTCTCTATTCAAACTAAAGCAATTTTAATAGAACGTCCCTTTCCAGAAACAATAATAAAGGAAACAAGGCATTTTGTAAACTTGGTCCTGAACAAGTCACAGTAAAAAATAAGTGTACACTTAACTTCCACCACCTCCAAACAGAGGCTGCTTTCTGTTCCTCAGCCTTGGAAGCAAGGTGGACAACAGTCCGTAAGCACCTTGGGGCAGGGGTGCCAAAACCAAGCTCAAGCAGTTGAACATGGACACCTTTTCAAAGAACTTGGGGGAACCTGACCAAAGGATCCAAATCCTATTTTCAATAGCCGTGCAAAGGTGCAGTGGCTCCTCCCAAGTAGCGGGGCCTCCGGGGCCAGGCCCAGCCCGGCGCTCCCCTTGTTGTGCTCCCCTTGTTACACCCCCACGCAAACCCTGCTCCTGCTGCAGGACACTTTTTCTTCTTAGAGCTTCAGTGTCCCGGGAACTCCTCGTGTGAATGAGGTGAGCACAGACTCCACCTGGGGTTTTTTTGTTTTTTGTTTTTGTCTTTTTAGGGCCACACCTACAGCCTATGGACGCTCCCAGGCTAGGGATCCATTCGGAGCTACAGCTGCCGGCCTGCACCACAGCCACAGCAGTGGAGGATCCGATCCACATCGGCGACCCACACCACAGCTCACGGCAACACCAGATCCTCAACCCACTGAGCGAGGCCAGGGAACAAACCTGTGGCCTCATGGTCACTAGTCTGATTCGTTTCCACTGCACCACAACAGGAACTCCGCTCCACGTGGTTTTTTAAGGCTTGGAGTCAAAGTTATTTTCTTGAACGACTAGGAAGAATCCTGTATCAAATGGCCTGTCTCTAGTTTGTTCTAATTCCTCATCACGCATTTGTAGCCCTAAGACCACTGACCTTTGCTGTGTCGTCATGATCACATGTAATGTCCATCCTAACTTATGATTCATGTTCTGTGGCTGGAATCGGTTCCTGTATTTAACAGTAATACTTACACATAAAACAATCCACTCTTACAACCTATGTGGTCACAAAACATTAATGGTCTTCTGTAGGCCAAGCAGATGCTTTCAGCCGTAATTGTCGTGTATCAGATCCACAGTGAGAATCCCCAAGATCAACAAAATTTGCACAATGCAAACAATAACTTAAAATACACATACACACGTGTACACACGCTCTCACAGCCACATCTTACAGAGCTGTGCTTGGGGAAACTCCATTTGTTGAGTGCCACAGGACATACTTTGCTAAGCTGTTGCTCATCAGATATTTTTGTTTGAAAAATATATCACAGTAGAGCACCACTGTTTATTGGATGAGCAGAAAAGAAAGATATGCTTGGTTTTTTCTTTTCTTTTTTTTTTTTTTTTTTACTTTTTAGGTCTGCAGGTATAGCATGTGGAAGTTCCAGGCTAGGGGTTGAATCAGAGCTGCAGCTGTCGGCCTATGCCACAGCCACAGCAATGCCAGATCCGAGCTGCACTTGCAACCTACACCATATCACACAGCAATGCCAGATCCTTAACCCAGTGATCGAGGCCAGGGATCAGACCCAGGTCCTTATGGGTACTAGTTGGATTTGTAATCCACTGACTAAGCCACGATAGGAACTCCCAGATATGCTTATGATAATCAGAAAATTTGAAGATCTTTCAAGTTGCATAAAATGGACCTGCAGAAACGTTTAAGGATGTAAAGTTGGAGCTGAAAGGTGATATCAAACCAGCTGCAAAAAGTGGATCATCCCTTGAGCTCAAACCTGGTACCCAGATGTACAAGAAAGCTTCAGGACACAGAGTTGTTGGCCCTGTCCCATATCGTCACATAATCTAACGTGTGAATTTCACAAAAGATTCATGCTGTTCTGCTAGTGTCATGTTAAGGATTTGCTCATACTTTTTTTTTTTCTTTTTTCTTTTTTTTTTTTTGTCTTTTTTTGCCTTTTCTAGGGCCGCACCCGCGGCATATGGAGGGTCCCAGGCTAGGGGTCTAATCGGAGCTATAGACGCTGGCCTACGCCAGAGCCACAGCAGCTCGGGATCCGAGCCGCATCTGCAACCTACACCACAGCCCACGGCAAGGCTGGATCCTTAACCCATAGCGCAAGGCCAGGGATCGAACCCGCAACCTCATGATTCCTAGTCGGATTCATTAACCACTGAGCCACGACGGGAACTCCCAGGATTTGCTCATACTTCTTTTTAAACATTTTTAAAATTAAAGTATAGTTGATTTGCAATCTTGTGCCCATTTCTGCTATACAGCAAAGTGACCCAGTCATACATATATATACACATTCCTTTTCTTATATTATTTTCCATCAAATTCTATCCCTAGAGACTAGATAGAGTTCCCTGTGTTATACAGTAAGACCTCATTGCTTATCCGTTCTAAATGTAGTCGTTTAATCTTCATAACCTTTTAAGAGGTGCTCAGATACTATTCCGACTTGTCAGAGGGTAAAGAAGCCTTGTCCTCCTTCATTCAGAGGAACCTGGAGAATAGGTGCTGTGAGTGCTGAGGAGTGAAGCTGACTTTCTGAAATACAAGCCTCACTCTGATTAAAAACAACCATGGAGTTCCCTGGTGGCCTAGTGGTTAGGGATTCAGCATTGTCACTGCTGTGGCTTGGATTAGATCCCTGGCCCAGGAACTTTTGCATGCTGTGGGTGCAGCCAAAAAAAAAAAAAAGAAGAAGAAGAAGAAGTTGTTAATGTCTCCGCCTCTCATAATGACCGACTGTATTCTTGGTTCGTTTGTTTGTTTTGGCCCCGATCATGGCATGTGGAAGTTCCCAGGCCAGGGATTGAACCTAAACCATAGCAGTGACAATGCCGAATCCCTGACTGCTAGGCCATCAGAAAACTCCCGTATTCTTATTTTATGTTCTGAAAAATTTGCTTTGGAGTTTGGAAGGCACCGCTCTCTGCCAGGCCAGACTGGGCAGTAGGGCCTGTGTCTAAAGCAGTGGCGGTGTTGGCTGGGCATCCGGGGCATGAGACCTGGAGCGGGGATGGGCAGAGGCAGAGGGGAGCCAGGGCTCAGCAGCGCAGCCTGGGACTCCACGGGCTGTTTCAGTGTAGCCCTGCACACCATGCCGCTGAGGGCCGGGAACCAGGAGCCGACACAGCCGTAAATGGGGCCCAGCCTTCAGCTCCTCTGAGGAGCTTACAAGCCTAGGTAGCTCCAGTCTGAGGCAGGCATTTAATGACGAATGGACGTGAGTGCATGTCCAAACCACAGCATTCATCAGGTTGCCCGCCTCGCCCTTGTCGCCTTGAGTTTTCAATTCTGGAGGTCAGGGACCACTTCTTACTTGGAGGTATGGATGGAACTCCTGTCCCTGGCCCACTGCCTCTCATGTGGTGCCCAGGTGATTCACTGATTCACTCACTCAGTTGAATAGTCAACAGAGCCCGCCACCAGGAGGGTGGAGAAATTGCTGAGCTGAAGTGTTGAGCTCTGTCCTACACCATTAGCATAAGCTACCTAAGCAGAGAGGTGAACTGGATATTTTGTATTGAAAGAATAACCTGTGTCAGCGAATAGTCACCAGAGCCCAAGGTTCCAGGGAGCTTGGGCCGGGGGCGGGGGAGGCCGGGTCCAGGGAAGGGGGAGGTTGTGGGAAACCACACTGGTAAGAAGGAATCGCAGGACTTGCTGTTTCATGCTGATGTTAAATTTCCTCTTTGGATACTGGGCGCTTGTGGAAGGAAGGGTTTTAAACAAAGGCATGTCGTGAACAGAGTGGTGTTTGGGGAAGAGAATACTGTTGGCAGTGTTAGGCGATGGATCAGGGAGAAACAAGACTTTAAGAAGAAGGACATTTGTGACTTTTTGAATGTCAGGTTGAAGCTATCAAATTGAGTTTCACAGCCAAGGTGAGGGGACAGGCAGACAGTTTGGGGACTCACTTCATTTTCTTAGTTGAAGCCATAGTTGCAGTTATACAAAGACAGACTAGAGGGAGTTCCTGTCGTGGCGCAGGGGTTAGCGAATCCGACTAGGAACCATGAGGTTACGGGTTTGATCCCTGGCCTTGCTCGGTGGGTTAAGGATCTGGCGTTGCCGTGGGCTGTGGTGTAGGTCACAGATGCAGCTCGGATCCCGCGTTGTTGTGGCTGTGGTGTAGGCCGGCGGCTACAGCTCCGATTAGACCCCTAGCCTGGGAACCTCCACATGCCACAGTGTGGCCCTAGAAAAGACAAAAAAAAAAAAAAAAAAAAGACTAGAGCAAGAAAAAGAAGACTGTCTTGGAACCCTGGAGAGGGTAGAAGAGTGGTAGGAGAAATCATGGGGAAACCAGCAAGAGACAGGGTGTAAGACAAAAGGAGGGAGGGAGTTCCCATCGTGGCTCAGCAGTAATGAACCCGACTAGTATCCGTGAGGACGCAGGTTCAATCCCTGGCGTCGAATGGTGGGTTAAGGATCCCGTGTTGCTATGAGCTGTGGTATAGGTCTCAGATGCAGCTCAGATCTGGCATTGCTATGGCTGTGGTGTAGGGCTGGCAGCTACAGCTCTGATTTGACCCCTAGCTTGGGAAACCTCCATATGCCACATGTGTGGCTCTAAAAAGCAAAAGCAAAAAAAGAAAAAAAACCAAAAACAAAGGGAGGGAGAAATTTGAGGAAGGGAGGGCAGGAGTGGTGATCAGTGTCGTGCTATAGTGATGTATAATTGGACAAAGTCTGAGATGCAAGTTTTGGATTTGACCTTCATGAATTATAATGTTTGTTACTTTTGGTTTGTCTAGTCTCTTTCATTAGATTTTAAGTTACTTCTGAGAAGAAAACTGATGCATCAACTTTAAATTTTCTCACAGTGCCTGATAATTAATAGATTCCAAACCACTTCTTCGCAGTAATTTTGGGAGAGTTGATAAGGATTAGATAATTATAGAGTTCTCATAAAATATAACGTACAAATTATTTCAGGTGTTGATGTACATGTAGAAACCAACTTGTGTATCTAAGATCATGCTTTCAAACCAAAATAAAATGATGTTATTCATTTTACTTCAGTGTTAACTTCAAATAAACATTTGCCATTGGTATTTTAAATTGAGTATTATACCATAGTGTTTTTTTGTTTGTTTGTTTGTTTACATAGCCTGGCACCTGTATTTGCTCTGTTTGTACCATTTTACTGCTCCATCCCGAGAGTCCAAGTGGCGCATATCCTGGGCCCGCTGTCCATCACAAACAAGACACTGATTTATATACTGGGACTACAGGTACAGTATGCATTTTTATGCTCACGTTTCTTTAATCAGATCTTTTTTTTTTTTTTTTTTGGTCTTTTCTCTTTTGATCTCCTTGAAAACAATTTTTTTCCCCATAAGTTTGGCTTCATGATCTGTATCAGATGTTCAAAGGAAGTGATACAGAACAAGAACATCAAGGTATATAAGGTACTAGAATACTTTCAGAGCCTTTAGATATCTGATAAGAGCTTTCACTGTAATTTTTATCAGTGGAAAATATTTTAATTTCATTGTACAGTTGTGTGTAAGTGCTTTTAAAAAATCATAGTATGAAGTGGAAACAATTGAGAACAGTCAGGTGGAAAGTAGAAAACCATTCTCCAAATTAATGTATTGAAGACAGTGTCACAAATAAAGCTTCGAAGCAGGAACCAGATGTGCTTTGCCAGCAGCATAATTCCTATGCTGCACAGGCTTGATGGGCCTGTCAGCTTCTGCTAAATGGTTCGATGAAGACCAGGAGAGGACTTACTGTTGGACTTAAATCGAGGAGGGCTTGCTTCACCAGTATTCCGTGCATGCTGATCGCTCTCTGCTGGGTTCCAGGCCCGGTAGCAGAGGATACGTAGGATTTTCAGTTTTCTACCTGTAATACTTGTCACTTTTCTTTCACTCTCACACCTTTTGATGTAAACTTTTATTCTGCTGTTTCCTGTGGTACCATGTGTCGCTTGGCCTTTTGATCCACCGTTAATACTCATAACATTCCCTATCCCACACACATCAAACCGGATACTCAGGTCGCTGTGAGATGCCCTCCTCCCTCCCCTTTTAACCTTTAGCATTTCCTCTAACTTCGCTGCTCTGCTGTCATGTATTATCAATGGCTCATCTGGGGTGGGTGTTTCCTTACCGTTTTTACAACCATTTCTCATGAAATGTGTTTATTCTTGGTCTCTGGACCTGCATAGCGTCACACTCTCCCCTGTCCTTCCCAGCGCTCAGAGAACCCAGGGCCCGTTTCTGCATTTTAGTCTTGTCATTAGGGTTTGCTGTGGCATCTTGAATTTTTTCAAGATGTTGCCGCAGGAGGCAGAATGCAGGGGGCAGGAGAGTACCCTGGACCCAGGGCAGGAGACCTAAGTTCTAGTTCTGACATGGCAGCACTAGCTGGAGGTTTGGGTCAGGTTATGGAAGCTGCTGAGCCTCATGCTGATCCTACAGTTCCTTCCAGCTCTAAAGTTATAGAGCATCTTCGATGGTGAAAAACACTGTTTTATTAATCCTGGGGTAGGAATTCAAGGGAGCACTGTGGAAAGTCTTTAGAGCCAAGTGGGCCTTGGCTCAAGTACTTGCTCTGGTAATTGTTTTCCTTCTCTGTCACTTTCTCTGAGCCCCCATTTGCCCATCTGTAAAGTGGGGACAACAGTATCTAACTTACACGGTGATTTAAAGGATTAGAGATTATAGTATTGGATTTTTTCTAAACAGTAAGCCATTCGGTTCCTATTATTTATAACTTATGTCTCTCTAGCTGCCACCTTTGGTTTTTCTGAAGTTGTGAGGTTTTTTGTTTTGTTTTGTTTTGTTTTTTTTCTTTTTGGTGAGATAGAAGTTGATATCAGAAAATAGAGGTGGTGATGCCTCTGGCTTTTTGATATAATCTACCATTCTTAGCATGAGTGGCAACCAGGGCTTCTAATTGCCTACCCACTATCAACTCCCACTCTCCCCACCTTGACGTGGGCATGAACCTTTTATCCCCAAACCTGTGTTCTCTCCCTCCATCCTCCCCACCCCCGGACCTTCGCACATGTTTCTGTGCCTCTGTCTCTCACACGACGGCTTTTGAAACCGGGGCTGTCTGTTGGATGAACGGATGAGAGAATGAATGACTTTGATCATTATCAGAAGAGCGAAAATGTTTGTGAAGGGTCACTTAAGTACTATATGGTTCAAGAGCCAGTCCTGTACTGCCTGGCGCTGAGGGCCGTGGAGGAGAAAATGGAGCATGGGATGTGGCACCTGCCCACAAGGAGCCCCGGCTCGAGAGAGGACATGTAGTCATAATACGAGCAGACTTGCTTGGGACCAAAGTGCAGTAAGGCAGAGGGCTTAAGAGTCCAAATGAAATAAATCTTTACTGACAGAATTATAGTGTGCTCTTTGTGCTTGTGTATGCAGCGTGGTGGTGTAACGAGGTCATGAGCCTTGGGGCTAGACCACCTGGGAATACTCCCAGCTCCTCCACCCACCAGTTCTTTCAAATTGCTCAACTTTCTCAGTTTTCTCATGGGTGAAATAGAGTTAATAATAGACTCAACCTACTGGGGTGATGAGGAGGAGTCCGAAGTTTAATATTTGGTCACTGCGTGGCTCAGAGTAAATGCTTCAAAAGTAAGCTTTTTCATTGATCTTTATATTTGTAGGAGAAAACTACAGAAAAATATTTTTCCACGTAATTCCCCTCCTTGTCGTCATCCGGGTCATTCACACTGAGCGAGCATCCATGCCAGAACAAAGGAGTACATTTTAGATCAAGGGCTTGAATTTGAGGTTGCAACCAGTGCTCATTTCTACTTAAGCTAACGTGAGAGCACAGTTTGTCAGACTCCTTTTCGCCTGGGCTTTGGCATCTCTTACCTTCGTGTCTGTCTTCTATGGATCTTTTTCCTGTGTGTGCTTGATAAATGTGCAGAAGTTTCAAGTTTGCCTCTAGCACAGTGTCAACAATGAACCAGCCTCTTTCTCTAAAAGCAGAAGTGCTTAAATTCCCCACCTAATGATCTAAATAAGAACAGCGGAGTTCCCTGGTGGCCCAGCAGGTTAAGGACCCAGCGTTATCACTGCTGTGGCACAGGTTCAATCCCTAGACTTGGACTAGGCATGGCCAAAAAAAAAAAACACAAATAAACTTTCGGCTACAAATCTTTTTTTTTTAATCTGTATTAAATGACTGTATTTTAATGACTGTATTTTATCCCTAAACACTTCAGTGTATATTTCCTATAAATAAGGCATTCTCTTACATAACCATTTTTCAGTTAACAGGAGTGGGAAATTTACGTCGATAAAATCTTATTCAAATTTCTATCTCATTCACGTTTCACCAATTGTCCCCAAAATATCCTGTTATTAGGCTACAAATCTTTTCTTTCTTGCAGGAACACTTTGAGATGTCTCATGACTTTATTTTATTTTTTTGGAACCCTGAGCACAACCCTTGGATGTCAGTGATTTGGAAAGCAAAGGGAAAAATTTCCCGAGACCCACTTCTAATTACCTTTGCCATTACTGAACTTTGACCCTGTTCCTTGGTCTGCTCTTGAGTGAACTGGGTATCAGTGGTTACTCACAGCAGCACCGGACGTGGACCTGTGTGCTGGCAGACGTCTTCATCCAAAACTAGAGCAGCCGTGACGGAAAATTGAAATGAGAGAATTTATGTAGACAGATATTACATGTCATACTGAGTCATTGGATGGTGACTATTTTTTTTGTATGTTGTTAATGCTAATAATTTCTTTCTATGTAGTGTTTTACTTTGTTGAAACCAACTCATGTTTTTAAATACAAATACGCTTGAATTTTACTTATTTTTCTTTGCATGGGAGTGGGCCGCATTCAACCAGTCTGTTTTAAGTCTGTTGGAAGGCTGGGTGAGGTCTTGGTTAAAAAAAAAAGAGAGAGAAAGAAAGAAAAAAAAAAAAGAAAATGTATTAGAATTGATATTTATTAATTTTCTATTAGTTTATATTAAGATATATAATTAAGACTTAACAAATGGCTATGACTATAGTTATATAAAAATAAGTGTGCTGTGACTGGCAGTTGAATTTCATTTTTAGTTGCCTTTTTTTTTCTTTTATAGCTTTTCACCTCTGGTTCCTACATCTGGATTGTAGCCATAAGTGGACTTGTAAGTGTGATTTCCGCCATCCCCTCATTCCCCCTCTTTGCTGAAGAAACTTTAGGGAAAATGTCCTATTTAGACTGTGGGTCATACTCAGTTGTTTTCAGATGTCAGATCCCATCTCAGTGCTACTTCCGTAGTGATGAAAAAGTCAGTTCCATGGAGAGTTGAAATGAAAGAGGCCCGTTTGTCTCAGTTTTCAAGGTCATTTTGATGAACGTTTTAGCTGAGTTTCTTGTCAATATTATTTTAAAATTATATGAGTAGTCGAACTCATAGTAGGACAGAAATGACAGAAAAAAAAAAATGAAGAAGTTGGATTTCCTGAAAACAGTGAGAGAGAGTCTGCTTGTTTTAGAAAGGGACATTGTGGTGCAAGTGGAAAAACAAGGTTAAGTGGAAAGTCAGGTGGATTGGAACTGACGGAAGACTCATCAGGGTGCGTGGCTGGAGAAGGGAAGGGGGTGAGTGGAAGGGTGTGGGCACGTCCCGTCTGTGTGCCAGACCGCCTCCCTCTCCTCCGGCCCACACAGCTCTATTTTATTTTATTCTATCTTAATAAGCATGTGTCCTAAACTCTGTAAGGTATTGAAAAAATCTAGAACATGAAATTAAGCTTTAGTTTTCATCCATGGCTTAAATTTGAACTCCCAAATTGATATAAGAAATTTATAACTAGGATATGTGTAGTATAGTTTTAACTTCTTTCTTAGAAAAGACTAAGAAACTAACAGACTGGATGCATGGTAATATGTGTAAATACCATCAGAGGGAAAGGCTTTGGAAATAACTCTGTCTTCCACTGCAGATATTTTGAGTAAGTTATCACCACTTATTCTTGTCTCCTGGATGAATGGTATTTGGGGCCTCTGGGCCATTCCTTTAAGCCTGCTCACTCCTCTCCTTTTATGCTCTCTGTATTACTCCTTTTCTGTTGATTCTTAATCCTTCTCTCCTCACGGCTTCCAGCCCAAATCCTGGGGACTGAAGTCACTTTGTTTCCTGCTGCCTAAACCTGTTTCTCAGAGGCCCAGCTTTGCTTCAGGACCACAGAGCCGAACGCTATTGTGAGATCTTCAAACCATCTAAGCCACCTGGCACTCCTGAGACTTCAGTGACTTAAGGACAGCCTGGGGTCATACCCATCCTATGGGGGCACTGCCCAAGCTCTGCCCAGTCCAATCTCATCCCTGCTTGAACTGCCAGCTTGACTGACGGCTGCTTAGCCAGCCTGCACAGTAACCAGCCAGCTTTCACAATGAGAGCATCATGAGAATTTACTATTTCGTTCATGATATGTTCTGTTTCTCTTGGCAGTGATAATCCTGAGTCCTTTTTTGGATTTTTTTTCCTAGAGCATTCAAAAACTTGAAAAATATCATATTATATTCCATTGGTGGATTTGCTTTCATTATCCGAGCCCTTCTTTAATAACTTAGGTGACTCATTTGTTTTAAGACATCCCATTTCTTTCTTTATCCTGTTTTCAGACTCTTGGTTTTAAAATGAGTTCTTGCTATCTATCCCCTTAGAAAGTTTCATTTTTTGACACTTAGTGGTCTAGAATTGGAGGTTGCATTTTTCATCTCTTTCTAGTCTTTTGAAAATCTGAAGTATGCATGTTGTGGTCAGTCTTTTCTAGTACACATGCTGAACAGGTGGTAAGGTGCTTGATTTAATTTTTTATTGGGATCAGAAGCTTAACATATTTTTAACATTAAAATTCCTAGTTTCCGAAGAGTGAATAGAATTGCTCAGTATTTGGTATATAGTTCCCAGATGAATTTAGCATTTGAATAATCCCATTATTAATAAACACCTCTGAGCCAGTTGAATTTTCACTTTATAGTAATTAATTCAACCGGTATTATTGACCTCCTACCATTACACAAATCTGATACATCTTGATATCAGCCTTTATTATTATTCCACCATAGTTATTCCACCTGTGTTTACTTAAAGTGATTAATATCAGTAGATGTTAGTGCTTGTTTTGAATTTAATGAATATTTTATTTCTGACTTTTTCTAGAAAATCACCCTGTTATTATGAGATATTTAATATAATGTGGTCTAGTAGATAAGGATCATTATGAAGGAGGGTATTAAAATTACTTGTGGATGTTCGGTTTACGTACCACCGATGATGGGATCCAGGTCTGAGATTCACGCAGCCACAGCTTGTCCCAGATGCCTCTTGCTCAACAGGACTTCTCCTCTCCTCTCCCCACATTTATCAAGTAACTTCCCCTTTTTTATGCTAAATAAAATACTAAAAAGAAAATAAAATTTTAACTACTACCAAAAAGAAACGGACAGATGGTATTCAGTGTTTTGGAGGAAAGTTAGAAAAGCTTTTGATGAAATGTCACCTTTTAGCGCTGAAGCGGAGAGGTCTCTTACCATACTGTATGTGGTGAAGAAATAATTTTATTTCAATCTGTGTTTTTAAGCGAAAGAGCTTTTTTCATAAAAAGACATTTGTATAAAACATAAGTCATGTGTTATCTGCTGTCATAGAAACCAAAACCTTTACTCATGCTTTTCTGGAAAGCCGCCAGTTTGGGGTTTAGTTTATTATATTTAGTTATTGGTGGATTTATTTTGCTCAGGCTGGTTTTCCTCTCTCCTTGTGACACCTATTCTTTCATGATTAGAAATGTTTCTGCGTACATAACTTTAAAATAGCCCACTGATTAAAGAAGGTAGAGGAGGGTAAATTACATCAGTTTGGTATTTTGCAGATGGGAGCCCACTTTTTGTCTTGAGTGATACCACAGAAAAGAATGAGGACTGAATAGTCCTCCTGGGCCGAGGGGGTTGGGGAAGTGTGTTTGGCTTACCAGGAATGATAATGAGTTAACTTGCCTAGAACAGCCGTGCTTCTACAGCTCCATTCTGCAATCCAGCAGGGATTCCAGCTGCTGCCCAGAAAGGATAAGGGGCATTCGGTTTTGCATAAAGATTACTTTGAGGTTATTCACACCTATCGTTGATGCATGGTTTTGGGGTCTTTATGTTTTGTTTTGTTTTTAGGGTCACACCTGCAGCATATGGAAGTTTCCAGTCTAGGGGTGGAATCGGAGCTGCAGCTGCTGGCCTATGCCACAGCCACAGCAACACCAGATCCAAGCCACATCTGCAGCCTACACCACAGCTCATGGCAACACCTTAACCCACTAAGCAGAGCCAGGGATCATGGATACTAATTGGGTTTGTTTCTGCTGAGCCGCAAAGGGAACTCCCTTGATGCATGTTTTAATGCTGTATTGTTCTTCCTCTGGGAGTTCTTTTTTTTTTTGCGGCTGTACCCACAGCATGTGGAAGTTCCCAGG
Organism: Sus scrofa; assembly: GCF_054392235.1. Classification (NCBI taxonomy): domain Eukaryota; kingdom Metazoa; phylum Chordata; class Mammalia; order Artiodactyla; family Suidae; genus Sus; species Sus scrofa. The sequence continues at coordinate 75,481,789 of NC_139393.1, forward strand.
CCAAGGATCAAACCTGCACCATAGCAGCAACCTGAGCCACAGCAGTGTCAATGCCAGGTCCTTAACTGCCAGGCCACCAGGGAACTCCTTGGCAAGTCTAGTTTTTAATACTAACATTTAATATCTAAAATATGACTGACTTCATGAAGGGTTGCCAAATTACAATTGGAAAGCTTAGCTATAGTAGCCAAGTGAAATGTTTCAGTTTAAGCAAGTCCTTCAGAAATGTCAGGGTACACTTTGCTCCATCATATTCCCACCCCATGTCTACCTATTCGTCATGCCTTTGGTGAGAGACAGTTCCACTAATCCCGTTACACATTAATACTTTTTTCCTTAAAGAAAGCGTTGGTTACTTATTGAACTTTAAGATCTTTTTGCGGTTCTGCAGAGAGCCCTCGGTCCATCCACGTTCCTGCACTTCTTCATTTTCTGCCATTTTATGAATCATAGTAGTGAGTCATTACCACCGGGATGTACCCTAATCTCAAAAGCTGAAGTCTCGGCCCTGAGCTGATTCTGGCATGATTAAAATAGAAAGAGCCTGCTTTTGCCAATTTTCTCTTTTTCCAATTCGCATATTTATCATCAGTCGGTCGTCTTTCAGGCTGTTTGGGAGCAGATGAACACACAGGCCTGTGTTTCTCAGACTCCAGGCTTCTCCCCTTCAGCCGCCTTTAGGATCTGCCATTTCCTGCACTGGGTACCTGTTCTGTACAGTATGTCAGACTTTGATTATCTGGCAGTCACACAGTCTGAGTGTGAAAGAAAGTCTGTCCCAATAACAAGATTAGAGACATAGATTCACACCAGATAATTTGGATGTGGTCTGAGGTGGTACTTGGTCCCAGTAGGGAGTGGGGATCTTTTCAAGCTTTTCAAACAAATAATTTCATGATGGCGCAAGATTATAGAAGTCTTGTTAGGGTTGGTAAGTCACAGATGAGAGGAAGGGGGACAGTTGAGCAACCTCAGAGAAATCGGGCTGGCCCCTTTGTGGGCTGTGATTTGTGTTTCTCTCTTCCCTCCACAGAGTTCTAAAGAAAAAAAAAAGAAAAAAAAAAAAACATTGCCTTATGGTAGCTGTAGAAGAAAAAGCGTCAAGCAGGACCTTATGTCGCTGGGCTTTCCAAATCGTGGCACATCATTAAGAGGGAACCTATGGAACGAGCAGCATCCTCCCCTGTGTCCCGAGGGAGTGAGGCTGGGCGTTGGGCCCGCTGTGCTTCCCCCCATGGTGCCTGTCTTCCTCCGCTTTCCACCCTTGCTTTTCTTCTTTTCCTCATTCTTTCTTCCCGTAGATTTCCCCTCCGATTGACCAACGCAGGGTACAGTGTAGCAGGTCAGGTAGCTCATCTGATGCCCAAGGTTTTTCACTTGAACTCCAGAGACTGGGATGATTCTCCAGCAGTTGATTGAAAATGAGGACAGAAGCTACCGAGGGACGTCAAGGCTGGTTCGAGCTGTGAGCTGGGTTGGGCTTGAAAGGACCTAGTGTAGAGGATGACCCGGATCCTTAGGAAGCAGCCGTGTTTAGAGGGTGCTTTCACCTTACAGTTAACGCAGTGTTTACAGTCCCAGCGCTGAGCTGAGTGCTTATCAGTTCCTTGTACAACACACACACACACACACACACACACACACACACATCCTCTCCTCTCTCTTCCACAGATTCATTCATACCTTCTCCCCCCTTCCCCCCCCATTCCACTCCCTTCCTCTCTGTGCCCTCTTTCCCTATCCTGACCTTAGGTAGCCTGGACCTCCTGAAATACACCTTCTGTCCTCTGCCTTGTTGTGGCAGTTGCCACTCAGCCCAGGGTGACAGAGAATGTCTTACTGGACAAGTGTTACACAGGGAGCAGCTAGTAGACTTTCATCCCGGATAAAACTGGCACCAAAGTGCCTCCTAAAATAGAGCTGTAACATTTTCATTACTGTAACTTATCCTCTGTTTACAGGCAAAAACCAAGCCTCCTTTCAGAGCCTTTCAGAATTAGGTCTCCTCACACGCCTCTCTGGCCTGTGCACCGGTACCCCAGGCACGCGGGGCCTTCTTAGGGTTCTGTGCCATCGCTTATTGTTTTTTAACACACATGGCCCTTACGCCGTACCAGGCACTTGTGGTAGATTCTGTTGTTTCTTCAGCCGTTTTGTTTGTTGAGAATATGTGCTGCCCCTCCCTAGGGACCCCTCCCTGCAGGCCCCTCCCTACAGGGCTCTTGGCGCCCTGGGCACGTCAGGCCCTACTCGGTGACTTCCAAGAGCCACTAGACTCTGAGTGCAGTGCTGGATGCCTCACGGCTCCACCATTGCGCTGTTCCTTCGGTCATGAGAAAAGCGTGTGCCGCTGGAGACGGCACCTTCAGCTCAGACCCCAGAACAAGGAAGACCCACAGAGCAGGGCTAAGGCCAGCACGTAAGATGAGGGAGAAATAAACCTTTGTTTTAGCCACTGAAATTTGGGGTCGTTTGTTACCACAGTATAACCTAGAGAAAGCGGTCTAACGCGGCTCTTTTCTGAGCGCTTTACAAATAGTACATCGTTAGTCCTCCTAAAAACCTGATGATGTAGGAACTGTTGTCCCCCTTTTATAGATGATGAAGCTGAAGCACAGAGAGCTTAAGTTTTTTGCCAAGAATGCAAGCCGATAAGTAGTGAGGACAAGATTCAGATGAAGGAGCTCGGGCTTTAGGTCTGTACTCTTACTAGGTAGCTTTGCATAACCATGTGCAGTTTCTTCCAACTACATCCATTCCTTTACTGTTAGGTCCCTTCTTTGAAAAATGTTATTAAGATCTGACCCTGAAACCTTTTCTGAGTCTGCCCCTTCAGTTTAGAAATTATCCATTATTTTTTATAATCCTTGGTGCCTAGCAGAATGTCTCACATTTAATCTATATTCTTTAAATAATTAAGTTTTAAAATTCTCTATTATCAAAGTAATACTTTGTATGCTATAAAACACCGTAAGTTTGTGTAACTGTCAGGATGCTGTCAGCGTGTACTTGGCATGCTCTCTGTGGTGGTGGAGATCTTGGGCTTCCCATTTAAATGATGAGGAGGCAGAAGTTCAGGCTGCACAGCTGGTGGGTAATAGAGCTCGGTGTTCAGAGGTCCAGTGGGTCCGGTGCATCCCACTGCACACTTCAAGGCTCTCATCACATCTGTTTCAACCATCAGATACCCAAGTACAAACCTATTCCCAGCTCTTCCCTTGACTGCACTGCTAAGACGAGACCCTGTGCATCATCAATGCAAACACGATTCAGGAGGGAGATCTTGGCCATGAAGTTTTAAAAGTACCCAGAGGTCCTGAAGGGCACATATCCACAGCAGCTTCTTGCAGCCCGTGTTAGGAATTGTGTGGGCTGACCAGCCTCCAAGAAAGCTTTATGATGTTGGCAGCCTCTACTTTCTTCCTAATGTGAAGAATCTAGTCTGTAGCTGTAGCAGACTTTCTCTTCTGAGATCATCAGAGATGTTTAACTGGCCCTCCAGTTATTGAATGGATTAACAATGGAGCTCATTTTTTTGTGTTCGGCATTGTCATGTACAAGAAAATGAAGTAAAGTATGACTTTGAGAAAGTTTAAAGGACAGTGTAAAATATATTAAGCTGGGTCAGTGCTGTTGCGGTCAAAGGGAACAAGGGGAGATAAGGAAGGGGTGACCAAGAAAGCACTCTGCTGCGTCATTTTATAGGATTACTGGTAGATTACATGTCCGTTACCACACACAGCAGCTTCCCACAGGGTCTTCGCATTGTTTTTCTATCAGGAGATGGAAAGCCTTGAATCTGTTTTGGTTATCTCTTTAAAATGATTTTTTAAAATAGATATGTCCAGTGTTCCTTCCTCTTTGGAGCTAATTTTGTTGATATTGTATCTTGATGATAACCTCTAGGAAAGGACTATGGTACAATCTATGAGTGAGATTTTGAATATACTCATCATACACAACAGTGTAGCTTATTATCAAAAACTCTTCTTATGTTAGTTTATGGTAGCTGGGGATATTTTCAAGGTACCAGAACTTTTTTATTGCTAAAGATTGGTTTTAGTGTGCTAGTATCCCACCTCTTTTATATACTTTAAAGGAAGATTTATATATCCAGAAATGTCATAATCTTTCTAGGTCTTCACATTCACTTTTTTTATGAATTTTTTTGTTTGAGTGTTACATACAACAAAATTTACTAATTTTAAGTGTATAGTTTGGTGAATGTCAGTTGTGTAACTACCACCACCATCAAGATAGAAACCAGTCCCTTACCCCACACATTTTTTTATTCTTTTTCTTCTCTGTCCTCTCCCCACACCTGCCCACAATTAGCACTAACAGTTCACAAAAACCGGTTGTTTTTGAACCACCTTAGCAGCTGCTCCTTCAGCCCCAGTCGAGCCTTCAAATAAATGCATGTAGGATGACATCTTGACTACAGCCTCCTAAGGGACCATGAGCCACAGCTACCTAACTAAGGTGCCCCTAGATTTCTGACCCACATAAGCTGTATGTGTAATAAATGCTTATTGTTTTAAGCCACTGAGTTTTGGGTAATGTGTTGTTCAGTAATAGATGACTAGTACAACTATTTTAACAATATTAGGTCTTCCAATTCATGAACATAGTATGTATCTATATTGATTTAGCAATTCTTTAATTCCTCTTTTTAATTTTTAATTTTTCAGTGTACAAGCCCTACATAGCTTTCATTAAATGTATTCCCAAGCATTTGTGGGGTTTTCATGCTATTTTAAATGAAGTTATTTTTATAATTTTTGTTCCAAGTGCTTGTTGCTTTTCATAGAAATGCAGTTGACTTTTGTATATTGCTGTTGTTTCCTGCAGTTTTGCTAAATTTGTTATTTCTGGTAGTTTATCTGTGGATTCCTTATGGTTTTCTGCATATATAATCAAGTCATCAGGAAATATGTTTGGTTTATAATGTTTTACTTCTTCTTTTTAATCTGTGCCTTTTATTTTTCTTGCCTTATTACACAAGCTAAGACCTCTAGAAATAATGTTAAATAAAAGTAGGGAATAGACAACCTTACTTGTTCATGGTCTTCGGAAGCATTGAGTTTTTCCCTGTTGACTGTATATCTGTAAATGCATAAATTGTCTTTGATCTTTACATTTGTTTTTAATTTATTATTTTTAATCCAGTGTAAGAAACAGATTTCAAAATTTCAGCATAAACCTGTTTTCCACGTAGTTTTAGTTTGTCGAATCAGTTTATGACAGTGAGTATAATTTTAAAGGGGCAGGGATGGTCTTTTTGTTGAAAGGGATATTAAAGGGTATTTACATTTTCTTACTTGATTAAGGCTTTTTTCCATGTGCTAGAGACTCCTTGGTAACAGAACCTTCATCTTATTTGGGGCAACTAAAAAAAAAAACAAAAAAAATCACATGTTCCAGTTTCCTTTACATCTAGGTATAGCTGTCAAACTAAATTCTGGCGTCCAGGCCAATGAGCTGAGCTGTAAGCATCCATATTGGTAGGACTTCTGGGAAGGCTTCTTAAAGTAGCCTTTTGTCCTTTTGCCCTTCCTCATTCTTCTCCCCACTGCCTAGAATGCCGTTAAGATGGTTGAAACTTTTCTAACCTAAGGGAGAAATAAATTTCTGTTGTATTTAATTCATGTTATTTGCAGTTTTCTGCTTTATGCAGTTAACGTAATCCTCCTGGTGCATGATTTTCTAAAAGAAGAAGCTTAGAGCAGTTTTCTAAGACAATTTTGTTAGAAACAATCTGTTGTTACTCTAAGTAACTCCTGTTCCTATTCTGATTCAGCTTCCCAGGAATCAGAGATGGGTACCCAGTATTTTAAATAGATACTTCAAAATGATATTAAAAGAGAGAAGAGAGCTATAGGAAATTCATCCGAATTACTGTTGTACTTGACAAAGAACATGATAGCAAGACTCTTTGATAAGTGCTAGACCCATGTAATTCTGTCTGTCGTGAGAACAATTATTTCATAATTAATCACAAATGGCAGGAATAACTTTGGGCATCTCTAATTTATATAAATATTATTTGCGTAATAAGTACTTTCCAAAATGTCTTCTTTCTTTAGCATTTCAGTGAAGAAAGAGGAATGGGAAAATGTCAGGTCCATTAGGGGAAGGATTTTCTTTGTCCTGCTTCCTGCTGCATCCCCGTGTCTAGGACACAGCCTGGCACCTGAAGGAGATGAGTAAATGTGCATTGAATGAGTAAATGAGGCCTCCTTTGGCCTGATTGCCTCAGGACTTGAGGGAATCTGTGAAGTCCAAAGTCTGACTTCGTGCGACCTCCGTGTGAAGCGGTCCAGGTTCAAAGGGACATTTGTTGCCTTGGCTCATCTTTGTCTTTCGACAGCAGTGTTTTCCCCCAGGAAAGCAGCCCCTGTGCCTGTCCCAGTGCCCCTTGAGGTGACAGATTCCTTGCAGGTTGGAGCCACAGTTCACGAGGGCCCTGGCAGTGCAGTTTGCCCCCTGGGTTTTGTTGAGGCATGGTTGGCTGGAGAACAAGATAAGCAGAAACCTGAGTGTCGGGGCCAGGTCATAGTTTCTCACCTTTGCTGCCTGTGGTTTCACGCTAACACTAAACAAGACCAGAGGACAGTTGAGGTTTACTCTCTAATCAAGACGGTTTCACATGTTTCCACCCAGCAAATTAAATTCTTTATTTTTCTGAAGAGCATTATTTCATGATTCCTTTTTTAAAAGGGCTAATAATCTGCAAAATTAGATTTTCGTCATTAGATTACAAAATCAGATCTGTGTAATTGATTCCATGTTTGGGGTTTTTTTGTTTCGTTTTGTTTTCATGTTTATTAGTGGCCCCAAAGAAATCAGCTTCCTGTTGTTTTACATTCTCAGTTAGATATATGGGGTCATAACTGCTACTGTTGGCTCATGGGAGCTCCTGGCTCTATCCTAGAGCTTCGGCCTGGCCCTTTGGCCTGAACTTTCAGCTGCAAGTGGTCCAGAATGCTCTCTGGTTCCCTGACCTCGGGGGCCCTTTTCCTGGCCAGGATTCCTGCCTCCTGCTGCCTGAATAACCCTGCTTCCAACTGAAGCTGGCTTCGCAGACACAGCCCTCCTCTTCCTTCCCATTGTGTCTGAGCCCCCTGGGCCTGACTCCCGGCTGCCCGAGACCACTGCTGCTGCTTCATCCCTTGTTGTTGGGTCTCTCAGCCTGACCTTGGGCTTCAGCTCTGGGGGTCTGCCAGGTCCCCCCAGTTAGAATTTCCTCTGGCCTCTTGACATGCAAATCTGAGCAGATGGTCTATTTTTAAAGGTGTTTTTTTTTGTTTTTTTTTTTTTTTTTTTTTTTCTTTTTGACAAACTCTGTGGGTTTCAAAAAAACTCACATTTAGAAGTCCCTGTATAAGAAGGGTTTATGAGATAATGAAAATTAAGTTGAAAGTAATGCTCCATGTAAGGTAGGCGAATAAGTAAGTGATACCCGTATTCTCAAGGCTTTTGGTAGTCATGAGGTCTGACTTGGGCGAAGTTTAATGTCCTTATCGTCCATCTTCTCACGGAATAGGGTGGTGTGATTATCACATACTTACAGCAGTCTACGCTCTTAAAGCTCCTTATATTTTAATCCTTTGTGAATACCTGTGTTGATACAAACATTAATTAATAATCTAAGAAAGAAATGGAGGGAGTTCCCCCTGTGGTGCAGTGGGTTAATGACCTGGCTTGGCTCTGTGGAGGCACTGGTTCAATCCCTGGCCTGGTGCAGTGAGTTAAGGATCTGGCATTGCTACAGTCATGGTGTGTGTCACGGCTCCAGCTCGGCCCAGCAACTTCCATGTGCCATGAGAGCAGCCAAAAAAGAGAAAGAAAGGAAAAAATGGAGGAGATCCCCTGTGGCTCAGTGGGATAAGGACCTAGTGTTGTCACTGCTGTGGCTCGGGTTTGATCCTTGGCCTGGGAACTTCTGCATGCTATGAATGTGGCCAAAAAAAAAAAAAAGGATGAACAAAACGTACACCCAGGGGATTTTTTTTTTAAAGAAGAAGGCGAAACGAAATGGAAATTGTATCCAAGCCAACCTGAGGCTTATAGCCCAGGAGACTCTTCCAGGGAGCTCCGAGAGCTGTTCCACAGAGGCGATGGGGACTGGTCCACATGTGATTCTGACAAAGGGTACTTGGTAGAAGGTTTCTGCTGCTCGCAGGGAACGGAGACCTTAGTTGCTGGTTTGAGTGCTTTTCTAAGTGTGGGGACATGCGAAAACACTGAGTTCATCCCATTCTCTCCTGGAATATCTCGCTCTCTGAGGGCCAGTTCCGTCAGTTTTCCCAGAGCACCAAGTGCCTCGTCCTGACCTTCGCCCTGCATTCCTTTCCGAGTGTGCTGGAGGTCACGGGCTCCAGCGGCTGATGGCTCGATTCTTGGAGAACTGGGTAGTGGGCAGCTTCCTTTATTTTACAGCGCCTTCCCTTTCAGTCTTAAGTTTGACCAAGGTTGGGGAGACGTTTCGTGACCAGTTTTTCCCACGGGGCTAGGTATGCTTGTTCCCAGGTCAGGCGAGGATTTTGCTGGCAGGCCACCCGGTGCTGTCCCTCAGCCCCACACGCCTCTGGACCACCTGTCTCTCTGGTGCAGGGAGGGGTTCCGTCTTGTTCCCTCTTCCCAAATGTAGACTCACCCAGTGACAGTCGCTGACCTTATAGGACTGCGTTGGTCAATTGTTTCAAGTCACCTAGTCATCATTAGTTTTATCAAAGGCTTACGCATTTGGTAATGCAAAAAACAGTGATCTTTTTTAAAGTGGGCAGAGTCAAGTCATGTAGCCAGTGGAATTACTACGGTCATAAGGAAGCATTTCAGCTAAGAATTTCCGTTGGGGGTGGCCCAGGATCTCCCCAGGTCATCTGCTCTGCTCGCACGTCTGTCTTTACGGGAAATGGTGTATTGGCTTCACCAGAGGTGTCTGCATGCACAAGGCGAGGGCCAGGTCCTTGTGGCTCCTACAGGACTGAGTAAGGAAGTGTTATCTTCTAGGGAGTTACACAGATGGCGCCAGAGGAGGAAGATGGATCTTTATGGTGGAGCAGGTATTTCTGCCATTGGGGAGTCTGGCTAACACATCACACAGATGCACAACACGCACTGGAGGGGAGGGAGAGGCCAAAGGGCGGAGGAAATTTTGCATTTAAATTTTTCTTGTCTTGCCTTAAAATACGAATTTTTGTCTCATCACCTGAAACATTTTACAGAAGCACTTTGTTTATTTGATACCCTGAGGTCCTGCTGATGTTCCAGAGGCCTAGACAGGTAGACCCTGCCTTTTCATCCTACAGAAAGTATGAACCAAAAAAGTGTGTCTACTGACACCTTTCCAGTTTCCTTTAAAAGACCCTAAGATGCCTTACTTATTTTTGTGGAGCATTCATTCATTCATTCATTCAAACACCGTATTGTCCCGGCAGCTACTTCTAAGGTACTTAATGTGTACCAGGCACAGTTCTAGACACAGAGGCCAAACAGTGATCCAGACCCACCAAAATTCTTCCCCTTCCAGAGCATTCATTCTAATAAGTAACCCTTAGAAGAGGACTTTGAGCCAGTGAGCACAAAAGCCCTGTTTTATCCCTGCCAGAATTTGCAGTCGTATGTTTATTCCTGGGTGGGATGTCCTGATTCTTCATAGGATGTTCCTGCTAACACTGGGTGCGTAATGTCATGACTGTATGTATGATGGGAGGATAGATGAGGCGAGAGAAAGAGACTCTTTGGCCTTCGTCAGTTCCTTGAAGGAATCTGTGACCTACTTCCCACCCCCATTAAGAACCCCACACACACTAAACTGTGGGCTCCTTAAGTACGACAAGTTATTCCTTTTCGTTATTTTTTCCTTCTTTGTTTAAAAGACACACGGTGTCAGTGCGTCCCTAAGGCGTGTAGGTATGATGTATAAGACGGGAAAGGAGTGCCGTGGATGGGGTGATGTTAAATGGGAGTACACTCTTGCAAGCTTCTGGTGTGATGAGGTAATTCCGTGTTTAAGCACCTTGTGATAGAGATGTGTATTGCCATTCCTAGAGCCAGCACAAGAAAAAAATACAAGACGTTGCTTTGAAAAGTTCCATTAAGTGATTTCAAAATGAAAAACCAAAAAATATTTGCTTAACACAAAAGAAAATAGGAAAGGAAAAAGAATAAAAAACAGATGAGATATGGAGTTCCTGTTGTGGCGCAGTGGAAACGCATCCGACTAGGAACCATAAGGTTGCAGGTTTGATCCCTGCCCTTGCTCAGTGGGTTAAGGATCGGGTGTTGCCGTGAGCTGTGGTGTAGGTCGCAGGCGCAGCTCGGATCCGGCGTTGTTGTGTCTGTGGTGTAGGCCGGCAGCTACAGCTCCGATTAGACCCCTTGCCTGGGAACCTCCATATGCTGCGGGTGTACCCCTAAAAAGGACAAAAGACCAAAAAAAAAAAAAAAGGATGCGATAGAACCAAATAGCAAAATTCAACTATATCAAGAGAAGTACATTAGGTGTGAATAGCTAAACACTCTAATCAAAAGACAGAGATTGTCAGACTGGATTCAAAAGTAAGACACCGCTATAAGGTATTTAGAAAACATACCTTAAACACAGACACACAAAAAAGGTTGAAAGTAAGAAGCTGAAGAAAGATTAATCATGCAGTTAGCTGAAATGGCCATACCAGTATCAGACAAAATAGACTTCTATGTATCACTTAAAACAAAGAGGGATACTTTATTATGCTAAAAAGGTCAATTTTAAACGTATGTGTGCCTCATAACAGCTTCCCAGTACACACTTTCCAAAAACATGAAGTTAAAACAGACAGAACTAAAGGGAGAAATGGACACATTCACACAGTTGTGTACTTTGAGACTAAAAAGTAAAAATGTTTAATTTTTTACTTAATTCAAATCTCACCATCCTGATTTGATCAATTTTTTTTCATATGTTGTTATAACCACATTTTGCCGACTTCAGCTAAATCAGTATGATTTCACTGTTACACCGTTCCATTTTCCTTTCTACCCAGATCTTCACAAAAGGAATTCTTACTTCCTTGCCTCCAATTCCTTTTATTTGTGTATGTGTGTGTATATATATATTTTTCTATTTAGGGCCCTGCCGCAGCATATGGAAGTTCCCAGCCTAGGGGTCTAATCAGAGCTGCAACTGCAGGCCTACACCACAGCCACAGCAACTCGGGATCCAAGCCGCATCTGTGACCTACACCACAGCTCCCTGCAATGCCAGATTCTTAACCTGCTGAGCCAGGGAGCGAACCCACATCCTCATGAATACTAGTCGGATTCGTCACAGCTGAGCCATAGTGGGCATTATATATTTTTGCTGCATTTATTTCCTATCTCTTTCTTTGTTAAAAATACACATACATATTTATTACACATAGTGCTGCCCCCCTGCTGCAGAAGAAACCACTCTCTATGGTTTTCTGCTTTTACTACATAAGGACGTGTCTATAAACAGCAAATACTAGCATTTTGTGTATTGAAATTTTGCAAAAAGATGTATGCAATGTGTGACACCTTTATGGAAACATTAATACATGTGCACCCAGTTTATTTGACTGCTGTTTCAAGTTCTGTGGGATGCAGAAGCCACTCTGTAGCCATTCCTCTGCTGGGAGACTGTCCCGTTTCCTAGCCGTCGCACAGAGCTTTGCAGTTGAATACTTCCCGAAGCCTGCCTCCCGCAGCTCTGCTGCTGTTGTCAAATTGCCCGCCTGAGTGGCTGTACCACCTTCCCGTCCCTCAGGATTGTGTGTGTGAGTTCTCAGTTCCCCTCAGCCTCACCAAAACCTGAAACCACATTTTTTAGTGTCTGCCAATCACTGTTCTACTTCACGTTCTTCATTTTAGATCGCATCTCCCTAGAGACAAGGGAGGGTAATATCCTCTCCTGTGTCTTTTGGCCGTTTGGATTTCCTTTTCTGCAGTTGCCTTTTCATCTGCATTTTTGAATTGAATCGCTTGTCTTTTTCTTCTTACAAATTGGGCGTTTCTTTATGTTCTGATGCTGCCTTTGTTGGGACAAGAATCCTGAGTGCCTTCTTCCAGATGCTTTCGTCTCACTTCATTTATGGTAGTTTGGGGCACTCTGTAGCTTTTAAATTGGAAAGCAGACGAATGTACATTTTCTTTTATGGTTTGGGCTTCATGTTCCTTATTTTAGAATCCTTCCCATCCCAGTGCCAAAAAAATAATCCTTCTGTGTTTTCTGCAGAAAGATTTATAGTTTTGAAAATTATACTTGTTTCCTCAATACGTTGGGAGTGTATGTGTGGTGTCAGGAGGGCCCTTGTTTTGTCTTTGTCCTCCTGTGTCACCAGTGTATTCTTCCCTCCACCTCCCCACCGTTCCCATTTCTGCTGAGTACCAGGGGCCCTGTGCTCAGGAGTCTATTTCTGCGTTCTTACTTTTTACATCTGTTTGTAAAGACCATGCTGTTTTAATTACTTGAACTTTATAGTGTACTTTGAAATCTCATAGGCCTTATGTTTCCCTAAAAAATTATCGTGACTATTCTGGATCCTTTATTCTTTTTTTTTTTTTTTTTTTTTTTTTTGGTTTTTGTTTTTTGTTTTTTTTAGGGTCACACTCATGGCATCTGGAAGTTCCCAGGCTAGGGGTCCAATTGGAGCTATGGTTGCCATCCTACAGCACAGCCACAGCAACGCCAGATCCAAGCCACATCTGCGACCTTCACCTCAGCTCATAGCAATGCCAGATCCTTAACCCCACTGGCCAGGGATCAAACCCACGTCCTCATGGATACTAGTCAGGTTCGTAACCTGCTGGGCCACAATGGGAACTCCCCTTTATTCTTTATTTTTAAATTTATTTATTATGATATATAACACATGAAAATGTGCATCCACAATAAATGTTATGAAGCCAAACAGAGCCCCATGCAGTGGACACACCTAGAAAACCACCCGCAGGTCAGAGCACTGCCCACTCCTGGAGCCCTGGTGACCCTCCCTCCTGTGGTTGCCCTCCTAGCATTTATGGTTATCAATTCCATGCTTCACTTTATGGTTTTCCCACTGGATATCTAGTTTAGACCAATCTGTTTTGTTACAAAAGTGCAACTACAATATATGAAGTCTTGGAGTTTCCATCGTGGCTCAGCGGAAACGAATCTGACCAGCATTCATGAGGACGCAGGTTCAATCCCTGGCCTGGTTTGACCCTGGCCTCACTCAGTGGGTTAAGGATCCGGTGTTGCTGTGAGCTGTGGTGTAGGTCTCAGACGCAGCTTGGATCCCGCGTTGCCATGGCTGAGGTGAAGGCTGGCAGATACAGCTCCGATTCGTCCCCTAGCCTAGGAACCTCCATATGCCACGGGTGTGACCCTAAAAAGACAAATAAGTAAGTAAATAAATAAATGCAGTCTTTGGTGCCTGGCTTCTTTTTCTCAACATTATGTTTTAAAAATGTAAACCTTAATATTCCGTATGAATTTTAGGATTGGCATTTAAGTTCTAATGAAAAAGCCCTAAGACTTTATTTTGAATTATATTGAATTTTTCTATTAATTTGGTGAAAATTGGTATCTTAACTTTGCGTCTTCCCATTTGTCGATGTGATGTTGTGATATCTGTATTTATTACTAGAGTTTTTTTTTTAAATGTCCCCAATTACAATTTGTTAGTTTTCCATAAAGGCTTTATATATTTTTTATTAAATTTATTCCTAAGTATCTCATAGTTTTTGTTGCTGTTATCTGCTCATAGTTAATTGTATTTCCTTTCTAGCCAGTCAGTATTTGGTTTCTGGTTCCTTTTGTTGACTTAAAGAAAAATGTGCAAGATAAGAGTTGCGAGTTTTAAGTTTGATTCAGGGTCTTTCAGAAGACTCTAGCCCCGGAAACAGCTGGAGGAACTGCTCTGAAGACCTTGGTGAGAATTTTTTGGCCAGGCAATACAGGTAGTCAAGCATACCTCTCAGTAAAAGAGTCTGCTAATCACAAGGAACAGTTATCTGTAGTTAATTTTAGTGCTTTTCTATGTATGTGAAGGTGCAGGAATCTGGAGTCATGGAAATTCTTCCTGAGATAAGGATCTAAGCACCTAGGGGCCTGTTTATCTAGAGCACAGATGCCTCATCCTATGTGTTCATCCTGGATTCTCCTCAGGGGGCGATGGCGGGGACACTGGCTTAACCCCTGTGCAGTGAGCTGTGTGTGCTCTTTAGTTCTCTTTTGTTCACACTTGGAAGGATCTCTTTCCCCGTTTCGCCCTAAGAGATCTAGATGTAAAGTGCATTTTATTATCCTTCTTGGGACTCTTGCATTTTCAATCTGAGTGTTTCTTTCTTAATTCTGGAAACCTCTCAGTTCCTATCTCTTGAAATGTATTCCTCTTACTCCTTTATCTCCTCTGCTGTCGTCTTCTGGAAGGTCTGGGAAACCTAGGCAGAGGGCCTGCCTATGTGGAATCCACCTGTGCAGAGCCCCAGGCCTCCCCTCTCGGGAGCCTTTCTGGCGCAGGCCCTGCCCGGCCCTTACCTTCCCGCACTAGAGACGCAGAGGGCGGACGGGGCGGAATTGGGGTGGCTTCTTGCACAGACGCACGCAGTCCTCCACGTGGCTCCTGCCTTCGCCGTCTGTCCTTCTGTCCTGGGAACCTTCCGCCTGCATTTGGATTTCCCCCTTTGCGCAGATGCCAAGCGGCTTCTGCTGCTCAGTGTGTTTTCCATTTTGTTAGTGTGGTTGAGGATTACGGAGGCTTTCTGGTTTCAGTGAATGTGGAGCTGGTTTCTGTTTTCATTTTCTTTGTTGTTTTATACCATTGTTGAGAGAAGTGGCATGGAAATTACTTGAAACCAGGGGTTATTTTCCACTCCCTCTTTACTCCCCCAGTGTGTCTTTTGCTCCGACCACTGCACCAATACTGCTCTTTGCCAAATCCAGCGGTCACTTTCCTCTCTCTGCCTTACTTGAACTCTGGCTGCATTATACATAGGTGACTCTTCCCATCTCTTGGCTTCAGCAGTACTAAACTCTCCTAGTTTTCCTAATTTTCACTGGCAGCCCCTTCTCAGGTTTCTTTGCCGACTTCTCCTACTCTGTCCCCAAAATTGTTTTACGCCAGGCTCAATCCCAAGTCCTTTCTCTTCTGCCGTACATCTGCCACTCTCATTATTATCTCATCTAATCCCGTTGCTTTCAATCCACCCTATTACCACGGACTCCCACATCTTTCTCTTTGCTCCCTCCTCCCTTGAGTTCTCCAATCCACTGGATAGTGCCACTAAGAGTTCTAATCAGTACTCCCAGGTTCATTCCTGCATTGCATTTGCTGCCTTCTCTGCCTGAAATGTTCTCCCTCCAGCTCATCCAGTCCCGGGCACCTCATTATCCTTAAGACCTTTGCTCAAGTGCCACTTCCTCTGAAGCTTCCATGACCACCCAACATAAAGAAGGTCACTACTCCAAGTCCATGTATGTCCTCCATAGAACTTGTCTGGAATTGCGCCATGCGTTGGTCTGTTTACTCTCCAATATCCACATTGAACACAGTTGACTGCCTCTGTAAGCAGAGGGCTTTGTTTAGCTTGGCTTCTGCTGTATCCTAAGTGCCTGGAACAGCACCTGGTATAGAGCAGATACTGAATAAATTTTTGCCGGATTTAAATTTTATTTATTTATTTATTGTCATATGAAGGTTCCCAGGCTAGGGGTCCAATCGGAGCCACAGCCCCTGGTCTACATCACAGCCACAGCAATGCTAGATCCGAGCCATGTCTGCGACCTGCATCACAGCTCACAGCAACGCCGGATCCTTAACCCACTGAGCAAGGCCAGGGATCGAACCCACAACCTCATAGTTCCTAGTCGGATTTGCTAACCACTGAGCCATGATGGCAACTCCCTGATTTAAATTTTATTAGTAAAACATTAAAGTATACTTTCCGTATTTGACAAAGTTGGCACAAATAAACTCTGACCCTAAAAATCAAGATCACAGTATGAAAGATTTCTCTTTAACCAAGGAATAGCCACTCTCATATTTATCTGGAAAACAATGGAAACTCTTTAGACTTTCTCTGGCCATATAAATTGCCATAGAGATGAAAGATAGGCTTATTTGTAAACAGAATTGTTAATTGCTAACTACTGGCAAAGACTTCAAAATCTTGGGAAAAAAATCAATATTTGAAAAATCTATTAAAACTATGTATACATTTTTTATTATCTTTATTTTCTGATAAATTTATTATGTGGCTGGGTCACATCATCGGCTATTAGTTGTTTTCTGCCAGTATCTCTCATCGATGGCCATCTGCCAATAAGAGTAACCACAGAGGTAGTACAGTGTGAAAGTGCTTTGATGATCAGATATTTCATGGCTCTTTTTTCAAAAGAAAACATTGTTTTTTTAAATATTGTACCAGTACTCTGAGGGTCACGCAGCTAGGATTTTGCTCTCTCTTCCAACTTAATAAGAACAAATTTGTTTACTGAGTAAATTAAATTTTTTGTTGGTTTGTACTGCTTAGAATTCTGTAACCTGGTAGGGGTTTTGGTTATCACTTAGCATTATGAAAGTGAAGAAAAACACCATCTGAGGTATTTGGTGGTTATCGATTCCTGCGTCAAACATGGGCTTTAAATTCTGATGACATTTCAGCAATCCAGAAAAGTTGGCATCTCTCCTTGCAGGTTTCTGGCATCTGCTACAACAGCCAAGTGTTGCAAATGCACGAGGTGCTCTGCGTTCCAAGCTGGATGGCAAAGTTCTGTTCTTGGGCCCTCGAGCCCATCTTCTCATCTTCGGAACCCACCACCGAGGCCCGAATCGGCATGGGAGCCACGGTCGACATCCAGAGGCAGCAGAGGATGGAGCTGCTGGATCGGCAGCTGACGCTGGCGCAGTTTGCACACTCGAGGCGGCAGAGGCAGCAACAGGTAAAGGAGAACAGTCACCTTCAGACACACTCAGTGGCCCAAGTACCCTTTTCCTCTGCGACCGAATGTGCAGAAGAGACTGCATTTGACTCCCGTGCAGTGCGATGTGCGTGTTTGTTTCCAAACAGAAGTTTCTGACAGCGGCTGTTCTTAGGTGTTTTTTTTAAGGTTAAAAAAAAGTACATTGCAGCTGAGAGACTGGTCAAACTGGACATTCTTGTTCCACTTCTATTAAATAAGCATTACTTCTTAGAGAAACACCAACCTAGTTAAGACATGATATTTATCTGTTTTTATAATCTTGTAAAAAGCCACAGTGTCTTCCTGTTAAAATGCTTTTTATCATGTGCTCTGGAGTGAAGAGTAAGTATCGAACTTCTTGATTTTCCTTGGTTGAAATGAAGAGAATGTGAAAGTAAGAGCATTCTCAAGGGAACAGCCAAGGAATAGAGCAGAGAAATTCTGAGCATTTATCCGCCAAAACTGCCATGTCTGAACAGTCCCATGCCACACCTGTCTTTCCAGGGTTACTCCGTGTCAGGCCGGACTCCCACCCCTGATCCTTCGTTGACACGTCTCTGCCCCAGCACACTGGGCTCCTGTCTCTCGTCTCCAGCCCTCTCCCGTCTGGGGTGTGGGAGAGGGTACTGTCCTCTCCTGCCCTCTCCCGGTCCCCTGCCTGCGTAGCCTGTGAGGAGTAGTCTTCACTGAGTGTGGTCTGGGAAAGTGAAATCAGGTGTGACGTCCCTGGTGCCCCTTTGGGGGGGCCCAGGCTTTCTATCCGGGGTGGGAAGAAGGGCCCCTTCTCAGTGGGTCACGTATGCAGGTGAGAGAGAGAAGCGGAGACCGTCCCCTGCAGGTGTGCTTGAATTTGACGTGACTCTGGACTGTCGCCCTGACGCAGTTGAACACGGAGGGCAGAGAGCTGAGGGGCGTGCGGCGGAGGCAGGGTGCAGGCTTGGCACGCGGTCTGTCGAGGAATCACACCCAGGCTGAACGTGGGCTGTGGGCTAAGCCTGCACTTGGCAAGAGGCGGAAGCAGAGGGAGAATGAAAAGTATGAGAACTCAGAATAATCAGTGTCCAAAAAACCGAGTAATTGTGAGTCTAAGTATTTTCCAGGTAGAAGGGCCTCACCTGTGAGGGAGGGGGAGAAGGAACTCGTGGCTCTGAGGCCCGGCTTAGGCGATGCCAGCACCAGCGCCGTCGCGCTGACACCGAGGATCAGACAGGGGAGGCGCGCTGCCCGAGGCCTCTGGGAGACCGGATCGCCGCGGTCTGGTGCTGGGGAGCCAAGCGGGGAGGCTGGCGGCGCCAGGACGGTTCTTGTGCATGAAGTCTGTCGGGGAGCGCAGTCAGGACCGGCATCTGTGGGGGAAGGACAGAGGACGACTCAGAGCAGCATCGCCGAGAAGGCCTGAGCCGACCTCGCGGCGAGCGCTGGAGCCGGGAGTGCCCTTAAGGTGTCCCGGACCCCAGCAGGCCTCGTGCAGACTGACCGCTGTCCCCAGACGCACACGCCCCACAGAGGGGCTGTCCCTGAGGCACCGTTGGGCGCCAGCACCCCCGCCGCGGGGAGACGGGAGACGGAGCGCTAGGCCTGCGGGAGGTGGGGGACGGGGGCAGCAGGGCGCTGCTTGGATCTTCTTTCTTGGTTTATACGTTCTGGAAGCGGCACCACCAAGGTCGCAGGGGTAGCCTTTTCCCAGGAGACACCTTCCAGGGGAAGGTTAGCAGGACAGACGCGTCCCCTTCTGCTGCAGCTGGTCTCAAGGCCGCTCTTGTCCACTTGAGAGTTCCTCGCCTTGGCCGGAGGGCTTCCTTGATGAAGTGACACATCTTCTCATCCCCGGGGGTCTGGGTCCCAGGTCCCCGTGCCCTTCTCAGGCTGTGTCTGCTCTTTACTGTAAACACTGGGTAAGGGGGTACAAGAGATGCCCCAGCAGATCACCCAGGGCCACCCGGTCTTCTCCCCTCTTTTTGTGCCCATAGCCGTAACCTGTGTGTTGATCACGGTTAATCGCTCTTGCCAGGATAATGACTCCTCTCATTGCCTGCTGGTCTTTTGACACAAAATCCCACCAGGACCGGGCAACAGCAGAAATTTAAAATGTCGTGGTATTCTTGCTTTGTCCCCTGATGGACGCGTTCCCTTCCTGTGAGCCAAGGTATGTGAACTGTAGAATCCAGAGTTGCAGGACAGGAAGCCTAGATCCCCAGCCGGGTCACTGGGGGACAGGCTAATCTGGGTCCGTTCTCCTTCCACCCCTTGTCCCAAGATCTATGTGTTCTAGCTGCTGAGGACGCAGCACCCGCACCATGGGTGTCGATCCGGGTCCGCGCTGCCGGGGACGCAGCGCCCGCACCATGGGTGTCGATCCGGGTCCGCGCTGCCGGGGACGCAGTGCCCGCACTGTGCATGTTGATCTAGGTCTGCACTGCACGCCAGGTCCTCGCGGGGCCTTGTCTCCAGGTTGACATCTCACACCTCCACCTGGCTGGCCCATTGGACCGGCAAGCTGGTCACATGCCGTGTGAGGGTCAGGCTGTGCCATAGTCCTGTGACTGCCATGCCCCCTGGGCTGTAAGCAGACCTCATGGTCTGATGCGGTGTCACTTGGAACCCAGGTCAGTACGTCCTCACAGATGGTAGTGCCGAGTGACAGAAGAGGCAGGCAGCCCTGTATTCAGAACCCGTGTCAATTCTGGTTAAAATGAATTACTGCCTGTGTCAATCACCTCCGTCTCCCCTAACAGAATACACAGACTCAGCGCTTAGGCAACAGAAAACTTTTTCTCAGTGTCCGGCGGCCAGAAGTCCAGGACCACGGTACGGAGGTTCTGACAGCCTTGGTTTCCGGTGAGGACCTTACTTGGCTCACGGACACCCAGCTTCTGGCCGTGTCCTCACGTGGCCTTTTCTTGGCACATGCATGTTCCTGGTGTCTCTGCTTATAAGGACCCCGGTCCTGTTGGGTTAGGCCCCATCTTTATGACCTTTAACCTTCATTACCTCCTTAAAGGGCCTGTCTCCAAGTGCAGTTACACTGGGGCTTAGGGACTTGAACTTAGGAGTTCTGGGGGGACGTGGTTCAGTCCACATCAGTGCCCCCTGCAGAGCGAGAAGGGCCCAGTGTAGTAGAGCCAGCCCTGGGTGACGCTTGGTTCTCCTCTAGCGGTGGCAGCGTGGCAGGGCACAGCGCTGGTCTCATTCCTCTCAGAAGCCAGGTCCTCCTTAAGAGAGCAGGGTCCATGGCTGGCCACCGTCCCTGCCACCTTGGCTGCTCTGTTCACGTGCCAGCCCTGGGGTGGCCGGTGGCAGAGGCTGGCAGACGTCACTCTGCCGAGTCATTCTGTCTCGTCCTCTGGGCTGGCTGCTCCTGGTAAACGTGAACCAGCAGCACATAGATGTCGCACTCGTGCCGTTCCTCAGCTGCGTCCTCGTGCCTGCCCCCACCCCGGCCTCCTTGTCCCCTACTTTTGGTCCCCAACCAAGTCATTCACCACGTCCAGTGAATCCACAGACGTTGTGACCTCAGGCCGCCTCTCTCTCCACGCAGAGTGGATGACCTGATGCACTGCCCAGGCTCTACCCACTGGGAGCGGTTGTCCTTGTCACTGTCTTTTAAAGTGACCTCTG
The DNA here is from genome assembly GCF_054392235.1 of Sus scrofa. Taxonomy (NCBI): domain Eukaryota; kingdom Metazoa; phylum Chordata; class Mammalia; order Artiodactyla; family Suidae; genus Sus; species Sus scrofa. The sequence continues at coordinate 75,502,361 of NC_139393.1, forward strand.
AGTGGACGAAGCTGTATGCTTTCACTTATGTACCGAGCCAACCCATCCACGAACCGAATTTGGCTTTGCCTCCTCTGTCACCCGGTTGTAAGAGACCCACCCCCATGTGGCAGGAGGTGTGAACTGTGGAAGTGGTTTTTGTGCAACAGAGCGGTGACATGGTGTCTCAGCGTACCTGCTTGGGCAGCTCACCTGTGTCCCCAGCCCTGCTCGTGCTGGCCCTGGATACGCCACTTCCTTCTGACGTAGGTCGCACACTTCTCACCACTGCTCACTCTGTGCCTGTGCTCAGGCACTTCTGTCCCCAGGGTCCAGCAGCAGTTTTTCGAAAGTGTATGATCCTCTGCTGCGGGTGCCCCTGCCTGAGCACCCTAGGGATCCCCTGTGGCCGCCGCAAGCTCCACCCAGTGTCTCCCCAGCACACCTGCCAGGTGGCACAGCCCAAACATCCATGAATACAGCAGACCCAGGGCCCTGTGCTCCTGGAGGGAGCCTTCCAGCCAGGCAGCTGTGAAGTGATTTCCTTGGGTCTGTGGTTCTGCCCACTGCCCGTCAGGCTCCTCCACTGTCCAAGGCTGGTCTTACCTCCAGGTCAGAAGCCCAGCCCCTGGGCTCCGCTACGGGCTTTACGAGGGGTCTGCTGCGGAGTGGAGGGCACACAGGCCCTGCCGTCCTGAGCTCACGCGGTTCCCTCCTCCTTTATTCCCATCGCCAGGCTCAAGATCCAGCTATGTCCTTTGTGTCCCCTGAGGCTGGGGTGAGACATATGCCTGCCACAGGACCCACATGTGTCTGACTCCAGGGCCTCTGCCCGGTCCTTTGTTGGACTGCCTTCAATAAGGGGAACTCCTGCTGACTGTTTTTCTTTCCTTTTTTGCTTCGGCTGGCAGGAAACTCAGTGTCAGGTTTAATGTTCAGTCAAATTAACTGTTTAACCCAAAGTTAGAACTTTGGCTTCCATCGTCAATGTTTTTAAAGTATCTTTTTGATTGTTTTAGGGTCCTTGTATCTTTTACTGTAGGCACCCTCAGATTCTGTTATTGCATTTAAGATAAATCTGTCATTGGTTTACAACTGGGTTTTTAAATGCTTTCCATAGAACTCAGAATTGATTTGATCAAAAAACCATTCAGCACAGAGCTTCTGTGCCTGCCTCCTTGCTTCTCTCACAAGCATCCTATCCTAATAAATTTCTTGCCTATCAAAACAAACAAAAAACCGTTCAGTTCCTATACATTAGATTGACCTGTGTGCAGTTTTCTGGTTGTTTTAATTTTATGGCTGTACCCACGGCATATGGAAGTTGCCGGGCCGAGGACTGAATCTAAGCCACACCTGGGACCTACACCACAGCAACACAGGGTCCTTTAACTCACTGTGTGAGGCCAGGGCTCAAACCGCACCTTCACAGGCACCCAAGCTCCTGCAGTTGGATTCTTAACCCACTATACCTTAGTGGGTTCTCCCTGTCTGCAGTTTTTAACTTCCAAACTAATGCCACAGTCTTATTTCAGTGTAGCCATTGTGCTTGTTCCGCCTGCCTCTGTGGGATTTCGTCTCGCCACCTGGCAGTTGCTCCATGCTCACCTTCAGCCACCTGCATGTGGTCCCAACTTGTCTCAGGTCTCATTACTGAGACTCTGACCAAGACTGGCGGGGACTCCGTGGGCACCTAAGTGGGAAACACATCCTTTCCCTGATGAGTTTGTGCTCAGCTTCAGGGAGCCAGCAGATGCAGGGCCAGAGCCGTGGCTCCTTCCCGGCGTTGTCCTGACCCAGCCTGTGCGCTCCCCACACACGCGCAGCAGGTGGCCGCCCAGACCCTGGCTCACCTGTGCTAAGCTTATCTCCAGGGCTTAGGCCTGCAACCTGGACCTCCTCTGTCCTGGACGCCAGACCTGGACATCCTACCACCTGCTGGGCATCTCCACAGGGATGTTCCACAGGCTCCGGAATTGTACCGTTTCTTTGCTGTATTTGCTTCTCCTGCTCCCTCCCTCCCTGGTGAAAAGCACCGTCGGCTACCCCGAGGCCCAGACGTGGACATCGTGGCTTCCCCTGGACTCCTCCCTCAGGCGTCCGTGTCCCTCTCGTTCCCTCAGTCTTCTGAGTCCCCACGTCTGCCTTCTTGGTACAGGCCTGCCCTTCCTCTCTCTTCATCCCCCTGCCTTAGTTCAGGCCACCGTCATTACCTAATACAGTCGTAGCCCGGCTGCCCCCCTCTCCCCGCCCCACCCACAACCTTAGCCCCAGAGGGACCTCCGTGAAGACACAAATCTGACTGTTTCCCGCCCACCCAAATCCATCAGAGGCCCTCCTGAGCACCTAGGGTGGTGAAGGCTATGAGAGGCGCCTTCCTGCTTTTCAGCCCCTCTCCTCCTCAGGGCCCCCGAGCAGCCTTGGGCTAATCATGCTGAACTGTTTGCAGTTGATCTCAGCCCAGTTGTTTCTCACTTCTTGCCTGCACATCTGCCCTTTCCTCTGCCAACAACAAACTTCCCCTGTACCAACTTCCCCACCACACCCAGCCCATGCACCGCCTTCGCTTGCCCAACCCCTGTTCGCTCTTTAGTATTTTCTGAAGTCGAGTCCTCTGGAAAGCCTTCTCCAGCTTCCCAGCTGTGCCCCTCCGACGGCCCCTGCTTCTCGCCTGGCGCTCACCACTGCCGCCCTCACTGTGCCTCACTGCCCTGTCTCTGCAGACAGTGTGTCTGGGGCAGGGGCAGAAGGCTGTTTCCTTTGGGTCTCCAGTCTGTGAATAATGCCTGGCACACGGTTGGAACTCATGTATTTGAGGAATTAGTGACTCAGTGTGTATACAATAAATATTAGCAGAATTTCTTAATGTGCCAGCTGAATACAGGTGAATCATCAGGGCTGGAAAGTGGTTCAGACATTCTGAGAGGATGAGTATGAAGCAAGACCCGTGTCTAGAGAGAGGGGAGAGGAGGAAGCAAGGAATTCCCAGGGGCGAGGAGAGTGCGGGAGAGGACAGGGCCCAGGTGGCCTGGAGAGGCGGGCATATGGGGAGGATGGGAGAGCGGGTGCTCCGCAGGTTCTACTACCGCCCCTCCCCTGAAAAGCCAGCAGAGGTGACGAAGAGACCCCAGGAGGCAGCAGGGGCTGGTTCTCTTTCGAAAGGTGTTCCTGTGGGAATGCAGCAGTTAAGAAGTCATGTGTGGGAGCTCCCACTGTGGCACAGTGGCTTAAGAACCTGACTGCAGCGGCTCAGGTCCCTGCAGAGGTGCAGGGTCCAGCCCAGTGCAGTGGGTTAAAGGATCCGGTGTGGCCACAGCTGCAGTATAGGTCGCAGCTGCAGCTTGGATTCAGTCCCTGGCCTGGGAACTTCCATATGCCACAGGTGCAGCCATAAAAAAAGTAGTGTGTGGATTGGGAGCAGAGGAAGGACAAGCAGCACTTCTCTTCTGACAGCTGGCCTCGTCCCAGGCCATGGCTGCAGAAGTCACATTCCTTCTCCTGGAAAGGGCGCTCTGCCCTTAAGCTCCTGAAGCGCTTTTACTGGGCTCTGCAGCGTGTCCACTTCACGGCGCTAAAGGGCGGGCGGTGAGCAGCGGGACGGCTCCACAACCTTCCTTCATCTGGAGCTTGAGACCAGATGCCCACAGGGTCAGTGTCCAGTGTCTTTCAGCTCATCATCAGGCACAGTCACTCCACGGTAGTCACTCCGCAGAAGCTCTTGGGCGATGGTCTTATGGACGGATGGTGGGGAAGGCTGAGGTGACTGTCACAACGCCATCCTTCCCTCTGTCTCGCTGCCCTCCTGGCACAGAGCTCTCCGCGCTTCTGCACGTCGGTGAAGCGGCGGCCTGTGAGCTGCACACTCCCCCGACTCCCACCAGCTCCTTGCTTTCAGGCTCACTCCTCGCCCTAACTAGGGTGCCTCCTCCAGGGTTGGGGACGTCGTAGTCACTTTGGTGCTAGCAGCTGCGGGTCACTTTTCCACTGCTGGGACTGTGACATAACTTTCCACGAGTTCGTGCTTTATTCATTCGCCCAGTAGCCTTTATGCTCTTGAGGGACAGGAGCTGCGCGTTTGCCTACCTTAGGCCTTGAGTGGAGCCACCGCAGGGTGCAGCCCGAGGGAGAGAGTGGCAGGGCCCTGGCCTGGCCTTTAGGAAGCCTGCTGCCTGGGGGGAGATAAGTCCGTGCCCGGTGCCGGGTTTCTGTGGGAGTTGGTACCAGCGAGAGAGTCCTAGCTCACCCTGAGGGACCCAGCAGAGCCCCGCATGTCTCCGGGGAACCTGGAGGGGCCGACATTCAGGCAGGCCTGGCAGCCTGGAGAACCTTGCAAGAAAAGCAGCAGGGCTTGAGCCAGCCAGGGAACAAATCGGTGCATTTGCCGAAGCCCAGGGTTTCCCCAGGAAGAGGCGGTGAAAGGTGGGGCTGGGAGAAAGCCGAGGCCAGGACACAGCGGGTCTCTGCTCCAGCAGCAGTCGTTTTTTTCTTTTGTCCTGTAAGGAGCAGTGAGTCCGTGAAGGCTTTCAAGCAGGAGAGTCAGTCAGATTTGTCTGTAAGAAAGATGACTCCGGGCATGACGTGAAGGTCCCTGGAAAAGCTGACGCTGGAGGAAGAAGAGGCGTCGGGAGGCAGCGGGGCTTCTCCGGGTTCCCAGGCCGCGGTGGCAGTGAGGCCGTGGCGGGAGGGGGTATGGCCGGTGAGGCTCTGTGGAGCCTCAGGCTGGCGGCCGGCCCTCCAGGACAGCCACTGAAGTCCCCCCACGACGAGCAGCGTGTGGACAGTGGGGCTGCAGCCTCCGAGCGTGTCCTCCCCTCTTTATGCAGGTCACAGCGCCGTCACGATGGAAAAGCAGCAGGGTGTAAATGAGAAGGGGAAGGCATTTGTAGTTAAGGAGTCACCCCTGGTGACCAGGAAGACCTGTGCACAATCTGTGTAATGGGTTTGTCATGAGGGTTAAGTAATCTGTGAAAATTAGCTGCTGTTCCAGAAAGATCTGGCAAATATTAATAAGTATGATTGTGTTGGGCATCTGTCTTCTGGCTCTCAGGAAGTTTGAGAGTCCTGATTTAGGAGCTAACCTGATAGTCACTCTGCTCATAAAGCCCTATAACCTTTGGGACAAGGGTCCGTAGCTGCGGCCCTGCTCCAGGCCCGACGCTGAGAATGGTCTTTACATTTTCAGCGGTTCTGTAAGTGTGTACATCACATCTTTGATTGTTGTGGGTCTTCAACACCGAAAACATTTCCTAACTGACCCTTTACAGAAGACCTTTCCCACCCGCCACACACACACACACACACACACACACACACACACACACACACACACACACACACACACACACACACGCCCCAGCTCTAGAAGATTATGTCGCCAGCAACTCTCAGAGCAGCTCTGTTTCCCAGGAAGTCCGTATCCTCACAGTTTGGGTCCTCCGTTACTTGTGTGCCCACCATTCTCTGTGTTGGCTGGTGGTGATGATGCCGTCGGACAGCACGGCATGAACTCGGTGCTGCAACTTCCCGTAAGACATTTCCCTAAAGTCTCCATTTACTTTAGAAGTGGAATTACGTTGAAGCCCCCTATGAATGCATCATGCCTGGTGTAAACCGAGCGGGAATTGTGTCTAAAGCATTGAAGTCGCTTGGTGCTGAGTTTTTCATCACCCCTTCACCTCCCCGGGCCGCCTGTGAGTGCTGGTTGATTATCACCTCTGTCTCGGTAGCAAGCGGTCTGTTTGACGTGCGGGGAGAGGCGATGTTGATACCTAAGCTGCTCACCATTATTCACACCTGCATTGCAGTTAGTTTCTCCGTGTTTGGTTGAGTTGAGTTCGCTGTGTTCTCTCACCCTCTCTTAGTAACATTCTGTGGCTGCGAAAATTGTTTCTCTCTTTAGCCACCCCAGAAACAGTTGTTAGGCAACAGCCAACATTTGCATTATTATGAGTCATATCTGCCTTGCAAATCATGAGAGTTCCTTTCATTAATCAGGGATTTTTAATTTAGTCAAAGATTTTTAGTGTATGAAAAGTGCTCTCAAGGTCTCAGTATGTTTTTTGAGTTTTTAAATAGCTTTACTGAGCTAAAATCCATACCCCGTATAGTTGACCTACTTCAAGTGTGCAGCTCAGTGACTTTTAGTATATGCACAGAGCTGTACCACCATCGCCACCTTCAATTTTAGAATTATTGCCTCAAAAAGAAACTGTTTCCGTTAGCAGGCACTCCCCAATCCTTCCACCCGCCTAGCCCTAGGCAACCACCGATGTCTTTCCTGGCTCCATAGATTTAGCCATTCTGTACGTAAGATGGAACCATATACGGTCTGGGCCTGTGTGACAGGTTCCTTTCACCCGGCCTGTGTGTTTGAGGTTTGCCCATGGTGCAGCGTGCTTATCCCGCTCTGTGTTTCAGCAGCAAGACCCCCTAGTAGACCTTCACCCTGGCGGGTGCCATCCATGGAGCCAGCTTCTGTCATCGCCCCCCTTCTGGCTGGGTCTCTGAGTGAGCGGCTTACTCACCTCTCGGCCCCCCCAGCAGTTTCCGTTAACATCCTTTCCACAGAATAGATTCAGTGCTCAGCCAGGCTCTTGGGGAGTAACCCCAGCGAACAAGGCGTCCAGAGCTTTCCTCGCCCTGAGCTGAGAGGAGGAAGAGGTAATTACAGGGGAAAGGCACCAGCGCCCCGTAGAAGCTCCTCGCCCAGCCGGCGAAGGTCAAGAACGCACGTCTTGAGTGGAGCCCTGAAAACTGTCCCTGAACCTGTGTGTGTGCACGTGTGTGTGTGTGTATGTATGTGTGTGTGTGTGTGTGTGCATGTGTGTGTGCAGCGAAGGCGTCCACCTTGAGCCCAGAGGGAGCAAGTTCTCAGCCTAAGATGAACCCAAGTGTCCTTGAAGACAACACACGAGCACGCGGTCTGCTTTTCAGCACTTTTCCTTTTTAGCTTTGCTCTTTCACTTTTTGGTGCAATTTGATTTAAAAACCATTCCTGTCAGGTTGCTGTGCTGCCCTGTCAACAAAGCAGTCTCATCAGTTAGAGATAGTTCTTTTATGACTTCTTTCTTTTATGGTGCAGAATACGTTACTAGCGCTTGGTTGATAAAAATCTGCAAATGAGATGAAAATTAGGTGCAAGAACTCTATTTTCAAGTGAAATTAAAGCTAAGCTGTTTATCTCAATCTGTACTTCTTTGCAGAAACTGCTGTTATGTAGTTGATCAGACTTACCTTTTTGACAAAATTCAGAGTAGATAGGATCAATCTACATTCTAATCCCGTTCCAAGACTGACTCATTAAGTGACCTTGAGAAAATCATTTCTATTTTCCATTCTGCCTTGGTCTTCATGAGAAAGAAGAGTGTGGGACAGTCTCATGGTACTTAAAGAAACAGGTAAACGATGATGCCCATGGTGTTTGAGGAGAGAAAAACGATCTCCAGTTCTAAATCTTTACATAGTCTTTTATTTTCTCACCTATTAATCACTTTTTAAAACCAGAATGAATTCAGAGATGTACCTTGAAGCAGATGCAGTGTTAAACAGGGAATATTAGAAAAATTGTCCCCATAATCACTTTGCAAATTTTTCCTTCCCCCAAATAGCCATCCCTCTAGGTTTTCAAAACCAGAAGACAGTTCTAGTGCAGGACAGACCCCTGGGCTGCCCACCTGAGTTTCCCAGGAAAAATCCTTCTGGTCGTCTCACGAAGGCTTGAATTTCATAGAACCCACCCCAACCTCAGACCCTGCAGCCTGATGCTGAGGGTGACAGACTCAGGAATTTCCAGAGTCATGAGTCATGATATCCTGTCTGAGATCAGGGCTCAGATCAGCGGCACCGAGATTTTTTAAAAAGCATACTCTTGAAGTGATGGTGGTGTGTGCACTTGCTGTGCCTGGATTCCTGGGCGGGAGGGTGAGGGGGGGTCCAGGTGTGGGCGCAGGTGCAGGCTTGTTGGTGCTTCCGCGCGTGAGCTTCTGAGCTTCGGGCAGTGACGGCCCAGCTCTTCACCCAGCAGATCCGCCCTCCTCATTAGGGAGCTGTTCATCGCTGCCATTCTAGTTGGCTGATTGGTTAAGAATCCTTGATCCTTAGAGATACTGGTTAGAGAGCCTCGATCAGGGCAGGTGCACCTGTAAGCAGTACTGGAGCGTACAAGTGGAGGCCCTCCAGACCCGTCTGCCCAGGCGGCCCTTCTACAGTGGCTCCGGCCCGTGGGCACTGGGCTCCTGCCACAGCAGTGTCATCTCTGTGGGAGAACTGCTTGGCCCTAACATACTGATTAGGAAGAAGCAGCGCGTGATTACTGGTCGGGATCCTCTAGTCCAGTTTTCCCTTTTCCAGAGGAGGAAACCGCCTCCTCCTTATGTCCTCGTAGATGGCAGCGTAACTGAGTTCTGTACAAGTTCCACAGATGGGGGGAGGGGAGGGGGGCAGGAAGAGTTTGGATTGTCAAGAAAGAAGCCAGTGATGGATGGAAAAGGAGCAGACTGCAGGGCAGCGGGTGGTCGGAGGACTGGGGAAGCATTTTGAGCAACAGGTGCGATTTGAGCAGATGGAGTCTGAAGTAGAGACACGGGAGCACAAGGAACACGCAGGGAGAGGTAAGAAGTAATTAGGATGAGGCTGGTTTGGGAGGACCTACAAAACAGGACCAAAGAATTTTTTTGACTGCACCCGTGGCCCTCAGAAGTTCCTGAGCAGGAATGGAACCCGCATCACTGCTGTAACCAGAGCCACAGCAGTGACAACGCTGCATCCTTAACACGCTGAGCCACGAGGGAACTCTAGGACAGAATAATTTGGATGCGATGCGTTCAGACTTTGAGTTGAGGCAGTGGCGTTGTGAGAGGCCGTACAGGCTCGATTCGCCTGCCTTGGCATACAGACTGGACCGGGGCGGTACAGGCGCTCCTCGGGGATACCTGCAGGTTCCATGCAGAACCACCGCGTTGAGGCAGGAACTGCCATGGAGCGAGTCCTGTGACATTTTTAGTTCCCAGTGCATATAAGAGTTAGGTTCACACTATACCGTAGTCTGGCAGGTGTGCAGTAGCATTATGTCTTTAAAAGTGTACATACCTTAATCAAAAAACACATTATTGCTTGAAAACACACACACACACGTTCATAGCCACCATGTGAGCACCATCAGAGTCAGTCTTTTTGCTGGTGGCGGGTCCGGCCCCGATGCTAGTGGCTGCTGGGGATAGGGTGGTGGTTGCTGAAGGGTGGAGCGGCTGTAGCAGTTCCTAAAAATGACATAGCAGTGTTCATGGCGCCCCAGTAGTTACAACAGTGTATCAAAGATCAGTGGTCACAGATCACCATAACAAATAGGATGAAAATGAAAAAGGTTAAAATATTACAAGAAGTACCAGAATGTGGCACAGAAACACGAAGTGATATTGGAAAAATGTCCCGCCTAGTCTTGCCCAGTGCAGGGCTGTCACAGACCTTCAGTGTGTAAGAAGTGCAGCACCCGCAAAGCCCAGCAAATCGAGATATGCCTGCGTTCACAGCAGTGATGCCATCCAGAGGCTGCTGGCATAGTCCCAGGAGGGGCCATGAAGACTGAAACAGTGCCAGGCTCCCTCCTTCAGAGGAGAGATCGGTGCTACTTAAGGATTGGCCAGATTTGATGTACAAAGCAAAGCGTGAGTCCCAGAGAGTCAGCAGGCCCTCAGGCGTCGGGCCCGGCGTTGGCTGAAGGACGAGTGAGGGAACGAGAGGAGATCACTGCAGGGTGAGGTGGGTGACCTCTCTGGGGAGAGACGAGAAAGAGAGGGGGCGTCGTGAGTAGCCTCCCAGTCTCACTTTTAATAACCAGCCTCACCTCTTCTACCCAAACACCTACTGCTAACAAGTACCACACCTAGTTTTAGTTTGGGCTTTTATTTAATCATTTTTATGTAGGGCTAAAGTTGAGGAGGAAAAAAAATTGACAGAGAAGGGAGGAAGCCAAAGAAGTCACACAGGAAGCAGTTATCCGCGCGCCCCGAGGCGCTCCTTCCTTCGTATTTTCAAGGAAGCTGTGTCTCAGCCGCCCTCCTCGCCGTCCTCACCGCACCGCACGCCACCCCTCCCTCCTCACAAGAGACGAGCCCTCCCGTCCCCCACACGCGCAAAACCGAGCCTCCCCCCAAAAGGTGGGGAGAAAGGTCCCCGTCGGAGGAGGGGGCGCGGCCAGCCTCTGGGAAGCGCGAGCCTGCTTCCCGCAGAATCCGGCCTCAGGACACCGTCTGGGGGCCGCGCCGCTTCCTGACCGCAGGCTCTCCGGGCCCCCCTTCAGTGCCTTGGCCGGCACCTCCCAACCAAGAAGGGGTGGGCCCTAGAGGCCGAGGGCCCCGAGCTCCAGCCGACCTGAGGACCAGAGCCAGGAGGAGGAGGCGCCGGGCAGAGGGCAGCCGCGCCGGGAAACCGCACCCATCTTACTCCTGGCAAAACCGCTCTGTCGGATGCCCAGGTGTCTGAGCCCCCAGAACTAGTCAGTGGGAGGAAAACGCGAAACCGCAGAACTAGCCCGGGACTTGGCTCGTTTCCCTCTAGTTGATGGTTTTCTCCCAACACCCGCAGCCCAGAGGGATGCTGGAGGGACCGCTTGTGGCGGCCACGCAAGCGTGAGGAGGTGGCAGCTGCCGCGTGTTCCCGAGGCAGCACTGAGGAGCTGTTTCCGGATGCCTGATGGGCTTTCTCCCGAGCCTCGAGACTGTCCCTCTGTCCTTCGTCCCCATGATGGACGGGTTGCTAGTCTGTGTGTGTGTGTGTGTGTTGGTGGGGGGGCGGTTCTTTTTCTTTGTTTTCCACGAAGCTGTTGCTGACGGCAGCAGCCTCTGGCGTGGTTGCTGTGCCCCGCGTTAGCAGCGCTCACTGTCGGGCCTCCGTCTAGTCAGCCGCCTCCCCAGCCCTCAGTCACATGCTGCAGCCTCGGCGCTTCTGGCTTAGTTGTTAATGTGCCGTTGCTTTGTCAACCCAGCCAAGCTCTTTCAGGCCCTAGGAAATTAGTCACTTCTCTGTGAGTCACAGCCCCGTCTACCTGGCCGCAGGGCCCTGCATGGCATGTAGAAGATAAGCCCTGCAGCAAAGCGTGTTCATGCCTACACTGCGAGCTGCGGCTTCCAGAGACCCTGGCAGCAGTGCTGTGCGTTAAGATGCCCTTCTCTCCCAGGGTCCCCTGTGCAGTGTCACCGCCACCACCGGGTCTCCCGGGGGCAGGGGGGAGGGGGTTGCCTCTGAAACTGCTGGTTCCTGTGTCCGAGGGAGAGGGCAGCCCGGCCTGCCTTCAAGATCCATCAGCGTGTGTCTGCTCTCGGGCCGCTTGCTGCAGCCCCTCGCCCCGGTCCGTCCCACACTTGCGCCCCATGTGACAGCTCACCGGGAGCTCTTTGCTCAAGACAGTCCCACAGAACTTCCCTCGGGGACACGTCCACTGGTGTGTTCACTCAGCCAGCACTTCTTCAGGACTTACACGCGCAGGTGCCCGCGAGGCTGCGGCGACGGGGACAAGACAGATGGCCGAGGGCCTCAGGGAGCTCGTCCCCTGCCGTGAGGTTCCTGCCAGGGAACCCATCACCGAAGTGCAGTGTGCCATGTCCCCTCCCTGGAAAGGAACAGTGAGATATGAGGGCACGTACCCCAGACGGCGTAGACAGGGCTCTGCCAGGAGTCCAGAACGAGAGTCTGGAGTTGGGGAGGGACCAGTGCAGCGCAGACGGGCGGCCGGGCGGCCCTAGGAAGAAGCCTGAAGTCTGTCCTAACACCAGCGGGGCCCGAGGAGGGTCAAAGAAGAGTATCTGCAGAGATCCGAAAAGGCTTTTCATGTGCTCTGCTTTTTTCCCCTGACTGTATATCTACATTGGCTGGATTTTTTTCTTTTTTAATTTACTGCAGAAGCCAGAGTAGCATGTAACAGAATTGAGTGCAAAAGGAGATAGGAGCCCAGCCATCTTCCATTAAGTCAGACATTAAAGAGATTTACAAAAATAGAAACTAGTGATATTCTTCTCATTAAGTATTTTTCTGTTTTGGAGAACACTGATTTTTTTCATATAAAAGTACGTTAGCAAGTAGCGCGTTTGTGATTGCTATTGATGAAGAAAGAATTTAAGATTAATAAAAAGGCAGCAGGGAACCACTGAAGGGTTTTTAAACAGAGAGGTGACATGGTGAGACTTCTAACTCAGAGAAATCACTCTGAACACCCTCCCCCCAGCCCCCAAATGATGGTGGTTTACACAGGACAGGGAGAGTCAGGGTGGCGAGAATTGGATGGACCCCAGAGGTACTTGAGAGTTACAGTCAGCTGAGCCTGCGGAGCCGGCTTGTGCAGTGGGGACGTTGATGTCATTTGCTGAGGCTGGGGACACAGGAAGAGATGTGGGGTTGAAGATGAGTTTTGTCTGGGACCTGTTCCCTTTCAGATGGCGCTGTAGCATCTCAGGGGAAGTAGTGGGGAGAGCCAGTTCTGTGGCTCTGAGGCACAGCACCCAGTCTTGGGGGGGGGGGGTCCTCCACCATGTGGGTGGTAACCGAAGCCCTGGGGACAGACGTGGAAGGAGAAGAGGAATACGCCTATCAGAACCTTGAGGGACAGCAACCTGTAAAGGATACGGGCTGGCGAGGGCAGCTCTGAGGGTGTGACCAGAAGGCTCGGAGACCAGGAAGGTGTGATGCCACGGAAGCCAGGGAGGGGCATCACGGGGGGGTGGAGGGAGCAGCCAGGGGTTGGGCTGAGACCAGAGGAGGCGCCACTGGTCAGGCAGGGGGTGTTAGTGGTAACCTGGTGACAAAGCAAAGATGGTCAGATACCTGACTGGGAGCTTCTAGAAGGTCAGATACCTGACAGGGAGCTTCTAGAAGGCCGGATGTTGTCTTAGTTCTCTTTCTAGCTTGTGGCCTTGGGTACTGCTGGGTACTTGAGTGGACACTCAGTAGTTCCACTAATTTTAGCTTAACTGATGAGCTGAAACACTCTGGTCTTTTCTGCCTCCGAACTCCATGCTAGCCCATCCCCACACATTAAATGTGCAGGTGGTCCCCGAGGGTCTGGCAGAACTCCCCAGCACCGTGTCATGGTTACAGATGGGCTGAGATGTCCATCCCCGCAGCCCCCAGGGCAGCTAGGAAGAGCCTAGAGCTGCCAGGCTAATTGCCAGCAGCTCTGGCTGTCCCGTGTGTCACATAAATCTGTCTTCCTGTATCTGCCATAGTCTGTCTCAGGATTAGTAATTCCTGTAGAGGTGCCACCTTGCCTCCTCCATGCCTAAGGCAAGAATCATTAGCGGTCACATCACTGTTTCCTGATGAACCCACCCCCTCCCCTGGAACCTTCCCGACTCGGTCCACAGGCAGGCAGGCAGTGCAGTGGAGGTGGCCCACTTGATAGCACACAGGTCACTGAAGACTGCGAAGAAAGGATGCAGTTTTTTTCCCAGTGAGCAACCTTTTCAAAATAAGATAAAGATGCTTTGGGGAAGAAACGTAATTGTTCTCAACCGTCCCGTTCATCACGCCCACTCTGTGATTGTTCTCCGTTTCACTCTTCGGTGGAACCCCTCCCTGGTGGGGAGTCAGCTCAGGCTGCCTGGGGCAGAGCGCATTGCCGGCCACCTGGGGGGGGTTCTATGCACATCTCCCCCCAGCACAGCCCACCAGGGTCCTGTGGTCGAGCTGGGAAGACAAGGAATAAGACTGTGCGATGTGATGCAGATATTAGATAGTAAGAATAGGTTATATATGTAATAAGCTTTTAGATATTTTCAAGCTCTGTTTTAAATGCTATACAGTATTAACTCATTTATTTCTCATATCCTTGTGAAATAGTGTCATTATTATTCCCATATCACAGATGAGAAAACTGAGATTCCGAGAAGTTTAAAAAAAAACCCTGGGGCCTAAGGTGACATGAGAAGCGGCAGAGCTGGGATTTGAACCCAGTATTCTGGCTCTGGAGCCTGCTCTCAGCACTCAGGTCCTCAGCTTTCTGTTCCACTGTCACTACTCCCTAGCACTGCTTCCGCCCAAGAAGGAGGAATGGACCCATTCTCAGTCGCCGGTCTTCAGACAGGCTGACAGAAAGGCCTGGTTCTCCTCTCCACTGTTGAAATCACCCCCATCCTTTAAAATGCAGCCAAGGAGTTCCCTGGTGGCTCTGCAGGTTGAGGACCCAGCGTGGTCACTGCTGTGGCGCAAGTTCAAGTTCTGGTCCAGGAACTTCTGCATGCCATGGGCGTGGCCAAAAGTAAATACAGCTCAGCCAGGCCCCCGTCCTTTTTGAAGGTTCCCCTCCAGCTCTGGCTGCGGATGGTCAGTGCCCATTCTGAACATTTCTTTCTTGGTCACATGCCACCCCGCCTAGTTCCGGTTTTTCTCTCGCTGGATGTCTGCCCGAGAAGATGGGGAGCTCCACGGGAGCACGCACCAGACCGCGCGCCTTGCCCTTCTCCCCCGTGGGAGCTGCCAGGGCCCCGAGGCCCCCGGGGAGCTCTTCACAGAACGGACGCTTCCTGAACAGATCTTCTGTTCCAGAACCTGCCAAAGCCTTGAGATCTACGTCTGCGTGCCGATCTACATTACTTCCGTTTGATAAAACACCCAAAAAATGATTACTGCTCTCAGTGGGGAAAGTAGTTGTTTTATTTTCACAAGAAATTTTACTTTATTTGACAATCTCCTTACTAGCTAATAACATGTCTTTCCTACAGTGGCTGTTCAAAATGCAAGCCGTTTCCTTTTTCCTCTTTTAAATATGTGGTTATTGCTTTTGAAGAAGACAAAGTGAAGGAAGTGTTTCCTGTTTGCAGAGGCTCGCAAAGGGTTCTGTCAAAACAGCCCCGAACCTAGAGCTCCCGTAACTTTCTGCTTTTTAAGCACTTTTTTACTATCACAGCTCAGGCTTTTGTTGTGTTGTGCCTACTCTTTCACTCTCACTCCCTTTGAAGAATAACATGTTACAGATTGAACCAAAGGGTTCACTCCTCTTGCCACCATCCTGGAGCAGGCAGGCCGTGTCTGATGCCTTTGGAAGGGGTCCACTGCCTTGCGGGTTTGTATCCTCACCACTGTGAGCACGCCACGGCTGTCTCAGCCTGGACAGCATGGACGTTTTGGTCCAGCCTTGGTCGTGGGGTTTGTCCTGTGCATTTTAGGACCCCGGACTCTACTCACCAAATGCCAACAGCACCACCATGCTCTCCCCATCCTCCTACCTCCCCCCCGGGACAACCAAAAAGGCCCCAGACATTGCCACATAGCCCCTCGGGGGCAGCAATCACCACTGGTATGTAAATGTCCTTAAAATAGTTTAAATTGTACATACAGTTCTAAATATTTTTAAAATTTATGTAAATGGTATTGTGTACACATATTCTTACACAATTGTCTTTGTTCATTCACCATTGTGTTTTTGAGATTTATCCATTATATCTAGTTCATTTATTCTCACTCTACATGTAATAGTCTTTTATATAATAGAACCACTTATGAATTTATTTCCCTACTTGAGGACAGTTGGCTTTCTTACATTCTCTTCCTTAATGTTCTAATCAGTGCTTCACAGAAGAGCCTCATAAATGCGCTTTGGGCACTCACAGCTCCCTGCAGCTGAAATTGCTGGGTCATAGAACATCCTCGATTTTACCTGATCTTGATACATTGCTCTCTAAGATGCTTTTGCCAATTTGAACTCTTACCGGCAGTGTATGCTTTGCATTTCTTCCACATCATCCCCATCCTTGGTATTGTTAGACGTTTTATTTTTGTTAGTCTTACAGGTATGAAATGACTGACTGCTGTCTTGATTTGCATTTCCTAATGTTAGTGAGGTTGAACTTCATCTTGTCTGATATTTATTGACTCAGGGTTTCCTCTTCTGGAAATTGGTATTCATATACATTATCAACTTTTCTCGTGTGTTGTTTTTTTCATCATTGATTCTTTATATATATATTTATATTTTGGATATTGTTTCGTCAGTTTTATGTTACAAGCATTTTCTCTCTCTTTCTGTCTCTGTCTCTCTCTTTTTTTTTAGGGCAGCAGGTGCAACAAATGGAAGTTCCCAGGCTAGGGGTCAAATCAGAGCTGCAGCTGCCAGCCTAAGCCACAGCCACAGCAATGCAGGATCTGAGCTGCATCTGCAACCTACATCACAGCTCACTGCAACGCTGCATCCTTAACCCACCGAGCGAGGCCAGGGATCAAACCTGCGTTCTTGCGGATACTAGTCAGGTTGGTTTCTGCTGAACCGCGGTGGGAACTCCACACACGTTTTCTCTTAATCTGTACTTTGTCTTCTAACTCTCTTTTTTTAAACCAATCGAAAGTTCTTATTTGCAGTAATTGTTAGCAGTCCTTTTTTATGATTTATATTTTTGTGTAGAAGTCCTTTCCTAGGAGTTCCCAATGTGACACAACAAGGATCAGCAGTGTCTCTGGAGCGCCACGATGCAGGTTCCATCCCCAGCCCGGCGCAGTGGGTTAAGGATCTCACATTGCCCAAGCTTCAGTGTAGGTCACAACTGCGGCTTGGATCTGATCCCTAGCCCGGGAACTCCGTATGCTGCAGGGCAGCCAAAAAAAGGAATTAAAAAAAAAAGAAATCCTTTCCTAGCCCAACACCACAGAGGATATTCTCTTATTTCTTCTAAAATTTTCACAGTTTAGCTTTCCAGATTTAAATCTCTAATCTATGGGGTTTGTTTCTAAATAAACTTATTCTGGTTACTAAATGGTCGTTTTTCCTCCTGCTGATTTTCTTTTTTTTTTTTTTTTTTTTTTTTTTGTCTTTTTGCCATTTCTTGGGCCACTCCCGTGGCATATGGAGGTTCCCAGGCTAGGGGTCCAATCGGAGCTGTAGCCACCGGCCTACGCCAAAGCCACAGCAATGCGGGATCCAAGTCGCGTCTGCAACCCACACCACAGTCACGGCAACGCCGGATCCTTAACCCACTGAGCAAGGGCAGGGATCGAACCCGCAACCTCATGGTTCCTAGTCGGATTCGGATTCGTTAACCACTGCGCCACGACGGCAACTCCCTCCTGCTGATTTTCAATGCCTCTTCCATCGTATCCTGAGTACCCAAGTTTCCTTTTTGTTTCCTTTTTTTTTTTTTTTTTCATTTTTGGCCACCCCAGGCCAGGGATCAGATCCAAGCCACAGCTGCAGCACACACCACTGTGCCTGGCCAGGAATCGAACTCGCATCCTGGCCTGCAAAGATGCCCCCTGATCCTGTTGCACCACAGTAGGAACTCCCCCAGGTTTCCTTTTTTTTTTTTTTTTTTTAGGATTTTTTTTTTCTATTGTCGTCGATTTACAGTGTTCCGTCAATTTCTGCTGTACAGCCAAGTGACCCACTTTTGATTTCTCATCTGTCTCTCCTCTTCTCTTGCAGTGTTTGCCTATCATTTGCTAAAACCATTCTGCTTTAGTTGAGGTCTAACTATAAGTCCTCATAAATGGTAGAGAAAAATCCTCCCTTATACATCTTGAAAATATTCAGGTTAGTTTTGACCCTTAACTTCAGATTGTCTCAGTTTTCCAAAACACACACGCACACACATGAATTTTGAGTATGTGGTATTTGGGTTTAGCTCCCTATGACAGAAAGCACAAAATAACAGACCCCTAAACACGGTAGAAGTTTGTCTCATGTTAAAGAAATCAGACGTTGACAGCCCTTGGCTGGTGGGGCAGCCGCAGAAAGTTGCCCCACCCCAGGCTCTCCTTTCCTCCGGCTGCTGCCCAGTCCTGGGTCCTCAGCGCAGGGCCAGGATGGCAGCCTGGGCTCCAGGGAGGAGGAGGAAGCGACCAGGAAGGATGTGTCCCTCCCTCCAGGAGCTCTTCTGTAGGTGCCAGGTGCCCTTTCTGCTTGCAGACCATTGGCAGAGCTGAGCCCCCTGGGGGAAGCTGAGAACTGCAGTAACTGCGAGTCACCGAAAGAAATCCTGTTTTTAAAGTGAAGGGAACGTGGAAGTTGAGAGTCACCCAGTGCTCACCGTTACAGCCTGGAATTAGCAGAGTGTAGAAAAGTGACAGTCTTGAATCTTCCCAGGCAGAGATGTGCCATCTTTCCACTTATTTAGGTCTTCTGATATCCTTCCGTCTTTGGGGTTAATAGATGCAAACTGTTGCCTTTGGAATGGATAAGCAATGGGATCCTGCTGTGTAGCACTGGGAACTATGTCTGGTCACTTGTGATGGAGCATGAGAATGTGAGAAAAAAAAAAATGTATACATGTATGTGTGCCTGGGTCGCCTTGCTGTGCAGTAGAAGACACTGTACGCCAGCTATAATGAAAAAATAAAAATCATTATAAAAAAGAAAAAAAAAATCAAGTTTACCATTTTTCATTGAGGTCTTCCAGATCTTTTGTTATATTTAATTCCTGTATACCTAAAGGTTTTTATTTCTGTTTGTAAATAGTAGTTTTTTGCACTTAAATTTTCTCAGGGATCACAGGCAAGGAATGTTCCTGATTTTTTTTTTTTATCTTATACTCTTTTTAGTTGTCATTTTCCAGGTAGACGGTCATCGTGTGTGATGACAGTCTTATTTCTCCCTTCCCATCCTGCCGCATTTTCTCCATGACTGGTTGGTTTTGTCCTCATTATGCTGTGACTTGTGTTGATGTATGAGGTGGTAAATAGGTATTCTTGTCTCTCCATCCAATTTTATCAAATTACTTTCATATCTGTTGAGTGAGCATCTGGCTTTTCTCTCTTAATCTGTTAATTAGTGTATTACATTGCTATATTTTCTTAGATTCCTGAGATAAATCCTAATATAGTCTATCAAACCAGATAAGATGATTTCTTTGAACAGTGTTGGACTGCTTGTTACATTCTATTTAGGACAATTACATCTGTCCATAAATGAAAAACAGGTTTTGTAATTTTTCTTTCTCATAATATCATTTTCCTTCTCTGACTTTGGAAACAGTGTTATATAGTCTCAAAAAATTAGGTGGGGAGCTCTTCTTTTCTTTTCTCAAGAATAATTTGTATAAGATAGCAGGTCCTTAAATTTTTCTTAGGTTTCACCTGTAGATCTTTGGTGGAAGGATTTTTAAGTATTACCTGTGTTATGTTAATGGATAATGGTCTAGTCTGGTTTTCTATTTCTTTTTGTAACTTTCTGTTTGAAGTATAACATAGAGAAAAGTTAGCGTTATATAAAAGTATTCATACAAATGTACTTTTTATGTTTATTTTATTCAACATTACATTTGAGAGATTTGGCCATACTGTTGCATATTTCGTAGTTTGTTCATTTGAACTGCTGTATAGTTTTAGATTGTGTAACTCTACCATAATGTACCCATCCTACTTAATGGGCATTTGGGTATCTTCCAGTCTTTGACAATTACAAAGTAACACTGTTCAGAACATTCTGGTCCCTGCCCTTGGTAAACATGTGCTTGCAATTCTGTTGTCCAGGACTGGAATTTGCTAAGGCATTCACATGTCCAGCTTTAGTCAACCCTCTTGAACCGTTTTCGAAACTGATGGCCAATTTCTATTTCTTCTTGAGTTTTAGCAAGGTATATTTTTCTAGAAAATTGTCTGTTTCATCAAAGTTATTGGTATGAATAAAGTATTCTTATTTTTTTAATATCTATTATTATACTCCTTGTATTATTTCTAATATAATTTATGCTTCTTTCTTTGTCCTTTCACTAAGCTTGCCAGGTTTATTCCTTTCATTTGACTTTTTCAACAACCAAAATTGGGTTTTTAACTGATTCTTTCTGTTGTGTCTCTGTTTTCCACTTTATTAGCATTTGCTCTCAACTTTCCACTTCATTCTTGCCAGTTCCTTCAGACTATTGTTACTTTTTCTAACTTCTTAAATTGGATTTAACTGTTTGATTTTCAATCTTCATTTTCTTTAAGTTCAGTATTTTAAAATTATATCAACTAATTACATCCCACAAGCTTTGATTGGCAATAGTCTCAATTTTATTTACTTTTGGGTATCTTCTAATTTCCATTGAGATTTTTTCATTTTTGATCTCCAAATGTGTGAATTTTTGTTTGTTTTACTTGAATTATAATTTTGATATTTATTTCTAATTTAATTCCATTGTAGTCAGAGAATATCTTATGTGTGACATTTATGTTTTGGTATTTTTGGACATTTTATATGGGACGTAATGCTCTTTACTTTTTTAAAAAAATATTTCACTTATAATTGAAAATAATACTTTCCAAAAATTGAGTGTAAGCTATAAATGTCCGTTTAGACGATCTTGTTATTTATATTCTGTATCATTATTAATTCCTTTCTGATTACTCTAGCAATACATGCTAAAAGTTAAGTATGTTTCTGAATGTTTCCACCTCCCTTGTAATTTTATTAATTTTTGCTTTCTGTTTTTTGAGACCCTCTTGTTATATGTAAAAAATATCAATGTATCCTAGTGGTGTTATCCCTAATGATGCCTCTATTTATTTGACATAAATGTAGCAGCATCATTTTCCTTTGATTTTTCCTTTTCTATTTCTATACATCTTTATACATCTTTATATTTTGGGTTTGTTGTTGTGTGGGAGGGATGGGAGAGATTTCAAAATTGACAATCTCAGCCTTTTAGCCAGTGTGTTTGCCAGTGTATATTTTGTGTGATCCCTAATATATTTGAATTTATTTCTGCCAGTATTTCTCCAGAACAGTTTTGTATAATGTTTCTATTTTAAGTTTCCCTTATTTTTTTAAATCTTCTTTTTAATAGTATCCTTTTTTTTTTTTTTTTTTTTTTTTACTCCTTCTATATCTCAGTCATCTTAAAACTTTTATAGTTTTTAGAATGTTGTAAATTTAAGTTCTTGGGGATCTAATCCTCCTGTTTACTGTACACACCGACTCTTGCTTTGTGATGGGTTTTTTCCTCCTGGACTTTGTAGTTTGGGTTCTGAGTCATCTCCCACTGGAGCAGTACCCGTATACCCCAGGTAATCCCCGGATGAGAGAGTGTCTTTGCAGCGTAACTTCAGATTTACTTCTGCTTGACTCCTGAGGTGTATCCATTTCCATCCCAGAACCAATTTTATGCACTTTTCGACTGGTTCTCAGAGCAAGTGTGGAGCATAAGTTGAACCCCAGACTTGCCTGCAGCTCTCCATCCTCGGGCAGACTGAGAATCCTGCCGTCTCCCTCAGGAAGACCTGCTGTTTGGGTGGTTTTTTCTCATCCTGTCTCACTGGGGGTGCTGCCATTTGGGGTTATGCCTTTACGTAGGAAATGAGCTTAAAAGTCACTGCCTCTTTCAGACCCAGAGCCTCACCTCCTGAACCAAATGGGTGATAAAAAGCTAAGAGGCTCGGGGTTAGCCAAGTATGCTCTCCTCGTGCCCTGGCCTCGCTTCGTCATGCTTCTGGTTTTCCAGAGCTTGCTTTTGGCACCCTCGGGGCTTTTCTTTTATTTATTTATTTTTTAATTAAAGTATAGTTGATTTACAAGGGCCTCCATTTCTTCCCTTTACGTTCACCCATGAATAGGAAATCCTTTTAAATTTTATCTAGCATTTTTAGGTATTTATAGTAAGAAATTTTTGTAGGTTTTCTCAGTCTCTAAATCTTCTAGAACGAGAAGACATCTAGAAACAGGTTTAAGTGGATAACTTAAAAACTTGACATATAGGTTAAAAATTCATTTTTTTAAAGGCATTCCATGGGGTACGTTTTTTTCTTCATGCCGTGGCCTTTTTTCACTGATGATACAGAAAAAGTGAGAAGTGACATCCCCATCAATGCTATTCCATAAGGCCGCAGAAGAGGGCAGGTCCGAACTCTTGTCCCTGCGTGTGAGGCTGACCTTCAGATTCTCAATCCTGTCCCTCGGCCTGGGTTTTATCTCCACCTGCAGACTCTCTCCCCTGACCGTGCTCAGGATTTACTTAAATTAAAAGACGAAACAAAAACCAAGGAGCAGGAGCCGAGGGACAGGCAGAGACAGGGGAGAGGAGCATCCTCTGAGCTGCTGGAGGAAGCTCCGGCTTTCTGCTTGCCCGCCCCGAATTGGCCTCCTCTCCGTCTTCCTCTCCGACTCCAGCCGAGTTGGGGCAACAGTGGTGTGAACGCAGTGGGACAGAGGTTAGAAGTGTCCGCACGTGTCCTGCACTGCCTTCCAGAGCCAAACCACACAAATAGTTTCGGCAGCACCCATTCCCTTCTTTTGTGTCTCTGCATCTGCAGGCTGCCAGTTTAGCCTGCTGATTGAAGGGCGATGGGATCCTCCCAGCTTGCACACAGATCCATCTGGATCCTTCCAGCAGATCCATCTGGCGCTTAGTTTCCCAGCCTGTAGCTGGGACTGGATGCAAGAGAACGTTCTTCTGAGCGTTGTGATGGTTCTGCTCCTTCTGTGTCTGACCACTGTGCACTGATCTCTTTTCAGGGAGGAATGATCAACTGGAATCGTCTTTTCCCTCCTTTACGACAGCGACGGAACGTCAACTATCAGGATGGTCGGCGGTCTGAACCACAAGCGTCCCCTCCTCTAGAGGTTTCAGAGGAGCAGGTAATCAGTAATGCCTGGCACTTACCCTAAACCCATGCCTCACACATCAAGCAATTTGGGCAAACAAGATTTGAAAGAAATCAAGCATATAAATCCAGAGATTTTGATATCAGATAAACCACCACCTATACCAGTGATGGACACATGGGCCCTTTATTGGCTATTGGGGGTCTTTTATGTTTGAGGAAAGCATAGATTGAAAAAAGAAATGCATTGTGATTGTATAAATCTATACTATTTCCTATTTCCCTGCAAGTGCTGGGAAGGAAGGAGGCAGAAGGATGAGGAGCTTCTCTGAGTGCGTTTGTGTCGTTTTAACTTTAGGAATCAAGTTAATGTTTTACATATTCAAAAAGCAAATCCAGAGTTCCCGTCGTGGCGCAGTGGTTAATGAATCCGACTAAGAACCATGAGGTTGTGGGTTCGATCCCTGGCCTTGCTCAGTGGGTTAAGGATCCGGCATTGCCATGAGCTGTGGTGTAGGTCGCAGACGTGGCTTGGATCCCGTGTTGCTGTGGTTCTGGCATAGGCCAGTGGCTATAGCTCCGATTCGACCACTAGCCTGGGAACCTCCATATGCCGCGGGAGCGGCCCAATAAATGGCAAAAAGACAAAAAAAAAAAGCAAATCCATGATGGAGACAACCAGAAAACAAAAGAGAAACTGACATTATCCCACATATCTTAAATATAATCATAAGGAAGGGGGGAGATTAATTTCAGTAACTTGTGAGCATAACATGCCCTCTGTCTACAGCAAAAGAGAACAGGAAACATATCTCAAACTCTTCATGGGTTTATTTTTCGTGGTGGGATGACCATAGCAATTCCGAAATTATGTCGTATATACTGTAGATTTGAGCAAACGAGGAAATAGGATGCTCTTATTGTGGAGGAAGAAAAGTGCAAACTACAGAACAGCAGAAGACAAGGAAGAGCCCTGTGGGGCCGGATTGGGATTAGAGATGCCAGCACAGGCTCACGCGTTAGGAAATGTGCGAGTGCACATGTGTACCTCAGCTTCGTCAACCGGAAGCACTCAGCGTCCGTGGCATCCCCGTAGCACTAAGCTCACCGGCCCAGATCTAATTTCTTCATACTTCTGCCCTCTCATAGGAACCATTTAGAGAAGTGGTGAGGCCCAGGCCCAGGGAGGGGACAAGGTGACCCAGGACCACCTTGTGCTCCATATCTGAGGGGATAGGATGCAAGGACACTGGACATCAGATTTGAGCATCAGAATAAGTAAGGACAGAGCCATGCTATAATCCACTGGGGGAGAAAAAGAACCATGCATTCATACTGATAGTAATCAACAAATGTTTACATAAATTTGGACTCCTACAAGGGAAAGGGAATGCGCTTCCTTTCTGTAGAATGGAAAGTAGCAAATATAGAGAGAATGATGGTGTTGGAAGAGTTCTCATTGTGGCTCAGCGATAACAAACCCAGCTAGTATCCATGAGGTTGTGGGTTTGATCCCCAGCCTCGCTCAGTGGGTTAAGGATCTGGCATTGCTGTGGCTGTGGTGTAGGCCGGCAGCCGCAGCTCTGATTCAGCCCCTAGCCTGGGAGCTTCCATATGCTGCAAGTGCGTCCCTAAAAAGCCAAAAAAAAAAGAAAAGAAAAGAAAGAATGATGGTGTTGGAAAATCACAGTTTTGCAACTCTCAGAGTAAAAGTCAACCCAGGGGAAGATCTCCAATATCTGAAGAACAGGCTGTTATATAAACTCAGAGTATCTCCTCACAAGTTTCTTATCAATTATAAAATGAAAACAGTAACTATACAGAGAGAAATTGGACTCCTGCTTACCCAAGTGGTCAGAATTAACATTATCAGTAATGGAACAAAGAGGCATTTTGGGCATGCCCTGAAAAAGACACATCAGTCCTTCTGAGTTTACATTTAAAAATGCCTAACTTTGGAGAGTTCCCTTTGTGGCTTAGCAGAAAATGAATCCAGCTAGCATCCATGAGGACAGGGGTTCAATCCCTGGCCTCACTCAGTGGGTTAAGGATCCAGCGTTGCCGTAAGCTGTGGTGTAGGTCGCAGACACAGCTTGGATCTGTCGTTGCTGTGGCTGTGATGTAGGCCTGTAGCTGTAGCTTCTATCGGACCCCTAGCCTGGGAACCTCCAAATGCCACAGGTTTGGCCCTGAAAAAAAAGCAAAAAATTAAAAAATTAAAAACGAATAAATAAAAAACAAAAATGCCTAACTTTGATTGTAAAGGAAAAGCAGACAAACCCAGTTTGAGGGACATTCTCTGTGATACCCAACCTGTTCTTCAGCAATACTGATGCCACCGACAGTTCCGGATTAGAGGAGACGATGGTAGAGCCCGTGCTGACCGACTGCCACACGTGGTCCCGGGCTGGGCTCGACTGCAAAAGGTTTTGGTGAAAGGACAGTTCCGAGTAAGTTGTTGGAATGGGATTGTAGATTAGATGATAACTTTGTATTAGTGTTGTGTTTCCAGGATTTGATATCTATTCTGACTGGTTAGGAAGGAGAATATCCTTGTTCTCAGGAAATTCACACTCAAGTACTAAGGGGTAAAAGGGCAGGATGCATGTGGCTTCATCTCAGGTGGCTCAGGAAAAGTACATGGGCATGAGTGAGTGTGTGTGTGCGTGTTTAGACAGAAAGCAGCTATGGAGAGGTAATTATTGGCGAATCCGGATGAAGAGTAATTGGGTTCTTAGTGCTCCTCTTGACGTTTTTCTGGAAGTTTGTAATTATTCCACACGAGAACAAAGTTTTTGAAAATCTTTAAAAATAAGAGCATTTCATTTCAATAACAACCCTTTAAAATTTTGTTCTGCAAACCGTGCTTTCTTCTCATGAAAGCAGGTCAAGGTCAGTGTTTCATAGCTGCAGCCACACCACGCACTTCCCCCATCTGTCCCCAGAGCACACAAACGCCAGTCAGACCCAAGGCACTCAGTCTCTATGGCAGAGCTGTATGTATTCTGACTCTTTCTGGAACTCAGGAGGGGCTCCTGGGCCGGGCCCCCACGGGCCTCTCTGGGTTAGGTCGCCACAAGAGCTTTTGAAAGCAAGCAACTGAATGTGCTTGAGGCGTTGACCCAGCCCCTCGCCCTTGCACCTTCTCAGCACAGACAGATCGTTTCAGCAATTCGGTAGGATTGAAAGATGGATTCAAGCCCTCATTCTCTTCCACCTCTGTTAGCGCATGTCCAAAAACACAGCCCCATGATAAGAAAATAAAGCCACTAAACTCAGTGTTTGTAAGGTATTTATGGTGACAGATTAAAAAATAAATTAATACTCTTAAAATGAGATGAAAAGAAAGTTCTGTTTTACTTCTGTTTACTTGATAGAACCCAGATCACATCCCTCCCAGAGCAGCCGTTAACGATAGGAAGTACTTAAAGGTGAAATCGTTCTTAGTTTTGACACTTGGTGGGGAAAATGTCAAAAAGTGATAACAAGGTGAATGTAATTCAAGTCTTTAGGGTTGTTTTAATGAATCATTTTCCTTGATCCTCCCAGAATAACAAGAGTGAGGTTAGCATGGTGTGGGTATGAGTTTAAAATAACATTTACTTCTTCTTGGCTCTGTTATGAAAAGATGTAAATACTTGAGAGGTTGTTTTTAACATACGCCTCCTTATTCACTGATTTTCTAACTCTTATCTTTTGCGTTTCTGGATTATCCTGAAATGGCCGTTAGAGGGTGTCACCCAGTAAGACCCCTGGAGTTCTCCTGGCGTTAGTTATGTAGGCACTCAGTAGTTTTTGTGGTAGGTGCTGGAGAGACTGAAAGAGAAGAAAGATGTTCTTACCTCAAGACATTTATAATAATGTTTACAGATGTGTAATTATGTGTAATCTCTTGGTTAACCTGAGGCTAGACTCTGTCTAAAAGGGTATTTGTTAGTAACCTTTTAAGATAGTTTAAATTAACAAAACCTTTTTATGTTTAGCTTTTCTTTTTCATTTAAATAGGCTGTGTTTTCTTCATTTAAATATCAGTCATATGATTGTAATGCCTTAAGAAACAGTAATTTTCTACACCAAGAAAAAAAGAAATGATTACTTGTGAGTGTTTTTCTGATATGAGCAAATACTTTAGGAATTTTAGTGAGCATTCTTTAGGATAGGAAATGTCTGTTTTGAAAACAAAGAATATCCTAAGAAAGAATGTGCCTCCCTCAGGAAGTCTGCTCAGGGTCTAACACACAGCCGCACTTTTGCTGCTAAGTTTCTGAATTTTTAGTTCTTCCCAGCCCACTCCTCCTGCTTTTCAATGAGCACCTCTGCCCTATGCCACCCAGCCCCTTCCTGTCTTAAAAATGAGTATATGCATTACTGTGCTTCTCTTTTTATTTTTTTCTTCTTAACCGGGGATTTTCATGTAATTCCCATACTCAGAATTAGCAAATAATGAAATTTTGTCATATTGGCCTCAAATTTTTTTTAATCAAAAGGGAAAAGAACTTACAAGTTTGTCTCTCTTGAGCTTAGAAAGTGACCCTTTGGTTTAAGCTGAATGGGGCGCACAGGTGAAATCGGACAAGGGCGTTCACCGAGACCGACTAAACCAGTGCTGGGACTTAAAGGGAAGATGAGCCCAGACAGCAACTCCGTCCTTTCTTTGAGTCAGCCAGCAGGTATCAGCGGTCCCTCTGCCCGGCCCAGCCCCTGGGCTAGGTTCTTGAAATACAGAGATAAGCGAGGCTCCATTTCCTGCCCTCATGTGGCGTGGAGCCCAGTGTGGGGAGCCAGGCACAGGGCAGGGCAGCTCTCGTCAGCTATAGACAAGTCTTCCGGGGCTGTTGAAGGGTTGCCAGTGCTGGGAGGGTTGGGGACAGTGGCATTTGGAAAGACGGGACCTGGTGGAAAGTGCAGCAGATTTGGGGGCGCGCGGGTGGTTGAGGTTGGAGTGGAGGGTGAGCAGACGGCAGGGGCACCACATTGGGAAGAAGCCGGACAGCCACCCAGCGGCCCTCGGCAGAGCAGGGCTTCCACGTCTGTGCTGTAGGACTGGTCGCAGGGTTTTCAACAGGGAATCATTCATCCTGGATGCGGAGGAAGGGGCGTGTTAGGATCACAATAATCACCGCTGTAGCTTCTGCCCAGGTGCTTACGCGGCTCTTGCCCAGACGAGATGTGACATATGGTGCCACAGACCCTCCCCCCTCCCCGTGGGCTCCATTGCCGCCGTCCGACACACCCGTCAGCCGAGTAGGGAGAGGGTGGCACACAGACACTCAGTCTTAGCTGATAACCAGCAAGGTGTATTCAGTATGAGACTCCATATCCCAGGGAGGCTGCCTTCTCATCCCCCAAATCCTCACCCCCCCCAAAACCCACCTGAGCCCCAGAGCACTCACTTTATGGAAACCACGCCTTCCCTTCGTGCTTCTGCTCCGAGGATATGGACCTGCAGTGAGCTGAGTGTTGATCCCACTGGAATGAGACACCCATGTCGTCTGTTTCCCTGGTGGACGGTGACTCCACGAGGACTGGTACCAACTCATTTCCCGCCTGACACAGAGCCCAACACCCAGCAGGTGCCCCGGCGGCATTTAAGCGTAAAGGGTGGTTGGAGGGCTGTTCTCTCAAAAGGCCACGTGTTGTCACTTAAAAATGTGTTAGCGGGTGGTACTGCTTCCAGCTTTCCTCTCTGGTCTCCCATGCTGGTCTTAGAGCACAGTGTTTGTTAAAATGAAATACTGAGTGGCTGTCCAATAATTAACCACCTTTCCGGGGTGTCTAGTTCCACTGAGTACCGAAAGCAGTCAGCAGAGGTGCTTTCCAGCCTGTATCAGGGCCTTCTTGGGACCAGACCCTGAGGCAGGCAGGAGGGTGCGAGGACGGCAGGCCACTTTCCGCCTGCAGCCAGCTGGGAAGGTGGGATAACCAGGTGCGGTCTGCTCAGCCAACCGTGTGACCAAAGGGTTTCAGCAGCTCCCAAGAGGACGAGAGAGGCGTCAGCCGAGAGGGAAAGAGAGCAGCACAGACCCACAGGGATCTGGCACTGAGCTTGCCCCAGGAGCTGACAAATGACAGTTCTCTTGAGGTCAGGGAAAGGCACGTCACATCTCCCAGGATGTCTCTGGGCTGCTCCTCCTGGCACGTACACACACAGCCTGGGCAGTGGCCTCGACCGTAGGCAGCGCAGCCCAGCCTGGGATTGGTCGGGACCACCTTTCAGGTGGGCATCACTTTCTGCAAGCAACAGAATTTGGGAAGTAAGAACCCAAGAAACCATTTGTTTTTGACACCCTTAGAAAAGGGAAGTTAAAGAAAACCACAGTGTTATTTGAGCAAAACAAGCAGAGGGGTGTTCCACTGAGAGGGATCACAGTGATTATCACATTGGAGCAAGGGTCCTTTCCATTGGCGGCCCAGGGTAGTTGAATTGCAGGTAGAATGTTACAGAGGGATCTTCTTCGTTTTCTTGAGTAAGAATTATCTTGAGATAGTAGGGACATGTGTCCTAACCACAGAGGATTTTTTTTTTTCTTTAAGAAAGAAAAGGGAGTTCCTGTCGTGGCTCAGCTATAATGAACCCACTAGCATCCACTAGGATGCGGGTTCGATCCCTGGCCTTGCTCAGTGGGTCAGGGATCCGGCATTGCCGTGAGCTGTGGTGTAGGTCACAGATGCGATTTGGATCTGGTGTTGCTGTGGCTGTGTATAGGCCAGCAGCTGTAGCTCTGATTTGACCCCTAGCCTGGGGACTTGTACATGCGGGTGTGGTCCTAACAAGACAAAAAAAGGAAGGAAGGAAATAGATTTATCTCCAAGGAAGGAAATAGATTTATCTCCTGTCTCTAAAGGTTTCTTTTCCCATCCAGTGTCATCTCTGCTTGGAAAGCATATTTTAGGAAAAACATTCTGCCTTGTCCTGCTTTGCAGCACTGTCAGATGACGATGGCAGGGCTGTGTCACCTGCTCCTGTACCTCTGGCCAGCCAGCTGGAAGCCTCAGGAGTCACTGGGGGGGACCTTACACAGAGGCATCCCCACCCCAGAGATGAGGCTGAGCTAGAATTCCGGGGCTGGCCTCTCCTTGCTGTCTTGTGCCGCTGATCTCGCCTCTGGGTAGTTGAGTTTTCAATCACAAGAATCAGGCCTTGGAGATGTTGCACTTGAGTAACCTCCGTTTTTATGAAGATGTGATGGAGAAAACGGGAGGAACATGCCATCCTCTTTGGATGTTCACCCACCTACCCCTGGTTTCTCAAGAAGTCAGAGAAAAAGATCGTTTGGCTTTTAGACTAGAAACCAAGATGGACTCTACTCTGATGTCTTGTGGTGAGAAGTTTTCGACAGAAACTCCTGTGATTCACAAGCAGAAGGAGGAGAGCCCTCACCAGGCTCAGAAATGGAGCAGGGCTGTTAAAGGAGATGCCTTTTAGGAAGGTCCTCCTGGGGCGTTTTGTGCGTTTTCCAGACAGCCGCAGACCCGCCAGCCCGGCGCACACCAAGACGCTCTGGACTCTGCTGCTCCCCTGTCCCACCTCATTCAGACCGTCCACCTGAGGCTTTTAGGTCGATTCTGACCTCTGTGATTTAAACCCTAGAAAGAGGTCGCAAAAGTCACTTGCTTCATTGTTGGGCGTGGAGGTAGGTGTGCGTGTAGGTGGCCTTTGCTGTGGAGCTGGGGTGTGATCCGGGCCCTGTCATCTGGTGAACATGGGCCTCTCCCTGGATGCTGGGGACTCGGGTCTGGGAGGCGGGGGCAGCCGGGAGGGGGCTCTTCTGCTCCGAGACTCCTTCCAGACACTCTGCACGCTCCATGCCCCCCGCCCCAGCAACCAGCCGGTGTTTGGTATTTGAAAAGACACGTCACTGCTTGGACCAACAGAGGATACAAGGCTGGCGAAGTGAAGCAGTCCAGATGAATGCTGAAAACAAAACCCAGGGCAGCTTGGTCTCCCTGGAGGCTGAGCTGAGGCCGGAGAGGTTCGGAGGGGGAGCCAGCCTCACACACCGGCCCGAGCGCTTTCCAGTGGGACAGAAATTCTCAACAAAAGGTGGCACTCACGGGGCCGGTGTTATGTGCCAGCCCCATGCTGGGCCTTTCCTGCACGTCCCTGTTAGCCTCCGAATGCTGAGGAAGCCAAGAGCCCGAGGCTCTAGTCCCTGGCCAGGGGTCCCACTGTGAAGCCTCAGAGCCCCCTCTGCTGCCTGGCAGGGTCCCTGCCTCCCAGCAGCCGTGGCTGCCCGCCTCCGCCGTGGCTTCATGTGTAAGGAGCTGGGACCCTCTAGAGTCCTGCCCGCGTCTTGCTCACCGGGCCGCGGGTCTGCACGGGGCTGTTTTCTCTTTGCTGCTCTTGAGCACAGGCGTTCATGGTCACGTGCTGATCAGGAAGGCGTCACACACCGAGACGGTTACAAACACACGAGGGTTGTGCAAGCCAGGCACCAATGAGCGAGAAGGTCTCGGCAGTGATTCTCAGTGTCACTGCAAGGGCTGCACCTTTGCTACCCATGGTGCTGGCTCCTGCCACCTTCCTCGCCACTCAGGCTGTAAGCTGCCTGGGAAGGGCAGCAGCAGGCACGGCCCCTGCCAGGTGCGGGCGCCCCAGCCGGTGCTGTCCCGAGGGGGCGGGACAGCTAGACAAGCCCAGTGGGACCGCGCTCCGACTTCCTCTGGTTCTCTGACACTTATCCTCGTGCCCACACCCATCTCGGTTTTCTGTGGACCTTTCCAGTTTTGGACCCTGAGGGAAACGTGCAGGTGCCCTCTCTTCGTGTGATTGTTCAGTTTTAAATACTGTGAACCCGGAGTTCCCGTCGTGGCTCAGTGGTTAACGAATCCGACTAGGAACCATGAGGTTGTGGGTTCGGTCCCTGCCCTTGCTCAGTGGGTTAACGATCCGGCGTTGCGTGAGCTGTGGTGTAGGTTGCAGACGCAGCTCGGATCCCGCATTGCTGTGGCTCTGGCGTAGGCCGGTGGCTACAGCTCCGATTCAACCCCTAGCCTGGGAACCTCCATATGCCGCAGGAGCGGCCCAAAGAAATAGCAAAAAGACAAAAAAATAAAATAAAATAAAAATAAATACTGTGAACCCTGTTTCTGCCTTGTGAGCCGTCTCCTCTGGTCACAGCACCAGGGCACTCAGCAGTGCAAATCTCATCACACGGTCCTTCTCCCCCTTGAAGAAATGGCAGAAGCTCCGAAGCCGCTTCAGCCCCGGGGGCGCGGCGGGCAGCCGCTCACACGGAACAGTGAACACCCTTTGCAACAGAGACCTGAGAAAAACCCAGCTCAGGTGTCAGAACCAGTGACGGCACATGTGGTCGTTCGTGTCTGAGAGAGAATGACCTCGGGAGGCAGCCTTGCGTGCAGAGAACACGTAGGTTTCTCTTCACACGGATGTCACGACCTAGGACGCAGCCCGGCCACCCCAGACCCGGGCTCACAGTGCCCTCTGCCCCACGTGTGCGGCAGCCCATCCTCAGCATCTCCTGGATTCCAAACCAGGGCAGAGTCAGCGGAGGGGAAAGCCGAGGAAGGTGGAAGCTGTGGCCTGGCACCGCACCTGGCCCTGGCGCCGGGGCGAGGCTCACACATCAGCAGCTCCGGATTATGAATCATGATTTGCCGAGCAAATGGCTCTGTTCTGCCAGCTGGAGGCAAAGAAGCAGCCAAGCCTTGGCTGTGCTGCTAAGGTGCCAGAGGTGACAGGAGTTTAGCGTGTACCCCACTCTTCAGCATCGTTGAGAACGGCCCCGCCTTGGGCCGTGGTGTCCTGCCCGGGGGTATCAGAGCCAGGCAGGCAGAGCTGCCCACCTCCTCACAGGCCGTGGCAGCTCCACGGTCGTGTCCTTAGCAGGAAGTCATTGGTGTAAAGGTCCTAAGAGGTTGTTTCAGTCCAGGAGAAGAAGTAGCCTGGCAAGAGCACGTACACCAGGGAGGGGTTCTCCTTATTGACTCGAGTCCAACACGAGTCATGTGGCCCCTTCTCCCCGAGGGGCACGCGGTGCAAACTGCCCCCGAGGAGACGGGAAGGTGTGGATTCTGAGAACTGACGGCAAAGCTGACAGTTCGTGTCTGGCAGGAGCCTCATGACTTGAGAGAGAGCCTTGTGGTCTGAAGGCACTATGGTGAGCCAGTTGACACAGGATGCCACCAAGACACCTGCACTTCTTGTCACTTTGAGAAGATGTTGGTGACATTGCAGTGGACAATAATAATATGAAGTAAGTTTGAAACTGGTTAAAGTTAAAAAAACAAAACAAAACAAAACAAAACTTGCTGAGCCACTTGGATAGAAAGGGGAGGGCTCTAATGAGCTCCGGGCTCTGCCTTTGATCTTGTGTGCTTGACATTTGAACTTGAGTGACGCGGTACAGGTTTGCACCGTGTGCTCATCAGCCACGGGCTCAAAACGAGTTTGAGGGCGCTGACCGAGACGGGGGTCATTGCCGGAATTCGGTGTGTGCTATGGCTTTGGTTGACCAGAGAAGTTCGACAGCGATTGCTGGGTCCAGAGCCCAGAAGATGGGGTGTAAACTTAGCAGGGCCCGGCTGGAGCACATCTCACTCAGGATTTATGGCAGCCCCAGCCTGACTCGCACCCCATTGCTGGAGCTGCACACTCCAGCCATGTGTACATGCACATACACGCGTGCACATCCTCTGTGACAAGAGCTGGGACCACAGGACAGCACAGTCTGCCCTTTGCCCTGGCAGATCATGCCAATAGTGCCATAAGTGGCAGGCTTTGGAAGGAGAGAGGCTGGCGGGAAAGTGCTGGATGCTGAAACACGGGAGTGAACTCAGGCAGCCAGAGCCCTTACTCTCAGGAGGCTTACGGTTCAGTGAGGAGCAGTTGGCCTGACAGATCCAGGTAAAAGGCACAGCAGCGAGGGGCGCAGGACAGAGGTCAAGTGGAGCCACGAGATTTCTGTAGGTTCCGCCAGGCTGGGAGACGTGGAAAAGGGCCCCGCGCCCTGAGATCCAGAGGATGAAGACAAGTTAACCAGGCCAAGGGCGAAGGGAGAGTCTTGCAGCAGAGGACACGCTCCCAGCAAAGGTGGGAGACGGACACCGTGCAGCCTGGGCCGGACCCGGTGGGGAGGGGTGCCCGCCGAGGGGAGGAGGACACTCAGAGCGTCGTGCAGAGAAGGGAACAGGGCTGTTTCCTGTAGCTCCAAAGGGCAAATTAGGGACTTTGAAGTCCCATGGGTAGACTAGTGAGATGTAACTTCTGCTCACGTGAGCGAGAGCTTTCCGTCTTGGCCAATGAGTGGAGTGTTTCCTGATATTCTAGAAAAGGCCATTCTTTCCTTAGCAGGGGATGGAAACGGAGACCCCTGCCTTTGTGCTGGCACCAGCCGTCAGCGCGGGAAACCGCCTTGCCGCCGCGCCTCGCTCACGTGCAGCCTGCGTGTGCGGCGGTGAGAACGGGGGTCGGGGCGTCCCTGGATGGAAGACCCTTGCTGCGCTGCTGTTCATGACCCACAAATGACGGATCGCAGCCTCGATTTTAAAAACACTGGCCAGAACCCCAGCTTCTGAATTTCCTCTCATCCAGGCTAGCGTCTCCCAAAGGCTCCCTGAGGGACGAGAAGTCTGGGGTCTCAGTGGCCCTGTGTCCCGCTCAGGGGACTCTGCACCTCCTTCCCTGACACCCCACCCACCCACCCCCTGCCCTTCACCTGGTAGGAGAGGAAGCCTGGCTTTACCACTGGGCAGCTCCAAGCTGCCCAGGAAAGGTTAGAAGTGGTGACCAAGTCCCCAGTCCCTTGTTAACTCACACCGTGTTGTAAATCTCACTATGTGTAAGAGTATCACCTTTCACCGTGTATTATTGCAAATGTACTGTGTTTCAACATTAGTACAAAAGATTGATGCCTGTGGCTAGTCCAAGGTCATAACTGTTTGTATCATACATTTCTAAATGGGAAAGTAGGTTGTGAATAAACCACAGTAACATTGCCCATTACGACCTTGGAGCCCACCTGTGTGTATAAGTACAGGAAACCCCTACATTCACAGCTTCAGGATTTGTGGTTGAACAAATACAAGCCTCGTCCTCCCTACCCCTGGCGGCTTTAGCTGCCTCCCCCTCGCGGTTCTACCCCGACTTCACCCTCTCTGCGCGCCTGCTGCCCGTAGCCCAGCGAACTCCGCAGATGCGGCACCTGCTGTGGAGCTGGGGAGGGACGGCCACCCTGGGCCCTGCTCCACCTGTGCGACACCAGGAGCTCCAGGGCATACTTGTCATCGGAATCTGCAGGCATCAGGAGTAAATCCCCAGTTAAGTAGTTCTTCACGTGCAGAGGGAATTTCGACTTCGATAAGTTATTCCTCCAGAATGCAGTCTGACCCTGAAGGCGTGTGCAAGGCCAGTGAGCATGGGTGCTGTGCAGACCGCTCTGCAGGTGGCCTGCCACAAGCTTGGCCGCCCTCTGCTCGTCTTGGCAGGTTGCTGACCCTCGGAAGCCCCCCTTCCTCGTCTCTAAGGATTCAGTGAGAAGGTGCACATCTGTTGGCTTTGTATAGTGAGCACCTTAAAATGTTGTACCTGTTGTCCTGTTAAAAACACCAGATTTCACACTGAAATGAAAATTTGTGGGGTTTTTTAGCCTGTCCTGCCAAACTCACGTGACCAACATTCAGAGGCTGGTAGATCAGTGGCGGTGTCGTCAGCCTCATCAGGCTTCTGGTTTTATTTCTGTTTTCAGGTTGCCCGGCTCATGGAAATGGGATTTTCCAGAGGTGACGCTTTGGAAGCCCTGAGAGCTTCAAACAATGACCTTAATGTGGCCACCAACTTCCTGCTGCAGCAGTGACGTCCCAGCCGACAGCACAGGGACTGGCCGGGCTGCTGACCACAGCGGGCGCCGTCCCCGCCACGCCACCGGACCAGCCCAAGGACCCAGCACCCCCTGGCGCAATGTTCTCACTGTCCCCTTGGGCAAAGGGTGGTCCCCACTGCTCCCTCCTTTAATTCCAAGGTCATTACCATTAAGTATCAAAAATCAGTTTGCCATTAAAGTAGCATGTATTTTCTATCTTTATTTTTTTATGGGGCATTTTCCTTGGTTTGAGAACCATCCCTCCTTCCTAATGTGTTTTAAATGCATTAAAATAGCAGATTTCTGCAAGTGGTTGAATAGCCCTCCCGATGGAAGTTACTGCTACTGTAATATTCCTTTGACTGTAGTGCATCTTCGTACATTATATCTGATCCCCAGGGCCAGAAAGGAGAAAGGGGAATGCTATTCAGAAGGGACCTGTCAAATTTTATTCTTTAGGGACTTTTTTCATTGCTATTTTTTTCCTCGAATTTGCTTTCCAACCCCAGTGGCTACTGAGGCTTCCCACTCCCTAGGGGTGAGCAGTTCGTGTGTGCGACACGCAGTGTTGGCCAGGCCTGGGCGACGAGGGAGAGACAGTGACCCAGACTCTCCTCGGCCTCTTTCCAGCCCACTCCGGTCCCCGGGATTTTCCCCAGCCTCTCCCCGCTTCCACTGGAGAATGATGATGGTAATCGGGTGCCAATTCAAGGTTCTGGCATATTCCATGGAACTTAACTGGAGTTAACTTTGCGTAGAATATCCACAGTTAGCCACTCGGGCTGGGGTAAAAATGGAACAAAGAGGAAACCAAAAGAAGAGTGGGCTTCCTGGGGGAGACCGTCATCAGCCCCGTGTGGGCGCAGCCCTGGAGAAAGCCCCGTGCGGGTCCCAGCTGCGAGGCCAGCCCCTCTGGGTGCGGGTCCTCCCTGGCTCCGGGGCTGTCGGATGTCAGCTGCAGAGGAGGCTGCAGAGGACGCCATCACGGAGGTTGGGGGGGAGGCCAGAGCCGACGAGCCTGGAAAGATCTAAAGCAGGTGACTATAAGATTTAAGCAACTATTGTGTTCTGCAGAGCGAGCAGAGATGTTTCAGACTGATGCAAATTTAGACATGTGTGGTACATACAATAAACTTTTTAATGTGTTTTACTTTTTGGTATTTTTTATTAGACTTACTAAATAAAACTTTGTTCTAGGCTGATCTATTCTTTACCACCAAAAAAAAAAAAATTCTGCCAGGCTGCTCATCTTTCTTCAGAAGATTTGGGTGCTGTTTGTTTGGGGTTTTTTGTTTTTCATTAAAGTATAGTTGAAATATAATGTGTGTCAATTTCTGCTGTACAGCAAAGTGACCCGGTCACACCCATAGGTACATCCCTTTTCTTCTATTATCTTCCATCCGGGTCTATCCCAAGAGACTGGATGCAGTTCCCTGTGCTGTACAGGGAGGACCTCATTGCTTATCCACTCCAAATGCAACAGTTTGCAGCTACTAACCCCAAACTTCCAGTCCATCCCACTCCCTCCCCCAACCTCCTTGGCAACCACCAGTCTGTTCTCCGTGTCTGAATCTGTTTCTGTTCTGTAGACAGGTTCGTTTGTGCCATATTTTAGATTCCCCATGTAAGTGATATATGGTATTTCTGGTTCACTTCACATAGTATGATAATCTCTAGCTGCATCCACGTTGCTACAAATGGCATTATTTCATTGTTTTTTATGGCTGAGTAGTATTCCATTGTGAATATGTACCGTATCTCCTCAATCCGTTTATCGGTGGAGGGCCATTTAGGTTGTTGCCGTGTCTTGGCGATTGTGAACAGTGCTGCCGTGAGCACTGGGGTGCATGTGATCTTTTTCACGGACAGTTTTGTCCTGAATCATACCCAGGAATGGGACTGCTGGCTCATAGGGTTGTTCTGTTTTCAGGTTTCTGAGGACCCTGCGTGCTGTTCTCCGTCATAGTTGTACCAGGTTACATGCCCTTTTCTCCACACTCTCCAGCATTTGTTGTGTGTAGGCTTATTAATGATGGCTGTTCTGACCAGTGTGAGGTGGTACCTCATTGTGGTTTTGATGTGCTTTTCTCTCATAATTAGTGATATGGAGCATCTTTGATGTGCCCTAATGGCCATCTGTATGTCTTCTTTGGAGAAATGTCTTTTTAGGTCTTCTGCCATTTTTCAATTGTGTTGTTTTTGTCGTTGTTGAGTTGTATGTCTATGGTTTCTCTTTTTGAAGTGAGAGGGGCCCTTTCGCTTCTGTAAGTAGGACTGGCCCTGGGAGGCCCATCCTGAGGCTTGGTCGGGGCCATCAGGCTGCTCAGAGTAGGAACTGAGGTGACTCTGGGGGGTCTAGCTGGTCCCAAGCACAGACGTCAACTTGACCCAAGTGTCAACAGCTCAGGCTGTGGGGACATCCTTGACCGCGTTCCCTGGCAGGGCGACAAGACGGCCTCAGAGTGCAGTTGCGTGTGTCATCTCCGAGGCAAATCTCAATGCACCCTGTGCACTTCCAGTGCCAGAGGTCACAGCAAAGAGCAACCGTGTCCCAAAACACACTGTCTCCTCCGTTCCTTCCCACCCCCGGACAGCACCTAGCAAAGCAAAGCCAAACCAGAGGCAAAATTCTCTCTCGAGACTTCACTGCTCTCCCAGAGGATGGAGAGCAAAGAGCCCCCCGTAGGATCACAGGGTGAGGCCGAAGCTAAAGAGGATTAACTGCCACCCCAGGCTCTTGTTTTCTGGCCAGGGTTCCCTCGCGAGTGTGCTTACATTGCACAGAGCTTCGTCCGGCTGAAAGCCTTGCCGCCACCTCTTCAGCCCTTTAACTTAATGGGAATTGAGGTCCCGGTGGCGGCGTGACCAGTGGCCACGCCCCTTGGTGGCAGAGCCAGGAGGCCCCTCAGGTTTGTCCTGGCTTCTTCCGGCCTCTTTTCCAGCTCCCTGTGGCCCTGAGGTCTCACCTGCCCAGTGGTGGTCCGTTACCGTCCATCCTTTTCCTGCAGTTCCCAGCCAGCATCCCCTTCATCTGTCACCACCCTCTGGGACACTCCGGTCCTCCTCAACCCTCGCGTGTCTGACGGCACCTCCCCCCCTCCCCCGCCTGCTCTCGATTCCTGTGCATGGGACGCAAATGGCACCCAGGCTGGAAAGCAAGTTCCCAGAGCACCCACGCCTTGTCCAGACACCTGGGAATCCCAGGCTGGGGGAGGGGGGGCCACGCCTGGGGCCCTGTGCCAGTGGCGCATCGGCAAGCCTTTTGCTTTGGTTTCCTAAGGTCAAGAAAAGCCCATTTAGGCTTTGAATTTTGTGCGGAAAGTAGCAGTTTGGGCCTCATTTTCAGATGAAAATTTTCCAGGCTGGAAAATAAGAGGAAGAAGGGGGAAATTGTGTGCAGTGAACCACACCCTCTTCCCAGACAAAGGAAAACCAGCCTCCAAATTCCTGGTGGAGTTTGGGATTGGAAAGGTAACATCGGAGTTGCCACCACGGCTCATGAGAAATGAACCTGACCAGTATCCATGAGGATGTGGGTTCAATCCCTGGCCTCACTCAGTGGGTTAAGGATACGGTGTTGCCGCGTGGTGCAGGTCGCAGCTGTAGCTCGGTTCCTGAGTTGCTGGGGCTGTGGTGTATAGGCTGGCAGCTACAGCTCCAATTCAGCCCCTAGCCTGAGAACCTCCGTGTGCCCCCACCCCCTCCCCAGGGCTGCTCAGGGAATCCGGTCACGCTCCCCACAGTTAACATTCTGCTCAAGACCTGAGCTCCGGTGTCCTGCCGGAGAATTCCAACCCCTGGCAGCCTGCAGGAGCAGTGGCAGGAGAGAAGGAAAGTTGCACGGGTTCCACCTCCAGACTTTGCCTGGGGACCGTCCTGATGGCCTGCCAAGCGCCCCACTCCCCCTGCCCCAACCATGGCACAGGGCCCTCCCTGCGAGCTGGCGCCCTGCTCCCTGCACGGACGGGGCCTCTGAGGGCTGCTGCGGGCCCCCCCTCTCTTACTGCGAGAGGCCAGGATTCCTCCGTGTGGGGCCAGAATTTCTTTTTTTTTTTTTTTTTTTTTTTTGTCTTTTGTCTTTTTGTCTTTTGTTGTTGTTGTTGTTGCTATTTCTTGGGCCGCTCCCGCGGCATATGGAGGTTCCCAGGCTAGGGGTCCAATCGGAGCTGTAGCCACCGGCCTACGCCAGAGCCACAGCAACGCGGGATCCGAGCCGCGTCTGCAACCTACACCACAGCTCACGGCAACGCCAGATCGTTAACCCACTGAGCAAGGGCAGGGACCGAACCCGCAACCTCATGGTTCCTAGTCGGATTCGTTAACCACTGCGCCACAATGGGAACTCCCAAGGGCCAGAATTTCTTTCCAAACCACTAAACGTGCCCAAAGCCAGGCCCAGCCCGCTCTCCCCAGGCTGCTCCCATCTCCCAGCATGCTCCTGAGAATCGGCGGCTGCTCTCTGAACACTGCAGAGATTCAAGTTCAGGATGTTAACCCGAAGACCAGGCTTCCCAGGAACGTTGGTGGGCGATGCAGTGTCTCCCCCGGGGCGTAGGTGGGCATTAAGGACAAGTCCACTTTTTGACTTGGAACCTTAAGGGCAAACTGGACTCAGCATCTCTGGGCCCTTTAACCCATCACCTTGGGTCCCTGGTGTCCACCCCTGAGCCTCCGTAGGCCCCTTATTCCGCACCTAGCATGTGAGTTCAGTGCGAAGTTGTGGCTGTCAGCTAAGCCCTGTGACCGCCTCCCCCTCAGCTGCAGGCTGGCGCAAAAGAGGAGGGGTTTTCAGAGGGTCCCTGTGCTGGAAAAGGGGGTCCCAACTCCGTGCCTCTTGGCCTCCTCTGATCCCCCTGCCCCAGGCAGCTGGCTTTTCTGTCCTCCAAGATGTCCACGTCATTCTTCCCAGGGGACCGAGGTCGGTTTTGCCCTGCTACCCTGAGAGCTGGGGGCTTGGTTGGTATTTACTGTGAGAGCATGTACTGATGCTGGGCCAAGTACTGTGTTACAGCTCTTGTGTAAACCCTTATTTCCATACCCTGTGACCGACCCCAGCCTCATATGCACCGAGCGGCCAGGCTCAGAGGTCTTCTCGGAACAGTGGGCCAGGGCTCCTCCTCAGCAGGCTGGGTCCCTTCCGGTTTAAATCTGCAGAGATCAGAGTGACCTCAACACCTGCTGGTGCCTTGAGGACCTATTTAAAGGGGGAAAGCGCACTGATATTTTTAACGAAAACAGTCAAGCAAACAACTAAAAAGCCAACCAGCCCCCTCGGGAGAGTGGGCGGCCCCAATGTGAGCAGAGCCGCAAATAAAGCCCAACAGCCACCCCCAGCCCGTCTTATTTCTGATTGTTTGCGTGAGGGGCTGTTTTAAATATTTATGAAGTGTCTAAATTCGGAGCTCAAAACCACTCCAAAATGCTGAAAACAAATTTGAGGATGCCATTGCTTTGAGCAGAGAAAGGAAGCAGACAGATGAGGAGGGGGCCTGGGTGTGTAGGGATCTGTTTCCCTCTTGTTTTAAGTATCTCACATAGAGAAGTTCCCCTCGTGGCTCAGCGGGTTAAAACCCCGACTAGTATCCATGAGGACGCAGGTTCGATCCCTTGCCTCTCTCAGTGAGTTAAGGATCCAGCGTTGCCACAAGCTGCGGTGTAGGTCACAGATGCAGCTTGGACCTGGCGTTGCTATGGCTGTGGTGTAGGCCGGAAGCTGCAACTCAGATTTGACCCCAAGTGTGGGAACTTCCATATGCTGCCAGTGCGGCTATAAAAATAATAATAATAAAAATAAAATAGGAGTTCCCATCATAGTGCAGTGGAAACGAATCCGACTAGGAACCATGAGGTTGCAGGTTCGATCCCTGGCCTCGCTCAGTGGGTTAAGGATCCGGTGTTGCCATGAGCTGTGGTGTAAGTCGCAGACGCAGCTCAGATCTTGTGTTGCTGTGGCTGTGGTGTAGGCTGGCAGCTATAGCTCCAGTTCGACCCCTAGCCTGGGAACCCCCGTATGCATCAGGTGCAGCCCTAAAAAGACAAAAAGACAAAAAATAAAATATCTCGCATAAATACTATGCATGGTATCAGGGTTCAGAATGAGCCTCCCCAAATGTGCTGCTCTTGCATGTGGATTGTTTTGAGCTCTAGGCAGTTGCCACCCTGGGTTCAGTGGAAACCACTTCTCTTCCCCTAGCCACCTAGAAGAATTTAAATTGGAGAATTTTTCCCAGGAAAGAGGTATCACCAGAGATAAATTTTATTGAGGGAGTCCCAGCTGTATGTCAGGGTGAACGTCTGGCGACCCAGCATCTCTGCTCTTCCTGTGATCCTGTGAGTGACCCCCCTGTCCTCGGAAGCGCCCAGCCACCCCCTGCTTCCTCAGCTAGGATGGCAGCTAGAGCGCCTGTGACCCGTGTGGCGCTGCGCCTTTCATATATGTAGGGATTTCTGACCTTCTCATGTAGGCGGGGTTTCCCATATATACAAAGCTAAATTTTATTGTCTCTGTCTCAAGTCAGGTTAATTCTTAGACCAGCCAGAAGGACCTTGAAAGGCAGAGGAAAGTTTTCTTCCTCCCAGCGGGACTCTTTTGTATTATGAAATGGTCATTAAAAAGTTGAAGCCCTCTAAAGAAATCTCTCATCCCCCGTCAAGGGCTTGCAGAAATTCCCTTGTGATGCAGCGGGTTAAGTGTCCCATGTCGCTGTAGTAGCTGTGGCACAGGCTGGAAGTACAGCACAATTTCCATCCCTGGCCAGGGAACTTCCATATGCTACAGGTGCAGACCTTGTGTCAGGTGTGCGCAGGTACATCCTTGGGGAACTCCTCTTACTGTTCCCCTCATTTCACCGCCAAGACACTTCGGCTGAGCCCCTAGTGGGCCCTGGGGAGGGCACAAACTGTCCTCAGACCTGACCTTGGATGCAGGAGATTCCTTCACAGTCCCAAACTTTATACCTTCCATCCATATCCTCAGATTGCCAGACCCGGGCTGTCCCTGGACTGTGATGTCTGGCAAGGCTTGTGGTTTGGGTGGGAATTAATCCACCTTGGCCCCATGTATGCTCCCAGCCTAACCACGCAGGGGTCCAGAAGGGCCTCGGGTGGGACACAGATCTGCTGGGACTGGGAGAGAGGCTGGTTCCTGGGGCCAGTGGCCAGCACCCCACAGAGCAGGGTGCAGTGTTTCAGAACAAGGCCCAGCCCTCCAGGGATCCTCCCAGAACCTGAGCTCAGTGATGCTCAAGGTACCAGCGATTCAACAAATGCCATGATCCTCCGCTGGCCGCCTCGCGCCTAAGGGCTGGAATCACCATAAGAAACCCCCTGTGGGCAAGGGCTCTGCCCAGGCTTCCCTCATGTGCCTCCCCTGCCCCCTGCGGGGGAGGCCACTCTAAAGGGGTCCTGGCCCCAATTCTATCGTGTGTGGAGGCTTCCCCACCCCAACAAACAAGTCTCAGATGCCAGTAAGGTGTCCAAGACTTCAACTCGGTTCTGACACTGTCTCCCTGGAGATAGAATCAGATGCCACAGGTGAGGGCTCAGTCCCACACGATGCCCCCTCTTCAGAGGCCAGTGAGAAGCCCAGGTTGTCGCCTGTACTTCTGACTGACTGGCTATAAATCAGAGTTCCCACTACCTCCTCCCGAGTTTGATGAATCTGCAAGAACAGCTCACAGACTCAGGAAAACCCATTTGCTCACTAGCTTACTGATTTGTTTTAGAAGGGTGCGAAAGGGTAGGATCCATAGCCCGAGGGAGAGGTGTGTAGGGGCGGGTCGGGGGAGGGGCGAGGAGCTTCCGGGCTCTCCCTGGGCTCCACTCTTCCCAAACCTCCACCAGTTCACCAGCCCGGGAGCTGTCCAGACCCGGTCCTTTGGGGTTTTTATGGAGGCTTCATTGCAGAAGTGCGCTTGATTGAATCGCGGGCTGTTGGCATTTGCAGGTCGGGGAATGTGTCGGAAAGTTCCAACCCTCTAATCATATAGTTCTCCTGGCTATCCACCCCCATCCTTAGGTGCTTCCAAAAATCACCTCATTCATGTAACGAAAGACACCTACGTCATTTCCACCACTTAGAACATTCCAAAGCCAGGGATTGTGGATGAAAACCAAATATATATGAGAAATAGGTTTGGTCACCTGAATGACAAAACATGTATTTCTTATGAACCACACAGTATTGCAGCACTAATTTATAGTAAATGGCAGGAGTTCCCATTGCGGCTCAGTGGTTAATAAACTTGACTGGTATCCATGAGAATGCAGGTTCGATCCCTGGCCTCCCTCAGTGGGTTAAGGATCCAGTGTTGCCATGAGCTGTGGTATAGGTTGGAGACATGGCTCAAATCCTGTGTTGCTGTGGCTGTGGTGTAGGCCAGCACCTGTTGCTCCAGTTCGACCCCTAGCCTGGGAACCCCCATATGCCTCGCGTGCAGCCCTAAGAAAAAAAGACAAAAATAAAATAAAATAAAATAAATGGCACACGCCAAAAGCTCTCTTTCCTAGGCTCTCCTAGGCTGGGAACTGGTAGTCAGTAGTAAAACACATGGCAAAATGCAAAACATGTACCACAGATGAGCTTCAATTTATGGTGGTTTAACTTAGAATTTTTTGATGTTAGGAGGATGTAAAAGTAACATGCATTCAG
Source organism: Sus scrofa (assembly GCF_054392235.1). Classification (NCBI taxonomy): domain Eukaryota; kingdom Metazoa; phylum Chordata; class Mammalia; order Artiodactyla; family Suidae; genus Sus; species Sus scrofa. The sequence continues at coordinate 75,546,302 of NC_139393.1, forward strand.
TAGAAACCATACTTTGAATTTTGAATTTTTCTAGGTTGGCAATATTCTTTTCAGTCCAATCCTCTCTCGTGATGCTGGGTGGCGGCAGCCACAGCTCCTGGTCAGTCACGTGATCACGAGGGTCAACAACCGATACGCTTACAGCCACTGTGCGCCCAGACAACCATTCAGTTTTTCACGGTCAGTACAGTATTCAGTAAATTACATGAGATACTTAACACTTTTTTAAAAAGGAGTTCCTGCTGTAGCTCAATGGGTTAAGAACCTGACATAGTGTCCATGAGGACGCAGGTTTGATCCCTGGCCTCACTCAGTGGGTTAAGGATTCAGTGTTGCCGAAAGCCTCGGAGTAGGTCATAGATGCACCTCGGATCTGGTATGGCTGTGGCATAGGCCTGCAGCTGCATCTCCAATTCAACCGCTAGCCTGGGAACTTCCATGTGCCACAGGCGTGGCCCTAAAAAGAAAAGAAAATCGACTTTGTGTTAGGTGATCTGCCCAGCTGTAGGCTAGTGTAAGTGTTCCAAGCGTGTTTAAGGTAGGTGTGGCTAAGCCGTGATGTTTGGTAGCTTAGGTGTATCAGTGCATTTCGACTTAGGCTATTTTCAATGGGTCTATCATAAGCCAGGGAAGATCCATGTGTGTGTGTGTGTGTGTCTGTACACATATACATATACACAGAGGCCCATATATTAAATATTTTAGGTTAAAACATGTCAATGTGATTAATCACTAATCTTCTGGTGTTAATGTTACCAAGGCCTTTTTTAAAAATTGCTGATAATATAATATAATATGATATAATGTAATAATCAATATGATTAGAAATTTCTCTTTCATTGTCCGTACCCATATTGCATCACTTACGAATTCCAGTTTAGGTTTTTTAAAGTTAGCCCCAGAACTCAGCAAAGCAATCAGATTGTGTGTCATCTTGAATTTTAACATTTTTCCAAACATCCTATAAATGTTACACTCACATCTATTTTGACAGCAGGTTTGAAGTCATCTTTTTTTTTTTACTTTGTTATTATAGTTGATTTACAATGTTCTGTCAACTTCTGCTGTAGAGCAAAGTGCCCCAGTTATACATATATATACATTCTTTTTCTCACATTATGTTTATCATGTTCCATCACAAGTGATTAGATACAGGTCCCTGTGCTATACAGCAGGATCTCATTGTTTATCCACTCCAAATGCAATAGTTTGCATCTACTAACCCCAAACTCCCAGTCCATCCCACTCCCTCCCCCTCCCCCTTGGTAACCACAAGTTTGTTCTCCAAGTCCATGAGTTTGTTTCTTTTCTATAGACAGGTTCATTTGTGCCGTATATTAGACTCTAGATAAAAGTGGTATCATGTGGCATTTGTCCTTCTCTTTCTGACTTACTTCACTTCATATGAGAGTCTCTAGTTCCATCCATGTTGCTGGCAGTGGCATTATTTTGTTCTTTTTATGGCTGAGTAGTATGCCATTGTGTACATGTACCACATTTTCTAATCCATTCATCTGTCAATGGACATTTAGGTTGTTTCCATGCCTTGGCTCTTGTGAATAGTGCTGCAGTGAACACTTGGATGAATGTGTCTTTTTCAATTAAAGTTTTGTCTGGATATATGCACAGGAATGGCATTGCTGGATCATATGGAACCATACAAATATTTTCTTAGGTCAGTCTCCAAAAGCAGTAGAAATAAAAACAAAAAGAAACCAATGGAACCTAATCAAATTTAAAAGCTTTTGCACAGCGAAGGAAACCATTAAAAAAACAAAACAAAACAAAACAAAAAAACCATCTATGGAATGGGAGGAAATAGTTTCAAACAATGCAACCAACAAGGGCTTCATCTCCAAAATATACAAACACCTCATACAACTCAACAGCAAAAAAAAACAAACAACCCAATTGAAAAATGGGCAGAAGACCTGAACAGGCATTTCTCCAAAGAAGACTTATGGAGGCCCACAGGGACGTGGAGAAATGGTCGCCCTTCCTAGTTGTTAGAGAAATGCACCTCAAACCACAGACACCAGTCAGAACGGCCATCGTTAATAAGTCCACAAATGACAAATGCTGGAGCGGGCGTGGAGGACCGGGAACCCTCCTGCACTGTCGGTGGGAATGTGAGCTGGTGCAGCCACTATGGAGAACAGTGTGGAGGGGCCTCAGAAGACTAAGTACAGCAAAAGTCGTCTTTATCAAACTCTCCAAAACATTCAACTTAGTTCTTATCGAAACACCTCTTCCTTTTTGTCCTTACACGTTTCACTTTACGTCATCATTTAATTTGGTAACAACTGAGGTGAGACGTTTTGAGCTCAAGCTCACGTTCCCCACGGAAGGTGCCTCTAGGGACCTGACCTCCACCTCCTTCCCGGTTCCTGAGTCGGCTGCTTTCACGAGCTCGGCGGCGGCAGGGCTGCTGCGGGAGCATCTGAGGAGAGGACCTCCGTTGCCGCGGGTCCCTCTGTCACGTCCCCACATGCGTGAGCAGAACCCTCTGTGAATGTAGAAGATGAGCACAGGGGTGCAACCAGAGAGATGACGAGTGGGCTCAGCGCAGGAGGCCGTGGAGCAAGCTGGGAAAATCATCTCTAGGCCGTGGATGGACAGGGCACTGCAGGAAGGCTGCCCCTTGAACTGGGTCATCAACTTGACCGAGCGAGAGAAAGCGTGGCCACCTGACCTGTGTACACTCGGCACTGCGGGCGTCCCCGCTCCTCCCACTGCTCCAGCCTCCACTTGGCCCTACGTTCTGGGGTCACCTGACCTTCTGGAAGGCTCGACCACAGGCTCACGCACAGCCCAAACACCACGCTCCCTTTAGCTGTAACATTTTCAGTTCTTGGAGGTGCCTAAGGAAGCTGATGGGAATACTAACATTTACTCTCTTTGGGCTTCTGTCATTCTGTCAGCAGATGGTAGGAGGTGTGAACTTTGAAGGGAGACCAGGATCCACGTGGTTTCCTTAAACCGGGCAGAGAGGAGAAGAACCTGACGTCAGTTTGCCGAGGCTGCCGTAAGGAAGCCGGCAGACTGGACGGCCTCATTTCCTCCCAGCTCTGGAGGTTAGAAGTCTGAGGTCAAGGTGTTGGCAGGGTTGGTTTCCTCTGAAGCCCCTCTCCTTGGCTGGGACGTGGCCACCTTCTCAGCTTCACCTGGTCTTCCCTCTGTGGGCCCCCGTGTCCTCATTCCCTCTTGGGTTTTTTTTTTTGTTTGTTTCGTTTTTTGTTTTTTTGCTTTTCCTTTGTTTTGACCGCACCTGCAGCATGTGGACGTTCCCAGGCCAGGGATCGAACCCATGCCACAGCAGAGACCTGAGCCACTGCAGTGACAACACTGGATCCTTACTTCACCCTCTGAGCCACACAGGAACTCCCTGCTCTCTTCTCAGAAAGACAGCAGTCCTAGTGGATTGGGACCTGATGACCTCATCTGAAAGACCGTCTCCAGATACAGCCCCATTCGGGGGACCGGGCATTAGGGCCTCAGCCCGTGAATGGGGTTGGGGCGCGATTCACCCAGTGACACATCCCGTGGGGCCGACGTGAAAGGACGCACCTGCTGGCAGAAGACACCTCCACGCCCTCCACGCGAGGATGCTCGCTGGGGCGGAAAGGCGGCAGGGCACTTTCCAGCCCGGGTAGAACTGGACCCACGGACCCGCAGGGCAGGAGGCCGGCCGTGTGAACAAGGCTGGTTCCCCAGACACCACCCTCGGGCCCCCTCAGCTGTGAGACAGGGATGGGCTGGCTTCCTGCCCGGCTCTGCCCACCGCACAGGGTGCCAGGGGAGCGTGGACCTGCTTCCTAAACTGTTACCACTGTATGTGCAGGATATTCTTTACGTGTCAGGATACTGACAACAAGCCGTGAACACGAATAGAAAAGACTTGGAAACAGTTCATACTGTGTGATCGCACTGGCTGAGCTCGGTCTGGAAGTGACCGGAAGAGAGTCGGGGTGGAGGACAGAGGCGCCACCCCTGCCCGCCCCCTCTCCTCCCCCAGAGTGTGTCTCAGAGCAGCAGCTGCCCCCGGATGGCACCGCCCCATCTCCTGCCTGCGCCTCTGTCATCAGCGGCCCCTCTTCTCTGGTCTTTCCCCTCAAGATTCCAACCATTGCAAGTTCTCTCTGGGTGAAAAAGCCCCATCCCCACCCCCATCCCCTCTGCCTCCTTCTCCAAACACATGGGGACCCCTGCTGTGGCCAGCTCCTCAGCCCCCCAACATCTGGCTTCTGTCCCCAAACGCAAGGCCCCTCCTCAGACCGCTTGGCCCTCTCCCTCGTGCGCTCCTCGCCCTGGGCTTTTGCACCTTGGCCTCCGTAGCCAGTTCCTGAGATGGTAAAAGACCCTGATTGCGCTGTCCGAGTGCCAACCTCCCACCCTGGGCCCTGAGCATCTGCACCTCCTCTATCAGACTCACATTCCAGGCCGCTGTCCACGGGCACCGGGCACCGCGGGGCCAAGAAGCAGGCCGGGGAAACAGCCCCCGCGGCGACCCTCACCAGCCAGTCCTCAGCCTGCCCTGCCTTTCCCGAGAGACCCACGGGAAAAGCTCCTGCCCACGTTCGCCCCCTCCCTCTGCCCCGGGACCCCCCCTCCCCTGCTGCTCCCCTGCGTGGCCCCGCTGCCCCTCCTCTTGGGAACTGCAAGTGGCAAGCCAGCTTTTTGGGGGTTTTTTGGGGTTGTTTTTTTTTGGCCTTACCCGAAACACGTGGAAGTTCCTTGGCCAGGATCAAAACCCACACCACAGCTGCAACAATGCCAGATCCCTAACCTGCTGCACCGCAAGGGAACTCCCAAACCAGCTTTTAAGGGCAGAGGAACCAGGGCGTCCCTGTCGTGAGGGATGTGTGTGGCCAGTCCTGAGCCTGGCTGCCCTCAACCCCCGCACCTCCAGAGGGACTTCATCTCTGTGCCTGTCCCGCGTGCTGTCCCTTGGCGAAGTGAGAAGGAAAACCGTAGTGAAAGCTGGGCAGTGGTTGACTTGCGGCCTGTGGTTATGCCGAGGAAGAGGACTTCTCAGTGGGCACGTGCTTTCTGGAGAAAGCCAAGCGCCTGCAGGAGCATTTGGGCACCTACGAACGACATTTATGAAACTCTCTGCTCTTCCTCCTGAAAATGTCAAGTGACTAAAATTCTTAGAAGTCGTCATGAGACCTTCCACCCAAGGGTAGAATCTCCCGGACGCCTCGCTGCTTGCCCACGCCCCAGGATTGGGACTCGGGGACCTCGCTATAGAGCCCCGACCTACAGGGCCCCCTGGGCCTGTGCCTTCCTCTGGACGAAGCTCCCACACGCAGGGGAGGGGACCCTCCCAGGGGGTCGCTCTGACGGTTCCACCTGAACATGGGAGTATTTCGACTGGACCTGAAAAACAAACCGTGACCGTGGCTTTATTTTTTACCCACCTAGCATTTAAGGCAGACCCTTTACGCCTCCCTCCAAGTCTCACCTTGGCCGTGGGGCTCTGATGTGGTTACAGGGGCTCAGAGCCGGGAGGGCTCAGGGGATAGGGTGAGACTCAGAAGAGTGTCTGGAAAGAGGGGGTGCTCAGAAAGGGCGGGTGTGATGAGTTGGACTTTCGTCACCCCCACACGCTAGGGTGACACCCTTACCCCCGATACCTGTGTGCATGGCCTTAATGGGAGAGGGTCTTCGCAGGTGTGGTCAAGTTCAGGTGAGGTCACTAGGGTGGGCCTAATCCAGGATGACCAGGTCCTTAGGAAGAGAAGAAAATGCCACCTGGAGAGTTCCCACTGTGGCGCAGTGATAACAAACAAGACTAGTATCCTGAGGACATGGGTTCAATCCCAGGCTCAGCTCAGTGGGTTAAGGATCCAGTGTTGACATGAGCTGTGATGTAGGCCAGCAGCTGCAGCTGCAGTTCAGCCCCTAGCCAGGGAACCTCCATATGCTGCAGGTGCGGCCCAAAAAAAAAAGAAAAAAAGAAAAAGAAAATGCCACGTGACAATGGAGACACACGAGGAGAACATCAGGCGAAGATGGAGGCAGAGGTCAGGATGGTGCCCTAAGCCGGAGAATGCTGCCAGTCGCCGGGAGCTAGGAGAGGCGTGGGCCGAGTTCTCCCTCACAGCCTCAGGAGGAACCAGCCCCAGGATGCCTTGATTTTGAACTTTTAGCCTCCCGGACTGTGGGAGTCCATTATTGTTTTAAGTCACCCAGTTGATGGTACTTTATTACAGCAGCCCCAGCAAACCCCTCCAGTGGGCAGGAGAGAGGCTGGCACATCTCCAAGGAGGACCGGTGCTGTTCAGGCCTGAGCAGGATGACCCAGAGGGCTTGTTAAGACACTGAGGCCAGGCTCCCCCCGCCACACGCACACACAGCAGCTGGTTCAGCAGGTCTGGGCTGCAGCCCAAAGATGGGCATTTTCTTTCTTTCTTTCTTTCTTTTTTTTTTTTTTTTTTGTCCTTTTAGGGCTGCACCCAGGGCATATGGAGGGTCCCAGGCTAGGGGTCGAATCGGAGCTGTAGCCGCCGGCCTACACCACAACCACAGCAACGCCAGATCCAAGCCACATCTGCGACCTACACCACAGCTCACGGCAGCACCAGATCCTTAACCCACTGAGCGAGGCCAGAGATCAAACCCACAACTTCATGGTTCCTAGTCGGATTTGTTTCCACTGCGCCACGACAGGAACTCCGGATGTGCATTTCTAACAAGTCTCCAGGTGGTGCTGATGCTACTGGTCCAGGAACCACACGTTGAGAACCACTGCTCTAGAGGCCTGGGTGTGGACTGAACCCTGGGACCTTGTGGTCCCGGTAATGATGACGTGCATCTCCCTGTTGAAATTGTGAGATGCAGGAGTTCCCGTCGTGGCGCAGTGGTTAAAGAAACCAACTAGGAACCATGAGGTTCCAGGTTCGGTCCCTGCCCTTGCTTAGTGGGTTAGCGATCTGGTGTTGCCGTGAGCTGTGGTGTAGGTTGCAGACGCGGCTCGGATCCTGCGTTGCTGTGGCTCTGGCGTAGGCCAGCGGCTACAGCTCTGATTCGACCCCTAGCCTGGGAACCTCCATATGCCACGGGAGCAGCCCAAAGAAATAGCAAAAAGACAAAAAATAATAAAAAAATAAAAAATAAATAAATTGTGAGATGCAGGAAGCCCATCACCCGGAGCAGAAGAGGGTCACTGTAGGCTAGAGGCCGGGATGACCTCAAGGAGGGCCCGTCTGAAGCTTGAGGGCTGGGGAGACGCGGGGAGCGAGGGGCTGATGAGGTCTGGGGATGGGGGGTGGCCGTGAGGACAGTGAACAGGTCGGGCTGAGACAGACGCCACACCCGCCCTGGCGCTCCCCACACTTCGGCAGGGAAACGGGTGTTTTATTTCACAAAACTCGAAACTGCCCAGGTCGAAATGCTCTGTGCTTTGCTGTGAACACAAGCAGGTGCCGTGAAAGGGTTCTTTGCTCGAATGTAAACAACACTCCCCTGACACGCACAAGACACGTGAAAAGCCCAGGTCCGCGTTCCTACCTTCTTCCTCCGCAACCCTGTCCCCGCGCACACGGGAGGGTCACGCGTCGCCCCCGCACCAGATCCAGACTTTTCCTACGAAAGCAAACACCCTGTCCATCCCCCCAACCTCCCACCCCAACCCCAGAGGCGGCCCCAGGGCAACAACTTGGAGCGCATCCTCCCCGCGTTCTCTGACTTTCTCAGGAAAACTCTGGCATTTTTGTACATGGTAACTCTAAGCTCCTGGAAATTTCCCTGTGGAGGCAGGAGCATGTTCGCTCTCCACACCAGCTTGCCGCCCCACGTTGGAAACCTAGTCTCAGTTGCGGGTCTGGGGCTCAGCCAAGCCCCAGTCTTGTCTGCATTTGCTGTGAAAATATTCTTTTCTTGGAAGAAACGGCACAGCCCTCCAAGGCCAAGGATGCAGGGCGTCTCTTAGGCCCCAGCAGAGGTGGATTCACTGTGGAGCTGATGAGTTCACGTTTCTGGGCTCCTCACTTGGCATCCAAGACCTTGGACCTGATTTTGCCTCTATTGTCTTTTATCCTTTTTCTTAAAGAACCCACCCTCGAAAGTATATAAGCTTCAGGCCCCCAAACCCAGCCAGCCAGCCTGGGATCCAGTCTTAAAGCCCATGACCTATTAGACCTCGTTCTCCTCTAAGGGAGCAGAGCCCCCCGTCTGGTTGACACTTCCTGTTTCTGAGGAATTTTTCCCCAGGGAGGGAGAGGAGGAGGACGCTGAGGCTTTGAGTTTCAAAATGCCGAGGAGCCGTTTCCTGTACCGCGTGGATGCAAAGGAATAGATGACGGGGTCGATGCCGCAGTTCAAGTTCATGATGCACACGGTGAGCTGGAGGCACAGCTTGAAAGCCCTCTGCTCGGGGCAGGTTGGCCGGCGGAGCAGCTTCCTCACCATGAACTGGATGACGTTGAGGTGATAGGGGACGAAGCACACAGCCACGGCCACCAGCACCACCAGCGTGAGCAGGCAGGCCCGGCGGTAGTGCCGCTTCCCGCTCGTCAGAGGGCTGTCCTGCGCCGTCCGGCACAGCTTCAAGGTGACCTTCAGGTAGCAGAAGAGGAGGATGCCCGCCGGCCCACAGAAGCTCACGGCCGAGGTCCCCAGGACCAGGACGGGCAGCCCGAGCACCGGCTCCACGCTCTCGAACTCCATGCAGGTCAGCCTGCCGGCCACCCGCTTGCTCATGGGGATCAAGAGCAGGGGCGCCGTCTGCAGGGACGCCAGGGCCCAGACAGCCACGCAGGCCAGCCTGGCCCGCCCGGGCTCGCGGGGCCGGGGACACGGGCGGGCGCGGGCCACAGCCAGGGACCGGTCCACGCTCACGCATGTCATCAGGTAGATCCCCGAGTAGGTGTTCAGGTAGAGGATGAGGGCCGTCAGCCTGCAGAAGGCGCCCCCAAAAGGCCAGCTGAAGTCCAGCATGTAATAGACGATCTTTCCGGGCAGGGCCAGGGTGAACAGGAGGTCGGACACCGCCAGGTGGACCAAGTAGATGCCCGTTGAGTTGATCTTCTTGCCCTTCTGATAGGCAAGGCAAAGGGCAAGGATGTTTCCCAGGGCGCTGAAGACCAGGAGGGCTGCGTAGAACAGAGAGAGCGCCACGCTGACCGCCCGGGGTGGGTGGTGAGAGAGGCAGGAGTTGGCCTGGTGGACGAGAGGGTCAGCCGTGCTGGAGGCCGGGGCGTAGAGGTCCTTGGGAGACAAAGAAATTAAAATGTAATATTGCATCTGGGGGGGGAGTTCTGCTTCCATATAGTAATCATAATTTACTGAAGCCGCATGCACATGAAAAGCATAGCTCTTTTTTTTTTTTTTTTTTTTTTTTTTTCGGTATTTTTAGGGCCACACTCGCGGCATATGGAAGTTCCCAGGCTAGGGGTCAAATCGGAGCTGCAGCTGCCAGCCTACACCACAACCACAGCAATGCAGGATCCAAGCCTCATCTGCAACCTACACCACAGCTCATGGCAAGGCCAGATCCTTAATCCACTGAGCAAGACCAGGAATCGAACCCACATCCTCATGGATGCTCGTCAGGTTCGTTACCGCTGAGCCATGACAGGAACACCACATAGCTCTTTTCAAGAAAACTTTTGGCTAAAGCGTAACGTACTATTCCAGCATTGTTTCTGTGTAAAAGAGAATCTCTCCCCAGATTATCAGCTTAAAATATGTATTTACTATCTTCATGGTCAGGGTTTGAATAGAACATAGTGGGAATGGCTTTTTCTGCCCCCCGACATTGGGGGCCTCAGCGGGGAAGAATCCGTCTTTGAGGGTCGCTCACAGGAGAGGCTGGGACCCTCTGGAGGTGGTTCTGCTCGAACGAGTGGTGGTCGATGCTGGCTTTTAGCCGAAGCCTCACCTGGGGCTAAAGCCCCTTCCTGAGGGTGCCTCACGGGGTGGGGGCTTCCTCACAGCATGACGGCCTGAAAGGAACTCGATTTCTTACACAGCAGCTTGCGGCTCCACAGTCAAGTGTCTCGGGAACTAGGTGGAAGCTCCACGTCCTTCATGTTCTGTATTCGGATGCTTTGACACCTTGGGGCCTGGCTGGCCCTGGGGGGACGGCCCTTCCCTGGCTTAGCCAGTTCCTTGAGTGCACTTTTCCAATGCAAACCAACCATTCCAGGGTCACACCCCAGCCACCTCCTGTTTTAGGCTCTTACGTTCTGGGCTGCTCTCCACCTGCCCTGATCACCCCAGAGCCAGGTACCAGGGGCGGCCCCTCTGTCCAGAGCCCCCTGAGATGATGCAGCCTAGCCAGTCTTAAGCCTGCTTGCCTTGCCTGCCCCATTCCCTCCCACAGAAACCACAGTAAAGGCTCCTCTCCCTCCATCTCCCAACAGACCCCAGCGCTTCCCCTGTCACCCCCGTGACGTGGCCTGCCCTCTCTTCTTGGCATCAACAAGTTATCTTTTTCAGTAGCAATCAGCTGCTGATCTGTTGGCGTTACTGACTGTCAGATTTTCTACTAACACACCATATTTAAAAACATTGCATCGGAGCCTATTGTGGCTCAGTGGGTTAAGAACATGACATAGTATCCACGAGGATACAGGTTCGATCCCCGGCCTTTCTCAGTTGGTTAAGGATCTGGTGTTGCCACAGGCAGCATTGTAAGTCCCAGACGTGGCTCAGATCTGGTGTTGCTGTGGCTGTGATGTAGGCCTGCAGCTGCAGGTCCAATTCGACCCTTGGCCTGGGATGCTCCATATGCCGCAGGTGCGGCCATACATTGAAACAACAGCAATACTGCCTCACCTTTTCTCAGCTAGCCTCGGAAGGGTGGCATCATCGTTTCCGCCACCTTCTATCCATTACAAGCGAGTCACAGCCCACCCAGAATCAAGAGGGGACATAGCCCCTCCCTCTCCATAGGAGGAATGTCAAGGAATTTGCAACCGTGTGAAATTCACAACCCACACACATGCAAGGATGGGTACAAATCATAAAAGTACAGCTTGACCATTTCTGCCGAGTGGACGCATCTGTGTGATTAGCACCCAGATCAGGAACTACCTCACGAGCGCCCCCACCCCATCTCTACCTCCACTCAAGGGCAACTGCCCTAACTTCTAAAATCACAGCCCATCGTGCCTGCTTCTGAACTTTGAGTCTGTGAAATCACACGCTCTGTGCCTGTGCCCTCTTACACCTAGAGCTCCTTGGGGTCAGCGTCAGTTTGTGAGGTTCACCCGCTGTGGGGTGTGGCTGTGGTTCACTCCTGCTCATTGCTGTGTGGCGGGCCGCTGTATGACGGCTAGATACAGCCGTCCTACAGTTAATGAACGTTTCTGCCATTGTTATATCAGGTTCAGCTACGCATGCACCTTCCTGTGTCTTTGGTGACACAGAAGTGTACATTTTGCTGAGTACATAGGTAGGAGTGGGGCTGGTGAGTCGCAGGTGGTTTCGTTTTAGTAGGCCCTGTCTACCCCATGCTCTCCGTGCAGCAGGTGCAGCCAGGGTGACAGTCCAGGTGATGAACATGTGAGCCCTGAGCCATACCTCAGGTGTGTAGCTTATCCAAGGGCCGCGGCAGCTCCTCGAACCCAGACCAGAGATCCAGGTGGAGATGCTGAACTTGTACACTCAGGCGCTGGCCTGCAGGGCACCAGCTCCATAAGCCCCCAACCCTCACTTGAGTCAGAACACAGCTTTCTGTCCCCTCCTTTACTGATTGGAGGTTGGCTGGAAAGGAGCCTGCTGTAGATTGTGCCTCATACCATCCAAGGCATAGGAAGCTCTGTCCAGCATCTACAGATGGAGAAGGGGCAGCTTTCAAATGGGAAGTAAGAGGAGCCAGGCTGGCGGTAGATAGAGAAGCCCTGAAAAGCCCTTCAAACCTCAGGATGATGGGTGGATGAATGGATGGATGATAGATAGATATGCAGTTAGGTAGCTAGGGAAATAGATGGTAGATAAAAGATAGATAGATAGATAGATGATACAGATAATAGCGATTAGATAATATAGAGATGATTAGGTAGATAGACTGTAGATAAAGTCAGATTCCCTAAAAAATGACTTAGAAACATTTTAAGTTTTATCAAGACATTCTCCAGAGCTATGCCGGCTACTGGCTACAGTCAGAAGATGCAAAAGAATCGAGTCTTCACCGCCTGGAGGTTATGCTCTGGTTGACAAGATAAACAGTGCAGGTGAAAACCTGCTAAATAGAGAAGCCATTACCAGCACTCTTTATACTTTGCTTTCTTCTAAGCTTGACTGGTAAAATACCAGTAAATAATCAATACATTGGAACCCATGTAATCCCTCTTCTGCTATTTTGTTTTATGTTGTTCTACTTACAAGTGAGAGATGCAAACTACTACGTTTAGGATGGACAAGCAAGGAGGTCCTCTGTGCAGCACAGGGAACCACACCCACAGCCAATCTCTTGGGATAGGACATGGAGGAAGATAATATCAGAAAAGGAATGTGCAGCAGAAATTGGCACAAAATTGTACATCAACGACACTTTAATTTTTTAAAATTGTTGGGTTTTAAAACCTAAAAAAAAAAAAAAGTAGACTCCCGCAAGAGGGCTGTTTTTCTAGCATCCCAAGCCCTTCAGTGCGTAAAAAGGCGTGTGCGTCTGGACCGGCGCTGAAGGAGCCGCCTTCGCCGGGCTGGAGGACCAAAGTGAAAAGGTGGCTCACCTGTTCCCACTTCTGTCCCTGAGCCGCCTCCAGGGAGGGGAGGGGGGGAGGGAGGGTCTCTGGAGCACTGCGCATGCCCAGCTCAGGAGTTAGGAAGGGACTGACCCTCCAGAGAAAGGACCGCTTCCCTTCTCGCCTCCCAGCCCAGGGCTCTGACCCCCATGCTTCCCAAAGCCCTTGCCTCTGAGTCCCCGAGCCCAGAGGTCTTTGGAGAAACAGCCCCAGGATAGCCTCCTGCCTGCCCGCCCTCTCACACATCCACTTACACACACACACACACACACACACACACACGTGGTCACACACCCTCTCACACACCCATGTGCCATGTGGCCTGGGCACCAGGCCTGGGATTCCCCAGAGGTGCTGCCAGCCCCGAATGAGAGGGAAGGCTCTTCTTCACCCTTTTCTTCCCAGAACAATCCGGTCCTCAGGCCGCACTCACAGAGCAGTTGCAATCACAGAGCAGTAATGGGGAACCCCTCCTTGTCTGCTGGGGACTCACTGGGCATGAGAACAGGACTGGTCCCTAGAGAGACGCCCCCTCAGGCAGGCATAACCCCAGGGCCCCACTCAGTGCCACCTCCTCCCGAATCCTCCAGCCGCTGCAGCGTCCACCGCCCTTCCACGCTTGTGCAGCATCTGAGGGCCACTGGCAGGTCCCTTCTCCCCTGACTCACTCCTCGGCTGGGCCCCTGCAACCTCAGCAACCCTGGCCCGTGAGCCTCTTCTTCCCTTTTTGGTATTTGGCACAAAAACAAGCTCCCTGGACGGTGGGTGCCGCTGGAAGCCCCGCAATGCCCCTTCCCGGGGCACCCACTGAGAAGTCACAGCCACCCCCGAGGGCTGGGTGAATGCTGTCACAGCTCTGAGTCTGGGGATAGGACCCGAACTAAGAGTGGTCAAGAGAGGGGCCCTAACGCCTCCGACCTGCTGGCCTGTCCTCCCTCCCCCTGCTCACTGAGGCAGGTACGAAACTTGGGACGAACATCCTGCCCACTGCGGGCACGAGCTGCCCAGGGCCTGGCCCGTCGGTCTGTGCCCCGTGGGCTCTGGCCCACACCTGCCCAAGGTGCGCTCCCCAGCCCTTAGGTGGGGTCATCCCCATCCCGGGGTCCCCGCCACAAGCACAGAGCATCACATTTCTCCAGGTCATGTCCCACTGCGGGTCTCGCAGAAGAGCGGAATTTCCATCCCAAAATGCAGCTCTTCGTTCGGCCTAAGGATTGTTTTAAGCTGATTATTTTCAAGAAACCACAGGCCCAGGAGAAGCTCTGAAAACCAAGTGAAGTTACCCTTGGTAGAAGGCATTTCGATCTGGACGTGTCTCCCTTGCTGGACCCAAGATCTAGCAACTCTAGCAGGTGCAGAGGCGACAACCTGGACGTGCAGAGCTACCGGCGCTGTTTGCTGTGCTCTTTTCCTGGTCCCTCTCCCACCCCCACGGCCCCCACCGCGTCTTTAGCGGAAGGAGCACTCGTGGGGATGGCTCCAGCCATTTCGGCAAGTTACTCGGCTTCCCTGGCTCGTTCCCAGGCTACATGTTATTAAGCTTTTCTTTGTTTTTCTCCTGTGAAGCTGTCTGTTGTCAACTCAGTGATCAGGCCAGCCAAAGAAGCCAGAAGGGGCGAAGGGACATGTGCCCGCCCCTGCAGTCTTTTCCGTCTTAACACGAAGTGACCGCCACATCTCCCACTCACTGGAGTATCTACCTCTCAAGACTCACCCAGCTGTGATTGTGGAGGCCAAGGTGTGCTCCCGTTAAGGGCTTATCACCTAGCACAGCCATGCCGAGGAGAGAGATCAGAAGGGCATCCAGAGGGTTCTAAGGATTACACCCCTGGGTCCGGCCCAAGGAAGGCAGCCCGGTCCTAGCAGCGGTGTCCCTCTGTGTCGTGAGGCTGATGCAGGCCTTGGGTCCTTCTGCCCAGTCAGGAAACGGTGGGGGGTGCTGAGGACTGGGCAGGGATGCTCCACCTGCTGCAGAAAGAGGGTGTGTGAGGCACAGCTGCCACCTGTGCCTTTCTCTCTGAGCCCCGCGGGCCGCCCTCTCCCCTGCTCGGCCAGCCTCACCCGGTCGCTTACCTCGTTTCCCAAGGGTGACACGCAGGGCGCCTGGCAGGGCCTCGTCCCTTGGCCAGGTGCATTCCCAGGTGGCCCCGAGCGCGCACCCCTCAACAGGAATTGAATCAGTTCCCGCACTGGACTCCACACTCTCTTCCCTTCGCCCAGCCCTGCTGCAAAAAAAAGAAGAAGAAAAGGCAAAGAAACCACCCAGGGTATCAGCCAAAGTGATCTCCCTGCCACAGGACCAGCTGCCTCAGCCACAAGGCCTCCCGTGGGGGCCTGGCCTCTGCTCTCCCAAGAAGGAGCGAGTGGGGGGGAAGCGGCTCTAGGAACCAGGGTCCCTTCTGTGCCATTTCTCTGCCCCCGCGTCAGACCCTAGCTGTGACGACACCCCAGCCAGGAACTTCAAAAGCAGCCAAAAACCCGGGGGCGAGGAGCAAAGCAAAGCAAGACGTGCCTGCCAAATCTGGGGACCCTGCCAAGCCCAGGCTGGGGGGACCGGGGAGCGAGGGGAGATGCAGCCCGGCTCGGGGTGTCCTGGGTCTGTGGTCCAGGCAACAGGCGCCTGGAAGCCCGTTCACAGCCCTGATGCGAGGGCTGCTCTCGGCAGGGGCCAGGTGGGCTGGACGGCAAATGACGCCAAGGTGTCTGCAGCTGCCTCCAGCCACCACTTTCCTCTTCTCATTTCCCTGTCGTCCTGGGGCTGTGAGTGTGTGCTTCCTTCTGAGCTGTCTCCAGCACCCAGAGAAGCCACTTCGGTGAGCAGCCAGGCCAGAGACGCTCTCGGCCCCCGAGCTCTGTGTGTCTGGCAAGGCCTCGCTCCTGCCTCGGTCACCCCAGTGCAGAATGTGGGTTACACACTCCCCTAACTGGCCTCCCACTGACAGGGCCCCCAATGTTCCCTTGTGTGCACTGGGCCCCGAAAAACACCCCCTAAAGCTGCAGATCTGTTGGAGAGAATTTAAGTAAAGAAGCCCTGTCTTCCCTGCAACCTTGACCATAAACTTCCCTCCCACAGCCCAGAAGAACGAATGCAATTTCTGCAGGTGCCTGACTTCGACCCTAGAAGAACCTTCATCTGTGTCCTCCAGGCGTTCAGGATTCTCCCTCAGAAAGGAGAGGCCTAGAGGCCCAAGAAGTGCAAGACGCTATAGGATCCTCCCGCACTGGTCATTCGTGGTTCACCAAGAATTTACTGAGCACCAACTTCGAGCTAGGAGGGCGTGCGTGCATGCGTGCTTGCGTGCGTGCGTGTGTGTGTGTGTGTGTGTGTGTGTGCAGGGGGAAGGGAAAACATTTTTCTTCTGCCCTCCTGGGCTTCGGGGCTGGGGCCCTGCCCATTAAACTGACAAAAGACAGATTAATGTAAGAAGAGGCGCCCCCATGTTATTTGGCATTCGTGTTCCCTTCCGCGTGGCCTGGGAGCCTTCACAGAAAAGACGTGAGGACCCCAAGGGCCCGGGCCCAGATCACACGCGCGCTGCTGCATGGTGGACACTAACAGACTGAGGAGACGGGGGCAGAGGGGTGGCGGTGTAGGGGGGAGGCCTGTCGGGCAGGTTTGCGGTGCACGTTCCTCTGCACGGCCCAGGGCTGCATCTCAAGCCCTCTCCGGCCATGAAGAGTTGCTCTCTTCCTGGTCTGGGGGCAAAATGCCCTCACAAAGGGAAATGTATGTCCTGCTTTTTTTAGCCAGATAGGCAGAGGGCGGAGATCTCTGTTTCTGCTATTTTTCTGAATGGCCTTCTGCTCAAAATAATCCTTTTGCCCAAGTAGCACATGTGGGTGGCATATTCGGGTCTCCATCATGGGGACGTGGGACTGGACAGCACTGGGCTGGCCCCATCATGTTCACAGCCACACAGCCGTGAGCCCCTTCACGCGACCTTGGCCTGGAACCTAGCAGATCCTTTATGATTTAGCATCTTGCCCGCTCATTTATGCCCTTGACCAAGGAGCAGCCCCCCACCCCCACCCCTGGCACCCACCACCCTGTGCCTATCACCTGGATTTCACCCTGTTTCTTGGGCAGGGCTGTTTCATCTCAACCAGCTGATGAGCTCTGCAGGGGTGGGTACTGCTCGGGTTCTTCTATCTTTAGGGGCTGCTACAGTGGAAGGTGTAGGAGGCATCACCTAGTCCATGGGGCGCCAGGATTCAGGAGGCCCGTGAACATGGGCAGGAGAACAATTACCTCTTGACTCCCACCAGGCTCTCAATGCAACGTGACTTTGCAGTGACGGATGAGGACGGCCTGACACAGCGGCATGAAGCACACCTGCGACTCTGTCCCTGACAGACGTCATGACTCCTCAGGTGATTTAGGTACTTTGAGATATAATGTATGCTCGTCACTGCTATGTAATTACGGCTGTTATCCCCATTTTACAGCTGAGGCGAATGAGGCTCCGAGAGGTTAAGCAGTTTGTCTAAGGCCACACAGCCCGTTGCATCAAAGATCCAGATGCACATTTTAATAGGTCCAGTGACCAGGAGTTTTGCAGCCAGGGCTGGAGGTGAAGGAGGTGGCCAAGGGGTAGTGTCATCCAGATCCGAAGGACAGAAAGACTCGGTGCCTGCTGATCCTGGGGAGGGTGGAGCCCCTGCAGCTGTGGCTGGTGACACCTGAGCCTGGCGACCCTCTGGGTGTTACCCTTAAAGCAGCTTCACAGGGCACTGATTTCTGATGTAATCTGTACCTGCCCAAGGAAAGCAGGCGTGGCGCCCCTATCTCATCTCTGTGGTTTGTTCATCTGTGTTCCATGAGCATCTGCAGCCCAGAGCGTAAGCAGAGAGGCACCATGTGGTTTAGTACCGGGTTCAGCCATTCCCCCGGGGGTGGGGGTGGGGGGCAGGGGTCTGGGAAGCTCATGCCTTTATCCCCCTTCTTTTAATGGCCACACCCAAGGCATATGGAAGTTCCCAGGCCAGGGATTGAACCCGAGCCACACCTGCTAACTATACCACAGCTGCAGCCACACGGGATCCTTAACCCACTGCGCTGGACCAGGGGTCAAAGCCATGCCTCCACAGGGACCTAAGCTACTGCAGTCGCATTCCTAAGCCAGTGCACCACAGCAGGAACTCCCTTATCCTTTTTTTTTCTTTTTTTCCCAAGTGATGGAGGAAGAAAAGGATTGGGCATGGGAACAGTGATATTTGTTTCTTCCTCGTTTTTAAAATCCATTTAATCGTTGATAGACTTCTATATTTATTCCCTCCACCGTGGTGACTGCCTTCACTCTGCTGAACTTCCTGAAGCAGCCAGGGACACCCCAGCATGGACAGAGAGCAGGAGGTGACCCGTATGGAGAGGCAGTCACAGGGGAGAGCGTGGGTTTAGGGTGCTGAGGGACCAGGCACTGGGGTCCCCCAGAGACAAATGCTGCGGATGCTGGGAGGAAGGAAATTTCCTCCATCCTTCTGTGTTCTTCTGGCTGGTCTAAGAGTTAAACTGACATGAGGCAGATGAACAGGAGAAAAATCACATTTTAATTCTTACCTACGGGAACCCCAGGTCCACGAGAGGTTCCGCCCCGGAAGGGTCACAGGAGGGCCACAGGCCACCCTGTGCTGAGGGAGGGGCGGGGGCCAGGGGCTCCCGAGGACAGGAGGGCCACTGGCAGGACGATGGGAGGAGCGGATGACGGGGAAACAGATGTTGCCCTGACATGCAGCTGCGGCCACTTTGGTAACATTTCTCTTTGGTAATAACTTTCCTGGGAAAAATCCCCAATTTCGACTCTTCTGGGTAATTTGGGGAGAGCAGCGGTTTCCCTCGAACCCGCAGGGTCTCGATTCCCTTTAGCTCAAAATAATCCTCATGCGAAAGAGGCACATTTGGGGAGGCCTGTTCGGAACCCTGACAAGGATGGGAAACAATTTGCCAAACCTTTCCGGCCACAGCAGCAGAGGAAAGGAGAGAACGGGAGCCAGGCACTCGCGCCTTTTTTTTTTTTTTTTTTTTGGTCTTTTTAGGGGCCCCCCCTGCAGCATATGGAAGTTCCTGGGCTAGGGGTCGAGTCAGAGCTGAGGTTGCTGGCCACAGCCACACCAAATCCTTAACCCATTGAGCAAGGCCAGGGATCAAACCAGGATCCTCATGGATACTGGGTTCTTAACCCCTTGAGCCACAGGGGGAACTCCTGGGCACTGGCTCTTTGTGTCACTTTCACTCATATTTCACTGACCCATGGGTCACACCTAGATCTTTTGGGGGCAGGGAGGTGGATTCCTGCCGAGTGCGGGGGAGTAACCTCAGGAAACCAGAGACTCTCACAGACAGACTTTGTCGTCTCCCACCCAGGACTTGTGGGACCACCACCTGGAACACTGGGGTCAGGCTGACACATTCAAGCCCTTGAACCCCCTCCATCTCCTGGAGGCCACTGCCGTGGTCCAGGCCTCCCATCTCTCTCTCTCTCTCTCTCTTTTTTTTTTGTCTTTTTGCCATTTCTTGGGCTGCTCTCACAGCATATGGAGGTTCCCAGGCCAGGGGTCGAATCTAGATCCGAGCCGCGTCTGCGACCTATACCACAGCTCACGGCAACGCCAGATCCTTAACCCACTGAGCAAGGCCAGGGATCGAACCCACAACCTCATGGTTCCTAGTTGGATTCATTAACCACTGAGCCACGACGGGAACTCCAGGTCTCCCATCTCTCTCCAGGAAGACAGCCACAGCTTTCCTATGTCCCAGTCTTGGCTCTCAACCTTGACCCTCCAGTCCCCGCCATGTTCCCCATCCCCGTATGTGGCTGTTTGCAAAGTGCAATGGCCCTGCTTTTCCTTAGGGCCCGATCCCAATTCCCTGACCTGGAGTTAGCTGCTCCTTCTGCCGGGAATGCACTGCCCCCTCCCGTGTGTCCTGGTCCACTCCGCTTAACTCCTCCTCGCTCAAGACAGCTCTGGCACCATCTCCTCCAGGCAGCCTACCTTGACTGCCTCCACCCACCGCCTAAGCCAGACGCTTCTCCTCTGACCTCCCACAGCAGCCCGCCTGTCTCCATATCAGTGGACACGGCAAATGACCACCCTTGGTGGGATCGTGGGCCCCTGTGGGAAGTGACGAGCCCTCAGGCATAGTCTCTCGAGGGCCTGACACGGGGCTGGCATGGAAGAGGTGCTTGGTAAGTGATTACCAAACACAGGACCACTGGTGAGGTACTGCTGCCCCGGATCCTCCTGCCACAGCCGCTGCTGGCTCATCTTCCCATCATGTCCAAAGCCTTCTGCCTGCAAAGATTCATCGAGCCTAAGAGTTCCCGTTGTGGCACAATGGAAACGAATCCAACTAGGAACCATGAGGTTGCGGGTTTGATCCCTGGCCTTGCTCAGTGGGTTAAGGATCTGGCGTTGCCATGAGCTGTGGTGTGGGTCACAGACGCAGCTCGGATCGCTGCTGTGGTTCTGGCGTAGGCCAGTGGCTACAGCTCTGATTCGACCCCTAGCCTGGGAACCTCCATATGCCACAGGAGCAGCCCTAAAAAGACAAAAAAAAAAAAAAAAAAAAAGATTCATCGAGCCCCTGCTTGGTACCCTGTGCTGGCCCCAGGGGCAGAGAGGCAGTGTAGTCCACGCCCACAGGAGCTTTTGGTCTGGGTGGGAAGTGTGGTACCCTGAGGCCACTGAGAGCCCTGTGATGCTGCATGTGGAACCTGGGACAACAACCACTCTTCTGTCTTTTCCTGACCTTGCAGAGTCACCTGCCAGAGGAACTCCACAGGGTCTCCTGCCCACTTTGCAAATGGGGAAGCGAGCCGGGAGAGGTCAAGTGAGTCACCTGCCGTCCCCCAGGTCACTACGGACCCTGAAGTCCAGGCTACAGCCTCCCATGCAAATGCTTTTCAAGAAGGCAGGGGTGCCTCCCACTCCAGGACACCCCAAGAATGCAGGCAAGCCCTCAGTTTACTGGAACCAGCCCCGTGCTCTTCCTTTAGGAGGAAACCATGATTTAATTGAATTCTTTCTCCTTTCTCTCTTTCAGTCAGTATTGCTATTTAAGCACAGTCCAGGCTCAAGGTGCTGTGCTGGGGGCAGCCCGTGATCCACGAGAAACACCCGTCTTGCCTCAGGCCGGCCGGAGGGGGCGGGGGGGGGTGGGGGGAGGCGGGGATGAGCCCATGTGGCTGCATGTTAACCAAGAATGCGAGGGAAATGCCCAGTGGTTCAGACCAGGAAGATAGTTTGCAAAATTTTCACAAGAAAATGCCCCCAGGGGAGATTTAGTTAGAAAAGCAGCTCCCAGGGAGATCCCTGGGGTCTCCTCATTTCCCAGCCCTGACAACCCCCGCCTGCAACCCTGACTTCGCTGACGAGCCCGTAGCTGAAAAAGCGCAGAATCAACAAAATTAGATGATGTTGACATCCCTGTGTCGGGCTTTCTCCTAGACCCGCGCTCTGCTGGCAGGATGGGGGTGCTGTCCTGCCCAGGGCCCCCAGGGGCACCTGACTGTCACCAAGAATCAAGGTGGGTGTGCATGTGTGACGAATGCACGCCTTCTTCTTTCTAAGGTTTTTCCATTGCAGAGGTTGACCTCAAAAGGAGTATCTCCTGGAGTCCCTGTTGTGACACAGTGGAAACGAATCTCACTAGTATCCATGAGGATGTGGGTTCGATCCCTGGCTGCAATCAGTGGGTTAAGGATCTGGCATTGCAGTGAGCTGTGGTGTAGGCCAGCAGCTGCAGCTCCAATTCGACCCCTAGCCTGAGAACTTCCATATGCCACAGGTACGGCCCTAAAAAGTGGGGGGAAAAAAGAGTATCTCCTT
This sequence comes from Sus scrofa, assembly GCF_054392235.1. Taxonomy (NCBI): domain Eukaryota; kingdom Metazoa; phylum Chordata; class Mammalia; order Artiodactyla; family Suidae; genus Sus; species Sus scrofa. The sequence goes on from NC_139393.1 coordinate 75,567,823, forward strand.
AAACTTTTGCTGTTCTTATAGTAAGCTTTTGCTGAAATCTGTTTCCTATATGTTACGTATACATATAACAGAAAAGGATGCAAATCATAAACCCAGTCAATTTTCATTAAATTGTCTGGAAGGAAGAAAAGCTTACACTTCTAGGTTCTGCTGGCTGGTCTAAGAATTAAATTTACATGAGGATTAACAGGAGAAAATCGCATTAAAAAAATTTTTTTTTTTTTTATCTTTTTGCTATTTCTTGGGCCGTTCCCGTGGCATATGGAGGTTCCCAGGCTAGGGGTCCAATCGGAGCTGCAGCTGCCTGCCTACACCACAGCCCACAGCAATGCAGGATTCTCAACCCACCGAGCGAGGCTAGGGATCGAACCCGCATCTTCAAGGAAACTAGTTGGGTTCGTTTTAATTCTTACCTCCCACGTCCATGAGAGGTTGAGACAAAAGGAGGTCGGTGGGCCGTCCCCAGCTGAGCAGGGGAGTAGGGGCCTGGGGTTTCTGAGGACAGGAGGGCACTCACATGGTGATAAGAAGAGCAGACGTTGGGTCAGTAGATGTGTTTTCCCTGACATATAGAGATGAGGCCACTTAGGTAAAGTTTGTCCCTGGTAACAACTTTTTCTGTAAAAAAAATCCCCAGTGTAAGTTCTTCGAGGTAGTTAGGGGAGGGGCAGTAATTACTCTAAAACCTACAGGGTCTCAATGGCCTTTAGCTCAAAATAATCCTCATGCAAAAATGACACATTGGTAGGGGGGTTTCGTTCTGAACACCCCATGTGCTAGCAGCTAGATAAGAAATACCCAGAACATTCTGTGCACCCTGGCAGCCCCCTTTGTCACTGCCTCCCAAGGTTAGTATGCCCTAGATTATTTTTGCCTGGCTTTGAACTTGGCATAAATGGAATCGCGTGGTATGTGTACTTCCAGCTCTGGCCTCTTCTACTCAACATTATTTTGGTGCAACGCATCCATATTGTTAGTAGTGGTAGTTCATTCCCTCCTATTATTCCTTTGTTTGCATCTATCAACACTAATTTATTCATTTTCCTGCTGATGCACATCTGAGTTGTATCCTGCTGACGCTGTTACCAGTAGCGCCGCGACAAACATTCCCAAGCGCCCCCTTTGGTGAACAGACACACGCATTTCCTTCGGGATGTTCCCGGAGAAGAAATGCTGGGCCACAGAATATGCGTGGGTGCAGTTTTAGTTACTGCCGTACTTGGTTGAAATCTCAAAGAAGCAGAGGGCAAGGGAGAAAACATTTTTAATTTCCAAAAAAATTTTAAGTTTAATTAATGTTTTATCAAAGAGGCACTTTCCCTCTGTGACTGCACAATTATATTGATTTAGTCATTCATTTATATATTTGTAGGTCCTCGCCTGTGGCACATGGAGGTTCCTAGCCTAGGGGTCGAATTGGCGCTGCAGCTCCTGGCCTCCGCCACAGCCACAGCCACGCCAGATCCGAGCCACATCTGCAACTTATGCCACGGCTTGTGGCAGCACCGGATCCTTAACCGACTAGTGAGGCCAGGGATCGAACCCGAATCCTCATGGACACTGTGTCGGGTTTTTAACCCAATGAGCCACAACAGGAACTCCCACGACTAGATGTTAAAAATAACACTTGGAGTAGAACTTAGATATTGCGTAGTTCAGTATTTTTTGACCATTGTGAAATTCACAATAAGTTTTCAAAAAAAAGTTTTATTGTGGTAAAATACACATTACATAAAATTTACTATTTTAATCATTTATAGTAGGTTTTGAAGGTTATTTTAGTGGGTCCATGATCAGAATTTTTTTTTTTTAATGGAACAGAATACAAAAGAAAACGCATGGCAGTAAGCATAAATACTATTTCGTTATTATTGGGTGTGCCAAAAAAGTTTGTAAAACACTGCGCTTCGTCCAACTTTTTAAAGTTACGGAGTGGAAGGTACACTCGGAGACCTAAGCGATATTGCCAAAGACGGCTTGAACTAGACCGCGGCCTCCTGGCTTCCCGTTCAGTGTATTTTCCACCTTCCATCTCCCCCCCTGAGGTCATCGCCACTGAGCTTGTCAAACTTGCAGGCGAGGTGGAGCAGTCTGTGTGCGGCCTCATACTTTAGCGGTGAGAAAGGATCTCAAGTCCCCTGCCCCTTGAGTTGGTCCCCAGTAGGCTGCTGGAGCCAGGACCCAGCAACCAGCAACTTCCAAACCTTTAAAACTCAGGGCACCCTTTGACTCTGTCTACTTTAGGGTCAACCAGGAAACCTCGAAATTTAAAAAGAAGAGTGGGGAAAGGACCTGTGGTTTGACATTTTTCAGAATTTTTTTTCTCTTTTGTGTGTGTTTCAAGGACACTTTTCAAGTGCAGAGATCTGGAGAGGAAGCACTATAAATAGAAGTGGCCCAGTGGTTGGGGGAGGGAGGGCTGGGGGAGGCGGAAGTGTGCTCTGAACACCTGCTAGTCGCCAAACCTAGGGCCCTGGTGGGGCTTTTCAGAGGGCCCTTCCCCATCATCAAAACCAGGGCTGGCGCCAAGTGCTCTGGTTTTGGAGCCTAGGTCCCCACGGCCTAGCTCCAGCCAGTCACCACGCCAAGTCCACCCAAGGCCGGCCCTGCGAGGAGAGGGAACTGTCCCATGTTGGACCTGAGCTTCCCAGGGTCATCCAGATCAAAAGGCATTCGCCCCTCACCTGGCCAGTGGTGTCGTAACATCAGTTAGGTGTGCCACACCCAAGTCAAATTTCTGCAACGTCTTCCCATAGTCTTAGAATAAACCCCGCCCGCAGCCCGTAGATAGCAAGCCATCATTTTTGACCAGGTAGGCGCAGCAGGCAGGAAGACGGATGAGAGCAGGTGACTTGAGGCTATATTTGCGCAGCATGCCCTGTTTTTACTGGGAGTGTATGTTTCCTTGGGCGGCTGGCATTCGTGGGAGAGGCAGAAACTCGTGGCGATTGTTGGGGGAGGGGCCAGACACCTGCTGCCCCCACCCGCGCTCCCATCCCCTTTCACTCCTCTCGGTGAACCTCCATCCCCAGGGCCTTCCCTCTCCTCAGCAGGAGCTTCTCTCGGCCTTCAAGCCTCAAACCTGGCATCCCCTTGGGCTCTTCAAGGACCCTCTAAATTAGATAAATTAGAACCCCTGTTGCCAGATGGGCCCTTCCTTCCAACCAACACCTCATGTATGTGAGTCAGCTTTTTCTTTTTTTCTTTTTTTCCAGCCACATTCGAGTCATACGGAAGTTCCCTGGCCAGGGATGGAGTCAGAACCACAGCTGTGACCTACACCACAGCTGCAGCAACACTGGATCCTTAACCCACTGCACCGCAGCTGGAACTCCATGTGAGTCAGCTTTCGATCTGTGTGATGATTCGTCTCTCTCCCCCAGCAAACTGGGAACTCTGGAGACAGGTCCAGGTTAGTTTTGCTCACGGCCGTATGCCCTCCTTCTAGCCCAGAGTTGGCCCGGAGATGATGCCCAGTACTTTACACAGCGGGAAGGGGACGGAAGAGGGACTGGGGGGGAGAAGAGGGGGTGCTGGGAAAAGGGGAAGGGTGGACCGGGCGAGGGGAGGGGCAGGGCTGGTTATCAGCAAGAACTGGGCAGCTCCCCCCGCCCCACCGTCTACCCCTACCACCCACCCCTCCACCCCCGGTCACTCTGTGAAGACCAGTCTACCGTGTCCCCTGTTCTAACCAGTCAGCCTGTAACCAGTGGGTGGTGTGTCCTCGGAGAACAAGTCTCACGGGTTTCGCAGGGACACTCCTCACCGGCCAGAGGCGGGCTGGGCCCTGCTGACCTGGTGGAGATGCAGAAGCTCACAGCCTGCGGGGAGTCCTGCCTGAGGTTCAGGGTTAGGAGGGGGCCTCTGCACAGAGGGAGGCCCCGGGGGGCAGTGTACAAAGGTGGGGGTCCCGTTGACCCAGGGCTCGGGTTTACTGAGAGGAGTGTGTGATTTGGGAGCCAAGGCTGACCTGTTCTTCTAGATCCTAAACCGCACCCTTCACCCAAGCAGCGGCCACAGCCCCCCGTTGTCTGACATTATCAAGGAATATCCGTTTGCAAGAGGGCCTGGTCCTCATCGGCCTGTTGCACTTAGTGGAAGTATGATTTGTAAACCATGAAAGTGCGATTCGGTGATGTTTGGTACATTTTGAGTTGTGTAACTATCAACGGCATCCAGTTCTGGAACATCCTCCTCCCTCTGTAAAATATGGATGAACAGGAGCTCCCGCTGTGGTGCAACGGGATCTGTGGCACCTCGGGAGCCTCTGGGACACAGGTTCGAGCCCCAGCCCAGCACAGTGGGTTAGGGATCAGCTTTGTGGCACCTGCAGCTTAGGTCTATACTGTGGCTCAGATTTGATGCCTGGCTGGAGATCTCCTTATGCTGCAGGGCAGCCAAAAATAACCAAAAAAAAAAAAAAAAAAAAAAAAGGATGGAACCCGCAATTAAATAAACAAGAGGCCACCAGGGGGAGCTCTCTTTCCTGGCAGGGTTTCAGCCAATGAAAAGCTGTGGGCCCTGTTTCCTACAGCCCTCCCAACTTCCTCTCCCCTCTATAAAAGGTTCTCCTTCCCTTGCTGTGCGGGGACTTGCCTGTGGTTTTCTATGGCTGCAGATGCTGAATTACAGTTCTCTGCTGATCCCGAATAAATCCATCCTTGCTGGAGAATCATCTGGCAGTCTATTTGTTTCAAATCCACACTCCAAAAAGATCCCTGTGTCCACTTTCGGCCACACACCCCCGCCTTCACTGCAGACCCAGCCAACCTCTAATCTGCTCTCTCTGCACATAGATTCACCTTTTCTGGCTGTTTCATGTACATGAGATCATCCAGTATGTGGCCTTTGGCCTCTGGCTCCTTTCACTGACCGTAGTGATTTTGAGGGTCATGGTGCAGCATGTGTGGGTTGGCAGTTTGTTTCTTTTTGTTGCTGAATGGTATTCCTGGGCCTCAGTTTCTTGTTAATGCAAAGATATTTTTCAGTCATGCAGAAACCATGCCTTCCTCCAAGGACCCAACTGAAAGGGAGGTTGGCTCCGGTGAGGTTTCTGTGCCTGGCAGACAAAGAGAATGTCCCATGATGGTGATGCAGACATGGAAAAAAATCACTGGATGGAAAAAGTTGAAACCATCCCCATGGGATAGAGTGACAAGCAGAAACCAGTTAGGTCGAATGTCAAAAAATCTCTCCTTTGGTTTCAAATATCACTTGAACAAGTGGAAAGTGCCAGGCTAGATAACACCTTGGGGGCTGTCATGGGAGAGGTGGCCTTTTGGCTACACATCAGCATGACCCAAGGCCAGGGCCGCCCCCAGACCAAAGAAATGGGAATCCCCTGGTTTAGATTAGGATCAGAAGCTTCTCCGTCCTCCCACGTGATTTCAACGTACAGCCAAGGTCGAAGTCAAGGATGGCTGTATTAAAGCTTACAGGACACCCAGATAATCGACTGATTGCCATACGAGAAGGGAGGGTCTGGTGCCCTCCTGTTCAAGGGTGGGATTCTGCTCCTCCCCCAACAGCCCACGCAAACCTCCTCTTCTGGAAGGCCACCAGGAGAGGGAGCTATTGTCCTCACCTCCTCCACCAATGCCCTAATGCTGAGCCTGGTGGATCCACAGACAAGGCCAGCTTGACACAGGACTGGGAAGGCTGGTTCTTCCTATATTATGAAAGAAAAAAAAAAAATCACGGAGTTCCCGTCGTGGCGCAGTGGTTAACGAATCCGACTAGGAACCATGAGGTTGCGGGTTCTGTCCCTGCCCTTGCTCAGTGGGTTAACGATCTGGCGTTGCCGTGAGCTGTGGTGTAGGTTGCAGACTCGGCTCGGATCCTGCGTTGCTGTGGCTCTGGCGTAGGCCAGTGGCTACAGCTCCGATTAGACCCCTAGCCTGGGAATCTCCATATGCCCCTGGAGAGGCCCAAGAAATAGCAACAACAACAACAAAAGACAAAAGACAAAAAAAAAAAAAAATCACAAGTATTACCTGAATACATTCTTGTAGAAAATTCTCAAAGGACACATTCCCCAGGACTAGTCACAACAGTCTGCCATGTATGCTTCTAGATACTTTTCCATGCATTTACCTCTCTAGGTAAATATGCGACTACACAGCTTTTTTTACTTTGTCTATAAACGAAAGAGATTATATTCGAGGAATTATGTAAAAACTTGTTTCTTAGGATATCACTAAGATCATGGCATGTCAGAACGTGCGTCTTTTTCCTCTCCAAAACAGCTGCAAAATGGGAGGTGACTTTCTGCACTGAGCCTCCAGTGAGGAAAACGTGCATTGCCCTCAGCGTTGCTCGTTTTTGCAAGTGTCATTTCTGTGAGCCTCCTTGTATGTGTATAAACCCGTACACACGTCCACTTTTTTGGTTAATAGGTGGATTCTCGGAAGTAGAATGTCTGGGAGTTCTGGACTCTGCATCCCGCTTCGTTCACTTATTTGCCTCTTTCCAAGCCTAGGGTGCTGTGATGTCTGTATCAGGAGGTTACATTCGTTCTTGTAACGTGAATGAAACTTGGTGGTTTCACTCTTGGTTACATACGGACTCTGTTGCTCTCATGAATAGGTTCCCTTTCCCCCTACATTTTCCAATTGGTTATAGTTAGAGATTTTTTTAAAAATTGAGTTCCCCCTTTGGCTCAACAGGATTGGCAGTGCCTTGGGAGCGCTGGGACAGAGGGTCAATCCCCAGCCCGCCACAGTGCATTAAAGATCCCGTGTTGCCATAGCTGCGGCTTAGGTCGCAACACTGGCTGGGATCTGATCCCCGATCCCTGGCCCAGAAACTCTATGTGCGTTAGGGCAGCCAAAAAAAAAAAGATTTTTTAATTGAGGTAAAATGCATATAACATAAAATTGACCGTTTTAATCATTTTTAAGTGGAGGGTTCAGTGGCTGTGGCTCTGTTCACCTTTTTGTGTAACCATCATCACCACCGTCTCCAGAATGTTTGCATCTTCCCAGACAGAAACCATACCCAACCACCTCCCCAAATTCTCCCACTAGTTTTTCACCTGGGGTCTTGGATTCTCTCGGTAGTTCATCACATCACCTGCAGTAGCGGCAATATTCATTTTTTTCTCATTTTAGACTCGAGCTTCTTGGTCTTATTTTCCTATGTTGTCAAGGACCCCCCATTACAAGGTCAAAGAGAAGTGGTGGGGCAGGTACCCCTTCTTTCCACTGTCACGATTACATGCCATGATTGTGCAAGGCTCTGGTAGACCCTGGTTAGACTTTCAAATGTGGCTTCTGTGCCGCCACTGCTAAGGGTTTATCCACAGTATCCAACTTTGTCAAAACTTGGGGTGCGTCCATTGAGATAACTGCATGTCTCAATGCAATGACTTACACTGATAGATTCTCTTATGAAAGCCTCTTCCCGTATTTGTGGGATAAACCTCCTTGTCATGAAGTAGCAGTGTTTCGTGTAGAGTCTGGATCACCCCAAATGAACAGGTGGCCATTGGCCAAGGAAACAGGAGAGAGAGTGATGGGTATGGATCGTGTCTCTGCTCCAAAAAGGGCACATCCCTGGGGGGAAATCCCAAAGGAGCAGTTCCTCGAAGCAGCCTCGACCCTGCTGGGCTAAGATGGAGAGTGTGGCTTTCACCCCAGTGTATCTCCCGGAGGAGCTCTGAGCGTGTCTGGAAGAATCACTGGGATAAATTACTTGCACGTGTTGAACTGTCTACCCAAGAAGAGCCTCATGTTGGGCTGAGAACCTGAGCTGCTGGAATGGACAGGGCTGGGGCTTATGTCTGTGGCATGAAAAGGAGGTGAAGAAAAGGTAGAAGGAGGAGCCAGAGAGGCTGGGCAGGGCCAGGGAAAAGGGAGAAGAGAAAGGGAAGCAAACCCTGGCTCTGGGGCAGCCGAGAAGGGACTGTCTACTCTATCTCCTCGGCTCTGAGGTTGTTTGCTGTGATTCCCGTCCCTACAGCTGAAGCTTTGGCAAAACTGAGTCCAGGAGTTCCCTGGTGGCCCAGTGATTAAGGATCTGGTGTTGTCTCGGCTGCGGCGTGGGTTTGATCCCTGGCACGGGAACTACTTCTGCATGCCATGGATGAGGCCAAAACAAGCAAACAAACAAAACAATTCTGGGTCCACTGGGGGAGCAGGACAAGGTCTGAGCTCTGTCTGCAGCTGGGGGACACCATGAGCTAAGGAGCGTAGGAGCTGAGGGCACCTGACTTCCAGGCCACCCCAAGGAGGTGGCAGAACCTTGCACTGGAGCTGGCTGGGGGGTTACAAGGTGAAAGGGCTAAGTGTGACTTGGGAGATAAAAGTTCGAGTCTGGAGGATCTTAATCACGTTTTTGTGGATCCTTTCAAGGGTAGACAGTTCCCATGAACTCAAATGGGAAAATTTTACATACTCTTTCTTTTTATGGCCGCACCCACGGCATATGGAGGTTCCCAGGCTAGGGGTCAAATCAGAGCTGCAGTTGCTGGCCTACCCCACAGCCACAGCAACCCAGGATCCAAGCCCCATCTGCCACCAACACCACAGCTCTAGGCAATGCCTTATCCTTAGCCCGCTGAGCAAGGCCAGGGATCTAACCTTCATCCTCAGAGACACTATGTCAGGTTCTTAACCCTCGGAGCCACAGGGGAACTCCAGAAAAATTTACATGATTATTTGCAGTCTCCTCTAACTGAAATTTCATTCACCTTCTATTACGAACACAGGCGACAATTTCTAAGTTTTAGCCGCGCCACGAGAAATAACAGATTTTTATACCACACTTGAGTTCTCGTCCATATCTCAGGTACTGTCGATAGTTATTGCTGCCTTGAAGGCACTCGGTCATAGACCCACCCTCTGGGCATCAGAGCAATGGTGCTGAGCCTTGAGAACCAGACCGAGGTCAAGGAGGTGGGATTCCATCTGGTTTTCCGTTTTGTCCTGGCATCCAGGGCATTCTCTGCGCTGGGTGCCGGGTACCACGACAGTAAGACAGAGCCTGCCCGGAGGAACCCGGGCCTGGGGGAGGCACGCAGCGCAGACACCCTGTGCAGGGCATGCTGATTCACTCGGTGAGAGCGCAGAGAGGGGATGGCAGGGTCACACAGGGTTTCTCACGGGAAGTGACCTTTGAACTGAGTTTTTCAGGATATATTAAGAAGTGCACACAGGACGTAAAACTTTCCTTGAACCAGACGAAAAAACTCCCTCATCAAGCATGTGCGTGTCTCAGCGGAGCGTTCAGAAGAGCAAAAAGCAGAAATTTCCCCTGGCTGTGGGGCTGAAACAGGAAACCACCCAGAAACCCTCAGCAGAGGAGGCTGGGAGTCCCCAGGTCCCTGGGACTGAGTGGACATTTCACAGGAAGCACCCCTGGGTGCAGCCTGCACCTGTTCCCGTCCCTTGGCGCTGGAATGACGGCTGCATGAGCTCACGGATTGTTGTGTTTCACTTGCTGATGAATCACACCTGGCACAGATATGGTCCCTGCAGGTTGCTGTTGACTAGAATGGTAAATGGCCGTGGCGATGGTAAATAAATCCGGGGCTACTGGGGGCAGCTGGGTGAGGGGCCATGACTCTGCCTCTCTGCGTGGCATTTGTGTCCCCGGATCTCCATGGTGGCCTGCCCTCTGGGTGACCAGGAAGACCCCCTCCCCACCCCCAGACTCCCAGGGATACGGAAGTGCTTCAAGGCGGTGAGCAGGTGGAGTGCCCAGCACCTGGGCTGCTCAGGTGTGGACGGGTCTCTGCCCTCTTCCAGGGTGGCAAGGTGTTGTCGAAGGGACCTGCAGGGTCCTAGCGGGCGCCTGAGCTGCCTGGATCAGGGATCTCTTTCCTCAGAGAGTGCGCAGTCCGAGCAGGAAGGATGAGTCCTGGGCTGTGGGAGTAGGGGGCTGGGAGCACCCTCCCCAGAGCCTCGTCCTGAGCTCACAGTGGGTGCAGAAGGGCGCCTCCTCCCAGCGCCTCACCTAGGCTGGTCCCTGCTCCATAAAGGATAAGGCAGGGCATTTCTATGGCAACACTTCTCCTCCCGGCAATGCTAGGGGTTCTGCTGTGTCTGCCCCCCCCCAACTTTACCTGTTGAAACTTTAACCAACCCCTGGCACCCCAGGATGTGACTGTATTTGGAGACAGGGTTTTAAAGAGGTGACTAAGTTATAATGAAGTCACAGAAGGGGTCCCTAATCCCGTATGACAGATGTCCCCATAAGAAGAGGAGATTATAGAGTTCCCGTGGTGGCTCAGTGGGTTAAGAACCTGACTAGTAACCATGAGGATGCAAGTTTGATCCCTGGCCTCACTCAGTGGGTTAAGGATCCTGCATTGCCATGAACTGCGGTGTAGGTCACAGATGCGGCTTGGATCCTGCTAGCCTGGAACTTCCATATGCCGCAGGTGCAGCCCTAAAAAAAACAACAACAAAAGGCCAAGGAGAGAGACCCCAGAGGAAACCCTCCCTGCTGATGCCTTGATCTCAGACTTGTAGCTTCCAGGTTGGTGAGGAAATAAATTTCCATTGTCTGGAGCCTCCAGTCTGGGGGCCTCTGTTACGACAGCGCCAGCCGACTCATTCAAATGACCTCACTCAGTGAAGGTTGCAGTGAGCTCCCAGAGATAACGCCCACACTCTTCTGTGACCACGAGGGACGAATAAACAGAAGTGCCCTTCAAAGACTCATAAGTCAGAAAGGCCTCGGGACTCGGAGATGGTTATTTGGTTACGTGATGACCTTACTGACAACCAGGGTTTCAGAGCTTGAATTTCCCAGAAGCACAAGGTGCTCTTGCTGATGTCAGAGGACCAGGCTCGGCAGAAGCTGATGTTGGCGCATGTAGATTTTCCACGTGGAGAAGAAGAACCACGGGTCCAGAGTTGCGTTAAAGGGCTCACGTCTGTGGGGAGGTTTGTGGGTTTTAAAGTTTAAAAAAACTCATGGCTGCCTTAGGCTTTGGCCAGGATTTTTAGAAATGTGCCTGACGTGACAGCACAGAGAGAATAATAAAATGAAGTCCAACCTTGACATTTTACAAGGTACTCGGCAGCACTTTAAATTTCAGGGCGTTTCACTGATGACCCGGCAGTGCCTCTGCGGGCTTTGGGGACACGTGCCCGCCCCACCCCTCACGCCCCCACCCCAGCTCTCTCTGCCTTAAATTGCTGGGCAAATAACAGCCTCCAGCTGGGCTCTGCTTGCCTAAGCCTGAACCTGCCTCTGCCTCCTGAGAAAGTCCAGGCGATTTTGTGGGTTTCCGCAGTAAGTGGCCGCAGTCCTGCACGAAGCCCACAGCAGGTGGGGTCACCTCCCGGGGGCCACGCTGCCCAGGTGAGTGAACGCTCACGGCCTGGAGCTTCCAGGGCGGGAGGTGCAGGGTTTGCGGCTACCTGGCCCCATCGCTTCACTTTTGGGGCCTCTGTTTTCCTCTACAAAGAGCAGAAAAATAGTAACAGCCAAAGGACCTGTGCAGGAATTAGGCTAGTAAATACTCAGGGTCTGTTTCCTTCCTTCCCCATCCTGCCCCTTGAAGGCAGAACCGCGGCTTCTCCTGGGCTCCCCCCACCTCGCCCAGCACAATGCTGGTGCACGCTGAGACCAGGGTGCAGTGTTGATGGGAGTTCCCGTCGTGGTTTAGCGGGTTAAGGGCCCGACGTTTCCATGGGGATGAGGTTCAGTCCCTGGCTCAGTGGGTAAAGGATCTGGCGTTGCCTCGAGCTCCAGCGTAGGTCACATGTGTGATTCAACCCCTAGCCCAGGAGCTTCCATGTGCTGTAGGTGCCACCCTAAAAAAAAAAAAAAAAAGAATATTGATGAATCGATGTCCTGGTCTCACCCCCATTCCACCTGTCACTCACCTGTGTCTGGCTCATCCGGGACAGCCTTTGAAGAGGGTAAACTTGGCTGGGGGGAGGGGATGTGCCCTCAGCATGCAGAAGCTCCCAGGCCAGGGATCACACCCACGCCACAGCAGTGACCTGAGCCATAGCAGTGACAACACTGGATCCTTAACTCACTGAGCCACCAAGGAACCCCTGAAGACGGTGAACTTTAAAACTGTTTCTCTGAGAGAGGGGAGAGGGTGGGATAGACCGGGAATTTGGGGTTAGGAGATGCAAACTAATACTGCATTTGAATGAATAAGCAATGCGGTTCTGCTGTACAGCACAGGGAACTGTGTCCAGTCCCTTGAACATGAAGAAGGTAATATGAGAAAAAGCATGTGTGTGTATATATATGTATGTGTGTGTTTATATATATATATATATGACTGGGTCACTTTGCTGTGCAGCAGAAATTGGCACAACATTGTAAATAAACCATGCTTTAAAAAAACAAAACTAAGGGAGTTCCCATTGTGGCGCAGCAGAAATGAATCGGACTAGTATCCATGAGGATGAGGTTCAATCCCTGGCCTCGCTCAGTGGGTTGGGGATCTGGCGCTGCGTGAGCTGTGGTGTGGGTCGCAGATGCAGCTCTGATCTGTGTGGCTGTGGTGTAGGCCAGCAGCTGCAGCTCTGCTTCGACCCCTCGCCCGGGATCTTCCATGTGCCATGGGTGCAGCCCGAAAAAGACAAAAAACAAAACAAAACTATTTTTCTGATCAAAGTGATGCTCCTTGCACTCAGTTCGGAACAGGCACTCAAGCATAAAGAAGAAAATAAATACTATAGCCAGCTCCAACAAGCAGAGATTATCATTGTTAATGTTTTGCGGTCTTTCCTTGCGGTGTTTTTTCTACGCGTGTTTGTAGCCAAGTCTCTGTTACTCAGCTGCCTGAACCTTTGCCCCAGAACATTGCAGAGAAACCCTTCGGCATCTAAGGCCACAGAGACAAGCCCTTACCTGTGGCGGAATGATCTTTGACTCCCAACAGCTGAAATATCTGTATAGACCGAAACCCATCTCACGCTCTTGCCTTGAGGAAGTAAAATCACTCCTGTATCAAAAACACAACTGAGAAAGCTGCCAGGATATTTCCAGCGTGGCAGCTTGTGCTGAGTATGTTTTAAGTTAGGCAGATGATTCAGAGATAAGAATTTCTCTGGGTTTCTTGGCATCTTTTTCTGTGCCGTTGTTTAGATGAAGAAACACAGTAATTTGGGCTTTATTCCAGTGGAGGAGAAACTAGCGGCAGGGCCCTTGAGCTGGTCCTTTCCCCAGATCAGGTTTCACAGAGGAAAGCAGAGGGCAGGCTGTTGGTGCCAGCACCCCTGCACCTCTCAAGGGTGACAGTCAACCAGGGCACCCAGCCAGGAGGCCTACGGGGCTGGGCAAATCAATCCGATCCAAAGGATCGGTAGGAAATAATGCAAAGAGCATCTCGCTCAGGTGTGAGACAGGTGTGGATTCCAGCAGAGCTGTCCTGCATCCCTTCTGATTTGGGGCAGGGGCCACAATTTCACACCAGAAGTGAGAAAAGAACCATGGCTTTGGTGGGTGATGCTCACATCATCGAAGCTTGGCTTGGTGGGAAACGTCTGAAATTGAAGGACAGTTGATTTACGATATTGTGTTAGTTTCAGGTATACGGCAAAGTGATTCAGTGCTGTGTGTTTCTTCTTCAGATTCTATTCCACTGTAGGTTCTTGCATGCCCTGTGCTAGCCTGTCAATCCCTGTTGCTTACCTAGTGGACGTAGAGTCATTGGTATCTGTTAATCCCATCCTCCTCATTCGTCCCTCTCCTTCTCCCTCTTCCCTTTAGCAGCCGTAAGTTGTGTTCTATGTCTGTGAGTCTATTTCTGTTTTGTATACAGATTCATTTGTATTTTTTAAGGTTCCACGTATAAGTGATATCATCATACATTTGTCTTTGTCTGACTTATTCCCTAAGTATGCTGTTCTCTAGGTCCATCCATGTTGCTGCAAATGGCAATACTGCACTCTGTTTATGGCTGAGCAATAGTCGTATATATGTACCACATCTTCTTAAGCCAGTCATCTGTTGAATGGCTCTTGAGTTGTTCCCATGTCTGGGCCAGCGATTAGTACTGTTATAAACACTGGGGCGTATGAATCTTTTTGATTTAGGGGTGGGACTGCAGGATCACATGGTAACACTATTTTCAGTTATTTAAGGAAGTTCCATGCTGTTTTCCCTCTCTCTCTCTCTCTCTCTCTCTCTCTCTCGCCTGGACTCCATTCCCTGCAGGTAGGCAGTAGGTTACAGCTATTATTGTTGTGATTTTTTTGGATGAGAGTTGCACCTTTAGAATCCAGATCCAGCGTGAACAAAACGAGGCCCCAGGAGTTCAGACCTATTATGACACCCAGGAGAGTGGTGATTCGAAAGTGCTGCCTAAGTGAAAGCAGAGTCCCCCTCTTTCTCAGTCGCCTTGAACTCACGCCTCTGCCCCCTTGTGGTGGAAACGGAGCACGACCGGGTGATTGGTCTGTGGCACCGAACAGGTTTCCTTGTTTGAATGTGAGTTCTCTCTATTATTATTATTTTTTTATATATTTTTCCCACTATACAGCAAGGGGGTCAGGTTATCCTTACATGTATACATTACAATTATATTTTTCCCCCATCTATTATTATTGTTATTGTTAGTAGTAGTAGTAGTGGTATTGTTACCACTACATTTTCTACTGGTTGAATGTTACTATTCATGAGGACACTAGTGGCCATACATCCTGGCACTGTGCTAAGTGAGCACTTCACATGCTTAATTCATCAAAGATTTACAGCAACCTTGTAGTGTAATGGGTGTCAGCACTGCCATTTATAGGGCAGGAGGCAACAGCTCAGAGACTCTGAGTAACTTGTCCAGAGTCACACAACTCTTACGAAATGGGTCTAGGACATCACCTGAGACCTTAACCACTTACCCACTTCGCCCAGTCCCACCACAGCTGGTTAGAGTGGTGTTTCTCAAATCTGAGTTAGAAGAGGACCCCTGTAAAAGAAAGTCCTGGAGTTCCCGTCGTGTCTCAGCGGTAACGAACCCGACCGTGTCCATGAGGACTCGTGTTTGATCCCCGGCCTCGCTCAGTGGGGTAAGGATCCGACGTTGCCGGGAGCTGTGGTGTAGGTCGCAGACACGGCTCGGATCCGACGTTGCTGGGAGCTGTGGTGTAGGTCGCAGACACGGCTCGGATCTGACGTTGCTGGGGCTGTGGTGTAGGTCGCAGACACGGCTCGGATCTGACGTTGCTGGGGCTGTGGTGTAGGCCGGCGGCTGCAGCTCTGATTGCGCCCCTAGCCTGGGAACGTCCAGGGTATGCCACAGGTGCAGCCCTAAAGAGACAATAAGTAAAGAAATCCTTTCTTGTGAACCAAAAAACTGAGACTTCTCTGAGAAGCTGAGTTAAAAGTGAAACCCTGCAGGAGGACCCTCGTGGCTCAGCAGCTTAAGGTGAAGGCTTTCACTGCTGTGGTTCTAGTTACAGCTGTGGCTCGGCTTCGATCCCTGGCCAGGAATTTCCACATGCCATGGGCACAGCCAAAAAACAACTACAAAAATGCAAAGCCCTGTAACCACAGCCACCACAGACACTCAGATGTCACAAAGGCCCCCTGCACAGGCTTCCCTGGAAAGGGCCATTCCCTTGGTCCAGAATAAACCTATTTTTTTTTTTTAAGATAATCACTGAAATGAAAACATAGCCAAATTTAGTGCCCAAGGGTATGTGGGCAAGGCACTGCCTCCTCCATCAACTCTGCCAGTGTGAGAAACACATTTATAAGAAAGCGGTTGGTCTGATAGAGCTCACAGGACCCTTCCTGACTGGCTGGCCCTTTAATCTCTTTTTTTTTTTAATTCCGTAAGGCTTTTCCTGGATTTCCTTTGAATCCGAGCCTTGGAGGTGCAGACTGGCCTTAGGCAGAGTCCCCCCAGGGCGGAGCTGAGACAGAGGCTGTGTGCTGCGGTTAATCCGGCTGATGGGATCTGATCCCGGGAGGCAGGTGTAAAGGATGGGGGAGGGGGAACGAGACGAGGAAAACCCCACAAATCCAGCTCGCACTGCGAGGGGTGTCGAATGATCTTGGGGTTGGCACCTGCCCAGGCAGCAGTGGGAAAGGGCCATCCCTTGCTTGGCTCATTATCCCATACCCCACTTGTCAAGGGGTGCCCCGGGGGCTATAACCCAGCACCAGGCTCCAGAGATGCCCTGGGTGGTCCCTTCATTTCCTGTGGCTGCTGTAACAAAGGCACCACAAACTGGGCGCCTTAAAAACACTGACTTCTCTCTGTTCCTCTGGAGGCCAGAAGCCTCAAGTCAGGACCCAGGGCCCAGAATCAAGGTATCCTGGAGACTTGCTCCCTCTGGAGGCTTTAGGAAGAAACCCACTCCTTGCTTCCAGGTTCCCGTGGCTGCAACTCTCCAATCTCTGCCCCCGTGTTCACGTCACCTTCTCTGTGTGTCAAACCTCCCTCTGCCTCTCTCTTTTCTTTTTTAAAACACGAACACGAGTTCCCTTGTAGCTCAGCAGGTTCAGGATCCAGCGTTGTCACTGCAGCAGCTCAGGTCGCTGCTGTGCTGCAGGTTCAATCCTTGGCCTAGTAACTTCCACGTGTGGCCAAAAAAGAAAATTTAAAAATAAAAGAAACAAACTCTTTCAAAAAAAAATTTTTTGGGGGCCACTCCTGCGGCATGCAGAAGTTCCCCGGCCACTGTAAACCAGCTATAATGGAAAAAATAAAAATCCTTGTTAAAAACAAAAAATAAAAAATAAATAGTTCCCAGGCCAGAAATTGAACCTGCAGCACAACAGTGACAATGCCAAATCCTTAACCACTAGGCCACCAGGGACCTCCTCTGCCTCGGTCTTGTAAGGACACGTGACAGCGGGGAGGGCCACTCAGGTCCACGACAATTCTCATCGCAAAGCTCCTTAATCACAGCTGCAGACGCTTTTCCCAAACGAGAGGGCGTTTGCAGCTTCCAGGTACTTATCACGTGGAGAGACCTCTGGGGGTCATTTTTCAGCCCCCACAGGCGGGAAACAAGAGGCCAGTGGGCTGGTGTCCACTCTGAGACGCCTGACACTCTAGAGACCTGTGAATGGAAGCTGCCCTCCCGGGAGCGCACGGGGCCTTCCCACTGTGCTTACCTGCCCACCACATAATTACTGGCTGGGTGGATAAAGAAGCAAAAATACATGAACTTCAACACTGTAATTTGAACATCTTACCAGCATGCATTCTGCTTATTGCATCCGTCACGAACCCACAGATTTGGAAATTCAGAAGTTGCAAAAGATGCATGTCCCCTGCCCCCAGGTGCTGTAGAGGAAACCAGAGCTGTCTGCACTGTGTGTATCCTTGCAGAATATTTTATGCATATATGAGCCAAAATATGCGTGCATTATTGTTTTGGTTTTTTTGGGGGGTTTTTTTTGCCTTTTTTAGGGTCACCTCTGCAGCAAATGGAGGTTCTGAGGCTAGGGGTTGAATAGGAGCTGCAGCCACCAGCCTACACCACAGCCACAGCCATGCCAGATCTGAGCCATGTCTGCAACCTCCACCACAGCTCAACAACCAGATCCTTAACCCACTGAGCAAAGCCAGGGATTGAATCCACATCCTCATGGATCCTAGTCAAGTTCATTAACCGCTGAGCCCTGAAGGGACCTCCGGTTTATTTTTTGTTTTTTTGTTTTGTTTTGTTTTGTTTTGTTTTTGCTATTTCTTTGGGCCGCTCCCACGGCATATGGAGGTTCCCAGGCTAGGGGTCAAATCGGAGCTGTAGCCACTGGCCTACACCAGAGCCACAGCAACGCGGGATCCGAGCCGCGTCTGTAACCTACACCACAGCTCACGGCAACGCCGGATCGTTAACCCACTGAGCAAGGGCAGGGACCGAACCCGCAACTTCATGGTTCCTAGTCAGATTCGTTAACCACTGCACCATGACAGGAACTCCTATTTTTTGTTTGTTTTTAAACACAGCCTCACCTGCAGCATATGGAAGTTTCCAGGCTAGGGTTTGAATTGGAGCCGCAGCTGCTGGTCTATACCACAGACACAGCAAATTGAGATCCCAGCCACATCTGCGACCTACACTGCAGCTTGTGGCAACCCTGGATCCTTAACCCACTGAGCAAGGCCAGGATTCAAGCCTGCATCCTCATGGATACTAGTCAGGTTCTCAACCCACTGAGCTACAACAGGAACTCCCTAATAGTTTTGATTATAATGACAAGCTTTTAATAATTGGTAAGTTCCAAACTTTTTTTTTTTTTTTTTTTTGGCCGCATCTGAAGCACATGGAAGTTCCTAGGCCAGGGGTCAAATCTGTGCCACAGCAGCAGCCCGGGCCACTGCTGGATCCTTAACCTGTTGCACCACAAGGGAACTCTCCCCGAACTTAATTTTGAAGTTAGTTAACTATGAAATCTTTGTGTGGAGTCTGACTTTCTTTCTGGAGGTTTTATTTTAGCTCATGCTGTTTCCATGGTCTGACAAGCATCTGGATCATTCGCACCTAGCCGTCATCCTAAACCCACACTAAGTGCCGCGACCTTCACAAAACTTGCGCAGCAGCTCCCATCCGCATGACTCCTCCCAGTTTTCAGCCTCTGAGCATGGCGAGTGTGAACTCCATCCTCCAGGGTGTTCCTGTTGTGGCTCAGCGGTAACAAACCCGACTAGTATCCATGAGGATGCAGGTTTGATCCCTGGCCTCTTGGTGGGTAAGGATCCGGCATTGCCATGAGCTATGGTATAGGTTGCAGATGCGGCTCGAATCCCATGTTGCCGTGGCTATGGTGTAGACTGGCAGCTGTAGCTCTGATTTGACCCCTAGCATGGGAACCTTTATATGCTGAGGGTGTGGCCCTAAAAAGCAAAAAAAAAAAAAAAAAAAAAAAGAAAAAGCAAAAAAAAAAAAAAACACACACACAGGAAAGAAAGATAAAGACATTTACCCTACGAAACTTCCCACTGCCCAATATTGCTTTCTAGTTGTTTTACAGACACCTCATCCCTTCTAGGAAGCTGGGATATTTTTCGTGCTCTTCTCACCATCTAAGACTCTCCTGGAAACCAAGCATGAACATTATAAATACATATTAACTGGAAATAACTTTAGAGTTTCTTAGCCTATGTTCCATGGATAGAATTCAGGGAATCCTAAATTGGAGTGAAAGATTATACCCTATCATATTATATTAATTATATTACTGATGTCTTTATAAGAAGTGAGAGACGCATACAGCCACAGAGAGAAGACGGCCGAGTGAAGTTAGAGGCCGGTGCTGGAGTGACGTTGCCATCAGACGAGGAAAGGCAGAGGCCACCACAAGCTGGGAGAGGCTGGAAGGAGCCCAGCCCTGCTGACACCTTGATTTCAGGCTTCTAGCCATCAAAACTGTGAGATGAGGAGTTCCCGTCGTGGCTCAGTGGTTAATGAACCCGACTAGGAACCATGAGGTTGTGGGTTTGATCCCTGGCCTTGCTCAGTGGGTTAAGGATCCAGCGTTGCCATGAACTGTGGTGTGGGTCGCAGATGCGGCTCAGATCTGGCATTGCTGTGGCTGTGGTGTAGGCTGGCGGCTATAGCTCCGACTAGACCCCTAGCCTGGGAAGCTGCATGTGCTGTGAGTGCAGCCCTAGAAAAGGCAAAAAGACAAAAAAAAAAAAAAAACTGTGAGATGAAAATTTCCTCTTCCTTAAGTGCCCCCAAGGTGTGGTCCTTCATCCTCACAGCCCCAGGAAGGTAAAACGCACACGACCAAAAGCCTTGTCACCAACAGAAATCGCAGATATTTTCATGCAAGATTATGGTTGCTGAACACATCTCAAAATATTGCTTGAGATCATCACTATTTTGAAATGAAAGTAGTTAGGCGTTCCCATCATGGCTCAGTGGTTAACGAACCCGACTAGTAAGGATGAGGTTGCGGGCCTCGCTCAGGGTTGCCGTGAGCTGTGGTGTAGGTCGCAGCGGCAGCTCAGCTCCCACGTTGCTGTAGGCCAGCAGCTACAGCTCCGATTCAACCCCTAGCCTGGGAACTTCCATATGCTGCAGGTGCAGCCCTAAAAAGACAAAAAAGACAAAAAAAAAAAAATGAAATTAGATCCAAAGCTAGATCTTTTTATTTCATGGAATAATACATAACTTATGCATTTACTTTAAACCATTTTTAGATTTTCATCACTCATTTTCAATGTGATTATTTTCTTTGTGATTCTCTTATTTTACGCTTTGGAAAACATGATTCTGAGAAGCGGGTCGGCATCACCAGAATGTCAAAGTCCGTGACCCTGGAGAGCCTGGCCTGCAGTACTGAATGTAGCCAGCAGAGGACACTAGAGCACCTGTGCAAAGCTGCATATAAGCTACTGCCTGTTTTACTATTATTTTCCCTCATTGCAGAAACAGAAATGTCCTGTAAATTCATATTATTTTTAGAATATTAATGTATGCACAGTGATAAGAATATGGAAATTCTTACAGGCATGCTATCCTATTTATTTGCTGATTCTTAGAATTTCCATACTTTTGGGGGGGTATCTTATAGAGCAGGGTTGGTTTTCTCCGAGGTCTCTCTCCTTGACTTTTAGATGCATCTTCTCCCCCCAGGTCCTCACGTGGTTGTCCCGCTGCGTGTGCTTGTGTCCTAATCTCTTCCTGTTTTTTTTTTTTTTTTTTTTTTTTTTTTTTGTCTTTTTGTCTTTTGTTGTTGCTATTTCTTGGGCCGCTCCCGCGGCATATGGAGGTTCCCAGGCTAGGGGTCCAATCGGAGCTGTAGCCACCGGCCTACGCCAGAGCCACAGCAACGCGGGATCCGAGCCGCGTCTGCAACCTACACCACAGCTCACGGCAACGCCGGATCCTTAACCCACTGAGCAAGGGCAGGGATCGAACCCGCAACCTCATGGTTCCTAGTCGGATTCGTTAACCACTGCGCCACGACGGGAACTCCTCTTCTTGTTTTTTTTGTTTGTTTGTTTGTTTTTTTGGTTTTTGTTTTTTGTTCTTTTTAGGGCCACACCTGTGGCATATGGAGGTTCCCAGGGTAAGGGTCAAATCAGAGCAGGAGCTACCAGCCATCACCACAGCCATGGCAACTCAGGACATGAGCTGCATCTGTGACCAAACACCACAGCTCACGGCAACACCGGATCCTTAACCCAATGGGTGAGGCCAGGGGTCAAACCTGCATCCTCAAGGATACTAATTGGGCTTGTTACCGCTAAACCACAACAGAAGTCTGCCATACCATTTTTTAAATGCTTAAATTAACAGTTGGTACTGAATTATTTTTAAACTGGATCTTATAACTGGCGCTGCTTCGTAATGTCTGTGTCCTAAATGAAAGTATGCAGTGAGTATAAAATGGAAATTAACATAAAGAATAGCCTGACCAGGAGTTCCCATTGTGGTGCAGCAGAAACGAATCTGACTAGTATCCATGAGGATGCGGGTTCAGTCCCTGGCCGTGCTCAAGTGGGTCAGGGATCCAGTGCTGCTATGAGCTGTGGTGTAGGTTGCAGACACAGCTCAGATCTGGCGTTGCTGTGGCTGTGGTGTAGGCTGGCAGCTATATCTCAGATTTGACCCCTAGCCTGGGAACTTCCACATGCCACAGGTGCAGCCTTAAAAAAAAAAAAAAAGAAAGAATAGACTGACCATATTACAAATACACAAAAAATATACCAAATGCCAAATAATGTGATCCATAGAGATGATGGCACGGAACGCCTTCTGCGACCTTGGCCATCCCACCTAGAACATTATGTAGAGAATTCCTAGTGTAATAACATATTCCTTTTTTTCTTGCCAAAAGAAACCCTTTCCAGTTGTGTTTTGTCAGAGATTCTGATCACCTTGACATTTATTAAATTACTCCAGTGAACTGGGTGCTCGGCTACTCAACCGCCTACTTTACACAACAGCTTTGTTAGGGAGGTCAGTCTGAAGACAAGACCTGTTTGTCCTCTTTCTCCCATCCATTGTCTAACCTCTATTTCATGGCCCTTCACAGATGGCAAACCACAGACAGCTTTCTGCCTGGTTTCTCTGGTGGAACAGGATCAGAGAATGAAGGAAATGCAATTTACAGGTAAGCCCACCTTTTTCTTCTTTTAACATTGTTAAAGCCTCTGATTAACAAATTAACTGTCTTCTCAGCATGTCAAACCCACATCCCATGGCCCAGGACATGGAGGAATAGTCCCCAAACCTAAAAACTCTACATAGGCAGGGCCACCTTCTCACACTGTTATGGCAACACTGTGGCATAATTTGGGGTTTAGATGGATATGACTTCAAATCTTAACTGCAAATCTTAAGTGGTATTTGTCAAATTACTTATCTTTGAGCATTATTTCTGAGTAATATTTATCTCCAATAATACTTACCTGTGAATACTATTTATCTCTGAAATTATCTCTGAACATGAGATGTCTTCTCCATAAAACGGAATAGCAACAACTGTCTCATGAGGTTATATGTTTTCAATTTTGTTTGAAAACACATTCAGTGAGAGCCCCCATCCCTTCCAGCTTTTCGAAAACACATGCATTCCCCTTGGAAGAGCCGCACAGATCAACTTTGAGTGTTACCTCATGGTCCTGGAGAGTCTTAGAAAGTAGGGGGTGTTAAAAGCTAAATTTCAGGGAAAGATAAACCCATGACTCTCATTCAAGTATAAAAACAGATACATGTTGGAGTTCCGGTAATGGCACAGTGGAAGCAAATCCGACTAGGAACCATGAGGCTGTGGGTTCGATCCCTGGCCTTGCTCAATCGGTTAAGGATCCACTGTTTCCCTGAGCTGTGGTGTAGGTGGCAGACGAGGCTTGGATCTGGCATGGCTGTGGCATAGTCCAGCAGCTGTAGCTCCAACTGGACTCCTAGCCTGGGAACCTCCATATGCCACAGACGTGGCCCTAAAAAGCAAAAAAAAAAAGGACAAATGTTAAAGATACTATTTGGCCCCTCATTCAATCAGGGAGTGTTTCAATAAAGAAGTCAAGAACCGCACATGATATGGAGTAAAAGAAATGTTGAAATGAATTATAAAGGAAGCAACCCTGTTTGGTTGTTTTCCCACCAGTTGGAGAAGGGAATCACCTGGGCCTCTCCAGACAGAATGGGGATTTACATGTTTACCAGTTATCTGCAGCTCTTTGCATTGTAAAATAGCTCAGAATCAGAATCAGAAGGGAAAACAATCAGAATCAGATAAGACAGAAAGGTATGTTATAGACGACAAGGCATAGCTTTCCATTAGAATACACTTGGTTTTTTTTCCCTATCGCTGAAAGTGTGTGTAGCAGTAATGGGCTCCGTTTTTCATTTCCTACTTCCTAGAATTAGATCATACAGAAATTACCCTGCTGGGGCCCAGATTGTGAAATCACTAAAAATCAAGGTCCCGGGTCCTGGAACAAAGCTACGGGCTCCAGGGGCAAACAAAGCTGTTTGCTAAGAATCAATGCCTTGCAACAAAGCAAGCCCCAGCAGCGAGTGCACAGCCCCACTGGCCCCAGAGCTCGTCTTCCGCGTCCGGGCTGCAGCTGGGGCAGGTGGGCTGCTCGCCGGATCGGCCCCACGCGAAGCGGCCGCCCTCTGCCCGCTGGGAGGGAAATTGACCAGCAAGGCCGGCTCCTAGTCAATTTCACGCCCAGCGGGCTCCTCAGGTGAGGCTCTCCGCGCAGCACAGCGGCACCACTAGCTCCCAGTTTCTAGCTCTATCAGTCTCCTAATACAGAACAAATCCTTTCCCCTGCGTCTTCTCCAATTCTTGGGACTTACCAGAGAGCCCCGCCAACTGATTTGGGACCCTCCCACCTCCATGCCTGAGATGGTGAAATGTTAGTCCTAAAGCGGTTCCTGCGCGTTGCCCATGGATGGGCATTTGGTCTGTGACGGTCGCTGCCGGGTAGTGCCTTGTTTATCACTCAGGGTTAGTTAGCAGTTAAATACACAAGGGAAGTGATGCGGAGCCCTGGTGTTTATTGATCAAGCCACCTGGCTTGTATATTGAATAGCAAGTGCATTCAACCACTGTTCCAGACTTTTTTTTTTCTGCTCCAAATAGGCGTTCCCCTTGGGCTTCCTAATTCCCCGAGAAGGAAGTAGAGTGTGGGGATAAGGCATTTGCTCTTAACGCAAAATTTAAGGGGCACCAGGGTGTAAAAAATTCCACAATTAAGGCGAATAATACTTCCATACAATTTTAGGGAACCAAAATCAATGCAAACAACCCATAATGAACAAAATATAAGCATTTTAAGTAAAAAGAGGATCCAGCTGTATATGCAGGATCCGAAGGTGAGTCGTGGTCCTGACATCTAGCCTACATAAAAGTCAGGCAGGCAGGTAGCATCTCAAACTATGCCCCACTGCTGCTGATGAATCGAGGCTCTCAGAGGTAAATGTACATTTTCAACACAGTGAATGCACACTTAAGAGGTGCATTTCACTGAAAGTCAATTTTACACTAGAAGAAAGAAAGCTAAACCTAATAAACTCTAATTAAATATTTAAGGGGAAGTGTACTGATGTTTGCAATTTGTTTTTTAAAGAAAAGGATGGCTTGGAGTTCCCGTCGTGGCGCAGCAGAAATGAATCCAACTAGGAACCATGAGGTTGCAGGTTTGATCCCTGGCCTCGCTTAGTGGGTTAAGGATCTGGCTTTGCTGTGAGCTACAGTGTAGGTCATAGATGTGGCTCAGATTCTGCATTGCTGTGGAGCAGGCTGGCAGCTGTAGCTCCGATTTGACCCCTAGCCTGGGAACCTCCATATCCTGAGGGTACAGCCCTTAAAAAGCAAACTAAATAAATAAAAATAAATTTTAAAAAATGAAAATCATTACAATTCTCACTTAAAGAAAAGATGGCTAATGGATGGGTGGAGGGAGGATAAAGGGGCAGATACTGATAAAATATACTAAAATGGGAATAGTAGAATCTAGGTGGTGGGTATATAGGTGTTTACTGTAAAGGTCTTTCAGCTTTGCTGTATGTTTGAAATCTTTCAAGGTAGTTTTAGAAATGTAACAGTACTTAGAATTATATGGAGTAATGTATACATTCAGTGTATGTTGTGATAAATGTGGGATCACCAGCTCCCAATTCAAGGATCTTGTACTTTTTACTTTCCCTTGTCTTTTAAGGAGTAGAAAATGTTAAGGACTTGATTCTAAGTAAAGCAGATTTACTGTCCTCAGTGTCGTGTGTTAGACCACACCCCGGTTCTCTGCGGCAAAATCTCCAATATTTATGTAAGGACCACTATGCACTTTTTTCTCTTTTTCGGAAGCCCTGACATCGCTTAGGGTGTGATAATAGGACACAGAATTGGTTTCGATCTATTGCATTACAAGGGCGTGTAATATCTGTCATGCCCCCAGCATAGCACAGATCTTTCCGATATTTAATGGTTTTTAGCTATGGAAGGGTA
Source organism: Sus scrofa (assembly GCF_054392235.1). Taxonomy (NCBI): domain Eukaryota; kingdom Metazoa; phylum Chordata; class Mammalia; order Artiodactyla; family Suidae; genus Sus; species Sus scrofa. The sequence continues at coordinate 75,593,167 of NC_139393.1, forward strand.
GGAGTATATTCTACCCCAAAATATGCCACTTTGGCATAAGAATTATTTTGAGCCGAAGGCAATTGAGAAGAAATAGCTATAAGAAAAGTTCTCTGCCTTCCCACTGTTTGCCGAAAAGCAGGACATAAATGTATAAAAGTGTCCCCCCTCCCTCCTTCAACAGGAAGGACAAAAGTCAATCCTCAGACAACTTTAAACAAATGTCCGTGGAGAAGGCATCAGCTTAAATCTATTTCTATTTACCATGCTTTTCCTGTCACCTGCCCAGAAGTGGCCTCTTCCAGACCCTTCTCCCTCTGTCTTTAGCTAAAACTGGTATTTAAGCCTGAGTTCTAAGCCACCTCTGAGAGCTACTTATCCCTCCATTGATATCTCACATGTGTATACACGAGGTACACCGGTTAATAAACTTCTGTTTTTCTCTTGTTAATTTGTCATTTGTTACAAGGGAGGTTGCAGCTGAGAACTAGGAAGGGCAGGGAAAAATTATTTTTCCTCCTCTGCGTTATTAATATTTTTATTATTTTTACTATCTAACTCATTACGAGGAAAGAAGGAAGGAAAGGAGAGAGGCAGGGAGACAGGGCGATGAGATAGAAAGCACTTCCCTGGGAAGCTCTGGGTTTTCCTTGTAGCTCTAGCTCCTCCTGCTTAAAGGACCTCCCTTATAACAAAAGAACAACATTGGCTCAGCAAACAAGAGCCTCCAAAAAAAGCAAATTGAAAGTAGTTAATGGGTTTGAATAATTAACAAAAGACTTACACTTCCAATATGAAATGTGGGGGTGACCTTGGGATAGGTACAGTACAAAAACAAAAATGACAATTATTAAATTCAAGAAAATTAAAGTTTATACAAGGAGAAACCATGGTACACCATGCCTTAGCCGCCATCCTTACACAGCTTTCTTGTTTATTAACTGTATTTCAAAGAGTTCCCATCATGGCTCAGTGGTTAACGAATCCAACTAGGAATGATGAGGTTGCGGGTTTGATCCCTGGCCTCGCTCAGGGGGTTAAGGATCCATCGTTGCTGTGAGCTATGGTGTAGGCCGCAGACGAGGCTCGCATCTGGTGTTTCTGTGACTGTGGTGTAGACTGGCAGCTGCAGCTCCGACTCAACCCCTAGCCTGGGAACCTCCATGTGCCGTGGGAAGCGGCCCTAGAAAACGCAAAAAAGACTAAATAAATAAAAATTTTTTTAAAATAACGACTAATGATGTTATGAACATCTTTTCACGTACTTACATGCATCCATATGTCTTGATGCCAAATCTGAGAGCCAGGATGCAGAGGCATGTTTGTGAATGTGACTGGAGTGTGGCTTGGGCAGCTGCCTAAATAACCGCACTTCTTGGCAACTAAAAAGACCTTTCCTGAACGATAATTCACATGCTGTAGGCCTTATCCATTTAACATGTACAATTCGGTGTGAATTTGCTAGGTTCACACAGTTGTGCAACCATCACCACCGTCAATTTTAGGACATTCTCATCAGCCCCGTAAAGAAACATCACTCCCCTTGGTCAGCATTTTCCAAACCCTCCATCCCTCAACCCTCGGCGACTCGTCAGCTAATCTCTGTCTCCGTAGGTTTGCCTGTGTTGATATTTCATAAAAACAGAAGCATATCGTATGTGGGCCTTTGTGACGAGCCTCTGGTACCTTGTTTTCAAGGTTCATCCATGTGATAAACACGATTCTGTACTTCAGTCTTTTTTACAGTAATTGTCTGGGTACAATACATTTTGTTTCTGCATTTACCAGTTGATAGATAAATGAATTGTCTCCACCTCTTGACTGTTGTAATAATGCTGCTATGATATACATGCAGAGGCTTTGGTTTGGATGTATGTTTTCACTTTTCTGGGGCACGAACCTCGGATGGGAATAGAGAAGGCTCCAGTTTCCCCCTATCCTTGTCAACACATGTTGCTCCAGTCTTTTTCATTATAGCCTCCTAGCCCATCTGGCTGTTAGGTAACCGGCTCCACTGATGAAAGCAACAGAGCAGGAAGCTTGGGGTGGCCCAGACGTCTACACTGGGCCCCCCATGAATTGAGCACCTGGTGGGGGACGGTCCGAATTTGAGTTCCCTCAGAATCAGACACCTCGACAGAGATCCCAGTGCAAGTAGTGTATTTTGGAAGAAAAGAGAACCCTGGAAGGAGAGGAGGGGAGTGAGACGCAGAAGGCAAGGCGGCCACCGTGGGGTCAGCGATCAAGCCAAGAGCTACAGTGGGCAGGGGGCGCTGGGCCTCTAGGGGAACTCTCTGAGGGTCAGCACAAGATCTCCTGAGAGGTGAGAGAGTTGGGGTAGTTATACACCCGTGTCCAGTTGGCCGTTGGTTGAGGTTGCTCCCGGAGGGTAAGCCAATGCCCGGCCCCTGCCGTCAAGATAGCCAGGGACAGCCCTCCACTTAGAAAGAAAGAAGTTTCTGGCAGTTTAAGTTGGGCTGGCGTGCACTACTCCTCATGGTTTGAACAGGAGGAAGAGACAGGACACTGAGAGAGGGCCCTACAGGGGCTGTGAAACTGTGCCTACCTGCCCTCAGGGGGCTGAAGTCTCAAGGAGACAAGATGTGACCACGTGGCAGGAAGAGCAGTCAAACAGAAGCCACTGCCAGAGTTCCCACTGCGGCTCAGCAGGTTAGGAACCAACTAGTATCCATGAAGATGCAGGTTCCATCTCTGGCTTCCCTCAGCGGATTTAAAGGATCCGGCATTGCCATGAGCTGTGGCGTAGGTAGCAAACGTAGCTCAGGCCTGGCATTGCCGTGGCTGTGGTGTAGGCTGACGGCTATCCCTCCGATTCAACCCCTAACCTGGGAACTTCCATATGCCACAGATGCGGCCCTAAAGCAAACCAAAAAACAGAATACACTGCCATGCCAAAATGATGATATGAACATTGTGTGGTCAGAAAGACAAAAATGACGAGCACGTATTGTAGGAATCTCTTTACATGGGGTGTCCAGAAAAGGCACATCTACGGAGACCCGAGGTAGATCCATGGGGCCTGGGGGTGGGGAGACCAGGAAGAGCCTATAAATGGGCTGGAAGGCCTTTTTTTGATGGAAATGTTCTCAGATTGGATTGTGGTGATGCCTGCACAATACTTTCACAAAGTGTTAAAAAAATCATTGAATTGGAAACCCTTTAAAATTAGTGAATTTTATGGTTTGGAAATTATACCTTCATAAATGGTACAGAGAGACTTAAAACTGCCTCCAGGGTTAAGGGCCAGCCTCCATCCTTTGTCAATGCACCATGCCGCGCCCAGACCAGAATCCAGGTGGTGCTGGTGTGAAGTGACTTCAAAGCTGGACACTTGTCAGACATTGACTGCCAGGAGCTGGACAAGTTACCCAGGCTCCCTGGGCTTCCTTTTCTTCCTGTGGACAGTGCTGGGTGTTTTCTAAAGATCACAGGAGTCCTAGCACCTCGACATCTGATAAAATTGGATTTGTCACATGGTGCCATTAAGGATGATTTCTTGGCTGAGACGACATAAATATGCAAATGGGAGAGCCATCCAAAGTGCATTGGAGAAGCATCCGAGCCCCAAGACACTAATGAGAGGAACGGGACTTTGAAAATGAATAATGCAACGGTGCTAATAGAGCAGAGCCCAGCGCAGGTCTAAGGAGGAGTGTGTCAGGGAAGAAAACAGAGGCGAATGGCTTTCTGCGCACGAGGCTTTTACCAATTTATAGGGTTGGTAGACAATCTGGCTTCAGGAAATCTCTAACTCGGCTTGATGAAGAATGAAAGGAATTTCCATTAGTTACTCCAGCTCTTATTCAGTCCCTCTGATGACAAAAGAAAATTGAAACCACTGAACTGTGTTTTATATAACCAAGATTATTGATTTGATGTAAGCAAGTAATCAACTGGCTGGAATGCCGCATGTGATTGGTTGAACTGGGCCATGTGGGCTTCGGCTTTAGTCAAACTCTTCTAAACACCAGTTGAGAAATTTCTCTTGCATGAGACACCTCTTAGCTCCATTTTCTATCACAATATTCCCTCAATACTTTCCATCAGCTGTGGTTACAAGAAGTGTTTTGAAACTGGGCTTTATGCGCTATTAACCAAATTAAGTCAACTGATTAAAGCCATTTAGAGGTGGGTTTCATGACATATTATCTTATCAATGTCCAATTTTCAGAATAAAGCTTAGCAGAACAAGAAAATCCTATATGAAACCAATCTTTCAAATGAGTTTGCTTTTGGTCATTTTCCACTGACTCTAGTGATTATTATCTTTTTTTTTTTCTGACTTTTACAATATAATAAAACAAGTTGGTGTTATGTTAATTTTAGGCATTTTAATTTAATTACACCAAATAATACATGAATATATTCTATTCATAAGCGGCTCAAATAACCCAGAAGTATTTGGAGTGGAGAGTAAAGTCCTGTACCACTTCTGTTACCAATAATCCCTACTGATTTTGCTGTAGCTTTAAAACTTGTGACAATTTAATGTGCATCCTGCTAATGCTTTATTTACTTACACTTATATGTTGTTTTCATGGTGTTATATTCTATGTTGTAACCTGCTTTTTGTGCTTGAAAAGGTCTGAATAGGAAGTTGCCGTTGTGGAAATAAATCGGGCTAGTATCCATGAGGATGCTGGTTTGGTCCCTGGCCTCTCAGTGGTGTGGGGACACGGTGTTGCCATGAGCGGTGGTCGAGGTCACAGACACGGCTCGGATCCCACCTTGCTGTGGCTGTGGTGTAGGCCAGCAGCTGCGGCTGCGATTCCAGCCCTCGCCTGAGAACTTCCAAATGCCGCAAATGCGACCCTAAAAAGCAAAAAAAATAAATAAATAAATTTAAAAGTTTAAAAAAGTAGCTTTTTTGAGAGGTAGACAGAATGTGGGCCATCTCAGAAGGCGAGAGACCCTGAAATGTGGTGTCCTTCTGCCATAACAAACCCCATGTCCCCAGGAGAGGCTGCCCTCAGACTAGAACCTGGAGTGAAGGAAACACATGGCAGTAGCTGTCACGCAACAGGACCGAGAAATAAACCTTTGTGGTTAAAAGCCACCAAGATTTGGGGGTGTGGGAACCAATGCAGAACCCCGGGGTTGGTATAAAGATGATTTTGAGCTGAAGACATTTGAGACTCAGCAGATTGGGGGGGGGGGTGCACAGCAGCTTCTGGGAAATAAGACCGCCTTAGTTCCTCTTCAGGGCAGGTGCACTCCTCGAAGGGAAAACAAAAACAAAACCTTCTCCAAATACAATAAATGAGTCACAGGGTTGAGCTGTGTAGCGTGGGGAACCGAGTCCCTAACGGTGTCGTCGAAACTCTGCGTGGAGACAGGTGGTGACTAGACTCACCGTGGTGACCACTGTGTAACGTATGGACACTGCCCGTCACTATGTTGTGTGCTTGAAACTAACGTAGTGTTGTAGGTCCGTCATACTCTAGTTAAAAACAGACCAAAAAACCTTCCCCAAATCCCCTTTCCAGGGGAGTTTTTTGGTCCTGAAAGAGATGGCAAGACCTATCCATCATGCCTATCTAGACCAATAGTTTCACATTTTGTCTCCTTCTCCTGAAAACCCTGCATCTTTCCAAAAAGCCATTTGTGTCCCCGTAAGTGCATTTCCTCCCCTCTCTTTCTCCTGCCACGATGGGACGTAAGCCCCAGATTCTGACCAACCCTTTGCGTGAGCCACACTGTTCTCCATGTGCATGCAGGCGACACAGGTAGGTAAATTATTTTTTCCTCCTATTTATCTCTCGGTTGTCAGTTTAATTCACATGCCACAGGGACAGAGCCTAAGAGAGTAGAAGGGAACGTCTTTCCTTCTCTACAGGGGCCATTTGTGACTCTAACAAAGCTGAAAAGTGCAGAGAGAGACGTCCCTTGGTATCCAGTTGCGTCTGAGCCATTTGCTTGTCGATGGGAGCTTATGTTCTGGAAGACTGTTGGCCAAACGCTTTGGCCAAAAGCCTATAAGCTTATAAGCTTATAACAAATATAGCTAATGATTTTTTTCCTCTTTGTGAAGAACAAAAAGGATGAACAAACCGTGACTGTTGTATGTTGGTATATTACGCCACAGTACTATGTCTTTTTTCAGAAGATAAATTATACGTATGGCAGTGAGAAAAGAGATTGCATAAGTCACCAAATCCCTGTGCTACAGTATGTCTATAAATGTTTCTTACTGTTTGCGTGTTTCTGCTAAAGAATAAACAAGGACGTGTCCACCCAAAGCGCTCGAAATACTCATTTAGAGTTTTTTTTTTTTTTTTTTTTTTTTTGTCTTTTTGTCTTTTTGCCTTTACTAGGGCCGCTCCCGCGGCATATGGAGGTTCCCAGGCTAGGGGTCCAATCGGAGCTGTAGCCACCGGCCTACGCCAGAGCCACAGCAACGCGGGATCAGAGCCGCATCTGCGGCCTACACCACAGCTCAAGGCAATGCCGGATCCTTAACCCACTGAGTGAGGCCAGGGATTGAACCCACGACCTCATGGTTCCAGTCGGATTCGTTAACCACTGAGCCACAACGGGAACTCCTCATTTAGAGTTCTGACTGGCTGTCACATGGCCCATCATTCCTGCCCTTAATTCCTCTGGGGGAATTAAGCCCTTCCTCTTTTTGAAGCTGGCACCTTGCTCTCCCCTCAGAGCTTGGCTCTGAGTCACAAGCAGCATTTCTGTATCTGCCCCTAAGATCAAATAAGCAGAGTCCCTGAAGGGCTTAGACATTTGGAAGATTCATCTCAGAGCAAGGAGCTGGAGAATTACATAGATATAGGCTAGATTTTGTTGAGCAAATTGTTCGAGACAGAAAATAAAAGGCAGAGTTCCCATTGTGGCTCAGCAATAATGAACCCGACTAGTATCCATGAGGATGCTGGTTCAATCCCTGGCTTGCTCAGTGGGTTAAGGCTCCAGTGTTGCCATGAGCTGTGGTGTAGGTTGCAGACATGGCTTGGATCCTGCGTTGCTGTGGCTGTAGCCTGAGCTGGCAGCTATAGTTCCGATTCCATACCTAGCCTGGGAACTTCCATATGCTGCGGGTGTGGCCCTAAAAGGAAAAAAGAAAAAGAAAAAAAAAAAAAAGAAAGGCATACTACACCACCCATGTGACCAGTTGCTACTTATCATTCTGCAGAAACTTCCATCTCCCTGTGTTTAAAAGCATCCTAGGGAGTTCCCGTCGTGGCGCAGTGGTTAACGAATCCGACTAGGAACCATGAGGTTGAGGGTTTGGTCCCTGCCCTTGCTCAGTGGGTTAACGATCCAGCGTTGCCGTGAGCTGTGGTGTAGGTTGCAGACTCGGCTCGAATCCCGCGTTGCTGTGGCTCTGGCGTAGGCCGGTGGCTACAGCTCCGATTCAACCCCTAGCCTGGGAACCTCCATATGCCGCAGGGGCAGCCCAAGAAATAGCAAAAAGACAAAAAAAAAATAAAAAAATAAAAGCATCCTAGTTGAAAGAAGAGATACCATGAGTTGGTGACTCTTATAGCTGGGTGATGGGTACGTGGAAGTTTCTTCTAGCTTCTCTCAATTTATGTGTAATTTGAATTTTTCCACAATGAAAAGTTTAGGAGAGGAGTTCTCTTGTGGTGCAGTGGGTTAAGGGTCTGGTGTTACTGCAGTGGCGTGGATGTTACTGTGGTGTGGGTTCGATACCTGGCTCAGGAACTCCCGCATGCTGTGAGCTCAAAAAAAAAAAAAAAAAAAAAAAAAAGTCTGGGAGAGAGAGAATCAAAGTATACCTATTCCAGAGAAGGGGGTCACCTGAATCTGGCAAGTGCGTAAGACAAATGAGTAAATTACTTTCTGATCCTAAGTTTCTTTATCTGTAATATGCAATTAATAATACCTCTCTCGTGGAATTGTGTCTTGGTGAGGGGTTTCAAGGAAAATACTCTTCTGTCCACAAAGCAAATACCTGTTTATAATGAGATTTTTTTTTTTTCTTCTGGTTACTAAAGTAACTCAGAGTATTGGGGTTTAAATGGGCTCATAAGCTCAGGACCTTCATGATGGAATAATTGCCCTCATAGGAAGAGGAAGAGACACCGGAACTTCCTCTGTCTCCATGGGCTCGGGGGCAGCCCTAAAAAGAAAAAAAAGAGGAAGAAAGAAAAAGAAACGTCTGTTATTTAAGCCCCCGGTATATAGTAGTTTCTCTTTTCTTTTTTTGTTAAGGACCGCAGCTGTGGCATATGGAAGTTCCCAGGCTAGGGGTCGAATCGGAGTTGCAGCTGCCGCTCTACACCGCAGTCACAGCAACACCAGTTCCAAGCCATCTCTGCAGTCTACACCACAGATCATGGCAACACCGGATCCTTAACCCACTGACCAAGGCCAGGGATCGAACCCAAATCCTTGTAGACACTGTGCTGGGTTTTTAACCCACTGAGCCACAATAGGAACTCTCGTGTCTGCTTTTCTGAGGTGCTTTTCCCCAGCTCCCGGACTCTGTCCCAATTGTGTATGGACACATATTTCTGTGAATGTTGTTTAGAAGGACGATGCTGACATTCCATGGCTGGGATCACCTGCCAGGTTCAGAAGCCTTGCAGTCCCTTCTTCTCTGTCCCCATCTCCGCACCAAAGACCAGAGGCCTGATGAGGGAGGCGAGAGCTAATTGGCAGATTTGGGGGAAAGGGACAGTGAGACTAATGATGCCAAGCCTCTTTCTGTACAAGAAGGGAAGAAAGAAAAAAAGAAAGGCGTCGTGGCCACACCCTATTTCCATGCTTTCCTCAAGGAACCTCTAGGCTGTGTGCTCTTTTGCTTGCGTGAGCAGGAATGCAGCACTGTGACAGCAGCTAACATGTATGCAGTATTTACCAGGTGTTGGCCATGATAGCCAGGGCTCGGCAGGTAGTAGTAGCTCATTCTCCCTTTCGGGTGGTTCTCAATCAGGACTCCCATCAGCCGGCAGGCACTGCTACAGCTGTGCCAGTTGTTCAAGTGTGGAATTCCTACAGTGCTGGTTGCTTGCTAGGGGACGCCTGAGTCCACCAAGTGCCTTTCACCCACCCCATCTGCCGCTCTGGCTCCAGGTAAGGCATTGGCGGGGGGAGGCATCTACCCACCAGCTTCCTCTTGGGGCTGCAACACCTCCCAACCCCCAGGCCCTGTGGGACCTGGCTTTGCAAGGCTGTGTTTACCTGCCACCACCTGGCTCTCCCTGTAATTATGGCAGCTGCTTGTTGGAGCGGCCTCCGTGGTGTATAATACAGGTTATTCAAGATTTTGGATGTCACCCTGCCTTTCTTGTTCTTGTCTTTTTTTTTTTTTTTTCCACACCCACTACAGCAAGATTAATCTTGCAAATGCAACTCGAAGATTTTTTCAGATTTCCCCAGAAATCAAGTGTTTTTCATTTTGCCCTGCTATCTCGGAGACTGAATTCATGTGTCTCTGTAATTACACGGTTTTAATCACAGCAGATTCCTTTTTTGCGTGTCTTGCTTCTTTGGGGTAACATGATGTCATAAGGTTTTTCCCAAATGTGTGCAGTTTTCAACATTATTATTTTAATGATTTATCAGATCTTACTTTGATTTAAGCCAGATGACTATAAACATTATGGGGGGTGGGGGTGGGAGGAAGAGAGAAAAGAAAACCAATACAATAAATCCTCCTGGACTGAGGCCCCCCTCAGCCTAGAGAGCTCCCCAGCAGGTGTCAGAGAGCTAGACACAGTCTGTCCTCCGAAGTTCTCCAACTGGGCTGAGTTCACAGCCAGGGGAAGAAATGCCTATAGAACTTGGCAGATAGCTGTAATTACCATTTTTCCTGGTTCTACATTACTCGTTTTACAGCCCTCTTCTTGGGGATGTTCAATCCCCACGATGCCTCAGAGCTTTTTGTAGAAGTACGAAGATTACCGTGAAAGTAGGGCAACTAGAACAAATGGTTAATTTTGAAAACAGAGTCTTCCATTAAGTTCTAGAAAAAAAGATCACACACTTCTCAGAACCATCACTTCATCTCAGAGTGACTAACTTGTTTACTTCTGAACATGTTTAAAAATGGGGTCATCTTGCCCCATGCCCTGAATCAACTGCCCCTATAAGTTGCCATGTCGTCTTTCAGGTTGGAGAAATAATCAAGAAAAATAGGAGAGGAGTTGATAACGCTTGACATTGGACACATTTTCCTGTTGCTGTGGCTTTAAAAAAATTTTTTTCCAGTAGAATACAGTATTAGCCCATGCTTAGCTTGCTGTAGGCAATTTACCAACAGGAGTTACCTAATAGAATAGTTCTTGCTTGACCTAATTTTAGGTAATTACCTCTCTTTTCAAAGTTTGTTTCCTTAGTCCTTCTACGGGTCCGGGTTTGTCACACAGCAGCGTTCACCCCCAGGGTCTCCTGCTCGTAAAGGTAACAGAAAGAGCAGCGCAATTTCCTTCCTCAAATACGTGCATGAAATGTAAGTAAATGTAAAATAAGGGATTCCACACCAGTCATAAAAATCTACCCACAGACAGGTGGAGACTGAGAAAGCAAGACCTGAGCCAGAATGTCGAAGTCAATGAAAGATGTGATAAAGCCAAGCAAACGCTAGAACTGCTGACAGCTGGATGTCTAATCGGAGTCATTCCCCAAATAGGGCGCCCCCTCCATGTTCGCCGAATACTGGGTATTTTCATTCAAAAGGCCATGCCTTCCTGGCACTGGGTCTACCAATGCCTTAGAGTTAGTCCCTGGAAATGAAGAAGGAGGTTGGCCAGCTCCTCAGCATCTTGTCTCCTTTTTGGGGAAAACTTTTTTCTTCTTCCTGTTTTTTTCTCCCCCAGAACACAATTAGTATCTCTGTTTTATTTAGGACAATTACACTGCGTCCAGAGGGACATGAGCAGGTCACTCCTCTTCCTAAATCCCTTTGCTATTGTGCTCATCTTTTATGTTGTGTTATGTTTTTGAAGCATTGTTGAGATACAGGCTTGTGTAAACCCTTTTCTCATAGAGCCTCAGTCTTTTTGTTTGATGCATGTTTTAAAATGCTTTACCTCAAATGAAAAGATCCATTTTCCAATATTCATTATAGGGGAGAGAGAATATGATCCGCTCAGGACCTCTGTGCCAGGTGTTGAGCAGGTGCCTTTGGGGTGTTTTGTTCATGGGTACCACCCTCTGAAAACTGTCTCACCGACTCTAAGCAGGAACTGCAATAGTGTCCCTGCTTGTGACACACACACACACAAGGATTTTGTGGGGACCAAATTAACAAGAGCAGTGGAGGTGGGGTGGGGCGGGGGGGGGATGTATTTCAAATTGTGTGATTAGAGAAGTCACCTGTGTGGGATAAGGAGCTACCTGTTGCTTTCAGCGTTTTTAACATGATGCAGGATGCTTGAAGCAACCCAGTTTTCAGCCATAATCTCCTTTACACAGCGTGCTAATAGAATCTTCATATGTTCTGTGACATATTAAATAGAACAATTAGTATTGTTCACTTCAAAGTTAATGGTTCTGTTCAAACCTCATGACAACATAAAAAAAAAGATCTGAAAATTCCCTTCTTTAAATAAACTATTTTTTGAGCAATTTTTGACTTACAGAAAAAATTAGCAGAAAATTCGGAGTCTCTCCATACCCTCCCTCTTCACCACACATCTTGTCCCCATTATTAACATCCTGCATTAATGTGGTACCTTTGTTTACAATGAATGAGCCAATATTGACAGATTGCTATTCACTAAAGCCTATGGCTTACTTCAGGGTTCACTCTTGGCGGTGTAGCTTCTGTGAGTTTTGACAAAGGTATAATGAGGTGTTTCCGTTGTGGCTCAGTGGTTAATGAATATGACTAGCATCCATGAGGATGCAGGTTTGATCCCTGGCCTCACTCAGTGGGCTAAGGATCTGGCGTTGCCGTGAGCTGTGGTGTAGATTGCAGATGCGCCTCGGATCCTGCATTGCTGTGGCTGGGGTGTAGGCCCACAGCCACAGCTCCGGTTGGACCCCTGGCGTGGGAACTTCCATATGCTTTGGGTGTGACCCTAAAAAGCAAAAAAAAAAAAAAAAAAATATGGTATAATATGTATTCACTGTGCAACAGGATTCTACAGAATAATTTCACTGCCTCCAAAGTGCCCTGTGCACCACCAAAAGCCCTGGTAACCACTGATGATAATTCTCTCCAGATTCTAGCCAGGCTCCTCTGAGCTCTTCTCTCCATCAGGCCTCAACCTTGGTCCATAAAGACCATGAAGGAAGATCACACAAGAAAAGGAACGTATATACATGTATGACTGGGTCACTTTGCTGTACAGCAGAAATTGGCACAACATTGTAAATCAACTATACTTTAATTTTTTAAAGACTTGAATAAACACTAGCACAGTTTCTAACACTTCAGGGTCACATCCTAGGATAACCACCCCCCCCCCAACGTGCCTGCCTGAGAAAACGCAAAGCTGCCCAAAGACATGACAATCCAGAGAGGGCCCCTTCTCCCAGCCTCTGTGGGAGGGGAGGAGCCTAACTTTAGCAAACTGGGTGGTTTCACATGGACCAACCCCCTTCCTGCTTTTTGCAATTTTTCACTTCTTTGACTCTTCTCAAGTCCCCTCCCACACACACCTCATTCTCCCTTTAAATGCCCAGTCACCTCTGTGCAGGTCAAGGTTGAGTTCAGTCCACACTGAATTCTTTTCCCTATTGCAACTGACTAAAATCGGTCTTATCGCTTGAACTAGCATCCAGCTTTTGATCTTTTTACTGTCTCCATAGTTTTGCCTCTTCCAGAATGCCATATACTTGGAATATACAGTGTGTAGCCTTTTCAGACTGCCTTCTTTCACTTAGCAAAATGCCTTTAAGTTTCCTCCAGGTCCTTTCCTGGTTTGACAGATCATTTCATTCTAGAACTAAATGACATTCCACCGTCTGGATGGACCACGGTTTGCTTCTCCATTCTCCTGTTGTAGGGTATTTTGGGTGCTTCGCAGTTTTGGCGACTATGACTAAGGGAGCTATAAACATTTGTGCACAGGTGTTATTGTGGACCTCAGTTTTCTGGAAATGGAGTGTTTGGTTTTCTCCTCTACATCTTGAGTCACCCGAACACTTTAGAATAAGTCAGATAAAACATGGTAAAACCTGAATGAATCTGAATTTACATGTGCAATGCTCAATTAACCAGGATATTTTCTTCCGCATTTGACTTGAAGTAGAGAGTGCAAACATATAAGAAAATAAGTGATTATAAACTGATTTTATAAAATCCATCCATATGATGGGCTTTCTGGCTGTGTTGTGCGGTTTTGAGATATCTTAGGATGCTTGCCTTGTTCACATATGCTTACTAAAGTGCTCCCTGTATATGGGATGCCATGCTTGGTACCATGTGATTTCATAGCACAGCATGGCCTGGCCACTTTGATTAGATGATTATTAGGGGCCCGGTCCATTGGCAGGAAGCAGCTTGGGAGGTGGTGTTTTGTGAGAACTCAACCCACCAGGCACAAGATATTAGGTCTTTTTTTGTTTATTCTGCAAGGAGAAATACTCTGCTTCTTCTGAGACACATTCCGTCTGACCATGTGCCATGTATCTGGAAAGAACTAATGACCACAGCAATTAGTCCAGAGGTAGCCTCTGAATCCACACTGGACCAATCACAGCCCTTATCTGGAGATGTTTTGATTTGGGGCCAGAGGGTCTATGATTCACCCCTTCTCTGCTGATGGAAAGGGGGATCCCTGGAGCTGTCCGTCGGCACACCCCCTGCCCTGCGGATGTGAACTGTGTGAAAGAGAAGTAAACGAAGAAGAAATAAAGAAGTGAAGAGTTAAGGCGGTCCTGCAGGCTCTGGTTCCCACTGTTCCTGGGTTCCCCATCCTTCCTGCAGATCTGCAATCATATCCCTTTTTAACTTAAACTATATTTTTTACCATTTGGGGGAGGGAATTAAAGTATAATTCATTTACACTTTTGTGCCAATTTCTGCTATACAGCAAAGGGACCCGGTCATACATATACATGCATTATTTTTCACATACTATCTTCCATCGTGTTCTATCCCAAGAGATTGGATATAGTGCCCTGTGCTGACCAGCAGGACCTCGTTGCTTATCCATTCTAAATGCAAAGTTTGTATCAACCAACTCCAAACTCCCGGTACATCCCACTCCCTCCCCTCTCCCTCTTGGCAACTACAGGTGTGTTCTCCATGTCTGTGAGTCTGTTTCTGTTCTACAGATAGGTTCATTTGTGCCATATTTTAGATTCCACGCATAAGTCATATCATGTGCTATTTGTTCTCTTTCTGACTTTACTTAGTATGAGAATCTCCAGTTGCATCTATATTGTTGCAAATGGCATTATTTTGTTTTTTTATGGCTGAGTAGTATTCCATTGTGTATACGAACCACATCTTCTTAATCCATTCATCTGGCGATGGACATTTAGGTTGTTTCCATGACTTGGTTACTGTGAATACTGCTGCTATGAACATATGGGTGCATGTATCTGTTTGAATTGTAGTGTTTGTCCAGATATAGGCCCAGGAGAGGGACTGCTGGGTCATACAGTAGTTCTATATTCAGTTTTCTGAGGAACCTCCATTCTGTTCTCCAAAGTGGTTGTACCCATTTACATTCTGCTCAGCAGTGTACGAGGGTTCTCTTTTCTCCACACCCTCTCCGACATGTTATTTGCAGACTTGTTAATAATGGCCACTCTGTAACATAAACTATTTTGATCTGGATTTGTGTTATCAATTGAATTATGTCCACCCCAAATTCATACGTTGAAGCCCCAGGCTGCTGGACCTCAGAATATGGCCTTATTTGGAAATAAGATCACTGCAGATGTAATTAGTTAAGCTGAGGTCATTAGGGTGGGCTGTGATCCAGGAGGATTGGTGTCCTTATAAAAGGGGAAAGTTCAGTCACAGACACACATACATGGAGAATGTCATGTGAACAAGAAAATAGCCATCTGCAAGAGAACGGTCTAGAACAGATCCTTCCCTGGCATCCCTCAGAAGGAACTAACCCTGAAGACACCTTGATCTCAGACTCCTAGTCTCCAAAACTGTGAGATAATAGATTTTCTGTTGTTTAAGCCACCCAGTTTGTCGTACTTTGCCAGGGCAACCCTAGCAAAGAACAACGCTTCTTACATGCAACCAAGAACGCTGCCGCAGACGCCCTCTACTGGACAGTGATGGCTAAATCAGTTGTCTCTCAGAGTGACAGGGCTCAGTGAGTTGGTAGATCCACAGTGACAGGAGCACTGGATGAAGAGATGCTGGTGGTTGAGTATCCACAGGACAGGGCCCTAACAGAGGGGACAACAGACTCCCAACTTGCATGTCTTATAAGATTTGCATACTGTTTTGTTTTCCTTCGATGCTTGCTGGCCTTGATACCAAGACCTTTCCCCATTACCTGAGCTGCTTTGAACGTGGCCCGGTTCCTTACAACCTGAAAGATCTTCCTGGATCTGCAAAGGGAACAATACTTTTAACCGAAAATTATTGAGATAGGGACAGAGTCACAGGCAGTTTTCAGAAACACTGCAGAGAGACTGCAGTGTACACTTTACCCGGTTTCAATGGCAACAAGCTGCAAAATTATATAGGATACCACGACCAGGATATTGACATAGATACAGTCCAACCACCTTATTCAGATTTCCTGTTTTACTTGCACTCGTGTGTGTGTTTAGTTCTCCACAGTTTCATCACCTGCGTGTGAACATTTAGGCACCACCGCAGTGACGCTCCCCAACAGGAACAGATGCTTTTAACGAAGTTTTTCAGCAATCAGGGTATAAACAAAAACAGTTTCTTGGCAAAGCTTAGGTTAACATAGAACCCAATAAAACAGAGCAATCACTGCTCAAGTGGCCCATTTTGCTTCCTGTGCTTTTCATATTACTATCACACTAATTTATAATTGCTCATTTAATTGTGAGCAATTCTCGCTAAATTCCATTCTCCATAAGAGCAGGAACTCTGTCTGGCTTGGTTGCTATTGTACTTCAAATTTCCAGTGGCAGCCACTTGAAACATTTCTCATTATTTCTTCTGGCATTTATGCCTGAATAGCTAAACAATATGCATATAATAAATTAAAGTTTTTTCTAGTTGTGGTATCAATTGACTCCTATGTCAAAGAGTATTTTTCTTTCTTATATCATCACAAACACTCCATAATCCTCTCAAAATAATAATTTGACATCACTTAACTTACTCTATGACAATGTAAATATTCCTTCCCATTGAGCCACAGGGTATACTGTAATTTTTTTTTTTCCTGCACAACTGTTGGCTGTCCTAGAATTAAAAACTTTTTTCCCGCTTGATTAGGTTTCTATGTACTTATATTATAATGTTCTTCCAAACTCTATTAGTCTTATACATGAAAACTTATCTCTTTTCTCCTTTTAAAATTCCTTTGTCAGGAGCTCCTGTTGTGGCTCAGTGGTAACGAACCCAACTAGTATCCATGAGGACTCACTTGGGTTCAATCTCTGGCCTTACTCAGAGGGTTAAGGGTCTGGCATCTCCATGAGCTGTGGTGTAGGTTGCAGATGAGGCTCGGATCTGGTGTTGCTGTGACTGTGGTGTAGGCCAGCAGCTGTAGCTCCAATTTGACCCCAGCCTGGGAACTTCCCTATACCGAAGATGTGACCCTAAAAAAAATGAAAAAATAAATTCCTTTGTCTTCTTGCTTGTTGTTCTTAGAGTTCTTTGATCCTTTGTTTTTTGTTTTGGCTGCACCTGCAGCATGTGGAAGTTCCTGGGTCAGGATCATACCTGTGCCGTAGCAGTGAACCAAGCCACAGTGACATCCCTGGATCCTTCACTGCTGGGCCACCAGGGAACTCCTCTTTGTTATTCCTTGGAGAATTGTTTTCCCTTTTGTTCTGTGTCACATAATCTAGTTCTATTTCTTTTCCTTTCTTGGCCTATTCTTTCATTTTGAAAAAGGACATACTTTAGTACCTTCTTCTTCTTCTTTTTTTTTATGGCCACACTTGTAGCATATGTAAGTTCCTGGGCCAGGGATTCAATCTGAGCCACAGTTCCGACCTACATCACAGCTGTAGCAAGCCAGATCCTTAACCCATTGTGCCAGGCTGGGGACCCAACCCGCCCTGCCACAAAGACAATATGCGATTCTTAACCTGCTGTACCACAGCGGGAACTACTTTAGTAGATTCTTAAGAAAAGGTGCAAGAGTTCCCTTGTGGCACAGCAGGTTAAGGATCTGGTGTTGTCACTGTATCAGCTCTCGTTCAATCCCTAGCCTGGGAACTTCCACATGCTGAGGACGCAGCCAAAAAAAAAAAAAAAGAGAGAGAGAGAGAGAGAAAGAGAAAAGAAGAGATTAGGACAGACAGATGTCTTCCGTTTGTACCTCTGATTATTGGACTTTCTGCTGCTTATCTCTAATGATCATCTTAATCAGAAGTCCTTTTCCTCATTAGATCAATGAGCCCTCAGAGGACACTGACTGTCCTGTCTGCTCAGTGTCCTTCTTAGCTTCCCAGCAGCCCTCCTACTCAGCTCATGTTTTCTCTTCAACAGAATGGAAACCTTGGAGTTCCCGTCGTGGCTCAGTGGTTAGTGAATCCCACTAGGAACCATGAGGTTGCGGGTTCAATCCCTGGCCTCGCTCAGTGGGTTAAAGATCCAGCGTTGCCATGAGCTGTGGTGTAGGTTGCAGACACGGCTCGGATCCCACATTGCTGTGGCTGTGGTGTAGGCTGGCAGCTGTGGCTCCGATTCAAACCCTAGCCTGGGAACCTCCATATGCTGAGGGTGTGGCGCTAAAAACAAATAAAAGAATGGAAGCCTTTAAAATTAGACAGAGGGGTTCCCGCTGTGGCACAGTGGGTTAATGCTCTAGCTGGTCTCTGTGGAGGTGCCTGGTGGCCTGGTGCAGTGGGCAAAGGATCCAGTGTCACTCCAGCTTGGATTTGATCCCTGGCCCAGGAACTTTTCTGTATGCCACAGGAATGGCTGAAAAAGGGAAAAAAAGGACAGAAAACAGTTCAGGGAGCTGGAGAGAGTAAACATGGGGAATCCTAGGAGAGTAATTTTTCTGAGCTGCTTTTCTCCTCTGACCCCCATATAAGGCTCTCCCTGAAGCTCTGTGCCCACAGCTGCACATTTAGCTTTATTATGCCCCCGAGACCAGCAAGAAAATATTACTCTTTGGGTACATTTCCTTCGTTTTATTACCAAAGAGAACCATGCAGAGGACCTGAAGGAACAAACTAAATATATAAATATGCATTCAAGAAGAAAACAGATATTTTACATTCTAAAAAACAGATATTTTTCTTCAAGTAGAGAAGGACCCATCACCATTCTTGGAAGGCTGTTTTCTGTGAGATACTGAGGATACGTATGTAATTTTTAAATTTAATAAAGGTAAAAATACAATTATGTGTGTACAAATAGAGCCATATTCATTATTCCATTACTTTATTTTTTTCTTATTAAATATGTCAGACTGTCCCCAGAATACAAATAATAGAATTTAAAGGCATCATCAAGAAGTTGATTTTCTTACTGGAAAATTCTGGGTACATAACAGTGGGGGGTATGCAATAGCCATGGTATTTTATTTTGGTGACTTGTTCCCTCCCTGGTGGAACATTCACCCCTGTTTCTCCTGTGAACTTCTATTGCTCTTAGCTTAAGACAGCCCCTCCTTCTCCTGCCCTGAATCACTGACTGTAATTGCATAATAAAAGGTCCTTACATGTCCCTTTGAAATATTCTCATTCTTGATTCTCCTAAAAAAAGAATTCTTTAATGATGGAAGGGGGGGAAAGAAAGGAGGAAGAGAGACAGGGAGGACAGGAAGGAGGGAGAAAAAAGAAGCCTCTTGCTGCCTTTCTGCTTTTAGCATCACTGAACCAGTTTGGAAGGAAGCTTCTCCAAAAGCAAAGCAGTGACTCAAGCCTTCAGCTTTTTCGTGAGACTGAGTCTTTTATTCAGTCTCCTCTTTGCTGCAGGAGTTATTAACATCTCAGGCACCACCTCTTACAGGTTCCTCTAAGCAAACTCAGGCTCTTCTTTGTTCCTCGGAACCTCTGAAACTCTGTCACCAGGTCGGACTGTCCGGTCCCGGTGGTCCTGGCTCTTCTCCTGCAGGTGCAATCCTCCATGCCTTGCCATCACACTCAGCCTTCAGCACCAGCCCAGGGATCAAGTCCTCCTAAAACCTTGCCCAGATACATCTGTCACAGTCTCTCCTCTGTTCCCTCCTCACTTTGCACTTCGTTATGGAATGTGTCACCATGAATCGCTGTCACTGTCAGGCTTCCTCACTAGAGAGTAAGCTCCTCAAGGGCAGGAACCTTTGACCTCTCCCCTCAGCGTGGAGTCAGTGAAAGCCCTTTCTTTTCACTTTTCTACCAGTAAAATGCTGCCTCCTTTCTTCCCGGCTGACACACAGATTCTGTGAAGTTCTTTCTCCAAGGGCTCGGGTGCAGTCCAGACACTCAGGTGGCTGTGGGTGGTTCTGAAGCTACCCCTGCCTCTCGTGCCCAGCTGGCCTCCCTGCCTCCATGGACCGTTCCGAGTGTGTCCCTCTTTCCAGGGTTCATCTCTTTCCTTCTGTCCTGTGATCCCTCTTTGTTCTGGATCTTCTTGCACTTCACATTCACTCCGCAATTAGATCAGAAATAATCCAGTCTGGGAACTATTTGATCACTAGACCATCCACCCTGCTGGACCATTTCTCCAAGGCCTTCTTTCCCTGAATACGAAACTACCTCCCCTGTTCAGAGCTACTCAAACCCCAGCTCCTTCTTCCGGTGGCAGCTACTCCTCCCAACGGCCACAGCTGAGGAGGGAATGGAAGACCCCTCACTGCTTTCAAATTCACCTGTCTGTGGTGCCTTCAGAGCAGCGACTCTTATAAAATGACCAAATGGTGAATTTTTCCATCTTTCTCCACCCCCTCAAAGGATTCTAGGACTTAAATTACACAGACAATATAAGCTGTAAAAACATGGATACTTAGAGACAAATTTAAAGCCCCCCAATCCCCCCCCCGCCCTGCCACCCCGCGATCTTCACTCTTGTCCCCAGACTGGCAGGTATTGAAGTGTAGGAGTTCCCTGGTGGCTCAGTGGGTTAAGGATCTGGCATCATCACTGCTGTGGCTTGGGTTGCTGCTGTGGCATAGAGTCAGTCCCTGGCCCAGTAACTACCTGTGCATGCTGAGGGTGTGGCAAAAAAAAAATAAAATAAAAGACCAAACCCTTAAGAAATGATACCCTGCCCGTCCTAGCCTTTTGTAATATCCTTGCCCCGTGTGGTAAAGTTGTCAAGACAGCCAATTACTCACAGTCAAACGCTGTCTTGAGAACTTTGCCACATGGGGCAAGGATATTACAAAAGGCTAGGACGGGCAAGGTATCATTTCTTAAGGGTTTGGTCTTTTATTTTATTTTTTCAAACAGCCAAAAGGAGGCATAATGTCTGATAACAGCTGTGGATTTTTGAGAAACAAGTTGGCCTCACTTCCTGTGGCTTCACTTCCTGCTAGAGGCCATGGCAGGGTTTTTGTTTTGTTTTTTAACCTTAAGAAAATCAATAGCTTTATTTTTCCTCCATATATATTTAGAAAACAGGGCTGAGAAATGGTTTCATGAAATGGACCAGAGGGCTATACACAAAGTCAGGAGTTTCATATCAGCCAGACAAAGTGCACAGATGAAGCACTGTCCCCCAGGGCCCTGGCAGCCTAGGACCGTCCCATCCCCAGGCACGCATGGATGAGGGAGGCTGGGATCCCTCAAGGAGTGTTTAGGTTTGACTGGCATAGCCCAGCAGGAGTCTGCTTCTCAGTGCCAAAGATTCTGCAGTCAGAAGCTCAGGCTTCTGTCTTGGATGTGGCAAATAATGACTAAGGGGGCCTCATGCTCTTGGTTTTAGCTCTTCACTTTGGTTTTTTTGGATGAAACCATTTAGAAATTTCACCTAGCATAAGTCTGGTTACTTTTTTTTTTTTTTTTTTTTTGGTCTTTTTAGGGCCACACCTGCAGCATACGGAAGTTCCCAGGCCAGGGGTCGAATTAGAGCTGCAGCTGCCAGCCTATACCACAGCCACAGCAACGCCAGATCAGAGCCACATCTGTGACCTATGCCACAGCTCGAAGCAATGCCAGATCCTTAACCCATTGCATGAGGCTGAGGATCAAACCTGCATCCTCATAGCTACCAGTCAGACTCGTTTCTGCTGAGCCACAACAGGAACTCCAACTTTGGTTACTTTTGCAGAGCAAAATCAAATAAGCCAAGTGCTATCGAAACGTCTGGCCGCTTCCTAAATCTTAATTCTTTTTTTTCTTCCCCTGACGCTTAATTTTTGATGAGGATTCTAATCCGCTTGGAAGACATGCTAGAACTGATAAGAAAGGAAAACAAATACTTAGTCTATGATGGCATCATCACTTCCACATTTATCTATTTCAAAAGGATTTCTGGCTGCATACCACAAAGTGGAAATTGGTTAATGGATGCTAATGCAAACCTCATGGTGCCACGGAGGCCAAGGCACTGTGCTATGGTCTATGACAAAGTACCAGATTTCTGGGAAGATGATGGCACTTCCAGTTCCTACAAAAGTAAAAGAAACATCTTCTCTAAAATATATTTTTCCAAAAGCACGGTGAAACTTCTTGGCCCCCAAAAGGCTGAACCAATGTGTAATAATGGCAGGCATCACTCAAGTTTTCCTATAAAATCTATTTACATATGTGTAAATATACAGTACATATTTATATACTTAACCATACATCATCTGTCTATACAAAATCCTTTTACAAATGAAACAAATATTCATTATTTTGAAAAATGGAAATACTACAGAATCTAGAGGAAGGAAATTGCCTGTATTGGACTGCACAGAAAAAATTCCCACTTTAAAAATTTTAATGTGTGTCCTTCCACTTTTTTTTCTGTTTATTTTTTGGGTCATTTTTAAATACCTGTTTCTAGGCATCCTAACACATAGCTAGATTCATGCTACCCCCACCAAAAGCAGAGTACATGGCAGTGCTATCCCTCCCCCTGTTGCCTCCTTATCCCTCTGTAATCACACCCTCAGCCCCAATGCCTGGCTCTCGCAAACACTTCTCTGTCACTCTAGCTTTGGTTTTGGGGAATATATACATGGAATCATAGAGTCTATAACCTTTTGAGATTGGCTTCTTTCACTCCGTGTGTATGAGCTTCATTCAAGATGCTGTGTGTATCAACAGCTCATTACTTTGTAGTATTGAGTAGTATTTCATTGTACGAATGTACCTCAGTTTGTTTATGTGTTTATGGATTGAAGGACATTTGAGTTGTTTCTAATTCTAGTGATTGTGACTACAGCTGTTATAAATATTTGTGTACAGATTTTTTTTTTTTTTGTCTTTTTTCCTTTTCTAGGGCTGCTCCTGCAGCATATGGAGGTTCCAGAGTAGGG
The DNA here is from genome assembly GCF_054392235.1 of Sus scrofa. Classification (NCBI taxonomy): domain Eukaryota; kingdom Metazoa; phylum Chordata; class Mammalia; order Artiodactyla; family Suidae; genus Sus; species Sus scrofa. Next base: position 75,615,621 of record NC_139393.1, read on the forward strand.
GTCCAATCAGAGCTGTAGCCATCGGCCTACACCAGAGCCACAGCAAGGCAGGATCCGAGCTGTGTCTGCGACCCACACCACAGCTCATGGCAACGGTGGATCCTTAACCCACTGAGCAAGGCCAGGGATCGAACCCACAACCTCATGGTTCCTAGTCGGATTCGTTAACCACTGAGCCATGATGGGAACTCCCATGTACAGATTTTTGTGGGAACATAACTTTTCATTTCTCTAGATCTTTCTTTTTTTTTTTTTTTTTTTTTTTTTTACCATGCCTTCAGCATGTGGAAGTTCCTGGGCTAGAGATCAAACCCCTGCCACTTCAGTGACAACACCAGATTCTTAATCTCCGAGCCTTGAGGGAACACCTTGATTCCTCTAGACTTTAAATGCTAGGAGTGGATTACTGCATCATATGGTGAGTGTATGTTTATAAGAAACTGCCCAACTGTTTTCCAGAGTGGCTGGACCATTTCACATTCCCAACAGCAACTACAAGAGTTTTAGATGTTCTGCATCCTTGTGAGCAGTTGGTATTGCCAGTGTGTTTGATTTTAGCCATTCTGATAGGTGCATAGTGGAATCTCATCACAGTTTTGGTTTGTTTTGGGTTTTTTTTTTTTTTTTTTGGTTTTTTGGTTTTTGTTTTTGTCTTTTTGCCATTTCTTGGGCCGCTCCTGCAGCATATGGAGGTTCCCAGGCTAGGGGTCGAATCGGAGCTGTAGGTGGCAGCCTACGCCAGAGCCACAGCAATGCAGGATCCGAGCTACATCTGCAACCTACACCACAGCTCATGGCAACACCAGATCATTAACCCACTGAGCAAGGGCAGGGATCGAACCCGCAACCTCATGCTTCCTAATCCGATTAGTTAACCACTGCTGTGCCACGACGGGAACTCCTCATCACAGTTTTAATTTGCATTCTCCTATTGGCTAATGATGTTGAACACAAGCTTATTTGCAAGCCACACACCCTCGTTGATAGTGTGTCTGTTAAGTCTTTCACCGTTTTTTGAGTTGTTTGTTTTCTTTCCGGTGAGTTTTGAGAGTTCTTTATATATTGAAATCAAGTTCTTTGTCGGCTAAGTGATTTTAAAATATTTTCGCCCAGTCTTCTGTTTGTCTTTTCATTCTCTTAACAGTGTGTATACATTTTCTAAAAACAAAACTGAAATCAGAATGCACATGCTGTTTTATAATATACTTGTTTCATTTCTCAATGTATCTTAAACCTCTGTGTTATTACTTCTCAGCATAATTTTTAATGGCTGCAGAGCATTCCCTTGCATGAATGGTGTACTGTAACTTATTTAATAAACTCTTCTATCGAACATGTAGGCTTTTTTTGCTTGTTTTTTACTAAAATAAAACATTATGCTAGTGAACATACTTAGAGCTAAATCTTTTCACATTCAAGTATTTCTCTAGGAAAGATCCTGAGAAGAATTGTTCTTTCAGATTATATGCATTTTTAAGTCTTAAAAAAATACACAGGGGTTCCCGTCGTGGCTCAGTGGTTAACGAATCTGACTAGGAACCATGAGGTTGCAGGTTTGATCCCTCGCTCAGTGGGTTAAGGATCTGGGGTTGCCGTGAGCCGTGGTGTAGGTTGCAGACGTGGCTCAGATCCCACGTTGCTGTGATGTGGTGTAGGCTGGCGGCTACAGCTCCAACTCAGCCCCTAGCCTGGGAACCTCCATATGCCACGGGTGCCGCCCTAGAAAAGACAAAGACAAAAAAAAGAAAAAATGCACAATGCTAAGTTGTCCTCCAGAAAGGATATTTAAGTCTCATGATCCGATATGAAATCACATTGGGCACTATCATTACTTTTTATCTTTTCTTCCTTGGTAGCTTAAGAAAAAGGTTTTTTCTAATCTGCTATTCTTTTTTTTTACAAGCAAGGCTGAATATTAAAATGCTTTTTGCTGTCTGTATATCTTTGTATGTGTGTGAAGTGTCTCTTCACTTCTGTACCTTTTTATATAGGGTAGTTCATCTTTTTCTTATTCTATAATAACTCTTTCATTACAAAATCCCCCGCCAGTTTTATTTTAATGTACCTTAATTGGGAAGCCCCTATTGAGTCCTTGTGTGATTCTGTTAACCAAGGATCCATCAGTGTTAGGGTTGCTGAATTTAGCAAAAAAAAAACCACAAATACGTTTTAGATAATTATGTTCCAGGTAGACATGGTGCATATACACTTATACTCAAAAATTATTATCTGAATTGTAAAGGTAACTGGATGTCATGTTACCTTTTATCTACACCCCTAACTGGGAGGCAGCACTGCAGTGGAACGTGGCTGAATTGGGTGTTGGGTTCTAAAGTCAGCACATTTGACAAAAATTGTGTAAGACCCCAAAGTGCCTTTAAAAGTCCTTTCATTTTTTTTGTCTTTGTGCCTTTTCCAGGGCTGCACCTACGGCATATGGGTGTTCCCAGGCTAGGGGTCTAATTGGAGCTGTAGCTGCCAGCCTACACCACAGCCACAGCAACGCGGGACCCAAGCCACATCTGCAACCTACACTATAGCTCATGGCAACGCTGGATCCTTAACCGACTGAGCAAGGCCAGGGATCGAACCCACAACCTCACAGTTCCTAATCAGATTCGTTTACCACTGAGCCATGACGGGAACTCCCTAAAAGTCCTTTAAGTGGCTTTCAAAGTTCAGAATGCATGGAGTACTGTGGTCGACCTTCTATGGTAATTCTTAGGCTCCAAGAGGTGAAGAACTTCTCAGGAGTAAGAGAAAAGTCTGGTCATCAGACCGTTTCCCTCTTGATAAGTGGGTTTGGGAGGGTAAGGGGCGGGTATTCAGGTGTTCCTGTTTGCCTACAGGCTTTTTCTGTTTTGTATCGGGCTTCTGAAATGTTTCAGCAGTGCTTATAAATGGTTCATCTAGTTACAGTGGTGAGGTTCATCTCACAGGGGTAATAAGTTCTAAAGTTGGCGCTCAAGAAAAACGTGACCACCCAGTGACACCACTGAATTTCTAGACAGTTACCTTCAATCCACGCTCCCCAACTCCTTCGGTTCACGTTTTATTTTCAATAAACATTCTAACCCCAAATTACTCAAGTATTTTTCTTGGGGGGGAACTTGTATATTTCGGATCAATCAACAGCTGCTTAAGAGTAACGGGGTGACAGTCCGCATATGGTTTTTTGGGCAATCATGTCCTGGTTCACATACCCTTTCTCTTTTTCTAAAAAAATTTTGTATTCTAGTTGCTTTACAATGTTCTGTCAATTTCTGCGATACAGCAAAGTGACTCCGTCATACATATAAATATACACAGGCTTTTTTTCACATTCTCCTCCATGATGCTCCATCATAAGTAACAAGATATAGTTCCCTATACAGCAGGATCTCATTGCTTACCCATCCAAATGCAATAGTTTGCATCTACTAATCCCAAACTCCCAGTCCCTCCCCTTCTTCACATACCCTTTCTCTTAATTTCTCTTTCTCGATATTTTTCTAAAAACCTTGCCCAATATTTTACTTTAGTGAAATATACCTCGGGATACTCAGAATTTTCAAATCAATCATTCAGGAGTCCAAATCAAAATGTACGGAATGGGAGTTCCCGTTGTGGCACAGCAGAAATGGATCCGACTAGGATCCAAGAGGATGCGGATTTCATCTCTGGCCTCATTCAGTGGGTTGGGGATCCAGTGTCACCAAGAACTGTGGTATAGGTCACAGATGCAGCTGTGATCCCACGTTGCTGTGGCTAAGGCGTAGGCCAGTAGCTACAATCTGATTCTACCCCTAGCCTGGGAACGTCCATAAAAAGCAAAAATAATTAAAATAAAATAAAAAAAACAAAATGTATGGAATGATGTATTGATTTCTCTCAATCACAATTTATGAATTACATTCAAATCTCATTGAATTCTAGTATATTCAAAACATTCCAGGAGTTTCCTTGTAGCTAAGTGGGTTAAGGATCTAGCGATGTCACTGCCGTGACTCTGGTTACTGCAGGGGCATGGGTTCGTTTCCTGGCCCAGGAACTTCTGTATCCCATGGGTGCAGCCCCCCCCCAAAGCCACCCAAACAAACAAAAACATTCCAATGAAATAAAAAAAATTGTATTCCCTGCTAAAGTTCATTTTAATAGGATTTGGCTTACTAGTCTTTTACTAGTAAAAGATACTGTGTTCTCTTCAATCTATCTTTTATCTATATACATATAATATATATTAAACATATTTACATTAATACATGTATAAAAATGTTCACTCAATTTGTTTCACATATTAGATATATTGCTTTCATTGGTTAATACTGTCTAAATATGCTGGCCTTCTGATATGCTAATTTCCAAATTCAACATAGTATAAAAGAATTACGTGACTATTACATAGTCATATTGCCATGGTTTCTGGAAAATCCTGTTCGCTTTCGAAGGGACTGGCGAGTCAAGGAGCAACTCAAATATTTACAAATAATCATATATACATATATACACCTTTGCACATGTATACATACACACAAACATATTATACATATACTATTAGTATATACATATACTAATTTTTACCATGGAAAATTTCAAACGCATGAGACTAGAGAGAAGGGTACCCTCTTGCATCTCCTGTACCCAACACCTAACTTCAATGATTCCCGACTTCTTGATGATGTTATTTACAATAATAATAAACTTCTTTGGAAGTATAACATACATACAGACAAGTGCATGAGAGCACAGAGCTATGTACTATTACAAAGTGACTTCGCCTAGGTCACCACCACCCAAATCAAGCTATAGACCATTTATCCAGCCCCATGCAGTCCCCATCACAGGCTGGCCTAATCACTCCCTCTTCATAGCTTCCAAAAGGTAACCACCACCCTAATTTCTGACATCGTAGAAATTTTTTGAACTTAATATAAGTGGAATCATACAAATGAGATGAAGGCACGTTGCTGTGTTCAACAATAATTTGTCTTCACTGTGGTGTAGTATCCTATCGTAGAACTATCCTACAATCTGTTTGTCCATTCTACCATAGATGGACTAGAGAGTTCCCTCTTGGTGAACACATCTTTTGGTGAATGTAAGTAAGCATTTACATCTAGGAGTGAAACTTCTGGGTTATAGAACATGCAGGTGAAATAATTTCCCACCAATTTACATGCCGACTGGCAGAGTACAACTGTTGCAACTGTTCCACATCCTTGTCAACACTTGGTATTGTCAGAATTTAAATTTTAGTTCTTCAGCTGTGTGAGTATTTATATCTCACTGAAGTTTTAATAGGCAATTTTCTTATATGATTAATGGTGTTAAACATGTTTTCATTCATGTTGACCATGGGCTATCTACTCTTCTCATGCACTTGTTCTATCTTTTGCCCATTTTTCTATTTAGTTATCTTTTATAAGAGTTTATAAGAGTTCTTGTATCCTGGATAGGAACTTTTTGTTGTTATATGCACAGCAAATGATGGTAAACTATATTTAAGAGATAGAGGGGAGTTCCCGTCGTGGTGCAGTGGTTAACGAATCCGACTAGGAACCATGAGGTTGCGGGTTCGGTCCCTGCCCTTGCTCAGTGGGTTAACGATCCGGCGTTGCCGTGAGCTGTGGTGTAGGTCGCAGACGCGGCTCGGATCCCGCGTTGCTGTGGCTCTGGTGTAGGCCGGTGGCTACAGCTCTGATTCAACCCCTAGCCTGGGAACCTCCATATGCCCCAGGAGTGGCCCAAGAAATAGCAACAACAACAACAACAAAAAAAGACAAAAAAAAAAAAAAAAAAAGAGAGAGAGATAGAGGGTCATTGGAGTTCCCGCTGTGGTACAATGGGATTGGCAGCATCTTGGGAGCACTGGGACGCAGGTTTGGTCCCTAGCCTGGCACAATGGGTTAAGGATCTGGCATTGCCACAGCCTCGGCTTAGGTTGCAATTTCGGCTCGGATCTGATCCCTGGGCCAGGAGCTTCATATGCCATGGGGTGGCCAAAAAAGAAAAAAAAAAGAGATACATGTCATGAAAGAAAGCAAACAAGTAGAACGCTGATATTGTTCACTGCCTCACTTATGAGATGGAGGTGAACTATTTAGAAATTCATAAAAATGATCAATCTGAGTTTGAGGGTTGGGGTTTTACCCAGAGGATTATCCTTTTTGCAAAAGTTTCAGGAAAAGGGCAAATATATCTAGTGGCACAGACGAGTGAATGGCTGGCTAGTTTTCCAGACAAGGCACTATCTTGGTGAACAAGCGAAAAGCAGACCCTGACAGGAGCTGGCCTGGTAATCACAGTGAGGCCTTGCTGGGTATAAACCATTTCACAGAACATGAACATTAGCAGGGCCACTCTGACCATGATCAACACAAAACAGGAAGCCTTTGTAATTATGTCTAGACCATAGGCAAAACCCTGAACATTTTCCACACCACAAAATGACCAAACATCCCCCACTTTGACTAAGAGTAGAGACTGTTGTTTCTGTACCAGTTTTATAGATTTAGCCTCAGACTAGTCTGCCCTCCTTCTAGACAAGATTTACTAAGATATTTTTTGGTTTGGGGTTTTTTTTTTTTTGGTCATGCCCACGGCACGCAGAAGCTCCTGGGCCAAGGATTGAGCCTGTGCCACTGCCATAACGAGACCCAAAGCAGTGACAATGCTGGATCCTTAACCCACTGAGCCACCAGGGAACTCCTAAGAAGATACCGAGTCTTAAGAATTACCCCAGCTTCCTGGGAGCATCCAACCCAGAGCAAAGCTCCATTTCTTTAAACACTCCCCCAAATCATCCAGCACAAGCACCAAATCCGATGAGCCCCTTCCTCACCCCCTCTTGACCTCATGGTTCCCCATGGTGTGCATTTCCCTTCACTGTATCAGACAATAAACTCGACTAGTGATAGACTCAACCCCTGGTGTGTTCCTCATGGTCTTTGGTTGGAGGGCATTGACACTGGGGAATCCAGGATAATCTAACAGCCAGAGATTATTTTCTTGTCAAGACTTTATTTTATTTTATTTTTTGTCTTTTTGCTATTTCTTGGGCCGCTCCCACAGCATATGGAGGTTCCCAGGCTAGGGGTTGAATCAGAGCTGTAGCCACCGGCCTACACCAGAGCCACAGCAACGCGGGATCCGAGCCGTGTCTGCAACCTACACCACAGCTCACGGCAACGCCAGATCGTTAACCCACTGAGCAAGGGCAGGGACCGAACCCGCAACCTCATGGTTCCTAGTCGGATTCGTTAACCACTGCGCCACGACGGGAACTCCAAGACTTTATTTTTTTAATTTTTTATTTTTTTGTCTTTTTGCCTTTTCTTGAGCCACTCCTGCGGCATATGGAGGTTCCCAGGCTAGGGGTTTAATCAGAGCTGTAGCCACCGGCCTACGCCAGAACCACAGCAACACCAGATCTGAGCCACGTCTGCGACCCACACCACAGCTCACGGCAACGCCGGATCCTCAACCCACTGAGCAAGGCCAGGGATCAAACCCTCAAACTCATGGTGCCTAGTCAGATTCGTTAACCACTGCGCCACGAAGGGAACTCCCCTGTCAAGACTTTAAAAACAGACCTATCACTAGGGTGAATTTACATTAGCCACAGACACTGAAATTGATGGGTAGATAAAATTATTATTTAATAATTTTTTTAAAAAACCCAGAAGAGTCAGAAAAGGCAAAGTTACATAGAGTCCAGAAGTAGATTAGTGGCTGCCTGGAGCTGTGTGGAAAAGGGGGTTAAATGTTAAAGGTTCTTTTATTTGGAGCAATGTTCTAAACCTGTATTATGGCGGCAGTTGCATAACTCAATAAATTTGCTAAAGCCCACTGAATTGTACACTTAAGTGAGTGAATTGCGTGGTATGTAAATTACACATCAATAAAGTTGTTAAAACAACAACTCCAGAGGAGATCAGCTACATGAATCCAGCAAATGTCCTCTCTCTGTAAGCAAACTACATGACAAGCCACCCTGTAAGCAGATAGTGGGTTAAGGCATAAATTCAGAGCAAGTAGAACTGGCTATACGATTAAAACACCTCCGTTTACATCACAGAGATTACAACCATTGCAGATGTGGAGTCTTTATACTTTGGTGTTTGCCTCTGTCGCTTTCATTTTTCAAGGTTTTGCTGGCCAAATAATCCTTCTTCTGGTTACATCTCCTACTTTTGGCCTATACATCAAATCATGTTGTCCTGGGAATCATTTTTCATCTTAAAACTTAAGATACCCTTGGCTTTGAGCTACCAAGGGTTGTGTTTATAGCCTAAGGGGACTTTCATTTCTAAGTTCTGGTGTTTTTGTCCACAGCAGTGCCGGACCTGAGCCACATCTTTGACCCTTACTGCCTCTTGCCACAATGTGGGCTCCTTAATGCACAGAGCAAAGCCAAGGATTGAACCCGCATCCTCATGGATACTAGTTGGGTTCTTAAACCACTGTGCCACAAGGGGAACTCCCCAAGTTACAGTGTTTAGACTGGGAGGAAAAAGGACTATGGTTGACTTTTGGTTCCATGAACTATCACAATTTTATATCAGAAATAGAATGGCAATGAGGTGATTTTTATCTTCTAGAAAATCGCTACAGGCGTGTAATGAGCAGACTACAGTTATGCTTCCTGCACCGTGTCCAGAAGCTGGGTTGCCAGATAAAACATATGCATGTCCCATGGAATATTTGGGACATACACAGACCAAAAAATGATTCATTGTTCATCTGAAATTAAAATCTAACTGGGCAGCCTATGATTTCACTTGCGAAGAAATACATAGAAGCCATGGGAAATTCAGAAAAACAGCTGTCCAAATAATTTTGGCATAAAGCAGTGGAAAAAATAAACACCGGATTTTTAACAGCTTTAAATGGAGCCAGCAAATGCTACTGTAGCAAAGGAGAAGATCCTGTCCCTCAAGTTTTACGGCCGAGTCAGAAGTGTTATTTAGTCCTTGGAGAAAGGGAGCGTCACAGTCAAGGGGTGGGTGGAAGGAAAACTTCATTTCTTCCTAGTTTGGAACTAGAATCCTCACTCAGCCCTTCTGCGTGGCAGCGCCCAGGGAGGAGGCGCTCACAAGCCAGGGATTCCATTTTGCTGCCTGGGTGAGGGACAGAGCAATGTCGCCACGCCAGATTCCCGGTACCTGGGTGCCACCTGCCCCAGGTAGCAGAAAGAAACCCTGGCAAGGCTGGATGCGGAAGTAAGGAGTCCGCCCCGCCCCGCGGCCGAGCTCCGCCCCCGGCCCCTCCCACCAGGCCCCGGCCGTGCGGGATGACGTGTCTGAACTCTGGAGGCGGAAGCGGGGAGAAGGTCGCCAGGGTAGGGGTTGGCAAGGCGATGCTGGCCGGCCCTGCGCACGCGCGATCGGCGCTGGGCGGCCCGGGTTGCGTCTGAAGTCCGGAGATCATTTTCATTGAGGAAGAACTCCACTTATCCGGGTTTTTGCTGATGCTGAGCTCGGAGGATCGAGGGGGCGGCGAGATTTGGAAGGACCCACCCCCCGCCATAGACTCCCCGGCTCCGTCCGCTGAGTCTCAAGGAGTAACCGTTTGCGGGCGCTCAGTCCGCCTTCTTTCCTCTGTCAGTGGAAGAGGTTAAACGCATCTGGAAAACCTCAGGTTTATTTCAGCGCTCAAAAGCCTTCGATTCTGAATTCAGATCTAGAATTTACATGGTCCAGCCGGTACCAAACCTGCAGTACTTTGTAGTTACTTGCTGCTCTTGTCTCCTTTATGTGCCATACGCTGCTCTAGGCTCTGGGGTGCAGAGACCAGGTCCTTACTCCCCCGGGGTGTACGTATAAACGAGGAGTGAGGCAGTAAACAAATAACCACGTTAACTCCAGGTAGTGATAAAGTAGTGAGGAGTGCCTGGGGGGCGGGTTAAGCAGAAAGTAGAACGGAGGGATTTAAAGATTTAAGATCGCTTTGTCAAGAGTGCAAACTGAGAGGCTATTGCATTTAGTACAGGTTCAAGAGAACTAAGATTTTGGCTTGAACTAGGCTGTAGCTGTGGACATGGTAAGTACGGAGGATTTAGTCTAGTTCAGCGGTCCAGCAAGCACAACTTGTTGAAGGACTGTTTGTGGAGAGTGAAGGAACTTGAAATTTAGGTTATCTCCCAGGTTTGGGGCCTGAGAAGCATGGGGGCGGGGGGGGGGCGGTGTCAGCAGTGCCCTTTCTTGTGATGGGGGGGCACTGAGATAGTGAAGTTCAAGTATTTAGTGGTACTGGATAAACAGAAGGTAGTGAACAAAAAATGTTGGCGTTCTTGTAACTCAGCTCAGTGGAAAAGAACCCGACTAGTATCCATGAGGACACAGGTCCGACCCCTGGCCTCACTCAGTGGGTCGAGGATCCTCCTACCTTGCTGTGAGCTGTGGTGTAGGTCGCAGACGTGGCTCGGATCTGGCGTTGCTGTTGCTGCGGTGTGGGACAGCAGCTACAGTCCCGATTGGACCTCTGGCCTGGGAATTTCATGCCACAATTGCAGCCCAAAAAACAAATAATAATAATAATGTTAATTCTCTTCTGCTACCTTTCTAAATGGAGAGAAACATCGCTTCCTCGTATTATATTGGAAATCTCTGTGACTTCAACAATAGAATATTATAAATTCTTTTTCCCTAGACCAAATACATTGGGCAAATATATTAATTGTTTGCTCAAAGGAGAAGTGACCTAAATACAATCCAACTGCTCAGGCCCCCCAACCACCCCCACCCCCTACACCTGCAGTTTCTATTATAACACTTGATGCCTTTCCTCTGTATAGTGCTTAACCCTTGCCCCTTAATCTTCACAACCACCTAAAGAATATGGTGTTGACTGAAAAAAATGCACCACCTTAAAGTTGAGAATTATGTTTTATCTGGTGGACAGAATTGAGGACTTAAGCCTTTCAGATAGCTCTGAGGACTGCTCTGAAGAGGCAAGGGAGAAGCCAGGATATAATGGCTGTTTTTGCGAAAGACCAGGTAGTAAGAGCTTTAAAAGATTATGGTTAAAGAAAATCAGACATCTTGAGTTAATTAAATTTAGCACTGTTCCTTGTATGGGAAGATGCAGGAGTCTGGCCTCACTGGAAATACTCCTTCAGTATGCGCCTTAGCTATCCAGGACCAGTATCCTGCTTTTCCCCATCCGGAATCCCCTCAGGGTGCACAGTTGGCGGTAGCTGCAGTGGCTGAGGGCCTGGCAGTTTGTCTCCATCCTGAGTTCCCTCAGGGCTCACTGTCAGCTGGGGCTGTACTGTCTTCATGGCTGCAACATCCTCTGATGACGGATATGGCAGGTACCATTTTTCATTCGCAATGGACATCCTATTATACTTCCTGGGACTTGATGATTTAACTTGCTCAAGGTCCCCATAAGTTAATAGTGCTGTTCCAAAGCTGGAGTTCTTAGTGGGAACTATCTTTGCGAGCATGTTCTGCTTACTCCCCAGCATAGAACAGTGGTCCTTAGCCTTTTTTGCACATAGATTCCTTTGAAAATTTAATGTTATAAACTGTCCAGGAGAAAACGTGCAGATACCCACAAGAATTTAGATAGGATTGCCTGGGGCCCCACAAATTTCTGAATTGTCCATCTAGTAAACGTGCCCCTGTTTGATTTCTCAGCTGAAGTACTTCTGGGTTGATTCCTTGCTAGAAAGTCTACATGAATACCATCTTCTGAAGTATTCGATTGAACTCTAAGGTTCAGCTGAATTGACTTTTTAAACAAAGACTGTCCACCATTCCATTTCTACAATGATCAAACCAGTCCCCCACCGACAGGGTGCCCTGAGGGGAATTCAGGATGGAGAAAAACGGGAGTATTCTGTGCTCTGGATACTGACCCTGGATAGTTAAGAGGATATCTAGGGAATAATTTCAGTGAACCCAGATTCTTGCATCTTCTCATACCTAGAAAAGCACTAATCCTTAACTTGAGATGTCTTTTCTTCCTGATTCGCAGTAATCTTTTTTTTTTTTGTCTTTTGTCTTTTGTTGTTGTTGCTATTTCTTGGGCCACTCCCGCGGCATATGGAGGTTCCCAGGTTAGGGGCTGAATCGGAGCTGTAGCCACCGGCCTACGCCAGAGCCACAGCAACGTGGAATCCGAGCCGCGTCTGCAGCCTACACCACAGCTCACGGCAACGCCGGATCGTTAACCCACTGAGCAAGGGCAGGGACCGAACCCGCAACCTCATGGTTCCTAGTCAGATTCGTTAACCACTGCGCCACGACGGGAACTCCCGCAGTAATCTTTGATATCAGTAATCTTTGATTATTTTTTTTTCCAGCAGGAAAACATATATATCCTGGCTTCTCCCTTACCTCTTCAGAGCAGGTGCTCAGAGCTTAGAGGCTGTCTCCCGAGCTACAGTCCTCAGTAAATTTCCTGAATAAAACTTAACTCAAAACTTTTGTGCATTTTTTTCTCTTCTCCCTCTCTCTGTTTTTTTTTTTTTGTCACCAAAAGCAAGTTTCAGAGTTCCTCGGGTGAGAGACCTGGCATGGTCACTGCTGTGGCCCCTGTTTGATCCCTGGCCCCCAAAACTTCCACATGCCTCAGGTGTTGCCAAAAACCAAAAAACACAAGTTTCTCCCTGAAAAATACTCAAAAAATGCACCGCACAAACACACAAATCCGTCTGTATACAGCAAAGAAGGGCATTGCATCACTTCAATAGGAAAAGCAACAGAGACGTGCTCAAGGATGATGATACCAGATTCCTATTTTGCTGGAACTGCTTTGCTTACTGGGGTGCGGAAACCGCGGGAAACTGAGACAAAGCAGAAAGCTTGCGGCGCCGGCGCCGGGCCCCAAGGGAGCTCTAGATCGGAATTTGGAATCGGAACGTGAGCGCTGGAACCTCCCTCAAAGCAACCACTCCAGCCGGACCGCTGAAAACCTGGAAAGTGGATTTCCTCCACTCCGGCTCCCGGAAACTCCTGGGGGCGCCGGCGGCCGCTCTCACTGAGCATGTGCAGGCGGCGTTGCGCATGCTCCGTCGAGGCCCGGTTCGGTTTCTGTTGCGGAACCCGTGGTGTCTCCTAGCGCAACCGGAACTGTCCGTCGCGGGGCCGGCCTCCCTCAGCTCCGGCGGCCTGGTCCTCGTCTCCGAGCCTCCCCGTCCCTCCTTCCCTCTTCACCCCCGCGGCTCGGCTGCCCTTTCCCCGGAACAGCCGTCATGAGCGCCAGGCTGTCGGCGTCGTTTCCATCTCGGTGGCCGCGGCTGTGGCTGCTGTCGCTGCTCCTGCTGGGGGCCGCCCCGGGCCCGCGTCGGGGCGCCGCTTTCTACCTGCCCGGCCTGGCGCCCGTCAACTTCTGCGACGTAGAAAAAAAGAGCGACGAGTGCAAGGTGGGTGCGGCCTGACGGACCCCCGGGTGCATTGTCGGAAGGGGAAGCCTCTCCGTGCCTGGGCGGCCGGGGCCCGAGGGGAAGGGGGCGTAGCAGTGGGTGCGGTCCAGTGTCCCCAGAAGCGCTTGGGGTTGGCGCGGCTGTGCGCCGGAGGCTCCGGAACGGCCTGGTAGCGGGGTGGATTCTGCAGGACTCGGTGGGCCTCGGGCTCTCCTCCCGTCTGGCCGAGAGCTAGTGTGTGTGCAGCTGTCCTGAAACGGGGACTGTGCGTGTCCGGCGCTCCCTTGGAGTTGGATGCGTGCAGGTCAGCGAGCGTTCCACGAGTTGGGGGTGTTCGCTTACAGCCCGGTCACGCTCTGCAAGGAAGGGGGCGGCCAGGTCTTCCAGCAACTTTTAAGTTCATTGCTGCCAGTTTGCTACTTTTCTAGAACTCCTGGTTGGTTACGAGCTCGTTCTTTCTAGGTTTTTGGCATTTTAAACCTCACGATTAGCGATTACTTCCTTATTTGTGGAATTTAACACCCAGAGCCGCGTAAAGTGCATTAATAAAGAATTGCTGTGATGGTTGACATAGTTAATTTCTATCTTTGAAGTGTAAAAGATTTTTTAATATGCAGAAGATACATAAGATGACGCTGTTTAGTTCTCTGAGGTTGTTTGAAACACTTAAAAGGAGCAGACCACAGGAGAAGCTGGCCTTTTCTTCTAGGGTAAACCTTGAAAACTTTGACCTCTTACGACCTCAAACTCAAGCTTTTCACTTTAACCACTAGTAAAAGAGAAATAAGTAACCTGCTTCTAGATTATTGGGCATAGGGCAGGACAGGAAACATATACAATTATTTTGGATTGCTAAAACTTAACATTTGGGGCATGAGAATTTCTTTGAAACCATTAGTAATTTTAACAATTCAAATAATCGTTTAGCAATCTTTTACAATCTATAAATAGGTTTATTTACTAAGTTTGCTTTTTCTAAAGCTGGTGTTTATTTTATTACTGCTAACTTTACTATAGCTGTGAATTTTGAGCTTATTTTAGGGCACTAAAGAAGCCATTAAATTCTTTCATGGCATTTTACAGTTTCTGTTTCAAAACTTGGATCTCTAAAAATGTCTAAGGATATTTATGGGTTACTCAGCAGTTAGCACTTGAATACTGTGGCTCCCATACACTTGCAGTGCAGGAAGCTTTCACTCTTTGGGGGTTATGACTGAAAGAAAATAGTGCTTCCAAGTGGAGGAGAGCGCGAGTCCTGCAAGCACCCTGGTTTTTCCATTAAACGTTTTAGTTACCAGCCTTTAAAACTTAGAATTTGGTCTTCGAATTTAAATTTGACAGCAATCGGGAGTTCCCGTGGTGGCTCAGCGGAAACAGATCTGACTGGAATCCATGAGTACGCAGGTTCTGTCTTTGGCTTCTCTCAGTGGGTTTAGGATCCGGTGGGGTGTAAGCTGTGATGTAGGTCGCAGACGCGGCTCGGATCCCACGTTGCTGTGGCTGTGGTGTAGGCCAGCGGCTACCACTCTGATTCGACTCCCAGCCTGGGAACCTCCATAGGCCGCGAGTGGGGCCTTAAAAAGACCAACCCCACTCCCCAAAAAACATAAATTTAATAGCAGTCTTGTATTCCTAGTGCCTTAGAGACAAAAAAAAATGTTTCTTTCTTTTAGGAACGTCAAAGTAAAGGTCATAAGCATATGACAGATTATCAAAATCTGATATGTTCCAAAAGCCGTCCCTCCAAAGTGCTCTGAAACACCAATGAGGAAACAGCTATGTATTAGAGTCTTCAGGGAAAGCTACAAAGGCAGTGACATTTGAGAGGGACCTCAAACTTGAGGATGAGTGAAATTTACAGGTGGTCTGCCAGTTAGACAATTTTTGTTTCCTCAACAGGTCCTTCTTTAGGTAGCTACTTTTAGTTCACGTTTGATTAATTTCAGGGGCCCTTTTGGATTTTTAATTTCCAAAAGTATAAGGATGAAACAGACAAGACAAATCATTTTTCAGAAATGTTTGAATTTCCTCTTCGTTGCCAGTTGCTTTTACAGCTTGGTCAATAGAAACAGATCTTAAGGAAGATGTACTTTTAGCAGTTTTTCCCTAGAAATTCTTGCTTGTGGAATTTGAAGGACACTTTAATATTTCTTCTCTTTGCCTCTCAAAGGAGAAAAAGAGTAAATAGTTCAAATTTTCATTACTTCAATCAGGGTATTAACAGTTTTTTTTTCTCATCCATTCCGTATTTGTTAAGGAGTACAGTCTTGTGTATACGATTAGAAAACTTGAAGAGAATTTAAAAATTAAAAGTGGCAAAAAGACAAAAAAAAAAAAAGGAGTTCCCGTCGTGGCGCAGTGGTTAACGAATCCGACTAGGAACCATGAGGTTGCGGGTTCGGTCCCTGCCCTTGCTCAGTGGGTTAACGATCCGGCGTTGCCGTGAGCTGTGGTGTAGGTTGCAGACGCGGCTCGGATCCCGCGTTGCTGTGGCTCTGGCGTAGGCCGGTGGCTACAGCTCCGATTCAACCCCTAGCCTGGGAACCTCCATATGCCGCGGAAGCAGCCCAAGAAATGGCAAAAAGACAAAAAGACCAAAAAAAAAAAAAAAAAAAAAATTAAAAGTGAGCATTGTGAACTGGGAGTAATTATTTCCAGAAGATGCTGTTAGTTTATGGTACCAGGAGTTGGATGAATTGGCCAGGTCACTGATACTGTTTCCACCAGTTTTTCCGTCTGTGAAATAAAGATAAGCACATTTGCTTATTATATATTCCTCTTTAAAGATACCTTGCATTTCTTAGGGAGAAAGTACAGTGTTTATCATTGTCGTAACGTAATGACACATTCATAATGGTAGAGATGAAACACGTTTATCTTTAACATAAGTGTATCATAGAATGTAGTCTTTACATAGCCTGTGAAGCCCAAGTCCAGTACTTAGTTCGTTATGTATATTGAAAGACAGTCAAAAGAACCCTGAGGATTTAGTCATTTTCTCCTCCTGAAATTATTTTATATTCAGTTTACTGGCATAGAACCAAAAGTCCAGTGAACATAAAATTCTGTTCATATTTCTCTAACTTATGATTTATGATCCTTATTAGCCTTTATAGTATGACTGTTGTGTGGCAAGTTTTAAAAACTTGCTGTCATTACATATACATTTGAGTATCAGCTGGTTTTTATTGATGACGTAGTATTTCATTCCATTAGTTACTATACTTTGCTTACTGTTTCTTGCTTGTAGAGCATTTACATTGGTCCCAGTTTTTTTTCTAGAAAAAAAAATTATTTGCTAGAATGTATTTATTTATTTACTTATTTATTTTATTACTTAATGAATTTTATTACATTTCTAGGTGTACAACAAGTATTTAGCAGGAATTACTAGCATATTCACAAATTGCTAGGTCAAAGGCTAGAAGTGATTTTATAGTTCTATTTAGTATTGGTAGGTTTCTCTGAAGAAAGATAGGTGTGACTCACTGTGCTACTCGCTGGCTAATTCCCTGTGTCGCCACAATATTTATAGTTTTTATTTATTTATCAATTTAATAGCTTCATGAGAGTACCTAAGATATCTTTTAGTACCACATTACTTTTGTTGCTATTGAGGTTCCTCTTTTATTTTATTCTCTCGTTTGTCTTATTTTTGTTAGGTTTTGAGACCACAGCATTAAAAAAATTGAACCGTGTTGTTCCTTTCTTCTGTGATCCATTTTACTTTCTTAAAATCAAGGGATGATAATGTTGATGGCAAGAAGTAGAATCAGCACTGATCAGAAGTGAATTGATCTTCGTAGGAAAATGTACCGTTCTAATCTACCCTGGGCAGGTTCTTGACTATTTCAGTTAGCTTTAGATCGAGTCTTAGTGTGCTGAGTGCATTCTAATGGCTAGTACCTGAAGATCAGTGAGCAGTTCACACTGCTTTTAATTTTGAAGCAGTTATTTAGTGGCTTGACACATGAACAACTAAATTCTAGAAAACATTTGCCACTTTTTTGTTGTTTGATGTACAGGTCATGTTCTTAGATGAAAGATTAAGATTTTCTTTCTGTCTAGGAAGGAAAAATGACTAAATATACCCCCTGGTGGTTTAAAAAAAAAAAAAGGTTTCGATGAATTGGTTTCATAGCTTTTTTATAAAAAAAGAAAATCAAAATCATACTTTTATTTATTTAGTTTTTTTAGGTCAGAACGTGCAGCATATGGAGGTTCCCAGGATAGCGGTCCAGTCTGAGCTACAGCTGCCAGCCTGTGCCACAGCCACAGCAATGCTGGAGCCAAGCTTTGGCTGCTACCTACATCAGGGCCCCGATGGATCCTTAACCCACTGAGCAAGGCCAGGAATCAAGCCCACATCCTCATGGATACTAGTCAGCTTTGATAACCACTGAGCCACGACAGGAGCTCCCCAAAATTGTGCTTTTAAACTTTCTTTTTTGGTAGTTATTTTTATTTTTATTTATTTATTTATTTTTAAGACTGCACCCATGGCATATGGAGATCCCCAGGCTAGGGGTGCAATCGGAGCTGTAGCCACTGGCCTACACCACAGCCACAGCAGCGCAGATTCTGAGCTGAGTTTTCACTGTACACCACAGCTGATGGCAATGCCAGATCCTTAACCCACTGAGCGAGGCCAGGGAATGAACCCGAGTCCTTATGGATACTAGTCAGGTTCATTAACCACTGAGCCATGAAGGGAACTCCCCTGGTAGTTATTTTTAGAAGCTTTAATGAATTCTCTTTTATTTGGGGAGCAGTGTGTATATGGAATTAGTCAAATTTAAGAAAACAATTCTGAATGTTGCTCTGAACAGATACAAGAATGAGTGTATATCTACCTGTTTTGATTTGACCGTAGAGATAGATTGAAGATTTTGAAATATTTAAAAAATATATAATTTACATGTAAAATTAACAGTATACTTGATATAATTTACTTATTGATATTTAGTTTTGTCTTTTCATACTTTTTTTTTTTTTTCTAGAGTAAGAGCACTGATTCTAAGCTTCTGGCAACTAGTCAGTGTGTGAGGATTACTAACACTGTTTCAAATACAAAATCTGGCATCAGAAAGAATGACTTCGTGATAAATTCACATTCCAGGGATTGTTCTTTTTTCCTGTGAAAAAGTATGTGGAACTGAGTCAGAAGGTCTTTGTTCAGAAATTAAATTTTTGAATAAAATTACTTTGAACCTGTGCTTGTTGCTGATTGCTCTCAGATAGTGGATCTGAGAGCTAGGATTAGGAAAGCAAGCATGGTCCATTTGGATGAAATTCTGTCCTGCTGCCTGTGGCTCTCCACAAGGGGAAGCCCTTCCAAGGGTGTTACTTGACCTTCTGAAACAAAACCCCAGAGGTGTGCTCTGCCTGCGGACGCGCACAAATTCTAGAGACTGGTCTGAGCTTGGTCAACCTTGGCGCCCAGTTTCCAAACCTTCCTTCCTCTTCTTCCTTGCAGTTTTCTATCACAGTGGCCTCTTAGTAAGTGTTGTAGTGAATTATACTTTAATTGTGCTCTACAACGCTGTTCTCTATTACTGTGAAAATTAACTAAGTATCTATGAAAATCTTTATAAGAAATTTGTGAATATTTTTTCTTTGCTCTTCTTATTCTCACTTTTCAAACCTTGGCTAATGATAAAGACTACAGATTGTGTACTTTATGTGTGCCAGGTATATAATTAACCTTGGTTAATCTTTAAACAACCCTGTGATTTTTAGACAGGGAGACTGAACCTGAGTAAGATGCAGTACTCTCTCAAGCACAGATACCTAGTAAGTAGCGAAGCTAAGGTGCAACTCCAGGAGTGTCTGAGTCCCAGGTCTGGGCTCTTCACTGTATGGGGATAGTGCTGAGCCCTCTGCCTCTTCTCCTGCCCTGCCCTGCAGATCCCTGGCTACTTATCATGATCCTGGACTTCCACAATTACTGCAGTTATCAACAAAGAGCTGGTGACATATGTAATCAATTTTAAGCAGCCAGATTTTATATTTATTCCTTTCTTTAGTATAGTCTAAAGTTAAAATTTTATTTTTTGATGGGAGAGACGAAGAAGAACCTAAGTATCTAGGAGATGAGCTTCTGGGCTTTATTGGTTAGAGGATAACTCAAAGCTCATGAACATGCATTTGTGAGTTCCAGCATTTCTATTTGGATAGTGCTGGATTTCTATTTGGATATTTGGATAGATAATTATATCTGAATTAAGGTTTTCCTTCTTCAGACTTTTTCCCACTATAGACTTTTCCAATATTAAAGCAGTTGTAGGGCGGAGTTCCCGTCGTGGCTCAGTGGTGAACGAATCTGACTAGGAACCATGAGGTTGTGGATTCAGTCCCTGGCCTTGCTCAGTGGGTTGAGGATCCAGCGTTGCTGTGAGCTGTGGTGTGGGTCGCAGATGCGGCTGATATCCCACGTTGCTGTGTTTCTGGCGTAGGCCGGCGGCTACAGCTCCAATTAGACCCCTAGCCTGGGAACCTCCATATGCCAAGGGTGTGGCCCTAAAAAGACAAAAAGATTAAAAAAGAAAAAAAAGTAGTGGTAGGGCAAAAGACAGCTGTATTCTTTTGTTACTTCTACAGGAAGTAAACTAGGAGACGAGAACTTAAATGTAGCATAAGGTGCAGGCTTCCATAGTTTTCTATGGCTGTGTCTTTGTATCTCAGACCCTTCTGTGACTAGTTACTTCCTTTGATCATTATGCAAAGTCATTGGTATACCTTGTACACATTTGTGTATAAAGTCAATGTATACATTTCTTCACTGAGTTCCTTCCTACCTTGAAAAACAATTGTAGGTAGGACAAATGGGATGGTGGTTGTAAAAGCTGAACCCAAACAAAGGAACAAGGAAATAGGGGAGAGTTGCAGTCCTACAGCATGACATGCCTGAGGCAATAAAATAGGGTGTGGTTTGACCGAAGTTGGGATCTTACATAGAACGGGCAGATGGGGACTGGAAGTAAAATTGTATGTTTGGGAGGAAGAGGAATTAGAAGGGAGACAATAGAATCTAAATTAAATAAACCGTTTCCATGAGAAATTTCTTAGAGTGGGATTGCAGTCAGCCTTGCTTTATCTAAGTCTTGCTTTTGAATTTACAGTCTTGCTTTAGGCTTAGTCTGTAACTTTCTTAAAATGTTTAATGTTGTCACAACTTCTCATGATTGTAATAACTCACTGGAACAGTGTGAAAGTAGGAATGTGAGGAAGTGACCTCTAAGGCTCTTTCAAGTCATGTCGGTGATATTTGAGAGTTGGCTGTCTCTATTTAAGGCAAATTTCCAGGAGGAGATGCACTTAACTTTTGGATGGGAAATAAAGATGATGTTTAGAGTGGAAAATGACCTAAAATTAATGAAATACTGCCCTCTTATAGCACATTGCTATTTTAATAAGAAAAACTAAACCCCATAGAGATTCAGTAACTATCCCAAGAACATATAAATAGGTTTGTTTCTTTTCTCTTTTACTTCCTTGAATGTATGCCCTATTTCCCCATCTGGATTATAAATTCTTTGAAAGGCAAGCCTTCATGTATTTTGTTTTATTATAGCATTCACAGTGTCTATATAGGACATTGTGGGCGTTGAATAAATGTGTTGATTGAATGAATTTCTCAGGGTTTTTCAGGATTTGTTGTTGTGAATGTTCTTCACTTTTCACATATATTGCAAATTCTACTGTTTCCCCCTGTGTATTTTTTGAAATCCTCTGTCCTGCTTCTAACATCTTTTCATACTAAGTTTTACTCCTTAGTCTTTCTTATTGCTTTGATTTGGCTTCCATCGCATCATAATATGAATAAAGTCTGCTCTCACTTTTACAGCCTTTGCTTTTTCCAACTTTTAAATGTGACAATTTTCAGAATTCAAAAAAGTTGAAAGAATAGTGTAATGATCGCTTGTATATTCACCTAGACACCTAGAGGCAACAGTTGTTTGTATTTTTCCCTATTTGTTTTTATCTGTGTATGTATTTATATTTTTGGGGGATGAATGTCATGAGGTTTGTAGCACAGTTTTGCCCTTCATGAAACTGCGTAAGCTCACTAGTAGTCTCATTTCCTTTCTCCTTTTTTGCAATTTTAAATTGAAGTATTGTTGATTTGCAGTGTTGTGTTCATTTCTGCTGCACAACAGTGATCTGGTTTTATATATGTATATATGTGTGTGTGTATTATATTCTTTTCTGTTATAGTTTATCACAAGATGTTGAATATAGCTCCCTGTGCTGTATGGTAGGACCTCGTTGTTTATGCATTTTCTCTATACTAGTTTGCATCTGCTAACTCTGTACTCCCACTCCATCTCTTCTCTATCCTCTCTTGCAACTTTTTTTGCATCTTTCTTCCCCCTTTTTTGGCCACCCTGTGGCATATGGAGCTCTGGGACCAGGGATCAGATCTGACCTGCAGTTGCAGCTGTGGCAGTGCCAGATCTTTTAACACATTGTGCTGGACAGCAGATTGAACCTGCATCCTGGCTCTGCAGAGACACCGCCAATCCCACTGTACCACAGCAGGAACTTCTCTTTCAGTTTTTAACATTTATTCTACTACTGTATTGCAAGGATCTTATTATTCTATGACACTTTGAAATTTCCTTGTTTCACTGTAAGGGTCGACATTTAAAACAGTATTGTACATGTAGTGTATTTACAAGTATGTTGTAAATCTATTCTATACTAAAGATGCTATTAATTTTAATTTACATTTCTAAGCTTGTTTTAAATAAGCTAAATCTTAAATCTTCAAATTCTCACAATTTAAAAAAGGAAGAATGAATGAAAGTGTTACAAAAATAGCCAAGATGAACTGACTATCCTGGGTGTGTTTTGATTAGTTCACTGAACAACAAGAAAGGTCCATAATTTATTGGTGATACTGATGATGGACTAACTTTCCTGTAAAAGTAAGTGTGGAAAAGTGACAGAAGAGACTAGAAGGAAGAAACGTGGAGGACTGAGAACAGCAGAAATTAAAAGTGGTAGCAGCAGTTGTGTTTACTTACTTTTTTGAGCCAGTATTCTGGTGTGTTTTAAATGTCCTAAAGTAGAGCAAGTACTCCCTAGCTTGATAATTATTATTTTCCCATTTTCTAGGCTAATAGCCAAGAAGTAAGTAACGAATAGGCATAAACAGTAAATAGAAGTTACTGTCCTTAATGTCCTTTAATGTGAGGGCTTCCCACAGAAACCCTCAGAGTTACCCTTACACATACGGAAATGGAAGAAAAGAGGAGATAGCAGTTGTCTTTGTCTAGCTTATAGTTAAATATTTAACTTATTGTATGCCAACTAAATACAAGAGCTTCTGTATTTTCTGTTTTATTTTTATTTAATTCCTTACATTCAAAAGTACTTGCCCCTGAGCACATGGACATTAACAGCAGACCTAGGATTGGAAAGGAACTCAGCAGTCTGATGCTTTTCTGCCTCCAAACTGAAGCTGTGTTCCTTATTTATATGCTGCATGTTAAAATTAATTTTGTTTTTGGAGTTCCCTTTGTGGCTCAGTGGTTAACAAACCCGACTAGGATCCTTGAGGATGTGGGTTAGATCCCTGGCCTCACTCAGTGGGTTAAGGATCTGGTGTTGCCAGGAGCTATGGTGTAGGTCGCAGACACGGCTCAGATCCCGAGTTGATGTGGCTGTGGCGTAGGCTGGCGGCTGTAGCTCCAAATGGACCCCTATCCTGGGACCCTCCATATGCCATGGGTGCGGCCCTAAAATAGAAAACAAAATTTAAAAATGAAATTAATTTTGTTTTTAGGTGAAAGATTAGTGAGAATTATTTTTGCATATTGCTATCTTGGAAAACTTTGTGAACAGCCCTTGATAATTGTAGACATCCTTATAAATCACGAAGCAAGGCTGAAACATGCTTGTTAGGTGACATTGTTAACATTTTTGTTATTAGGAGTAGAATTTTAAGCTACTTCACCAGGTCAGGAAAAGTTGACAGATTGGGCAGATTTATTGGGGATTTGGTAATAGACAAAATGCTAAATGTAAGATGGAAAAAAACTAATAATGTGCAAATAGGAAAATAGGGAAGGGTGTGTGGGTCTTTGGGTTAGAGACTAAAATGGAGTAGATGTGGTAATAATCAGCTTAAATGATGTTAAATTATATAAACAGGAGACTAGTACGGTGGCTAGAAGAGAACTCTTCCTGGCTTCCAGAGCTTGAATCAGAGATTTACAGTAGACTTGGAGCCAGTGAATCTGATTACAGAAGTTTTGACAAGAGTGTTTTTTAAAAGGGTTAAATTGGAATTTAAAGTGGTGTGGGTTAGCCTGAGGGTGGAATGGAGTAGAGAATAAACCCTGGGGAGTGGTAAAAGTGAAGACAGACTTCCAGAACGAGTACCTAAGGCTAACGTGGATCTGAAATTTAGCCAAGAGAATTAATATGAAATGTTTCAATGTGCTAGTGGTATTAAGCTATTGTATTTAACATAATATATAGCCAATGGGAATATGCTTCCAGAAATCCTCTTAAAGTTATATCAGAAAACAAAAAGTAGTAAATTAATTTGGTCGTGGACAAGTTAAAGTATATTTGAAGAAAAATGATTAACAATTGTATTTTTGAAATGATGAGTCCTAAGCTATCAGTTACAGAACATTGGAAAGAGTTGAAAAGTGTCATTGAAAAATTTATGCTGTTGGTAAAAAGGCTAATGAAAAGTAACAGTGTCATTCTGTACACATGTTTAAAACTTTGATGTTTGTACCTTGAATTCTGCCTGTAATTCTCAATGATATACCTTCTAAGAAAGATATGAGAGTTGAGTGAGGTCCTGAGAAAAGTAGCCGGCATGATCAAGGAGATAGATGACTCAGAAAATTAAGACCTTTTCATTTTGGAAGATTTAAAAAAAAGATTTTAGGAGTTCCCGTCGTGGCGCAGTGGTTAACGAATCCGACTAGGAACCATGAGGTTGCGGGTTCGGTCCCTGCCCTTGCTCAGTGGGTTAACCATCCGGCGTTGCTGTGAGCTGTGGTGTAGGTTGCAGACGCAGCTCGGATCCCGCATTGCTGTGGCTCTGGCATAGACCGGTGGCTACAGCTCCGATTCAACCCCTAGCCTGGGAACTTCCATATGCCGCGGGAGCTGCCCAAGAAATAGCAACAACAACAGCAACAACAACAACAAAAGACAAAAAAAAAAAGATTTTAAAAGGATTGATAAGAGAAGTCAGAAAATGAGAATAGGGTTTTCCCTCAATGTCATAATCCTACAGCTGAAAGATGTACCATGAAACTTCAGAGAACATCATAGGCTAAGCAGAAATTCTTGCCTTCTCCATGGCTAGAAATGGAAGAAACTTTTACCCTAAATTTATATCCTCTTGAACAGTGTCCTAAATTTTTTTTACATGGTATCAGATCTCTGGACCTTTTGCCCTGTTTTGGGTCCCCTAAGGTGTGAATTTTTTTTTTTTTTGGTCTTTTTTGGTCTTTTTTGGTCTTTTAGGGCCTTACCTGTGGCATATGGAGGTTCCCAAGCTAGGGGTTGAATGGGAGCTGTAGCTGCTGGCCTGCAGCAGAGCCAGAGCAATGCCTAAGGTGTGAACTTAAAGACTTCTGGGGAGTTCCCTGCTGGCTCAGTGTGTTAATGATCCAGAGTTGTCACAGCGGTTGCTCAGGCTTGCTCAGGCTTGATCCCTGGCCTGGGAACGAATGCATACCTCAGGCATGGCTGCATAAAGAGAACATTGAAAAATACCTAGAGGAGTTCCTGTCACGGCTCAGCAATGATGAACCTAACTAGCATCCATGAAGACGTGGGTTCGATCCCTGGCCTCACTCAGTGGGTTAAGGATCCAGTGTTATCATGAGCTGTGTAGGTCGCAGATGAGCTGGAATCTGGTATTGCTTTGGCTGTTGTGTAGGCTAGCAGCTGTAGCTTTGATTTGACCCCTAGGCTGGGAAGTTCCATATGCTGAAGGTGTGGCCCTAAAAAGTTTTTTTTTAAAAAAAGGAAAAATACCTAGAAAACAGAGCTCAAGTATAACCAGGAGTCCAATCTCACTTGCTGTCTTGTAGGGTCCTTGGTCTAAGAATTGTGTTCACATTTTTAAGTAATTAGAAAAAAAAAGAATATTTAGAGATGAGAGAAAATTACATGAAAAATTTCAGTGCTGTAGATAGTTTTATTGGGCTGTAGCTGGGCCCATTCAGTTATGTCATGTTTCTGGATGCTTTTACACTATAATTGCAGAGACTGCTTGTCTAGCAAAGCCTAAAATGTTATTCTCTGGCCCTTTAAAAAGAAAAAAAATTGCCAGCCTTTGGAATAGACTAACATTCGAGTTTTTTTTCCAGGTAAAGAGAAGAGTGTAATGAAGTAGAGTAAAAATATTAAGCAGGTGAAGAAGGTATATAAATGGCACCGAGCAGCATTTTATTCATT
The DNA here is from genome assembly GCF_054392235.1 of Sus scrofa. Taxonomy (NCBI): domain Eukaryota; kingdom Metazoa; phylum Chordata; class Mammalia; order Artiodactyla; family Suidae; genus Sus; species Sus scrofa. The sequence continues at coordinate 75,641,410 of NC_139393.1, forward strand.
TCACTTACGGTACTGTCCCACACAGAAGCCATTACCCTCTTGTGACTTCTTTTTTTTTGGTCTTTTTAGGGCCGCACCCATGGCATATGGAGGCTCCCAGGCCAGGGGTCGAATTAGAGCTACAGCTGCCAGCCTACACCACAGCCACAGCAACTCGGGATCCGAGCCGCGTCTGCGACCTACACCACAGCTCACGGCAACACTGGATCCTTAAGCCACTGAGCGAGGCAAGGGATCGAACCCACAACCTCATGATTCCTAGTCAGATTTGTTTCTGCTGCGCCACGACGGGAACTCCTCCTGTGACTTCTTAAATGGGAAATTAAAGTTTAAGTTCTTTAGCCACACTGACCACATTTCAAGTGACCAGTGGCTCCATGTGGCTAGTGGTTACTGTGTTTGACAGTGCAGATAAAGAGTGTTAAAGATGGTTAACCCACTGAGCAAGTGTTTTTATTGCTTAAAGGTCAATTGGACATTCCTACATGACAGTAAATACTTAAATAGTACTTTGTGACAGGCACTGCTCTTGAATCTTCTCAAAAACCACATGAAGCAGGGATTATTATTACCGCCATTCTACAGATGAGAAAACCAAGACATAAGGAAATGAAGAAACTTGCCCAAGATCGGACAGCTAAGAACTGTTAGGACCAGGATTTAAACCCAGGCAGGCTCACTTCAGAGTCTGTATCTTAATCACTTTGTATTGAGCAAGGTTGAGAGTGAGGATGCTTAATTGTAGCACAAAGGAGTTAGCTCGTGTACTGAAAGTGTGGCTGTATGATTTTGAAACTCTAAACATAGAAAGTTGTATAGAATGCAATAGCTACATTCCTTCTTAGAAATCTAAAGATGTGAACTGGATTGGCTTTTTAGGAACTTTCAGTCTTCATTGAGATGTATTAAATAGAGCACTTGGATTCTGGTGTTTGTTCATAGCAGTGTTGACCCCTTATAATTAGTGAAAACTATTTCCGCAGAGCACTCAACTGGGAATTTTGCCTTCACAAAAGTTTATGTATATGATACTTGCTCAAGCATTCTGTAAGTCTATTTTGCTAAAACGACCAATGATATAGTCTTAACAAAGTGTTTTTGTCTTTGATAGTGTTAACCATTGAGCAGTCATTGATTAGAGACCAGTTTTAAGGGTTTTATATGATACTGTTTTTAGGACTGTATACAAAAGCCAGTGTCTTCCATGTGTATCATGAAGGTTGGATTAGCATTTTAATGGATAAGCAGTGCAGTTTGGGCATTCCCTAGTCTGAATGTCATTAAATTTATTTGGTTTTATTTATTTAACAAATACATAGCACTTCATGTATTAGGAACTGTTTGAAGTACTTTATAACTTAATTCATTTACTCTTCATACCTCTGTGAGGTAAATACTGTTATCTGCATTTGGCAGATAAAGAAACTGAAGCCTCCATGAGGACACTAAGATGTTAAATAGTTTGTGTATAAACAGTTGAGCTGGGGTTTTAACCCAGGCCGCTGGCCCCAGAGTCTGCTCCTGCCGCTGTGTCTCGCTTTTTCCAGTGATAGTGTAGTACTAGTTTTTGTTCATTGAACTTCCTGTCTCACGTTCAGGGTGTTAACAGCTGTAGAGGACTGCTGAGGCACTAGGGAATGAGATCAGAGTGGCAATGTGGCTTTATGCCATTCCAGGTGGCCTCATGATCAGGGTCCAGAGGCAGCCGTAGTGATCTAACCCTATAAAAATACAGGTAAATGGCTCCTGTTTGTTTTTGTTAGCATCAAAAGTACTTCAGGGCACAAATTACTTTTTCAATAAAGAATTCTGTCTTGAAAAGCAATGAGCTCCTATTGGATCCTTTAGGACTTCAGAAGCACCTTGAAGAAATTTTGGGAGCTTTAGTAGGAAGTTATGGCTTTAAATTAGCCCATATTTACTAGGAAGTTGATACCTCTTTTCTCCCTCTCCCATGTGGTTGAACTTGATTTGGTCTCTGTGAATTTCTTCTTTGTTATTACCTTTGTAGCTCCTCACTCTCAAATTGATCAAAGCAGTCCTCCAAAGTTAAACCATGTTGGAGTTCCCTTGTGGTGCAATGGATTAAGGATCTGGCCTTGTCCTGGCTGCAGCTTCAGTCGCTGGCTATGGTGAGGGCTGGGTCTCTGGCCTGGGAACGTTTGCATGCCACAGGCCACAGAAATTTCTTTCCTACCTGGCAGCATTTCTTTCTTTTTTTTTTTAATGGTCCCATGGTGTATATTTTTAATAGCTGATTTACTGTCAATAGGCATACTGCAGTGTGTTTCTAGTTTTTTTGTTAAAATGAACACGTTTGCGATATACATTCTTATACATGATCTCTTACGCACAGACAATTTTATTTCTAGGGGATAAGTTCTCCTAAGTAGGCTTACTGGGTAGAAGAATATGTTACTACTTTAAAAATGCTGTTAGTTTGCTTTCCGAAAGGCTGTGACTACTTCACATTTTAAAGAGCCATAGATGTAGGTTTTGCAGATTTTTGGCCAAAGCTTGGTGGTGTCTTATCTACAGTTTGAACGTGGATGTCTCAGATTCACTCATTCTCAGATTTTCTTTTTTTGAATGCCATGACTGTTTACCCTCCCCAAGGCACAAAAAATGAGTAAAAACAAAGTCATGATCTCTTTTCCCCAAACCCGATCCTCTCATAGTGTCCTTTTTGTTCACTTGTCCAAATCAGAAACCTAAGGCATCTCTCATCTCTAAACTTAAGGCATCTCTCATACTCTCACATACAAATCATCAAAGTCCTATCACATTTATTTTCAAAATGTTTCTTGGATGCATCGTCTCTTTCTTCTCTTTGATATTTCTTGAATGCTGTGAGAATATTTTTTTAATTGTTTCAAAATAAAAATGATTTTTGTGTTGTAGAATGAAATAATGAATTTGAAAACCAGATTTTTAAAATAGCATCTATATTGATGTGATGAATGGTTTATTTGAAATGTCTTACTTAATTTTTTAGAAATTATTAGGAGTTCCCGTCGAGGCTTAGTGGTTAAGAATGAGGTTGCGGGTTCAATCCCTGGCCTTCCTCAGTGGGTTAAGGATCCGGCATTGCCGTGAGCTGTGGTGTAGGTCGCAGACACGGCTTGGATCTGGCGTTGCTGTGGCTGTGGTGTAGGCTGGTGGCTACAGCTCTGATTAGACCCCTAGCCTGGGAACCTCCATATGCCTTGGGAGTGGCCTCAGAAAAAGGCAAAAAGACAAAATAAATAAATAGAAATTATTAGAACTTAAAAAGCATTTAGAAAATATTGAAGACATTTGCCACTTTGAAGATTATTTTGTTATAATTTAACTGCATATAAATCTACTCAGTGAATGGTTTATAAGAGAATTGTTTAAAATGAGTATTATAGAATTTCACATTTCAAATGTCAGGTTCATTTTCAATTCTAAGCATGACTTAGGTTTGGTCTCCAGTTTACATTCTAATTCTGTGTTTTCTCATTGTCAGACTGAAATAGAACTATTTGTGAACAGGCTTGACTCAGTGGAATCTGTTCTTCCCTATGAATATACAGCGTAAGTTTTTCATCTTGATTTTTATACACAACTTTCTGATTCACCAGAATTTTGTACATTTAGAACTTTATTTTCTCCACACTTACGGATAAATTCACATGCATTTTAAAAATGTGCAGAGCCTGTAAACATTTTTAAAGGGGTATTCTTTATTTCAAAGGTCGGGTTAAAATGTGAAATGTTGTTTTGCATCATAACAGAAACACCAGCTAAAACAGTGAATTTCCTTTTTTATCTGACTGGACAAGTAGCCATTTTGTTTTCTTTAATTTTTTTAATTATTGAAAAACCCACACAATTTGAAACAAAATCCTTAGGTCAGTTCCCAGAAATAACTGCCTTATTGTCTGCCTTCCCCGTTTTTTTTCTCGCCATATTCTAATGTACATAATCTCATTTATACATTTTCGTTTTAAATAAAAGTAGGTTTATGTATTTTATTTGCACCTTGTTTTTCTCACTATTTCTGTGTGGACATCTATCTGTGTTTTTTGTCTTTTTTTTTTTTTTTTTTTTCCTTTTCTAGGACCGCTTCCCGCAGCATATGGAGGTTCCCAGGCTAGGGGTCTAATCGGAGCTGTAGCCACCAGCCTACACCACAGCCACAGCAACACCAGATCTGAGCTGCATCTGTGATCTACACCACAGCTCATGGCAATGCCGGATCCTTAACCCACTGAGCAAGGCCAGGGATCGAACCCTAAACCTCACGGTTCCTAGTCAGGTTGTTTCCACTGTGTCACTATGGGAACGTCTCTAACTTACATCTTAATAAAAGTATTATTTAAAAATCAAGCTCTGATGGAACATGCTGAAAGATAATATAAGAGTGTTTATAGATCAGGAGCTTGGGCTTATCAGACACAACTTAGAATAGATTTACAAAGAGATCCTGCTGAATAGCATTGAGAACTATGTCTAGATACTCATGTTGCAACAGAAGAAAGGGTGGGGGAAAAACTGTAATTGTAATGTATACATGTAAGGATAACCTGACCCCCTTGCTGTACAGTGGGAAAATAAATTTAAAAAAAAAAAAAAAGAGTGTTTATAGATGTATGACTGGGTCACTTTGCTGTACAGTAGAAATTGGCAGAACAGTGTAAATCAACTTTAATAAAATTTTTTTAAAGAAAATAAATAAAAATCAAACTCATTCTAAGGCATAATTTTCAGATGTCTTTGTTTTTTATTTTTGGGAGATGCAGTACATGGAACTCAGGGTGCACATGTACTTATTCATCTACTAGAATGTCTGAAAAGATTAGTACGTAATTTGTTCTCTAGATTGGCTAGTGGTCTGATATTTCATTGTTTCCTTTTATGCTTAAAAACTTAAATATTTTCACCTGCAGGTTTGATTTTTGCCAAGCGTCAGAAGGAAAACGCCCATCTGAAAATCTTGGTCAGGTATTATTCGGGGAAAGAATTGAACCATCACCATATAAGGTTTGTATTCAGTGTTATATAAAAGTTATTTGGTTGCATCCTTCTTTTTCTACTCCCTTACAGAAAAGCCTAAGATAACTTAGCTCTTATGGCTAAGAAGGGATTACTATCTCTTTTGCATCCAGGAATAATTTCTTAAAGTCACAGTTTAAAAGGATCCCTCCCCTTCTCATGATATGTCATGGATAAGTTTAAGGAACGTTTGTGCAATCAGTATTGTAAATGGTAAGGTGGGGGCCTAAAAGATGGAGCTCAGACCCCCTGCCTCACCCTGTGAGGGACCTGGAACCCAGCCTTCAAGGATGAAGAGTTGCCCCAGCTGCTCACATCTCCTTCCCCCTCTTTGAAAACAGTATCCCTAGATCTTCTCTGTTAGCAAATAGAGCATTACCTCATGTTTCCCACTGGGTTTGGGGAGAGCTCACCTCTCTATTTTGACTAGTGAAAGTATATTTGGTTCATCTTTGGTACATTTTTAGAACATCAGTTAAACCAGGCTTAAGCACAATATAAGATATACTCTTCAGGATGTGAACTTCATCATTACACAGATTATTCTGACTTTTAAATGTTATCTTTTAAGCCTATTATCCTGAATTTCACAGTCCCCTGTTCATTTTATATCTGCTCTCCTGCTACACAAAGGATAATGGATCTCTCTTTTAGAAAAATTAAACCAGTTTATAATAACAACGAATCATCAAGAATATAAAATAAGGAGTTCCTGTCGTGGCTTAGTGGCTAACAAACCTGACTAGGATCCATGAAGACTTGGGTTCGATCCCTGGCCTCGCTCAGTGGGTTAAGGATCTGGTGTTGCCGTGAGCTGTGGTGTAGGTTGCAGACATGGCTCAGATCTGGCATTGCTGTGGCTGTGGTGTAGGCCTGCAGCTAGAGCTCTGATTTAACGCCTAGCCTGGGAACTTCCGTGTACTGCAGGTGCAGCCCTAAAAGGCAAAAAAAAAAAAAAAAAAAAAGAATATAAAGTGAAAAGTAAATTTCCCTTCCCCCCATTTCACATCACAGTTTCTTGTTAATCTTTCCTAAAATTTTCCATGTACTTACAAGCACGTGTAAATAGAATTAAATATGTGTGTTTATGTTTAAACATATTGTGCACTGTGCATTTTTCTTTAACTTTCTGCCTTGGGCATCTGTCCACGTGAGCACGTTCATTTTAATGGCTGTAACTTGACCCCAAGTTTTATTCTCCAGCCTAACAGCTCCCTCTCTTGTTGTGACTTCCTTCTCTTCTGTGACCCTGTGATTAGCCAGCTCCCTGGCTTTCTCCCTAAGCACCACCAGCTGTCTCCCCAGCACGTACTACATGGAGCATCTGTCAGCCAATCCCCAAGCCTAGATTAGTCCCACTAACCTTCTTACTCCAACACCGGAGCTGCACCAGGAAGCACTGGGGATAAGACATATAATTGTGCAGTTTAATCCACTACAGGTTTATAATTTTTAACCATAAGTATATCCTCTTAAAATATTTTAATTTGAGGTTTTATACCTTAAAAATGGCAGAAGTTTTTAGAAAATTTTCAAAGACAGTAGATTGAAGGCCTAATGAAATGAAGTCATGGAAAGAAGGAGCTCAGAATATATGGATATAGCGCAAGCATATTAATTATGTAACATTTCCCTGATGTGATACTTTGAAAGATTACTTTGGAAATTGTTGTATTCCTTTTATAGCAAAGGGTGGTTTTCAGGCATTTTATAAATTGTATATCTACCTTAAGATATTCCTGTGGTCTCTCAGTCCCATCTTTCTGTTTATTCATGCCCTGACCTTAAGAAATGATAGAATGTAGCACTGGGAACTCTGTCTAGTCACTTACGATGGAGCGTGATAATGTGAGAAAAAAGAATGTATACATGTATGTGTGATTGGGTCGCCATGCTGTACAGTAGAACATTGACAGAACACTAAACCAGCTGTAATGAAAAAAAAAAATCATTATATAAATTTTTAAAAAAGGAAAAAAATGATGCGGAAAGAGTAACACCTGCAGTGAAGTTGAGGAGCAGCAGGAGTCTCTAGCAGTAAACAGCAAAATATTCAGGTCCATGGAGAAGTTTTGTCCCTTTGGTACAGACTTGAAAGACACGTTATTTCTTTAGTAGGACTCCACTGCGGGACACTTACTTATATGTAAAGACCCTTCGTTTAGGTCTAGTGCTTTTCAGATTTAATTTCGTCCCAGGAGTTAAGGCAAAATAGAAGAACAGAAGGAGTGTTTTAAAATGGAGAGAGAATGTGCATGTAACATTTTCCATGAGTTGTTTAGAATTTTTTAGGATCAAGGTTAGTGCTGAAACAAATTTTTTAAGCCTCAAGCTTAAAGAGACAGCAAGCATTTCTTAAGACTAAGGCATGGGTTAACAGAAATGTAGAGCTAAGATTTAAATTTTTTTCCCCCAAGCCAGCTGTTAATATTACTGACATATTTTTCAGTATTGATTTCAGTATTGATTCTTTGTCCTTCATTTTCAAAGAATTTTGCCTGATTTTAGATCGCCTATAAAAACAATGGTAACAACTAGCAGCAACAACCAAAAAACCCCCAAATTTGCTTTGCTGTCTTTTATCTATGACTCGTTGAGGTCAGGAGAAAAACAAGGCAAGACATTGTGTGCATTATGTGAAGCTGGAGCTGTTTATCATAGGATCACGAAAATTTCAAGTCTAACTACCCGTATTCATTCATTCACTCATTCAGTTCACACAGCTGCTGAATGCCTTTCTCATGCCAGGCCCACTGTGGTAGGTGTGGGATACAGCTTGAACAAGACACAGATTTCTGTCCTTGTGGATATTGTATTCTGATGGAGGAAGAAAACAAAATGAGTTCCTGAAATGTACAGTGTGTCAGTTGTTGATGAAAGAACTGTTGAAGATAAATCAGGAAAGGTGGATGGAGAATTTGCCGTTTTAAATAGGCCAGAGAAAGTCTCACCTGAGAAGGTGACATCTGGGCAAAAGACCTGAAGCACGTAAGGGAGTGAGCTGTGTGAATATGTGGGCAGGCGGTGGGGCGATGTTCCAGGTGAAGAGAGCAGCAGAAGCCAGGGTCCTGGGGCAGCTTGTCTGATGTAGCCAGGTCCAGAGGAAACTGGTGTGACTCAAGCAGCTGAGCAAGATAGAGAACAGGAGGAAATGAGGGCAGAGACGTAAAGGGACCACATCAGGTCATGTCTCATCGGCTATTGGAAAGACCTTGACCTGTACATCAGACAAAGTGGTTAGCATTGAAGGTTAGGGTGGGCTTAGATTTTAACAGGGTCACCAGGGCTGCTGCTTGGAGAATGGACTGAGGGAGAATGAGAAGCCAGGAGACCCGTTAGGGGGCTCTCACAATCCGTCATGAAAATATGTGTGATCTGATAGTGACTCAGACCAGTGGAGGAAGGGAGGGGGTTGTGAAGTAGTCAGAATCTCAGAAACTGGACCAACAGAATTTGCTGAGGGCTAAGATGTGGGGTCTAGAGTTTCTGTTTTCTAAGACTTTGGGGAAAGCCAGTGGGAAGAGCATGTTTGGAGGGAATGGAGAGAGTTAGTTTGGACATGGTGTGAAGCAGGGATGTTGACTTAGCTGTTGAAGATGTGTCTGGAGTTTGAAGGAGAGGTATGTTGGAGAGTCAATAGTGTATAGGTGGTATTTAAAGCCAGGAATTGGTGGATTGAAGGAGAGGTTCCGCTTCAGTAGGTATATTTGAGAGTCATTAGTGTATAGATGGTATTAAAGCCAGGAATTGATGGAAGGAGTGGATATGCTTAGTGAAGAGAATTCCAAGGACTGGGCCTTGGGGTAATTGGTGTTACTTGACCAGGAAGATGGAGGAGGAGTCAGCAAAGGAGACTTCCTCATAGGCTGTTGGGAGGGTTGCATGAGATAATAAATATGTGTTTATTGTTATGATTAAGTGTCATCTTTAGGTTTCCTGTTTTCCTTCACAATTGAACACTAGTTGACTTGCCTGAACCCAGTGAGCTGGATTGAGGTGTAAGGTTTGCCGCTTTTGGTGTAACTAGTGATGTCTGTCTGCTTTGACACTTACTCCTCAGATTCCTTAGTAGGTATGCTTTTATTTTTTCATTTCCCATTCTTTAAATTGGAAGTCGTAAGGTTCATATAAGATTTCAAATACTAGGTATTTACATAAATATTGCGATATTTATGGAAGTAGCAGTGTAACCAGAATGAAACTATTGGCTGACAGGTGGCAGCAGTGGGCTACACTTGCAATGTTGGTTTGTCAGCTGATGTCCAGAAACTGGTTTAGGGAATTTTATTCAATAATGTATAAACGAATGGATTACTTTGAAGCGAAACATACACAAATTGGTTTAATTCCCTATAATAACATTTGAATTTATTACAAGGTATATTGGACTATACATATTTATGTTATAAATAAAACTCTGTATAGTTAGTGTAATAAATTACAGCCTTAAGAAAACTAGGAAATATATTTTTTAAATTAAGACATAAGTAGGCCTGGGTATGTTGTTACTGCTGCAGCTCAGGTCACTACTGTGGCACAGGTTTGATCCCTGGACTTATGCATGCTGTGGGTATGGCCTAAATAAATAAAGAGCCCCTAGTAAAGTAAACCTGTATATAATATGTTGTGAATAATATTAATATGTGCGTTTCCACGCTTATGAAATAAGTCTTGGACTCCAAAATGGGAGGAATCCTTAGATTTTAAACTTTCGTTTAAAAAAATTATCAAATTTTGTTTCAACTTTATCATTACGTAACCTCCTGAAAATTGACAGTCTTTTCAAAAGTGAGTAAAAATCACATTTATTCTGATTATAGAATCCAGATTTGAGTTTTTCTTGTGTCACCACATCTGTGTTTATTCACTGCTGAATCTCCATCACCCGGTACATAGGGGGCCCTTAACAAATATCCACTGAATGAATATAGAGACATAAAGACTATCTGTTCATTACTAGAAAGCCTTCAGATCCATAATTTCTGAAACATTTTCAGGGGCCATTACTATGGAGAGACTGATGTTTTGTTCTACCTGTGGGGTTTTTCCCCTCCTAGAGTTCATTTACATTTAAAAGATGGGTAGATTGAAGTTATCAAAATTAAGATAAAAACTATCACTTATCAAAAGAAAAATTGGTGACTTCGATTTTTAGAGAAACAGAATAAGATTGAAGTTTAAATCTGAGCTATGAGGATTTTTTTTTTTTTTTTTTTTGCTATTTCTTGGGCCACTCCCGCGGCATATGGGGGTTCCCAGGCTAGGGGTTGAATCGGAGCTGTAGCCACTGGCCTACGCCAGAGCCACAGCAACGCGGGATCCAAGCCGCATCTGCAACCTACACCACAGCTCACGGCAACGCCAGATCGTTAACCCACTGAGCAAGGGCAGGGACCGAACCCGCAACCTCCTGGTTCCTAGTCGGATTTGTTAACCACTGCGCCACGATGGGAACTCCAGGAATTTTTAAATGTTTTTTATCAATGTTAATGAACTTAAGTAATTTAATGAGGCTAGCGCTTTTACTCTATGTTATAGGTATGAAGGACTTGGATATTTTTTCTTAAATTTGCTTTCCACTTTATTTTCATGCAGTTCAAATTTAATAAGGAGGAGACCTGTACGCTTGTTTGTACAAAAACATACCACACAGAGAAAGCTGAAGACAAACAAAAATTAGAGTTCTTGAAAAAAAGCATGTTACTGAATTATCAACATCACTGGTAAGACATGGAGATTTGGGATTTGGGGCTTTTTCCTTTTTAAGATGAACCCTGTTTTATTGAATGTATGAATTACTTCATTGACTCTATAAAACATAGCAGATTAATTTATGCCCTGTTTTTGTTATTAGTAATAATATGAAGTAGTAACTTCTGCTTGCCAGAGGATTGATTACTAAGGTTGTTAGCTTAAAGTATCATTATTTAACTGTGCTTAGATTGCTGTAATATCTGTTACTTGTTTTGGTACATAGACCCAGGTATCTAGAGCACTTCTTTTGTTCATACACAGTTAAAAGGAGCATATTTACATTTTGGGGAATGGACCTGGATCAGTTTTCTGGCAAAACACCATGTTATACTTGCAGGCCATGAAAAAGACCATAGGAAAACAAAATTTAACTTTAGTTTGATGTTTGAGAAATAGCATCTACTTCAAATAAAAATACTTGTATTTTGTGTATTCTGTTTTTTATTTTATAAATGTAATACAACATTAACATGGTTTTTATCAGTTTGTAGCATAATCAAAAAGCATTTAAAACTTTTTTTTAGCTTCCCAAGTAGTATTTACTTATATACAATATTCAAACAAAATATTAAAAAAAAAAAAAGAGTCTCAAAAAACCAACTTGTTATTTTTCCAGTTAAATGCCTGAATTCTTTGGTGGTCATGATTTCCATATGTGTTGCCTCTTCCAAGAAGTATAAGTTGCAGGAGGTGGTGATCAGAAAACCCACCTTCATACACTTGCTCTGGAATGCTTGTCTGATCACTCTCCCAGATGGGCCCATTCGCTCTCACTCTGGGAGATCAGGAACCATGATCTCAGTTGTGGCTCAGCTGGAACAAACTCAGCTAGGATCTGTCAGGATGTGGGCTCCACCCCTGGCCTCGCTCAGTGGGTTAAGGATGCCGTGTTGCGGTGAGCTGTGGTGTAGGTCAGACACAGCTTGGATCCTGAGTTGTGGTGTAGGCTGGCAGCCGCAGCTCGCATTCAGCCCCAAGCCTTGGAACTTCCACACGTTGCAAGTGTGGCCCTAAAAAAGAAAAAAAAAGTTTACCAAGTTAGGAAGCATTTGATGGTAAATTTGTGGTAAGTGTATCAGTTGCAAACTTAAACTATTCTGCCTAAAAAAATCTAAGCCACATCACAAATATACAGGCAATGGGTTTCATCCTTAGATCAGTTCATTACACATTCGGAAGTTGTTGATTCGCAGTGATGAATTTATGTAAACCATTAGTTGAGTATATTTCTGTCCTTGAGAAATTTTCACTCTTTATGAGATTTTAAGCACGCACGGCGGAGTTGATTAGAGATAAAATAGCATGCCACTTTAGAAATCTGGGAGATCTTAAAAAAGTACAGTGTTCTGTGAGGGAATTTTATTGTGAATGTAGCACATCTAATTTAACCTTTGCACTAAGACATTTTGAAGAGAACATCGTTTTCTAAGTTACAAAGCAATACCTACATGACTGTGAAAAAAACCTAAGCCATGAAGGAAAATATTAAATAAATGAGAGTTTTCTGTTACCCTCGGCTTCTCTAATCCTACTCCCTAGGGGCAGGACTATTATTTCTCATAGGTATTTCCAGACTTGCTGTGCACAAGCAGGTGTGTAAAAGAGTGTGTAGGAGTTCCCGTCGTGGCGCAGTGGTTAACGAATCCGACTAGGAACCATGAGGTTGCGGGTTCAGTCCCTGCCCTTACTCAGTGGGTTAACGATCCGGCGTTGCCGTGAGCTGTGGTGTAGGCTGCAGACGCGGCTCGGATCCCGAGTTGCTGTGGCTCTGGCGTAGGCCGCCGGCTACAGCTCTGATTAAACCCCTAGCCTGGGAACCTCCGTATGCCCTGTGAGCGGCCCTAGAAATAGCAAAAAGACCAAAAAAAAAAAAAAAAAAAGTGTGTACCTTTTAAAATAACTGAAATATTGTATACACTATTCTGCAGATTGGTCATTTTGTTTAAGAAAATATGGGCACTTTTCTCATGTAAAGCACATTGTAGATCTATACCTACCTCATTCTTTTCGTAATTGTAGAGCATTCAATCCCTTGAATGAAGTGTAATTTTTTTCTCCATAGCATTTTAACCATTCTACCTTTCAAATGATTAAAATAACTGATTATTGGGGCACCTACTCATTTTCATTATAAAGAACAGTTAATTAACAGTAGTTAATTTTCATATCTAAATTGATGAATACTTCTAATTCATATTTGGGACTTTAGAACGTAACTGGAGGATCTTCTTGGCTTGTTCTGTCAATAACCTAGGCTATTTCTTGATTCTTGGTACTGTCTGTGATGTTTTGATATCAGCACCAGACACTTGAATAACTTGTTACTTTGCATGTTTGTGATTATACTTTTTGCCTGTTTCCAAGTCTGTGTCATTTTATTTATAAAAGTATAATTTGTTTAATTATCAAAGTGCTTTTTTTGTGTGTAATAGAACCATCAGACTCTGGCTTATTGGACAGAAATTGGGTCTTTGGAGATATTTTAGTCTAGTGAGTTCCAATCCTGGATCCCCTTAGGCTGGAAAGGGGAATGATGTGCAGTTTTCAGAAATTCACAATCCTAATGGATAGTTTAAATTAACTTATGTTAAAACTACATAGAATAACCTAAATGTCAAGTTTCTTTTTGAGTATATTGTGGCAGCATTGGCTATTCCGTTCTGATTAGAAACTCTAGAAAGTAATTTATTGGGAAAATGAGTTAGTAATAGATGAAGCTTGATTGATAGAAGTGTTTCAGTGGGGCTCATGTAGGGTAGAGGGAAATAATGGAAAGGAGTCCTTAATGGTAAAAATTAGGGCCAGTCATTTGACCTTTAACCTTTTGAGTCCTCTTACACTTTTTTCACTGTATCAGGTTGAAAATAGGATTCTTACTATTTCATGGTGTTACAAATTCCAATAACTACTAATTTTGAATTTAGCAAGACAGTAATTGAAAATTGTATTCTTAAAATTTTATTGCATTTATTTCCAAAGGTTTATTTTTGTTTGTTGTTTTCATGTTTCCAACCAGGAAAAGGTTATTATGTCAAGCCATTATATAAGTGATAAATTTAGGATGTTCTTTAAAAAACCTAAATTGATCCTTAATTTCTCATTTTGTAACTCGCAATATAATTTTCTATAGTACTTTTTCTGCTATGAAAGCATATAAATAGTCTAATTAATATAGTGCTAGTATATATTCATTGATTGAACTTCATTGTCTAAAAATATTGAAGCAATCAATGATTCTTGTGGATAAGCAAGTGGAGATCCTGCTGTATAGCACGGGGAACTATATTCAGTGACTTTTGATGGAACATGATGGAGGATAATGTGAGAAAAAGAATATATATATACACATATATACATACATATATATATATATACACACATATATATATGACTGGGTCACTGCTGTACAGTAGAAACTGACAGAACACCATAAATCAACTATAAGGGAAAAAATTAAAATCATAAAATAAAATGATTGTTGAGGCTTCCAGAAAATGTGTATTATTTATATTATATAGCATGTTTTTCATGCTTCTAATAGTTTATAGTCTTTTCATGGGAACTACTAACCTGGTTATAAGCAGCTTAATAGTATAGGTGATTCTAAAATTTAATACATTGGGTACTATTAAATAGCATTTTATGTGATGAGACGTATTTTATTAGGTCATTAATGTACACCTTGGGTGAATATAAAATCATTATTTTACTTCCTAAGGCATACATTAATTAACAAATAAAACATGCCCTGGAATGTTGTCTTATGACTATAATACAGCAAGTCTATTTTTAGTAAATTTTAAAATCTGTATCCCGTAGTGTGTTCTGGGCATAGGGACCCCATGCTTGGACTGTAATGTGGTTTACAGTATTACAGCACTTTGTTCCTCTCTTTTATCCTTTTTTTAAAATGTTTCTTTTCACTATGGAACTTGAAAGCTTTGTTTCTCTAGTTTTATAGCAGCATTTCTTTTAGACATAAGTTAGGTTTACACAGTTTTAGTACATGATACTATAATTTTCGCTTTTCCACCTGGCCCTCAAATTGAACATTTTCCCATGTCTTGTGGTTATATTATTCTCCTTTTTATTGAATTGCCTGAGTAATAAAAGACATTTGTTTCTGTACTTTTCCCAAGGAACTGAATGTATTGTTTTGTATCTATTTAGAGCTTTTGTGTGTTGTGCTGAAGATAAATTACACTCAGGTGTCTAGGTAATAATATTGTTAAATAAGTAATTGCAATAAATTAATTTGTAAAACTCTTTCAAAGAAGCTGTAATTTTTTCCCCACTACAGTGTGTCAGGTATTAGCATAATACTTTTACTTATGAAATACTGTATTTTATCAAAATTCTTTGATTATAGTTTTGACATCATAAGGCATTTGTAGACATTTAAATTTACAAAGTGATGACACACTTTTAGGGAGTAATTCTTGGTCATATTTGTTGATCTGTAACCTGAATTTCTTTGTTGCATAGGATTGTGGATAATATGCCTGTAACATGGTGTTACGATGTTGAAGATGGTCAGAGGTACTGTAATCCTGGATTTCCTATTGGCTGTTACATTACAGATAAAGGCCATGCAAAAGATGCCTGTGTTATTAATGTAAGTTGCTGATAAACTAACCCTGTACTACTTTTAAAAATACTTTTTGGTAGAAGGAGTCCGTCTTTTTTTTTTTTTTTTGGCTGCACCTGTGGTGTGTGGAAGTTCCTGGGCCACAGTAGCAACCCAAGCTATTACAGTAACATCACCAGACTGTTAACCCAAGAAGCCACCCTGAAACTCCAGAAAAAGTCAGTCTTTATCTGGACAAAAATTGTTATATCCACCAAGTAAGTACAGTTCAGATGTTCTGAAGGACAGCTGCTTAGATCTTTAAATTTAAACCAGATTAACAGTTTTTAACTCTAGGAGTTCCCTGGTGGCCTAGAAGTTAAGGATCCTGCATTGTGGTACAGGTTCGATCCCTGGCCCAGGAATGTCCACAGGCTGTAAGCTTGGCCAAAAAAAAAAGGTCAAATCTAGCAACCCTTTTAAACAAAAAGCTCTAGAACTAAAATAATTCAAGTGCAGTTCAGCATTTACTGGCATTGACTCTTATATACTAAACACTATGCTGAGGGCTAGGACTTTGTATGTTCTAACTGTATTAAAAGTTAGATTCAGGAATACCCGTCATGGCTCAGTGGTAACGAACCTGAGTAGTATCCATGAGGACACTGGTTTGATCCCTGGCCTCGCTCAGTGGGTTAAGGATATGGCATTGCCATAAGCTGTAGTGTAGGTTACAAACGTGGCTCGGATCCTGTGTTGCTGTGGCTGTGGTGTAGGCCAGCATCTACAGCTCCGATTCCACCCCTAGCCTGGGGACTTCCATATGCTGCAGGTGTGGCCCTAAAAAGACAAAAAAAAGTTAGATTCATAAATCTTACATATTAAAAAAATATATTCATAGAGGACTGCCCCAAAAAAACCTCATTATAAGTCCATGAAATTTGTATTACGAGTTTCAATCCATAAAATATTGTATTGCAAAAGTTTGGTATTATGCCTTTTTTGTCTTTTTAGGGCTACACCTGCAGCATATGGACGTTCCCAGGCTAGGGGTCAAATTGGAGCTGCAGCAGCCAGCCTACACCACAGCCACAGCAACACCAGATCCAAGCCACATTTGCAGCCTACACTGTAGCTTGTGGCAACGCCTGATCCTTAACCCTCTGAGCAAGGCCAGGGATCGAACCTGCGTCCTCCTGGATACTAGTTGAGTTCATTACCACTGAGCCACCCTGGGAACTCCTGTTATGCCTTTTTAAAAAGGTAACAATCTTAACATTATTTTAGAATTTAAAAAATCAAAATAACAAAGACATTAATTTAGAAAGTAATTAAAATTATTGGGTTATATATATCAAATGTTGTATTACCAGATCAACCTGATTTAATCTCGTAATGAATATGACCTGGTAGTAGAAGTTAGCTCAGTCATGAAACTGGTTGTTTTGATTAATGCTTCTGTGAGAGTTGACCAAGGACTCTTGAATAATTTAGTTTATTGGTTTGTTCTGAAGTTTTAGACTTCCATAGAGGAAAAGTGTTCACATACGTAACATTGAGCATGCTCTTAACATGTATTATTTAAATTTTTATTTTATTTGTTTTATCATAAGGGAAAAAGCTAAACAATATTAGATGTTTTCTCAAGTACTTTTAAAGATTTATGTAGGATGTAAAGCATTAAAGAAGTACAATTTGTGCCTCTGCCAGTTAGTTTTGGCTATATTTATAAAGAGTTTAATCTTATGGAGCCATAACCCTCCCAGACTTGATACCATGCTACAAAGCTATGGCAATCAAACACTGTGGTATTGGCTCAAAGACATACATACAAATCAGTGGAACAGAACAGAGAGTCCAGAAATAAACCCACACACCTACAGTCAATTAATCTTCAACAAAGGAAGCAAGAAGACAGTCTCTTCAGCAAGTGGTGTTGGGAAAGTTGGATGGCTGCATGTAAATCAATGAAATTAGAACACACCCTCACACCATTCACAAAAATAAACTCAAAATGGCTTAAAGACTGAATAAGTCATGACACCATAGAACTAGAAGAGAATGTAGGCAAAATATTCTCTGATGTAAATCACACAGTGTTTCTTTACATCAGTCTTGGGTCCCAATGCTGTAGAAATAAAAGCAAAAACAAACAAATGGGACCTAATCAAATGTATAAGCTTTTTCACAGAAAAGGAATCCCATAAACAAAGAGATAGCCTACAGACTGGAAGAAAATATTTGCGCATGATATGACTGACAAGGGCTTAATTTCCAAAGTATACAGACAGCTCATATAGCTCAATAACAAAACAAAAACACAAAAATAACACAAAAAACAGGCAGAATGGAATTCCCACTGTAGCACAGTGAGTTAAGAATCTGACTGCAGCTGCTCAGGTTGCTATAGGGGTGCAAGTTTGATCCCCAGACCAGCACAGTGGATTAAAGGATCTGGTCTTGCTGCAGCTGTGGTCTAGGTAGCACTGCAGCTCAGATTCAGTCTGTAGCCAGGGAACTTCTATATACTGCAAGTGTGGCCATAAAAATAAAAAATGAGCAGAAGACCTAATAGACATTTCTTCCAAAGAAGACATCTAGATGGCCAATAGTTACATGAAAAGATGCTCAGCATTGCTAATTATTAGAGAAATGCAAATCAAAACCACAATGACGTATCACCTCACACCAGTGAGAATGGCCATCATCGAAAAGTTTACAAATAATAGGAGTTCCCATCGTGGCACAGTGGAAACGAATCCAGCTAGGAACCATGAGGTTGCGGGTTTGATCCCTGGCCTTGCTCAGTGGGTTAAGGATCCGGCGTTGCCGTGAGCTGTGGTGTAGGTCACAGATACGGCTCGGATCTGGTGTTGCTGTGGCTCTGGCGTAGGCTGGCAGCAACAGCTCCGATTAGACCCCTAGCCTGGGAACCTCCATATGCCGCAGGTGTGGACCTAAAAAGACAAAAGACAAAAAAAAAACCTCTACAAATAATATATGCTGTTTGGTGGCCACAGATAGCAAATGCTGGAGAGGGTGTGGAAGGGAGAAAAGGGAACCCGCCTACACTGTTGATAGTAATGTAAATTGTACAGCCCCTGTGGAAAGTCGTGTGGAAATTCCTTAAGGTACTAAGGCTAGAGTTACCGTACGATCCCACAGCCCCACTCCTCGCATTTGGCCAGAAAAGACAGAAACTCTAAATAGAAAAGATATGTGCACTCCAGTGTCACAGGAGCACTATTGACAGTAGCCAAGACATGGAAGCAGCCTAAATGTCCATGAACAGATGAATGGTTAAGGAAGATGTGGCACATGCACACAATGGCATATTACTCCACCATAAAAAGGAATGAAATAATGCCATTTGCAGCGACATGGATGGACCTAGAGATTGTAAGTCAGAGAAACACAAATATCATATGTCACTTATATGTGGAATCTGAAAAATGATAAAATGAGCTTATTTACAAAACAGAAACAGGCTCACAGACATAGAAAACAAACTTATGGCTACCAAAGGGAAAGGGGGGGCGGGGAGGAAGGGGCATAAATTAGGAGTTTGGGGTTGATAGATACAAACTACTGAATATAAAATAGGTAAACAACAAGGGAACTATAGTCAATTCTTGTGATAAATTATAATGGAAAAGAATCTGAAAAAGTATAACAGTTTTTATTGTATGCTGTACAACAAACTAACAGCATTGTAAATCAGCTATACCTCAGTTTTTTAAAAAAGGAGCTTTAAGCTTAAGACTTACATTTTTATGCAGAAGGATTAAAATTGTGTCCTTGTTCAAATGTTCTGACTTCTTGTGGCTCATTTTAAAGTTCTTTGGTTTGGAGTTACTGTTGTGGCTTAGCAGTGACGAATGTGACAGGAATCCATGAGGGCTCGGGTTCGATCACTGGTCCCCCTCTCTGGGCTGGGGCTCTGGTGTTGCTGTGAGCTGCAGTGTGGGTACAAACACGGCTCAGGTTCCACGTTGCTCTGGCTGTGGCATAGGCCGGCAACTACAGCTCCAGTGCAACCCCTAGCCTGGGAACTTCCATATGCTGCTGGTGCAGCCTAAAAAGACCAAAAAAAAAAAAAAAAAAGTTTTGGAGTTCCCATCATGGCGCAGTGGTTAACGAATCCAACTAGGAACCATGAGGTTGTGGGTTCGGTCCCTGCCCTTACTCAGTGGGTTAACAATCCAGCGTTGCCGTGAGCTGTGGTGTAGGTTGCAGACACGGCTCGGATCCCACGTTGCTGTGGCTCTGGCGTAGGCCGGCGGCTACAGCTCCGATTAGACCCCTAGCCTGGGAACCTCCATATGCCTCGGAAGTGGCCCAAGAAATGGCAAAAAAAAAAAGTTTTATGTTTTGACTCTTGCAGTCCATTTCTACCATTAACTTTAAGTTCTGTTCCACAGTCAGAATTCCACGAAAGAGATACATTTTACATCTTCAACCATGTTGACATCAAGATACACTATCATGTTGTTGAAACTGGATCCATGGGAGCAAGATTAGTGGCTGCTAAACTTGAACCAAAAAGGTAACTTAGACAATAGAAAAAAGTAAATAACTGTAAGTAAAATTTGGACCCAAAGAATAAATATTTGGGGCTAAATTAACTTTTTCCTTAATCAGTATTCTGACGTGTGCTCTGGTCTTTTGGATTTTGGTGATTTGTTATTGAGTTGTGGATTTCCCAGAGAAACCATTCAGGTATCTTCCTGTTGTAGTAAGTAGGCAAACCCAAGATGCCTTTCTGTTTGGTTTCTCGAACAGTTTTTGACAGCCTTTCCGTGTCAGCCTAGGTTGGAGGCCGTAAGTGGTTAGGACAGTGTGTTCCCTTTCACAGCAAAAGCACTGCCCCGGATATTTGCAACCTGACCTCTCATCAGAGGCCCAGATGAGCTAATTAGTGTGTCATTTCCAAAGTCTCCATGCGGTTAGATGCCAGTATGTGACAAGTCATTGAAAGGGCATCTCTTCAGATTGTCAGCTTTTTTTAGTCTGAAAATACCTACGTTGTTTGTGAGACCCTTTTCCGATTGCGTATTCTTTTTTTGTTGTTTTTCATTATACACGCCTCCCCCCCCCCCGCCCCTGGCCAATTGATGTAGCCATTTTCTCATGTGGTGGAGAAACACATGCAACACATGCCATAATATGATAGCAGTTGAACTCGCTCAGTGTTTGGTTTTTTTTTTTTAAAGATTAGTTAATGCTCTTCAAGTAATGTTTTCAAAAGTTTGTTTCCAATTTTGAGTGACAATTTTGTACACATAACTAAGCCTTTTATTTATATGAAGTAAATATTTGTACTGTTCATTGTAACATGAATGACTTTCGACTGTCAGCAGCATTGTGAAATATGTACAAAATCTCTAACCTTCACTTTACCCCATTTTTAAAAAACTGCTTTATCAGCATCTTGCCAAAATGTTTCTTCCCACAGCTTCAAACACACCCATATAGATAAACCAGACTGCTCCGGGCCCCCCATGGATATAAGTAACAAGGCTTCTGGGGAGATCAAAATTGCCTATACGTACTCTGTTAGCTTTGAGGTGAGTGTGATTTTATGTTTAGTATAACACAGAAAGTGATCTTAAATTCATATTACTTTAATTAAAAATATAAATGATTCAGTTTTACAAATAGATAAGCTTTTAATGAGCTGATTTTTGACATAGTTTGTCAGTGCATAATCACGCTCAAGACTAAGTCTTCATTTAAATCAGAAGTATAGCAAGTTGGAGAGCTGAGCCTGATTGTGCTTAGGCCCTAAGAGCTACAAACAAGACAAAAACGTCAGAAATAGACGTAGAGGGCGGTATGAAAATGTCAACGTTGCAACAAGCATTTGGGGGAAACACCATTTTAAAAGTCAGGATTTGAGGATAAACTTAAATGGAGAGTTTCCTGGTGTGGATGATCTATACTGGCTCCTAGGGAATTCAGGGAAGGTTTTCTTAGGAGGAAAGTGAATGTTGATTTTATGAGCATCTTGGGCAATATTCCATCTCTGTTTTAATAAACTATCTTGGCAATCCAGTGTAGTTATGATCCTTACTTTCCCCATATAGTGTGTGATTTTTCAAGCCTAGTGCAGTAAGTAGTACATATTTCTCGCTAGGTATTAAGAGCTCAATGTGGGTGACACCTGCCAGATGCTCAGGGTACCTAGGTTATGATGCTGGTCTGGTTAGGTGTCTCATAGAAATAAATAGTAGCATCAAAGAGAAGAAAGGATAAGCCACTCCATTCAGTTTTCTGAAAGACATTAAATACAACTCGAAGTCTTGAGCTTTAAAATGAGCCTTTCCTAATTAAAATTTAAAATAAGACCTTAAAAATAATACAAGGAGCCAGGTACTTTTAGGAACTCTTATTATTTTTTATTTACTGCTTAATCTCATCCCAATTTTCCTGATACTTGAGTAATTCTTGCTCCATGAGTCTCATGACTAACCCAGGTTATGATAATGTGAAATTGTATTTAGGGTTAAGCTGTGAATGGAAATTTTTGGATTCCTAATACACTTTGTTGACAAATTCTTATTTAAAGAGTTTTTTGGGGTTTGGGTTTTTTTTTTTTTTTAATCCCTCTAGGAAGATAAGAAGATCAGATGGGCATCTAGATGGGACTACATTTTGGAATCTATGCCTCATACCCACATTCAATGGTTTAGGTAAGAGGATAGAGTTTTTCCTTTATGCTTTGTCCTTCCTTATTCTGTTCTTTGTCCCTTTGAATATCTCCTTCACCCTCTGATTCTCTCCAGTTCTTCAAAAGGCTGGGCTTTTGAATTGGATGGATGTGGGTTCAGTCCCTGGCTTTCAGTCACTGGTTGTGAGGCAGGCTAAATCACCCAGTTCCTCAGAGTCTGTTTCTTTATCTAGAAATAACCTGTTTCATGGGACTGTCTGAAAACTTAGGGAAGTAATGAAACAGAATTTGAGCACCTTACCTGATATGGAAGAGAGCTCGATAGACAAGCTGCTGTGGCTATTATCACTGTTTATTATTGTTTTTATTATTACTGCTCTCTCTTCAAAGCATGACCTAAAACCTTTATCTAGAAAGCCGTTCATGGTACCATCATGCTCCTTTTCCTCCTTTGCTGACTAATCTTTTTGATACTCATTAATTTATTAAATAAATTTTTTTGTTGTTCTTCAGTAGATTTCTTGAGGGTGCAGACTAGTCCATTGTTGATCGTTGCAGCTTATGTGGCCCTGATTCGGGTACAATAGTTATTTAATAATATTGACCATGGACCCAAAAAAAAATTTCTAGATTTTAACAGACCACAAAATTATATTATGATAAGTATATAAAGCTATGTATCCACTACAAGGCCACATAGCAGAACACAGCTCATTGAATTTGTTTGACTTTAGGTTAAGTTTTTAATTTGATTAATGCTGTTTTAATGTTATTCAATAAGTAGTTTTTAAAAAGAGTTTTGCTGTTCCGAAGATTAAGCTGACATGCTTATTTTTACAGCATCATGAATTCCCTGGTCATTGTCCTCTTCTTGTCTGGAATGGTGGCTATGATTATGCTACGGACACTGCATAAAGATATTGCCAGATATAATCAGATGGATTCTACAGTGAGTGAAACATCTGAGCCATGCTTTGGTCTGCCAAGGATAGTCTTTATTTTTCCTTTGGAAAAAATTCTTTAGAATCTGCCTTTAAAACATTCTTCTCAGGAGTTCCGGTTGTGGCGCAGCCAAAATGAATCTATTATCCTTGAGGACACAGATTCAATCCCAGGCCTCGCTCGGTGTGTCAGGGATCTTATGTTGCCGTGAGCTGTGGTGTAGGTCGCAGACGCAGCTTGGATCTGGCGTTGCTATGGTGTGGGCCAGCAGCTGCAGCTCTGATTCAGCCCCCAGCCTGGGAATTTACCATATGCTGTGGTATGGCCCTAAAAGGCAAAAAAACATTTCTTCTCAAAATTTATCCTGAATTTACATTTTCAAATAAGAAAATGATTTTTAAGTATTGGTATTCTGTAGACATTTAATGACCACAGCTTTCAGAGCTGATGGTTCACAGGCTCATCTGCCTCAGTAGAGGATGCAGAGTAGGTGCAGGTGCACAGCTCTTTGTGTGGATGTTTAATTTTAAAATAATTTTAACTGAATCTTTATCATTTCAGCCTTTTGGTGTATAAAGTAGTTTAATATGTCAGGTTCACTTATTTTCATTTTAAGTGCATGATGTTACATATTTTACACTTTTTCATTTTATAGCAGCCCTTTAACAAAATTTCCACAACAATCACAGTGACTTGTAATGAATCCATAAAACTCAGATTTTTTTCTTCCTCAGCTTCTTAGCCTCCCCCCCAGTCTTTCTTTCCTGTTCTAATTAGAAAAAGGAACATATAAATATTTAGAAGCTTTTTAGCACTTATATGCTATAGTTTCTTTTACGTGATTTTTATGGATTGTATGTCTTTTTTTTTTTTTTTTTTTCCCACTGTACAGCAAGGGGGTCAGGTTATCCCTACATGTGTACATTACAATTACATTTTTTCCCCCATGTATGTCTTATTAAATACCTGATTAAGAGTTTCCACTATGGCGCATCAGGTTAAGGTTCCAATGTTGTCTCTCTAGGACTCAAGGCACTGCTGAGGCACAGGTTCAGTCCCTGACCTGGCGAAGGGGGTTATGCTGCAGCTGCGGCTCAGCTTCGCTCCTTGCCCAGGAACTTAAATACACTGCAGGGGCAGCGCCGATAAAGGAAAAAGTTTTATTAAAATAATTCAGGAGTTCCTGTTGTGGCTCAGCAGAAACGAATCTGACTAGCATCCATGAGGATGCAGGTTTGATCCCTGTCCTCAGTGGGTTATGGATCAGGCGTTGCGGGGAGCTGTGGTGTAGGTCACAGAAGCAGCTTGGAGCCCCCGTTGCTGTGGCTGTGGTGTAGGCTGATTTGACCCCTAGCCTGGGAATCTCCATATGCCAAGGGTGCAGCCCTAGAAAGACCAAAAAAAGTGAAAATAAGAATAATAATTTCACAATACTCTGTGCATAACTGGTGATTCCAGATAATTACTGAGTTAGTGGAATGTTCTTCTTAACTTGAGCAGAAGTGCCTTGGGATACAGGCCAGGGCAACCCTATGTCCAGTCTTGCTCCCATTCTTTTCCTCTACTGGTCTCTTAGTGTAGCAGTCATAGCAGACCTGTTCGCATGTATCAGATCACTTCATCCCCGTCACCGCCTGCCAGTGACTTCTGTTAGGTTCAGTGTCTTTACAGTGGCCCTAGGGCTCTTGGAGCTTGCTCCCAGCTGTGCTGGTCACCCTGCTGTTCCTCAGACACGTTGGGCATGTTCCTACCTCCAGGCCTTTACAGTTGTTTGTCTTTCTTTTCTTTTCTCTTTCTTTCTTTCTTTTTTTTTTTTTTTTTTTTTTGTCTTTTTAGGGCCGCACCCACAGCATTTGGAGGTTCCCAGGCTAGAGGTCTAATTAAAGATGTAGCCTCTGGCCTGTGCCACAGCCACACTGGATCCAAGCCACATCTTCGACCTACACCACACCTCCCGGTAACGCCGGATCCTTAACCCACTGAGCGAGGCCATGGATCGAACCTGCGTCCCCATGGATGCTGGTCAGATTCGTTCCCATTGAGCCACACCAGGAACTCCAACAGTTGCTTTTCTCTCTTCCTCAAGTGTCTGTTCCTCACATCCTTCTGGTCTTTCCTGGGACACGATCTTCCCTTCTCACCATCCTGTTAAAATTACAGCCTCCCCAGAGTTCCCATGTGGCTCAGCAGTAAGGAACCCAACTAGTATCCATGAGGATTCGGGTTTGATCCTTGGCCTCATTCAGTGGGTTAAGGATCTGGCATTGCTCTGGCTGTGGTGTAGACTGGCAACTGCAGCTCAGATTCCATCCCTAGCCTGGAAATTTCCATATGCTGTGGGTGAGGCCCTAAAAAAAAAAAAGACATCCTCTTCCTGCCCACACCCCTCATCCACACTTCCTAATTTTTCTCTTTAGCATTTATCACCATCTAATGTACTATATACATGTTTATAGTCTTTCCAATGAGAACTTATGCTCATGAGAAGAGGAATTTTTCTGTTCTCCTCACTAGAGTATCTCTGGTGTTTAAACAGTCCCAAGCATAGAGTTGGTGCTCAACAAATAACTTTGCTAAATGAATGAATAATTAGTCTTTGATGTTCCAGAATGATGCATCAGTGGGCTTATGATAGGTAGAAAAAGGTATCTCGGGACTCCTCCAACTCCACCCCCTCCCTCCAAAAGTGGGTTGGGGCCAGAGCGGAAGCCGGGCAAGCACGGGAGGCTGAAGTTGTTCTCCTTTGGGTCAACACTTAGATCAAGTCCTTAGCCAGTTGGAAGACTGGGCCAGCGGTGAAGCTTGGTCTCTGCCTATATTAAGCCTGGATTCTTGAAGAGGGGCCAGAACAGTTCTAGGTTAAAAAATGCCTTCTGACTCTTGGCAGAATCAAGTAGAAATCCTCTGAAGGCAAGTCTCCCAAATTCAGGTTTGCAGAATAACCCCCCCCCCCCCCGACTTAAGGTCAATTAATATGATCTGTTAATCAGAAATTCACAAAGAATTATCATAGGCCACAAATTTAGACCAAGTCCCAAGGATTTCACATATTAGTACTATTACAGAGTTACAGAGTATAAGATATATGAAAAATAACAGCTAGGATTTTCCAGCACAGATGAAAGATAAGAATCCATAGATAAAGGATACTCAGTGAATCCCAAGTGGAATAAATAAAATGAAACCCATACATAGATCAACTGGGCAGAACCAGAGAACACCAGAGAAAAGAGAAACTCTTAAAATCAGCAAGAGGGAAAAAAGACTGAGCATCTGCAAAGGAAAAGCAAAGTGGCAGTGGAAGTGCAAAAAGATAATATCTTTAAATTGGCGGTGAGAGAAATGAACTTTTTTTCTTCTTAAAAAAGGGCTGCTCCTGCTGCACATGGAGGTTCTCAGGCTAGGAGTTGAATTGGAGCTGCAGCTGCTGGCCTATGCCACAGCAACGGGGCTCCAAGCTGCTTCTGTGACCTACACCGCGGCTCATGGCAACGCCGGATCTTAACCCACTGAGCAAGGCCAGGGATTGAACCTTTGTGCTCATGGATACTAGTTGGGTTCATTATCACTGAGCCACGAACAGGAACTCCAGAAGTAAGCTATTTACATAGAATCATGTACTCAGCAATGCTGTTTTTCAAGAATGAAAGTGAACTACCTTTTTCAGGTTACCAAAAACAATTGACTGCAAACAGGCCTCACTGAAGAAATTTTTATAGAAATACTTTAGTAGAAAATAAATGAGTGGGAGTTCCTTTCGTGCCCCAGCAGTAACAAACCCAACTAGGATCCATGAAGTTGTGGCTTTGATCCCTTGCCTTGCCCAGTGGATTAAGGACCCAGCATTGCAAAGAGCTGTGCTCTAGGTTGCAGACATAGCTCAGATCCTGAGTCGCTGCAGCTGTGGCGTGGGCCGGTAGCTGTAGTCCAGTTCGACCCCTAGCCTGGGAGCTTCCATATGCTGCATGTGTGGCCCTTAAAAAAAGGCAATAAAATAAAATAAATTAGTAAATAAATAAATAACAATCCTGAAGAAAGATTTAGAAGGACTGGTGAACAAAGAAATTCCAAGTAAACATTTTCTGTGTATAATAAAAATGAGTCTAAATTTGGTGGGTAACAAAAAGTGTACTAAAGAAAAAACGGAAAAAACAGATTTGATGAATAGTAGTGGATAAAGTGGGACTGGCTATCTGGGAAAAAATAGGTAGATTCCAACTTTATTCCTTATATTGAAGTGATTAAATGATTTAAATGAAAATGTGAAACTATAAAATACTAGAATACATAGGAAATTATTTTTCTATTTTTTTGCTTTTTAGGGCTCTACCGGCAGCATATGGAATTTCCCAGGCCAGGGGTCAAATTGGAGCTGCAGCCACTGGCCTACACCACATCACAGCAAGGAGAGATCTGAGCTACCTCTGCGACCTATACCACAGCTCGTCACAACTCCAGATCCTTAACCCGCTGAGCAAAGCCAGGGATTGAACCTGCATCCTCATGGTTCCTAGTTGGATTCGTGGTTGCTGTGCCATGATGGAAACTCCATGGGGAGTTATTTTTAAATCTTGTCTGCTATTTGCTAAGAAAGAAACTTAAGTGGCAATGTGAGGGAGGAATGCAGATGTACCGGAAGGAGACGTTAGGAGAAGAGGCCATACCTGTTGGCTTATGGAGGTTCCTAGGCTGGGGTCAGATTGGAATTGTAGCTGCCAGCCTGCACCACAGCCACACCAGATCCAAGAAACATCTGTGACTTACACCCCAGCTCACAGCAACACTGGATCCTTAACCCACTGAGCGAGGTCGGGGATCCAGCTGGCATCCTCTTGGATATTAGTTGGGCTTGCTGTCGCTGAGCCACAACAGGAACTTCCCAGGGGGCAGATTTTGAAGGACTTACAAGCCATGCAGTCTGAAGGGCATCGAGAACTGTCGAAGCATATTGAGCAGTGACATGGCCACATTCGTGTTTTAGGAAAATCACTCTAATATTACGTGGAGAAAGCTTCAGGGCCAGGCAAGAGGGAAGGCAGAGGTGGGTGGTGGCAGGGAAGAAGTGGGGAGCAGGCACAGAGATAGAGAGGGGTTCAGGAGGCGGGGTGGGATACTGCTGGAGAGGTTGACTGGAGAAGGCGGAAGAGGGAGAGAAGTCAGTGAATGACCCCACGTTTCTGGTCTGAACCATGCCGTTAGTCAAAAGGATCTTTCCTGTTCTGTATTGAGGATCAACTCAATGGAGACAAGGGCAGAAGCAGACCAGTTTAGTGGACGCCGTGATACCCAGGCGGGAGGTAATGGCTTAAACCAGGGGCTGGTGGTAGATCCTGTGGATGTATGTTGGAGCCAGAGCTGTAGGGAGATTGTATGTAAAGTACAGGGAGAAAAGACACCAGGGATGAGCCCAAGGGTTGGGAACTGAGTGACTGGAAGGATAGCGTTTATCTGCTAGGAGGACTTCAGGCAGAGCAAGTGGAGGCGGGGAGAGCATCAGTTCCAGTGTGGGTGATTCTGCTCCGGGTGTCCATTAAACAGCCAGGTGGCGAAGCAGGTGTACATATGTGTCTGAGATCAGGGGAGCAGTCTCGGCTGCTGACACAAGCTTGTAGTATTTTCAGAGCCAAGCCCACAAGCAAAGGAGCTTTGAGACCTAACACCAACTGCTTATTTTGGGGATTAGTAAGTGTAGGTTAAAAAGAATATAGTATGATTAAAAATTGTCATTAAGTTGGACATAAAGCTTGACTTCAGCTAGAACCAGCTATCACATTATCTTTAAAGTTTCTTGGACTTCCTGTGGTTAACGAATCTGACTAGGAACTCTGAGGTTGCGGGTTCAGTCCCTGGCCTCGCTCAGTGGGTTAAGGATCCAGTGTTGCTGTGAGCTGTGGTGTAGGTCACAGATGTGTCTTGGATATGGCGTTGCTATGGCTCTGGTGTAGGCTGGCGGCTACAGCTCCCATTTGACCCCTAGCCTGGGAACCTCCATGTGCCACAGGAGCGGCCCTAGAAAAGGCAAAAAGACAAAAAAATTAAAAAGTAAGGGTTCTCAGTAACTATATTTTTGGACCTTAACACACAACATTCTTTTAAAATCAATTCAAGAAAGCCATATAAAACTCCATGAATCAAGCTCTGTACTTCAGAACTGAAATAAACATTAATATTTATAAGTTTTTAAAGATTTTTTTCTGTATCCGCATGTTCAACAGTGAAGAAACTGTCAGTGTTTTTGGTGATACAACAGACGATTAAACAATGTCATTCCTTTTCAGGAGGATGCCCAGGAAGAATTTGGCTGGAAACTAGTTCATGGTGATATATTCCGTCCTCCAAGAAAAGGGATGCTGCTCTCAGTCTTTCTGGGATCAGGGACGCAGATTTTAATCATGACTTTTGTGACTCTGTGTAAGTGTGAAGTGAAAATTAAAGTGTAGGAAATATGTCTTCTAAATAATGATCGGAAGGCAGTTTTCCTAAGTTGTAGTGAGGCTAGATTGTTTCTGAGAGTCCTTTTGGTTTTCAGGGTCTGTGCGCTGTGGCTCTCAGGGACCTGGGGCAGGGTTAGCTGTGCCAGAAGCTGACTCGGGACCTCTCACAGCTCTGTAGAGACCAGGTCTTGTCGTGGGAACGCTGGAGCTGCGGACGACCAGATCCTCACAGGCCACCTGGGTCTGAGGTCTGGGCAGCCGGGAAGCAGGGCCAGGCAGGCTGACTGTCCTGCCCCGCCCGAGCATGCGATCAGCTTCCATTGAGAGGGACAGAAGGGAGAAAGGAATGGGGCAGGAAGCGTTTGTGGGCTTTTCCATTTTGGCCAGATTTCTTTCTCTGAGAGTGCTCAGGAAAGATCTTCCTACCAAAAAAAAAAAAAAAAAAAAAAACCCCAAAACTCTTCCTCATGCCACCTTCAGAGACTTCATCACTTAAGTTTTTGTCAGTGAAAACACTTGACTCTCTTTTTCTTTTCTTTTTGAAATAGAACTCTCTTAGAGGTAACAGGAGTGAATCTGAGACTACCCTCTAGAGATACGCTAATTCCGTGGTCTTCCAGTTTTCCTATTTATAAGAGAAAAAATGTTTATGAAAGGAATTTTCTAAATTTTGCGTTTATCCCCCCATGTTTCCTTTATTGTTGCCTGCTACTGATGAATAGTCACACGTGAAATGTTACTAGAATTCAGAAACCACTGAGCTTTCGATAATTTTTGTTGGCCAACATTTGTTCTTATGTTTGATCACATATTAAATACATACTGGAATAATAATTTTCTGTTAGTAAAATTGTTCCAAGTTTTTATGATGCAATTAACCACATACATGTTTGGAAAGAGAATGATCAATTCCAGGTGTCTGGCACCTCAGTAAGTTTGGGGATTACTGATGTACCCTTTTAGGCTCAGTTTGAAGACTGACTAGAACGTATTTATGTACTCACAGCCTAGGTAAGGAGCTGCTGCTGTGAAGAGTGAGGCTAGCATACGTAAGCGTGTTAATCCTCAAGAGGGCAGGTCGGGAGAACGTGTCGTGGCAGAGGTTTAGACACAGCCAGATCCGTGGTTGCACAGAATCCCGGGAGAGCCAGGGTGGAGTTAGAGCAGAGTGGATGCTGGAGGGTGAAATTCTGCTTTAAAATTTTATTAAGAGCTGCCTTCTGCTCTTCTCTGATTTTTGTTGGGGTCAGCTAGAAAGTGAACTTATAAGGAAGGAAATTGCAGAGTCTAGGTTAGAAAATGATAGGGGCTGTTTTCCTTTAGTTCTCCAGTAGAGGTTTTTTTTTGGTTTGTTTTTTGGGTTTTTTGGTTTTTGCCTCAGGGCAGTCCATTTCTCAGGCCTGGGAGGAATTGGGGAGGGTGGTGCACTTTAACTGAAATTCTAGTTGTCTAAAGTTACCCTGATCCTGTGGTCTTGAGTCTTTGCTCTTTCAGCTCTTCATTCAGTGCTGATCAGCGGTGTATGCTTGGTTATGTGCACCCCGGGAGTGGGTGAGGGGACACTGGGATTTGGTGCTCCTGGAATTAGAAAGCCACCTGCATCTGCTTTTGGATTTCTTTCTGAAAAAAATCGTAACTTCAGACTTCCAGTTTAAGCTAGGAATTACTATAAATATAAGATAGCATTGTGTTTTCTTATTAGTCGGGAGGATTATATAGGAAGGAACAAATAAAACTAACCAACTGAATAAGGGTAGGAGCCAGAATTTTCCCAAGCTGTTGACCAAGTCCTTCAGTAACTTGTGTTCAAAAAGCTAATGGTACTACAAAATCTTTTTTCCCCTATTTTGTTCCTGGATTAGATTCTGTCTTGTCTCTTGTGTTTGAATATAATAAGGATCTTTTCACCCCAAAGGACTCAGTATTGTTTTTAAAAGGAACAAAATGTGAGAAGGTTTTACAGTGGGAATATTTTCGTTGATGTTAATTTTAAAAGCTGTGCTTGAATCTCACAAGAGCCGAAAGCACTCATGAGCATCTGGGTTAACCTCCCTGATAGCAGGCAAGGCGGGCCGTACGGATACTCTGACAGGAAACTTCCAGATGGAGGTGTGTGATCCTGATGATGCAGTGTCTGAAACACACTAACATTCAGCTGGCTCTGTGGTCAGATCACGTATTTTCATGAAGTTGTGTTTACTTTATTAAGAAATGAGAGGGGCCTTGTGTCACTTCACATCAAAGGAAATAGTAATAGAATTTTTCTAACTTTACATTACTTATTTTTTTTAGTCTTTGCTTGCCTGGGATTTTTGTCACCTGCCAACAGAGGAGCACTGATGACTTGTGCTGTGGTCTTGTGGGTGTTGCTGGGCACTCCTGCGGGCTATGTCGCTGCCAGATTCTATAAGTGTAAGTAAAGCCACCCTGCTGAGCGTCAGCTCCGGATTCTAGAATGCTCCATCAGGGGTCTGAGCCTTTGAGTCTGGTAGTTGATGCCCTTTAAATAATAAGTATTGTAGGTTTGCTTCTTTATTTAAAAAAGCTTGTGAAGTGGATGAATGTCCCTAGATTCACTTGTTCAGATATGCCCAAACATTTGAATATGGGATAAGCAAATTCAGGTGCTGTTTCTCCGTCAGCCCCTCTGGCCTTCACTTTTGACTTAACAGGTTTGGCTGAACAACTTAGATTTGCTCCATCCAAAGAAACATCTTTAGACTAATAAAGGAGGAAGGTATATAAGTGAGTGTCACTGATTTATTCCCTAAAACAAAGAATAGATGCAGGAGTATCTTATGTAAGGGGACGTACTTATGTTATGATTTAACATTTATAAAAGTAAACCATGCTTGGAGTACCTGTTGTCTCAGCGGTAACGAACCCGACTAGTATCCAGGAAGATGTGGATTTGATCCCTGGCCCCGCTCAGTGGGTTAAGGATCCGGCGTTGCCATGCGCTGTGGTCACAGACACAGCTCGAATCCCAGGTTGCTGCAGTTCTGGCATAGGCTGGCAGCTACAGCTCTGATTCGACCCCTAGCCTGGGGACTTCCATACGCTACAGATGTGGCCCTAAAAAGACCAAAAAAAAAAAAAAAGTAAACTGTGCTTACATTGAGAAGTTCCCACTGTGGAGCAGTGGGTTAGTGATCCAGCTTGTCTCTGTGGAGACGCTGGTTTGATCCCCTTCCGGGCGCAGTGAGTTAAGGATTTGGTGTTGCTGCAGCTGTGGTTTGGGTCGCAGTTCTGGCTCAGATTTGATCCCTGGCCCAGGGAACTACCATATGCTGCAGGTGCAGCCAAAAAATACAAATAAAATAAAGTGAATTTAGATCTCACTATAAAAAGCCCTGAAGTTAGTGACTTTCGTAGCAGTCTTTTGTATTCTTGCTTTTCTAGAAGTGAAATAAAGTTTAGTGAACAAAAGGCTCAGGACCTCGGAGTAAGGATGGGGTATGACTAGGTGGCCTAGAAAGCAGCTTTGCAGGAGTAGTAAATGCCAGAGTGTGCCCAGCTTAGGAGTCCTGTAGTCTAGCTGATGTGGTCCCGCAGGTACTCTGGGTATGAAATGCCAGGTTGGTGAGGACCTGGGGCCAAGGTTCCCCAGGGCCTTCTCGTAGAAATGAGGTTTGAGCTAAAACACACAGAGTAGGGCTACATGGGTGGCCTTAAGGTGTGGTTGGCTAGAATCAACCCCAAGGAGAAATATTAGTTAGACTTTGCCAGATATGTAGCGAATGTGAAGTTTTTTATGCGTCTGTGTGTGTGTGTGTGAGAGAGAGAGTGTGTGTGTGTGTGTTTCTGTGAATTTTGTTCTTTCTTTATTAGGGCGGTCATGCGGGTTTGAACACACTTGCAAAACAGCAGGTCTCTGCTGCACGGCACTGTCCCCCTTCTCACTGGCTCTGTGTACTGGCTTCTCTCAGCTCCTCAGTCAGGCTGTGCACCCTCACTCCTGCCTAAGGGCCTTCCCACATGCTG
The DNA here is from genome assembly GCF_054392235.1 of Sus scrofa. Classification (NCBI taxonomy): domain Eukaryota; kingdom Metazoa; phylum Chordata; class Mammalia; order Artiodactyla; family Suidae; genus Sus; species Sus scrofa. The sequence continues at coordinate 75,674,780 of NC_139393.1, forward strand.
TTCGCTCTGCCTGAGTTCGGACCCGTGCTCCTGCCTGCCAGACACACTTCCCCTTCTTTCTTCCCCATCCTTCTGGTCTCTAGCCGCCCATCAAGTAGCATATTAATCAGGCAGAGCATTCCGAGAGGTATTGTCACGTGGCCCTAGTCACAAAATCCTTCATTTTATAGAATCATTGAAACTGGGTTAGAATTTAAGAATTTGTTTTATTTGTTTTGAAGTTAAAAAGAAGGTTAGAAAAGAAAGACTCATCTGGATAACTTTCCTTTGATAACTAGATTTATTTTATGTTTCGAGCAGGACTCGTCCAGGGCAGGTCTGCGATGAGCATCTCTGATTTGGATTCTTTGATTAGGGAATATTAGGATATTTGTGAGTGTCGTTTTCTAGGAATTGGTTCCCATTGCCATCTGTTAATTTGCCCCATACCAGGCTTGCAGTATGGATATTTGGTTTGCTTTGAAGGAAAGTTTTTATCTTATGCCACTTTTATTTTCTTCTACAGCCTTTGGAGGTGAGAAGTGGAAAACAAACGTTTTATTGACATCATTTCTTTGTCCTGGGTAAGTGAACTTTTTCAGTAATAACTTTAGCATAATCATATTTTAGTTCCCAAATTTCCTATCCTGTAAGTCTAATCTTTTCTATCTTTAAGCCATGTGCCCAAGAAAATTTAATTTTTAAAAAGTGAATATGGGAGTTCCTGAAGTCGCACAGTGGGTTAAGGATCCGGCGTTGTCACTGTGGCAGTGCAAGTTTCATCCCTGATCTGGCATAGTGGGTTAAGGATCTGGCATTGCCGCTGTGGCATAGGTCACAGCTTTGGCTCAGAGTTGATCCCTAGCCTGGGAACGTCTGAATGCTGTGGGTGTGGCCAACGGAAGAAGCCAATATGTATTAAACATTTGCAAAATGACTACTGCATCCCTTACCTGGAAAAAGTATCTTTAGACATGAGGAAATTTTTTTTTTTTTCTTAAAAGTCTATTTCTTAATCTGGCATGTTGTCATATTACGCTGTGTGTATAAAAATAAAGCTTTTGACCTAATCACAGAAAAGAATTCTCACCTGAAGGTCGTTCAGGCACTATACAGTTTCAGATTTTTATCGGAATTATAGCTACTTTTGGAGTTCCCATCGTGGCGCAGTGGTTAATGAATCCAACTAGGAACCATGAGGTTGCGGGTTCGGTCCCTACCCTTGCTCAGTGGGTTAACGATCCGGCGTTGCCGTGAGCTGTGGTGTAGGTTGCAGACGTGGCTCAGATCCCGTGTTGCTGTGGCTCTGGTGTAGGCCAGTGGCTACAGCTCCCGATTCGACCCCTAGCCTGGGAACCTCCATATGCCGCAGGAGTGGCCCAAAGAAATAGCAAAAAGACAAAAAAAAAAAAAAAAAAGAGAGAGAGAATTATAGCTACTTTTTAGAATAATCCATTAAGTAGAGCGGCATATGCCAAAAATGAAAAAAGCAACCACCGCATAAAACAACAACCATGATGCTTTGGAAGATAGCTTCTGATAGCAAGTATCTGAAGTGCATCTAGTCCTACAAGTAGAACCCAGTTTATCCCCAGCTCCCCAGCTCACGGTCCTGGCAGGCAAGCACTGGCCTCTGAATAGTCAGCGACAATAAAGTAAGCCAAGTGTTGAATCTAGAAGCCAGGACTGTTCCGTCTGCAGGCCAGAAATGAAAGAACAACAGTAGCTGGAATTTTTATATGTGATTGGAATAAATATTCTCAGATTTTCCATTGAAGACTCATTTGTGTTTCATCTCTTATTCCTACAGATATGCTTAGGTTTCCCAAGTCTAAAAAGAACTTCCCAGAGGCATCTTCTAGTCTACTCTCTTTCTCTTCCATTCCCAACCAAATGCCTTGAAAAAATGGACTGCACTCCTTATTTCTGTAGCCCCCAGTTACATTTAAAATCCACGTAATCTCTCTCCGCCCCCATCTTTTAGTGAACTTGTCTCTAAGATGACCAACGACATTCCCATTTTCTGATCTAGAAACCATTTTCCCAGTCGTTGCCACTTTACACTGTCTAACATTGGGATCCCTTCTCTTTGAAACTCCTTCCTTTTTTGTCTTCATAGAAATTATGCTGTGTTCTTTTACATCTCTGATCAGACCTTCTCTGATTTATTGTCTTCATCCCATCCTTAAGAACAGGTATTCACAGGAGTTCCCGTGGTGGCTCATCGAATACCAACCTGACTAGCGTCCCTGAGGACGCAGGTTCAGTGGGTTAAGGATCTGGTGTTGCCATGAGCTGTGGTGTAGGTCGCAGACACGGCTGAGTTCTTGAGTTGCTGTGGTGTAGGCTGTTGGCTACAGCTCCGATTTGACCCCTAGCCTGGAAACATCCATATGCTAAGGGTGTGGCCCTAAAAAAAACAAACAACAACAAAAAACAAACGAGAATAGGTGTTCACTAGTGGGATTATGGGGTAAGTAGAGAGAGAAAAGAGCAGGAACCCAAGTTGCCCAGGGCACAGGGAATTGCCACTCACCTAGGAAAGGAAGGACCATTTGAAATTGACTCATGCTGATTTTGGTTTTTGTTTTTTTAGGTCCACACCCATGGTACACAGAAGTTCCCAGGCTAGGGGTCAAATTGGAGCTATGGCTGCCAGCCACAGCCACAGCAACTCCAGATCCGAGCCACATCTGAGACCTACATCACAGCTCATGGCAATGCCAGATTCTTAACCCACTGACAGAGGCCAGGGGCCGAACCTGTGTCCTCATGGATACTAGTCAGATTCATTTCCACTGAGCCATGATGGGAACTCCTCATGTAATTTTTTATAAATAAGCACTTTATATAATTATTGCAGTAGACACAAATGGCATTTGATAATACTAAAGATTTCATTAAATCACTTTTATGGCTTACTGTAAATTCTAGTTACAGTAAGTCATGAAACAAGGAATACATTTCACAAAGGTGGAGATTGTATTATTCTTTATTGGTGTATAGTTTGTATATAGAGAACGTAAATTTCAGCTATAAAACTTGTAGAATTACTAAAATTTGGGCAAAATGGCTAAATATCAGCTAATATTTCAAGATTATGAATTCCACCAATAACAAATGAACTGTTTCATTGGTAGTGGTAGTTGCATGGGAAGAAGTCTCAGGAGTATTAGCAACAGAAAATCTTGGCAGCACCTGAAATAACATCTCAAAACAAGCATGGGCCATATGCCAAGTCTACAAAGCTTGTAAGAGCTGCAAGTTCACCATGTTGCTTGATGAGAAGACCAAGTATTGCACAGGTATTTTGAGAGGTCCGGTGGCTGATGGAAGATGCTAGATGTGGCATCACAAGCCAGAGGATCTGTTCAGTGATGCTAGGACAGTTGATCGTCCGAATGATGGGAGAACAGTTCTGTTCCTACCTCACACACATGAAATCAGTTCAGGTGGATTAAAACCTAAATGTAACAGGCGTAAGATTTAGACAGCAAATGGAAGAGTATTTTTATGAGCCCAGATTAGGAAAGGCTTTGTTTTCTCAAGTTACGTAAAAGATAAAAGAAAATTTTGATGCCTTTGATCATGTAAAAAACCTGCAGGGTATATAGACATGATTACAATATTATTATAGCTATGTTTTTTAAAATGCACTCATGTGAATGAACTCATGTACGTACACTTGGTTCATGTAAAGAATTAAGTACACACATTTGGATGTTTGGGTTCTTAAAAAAGCATAAGCCAGCAAAAAGATATTTAACAAGGAGTTAGTTGCTGGAGTGTATAAATAACTTACGTATGTGACTTTACAAAAGCCCTGTGACTCACATGAAAAATGAGCAGTGAATGTAACCAGCACGTCGTGAAGGTAAAACCTCCAAAGCCAATAAATGCAGGATGCTCAGCTGCAGTTGTCAATAGGAAATGCAAATTAAAACAGCAAAATCGACAGTCCCAAGCATGGTGAAAATGTGTAAAGAGGTGATTTCATGAATTACCGCTAGGAGGTTAAGTTAGGCAAAACCAGTCCACAGAGTGATTTGGCAGTTTCTACTAAAGTTTAATTTATTTGTTTGTTTGTTTTTTAGGGCCATACCCGTGGCATATGGAAGTTCCCAGGCTGAATCGGAGCTGCAGCTGCCGGCCTACACCACGCCACAGCCATGAAGGATCCGAGCTGCATCTGCAAGCTGCTGGCCTACACCAGGCCACAGCCATGAAGGATCCTAGCTCATGGCAACACTGGGATCCTTAACCCACTAAGCAAGGCCAGGGATCAAAACTGTGTCCTCATGGATACTAGTCTCTAGCAGGGTCCATTTCTGGGAGCCACAGTGGGAACTCATCTACTGAAGTTTTAAATTCACACACCCTGTGACTCGTATAACACAGAAATTGTGACGTTAACTACATATGATTGCTACTGTACCATTTTGCTTCTACTTCATGTTTTACCCAAACGCCTGTCGTGTCTTTCAGGATTGTATTTGCTGACTTCTTTATAATGAATCTGATTCTGTGGGGAGAAGGATCTTCAGCGGCTATTCCCTTTGGGACGTTGGTTGCCATATTGGCTCTTTGGTTCTGCATATCTGTGCCTCTGACGTTTATTGGTGCATACTTTGGTTTTAAGAAGAATGTAAGTTTATAGGTATTGATTTCTTCAAATGACTTTCAACTGTGGAAATTAGCTTATGCCACCTTAAAAGATATAAGTGTTTAAAAGAGGCTACTCTTTGGAGATCTCCGTTTCATAGAAAACTGATGACTCCTTTTTTTGTCTTTTTTTTTAGGACCACACCCATGGCACATGGAGTTTCCCAGACTAGGGGTCGAATCAGAGCTGTTGCCACCAGCCTACGCCACAGCCACAGCAATGCCAAATCCAAGCCACTTTGTGGCCTACACCACAGCTCATGACAATGCTGGATACTTAACCCACTGAGCAAGGACAGGGATCGAACCCACATCCTCATGGATACCAGTCGGGTTTGTTAACTGCTGAGCCACGACGGGAACTCCGAAGATTGATAACTTCTTAGTTCGATTGCAGTCATTCTTAAAATATACTCAGAAGAGTGTGGTAGAGAGAGATTATGGATGTAAACTGAAATTGTGAAGTTTTATAAGTAAATGGAAACTAAAATAGACTAACAGGAAATGAAATGCTAATTTAAACTGATGAAAACTTTGAATTTATTGCATTAAAAATAAACTATTACTTTTTTTTTCTTTGACTGTGACATGCAGCTTGATGTGGGATCTCAGTTCCCAGTCCAGGAATCAAACCTGGGCTGCAGCAGTGAAAGCACTGAGTCCTAACCACTAGACCACCAGGGAACTGAAAAATTATTAACTTTTTTTTAACCTAAAAGTACATGCAATTTTTTTTTTCTTAGCAGTAAGTGTTTCTGGTCTATTTTACTTAACTAAAACTGGGTAGGAGTTCCCGTCGTGGCTCAGTGGTTAACAAATCCGACTAGGAACCATGAGGTTGTGAGTTTGATCCCTGCCCTTGTTCAGTGGGTTAACGATCCGGCGTTGCTGTGAGCTGTGGTGTAGGTGGCAGATGTGGCTCGGATCCCACGTTGCTGTGGCTCTGGCGTAGGCCGACAGCTACAGCTCCGATTCGACCCCTAGCCTGGGAAACTCCATATGCCGCAGGAGCGGCCCAAGAAATAGCAAAAAAAAAAAAAAAAGTAAAAAGGCCAAAAAAAGAAATAATAAATAAATAGATAAATAATAAAACTGGGTAAAACTACATATGGGTTAGGAAATAAAGCTGTCAGAAAAGTGACTATATAGTAAGAGTAGCAATTTTTTTAATGTGTTGTTTTGGAGTAAACCTTTTATGCTTACCTGCTAATATTTGACTTTAAGAAAGATTGTAATCAAGGCTTAGTCCCTCCCTCCAGTCTGTCTGTCTCCACTTCTGCTGCCCCCTTTCCACCCTCAGGCCCAAGAGGAAAATGAGAATTTATTGTTCAGTATCCTTTCCTAACTTCACTGTCTTGGCTCTTCTCTGAAAATACCCACCCAGTCCACAAGATTAAAAGAAAGATTTATAGTACATTTTGTGACAGGACCTGTCCTGCCCTGGAAAAAATTATCTGCTTCGACTTTTTAGAGACCTCAGAGTCTCCACTGCACCTACCATGCTAGGCTACTAAAGGATTTTTCAGTTCTTTGTCGTTTGTTGAATTTATGATTTAAAATCTGTGTAGCATAGGAGTTCCTGCTGTGGCACAGTGGGTTAAGACTCCGACTGCAGCAGCTTGGGTTGCTGTGGCGATGTGGGTTCCTTCCCTGGCCTTGGGCAGTGGCTTAAAGGATCCAGCGTAGCTGCAGCTGCAGTGTGGGTCACACTATGGCTTGGATTTAGTCCCTGGCCCAGGAACTTCTATATGCTGTGGTGCAGCCACTAAAAAAATAATAAAATAGTGCTCGCTTCGGCAGCACATATACTAAAATTGGAACGATACAGAGAAGATTAGCATGGCCCCTGCGCAAGGATGACACGCAAATTCGTGAAGCGTTCCATATTTTTAAAAAAATAATAATAATAATAATAATAAAATAAAATCTGTATAGCATAAATAGTAAACTGACATAGTTTGAAATTGTTTAATTACATAGATTAAATAAGGACGTTATAAAAATTGAAGAACAGTATAGTGATGTTCTGCCTTATGCATATAAATCTTCATGTAAAATAATCTAGTCCATAGAAGTAGAATATCAATGCGAATATCAAGTTTAAGTTTTGATATATCTTCATAAAAACTGTAGAAGTATGTTTTTGAACTTTTTTCCAAGGAAATGAATTTCTGCTATATACTCTTTTCTTTCCCCCTCATGGAAGTATGTTTAGGCACGTTAGGTTCCAGTTATTCTTGTACTACCACACATATTATAAAATTATATTACGAAAGGGAGAATAATTGAAAACATCACCAACAACTTGTGATCGTAAAGCTTCTTATAGCTATTCATTATCTTCTTTGTGTTCTTAAGTCTTAGTAAAATTGAGAAATTTTAATAAAGGTGATATTGTCCATCTCCAAAAAAAATTACACTGACAGCAGTTTCAGAACCAGCCAATTTCTTACAGTAAGTATATAATTAAAGGAAAAATCTAATTCTTACCTTTTTATTAACTACTGTTTTCTGAGTACTGTGTTATATCCCCTCCTGTGTGTTTCCTACTTTGTCTAAAGCCATTAGTCATTGGATCACTGCTGGCGACAGTGGTGGCTTGTTCATTAGACAGACTGAATATTGTACCTGATGTGTCTGGTTTGTTGCTCTAAATACAAATTTCACTTTGATGACTTAAGTAGATTTGCCATTAGTGCCAGTGTGAAAGATGACAAAAAGCAGGCAAATCTAGTACAGAGAAGAATTTTTAAAAATAAATATGTAATTATGAATCCTTTCCTTTTTTTTATTTTTTTATTTTTTTTACCGAAGGCTATTGAACACCCAGTTCGAACCAATCAGATTCCACGTCAGATTCCTGAACAGTCCTTCTACACAAAGCCGCTGCCTGGTATTGTCATGGGAGGGATTTTGCCCTTTGGCTGCATCTTTATACAGCTTTTCTTCATTCTGAATAGCATTTGGTAAGCTAAGGACTACGTCCTCTTATCTCCATTATCATGATGTGCAGGGCTAGCTTTCTCTTTTTGGTTCTATGGCTTACTCTTTAGACCTTGTAAATTAAGCCATTTTCAAATAATCAGAAATCCTAAGACACCAAGGGTTAGTTTATCTTTTCCATGTGGGAAAGAACTATTGTGATAGCAGCTATTACTAATCAAGGGCTTATTATTTCTTACTCTTACTTAATTCTCACTTAATTCTGACTTCTGTGAGGTATATATTATCCCATTTTATGGAGATGAAAATGAGGCTTTGGAGGTTAAGTAATTTCCCAGTGTCACACAGCTCCCACGTGACAGAAAATTAACCTCAGTCTCTCCAGACCTGTGCTCTCTAGTAAGTGATCCGTGCTGCTTCGGAGACGCTCTGAGCTCTTGATGGAGGGGATTCAAGAATGCAAGCCCTGCAGGAAGGATGGAGCTAGACAGCCTTCAACATCGTTTCTCACCCAAGAGCTCTGATTTCTGTTCACATGGAAAATCTCATAGTGGTCATTTTGAGCCACTGAGCTCGGGTGTATATGTTGCAGTATATTCAGATCCTTATTAGATCACACTGACATATGTCACAGAAAGTACCAGGCTTCCAGGTAGCAGTAACCAGAACTAAATTTGAGCTTTTTAGTGATTAGAACCTTATCTTCCCTTCCTGATTATTACCGTGTTTTTCAAATTCAGCCGATTTTATCATGTATGATAAAATGTTTGGCTCTGCCTTTCCATTAATTTTTTATCAAATGTGTCTGACTCACCAGTAGACAGACGAAGCATGTTTGGATGTAAATGAACGTTTCAGATCCTACCTGAACAGGAGGACGGAGTCCAGTAACATTGCTGTGTTCCTGTCCCCCTTTCCCCAGCCCCACCCTATCGCCTTCTAAACCGAGGAGAACTGTTCTTTGATTTGTTGGGAGAAAAAGCAGATATTTTCTGTTTAAGAAAATGAAAAGATTGTATCACTTACTGTGTCAAAGAGGAAGTACTTATCTTAACATGTTTGATTATAGGTCACACCAGATGTATTACATGTTTGGCTTCCTGTTCCTGGTGTTTATCATTTTGGTTATTACTTGTTCTGAAGCAACTATACTTCTTTGCTATTTCCACCTGTGTGCAGAGGTATGCATTAGCAATTTTCACTTATGTTAATTTGTGGGCAGTGTTTATAATTTTGGCATAAGGCAGCTTTGAATGCTATTAATTGAAGTAATTTCTGTAAATATGTGTTATTAAGGTAGAAATTGACTGTGTTCTTAAATATAGATATAGCCTTTTGTTGTTGTTGTTGTTAACGACTGCACATGTGGCATATGGAAGTTCCTGGGCTGGGGGTTGAATTGGAGCTGCAGCTACAGGCCTGCGCCACAGCCACGGCAACACTGGATCCGAGTCACATCTGCAGCCTACACCACCTCTTACATCAACACCGGATCCTGTACCTCCTGTGTGAGGCCAGGAATTGAAACCACATCCTCACAGAGACCACACTGAGTCCCTAACCTACTGAACCGCAAGCCACAACAGGAACTCATAGCCTTCCTCTTTTTCTTCTTTTTCTTGGCTGCAGACATGCAGCAGGATGTGGGTTCTCAGTTCGCAGACAGGGATTGAACCTGGGCTGCAGTGGGGAAACCAAGTCCTAACCACTAGATGACCAGGAAACTCCCATATGTAACCTTTATGATTGAACTAAGATGGTATCCCAGTTCAGTATATTTATTTAGAGCTTAACTTTCAAACGTTAATTTTCTGTGAAGGTGCTGAATTTCTATTTTTTAACTAACTTTAGAATGAGTATTCTTTTTGTATCACAGATATTTATAAATGAAAGCAAACTTTTTTTTTCCCCAGGGCCGTACCTGCAGCACATGGAGATTCCCAGCCTAGGGGTCAAATTGGAGCTGCAGCTGCTGGCCTACACCACAGCCACGGCAACACTGGATCCTTAACACACCAAGCAAGGCCAGGGACCACACCTGCGTCCTCATAGATTCTGGTTGGGTTCTTTATCGCTGAGCCACAACAGGGACTCCTGAAAATAAACATTTCATGTGGAAAAGTTTATTAAACTATTTCAGAGATTACATTGTAATGAGTTATGTTCATGGCAGCATGACAAAATCATGATGTCCTTAGGTGATGGTAGAATTAACTTTTAAAGGCTTAGATTGTAGTAAATCTTTTTTTATAGTTATTTTCTATAAGGAGATAAAATCTACTGTTAAACTTGAGATGCCTTTTTTAAAAAAATTGAAGTTAAATTCTGTAACGTTGAATCCACCATTTTAAAGTAAACAATTCAGTGACGCTTATGACATAGACAATGTTCTCCAACCACTGTTTCCGTCTCAAAATATTTTCGTCACCCCTGAATAAAGTCCCACGTCCATTAAGCTGTTCCTTCCTCGTCGTCTCTCTCCTTTAGACCCTGGCAACTACCAGTCTTCTTTTGTTCGTACATTTAGTGCAGATGCTTTGCTGGATTGTTCATTGTATGAAAACACTGATTTTCACGTTGATCTTGAACCCTGCAGCTTTGCTGAACTCATTTATTACTACACTAGTTTCTGTGTGTAGGCTTTTCAGGATTTTCTTTTTTTTTGTCTTTTTGCTATATCTTTGGGCCGCTCCTGCGGCATATGGAGGTTCCCAGGCTAGGGGTTGAATCGGAGCTGTAGCCACCGGCCTATGCCAGAGCCACAGCAACGTGGGATCCGAGCCACGTCTGCCACCTACACCACAGCTCACAGCAATGCCGGATCGTTAACCCACTGAGCAAGGGCAGGGACCGAACCCGCAACCTCATGGTTCCTAGTCGGATTCGTTAACCACTGCGCCACAACGGGAACTCCAGGATTTTCTAATCGTGGTATGCTTTTTTGAAATGTGTTTATTTTTCGCACATTCCGAAGGGTAGAAGAGATGGTGAAGTATTTTCTTTTATGAGATTTCCTGCTGAGCTATAAGCCACTCTATGTAAAAATTTTTTTAAAAAAGCTGTTTTTAAAACCTATCTTATTTAAATTATGTTAGTAATAACTGAAAAAGGGTTTCCGCTAGGTCTTCATAGATGATCTTTTTCCTAACATAGAGCTAGACTGTGATATCCATTTGGAATTATGTATTTATATAATTTATATTTTCTTTTCTTTTGGGGAAACATGCATTTTAACATACAGCCAAATGCTTCATTATTCATTAACTGTTTAAGATTTTTGCACACGCTTTTAGCCAGTCTTTAGCTCCATCAGAGGTAGGGGTGCTTCTCAGCACCTTTAATGAGGAGAAAAATTGGCGAAGTTCAGCATGAACGAGGGACTGGAACCAACAGCAAAAATTAGGTTTAGGGAGCGGTTTCCCTTCGCCGTGTTTGCTTTATAACTTGATTCTGCCACATGTTGTCTGTTAACTGGAAAGTAATTCTTGATCTTTAATTTTTTCTTTTCTACCCAGGATTATCATTGGCAATGGCGTTCATTCCTTACCAGTGGCTTTACTGCAGTTTATTTCTTAATATATGCAATACACTACTTCTTTTCAAAACTGCAAATCACAGGAACAGCAAGTACAATTCTGTACTTTGGTTATACCATGATAATGGTTCTGATCTTCTTTCTTTTTACAGGTAAGAATTAGAATGATTTATTTTTAGTTAAGTTTTAAAGCAAATCATTTACAATTATTATGCTTTTATAAAACTCATGAAGGTTTCTGCTATTCAGTACTCCTATATTTAGTTCTCAGTGCCACCAAGTGGTTTGGTCTGGCCCTGAGGTGAATATCAGTAAGCCAAAGATGAGAAAACAGAACCTGAAGAAAGAGGACTAAACGGGGCCCATTGTTGTGCTGAAAGTACAGGCGCACCTCCACCAGTACCTCTCAGGGTTTCCTCCTGTTGCTCTCTTAATGGAACAGACTTTGTTCTGCTCATTTCAGAAAAAGGGTGAAAAGCTCTGGCTACCTATGTTTAGGAGTAAGTAGAGATTGGGAAGGTGGAGTCAAGAGATTGAGATTAAATGATAGTAAGAAAAGGTAGTCAGGAGTTCCCTGGCGGCCTAGTGGGTTATGGATCCCTCGTCACTGCTGTGGCTCAGCATGTGGCCTGGGAACTTCCGCATGCCACGGGTATAGCCAAAAAAAGAGAGTAATCAATAGTACATCCCTTATTCTAGGAGTTTTAAACTACAGGTTCATGTCTCCACTTTAAAATCCAAGTACCTGGAGTTCCCGTGGTGGCTCAACAGTAACAAACACAGCTAGCTAGCATCCATGAGGACAGGGGTTCGATCCCTGGCCTCGCTCAGTGGGATAAGGATCTGGTGTTGCCATGAGCTGTGGTGTAGGTCACAGATGTGGCTCGGATCCTGCATTGCTATGGCTGTGGTGTAGGCCAGCTACTACAGCTCCGATTCAACCCCTAGCCTGGGAACCTCTGTGGTCCATGAGCGTGGCCCTAAAAAAACACACACACACACACACACAAATCCAGGCACCTAATGGGATACAGGGTGACTAATATTGGTATTTATATTCACATATCTTCTCTGTCCACCTAGGTAAGTTTTCTGTATCTCAGAGCCCTGTGGGTACTTGGTCAGCATTTGTGGAATGACTAAACTAAAAAAAGAAATCAGATGACCTTTCTTTGTCACAAAAAATGCACATCTAAAATTTTATCGAAGTTGTGTTGCATGTTATGTGAGGAAGTACAAGGGTCAGAAAGAAAGTTCTAATTATAACTTTTCTACTTTTTATTCATCTACGAATATTTAAGAGAATTAGGTGAGGTTTTAAAGTGCCCCTGTTGCTCTATCACTGTGCATAACAAGCTTTGGGCATTTCTGTTGGTTCCCACCTGGGCTGTGGGAGGGGGGGGCTGTGCCTCTCTTGGGGCTGTGTGAGAGATTTTGGTCCATAGCATAAGTCTTAATAAATCGTCTGTGAAACTGTCAAAGCCTTTGAAACCAGGAGTCCTGGCTTTGTGCATCTGTATTCGTAACATGAATGAATATATAGAACAGTTTATTCCTTGCTACACACAAAAAATAATGATCTTGGTGAATATCTTACTGTTTTTCTAGGCATATGATATAATGATAATTAAACCATCACCTCAACCTTATTGTTCTTGATTTTTAAAGTGTCGCGTTTTTACCTAGAGTAAAATGAATTTTGTAATCTAAATTATGGAGCTATATCAAATTGAATCAACCAGTGAAGTCAGTAACTTTTAGTTATTTCTCTTTTTGGAAAAGGTTTCTACATAGGATGCTGAGCCCTTTCAGTGTCTTGCATTTTTCTAAAGTGGGGGACATCCATATTTATTTCAGAACTCTGACCTGACACCGTTAAATTTAATAAGTCAGTCTATTTTATAGAGCAAAATAATAATTCCGTCACATAAGGAAGGATGTCACTTTTAGTGTGTACACTATATCCAACATTAAGAACAAAATAAAATACTGCAAGTATTTTGTTAAGAATAAAATAAACTTCCTTAGGGCTGCTAGTATGATGATAAAATGTTCTTTCTGATCTCAGAGTACCTTTCTCTGTTATCTGTAAGTTCTTGCTAATGCACATACAGTATAAATACACAGACATAAATATATATGTTCCATTTTCTGAAATTAGCCCCAGCCTGTTCCCAGGCCTTATTAATGACCCTTTGAATACCCAAAAGATATACTTGTGTGTCCTCCAAAATACACACAGTGACGTGCACAGAGTAGGTACTCAGTACATGTGTGAAGTAAGAATGAGTATGAGGTTGATAACTTCTGTAGTAATTTCCCATGTATAGTTTGACTTAGAAAATCTAATACTCTGTTTAAATTACATTTAAAACAGTGGTGAAAGCTATTGGAACATTGGAGTTCCCTGGTGTCTCAGTGGGTTAAGGAGTCTGCATTATCACTGCTGTGGGTCAGGTCACTGCTGTGGCATGTGTTTGATCCTTGGCCCCAGAACTTCTGTCTGCTGTGGGTGCAGCACCCCTGCCCCGCTCCGAATTCATTGGCACATTAAATATAGAAGTTCCACAAGGAGCATGTATATTCCCTTCTGTGTTCTCCTGACCCTGCCTATTGACCATTTCTCAGAGGGTAATCTAGAAAAAATCCTGTGCCTTAGTTTTTTAAAATGTGTTAGGCGCTTTCACAATTTAGTATCTCTTCTCTTGCAAAACAGTGTCTCTGATATTTTAGGAAAGTTAAGCGTGCTGTAGTTTAAATGAATATTGCACCCGAAGTCAGAAAAAGTGAACTTGAGTTCTGGTCTTTTATACGAGCCACAGGCCATTAGGCTGTTACCCACCCCTTGGAGCCTCATTTTTGTCACCTGTCTGGCATTTAAATTTTTTGGAATCTAGAGTGATGAATATAACTGAAGATCAAGGCATATATATTTTTTTTTCTTTTTTTTTTTTTCCCCCTGAATCATCTTATTTTACTCTCTGTAACAGTCTCTGGGGGCAGAGCTACTGTGTCCTGTGGTAGCACACCACCTCTCGTTTCACAGGGGGGTCTTTGTTGTCATCTGAATCATATCACTTTGAACACTTTGGAAAATCTTTTTGACTTATTTTAATTCTTTTTTTTTTTTTTTTTTTTTTTTGTCTTTTTGCCATTTCTTGGGCTGCTCCTGTGGCATATGGAGGTCCCCAGGCTAGGGGTCTAATCGGAGTTGTAGCCACTGGCCTACACCACAGCCACAGCAACTCGGGATCTGAGCCGCGTCTGCAACCTACACCATAGCTCACGCAACGCCAGATCCTTGACCCACTGAGCAAGGCCAGGGGTCGAACCGAAAACCTCATGGTTCCTAGTCAGATTCGTTAACCACTGCACCACTACGGGAACTCCTGTGATAAAGTATTCTTAAATAAGAAAATAAAACAGGCGTCCTCTTTATCTTTTAAATTAAGCCTTTTCCATGTAATAAAAAAGAATGTTTTAATAGAAAGCTTAAGTAATCTTATAGATTACTTAAAAAGTTTTCCTATCAATTTCTGTAAGAAATTTGGAGTAGTTCTGTATTTTTCAAAGAAGTTCACACAGCTATGATATATCCCTGGTAAGTAACAGTTTATACTTTAATTGCTTTTCTCAGGGAACCAATCACTTTAAGTCTGTAGTTTTGTGTAAATGACGAAACTTCCTTTGAAAAGGGGTTTATTTTTGTTTTTTCTCTTATAGGAACAATTGGCTTCTTTGCATGCTTTTGGTTTGTTACCAAAATATACAGTGTGGTGAAGGTTGACTGAAGAAGCCCGGTGTGTCTGGTTAAAACAGAAATAAATTAACTTCTTCATCAACAAAGACTTGTTTTTGTGACTACCTTGAGTTTTATCAGACTTATTGGCCTAGTAATCCTTCAGAAACAACGTAATTCTAAATAAACCTCTTCCCGTACACCTGTCCCCACAGAATGTGTTCTCAACACTAAAACATTTGTATTGTGATTTGATTAAGCATATATTCAGTTGTTCTCAATGAAGAGCAAATTTAAATATTATGTGCATTTGTAAATACAATAGCTATAAAATTTTCCATACTTCTAATGGCAAATAGAGGAGGCCATATTAAACAATACTGATGAAATACAGGACAGTTCCTTGTAAATAGGATTTTCTAGGCTCGGTAGGTGGGAAGAATTATTTTTCTTTGAAGGAAGTAACTTTTTATCATGGTAATTTTGAAGGATGATTCGTATGGTGTGTACTGGGGGGATGTGGCTTTAAAAAAAATCTTGTATTGTTGTAAGTGTTCCTATCTTCTGTGTTGACTTCATTATTCCCATGGTATTGGCCTTTTAAACTATGTGCCTCTGAGTCTTTCAATTTATAAATTTGTTATCTTAATAAATATTGTAAAAACGTCTCCATTGCATCATTACCTGTTATATAGTCAGAGATTCTGTAAATACAAATTTATTTACCAGTAGTGTTTTCAAATGGTTTACATGCTATTTTGTCAGATTTTGCTGATTTACATTAGCAATGTAATAGACTTTCTGAGCTTTGATCAAAATGAAATTCCAGCCTAGCAAAACTAAAATTTTCACTATTAGTAACAGAAATTTTAGTCACGCATTTCTAGCCAGATAAATTCTGTAAGTATAGTAGTTAATATGAGCCTTACTGTGCTGCCATTACGGATTTCATTTTTTTTTTTTTACCTGTTTTTCAAAGTACAGTATTTTTGATTCTTAAAAAAGTCAATTTTTATGATCTGTACACTAGCAATGATGAATGGGTCTTCCTCTTTGTGATTATATTGTCTCAATTTGGATTTCTCAGGGTCAAGAAGTAACTGTGTTGCAGCATGCTGACTGGGACTGCCTCGTGGGCAGTCGGTGGGGCTGGAGTAGCTGCCCTGGGGGTTGCCCGTTCCCTGGTCAGTGGTGCTAGGGTGGAAGGAGCTGGGTATTCAGAATCCATCCCTTGATCCTGCCACCGAGCCAGGACCCCAGCACAGGGTCCCCTCTTGGTGGCCATCACTACTGTGACTCAGAGGACACCTTCCTAACGCCTGTGCCCGGGACGATGTGGCTTTGGAGAACTCGCCAACCTGTTGAGGAGGGATATGATGAGAAACTTGAAGCTGCGGAACCGAGGTCGTAGAATCTTCTTTCGGGACATGAGGACAGCCTTTCAGGACAGGTAAGGACTGGGAACACCCCAGTGCCCTGGGGCAGTGAGTCAGTACTGAAGAGCTGCGCAGACGCCCTCCCCGTCTGCATGACTGCCTTGAGACCCAGCACGTGAATCTGTCAAAGAACTGGGCGGTCAGCCTGTGCAGGCTGGGGGCTCGGGAGTCGGGTGTTTTTGACTAACTGACCCTGGGAGGCAGTGACAGCCAGAGCTGAGGCTTAGGCTGGCTTCCTACAGCCATGGGAAGTGGTGCCTCATTGGTTACCTGTGACCATTCCAGGGGGTGTATGCCTACCTGCTGTGTGTGTGTGTGTGTGTGCGCGCGTGCATGCGCGCGCAAAAGGTGGGTAGCGGTGATGTGGAAGGCACACGGGTGTGTCTGATGGGGTGTGTTACACCAAAGAGCAGATCCCTTCCAGTAGGAAGCCTTTGACTCAATGTTCCCTTTCCCTCCTCAGAACTCATAATAATTAAATACTCATGTTTGACAGCTCTCCTGTATTGGCTTAAATATTACTCACATTTTTGTGTAGCTTTGCAAGCTTATCCTTCCAAATAGATGACAGTCTTCCCAAGGGCAGGGATCACTGCTCGGATCACGTTTGGTGTAACAGAATTTCTCGGTTGAAAGCAGGAATTTAAATGATAAGGGGTAATTGATTTAAAATGTTTCCATTGATAATGATATAAAAACACCAGTTCCACGTTTTGTTTAGCTCTCAGATTCGAGAACAATCTATCTTCATCCTGTAAAATTTTGCATTTTCATGCACATCCGGCAGCATTGTCTCCTACACTTGTTCCGTGTTCATAGACAGTTGTTAAAACAAATCAGCACTGGCAGAACTTGGCCAGCTTCTCTCTACACTTAGTTTGAACTGTTACCCGTGGAACCAGCTCGAACATAAAGCAACAAAGAGGCTAATTGAAATCAGAATGCTGGGTCATTTCTCTTTCAAACAAAACAGATGGCCCTCCTTGCTGCACTTCTGTTAAATTGGGGGGGGGGGTGATTAAATGCATTTTTAACTCCCACACATGCTTTTCTGCTCCTTAAGGGAATTATGTACGGCTCTTGAAATGAGGAGGGTTGCACAAGAGAGGGCTTTTTTAAATAGCAGAGTTTGTTTCCCTTTATTTTGAAGATTTCAGAAAAAGCACTTTAACAGGGAGAGTCCGTGTTCACAGTTTCAGCTTAAATTCTGAATATTTAATTTTCACTTATTCTGATTTTTCTTTGGAATAGATAATCCGTGCACAGGGTAAGCAATTTAAAATGTGCAAAAAGGATATCAAGAAAAGCAGGTTTGCTTTCGACCTCCAGGCCCTGCCTTCTCTCCCCTGGAGATAATCATTGTTAATAATTTCTCTCCAGAAATTGAAACTTTGCTTTTAATTTACTACTTGAAAATTAAAAATTTAATTTACTGCTTGAAACCTCTTTTTGATACCAGTTTAACTGGCAGTGTTAATAGTGTCTGGTTTCAGAGTTGGCCTGAGAGTTTTAAGAAAGCAGCTGTGGGAGTTCCTGCCGTGGCACAGTGGTTAATGAATCTGACTAGGAACCATGAGGTTGCGGGTTCAATCCCTGCCCTTGCTCAGTGGGTTAAGGATCCGGCGTTGCCGTGAGCTGTGGTGTAGGTTGCAGACGGGGCTCGGATCCCGCATTGCTGTGGCTCTGGCATAGGCTGGTGGCTACAGCTCCGATTGGACCCCTAGCCTGGGAACCTCCATATGCCGCGGGAGTGGCCCAAGAAATGGCAAAAAGACAAAAAAAAAAAAAAAAAAAAAAAGCAGCTGTGGAGATGGTGTTTTTATTGGCCAGAGTATGTTTGGTATATTAGTACAAAGCATCACTGTTATAAAAGACACCTCATTGATATTTAGTAATATGTCAAGTGGCATAAGCCACCTCTTAGGACCTGTTTGGGGAAAGAAATTTGAAGAGGAAGTTCTCTTGCTCTGTAGCTGGGTAGTGGCTCCAACTCAACTGTCCAGAGACGGGCTCAGTGACAAAGGCTCCAACACAAGAGCCCAGCTCTTGGATGCATCATGTAATTCCATGAGCTGCTGTGCAGAAATGTGGGCCCTTAGTACTGGTTTTTGAAAAACACCTTAAAATCTACCTGATGCCTGGCAAAATTGTGCCCTTAACAGTTTGCATACACCCCCACCCCCGCTCCTTGTCTCATCAAAGCGCAATTGCAGGAAAAGGTTTTTTTTTTACCTCACGTGCGAATTATGGTTTAACAAAATTTTGGTTGCATTTTTAACCATGTGGTAAACCGTGGAATGAGCTTAGTTTCCGGGGGAACAGCTGGGGAGCGGTTCCATCTCAGCGGCCTTGTCGCTGCTCCCTGAGGTGGCCAGCTTTCCGCTCTGGAGCAACCCCACCCCGAGTGTGAGGGCGCCGCCCCTTTGTCCTTGACCCTTGGCTGTGGCTGAAGCCCCGGGGCCAGGGTGCCTCAGACACTCCCAGCCCAGGCTCCAGGTTCCAGCAATTCCTCAGACGCATCCTACTGCGCCCGGGCCGCCCGGGCAGGCCCAGGAGGCTGTGGCGAGCCCCCCAGTCAAAGCCCCAGGGGGGCTGGTAAAATGCTCCCCGAGGAAAGGAACGGCAGGAGCCACTCGGTGCCCGTGAGTCGCCCTTTTCCACGGGAAGATGCCCTGGAAGATTTTAGAGCTGGAAAAAAGTCTGTAAAATCTACTTTGATCCTGTCTGACTCCCATTTACGTTCAAATATCTAACCTTGGGCTGCTGGGAGCCGTGTGAGTAAATGTGTGTGAAGTTCTGTCAGCAGGTGACAGAAAGGCTAAATGGGAATTGGGTGAAGATGTCATTTTCTATTAAGCCGCAATTATCTGTGGTCCTCTCGATGTTCTAGTTACATAAACACAACGGTTTGGCTTTGCAGTATTTCTCCTAGTTTTACCAGGCTTTCTGCCATGTTTAGATGCTGTATGTATGCATCATAAAGAGTGGCGTATTACTCTTCGTTTCCTTAAAATCCTAGTGTGACCACGGTAGGCAGGAGAGGAACTGCTGGAGGATGTGGCCCTGGTGGCAGATGGAGAGCCGGACGCTAACCTTGCTCCCGGCTGGGAGCTGGCCTGCAGTGTGTTTTGCAGGTTTGAGTTGCTGATGAGGTGGTGGCGGCAAGCCGGAGTCCCCTCCAGTCCAAGGCCAGGGACAGTGGTGGAAACCACTGGAGGTTGACCAAGCCATGTTCATTGACGGCATCTTGCTGGTGGAGGAGCCCAGGTCTGCTGCCTTTCTGGTGAACAGAAAACGTGAATAGGAGTTCCCGTCATGGCGCAGTGGTTAACGAATCCGACTAGGAACCATGAGGTTGCGGGTTCGGTCCCTGCCCTTGCTCAGTGGGTTAACGATCCGGTATTGCCGTGAGCTGTGGTGTAGGTTGCAGACACGGCTCGGATCCCACGTTGCTGTGGCTCTGGCATAGGCCGGTGGCTACAGCTCCCATTCAACCCCTAGCCTGGGAACCTCCATATGCCGCAGGAGCGGCCCAAGAAATAGCAACAACAACAACAACAACAAAAAGACAAAAAGACAAAAAAAAAAAAGTGAATAAAATATAGGAGAGGATGTGGCCATTGGATGGCCACTGTCCATGAGATGGAAGGTGGGAGGCAGAGGGAGGACAATGAATGGGTCTCCGTCTGTGTAGGCCAGTAGCTGTAGCTCTGATTTGACCCCTAGCCTGGGAACTTCCATACACTGCAGGTGCAGCCCTAAAACGCAAAAAAAAAAAAAAAGGTCTTTTCAATGGACTCAAGTACTAGGTGACTTTATGAGACGGGCTTTCTTCACTCAGCATCTTAAGTCTCTGGAAAGTCATCCTGCTTGTTTCGTGGGTCAGCCGTTCACTCTGCTCTGTTGCTGAGTGACGTTCCAGAGGGCGGATGGTCCAGTTTGTTTCCCGTGTGGAGGCCACAAGGGCCGTTTTCCGTTTGGGGCTGTTAGGAATAAAGCCTCCCTGAACATTTCCGTACAGATTTGTATGTGAACGTAGGTTTTCGTTTCTCTGGGATAAGTGCCCGAGAGTGAAATCCCAGCGTCAGGTGGTAGTTACAGGTTTAGTTTTATGAGAAATTGCTAAATGACTTTACAGAGAGGCTGTACTATTTTATATCCCCACTGGAGCACATGAATGATCCAGTTTCTCCACGTTCTTGCCACCATTTGGGGAATGCTCGCCAGTCTTTTATGTTCTGACAGATGTGTAGTGACACCTTATTGTGGTTTTAATTGGTAGTTTCCTTATGGCTACTGATACTGGGTATCTTTTCAGGTGTTTATTTGCCTTTTTTTTTTTTTTACAGCCGCACCTGTGGCATGTGGAAGTTCCCCAGCCCGGGGGTTTAATTGGAGCTACAGCTGAGGCCTATGCCACAGCCACAGCAATGCCAAATCCCTAACCCACTGAGTGAGACCAGGGATTGAACCTGTGTCCTCATAGACACTATGCTGGGTTCTTAACCCTCTGAGCCACCATGGGAACTCCCTTATTTGCCATCTTTGATGAAATGTCTGTTTATGTCTGTTGCCCGTTTTCTAATCGGATTGTTGGGTTTTTGCTGTTGGGTTCAGTTCTCCGTTTTTATAACACGGGTCTATGGCCGATGGGAGGGTGGAGGTCAGGGGAGGGGTCCTGAGGTTAACCCAGTAATCCTGTTGGTCTCGCTCCTTCCGCGGGTCTGTTAACCAAGCATTAGTAGCTGGGAGGGGGCGGGGGGCCCTTGCACTTGAACCCTTGCTTTCTGCTCTGAATGGGGCAACAGCTGCCTGTGAGAAGGGAGCCTTTCCTGCGTGTGCTCACAGTGACTGAGGAGCGGGGACGAACATATTTGCCGCAAGCTGCTATCTTGGGAGGCGACGAGGGAGGGGAGAAGCTGCCTCATAGGGACCTGCTCCTGGGTCTCCCTCTGTGACCCCCGGACCCAGTGAGTCTCAAATCAGAGCTTCTCAAACTCCTCTGCACATGTGCATTGCCTGGAGATCTTAAGATGCAGATTCTGATTCAGGAGGCCTGAAACAGGCCCAGAGCTTCTGCACGTCTCCTAGGCCCCAGGTGACGCAGTGCTGCTGGCTCCTGGCCCGTGTTTGAGAGGAGGAAACGGAAGCCCAGGTAAGTTAAGCAATTTAGCCAAAATTGCCAAGTCCGCCACCACCTCCCCTCCCACCTTCACTGCCAGCACAGCACGTGTCCCCGCCACCTGCTTAGAGAAAGTGACATTCTTCTCAGGAAGCAGCCCTGCCCTAGGGTGCATTTGAGTCAATGAATTAGTGCAGTTTCCTCTCAGGAATTTCTGTAGTTTTGGTCTGGTCCCGTTGGAGTTCCCCATTATGGCTCAGCAGAAATGAACTGACCAGTATCCACGAGGATACAGGTTCGATCCCTGGCCTTGCTTAGTGGGTTAAGGATCTGGTATTACTGTGGCTGTGATGTAGGCTGGCAGCTACAGCTCCAATTTGCCCCCTAGCTTGGAAACTTCCGTATGCCATACCTGTGGCCCAAGAGATGGCAAAAAGACAAAAAAAAAAAAAGACCAGACTAGCAAACTAAACTAAGGAGATTCCAGGCTACATCAAAAAAGTGAGCACCTACTCCATAAACCCTGTTTCACCGCATCAGCAGACTAAAAACCTCCAGGGTGTGTGAGAGGTGTTTGCTCTCAATCTGGTTACCAGCTGCTCAGGAGGAACTGTGTTCCTCCCCAAGTTCGTATGTTGAAGTCTAAGCCCCCGGGACCTCAGAATGTGACTGCGTTTGGACACAAGTCCTTTTTTTCTTATTATTTAAATAAAGTTTTATTGGAGTTCCTGTCGTGGCACAGTGGTTAACGAATCCAACTAGGAACCATGAGGTTGCGTGTTCGGTCCCTGGCCTTGATCAGTGGGTTAAGGATCCAGCGTTGCCGTGAGCTGTGGTGTAGGTCACAGATGCGGCTCGGATCTGGCATTGCTGTGGCTGTGGTGTAGGCTGGCAGCTACAGCTCCAATTTGACCCCTAGCCTGGGAACCTCCATGTGCCGGGAGCGGCCCAAGAAGTGGCAAAAAGACAAAAAAAGGTTATATTGAAGTCTAGTTGATCTGCCAGGTTGTGATAATTTCTGCTGTACAACAAAGTGAGTTATCCGTGTACACATGTTCATTATTTCTTCGGATTCTTCTCCCATGTAGACTGGACATAGATCCTTTAAAGAGGCGAAAATCCTATACGACTGGTGTCCTTATAAGAAGAGGTGAGGACACAGACTCACAGAGGGAAGACAGCCCTTTACAGGCCACCGAGAGAGGCCTCAGGAGAAAGCAAACGTGCCAACACCTTGATCTTGGATTTAACGACCTCACAACAGGGAGGAGATCGTTTGTTTATAAACCACCCAGTCTGTGGTACTTTGCTACGGCGGGCCTACGAAACGAACATACCAGCTAATAAGATGGAGACAGAAAGGAGGTAGCGCATGTCCCCTTGGCATGTTCTGCAGGAACGTGTGCTCAGAATGGCCATCTCCCAGCAGCGGGATGCCAGGTGGCAGAGCCTGGTTTCTGAGAAGATGAGGGCAGGGCAAAGTAGAATTTCTGTTCCTCAAATTGCACACACTGCCCCAGTGAGAGATCTTTTTAAGCTACTTCTAACCAAGTAATTTAATAGAGAAAAAATTGAGAGCAGCAGTGTTCACAACAGCCAAAAGATAGAAACATTGCAAAGAATCAGCAACAGAGGAGCAGATGGCATGTGGCGTATCCACACCACGGAATATTCGGTCTTTAAAAGGAAGGAAATTCCAACACCTGCTACAATACAATGTGCGTGGACTTCGAAGACATTCTGCTAAAGGAAATAAGCCCGACACGGAGGACAAATATTGTATGATTTCATTAATACGGTATGTAGAGTAGTCAAATTCGTTCAGGCAGAAAGTAGAAGACGACTTACCAGGGATGGGAGTTCCTATTACATGGGTAGAGTTGGTGTTTGGAAGGATGAAAAGGTACAGAGAGTCGTGGCAGTTACACGATGTTAGTACTATACTCAGTGCCACTAAACTATGCTCTTAAAATGATAAATAATCTGTTACGTAGTCTATCGCAATTTTACCAGTTTGGCATAAATCTAAAATTAAAAATTTTTTTTCTCAAAAATGAATTGTACTGAGACATTTTCAGCCTCCTAGTTGAGCAGAAGGTCTTACTGGGAAAGGAAGGTGGAATTTGGGATTTTGGCAATGGGAGGGGGAGTCTTGGAGGGAAAAGATTTGTGTGGCTTCAAGTGAGTGAGATGAGGAGAGTTGGGGTGCTAGGGGGTCAGAGGGAAGAGGATTGGAAAAGTCCAATGAGAGATGTCAACTCTTCTCAATTTTTTCCCCAGCAGGTTCCTTTCTCACCCCCTCTCCCAACCGTGACTTGATTTTCTCCGTAGCTACGTACTTCCCTGTGGAAGCTTTGAGCCTCCAGGCACCCACAGCACTCTCACTTCACACCTGTTTCCCTCTTTACCCATTAAAGTGTAATATTCTGAAAGGTTACATGACTCAGACAAATATAAAGTGCTTGCTTAACATATTAATTCTACTTAATGTAGTAATTAATGAAAGAACAATTAAGAAGTTAGAAACCAGTGCAAATGAGATTTAGACCTACAGGATTTATATTTTCTACCAGACAAGATTCTTTTGCATGAGCGGGACCCAGCGGCACTGCTAGAGACAGGACATGTTTGCATGACTCCCTTTCCTCCAAGTTTACACCTATCCCTAAGGATACCCTGTGGATAACCCTAACCCTTGTATACTAGTCCAGCCAGAGACAACCTTAGAGGATCTGGCACTCCTGGGTGGTCTGGGGGACAACACCCCCGCATTTCATGGGAAGGATACCAGTAATTTCTTGCCCATTTCCAAACCTTGGCCAGCTTTCCTAGCATCTCTATTTTGCAGTGTGTAAGTGGGGGAGTTTGCAGCCAACGCTGTGGGTCTGGTCCAACCTGTCTTGGGCTGAGGGGAAGTCACCCTTTTAGCCGACCTCCTTCCAAGGTCACTTGAGCTTCACGTCTGCATCCCCGGGCACCCACTATTACTTGAACTTCTGCCAACATTCCAGCATTTTCTGCCCCAGCGTTTACTACTTTGTTGTATTTAATCTACCTGTGGCAAAACGCTGCTTGTGGTCCCAGCTCAATCACCCACAGCCCTCCCTCATGCTCTGCATCCACGTCCTTCATTTTGGGGAGGGAAAACCAATATCTGCTCCTTTAGTACAATACTTTCTCGCTCATTCTGTGGCATAGGCAGCTAACAGTTCACAATGGGGCAGAAAAAGGATCCAGCACTATAAACATTTTTAACAATATTTGAAGCATTTACTCAATTTGAGTGCTTATTCTGTGTTAGGCTTTATAGTAAGAGCTTAGATAGATTTTTATTCTAAAGCCTTTCCAATCTGGGGGATATACAGCCAGGAAATCAGCTCATTAGCAAACTGAGGATCTGAGAAATGCCACCACCGTGTATGGCCTTCTGATGCCCTCACCTTTTAGAGGCCTGCTGCTTTGCCCAAATTCCACATAGCTGTAAGCCTTGGAGCACACAGCCTGTGAGTTCCTTCGAGTACCTGTTGTTGTGTACAAGGAATGACATTGGGACAAGCCATGGCCACCCCCACCCCATACCGCAGAATGTGACCTTGTTTGGAAACAGAGTCCTTGAAGATGTATCAGTTAAGATGAGGACAGACTTCCTGTCCTGGCTCAGTGGTAATGAGCCCGACTGTATCCATGAGGACGAACGTTCGATTCCTGGCCTCGCTCAGTGGGTTAAGGATCCAGTGTTGCTGTGAGCGGTGGTGGAGGTCGCAGACACGCCTCAGATCTGGCATTGCTGTGGCAGTGTTGTAGGCTAGTGGCTCCAGCTCCAATTCGACCCCGAGCCTGAGAATTACCGTATGCTGAGGGTGTGGCTCTAAAAAAAAAAAAAGAGAGAGATGAAGCTACATTGGTGCTGGGCAGGCCCTGTTCCAGCATGACCTGTGGCCTTCTAAGAAGAGGAGAGCGCCCTGTGGGGACAGAGACACACAGGGAGATGCCATGTGACAACTAAGTCAGCCACTGGAGTGATGCTAAGAGCCAGGGAACGCCAAGGAGGGCCAGCAGGTCTCGAGAAGCTGGGGGGAAGCAAGGACGGACCCTCCCCTGCAATTTCAGAAGGACCGTGGCCTTCTGACCCCTTGATTTTGGATATCTAGCCTCCAAAACTGTGCGAGAAGAAATTACTCCTGGTTAAGACCACCTGATCTGTGGTCATTTGCTACGGCAGCTCTAGGAAATTCAACCAGCAGGCAAACAATAGCGGGCTTATTCAGTAAGTGAGGACAATGTGCTCCCAAGTGGGAACAGAATTAAAATCACAATGTCCACCTGAGGGCGCTCTAGAGCCTTCGCTGCCTCCTTCCTGTTTTGACTCTGGCCTAGAGGGACCACGAATAATAACTGTTTGCAGGGGGTGACTCTCTTCATCACCTTTCAAAGGAATTGGGATTATTTTCAGTTTCTGCTCTATTGAAATATGGATTCAGACCACGAATGCCTTTATTGCACTGAAGGCTTTTGACCTGAGGGTTTGGTTAAAAGTGCGGGATTCTGAAGCGACAGCTGCTGACTGGCCGGCTAACCCACTCCGCCTGTCCTCATCGGGGCTGGGCACTGGGGCAGTGCCACTGACGACAGCTTTAATGAAGAGGACCCCATGCTGCCTGCAGCTTTTCACAATGGGGTATTCCCAGCAGACAGGAATCGGAGGGTTTGGGGGTCTTTTTTCAGGGCACAGGAAGCTACCAATCTGCTCTTCTCTGGAAATTACTATCTGCACTGACAACAGAGACATTCTCCCAATCTGTCCAGGACTTCATGCCAAGCCTCTGAGGTACCCGATTTTCTCAGCCGCTCACTTCTCGCAACTCCCGTGGCTCTCAGCCTGGTTCCCAGACCAGCAGCATCAGCATCCCCCGAGAGCTTGTTACACATGCACATCTTCAGGCCCAGCCCCAGACCTGCTGGCTCAGAAACTCTGCGGGGGCGCGGGGGGCGCCCTGCACGCTGAGGGTCAACAAGCCATCAAGGTGTCCCCGATGGCCACTGGTGGCTGAGAACCAAACTTGAATCTTTTGCCATCTGCAGCAAGGCGCAGTCTGAAGGCACTTACCTGCCTGTCCAGCTGCTGCTTCACCGCATCCCACCCTGGCTCATGCCTCCTTTATGTGCCTGCTTTTGAGTACATTCACACAGTCATTCAACAGACATCCAGGAAAGGGTCTCCCACAGGCATTTTGGTAGATGGCTCTAGATGGATCTGGAGCTCGGAGGGGATGTTGTTAAGCCCCTTCAGGTTGGAAGGAGCAAAGACCCCTTTGGTTTTGGGTTTCTTTCCCCAGGTGGCAGCATTTAGTATAAAGAAACCATGATAATGAGCATCTCTCACTACAATCACGGGGAGAAAAGGCTGAAGAAAACTTTTTCTATGAGAGAGGGAGAGGGAGAATGAATGAATGAACGGAGAGAGGCATGAGAACTAGGAAAGACAGGGGAGTTCCCGCTGAGGCGCAGTGGGTAAAGAACCCGCCTGCAGTGGCTCAGATCATTGCAGAGGTGAGGGTTCAACACCCCACCCTCACCCGGCACAGTGGGTTAAGGAGCCAGCATTGTCACAGCTGTAGCTTGGATTCAATCCCTAATCCGGGAACTGCCATATGCTGCAGGTGCAGCCAATAAAAAAAGGCAGGAAAGGCAGGAAATCATCTCAACATCTAGCCCCTGTGGATGTCCTTGGCATGTTCTTCATGACAAGCAGAAGCTCCCAGCCGCTCCAGCTGCCCAGCCTGGGGTGTCCTTTGCCGCCGGTTCTAGGAACTCCACTCACATGCGACAGGGCGCCGCTGCCTCTCGGTTCCTTCTGTGACTCGTCTCCGTGCTGCTGCTTTTCCCCCCGCTGTGAGCGCCGCCAGGGCTCTGCAGGTTGGCTTTCCTTGTCTCCTTTCCATTCTGGCGGCCAATGCAGCCTTCCTCTCCATCTCACACTGAAAGAGCCCACAGGGAGGGCTGGCCGACTGCGTTTCCAGGGTCACCCCCTTTTGCCGAGGCCAGTCTGGAGGTGCAGCTCCTGCTGGAGTGCCAGCCCCTGGCTGCTCAGCGCTGGCCAGGACACGTGGAGGCACAGGCGAGTGACGGCTCGGTGTTGTGGGGCTTGCAAGGGAGCCGTGGGCGCTGACAGGTGCTCAGGCAACACCAGACCCCTCTCTGGGTTGGGAGAGAGGTCTAGGAGGAATTGGTGACTGTGTGAGTGAAGGTGGTCGTTGAAGCCTCACGTGTGCTAACATGTCACACTGGCTTTAAAAGGGATAGTCTGGAGGTGGGAAGGAGTGGGACGGACTGGGATTTGGGGGTCTGGGTGCAAACTATGACATTTGGAATGGATAAACAGGTTGTTTGCGTGGCACAGGGAACTATATCCAATCTCCTGGGAGAGACCATGATGGAAAAACCATAAAAAAGAATGTATGTGTATGTATGATGGAGTCACTTTGCTGTACAGCAGAAATTGGCACAACGCTGTCAATTGTGATTTAATTTAAAAAAAATTTTAATGAAAGGAGTGGTCTGAAACATGGTAGGTTTCAGGGAGAAGCGATTAAAAGAGAAAAGGTCTGACATATGCCTCTTGGGACAGGAATTTATCAGTGATATCTCCGTTTCATTTGTAATGAACCAAGAAGACAGGCAGGAGTTCCCGTTGTGGTGCAGGGGAAAGGAATCCGACTAGGAACCAGGAGGTTTCGAGTTCAATCCCTGGCCTCGCTCAGTGGGTTAAGGATCCAGCGCTGCCATGAGCTGTGGTGTAGGTCTCTGATGTGGCTGGGATCCTGCATTGCTGTGGCTGTGGTGTAGGCAGGCAGCTGTAGCTCTGGTTCAACCCCTCGCCTGGGAACCTCCATATGCTACAGGTGCGGCCCTAAAAAAGCAAAAAAGAAAAACAGGCAAAGGAGGCAGTGAAAGTCAGCTGTGAAGGGTGAGAAGTATGGAAAGTCTTGCACTGTGTTGTTGTTTGCTGTTTTATTGTGAGAAGGTAGAACCCACAGCAGTAATTTGAACAGGGAGAATTTAATGGCGAGATCATAAAAAAAATAAAGGGGAGTTAACTCTAAAGAGGTGTAACAAGAACTCTAAAGACGCCGGCGTCACAGCTGGAGGGAGCAAGCACTACCTCTTAGAGCAGAGGCAAAATATCCACGGAAGACAGATTAAGGACTCATTGGAGAGGGGTGACTTGGCCACTGGATGGGGTAGTAGTTGGCTGGGGTACTGGGGGGGGGCCTGGAAAAGCAGGGAACTACCATTTGGGGTGCTGGTGAAATATCCTGGAGTGACAGTGAAACTTCCTGGAGGGTGTGTGTTACTGGGTCTCTCGCTGGTCCCAATGGCTCTTACTCTGTAAAAGCAAGAAAGACGCTGGAGTCAGGGGAGAAAAAAAGGTCTCTTTTGCTTGCAGTGTCCTTCCCATGCCTGCGCCTGATAAAACTGACTGCTGGGACAGGAGGCAAAGCAGAAATGCTTTTGGGATCCCGCTGCAGTGTCACAGGGCAGGGTGAAGAGAGGTGGAGGCGGAGCTCTGAGGCCATAAATTGTACAAACGGAATATCCTGCAGTGGAGGAGCCAGTAAAGTTGCATGTTTATACCTAGGAAAGTCATCACGTTAGAACTCCAGGGATAACCTTCTATGGAGAACTCGCAAAGCATCTCTCGTCCCACCCATCACCCAAGTTCTAGTCCAGCCTGCAAGCCACCCCCACTTTCTCTGATGAAAGTTCACATCCACCTGTTCGGAATTTAGCTAATTCCATTACTGCCATCTTGTGTGTATATATATAAAGCCCTTTTATTTTTTTTCTCAATTTCCAAGCCTCCCTCTCACTGCCACTTTATTCTCCTGTAGTATATTATGTGTTGCCCTCGAATACGTACAGAATTCTGAGAAGTACACAGAATTGTTTTTTGTGTATGTATTTCATACACACTCATACATACGTCCATGCGTATAGTGTTGGGCTCTGGGTCTCATTCTGTTTCCATTTTTCTCTCCACAGCATGACCTGCCCATGCAGCTGTGGGTGCCTCTTGTTCTTTGCTCACAGCTGCGTAGCCCCCACAGGTCGCACCCAGCACAGTTTTCTGCCCTTCCCTTTGATATTGCTAGGCTGACTCCAATGCCTGTTCCCGCAAACTGCAGGGACAAACATCCTCCTACACCTGCCCTTAGAGACCTGGGCAAACTTCCTGAGTTGCCCCGAGGCGTGAGATTGCTGGGCCACATAAGCCTGTGTACACATAGGAGTTTTACTGAGTTCTGCTGAGCTGCTCTCCAGAAGTCGGCATAGTCTGCACTCCTGTCTGAATGGCACGATAATTTCCATCTCCCTACACCTTTCTCAATAATTGCTATCACCTGACTTTTTTTTTTTTTAGTAGTGAATACAAAGTTTATTTATTTATTCCAAACATCTGGGCTATCGCCTGACTTTCTAATTATTCCTATGTTGCCAGTGTAGAGTAGAATCTTGTTTTTTGGGTTTTTGGTTTTTTTTTTTTGTTTTTTTTTTTGTTTTTTGGTCTTTTTAGGGCCACATCCATGGCATATTGTGATTCCCAGGCTAGGAGTTGAATCGGGCCTGCAGCACAGCCACAGGCACAGCAACTCGGGATCCTAGCCGCCTTTGTAACCTACACCACAGCTCATGCCAATGCCAGATCCTTAACCCACTGAGCAGGGTCAGGGATCCAACCTGCATCCCCAAGGATACTGGTCAGATTCATTTCCACTAAGCCACCATGGGAACTCTTGTTTTACATAATATGTGCTTGTCTCTAGCAGTGGGTTTGAGCATGTCTTCCTATTTTTCCATTTATATCCTTGACCCATTCTTCTACTGGGTTCCTGAATTTCCACCCCCCCGCCTCACCTGTGGCATATGGAAGTTCCCAGGCCAGGGATTGAATCCAAGCCACAGCTGTGACCTACAGCTGCTGCAGCAACACCAGATCCTTCAACCCTCTGCCCCGGGCAGGAGGGATCGAACCCACACTTCCATAATGTCCTGAAACACTGCAGTCAGTTTCCTAACTCACCGCACCACAGCGGGAATTCTGGATCCCTGACTTTTTTGGGTTAATTTTCTTGTATATTCTAGATAAGATGTCAACACACTTTACTGTAAAAGCCCAGAGAGCATTTCAGGCTTTCCAAGCCATATGTTCTCTGCTGCACTAATTCAGCCCCACAGCTGCAGCATGCGGCAGGCATGGGTGATGCTTAGTGAAGGGGGGAGGCTGCGTTCCAGTACAACTGTCTGTGTGCAAACAGGTGGCAGAACTGCGTTTAGCCTCTGAGCCAGGCTTGCCGACCTCTGTTCTACCTATTTCTTCCTTGCTGGATTTTGATGTGACAGTTCTCATCTCCTGCTCTGTCTGTGGTGTCCTTGGTTGATGAGAACGCTTTCATCTTGATGGCTTCAAATCTGTTTTTGTCTCCCTTTGCGCTTTTAGAATGTATTTAGGAAGTTCTTCTCAACCTCAAGATAGCAAATGTATCTGACATTTTTTTCTGTTGGTTTTATGTTTTTGCCTTTCACATTTTAGATTATCCCAGATTGACCCCTGTATGTAGTGTGTATTTTTTTCCACGTAGTAAGTTGCTTTTCTAACGCTATCCATTAAAGGCTGTCCTTCCCCCAAGGTTTGTGGTGCTGACAGTCATACATCAGATCTCATGTTTAAACGGATCGTTTATTGAACTTTTTATTCTGTCACACATTTATTTATCTGTTCCCTCTGCCAACACCTCGTTGTTGTTTTTGGTTTGTCTTGTTTTTACTATGGCTTTGCAGTATATCTTCACATCCGATGTATGACTCTTGTCATGACTGTTTTCAAGGCCCATGAATCCACACCTGTTTCACTGATGCAGACTCCTCTACCTTTTCTGCTGCCCCCTGGTCTCGAGTCATTTACAAAAGGAAACATGAAATATGAAGTCAGGCAAGCGCTTAGTGGCAATTCCCTATTAAGTGTTGTTTAGCTATTGTTTCTCGAATACCTGCTGAATTAGGACTCTTAGTTTCAAGAGCTGAAAACCCAGCTCAATCTACATTAATTAAAATATCTGGGCGTTCCCGTTGTGCTTCAGTGGGTTAAGAACCCGACTAGTATCCATGAGGATGCGAGTCTGACCCCTGGCCTTGCTCAGTGGGCTTAGGATCCAGTGTTGCTGTGAGCTGTGGTGTAGGTCACGGACGCAGTTCAGATCCCGTGTGGCTGTGGCTGTGTCTGTGGCTGGCAGCGGCAGCTCCAAGTCAACCCCTATTCCTGGAGTTTCCATTTGCCGCAGGTGCAGCCCTAAAAAAAAAAAAAAAAAAAAAAAAAGCATACACACACACACACACACAGGAATTCCTGCTGTGGTGCAATGGGGCAATGGGATTGGCAGGATCTCTGGAGCACTGGGAAGCAGGTTCAATCCCTGGCCCCACCCAGTGGACTAAAGATCCAGTGTTGCCACAGCTGAGGCATAGGTCATAACTGCAGCTTAGATCCAATCCCTGACCTAGGATCCATATGCCTTAGGGCAGCCAAACACACACACACACACACGCATTAGCTCATGTAGCTGAAAAGGCTATTGAATTGCTCTGTTCGATCTAGGGGTTCAAATAACATCATTAAGGCTCTCTCTCCGTCTCACTCCACCTCTCATCTCTGCTTTTCTCTGCTACCTGCATTCTCAGGTAATCTCTCCCCAAAGCAGCCTAGATGGTGGTACCATCAGGGGCTTACAGTGTCATCAAATTTCATATCCACCCCCAAAATGGACTCTGATTGCCTGACTGGGTCACATGCCTACCCCCGGGTCAATCATGGTGGCAGAGAAGGTGGCCGTGTGAATGGCAGCCCCACTGGTTTTAGGGGAGGGGCATTCCCAAAAGGAGAGCGCCTGGGCTGACCAAGAGGTCCATCTCGCCTTGGGCCTGCTGGTTCCCACCTTCCTCACAGCCCCAAGGAGTGCTGCAGGGCAACACTAAGGCCCAGGAAGTCTAGGCCCCTCGGAAAAGCCCCATAATCTGCAAGAAGCCCAGCCAGGATTAGCAACCCAGTCTGTCCATGTTACAGCAAGCCACTTTTGGAGCTTCCGTCGTGGTTCAGTGGTTAACGAATCCGACTAGGAACCATGAGGTTGCAGGTTCGATCCCTGGCCTTGCTCAGTGGGTTAGGGATCCGGCATTGCTGTGAGCTGTGGTATAGGTTGCAGACGCGGCTTGGATCTCACGTTGCTGTGGCTCTGGCGTAGGCCGGTGGCTACAGCTCCAATTGGACCCCTAGCCTGGGAACCTCCATATGCCATGGGAGCTGCCCAAGAAATGGCAAAACAAACAAAAAAAAAGCAAGCCACTTTTTTTTTTTTTTTAATTTAGGGCCACACCCACAGCATATGGAGGTTCCCAGGCAAGGGATCGAATCAGAGCTGCAGCTGCCAGCTTACACCACAGCCACAGCAGTGCCAGATCCAAGCCGTGTCTTTGACCTTCACCATAGCTCACGGCAATGTGGATCCTTAACCCACTGGTGGGGCCACAGATCAAACCAGCATCCTCATGGATACTAGTCAGGTTCATTACCACTAAGCCACAGCTGGAACTCCAAAGCCGGCCTCTTTTTGATTATGCTGATGTCACTTTAAACCCACCATGGCACAAAGTGAGCTCATTTTTCCCAAAATCATGTCCAAAGTTCAAACTCCTCAAAGTTATTGCCCTTTCTGCTGTCTCTCTGGTGTAAAATGTTGCCGTCTTCTTACTTGATTCAGCCTTTTCTTTCATCCCAGGGCCAATCCCCGCTTCCCTGACCTGCTGTCTCCACACTCGTTCTGGGCTTAAAGCCTGCCATCCATATAAATGTACTCTCTGTGCCCTGTCTCAGTCTGTCCCGTACACGGCCAGCCCTTAAACTCCCTAAAGTAGAGGTTCTTAAAGTTTTTAAAATGATCTTTTGGTTTAAAAAGAGTATCAGGGAGTTCCTGTTATGGCCCAAGAGTAACCAACCCGACCATTAGTATCCATGAAGATGCAGATTCGATCCCTGGCCTTGCTCAGTGAGTTAAGGATCCGGCATTGCCGTAGATGTGGTGTAGGCCAGCAGCTGCAGGTCCAATTCGACCCCTAGTCTGGGAACTTTAATATGCCACATATGCGGCCCTAAAATAGCACACACACAAAAAAAGTGTATCCGTTTGTATTACTGCAATGATGCAGCACAGCCGAGCCCCTCAAAACTCAGGGTCTTAAAACAATGAGTATTCATGCCTGGGAAGTGTTTGTATGTCGGCTGAGGTTCAGCCAGACAGGACTGGGCTGGAGGCTCTGCTTTCTGCTGGGACAGCTTTGTTTCTATTTCAGGTCTTGGGTCTTTTTTTTTTCCCCACTTTTCCAACTTTATTAAAGAAAAAGCAGGGAGTTCCCATCGTGGCTCCGTGGTTAACAAACCTGACCGGTATCCATGAGAACGTGGGCTCCATCCCTGGCCTCAGGCCATGGGTTAAGGATCGGCGTTGCCATGAGCTGTGGTGTAGGTCACAGATGTGGCTTGGATCCCACATTGGTGTGGCTGTGGTGTAGGCCGGCGGCTACAGCTCTGATTTGACCCCTAGCCTGGGAATCTCCTACATGCTGTGGGTGTGGCCCTAAAAAGACAAAAACAGTAAAAATTAAAAAGGCAGTGATGGTAAATCTCTAGAACGTAGGCAATTTTCTGAGATTCTTCCCTTGAGAACATAACACTTCCAAACACATGCCAGAGAGTACCTGGTTCCCAAATGCGCTAAGCAGGTAAGCAGCTGAAATCCTAAAGCGTTCATCTTGCAACTTTCCCCAGTGTGTGGTCTGTCTTGGGTTGGGCAGTAATTGCCAGAACAGCTCCCATAGAGCTGCTCTCCCCGCCTCCTCCTCACCCTGCTGGGCTTTGCCAGGACGTGCTCTTCTCATGATGGTGGCAGAAAAACGTAAGGCCTCCAAAGGCTTAGAGCTGGAGCTGACACACTGGCAGTGGCCAAGTTCAAAGTCAAAGGGCAAGGGGCAGGGGACCACTGGAGCCATCAGCCAGTCTCCTGCACAGAGGCTCAAGTCTAGACTCCACAGTCTTCCATTGCCTGGACTCACGCCAGTCATCCAACCCAAGCCCTCACTTGGGCTATTCATCTGGGACACAGGTCATGGATGTTGGGAGTCTCATAGAGTCAGGTGAGATTGGGCAATTCCAGACAGCAAATTATATTCCAGCTGCAGACCAGACTTAGCCTGGCCCTGCTTCCTTCCCACCGCACACAAAAAGGGGGGAATTTTATGGGCCCACTTGTTATTGGTCATTTTTGCAAAATAAACAAATGGTAAACAATTTTTCTTCTAGGAAATAAACTAAGCCAGAGATCTTCTTATGGTTTTTGGTTTTTTCTTTCTTTTCTTTTTTTTTTTTTAGTTCTTTGGGGGGAAAAAAAAAATCTCAAGGAATTATTTTCTCAATAAACGGTAGCAAGAGTTTATTTTTATTGGATTGACCTAAATCCTCCCCCACTTTCTTTTTTGGGATTGAGAGAATGACTGCAGAAATGAGAAAGAGATCAGTTTTTATTCTTTTTGTGTGTGTGGTTTCTCTGACTGGAAAAGAAAAGCCCGGCATTCTTTCTGTATTTGGTGCACTTCAAAGTTAGAAAAATTTAGATAAAGTACATCAGGGTTATGGTTGTTCTAGATTTCAGTCTATTTATAACTTCCTCATATTTCACATTTGTTTGACCTCAGGTAAAGGAATGCTTTTGAAAAGTATAACGATTTGATCCTAGGAATGGATGTAGCAAAAATACCGGGGTCAATAAGTTAAATAAAAAGGCTTAAAATAAAGGAAGAAGAAGAAAAAGAAGCAGCAAAAACCAGATTTTGCAAACTTTAAGCTTTGCATGATAATAGGAGAATTTCCTAGCTATGTGTCTGTAAAAAATGTTATGGTCTGAAAAATATTTTTCAAAGTTTACCAGAGTAAAAAAACTGGAATTAGAAGAAACTAATTTCTTAATACTATGAATTCATTTTCACAGCTTATGTAGGGCCTCTCCCTATATTTGTCTTTAATATTTTTATTTTATTTTTGTTTTTTGTTTTTTGGTTTTTTGGGTTTTTTTGTCTTTTCTAGGGCCGCACCTGCAGCATATGAAGGTTCCCAGGCTAGGGGTCTAATCTGAGCTTTAGCCACTGGCCTACGCCAGAGCCACAGCAATGCCAGATCCGAGCCACATCTGGGACCTACACCACAGCTCATGGCAATGCCGGATCATTAACCCACTGAGCAAGGCCAGGGATCAAACCCGCAACCTCATGGTTCCTAGTTGGGTTCGTTAACCACTGAGCCACGATAGGAACTCCGTCTTTAGTATTTTTATATACGTATTTTGTTTCTTTTTCACCAAAATCTGAATATCTCTATGTGTGTTGGAGTGTTACAGTATTATCTAAATATACGTCTCAGTAATTTATTGAAAGGGAAAAAACAAGTTTTAAAACAGTATGGGAGTTTTCTGGTGGCACAGCAGGGTAAGGATCTGGCATTGTCACTGGTATGGCTTGGGTTGCCTCTGTGGCGTGGGTTCAATCCCTGGATGGTGAGGGTGCAACAGAAAAAAAACAAACCAGTATGGTGTATATGTGATGTTGATTTTGTTCAGATATATGTGTGTGTATGTTAGTGTGTGTATCTATATGGCTGTGTGTAATTATATATATATGTCAATCATCTATTCATCTATGGAGAGAGAAAAAGATACACGTAGAAAAATGCATAAAGACACATCTATAAAGACATCAGAATATTAACAATTACCTTTGAATGTTAGCTTTCATCTGAAGTCTCTATCGATTTATTGCCATATGTTTCATTTGGTCATATGTTAGAGAGAGAGAGGAGTTCCCGTCGTGGCGCAGTGGTTAACGAATCCGACTAGGAACCATGAGGTTGCAGGTTCGATCCCTGGCCTTGCTCAGTGGGTTAACCATCCGGCGTTGCCGTGAGCTGTGGTGTAGGTTGCAGACGCGGCTCGGATCCCGCGTTGCTGTGGCTCTGGCGTAGGCCGGTGGCTACAGCTCCGATTGGACCCCTAGCCTGGGAACCTCCATATGCCGCGGGTGCAGCCCAAGAAATAGCAAAAAGGACAAAACAAAACAAAACAAAACAAAAAACAACAACAACCAAAAAAAGAGACGTTTAACAGTTGGGCCTTTTTAACCTTTGGAATCCTAAAACTCCTCTAAGTTTGAGAAAAATTAAGGACAAAACCTTTAGAAGGGTTGTTGTTTGAATGCTGGAAACCGTATGGCCGGCTGTGTTGTTGTTGTTGTTTGGTTTTTCGGGGTTTTTTTTTATGGCCGCACCCTTGGCATATGGAAATTCTTGGGCCAAGGATTGAATCCAAGCTGCAGCTGTGACCTATGGAGCAGCTGTGGCAACACTGGACCCTCTAACCCACTGCCCAGGCGGGAACAATCCAGCACCTCCACAGAGACAAGCCAGATCATTAATCCACAGCGCCACAGCAGAACTTCTGTATTGATTTCATTAGGCAGAAAATTAGAATGAAGCAAATTAGAGATGGGAAGGGATGAGTATGGTTATCGATTGCCTTCTTCTCCCGCAGGTCCTCATGCAAAGCGCAGAAGTATAGGTGCTCAGAGTCTGGCCCTGTGTATCAATGTCAGGTGCAACTTACACAGGAAAACTGTCATAAGACCAAGCAAGGGTCAGGCAGATTTTGCTAAGTGAAATATAACTTATGCTTAGAAATTTTTTCCTACTTTTTTTTTTTTTTCTAATGGCTGCACCTGCAGCATACGGAAATTCCTGGGCTAGGGTCGAATCCTGAGCTGCAGCTGCCAGCCCCCACCACAGCCACAGCAATACCAGATCGAGCCGCATCTACCACCTATGCCACAGCTTTTGTTAACACTGGATCCTTAGTCCACTGAGTGAGGCCAGGGGTGATTCAACCCACATCCTCATGGACACAACGTCGTGTGCTTAATCCTCTGAGCCACAAAGGGAAATCCTAAAAATTTTTTCTTATGCAGCAGTACTTCAAAAAATAACCACATTGGAGTTCCTGTCGTGGTGCAGTGGTTAACGAATCCGACTAGGAACCGTGAGGTTGCAGGTTCTATCCCTGGCCTCGCTCAGTGTGTTAAGGATCTGGCGTTGCCATGAGCTGTGGTGTAGGTTGCAGATGCGGCTCAGATCCCTCGTTGCTGTGGCTCTGGCGTAGGCCGGCAGCTACAGCTCCAATTAGACCCCTAGCCTGGGAATCTCCAAATGTCACGGGAGCAGCCCTAGAAAAGGCAAAAAGACAAAAACAAAACAAAACAAAAAAAAAAAACAACACATTATGAAAAAATTGTGAAAAAGATTTAAACAGGAGTTCCCTGGTGGTTCAGCAAGTTAACCATCCAGCATTGTCACTTCTGTGGCTTGGGTCACTTCTGTGGCATGGGTTCGATCCCTGGCCCAGGAATTTATGCAGGCCATGGGCATGGTCTTCCCCGCCCCCAAAAGATATTGTGAATAAGATTAAACACTAACAACATGCATAGGTTTGGAATTTGACAGGTGGCGTTTTACTTCTTATAAATCAAAAGGAATCACAGAAGTAATTACTCTCTTTTTGGGTTTCCAAATGTAGTCTGCTAAAATGTAGATATCTGAGAGTCTTTCACTGGAGAGATGATGATAGTTTATGAGCAAGACAATCCCACAATTGATTTGGAGCATCTACAGTAGCTGTTGGGGGAAATAGAGAGACAAAGATAATGGACTTTGCATTCAGAGTTCGACTTATCACAAAAGTTCAAAATTTGCTTTGAGAGTTCCCGTCGTGGCGCAGTGGTTAACGAATCCAACTAGGAACCATGAGGTTGCGGGTTTGATCCCTGGCCTTGCTCAGTGGGTTAGGGATCCGGCGTTGCTGTGAGCTGTGGTGTGGGTTGCAGACGCGTTTCGGATCCCGCGTTGCTGTGGCTCTGGTGTAGGCCGGTGGCTACAGCTCCAATTCAACCCCTTGCCTGGGAACCTCCATATGCCGCAGGAGCGGCCCAAAGAAATAGCAAAAAGACAAAAAAAAAAAAAATTTGCTTTGGCCTTTTGTTTTAAATAATTAGCAGGACAACCAGTAAACATGAGAAAAAGCATTAGAGAATGTTAGCCACAAGAACAGGCACTTTTGTTAGATGGACCATTTTGCCCCTGGCTCAAGGCCGTTGATGCCATCGTGAGCTGGGGTGCCAAGGGTTTAGCAAATGGGGATTAAGGCATCATTCAGAGCAATTTCGTCACATAAAGTCCCACGTGCCTGGTTTATCGGGATAAATCCAAGTTTGGGTCCTGTTGCTAAAAGAAAAAAAAAAAAGCTAGGCACGTGTTACTTACAAGCCAACCTGAGGGCCTCCCGTCTATTATCAGCAATACACAGATTTGATTCTTTTGTAAATGAGATTGTCAGGGCCCAGGGGATTTGTCAGTGTCTGGATAATCCTCAAATCAGCTGCCTGCCCCACCAGGGATATTAGGAAATTGTCAGTAATAAGGCTGGTTAACAATCTTCTTGTCTGTGCATTAAAGATTATTCCACAAAACCCACAGGGTCTTAACTAACCAGCCTTCATTATATGGTTCCATATTCCACATTTTCTCCTCAAGTCTCCTGTCCACACAGGCTGTGAAGACTCTGTCAACTGTGCAAATCACGGAGCCCTTACTCTGGGACAGAGGCTGGCACTTCGT
Organism: Sus scrofa; assembly: GCF_054392235.1. Lineage (NCBI taxonomy): Eukaryota > Metazoa > Chordata > Mammalia > Artiodactyla > Suidae > Sus > Sus scrofa. The sequence goes on from NC_139393.1 coordinate 75,714,011, forward strand.
GAGTTTTTCATCCGATATGGGATATGGAACAGACACAGTGGCCACAAAGATGCCCGAGGGCATGTGGAACTCGACTGTCCACATACAAGGCCGGTGCAGGGGGCTCCTGCGTCAGTTTGAATTAGGGACCCAAGTCAAGTTTGGCGAGACTGCCGTTTCTCTTTTCTTCTTTTTGCCTTATTGTTTCTATGATTTAAATTTGGTGCTTTCAAAAACGAATACATACACATGGTTCAAAAGTTTTAAAATTGCAAAAAGGATAAAGTGAAAACCTTTCCCTGCCCTTTCCCCACTTGCTTTGTTCCTGCCTCCTTTGCCTGGTAACCCCTGTCGTCAGCAGCATCATGTTATCCTTTCAGGGTTTTGAAATAATTGACTATAAGAAACTATGAAACATTTATTTTCATTCTACTCTTTTTTCCCCCCACAAACGACTTTTTTTTTTTTTTTTTTTTGGTCTTTTTGTCTTTTCTAGGGCCGCTCCTGCAGCATATGGAGGTTCCCGGGCTAGGAGTTGAATTGGACCTGCAGCTACTTGCCTACACCACAGCCACAGCAACGCAGGATCTGAGCTGCATCTGCAAACTACACCACAGCTCATGGCAACACCGGATCCTTAACCCACTGAGCGAGGCCAGGGATCAAACTCCCAACCTCATGGTTCCTAGTCGGATTCGTTAACCACTGCACCACAATGGGAACTCCAAGATAGATTATAATACAACTCTTCTGTGGCTTGTCTTTTTCCTCTAGCAATATTTCCCTTACACATAACAAAATAGCTTTTATATTAGTGCATAAGAACATTAGTACATTATGTTAGCACATTAGAATATTAGTATTGGAGTTCCCATGATGGCTCAGTGGTTATTGAACCCAACCAGCATCCACGAGGATGCGGGTTCTATCCCTGGCCTCGCTCAGTGGGTTAGGGATCCCCAGTTGCCGTGAGCTATGGTGTAGGTAGCAGACGCAGCTCAGATCCCACGTTACTGTGGCTGTGGTGTAGACCTGTGGCTACAGTTGCAATTGGATCCCTAGCCTGGGAACCTCCATATGCCACAGGTGTGGCCCTAAAAAGACCAAAAAAAAAAAGAGAAAATAGAATATTAGTCTATTATATCACAGTTGCATACTTTTCTGTGGTTTCATGTACCATATTTTGAAAAATCAGTTCCCTGTTGATGAACATTTACGTTTTTTCCCCCAATATTTTGCTATAACAAACAATGACACAGTGACTAACCTTGCACATTAGCGTGTTAATACTATTTACTTTTCACAGGGCTACCTGGTATTGGCCAAGACAAGGGCATCTCTCCCTGGCTCCTTAGGTTAATAACCAAAATTTCTAATAGACTATTTCTTAAAAAAATTGAAGTGTAGGAGTTCCCTGGTGGCTCAGTGGATTAAGCATCTGGCAGTGTCACTGCTGTGGCTTGTGTTACTGCTGTGGCATGGGCTTGATCCCTGGCCCAAGAATTTCCACATGCTATGGGTGCAGCCAAAAAGAACAAAATAAAATAAAATTGAAGTATAATTGTTCACAATGTTTTGTTAGTTTCAGGTGTACAGCAAAGTGATCTCTTTATACATACATTTTTTTCAAATTATTTTCCCCTATAGGTTATTAGAAAATTTGGGGATATTGAGTACATTTCCCTGTGATATGCAGTAGGTCCTTGTTGATTATCTCTTTTACATATTGTAGTGTGTATATGTTAATCCCAAACTCCTAATTTATCCCTCCCCCTCCCCTTTCCTCTTTGGTAACCATACATTTGTTTTCTGTCTGTGGGTCTATTTCTGTTTTATAAATAAGTTCATCTGTATTATTTTTTTAGATTCCACATATGAATGATATATGATAGTTGTCTTTGACTTACTTCACTTAGTATGATAATCTCTAGTTCATCCATGATGCTGCAAATGGTGTTATTTCATTCTTTTTTATGGCTGAGTAATATTCCATTGTGTATATGTACCACATCTTCTTTATCCATTCATCTGTTAATAGACATTTAGGTTCCTTCTGTGTCTTGGCTGTTGTGAATAGTGCTGCACTGAACACTGGGGTGCATGTATCTTTTCGAATTACGCTTTTGTCTGGCTATATGCCCAGGAGTGAGATCCTTGGACCTAATAGATTTTTATAGAAGGCAAACATCCTTTTTATTATAAGGAGACAGATAAGGGGTCATTTTGAAGCCTGGCTGTCACTCCTCTGCCTCCCCCATTTTCACTCTTATCCTTAGGTGACTCCATTTCCTCACATCATTCAGAACTAACGATCTGGGACTGCTTGCCTTTTGGTTTTTTTTTGTCTTTTCTTGGGCCGCACCTTCGGCATGTGGAGGTTCCCAGGCTAGGGGTCGAATCAGAGCTACAGCTTCTGGCCTACACCGTAGCCACAGCAATGCCAGATCCAAGCCACGTCTGTGAACTACACCACAGCTCATGGCAATGCCAGATCCTTAGCCCACTTAGCGAGGCCAGGGATCGAACCTGCAACTTCATGGTTCCTAGTCGGGTTCGTTTACCACTGCGTCACAACGGGAATTCCTTGTCTTTTTTTTTTTTTTTCCTTTGATCTCATCAGCTGCATTTGAAATGCTATTATTTGTTTCTTCTCAGAGACGGGGCAAAGTGGTGCTGAATGATTTCTTACATCACCTTAATAACTCTTACTCAGTAAATATTTATTTAGTATCTTCTGGGTCTCAGGCATCATTTTAGGCATTAAAAATATAGTAGCAACAAAGTAAACTCAGTGCCCATTTCGTGGAGCTTACATTCTAGTGGAAAGTAACCCATCATAAACAGGAATGACAGTGACGGCAGGCAATGAGCAAAGACGTGTCTAATGTGATTTCAGAAGGTGCTCAGTGTCTCTGTTTAATCAGTTCAAGGTGAAGAGTCCTTTTCAAATGACAAACACAGAAAGGACTCCAATTCCCGTTTGAAAAATTACTGAAGCTGCTTTCTTTAGAAATTTTCAGTCAGAGAGGCTCTGGCCAGAGGAAAACTTGTTGATTCTGATGCCAACAGAGGTGTTTGTGGTCATTTGAACCAATAGCATCACTTTGGACTTGGAATTGGCATTAAAAGCATTTTTTTTTAAATTACTCAATGAATTTATTACATTTATAGTTGTACAATGATCATCACAATCCAGTTTTATAGGATTTCCATCCCACAACCCCAGCACATCCTCCCACCCCCCTAACTGTCTCCTTTGGAAACTATAAGAGTTTTTTCAAGAACCAGGTTGTACGCGGAGGTATGCTTGGGAGGGTTTTCTTTTTACTGGGTGTTTTCGCTTCTTATTGCTACTGCTTAATGACGACAACATTGCTTAAAATAATATAGCTTTAGGAGTTCCCGTCATGGCTCAGTGGAAATGAGTCTGACTAGCATCCATGAGGACACAGGTTCAATCCCTGGCCTTGCTCAGTGGGTTAAGGATCTGGCATTGCCATGAGCTGTGGTGTAGGTCTCAGACACAACTCGGATCCAGCATTGCTGTGGTGTAGGCCAGCAACAAAAGTTGATTCGACTCCTAGCCTGGGAACCTCCATATGCCTTGGGGGAGGGCTTCTAAAAAGACGAATGAAATAAAGTAATACAGCTTTAATGAGGTCCTGCTGTAGAGCATAGGGAACTACATCTAATCACTTGTGGCAGAACATGATAGAAGATAATATGAGAAAAAGAAAGTATATATATGTGTGACTGAGTCACTTTGTCGTGCAGCAGAAACTGGCAGAACAATGTAAATCAACTAGTCTTTTTAAAAATTTTAAAAAGAAAAAAACCCATAGCTTTATTATTTTACAGTTCTGGAGGTCAGGAGTCCAAAATAGCTCTTAAGGGGATAACAATCAAAGCATCGGCAAGGCTGCATTTCTTGTGGAGGCTGGAGGGGAGCTGTCTCTTCCTCACCTTTTGCGGCTTCTAGAGGCTGCTTGCATTCCTCGCCTCCGGCCCTTCATCGCTCTGATCTTAATTTCCTGCCACGCCAGATCCGATCTGCATCCGCCACCTATACCATAGCTCAAGGCAACTCCAGATCCTTAACCCACGGAGCAGGGCCAGGGATCTAACCGCATTGCTCATGGATCCTAGTCTTGCTCATAACCCCATGAGCCCCAATGGGAATTCCCTTGGGGGCTACTGCTTAGCCCACCTTGTGGGCAATTCAGAAACAGCAACTGAAGATAATTATTAACATACAAAGTGAATTGAAATAACAGGGAAAATTATGTAAAGGATAATCTTGGCAGAGGATGCCTCAAGATTCAACACTTTGAGTTCCACAAATCAATTCTCAACATCTGTCATGTGCCAGGCACTGTTCCAGGGGCTGGGGATTCATCAGTGAACAAACAGGCAAAAATCCCTGTTCTCACAGGGCTTCCATTCAACAAAGACATCACAAATAAGCCTATCATTTAGTAGCTTAGAAGTGGGTAATTTGGGAAAAAAGTGAATCGGAAAGGGTCGAGGAGTGGGGGTGGGCCGGAAAGAGGTCTCAGGAAACCATCCGCATACGGACGCTAGGGGGCGCTGCAGCACGGTTTTGGCGGCTGAGCTTAGACAAGGTTCTTAGTTAATCAGCATTTGGGAGGTAGAAGGAATTTTAGAGGTCTAACTTCTTCAGTTTATAAAGAGAAAGCTAAGGCTCAGAAGGTCCACAATGTGGTCTCTAGTTATTTTGCATTTGGCCTAAATTTGAGAGACAGTCTCCTCTCTGTCCAAGAAAGCCAGACACAGTCACCGTGTTATCAAAGGCAGGACCTGCTGGGAGGTAAGGCTGGGAGGGTTTTGTATCAGAGCAGCAGGCGGGATGGATGGTTTCAGAGTGTAGTTCTATCTATGCCACTGTGGAAAAATTATTCCACAGAGCTTCTAATATGCCTCTTTCTAAGTGCAACATTCTGAAGTCTTAAATCAGTGACATTGGCCCTGTAGCCTTTGAGACACAACTTTGGTGAGATAACCTACATCTGCCAGAGACCAAAAAGAACGGGAAATGAATTATGATAAAGAGCCTTTGGTGTTTGTAACAAAAGAATAATGCAGCTTCATTTTCCTAATCGTTACTGCTTTAAATGAGTACTTAAGTTATTTGAGCTTGAAATGGTTGTAGTAAACCACTGGTTGGTTAGGTATTTTTATCCAGTATCTCCTTGGGTGTGACTATTTTGGGAAAGTGTACTTGAGCCATACAAAAACTCAATCTGTCTAAGATTAGCAGTGAATTTATTGGAGTTTCATGACAATTGTAAGACCAGGTGGTAATAATGTTTCCATTCAGACCTGTCCCAGCGCAGCATTGAGCCTTGGGCATTCATGTGGTTTATAGTCTGGAGCCTCTGCTCTCTCTACGTGCTCTGTTCATCCCATCACACTCTCAGGCTCACTCTCCAGGTCCAAGTGCGATCCTGGTCTCTGCAGAGCCCCCTGGTTTCCCTGCCCTTCTCACAGGGAGGAAATTGAAGCATCCTATCTATTTCCATACCCCTTTCCCCATCATCACCAGCAGACCTCAGAACTCACCCATTTTTCCCACTTAGCTATCTGCCTCTTTCATGGATAGCTTCTTTTAAAAATCTTTTTTCCCCCCTAAAAAATTGAGAATTGAACTGCCATCTGAGCCAGAAATTCTGTTCCTGGGTATTTACTCAAAGAAAATGAAAACACTAATTACAAAAGGTATATGCACCCCAGTGTTCATTGTAGCATCATTTACAATAGCCAAGAAATGGAAACAGCCTCAGTGTCCAACAGATGAATGGATTAATAAGATGCAATATATAAATACATAGGAATATTACTCAGCCATAAAAAAAGGGAAGGCAAGGTAGGTACAGGGGAATTAAGAGGTGCGAATTACTAGGCATAAATAAATAGGATACATGGATGTAATGTATAACTCAGGGAATATAACCAATATTTTGTAATAACTTTAAATGGAATATAATATATAAACTATTGAATCAGGAGTTCCCGTTGTGGCGCAGTGGTTAATGAATCCGACTAGGAACCATGAGGTTGCGGGTTCGATCCCTGGCCTTGCTCAGCGGGTTAAGGATCCGGCGTTGCCATGAGCTGTGGTGTAGGTCGCAGACGCGGCTCGGATCCCGTGTTGCTGTGGCTCTGGTGTAGGCTGGCAGCTAGAGCTCCAATTGGACTAGCCTGGGAACCTCCATATGCCGAGGGAGCAGCCCAAGAAACAGCAAAAAGAGCAAAAAGAAAAAAAAATATTGAATCAGTATGTTGTACATCTGAAATATAACATTGTAAATCAACTATACTTTGCTTAAATAATAAATAAAATCTCTTTTCTTTCTTTTTTTTTTTTTTTTTTTGTCTTTTTGCCATTTTCTTGGGCCGCTCTCGTGGCATATGGAGTTCCCAGGCTAGGGGTCGAATCGGAGCTGTAGCCACTGGCCTACACCAGAGCCACAGCAACGCGGGATCCGAGCCGCATCTGCGACCTACACCACAGCTCACGGCAACGCCGGATCGTTAACCCACTGAGCAAGGGCAGGGATCGAACCCACAACCTCATGGTTCCTAGTCGGATTCATTAACCACTGCGCCACGACGGGAACTCCCTCTTTTCTTATTGTGGTAAAATATACATAACAAAATTTACCACTTTAACCATGTTAAGTGTATAGCTCAGTAGCATTAAGTACGTTCATGTTGTGTAACCATCATCACCATCCATTCCCAGAACTTTTTTTGTCTTCCCAAACTGAAACTCCGCATTTATTAGACACTAACTCCCCATTTCCCCTTCTCCCCAGCCCTGGCACCTAGTCTCCTTTTTGTCTTTAGGAGCTTGACTCTGGGAGACTCGCGTAAGTGAAATCACGTAGCATTTGTCTTTTTGTGACTCGCTTATTTCACTGAGCACGATGTCCTCAAGTTCCATCCATGTGGTGGTGTTAGTGGGGCTTATGTACAGAGAAACAAGTCACCCAGGCTTTTTACCAGGAAGCAGTGTTTACTCCTGCCGGCACTGGCTCAGCTGATTAGTATCCAGAGGCTGAGCCCCGAACACAGCGGGGCATCACCTTATACACCCCCTTAGGTTTCCCGCCACATCTAAATTCCTTTGTCTCCCTTATAAGGCGTTCTGTAAATCTTGAGCAGACAGTTATAGATATGCCTGCGTTCATGGATAGAGGTTAAGATATATTGCTAGAGAACTGGGCATGTGCACACAGGTGCTGGCACGTCGCCTTCCGTTTGATCTAGGAGGGCCTGGCCCCCTCCCACTGCAGTAGCCTGTGGCTGAATTTCATTCAGGTAGCTTCTTGGGCTTGGGAATCATGTCAATAAGTGCTTGAGTTGGAAAAAGAAGGGGTGGATATAAATGTAAAGCAATGAGATCTACGAATAATCTCAAAAGAGAGGGGGTTGACACTGACTGCTGTGTGTCAATAGGGTAAGCCCACAGATCAACAGGCATACACACACACACACACACACACACACACACACACACAGCCACAGTGCCTGGCACCCTATGCAACCTGCTGCTTCACCTCCACCTTGCAGATCTCATGCAAATGTCTTTTGCAAACAACCCCAGCCCTTGCCACACAGGCAAGGAAAATTCTGGGAGAAATTCTGGAAGAAGCGGTAGAGCTGGGCGGACACTATGCTATGAGTATATTCCAGGCAGGAAAGAGCTTCCATGTTGACCAGACACATAAGAACCACACTGTTTACAGTTTGCGTTTTGCTGATAAACAGACAAATTTGCCACAGATGTCTCTGGCTCCATGCCTTTCAAACTTCGTTTCTCTTCTACAACCCACACACTTTTGGTGCCAGGTACCCTGGGGGCATGTTCTTATTGGTATATAACCTCTGACCTTTACACCTTTATGCTGGTGAGTCAGCACAGTGGCTGGTTGAGTTCCTACAAGCCATTCCTAAACCAGGACTGCTAATAATAACTAAAGATGGAAGTAAATGCAAATCACAGAAACACAGGCTGCTAAATCTAAACTAAATATTTCCCAGCTCAACTGCTCCTTCACTGGTCTCTCAAAATACATGCAACCACTCCATCCCCACCCAACTCAAAGGACGTCAGAGAGGAACAGAGAACAGGGCAGAGAAAGGTAGTTAGAACCAATGCTAATTAAGATATCTTACTTTCGTATGATTTACAAAAGCAAATGCCCTTGTGAACACATTGGTGGGTACTTGGAAGGGGCCGGTGCAAGTTAACAGTTCTGAGGTTTAACTGGCTTTGGTAAATTTGCATTTGGTTCTTTCTATGCAAGGCCTTAATTGAATTGATTACTGCTTTTTTTTTTTTTTTTAAGGCTGCATCCATGGCCTATCGAAGTTCTTGGGCCAAGGATTGAATTCAGCTGCAGCTGCAAACTATGCCATAGCTACAGCAACACTGGATCCTTTAACCCACTGCACCAGGCCAAGAACCAAAACCAAGCGTCTAGCAACCTGAGCTGCTGTTGGATTCTTAACCCACTGCTGCACAGCAGGAATTCCTTGATTACTGTTTTCATGTTTTTTGGGGTTTTTTGCCTTTTTTTAAGGGCCACATCCAAGGCATATGGAGGTTCCCAGGCTAGGGGTCTAATCGGAGCTGTTGCCACCAGCCTACACCACAGTCACTGCCACAGCCACACCAGATCCGAGCCACGTCTGCAACCAACACCATAGCTCATGGCAACGCCGGATCCCCAACCCACTAAGCAAGGCCAGGGATCGAACCTGTAACCTCATGGTTCCTAGTCAGATTCATTTCCGCTGCACCACGACAGGAATTCCTGTTTTCAGTTTTTATTAAGAATAGTTTCAGGAGTTCCCATTGAGTGGCTCAGTGGGTTAAGAACCCAACATAGTGTCCGTGAGGATGCAGGTTTGATCCCTAGCCTTGCTCAGTGGGTTCAGGATCTGGTGTTGCTGTGGCCATGGCATAGGCTGGGAAGACCCCTAGCCTGGGAACGTCCACATGCTACAGGTAGCCACAAAAAGAAAAAAAAAAAAAAGAGTATTTTCAACATACTCAAAGTTGAGGACCACGTGAAAAACCACCCCCCCCCCACACACACACTGTGTACCCAACACCCAGCTCCACCGGTGGTCAGTGTTGGTTGATTCGTCTGGTGCCCACCATCCCCGCATGTCAGCTCGCTGTGCTCTGGAAGTGTGATGTTTCTGTGCTTATCCTTCCTTCTCAGAACTCTGCCAGGTCTTCCCTCCCCACACTGCTTGACTCAACAGGCTAATGGGACTCAGAATTTTTCAGCCTGCCAAATTTCATATTATTTTAGTGCCCTTGGAGCACTTTTATTTTTCTTTCAGGTTTGGGGGTTTGAATAATGACAGATTCAACTAGTCTCAGGAAGGGAACTCTTGATCCCTTTCTCTATTATATCTGGATATCCATCCTCCAGACATGCGCACACTAGGTAGAAAGTTACTAAAGCTTTATTTAAATGTCTACCAACATTAGAAAACAGACGATAAAACCCGTTAAGTTAGACATCTCACGAAGAAGCTCAGTAAAGCCACAGTAGCCCTGGTGAAAATGGGCACAGCCTCAATGTCTTCAAGCAGAATCTGAAAGAAAATGAATCAGTTAGGAAGTCAATCACTGCAGGCTGTATTTTACCTAAAAAGCCATAAAGTCCAGGGCATTTTTAATAAGGATAACTATTTATTTGGCAGTTCTCAGAATTATAATTAGGCTAGAGGTTATTTTCATCTTATATTTATTAAATACCTCCAGGTTACAGGCCATTGGGCCAGGTGTCAGGGACACATGGCAATGACAAGGTATATCAGGTCCCTGTTCTCAAAGAGCTCATATTCTATTCCTGTAGATGGAGTTTCTAAACCAGAGTACTAGCAGCCTTTCTACGAGTGGGACTGCCTGAGCATCCCTAGCCTTGCCTAGAAATGGCCTCCAAAGGCTACCTGATTAGGGCAGTAATTCCCTCCCATCTTGAGACCAGAGAAAAGGCACAAATAAGAGAGTAAATTCAGTGATGAGATCCTGCTGTATAGCACAGGGAACTAGCTCCAGTCACTTGTAATGGAACATGATGGAGAATAATGTGAGAAAAGGAATATATATGAGACTGGGTCACTTTGCTGTACAGGAGAAATTGACACAACACTATAAACCAACTATAATGGAAAAAATAATCTTTTTTTTGCTTTTTAGGGCCTCACCCATGGCATATGGAGGTTCCCAGGTTAGGGGTCGAATTGGAGCTGTAGCCACTGGCCTATGCCGCAGCCACAGCAGTGCAGGATCCGAGCCACATCTGTGACCTACACCATAGCTCACAACAACACCAGATCCTTAACCCAGTGATTGAGGCCAGGGATAGAACCTGCAAACTCATGGTTCCTAGTCGGATTCATTTCTGCGGCACCACAACAGGAACTCCAAAGATAAAAATCGTAAAAAAAAAAAAAAAAAAGTATGGGGGAAAAAACTGTAACTGCAATGTATACATCTAAGGATGACCTGACCCCCTTGCTGTACAGTGGGAAAATAATAATAAAAAAAAAAGTAAATTCACAAATCAATAGATAAACATGGTAATGGGGGCTGTGATGGAAATGATCAGATGGCTGTGCCAGTGAACTAGACTGGGGGATGCTATGCGTTGTCCGTGCGGGCCCTTTGAGAGGCGGCAGTAGGGTCAATGTCCAGGATGCTGAGACAGGTGTAGACATATGCTGCATTGTGGGTATAGGAAACAGCATGTGTGAAGGCCCTTAAGTGGGAGAGGGCTTATCAAACTCAAGAAATAAAAAAACCGCACAGAAAGAAGATGGGTGGCCTGTTGCAGAGACGGGCAGGGGCCAGATAGAGTAAGGACTTCAGATGAAAATGGGGTTTTACTCTAACTGCTTCTGTCCAAAGTTCATAATAACAGAAGGAAAATCAATGAATCACCAAAGTAGTAATTAGCAAAATTTTATTGTGCACATACCAAAAAGACATTTTGCAAACTGGGAGCTCAAACTGAAACATGGAACAAGGCTCAGGGATATATTGTTATAAGCAGTTTATTTAGTGAGAAGGAAGTGATTGTTTATTCTTCACAGTGATTGGTTATATTAGAATTTTCTTAAATGATAGGGAACTAGTCAGTGGTTACCTCATTTCAACCTTGGGAAATAGTTCAAGGTTTGGGTATGATTTCCAGAGGCATAAGCAAGAAATGACCTAGGTTGAGCTGTCTTGCGAAATAAGCTAAATCAGACGTTGCTTGTATGATGACATTGTTTTTTGTCTGCTCACAGAATTTTCAGGGTTGGTCTCCATTTGTTTTTTATTTTAACGCTTTTCACTGGAAATCGCCAGAGTTTTAAGAAAGGAATTGGTGTGATGATGATAATACTAATAAGTAATTAACATTGCTGAGCACAAGCTCTGGGCTAGGTGAAGTTTTAAGCTCTTTATATATATTGACTCAACATAGCCTAATAGCAACCCTGTGAGGTGAGTACTGTTTCCATTACTGTCTTATAGGAGGAAACTGAAGCATGGAGAGCTTAAGAAATTTGCTCTAAGTCGCACATCTGGAAAGCTCCGTTTTAATACCTTAGCATTCTCCTAACTGTGAAGATGGAGGGGTTGTATTTGCTGACAGACTGGCAGGAAGGACCTGGGCTGAAGAGTTGTGTTTGCTGCCCACGTCCTCAACAAGCACTTCTCTAGCCCAGAAAGCTGCCGGCAACGGCTATTCTGATCCTATTACAGGCATGTCCGTCCCTGGACGGATTAAATGTTAACCGAGGCACGCACATGGTGAGGCTCACAAAGTTTGTTAGGTAGTCTTTTAACAAAAACAACAGAAAAATCTCTAGAAAAATTGGCCAGGTCTGGCTGGGAAAATGCAAGGTCTCTCGAAAGCCGTCCTAAAAAAAACCCAGAAGAATGGGAAGGGTTGGATTCAGTCACCAAAAAAAAAAAAAAAAAAAAAAAAAGAAAAAAATGCTCGAGAAGAAGCCATCCACTTGGACTCCACTCTGCCCCGCGTTACATTCCTGGAAGGTCTGAGCGCTCGAGTTGGCAGGTGCGCAGAGCGGGAGGGCGTGGCTTGCGGGGGGCGGGGCAGGCAGCTTGGGAAACGAGGTCGAAGCGGGCCGTGCGCGGGGCGGGGCGAAGTAGGGGTATCCTGGGGCGTGGCGACGTGGGGGCGTGGCCCCGAGGGCGGGGCGAAGTGGAGACGGACTTGGCGGGGGCGGGGCGCGCGTTGAGAAGATGGCGCTGCGTCTGCTGAGGAGGGCGGCGCGTGGAGCGGCGGCAGCGGCGGCGCTGCCAAGGCTGTGAGTGCAGGTCCCTAGTCCCCTCGCCACCCGGCCGAGCTCGCCCAGGGTCGGTGCCCGGCTCAGCGTTTCGGGCTGAGCGCGGCCTTCCGCGTCCCTGGAGGGAACTCCCGCGGGCCACGAGCACCGTGCGCCTCCCGCGCGCGGGCTCGACCTCAGCCAGGGTCGCCGACGGCCCGCGAGGGTCTCTCCCACGGACTGTGCCTCCCTGGGGGCCGGCCTTTGCTTGGGCCCGGAAAATGGGTGCAAACATTGGATTTCTCAGACCCAGAAAAAAAGCTAGTCTCCCCACAAATGGAAACCATGAACGTGTGGGTGTTTTATTAAAGGGAGCCTGAAATTATCAGGCTGGCCTGATGATGCCATCTTCCCCCTAGTTGTCAGCACCGCGGTTCCCAAACTGTGTGCTCTCAGGACCCCTTTATACACTGAGAAGTTACGAGGACCCCTGAAGAGTTTTTGCTTATATTTGTTCATTTTTACAGCATGGGGAATGAAAGACAAAATTTTAAACTACTCATTTAAAAATAGCAAACCCATTTGTATTTAACACAAATGGCATCTTTAATGACAAATATATTTTCCGAAAAATGAGAAGAGTGGCATGGTTGTATATTTTTGAATATCTCTTCAGTGTAATAAAGGACAATTGGAATCTCATATCAGCTGTTTTGGAAGAAGTTTACTAAAAAATTCCAGGCTCCTGCACACATTAGTTAGAAAAGGGAAGACTTTGCAGACCCTCTAAAAGGGTCTCTGGGACCCTCAGGTGTCCTCGGATCACACTTTGAGAACCGCTGGTCGAGACTAGCTTGTTTGCCCGTGTCATGCACACACATGATTCTATTCCCTGACTACCATGTGAAGGAGCTGGGTGACCCGTCTCTAAAGATGAGGAAACCGACTCTCAGAGAAGGTACATGACTCTCAAAACAGGAGAGTTCAGAAACCAAATCCTTTGCTTCTGGTGTGGAACATCTGCTTGCTCTGTGTTTCCTGAATCAATGGTGTCCCTGCCAGGGCCTGCTCAGTCTTACGCTTCCCATTTTCCCATTTCCTAGACCTGGGCCTGGTAATAGGATCACCCCTGGGCCAGAGGAGCTCCCAAAGGGGTATACCCAGACCCTTGCAGAAGGTCCCTTTTCTGGACTGTGAAGGGGCCCGCTTTTGTGGTGTGTTCAACAGTGGGTCCAGTGGCCACACCCAGTCACCTACTTTTGAGGCTCCTGGGGCTCAGCCCACGATGCTCTTCACCTCCCTAGGCACACTGGCTAATTTTCAGTATACCCATACACCGCACCCAGCCCCTGGCAGCAGGCTTTCATGCAGGCCTGCATCCAGGTCAAGTCCTGTGGGTCCTGGTGCCTTCAGAACGCATGGGGCTGGGAAAAGTAAATAAGCTGAAGGCCAACCTAAAAGGCCCGCCTAGGGATGCCTTAATTTCTACCCCAGTTGGTTTGCACTTCAACTCCAGGCCATCGGACCTGCTTCTGGAGGCTTTTTTCTTCTGTTTTTGGTCTCAGCACCATTGCCCGTAGGCTGGTGTTGACCCTTCTTCCCAACCCTCCAACAGTTGCCCCTTTGCAGTGCTGTTGATGCTTCCCTGCCCATCCTGTCTCCAGCCGTGCATCTCTCTGTGGCCACGGCTTGATTTATGTAGATACTTTGCCCTCAACTTGGGGGAATGTAACTCCCCATGAGTATTTGTGCTATTGCCAGGGATGGCTTTTAAATTCCCTCAGCTGGCAGAACAAACAAGTATGTGTGAATAGTAACCCGTGCACATACACACATCTGTAAATGTTTCTCATATAAGCATCTGTATCTGTATTAAACTAAACATGAGTTCATACTGTCTCTAATTCCAACCCACTGCCACATGGATCATTCTAGCCTCTTCCCCTTGATTGGAAATCGTCACTCCAGCCTTGAGAAACCTGGCTCCCACCGTATGCCTTCCAGTTACTCAGTGATTCCGTTTCAGCGTACACGTGTGGCAGTACCTGTATTGTTAGACCATACATACTCCATGGGAGAAGACTTTACCATGGAGGGTCCAGTCAGTAATCAGGTGCAGTTCCTTTCCCTTTAGTCTTATAGGGTCTGGTCACCTTTTTCTCCCATCCCCTGCAGTGAGGTTGATTCATACATTTGTAATACCCTAAAACTCTCTTGTCACAGTTTGCATTCTTTCCTGGGATCCCCCTATCTCCCAAATGATTTTTTAAATTACATATATCAAGGTTCACTATAAAGTTTGAGGCTTTTGAGAAGTACGTAATATCATGTGTCTACTGTAACAGTATCATACCTCCCTAAAAATCCTCCTGTGCTTTATCTATTTATCCATTCTCTTCTCCTTCTAAACTTTCATTTTACTGTCTCTGTCATTCTGCCTTTTCCAGAATGGCATGTAATTGGGGTCATCCAGTGTCTTTTTAGGCTGAGCTCCTTAGCAGTGTGCATTAGGTTTCCTCCGTGTCTTTTCATGGTTTGTTAACTCATTTCCTTTTAGTGCTGAGTAATATTTCATTGTATAGATGTACCACAGTTTATTTATCCATTAACCTATTAAGGGGTATTTTGGTTGTTCTAGTTTTGATTATGAATAAAGCTGCTATAAACATATGTGTAGGTTTTGTATGGACATACGTTTTCAAATCAGTTGGGTAAGTACCTACGAGTGTGAATAAATGGGAATACAATATTTTGCTTTATAACAAACTGTCTTCCAAAGTGGCTGTACCATTTTGCACTTCCATCAGTGCTTCAGAGTTCCTGTTGCTTTGTGTCCTTGCCAGCATTTAGTATTGTTAGTTAAAAATTTTAAAGCTCTCGTAATAGATGTGTAGTGTATAGTGGTATATGTTGTATCTTAAGGTGTAAATTTGTTTTAACTTGAAATTACCTGAAGTCAGAGGATGGGGAGCACCTTGTCATGTTTTGTTTGTTTGTTTTTGCCATCTGGGTATCATCTTTGGTGAGGTGCCTATTCAGATCTTCTGCCTTTTTCTTATTTGGGTTGTTTCTTTATTGTTCAATTTTAAATATTATTTGCATATTTTAGATATAACCCCTTTATCAGATATATGTCTCACAGATATTTTCTTCCCGCCTGGGACTTGTCTTTTCATTCTCTTAACAGCATTTTTCACACAGCAGAAGTTTTTGATTAAAGCCTTCTGAAATTTTTGATAAGCCTTCTGAAGACAAGCTTATCAATTTTTTTTCTTTCATAGATCATGCTTTTGGTTAAATATTTAAAAACTTATTGCCAAATCCTAGGTCACATAGATTTTCTCCTGTATTCTTTTAGAAATTTTGTAGTATTGTGTTTTATACTTTGGTCTAGGATCCTTCGTGAGTTAATTTTTATGACGAGTGTAAGGTCTGTCTAATTGATTTTTTTTTTTTTTTGCATATTGATCTAGTTTTTCTAGCCCAATTATTGGGGGGAAAAAAACCTGCCCTTTTTCCATTAAATTGCTTTTATTCCTTGGTCAAAGATCAGTTGACTATATTGCTGCTGAAAAGCAGCCTCTGCTCCCCAGTCCCAATTGAAACACTGAGAGAGTTTTGGGTGAAGTAGAAAAGGGTGATTTATTGCTTTGCCAGGCAAAGGAGGGCACAGCAGGCCTGTGCCTTAAAAACTGTGTCCTCCCTTGGGGAAAAACCGAGGGACGTTTTATAGTCTTATGGGAGAAAAAGAAGGCTATATAAGAATCAGGGTTGGGACAGGCACACATTCTTTTTTCTTCTGGAGAATTCTGGTCATCAGAGCTGGCGTTGGGAGATTTTGGTGTAGTCCGGTGGTCTTCTAGGATATGACATCCTGACCTTTCCTAGAACGGATATACTTGCTAAAGCGTATGTTTTTCAGAGATTATGAAAAATTAGGAAAGTATCAGAAAAGCCTCAGGTGCTTAGTGTAATTTTTAACTCACAAGCAGCTGTGTTCAGGGTGCAGTCAAGCGAGGAAAAGGTGCAGGGAGAGCTCTAAGTTATTTGTTCCTAAACGGCATAAGGGGTGTAATTTTTCTATTTGAGGTGCATAAGATGTCTGCATCAAATTCCACACTATCAATTCATTCCTTCCATCTCAATGGAAAAAGGGAAATGGGTAATTGTGCTGGTCTGGCTGCTTCCTGCTGAATGGGGGGGCGACGAAGGGGGCTTCTCATGGAAGGAATGAACACTGTGTGCCATTCAGATGGGGCCGAAAGATGGTTTTTGTGGTCTTTTTACGTAAATATGGAATACGATATAGAAATAATTTTATCAGAGCATAGGTACTTATTCCTATGAGAAGGACTGAGACAATAAATTTAATTATAACTGAAAAAACTGAATGAATGCCCTGAGGAATCCAGGCCATTGTATTGGAAAACCAACTTGAAACGTCATTCATCACTTCAGAGGCAAAAGCATCTGCACCGTTTACTTTTTGTATCTGGGTTTTTGTATCATCAAGTAAAGTGGAGATATTTCCTGATTCATCTGGTATGAAAGTACAGCACTTTGAATGGGTGATGGTGAGAAGCAGTGAGAGTATTTTAATGTCATCCGATTTTGTAAAACTGCCGTTCTCATTGGGGCGACCTCACTGTTTAATAAGACAGTGCTTCTCTGGCTGTCATTTAAGGCTCGTTGAATAAATTTCACCAGGGCTTCTATATGGAGAGATAAGCTTTCAAGACCTACACTAGGATTAAATAATCATACCCTTTGAAAACTGATGGTGTCCATCTAGTATGGAGATAAGGGAGATAAGCAGTTTTGGTAAATTGCAGTGATTTCCCTTGAGCCCAAGGGAAGCCTAGAGTGCATCTGCCAGTCCATCCTTGGGGAAGCATGGCTATGCCTGGTTCCACAGGTCCATTGGGTACCATTAGGAGCCTCTGGTAGATTATGGGTCTCTGTATCCAGTCCGTGGCAAACCAATCACTACCTTTTTTTTTTTTTTTTAATAGCTTATTTAAATCACTACTTTTTAATGTAACCAGATTATGACCTTATTCTAGGGGTGTCCATCCTAGGAACTGGTGGAGTTTGTCTGATGATAGAAAGTGTGGTTCCTTTGTTCCCAGCATAGAGATGCCTTGTAACTTAATCTCTCACATTCTGGAGTCAGCCAGAAAAGGCCATCCTTCAGGACGTGGTGAATCCCTCCAAGATGTGGTGGGGTCTTGTGTAATTTCAGGTCCTTTCTTATCTAATCTCTGGGCAGACATTCTATTAGATTGTATGGCGGCATTGAGGGAAAAGAGGAAGTTGTGACCTTGTTCTTGTAGAGTATCATTGATAGGCCACTTAGAGGGCTGAAAATTAGTGACGTCAGTGCTGAGTCCCTGTGATTCCGGTCTTACTTCAGAAATAAACTTGGCCAAATGCACCCAATCAGATCCATGCAGGGGGGATACCCACTGTGGTAGCCCAAATGACCCAGAAATAGGGAGTTTCCACATATCCAGCAGTCAGAATAATTAAAAGAGTCAGCACAGGAATAGGCCCAGTGTAGGAAAGTATATTTAAGAGAGTTTAGGGGCGAGGTTGGGAGCATGAGAGACATAAAAGACTAGCTTAAGGTGCTCCGTCCTTTCGTCGGAACAGATGCTTGATGTCCTCCGGCAGCTGAGACGTCCACTCCTCGTGGCTCCTTTTGTCTTTCTGAGGGTGATCTGGATGTGCAGCAAGGGGAGCCCCCTTTCTCCTGGGGTGGTGTACCCATGATTTTACTCCCTGGAGCTTCAGGGCAGTGTGAGCAGTGAGAAGGACGTCCTAAGGCCCTTTCCATGGTTCTTCCACTTGTTCTTCAGCTCCTGGTTCTTTCCAGACCTTGAGTAACACTTTGTCTCTGGCTCAAAAGGGGTATAATGGAGTTTCTGGGTGAGGAGGGGACCTGGAAGACCTAAACTCATGACTTGTGGTTAGTAATTGACTGAAGTGTTGAATGTATTGTTTAACTTTTAATTCCTGGGCTAAGGCAGAAGTTTTATTTCCCTCAGTGGAGGCGAGGGATGGTCTTCCCTGTAAAACCTCAGAAGGGCTCAGCCCAGACTTGCTTCTGGGGGCTGCCCGTAAATGGAGGAGAGCAGTAGGCAGCACCGTGTCCCATTTGAGATGGATTTCTTGGCAGAGCTTGGCAAGAACCTTCTCTAAGGAATGGGCCATCTTTTCTGTCTTTCCTGTGGATTGGGGTCTCCAGGCAGAGTGCAGTTTCCCTTTAATGCCAAGGGCTTTACTTGCAGCGTGAGTAACAGCTACCGTGAAGGCTGATCCAGTGTCACTTTGAGTGGAGGCAGGACGCCCATACCTTGTTATTATTTCTTTAAGGAGGGCCTTGGTTTCCTCTCGTGAATTTTTTTTGCTTTCTTTTCTTTTTTCTGTTTTTTTTTTTCTCTCCTTTTTTTTTTTTCCCCTGGGCTGCACCCATAGCACATGGAAGTTGCCAGGCTAGGAGTCAAATTAGAGCTACAGCTACTGGCCTACACCACAGCCACAGCAACGCCAGTTCTGAGCCGCATCTGTGATCTATACCACAGCTCACGGCAACGCCGGTTCCCCAACCCACTGAGCGAGTCCAAGGATCAAACCTGTATTCTCATGGATACTAGTCGGATTCATTTCCCCTATGCTGTAACGGGAACTCCTTGTCTTGTGCTTTTTCTGTCCTCATGGGGAATGCCTCAGTTCTTTGTGAAAAAGTGTCAACAAATACTAATAGGTATTTTATGCAACCAGTAGTTTGCAGCATTTGTGTAAAACCTACTTGCCAGTCAGCACAGGGGTGTTACCTGGTATTTTGAGTCCCTTCCAGTAGCCCCTGTTTTCTCATCTTAGGGTTATTCTTTAAGCAGATATAACAGCTTCAAGTCGCTCTCTGGATAGTTTGTTGTAAGTTGAGTCCGCAGAGATAAGGTCTGAGGAGGTCCATAGGGCATCTCTGCTATAACATGTGCTATCCTGTGTTTTACTCTCGACCATACCAGGCAGCAGACAGTAAAATTAGCCCATCATTTTCTATTGATGGCTGGGGTTGTAGGTATCAAAACCCCAATCTTTTGCCCTCTGATCATCTTCAGGAGTGTAACGGGGTTTTATGTTGGGATAAGGCTACCTGGGCAGCAAGACCCCAACAAAAGCCTTGCTTAAAGCTGCCTGTTCGGCTGATTTATCTGCCATCTGGTTGCCCCGAGCCACAAATGAGGTCAGTTTCTGATGTCCTGAACGATGTATGATGGCAGTGGGCTCTGGCTCAGAGCAGCCCTGAGAAGTGCCAAGATCTCCGGGGCATGTTTAATGTCTTTGTTATTTGAGGTTGATAATCCTCTTTCTTTCCACATTGGCCGGTGTGCATGCACCACCATGAAGGCATATTTAGAGTCAGTAGAGTTGTTTGCCTCTTTCTTTCTTGACACAGTACCAGTGCTCGGGTCAGAACAGTTAACCCTGCCTTTTGAGCAGATGTGTCAGGGGGTGGGGTGGTGGCCTCGCTTACCTTTTGTTCCGTGGTTGTGGCATATCCAGCTCCTCTCTGTCCATTGCTCATGAGGCTGCTCCCGTTGGTGGACAAATCCTGACTGGCCTTTTCTAGTGGCCTGTCTCACAGACTGAGTCGGCTGGAACGACCATTTCTAATACCTAAGGCAATCATGACTGGTTTGTCCTCCCCCAGAAGGAGTAGGCATCAGAGTGGCAGGATTTAGGGAGGTGACTGTCTGAATGGCGACGTTCAGATTGTCAAGGAGAATGGCTTGGTATTTTCCCATCCTGCCTGCGATGACCCAGTAACCCCCTTTTTGGTTCCAGAAGCACCAAAACTTGATGTGGTGCATATACTTGTGGTGGGTTGGCCCCGGGTGAATTTTTCTACTTCCTTGAGCAGATTGCATGTGGCTGCCCCTGCTCGTAGGCTAGGAGGCATCTAGGCTGCCATGTTGTCTAATTGCTTTCATACATAAGCCACTGGTCTAGGGATTTCTCCAGGCATCTGACTCAGCCCTCCTAAGGCCATTCCCTGTCTTTCATGAGTACACAGTTGGAATTCTTTCTGTAAGTCTGGTAATCCTGACGCTGGTGCAGTCATAAGTTTGTTTTATGGTATCATAAGCTGTTAGACATCCGCCTGTCCATACCAGAGTTTCAGATTCTTTGCTTTCAGAGCTTCCTATAAAGGTTTGGTGATAAGCCCAGAATTGGGAATCCAAATACAACAGAATCCAGCCATGCCCAAGAATCCGAGGAGTTGTCTGTGCTTCTTTGGGATGCTAAGGCCACAAATGACTTGTTTTCTATTAGCCATTAGGCTCTTGGTCCCTTTTGAAGTTTGAATCCCAGGTAAGTCACTTGTTGTTTACATATTTGGGCTTTTCTGTCTGGAGCTTTAGAACTGCACCATGCCAGGTGATTTAAGACTGTGATGGTGTTGGGCAAGCAGTGTTTGGCATCAGGGCTGGTGATCAGAGTATTGCAAAACAATACCCTGATCAGGGTGGAGCCCTAGCAGATCCTTGGCTAGTATTTCACTGAAAAACTGTGGGCATTTTTAAGTCCCTGAGATAATTCTGTCCAGTAGTATTGGCTGGAGGCCTTGGTTTCCACATCTCGCCATTCAAAGGCAAACAATAATTGAGATTTCTTTTTTTAATGGAATACAAAAGAAGGCATCTTTTAAGTCAAGAACTGTGAAATGACTGTAATTTCCTGGGATGGTGGTGAGCAGCGTGAATGGATTTGGGACTGTGAATGGATTTCTTCCAGTTTCTCGTTAATGGCTGTAAATCCTGTACACCTCCATATTCATTTGTGGGGGGGGTTTATTGGCAGGATGGTTGTGTTGTAGGGACTGGCATGGTCCAATTAGGCTGCACTTAAGAAAGGTTTCTACTGTTAGCTGAATTCCTTGAAAGGCTTCTTCCCTAAGAGGGTATTGTTTTTTGTTAGGGTGAGGTGCTCCTGCCCAGGCAGCCGTGCTTACTTTTCCTTCTCTTTCCTTGGGTATTGGTTCTGGTTCCAGTGCCTGTTCCGTTTTAGGAGTTAATGCTTTTTTGGAGTCTCAAGGCATTTTCTGGAGGCACTTCTAAGCATAAAAGCTGTTTCTCTAGTGAAAAAGATATCTGGGCATTTAGTTTGCCCTCTCTCCCCAGAGGAGACTTAGATAATCTAGCATAGAAAAAGCTTTATTTTTAAAAAATTTTTTTCCTGCAACTTGACATTCCAGGGGTTGGAGTAAGGGGCACTGTTGAGTCTATCCAGATACCCCTATTGCTGATGGGGTTAATTTACTTATTGATGTCAGTTTGCAGTTGAGAACTGAATAGGTTGCACCCTGTCTATTAGAAAGTCTTTTTATTGGAGTTTCCGTTGTGGCACAGTGGAATTGGCAGTGGTGTCTCTGCAGCACTGGGAGGCAGGTTTGATCCCTGGCCCAGCACAGTGGGTTAAGGATCCTGTCAAGCTGTGGCTGGGATCTGATCCCTAGCCTGGGAACTCCATACGCCTCGGAGAGGCCAAAAAAGAAAACAAACAAACAAGCAAAAAAGTCTATTAATTGGTTCCCCACTGCTAGTTGAACCTGGAGCTCCTATGGGGCGTTGACCATTGGAGCTACCAATACAGCAAGAAGCCCTAGGCCCCCCAGTCATGGTCTCTGGATTCTCCTCAGAATTTTCTTTCCTCAGAGCCATAGCTTCTGCAGTGGTGTCTTTCTACTTTTTCCTTAGTTTGGGGCAGTTCTTTTTCCAAAGCCCTTCTTCCTCTCAGTATGCACATTGTGCCTTTTCTGGTTTCCGTCCTTCTCTTTTCCTTTGTTGATTGAGTGACTGATTGCTTTTTAGGGCCACCCCTGCGGCATATGGAAGTTCCCAGGCTAGGGGTTGAATCAGAGCTGTAGCTGCTGGCCTGCACCGCAGCCACAGCAACACTGGATCCTTAACCCACTGGTGAGGCCAGGGATCAAACCTTTGTCTTCATGGATGCTAGTCAGATTCGTTTCCTCTTAGCGTTGACGGAAACTCCGACTTTATCTTTTTTTCCTCTTTGGGGAATCATCCTTCTAGCAGGAGCCTCATTGAGAACTTAGGTTTTGTCCCTTGCTCTTCTCTGGCATTGTTTGCCTTAAAGGCAGTTGCCCCTAGAAGTCCTGGACTCATTGCTTTTGCCCATCTATTCACTTTAGCTTTGTCCGGATGTCTGGAGTGCTGACTGATTAAAGTCATGTTTATCATTTTCATGTTCTCTGGGGTTTCTGGATCTATGTCTGTATATTTTCTATAGGCCTGGTGGATAGGTTCCAAAAAGGCTGATGGGTTCTGGCTTAGCTCTTGCCTAATATCTTGTATTTTGTTTAAACTTTTTAGTTTAGGAAATCCTTTTCTTAGTCCAGCTAACACACACTGATGGTAATGACTTAGCATAAGGGCCCCTTGACCGCTCTCAGGATCCCAGTTAGGTTCAGTCTGAGGAAGTGCATCGTTAAGAAGTGGCGCTTGATGTAGATCAGCGTCGCAGAGGCTTTGAACCTCTTCTCAGATTTTTGTACCCACCAGCTGGCGCTCATCATTTGCAAGCATCATATTTAATCCTGATTGGACATCTGCCCATGTAGGCGGCGTAGGTTGAGAAGATGGAATCAAGTAAGTCATCCCGACAGGAGGGATTTTGACTTTTCCAATTCATTAGGCCCAAAGGGCAGAGCTCTGTAAGTCCAATAATACTCTGCCCGTCTCCCTTCTCCATTTGTCCCAACTGGCGATTGATGTAAAGGGAACTGTCCTGTTGCCGCTTTGCTTTCTCCCATCCTGGGGTGTCCCTGGCCAAATAAGTGCCCTGGTGCGTCTTTGATGGGGAGATCATTCTTTCCTCCAACTCATCGTCTGGGAGTGTGTGAGGAGCTTCTGCATCTCTTCCCTGAGAGGGAGAATAGCCAGATGAGGGCTCGCTTTTCTCCAGCAGAGGAGGGGCTGAGGGTCCCTGGAAATTAGGACTAAAGGGATTCATAACCCTTAAAGCAACTAAGTCATCTTCTTACCCTTTTTCTGGGGTTTTGGAATCCTCAGTTATCTTAACTGGCTTTTTTCCTCTTTCTTCTTCTTGTACCATCAAACCTGTTACCTGGTTCTTTGCTTTCCTTATTATGCCATTGCATAAATGCCTGGACCTATAGTATTTCTCCCATTTTTCCATTCTGGTTACAAAACAACTCTAATTGGGGAGTTCCCGTCATGGTGCAACAGAAACAAATCTGACTAGGAACCATGAGGTTGCGGGTTGAGTCCCTGGCCTTGCTCAGCGGGTTAAGGATCTGGTGTTGCCGTGAGCCTGTGGTGTAGGTTGCAGATGCGGCTCAGGTCCTGCGTTGCTGTGGCTGTGGTGTAGGCTAGCTCTGATTAGACCCTTAGCCTGGAAACCTCCATATGCTGCGGTTGTGGCCCTAAAAAGACCAAAAAAAAAAAAAAAAAAAAGACAAAACAACTTTAATTGCAAGATGGTATAATAGTTTAGACTACCGTATAGAGGCCACCTTTCCCCACAATCAAGAACATACATAGGCCATACCATATCACCATAAAATGTCATCATTTTCTTAGTCATTGGTTCACAACTGTAGGTTGACAAGTCTTTAGGATCTTCCCTAGGGGACTGACTATCTGTTGAAATTGTAGAGGAAATGTCTCCCATATTGCCTTAGTTTTACCCTAAGAGTGTGATACTGAAACCACGACTGAGAGCTCTTGTCAGCCAAACGGAAGTCATGGAAAGAATCGAAACGGACTGACGTCCTAGTCCTGCTAAACTTGTGACCTGAGTCTGAAAGGCGCCTTTCCAAACAGCCTTGCAGGTGAGAGCCTGGAACCCTCAAATGGACCAGATCCTAGGGGCCTCGGAGTGCCCTCCGGGGGACTTACCAAAATGCTGATAGGATGGTTGCCACAGTCCCAAAGCTGCTTTTCTCCTTCCCAGAACAGCTTCTCCAAGTGGGACGTGCGGGTGGGCAGGAGCAGAAGGAAGGAATGAATTTCCCCAAGGCTAAGAGAGCCTTGGCAGCTGCTGGGGCAGTCCTTGTCTTCTGACCGCTGTTTCCACCCCAGAGTTCCGACGTCTGAGGTGGCTGGCCAGGTGTGCTTGGGGCATGGCCCTGCCACAGGGCAGACCTCAGCCATCTGGCCTGTGGAGGAGTCCTCCAACCCTCTGCTCACCTGAAGGGAAACTGGTGTGGAGAGATACCTCAGGGCTTCCCACCTGACTGAGGGCCCTGCGGGCTGCCTGCCCAAGGACAGATCCCGGATGAGCCCCCAAAATTTGTTGCAGGAACGCGGCCTCTGTCTACTGGTGCCAAGTATAAATGCAGAGACAGAGTTGGGAGAAAGGAGAAAGGAGTTGCTTCTGTTGCTTTGCCAGGCACAGGCGGCCACAGCAGGCTAATGCCTTAAAGATTCTGCCCTCCCTTGAGAAGAATTGCCAGGAGTTTTAGAGTCTAAAAGGAGAAAAAGAGGGTTTCAGATAAGAATCCGGGGTGGGCAAACATGCTTCCTTTCTTTCCGGAATCTTAGTCATTGAAGCTGGTGTCGGGGACTCAGTGTGATCCTGGCGGTGGCCTTCTGGGTTACGGCCTCTTGACTTTTCCTAGAATGACAGTACTTGTGAAAAGGACATATTGATCAGAGATTAGGACAAACGAGCAAAGTTCCTGAAAAACATCAGGTGTTTAGCACAGTTTAACTCACAAGCAGGTGTGCTCAGGGTGCACGATCTTACCTCACAGGTAATTGTGTTTAGGGTGCAATCGAAAGAGGGAGAGGTGTTCCTATCATGGCTCAGCGGAAACAAATCTAACCAGTGTCCATGAGGACACAGGTTTGATCCCTGGGCCCGCTCAGTGGGTTAAGGATCTGGCGTGGCTGTGGCTGTGGTGTAGGCCATTGGCTACAGCTCCAATTCAATCCCCTAGCTTTGGAACCTCCATATGCCACTGGTGTGTGCCTAAAACAAAACAAAAAAAAAAAAGAGAGAGAGAGAGAGAAACACAAGGACTCTAAGCTTTTCAGTTTTCAGCTATTCATTTCCAAAAGGAGCATGAGGAATATAATATTTTCTTTTAGCTGATAAGGTTTCTACATCTTTATGTCTATCCCTGGAGGGAGAACCAGGACCCTGCCCCAAGGCTGCACTATTGTTTCTTGACTGTTCCTCCCTAGTCTTTGCCTCCCCTCCCTTCCCTGATCAGCAGCCATCTGAACCTGCCCCTTGGATCTCAGGAAAGGTCATGGAGGCTGAATGAGGCTCATTTCCTAAAAACAAGAAATTGGGGACACGGAAAGGCTTTTGTGCCCAGGGAGGTCCACAGGGCCGTGCTTGATTTCGATATTTGTGTGCGTCTGTTTCCGGACTCTCGGTTCCGTTACATTGATCTATGTGTCTGTGCTTTCACCACTATCTTGCTGTCTTTATTGCTGTAGCTATATATTTGAAGTAGCTATATATTTGAAGTCAGGTAGTGTCAGTCCTTCACCTTCGGTCTTCCTTCATGTTGTGTTGGCTCTTCTGAGTCTTTTGCCTTTCCGTATAAACTTTAGAATCAATTTGTTGAGATCCACAAAATAGCTTGCTAAGATTTGATTGGAATTGCTTTGAATCTGTAGGTTAAGAAGGAGAGAACTGACATTTTATCATACCGATGGTTTACAACCATATTTCAGTTTATGATTATTCAGCTTTATGATGGTGCAGAAGTGATAAGCATTCCACTAAAACCATACCTCACATTTTGAATTTTGATCTTTTCCCAGGCTAGCAATATGGGGTATAGTACTCTCTTATGATGCTAGGCAGAGGTGACAAGCTGCAGCTTTCACTCAGCCACACAATCACGAGGATAAACAACTAATACACTTGCTATCATTCTGTATCTATACAACCAGTTTGTTTTTCATTTTCAGTACAGTATTCAGTAATTTACATGAGATAATCAACACTCTATTATAAAATAGGCTTTGTGGAGTTCCCTGGTGGCTCATTGGGTGAAGGAGCCTGTGTGTCACTGCCGTGGTGCAGGTTTGATCCCTGGCCTGGAAACCTCCACATGCTGTGGCATGGCCAAAAACAAACAAAAATAAAATAGGCCTTGTGTTAGATGATTTTGCCCAATTGTAGGCTAATGTGTGTTCTGAGCATGCTTAACTTAGGCTAAGCCCTGATGTTCAGTAGGTTAGGTGTATTAAATGCGGTTTGACTTATAATATTTTCAACACGCAGCGGGTAACAGGACATAACCGTGTTGTAAGTCGTGGCAGATCTGTATTGAGTCTTCCAGTACAGGAACATGGAATATCTCTCCACTCGTTTAAATCTTCTTGAGTTCTTTCATCAGAGTTTAATAGTTCTCTGCATATAGGTCTTGTACGTCTTGTTAGATTTATACCTAAGCATTTAATTCTTTGGTTACTGTTGTAAATGGTATTGTGTTTTAAATTTTAAATTCCAATTGTTCATTGCTGGTATATGGGAAAGCAGTTGACTTCCACATTGACTGTGTATTATGAAACCTTGCCATAATCATTTATTAGTTCCATTGTTCTCAGTTCTTTGGGATTTTATACATAGACGGTAATGTCATTCACAAACAACGTGTTATTTCTTCCTTCCCTATATATTCCTTTTATTTCTTTTTCTTGTCTTGTTGCATAGTTTGTGGTTTTAGTAGGATGTTAAATAGGAGTGGTGAGAGGGCACATCCTTGCCTTGTTCCCAATCATAGGGAAAGCAACCAGTGTTCCACCATTAAGTCTGATGTTAGCTGTAGGTGTTTTGTAGATGTTTGTAATTCCCCATTTGGTGAGTTTTTCTTTTTAACATGAATCAGTATTTTGCCAAGCATTTTTTCTGTAATCAGTTGATATTATCAGGTGGTTTTTCTTTTTTAGCCTATTGACGTGGCAGATTACATTAATGATTTTTAAACCAGTCTTATATACCTGGAGTAAATCCCACTTGGTCATAGCATATAATTCTTTTTATACATTTTTGGATTTTATTTGCTGACTTTTTTTGAGGGTTTTGCATCCATGTTCATGAGAGATATTGGTCTGTAGTTTTCCCTTTTTTTGGGGGGGGTGGGGCACACCCTTGGCATGTGGAAGTTCCCAGGCTAGGGATTGAACCTGCACCACATCAGCAACCCAAGCCACTGCAGTGATGCCAGATACTTAACCTGCTGCTCCACATGAGAACTCCTGTAGTTTTCTTTTTTTGTAATGCATTTATTTGGTATTGGTTTCTATATGCCTCATGTCTTTTTAGCCCTCTATTTCTTTTCTTTTCTTTTTTTTTGTCGTTTTGCCTTTTCCAGGGCTGCTTCCTGCAACATATGGAGGTTCCCAGGCTAGGGGTCTAATCGGAGCTGTAGCCACTGGCCTATGCCAGAGCCACAGCATCGTGGGATCTGAGCCTCGTCCGTGACCTTCACCATAGCTCACGGCAATGCCAGATCCTTAACCCACTGAACAAGGCCAGGGATCGAACCCACAAGCTCATGGTTCCTAGTCGGATTCGTTAACCACTGAGCCATGATGGGAACTCTAGCCCTTTATTTCCTAAGATAATATTTTCTAGGTTTTTTTTTTTTCTTTTTAGAGCCACACCTGTGGCATGTGGAAGTTCACAGACTAGGGGTCAAAGTGGAGCTGCAGTTGCCAGCCGCAGCCATAGGCAACGCCAGATCCAAGCCGAATCTGTGATCTACACCACACCTCACAGCAATGCTGGATCCTTAACCCATTGAGTGGGCCCATGGACTGAACCTGCATCCTCACGGATACTAGTCAGGTTGGTTTCTGCTGAGCCACAATGGGAACTCCTGTACTTTTTTTCTTTAATAATTTTTCGCTATATATGTATTTTTTTAATGGTTGCTCCAGGGCTTACCATATAAATCTTTTAAAAATTTGTGGTAAAAAAATATGTAACATAAACTTTACTATCTTAACTATTTTAAGTGTACAATTTAGTGGCATTATCACATTCACAGTGTTGTGCAGCCGTCATTACTGTCTCCAAAATTTTTTAATCACTCCGAACAGAAATTCTGTTCCCATTAAGCAATAACTCCTTTCCCCCCAGCACCTCCTATTCTCTAAACTACTTCCAGTATCTGTAAATTTGCCTATTTTAGGTGTTTCATATAAGTAGAATATTTGTCCTTTTGTTTGTGGCTTGTTTCACTTAGCATAATATTTTTAAGAATCTTCCGTATGGAAGCATATATTAGAACTTCATTCCTTTCTCTGGCTGGATAATATTTCATTGTATGTATATTGCCAGATACATCTTAACTTACCAGAATCTACTTTTGATTTATACTAACTTAATTCCAGAAGATAAATTCCCTTTTCTTCTTTTTTGTGGTATTATTGTTATATATATTATATTTATAAATATTAAAAATTCAGTAGTACCTGGTTATACTTATAACATAATTTTATGTCTTTTAAAGAAGCTTGGAGAAGGAAATGCAAGTACAAATGCACACTTATTTTATAGCATTGTGATAATAACCTTTTTATTTACTGTTCCTGTGGATTTGAGTTACCATCTGGTGCCATTTCTTTTTTAATTTTTAATTTTATTTATTTTAATTTTTTTTGTCTTTTGTCTTTTTAGGGCCGCACCCATGGCATATGGAGGTTCCCAGGCTAGGGGTCGAATTGGAGCTGTAGCCGCCAGCCTACACCACAGCTCACGGCAACGCCAGATCCTCAACCCACTGAGCAAGGCCAGGGATTGAACCTGCAACCTCATGGTTCCTAGTCGAATTCGTTTCCACTGCGCCACAACAGAAACTCCCTGGTGCCATTTCTTTAGCTTAGAATATCTTTGCTCCTACCCATGTCCTTTGTGTTGTTATTGGCAAATATATTTCACTTCTATATGTTACAGGCTTAATAATAATACAATTATATAATATTCTTTTATATAATTGCTTTTTAAATTAGGTAAGAGAAGAAAGGAACAGAAGTGTGATTTACACCATGTTTTATAATTACACAGTTATCTTTACAATTGCTCTTTGTATATGTATGTGAATTTGAATTATTGTCTGGGATTACTTTCAGCCAGAAGAATTTCCGTTAATATTTCTTATAAGGTGGGTTTGTTATCAACTGCCCTTCACATGTGCATAGCCTTTTAGGTTTCCAGGAATATGTCAGAGCTTTTCAAAGCCCCCTACAGATGTCTCATTCTCCAGCTTTTATATTTAAGCTTTTTTGTTAGCCTGTTGTTTGCCCCAACTGTTAGCCACCATCTCAGGTGGCTGTGATGTTAAATAATTGCTTCTGATGGTTTTTGACACATGCCCTTGGGGAAAATGCTATTACTACTGTTCAGTTCTGGGTCAGTCAGCCTTGAGAGTGAGGCCTTCCAGGGAACCACCAGACAGGTCAAACAGTGACAGTTCTCTGGAAATGGGGCTTTGAAAGAGCTCCAGTCCTGCCCTGCCTTCTCCAGTATCTGCCAGGCTGCTAGTTTTCACTGTGGTTGTGGCTATTGTTTTTCAAGGCTCCCACCAAACTGTGGAGAGGGGTATTGACCTGAAAGAAATAGACTGCCAAATATTTCTCTAGCAAAGATGATTTTTTTTCAAAATCAGCAAAGAATTGCAATTCAGGGTCTGCAACCATGGCTATACATGTGCAAGTTCTCCTTCCTGTTGGGGTACGCTGTGGTGCCTGGGCACGAAAACTCCCTATTCTGGTCTTCCAGCTCTATTTAATTGAGGTTTCTGTTTAATTGGTTTTTTTACATTTTCCACCTTTTGATCTAAATTTGTCTCCAAAAGCATTGCTGATCAAGAGTCAAGTTTTTGTCCCTCAGTGTCAGGAAGGACCTTGCTTGGGCACAGTGTTTCATGTCAGAGGGGAAGGACACAGGCTGGAGATCTGTTAAGATCACATTTGAGTAAGAAGAGGGGTAGGAGGGGGAACCCTCAGGCTTTTTATTGAGTCTGTATGTTAATAAGGTCATAAACATTGGAGATCATTTGAAGTGTTAGGTCATTGTCAAAGCTTTGACAATAAGCTTCCAGTAGGCGTGGTCCAGATTTCTGGGGAAAGCTATCTTGTCAGATGTCATCTGCTTCAATTCTGGGAAATCTTTACTTTCAGGTCACCAGATAAGTGCAGTTTCAGTCAGGGTTTGGCACTTTCTTTAGGTGTATTACATGAATCCAGGAGTCTGTTCCTCGGAATTTGGTGGCAGAAGGGTTGGTTAATGGTACTTAATGGGGCCTTCCCAATGAGATCGAAGAGAATTCTTCTGGAGCTGTCTTTTTCAACAGATGAAATCTCCAGGTTGCAACATGGGAGCTTCAAGTCTTCATCTCCCAAGGGCGCACTGTGAAAAGATGCTCTACCAAAACATGGCTACTTTTTTTTTTTTTTTTTTTTTTTTGTCTTTTGTCTTTTTTGTTGTTGTTGTTGTTGTTATTGTTGCTATTTCTTGGGCCGCTCCCGCGGCATATGGAGGTTCCCAGGCTAGGGGTTGAATCGGAGCTGTAGCCACCGGCCTACGCCAGAGCCACAGCAACGCGGGATCCGAGCCGCATCTGCAACCTACACCACAGCTCACGGCAACGCCGGATCATTAACCCACTGAGCAAGGGCAGGGATCGAACCCGCAACCTCATGGTTCCTAGTCGGATTCGTTAACCACTGCGCCACGACGGGAACTCCCTACTTTTTTTTTAATAATTTTTATTTTCCATTATAATTGATTTACAGTGGTCTGTCAACTTTCTGCTGCACAGCAAGGTGACTCAGTCACACATACATGTATACATTCTTTTTTCTCACATTGTCATGCTCCATCATAAGTGACCAGACATATTTCCCAGTGCTATGCAGCAGGATCCCATTGCTTATCCATTCCAAAGGCTGTAGTTTGCATCTATTAACCCCAAATTCCCAGTCTCTCCTACTCCCTTCCCCTTCCTCTCCCTCCCTCTTGGCAACCACAAGTCTGTTCTCCATGTCCATGATTTTCTTTTCTGTGGAAAGGTTCATTTGTGCCCTGTATTAGATTCCAGATAGAAGTGAAATCATATGGTATTTGTCTTTCTCTTTCGGACTTACTTCACTTAGTATGAGAGTCTCTAATTCCATCCACCAAAACATGGTTACTTTTAATAGCACCAGTTAGGCCTTCGTAATATTGGAGTATGTCTCCTTTTATCAATTGTCAGAAGAAAAAAGAGCCAAGTGCATTGGTCATCCTATGACTATTTCAAATTATGAGTTTCTGAGTCCCAAAACAGGTGGATCTTATATTTAGAAGGACCAATGGCAATGCTTTTGGCCAAAGTATTTGGAGGGCCTCTACAAAAATTGACAGAATTCATAAAGACCCCTCAAAACTTCTTCTCAGAAAGCTGGTTAGAAGGCCAAAAGTGCCTAAAGTGCTTACATTTGTAATAATCTTTTCTAGTGTGTTTGCTTTTTGTAATAATAGCAGAGAGGGTTTTCATTTTGTTTGGGAGCCTTCATTTGCTAGAGTTGTAGATGAAGAATTTTGGTGATCTTCCTTGGAGGTGATTCATCTACAGTACGAGAGAGCTGATTTGCCAGATTAACAGAATCCAGAGTGCACATAGTTTCCCATTCCATCCTGGTCCTTTTTACATAAAGGGCAAGATCCCAGTTCAGCCCACAAATAAACATGGAGTTAAAAGCTACCTGGGTGGAATCACCATCTGAAAGAAGACCAGAATTTTCTTTAAAAACAGGAATTCCGTGGTAGCCTAGTGGTTAAGGATCTGGCATTCTCCCTGCTATGGCTCAGTTACTGCTGTGGCATGGGTTTGATCCCTGGCCAGGATCTTCTGTAGGCTGCAGGTGTGACCAAAACAAACAAACAAACAAACACCCCTTCAGAATAATGATATGTGTACCTTATCACTTGAATTAGTATGAAAAGTTCAGTGTGAGGTGTTAGGTATTTTAAATGTTTGTTGTCAGCATTAGAAATTAACTTTTGTTGCCCACATGCATGGTGAGAAGCTAAACGGGATACTGTAAACAAAAATGCTGTTGTGGGTTGTGAGGCAGAAAGTAACTTTAAGTGGTCCGGGGACATGGGGCGACCACCTCAACTTGCACAGGACTGTCCTAGTTTTAGCACTGAAGGTTCCACATTCCAGGAAGGCCCTCTGTTCCAGGCAAACCAGGATGGTAATTGACCCTGGAGATAGAGAAGTAAAGGGTGAAGGATGGACTCAATATGGTCTAAGATGGTAGAGCAGAGGTTCAAGAATTGGAGCTGGAGCTTTCTATTCAGACTCCTGAAAGAATGGGATGCGACAGATTATTCAGAATGCCTTAATGGAGCAAAAGGGCTTCTTCTAGGATTAGGGCTGAAAAGGAGGGGGAGAGGGAGGAGACTGAGGAAGTAGGAAATACCAGAAAGGGTTATATAGACCAGGAGTAGCCTGGGGACAGGGGACCTGCCTGTGGGTTGGACAGAGGAGTTGGTGGGAAATGAGGTAAAATGAGCCCAAACTAATGGGCAACAGCTGAGCTGGTGAGCAATAACTGAATGTGGTCACTAGGCCTGAACTGGAAGGTGCAAAGGCTTGTGGGTGGTGCCTCCTGGAGAAAATGTAGCTGTAGAGAGATCCCCAGCAAGATGCCGTTTGCCAGCAAGGCCGTTCCGAGCCTACTGAATAGCATGAGCTTTGCTGTGGGTCCGTTCCTGCTCTGCAGGGTTTCTACTCCCACGCTACCGTGATCCTGGTGTAGAGTTTGCTGTGGACTAGAACCATCTGTGTGGGTGCAGACCTGGAGGAGGAAGGACATTGAGTAGCTCGAGGAAGAGGCCAGGGTTGGGAGGAAGGCTGGGACCTGAAGATGAATTCGTGACTCAAAAACCTTCCCCTCTACCCCTGGGCCCCCTGGATCGAGAAGGGAGTTGAGGACAATTTCATCGCATGTGCTTTGCTCTGCTCTACTCTACTCTGAATAACTGTAGCCGCCAAAGTCTCTCTCCTTTCAGGAGACTCTCCTGAATGTCCCAGTTTTGCAGAGTGTTTGAGGGCGTTAAGTACCTCATTCTTCTAGAAATGCCCCATAGTAGTGCATTGAGGATGGAGTATTCTCTGAAATTGCATTCGAGGCTTAGAAGGGGAGTGCATAGGCTTGCTTGTGGTCGAGGCTGGTGGGAAGCCATTGTACATGGCCAGCGAGGTAGCTTTCGGAGTGGCTGATACCACTCTGCATCAGCCCTTTGCTCAAGTGGTTATTTTCTCCAGTGATGGCTTTGCAACAGCCAAGGTCTGATTGATGTAATTTCTGAAAACAGCCTTTGGTCACAGTTTCCTTAACTAAATGTTGCAGTGGCCACTCCGTAGGAGCTGCCATTTTATGCGAGACTCCCTGTGGGGATGTCCACTGGTGCATGGGGCGAAGATTTTAGGAGGCCAGGGAGGAGAAAACTAGGCCCCTTAGGGAGCAGTTATTGGTGGGTTTGATGAATATTCGTAAGATTGGAGGAGTTGTTGATTGTGAAAACAATGCATTTTCTTTCCTCTGAATGTAGCTGGGCTGTGTTCTGTGGTTACATGTTTCTTGTTTATTCCTCTGTGCATTACTGATGATCTTGACAGGTTAGGTCTAGAACTTTCTTAGTCAATAAGGAAAATATCAAGGAAATGGTACTTTTGTTTTCATATAGTGTACTTGGATATGAATTTAAATCTGTTATAATTATACAGACTTTATTTCATGTTGTTACTTGAATATTTTATAGCTTATCAATTAAATAACTCGCTTGAATTATGCAGACAGTAAATGGGCCCCCGAATTGAGATTCCTATCTTCCTTCCTTCCTTCTTTCGCTCCTTTGTCTCATTGTCTCCTTCCTTCCTCCCTCCTTTCCTTCCTTTTCCAAATGTGAGCCAGAGTTAAGATAGCTTTTTATGTAGTTGCCTTGATTTTATGTTTTGGTTAAGTTTCGGGATGTTAACCTAATCTTGGAGCACTGTTGTTCCACAGCTGTCACATATATTTGTTTGTGTGTAACTGCAGTTGTTCACGGGGTCTACCTCCAAGTTTTATCAGAACTGCAGAGATAAATGTCTCTGTATCTAGATCTCTGTGGCTACCTTTACCTACTTCCTTGGAGGTGATTTTCTGTATGTGAACTTGCTGGATCAGAGTATGGACATTTTAAGCCTCTTGGTGCTTGCTGTCAAATTGGCCTCCAGAAATGGTGATTCCTGGATGGCAGTGTGCCTTTTGGAGGCTTATTTGCCCATTTTCTTTGGCGTCAGCAGGCTCATGCACAGTCAAGTAAGCACAGACCGTCTGGTCTTATTGGTCATACAGCTGGCAGTGCCAAACTTAAAAGAACCCCATCCCTGGCTTTTTCTTCCATGGCCTCAGCTGTCACGCTGACCCAGCCTGCAGGTATTTCTGTGAATGATCCCATAACTTTACTTCTGCCAACTTTCTTCAGAACTACACCACACATAACATCTTCCTTCTGGTTAGGCTTTGAGATTGATAAAAGTGCCTGATTTCATAATAAAAGAATCAAGGGCAATTTTCATGAGAAAGTTTAAGGACTCTGTTTAGTAGGACGCTTGGTATGGATAAGTCTGTCTTAAGTGTCTCCCTGTACTGTATTCTCACTGAGAAATCAGAGTGACCCTAGTGCTCTCTAAGTATTTGCAGGACATTTTTCAAATACTAATATTCAGAACTCCCAAATATTGAAAAATTTTAAAGATAAAACTGTACTTTATCGTCCTTATCACCCCCAGTAAAATTAGGGTCACAGTTTAGTGGTAGACTGTGTTTTCTCTCTCTCTCTTTTGTCTTTTTAGGGCCACACCTGCGACATAGGGAAGTTCCCAGGCTCTAGGGGTCAAATTGGAGCTGTAGCTGCTGGCCTACACCACAGCCACAGCAGCGCCAGATCCGAGCTGCATCTGTGACCTACACCACAGCTCACATCAATGCCAGATCCTTAACCCACTGATTGAGGCCAGGGATCCAACCTGTGTCCTCACGGATGCTAGTCAGATTCATTTCTGCTGCGCCACGACGGGAACTCCTGTGTTGTCTTTTTAACCGCAAATTTTACATTGCTAAAAAGCTGTGTTTTAGGAGTTCCTGTCGTGGTGCAGCAGAAACAAATCTGACTAGGAACCATGAGGATGCGGGTTCGATCCCTGGCTTCTCTCAGTGGATTAAGGATCTGGCGTTGCCATGAGTTGTGGTATAGGCCACAGATGAATCTCGGATCCTGCGTTGCTGTGTGTCACTGTGGTGTAGACTGCCAGCTGTAGCTCCAGTTGGACCCTTAGCCTGGGAGTCTCCTTATGCCTCAGGTGTGGCCCTAAAAAAAGCAAAATAAACAAACTATATTTAAAAAATACGAACCTGTTTAAAGTTTATACTGTCGGGGGTTCCTGTCGTGGCTCAGTGAGTAACAAATCCAACTAGGAACCATGAGGTTGCTGGTTCAATCCCTGGCCTCACTCAGTGGGTTGAGGATCTGGTGTTGCCATGAGCTGTGGTATAGGTCGCAGACAAGTCTCAGATCCCGCGTTGCTGTGGCTCTGGCATAGGCCAGTGGCTACAGCTCTAATTAGACCCCTAGCCTGAGAACCTCCATATGCTGTGGGAGCGGCCCTAGAAAAGGCAAAAAGACAAAAATAAATAAATAAAATTTATACTGTCATTTTATTTTATTTATTTATTTTATTTTTTTATCTTTTTGTCTTTTCTAGGGCTGCACTGGCAGCACATGAAGGTTCCCAGGCTAGGGGTCTAATTGGAGCTGTAGCCGCTGGTGTATGCCACAGCCACAGCCATGCCAGATCCGAGCTGTGTCTGTGACCTACACCACAGTTCACAGCAACGCTGGATCCTTAACCCACTGAGCGAGGCCAGGGATCGAACTCACAGCCTCAAGGCTCCTAGTATGATTTGTTAACCACCGAGCCATGATGGAAACTCCTATACTGTCATTTGAAAACATCATTGCTGTAGTTCCTGTTGTCTCAGTGGTAACGAATCCGACTAGTATCCATGAAGTTGTGGGTTCAATCCCTGGCCTCACTCAGTGGGTTAAGGATCCGGCGTTGCCGTGAGCTGTGATGTAGGTTGCAGACGTGGCTCAGATCTGGCATTGCTGCGGCTGGGGTGTAGAGTGGCAGCTACAGCTCCGATTGGACCCCTAGCCTGGGAACTTCCATATACTGTACGTGCGTGAAAAGCACAATGAATAAATAAAAAATAAAACATCATCACCTGTACATTACACGCTGTACCACTTCACACACAGAGCAGGCTTATTTAAAGCACCTACATTTGGCTTGTCTTCCTACTTAATCTCACAGTATTCTTTGTGAGAAGGATAATATGCCACTTTACCTTTTGGCCAGATACCAACCTTTAGGGGGAAAAAAACCTGGCCATGTTTTCATTCAGAGACACTGTGTTTTCATACAGAGACGCTGGAGGGCGCTCGAGCAATGGAAGACATAAATTGTCTCTTTACAAACATACCTCGTAGTAAAAGAAAGCAGAGTTGGTTTTTCAGTTCATTTTAACATGAATGAAAGATACTTAGATGTGGAGGACATATTTCTACACTGACCTATAAACCGTCCCTTGAACAGTTTATGAGAAATTTAAGAAGCAGCTTTGTGCTCTGGACCTCCTTATTACCCTCTCCCTCCTCTTACCCTCTCCAGCTACCCTGCCTCCTCCCCAGGCTTGTGTTCGTCTGTCCCTTCAAGTCTCTGCTCAGATGTCACCCATCAGAGAGGTCTTTCCTGAGCACCTGGTACAACATAGCACACACGACTGCCTCCCCCAACACGACCTCACTCTGCCTGATGATTTTTTCCATTGCTTTCATTTCTCCCTGCTATGCCATATGCTTATCTGTTTATGGGTTGTCTGTACCCCCCATCCCCAGCCCCCATGTTCAGACCTGGTCTGTTTATCCCATTGCTTTATACTTTGGCCCTGAACAGTGCCTGGCAGACAGTAAGTGTCCAATGTATAGACTTAATGAATGAAAAATACTTTATCTGGATTTTGGTGCCTTTTTTTTTTTTTTCCTGCTTTTTAAGGTCACACCCATGACATATGGAGGGTCCCAGGCTAGGGGTCCAATCAGAGCTGTAGCTGGTCTACACCACAGCCACAGCCATAGCCACGTGGGATCTGAGCCGTGTCTGCAACCTACACCACAGCTCACAGCAATGCCAGATCCTTGACCCAATGATCGAGGCCAGGAATTGAACCTGTGTCCTCATGGATACTAGTTGGGTTCATTAACCACTGAGCCATGACGGGAACTCCATTAATGCCCTTTTTGTTGTGGTAAAGAATACATAACATAAATTTACCATTTTAACCACTTTAGTGTACAGTTCAGAGGCATTAAGTACATTCACTTGTTTTACAACCATCACCACCATCCATCTTCATAATAACCGTGTTATCTTCCCGAACTGAAGCCCTGTACCCCTTAAGCAGTAACTCCCTGTTCCTGTACCCCTAGTCCCCAGTGTCCCCATTCTCCTTTCTGTCTCTGTGAGCGACTATGCTGTATTCTCACATAAGGGGAATCATGCAATATTTTGTTTTGGGTTTATTTCACTTAGCAAAATGTCTTAAAGGCTCATCCATATAGTAGGAAATCAGAATGCCCCTCCTTTTGAAGGCTGGCTGGTATTTCATTGTAGGTACATACCACATTTTGTTTATCCACTCATCCGTCAGTGGACATAAGTGTTGTTTTCTCCCTTTGGCTATTGTATAGAACACTGAAACATGATGTTAAGGTTTTGAGTCTAAAGTGGATTTCTTTGAAACAGTGATAACATCTTTAAATTATACCAGTGAGCCACTGTTCACTCTTGGGTAATTTCTGCCTTCACAAAAATACTTTTAGTTCAGATTAAAGTAGAAACTTATTCAAGCCCTTAAAAATCAGAATTGGTTTAATATCCCTTATTGGTGCTATTCAGATTTTTCTTACAAATGTCAAAAAAGAAAAACTAGTTTATACGATCGAATTACTAACCTCATGCTGTAAGCAGGAAGATCCTGGGTAGTTACTTGTGGTTCCAGTCCAGTGCTAACCTTGCAGTTAGCCCTTGACCTTGTTCAAGGCCCTTGTCTAAACTGAGCCTCATTCTTCTCACAGTTAAAACAAGGAGGGTGGACTAGATGTCTCTTGCCCACTGACATTCCATAATTTAGGAAGGAATCATTGACCTAAAGCAAGAGCACTCTGGAGAATTCAGAAATATAAAATATATGGCTTTTTGAGCTTTGGGTTATTTTTGTCCATTTCAGCTCAATTTGACCAGAGATTGAAGATAATAAAATCTCTGCTTCTCCCAAATTTGTGGGTACAGCCCACATCCAATTGATTTACACTCCTCTTGCCATCTTAGGAGAGTTTTGTTTGTACGTTGTTCATCCTTATCCTTTAGATCCTCAGGTCAGGAGGCGTCCTCACTGTTTCTCTCTCTTTGCAGCAGGGACCTCTCCAGGCGCTCTCTTCAGGCCTCAGTCAAGCGGCTGCTGACGGCCGCAGTAAAGGGGCTGTGATTCTGAGATAACTGGGCTGTAGTGGGGATACAGAGCCTTTAAGAATTCAGGAGTAACAAGAGGAAGATGTCCTACATTAGTGTAATCTACAAGATTGACTTGGTAAAGTAGAGACATGATTTCTGCTTCTATCCCCTTCTGGTTTCCTCCTGCCCTCCTGGAGGCCTCAAGCTGCCACACAAATGCCTCAGTGCTTGAAGCACAGTGTTCTTAGGTCCCAAGGTCAGCCGTCTACCTATTAATACCTAGAGATTTTAAGAAAACCAGAATGTGTGAGTGTCATGTGTGTAGCCCCACCCAAGTGTCATGGTTTTTTGTTTGTTTTTTTTCTTTTGTTCTTTTTCAGCTACATTCAAGGCATATGGAAGTTCCCGGGCCAGGGATCAAATCTGAGCTGCAGCTGTGACCTATGTTGCACCTGTGGCAATGCCAGATCCTAACCCACTGCTCCAGGCTGGGGTTTGAACCCATGCTGCTGCAGAGACAGTGCTGGATCCTTAACCTGATATGCCACAGCGGGAACTCAAGTGTCATACATTTTATTGTATGCCTTCTGCAGATACCTTACCTACAAAGGGATCAGCCTGTAAAGGGAATTTCTCCTCTGCAGGGAAGCAGATGTAGGCTTCAGAGGCTTGTGGTGCCCCTCCCACATCCCCCAGCCTCTGTATGAAGGTCCAGGCCGTGAGTTCAGGTCATCATCTCTCCCTGTGCTATAGAACAGTCTGGAATTTGCCAGGGGCCTGGCAACCTGCCTGAGACTGGGGAGAAGCCTTACCCTTAGGACCCCCCCACTCCCATCCCCTGTTTATACTCACACACCCCCTTCTTATTTTAATTTTTAATTTACAATGTTGTGTTAGTTTCTGGTATACAGCACCGTGATTCAGATATATATACATATACACACACGTGTGTATATATAGGATATATATATATTCTTTTTCATAATCTTTTCTATTGTGGTTTATCACAGAATATTGAATATAGTTCCCTGTGCTATTCAGTAGCACGTTGTTGTTTATCCATTCTATATGTAATAGTTTGCATCTGCTAATCCCAGACTCCCAGTCCATTCCACTCCCTCCCCTATCATGCTTGGTGACCACAGGTCTGTTCCCTATGTCCATGAGTCTATTTCTGTTTTGTAGATAAGTTCATTTGTGTCATATTTTAGATTCCACATATCATACGGTATTTGTCTTTCTCTTTCTGTCTTAAGCTTTACCTAGCATGATGATCTCCAGATCCATCCATGTTACTGCAGATGGCATTATTTCCTTCTTTTTAATGGCCGAGTAATACTCCATTCATCTGTTGATGTACATTTAGGTTGTTGCCATGTCTTGGCTCTTGTAAACAGTGCTAAACATAGAGGTGCATATACCTTTTCCAACTGTAATTTCATCTGTATATATGCCAAGAAGTGGGATTGCTGGATCATTTAGCAACTCTATTTTTAGTTTTTGGAGGAACTTCCGTACTGTTTTCTATAGTCATGCACTCCTTTCTTACTTAGCTTCCTAAAGCCGGCCTCCAGTCCTGTTACCCACCCCACACACAGCGCAAATTCCCTGAGAGCTTCCCAGTGTCTGCTGCAGGAAGTCTGGACCCTTTAACGTGGCACATGCAGCCCAGCTCATCTGTTGCCCTCCTTTCCAGGGTATCTCCCAGCACTGCTCACCTTTTGCTGTTCAGCGGGAATACACACCGTTCTTCACATCAGTTCAGCCCTTTCTGCTCTCTGATTTGCTCACACTCTTACCCCCTCCTGTCACCTCTGGGCCTGTCCCAAATACCACTTCCTCCTTGAAACTCCCCTTCCCCAGACCTCTCAGCAGCCATCCGGCCCTTCCTTCTGAATCTTCTCTAGTGGCTGTTGCCGTCTTTTCCCTTTGTTAAGGTTACCCAGGATCAAACCTCCTAGTTGTCTTTGACACCCTCATCTCCCTTTCTCATTCATCCTCTATCTCTTATCAGGTCCATTGATTCTCTCCTTCAGTTGTCAACTCTTCCCCACTGTTTTAGTTTCCTGTTGCCACTGTAACAGATTACTACAAACTTAATGGCTTAAAACAACATAAATTCATTATTTTATACTTCTAGAAGTCAGAAGTCTGAAATGGGTCTCAGTGGGCTGAAACCAAGGTGTCAGCAGAGCTGTGTTCCTTTCTGGAGGCACGAGGAGGAGAGTCCGTCTTCTTGCCTTTTCCAGCTCCTAGAGGCTGCCCATATTCTTTGGCTCATGGCCTCTTCCTCCACCTTCAAAGCCAGGAACAATGGGTCAGATTCTCTCATTGCCATTTCTTGCCATCTCTCTGGTTCTCTCACTTCTGCCTCCGTCTTCTGCTTCTAAGAGTGCTTGTGATATTGAGCCCATCTGGATGGTCCAAACTAATCTCTCCAGCTCAAGGTCAGCTGATTAGCAACTGTAATTCCACTTTGCCATGTATCTTACCATATTCCCAAGTTCCAGGGCTTAGGCCATGGACATCTTTGTGGTTTTTGTTTTGTTTTGTTTGTCTTTTTGACTTTTCTAGGGCCGCTCCCACGGCATATGGAGGTTCCTAGGCTAGGGGTCTCATCAGAGCTGTAGCTGCTGGCCTATGCCAGAGCCAAGCAATGCGGGATCTGAGCTGCGTCTGTGACCTACACCACAGCTCACGGCAACACCGGATCCTTAACCCACTGAGCGAGGCCAGGGATTGAACCCGTAACCTCATAGTTCCTAGTCGGATTCGTTAACCACTGAGCCATGACAGGGACTCCCGTGGATGTCTTTGGAGGCCATTATTCTTCTTACCACCCCACTCTCCTAGCTTCAGGTTTGAGCCCTTGGAGTAGCTGTCTGATTAGCTGCACGTCTCATCTTCCTCATCACCTCTCGTGTTACATGCCACCTGCATAGATATTAAGATGTATATTATCAGGACTTGTTGGGTCTGCCTCCAGAAATATCTCATGGGTCTGTCCCTTTTCCTTTGTCTCCAGTGCCACCGTCCTGGCAGCCATCTCTCAGCTGGACTACTGTGAAAGGGTCTTTCACATCCACTTACCCTCTCCAACCCAGCTTTAAAATTTGGAGTAAGGTTTATGTAACATAAAATTAACCATTTTAAAGTGTACAATTTAGTACATTCCCAATGTTGTACAACTATAACTTTTATTTACTCCAAACATTTTCGTCATCCCGAAGGAGACTCCCGTACCTGTTGTCACTCCCTGTTCCCTCCTCCTCCCAGTCCCTGGTAACCACCAGTCCGCTTTCTGTCTCTGCGCATCTGCTGGTAGTGGATATTTCGTAGAAGTATTGTCATGCAATATGTGGCCTTTCGTGACTGGCTTCTTTCACCCAGTATAATGTTTTCGAGATTCATCGATGTTGTGACATGTGTGAGTATTTCATCCCCCTTTATAGCTAAGTAATACTCCATCGTCGGTATATACAATATTGTGTTTATCCATTCATCAACTGATGGGCATTTGGGTAATTTTCACCTTTTGATGATTATGACTGGTGCTATTGTGAACATTCATGCACAAATATTTAAGTACTTGATTTCAATTTTTTTGAGCGTATATCTAGGAATGTAATTGCTGGGTCATATGGTAAGTCTATGTTTAACATTTTGAGCTACCACCAGACTGTTTTCCACAGTGACTGCACCAATTTACATTCCACTGGCAAAGCACAAGAGTTCCAATTTCTCTACATCCTCGCCAACACTTGTTATTTTCCAGTGTTGGCATCCTGGTGGGTGTGAAGTGGTGTCTCATTGTGGTTTCCTCCAGACTCTTTCCAAATACACAAATTGATTCATCTCACCGCCCTGCTTAGCACCCTTAAAGTGCCCTCCCGTGGCCCCCCAGGGCGTGTCTGGTCTCGCCCCTTCCATGCCTTGCTTCTCACCTCCTTCCACCCTCTCACACACTCCACTCCTAGCATCACTGGCCTTCTCTTGCTTCCTTAAGCGAGGAAGGCAGAGACTGTGAGCTTTGAGGACCAGTGGGGTTGACACACTTTGCCAACACCACACAGAGCCCTTGCCCTGCCACTTACTAGCCAGCTCCCCCTCATTCCCTCTTCTGTAAAAGGGGATCATGATACGCATCACAGACAGTGGTTAGAATTATATGAATGATGTGGCGAATGCTGGACCTAGTGTCCTGCTCATAAGAAGACCAATAAGCAGTGGATGTAAAAAATGTAAGTAAGCTAGACACAGAAAGCCCCCCCAGCCATCTGAGCCCCACCATCTCAAGCGTGTCTTCCCTCCCACCCTGATTGCCTCTCTCAGGGCATCCTGTTCCTCATCGCACTCACAGATTAGTCGTGAGATACGAATGGTGCCTTTCCCTCTTACGTTTGGTCTCTTCTGTGAACCTGGAAACTCCATGTTCACCCTTTGGCATCTGTGCCCAGCACAGTGTCTGACACATAGTAGGCACTTGTTTTAAAATTCTTGGATGAAAAAAAATCATCATATG
Source organism: Sus scrofa (assembly GCF_054392235.1). NCBI lineage: Eukaryota > Metazoa > Chordata > Mammalia > Artiodactyla > Suidae > Sus > Sus scrofa. Next base: position 75,757,468 of record NC_139393.1, read on the forward strand.
GTCACAGTAAACAGAATTCATTACTAATTATCCAGTTGGCATGAGAGGGTGGAAAGGCACACTTTTTTGGAGTGAGTGTGGGTGTATGTATGTTTTCCTAGATTATAGATGTGTCTAAACATTCTTGCTAATTTAAGATGTCAAATCTGAAGGTTCTTTCTTGGCTTGAGTTTTTGAACACAGTCCAGGGCTGTTTTCAGATTCCTCAGTATTCTCCTTTTAGGGAAAGAGTTTTCAAAAGTGTAAAGGACATATCTACATTAATCATTTGCCTTCATGAGCTGTGGTAGGGGAGGTGAGATTTTAATGGTAGTACGGGACTTTGCCGTAGCACAGAGCTGTCACCGGGAGAACCCGGTCAGTCTAAGTCTGTGTGGTGAAAGCACCTCCCAAGCCAGTGTTTCTGTCCCAGGTACATTCTATTTATTTCGGGATTTCTCACCTGTGAAACCACTTCAACTCAGGACCAACTCAGCATCTGGAAAGTGTATTAAAAAAAAGTCATGGCCGGAGTTCTCTTGTGGCGCTGCAGGTTAAGGATCTGGCACTGTCACTGCGGTGGCTGGGATTGCTGCTTGTGGGGAGGGTTTGGTTCCTGGCCTGGGAATTTCCACATGTCATGGGTATGGCCAAAAAAAAAAAAAAAAAAAAAAAAAAGCCATGGCCTTCAACTTAACGGAGTCTTAGCGGGATCCAAAACTATTTCTTCCATTCCGAAATCTTCTTTTCTGCTTTTTTCCCCCTAGTCCTCATCATTCCCCCACCCACCCCAGACAACCTGGTTATTACCGGGGTGAGGTGTCATAAAGGGTGTGGATCCCCACTTGGGCTGTGGACTCCTCCTGATTGCTGAGCTGCCGCTGGAGAAGAGCCTCATGTCTTCTCCGTCCAGAGTTAAGGAGCCCAGGGGCTGGTTTGGGGTGATCCCCCGTTGCTTTGGGAGCTCTACCGCTCGTCTGCGGGCTGAGGCCCGTCGAGCTGTACGCTCCCTGAGGACCAGGCACCACCTTTCCGTGTTCCGCCTCCAGGCCGCGGTGCCGCGCCGCCGGGGTGGAGCTGCTAACTGGCAAGTGTCTGAAACCAGCAGGATGGCTCCATACCTTCTGTCGTGTGTGGGAACCGCTAAGCATTAGCAACTAGCCAGTGACCAGCAGTGAGGAGCAGTTTTTAGGCTCTACGAACGTTTGATGTGCTAAGTGAGGGCTCCAGGCGTCAGCTGAAGAACCGGCTTTTAAAAATGGAAATAGGACTGTTGACACAGGTGCCTTTTCCTAATTAGGATGCTGGTTTTGAGGAATCAGTGAAAATGTTAGTATTTCCAGGATTATTGTTAGTGAGGGATGAGAAACTTATCTTTTTATCTTCATAACCATATGGTTTCCTGCTGGATCTGGCTCTTTTTCTCTCTCTGAGGTTTTCAGATTTGGTTTTTACTTGAGTAAGGACAAAAGCATTTTCTTGTAGGACTCATTGATTTCATTATGCAGGTAAATGTGAAAAGTATTTCACATTTTTTTTCAACGGGAAATTCTAGAACATATCAGCGGTATTCTTTTTAAGTCAGATGTCCTTATAACACAACTCTTTCTACTATTCAGACATTCATTTATACATTCTTTGTGAAGAATGAGAATTACGCCCCTACTAAGCCTTAGCCACTCCGAAGAATCGGGAATGGGAGGCAATTTCCCTAAGGTCTTTTCTGTGCCAGGCACCTAGAGGTGCCTGCGTTTAGTTGATGCATTTCATGTAAGACACAGACTCTGTTCTTAGAAGTGTGTCGTCTTAGTGGGAAAAGAGAAGGGAAGGGGACTTTCAGAGGGTGTGGGGCCTGTTCACCGAGAAAGGGAAGGAGAGGGAAAGGCATTCCTGGCTGAGGGGAGTTAGGAGTGGGTCACTGTGGAGTGTGGGGTGCCTTGTGGCAGAGGGGCTGGGCGTGAAGCTGCCCAGGTCGCTTGGGGTCAGGCTGTGTAGGGTGTCTAAGGCCAGCCCACGATTTCAGATTTACATCTGTTGGTAACCAGGAGGCAGGGGAGATGTTTGGTCGCTCTCAGCCTCTCTCAAGTTAGTTCTTCACTCTGTGGTCTGGGTGGCAGTCCTCTGTCATCTCAACCTCTTGCCTCACTCTTCTTTTAATTATGTTTAAAATGTGCCGGGAAACCTAATTGGAACAGAGGAAAAGTGATGAAACTCCGCAGTTTGGGGCGGGGGTGGGGGGAAGCCAGTCCATCCTCGCCTTTCAATGCACTTACTACATTGAAATACTTGTGGTTATTTGGAGCCTTCAGGTGACTTCATTTCTCTGAGTACCATGCACTGAGTTTCCAACATCTGCAGTTAATTTGTTAAGAGACCTTAATGAGAAACTTCAAACAGTTTAAATGTCAATTACCAAAAAAAGTGAGGTTTTCAAGTTCCAGTAATCTGCCTATATTGGTCATTGGAAGGCAATCCCAGGTGGATGTAATTTAAGACAGATGCCATTCCGGAGCTTCGGTCACAAAGAACTTACATATTTTCAGGACTAACAAACCAGGCCCTGTTGTTGCTACACTTGCAGGACGTCTGCAATTCGGGCTTATCTGGCAGGGGCTCCATTCACTGCATCTTGGCTGGTTCTTTTGAATCTAGAAAGAGCCTTAAGCTGCTACATATATAAAAATATGTTGAGAATATAATAGATGTTGTAATAATTTCAACTTTTAATCCTGCACTCTTGAGAGGAAAAAAGTGTTCATGATATACTTTATCGTAGATTTATTCTTAATGAAAGGTTAACAGTAAATTTCTGACTGCAAAATTCTGATTTGTTTCTTGCCATTCCCACTTTTCCCCCCTGTGTTCCTTCCTTTACCTCTATTTTTGATTAAGATAAAATGCACAAAGAAAGAGTTAAATATGGTGATGAGGATTATTTTAACAGAAAGTAAAACCCAAAGCATACAGAATAAATTAACCTTGTATTTTCTCTGCAGGTCACTTAGTGGGTGTTACATCCTTAGTCGTTTGTGCTACAAAGTAAATAATTTTTGGCAGCTGGTTTGGTTTTCACCACTTCTAAGCCTATGACAAACGATCTTAGAAAATCTTTGGTCTTAAAAAGGAAAGCTTTTTGTGTGTAAGTTTTAAGTTCAGCTCTTTTTTGAAGGCTTTTTTAATATAAGCCATTTATGTGGAATTTTGTTCTATTTGAATTTGAAATTTTTTTAAAGTTTAAAAAGTAGTTAGAGCATGCCGTACTGAACTGTTTTCACATTTAGACATTTTAAAGTTACCTTGCCTTTACTATTTTTAAAAGACACTGAGAAATATCCCCACACCCTCGCCACTAAGCATTCATTATTTATTAGTCAATTGCTTTTGAAAACTGAGAAATTATTTTTAATTGTATGGTCTTATTTTTATTTTTATTCCTTTATGTTGTAAATATTCTTACATCTGCCATCTATCCCTTTATCTGTTTAGCCCATCATAAATCCCCTCCAAAGGTACAGAAACAGTCATACAAAAGTTAGATCTGTCTGAGCATGTGAATTTCATGTATTTTTCTGGGAAGCAGCCCTGTTTTAAAGCTTTCTAGGAGTTCTTTCAAAAACACCTCATCGGCTCTGTATTTGCCATGTCGTGTGTGGTTAAACTCTGAATGCAGAGCTACTGATCGAGCAGTTTACAGAACCCATCAGGACATATTTACTTGTTTGCTAACATGATCACCTTTCCAAGTATGATAATCTTTGTGTTGTGAGATAAACGTATCACGTGTGATGTATTCAACACTGATGTCTGGCCAATCTGATTGGGATGTAACATTTAATATTTCCCGGTAGTTACCAAGCAAATCTACAGCTACTCACTAAATGGATATTTAAGTCAAAATAAAAAGGATCAGTCACTTAATCAGCTTTACAGGTGTAAAGTTAGGGCATGAATTCGCATCCCTTCTCTCTCCAGAGAGGCTTAAGGACTTACTCCTGCTTTTTCTAAGTTACAGCGTGGAGCCCATTTTGGCTTAATCAGCAGCCTTGGGAGTTGGAGCAGTCATTTGAAATACTGAGTGGAAAAGTTGGAGAAGTCAGGAGGCCAAGAGTGAGAGACATGTCCTCATCCTTTCCCTGGTGGCCCTCACCTGCGAATTCACACCAGGATGGTAATGAAATGGTAGGAGCTCATTTTATGGGAAACCATTAGCGGCCTGAGAATTTGGGGCTAGCTACCTCTCCTGCTTTAAGACACTGGAAGGTGTCAGTTATAAGCAGGGAGGGCCTGAAGGAAGGCAGAACAGGCTTGTAAACCTTAGCTTTAGGCCCTGGACGGTAATCAGTTTGTAGTACAGTTTAAAGTCTTAGGTTATCAGAATCACAAATGTGCCTTTAAGTGTTGGAGGCAAATCCCATGAAAACATCTGACTGTAGAAGGTGGAGACAATGGCCAGTTATTTCCTCTTGTTATTGTGACACTGTGTTTTCTTTTCTGCCTTCATGAATGCGGGTGGAGAGGAAGGGGGCCCTGCTATAAGAGGAACAAGTAAAAGCGAATACTTTTGTTAGTTTAAAAACAAACATTGGCAGAGTTCCTGTTGTGGCTCAATGGGTTAAGAATCCAACTGGTATCCATGAGGGTTGGGGTTCAATCCCTGGCCTCGCTCAATGGAGTAAAGATCCGGTGTTACTGTGAGCTGTGGTGTAGGTGGCAGATGTGGCTCAGATTCTGTGTTGCTGTGGCTGTGGCGTAGGCCGTCGATGCAGCTCCAGTTCAACCACTAGCCTGGGAACTTCCATATGCTGTAGGTCTGGGCCTAAAAAACAGAGGAAAAAAAAAAGAATGGTGCATAACATCTGTTTCCGAAGCCTGTTTGCCGAACCACTGCATTTCAACCATCTAGTCTGGACACCTTTGAAAAGGAGGATTCTTCTACTGCTATGGAAAGAGATGCTAATATAAAACGCCCATAAATTGGGGGATTTGTTAAATAAACTAAGGTATAGTCAAGTCATAGTAATGATGTAGCTGTTAAAAAGAAGTACTAGAGATGCTGTTGTGGCTGAGCAGTAACAAACCCAACTAGTATCCATGAGAACTTGGGTTCAATCCCTGGCCTTGCTCAGTGGGTTAAGAATCCAGCATTGCCGTGAGCTATGGTGTAGGTCGCAAACACAGCTTGGATCCCATGTGGCTGTGGCTGACAGGTGCAGCTCCTTTTTGACCCCTAACCTGGGATCCTCCATATGCCACAGGTACAGGCCTAAAAAGACCAAAAAAAAGGCAAAAAAGGAAAGAATAAGTAGGAGTTCTCATTGTGGCTCAGCAGGTTAAGAACCTGACATAGTCTCCGTGAGGGTGCAGGTTGACTCCTTGGCCTCCATCAGTGGGTTAAGGGTCTCACATTGCTATAAACTGTGGTTTAGGTCACAGATCTGGTGTGGCTGTGGTGTAGGCCTGCAGGTGCAGTTCCAATTCAACCGCAAGCCTGGAAACTTCCATATGCCCCAGGTGTGGCCTTAAAAAGAAATAATAATAATAATAAAGGTAGTTTCCATGTTCCAAGAATGGTGGAGTAGCTTGATTGCTCTAATCCTCTGTATAACATTTATAATCTTCATAAAGCATTTAAAAAAAAGAACTCATTTTAAGGCACTTAGAGAGCAAGCAAAATGAGGCAGAAACTTGAACAGAATTCCACCCACCCCCCTGTTTTATTTTTATTTTTATTATTATTTTTAAAAATTTTTTTATTTTTCTGTCTTTTTGCCTTTTCTAGGGCCGCACCTGAGGCATACGGAGGTTCCCAGGCTAGGAGCTGTAGCCGCCAGCGTACGCCAGAGCCACAGCAAAGTAGGATCAGAGCTGCATCTGCAACCTACACCACAGCTCATGGCAACGCTGGATCCTTAACCTACTGAGCAAGGCCAGGGATCGAACCCACAACCTCATGGTTCTGAGTTGGATTCGTTAACCACTGTGCCACGATGGGAACTCCCCACCTCCCATTTAAAAAAAAATTCTGGCCAAGTGTGTGTTTTTTTTTTTTTGTGTGTGTGTGTTGTTGTTGTTGTTGCTATTTCTTGGGCCGCTCCCGCGGCATATGGAGGTTCCCAGGCTAGGGGTCCAATCGGAGCTGTAGCCTCCGGCCTACGCCAGAGCCACAGCAACTCGGGATCCGAGCCGAGTCTGCAACCTACACCAGAGCTCACGGCAACGCTGGATCGTTAACCCACTAAGCAAGGGCAGGGACCGAACCTGCAACCTCATGGTTCCTAGTCGGATTCGTTAACCACTGCGCCACGACGGGAACTCCAAGTGTGTTTTTTTTAAATCAAATTAAAAAATTTTTTTTATTAGGGTATAGTTGACTTACAATGCTCTATTAGTTTCAGATGTACAGCAAAGTGAATCTGTTACACATATACTTATATCCAGTCTTTTTTTTTTCCCATGTAGGTTATTACAGATGATTATGTTTCCCTGTGCTATGCAGTAGATCCTTGTTAGTTATCTATTTTATATATAATAGTGTATATGTGTCAATCCCACTCTCCTAATTTATCCCTTCCCTCCGTGGTTTCCTCTTTGGTAACCATAAATCTGATTTTCAAATCTGTGACTTTGTGTTTCTGTTTTATAAGTAAGTTCTTTTGCATCATCTTTTACTAGATTCTACATATAAGCGATATGATATTTGTCTTTCTCTGACTTACTTAGTATGATGATTTCTAGGTCCATACATATTGCTGCAAATGGCATTGTTTTGTTCTTTCTTTTGGCTGAGTAATATAGAATTCCACCCTGAAAGACTACAATGAGTAAGGTTTGCACGTTTGCAGTTTTTACCTACAGGCACTCCCAAATCCACCTAACTTAAGTGGCAAAAAGCCACAGCTGTATTGAGGTATTAGAAGGCAGAGGTGGAGACTGGCAGAGCAGCCAGAAAGTTACAAGGGAAATCCAGAGGGGAGGGAGCTACCAAGTGGTTAAACCCCACAATCTCTGTACAAAAATGGCACAAATCCTGGGCTAGCCCCTAAACTGTATGTAGGGAAGGTCCTAAGGGAACTGGTGAAAAAGCAGCAGCTTGAAGCTGAAAGAACTGAGCAGAGATCTTAGCTACTGCCCACTGTAGGGGAGACAGAGTTTGATGTTTATGTTCAGCCAAGTTACTGTCTGCTAGAATAAAAATCTCTCTGTAGCGAAATGTATAGAATCCAGAGTCTCTCCAGCATATTAACCATAATGCCCAATATCTTTTCAAAAATCACTGTGTATGTTGTACACCTTGAACTAATATAATGTTATATGTCAATTATATCCAATAAACTGGTGGAAATCACTGTATAGATAAAGAAATGGAGGGGAGAGAGGAGGCAATTAATTGAAGCCAAATTCAGAATCACCCAGGAGTTTGCATATGGCCCAGCGGAAATCCAACTAGCAACCATGAGGTTGCCGGTTCGATCCCTGGCCTCACTGAGTGGGTTGAGCATCTGGTATTGCCGTGAGCTGTGGTGTAGGTCACAGATGTGACTCAGATCCTGCGTTGCTGTGGCTGTGTGTAGGCTGGCACATACAGCTCCAATTGGACCCCTGGCCTGGGAACCTCCATATGCCGAGGGTGTGACCCTAAGAAAGAAAAATCACCCAGATGTTGCAATTAACAGACAATGTCTTTAAAGCATCTCTCTGGAGTATGTTCAGGGACTTAATGGAAAAGATATGCACAGTGAATGAACAGATAAAGAGACTGGAGTATGGACAAGGAGACTAAAATTTTGCCTTTTTTTTTTTGTCTTTTTGCTATTTCTTGGGCCGCTCCCGAAGCATATGGAGGTTCCCAGACTAGGGGTCCAATCGGAGCTGTAGCCACCGGCCTACGCCAGAGCCACAGCAACGCGGGATCCGAGCCGCGTCTGCAACCTACACCACAGCTCACAGCAACGCCGGATCGTCAACCCACTGAGCAAGGACAGGGACCGAACCCGCAACCTCATGGTTCCTAGTCGGATTCGTTAACCACTGTGCCATGACGAGAACTCCTAAAATTTTGTTTTGAGTGTTTTATGATGTATGTGAATCACTTTAAAAATAATTTTAAAGTGTCACAAAATAGCTGGGAAAAACAGAGATACTTAGTATGAGGTGGGAAAATAATATTTGTCTCTGCCTTTTAAGGCGTTTGACAGAAATGAAGAAAATTTAGACTAGGAGTCAGGATTCTGTGTTTCTTTCTTACTGTGTTTCAATAGGACAGTCATTTGACTAAGTCTGTGATGGGGTTGTCTGCCTTCTGACATTTTGTTTCCCTTTCTGGAATCCTCTTCATCCCTAGACTTTCCTTCTCGCTCAGGGGACAACTCCAGGGAAGCACTCCTTGCTCTGGAATCCTCTCCTTCACATTGCCATCCCCACAGGCGGTCTGGCTCCATGCCCACAGGTGTGACTGGCTGGTCTAAGGGCCCCATGGCTGTTCTGCTCCTGGGCTTTGCATCTCAGGTGATGATGCTGTCCCCCAAGTCAGAAGCCTGGGAGTCCTCCTTGCCTCCCCTTTTCAACCCCACATACATGCAGTACCAGGCTCTGCTGGTGACCTAAATACTACTCAGATTTGTCTCCTCTCTCTGTCATTAACTTCCATAATCTGCGCTGCCTCCCCACGGCCGAGCGGGCGCTTGCCCATCGCTTCCAGGATGAAGTCTGTGTTCCTTAGCTCCAGGCCTCCTAGTCCAGCCTTAGCGCCCACATTTTAGGCTCTAGTGAGACCGTTTCAGCTTCCTTTCCACACTTGCACTTTCTCCTGTTATTCCTCATTTTTGTATTCCCTCTTGTCTTCACACAGAAAATTCTTCTTACCTCAGAGATACCTTGTCCTAGAAGCCTTCCTTATTCCCTGCCAAGCTGGAGCATGCAGTCCTGTCTGCTCCCATAACTCTTTTTAATGCTTCTGTCCTACCCTTGGAGAGGTTGTACAGGTTGGTGGGATAATGACAGGCTTTGGAGTTGGACAAATTTGGCTTCAGTTCTAGTTCATCTACTGGCTGTATGAACTCAGTACTTTAATAACCCCCAGCCTCAGTTTCCTCGTATGTATGATGGCAATACTGCTGTTAATTTTGCTGAAACAGAAGGTCTAAAGATATGTAAAGTGCTTAGCATGGTACCTGTTACAGTTAGGATATTCCTCTCCTAACACTTGGGATTTCGTATTGAATCTACCTGGTTAAATGTCTTTCTCTTTTATACATTCCTTGAGACCAAGCAGTGTGGTTGAATTGAACTCTTACCGATAAATTTGAATTTTGAGAGTAGGCTTGCTAAGTTAAAGGACCGTTTATTATTAACTCTAATAATGAGATTTCATGTAATGTGAAATTTGGAGCTTTATGCATGTTTTTAGTAGAAACTACTCAACTTATATTTTTGAAAAAACAATTTAATCTCCCCAAGCAAAACACTAACCCCAGCTTTGACAAATGTTTTATCGTAGATATATCCTAGTTCATTCTCCATTACTTACCCTTGCTACAGTCATTAAATGTCTGGCTATATAGGATTATTAAATTTTATCAAGGTCTTCAACTCCTGTTAAGAAAATATTGATTGGTTGGAAGTTCCCATGTAGTGCAGCGGGTTAAAGATCTAGTGTTGCCATAGCGGTGACACAGGTTGCAACTGTGGTGCAGTTTCAGTCCCTGGCGCGGGAACTTCCACATGCCGTGGGCAAGGCCAAAAAAAAGAGATGAATTGAGTGGTCTAAAGATCACCCATTATTAGCTTGTGATGCTTCAAAACATAGGCAGGACCTGCTGGATCTGGCTGAGTTTCAGCTGATGTAGACTCAGCAAATGTCTGGGCCGCAAAGGGCCGCAAAAGCATTCTGAACACAGTGTGCCTGAACACAGAATGCCTGGCCTGCGTGGGCTGCCCCCATGGGCCTGAGCACCCTGCTGTCTGCACCCATTCCTCTCAGTAGAGATGTTTGGGCATTGCTGCCTCCCCACACACTTGAGAAAGATGTCTAATGCTAAGGGGCAGAGTCTAACAGAGGACATTAATGGTCGTTAACCTTGTGTACAGCGTGCCTTGGATCTTATTTTCTTGGCTAGGGTATGGATAAAAGGATAGTTCCGCTGGCGAGTAAGAAGAATGAATGGTTTCGCATTCTCTCCATGTCCTAGCCCACTCCATTACGGTCACAGTGGCAATATGGAGCATTAAGCCTCTAAAAGTGCAGAAATTACTCTGCTTTACTAGTACAGTGCTGCGTAAATATTGGTAACCATAACAATAAATGCTTGGCCAAACCCAGTTCTAGAACATCATTTAGCATCATTCTTAAAGGAGTGCCCCAGTGGTTTAGCAGTTGTTGAAATGCATTTCTGTGTAACAAATGAAAGACAAAACAAGATCAAAATAAAACATAAAACCTACTCTTTTAGCCTAGACAAAGTGACTATGATTTTATTGTTTTATTATTTTTTTAAAGCGACTATAATTTTAGAACTGCAGATTGCTGTACAGGGTTTGAGTGCATGAATTGAGTATATTTATAGAATTGGCTCATTGGACAAAATATTTAAAAATGAAATTATCTGGAAAGTTCCAGGGATGTGATTGATGTATATGTAGTTGAAAACTTCTATTTTCTATGTATTGTAGTGTTTAATTAAACAGAATGATGTGATTTTGATCTGGCATTTGATACTGTAAATGTAAGTTTGAGGGAGTTCCCCTTGTGGCTCAGTGGTACCGAACCCAACTAGTACATCCATGAGGACTCGGGTTCGATCCTTGGCCTCACTCAGGGAATTAAAGGATCTGGCGTTGCCGTGAACTGTGGTGTAGGTTGCAGATTTGGCTCAGATCCAGCGTTGCTGTGGCTGCAACATAGTCCAGCGGCTACATGTCAGACTCAACCCCTAGCCTGGGAGCTTCCATATGCTGCAGATGCAGCCCTAAAAAGATTTAGGAAAAAAAAAAGTAAATTTCGAATTTGTTGGTTTATTTTTGGTGTTCTTTTAATCATGAAAATTAATGCTTAAAGCACCTATCAACTTAAAACAATTTTTTTTTTTTCAAACAGGCAATTGACTAGACTGGACAATTGTATGCTAAAGTAATTAATATCTTTGATCATCTCTTTATGGGTTTTACCAGTCATTCAGCTTGGAGCCAAATATATTTCATTATGGTTTTTGTATGTGAATTGACATAAAATATCACCTTTAATGTTTTACTAGCTTCACCACGTTAGGCTGAAGGTTTTTTGTTTTTTGTTTTTTTTTTTTTACTATATCAAAAACTTTTGTGATTTATTTAAATCCGTATCTGCTTGCTTTTGAATTATTGCTAAGGCTAGTGGGAAATATTTTAAATGTAAAAGTGTGGGGTTTTTTTCCCACAGTGTTCTTTTGAGTCGTTGATAGATGTGAAAAACATTTAGCAGGTTTCCTTCCTTTCCACCCTTTATTAAGCTGTGCTTCGGAAGAAATATTCCTAGCAGACATGCTGCAATATGTCAGAAACACTGCCGTATTACAGATGCAACATCATCTAAAAGGAAAAATTGAGTGTGGGTTTGAAGTTGACAAGTGATGAAAGTAGCCCTGAAGTTGTCAATTAGGACGTGAATGCCTGGAACCAATAACTTAATGGGCGGTGCCCCCTGCTATTTTGTCTTCGGGACTGTAGGATCGCTCCTGCTCTGGGGTAGGCATGCCTGCAGCCAGACCTGGGCATGTAGACATAAACACACATGTACGTGTAGGAGTATGTGGTGGGTGATGCAGATCCAGACTACTCCTGCTAATCTGTTTCCTAAAAATGTTCCTTTTATGGGAGACCTAACAAAAAGAATAAGTGGCTAGTTTTATTCGTATCACATTTATCATCTTTCTAACAGGATTTTCATGGATTGGCTTTATAAGCCATATTGCCAAACAACAAATACGTAATTTTTTTCCATGGAGTTTTTTGGGAAAATTCTTGCCTTCCATCCTGCTGGGAGTTTTTTCTCAGATCACCAGTGTAAGCCAGTCACCATACATTGTTTTCAGTTGATACAACCCCAGTTGACATGATATACTTTTTTACTGATTTTAAAATATGAGTAATCAGCCGTTTATAACCTATAGGTTAAAAGGAGCTGTTAATGGATAAAGGTGGGAACCCAAATGAACTAAAGCTCTTTAGATTGTGGTATTGACACTCTGTGCATCTTTCCATTATTTATTATAACTGCTCCAGGAGTTCCCGTCGTGGCGCAGTGGTTAACGAATCCGACTAGGAACCATGAGGTTGCGGGTTCGGTCCCTGCCCTTGCTCAGTGGGTTGAAGATCCGGCATTGCCGTGAGCTGTGGTGTAGGTTGCAGACGCGGCTCGGATCCCACGTTGCTATGGCTCTGGCGTAGGCCGGAGACTACAGCTCCGATTGGACCCCTAGCCTGGGAACCTCCATATGCCACGGGAGCAGCCCAAGAAATAGCAAAAAAACAAAACAAAAAAAAAAACAAAAACAAAAAAACAAAACTGCTCCAAATCACTTCATTTATTTACAAAGTCCTACAGCAGAAGAGAACACAGAAGTAAAAAGTACAAGGTGAATTCAGTGGAGTCAGGTGTTTCTGGGACTGGTGCACTTCCTTTTTTGAATTAATTAAGTCAAATTAAACCTTTTAAAATTAAATTTCTTAGTAATGCTCTCCAATCTTTTGAATGGAATTTTGAAATAAAATGTGAGAGAATGCAGCAAATGCATACCTGTGATGATGAGAACCCATAGGACTTGTCTCAAGGAGGACCGCCTCCCAAGGAACACCTATAAGGGTCCCAGGTTCTCAGACACAGTGCAAGATGGTCCTGAGAGATTGTTAAGAATCCTCAGGTTTGGCTGGAAAACCTACACTTGTTGGGAAGGGGTGGGGGCCTCAGCCCTGGACACTAACCCTTCAGGACCAGAGCTCTGGCTAAGGTGCACCTCCTGTGAAGATAGCCGTGGTCACTGGGACTATACAGTCACTGTCAGCCTGACCAGCGTGGGACAGCTGGCAGTGGTCATTGGGAAGTGGCTTGAATTCACCGACGGGGTGAAAACCAGGGGACTGGCTCCTTTCGAATCTGCTAAGAGCAGGTGCTCTCTGGGCATGGCCTTCTTGAGGCTCAGGGCGTTCCTCTCAGGTACTTATTTGGTCCTGGCATCACCAGTCCTTCCTTCACCCAGAATCTTTTGGCTTTTCTCTGGAGAGAAAATGCAGCAGGGCTCTATCCCAGGGCTCGAGGGCCTGGAGCACTGTGCTGCTCTCCACTTCCTGAGGCAGCTCCTGGTGGATGGTAATGACTAGTTCCCTTTACCAGCCACAGTTTGTGCCTTGCTCTGGTGGCAAAAAGCCCAAGTGTTGATTAAGTGGTATCCAAGTATTCTGCATAACCAGGGGTTTTTGGTTTCGTTTTGTTTTTTAAGCTTATCTATCTGCAGGGTTTACCTCTGCAGTATTGCAGTCTCTGTCTTTGTTACCCGGTATCTATAGTTATCTGTATCCTCAGGTTTTCTGCTAACACCCACGGCTTCAACAGGGGAGAAAAGGAGGTGAGAGTTGCTTGAACAGGTGGGAGCCTGAACCAAGCACACATGCATTTCTGACGCATTTTCAGGAAGTTGTCTGATTTTCATCTTTTTGCTCATAATCACATCAAGATTTAGCCATGCAGTAAAAGTTGTGGGAAGGCACATCAGCAGCCACCACTTGTTACACTTTTGCTCCTCAGTTTGGGTTCCTGAGGTCAGGGATGCGTTGTTTTAGACCAAGGTCCCAACCATAGTGACCCAGTATATTTAATGGATCATGATGAGCGTTTGAAAAAAATGAACTAGAATAGGGAGTTCCCGTCGTGGCGCAGTGGTTAACGAACCCGACTAGGAACCATGAGGTTGCGGGTTCGGTCCCTGCCCTTGCTCAGTGGGTTGAAGATCCGGCGTTGCCGTGAGCTGTGGTGTAGGTTGCAGACGCGGCTCGGATCCAGCGTTGCTGTGGCTCTGGCGTAGGCCGGAGGCTACAGCTCCGATTCAACCCCTAGCCTGGGAACCTCCATATGCCTCGAGAGCGGCCCAAGAAAATGGCAAAAAGACAAAAAAAAAAAAAAAAAAAAAAGAACTAGAATAAAATAGAAACTGTTCTAGTCAGAGCACATCACAGATTTTCATTTGATGAAACTTTTTTTTTTTTATGGGGGATGTGTGTGTGCTTATGGGCTCCCTGTATAAAATATTTTTTCCTATGGGTTGCAGTAAAATTTTTTTGAAAAATGCTGCCTTGGGAGTTCCCATCGTGGCGCAGTGGTTAACGAATCCGACTAGGAACCATGAGGTTGCGGGTTCAGTCCCTGCCCTTGCTCAGTGGGTTAACGATCCGGCGTTGCCGTGAGCTGTGGTATAGGTTGCAGACGCGGCTTGGATCTGGCATTGCTGTGGCTTGGTGTAGGCCAGAGGCTACAGCTCCAAATTGACCCCTAGCCTGGGAACCTCCATATGCCGTGGCAGCGGCCCAAGAAATAGCAAAAAGACAAAAAAAAAAAAAAAAAAAAAAAAAAAAATGCTGCCTTAGGGGAAGTTCTGATCCAGGGAGATGGCGTTGTTTAGGGTATGTGAGGCATTCGTAGGCTGTGAGCCATGTCCTGGGCAGCTGAGGGCTTCCCTGGTTTAAATTTCATGTTCTCGTCCGTTGAACACACTGTTGCAAGGAGTGGTTGGGTGTAGTTAAACCAGCACTCTGGGTCGCTGTGGGGTTAGAGGGCTTTGGTGAGCTCTCCTTTCCTTTGTAATCTTTTCCATTGGGAAAGATTTATTTTCAGTTCCAAAGAAGAAACTTCTCAGTGAATTTTTTTTTTTTTTTTTTTTTTGTCTTTTGAGGGCCACACTCGAGGCATATGGAGGTTCCCAGGCTAGGGGTCAAATTGGAATTGGAGCTACAGCTACTGGCCTACACCACAGCTCACAGCAATGCTGGATCCTTAACCCACTGAGCAAGGCCAGGGATCAAACCTGCATCCTCATGGATGCTAGTCAGATTCGTTTCCACTGAGCCATGATGGGAACTCCCTCCGTGAGTTTTTTCTAAGGATGTGGTGAATTTTTTTGAGCATTTAATCATAAATTAGGCTGTGCTTTTATACACTTTCTGCTTTATTCACTGGTAAAATCTGTTTGTTCCGTAAGTGGTGTGTCGCACTTCCTTACCACTTTCTCATTCCTGATGAGGAGTGGGGTGTTACAGGAACTCAGGGGGTTTGGGGTGCAGGGCCTTGCTTTCCGACAGCCCGAGAGGAAGGCTGGCAAGTCCCAAGGTCAGAATGTCTGTGTGTCTGCGCCCCCTAACGAGTCTGGGTAGAAGGGCATCTTCGTACTTGAGGGATTTACAGTCCACTCCATCATGTTCCTTTCGCTGGTGAAGCTCAGGGGCCTTACATTGTCTTAGTATAAGGCGCACTTCACAAGGACACGCTCACACAGGACTCACCCCCTTTTCTTTCTGTAGCATTTATTGAGCACCCTCTCCATGCGAGGCACTCTGCTGGGCCCTAGGCTCTGGCAGTGAGCAAGGCAGGCACGAGCCTGCATTTGGGCCATCTCACTCACACTCTGGCCCTTTGTCCTCTGGGCTGGGTGGAGGCTGAGCTGTGCAGTAGATTTAAGCTTACAAAGTGACAGCTGGACCTGAGGACCGCTCTGGTCTTGCCTAAGAGGAGCCAGGTGGCTGCACGTGAAAGGTTTGTAAGAGAGAAGGAGTTCCCTTGAGAAATGTTACAGACTCTTTAAAAAACAAAAACTTTAGATTTTTAGGGCCCCACCTCAGCAAAACAATAGTTGGGGCCCAGGCTTGTTCATAGACCCAGTCAGAGAGGACATCATGCATCATATCAAGATTTATTGCTCTGGTCTCCGAAAAACCTTCTTAGAGAAGCAAACCCCCTTCTCTAGCCTCCTAATCCCATAGTATCTAAACCCTTGAGAAATCTGTCCACGCCACACTGCCACCCCCAAGCACAAATCCATACTAGGAAGAACTTATTTCACTGCCCATTTTTTCTGAGGTTTATAAAAACAAAATGTGTGAAGGGAATGTATGTTGATTCTCTTGGGACTAATTAAACAAACAGATCCAAGGAAAGAAAGCAGAGAAGATTTAGGATAGTTAAGATATGAAAATGTAATTTTCGGGAAAACAGCTGTCAGTTTTTCCACTCGAGTGTTTTTCCGAAGGGCAGAGGGCGAGAAGCATCTCACGTCCTCTCAAAGCTGAGACACATTTCAACATGGAGATATTTGAAGCAAATTTGGTGCCCAAGACAGGTGCCAGATTTTAATTACAGTTGGCATTTCTGAGCATGCTTTTGGCAGAGGTGGCCATCTTGTTGGAAAAGCCATAGATTTTGACATTAGCAGTATGGGTGCCCAGTTGAAAATGATTGAAAATAATTTCCCTCCTATTTTCATCATGTTCATTGTGAGCAAAAACTTTGGTGGTTAGTATTTAAACAAGCTATTATCTGTTCAGAGAAAATAGTTGTTCATTGGAATTGTCTTGGTGGGTTGGTATGTTAGCGTTGCGGGGGGGGGGGAGTAATTTCTATCTTACAGCCTTTGAAAAACCCCAGTTAAAACAATAAAATAGGATGTTTCATTACAAGAAATGAAGTTGGCATACACCAGGTTTTCCATTAAGTTCCAGGTCACAGGCAAATAAAGAAAGTATGTTAGAGGGAAAAAATCCTTTTTAAAAATAATTAGGGGGCTGTCTGTTTTGTTCACCAGATGGAAAATCCACAGTTGTGGGTGGTCTCTGTTGGAGAGGGCATCTCACAATTGGCAGGACCATGCCTTTAACTTTTCAAGTCCTAGGACAAAAATCTGAATGCCTTTGACTGTGCAGAAGACTCCAAATATGTATTAGCCTTCTGGACTCTGCTTCCTGAATTTTATCAGTTTTCTAAAAGAGTATGTAGGTAAAATGATTATGGAATGCCAAAATAAGTAGTCCATTGTTCTTTGAATTCTGAGCAGTATTCTGTCAGCCCTTGTTTTCTGTGACTTCTCTCACTGGCAATACATTACGACGATAATCTGATTAGTGGAACTGCCCGTGTTACTATTTAGAAGCGCCTCTTTAATACATGCATGTATTCCCAAGCAGATAGGATGGCCAAGTGTGCCTCGGGCTTAAGAAATCGTCCTAGGGTAGTTATTTATTGAAGAACGATGTTGTACTGTCATCAGTGTTTAGTCTTTTATAAGCTTGCTTTGATATCTGATAAAATTAATTCAGTGAAAAGATACGCTTTTCTTGCAACTTTCTTTCATGGATAATAGAAAGTTTACTTCACAAATAGTTTTTTAAAAACTTGTCTTTTTTTTTTACATGCATCAAATTATTTTTTTCCAGTCCAGTCTTATATGGCTTTGTATCTGCAAATCAGATTTTGAAATGAATCTGTTTTATGTTTGAACATAAGGATGTATATATGTTTAAGTAATATTTCATTCAAAAATGTAACCCCTCCCAAATTAAAGAAAAAAACTGTTAATGATCACAGGAGAGTTAAATTAATAAGATCATTTCGGATGCCTAAATGCATAAACTTTCAAATCAAGTGAAAAAAAGCCCTGGAACGTAAATCGTTTTTCTCGGACAGCAAATGTTTGGCTTTGGATGTACCATGATATTCTGCCTGTGTGTAGTAAAAATGGCAATGATTTATTAGTTCCATATCCCCCCAGCACAGATGCTGCACAGTCTGTCCCTTTTCTGGGCACTAAACAGTGGGTTTTTAAAAACATAATTTCACTCAAGTTTTCCGCTTGCGTTCTCTGTTGTACTATTAATAGCAACCCTTTGTTGTCCGTGCCAGCTCACTTCTAGCATAAGACAATGATGTGCAAGAACCGGTTTTAGCCAAAATACTTGTAATTGGCACCCATTTTTCATATGATAGTCCAGGTGCAGTTCTGTGAAGAATATAAACACCCTTAAAAATTGTGTCAAAAAAGCTAAACAAATGTAACAATTAAGTAGACGTCAGTGAGATGTCCCTTTACAATGTCATGGTTTCTTTGGCAAATCTTACGTATTTGCTGTTGAAGGAGATGAAAGGTGGGTGGAATTTGAAACAGTGAAGAAGGACTTATGTGTTGAATGTTGTGAGTCCGCATATAAAATTTTTTTTCAAGAGGGGAAGTAATAGAGAACAGTGTTAGAAACATCCGGTGTTCGTCCACTTTTGCCACTTCTGACTGCCTGGGAGACAGAACCGTATCGCTAAATTCTCATTTGGGGCTAAAGCTGAACCTTGGTTTGGCCGGAGGTAAATGCGCTCTCTGAGGAGTCAGGTTAGCGGGGAGGTCTCTGTGTTATCCTGGGCGTTGCACCACTCAAGGCTCTGAAGCCACATTTCCATGTTTTGTGGCTGAAGTCTTTGGATTTATCCTTGACTCCGTCCAACCCTTTTGATTGCTCATGTCTCTGCCATGGCTGCCGCCATCCCCCTGCTTGATGCTGTCCTGGCCCATTGCTGTCTCCCCTTGCGGGTCCCTCCTTCCTCTCGGCCATCTTCCAGAAGGAGCTTTCTGAATACAAAGCTCGTTGCTCTACTCAAGTTTCAATAGCTGTCAGCACTGAAGAAGGAATTCCTTACATGGCCATACCATGTCCTTTACAGCCCGATTCCACATCACCTTTCCAGAATTCTCTCCTTCCCACCTCTCGTACCCGATCCTCTAGTCACATTAAAACTCTTACTGTAACAAGACACCCCTGCTCTTTGTCCGCCTCCTTGCATTGCTTCATGCTCTTCCTTCTCCCCATTTTCCGCCTGGTGAGGTCCTGCTGGTGAAATATCACCTTACTCTTTCGAAGACTTACCAATCACTCACACCCACCCTGGCTAACAGACACCCTTCCTCTGCCTCCAGAGCCATCACACATGGCTTTGCTCATGTGTGTGATTGTTGTTCCTTGCTCCCTATCTGGTCCCCCATATCACATTCGACCTCCTGGAGGGTAGAGATGGGCTTGTATCTGCTTTCAAACAGCTACTTACTTTGATGCCGAGCGCATGACAAGAATTGAATACATTTTTGTTTTTGAATGAAATGGAATTCTGGGTTGTGACTTTCTATAAGTTAAGATTCTTGGATAAGCAAGATATTGAATCTGGGTCTTTTAGGCAACAACAAAAACATTCTTAAGCAACAGATATGAATCCAGCTTTTTTAGGCAAAAGAGTGTGGGGTTTTTTTTCCCCCTTTTGCATTTATCCGTCTATTTATTTTTTATTATAGTTGACTTACAATGTTCTGTCAACTTCTGCTGTACAGCAAGGTGTCCCAGTCATAAAAGAGGGGATTATTGGCAGGATCTGGGAACTCACAGAATGGGTAGGGGGCAGCTATCGGCATCAGCACCGCTCCCCCGTCTTGTCCCAGCTCAGCCCCAGGATGGATGTGCTGCCAGCACAACACGCAGACTCCAAGAAGGGAGTGTCTGGTTGGTCTGACTGTGTCCGCCACTTGACTCAGGAGCGCTGGGTGCCTGGATGGTAATTCCAGCAGACTGTGAGCTGCGGGCCGGATGAGGCAGGTTCTCGAGAGGTAGCGTGGATCTTGAGGCCGTCAGTGACTGGGAGGCAGATGGGGCTGCCTCTCCTGTTTCTAGCATTTGAGCGCCCAGACTGGCCTGTCTGGGGTGACCTGCTAGGGATTCTGAGCAAGGCTTTCTACCAAAAAAGAGGGAAGTTCTGTTAAAATGCATATACCCATGGGAACGCAGCCCCTGCTTGTCAGCGTCAGCGTCCATCTGCTAAAGTGGAGACTGTGGGTGAGGGGGAAAGGGCAGGGTGGGCGCCCGCAGTACCCCTCACACCACCCAGTGTCCCCAGGGGGTCGTGTCCTCTTTCACCCCCACACTGGTGGGCGAAGCTTCTCAGAGGCCTCTGTGTGGGAACAGTCAGGTTCTTGCCTGGGCCTTGGAGGCAGAGATAGATGCTCCTGAAGCTTATTTCTCCTTGTAAATCAATCAACTGAAACAATGGATACGGCTCTACCAAGTGGGAAGGACTGTGCCGGCCACCCGGGGCGGCGGAGAGAAGGGTGGGAGGAGTTGCAGTCACGAGCTGGGGGAGACACAACCTGAAAGATGACGAACAGGTGGCGACAGAATACCGTTTCCAGGCTGAGTAGGCTTTGAATGAGGTGGGAGGGGGTTCCTGTGAGCACAGTCAGGGTCACAGGGAGGTGTGCCTGGTGCTGGGACAGCCAAGCCGACTGAAGGCAGAGGTGTGCCTACGGCAGTGGTGGGAAGTGAGATGGAAAGTCACTTTGGGGTCAAGTTTGGAGAGCCTGCACCCAAGGCTAAGGATTTTCGCTCTTGCTTCGTAGGCAACTAGGAGCACCTGTAGGTGGTTCAGAATGCGAGTATTGTGATGGATGTGCTGTTTCAAAAGAACAGGATGAAGTAGCAGGACACTAAGGGGTCCCTGACACGAAGCTGATAATCTAGGGACAAAAATGGATGGAAGAAATAAAATCATCTATGGGAAGGAGCACCTAGGAGGCTTAGAATATGGACCTAGAGTTACTGGTAACTCCTGAGCAAGTGTCTGTGCCTCTGTTTACTCACCAGTATCGTCATGATCAAGTGAAATGATGATGTGTCATTTTTAAATATCTCCTCCTCAACACCTACATCCATTTGAAAACTTTAATACACTACATGTGAAGCTGCTATGATTATTTTCTCCTTGGCTTTCCATTTGTTTTCCTGTCTTATTTATTGTTTTGTTTTTTTTCTTTTCTCTCCTTTTCCTGGCTAGTTTTTGTTAACTTCTTTTACTTTGGATTCTCATACTAGTCCAGTGTGTGGGGGGGTCAACAGTGGTTTACTTGTTGTTTGGTTTACTTGTTTGTTTACTTTGGTCTACTGGTTTCATCTCGAAATTACATTGATTCGAGTGATAATATGCTAGGCACAGTGGGCTAGCTGCCCATTTCATTCACACACATCCAGTAACTGACATATGTCAGGATATAGGTTTGGGTGTTGTGATCAAAAAGGCCCCCAAATACTGAGCGTTTATCAAAGATAACTTCTCATGTGGCGGCTCAGTGAGGACCCAGGTTCCTTTTACCTGTGACTCTTGCATCCGCAGCCCACAGCGTACATCTCACCGGAGAAGGCTGCTCACACCTGGCCTTGGGAGATGGGAGGATGCGCTCCTTCCCTTTATGGGACTCCATACTTCTCACTCTGACCCCATCTCACCAACTAGAGCATTGTCCCGTGAGTATACGTGGACAGGAGAGACCCGGAAATGCCATCATTAGCTGGGCAGACAGTACCAGTAGCAGCCTTTGCACCCCAGACCCAATGGGTAGCTGGAGGGTGGGGTGGGGTTGGGAAGTGAGGCATGGAGCTTGGATGTGCCCGATGGTGTATCCATACACCTTCAGGACTGAGCCGGGAGCGAGAAGAGGAGAGGCTGGCTGCGCTCTGTACCCTCACCCCAAACCTCACATGTGGCAGGGTGGGCCTGTCCAACCTAAATCTTCTGGTCCAGACTCTTCTTTTTCCCCACTTACTTTATGCTGCTTCCATGTCGCCATAGTCTTATTTATTTATTTTGCTTTTCTAGGGCCGTACTCATGGTATATGGAGGTTTCCAGGCCAGGAGTCAAATTGGAACTGTGGCTGCCGGCCTGCACCAAAGCTCACAGCAACGCTGGATCCTTAACCCACTGAATGAGGCCAGGAATAGAATCCGGAACCTCATGGTTCCTAGTGGGATTCATTTCTGCTGCACCACAATGGGAACTCCCATGTCACCATAGCCTTGGTCAAGGTGTCCAAAGCCATCAGAGCAATGGGTACAAGGTGGAGAGAGCACAGAGCCTTTAGCCTCAAAGCCAGTGGTGAACCACAGGTTTTAAATGAGTGGAATTTTTTTTTTTTTTTTTGATCTTTTTGCCATTTCTTGGGCCGCTCCTGCGGCATATGGAGGTTCCCAGGCTAGGGGTCTAATCGGAGCTGTAGCTGCCGGCCTATACCACGGCTACAGCAACACGGGATCCGAGCCATGTCTGCGACCTACACCACAGATCATGGCAATGCTGGATCATTAATCCACTGAGCAAGGGCAGGGATCGAACCCACAACCTCAGGGTTCCTAGTCAGATTCGTTAACCACTGCGCCACGACGGGAACTCCATTAAATAAGTAGAATTTTAACAAAAGTAAAATGTCTAGGGTCCTCACTGCCAGTGCCCAGTAGGCAAAGCTGGAATGCAGGAGCTGGTCTTATAATAATAATGAAAAATAACAGGAATAATAGAAATTCTATAGGCTCGAGCCCAGTAGCTAATAGTTCAGCACGCTGCCGCCTGTATTCCAGATCTGTACTTGGTGCTTTGCCTACTTTTATGCCTCAGTACAGTCCTGTAAGGCTGGCCCTGTCTTCAGCTCCATTTTACAGATTAGGAAACATGTTCACTGAGTTTAAGGAACTTGGCCAAGGGAGTTCCTGTCGTGGCGCAGTGGTTAACGAATCCGACTAGGAACCGTGAGGTTGCGGGTTCGGTCCCTGCCCTTGCTCAGGGTGGGTTAACGATCCGGCGTTGCCGTGAGCTGTGGTGTAGGTTGCAGACGCGGCTCGGATCCCGTGTTGCTGTGGCTCTGGCGTAGGCCGGTGGCTACAGCTCCGATTCGACCCCTAGCCTGGGAACCTCCATATGCCGCGGGAGCGGCCCAAGAAATAGCAAAAAGACAAAAAAAAGAAACTTGGCCAAGGTTACTGACAGAACAGGTAGAGAAGCTAGATCTGTGTGCCCGGGTCTGCCCAGCTTTAGAACCTGTGTTCTTAAGCATTCAGCTGTGCTCAGCTGGCCTGTTTAGCGTGGGCCAGGGGCACGTGGGCAATGCCCCGAGTCCTTATGGTACAGCTCCCATGGCGAGGCACACTGCCGTCACAGAGAGCATCTCCTTTAAGTCTGATGCCAGCCCTGCAGGACAGGCATTGTGACTGGATGAGCCTGAGACCCAGAGGTTAAGTGTCTTGCTAGGATCACACAGATGCTTGACAGAACCAGATTCTGGCCTAGACCCACCCTTTCTGTGTAATGGTCAGTCTGTCTCAAGAACTCACCGCCCCGCCAGGTCTAAGTAGATCTTAAACATTCTTTTTCTTTCTTTTTTTTTTTTGTCTTTTTAGGGCCGCACCCTCAGCCTGTGGAAGTTCCCAGGCTAGGGGTCAAATCTGAGCTGCAACTGCTGGCCTACGCCGCAGCCATAGCAATGCGGGATCCAAGCCTTGTCTGCGACCTACACCGCAGCTCACGGCAACACCAGATCCTTTAACCTACTGAGGCCAAGGATCAAACCCACGTCCTCATGGATACTAGTTGGGTTCATTCCCACTGAGCCACAAGGAGAACTCCTCTTAAATGTTCTTATGACACATACAAAAATAGTAATCATGTGAGGCGATGGCTGTGTCAACTGATCTTACTGTGGTAATCATTCCAGCATCTATTGTAGATCCAGTCGTGACATTGTACACCTTAAATGTACATGGTACCACATGTCGGTTATGTCTCAGAAAAGCTGGGAGGGAAAGAACCCGTGGAAGCACCGCGAGGGCCGCAGTGTTGCATCTTGTTACTGTCAGGATTGCATGTGTTCCTTTGGAATCTCTATGTGAGACTCACTGAAAGAAGCCAGGACAGCGGCCCCTAGTGCCTGGGCCGGGAGAGTCGGCTCTGGGCATCTCCCCTCCTCCTGGGCCTCCCTGCAGGACGTGGTACTTGGTGGTGGGGGCCACTGCAAGGAAGCGTGCCTCTGCTAGAAGCCACTGTGTTGGTCCCCATAGGATTACTGTCAGCACTGTTTTTTCTTATTATCATTCATAAGACAAGCTTCCTAATTCTAAGTTTGCACATTGGGCCCTGGCTTACTGGCAGTGGTATCCTCTCTCAGCCCAGAAAATGACACTTGGCAGAGGTCGGAGGGGTTGTCCCCTGCAGATCTTAAAGTAAGTGTCTGGCCAAGACGACCACTGGCCAACCATCTGGTGCCTGTTGTCAGTTGGTGGCACAGCCCTTTCTGGATGGACGTCAGGCACAGGGGTGACCTAACCAGGCCCAACCCTGCTTAGCTTCCACGATCAGGCACGTTGAGGGTGGTGTGGCCACAGACAGGGATTGTCTCTCATGATCAAAGCGATGCCACCTCCATCCCGTTGGACCTGACTCTGCAAAGCTTGTCCGCACACGATCTCATCGCATTTCTAGCAATTCTCTCTGAGACAGATAGGCAGATAGCACATCCGCATTTAATAGATGGCCAAGTTCATCACTTGCTATTACATGGCTCACCCAAGGTCATATAGCCCGGGAGCACTTCCACACGGCAGCCCTCATTCTGCATATCTGAGAGCCGACCCTGTTGGTCCCTAAAACTCCTCTTTAACTGCTGAAAGCTTTAAGTGTCCATGTTTTTGTACAGAGGGCAAGGATGCTTCCAAGAAGGCAGCACATCCTGGGGCCAGACACCTCCATCGCAGTACACCCCCCACCCCCCGCCATCGAAGCACCGGGGCCCCCCCGTCCATCACAGCACCCCCTCCATCGCAGCACTGCCACAGGCTGGAGGCGAGCTGGCATCACTTCTCTCCAGTCCAGTTTCCTCGTCTGTGACATGGGGAGGATTTCAGAGACTTTTTGTGGGAATAAGATTGAGAGAGCTTGTTAGCACATGTGAGCTGCAAGCCTGGAGCACAGTCAGTGTGACATAACTCTGTCCTCTTATCATTCAAGCGAAAGGGCAGGGGAGAAGAGGTGAGGTGGGTCACAGAAGGAATATGGGTGCCCGATTCCTTCTTACTGAGCGTCTGCCCTCCTCTTGGTGATCTCAGAGCGGGAGGGTGGATGAAACAAGTCTCATCTCCCTGGGTTACCTGGGGGAGGGGTTACCTTCCGAGTGACTTGAGCTGGAATAGGGATTTTTCACCTGCACAGACTACCTCTTTCTCTACCTCTCTGTACCTATGGAGGAATATTAGTGTCCAGTCTAGAGTGTTTTCCCTCAGAAAGATTAACATGGTCACACCAGAGGGGTGTGCATGTGGAGACAGCAGGGCTTCCTATTATTTAGTCTGCTCCTTCAGGTGTGGTCACAACAGTTCCTTATGTAGAAGCAACCCCTTTAAGCTTCCCCATATGACTCACAAGCAGTCCTTTTTTGGGGACACCTGTGACCCCACACTAGCTGACCCCCCAACCTTTGGGATTATCCCTCTTATTGTTTTATTTTCTGAAGCCATTGTTTTTTTGGTTTATTTTAGGGCAGAAAAGCTACAATTATTGGGCAGGAGGGTTGGAAGTGCTGGAACGAGCCAAAGTAGAGTGGGGAAAATAGGTAGGAAGCCATAGCCTTAGGATGGAGTGTTTCCAGTTGTCGGTTGACCAGGGTGCAGTTCTAGGCAGACCACTAGATGGCACTCACACATTAGCGTTAGGACTGCTCCATGCCCTTTTCCACTTGGGGCTTTTGTAAAATCTCTCCAGGGAGTAGCCAAAGCTTTGTATTTGCCACATCCATCCGTCCCTCCCTCTCTCCCTCTAACCTCTCTGGATCTAATGCGGATAGTAGATAAGTCTATTGTTCTAGTTGAAAACCTCCAAAAATGCCTTCAACACCTCCCACCTTTTTAGTTGCAGTGCTGTATTTTTATTATTCTCCTAAGCACCTTTTTACATGGCAGTAAATCCATTTTTGGAGTAGGTAACACAGGATAACTTGTCGCTCTCTTCAGTCATTTTTGAGGGTGTCAGTAAAGGGAAGGGAAGTTGAGAGGAAAAGAGTCATTAAAAAAAGATAAGTGAAAGAAATATTTTAAAATATTTCTATGAAAAATTATGGGTGAGTAACTCGTAAAGAAATAAAAATCACTTAAGGTTAGCAATTTATTTTATCCAATCATTTTCTATCAAGGGGGCATTTCCGTACGCTGAGATTCGAATGCAAAATGTCTGGGGGTAGGAGGGAGGAAGCATAGGCAGGAAGCCACAATGGATGTTGTCTTTATCAAGGTGCGTGTGGTGTAAAAGCAGAATTGCATCTGAACGTTCTGTAATCTGTTGTGCTGTGTAAAGAAACACATTTCTGTCTGTCAACTGAAATGGATTCTGCTCCTGCCTGGTTCACTTCTCTCTCAGCTGTGTGGACATCTTGGGGAGCGTTTGGAGCGTCCGTCCGTGCAGACGTGCTTCATCTGTGCGCTTCGTAGCTGAGATAACAGTGCTCTGAGCCCCACTGTTAAGGTTAACCTGTACACTGCAGAAGGACAACAGATGGAAATTCTGGTTTGCAGCCACTGCAGAAAAATAAAAACATGTTCCAAAGGGAAAAGGATCTTGTATTTCTGTGTTTGAACCTTTGATCTTCGTTCACATCTGAAGGGAAGGCTAGACCTTTTGGTGGAGACACATGGCTTTGCATCTGTGAAAACACAGCTGTATATAGCAAAACAAAACTGGTGGAAAATACAATGGTTTTGCTGTGTCAGGCTAGCTGCTAATGCTTAAATTCTATACAAATATTGTCTTTTGATAGCTCCTTCAAAAATCCTTCTTGACTTTCTATGTAATTGTTCAGGAATGTTTTATTCTTTTAAATTCAGATTTTGAGCTTTTTGGGATTAAGGCATATGGGTCTCCATCTCCTTACTTTTTAAAAGGCAGTAAACTAATGGATTTTAGTTAAATCATAGTAAATTATCTAATTTTGACCAAATTGTGAAGGGGGGGACAAGGGATGGATAGAAAAAAAATTAGGCCTTTTTTAAAAAGGTAAAGTTCTAACTCGATCCTTGATTCTGAAAAATTTTTTTTTTCTTTTAAGATGATATTGCATGGGCTTTGTGCTGCAAGTTGCATCTGAAAGGCATCTTAAGCGCTCTTGAAACTCAGCTGCTTTGTTTTGAGCAATTAAGGTTGTTATTGAGTGCTTTAAGCAGCTCGGCGTTCCTTCTTCTTTAAATAGTCGTCTTGGGCTAGTTTCTTTATCAGCGTTTCCCAGTAACTAAGCCAAGTTTGTTTCATTAGGAGGCACTTGCCTTGAACCTCCACGTTTCCTCTCAGTCCCAGGCGCGGAGCCCGAGTCTGTGGTCCCCCTTATCCTGCCCCGTACGCTCGGTTTCCTACTATTGAATTGGCAATCGCTTTCCGTCCCTCCCCTTTCCGCTGAGGCTCTGGCCCCTGTAGGCCCTCCCTCCTCAGGGCCGCAGGAGTGGGGTGCAGCGAGGTGGTGGGCCAAGACGAGGATGAGAGTTTGCTGTGCAGCAGAAGGCCGCCCCTGCTCTACACCGGTGTGCCTTGCCTTTCTGCGATGGGGCCCCCGCCAGGGCCCAGCGATTGTGCTGTCACCCTCCGCACCCTCTCCCCCGCCAACAGCTTCATCAGCAAGCGACCCAGCCGACTTTGGCAAGGTGGCTTTCTTTGGGAAAGATCATTTTTGTCAATAATGCTAACAACCTCCAGTGTTGATCATGCGGACGGGAAGAGCCGGAGCCGGCTAACACATCCTTCCACACGCAGACCCAGAAAGTTGCCCCTTTGAAGTGCTGGTTCCCGCCTCACCCTTCCAGGAGGGAAGAGGGGAAAGAAAACAAGCGTGGAGATCTGAAGCCACCGAGGAATGCCGCGCTGAGGGCTTTCCTCGGCATCCCTGCCCCTCTCGAGGTCCTCCCCTCCTTTCAACTCCCTGCCCTTTGAAACTGCGGGGTTCGGGTGGCCAGGCCTCCCAGCCGGGCCTGCTGTAGCCGCAGGCCCTGTCCCCTTCAGCGCCGGCGGTGGGGCGGGGGCCACCTGGAGAAGCGGGGAGCGCGCCCAGCAGATCCTCCCGCAGGGTTGTGGCTGAAGGCTCGATCGGTGGGGAGGAAAGAAAAACACCCCCCCCCCCAAACAGAAAAAGCCCTCCCCCAAGCCCAGACCCTCCTCCACCCTCCACAGCTGCATTTTGTTCCCGGGACTGTTGGTGTCACTAGAGCCTCTTTTTTTGCAGCTTGAGAAGATAGTGTAAGGTCTTGTCAAGCCTATTAATTTTTCAGGCAGAACAGATCAAGCCCGCCTTTGATGCTGCTGTTTCCTAATTTAGTATTCAAAGGTAAAGGATCCTACCTTCTCTTCACTCTTTACATAATTAAAAGAGATTTGTTTTTTTTCCCCCCAGTGGCAAAGAACTAGTCGTGTGTAGTATTTTTTCAAGTAAAAGGTCTAACTTTTTATATAACATCTGTTCTTAGGCTCTTTCCTAAATATAACCAATATTTGCTTTTTGCTGGTACTTAGTTGCATACCATTCACCCTGCATTTTAATTTTTGACAGATGGGGTTATAAACAGTGTTCCCCCCTCCAGCTCATTCCTCTAAGTTTAAATATAGGTATTTCTGTTCTGACAAACTGAGAGTGCAATTAAAAATAAAACGCTAGAATCGTCAGAATATCCTAACTTGTCCGTCACTCTCGATTTTATTTTATGCTGGAGCTTTCTAGAGTTCGCTTAAGTGGACTTTCACAGGTTTCCATCTGCTGTCTTTAATGGCAAATTGTGACCCTCAAAACCACTTCAGGGCCTTTTGTGTTCTTATCTACGCATTTCAATACCTTCTGGGGAAGCGCCTTTGGTTTCACTACATATGCAAAAAGGCTGGCCCGAATTTTTTGACACCCCCCTCTTTATTTGTTGGTGGAGTCTTGTTTTCCATTGTTTGGTTGCTGAAGTTGGCAGAAGTCATTTATTCGCCTTATTCTTTGTTGGAACGAAATCTAAAAACATCCCAGAGTATTTTAAAAATTAATGCATGCTGTTGGAACTGTCCTGTATTAGCATAGTTGTATTTTTCCATCGTAAGGGAGATAATATTTTAAAGGTACTAGGTAGGAGTAGTCACCAGAAGCCAATTAAAATCGCTAGGATTCTATCCACAACCTGCTTGGCGGCATAAACAATTGCTACGTGGAAATAAAGCGGCCGCTCTGTGCGTAGGGCCCTGCTGTACCCGACTGGGCAGTGACTGCAGTCCCTCTGCTAGAAGAACCACAGGGCTGGTTCCTGGGCATTACCATCGCCTGGGTTTTAAAAACTTGATAATAAGGCCACACACAAACAGATTTAAAAAGAAAAAAAAAAAAAACAAAAAAAACAAAAAAACCCATCTCCTTTGCCTATGGAGGGAGAGGAATAGTGACATTATTTTCAGGTGTTTGAGCTTCTTAGCAAGAAGGAACAAATACCGAGATTCCTCAAGAGCTTGGTGTGAAGGGAATAAATCGAGGCACTGTCCTGACCCATCCAGCTTTCTGTAAATGATGTGATTAAAAGGGACATCTGAGAGCAAATTTATGAAGTTGTTATGGCAACTGAAACACTTGGATTGAAATATGTGTGTCTGAAACATGAAAGATTGCTGGAAGCCAGAGAAATAAGCCCGGCATCGTATTTGGGAAAGGCGAGTGAACAGTGGCAGGCAAATATTATTCCTTCGGCGATCGCCATTCAGGGTTACTGCCTCAATTTCCACTTTTCAGAACATGTGGTGATTGATGCTTTCCGAGACTTCGCTACCCGAAGTCGCCACGCCTTGTACACAACAGCCTCTGCGCATTGGTCCTTTGACCTGTTGAGAGCACTTTGTAGCAGCAGTGTTCAGTGTGGAGATGCGTTTAGAGCTGCCTCAGCATTTGCCCAGAAGTTTACACTTCTGTGTTCTCACATTAATGCCCTTAATTCATGTTTGTGACCCTTCTCTAGGTCTTTTCGTTCCCCACCTACCCCCACCCAAGTCCACCCACAAACAGCAGCACTCAAAGGAGTCAAAATACTTCAATATCCCCAAGAATTCTCTGCTCTCCTCTAAAAGCGCCTGTATTTCCCTCCTACATAATTTGATAAATCATAATTCCTTATGCTTTGTAGTTTTCCTCTCCCGTGCTGGCAAGAGTATGAAATAATTGTTCTTCTAAACTATAAGGATGTTTAAAATGGACACCTACATATTTTTCATTATGGTGTGTTGGAAAATTAGTACCTTAAGCCACATCCAGAAGGCTTCGAATTTTTCCTGTTATTAGATTTCTGATGTACATGGTTTCCAAAAATTGTTTTTAAAATTATTACAAATTATTTGCTATATATTCTGGGCTGTTTTGCTTAGAATGAAAAGATAGTTAAATGTCACTTAAAATAATTTTAGTAGACTATCCCATAAGAAATGTGCTATTTTAATTGAAAATTTCAATACGGAAAAATAAATTTACACCAAAAAATTCAAATGAAAATCTCTCATTTACAAACAGTTATTTTTGAAAGTAGATTACTGGTTATTTGGTCTCCTTGATTTTAAATATAATACTTTTTACTTGGAATAGTTTTAATTCTTAAAATTAAGCTAAGTGAAGCAAAAGGGAAAAATTATTTCTAGAGAATTTATTTTCCCTGAGTCATGAATGGAACTTTTTACTCTTACCGAAATTGCTCAACAATTTTTTTAGTTGGACGTGAGGATATACAAAAACTACCCTTTTGTAATGGAGTGTTTTCCTAATTCTTTAAAGACTGAGATCAAAACATTATTCTGTTGCAAAATTAACTGCTGTTAATCTGAAAAACTATTCATATTAAATATTTGATTAAACCCGTATTTTCTAATCCCTTTTTGCATATGCACAAGGAAATGATTCTATTTTGATAGAACTTCCTTATTTGGAAAATCCATAGATTGAAGATGATATCAAAATAAAAAAATGTTTCAAGAGTGTTAAACATAAGAATTTAGAGTCTTTGCACACATATTACAGTAGTAAATTTCCTTTCTTTAGTCTTTCCGTTTTAAAGATTTTTTTTTTAAGTATAATTTTGATACTTCCAAAGTGGATACTATTTTATTTCAGGTGGGTCGTTTAATAGTTTGTTGATGTTTTCAAGGTCTCGAAACAAAGTCTGATGTGTTAACAGTCTTATTAACGATGTTAAAATAGAATTAACAGCTTGTGGATGCCTCCAGAGCACAATAGCCTGTCAACCTCGCCTGCCCCCTTATAAATTGTACCCCTGCTGTCTTCCCTTTGTTTCATGCCCAATCAGCAAACTAAACTTTTGTGGAGAGGGAAGGCAGTTCAAGTGTTTCTGCTGCCGCTGAAGGGAGGAGCTAATGTGGAATTTATGGGGAGACCAATCAGTGCTGGAGGAAAGAATGACCCCAACGGGGAAGAAGGACTTGGTTGACCTGCCTGGCTCTCTGACCTTTCCTTGCTATTTTGTCGCTTTAAAGAGGTTTACTCTGGGCGGCACATAGTTCATGACGCTATTACCAAAGCCACAGAAGTTTTGGAAGTTTGGGATTGTTTGATACATCTCAGCACAAGTTTAATTGTGCTTTGTGATTTTTAGTAAATTGACTAGATGTTAGCACTCAAAATCATTGCTTAAAGTCTGATAAAACTGCTAACAGTTTTTCTAAAAACAAAGGCAAGTAGAATTTCATCAGTTATCTTGAGCCAAAGTAGCTTCTAAGTCTCTTCAAGCGTCCCTCCCCTGTAGCTACTTTCATCAAGAGAGAATCAAATTAGCTACTGATGTTAGACCATTGGTCCTATTTTGTGGAATTTATTTTTTGAAAATTTGATTTATATCTTCCAAGTCTTTAAAACATTGTCTTGGCCAGGCAGTGGTTATAATGAGTAGAAAATAGAGACTTTTTAAGGAGAGGGCTTATTTTTTCATTAGTATTGCTAACTTGACAAATCATCACATTTAAAAGTACAGATTTATGGGATAACCTGACAAATGGATCATACCATTTTATCTTGCCACCATCTGACTTAATAACGTGTGAGGTGCTGCATATTTATAAAATATTTCCCAATCTCATGGCAGTTTACACCAGTTTTGATAAGGGATAATGAAACATTTTTGAGAATTTAGTGTTTTTTTTAGATCACACAAGCACTTTCCTTATTTATTGGCGTTGTTCTTTCTTATAATGGGGTTTCCAAATTTCTATTTACTTTTAAATGGACTACTGTTCAGTGGCCCAAAATGCAGTGCTGAGATCTGAGATTGTCACTGTTGATACAAAGGAAAAACGTCTCAGGCTGGATGCAGGACACTGAGAACTTTCTTTATAAACAAAATTAAATAAAACTACTCAGATACATCCAGATGTGGGGAATGAGATACAGTTAAATGAGCTATGGTTTCAAAATATGATTATTTTGTCAGGGAATATGCAAGAATGCAAATGGGGCAGTGCAGACTTTTTATTTCTCTTAGTTCGCTTTGTGCTCCTTAGGGGAACCCCAAGGAGGATATTTTCTTACACTTTATAAACCCTAGAAATAGGCATCCTTTGATTGAACTGGAACAAACAAGTTGTATGTCTGTATGAAACTGGAGCAAATAGGGCTTTGATACTAGCCACAAACGCAAATATAAAGAACAGCATTTTCCAATTGGCATCTTTGAATGTGCAGTGCTTCATTAAGGTCATTTTACCTGGTGGAGGAAGAATGTCACCGTTGTAGTTTTGTCATGACTGTAACTACCTGTCGTTTTTACTGAATCACTCGCCGCTGCCGGTCCCCCATAGCCCATCCCATGGCCTGGTGTGTCCTCACATTTCTGCTGTGGGGTAGCAGAACCATCTCGCAGTAAATGTAAGTGATCTCTTTTTTGGTTTGCCCACTGAGTGAGGGCTCCAGGCCCTGAAGTTGGGGATACACTTAGGGATGTGGGGACCACACTGTTACGGGGACCACACGTCTTTGGCCGCCTGATGGAAGTGTCCAGTGTGTGTCTGCATGATTGGGAGATGCTGAAAAAGCCAAAGGAGTTAACAACAAACAAAGCTCATCACCTTTGTGCAGAACCAATTGGCCTCTCACAGGGACGACCTGAGCTGCTCCAGTGCCACTAAAGCTGGGTTTGGGTGGATCCCGTTTGCAACTGCTGTTCCAGGAGCATGGTGCGGGCTTGGTCACCATAAGTGAAGGGGGAAAATACACTAGGCAGCCCACTGCTGGGACCTGTTTTCCTTTTGTTTCAGGTGATGCAGGGAGGGATAAACTGCGAATTTAGTGAAAATTTAATAATCAGAATTTTTTTCCTTAGAACTTTGTAAATAGCATTTATCTTCCAAAAATTCTCTCTCTCTTTTTGTGATTTTTTTATAAACTTCAAAAAGAGGGAAAGTCTGTGGTCCCAGTATTTGCCTTATCAGTGACCTAAATGGATTAATTATAACTCTTAGGCACTGACATTTAGAGAAATAAATCCCAATTCAGATCTGGGACCAGTCCCCTCAGACAGAAGTTTCCATGTGCTCTTAGAATTTTGAACTGGCCACAGCATCTTTTAGGAACGTAAAGGATACAAATAAAGTTTCTGACAATTTGACTCTTTGCTTCTGCATTTAAAAATTTGTCAGTTTTCTTCTGAATCTTTGTAATTCCCTGAGGTGGATATTTAAAGCCAATTGTGAAGGGCTGCTTTAGAAAGAATTCACGTAAATGAATTCACGTAAATTTAATCATAAAGGGGCTTTGGGAAAAGGATGTTTTATTTTTCAGTAGTTTTTGTTTCACAAGAATATGAAATTACTGTTATAATGATTACTGATGATAACTTACATTTGCACAGCACTTTAGAATTTTTAATGTACTTTTACAAACACTCTTACATATAATCCTTGAAAGAGTTCTCTAGGAAGATATCCTGATTTTACAGAGGAGGAAACAATAAATGCGTATACTTGTAACATACCACATAATGCCAGCTTTGTATTTCCAGAGAATTCTGTATTTTAGGAAATACATTTGGTTTGTAAAATGGTTAAAAACCACAAATCTAAGGACTGAAGAATTTTGGTTCCACATTAAGCTATAAAAGGTGGCAGAAACATAGGAATAAAATCATGTGATAAGGTGCAGTCCCCCTTTTGACACATACTTATGTGAATTTTGGTTGTACTGCTTTGTTTTTGTATGTTTTACATATAAAATATCATAATAGGCTATGTAGTTATAGCATAATAATAAAATAGGAAAAAAAACAGGAAAATTATCCCCCATATTTTTAAAGACGGAAATTATAATCACATTATCATAGCAGAAGAGTATTTTCCAATTAAAATATATTTTGAATTGTGGTTGAAAATACAGTTTTTTTCTTAAGAGATCTCAAAACAGCCAAAATAGGTTTACTTTAATAATAATATTTCCTCCCACTTGTTAAAGACTAGGTAAACAGAGTATTTGTTTTGGGACAATTTACTGCTACGTTCAGAAACAAAACTATGATATTGGGCACGGGAAAATCTGATTAGTGTTTCTAAGAATTATTATAGCACAGCAAGACAGGGAAGCAGTCCAAAGTGCTTAAGGTTAAAAGCAATTTGTAAAAATTAGGAAAAGACTTCAGTCGTTTTAAAAAAATAAGAAATTCGTGTTTCTTAATAATAATTAAAATTGTCTACATGACATTCTTGGCTAATTCCATTATAATATTTCATATTTTCATTAAAATATTTTTATTGAGGGGAGCAGAGAAGGAAGAATTAAAACGACATATAAGACCACCAAATTTCCTATTCTCTAAGATCCAAATCTTATCAATGTAGTTTTTAGTGAAAAAAAATTAAGTAAACTTACATATGATAACCCTAACAAAAGTCTCCACATAGGGTCCCAAAGGTTTTTAAAAAAAGTAAAACTGGGAAGATAATCATTTTATGAAAAAAAGACTACTTAAAATTTCACTAGGGCCACTCTTAAAATCAAAGCAAGCTTCGTTTCTTTCTTTAATTGTGATAATCAAGCATGTAATTTGCATTTTAGAAGTTTAGAGGGAGAAAAACCTATTGGTATTTTATGTCTGGGGTTTTCTTTAAACAACTCTTAACATCAAAATGGCCAAACCGTTGGACTGATTCATGTTAGATAAAACAGATGGGATTCCCAGATCGTGCACCGTTCAGCCGTTTGATGGAATTCGCGCCACCCTGACCAGCGAGCCCAGATGGCGCTTAAATCTGTCACTCTTTAACGACCCTACTGTTTTTAAAAAATATTTTTATATTTGAGCCCATTCGGTTAATCTGAAAGATTAATCATTTCCAAGATATGTCTGGGGAGGGATTTACTGTAGGCTTCCCTTGGAAGAGCCGAGGACAGGAAAAGAGACCTCCCAATCCAGGGTGACCTACTCCGGGGAACAGAGTGCCTGGGCTCTGGGACATTTTCTAGGCAGCCAGGCTGAGGAGGCCACATAGAGAATAGTAGCAATGGGAGTTAGGGGAGGAGGGAATGGACATTTGGGGAGGATCTGGGGGCTGGAGATAAATAGATTGTCACCTGGAGGACTCTTGCTTTGCCCAGCTGAGACCCCAGCAGGAGCTGAGTGCTGACTCTGACCACACCAGGCTGGCATTGAGCTTCTGACCCTCATTGAATGGGAGTGGCTCTGGTGGTGTGACTTGGAGCAGACCCTGGAGGTCTGAGATGGGTCTAGAACTAACCTATTGTTTACCAGAACTGTCAGAAATCTCACAAAGTTTTTCCCCGAAGGTTTTCTTTCTCTTCTTTTCTTAAATTATTATTTTGAATCACTCAGTCTACTGAAATCCTTTAGTGATTTGGGACATAAGATACCAGCAAGCTTCTCCCTCCAAAATTTTTAATCTTGGATACATTTGCAGAGTGGCTTGGAATTGCTTTCTGTTCCTACTGGGACAGGAGACAGAAAAATGAATGGCTTTTCATTATGCAGACCCAAGTTTTTTTATTTTTGCATTTGAATCAGGTGTAGCAGGTGTCAAAATATGGTGTGAATATATACATTAAAATAAAAATGTCCAGAGTTTCCTAGTTGCTCAGCGGGTTAAGAACCTTGTGTTGTCACTACTGTAGCACAGTTTTGATCCCTGGCCTGGAAACCACCAAAATGCCTCTGGTGCCGTCAAAAAAAAAAAAGAGTAAAAATTTCCATTGCTCCCAAATCACCAGAGGCAGGCAGACCCCACCTATATTAAGAAAATATAGGAGTTCCTGTCATGGCGCAGTGGTTAACGTATCTGACTGAGAACCATGAGGTTGCGGGTTCAATCCCTGGCCTTGCTCAGTGGGTTAAGGATCTGGTGTTGCCGTGAGCTGTGGTGTAGGTCGAAGACGCAGCTCGGATCCCGAGTTGCTATGGCTTTGGCGTGGGCCAGCTCTGATTAGACCCCTAGCCTGGGAACCTCCATATGCCTCGGGAAGTGGCCCTAGAAAAGGCAAAAAGACATATATATATATGTATATACATATATATATATAAAATGGAGTTCCTGTCATGGCTCAGCAGTTAACGAACCCGACTACTATCCACGAGGAAGCGGGTTCTTTCCCTGGCCTCGCTCAGTGGGTTAAGGATCCAGCGATGCCGACAGCTGTGGTGTTGGTCGCAGACACAGCTTGGATCCCATGTTGCTGTGGCTGTGGTGTAGGCCGGCGGATACAGCTCTGCTTCAGCCCCTAGCCTGGGAACCTCCATATGCCGCCAGTGTGACCTTAAAAAGACAAAAAGGCAAAGAGGAAAAAAAAGAAAATGTAAAGTGCCCTGCCAACTTTCAGGATGTTCTTGATGGTGTTTAGGCTGCTCCATGGTGGATGTCTTGTCACATGATGCTGCCCATGCCTGGGGGGCTAATGGAAGCTGGCATGTCCCCCCCTTGTCTGTGGGCAGAGCACAGAGGCGAGGTGTCCCCATGTCCTGTGTCCCCGACTGTCTGCACACTGTTCCAATTCTTTGGAGGTTTCCGGCCTATATTAAATGACCTTCATGGAGACCCAGAAGCAAGCAGAGAAACAAGTCATGTTGGGAGGGTTTGGGGGAAGCTCTAAGACTCAGATTTTGTCAGAAATTACTGCTCTGCCAGAATATACAAGAGCTGCCACTTGTAACTCACCCCCACCCCACGTCGTCATCCCGTGAGTGTGAAGGCAGGTAAATTCTGAACAGAGTAGAAGAACACAAGTGCATGCTCTGTTGTTTTCAGTGGACATCTACTGCAATCTTGCCACTTTCACTCTCTTCCCCCCACCCTCACCCCCATCTCCCCCTCCCTCTCTCACACCCCCTCCATACTCACACCCCCTCCATACTCACACCCCCTCCATACTCACGCAGAGAGCCAGATTAAGGATTGCTGAATAGTCCTGCTTAAAGGATATTGCTTTTTATAGATGGTAACCTGCTCCTGGAAGACTAGAGTGGCTGCCCTGCATCTAATTCGGTAACAGGTTTAGGAGTCCGTGGTGATCAGTAAGACACACTTTTGTGTGTATGTGTATGTGTGTTGGCCTCAATTTCCTAGGCAGTCTTTGGGTGCTTACGGAATAAAATTGAACATTTTTTTTTTTTTTTTGTCTTTTGTTGTTGTTGTTGTTGTTGTTATTGTTGCTATTTCTTGGGCCGCTCCCGCAGCATATGGAGGTTCCCAGGCTAGGGGTTGAATCGGAGCTGTAGCCACCGGCCTACACCACAGCCGCAGCAACGCGGGATCCAAGCCGCGTCTGCAACCTACACCACAGCTCACGGTAACGCTGGATCGTTAACCCACTGAGCAAGGGCAGGGATCGAACCCGCAACCTCATGGTTCCTAGTCAGATTCGTTAACCACTGCGCCACGACGGGAACTCCAAAATTGAACATTTTAGTGGAAGTGACTAATATCCACATTAAAAATTGGTTTTATGAAGTCATATCATGTACTTGGTATTGTAATGTATTTGATGTTACCTAAAAAGCTAATTTCTTACATTTTGACTAGAATAGATATTCCTAATAGCCAAACATTCTCTCTTAAGTTTTACCCATCAGTTCATTCCACATTCACCTGGTGTCCTCTATAGACTAAACTCTCCCCAGTATTCCAGTTGGCAAATGGTCTGTTTGAGAACAAGAGGATGTGGATGTGGAAGTGCCTATGATTTGAAGGATTTCTGTGGCCATCTGAGGACTAAGGCTGTTTGTTGCCCGTCATTTTCTGGTAATGCTTGCCAAAGAAGTATGAAAAAATGAGTAAAAATAAAGCTTTCCTGTTAAGGAACTGTTGACCCTTTGGCGTAGTTGAATGTGTTTTCCAGAGAGAAGAAAGAGGATACCTGCCACTCTCGTTGCCTGCGACTAAACTTCCTCCCGGAATATGAGGTTGGCCCTGCAACTGCAGCCGGCCTTCCGGGAGGGGCGAGCTAAGGGTGGCTTGCCCAGGTCCAAGGTGCTGGAGCCAGTCCAAGAAATAGGATTAAGGGATAAAACCAAACTCAAAGGCCATGGTACAGTCGAATCAAGGTGTTAATCTAGATGAAGAGCTGGAAGGTCAGAAGCTGGGTTCCCAGCACCGGGAGCTGGGCAAGCCGGGTTCAGGGTAGAAGGCAGGAGATGGGGCGCCAGCTGCTTTTATAGGGCCGAGGTTTTGAACGGGGAGTGAGGCGTTAGGGGCCTAAGATACTGTGATGAACATGTGAATTGTCTTTCCTTCCTTCCTCCCAGAGCCTTTTCTAGCCGTTTGCAAAACAAATCCACAGGCTCTTTTGACAGGATCCTTTAAGAATCAGGGGAAAAGAGTCGTAAGCCTTAAAAAACAGTTGGGTATCCTCAGGAACCCTGCTTTTCCAAATAGGAAATGGAAAGTTGGTGATGTTTTAAAATTACTGTTTTGTTTGTTTTACCTCTGAAAGATTTCCTAGTTCACTGAGAGCCTCCCTTCAGTTGCATGAATATTATAAAGTTTCTCTTTCAATCCCTATAGAGGTTTCTATTTTTAGCTTTTAAGAGCTGTTACAGCGGAGACATAAACAGTATTCTGCCCCTCACCGTGCACATGTCAGGGTTAGAGATGGAGTTCCTGGAACTGTAAGACAAGTTTGGTTTTAGCCAATCTCTTAGGTTTCCTTATAGGCATGTTTTCTCATTCCATTATTTAATTTTAGTGAAAGGTCTGCTAGAAATTTCCCTGTGTATAAATGATGCTAAAAAGGTTCTCACTATCCAAATAATTCTATATGGAATTTCCCATGGCAGTTTATTATTTCCTGAACCATAACTTGTTTACAATTTCTAGACACATGCTTTAAAAACAGGTGTGTCCAGCCCCATCCTTGACGAAGGATGAGAGACTTTTTTTTTCCTTTTAGGGCCGCTCCCGCGGCATATGGAGGTTCCCAGGCTAGGGGTCGAATTGGAGCTGCAGCTGCCGGCCTATGCCAGAGCCACAGCAACGCCGGATCCGAGCTGCATCTGTGACCTATGCGGAGTGAAGCTCGAGGCCATGCTGGATCCTTAACCCATTCGGGGAGGCCAGGGATCGAACCAGCTGTTTTTGTTCTTTTGGTTTTGGACGAGAGGCTTACTGTGGACTGCCTGGGCCGAGGAGTTAGAACTGAGCTGGGAGGAGCCTCTAAAAGTTTTCAAACTAGGAGCAGGTGTGATTGCATGTTAGGAAGATGAATCCATGGCAGTGGTCAAGGGCTTGGTGGAGGCAAGGGAGAGCCCTGAAACAGAAAACCTAAGTAAGGAAATTATCGTATGAGTCCCATCAGGTGACAGGGACCCAGTCTTGTAGGTGGAGGCCATGGATGAGCGACTCCTTTTCTGCCTGAACTGGTTTCCAAAATCATGCCCCTACCACTGCACCTCTCCCTCCCCTTCTTCTCAGCCCCTGGCCTCAGGCCCAACTGCCCTGCAGGAGGCCCTCACACAGGCCTAGGGCATCAAGGCCAATGATTCTGTCTTACTGGGTTCTTCCATGTCCAGGAGAAAACACTTCTGAACACATAATTCAAACCTGAGCGTCTTACTTATGCAAACTTTGCGTAATTTCTATTGTGACCTTGGAGCAGTTAATGCACATTCCTTCACTCCCTGCTTTTAATGTGATGGCAGCAGGAGTGCTTAATGGCTGAGCTTGGGCCTGGGAAGTGGTTATCCTGTGACCGTATTTGTTGTTCTGTGAAACTAAGGCAATGATTCGGTTTTTCTGAGTCTCATTTCTCTCCTTTGAGAAATGAGGATACGGTTATAGTGATTAAATGAGACCAAGTATCCAACCTCTAAGATCACTTCCTGGCACGTGGTTGGAACTCAGACATGAAACTATTCATCAGAATGTATTATATCCAAAAAAAAAAAAGAATTTATTATAATTAAAATTAGTGTAGAAGGCCATATAATACATTGAGATTTGGGATCCAGAGTTTACTGATAGTAGCAGATACTTTGGGGCTTAAGATCATAAGCATTATTGTTTTAGTCAATCCTTCACATTCTACTCATCTTTTTTTTTTTTCTTTTCATGGCCACACCTGCAGCATGTGGAAGTTCCCTGGCCAGGGATTAAATCTGAGCCGCAGCTGCAATGCTGTAGGTCTGGCAACGCCAGATCCTTTAACCTACTGCGCCAGACCAGGGACCAAACCTGTGCCTCTGCAGCAACCCAAGCCTCTGCAGTCAGATTGTTAACCCACTATACCTCAGCAGGAACTCTACTACTCATCTTTTAAAATGATATTTGTGTACAAAAATGAAACTTCTGGGCAACATTAAAGTTTGCCCCAAAGTATATTATAAAGAACCATATAGTATATACTGAGGACTTGATTAATGAGCTAGTGCAAAAGTCAAAAATGTTCATGTGTGGGCCAGTTTTACTCAGCGTAGACTACAGTGGTTCCTGAGTAGCCCGGGCGCATTCCTGCTCTGCTCTTGACCTGGTTTTGGGAAATAAGATGGACATTTTATAAAAAAGAAGAAAAACTTTGGAAAAAAAGGAGGAAAAGATGCTTAGAGAAAAGATACAAGCTGTGCTGAAGGTCCAGAGGTATAAATTGTCATCAGTCACTACTATTTTTATTTTTTAATTTTAACTCCTCGCACCACCTGTGCCAGCTGCAGTTGTGCACACAAGGATGGTGAGATGCTGCTGGTTGGAGTTGTTGCCGCCATAGGGGCGCTGCAGGCCTCCTGGGTGATGTGGGAGTGTGGACTCAGTCTCATGTCTTTTAGAGGATGCTGCTCCTTTTAATGTAGAGCTATAGAATTTTTAGCTGTTAGCTATTATTATTATGAATATTATAATTAGTAACTTTGTTATTATTAGCCTCTGTTAGAGCCCTTCTCAAGAAAAAGCAAATACTGTAAGTGGCTACTTTTTTTTTTTTTTTTTTTTTTTTTACATATGTCAGAATTTATTTCACTTTTTTTTTTAATTTTTTTTTTTATTTTCCCACTGTACAGCAAGGGGGTCAGGTTATCCTTACATGTATACATTACAATTATATTTTTTCCCCCACCCTTTGTTCTGTTGCAACATGAGTATCTAGACAAAAGTTCTCAATGCTATTCAGCAGGATCTCCTTGTAAATCTATTCTAAGTTGTGTCTGATAAGCCCAAGCTCCCGATCCCTCCCACTCCCTCCCCCTCCCATCAGGCAGCCACAAGTCTCTTCTCCAAGTCCATGATTTTCTTTTCTGAGGAGATGTTCATTTGTGCTGGATATTAGATTCCAGTTATAAGTGATATCATATGGTATTTGTCTTTGTCTTTCTGGCTCATTTCACTCAGTATGAGATTCTCTAGTTCCATCCATGTTGCTGCAAATGGCATTATGTCATTCTTTTTGATGGCTGAGTAGTATTCCATTGTGTATATATACCACTTCTTCCGAATCCAATCCTCTGTCGATGGACATTTGGGTTGTTTCCATGTCTTGGCTATTGTGAATAGTGCTGCAATGAACATGCGGGTGCACGTGTCTCTTTTAAGTAGAGTTTTGTCCGGATAGATGCCCAAGAGTGGGATTGCGGGGTCATATGGAAGTTCTATGAATAGATTTCTCAGGTATCTCCAAACTGTTCTCCATAGTGGCTGTACCAGTTGACATTCCCACCAACAGTGCAGGAGGGTTCCCTTTTCTCCACAGCCCCTCCAGCACTTGTTATTTGTGGATTTATTAATGATGGCCATTCTGCCTGGTGTGAGGTGGTATCTCATGGTAGTTTTGATTTGCATTTCTCTTATAATCAGCGATGTTGAGCATTTTTTCATGTGTTTGTTGGCCATCTGTATATCTTCTTTGGAGAACAGTCTATTCAGGTCTTTTGCCTGTTTTTCCATTGATTGGTTGGTTTTTTTGCTGTTGGGTTTGTAAGTGACTACTTTGGATCTTTTTTTTGGGAATTTCTTTAGTCTTAATGAGAAAATTCCATAACAGTGTTTTGAATATGTAAAAATATGGCTGATTTACAGTGTTCTGTCAGTTTTCTCCTGTACAGCAAGGTGACCCACTCACACATACACATATACATTCTTTTTCTCACATTATCATGCTCCATCGTAAGTGACTAGATAGAGTTCTCAGTGCTACACAGCAGGATCTCATTGCTGAATATATAAAATTTTGACTTAAGATATGGCAGTGCTTCCACAGTTGCATTGGAAATTTTCATATAACATTTCTAAAATTGCATGTCGTAAGATCAGTGTGTTCCTTTTTCTTTTTACTGTCTTTTTTTTTTGTCTTTTTAGGGCCACACCCACAGCATACAGAAGTCCCAGGCTAGGGGTTGAATAGGAGCTGTAGCCTCCAGCCTACAACCACAGCTCACAGCAACATCAGATCCTTAACGCACTGAGCAAGGCCAGGGATTGAACCTACATCCTCATGGATAGTAGTCGGGTTTGTTTCCACTGAGCAGCGATGGGAACTCCCAGTGTGTTCCTTTTTCTAAACTCAGCAGTGCACTTTGCTTACAGGGAGACCAGTGTTATTATAAATAAAATAGTTGGGTCACTTTAACTTTTCTCCTTTTATAGCATCGGCTGTTTTCAGTCTCTCCGTTTTAAGACTGTCTCACATGTCGTGGGAGGAGAAGCGCCACGGTAGGACTTGGAACATCTCAAAGGTCACTTGGGTCAGATGGACATGTCTGTAATCCACCCTTTCATCTCTGCTCCAAGTGCTGGGATTTAAGCTCTAGGGAAACCTATCCCACATTCTCCTCCTTCACCTGCGAGTTTTCATTTGCTAGATGAGTGTAAATATCTCAACATCCACATGGGCTCATGGAGTTGAGAGAATCTCCTCTGTGTTACCCAGTGTTTGGGGGATATAATAAACACTAGGCAGTAGCAATAACTCTTTACCTCACTTTTCCCCACTGTTTTTTTAGGCTGTATTTTTTTTTTTGTCTTTGTTGTTGTTGTTGTTGTTGTTACTACTTCTTGGGCCGCTCCCGCGGCATATGGAGGTTCCCAGGCTAGGGGTGGAATCGGAGCTGTAGCCACCGGCCTACGCCAGAGCCACAGCAACTCGGGATCCGAGCTGCGTCTGCAACCTACACCACAGCTC
The DNA here is from genome assembly GCF_054392235.1 of Sus scrofa. NCBI lineage: Eukaryota > Metazoa > Chordata > Mammalia > Artiodactyla > Suidae > Sus > Sus scrofa. The sequence continues at coordinate 75,800,938 of NC_139393.1, forward strand.
ATGGCAACGCCGGATCATTAACCCACTGAGCAAGGGCAGGGATCGAACCCGCAACCTCATGGTTCCTAGTCGGATTCGTTAACCACTGCGCCACGACGGGAACTCCCCCACTGTTTTTTTGTTGTTCCCCACCCTTGACTCATAAAGTCACCACTAAACACATGTTGGCAGGTGATGGGTTGAGTGGGATTTTCAGCAGTCATTCATTCTTCTAAAAAATACGTATTGAGGAACTATCACGTTCTAGGCACTTGATCTCCGTCAGTGAACAGAACAAAATTCCACCCTCCTGGAACTTACATTTTGGCAGCCTGACAACCAGAGATAATAGACAGGTAGATCACAGAGAATTTTAGAAGATGGTGAAGGAAAAGTTGCAACAGAGCAAAGTGTGTAGGTAGAGTTGGGGGCAGGAGGCAGGTTGCTGTTTTAAGTGGGGTGGCAAGGATAAGCCCTATTGAGAGGGTAAAATGCAAGCAAAGGTTGGAAGGAATGAGGGTGTTATGTGTATATATGTATTATGTGTATATGTATATATGTACATGTCTTATGTGTATATATGTATTATACACACACACACACACACACACGCATCTGTCTGGGGGAACAGTGCTCTAGGCAGAGGGAACAGCACCAGGTGTCCAAGGGTAGTAAGGAGGCTGGTGGAGCGAGAGAGGGTGAAAAGCACTAGGAGATGAGATGAGGGAGGGCATGAGGGCCAGGTCATTGTGAGCACTTTGACCTCTACTCCAAGCAAAGAGGAAACCTCTGCAGAGTGTTGAGCAAAGGAGAAACATGGAAGGACTCGTGTTGTAAACTGGTCCCTCCAGAACTTGTGTTGAGGATGGACTATAGGGGCCAAGGATAGAAGCTGGGAGACAAGTCTGAAGATGTTGCCTTGATCTGATGGGGGCCCAAACCAGAGTGGGAAGTGGTGAGATACAGTTCGAATATATTCTGAAGTAGAGCTAACAAGATACCCTGGTGGGTTGAATTTTCTCAGTTGAAATAAAGGAGGAGACAAGGATGACAGTGAAGATGTGTGGCTCTAGTGACCGGAAGGAACGACTTGCCCTCAAATGAGATGGGAGAGGCTAGGTGGAGCATAGTTTTCTTTTTCTTTTTATGGCTGTACCTACGGCATATGGAAGTTCCCAGGCTATGAGCTGAATTGGAGCTGCAGCTGCCAGCCTACACCACAGCCACAGCAACGCCAGATCTGAGCCGCCATCTGTGACCTAGGCCACGTCTTGCTGGCAATACTGGATTCTTAACCTGTTGAGCGAGGCCAGGGATCCCACCAGCATTCTCTCGGAGACTATGCTGGGTTTATTAACCCACTGGGCCACAGTGGAAACTCCATCACAGTTAATTTTAAAATATTTTCATCACCCCAAAAAGAAACCTCATACCTATTAGTAATCATTGCCGCCTCAACTTCTCAGTCCTTAGCATCCACAAGTCTACTTTCTTTTTCAATAGATTTGCCTTTTCTAGTTATTTCCTGTATATGGAGTCATGTAATAAGGTCTTTTGCGAGTGGCCTCTTTCCCTTAGCATCTTCTTCTCAAGGTTGATCTGTGTTCCAGCGTGTATCAGTGCTTTACTTCTTTCGATGGCTGAATAAAGTTCTGTTGTATGGATAGACCACATTGTATTTATCTGCTGATCAGTTAATGCATGTTTGGGTTGTTTCTGCTTTTTAGCTGTTATGAGGAATACTGCTATGAACATTCAGAATACAGGTTTTTGTGGGTACATGTTTTTGGGGGTATATTCTTAGGAGTGGAATTAGATTTCTACTATCTTGCTCATATTACCAATTAGCTTGTATCCATATTGCCACATTTCAGGGCTAGAGGTCAAGAAATGAGGTGAAGTTGAAACGGGGGGCCGGGAGCACATGCTGTTGTCTTTCTTTCCTTGGCCCCTGCGTTCCTAGAGCTGTTTCAGCCACAGTTCGTCCATACTGCAGGGCTCAATGGATGGATATTTTTCTTGGTTCTGTTTCAAAAGTAATACTGTAGTGATGAAGCAGCATCCAAAAGGGCAGAGAATAGGGGAGAGAATCTACCTGTATGGGTTTATTGAGAAAAATAAAGTTATTTCAGGATCCAGGTCATTGTTTACTTTTAGCTGTATAACAATCTTTGTGTAGCTCTTCCTACAAAAACTCCAAAATAAAGATGCCAGGAAAAGCAGCCAAATACATTGACTTCAAGGAGAGAGAGAGGAAAAAAAAAGACTTGTAATTGTCTGTCAGTCAATAGATTTACTTCTGGGGAGCACCAATTAAAAATCTCAAACATGCGACTTTTTCAGTGGAATTACATTAATATGAAGGAAATCACATATGATTGCATGTGTGTGCATGTGCACATGTGTGTATGTGTGTGCGTGCGTGTGGTTTTAAACGTTTCTGTAATGAGTTCCCAAGTGCTTTTTTGGCCGTGGTTATTAAAGCTTGTGTGCTTGAGATTTATTTGGCAAAATGCCTTTAGTGAAGAAAGGATATAGTGTTCTCTTGGTTCTTTGCCCAAAGTAATTCTGGAGAAGTCTGTGACTGTGTTTGGTTCATGTCATTCACTGAAGACAAGTCATTGTAATTACATGTGATCACAATCAGTTTACAGTTGTTTTATCATGTTTTCATGCTGAATATCTACTCAGACATCATAGCAAAACTTAATGGCTACTGTTTTATTTGTACATAAAATGTTTTATAGCCTTTTTTGCAGTGCACATCGGGTTTCAATCATCACTGCTGCATAGTGAGAGGAACGTGATGGATGAAGAACTATCAAAAATCCTTAACTACATAAAATTTTATTTTGGGTCACCTTGTCATAAAAGATATTGAATGTATGATGTGGCTTTCCCCCCGACATGTTAACCATTGTAGAAGGGTTATAGTATTTGGAGGAAAACCATATGAAATGTGGAACTTAGTTCACCTAAGGTGGTGTCCATTTGTGTTTGTATTCCACTGGAAGTGGTATTCGGCATGGCTTCTAGGTAATAGAGTTGTCGCTGGCATCCAAAAGCAGATTATCTTTTTCACTGCAAGGCTACACATTTTGTCACCGCAGCCTGGTTCTTACATCTGCATTGCGTGGCAGAGTTACATTACAGGATGTTATTCACAGCAACCAAATGCTAGAGGCTCTCGTCAGACCCTGATTTTGCTAAGTGTGGCAGCCTTGCTTCACCAGTGAACTTGGATGAATTCACCCAAAGTGTCAATTCTCACCATGCCTTGTTTTCCCCAAAAGGCTGGTCCCCAGCCCTTCTGAAAGCTGCTGTTATTCTATATGTTGAGTCTTTGTGGCTGAAGAAGCTCCAGTTAGAAAAGTGTAATTAATGGGAAACTTTGACATCCAGCTGAGAAAATTAGTTTGCATCAAAAAAGGCAAGAACGAGGATTAAAGAAATTTTAGTCCTAATCTAATTAACACCAATTAAAAGATGCAGATAAATTTGCACCAACAAATTGTTAATTATGCACCAATTTGCCTTTTCTACAACCAAACCAAAATAAGGAAAGTATTATTATCCTTTTTGTTTTAGGAGACTTTCAGAGAGGTTTGTTACTATCATCTTTTTGTATAATTAAAGAAAAAGTAGGCGGTAAGAGTTAGTGTGAAATTTTTCACTCTCCTGATATGTTTATGCGGTTAACTCTTTAAAAACGGGAAGTACAGGATAATTCTCCCAGCATTCATTCACTTATCATGCATCTGATGAGGACCTACTAAGTGCTGATCCTTGCTCCATGCAGTGAAAAACCACCATGCATGTGTGCGGCGATTGGTTTCTCTCAATCGGAATATTTTAACTGTTTATATTGCTGATACACTGCTCCTTTATGAAAAGCCTCTGTGACCTAAATGTACAGCTAGTTAAACTCTGCCCTGGATGCGTGTTATAAAGAGGGAACTGAACTTTTTTCGGCCTCAAGAAAATGCTATTTAACGTCCCAGAGCCCCCATCTAACAATGTGGTCTTTTGGGGTCTTCTGCTCGTCTTCCTCCTTGGTGACCTGGGTTTCTCTTTGCCGGAGTGTTACTCAGATGTCCAATTGCTGGGACTTTTTTTTTTTTTTTTACCTTTTGAATCATTCTTAGAGCTCCTCAGACAGTGATTTGAGTAATTGTGCGGAGGTTAGTGAAGCACAGACCTGTTATATCTGCAGATGACACATCTGTCCAAGTTTCATGTAATGAGAAAGCACAACCCACTTTATATAAACCATACTTCTACTGTTTACAGAACAGGAGGAGGGAGGGAGGAAATGCCTGTTAGAAATGGGAAGGAGTTCCTGTCGTGGTGCAGCAGAGACAAATCCTACTAGGAACCATGAGGTTGGAGTTTGATCCCTGGCCTTGCTCAGTGGGTCAAGGATCTGGCATTGCCATAAGCTGTGGTGTAGGTCTTAGACTCGGCTCGGATCCTGTGTTGCTGTGGCTTTGGCGTAGGCCGGCAGCTGTAGCTCCGATTAGATCCCTAGCCTAGGAACTTCCACATGCTGCAAGTGCAGCCCTAAAAAGCAAAAAACAAAACAAAACGAAAAAGAAATGGGAAGAAATGTTTTTAACCTAGAGATTTCTTTAGCCATTAATCATACACAAAATTCAGCAACTGTCCTCAGATTTCCAGGAGCCTGTTGTTAAACTTCATTCAAAGAAAACATTTGGCACACTAGGTTCTGGTGTGAGAAACAGCATTCTAAAAAACAGGGTAGGAGTTCCCGTTGTGACACAGTGGGTTAAGGATTGAGCATTGCCACAGCTGTGACATAGGTTGCAGCTACAGCTCAGATTACCTTTCCCTGGGAACTTCCATATGCTGTAGGTGTGGCTGAAAAAGAAAACCAACCAACAAATAAAAAAATAGCAATGTACAGCAATTACTCTCTGCTGCTGATACTTAGAATTTAAATAACAATATCTAAATAACCATGTTTTATTTGGGAGCAATATTTAATATGAAAGTTTAGGATCCCTGGTTTACATTTTTCAATATTTGTGTTGGAAACTTTTTCATTCAAGACTTTGGCCAAGGGAGTTCCCGTCGTGGCGCAGTGGTTAACGAATCCGACTAGGAACCATGAGGTCTCGGGTTCGATCCCTGCCCTTGCTCAGTGGGTTAACGATCCGGCGTTGCCGTGAGCTGTGGTGTAGGTTGCAGACGTGGCTCGGATCCCGAGTTGCTGTGGCTCTGGCGTAGGCCGGTAGGTACAGCTCCGATTCAACCCCTAGCCTGGGAACCTCCATATGCCGCGAAAGCGGCCCAAGAGATAGCAGCAACAACAACAACAACAACAACAAAAGACAAAAAGACCAAAAAAAAAAAAAAAAAAAAAAAAAGACTTTGGCCAAGGCAGTTCCTGTCCTGATTCAATGGAAACGAATCTGACTAGTATCCATGAGGACTCAGGTTTGATCCCTGGCCTTGCTCAGTGTGTTGCTGTGAGCTGTGGTGTAGGTTGCAGACACAGCTCAGATCCCACGTTGCTGTGGCTGTGGTGTAGGCCGGTGGCTACAGCTCTGATTCGACCCCTAACCTGGGAACCCCCATATGCCACAGGTACGGCCCTAAAAAAGACAAAGGAAAAAAAAAAAAAAAAGACTTTGGCCGAAAGCAAACTGGTATAAAGTAGCTTTCACTGGCTGGTCTTTTTATGGGTAATGGCAGTTTGAAGTTGACCTACTGATGGGAGAATTTGATTATGGCAGTGCCTACAATAACAAATGGAAGACATTCTCCTGAAGCAGCATCTTCCTCCACACCTGTACAAGGGAACATCTGGTACCATCTTTGACTCTAAGGCACCCATTGTACTTCTCTGCACTCATGTCTGCATGTCTGAGGATGCAGTGCACCCTTCTATAAAAATATATTCTCATTTCATAGATTCCCTGTGAAATATATTGTGAATCAAACTAGAAGGTGAATAATGTAGTCTTGTGAAACGGTCATTAGTAGAGAGTGGATATCAGCTGCCTGCCTGATGGTCCCATCCCATCAAGAGTCCCGTGTTCTCCCGACTGAGCTAGCTGGGCAGTTTCCTGTCCCATTAAAATAAAAGGATGGTACCTAAGTTGACCAGGTCCCTTTTTGTTTTTTGGCTGTGTCCACGGCACATGGAAGGTCCTAGGCCAGGGACCGCACCTGAGCCACAGCAGTGGCCCAAGCCACAGCAGTGACAATGCTGGAGCCTTAACCCGCTGCTCCACCAGAGAAGTCTTATAAAAGGCAATTTTGCATGATGCCTTCAAACACCATTGGCAAGAGCTGGTCTGTAACAGACCAAATCTCTCACCCCCAAATCCCAAACCTAGAGTTTGTCATTATTAGCAGAAAAACTTGTTTGTTTTATTCGGAGGTAAGGTCCTGAGTTACTCAGTGTGTTTCCAGGATTGAATGATGGGGATTCCACCACAGCAGGATAGGATTTCGGAGTGTGCTCTTGGTGCTACTCCTGCGTCCCTGCGGAGTTCCTGTGCTCCACATCCAGCCTGCTCTCTGCCGGGAGGCACGGACCTGGGCAGTTGCTGAGATTAAGGCTCTGCAGACCCCTGTGTTTCTCTCACTAGGCTGAAAGCTTAGTCAGACTGCCATCAGGCTTGAACCAAATAAACAGCTTGTTGTGAAAATGCTTCACATTTTCATGATGTCTTACTGTGGCCTCTCCTACATGTCCTTCTTATCCCATTAAAGGAAGATAAAAATGATACTTTTTTCTATAAATTTTAATTTTTTCCTGATGATAATTTTGGACCAGGGCCATAACACGAGAAGATTATGAGAGGAGTCATTTGTTCATGAACAAAAATCTTTTTTTTTTTTTAATGAACAAAATCTTTAAAAAGGATGTAATATTGCAGTAGACTCCATCTATAGAGAGGCATAAAAACTCTGCAGTGAGTGATTTGGGATTGGATTATGGGCCAGAAAAAAATAAGGTCTGTAGAATAGATAACAGCATTGTACCAGTGTTCCATTTCTCTGTTTCAAACACTGTAGTGCAGTTACGTATGAGAGTGTCCTTGGTTTGGGGAAATATTCAGGGGTCTGGGGGCACAAGGAGTATAATTTATGGATGGTTCAGAAGATAAACCTGTGCATAATATATGAACATCAATCAACCAATCAGTTGAGAGGGGCCGTCATGATAAAGCAGTTGTGGCAAAATGTTGATAATTGGTGAATCTGGATGAGGGGTATTCAGGAGTTTTTGGTAGGATCCTTGCAGCTTTTCTTTAGTTTGAAATTATTAAAAATTAAAAAAAATAAAATAGAAATGTTGGATTCTTCCCACAAATTAATAAAACCTTTCATGCATAATTCTGGAAAGAAGTCAGTGGACTTCTGACAGGGCTCCTCAGACAAAGGCTGCCACTGCATCACACACAGAGGGTCGGTGGTCCTGACTCAGCCAGCTGCAGGGGATTCTTAGGATGAATGTTGACCAGGGCAGCAGACTGGTTTTGTTCAACAGCTTAATATATTTCTTCAAAATCTACCAACCTGATGCAGCAGCGAACTAAATGATCCCCTCTGAGTCTACAAATAACAAGATAAAATGTTCCTAAGTCCATTTATTTCTCACACACACCTCCCCTGCAAGATGGAGCCATGGGTTTAAGTGAACACCAGATCCGCAGCTCACTGTAGTGTATGTTCCCTTTCAGACAGGACTTCACAAAGACCCTCTTTTATAAAGAAAACAACCAGCCAATAAAACAGTATTAGAGAACATTATATATGTGACCAATCATTTTATAAAATCTGATGCAAGCCTTCAGGCATAATTGGAGTTCTTAGGAAAATACTTTGGTTTTTAATATTTCTATGACCCTCTGAGGGGGACTTAGCAATTACTCTTAAATTTTCAAAGTGGTACATGGAGTTTGAGCTGTGTGACTTCCATTAAAGCCCATAGGAGTCTTGTTGCTAAAACATCACACAACTCATGAAAATGTGCTCCTTCTTGTGAAATTGTTAGAAGTAATGGGTGTGGAAGTGTAGCCCGGTATTTCTGGCACATTTACAGGCTTTCTGCACTTGATTCAAATTTTATACTTTTATAAAGACTCAACAGTTCTATAGGAATTGGGGGGTGGGAGGAAGCCTATTATGCGTATTTCAAAGGAGAAGGATTGAAAAATCTAATAGAACTTATTTTTTAAAAGTTCTGAAATAATTCTTCAAGAAAATCTTAATGTTTAAAAATATTTATCATCTTTACTTCAAAATCCAAATGAGTTACCAGATTTTTATTTTTATTTTATTTTTTTGTCTTTTTTCAGGGCCGCACCTGCAGCATATGGAGATTCCCAGGCTAGGGATCTAATTGGAGCTACAGCCGCCGGCCTTCGCCAGAGCCACAGTAACGCCAGATCTGAGCCGAGTCTTCGACCTATACCACATCTCACTGCAATGCCGGATCGTTAACCTGCTGAGCAAGGCCAGGGATTGAACCCACAACCTCATGGCTCCTAGTCGGATTCCTTTCCGATTCCTTTCCACTGCGCCACAATGGGAACTCCCCAGACTTTTAAAGTATGCCCTAAAGTTAAACTATTAAAGATGATACTTAATGGCAAACTTTCGGTATAGTAATCACATATAAGGTTTTGGGTTTTCACCTGGCTGTTCTGTTGAAGCCCAAATAACTTAAGCAGCATCATCCGAGTAACACTTCACCCCTTCAGAGTGTGTGTGTGTGTGTGTGTCTGTTTGTCTTCCCAGAGAATAAGCTTTAAAGGTTTGCTGAGTCCACTTTCTGCCAAGAACCCTCCACACATATGCTGGCTCAGCTGGTGGCCTTGCTGGTGATCTATCCAGGGACTCTCCTGGTTCACCCCAGTCCCTCTTAAGGCAGAAACGTCTCTGGAGTTCTGTTTTCTCAGCCCTTAAGGGGACACTAGAGACTGGCCTTGGACAGAGATGTATTTGTTTAAACACATTCATAGAAGGGGGTGGTGGTGAGAGAGGGACTCAGTGATTACTTCTTGAGTTAATTATTGTTGGCTCAGTTTCGGTGGTGCTATGTTTTGCTGTAGTTCTTCTTTCAAAGCAATACTGAGTTATTTGTATTCATTATTGAATCCCAGGAAGATCCTCTAGGCAAAAATTTTCTCCTGAAACCTCTACTAACATGTGGAGAGTAGACTTTAGGACAGGTTTTAAAAGTAGCGAGCCTGACATAGAATTTTGCCACATAGCATTGCACGGAGAACCTGGGTTAGGCGAGGGCGATGCCATCGATTTGACATGTCCCAGGGGGGTGAGAATTAGGGACTGTCTAAGGAATTTCAGAAAGGCAGAGGAGACAATCGAGGTATAAGTGGGAGGAAATAAGCCATTGTTCTTTTAAAAAGCATAGTAACCTCAATAATGAGAGACTAAGAAATAGCCTTTTTTTTTTTTTTTTTTTTTATAACAGTAACTTCTTAACTTCACAGCCCTAAAGAGCTCCTAGGGTCACTTTCGGAGCGCCCCAGGCTACACCTGCCTCGCATAGATTAGGGTCTGCTGCAGCTGTCTTCATTTGCAAGACTGAGGTGTAGCCCATGAGGCTGTGGTTCTCAGCGGGGAGTGCTCCTTCTCGATCTCTATAGGCTGGCGTTTCGGATTAAGATGGCCATTGCAAGCCAGGCTCAGAAATTGCAAGATGAGGCAGGTAACTATTTCCTGGGTTTTATGTATCTGACCTCACAAGGTATGAAGCAGGAACCCTTATACGTGGCTGCCTTGAATTAGCCACGCCGTTTCCAATCAGCCCTGCTGAGGGCAGCTGCTAACCATCTCGCTTGTCCAGGGGCCAGGCTTGCCTTTGGCACACAAACATCTTTGCAAAGAGGGTGTGAATGTATAGGATGATCTATGGATTAGGACAAAAGGGAATGTCTTTGGAACCTGTACCCATCAGCTCCGGTCTGTGGGTTGGATACGCTTTCTCTGAAATGTGCATTCGTTTCACAGAAAATACAATTAGGCTAATTCTTGTGTGTTCTCTACAGGAAGGAAGTAGTATACTGCTTGTGAATGGTGAGCTAAATGAGGGAATCATTAAAGGGTTTTTAATAGACTTTTGAACCAAAAGACATAAGGGACTATGGTTATATTACCGTAATTGAGAAATACTTTGCAGTATGAGGAGACTTAATCAAATTTTCATTACATACCTGGTCAGGGACTAGGCTGAATGTTTCTTTCAGCAATTTGATAAAATGCACATGGAAGACTTGTTAGTTATGTGAGAATATGTATGAAGTGCTTATCATCTCTCCTGTGGGTGCCTGAGTATCAGATACTTGGTTTACTGTGTTGGGTTGAATGCTTCTGTTCTAATTTCTAATGAACTTTACCACCAGACTACTTGATCATGACTAAACCCAGGAACAATGCAAATGGAATTGCCCCCTGATGAGGAGGAATGGGCCCAGATGGCCCTTAAAAGGTGATAATTAGGAAATATAGCATATCTGAGTAGCTAGAAAGAGAGAAACTTGTTAAAGACAGTCAATCTGTTTGAAGCAATGGTCTTTTCCCTTAATTATATGCATTTTCATTTGGAGTTGCTTTAAAGTAAAATTCTCCCAGGAAAATTCTTTATTAGTAGCTTAAACCTAGAAAGCACACTTTTTTTTTTGGTTTTTTTTTTTTTGGTTTTTTTTTTTTTGCTTCTCTGGTTCAGATTATTTAAAACATTCTTCATATATTTTTTGTTTTCTCGATCTGTGTAACAGACTTGCTGTGTGTGTTTTAGGGGGCCGTTTTAGGTTATTTTAGCTCTTATGCTAAAACAGTGGGGGAGTGATTAAAAGTGAGAAAAATATTGGTATATATTTGTAAACGAAGCTTTTAAAATTAAAATAGTTGCAGAATATTACAGCCTGTGGTTTCATATACTTGGTAAGATTGCCTTAAATGTACTACCCTTCTTGGCAGCGTAATCTCCAGATTCTTCTTGAATATGTCATTAAAATAACTTTAGGTTTGACAGGTTGGCGTTTTTATAGCATCATCTTTTTAATGTGAATTAGCATATTTGCATTTGCTAACAATATCATTCCTTAAGCTTTTCTTTAGTCAAAACAAATTTTAAGTGTACACACTTGGCATTACTAGAAGAATAACAAGTGAGCTGAGAATGAGGAAGTGGGAGCATAAAGAGAGAAGTATGCTCAGCCTTATCTCTTCCAGCTTCTGTGTGGGATGGAGGATGGTGAAAATAGCTGTTCCTGGGAGTTAGTGGCCAGAGGCAACTTCTTCCTTCTTGTAAATTCAGGGAGTAAAATTACATTGAAGTGCTAAATTACATTATTCCAAATATCTTGGCAGTCCTATTTTGGCAGATGAGTTGCTTTCCTCATATTACTCAACCCCATCATTCATCCTGACAAAAGCCAGTGGTACAGATGTACCTTTGGGACTGTGGCCAAGGTAAGACCTGCATTTTCCAGGTCTGCCCACTCAGGTTTGAAAGACTCTCCATAAAGTAAGCCTCACTCCCCCAAGCATTGCCCCTCGCATCCTTAGCAGGTATACTCTGGCTGAAATGCTGGGGGGGTGGGGTGGGTCTTAGGATGTAGTCCTTGCGGTTTAATACAGATTCAAAAAGTATCTTCTTTTGCTCAACATCCTCTTATCAAGTCCCTAACCTATTTTAAACGTAGTTTTTGAAAAGTGGATATAGTTCCTTCTCAATTTCAGGATTCAGAAGCATAAATACCGAGATAGAAGGAAGCATTGTGCTTTCCTTCAGCAAGCTTCGGGGGCAAACAGAATCAGGAATGAGCCATGAGTGCACTATTTGTAGGACATTTTGAATTGTACTCTCTACAGACATGGACAGGTTGCCCCAAAGCAATAATTTGGTGCAAACTGCTCTTGTTATCAGTGAAAAACAAAAATTATTTAGGGTAGGCATGCTCCAGGGAAGAAAAAGTCAAGAGGAAGACTGGAGATAAAAATCATTGCTGTCTTTAATTCCATGCTTCACAGCAAGAAGGAGTATGGCTTACACCCTGTGTGCCCAGCTGTCTCTGTGAGAGTATGCTTTTTGAAGGTTGTACTCAAATATTTCAAGTTCAGTAATTACAAAAAAGATCTAGCACCATTTCGGAACAGTTACATTTGTTTATTGTTATTTTCTAGATGTGACCTAACTTGAAACTTTTATAATGGTTGAAATTTTTATCCACCACAGAACAAGCTTTGAGGAGAAAAGCAGCTTCAACTTTTCAAACGCTTTTAAAAGGGACTAAAATTTGACCAAAACCTAACTTGCCTTTTCTTAAGATAGCTAAAACATGATCTGCTATAACAATATTTGGAATTTTGTTTAACAGCAACTATAAAGAACCAAGTTGAAATAGCCCAGGAGATGGATGGCAATTAACTCTGCATTCTTTTTTAGAAGGTTTTATTAATTAGCTCTCTAACTCAAATAGGTTACATCCTCTGAGCAGTAAATTGCATTCCATTTGCAAGCTCGGCGGATCAAATTTGCATGTGGCCTAAAAGCTACCCACATTGTTGTGTTAAGTAGAATTTATCTCTCTGGACCCTCCCCCTACCCCCAGTGGAAAGTGTTACCCACTCTTCTTGCTGGAAGGGAAGGTCGCATGTAGCTTGGTCATTTGGCGCCATCTTCTTTTTTATTGTTAAATCCACTAAAGCCGGTCATGCCTGGCGGTACCAAGCAAACTCTTTCCGGTGTTCTGGTCTGCTAAGCATTTGGAGTTCTTTGCTGTTTATTTACATGGAATGTTTTCAGCTTCTGTCTTTGCTTTAAGAGCTGATTAAAAGGGACCTTAAAAAAAAATAGAGGGTAGTTTTTAGTATAGGTTTTTCCTTTCTGGAATCATCCCGTGTCTCCGACCCCCTCCCCCACAGCATGTACTTTTAAAAAAAAATAATAATAATAATTTGGAAGGTATTTTAGGAAGCACGTTGATACTGCAGAGCTTGGAGAAGAAAGGGCTGGATGACTCCCCATCCCCAGTTGATCAAATCCTTGGTGTTCCAGTTCTGTTTGTCATTATTATTTGAGAATGTTCCTGAACAGCTGCCCTTTGGAGGAGGTTGATGCTTAGACAGGCCCTCCTGTCATTTATCTGGCTTGCAAGCATAACTGTTTTGAAGGAATTAATATCAAACTTAACATATGAGAATCTAACATTTAATGGAGTGGATTCCTTTTCAATACGTACTTTTCATTTCAACGGGGGGGAGGGGGGCATTCCATCTATTTTAAAAAATCATTAATCACATACTTCTGACATTTTTCTTTTGAATTTCCTCAGGGGGAAAAGTTATTTGAATAACAAACAAATAAACAAAAACCCTTTCTCACAAATAGCTGTCAACCTCCTACTTCAACAAAAGCTTTCTGTCATACTGAGACCTACAGTGCCCTATTTGGTTAAAGGCAGCAGGCTGGTGTAGACACTGCAGAAAAGCTTAGGTTAATAAGCACTTTCTGGATTTAGTGTCTCTCCTGATTAACCCTTGGATTACTGCTTTGAATTTCAAACCCACTATCACTGTCCCACGCAGAATTTCCAACACAATGGCTTCTTCCTTAGATGCTTCTTCTTAGATGCCCTGAGAGGCAGCATGAGAATCTGTTAGCACTATGGTTTTCACATGAACTGAAAAGCAAGAAGCTTAAGCACTACTCCTTGTTTCATTGACATAAGGATCATTTTCTTCCTTTCTTTCTTTCTTTTTCTTTTTCTTTTTGTTCTTTTTGCCTTTTCTCGGGCCACACCCATGGCTTATAGAGATTCCCAGGCTAGGGGTCTAATCGGAGCTGTAGCTGCTGGCCTACACCACAGCCACAGTAACACCAGCTCCAAGCCACGTCTGTGACCTATACCACAGTTCATGGCAGCGCCGGATCCTTAACCCACTGAGCAAGGCCAGAGATCAAACCTGCCACCTCATGGTTCCTAGTTGGATTTGTTAACCACTGAGCCACAACGGGACTCCAGGATCATTTTCTTAATAAGTTGATCTAGAGTTTTAAATAAGCTGTATTTACTAGTTTTTAGACACGTGTCTTTAGGTCTTTAGTTCAAACCCACTCTCTCTCTCTCTTTTTTTTTAATGGCCACACCCATGGCATATGGAAGGTCCCAGGCCAGGGACTGAATCTGAGCCGTGGCTGTGACCCGCACCACAGCTGCAGCAATGCCAGATCCTTAACCCACTGCACCACAGTGGTAACTCCTCAAACCAACACTTATGTAGAAAGTCTGATTTATTTATTTGGAGGAGTTAGTTAGGGATCAGAGACCCTCGCCCTTGCCTCTCAGTTTGTGTTCCCCAAGGAGCTTTCAGAGCCTCGAGTGTAAAACACATTTTGTGTAATGACCTAGGACCAAAATGATATTGTTTCTTGTAACTATGTATTAAATTGAACCATAGGAAATTGCCACTGTTCGACCACTTTTGACTTACAAAAATGGCATTAGAGTACCCAGATTTTTCAATGTATCGACACCTCCTGATAAGAAAATGGAGAATTTAGGAAGGTTTGAAGAATTAGACTTATTATTAGCTCATTATGAGTCAAACAGTGACTCATCTCTCCCTCTCTCCCTCGGTACCCCCTCCCAGCCTCCATACTACAATCACCTGTTAGGTCCTGTCTTTGTACTTCCGGTTCTAGGGATAAAAGTATAGTTACTGCCCCCTAATCACTTACAAGACAAATAAGTACCAGCTGCTCCATGTGATAGTGAAAACAGAGCCCAGGGAGTGGTGGGAACATAGAATAGGAGTTTCTAGAATCCTCAAAGCCTGAAATTCACACTGAACAGAGTGCTCCGAGTGCCTGTGTTTTTAGAAGGTTATTTCTGTGGCCTACGTTGCAGTCAGAGTAGTTCAGACAGTAGATACCCAGTGTCCATTCTTCATGGCCAGGAGGTATCCAAGTGAGCAGTGAACTCAGTGACTTGTTTTCTTCTTTCATTCATTCCTTCATGTTAAGAAAATGCTTAGAATCCTGCCTCTGTTCTTACTCCAAGCACAGGTGGCCTGGATAACAGCCCTGCTCCTTTGGTCACAATATTCACAGTCCTCACCTCCCCTGGCATTTAAAAATAAGTTTTATTGAGATATCATTCAAATGCCATCAAATTTACCATCTTAAAATGTACAATTCAGAGTTTTCTAGTCTGTTCACAAAGTTGTGCAATGATCACTAACATCTAATTCCAGGACATTTTCCTCACCCCAGAAAGAGACCCCATCCGTGTTGGCAGTCACGGTCCCCCCTCCGCTCGGATCTGCCGTCTGAATCTACAGATTTGCCTGTTACGGACAGTCACATAACTGTAATTGTAGAGCTGTGCCCTTTTATATCTGGCTTCTTACTCTGCAGCCTGATGTTTTCAAGCTTCATCCCTGTCATAGCATGGACCAATATTTCATTCTTTTTTGTGACCAAATAATGTCCCATTGTAAGAATATGCTACATTTTATTTATCTATTCATCCATCAAGGACTTGTGGGCTATGTCCACTCTTTGGCTGCAGTGAATACCGTTGCTGTGAACGTTCGAGTACCTTGCGGGCAGGCATTTTCATTTCTCTTGGGTACACCTGGGAGTCACGTGGCTGGGGCATGCGGTACCTCTGTGTGTAGCATTTTGTGCCTGTGCTATGAAACCCATTACGAAGCAACTGACAGTCAGTTATCATTAGGCCTGTCTCTTCCACTAGGTTTTAAGCTTCTTGAGACAAGGGTTGTTTTCTGTTCATCTTTGAGCCCAGCCTCTCTCCCCAACCCAGTACCCAGCAAGGAACGATAGTAAATTCTGAGAAAGTTCTTTTTTTTTTTTTTTGTGGTCTTTTCAGGGCCGCACCCGTGGCATGTGGAGGTTCCTACTCCACAGCTCACGGCAACGCCAGATCCTTAACCCACTGAGCAAGGCCAGGGATCGAACCTGCAACCTCATGGTTTCTAGTCAGATTTGTTTCCCCTTCACCACGACGGGAACTCCAGAAAGTTCTTGAGAATGGAGCTGACCAGTGCAATCTCCAACGCCTCTGAAACAAACACTCTCTCTTCTCTGTGACACGCGACGGATTGTCCATCAAGCTTTCCAGCTGGTGGCTGACTCTCCTTACCCGCTGCGTGGCTTCCCCAGGATCTTGGGCTTCTCCAGGCTGCCTCAGCCCCACAGCAGCAGTTGGGACCCGCTCCTGTTTTTGCAGGGACTTTGAGAGATTCTTTTAAGTACAACTGAAACCCAAGCAGAGGCAGGGCTGGTGGCAACCTTGCCATTCCGGGGCTGCCCCTGATTGGCATGGTTCTCATGTCTACTTTAGAGGGATTTGGACAAGGAGGCCCTCAAACTCCTACCCAGGCTGAGGCTTGGGAGCATTGTGCAGGGGGTTTAAGAGAGCTTATTTTAAGACTTTCTCAGAAGGCTAGAGCAGCATCTTAATGATTTATTCTGCTACCTTTCTTTCACTCAGAGCCTGCTCTTTCTAATAACAGCCGTTTCAGGTTGGATTTAAGAGACAAAGCTAGCCTCAGCTGAATTGGCCACCTTTGATGTTACAGTACCAAGGAGGGGAGGGACAGATGGAACAAAAGTTGTAATTGCCCAAATTTACAATAGCCTCCCAGCAGCAGCCGGCACAAAAGAAATGTTAATGCAATAAACTGTAAATGGAAGGAAGCTGAGCAGAACGTATGGTGGGCGCAGACCTGCACCATGTCTCAGGAACCTCCGTCCTCCGTCCGTGAGGCATTTCGGTAGCCAGGGGGGGGCTGAGCTCATGTGAGAGTCAGTGACCACCTCCCTCCCTTATTCGTCTCACACCCGCACACAAACAGATTCCTGGGAAACCTGATCAAACAGTCGGGGGCGGGGGGGAATTAGTCATGAGGGCTCCAACCTGAAATCCGGGTCATGCCAAGAGCCCACATCAGGGCTAATAAGCACGTGTGTTCCAGCTGCAGCCGAAGCGGGTTCCTCTTCTCGGCTGTGTTGGGGATCTCTGCAGATACAACAGATGGCCTGGGCTGGTCTATGGTGCAGCCACGAGGCGAGAGGGCAGCGTGTCATTCGCCAGTCAGGCACGTCCCCTCCATCAGGGCCACTGCTATAAATGGCTGTTTTTCACATGTGGGTTCCTACAGCTCTCATTTCCATTTAGGCTCACACGTACCTTTACCTGTGTTGTAACGTCTGGAGTGTGCATTGTCTCCTTGTCCAGATTGCTGGCCCGTTTGGTTTTTTAATTAGCTGAGGAGCCCAGTCTAAATGGAAAATTGCTTTCTGAGATCCCTGTGCTCCGGCTCCATGCTGCGCGGGGCTCCCTGTAATTAAACACATTTTAAGAGTTGTTCTCTTGCATATGTGCTGTGGACGGCAGTGCCTTTCCCACTGGCGGGAGAGGCCTGTTTCAGGCCTGAGACGTAAATATTAATACTTGGTATAATTAAAAGGAAGCTTGTATACCAGCTGATTAAGTATGGAGGATGCTTTCCCCTTTTTGATAGTTAGGGAAGAACTCCTTGGTGGGAAAGTAATTTTTATGCCTTTTAGGGCTAGGAAAATGGTTAGACACTGAGAGGAAATGGGACAGAAGTCAGGAGACCAGGAGCACAGATGTCAG
Source organism: Sus scrofa (assembly GCF_054392235.1). Taxonomy (NCBI): domain Eukaryota; kingdom Metazoa; phylum Chordata; class Mammalia; order Artiodactyla; family Suidae; genus Sus; species Sus scrofa. The sequence continues at coordinate 75,818,589 of NC_139393.1, forward strand.
CAAATTCTCGAGGGCCCCCGTCCCCCGTCTCAGGTTCCTGGTCCCCACAGTGAGAACGGAGTAGCTGGGGTATGCCACAGTCCCCTCACAGATCCAGAATTCATTCCAGAAACCTACCATTCAAAATAACAGGTCCCTATTTAAAAGTTCTTGCTACATTTTCAGAAGCTACACAAGCAGCTCATTAGAGCTTGGACACAGAGGACGTCTCACTGGGGACATGTCCTATGAGGGAGCAGTTCATCAGTAATTAACAAAGGACAAAGGAGGCCTTCGTGAAGTTTTTGCTCAAAGGCTCAAAATATAATTTTAGAGTAATGGCCCCTAAGTCAGCATAGCCATTAGAGAAAGTCTGCCATTCTGTGTAGAATGGCAAGCTCTCCTCTGGAAATCTTTTCTGAAAAAGAATTTGCAGTTTTTTCTAAGAAACCTGTAGACAGAGCTATGGGGCATATAAAAATCCAGCACCAAAAACCGTATCGTATTGATCATTCATTAGGAGCCATCATTGGAATTAAAGTTCACTACGCAGGTCCTCATCTACCTCTATGGCACATGGCACATGGTGAAAATCAATTCGATCACATCCTAGGAGGCCCACACTTGGGAAAGAAGGAAAAAGAATGAAAACAAAGATTAGAAAAGAAGGCAATACCTGTAGACAAAGTGCTGTACGTACTCAGCCCTGTTTTCCTCGCAGCTGTGCACGCCCCCACCTCCTGACCCAGGCCTTCCTCTGACCCTGTCTTCTCTGTGCTCCACGGCAGAGCTCATAGTTCTCCGTGTATTTCTGCTGCCAGTACATTTCCAAAGCATGGGCCATTGAACTCACTGCGCCAAGCTCTTTGAGCTACTTTCTTATTTTTTGAGTCATAGTTGCACTTTAGGATTTGTGACAGTAGAAAACACCCAGGATCTGGATGTGGCTTTGGAGAATCCCTGAGTTGGAGCAGCAGCAGTCTGATTTCCTTATCTGTCAAATGGGTACAAGCAGAGTCTCGCTCAGAAGGCTGGTTGTAAAGAGGTGTGTGGACACTGGTCATTTGCAACAACCTTCCCATTTTGTTTCACCTGCAGATGTGACAAGCTTGTGATTTACTAGTGAGAGTAACATCAACCCTCTTTTGTGCTGATGTTTCCTTTCCTTTACCCCGTGGGCTTTTAAATCTCAGGGTCAGCAGGGCACTGGGTCAGCAGGTGTATTTGGCAAAATGCTTTGGTTTAATAAAGTGTAATAGGAAAGAGATTAATTAAGGATGTTAATGTAGTCTAACACTAAATCCCACGAAGCCTCACAGGACACACGAACCACCATCCATACAACATGCAGATATTCACATGCTTCTGAGCGTTTCGAAGAGAATTTGCCTGGCTGTATTTTTTAAATTGTTAGTAATCAGATGGGCTTGGGATTGTCAAACCCTGGTGGAGTCTCTGGCAGAGGGATTAGTGTCATTTCTGGGCCCCCATCAGAATTCCGTTCAAGCTATAAGTAGTCATGCAAAGTCGTAGGTTAAATGATTTGGGAATAAAATGTCATTTGATGTGACAGAAATGAACCCTCAGAGGCCCACACTTCCTCTGGGACTCGCTCTCACTTACAGTTCTCGTGTTAAGTAATTTTATTAACTGAGGCAAGGAGGGGCACGAGGTGACAAGGGGAATATTTTTTGCTAACATTTTAATCCTAATCACAAAATCCATTGTGTGTGGTTTTTATATGCCTTTAAAGCTATAAATTCCTGGGAGACAATGAAAGTAAATATTAGAATATGTTGTTTTTCTTCCCAGGTGTTATTTAAAGCATTGTATGAGTTGTCAGAAAGATTAATTGTTGTTGCTTGCAGCTAAACAGATGATAAATTTTAAAATTATATTATTACTGTGTGTCAGCATAAAAGCTCTGTGTCCCAAGTGTGTCACCTTTTTCTGTTGCTGTTGACAAGGTTCACATTTTCTAGCACACCGCCAGAAGGTGTTGACATATATTCAGATCACTGATTAAATGTTTTTAAAACGTGCCACTCACAAACTAACCCTGATGTTCTATGAAAGAGTCATTTTAGGGAGTAAGTTTTTTTCTTCATCATTGACACGGAAGAGATTGAAAACATTGCCATTAAAAAAAAAACAAAAACAAATCCAACGTGATTACATTTTCCTATTTTAAGTTTGGGCATAGAAACTATTTTTCAGTATTTTCCTTGCTTCTCTTCTCCACAGGAAAGCCAAGAGCGTGGTGTAAAAATATCGCAAGGAAGGTGCTAAATGGCTACTTGTAAACCCCCCTTGTCGGGCGCAGGACTCGTAATGTAGGAAAGTGCGGACAGCCCTGCGGTGGTCGTATTGCGGTGGTAGAGTCTAGAGTTGTACTCCTTTGCAGTTCAGACCTGTGACAGCCCTTCTGCTACCAAGCATCACAACAGACAACTTTGACACAGCGGCTGAGGGTACAGAAGCATCTCTATTCCCTTTCACACTGTGACGCTTGACGACACGGCTGGTCACGGCTTTTTGCGTCTGATGGATGGCCTTTCGGCCAAGGCTTCAGTGAATCCACATGTATATTTGCCACCGTGATAAACGTCATGCCTCAAGAATCAACATTTTAATGCTGGTCTTTTTGGTGTTAGGGTATTTGTGCAACGCCGTCAGTCTGTTCTCTTGTCTCGGAGCACAGCACGAAAGAACTTTAAAACAAGTGATTTACTGTTCATTATGGGAAGGTTGGATTTGTTTTTTCCCTCCCTGATTGTCAGGATTCCTTTGTTGATGTCAGTTTCCAAAGAGTGTGGCTTTTCCCGTCTCGGTGCAGAGATGATGTTTCAGAGGCTGTAAGACAGCCTAAGCCGCCGCGGTCGTCGCTTCACCCCAGCATGGCACTGGCTTAGAGGCCTTTCGGTGACAGCCTTGGGTGCCCTGGGGGTGGCATAGGGCCCAAATCCCCAGATGATCTCTGTGACTGAAAGTCGATAGGAAGTCATGACTAGCTCATGGCAGCACTAATGAGAGCCGCCTTTTACAAAGCACTTAGTGTGTATCGGGAGCTCTAAGCACTTCACACACATTGTCTCATTTAATTCCAACAACATAATGGCAGCTTTGTGTGTTTCTCCCCATTTTATCCAAGGGGTGAAGCAAGACTCTGTCACACCCTGGCAGGTGGCAGTCGACATTTGAACCCAGGTCTGAGAGATTTTAGAGCCACCTTCACACTGCTTCAGCAACGACTTACTGGTTAGCCATTATGTGTTAGGCACTGTTTTCATCACATCGGCCTTTTAAGTTTGCTTCTTTAACTTAATTTACTTATTTGGGGCTTTAAAAGACCTGGCTCACCATTGAAACACAAAGCCTCGTGCAGAATCCCTGCGATTTCAGAATAAAACAGTATCCTGAGAGCCTTGAGGTTTCTTGCCTTAAAGAAGGGGTGAGGGGAAGAGATTAAGATGCGCTATGGAAAAATACCCCCTGTGGCGCCAACTCATTTACTTTGGGCATCTGGCGATGCCACTAGAGTTTCTGAGTGTATATCTATGTACCTCGCCCAGTTACACGAGATAATGGAAATGTTGATTGGCTTCCTGGAGGTGAACGGGGGAAAGAGGGGACTGGTGGGTGCGGAGACGACTTTCACCATGAACTCTGGTGCCCTAGAACCATGTGAATATAATACCTTTTCAAAAGAAGAGGACACTGTCTCTTAAATAGCTACCTCAGATAATCTACTAGAAGTGAAAGTTTTATTGGATCCAGACTGTCACACAAACATCAGCAGTTGTGAATTTATTCTGTTATGTTGAAGGTTCCTGTACCACCCAGTCTGTGTTTCCATTTCTTCTTCTCTTATTTCCTGGGCCACTATCTCCATAGTGCATCCTCTCAATGACCATAGCCTCTTGGTAGGAAGTCAGGTGGCTTTTTTTTTTCTTCCTACCTCTCAATTCTCAACACTTGTTTTTAATATACAGATCTCTTTGGATGGCATTTGTTTCATGTGTATGTTTTTTTCTCCACGTGGGAGACATAGTTCAGAAAGATCTCTGTGTGTTCGTGGGTGTATTTTCCCTTTTATATAAAGCTTCCCCGCTCCCCCCTTGAAAACTTCTGGCTTTAGGGTAGAATGGAGAATTTGGCTTTAGTCTTCTCCCAGCCACTAGTTGGAAACTTTCCTACTTTTATATCAACAGACATAAAAAACTTGTGCATTTATAATAATGTGTAGCATGCATACAGATATGTAGAATGGTTATACATTCCATAAATTCTATATTTATAAAACAAAATCAAAACTTATGTATGGAGTTCCCGTCGTGGCGCAGTGGTTAACGAATCCGACTAGGAACCATGAGGTTGCGGGTTCGGTCCCTGCCCTTGCTCAGTGGGTTAACGATCCGGCGTTGCTGTGAGCTGTGGTATAGGTTGCAGACGCAGCTCGGATCCCGCATTGCTGTGGCTCTGGCGTAGGCCGGTGGCTACAGCTCCCATTCGACCCCTAGTCTGGGAACCTCCACATGCCGCGGAAGCGGCCCAAAGAAATTGCAAAAAGACAAAACAAAACAAAACAAAAAAAACCCCTTATGTATGTAGAAATATTCCTCTTTCTACAGCTGTCAATAATGTCTAGAGAAAGCAGTTGCTGTAAAGGAGAAAAGCACCTGTGGATGTTATTTATGTCCATACCCAAGCCATCATTAAGCAAGTTAGCCTTCTTTATGCTGTTAATGACGTTCAGATCTTTCCTCTCCTTCTCTGTGAGTGTGCCATTCATTTTCTCCAGGCCTTCAGATGTCTTTTTCCTTTAACACGTTTCATGGAAGAGTAAGAAATGTTATTGTGGTGGTTTCTTTCTTTCTTTTTTCTCTTTTTTGAAATTCAGTGATTCAGTTACAGGGATGTTCCTGAAACACTTAAAATCCTGTTCTGAATTTTAAAATAGCCTAATTGGCATAGATTGATTTCCTGTAAATCTAAATCATAATTTTAAGCTAATTTGGATGCTAAGTAGGACTCAGTGATATATCCATTTACTGACTTGTTTTTCTAATGCAGTGCATTTCTTTCTTATGACACGTGAACAGGGAAACCAATGAACACGCTGAGCACCTTCTGTACACCAGACGCTCAGCAGTGTGCGGACAATTCCGGAAGGGACAGGTCCACACTCCAGGTTTAGAGGCTGTTTGTCAGTCAGTACTTACTAAATATTGTTGTTGTTCAGATTATTGAAATTAACGTAAAAGGAAGTAGCACTCTGCGGTAGAACATTTCATTGTCCTAGATTATTAAGTGCTTTGTTGTCAACAGACAGACTTCTTTCATCTCCACACGTTATCCTTAGTCTTTTATCTCCCTCAGCGTTGTACATACAGCCAAACTTAGAAAATGCAGAGTGGACTCTTATGTAAGCCATTTAGAAACCTCAGCACACACTGTACCCAACCCACACTGCAAGGATGCATCTCTTTACAACATGTACCATGTTTGCAATATTATATGTAAGCAAAATACCATGAAGTCATTAAATAAAGAATTACATATGATCTAGCAATCTCTGGGTGTATACCCAAAAGAATTAGAAGCAGAAACTTCAACAGATATTTGCTCACCCAGGTACATAGCAGCATTTTTCATAATAGTCAAAAGGTAGACGCAACCCAAGTGTTCATTGATGAATGAATGGATAAACAAAATGTGGTATGTCCATACAATAGGAATGTTATTTAGCCTTAAAAAGGAAGGAAATTCTGACATGTGCTACAACATGAATGAACCTTGAAAACATTACATGAAGTGAAATAAGCCTACTGGAAAAGGACAAATACTGTATGATTCTACTTATGTAAGTTACCAAAAGTTGTGAAAGCTGGAACAATGAATAATGGTTGCCAGGGGCTGGAGGAAGTGGGGAGTGCAGAGTCAGTGTTTTAACAGGTACAGAATTTCAGTTTGGGATAATGATAAAAGTTCTACAGATGGGTGGAGGTAGCAGTTGCACATCAGCGAGAATGTACTTAATGCCACAGAACTGTACCATTGTAAATGATTAAAGTGGGAGTTCCCATCATTGGAACCCGGCTAGTATCCATGAGGATGCGGGTTCGATCCCTGGCCTCACTCAGTGGGTTATGGATCTGGCGTTGTTATGGGTTGTGATATAGGTCACAGGTGTGGCTCAGATCTGGCATTGCTGTGGCTGTGGCATATGACAGCAGCTACAGCTCTGATTTGACCCCTAGCCTGGAAATTTTCATATGCCGCAGTTGTGGCCCCAAAAAGCAAAAAATGAAAATAAAAATAAAAAAAGGAATGGTTAAGAAGGTAAATTGTATGTTTTGTATATTTTACCGCAATTAAAAGAACAAAAACACAGTGAAGGCAGAGCCACAGGAAAAGATACAATGTGCCCCTGAGCCAAATATACCCAGAAGAGCGAAAGAGAAAAGCTGTCTGAAAACTTAGTGTAAATTCAGTCTACCACCCTCCAGGGGCCTTGCCTGGTCTCCATCCTGTGAGGTCCCTCACTGAATGGCTCCCATTATTATGAGGCTATGGCGGGTGAGGCACAGGGGCTGCACTATGGTTGAGATGGCTTTTGGATTTTTAGTAATTTTGGATTACTCTGCCTTGTGTTTCTGAGACAAAGACTTCCCACCAGAGTATCATTGTGTGAAGGTGGTATGGGGTAATGGCACTTTTCTTGGGCATTCGGCATAAAGATAGTTGGTAAAGGGATAGTCACACATAGTCAAGTTCAAATTTCTTGTGATGTTAAGTTAGACCAATGTGTCATTACACTGATCACAGGTTTATTTTCTCTCCATCACTGGAGCAGATCTCCATTCCTTCGGCTAGGTGTCAGAAGGGGAAGTGGCTACATTTAGAGGCAGACTCTTGGAAAACTGCATGTTTTGAAATTGGATTTTAAATACAGTTATCAACTTAGCCCCCAAGCTAGGATAAGAGGGTCAGAGGATCTGGGAGCCTTTCACAGGCCACTTTACATCTTTGTTCCTAAGTGAATTAAGTGGCTGGCAGGGCCAGGCACATATGATTTAAAGTATTTCTCTCCCAACTTTTTTTTTCTTCCAAGCACATGTAGTTGAACTTGAGTACTTAAGTGCAAGCCTGAGGTGATCTTTTTACAACGAGGTTTGGCCTTGATTTTTGGATTAATGATTTTGACTGATCATTTACATGATATGACTGATAACAAAACATTTAAAAGTTTGAGACACTAGTTATTACTAAAAAAAGTTCTCTTTGTCATGGCATTTAGTCTTGTTCCTGCTGAAATGATTGTTGACCTTGCATTTGGGTGTTGATAAAGCCTGGTGATCTGTGTCATTGTCCAACTTGTGTTTTTCCCAGGCTATCTCCTCAAGTCTCATCATGTTCCCTACGTTCAAAAATCATTTCAGAATTGTTTCATTAGAGTTGGGCAAATACAGAGCATTAATGCCTATCTCCTGCCACTAAACACATCCCATTGGCCTCCATGGCCTATGTACTCTCTGCCTGGTGCCACATAGCATCCACCCAGGACCTAAGGATGCTATTAGAAACCTGCTCCGTGCTTTGCACAATGGCCCTCCTTGGATGTGTAGAAATTCTCAGCCACCCACCAATTTGCTCATTCCTCACTCAGGTACTTCATTCATTCTCTTGGCCATTTATTGGCTGATTCTATCACCAAGATTTCTGAATGGGTGGAACACTCTTATTAAATACAGAGGAGCATAAAGGTTAGTGCTTAGCACATTGGACCCACTTGGACCAGATTCTGAGATCCTTGTTAATTATCAGCTGTTTGACTTCGGGCAAATTACTTAATTTCTCTGTGCCCAGTCTTCCTTATTTATAAAATGGGGATAATAATTTCAGACAATTACATGAAATGTGTGTTACATAGTGCCCGGCACCCAGGAAGAACCCAACAAATACCGGCTGTTGTTGTGAGTTACCTTCCTCCCCAAAAGGCATGCGTTAAGATCCCAATACTCAGAATGTGACCTTATTTAGAAGTCTGGTTGCTGCAGATGTAATTAGTTAAGATTATGTTATTTGAACTAATTTTAAGATTAGAGAGGCCCTAATCCAGTGTGACTGGTGTCCTTAAATAGGAAATTTGGGCACAAAAGTAGATGTGCATAGCCGGAAGACCATGTGAAGACACACAGGAAGAAGCCGCCCATCTGCAGTCCAAGGAGAGTGGCCTGCAACAGGTCCCCCTCTCACAGGAGGAACTAGCCCCGTCCTGATTTCAGATTTCCAGCCTCCAAAACTGTGAGAGAATGCATTTCTGTTGTTGAAGCCACTTGGTTGGTAGTACTTTGTTATGGCAGCCCTAGCTAATGTATTCATTGTCGTCCTCAGCCCACCATGTTTCTCATTGATCTGAGAACCAGCCTTGTCTATTTCCTGGCCAATGGGAAATACATCTGCTTCTCATCAACTTGTGTTTTTCCCTCTTCTTTCGTTCTCATGAAAGAGCAAGCAAAAAAATTGCTAGCAAGAACAGGTGTTCAAGAAAATTTCCATGCTTTTTATTCCTATGTCTCTTCCTAAAAAAACATAGTTGAAAAGTTTCTTTTCTCTCTTACCTTCTCACCTTCTCAGTTTGATTTTTCTTTCTGGAAAGATCACAACACCTTATAAATTGTTAACTCCTAGAGATTGCCCCAACCTCAAACTCTTGATGAGAGGTGGGAGTTTATTAGGTGTGTGTGTGTGTGTGTGTGTGTGTGTGTGTGTGTGTGTGTATTCTTTGCATAAGAAGGAAATGCAGATGAGCTGCTGTCTGAAATGAAGCAAGATGAAAGAGCTAGTTGTGAAGAGAGCCCTCTTACTGCATTTCAGTAGCTGACTTCACTCTTACCTATTCTGAAGTTGGTGGCTTGGGTTTTTGTTTGTTTATTTGTAAAGAAACTTGAGATTGGACAGTGTTTTTCCTTCCTCTCCAGAGGCCCAGAGCAATGTGGCCGGGTTGCATCTTGGACTGGGCAGCACTAACATTTGTTCTTCCCAGAGACCGTCTGCTACTTTTCTCTGCCCCAGTGGAGCTAGGGGAATAATAAAGCTGTTATTATTTACACTGCACAGCATTTTGTCAGTGGTCTTTGTCATTGAGACTTACGAAGTCAACATAGGACAGGAAGGAATTGTGGATTTTTATCATTTTTCCCCAGGCCGGAGAGAAAGGTAAAGGAGGGGTTATCTTTCCCGGGTAGTGCCTTTCTAAGCTCTGTCCATTTGCTCCATCTCTTTCTTTGCCCTTCTCCTGTGCTGTCCTTTCACATGCTTTACGGTGACCTCCGAACTTGCCACCACCGCCTTTTTTGATCTGCCTCTTCTCATCTGTACTGTCACTGAAGCTCCCAATCAGTTTTCCTGCTGCCGTGGAATATATAAAATCCACCTCCTTGATCGTTAAGTTTCTTCATGGTTCATCTCTTAATTTCCCTGTCATTAAATGTCCTTTTTTATATTCTGCAACTTTACCAAATTCATTGATGAGCTTGAGCATTTTTCTGGTAGCTTTATTAGAATTTTCTAGGTTTAGTATCATATCATCTGCAAACAGCGATAGTTTTACTTCTTCCTTTCCAATTTGGGTTCCTTTTATTTCTTTCTCATCTTCCATGGCTAGGACTTCCAAAACTATGTTGAATAGTAGTGGCAAGAGTGGACATCCTTGACTTGTTCCTGATCTTAGCAGGAATTCTTTGAGCTTTTCACCATTGAGAATGATGTTAGCTCTGGGTTTGTCATATATGGCCTTTAATATGTTGAGGTAGGTTCCCTCTATGCCCACTTTCTGGAGGGTTTTTTTAATCAGAAATGGTTGTTGGATTTTGTCAGAAGCTTTTTCTGCATCTATTGAGAGGATCATATGGTTTTTATTTTTCAGTCTGTTAATGTAGTGTATCACACTGATTGATTTGCCGATATTGAAAAATCCTTGCATCCCTGAGATAAATCCCACTTGATCATGATATATAATCCTTTTACTGTATAGCAGGATTTGGTTTGCGAGTATTTTGTTGAGGATTTTTGTATCTATGTTCATCAGTGATGTTTGGCCTGTAGTTTTGTGTTTTTTTGTGGTATCTTTCAATCCCATTTACCATTGCATCAAAAAGAATAAAATACCTAGGAAAAAACCTAAAGGGACAAAAGACCTGTACTCTGAAAACTATAAGACACTAATGAAAGAAATCAAAGATGCACAAACAGATGGAAAGGTATACCATGCTCTTAGATTGGAAGAATCAGTATTGTCAAAGTGACTATACTACCAAAAGCAATCTACAGATTCAATGCAATTAGAAAGAACATTTTTCACAGAACTAGAACAAAATATTTAAAGTTTATTTGGAAGCACAAAAGATCCAGAATAGCTAAAGCCATCCTGAGAAAGAAAAATGAAGCTGGAGGTATCAGGCTCCCTAACTTCACACTATACCACAAAGATACAATCATCGACACAGTATGGTACTGGTACAAAAACAGAAATATAGATCAGTGGAATAGGATAGAAAGCCCAGAATTAAACCCACACACCTATGGTCAACTAATCTATGACAAAGGAGGCAAGAATATACAATGGAAAAAAGACAGTCCCTTCAATAAGTGGTGCTGGGAAAACTGGACAGCTGTGTGTAAAAGAATGAAATTAGAACACTTCATAACACCATACACAAAAATAAACTCAAAATGGATTAAAGATATAAATATAGACTGGATACTATAAAACTTGTAGAGGAAAACGTAGGCCATACTCTCTCTGATATAAACCACATGTTTCTGCACAGTAAAGGAAACCCTAACCAAAATGAAAAGACAGTCCATACAATGGGAGAAAATATTTGCAAATGAAGTGACTGACAAGGGATTAATCTCTAGATATATAAACACTTCCTGCAGCTCCATACCAAAAAAACAAACAACCCCATCAAAAAATGAGCAGAAGATCTAAACAGACAATTCTCCAAAGAAGACATACAGATGGCCAAAAAACACATGAAAAGATGTTCAACATCACTCATTATTAGAGAAATGCAAATCAAAACCACTATGAGGTACCACCTTAGACTGGCTAGAATGGCCATCATCAAAAAAGTCTACAAATAATAAATGCTGGAGAGGGTGTAGAGAAAAGGGAACCCTATTACACTGCTGGTGGGAATGTAAATTGGTGCAACCACTGTGGAAAACGGTATGGAGATTCCTCAGAAAACTAAAAATAGAATTACCATTTGATCCAACAATCCCATGCCTGGGCATCTATTCCAGAGGAAACCATGACTCAAAGAGATACATGTACCCCAATGTTCATTGCAGCACTATATACAATAGCCAAGACATGGAAACAACCTAAATGTCCATAGACAGAGGACTGGATAAAGAAGATGTGGTACATATACACAATGGAATATTACTCGGCCATAAAAAGGAAAGAACTAATGCCATTTGCAGCAACATGGATGGACCTAGAAATATCATGCTAGATGAAGTTAGACAGTGAGACACAAACATTATATGTTATTACTTATATGTGGAATCTTAAAAAAAGAATACAATGAACTTCTTTGCAGAACAGAAACTGACTCACAGAGTTTGAAAAACTTAGGGTTACCAAAGGAGACAGGTTGTAGGGGGAGGAATGGGCTGGGGGTTTGGGATGGAAATGTAAAACTGGGTTGTGATGATGGTTGCACAACTATATATGTAATAAAATTCACTAAGTCAGGAGTTACCGTCGTGGCTCAGTGGTTAACGAATCCAACTAGGAACCATGAGGTTGCGGGTTCGGTCCCTGCCCTTGCTCAGTGGGTTAATTATCCGGCGTTGCTGTGAGCTGTGGTGTAGGTCGCAGATGTGGCTCGGATCCCACATTGCTGTGTCTCTGGCATAGACCGGTGGCTGCAGCTCCGATTCAACCCCTAGCCTGGGAACCTCCATATGCCACGGGAGCGGCCCAAGAAATAGCAAAAAAAAGACCAAAAAAAAAAAAAAAAATTCACTAAGTTAAAAAAATATCCTTTTTTAAAAGAGTAATCATTGGTCTCCAGAAGTGCAGGCCTTGACTCAAGCGTCATACCTCTGTGTCTCCTTGTACTCCGCCACTCGGAAACTTCTTCCTGCCTCTTTAATTTTCTCAAATGAGAAGTCATTCTTCCTCTCCAGTGTTGGCCCCTCCTCAGTTCTATCTTGGAGAATCTTGGTATACGAATTCAGCCCCTCTCTCTCCTGGTCTTTTCGTCCTTGCCCCTTTGTGCAATTCTTCTCCACAGCCTGCAGAGTTATTCTACACATATTTTTATTGTAAATAAAGCACTGTCAGAGTTCCCTTGTGGTGTAGCAGGTTAAGGATCTGGCATTGTCACTGCAGCAGGTCGGGTTGCAGCCATAGTGTGGGTTTAATCACTGACCTGGGAACATCTGCATGCTGCAGGTGTGGACAAATAAGTAAATGAATAAATACACCACATTAACAAAAGAAGAGTCAGAAACCACATGATCATCTCAATAGATGCAGAGAGAGCATTTGACAAAGTACAGCATCCATTCATGATCAAAACTCTTTACCAAAGTGGGTATAGAGGGAACATACCTTAACATAATCAAAGCCATTTACGACAAACTCACAGCAAATATAATACTCAGTGGAGAAAAGCTGAAAGCCTTCCCACTAAAATCCAGAACAAGACAAGGATGCCCACTCTCCCCACTGTTACTCAACATAGTACTGGAAGTCCTAGCCACAGCAGTCAGACAAACAAAAGAAATAAAAGGCATCCAAATAGGAAGAGAAGAGGTAAAACTATCACTGTATGCAGATGACATGATACTGTATATAGAAAACCCTAATACTGTATATAGAAAACCCTAAGGACTCAACCAAAAAACTTCTTGAGCTGATCAACAAATTCAGCAAAGTAGCATTAAGATTAACATTCAGAAATCAGTTCCATTTCTGTATACTAACAATGAAATATTAGAAAAGGAATACAAAAATACAATACCTTTTAAAATTGTACCACAAAAAATCAAATACCTGAGAATATGCCTGACCAAGGAGGTAAAGGATTTGTATGCCAAGAACTATAAAACATTAATTGAGGAAATTAAAGAAGATGTAAAGAGGAGTTCCCGTCGTGGCGCAGTGGTTAACGAATCCGACTGGGAACCATGAGGTTGCGGGTTCGGTCCCTGCCCTTGCTCAGTGGGTAAACGATCCGGCGTTGCCGTGAGCTGTGGTGTAGGTTGCAGACGCGGCTTGGATCCCGCGTTGCTGTGGCTCTGGTGTAGGCCGGTGGCTGCAGCTCCGATTCAACCCCTAGCCTGGGAACCTCCATATGCCGCGGGAGCAGCCCAAGAAATAGCAACAACAACAACAAAAAGACAAAAGACAAAAAAAAAAAAAAAAGAAGATGTAAAGAAATGGAAAGATATTCCATGCTCCTGGGTTGGAAAAATTAATATTGTAAAAATGGCCGTACTGCATAAAGCAATCTACAGATTCAATGCAGTCCCTTTCAAATTACCCATGACATTTTTCACAGAACTAGAAGAATCCAAAAATTTATATGGAACCACAAAAGACCCAGAATTGCCAAAGCAATTCTGAGGAACAAAAAACAAGCAGGAGGCATAACTCTCCCAGACTTCAGGCAATATTACAAAGGCACAGTCATCAATACAGTGTGGTACTGGTACCAAAACAGACATACAGACCAATGGAACAGAATAGAGAACCCAGAAGTAAACCCAGACACCTGTGGTCAATTAATCTTTGACAAAGGAGGCAAGAACATAAAATGAGAAAAAGACAGTCTTTTCAGCAAGTATTGCTGGGAAACCTGGACGGCTGCATGCAAATCAGCAAAACTAGAACACGCTCTCACACCATGCACGAAAATAAACTCAAAATGGCTTAAAAACTTAAATATAAGATGAGACACCATCAAACTCCTGGAAGAGAACATAGGCAAAACATTCTCTGACATCAACCTTATGAATATTTTCTCAGGTCAGTCTCCCAAAGCAACAGAAATAAGAGCAAAAATAAACCAATGGGACCTAATCAAACTGACAAGCTTTTGCATAGCAAAGGAAACCAAAAAGAAAACAGAAAGACAGCTTACAGAATGGGAGAAAATAGTTTCAAATGATGCAACGGACAAGGGCTTAATCTCTAGAATATACAAGTAACTTACACAACTCAACAGCAAAAAAGCCAACAACCCAATGGAAAAATGGGCAAAAGACCTGAAAAGACATTTTTCCAAGGAAGATGTACAGATGGCCAAGAAGCACATGAAAAAATGCTCAACATCCCTGATTACTAGAGAAATGCAAGTCAAAACTACCATGAGATACCACCTCACACCAGTCAGAATGGCCGTCATTAATAAGACCACAAATAACAAATGCTGGAGGGGTTGTGGAGAAAAGGGAACCCTCTTGCACTGTTGGTGGGAATGTCAACTGGTACAACCACTATAGAGATCAGTGTGGAGGTACCTTAGAAATCTATGCATAGAACTACCACATGACCCAGCAATCCCACTCTTGGGCATATATCTGGACAAAACTTTCCTTAAAAAGCACACATGCCCCACATATTCATTGCAGCACTATTCACAATAGCCAAGACATGGGAACAACCCAAATGTCCATCAACAGAGGATTGGATTAGGAAGATGTGGTATATATACACAATGGAATTCTATTCAGCTGTAAAAAAGAACAAAATAATGCTATTTGCAGCAACATGGATGGAACTAGAGACTCTCATACTGAGTAAAATAAGTCAGAAAGAGAAGGGCAAATACCATGTGGTATCACTTATATCTGGAATCTAATGTAAGGCACAAATGAACCTTTCCACAGAAAAGAAAATCATGGACTTGGAGAACAGACTTGTGGTTGCCACGGGGGATGGGGAGGGAGTGGGAGGGATTGGGAGCTTGGGTTTAATAGATGCAAACTATTGCCTTTGGAATGGACTTACAATGAGATCATGCTGTGTAGTACTGGGAACTATGTCTAGTCAGTTATGGAGCATGATAATGTGAGAAAATAGAATGTGTACATGTATGTATAACTGCGTCACCATGCTGTACAGTAGAAAAAAAATTATATTGGGGAAATAACAAAACAATTAGAGATAGACTGTAAATTATCCATTCCTCCTTTTTGTGACTGTCTTTGTTTTTAATAAATTTGCAATGAAAAATAAATAAATAAATGAAGGACAGTCATTGTGGTTTCCAGGAACCCCAAGGATACTCAAGTCCCTTATATAAAATGATGTGATATTTGCATGTAACCTACACATATCCTCCCTTTAAATCATGTCTAGATTACTTATAATACCTAACACAATGTAAATGCTATGTAAATAGTTGCCAGCTTATGGCAAATTCAGGTTTTGATTTTTGGAATTTTCTGGAACTTTTTTCCCCAATATTTTTGATCCAAAGCTAATTGAATCCTTGGATGTGGAATCCACAGATAGGAGAGCCACATGTCAAATGTAAACTTTCCTTTGTGTCCACTTCTTCAAGCTGGTGATGGGTCTCCCACCTTTTCTTGATGCTTAACTTCTTGAGGAGGTCTTTGTCCACTTCCTTACTTCCCAGTCTTCTATTGAGTTTTCAGCTTGGGAGGAACGTATTTATCCCTCTGACTCTGAAACTGCCCCCCAGAGTCTCAGATGTCTTCAGAAGTGCCAATTCCAAGACCCCATTTTTAATCCTCATAGTAGCTGACTCTCCAGTTCTTGGTGCTGTCGATCATGCCGCACTGCTCAGAACTCTCTCTTGCCTGCATTGAGGATTCTCATCTCCCTGGACTTTCGTCCAGCTTTCTGAATGGTCTGTCTTGGTTTTCCAAAAGGGTTTTTCATCCTTCTTTGAATCCTAAAATCACGATCCTGCTCAGGGCCTTTGCCCCTCAATGATGGTGACATCCTTTTTGCTTAGGATGGTCCCTCCCAAACTCTTCTTTCAGCCTGGATGTTTGCAACACTGCCCACAATTTGTATATACCAAATTGACTTCACGAGGTTTTTAGAACGCATGTTCCTGATTTGGGGTCTAAATGATGACTCACTTACTTTTAGCACTTACCATGTTGTGTTGTGATTTATCTCTTTACATGTCTGTCAATCCAACTAAAATTTGAATGCTGTAAAGACAAGACTTGTGTGCTTGACTGTTGCTGGTGTGTGAGAATGCTGCTTTATTTTTTAGAATGTAAATTTAAATTTTTATGAAATAATACAAGATTCAGTGTTTCTGTTTCTCTTGAGTGCTCTGCTTTGTTGTTTGTTTTACTGTTTATCTTTCGTGTTAGTGGTTTTCCTCAAATGTCTGGTCATCTGTGGCTGTCAGTCTGTATTTAAGAAGAAGGAACTTAAAAATCACTAGAGAGTTCTTTGAACTTGGTAATTGATGGGCCTCATGCAGGGTCATCAGATAGGGACCTGACACCTTTACCAGGGAATTACCAAATATCTGTTCTTCTCAGAGAAGAATCCTCCAACCTCCGGTCTCCAGGGATAAAATCTGGCTGCCAGCATTCTGGAAGCCAAGGACACAAAGCCTGGGGAGTGCTCACCATTCCATGTGCTGACTTTCACCTAGTCCCAATTTTCAACTCCTCGATTAAGTCCCCCTGTTGGCTGTGTTTTGCATTCACAAGTTGGAGAGGGTTCTATTTCATTTTCTCCAAAGAAAATTACTTCCTTTAGCTATTGGAATGAAATGAGGAAGCTAGCAGGGGGAGGGTCTTATTGCTCCTTGTACAGATTTTTCAAACAGTGCTTTTGTTCAGACCCACATCTTTGGCTTCTGGGGGTACCGGGAACCTCAGTTGCTAAGCTTTTGCAGTTCTGTTGTGTAAAGAAGCATCATTCTTTTGCACCTGCCACATTCCTTTAGCCCCAGTACTGGGGGCAGTTAGCAATTAGCTTTTCCACCTGTTAATTCACCTTCCACGCTCCAAATTTGTTGACGTATCTTAAAAGTGGTTTCTTCTTCCATAACATCTATTTCTGTGGGTTCATACTCCTCCCCACTTTAATGTGGGTTTTTGAAAAGAAGTGGAGTAACGCATGTTCATCTGCCATGTTTCTTCTTTTGATCTGAGTATTTTGATCTAGTATCCAGCCAGCATTATGAACTTTTATTAGTTTTTTTAAAAAAGGATGAATGATTATTGACCTTCCCCAATTTGGCTTTATTATAGTAAAATATACATAACATAAAATTTACCATCTTAACCAATTTAGTGGTATTTAATACATTCATAATTTTTTGGAGTTCCTGTCGTGGCTCAGTGGTTAACAAATCCAATTAGGACCCATGAGGTTGTGGGTTCGATCCCTGGCCTCGTTCAGTGGGTTAAGGATCCTGCATTGCTGGTGTTGACGTGAGCTGTGGTATAGGTCGCAGACTTGGTTTGGATCCCACATCGCTGTGGCTGTGGTGTAGGCCGGCAGCTGTATCTCTGATTAGACCCCTAGCCTGGGAACTTCCATATGCTTCGGGTGCGGCCCTAGAAAAGACATAATTAAATAAATAAATACATTCATAATTTAAAAAAATTTTTTTTCCCTTTTAGGGCCACACCTGCAGCATATGGAGGTTCGTAGGCTAGGGGTCAAATGGGAGCTACAGCTGCCAGCCTACGCCACAGCCGCAGCAACACGGGATCTGAGCCACGTCTGTGACCTACACCACAGCTCACGTTAACACCAGATCCCCGACCCAAAAAGCGAGGCCAGGAATCGAACCCACATCCTTATGGATACTAGTCAGACTCGTTTCCACTGCGCCACAGTGAGAACTAATTCTGTGAATTATGATTATCGCCACCATCCATCTCTTTAGCTCTTTTCATCGTGTAAAACTGAAACATCGTACCTGTTAAACAATAACTCCCGTTCCACCTTTCCTGGCTCCTGGCCTCCACCATTCTACTTTCTGTCTCAATCATTTGACTACTCTAAGTATGTCATATAAGTGGAGTCGGAGTATTTGTCTTGTTGTGACTGGTTTATTTCACTTAGGATAATGTCCTCAAGTTTTATCCCTGTTATAGCATATGTAAGAATTTCCTTCTTTTAAAATCTGAATGATATTCCATTGTCTGTATATACTACATTTTGCTTATCCATTCATCCATGATGAACACACATAGGTTGCTTCCATATTTTATCTATTGTGAATAATGTTGTTATAAATATGGCAGTATAAATATCTCTTTAAGACCCTGTTTTCAGGGCTTTTTGGTATATACCCAGAAGTGGAATTGCTGGTATGGTGATTCTATTTTTAATTTTTAAAGGAATTACCATATTCTCTTCTATAACAGCTATACGTCTTACCAATATTACATAAGGATTCCAGTTTCTCCATATCCTCACCAAAATTTGTTATTTTCTGCTTTGGTTTCTCTCTCTCTTTTTTTTTTTTTTTTGGCTGTTGCAAAGGGCAAAATTTTATTCTTTTGTGGCTGAGTACTATTCTACTGTATGTATATATACCAATAGCTATAAGTCTTTTTTTTTTTTTTCTATAGTAGCCATTCTACCTGGTGTAAGGCAATAGCCCATTGTAGTTTTGATTTGCCTTCCCAATAATCAGTGATGCTGACCATCTCTTTATGTGCTTCTTAGCCGTGTGTATAGCTTCTTTGGAGAAATGTCTGTTCAAGTCCTTTGACCATTTTTGAATCATGTTGTTAGTTTTTGTTATCGAGTTTTAGGAATCCTCTGTATTTTGGATATTAATTCCTCATAAGATGTATGATTTGCAAATATATTCTCATATTCTGTGGATTGCCTTTTAACTGTTGATACTGTCTTTTGGTGGACAAAATTTTTTAGATTATTTAGATTTTTAGATTATTGAATTATTTATTTGCTAGATTTTTCTTTTCCTGCTTTTCATTGGATTTACTTAGAAAATAAATAAAATGGAATAAAGCTTACATTGATCTTGAAGTTATACATTTAATTTTTTTTTGGTGATGACTTTCTTAATTTTAATATGCCTGTTTGGGTTTTAAAAAATTTAAAGTTAACTGATAATACCTCTATTTTCCTTCTAAACAAAATCTTCTAGAATATTTAAGTTCTCATATCCTCCTCCAGCCTTTCATGTTCTCTGTCTGGTATGTTATCAGAGTCTAGTGCTTTCTTTGTTGTTGTTATTGTTTTTAGCACTTTGTGTAAATGAGGCAGCATTGTTGCTTTTGCCGTTTATCTTATATTACAGGCTCTTTTAGATCTACTTACCTGTTCACAGTCCCTTTGCTCATTGTTATTTCTTGGATCCCACTCCCTTCTTCTAGATTCAGTTTCTTTTACTATGAAATGTACCTTGGGTCACTTTTCCCAGTAAAGATACAAGGCTAGTAACTTTTTTCCGCCTTTGTCTGGAAAATGTATGTAGTTTGCCCCTGTCTTGAAGGATAACTTAGTTGAATTCAAGACTCAAGTTATTTTCCTTTTTACTACTTTGGAAATATTGTTCCATCGTTTTTGAGTTTCTTTTGCTGCCTAGGAATATTGTGTGGCAAAATTGTTCTTCATGAGTAATCAGCCTTTTCTCTTTGTTTAGCTCATGACTATACTTCTTCCATCTGAGAACTTAAACCGTTCCTTCAGTTCTGAAAACTTCTCAGTTGTGAATCCTTGTTCTTTCCATTGTCTCTTAGACATTTATTGTAGTGTCTCATTCTGCCATCTCTTTCTCCTTTCTTTATGACTCCCACCACCTGCCTCTCCGTGCCATGTTCTGTGTGGTTGGTTTCCTTTCATCCACGCTTGAGTTCACGGTCTTGAGCTCAAGTTTTTAATTTTAATTTCTCTCTTTGTGACTTCCAACGCATTCAGGTGGTTTAAACTTAATGCCTGCACTTGCTTTTAGCACAGGCTCATAGTTTTGAGGACTCATAGCGAAAGATCTATTTACTTCCCAGAGCCCAAGCCAGACCTCAGGCTCCCTTGCTGTTTTTTTGTGGGCGTAGTTCTTCTAGTTCCCTATTCGTGAATTAGATGTCTTTTTAAGTGGCCAATTTTTGTCCGCTTCTCTCACCGTGCATAAACCCAAGTTAGTGTTTTCTGTCCCAGGTGTCATAGGTTGACACTTGCGGCCCCCAGTCCTTGTTTCAGGCCTGATACCCCTCTATAGACACAGCATCAGCTCCAGGAGCTCTGGCCCTGGAGTTCTTGCTTTGTTTTAGCACTTGAAGATTTCCTTTTCCTTTTTTTTCAAGTTCAGCTACATATTAAACCTTTTTAAAAAACTTTTACTTCATCTTTTTTTTTCTTCTTTTCTTTTTTTATGGCCATACCTGTGGCATATGGAAGTTTCTGGGCAACAGGTTAAATTAGAGCTCCAGCTGCAGCCTACGCCACACAGAAGGACCAGATCGTCTGCCACAGCTTGCAGCAACACCAAATCCTTAACCCACGCAGCATGGCAAGGGATTGAACCAGCATCCTCGAAGAGACAGTGTCAGGGCTCTTAACCTGCTGAGCCACATGGGAACTCCTAAAAATTTTTTGTTTTAGATTATCTGATATTTCTCCGTGCTTTAATCAGGAGTGGGGTCTGCATCCACTTAGCTTGCCATAAACCTTTTTCATCTTTGTATCCTCACCTCAAAGGGATAACTGGTCCATACCAGATGCTCGATGACTGACTGACTGACTGAATGAATGATTGAATTTATTTTTTATCTCCAGAAGCAGATGGAAGCATATTCTAATGAGTAATGTTGCTTCTCTCTCCAGGGGCACTGGAGCAAGCTGACTTTGTTTTTCTATGAGGACGTAAGTGAAGAGAGCTCCCAGTAAACAAAACAAAGAGAGAATAGGACTTTTCACGTGCTTTTCTTTAAGCTTTGGAACAATGGGAACATTTAACTGCCTCATACTGCTTTTCTCTGAAGGTGGACTGACAGAGAGTTCCCATACAGTTTGCTGGTGGCTCCACAGCATCCTTATCAAGAGAAAGATTAAAGAATCGCAGGGAGCAGGACGCTAGGCTAGGCCTGTTTATTTCCCGTCTCTCCCCCTGTTTTAAGAAAAGCGTGCCTTTGATGAGATATAGCCGCGGGCTCGTGTTTTACATTTTCCATCAACCACCTTTGTTAGAAGCTGGTTATTGATGCCATGCCCTGTTTTAATTCACACTTCTCTGCTAATCAATTACAGCGTTTATCCATTAATCAGGCATTCTGACAGGGTCAATAACTGCTTTTGGGGTTTTGTGAGAGGCTGCATGTTATCAAGCAAGGAATAACGCTCAGGAGCTCACTTGAGAACAGAGTGACTTTCCCAGGCGGGTGGACTTCTGGAGCAATAAACATCTCGCGGGGATTTCATACGGAGGTTTTTCAGTATGTTTGGTTGATGAGATTTTCCTCACTGAACACTTCATTAGCAGGGCTTAGCCTTAGTGAAGTGTGGACAGGTGTGCCTCCGTTTAAGAAAAAAAGAAACATCAAAAGGTAATTATTCCCATCACATACAAATGGCTGCATTTACCTAAAAGTAGCCTTAAATTATGAGCTGCTTTCATTCATACTGAGTGTTTGTGAACAATATCTCAGGGAGGTGTGAGAGCAAAGAAACTTAAAGCCAAAATATCTGGAGCTGAAAACCAATCCAAAATTTAGAGCAAATATCTCTATAATGTGAGTCAAGAGGACAATATAAATAAAAGCTAAGCTTATATACAAATTTCCTAAAGCCCATCTTTATTACATAGAGTGTTTTCAGCCTTTGTATCTGTGGCCCCACACATGTGTACACACACATTTTCAGTCCATCTCAGCCTTTATAATTTGTTGCAGCACATTCAGATGTAGTAAAGCATCATGGAAATGAAAACTTTTCATTTTCGCCGGGGTGAGAAACAGAGGTGGCGACGTTTAATTGGAGAGTTACAGTTTGGGCAGTTGAGTTTACCGTACATAATGGTGGTAACAGGTTTCAAGGATCTTTTTTATGACAGATGTACCAACATTTAATTGTTTTTCATCAAGGGTGGAGAGAAAAGACACTTCTGTAGATTTTTCAATTCTCCTCCGTGTCACTTAGCTGTCCTCACCATTGTCTGAGTTCCTTTCTCTCCTCCTCTTTGCTGCAGTGAGTTTTGTCATTCCCTCATGATCAGCACTTTTGTTGTCTTTGTTTTTTGCTGTACCTCAGAAGTCCATCTTTTCTTTCATCTCCTTCCCATTCATGCATGAGGGAACAGTTGTGCCCTGTTGTGGGGATGTTCCGCTGGGTTTCAAACAGTAGGGTTTCTTTTTATTCTCTTCTAAGTAGTACAATGGGGCTGAATGTCTGTTGCAGAATGCACACACTAATATGCCAGGTTATTTGGTTTCTAAGAAGTCAATAAAAATACTACATTTAGGCCTGGTCCTTGGCTGCCTTCTCCCTGTTTGCCTTTCAGGTCTTTGGTTATAAATCTGTTTGTTTGCTTCTGATCGTAAAATAAAATCTTCCATATTAAATCGAAGCGTGGAGTCAACAAACACTCAGAAAAATGTTGTTGGCGGAGGATTGTTTTCACACTAGCAGATCTGGCAGTCTGCGCCCTCCCTTGATAAGAGCCTTGAAACAGCCGCCAGAGCTAATTAATGGCAGCTACAACTTGGAGGAGATGAAAAAAGAACGGATCCCAAGTTGGTCTTGGCAAAACTTTCTGGTGTGAGAAACCAGCACATCTCTGCATCTAGAGGTGTGCGGCTCTGACTGTTTTCATCCAGATCACCTCGCGTGGTTCTTGTTTTGGGTGGAGGGGAGATGCGTGTGAACATAAGTGTACCTAGTTATAAACACAGACCCAAAGGCCATCCCAGCAGTAAAAGGCTAAAGACATAAAAAGCTAGAGATGTCTTAAGACACTTTGTTCTCATATTCAGGAACAATCTTCAAATCCTCCTTAATGAGGTCATAAAAGAAAAATGGAACAAGTGTTCCTTGTGTATCTCACTAGGGCCTGCCATCAGGGTCACTTGCCACCAGTATCCTATTTAAAAAGGGATTGGGGTAGTTCAATCAAGCATTGCGCTAAGAGAGAGACTTTGATTAATTCCTTCTCTTTTCTTTTGTGCCACAGATAATTTCAGTAAATTTGTGATACTTTCTGCTTAGCCATTGCTGAGGCTTAAAGTTCTTGATGCGTCATGCTGAGTATTAGCATTTATCGGGCCTACTTGGCTATGGTGAAGAGACGCGTATGCTGCAGACAGCTCTCTAATCTTTGACGAGCAGGGCTGGTCTTTAAACATGACCGGTATCTGGGCTCTTGGCTCAGGGAAGAGCCGGCTCTCAGGTTGGCGGCAGAAACAATTCTTGCTGTAAGAGAAGGAAAGGACGAACAGTAAGTATGATGGGGATTTACCACGGTGAACTTTTTAGAAAGGTACTGCATCTGCCTCTTACTCAGAAACTCCCACCGCTTGGGGAAGTTTCCGGCCAGGCTCTCCAAGGAAACAAAAGCAAGAAAAGTAAGGGCTGCCAGTGCGGGCTTCCACCGAGGCTGCTGTGGAGGGTGGGAGGTTAGCCCCGGGCTTGTCAGGATCAGGTAGGAAACTGGATGCTATTGTCACTTGCTTTCTTTTATTTACCAACTTTGTTGAGAGGCCATCAGAGATACAGGGGCCGTTTACTATGCTGCAGAGACCCAGGGGCGAATGTTAACTCTTGGCTCTTGTGATCTGAAACAGGTTAGGATATATTTAAAGCACTTAGGTAAAAACTTATTCACATATTTATCATATTTTATAGGCTGATTTTGGAAAGGTATACAATTTACTTTATTGCAAATGCAAAGTCTCTTAGGTGTCCATGTGTTTATGTGCCATTGAAAAGTTAGGTTTGGGTTCTCATGGACCAGAACTGCCCCCAGGGGAGCATAGCTGGGATTGTGTGAGTCCCCTCTCCTTGGTGGTTTACTCACTAGGTGTGCTGGGTTGGTTCTTAGGGCTGCTGCTTTCTGTCCTGTTAATTCAGCCACTGCACATGCGCGTGCATGCAACAGGTTAACAGTCCTCACTCAGGAGGAAGGTGTTGTGGGGTATGGGTAGATAGAATTGCTTCTTTCCCAGTTGAAGCGCTTGGTTTTTGTTTTTTCATTTGAAAGAGGGGTAGTTGGGTTTATTTTAATGAATTTATATGTGAGATATGTTTATGTAAACGAGTTAAGGCAAGATTTCAGAACTAATTTTAGAGTAGGTTTCATGATAATTATTGTTATCCTGCCAAAGGTTTAACAGCCAATCATAAGAGTTTTAAAAATTGTTATTTTTACATGGATAAGCTGTTAGACTTCTCACTGATTCTTTTTTGGTACTGTTCCCAGATTAAGAGCCCAAAGACAAATCTGTTCATTCATCAAATACTATTTATTAAGCTCCTCTTTCATGCCAGGCTCATAGTATTATATCACCATTATTATAATTGTCAATGTAATTGGTTTTCGATTTATATTTACAGTGATTATTATAAATATTGGAAACCCCTAAGTATCCTAGTTTTTAATAATCAGCTTTAACTCTCTGTGAAGGGTGAGTGTGTTCTTTCTGAAGTGTATCTATGAGTAGATTACTCAGGCCTGACCATAGTTCTTGGAATGCTAACTGAAGTTGCTTGATTGATAGATTTTTCCAGATTTGAAACTGGAGAGAGCCATGGAGGCAGAGTGGTGTCACGGAAGGGACACAGGCTGTCACTTTTCCTTGCCTGCAAGGCAAGAGCTCAGGGCTTGGCGTGTGAATGAGGCTCTCTGAATGTGGTAAAGCGGCCAGCGCCTGGCTGTCCTACGTGCGATCCTCTGGGGCACTGGCGCCCCTATTCCTAAGAAATGGGATCTACAGGACCTCAGGCGTCCACATCCTCATTCCTCGCGTCATGCACACTCAGGGGCCAGGAGATGAGCCGCTCATTGCCTCCGTGCCGCCAACAAGAGAGCGAGGATGTGGACTTAGAACCTCATTCTTGCGGCAAATGCCGCAAAGATTTTGTCAACCTAGAGGATACCTGCCTCGTTTGCTTTTTCGAAGCATAACTGCAGATATTTAAAATAGTTCCCCACAGTGGAAATCTTCCAAATGTTGCTTTTCTCACAAAATCAGCATGGTGAATGCTGGGAAGAAAGAGGCCACAGCCTTCATTTCCTGTACAAATTCGAGCCTGCCACCTCATTTCTGCCAGGGCTGCTGGTTCTTTCTCAGATAAAGGTCTCAGGGCAGGCAGGGTGGAAGGTCTCTCATAAAACTGGAGGATTGTGGTTGTCTGGGCACCTTGTTGTCTAAAACCAAGTGGAAAAAAGAAT
Source organism: Sus scrofa (assembly GCF_054392235.1). Classification (NCBI taxonomy): domain Eukaryota; kingdom Metazoa; phylum Chordata; class Mammalia; order Artiodactyla; family Suidae; genus Sus; species Sus scrofa. Next base: position 75,843,962 of record NC_139393.1, read on the forward strand.
GAACAGAAGCACATTTCAGCCTCCCCCAGACCAGCCTCAGGTCATCTAGGATCTAGAAAGTAGTAAGAGGAGGCCAAATGAACCGTGGCCTTTGAAACATACTCCAGCCACAGATCTGGGCTTAAAAATACCTTGTTCTCTCTCCCACAGCCAGCTGTCCAAAGTGCTAGCTGCAGAGAAGTGTCCTTTTACCTTAAGATAGATCTCACACAGAATGATATGTTTTGGTCTTTATTTACAGAGGATGTTAGAATTTATAGTACAGATCCCATTATACTGCTTTTAGTGTCTGTGAGCATTCCTCAAAACCCACTCAGTATGATTGGGTCCTTCTTAATACTTACTTTAAAACAGCAGTCTTTAAAAATATCCGAGACATTGTCACTTCTGCCTCGGAATGCTGAAAATTTTCTGCATAATTATGTTCTGAAAGTTCTATGGGGCCTTGCTGTTTGGGGGCTTGAGGAAGCATAATAGCAGGGACCAGCCAGTGGTCTTCTCTCTGCAGTTAGGAGGAAGGACTGCATTAAAAGTTCTCTGTCATCATAAGCCCTAAACAGTCAGCACGGAAAAGAATGATTCAGCCCGATTTCTCTTGTCTTTTACACACAGGAGCCCAAGGAGGGAAGGGTGTTTCTGCGTGCTAAGTGTGCCTTACACATGTTGGTGACCAGCACATGTCCTCAGCTGTTTGTATGGAGATAACGTATATATGAACTTAGCCTGAAGGGCCTGTACTTACAAGTCAGTTACTAAACCTTTCTTCTATGACCTTTTAGGTCAGACGCCTTTGTCAGTCATCCACTTGAGTGTCAGTTCTTTTTCTTCGTCTTTTTTTTTTTTTTTTTTTAGTATTTTCAGGGCCACACCCACAGCATATGGAGGTTCCCAGGCTAGGGGTTAAATTGAAGCTGTACCACAGCTCAGCCTCCAAGCGCATGGACAGCACGCAGCCCTGCTGGCAGGCAGGAGGTCCAGAAAATGGGCCTTAGCAGTGCGGCCCCAGCAGCTGCTGAATCCAGGCAGAAAGCATTTGGATGCCTGATGACCTCTTTGCTAGCGAGTACCTGGGACTGCCACTTTAGGTACTTGTGCTCATCTTCCCTCAGGACAGGCCAAGCCCAAGAGCAGGGACGAGGTGCGTCCCTCTCCTTGTGAGACTCGGGGACAGGGCCACCTCTGAGCAGTGGTTTGCAGGAGGGCTGGCCACACAGGGATCCAGAGGGCCCAGGGGGCAGCAAAGCAGCCCAAGGTGATTCTGCAGGGATACCAGGGGCAGACTCCACAGCAGGGAGGACCTGGAACCCACAGCCGAGAGGGAGGCAGCATAGCCCCCATCTGTGAGAGAAGCCCCCAGAGCCCAGAGGGAGCTGCAGGAGGAGGCCTTCAGGGGTGCCTCGAGGGTTGTGTTTTTTGTACCTTGTCAACATAGAGTCAGGGTGCACTCTATAAAGAAACATAAACTTGGGTGGGAAAGTTATAAGGATTGGTATGGTCAAAATAGGGCTAGCAAAACTTGCTTATAAGCTGAAGATGATTTAAATTTCTTTTCCAAAAAAAAAAAAAAACACAAAAGGCCTAGGAGCAGAGTAAATGACTCTCTAGCTTGCTTTCAAAAAAGAAAGAGGGAGTTCCCATCATGGCTCAGCAGATATGAATCTGACTAGTATCCATGAGGATGCAGGTTTGATCCCTGGCCTCGCTTGGTGGGTTAAGGATCTGGTGTTGCTGTGAGCTGTGATGTAGGTCACAGATGTGGCTCAAATCCCATGTTGCTGTGACTGTGGTGTAGACCTGCAGCTATAGCTCTGATTCGATCACTAGCCTGGGAACTTCTGTATGCCGTGGGTGCGGCCCTAAAAAAGACAAAAATAAATAAATAAAAGTAAATAAATAAATAAGAACACCTTACAGCATCAAACCATTGATAATTCCACCAGAGGAACAGAAACATTGCAGTTTGCAGTGTGACAGGTGACGGAGAAGGCCATGCCCTGGGTTCAGAAGTGGGGCAGACAGGGTCGTGGGTGGGGGAATGTTGGCAGGAGAGCACCGATGGACGTGGGTAATGAACAGAGCGTGGGAAACGCGGACAGTGGCAGTCCCGAGTGCTGGCGGGGGAGGGGCCCTAGAAGTCTCCTGATAGAAAGAAGGCGTGTGCTGTCACTTCCAACTTCTTTGTTTCGTGGCTAAGAAGTAAACTGAGTGATAAACCCCCGCACCAAAAAGGTTTCGCATTGCTTTAGCGTTTCAGGAACACGTCTGCCAATTCTTTAGTAGACCTGTCACTTGCTTTCCATTGGAGGCTTGAGGGGATGACACATTTTTCAAACACAGATATACGTTCATGAATAGTGTCAGAAGTTTTGGATTTTTGCCGTATATACTGCTGGGGCTTTGTTTTTATTGGGGGTATATATTTGAGATTTTCTTTCCTTTCTTCTTCTTTTCTGGATGCAGTATATTATGTAAAGACTCTTGCATCTTTCAGACCAAATTGTTTAAAGGATTTCAGCATTACATGTCAGCGTTTTAAAGAGATTTTTTTCCCTTTCTTCACTGTTCAGAGAGGTATCCGTTTCCTGTGTATCTTAAGCTATGTCACCTGAGGATTATGATAATGACTCACTGTCTTGTAATTTTGCTCTTTTAAGTGAGTTTTGAATAAGACCTCTACCCCTGTTCCTGATCTTTGAGAACATAGCTGTAAACTAGGGGCTATAAGTATCTCGAGAGCCTAAAAATAGAGCTAAAAGATGAAAGTATGTTTTGTAGTAAGAGAGGCATTCATTACCTTCACCGTCCTGTTCAGTTTCTGCGGGACAACTTTCTACTTCACTCAGAGAAATTTAAAAACACATTGACTTCCTTAGAAATTTCCTGGCTATGTCAGTGTTTTCATTTGCATGATTAACAGAATACACTGGTTAGTAGGTAAGTAGTGTAATTCTACTTGCTCTTCTTTTTTTTTTTTTTTTTTTTTTTCCCACAAATGCAGCATGTGGAAGTTCTGCAGTGACAAGATCAGATCCTTAACCCACTGTGCCACAAGAGAACTCCTGCTCTTCTAATTTTTAAAATTCTTTATAAATAACTATGACTAATGATTAAGGAATGGATATTTATGTGAAGCTAAATTAAGATATTTGTCAGTGGGTTGGAGGTCTGGCATTGCTGTGGCTGTGGTGTAGGCTGGAAGCTATAGCTCCGGTTCGACCCCTAGCCTGGGAACTTCCATATGCCACACCCCTGCCCCTAAAAAGCAAAAAAGCAAAAAAATATATTTAAAAAGTTAATGGTTAAGTAAAAAGTGAAACACTACCAACTGGAGTTCCCTGGGGGCCTAGCGGTTAAGGATTTGGTATTGTCACTGCTTGTGGCTTGGGTTCAGTCTCTAATCTGGGAATTTCCACATGCTGCAGGCACAGCCGAAATAAAATGAAAAAAAAAAAAGAAAGACGTTTGACTTTTGCATTCATTTTTTTACTCATTTACATGTTTAATTAGTGTATATTATACGCCAGGTATAGCACCAGGGTCAGCAAAAAGAGTGCTTCCTAAAATCACATATCCTTAAAATCATGGTTCTTAAAGTCAGTTCTTTGTCTCTCTTCCCTCCCTTTCAGATATTACCTCCTGTTCTTCCTTATCCTTGTGACCTGTAATTTAGATTAATTTTTTAGGATCTTGGATTCCCAATGATGTGCTATGCGGTAGGGATGGTTAAAGAAGAGAAAATCTTTAAGAGATTACTGGGGAGTTGGCTTTATCAGGAAAATTAACAGACTTGTCTGTGTAGACAAGGAGGGCTGCTCAAGCTGGACCGAATGGACCGCGTCGTAATTTGAATGCTTGAAACCCTTTCCACTTTATTGTGAAAATTACTGCCGTAACTTCCTCCCTCTCCTCATTTGCCTCTTTCCCTTGCTTTTTATCTTGTGCACTACCAGTGTACAGCACGGTGGCGTTTAACTACTTCCCGAAGGCATGATTAGTCATCAGGAGCACGCATTCCTTACAGATGCAGATAAATGGGCCTTCAGCCTGTCAGCTACAAGTCGGCCTAATTTGGAAAATATGGTTCCTCTCCTCAAAAGGAACGGCTCCTGCTCCTCCGAAGGCTTATAAAATGGCTGTGCGCGTTGCCCTGCTCGCTCCGCACACCTGGACCAGGGTCCGGCTTGATGCTGGAACGAGAACTTAACCTGCCGCGCCAGGGACCGCACCTGGGGCATCTCTGTCTCCGTGAAGAGTGGGGGAAAGCGGTACCAGCTCCGTCTCCCTTCGCGTTCTTGCTGTGCTTTCCGCTTTTCTTCCCCATGGTTGTTACGGACGGAGTGTAAGCCTGAGTCTCTCGCCAGATGTTGTCTCATCGTCTTAAAGGGAAGAAGAAAATTTTAATGGATATTTTGAACATGCTTGGCCTTTATTTTGTGCAGACCCAAACTGAATGAGGCAAAGGGGTTCAAATACTCTCTTGTTCCATCTGAGTAAGCATGAAAACCTACAGTCCTTAGTGGGGTTTTTTTTTTGTTTTTTTTTGTTTTGTCTTTTAGGGCCACACTGGCGGCATATGGAGGTTCCCAGGTGAGGGGTCAAATCGGAGCTGTAGCCGCTGGCCTACGCCAGAGCCACAGCAATGCTGGATCTGAGCTGCGTCTGCGACCTACACCACAGCTCACTGCAATGCTAGATCCTTAACCCAGTGAGTGAGGCCAGGAATGGAACCTGCGTCCTCATGGATGCTAGTCGGGCTCGTTAACCACTGAGCCACAATGGGAACTCCTGCAATCCTTAATCTTTTAAAAGAAAAATAACCTCCTCTGTTTGTGAGATCTCTGATTCATTTCTTCTGCCCTGCTCTGAATTTTTGTAGTTAAATACTGTTTGGGCTTTTGTGAGCCAGCATCCGCCCACTTACCCCTCTCCTTCTCCTCACCCACCCCTACTCTGTGGTTGCACAAAGAGCAGGGGACCCACAAAAGACTGAATTTCTGGGGTTTATCTTTTAAAGGAGAGTGAAATGCTGGATATACTTAGGAACACAAAACTGATCAGTTAAAACTTTGCCAAGAAAAGAAATTTACTGGTGTGAGGATAAGGAGAATAAGAGAGATCGAATTTTTTTTTTTTAATGCCACAAATGGAGAATATACAGTTGCTTTTTGTGATTTTCACTAAACTGACCTTTCTTTAGTGCAACACAAATTAGTAGGTTTGGCAGCGACTTCAAACCTCCCAAGATAACATGATATTAAAAAGATGGGAATCTCATGAGAACGGAGCCAGGAGCCCTGTAAACTTTTCTCCTAGGTGATACCTCTGAATAACTGGGAGTGCTTCGGCCTGCAGTTCAAATCTGGGTACTTCTCTGTGACCTTGGTCCCGTGTCTGTGAGACTCTGGATCTCCAGTGTGTGTAATTCATCTGTGGCTAAACCCTTAGAGAAATGTTCTAAACCAGGGTCCGTGGGCCAAATTCTGTGTGCCACCTTTTTTTGTACAGAGCTCGAGCTAAGAATGGTTGTGTTTTGGATGAATGATTTCAGAATAGGAGTATTACCTTTGAATTCCAGTGATGCAAAATATTATCTCCCGCAAAAGGAATGTCATTCTTCTCATAAGTAGAGCTGTAGGATCAAAACATTGAACTCAATTTAATTTTCAATTTTGTCATTACAAAAATGTGTGGAAATTTGCGTTCCTTCTTGTTACACAAGTTTCTATATAATATCTTTGAATTTGTTTCTCAGCTCTAAGTCTGAAATAATTTACTCTCTGGCCCTTTCAGATAAAGTTTTCTGAGCCCTGATCTAAACTGTCATATAGAGAAAATTTTGAAGGGGAAAAAAGGTATTTTTCCTGTCATTCTTTGCCTGAATCTGTTTCAGTTTTCTTTTTTAAGAGTAAAGCCAGTGTGGATGTGAGTTAATATTCTTTGGCTTGTGCAATGCCCTGAAAAAAATGGTATCAGTTGTGAAATGTAGCATAATTGTGTCAGCTGCTGCCTGTTTGAAAATTTGAGGTTAAAGAATAAAATAACCTCTTTCCCTATATAAAATAGATGGCAATTACAGTACCCATTTTATAGGATTTTTGAAAGGATTAAGTGAGATAATGCAAATAAAGGACTCAATAGATGTTAAAAAGAAGAAAAGAACAAAGTCAACCATTGAGAACTTAATTTTGTTTGCCTTATTATGTATGAGTCCTGGTACCTTTCTTTCTTTTTTTCTAGGGCCGCACCTGCGGCATATGGAAGGAAGTTCCCAGGCGAGGGGTCCAACCTGGGCTGCAGCTGCCAGACTACACCACAGCTTTAGCCACGCCAGATCATGTGTTTCCAAGATGATTTTTAAAGCATAAATAAATCTTACTGGAGAGTAAAGTTCAGAAAATTTTAGGGTGTTGGGTGTCACTGTTTTGGTCACCATCTGTGACAGAGTAAAGGACTGGAGGAAGGACACTGTCTTGATGTTTCAAATAGCTGATATTTATGCCTGGAAATCCGCCACAAGCAAGAGTCAGCAGATAAGAATTAGAGGTGGGCGTGGCATTTGCAAAGAAAAAAAAAAAATCACTGGTGACCTTGAGGAGAGGAACTCAGTCTTCCCCATTCCAGAGCGTCCACAGTGCACTTTTTGCCTCTGGAGTTTGTCCTCCCCCTCCGAGGCCCCATCTGTTCTCCCCACCTCTGAGAAGCCTTCTCAGAACCCCTCTCCCACTGTTTTCCAGCCAGTGTTAGAATTTGCCCTTTTGCCTTAGAGACCTTGGTCTCCCCGGTGAGACCTCAACCTCCCCCGAGGCTCTCTCTCCTTCCCATTTGGATGTACTGGCCTGGCTTAGGGGTCCAATATCTGTTTGAAATCTATATGAAATACTGAATGAATATTTGTCTAATGTTAAAATGAGTGGTGAAATTATTTGATTTTTCTCTGAATTTTCAGCTGCAGATTAATGTGCATAGATAATTACGAAACATTATTATAGAGCTGATGATAGATTCACAGACAGGTCGAAATAGATATATAGCTTGTCCAGTTCTAAAGACTTGGGGCCATCAGAGAGGAGACATGAACCTGACTTCTTTATTTTCTGTGTTGCCAACACTCAGCATGGAAGTGGGCTCCCCGGCCACCTTGGTAGGTATGTTTCCCAAATGTGACAGAGTGCCTGCCACCGTCTGTCTGTGTAGGTGTGTAAACAGCAGACCTGTGTCAGTGTCCTAGGTGACACTCTTTTCCAGACCCACGTGTCTTATCCTTAATCGTAGTAGCTGTTATTGCTTGGACTTCTGTGTGCCCGGCACTTTATCAGGTATGTTACAGGCATCATTTCATTAGACTTCTTCCAACAGTTGTATTATTATATCCAGTTCGTTATATGAAGCTGAGATGGAGGGGTTAGGAATATACTTATGGTGTCACCAGATGCAGGTCGGCTCTGAGTTGATGAAAACCTCAACTCTGAGTTAGGACTTGTGTTCTCGTCCCCATATCCACCTGTCCCTCCCGTAACTCGAAGTGGAATCATCACACAGACGCGGACGTGGCTAGGCTGCAGCTGACGGGGAGATAAGTGAGGCAAACCGCAAGACTTGCAACTTTTAGAAAAGGCTTTTGTCTGTGTCCCTCTGTTCCTTCTAACCTTTCTTGGTGGCTTATGTGGAATCACATGCAAGTTAAAGCAACTGAGTGCCACGTGCTTGAAGTGCCAGGCAATGAGAAATGAGCTTCATGCTAATTGAGAATGAGGTTAAGGAAGAAAATTTTATTGTTAATCAAGGGCTTAATTGCCTCTGGGACATTTTAAATAAATGCCGTGCCGTACTTAAGCAGCGATGTTCTGTAAGTGAGATGCAAAAATTCTTTAATTAAACCATCGCGGGTATTCCCTGATTGAAATAGCTGCCTTTATCTTCATAGTTAATCCTTCCTGATTCATGTAACAACTCAATCAGGGATTGAGTAAATTAAGGGCTCCTTGCAAGAACAAATCAATTGTATGAAATTGATTGAAATTACTTCTGGAACAGTCCTCATTGTACCTGTTTGTATTGATCACAGCCTATTTTTGGTGCGTTTTCTATTTAGTGGTCTTATAGAGTGAGCTGTTTTTCAGCCTGCAGGGGACAGAGTATGGCTATGGTATGGCATAGGGCAGACTCTTTAGAAGAATCCTTCTGAGAAAGGAAACATGTAAAGGTTTCTTAACCTTTGAGAAACCCAGTGATGATGGCTTGGATGGTCCCAACATTAACCAGGAAGAAAGCTGGTAAGCAAGCTGGTGAGGCCCCATGCTAGGCCTTGCTGGTTTCAGATAGACCTGTGTTAATGTCCGGGAGCCAAAGGGCTGAGTTCTTTTTTATTGAAGTATAGTTGATTTACGATATGCGTTTGCTTCTGCTATACAGCAAAGTGATTCAGTTACAGATACATATACATCTATTCTTTTTCAGATTCTTTTCCATTAGAGGTTATTACAAGGGAGCGAATGTGGAGTTCCCATCCTGGTGCACCGGAAACAAATCCGACTAGCAACCATGAGGTTGCGGGTTCAATCCCTGGCCTCGTTCAATGGGTTAAGGATCTGGAGTTGCCATGAGCTATGGTGTAGGTCTCAGACATGGCTCGGATCCTGCATTGCTGTGGCTGTGGTGTAGGCCGGTAGCTGTAGCTCCGATTTGACCTTGCCTGGGAACCTCCATATGCCTCAAGTGCAGCGCTAAAAAGTAAAAAAAAAAAAGAGAGAGATAGTGAACGTACTTCCCTGTTCTATATAGTAAATCCTTGTGTTTGTCTGTTTTATTTATGGTGGCGTATTGTATGTCTGTTAACCCATACTCCTCATTTATCCTTCCTGTTCCCTTTTCCTCTTTTGTTACCATAAATTTGTTTTCTGTTTCTGTGAGTCTGTTTCTGTTTTGTCAATAAGTTCATTTGTGTCATATTTTTAGATTATACATGTAAATAATGTATTTGTGTTTATTTGACTTGCTCCACTTAGTATGATAATCTTTAAGTCCATCCATGTTGCTGCAGATGACATCATTTCATTTTTTTTACGGCTGAGTGATAGTCCATCACACACACGCACACACACACATATACATCTTCCTTATCCATCTGTCAATGGACATGTGGGCTGCTTCTGTGTCTTGGCTCTTGTAAATAGTGCTGCTGTGACACTTGAGGTACATCTCTTTTTTTCTAATTGGGGTTTTCTCTGGATAGATGTCCAGGGGTGGGATCGCTGGATCATATGGTAACCCTATTTTTAGTGTTTGAAGGAACTTTCATACTGTTTCCATAGTGGCTGTACCAATTTACATTCCCACCAACAGTGCAGGAGGTTCCCTTTTCTCCACATCCTCTCCAGCATTTGTTATTTGTAGCTTTTTTGAGGATGACCGTTCTTCCTGGTGTGAGACAGTATACCTCACTGTAGTTTTGATTTGCATTTTTTTTTTTTTTTTTTTTGTCTTTTTGTCTTGTTGTTGTTGTTGTTGCTATTTCTTGGGCCGCTCCCGCAGCATATGGAGGTTCCCAGGCTAGGGGTTGAATCGGAGCTGTAGCCGCTGGCCTACGCCAGAGCCACAGCAACGCGGGATCCGAGCCGCGTCTGCAACCTACACCACAGCTCACGGCAACGCCGGATCGTTAACCCGCTGAGCAAGGGCAGGGACCGAACCCGCAACCTCATGGTTCCTAGTCGGATTCGTTAACCACTGCGCCACGACGGGAACTCCGATTTGCATTATTTTAATAATTGGCAATGTTGAGCATCTTTTCATGTGCCTGTTGGCCACCTGGATGTCTTTTTTGGAGAAATATCTATTTAGGTCTTCTGCCATTTATTTGATTAGGTTGTTTATTTTTGATATTGAGCTGTATGAGCTGTTTGTATATTTTGGATATGAGGCAAAAGGCTGAATTCTTTTTATTTTTTATTTTTTATGGCTGCACCCGTGGCATATGGAAGTTCCCAGGCCAGGGATTGAATCTGAGTGCAGCTGTGACTTATGCTGCAGCTGCAGCAACACCACATCCTTTAACCCACTGTGCCAGGCCTGAGATCGAACCCACAGCGACCTGAGCCGTTACAGTCAGATTCCTAACCCACTGCATCACAGCAAGAACTCTGGGGCTGTGTTCTTTCAACTAAACGGGCACAGAGATTCCTATTTATAGACCCAGACTGAGAAACAGAATAAGGAGATTTGCTGTCTATCTCAACAGAAAAAACAAAAACAGGAGTTCCTCTCATGGCACAGGAGAAACAAATCCGACTAGGAACTATGAGGTTGCAGGTTCGATCCCTGGCCTTGCTCAGTGGGTTAAGGATCCAGTGTTGCCATGAGCTGTGATGTAGGTTGCAGACTCAGCTCGGATCTGGTGTTGCTGTGGTGTAGGCTGGCAGCTGTAGCTCCAATTAGACTCCTAGCCTGGGACCCTCCATATGCCATGGGTATGGCCCTAAAAAACCAAAAAAAAAAGGAAGAAGAAAAAAGAAAAACAAAAAAATGAAAACTTATAGTATCCAAAAGTTTTACAAGATTGTTTACTAAGTGGTAGAGCACCTGACACAGCTCAGGAAATTGTTTAAATACAGGAATGGTTTGTTTTGCTAATACTGTGATTTTATTTAATTTTTAAAAAGAGAAAAATTACCATTTGAAGTTAACCAAAATCTTAAAACATACAGTCACTTCTATTCTAAAAAAATTATTTAGATTGAGTAATCAGCAAATAATTTAAATAATGATGTTCTGTAGAATGTGTTCATACATTTTTGCCTTCTATTTTCAGGGTTCTCGGTGTAAAACAACGGAGCCCTTTATTTTTTTATCTTTTAAAAAGGTTTATTGTACTATACTTGATTTAAATGTATTAATTTCTGCTGTTCAGCCAAGAGACTCAGTTATACATATACATATATATATATATTTTTTTTCAAATCCTTTTCCATTATAGTTTGCCACAGGATATTGAATATGGTTCCCTGTGCTATACAGTAGGACCTTGTTGTTTATCCACTGAGCCCTTTAAAAGTGGTTTCATTTTCAAATAAACATACTTACAGACAAGCCTTTTGAACTGAGTACTTGAAAGAAGGAAATGAGGGGAGGAAAGGAAAATATTTGAAGTCATATTTTCATAAAGGCCCTGTGGTGTTGGACATGTGTTGGCCGATTCAGGCCAGGCTCAAAATGACAGGTCAGGCTTTGCCTACTCTCTTGGGACCCCACTGGCTGGCGTGTACCCTGAAAAGCCTTTCTTCCTCCAGTCCCTGCTCAGGGCTCATAGAAAGTCTGTCTGTTGCCTGCCAGCTGCAGGACTGTTGTGATGGGTTAGATTCACAATCATACTCAATTTTTTGGCAGCTTCTGGAAACCTAGCATTGTGATGTCACCGTGAGAATAGAAATCCCTGTAGATTTCCACATGATGATTCAGAGCAATTAATTCTGTTCTAATTTTCATGCCCCGAGAAGAACTCTATTTATATAAATTTGGTCAGGGACAAGCGTATCTGCACATAGTCTGTGAAGAAAGGAGAATGAGCCATGTATTCCAGAGCAAAGATAGCTGCCTTGCTCCTCAGCCTCTTTCCACAGTATTCAAATTTATGTAAAGAAATGTTGGGGAGCCCAGGAAAATGAACAGCTATCTTCACATTCCCTCCCATCACCATTTCGGGGATTCTTTAATGTCATGTAAATATATTCATGAAATCACCTTCTCTGACTCCAGTACATCAGCCGTTGGGAGCTCAGTGGTAAATACACAACTGGCATGGGTCCCTAGAGGTTCAAGGTTCTCATAGCAAGCTTGGCTCCGGCTCTTTCTGCACCAAAATGCATGTGAGCGTGTTCCCTTAAGCCCACATTCAGTCCCTGATTGAGTTCGGAGACTCCCGAGTCATCTCAAGAGAATCGCCATCTGAGCATCATGTTGCAGAGCTGATGTTTGCAGTTCTCATGGCTATGGTTTCTGTTTGATCCTTTCCCTTCCACATCTGTCTTGTATATTCTCTGTTCTGGGCTTGCCTTGGTTCATGTGTTTCAGGAGAAGGTATCATGAACAGCTAGACGCCCATATTGTAACTTAGCTAGAAGGTCTTCGGGTATAGATTCTGCATCTCTCAAACTGAGATTTTTGATTCAGAGACAGATCGCCTGTAGTCAGTTTCTCTGAGCTCTGGCTGCTTGAGACACAGATTGTAATCACAGTAATTAACACTGAATTTTCAAGTCCTGCTCTCCAGCTTGACCTGGCAGCATTTAGCCAGCATGCACACAGCTGGATCAATGGCAGGAATTGAAGGGCCCGGTTGTAGGGCTGCTCCTGGCAGCCTGTGGTGGGCACCATCCCCAGGGAATTCCAGGGGAGCATCAGGGACAAGGGAGCAGTGAGGAGCCCAGGGGACGTGAGAAGAAAGAAATATGATACTGAGAGCACCTGTCAGAATTGTTACAGGAGACAGATCGAAGTACAGACTTTTGCCTGAAATTCATTCTCAACGAATTTGTTTTTCTCCCTCTGAGTTCAGTTTTGGATGTTCCTAAAATGACCCTTGTTAAAAATTTACACTTCCTTTTCTAAGATTAAGTCCCTACCTGTCTTAATCCAAAGGCTAGTGAAGAAACAACAACCCCTGTGGGACATGAACAGATACTTTGGTGGATCAAAAATAAAGTTTCTTCTTGCTTGGTGACTGGTGTTCAGGCAGAACAGTACAGTTGTGGCAAGGAAGCACCGTACCTGATCATGAAAGAAATAATCTGGGAAGTTTGGTGGGGATGGTGGTGTGGAGAGACAGGAACCAAGCTTGGGTAAACGGCAGGGCACTTCACCCACTTGCTCCCTCGGCCCCACGAGCGTGTTGCCTCAGCAGGCAGCTGGAAGGTACGGATGATAAGAATACACTGCAGGGGATGGCAGGCCCTCCACCCCCACCATTGCTGGTAGTCTTCAACGGATGGTTGAAGGCTGAGCGCTGAATGGTAGTAAATATGTTTAAAATCACAGGAAATACTGAGCTCATGACCCAAGACCACTTGAGCCTATGTAGTATCTCCAACACCATGATCGATGTAATTGGACAGAATGGTTGAGAGATTTTTTTTTTTTTTAATGGCAGATTTTTTAAAACAGTTGGTTCTGCTAAAGAAGAAAACACGATTGGTTCCATTCTCCTGCTTTGCATCAGTAGTTCATATAAACATAAGCTTTGAGGGAGTACTTTTGCATTTTTCAGCTCTAGGCTCTTGCACTCTAATGTCTAGAATATTTGTGTGGAAAATGAAGTCAGTGCTGTGTTTCGGTGAACTGTTGTTGGATAGCTCACTTGACAGTCATTTTGTGATTTGAATGTTAAGTCATGTGACTCTCACATGCTCACACATAATAGTTTTCAGGCTGTAATTACATTTGCCACTAAGTTGTACTTTAGAAAGTAGTTATAGATGCTGCTATGAAATGCTGTGTTCCGGTGATGTGGGCTATTTCCACTAGTCATCAGCTTCCAGAATGCACCTTATCCTCGGAGTATCCTGATGTCTTTCATGACAAGTTCTTTAATATCCAATAGCTCACTTAGGCACACGCTGAGCAGTTTTTTCTGAAATTCTTTCGTAAGTCAACAGGAAGCCTTCTTTGGCGTTTTTATTATAAAGTGGGACATGATGGTAAAACTTAAACACACATTGTTATTTTAACATCTAGTCTTACGTCTATTGAGGAGTTATGTTTTTACCTAAAAATATTTTAGCCAAGACTCAAAACCAGAGAATTATGCCTTTTCCCCGTCAGTGATGGCTCTTTGTGAAAATCACACAGCAGCAAACACTATGTTAAAGCCTTACTGGCTTAAAAAGACATATATGAAGCCTTCAAAGCTTCAGCACTTACTTTTTTTTTTTAATAATTTAAGTAAATCACTTCAAAAATATATGCCAAACTTTTTAAAAAGTACATCTTGCCTTTATAAGTAACTGTGGAAATAGACACACCATACATTTACTTTGTATTTTCTTAATAGGTTTGGATTTTCTGACAGCCTCTATCTGTTGTAATATACACATCATACAAAGCTGTTTCATTTCAGGTTAGAGAGACCCAGTCAACATTTTGACATTTATTATTCTTAAGTGTAAAGGCTGGATTGGGACAAGGGACTGTTGAATTTGGAAAACATCAATTTTTTTTTCCTCCTTCCTTTTTTTCCTATGTTTATTTCACCCTGTAGTTGCGAATTGTGGGTTTTTTCACTTCAGACTTTTGTTCTCCTTGGTCTTTTGCTTTACAATTCGCACTAGGAGAAGGCGGTGGGCTTTTTTTTAGTTGTTTGGGGTTTTATTGTTTTCGTTTTGTTTTTGTTTTTTTGCATATTCCTCCCTTTCCTCCAGATATTATTGCTGACCAAATTTAAAACACTGCAGTGTTTAGGGTCCCTGCAGGGCCATTTTAAGTATTTGGACCTGTAAAGAGCCCCAAGCAATAACTACCTGAATTGCTTTTAATTACACAATATAGCTGCATCATTTTACTTCAGATTCTTTTTGATTGATGCTGCAAGGCAATTGTAACCGCGGATGATGGGATTAAGTGCCTCTTGAAGTGACTTTAGCTTCTTGTGGGAACAAAGGGAGAGAGGAGAACACTTAGTCCCTTTTTGCCTGAGCTGCCTTTTTCTTCGCTTGCGTATAAAGAAATACAATTAACAAACATTATCCCCAGAGGTAAATTGAAATGTACATGCAGACAAGAACTGCTCTTGACTGCAATTAGACATATATGATCCGAGGTATTCTGACCATTCATTAGTGCTAATTGTTTGAGAAACAAGCCCAGAACAAATGATTAAAATGTAGGCGCTATAACTAGGATTATTAGCATGTGTGATAAAATGTGAGCGCTGCAGCTGTACCAATAAAACACTGGAAAGTGGCTCTGATTAGACAAATGCTTGGTTTGGCTCTGTGGTGAGCTCTTGGTGTTTGCTCAAGACCTGGTGGTGTTTGTAACAAACAACTTATATCTTTCTTTCTTAATTAGTGGGAATTACTATGTAAATGTTAGTATTTTGTAATTTAATATCCTATGGTTTTCCCTGCCTTTAGGTTGTTATTGCAGTCTTCTGGTCTTGCTAGGAATGAGATAAACTGAGTTCTGAAGTTTTGTTCCTTTGCTCTGTTTTCTTTAAAATGCTGGATGCCTTGGAGAACTACCACAAAGGTTGCTCTCTTACTTGGTTTTTGAACCAAAATAGATCCTCTTGTGTTCAGAACTTGTACTAAAGTCACAGAGACCTGGCAAGGGTAACTTAGTCAAACTTTAACTGGGAGCTGGTTGGCTCATATGGACAGTCAGCAATTCTGCTAAGCACCTCCAGCCTCACCCTAGCTATGTGAGCAGAACCTGGGGAAAACACAAGTGACTGTGGGGTACGGACAAATTTAGAGAGATGAATGGCAGTTGAATCCCCCCTGGAAGTGCATCTAGGAGTTTGGGGTTAGCAAAGAAATGTGAGCTCAGCTAGATGTGGAGTGGGCGAGAGATTTGGGAGCCACAAATGGGATGGAAAGAAAGGAGATGCGAGATGGAAGAATGGAGCCAGGGTGCCAAAGAGGACTTGGGAAATGTGCCAGGCAGGCAGAAGCCGAAATCCAGCATCAGTCTATCTACGAATGGATGTTTCAGGTCTCCTAACTCGTAGCTTGGAGTTCCTCTGTCCCCTGGTTGCAATTCTGAAACCAGAATCAGAGGAAGAACCATTTGGAGATTGTCCATATGGTGCCATGATAACCTGCAACAGCTTTTCAATTTCAAGTGGTCTGTCGTTGTCACCTGATAGACTTCTGGGCCATCTTCGTCTTAGCATATCAGTTGCCCATTCCAAAGGAAGGCAAATATCAGTGTTATTCTAGATAGAACATATGATTAAACTAGCCTTTAAAATTAGTTAATGCATTCCAAAAAGAAAGCAAAAAATTATCTGGTTATCTTAGTTCTTGGTCTCTGGATAACCTATTCTATCTCTCTTTCCATTATCACAGAAAACCCTGAATCAAGTCACAAATAAACCATAACATAGATTATTATGGACATCCAGTTTGTGGAAAGGATTCACCTCTTAATTTTTAATTTTACCCCTTCTGTATTTATAAAAGTATCACTCTGAGTCTGACCAGTTCATTCCACAGTTTCCTTACACATTCAATAAAAATGGGTTCTGGAGGAGCTAAATATAAAGGGATGCTGCTTTGCACGTTGAGCTGGTGCATTGCTAAGTGTGGCATTGAATTAAGAGAAAAATCCAAAACACTCCTGAAATTAGAGCAAGTTCCAGGAAGTCTTGCCTTAAATATTTAAAAGCATTAGTGCCTGTAGCACATTAAACATACTTTAAAAAACAAAAAAAAGCTATGTTAGAAAAACCTTCATGATCACATCCATATGTTTAGTTTTAATTTTCATCGCACTTAGCTCTGAATAATTAAGAAGGAAACAAACAATCTTAATCTTATTGTGGGTCGCACACAATCAAAGCCCTATACACGTGGTTCGTGATCACAGCTTGTATTCACAGCTTTCGTGTGTGTGGTATGGGTCTGGCAATTAGACTCCGACGGTGGTTTTTTTCTAAAAATTATTCAGCGCTAGAGAGAGATCAATATTAAATTTTCCCAAAATCTACAAATCTGAATAATCAAAGGACTATAGCTAGCAAAATATCAACATTCTAAGCTGTGTAACATTTTGGCCTTATTTCATTGAGATTGACATTTGAAAGGCGTTTCTGAGAGAATCCAGGAAGAAAACAAAGATTCCATTAACCTAGATGATTTTCATGACAACTACCAAAGAAATAAAATAAATAAGATGCAGAGAGAACTATGTTCTCAAAATCGCAGATCCATTTTCTGAAGGAAAAAAAAAAAATTCTCCTGTGATTACTTTCATATCAAAGAACTGGGTCATGGGGGAGATGCATAATTTGACACATTTAGCAGCCTTTGAGCCTTTGAAGGACTCTGTAAAAGAATCCATGGTTACATCTGTCACATTGACAGTCTTCTTTCGTGACCTTTTAAAAAGAGTTAAGGAGAAATTGATCTTTCTAGTTCACATTTGCTCAGTTACCTCTAAAGTTCTGCCTAAGCCAGGAAATAGTCATCTCAGCTTTAAAGTTATTTTTTGAGATGGATAATCCAATACTAATGGAATGTCTAAATGGAGGAATTTTGTGAATGGCCTTTTTTGTGAAATTTTCTCATGAACCTGTGGTGATAATATTTCCTATACTTGCTATTTGCTGTTTTAATACATTAACTACTAAATATTGTCTTTTCTGGAACTCATTTTAGAATCAGGTCTTCTTAGGCAGGAATGCCAACAACGAACAACCTAAACAGAAGGTTCTGCTCTGAATGTTCACCCTTGGCCAGGGGTGGAACAAATACGCTCTTTCTTCCTTAGACTCGGAGTTTCGTGATCCGAACCCCAAATTGTCTCTACAGAGGCAAAGGGAAGTCCGCTGGCCTGTCCTTTGGTTTTAATTACGATTTACCAAAAGCGCCCGCCGCGTCTTTGCTTGACAGGTGCTCCCTCTTATCGTTCCAAACACTGGGAAATCCATCTATCAAATCACTGTGGGTAGAGGGTCCTGAGCATCATTCCCGGACCAAGTTCTCAGCAACATCAGCAGTTAACTATTAATGAACAACATCCTTGGACTTCTTTGTGTTTCCAGGAGCCCCGGGTTGAAGCAGCCCAGAAACAGAAGAGATGCTAATCGCATTGTGTTCTTAAGCGTGTTCAGTGAAGGAGTGCAGGTTTCCCTCTTGACCTCAGTGTCACTCCAGGGGAAAAAAAATCCCTCCAGTTTTCCGTTCAGATAAAACCTCTGCTCCTCCTCTTCTCACTGAAAGTAGAGCGAGAAAGTGGGATTATGGTGAATGCCCACTAACAGGCACATGCTCTATTGTCATCCCCTCTCCAGCAGGAATCAAGGAGCTTTGCGGCAAAACAAAGCTCCTCTCCTCTCTGCTCGTCCCATCCCCCCTCTCCCTCTGGGCCCTCACCTCCGCCTTCCTCCCCTCCCTCCCACTTGCTTATCCGCCTCTTTGCCTCTAGGACCCAGGCTTTCTCCTCCCCCTCTCCTTCCTTTTCTTCAGTCTCTTCCTCTCGTTCACCTCCTCTCGAATACCCTGGCCCCTGCCCTCCTGATCTTCCTCATCGTCCATCCGCTGGGCTGACTCAGCCTTAGCGAGTATAGAACTCTTCTCCATCCGCCTTCTGGGAGAATGGCAGCATCGCCCTTAGAGGTGCTTTTAAGCACCCAGGTGCCACAGGGTAGAGTCAGGCCACTGCATATCCATCCGAGATACAAACGTGGATCCCTGTTTTCATGGAAAACTTCCTTTCTTCTTGGGGACCCATTAGTGTCCGGGGTTTGCCCTGTTCCTGGGACTTACCCACCTTGTGCACCTACCTGGAGGACTACAGTTCTATGGCTGAACAAGCAGATTCAGTGACCAGCCAGGGTCGGCTGGACACATGGCTTCTTGTCCGTGTTTGCTCAGCCCATGGCTCAAGGGCCAGCTTGTGGTGGACTCAGTGTCTATTGAATGCATGATCGATGCTGAATTTGCTCTGTGTATTTGTGTGCGTGAAATAATAGCAGAAATATAACAAGGGAAACAGATTTGTTAATTTTAGGTTGTTTTCACTCTGGTAAAATATACGTAACGTACAGTTTACCATTTTAACTATTTGAAGTATACTGTTCAGTGGCCTTATTTAAGTGCATCCTCATTGTTAGGCCGCTGTCATCCCCATCCATCTTTGGAATGTTCTCATCTTCCCGAACTGAAACTGTACCCGCTAAACGGTAGCTCCCCTACCCCTTTCCCCTGACCATTCTCCTTCCTGCCTCCATGAGTTGGCTACTCTAGGCACCTCTCAGAAGTGGAATCATACAGTAGTTGTCCTTGTGCGTCTGGCTTATTTCACTTGGGATAACGAGTAACTTGAATTTTTGATTCAGTGTTTGTTTGCTTTCGCTTGCTGCGTGAAGGAAAGACTTCCATCACTGGCGTCACTTGTTTTTGCGCTTTGGTGGCCTCAGGGTCTGAGGAGGAAGAGACCTGCTCTAAACAGCACGACACACATTTTACCAAAGTGAGCAAAAGGATTCTGCTTTCTACTAAACCTGTCACTGATTCCACAGTCACCTCTTTTCCTGGGGTTCCCATGGCAAGACTAGGCCAGGAGGGAAGTCCCTTACCAGCGAGCCTCCTTCTCTAAGGCGCCCCGCAGTGGCCGAGAGGCTGGTCCGTGGCCTGTGTTCTGCCCCACCCTGTGCCCTGAGTCCTTCTTTAAAAGTGGCCCCTCCGTGGACCACAAGCTGCCATCCTGAGTGCGTCCGCTTTGGACACGAGACTGTCTCTGCCTTTGAGCACAAAACAGAGCCCTTGATTAAGGTGTGATACAATTGCCTCAGCAGAGTTTACCCTGGACAAGTCTTGGCTTTTCTGAATCGGGCTGCACACTTGTTTATATTTGCACCACATGCTAATCTTACGAATGGCCCCGTTCTGCCAGTGGGAGGACAAATAGCTGTTCTTTTGCTCCTGTGCCTGTAAAAAGCTCCCCACTTCTCCTTGCCCTGTTGCCATGGAAACCGAAACGGTAGTTCTTCAAACTAGGGAAGGCATCTCTCTGGGCAGTTGGGAACTTAGCAAAGTGAGAACATACGAAGGCCTCAATTATTGCAGATGCTGCTTGTAAATACCTGGTTATTAATAGTCATAAGCATGGCTGAAGTCTGTAGGTGAATTTTACTGTCACTTGGGAATGGTTAGGAAAGGCTCAGTAAATGGGCCCTTATCTTCACTCTAGCCCCACAGATTCTTCCACGAGCATCAGAATTGTCATACAAGGTCAGACCATGGGCCTTGCAACATGGACCTCAGTTTTCCCCGGTATTTATATTCCACATGTGTAGAGTGGGCAGTGACAGGGTGCTCTTACGCCTCTCCAACCCCTCAAAGGGTTGAAGATACAGCCCCAAAGAGAGGAATCCTTTAAGAATAGAATTCGTGCTATACTTTTCCATGAGAAATTTTTATTTTCAACCCTTATCAGCTCTTGGAGTCAAAATTGCTTTAAAAGGAGTTCCTGTGGTGGCTCAGCAGATTAAAAACCCAACATAGGGAGTTCCCGTCGTGGCGCAGTGGTTAACGAATCCGACTAGGAACCATGAGGTTGCGGGTTCGGTCCCTGCCCTTGCTCAGTGGGTTAAGGATCCAGTGTTGCCGTGAGCTGTGGTGTAGGTTGCAGACGCGGCTCGGATCCCGCGTTGCTGTGGCTCTGGCGTAGGCCGGTGGCTACAGCTCCAATTCAACCCCTAGCCTGGGAACCTCCATATGCCGCGGGAGCGGCCCAAGAAATAGCAACAACAACAAAAAGCCAAAAGACAAAAAAGACAGAAAAAAAAAAAAAAAAAAAAAAAAAAAACCAACATAGTGTCCATGAGGATGCGAGTTCAATCCCTGGCCTCACTCGGTGGGTTAAGCATCTGGTGTTGCTGTAAGCTGTGGCGTAGGTCACAAATGCAGCTCGGATCTGGAATGGCTGTGGCTGCGGCGTAGGCAGGCACCTGCAGCTCTGATTTGACCCCTCGGGCGGGAACTTCTATATGCTGCAGGTGTGGCCATAAAAAGGAAAAAAAATTGCTTCAAAAGAATTTGAAGGGCCATATCATTTCAGTATTGTGTCCAAAGTGGAAATTTTACTGATGTATTATTTCAAAATAATACTTTGTTTTCTTATTATTTCTTATATTTGTGAACAAATTAGAATTTACCAAAATTTACTAGAATTTGTGGAGGCATTTTCTAAAGGACAAGGGCATATAAAAGATGATTTTTTTTTTTTTTTTGGTTCCAAAATACTGCTTTAGTGGTAACTGGACGTGATGCAGCATAAAATATCTTTTTTTTTTTTTTTTTTTTTTTTTTTGTCTTTTTACCATTTCTTGGGCCGCTCCTGCGGCATATGGAGGTTCCCAGGCTAGGGGTCGAATTGGAGCTGTAGCCACCGGCCTATGCCAGAGCCACAGCAACGTGGGATCCGAGCCGCGTCTGCAACCTACACCACAGCTCACGGCAACACCGGATCCTTAACCCACTGAGCAAGGGCAGGGATCGAACCCGTAACCTCATGGTTCCTAGTCGGATTCGTTAACCACTGCGGCACGACGGGAACTCCCAGCATAAAATATCTTAATGTTTAAGTGGAAATGCAAAGTGACACAGCTACTATGGGCAGCAATATGGTGCGTCCTCAAAAAATTAAACATAGAATTGCCATATCATTCAGCAGTTCCACTTCTGGAGATACACCCCAAATAATTGAACGCAGGATCTTGAGGAATGTTTGTTCATAGCAGCATTTTTCATGATAGCTAAAAGGTGGAGATAAGCCTGTCCATCAGCACAGGAGTGGATGAACAACAGGAGGTACGTCCATGCAGTGGAGTATCATTCACCTTTAAGAGGGGAGGGAATTCTGGCACATGCTCCTTACACGGATGAACTTCGTGGACATTATGCTCAGTGAAATAAGCCAGTCACCAAAGACAGACACTGTATGATTCCACTTATTTGATGTTTTTAGAGTAAGTCTGATTCAGAGAGAGAGAAGGCAGAATCGTGGTTTCCAGGGGCCGAGGGGAAGGGATTGTTTAATGAGCACATGGTTTCAGTTGAGACGATGAGAAAGTTCTGGAGATGGATGGTTACACAACAATGGGAATATACTTGGTACCACTGAGTTACATGCTTTAAAATGGTTAAAATGGTAAATTTATGTTATACATATTTTATCACAATTTAAAAAATAGTATTTGACTGGCAGAGGAGTCAAATGATGGAATATACATCAGCTCAAGAGGGAATAGCGATCTTGAAGGATTAACACGATCTTTAGATTGTTTCGTCATGGCTCGACTAAGACCATTATAAAGCTTTCCCCAGGCTTCAGCTCTCCAGCCCGTTTCCGGGGCCACCTCCGCTCACTGCATCCTGCCTCTTTTCCTGGACCATCAAAACCTTGGTGTGAAGAGTGCAGAGGGCACAAGCACATGGCTGGCTAGACACCCTCAGGTGCAGCCGGCGGTCGTGTAAATCAGTACAGCCTTTGAGAAGAGAGTCTCAGGAAGTGTGTGAGGAGCTTTGCCACCACCTCGCCTGCGCTCCCTCTAGCTTTCTGAGGACAGCGGCTAACGGCCACATGCAGGCCTTGCTCCTGAAACACTCGCCAGCCCACCACCCATCTAGTGCCGAGTCCGTCTTTCCTTCATTCAGCTCCAGTATCCGGTCCCTCTGGGCGGGCGCGGTGCTGAGCTGCGCATACAGCCCTGCTGGGTCAGGATGGCGAGGTGCAGCGTGAGGTCTGTGCGAAGGACGGGGTTTGGCCCCTGGTTCACAATGACCTCTGTTAACTATCTTGTGAGTAATGGATAGGCGTCATCTGCTCAGGGTTCTTCCTGGCAGTCAGGAAGCTGGGGACCCAGGAGAGCATTGGTGTACGTTCTAGCCTGAAAGCTGGCAGGCTTGAGAACCAGGACGAACTAATGTTTCAGTTTCGGTCTAAAGGCAGGAAGAAAGCTGCTGTCCCATCTGGAAGGCTGTCAGGCAGCAGGAGTTCCTTTTTATTCGGAGGAGGACTGGCCTTTCTGAGCTATGCGTACCTTCACCTGCACAAGGGAAGGCAGCCCGCTTTGCTTGGTCTACTAACTCACGTATTAGTCTCGTTCAGCTGTACCTTCAGATGCACCCAGAATAATGTTTACCCACATGTCTGGGTACCCACCCTGTGGCCTGGTCAAGGTGACGTAAAACTAACCGTCATAGTATTATTTACTAAAATGATTTAGAATTAATGGTGCTATACCTAAATCATCACTGTGGTTACACTTGCTTATTAACTCAGGGTTTTTTTTTGTTTGTTTTTTTGTTGTTGTTGTTATTGTCTTTTTTGCCTTTTATTGGGCCGCTCCCGCGGCATATGGAGGTTCCCAGGCTAGGGGTCGAATTAGAGCTGTAGCCGCTGGCCTACGCCAGAGCCACAGCAACGCAGGATCAGAGCTGTGTCTGCAAACTATACCACAGCTCACGGCAACACCAGATCCTTAACCCACTGAGCGAGGCCAGGGATCGAACCCGCAACCTTCTGGTTCCTAGTCGGATTCGTTAACCACTGAGCCATGACGGGAACTCCCTTAACTCAGTTTTGAATTTAAGAACTGACTATGAAAAGTCCTGAATCAAATTCTTTTCTGTACTTCATTGTGTCTTCATTTATATAATTCAAAAAAAGTATTAAGCCCAGAACTTACAGAATCAATACATTTTTTTAAATGAAGTGATAGTATGAATGTGGCATGAGGAACAACCTGGAAGTCCCTTGGCTTTCCCTGTTTTCATCTGAGCCATGCAGCCTGTGGTGCTGACTGAGGGTCATCCATGGGCAAGGCAAGGGCATCTTAGAGTCAAGTATCAGGGTCAAGGCTAAGATGTGGAGTCCTCAGCTAGCGTCCCTGGGCTTTGATCAGCACATTCTGCCTGGCCTTGGCTTCAGAGGAGCTTGCTTGGGAAGAGAGATCAGCTGAGGGCGCCACCCCGAGTCCCGCCCTCAGCTCCACCTAAAGCCCTGGTTTGAGATGTTTGCCTGGGCTCTGCCAAACTTCTCTACCTGCACTGGTTGTAACTTGGGTGGAACCCCGACTTAGGGCACTTGGAAGCCTCAGCTGCCTGGGCCAGAGGAGAGGAGGAGAATCTGGGCAGGCAGCCTGAGGCAGAGCAGGGCATGGCCAGCCTTAGATCACTAAAGGGGTTGGCAAACTTGGGCTTGAAGGTTGACTGCTCGGGGTTAAGGCTAAGGAGCAGAAGTTGCTAAGCAGTGGGCATGCTTCCAAGTGCTGTAGCAGCCAGTGCGACACTGACCATCGCAAGAGCCAGACCGAGGATCAGGGTCCTGATACGCAATCCCAGGCATCCTCCCACGGTGGAATCCCCAAGGGCCTCTCAGCCATGCGGGTTCCCAGCCCCTGCACACCTGACCCCAGTCTTAGGAGGGCAGGTGTAACTCCAGCCCCTGCACACCTGACCCCAGTCTTAGGAGGGCAGGTGTAACTCCAGCCCCTGCACACCTGACCCCAGTCTTAGGAGGGCAGGTGTAACTCCAGCCCCTGCTGGTCCTTTCTGGCTACCTCACCAGAGCCGATGCAGGTCTGCAGTGCCTGGTGCTGCGAGGTCCTGGGAAAGGTGCTCTGACTTAAGGTGGGAGGAGGGGGGTCCTGGAGGAGAATCCGCATCAGCCCCCTGAGAGCAGGGCTAGGTCTGCTCTCACTGAATATGACACGGGTGTCCTCATGCCATGTTCCTGTAGCTCTTAGAGAGGTGGCAGTGTGACCCCACAGGGGTTCCCAGAACATGGAGGGCACCTGGTCTGCCCTGGCTGCTCCATCCTCCGGATTCCATGTGGTCACATCTGCCCAGCTCTGCGCAGACTCTGACCCCTCAGCACCTCTGCCACCTGCCACAGGCTGAATGGTCCCTGCCTGAGGATTGCAGGGACTTCCTTTATCTCTGTGCTTTTCCCAAGCAGCTGACCCCTAGTGATCACTAGTTACCTGAAATAAGATCTGGGGTTGAAAGCAGCATCTAGCCTACAGGCCCTGGCTCCTGGCCTGTGTGTGCTGACATAAAGCCCTCCCTTCCGCAACTGAACATTGTATTTTGAAAAGCCTGTCGAATTTTCTAACAAGAATGCAATATGATTTAACATCAAAACAATTTCTGTTTTGAAAACTCCACTTGCCATGTAAACACATTTCACCTAAGTGAACATACCTTTGTTAAATAGGCTAACTGTGAGCTGGGCTAACATTTGTGAAAGCGGCTGCTACACAGGGCTCTTCTTGGAATATGAGTGCATTAGAACTTCACAAGTAAAACGTCACGGGAGCATTGGTGGGCTCTCCGGCAAGAGGCTGGATGGATCCATACTAACTTGGGATTCTGTCCTACCACCTTCAGTTTAGTCCTTTCTCAAGATTTGGGGGTTCCCCTTTATATCTAGCTGTTAAGTGTTTTTTGTCATAAAAGGTTTTGTCAAATGCTTTTGGGGGGCATCTATTGACGATCGTGTGATTTTTGTGAAAACTGTAAATTCAAGTTAAATTGGCTCCAACCAAGAGGAAATGTGACTTTTTAGAAAATACATCAAATCAGTAAGATTCAGCAGTATAATAGGAGGCCCTAGTGTTGGCTTCAGAAAGACTCTTCTGATGCAACTATTCAGTTCCCTTGGGGCTTGCAGGTTGCATAAAGCTTCAGCGTTTTCTCGCCTTGGAGCTATCTCCCTTACTGCAGAAGACACATAGAAAGTTCCTAAAGAGCAGGGGGCCAGGCAGAATCCTCCCCATTTCCATCACTTATCCCTCTGCAAGCTTCCCTCAGCATCCGAAGGGCTTCATCCTGATGCTGGCAAGGACTTCCTGTACTTCACCCCCTCACCCCACCTCTGCTTGCTCACTCTGTCTCCTGGGAGCTTGAGGTTCTGACTCTCAAGTGGCTGGAAATTAGCTGACTTGCCTTCACTGGACTTGATCTAAGAATCTAGTTTGACCTCCAAGCTCAAGCAGGACTTATTGGTGTTCTACCGCCCCCGCCCCCCACTTCCAAACCCTGATGTGATGTGATGGCTGCTGGTTCAGTGGGTGGGGGTGTAGAGCGTCACAATTTACAGGCAAGGAGAACTGCCATTCCGCTGGAAGTTATCGTTCCCGTCAGGTCATTATCGGAAAGTTGCCTAATTGGTACCCAGCTCCCCTGCTTAAAGATGGTAGGATCACATGCTGCTGGATCACATGCCTTAAAGTCCAACAACCCCAGATCCTTTCTAGGGTCAGTAAGACATTTTGGCAGTACCTGCAAACCCTATACATGGTTCTCATCCTTGGCTGCACCTTGGAGGCTCCTTAGACATTTAAAGAAACACTGTTGCCTGGGACTCACAAGACTGATTAAATTGGGTTGGAGTGTGGCCTGGGGTTTTTCTTTTTCTAAATTCTCCAGGTGATTATAATGTGCAGCCAAATAAAGACCTCGGTAGTAGCTATCAGCTAAGTAAGGAAACCACCAACTTGGGTTAGAAGTCATGTACCAAACTGCATATCCTCAAATGGACATTACTTTTGTTGCTTATTGCTGCTGTTTTGAATATTGCTATCAATGTGTCCTTTTTTTATCAGAAAGGTTTTTTTTAACATGGATTTTTTTTTCAGGTTTGCTGCATTTTCAGTGAAGACCTTATTACTTTCACAGCCTCTGCTTGTTTATAATGGTGGTACATGACTCAGGAGAAGTTTTCATTGCAGCAACATTTCCTGCATTAAGGCAGTGGCTACACATTGGAGCAGGTGTGTTCAGGGTGGTTTGGTCATAGACGTGGCTACGCATTGGGACCCATGTGCAGTGGTCCTTCAACATGGCTGTGCATCCGAATCACCTCGGGGGGCCTTAGACATTCCAGAGCCTTACCCCAGACCATCGGCTTCAAATTTTCTGTGACTGAGCTTTAGTGCCGGCATATTTGAAAGCTCCCCGGGTGATTCTACTATGCCCCCAAGTGTGAGTCAGCTGAGAACAGCATTCTGAAGGCATCTCCTGGGAATTTGTTAATATGCAACTTCTGATTCAGTGGGACTGGAGTGGGGGCCCCAGACTCTGCATTTCTAACACGTTCCCATGTGGTGAGGGTAGATGCTCCCATGAGAGATGGGAGAGTCTCACATGAGAACAGATAGGAGACATTGGTGCTGGTCTGGGCAGCACCTCACTTAGGCGGCAAAGACCTAGAGAGCTAAAAAAAAAAAAAAAAAAAATAGAAACATCTATATACTAAGTCTGGGCCCTACTACCAGTGAATTTAATTAGATCGCACTGGGTAGGGTCCAGAATTTGACAATTTTTAAAAGCCTCTCTAGGTGATGGTTACATTAAAGCCCAGGGGGAGAACTGCAGGAGCATTAGAGCCTAGCTATGCCTCCTGTGATGTAAACGGCTAACACACAGCATCAAGTGGCGGAGGAAAGGGAGAAGACCAAAACAAGGCCAGGTGGGACCCCCCCTCCTACCAGAAGAACCCCTGGACCTGCCAAGGGTTGTCTTTCTAAAAGAAGGTTCCTCTACAGAGAGAACTCACCATAAGGCTACCAGATTTTTTTCATCTCCTCTTACGGCCCTGTTTTGCATATTGTTTGAATATATTTACATGTTGACTATCAAGAGGCTCTAAATCCAAATATGTAAGATAGAATAAAATGTTAGATCTTGCACCCACTGCAGTTGTATTCATACACAGTAGCCAGTGCTGAACACAACTCAAGTAGGGAACAGATTTTGAAACAGCCGGAGGTGGGAGAAGGAGAGGACATGCCAGCAGGATGGGAGGAGGGAGATGGGGAAGTCACAGCAGGCTCCTGCCACCTGCCCAGTGACAGCTCCCTCTGGGACCTCAGAGTCTACAACTGAACCCGAAGCCCAAAGCCCCTCTGCACCTTTCTTCTTCTTATTCCAAACAGTTTTGCTGCCTTTGATCTTTCTCCTGGAAGCTTCGTTCTGTACTGGCCTTTGGCCTTCCTGAGCTGCCTACAGGCCATCGTCTGGGTGTTCCTCCCTGGACCTTATGGGCATGCCCTGTTTCTCTTGTGCCACCTCCCCGTGGTGCACAGCACACCTCGGGTCGAGGCTATTGCATGCCGTTGAACAGGCGGTGACCTGATTAGGGCTCCTGCCAAGGCCACAGGTGGGACTGGGCTTCAGCTGGTCTATACTCCTCAAAGGTGCTGCTTCAGGAGCAGGAGGCACATCTTTGCCCTTCCACCTGCTGGCAGGCTCGAGGGGGCACCTTTTTCTAATTTACACAAAGGGGCCCGCCAGGTATGCTAGTGGAGACCCAGTGCAGGTCACCCATTGGGTGCTTGCTAAGCATTCACTGAATGTACGAACAAAAGAACCCCGTGGAGGCAGTGAGGATAAATAAGAGGCTTCCACAGTCATGGAGGTAAAGGTGAACCAGACCCTAAACTAGGACATCAACTGTATTTATGAAAAGGAGGAAGTAAACAAAGGAGAAGACGCAACAAGTCATGCTTTGGGTTAAAGCTCCAAAGGTGGCAGAGGAGAGAGGGAATAAAAATGACCTTCTACGTGAAATCACCGCTAAGACTTGCCTCTTTCCCAAGAATCAGGACAGTGTGGTTGCAGAAGAGTCTCACATACCCACCTCTGGAGAGCCGGCTTTGGTTGGGTAACAAGATAACAGGAATTGTGTGCCTCTTCTGTGCAAGATTCTGTGCTAAGTAGTGGGGAAGACCTAAGACGGCCCCTCCTTCAGTGAGCTTATGATGTAATTGAGGCTGCTTGTGTCCAACAAGATTCCTGATGCCGGGCTGTGGGTGATAGTGTCAGATGATCCAAGAGCTGTGCGTGTACTTGCAGCTTTACTGCCTGTGGTGAGCGCTCCCCATGTGAGGTTGCTATTACGGTGCTCCTCACCCAAGAGGAAATTGACACTTTGTGCTTGCTTCTCACCCCATTGGTTCTGACTGCCATTCACAATACTGGTTTGAATCACATAAAATTAACATTTTTATAGGTTGAAATTGTCAGATGTCAGCAATTTCATATACGTGGTTCTTATACCTTCCACTGTGTTATGCTGCCATTTGAGACCCCTTAAATGATTTTATTAGTTTGTTTTAAGCCAATTATAAAAGGCGCTTTTTTTTTTTTTTTTTTTTTTTTTTTTTTTAAGGGATGCTCTTCCCGGCAAATG
Source organism: Sus scrofa (assembly GCF_054392235.1). Classification (NCBI taxonomy): domain Eukaryota; kingdom Metazoa; phylum Chordata; class Mammalia; order Artiodactyla; family Suidae; genus Sus; species Sus scrofa. The sequence goes on from NC_139393.1 coordinate 75,872,876, forward strand.
TGCAAAATAGGAAAAAGGTGTGCAGAAGCAGAAAAACCTTAATCCCAAATTCTACAGTTCAGGGGTATCCCTAATAACATTTTGCTGTATTTCCTTCTAGATATTTTTCTTTGTATTTTATAAAGTTGAAATGTTATTGCATGTATAATTTTATACCCTTTGTATAAAAAGAACTGTCTTCAGGAGTTCCCGTCATGGCTCAGTGGTTAATGAATCCGACTAGTAACCATGAGGTTGGCAGGTTCAATCCCTGGCCTTGCTCAGTGGGTTAAGGATCCAGTGTTGCCTTGAGCTGTGGTGTAGGTTGCAGACGCGGCTCAGATCCTGCTTTGCTGTGGCTCTGGCATAGGCCGGTGGCTACAGCTCAGATTCGACCCCTAGCCTGGGAACCTCCATATGCCATGGGAGTGGCCCAAGAAGTGGCAAAAAGACAAAAAAAAAAAAAAAAAAAAAACAATCTTGGGAGTTCCCGTTGTGGCTCAGTGGTTAAAGAATCCGACTAGGAACCATGAGGTTGCGGGTTCGATCCCTGGCCTTGCTCTGTGGGTTAAGAATCCAGCATTGCTGTGAGCTGTGGTGCAGGTCGCAGACTCAGCTTGGATCTGGCGTTGCTGTGGCTGTGGTATAGGCCGGTGGCTACAGCTCCAATTAGACCCCTGGCCTGGGAACCTCCATATGCCGTGGGTGCGGCCCTGAAAAAACAGAAAGACAAAAAAAAAAAAAGAACAATCTTCATATAACATTAGATATTTTTATAAATACTATTTTTAGTGATGGCATAATATCCCATTGTATGTAAGTACTGTAATTCATCCTACTGTTAGACCTAAAGGTTGTTTTCAATTCTTAATATTATTTTATATATATATATATAGTTTTACTTCTGATCATTTTCTTAAGATAGATTCCTGTCTTAATCCATTTGGGCTGCTATAATGGAATGCCATGGACTGGGTGGCTTGTAAACAATAGAAATTTATTTTTTCACAGTCCTGGAGGCTGGGGAGTCCAAGATCAATGTTCTGGCAGATTGGGTGTCCTGGTTCATCATTGTCAGTCTTTTCACTGTATCCCCAAGTGACAGAAGGGGCTCGAAGCTCTCTGGTGTCTCTTTCACAACGGCACTAATCCCTTGGGTCCTGCCCTTATGACTCAATCACCTCCCAGATACCCCAGCTCCAAATGCCATCATATTGAGGATCATGTTTCAACATATGAATTCTGGGGGCACACAAACACTTAGTCTGTAACAATTCCCAAAAGGAGTTGAGTCAAATTACTTGCAATTACTGGTTCAAAAAGCAGGAACTTTTAACTCAGTGAATTTTATTACATTTATGGTTGTACAATGATCATCACAACCCAATTTTATAGCATTTCCATCCCAAATCCCTGGCCCATCCCCAACCCCCAACCTGTCTCCTTTGGAAACCATACGTTTTTCAAAGTCTCCAAATCAGTATCTGTTCTGCAAAGAAGTTCCTTGTGACCTTTATTTAGATTCCACATGTAGGTGACAGCATACAACGTTGGTGTCTCACTGTCTAACTTCACTTAGCATAATAATTTCTAGGTCTATCCATGTTGCTGCAGATATCATTATTTCTTTCCTTTTAATGGCTAAGTAATATTCCATTGTGTATATGTACCATGTCTTATTTATCCACTCCTCTGTCAGTGGGCATTTAGGCTGCTTCCATGTCTTGGCTATTGTATATAGTGCTACAATGAGCATTGGAGTACATTTCTTTTCTTCTTTTTCTTTCTCTCTCTTTTTTTTTTTTTTTTTTTTTTTGCTTTTTAGGGCCACACTTACAGCATATGGAAGTTCCCAGGTTAGGGATTGAATAGGAGCTACAGTTGCTGGCCTATACCACAGCCACAGCAACTCAGGATCTGAGCCACGTCTGCGACACACACCACAGTTCACTGCTAACACCAGATTGCTGACTCATGGAACAAGGCCAGGAATCGAACCCGCATCCTCATGGATACTAGTTGGATTGGTTTCCACTGCACCACGATGGGAACTCCCATGTATCTTGAGTCATTGTTTTCTCTGCATAGATGCCCAGGAGTGGGATTACTGGGTCAAATGGTAATTCTATTTTTAGTTTTCTGAGGAATCTCCATACTGTTTTCCACAGTGGTTGCACCAATTTACATTCCGACCAACAGTGTAAGAAGGTTCCCTTTAATCCACACCCTCTCCAGCATTTATTGTTTGTAGACTTTTTGATGATGGCCATTCTGGCTGATATAAGATGGTACGTCATAGTTTTGATTTGCATTTCTCTGATAATGAGTGATGTTGAGCATCTTTTTATGTGTTTTTTTGGCATCTGTGTGTCTTCTTCAGAGAATTGTCTGTTTAGATCTTATGCCCATTTTTTGATGGTATTGAACTGCAGGAGGTGTTTATAAATTTTGGAGGTTAATCCCTTGTTGCTTCTTTTGCAAATACTTTCTCCCATTCTATGGGTTGTCTTTTCATTTTGGTTAGGGTTTCCTTTGCTGTGCAGAAACTTTTAAGTTTAATTAGGTCCCATTTGTTTATTTTTGTTATTGTCATTAGGAGGTGGGTCTGAGAAGATACTGCTGTGGTTTATGTCAAAGAATGTTCAGCCTGTGTTTTCCTCTAAGTTTTATAGTATCCAGTCTTATATTTATGACTTTAATCCATTTTAAGTTTTTGTGTATGGTGTTAGGAAGTGTTCTAATTTCATTCCTTTTTTTTTTTTTTCTTTTGGCTTTTGTCTTTTTAGGGCCACACTCACGGCATATGGAGATTCCCAGGCTAGGGGTCTTATCAGAGCTACAGCTGCTGACCTACGCCACAGCCACAGCAATGCCAGATCTGAGCCACATCTGCAACCTACACCACAGCTCACAGCAACGCCGGATCCTTAACCCACTGAGCAAAGCCAGGGATCAAACCCGCAACCTCATGGTTCCTAGTCGGATTCGTTTCTGCCACGCCATGGCAGGAGCTCCTAATTTCATTCTTTTACACACAGCTGTCCAGTTTTCCCAGCACCACTTACTGAAGGGACTGTCTTTTTTCCATTGTATATTCTTGCCTTCTTTGTCATAGATTAGTTGACTATAGGTGCATGGGTTTAATTATGGGCTCTCTATACTGTTCCACTGATCTATGTGTCTAATTTTGTGATCGTACCATATTGTTTTGATGGCTGTAGCTTTGTAGTGTAGTCTGAAGTCAGGGAGCCTGATTCTAGCTCCATTTTTCTTTCTCAGGATGGATTTGGCTATTCTGGGTCTTTTGTGCTTCTAAACAAACTTTAAAATATTTTGTTCTAGTTCTGTGAAACATGTCCTTGCTAGCTTGGTAGGGATTGCATTGAATCTATAGATTGCCTTGGGTAGTACAGTCATTTTGATAATATTGGTTCTTCCAATCCAAAAGCATGGTATGTTTCCATCTGTGTCATCTTTGATTTCTTTCATTAGTGTCTTACAGTTTTCAGAGTACAGGTCTTTTGTCTCTTTAGCTAGGTTTATTCCTAAGTATTTTATTCCTTTTTGATGCGATGGTAATTTCTCTTTCTGATCTTTCATCGTTAGTATGTAGAAATACAGTCGATTTCTGTGCAATAATTTCATACCCTGTGACTTTGCCAAATTCATTGATGAGCTCCAACAGTTTTCTGGTAGTGTCTTTAGGATTTTCTAGGTATAATATCATGTCATCTGCAAACAGCGATAGTTTTACTTCTTCTTTTCCAATTTGGATTCCTTTTTTTTCTTTTTCTTCTCTGATTTCCATGGCTAGGATTCCCAAAACTATGTTGGATAGTAATGGCAGGAGTGGACATCCTTGTCTTGTTCCTGATCTCAGCAGAAATTCTTTCAACTTTTCACCATTGAGAATGACGTTAGCTGTGAGTTTGTTATGTATGACCTTTATTATGTTGAATTCGGTTCCTTCTGTACCCACTTTCTGGCTGGGTTTTATCAGAAATGGGTATTGGATTTTGTCAAAAGCTTTTCCTCCACCTATTGAGAGGATCAATCATATGGTTTTTATTCTTCAGTTTGTTAATGTGGTGTATCACACTGATTGATTTCTGGATATTGAAGATATCACTATGTTCATCAGTGATATTGGCCTATGATTTTCTTTTTTTGTGTGGTATCTTTGTCTGGTTTTGCTATCAGGGTGATGGTGGCGTCATGGAATGAGTTTGGGAGTGTTCCTTCCTCTGCACTTTTTTGGAATAGTTTCAGAAGGATAGGTGTTAGCTTTTTTCTATTTGTTTCATAGAATTTGCCTGTGAAGCCATCTGATCCTGGCCTTTGTTTGTTGGAAAGGAACTTTTTTTAAGTCTCATGATTTGTAGTATCCATTGGCTTTCCAGAAAGCTTGTGCCCCTTGATTAACCATGATGGCAGAGCCAATCCTTTGCTGGTTCTAGTTTGGTTATGAATGGTAAATGCTGTGTTTAAAGATGAGAAAGTTTCAGGATGAATGGTGCTCACACCGGCTCCCCGCCCCCAGGACGTGTTCTTCATGAGCCTGTGCTGCAAAACCACCACCTTCAAGGATGCCAAGGAGTTGAGCACCATGTTCAAGCTGAAGCGCATTGTCGAGGGCATCCTCCAAGCTGTATAAGGATGACAGCTTCAGGATGATGGCAAGACCTTGGGCAAGGGTGGCTTCACCAGCCAGACAGCATGGCCTCAGGCCCCAGCCACTGTGGGGCTCACCTTCTGGGCAGATGAAGCATTTGAGGCCTTGTGCATTGAGCCCTTCTCCAGCTCATCTGAGCTGCCCCATGTGACCAAGCCACAGGACTCGGGAAGCAGTGCCAACGAGGCCCCTCACCCTGCAGCCCCACCCCAATAAAAGATTTGGGTGTAGACTTGAAAAAAAAAAAAAAGATGAATGGTCAAAAAAGGCTCAGTGGTCAGGTGGACCTTGAAGTGAGTTGAAGGCCTGTTATGTTTCAAATTAACTGAGTGAAAGTGCTTTCCATCAGAAGCAAAGGAACAGTGGAAACAATACGACATATTGTGGAGACGGTCATAATCTAATTTTCTTAGGGCGGATAGCTGTAGCACGGGCATAGTGGGGTATAAATTGAGAAAAAGACTATCAGCTGAGACCGAGCTTAATCCTGTAGGTGATGGGGAGCTCCTGCCAGTTTTCGAGCAGGGGATGATATGAAGAAAACAAAGTTTTAATGATTACAGAAGAGTTTATCTGAGAAACTAGAAGCATCTTTAACAGTGGCAGACTTTTTAAAAATATCATTTGGTTAAAAAATTATATATCATAAAAACATCTTAGGAATGGTTTGCTCTAGTGCTTAGCAAGTGACAGTGGTGTGACTTGTCTTGCTGCAAATGACCTGAGTGGCTCAGACGTTGAGAGTCAGGTGGTGTGGCATAGACACTACATTGGTGGTGAGAAGCTATTTCACGTGGAGGGAATCTCAGTTTTCATTAAATGAACGTCTCTGGCTTTTACATGTTCAAAAGAATCCTGGTGAAATGTGATTTTTGCCCCAGGCATTTCATGGTAAATAAAAATTTTATTTCTTTTAATTGCATTTTTGCCATTTTATTTATTTATTTATTGCCTTTTTTTTTTTTTTTTTTAAGGGCCGCACTGGTGGCATATGGAAGTCCCCAGGCTAGGGGGCCAATTGGAGGTACAGTTGCTGGCCTGTGCCACAGCCACAGCCACGCAGGATCTGAGCCGGGTCTTCAGCCTACTACACCATAGCTCCCGGCAACGCTGAATCCTTAACCCACTGGAGCAAGGCCAGAGGTGGAACCTGCATCCTCATGGATACTAGTCAGGTTTCTTTTCTGCTGAGCCACAATGAGAACTCCCCATTTTTGTCATTTTAAAGGAAATATATATATATTGGCAATTCTGGTGTTCAGTGCAAATAAGTAAAACAAGATTAGTGCTGTTACATCATTATATTTTCTCCCTTTCTAAAGATAAACCAGGAGTTCCTGTCATGGAGCAGCAGAAACGAATCCAACTAGGAACCATGAGGTTGTGGGTTTGATCGCTGGCCTCTCTCAGTAGGTTAAGGATCCAGCATTGCTGTGAGCTGTGGTGCAGGTCGCAGACGCGGCTTGGATATGGGGTTGCTGCGGCCCTAAAAAGCAAAAAAAAAAAAAAAAAAAAAACTGGATATTTTCAGTCAGTATAAAATGATGACAGATACTTTGGGCATTCTTCACTTATCTGACCACAACGTGTTTTATATTAAATAAAATGTCTTGAGCATTCTCCTGTGGTGCAGTGTGTTAAGGATCCAGCGTTGTCCCTGCGGCGGCATGGGTCACTGCTGAAGCTTGGGTTCCATACCTGGTCAGGGAACTTCCACACGCTGGGAGCACAGCCAATTAAAAATAAATAAATAAGTACATGAATACATTAATTAACCATGTTTAAAAATGTCTTGTAAGACATATACACCTTAAAAATCCACCTGTTTCTCACCATACTTCACATAGCACAATGCTTATGTTGTGGAAAAATAAGACTAGAACTCAAGTTTTAGATTTTATTAAGAAAGAATCTCTTCCAGGGCAGTTGGTAGGCCACCAAAGAGATAACTGGTTTTTCTTGAGATACATTGTCACAGGGCACACTAATCATGGTAAAATGTTCCGACCATGTCAACTGTTTGATGGCATTAATTTAGGATAACTACCAAATGTCAAGAGCTTTCAAGAAGAAGAGTACAACTGGTGCATTTTTGAAAGGATGATGCCTCTTACCCAGGGGGAGTAAAACATTAGGGTGTGGCCACTTTGCTGGGGTTTTAACCTTTCCTTAACTGGGATTTCATGATGTATAGCTCCCATCTATAAGGGGCAGGCTGGTTTCATGGATGGGTGACCCTCAAGGTCACCGATGGCCCTGTGCGTAGAAGGGTCTGGTGCTTTGTGGGATGTTCTCTTGTCAGCATTATGAAAATCCTAATAGGTTTTGAACAAAGGGCTCTGCATTTTCATTTCACAGAGGGTGCCTCAAATTATGTCACGTCTTGATTATGAAAGCTGATTTTATCTTCGTTTGCCATGTATCATGGACTAAAACATGGTTCCCACAGGACGGAGCTATGGACTAGGTTAGGGGCAAGGGCTGCCGTGAGCCAAAGGAGCTGCCGGCTCCACCAGAGGCTACACTTAGTACAATAGGGGAGGGGAGGAGAGAGCAGAGTTCAGCAGCAGGCAGGGCTGCCCCTGGCCAGAATTCTCCCGTGGGAACAGTAGCAGTGGCTGCTTTTCCTGCCACACCCCCCACCACATCACCCCGATGACCCCCGGGTTCTGGCTGATCACTTCATGTGCATTACTTCCTTTAACATAATCTTCTCCACAGCCTGCAGAATGAGTATTATTTTTACAGATGGGTAATCTGAACTTTCCAGGAATCAAGTTGCCTATAATTACAGAGCTAGGAATGGTCTTTTCCCATTGACTGTCCCTTCTTCTGACTTATGAAGTAGCCAGTCATCCTTGTCTGTTCTTAAAACTGAACTTGAATCACATATTTGTCTACTTACAAAGACTCGTTGTCAGGGAGAGAGCCATAGACTAATGCCTACATAGATTGTTCATTTTCTATGTTTTACTTTCATGTAATTGTAGATAGTATTGTTCTTTACGACCTTTTGGGTATAAATTTCTTTCCTTTTCCTCTGTGGATGCTACCTGGACAGTATATTAATGCTGGAAGTATTTTTCCAAAAAGAAATAGGTACGCCCTCCTCCTTTTCTCAAAGGTTTTGCCAGTAAACGGTGTTAAATATTACTTAAACCTCAGCTAAAGTGGCAATATTTCTTGATTATTTCCATTATTATTTTTCTAGTTGTTATGTATGATTGTGTTATGCTATAATTAAAGAAAAATAATCCATGTTTTAAATTTTGCATTAAAATAAGGTTTTTCAAAAATTAGTAAATAAATTCTATTCTGGGCTAACTCTCATTATGTCTTCTGCAGGAGAGCATCTCTGGCAACTGATGTGTCCAGTCTCAGGCACAGTTCCTCACTCAGTCACAAGTACATTCCCCGGAGGGCAGTGCTCTATGTACCTGGAAATGATGAGAAGAAAATAAAGAAGATTCCCTCCCTGAATGTAGATTGTGCGGTGCTCGACTGTGAGGATGGTGTGGCTGTGAACAAAAAGGTAATGGCATGATTTTTCCTTCTGATGGGAAACAGAGTGAACTGAAACTTGGTGCTCTCCCGGTGCATTGCTCACTGTTTGGAAAGATTGTGCTGTATGCATCTTCTGCTGGTTACTAATGTATTCTTGACCAGTCCTTATGTGGGTTCTGAGTGTGTGTGTCTCGTTACTCCAAAAGACAGAAAGAACTCAACCAAAATATATTTAAAATCATGACCTGCAGTATGTGTGACTACGTGTTGTGTAGATAAAGAGGTACATACTCAATCCGTTTTGGCTATGGTATTTGCTGGTTTGGGTAAATGATGTAATCCTAGACTTGTGGTGTAAATTTTTCAGACCAGTAAGATGCATTTAGGAGTTTATTTCTTCTTTTCACTGCTAGGTACATTGAGTATCCGCCTGATCTCTTCTAGGACAAGTGTCAGTAAAAAAAAGATAGTCTTCAGTGGATGTGTCATCATTTTCTCTCCTTAATTAAAGGGAACTTACACACAGAACCCTAAGTTTGCAGCTTTTGGTTGATTTTTTTCGTGGTCTGATCAGACATGAGCCTTAGAAAATATGCAGTTTATAAACAGGTACAAAAGATTCTTACTGAGTGGTAGCATAGTGGGTGCTTTTTGTTTCATTTTGGTTTGCTTACCTTCATTTTTTAGGTTTTTATAATGAACATGGAGTTCAGTAATTGAGTGAAATATATGTCAATATAACAATAACCAGTGTTTTCATGGAACTTTAAAAATTAAAAACAAGCTTTCCCTTGACCTTCATCTGTCCAGTCGCTAGACAGTGAGGTTGGGCTGGGCATGGATTATGGGGCTGAGGGCACAGAGGGAGCTGGCCATCTGGATTTATACCTGTCTGGATAGTTCCCTTTACTAAGTGATCTGAAACAGCGTGGTCGAACTGTGCAACTTTCTTGATTAATTGCTTTCCTTGGAGATTCTAGCAAACGAATATGTGCCTTAATTTTTTTTAAGTCAATTCTTAGCATCTTTCTAATGGTCAAACTAAGGCTTTACAAGTATTTGGAAAAGGATTAGAATAAACATGTAGAATCTAAAGTGTCTACTCAACGTCTTTGGCATGCACCAAGGCAAATACAATTAATCTTCTTTCTCCCAAAGATTAAGGTAAATAGGGCTTTTCCTGAAGGACATAATGTGATTCCAGTATGCTCCCTTCCAAAATTCATGTAGTGCACTCTAAGATTAGATACTAAATTGTAATTCCAGTTCTGTATGACCCAGGGCGATTCACTTTACTGCTTTGCCTCAATTTCTTATCTGTACTGTGGGATGACAAAATCTTCTTTTGTCAGGGACAGGGATTATTATGAAGAATAAGTTTGATAAAATGCCTGAGAGTAGCTTGATTTCCTATAGGAAATAGATTAGATAAATCCTCTAGTAATCATGATTAGGGGGAATTTATTTCAGCATGTACCACAGTGAGCCATTAGGTGCCCTGATAAACTTCTAATTATATTTGTTCACAAATCTTGAGGCTGTATTCCCAGACCCACCTGAGGATGTTTCCAGACGAGGTAGAAATATGGTCCATGCCTACCTCATATCTCCTTACTGTTGATCCATGTTCTGCAGCCCATCCTTATACCCAGAGCTGCTCCTAAGGAGGGGTGGGGAGAGAAGAGTTTATTACGGGCAAGTTGTGCACCGTCTTGACGTCTGTGTCCAGACAGGACACTCCAGTTCCCTTAATGCAGCTAAAATTTGCAGTAATTGCCAGACGCACTGTTTGATACATGCTGAACTCGGAGAGCTAAATTTTTCTTTCTTATCCATGGAGAGTTCTGTATAGTACTTGTAAGACAATTTTTTCGCTTAAAATTTCTACCCAGGACTTAATTTCTCATATAGTTCACTTCATCGCCATCGCCTGTCAGGATCTTTTTGGATTTTGATTTTATCTCCACCATTTATATCATCTGAGAATTTAATCAGCACAACATGTGAAAATTTAACAAGTTTCTCATGGAAATGGTGAAGAGCTTGGAGCCAAGTGCTGCAGAAGCATGCCACTAGAAACTTCTGTTCAAGTTTATTCAACAAACATTTATGTAGTGATGGCTAAATGCCAGGCACTGTGCTAAGGGCTTGGATTTGCCTCACAACCCAGTGAGTTACTATTATGATACTCTTTGTACAGATAAGGTTGCTGAAGCATGGAGAGGTCTAGTTCATGAATCAGTTCTGTGAATCTGGTTATTCAGCCACCCCACGCTCCTGAAATCCAGTCTTTCCACCAGAATAGTGTAAGAGATTTTTTATCAAACACTTTCCAAATGAAGGAACCTTCCTGATCTACATTTCTAGCAATACCTTCTCTCTCCCCATACCTCCACCTTGCCAGAAAAATGAGGGTTTGTGGGGAGACTTGATCTTGAAGAACCCCTGTCCGTGCTACTTAGTTGTTAGCACCTTCACTCTGATGTGCTGGAGAGAGGAAAATGGTAACAGCTACCATCTACTGAGAGTTTTCTATGTAAAAGTTGCTATATGAAATGCTTTCATTATTTCATTTACCCTTTACAGCAAAGTTTCGAAATATGTCCTGAGTCTCAGTGCCATTAAATGGCAGAACCAAGATTTAAATCTTCTAGAATTTTGCCAGGGATCAGCCTCCAGTTCCCCTGCTGGCATATTCCATAATTCACCTTTTTGGAAGCCAGTACCTTGGAAGCCCATGCCTTGGCTTCTTTTTCTCTTTTGTCACCTTTGTGTGCACTTTAGTTTCTCAGTGGCTCTTGGTAGGAGCCCTATGGTCATTTTTGCAAATTCTTTCAGTGTCTTGGGATTTTAATGACTTCAAACTTGGGGACTTCAGTTCATTTAAAATGCCCAGGAGTTCCTGCTGTGGCACAGTGGGTTACTGATCCAGCTAGTCTCTGTGGAGGTGCTGATTTGACGGCCAGCCCAGTGCAGTGGGTTAAGGATCCGGCATTGCCACAGATGTGGTGTGGGTTGCAGCTGCAGCTAGGATTCAATCCCTAACTTCCATACGCTGTGGGTGCAGCTGAAAAAGAAAAAAATAATGATAAAATACCCAGATAAGTCTGAAACTTCTCACATAGCTCATATTCTTTCTTGAAATCATCTCTTAATCATATTTCTTATTTGAACATTATTTCTCCTGATGGAGGAGATAGAGACCATTTTAGTGAGGTTTTGTTTTGGTGTTTGGGGTTTTTTGGTCTATTTTAGGGCCGCACCCATGGCACATGGAGATTCCCAGGCTAAGGGTCAAATCAGAGCTGCAGCTATCAGCCTACACTACAGCCACAGCAGCGCCAGGTCTGAGCCATGTCTGTGACCTACACCACAGTTCACGGCAACACTAGATCCTTTAACCCACTGAGTGAGGCCAGGGGTTGAACCCACGTCTTTGTGGATACTAGTCAGGTTTGTTACCACTGAGCCATGATGAGAACTCCCAATGAGTTTGTTTCTTACCATATGAAAACTCTCATATGATCTACTGGTTTTGCTAAACTGAACTACTCTTGCCTAATTCAGCTTTCTTGGCATTATTAAAATGTAATCATTTCATTTTATATCTCTATTTCTTTTTTAGTCATTGACTAATTCCATATTTTATTCAACGGACTCTGTAGAGTATGGGCTTGTAAAGAAAACAAGAGGAGCTTCCACAGAGCAGTTTATAATACCTTCCAGCAGCTCTAATCCTGTCCTGTTAATCCAATTTATGTTTAAGTAACTCCTTCATGTCAAGGATGGCACTACCAGCTCACCTTCCCAAGCATGATGAAAATGCCTTTTGCCCTCCCCTCTTCTCCTTTCCATTGTTAAATGCATGAGGAGATGCAGGGCTGTGTAGGCCATTGCTTCCTGGGACACAGTGAAAATAAGCCAAGTAATGCACAGCTTCCTGGTGAATCTCTGTGACACTGGGTGAGGCTGAGAAGGTAGGAAAGGAATAGACAGAGGCAGCGTTCCAGGGTTGCTGTTTCAGTTGAGTAAATATTTAAATAAAAATGTAAATGTGGAGTTCCTGTCGTGGCACCCCAGAAACTAAGCCGACTAGGAACCATGAGGTTGTGGGTTCGATCCCTGGCCTTGCTCAGTGGGGTTAAGGATCCAGCATTGCCGCGAGCTGTGGTATAGGTCGCAGATGTGGCTCAGATCCTGCGTTGCTGTGGCTGTTGTGTAGGCCAGCAGCTACAGCTCCAATTGGACCCCTAGCCTGGGAACCTCCATATGCCATGGGAGTGGCCCAAGAAATGGCAAAAAGACAAAAAACAAAAACAAAAACAAAAAAACAGTTTGGTTATTTTATTTTTTTTTGTTACTTTGCTTCATTTCTTTAAAAAAATTTCTAAACTACTGTGGACTGATTTGTATAAAATACAGTACAGGTGAACTGCTATAAAAATTAAAGGCTGCTTGGTTTTTGTAGCAATGTCAAGCACTGTAGAAGTTATAAACTCATGTTCCCCATTTTGTATTGACCCAGTGGCATGGTCATGGAGTGTTTATGGACCAAGAGTGGTCTTTTAACTGGAACATTAATCCACTTACTTTTAATATGGTTAGTAATAAATTTAGATTTTAATATACCATTATATTTGACTTTTTTTCTTATTTTGTATTTCATTTCTAGTTTTTCTTGCCTCTTAAAGATTATTTGACTTTCAAAATTTATTTTCAGTCCATTTTTCCCCTAGTTTCGAAGTTATAACTATATTTATTTTCTTCTTTTTTGGGGGGTGGGGCACACCTGTGGCATATGAAAATTCCTGGGCCAGGGATTGAATCCTAGCTGCAGCTGCACCCTGCACCCCAACTGGGGCAATGCTGGATCCTTAACCCACTGTGCCACAAGGGAACTCCTTCTTTGGCTGTTCTTCACGTCTTTTTGTCTTTGGTGCACTGAAGTTTTACTAAAATGTCCAGTAGGTATTGATGTAGGCCTCCTTCCCGCCCTTCTCCCCTTCTTTCCTTCTGCTTGGTGTAAGTTGTGTTTTTTGTTTTGGGGGGTTTTTTGCCGTGTATTTTTGTATTCTGTCTTTTATCAGTTCTAAAAAGTTCTACTACTAGCCCTTCAAATATCATCTGTAGTTCATCATTTCTGTTTTCTTCGGAGATAGTGAGTAGACATATTAGGAAATTTTGATTTTGTCTTCCTTGTCTCTTACTGTCTTTTCATATTTTCTGTCTCCCTGTCTCTCTGTGCCACAGCCTGGGTTAACTCTTCATACCTAATCAGCACTTTTTAATTATCTTATCCAGTTGTGTCTAATGTATTTAACCCATCCTGAGTTTTTAATTTTTTTTTTGGTCTTTTTGCTGTTTCTTGGGCCGCTCCCACAGCATATGGAGGTTCCCAGGCCAGGGGTCTAATCGGAGCTGTAGCCACCAGCCTACGCCAGAGCCACAGCAACGTGGGATCCGAGCCGCGTCTGCAACCTACACCGCAGCTCACGGCAGCGCCGGATCATTAACCTACTGAGCAAGGGCAGGGACCGAACCCGCAACCTCATGGTTCCTAGTCGGATTCGTTAACTGCTGCGCCACGACGGGAACTCCATGAGTTTTTAATTTTAATGATTCTATTTTTCATGTCTAGAAATTCTGTTTGATTCTTTTTCATATTGGCTTGGTACATTCTGAATCTGATAATTTCAATATTTTTGCATCTAAGTTGCTTTTTATTGTTCAGTGACTCTTACTTATGGTATGAACCCATATTGAGTGGAATCATTTCTTGGGAATTCCAGGGGCCTGGAGTAGAAAGGTTTTCCTCTACTACTACTTCTGGGAGTCGGGGATATTACTCATCTGGAGCCTTGATTTGTCCTCCTGAACTTTGCAGTGGTCTCAGGCTAGTATCCTGATATCAGGTCTGATATAGGTATTTGGTTCCTACCTTTCTTATTTTTCTGACTCCTCATAAATCAGAATTTGTTTATTTATTTATTTATTTATTTTGGCTTCCCTGTGGCATATGGAGTTCCTGGGCCAGGAATAAGATCCAAGCTGCAGTTGCAAGCTATGCTGCAGCTGTGGCAATGTTGGATCCATTTTAACCCACTGCACCAGGCCAGGTATTGAACCTGTGTCCTAGCGTTGCAGAGATGCCACAGCAGGAACTCCAGAGAATTCTTTTTTCTGTTTTTGTTTTATATTGGCCTGTGGAAAATTCCCTTATGTTCTTATGAGCCCAGCAATGCTTTAAAAAGTACTTTTGTTGAAACGTAGCCATTTTGTAGTTGTCAGCCCTTCAGACAATGTGGTCTGCCATATTGCCAAAAGTAAAGTGCTCATCCTTAAAAAGTTTTTGTATTATAGACATAAAACAAATTTTAGACTTAATTTTTTTACACATAAAGAGTAAAATAGTTATGAAATGAAGCAGCTCCTAATCCTTATTCCACTTCCCTTCTTCAGAGATAATCCCTTTTATCTCTTCAGCTTATTCTTATGGCATTTACTGCTGTATTGCTAAGTAATACACTTTTTGAATTATTTTTTCATTTCAGGCATGATATTGACTCCCTGATAAGCGGTTTCTCTCTCCTTCCACTACCACCCTATCCCCACTACATGTGAACCTTTTCTGTCCTTCAGTTGTCCCAGTATGAGAGTTCCCTGGTGGCTTAGTGGGTTGAGGATCCAGTGTTATCACTGCTGTGGATTGGGTCACTGCTGTCACACAAGTTTGATCCCAGGTCCATGTATGGCATGGGCCTAAATAGCCAAAAAAAAAAAAAAAAATCATGACATTTGTCCTAATACATTCATTAAAAATTGTCATAATACAATTATATGTATTAGGCATACATTCACTGTATACTTTCATGAGATTAGTATCCAGTGTAAAACCTATTAGATTTGAGTTACGTAGTAATAAACCCATCACCTTTCCTTTTCTGCCACCCTGTTGTTTTCCCTGGAGTTTACAATTATCTTTTTTATTTTTTCTGGCTTATTTTTCTATTCATTTGTTAACAAATTCAACACCCACCTCTGCACTAATTATCTAAATCTACTCTTAATATGTTGGGAAGCATCTGGTATTTTATCAGTTTTATCTTCTTGGGAAAATCTCTCCTTGACTCTTCTGTTCCCTTCAAGTCTGACCACTTGTCCTTCAGGCCTACAGCACAATTCAAACCCTGGAATTGCCCTTCCCACCGCCCTGGGAGTTCCCTTTGCTTCTCTCTCACCTTGGATACTGTTTCTGGATCCTCTGACTTTTTACATCTGGATACGTTTCCTTGTTGACGTGAGCATACCCTCTGATGGTTCCCGCGGGAGGGTTCAGTTCCCCTCTGGAGGAGAGCAGCACACATAGTCTGATGTTTTCCTGATTCAATTTGTAAAGAGCAGGGATAGATTCGGAATTAATGATCATGAAAGTCTCACATTGATCCTTCAGGAAGCCGAAGCTCTGAATTGTGATTCAAGGAAGGCTTTCCTATGGGAACCTAAGCTAATAAAATACGGGATGTCACTTGTGGCAGCTTGATTTGAGACAAGCATCCTGGCTCAGTGGAAAGGGTAGAGGGCTTGACAACAGAAGACTCATTTGAATATCTCAGTATCAACACTGTCCATCCAGGGAACTTGAGTCCTGTAATCTCATGAGCCTCTGTTTCTTTATCTGTCCCATGCAGTTGGTGATAATGAAACCTGCACTACCCACCACATGGCCAGCTGTGTGGCTCAAATAGAAAAGAACTTTGTAAACTTGCATCTGCTATATAAATATCGCTTTTTAAAAAAAGCAGTGGCAGAGTTCCCGTCGTGGCTTAGTGGTTAACGAATCCGACTAGGAACCATGAGGTTTTGGGTTCAATCCCTGGCCTTGCTCAGTGGGTTAACTATCCAGCGTTGCGGTGAGCTGCGGTGTAGGTTGCAGACGCGGCTCGGATCCCATGTTGCTGTGACTCTGGCGTGGGCCGGTGGCTACAGCTCTGATTGAACCCCTAGCCTGGGAACCTCCGTATGCCACGAGAGCAGCCCAAGAAAATGGCAAAAAGACCAAAAACAAAAAAACAAAAAAAACGGTGGCTTCATTTTTAAAGGAATAGAACTTAGAAAATTTAGGAGAGTGGATATTTAGCATCTTCCTTAAGAGGTCTCCAAACTAACTGGAGGAACATAATTTGACAGTCAAGAACATAGACTTTGAGGCCAACCTGTTTGTGTTTGGATTCTGATATTCTCTTGTCCTAACAACGTGACCGTCGACAGATTACCTCACCTCTCTGCCTCAGTTTGCTCTTCTGTCAAATAAAGGTCAAATGGTAATAATGTAATCTACACCCACAGAATATATTAGATGTATGCGTATTTGTAAAATGCTTAAAACAGTGCTTGGCACATAGTAAGTGCTGTATGAATGTATGATAAATGCGTAAGAAGCAATTGTCCTAGCTGTATTCCTGGCCAAGAGTCGGATGCATCAATTCAAGTCACTGACAACTGCTTAGAATGCCAGAGTTTACTGGTATTGATTCATACCTTAGGTTCCTGACTCTCATAGGGTAATATGTTGGCACAGATAGGTTTTTGTTCTAAACGCCATGGAATTTGCCAATTTTGCTAATTTTTCAGCCTCTCCCACATCAATAGTAGACAAAGAAAAGGCTCTAGAGACAGTAAAATACCACTTTTTCTTTCAAGCTCACTCACAGATTTTGTAACACTAGGGTGCTAGAAACAGCTGTCTTAGAAAGATCTTACTTATTTTTTTTTTCCCTTAGGAAACCAAGAAGAAAATCATCTTTCTTAGGTAGCTAAGCAAGAGATTTTTATTTTGCATTTCTGTGCTGGGCACTTGGCAGAAAGAGTAAGAAAAAGATGGAGGGAGGTGACCATGTCTGAAAGCCTATCTACCCCCAACCACCCCACCCCACCCCACCCCCAGTGGTTCAGAACAAAGAGGAGCTGGGCTGGGGTCTGGGTCCTGAGAACCCCTGAACAGTGATGTCCTCAGTTATGGCAAACAGAGGAAGAAAGACTGCCCAGGGCTGGCGTGTCTGAGGAGAGCCACCCTCCCTTTCCTGACTACCTGCTTTGCATTCAGGGGACCTAGGGCTGCCAGGAGGGCTGTCTTGGCGAAGCTGCCTTCCATCATGAAAAGCAAGGGGAGGCCACTGGCCTCTTATTCAAGTTAGTGCTTTCAAAACTCTGGGTCACCCCCACTGGGCCATGTTCTTTGGATGCTTCTGCTCCCTCCATGCATCTTGGATACCAAGACTACTATGGGGTGGTGGTTGGGGAAAGACCACTGCAAGCAACATGGCAGAGGTGAGGGGAGTGCGACTGTGTCCCCCACAGTGAGCCACTTTTTAAGTGCTCTTCACAAACAGTAATTCATACCGCACTCCTATAGTTGTCTGTCAGACCCTGCACAACCTGGGAGTCATTGCATTTGCAAATGTGAGTTGCTCATAAGAAACTCCGTGAGGTTCCTGTTGTGGCTCAGTGGGTTACAGACCCGACTAGTATCCTTGAGGATGCAGGTTTGATCCCTGGCCCTTGCTCGGTGGGTTAAGGAGCCAGCGTTGCTGTGAGCTGTGGTGTAGTCCAGCAGCTGCTGCTCCAATTCGACCTCTAGGCTGGGAACTTCCATATGCTGCAGGTGTGGCCCTAAAGAGAAGAAATTTTTAAAAAGGAAACTCCTGAGAGTTCCTTGGTGGCTTGTTGGAATCCAGCATTGTCACTGCTGTGGCTTGGGTTGCTGCTGTGGTGTGGCTTAATTCCAGGCCTGGGAACTTCTGCATTCCATGGTGCTCAGCCAGAAAAGGAAGGGAAGGAGGGAGGTTGAGTGTCCATCAAGGTTGTTGGCTTATTGTTAATCTTCGATTAATACAAATATTATTTCCTGACACTCATCATTTTAAACCACTTAACTCTTGAGTTCCTCTGTAAAGCATTTAATTGCCACACAGATGGAAGCTCTTTTTCTGCCCTGAGTATATGTATTCTCTCTAATTTGTGCTCTCTCATTTGGCTTCCCTTTGTGCACATGTGGTCGCACAAACCTACACAATAAACCCCACTTATACTTGTTATACGTGTATGCAAATCCACTTGGTTATATTTTATGTATACCCTTGTGCTGTCACTTGAGTTGAAATAAATTAGTTGAGTAGCAAGGAGGTGTATCCTGCCCAGAGAGAGAAAGCTCACTGACTTGCAGTGAATGATTGAATGTGTACTGGGCGTGGGGAGCTAACTCCTCTTCAGTAGGGGTGTGAAATTAGAACAGGAAGGCTCCTCTCCCAGGGACCTTGCTTTTATTAAAAGACTTGAGAGTTGGGAGATTTCTTCAGTAAGAATTGGGATGTCTGTGAGTCTTTTGGAAACAGTATGGAAAGCTGAACCGTGCTTAGGAACTCTGCAAGGCCTTTTGGATCCTTAAAGGTTCTTATACAAAAACCTATCCACGTTTTCATAAAAGTAGTAAAGTGTTTTCAGTCTTTTATTGATCTCTTCGTATCCTTAAATAGCCTTTCCCTTTTGTGGAGCAATTGGTAAAAAACAAACAAACAAACAAACAAAATTCACCTTTTTCTCCCAGCATTGTTTTATTCTTCAAAACCAGGCATCTTCTTAGTGCAGGGATTCAAGTATCTCATAATAGTCAGTAATTTCCATTTAATGAGCTCAGCAAAATCTCTTTACAAAGAGATACAGGCTTCAAATTGCCAGTTACTTCTTTTCCAGCAATTTCTAGGATTCCAATTAGGTAAGATTGAGTATGATCTGTAACATTATGTACCTGACTATGGAAAGCCCAGGCCTAGGCAATGAAACAGATCTTTGAGCTTCAGCTCAAAATCAAGGTTGAAAGAAAGGAACTCAGCTTAAGTGAGCTGAAACTTTACAAAAGTGGGAACTATAGCCATTTCTTCCTCTGAAATGAATTAAGAAATAGCTTGGAGAGACTACAGTGAAAACCATTAAATTTACTTATTCCCAATTTGGCTGCCGATTAAAATATGTGCTTTTTTATCATGGGATCGCAGGTGATTTTCACAAAATAAACCCAGGAGATTTCAGTTTGCTAAATCTCTGTGACTAAAGAACCAAGTACATATAGCCACCCCCAAAATAAAGGGCATGATTTCTTGTAGTGCAACATGCTTAATATCAAAGAATAGTATTTTTTTAAGTTTTCTTATTTAAATGGCCAAAGTTCATATCAAAGTATAAAATGCCACCATGTTTTCAATAATAAATTAGTGGGTATATTCGAAGGCAGAATTTAAAATTATGATTTAGAGAGACAATTAAGAAATATTTTACTTTTGCCAGATATTTTCAAGTACATCAGAACTTCTCAGAGTGGTGATAGTTTCACTCTTTTTCTATACCTCCTCTGGAAAATGAGAAAGACGGTGTTTTAAAGGGAAAAGGAAAATGTGGCTTAGTCAGGGGCAAGTGTCAAGCTGAGAATTAAGCCAAGGCGTAGCCTGCTTGCTACTAAAGATATACTGTTTTGAATACCTTTTTTCCCCTTTGATACAACTGTGCTAGCCATTCACTGATCAGAAATTAACCTCCATAAGTTAGCACTTAGGCTCTGAAGTCCCAGCCAGATCTAGTCTAGTCCAAGCAGCAGCATGTTCTTGGGCAAAGTATTGATTGACTCCAGATAAGAAGACCAAAAAGACCACCATAGACAGTGGTCAGAAGAGCAAAAGCCAAGAGAGAAAGCCGAGCCAGAGGGCTGGCCTGAAATGTGTGTGGGCTTCCGAAAGCATCCTTGAGTTTTTCTAGTACAGGGTGAATTCTCGGAGCCTCCCAGCATAGAACAGTGAAGCTAGGGTTGAGCACTAATAGGCAGCTCCCCTCAGCCTTTCACCACACCATTTAATCCCCCTTCCCTAGCAGCAGGGGAGGCTGATGGTCTGGCCCAACTAGCATAGGTTTTCAGAGCACTGGGGGTGTCAAGAGCTTCTCTTTCCTAGAGCTGTGGAAGGGTAGGTGTGTCGGGGACACAAAGTAGACAGTTAGGGCCAATAAATGAAAAGACTGTTCCAAATATTCTAGGAGAGCACAGGGAGCTTGATACAGGTGTGAAGAGCCCAGGTTTGGAGTCACGAGAGGGTTAGGGAGAACCAGATCAAGAACTGTTTCTGGGAGTTCCCTTTGTGGCTCAGTGGTTAACGAATCCAACTAGGAACCATGAGGTTGCAGGTTTGACCCCTGGCCTTGCTCAGTGGGTTAAGGATCCGGCGTCGCTGTGAGCTGTGGTGTATAGGTTGCAGATGGGGCTCGGATCCCGTGTTGCTGTGGCTCTGGTGTAGGCCTGTGGCTACAGCTCCTATTCGACCCCTAGCCTGGGAACCTCCATATGCCGCGGGTGCGGCCCAAGAAATGGCAAAAAGACAAAAAAACAAAACAAAGCAAAAAAATCTGTCTCTGATCAGAGCCTCTCCGGACTGGGTTTGTCCACATTTCCCCTGGAGATAATACCGCACATATACAGCTTCACCTTTGAGAGTCAGATTGGAGATGGGCATTATCACACCTCCGCCTGAGCTGTCTGCATGACAGCAGCCTCTTGAATTTTGGCTGGTTTCTGGGCGGAAGGCAGTTTCCCACAATCATTCTTTCCAGCTCTGCCTTTCCAGAGAGGACCAAGCCCCGGTGGAGCTGGCCGTGGTGCTGAAGATGGTCTGAGGCCAACACTAGAAAACCTTCAGTGAGTTCAAGGTCTTTTCTGTGTGCTGGCATGATTTCCTTTTCTTTTTCTAGTATTGTCTTTTTAGGGCCGCAGGTGTGGCATATGGAAGTTCCCAGGCTAGGGATCGAATGGGAGCTACAGATGCCAGCCTACACCACAGCCACAGCAATGAGGGATCTGAGCTGCTTCTGCGACCTACACCACTACAAGCATGTGGCAATGCCAGATGCTTAACCCACTAAGCAAGACCAGGGATCGAACCCCCGTCCTCATGGATACTAGTTGGATTCGTTACTGCTGAGCCACAATGGGAACTCCCCTCTATCTCTGACCGCTTTGCATGGATTACCTTATTTCATGTCTGAGCAATTCTGTGAGAGAGGTGTTATTATTATCCCTATTGACAGATGAGGAGAGTGGAATACAGAGAGGTTAACAAACTTGCCCAAGGGCTTACAGCTAGCAAGTGGGGAAGCCAGGCACTTCATACCCTATGCTACATTTTTGGTCCCTATACTTGCTAATGAGAGTTATTAACAGAGCCCTACAGAACCCGCCAAATTTTCACTTTTCAAAGTATTGTCCTAGCAGAATTGTGCCACGGTTCCCTACCTCAACGTGACAGGGCACCTTGCTGTAGGTTGGCACCTTGAAGAGCCAAACACAGCCGTGAAGACTGCTTGGGCACACACAAGTGAGTGGCTCACCTACACTGTCCTAACGGTCTTCACACCTTCATGTCATGACTCGTATCTGCTTCCGGCTAGATCATCAGCTCTGTGAAGAGGGTGCCCTTGTATCCCCTACAGCGCATCGTGCCTGGTGCACAGTAGGTGCTCTGCAAACACTTGATGAATAAATGAGTTATATGTGACCAATATAATGATAACTCATTAACCCGTGTATTATTTCACCATTAGTAGAAGCACTGTGTTATGGAACTTATAGTCCCTTTTGTATTTTATATTTGTCATGCTTTCTCTTGGGAGTTACATGAAGTTTAGAGTGTATCTTAATTTCTTACAATGTACCTTTGTAGACAAGGTGAAACAAAGGACATGATGCTTTGGACAATTTGAATGCCTAAACTCAGGATGATTGAATTTTTATTGTGTGTTTGACTTGGGCTCTTGCACTGTATTTTAGACTTGGGGTCTTATAGTATCTTAGGAAGGGAGCTCCACTGACATGAAAATAACTCTGAACATCTCTTTCCAAGGGTGTACAAGTGCTCTGTGGCAATAGAGCTTGCAGTGGCAGTTGTAGTATATTCCAGTCAAATTTCCCATATCAGAGCCTATGTGTTGTTTGATTTTAGTCAAGCCATGTTTTTGTTGTGTTGTATTAACATGTAGAAGACTTCCATATCTGCCATGTTAACTCCAGCGTGTGTGTGTTTTTAAACAACACTCTGCAGCTGAGCCCTTGGAGGACCGGCCTATTTTGACAGCTCCCCTTAGTCCGTGTATCACCAAGCCTGTTCTCTGCCAATATGTTTCACATGATTCTGGGGACATGTGTAGCACGCCTGTGCAACTTGCAAACACCCATACATTATTACAATAATAATTGGGTTTTGATGCAACTGGAACTCAGTACTACCAAGCTGCCAGCATTTCCTTTTGGCTACCAGTACTAGGCAGGAAAATTATAGTCTAACTGTCTTCCTGTTTATTGATAAACAAAGTGGCCAGCCCAGCAATGGAGCCTGATTAGCAGTTTGCACCCTTTGTGAAAGGATAAACAGAACCCTACTGTTTTCTGTGTTTGACTGCAATTTGCATCTTTAAAGAGATTGGGCTGCCCTGAGATTCATGTTCAACTTCCCGGTGCCTGGATAGTCTTTGATATGTTGCATGTCAGCCTCCTTGTTTTCCTCTCCTTCATCTTGAAACAATATTTGCCAGCGTATCTCTGTTCCCATCTGGCCTACCATAAGCTTCCTGATAGTCACCTGTCTGAAGGAGGAGGGGTGGGTTGCAGTGGGAGAAGAAATATGTCTCTGTTTCACCGCGCTTGAATTTTACATTCCCAGAAGGCCCTTTCATGCCTACTCGACTCCATTTGTGAAGAGAGGAGCGTACAGGAATGAACAGCTCAAGACAAAAGGGAATCTGCTTACCACTCTCCCTGGCCCACAGAATCCTTTTTGGGCCCCCTCGATTTCCCTTCTCTTCACCTACCCTCCAAAAAATGCCCTCCCCCTTTGTAAAGTGAAATGCAGCCTTAGCCTCTTACCTTGGGTTTGGCGTAGTGTTCTATTCTGAATTGTGTTCTAACCTAATTAGGTTCTTAAACTAAATAGTGAGAGACCAAGTAGCTGACTCCCCCCTATAATTATTTTCAAATGAAAGAAGTGAAGATCATTTTAACTTGAATTTGCATGATGGAAAAGGGAGCATTTAATACGTGTAAACATGGATTAATCTGTTTAAATAAACTTTCCCCGTAATCCTTACCGTATGTAAACAACATTTGTTCTGCCTTAGAGATATTGCATGATTGGACCCACGAGACTCCAGTTATCCCACTGAACAGTTTCCTTTTATAACTTCAAAAGAAATGTTACATATTTATTGCAGGTTGTAGGGTGTTAAGTGTAGTTAGACATAAATTGTACCCCAGCTATTTCGTTAATGCCAGTAGGGATTAAATTAGATTTTATAGCTGTTGTGGAAGTCTATTTGGTAGCTAACAAGTGGGATTTTTAAATCCTGGAAAACATAATCCTATTATAAAACAGGCAGCTGAATTAACATTACCCAGGAAGGTTCTCTTCATGGATTAGCATTTTTTGACAATAACAAAGAAAATCATCAAATTCTATGGGGATATTACATGCTTTTCTCAAAAGTCAGAGCAGTGAATTGGGGAAAGGGAACAAGATAAATGACCAAACATGCTATTGCTTAGGCTGCTTCTTTTTAAGAAAAGCAGTGGAGGCTGGGGAGTAAAGCTGAGCGTGGCCTTGTCTGTAATACCGGGGCACACTCCCGAGTTGGAAACGCGGCCTTGCTGATTTGCATGTGGGCGCCCAGCTTCAGTTGTACATAGTTATTTGCATCAGTAATTCCCTATTCCTGCTTTCCTTATATGGTCACCCACGAGCCAAAAAGTCGCTGGGAACCAAAGTCCATGAATTAAAACACAAATCAGTGGTAGAATAAATATTTTACTACTTTGTGAAATCAGTAGCACTTTTTCAGTTATCATTAGAATCTGAGCATTTTAGAGCTAGAAAGACTTTAACATTTACTTTCATTTTTATAGTCTTATTTCAAGTTTTACTTTAAACAGCACAAAAGGATAGATCTCTCTCACTCGTTTACACTCATTCACGCACCTACACACTTAATAGGGCAAGGATAGCTTTTTTATTTACAAAGAAGAATCTTCCTTAAGTCGTAGCCACTGGTTTTGGCTTGCTGGAGAGGGTTATTATTAGAGCTGGCAGGTCTTGCCAGTTTTCATTTGCATGGGTATCATCTTAGCAGATAATCACATGGGTATCAATCACTGGCGTATCATTGTGTTAGATAATTGCACGGGCATCAATCACGTGTATATCTGAAGCAAGTCATCACGTGGGCATCGATTCCATCTATATGGAAGAAGGTAATTGCATTGGAAGCAGGGAAGGGCGTGTCTTCCTGGCAGATAATCACATGGGTTTCAATCACTTTAGGTATCGAGGTAGATAATCCTGTGCATATCCATCTCATGTACTAATGGGGATAATTATGTGCATATCAATCACGTCAACACGCCGCTTTTCCGGTAGGGGTTTACGTGCAAAGCAGTCATGTCATGTGTTTGCCTATGCTGGAGAAGAGGCCCGGTGTCCCTGGTGTGGCACACACTAGGTCAGGTGGCTTGGCAGGGTGAGGAAGCAGTGCCACCCACAAACCCTTCCTCAGCAGAGCACCAAAAACTCCATGATTAGAGGGTCTTTTGAGACTTTTTTTCAGGGCTTTGCCTCCTGCAAGAGTGGAAATATTCCTGGGAAGAACATGAATGGGTATAGAGACTATTGTGGTTTGCCATTAAGCATCAATTTTTCCTTCTTCAGAGGTCAGCTTCTGATTTCTGTTCCAACCCACATCATCTAGTATGGTTTCATCCCCAAGAAGTCTAGGGTTCAAGGCTAACCAATCAGTGAGTTGCATTCTCTCAGCCACAGTGATTGGCTCAGGCCAGGATATGTGACATTAGCCAGTGCAGTCAGAGCAAATCTTGGTACTTCGTGGGTGAAAGGGGCTGGGGATCTTTCTCTCTGGACTTCGCTTGAGTGGAGGTGAGGCTGGCGCTGCTGCAGCCATCCTTCTGGGGAGCCCAGGATTTACCACAGGGAGCCGAGAATGGAGTCCTGAGAAGTCAGGACTGAGAGGCGGAGAGGCAGCTGGCCCTGCGGATGTTCTTTGACCTTATATCCAGCTAGCCCTGAAGGAAAATCCCTGCCCTGAGAGCACTCTCCTGAGCCATTAAAGTTCTTTTTAGTGGAAGCCAGGATTGAAGGCAGTTTTTTGGCCCTTTCTTCAGAGAGTCCTGTTAGAATAAATCTATCAGGTCCTACTCTGAGAACAAGGTTTCAGCAGCTCAGACCCTGTAGGAGAAGGGGCAGCTCACTCTGAGGAAGGACATGAGGGCAGAGGGAAGGCTGGGCTGGGTTAAAGACGAATCCCCATCGCCCTCAGCCTGGGCCTAGAGCCGCACTTGGCCCTGTTGAAGGACCCCCCAGCCTCCTGGCCACGGAGCTCCAGCTGTGAGAAGGGTTGATTAAAGAGCTTTAAATGCAGCTTGAGTGTTTCCCCACTTCCCTCTGCCCCTTCTCATTACTTTGGTGTTTATCAGATATTCACGATGTGTGAGTCGCACATCACTGTCCAAGCGGGTTTCTACCCTGAAATAAATGAAAAAACATACAGGTGTTCTATGGCAAGAACCATCCTGTTCTCAGGCCTTCTTTTGTGGACAATTCAGCAGACGGTTGGATTTTTAAAAATCAAACTGAATGTTCTATATAATGATTATTTATTGATTTAGAAAGAGCCAAAAGTTTTGGAAAAGAAAGAAGAAAACGTAATTCTCCTGGAAATAAAATGTACTGCTATCCTGAATAGAACGTTTCTTAGAAAAACTAAATGGAATTTATGTTCTTTGTTCCCCAAATTCTTGTGTCAAGCACATTGTGCCTTTCCTCCTTCAGTTTGTGTTGTTACTGGTGCTGTCGCTTTGTGCATCTGCTTTGTGCATATGCCAAGACTGAAATCGGAAGCAAATGGGTCTATGCATAGAAACAACCAACAAGAGAACACAAATCATTGAAATTTACTTATAACCTTAAAACCTTATTTTAACTTAATAACTGCAAAGTTTTCCTTCCTTTTTTCTTTCCTTCCTTCTTCTCTTCCTTCCTGCTTCCCTTTCTTTTTCTTTCTTTCTTTCCTCCTCCCCCTTCTCTTTCCCCTCTCCTGAAACATTAGAGATAGCAAAATGTACCACCTATGGTTTGAAATTCACCTTTTTGCTGGGGGTGGGGGGCAGACTCCATTGAAAGTTCAAGTAAATAGTAGGGTGGCTGATGAGAACAAGAGGCAAAGTGTAAGGCTTGGCTCACTCACAGACTAATCATCTCTCAAGTAAGTCCTTTTCACCAATGATGTGCAGGTTTTCACCTGCTGCAGGTAGATATTTGTAAGATAAATGCATGCATGACTGAATAAGTGAGCAGAGTGTGCTCTTTCCTCTGCTCAGCATCCTCTGAGGCTTCCCAGGAGCGTCATTCCTCAGAGACCTTCCAGAACCACTGAGACTCAGTGATTTCACTGACTCTGTGTTCTACCTATTCTGTATGTACCTTCCCTCTGTAACACACACTGCTTCTGTAATACTTGTGCAGTGCTTATCTTCTGTACTAGACTGGAAGCCCCATGAGGACAGAATTGTGTCTGGACTCTCCAGCACCTGTAAATGTACCCATATGGGCCCCTTTGTTGCTCTCAGTGGAGGTGGAGGTGGCATGCTTGTGATGATTTTAACCCTTCTCTGAAACTGAGCATCAAGAAATGAGTTTGGGGGAGTTCCCGTGGTTCAGTGGGTTACGAACCCAACTAGTATCCATGAGGATGTGGGTTTGATCCCTGGCCTCACTCTGTGGTTTTAGGCTCTGGCATTGCTATGGCCAGCAGCTGTAGCTCCAATTTGACCCATAGCCTGGGAACCTCCCAGTGCCTCAGGTGTGGCCCTTAAACAAACAAACAAACAAACAAATGAGTTTGTGTAACCCATCCTGACTCAAGGGCTAAGTCTGACTAGGCCAGTGAAGGGTAATTCAGTCCTCCTTGCCAGTGACAACGATGAGGTATGTAGAATGGCTTCCTTTAGGATTCTGGGCAAGTTTTCTTTCCTCTTAAAAGAGAACTAATCCTTTTTTCTTGCTAACAGCGACAAAAGGGCATGTCACAACAGTTACTACTAAGGACAGTCTGCCTTAGAACAAAGATGACATTGTGGGTGCAAAATGGGTACCGAAGAAATGGGCATCCCTGACACGGTAGAGTTGATGGTCTGCCAACCGAGAAGCTCCCCGACCATTGGATGTTGTCACATAACTGTCCTTAGGGTTTACTTGAGTCAGTCTGAATCGGGTTTTACATTCTCTGCAGCCTAATGTAACCTCAATGAAATGGAAACCCTGTGGGCTTTGGTGTCAGTTGCACCTGGATTTGAGTCTTCTTACTGATGTGAACTTAAGACCTACTTTCTTTCTTCTTCTTCTTTTTTTTTTTAAATTATTTTATTTTATGGCCACACCCACAACATGTGGGAGTTCCTAGGCCAGAGACTGAATCCAAGGAACCCCAGGGCCAACTTTCTTAATCAGTGTGGTGGAGGAAGTAATACTTCTAACATGCAGGTGACGTGCGGATTAAGTGACGCTGTGGTATGTAAAACCTCTGCCAGCGTGCCTAAAACAGATTAAGTGCTCAACGAGGGTTCTTTATTTTCCATTTAGGAGGTGTTTCATGTGTTGATCTTGGGCATCCAATGGGTGAATTAGTGAACAATGAAATTGATAATCCCCCTTGGCACGTGAGCCACCCATCAAGTAGCTGACGTCTAGCGTGAGGATCAAGGCATTCACCGGCATCACTACAGTGAGTTCCACAGCAGCCCCAAGTGGGGCGCACGGCCTGTGAAAGAAAGGTAAAAGTACTGGCCAAAACAAATCTGAAGGCTGGAGTGTAGGTCTTACAGCCGTCATCTGGAGGAAAAGGAACAGTGGAAGATGTTGAGGATGTTGTTAATTCTGAAAAAAAAAAGAGTAGAAATCAGAAAAGACCTCAAAGAGAAGAGGGAATAGAATTGTCCTCAGTGCTTCGGAGGGCAGGATGAGGACAGGCTTCCTCAGCAAATGACGTGGATGTAGGTTTTCATTCAGCAGGAGAAGAAACGGCGGGAGAGTGCTCAGTGCGTAATTGGCAGAGAGCAAGTGCCCATCACCTGAACAGAGGCCTGCCTGGGCACTCTCTCATCAGGAGCCTCGGGCAGGAGCTCTGCCACCTGGTCCCCAAGGGTTCTTGCAGAGGTCTGGATTTGACATTGAACTGTTCAATTAGACTCTTGTTTGGACTCTGGCAGGTGGAGTCTGTGAGCGCCTCTGTTGGTTTTGCTTTTATTTTTCTGATTTCCCTCCATCCTGTCTCTGATTTCTTCCTCTGCCGCCAGGCGGACCACCACGCCTGCGTCATCCTTCAAACTCAGCTCTCACCTTGAGCTGTTTGTTCCGTGTTCCCTTGACACCTGAGTGACCCTGTACACGCAGGCAGGGTAATGAGATGTGCAGCTACAGTGCAGTTTTTAGGGAACTTAAAGGCCTACCTGCCCTATAGTCTTTCTGTCTCACCTGCCACAATACCTGAATTTCCCATTTTCCTTATCTTTTACCTAAGGCATTGCCTCCAGCATGATCTTGGTAAGATGTCAATTAATATAGTAAGTTATTAATACATTACCTAGAGATATTAATACCATATGCTTTTTTAGAATTTTGTCAAAATCTGCATAACATAAAATTTACCATTTTCACCTTTTTTTTTTTTTTCTTTTGTCTTTTTAGGGCCGTACCCGCAGCATATGGAAGTTCCCATGCTAGGGGTCTAATCGGAGCTGTAGCTGCTGACCTATACCACAGCCACAGCAACACCAGATCTGAGCCACATCTGCGACCTACACCACAGCTCACAGCAATGCTAGATCCTTAACCCACTGAGCGAGGCCAGGAATCAAACCCGCAACTTCATGGTTCCTAGTCGGGTTGCTTGACTGCTGAGCCACGACAGGAACTCCACCATTTTAACCATTTTTAAGTGTAAGTGTCTAGATCCTATGCAGCTCTGGAAGTCACAGATAAAAGTAATGAAAAGTGAGAGAAGCGCTCGTACTGAGGAGGAGAGCGTACAGAGGTACTATGAAACTGGTGTTGATCCTGCAGCCTCAGGACGCTAAAGCTGCAAGCCAGGGAGACAGGGAAGGCTGGGAGGGAGACCCTGTTGAGTGCCTGTAGGGACTATTTCTAGAAGCTTTTGCATCCATTTACTTATTTAATCATCAAAACAGCCCAGCAGGTGCTCTATTTTTATCGACAAGTCTTGTCAGCTATTTCAGATTTTTAATTTTTATTGCTTTTAACAGACCTAAAGAATACTTTCAAAAGGGGAGAAATCATTTTGAATCCACCAGTCCCACACAAAACTCACTCCAATACTTCCCTCTTCTTTTTGAGGCTTTGCCCAGTTGAAGCTGTAATTTGTACATGATTGAATAGTTGTAATTTTATATTCTGCTTTTCTTATGGCTGCAAAAATCTTTGTATTTATTATGTTAATAGGCGTGTATATGTATCAAGTGGTTTCATTGCAGTTCAGTTAACCACTCCCTCGCTGCTAAAAATTTAGATTGTCTCCCATTTTCACTGCAATTTTATGATTTAGTTGTATAATTTTATTCTATATTATATAACTTAAAATTTTATGATTTTAGCAACAAGGAGCCTCATCTATATAACTTTTCCTTTCCTACATTTCTGTCTTTTTTTAGACTTATTTCTTTATGATATTTTGCTAGGACTAGGATTACCCGATGAATGGTTAGAAACTTTTTTTTTTTTGGTCTTTTTGCCTTTTCTAGGACCGCTCCTATGGCATATGGGGGTCCTAGGCTAGGGGTCTAATTGGAGCTGTAGCCACTGGCCTACGCCAGAGCCACAGCAACGCGGGATCCGAGCCGCATCTGCAACCTACACCACAGCTCACGGCAACACCAGATCCTTAACCCACTGGGCAAGGCCAGGGATCGAACCCACAACCTCATGGTTCCTAGTCGGATTTGTTAACCACTGCACCACGACGGGAACTCCTGGTTAGAAACATTTTTATGGCTTTTGTTATGTATTGTCAAGTTATTTTACAGGAGGATATATAATATAAAAAATTATTTTTCAAACATTGATACTATATTTTCAGCAGCAATATTGGAGTGTACCAGGGTTTCCCTATTTTTACTTTTAACTTCATTTTACTATTTATTTAGCTCGTGTAAAATTATATTGCATTGCTTTTTTAAAAATGACTTGCATAAGTCTTGTGTTTAGTAAATGTGTTTCCATATACTTTTTTTCTAAACTCTTTGCCCAGTTATCTGTTGGGTGACTTTAGCACTTTTGTATTAAAGTCAAGTCCTTAGGTGGCTTAGTGGGTAAAGGATCCAGTGTTTTCACTGCTGTGGTACAAGTTTGATCACTGACCCAGGAACTTTGGCATGCCTCAGGTGTGGCCAAAAATAAATAAAAATGAAATAAAATGAAGACCTTAGATACCAGAAGCCAAGATAGATGTGCCATGCTTACCTTTGTTACTTCTCAATCTTGGACAAGTTATATTTAATTTCATTAAGCCTCAGATTTCTCGTTTTTAAAAACAGAAACAGTAATAGTACCTACCTTGTTGGACGATTGCAACTATCAAATGGAATAATGTGCATGAACCACTTTACCGCAGTGTCTGGCACATAGAATATGTTCAATAATTATTAAACATCTTGGGTCTTAGTACTTTGAGTCATCCCCCTACCTGATTTCCTTATCCTTTTCTTTATCATCTTCTATTTCTTTTTCTCCTGTCACCTCTCACTCTTGTGTGGTTGAGTTGCTGGGAGCTGGAGGTGAGGGCGTTGGGGTTGTGCAGGGCCAGCCCTGCCACTGTGTTCACACGTGGGCATGACCTGGCCTGACCAAACAGCATTTCCACTCCAGATGTCTGTGTCTGCCTTTTTATGTATGGATGGCTGGTCAGTGGAACTGCAGAGTTGGAAGGATGGACAGAGACCTTATTTTAGCTGCCCTGTTTCTTGCGCCTCCCCTTAGAACTGGCATTTGCACAGGATTGTCCAGGTGGAGTGACCCCATTTGCAAGAAGGTTCAGGGAAAAAAGTAGCCTCCTCACCTTCAGCCAGGTCAGGCTCCCCTGCCGCAGATGCGGACCACATCTGGATGTCTCTGCTCAGACAGAGCGAGAAGGTGCAGAAGGTCTCGCCCATGTCCCTTAGCACCTGGTACTCAGCAGACACTTTATCTGAGCTTGCTTACTGAGACTGGAGAAGTTCGCCACCTTGCCCCAAGAGTGCCTCCAGAGCCCATACTAGGAGTTCCCATTGTGGCACAGCGGAAATGAATCTGACTAGTATCCATGAGGAGGCGGCTTCAATCCCTGGCCCCTGCTCAGTGGGTTAAGGATCTGGCATTGCCATGAGCTGTGGTGGAAGTCCCAGACGTGGCTTGGATCCTGCTTTGCTATGGTTTAGGCCGGAAGCTATAGCTCTGATTCAGCCCCTGGCCTGGGAACTTCCATATGCTGTGGGTGTGGCCCTAAAAACCAAAACCAAAACAAAACAGAGCCCATACTACCCACCACATAACTCATCTGCAGGTTAGACATTATTCAGGTATCTGAAGACCTATTACATAATGTATTTTTATAGGAGAGAGAAATTCCTTTTCTTGCATGCTTATCTCTGATTCTTTCTTTTCATCTCTACAGATTGTTGTTTTTTTAATTTTCCATATTTTTACCTTGAGTCCAGACCCATTATTTTCATAAAGACTCTGGAATTCCCGTCATGGTGCAGTGGTTAATGGGTCCAACTAGGAACCATGGGGTTTCGGGTTCGATCCCTGGCCTTGCTCAATGAGTTAAGGATCCGGCGTTGCCGGTGAGCTGTGGTGTAGGTCGCAGACGCAGCTCAGATCCCGAGTTGCTGTGGCTCTGGCGTGGGCCGGTGGCTACAGCTCTGATTGAACCCCTAGCCTGGGAACTTCCATATGCCACAGGAAGCAGCCCTGGAAAAGGCAAAAAGACAAAAACCACAAAAGCTGTAGGACTCCCCTCTGATTTAGGTGCTTTTCCTTCTCTGGGCTCCCAAGAATCAAGCTCTTGCCACTGAATGAGTGTGACTAAGCCAGAAGGGTCGGATTTGATGGAAAGTCAGTTGGGTAGCATTAAATTAACTGTTAGCTGGAATCCAGCACACCTAGCATGATGTTTGTGCAGCATGATCACAGTAGCCAGATTGTAGCAAGAACCCAAGGGTCCATGAGAGACGGCTAGGTGAAATGCGGTATATCCATATGGTGGGAGAGCCTTCAGCCTTAAGAAAGGAAGGAAATTCTGACACATGCTACGACACATGAATTTTAAAGGTATTATGCTAAGTGAAATGCGTCAGTCACAAAAGGGCAAATGACCACATGATTCCATTTATATGAGGCACCTAGAGTAGTCAGATTCATAGAAGCAGTAAGCAGAGCGGTGATTGCCAGGGGCCAGGGAGGACAGAATAAGGAATTATTATTTCTCTTTTCCTTTCTTTTGTCTTTTTAGGGCCACACCCATAGTATATGGAAGTTCCCAGGCTAGGGGTCCGATCAGAGCTACAGCTGTTGGCCTATACCACAGACACAGCTATACCAGATCCTTAACCCACTGAGCGAGGCCAGGGATCAAACCTGCTTCCCCAGGGTAGCAGTCAGATTCTTAACCTGCTGAACCACAGCGGGAACTCCCAGGAATTGCTGTTTAATAGGTATGGCACTTCAGTTTGGGAAGCTGAGAGAAGTTCTGGACATGGTGTTGGTGGTTACACAGCCGTGTGAATATGCTTCACGTCACTGAAACATTCACTTTAAAAGGGTTAACATGATACATCTCAGGTAACTTCACCACAGTAAAAATTTTGTTAAAGAAAAAGAAAATTGGGACTCAGCCAAGAACATGAAGAACATGAAAAGAAGTTAGTTGAAAAAATTTAGCAGCAACTTGGGTGAAAAGATTACAACTCAAAGGAGAGGAAGGAATTAGGTTAGACTCTAATTTAGACTCAAGAAAACCAACTAGCCAAAGGGCATGAACTTGAAATTCCCCATTGTCATAGCAACTGTAGGAGGGCTCAGGACCCTCTTGGCAAGGGAAGGGTCTCATAGGCCTGTGGTGCCCAGAGAGCATCCTCGGACTAAAAGCAACCCCAGTCATCACAGATGGCATCAGTCACTTAGAGATCCACGAGCACTGTCGAAGGAGGTGGGAAGGTTTTGCTTGTTAGGTCACGCGTTTGACACACTTAAGGAGAAAATTAATGTATTAAATTCATAAATACAGCTTTTAAAGTTTGAGGGATTTTAATAAAACTGTAAATGGCCCCAGTTGAGATTTGAACTTACTTAAATCTGTTCAACTTGAGTCAATCCATCTTCTTTACAAACAGAATAAGATTGCAGGCTGAACACAAAGGCCTAAGGAAGAGAGATGTTTGGAACTGGTCATTTCTGAAGCCAGAGGAACATACATGGTCTTTCTTGTGCACAGAAGCTGCCCTCAGACATTCAAAGAAACTCATATTGCCTGCTCCAATATAAGTGTCTACTCTGGAGCATCTTGCCGATTTAGCTGTGGTTTTCTTCTGCTAATCTACAAACTTCTTAAGGTATAACCATGTCTGTGTCCTAAGCCGCTACTACAGCTCCAGGTGCACAGAAGGCACTTAACAGATGGTTGAGGAGGATGCTATAGAAGGAAAAGATAGTCTTGAATTTATCCAGGTGTTATCCTATGCTTGTTAATTTTGTACACACACACCTCCCAGATGCCTGCAACAAAATTGTGTTTTGATATCTCTGTAGACATTTGCTAGATGAAGCCGTCTACTTATTTTAATGGGTTACCATAAATACATTATAATAAATTAATTGAACAAAGAAATTAGGAGGATCCTTATTTATTTTTCTTTGTCCTCTAAGGACCTTATGCAGTAGTGTCTAGACTTTGGGTACCCAACCCACATTTGCTCTCGTTCTCTCCCGAAAACGAAATGCTACTCTTGTGAGACTCCCTTCCTCCAATGGCCAGTGTCACACACAGAAGACCCTCCTCTGCTGTGCTGGGCTTGTGATCCCTTCTCTGAGCCCAGAGGCGCTGCACTGGAATAAAGGCATCAAGGTTTCAGGCTTGATGACAGAGAGAGCGCTCCCAAAGCATTTTGTAAACTGAAGGGAAGAACTATCCTCTCTCTGAATCAGGAGCTATGTCTTCATGTGTGGTTTTCTCTTGTGGCACCTTTCCTCTCGTGGTGGGACAGATTGTCAAGTGAAGAAAGGGATGGCTGTAGGCCCTTGGCTGTCACGCTGTTAGTGATGAGCTGTTTCCACCAATTATGCCCTTCCATCCAGGGGGTGGCGGCTGGCACCTCTGGTAATGAGCTGATTTCCAGGACTTGCATGGTGAAGGCTCTGCTGGCTTCCTCTGGCCTCGGCTTGCTGCTCTCCTTGGCAGCCTCAGAGTTTGCCGACATCATTACCAATGTGACATGTTCCTCTTGGCCAACACGAAAACGCAGGGAAGACATGCCAGTGTGCCAGGAGGGCCCGTGGAGCTTCAGCAGAGTCACATGAAGCTGGCTGTAGCCACCACGGCAGACTTGCCCCCAGGGAGCAGAGACACAGACTCACCATTTGGATTCTCAGGAATAAGTCAGGCCCATATTTGCCGGCAAGTGGAAATTTCCCTTGTACACAGGAGTAACGTAGGAGCTTTTTCTTACATAGGCATAACGTTATTGGTGAAGTTGGCCTACCGGCTAGAAGATGATTTGCTCAGTAACTCATAGAGTCATTACTGAGAAACCACTGTCTGGCGAGAGAAGGCTAGTGCTGGAGATGAGCAAAGAAACACAGTTCCTCCTCTCACAGAGCTTATGCGCCAGTGAGAGAGACACCCGTCCAGTGGTTACGGCAGTTCACGTGTAGTTGTGATAAATGATGGGAAGACAGAGTACAAGTGTTATGAGAGTGGAAAACAGGACTCCAGGCTGGAGAGAAGGAGTCCTTATGCAAATGACCTTTGAACCAGGTTCCAAAGGCGATAACTAGACTAAGGTGGATACAGGGAGAGATGGAGCAGAAAGCCTCGCGGGCAGGAGGAGAAGCGCATACCAAGGCCCAGGAGCAGGAAGAAGCCTCTGAGAAGGCCATGTTCCTGGCGTGCCTAGAGCCGAGGGTCATGGAGGGTGAGGCCAGAGGGGTGGCAGGGGCTGGGTGTTGCTGGGCTGGGGACCACTGTCAGGACTGTACGTGTATTCTAAGGGCAGTGGAAGCCACTAAGGGTTTGAAGCAGCAGAGATGGATGTGCTATAGAATAGCATCTCGGATGCAGTGGAATGGGTTGGAGCTGAGCCAGGGTGGATGGGAGGCCTTCCGCACACGGTCACAGTGATCACTGAGAAGAAATGAGGCAACGAGGGATCCCGAGGGTGTGGGGGACAGGATTCCCTTCCCTCCCGTCCTTCCTTCCTTCTTTCCCCTCTAAAGCTACCCCCGCCCCCCGCTTCTGCTCCCAAAGAAAGAAATGGGTTCTTTTACTGAGAAGACCTTTACAGGCTTCTAAGTAAAATTCCTTTCTCTGTCTCTGTGGGGGAATCCCTCAAAGAAACAGGAGCCTACGATTCTATGGCAGGCGAAAGATTTTAGGAAAGCCATGTTCCAGTTCTGAAGGAGCAAAAGGCGTCCTCACAAGCACAGTGGACCCTCCTGTGCCACTCCAAAAGCCCTCCATCCAGGCCCATTAGAACCCCCAAAGTGATCTGATTTCCATCAATCCCACAGCCAGCCAAGCAAGGTCACGCTTCTAGGACTCCCTCCCGGCGACGGTCCAGCAAACAATAAAACAGATGCAAGCCCTGCTGTGGTGCAGAAGCCCACTTTGGAAGCCAGGGAGTCAAATACCCATTATCCAGGTAAGCAGGCTCTCGGTGGGAGACCAGAAGTGCACGTCAACACGCCAAGTGGAGAGGGGCTGGAAAGCACGGGCCGCCTGGGAAAGGAGGCCTCAGCCAGGCAGTACTAATAAAACCGGACAATGCCACGGAGCTGGCGTGGCTAAGCCAGGAGCGAGGCGAGGATGGGCTGGGGGAGGAAGGGCCGCCCTTCCTCCAAAATCAATGTCCCTGTTAACTTGGGCAGAAGAAAATCTGACAGCTCTGGAAACCTGCCCATCTGATGAGAAGGAGGAAGCTGAGAAGCGGTTGGAGCCCGAAAAAGCCCAGAGATGCAGGCGCGATCCGTTGCCCGTTGGGGACCTGGTGGCAGGCCTGCTCTGCTCTGCTTTTACCAAAGCCCAAGAGGACAGGTGCTGCTGCCAGTCCCTACCACGACCGCCTCCGCTGCCTCGTAATGTGCCTGCCCCTCCAGTGATCCCAGCTGGATCTGTTTTTATAAAAGATCCAAGAAACAAACAGGGCAGTGAGCTTCTGAACCCAGGTTGCCTGAGGTCTGGTTAGTGTGGGGCCAGTCCATTATATACCTGGGATAGAACCGGGAAGCCACTGGAATGACTAAAATCTACAGAGAAACAGACGTCTGGCCAAGAAAATTCTATGACATTGCCCCCCTTTTATTGACCAAGCGATACTCTCCAACGGATCCATGATACTTATTTCAGGCCACTTGTGTGAAGGGAATAGTATGAATCCACAGTCCTTTATCCACATTTCCAAAAATCGAAGACCTCTGAAATCCAAAAATTTTGTCCATAGTTTTCAGATGACTTACTTGGCAGCAAAACTTGCCTAAACTGGTTTGTAGACTCCATCCTCTTAGTGTGACTAGGCCTGTGCTGTGCTCCAGGTTTCCAGGGAGAGTGATGGAAGACAGGCTGCCTGGGCAGCACTTTCCCTTGCCCCCCAAAAATCTTAAAATATCTTTGTCTCCCAGGTTTTCTAATGAGGGACTGGAAACTTGTATTGTTATGGGTTTGAGGACTTGTGCTCCAGTAGACAATTAGGAAATCCAAGGGCAGACTAAATAGAGCCCTTTGCACTATAAATATTTAATAGCCATAGAAATGTTTGGGGTTGATGGAATTGCAGAAATTCCCTCTTCTATGGTCTTTGTCCAAATTTCAATGGAGACAGCATGTGGTGAAAAAAGTCAGAAGGTGCCTGGGCCATTAGTAATGACCCATGTGGCCTTGGGCAAGGCTTTTCTCCTCCCTGGATCTCATCCATAAAATGAAAGACTTGGACAAGAAGATCCCTAAGGACGCTTCATGTTTTCAGATTCCATAATTCTATGAACCACCTATGGGAAGGATAAGGGGCTGGGCAGCAAGATGCTCAGAGAAGACCTCAGAGTGGGAAAAGCATGAACGTAGGTGCATGTTCAGGTCTGTTACTAGGCATGGAAATAACACAGGCAGTCAAGCGGGGTGGGGACATCATGCTACCGTGTACGGGTCTATTCACAGACCCTGGGTGCCGGTGATCAATATACCCAGTACCCTGGATGGCAACCGGCCTGGCAGTGAGTGAGGCTGAGGAAGATCCCTGTCGTGCCGAGGCTGTGACATTGCATTCTGCTGAAATCAATTTGGCTCCGTTTCATGCGTACCTAGCAGATTTACCAGATTGTGAAAATGAATGTTTTCTCTGCGCGTGGCTGATTTTCGCATGCATCTGTTCACTCATCTAAACCTTAGTTACATGCTGCTAGGAGAATGAAAGGCTATAATTTCTTCTTTTTGAAGCAGGAGTGGTGGAGGCACCATGATTTCTGCTTTACAGTTCTGCGCCAAAATGGTGAACCACTTTTCTTCTTACTGTCTTAGAAAGAAATGAGGTGATACAGCCGTGTTTTCTACTGGATTTGCACATGACCCTGACTGTATGGGAGTGTGGCGCCTCAGAGCACGGTCTTCAGAATGTAAATACCCAGTGGAATGCAAGCATGAGTATTTAACTGTGTCGTTTTCATGTGACATTAATAAGCCCTTGCTGGCTTGTCACGTTTCCATTTTAGATGGCAGTGCTTCCTTCGGATGTCATTGGTCAAGCGCAGGGACAGTAATACTAGTATTTCTTTAGTGCTTTGCATTTCTGGAATGCTTTTATCGCTCTGAATTAGAAAACCACAAACAGTTTCTGCTCCATAGCTTTGTACTATAGTCTTCAGTGTTCATAAGGATAATATGCTCTAGTGACTAATCAGTAAGATGGGAGTTCCCGTCGTGGCTCAGCAGTAATGAATCCGACTAGTATCCATGAGGTCGCAGGTTTGATGCCTGGCCTCACTCAGTGGGTTAAGGATCCGGCGTTACCGTGAGCTGTGGTATAGGTCACAGAGGCAGCTCGGATCCCATGTTGTTGTGGCTGTGGTGTAGCCTGGCAGCTGCAGCTTCTATTCAACCTCTAGCCTGGGACCTTCCATATGCTACAGGTGCGGCCCTAAAAAGCAAAATATATATGGTGGATTTTGGAATCAGTCAAACTCAGATTTGGGTTCTGACTTCCTGGGTGTCTGCTCCTGGGCAAGTCTCTGTGTCCTCATCTGTAAAATGGGGTGAGTGGCAGGCTTATCACAAAGTGGTACGAGGATAAATCAGAATGTGCATGTCAGGAGTTCCCATTGCAGCTCAGTGGTTAACGAATCCAACTAGAAACCATGAGGTTTCGGGTTCAATCCCTGGCCTCGCTCAGTGGGTTAAGGATCTGGCATTGCTGTGAGCTGTGGTGTAGGTCGCAGACTCCGCTCGGATCCTGTGTTGCTGTGGCTGTGGTGTAGGCTGGTGGCTACAGCTCTGATTCGACCCCTAGCCTGGGAACCTCCATATGCCGCAGGTGCGGCCCTGAAAAGCCAAAAAAAAAAAAAAAAAAAAAAAAAGAATGTGCATGTCAGCTGTGTAATCTAGCACCTGGAATAGAGTAAGCGCTCAATATATTGTACCTGAAACTGGATGATGGCCACTTTGCTGTCCCCGAGTCCTTCTGCCCCTGGGAATCACGTCATAGCATAAAACTTCCTAAGACAGAAAAATCCGTAGGCCACCGTCATGGACCATAACCTTTCCTGCTCCCTCTTCTCCTCCTTTTCGAACTGCTAGAACCTCTCCTCCACTCTTCTTTATTTTGCAGAGAAATTTGGTTTCATTTGCCACAATCATAGTTCATCCTGGCCTGGCCGTGGGGGCTCTTTCCAGTAGCGAGTAGCCCAACCAGTTTGTTCTTAACTGAACAGAAATAGTTATTTCAACCCTTAGCCTTTCTATACTAACTTCATGGAAGGTAATTATGATCATAAATTTTTTCAAATACAGTTTTCTCCCTGAAGAAGTCTGCTCCCAGCTCTCCCCCTCACGTGGGTGTTACGGGCGGGTTGCTGCAAGCCCTGGTTCAGGGGCTGGCAAACCAACTGGAAAAGTAAGGGACTGAACCAGGTCTGATAGTCAGGAACAGAGACTGATCTCGGAGCAGAGGATTTGAATCTCCTAGACGGTCCTTTATCCCAAAGGCAAAGTTTCTTCCTTTAAACGGTAAAATGAAAAGTAGGGAAAGAGGGAGCCCGGGTGGGGCTCCTGAAGCACAGGTTTCTCCACTGGCCCCAGGGCAGCTCACCCGCCTGCACTTGGGGCGTCCCACTCTGCCTCCTGCGGGGTCCCTTCTGCCCAGTTGCTCACCAGGACACTTGGGTCATTCCATGGGACTACCATAAGGAGCAGCATTCCCAGGAGTAAGGTTGGAGTCGCAATCCCAGAAGGAACCTCAAACCCTGCAGGCGACAAGATGCAATTTATATGTGTGGATGGGTGTGTACGTGGTGTTTGTGTGGATATTCTGTGTGATGTGTGTGTGTGGTTGGGTCTGCGGGGATGATGTGTTTGTGTGCGTGGATGGTGTGTATGGACAGGTGTGTAGATGTGTGGTGTGCGGTGTAGAGAAACCGGGTGGACCTTAAAAAGTTTGGAGCAAGCCTCTAAGCAGAGCAGCCTGGCAGCACCTGCCATAGGTGTGGTTAGTCACACTTATGTCCGTAGTTTCTGAGCTGTGGTCAAACAGCATAATAATTAGGTTCATAATAATCTGCTCAGTATTTACCAAGTGCCTAAGTGTTCAAAACATTGTACTGCTCAGTCTTGGCCACGGGCAGAGAAAAATATAAAATAGCAAGTTTATTTTCCTTATTGTCCATTCTAAGTCATGGTTATAACTTAGATGTGTGGCAGAAACAACACTCACCAAGCCCCACCCAGTTCCAAAAGGACTTCCAAATCCAAAAGTCCTGATTCAAACTGATATTTTACCAAATGAAAGCTTTGATATCAAAAATACCAAACTTGGAGTTCTCTTGTGGCATAGTAGGTTAAGGATCTGGCATTGTCACAGCAGCCCAAGTCACTGCTGTGGCGCAGGTACAATCCCTGGCCCAGGAACTGCCACAGATGCAGCCAAAAAAATTGCCAAATTTGGTACAGATATCTGTTTTCCAGGATGCAACCCGCAGATAATATTTTAATGTGCCATTTAACATGTTTTTTTGCTTGAAAATGGCTCCCAGCGACTATGTCTTTCCTGTTTTGGTTACAACCGCAGTGCAATAGACCTGAAAAGTTGGGCAAGGGCCAAGTAGACCAGGCCCAAAGAAGATAAATACGCCAACTCCTTTCTAGTGCTTCTGGCTGTGATTTCATGGGAAGCGGTAGGGGGTCTTAATGTATGCGACAGGTAGGATTTGCTTTTCCTTCTACCCACTGATAATGGGATAATGCTTAAACAGAGATGTGAATGACACTGGCAATACAAGAGCCATGTAATTACCTAGGCATTTGCTCATTCTTTCTCAGCCAAGTCAGCTCTTAGCCAGATTCTCTTGCTTGGTTTTTTGTTTTTTTGGGGGTTTTTTTTGTTTGTTTTTTTTGTTTTGCTTTTTAGAACTGCACCCATGGCATATGAAAGTTCCCAGGCTAGGGATCAAATCGGAGCTGTAGTCACTACACCACAGCCACAGCAACATGAGATCCGAGCTGCATCTGTGATCTGAGCTCACGGCAACACTGGATCCTTAACCCACTGAGCAAGGCCAGAGATGGAACCCGCATCCTAGTGGATACTAGTTGGATTCATTTCTGCCGCACCACAACAGGTATTCCCCAGATTCTCTTGCTTTGGATTTATCCCTGGTTAAGTATTTCCTTCCCAGGGATAATTTTCATGAGACTGTGATATATTTCCTAAAAAGAATTCGATTGTATATTAGGAGTCCTTAAATGTAGAACAACTGTCTTCTGTTTAGATTTCAACACGTAAGTCTTTATCGTGCGTGTGTCTGTGTGTGTGTGAGAGAGAATGAGAGATGCAAATGTGAACACTGAGCCAAGCTAGGAACCCCTGGGTTCCAGTTCTCCCCACCTCTGGTTGGATGTGGGAATTTGTGTGGTAGAGGTCAGCCTGCTGTTCACCAAAGCCCGCTGCTTCGTCCTCCTGGCACGCAGATGCTTCCCAGCCTCCTTTGTAGTTATGTGGTGCCATGTGATTCCATTTTGACCCACAGGATGTGGGCAGAGTGATGTGTGCTTCCAGCTCTCGCCCACAGAAATGTTGCTCCATCCTCCGTGTTCTTACTCCTTGTTGATAGTTAATACCAGACAGAGAACCTGGATGATATGGGTCAAGAGGAGAGCCTCTGGCAGCCTGGGTCCCTGGAGACTGAGTGGAGCAGAAGGCATGGCCCCCAACTCCGCCCCACCATGGGTTAGATTTGACATGAGTAGGAACGGGGCTACTCGTATGTTAAGCCCCTGTGAATGTAGGTGTCTGTTATAGCGGCTCACACCACTGTAGCTAAAATGTGAGGTCTACCCTGTTCAGTTTCTTCGGCTGAAAGGTAGGATTTGCTTTTTGCAAAAGCTCCACTTAATCCCCTTGAGATCGAGATGTGATATGTGTAAAAATACTTTCCTTATTCTGTGTTCTTTTGCAGCCCTTCCCTGTGCAGTAATAGTTTAAATATAATTTTATATTTAGCTCCTTTTCACTTAACACACCACAAGCATTTCTCCACATCGCCACAGTCTTCATAATTATAAATGTTAATGACTGCTTAATATTCCATCAAGCTGATGTACCATAATTGTCTAAAACAAGTGTGAGATGCCGCTGTTTTACCCTGCTTTGAGAAAATCCAACTTATCAAAACAGTTAAATCAGGAGGGGGGGGACTGCTCAAGTTAAAGGAATGTTTACTCATCAAAAGAATTCTCTGCAAGGGACTTTTAAATAATGAGTTCCCCTTGTGTTTCTTTAGTATCATTTAAATTACAAAAATCTAACAAACCCTCAGCCACCTACGATATACAAAGCAAGATACCTGCATTTTTTATGTATACATTTTGACATATATGTGTGTACAGTGGCTGTTGGTTGAGAGAACCCCAGCTCCCCTAAAGCCCACCTGATCCAAGTGATCCTTCCTGAGTGGCCAGCCTGCTCCACTTGCGATGCTCACCAGGCACTGATGGTCGTGCAGGGGGTGGGATGGGAGAGGTGGCATTCACACTTATATTTGCATCCATT
The DNA here is from genome assembly GCF_054392235.1 of Sus scrofa. NCBI lineage: Eukaryota > Metazoa > Chordata > Mammalia > Artiodactyla > Suidae > Sus > Sus scrofa. Next base: position 75,915,691 of record NC_139393.1, read on the forward strand.
GTTTGCGCACCTGCCCATATTTTTTCAATCTTGTCTTAACCACAAAAACAGCAATACAAAAATGATAATAGAGTAATAGAAAAGGGAAAAAGTCAGAAGTTTATCATAGTAACTGTAGATGGGCTACTTCAGTATGTTTTGTTTACTTTATCCAGGTGCACCCAGAATATATACTTAGTTATATTCATCTGTGTTCAGTTTTGTTTCCTCCTTCTGTCCTATAACCCTCTGTAAATTGTCACACTGCTTCATAGTCTCAATAGTAGTACAAAACTCTGGCACTATCTAAACTTTCTCCATTGGAGTAGTCACTATTAACAAGTTGCAGAAACTTTTAACCCAGCATTCACCATCTGGATCAGAATAACACAGGCTTGCATGTGTGTACAGGCAAAATGTTCAGGTTTGTATGGATTCAGATCAGAGAATCAGAGGGTATTCAGCTGTGTCCCCACTGGGATTGCACTGGGATGCAAGTCATTTAAACGTGTGCATTATCACCAATGGCCAGTCCCTCTTGTGTGACTGTCTTCTAAGCAAGGTTCCTTAGCATGGTGTCTCACTGTCTATGTACATTGCCATATGTGTTTAATACAGTGTAGAAGGAAATCGTAAGTTGTAACTACTATGCAGTATCACACACTGTAAACACACACACACACACACACACACACACACACATGCGCGCTCATTCTTTGTTAAATAACTAGATGATCAGTCTATTAAATCCTTTTACATTATATAAAAAGTACTTGGTAGGTTGTTACATGGGCAGTTAATCTTTTTAAAATGTTTTCTGAGGGTTTGGGGTGAGCCTAGAATATAATACGTTTGGTTCCATCTGTAGTAAAGGAATACAGGCTCTCACCATCTAAAACCTTGCTATGCAGCCATTTGCAAGAGACAGATTAGATTTTGGGTATTGAAGAGTGTCTGTATTTATCCATATTCTGTACTAGGCTCTGAGCATCTTAAAGACAGGAACTGTAATGTATTTGTCTTTGGATGCCCAGCATCTAACACAGCACCTGGCACTTCATTGGTTTAATTCACATTATTCTGTGAATAAGTAAATGAACAGATATCATCATGGATCCAAAATTGCTCCTGTTTTTAGATAAGCATATCTCCAGTTTTCATTTTCTATCGAAAATTAGGCTTGTTTTGCTCCATAAAAGGCCTAGGCAACAAATTTTTGTGTGTGTTGCAAGGCAGAACCAAAGCACAGCATGTGTGTAGACCCTTCCTCTACCCTGGCTCTCCTGGGTATAGCCTAGCCTAGTGGTGTTGACCTCAGGCTAGGGAGGACCCAGGTCCCCTCATAGAAGGCACACTGCCTTTGTTTTCCTCTAAGGATGGGTGATGAAAACGTGAAAAATAAATCCGCAGTGAGCTTACGTTCTTCTTGGAGAGAACAATGGTACTTCCATTTCCTGGAGATACTCCATTTGAGAGCTGCTGGCTGGAGATGAAGCAGGATGCCCGAGCATAGCTAGGAAAGTACCATCTATCCTGTCTGTGGCGGACCCCGGTGGTACAGACACCTCCCTCCCGCCTCACTGTGCAGTTCCCTCTGCATTGATTCTGGTTAGGCCCATGTGGCTTGCCTTGGCCAGGGGAACATAAACAGGAAAGCAAAAGAGCAGGGCTGGTGGCTGGGAAGCTTAAAACTGGGACAGGATCAAAGTCATGGAAGAAGTCAAGGAAATGGTTCAGAAGTCAGGCTGAAACTAACTCATGAAAGCCGAATGTCTTTCTTAGTCTCTGTTGGTGCCTTGGCGGGGGCATGCCTGGTGACTTAAAAGAGTCATTCTCAACAAATTCAAGTGCAACACACCAACAAATCAGACCAGTAGGCCTTAGTAAATGGTGATCATGGATTTGTGCTGATCTGTCCACATGCTCTAGCCCAGTTTCCGTTCCTGTCTGCAGTGAGATGAGGAGTGCGGGCTGGTCCATGTGCGCGGAGAGAGAGGTCATAGCTCTGACCTTATGATAGTGTGCAACCCACTGCAAAACTGTGCCTCAAAGTGCTAAGGAGTCAGGGACACAGGTGATCTATGAATTTCCTTTCTTGTTGCAATGAAGCTGATGAGAAAATCAGGTTTAAGAAAAAAGAAAGAAGAAAATCAGACTTCCCTGCCCTTCCCCAAACCTTGCTCCCTAGAATAAACTACTTTCAACTTTTCTCACTTCCTTACTGTTTCTAAACAACGTGTTTATACTATTATTTCTTGATTTTTCAATTTTAGATGTTATCTGTTGACTTTTTTCTTATAAGAAGAAAGATGTGTTGAGCTCTCTTAGCCTCTCCTTTATCCCTATTTTCCCTATATAAATATAAAATATTTTAGGATTATATCAATACTCAGTGTTTAGTTATTGTGACAATGTAAGTATTTTCACAACTGAGCCACATGGTTGACTGTAACTATATTTGCTTTCTTGCTTTTCCTGAAATTAATAATTGCCTTGGTTTCATTTATTTTTTTAATTTATGAATTAAAGTCCATAGTTTACATTAGGATTCACTCTTTGTGCTGTACAGTTTGTGGGTTTTGACAACTGCATGACGTCAGGTATCTGCCGTTACCGTATCATACAGAGTAGTTGTATTACCCTAAAACCCCCCCTGCTCTATTCACCCTGCTCCCAGTGAAGCCCTTGGAACCACTGAACTTATCAGTGTCTCCATAGTTTTGCCTTTTCTAGACTGTGCTATAGTTGGAATCAGACTGGCTCCTTTCACTTAGTGACATGCATTTAAGTTTCCTTCATGTCTTTTTGTGACTTGACAGCTCTTTTTTTATTGCCGAATAAAGTCCATCATATGAGTGTACAGTTGGTTTATCCTTTCACCTACTGAATTTGCTTTATTTTCTGTGTATCTCTCACTGAATCTATCCAGAACTCTCCAACAGGGCTATCTATCATCTACTGCTCTAGTCTTGTTTGGCTTATTCACCAAATCGTATCTGGGAGCTTTCCTTCCTATCTCGGATGTGCTTTGACCTTTCTGAGTTGGATATTCTGTTTATCGGATCTCAAATCTTTTTCTTTCTTTCTTTGTTTTAATGGAGTACATCCTTTATTAACTGCCTCAGAAAACATATGTTTTTTTTTAAAGATTTGGCATGCTTGCAAGTCTGTTCTATTCTCACAGATCAGAGTTTTCAAGACCTAAAATCCCAGTTGGCTTGCTGGTGGCTTAGTATAAGCATGTTATTAAGAGATTCTTAAATGACTAACATTCTATTATTTCATATATCTTTGGTCTAATTTTTCTTTTCTACAAATTTGAAAGCCTTCTGACTACTAGCCTACCACTTAATCTTTTTTGTAAAATAGTTTATGAATTGAGTATTCAAAATGTTAACCTCTGTGCAGAGATATATATTATAGCATAAGAATGGCTATGTTCACTTATTAATATTTCTTTCTCTGCTTTTGGATTGAAACAACTGCATAATAATTAGACAGACTATTTCTGGCAAGTGAAACAGTTAACATTTAGAAAGGTATGTTTTAGTAAAGATTGTTTATAAACACACTTTTTGCTGCCAAGATGTTAAAGTCTAATTAATTAGCATCACCCCAGCTTCGCCTTTCCTCTTCTGTCAGTTGCTTTCATCTTCCTTCATTTACACACACACTCACACGAGCACACACTTCTAATTCTCTTGCTTTCTCTCTCCCTCTTTATCTCAGTCTGCACAACTTTGCACACAGAATTGGCTTCCCTTCTAGCTGTTCTGTCCCTGCACTCCATCAAAAAATATTTTCTGCATCTCTAATTTCATCAAGATATGCCTGACTGAGAATGTCAGAACCACTGAGCAGAAGTGTTTAATCCAAAGTTGGCTCCGCGGTGATGATCAGCGGAGGAAACGACCTCAGATCTTTCCTTAATTATTTGCTAGGACGTAAGTTTTCACTTTGTGAAACAGACTCACATCCTGCTTCTCATCCCCTGCGCTTCTTCATGCAGACTTCCCACTGATTTCCAGCAGAGCTTTCTGCACCCAAGTAAGACACAGGGAGGGAAGGGTTCCTGGCCATATGTGGGAGCACTGCCTCCAGCGAAGGTGTTCCATGGGCAGATCGTCACTTCATGATGTATTGGACAGTCAGATTCTGGGCATTTACACAACTCCATAAACAAAGATTTGAGAGTCACTTGGAAAGTGACCAGCTCACTGCCAAAGTAGGCTAGGCAGCCCAGCGTGGAGCTAGGAGCAGAAGAGAGTTCCTGCCCTGCTTAGCAGCTTCAGGGCTGTATGACATCAGGAAAGTCTGTTAACCTCTCCGAGCCTCGTGCCATCATCTGTAAATGGGAATAATCCCATCTCTCAGGGTTGCTGCAAAGATAAAATAAGTGTAAGCAAAAGCACTTTATAAATGATAAAGTACCATGTAAATGTTGCTTATGACTATCTGACCTCAGAGATCAAAACCATGCATTCTTATTCTAAGATTTTTTTTTTTCCCTTTTGAGTTAATAATCCTCTTTAGACGAAGGGTGTTTTCTGTTTAATATATTTTATAAATATAAAAATTATGACAGAAAAGACAGAGTATAATTAGCAGAGAAGGAAGCTGATGTTTCTTTGGGATGAAATTATCCACGATCTGTTGGCGCAGTGCAGTACATTCATGATCCCACATGTTGAGGGCACAGCATGTTCAAAGGACACATTGGGTGACTCTTTGTGGATGATGGGCATGGAGAGTGTGTACCAGGAGTTGATCAGGTGGGCAGCACAGACAGCCATTCATGTATTGTCTGGAGGTGGAGAAACTGCTTCAGAGACCCTGGTAGAACCAGAATGGAAACCATGAAATAGGTAGATCTTCTGCCTCTCCATTTCTGCTTTCTGCCCACCGTCTGCCTGGGGCTCAGGATCTGCCACCCTCTTCCAGTGGCTGTCTGCTGAGGAAGACGGCAGAACTGCAGACCGTGATGTACGTGCCTCAAGTGACAGGGTGTGGCTCGCACCCTTCCAAAAGGGAGAAAGAAGGCTGACTCTTCATGGACTGAAGACATTTATCATTTTTTCACCATTTGGAAGAAAGCCAGTGTGATGATTTGCTTCATATGTCAACTTGGCTGAACTATAGTACCAGTTTTTTAATCAAACACTAATCTAGATGTTGCTAGGAAGGTGCTTTGTAGATGCAGTTAACATCTCTAGTCAGTTGACTTTGCATACCCTGGATAGTGCAGGTGCACCTCATCCACTCAGTTGCCGGCCCAAAGAACAAAAAGTGAGGTTTCCTGAAGAAGAGATTCTGCCTCAGGACTACAGCATCAACTTCTGCCCAGGTTTCCAGCCCCCCAGCCTGCCTTGTGAATTTTGACCTTGTCATGTTATGAGCTAAGTCTTTAAGTTTATTTATCTGGCCTGAGCTAAGTCTTTAAACTAAGTTTATCTACCTGTCTGTCTCCTTTTGGTTCTCTTTCTCTAGAGAGCCTGACTGATAGAGCTTCTCTCTGTCCAGAGGATTACCTTTTTAAGAAAATCTCTCTCATAAACCCAACTCTCAGTAGTCCAGGGTACCAAATGCTTTCTTTACGCTAGAAAAGTGAACTGCATCACCGGAACAACAGATCATGTCGATTAATGATCATCTTAAAATCTACTAAATTTTTATATAGCAGAGGTACTTCGGAAGAAATTCTTACCGATTTCACCTCATCACAAGTTAGGCGTTCCAGACATCTGATATGAATGCCATCTCTGCCTTAGTTCTTGGAGCTGGACAGGCTCTAAGTATCCCCCCAAGGTCTCCCCACTTGAACACATGCCCATCAGTAAGAAACCTCAATATTCCGATGAGGTGACAGTTGTCCCTGGGTGCTGAGACAGTGGGACTGACGTTGTAAGCTTTATGTTTCAATGACATATAGTCCTGCCTTTGACAGTAAGGTGGATCTCCTAATTCAAGACTTCAGGATCACTCCGGAGTAAAAATTCTTCCCTCGTGAAGTAGTTATTGGCACTTGCAAGACCAGTCCTGGACGTACATTCCCGTCCCTTGAGCTCTGAGAATCACACGTGTTAGCACCTCACCTCTGGCCATTCCCAGGCATCCTTGTCAGGGTCTGGGTTCCGTGAGTCGTTTCTCACAGGCTTCGGTTTTAAGCTGTTCCCAGCGGGGTCACGTGTAAGCCTTTTCAATTGTCCGTGACTGTGCTCCTGGACGCATATCGATCGCCCTCTCTAATTCCCAGACCTGGTGCCCTGCCCTGCTGTCTGGCTTGGGTGAAGCCACATGGAGGCACCATGCTGGCCCCGAGGGGTGGGGAGGGCACCTGGCGCCGCTGAGCAGACGTCTCTTGACGGTAATCCTCCAAAGAGACCATGAGTGCGGCCTTGCTGATGAGTGTGGTCCCAGTCACACAAAAAAGTCCCCCGTCTCTGCCTCAGGACCCCATGCACGGCCCATCATCGCTGCTGCAGAAAGAAACTGGACAGGACCTCCCCTTAGGAGCCTGTCAGCCCTCGTCACTAATCAGCCCAGGGGCTACTCAGAATGACTGGAGGCACTCACGTCCACCCCCCACCAACTGCATGGCCCGCTCTCAGTCCCTGCCACCTGGGGAGCCCCACACCAGGCCAGGGCAATCAAGCCTGGCTTCTGCATGGTCGTGCAAACTCGCCATCAGCCAAGTTCCTGAAATATTTATATTTATACAGGCAGCGCTCAGACTCTTTTTTTCCACCAACAGTAGCCACCGCAGGTGAGGGCTGGGTATGGTTGGGAGGGTGTGTTCATCCCATGCTGGCAAACCCGTCTGCAGTGGCTGCCCTGGCTGAGAGCAGGGATCTCTTTTACCGCGAGAGCCAAAAAGTTGGCCATTGTCACAATCTAAGCGTTAAAGAAATACACATCAGAAAACCGTACCGTTTTCCTCTCCCTTTTATGCAGAGATTAGATTTCATTCATGCACAGGGAAAAGTCAAAATGCCGCTCCCAGTGGACACCTTCTCAGGACTCGAGGCTGGCACATTGCAGAGTGAGTGAGCACAATACATGTATTTATTTTCAAAGCTAGCAAAGCGTGACACCATAGAGCCCTCATGACTGCCCAGTCTCTGTTGAAGAACTGTTGGAAAATGAGATGCTTGGCAAGAAAATCTATAGAAGGGCGGGAGGCAGGAAGATCCACATTTTCAGCAAGGATGGATGGGTGCACTCGAGCCTCAATTAGCACCTGCTCCCAAGTATTTCAGCAAATACACCTTAGGCGTGGGTTTTCTGAAGGAAAACAATGATCAGAGCCAGGGGGTTAGGTGAATGTTCCCATGGTTTTGACAGCTGTCCCCTTCAAAACTAAAGGTTTCACTAGCTTGTGCCTCTCATCAAATTGGTTTTGCATGCGTGGGAATTATTTCTACGTACTCTAAAATGGTATCATTTCCTAGCTGCAAATTATTTGGGTATATCGTGAAGCTAATTAAAAGGGAAGTGTTCTATTTGGTGAAGAGCAGCACTTCTACATTTTAAAACTCCGATGTTCTCAGTGGGGAACAGGGTTTTATCTTTGTCAGTGTTGGCTCTTGCTAAGTGCTTCCCAGATTGGAAATCTAAACAAAATAACTGCAAGGAAAGGCATGGGGGAAGTTTATGTTGGAAAACCAGGAGAGAGACATGTATATATAATACAGAGACCATTTATCTGTGAATTTGAAAAGCCTTTTCATGGCATATTGTTTTTCTCTCTTGCTAGCTACTTATTTCACTGCAAGCACCGCAAACATGGTGGGCTGCAGAGGTGCCAGGCTCCATCATGGTGTCCAAAAATTGGCTTTGTACATATGCTAAATTAGAGATTGGCTGGCAGAAGCAGTTCACAGATCCTGGATTGGCAGGAATTCCTCATGAAAGAAGACAGGGCCGCAAGCCCGCGGGACTCACTCTCCAGCCAACAGTCATGCAACATGCTCTATGCAACCAGCCAAAACTCATTCTAAAATAAATTCTGAATCTTCATCAGGCATCAGGTCCAGCCCAGGTAATATATCTCCCCCTCAAAATCTAGCCCCGCTTCCTGTTTCATACGTTGAATCTTGCATGAGCCAGAGCTTTGAGATTTTTCACCAAAGGATCCAGGTCATTTCACCTGCCTCCCAGTTGAAATGTGAATAGGCCATCCGAGTATTAAAGGAAGAGGGCAAGAATTCAACAGATAAAAACCTTTCCATTTTTGTCTTCCTTGGAAATAAGCAAATTGCTGTGATGGTTCTAATGCAAGAATTAACACAGCGAAGAAATGTATTAGACAGCCGGAGCAGATAAGTCAGTGCCAAAAGGATCCACCATCTGGGTCTTTTTTGCTCACTGTGTCAACCAGAAAATGCCTCTCTCATTTACGAGTAGCTACTTGATGGCTTTACTGTTCACCAGAGATATATTTTATTTTATGGACAATGACGAGTTTTAATTAAACACACACACACACACACACACACACACAGCTTGGATTGTCGACCTTGAGTTCCTGCTTCATCTTAGAGTTGAGCACTAGGGAGGAATTAGGAGACTTATTTTTTAGGCCAAGAGGTGCTTTTGTCTCAAATGGTGACATCTGACCAGTTAAGAAACACTTCTAAGTGGAGACATGAACTCCAGGTATTTTACCTTTCTTCTAAGGGTAGAGTGAGAATCAAGAGCTTTACTAGGTGACCTTAGAGCCAGACAACACCCTGATGTGGAAGCTGGATCAGAGCCTTGCAGCCCTTCAGGTGCCAGCAGTCAGTCACTCACCTGAGTGTGCAGGCTGTGAGAGCAGAGACCTTGTCTGCCCATAGCACACACTCAGGAAATATTATTGAATGTATTCATTGGGTTGTGACTTAGTTCAGGCTGCTCTAACACATATCATAGACTGGGCTGCTTAAACAACAGACAGTGACTTCTTACAATCTGGAGGCTAGGCACTCCAAGATAAGGACAATTTGGTTTCCTGATGAGAGCCTTATTTCTGGTTCATAGATGGCCACCTTCTTGCCATGACTGCACATGGTAGAAAGGTCTTCTCCCATTCAAGGGCTCTACCCTCATGACCTAATTACCCTCCAAAGGCCCCTCCTCCAAATACCATCATGGTTAGGGGTTAGAGTATCAACACATGAATTTTAGGGAAATAAACATTCAGATCACAGAAGGTTGAGTGTCTCGTTGGGTGGCACCAATAATGCCAACATCTTGAGTAAGCTATGGAGGAGAGAGCTTTGCATCCTGTTCTGTATTGTTGTGTGACAGAGTGAGAAGATCCTTAAATAGGCACCCAGAAACTTGAGCTATAGTCCTGGCTCTGCCTCATCACATTGCTGCCTTTCAGTGATTTGTGATCACTGGGACTTCTGCCTCCTTGTTTCTAAAATGACTACATAATTGCTGAACTTTCTTTGGACCTAAAATTGTATGTTTTTATTATTCCAAACCTTAGCCAATCATCTAAAAATGCATTCCTTGAATGATGAAACATATCTACTAGGCCTAAACTAAAAAGCCAGCATTCTTGGTGGAGAGAATTAATCCAAGTGCACATCCCACTAAAGACAGTGATTCAGAAGTACTATCTTCCTCTTCCCCTTAGCAGATGTTCTTTTGGGAGAAGTGAGAAGCAAAAAGGACAAGAACAAGCCCTGATGCACAGAGCAAATGGGAAGGCTGCATACTGCCATACTGCTCCAGACAGCACTGTGATCTTTTTTTTTTTTTGTCTTTTTGTCTTTTTGTCTTTTTGCTATTTCTTGGGCTGCTCCCACGGCATATGGAGGTTCCCAGGCTAGGGGTCCAATCGGAGCTGTAGCCACCGGCCTACACCAGAGCCACAGCAATGCGGGATCCGAGCTGCGTCTGCAACCTACACCACAGCTCACAGCAACACCGGATCGTCAACCCACTGAACAAGGGCAGGGATCGAACCCGCAACCTCATGGTTCCTAGTCGGACTCGTTAACCACTACGCCACGACGGGAACTCCGAGCACTGTGATCTTTAATGTAGAATTTAGAGCAGGAAGGGTGGAAAAGGGAGAGCTCGTCTACATTAACACACTATTTTGTAGTAGCTCTTCTGAAGAAGCCTTCATCTTACTTGTCATGAAAGATGCTTCCCCTGATGGATTGACTGGTGGCTTCTTGAAAGATGCATCCACATCCTAATTCCTGGAACCTGTAAGCACAACCTTATTTGGAAAAAGAGCCTTACAGATGTAGTTAGGATGTCAAGATGAGATCATCCTAGATCATCCAGGTGAGCCCCAAATCCACTGACAAGTGTTCTTCTAAGAGACGCAGAGGAGAAATCCATGTGGACACAGGGTCAGAGATGAGAGCCATGTAGCCACAGGGGTTGCTGACAGCAACAGAAACTGGGACCGGCAAGGAAGGATTCTCCTGCTGACACCTGGATTTCAAATTTCTGGTCTTTAGAATAAATCTCTATTGTTTTAAGCAGCCAAGTTTGTGATAATTGGTTACGGCAGCCTTGAGAAACTTCAGAGGGGTATGTTTCAAAGGATGGACATCATTAATTGGGAACTCCAATATCTCTTTTTTCTAGTAACATCTTGGTCCTTCTTACTGATAAAAATCATAGATTGCTAACTTAAAACATCAATAATATTATTAAATCATAAAACTGGGTCACTTTGAAAATAAACATTTTTTGCTTATATAAATACCACCTTCTGAATGAACCACCATTCTCTTAAGTTTTATGGTAGAAGGAAACACCCCACTATTAGAGAAAAGGGCTTCGTTGCTCCATCCCTGGCTTTGATTTGGTATCTTCATTTCTGTACCAGCATCACTCTCCATTAGCCTTTCTGTGTCGGGTATTTCAGCTTCATAGAGTAATGGTATCAATAAAATTCTGCTGGTTTTATTACACATTTATCAAACAGTCGACTATCTGGTCTTTTGGCCCGAATTTGTTGGCCTGTTCTCAGAGCTCTGTCTCAGTACATCTTTTAGTAACTGTTTTCCAACATAGTTTTTCATTTCAAATTTAGAATATGGTGTTAATCAACTCACTAGCTCACAATTGAGAGTGAACAGCTTACAGTATTTGTGACAATATTGGATTTATTTATTTCCAAACATGATTTTTAAATAACAGCACATTGTATGCTTGTTTGTTTTTCATAATCCAGTTTTGCAGCTTAGCTTTGATGGTTGACTTCCATTAGGAAAACTATGAAAGCATTTACCTTGTACTGGTCTTCGATCTTCCTGACATTCCTCTGTTACCATGGTGCCAACCACTAGGTTATACCACTAATCTCTTATCCCATAGCTTGAGATGCTCTCTTGAAAGAGCCCACCTTAGATCCCACCGCTACCTTACTTCTACTTCTTTTTTTATTATTTAATTCAGTAAGTATTTACTAGGGAGTTCCCTGGTGGTCTGACCATCTCTAAGTGTACAGTGAAGGAGTATTCAGAATACCGATGTTGTGCAACCCATCTCCAGAATGTTTTCATCTTGCAAAACTGAAAGTCTGTACCCATTAAACAATAACTCCCCTACTTCTCCCACCCCCTCAACCTTGCAGTCACCCTCCTACTTCTCATCTCCATGAATTTGGCTATTGTAGGTACCTCATATAAGTGGATTCATACATTTTGACATATTTATCTTTTTGTGACGGGGTTACTTCACATAACCCAGCATCCTAAGATTCATTCCTAAAAAGGGTACATTTCTATGTCCCCAGGACTTAGTACAGTGCCCAAAAGATTGGAGTAGTTGAACAAATAAGTGAATGACGAATGCATCTTTCCCAATAAACCAAACCCCAGACCCGGGCAAAAATTAAAGGGGAACAAGAATGAGGGTGCTTGTGAGGGCAGCAGTTGAAACAGTTGACCACGAAGTCTAGGTTAGGTGGTAGACAGCCAAGCATGTCTGAGGGTGACCTGCCCTCTATAGCGGGTGGCCACGTCTTGGAAGACGTGTGGAGGGAAACTGGGGATGGAGGTCTCAGGGCTTGAGAATTTAGGGATGGGGTGTTTTGAGGAAGGTGGCACCAAAGTGTGACCAAGTCGTCAAGATAAATATTAGAGAATGGATTTCCATCGGAGGGATGTGGAGAAGCTGCCACATGATGAGCATGGTGGGGACTTAAAAGGGTGATGTAACCGGGTGGCATGGATTTCCGTGGACAAGGGTATTAGGCAAGGGTGGTAGGAGCTGTGACAGGGAGTGGCAGTGGGATGAAGAGGACGCCTCCCTCTACTCCTGGCCCTGCCAGCAGGGTGTATGTCTTTTCGTTTCCCTGAGGAGCAGTGACACAGAGTCAGCAGGGCAAAGCCAAGAAGCTTCAGTTATGCTGACAGAGTGAACAGTGTTCCGGGGAATGATCGCAGATGGAAGAGAATTCAGAAGGAACATTCCAGAAGCTGAAGCCCACTAAGGTAGCTGTTAGTCCAGGAAAAAAATAGTCCTGAGCCAAATGGAGGAACATGGTGAATGGACCCAACCAGTGTTGAGTGATGGTTTATTCAGAAGATGAAGAAAGCAGGCAGCTGAGACCTAGGAGCGGTGGCCTTAGATTATGAATTGTATAGCCTAGTTCCACTGCTCCAAATGATGATATCATGGTGCGACAGATGGGGTTCAAGTATCTGTTTAATAAAATATATATATACATTTATATGGGCGGGGTGTATATTCTCTTGAGACGCAGTGGGTTAAGGATCCAGTGTTGTTATTGCAGCGACTCAGTTCACTGCCGTGGCGTGGGTTCTGTCTCTGGCCCCGGAATTTCCGCATGTCACAAATGCAGGGGGACCAAAAACAAACAAAAAATATGTATAGACACACTATAATATACATACATACATGTATATATATATACGCACACATATACACACACACACATATATGTATACATATATATTCACACACACAAAAAACACTTTCCTATGTCTAATTTTTCTATAAACAGTATTCATTTTATAATCAGAAAAAAATGACATTAAAATGAAAGTCTTCCAAGGTAGTGACGATGTAAATATGACTTCTTTCCGTGGTCCTTAATTTGCTTACCTGTAAAACGAAGGCGACGGCGCTGGCCGCAATGGTCTCCCACTTTAATGCTTATGATTCTCCTCCTGTTCAACTTTCGTGTGATTCCACCGTTTCAGTGCCCGGAGGGAACAGGAGAGTGAGGATCAGGACATCAATCACCAACTAATAGCAGGAAATGCAGGTATACCTCGTTTTATTGTGTTTTGCTTTATTGCGTTCTGCAGATACTGCATTTTTTACAAATTGAGGGTCTGTGGCAAAACTGTGTTGTCAGATGATGGTTAGCAATTGTTAGCGATAGAGTGTTGTTCATTAACGTATTTACATTTCTTAGACATAATGCTATTCCACTTAATAGATTACAGTGTCTTGTAAACGTAACTTTTATATGCACTCGGAAACTAAAAATCCATTCCACTCACTTTATTGCGATAGTCGCTTTGTTGTGGTGGCCTGAAACCAATCCCACGTCATCTCAGAGGTGTGCCTGTATCGTGATTCTAGCATTCAGCAACGATGTTTTCCATTAGTGTCTCAAGTGGGTACGTCACATAGTAAAATAGAGCTAGCTTGCAAGGATTCATGTAATAAATAATACCTTACTTGAAGATTTCTGGCAAACACTAAGGGACTACTGGGTTCCTCTTCCCAAGTGGGCTTTTCTTCACCGGTGCCTTGAGGGCTGCTTGGCCCCCAGGCAAGGCATTTACCTGTGCCTTCAGGAGAGAATTTTCAGCTCTGACTGCTCATCAGAATCACTAGGGAGCCTTAAAAAATACCTGTCTAAGCCCTATCCAAATCAGTCGACTCAAGGAAGCCAAATATCAAGCAGAACAGAGAAATACATTGCTAAAGTTTCATCATATAGCTTCTTAACTATAAATGAAAAAAATGGATCTTGAAAACTACAAATACTGGGGTTTTTTTACTTGATATGTTTGGTTTGCTGTCCTCCACATCAACTAGTTTTAAGTTCTCAAAATCCTGCTGCTTTTATATTCATTGATGCTTCTTCAGTACAGTGTAAAGACTGGTAGGCATTATCTGTTCTTTGAGTATGGATAAATAATTATATATTAGATGTATGTATAATAGTTAAATAATACATTTCAGCTCACTTTTTAAAAACTTATTCCATCTAAAATGATAAAGATTGGAAGCCTTTATGTTTAAAACAAAAGAATACTCAAACATTAGCTATTTTACATCTTTGTATCATTAAAATATTAGACCAGCAGTATGTTGTTATTTCTACCCAAAAGGAAGTAATAGGGTGGAAGGTATTTCTACTGTTGGAAGGAGGGCGTTCTTTTGGACAACTGACCAGAATAGGGCTATACAGAGAGTGTTGAATGTTAAAGCCCAGAGGAAACCCAGAGCTCACCTTGCAGGTTTAGGTACTGAGGCCTCACACATGTCAAGTTTTTATCTCAGGAATGCTACCACTTGGAGCATATTTCCCATGGCAGATAAAAGTGAGTTACTAAGAGCTGCATAGAATCCATAAAACTGGAACACACCCTCACACGTACAAAAATAAACTCAAAAGAGCTTCCAGACTTAAACATAAGCCATGACACCATCAAACTCCTAAAAGAAGACACAGGCAAAACATTCTATGACATAAACTGTACAAATGTTTTATTAGAGCCATCTCCCAAAGCAATAGAAATAAAAACAAAAATGAGCAAATGGGACCTAATCAAACTTACAAGCTGTTGCACAGCAAAGGAAAGCATCAAAAAAACAAAAAGACAGCCTAGGGAATGGGAGAAAACAGTTGCAAATAATGCAAATCTCCAAAATATATAAACAACTCATACAATTCAACAACAACAACAACAAAACAAACAACCCAATCGAAAAATGGGCGGAAGACCTAGTCAGACATTTCTCCAGAAAGATGGCCAGTAAGCACATGAAAAAATGCTCAACATCACTAATTATTAGAGAAATGCAAATCACAATTACAGTGAGCTAACACCTCATACCAGTCAGAATGACCATCATTAATAAGTCTACAAATAACAGACCCTGGAGAGAAAAGGAAACCCTCCTATGCTGTTTGTAGGGATGTAAATTGGTAAAACCACTATGGAAAACAGTATGGAGGTTCCTCAGAAAACTAAATATATTGAGAGTTCCCATCATGGCTCAGCGGAAATGAATTTGACTAGCATCCATGAGGACATAGGTTTAATCCCTGGCCTCGCTTAGTGGGTTAAGGATCTGGTGTTGCCATGGAGCTGTGGTGTAGGTCCCAAATGAGGCTCAGATCTGGCATTGTGGCACTGCCATGGCTGTGGTATAGGCTAGCAGCTGTAGCTCCAATTGGGCCCCTAGCCTGGAAACCTCCATATGTCTCGGGTGCAGCCCTAAAAAGCAAAAAAAAAAAGGAAACTAAATATAGAACTACCATATCATCCAACAATCCCACTCCTGGGCAGCTATCCAGACAAAACTATAATTCAAAAGGTACATGTACCCCAGTGTTCTTTGTAGCACTATTCACAATAGCCAAGACGTGGAAACAACCTAAATGTCCATCAACGGAGGAATGGATAAAGATGTGGTCTACACACACACAATGGAATACTACTTAACCATAAAAAATAACAAAATCATGCCATTTACAGCAACATGGATGCACCTAGATATTCTCATACTAAGTGGAGTAAGTCAGAGCAGGATAAATACCGTATGATATCACTTATATGTAGAATCTAAAGCATGGCACAAATGAACATATCTACAAAACAGAAACAGACCAGACTGTTGCAAATGGGCAGGGGTGAGGGTTTGGGATGAATTTGGGGTTAATAGATGCAAACTATTACTTTTTTGGGTTTTTTTTTTTTTGTCTTTTTGCCTTTTCTAGGGCCGCTCCCACGGCATATGGAGATTCCCAGTCTAGGGGTCTAATGGGAGCTGTAGCTGCTGGCCTACACCAGAGCCACAGCAACGAGGGATCCGACCTTCATCTGCAACCTACTCCACAGCTCATGGCAATGCCAGATCCTTAACCCACAGTTCCCTGCGAGGCCAGGGATCAAACCTGCAACCTCATGGTTCCTAGTCAGATTCGTTAACCACTGTGCCACAACGGGAACTCCAAAACTATTAGATTTTAAATTGATAGACAGTAAAGTCCTGCTGTACGGCACAAGGGGCTATATCCAATCTCCTAGGATAGTCATGGTGGAAAATAATACTTTTAAAAGAGAATGAAAAAAAAATGAAGAAAAAATAAAAAAATAAATAAAAGAGAATGAACAGATATTCTTTGGAATATGAATATTTATGACTGCATCACTTTGCTGTATAGCAGAAAATTGGCAAAACATTGTAAGTCAACTATAATAACAATTTTTTAAAAAGCGAGTTACCTGGAGTTCCCATCGTGGCTCAGCGGAAACAAATCTAATAGCCATGAGGACACAGGTTCAATCCCTGGCCCTGCTCAGTGGGTTAAGGATCCTGTGTTGCTGTGAGCTGTGGTGTAGGTCGCAGCTTGGATCCCAGGTTGCTGTGGCTTTGGCTGGCGGCTACAGCTCCAATTCCACCCCTAGCCTGGGAACCTCTATTGTGGGTGCAGCCCTAAAAAGACAAAAAAAAAAAAAAAAAAAAAAGAGGGAGTTCCTGTTGTGGCTCAGTGGTTAACGAATCCAACTAGAAACCATGAGGTTGTGAGTTCGATCCCTGGCCTCGCTCAATGGGTTAAGGATCCGGTGTTGCCGTGAGCTGTGGTGTAGGTTGCAGACTCGGCTTGGATCCCACGTTGCTGTGGCTGTGGTGTAGGCCGGTGGCCACAGCTCCTATTTGACCCCTAGACTGGGAACCTCCTTATGCTGCAGGAGCAGCCCTAGAAAAAGGCAAAGAGACCAAAAAAAAAAAAAAGTGAGTTAGCAAGAAAATAATTCTGAATACACATGTTGTTTAGCTTTGGCAGAAGGCAAAGGCTGACTTTTATGAGGTGCAGTAATCCTATGTTATTAAACATTTAATGTTCCTAAAACCCTTTTGAAAAACTGAAAAATTGGTATTGAGAATGGCCGGATTTAAGAAGACTGCAGTGGAAGCCATGTCGTTAAGCTGAGTGGATGAGGAGTTAGTCTAACACCGTAATCAACCAACCTTTCACCAGCCTTCTTATGAGTCAGCTGTGTGGCCGGCCACCTCAATCACAGCCACCTCCACTGATCAAAAGGAGACGTGCATACGGGCTGACAGAAGACAGAAACCTCCTTGTTCTTCGCGACCTTCTTAGTCCAGCAGCACCAAAGTTGTGATTGTTGCCAAACCGTGTACGATGTGGCTTGATAAATAGCTTCCACATGGTCCACATTTGAATCTTTAAAATCGTCGTCGCTCCTAGACCGCAACAGCAGCAGAGGGACCAGGGAAGAAGTGGAGCGGGGTCATTTCTATCAACAGCATCAGCCCTTCCAGATTACAGCAAGTCACGTGCCATCTGCGACCTACGACTTCCAGTTCCTGCCAAGGCACCAATTCAAGAGGCCAGGTTTGGGGTTTCTAAGTTGAAACAAAAACATTCAGCAGGTTAATATTTGGTGTGTCGGGGCGGGGGTATCAAGCAGTGGTGAGCACATTAGACCTACCTGTTCTCCTGAGGAATCCAGCAAACTGACAGCCATGGCACCCATAGGAAAGAAAGTAGATTTTAGATACTTAAAATCTTTTTTTTTTTTTTTTTTTTTTTGGCTGCACCCACAGCATGCAGAAGTTCCCAGGCCCAGAATCAAACCTGCACCCTAGCAATGACCCATGCCACAGCAGTCACAATGCTGGATTCTTAACCTGCTAGGCCACCAGGGAATTCCATTACAATCTGACTTCATGCAAAATGAAAGGTCTAAGATTCAATAGGCAGGGTTTCCCACTATCTAAGACTGTATTGGTTTCTTTGGGACTCTTCTCAGTGCTGGGGAGACCAGCCTCCCTCATGTTTTCCTTTGCTTCGGGTACCAGGGGCACAAGAGCTACAAGGTGCCATCCCTGTCCTCATGTGGTTTCAGTCCTCTTGTGCAGACGCTGGGTTCCTGAAAACAGGTCAAACTAGTATGAGCTCAGAAGCAACCCCACGTAGGTGGGTGCCAGGAAATTGGAGTTTAAATTTTTACATGCCTTCTTAAAAAACAGTTTTATTATAGACTTTTAAATGAGTGTTTTTTTAAATCTAACATTTATTTTCTGCTTTCGTTACACTATTTTCAGTCCTCACCAATTCCTGAGTCAGGCACTTTTATTGTCCCCATTTTTCAGATGAGGAAACTGAGGTGTGATGAGGTGCAGTGGATAGCAGACCGTCCAGTCTCTTAGAGAGACAGTCCCTGGCCCAGACTGGAGCCTGAACTTGCCGGATTCAGAGCAGGTTTAGAAGGAGACTCTGAGAGTCGGAATTTCATAGCCATTCTTTTGGCACCTAAATGAGCATGTCCTTTAACCTTGCATTTGTGCTTCTGGGATTTATCCTAAGGGAGTATTCAGACATGTGCTCTAAGGTGAATGTTCTGGGGTATTCATCACAGCTTTGTGTATAATCTTGCAGGTATCAAAGCAAATGTCGCTGCTTGCTACCCTGTCTCCAGCATCTCCCCCACCCCCGTCACTAAATTCCCTGATCATTAAATTCTGTTCTCTTACCGGATCTTTTCACAGCCTGCATTTGTTTGTAGGTTTACTTGTTTATCAATTGCTTTCCTGACTGGAACGAAAGCTATAGGTAGGCATAGAGCTCTTATCTCTGTTACCTAAAATAGTACCTGGCATGTGACGAGTGTTCAGTAAATACCTGTGACTAAAATGAATGAATGAATAGCAGAGTTGGGAAAATTTTAAATCTTAATCATTAGGGGCTTGATTAGGTAAAGTATGGCATATCCATGCAATAGGATACTCTGCAGCCATTACAAATGATAGTACAGGGAGTTCCTGCTGTGGCTCAGTGGGTTAATGATCCAGTTTGTCTTTGGACATGCCAGTTTGATCCCCGGCCTGGCACAGTAGGTTAAGGATCCCACATTGCTGCAGCTTTGGTGTAAAGTCTGACGCTTGGGTTAGAGGAGCCGCTGCGCGTCCACACAGTCTGAGATTCGATTCCTGGCCTGGGAACTTCCATATGCCATGGGGGGCAGCCAAAAAAGGGGGAAAAAAAAAACCCTGCACAAACCGAATGATTTCTCCCTACCTGTTGTGTGAAAAAAATGATGTGACGTATGTGCATGTGATTCCCCATATCAGCCAGGGATCCTGGTGGCCAACCACAGAATCTTCTGAGTTCAAGCAGAAAACAAGTAGTTTATTACAGGCAAATCAGAGACTCTGTAAGATGCACAGGGCTTCTGCAGACAGCATGAGATTGGGAGCCTGACGTGAGATTTCTTCCTCATCTCAGCTGCTGACTAGCTGTGGGATCTCTGAATAGGTTCAGTCTTATAACCCCCACGTTCTCCAGACCAATGTGGATAATAATACTGCCCTGTCTACACCTCAGGCTGCTGTGAGGGCAGATGAGACCCAAGCCCTTTGAACTGTGGCATGTACTTCATTGTTTTCAAGTGGTTTTTTGTTTTGTTTTGTCTTTTTTTAGGGCCACACCTGCGGCATATTGATGTTCCCAGACTAGGGGTTGAATTGGAGCTACAGCCACCGGCCTACACCAGAGCCACAGCAACGCTGGACCCTTAACCCACTGAGGGAAGCCAGGGATCAAAACTGTGTCCTTATGGATGCTAGTCAGCTTCGATTCCACTGCACCACGACAGAAACTGCCCAGGTAGTTTTGAACGTCTGAGCACATAGCATTAAATTGCCCCATGGCAGTGGTCTGGACAAAAAGTGGTAATTCTAGCAGTTGTGTTTGCTAAGCTAGTCCCAAATGTTGTCTTCTGAGTGATTTTAGCCACTCTCCTTGTGGGGTGGGCGACCTGTGCCTCTGCTACGAGCCCGTCGTTTCAAGGTTCGCTAGGCTTGCCATCTGCCTGGAGCTTACAGCTCTCGTCTCTGGGGTCTCCACTGTGCTGGCCACCAGGCTTGCTTCCTTCCTGAGAGTCCTCCTCAGTCACCTTCATTACTGCCAGGAGGACTGACACCTAGAGCATCAGGGTTCAAAGTCAATGTCAACCAAGGCTTCTTGCCTAGTTTAGTCAATTGGCTAGGTCTAGATCAGAGGCTGCGTCAAATTTCCTTACAATTCTGTTTTTTGCATACTCTTTTTGTATATGAAAAAAAAGTCTTTGATTCTCATTGCCTACCTGTCATTAGAGGAAAAGGATATTGTGATACGACGGGAGATTTTAACAAGGTTCTTACATCATGAAGAACTTCGCTGTTCCTCAGACCTGGTGTTTGTTGTAAGATGGGGTGATTTTCCATTTCCTCTATGCCCAGAAGCCCTTCCTGGCAGAACTTCTAGCCCATGAGACTTTTCATCGTCATCTTGCACGAAGGCTGTGACTTGATTCTGACGCTTGGGTTAGAGGAGCCGCTGCGCGTCCGCGCAGTCTGTTATGCTAGGTCACACCTGGTGTCTGTGCAGAGACGGCTCTGGCAAGCATCCTCACCACTGGGACCAAGGCCTCTGACTCTGACGCCAAAACATGGCAGTGTTGCAGGGACCTTTCCAAGAGCCTGGCTCACCGGCGCTTCGAATTAACCTGCTTGTTGTCACGTTAAACACTTTATGAAAATTTACTGGGAGCTAAAAGGGGGAAGAAAACCCGAGTGGTTCCACAGTGAGCCTGCCTGGCACCAGTGAAAGAATGAAGCCGTGGAGAAAGTCAACATGAAGAGCTGGCAAGAGGAAAGGGTGTAAAATGCAGTGAAAACCAAGTGTGGTGCCAGCCGTTGCATTGTTTTACCGGCATTTTCTGGAGGAAAACATTCAATTATGGAAGATCTGGTGTTCAGGAGCTGGAAGATGATTCTGGGCTCTGCCACGCTCTCCATGGTGCCCATTTGCAGGAATTGTGATATAAGCAGTGGTGGTCGGCAGAGAGAAGCCTCCGTGTGGCCTGGTCCTTGAGAAAGGCCTTTTGCCGTAAACAAACCTTTGTGCTCAAAGGGCAGAATCTGCCTTTTTAAAAATAGAATATTCTGGGAGTCCTGTGGTGGCTCCGTGGGTTGAGGATCTAGCATTGTCACTGCAGCAGCCTGGGTAGCTGCTACGTTGTGGGTTCGATCCCTGACCTGGGAACTTCCACATGTCAAGTGGCCAAAAAGTACATAGAATGTCCTCCTCCCTCCGTCCCTTTTATACATTGCGTTTTTCTCTTCCTTGTTGATTTTAGAATGAAATAAATTGTATAAGGAATAAGGTGGAAAGTTCTGCCCTTTTAAAATACTTCTTGGCCAACTAAAAGAAACTAAGTCTTTTTTAATTCCTACTTTCTTTGCGAAATGACTAGGAACAGACTAGGAACAACAGAAAGACAGACAGCAACAACAAACCATGAAAAATAAATGATCAGCTACTACAAAATGAGATTGTGTGTGTATTTGAGCAACAGAAATCAAAATATACAAAGGTGGAGTTCCTGTCGTGGCTGAGTGGTTAATGGATCCGACTAGGAACCATGAGGTTGCGGATTCAATCCCTGGCCTTGCTCAGTGGGCAGGGATCCGGCGTTGCCGTGAGCTGTGGTATAGGTCGTGGATGCAGCTCGGATCCTCCGTTGCTGTGGCTCTGGCGTAGGCCAGCGGCTACAGCTCTGATTAGACCCCTAGCCTGGGAGCCTCTATGTGCCGTGGGAGCCGCCCCAGAAAAGGCAAAAAGATAGGAAAAAAAAAAAAATACAAAGGTAGAATCAACTGGTATATTGGGGGGAGGGGTTACATTCCTTTTAACTGTAAAGCTTTGCCTCCCTGAAAAGCCGTCTGTGAGAAGAACGATCCAGTTTAGTGTACTGTGAGCATGTTCTACTGCGAGCATATTCTTTCCATCCTGTTTCTGCATCAGCTTAGTCACTTACCTGGTTTCTTCATTCACGGCTGCCAGGAAGACTAACACTAAGGAATGGAAAGAATCCTGTTTGGGCTGCTGTTCTGCCAGTGGGGTAAAGCTTCCTGCCAAGAACAGAAGTCAAGGCCTTGAGCTTGCAGCTAGCTCACATTCCCCTTAGCTTGGTTTGTTTAATTGCCAGGTTGTTTGTGCCTTATCATTGAGCATTTATACTTTTTTTTTTTTTTTTTTTTTTTGTCTTTTCTAGGGCCGCACCTGTGGCATATGGAGGTTCCCAGGCTAGGGGTCTAATCGGAGCTGTAGCCACTGGCCTACACCAGAGCCACAGCAACGCAGGATCTGAGCCACTTCTGCGACCTACACCACAGCTCACAGCAACGCCAGATCCTTAACCCACTGAGTAAGGGCAGGGATCGAACCCGCCACCTCATGCTTCCTAGTCAGATTCGTTAACCACTATGCCACGACGGGAACGCCCACATTTATACTTCTATCTGTAAGCTTTTATAACCTCCTACTTATGGAGACAAGATTCTTTGTGTCAGCACCTTAGCGACATGTTGCTGAAGCACTTGGCACACAGACAGGCATTTCCGGCAGCACGGTGGGTGCAGCTGAGATCCTTCGTAATCTACCTTAGCTCAGCCTCACAGAGAAGCAGCCCGATTTGCCTCCAGAACCTGGTGAGGGGCAAGGAAACAGATGTTTCCTTCCACAGACGTGAGGCAGCTTTGGCTTAAAAGAAAACAACTGGTTCTTGATATTTACATGAAGCCCATTCGGATCCATGTCTGGCGGTGCTTCTCACTGTTGGCTTGAGAGGTCAAGGAAGGCATCAGACGAAATATGTCGTGGTCATCGCAGTAGAACTGCTCAGGCCAGGACAGGTGACAGGGCCGTTACCTGATGCGTGGCTGGAACCATGGCAAGACTGCCTCATTAAATTATGAGCGAGTCGCTCTTGATTTATCGTGAAAAAAGAAGGAAAGGCCCCCAGCCCTGCGCAGTGTGGGTAACCGGGACACCTGTGGCACACGGCAAGGTTTTCGTCCTTATCATGAAGACGGGTAGGTGTGGAGTCCTTTGATGACACAGTTCCCTTTCACTTGTTTACTTTTATTCTCCCACGCAGACTGCAGCCCAGCAGGAGGGCTTTTAAACCAAAACAGTTAATTACCTCCTCTGGCCCAGAGAAGTCCAAAGGCTGAGCGGGAAGGGCAGCTGTGCTTGGGGCTGAGCTTTGCACCAGGTGGGAAGGGACCTGCCTCTCCCCCGTCAGAGGGCCCAGAGGAGGGAGGCCAATTAGAAGGCAGGGAGGGAGGTGCACCGGCCTTCTCACTTTCGGGTACTTGCTAACACCCATCCCCAAGACAAAAACAGTCACTTTGGGATGAGAGGCCCTTTTGCAATAAAAGCCTGGGTGCGGGGGATGGGGGAGTTGCCAGTGGGCAGGGCAGGTTCACGCAAGGACTTCATGCACTTAGTGCTGGAGGGGCTGCCTTCCTCCTGCCCAGGCCTCGGCACCAGGCGGCTCCCACTGGGAAGCTCCTTCCTCAGCTGAACGGTGGCTCCTGCCCCACCTCCCCCATCGCTCTTTCCTTCCAAAGCAGTGCGACCCTCATATTCCGAAATCCTGGGCTCAGCCCTGCCCTTGGGAATCTCCTGTCTTTCTGTCCATCTCCTGGCACGAGCACCTTCCCTCTGTAACTTCATATGTATGGACCATCTGCCCTTTTTTTCACCGACTATTCCTGCCTCTACCCTTTGCCAGCTCTGCTAGGTGCACCTCCCTCCTCTGCCCCCATTGAAATACTCACCTCCCCTACCTCCCAGCTCAGCCTGACATGCTCCTTCCTGCATCTAAGCCCACGGTCCCATCTAAGTCTGTTCCCCTGACTTCAGCTGTTACTTCTCCTCCTCTGGGCCTTCCATCACCACGAGGTGATACATTGGTCTATTGCTTTTTGTGTCAATATAAAGTGATTTGTGTATCTTTCCCTATACTCCACATCTGTCCCCAGCGCCAGAGTGGGTATCATTCAGTTGATCCATCTCCTACTCCTTGAAAAATTTTAATCGCACCAGACCAGGGACATTGGGTAGAATGTGAGACTAGTGCTGAGGAAATTTTCTTTTCAGAATCACAAAAACTCTTAAAAAGAGAGAGAGAGAGATAAATCCTATCATTTTTCTAAATGCTGTCAAGTATCTGGAAGTTTGGCCTTAAGCACATCCAGCAGCTCATGAATGATGACCTTGTTCCCTTGTCCTCTGGATTCTGCCCATCGCAGGGACCTGGCTAACAGCCCCCTCTGGAGAGAGCATGCCGGAGCGCCCCATTCCCATTCACACTGTCCCACTTGGAACAAATCTCATGGCTCCTTGCGCCTCTACCACCCTGCTTGGAAGCAGAAATAACCCTCTGAGGCTGAGAACAAGCAATGAGTGAGAACAAAGAAAAGAATGCGTGGACAGAGCCATGACCGTGCAGACTCCAGAGTTGCACTCAGATCTGAGCATGGCAGTTGCTATTGCCATTAGAAAGCAAACACTGGAGTTCCCGTCATGGCACAGTGGTTAACAAATCCGACTAGGAAGCATGAGGTGGCAGGTTCGATCCCTGCCCTTACTCAGTGGGTGAAGGATCCGGTGTTGCCGTGAGCTATGGTATAGATCGCAGACGCGGCTCAGATCCCGCGTTGCTGTGGCTCTGGTGTAGGCTGGGGGCTACAGCTCCAATTGGACCCCTAGCCTGGGAACCTCCACATGCCACGGGAGCGGCCCAAGAAATGGCAAAAAGACACACACACACACAAAAAGAAAGCAAACACTGTCTTTTTAAAGAGTTGTGTGCAAAATGTTCCTCAAAACCTCAAGCCTCACTATTAAATCATAAAGTAAACAAGAAATGTAAAAAAAACAAAGGTTGCTATGCCTGTCTTCCCAGGACGAGCTCCTCCTTTCCCTATAGGTTTGGGTTTTCAGTCCCTAAGAGGCTTATGGGCAAGTCTGGCAACATCCTCCAAAAACAAACAACAACAAAAGCAAACAAAACCCACACAAGGCCTGTCACACACAGTTGAGGAAAATCCATTAGGAGCAGGTGGGGAAGGTCAAAGTAAAAGAGGAAGAGCAAGGCGGAAGGTGATGGATATGGCCTTGGCAATGGGAGGGCCAAACACCACCAACCACCGGTCAGGGATTAGGGCAAAGCCAAGTGAAAAGTCTGATGGAAACAAGCCCCTTCTTTCCACTTGAATTTTCTCTTCCCAGGGGATTTTCATTGCATTTTGATGAGAGATAAAGACTGAAACCACAGAATAAAGATATCACAAACATCTCTACCTCATATCCTACACAAATATGTAGACCCAAAATATATCAAAAGCCTAAATGTTAGAGTTAAAACCATAAAACTATCAGAAGGAGACAGGGAGGCAGAAGACAGAAGATGGGTGTAACTCTTTGGACCTTGGGTTAGGCATTGATCTCAAAATGATAACAAAAGCACAAGCTACAAAAGAAAAAAAATCAATAAATTGGACTTAGGCAAAATTATAACTTTTATGCATCAAAGGACACCATCAAGAAAGTGAAAGGACAACCCACAGAACGGGAGAGAGTGTTTGTGAATCCTATGTCTGATAAGAATTTAATATGTGGAGTTCCCGTCGTGGCGCAGTGGTTAACGAATCCGACTAGGAACCATGAGGTTGATGGGTTCGGTCCCTGCCCTTGCTCAGTGGGTTAAGGATCCGGTGTTGCCGTGAGCTGTGTTATAGGTCGCAGATGCGACTCGGATCCGAGTTGCTGTGGCTCTAGCGTAGGCCAGTGGCTACAGCTCTGATTGGACCCCCAGCCTGGGAACCTCCATATGCCACGAGAGCGGCCCAAGAAACAGCAAAAAGACAAAAAAAAAAAAAAAAAAAAAAAAAGAATTTAATATGTAAAATATATTTAAAATATATGAGTGTTTTAAAGAACACTCATAACCCAACAACCGAAAGACCACCTTTTTTTTTTTTTTGTCTTTTTGCCATTTCTTGGGCCGCTCCCACGGCATATGGAGGTTCCCAGGCTAGCAGTTGAATTGAAGCTGTAGCTGCCGGCCTACACCAGGGCCACAGCAACGCAGGATCCAAGCCGCATCTTTGCAACCTACACCACAGCTCATGGCAATGCCAGATCCTTAACCCACTGAGCAAGGCCAGGGATCAAACCCGCAACTTCATGGTTCCTAGTCGGATTCGTTAACCACGGCGCCATGACGGGAACTCCAAGACCACCCATTTTTTTTTCGATGGGCAAGAGACTAGAATAGACATTTCTCCAAAGACAGTACAGATAGATGGTCCCAGACTTAGAGTGGTTCAGTTTTATGATGGTGCAAAAGCAATACGCATTCAGTAAAACCCTTACTTTGAATTTTGAATTATGATCTTTTCCTAGTCAATGTGGTCAGATCCTTTTTTGTGATGCTGAACTTCGGCAGTGAGCCACAGTTCCCAGTAAGCAACGTTATCACGATACTGATACACTGGTCAACAGTTGATACACTTGCGGGGTTCCCGTCATGGCTCAGCGGTAATGCACCTGACTAGTATCCATGAGGACTAGTGTTACATCCCTGGCCTTGCTCAGTAAGGATCTGGCATTGCTGTGGCTGTAGCATAGGCCAGAAGCTATAGCTCCGATTGGACCTCTAGCCTGGGACCTTCCATATGCCTCAGGTGTGGCCCTAAAATTAAAAACAAAACAAAACAGTTGATACACTTGCAACCCTTCTCTACCCAGACAGCCAGTTTTTCACTCTCATACAGTAGTCAATAAATTATATGAGATACTCATGTTTAGGTAATTTTTCCCTATCGTAGGCTAATTTAAGTCTTCAGAGCACATTTAAGGTAGCCTAGGCTGAGCTATGATGTTCAATAGATTAGGTATATTAAATGCATTTTCAACTTATGGTATTTTGGGCTCACAGTGGGTTTATCCATCATAAGATGAGGGTGATATTATGCTGATGGCCAATAAGCACATAAAAAGATACTCAACATTGTTAATCATTAGAGAAATTCAAATTAAAACCACAGTGAGATATTATATCATACCCACTGTGATGATTATTATCAAAAACAAACTAAATAAAAAATAACAATTGTCGGCAAGGGTGTGGAAAAATTTGGGACTCTGATACATTGCTGATGGGAATGTAAAATCGTGCAACCGCTGTTTAAAACAGTTTGGTGAATCCTCAAAAAGCTAAGTACAGAATTACTGTGTGGGTCAGCAGTTCTGCTCCTAGGAATATACCCAAAAGAATTGTCAACAGAGACTCAGAGCTACTTGCTTGTCACTGCATCCACCCACACACATCCTGAGCCTTCTTAGTCCTTTGAGTGAAGCTGATTTGGCATCTTAATAAACTTGTGTTCTAAAGGATCTTTCATTATTAGCACACCAAAAACTTTGCCCTACCAAAATCTATGGCTTTAGAGTAAACAGAGTGCCTGGAATGTAATAGTTTGTAGAATGAAATCAATAAATGAAATTTTTTCTGTTTTTATTTTGATCAAATAGATGTAAAATTTACCATCTTAACCATTTTTAACTGTGCCATTTAGTGGTTATTAAATGTATTCGTATTATCATACAACCATCATTTATTCCTATAACTCTTAATCTTGTAAAATTGGAATTCTGTGCCCATTAACAATAACTCCCAGAATTCCTATTGTGGCTCAGCGGGTTAAGAACCCACCATAGCGTCCATGAGGATGCAGGTTGGATCTCTGGCCTCCCTGGGTGGGTTAAGGATCCAGTGTTGCTCTGGCTGTAGTGTAGGTCACAGATGTGGTGTCAGCCTACAGCTACAGCTCTGATTCCCTAGCCCAGAAACTAACGTGTGCCACGGATGCTGCCATAAAAAGAAAAAAACCCAGTACCTCCCCATTCCCCTCAGCCAGCCCTTGGCTACTACATTCTGCTTCCTGTCTTTATGATTTTGACTACTCTAAGCTCTCATTTAAGTGGAATCAAACAGTATTTGTCTTTTTGTAACTGGCTTATTTTACTTAGTGTAATGTCTTCAGGGTTTTCACCTGTTGTTGTATGTGTCAGAATTTCCTTCTGCACCCACAGTATATGGAAGTTACCAGGCCAGGGATCGAATCCGAGCTGCAACGGCGACCTATGCTGCAGCTGCAGCAATACTGGGTCCTTTAACCCACTGCTCCTGGCTAGGGATTAAACCCCTTAAGCCTCTACAGTGACCTGAGCCACTGCAGCTGGATTCTTAACCCACTGCGGGCACTCCTCCTTCCTTTTTAAAGTTAAATAATTTTCCATTGTGTGTCCTTAACACATTTTGCTTATCCATTTTTCAGCGGACACTTGGGTTGCATCTCTGTTTTAGCTATTATGAATAATGCTGCTATAAAAATGGATGTACAAATCATCTCTTCCAGACCTGCTTTCAGTGCTTTGGGTCTTTACCCAAAAGTGAAATTGCCACATCATATGGTAACTCTGTTTTTAATTTTTTGAGGAACCGTCATACAATTTTCTGTAGTGGCTGTGCCATTTTACATTTCTACCAAGAGTGCACAAGAGTTCAAATTTCTCCACATCTTCCCACTTTTTTTTTTTTTTTTTTTTTGATAGTAACCATCCTTATGGGTGTGAGGCGGTATCTCATTGTAATTTTGATTTGCGTTGCATTCCCTAATGATCAGTGATATTGAGCATCTTTTCATGTGCTTATTGGCCATCTGTACATCTTCTTAGGAGAAATATCTGAGTCCTTTGCTCATTTTTGAATTGTGTTTGGGGATTTTTTTTGATATTGAGTTTTAAGAGTTCTGTATGTATTCTGAATATGTATTCCTTTATCAGATATATGGTTTGCAAGTATTTTCTCCCATTCTTTTTACTCTGTTGATAGTGTCTTTTAAAAATTTTCATGAAGTTCAGTTTGTATTTTTTTCTTTTGTCACCTGTGCTTTTGGTATTATCAATGAATGAAATTTTATTTTATTTTTTGTCCTTTAGGGCCAACATCTTTGGACGTATGGAGGTTCCCAGGATAGGGGTCAAATCAGAGCTATAGCTGCCGACCTACACCACAGCCACAGCAATGCAGGATCCGAGCCGCGTCTGCGACCTACACCACAGCTCACGGCAACACGGGATCCTTAACCCACTGAGCCAGGCCAGGACTTGAAGGTGCATCCTTGTGGGTCCTAGTCAAATTCATTTCTGCTGAGCCACCACAGGAACTCCGTCAATGAATGAAATTTTAAACCAGTTAGCTCATAGTATGTTCGACATTGCTGTAGAGTTTTGTTTTTTTCTTCCAAAAACAGGCAAATCAGGATTTTTTTTCACATAGGGAAGAACAAGGGGATAGAAAGCCCAACACTATCACCTAGCCTAAAGAAATACCACCACGTTGTAATAATGAATGAGAATTTGTTTTTTTTTTCCTAATGCAATCACTACAGGAGTCTGTGATTATAATACATTTTTATCTGTTTATAAGAAAAATGCAGTAATTTACTAATGATGGCATGTTATGGGCACTTTTTTTTAATAGAAATGTATAAAAAGAAGCTACATGAAAAAGGAGATCTTTAAATGGAACAATTCATCAGAATTTTTTGTTTTAAACCAAACAATCTCAAAATTAAAAAAAAAAAATCATTCCATGTAGATGCTCACATCAAGGCCATCTGCCCAAAATGTGCTCCAGTCCGTGCCTATGACATCTTCATATGAATTAGATAAAATGGAAGTGAGGTGAGATGGACAGATTCAGAAAAGACAGAATCCACTCATGTTTTTGAATATGTGACATGGCAATTGGCCTTTTAGGATGAAATTATTAATTGCTCATTTTTTAAAAATCACAAAGGCTATGCCTCTTCCCGGAGCCTAGAAAGCCTCCCGTATTTCCTCATTACCAAATCTCATTTTGCCCTCGCAGCTTTCTCGCTGTGCTCCTGTTGCATCCAGGCTCGTCTCTGCTATTTCCTCTGAAAACAACTGTACGTTAACATACAGGGTTTAGGGGTGGACGTGGACGGAGAGAAAGGTGTTAATTCAGATGTTATGAAACTGTGATAATGCTATTATTTAAGACACTTATTTGGGTATGTTTATACTTTGTAGTTTTATAAATAAGCCCAAGGGGCTCCTCCTGGTTGTCACAATCCTCCTTGAATCTCGTATCCTGTCTGTCTCTTCCTATCCGACAGTAGAATTGATGCCGCTCTAATCCCTGGAAGTTTGGAACTAATGAACTGACTGCTGAGCTGCCGCCACGGAGCCTGGTCCCAAACTATACTGTACTTCACACTCGATTTATTCTCCAGATGGCGAGACTGTGCCGCCCCGCCGCGAGGGACCACCTCTTCCACTGGAGTGTAAAAGTGGACGGATGTTGTTTTCTTTGCAGATTTGATCATTCTGAGCTAGAAACTTGTGAGGATGATTAGTTATTAGCTTTAATGGGTGCCAATTGAACCAACTGCACGCATATTTTCTCCTTTAATTTCGGAGTCTGCAGGTCTCGGTGACGGTTGATTTATCCGCTTTCTTACGTCAGCAGAGCGTGTCTCTCCCCCAGGTGATGAGAAGCAGGTCTCTGAAATCATAGCACGCCTTGGTTCCCGGCCCAGACAGAGTCACATAATACGGTGGCTTATGGATAAGGACAAGTTTATTAACCACTGGTCCACTGCACTGAGCAGCCCATGGCACGAAATATCGATTGAATGTGGGAACTTTGGTAACACCACCTTTTAGAACCCCGGGCCTGTGAAGACTCTGACCTGGGCCAACTTTCCCTGTGCCCTTTGCACAGCCCACCTCTGGAATCAAACCTGCTGCAGAACACAGGGTGGTAATTAGTCTCTGCAAAAAACCAAACGTAGCTGTTGATGAAGGTGATGAAGGCCTGAAATTCATTATTCCCCCTTCTCAGGCTGTCAGCGGACGAGTTCGTCCACCCTGAGACATGCTCACCAAGGCCACCCTTGGGTGTTAACACCTTTAGAACGCAGCTCCTTCGAAACCTCGTCTTGACCAACCTGGTTTGCTACCAAGAATGGCAGGACCCCTCCCACGCCTCCCAAAAAGGTCATGTTTGAGTGGCCTCTTTTTTGCTTTCATTTCCTTTTCCTTCTTTCTCCAGGGAGCACTTAGCTCCCAATAATCTCAGCAGATCACCCGAGAGCCCTTCTGAGAAGGTGGCGTCTGCCAGGCCGCGCGTCTCACTAATCCCCCTAATGAGATGGAACTTGGAAGGATGGTCATGGCCAAACAGGAGCCAGAGAAAAAGAGAATGAAAGTGTGAAGGGAGCGAGGCGGTGGAGAGGAGAGAGGTGTAAGAGAGAAGTAAGAGAGTAGCAAGAAGTAAGGTCTGTGTGAGCGAGAGAAAACAGCATGAGCAGAATTGCTTTCCTTTCACAACTGGTGGACTGTGGCTCTCTCTAGCTGAACACCCAGGACTAAACTTAATTGTTCTTAGAAACTGCCTTCCTCTCACCCAACAGATGGCATGGGTGTGTTTGCTAGCACAGTAACATATTTCACCATTAAAATACCAAAAAGAAAAAAAAATCAACATGCTTGTTCGTTGGTGTAAATCAGTGAAGTTGTTGGATATTTTGGGATACATATTAGCAGAGAGATGCACACTTCGTTTATGTAAATTGCCACAAGCAACAGCCTGTTAATAAGAGTGTTGTACGGCACTATACCTCCAAAGCCATCGTCTCTTCTTGGAAAAGTACAGAATGGTGAAGTGGAAAGAGCTTGGTTTTAATTCTGAGCCAGAAAGAGGAAAAAAAAAAAAAAAAAAAAGTCTAATAAAATGCTGAGTATTCACTGCTCATTGTTATAACATGAAAAGTACTAATCAGATTATGCCTAAAATTGGAATGGGGTCCTTCATTTGCAGCCAATTTTACAAGGGCTGGATTTTACTAAGCAAACCAGAATGTGCTGAAACCATGGCAATCTGACTTTAGATAAAAATCACAAACAGGTTTAGAACATGAGCTTTGAACAAACAGTCCGCTCCACGTCCAAGTGAAACAACTAAATAGCTTAGAGGTCAGATTTTGTTTGACACCAGCATTAACAATTTAGGAAGTCGATGTTGCCAGGGATCCTGCATCCATGAGTGCACATGCAGATTAAACTAGAGAATGGAGACGATGATTCAAATAACTCATGTTTTAAAATGCGCTTCAGCCTAAACGATCTAGTTCTCTTCCATTTTCCATTCCCTTTGTCCCAGTACGCCCTTTACAGGCCCGGCCTGCTCCTGAAAGGAAACCTGGAAGCTGAAGCATTTCTGAGCTTCACCGTCCCAAGTTTGTAGCCGTGCCAGGCTGCGCGGAGCATAGCACATCTGAGGTTCTCTGAGGCCAGGGATCGGATACCAGCAGGAAGCGCAGACAGCCTTGGACCATGCTCTTGAGCGGGCTTCCGCTCTTCACCTTCAGGACTTTCCTAGTCCGTGGTTGTAGCAAAAGGGCGTGGTGGAGCCAGTGGATGTGTTTCATGGCTGCGGAGGCCCACAGCGTGGTGCGGGACCAAGCCACTGCGGGCTGCATCCTCTCTCTAGTAGGCGCTCTCTCGCGCTTTTGTCTAAGCTTGGCCTGATCGTTGGCAGCCAGAGCTCAGTAAGTCGGGACTCCCAGAGCTGCCTTAAACGGCTCCTCTGCGCTCTGTTTCCACCTGACCTGACCCCTCTAAGCTAGTTTCCTCACACGGTTTAACTCCGACCAATTCGGACACCTTCCCCGCTTCCACCCGAGGTAGACCTACATCCGTCTGGTTTAACTCTACTATCCTGGCTTGTCTCCTTGATTGGACGTAGGCTCAGTATTGGCTCGAGTAATTCTTCTTTCTCTCTGCTTTGGTTTGTTATTTTCCTAAATAACTACTGATGTTCAAATGGCCATATATTGTTAAGACTTTTTTTTTTTTCTTTTCAAACCACATTCATCACCAGTGAGACGCTTTAAAGTTTTATGAGTATCATAAAAACCCTTTCCAAATGAAACTACTTTTGATAAGTGTTCATTCTGACAATGAGAATTTGTTGAGGGCTGTTGGCAAGTTGGAGGAATTTGTTTTTGAAACTGAAATTGGCAGGAAGTAATGACCCCAAGTGCTTTCTTTCTCTTGATTCCAGCCCCCACCCCCTCAGTGCATTCCTCTCTCCCCACTCCCTACCCACCCCCCGTCATCACCCCCAACTCAAAGCCGATAAATTGCATGTTTCGTTTCATACAGTTTTTCTGGGGACACAGTTCAGACACTGAAGCAGACTTTCAACCTTTCAGCTTTTCTTAACTATGGAGCAAAGACTGTCAAATCAAAGGAAAGAAACGTATTTGTCTACCTCTTCATGAAGGAATTTCTTGGTGATGTTATTGCCTTCCATCTGAATAAGCTAGAGCTTTTTCATAGTGCGGAGTGTCATTTTCCTGTGAGCGCCTTCTTAATTGAATGTCAAGATTCAACTCAGTTGCAAAAAAAAATATTTTTAAGTGAATAAAAAAATATGAAGCATGTGGAAAGAGAAAAACAAACCCTTATTTTTTCCCTAATGTGAATATGCTGGCAGTCAGCACTACAATTAACCCACATTATCCAGTTTCTTATGTTTATTAAATGAGAAAATGTAGGTAGAGCACTTAGCACCATGCCTGGCGCTTAGTAAATACTCAATAAATGTTGCCTCTTAATTACTGTACCTTTCCAATGGGAAAGTGATACTGCTGAGCACGATGAGACTGCTGGTTCAGGGCTCTCCAGCACGCATTACGGTGGCTGTCACCTCTGCTATAGTCATGTTGCATGAAGTCTGGAAATCAATCACTTGCCCATCAGAGTAGACAACTCATTTCAAATACCATTTATTTGGTGGGCATAGTAACAGTGCTCAGACTCTGAATCCATAAGACAGTTTCACGGATGGTTTGATGGTTTCCTCTGTTGATGAATAAACTTAGGAGGTACCTTTTCATCTACGCTCACAGAATGAAGCTCGATTGAGAATAGTGAAAACTCTTGAAGACTTTGATCTGGGCCCAACTGAAAAGTGTGTGAGAATCAACTCGGTGTCCAGTGGTCTGGCTGAAGAAGACCTGGAGGTCCTCCTGCAGTCCCGGGTCCTTCCTTCCAGCCTGATGCTCCCAAAGGTGGAAGGTCCTGAAGAAATCCGGTGGGTGAGTAACTCATGCTTTGCTTCAGTTGAGGACTCGGGTGCGGCTGAGAAGCAGTAGCTGAAAGGCGGGAGTTGGGTGTGCCAGGTTTTGGAAGGCATGAGCAGAGAGAAAGAGAGAAAGCCATGAGCCCAGACCATTTCCTTCATACAAGAACCCGGCTCCATCCTAAGTGTTCAGTGGGACAGCTCAACACTTAAATGAGGCTTCTGCTGCCTAAACGGGTCTGTGGTTTAGACAGAACAGCGTCCTCCAGAGCAATCCCTGGAAACTAGCTTACCTGAGACAACACCCAGCCAGGCCCTAACCCTCCTCCAGTGACGTGCATGGCTCTTAGGCAGGTTCATCTGAAGTCATCACAGACAGCAAAAGCACATTAGCTGAGAAGGAGAAAATGAACCTCGAGGAGGAGAGGAAAAGGTCACTCCTTAGGGCACCTAGGGGAAGAGACAGGAAGCTTTTAACTAGTGGTTTTAATTAGCACAGATATTATTTCCTGAGCAGTTTTCGAGTTCGTCTTTTTTAAATTGCTGACAGGTGTGTGTGTTTCATGACCGACTCTTCAGCCAATAAAACCCTGGCATGTCAAATTACTTAAGAAAACTTTGAAATGGGCCTAATTATACTATGATTGTTTTAATTGTTAAAGCAAGGGGTGTGGGGAGAGGCTAGATTTTTTGTCGGAGTTGCTGTGATTCTGCAGATCTCAGCTGAATAAAATAGGGTTCCACTGAGCTACTCTGGGGTAGAGGGCCTGTGACATGCAGGCACCAGAAGTGTGGGAAGGGCACATGACAGTGGGGACTTTGACGCCACATCCGGGGTGATCTCTCAGGCTGTGGCTGCAGCTGTAGTGATACACCAGGTTCTAGTCGTGGTCCTCAGAGAAACTACTCACCTTCTGAGTGCAGGTAGATATGTTGGCCCTGGGCTTCCTGGTGCGGTGGCTGCCTGCCACGTGTGGCCACTGAGCACTTGAAATGGGGCCAGTCCAAATTGAGATGTGCTTGCTCGTGTAAAATATACAGGAGACTCTGAAGACTTCATAGCACCCTACCCGCCCCCCCCCAAAAAAGAATGTGAATTATCTCAGTGATTTATGTGGATTACATGTTGAAAGGATAACGTTTCAGATATGTTGGGTTGACTAAAGCTATTATTAAAATTACATTTACCTGTTTCATCTTACTCTTTTAATGTAGCCAGTGGAAGGTTTAGCGTTGCCTACAAAGCTGCCCTTATTTCTCTGCAAGACAGCAGGGCACTGGTGTCTTTCTGAAGCCCTGCGTTCACCCGCCCGTATTTACTTTCTCCACTGGCGTTCTCCTCATCAGGGTCCCCCCTCAGAGGCTGGGAGATCCTGGCGATGGTAGCTGAAGGTCCTCACCGGCTCCTCCCCCATTCGACTGTGTCTGAAGTTGATTGAAATGGAATCTGAAGTCACTGTTCTCGTTTGGTTTCGTAGTTAACGCCTGTGTATCACCGTCATCACCCCCACTTGAGGACTCTGCCCGGCCTTCAGCCGCGGCTTCTGCTCGCTATTTTAAATCCTTGGATGCGAGTGAACGTACCGCAATCTAAATAGGATTTCTAGTTACCAGAAGTCTTTGGGGCTGTTTATTTTTTCCTCTCCGTTTGTATTTATGTGAAGCATAAAACCCAGAGCCTGATG
The DNA here is from genome assembly GCF_054392235.1 of Sus scrofa. NCBI lineage: Eukaryota > Metazoa > Chordata > Mammalia > Artiodactyla > Suidae > Sus > Sus scrofa. The sequence continues at coordinate 75,951,632 of NC_139393.1, forward strand.
CACAACTGAAAGATGGGCTTCCTTGTTTTCTTTTGTGTGAGAATCTCTTGCTGGCCTTTTGTCGCTAGTGTGGGTTCTTGTTTGACTGGCACGGCTTATTGGACTATAACAAGCGTGACTCGGCCTCCTTTGTCGCGGGACAATTCTCCCACAAATCCCGAACAGGGTGCATTCTTCCAACACACTATTGGGTGTGCACTGGAATTGAAAGAATTGCTGAGCCCTGCTACTTCATCTCCTCCCCAATCTCTTTGTGATGGTCCCCCCTTCTTCTCCTCCCCCCGCCCCCCCAGTCCCCTCCACCTCGCTGAAATGAACACTTTACCAGGCCGGAAACATTTAATCGTCTCCTTTTGAAAAAATTAATTGAAACTTCTCCACTAGTTACCTTTTGTGTTAGTACTTAATGCAATTTTTTAAGAAAGAAGGGGAGGAGGAGGAGGAGGATGGGCTAGAATATTTAATTTTTAAATGCCCCCTATTGGCTTAAAAACAAAAGGCATTAGAGATTTTTCTCACTAGGAACAGGGACTATATTGCACAGGCTTTTCCTAGTTCTCAACTTTACGATTTTTGTAGTTAGAACTGTTACCACCAAAAACGGAGCTAGTAACGTGGCAAGTTTGGTGTTTCTTTAACGAGAAAAAAAAAATTTCCCCCAATGCATAGGTAAACACCAAAACCACTAGTATTTTACTACCCATTTTTTAGCTTAAAGGTGACATAAATTATATTTTATTTTCGTTTTCATGGAATACTATACATTTTGGCCCCTTACATTGTAGCCTTCCCTTCGTTCTTGCTATTTTGGTTGCGTTCTTCCTTCCCTTGTAAAGTTTCTAAGGAGGTGATGGTGGTGGTGGAGGAAGGGAGGGGGCAGTGGAAGCGACTGGGAATAATTCTTCATTACTGAAAGCTGTGATTTATTTTAGCCTAATTGTAAAGTTACTGCAAATTGCTCAAAAGCTTTTTAAAGATCCCAGTGATTAGATTTTGGGGGGAGGGGGGGCTGCACAGGCAAGGAGGGGGCAGCTAAAAGGGGAAATAACACCTCTAATCCTGCTTCTGGTAAATAGGCTGCCAGCTTTTAAAATGAGTTTCCTTTCTATTAGTCAGAATATTATGCTAAGCCTTAAGCATTAGTTTTTTTATGTTGCCATAGCAGCCCTATTCCTGCAGGGTGGTGACCTGCGATGATTACAGTACAAAGCTTACAGGGTCTTGAAACCCCCTTTGAAGATGAAAAGTCTTTGATGGTTTATATTTATGCAAATCTCTTAGATATGATTTACCCAACTGAGACTGAAGGGAGAGATGATTAAAATTCCCTTTTCCTTTGATATCCATTAATGGCTGAATATTCCTTAAATTTAAAATGGATATATATGTTTTCATCTTTATTTACAAAAATATCTTTATCATACCTGTGAGTGTGTGTTTTATCTCCCCACATCTTATTAGATCTAGATAGACATAATAGATTTACAATTTAGAGTGTGGTGTGTGTTTTTTTTTTTTCCCCCCTCTTTGAAAGGGGTGGGGGGAGATCTGTGCAAGAGCTTTTGTATGTTTCCAGATGATAGATTTTGGAATTTGGGCTACCCCACTGGCAGTACAGAGCTCGCTGTGAACTGGTCTCATGGAAAAAATTGGCGAGCTTTGGTCTTCAAAGAATTAAACTTCCTTTTTAAGGTCTTCCTAGGTAAGCTAAAAAATTATGAAGAAAAACCTCTGAACAAAGGGCAGTGTTACTATAATGAATCATATGGATTCCATGTAGAAGGCTGCTGAACAGTTACACTGGGGTCCGTGCTGGGTCCGAAACAAAAACGGAATGGCAGGTAGAGCAAGCCTGCATTGTTTTAGGGGCTGCCACTTGCGCTGGACGAAGTGAAGGCAAAAGGTCTTCAGCAAATATGTTTTCAAGGAAAGCCTCTAAACTCAAGAATCTCTCCTTCCACCTCTAACTCCTAGGCCTCAAATTGCTCCTTCAGGAAGAAAAAAAAAATTATCATGCTTGGGGTTTTACTATTTAGTTTAGTGGGAACTTTGTTACCTTTTTCCTTTGGTCTTTCTCCTTTTTTTCTTTCTTTTTTTTAAATTCTTTAATGTGGACGAGAGGCTGGGATATTACTGCCTCAGGTCAAAGACTTAAATACTACTTGTATTCTACAGCTCGAGGATTGTACGTGTTTCTCCCTCTAATCATCACTTATGACACTTTTTATTTTAGTTTTCAGACAAATTTTCACTCTACTTAAAAGGCCGCAAACTTGAACAACCTATGAATTTAATCCCTTTTGTGGAAACTGCAATGGGTTTGCTCAATTTTAAGGTAAGAAAACCATAACGTAGCTAATAAGTTAGTATTTTATTATATACAGAGAACTTTTGTTTTCCATTTTAACACCTACTTAAAGTATCTTTCTAAAAAGATCTGTGAGTTAAGTAAACCTGGAGCACCATTCGTTGTCTGTAATAACCCCAAACAAGGTTGTGAACACAGAAACTGGCTAAATAGCAAGGAAAACCTTCCTGGTCCTGACTATTTAAACAAAACATTTATATACTCCTAGCAGTAATTCTAATTAAATAATCACTGTAAATCTTTGCTGTGGATTATTACATTTATAAAATAAATGTACATGAACATTTGTCACCCTTATGAAATAACTTTCAGTTATTCTTTTGTAACAATTGCCTTTTATTGGGAAATTTTCAGGCCTCTTTGTAGCAACATTATAATGTCTAATAGAGAAGATTACTATTTTGGGGTTAGTATACACAGTAGCTTGTAGTATATTATTTCACTTTGCCACATTAGAACGTAAAATACCTCCTAATATATATTCAGGAAGATTAGCTGAGCCACGCATTTTCACCATTGTATGCATTAAACTATTGGCTTTAACAAATTCATAGCTAGCTTGTTTCTTCTTCTTTGTCACTGGCCATTTAAACGGTTTTCCAAAACATGCCTCCCATGCCACCTGCCCTGTGAACAGCACTGTAGCACCCCATCTCAGAGGGCAGAAGAGAAGAGAGACCTGAAAACAAAAACAGATAGTTGAACTGGACTGGAGGGAGACTGTGAGCAGACGCTCCGAGAGGAAACTTTGAGACCTACTGGACCGTGCAGGAGGGGCCGAGTGCAAACGTTTGGGGAGCTGCTTCGGGCCTCGTGATCAGCATATTTACACCCCTGGCCGCTGATTCTTCCAGCCTGCCCTAGAATTCTGAGGATATAATCAACGCGCGTGGTTCTCAGATGCAACTAGATGCATACGGTGATTTCATTTTAAGTGCTGATTCACCATTTTATTCATAAAATACTTAGAAACACAGCCCCTGAAATTAATCACCAGTGTCCTCACCCATTCCCCATGTCTTCCCCACCCACACATATCAGCATACTGAATCTCCGCCTTTGGAGGGTCAGAGTCGTGTCGACGACGACGCGGCGGTCACTCATCTTCATTTTTACCCAGAAGCCTCCACGTTGCTTATTACTACATCTTGGAGGACTTGTTGCATTTTTTATTTTCCCCTCTGGAGCTGCAGATTTTTGTAATGCATGATGTCTTTAATCCTGAGACCATTTACTGAGAAACCTTGATCCTAATGCAAATAAGCCACTTAGTTTGATTTTAAAATTCTTTCCTTTTCTCCTGTGTTTTCAAGTTTATTATCGGAGGGTCTCTTAAAGCAAAAACAGATTCTGGAAAAATAGAAATGTTATAGTCCAATCAAAATGAGTTACCTTGCAAATTTCTCTAGAGATTGGATGAACTACAGTTTGTACATTATTTAACTACGTTTATACTCATAGCCGTATTAATTTAATTCGTTAAGCAAAGCAAATACATGCAACATACGTACCTTGGACAGTACTAAGTACCTTTCAAAAGGGTTGAATCGGGATTGCATTTTCAGGACTGCTTTCAGCCAAACTGTGCTGAGAGTTGGATGGTTCTATTACTGAGCTATACCACGCTGCTTCTCTTCAATGCGTGCGTTTCTGTGAGCTCTGGTTCTGTTCTGCTCTTTTACAGGCCGTGTGTGAAGAAGCTCTAAAGAACGGGCCTCAAGTGGGTCTTTCTCTAGATGCAGTCGTTTTTGGAGGAGAAGACTTTCGAGCCAGCATAGGTGTCAAAGACACGTTTCTCTTCTCATTCTCTCCGTGCCTATGTGTATATATTTTTTCTTTGCCCCTTCACGAAGGGACAAACATGACAGTATATATTTGCCAATCATGACAACGGTTGTTCAGCTGAGTGGGCAACACTTCCTGATAATTTAGGGCACCTCATAGCTGTCCTGTCCAACACACGACGTCATCACTTCCGTTCATTTATAAAATAACTAATAAAACACTGTTGTGACCTCAGACGGGTTCAGGTATATACGACTTCTGCTTTGTTCACAATAAGTACATTATGTGAACAACCTCTCTGTTGCTTAAAATGTTGTTTTCCCATCAGTCCAAGGGCTGCATAGGCTTCTAACACAAATTTAAGGCCATTTCACACTGCTTTAATGAATCATTTTCTACATTCAGTACAGCATGAAATATTATTTTAAATTGATCTTAAATTCCCCCTAAAATATATTTCAGAGCTTCTTTATTATGAACTATTTATTGAGATAGTGTGCTTGTTTTCAACAGCCTCCCCCCTTCCTCGGGCACTGTGTCTTTGGTCTGGGCACACGTATAACGAGAGGCCGTGAGTGCATCTAGAAAAGAGGCCAAGGCCACAAAGCATTTTGAGAACCACAGTCCAAGTGACCCGAAGCCAGGAGCTTTTCCTTTGCAGTGCCATGGTCCAAATACAAATGAGTGACACTTTCTCCCCTCCCAGGGGAAGAAAAAGAACTTATTCGAATGCCAGTCTTTCCAGGAGACTTTTGTGTATCCAGCAGTTCAGGGGACACGTTCCACCTCTCTCAAAACGAGGGTCCTTTCCTGTTTCCCCAAGTTCTCCATCCCTACCCTGAAGCTGCAGTATTTGTCTCCGTTATGACAACGGCACCACAACCACAGCACACAAATTCTGTGCCCGGTGAGGGATGTTAACTCTTTCCACGTACAGCTGTTTGGCCACCTCTTACAGTGCTATCTTTGGACTGACACTTTATGAGCCATGGCAAGAAGGAAAAAACATATACCAGGAGTCCCTTGGGACCTAGCAGGTCATTTGCATCTGGCTCCTGAGATGGGGAGGGGCCTTTTCTTAATGCACATGCAGGTAATTACACAGAAAGGTCTCCTCCAAGGTCAAGACACACGTATGGGAGTTAACTCTGCCTCTACCCGGCCCTCTCCGTTTCCCTTTGAGTCATTATTTCGCTGGGGAGCAGTCCCAGGAAGACATAGATATCTTCACAAACGGAGGTTTTGTAAGAGACGTCTTTTGGTCCAGTTTCCAAAGTTAATGTGTCCTTTCTCTGCCAACGTTCCCTCTTCAGGTGCAACAAGTCGTAAGGAAACGCAGGACATCCTCTACGCCCGACAAAAGATTATCGTTGTAGCCAAGGCCTTCGGGCTCCAGGCCATCGACCTGGTGTACATCGACTTCCGGGATGGAGAGGGGCTTCTCAAGCAGGCGCGAGAGGGAGCTGCGATGGGATTCACTGGTATGCTTCTTGATGGTATCTCAGAAAGCAGCGTCTAAACATTCCAGAAACATGGAAATTTAACCAGGAACCGCTGTTTCTAATGTAGCCGGGTATCTCATATATCTGTCCCACTATTTAAAACATGAGAAAGTTATATGAGACAAGAACCTGCCAAACAAACTGTCATGTTGGTTTTTGGCTCCACAAGTCAAAACACAAAGCACTTGGGAAGTTCCCTTGTGGCACAGCAGGTTAAGGACCCCGTGTTGTCACAGCTGTAGCACAGGCTGCAGCTACAGTCTGGGTTCCACCCCTGGCCCAGGAACTTTGCCTGCCACAGGTGCAGCCAAAAAACCCAAAAAAAAAAAACCAAAAAAACAAAGCGCTAGTTTTAGTTTTTCCTAATATTACTTACCAGTTTTTTTCTTATTTTGTTGTAGTTTTCTGACACAGGGGGAGGGATGAAGCCGTTGTAGAAAGGTTTTTGAGTGAATTGCTATAAGAATTTGAATTGATGGGTTAAAAAAAAATTCCCTCAAATATTCAAAACATTAATTCATTTCTGAAAAAAAATTTTGGTGACAGTCTTCTTTTTTTTCCGAACTCATAACTAGTTTTTTATTCTGCCACTTCAAGCCCCTCCTTACTCTCCTACCTCCCAGTAAGCATCTGTGCACCTGGTGACACCTACGGGCACTGGCTGGCACTAAGATCAGCGGGTCCCTCAAAATCCAGTCCTGGAGCACAGGCAGATGTCTGTTGATTGGTATGTCTGATCATTCAGATACCCAAGAGCCCAGGGAGCAACTGAAAATTGTATTTTTGCAACAGAAATCTATTTTTTGAAAAACCATAATAGGGTTCTACACACAAACACATGTCTGCAGTTTTATGCACACATGCATGCGCACACACACCACGTCTATGGGCAAAAAGCACCATAAGCTCTTTTATTTTTATTTGTTCTTCTGCTACAAGTTCTAAGAATATGATGACCAGGAATATAGCCCCAAAATAAGGAGATGAGCACCCATGCTATTCCTTTTGTAAAGATTTTTGAAATCTGTTCCTTTAGAGGTTATTGAAAGAAACATTTCATGAAGTGACCTTCAATGTAAAAGATACCTTAATGGATGATAATTTAACCCAAAGTAAAATTGAAAGACCTAAGAAAAAATTTTAGTGTTACATTAGAATTAAAGCTCTGACCTTTGTGTTTGTGTCTTTAACATAGAGTTAAAATGTGATCACCTAAATTTGTTAATAAATAAATGTGATCTCTATTATAAATATTTCTCAGTCATCTGAACTATTAATAAATGCATCCTCCCTCCATTTAATATTGACTGAGAAAGAAGGGGTCCCTCTACCAAATCCCTGGTGTTGTCCTTGTCCCTGTGGCCTGTGACACCTGCTTCTTTCCAATGACCTGTTAGGATGTGGCCCAAATGGAAGAGTTGGAGAAAAACTCCATGAAATCTATCTAATGGACCCCAGTGTTGTTGGTCCAAAAATGCAGCATTGGCTGCCAAGCAGCCAGATGTTGCTCTGAAATGGGCACTAATACAATAAAAAAATAGAAAACCCTGAATTGATGGGGGCCTCTTTCACCATCACTCAGGATAACCTGGGTGTCTTCCGCTTCCTCTGGGGTAAGTGTTTACTCTAGAACTTAGAAGGGAGTTTGAGAGTTTCTCCAAGAGACAAGACTGAATTAAATTGGCCCCTAATTCAATAGTAGAAGACGAGTTATTTCAAATCAGATTTAAATTTCTAGACTGTGCCCAACTAACTCAGCATGAGGAGCTTATGGACTTGGCACTATTGTTTCTCAACAACAGAGAGTATTAAATCACAAAAAAAAAAAAAAAAAAAAAAAAAAATGGAAGCAGGAGGGAAGGGGAGAGAATGGGGCTGCACGGAGGGTACAGTGCCCATTATATATTCAGGTGAACAAGTCTATAAAGGAAGAAGCTAAATTTCATAGCCATTTTGCAATTTGTAGAAAGAAGGTCCCTGTTGTCCCATTGATATTCATACATACCAATAAAAGGTAGTTGGTCTGATAAGAAGATAGGAGATTATATGTAGTGTTTTTAACCAATAAATGCTTTAATGAGTATTTTAGACCACTCCCGGTCTGTTTGTCCTAATTATTTGTTATTTAATCACCATACTTTGGGCTTTGCACAGAAGGGAGGGGAGGAAGGAAAGAGAAAGAAGGAGGGAAGGAAAGGAGAGACACATACCCTATCTGAAGTGGTTCAAAGTTTTAAAATTCAGTCAAGCATTGTGTTATTCATAACTCACTGAAGGATCTGTGCTATCAGGATTGTCTATACTTCTAAAAATTAGATATTTCTTAATGAGCTGTAGTTTTGGCGGGTTTTTTGTTGTTTGCTTTTTAATTGAAGTGTAGTTGATTTACAGTGTTGGATTAGTGTCTGGTGTGCAGCAGAGTGATTCAGCTATACAGATAGAGAGAGTTGTAGTTTTGTGAAAGTTAGCCATGCATCAAACAGCAGGTTATAGTTTCTTTTCTGTGCTCATTGTTTCACGGAGCCACATGCATATAGATTGATTTTAAATCAATGCATTGGCTGTATAAATGACTGCTAACTTTAGGAATTATTTTTATGAGAAGAAACCAAAAATAAACCTTGGAATAAAGCTTTCACAGCCGACTTAGTCATCACAGTTATTCCAGTACTACATGCTGAGAAGAAAGATTATAAATATGAAGCACTATAGGTTTTCTTCTTTTTTGCAGTCTTTTGTAGAAGACAAAAATGACACCATCATACAGTTACCTAAAAGACTTGACAGGTATTGATTTAAAGCACGATATATCAAGTGGTACTGTAAAAAGGATTTCATGGTCATAAATTTTAATGTCTTCCAATTTTGCACCCTCTCAGTAACTTGTCAATAACAACTCTTCTGTATAAAATATTTGCTTCGCTCCCACATGGCATTAAAGTCTGATGTTCAGTTGTTGGGATGTATAAGGTTTGATGAAAGATAACTTCACGTATGGAGGTTCATAAATTTCTAAAACCTAACACATATCTTAAAATTAGCCCCATTGCCAAAATATGGCTACTTGAAAGCCATCATTAGCTTCATAGCACTGAAAATAGTTTATGTTTTGCTAGTGTCTGTACCAAGAAGTTCCCATGAAATCTGGCTTTTTACACATCAGGGTAAATTATGTACATAAATTATAAAATTCAGGACTAACAGTTAGTACAAAATGACTACCAGAACTGACATCTTTTATTAATAATATTGTAATAACTGTTAGATTACTTAAATATAATTTCACTATCTAGTATTGGAAAAAAACCTCTCATTTGTCATCACTGATGTTATTTGTTCCCAGAAATTATTCCTCAGATAATATAAAGCACCTTTATTTAGATAGGATTTTAATGTTTTATTAGTATGCTGACAGATAAGAGTGAAATAGCAATCTGAAGATGTTTTAATTATGCCACTGCAAAGGAAAGATATTGTTTTATTTATTCACATAAATGCCTTTTCATGAAATACTAAGAATATTTTTTTAGAAACACTGTTCTTTTTTTCTATTCAACAGAATAATGACAGTAACAGGAATGGACCTTTTATAAAACATCAAGGATATAATTTGTACTGGCTAAATGTTAAAACTGTTTCAAAAGCAAAAAGCAAATTGATATGCCAGCAAATACATTTAGCAGAGTAAATTATCATTAAGTGTACATACATTTTTAAGGATCCAAATATGTCTATAATTTTATCACATAATAAAATATAATCTCATCATTACTATAGCATTAAATTATGTTGCATTTTATTAATGTCCTGATTAGATTCTACTCTTTCCTGATTATTACATTGTTTTTTAATGACTGCATGATTTCATAGAATCCTGTTTATCTATGTATAATATTTATATTTAAGAGTCTTCAATCTTTTTCAAAGCTATTACTACAGAAATAAGATTTCTTCTGGGGTGTCTAAGAATCTGTATAAGATTCATAAGCAAAAAGGGAAAATCAGGGGGTTTTTTGGATAGAGAAACTTTACGTAATTTTTTAGTTAAAGATATTTAAATGGAGGAATATAAAGACCACATTGTTCAAATCTCCGTTTTTACCATACTGAATAAAATGTGTTTCACTGAAATCCAGTTTTCTGTTAGTGGTCAGAGAGATACACTCTATTCCTCTAAAAGAAAGAAAATTAAATATATTCTTGTGAGACACTATTTGATATTAACACAGTTTTAACATCTGCTTCTGTAAGCTTTATGAACACCAAAAGACCACTTTGGAAAGAAATCGTGGAAGGTGGGATAATGTTACAAAATAAGCAAAAGACAACTTCCACAATTTGAAAGAATTAACATGCAGTTTTTTTCTACTTTAACTCAAAATAATCACTCTAAATTTGCAGATATTATCCTTCAAAGTTCCAGCCAAAGCAGTTATTCAATGAGCTGCCTGGTCAATCCACCTGTAACTAAAAATGAGAGATTATCTGCACTAAGGTGGCATTTCTATAGGATCAGAAACACAATTACTCCCATTGTTGTATTTGTTTGGTGTGGTTTTCTGGAAAAGCCTGCCCAACTGGGGTTATTTGCTTTTTAAAAAGTTTTCTAAAAATAATTATTTTACGTACAGTCTGTGAGGCGTTCGGGAGCCTGACGTGGTTGAGACATTTTGTTCGAACATCTGTTTGTTGTTTTGTGTTTCCTGTGTTATTAATCTTTTCATAGGTAAGCAGGTGATACACCCTAACCAAATCGCAGTGGTCCAGGAGCAGTTTTCTCCTTCCCCTGAAAAAATTAAGTGGGCTGAAGAGCTGATTGCTGCCTTTAAGGAACATCAGCAATTAGGAAAGGTAAATGTTTTGTTACTGCCTTGAAACACTGGTGACACTAGTGTTTAAAATCCTGTGAGGACGAATGAAAAAAACATATTGTTTGAGTGATTTTAAAAACTCATTGCATTTTGGGGAGGAGGGTATTTGTGGGCTTGGGGGGGCTGGGGGAACAACATTCATCAGTGAGAAAATCACTTAAGGTAAATTTGCCTAAATATTTCACTAACTGGCTCTCAAGTTTCTCATTATATTCTTTTCATAAACTATATTGGCAGCCTCTGAGAACACAAAAGTCTGTTTAGTTTTACTCTATAGACCCTGATGCAGCATTCATATGAAAATAATTTTAGTTCAAAATGAGAGCAAGTTGTAATGAAATAAACGCAGTTTGATCAAGTAGTTCTTGCAGAGAGAAGAAATAAATTTCAAGTTATTTTAATTTGGGGAGGAAAAAAACTACAAAAATCTCCTCCAGTTTAGTCATTTAAGAGTGGGAGGTTGTATATGTGTTAGTACCAATTTCTGGACCTCAGATTTGGATAGAATGGAAAGCAAATTAACACTGGAGTACGGTTGTTCCTAATTTAGTGCATCATTGAGCCTCGCGTTTCCTGCTCTGTGGGTTTCTGCTATGTAAATATTGCAGTGGTGATGCACAATCTGTCTCCACTTTGTGCCAGTAACACTTAAATTAGGTGTCGCCTCAAGGAAGATTTTATGCTAGTTGCAGCATTGTCAGTTAATTATCTTAAAGGTTATTTGCAATAATACTGTTTGCCTCTTTTTAAGAGAATGGGGGGAAAGTTGCATTTATAAATCTATCCTAGAGGTTATATGTAAACTTAGCCTTGTTACTTACATAAGGAATAAAGTTTTGATGCCTATAATGCAAAAGTACTTAAAGGAGAAAGAGTGTTGAAACATTACTAGGGTTGTAAATGTTGAACAGTCCCCCCACCAAAAAAAAAAAAAAAAAGGGAACAAAGAACAAAACTGGTTTTCAGTTGTGAATTGGTGACATCAGTGTGAGAAGTGAGGCTTACACTTTTCACCGGCAGTAAAAACACCTAGAAATCCTAGGACTTTTGAAAGTAGGTAACCATGTTAAATGGGTCCCTCCCTCCCTTGTACAACCTGCCTTCCACTCCAACCACGCATGCATGCTCACTGTCACACACTTGCAGTATCATCTCTGCACACACTTGCACTTCACAATGAAGGGCAGAATGTGTGACATTGGGAGCGTCCCATTTGGACTTATACCGATTATAGGATAAGTAGCATCCTTTCAGTTCAAATCAATAGCGAGCATCAAAAAAAATTGCAGTTCATAAAAAATTGTTTTTTCAATTGACATTGTGTTTTTTATGTCCATTTCTATATCTTGCCTCTAAAATCCAGATGCTCCATGTATAAACATATTTATCCAGAGAGAAAAAGCAATGTACATTTACGTTTATGCGTGCAGATAACTTCACTCTCCTCTCCTGCATGCTTGCCTGTACACACACAGCCACTCGATGCCCATACCTCTGTGTGTAATTATGCCAGCTAAGGCTCTGCACCTGGTAAATACTTCCGACTGGAGACCATCAGAACCGCAGAGTAGCAGAGGTCCACTGCCTCCCTTAGCTCTCTACCCTGCGTTTCACAATGGATAAAATCAGAGGATGCCACTGGCATTGTAAGCAGCTAGGGGTATGGGAGAGGTTAGCCTAAGTTTCAGTAGCCAGCAAACAAAATTCAAACTAGAAACAACTCTTTCACAGGCATTTAAGGTCTCAAATGAGGGGAAAATAACACTTTTCCATTGTATCCTGAAAATGTTGTTCCCAGGGAAAATTGCCTTAAACTATCCTTGCCTTTTGTTGACGGCAACCTAAATTCTGAACTTTTTTTTTTTTTTTTTAAATAAGAAATGTCCACTTGCCGGGGCATAAGCTTTCACAACAGTATGGGAGAACAGCTTTTCTTAATGCAGAACCGTAGAAATTAGAGCAGAAGGGAGACTGACTATTAGGTCATTTCTTCCCTGCCCCATTCGTGTAGGTTTGTTTCCTACAGCAAATTCTCCTGGTGCTTTGTCCAGCAAGGTTTAAATGATTCAAGTAATGGGCTTCCAGTGGGGACATATGGTTATTTTATCCAGTTCGCATGTTTCTTTCACTTTGCCTATAAATTGGCTGGTCACAAAAATTGGGTCTCCAGGTAGGTGACTCTGGGTCTTAAGGGGTCTTGGGGTTTAAATAATGTAGGTTCTGTTTGTAAAGATTTAGTATAAATAGGTTGCTCAGTTGTATAAAGTATTGCTTCCAACAAACATCTCATCTGTTTTATTTCAAATGTGAATCGCTGATGAAAACATAAACCCTCGGATACTTTGTCCAAAGCACAGGTGACTCTCAATGATGGGAAACTAATGGTTTGTGTCCTAGTGAGGTACTTGTAAATTTCTAAAAGACCCTTTTCCCCATCTGATGAAAATTTCATTCAAGTAATGCTTTTAAGAAGAAATGACCCAAGAAAGCAAAATTGTGTATCATTGCTTTTCTCTACTTCCTGCTCCCACCTTAAATTATATTCTGCCCTAAGACGGAGGGTGTAGCTGAGGTTCACAGTTGTTAGTTCTGTCATTTGTATTTTCTATAATAATAATTATTTTGATAATAGTAATTATTCAAAAATTAAAGTCCTACCTTTTTTTCCTGTCCTCTCCAAATAACAAAATTCATGAGAATACTTAGATCATGAGTAGATGAATTATTGGGGTTTTGTCTTTAGTATCATGGGAATTTTTTTTGGTTTGTATTAGTTAGAAGTTCTAAGGAAATAAAGTTTGAGGTCCTTAATCTAATGTTGGGTGAAAAATATTTTACACTAAAAAAATAATCATCTGTTCATATAATCTGTCACTGTTTGGCAGGTAATTATACTTGTGACTGCTTTGCTTCAGGAAACTAAAGATATTTTCAGACTGAAAAATTTTGTCTGAGACACAAATTCTCTATAATAAGAACTAGGGCTATAGATTAATGTTAGGGACTCATTAAAATCTGTTGGGAAAAGTTTAAACATTCCACATACTTTATGCTCTTATATTAATTCCCATAAGCTAAGACATTCCTGCTCTGGCAGACATCGGTTGTGAGGTATGTGCATCCACAGTACTAATCAAACCTGGTTCTTTCTTCCATCCTTCCAGAAAAATATATTTTGAGATACAGCCTGCATGTCATTCGTTATTTTAGCCTCATATTATTTGGTAAAATGCTTCAGCAAGGATAAATCACTTTCATGTGATTTGTTTTAAATTTGAAAAGTATTTCCTTAAAAGTTAATTTCATTTTTGCTGTCATTTTTTCATAATAACGATAATTCCAAGATTTGACAATTCTCCATTCAGAACTGAATGTAGTATTGCTTATTTTAAAATATGATTTTAACAGTTCTTTTATCAAGTAAGAATTAACATACAGTGTGAAAATTGGATAATTGAAGTGAAACCATCTCGAGTAAATAATTAGTTGATACTAGTTGATAGCAACAGAAGCTGTAATTTTTATATAAATACATATACATATTTACACAATATATATACATTCATATATGTATGACACTCAGTATTTTTTCTTGCCTATATTGTAAACTCAGTGCTAAATTCACCACTTCTTAGGCAAAAATGACAGCTAAAGGAAGTAGTCAGTTGCTTTTTTAAAATGATTGATAATCCCAGGAAATCCTAATTTAAGGATTTACCATTTCTTTCTAAATAGAGGCTCTAACAGAAAAATATAAAAGAATAGCACAATGTGTTAAAATAGCAACATGTATTCCATGAGACTCATTTTTAAAGGTACTTTGCTAGAATATTGCTATTTCTGCAGTGTCTGGCTACAAATATGGCTTTTCTTCATTTTCAGTGTTCCAAGCACTGTATTTTATTCATATTAAATCTGTTAATGCTTTAGGTGGTTTGGGAAGGATTTTGTTTAACTTTTTCAATATTTTATTCACTGCAGCTTTGCAAACTGGCTAAAAATCAAGGAAGGGAAACTGTCCACCTTTACAATCTAAGTTCAATTAGTAATTACAAAGGTCAAGAAGAAGGTCACTAGCTGACATAACTGTCAACAACACACATAACTGAAATATTCTAACTTCACTCAAGAGACCAACAATGTAGATTGAAATGTTTACATAATAAGCACATCCTCTACAGGAATATAAATTGGGGATTTACATCCTAATAAAAAAGAAAGTGAGGTTTTTGGTGGTTTTTTTCCTCCTGTAACTCTTTTCATCCAGAAAATTGCAAAGAATTATATCCCCGCCCCACCTGTTATTTTCCTAGCAGATTATTTAGTATCTGATTGCGACGCACACACCTTTCATTTGTTTCCAAATGCAGGGCTTTACAAAAGAAATCCTGTTTGGTCCAGATGGCCTTCTAGAAGGCTCCCTAAGAGAACTCAAAAGTCTCTCTAGCCAAAAATATTGTTTCCGCTTATTCAAGTGCCAGAAAGCCCACTGCCACTCTTTGACGCAGATCAAATAAACCTTCCAAAGATGTGGTTGTTGTCTTTGTCAAGGGAGGGGGTTGGTTCCACTAATGGACAACAGTGTGCCCTCCCACACTCACGTCCCACCACCCACAGCCTTGCCCCCTTTATTTGTAAGCAAAAATACTGAAATCAGAACCGAGGGATGGCCAGGAAAAACGAAAGATGAAGAGACATCACTCTGCTTGTGAGATGCTTCGGTAGTGCCTCTCCCTTTATTTCCTCGTGCATTTACATTTTTTTAGAAGTATATGCCATAATTTTGACTTTAAAGTCAAATTCTTAGAAAAGTTGAGAGTCTGCCAAAGAAGACTTCAAGGCTGATGAGATTAACAACAAAGTGCATATTTCCAAACATTCAGAGCAAGGAAATAGCATTTTACCATTAAATATGAAATCATATTGTATTTCACATAGTTTAGTGGCAAGTATCTGGTTCAGTATTAGAGGATAAGAGATTTTATATGTAAGTTAAATCTGATGATTTTTAAAGTTGTTTGCTTTGTCCTTAATTTAGAACACATTTTTAAGGATATTTTAATCAAAATACTTCTAGTTTATATTTTTCAGGATTTTTTTGTGTGTGCTCAATTTCAGTTTTTAAAAATGTAATTCTCTTAGTTGGATGAACTCTCAGAAGATCTTCTAGTTAAATCCCTTCAGTTTACAACTTAAAAAATACACCGAGCCCCAACAAGGGTTTGGAAGTTACCTTGAGGTCACTCACAGCCAAGGTGGTGATAGTAAATAAAGATATGAGCACAGTTATATCTTAGTAAATAAGGATATGAGCATAGCTTAAATGTAGTTTCAGTTCGGTCACAGTGAATCTCCACGCCAATGACCAAAACCAGGTGGATAGAGCCTTAAAAAGTATGCAGTCGCAAGCGAAATATGAGTTTGATTAGTTCTGCTTAGCATCTTTTCTTAGTCATACACCCACCCCACCCCCCGTTTTTTTTCATGAGCAGAACTGATGGGGCAGGAAAGAGCCCAGGGTATCCAGGTACCTTCCCCCCACCACCCCCCCAGCTCTGATTCCCCCCATCGCTCCTTCCTTCTCCTTTCTACCCTGCGCATGTCCACCCGCCCTGCCCCAGAGAGACTTCTTAGCTCTGATAGCTGCAGGCCTCATCCTGTTCTATTAGCCATTCGGTCCCCAAGGTAGTTGGGAACTTGCAGAGCGAGACCTAGAGCCTATGGCAAAGAGGCCATATCTGGTGGCCTGAGCTCAGCTTCCTCTCCCTCAAGGGACAGGTTCCCAATGTCCTCTTCTCAATGACACCTGTGGTTGCACAAACACACTATTCCTTCGTTGCCTTTAATAGCAGGAGCCAAATGAGGGCCACGCAAGGATGGTTTTACTCCTTGAGCATCTCTTTCTTTTCCTCTTTTGGGGTTTCTCCCTCTTAGGATGTGTGGGTTTGCACGTGTGTTTCAGTGTATGTCCTTCCTGTTCCTTCCTGGTTCTCCTTTCCATGGATTCTTTTTCGTTTCCTCTTTTGCTTTATACCTTTCTTCCTTTCTCACCACCTCCTCTCTGCACCCCACCACTGTCCCTTGCGTTCTCTCCTTCAGCCAATTATAATAGAAAAGGTCAGTGCATCCTTTTAATTTTTGTGGTACTTATTAAAGAATTGTGTGATTTTTTTTTTAATCTTAAAAGCAGGCAAATGGAGTTTTTATTTTACTAAAAAATATAGATCAAGAGTTCCTAGAATTCTCTATATTTACGCCATTATAGGTTAGTGGGCCTCAATTTAAAAAGGGGGGAAATTTCTCACCACTACCCCAGAGAGTAAAGAATTCTATCACAAAGCTCCCTGAGCGTCTTGGATGGAAATAGGTACACAATATACTTTTAGTAAATACTATTTAGCTAACTGGTTTCTGAATTTCTGATAGTGCTGAAAGTATTCACTGTAATTTTTATTTTTATTACTTTTTTTTTTTTTTTTTTTTTTTTTTTTTTGCTTTTTAGGGCCACACCCACAGCATATGTAAGTTCCCAGGGTAGGGGTTGAATCAGAGCTACAGCCGCTGGCCTACACCACAGCTCATGGCAACACCAGATCCTTAACCCACTGAGCAAGGCCAGGGATCGAACCTGCAACCTCATGGTTACTAGTCGGTTTCGTTAACCACTGAGCCACAACAGGAACTCCCATTGTACTTTTTAACACTATATATAATCCTGACCTTTTGTTCCCTTCTAGAGAAATTGGAAAAAAAAATTTTTCACCAGTTATTGTTCATCAGTTGTATTTTAGTGAATGTTCTAAAGTTGAAAGTGCCTTCTGGCACTTAAATTAGTTCATTTAGATGTATTTTCCAAAGAAAGAATAAAATAAATACAACATATAAAATAGAATAAGTTTAACATATTGGTCTTAGCTGCAAGCTGCTATGAAAGGGCCTTCATTCTCTGCTTTTCTCATAGGCAATATCAGCTTAAATTTGACATAAAGTATTCTGAATCAAATGCAGCCATTTACACATTTGTCTCAGTGCTAAAATATTTTCTGACAAGACTTCTAGTTTCAAAAAAATCTGAGAGGTGATAGTTGCAGCCCTCTACGTAATGAGGAAAAGTCAACAAATTATATACTTAACAATGGCTGAATTTTATGGTATGCAAATTACACCTCAATAAAGCTATTTTTTAAAAAACACAAAATTAAGCACAACATCTAATTTGCTAGCAAATGTGGAAACTCCTTTAGATTGCAATATGCTTATAAATCCAATTTTTTCACCTCAGCAGGTAGCTTTCTATGTGGCACACTTGGCCTGATTTTTCCAGATTTCCTTACCAAAAGATATTAAAACATAAAGAATGGTCTATTCCTATCTGCTCATTCTACCTGAATATTTTAAAAGATGAACCCTGTTGCCTGCATTAAGCGGGTCCTGAGAAGAATTTTTAAAACATAAGGCACCTTCGGTTTGTGAAATAAGGATGGCTCTGGTCCACTGAGACCCTCCATCTGGGCAAGGAGACAACTCAGGACTGGTCGCATATTAAGATAATTGACGCAAACATTCACCTTAGCTCTCCTCCCTACTGTTCAGCCACCTCCACCTTCCCTGGCAAATTCATCTTCTGAGTCTTCTACTAATTCTTTCTCGCTCCTCCAGCTTCCTGAAACTGTTGGTCAAGTCCCAAATGAATCTGACGATATCCAGCACCTGAGTGTTTCTGTTGCTGTGTGGAGCTCAAGTTAAAGGATGTCATGCTCCCTTTCTAAAAAGCAAAATGTTAATGATACCTCTTCATTTTACAGCCATTCCGGTTCCACATTCCAAGGAATTTCCTCCTTTTAACAACACATCAGGCCATTTGTCCCTGCTAGCACTCTTCCTTATCCTGCTCACCATCTGTTTCACAACGTCCAGCCTCTGGTCACCTGCATTTGATTCGCATCTCCTCCAGCTGGTAATCTGTGTCTTTAAATTATTTTAAGTCTACCTGTTTTCAAGTTACCGGTCAAATACATAGCATCTCTGAGTCTCATTTCTCAAAGGGTTGATGCAATCTATGATTTCTGAGAGTTTAGAGGGGACAGGAAGTGTTGGGCATGAGTCAGCCTCTTTGCATCGCATCTTCAAGAACGCTGACGTCTCTCAGATCCCTTAAAGCTACCCTGGAATCTTAAAGGCCTGTCATAAGCCAAACGCTCTGCTTCTCACTGGCCCTTTCTGTGAAAGACCGAGTTACATGGTCTCTGGCTAACAATGGCAGTAGCAGTACCAGCAGCAGTGTGGTGGTGGTGATCGTAGTGGTACTGACAGCCATCAGGTAGAGGTGACCGCCTGGGGAGTGGAGTGGCAGCATTCTCACTGGGGATGTGGTGACAGTAACGGGAGAGCTGGCAGCAGTTGCAGCCCCCGTGCACTGGCGCCTGTTAAGTCATGTGCATTGTTTTACTTACTCTTTACAAACTCTGCAAGGGTGGGATCCTCATCCCCATTTTTCAGAAGACACTGAGGCTCAGGAAAGTGACATGATTTGTCATGGATCATACACACGGCTGGGAGAAGGCAGAGCCTGGCTTCAAGTTCAGGTGGAGCTGACCTGAAAGCCCACAGTCCTAATCCCTGCATCAAGCACTTCAAACGTGAGAACCCAGAGAAGCAAGTCTGTCTGTCTGTCTGTCTGTCTGTCTCTCTCTCTCTCTCTTTCACGAGGGGCCGCTTGGACAGGTGCTCCCCACATCCTCTCAGGCAGCACTGACCTGGCAGGTGGAGCTGCACCGAGGTGGGGGTGGGTGCCTCCAGGGACGGCTCTGTGCTTTTTCCCAACCGGGAGCCGCAGGGGAAAGACGGGGAAGGATGAGAGGGGTAGAGAGGAAGTTCCCCAGGCCTCTGCACCTTTCGGAACAATAAATCCTACAGGCTGCCCAGGACGTGGGATCCCCTGCGGCTGACACCCTCTCTGCAACCATGCTCTGAGGCTGGGGCCAAAGACACCCTGTTGAGGCAGTTCACCAGGCCCGAACTGTCACCACACTCCCCAGTCAGGCACAAAACCCACCCCCTTCACATATTCCAACTGTTACATTCTTGTGAGTCATATAAAGGGCCTCCCCATCAAAGGCCATGGGATGTCACCTGTCAGAATGTGAGTGCTAATAGTAACGACGGGTTAGGCCAGTGTGAACGGTCCACGTTGAAAGACTTCAGCTGAACTTTTAGAAATTTCAAGGAGGGTTACCTTAGCATCTGTAAATTCTTTAGTCGTAAGAGTAAGTGACCATTGAATTTTCATTCAAACTATTAAAACACCTGTCAAATTATCACTACAATTTAAAGTATTAAAAAAACATATTCTCTATTTCCCAAGTCCTCAGTAATATTCTTTTAATCTCAATGACAGTTTTAAAAGATGTTTATTCAGGAGTTCCTGTCATGGCGCAGTGATTAACGAATCCGACTAGGAACCATGAGGTTGCGGGTTCGGTCCCTGCCCTTGCTCAGTGGGTTAAGGATCCGGCGTCACTGTGAGCTGTGGTATAGGTCGCAGACAAGGCTCAGATCCCGCGTTGCTGTGGCTCTGGCATAGGCCAGTGGCTACAGCTCTGATTCGACCCCTAGCCTGGGAACCTCCATATGCCTCGGGAGCGGCCCAAAGAAATAGCAAAAAGACAAAAAAAAAAAAAAAAAAGATGTTTATTCGTAAAACAAAGGGTTACTGATGTTCAGAAGCACATACAAGGATCAAATGTCACCTCCTTTCATCCTTCTTACAGCTGCTTTGGGGTTTTTGAGGACTTAAAATGTCATTCATGCTTTTATTATTGAATTTTTTTCTCACTGAAAATATACTTTGGTATTTCTGCCATTATAATAATTATAGTAAGAGCTTTCAAGTGTAAACTCAGAATGGAAGCACATTAAATTTCAGTTGATCCCAAGTCAGTTATTAAAATTACATTTTCATGTATTTGCTTATCTGGACCCTACCTATATATCATTAATTTTATCAGCCTCATTCTAAGTAATATCTCTGAAGCAACAGTTTAGATGTTAGTTATTTTTATAAATCACATCAAAATAAAAATTTTAAATATATCGTATATAAAATAATATATATTTTAAATGTATATGTTAATTTCTTCTATAATCATCTTAGTTACCATGGTTAACTGTCATACTTTGGGTATACTAATTGGTGGGAAGAATTTGAAATTTGAGGTGAAAAGCCCTAGATTCTAGTCCTATCGTACTCCTAAGTTTCTTTAAAGAGATGAACTAATGCTAAACTACAGTTTTTATATCTGTAAATCAGACTTTGGACCCCCAGACTACCCTAGGACAGAGGAAAATTACCCAGAAAAAAAGGAAACAAATGGCCCAGCCTCCTCCCCTTGGGGTCCAGGGCTGAGTGAGTCTCAGGTTAAGCAGGGCAGGCAGCAAGAACTGAGGAAGTCCTGCGGGTTCCAGTCTGGCTGTATCGAGCCGAGACTTGAGTCTGTGTGCTTTGTCATAAGGGATGTCTGTTGTCTCTTGCAGATTGCTTTCACTGAGGCTCCTCAGGCCCTAGAGAAACCACTTCATCAGCAGACAGATCCAGTATCTCATACTGTGGTCCTTCATTTTGCTTGATCTATTGAGTCACTGGTGACCAGAGGGGCAGGGG
The DNA here is from genome assembly GCF_054392235.1 of Sus scrofa. Lineage (NCBI taxonomy): Eukaryota > Metazoa > Chordata > Mammalia > Artiodactyla > Suidae > Sus > Sus scrofa. The sequence goes on from NC_139393.1 coordinate 75,972,818, forward strand.
GCTCCTGCAGAACACAGAAGGACAACCCCGCTGAACATCTGGATGTGCTGCTCTGTTTCCCCTGCCCCTTCCCTGACCTTTATTCGGCATCTCTAACCTTCTAAAGCTGACTTTAAAAGCACCTATTCCTCGAAGTCCTCCTCTGGCCAAACCACCCCATCTTGATGGCTCTTTCTCTCTGGCTCCTCATTTCTTAAGCACCACTTAAGGAGCAGTGTGCCCGACAGGGAAATGACTATCGGAGCAGAGCCTGTGGTAGCGGGGATGAGTGGGTGCGGACAAAGCCAAGAGCAGAGGCAGGGCCTGGTCTCATCATGAGGAGCCTCGGGCTCCCTGCTAAGGAGATTGAACGAAGGGAGCCAAAGCAAAGCTTTAAGCAAATGGATGATCTTATCTGCTATTTTAGAAAAATAGCATCATGGTCTTCATTAGGAAGGTGCAGTTCCCCTGTAAGTGCCCAGCACTCTCTCGGTGAGACCTCTGCTAGCCAGCCTGGGAGTCAGGCCGCCTCCCCACTGAGCCTTGGGTGCCTGGCAACCACACTTAAATCTTTAACCCTTAAGCAGAGGGGGGCAGCCTATCCCAGGTTGACAAATGGGAAAGAAAGAATGAAATGGTGCCCATCAGAGGGTCTCTATGAGCGCATCCTTTCCCCTATTTTGAGGGTGTTGAGGAAGAACTATATCAGAGGGAGTCGTGGCCAGCCGTGGCCTGAGAAATTTTAGCAAGAAGAGGGCACCTCCAAGGTCTTGAAGGCAAATTTCAGAGTGGCCAACACTGTCTCAAAGTTTTAGGAATTCACCAGGAACTGTAATGAAGTAAATAATTAATTCCCTGGGCATAAGACTTAGCATCACAGAGGGAGAAAAAGAGAGTATCACCGTGAAAAAAAAGGGCTGTAACAGTCGTGCTCAGATATTATCATTAATTCTGACACAGCAGCACCATCATGGGAATGTGCCAAAGAGAATTCCCTGAATGCCCAGAGAAGTTACTTGAAAACATAATAAGTAGGGAAAGAATCAGATCAATTCATGGGTTCCAAAAGACTACCCTAGAGAAAAAAATTCTCAAGTACTAAGTACCAGAAATGAAGAATATATGACTATTTCCCAGAGATATCATTACTACTGTCATCACCACCAACACTTTTGCCATCAAATTGTAAGTCAGATTCTCCCCCACTGAAGAACTTCCGGTTTGATGAAGTTCAAGTTACTCCAGTGCCTCTCTTACCAGCAGGCAATGACTCAGTTATGTTAGAGAAACTACAGCCCAATAGTGATTGTTTTTCTTCCTGTGCAGATAACATCTATGCTAAAGTGATACTGCTCTTCACTTCCAGGAGGCTGAGCCACAAGCATGCCTATAGTAAGATAAGCCAAAGTGGCTGGCTAGTGACTTATTACAATAAATAACTGAATAGATAATTGCTAAATAAAAGCCCATTGTATGCGGAGCTGGAGCTCCATGAAGCTCTATCCAGAAATGCAGGACACACACTAGGTCCCAATATCATGTCTAAGTCAGCAGGCAAACCAGGAAACATGGTCCTGCTGGGTAAGAAGGCAGCCTTTTCAAGCACTAGATCTCTCCATGCTCATCGCACTGGCTTTTTCTCTAATTCTTGTTGCATTTTATGGCATCTGCTTCTTTTCTTCCTTGTCTCCTCTGGCAAACTGTAGGCTCCTTGAGGGCAGGGATGGAGCTGTTTCCATATCAAAGCCGGTCTAACCATTTCTACCCAAGAGAGCGGAAAACACAGAGCTTCTCAAACTTGAAAGTGCATTAGAATAAGCAGAGAGTTCCTGGCCAACCCCCCAACCTGCACAAAACCTTATAGGATGAAGTCCAAAAATTTGCATTTTAAAAAGCCACCTCCCCACCTCGGAGAACAATCCATGGGCCCACAGTGTAAACCTGGAGCACACACCCTGGATCAAACAGAGCATAGATTCTATCCCAGTTCTATACGAGTTACAGGGAAGCCTCACAAGTTTCTCTGTGCCTCAGTTTCCTTAGTTATAAAATGGGGATGGATACTTGTAGAAACAGAAAGTAAGTAGAAGGGTAGTGGCCAGGGGATGGAGGCGGGGATGGGGAGTAGTCATCTAATGGTACTGAGTTTTGCAAGAAGGAAAAAAGTTCTGGAGATCTGTTGCACAACAGTGTAAATCTCCAGCACTACCGGCTCGTACACTTAAAAATGTTTAAGATGGTGAATTTATGTTGTGTGTTTCACCGCAGTGAAAAAGAAAAAGAAAAACAATGTATTAATGGGCATAGGTCATAGTATCTATACCTCACAGTATTGTTATGAGCATTACATGAAATAAAGCGTGTCAAGAGCCAGGCACAGTCCTGGGGCTAGCAACTGCTCAAGAAATTATAGCTATTATTATTGTCGCAGTCATGGTTGTTAAGGTTTTTTTAACCATGAATGAGTTACTACTTAAAGGCATTTTAAACCAAATTATAGCCCGAATCTTCAAGCTGATGGAAGTTGCCTCTTCTTTTCGAAATGATACACTAATTTCTCAGGAAGACCCTGAGCTGTGAAACTGAAACTTACCTATAGTCACTCATTAAGGAATATCCAAACTCTCCTTACAAATCCAAGTAGCTTTTGACAATCTGCTGTTTTCCAAATCCTGACCAACAGACTATTCACATTTCACATGCAGATCCATATGGTTAGAAAAAAAAACCAACCATAGTCCTGGTTGGTATGTGAAAACAAAAGGATGTTCATGTTAGGAAGTCTGATTCTTACCACCCAAATCCTCAGTTTGCAGAGATAAAGGAAACAAAGAACAAAAACCTTAACTTTCGTCTTCCAGCTTAACAAAGGAAGTCAAGCAAAATCTGCTACCATGCAAGAAAGGAATGCTCTGTTTTGGAAAACTACGTGAAATATTTTGCATCTTAGGTGTACATGTGGAATCCAAAGCAGAGTCTTCAGGGAACATGGCGTAGACCCCAAGCCATCATCTTGATTCTCTGCGCATCATTTTGATTTCATGTGCATCTGTGCTAATTTCATCTCTCCAGTCTATTATTTAAGCTTTAGCAGGACAGATGTGCTGGTTTACAGAGCCATAATCCACTTGGTGGGCGGATAACCAGGAGGCCTTTAGTCTTCATCCTTTACTCCAATAAGAAAACTAGACTACTGCCTTGTTAAACAGCATGAGTCCCATGCCCTGATTTCACTTGTCGTGCTAACCCACTGAATATCCTCAGAACTTCTAACCAAATTCATAAAATTCATCATGGTCACAGAGATGACCAAAATTAGCTCTAGGGTGAATGAAATTAGGCAAAGACCAATCTGGGAGTATAAATAGTAAAATGAGCAGGTTGGAAAACAACAGTGTAGGATTTTAGGCCATGCAGGTGTTCACATGAATCAGATTTATCGTTCTGAGACCGAGAAGGTTAGGCACTGGTGAGAATTCTAATCCTAATGACTTTTAAATCTCTTGATTAAAAAATAAATTTCAAAGTCATTGCTAAGGATTCCCCGCCAATTTTTTTCAACTCCATCCTCTGTATACCTATGTTATTATAAGAGATGAGGGCTTCCAGAGAGCCCAGGAGTGGAGCCCTTCCCAGAAGTCCTGAATAATGACAGCTTTGACTGTTGAGAGGCGGTACTTGTGAAATCCAGAAATGAATGGCAATATATACAAATGGACCATCAGCAAGGATTATGCTTGCTCCAGCACACCTCTAGCTCTCGAAAGACCACCTCCGGGTCTCAAAAAGAGTGGCTCACCACTCATACCACCATCCTTACCAACAGCTAGAAAGGGGGAGAATTAAGAAGAGCTATGATTGTAAACAGCAAAAAGGAAGTGACTAAAAGTACGTAAATAACCAGACATTACTTCAGATTCTGAGCATACTGCTCTGTCCGTTTAATTCTCCTTTTTCTTAGGCATTAAAGAAACTACCTTCTCATCTTAATATGGGAGTCTTGAATGAAAGCTTGAGGTTCTGAGACCCAAGTATTAGTCCCAGCTCTAATTTGTCAAGTGACCTTGGGAAGTCACTTAAGTGCTCTGGGCCTCAGCTTCCTCATCTGGAAGAGGACTGAGATCACAGGACACATTCAATAAGTATTTGCAGAAGGTTAAAGGAAATTTGTAAAATGGGTGTAGACCAGGAAATCTCAGATTCTTTCCAGGTTCGCCATTCAACAGATCTGTGTTTTTTTGTGGGTTTTTTTTTTTTTTTTTTTGTTACAGACTCTTGTCCCCTGTCATTTTAATCCTCTTCTGCAAAAGTATGGACCAGCAGAGGAATCTCTTTACTCAGTAAAATCCTAACTTACATTTTCTCATCACACTATCGTGTTACTCCTCAATTATGTTACAGCAAGAAGGAAGCATTTTCCCGTTAACCTGATCACACAGTTATTTTTTTCAAACAATAATCAGTTGCCAGAGCATATTACTGTTTTCACAATGCTATGCAAAATTTCAAAAACTATTTAAGTATTTATATTTTCCTTCCGCCACTGTTTTCTGCTTGATTTCGAGAGTTCAGTGAACAGTTTCCAGTACCTTGTGTCTGATGTTTTTCCTCTCCATTAAAATCCTCAAGGGTTCCCCACCCCCCTCCCCCCTTTAGGAAGAAAAAAGAGATCTTTCCCCTGTAATTTACTTTGGCTTTCTCAAAAGTTGGGTAGGAAAGTCAGTATAATTCAGGTGGAATCTAAAATGTTCTTGTTGTACAAGTGTGTGCAGAAAGGAAGCCTATAATTTCCAAGCATTCTTTCAGGAAGTTTGTGTTCTCTGTCTTCCAGGGAGCCTTTACTTTCGGAGGGAGCATGATCGACATGCCATTACTGAAGCAGGCCCAGCACATTGTTACGCTTGCCACATCCATCAAGGAAAAATGATCTGCTAAATGAAGCTCTCATCAGGTGGGCTGAACATATACAGTGGGTTTCTTCAAGACAAACCAGAATACTCAAGGCAACTTGTTAGTATGCCAGAGTAGAGCCTTTCTCCCCTTCAGTTCATGTTAATCACAATTTTTTTTTTTTTTTTTTAGTTATCTCACTGGCCAGTTATTCCTCTAAAAATGAACTTCTTCTCTTTGGTTCCAAGCTTATGATGTTATTGTTCACAGATGTGTTACAAGTATGGACTTAAGATTTCGCAGGGAGATAGAGTAGTGGGGAGAGATGGGCTGTGAGGGGAAGCTAGGTCTTTAATGAAACAGATTTTTCCAGAATAATATACTCCCTTCACGCCGGTCACATTAGATGCTTCCTACATCGTTCATTTGTTCACTCGACGCCAGAAATAATTTTAAGAAAAGCCAACTTTTGAAAAAAATTATAACTGAATAAAGGGTTGGTGTTTATTTCACTAGTAATCTGATCAAACCACAGAGATGCCATAGAAAGGGGGTTCAGTACCTTACTGGTTTCTGCAGGTATCTGCTAAAAATAAATCGTCAAAACTGATTACTTTAACCTCCGCCCGCTAAAGGGAAGCATCCCTCTCTGGAACTGCGAGGAGATGACGATGAAAGCCCTCATCCCGGGCGAATACTTTGGGTCAACAGTGGCCAGTAATTAAAAAATAAATGTGCAGAAACACAAGGCCATCCATTCTCTCCCTTTATTTCCCTGTTTAACTGTTTGCCATTGAGGCCATTTCCCCCTGTAAATGTATGGCCGGGACAGGGCCCCTCAGCAATAAACTTGTAGCCTCTAAGAAGACACAATGCCACAGAGCTGGTGCATATGGTCCCCTGCGAGATTTGCATCACATTAGGGATGCTGCTACAGGTCATATGGGTGGTGTGGTTAACGGGCTTAGTAAAGCTGTTTTGAAGAGGTTAACCCAGCTTGTAGTAAAGGGTAAATAAACATAACAACCAGCCATTCTTCCCTATTCAGCATGTGCTCTTATATTGAAGGCTAAAGGGTATTGAAGCTGCGAAGGATCAACTTGTGTTTGCCAGAGGACGCCAATGAAATTTGAAACACCAACAATCAGAGATTTTGTTTCTGCTCCTCATTAAATCATGAGCTTTTGTGTGGAGACTCTGGACGACTGTTCTTTAAGAAATTAACAGAATAGGAAGTTTTAAACTCTACACCAACCTTTTCATGACCTACACAGCAGCAAGGCTGCTACTCTTAGACAAACACTGCAGGGAAGTCTGTTCTGTTTATTTAAATTTGTAAATAGAAAACAGTTGTTTTTTATTTTCATTTTTCACCTCCTCCTACGCCTTTTTTGTTTATTTCCTATGTGGCCCCTTATCATGTGCCCCAACCACGGGTCAGCTTTCCCCCGCTTCCTCCAGTTCCTCCAGAAGCCCCAGAGGGGAATCGAGCTGAAGGTTATAGACAAGGAAAGGTGCCATGGAACCAAAGCAGAATGGGAGAGGCCCACACACTGTCCTACAACACCCATCACTCAGTGCAGGGCAGTGCCAGCAGGCGCGCGAAGGAACCTGATCCAAGCTGGGTGGTTCTGGCAAACATACGTCTGAGACACCAACTAACATTCTCAAAGATGGAATCCGCTAAGACAGCTCTTAAGCTGAGATGGGGTGTGCTAGGCCAGGGTCCCACCTCCCTGGCAGCGCACCTCCCTCCTCAGAGCACCCCCCGCCACCCTCACCCCCCCAGAGCACTGGTCACCCAGGGCTGCTCCAGAGTTGCCTGGAAAGAAAGGTGGGAGCCCGCCTCGTCCTCACTCGGAGGGGCTGGAAGCAGGAAGATGGTGTCCCAGGCAACTTGGGAGATGACTGGCCTCCAGCCAAACTGGGCTTCAGGACTGCAGACTGTGGCAGGGGGTGGCAGTTACAGGAGAAGCCATCCCTCCAACCCATCGTGCAGCTGTGCCTGCCCAGGCTAGCAGTCATTGCGCACAGGGTGAACCAGGACCGTAGGTGTCCATGCAGCTGGACCCTCCGGCTCAGAACACGGGGACACAGGAGGACTGCTCAAAAGGCAGAAGAGGCCTCCTGTCATTTGGACCTGTCATGTTACACCCTCAGGGTGTTAAAAGCGTAGGCAGGGCCTATCTTCAACCAAAGAAGATAATAAAAGCCTTTCTTCATACTTCCCTACAGGCCCTTCCCATCCTCACGGGTTGGTCCAGATACCACCACCACCAAGCTTTGACAGAATGGAAGGGAGACATTCTAGTCTCTACCCTCTTACCCAGGCAACCCCAAACCCTACAGGTGGACTTCCCCGAGCCCAGAGCCTATTGAGAGCCAAATCCTGCCCTTTGAGGGACCTCAGATGCCGGGGTGAAGACATGCCCGTCTTCAGGAAAAGCAGTCCCCTCAGCAAGGTCTCCAGGTGGCCCTGAGAGCCTGGACCCGGCTAGATCTTACCCACCGCCATCCCCAAGGGGCCCAGAGGTTCCTGAGTTTCCCACCATGATGGACTGGTCGCCACACCCTTTATCTCAAACCACACTTTGTTCCAATAAAACCTTGCTGCTGAAGTTGCCCCAAGTGTCAGATGTATCATCTCCTCAACCCAGGGTCCCACTCTGAGCACAGACCCTAAAGATGGACCCAAAGAGCATTTAGTCAGGGCCAGAGAGCTGTGCTGCCTCATTCCTTAAAGAACAAGACTCCACGGCAAGGAGATGCTGGGAGACCAGAGGTATCCCCACTATTTTCCATCCCACATCTCCTCGATTCCTGAGTGGGAGAAGGTAACAGGGAGGAGGGAAGGCTGGGCTCGCGGACCTGCTCCACCTGGGGAGTTCCTCCCAGCTGGGAATCAACGGGCCAGGAGACCCTTGCAGTAACCTGATTAATTAAAAACCATACCTGTTTATATTTTGTGTAGCTCACCACAAGCCGCTTCGCCGTATCACCCCCCTGTTATTAATTCTTGGGGGCTAAATTATGGGTGACACTATTAAAACATTATCAGAACTAATGAGAAACAATTACTTAGAAAATGAGCCAGGACAAGATTGAGTTGAGAACATCAGTGGTGATCACTGTAGATTAGTTTAATAAATCATCAGGTGTAAGGCAAGACTGACTATATGTATGCAAAGCCCCGACACGGGAAAATGAAATTGAGAATTTTTTTTGCATAATTTTTTCATTAATCTCAATAGGACCCGCGTGGTGTAGATTGTTTTATTCCCTAATACCTTGCCTGAGGGGGGGGCAATAATGTCTTCATTGTTTTACTGAGGTCTTAATGACAATCTGTGACAACCTCATTTTAATGGATGGAGGATTATACCAGCACCGTCATGTTTTATTGAAACGGTGAGGGGAACTCCAGTGGAGTCAGGCACTGACCCTGAGCACACGTTGGGAAGTTCCCCGGCATCTGGATGCGGTTCCCTTCAGATTTATTGAACCGCTGCCCTGGCTTCCTCTCCTCCAGGGACTGACTGGGAAAAGCGTCTTCAAGAACCACCAAGATTTGCCTCCTTTGATGTGAATTGGAAAGTAACTCTTTGCCTGGCATATTTTGCTGTGTAATTGGTATAGACCATGTAGGTTTTTGGTTTGGGGTTTTTTTTAATTTTTTTTAAATTTTGAATTATTATGAACACCCTAGCCTCTAAGTTTTGGGGAGGTGGGGAAACTGACCTTCAGCAGGGACAATGCATATTCTCATGGAGTCTTAGGAGTTAGCAGGTTTTTCTTTGAAGGGCATTCTACTTTTCTGGTTCCTGTTTATCTTGGAAAGCTAAGTGTTTTATTTTCATCTCCAGTACTTGGAAAACAGTTGATGGTACAAAACGGGTTCTGACATTAACCGCAGGATCTTGTGCGTATTAATGCAGCCGAGGGTCACCGAACCGGTCTGTAACCGCGAAGCATGTGCCACAGGCTCGGGGACACAGTACCCGCAGCCCGGAGACCCTACCCCCCGCGAGGTTTCGCCTTGCGACTTAGGGGGAAAGTAATTAGCAGACCTCAACATTTAAATGTTAAAACCTTAGTCTTTCTGCGCTTCATTTTAAATCGGAGTGGGGTGAGGGATTTAAGAGAGCGAACAAAATGGAAAATAAATTACTTCCAAATACCTAACGTAGTACTGGAAAGCTTGCGCAGTGGGACCGGGCAGCTTTTTTCTGTTCTGTGACGGGTGGTGGTGGTGGTTGGTTTGTTTAAATTCCAGCAATTATCTGGCAGCATATTTCCTTCCGAATCAGTAAGATTTGCCAACGAGGTAAAGCAAGCGATTTGTAGGAAGGAACCGAAATCAGCGTTAGTGCCTTTTGGAGGTTTGCTGCCGATCGAGCCCAGTTTCAGCTAAACGGGCTAAAGCCCGCAGGATTTATTTTACTTTATGTTTTACACACTCTTTGGGGATTTGTCGCTCGCGCCCGTCCTTTTGTTTTTGTTTTCTTCGATTGTAAGCGACACGCTCGATTTTACTCTGCTTCTTTCGAGGGGAGAGGCCGGCGAGCTCGGGAACCGCGCGCCCCGTCGGAAGAACATGCGCCCGCGGAGCCGGGACTCACCGAGTCCGCGTCCCCGCCGCCCGCGCTTCCCCAGGCCCGAGGTCGGGTGCGCGCCGACGCGGAGACCCGGGGCCTGGCCCGTGCGCCCCGCGAGCCGCTCCAGCTCTGTGGCCGCTGCCGGAGCTGCGGCCGTCGGGCGGGCGGGGCCGGGGCGCCCCGTGGGCCGGGACTGCGGGCCGCCTGGAGCCTGCGAGCCTGTCGCGCAGCCCCGCTGTAATGGTGGCAGATCAAAGGCTGCCCCGTGTCCCCGCGGAGCCCGGGACAATCCCGAGCCTTTGTGCGCTGTTGCTAGGAGCCCGAGAAACTAAGAGAAAGTGTCAGGAGCATGTTAATCAGACTCGTTACAGTGTAACAATAACGTCTCTCTCGGGTCTCCCAGGCCCGGCGCACCCCCGGCGCACCCCGCACACAGGCCGGACACCTGCGCGGGGGCCCTCGCGCCCGCCCTGGAGACCGGCGGGCCCCTGTGTCCCTCCAGCCCCGAAGTCGAAGTTGGCGCCGCAGCCAGGCGCCTGGACAAGCCCTGGGGGCCCTGCAAACGCCAGGGGCATCTCCCAGGCCTTGGTCTCCCAGACCTGAGCCCCGCGCCCTTAGCCTGTCCAGCTGGGAGCTGATCCCTGACCGGGGCACCTGTGGCGGATCCGGATCCCCTTGCTTTTCAGTCACTGAGTGGAATTGCCCACGCTATTCAGGCACTCTATTAGAATCAAGAGAAAAATGAACATTACGTTTCAGGTAACTTTTTGGTGGAGTTTCTTCAAAAGAGTCTAACTTTGCCGATTTCCCCCATCAAATCCAGAGAATACTTTAAGTGATAACCCCGAGTTTATGGAAGAAAAACCCTGAAACTTTGCTGCAAGTAAAGATTTTTCAGAGCTTTTTCCACAGAATCACGTCATTCATTCGTTTATTCATTCAACAAACATCTGTTGAGCGGCCTGGATGCCAGGCAGCTAGCCTGAAAGCCTTAGGACTGGTTCCGGGTGCACTTTTCTTTTAAAATTAAAATGCCCTTGTGTGAAGTGAAAGGAGGAGCAAAGGCGTAAAATAATGTCAAATGTCAAAACAAAAAGAAATGCCATTGGCTACTACAGCGACAGTAACGAGAGAGGTGCGAATTAAGAATTTAAAGCCTTTGAAAAAATACATGCCATATGCTTTGAAAACCAGCCACTTTTTTCACCTATTTCATCTCCTCCCCTCTTCTTTTGGTCTCTAGGAGTTCAGCCAGGCTGCAGTCCTGAAACCAGAGTCCCGCCTGAGGTCTGCAGCACAAGTCAGCCCTTCTGCATGTTTGTAAACAGCCTGTCAGATTTGCTAAGGGATCAAACACTGTGGGTCCTGGCCCCATTCTGCCCTTGGCCGGACACCGGGAACTGGAAAGCTGTGCTCAGTCTTAGGGCAGAATTTGGCCAACTCGAGGTGTTCTGCTCCAGTAGGAGCTCTGGTTCAGGAATCAGAATGAAAACTGAGGAAGAACAGAGGGGAGTTAAAACTGCCGAACCCTAAGTCAGAGACAAAGCTTCCTATCACCAGGAAGAGTAGAAAACAAGCCACTCTCAAATCACCTGTGCCTCCCTATTGACCAAGGGGGATCCTGCAAGGATATCAGACTTCTCGGTTGGTCAAAATCAATTTCTCTCTCACACTGTGTGGGCAGCATGTAGACATATAGCAAACTGGACCTGGTCCCAGAGATTAGTCTAAGCCCTGGAAGGAACTTTCCAGATTCTCTTCATTACATAAATAAGAGAGTGGATACACTGAAAACTCTCTCATGAAAAACAAAGATTAAACACCAACTACATGGTGATGTTAAAATATCTATCTAAAGGGGAGAAATTCAGTGAAAAGAAACCAGGGGTGGGGTTTTTAATTTTTTTGGTTTGGGGTTTCTTTTTTTGGTCTGCATAATACCACATAGCTGGTTTATTGTTTTGGTTTTTTGCTGGATTTTGTTTTGTTTTTACAATGAATCAAATTGCCTTAGTTATTAAGACACAGTAAAAGAACGGAGAGAAAAACGAACATTCCGTTTCAGAGAGCTTTGTGGTAGAGTTCCTTCAGCAGGCTATCCGCTCTAAGCATCTGGCTTATTTATGTATTTATTTTCTTTAAAAGGGCCCTTTTGCGTTCCATGGAAGTAAGAACATAAAAACCAACATGAACTCCTGGCTTAGAATCTCTGGGAAAACTGTGTTAATGACCCAAACTCCCAAATGAGGAAGGGAGCATTGCGTGTCCTCCATGGGAGTTCCAGAGACTACCATCCCTGCAGCAGCTTCCAGGGGAGCCTCCCCTGCAACGCTTCCCCCCATGTGGTGTGATGGAGCTCCCACTACCGCTACCGGGAGACCCCGCTGCCTTTCCACACCAGCCACACAGCGCCTCCCCCAAGGGGCCCTCCTAAACTATGCGGGACACTCCTGCGATAAGCCTTTGCACAAGCGGTAACCCCTCCCTTTCCATCCCCCCAACAAACTCCTTGACCATTCTTCAAGGCACAACTTGAAGGCCACTTCTGTGAGGGCTCCCTAACTCCCCAGAGACAACGTGCTGGCCACCCCAAGTCCTTCCATCGCATTGGAGATTTCTTTTGTGATACCGTATGTGTGTCCCCAAAACAGTGTGGAGGCCCTGAACAGTGGACACCGCCATGCACCTCCAGATGCCTCCCCTGCTCAGCTCTCACCAAGCCCTCCAAAGGCCCCCTGGAAGTGTGCTCATTAAAATCAGGCCCCGAGGAGTTCCCGTCGTGGTGCAGTGGTTAACGAATCCGACTAGGAACCATGAGGATGCGGGTTTGGTCCCTGCCCTTGCTCAGTGGGTTAATGATCCGGCATTGCCGTGAGCTGTGATGTAGGTTGCAGACGCGGCTCGGATCCCACGTTGCTGTGGCTCTGGCGTAGGCCGGTGGCTACAGCTCCGATGAGACCCCTAGCCTGGGAACCTCCATATGCCGCGGGAGCGGCCCAAGAAATAGCAACAACAACAAAAGACAAAAAGACAAAAAAGACAAAAATAAAATAAAATAAAATAAAATCAGGCCCCGAGACATCAGTTCATCCACCAGACATTTTGACTCCTGGATTCCTGCACATACTGGCCCTTTCAGTGGACTTGCTCAAGGTCACACAGCTGGCAAAACCAATAGTTCAGCCAAAGTCTGGAGATGAAACCACTAACCCCCCCCACACACACACACACACATGAGAATCCACAGATTTACAGTTTCACATTAAGTCTCCATGAAGGAAGTTCCCCGAGTTTTTTGAAGCAACAGGAAAATAGCGGAAGCCTCTTTTTCAACGGCCACCTCCCTGAGAGGCAGAGCCTGACCCTGGCAAAGGTATTCGAACTCAACCAACCAGTCATCCAGGGCAGCCAGGAAGCTCTGCCACCAGGCACCTCCCACCCCGAGGTGGGCCATCACGCCTTGCTCTCCGTGCCCCTCCCCGACTAAACAGTCCCTCCGCAGAGTTTGCAGGATGTCCCACTGGGGGGGGACTGGTCTCATGGCTGGAGAATGTCATGGGGGTTTAAGGAAAAGAGTTCCATTGGCGGGAGGAAGGAGCAGGGACAGAGGCTCAGGGACAGAGTTCCATTCGTGCCCATCTCAGCCCCTCGCCCCCTCCAAGGCCCCATCCTCCAAGGCCCCCCTCGGTCCTGCTATCACCTCTCACCCACCTAGTTCCCCCATCTGCCCTCCGGCTCCCATGTCCCCTTTCCTCTTTCTGATAATTTTACCTTCCTTCCTGACCTCACGATTCCCAAAATCAACAAAACTAACAGATGTAGGAAAAAAAAACAACAAAAGTGGATACAAAAAACTTTTTTCTAACAACATGTCCATGTTTTGGAGGTAAGTCTAGTGTCTTAAGTCGTGAGCTGCTTGGACCCTCTGCAATCCTTCATTTGCTGTGCACTTGGCACAGGCAGTTTATTGGCCCATTTTACTGCAGAGAGCCTGAGTGCAGGGGACAGAGCTAATATTGTACTTTGGGCATCAACATAGAAATGTCAGCAAGGCTGCTAATTATTCAGTAAATTAAATAGTGCTGCCAAAGCTGCTGTTTCTAATGTCCTACATTTGATCATGCTGTCTTAATGCAGAGCCAGCATTCAGATTCTATGTAAGTGATAAAGAAGATGAGAATCTGGCAAACTGGTTTCGGGTTCTCTACGTTTTAGTAGAAGTTATTTGAGAATGCAGTCTGAAATTCATGTGGGAACCCAGAATGATGCTTATAAATAACAAAGTTTAAGAATATAAAATTTGACTTCTTATTTCTTTGGGGGGAGGACATTATCAGAAAGGTAACAGTAAATGACTACAGAAACAGGTATTTTCAAATTATGATAAACATTCCATTTTAGATTACTGAGGGTGTGACCCCCCCAAAATCATTTTTCACAACTTCGCTTCATAAAGACCTTTTTAAGAAACCAGTCAGTCTTTGCATCATCTAAGGAATTTTACATTGTGACACATATTTGTGAAACTACTTAAGGTGAATATTTTCAAAATAAGTAGCAAATGAATGGGTCATGAATTTGCATGCACTGCCTCTGAAAATGAGCACATTTGAAAACAGTTTGTTCACAAGGCGCCATTGGCCTTTTTCCTTCCTTCTCCAAGAGCATATGTGTTGCATTAGTTCTCAGAAGAGAGAGCGTGTTTTCATAGCCTCCAGTGCTGCATTTGTAAAAATCATGATGATTTTAGGACTACACCTTCATTTTTTGAATTTTCAAAACTTGTCCCTTTTTACTCTTTTATTTTCTTTCGACAAAACAAAGCTCAGAGAACCCCTTTAAGAAATTTTATACATTCCCACAGAGTCCCAGTTTGTTGACCTTCAGGCCACAGAGTAAAACCTTTCTTTTAAGTCAAGCATTTCCCCATTGGGAAGCGCTCCAGCTTTTTCTTTTTATGAGGAATTTTAACTGCTGGACTTAATTTAATTATTGTATTTTGTACATACTCCCAGAAGCCCCAGGGCATGAGCTTTTCTTTTTTCAAAACTTTCAAATGAATATCTTTAGAAATGCACATTTCTGATGGTAACCTTACTTCTTTCACACGTATTTCTAATCTAAATAGCAAACTTGGATCATTCTGTCTCCTGACACATTCGTGGAGAGGCTTCAAACTCACATGGCTTTGCCAGAGATCCTCAGAATATAGTCATCTGAGTTCTGAGTGTGGGAGCCCAGGTTTCCTAACAAGAAAACAAAAACTGTCTCCAGTTGAACTACATTTTCCAACTTGATGGTTCTGGGCACATAGTCTTCAGTAAGAAGGGTTCCTGGGTTGCAGGCAGTAACGTGCTGGTCCCATGGCTACAGTCCGCCACCATCTGTCCCTATAGTTTCTATGAGATACTTCCCCCAACATCAGCTGCTCCTCGCGGATCCCAGCAGAGGCTCATGTGTGAACACACACACACACACAGTTGTCATCCCATGCTGATGGCAAAGATTCAATATCTTCATTTCTCATCTCTCTTTATCCATAAACATTTTCATTTGAGCCTTCTGATTTTCCCCTGGAAATTAAAAACTTGGACCACATCTTGACTCTCAAAGGTGAAAAATATTTGGGGACAGGGTATTAACTTAAACTCATTTGGCAATATTGGAATGTGGAACAAACATACATTTTCCAAATTCATAAGCTCTGCCCAAAATATTTCATGAGAGTTGGGCCACTTATGAAGTAAGCTTCATTTTAGGACTTGCGAGACCTCTGAATTTAGGAAGATGTTTGTAAGAATTATCTGCTAGGTGAATCTGATTATCTTATGTATTTTAATTTAAAATGTAAAATTGCTAATAAATAAAATTTAAAATTCTAGAAATCACAGCATTTTGGTGCCAAAGAAGGCCTTTCCAGGTCACCTATGCCAAAGATCTGGATGTGGGCTGCATATTCGAATTGCCTGGTGGACGTTTAGTAAATACTCTAGTCTGAACCATCATTTTGCAGATTAAAAAGAGAAACACCCAAACACAACTCTAAAAGTTGCAATATGGCGTTTACATTTGAAGTCTAAGGAATAATACTATAACATGTTTTGGGGACTCCTGGCCAGGCGAAAC
This sequence comes from Sus scrofa, assembly GCF_054392235.1. Taxonomy (NCBI): domain Eukaryota; kingdom Metazoa; phylum Chordata; class Mammalia; order Artiodactyla; family Suidae; genus Sus; species Sus scrofa. Next base: position 75,988,408 of record NC_139393.1, read on the forward strand.
TTTAAAAAGCAAGCTCACTCAAGTTTCCCTAATTATCCTTTGAGCCACACAAATTGTAAGATTTTTTTTGACTGATTTTTCCCATGTGATATGCTTTCTAATTTTATACACATTGACATCCCTGACAGATCTTGGAAAAGGCTGGAATAGTCAAAGCCTTGAACTATCTCACATTTAACTTTTTTTCTTTTTTTGGGGAGGGTATTTTTAGGGCCACACCTTCAGCAGATGGAGGTTCCCAAGTTAGGGGCCCAATTGGAGCTGTAGCTACTGGCCTACGTCACAGCCACAGCAACACCAGATCTGAGCTGCATCTTCGACCTACACCACAGCTCCTGGCAACGCGGGATCCTTAACCCACTAAGCAAGGCCAGGGATCCAACCTGCATCCTCATGGATGCTCGTCAGATTTGCTAACTGCTGAGCCACAACGGGAAGTCCTCACATTTGCCTCTTAAAAGACGGTACCCTTGTGTGGATGGCGGCTTTACTTAAAAGTTTGCCCTCTTCACTGGCAGTGTCCTGCTTCATGACTAGTATTCTGTGAATTCATTTTTCTTACATATATTTAAAATACATACATTTGTCCCAGTGTCATCTGACGATCTCAAAACATTTGAACCATGGAGCTTTACCCTGTACCATTTTTATAAAAACAGAACCAAAGAGACAAACAGCAGCTCATCCGAGTGAGTCCCCTGAAGGCGAAGGGAGCTTTGCTACCGTCTCTGACGGCCTCTCCCTCTCGAGGGCAAGGGAGGCCGCGCGAAGAGCAAGGGCTCCTTCTGGTGAGAAGCCTTGGGGCCGGCTGTGTAAACGCTGGCTCTCGCCCGCCTCCCCCAAGTCCAGCTCCTCCCTCACCTCTCCCACTCCTCGTCCTCCTTCTCCCCCTTCCCCTCAAGGAGGGCGCGCTGGCGGGTCGCGAGGGGAAAGGAAAGGAAAGGAAAGGGGGCGCTCCAGCCAGAGGACCTCCCGGGAGAGATCCTGGAAGCTTTGATCTCAAGGATTTGCCCTGGGCTGAAAGACCTCTGTTGGCCACTCCTCTAGGATCCTAATAAGGCCAGGACCTGGGATCACAGATGCAAACCCTTTTTAACGCTGCGATGCAGATTAAAGCTGTGGAGCTGCTGCGAGAGACGGTGTGTTAATACGTGGCACCTACGCAGAATGCGTGCAAGGATTCTCTGCTCCAGCGGACGTTAATTGAGTTTCTGTTGTGTGCCTGGGCTAAGTGACGTCACTGCGTCAGTGATGGGCTAAGAGGGAACTCCCGGGCTGGCCCTAGGCCCCTGTATCAGTGGTTCGGTCAGAAACGAAAGCAGCGGGGCGGGGCGGGCCTTTCTTATTCTGCAACCCCCCCCCCCATTCTTTTCTAATTACTCTTCCTAATCCTTTACAACAGACATGCAAATTAACCAAGAGCGCTGCTCCAGGTCTGAGACTGGAAAAAGGAATAAAAAGGGAAGAAATCTCAAAGTGTCTTAGAGGTAGATTCTCATGGAGCCATACAAAAAGAATGTTTATAAAAAGATTAAAAAACATTAATGGCAAGGAGAATGGCTGAAAAGCTTGCCCTTGCTTATTTCACTGTCTGCTCCTACTCAGAAAAATGTGTGTTGCCATTTCATTTTGTCGCTGCTTTAAGATAACTAGAGGTTAGGAAAATAAGTCTAGGCAAAAATGAGAACTTGGGTGAGAGCTAAAGTTCATTATTATTATATTATTACAAGAGTGGTAAGACACTGGGCCAGAGAAAATTTAAAGTAAACATGTAAGGTTTTTGACAATCAAGCTTTATCTTTTTTGTCTTTTTAGGGCCGCACCCATGGCATATGGAGGTTCCCAGGTAGGGGTCCAATCGGAGCTGAAGCCGCCAGCCTACGCCACAGCCACAGCCACAGCCACGCCAGATCCAAGCCATGTCTGCTACCTACACCACAGCTCACGGCAATGGCAGATCCTTAACCCACTGAATGAGGCCAGGGATCAAACCCGCGTCCTCCTGGATGCTAGTCGGGTTCGCTAACCACTGGGCCACAACTGGATCTCCTAAATCATTTTTTGGGTGATAACCTCCAAGGCCCGGAATCCACAAGGCTGGTGGCAGCGTGACTGGTACAGTTCTCCTGGGAAGTATTCAGCAATGGGCATCAACAGACTTACTGTCATTTACTTTGTCATCCAGCTGTGCCTTTTACATCTGGATCTGGGCAATTCTATCATCCTAAATATAGAAAAAGCCTCATTCGCAAAGACAACTCACAGTCCCGTCATTTAAATTAGAGAGGTATGGGGGCCGTGGGAACCTGATGAAATATTAGCCACAAAGCTTGTTTCTGAAGAGAAAAATAAAAACCTTTTAAGGGATTCCTGTTGTGGCTCAGTGGTCATGGATCCAACTAGTATCTAGGATGACACAGGTTCAATCCCCGGCCCCACTCGGTGGGTTAAGAACCCAGTGTTGCTGTGGCTGTGGCAGAGGCCAGCAGCTACATCTCCAATTCGACCCCTAGCCTGGGAATTTCTATATGCTGCAGGTGTGGCCCTAAAAAGACAAATAAAATTTTTTTAATTTAAAAAAGAACTTCTTCTTTATAAAAAGAAAGAAAGAAACCTTTTCATAGAAAGTTTAAAAACAGACACCAAGCCGTATATGCAGAGTCTGGAGCTGGCCGGCCTGGGCTCTGCTGCTCCTGCTGGCTAACCTTCAGCAAGGAGGTAGGTAGCCTGTCTGTGCCTCGGTGTTATCATCTGTGAAGTGTGATAACCGTAGCCCGATCGAGTAAGATTGCTGTGAGACACCAGTGAGTTCGTGCTCAGAAGAGTACCTGGCACATAGCAGGCTCTCAACATACGGTACGGTAGCTGCTAATGTTACAGTGTGGTCCCAAGTCGGTTAAAAAGAAATCGCATTAGAAGAAAATACACCTCAATGGCAGCAATCTCTGTTTTAGGATGTCAAGACTACTGATCATTTTTACTTTGTCTTTTCCCTTTTTTGCATTTCCAAACTTCTCATTAAAGATGTATCAAAATTGTTAAACCAAGTTGGAGCTAATTACAAACAAAATCTACATTTGAAACCACCGCTTTTGATCATTCTAGGGTTACACCTAGAAGGCCCAGAGTAGAGAGGCCCCAGCGGGGAGTTTTCATAGGATCTGAAGCATCCTGGGGCCAGGACTGGGGTACCGGCTTCCAAGGACTCCTCCTGCCCTGGGCACCACGTCACTTCTTGTCACAGGGACAATGGGCTCGGCTGTGTCAGGTCACCAACCGCACCCGGACTGGCAAGAAAGTGATTCCCAGTCGCCCCACCCCCCACGCCCTGTGGGCACTGGGAAGCTCCTGCTCCTTCTCCTTAAGTAGAGATCTTGATGCAGTTAGCAGCCTCGGAGAATTAGAACAGCGGTCGAGGGAATTTTTCAGACACTGCCTCGGCGGTGGAGAAAGAGCTCCTGAAGCCTGTGCTCCTGCACTGCAGCTGTCCAGCCTCGGGATGCCTTCTCCCAGGGCGGAGGCCAGTCTGCTCTGTTTACACACCTGGACCTGGTGTGAAGGGCAGTTTGGAGGGAGGGGGGCTCCCCTGGCCATTTGTGGAGTTGTTCCCACTTCCCAGCAGCAGGCTATAGACCAGCCTTCCAAGAAATACCAGAAGCCAAGTGCACTATCTGTCATCACTTAATAAAGCTTCGAGCTTTTTTTTCTTTTTTTGGTCTTTTCTAGGGCCGCACCCACGGCACATGGAGGTTCCCAGGCTAGGGGTCTGATCGGAGCTGTAGCCGACGGCCTAGGCCTACACCAGAGCCACGGCAACACCAGATCCGAGCTGCGTCTGTGACCTACACCGCAGCTCACCGCAACGCCGGATCCTTAACCCACTGAGCAAGGCCAGGGATGGAACCCGCAACCTCATGGTTCCTAGTCGGATTCATTAACCACTGCGCCACGACGGGAACTCCTAAAGCTTCGAGCTTTGCATGTAACAAAAGGGGACGAAAAGCCCAGCCTCACATTGCAGGAACCCAAGAATCATTCCATCGGCTCCACGTGGAAAGGGCTTTCTCTTCTTCTAACGTTTAACTATTAGATCTAAGATGAGCAACAAGGCTCCTAGTAAATAAAATAGGAATAAAATAGGGGTTCCCTGATAATGCAGTGGGTTAAGGGTCTGGCATAATCACTGCTCTGGCTCAGGTTGCTGCTGTGATGCGGGTTCAGTCTCTGGCCCGAGAATTTCTGCATGCTGCAGGCAGGGCCAATTTTTTTAAAAAAGAGGAATAAAATAACTGTTTGCAACTTGACTTTATCACACAGTATGGAAAGGGGGGAACTGATAAGTTGCAATAAGCAGTAGTATTCTTTGAAAAATAGACAAGTGTGTCAAATTTAAACAATGTCAGCATCATTTTTCTATATTTTTATGAGGTTGGAATTAAACCACAGAGACAGAAAATGTATTTACTGTGTTCATTCCTAGCACCTAGCACAGTGCTTACTGTTGACATTCGTTGAATGAATCAGTAATGCATTGATGGACAAAGGAGAGGTCTCTCTTTTGTGTTAGATGGGACATAGAACAATAACTCAGCACCCCACTCCTAAAGGCTCACTCTAGTTCAGGTCCTGGCTCGGTGGTTAACGAACCCGACTAGCATCCATGAGGACGTGGATTCAATCCCTGGCCTCCCTTAGTGGGTTAAGGATCTGGCATTGCTGTGGCTGTGGTGTAGGCCGGCAGCTACAGCTCCAAGTGGACTCCTAGCCTGGGAACCTCCATATGCCATGGGTGTGGCCCTAGAAAGACCAAAAAAAAAGGCTAAAGACTCACGCTAGTGGTAGAGCCATACACACAAATAAAAAATGACTCAAATATAATGTGACTGATTTCTGAGACCATACAACTAATAGTCAATACTCGTATTTCAGCTGCTCCTATGTGTCAAGTACTTATACATAGTAAAATGTAATTCTTTCCTTCAAAGTTCACAGTATGGAAAACACAAAGCATAGGAGACACAATACCACGAGGAAGGCCAAACAGAAATGTGGACTCGGCAGTCCACCCGGTTGAATTTAATTATGCAGACTCTGGCGTTAGACTGCTTGAGTTCACAGAGTTGTGTGACCTTGGACAAGTTGCTTAGCCTCTCTGGACGATTCTGTTTGCAAAATATTATACTGGGACTTAAAGGGTTGTTATTGGGTATAAAAGAGTTAATATCGAATACCAAATATAAATAAACGTGAAATAAATCTTTCCTGTGTTCTATGCATCATTAAGAACTCTGGGGAGTTTCTGTCGTGGCTCAGAGGAAACAAACCCAACTAGCATCCATGAGGACACAGGTTCGATCCCTGGCCTTGCTCAGTGGGTTAGGGACCTGGCGTTGTGGTGAGCTACGGTGCAGGTTGAAGACACAGCTCAGACCTGGCGTGGCTGTGGCTGTGGTGCAGGCCGACGGCCACACCCCTGGCCTGGGAACCTCCACCTGCTGCAGGGCCTGTGCGGTGTCTCTACGCTTTTTCCTGATGATTCTCCCCTGATGGGACTGAACCGAATGCAACTGCACAATTGTGGACTCGGGGTCATCAGGGAAGGAAAGGTAAGATTCTCACCCTTTGTGGGAAATAATAAACATTTAGCCAAAAGAAAAAATTCTCAGAGCCAAGAAATACCTCGAGGAGGATTGCAAACTCGTTCTGAACAACCACGACCCCTTTCTCCCTGGTCCAGCGCAGACGTGGCCATCAGCTTCGGCATCCTTTCCAGCCGAGTCCAGAGGCAGGCTCCGGACTGCTTCCCGACGGGACCCTGGCGGTGCCCGCTCTCTAGGGCCGGCGTCTCGTCTCCATGTCTCCGGCCTAAACTGTCCCTTAGGGTCAACCTCATTGGACACCGACTGCCCTTCCCCCAGGACTGAAGCCCAGCTCCCAAAATGGCCCGCCAGCCCCACTCCCGAGAGCTTCCCGTGGAGTGAGTCCTGCTCAGCACACTCCGCTGTGGGTCCACGGCCCCCGGCTAACTCCCTGACCTCAGCTAAGCCGGCGACTGAACCCTCCGTAGGTGTCCACAGAGCTGAGCCCGGCCCTGTCTTCCCACCAGCCAGGCCCGGTGTGACTCTGTCCGCAGGGTCCCCGCATCATGCAACAGGCCCGGCCGCCCTTGCCCCCACTCGACGTAACTGTCAGTGAACTTGAGGTCGTATGGGTCGGACACCTGAGAAGAGGTGAAGGCCAGCAGGGGTAGGAGGGTGAGGGATGGCGGGTGCTTGCAGGGACTGCCTCGCTGACCTTCCTAGGAAAGGATGGGTGGGGGGCACTGGAGGGCTTAGATCACTCCCGTTAGCGAGGGGGCGTCTGCGGGGACCAGGGGACAGTCCCTCCTGTCTGCCTTCCCAGCCCCCCCCTTTTTTTTTTGCCTTGTAGGGCCACACCCATAGCATATGGAAATTCCCAGGCTAAGGGTTGAATCAGAGCTACCGCTGCCAGCCCGCACCACAGCCGCAGCCACGCAGGACCCGAGGCGCATCTGCAGCCTACACACAGCTGGCTGAGCGAGGCCAGGGATGCAACGGGCATCCTCACGGATACTAGTGGGATTCGTCTCCCCTGCACCGCGACAGGACATGCGCCCAGCCCCTCGTAAGTCAGGGCTGACTTCCCTAAGCCCCTTCCTTCTGGAGCCGCACCCTGGACGACCGAGCAGGGAAGACTCGGTTAGGAGTTCCAGCCCCTCTTCAACGGGAGGGCCGTTCCCTGGGAAGCTCAGCCTTGGCCTCTCCCTCTGTTCTGCCTCCCCCCTCTGCCTGCCTCCCCCCTCCGACTCTGTCTGTCTTGGCCTCGTCTCACGCAGCTCATGCTCAAGTGCTCCCGAGAGTCAAGGGCTGGCATCGCCTGGTCATCCGAGGGACAGCCCGGACCCCTCCTCTGCTCCCGGACCGGCCACTCTTCCTGAGCCGGCCTGCAAGGCAGCTCGTCCAGGGCCCTTCTCTTAAAGGCTCTGTCCACGTTTCCAATGCAGGCTTCTCTTCTGAGAGTTTACAAGTCAACCGGGAAACAAAATGAGCCCCGGCAGAAGGGCGTCTCACAAGGGAGCAAACCCAGGCCGAGAGAGAACCCAGAGCAGTGACTCGGCATTGAAATCTTGGCCACTTTCGTCTCTGCATTAAACGTGGATTTGTGTGGCATTCAGCCGCTTCTTTTAATTGCTCCAAATAAATATCCTGGGTGATTTCGAGAAAGACTTGTGCAGCGGCAGCACGAGCCCGTATTAGCAGGAAGGGCTTTAGGGTACTGTGTGCTGAGAAAGGCGTTACATAAATTGAAACTCCTTTTGCTCAGAGCCGAGTCCTGAAAGTTCATGCAGTGAAAAACATTTCTCACCGTGCACAAACTGTGAATTGTACATAAAATTAAATTTTCTGATTAAAATCTGCATTGTTGGACCTCCTGCTGGCTGCCACCATTTTGCTGAAATAAGATACTATTTGCGGTAATGGCAGCGAAGGGAAACCTGTTATCACTGATTGTAAACTGGCTTCACTCCTACAGCTTAAAAATCTGGAGAGCTTTATTGTGCAAACATTGCATTTTCCGTACAAATATTAGAGTGAAGCTTTACTACTGATTCATCAGCCAGGGTGAAAGCAGGTTTACAGTCCGACCCCGACAGCCCTAAATCTTGTTCATGCCCAGCCCTGGGCTGCAGTTAAGGCTCTGAGAGGTGGAAGGTGCCAGGAGGAGGAGGAGGTGGACATACGTAACTGCAATTTTTGAATTAAAAAAAAAAAATCTTTCTCCACAAGGGCGTTATTATTGGAGAGAGGAAGGAAGGAAAAGATGGGGTCTTAGAAAGATTTCAAATTTAAGAACCCACCCCTGGTTCAGGAAACTGACAGGGTTGCCTTTTAAGGGTTTACCCACCGCCCAGCCCCCAGCCCCAGCCCCTCTCCCTCCACCGCCAGCCAACCTCCGAGCTCCAGTTCTGAGAATCAGCCCCAGAGAAATCAACTACAGCTCTGCACAGCATCAGCAATACGGGGGTTCAGGCTAATAATTTTGTTTGACAAATGCAGAATCTGAAAAAGTGAAGATTGTTTTCTCCTAAGAAGACGTGTGCTCAGAATTAGAACCCCCAGGGTTGATTTTCATCTTTTGTTTCCCTAGCTTTTGGTTCGCAAGTGAACGCTCTCCAAAAGTCAGCATCGGCCAGGCACACATAAATATTTTTTATTCCCTTCCAACCACTAGAATAAGATTGTCCTTCTCTTTCATTTTCTAAATCATTTTCTTGCTTGGGTAATACAAAATAGCTTTGACTTACAAAGGAAGACAGGGTGGGGGGCGGGGAGGGTTTAGCAAAATGATTGATCCAATTTGCTGCATCTCATATTTTGACAAAATAAAGCCAGAACGAACCGATTTCTCAAGGAACAAACAACCTAGTCCATGCACAGTGAATCGCACCACGTCTTTTTCTAGAAGAGCTTGAGGGTTACAGGCAAAACCAGGGCTAGAGTAGTATAAACTCAGCCACTTCCTCTGAGGGAGCAAATGCCGGGGAAGGGGGTTGAGGTGGACGGAGTCAAAGAGCCCAAGTTCAAAGGCACAGACCACCTGGAAGGCGTCGAGGTAAAACAGACGAGATCGCGCGCGTGCACACGCACTCCAGGTAGGGCTCGGAGTGTCCTTTTGCAGCTCCTCTGCCCTAAAAGCACATCCTCAGTATTCAAATGCGTCAGTCTCAGCTGCCCCACCTGTGGGGAAAATAGCTGGGGGCAGAGACAGGAAGTGCCTTGTGGGTTCCTGACCCAATCAATCCCCAAGTACCGCCTGGCCGCTGCCCGAGAGTTTGGGGAAACTGCTATTATTATGCTTACTTCTGCTTCAATTGCATAGTGATTCAATAAGTTAAAACATTTACACATCTATGAATTAGCTCTCGTTGAAAAATTATTCCTTTGGCTTTCTTTTCTCCCTCTAAACCTCTCTTATATTTTCTACTCTTTCATGGCACCAACCTGAGTTTCTTATGTGGTCACAGTGGATTAAAAATGTTAACCTGTGTTCCCCTCTCTTCTTACTGGCCACGCACACATGCCCTCTGTTTGAAAACTGATCGCACAGAGTCCTAATACCTCACTCACTCATTCAATAATGTACTGAATTCACTGGGTGCTAGGAGCCAGACTCTCACCTGAGTATAACAGTCTTGGGAGCGGAATCTCACTCAAGAGTTGTGCCAGCCTGAGAAATAATCAGAAATCCCAGCTTTGCTGTCTTTTAAACCAGGATGTAAAGATCCTGAGAGAATCGACAAAAGGAGCTTGCACCTGATGTGCCCCTCCTCCCAACTTCACTTCTCTCCTTGCCCCACTTCCTGCCTCTTTGCAAGTATCCTCACCTCCAGGTCCTCTCCCTGTTCCCTCGAGGGCTCCGCTGCCCAAAGGACTCTTTCTATGGCTCAGTTATCGCCTCTGGTCTTGACCAAAGATGGAAGGCTTCACTTCCCCATGCCTCTGCCCAAACTTTGCCTCCATCGTTGCTTCAGGCTTCCACTGATTTCTTCGAATAGTCATCACTGATTTGTTTCTCTAAGGACAGTCATCGACAATATTCCAGTACAGTTTGTAGCAAGAAATAATGTCTGTCCCTGTATAGGGCATCAAAAGTCACTGACGGGACAGATGCATCCAAAGACAAGGCAAGATTTAATAGGCTGGCCAAGCCAAGGAGACCCTGCTCATGTGCCCTGGCGAGCAGAGCCATTGAGTGGGCAGCCTGACAGTGGGGCAGGAGGGGAATAGCAGGGGTGGGGAGGAGTCTGGGGTACTGCTACCATGCCCGCCCCCCAGCTCCAAGGCCCTCGTGCCCAGGCATGCCCTGAAGGGCTAGATCATGAGGTCCTGCCCCTCGCTTGCAGGTATCAGAGAGCCCTAAAAGGGATGGAAATCTTGGTCTCCCCCTCAAGGAAGAGATGGACCCTCAGACAGGAATCAGCAATTCTTTTTTCTTTTTTTTTTTTTCTTTTTTGGTCGCCCCATGGCATATGGAGCTCCCAGACCAGGGATCAGATCCAAGCCACAGTTGCAACCTCAGCCACAGCTGCAGAAACACTGGATCCTTAACCCACTGTGCCGGGCTGGGGATCGAACCTGCATCCCAGTACTCTCAAGATGCTGCTGATCCCGTTGCACCACAGTGGGAACTCCAGGAATCGGCAATTCTGATGGATGGCCATCCCCCGGTTCTCTTTCCCGTTGCTTCACCAAAGAGAAAAGCCAAGCTCCATCTCTCCATGAACCTGCTCCTCCATCACAGACCAGAAAGGACCCAGGTTGATCAGGCCAATAGCCCCAGAAACCCCTCTTCTTCGGCCAGAATGGGGCGTTGGAATCCTGTCATTCAGCAAGAAGAGGATCCATGTCAGGTTCCTCTCTCATCTCTCTCCATCCCGCCATCTTTCTCTTGGTATGGAGTGTCTTTTTTCTGTCTTTCACCTACTTCTTGTCCCCTTCCTGAATTCTAGCTCTTTCTTTTGGGTTGGCAGACACCAGAGGGCAACATTTTACTTACTAGTCAATTCTTGCCTTTCACCAGTAGAGGGAAGAGTTTGAGAGAACCTCCAAGAACTGGGAGGTATGTGGAAATGATTTTGAAATATGGCATCAGCTTAGTGCAGTGCAACTGCTCTCTCAAAGGCATCTCGTGCCAAGGCATTCTGTTCCCGTCGGTAAATAATCTGTTATAAAACTGTTGCATTGCATATTAACTCACCAGAGCACGACACTGGCAAAATTTCCCTCCAGGCTATATTTTGCAAAGAGACAACTTTCACGTGATGTGAGACCTGAGATTAAACTAACAGAGGTCATGCATTATTCAAGGTCGAGCCGACATTCCACCCCTTCCTCACCACTTAGTCTTTTGAGGTCTGGTTTTCATTTTCTTTCACAAGCCCTGAATGGCTTGTTTTGAGTACCTGTCATCGTAGGACCCTGGGTGCTTTGCGGGTGCATGTGGGCTTAGTTGGGCAGGTGAAGTTGAGCCAATCAGAACAATTCATTATGAACCAAACAGCCTAGCCTGCAGGGCAGTAAGTATTCAAGCAGCCCCTCTTCAACTTGCAAGAGGCTCCTTCACCAGGGCCTGCCCATTCAGCCACGCATATTCAGGGAATTAGAGAAGGTTGATGGTGGTGTTGTTTTTAACAATTTGGAAGGGACGGACTCAGAAGTGAAACTTGCACCACTGAACTGACCATTCCCCACATAATTATCCTGACCAAGTTGGCACTAATACCTTTGAAAAGGAGACAACATAGAGCTATAGGCAATCTGTTCAACCATTGCAATTTGCTCAATTGTTTGGATCTAATTACCTGGCCTGGATATTTTCTGCTTGGTGTCCCCAGCCTTTCAACCATTTCCAAAGCCAGAGCTTTATCGAGAAGGTCTTTGAAAACTCCTTTAGCTAGAGTCTGTGACGCAGCCCCTCTTTAGATGCATTTTTGTATCTGAGGTGCTGAACTTGAGCCCATGACTTTGCCTTCATTTCTTCATCAACGTCCCTTCTCGGATTGATTACCTAAAGCAAGAGTTCTCATCCTCAAGTCCAGAAGTAGACGCGAGCATTTCCATGAATCCCTTGAAATTATCAGCAAAATTCTCTGTGTATGTACACAGCAGTGTTCTTGCACAGAGGGCCCATCAGTTTCCTTGGATTCTCAAAGGGCTCCAGGACCTCCTTCTTGTAGCTGCGCGGTCACGATGTCCTTGGCACAGAATTCCCCTCATCAGTATGCAAGAATGGGCTTCAGGTGTGTGCCTGACCCTCTGCTCTCAGCCCCTGGGCAACACGACAGGGCCAGGAATGGCTGGAACTTCCAAGTCGGCCTTCTCCTGCCAAAAGCTGCCAAAAGTTGCTATAAAAATACTCTTTTTTCTGAGCCACTGTGGATTAGAGGTTGGGACGCATTGCCGTGACCTTTTCACTTTTATCCCATCCACCCTCTTTGCCTTATGCATCTCTTCCTTCATCTGCATGGCCTCCATTATCCCGAGGGCAGCTTGGCATCAATTTCGCTAGCTGTGGTATAAGCTGCATTTGGTGTACTTTGCCAGGAAAGTGGTGGGCTCGTCTCCTCTTCCTAAAAATGCTCCCTGGCACCCATAGCTTGGAATTTGCTTGGCCGGCCACATGGTGCGTGAGACCAGCCCATTTCCCCATTTTCTGGGCTGCATTTCTTTTGCTAACCCCACGCACCTGCCTCGGTCCTACATCGCTCCCCCTTGTCCATGTGCCCAGAAGAACTCCTATGCCAGGTCCCTAAGTGGCTCCCAGCTTCGGGACCAATATTCCTCAAACGCACTCATGCAAAGATTCCTTCCAACCAAGAACAACATTAAGCTCTTCCACCGAACCCACACATAGCCAGAGTCAGACGCAACATAACAGGGCAGGTGAATTCCCACGACTCCTGGCTGACACAGCATCCCCAGGTCGTGTGACTGGCCCAGTCCCCCCGGCCCCAAAACACACAAATCCTCATGCCCCATGCCCAGACCGGCCAGCCAGAGTCTCATTACATGATGCTCTGATCACATTATGTTACTATCTATCATTTCATAATTTTGGTACACCGAGAAGTATGCCAGGAGTTCCCTGGTGATGCAAGGGGTAAAGGATCTGTCATTGTGGCCAGGGTCGCAGCTATGGCGTGGGTTCAACCCCTACCCTGGAAACTTCCATATGCCGCAGGTGCAGTCAAAAAAAAAAAAAAAAAAAAACCCTATGCCATTCACTTAGAATTAACTTAGGATTCAGATTTTCATATAAATGACTTCGACAACATTTGACAAACGCCTGCTGCACTTGACCTGTCCATTGCAAAGCCTTGTCCACAAACTCTTATTCTTCCAGCCCACATCACCTTTCTATTAGAGAAACTCTCTGCCTGCCTTCTGCCAGTCAGCCAAGTCGACAGCCCCAAATGACAATGCCAGTTTCTACTCTATTCAAAACTTTCTTCCTCTCTTCTTTTTTTTTGGTCTTTTTGCCTTTTCTAGGGCCGCACCTGTGGCATATGAAGGTTCCCAGACTAGGGGTCCAATTGGAGCTGGAGCTGCCAGCCTACACCAGAGCCACAGCAACGTGGGATCCGAGCCGTGTCCGCAACCCACACCACAGCTCACAGCAATGCTGGATCCTTCACCCACTGAGCAAGGCCAGGGATCGAACCTGCAACCTCATGGTTCCTGGTCGGATTCGTTAACCACTGCGCCACGATGAGAACTCACGAGAGCCACCTAATCCTAGACACCTCCCTCACCCGTAACTTTCTTGACAGTGTATCCGTTCAAAAGTCTCTTACTTTTGAGAGGAAGGACATTTGCTGCTCACCTGTACGGAACAGTCAGTGCATATGTTTCTTCCACAGGTAAGTGCAGAGCTACTGATCCAGAGGTTACGTGCGACAAGGTGAGGGATCGGGGCTGGAGGATACGGGGAGCAAGGAGGGAGCCTCTTCGCTGCCAGCATCCCAGAGCCCCAGGCGTTGCAGATTCTCTGCGACCCAACAAAAGCCACAAGCCCACTAAAGAAGTCTTCTCTTCAACCCTCCCACCACTCATTCGCAAATAAATTAATGATTCTCAGAATATTTTCGAGTGTAGCTGGAAAGCCTGGCCAGAGGGTCACAGCTTGTCGCTCAGGAGACTTTACACCAAGATGAGCCATTTCCTTCCTAATGAAACTGACAACCGAACTGAATTCCGAATCCCTTTACTTGAAGGCTAAAATCCCTGGTAAATCCTTTAAGAAAACAGTCGTATCACTTTTCTAGGTATTTTAGAAACAGAGGGAAATATTTGAATAAATGCCTGAAAATCCCTTGCAGTCATTTTAAAACCTATTTTTTTAGACAATATCTGGAGTTACTAAAAACTATGCCATGGGATCCCTAAAGTAAAAAATATAGATCATTTTTTCTTTTTAAGAATCAAATAACATGTAGATATACAAATTGCAAAAAAAAAAAAAAAAAAATCTGGTTTTTAACCTATTTGCTGAGTGGACAGAAAACGAAATGCTTTGCTCTCCTCTGCAGCCATCGTAACAGTAGATTGACTGGTTATTATTCACTAACCTTAAGTGTATACTAACTTTCCAAGGGAGGGATGGATACATTTGGGGAAAAACATACAATATTTTTTGTTTACTCGTGAGTTTAAAGTATGTTTTAACATCTTTTCACTTTCTTTGTGGTCAATCTAACAGCTAAAGCTGCTTTCACATATACTTTTCTCAGTCAACCATCTCTAAGGAGAGAAGTGCTTTCTATTGGATGTTAATATATTTTTTCCACAAAAGGTTTCTTTTTTGTCTTTTCTAGGGCTGCACCCTCGGCATATGGAGGTTCCCAGGCTAGGGGTCTAATTGGAGCTGTTGCCGCCGGCCTACACCACAGTCACAGCCACACCGGATCCGAGCCGCATCTGCGACCTACACCACAGCTCATGGCAACATCCGATCCTTAACCCACTGAGCAAGGGCAAGGATCGAACCTGCAACCTCATGGTGCCTAGTCGGATTCATTAGCCACTGAGGCACGACGGGAACTCCCACAAAAGGTTTTCAAAGCTTCATGAGCAGAGTATCCGTTTGCAAATCCCCCAACGTCGTGAGAGGGAGAAATACTATGGAACCGTGTAACACAACAACAGTGGCCAAGATCCAGCATAGTGGAGGTTGACCTGGAGCCTCAGGAACCCCAGCTAGTGGCCTTTCATTTTCTGATAAATTTCTCTCTTAAAAACTAAAAATGCACAATAGGAAAATTAGAGGAACAATTGCATATATAGAACAGCAGGGCGGGTCCTGGACTTTGACACTTTCCAAACCCCAACTACTTTACGCTGCAGTTGTGTTGAGTAAACTGGGTGTCACCTCCTCTTCGAAGCCTTCCCTGAGCCACCCAGCTGCTCTTGCCTGCCCCCATTCGACCCTGCATGATCTTCTTTGTAGTGTCCGGTATGTTTAAACCGGCTTCCCCATGTATGTCCCTGGCCGCAATGGCCTCCTCAAGAGGGATACTGATGGGACACATCACCTGTGTCCCATCAGTGTCAAGGCCTGTGAGACAGGGAGTGTGCTCACAAATGTGGAAAAAGGCAAACACGGCACACTCTCCAGAATCCTTGTTTTGGTCTCTAAATCCCACCAGGCGCAGGTGGCCGGAAGCTACCGGCCACTAGAGCAAGGATGAGTCAGGCCTTTCAGATGTTCTAGTAGAGCCCCAGGGGGTGAGAAACCCAGGTTCCAACCCTGAGATTGGGACGAAGCTGGGAGGTAGAGAAATGCACGTGGGGTGCATTCAGGACAGGACAGAAGAGGGTCGGTGCGACTGGGGACTCTGACGAGGTCACAGAGTGAGGGGGCATCATGGGAACGAAGGAGGCCACACAGGAATTCTGGGGACATGTCCACGGCTTGCAGCCACTGACCCAGGCCCAGAGGAGCTGGCCCTCGCCATCCCCACCCCTGGGCCGTCTGAGGCCTTCCGTGCCAGGCCCAGCTGCCTGGTCTCCAGCTTCAGATCTTCTCCTGGCCTTTCTTAAACACAGGCCCTGGACCGCCTTCCTGGAGTTGGTGCCAGGTGACACCAGCCACAGCACTCACCCGGATGTGCTGGGTGGTTCCTACTCGCTTCCATGTTGCCAGGTAACCTTCCTGCCGGGGATGCCCGGCACTGTGCCCACCTGGTAAAGACCACCTTTGGGGCTAGACGGACACACTGGTGCCCATAAGATCCCCCCTGCTAAGGTGGCCACCTGGCTCCAAGTAAGGTCTGCCCTAGAGGAAGCTCTACTCAAATTGCTAGTTCCTGACAGGAGGGACAGGGCACAAGCATTCAGCAGGTGCCAGGCATTGAGCTGATTGTTTGGAAGTTTTTTTTTTTTTTTTTTTTTTTTGCTTTTTAGGGCCACACCTGTGGCATATAGACATTTCCAGGCAAGGGGTCCAACTGGAGCCGCAGCTGCCAGCCTACACCACAGCCACGCAGGATCCGAGCCATGTCTATAACCGACACCACTGCTCACAGCAATGCCAGATCCTCCAATCGCGGAGTGGGGCCAGGATCGAACTTAATGTCCTCAAGGATACCAGTCAGGTTCGCGTCGGCTGAGCCCCAATGGGAACTCCTAAGGCTGACCATTTCACGATGCCATGAAGATCAGTCCTGCACGAGATTCCACTTCCCGCCCATTAGGATGGCAATTATTTGAAAAAGAGAAAGTGTTGGTGAGGTGTAGAGAAAGATGGTACAAGTACCACGGATAACAGTACGACGGCTTCCCAAAAATAAAATGTAGGACTAATATGTGATCCGGCAATTCCACTTCTGAGGTTATACCCAAAGGAAATGAGAGAAGGAGCTCAGATACCTGAACACCAATGTTCCTAGAAGCAATCTTCACAACAGCCCAAACCTGGAGACAACTGAGCTGATCATTAACAGATGGCTAGATAAACAAAATGGGATACGCACATGCAGTGGAATATTATTCAGCCTTTAAAAAGAAGGAAACCCTAACACATGCTTACAGCACAGAGGAACCTCGAGGACTCGTGCTCCATGAAATAAGCCAGGCACAAAAGGACAGATACTGCATGATTCTACTTACAAGAAGTACTTAGAGGAGTTCCCATCCACAGAGACAGGGAGGAGAAGGGCCGGTGCCCAGGGCTGGGGGAGGGGAGAAGGGGGGAGTTTGTGTTTAATGGGCACAGAATTCGAGTTGCGGGAAGGACTTTTTCAAGTTCTGGGGACGGATGGTGCTGATAGTTGCACAGGAATGTGAGTGGCTTGGTCTCCCGCCTTGCTGTGGTCTGTGCGTGTGCTCAAATCCTACTGCCCCCCCCAAACCCAAGAGTAAACCTTACACTCCTTCAAGAGGGATAAATGCACAAGGAGAAACATCAAAAATCAATTTCCGGAGTTCCCATGGCGGCCCAGCAGATTACAAACCCAACTAGTATCCATGAGGATACAGGTTCGATCCTTGACCTCGCTCAGTGGCAGTGGCTTAAAGATCTGCCACTGTCGTGAGCTGTGGTGTAGGTCACAGACGCGGCTTGGATCCTGTGCTGCTGCGGCTGTGGTGTAGGCCGGCAGCTATAGCTCCAATTCAGCCCCTAGCCTGGGAGCCTCCACAGGTGCAGCTCTTTAAAAGCAAAAAAATTTCCATCTTCAGACCATACTCTAGGAATCTATTAAGTGCTGGTTACCTGCCAGGAACTGTGCCAAACATTTTGTTCATCATGTCATTTTAATTCACCCAACAACCTAACAGGTTAGTTCTCCTCGTTAGCATTATCCCCATTTTATGGAAGAAAAAGCGGAGGTCTGAGGATGCTGTCAGTAATTTGCCCAGGGTCCCAATCCCCGAGACACACGGATTCAGGGTACGAAGCTGGACACTGATGCGCAGCCTCTGTCCACGAGAATTCTTTTCTAAACCCCGCTCCTGGATGACACCAGCCTGATTGTTCAAGGTCACGTTTAGGGGAAGGAAGAAAGCATTTGCTACACCCTGACCGCTGCTCACCTCTGAAAAAGGAGTGATGCGAGGCCAGAGGGCAGCTTCAGGCCCCAGGGGGTGTAAACATAGAAAAATCCCCAGTGACTGAATCACAATAGCCCATTCTAGAAAATTCTGAAGCTGCAGGGTCAAAGCAGACTATTTCTAAGTTCCTAAACAACAGCGCCATTGGCCTGCCAGCTTTAAACCCTGGCATCTCATCTGTGATCCAGCGAAAGCCTGCAGGAGGGTTTCCATGTGAAAGCATCCAGCCAGATCAAATTCTGGCCTTTCCCAAACACGGCCTGCAGGAGCAGGCTGCCTCGCCAGCGCGCCAGCAGCACCTAGGTGTTTAATTTGGAATTTGATAGCGGCCTAAATTTCGAGATCTCCCATAGGCGCCGCACACAAAGAGTCCTCCGCAGCCACGGGCAGAAATTCTTAGGAACACAATCTTCCTGGTTGTTGGAATCACAACTACCAGTTTCACTCCCTGCCTCCCTGTCACGCAAGAGGCTGTTGTGACTTGAATTACCGGGGCCCATGGGGGCCACCTGCGGTCCAAAGGCTCGTGTGACAATGGACACGCCTTGGCTGGCTGCTGGTGTTATTTCAGACACGGCAGGACAGCCGGGCTCTGTTCCGAGCGGGGAAGGGCCACGCTTCAGAGACGACGTGTTTTTAGGGCTGTCTCCTCGCCACGCACACAGCATCCTCATCGCTTTGCCGCTTTGTCGGGGCGGAGGCAGAGGGGGGCCGGATCCGGTTCTCGCCCGCCTCCTCTCTCCAGGCTCAGGGTCTGGATGCAACTGTGGGGATCCCAGGTGCTGGCGGGACCCCCCACCCAGCCCCTGGTTCTGCCATGTGTGGGGCGTGTGCTTGGCACCCAGCAGCTGTTGGAACACAGTAAATCCATTCACACACTGACGTGTCCCACGGACTCGTGCAGGCTTAGCGGGGAAACAAGCATTTGACAGGCAGAAACAGTGGAATTACCTTTCGAGGGGTGAGGAAGTGATACCCCCCAAAGGGCTTGATCTCACCATTTGGTTCCGACAGGGGAGCTCCCAGCCACCAGCCACCACCGTTACTTCTGAGCAGAAGAGGCCAGGAATGAGGGGTCCAGGAGATGGTAGCTAGAGACCATTCTGGACGCAAAGAAAATAAATCACTCAAACCCAAAGACTTGACGTGAGAGGAGGGTGGAATGGGGGCTATGGGATCAGACAGAACTGGGTCAAATCCGGGCTCTGCCACTGGTCCACGAGCAAGCCATGAAACCCCTAAGCCTCTGCTTTCTCATCTGTAAAATGGGGCTATGATCATGGGATTCCTACCTAACGGAGCTATGTCGGGAATGTGTGAGGCCACTGGATGAAGAACTCAGTACAGTACTGTGTGTAGCGAGCCTGGCATACAGCAAGCACTCAGTTAAGCATTGGTGGTAATCTTAATAGTACCTTACAAAGGGAGGACAATGAACTTTGTCCAGATACTGCAGGTGACAGAATTCACCCAACACTCGCTAACCAACGGAGTTCCTAAAACAGTGCGGAGTCAAGAGAAGGATCCACCCTTACTGCTCAAAACACACTTGCTGGGAGCGCCCATTGTGGTGCAGCAGAAACGAATCTGACTAGCATCCATGAGGATTCGGGTTGGATCCCTGACCTCGTGCCGGGAGTTAAGGATCCGGCGTCGCCATAAACTGTGGCGTAGACCAGCAGCTGCAGCTCTGATTCAGTCCTTAGCCTGGGAACTTTCATATGCTACAGGTGTGGCCCTAAAAAGCAAAAACAAAAAAACAAAAAAAACCCCCACATTTTCTCACCAAGAGCCCCACCACCACCTGCTTCAAAACCTGCACCATGAGATGAGTTGGAGAAGCATCTAGGGCTTGAAGATGTCCCCACTGGACTATGCTTTCTGAATCAGACCTCAGCAAACACTCCTGCCTAATAATGGAACACCATTAAGAACCTGTCCCAGGAGGTCCCGTCGTGGCTCAGTGGTTAATGAATCCAACAAGGAACCATGAGGTTGCAGGTTCGATCCCTGCCCTTGCTCAGTGGGTTAACGATCTGGCGTTGCTGTGAGCTGTGGTGTAGGTCGCAGATGCGGCTCGGATCCCGCGTTGCTGTGGCTGTGGTGTAGACTGGCAGCTACAGCTCCAATTAGACCCCTAGCCTGGGAACCTCCATATGCCATGGGCGTGGCCCAAGAAATGGCAAAAATACAAGAAATAAAAAATAAAAAGACCCCGTCCCAAAGAAACACAAAAACGAGTCCTCATGTCATTCCCAGAAACCATAGGGCAGCAATATGCATGGATCTTTAGCTCTTCAGCCATGGCTCTGGGGATGTTTCATCCCACAGAACCTACCAGACTGGGTGTTATTAACAAGTATCACACACAGTGTCCCAGGTCCCCGCAGTGCTGGATCAAGTGCACAGGACTTCATTCCCTTGCACCAGCGACTACCATCACCTCCCCTGAGGAAGGGCACCCACGTCCTAGGTCCGCTGATCAGAACCCACGAGAGCGCCCTCCTTCAGCTGGCAGAACTGGGAGGATGCCTTGTTCAGCCCGGCTGTCCAGCCCAGGAAGCCAGCCAGGGAGCTCACTCACAGACGTGGCACTTTATAACCACCGCTGAGCTAACGAAAACAAGAATTACTCCCGACCAAGAGCTGGAAATAGGCTGGAGAAAACATGATGAGGAGAGAAACATGCATCTGAGCACTCAAAAGGCTGAGAGTGGAAAGCTATGGAAGACTTGGGCCTGGACGGCTTTCTCCTGTGACCTCCTCCTGTGGCCACACCAGGCGGGGCTGTGCCGAGCTCCCCCCACGTCCCCACCCTCCAGCTCTAGCTGAATCTTGTCAGCGTTTCCTGATCTTCCCTTGGGCCTGTGGTCAGAGGCATCAGCGTGGCTTTGGCTTAGCTCTTCCTTCAAAGCTCATCGCTCAACAGGCATCTGGTTTCCTTTATATGAGCTTTAGCTGAAGCTCATGTATTTTCTTAATGACAAAAATACAAAAACGAGGAGTTCCCATTGGGGGGTCAGCGGGTTAAGAGTCCAACTAGGTATCCAGGAGGATGTGGGTTCGAACCCTGGCCTCGCTCATGGGTTAAGGATCCCGCGTTGTCATGAGCTGTAGGGTAAGTCGCAGCTGCGACTTGGATCCGTGTGGCTGTGGTGTAGGCCGGCAGCTGCAGCTCTGATTGGACCCCTAGCCTAGAAACTACTATATGCCACAGTGCAGCTGTAAAAGAAAAGGGAAAAAACAAACCCAAAACCTATGTGCCTCACTGGCCTTCTCTCTCCCATCACGACCCAGCGAACGCCCAGTGCTCGCTCTCTTTATGGGGCTCCTGTCTCCTCCTGGTCTTTCTCCCTCACCCACACTCCTTCCTGCCCTGCAGCTGTACCCCCAGGGTGCATCGGAGTCCCGTGCTGAACCAGGGCAACAGAGAGCATCCTGACCCAGAGCCTGCACCTCTCTGTTCGGCCTCCCCCGCCATCGTTCTCACCCCATCGACTGGTGAGGACACCCATCAATGCCCAACTGTTTGAAGATGCAGGGCAGGAGACATCCTGAGGCTGCCGCATCCTCATACCTCTTTGAGAATTTAAAGCAAGAGAATTATTGAAATACATTTCACTGATTTATTATTAATTGTCCCTTGGGTGGGCGCAGAAGGTGCCAAGCAGAGGAAAGCCGTGTGACTTGCAGTCACTGAAAAACTTTCAAGTGTCTGCCCAGATCCTGAATTCATGCCACAAACAGGGGAACCAAAATGAGGAAACTTACAGAGATTGGAGGAGAAGAGGCAGGCGGCGTCGGCTGGGGGTCTGGGGGCCGGGGCTGCCTGGCCAACGGGCAGAGAGACCAGGATGCCGCAGCCGCTGGCAGAGCAGGGAGGAGGAGGCTTTCCTAAGGACCCAAGACTGCTGTCCGCGTGTGGGATCCAGAAAAATCTCCCCCGATGACACAAAGAAACACCCAGCAGCAAAAAGACAAACCCTGCTTCTGGCCCAGGAAACAGGCCTGGACGGCCTCGGAAAGCACATTCTTCCAGGCAAGGGCCCAGCGCCACAACAGCTCACAGACATGTCCCAAAGAAAGGGAACGTTGTTACTGCCAGCAAAGCATCTCAGAACCCCTCTTGGTGGCAGAAAACAAACCCTGCGGGGGATAAGTCACCACACACACGCCGATACACACACATGAGCGAATAAGGCAGACATGCCCAACCAGACAGGCGGGCCTCTTCCAGAGCTTTCATTTGTTGTAAGCTGATTTCCTCTTCCTGGTGCAATTTACTTGGCAAAAGGCGCTTTTATCACTGATATTGTGTGAATGCAGAGGAACCGCACAGAAAGTAATGAACAGCACGAACCTGAATTGGTCCTTCCTTTCTGCTCATCCAGAATCCTTCTCCTTGGTTGATGAGTACAGGCGTCGCATGAGCCCCTTCAAAGGACAAGGGATTCAATCCAGCAAGAGAAACCACATCGTTTTCATTCCCCCAGAATTTCACAGGTAAGTTCCAGGCTAGACTGGGAAGGGCGGGGAGGGAGATTGTTTTTCTCGAAGTCAGAGGACAGGCCAGGTGCTTGTGTTTTTCTACCAACTCATCGCTTCTTTACACTTGGCCTCACCTGTAAATCAAACTGGGCAACGGGCCTTTTAGGGAACTTGTAAAACCTGGGATACTTTCAGACCACTGGATGAACATGTGCTACATCAGCCATGAAGGAATAAAAAAGATTTGGATGTTGGAGTTCCCTGGTGGCTCAGCAGGTCAAGGACCTGGTGGTGTCACTACTGCAGCTCAGGTTCACGCTCTGGCCCCAGAACTTCCACATGCTACAGGTGCGGCCAAAAAAAAAGGAGATTTGGATGTTAGGTGAGATAAATGCGTCTTCACGGATCCTCAGATCCTCTGATCCCCAGCTTCCAAAAAAGGCCCAGTGAGTCTGATCAGCCTCTAACACAGGAGTATTTAATCTAGTCATAATTTCAAAAGCAACTTGCTAAACTGGCAGTGCAGAATGCTCATCTTATCAGGAAACTGAGTTGTCTTTTCAAAAATTGAATGATGAAGGTGGTTGCCAGGGTCTGGGAGGGGAGATGTGCTGTTCCATGGGTACAGAGTTTGAGATCCATTAGAGAAAACATTGTTTCACCACAATGGGAACATACTAGTGAAATGCAGGCTAAAAGTGGTCCAGATAGTAAATTTCATGTCATACGTTCTTTAATCACAATAAAATGCATGTAACTATTTAAACAGTTAAATGGTCCAGATGACATAGGAAAGCAAGAGTGGAAAAAGGCTTTCCCTGGTGGGTCAGTGGGTTAAGGATCCAACATTGTCACTGCTGTGGCTCTGGTTACTGCTGTGGCACAGGTTTGATCCCTGGTCCAGGAAACTCTGCATGCTGCGGGCATGGCCAAAAAAAGAGTGGAGCAATAGTGGGATGGTTTTCTTGTTTGTTTTCATGGACAGTTTTGACAGCTATAAACTTTTGTCAACAAAACTCAGTACTTTCGTAAGAAAAGAGTTCTGAAGAAGGGGTGACGTCACTACAATGTCCCCGTCAATGATGACAAGTCGTCTTGCTGATAGACGGCTCCTGCCTGGCTCTCCCCAAACCACTGCCCTCCAGCCTGGCATCCCCGTAGTTCCCCATCAGAAATCTCCAGAATGGAGGGAGGAAGGGAAGGAGAGAAAGAGGCTGACATTTACAGAGGGGTGCTGCCTGGTGCTTTACCTGAATTACTGCGTCTAATCCAACAAATAAATGAAGGCTTTTCACCAAGAGAGAGACTGAAGCTCAGAGCACATTCCTTGTCCAGGGTCACGTGATAAAGACCTGTTTGTCTGACTCCAGAGGCCAGACTTTTTCCATAACCACTTTGCCCTTGAGCTACAAAACTACAAAACCGAGAGCCAACCGTCCAAAACCCTGAAGCAAACACGATTTTTTTTTCCTATGCCCCATTTGAGAGCTTAATCATAATGTAACCAGAATTTGGCTAGCAAAGCAACCGCAGGTGTGCCACCGAGATCTGGGCTCCACCTGCCACCCAGGGGTGCTGCGGAAATGGGTCCCAGGTGTGCCACAACCCTGGGCATCCCGTCAGCCATTAGGATGGCCAGGAGGCAGCCTGGGACACAGGATTCCTTGGGCCAGGGCCCTTCAGATTGTAAGCAGCTTTGTCTTTTACCCTGTTGTGTGGTAACACATCATTTCCTGGGAGTGCCATAGTGACAAAAGTTGGGAGGCGCTCTGCTTGGGTTTAGAGGCAAACCGCCTCCACTAAAATCCACACAGGCTTACCTATGTGTGCCTTATCCCATCTGTAAAATGGGAATGAGGTAGTGAGACTCAAGATAAAATATACAGAGCTCTCAGGATACCTTCTGGAAGCAATCACTCAGCAACCATTAGCTAAGCCAATGGGTGCAGCTGCATAGGCTGGGTGGGCCACAACTCCAGGGCACCATTCACTCAGGCCGTGCTATGAATAGCGCCCCCTGGAGTTGTGCGACTGTACATCCCTGACGGTTGGCTTTGCATTTTACTTATTAAAAAAAAAATGGTTATAGTTGATTTACAAGGTTCTGTCCATTTCCGCTCTACGGCAGAGTGACCCAGTTACATGCTTTTTTTTCACACTACCCTCCATCATGTTAGCTTTGCGTTTGTGGCGTGTCTTCCACAGCCAAGCTCCAGCTCACTTCGCCTGCCTCACTACCTGCCACCAGCTCCCCAGCCACCATCCCAACGAACCTCTCATCCTCAAACACGGCAGTCACATTTACAGCCTCTCAGCTTTTCCTATGTGCTCCCTCTGCCTGGAATATTCCCCCCACTCTCCCCTGCTTCCATTCTCATTCCTCCTTGAAGACCCAGACTAAAAGTCCCCTCCTTTCTGAAGCTTCCTCTGATGGCCCAGGTAGAGTCACCCCACCTTCGGTGTCCCCAGAGCACTTTGAAGATACCCTTTGAGAAAACCCAGCGTGTTCTCACGTGGTTCACATAGTTCGCCTGCACACGGGTCTCTTTTGCTGAACCGTGAGATCCCGGGGCTCGGATGGAACCTCGCTCTCCTTCCAATTTCCGGATACAGAAAAGACCTCTGACCGCTGAGGATGGCACGTCACACAAGGTAACGGGGCCTCCGAGGGAAGCCCCCCTGGCATCAAAGTAGCCAGGCAGGCAGCATTCACCTACCACGGGCTTCATTTGATGCATGAGAGTGAAAACTAGGAACCGTGGCCCAGGTTCTCCCTCGCTTTCTTTTTTCCTTTTTACAGCTGCACCTGCAGCCTATGGAGGTTCCCAGGCTAGGGGTCTATACCACAGCCACAGCAACATCAGATTGAGCCACATCTGTGACTTACACCACTGCTCACAGCAACGCTGGATCCTTAACCCACTGAGCAAGGCCAAGGATCGAACTCATGTCCTCATGGATCCTAGTCAGGTTGGTCACCGCTGAGCCACGGCGGAAACTCCCCAGATTCTCTTTTGAAATGCTTCCTTCCATTAGACTTGAATCTCATGTCTCCATGCTTTGTTTCAAACTAAATATCAAAAGTCTCCCGCTTCTGTCACCTCTCTGACAGCTCTTCAATATACTGTATTAAAAACTCTCCAGGGACAAAAAGGTGCACTTTCAAGTGGTGGTTAGGAACTTACCCCCTCGCCTCTCCTCCCTTCTGAACCTCTTGGATGCTTCATAAAACAAAGGAGAAAAGGGCTGCTTCTGCGCTGAATGCTCAGGACTCCTCTGTCTGACAAAGAAAACAGCACAGACCCAGCCTCTCTCACAGTCACACAGCTCACAGCGATGCCGACAGACTGGCAGAGGTACTTGCACAAATGCAATCACACACAGCACACGTGACCTCCGTGCCCAGGAATGAAAGAAAACGGT
This sequence comes from Sus scrofa, assembly GCF_054392235.1. Taxonomy (NCBI): domain Eukaryota; kingdom Metazoa; phylum Chordata; class Mammalia; order Artiodactyla; family Suidae; genus Sus; species Sus scrofa. The sequence goes on from NC_139393.1 coordinate 76,013,949, forward strand.
TTTCTCCTTGTCAGAACGCCCTTCCTCTGCCGGCCACCCCACCCTAAAAACAGCCACAGGGAGTTCCCGTCGTGGCGCAGTGGTTAACGAATCCGACTAGGAACCATGAGGTTGAGGGTTCGGTCCCTGCACTTGCTCAGTGGGTTAAGGATCCGGAGTTGCCGTGAGCTGTGGTATAGGTTGCAGACGCGGCTCGGATCCCGAGTTGCTGTGGCTCTGGGGTAGGCTGGAGACTACTGCTCCGATTGGACCCCTAGCCTGGGAACCTCCATATGCCGCGGAAGCAGCCCAAGAAATAGCAAAATGACAAAAAAAAAAAAAAAAAAACAGCCACAGGACCTGAATTTAATAGATCATGTTTCCCTTTGTGCTTCTGTGTGTGATGAAACTCAGGAATAGCTCTGTCTGGGTTACTCAATGCTTCTCTCATAAATGATCACTTATTTAACGTTTCCTGAGTGTCTACTATATGCCCCACATGGTCATGGATTAAAGAATTCCTGGGAGTCCCTGTTGTGGTGCAGCGGAGACAATCTGACTAGTATCCATGAGGACACGGGTTTGATCCCTGGCCTCGCTCAGTGGGTTAAGGATCCGGTGTTGCCATGAACTGTGCTGTAGGTTGTAGACATGGTTCGGATCTGGCGTGGCTGTGGCTCTGGCGTAGGCTGGCAGCTGTAGCTCCAATTTGATCCCTAGCCTGGGAGCTTCCATATGCCATGGGTGCAGCCCTAAAAAGCAAAAAGAAAAAAAGAAAGAAGCAAGGAAAGAAAGAAATGAAGGAAGGAAGAAAAGAAAGAGAAAGAAAGAAAGAAAGATTCCTGCTTAGCCTCGATGTTAAGATTTCTCAGGCTCGTCCTATTGCCGTTTTGAGCCAGGTCCTTTTTGTTGCTGTTACGCCTGGTGGGATGTGTAGCAGCATTCCTGGCTTCTACACGGAAGGTGCCGCTGGCACCTCCACCCCGAGTTGTGACAACCAAAACTGTCATCAGAAGACAGCGAAAGGGTTAGGGGAGGTGAGAGGGGTGACAAAAAGTTAGAGCACAGAGGACTCCAGAGCAGTGGAGCGATTCTGAATGACCCCACATGGCGGATGTATCACGATACAATTGTCAAAATCCAGAGAGCGTACAACACCGAGAGTGAACCCTCATGTGCGTCTCCTGCCCCAGGGGTTTGTGGTGATAATGATGTGTCAGTGTCGGTGCATTAGTTATAACAAATATGCCAGCCCCACGTAGACTGGTGATGGGGGGGCAGAGGGTAGCATGAGAACCCTCTAGACTTTCCCCCAACTTTGCTGTGAGCCTAAAACTTCTCTAGAAAATAGTCTGTAAAAGTTTAAAAATTTTATTTTTTGTTTTTTTTGGTTTTTTTGCCTTTTCTAGGGCTGCTTCCTGTGGCATATGGAGGTTCCCTGGCTAGGGGTCTATTTGGAGCTGTAGCTGCCGGCCTACACCACAGCCACAGCAATGAGGGATCCGAGCCGTGTCTGCAACCTACACCACAGCTCACAGCAACGCCGGATCCTTAACCCACTGAGCAAGGCCAGGGCTTGAACCTGAAACCTCATGGTTCCTAGCTGGATTTGTTAACTACTGCACCACGACGGGAACTCCAAAAGTTTTAAAATTTTAAATGAAAAAACTGTTTTCAGGCATTGCCAAATGTTGCTGGAGGACAAATTTTTTTTTGTCCTTTCATAGACATTATTTTGCTCATAATACGTTTTAAAACATAGTGGTAAAATATGCATATTATCAATTTTACCATTTTTAAGTGTCTGTTTCAGTGGTATTAAGTGCATTCAGTGTTCTATGCCATCACCACCATTTGTTTCCAGAACTTTTTCATCATCCCAAATTGAAACTCTATACTCATTAAACACTAATGCCCTGCCCTGATAACCTCAATTCTGTCTGTCTCTATGAATTTGACAGCGCTAGATACTTCATTTAAATGGAGTCATGTAATATTTGTCCTATCATGTCTGGTTTATTTCACTGAGCATAATATCCTCAAGGTTCATCCATGCCGTAGCACGTGTCAGAATTTCCTTCCTTTTTAAGGCTGAGTACTATTCCATTGCATGTATACACCACATTTTGTTCATCCATTCATCCGTGGATGGACGTGTGGGCTGTTTCCACTTTTTGTCTATTGTGAATAATGCTGCTCTGGCCCTGGGTGTGCAAATAGCTCATTGAGGGTGTTCCCTTAGTGGCTCAGTGGTTAACGAACCCAGCTAGGATCCGTGAGGATGCAGGTTTGATCCCTGGCCTCACTCAGTGGGTTAAAGATCTGGCGTTGCTGTGAGCTGTGGTGTAGGTTGCAGACACAGCTTGGATCCTACATTGCTGTGGCTGTGGTGTAGGCTGGCAGCTGTGGCTCCGATTCCACCCCTAGCCTGGGAACTTCCATGTGCCGGGAGTGTAGCCCTAAAAAGCAAAAAAAGAAAAAAACCTCATTGAGTCCCTGTTTTCAATTCCTATAGGCATATATCTAGCAGTGGAGTTGCTAAATACTTCTACTTATTTATTTCTTTATTTAGGCCATGCCTGTGTCATGCCAAAGTTCCCGGGTCAGGTTTGAACTTGAGCCATTGTAGTTACACCAGGTTCTTAACCACCAGGTCACCAGGAAACTCCTTGGTTATTTTTACCAGTTTGTGGTACATTTTAGATTCCACATATAAGTAATATCATACAGTATTTATCTTTCTCTGTGTGATTTATTTCACTTAGCATCACACCCTCCAAGACCATCCATGTTGCTGCAAATGGCAAAACTGTCTTTTTTATGGCTAAGTGGGGAGGGGGCTGTTCTTTATCCATTCATTTGTGAATATATGCTTAGGTTGTTTCCATGCCTTGGCTATTTGTAAATAATGTTGTAATGAACACTGGGGTGCATGTATCTTTTTGAATTAGTTGTTTTTTTGTGTGGTTTCTTTTTTTTTTTTCCAGATATATACCTAGGAGTAGAATTTCAGATATATACCCAGGAGGGGTCATATGACAGTTCTATGTTCAGTTTTTTTGAGAAACCTCTATGCTGTTTCCCATAGTGGCTGCACCAGTATACGTTCCCACCGGCAGTGTACCAGGAGTCTCTTCTGTCCCCATCCTCACCGACATTTGTTATTTGTGTTCCTTCTGAGGATAGCCATTCTGACAGGTATGAGGTGATATCTCAGTGTGATTTTTTTTTTTTTGTCTTTTGTTGTTGTTGTTGTTGTTGCTATTTCTTGGGCCGCTCCCGCGGCATATGGAGGTTCCCAGGCTAGGGGTTGAATCGGAGCTGTAGCCACCGGCCTACGCCAGAGCCACAGCAACGCGGGATCCGAGCCACGTCTGCAACCTACACCACAGCTCACAGCAATGCCGGATCGTTAACCCACTGAGCGAGGGCAGGGACCGAACCCGCAACCTCATGGTTCCTAGTCGGATTTGTTAACCACTGCGCCACGACGGGAACTCCCCTCAGTGTGATTTTGATGTGCAGCTCCCTGATGATTAGCATTTCCTATGCCTGTTGGCCATCTGTACTTCCTCTTTGGAAAAATGTCTATTCAGTTCCTCGGCCCATTTTTAGATTGGGTTGTTTGATTTTTTGATGTTGAATTGTATGAAAGGGAGATTGACCCCTTATTGGTCATATTATTTGCAAATATTTGCTCCCATTCAGTAGGTTATTTTTTTCATTTCATCAACCTTTGCTGTGCAAAAGCTTTTATGTTTAATTAGGGCCTATCTGATTTTTTTTTCCTTTACTTTGGGAGGGGGATCCAAAAAAATATTGCTGTGATTTATGTCAGAGAGTGATCTGCCTATATTCTCTTCTAGGAGTTTTGTAGTATTGGGTCTTATATTTAGGTCTTCAATCCATTTTCAGTTTATTTTTGGATATTGTACTGGTGAATGTTCTGATTTCATTCTTTTACAGTTTTCCCAGCATCAAGTACTGAAGAGACTGTCTTTTGTCCATTGCATATTCTTCCTTCCTTTTTCATAGATGAAGTGACATGCATTTATTTCTGGCCTATCATGTTCCATTGATCAATGTGTTTGATTTTGTGACAGTACCATACTGTTTTAATGACTATGACTTTGTAATATTGTCTGAAGTCAATGATGCCTCCAGCTCCAACTTCTTTCTGAGGATTATTTTGGTTATTTGAAAAATTCCAATGGCATTCTTCACAGAACTGGAGTGAAAAAATTTAAAAGGTGTTTCCACACAAATTAAAAATTTTTTCACTCCAGTTCTGTGAAAAATACCATTGGTATTTTCATAGAGATTGCTCTAAATCTGTAGATTGCCTTGGGTAATATGGTCATTTTAACAATATTTATTCTTCCAGTCCAAGAACATGGTATGTCTTTTTTTCTAGGTTGTCCATTTTATTGTATATGATTGCTCATAGCAGTCTCTTATAGTCTCTTCCGTAAGCGATGCCAGGAAAACTGGCCAGCTTCGTGTAAAAGTATGAAGTTAGAACATTCTCACCCTATCTGGCTTGTAAGAAATGAGGCAGAAGGTCCGTGTGGAGTCACTGGTTCAGCTGCACATGGTGGAAGTCCAGTCAGTGCTGACCCTCCTCGGACCTGAAGTGGTCATAGTCACAGAAGATGTTTCCAGTCTGAGCAACATTCCCGGACACGTGGAGGAGCTAGGGTAGACCCCATGTAGCTGCTGTCCCAGGTCTGGTTCCCTCCCCTTTTTCCTCTCTTACCAAATCCTGATTGAGTTTGGCGGGGTCACCTGCCCAATAAAATACTCACCTTCCACATGCCCTGACAGCTGGGTGTGGCATGTGACCCCATTCTAGTCAAAGAACAGAAAGAGAAAATGTCTAGGTGAGGGTTCTTTTCTCAAATGGTTTTTTCTTTTAGCTTTGGGATATGAAAACATTAGGTGATTTGAAAGTCAGGAGTATGAAATAAGGTACATTCACCTCCATCCCTACCTCCCACACCTGTTCCTTCCTCCCCCTTTAGATGTAGATGTGCTTGTTTGTCTCCCATGCAAATGTCTGTGTATTTCTTTCCTTCTTTTTTTTACGTAATAGGATATGTATCAATATATCTATAGCTATACTGTTCTCCTTGTTCTTTTTTATTTCCTGTTCTTGAATCTTGGAGATCGTGCCATAGCTGTATGTGCAGTGCTTCCTCACTTCTTTTTTACTGCATAGTATTTGACTGTGTGTCTATATTAAGGATTTTCCAAACGGTCCCTTCGTGATGGACACTTGGGTTATTTCCAGTTGTTTTAATCATCGGTGATGCCACAGTGAATAATCTTAAGCATGAGTCATTTTCCATTTATGCCTGATCCCATTTGGGATGGAGTCCTAGAAGTGGGGTTGTTCGATGGAAGGATGATAATAGATATAATTGTGCTCTACTTTGCCAACTTCTCTGCCAAGGGAGTTGTACCATTCTGACGGCAAAGCCTTTTGTTTGCCCTTTGCCCTTTTTCCATCTGAATTTCTAGTCCTCCACTGCCTACCACTGCCCTTCCCGTTCTAGGGAGACACAGAAACCCTTCACCTGTGTAGCCAGGGGTTTTCAATCATAATCATTTGGATACTGAGTAAATCTAATTAAAATTACCATAGTTTCCTTGTGGCCCTAAGGAAACACTGCATTGTCCCTGCAGTGGCTCAGTGCTGTAGTGTGGGTCCAGTCCCTGGCCTGGGAACTTCCACATGCTGTGGATGTGGCCAAAAAAAGAAAAATAAATTCTGTAATGTTAATTGATTAGTAAGTTGGTACCTATGATAAGACCCACTGTCCGACATGGTAGCCACTAGCCCCATGTGGCCATTTAAGGTCAAGTTGAATAAAATGAAGATGTCAATGCCTCTGCTGCACTGGCCACATTTCAAGAGTTTAGTACGCACAGGACTCTAATGGCTACCACAGTGGGTAGCACAGTACAAAATACCACCATCATCCCAGAAGGTCCTGCATCACTGATACACAACTCAGGGTAACGCTTTGGGGTCACTCTAGTGCCATTCTGATGCCTTCCTACATCTTCCAAAGTATTACTGGAAACATAACTCTATGTGAGATCAGGCTTATCTATCCATCCGCTAACCCGATGTCACCACATAAGATGCGACCTGCCTCGGCTTCTTCTATGGGGAAAAACCCACCCTCTGTGGCCTTCTGCCGTCTCCTGAAGGCACGTGTGCTGTGGGAGACAGCCTGGACCAACACCCCCCTCCCCAAGGTGTAACACAGTGCAAGTGCCTCTTTCGGGAAGAGCATTTATAGGCCAAAAAAGATAGATGGGCACAATCCGAAAACAATCACCAGAAGGATGCTGGTGATATTGTAAAGAAGAGGCGGTTTCATCAACAGCGCCGAAGAGAGCCCGGCACCAAAGGCATTGAGCTCGGAGGCAATTTCTGAGTGGAGAACCCAGATACTTGAGAAAGCACCTTTCCACCTCAATTTCAGTTTTGAAGGAAAAAGCAAGGGCTGAGCTGCACAAGCAAGGAGGACGCTTGCAAGCTCCCGAAGCTCTGAGGGTTTTCACACAGTGTGGATGCCCATATTGCGAGATCGGGTGGAGCGGGATCATCTGTCAGCCTGTCTGTTCGCATAGCTGTGCTATTCATAGAAAATGCACCTCCTTCCCCAAAGAAACACCATATGCCTCTTCTCTTACCTAATTGGGCGCATGTGTCCTAGGGACCTGTGGCATGCAGGGGGAGGGGATTGTGCCAGGTGACTCAAGTGGCCACTTGGGATGCTTCTCTAGAACCTTCCTCATGACGGCAGGAGCAAGAGGGAACCATATTAATGAACACATTTGAAATGAGGTTTGACTCCTGCCATCGATGGCATCATGAGAAAGGAAGCGGAAGAAGACGGGGCCATCTCTGGGGCTCCTAAGACACTGTCCATCACTCTTCACGACCCCCTCTGGCCCCCCGGCTCATCCAGCCCGAGCTACCTGGCTCCCCCCATTGAAACCCCTTCCTCCCCCCTCCCTCACCAAGCCTGTGTAACTGAACTGTCCACCCAAACAGCGCTGGAGAGAAACACCCACCTGCAGTTCCCAGGGGCTGGGAGGAGGGAACAGCAGGAGTTACTGGTTCACGGACACTAAGTTTCAGTTTGGGACAATGAGAAAGTTCTAGAGAAGGAGGGCGTGACCGTTGCACGACAATTTGAATGGACAAATTGAATGCCACTGAATTGTATACCTGAACAAGGTAAAACGGTAAATTTCATGTCATGGACATTTTACCGTAATAAAGCGTTTTGAAAAACTGCTCCGTGTTGTTGGCTGGTGTCAATTCAATTTCAAGGACACAGATGGCAAGTGGACATTTGATCGAGGCCATCAGTCCTATGTGCTCCTCTGGTGTTTTCACTTTCTCACTCTCCAAACGACTGTTTCACACTTTCTCCTGTGTCCGCCTACACTCTCACGCCTTTGCTCACCCTCGAGCTGCAATGAGCAAATGCAGGGAAAATGCAGGCTGTGCGACAGAAACCCCCTCATCTTCCCAGAGACTCCCCTACCTCGAGCCGTATTCCGTGCCTTCTCTCCCATAACTGGGGATGAAGTGTCCTGCTTGTATCAAAAACTCCTCTCTGGGGTGAAAGGACTAAGGAATTACAGCTTCATGATCAGAGTTTGGGTTTGGGGGTGATGAAGAATGTTGGAAATCACACCATCTAAGTGTACAGTGTTGTGAATGGAATTAATTCCACTAAAAATAGCTACCATGGCAAGTATATATATTTTACCACAATAAAAAAAAATTTTTTTTCTTTTAAATCCTAGCCCTCTGACTTGGGCTGTAGAAGCCACTCAAGGACCTTCTTCCTGCAGGATTCCCTCTGGGCCCCACGCCATCAGCATCCGCTGTCTTCCCATTTCTCCCTTCACCACCCGCCTCCGCTTGGAAGTTTCGAGGTCACTCATCCCTCTCCTCAGTCACCACTGAGCCTTCCATCCTGACCCATCCACAGAGACTGGCCATAGGAGAGACAGATAAGCTCTATGCATCCGACTGAACAGCCACTCAGCCTTCCTGATACCCTTGTGACTCCAAAGACACTGTCCTTCCCTGCCTCCTAGGAAGCTCCGCCTGGATCTTTCTCTGCTCTCTCCTCTGCCTGCTAACATGTCCCCAGGACTCTGTTCCAGGCTCCCTTCCCTTGTCCCCTCACGCGACATGCCTGGGTGACCTCATTCAGTCACGTGTTTTAAATGCCCATGAAGACCAGAGTTCCCACTACGGCACGACGGGATCGGTGGCGTCTCTGGAGCACAAGGACTCAGGTTTGATCCCCGCAGGGCACAGTGGGTTAAGGATCGGGTGTTGCCTCAGCTTCGGTGTAGGTCGTAACTGTGACTCGGATCTGAACCCTGGCCTGGGAACTCCATACGCCTCCCAAAGGCCAAAAAACTAAAAAAAAAAAAAAAAAAAAAAAAAGTCCCTATGAAGATTAATAAACCCCAAACATCCATCCCACATCTCCAATCCCTCCCTGGCTCCCAGATCTCCGTAGCCTCCTGTCTACCAGGCACCTCCACGCTAATGGCTTTCTGTCCCAAACCAGTCGAGGCCTTTCAGATGGCACTGTTACCCACCCCATCGCTGGACTCAAATCATTAGTTATCTCCTTGGTCCTATCCTTCACCTCTCACTGTTGATTTGGCAAGTGCTGTCACCTATTCCTCTGCGACACATGCCACATCTGTCCACTCTTCTGCGTCTCCGTTCCCCCATCACCTAGACCACAGCAACAGCTTGATCTCAGGACCTCCGGCTTCCTTCTTGCCCTCAACATAACGGGCAGACTCCTCCTTCCCCCACAACAAAAAATAAATTACATCATCCCATACCCCAGCTTAAACACCTCCAAAGGTTTTCACTGAGCTTCCCTGAGTATCTAAACTTTTTACGTGATCTGAGTCCAGCCTGCAGCTCTCCAACCTCAGGAAGCATGTTCCACCTCGTCCACTGTGTGCCACCCACTCTAGCCATTCTCCTGGTCCTCTAACTCAGTTCTCAGCCAGGGGTGGTTTTGCCTTAGGGACACTTGGAATGTCTGGAGACAGTTCAGCAGATTTGCAGTTCAGACAGTTTGCAGTTTAGAGGGAAGGGGGTTATCTAATGCCTAGAGGTTGGGGGGTGGCCAGGATACTGCTAAACATCCCACAAGACACCGGAAGGCCCCAGATGAAAAATTATCTGGCCTGAAATGTCAGCGGTGCTGCTATGAAATGAATATTCGTGTGCCCCTAAATTCAAATGTTGGAGCCCCAGTCCCCAATGTGACGATATTTGGAGATAGGGCCTTTGGGATATACTTAGGTTTATTTGAAGCCATGAAGGTAGGCCCCCCCCCATGATGAAATGAATTCCCATATAAGACAAGGAGGCTCCTTCTGCCACGAAAAGACACAGCAAGAAGGTGACTGCAAATCAGGAAGCAGCCTTCAACAGATACCACATCCACCAGCCCCTAGGCTTCCCAGCCTTCAGAACTGTGAGAAATGACTGTTTGCTGTTTAAGCCACCATAAATATTTGTTATTTTGCAATAGTAGCTCAAGCTGATTAAGACACGTGCTAAGGTTGGGAAATTCCTGCAAATTGCTAAAGAAAATAGGCACCAGTCTCCTTCTGGCCCCAGGGCCTTTGTACAAGCTGTTCCCTTGGCCTGAAAGTCTCTTCCTCTACTCCTTCCACGGCTCACTGCTTCTTGTCGTCATTCATAGCCCACCTCATTTTCCCAGCGATCTGCCTGAGCACCCATCCTGAAAGAGAACCTCCGGCCCTGTCAGGATCCGATCCCATTTTAATTTTCCAAATGCACAAACTACCTGATAGTTTTCTTATTTTATCTGTTTATCATCTGATTCCCTCACTAAACTTGTTTCTGAAGAGGAAGAATCTTATCTGACCTGCTCGCCAGGGCCTAATAGTGCTTGTTGCCTAGTTGGTCCTTAAGGAATACTTGGGGAACAAACCATTTTCCAGTTCATTAACCTTGATCCCCAAAATATGTGTAAGGATCAAGTGTACACATTGTATGAGCAATAGGTCCTGCAGGATATTTAGACTGATGACACAGCCACCTCGAAGCTTACAGCCACCTCAGAAGGAAAAACATGCTTTTACACACCTTGGGCAGAACAGGACACCCCCCCATAGGACATGGTGCAGCATCGGGGGGGATGAAGGGCACAAACTGTGCTGTGAGGCTGCGCATGCCCTCTGAGGGCTGAAGGGTCAAGAACGTGGACTTGGAGCCCAGACTAGAAGAGTCGAATCCCAGCTGTGTCCCTTTCCCCTCAACTTTTAATCTGTGTTTCAGTTTCCTCATCTGTTACGTGGAGATAATGAAAGTATCTGCTTCACAGCCTCGCTGTGGATTTAAATGAATTATATGAAGTAAAGTGTGTGGCGACAGAGGACACGGTAGCTCCGGCTACTCGTGTTCAAAGAAAGGCGTGATCACGCAGGACTAGCGACAGGCATGAGGGAAGAGCTGACTTTTGAGATAAGGTGAATTTCAATGGAAAAGATGATAGGGCCTTTTCAGGGGAAGGATTATGTTGTACATCAACGCAGATGCGCCACGGCTGGAGTGTTGCTTAGGAATAGGGTCAGGTAAACATCCATTTTTTTTCCTGTTCACCCATCTGTGTAAAGAAGGCTTTTTTTTTTTAATGAAGCAATGGATGGAACCAGGCTCATCCACTGATCCTATTATATCAGAAAACGTGAGCAATCTGGTCACCAAATCACCATATCCCTTTCTTTCTATTTTTTGTTTTTAATTTCCATCATGGTTTGGTTAAAAAAAAAAAAAAAAAAAAAAAAGACTTGACTTCATTTGGCTCTACACTTACTAATGTGTGAGCTTAACATTCTGAGTCAATTCCTGTACCTTGAAAAGAGAAGAACAGAGCCTACCTGCTCTACTTTAGAGAACTGGTATGTGAATCAAATCAGTTAATACACGTGCGAGGCTTAGAGTGTTAGGCAGATGTAATGCTGAGGTAAAATATTTTTATTACTATAATCCTTTTTTAAAAAAAACCACCCAGGTTTTACTCAGAAGTACCATATGCAATGCATTTTCATGTAGAAGAAAATAATTTTCAAACTTAAAAATAACTTTTTCTACCTACGTGTTTCAGAAAAGAGAAGGTATGGAGTTCCCTGGTGGGTGAGCGTTTAAGGATTTGGTATTGTCACTGCTGTGGCTTGGGTTATTGCTCTGGTTCAGGTTCGATCCCTGGCCTGGGAACTTCTGCATGTCGCATGCAGAGCCAGAAAGAAAAAGAAAAGAGAAGTTAGGACTAAGGCAGCTAAGAGGGCTGGGTTCCTGGACCCAGGAAGAGGCAGCCACACAAATGTTTCTGCAGCAGATCAGAGAAGAGCAGAAACTGCTTCTATTACATCCCACTCAGGTGACATCTGTGTCTATCCTTTTTTTGGTCTTTTTAGGGCTGCACCCACTCCACATGGAAGTTCCCAGGCTGGGGGTCGAATCAGAACTGTAGCCGCCGGCCTGCGCCCACAGCCACACCAATGCCAGATCCAAGCTGGTCTTCGACCTGCACCACAGCTCATGGCAGCGCCGGATCCTGTAACCCCACTGAGGGAGGCCAAGGATCTAGCCTGAGTCCTCATGGATACTAGTTGCATTCTTTTTTTTTTTTTTTTTTTTTTTTGTCTTTTTGCCATTTCTTGGGCTGCTCCAGCGGCACATGGAGGTTCCCAGGCTAGGGGTCCAATCGGAGCTGTAGCCACCGGCCTACGCCAGAGCCACAGCAATGCAGGATCCGAGCCGCGTCTGCAACCTACACCACAGCTCACGGCAACGCCAGATCGTTAACCCACTGAGCAAGGGCAGGGACCGAACCCGCAACCTCATGGTTCCTAGTCGGATTCGTTAACCACTGCGCCACGACGGGAACTCCACTAGTTGCATTCTTAACCTACTGGGCCACACAGGAACTCCTGTGTCTACCCTTTAATTTATTTATTTTTAAAATTTTATTGGAGCGTAGTTGACTTACAATGCATCTACCCTGTAAAAAGTCACAGCCCGACACAGGATCCGTCCCCAAAAGGAATGCCAACAAAACAGCCTCCCCTTATTTCTTAAAAGGAAAAAAAAAATTTTTTTCCCCTTTTACTGTTTTGTTTAACAAGCAGGAATCTGGGCGCCTCTGGCCCTATCCTATGCATTGCGATGGGGACTTTGTGTAGGAGTTTCAACCTATCAAAATTCTAAAGTAATCCTAGGAAGGCAAACTTGGGGTGAGGTGTGATGAGCAATCTCTTTAAGTTGTAGCCATTTTGGGACACGCGGATTGATCCACAGTCCTTCAAGCCTCGCCATGGCTGTCTTTTCCTTCTCCTGAATGATAGGACTAACACTAAGTACGACACTCTTCTAGAATAACTGCCGGGAGAGCCCAGGGACAGAGCAGCTGCTATGCCGAGAACCGCGTCCCGCCAGCGAGGGCTCCCGGCCTCGCTCGGCCTTCCCCTCCCCCCTCCCCGCAGGTGCGGCAGGGGGAGCTCCCAAGTAGACCGCCTGGGAGAGCAAAGGTCAAGGCCAGGCTTCCGGGGTGGGCGGAAGGTGGGGTCGGGCTGGGACGGACCGAACCTGGCGCCGGGGGCGGACTCGCGCTGGAGAGCAAGGCTTCCGTTATCTCATCAAGTCCCAGATCCAGAGCCCAGGAGAAAAAGACAGAAGGTACCGGTCGCTAAGCTCGGGGAGGTGGCGGGTCCCCTGAAAAGACGGGGAAGCCAGAGAAAGAGCTGCAAAACCAAACGGCGAAGCCTAGTCGGGAGGGGATGCGAGGGGGAAACGGGCGGAACTGAGTCCGGCCCCCGGGCCGTGGGGGAGGGGCCGGGCGGGACCTTGAACTCCGGGCGGACGTCCTCCGTTGAGTCCCCCAGGACGGGGGAAGGGGACAAAGGAAGGGGGCCGCCAGTCCCAAGTGGAGAGGAAGGAGCTTTTTGTGTGAAGGCACCAGCTCTTGGGCCGGGTCTCAGTTTTCTGGACTTTGCTCCCAGTTTAAAAGAAGTTTTATGTCACCCAGGAGAGTCTGCATTTTTGTGGGATTCAAATATTCCTTAATGAGGTGTTGTCTCTTTACAGAAAGAAAAGACGCCTTTTATTTCATTTTCCTTTGCCATTTTAATTTACTCCCTTTCGTGTTTAATAACTAGGTAGGGAAATGCTAAACAGCTGCTGGAAAATATTACAAACCCCAGGGAATGTTGCGAAGGAACTTTCTAGAGCTCTCTAGAAAGAGGCCCAGAGGGCGGAGACCCACAGATCCCAGCCGGGGGTGGGGGGAGGGTGGCCGTGCGCTCCGGCCCCACTGCTGCCCCCACCCCCTCAACCACACCTCACCGGCCCCCTTTTTTTGGGGGTGCGGGTGGTCAGGGTGGCGGGGAGCCCGACCATCTCCTCCAGGTGGCCCTCTCCTTAGGCCCCGCCCTCCTAAGGAGGACTGAGACTTCTCCAGAACTAGCGGATTTGCCCCGGGAAACTGGCACGTCCAGAGCGGAAACAGTCACCACACAAAAGCCGAAGGGGCCAAGAAAAGAGTTGGCCTTGTTCTCCGGGATACTGGCTTGCTTACCGGGTGCTACTTTTGAGGAAAGACAGAACCGGGAAAGAGCCATAGTTTTGCTATAGCTGCAAATGTATGGGGTGTGTGTGTGTGTGTGTGTGTAGCTGCAAATGTATGGGGGGTGTGTGTGTGTGTCCCGCTATCTAGTTCTGGGCAGACCTTTCAGCAAAGGGTCAGTATTGGTCTGCGAACTGCAGAAGCTTCCCCAGGGATCTGGAACACAAATTTGCAGGGCAGCACAGGGCACCGGATTTGCGTCTCCTGAGCTGTGTATGATGCTTATACGCTCATTTTGCTGGCAAAAGAGCCTGTCATAAAATGTAATACTGACTATAAGACAAATCAGCGCTTTGAAACGACTTGCTTCAGATGTTTTCATAAATCCCTAATGGCTCAGGCCCTGCCTGCTATTGATAATATTAATGTGTTAATAGTTCCTCTGAAGCAGCAGCACTGGGTAGGGCCAGACACACACACACACTCATACTCGTGTGCACATACAGATGGGAATACCATGGGACTGGAAAACAATGCTCTGGCTCTCCCTTGCATTCCAGCTGCACTCTGTGGACCTTAGAATGCCAGACCCAAGCGGGAAATCCTATATGCTAAACTCTTGGCTGACACCCCCCTTTACAGTGTTTTACGTTGGTTTATAAAGTACATTATATGGGTACATAGGTGCATATAAAAGCGTGTGAATGCACCCAGCTTCCTGGCAGCGTTATAATGGCCAAAAGGTGGAAACATCCCAGAGGTCCCTGGACAGATAAACGGATAAACGAAATATTATAAATTCACATGTGGGACTATTAGTCAGCCCTAAAAAGGAATGGGGTTCCAATGAGTCCTACCACCTGGATGAACCCCGAGGACCTTATGCTCCATGAAATAAGCCAGATGCAGACAGTGTGTGGTTACACACGTATGAGGGACCTAGAGCAGTCAAGTTCATAGAGACAAGGAGAAGAGAGGCTCTCAGGAGCTGGAGCGGGAGGGGGAGGTGGATGTCAGCGGGTGTAGAGTCGCTTCGAGAAGAGGAAGCCGGTCCCGAGATGGACGGTGCTCACAGCCGCACAACATCGAGACTGTACTTAATGCCACGAAACTGTAGGCCTCGAAATGGTTTGACTGGTTAAGTTTTGTGTTATACACATTTTACCAGAATTTCTTAAATAAGGAGAGAAAAGTGTGTGAGTGTTGGACACCGGATGTCTGTACAACGTCCCACGTGCCCTCCTGGCGTCCCCCGCAGCGCAGGGCCTGCAGCTCCCTCCCCAGGGCCTCAGGGGGGCTGTCCCTGGCTCCCCCAGGACTTCCTTGGCCCCTAAGGAAGTGGGAAGTTTCGTGTCTACAGTTCTGTGGACACACGTGCAGCCCAGGGAAGCCTTCCCGTGAGAGGATTGTAAGAACCAAGAGGGGTGTTCTTCTTGACATCATTTCTCTGCTCCTTCCCAACGGGCGTTGTTCGGATGGGAGGAATCTCAGACCGTCAGTTCTCCGATCTCCTCGCCAAGAGCCAAGGTGCCTAAAGTCCTTCAAGGCCCCTTTCTGCCCCTGGACCACCCCTGGCCCCTGATTTCTGGGGTGACTAGAAAAGGTCTGGAAAACCGAAGGTAGGATCACAGGGCGGGAGAGTGGCACTGCGGTGTTTGCCTGGAGCCGCCTCTCTGTCTTCTGGGCTTCCTCCCTCCGGAGAAGCACTGGCCTAGAATTATTCCAGCTGGGGACCACCATGCTGTTGGGTCTGAAGGCAGAAAGGGTGCCCACGTGTACCCAGAAGTTTCTCTTGGTAACAGTGCAGATGCTTGACCTAGGCCACAGGTTTCCCTACGCTTGCACTTTGGGGTCAGTTTATTTAAGAAACGGCCGGAGCAGTCAAAGCTGTGCCCTTTTTTAGCATCATCCCTCCCATTCCAAGTCCCCCCTGGGCCCTGCCCAAAGCTCCCCTTACACCTCATTACCCGAACCAGGCTGCCAAGAGCTCCTGCGTCCGTCCCACGGGCTCTGGCCCAGCTGTGTGTCTACAGTAAGTCATGCCAGGCCTGCTTCTCCCTGCAGATCAGGAAGAGGCAACCTCAGCTGGTGAGCAGGAAAGCCTGTTCAGAGCCCTCTGTGGAGACAAGGACGGAATGTAAGCCTGATGCCCGTTCGTTTTCCAGGTTGACGGGCCCAATGGCAAGGACCCCAGACACATAAAGGGGGCGGGCTCGAAAGTTCCCACACCTCCTGCCAAGGAAGCCCCACTGGAAGGAGGAGGGGAGCAGAGCACCGGG
Organism: Sus scrofa; assembly: GCF_054392235.1. NCBI lineage: Eukaryota > Metazoa > Chordata > Mammalia > Artiodactyla > Suidae > Sus > Sus scrofa. The sequence goes on from NC_139393.1 coordinate 76,029,871, forward strand.
CTCCCGCTGTGGAGGGAGGGCCTCAGGTGGGTGCCAGTGACATGTGGCCCAGTAAAGGCAGAAGCACGGCAGAGTCTGAGATGTGAGCCAGCGAATGGGCTCAAAGCTGTTAGGACTGGGTGCGGGGAGAGTGATGCAAAACCTGATTATCTCTCAGTATGCTTTGTAGCCAGCCTCCAGATTGTCTCAATCGGCCACTTCCCCAGATCCCTGCCCACTCATAAAATGCGTGTCCGGCTTGCCTTCCTCTCTCCCTGTGATGCTATTTTATTAAATGTCGTTGAGGCCGTAGGGGGAGGGGGAGAGACGTGGCGAGAGAAGTCGGGCTGGGGGTTGGGAGATAAGTTCCATTTTAATCTTATTTTAAAAGGAGTCTTTCTCAGTTTGGCTTCCTTCAAGGCTGCCCTCAGTTTGGCTGGGTCCAGGATGGGTAGGCTCTGATCATTTGCGAGGTTGGATTGGGAAGTGCGATAACGGTGTGTGTGTGGTCCTGTCTGATCGAGTATACATTGAACATGCATGTATCGGAGCAGAAACATGTACAGCAGACTCTAAGGAGTGTTGGCGTTTACAGTGTTTGGAGGTATATTTGAGAAAGTTGTCTTTTGCTTTATGCAGACTTATTTGCTTTGGCTGGTAATTCTTCAGGAAGCCTGTTTTTAACTACTTCAGCTTGGATCCCTTTGGAGATGGGGAAGTAGGCAGAGATGCAAAGTGCTTTTATATTTTAAAAGGTGCTTCTCCCAGATTGTGGCCCTGCCAGTTGATGGCCCTTCTCTAGATCCAGTTCCTGTTTTTTGGGCTGACTCAAGCTCCTAGACAATCCAGGGTGGGGCAGCAACAGCTGTGGGTGCTCCCTGGGGTCTCTGAAACTCAGTGCTGTTGTGGGTTCAGGTGCACCCCAGAGGCCTCAGGAGAGCCCCCTTCAGGACCGCAGGCAATCTTATATGCCCTCTCAGGAGGAAACTCCAGCCAGGCCTTGGGGCCACACCTCAACCCTCCCAGCCCTGCCCCCACCCCAGGACAGATCCTGTCACCCTCTGATGCACCAGGTTCTCTCTGGGATCAGTGGAGGACAAACACTCCAAACATGGATTTCACCTGTATGGAAGCCACCTGAAACCTAAAACCAACAAGGTGACAACCACCTTCCCACAGTCACTGCCTCCAAGCATCATCCTGAATCAGAGAGTCCTGGTCACAAAAACCAGTGGAGAAATTCGAGACCCTCACCTCAAAAACTCATAGATTCACGAGGCCCAACTCGGGGAGTAACCTCAAGGACCTTGTGGGACCATGTTTCTTCTGGAAGCCCACTCCTGGGGTATAAGCCCCATGAGGCTCTTCTAACCTCACATCTGTGCACACTCGCTGGCTCCGAACCGATCATCAATGACCCTTCGCCTTTCCTCCCCCCACCCCCAATTTCCTGAACTGGGATCTCCCCGCAAAAGCTGAGCGTTTCCTGTGCCCAGGGACTTCAACTTGGAGCGGAAATTGGATGCGGAGACTCGTGTCTCCGGCCCAGGGAGTGGGAGCCGAGACTCCCCCGGCCCGCCAGGTACTTGGCCGGCGCTGCGGCGAGTGGGTAAAGATGGTTACACTCGAAAGCAATCACGGCTCCTCGCGGGGCCACCACTCCTGTCGTTCCGCACGCGCAGGTTCTGGCCCGGCTCTCAGCCACTCCCCCGCCCCAACCCCCCACCCCCACCCCCACCCCCACCCCAGGCTCCGTAACCTCTCGCTCGTAATTTGTGGGCCGCGGTAGAGCTGCGCCCGCCCGGGGCTGCCGTCCCCAGATTAAAGCACTTTCGCAGCCCAGACACCCAGCCAGCTTCCTCCGCGCTCGCCTGCTCGCGCGCCCCTCTCCGCCCAGCTCCCGGCAGCTGAAATGGATGTGATTTCCCGTACATCCTGCGCGCACACACACGTGCACACACACGCACTCCGCCTCCCACGCCGCCAGCACACGCGCGAGTTTGCTTTTTGTGCTCGCTTTGCGGGGGCGTGCTTTCCAGCGGCGGGTTCCCTCCTTCCGCTCCTTCGCCACTTTCTTTCTGAGTCCCCCGGCCTGGCTCTTTCCCCTCCAGCGCCTTTGCCCTCGCGGTGCCCCTCGCGCTCTCCGCCGGCAGGAGAGGGGGCCGCAGTGAGGCGCGCAGACTGTGCGCACGGCTGGGACGGCAGGGCTGGCCTCCGGCCTGCGCCCTGTTTGTTTTCCCTTCGCCCCCTGAATGCTAGATTAAGACGTAAAGATTACCGGGGCCGAATAATGCCGGGAGTCAACACTCGAGCAAACAAAAGTGCTTGCACAACTCCGCCAACCCCGCTGGGACCCCGGCCGCGGGCTGGGGGAGAGAACGCGCTCCTCGCTGCTAATTACAAATAAATGATGATGTGCTCACTAAGTAATTGATTTAATGAAGTTCCTATGAAACTATTAAACCCGGGTGGAGGTCAGGCTGGAGGCGCCCCAGAGCGCCCATTGTGGGCTGTTTAACTCCACCAGGCTCCTCGGAAAGACATCGGGGCTAATAGGTGAAGTCACAGCTGCTCGCGCTGACTTCTCGGAGCGCCCGGCCGGCCGCGGGCACCCTCGCGCCCTCCTCCTGTCGCGCCCTCGTGCCCCGCCGCCCGCGCCCCGCGCCGGCCAGCTTACCCACGCCACTCCCAGCCCCGCTGCCGGCTCCCGAGGGCCTCTCCAAAGGGATCCCGGGTCTCGTTAAGAGCGGGAAGTTGAGCACTGAACTTGTGCGCACCGCCAGCAGTCGGCGGCGTCCACCGCCGCCCACCCCTCCCTCCTCACCCCACCCCCTCCACTTCGTGCAGGAACTTCAGCCAGTGTGCCACGCAGGGTGCTCGCGAGCTCTTGGCAAGGTGCCTGGAGCCCGGGCGTGTGCCCAGGGCTCGAGCTGGGGCGGGGACTCGGGAGGGGGGCGAGTTGTGCGTGAGTGTGTGTGTGTGTGTGTGCGCGCGCGCGCGCGCACTGGACATTGTGTTCCGGGCCAAAAGGCCATGTTTTTGCATCCCTTACCCTGACCTGGGGCCTGTTCGTGCAAAAAAGAAATAGAGGCAGAGAGAAGGGAACCGAAGAAAGAGATGCAAGAAAGATCACCCAAGTCAGCAGTTGGGCATGTGAACCCCAGTCCTGGGGTTTGCAGACCTGCTGTGGGGGGAGGGGGGCTGTTCTGACACAGCCCTCTCTCCTCCCCACCACCTACCATGGCCTGATTCCACCGGGCAGTTCCCCATCCTAGAGCAGCACCTCCAGCTCCCAAAGGGGTGGAGGGCGTAGGCCCTAGGCCCACCTCCCTCCGGCTACCCACCTCCCTCTTGCTGGCTCCTAGAGCCCAGCCCTGTGGGAACTGCTTCTCCTGCAGGATGGCTCTTGGTGGGAAATGTGACCTCTCCTCATCCAGGAGGCCAAGGGAGCCCAGAGGGGACATGTCTTGAGAAGGAGAACCAGACATGCAAATGGATCTAGAGTTAAGAGTGCGAACTGCCCCCACCCCATGGGTCCCAATCAATCTTTCTCTTCCTCTCTCTCTCTCTCTCTCTCACACACACCCACAGAGGAAAGAGCATTTGACTGCATGTCCCCCCACCTCCAAGGGACCTGTGATAAAAGAGAAGGCCCGTGTCCATCTGGAACGCCACACCAGGAGACAGGGGGTCCCCTGGGGGACTCTGGCTGCAGAAATCAATCTGCCAGGGCATTCGACATCTTTCTGCCCAGCCAGGTCTTGTCTCTCCTCATCAAGAATTGATAGTTAGCAGAGAATTTCCTAAAGCATGCATTGTATTTATGCTACAGTTAGTTGGCAGTAAGATTCATCCTTTTTTTTTTTTTAATGTTAGGAATTTCCAGCTGCTGAAACCAGCTTCCATTTGATTTTCAATCAGACCCCTGGAATTGGGGAGGGGGGAGTTCTTTTGGCGTGGCTGTTGGCAGCCTTCACCAGAGCTCCACTCCTGTCTGGGCCTCAGGTCTCCAGAGGGTCTCAACTTCCTACTCTTCGGGGAAACACTGACAAAATCGTCTCTGAGTCTGGCCTGAGGTCTCAGTTTCACCATCTGTAAAATTGGATGGGAGGTCCTTGGCGGAGGCCCCTTGGGCTTTTTTTGTGATCTGTGCAGGGAACCTCGGAGGGGAGGAGGAAGCCAGGAAAGAAGCCCGAGTGCGCCAAGCCTTTGTCTTCCTCCGTAGAGAAAAGAAAACAACCCTCACCAGACTGCCCAATGGATTTTTGCGGGGCTGGGGTGTAAACTGTCCCCACACTTCAGGAGAAGAGAGGGGGCGAGAGCAAGTTGCACCTCAGCGAGTCCCGCGTGGCCCTTGTTTGCTAAACAACACTCTCCAAAATGTGCCAAAAGCCGAGCGCGCCGCCGCGGGCTCTCCTGCTCGGCCCAGGGCAGATGTTTTCATTTTGTTCCCGCCTCCCTCCCCTCACCCAGCCCCTCGTATTCCTTTAACGCCTGCTGCTGCCTGCATCCCCGCTGCCCCTAATGCAGGATGGGCCCTTCTCTTCAGCCTCCAAATGAGAAGTGACACTTGCACTCGGTTCAGCCAAGGCGTGAGCAGAGCGCGGGGACACAGGCCCATTGACCAAGCGCGGCCGAGGGGCCGGCGGGCTCGGCGGCATCCGAAGCCGCCTTAATTAATACCATCTTAAATAGTCCAGCAGCCACCGAAGACAAAGTTGAAGAAAGACTTTAAGGCTGAGTGCCCCTCGACAAGCTCTTTTTCCCCGTGTCATTCAATATTTAATGCGCCCGCTTCTAATGCTACTACTGGTGTTCCTTTCTCAGCAAGGACATTATTTTTTCACGGTGCCCATAGCCAGGGAAAGCCCTTTAGGCAAAGAAAATCAAAATGTTTGTTGTTTTGGATGACTTATAACTCTTGTTTAACACAAGCACTTTCAGGAAAGTATAACAGGCGCAGCCTCCAAAGCAAACAACACAATCCTTGTGACAGAGCGGGACACAAAAAGCGCATTGTCTTGCGGACTACCTCTTTTCTCTGGTGCTAGATGGGGGCCTGTCTCCGAGTGAACACCACGATGCCATTTCACTTTTGAACTATTGTTTTTGAGTTATGCCATGTGGTCAAAAGGAGCGAGGAGGGGGTTGTTTCCAGGCTCATAAGACAAACGAGTTGCCTTTTCATTGAAATCCCCCCGCGATCCTTGAAAACGGAGTTTAAATGTCACCTCCGCCTTTCTAATGGGCACAGGGCTGGAGGCGACCCTTCAAAGGGCCTGGGTGATAAACGACCCTTATTAAATATGGCCCTGGCTGCTGGGAACGGCCCGCGCGCGGAAGAGCGCCCCTCGCTGGAGAGGCGGGAGCCCCCCCTGCAGCCCAGGCCCCGGCCAGGCTCGCGGGTCGGCGTGGGGGTGGGGGCTGCGGGGTGGGGGGGGGAGCCCGGGTGCGGGGGGGGGGGGTTGTAAGACAACTTCTTATCTGCCGGCTCCCTCCCCCCACGCCCGTGCGCCCCCATCCCCAGAGGCTCGGCGTGAAAGGTTGGTGCGTTTCCCCCTGACTTCTTTTTGTCGGTTGCCGAGTGGCGTCTGCAAGTCTGAGCTGCAAAGTTACTGATTTGCAGGCTGCATGTTAAGGCAGCCCATGTAAGTAATTTCTCCGGGCACCCCAGCAAAGGAGAACAAATCGCTGACAAAGGCGAGCGCTTTCGATTCAGCGGCGTCGTTAAGGCAACCCCAAAGTATTCCTCCTATAATAAGTTCCACTTCAAAGGGTTTCTCATTCAGCGGTGACTGCTTCGCACTTTTATTAAGTCCGGGCTTTTTCACTCGGAGGAATCATCTGTTTGGTTATTTTTCATCGTGTTTATTTTTCACCATTCACTCAGTACTTGTATTAAATAAACAAAGAACAATCGCTCTGCAAATAAAAGTACTTAGGTGGGGAGAGAAGGAAGAGGAACTGGGGCTGGGGGCTCCTGCCGCGCTCCCCCCTCTTCTGACATCCCCCACCCCCACCCCCACTCGGCTTTCTCTCCTCCGCTCCTCATTCTTTCTCCTTTCTCTCAAGCTGGGAGGTTCTAAGGGGGAATCTTAACAAAAAGTGGCTGGAAAGACATATGTATGTATCCCATGTAATACGTATAATATTACCTCTATGCCAAGTGATGTGTGGTATCTGTTTCTGATCAGGTGAAAATCGACTGAGCTAACTTGGCATGAAAAAGAAGGTCACTGCAACTGTATCTTAATAGAGTGTCTGGAATCACTGTGGACCCTCTGCCAGAGACTCCCCTGGCCCTGCCCATTGCCATAGCAATGCCTGTGCCGGCTGCGTGTGGATGTACCATAAAAGCAGCACTTTGAATTTCAAAGAACATGTCTTTGAACTTCTCCCGGCCTGATTAGGCACTCGCGGTGTGTGTGACTGTGTGCTCCCAGTATTTCTGCGTGGGCGTGGGCCTTGGGGGATGGCAGAGTGTGAGTTCCTGTGAGTTTTTGTCCACAGAGGGGAAGTACGCTGGCAACCCCGGGGTGGTGTCACCGTGGGCTCCTTCGCCAACCCTGCAACCCCAGAAGGGTGGGTTTCCTGGCCGTGTGTCTATTTGGGTAGAAGACTGGTGGAAGGGTCAGTGGGCATCTGAAAGGGTGACAGGCTGCTGGTATGAGTATGTGTCTAGATTGTTTTTGTTTTGTGTGTTCAGATTTCTTTTCCTCTGACTCAAGGTGATGAATTGAAAAATCACTGCTTCCCCCCACCCCCCTTGTAATTCCTAACCAAACTGGAATAAAAAAGACTTCAGGTGAAAATCTCTTGTCCCCTTTCATAGAGAAAGAGATGGCAGATAGACAGACAGACAGACAGACAGACAGATGGATGATAGATAGATAACAGATGATAGATAGATGATGGATGGATAGATAGGGTGAGCCACTGTGGTCTCCAAAAACTTCCACAAAATGTGCGATGTAAATGGCAAAACCGCCATGTCACAGTTGGGCCTAGCTTTCAAGGAGTCTGGGCCTCCTTTTTTCCCATCTCCAGCGCTGTCCCTCCTGTGTGGCCATCTCCAACTCTGTGAAAGAATATAATTCCCATCCTCAAGCTCTTTCTCAGTACTTTAGATTTTAGGAGCATTAGCTTTACCAAAGAACATCCTGCATGGGGAAAAATACACCCAAACTACAGAAACCCATGAGTTTGAAGATTCTCCCTGCCTGGAAAACAAAGGTGGACGATTTAAACAGTGTTCTCGAGGGCGACAAGGGCCACGTTTTGCCTCGGAAAGATGAAGTCTTTGATGATAGCCAACTTAGTGTCAATAAGTGGCTTTCTTTGAGACATATTCAGATGGGAACGTCTTGCTTGCCAATTGCCATAGAAATCTTAACACACCATGAAGATTGTCCAAGCGCCAAGCCTTCCGTTCTGGACTAAATTACTTTGAAGTGGCGCAGGACGAGCAGTGGTCAATTTTAACTCTATAGACTGGACAGAGAACGCTGGGAGTGGGAGATTGTGCGTTTTAAAGCAGAAAATAAGAAGGGGAAACTTGTTTCATACACTCTATACAAGGTTCTGCTCATTGTCAGATATCTTTTATCTTTTATATTTCCCATGAATGATTCATGTCTTGGTGGCTTTGTGTCACTCTTCTTTTCACAAGAAACTTCATTAGAGAGCTATAAGTTTTCCCATTGATTGGGGCCCTCTTGATGAGTGTTTTTCTCCTTCGTGTGCTGGTTATTGTCATCTAGCTTCGAACAACTCTTTGCAACCTGTTTCACCTTTCCTGTATTTAACAAACCTGACTTAAAAAAAAAAAAAAAAACCTCTATAGCCTTTTGAAGGACTGTTTATTGACATCACTACCAAGTGCTTTTTTACGATTTGCCTTTTATCAGTTTTGTATCAGCCAGCCCCCAAACAAGCCTTGTTCATGTGGCTAGCCAATTGTATTACTTGAAGCCACTTGGGTCTTTTGTTACCAGGAATCTAATTTCTCCTTAACACCTGCCCCCAAATGCTCAGCTAAGTTACTGATCTCCACTCAACTTCCAAGAGAACCACAATAAAATGGGATTCTGATCCCATCACCTGAAATGGTGCCGACTCAGCTTCATTCGAGAGGTGTTTAACCCCATCCCCACTTTAACTCCTGATCTTGCTTTCCCCTTCCCTGTGTCTGAAAACCTCTCTCTGTCCCTTTCTCTCTTTTCCTCCTTCTTTCCTCCCCCTTTTCTTCAGAGTTCAGGCAGCAAAGAGGTGCTGAACTTTGCTTTTCAGCTCTCCACTGACTAGGATCACTATGGATATTATTAATTCTAACAAGTGAATGCAGTAACCCCTAAGATTTATGCTACTGCTCTGTGCAGCCTGCAGGGCTTCATCTTCATAAATATGCTGTGTATTTTTAGATTAGATTGTAAATTACACTAAGCTGTAAAAATACTTTATTGCTTGGGCAGGGTGAAGAAATAAAGAGATCAAGGGAAGAGAATCTAGCGATTACTCCACGAGCAACATGTTCTGTCTGGAAGAGAATGGCAGAGAGAATGCCTTCATGTAAAACATGAGCAATACATAGGAAGAATACCTTTATTAAATGTTCTCCTTCATAATCATTCTTATTTTCTTTCTATTGGAGGTACACATTTTAAGTTTTTATTTTAGGTGTATCAGGAACCAATAAATCTGTGGCAGAGTTAACCTATGCATGGCAAAATACATAAAATACATATTCCTTTGTTCCATAATAAATAAACCTGTAAGCATAATAAAGAATAGTGCAAACTACCGTTGAAAAGTTGTATAAATAAAACAACTCATTATAAATCAGGAATATTTTGTTTGAATAAGTTTACGATACATAAATTATCCCCCCAAAGTTCATACCTCATCTTATTTTGTCTATTTGAAAGAGCTTTGAAAGTGAATAATATGAACATCAAATAAACTTTAAAAATGTAGAATTATTTTATATTCAAGTTTTATGGTCCTTTTCTTTATAAAGGAGGGTCTGCATGTTTCATATTCACCGTAACAATCTGAAGACAACATTGAAAGGCTTTCAAAGTGACAGCACCATGCACTGTACTAGTAATAGAATATATCTATAAACTATATATAATCTCATCAACACAATGCAAAAGAGACATGCAGGAAGAGTCCTGGTTTTCACATTACGTTGTTCATTCAAGTAAGCTTAAAAATATATTTTCCCATTTTCTTTCCTTTTCTTTTTTTAAAATAAATCGTAGATCATAAAGGACAGTCTTTCACCAAAATGTATAATATAATTATTTCTTTGGTGTGCTTTGAACTCTTCCAGGAAAAAAAAAAAAAAGGATGATGTCTGAAAATAAATTAATTCAACTGTACAAATAATAGTGTTCACATACAAGTTATTAACAATGACAAGACTACATCAACCACTCAACAGCACACAAAACAAATTTCTACAAACCCTGGGGAGGGGGTGTCTTCAGGGTCTCTGAGGATAAATTAGTGCTCTTTAGTATATCTGTATGATGTTTATGATGGACTACGTTTTGCACACGAGATGCGTTGTACCAATCGAAAATAAATTGACTAGGAGTTATTGTCCCAGGTCCTTGACCTTTTTTATCCTAGCTTGACAGCTCTGGCAAAGGTCACACATTCATCAGTGTTTGGTGGTAACTATAAACCTTTTAAAAATGTTAATATGTATAGCAACTCCCTCCCCTCTTTTAATGTAAATCATACACTGTCATTTTCAAATGGGATAGAGTTCCCGCGTGCTCTGGTGGAAGGAAATGCATGAAAATGCAATTTCTGGCATTGAAAAAGAACGACTTTAAAAGGTTGATACAACAATTTAAAAGAAGGGTAGGCCTGTTTTTAAAACAACAGCTTTCCCCCAGAATAGGCATGTTGCCAACATCACACCTCCTTACGCTTGCCTGTGAATTTTGGCATCCCAAAGAACTTAGGATCTAAAATGCAATCTCTTTATTACACAGGAAGTTTGGACAGAGTAAAGAGGCAGCATCTGAGAATTCAGATTTTTAAAAAATGGTAAAATAAAAAAAAAAAAAACCCGATAGAGGAATCTGAATTTCTTGTTTTATAAAATAGCACAGTTTCACAGTTGTCTCCCGCAGCAGCTTGCTCTTCGCTCCACTGTTGCTTGAACAATCACAGTAGCACAATACATGGGGATGTACTAGGCTGCTGCATCTTTCCTTTAATCATACAAGCAGGGTACTGAGGAAATAATCCTGTATAAAAATACCACATTAAGGTGAGCTCAGTAATAAAAGAGTAGAAATTAAAAATTACAAGTATTCGAACTCAAAGGGTTTTTACAAATACGTCTGGACCCCCAGGTACAGTCCCAGATCTGTTTGTTGGCAATGCAGCAAGTGTGTGGTTTACAATCAAGAGGCCTTGGCAGAATTAGGGCCCAAGCAGGAGGCTGCGAGGCTCCAGAGAAGCCCACTCTGGTGTCAAAGGCTTCCTCGAGGCACTGCAGGAAACGCAGAAGAGGCCTTGTTGCTGTGTTGAGTTCTGACTTAATGCTCTTTCGCTCACCCTTGTAAAAACTACATATATATATTGCATTGGCAGTGTGTTTCTTGATTTACTAAACTCTCCATTCATTTTCCTTGGTACGGTTTGCTCCCAGGCCTGTCCCCCTGGAACATACAAGTCCAGCTTGGTTGGGTTTTTTGTTTGTTTGTTTGTTTTCTAAGGGGGAAAAAAAGCCCAAATATCTTAATTAAATTAATTAAATGTACAAACACCATAGGGTTTCATACTGAATAAATAGGGCTAATTAGACCCGGTGGCAAGGCTGAGTCACGGGTTTGTCTCAGGCTCGGCATTGTCTCAGGTTAGGATGTGGTCCAAGGGCTCCCCCTTATTCTTGGACTTATTATTATTATTACTAATCAATTCTAATGCATCGTCCGCACAACTTCAGAGTTCCCGTACATCTCCTCGTCTTCAGACTCTGACGTCGTCCCGTTGCTGGAAGGGGTGTGGAGGTGGCTGGGGGCCCCACTGGCCTGGCAAACATACCACTCATTGAGGTTGGTCACCTGAGGGGACAGAGTGCTTGAGCGACTCCTGGTTGGGTCCAGCACAGGGGACAAGGGGGCACCCCCCGGAGTCCCCAGTGAGGAGTAACCCAGGGCTCCTGGCGAAGGCGGCGGGGACTTGCAGTGAATCTTCATGTGCTTTCTCAGCGAGCTCGGGTGGGTATAGGATTTGTCACAGCCTCGGATCTTGCAGTAGTAGGGCTTGTCGCTGGTGTGGACATGGGAATGTTTCTTTCGATCACTGCTGTTGGCAAACTTCCTGTCACAGCCATCAAATTCACATTTGAAAGGCTTTTCCCCTGCAATAAAGCATAGGAGAGGTTAACAAGGTACTTTGCAGAGACCTCTCACATGAGAGAAATCCTGGAGCAGCCGTGAGGTTGTACTTTCCCAGCATATCGAAGACCGACTCCCAACCTAACTCTTAGGCCTCATTCCTCTGTGCCAGGATGCAGCAGGGAAGGGAGACTTCGGGGCTGTGTCTGATGTCCCCTGGCCTGGAGGCTCTCCTTGGCCCTGGGCTAGTGAGAGGCTGGATGTCAACCACTGCAGTGCCACAGGGGTTAAGGTGAGAATGGCTGGAGCATGGTCTAGGCTGTAACACTGAAATTTAACTGGGAACCAAATACTTGCATCCTTGTTCCCTTTAGGGTCTACAGCCCCAAAATTCAGGTAGATTCCCCCCATCAAGAAAAATGCTGATAAATTACTTCCAAAGCCAGAGCTTGGGTGAAGAGAAGAAAAACACATGCACTCCAAAGTAAGCAGGGGTGGTGCAGTAAACGTGTAATGATGTTTTGTTTCAGAGTGTCCCCCAGGATTTCACTGATGGAAAAGGAAAGGAAATACAACAAAACCCCGTTCTCTTCAGAAATAAAAGACACCTCTGAAACACAGGATCCCACGGCTACATTTTTTACAAGCCTAGCTGGGCAGAGAATAGGCTGGTGGCCTCTTCGTCCTACCAGCTTTCCTTACAACTTGGTGGGCAGTTAAGAGCCCAGCGAAACAGAACCTTAATAAATGTTGATAAGGACCATAGGCCTCGTTTACCTGATGGTACAAGAAATTTATTCTAACATAATAAATTGGCTTCATCGTCAAAAAAGATCAACTATTTTCTTTGGGCCCATTGCCCCTTTAAGCTGCTCTACCCACCCCGGGAACACAAAGCCTTTGAACACAAGGCCCTGAGTCCCGGTGATGGTGGAACTGCGAAGTAAGACAACTAGATATTCAGTCACACTTCACCTTGCTATTAAAAAGCAAAACCAGGAAGACAGCAGCTAACAGAAGGAACTTTTCCTCTCACCTTAGTGTCTATGAACTTGATGTATTTGAGTCCTTAATTGAACATGTCATCTCATACATATTATGGTATAATAATATAGTCCTTTTCTTTAAATGATGTTTAAAAATAAAGGTAAATTTCTCTAGATTTCAGCTGCTACTCCGGTGACACACAAGGTATGGTTTTTCCCTTGGTTTTTGACAATTTATTTTATGAAAAGCTAAACAACTCTTAAAAGATATTTTAGTGTACATAAATTTTTGTGGTGGCTTTTCTTATACAAATATTTCAGAGTCATTTTCTCTTTTTAAATTTCACCAATAATACCTGCTTCAGTGCTAGAGTTTGTTAGCATGTCTGAAAAGTATTCAGGTGCCTGGCATATAACTCACCCTACCTGGAAATAGTGATTTAAAACAAAATTAAGTATTATTCATATACCTCCTACATTGTCTATAAAGAGTGGGGAAAAATACAACATAACACAATGATCATCACAACCTTTAAAATTTTTCTGTAGATGGGCTGCAACAAAAATGGTTATCAAGTTTATCAAAACATCAGTTATTTGTCCTGGTTTCTGTATTCCACTTTTAAGTTGGAGTCATAATAATTTAATACAGCATTCTTCCAAAAGAATTATAATCAGCCTTTCCTCAACATGGAGGCTTAAGTGGTTTTATTCACCCTATGCAAATGTGCAATGTTGTTTTTAAAAAGTCTCATGTTTCTCCACAAGCTACGCATCCGGGATTGTGCAGAATAAGCGGCTGGGACATTGCTGGCTCTGCCACTGCACATGATAACGAGAAGCATAAAGAATCAGACCCAGCCAAGGCAGATAGGGAATGAAAAGAAAGTAGAAAAGCAAGGATAAAGGGGAGATGGAGGAAGAAAGTGGGGAAGAAAGGAAAGGGTGATAGAATTGCCTACTTTATTCAGGAGGTCCTGGGGGGGGCGGTGCGTCGAGCAAATTCTACCTGGCTAGAAGGGATGAGGGACCCCACTGTTTACATTTCAGATTCTGCCAGTGCGGTCGCGTCAGAACTTAGCTACTTCACAGAGTTTTAGAGCGAGAGGAACTATATGTGAGAACTTGAGTCCAGCCAGAGGAAGGTTATAAACGGAACAGGGGGCACGTGGGTCAGGAAATGCACCTTCGGGAGTGGCCGGGGATTAATCCTTTGATCAATCTGTTCCGGGATCCCGGATAACACCCTCCCCCCTAAAAGGGAGAGCGCTATAGTGGGGAGGGGACTCCGGTGTGGCCCCTCTCTGGACAATGCTCAAGTGGCCCTAGGACTGCCAGAAACACCCGGCGCTGGTTCAGGCAGCGACGAGAGGGCGCTCTCATCGCTCCCCGAGGGACCGGCCGAGGCCCACGCAGCCACCGTGAGGCTGGCGGGAAGGCAACCTTGCGCAGGACAAGGGACTCGGGTCCCCTCGCGCCGGGTCCCCGCCCCCGGCAGCACGCGCGCACGCCCCCTGGGGGCCCGGCCGCGAGGGGGGCGGGAGGCACGCGACCCCGCCCGGGGGAAGAGCCGGAACCCGGCCAGCGGCCACCTCCGCTCCGGGCGGCCTCCCTGCCGACCAAAGGAAGGTCCACTCCCCTCCGAGATCTGGAAAGGAGGGGAGGGTCCAGGTCTCAGGCTCTGCTTTTGGGGGTCCCCTTTGGGGGACCGCTCCGCTTCCCCGCGTACCCCATTCACAGCCCCGGGCCCCTGCCCGGTGGGGAAGTTGTGGGCACGGGGGCCAGCAGCCGGCTCAGCGGGCCAGGAGCGTTTACGAGAGCCTCGTGGAAGGTGTCCTTTTGGAAAAATCATCAAGGCTGACCGCTCCCGATCAGAAAAGAATAGGGCCGGTAAACGGAACTCCGGGGAAAACGCGCTCCCAAGTCGGTCACCGGCCAGTCCGCAGGAGGCCTGTCAAGTGCCAGCGACAGGAGCAAGCACGGGGCTCCAGCCTTGGGCCCCCGGACCTGGTTCCTCGAGCAGGTGCCCCAGTGGCCTCGGCACCAGCCACGGGCCAGGCGTTGCGGCCCACGCCCGGAGGCTGCCTCCTCGCCGCCGCCGCGCCGATAAATCAGCCAAGTAATTACTGAATGTAAACTCCAGTTACTTAAGTGTCCTCCGAGGGGTAATACTGTCTGTCCCTATAAATCCGTCTGCGTTCGCGCTCATCAGAGCTTCTGCCCAGGACGCTCGTCTGTTCCAAGGGGCACAGGACCTACAGGGGCCATCCCACCGCCCCAGGCCGTGGGCGCCCTCACCCGGGGCCGAGGCACCCCTAAGTCAGGGCTCGGCGTGGGGTGGGAGGGGTCCCCACGGCATGGTGGGCGCCCCCAATTTCCAAGGCGGGGAAGGCCCAACAACCTCGAAGGGCTCTGCAGCTCGCCCAGCCCTTCTCCCTGGAGAACCTTCTAAAAAACGGCAGAAGCCAGTTTCTCCAGCACCCTCTAGGGCATGTGTGATAAAAATGTGTGACGGCGCGTGTGTGTATAGGTGTATATGAATGAAGGTGAGTAAATGAAGTGTGAGTGTGTCAGGACATAAGGATGTCCCAGCAATGAGGGAGGGGTGTTATGAGAGAACATGGGTGTGTGAAGTTTGTGGGATGTGTGTGCACGTGAAGGTGTATGTGTGGGGTGTGTAACGGTGGGCGAGGGTGTGTGTGTGTGTGTGTGTGTGTGTGTACGAGGGCGCATTACTTTCCCATTTGCACCCCGCCCCAGAGAGACGGACCCCCTCCCCTCCTGGAGGGGCCACACCGAGCTGGGCCTCAAGGCCCCAATACCACGGCAAATCACATGGGACCGCGAGGGGCCTGCCATCCGATGGGGAGAGAAGAGCCGCCGGGGTTGGCTCCGGATCCGGCCCTCCTTCCCCATCGCCCTCCCCAAGTTCCCGGGGCCGGGCGAATGGGGGCTGCCGACCGTCGTGGGCGCCTTCCTGCTCCGGCGGCGGCTGCTTCTGCTCCGGGGCGGCGGCGGCGGCGGCTGGAGCGCGTTGCCGGTCCCGGCGGAGAGGCTGCGGGAGCGCTGGCGACTCCACCGTGTGGGAACCCAGCGCGGGGCCTGTGTGTGCTATCGAATTACTTATTCATAGAAAAAAAGGGGGGGAGAGAAAAAAAAGAAGTCACATGTCCGGGTTATACGTATGCGAAAAGAAGCAGCAGAAGGAGGGAAAAATTAAGGCGAGCAGGAGGAGGAGGAAGAGAAGCAGCGGCAGAAGCGGCGGCGGCGCGGGAGGCGGCGGCGGCGGCGCGGCCGGGGACAGACACCCACCTGTATGAGTGCGCTTATGGATCTTGAGGTTCTCGGAGCGCGCGAAGACCTTGCCGCAGCCCGGGAAAGGGCAGGGGAAGGGCTTCTCGCCGGTGTGCACGCGGATATGGTTGATGAGCTTATATTTGGCCTTGAAGGGCTTGCCCTCGCGCGGACAGTCTTCCCAGAAGCAGACGTGGCTGCTTTGCTCGGGGCCGCCCACGTGCTCCACCGTGACGTGGTTCACCAGCTCGTGCATGGTGCCGAAAGTTTTGGAGCAGGGCTTGGCGCCGCCGGCCGGGGGCGGTGGCGGTGGCGGCGGCGGCGGCGGCCCGGCCAGCTCGTCGGGGTCGATCCACTTGCAGATGAGCTCCTGCTTGATTGGCTGCCGCATGTAGCGCAGGAAGGCCCCGGCCGCCCCTGGGAGGTGGGGGTGGTGCTGGTGCGGGTGCTGCGCGGGCGCCGGCGGCGGCGGCGCCGGGGGCGGCGCGTGGTGTTGCAGGTGGGGCCCCGGTCCGGCCGCCGCAGCAGCAGCCGCCGCCGCCAGGTTCAGGTTTAAGTTCACGGCTCCGTAGCCATGGAGGGCGGCGGCTGCAGCGGCCGCCACAGCCCCGTAGTGCGCATCCCCAGAGCGCGGCGCGAAGGGCGGCTCCGCGCGGCCATACAGCTCAGCGGCCGCGGCTGCCGCTGCGGCCGCCAGCCCCAGGCGCATCTGGCCGTTGAGCGGGTGCGGGTGGCCGCCGGGGCCTCCCGGCGGGTCGTGCAGCGCGGGGAAGAGCGCCGGGCCCCCGCCGCCGCTGCCGTCCGGGCCAGCGTAGGTGCCGCTGGCCGAGATGAACATGCCGGCCGAGTGGGGAGGCGGGGCCGAGTGCTGGGGGGAGCCGGTGCCGGACCGCTGCTCCCCTCCGAGCGGGGCCCCGTGCATGGCCGCCGCGGGGGCCGTGGCGGAAAGGTCCCTCCGGAGGACGAAGTCCCTGCTGTGGCCTTTGCCGCTGCTGCCGCCGCCGCCACTGTTGGTGGTGTAGCCGGAGAGGGCAGGAGGAGGGGGAGAGGGGGAGGGAGAGGGAGGGGAAGGGGGTGAAGGGGAGGGAGGAAGAGGAGGGGCTGGGGGCGGGGGCGCGGAGGATTGCACGCTGCTGCTGCCCCCGCCGCCAGGGTAGGTGCCGGCGCCGGGGTGCGCGACCGAGGCTGCAGCGCGGGCCGCGGCCGCTGGGGCCTCGGGCTGGGCCGGGAGCGCCTGGGAGGGAGGGCTGAGGCCGAGCGCGCTCGCCTGGGCCATGTGCTCGGGTCCGAGCGGAGTGATGGCCACGCCGGGGTCAGCGCCCAGGTCCCGAGGGCGGAGGTGCGCGGCTGTGGCGCGGAGTTGGGAGTGGGCGGACGGGCTGGCCAGCGCCGGGAAGCCAGTCATGTTCTGAAGCGGCCTGGCCTGAGCCGTTGCCAAATCCGCTAATCTCAGCGCTGGCGTGTTCCTCTTGCTCAAAGGGGGCTCCATCACAACTACACAATCAGACCCATAGACCCTCACTGGGGGTACTTTTTTCCCTCGGCCCGCCCTCAAAAACATGTATGTTAGGCGCTCTTTAACTTCTTTGTCCTGGCCTCCTAACTCTGCTTATTCCGGTTCCCACTCTGTCCTCCAGCGATTGGCAGAGCGAACACCACATTTGAGCTGCACAGTGGGACCGAGATTTTGGAAATGGCAAGGGTGGGATTGGAGGGAGCCGTGTGATTGGCAGCCGCCGCAGTTGCCCGATTGGCTCCCTTTCAGGCCCGCGGCCCAGCGGGGATCCGCCCCTGTGCTCGCTGCCGCCTCCTGCCTTTGCTTTGCGCCCCCTCCTCCCCCGGAGCCCTGCGTCCCCGCCTCCCCGGGGATGCCCAAGTTGCACTTGCAGAAACTTTGCTCTCGGCCTGCGCGCGCAGCGCTCCCATGACGCGCCTTGAGGAGAGGAGAGCGTGCGCCGGCACGCGGCAGAAGGGCGCCGGAGGCTCTGGGCTGGGCCCCCCCGGGGGGGCAAAGACCGGGCGGGTGAGCCCCGAACTTCAAAAACCTCCGCTCCCTGCGTGCAGCGTCCCTTCCAGCATCCTCCCGCTTTCTGTCTCCTCCCTGGGATGAGCTCTGGGCTGCTCCCTCGGGGAAGAGGTTGAACAGATGTAGGCGCGCCTTCGTACTTGTAGAGGTGGTGCTGGAAACTTATTTGGGAAGGACACTCCGTCTGCTCAGCGTTCGTATAGGGCGCACTGACAGTAGATGGAATGAGCAAGGATATTAAAATCCTATTGGTTGCAAAACCCACCGAGTGAAGTCAAAATAAATCTTTCCCGAAAGCAACTGTTTTACCTCCACTTTTTTAGCTCATGGAATCCTTTTCAACATGGTTCAAAAGAGTTAGCTCGAAGTGTAATCTCACTGCTCCTCGGTTCTAGATCTGCCACTTCCAATTAGGTCTACCGGGGGAAAAAACATCGGGCAGCGATTCTAACTTTTGCCTCTCGGAGATACGGTGGCAGGGCAGGCCAAACAGCATCTCTCCAGAGGAAAGCAGCTAAATAAATGATACCCTTTAAGCAGAAGTTCTTCCAGTCGAGAACGCCCTCCACGCGTGTGCCTCAGTTTCTTTGCAAGGACCACGGATTAGAATTGATCCAATAAAATAAGTATTTAAAATCAAGCAATATTTGCGATTTACTTGCTAGTAGAATAATCTTTTATCCTATTACTGTTTCCTAATAAACTCATCTAGCTGAGCTATGTCTTACTTGAAAACGATAAAAGCTAGTTTTGTTTTGTTTTTGTTTTTGTTTTTTAATGAGACTCTTCCCTTTCAAGCAATATACTATCAAGTCTTTTTTAAAAAGAGAAAGGTTCTTGTGTCACGGGTGGAGTGGGGGTGGAGAAATGTGACATTCCTGCAACTTTAGGGATCTTACTGCCCCAAAGTGTCACTTCAGCATTTAAAAGGAAAACATCTTAAAATTTTGCCATGTTCCATGATATGCAAAAATTAAAATCAAGGGTTTCAATTTTTATTTTGTACCCTACATAAAATTATTTGAAAAAAGGGACTTAAACATGGGGATTTTTCTTCTGGGATAGAGTAAAACACGTTAGCAGCTTAATTCGTTTTGCCGTCCAAGTTTAAAAAAAAAAAAGTACATAAAGCCATCTTCTGGAAGCTCGCCCTGAGAAGTGGTAACAAATGTTTTCCAAAAAGAGCTGATTTGATAGCCCGATTTCCACCGATGTGACCCATGTTTAACAGGGAATTTCCCTGTGAGCCTTGGGAATGTCATTTCTCTTAGAAAACTGACAAGCAAACAAAGAAAGTACTACAATCAAATTTCAAATGGGCTTTTTCTTTAAGCTGCAGTGAAGCTCAAATATGAGGAAATAAGAAAGGCATGAGGGCAAACAACGAAAAAAATTTAATAAATAGTGACAAATCCACATCTGTCCTTGGAGAGCAAGCATCCTTTCACAATTTTCAAAGACTTAAAAGGTCTCAAGCCAACCTGCAAGGTGGAGGGAGAGTGTGTCATCTCTATGAATGGTTTGTGGAGAAAGCATCATTTTTGAAAGTATCACCACTGTCTTCATTTCCTCTCAGAACACTTCAGATGAGCTTCCTTTATTTGAGTTTCTTGGCAATAATCATCAATACTTCCATAAGGGAAACTTTGCATTCAAGCCTGCACATTACAAGAGAAAACTGAACAAAAAGAAAGAATAAAGACAGAAAAAAATAAACTCAACCTAGCCTTTAATATAGACTGTTGAGCATTTTTATTGTGCAATAAAATGGCTACCTCCACCTCCTTCAACATAGCTTTTCCTCAAAATTATAACTGCTTTGTTTTATTGAATTGCTGAAGTTTAATGGTTTAATGGGTGAAGGCATGAAGTAAAGGCTGTAAAAATGTGAATAATGGTGCAGCAGAGCCGTGCGGAATCTGGAACCCGCCTCCTTGTACAACTCTTGTTAAACACAGCGTGATATGTATCTGTCATTGATTTAATATGTCTTAATTCAAATATAGCTCCCTGATCAATTTCTTTTTATGGAAGCTTTAAAGCAGCAAAGACTTTCTTAGGAAATGATAGAGATTTGAGTAACGATTAGGAAGAGGGATATTTACCAAGTGCGGTTAATGAATATTTGCAAATTTATGACCAAACCCCAGACCCTAAAAAGATAATTGACTCAGGTAGATCGACTTGAGATGCTAATTCTTCAAAGAAAGAACTGGGAGCAAAATTTCAATCAACACCAATAAGGCGCCAATAAACCGCCTGCCAATTAAACCTGAGAATAGGCCTAGCTGGATGGTCATCAGGAAGGCTCGCAGTGGATTTCCGGGATTGCCCTTCTTTATAAAAGGCTTTTTATTTTGTAGACGCGCTTTTTTGTTATTGTGATGACCCGCCTGACCCCAGGTGCGCTGGGTTTTGGGAGCCAAATCCAAACCCCTTCACATCCCGAGTTTCCAGGGACCCAGTAGCAGTGCCACACTTGCTAAGTAAACACCTTTGCTTTCCAGGCATTGAAGAAAATCATAAATAGTAGTGTTTTTGTTTTTGCTGTTTCGTTTTGTTTTATTTTGTTTTGTTTTACAGCAAGGGGCTCTACTGGTCGTTATGCCAGTTCCCCTGTGGATTTAGTCCTACATTTCCGCGGTGAGGCTAGTTCCTGGAAGGATCCTCAAAACCTATGCCCTTGTGGGCGCATCTGTAGCAGAGGTGCATGTGTCGGGGCAGCAATGTGGCAGTCCGTGAAATTGCCCTTTCTGGGGTCAACAGGTGCTCTTGGGGAAGCATCGATTTCCAGACTTCTTTGCACCCCGAACCCCAACCTGCTCCAGGCCCCAAACAAAGGCGCGAAGAGGCTGGGGAGGTACGGTAAGCGCGGAGCTGGCCGGAACCCGGCCGCCACGCCGCGCCCCGCAGCCTCGAGGCGGCAAAACCAGGTCTCTGGGGAGGCCCTGGCTGGCGCTTAGGGCTTCCCGCTGCGCCAAGGGGGGACTGCGGCTCCCCGGTGCCCTCCGTTCACCGAACGCAGCTAAGCTGTCTTGCGATGGGTGTGGGCAACTAATAAACTCTAAGGGAAGTGAATTGGACATTTCCTGGCTTTTGAGCTTTTGTTTGATTGTTTCTGCAGGCGGGGAGAGGGGGTACGCCAAAGACGGAGAGGTGGACTAGGCTGGGGACCCAGCGAGCTGCCTTTTATTGCCCTTGCAGTTGCTTCCCGGCTCGCCTGTCCCGCGTAGTTTCCGCAAGGGCGGCCCCCTTACAGAAGGGCTGGGTGCCCGGCGGATTTGGAGCGCCTTGTGCCATCTGGGCTGCACCAGAGGCAGGTTCAAGGGCGGAGAGGGTGCCCCGAGTTCCCCGAGGGATCAAAGGCCTTTTGTAGCCCAGCCCAAGGCTCCAGTGTGTGCTCAACTGGGAGGAGGAGGGTTCTTATCAGACAATGGAAAAGGGAGGTGGGAAGAAGCCTCCGAAGCCAGGGCGAGGTGAGCAAAGGGGCCCAGAAAACTGCATTTCAGTTGAGCTTTGTCGTGGCCGGAAGTGATGAAGATTTGGGGTTCAAGGGCTTTTTCCCAAATCAAGTTGCTAGGGGACGAGGCAGTGAAGTACCGGCTGCCTGCACCGCTTGCACTCGGCCGGGACCAGCTCCCCACGGTCCAGCCCTCATCACGGGCGATCCAACCCGGTGGGACCTGCGACCCAGCCCTGAGGCCTTGGGTGTCCGGAAAAACCGCACAATTCTCTGTTGAGTGCTTCTCTGAGTCTTGCCTCTGCTTCTGGCCCTTCTGAGCGCCAGCTGAATCCTCAGCCTCCACGAATACTAAGAGTATTTCTGAGGCTTAGTAAACCGACTATGTGCTTCTTGATAAAGTTTTTGATCTCTGGCTCATTCACGCGGACATAATGAGGATTCAAAACAAAACAAAACAACAACAACCAAAAAAAAAAAAAAAAAAAAAGCAGCAACAGCAGCTTGGGATATGTGGCCAATACTGAAATGTTGTGGTTTGTTTGTTTTGGATAGTCGTGAATTGGACTTATCCCATTTCCTCCACCTGACCTTAATGCTTGAAAGCCCTTGAAAAATTATGGCTCTCTTCACTTCCCCCCTATGAAAAAAATAAGTTGTAAAACTGACCTGTCATCAAATATTCTCATTTGGTTATCAATCATTTTTACCCTCAGAGATGGGGGTTGTTGGAGAATGGCCTTTGGCCCACATTTGACCATTAGATTTGGTAACTTCTTGGGAAATGCCTAATTGTTGTGTTTTAAAATATGCGTGGAGGTCAAAACAGGAACACAACCCCCCTCATGTGTTCACAGTTCATATAACCACCCAACTTCTTTATATTGACTCCAAAATGTGTTTCTCCTCTCCATTTTTTTTTTTTTTAAGAACGTTTTTGGATGGGAGATAAAGCAGGAGCAGATGTGCTTTTATTTTTAATTTCAAATTTTGTAGGTAGTTTTCCTCCATTCCATACCCCTTCCAATATCTAAACTTCAATATTTGAAGAAGCTGTTGAGATAAATCAAATAGTGACACGTTGATGGATTTACTTGTGTAAGCAATATGGTTGACATATGGCATTGTTATTTATGAATGACAGCATAAATTGTATTACAAAGTCTATTGCAATAATACTGCAGTTTATTGGAAAGCTGCTCGCCTGTCACTGGTATTCAACCTCCCTGGATGTAGTTCGCCTGGGAGCCCAAAGGATAACAGCCCTCGAAATAATTAAACACATTGATGTAAGCTAATGCCTCCTGTTTTGGGGGGTTGCTTTTGGTTTTGCTTTGTTTTATAGCAGTGGAAATTCCCCCATCAGGAAGGGAGACAAAGTAAGGACAATTAGTCCTCTTCCTTTTGCAAAAGCACAACCACTCTTACCTAGAATATCGGCTCCTACTTATTTCTGAGTCCCTAATGACGTATGCACCAACCCTGCCTCCCTATCACTAAACTTCTGGTGAACTTATATTTTATAGACAGACTTTTTATAAGCCCAGTTACAGACAGTAAATTTTAACTGTAAGGAGAAGTTCTTTTAGCAGACTAGAGAGGGCTTTATCCTAAGGTACTCCTCACCACCACTAAATCGCTTCCTTCTTAAAAATGGTATTTAAAAGTTACAACATTGGCTGAGATTTTCACGATTTCCCCTTCTTTTACATTACAGATTTCCCTTTTTTTTTTTTTTTTTTTTTTTTTTTTTACATTACACTTCTCTAAACCTCTGACAAAGAACTTTTGTTCTAGGTGGGGTTTTTTGGGGGGGGCTCCCCCACCACACATGTGGTCCTTCATGGGTCAGGGGTCACCCAGCCCAGGAGTGGCTGAGAGGGCTGAATCAAAGGTGACCTGCAACTTAACATCCTGTTGATGATCTTGTTGAATTTATGACTCTGTGATATGGAGGATAGTGCTGAAGTCCTGTGAAACCCTCTTTTTTCAGTCCAATGTATATAAACAGCTGATGCCACACTTCTTCTCCCATCTCTTCGCCCATTTTCATCCCTTTTCTTAGGAGGAAAATGAAGTTTGAATGGTATGGTTACTGAGTGTTTTCTGCTTTCCAATTTAAAAATTGCTTTTGTTTGCTTGTTTGTTTTTGGCTTCTCCAACAAGATACACCTGTGCCTGTGTGTGCCTGTGTGTATATGATGTGTTGCATTTGCATTGTTTTTATGTATATGTTCTCAAAATACTCATCATACTACAAAAGAAGCCAGTCAACCATTCACAGAGGCCCACAAACCACAATGAGGTGTTCAGTGAAAGAGTGCCCTGGTGTTTGATAGGATTTTCTGGGGTTTTTTGGAAGACATCGTGTATTCTCTATGGAATTGCCATTCTCTCCACTTGTGAGAAAGGACTCAAGCCCTGGCACCCACGGGCCCACCTGGCAGAGCCATCCATGTACAGCAAAGCCTGGAGAATCCATGGCCTAGCCCAGCACAGGCTCCATGAGATCTCCAAAGAACAATTTGGGGAAAACTTACAAAAAGGGGAAACTGTTTGCCTGATGGAGACACTTGTGGGAACTGAGGGTCTGACACTGCCATGGCGGGTCCTTCTCGAAACCTGTTGAAAAACTGAATTCAATCACAGGATGCGGAACAAAGCTTGGTCACTTTTTAAATTTTATTTATTTATTTTTAACTTAAATGTATTTTAGAGGCAATGACTCTGGAAGCCTTTGCAGGTTTTTGTTTGCTTTTTTTCCTCTTGCTTTCTTGCTCTTGCTTTCTCTTTCTCTGTCCTCTTTCCTTCCTTTAGAAAACACACACACAAACAACTATGTCTTGAGGCAAAGGGGTTTTGCAGTTTGTAGAGAAATAAAGCACTTCTCGGAGGGGACGGCGACGTGACTTTGAACTTGGCTCAGCTCCTCTGTGTCCTGCAGAGAGAGGAGAAATGGCCGGGAAAGAATAGCCAGGAGGGCCCAGCTCACGGGGGCTCCAGCGGGAATTAGGTGTCGGCCCCTCCAGAGGGCTGGGCGGCCTGAGAACCCAGCGCCAGAGAGCACCCAGTGGCACTGCCTTGAAACGCCTGGGCTGCAAAGAGAAATCAAAGAGAGAGAATGGGGCGAAGAGGAGCGGGGCTCAGGGGTGCAGAGGGAGCTAGAAAGTGGAAAGGGAGGAAAACTTCAAGTCCGATGGCTTGAGAGAAGGAAGGGAAGTGAGATTTGGGGACGTGCTGGATTGTTATTCTCAAGACCAGTCTCTAAGAAAAATATTTTCCTTTGGGAAAGCAGTTTCCTTTGGGAGTAAGCATTTCTAATTACCCCCCCAGATAAATTGATGAATAAAGAAAGTGTGAAAGACCGCAGTGAGCAGGGTTTGTTGTTGTTGTTTTTGAAACAGATTCACTGTAGCAGGGCAGCCTTTCTGCCTTGAGTCTTTCTCTCTCCCTCTCTCTCTCTCTCCAGTCTTTCTCTCTCTCTCCCCTCTGTTTAGGGGGGCAGTTTGACATTTGCCTCTCACCTGATATAGAAAGAAGTGTGTGGAAAAGAGAAGAATTTCCTCCTCTCCTAGAGAAAGCGAGAATCCCCAGCTTCCAGTGTTCCACCTTCTTGCCCCCCCTCCCCCCGCTCCGGGCAAGGAAGGGAGGGACAGCGGGAGGGCACAGGGCCCCCGATGCGAGGGGCTGCGGCCAGCTCCGACCTTCAGAGACCCGCTCAAGCCGGGAGAGGCTGCCGGTGCCGGCTCGGGAGAGCCTGGTTCAGCCAGCGATCGCTAGCTAGAGTCGTCTTCCCGCGTTTTTGTTGATTTCATTTCAACATGAAAATTTGAAATGCATATTGATTATTTTCTCTTCCTTGAATTTTATTTCAAATCCCAAAGGTTTATATGTATATATACACACACATATACAAAGCAGTTCCCCAGGTCAGCTAGGCGAAGACAGGAGCTGGCCTCAGGCCTTCCATTCACACCTCCACCGCCTCAGGGCCCGCCGTTCCCTCTCCGGTTACCTCGGGAGCCGGAGCGCAAGCTTTCGGCGGCGGTAAGACAGGAAGTGTCCATAGCGCCCAACAGGGGAACTGGGGGGCGGCCGCCAGCCCCAGGGCCCAGAGGCAGGCCCCGCGTGGCACAGTGAGCCGCTTCGAGGACCCGCCACCGCTCCTGTAGCAGGAGTGATAAATACCTTCTAGAAGGTTTAAGCTCTACCGGTCTGGAGATTTCTTCTCCAGAGGCTGTGGGCCTGACCCTCGGCCAAACTCCAGCCTGAGCCTGGCTTGGCCGCGCGCCTCGGGCGTCCCCACACCTTCCACGCCACCGAGGCAGAGGCCCGAGCTTCTGGGCATCTACCCCGAGGGTGACACTGTCTTTAAACGACTTCCAAACAACCCCCTCCTTCGCGGGGGCCGCTGCCCAGTGTTTACGGCTGTAATCAGAGCAGGACGCGAGCCGCGGGGGGAGCGGAGCACGCCGAGCTGCGGGTGGAGGCCACCGCCAGGGAGGGGGCGGCGTCTGGGTGAGGGTCCAGAGGGTGGGAGGAAGGGGTGCGCCTGGATTTCTCTAGTCGCCCCATCCTGCACCTGTATTTTCGATACCCCAGAACAAGTTGACAAAGTGTGTTTTGGGAGTAGGGTGCGCGTGGACAACGAGCTTGCCAACCCGTCAGGACACTGCCCCCCCATCCCGGTCCGCTCCCCCGGGAGCCCACCAAGCAGGACCCTGGGCCTGTAGCGTCCCGGTGCGCAGAACCTCCGGCCCCGCGGCTCGGAATGTGGCCATGTTCTCGAGCGACTAGCGGTGACCACTTTCGGTGCCCGCCGGGAGCGTCTCGGGTCCCTGCGGAGTCGGTGGCCTCTGTAGAAGGGCTCGAGCATAGGGTGCTGGCCCCTCCAGGCCCCGCCAAGGGCGCTGTGACCCCGCGGCCAGGGCCGGAGCTAGGCCGGCCGGCCGACTCCGAGGAGCGCCGCGGCCCGCCGGACGAAGATCCGCAGCGCCAGGCGCGCGGGCAGGAGCGGGAGGCTGGCAGGCCCGGCGGGCTGCCGCGATCAGCGGCGGCTGGGGCGGCGGGGAGTTTCGGGGGCGCTAGGGAGGAGGGGCGGGCCGGCCTTGGGGCGGGGGCGCTGGATTGACAGGGCCGCAGCGGCCAATGGCGGCGCCGGGAGGGCGGGCGAGGCGGGCGCCGTCGTTAAAGGGGCGGTGAGACCGGGAGGCCTGGCCTGGAGCGGGAGGGAAGGAGGACCGGGCGGGAGGCGCGGGGGCGAGGGGGGAGGGGAGAGGAAAAGGAAGAGACAAAAAATAAAAAATAAAAGGCTGCGGCGTCGGCGGCGCCCACTGAAATAAACAGAGTGGAGGCGGTGGCGAACCGAGCCCACCGCAGCCGAAGTGAGGAACCTACTTCGGCCTCTTCGCACTTGCTCGGGCCGCGGACTCTGCTCGGTCCTCGCCGGTGCGGCCGCCCACTCCCGGCCCAGCGCCAGGGGCCGACAGGCCAGAGGGAGGGAGCGAGCTAAAGAACACTTTTTTTATTGTTGTTATTGTTTTTCAGCCCAGCTTCCCCCCCTCCCCTCCCTTTGCCTGCCTTCTCCCCTCCCACACCCCCTTCCCCCCTCCTCCCCCGCCTCCTCCTCCCGCACAACTTAAAGAAAGAGGGAGCGGAGCGGCAGCTTCCTTCATCTGGGGGAATTCGTGCCCGCCGCAAGTTTACTACACGAGGCGCAGCCAATGCCAAGCGCGGAGGACGAGGAGGGCTAAATACCGCGGCTGAGGAGCCGAACAATACCCGCCGCGCACAGGGCGGTGCGAGTAGGGCCGGGGGAGGGAGCGGCCGACAGTGCGCCGAGGAGAGGGCGCCCGGCCTCTGTCCTCGGCCCCAGCACCCCGCCGCGGTCAGGTGGAGCCGCAGCCGCGCTGGGCCGGAGCACGAAGCGCGGATCTCTCCTCGGTCCTCTTCTCGTCCGCCTGCCTGGCCCGCGCACGACCGCCGCGCTCGGGCACTTCGGCTCCGCCGAGGCTGTGATTTCATTCTGCAGGCGCCGCTTGGCGCTGCCGGGCCCCGGGTCCGCAGGGCGTGCGAGTGAGTGAGTGTGTGCGTGCGCGCGCGAGTGCGCGCAGGGGTGGGGGCCGCGGCGCAGCGCTCGCCCCCCGTCGACCCCCCTCTCCGCTCTGTTCCCCACACCTCCCTCCCGCTCCCTCCTCCCGCCCGCCCTCCCCTGCCCTGCCCGCCCGCCCGCCCCCGCCGCAGCTCCTTTAATACACTTTGGTTCTCCGCCTGGCTTTGGACTCTTCTCCTCCACCTCCTCCTCCTCCTCCCGCGCCTCCTCCGCCGCCGCCTCCTCTTCCTCTCCGCGCCTTTGCTCCGCGCCCGGCCGCCCTAGGCAGATCCAGGCGGTGGCGGAGGCGGCGGGCGCAGGAGCGCAGCTCCCGGGGCTGAAGCCGCCACCACCGCCGCCGCCTGCACTCGGAGCCAGGCGGTGGCTGAACGCACCGCGCGCGGGGCAGGAGTGGGAGCAGAGGAGGCGCGGGGCTCGCCGGGGCCGGCGGGGCGGGTGGGCGCGCTGGCCATGCTCCTGGACGCGGGGCCGCAGTTCCCGGCCATCGGGGTGAGCAGCTTCGCGCGCCACCATCACCACTCGGCCGCGGCGGCGGCAGCGGCGGCCGCCGAGATGCAGGACCGCGAACTGAGCCTGGCGGCGGCGCAGAACGGCTTCGTGGACTCTGCGGCCGCGCACATGGGCGCCTTCAAGCTCAACCCGGGCGCGCACGAGCTGTCCCCGGGCCAGAGCTCGGCGTTCACGTCTCAGGGCCCCGGAGCCTATCCTGGGTCCGCCGCGGCCGCCGCTGCCGCTGCCGCTCTCGGGCCCCATGCCGCGCATGTCGGCTCCTACTCTGGGCCGCCCTTCAACTCTACCCGGGACTTCCTGTTCCGCAGCCGCGGCTTCGGCGATTCGGCGCCGGGCGGCGGGCAGCATGGGCTCTTCGGGCCGGGAGCGGGCGGCCTGCACCATGCGCACTCGGATGCGCAGGGCCATCTCCTCTTCCCCGGCCTCCCGGAGCAGCACGGGCCGCACAGCTCGCAGAATGTGCTCAACGGGCAGATGCGCCTTGGGCTGCCGGGCGAGGTGTTCGGGCGCTCGGAGCAGTACCGCCAGGTGGCCAGCCCGCGGACCGACCCCTACTCGGCGGCGCAGCTCCACAACCAATACGGCCCCATGAATATGAACATGGGTATGAACATGGCAGCGGCCGCGGCCCACCACCACCACCACCATCACCACCCCGGTGCCTTTTTCCGCTACATGCGGCAGCAGTGCATCAAGCAGGAGCTCATCTGCAAGTGGATCGATCCCGAGCAGCTGAGCAACCCCAAGAAGAGCTGCAACAAAACTTTCAGCACCATGCACGAGCTGGTGACCCACGTCTCCGTGGAGCACGTTGGCGGCCCGGAGCAGAGCAACCACGTCTGCTTCTGGGAGGAGTGTCCCCGCGAGGGCAAGCCCTTCAAGGCCAAATACAAACTGGTCAACCACATCCGTGTGCACACAGGCGAGAAACCCTTCCCCTGCCCCTTCCCGGGCTGCGGCAAGGTCTTCGCGCGCTCCGAGAACCTCAAGATCCACAAAAGGACCCACACAGGTAACCGCGGGTCGGGACAGGGTCGGGCGCAGAGGGGAGAGAGGCGGTGGTTGGTTGTCTGGGAGAAACGCGCCGACCGCCAGCCCCTGCCCTGGGATGAGAAATGTTTTTGTGTGTGCAAGAGAGCCAGCGGCTTGTTTTTGTTGGCGAATGAAAGAGTATTATTGGGCTGGGTTTTTCCATGTGCGGAAATTGAGTTTTAAATGATCATTATAACATCAAATGTATGCTTTGGGTGATGCAATTGCTTCGTTTGCTCAGCCTTGGTTAATAATTTCCGTCCTAAATAGAACGCACAAAATAAAACCGCTCTTCAACTGGGTGCCCGGGAAACGAGCCTAGAGAGGATTTTGCCAGCTTGTCTGAATGTGCTTTTCTGCTCAGGGTGTGTGTCTGCGTTTGAGTGGCTTCTTTTACTGGGGGTCTAAATGTCTACCCGGAGAGCTTCCCACTAAGGGAATCTTACGTGAGCAGAAGCTGTAAAGCGTTTCTCGTATTTAAAGCCCATCTCGAGGTGGTTCGCGGAGCCTTACGGTGGGTTCGCCTGCAGTTTGTGAAATTCTCTAATGGGCACCAGAGGGTGTGCGATTCCAAACTTGGACCGACAACCGGGTCAGCGAGAGCCGGGGGCAGCGCGGCCCCGCGGGGCAATCGCGTGAGAAGAGAGCGCCGAGAACGAACGCGCCTCTCGCCTCATAGATTATTCATCTATGACCAGGTCCCAGCCAAAATCGTGCCAGACGATTTCCTAAAAGAAAGCCAAATGTTTTAGCAACTTCCCCCGTCAATATTTACTCCGAAGTGGGGATGCGCCAGCGGCCTATTGTTCTCTTCCGGGAAGGGAGGGAGCCGAGGTGCGAGACAAGATTTTAACAAGGTTTAAAATTTGAGAAATTTATTTGCATGAAATGCTCCCTTTTGAGTCCTATGTCTGAGCGGATGTCTTTAAAAAACAATTTAGGTGCTAATGGAATTTAACGTTAAGTGGTCCCCTTTCCAAGTGGAACAATGTTTGAGTTCTCACACCTCTAAATGACTCCAAGCATTTGGAATTCTGGCAACAGGATGCAGGGACCGCCAGAAAATTAAACAGGGAGATTTTGAAAGCCTTCACTGATGCCCCCAACCCCCACAGCCCAGCCTGCGCCTCCCTGCAAAATGCTAGACGCTGCCTTATCGCTAATATTTATCTCCTCCCCAACTTATTTTTAAAAGACTGGACGTGAGTCTAGAGTTATGGTTAATTCAATTTGCAGGATTTTGGATTAAAAAAAAAAAAAAAACTGGCTCAGTCGCCATCCACAGCACAATCCCCCAAACAACACACAGCAACTCCAAATGTAATTGCCTACTGGCCCCAGAGAGAAGCCGACAGCAGCCCAGCCGCCTGTGTGATTTTGATAATGCCCCAAATATTTTGTCATAATAACAGCTTCTCCATGGCGAGACCAACTTGTTAGAAGCTGCGAATCCAAGAAGCCCCATAGAAAGGCAGGCAGAGCCGGGTGCTACCCCAGATTTCATCACAAATTTGAGAAAATGCGCTTGAGTCTGTAAGAAAAGTAAAATGTGCAATAAATGAGCAGGACTGTCAGGTGGGAAGGCGGTTCATTCCGACTTGGTTCTGCCACTGAGAGCATCCGCCTTGTGGAAGGGAGCCAAGCCCTTCTCGCCCCTCTTTCCTCTCCCTGAGGCCTGCCCTCCAGGGTGGGTAGAGCTTCCGAGGGGCCCCGGACCTCGGCTGCAAGCGCCCGCGTTTGTGTCCGCAGGGGAGAAGCCGTTCCAGTGTGAGTTCGAGGGCTGCGACCGGCGCTTCGCCAACAGCAGCGACAGGAAGAAGCATATGCACGTCCACACCTCCGATAAGCCCTATCTGTGCAAGATGTGCGACAAGTCCTACACGCACCCCAGCTCGCTGCGGAAACACATGAAGGTACCACCGGGGAGGCCAGGAGGAAGGCGAGGCGGCGGCCCGCGGCGGGCTCCTCACCGGCCTGGGAAGGCGAGGGTTCCCCGGGCCACTTCTGGGGGTGCTCCTCCCGGGGACCCGGCCCCACAGCAGCT
Organism: Sus scrofa; assembly: GCF_054392235.1. NCBI lineage: Eukaryota > Metazoa > Chordata > Mammalia > Artiodactyla > Suidae > Sus > Sus scrofa. The sequence continues at coordinate 76,060,677 of NC_139393.1, forward strand.
GCACTCACACCCAGTCCCCTTTGGTCTCCCCTCCCGGCTTTTGTCTTGCAGGTCCATGAGTCCTCCCCGCAGGGCTCCGAGTCCTCCCCGGCCGCCAGCTCCGGCTACGAGTCGTCCACGCCCCCGGGGCTGGTGTCCCCCAGCGCCGAGCCCCAGAGCAGCTCCAACCTTTCCCCGGCGGCAGCGGCGGCGGCGGCGGCGGCGGCAGCAGCGGCGGCAGCGGCGGCGGTGTCCGCGGTGCATCGGGGCGGAGGCTCGAGTGGCGGCGGCGCGGGCGGCGGCTCCGGTGGAGGCAGCGGCGGCGGGGGCGGCGGCGGGGCGGGCGGCGGGGGCGGCGGCGGCTCTGGCGGGGGCAGCGGGACGGCCGGGGGCCACAGCAGCCTCTCCTCCAACTTCAATGAATGGTACGTGTGAGGGGCCGGGGCCTCTCTCCCTCTCCCGGTCCCCGCCCTGGCGCAGCAGCCTTCCCGGTGGCGGGATCGTGTTGTTAAAATTATGAATCTGATTTTTATGATGACGAAAATGATTTTACCAGCAGAAGGATTTTTAAAAGTTTTTTTTTTAATAATCTAGGCATGAAAAGCAAAAGTATCCCTTCCAGAGTCTCTGAAGCTAAAAATATAAAATAAGAAAAAAATAAGAAAATAAAAACCCATAAAAATATTGAACCAACCCCCCCATGCCTCTTCCCCTAGGCCCGCTTTCCTTCCCACCCCTTTCCCAGCCCTCTGACCAACTGTGTACATAGCGGACTCCTCCTTCCTTCTCCGAGGTGGTTTTAATGGCTTCTTGGTGTATAGAAGTTTGTCCATTTGTAATTCTCCGGATTGCGTTCCTCCTGCCTTTCTTCCCTTCCCCAAGTGATGGCTTTTTCTTTTCTCTTTTTAGTTTCCCCAGTTTCTTTTTAAGTAATGTGGAAGAAAATGGTTTATTTTGTATTGTGGTATTGAATATTGTGTTCCTTTTTACAAGGCAACTTGATTGTAAACTTCATGCAACTATAGACTGGAAAAAACAAGCCGTGCCAAAGTCTCCCTTCTGTTTCTTCAACACACCGATCCACAGCACACACATTACACACCACCACCACCAACGCTTGTGAATGTATTTTTCTGTTAGCTGGGTTTACATGTGATGTTTTAGTGCTTTTGCAAGTTCAATTTGTTAGTTCCTGTATGAAAGATTGTGGGGGAAAATAAACGTCGTGCCGTTAGCTTTTTCCGTAATAACACCCTTCCTTCTGTAAATACCCGTTACCATATTTATCCATTTGTAATTAAATTATGGTATTAACTTGCTACAGAGGAAACAATATTTATAAAGAATGTTTCTTAACTATAAATATGTACAATTGTGGGCATAAACTGTTTCAGATTTTTTATTTGAAGGTTTTAAGTGGTTTGATCATTTCTTGTGATATGTTTTGAGAGTAATGCATACAGAAATATAATAAAATGTGTTGAAACTGCATGAACATACTATTTTTTCTAGCAAAGTTATTCAAGAAAATGGGAAGGAGGCAGCTGAGGGCTGACATGGGTCTGGATCAGGCCTGAATGAGGGGGAGGCACCACCTCGCATTCTGAGGAGGAAGGTGTACGCCTAGAAACTGGGCCAAACTGCCCCTTTGGCAGAAAGTCTCAAAATTATTTTCTATGTCCTTTGTCTCAGAGCTGTGGGTAAATTAAATTTTTGGAAAGCCCCTGTGAGGAATGGTGGCAGGAACCTTCAGAGTTTCTAATGGCTCCATTATCTGAGGGGATGCCTTTCTTTCAGCTATTTTGGACTGGGTTTAAGAGCACTAAACATTTCCTTATTCTTTGTTTTCCCTCTCTTCGGCTCCCTTTCCTCTCCCTCCCTCTGAAAAGCTGAGGTACAGTAATTTTTAATTGCACATTTAAAACGGAGCTGAGTACTTTGTTTTTGAACTTGGCTCAATGATTACAGTTTAAGGGCCCCCTTCTACTAAAAGTTTCTTCTTGACATTTTAAACAGAGAGCTTGCTCCAGGAATCCTGCTTATCCACCCAGCTGCTGCTCACCAATAAACAGGACAGTGAGAGGAGAAGGTGACAAATAGGTTACATTCTGATTTAGGAAAGCAACGAACCGTCAGCCCCGTCAGCCGCAAAGGAAAGAGAACCTCTTTGAGGATTCAGTGAAATCAAATAGAGTCAGATACACAGGCGAAAATAGCCCGGTGGAAGGGGCGAAGGATCCACCGCCGGTTTTCTCTACGACTTGCAGCCTCGCTACCATCCTCTGCAAGTTGAGCAGTGTTTTCAAACACGAGGCTCAAAGGAAGAAGGCAAAAAATCGTTTTGATAATCAAAGGGTAGGAGTGCGGGTTTCTTTCTAAATCTCTGAGCCATCAAGACATCTGCATCTTCCTGAGTGTCCCTGGCCCTGGCAGCCCCAGAGTCACCCTCCAGTGGTGAAAAGATCTGGACAGCGGCGGCGCAACCCCGCAGGCTCGCCTAGCAGGCGGGCAGGGCTCTAACCGCGGAGGAAGCCCTTGGCGCGTGTGGCCGCGGCGGCTGCCGATTCTCTCCTTCCCCTTCGCCCAGGTCTGAGCCGCAGGGCCAAGGCAGGCCAGGCAGAGGGCCGCTGGTGGAGAAGGGCAACCGTGACCTCGAGGAGGCCACGCTACCTATTCAATGGGAGGGAAGGACTCCAGCCCCGGGGTGGTGTGTGTGTGTGTGTGTGTGTGTGTGTGTGTGTGTCCCAGAGGGTGAGAGTCGCCGCCGGGCTAGCCCTCCCCAGCGGCGCAGCCAACTGCCTAAGAGCCAGCTCCTGAAGCAATCAACCCCCTATTAAAATCAAATTTATAACCCCTAATAATATTAAGGAAAATTATTAAAATAATTGGCATATGTTACCGATCCTTAGGAGATTTCATTGAGCGCATTATAAGCTGGAAGGAAAACGTGTAGCGTTTTCCAACGCCCCCCAACCCCGGGGGAGGGGACGCAGGAAGCAGACCAAATATTCCTTATAACTTGTGCAAGAATGAGATGCTCTATTCTAAATATTTTAAACTTTTTATCCCCTTGGTGGAAATGATTGGCTTTGAGACACCTCCCAAACCTAAGGAGGAAGCTGGGAGGTGGGGACCTGCGATTTGGGTATTTACTCAGGGCCTTGGGGCTTTGCTTCTCATTGGCGGCGAGAAGCAAGACAAGAAGAGGACGCGCTTACGGCCTGGAGCTGGCTGGCTGGCTTTCCTGATCTGAAGGTCGGAGAGCTACCCGAGGCCCCTTCCCCTCAGGGGGCGCAGATCCTGGTTTCCAGCAGGAAATAGAAATGGAAGGGGTCCGGCGTCAGGAGGACTACAGCCCGGGAGCGGTCTCCTAGGCCACCCTCGGAGGTGAGGGGCTCAGGGGACCTGCTTTCCACCAGAACGTCTCCCGGTTCACCAGCCCTCGCGTCCCACCGCTTTGTCGTACAAGTCAGGGACCCGAAGGTGTGGCCCAGTCTCCGCCTTTCACTTCGGCTCTAAGAGTCCCGAAGACAGGATGGGGGCGGGGGAGATGGCGACAGCGTGAGAGCATCAAAGATGTCAGGACCGCTCCACTTAGAAGGCGCGGGGGCAGGCGGGCCAAGATCCTGCGCGGGGATGAGGTGTCTGAGCCTGGCGGCGGTGGGTGTGTGTGCAGGCGTCCCCCCTCCCCTGCCTAAACGGACCGAAGCTAACCTGCCCTTGCCTTGCCTCCAGAACCGCCAAGCTGAGACCATTCTTCGCCTCCCTTAGGGGAAGCAGAGCAGAGCGGTGGCTCGCAGCCCTCAGGGAGGCCGACTGCCAGACTGGTGGATGATTGCGGCCGGTCATCGCCGTCAACTTGAACTTCAGAGTTCCCAGGCTCGCTCCCTTCCCGCTCCGCTCCATTCACCACCGAATAACTCCCCTCAACACGAGAGTCGCTTTATCCAGAGGCAGCTGGAGCCCCCTCGGGAGGCCCATCATTATTATTATTAATTATCGTGATCCTCGCTGCATTATTAATGACCACAGTGATAACTGGCATCGGTATCAGTATCTCCCCGTTCAGTGATGTTCCCGGAAGTCCCTGGCGGGGGGCGGGGGAGGAGGTCACTCCGGGAGCACAGACCGGGTCGGTTCTGCCCTGGGCGCGAGCAAGGGGACGCCTCTAGGGCCGAGGCCCTTCGGGACGCGCAGAAAGGAAACAGGTCACAGGCCCAGTCCCACGCTGTCCCAGCCCCTTTCCTTTCTGCTGGCACCTTCTCTCTTCCTCCTTCTCCCCACCCCCTAGCCCTTTTGTCTCTTTTTTCAGACGGATGTTTTCAGTCCCAAGTGGTGTATTTTCCGCACGAAACTCAGATCAAGGTCTTCCCTGTGCTCCACGCTGTTCTCCTGCCACCTGGGGGTGGCTAGGAAGGCCTGAGCTTTTCAGGCGACCCGTTGCCCTCCCTGGACTGGTGTGGGGAGGGGGTTCTGGGAGGTCACTGGTGAGCTCACCACTGGCATGGCAGGACTCCTGGGGACCCAGCAAGTACTCATTAGGGACCAGAGCCCTCCCTTCCCCCACATCAGGCCACCGAAATAACCCAAAGGGAGTGCTAGGCCTGAGTCCAAGAGCTGAGACATAAAGCCCTCAAAATAACACCCCACCAAGCCCCAATTGAACCACTGGATGCGTTTTCACTTAAACGAACACGTGCCCCGGAAAGCGACCCTTGGGATCCAAAGTAGGCGTTCAATAAATACTTGTGGATTGATTGATTACAGTCTGATACCGCTCTTGTTCCAGAGCAACTTGGAGCGCCTCGGCCCACTGCTACCCCCAGCAGATCTCAATGAATGGTTTCTATTTTTAACAGGCAGCTCAGAGCAAGGCCTGAGAAATGTCGCCCTCTTCTCTAACCACCCACCTTCCAGGCCTCCAACAGACTGTTGCTGGGTTTTTCTTTTAGGGAAGAATCTAGATCCTACGGGACTGGATTGGGTGCTCTGACAGAAACCCTCAGGCCCGTGCCGCCGGGCACCTGAAAACGAAAAAGCATTGGTGGCCATCTGAACAGGGTGTTAGGAATGAGAACTTCTGTAAAACATAACCCTGGCAGCCGGAGGGTTCGAGTTCACGGTCAGGGCGGTGGGGTGTCCACGCCCCGCCCCGCCCCTGCGCGGCCCCGGCCCAGACCTCGGGCAGGGTCCGCGGGGCTCGGGTCCTCCCCCTCCCGCCCCGCCCACACAGGGCCCAGTCGCGGCCCAGTCCGCGCGCTGGGGGCCCCTCTTCTCCCTCCCAAGTGTCCCTTTTGTTCCCAGGGCCCGAAGAGCGTTTCAAGAGGTGACACCTCGCTTCGCCTGCAGCCCTACCTCCTGCCCTCGCCCGGCATCCCGCGTCCCGCCTGGCCCGTTATTCGGGATGAGGTTCGGCACAGGCGCCAGGCTGGAGCTGGGGGCGACCCTTACTCGCGTGCGTGCACACACACTCACTTACACATACATTCGCACACGCTCACCTCCTCCAGCATCCCCCCAGCCACCGGCTCGCGGGGATGGGATGGACTTGAGCCGCAGAGGTTGGGGCGAGTGTCCAGAGGACCCAGCAAGGGCTGTTCTCACCCCTCCGGGCTTCCCCAGCTCCTCTCCCTCTTCCAGCCTCTCTCCGAGGGACCAGGCCTGCTTTTGAGAGTCCACTGCCCGGGCCGCGGTCCCGAGGGCCGCTGCTCAAGCCACAGCGTGAAACTAAATTGGGTGGGAGCGACCCGCAGTCGGGGTCCCTCCGGTCCACTTCCCGGGGGATGTGACGGGCCAGACTGTCGGGCCTGCCCGCGCCCCCTGATCGCCGCGAGTGAGTTGAAGGGGGCGCTCCCTCACCTCTCAGTTAAACCGGGAAGAGCTGAGTATCCTCCCCACCCCGCCCCCACCCCCACCTGCACACACCTCTCGTCTCCCGCCCCTGCCTCAGCCTCTTCCTTCCCTAACCTCCCAAGCCAGGTTTATTCTGTCCCTGAGGCCAAGCCAGTGGTCCTGGGGAGCAGAATGGAGCTCAGTGCCCCTAGAGAAGGTGGGGGGTAGAAATAATAATATGTTAATAATGTCAAGATAATAGCTGTAGTTAAGGCCCCGCCACTGGGTCGCTTCTCGGAGGTCGCCAGAGGCCTGGGGATGCCCCAGGACCGCCTTGAGCTGGGGGGAAGGTCCTGGGGTTCTCTTTGAAGGGGGGCCGCTTATGTTGCCTCCACCTCAAACAAAATCTGGGGTCTGGAACCAGGCCGAGCCAGCGAGGGCCTGGCCAGGAGGTGCGCTGATTCTTGCTGCAGACGCGCCTCGTTCTTTTTCTTTCTTACTCCGGGCCCACTGGGCCCACGGTGGTTGGTGCGGCCGAGTGTGCTTTCTCGAAACTCTTTGGAGTCTGCTGGGTCTGTTTGCCCGCTGCCTCCCCCACCCCCGCCCCCGGCCTGTTCCCCCTTCCTTTCCCTGCTGGCAGATGAATTGTGGCTTTAATGAGCAGGGGCGCGGCGTTGCCCGGCGGTTCTGAAGATGCTCTGACCTGTAGGGAGGGCGCGAAAGGTCAGGCGCACGCAGGGCCCGGCTTGGGCTCCTCCCAGGCCCACGCTGCTCCGATATTGATCCTGGGAGAAAGATAAACAGAAAAGCTGGACATTCGGTCATGAATACTAATGAGCCAGGGTAGGAGTTTTAATTGCTATGGCTTCCTTTTTCCAGTTAATCTTTATTGCAGATTTCAGAGTCAGTCTTTCTAAGCTTTTTTTCTCTTTCTCTCCCCGCCCTCCTCCTTATATTTTTATTTGAAATGCCCAGGCGAGAGACACCCGTGTCGACTTGACTTTCTCCCTCTCCCAGTGCCCATGTGCGCGCGAGAGCCCACTGCTCACCTTCTCAGCGTGGTGCTTCTTCTGCTCACTAATTCTGGAAATGTAGGGGATCCTATAAAATAAATTGTTTCAATGTGGTTCGGGTGAGTCTGCTTCTTGACTTCCTCACCCTTATTGTTTCAAAGACTTCATCTGTCCTTGGCCTTTTAAAATTTCCTCTTGACTATTGCATCTTTTCTCCAAGCCCGGAGCTCCTTTTTACTCAAAACGGGTGCATTCTATCCCAAATATTCCCGGTTCTCAAGTCTCCAGGATTTGACACTGGCTTTGCCAACCACAGCATCTAAGTGTTTCAACCTAGCAGGGAATTCATAGGCAAGTGAATTGACCAGTTTACATAAGCATAGTATTTTCTTTGGTACCTATAAAGCAGCAGTGAAATCTGAGACAGAAACCTATGGGAATTTCCAGAAACATTTCTGCCTCCATTCTTGATTATGCATTTGATAACTTAGTTATACTATTTTTCTGAAAATAAAGCCATTCTTGAATTGAGTTTTCTCTTGAAGATGTATAAATTGATTGTAAATTCCCCGAAGCAGCTTTGGCTACATGATGGGGGGGGGGGGAAGCAAGCCCATTTCTGTAACAGACTATGTAGAAAAGTATCAAAACTCAAGGCAAAAAAAAAAAAAAAATACACGAATAATTTCCAGCATTATTCTAATTCTTGAAGTTTTGGACAAAATAAACCCACATTTCACATCATTCCCAATAGGTCCCAGCCTTGAAGTCGCCTGAGGATTCTGTCTTACTTACACTTTTCAGTTTCAAACTTTTTTTCTTCACACAATGATTTATTATGTAGGTAATTTTAGGGGATACAGTTTACAGCTTGAATTATTAGACTGAACACCTCTGGCTGACACCACGACGCCTTTTTTTTTTCTGCCTGCAGCTGTGAGTCACAACCCCATTTTCATACCCAACCGCTGCACATTCCTTCACAATGTATATTTCCTTCTTGCAGAGATCAAACATGCTTTGGTCAAAGTGTTTATTTTAAAATACAGGAAAATTAAAACTAAACACAGCTCTACTGAAAAATCCCCAAATGTATCATATTTTCCTCCTCCTGTGCCTACACACAAAAAAAGGTAACAAATTGCACCACTTTCTGGAATAAAATTTCAAATCTTTCAAATCGAAGGGGAACACACAAGTACATACAGACACAATTTTCATTTTACTATTGAAACACATCAGGAAGCCTCCCACTTCTTTTCATATTTGGATTCCTGTTTGGATGTCTTTAGTTTTTTTTTTTTTAAACCATAAAAATGTCACAAGGAAAAACAAGGACAACATATCTTTTAAGACGATGCTGACAGGCATCTATTTTATTAACCAACCTACACGATCCTCACTTTTGGTTCAGTTTTCCACCTTGGTATTTTTCTTTTAATTATATTTCCCAGAATGTAACTTCAGGAAAGAAGGATATTTTGAAGTATTGGCCAAAAGGAAGCCAAAAAAAAAAAAAAAAAAAAAAAAAAAAAAAAAAAAAAAAAGAAAGAAAGAAAGAAAGTGACTCAGAAGCAAGTTAGCATTTCCCCAGCATCTCAGCATCTCAGTAAGTCTTTGGTATGTGCATGTGTTTCCCTTTCCCCTTCAAATTCAGGTGAAAGATTACAAGGTAGAATGAGTCTTTGTCAGCACCTAAATGTGTAAAGTTGATTTCAATTTCGGCTTTTGGTGGACAAGTTGTCCTTCTGCAGCCCACTATCTACTGCTTTTTTTGAGCTTCTCTCCACAACCAGTTGAAAGGAATCTAGACCTCAGCCACCTCCTCTCCCAGGCAGTTAACTCAGCTTCTCAAGCCTCCCAGTTCTTTAGCGGGGCAGAGACTGTTAGGCTGTTTTTAATCAAGTTTGGAAGCTGAATCTTTTCCCCTTGATGACTGTGCCCAGGGGTGGATCTGGCTGAATGTCTGGCGCTGCGGGCAGCGGGCTCGGCCACCCGTTTTTCAGACACATCACTGGAGAATGGCATGAAATAATTGTGTGTGGCAGAAATGTCTTTAAAATATTAACCTCTCTTACTTCTCAAACTTCTGAGCTGAGAGGCAGGAGAAACTAGAGGAAATCTGAAAGATACTCATTTACCTAAGGCAGACCAAGAAGCTAGAAAGAGAAGATGCTTTGAAAATGTACATTACTGAATCTTTCAAACGAGGTGCTGCTTAGGATGAATGGCAGTAAAGATTTTTTTTTAAAGATGTGATTGGTTAAAACTTTTCTAGATGAGTGATAATTAATAGGCTAGAAGTCTCAAGGGAGTATTCCAGGGGTTTATAGAAAAAAATCTATATATGCTCCTCTTCTTCCTGTTCTTCAAGAGGAGATAAATTATGGTACAAACTATTTAAATTTTTTCACTTTAAAGAAGGAAATAAAATATTTAGCTTTCATACATTATTGAAAACTCTTTGCAAGAGTGGAGAATTAAGGATTTTCAAGACCAAGAACAAAACAAGGAATCAAATTACATTCTTCCTCTAAAATACATTTCTTCCTCTGGTGGGTTTTCAAGGGATCTCTTTGGTGATTCTTTGTTTATTTGAACAATCTCTTCAAATTAAAATCACTGACTATTTCCCCCTAGATAGCTTAACTTCTGACATTCAAATATTTCTAAAAGTTCTAAATGAAAAATCAAAGACTTTTATAAAGGTTTAGTAACAACCTTTCATATCATGGCCAAACCAATTTATTGTGAACTTTCATCTTTGGGTAGATTATCCGATACATCAAAAAACTCACTTTGAAAATGTCAGCTCTTCTTTTAATCTTATGAGAAACTAATTTCAAAATGTGCAATTTGGAGGTTCTGATTTCATTTCCATTTTTAAATTTGAAAATTTATTCACAAATTGATTTGATCCAGAGAGGAGACTTTATCAGTGAAAAGTCTTAAAGTGTAAGTCAAACACATCTCAGCTACCTCCCAGCACATACATACAACACACCCTTCTTAAGAAAAAATTGTCTTAAGTATAGAGAGCAGTCATATCAGCTATTTGACTCCAAATGCTTTTAAAAGAGTCTATTTCACAAAATGGCAAAACAGTTATCTTAAGTTTCAGAGACACAATGTTGTAAATCAACTATACTTTAATTAAAAACATTTTTTTTAAAGTTTCAGGGTGACATTTTTCTAAATCTTCACTTGATAATTTACTAATTCAGAAATGCAAAAAAATTTGACTTTATTGGGAAAATATTGCTTCATTTATTTGTTTGCATAGACACCTTGAAGAGTGTGCTATTGTAATCTACGTACATTCTCTCTTTGGGGCAGTTGAGTTCACTTGAAGACACTATACTATTCTCTTACGCTCCCAGCATTTTTGCACTTGAAAGTGAACGTTGGGCACTCGGAGGTTGGAAACCAAATCGATTGCCTTTCGTGGGAGCAAAAGATGTCTCCCTCTGACAGATGCTACTTTGGGTGTCTTTTCTGCTAAGCGGATCTCAGAGCTAAATTAACTTCATCATTTGCAGCTCTGTTTTCCTAAGATTTGTGGTCCAAGTGGCAGTCCTCCCTGAAACATATCAATGTTTCTGTCTTATAGTGGCAAAGCCACCGGTTTCTTTGCTTCAAGTTTCGTTTTGTGTTTAAAATGCAATAAAATAAGTTAAAAATCATTTCAAAGAGAGCACTTTCGAGTGGCACTTCCTTTCTTAGTCCCAGACAGCGATGCTCCCCAACCTCTTGGCTGGAACCCTTGCTTTCGATTTGTTTGTTTCACGCAAGAACCTGGCTCTTTGCGCTATTTAATTCTGCTTTAAAAATTCATCGCTTCTGTTTTGAATCCTTCTCTGAAACAAATTGCTATCGAAAGTGTATCAGATTCGTTCCAAATATGGGATTTGAATCAATATTCCCACGCTAGAAATATTTTTGAAATTGTTTTTGTCATAGGAGTCAAAGCTTTTCCCATATATTTTCAAATGAAGCAGGGTTGCTGTATTTCTCATGATAAACAAAAAGTAGCGATTTCGGTCTGCTTAGACCTTCTTTTATTTATTATTTTTTAGCCCGTGTATCATTACCTAACTGGTATGTGTTGGTCTATCCAGCGCTTGATGATCTAGTTGAATTCTAGACATTGTGCCAAGAAGTGTATTTGAAGCAGATAAGTACGTATAATACAAATGCGTTTTGTTAGACCTGATGGATGCTATTTTTCTTTTAATAGGTTTGTAGCAAACTAACACAATAACACAATGTATTCCTTTTCAAGGTACATTGTTGAAACAGGTCTATTAAGAGCGCGTTGAGCTATTTCTCGCTTCTATTGAACAGTCTGTTGCTCAAACACAACAGCCAACAAACGCCAGCTGCCTCAACAAAAGTAGAAACCTAACCCTTTTATGTAATGTTTTAACAGAAAGGGTAGCTGTTTAATTAAAAACATTGATGATTCAGTGAAACAATGGAAACTCAAGTTCAAGTGGTGCTCTATTGATTTAAGATGATTTTTACTAGCAATGGGTATAATTCATTTTTTCCCCAGCTCTCTCTTGTGTAAAGGGGTTCCTTCTTGGGGCATTATTTGGGTGAATAGGAAAAGACAGAGACAGCTATTGCCTTAGAAACCTGATTAACGCACGTTGCTTTGAGACTAAGGTGTTTAATTTATAAGTGCACCCCATATTTTTTGTCAGTTTATTCGCGGTGGGGAAGCTTTGAAAGTAGCTCCTCTCAGCAGGTTAAAAAGTGAAGTCTGCGTCCTGGCATTTAAATGTCTTTGTTATTGTGTCAAGCAAGTTGTTGAAAACCGCATGCCCGGAATACTAAGGTTGGGCAGCTAGATGAGGCAAGTTTGTGTGTGTGTGTGTGCATGCGTCTGTGTTTGTATGTGTGCGTGCACGCGCTCCTGGGCGCAGGGCTGTGTGTGCGAGGACAATTATTTTCATCAGCTGCTGGCTTGCCCGCTTCCGACTGCTTCTCTTTGCAGAACCCAGGGCCTCCGGGCTTTCAACCCTGGAGCAGGAATTCCTGCATTGAGACTCCCTCCTCGGGAGCGTCGAACTCTCTCAGTCTGTGCAGCAAGGCTCGGTCAAGGGGGCTGGGGTCGTCCGCAGGCAGGAGAGCGCTCGAACGCCGCGAGGTCCCGGTTTCGGCCCCCGCGACCTCCGCGGGGTTGGCTCGGGAGGGGCGGCGGCCTCTGGGCCCAGGTGGGCGGAGGCAGGTGCGTCCCTCCGCCCCCGCTGCCCCGCAGCGGACGCCGTCCCAGCCGAGCTCGGCCGCGGGGATTCACCCTCCTTCCTCCTGGCGCGGCCCGCAGGCCCCGCTTCTCTGTTACCCGCCCCCCGGGAGCGCGGGGCACCAGAGAGGACGCAGCTCGCGGCCACCTCCCCCCCGCACCACGGCGGCCACGAAGGCCAGAGGTGCGCCGAGCCGGCCGCCAGGCGCCCCCGGGGCTTCCGCGCCGGTCCTTCCTCCGTGGAGCGCCCTTTCCCGCCCGCCAACGGGCAGAAGGGGTGGTGGGCCCAGGGGCCTGGCCTCCTGGCCGCCCAGATCCAACACTGCGGTCGGACAAGTCCCCCGGCGACAGAGCGCCCGGGGGGAATCGCCTGCCTCCCTCAGCCGCCCGGCAGGCCTGCCCCGCGGCCTCGGCCTCGAAGCCGCGACGGGCCTGGGAACGGGCTCCCGGCGTCCTGCGCGCCCAGGGTCAAAGGGCACGGCCGCCTTCCGGTCCGACCTCGGGGCGCCGCGGCCGCCAGCGCCGGGGGCAGGGCCGCGAGCGAGGAGGCCTCGAGGCCACACGTGGCCGCCCCGTCAGGCCCACCCTCTGCCCCGAAACCCGGGAGAACGCGGCCAGAAAGGGAAACGAGAGGGAAACTTCCACATGGGCCCCGCAGGCCTAGAGTGAATTATTTAAGCAGTTCCTGGTGTTTAAAGAGGTTTTGCAGTTTTTAAAGAATGTTGTAAAAAAAATATCAGCCCCTGTTAACTCGCTCATTATATGCTTTTCCCTCCTCAGCTGAACAAGCCATATTTCCTGAAACCGAGGAGCTATGTAAGTGTTTAAACATGTGTCAAGTGTCTTATAAATAATACAAATTCATAAAGAAGGGGAGGAAATTTAACTGATACCTGAAGGACTTGGCATAGCTACGTGTCACCATCGGGTTGTTTTTGGCAGCGGCCTTGTAGCAAGGAAGCTACTCTGACATGATTGGGCACCTCCTGGAGCGGGTTCCGTTTCTTGGCTTACTCACTTTGAGCTCTACTCGTCTAGAAATGCCTTTGTCCAGCCCATGGAAGAGGTTCGGGTGGCCCGCGGAGTCTGTATAATCCGGGGGTAATGCTCAACTCGGTGTTGCAGTCACCTTTCTGTCGTTGCCTCTCAGCCTCCTCTCCCTCAAAAAGTTTCTGCTGCTTTGACGTTGCTATGACACCCTCCCCCAAAAGACAGTTGCAGAGGAGCTCCCTGGCGGCTCAGGGGGTTAAGGATCCAGTGTTGTCACGACTGTGGGTTAGGTCTCAGCTGTGGCTCAGGTTGGATCCCTGACCCAGGAACATCCATATGCTGTGGGCTCGGCAAAACAAAAACAAAACCAAAAAACAGTAGGAGAGATGCGATCTGGGCTTCAGTTTGAGATCTTGGCCAGTAAGTCATTTTTAAGTTTTTGTACTCATTCTGTTTCCTAGAAAAACTGAAAAAAGGTGTTGCTCTAACACAACCTGAGAACATCTAAGGAAGGTAAGTCCAAAGTATTATTTTTATAGTAAAATGACATACTATTTTGAAGTTGAATTAAACTTTAGAGTTATTCTCATATTTTAGTTCTTTGGATGACATTTTTCTTCTTGGTTGGCATTCTGTGTTAAGATTTCCTTGGGCATTCTATTTCTAGCTGTTAAAATGTCTAAACTATAGGAGAAATTTTCAGTTATTAAATAGTGCTTTCATAAAATCAGAAGTATCTTAATTTTAAAATATCATACTCATAGTGAGTGTGATTAACAACTGTATTGAGACTTGAGGAAGAGGTTACAAATTTACCTTCCTAATTAGTAGCCCCCCAACATTCTGAACTTTAGGCTTTGCACCTTTCTCTCACACCTTGACCATGTTGTTAAATTAGCCCTGCTCCTTGTGCTGTATGCATGTGGTAAAATTCCATCTGAATACTTCGAGGGTGCTTGAGAGGTATTGTAGATATTTTCAACAGCAAGTCTGATAAGCTGCTAGATTTGGTAGTTAATAGGACTTTACATTTTTTTTTCGTCTTTTTGCCATTTCTTGGGCCGCTCCAGCGGCATATGGAGGTTCCCAGGCTAGGGGTCGAATCCGAGCCATAGCCGCTGGCCTACGCCAGAGCCACAGCAACTCGGCATCCGAGCCGCGTCTGCAACCTACACCACAGCTCACCGCAACGCCAGATCATTAACCCACTGAACAAGGCCAGGGATCCAACCCGCAACCTCTTGGTTCCTAGTCGGATTTGTTAACCACTGCGCCACCATGGGAACTCCAGGACTTTACATTTTTAATCTGCTCTCCAATGATTTACCTTCTTCTGTGGGTTTTTTCATGCCCTTTGGTTGCTCGTGTTTTGCTGGGTATTGCCACTCATCAGGCATCTCTTCTGTGTGCATCGTGGCTGCTTCTTTTGGATACAGCTGAAGATGAATGTACTGGGAACACGGAGATGCCACTCTGCACTGTTCATGGTTGATTATCTGCTATATACTCCATCAGAGGGTTCCAAAATGGTCTGCAGAAGTTCTGTCAATAGTTTTAATATAAAAAGGTATTTTCATTTTTGTTTATGGCCCTCTGTCTCCTGAGAACATAGATTTGAATCCACAGTACTCTGAGTTAGGGCTGATCTCAATCTCAGAAACTATGGTTCATTCAGAATTACTTCTCTAAGCACCAAGACTTTGTTTCAAGATCAAGCTACCTAATCTTCTCTTTGTTTAAGATAATAAGTTTACTCCCAGGAGGTTTCCCAGTCTTTCATGTAAAATAGATTTCAGGTGGTTGTTTTCCTGTTCTTTCAAAATTGCTCAGATATGTTTGAATCCCAGTGATGGAAACAGCTTAGACTGTATATTTAGGAAATAGTTGGGACTATTCCCTTTCCCAATAAATTCAATCAGGATCAGATCTATATACACACTATAAATTACCATGTTGGCAGATGAAAACTTTGCTGAGCTTAACAAATACCTTTTTAATGTTTAAACAATTTTTAATAAGAATGCCATCCATCTGTTGAAAGCCAAACAATAAATTGTGAACAGAAAATGGAATAGCCAATGCATGGATAAGTTACTCTTTGTACTTAAACTTAGCTAATTGTCAACAGATTGATATCCACGCAGTCTTTGAGACAAACCTCTCAAGATCAGATTAAGGCATTTTTGATCTTTTTCTTTTCTTTCTCTCCTTCCTTCCTTCTTTCTTTCTTTCTTTTTTAGTGTGCCATTCACCATTTCATAGGAGAGCATGGTGCTTCTTTATAGGAGAAGTTGGGTAGCATCTTGTATAGCATCAGGTCGCATGTTCTCTAATGGGGAGGTTAAGGAAATTATGTAAAATGACTACATAATACAAGGTAAGTAATATTACTGAAGTATAGGGAGTGATTAAGTAATGTCAAATATAATATGTAGCTTAAAAGACATGCCAATAAATTGTTTTAGGCTGTTCAAAGATGGGCAAGATAACATCAGAAACTGTGAAAGATTATATTCAAAGCAACAATATTTAGGCCAGCAGCATACTTCTCAACGTTAACAGGTGACATTTGAAGGTAAAGGAGTAATATTTTGAAAGGGCTGAAAGAAAATAATTGCAACTCGGAATGCCATACCCAGCTAAGCTGTTATTTAAAAGTGAGGGCTAGGAGTTCCCTGTGGTACAGTGGGTATAGAATCTGGCATTGTTACTGCAACAGCTCAGGTTGCTCCTGTGGCCTGGGTTTGATCCCTGACCAGGGAACTTCTGCATGCTGTTGGCACGGCCAAAAAAAATAATGGCAACATAAGGGGGGAAGGGACAAAAAAAAATTTCAGACAAAAAGGTATGGGAATTTATTACTCACCTTTGATAATTATAATAGAAGTTATAGGAGATACAGGAAGAAGTCTCTTAAACCTCGAAGGAAAGAGTAGACAGCAAGAAAAAATAGTGCATAAAAAGGTTGACTATCAGAGTTCCTGTTGTGGCTCAGTGCTTATGAATCTGACTAGTATCCATGAGGATGCGGGTTCAATCCCTGGCCTTACCCAGTGGGTTAAGGATCTGGCATTGCCATGAGCTGTGGTGTAGGTCGCAGATATGGCTAGGATCTAGTATTGCTGTGACTGTGGTGTAGGCCGGCAGCTGAAGCTCCGATTCAGCCCCTAGCCTGGGAACTTCCATATGCCGCAGATGTAGCCCTAAGAAGCAAACAAGACAAACAAACAAACAAAAAAGAGGTTGATTATCATTGGAGTTCCCTGGGTCAGTGGATTAAGGATCTGGCATTGTCACTGCTATGGCACGGGTTTGATCCCTGGCTTGCGGGAAGTCCTGCATGCTGTGGATACAGACAAAAAAAAAAAAAAAAAAAAAAATTTAAAAATACCATATGAAATGGCCAAAGACCTAAGGGACCTTGGACTATATCTAACAAAAGATGCTGAATATCTTTATGGAGAAAATTATAAAAGTGTATGTAATATAGAGATATGCTCATGTGTGGGAAAACTCAATTTCGTAAAGATGTAATTTCTTCCTAAGTTAGTTCATGCAGTCAGTGCAGTTCTATTACATATCCTAATAGTTGTGTAATTTGTAATAGTCTAATAGTCTGTGTGATTTGGTAGGTGAATGTTAAAATTTAAATGGAAGAGGAAAATGTCAAGAATTGCCAAGATAATTTTGAAAAATAATGGGAGATTTGTCCAGCCAAACATCAAGATTTAGTGTAAAGTTTTAGTAGTCATATAGCATGACATTGGCACAAGGTTATAGCATGGACCAATGGAACAGAAAATAGTCGTGTATTTATGATAATTTGGTATATGACAGAGGTGATTACAAATCAGTGGGATGGAATAGTCAATAAACAGTGCTGAAACAATCTGCTGAAACAATCTCATATAAAACTATGAGTCCTGCAGTTCCTGCTGTGGCACAGTGCAATTGGAGGCATCTCAGCAGTGCTGGGACACAGGTTTGATCCCAGCCTGGAACAGTGAGTTAAGGATCCTGAGGTGCTGCAGCTGTGGCGTGGGTTGAAATTGCAGCTCAGATCTTATCTGTATCCCAGGAACTCCATATACCATGGGGCGGCCAAAACAGGAACAACAACAAAAAAAAATCTATTAATCCTTATCTAAACTGTATACAAACCACGTTTCAGTATTAAAAGCTGTATTTGAAAAACAAAACTTAAATTTTTTGGGAAAAAAAACCAGGAGAATATTTTTATGATCTCAAGAGGAATTTCTTATACTAGACACAAAAAGGGATCAGCCTAAAATAGTTACTACTTATGGAATTCCTGTCATGGTGCAGCAGGAGCGAATCAACTGGGAACCATGAGGTTGCTGGTTCCATCCCTGGCCTCGCTCAGTGGGTTAAGGATCCGGCGTTGCCGTGAGCTGTGGTGTAGGTTGCAGACTTGGCTTGGATCCCGCATTGCTGTGGTTGTGGTGTAGGTCGGCAGCTGTAGCTCCGATTCCACCCTTAGCCTGGGAACCTCCATATGCCGTGGGCGTGGCCCTAAAAAGCAAAATAAATAAATAAAAACATAAATAAAAATAATAATTACTACTTGCCACCTAAGAAATCCTTCTTGGACATAATTGTCAGAAACAAAAAACTTGTTCCCAGTATGGTGCAATGGGATTTGTGACGTCTCTGCAGCACCAGGATGCAGGTTCGATCCCTGGTCTGGCCCAGTGGGTAAAAGGATCCCTTGTTGCTACAGCTGCAGTGTAGATCACAGCTACAGCTTGGATCTGATCCATGGCCTGGGAATTCTATATGCCATGAAGTGGCCAGAAAAAGAAAAAGAAAAAGAAAAAAAAAAATGTCATATTTGGCCAAGTATCTGTAAAAAATAGCTACCCCAAATACAGAGGCTAATAAGATAGAAATTAGTTTCTCTTATGTAATAGTTCAGAGTAGGTAGATAGGCTTTGCCCCATGAAGCCAACATGGAGGAAGAGATAAGTTGGGTAGCTTTGTCATCCTCAACATATAGCTTGCAGGAGTGCTCTAGATTTTAACATTTAACATGAAAAGTGTGAAGGAAGTTGAAGAGACAGTGATCAAGCACATGCCAGTTATTTTAAGGAATATACCCAGGAGCAGCACACGTTACCTCCAGGTACCTTCCACTGTTGGCAACTTAGTCACCAAGCTGTGGGGAGGGTGCAGAGGGGGTTAGGAAATGTAGCTTAACAGAGTAGACATATATCTAGTCTCCACTGTTACTGTGGAAGAGAGAGAGAATCAGTCTTGGTAGACACCTGGCAATAGCTACAGTGAAGGTTAAAATCCCTCATAATAAAAGACGCCATCTAAAAATTGAGTACTCAAACCAAAAACGGGCAGAAATTATTTCAAAGCAAATTGGTATTGGTAATATTTGTAGAGGAGCTCCTGCTGTGGAACAGTGGGTTAATGATCTGGTTTGTCTCTGGGGGTGCTAGTACGATCTGAGCAGTGGGTTAAGGATCCGTCATTGCTGCAGCTATGGTGTAGGTCAAAACTCTGGCTTGGATTTGATCCCTGGCCCGGATCAATTTCCATATGCCGTGGATGCGGCCAAAAAAGAAAAAGAAAAAAAAAAGAATATATGTAGATTCCTACAATAAAAAATAATCAGACAATCAAATAGAAAAATGGTTAAATCATCATTTCAAAGACTAGGGAACTGGAACGGTTAATGGTGTTTCTACTTGGTAGTAATCAGGGAAATTCACATTAAGACAACAGGGAGATACTATTTCACATCGATCAGATAAGTAAAAATTAACATATTTGATAGTCCGAGTTATTGGAAAATGGGGGGAAATTGGAACTCTTAGTCACTGTTTTTTTTTTTTTTTTTTTTTTTGTCTTTTTAGCTATTTCTTGGGCCGCTCCCACGGCATATGGAGGTTCCCAGGCTAGGGGTCGAATTGGAGCTGCAGCCACCGGCCTACGCCAGAGCCACAGCAACGCTGGATCCGAGCCGCGTCTGCAACCTACACCACAGCTCACGGCAATGCCAGATCGTTAACCCACTGAGCAAGGGCAGGGACCGAACCCGCAACCTCATGGTTCCTAGTCGGATTCGTTAACCACTGCGCCACGAAGGGAACTCCAACTCTTAGTCATTGTTGATGGGACTATAAATTGGAATAACCTCTTTGAAGTTTTCAGAGGCATTTGGAAATACTTAAAATGGCAGAAACTGCTGGTTGCTAGTTGCTTACCACAATACTAGTATCTGTTTTTCCCTTTTCCCTTAGAAATAGAAACCTTACTTTTTAGTTAGGTACATAGCCCTCCAGAATAAAGACTGCATTTCTCATCCTCTCTTGCACGTAGGGATGGCCATGTGACTAAGTTTTGGCTAAGTTCTGATACAAAAATGTCTACTCTAAAGAAATTCTTACACATTTATGCAAGGAGACTTGTTCAAGGATTCATTGCATCACTACTTGTAATAGAAAATGTGGGAAATAATCTGTCACTCACAGGAAAACGAATATATAAATTGTGGTTTATTCATACAATGGACACCACACAACATTTAAGATGAATGAGCTGCATCTCTATGATCAACATGGATCTCAGAGATGTATATGAAAAAAGTAGTTTTCGGAATGATACATCATACATTATTTCTTTAAATTTCTAAAGTATAAAATAATAGTGAATGTGTAAGAGCCAAAAAAAAAAAAAAAAAAAAAAAGCCATGAGAGGAATGGAGGAATACAACCTAAGTTTAAGATAGTGGTTATCTCCATGTAGGTAAAGAGGGTACAGGTAAGGCAAGGCTTTAGTTGTATCTCTAACTTTCTTTCCTTTTTCTCAAAGGTGATGTGAATCAAAATGGCAAAATGGTAATATCTTTAGGTATCATCCAGTTTTCTGATATTTCCTATATGTTTGAAATTATTCACAATTAAAATACTTTAAAATATTATAGAAACACAATAATTATAAACTTATGCTTTTATAAAATATTTCATAGGAAGTTTTTTTTTTTTTTTTTTTTTTTTGGTCTTTTTGCCTTTTCTAGGGCCACTCCTGTGGCATATGGAGGTTCCCAGGCTAGGAGTCGAATCAGAGCTGTAGCCGCCAGCCTACGTCAGAGTCACAGCAACGTGGGATCCGAGCCGGGTCTGCGACCTACACCACAGCTCATGGCAAGGCCGGATCCTTAACCCACTGAGCAAGGCCAGGGATCAAACCCGCAACCTCATGGTTCCTAGTCGGATTCGTTAACCACTGAGCCACAAAAGGAACTCCGTGGAAGTTTAAAAAATCACAGACATAGAAAACAAACTTATGGTTACCAAAGGGGAAAGGGGAGGGGAGGGATAAATTAGGAGTTTGGGATTAACAGAAACATGCTACTGTATGTAAAATAGATAAACAACAAGGACCTACTGTATAGTTCAGGGAATTGTATTCCATATCTTGTAATAACCTATAATGGCAAATAATCTGAAAAAGACTGTATATATGAATCATTTTGCTGTGCACCTGAACTTAACACAACATTGTAAATCAGCTGTACTTCAATAAAGAGTGCTTAGCAGCTAATTTGGGTGAAAAAGTAGGAAGGTGCAAGATAAAATTGATGAGACGAAAGATGAAAAAAAGATCATTAATTGAAATAGAGAATTCAGAAGGAGCTATGGGGTTTGGAGAAGATGATGCATTCAGCTTAGGGTTATTTAAATTCATATTTTAGTTCTTTTGGGATCTCCTAATGGAGATAGCAAGAAGGCAGCAAGAAGTGTAGATCTGCTATGGAAGCAGGTCACAGACTTCCGAGTCACTTTATGGCCATTGACGTCACAGGAGTGGATGAGATGTTTGCTGCAGTTTGTTGTGCTCTGGATCCTGCCTCCCTTTTCTGATCTCAGTGCCTGGTGGCCAGCATTAGAATCTAAGTAGTAAAATAGGCCCCAATGTAAAGACTAACAAAGGCTTATTCCCAAGAACAACAATAAGGGCTTTTCTTTTTATATGTAGGTATATAACTTTATTATCAAATATCATTCGAAAACAATTTTTTAAATCCCCACAACTATATAAACATTTTTTGGAAAACTTAAACTTGAAAGCAACATAGTATAAAGACTAAGCACAATATTTTCCTTATTTCCAACAATGTTTAAATTGTAAACAAACTTAAAATAGTTGTTGTGCAAATTTATCTAAGTTATGCAGCTTCCTTTTTTTTTAGTTGCTTAAATTCCCGTCCTAATTAGTAATAATTCAGTTAAATGTTGCCTTGTGGTGATCCAGAAATGGTTCTTATTCATTTTATTTTATTTTTTACTTTTAGTGATATTTCTTTTTTCCATTATAGTTGGTTTACAGTGTTCTGTCAATTTTCCACTGTACAGAAAAGTGACCCAGTCACACACACACACACATATATATACATTCTTTTTCTCACATTATCCTCGTCATGCTCCATCACAAGTGACTAGATCTTAATTCATTTTAATTAAGAGAAAGAATGTCTTACTATAAATATGGGGATAGGTTTCTTTTTAATTAAAAAAAATTTTTTAGGAGTTCCTGTTGTGGCTCAGTGGTTAACAAACCCAACTAGCATTCAGGAGGACTCGGGTTCAATCCCTGGCCTTGCTCAGTGGGTTAAGGATCCAGCGTTGCCATGAGCTGTGCTGTAGGTTGCAGACTCGGCTCAGATCCCGAGTTACTGTGGCTGTGGCATAGGTCGGCGGCAAAGCTCTGATTCAGCCCCTCGCCTGCGAACCTCCATATGCCTCTGGTGTGGCCCTAAAAGACAAAAAGACCAAAAAAAAAAAAAAATTTTTTTTTTCTTAAATGTTATGGTCACACCCGTGGCATATGGGAGTTCCGTGGCATATGGGAGTTCTGTGGCATATGGGATTGAATCTGAGTCACAGCTGTGACCTGTGCCACAGCTGTGGCAATGCCGGAACTTTTAACCCACTGTGCAGGGCTGAGGATCCAACCTGCACCTCTGCAGTGACCTGAGCCCAAGTTGACGTCTTAACCCACTGCACCATGGCAGAAACTCCCAGGGATAGATTTCTCAAAAATAAAATTCAGGAGTTTCCATCATGGCTCAGTAGAAGCAAATCTGACTAGGAACTATGAGGTTGCGGGTTCCATCCCTGGCCTCGCTCAGAGAGTTAAGCATCCTGCATTGTTATGGGTGAGGCATAGGCTGACAGCT
Source organism: Sus scrofa (assembly GCF_054392235.1). Lineage (NCBI taxonomy): Eukaryota > Metazoa > Chordata > Mammalia > Artiodactyla > Suidae > Sus > Sus scrofa. The sequence goes on from NC_139393.1 coordinate 76,082,950, forward strand.
ATAGCTCCGATTAGGCCCCTAGCCTGGGAATCTCTGTATGTTGCGGGCGCAAGCCTAAAAAGTAAAATAAATTTAAATAAATAAAAATAAAATTCAAAAGAATGTACTTGGCATAAGAAGTGTACTCATGTAATACTTTGTAATTCTCTTAGCAAATTTGTGGGTTTTTAAATTCTTTTACTTTATTGAATTTAAGTAAAAGAGCAAAGCATTGCTAAAAATTGTGTTAGATTACTTGGAATTTTCTTTAGTCATCTTCCATGTATTTCTCACACTGGAATTTTCCTTCATTTGAAGTATCTATGCAGAAATAAGAAAGGAAAACGGGTCAACTCCTACATTTGGCCCTTGAGTCTAGGAATCAGTCTTATTGAGTTATTTGATATACTAAAACAAACTATGGGGAGTTCCTGTCGTGGCTCAGTGGTTAACGACTCTGACTAGGAACCATGAGGTTGCGGGTTCAATCCCTGGCCTTGCTCAGGGGGTTAAGGATCTGGCGTTGCCATGAGCTGTGGTGTAGGTCACAGACACAGCTCGTATCCCATGTTGCTGTGGCTCGGGTGTAGGCCAGCAGCTATAGCTCCAATTGGACCCCTAGCCTGGGAACCTCCATATGCCTCAGGAGTGGCCCTAGAAAAGGCAAAAAGACAAAAAATAAAATAAAATAAAATAAAACAAACTATGCTAATATCTTTTGAATATGCCAAACATATATGAAGAAAACTTTAAATATAAAGTAAAAATAAATTCAAATAATAAGGACTTCTTCATGACAATAAATACCATGAGTTGGGAGTTGCCTGGTAGCCTAGCAATTAAGAATCGGGTATTGTCACTGCCATGGCCTGGGTTTGATCCCTGGCCCAGGAACTTTCTCATCTCAGGCATGACCAAAAAATAATTTATGTATGTATATACCATGAGCAATGTGAAAAGACAAATGATCAAATAGGAAAAATACTTGTAATTGATATCACAAAGAGGTAAGAGCCATAAAATATAAAGCTATTTAATTTAATTTAAATTTAATTTTATTTTGCTTTTTAAGGCCTTACCTGTGGCATATGGAGGTTCCCAGGCTAGGGATTGAATTGGAACTTCAGCTGCCAGCCTACACCACAGCTGCAGCAATGCAGGATCCAAGCTGCATCTGTGGCCTACACCACAGCTCACGGCAACTCTGGATTCTTAACGCACTGAGTGAGGCCAGGAATTGAACCTTCATCCTCGTGGATACTAGTGGGGTTCATTACTGCTAAGCCACAATGGGAACTCCCTAAGGAGTTTTTAGAAATAAATCTAAAAACAAATTAACAACCCTGGAGAAAAATGTAGAAAGTATTTTAACAGTTTCAGCAAAGGAAATCTTTTAAATATGTGAAAAGATGTTCATTCTCACTGGAGAATTAAAACTCTACTGAGGAGTTCCTGTCGTGGCGCAGTGGTTAACAAATCCGACTAGGAACCATGAGGTTTCGGGTTCGGTCCCTGCCCTTGCTCAGTGGGTTAACAATCCGGCGTTGCCGTGAGCTGTGGTGTAGGTTGCAGACGCGGCTCGGATCCCGCGTTGCTGTGGCTCTGGCGTAGGCCGGTGGCTACAGCTCCGATTGGACCCCTAGCCTGGGAACCTCCATATGCCGAGGGAGCGGCCCAAGAAATAGCAACAACAACAACAAAAAGACAAAAAAAAAAACACTACTGAGATAAATCATTTCTCACCTATTATATGGGCAGGAATTCAAAGTTAGATAACATACTTTGTTGTAAAGATGATAGAAAAATAGACATACTGCTGGTAGAAGTACAAAAAGGTACAAATTTTATGGAGTCCATTTGGCAATATATAGAAAAGCTACATTGTATCTATCCTTTGTATTAGTCTCTGACTGCTACAGTAACAAAATACCACAAACTTAGTGGCCAGCCCAGATTTATTATTTTAAAATTCTAAGGTCATAAATGTAAAATGGGTCTAAAAGGCTGTGTTCTTTCTGGAGACTCAGAGAGTTTTGTTTCTTTGTCCTCTTCCAGTTGCTAGAGGCCTTCTACATTTCCAGGTTCATGGTCCCTTCCTGTCTTCAAAGGCAGTAGTGTAGCAGCTTCTTTCTTCTCTGACCTGGGTCCCTTGTTTAAGGACTGCGTGGTTACATGCAGCTCACACAGGTCATTTGGGGCAGAAGGAAGGAGGCCCTTAACTTAATCATATTTATAGAGTTTCTTTTAAATATAAGGTAATATTTTAGTTTCCTGGGATTAGAATGTGAACATCTTGGGGGTAGGGGAGCTATTTTGTATACCATACCTTTTGACTTAGCATTTCCACTTCTAGGAATTTCTCTTATAGATATGCCTGCATGTATCAGGATATCATTGCTCATCATAAATAGCCAAAAATTGGAAACAGTGCAAGTGACTGGTAATAGGGGACTGGTTAAATAAACAATGGGACATCCACGGAATACAATAGAATGCTGCTATAAAAGAAATGAGATCCCATTGTACTGTTACGTATAGAGATCTCTAGCATATATTGAAAAGTGAAAAAAGCAGAGAGCTGAAAATTTTATATATTATTCTATGTTTTTTATAAGTGGAAAAATATCTTTTGCTTGTGTTTGTAAAGAGATACTGAAATGAAGCATAGAAAATGAATAACAGTGGTTGTCTCTATAGGGTGAAGGGAACTGGAGAGTTAGCTGAGACTTCTCAGTAAATATTTTTTCTATTATTTTGATTTTTGAATCCGGAAAATATATTACATGGTAAAAATAAGATCTCATGAAACAGCTTTTTTTTTTTTTTTTTTTTTTTTTCTTTTTTCTAGACAAGTTTTTATAAAGCTTAACTTCAAGGATACTTTGAGCCACTGGCCTGCCACCAAAGTGGCTGAAGTTTCTGATTTGGGTCCTTGACTTGAACTAAGGGGTTATGTTTAGTGTTTCCTGGTTAAAATGCTACTGTGTAAAGTGCTAACCCAGATAATTATCCATTAGTAATTTAATACACTTTAGAATCTAAAGTTTTGTTCATTAGTTTCATGGAATACTCAGGGAAGTCCTGATGGAAGTCAGGGGGTTGGGAAATGTCACAGTCATGGACCACAATATGTTGTAGGAGTGGGTCCTTGGGCAACTAAGGGGTCATATGAAAGCACTTGGGAGCTTAGGGCTTGGTATTACGGTGAAAGGTCTCAAGTGAAAACTTTATCTAAGAGATAGTTTTTGATTTAGCGTTGTCTGGAAAATGGTGTTTTTATCTTTTGTTGTTATCTTTTATTTTGAAACTTTTCAAACATATTTGACTGTCTATGGAACATCATGAAATTTTACCCCTAAAGTGACAGCGTGAACCTGCTAAGAATTAGAATATTCTCCGATATAAATATGTTACCATTATCACAACATAGATACCATCTGATACCCAGTTTCTATTCAAAATTTTCCAGTTGTTCAGCAAAGGTCATTTATAGCTTTAAAATAAGAGTTTCTTCATTGTTATGTTTCTAGTTTTTTTGATCTAGAGTAGTCCCTCACTTTTAATTTTCTTTTTATTGCATTAACTTTTTAAAAGCTCTAGGCCAGTTTTCTCATAGCATATCCCCCATTCTATGTTTGTTTGATTTTTTTCCTATGGTATCACTTAACGTGTTCCATCCATTTTCTTTCCTACAAACTTGGTGTAAGTCTAGAGGCTTGATTAGATTCCAGTTCAATAGGAAATGTCCGTTTGTACCATTATTAATAATGCCACATTGGTCACTTGGCTAAGGTGGTGGCTGCCAGTTCTGTCATTTTCTCCATTGTAGTTACACATAATCTGTGGAGTGATACTTCAACACTGTGCAAATACCCCTTGACTCAGTGAGTAAGCATGCATTTAACTGTCTTACCTGGCTTGCCCTGATGTGGAGTTGATTCATGTTCATAGGCTCAAGATCAGAAGACGCCTCCATCTAGATCGGTGATTCTCAATTGGGGGTGATTTTGCCCTTCAGGGGATGTTTGTCAATGTCTGGAGATATTTTTGGTTGTCATGATTGAGGGGGAACATGCTTTTGGCATCTAGTGGGTAAAGGCCAAGATGTGCCCTACAATGCCCAGGAAGCCCCCTTCTTCTCCCCAGCAAAGAATTATCTGGCCCAGAATGTGAATAGTTCCACTGTTGAGAAACTTTGATTTAGATGAATAATTAAGCTTTTCTATCATACACAGTTCGTTGACCTTTTTGGAGATGCTAGTAAAGTTTTAGAGCCTATCTTCAGCAGTGGTAGAAACCAAGCAGATGTTAGAATGCCTCAGAATTTTCCCATGTTTCAAACCAGGCAGATTTTTACTATCCACTTGTTCTGTCTTTCCATTTCTTTCTTTCTTTCTTTTTTTCTTTTTTGTCTTTTTGCCTTTTCTAGGGCTGCTCCCACAGCATATGGAAGTTCCCAGGCTAGGGGTTGAATAGGAGCTGTAGCAATACAGGATCAGAGCCGTGTCTGCGACCTATACCACAGCTCACAGCAACACAGGATCCTTAACCCGCTGAGCAAGGCCAGGGATCGAACCCGCAACCTCATGGTTCCTAGTCGGATTCGTTGACCACTGAGCCACGATGGGAACTCCCGTCTTTCCATTTCTTTATAAGAGTCTTCTTGAGAAGGATTTAAATTGCTTTCCTCTACTCTCAAGAAACTAATAAAATAAGGATGAAACCCCCCCTAGAATTAACCCTTGAAGCATTCTTCTCTGCTTTTGTGTTTCCGAGAAGATTTTGGAATGTCATCTTAAAGGCTTCAGAGCCAGGGAGGAGAAAGTGGAGACAGAGAAATATCAAGTTAAGAATTCACTGTTAGAAAAATGGCCCAGAGAGAGTAACCAGAGTTCAGGAAAGGCCAGGAGAGGGCAGAGGGCACTTCCACCCTCACACCTGTAAGTTATTAATGACCTTTGAAGTGATCGTTGATGGAAGCACTTGTACATTTGAGCTGCTTCATATGTGTACTTAGTGTATTCAGAGAACTGCTTAGCTTCTGGAACCCTGAAATATCTTCAGACTGCATCAGAGATCAAACAGCAGAATCCATGACTTGGGAATATCATGTAGCCATGTGACATGTGGAGGGATCCAGAGTATGAGAACTGTTTCCTAAATAACTACACCATATATTTTTAACTCAGAGATTTAACATTGCTTTTAGAGCTTTAAAAATAGCAATCTCAGAAAATAATGTCCCACAGTTTCAAGATAAGGTAATACGAGATAAAATTTTTACGCATTTATTTTAGGTTCCTCTTCTTAAAAGATTAGAACATAATTACCTTATTTTCATTCAAATTGTCTTAGATAGTTTATGCAGCATTTGCATGTTTTTAGGTTTTGAGGACATTGCCCTTGCCTTTTGAGAGCTGAGTCAACAGTTTTGTTTGAGCTTAGCAAACATGGAATCATTTCAAGTCCAACTTCTCTCCTGCGCTGTGAAGCTAGTACATGAATTCATTCAGCAGCTGCAGTTATACTTTTGGAAGAAGCAGCAAAATACATAGGCCTTTGCCTTTAATTTTTTTCCAATTAGTATTTCTTTCTCTCTCTCTCTCTCTTTTTTTTTCATTTTATGACTGCTTCTGCAGCATGTGGAAGTTCCCCGGCAAGGGATTGAAACCAAGCCACAAGTGTGACCTACGCTGCAGCTGTGGCAATGCCAGATCCTTTAACCCACTCCACCAGGCCAGGGATTAAACCTGCCCCTGAGCCATCGCAGTCAGATTCTTTTTTTTTTGTCTTTTTGCCATTTCTTGGGCTGCTCCTACGGCATATGGAGGTTCCCAGGCTAGGGGTCGAATCGGAGCTGTAGCTGCCAGCCTATACCAGAGCCACAGCAACGCGGGATCCGAGCCACATCTGCGACCTACACCACAGCTCACGGCAACGCCGGATCGTCAACCCACTGAGCAAGGGCAGGGACCAAACCCGCAACCTCATGGTTCCTAGTCGGATTCGTTAACCACTGCGCCATGACGGGAACTCCGGCCCATCTCATTTCTATTTTTTTTTTTTTTTTTTTGTCTTTTTGTCTTTTTTTTGTTGTTGTTGTTGTTGTTGTTGCTATTTCTTGGGCTGCTCCTACGGCATATGGAGGTTCCCAGGCTAGGGGTTGAATCGGAGCTGTAGCCGCCAGCCTATACCAGAGCCACAGCAACGCGGGATCCGAGCCACATCTGCAACCTACACCACAGCTCACGGCAACGCCAGATCGTTAACCCACTGAGCAAGGGCAGGGACCGAACCCGCAACCTCATGGTTCCTAGTCGGATTCGTTTAACCACTGCGCCACGACGGGAACTCCCCATCTCATTTCTAAATCCTAGCTAAGATCCTAGCAAACTCAATCCAGTGATGAATAAAAAAAATGACAAATACATCATGACCAAATTGGGTTCATCCTAGAAATGCAAGTTAGTTTAACATTCAAAAATCAATTTTATTACAATTAATATATGTAATTTACTAGATTAAGAGAATAAAGGTTGAAAACTGGATGATCATCTTAATCAATGCAGAAAAATGAAAAGAGAACACTCTTAACAAACTAGAAACATGAGAGACTTCCCATGACCTGATAAAGCCCATCTCCTAAAAACGACAGCAGATGTACTTAATTCTGAAATGATAACATTTCTTTTATATTAGGAAAAAGATGAAAGATACCCCAAATAATCATTTCCATTCAGAATTTGTATTGAGGATTATTCTCAAGTAACATGAGAAGAAAAAGAAGTTATAACATTTGCAAAGAAGAAACCAACATTTTGGAGTTCATGCTGCGTTGCAGTGGGTTAAGAATCTGACTGCAGGAGTTCTCGTCTTGGCTCAGTGGTTAACAAATCCGACTAGGAACCATGGGGTTGCGGGTTCAATCCCTGGCCTTGCTCAGTGGGATAAGGATCTGGCATTGCCATGAGCTGTGGTGTAGGTCGCAGATTCGGCTCGGATCCTGCATTGCTGTGGCTCTGGCGTAGGCCGGAGGCTACAGCTCTTATTAGACCCCTAGCCCGGGAACCTCCATATGCTGTGGGTGCGGCCCTAGAAAAAGCAAAAAGACAAAAAAAAAAAAAAAAAAAAAATCTGACTGCAGTGGCTTCGGTCCCTGGGGAGGCACGGGTTTGATCCTGGGCCCAGTGCAGTGGGTCGAAGGATCTGGCATTGCCACTGGCTGCAGCATAGATTGCAGTCTCGGCTTGTATTCCGTTCCTGGCCTGGGAACTTCCATGTGCCATGGATGTGGTCATTAAAAAAAAATAGAAGATACCAACATTTTTATAAATGATATGATTGTGAATGTAGAAAAGCTAAATAATCAACAGATGAATTATAGAATAAATAAGAATATTTAGTGAAATCACTGAATACATAAGCTCTATCAAAAACTCAGTTACAAGTAAACACTAGGAAAAATCTATTAGAAAATAATATAATTAAAAAAAATTCCATTTATTACAATACCCCAAATAATGAAGTACCTTAGAAAAATGTAAGAGAGTTAATTCAATAGATCTAAATTTGGGCGCTCCCGTTGTGGCTCAATGGAAATGAACCCGACTAGTATCCATAGGATGCTGGTTCAATCCCTGGCCTGACTCAGTGGGTTAAGGATCCGGCATTGCTGTGAGCTACAGGGTAGGTCGCAGATGAGGCTCAGATCTGGCATTGCTGTGGCTGTGGCGTAGGCCAGGAGCTATAGCTCTGATTCAACCCCTAGCCTGGGAACTTACATATGCTGAGGGCGTGGCCCTAGAAAAAGAAGGAAAAAAAAAAAAAAAGAGAGACATATAAATAAATATAGAGCTATTTTATGTGGATAGGCAAGAGTCAATATTATAAGAATCCTAATTTTGCCCAAAGAATCATTGAAATTCCATTTCCCTAACAGAGTTTTTCTTTGAATTTGAGAAGCTGAGTCTATAATGGATATGGAGTAAAGATCCAAGAATATCCAAGACATTCCCGAAGAGAAGTAGTAAGGTTGCTACAAAATCTTAAAATTTATTGTATAGGTATAGTAATTGAGACAGAGCTGAGCTGACACAAGAATAGAGAAATAGAGCAGTAGAACAGAGTAGAGAATCCAGAATCAGACCTCCACCTATGGACATTAAGGGCACTGCAAATCAGTGGGCAGTAAAGATGGTTATGAAAAACATGTCCAAGAACCATCCAACTGGAACAGCAACATTATTTAAGAATGACAGGAGTTCCCGTCGTGGCTCAGTGGTTAATGAATCCACTAGGAGCCATGAGGTTGCTGGTTCGATCTCTGGCCTTGCTCAGTGGGTTAAGCATTGCCGTGAGCTGTGGTGTAGGTCACAGTCTCGGCTCGGATCCCGTGTTGCTGTGGCTCTGGCATAGGCCCGCAGCTACAGCTCCGATTAGACCCCTAACCTGGGAACCTCCATATGTCATGGGTGTGGCCCTAGAAAATACAAAAAAAGACAAAAAAAAAAAAAGAAAAAGAAAAAAATATAGAAGCAACACAATATTCATCAATAGTAATTGGATAAAGAAATTATAGTATAGTCATACACTGATCTATTTAATAGCAATGAAAATTGATGAACCTTACCTGTACTCATTAGTATGAGTAAATCTAAGAATTTCGTATTCAGTGAAAAAAGCAAGTCATAGGAAACTAAATATTATATCATTCTGTCTTAGTTCATTCAGGTTGCCTTAACAAAATTCCGCAGACTGAGCGGCTTATAAGCAGCAGAAATTTATTTCTCACAGTCTGGAAGCCAGGAGTCTAAAATCAGGGCGCCAGCATGGTTGGTTGGGTAAGAGCCCACTTCTGGTTGCAGACCTAGATCCTCACAAGGCGGAAGGGGCTCGGGAGCCCTGCGGGTCTCATTTACATGATCACTAATCACATTCGTGAAGGTCACACTAGTAACCTGACCCCCTCTCAGAGGCCCTGCCTCCTAACGCCATCACCTTGGGGGCTGGGTTTCAGCATACGTATTTTAGGGAAACATACACATTCAGACTGTAGCACATTCTTTTTGCTTAAAATGTAAAAGAGGCACATTTAAATTTTACGTTATACATGTGTTAAAAATGTTGAGGAAAAGAACGACTATCACAAAATTCAGGGTAGTGATTACCTGGGGTGGAAAGATGGAAGCATGATTGTGAAAAGGCACAGAGTAGATGAAGGAGCTCCTAAAATATTGGCAGTGTTCTCTTTTGTAAGCTGCATCCTAGGTACACAGGCATTCGTGTTATTGTTTTGCAAACCATGATTTCATAATATATACTTTTCTACTTATGTGAGATTTTTTACAATAAAATGATTAAAAAGAAAGATTTGGAGTTCCCATTGTGGCACAGAGGAAACAAATCCAACTAGTAACCATGAGGTTTCGGGTTCAATCCCTGGCTTCGTGGATGTGGCTTGGATCCTGCGTTGCTGTGGCTGTGGTGTAGGCCAGCAGCTGTAGCTCCCATTTGACCCCTAGCCTGGGAACCGCCATATGCTACGGGTGCAGCCCTAAAAAATGTTAAAAAAAAAAAAAAAAGATTTGTTAAAAAATTAGATCTATGCCTCTTGATCCTTTTACCTTGAACAAAGATACAAATGAGTCCTGTTGTTGGAGATTTAAAAGAGAGAGAACAGTTTATTTTTTTTCCTAAATAAAAAGCTTTTTATCTGGAAATATTTTGAAACTTATAGAAAAGTTGCAAGAATGGTACAAAAAACATCCGTTTACCTTTTATCCAGATTCTCTTATTGTTAACATTTTATGTTACTTGCTTTTTTTTTTTTTTTTTTATTAAAGAGATTTACCATCCCTCTCTATTTTCGTAAAATTTTTAAGACTAGGCTGCAGGCATCATGCACCCCTTTGTTTCCAGATACTACATTGAATGTTTCCTGAAGAAAAGGACATTCTGTTACATAAGCCCAGTGCAGTTATTAACTTCAGGAAGTTTTAGTATTGAAACAACACTTTAATCTACCATCCACGTTCCAATTTGTCAACTGACTTGATAATGTCCTTTATAGCATTTGTTTTTTCCTCCACTAGAGGTTGCAGTATACATATTACATTTAATTGTTTCTTGAGTCTCTTTCATCTGGAACAGTTCCTAAGCCTTCATTTGTCTTTGATAACAATACTGTAAAATTTTTATTTTTAATTTTTTATTATAGTTGATTTAAAATATTCTGTCAATTTCTGCTCTACAGCAAAGTGATCCTGTTATAGATATATGTACATTCTTTTTCTCACATTATCCTCCATCATGTTCCATCACAAGTGAGTAGATGTAATTCCCTGTGCTGTGCAGCAGGATCTCATTGCTTGTCCACTCCAAATGCAATAGTTTGTATCGACTAACCCCAAACTCCTAGTCCTTCCTTCTCACCTCCACCTTGGCAACCACAAGCCTGTTCTCCATGTCCATGAGTCTGTTTCTTTTTTGGAGACAGGTTCATTTGTACCATATATTAGATTCCAGATGTAAGTGATAGCATATGGTATTTGTCTTTCTGATATACTTCACTTAGTATGAGAGTCTCTAGTTCCATCCATGTTGCTGCAAATAGCATTATTTTGTTCTTTTTTATGGCTGAATAGTATTCCATTGTGTATATGTACCACTTCTTTTTTTTTTTTTTTTTTTTTTTTGTCTTTTTGTCTTTTTGCCTTTTCTAGGGCCGCTTCCTGCGGCATATGGAGGTTCCCAGGCTGGGGGTCAAATTGGAGCTGTAGTCACCCGCCTATGCCAGAGCCACAGCAACGAAGGATCCGAGCCGCGTCTACAACCTACACCACAGCTCACAGCAACGCTGGATCCTTCACCCACTGAGCGAGGCCAGGGATCAAACCCGCAACCTCATGGTTCCTAATCAGATTCGTTAACCACTGTGCCACGACGGGAACTCCTATACCACATCTTCTTAATCCATTCATCTGTTGATGGACATTCAGGTTGTTTCTATGTCTTGGCTGTTGTGAATAGTGTTGCAATGAACATAGGGCTGCATGTATATTTTTCAGTGAAAGTTTTGTCTAGGTATATACCCAGAAATGGGATCGCTGGATCACATGGTAGTTCTTTTTTTTTTCTCATGGTAGTTCTATATGTAGTTTTCTGAGGAACCTCCATACTGTTTTCCTAGTGGTTGTACCAATTTACATTCCTACCAACAGTGTAGGAGGGTTCTCTTTTCTCCACACCCTCTCTAGCATTTGGTTTTTTGTTTTTGTTTTTTGCTTTTTAGGGCTGCATACATGGCATGTGGAAGTTCCCAGGCTAAGGGTTGAATTGGAGCTACAGCTGCTGGCTTACGCCACAGCCACAACAGTGCCAGATCCGAGCCATATCTGTGGCCTACACCACAACTCACGGCAATACCAGATCCTTAACCCCTGAGCGAGGCCAGGGATCTAACCCACAACCTCATGGTTCCTAGTTGGAGTCATTTCTGCTGCACCACAACAGGAACTCTCTAGCATTTGTTATTTGTAGACTTACTAATGATGGCCATTCTGACTGGTGTGAAGTGGTACCTTGTTGCAGTTTTGATTTGCATTTCTCTAATAATTAGTGATGTTGAGCATTTTTTCATGTGTCTGTTGGCCATGTGTATGTCTTCTTTGGAGAAATGTCTATCAGGTTCAGGTCTTCTGCCCATTTTTCTTTTTTTTTTTTTTTTTTTGCTATTTCTTGGGCCGCTCCAGCGGCATATGGAGGTTCCCAGGCTAGGGGTCCAATCGGAGCTGTAGCCACTGGCCTATGCCAGAACCACAGCAACGCGGGATCCGAGCCGCGTCTGCAACCTACACCACAGCTCACAGCAACGCCAGATCGTTAACCCACTGAACAAGGGCAGGGACCGAACCCGCAACCTCATGGTTCCTAGTCAGATTCGTTAACCACTGCGCCACGACGTGAACTCCTGCCCATTTTTCTTTTCTTTCTTTTTTTTTTTTTTTGTCTTTTTTGTTGTTGTTGTTGTTGTTGCTATTTCTTGGGCCGCTCCTGCGACATATGGAGGTTCCCAGGCTAGGGGTTGAATCGGAGCTGTAGCCACCAGCCTACGCCAGAGCCACAGCAACGCGGGATCCGAGCTGCATCTGCGACCTACACCACAGCTCCCGGCAACGCCGGATTGTTAATGCACTGAGCAAGGGCAGGGACCGAACCCGCAACCTCATGGTTCCTAGTCGGATTTGTTAACCACTGCGCCACGACGTGAACTCCTGCCCATTTTTCAATTGGGTTATTTGGGGTTTTTTTGCTGTCCAGTTGTATGAGTTGTTTGTATGTTTTGGAGATTAAGCCCTTGTCGGTTGCATCATTTGAAACTATTTTCTCCCATTCTGTATATTGTTTTTTTTTTTTTTTTTTTTTTTTTTTTTTTTTTTTTAATGATTTCTGTTGCTGTGCAAAGCTTTTAAGTTGGGTTAGGTCCCATTGGTTTATTTTTGTTTTTATTTCTTTTGCTTTGGGAGACTGACCTAAGAAAACATTTGTTCGATTGATGTCAGAGAATATTTTGCCTCTGTTCCCTTCTAGGAGTTTTATGGTGTCCTATGTTTAAGTCTTTCAACCATTTTGAGATTATTTTTGTGCGTGGTGTAAGGGTATGTTCTAGTTTCATTGATTTACATGTAGCTGTCCAGTTTTGCCAGCACCACTTGCTGAAGAGACTATTCTTCCCATTGTATATTCTTGCCTCCTTTGTCAAAAATTAATTGATCATAGGTGTCTGGGTTTATTTCTGGGTTCTCTATCTGATCCTCTGGTCTGTATGTCTGTTTTGGTACCAGTAGCACACTGTCTTGATGACTGTGGCTTTGGAATTTTGTCTCAAGTCTGGGAGAGTCGTGCTTACCTCCCGATGCGCTTAGCCCACCCAAGAGGTTCCTGGTCTCCCATAGCCTGCACGAGAGGTGCCCAGTCACCTGTAGCCTGTGCCAGAGGTACCTCACCCTCTGAGAATTTTTGCGCATGTGCAGCGAAAGAGAATCCTATGGCGGTCTGCCCTCCCCCTCTCGGCCTCCCCAGTAAGGGTGCCTTGCTCTCCTGTGGGCCCAGACCTCCTCCCTGGTTCCCTTGGCTGTGGTGCTCCACTCCCCTGCCCATGGCACACTGCTCCTTAGCCCCTCAGGCTGTCTCCACACAGCCAACTCTCGTCTTCTCCCTGGAACTGACCTCTGGAGCCTGGGCCTCAGCACCCAGCCCCCACCCGAATGTCTCAGGCTGTGGGGTCCAGGGCGGTGGTGCGGATGGTCTGTGCGGCTCTCACTCTGCTGTGTCCCCCACAGTCCAGCTGCGGCTTTTCTCCACGACTTTGAGGTCCCTCCGTCTCAGCTGATCTCCTCGTTGGTTAGGGGGCTCCCCAGGCTATGGGTTCCTTTCCTCTTTAGCAGCTCCCTCTCAAGAGTGCTGGTCCTGTCCTGATTCCTTCTCACTCGCTCTCTCTTTTTTCCTTTTATTCTATGCAGTTATGTAGAGAGCTTCTTGCCGTTTTTGGAGATTTACGATCTTCTACAGCCTTTCGGCTATTTGTATGTCTTTCCTGGAGAAATGTCTATTCAATTTCTTTCTCCATTTTTGAATTGTGTATGTTGTTTTGTGTTGTTGAGTTGCATGAGTCCTTTATATCTTCTGGTTATTAACCCCTTAAGAGAAATGATTTGCAAGTATTTTTTCCCATCCTGTGGTTGTCTTTTTACTTTCTCCATAGTATATTTTAATGTACAAGAGTTTAATTTTCATTGAGTCCTATTTTCCCATTTTTGTTGTTATTACCTGTGCCTTTGTATCACATCCAACAAATCATTGTCAAATCTAATGTCCTGAAGATGTTCCCTGGAATGTGGACTGCTGTACCCAGGGCTGCCTGCTATGGGGCTGATGGATAGTAGTCGCCATTATTTATTTATTTATTTGCTTTTTAGGGCCTCACCTGAGGCATATGGAAGATCCCAGGCAAGGGGTCGAATTGGAGCTATAGCTGCTGGCCTACACCATGGCCACAGCTACACAGGATCCGAGCTGCATCTGCGACCTATACCACAGCTCATGGCAACCCCGGATCCTTAACCCACTGAGCGAGGCCAGGGATCAAACCCACAACGTCATGGATACTAGTTGGATTAAGTTCTGCTTTGCCATGACGGGAACTCCTGGTAGTTGCTATTTAAAAGGTTAAAATTCACCAGAAGTTATGAACCTGTTGTCAAGCTCTTCTGTGAATGTTGCAAGTGTTTATCTAAATCCCAGAGTTCCAAAATATTTACTTAAAGATAGTTCCTGCTGGTTCAGTAGTTGTTGAGGTGGAGGGATAGATTCCTAAATGTCTTCTGTGTTCCTTTTTTTTTTTTTTTTTTTTAACTTGTCAATATATCTTGGAGATCTTTCTATACATCAGTACATAGAGATCTTCTTCATTCTCTTTGTAGGTACATAATAGTCTTTTTTTTTAAGGGCCACACACGTGCATGTGGAAGTTCCCAGGCAAGGCGTTGAATTAGAGCTGCAGCCGCTGGGCTACACCACAGCCAAAGCAAAACCAGATCCGAACCATGTCTGTGACTTACATCATGGCTCACAGCAATGCCAGATCCTTAACCCACTGATGAAGGTCAGGGATCGAACCTGCGTCCTCATGGATGCTAGTCAGGTTCTTTTCTGCTGAGCCACAACGGGGACTCCCACATAATATTCTATAGTATGGATACACCATGGTTTATTTAACCTGTTTCCTACTGCTGGATACTTGGGTTTTAGTACAGTCTTTCACTGTTACAGACAGTGATGCAATGAAAATTCTGTGTGTGTGTGTGTTTGCACGTGCATGAATTTGTACATGTACTGGATACATATACAGGTCTCTTCATGGGACTCATTTCTCAACGTGGAATTTCTGAGTCAGGGGTAAATGGATTTGCAATTTTGGTAAATATTGCTAAAATAGCCTTCATAGAAGTTGTATCCTTATAAATCCTACAATGTATGAGACAGTATATGAGAGAATCTCTTTTCCCAAAGCTTCAATAACAATGCAGTGTAAACTTTTGGAATTTTGCCAATTTTTGGTAGGTGAGAAATGGAGTCTCATCATAATTTTAATTCACATCTTTCTTACTAGAGGAGGTATGCATCTTTTCATATATTTAAGGGTCATTTCTGGAAAAAATTTAAGAGGACACAATGATCACAAATAAAATTACCTTCTCATTGCATCCCTTGAATCTTGCTTGTTGAATTTAGTGTTTAT
This sequence comes from Sus scrofa, assembly GCF_054392235.1. Lineage (NCBI taxonomy): Eukaryota > Metazoa > Chordata > Mammalia > Artiodactyla > Suidae > Sus > Sus scrofa. The sequence goes on from NC_139393.1 coordinate 76,098,227, forward strand.
AATTTTAGTTGGGGAAGCTGTCACTGGAAGCTGGAATTTGTTGCTGCTTCATGGTAGAATACAAAGCAGGAGAGCCAAATGAAGAGATGCTGTATGAGAAACTTTCCATTTTTTATTTTATTTTTTTGGTTGTACCCACAGCATGCAAAAGTTCCTGGGCCAGGGATCAAACCCCAGCCACAGCAGTGATGATGCCAAATCCTTAACCGATAGGCCACCAGGGAACTCCCAGGAAAAACAACTTTTTTTTTTTTTAACACCAAATGAATATTGTCGAATGCGTGAGAGTGCTGCAGGACTTGATGGATGGTGTTTCTCAGTTTCTCCCATTAAAAAAAAAAAAAATCACTTTGCGGGATGGTCCAGTGTGATTGTTATAGGAAGCAAATTACAATAGGTTTTACCGGGTTACGACTGCACCGGATATTTAGGATTCTTCACCTAGCCACTTGCCATGGGTCTTCTAGGACTTCTTCTTTTTTTTTTTTTTTTGGTCTTTTTGCTATTTCTTTGGGCCACTCCCGCGGCATATGGAGGTTCCCAGGCTAGGGGTTGAATCTGAGCTGTAGCCACCGGCCTATGCCAGAGCCACAGCAACGCGGGATCCGAGCCACGTCTGCAACCTACACCACAGCTCACAGCAACGCCAGATCCTCAACCCACTGAGCAAGGCCAGGGACCGAACCCGCAACCTCATGGTTCCTAGTCGGATTCGTTAACCACTACGCCATGACGGGAACTCCTTCTAGGACTTCTGAGTTATGTGGCTTACTGTATAGCCAGGATTGTAGCTACTCTCCTACTTTTCTGGTGGCTTTTTTTTTTTTTTTTTCCCCATGCCTGCAGCATGTGGAAGTTCCTGGGCTGGGGATTGAATCTGTGCCACAGCAGTGACCCAAACTTCTTCAGTGACACAGCCAGATCCTTAATCTGCTACACCACAAGGGAGCTCCTTTTTCTGGCGTTTTGAAAGTGTGTGTGAGTCCTATTTTATTTTATTTTATTTTATTTTATTTTGGTTTTTAGGGCCTCATGTGTAGCATATACCCACTCTAGGGGTTAGCTCAGAGCGGGGCAGCTGCCAGCCTACACCACAGCCACAGCAACACGGGATCTGAACCGAGTCTGAGAGCTGTACCACAGCTTGGGGCAAACTAGCTGGATCCTTAACCCACTGAGCGAGCCTAGGGATCAAACCTAAATCCTCACTGATACTAGTCTGGTTTGTTACTGCTGAGCCACAGTAATGAACCAGACTAGTATCCTATTTTAAATAATAAACATTGTAAAGGTTAAGTAATTTAGTTTGCTTACTTTTCTGATAGCATGAATGTCCCACAAGAGCTTGCTTAATAAGAATCTTAAATAAGATGGGCTTTGGGGGAGCACCAGGCAAATGAGAGGGTGAAGGGGGCTGGACCAGAAGCACAGGGGACCCACACTCAGCACTTTTCCCATGGGGGGCTCTGACCAGGATCCAAGTCTGTATAACCAAGGGTGGTGCAGAATGATAGACTAGGAGCCACTCCCCAGGAGACAAACTGGGTCCTAATCAAGGAACATTCTCTCCCATGGGAGTGGAAGGTCCTGGCAACACTGCCCAGCAGAATTCCAAGACTGCTGCCAACAAGTAACTGGCATGTGTCTCCCATTCTTCTATATAACAAGACTCTGTTGTAGTTAGCCTTTCTTTCTCACCATTGCATGTTGGGTGTCTGTGTGGCAGGTGATTTTAGTTCATGTCTCGAGCAGTCACACCAAAGGAGTTGTACCAGATCTGGTACTGAGCACAAAAACTGGACTTTGAGCCAGATGCTGTAATTGGACAAAACTTAGCCAGATCACAAAGCACCACATATTATATGCTTCCATTTTTGTGAAATGTCCAGAAGAGACAAATCTGTACATGGAAAATAGATCAGTGGATACCTGGGACTAGAGATTGGAGCAGGGTAATGGGTACAAGGCTTTTTAAGGGGTGATGAAAATATTCTGAAATTGATTGTGGTGATGACTGCACAAATCTGTGAATGCATTAAAAAGCTTTGAATTGTATATTTTATTTATTTATTTATTTAGCTGCACCTGCGGCGCATGGAAGTTCCCAGGCTAGGGACTGAATTGGAGCTACAGCTGCCAGCCTACACCACACCACAGCAACTCAGGATCTGAGCTGTGTCTGTAACCTGCAACACAGCTCACAGCAATGCTGGAACCCTAACACACTGTGCGAGGCCAGGGATTGAACCTGCATCCTTGTGGATACTAGTCAGGTTTGTTACCACTGAGCCACAACAGGAACTCCAAATTGTACACGTTAAATAGGTATGTAGGATGGTGTGTGAATTAGAATTCAATAAAGCTGTTATTAGAAAAACCTTCAGACTAGCTAATAGTTGGGAGAAAATATATATAAAACATTTGTCTAATAAAGGATTTCTATAGCGTATAAAAATTAGGTTTATTATACATTCATTAAAATGTTACTTTTATCGTCCTTGGTATCCCTCTTTATCTTCAGTAATATCTTTTGCCTTAAAGCCTGCTTGTTATATCTCAAAATAAAAAGAAGGAAAAAGGAGTTCCCCTCGTAGCTCAGTGGAAAAGAATCTAACTAGGAACCATGAGGTTGCGGGTTTGATCCCTGGCCTTGCTCAGTGGGTTAAGGATCTGGCGTTGCCGTGAGTGGTGGTGTAGGTCACTGATGTGGCTTGGATCCCGTATTGCTGTGGCTGTGGCGTAAGCTGGCAGTGGTAGCTCTGATTAGACCCTAGCCTGGGAACTTCCATTTTCTGTGGGTGTGGCCCTAAAAAAAGCAAAAAGAAAAAAAAAGGAAAGGAAGGAAAAAGTATATATACTTTTTTTTCTCATCTGGCTGATCCATATCATGATTAGAAATCAGTTTTGTAACCACATAGCATGTGCTTGCAAAAGTGAAGGAAAAAGATGTAAGTCAACTGTACTCTAATAAAATTTATTAAAAAAGGAAAAAGAGGGAGTTCCTGTTGTTGCTCAGTGGTAATGAATCTGACTACTATCTGTGAGGACCTGGGTTCAATCTCTGGCCTTGCTCAGTGGGTTAAGGATCTGACATTGCTGTGAGCTGTGGGGAATATTGCAGATCTGGCTTGGTGGCGTGGCTGTGGCTATTGCATAGGCCCATAGCTGCCCTTAGTCTGGGACCTTCCATATGCCAAAACAAAAAAAGAAAAAAGAAAAATAAAATAGAAACAAAAAAAGCAAAAGAAAAATTAGAGTAACTGCAAAAAAAAAAAAAATTTTAAGTGAATGAAAGAAAGAATACAGCCATTTCTAGAGATAAAATTCTTTATATATGGTATAATATATTTTACATATATTTAGTTATGTTTATGAGTCCTCAAAGACAGTGATTTAGCTTTTTATTTTTATTTTATTTTTTAATTTTTTTTTGTCTTTTTAGTGCTGCACCCACGGCATACATAGGTTCCCAGGGTAGGGGTTGAATCAACGTTGTAGCTACTGGCCTGTGCCATAGCCACAGCAATGCCAGATCTGCGACCTACACCACAGCTCGCGGCAACACCGGATCCTTAACCCACTGAGCGAGGCCACAGATCGAACCTGCATCCTCATGGATACTAGTCAGATTTGTTTCCACTGAGCCCTGACAGAAACTCCTCATTTAGCTTTTTAAAAAAAACCTGTGGAGTTCCTGTCGTGACTCAGTGGTTAACGAATCCGACTAGGAACCATGAGGCTGCGGTTTCAATTCCTGGTCTTGCTCAGTGGGTTGGGGATCTGGCGTTGCCATGAGCTGTGGTGTGGGTCGTGGAGGCTGCTCCGATCCCACGTTGCTGTGGCTCTGGCATAGGCCGGCAGCTACAGCTCCGATTTGACCCCTAGCCTGGGAAACTCCATATACCGTGGGAGTAGCCCTAGAAAAGGCAAAAAGACAAAACAAAAACAAAAGAAAAATCTTTCACTGAATAGTTTAACTCTGATTTTTAGACTTTCTTTTGTATGTTTTAATTTTATTTGAAATCAGTTAAATAGAGTCAATTTCATAATTTAAAAAAAGCCCACTTGTCAGATATTAATATTACCATGCCAGTTATTTTAGCTAGTGTTTGCAGAATTTTTTCATACTTATTTTCATCCTATGATTTTATATTTAAAATTAAATTTAAATATCATCTGGTCTGTTCTTACCTAACCCGAAATCTTTGTATCGGCCTATATTGTCCTTTTACATACATTATACTGCTATAATATATGTAATATATATGTAATATGTTACTATTGTACTGTCATAATTAGGCTTTAGTCTGTTGGTTTTATTGGGTTTATTTCTATAGATTTTCTTTTTTCTTTTTTTGCTTTTGCTCTTTGTTAACCACTGAGCCACAACAGGAACTCCCAGAAATTTTTTTAGTTGTGGTAAAAAACACAACATAAATTTTACCAACTCTAGGGGAGTTCCTGTCATGGCTCTGTGGTTAACGAATCTGACTAGGAACCATGAGGTTGCGGATTCGATCCCTGGCCTTACTCAGTGGGTTAAGGATCTGGTGTTGCTGTGAGCTGTGGTGTAGGTCGTAGACACGGCTTGGATCCCGTGTTGCTGTAGCTGTGGCGTAGGCCAGCAGCTACAGCTCTGATTAGACCCCTAGCCTAGGAACCTCCATGTACCGCGGGTGCGGCCCTGGAAAAGACAAAAAGAAAAAGAAATTTTTTTAACCAACTCTACCATATTCAAGCATTCACTTTAGTAGTGTTAAGTATACTCATATTGCTGTGTAGTGGATTCCCCAGAACTGAAACTCTTTACCCATTAAACTACAGCTCTCAATTTCCCTTGGCCCTAGTCCTTTGTCCAGTGTTGTGGCTGGCTTATTTCACTCATTATTTCAGCATAATGTCCTTGAGGGCACACATGTCATAACTTGAGATAGAATTTTTTTTAAAGCTGAAGAATATTCCATTGTATGTATATACCACATTTTGTTTACCCATTCATCCATTGCTAGCCATTTGAGTTGCTTCTACTTATTAGCTATTTGAAAAATGCTGCTAGAAACATGTGTGTGCAGATAGCTTTTTGAGATTCTAGTAATCCTAATGATTTTGAAGTGGTATCTCATTGTTTTTATTTTTATTTTTATTTCTTTTATTTTATTTTATTTTAATTACTCAAATGAATTTATCACATCTGTAGTTGTATAATGATCATAACAATCTGATTTCACAGGATTTCCATCCCACAGCCCAAGCACATCCCCCCACCCCCCAAACTGTCTCCTCCGGAGACCGTAAGTTTTTCAATGTCTGTGAGTCAGCATCTGTTCTGCAAAGAAGTTCAGTCTGTCCTTTTTTCAGATTCCACATGTCAGTGAAAGCATTGGATGTTGGTGTCTCATTGTACGGCTGACTTCACTTAGCATGATAGTTTCTAGGTCCATCCATGTTGCAAAAAATTCTGGTATTTCATTCTTTTTAATGGCTGAGTAATATTCCATTGTGTATATATACATCTTCTTGATCCACTCCTCTGTTGATGGACATTGAGGTTGTTTCCATGTTTTGGCTATTGTAAATAGTGCTGCAATGAACATTGGAGTACATGTGTCTTTGCAAGTCGTGTTTTTCTCTGGGTAGATGCCCAGGAGTGAGATTGCTGGATCAAATGGTAGTTCTATTTTTAGTTTTCTGAGGAATCTCCATACTGCTTTCCACAGTGGTTGCATCAATTTACAATCCCACCAACAGTGTACGAGGGTTCCTTTTTCTCCACACCCTCTCCAGCACTTATTGTTTGTAGACTTTTGGATGATGGCCATTCTGGCTGGTGTAAGGTGGTACCTCAGAGTGGTTTTGATTTGCATTTCTCTAATAATGAGTGATGTTGAACATCTTTTCATGTGTTTTTCGGCCATCTGTATGTCTTCTTTGGAGAACTGTCTGTTTAGATCTTCTGCCCATTTTTTGATAAGGTTGTTTGTTTTTTTTGGTATGGAGCTGCAGAAGGTGTTTATAAATTTTGGAGATTAATCCCTTGTCCATCGATTCACTTGCAAAGATTTTCTCCCATTCTGTGGGTTGTCTTTTTGTGTTGTTTAGGGTTTCCTTTGCTGTGCAGAATTTTTTCAGTTTGATTAGGTCCCATTTGTTTATTTTTGTTTTTGTTGTCAATGCTCTGAGAGGTGGATCTGAGAAGATGTTGCTGTCGTTTATGTCAGAGAGTGTTTGGCCTTTGTTTTCCTCTAAGAGTTTTATGGTGTCTGATCTTATATCTAGGTCTTTAATCCATTTTGAGTTTATTTTGTGTATGGTGTTAGGGAGTGTTCTAATTTCGTTCTTTTCCATGTGGCTGTCCAGTTTTCCCAGCACCACTTGTTGAACAAGCTGTCCTTTCTCCATTGTTTATTCTTGCCTCCTTTGTCATAGGTTAGTTGACTGTAGGGGTGTGGGTTTAATTCTGGACTTTCTGTCCTGTTCCACTGATCTATATTTCTGTCTTTACGCCAGTACCATGCGGTTTTGATGAGTGTTGCTTTGTAGTATAGTCTGAAGTCTGGGAGCCTGATTCCTCCAGCTCCATTTTTCTTTTTCAGGATGTCTTTGGCTATTCTGGGTCTTTTGTGCTTCCAAACAAACTTTAAAATATTTTGTTTGAGTTCTGTGAAAAATGTCCTTGGTAATTTGATAGGGATTGCATTGAATGTGTAGATTGCCTTAGGTAGTATAGTCATTTTGATAATATTAACTCTTCCAATCCACGAGCATGGTATATCTTTCCACCTATTTGTGTCATCTTTGATTTCTTTCATCAGTGGCTTATAGTTTTCAGAGTACAGGTCTTTTGTCTCTTTAGTAGGTTTACTCCCAGGTATTTTATTCTTTTGGATGTGATGGTAAATGGGATTGCTTCCCTAATTTCTTTTTCTGCTCTTTCATTGTTAGTGTATAGAAATGCCGTCGATTTCTGCATATTGATATCTCATTGTTTTTAGTTTTCATTTCTCTAACTAGTGATGCTGAACATCTTTTTATATGCTTGTTGGCTGTTTGTACATCATCTTTGGAGAAGTCTTTATTCAGATTTTCTGTTTATTTTATTTTATTTTTTTTTTGGTTGTTGTTGTTGTTGCTATTTCTTCTTGTTTCTTGGGCCGCTCCCACGGCATATGGAGGTTCCCAGGCTAGGGGTCTAATCAGAGCTGTAGCCACCAGCCTATGCCAGAGCCACAGCAACGCGGGATCCGAGCCGCGTCTGCAACCTACACCACAGCTCACGGCAACGCCGGATCGTTAACCCACTGAGCAAGGCGAGGGATCGAACCCGCAACCTCATGGTTCCTAGTCGGATTCGTTAACCACTGCGCCACGACGGGAACTCCCCTGTTTATTTTTGATTTGGGTTATTTTTTGTTATTATTGAGTTCCTTATTATTGTAGGAGTTCCTTCTTTATTCTGGGTATCAATCCCCTGTTATGTATGTGGTTGACAGATATTTTCTCCATTCCATAGTCTGCCTTTTTATTGTGTTGATTGTGTCCTTTGATGCTCAGAAGTTTTAAAGTTTGATATAGTATTATTTGTCTAGTTTTGCTTTTGTTATTGTGTCTATTTTGTCATATCCAAGAAATTATTGCCACTCAGCTGTCATGAATTTTTTCCCATATGTGTGTTTCCTAGGAGTCTTATAGTTTGGGGTCTTGCAAATAGGTTGGAAATATATTTTGTTTTCATTTTTGCTGAAACAGAATTCTGTTCTTTAAGCACTTAAAAAATGTCGTTTTGGAGGTCCCATCATGGCTCAGTGGTTAATGAATCTCACTGACATTCATGAGAATGCAGGTTTGATCCCTGGCCTTGCCCAGTGGGTTAAGGATCCAGTTTTGCCGTGAGCTGTGGCATAGGTTGCAAACACGGCTCGGATCCTGTGTTGCTGTGGCTGTGGCATAGGCTGGCAGCTACAGCTCTGATTAGACCCCTAGCCTGGGAACTTCCATATGCTGTGGGTGCAGCCCTAAAAAGCAAAATACAATACAATACAATAATAAAAATGTCATTTCGTTGGCTGCTGCCTTTTCTAATTTCTTCTGAAAAGTTAACTTTCAAACTTATTCTTGCCCTATTGAAGGTATTGTATATTTTCAGTCTTTCTAATTTTTTTTTAAAATTTGTCTTTTGTCCTTTTAGGGCTGCACCCACGGCATGTGGAGGTTCCTAGGCTAGGGGTCCAATTGGAGCTGTAGCCACTGGCCTACACCACAGCCACAGCAACACAGGATCCGAGCTGCATCTGCGACCACCACAGCTCATGGCAACACCAGATCCTTAACCCACTGAGCAAGGCCAGGGATTGAACCCGAAACCTCATGGGTTCCTAGTTGGATTCCTTAACTACTGAGCCACGATGGGAACTCCCAATCTTTCTGTTTTTAAGGTTTGTCTCTTTATATTTTATTTTCTTCACCTCGACTATCACATTCCTAGGTGTGGTTTTCCTAAGTTTCTAGGTGTATCTTAACACTTGTAGAGCCTCTTGACTATGTGATTTAATAATTTTGGAAAATTTTTGTCTCCTATTTTTTTCACATACTGCTTCTGCTTCATTCTTTCTCTCCTCTGCTTCTTCCACTCCAATTTCATGGGAGTTAGACCTTTCCGAAATCTTTCATATGCCTTTTTTTTGTTGTTGGGTTTTTTTTTTTTTTTTTATGGCCGAACTTGCAGCATATGGAGGTTCTTAGGCTAGGGGTCAAATCGGAACTATGGCCACCGGCCTACACCAGAGCCATAGCAACACCAGATTTGAGCCGTGTCTGTGTCCTACACCACAGCTCACAGCTCACATTTCACAGCAACACCTGATCCTTAACCCAGGGATCAGGCCAGGGATTGGTTCCTAGTTGGATTCGTTTCCAGTGCGCCATGTCGGGAACTCCTGTTTCATATGTCTTTTATGCTCCTTTCTGTGTTTTCCATCTTTTTTACTCTGTGCTTCAATTTGATACACTGGCCTTCCTCCATTTCAATGATTCTTTGTTCTGTTGTATCTAATCTGATATTAAACCCATTGATTGAATTATTCATTTCAGGTATAATCACTTTCTGTTATAGAACTTGCATTTGCCTTTAAAAAATACTTAAAAAATACTTAGATGCTTGTTTTTGTTTTGTTTTGTTTTGTTTTCAAAATTCATCTTCTCCTCTCTTGAATATAAATCATGGATGTTTTCAAATCCTTGTTTGAGTCCCAAGTCAAGTTCACCTATGGCTCTTTTCCTTTTGTCTGGTTTCTTCTCTTCCTTTTTGATAATTTGGCCTTTTCTCCTCAGCATGTTTTGTTTGGATCTGGACATTGTGGATGACCAGTTGTACTTATTTTTCTGGCATATAGAACATCAGTGCATCATCTTGATCCTCGAGTACTTCCCTGCTCTTACTGTTCGTAAACTTAAAGTCCTGCCTTTTTTTTTTTTTTCTTTCCAGTGGTTTTAAACAATTTGTTTTAGGTTGGATTCTTCCAGAAGTGGGCCCTGAACCAAGGATTTAGATAAAATGATTAATTGAAAAAGTGCCTCCTAGATAAACCGTTAAAGGAATGGGAAAAACAGGATATGCAAGAGGAAGAAGCCAAGGGAGGGTACCATTCAGTTGAAGATCCACTCAGCCTCATCTCTCGCCATCTTTGGAACATCAGTTCCTACCTTAGGGTTTGTCGCACCCTGAAGCAAAGGACCTGAGGTTTTAGAGTCCCACAGTGTTCGGTCATTGGCTATGGTCCATCCTTAGGGAATGTCCAATGTCCAAGCACTTTTGACTGTCTTTGTGGGCAGAGCAGCTCCAGTGCCCATGCACAATCTTCCAAAGCATTTTTCTCAGCTTTTTGCTCATTATTCCATGCTTAGTTATGTTTCATAGGCTTTTTTTTTTTTTTTTTTTTGTCTTTTTGCTATTTCTTGGGCCGCTCCCACGGCATATGGAGGTTCCCAGGCTAGGGGTTGAATCGGAGCTGTAGCCCCCGGCCTACGCCAGAGCCACAGCAACGCGGGATCTGAGCCGCAACTGGAACCTACACCACAGCTCACGGCAAGGCCATATCGTTAACCCACTGAGCAAGGGCAGGGACCAAACCCGCAACCTCATGGTTCCTAGTCGGATTCGTTAACCACTGCGCTACGACGGGAACTCCTAGGCTTTTTTTCTTAATCATCCTTCATGAAATGTTGTTACCATAAATATACTGTATATCTGCTTATATACTAAAATTTTATCTGTTCTTTATGCATAAAAAGAGTAAGTTTTGGAGTTTTTTGCTCCCCAAGAACTCTAAGTGCCCCAGTTGAGGATATATACTCTAAAGCTTGCAGGTATGATCTGTTAGTAATAACGTGTTGAGTTGCTGGCCAGTGGGTACGGCTTCCAAGGGGATCTGGGTAGGTCACTTACAGTGTTGCTGCACATTTGTTTTAAATATTTTGTATAGTTAGTAGTTGTAGTTTTGTAGGGGGGTTGATCCAGTATGAATTATTTGATCATGGCTAGACCCAGAGGCTCCTGTTTCACTTCTTTTTTTTTTTTTTTTTCACTTCATTTCTAATAGTGGAATGAAAAGTATTCCATAGGCATCAGCAAGCAGATAAGGGAGGTACAATCTTTTCTTTAACTCTTCACTCTTATAATGTCAAACACTATCATAGAGGAAACCTCTTATAATCCCTTAAGGGAGTCTGAGTTATAAGGGGCAGTATCCATGCATTTGCTTATTCTAAAGGGAGCACTGGCTGCAATATTAGAAGACTAATGTTTGCTGCTGGAGGGCCAGGCCTGAAGTATGGGCACAAAGTATCTCAACATCACCCCTTTTCTGAAGCTTTGTCACTGAGATCTGCAATTTTATTTATTTATTTATTTTTATTTTTTGCTTTTTAGGGGTGCACCTGCAGCATGTGCAAGTTCCCAGGGTAGGGGTCGAATAGGAGCTATAGCTGCTGGCTTACCACCATAGCCACAGCAATGCAGGATCCAAAACGCGTCTTCGACCTACATCACAGCTCATGGCAACACCAGATCTGTAACCTGCTGATCATCGAGGCCAGGGATCGAACCTGAAACCTCTTGGTCCCTAGTGGAACTTGTTTCAGCTGCACCATGACAGGAACTCCATCACCTTCTATTTCTTGTAAGACTTTTTTTTTTTCCTTTTTTGGCCTTCCCAAGGAATGTGGAGCTCCTGGACCAGGGATCAGATCCGAGCTGCAGTTGTGACTTAAGCCACAGCTGTGGGAACGCTGGATCCTTAATCCACTGTGCCAGGCCAGGGATTGAACCTGTGTCCCAGCACTCCCAAGACGTGGCCAATCCCATTGTGCCACAGTGGGAACTCCTTATAAGACTTTTTTGATATCCAATTTTATATTGCTTTTAGTGTAATCTCCATCTCTGAAATTAATTTTTTGTTGTATTTGTTGTTTATTCCTAAATTCTATCATCTCATTTTGTGTATCTTTTTTTTTTTGGCTTTTTGGGCCATACCCGTGGCACATGGAGGTTTCCAGTCTAGGGGTTGAATCCAAGCTATAGCTGCCGGCCTCTACCACAGCTCCAGCAATCAGGATCCCAGCTGCATCTGTGACCTATACCACAGCTCATGGCAATGCTGAATCCTTAACCCACTGAGCAAGGCCAGGGATCAAACCTGCATCCTCATGGATACTAGTCAGGTTCATTAACCACTGCGCCACGGCCGGAACTCCCCCATTTTGTTTATCTTTTCATTTATTTAAGCTCTTCTCACCAATCTTCTATTATTTTGTTAATTTGTTTCAGCTCATTGTGAATTATCAGTTTGTGGTTTTCACCTGTTTTGTGGACATGTTGTAAGCTTTGCTTTTACTGTCTTTAGGAATGGTATTAATATTACCCTAACATCTTTTTCCTCATAATAACTTTGAGATTTGACTGCCTCCCTTATTGTTATCCATTTTCATGTGAAATTAGTTTGCCTAAACCTTTAGATGGGAAGAATTAGTCAGGATAACTTTTCTGGTTTCATGTGTAAAGCCCCCTTTTCTGTTGTTTTTACAAAGCGTTAAAAAATATTGCCTTGTATTTCTGAGCTATCTTGGCTTCATTTTTAATATCTGGATCTCCTTCCACCTCTGCTTTACCTTCACATCCCTGTACTGGTCAGTTTGGATTCTCTTTCCTGCAGTTGCTGTCAGTGTGAGCCGTTATTCTGTCCTATTGCTGATTTTTGCCATTTCTATTTTCTTAAGCTTATCAGATACCCCTTCTTCTATATGCTTCCTCCCTCACAAATACTGATAGTATGTAGCTCTTGTGGCTTCTCATGATTTTTTCCCCCCTACTTACTCTATTTTGGTGCTTGTGGGCATAGCTTGTCATTTAGGTTTTTTTTGTAGGTGTTGTTTAATGCTTTTTGGTTTTGTTACCCAAGTTTAATATATTTAAAAAAGAATTTTTCTGTAGCTCTGTTAAGGTAACTTTGTGCTAACTGATAAGTACGGATTTTCTCCTTTTGCTTTATCAATAAAACTTCTGTCAATTGGTTAGAAATTAGCAAATATCAGTCTTAGATTCCTTGAATTTCATGAATCTTCAGTATATAACTTGCTTTTTTTTTGGCTGCACCTGTGGCATATGGAAGTCCCTGGGCCAGGTATTAAATCAAGCTGCAGCTGCAACCTACACTATAGCTACACAACACAGGATCCTTAGCTTGTTGTGCCACGGCAAGAACTCCCACAATTCACTTTAAATTGGTGTCTCTGTTGGAGACCCTACTCTTCTATGTCTTACTCTTGGGGAAGAAAATTAGCTGACTTTATGTTTGATTCCTTGTGGGCTCGACTCTGTTCTCCCTCATTTTAGTCTTTCTGTAGATATACCCAGTTTCACTGCTTTCAAAACCTTATAGACTAGTAGTGAAGAACATATACCCACAAATGTATGTCACGATATAATAAACATCATAAGAGAGACTTTATGTTATTAGAGTGAAGAGAAAATAATTTTGGCTGGAGAAATCTAAGAAGGCTTCACGGAGGAGGTAGCATATGAGGGAGAGAGGTTTTGAGGAATGGACAGGAATTTAGTAGATGTGCCAAACAGCTTACTCAAAGAAACTGTTAGGGTAGTTTGCTTGAAATTGGATCAGTTTTCCTCTTCTGTGACATAATTTCCCTGTAGTAGATCAACCCGTATCCATCTTAAATGTATTTTCTCATAATCACATATTAATGCAAATATGTCTAATAGAATGCATGGGGAGAATATGATTTTACTGCCGGGAGTGGGCAGTAGATTAAAAAGAATGATTTAAGAGTAGGAACTACCAGAGTTCTCGTCATGGCTTAGTGGTTCACGAATCCGACTAGGAACCATGGGGTTGCGGGTTCAGTCCCTGGCCTTGCTCAGTGGGTTGGGGATCCAGCGTTGCCGTGAACTGTGGTGTAGGTTGCAGATGCGGCTCGGATCCTGCATTGCTGTGGCTTTGTTTGGCAGCTATAGCTCCAATCAGACCCCTAGCCTGGGAACCTCCATATGCTGCAGGAGCGGCTCTAGAAAAGGCAGAAAGACAAACAAAAACAAAAACCAACCCCCCCCCCAAAAAAAAAAGAATAGGGACTACCAGTATCGAGAGGATAGGTGGAAGAGAGGGCCCAGTGACAGATACTGAGAAGTGAAGTCAGAGAATTCTAAGATAAACCAGGAGACATTGGTTTCAGAAAAGCCAAAGAGGAAGAGAATTTTATTATTTTTTTTGCTGCCAGCCTACGCCAGAGCCGCAGCAACACGGGATCTGAGCCGGATCTGAAACTTACACCAACTACAGCTCACGACAATGCCGGATCCTTAACCCATTGAGCAAGGCCAGGGATCAAACTCGCAACCTCTTGGTTTCTAGTTGGATTCGTTAACCCCTCAGCCATGACGGGAACTCCTACTTTCCTTTTTTAAATGCCCAAGTACTGGATGGTTGACTCTCATTGCTGCCCCTACCCCCTGACCCCAATCCCCCTACCTTCACAAGAAACACTTTGTCTGTAGCTTAGAGAGTGCCCAAGTTTTGTCAGCTGACTTGTAGCGGGTCAAAGTGCAGGCAGCGGTGTCAGTGGCATTGATCTGCTTTGGCATCCAGGAATCGGTCAGCCTATCAGCCTGGCCTGGGTAAGCGACGTTCAAAGATTTGATGGTGATAAAAGCCGTCTTTAGTTTTAGGAGTGCTGAAAGGAAATGTTTGTCGTGCAGTTGCTGTCCATTGCATCATCAACCTGATGTTCAACATATTCCTGTAAAACTCTAAGCAGAAATTCTTAACTGAGGTTTTCCCATCACTGAAGGCTTCTTTTGGTCACTGGAGAATCTCTTTAGTGTCAAACTGGAATCCTTAAATATTCCTTTCAGGAGATGTTTTCTGTTCCATTCTCTGGCATTCTCATTTTGGTGGCAGAGAGAAGTACTAGGAAGAAAATCAATAATCCAGGAATGGAATCCTCAGTTCAAGGCCATGGACAGCAGTAGTTTGATCTCTGCAGAGAACATCAAACAAATAGAATTTCTTCAGAAGTCTCTTACTCTGTTCCTTGGCTTTTTTAGACGAAATTTTTGTGAAAATATATGTAACCCTGTGTGAGTTTGTCTGAACTTTCTCCAGAGAAAATTACCACAGTATCTGTGCTTTGCTTTCTTTCTTTCTTTTTTTTTTTTTGTCTTTTTGTCTTTTTAGGGCTGCACCTGTGGCATATAGAGGTTCCCAGTCAGAGCTGTAGCTGCCGGCTACACCAGAGCCCTAGCAACAGGGGATCCGAGCTAGGTTCCCAGGCTAGGAGTCAATTCGGAGCTGTAGCTGCTGGCCCACACCACAACCACAGCAATGCCAGATCCAAGTCTCATCTGCAACCTACACCACAGCTCATGGCAATGCCGGATTCTTAACCCACTGAGCGAGGCCAGGGATTGAACCTGCGTCTTCGTGGATACTAGTCAGGTTTGTTAACTGCTGAGCCACAATGGGAACCCCTGTGCTTTTCACATTTACTTGGAAATTAAGTACATACCTACTGAAGCATGGGCTGTTGTGGTGTCATAACTTTCCAAGTAAAATATGACCTCATCCAGGACTGGAAGCCTTCCTCAGAGTTAAAAAAGACTTGGTGATGTTCACTCCCAATATGGTTTGCCACCTTTCTAGCAGCCAGTAAATTGAGACTGTCTCTCATGCCAGTTGCATATGTCTGGAGGATACTATACTTGGGCCTCCTTTAGCTGCTTCGATAGAGTGACAGCAACCAAGCTGGAATCCAAGCCCCCTGATAGAAGGCATCCAGTCCTTCTGTCTGTCATCAGGTATTTCTTAGCATTGTCAAAGAGGATCCAGAGTATGTGTATATATGAAGAGGAAAGATCATGTGAATAAAGCCACTTCACTAGACAAATGCTAACTTGCTCCCAGTGGAATCACAGCAGGTTTATGTTGAGTTTCTTTTTTCTTCCTTTTCTTTTTTTTTTTTTTTTTGCCGCACTCATAGATGGAGGTTCCCAGGCCAGGAATCAAATCTGAGCTGCAGCTGCAATTTATGCCACAGTTGTGGCAACTCCAGATCTTAACCCATTGTGCTACAACCAAAACTCCCGAGTTTCAGTTTTAAGGATTATTCGCGCTCTCTTGCGCTCTCTTGCCTTATCAGTTTTTCTCCTCTCTTCTGGATCTTTTACAGAGCATATGCAGATCTATACATGCTGTAATGTTTCTCTTCTATTTGTCACTCTCCTTTAGAGCGAAGGTCCTTGGAAGAACTGTCCTCCTTTATACTCGCTCTCTCCAGTTCTCCTCCCCTCTCTTCATAATTTCTATCTCAAAATCTGGGACTAGTTTCTTCACACTGTTATAGAGGGCATGAAATTCGGGGTTCATTTCCTCTGATGCAACTTTGCCATTGGCTTTTTTTTTGTGTGTCTTTTCTGGGACTGCACCTGCGGCATGTGAAGGTTCCCAGGCTAGGGGTCGAACTGGAGCTGTAGCCGATGGCCTACACCACAGCTCACAGCAACACCAGATCCTTAACCCACTGAGCAAAGCCAGGGATCGAACCGTAACCTCATGGTTCCTAGTCGGATTCGTTAACCTCTGAGCTACAACAGGAGCTCCCCCATTTGGCTTTAGATCCAAAATTTTATAGTGTCCTGGGAAAAGGGCCTAAGTTTGAAAAAGTTGTGGTTTGCTTCAAGACCTTTAGCTTCTGAACACTCAGGCAAATATTCATCTTGTATCATGGCTTTAAAGAAAGATCTGACTACATAGGTATCTCTCTGCCCAGGAATGCTTTCTTACCGGTAGTATCCAGTAAAATAAATGCAGACATCCCATTAAACATACAAATCAGACATCCCATTAAACATACAAATCGCTTACTCCTTTGTCATAAAGATGAAGGATTATCTCACCATCTGCTTAGGTCTGGTGATCAAATTAAAGATGGTGTTTTTATCTCCTTGTGGTTATAGATCTCACCATTATAACAGACCCACAATTAAGGATATTTCTTTGCTCACATTGGCTGCATTCCAAACAGTGGGTCAACTACTGCCAACCAGTGGAGTCCAAAGTAGCAGTTGCTGTGGCCATTGACATTCTGAAGACAAAATGCACCTGGACCTCCGTGCAATCTTCATGTCACTCAGACACTGACTAGGAAGATAGTCATCACTGTCAAAAAGGGCCCGAATGTTCCACGTGGTGCAGTGAGCTGCAGGCGGTCTGGTGTGAGCAGGCCGGCTGGCAGGCAGAGTAGCGGCAAGGGCTGTGGGCCATCTCCGTTGTTTGTTTTCTCTTCTTCTTTTTTTTTTTTTTTAATTTAAAAAAATTATAGTTGATTTACATTGTTCTGTCAATTTCTGCTGTGCAGCAAAGTGACCCAGCCGTATATCTATACACACTCTCTTTTTCATATTATCTTTCATCATGTTCCATCACAAGTGATTGGACATAGTTCCCTGTGCTACACAGCAGGACCTCATTGTCTGTCCATTCTAAATATAATGCAGTCATTAACCCTGAACTCCCAGTCCATCCCACTCCCTCCACCTCCTCCTCGGCAACCACAAGTCTGCTGTCCCTGTCTGTGAGTCTGTTTCTGTTCTGTAGATAGGTTCATCTGTGCCATATCTTAGATTCCATGTATAAGTGATATCATATGGTATCTGTCTTCCTCTTTTTGGCTTACTTCACTTAAGACTCTCTAGTTCCATTCATGTTGCTGCAAATGGCATTATTTTTTTCTCTTTATGACTGAGTAGTATTCCATTGTGTATATATACCACATCTTCTTAATCCAGTCATCTGTGGATGGACATTTAGTTTGTTCCCATGTCGTGGCTATTGTGAATAGTGCTGCAATGAACATAAGGGGTGCACATACGTTTTTGAATGAAAGTTTTGTCTGGATATATGTCTAGGAATGGGATTGCTGGATCACATGGTAGTTCTATATTTAGTTTTCTGAGGTATGTACCTCCATACAGTTTTCCATAGTGGTTGTACCAATTTACATTCCCACCAGCAGGGTAGGAGGGTTCTTTTTTCTCCAAACCCTCTCCAGCATTTGCTGTTTGTGGTCTTTTTTTTTTTTTTGCTTTTGCTTTTTAGGGCCGCACCTGTGGCATACGGAGGTTCCCAGGCTAGGGGTCGAATTGGAGCTACAGCTGCCATTCTACACCAGAGCCACAGCAACGCAGGATCTGAGCTGTGTCTGTGACCTACACCACAGCTCATGGCAACTCCAGATCCTTAACCCACTGAGCAAGGGCAGGGATCGAACCCGCAACCTCATGGTTCCTAGTCGAATTTGTTTCCGCTGCACCACGACGGGAACTCCTTGTAGTCTTATTAATGATGGTCATTCTGTAGCCGTTTGGTAGCCTGAGCAAGAGGCACCCTGCTGCCCCAGAGCCTGAACATACACAGAGAAAGATATTCCTGGGGCGGTCCCGCCCCTCTTCCTCTGCCCTCCCCAACAATGGTACCTTGCTGTCCTGCGGGCCTAAGCCTCCTCCCACATTCCCTGGGCTGTGCTGCTCCACTCCCCAGCCCCTGGTGCACTGCTCCCTAGCCCCTCAGGCCGTCTGCACTCAGCCAACCTCAGTCCTCCCCTGGAACTGACCTCAGAATCTCAGCACCCAGCCCCCACCCCCCCCCCCCCGTCTGAGTGGCTCCAGCCGGGTTTCTGAGGGCTGTGGCATTGGCAGTCTGTGCAGCTCTCTTTCTGCCTTGCCTTGCCCTTCTCAGTCCGGCTGCTGCTTTTCTCTGTGGCTTTGAGGTTCCCTCTCCCGGACCGTGACCTCCCAGGGTGTGGGTTCCTTTCCCACAGCTCCTTCTCAGGAATGCTGGTCCCATCTGATTCCTTTTTATCTTCTCTCTATCTTTTTTTTTCTTTGTTCTACCCAGTTATGTGGAGGGTTTCTTGCCCTTTTTGGAGGTTTCAGGTCTTTGGCCAGCATAGATAGAGTAGATGTTCTGTGCCAATCATTCTACGTGTAGGTGGGTTCTTTTGTATATGTTTGTTGGAGAAGGTGAGCAGCACATCTTACTTCTCTGCCCTCCTGCAGCTGCTCTGGCTCCACTGTTTGTTTCCAGTAGAAGCATGTCTGTGTATCTATCGCTGTAATTCTCTAATATAGCTATAATTAGAGAAATGCTAGCAAAGCATACGTAGTTTTCTCTACCTTGGTTTCTTTCAGCAACATATCCTGGCACTCATTCCACTGTTGTACTTAGAGATTTTCCTCATCCCTTTTTATAGGTACAGGGTACCCCATTGTATGTATGTTCTAGTACATTTTAAGATAGAACAAGTGTACTGGGAAAGATTCAAAGCAGGGGAAACCTTTTGGAAGAGGAGGCCCTTTATTTTGCCAACCTGTGGGTAACTTAAGGGTCCCAGAGAGGCTCAGATGATGGCAACGGAGAGATGGCTGAACATTATCAACACACGATTGCTTCTGGTCGGACATGATAAACCCCTTGTTCTCTGCGCTGAAGAGGAGCTGGAAGGATTTGAAGAGAGCTGTTGGCTTTTTCTTTTCCTCCTATACTTCTCTATTTTATATACTCTGTGTAATTCTGTTAGGTTTTAAAGCAGGCCTAGAGGTAACCTAGAGTGCAGCTCTCTGTCACAGGAGAGGCAAGCAACAGAGCATCAGGGAAGTCCCGCTTTTACCTTTGGGAAACCGCCTTCCTGATGCTCCATATTTCTCTTTGACTCTTTCTGGAATCAGCATGTTGGGCTAATTCGGTGTCCCTTTGGGAGTCTCTGAATTGAGTATAAAATAAGTGCAAGCCCTTTATACACTAGATCCAGAAATTCACTCTAGTCTCCTTTCCATGTTTTATTCTGCTCAGCCATACTGTCCAGTAAAGCTTACTAAATACGCTGTTTCATGAGCACTGTACAATAGTAGAGGCAGCAACATACACACGTGTAAAACCATACACACATGCCACATGAGTGGAGTTAGTGGAACCAAAATCAGAGAAAGTAGGACATAGAAAATGTTTGCTCTCCTATTTCCCCCTCTATCAGCCCACTTCCTTACCTCAGAGAGAAGAGTCTCTCTCTTTTTTTTTTTTAATAATGATTTTTATTTTTTCCATTATAGCTGGTTTACAGTGTTTTGTGAAGAGTTTCTGATATGATTGGTCATATTCAGTTGACCTAGTCACATAGAGGATGTTTGTTTAAAAGATTATGCACAAAGCCTATGTGAAGAAGATTTTGAAATAATCCTGAAAAATCACAAAAGTAGGATTATATAAAAATAGAAACACATTCCTTGTTATGGGGAAGGACCATTCTGCATCATAAATATGTCAGACCTCTTTGGGTTAATATGAATTTGATGTAATTCCCTAAGAAAATGCCAGCAAAACCTTTCCTGGAACTGGATCCTAAACTTCAAATGGAAGAATAAATAAACAAGAATACCTATGAAAGTTTTCAAAAGGGAGAGCAATAAGAGGGGGCTGGCCTTGCCACGTATTAAACAATATTATAAAGACCCTATAATTAAAATAGCGTGGTGTTGATGCTTGGCTCGATAGACAAACCAGTGGAAATAGTTCCAAGTACACATGGAAATTTAGTGTATGACAAAGATAGTATCTTAAATCATTGAGGGGAAAGAGTAACTTCTAAAAAGTTGAAAATGGTGTGAACGTTATTTGGAGGGTCATGTGAAAAAAGTCATGTTTGGATTTATGTTTCCCTTAATTGATATTAAAATACACTCCAAACAGATGAGTTATTTTACAAAAATAAAAATATAAGTTTAAGAAAAAATATATCCATCTTTTATAACCAGGACATCCTTTCTATTATAATTTAAATTCCAAAAGATTGATACATTTAAATATATATCTTTCTGTCTTTCTGTCTATCTATCTATCTAGATAACATAGATATAAAATTTTACTTGGTAAAAACATCATAAGCAAAGTCCAAAGATAAAAACTGGGAGAATATATTTATAGCTTAAATTATACAAAATAATTTCTTTCATGGATAAATAACTTTAAAAAAGAGCATTAATAGATGCTGCAACATGGATGAATTTCAGAAGCATTATGCTAAGCAAAAGAAGCCAGTCACAAAATATCACATACCCTGTGATACTGTTTATAAGAAACATCCAGAATAGGCAAATCTACAGAGACAGAGAATAGATAAGTGGTTATCTAGGCTTGGGGGCCTGGGGGAGGGGGATGGAGTTGGGAATGAGGAGTGGCTGCTAATGGGTGTGAGATTTCTTTTGGGGTATTAAAAATGTTCTAGGCATTCTCCTCATGGCTCAGCGGAAACGAATCTGACGAGGAACCATGAGGTTGTGGGTTCGATCCCTGGCCTTGCTCAGTGGGTTAAGGAGCTGGCATTGCTGTGAGCTGTAGTGTAGGTCACAGATGCGGCTCGGATCTGGTGTTGCTGTGAGCTCTGGCGTAGGCTGGCAGCTGCAGCTCCAATTTGACCCCTAGCCTGGGAACCTCCATATGCCATGGGTGCAGCCCTAAAAGGACAAAAAAGACAAAAAGAAAAAAAAAAGTTCCAAAATTATGATGATGGTCACACAACTCTGTAGACGAAAAATCATTGAGTTGTCCACTTTAAATGGGTGAACGTTATGGTGTATAAATTATATCATAATAAAACTGTTTGGGAAAAAAAGATAAAGACAAAAACCCAGTATGAAATTGACTAGGAATGTTGTGAAAATTCATAGAAAGTGAAAGGCAAATGCCCTTGAAACATTTGAAAAAATACTTAGCATTATTCCTCATAAAAGAAGTGCTGGAGTTCCTATTGCGGCTCGGCGGTAATGAACCCAGCTGGTATCCATGAGGACAAGGGTTTGATCCCTGGCCCCGTTCAGTGGGTCAGGGATCTGGCGTTCTGTGCGCTGCGGTGTAGTTTGAAGATGTGGCTTGAATCTGGCATTGCTATGGCTATGGTGTAGGCCAGCAGCTGCATCTCTGATTTTTTTTTTTTTTTTTTTTTGTCTTTTGTCTTTTTTGTTGTTGTTGTTGTTGTTGTTGTTGTTGCTATTTCTTGGGCCGCTCCCGCGGCATATGGAGGTTCCCAGGCTAGGGGTTGAATCAGAGCTGTAGCCACCGGCCTACGCCAGAGCCACAGCAACGCGGGATCCGAGCCGTGTCTGCTACCTACACCACAGCTCACGGCAACGCCGGATCGTTAACCCACTGAGCAAGGGCAAGGATCGAACCCGCAACCTCATGGTTCCTAGTCGGATTCGTTAACAACTGCGCCACGACGGGAACTCCTGCATCTCTGATTTGACTCCTAGCCTGGGAACTTTCCATATGCCACAACTGTGGCCCCCAAAAATTATAAAAAAGAAAGAAAGAAATGCAAATTAGAATATATTGAAATACTAATCTTCACTTATCAAATTGGAAGTGTTGGGAGACAGTCTCCGTGCTGTTACTATAGGTCTTGTGGCAGATTTTATTCTTAACTATCTTTTCAAGGATATTAACGTAGCAAACAACTGCAGAAGACAAAAACAGTGTCTTTGTCTTTGACAGAGAACAAATTTGCTTCCAGGCCAGGATATTAAAAATAACACTTTCCTTTGTGTAAATGTTGGGCAGTATTTTCAGCAGCCCTTATAAGATTAGGAGTTTCCTAAGCACAGCGTTCTTGTGCTGTGACACAAACGCATCTGGGCACAGTGTCCACCTGAGCCACACATCATCCCCCTGGAACTGAGGGCAAGACAAAGTGATGCCACCATGAAACTCAGCGTCCCGCTGTGCCCTAAACAAAGATTCTTTTGTTTCCAGCCTAAGAGTCTTTTGGCAGCACCCATCTTGTTAGCCTTCAAGAAGAGTCACATCTCACACCCTTCCCAGTTATTAACCAGCAGAAATCCAAAAGCTTCGCAACACACTCTTGGAAAACCTGGGGAGAAACAGGTTTCTTATATACTGTTGTTGGGATTGCAAAATGGCAAAACCCCTCTGGAGGAAAAAATTAGCAATATTTCACAAAATTATGTGTGCATTTACCTTCTGACTTAGTGATCCTTCTATGAGCCTAGGTGAAGATCTACTCCAACAAATGCGAAATATGATATGCTCTGGGCTTTGCATTGTGAAATTATTTGTAGTGGAAAAAGCTTGAAATCAAATCCAAGTATCCATCAATAGAAGACTGGCTGAATAAAGCACAACATATTTACACATAAACACATTTGTATATACTTATATGTACCTGTATACCTTATTTTCTTGAAAAAAATAGAATAAACAAGAAATTTTAGAAAATGGAAATGGTTTATAGAGGATTGGTAGAATGGGAACAGAGAAAAGTGTGGGGGTAAAAATTCTTCAAGTGTCCTTTTTCTATAGTTTTGATTTCTGAATCATGTAATGATTTACATATTCAAAAATAAAATCAAGTAGAATGAGAACAAAATCATAAAACTGAACACAAACAGAAACAAATGAATGGAACTGAATATAACACCTAATCACACTGTGGAAAGTTACTTGGGAACACAGAACACTGTAACATTTTCCATACATAAATTCTAAGGCCATGTAAAACTACAGATATTTTTGAACTGCATTCAATAAGTTTATTGTTAGTAATACTGTTGTTCTTATACTTCTGTATAATACAAACTAAATATACAACTGCCGCCAAAGAACAGAAAACAAAAAAACCCAAAACAAGTAAGTATATATTAATGTTATTAGGAACTGAGATTTCTAAGTTAAGTAGATACGAAGAAAAGTACTACGATGTTAACTTTGAATTGGAACTGTCAGTATGAACTCAAGAGATATATATATATATATATTTTAATTCAACAATTATTAAACATTTTTAAACTCAATACATTTCTTATATTTTTTAATTCAACAAACATTTAGTCTATGTGCCAGCCACAGCCTATATAATAGTGAATAATAAATGTATAGTCCCTACTATGATAGATTTTAGATAATAAATAATTACATAAATAATTACAGTGGAATTAAGCCTAGCATTTTGCCAAGAGTTTACACCATCACCTTTCAACACATGAAGTTCCCCAGCCTGAAAAGCAGCCCAGCCTTGTTATTAAGCAAAAATACTCAGTGCCCACTTTAAGAGAGAATGAGTACTCAAATAAGGGCAACTTGTGCCTAGAAATGAACAACTGAGATCACTCCCTGTGGGTGGGAGTGTTAGTTTTCTTCTCTCTCTCTCTCTCTGTCTTTTTTCTTTTGGCCGTGCCCACGGCATATAGAAGTTCCCTGGCCTGGTACAGAACTCACACCACAGTAGTGGCCTAAGCCACAAGAGAACTCTGAGAATGTTAGTTTTCTAATGACAGAAATTAAACACACAGGCTGGTGCCAAGTTGCCCAGGCTTGTGCTGACAAGCAGTGGTGCTGGTCTTTCCCAGACAAGATGGAGACATGTTCTGTCTCTTCCCATCTCCCTCCAACAAGAAACATCCTGGTTTGGAGCCACACAAAGTGTGAGAGGAAGCGCAGGCTGATTTCCAGCCCCAAATTTTCATGGAACATAAGCATTCGCCACCTTGAGTGATGGCGTCGCTCATCAGGATTGGTCCAGTGCCAGTACTAGATTTATCGTAGAGAAATCATTAGCTGAATCTAAAGCAAAAGAGCTCAGGGTTGAGCTTCAATGGTGTGTGAATCTTGTAAGGTGTGTAAAGGTGAGACAGCCTCAGAATATGCACCATTTGTTTCCTGCTGCTTTTGAAGACCTTGTTACTACTACAATTTAGTTACTAAGACTAATACCCATGAAAGGGCCTCAGGTGGAGATAGGAATCTTCCTTTCTAGTACTGCGTGATGAAGAGTTTCAGATTTCTGATCGTCTGGCCTCTTGAGCTGTTTGCCATCTAAAAAGTCATTCAGTGGTTGAGTCCAATTACATAGGGAACCCACTGATACCTAGGAACTGGTACCAAATGAAGCTGAGTGATCCCCAAAGGAAAGTGAATACAAACCCGACACTTGGTTTAATTGCATAGTTCAGCTGTGTCCTAAGCAGATGGTAGCCAGTATTGAACACATAGACAAGTAACTAAGTGTGCAGAGGGCAGTGTCAAGGATAGATACCTTCTAGGCAGTGTGGCGGGAAATGCTTAACAACAGATTCTCTGGGAGAGTAGGAGTGAGGGGAGCTGTGTAATTTGCAGTGTTTTCTTTTTTTTTTTTTTTTTTTTTTTTTTTTTTTTTGTCTTTTGTCGTTGTTGTTGCTGTTGCTGTTGCTATTTCTTGGGCCGCTCCCGCGGCATATGGAGGTTCCCAGGCTAGGGGTTGAATCGGAGCTGTAGCCACTGGCCTACGCCAGAGCCACAGCAACTCGGGATCCGAGCCGCGGCTGCAACCTACACCACAGCTCACGGCAACGCCGGATCGTTAACCCACTGAGCAAGGGCAGGGACCGAACCCGCAACCTCATGGTTCCTAGTCGGATTCGTTAACCACTGCGCCACGACGGGAACTCCTGCAGTGTTTTCTGATTTCCGTTGTGTAAGCATTTCAGGCTACCAGAAATTTAACAGCTGTCTCACAAGATTCCCGACAATTTAACAATAGATTCTTATAAGCTGGTTCTATCTGACTCTAGCAAACCATTGCTTAAAGATGCCATAGTTAAGAGATAATAAGCTCTTTGTCAACAACTTAGAAACTTAAACCAGCAAAGGTGACAGAAAACACCTAGGAAAATTAAGAAAATTTGCATACAGATTCAAGTGTTGACAACGTAGAGCAACAGCTTTCTGACTTTGCGTGTCTTGGTTTGTCTCCTTCTCGTAATCATTAGTTTGTTTTTATAGTCTCGAGTGGAAGCCATTTTCGGCTTTCGGAAGATTCCTAAGAATTCTCAGGTTGAAGTCTGGCAGGGACAGTCTCCTTGATTCAAGTGGGGCTTATTTCTCCTTCATTAACAAATAAGGATGCAAGGATTGAGGCCTTAAAGTTTAACTGCTGTGATAGTTGTTAATAATACCTGTAAAGTCCTTTCCATTGAGGTCAAGGACAGTCTTTCTCTTTCAGAAGATGAAGCCTCCACGTTTTAAATAGTGCATAGGGTTGTTCTAAAGCAACAGTTTTGGAAAAAGCTGCTCACATCTGTTGATACAACCATGTGTTGATTCCACTTACAGGAGAGACCAAGCGTAGTCAAATTCCCAGAGGCAGAGAATAGAATGAATGGTGATTGCCAGGGACCAAGGGTGGCGGGGGGAGGAATGGGGAATTTGTTTTTAATGAGTACAGAGTTTCAATTTTGCAAAATGCAAGATGTTCTGAGGATGGAGAGTGGTGATGGTTGTATTGTGTCAGTGTACTTAATGCCCCTGAACTGTAAACTTAAAAATGGTCCTTGTGGCTTGGCAGTTAAGGATTCAGAGTTATTACTTTTGTGGCTTGGGTTTAATCCTTGGTCTGGGAACTTCTGCTTGCCACAGGCGTGGCCAAAAAAAAAAGATTAAAATGGTAAATTTTGTGTTAAGTATAGTTTAGTATAATTTTTTTTTTTTTTTTTTTTTTTTTGTATTTTTGCTATTTCTTTGGGCCGCTCCCGCGGCATATGGAGGTTCCCAGGCTAGGGGTTTAATGGAGCTGTAGCCGCTGACCTACGCCAGAGCCACAGCAACTCGGGATCCGAGCCGCGTCTGCAACCTACACCACAGCTCACGGCAACGCTGCATCCCCAACCCACTGAGCAAGGGGAGGGACCAAACCCGCAACCTCATGGTTCCTAGTGGGATTCGTTAACCACTGCGCCACAATGGGAACTCCAGTTTTACCATAATTTTTAGAAAAATTTAAAAACTGACTATACATGAGCCATTTGCACCATTTGACTCTTATCAGACTGTAATAAGATAGAATCTATAATTGGGGGGAACATTCCTAGGTAGATAAGATGCCTAACTTATCAGTCAGTAGGTTGAGAATCTGCCATGTCTGTGGAGCTGACTTCATTATCATTAAGACAAAAGGCAACAGTTTAGGCCCAGGCAGTTTCTAAAAGTTTAACTAGAGTTGAGAATTCTGTTTGTTTTTTCTATATTGCCTAAGGAGTGAAGATGATATAGGCAGTGAAGTATTGAACCTTACAAAGCTTGGTAATAAAAATTCTGGTGAAATGAGTGCTTTTGCTCCCAGAGAGAGAAAGAGTTCAAGATTCCTTTTGTAGGAAATTTTATGCAACTGTTAAAATTATGCTTTCTGAAAAGAGAGAACTTCGTTCTAAGAAGCACAATTATCAAAATTCACAGTTACCAAAACTGTTGGGATAATTTTCTATAATCCATTTGGAAGTGCTCAAAGACTCTGATTCTATTCCCTTTTCTACTTTTACAGTTTTTGCCAAGATTTTGCTGCAGATAGGTAGGATATACTCTAGAAACATCCTTAATCATGCTTTAAAGTGTTTCCAGGGGTTCCCATTGTGGCTCAGTGGTTAACGAATCCGACTAGGAACCATGAGGTTGCGGGTTCTATCCCTGGCCTCGTTCAGTGGATTAAAGATCCCAATGTTGCCTTGAGCTGTGGTGTAGGTTTCAGACATGGCTTGGATCCCGCGTTGCTGTGGCTCTGGTGTAGGCCAGTGGCTACAGCTCCAATTAGACCGCTAGCCTGGGAACCTCCATATGCCGCAGGAGCGACCCTAAAAAAAGGCAAAAAGACAAAAATCAATAAATAAATAAAGTGTTTCCAGCCCCCACTAGAGGATTAAGGTGGTCACCAAGCTATCTGTGCTGTGATTAGACTGACGAGCTCACCTGCTGTGTAATCAGCACTTCAGGCATAGAGGAGGACCCATTAAGGATCCTCTCTTGAAGCAGGACATGCGATTAAGTTAGAAGGATGTCATCAGTGATTCCCTTGGGACTGAACATGTGGACGGCAAGGACATTGACAAGTGCCTAGAGCCTCTTAAGTCCTAAAGTGTACTATAATTGTCCTTGATTGACAGTAGTATTGAAACCTAGAAACAAAATAATTTTGTTGACAGTTATCAGCAAATTTTAGTGCTTAGGGCTTAGCAATTGGGTTATCTCCGTAATCTTTATTCAGGAGGCGGGAGCAGTGAAACAGGGCTGAGTGTGCATAAGCTAAACAGCAGGCCTGAAATGACTGTCTTTAGAAGGGCCTGCTTTCAAGGACGGGCCTCGCTGTTCCTCACTGGTAAAGTGGCCCCGCTGTGCTCA
Organism: Sus scrofa; assembly: GCF_054392235.1. Lineage (NCBI taxonomy): Eukaryota > Metazoa > Chordata > Mammalia > Artiodactyla > Suidae > Sus > Sus scrofa. The sequence goes on from NC_139393.1 coordinate 76,126,003, forward strand.
GACAATGCAAACAATGAACTGTGTGGTTCATGTGAATACCTGCTTTCTTCTGGGAATCTGGAGTTTTGCTGTGTGCTAGGTAAGAGTGCCTACTTGACCAGCCCTCAGTAAGACATTGGTCACTGAGTTTCTAATAGCCATCCCTGGGCACAAACATTGCACATATGCATCTTACTTGCTGGGGGAAGAGTTTCCTCTGTGCGACCCTTCATGGGAAAGTATTGTGGGCTGAATTGTTCTCCTCCAAAATTCAAATGTTGAAGCCTAACCCGCCAGTATGACTGTGTTTGGAGACAGGGCCTTTATGGCAGTAATTTAAAAAGTTAAAATGAGTTGTAAGGGTGGGCCCCTGAACTGCTAGGATTAGTGACCTTATAAGAAGAGACACCAGAGCATGCTAGTGTGTGTGCTCTCTCTCATCCCCTTGTGTGTAGGCATGCATGCACACACGTGCACACGCACACACACATGCATGGAGGAAGAGCCATGTGAAGATACAACAACAAAGTTGCTGTCTAGAAGCCAGGAAGAGATCTCTTACCCAAAAGTGAATTGGCCAACACCTTGATCTTGGACTTATAGTCTCCAAGTCTGTTGTTTAAGCGACCCAGTCCATGGTACTTTGTTCTGGCAGCCCTAGGAAACTAATATAACCTCCCTTTTTGAGCAACCTGTCTCTCAAATTCATTGACTAGCATTCCCATGCATGATTTCATCTTTTATTATTTATGTATGTGTTCTTTAATAATACAAGATTATTTCACATATCTTAAAGCTTTTATAAAAATGGTATTAAACTGTATGTATTCTTCTGGAATTTGTTTTTCTTTTATTTATTCTTTGTTTTGTTTTGTTTTGCTTTTTAGGCCACACCCACGGCATATGGAGGTTCCTAGGCTAGGGGTCCAATCAGAGCTGTAGCCGCCGGCCTACACCACAGCCACAGCAATGTGGGATCTGAGCCGCATCTGCGACCGACACCACAGCTCACAGCAACGCTGGATCCTTAACCCACTGAGCAAGGCCAGGGATTGAACTGGTGTCCTTATGGATACTAGTTGGGTTTGTTAACCAGTGAGCCACAATGGGAACTCCAATTTCAGCTTTATTGAGATTTAATTGACATACAATATTGTGAGATATTTAAGGTGTACACTGTGGTGATTTGATATATTGTATACATTGTGTAAGGATTCCCACCATCCATTAGTTAACACTGTACATATATAACTTTCTTTTCTTTTTCTTTTTTTGGTGAGAACAGTACTGTGAACTATAAGTCGCCGTGTTTTACCTCAGATCCTCAGAACTTGTTCATCTTACTACCCAAAGTTTGCACCCAGTTCTCAGTCTCTTCCTATTTCCTCCTCTGCCCCATCCCCTGGCAAACACTTTTCAACTCTGTTTCTATGAATTTGACTTTTTTTCTTACTTTTTAGATTCTACATATAGGTGACACCATGCAGTATCTGTCTTTTTCTTTCTGTGTTATTTCACTTTATATTCCACATTTTTATTCATTCATTTGTTAATAGACACAAGTTCTTTCTGTGTCTTGGCTGTTGTGAATAATGCTTCAGTGAACATGGGAGTACAGATATCTCTTTAATTTTCTATTTTCATTTCCTTTGGATATACACCCAGAAGTGGGATTACTGGATCAAATCATTATTAATTTTTTGAGGACTCTTTATATTGTTTTCCATAGTGGTTTTGCCAGCTTACATTCCTGCCAACAGTGTACAAGGGCTTCCATTTCTCCACATCCCTCACCAACACTTGTCATCTCTATTGTTTTCATGATGGCTATTCTTTTTTTTTGTCCTTTTTGTCTTTTTGCCTTTTTTAGGGCCACTCCCGTGGCATATGGAGGTTCCCAGGCTAGGGGTCTAATCAGAGCTGTAGCCACCAGCCTATGCCAGAGCCACAGCAACTCGGGATCTGAGCTGCGTCTGCGACCTACACCACAGCTCACAGCAACGCCAGATCCTTAACCCACTGAGCAAGGCGAGGGATCAAACCCACAACCTCGTGGTTCCTAGTCAGATTCATTAACTGCTGTGCCACGATGGGAACTCCCCCTTTGGCCATTTTTTAATTGAATTCTTTTTTTTTTTTTTGCTATTGAGTTATATGAAGTTCTTTATATACTTTAGTTATTAATGCCTTACCAGATACATGATTTGCAAATATTTTCTTCCATTTCATGGGTTTCCTTTTTCATTATGTTGATGGCTTCCTTTGCTGGGCAGAAGGTTTTAGTTTGATGTAGTCCCACTTATTTGTTGTCTTGCTTTTTTGTGTCAAATCCAAAAAAAAAACAAAAAACCATTGACCAGACTGATGTCAAGGAGCTTACCACCTATCTTTTCTTCTAGAGGCTGTATGGTTTCAGATCTCACATTCAAGTTTTTAATCCACTTTGAGTTGACTTTTTGGGTATGGTATAAAATAGTGGTCTAGTTTCATCCTTTTTTTTATTTTTATTTTTTATTTTTTGTCTTTTTGCCATTTCTTGGGCCGCTCCCTCGGCATGTGGAGGTTCCCAGGCTAGGGGTCTAATTGGAGCTGTAGCCGCCGGCCTACGCCAGAGCCACAGCAACTCAGGATCCGAGCCGCGTCTGCAACCTACACCACAGCTCACGGCATCGCTGGATCCTTAACCCACTGAGCAAGGCCAGGGATTGAACCCGCAACCTCATGGTTCCTAGTCGGATTCGTTAACCACTGCGCCACGACGGTAACTCCTTTTTTTAATTTTTTTTAATTTTTAGTTTCATCCTTTTTAATGTGACTGTCTGGTGTTTCCCACACCATTTATTGAAATTTCATTTGTTGCAAATTAATTGATCAAACATACATGGACTTATTTCTGAGTTCTCTATTTTGCTCCTTTGATCTATATTTGTCTGTTTTAATGCCAACCTCATGCTATTTTGATTACTATAGCTTTGTAATATAGTTTTAAATCAGGAAGTATGATACCTCCAGCTTTGTTTTCTTTTTCTCATGATTGCTTTGGCTCTTCAGGGTCTTTGGTGATACCAAATAAATTTTATAATTTTTTTGTTCTATTTCTGTGAAAAATGCTATTAGAATTTCGATGGGAATTGCACTGACTCTTTGGGTAATATGGCCATTTTAACAATATTAATTCTTTCAATCCAGCAGCATGGAATATCTTTCTATTTGTTTGTGTCTTCTTCACTTTCTTTCATCAATATCTTAAATTTTCAATGTACAGATCTGTCACCTCTTTGGTTAAATTTACTCTTGTGTAATTTGTTGTTTTCAATGCATTTGTAAATAGGATTGTTTTCTTAATTGCTCTTTCTGATAGTTCATTATTAGTATATAAAAATGCAACAGATTTTTGTATATTGAATTTGTATCCTGCAACTTTTTGTATACCTGTGTGCTAAGGTGCAATGGTTGAGTAGAGTATATGTGCTTTGGACTCACACTGCCTCACTTCATTATCCAAGTTCTGCCACTTACTAGTTGTTCATCTTGGGCAAACCGTTTAACTGGCTTACCTATAAAAAGGGGGTCATAATAGTATCCATCCTTTTGAGTTGTTGTAAGGATTAAGAATACACTTAGACCTCTTAGAATAGTCTCTAGCATAGATAGAGCATTCAATAAATATTAATTATTATTATTTTATCTACTTTCTTTTATCTTTCAGCTGAACCAGAAGTTGACTCTTTGTGGCTCTTTTGATCTTTTAGTATTCAGTCAAGGAAGCAAGGAGGTTTCCTGAACAACAATGTTTACAAATATTACTTGTTCTCTCAGTGCAGATATGAAAGGGTTGGGGGACTTTGGTATACTTTGGTTAAAGACAGTAGTCATAAACTATTATTGATTTGTCCCTGTGAGAATAAAAATGATTACAAATAGGTGATAGGGTCTTAAACATATTTGAGAATTTTCCCAAGATCTTCCATAGTAGTCATGTTCAGTAATTGGGCTAATAAATTGTGGAATGAGACAGTCATCTGATACAAAGTATGGCTACTTAAAGCTTAGGAAGTCACTTATTTGCTGTTCTAAGAAAAAGCTCTGGGCTTGTAGCATCTCACCGGCTGTTTTGAGGTGGTTTTATCTATAGTGGCAAATAATTTAATACTTATTGTTTGTTTTCGCTGTGCAACTTTTGAATCTATAGATAAATTTTAAACTCCTTGAGGAAAGAGGTCACTTTTTTGTACTTCTGTTACACTAACTAGGACAAAAACATCCCTCAATTTATTTATTTATTCTTAGCCTTAGGCAGAGTAGAACATTTTATTTATTTATTTTTTTTAAACTTTTTTCCCCCCAATATATCTTTTTTTCTACTGTACAGCATGGTGACCCAGTTACACATACACATATACATTCTTTTTTCTCACATTATCATGCTCCATCATAAGTGACTAGACATAGTTTCCAGTGCTATACAGCAGGAGCTCATTGCCAATCCATTCCAAAGGCAATAGTCTGCATCTATTAACCCCAAGCTCCTAATCCATCCCACTCCCTTCCCCTCCCCCTCGGCAACCCACAGGTCTATTCTCCAAGTCCATGATTTTCTTTTCTGTGCAAAGGTTCATTTGTGCCATATATTAGATTCCAGATATAAGTGATATCATATGGTATTTGTCTTTCTCTTTCTGACTTATTTCACTCCGTATGAGAGTCTCTAGTTCCATCCATGTTGCTGCAAATGGCATTATTTTGTTCTCCCCTCAGTGTATTTATATTGAACAAAGACAGCTCTGGTTTTAGTGTTAGTACATGTATACTCTTAAATTGATGATGGTGAATGAATTTCACTGATCAGTAAGCATCTATATTTGTCAGTTGTTAGGTGTAAACAACGGAAGACTCTAGCTAGTTTAAATAGAAATGGAATGTATTAAGTGAGGAACATTAACTCACAAGATCTCCAGAGGGCTTAAGAGTCAACTTGGAGGATACATAGCCAGGAACAAAATGTCCCAGTTCTTCTACAAGATCCCAGCAAAGACCCCACTGCCACCTGTGTTGGCATGGACTTTGTAACTGGGTACTTGATGCCAGAATTTCTGCCATTGCTACTTCTAACAGCTGGGAGCCCCTCCTGCTCCACTCAGGAGGAAATGGATTCTGTGTAGCAATGGTTTCATTACATTGCTGTGTGGAAGCAGTGCCTTTTTTGGATGGTCATTTGCACCTAACTGTAAGGGAGAAAGACAAAGCAAATATCAGGTTTCTGTCTTGGGAAGAAATCATTTTGGGAAACCACCCAACTTTAGAGAGGTGTTCAGAGGATGGTGGCTACCATAAAAACAGGACGTGTCTTCAGCAGCAGCACAGATTGTGATCCGCAGGCCAGTGTTAATCCTCTAAGTATTGGTTGTACGTCCCTGCTCTGGACTGCGTTTGTGACCCTCCAAAAATCCATACGTTGAAGCCTAACCCCCCTGTGTGATGGTATTTGGAGGCGGTGCCTTTGAGAGGTCATTAAGTAATGAGAGTGGCGCCCTCGTGAATGGGATTAGTGCTCTTATAAGAACACACCTGAGAGGGGATTGCTTCCCCTCTCTGCTCTCTGCCTTGGGAGGCGATAAGGAAGAGACGGCCATCTGCAGACCAGGAAGTGGCCCCCAGCAGACACTGGCACCTTGACTTCCCAACCTCTGGAATTGTGAGAAATAACTATTTATTGTTTAAGCCACACAGTCTGTGGTATATTAGTTAGAGCAGCCTGAACTAAGATAGTCCTTGTTGGAATAAACACGGAAAGGGAGAGGAGCATTAGTCTTTTCAGAGAGCTACAAGAGAAAGAAGATAAGAGTTGCTCTTATCACAGAACCAATCAACACAAAGAGTTGCCCAGTTGGCACTGGCTCCTGGACTACACTTAGCATACTTTAAAAAATTTTTTTTAACTAAAGTATAGTTGAGTTACAATGTTATGTCAATTTCTGCTGTACAGCAAAGTAGGTTATTACAAGATGTAGAGTATAGTTCCCTGTGCTATACAGTAGGTCCTTGCGGGTTACCTATTTTATATATGTAAGTGCGTATATGTTAATCCCAAACTCTAATTTGTCCTTCCCCACCCCTTTCCCCTTTGGAAACCATAAGTTTGTTTTCTATATCTGTGAGTCTATCTCTATTTTGTCCGTAAATTCATTTGTATCATTTTTTTAAATTTCTACATATAGTGATATATAATATTTATCTTTGGCTTACTTCACTTAGTCTGATAATCTCTAGGTTCATCCATATTGCTGCAAATAACATTATTTCATTCTTTTTATGGAATATTCAGTAATATTCCATTGTATGCCATTGCTACCTCTAACAGCTGGAAGCCCCTTCTGCTACCCTCACCAGGAAATGGATTCTGTTTTTAGCAGCTGTTTCATCACATTGCTGTGTGGAAGCAATGCCTTTTGGGGATGGTCATTTTACTAATACCACATCTTCTTTATCTAGTCATCTGTTGATGGACATGTAGGTGGCTTCCATGTCTTGGCTACTGTAAATGGTACTACTATGCATGTTAGGGTGCATGTATCTTTTCAGATTGGAGTTTTCTCTGGATATATGCCCAGGAGTGAGATTGCTGGATTATATGGAGGTTCTAGTTTTAGTTTTTTAATGAATCTCCTTGTTGTTCTCCCTAGTGGCTGCACCAATTTTCATTCCCACCTACAGAGTAGGAAGGTTCCTTTTTCTCCATACCCTCTTCAGCATGAAGTATTTGTAGACTTTTTTTTTTTTTTTTTGGTCTTTTTAGGGCCTCACCACAGCATATGGAGGTTCCCAGGCTAGGGGTCTAATTGGAGCTGTTGCTGCCAGCCTACGCCAGAGCCACAGCAACACCACATCTGAGTGTATTTGCGACCTTCACCACAGCTCCTGGCAATGCCAGCTCCTTAACCTACTGAGCAAGGCCAGGGATAGAACCTGCAACCTCGTGGTTCCTAGTCAGATTCGTTTCCACTGCGCCACAACGGGAACGCCTATAGACTTTTTGATACTGGCCATTCTGACCAGTGTGAGGTATATCTCATTGTAGTTTTGCTTTGCATTTCTTTACTAATTAGCGATGTTGAACATCTTCTCATAGGCCTGTTGGCCATTTGAATGTCTTCTCTGTGGAAATGTCTGTTTAGGTGTTGTGCTAATTTTTTGATTGGGCTAGTTTTTTTGTTATTGCATATAATCAATAACTTTAAAAGGAAAGGTAAAGATATAGAGTTGTGTTCTCTTAGGGTACACATTTGGCTACTGTAACAAAGGCAAAACAAAACATGGTAACTTAAATAAGATACAGTGTCTTTCTCTTTTGCATGAAAACCTGAGTAAAACATTCGAGGGCGGATAGGGCAGCTCAGTGGCATCAGTACCTGGGGGCTCCTTGTATACTCTTTTGCCTTCTTCAGCACCTGACTTCCTTCTTATTGTCTAAGATGACGACTTTGCTCCCAACATTACGCCCACATTTGGGCAAGCTGGGAAGAGGAGAAGGGCACACCCCTTCCCATTAGGGGCACAACCCTCAAAGTTGCCCATGTCACTTTGGCTTACATACCATTGTCCAAAACTGAGTAGCCTGACCACGCTTTGCTGCAATGGAAGTTACCAAATGAGTTCTCCCTTGAGGGCCATGTATCCAGCTCATCTGTGAGAATTCTTTTACTAAAGAAGCAAGAGGAAGATGGTTATTAGGGGACAGCTAGCAATCTCTGCCACTTCATCACTCAAATAGTTATGCACGACTTCTCCCCTCCTCACCTAGTGTACCAGTCAGGATTCAGTCAGGGAAGCAGACCTCCCGAAGACTCAACTTTTACTGGTGGAACACACGAGCATTTCAGGTCTTAGGAATTAGTGTTCAGAACAAGAGTCCAGTAATCCCTGAAAATTCTGCTTATTTTCCCATCCTGCAGTACTTCCTCCCCTTCATCAGTGGCTGCAGGATACATTCAGAGGATCAGAGGAAGACAAGAGTTTGCCTGAAGCATTGGTAAACAAGTCGGACACGTTGGAGTGAGAGGGATGGTTGAGAAGCCACGGGTGTCTGGCGTCAGATCGGAATTGCGAGGAAGGCTCTTGTGGAGGGTTGGGTGAGAAGCGGGTACTCCTGGACAGCTACCACCTCTGTGGGTCTGCAGCCGAGCGCCCCGTAGGGGGCTGGGGTTCCTGGTGGTCAGAGGGCTAGCAGTTGGGAAGAACAAGCCGGATGCTGAGTGGAGGCTGAGGACACACAGTCTTCCAGGAAACTGTGTTACTGGTCTTACAGGACCAGCCTGGGAATAATGGCTGAGGCTTCACTCTTGCTTTCTAAAGATCTTACAGGTCCTCTTTTGGTTAACTCTAACCTGGAACCATATAGGGAAGAGGGTTTGGGGAAATGTAACCTCTAATCCAGTTCACCTAGGCTGTAAGTACTCCCCCTCAGGGAGAGCCAGTATATACATAGCTCAAAGTTCAGGGTCTCTCGGTGAAGTGAAGTCTTGCTATTTATCGCTCCTGATTTTCGGATTGACACCCAACTTCGCTGTTCCACACCTGCCATGCAGCAGAAGGGCAAAGATACAAAGGGTCACGGGGGACTTCCCGTGTGGCCCACAACATAAAGAGTCACAGGGAAGACTGGCATCTGACTTCTCAAGAGCAACTCTGGAAGCTGCAAGATAATGTGAAATGCTTTCAAAATTCTGAGCAAAGACATTACTTCTAGTGATGGCAGAGTAACTGGTTTTCTTCCACTACAGATAAATAGAAAATTGGACAAAATACATGAAATAATTATTTTTAGACATTGGTAACAGGAAGTGGGTTTTGGAGATGATAAATACCCCAAAATGTGTGGCATAGCTCAGAGAAGATAGCACTGTTTAGCTCAAAAGTGCCAAGTGTACTCCCTTTAAAACACTCTAGTAGAATTGCAGGCTGTGGGAATTCCTGTTGTGGCTCAGTGAAAATGAATCTGACTAGCATCCATGAGGACTTGGGTTTGATCCCTGGCCTTGCTCAGTGGATTAAGGAACTGGTGTTACTGCGAGCTGTGGTGTAGGTCGCAGATGCAGCTCAGATCCTGAGATGCTGTGGCTGTTGTGTAGGCCAGCAGCTACAGCTCCGATTCGACCCCTAGCCTGGGAACTTCCTTATGCCGTGGGTGCGGCCCTAAAAAGACAAAACAAACAAACAAAACCAAACTGCAGGCCGCATCAGAGACAGTAACAACAATGTGGTCCATGAGTTTGAAAGCTGCCACTTTACCAAAGAAGTCCCGTGGCATAACAAGGGTCATCGGCTTTCAGCTTCTGGTTTGCCGTTTGGGGGTTGTCACCATTAAGTCATCACCGCATATTTCAGGTATCATATGTCAGCACTTCATTTCTGGATACAAAATTAGGATATTTCAGGTATCATATGTCAGTACTTCATTTCTGGATACAAAATTAGGAGTTGGTTATCATATGTCAGCACTTCATTTCTGGATACAAAATTAGGATATTTCAGGTGTCATATGTCAGTACTTCATTTCTGGATACCAAATCTGCAGTTTGGGCTGCTATATTAAAGACTAAAATAACAATGATTTAAACAAGATAAAAGTTTATTTCTCTGTCATGTTAGCAGTCCATGCATTAAGCAGTAGAAGGCTGATAAGATGGTTCCCACAGTGTCAGGGACCTTGGCTGCTCCTGTCTTACTGCTCTGCTGTGTTCCCCGTGGGGCTCCTGTCTTGTGGGTTGAGATGGCTGCTCCAGCACTCCCCAGTATGTCTTCTCTTAGGAAGGAAGAGAGGAGGAAATGGAGGGATGCCCCTGCTCTTTAAGGACACAGTCCTTGCATTCTATAAGCCAGACCTTGTCACATGTCCACATTTTGTTACTGTAAGGGAGGATGGATCGTGCGGCCTTTAGTTGGGTGGCCATGCGGTCAGCTAAAACTCAGGAGCTCTCTTTTTAAAGGAAGGAGTGGAGGATATTATGAACAAGTAGTTTCTGCCACAAGTATTTTTCAAGAAAATAACTTCTGTAAGATAAAACAGACAGGATATAAGGAGAATCAATCCAAAGGGTAGAACTGGGGGAAAGAATAAGAAAAAAAGCAGGTTTCTTTTTTTTTTTTTTTAAAGGCCACACCTGAGGCATATAGAAGTTCCCAGGCTAGGGGTCAAATCAGGGCTATAGTTGCCAGCCTATACCACAGCCACAGCAATGCCAGATCCAAGCTGTGTCTGTGACCTACACTGCAACTTGCGGCAATGCCAGATCCTTAACTCACTGAGAGAGGCCTCGGATCACACCCAAATCCTCACGGATCCTAGGTGGATTCGTAAACCACTGAGCCATGAAGGGAACTCCTGAAACAGATTTCATGGTTAGGAAATGAGTCCAGGCTTAGATATGTAGGCGAGAAGTCCTGTGAAACTTTTACTACTTTTCGTGTGTCATGAAAGTTCCTACTTATATTTTAAAACTTCATTAAATGTTACCTCTAGGCGATTCCTAAACAAACTGTGTCTCTTTTGGCATTTGCCACGTTGTAACGCATTCTCTGGCATTCCTAGCTTTGTAACTCTCTCAAGGTAATTCTGGAGGAGAAGCAAAATAAAGAGAGAGCACTTGATACTGGTGTATTTATAGGTGGGAGGACCTGATGTCTGGGATTTCCCTCAAAATACTCCAGCCAGAAATAAGCATGGGGTATGGATGAAACAAGTTTGACAGAGTGTTGATTTGTTGAAGCTGTGTGATGGGTGATCATAAGACTATTTTTCTCTCATTCATGTATGTTAAAATATGTCCATAATAAAACAAAAGTCCAGTCCCTGAAAACAATCAGACCTCGGTCCAAACCCTAGTTTCACTACTTACTAGCTGAGTGACTTTACTTCCCTATAAATTCAGTTTCTCAAAATGGGAAATGTATAATCCAATAGGGTTCTTGTAAAGATTAAATGAGACAAAATTTGAGCCTCTAGCACAAGGTCTGGCCCTTAGTAGTTGTATTAATAAGGATGCCTGCTTCCAAGCTACAGAAACTGATTCTGGTTACCGCTAATCCCGCTGACAGACAGAGGGTAATACCTGCGGCAGAGGCGGGGCTCGAGCTGGGACCATTGATTTCTAGGCCTAGAGCATTTCCCTTTATCATGCTTGTTCAAAATCTTTCCGTGGTTTGGTGCTTTTGCTATTTACGCCTTCAAACCCACAAGATCTTCGTTTGGGTACTTGCCTGCAACTCAGGACCCTCGGGACTAAGGTGGCCCTGGGCTGAGTGGTCGTCCTGAGGAGGTAATTCAGTGACGTTCCCTGGCCAGGCTGCGGGTTGATTGCTAAGTGACGCTGGAACAATGCCGGGTTGACTCCTAGCAGGCACGGACCCACAGCCGCCGGAACTCTGGTCTGTCCTCAATGCCTCGCCCACTCTCGCTGGCTCCTGCCGGCGGCCCCGCCTCTCTCCCTCCCGGGCCGAGAGCAGCGCGCTGGCCCTGCGGCGGGGCTCCAGGTTCCCGCGAGTCCCCGCCAGCTCCCTCCTCCCCGCAGTAGGGGCGGGACCGCGGATACCGGCTCGTGATTGGCCGAGGCCTAGGGGCTGCCCTTCTCCGCCCCCTTCGGCGGGTTGAGAGGTCAGCGGAGATCCAGTCTGCAGGGGCGGCAATGGCGGGGCTCTGGGTCGGGGGCTCAGTGTTGGTCACGGCAGGACGGCGTGGATCGCGGTCGCCGCGGCCGCTGATGCGGAGCGTGGCGCTCTGGACCCTGAAGGTGAGGAGTGACGGGACTCCCCTGGGGGCTGGGCTTCCCTGGTGGGCTTCCAGCCCCGCACCGCCTGGCGGTGGCCAGTGCTGCGGAGAGCGCCCCGGCGGTGCTCGAGGGACACCCGGGACCGGCTTCCCCATCGGTCCCCGCGCCTCACTCGCCTCACTCCACGGAGTTGGCCCTGGAGGAGGGCAGAGCTGGCGTCCCTCGCCGCAGCTGTGACTCCGAGGATCATGGAGGGCCGGAGGACCCAAAGAGCCTGCGGGCTTGTTTTTGCTTTCTCGGGAGTAGCTGACAGCCACCTGCATTTCCCACCCTCCCGTTCTTGGGCCGTGAGGTTTAAGGCTTGTCTTGCTTGAGCTTTCCAGGTGTATTTTTAACGGTCCTAGTTTTCATTTTCTCTTGCCTTGTTCTTGCTGTGAAGGGACACTAAATTGCTGGTGAAGTAGAGTTAGAGTTGTGGGTTTAATCTCATCTTTTAAAGTATGTCAGGATTGCTGCTACCTTTGCTGGAGTAGAGAGCCTCTCTTAGTTGTAGTACACCACATTATACTATATATACATCTTGTGTTTTTCTTTTCTTTAAAGTGGTCAGCCTGTTGTTTGTGCTGTTCTAAACATATCTCTGTTCTGTTATGTCCTAGGGGTTCGTGGTGTCACCTTGACTTACACATGGGAGTATTTGTGTGCGGCTCAACACTTTTTCCCTGCAACATAGAGACTCTTGAAATTTTTGAACAAAGACCACCTAACTTTTTATTAGTAGGGTTTAAGTCACTTAAACAAATTCTTTAAAATACGAGGATCTCTGAAACCATCAGTTATCTATTCAGTCTGCTTGTTAAGCTTCCTTTTAAAAAAGTGGTCGTGCATCTGGATTTATCATCATTGAACTTTATTTTTTACACCACAGCTCATGGCAACACCAGATCCCTGACACACTGAGCAAGGCCAGGGATTGAACCCACGACCTCATGGAAAGTAGTCAGGTTTGTTTAACTGCGCCACACGGGAAACTCCCTGTCATTGCACTTTAGAATTGGAAGACACTTTAGGGATAATGTGGCACATCTTCCTGACACATCCTCCTCTTTTAAAGAGGAGGGAACAGAGGCCCAGGTGGAAAAATACGGGAGCGGAAGCTGGAGCTGATCATGGATGTGAAATTAAGTCCATACACATATTAGCTGAGTGTCACCTTCAGAACACTCACTCTCAGAAAACCCAGAGTTCTTTGTGTGGGCACGTCATTTATTGTTTCTCTCTCTTTTTTTTGTTTGCTTTTTAGGGCCGCACCCACAGCATACCGAAGTTCCCAGGCTAGGGTTTGAATCAGAGCTGCAGCTGCCAGCCTGCAATACAGCCACAGCACCTCAGGCTTGGACCATGTCTGTGACTTACACCATAGCTCATGGCAGTGCTGGGTCCTCATCCCACCGAGTGCCAGGGATCAAACCCACATCCTCAGGGGTCCTAGTCAGGATTGTTACCTCTGAGTCACAACGGGAACTCCTGTTTCTCAATGTCTACTGCTCTCCCATCTTTTAATCTTTTTTGAATCTTTTTGGCCACATCACCTGCAATTGCAAGACTTACACATTTATGTAGGAGGCAGCCTGTGGTGCAAACTCATGGGCTTTGGAGTCACGCAGATGAAGTTTGGTGTGTTAGACAAGCCGCTTCTTTCGGCCTCAGCTGCTTCCTTTCAGCATTTTTGTTTTTGTTTTTGTTTTTTTCCCCAGCATATCTTTCTGAACCACTTCCTATGTTCCAACTCTAGGGAAAGAATATACTTTATGTTCTCTTATTAATTTTAGTCTATTAGGGAGACAAACAAATGTACAGTGCTGTTGGGGAAAAGGTCTTGGTATTGTATCTAAGAAAATAAAGTAGAGGGATTTGACCACGTCGAGATTTTGAGCTTTCTGTCTGAGATACTATTCTGGTACTCTGTTTGAATTAATTTATCCAGTCCTCGTAATAGCCATGTAATCCCCATTTACAGATGAGGAAATTGAAGCACAATGTTTTATGTGACTTGCTCATATCATGTCTAAAGTAAGGGATTGTTTTCCTGTGGAGGCAAAAATTGAAACAGGTTTTGAAGAACAAAGTGACTTCTTTCTAGGCAAAGAGAGAAGGAAGAGAGGGATTATTATACTGACATGTTATTTTTCTGGTCTTTTTTAAACATTTTTTTTTTTTAGGGCCACAACCAAGACATATGGAGGTTCCCAGGCCAGGGGTCAAATTGGAGCTGCAGCTGCCAGCCTACACCACAGCCACAGCAATGAAAGATCTGAGCCTCATCTGGAACTTACACCACAGCTCATGGCAACACCGGATCCTTTAACCCACTGAGCGAGGCCAGGGGTTGAACCCAAGTCCTCATGTTTATTAGTCGGGTTCATTATTGCTGAGCCACGACAGGAACTCCAATACGTTCTGTTTACCTAGTTTTTTCCCTTCTGTTTATATTTTACAGTGGCTCCAGGATGTTGGGTTTATGGTAATTTCTATACTTTGTTGAATTTTTATATGCCTTATATGGTTCTTCCTATATTATCTCTTACCTTTGTAGCTAGGTTAAAAAACAAACAAAAAAAATCCAAATCTGAGGTAGAATTTGAACCTTGGATGGTATGATTCCAAAGCCTTGCATTTCCAGTTACAAACTATCTCCTATTTGAGTGATTCTCTCATTACATGGTGCATTCATGAAGCTTTAATGCTTAAGCTTTATGTTTTGTAAAATCTGTGATTTTCTTTTCTAGTCATGGAAAAGAGTATTTAAGCATATCTGAATGTTTTATTTTATTTTTTTTTTATTTTTTATTTTTTTGTCTTTTTTTTGCTATTTCTTTGGGCTGCTCCCGTGGCATATGGAGGTTCCCAGGTTAGGGGTTGAATCGGACGCCAGAGCCACAGCAACGCGGGATCCGAGCCGCGTCTGCAACCTACACCACAGCTCACGGCAACGCCGGATCGTTAACCCACTGAGCAAGGGCAGGGGTCAAACCCGCAACCTCATGGTTCCTAGTCGGATTCGTTAACCACTGCGCCACGACGGGAACTCCTGAATGTTTTAGAATTGCTTGGAGGTAAGTCTTTCCAACATGCTGATAGATTTCTGACAATCATTTGGGGGAAAAAAAAAATCTCTTAATGTTATTACAAAAACTAATTTCTGGTTTAATAAAATGCTTATGGACATTTCTGTATTTGTACATATGCTTTTGGGGGTTTTATTCTGCTCTTAAGAGGTTCAGATCAGAGGAGTGGTTGGTAAAACTCTCTTCTAAATAAGGGAAGGAGAAAGTAACTTTTTTTTTTTGCTCATGCCCACAACATGCAGACATTCCTGGGCCAGGGATCGAACCCAAGCCACAGCAGTGACTGCACCGAATCCTTAACCATTAGGCTAGAAGGGACATCTGAGAAGGTGACATTTTTGATCACGTGAGTGAAGGAATAGGAATTATTTAAATGATTCCTTTTTTTAAAAAAAAAGTGGGTAAATGGGAGAGCAGGGATGAAAAAGGACATTGGAAAAGGAAAAAATTTTGGGGGGGATATGGTTTCCTTTTAGGTATCTGAAATGCTGATTCCAAGAGTCAAGTTAAATTGCTGGGAAGAAAGAAGGGAATTAATGGCTGGTTTTGGGGTCCAAGTTGAGGTGAAAGTTGGAGTACGTGCACTCTGAAGGATGTGGTGGATCAGTTACTGTTTGGCTGAACTCCATCTTATTACCCTCAATTAGAATTTTTTTTTTGAAACGGTTATTAATAATATAATTGTAGAACTGTATTATTTAATTGTACAGTTGCATTCTTTAATTATAATTATTGTAAATTCTTTGATGGAGAGGAAATCAGAATCAGATCTAAGAAGACTTCAGCATTCCAAGAATGATGTCAAATGACCCCCTTCATGGTGGATTACGCACTTATTTACTATGAGATATATTTCTTCTCCAGAGATTCCTTGTTTGTGTTTCAATTGTAGATTTTTGGCTTGCAGTTATTCTGAAGTTTTGATATAAGTTTGTGTGCCACTGTGTATATGAGATTGTTTTAGGTTGTTGGTCTCTTAATTGCAAGTTCATCTCCAATGTCCTGCATTTGTACCCATCTCTTCCATGATTTCTGATTTTGGTGGTATAATTGTGCATGGATGATTTCGTTTCTTTACTGTATAGATGCCTTTACTGATGAGCCTTGTCAGTTGTGGAATTTTTGTTTCCTGTTGCTCTCTTGTCTTTTCTGCCCAGAGACGTTCCTTTAGTATTTGTTGTAAGGCTGGTTTAGTGTTGCTGAATTCTCTCAGTTTTTTCTTATCTGCGAAGGTTTTGATTTTGCCTTCAAATCTGAATGAGAGCCTTGCTGGGTAGAGTAATCTTGGTTGGAGGTTTTTTCCTTTCATCACGTTGAGTATATCATGCCACTCCCTTCTGGCCTGCAGAGTTTCTGCTGAAAAATCTGCTGATAACCTTATCAGGGTTCCCTTGTATGTTTGTTTCTTTTCCCTGGCTGCTTTCAATATTTTCTCTCTCTTTAATTTTAGTTAGTTTGATTAATATGTCTCTTGGTGTATTCTTCCTTGGGTTTATTTTATATGGTACTCGTTGTGCTTCCTGGATTTGAGTGAGTGGTTCCTTTCCCATGTGAGGGAAGTTTTCGGCTATTATCTCTTGGAATATTTTTTCTGTCCCCCTCTCTCTCTCTTCTCCTTCTGGCACCCCTGTAATACGGATGTGGCGCATTTAACGTTGTCCCAGAGTCCTCTGAGACTCTCTTCATTTCTTTTCAATCTTTTTTCTCTTTTCTGTTCTGCATCCGTAACTTCCACCAATCTGTCCTCCACCTGGCTTATTTGTTTTTCTGCCTCCTGTATTCTGCTGTTAGCTGCTTCTAGTGATTTTTTTATTTCAGTTATTGTATTTTGCATCTCTTCTTGTTTAAGTTTTATATCTTGGATATCTTGTATCTCTTTGCTCAGTGTTTCCTGTAAGTTATCCATCTTTGCCTCCAGTTTATTTCAATGTCTTGCACCATCTTCGGCATTAACAGTCGAAAGTCTTTTTCCTGGAGGCGGAGAATCTCATCACTTAGCTGATTTTCTGGGGTTTTTCTTTTCTCCCTCATCTGAGTTATAGTTCTCTGTCTTTTCATTTTTATAGGCTTTTGATGTGGTGACCTTTTTATAGATAATAGAGTTGTAGCATCTCTTACTTCTGATGTCTGCCCCCCTTGTATCCTCAATTAGAATTTGGAAGAAGGAAGAAGAGAGTGGGATTCAGAGGAATGCATTGAGAGGAGCCGAAACAGCATTCATTCATTCATTCGCTCATCTAGAGATGTAGCTAGCTGTTCTCCAGAGAGTGTTTGTGGAGCATGTACCAAGTGCCTGGCACCAGGGTGTGCCCTAGGAGACCAGAAGAGACTAAACATGTTCCCTCACTGTGTCCCAGGTGTAGGGAGGTCAAGGAATACAAATTAAGATTAAGGTCTTTGGTCTTTAATGAGAATAATTTCAGTAGCATGGTAAAGTGTCATATGCAGAAACATTTTTTGTTTCAAAGATGCTCTCTAATAGTTGAAGCAAATTTATACCTGAAAAAATTAGGGTATCGTGTGGTTGAAAAAATTAGGGTATCACATGGTTAAAAAAATTAGTTAAGTGCCTATGGATATTTTCATTTAAAAAATAAGATCATAAACTGTGATGGGATCAACATAATAAGAATGAATTTCAAGCATGTTGGAAGATACTTATAATTTCAGTCAAGAAAATGAATAGAGTATCCATGGGACACAGCTGGTGGCTCAGGGTACATCGATTCTTTCACAGCTGAGGAGGCAGGCAGTCTGAAGTCAAGGTGTCAGCAGGGACAGGCTCCCTCTGAGGACTCTAGTGAAGCATCCTTCCTTGTCTCTGGTGGCTCCAGTTGTTCCTTAGCTGTGGCTCTGTCGTTCCAGTCTCAGCATCTGTCCTCACCTGGCCTTCTTTTCTTTCTCCTTATGTGTTCTCTCTTCTTTCTAAGGACAATTCTTGTTGAATTTAGAGCTTGGCAGGATCCAGGATGATCTCATCTTGAGATGCTTAACCAATATATTTGCGAAGACCCCCCCCCAAAAAAAAAATAAGTCATACTCACATGGTATAGGACGTCACATTTGGAGGCCAGCATTCTGCTACCATCCACTGAGTGCCAGATGCTGTTTAGTGCAGTGGATATAACAGGGAGTGTTTCTGCCCTCATTGTGGTTATATTTGACTAGAGACTGATAGTATTCCCAGAAATACAGTTCAGGAGTTCCTGTCGTGGCTCAGTGGAAATGAAACTGACTAGTATCCATGAGGATGCAGGTTCGATCCCTGACCTCGCTCAGTGGGTTAAGGATCCAGTGCTGCCATGAGCTGTGGTGTAGGCTGGCGGCTGCAGCTCTGATTTGACCCCTAGCCTGGGAACCTCCATACACTGCAGGTGTCACCCTAGAAAGAAAAAAAAAAAAACTTAAAAAGAAATATACAAGTTCAAAAAGTGGTAAGTGCTGGAAGGAAGAAGAAAAATAGTATAATGGGATAAAAAGGGGTGGTGGTATGGGGGGGGTTTGTTACCTAAGGAAATGCATGTGGCATTTGAACAGAAAAGTGACCCGGCCCACCACGTGATGACGCGAGGGACTGGCATTCCAAGGGAAGAGCAAGGCAGAGGCTCTGAGGTGAGATTGCAGTTGGTGCCATTGAGGGTGGCTGTGGCGGCAGTTGGAGCACAGTAAATGGGGTTGGGGGGTGCCAGGGGATAGGGGCAACACGAAGTCATGGAGAGGCTTGTCTTCGGAATTTATCCTGGCGAGTCCACTGGAGGGTTTTAAGCAAGTTGGATTTGTGTGTTGGAAGGACCACGATGCTGTGCGGGGAAGGCTCTAGTGGAGGCTGGGGGTCGGGGGAGGAGAGGCTGCGGTAGAAGCTCAAGCTGGACCTGATGGGAGCTGGTGCTGAGCTTGTGGCGCCGGAGGTGGTGAGAACTGGTAAGGCTTGGGATATATTTTGAAACTAGAACCAGGAGTACTTGCCGTTGGGTTAGAAGGGAGACAAAAGGAAAGAGAGGAATCAAGGACCTTCGAAAGGTGGACACGGTAGACACAGTAGGCCACGTATTGTATGATTCCATTTATGGGAAGTGTCCCGGACAGGCAGAGCCGTAGAGGCAGGAAGTGGATTAGTGGCTGTTGGGGGCTGGGGAGAGAGGTGAGGGAAGAGGTGGGCCTGATTGCTGACCACGGAGGGGTATCTTTTTTGGATGAAGAATAAACATTCTGAAATCAGATAGGGGTCATAGTTCTCTAACCTTGTGAATACTCTAAAAACCGCTGAGTCGTAAACTTTATTTTAAAAATTTTATGGCTGCAACTGAGGCATATGGAAGTTCCAGGGCCAGAGATTGAGTCTGAGCCTCAGCTGCGGCATCGCTGGAATCTTTAACTCACTGTGCCTCCTCAGCGACCTGACCCGGGTCAGTCTGGTTCCTAACCCACTGCACCGCAGTGGGAACTCCTTTGTTGCTTGTTTACAGAAGATGCAATGATGGTTCACATTTCATTGGTTGCCATTAATCCAGCACTCTGTGAAAGTTAAAGTGTGTAAAAACAGTTCTGTGGCGGTGGGATGGTTAGGTTTCTATAAGCAGAACCTGAAGAGGTCTTTTGTACAGGTGGTAGTAGTTGAGAAGAATGGAGAAAGGCTAGAGCAGGAGAAAACATCTAAGCAAGGAAGGGGCCCCAGATAGAAACTAGCTCCAGTCTCGTTCCACAGGGGAGCCCTGGAGGAGCAGTGGTTCTGGTGCTGAGGTTGTGGTGCCAGAGGTGGTGAGAACTGGTAAGGCTTGGGATGTATTTTGAATCTAGAACCAGTAGTACTTGCTGTTGGGTTAGAAGGGAGATAAAAGGAAAGAGAGGAATCAAGGACCTTGCTCCAGCCAGCAGCAATTGCAGCATGACTTGTTAGCAGTGCACATCTTCTAGCTCCACCCTAGGGCTGCCAAGTTAGTGCATCTGTGGTGAGAGCCCGGCAGTCTGTTTTAACAAGCCCCCCTCCAGGTGATACGGACGCACAGTCCACTCTGAGAAGCTCTGCTCTAGATCAGCCTGGTGCAATGAAAGTATAACGTGAGCTGCAAGTGTAATTTAAATTTTTCTGGCACTCACATTAAAAAATTCAAAAAGGTGAAATTAATGTATTTTATTTAGCCCAATATATTCACAGTATTTCAGTATGTAAATATAAAAAATTATTAACAAGGGGTTTTTTGGTATTAAGGACTCATATCTGGTATGTACTTTACTCTTGGAACACATTGGAATTTGCAGTAGCTGCCTGTGGCTAGAGGCTGCCGTATCCGACAGCCAGCTCTAAGGCACAGATTGCAGTACTAAGTTGGCCTCACCTTGAGATGAGGGGCCAGCCTTTGGAACCCCGTGGTAGTCGGTCATTGGCTGTGGGCTGGGAGGGCTGTAGCTCCCAGGCTTGGTGGAGAACTCCTATCTGGTTGAGGCAGATAGGGCAAAGTAGGGAGCAGGTGTGAGCCATGAATAGTATACCAGCCGGGGCACTGCACCCCCTGGTGAAGAGGTTCTGGGTGGCACCAGCAACATCTGCTACAGGTGAGGGGGAGGAACGGCGCGGCGGGGGGCTGCGGCGCAGTGAGGAAGTTCTGGAGCTGCCTGGTAGAGGTTCCTGGTGTTCCAGCCCACGTTCCGGGGAGCCGGAGCCGGAGCGTTTGAGACTCCCCTCCCGCCGCCTGCCCCCGCCAGTGGTGTTGAGAAATAGTTGATATGACTCTGGAGATTGGATCGTCTCTCTAATAGTACCTCTTCAGCCTCGCTTGTAAGAGAAGGTCTTGGCAGGCAGTCGCAGACTGGGGTGGCTGGTGGAGTCCCGAGGACTCAGTAGTCAATGTCTGTGAAGAAAACGCTGGGCTTCAGTAAAAAAGCCCGGCAGTGTTTTTAGAGGGGGTTCTCTCAGAAGCTCCTCCTCCCAGCTCTGAGTCCTGAAACGCCGAGGAGAGGACCTGTGCTTGGACATTCTGAAGCTGAAGCGCTAGCAAATGTTCACTCTCACCTCGGTAAGATCATCTTGTGGGCTCCCTTAACCCGCAGTTTTGAGGATGGCTTCTTCTCTGAAGTTGAGTATGCATCCTGATGATGAATGAACCTCTCAAACAGTCGTTTTCATAGTGGTCACTTGAATTTCGCTGTGGTTGTAAGAGCAATAATTTTGGATATGGCAGGATTAGTGTTTAAATTATTCTTTAAACTTGATGGAGTTCCCGTCGTGGCGCAGTGGTTAACGAATCCGACTAGGAACCATGAGGTTGCGGGTTCGGTCCCTGCCCTTGCTCAGTGGGTGAAGGATCCGGCGTTGCCGTGAGCTGTGGTGTAGGTTGCAGATGCGGCTCGGATCCTGCGTTGCTGTGGCTCTGGTGTAGGCCGGTGGCTACAGCTCCGATGAGACCCCTAGCCTGGGAACCTCCGTATGCCGCGGGAGCGGCTCAAAGAATTAGCAAAAAGACAAAAAAAACAAAAAAAAACAAAAAAAAAACTTGAGTGGATTTATCCGTTTGTGCTGCCACCTGAAGCCACAATCTTATGTTAGAAGAGTATTTTCCTGTTTGCAGTGGCTGGAAGGCGTATGCCTAGTTTGTGTAAAAGCTCCACCATTTCCCCCGCCCCTTTTTAGTTAACATGTGCAGAACCACGCCGGGCATCTTACACATTCTCATTTAATCCTCATGTCAGCCTTATGTCCTAGATAAGTAGTTTATACACCCAGGTAACATATAAGGAAAATTTCCTGTACATTTACGAAATGTCAGAGCCAACGTTTGAACCCAGGTCTGAATCTGTCTTGAGTCTAGACCAGAACTCTTAATTACTATATTGTTTTTCGAATGGTAACCTCCAAATGGTCTGGTAGAATTTAAGGAAAGAAAGCTACAGCTGCATATTTGGATTTAGTTTTTGTGTAATACTTTACATTTTCTTGGTGCTATGTGGTTTATAAACGCTTGGTTTTTATTTGTTTGTTTGTTTGTTTGTTTGTTTTGTTTTCTTAAGGCCACACCTGCAGCAAATGGAAGTTCCCAGGCTAGGGGTTGAATCTGAGAGCTACAGCTGCCTCTGCCACAGCCAGAGCCACAGCGAGGTGGGGAGCCGAGGCACATCTGCAGCCTATACCACAGCTCATGGCAATGCTGGATCCTTAACTCACTGATCGACGCCCCGGCTCGAACCTGCATCCTCGTGGATGCTAGTCAGGTTCCTTACTGCTGAGCCACAACAGGAACTCCTAGGTAGTCTTTATAAATGGGGTTGATTACAGTTTTTCCTTTAAACTCTTGTTTTAGGAAGTATCTTAAAAGCATTTTAGACTAGGCTTGTAGCCAGTTTGTCATATGCTTCACAAAACAGAAGACATTCAAAATTCTATGTGGAGGTCCAAATTAGCAGCTTTCTACTGACTTGTTCCTTGTATTAAAAACATTACACTGTAGCTCCACAGAGTTATCTGATTTTTGACTTGTGTTCTTGATAACATTGAACTTCTGGGAGAGTTTGCCAGGAGTAAACAGGAATAGGGGATCCTTTGTGGAGTTGACTAAAAACCAGTTCTGACTTGCTCTGGGAATGGCCCAAACTCTTGTTTTTTCTTAGTAATTTGTTCTGCAGTTATGGTTCTGACTGCTGTACCATCTTCTAGTTACTTGGCTAGCCAGGGGCATCTGTGTTTTTTAAATTTTGGGGCCACATTATCACAAATTCACATGCGTTCAAGCTGTATGCTTTCTTATTTTGATAATGGTGGTAAAAATAGAGTCTGTTAGATCTTTAGAACAAGTATTTAAACACAGTAATGAAAAGATTCTAAAAAACCAGTCTGGTTTATTAGGTGGTGTGCTATCCTGCCTACCTTTTGGCCAGGTATAATTTGTAGTAGAGTTGATTTAGTGTGAAGCACTGTGTGGTATAGGCATTTTTGAGTTTTATGTTACTGGTGGTTTCCTGAAAGTAAATATACCATACACTGAGTCAACTCACCCAAACATCTCTCGGAGCTTGGCCACTTAGTTATTTCTGTGTCGTTCTGATTTAGAAACTCTCTCCTGTTGGGCCAAGGTTTAGCTTAGTCTATTTTTCATAAGCCCATCTGATGAGATTGAATCCTGAGGTTTTTATTCCCAGAGTTATCCTAGAAACTTTCTCCATAATTCCTATTTATTCAAATATATGAAATTAGCTCTGTTTCCACCAAATATCTCAGCAGTTGTTACTCACGGAGTCATTCAGCACTGAGATTCATGTCAACATGTTCTTGGCCCACATGTTCAGTTTGGATTAACTGCTTATCCTTCAGTAATCCTCAGATGCGTGTGCATGTTAGATCCCCTGTCCTAAGCTCTTGTGTTGTGAGTAATAGTGGTGTAGGTGAGTAGGGACCTTAGAGAAAACTCATCTAAGCTTTCATTTCTCAGTAGAGGACAGAGGGGTTCAAGTCTTGTGTAGCGTTCCCGTTGTGGCTCATGGGGTTTAAGGACCCAGCATTGTCTCCGTGAGGATGCGAGGTCGATCGCAGCCTCCCTCAGTGGTTAAGGATCCGGTGTTGCCATGAGCAGAGGTGTGGATTGCAGATTGAGCTCGGATCTGGTGTGGCTGTAGCTGTGGCATAGGTCTCAGCTGCAGCTCCAGTTCAACCCCTAGCTTGGGAACTTCCATATGCCACAGGCATGGCTGTGAAAAAGCAAAAGAAAAAAAAAAGTGGTTTGTGCAAATCCTAGAAATAGTGTCGGGCTAAGTGAGGACCAGAACTCTGGTTCCTTGATTTCTTCTCCCAGCATTTTTTCCCAGGTAGTTTGCTGCTTCTGGACGTGTGCCCCTCCCCAGACGTAAACATCACGGTTTAGTCTCACTTTCCAAAGCTGATGACAATACCTAAAATGTCTCAGATTGTGTTTTGTCTCTGGGTTTTTGCTGTTGGAAATCGGTTATGTCCTTTATTTGTTAGTGATTGCAGACACATGTACGGTTTTGCCTTTGGTAAAAGGATAACGTTGAATGTTCCTGCAGCAGACCATTATGTACTAATGATATTGGGGAAAATTTGTAAAAATGTGAACTGCTTTGTCTCATTTTATAAAATTGATAGGCGGCAGGTATATGATGTACTTTCTTGTGTATATATTCTAGTGCTGCTTTGCAGCAGAATACATGTGAGAAACTTCTGGGTAGCGCTTGTTTTTTTTGTTTTTTTTTTTTTTTTTTCTTTAAGAGTTTGTTTTCTGCATTGGCTGAGGCTATACACACAAGATAGGATTTTTAGGGGAAGCAGTGTTATCTTGGCCGATCAAGTTTGATGAGGCAGTAAAGTTGCTAGATTAGAGCTGTTCTGCTGAGGGCAGTGGAAGACCGAATTTTTATTTGAACACCGAAGAGTGGTGAGACCCCCTGGGTAAATTTTTTTTTTTTTTTTACCCCAAATCATATCTTTGCACAGACATTCCTGTTAATGTGAGACATAAACCCTTATTTTATTATCTCAAAAACTTCAGAATGCTTTTCACAGATCTGTGCTTAAATTGTCACCATTACCACCTAGCCCTGTGACTTTTGAAAAATTAAAATTCTTGAGACTCCCGTTTTCTCATTTTAAAAATTGGGGCTCCTGCTCTTGAGTTCACAGGGATGTTCATAGGACCGTGAAAGAAACTTTTGGTCTGTGCGAGGAACACAGTCGTAAGTCAGTTTTCTTCCCGTTCTCAGGTTGTTCTTCACCAGTCTTTTTTCACTTGGTAGTGTAGGTTTTATTTTGTGAAGTATGTCTTTCTTATTTATTACCTTCACTTCTTCATAAGGATTACATTTGCTAATTTGGGCCTTGATACTTCTAAAAAAAAAAAAACCCTGTGTCTGTCTTTCAGTTCATTTAAAAATGTTGCTATAAAAACATTTTGCTTCCTATTTCAGTTGTTATGCTCTTAGGAAATTCTCAAAGGTAGCACCTGTTGCCTTTTGACCTCCCCCTCCCTCTTTTGTTTCCTTGGTCAGACTTCATCAGTGACTCCTGGGCAAGGTGTTTTCTTCAACCTTAGCTGTAATCGTTATTAGGCCTTATGCCTAATGTTTTAAAGCCCTAAGATATAGTTGTCCCACAAACATTTATCGTAATGAATTAGAAGTGAACTCTTTTTACTGTTATATGCCAAACCACAGTTATACCAGAATAAGTAAAATAAGAAATCATGTTAAGATATTAGCAAATAGGAATTTGCATCGCTGCGTGGCTCAGCAGAAACGAATCTCACTAGGATCCATGAGGATGCAGGTTCCATCCCTGGTCTCACTTAGTGGGTTAAGGATCCAGCGTTGCTGTGAGCTGTGGTGTAGGTTGCAGACACGGCTTGGATCTCTAGGCCAGCATCTGCAGCTCCAATTTGACCCCTTTCCTGGGAATCTCCATGTGCCACAGGTGCAGCCCTAAAAAGACAAAAAAAAAAAAAAAAAAAAAAAAAAAAAGACCTCTCTTCAAATTTTATTTGTCCCATTGACTCTTCTTATACTTTTCCAGAGATTGTTTCAATGCCTTCGGTTTCTCTTGTGTACCAAGGGGATATGTTTAGTTAAGATTTACCTTCACTAGTTACAGCATATTACTTAACATTGATTGATTAAACACTAGCTGGAAGCATACTGGAAGAATTACTCTGAAAGATATTTTTAAAGCTCATTCAAGTATCTGTAATTTATTTAACTTTTTTTTTTTTTTTTGATAGCATGTTCCACAGTATTCAAGACAGCGTTTACTGGTGTCTCGTAGTCTCTGTTTAGCAGGATACGATTCTAATGAAAAAGTAAGTATTTTAAAAATACTTTTAACAGCTAAATTATACTGGTTTTACTTTGTTGTCTCCACATTATGTTCACTGGGCAGATTACATTTTATTGATGTGTAATTATTTATTGCTCTACATCATAGGTTTTTATAGGTGCTCAATCTTTGTTCCTTTTTTCATTGTGGACCACAACCTGAGTTTTTAATTTTGTATCTCTACTACAAATTGAATAAATTTACAATGTTTGCCTTGTTTTTAGCAGAATAACTAATAACAACATTCTTTTCTAGACTGGGCAGTTGAGAGATTTTGATTAAACTATTGATTTTTTTTCATTTACTTAATATTTGTATCATTCGTTTTGAGTGAAGACAGTTATGTATATTGTAAATTTTGGGACAAGGGGATTCCAGTTAAAATCTTGATATATGAGTGTTTGAAGCTTGTAAGAGGAGAAATAAAGGAACTGGAAGTGGTGATGGGAGCTAACACATGATTTGGTGATAGCAAAGGCATCAGAGGACAGAAGAAGAGTTTTAGCTAAGAAGAGACAGTTCAAATTGAATGTCATTAAAGTAGAACTAATAAGAATGAGGATGAAATAGTCTTCCAAGTCATCTGTTGAAATATATAAAACTACTCTCAAGAGTTTGGAGACTTGGAGGAAAAAAAAGTCTATATCATTGCAGTTCAATAGAAATAAAATGTGGCCAAAATTGCAGGGCAAATGTAGTTTTGTATTTTCTAATAGCTGCATTAAAAACTAAAACAAGTGGGAGTTCCCGTCGTGGCGCAGTGGTTAACGAATCCGACTAGGAACCATGAGATTGTGGGTTCGGTCCCTGGCCTTGCTCAGTGGGTTAACGATCCGGCGTGGCCATGAGCTGTGGTGTAGGTTGCAGACGCGGCTCGGATCCCGCGTTGCTGTGGCTCTGGCATAGGCCGGTGGCTACAGCTCCAATTCAACCCCTGGCCTGGGAACCTCCATATGCCGCGGGAGCGGCCCAAGAAATAGCAACAACAACAACAACAAAAAGACAAAAGACAAAAAAACAACAACAACAAAAAAAACTAAAACAAGTGAAATAAATTTTAATCTATTTAACTCAGTATCTAGAATGTTATTACAACATATTATCATTGTAAGAAGTAATGATGAGGTATATGCGTATATTTTTTCATACCAAGCTTTCAAAATCCGTGGTGTAATTTCAATTTGATTAGCCACATTTGAAGTGCCCAGTAGCCTCATGCGGCTAGTGGTTATTTTATTGGGCGGCATAGGTCCAGATTAATTAGCTATGATAAGCTCCCTGTTAGGAAATCTAAGTTAAATAAAACAAACAAACAAAAAAACCCTCAACATAGGAGTTAACCGCTAACACACAACGGGATTAATGGCCTCCCTGCAGTGCCAGGACACAGGTTTGCTTCCCGCCCAGCCCAGTGGGTTAAAGGATCTGGTGTTGCCCCAGCTGTGGTATAGGTCACAACCATGGCTTGAATCTGATCCCTGGCCTGGGAACTCCATGTGCTGCGGGGTGGCCAAAAAAGAAGAAAAGGAGCAAACAGAAAACTTCAACATAGGCAGTATGCCTTGGGGTGCATGTGTGTATGTGCATTTTTGCCCATGTGATTGGTAATCAGCTGTCCTAATCAGGGCATGCTACCAGTGGTTAGCTAGCATTTATCCCAGAGGCTGCTTGCAGCTTTCTAGAGCAGGGAAATACTGCAAATGGGTCGGCTGTCTTTCTCCCTATAAACGCTGCTAGCCTTCCTCGTTTGGGTACTATATTGTTAGAAGGGCTCTCTTTGATGAAATTAGGGGTATTCAAGGTAGATGTTTTGGCTATGATTTTATGGAAATTCTCAGCCTGTGAATTAACAGAAGATAACAATCTGGTTGGCCTTTCTTTTTTTATCTTTAAGGACGGAACCTAAACTAGCTCCCTAAAGGGAACAGTCCTGTGTTCCGCCACTGGTCTGGGGCACTCCTGGTAGCTGGAGTCTGCCAGCTCGGCTAGCCAAATCAGAATGGGGCTGCGCTTGGCTCACGTGAATCTTCACGCAGGCTGTTGGAGCCTCACGAAGTGCAGGAACCTGAGACTTCACTGAGCTTACCTAGCAGATTTTAAGATTCCTTTTTTATCTGTTTGTCTTTTTAGGGCTGCACCCGCGGCATGTGGAGGTTCCCAGGCTAGAGGTCAAATCGGAGCTACAGCTACCGGCCTACACCACAGCCACAGCAACACCAGATCTGAGCCATGTCTGCCACCTACACCACAGCTCACGGCAACGCCAGATCCTTAACCCACTGAGTGAGGCCAGGGATCGAACTCGCAACCTCATGGTTCCTAGTCTGATTCGTTTCTGCTGCGTCATGACGGGAACTCCTCCTTTTTTAACTGTTAATAAATATTTGTTAGTATGTGTGGCAACGTTGGTTTGAGACTTGTTTTCACTGTAACCTCATAATGGGGTTACAGGAATAGCTAACTCACCTCCCACGTTGGTGACCATTGATACTGAAAATAAACAAAGTGTCTATGTAACTGCTTTGGTTTAGGACGTTTAAACAGAGCTCTTCTCCCCTTGGAATCCACTAAGCAGGTGGATGCTTTGTTGTGAAAATCTGTTGCCTGCTGTCTTTGCCGTCTCCTTTGCTGTGCCTGTGCCTAAGGTAATAGTATCCTCGGCCATGATGGAGTCTCGGTACTTTTTGGCACCTGTTGGTAATTGAGGTGACTGTTCAGACCAAGTTGGTAGACTTGCCTTTCCCTTGAGGGATGCATTTCATTAGACCTTCCTCCTTCCAGGGCTCCATGTAGCCGTTCATGAAATGGCTTGTTTAATATTGCTGTCTTAAGTGTAGGTAGGCCTAATCTTTGAGAATACTCATTTCTTAAAGAAATTGATTCTTATTGGAACTTGCCATTGACTTCTTTGTTATGCCACATTTTACTAGAGACTCACATCAAGTCAGCGTTGAACCAGGTGAAGTTTAACAACCTTTTAACAAGCTTTCTAACAAGTCTACCTGTTGTCTCTTGTATATTCGTGAGAATAGGGAAGGTTTAACTTAATAATTTGCTTAGCAAAAGACCAAGGAAAGTTCGGTTGGCCTCAGGTGAGCGCCAGCCTGTGTGGTATTACAACACACCAGTCGTCACAGATGTGATTTTAGGTGGCATTAATAATACGGTGTTTAAAACTTGCACCATTGTACTTTGGCTGTGTCACATCATGGTGTAGTTTGACACGAGTATCTGAGTATGAACTCTGGCTTTACCACCAGTTGATTTTGTCAGGAACTTAGACAAGTGATTTGACTTCTTCGTGCCTCAGTTTTCTCGTTTGTAAAATTGGGATTTTACCAGAACTGACTTCAGGACTATTAAGAGGATTAAATGAAGTAGTTCACAGAGGGGGTATGCCACGGTCCCTGGCACAGGGAAAGCATGTGTCCCGAAGGTCAGCCACTTGAGGTTATCTGTCACGGTGTTGTATACTCACTTTTGTACATTCGGAAACTCACGGTTTTGTATACTCACTTTTGTATTTGTATACTCACCACAAATAGTAAGTGTGAGTTGGGTGCAAACTTAAACCTGTCCTCCTCCTGAGCTAGTAGGTTTACCCACTTGTGCTATACTGCTTCTCAGAAGTGTTTGGTGAGTGGCTCAGGGACTAGAGTTTTTTTTTTTTTTTTTTGTCTTTTTGCTATTTCTTGGGCCGCTCCCGCGGCATATGGAGGTTCCTAGACTAGAGGTCAAATCGGAGCTGTAGCCACCAGCCTACGCCAGAGCCATAGCAACATGGCATCCGATCCGCGTCTGCAACATACACCACAGATCATGGCAATGCCGGATCCTTCACCCACTGAGCGAGGCCAGGGATCGAACCTGCAACCTCATGGTTCCTAGTCGGAGTCATTAACCACTGCGCCACGACGGGAACTCCTGGGACTAGAGTTTTGCTCTCATTCCTCCAAGTACCCAGTGGAACAGGCCAGCTGAGCCCTTCTCTTGGTCCCAGAATGGAGGGACATGTCCTTGGTGGTTTTAAACTCCAGCTATGACCTTAAGCGTAGGGAAGGGAAGAAAGGAAGGAGAGGTGGAAAAGGGGGGTAAAAGAAATAACTTTTAAAAAATTCTCATGAAACTTCCATTGTGTTTTTCTTACCTCATAACAGTAATAGCACAGCTATAAAACAGCTGCTGCACACCCTAGTGTTAGTAGCAGTATAATTTACAATTGCTAAGACAAGGAAGCAAGTGTCCATCAACAGCTGAATGGATAAAGGAGACATGGGACATGGATGTGCTGGAATACTCTCAGCCAGAAAGGAACGGAAATTTGCCATTGGCACCAATGGAGGTGGGCTCGGAGGGCATTATGCTAAGTGAAATAAGTCAGACGGAGAAAGGCAAATACTGTATGACATCACTTATGTGTGGAATCTAAAAATACAACACACTCGCGGATATAACATCAAAAAAGCAGACTCAAAGATACAACATAGAGGTTACCAGTGGAGAGAGGGAGCAACATAGGGCTGGGGGAGCGGGAGGTACAAACTGCTGGGTGTAAAATAGGCTCAAGCATGTATTGTAGAGCACAGGGAGGGTAGCCAGTATTTTTTAATAACTGTAAATGGAAGGTAACCTTTATAAATTGTCTAAAAGTAAAAATTAAACAAAAAATTAAAAAGTTGCTGCAGAAGTCCTTTATCTTTCATGCTACCTGAAAGCCCCGTCTTCAAGGATTCAAGCTCCTGACTTAAAGATTTTTTTTCCCTTGGAATATTTTCAGAGCGCTTATATGGGGCTCTGCAGATATAGGATAAAGTCCCAGATCTTTAAATAGCATATAAATCCTTCTTACTTGGGCCTTTTGAGTCCTACCTTTAGTTACTGTACCACCACCATGCTTGTTTTGTGCTTGAGCTATATTAAAAATTACTTCTAATTTTTCAGTGCTACCGTCTGCCTGCAGTGTCACTGCCTTTACACATGCTGTTCACTCTCTTTGCTGTGTTTAACACAGCTGTGCTATAGCACTTAACATATTTTGTTGTGATTGTGCCATTTTGTACATCAAAGTTATCAAAGGAAGGCACTTGATGTTTACCTGTAATTGTTGATGCAGAGGGAGAGATTGAGTGATTGACTGACTGATTGATTGATTTGCTTTTTAGGACCTGAACCTGCCGCATATATAAGTTCCCAGGCTAGGGGTTGAATCAGAGCTACAGCTGCTGGCCTACGCCACAGCCGTAGCAATGTGGGCTCTTTAACCCACTGAGCAAGGCCAGAGATCAAACCCTCATCCTCATGGATACTAGTCGGTTTCGTTTCTGCTGCACCACAATGGGAACTCTGGGGGAGATTTAAAGTTGATATAAATTGATTGGTATGTATGTTCTCTTATTAATTTGAATTTTTATTCTTTTTTTTTTTTGTTGTTGTTGTTGTTGTTGCTATTTCTTCGGCCGCTCCTGCGGCATATGGAGGTTCCCAGGCCAGGGGTTGAATCGGAGCTGTAGCCACCGGCCTACACCAGAGCCACAGCATCTCAGGATCTGAGCTGCATCTGCGACCTACACCACAGCTCACGGCAACACCGGATCGTTAACCCACTGAGCAAGGGCAGGGACCGAACCCGCAACCTCATGGTTCCTAGTCGGATTCGTTAACCACTGTGCCACGACGGGAACTCCAATTTTTATTCTTTTTTTATTCTTTTCTTTCTCAGCTGCCCCACAGCATATGGAGTTCCTAGACCAGGGATCAGATCTGAGCTGCTGTTTTGACCTATGCCACAGCCTAGCAGTGCTGGATCCTTTAACCCACTGTGCCAGGTTGGGGATTGAACCTGCGTCCTGGTGCTGCAGAGACACCGCTGCTCTTGTTGTGCCACAGTGGGAACTCCCATATATTCTTTTATATACATAGCCTATCTGGAAGACTTTATACGAAACTGGTTGTAGTTGTTACCTTTGGGGCAAGGACCTAGGTATTTCTACTGTGTGTCCCCTTTCATACCTTCTAAATTCTGAACCATATTCATAAGTTATTTATTTAAAAGAAAATCTTAGGTATAGAAAATAAATCGATATGAGCTTTATGGAGTTTGTGCACTAATTGGTAATCCATTAATAGTGCTACCGGAGTCAGGGTTCTTCTGAGAAATGGAACCAGCAGGAGACCTACGGAGATTTATTGGCCCACATAATTGTGGAGGCTGAGAAGTCCCAGCACAGATTGCTGTCTGCAAGCTGGAGACCCAGAAAAGCTGGGACTGTAATTCTAGTCCAGGTCCTGCGGTCTGGGGACCAGGGGAGCTGGTGGTCTAAGTCCTGGTCTGAGGGTGGGCGGGCAGAACTCTCTGCACCCCCTTTTTGACTCTGTCAGGCCCTCCGTGGATTGGAGGATGCCCACCCTCACCGGGGAGGGCGGTCTGCTTTCCTGAGTCCGAAGAGTCACACTTTACTCTCATCTGGAAACACCCCCACAGACACACCCAGAACAAGGTTTAATCTGGACATCCTGTGTCCCAGTCAAATGGCACGTAAGACTGTCACACGCCCTGAAGAGAGATGACTAGAAATGTGTCAAATGCAATATTCATTTTGATACGGATTTTTCCTTGTTAGAATCACACTCCTAGGTTTGTAGTCTGGTGTGTGGCCCAAATGAGCGAATAACAGTACCACAGCTGACACCTATTGAATATATATTATGTGCCAGGCACTGCTCTACACACTTGGGGATTTATTCATATTTTTAGAGTTCTCGGTGTGGCACAGTGGGTTAAGGATCCTACGTTGCTGTAGCTGTGGTGTAGATCGCAGCTGTGGCTTGGATTCGATCCCTGGCCTGGGAACTTCCATATGCTGGTGATGTGGCCATTAAAGTAAAAATTAAAAAAAAGTGAAATACACCCAAATCTCTAATAAAATGCAAGTAATTAAAAAAAAATTCTAGTCTTACATACCAGGAAATGAGGTTTCAGAAAGATGACTTTTTCACAGAAGAACACACAGGAACACATGGTAGTGTTGGGATTCTAACCTGGGAAGTTTGGCTCCATACTGGCTCTAAATATCATTCTACTTCTTAGATAGAAATTAGAGTGGGATTCTTACTCCCTGTAATATTATACTTTGTTATATTTACCGTAACAGTTGCTTAATGCGTAACTCCCAATCTTTATGCTGCTTTTCCAGGTGTAATCTACTTAGTACTTAATAAAAATTCACATTTTAATATGCAGTACAAGGAAGTATGAACTTTTTTTTTTTTTTCTTAGTGTTTGCTTACTAAAGGGATTTACCATGAGCAGTGAATATAGAAAGGCAAATAATTTTAAAGCCTCAGACCTGAGGACAGACTAGGATATTTTAAGGACCCATCTCCTCAAGGCTTTGAATGACCCAGGATTCTATCAGATAAGGAATTTACTAATTTTTAAGGTGGAGGCTTGTCTTGGTTTGGTGGAATCAGCCATGTGTAATAGAAAGGTTAAATCAAGACTTTGACGGCCTTTCCCAATCCTGAGATTCTGTGCCTCCCTGCTGGTTTAAAATATTGCCTTAAGTTATGTAAGAGTGCTGTTAAGATCATATATAACTTTAATTTTGCTTTTAGGTGTATAGCTAAAACGTGTTATAATAGTTCCATTTAACTGTAACGATTCGCTAACCCAGAAATCATTGTGTACTAAAAAGTGTTGCATTCAGATTGCTTATAATTGTTTGTGTACTTTTCTAACCACCCCCTCTTATGTGTGCATTTCTTTAAAAGGATTAGCCCCTGCAGTTTTGGAGTAGGGAGCGAACCTCATTCAGTTGTGTCCCATTACAAGGCCATCAGTTTATATGTGTGTGAAAATCAAGACCTACAGAGATTGATTTGCTTAGAGTCAAATAGGTCATTAATGGCAATGCTAGGCTTAGAAGTTAGCCCCACACAGAATGAGATTTCTTTTTCTATTATGTGGCCTCAGCTGCTTCAAAATTTGGTGGTTATTCAAACTTAGCATTGTGCTCAAATGGCAAAACCTGCTTGGTCTTGGAATCTTTGGAAATAAGCATAGCTATTACCTGTTCTGAGTTATTGAAAATATTATTTAATGCTGTGCCCCAATCCCAAAGAGATGGCATATAAATTATATCCAACTTCCCTTTAATGAACATAACACTTAGAATTTCACTGAATTTTAGAAACTAATCAAGCAGACCACTTGAAGTTTTTTAGTATTCTCAGATGTCATTTGACGATTATCTTTTGGCAAGAGATTTTAGTCCACTTATGAATTAACTGGACTTAGTCTATTGATGCTTTAACAGAGTAATTATAAGGCCAGATACTTGGCACATGAGTTCAGTGGTAGCCTAGTTATAAATGAACTTATTATTTATAGTATGTAATACTGCTGTTGGAGGTAATGTTTATTAGGCTCATGAGCAATGGTAATTGTGAAAAAACTTGGTGTTTTCTGGTCCTAGAGTGAGTGTAACAATTTCTTCTGTGTTTTTTTCTCTCTTTAGACTTTTGATAAAATTCTTATTGCTAATAGAGGAGAAATTGCCTGTAGGGTGAGTGGAATTTTAATCTTATTCTCCATTTTACTGTGAATTTTAGCATTATTAAATCCCTTTAAACATGAATTACTCTTAATAGGTAACATTAATGTATTTTCATATAGGTTATTAAAACTTGCAAGAAGATGGGCATTAAGACAGTTGCCGTCCATAGCGATGTCGATGCTAGTTCTGTAAGTATATTGAATCAGGACCTTATTTTGGGTCAAATAGGAAAAAAGTGAAAGACGTAGGGTTTTTTCCCTTGGTCTGAAAAGGTACACAATTAAAAAAAAAACCTATTTAATTACTCACTCCTGTATTAAGCAAAATGGGAGCATCATACTGTCTTCAACATGTGTCTTAACTATTTTATTTTCAAGGCTTAAAAAGCCTAGAATAGAATAAAAATTTGGTAGACTGATTCTGGGCACCAAGTACATATAAGTGGAATACCAGAAAATTAAATTCAAAGATGAGTGAAATGTTTATGCAGTATTGCCTTAGGAGAGCACTTTCCCTGCAGCTTAAGTCCAGTGTCTGAAAGACTGGTAAATGAAAGATGGCTAGGAGTTCCCGTTGTGGCTCAGTGGGTTAAGGACCTGATGCTGTCTCTGAGGATGTGGGTTCGATCCCTGGCCTCACTCGGTGGGTTAAGAGCTCCCACATTGCTGCAACATGCAGCGTAGGTGGCAGATGTGGCTCGGATCTGGCCTTGCAGTGACTATGGCATAGGCCAGCAGCTGCAGCTCCAATTAGACCCCCTAGCCCAGGGACTTCCATATGCTGCAGGTGCAGCTGTAAAAAAAAAAAAAAGATAGGCTAGTGCTAATTGGACATGAAGAAAAGAAGGTATAGCATAAAGCAGTGGATGACATAATTATATTGGGGATTTTTAGCACAACAGGCATTTTTTAGCAGTAACAAAGTATCAGTGAGTAGAAAAAAAATCCCATGGGAAAAGTATATAAATTATTGGAACTTTATGGAATGAAGTATAAGTAATTGTACTTTAATATAAGTTACTGTTTTTCATTCTTTCACACTACTTTTGGTAATAGGACCTATTGATAATGTCAACTTTCATTATATAGTAATTTTTTTTTTTTTAGGGCCACACCTGCAGCATTTGGAAGTTCCCAGGCTGGCAGTCAAACTGGAGCTGCAGCCACCAGCCTATGCCATAGCCATAGCAACGCAGGATCCTAGCTGCATCTGCGACCTACGCCACAGCTCTTGGCAACACCAGATACTTAACCCACCGAGCAAGGCCAGGGACTGAACCTGCATCCTAGTGGGGTTCGTTAACCACTGAGCCACGATAGGAACTCCCAGCCATGGCTGTTGCAATGCCTGAACCTTAACCTGCTGCACCATATGGGAATTCCACAAGGACTTTTTATTTTGTCTTTTTAGGGCCACACCCACGGCATATGGAAGTTCCCGGGCTACGGGTTGGGGCTGAATCGGAGCTACAGCTGCCAGCTTACACCACAGCCACAGCAACATGCCAGATCTGAGCCATATCTGTGACCTACACCATAGCTTGTGGCAACGCTGGATCCTTTAACCCACTGAGCCAGGCCAGGGATCAAACCCACATCCTTATGGATACTAGTTGGGTTCTTAACCTGCTGAGCCACAATAGGAATTCTTCCACTAGGACATTTTAAACGGGAAGGTGAGTCATAGCTCATTAGTTTGGTGAATAGTGGGAACAAATAATTTGAGAATTTAGAGATTGTTGTATGTCCTTCTCAAAATATACGTTCGATGGCTTTATTTACTTTTATGATGTAAAAATACTTTATATATGTATGTGTGTTTTCAAGTAAAAAGACTAGTCAAGGAGTTCCTGTCGTGCCTCAGTGGAAACAAATATGACTAGTATCCATGAGGATGCAGGTTCAATTCCTGGCCTTGCTCAGTGGGTTGAGGATCCGGAGTTGCCATGAGCTGTGGTGTAGGTTGCAGACGTGGCTGGATCCCGCGTTGCTGTTGCTGTGGCTGTGGCGTAGGCCGTGGCTACAGCTCTGATTCAATCCCCAGCCTGGGAACCTCCATGCGCTGAAAGTGCTGCCTTAAGAAGACCAAAAAAAAAAAGACACCCTTTCCATAAGACATACCAAAATAGTATAGTGTTAAATTTGTTTCTCACCTTTAGGGTTAGGGTTTTGATTTTTTTAAAGTGGGAGTAAATGATTCTGTACTTCAACTGTCAACTTTATTTCCTATTTTGACTTGAATTGAACTTATCCATGTTTTGTTGCTTTGTCTGTGCGTAGTAACATTGGGCTTAAATGAGAAATACCTGCTATTTACTGCATTAACGCCAAAACCTAGAATCAGGGACGTAGTCATTGCAGCTCACGTCTTGGCCAGGCAGCCTGCTGTTTGAAGTATGATTCCTGGGGGGTATTGTAGTCCTACCCTTCGGATTCAGTAATGAGATGGAGTGGGGTTTCCTGTGAGCACTCTGCGATGATTGACAGTGAGGTGGGGAGAATCATCACTTAGCATGCCTACCCTTGATATTATTTCCCTGCTCTCTGGGGAGGTACCGGGGACAAATAGGACTTGGTGATATCTATGTAATTAGTGTATGTTGGTTCCAGCTGAACAAACTGGAGGGTAATGATCAGGTAAATGGGGATGGAATACATTAATGTAGGCTGAGGTATAAAAGGCCTTAGGGAAAACCTTATAAAAATTTTATGGGGTTGTTGGACTTCCTTTTATTTCTATTAATGTATCTTCATATCTATTTATTTATATCTTGTTAGACTATCTTCAGTTTTATCCTAAAGTTGAAGGCAGTTTAAGGGTTAAAACCTCAAGCCTTTACCTGTTGTCATTCACATGATTTACTCTTCACTATGTTTTTCAACCTTTTTTTATTGGGAAAGGAGTCAAAGTTCTTAATTTTGAAAAACTTATGTACAAAATCTGCTAATGGACTTACTTGCAATTAATGAAATTATTAATCCTCAAATAAGAATAAATGACCAGAGTCAGGTTTGTAAAACTTTTTGGGGGAGATAGCTGAAAAATCGGGTGACCTCTTACTGTATGTATATGTGCAGTTGAGATGGTATATTTAAATAACATTTTCTTAAATTGCTTTTACTAGTACAGAATGTTTTAAGGTGATGACTGCCATGGTCCATGTTTCCTAGTTGGTCTTAATTAGGTTGGAAACCTTCCCAGTCTTTTAGATGCAATAGAAAACCTATAGGATCCTTAATTCATTCATGCAAAAACTACTTCTAGTTGTGATTGTTCAAAATGAAGTTTTCTTATCACCACCATAAAGTTCCATGGCAAAGCCCCTGATAGTGACTGTAAAACTGCATTTAATGAGAAGGAAGGAATTGGTTTCATTAATGTGATTATTATGGACCTTGGAGTTCTGGTAATTAGGTAATTAAAGGGTTTTTAAATGGTATACTTGTTTTAAAACTTGCTGTTGCTCACTTTTCTCATAAAACTTGGCTTTCAGTAACCTTTTTGGATTAAGAATACAATGTATTTACCTATGCATATTTAAAACTAGACTTTTCAGTGAAGGACAAAATAATCAGAAGAAGAAAGCATTCGAGATGGTGTGGCATTTCTTTCTTTCCTCTCTTTTTTGCTTTTATTGTCTTTGGAAAAACATTTTGCAGAAACATTGTACTATATCCATTTAAAATGCTTTGATTGTCTTTGGCTTGGCTAAATGACTTTCTCTACATTTTTGGGTAAAATGGAATAGAAGAGGATTCCTGGTAGGAATTTGTTCACATTAATATGGCTCATCAGGGACATTATATTTAATTGCAGTTCCTGCAGAAGAGTAGCAGGAGGCTGAAGAGAATTATTTAGCATTAGCAATGGCTCGTCTGGGAGTTGTGCACTAATCAAGGAGCTTGAGTGTTAGCAGTGGGGATGATGGGAATTATGACGATTATGACATGTAAGCATGTCTGTGTGCAAAGTGGACAGGCAATGAGTTAATCAAGAAGTATATTAAATGGCTCCCATGCTGATTCATTTTTATCCACCATAGAGCCTGTCAGGTTGTGTATTTAAGAAATACAATTATTCCTGAATTCAATACGTATTAAATTCAGCCACCATTCTTTGCTTTTCTCTAAAATAATCGCAAACTACCTACTACTACATATAAAAATAGAAAAAGTATCAACCCTGCTGACTGTGTGATTGTGTATTAAAATATAATATCTCATTTTTTTAAATGCTTTAGAGTGAAACTTTAATTTCGGATTCATTTAAAATGTTGTCGGCTTTGCCTTTTCATATGTTTGTTGTAAATACTCTTTGGCTTATTTTCTACCACATTAAGAATTTAAGTTCAAAATCAGATTTTATGTATTTTTATTTTTCAAGATGAAAAACAATTTATTTCAGGAAGACATTAATATTTAACACATGAAGCTAATCATTAGACGTAAGACAAATCAAAGCATTAATCTTTCCCACCATCAAAATGTTCCGAAATCGGGGGTAGGTGTGGTGGTGGTAGAAATCTTTGCTCTAGTGGGTGGTCTCTTTGTGCCAGGTAGACCCATTCTGTGCCCAGCATGGTTAGAGCCATCTGTCATGAAACTGTTGGCTAGAAATGCTAGAAATGTACATATTTTGGGAAAATGGAAGTAATAAATTGAACGCCTTTTAGAAAATAAATTGAAATGCAGCCTAAGTCCATGAGTGAACTGGATTCTATCTATAGCCAAATTTATAGAGTTACTGTACAGATGAACACAGGCATTTTTTCTTCTTTTAATCGTAAGTACTGGCAAATTCAATAAAACTTTCTACCAAACTGTGACCTTCATGTGTTCACTTAATGAAAGCAGTACTGTGGGTGCTACTCAGAGTGTTAACCTGCGGATGGTTGTCATTGAAATCCTTTCCCTGTGGAGTCAGTATGTTGCTGGTCAGCTGCATCAGAAGTCAAGTTTGCAACCAAGACCCTCCTTTGGGTGCTGTGAACTCGGCAGGTTAAATTGTCCAAACCCGCCGCTGCTGAGTCAAAGGTAAATCAATCATTCCAGTAAGGAAGGACTATGACTCTTTGGCAGCAAGGCAAAAATTACATTAGGACAAGGAAAAAGAGGATTTATATTGATATTTTTATGTCTGAATTATTTTATTCATATATATGTTTGTATACTTGCTGTTTATTAAAAACATTCCAACTTTTCATCTCTAGAAAGTGACTTGCAAAAATTTTCCTTTGTAAAATGGAAAAGGGCATCCCTAAGTCCTTAATTTTTGTTAATAAGGCCTTTATCCTTTTACTGATACTAAGATTTTATTTATTTTTTTGTCTTTTATCTTTTTAGGGCTGCACCTGTGGAGGTTCTCAGGCTAGGGGTCTAATCAGAGCTGGTGCTGCTGGCCCACACTACCGCCACAACAACGCCAGATCCGAGCCGCGTCTGCGACCTACACCACAGCTCACCACAATGCTGGATCCTTAACCCCCTGAGCAAGGCCAGGGATTGAACCCACAACCTCATGGTTCCCAGTCGGATTTGTTTCCGCTGCACCATGACGGTAACTCCGATACTAAAATTTTAATTTAAGAAGAAAACACAGTGAAGTATTGTGAATTTACTTTTTGTATGTTTAAAAATTCCTAGTGAATTTAAATAGTGTGGTTTGAAAAAGGACATTATATGTTTCAATGGAATTAGTACTGCTGGTATGAAAAAATGCCTAAATCATGAATTAAATTATTCTAAACATTTATTTTAAAAAGTTTAGAAGTTCTGTAGTCTGATTCAAAAAGCATACATTAAAGATTTGAAATATATGGAGCTCCCGTTGTTCACAGTGGAAACAAATCTGACTAGGAACCCTGAGGTTGTGGGTTCGATCCCTGGCCTCACTCAGTGGGTTAAGGATCCGGCGTTGCCGTGAGCTGTGGTGTAGGTTGCAGACGCAGCTTGGATCTGGCATTGCTGCGGCTCTGGCATAGGCCGGCAGCTCCAGCTCCTATTAGACCCCTAGCCTGGGAACCTCCATATGCTGAGAGTACGGCCCTAAAAAGACAAAAGACGAAAAACAAACAGACAAACATACAAACAAGTTCATTACACATAGTCGTAAGTGTTATGAAAGAAACTAACCAGTTGCTTAGAGAATATAATGGTGGTCAGGGGAATTCTTTCTGGGGGGTAGAATGTAAGGCGAGATCTGATAGATGAGAGCTATTGTCTAGGCAGTCAGCTAGGCAGGTGAGATGAGACAGCGTGTGCAAAGGTCCTGAGCCAATCCAGTAGATTGGTTCCTAATCTGAATCATCACTGCTTAGCTTGCCTTGGTATTCATCTACTAGCTTTTTATCTCCAGCAATATGACCCTTCTTGGGACAGCTTCTTTTGCTGCTTGCTGCTGCTCTTTCTCAGCTTTCACAGTGGCAACTGCCAGTTTGGAGTAGCAAAGGGAGGAATCTAGGAAAGTTACATGGCTGCCTGAAGGAGGAAGATGACAGTAATAGATTTGTATCTGATGTCCTTATTTAAGTTGAAGCCTGTCCTAAGAAAGAAAGTCTCCAATTCAGATAAATTCTATTATTGCCATCTTCAGTCCTCATCCATTCAGTATGTTTATTGCAAAGCATGGTCTAGATACCGGCGGTGGGGTGTGGTCTGTTAATGGAGGCTTGTGGGCTTGGGACAGTGGGCACAAACCTTGTCTTTCTATGTGGAAGGTAGTCCAGATAAAACTGATACAAATAGTAGTTTTAAATGTCTTATTTTGTAAACGACTATATAGTGCCTTCCGAGTCTTACTGTGACTTAATCATATATTAGTTGAGTTTCCGGGTCTATAATGTATTTCCCAAATATTACTAAAATAAAAGATATTTTAGTAAAAGGAAATTTATAATTAAATATAGCAAAGTGAACTCTTCCATTAAGTATTATTAGAGTCCTTAGTGAAACTTAATGAAACTCAGCAGGGATTTTCTACATAGGGAAGAGCAATTTCAAAACTATACAAACCTGTTTTTTTTTTTTTGTTTGTTTGTTTTTGTTTTTTCTTTAAGGTTCCACCTCCTGTGGCTTATGCAAGTTCCCCAGCTAGGGGTCAGGTCAGAGCTATAGCTGCTGGCCTACAGCAACACCAGTTCTGAGCTGCTCCTGCAACCTACACTGCAGCTTGTGGCAACGCTGGATCCTTAACCCACTCAGTGAGTCCAGGGATCGAACTGAATCCTCTTGGATACTAGCTGGTTCTTAACCTGCTCAGCCACAGTGGGAACTCCTATATAAACCTCTTTGTGAAGGGTTTCATGGAATCTTTCTCCTTTTGATAAGAAATGTTTCTACATATACCTTATTGTTTCTAAATACTTTATTTTTAAAGAGCAGTTCTAGGTGCACAGCAAAATTGAGGAGATAGTATAGAGATTCCCCATATACCCCTCCCTCCACAATGCACAACCTCCTCACGATCAACATCCACCATCCGAGTGGTGCATATATTGCAGCTGATGGACGTACACTGACATATCATGATTATCCAGGGTCCGTAGTTTACCTTAGCGTTCACTCTTGGTGTTGTGCATTCATAGATTTATGCAAATATGAAATGACACG
Organism: Sus scrofa; assembly: GCF_054392235.1. Taxonomy (NCBI): domain Eukaryota; kingdom Metazoa; phylum Chordata; class Mammalia; order Artiodactyla; family Suidae; genus Sus; species Sus scrofa. The sequence continues at coordinate 76,167,847 of NC_139393.1, forward strand.
GATCCATCGTTAAGAGTGTGGTACAGGGTATTTTACCGCCCTAAACATCCTCTGGGCTCTGCCGAGTCATCCCTTGCTATCCTCCCAACCCCCAACAACCACTGTTCTTTTTACTGACTCCAGAGTTTTGCCTTTTCTGAGATGTCATAGAATTGAAATTGTACAGTATGTCGCTTCTTCGGATTGGCTTCTTTTACCTATAATAGTATGCATTTAAGATTTTTGTATGTCTTTTTAGAGTTCGATAGTTCATTTCTTTTTAGTGCTGAATAGATTACTGCAGTTTATTCATTCACCTACTGAAGGACATCTCATTTGCTTTCGGCGGTTATGAATGAAGCTGTTATAAACATCCAGCGTAGGGTTTCTGTGTGGATATGGGAGTTGATTTCTGGACTGTATGGTAAAAGTGTGTTGAGTTTTGTAACAAATCGCACTGTCTTTTAAAGTGGCTGTACCATTTTGCAGTCCTAGGAGTACTGAATGAGACTTCCTCTTGCTCCATATCCTCCTCAGCATTAGATCTTGTCACTGTTCTGGATTTTGGTCATTCCAATAGCTGTGTAATGGTGTCTTGTTTTATTAAGCTTTTTCCTGATAATGTGGTGTGAGCATCTTTTCAAGTGCTTGTTTGCCATCTGTATATCTTCTTTGGAGGTGTTTGTTAAGGTCTTGGGCTCATTTTTTTTTTAATTGGCCTGTTTGTTTTCTTATTGGTGAGTTTGAATTATTTGTGTATTTTGGATAATAGTCCTTTATCAGATGTGTCTTTTACATATATTTTCTTTCAGTCAGTGGCTTGTCTTCCAATTCTTCTGACATTGCCTTTTGCAGAGAAGTTATTAATTTTAATGAAGTCTAACTTGCTCTTTCTTTCATGGACTGTGCCTTTGGTATCTAAAAAATCATTGATATATCCAAGGTCATTTAGATTTTCTCCTTTGTTATCTTCTAGGAGTTTTGTAGTTTTATGTTTGACATTTAGGTCTGTGAACCATTTTGAGCTAACTTTTTTTTTGGTGGGAGGGGCTGCACCTGCAACGTGGAAGATCCCAGGCCAGGGATCTAATCTGAGCCACAGCTGCAGCAGCGCCACATCCTTACCCTGCTGCATCAGGCCTGGGATTGAACCTTTGCCACTGCAGAGACAGTGCTGGATCCTTAACCTATGGCAGCACAGGGAGAACTCCCCTGAGCTAATTTTTGTTAACAGTGTAAGATCTGTGTTTAGATTGCTAATTTTGTGCATGGATGTTCAGTTATTCCAGCACCATTTTTGGAAAAGGCTATCTTTGCTTCATGTTGTTATGTTTTTCTTTTGTCAGAGATAAATTGACTCTGTTTTGGGGGGTCTATTTCTCGGCCTTCAGTTCTGTTCCATTGATATTTATTCCTTTGCCGGTACCACACTGTCTTGCTTATTATTAGCTTTATTAAATCTTGATGTCGAATAGTGTTAATACTCCAACTTTGTTCTTCTTCAGTATAGTGTTGGCTCTTATGGGTCTTTTGCCTCTCATATAAGCTTTGGAATAGGTTTGTTGATATCCAGAAAATAACTTGATAGGATTTTGATTTCACTGAATTTATAGGTTGAGTTGGGAAGAACTGACAACTCCTAAACCAGGGGCCAAACCCCAAGACTAACTTCTTTAAGAACCCCTTTCCCTTGGTGTACCACAGGTGTAAGGCTTTTAAAACTGAATATTAATAAAATTTTCCACTCTTTCAAAAAATATTGTCTTAACAATATTGAGTTTTTTTCCATGGAGATAGATGCTCTTTCCATTTATTTAGTTCTTTGATTTTGTCAGAGTTTTGAGGTTTTCCTTGTGCAGATCTTATACATATTTTGTTAGATCTGTCCCTAAGCATTTCATTTTTGGGGGGTGCTAATAAAAATGGTATTGTTTCAAATTTCAAATTCTACTTGTTTGTGTTGGTATATAGCAAAACAAATTGAATTTTCGATATTGTGTCTGCAACCTTGCTGTTAGATAAACATGTCATCTGTGAACAAAGATAGTTTTATATCTTCTTGCCCAATCTGTGTACTTTTTATTTCCTTTCTTGTCTTATTGCATTGGCTGGGACTCCAGCATGAAGTTGAAAAGCAGTGGTAAGGAAATTCCCTTGTGGCACAATGGGTTAAGGATCCTTTGTTGTCACTGCAGTGGCTCAGGTTTCTACTGTGGTATGAGTTTGATTCCTGACCCAGCAATTTCCTTATGCTGTGGGTGCAGCCAGAAAAAAAAGAAAGAAAGAAAAGAAAAAAAAAAAGGGAAAAAGAAAGCAGTGGTAAGAAGGAACACCCTTGCCTGGTTCTTAATCTTTTGGAAATATTTAGAGTTTCTCATTAGTAAATGGGATATTAATATATGTTTTTTGTAGAAGGTCTTTATCAATTTAAGAAAGACCACTCTATTTCTGGTTAACTGAGAGTTTTTATTAAGAATGGGTGTTGGATTTTGCCAAACACTTTTTCTGTTTTTATTGATATGATCCTGTGATTTTTCTTTTTTAGCTTGTTGATACGATGGATTACATTAATTGATTTTTGAATGTTGAATGTCTTGCATGCCTAGAGCAGATCCCATTTGGTGTGGGGTATAATTTTTTAATACATCGTTGGATTCAATTTACTAGTATTTTATTGAGGGTTTTTGCATCTATGTTCATGAGAGAAAACTGAAAAAAAACTGTAGTTTTCTTGTAATGTTTTGATGTTAAGGTAATGCTGACCTTGTGGAATGAATTAGGACATATTTCCTCTGATTCTGTCCTCTAAAAGAGATTGTACAGAATTGGTGTATAATATTTTCCTTAAATGTTTGATAGACTTCTCTAGTGAACTCATGTGGGCCTGGTGCTTTCTGTTTTGGAAGGTTATTAATTATTGATCTAATTTCCTTAGTAGATATAGGCCTGCTTAGAATATTTCTTTTTTTAATCATGAATAATTTTCCTGAATCAGTTGACATGATCATGTGTTTTTTTTTTTTTTTTTTTGGATTGCAGTATAATAGTTTACATTGAGTAACTGATTTTTAAATATTAAACCAATCTTGCATTCTGGGCATAAGCCTTGTTTTATTGTGGTGTGTTACTCTTAGAAAAAGAATAAAAAACTGATAATCAGGTACTTCTGATCACTTAAAACCCATTAAAATCAACCTCTAAACATCTTTAGGGAAATCTTTTTCTCATTGTACCAAACAGTTGTTTCCAACTTGACAGCCAGTGTTCCTCAAGTCTTACCTTTAGATTGGATTTGTTAATATTTTATTACTAATTTTTTCATCATTGGTTTGAGGGATCTTTGCCTGCAATTTTCTCTTTGTGTTACTATCTTTGGTATCAGGACAATGCTGGCTTTGTAAAATGAACTGGGAAATACCCTTTTCATCTCTTTTCTGAATGAGCGTATATAGAATTGGTTTTCTTTCTAATTTTTTTTTTTTTTTTTTTTTTTTAAGGGTCTCACCAGTGGCATATGGAAGTTCTCAGGCTCTAGGGGTTGAATCAGAGCTGTAGCCGCCGGCCTATACCACAGCCACAGCAATGCCAGATCCAAGCCACATCTGCAACCTACACCACAGCTCACGGCAATGCCAGAGCCTTTGACCCACTGAGCGAGGCCAGGGATCAAACCCACAACCTCATGGTTCCTAGTTGGATTGTTTCTGCAGTGCCACAACAGGAACTCCCTGTTTCTTCTTTAAATTTGGTAGAATTCGCCAGTAAAATCAACTGAGCCTGGAGATTTCTTCTTCAGAAGATTTTAAGCTATTAATTCAATTTCCTCAACAGTTATAGGAGTATTTAGGTATCTATTCCATGTTGAATGTGTTTTCTTAGTTGTTGTTTTTGAGGAATTGGTGTATTTCATCTAAGTTGGCCAATTTATATGCATGGAATTGTTCTTGAAATGTCTTCATTATTTGATGTCTGCGTAGTCTAGTGATAATCCCTCCTTCATTTCTGTTGTGGTAAGAACTTGTATGTCCTTTTTTTCCTTTGTTAGTCTTACTCGAGGTTTATTAATTTTATTGATATTTTTGAAGAACTTGCTTTATGTTTGATTTTTGCTATTATGTTTCTCCTTTCAGTTTCCTTGCTATCTGTTCTTTTTTTTTTTTTTTTTTTTTTTTTTGTCTTTTTAGGGCGGAACTCGCAGTATATGGAGGTTCCAGGCTAGGGGTTGAATTGGAGCTGCAGCTGCCGGTCTACACCACAGCCGTAGCAATGCCAGATTCAAGCCATGTCTGCGACTTATACCACAGCTCATGGCAAAGCCAGGTCCTTAACCCACTGAGCAAGGCCAGGGATCATACCTGCATCCTCATGGATCCATGTCAGATTCATTTCCAATGAGCCATGACGGGAAGTCCTGATAACTGTTCTTTATTATTTTCTTCTTACTACTTGCTTCAGGTTTTTTCTCTTCCCTTCTTTTTCTAGTTTGTTAAGGTGTGGGAACTGAGATGATTGATTGGAAAAGTATTTTAGTGTATGACATTTAATGCTTTAATTTTCTCTGTAAGCTTTAAGTATATCTAATAATTTTTGATACATTGTATTTTCACTTTAGTTCAAAATATTTTCTAATTTTCCTCTTTCATTTATGAGTTATTTACAATTGCTTAATTTCCAAGTGTTTGGAGACTTTTCTGTTGTCTTTTTTTTTTTTTTGTCTTTTTGCCATTTCTTGGGCCGCTCCTGCGGCATATGGGGGTTCCCGGGCTAGGGGTCGAATCGGAGCTGTAGCTGCCAGCCTACGCCAGAGCCACAGCAACGCAGGATCCGAGCCGCGACTGTGACCTACACCACAGCTCACGGCAACGCCGGAACCTTGACCCACTGAGCAAGGGCAGGGGTCGAACCCGCAACCTCATGGTTCCTAGTCAGATTCGTTAACCACTGCGCCACGACGGGAACTCCTCTGTTGTCTTTCTATTACTGATTTCCAGTTCAACTTCTTTATGGCCAGAGAACACATTTTGTATGTTTTGTTTTTATTCAGTGTGTTAAAGTTCGTTTCATGATGTAGATGTGGTTTATCTTGGTGACTGTTTCATGTGTACTTGAAGAGATCGTTTTATCTTCTGTTGTTGGATACAGTCCCTTATAAATGTCAGGTAGATTCAGCTGGCTGATAGTGTTGTCCAGTTTCTCTATTCATGCTAATTTTCTACTCCTACTTTGTTGTCTGTTATTGAGAGAGGAGTGTTAGAATTTCCAACAATACTTGAGTGTTTCTCCTTTCATTTCTGTTTTTGCTTTATGAAGCACTGCATTTAGGTGCCTACGTATTAAGAATTATTACATCTTTTTGTTGAATTGACCCTCTTATTATTATGTAATGTTCTTCTTGATTGCTTGTAAATTTCTTTGCTCTGAAATCTGCTTTGTTTGATACTGATACTAATACTGGCATTCCAGCCTTCTTTCATTGAATGTTGAATGGTGTTTTTTCCCCACTTTCTTACTTTTAACTAACCTTTACCATTATATTTAAAGTGAATTTCTCACATGCAGCATATAGTTAGGTCCTTTTAAAAACATCATTGACAGTCTTTTAATTTGTGTGTCTAGACCCTTACGATTAATTATTGATATGTTTGGGTCTAGGGCCGCCATTTTATTATTTTCTGTATTTTCGTCTAGTTTTTGTTCTTATTTTCCACTTTATGTCTTTTTGGTGATTTAAACCTTTTTTAGTGTTCATTTTTAGTTTTATCTATTGTGTTTCTGATTATATCTTGTCTAGTTTAAATTTTAAATGATAACTCTGTGGATTGCATTATACATACTTAATAATCTTAATGTATTTAGAATCCCAATTTTACCACTTCAATTGGAATGTAGAAATCTTTTTACCATATAGGTGTCTTTATTCTTACCCTTTATGTTACGGTTTTCTTATGTATTTTATCAACATTCATTGAACTGCATCGGACAGGGTTAAGATTTTTTTTTGGCCACACCCATGGCACGTGGAAGTTCCCAGGCCAGGGATTGAACCTATACCAAAGCAGCAACCTGAACTGCTGCAATGACAATACCAGATCCTTAACCCACTGTACCCCAAGGAAACTTCCAACAGTCTTGAGATTTTTTCTTTCAACAGTCAAATGTATTTTAAAGAACTAAGAGGGGAAAAGTCATTTATTATATTCACCCAGATATTTATCATTTCTGTTGCTCATCCTTCACTCCTGATGTTCCAAGTTTACTTCTTATTTATTTATTTATTTATTTTTTTTGTCTTTTTGCCTTTTCTAGGTCCACCCCCTGTGGCATATGGAGGTTCCCAGGCTAGGGGTCGAATCAGAGCTGTAGCCACTGGCCTACACCACAGTCACAGCAACTCAGGATCTGAGCCGCGTCTGAAACCTACACCACAGCTCACAGCAACGCCGGATCCCTCACCCACTGAGCAAGGCCAGGGATCGAACCCGCAACCTCATGGTTCCTAGTGAGATTCCTTAGCCACTGCGCCACGACGGGAACTCCAAAGTTTACTTCTTTTTAAAAAATTTTTATGTAATTTTTATTTTTTCCATTATAGTTAATTTACTGTGTTCTGTCAGTTTTCTACTGCACAGCAAAGTGACCCAGTCACACATACATATATACATTCTTTTTCTCACATTATCCTCCATCATGCTCCATAAGTGACTAGATACAGTTCCCAGTGCTAGACAGCAAGATCTCACTGCTTATCCATTCCAAGGCAATAGTTTGCATCTAATCACCCCAGATCCCCAGTCCATCCCCTCCCTCCTTCTCACAACCACAAGTCTGTTCTCCAAGTCCATGAGTTTCTTTTCTATGGAAAGGTTTATTTGTGCTGTTTATTAGATCCCAGGTATAAGTGATATCATATGGTATTTGTCTTTCTCTTTCTGACTTACTTCACTTAGTATGAGAGTCTCTAGTTTGATCCATGTTGCTGCAAATGGCATTATTATTATTATTTTTTATGGCTGAGTAGTATTACAAGTTTATTTCTTTTTTTTTTTTTTTTGTCTTTTTGTTGTTGTTGCCATTTCTTGGGCCGCTCCCGCAGCATATGGAGGTTCCCAGGCTAGGGGTCCAATCGGAGCTGTAGCCACCAGCCTACGCCAGAGCCACAGCAACGCAGGATCCGAGCCGCGTCTGCAACCTACACCACAGCTCACGGCAACGCCGGATCGTTAACCCACTGAGCAAGGGCAGGGACCGAACCGCAACCTCATGGTTCCTAGTCGGATTCGTTAACCACTGCGCCACGACGGGAACTCCCTACAAGTTTATTTCTAATGTCATTTCCTTTCTGTCCAGAGAACTTGCTTTAGTGCTGCTTATAGAGCTAATCTGCTGGTAATTCTTTTAGTTTTCCTTCATCTGAGAATGTCTATTCCTTTTCATTCTGATATTTTGTTTTGGAGTAGAATTTTGAGTTGACATTTCTAGTAGTTTAAAAACATTACACACTTTTTTCTAGCTTCTGATGTGATATCTATAGTTCTTTAAGTTCCCTTATAGTTAGTGTGTTGTTTTTCTTTGCTCTTGGAATTTTTCTTTGTCTTAAGTTTTTAGTGGTTTGATTAGATGTGTTTGGTCATTGATTTCTGTTGTCATCCTATTTGGGATTCTTTAGGCTTCTTGTCTGTATGTTTATGTTTTTAACAAACTGAGGGACTTTTCAGCCATTCTTTCTTTGTTTTTTTTCTGGCTATGCATGTAGCATACAGAAGTTCCTGGGCCAGGGATCATACCCAAGCCATAGCAGTGATAATGCTGAATCCTTAACCACTAGGCCACCAGGGAACTCTAGCCTTTATTTCTTAAAACTATTTTCTCAGCACCATGCTATTTTTTTTCTTCTTATTTTCTGGTAACATGTGTATTAGACCTTTTGTGGTTGTTCCATAATTCCCTGAAGCTTTGTTGTTTTTTTCCAGTGTTTTCTTTCTGACTCATATAATTTCTTTTGATTTATCTTCAAGTCTGTTGACTCTTTGCTGTTGAGCCCACTCATTAAGTTTTTTTTTTTTTTTTTTTTTTTGTCTTTTTGCTATTTCTTTGGGCCACTCCCATGGCATATGGAGGTTCCCAGGCTTGGGGTCCAATAGGAGCTGTAGCCACTGGCCTACGCCAGAGCCACAGCAACACGGGATCCGAGCCACATCTGCAACCTACACCACAGCTCACGGCAACGCCGGATCGTTAACCCACTGAGCAAGGGCAGGGATTGAACCCGCAACCTCATGGTTCCTAGTCGGATTTGTTAACCACTGCGCCACGACGGGAACTCCCCACCCATCAAGTTTTTAGAAATTTTGATTATTGTACATTTTAGTTCTAAAGTTTTCATGGATTTCTTTTTACACATTTTATTTTCTGATAGTTTATTGTTTTTCACTTATTTCGAGTGTTCATGCTTGCTTCTCGGAATGTTTTTGTAGTAGCTCCTTAAAGTCTTTGTCAGATAATTGCATTAGTTTTGTCATCTTAGCCTTGATTGTTTTTAAGAGTTGAGATTTACCTGGTTCTTGGTGTGCAAAGTTATTTTGGATCGTATTTTGAATATTTGGAGTATTATGACACTGACTTTTGCTTAAAGTCTTTGAGAATGTTGCTATTTTTGTTTTAGCAGCAGTTGACATGGTTGGCTTCAGAGTGCATGCTTTTTGTCCTTTTTCTGTGTGCTGTGGGTCTCTGTAATGCTGTTCATACTGTCTCACATGTGTACCACCAACTGGTCAGTCTGATATCTGTGGTCTCTCTGTTCAGTTTTTAAATTCTTTGCTTACTAGGATAACACCTGTCCATGCCCAACCTAAGAATGAACCCATGAGTTCATAAACAACTTTATCGAGTCACTTTTCCTTACCAGCTTCTCCTGTCGTCTCTTCTTTCTTATTCTTTTGAGCTTCTGTTTTTTGTTTTTTTTTTTTGTTTGTTTGTTTTTTTGTTTTGTCTTTTGTCCTTTTAGGGCCACACCAGCAGCTTAGGGAGGTTCCCAGGCTAGGGGTTGAATCAGAGCTGTTGCTGCCAGCCTACGCCAGAGCCACAGCAACACCAGACCTGAGCCCCATCTGTAACCTACAGCACAGCTCACGGCAGTGCTGGATCTTTAAGCCACCAAGCGAGGCCAGGGATTGAGCCCACAACCTCATGATTCCTAGTCGGATTTCTTTCCACTGCACCACGACGGGAACTCCTGACCTTCTGTTTTAATACCTCTTGTTTAAAAAGTCTGGGAATTTAGTTACCTTGTACTTGCTGCCCTCTCTGTGTCCATGGCCAGGTGTTGAGAGTACAGAAAACTGGTTCTGTACTCAAACTACTTCCGACACCACATGTTTAGGGTTTTTCCTCATCCCACCAAACAATTTTCCAACTTTCTGGACACCAGCTGGATGTCCTACAATTTAATTCAGGTCTGACACTGACTACCTGGGGTTATCTCAGACTCCACAGATTAAAGGGTCAGATCTTCTCCCACTGGTCTGCTCCTATTTCAGATGCTGGTCTCAGATCCTAGGTACTCAAATCCATGTGTACTCTTCGCCAACCAGCTGTAAATTAGGGGTTCCCATAACTCCCTTCTCAGGCTATAATGACACATAGAACTCAGGCAGACACTTTAGTTAATGTTACTGGTTTTTCAGAAATGATATTATAGAGGATACAAGTGAACCTCTAGGTGAGGGGCAAGGTCCTGAGCACAGGAACTTGTGTCCTTTGGAGTTAGGGTGTGCCACCTTTCTGGCACCTGGATGTCCTCTGCAACCCCCAGCTGTCTGAACCCTGTTGGTTGGACCTTTAATGAAGTCTCCGTTATGCAGGCATGATTGGTTAAGTCGTAGGCATTGGTGATTGACTCCATCTCTAGCCCTTCCCCTCTTCCCTGAAGTCCGGGGATGGGACTGAAAGTTCCAACCCTCTGATGGAGTCTTGGTTATTATGCTGGTGACCAGCCTCCATCCTGTAGCTCTCTAGGGACTTCCAGCCTCCAGTCCTCTCATTAACATACAAAAAGATATGCTTAGCATTGGGAGATTCCAAGGGGCTTAGAAGCTCTTGTCAGGAACTAGGGTCAAAGACCAACAATTAGAACAAAAGATGCTCCTAGTACCCCTATCACCAGGAAATGACGAGCATTATAGGAGCTTGTGTCCGGAACTGGTGGCAGAGACCAAATATATGTGTTGTTTTATGTGACAAGGAAAGAAAGCAGTGGGAATTTGCCCATCCTCTTGGGACCACAGTTTCATTGATTAGAGAAGAATGTTCTTTCTATGACTGTTTTGGCTCCTGTAGGCTCCCATTATTGCCTTTGCTATTGCAACCATTGAATTGCTTGGGGGCTCAGTCACAAAAGGTTGGAGTTTAAAAAAACAAAACAAAACCTAAAACAAAAAAACCCTGGGAGATTTCTGTATTGTTCTGTCTTAGGAGCTCCCTTTTCTGCTTCTGGAGTTAGTTTAGGGCTTCTCTCTCTGTCAGCACCCCAGAGCCTACTGGATATCAGACTTTAGATCTGGCAGAGGAATCATGGACGAGAGGAAAATATTCAAGTCACCACTGGTTCATGGTAATTTGAATTGTGTTCTTCCTCCAACTGTTTGCTGCCACGTGCTTTTCCAAGTCCACAAACAGTTGATTCATGTATTTTGTTCAGATTTCATAGCAGTATTCAGTGGGACAGTTGGCATGGAAGATGCTCTATTTTACCTGAAATTAGAATGACCAAGGATGTTTCTTAAAAATTACCTAAAAACGGGAGTTCCCATAGTGGCTCCAGTGGTTAACGAATTCGACTAGTAACCATGAGGTTGCGGGTATGATCCCTGGCCTTGCTCAGTGGGTTTTAAGGATCCGGCGTTGCCGTGAGCTGTGGTGTAGGTCGCCGACGTGGATCGGATCTGGCATTGCTGTGGCTGTGGTGTAGGCTGGCAGCTGTCGCTCCGATTGGACCCCTAGCCTGGGAACCTGCATATGCCGCATGTGCGGCTTTAAAACGACAAAAAAAAAAAAAAAAAAAAAAAAATCTAAAAACGAAGTTACCTGGTAGTGCAGCAGGTTAAGTATCCAGTGTTGCTGCAGCTGCATGTGTAGGAGCTGTGGCTCGTGTTCGATCCCTGGCCCAGGAACTTCTGAATGCCATAGGTGTGGCCAAAAAAATTTACTTAAAAAATAAGCGTGGGAAGGATTTTGATATATCTGATGTTTGTATTCTGCATATTGTGCTGTGTATCCTATGTTATGGGAGACGTTTGGTTGGTAACATTAGAGGAAAAGGAAAGTTTTCTTTGTTGGTGGCGCTACTCACTTGATAAGCTTTATGGGGTCTTGGGAGAGAACGGACAGTGTTTACAGCTACTTGCGTGGACTGGCCCAGCTGTGGCAAAGTATACTAAACTGCGCTTTAGGATGGAGTGTGGCATTCCTCACGTGGGCCATTATTTTCTTTTCATGGGAGATAAACATTGAGAACCACTGACTTCTCAGTTAAAGCCCACACTGCATGGTGGCATTCACAGTTCCTTTCAAGCTGGTTTGCCTTCTAGTCTATGATCCTCTCCCACCATCCTCTCATCTTCGGTCTCCTTATCCACCTTGGAGTCAAGTCATTTCACAGATTTCTAAATAGGTTGAGGCCTTTCACTTCCCATGATTTTGAGGATGTTCTTTCTCTGCTGGTAACTTCCTTCTCCCTTTTTTTCTATTTATTAGGAATCCAGTCTAAACTTCAACAACTGATTCTTCATGAGACCATTTTCTCTTTTAGCATTTTATATACACTCTTATTTGTTACTTTTAATTGCAATTGGTAGGGACGTCTTTCCTTGGCACTAGACTGCCTAGAGGGGAGGCGATTGTGGTTTACCTTCTGTTTATGCCCTGCTGTGGCAGAGTGCCTGGGATTAAGGTTGGAATGAGTCAGGGTGGGGGAGGGACATGTTCAGGGTTCACTTAATGGTAAAGGGATGTGGCAAGTGGGACAGAGAATAGCTGAATTAGGAAAGAGTGGGAAGCAAGACAGGTATAAATGAAATTAGGAGCTAATGCTTTTGGGGGAAATGTTTTATTACTTTGAGTTTTGAAAATACTCAGATACTCATTTTCCTGGTCTTTTAATTACCTACGGTTTTTCTTTTGGTGGGACAGCTTTTTCTGTAGTTCCTTCTGTCCAGAGAGCCAGCTGCTACAAGTTTTTTCTCCCTTATGTTGCCCAGATGTTCCTTTATTTTGAATACGTCTATTTACTCATCCATACAGAAGAGGCATGCTGAGAGCTGCACCAACGTGTTCTTCCTGAAGCTAGCCAGACATTTGGATTTGAAGAAAAGATAGATTTTGAAGTAAAAGCCAAGTCGCTTGCAGCCTTATTAAACCATTTATTTATTTTTTTCTCATCCATTGCTGCTGCCAGGTTGGGTACTTTTTAGCTCTGTCTTTACAGCATCCTGTGATAAATCTTTCCTAGAAGTAAAGACCTGGTTCGTCTGGAAATCTCTCTGAGATGAAATGAGCCTTTCTCCATGCTGAAGTCTATACCCTAGTTCTTCTGTGCAGCTGGTTGGCTCACTGAAGTTACGTGTGTGGACGGTAACTGATGGCGTTCACCTCTGGCCTCGCAGGTGTCTGTCCCAGGCTCTCTGTAAGGGGTACGCGCTCAGGACGCCGTCCTGCTTCAACTAGCACGTAACTTGATCTCCCTGACACATTTATGGGCTTTCTCCCCTTTTCTTGACTCTTACTTTCCACCTTACCTCAATTCCAAGGAAACTGGAAGTGTAGAGACCCATCTTTGCTTCAGTCCTGTTGCCCTGGCTCTGGTCGTCTCAGTTCATTTCTCATAGTCTCTGGGCTGAGTCTCCAGAGAAGCACATGTCTGTTCCTGGTCAGGGAGTTGCGGGTGGATTCAGTGAGTGGCAGATCACTTGGGATCTGAACTATCAAGGTTAAGGCCTAGGCGTGGAATAAGGAGAAATCAGAATTATCTTTGGAGCTCCTTCAAAGTACTCATCCTATCCTCTGGTAAAGAAGAGTTTTCTTTTGTGGGAGATGGTGAGAAGGAAGAGTGTTTATGTTTAGAGAGAAAATAAAAACATTTTCCAGAGGTTTTTGATGACTTCATGTGTCATTTCCCTGCTTATTGAGAATGACTGTGCTAATGAAAACTTTTTATTTATTTAAAAAATTTTTTTTTCCTGCTGTACAGCAACTAAAGGAAACTTTTTTAGCTCCTTACCTGCTTTTGATGATCACTGCTTCATGTAAGGGAGCTAAGTGTAGAGCAGCAGGAATTTGCAGGAGAGAAGAGTATCTGTATGTCTGATTGTGCCATTTTCATTTATTTGAATTATTTTTATTTAAAAAACATTTTATTGAATATAGTTGATTTACAATGTTGTGTTCGTTCTGTTGTGCAGCGAAGTGTTTCAGTTCTTCAGAAACGCATAGCTGTCCTTCTTCAGATTCTTTTCCCGTGGAGCTTATCTCAAAGCACTGAGGAGGGTTCCCTGTGCTATATGACAGGTCCCCGTTGACCATCCATTCCATGCAGAGTAGTGTGCACGTGCCAGTTCCAAACCCCCAAGCTACCCCTTCCCCCCACCTTTCCCCTCTGGTAAGTCTAAGTTTGCTTTCAAAGGCTCTGAGTCTGTTTCTGTCTCACAAATATGTTCATTTGTATCATTTAAAAATTTAAAAAATTTATTTTTAATTAGAAAAATGTTTTACATTAAAACAAAATTTTTATGGCTACACCTGTGGCATTGGAAGTTTCCAGGCTGGGGACTGAATCCAAACTGCAGATGCAGCAACACCAGATAACTTTAACCCAGTACACTGGGCTGGGGATAGAACCTGTGCCTCCGCAATGACCTGAGCTGCTGCAGTTGGATTCTTAACCCACTGTGGCACAGTGGGAACTCCTTTAAGTGTTTTTTATTAAAAAAATTTTTTTTTGGCTGCACCCGCAGCATGTGGAAGTTCCCAGGCGAGGAATTGAACCCATGCCACAGTAGCAACCCGAGCCACTAAAGTGACAGTGTCGGATCCTTAACCTACTGCTCTACAGAAGAACTCCAGAAAGCCAGCTTTTGGAATTCCTGGCAATGCCCAGATATCTGGTAGAATGGATGCTGTGAAAAAGATCCCCACATTAAGATGCATGAGTAGAGGAATGGTAATGTGTGTTGCCTCTAGCCAGGTTTGCATTTGTGGCTCTAGAAATTTAGGAACTGCAAGATCACTTTCACATACCCATTTTTATTCCACATTAGATTCTTCCTCTGTAAGGATTCATTGATATTTTTCATGACAATCATACAAATGCATTTTTCAACTGTTTCATTTTAGAGAACTATATTATTCATAATTTTAGATTTTTAAATTATACATGCTACATTTTCTGTGCTAAGGAATACAAAAATTTAAAGGTCATGACTTCCAATCATGCTAATGGGATGAATCAGATTTCATCCTCCTGCCTCAAATTCCCAGGGAAGAGAAACAGTTAGAAAGAAAAATCCCAACCCCCTACCCTCCCAAACCAGAATTTCAGTGTAAAACAGTGGAAAGTATGGTCCTGGAAACGATGAGGAATTTCTGAAAGATAGATAGCAAATGGGATCATTCAATAGAAAACTCCAGCCTATAACAGTCAGAAGGGGGTGGCTCTGAAAGAAGGGAGCAGATCCAGAAGAGAAAGAGCCAGAGAAGGGAACAACTGACGGGATGTCTGGTTAGGGACCGTCATTATGATCATGCAGCTGAGTGAGTCCTCTACGCAGGGACATGTCCATCAGCAGGGACATCGGTTGCCAAACCGGTCGGGCCATGTCTTGGAATTTCTTAGTAGTTTAAACATGATGAGGTAGGTATTGACATATTGGCATATTGACAGAACATCTCTAAGACATAGTAAAAGTTAAAAAAAGAAGTGCCTGTTGTGGCTCAGTGGAAACAAATCCCAATAGGAACCATGAGGTTGTGGGTTCGATCCCTGGCCTTGCTCAGTGGGTTAAGGATCTGGTGTTGCCGTGAGCTGTGGTGTAGGTCACAGACACGGCTTGGATCCCGTGTTGCTGTGGCTGTCACCAGCAGCTGTATCTCTGATTGGACCCCTAGCCTGGGAACCTCCATATGCTGTGGATGCGGCCCTAAAAAACCAAAAAAAAAAAAAAAAGTTGAAAAAGAACTTGTAGAATGATGTAGACAATATAAAAATAATATTAATGTTAAATCCCGCACTAAAAATATTTTATATTTTTATTGTTACATACGTCATGTAAAAAGCATAGACTGGACACCATTGGCATTTTGGATGAAGTGATTCTGTTTGATAGGTGACTGTCCTGCTCACTGTAGGAGGTTTTGAAGTATCCCTGTCCTCCGCCCACTGGACACCAGTAGCATCCTTCTGTCCCACATTTGCCACAAGCAAAATTGTCTTCAGACATTGCCGACTGTGTCCTGTAGAACACAGTTCCTCCCAGTTGAGATCCTCTGCCACAGGCAAAGGTCTGAGAGTGCATACTCGCCTGAGAAGTGATTACTGGAGAGAGAAAATGAAGTGGGGATGGAGGTATGGTCAGTAGAATTGTTAGCTTTATTTTGAATAAGTACAATGTTTCAGTATTATGTGTAATTAAAAAAAAACTAGAAGATAACCTTGGCATATTTATAAGATCGCTTTTGTATTACATTTTAAAATAGTCAATAGAATAAATACAAATAGCTCAAAAACGTGAAAATATGCCCCAAGTCACTAATAATTAGAGAAATGCAAATTGAAAAAATCAGTAAGGAATCATTTTTCTTCATTAGATTAATAAAATTAGATCAACCATGTTCAGTGATGGTGTGGGGAAATGCATCTCTGTTAGACCAGTTAATAGACGTAAGCTTTTAAGCTTATAATCTTTATACTTTTGGATATTTTGCTTGCAGAAATATGCACATGCGTATAGATTGATATACTCAGGGACTCTTACTGCAATTTGCAATACCTGTAAATTGGAAACAGTATGCATTATTGGAGAGGAGGTTAAATAAATAAGGTCTGGTTTACCCAGGTTATTAGGAACGTTATGTAGCAGTTAAGTAAGTTGCAAGAGTAATATGTAGGTTGATACAATTTATGTCAAGAAAATCTTAAGCACAAACTAAAACCATACACTTTAATGTCTACATATGCATATGAAAACATGGGAGAAGTCTGAAAGGACACATGCAAAACTTTAATTTCTTTCAGGGTAGGAATTAGGACTGGGAGGCCTTTAAGAGGATAGGAAGTAACTGTTGTCTGTATTGCTTAAATTTAAAATTTTCTATTAAGCTAGTGTATTCTTAAATTACTTGGGTAAATTAAATAAAATGTAAAAACTTGGGTAAATAAAATAAAGTGAGTCTGGGTGACTCACTTCCATGTGTAGTATCATCAATTAGTAGCATTTTCTGAACAGTGGTGGTGCCGGCTGGCCTCTAGTAGTTTTTGAGATCTCATGATGTTGGTGGCTGTTTGTATTTAAATGATTAGAAACTGACATGTAGCTATTCATATAGTTTGGAAACACTTTATTAAAATCCGGGGCCAGGGATTAAACCTGATCCATAGCATTGACAAGGCCAAATCCTTAACCACTAGGCCACCTGGAAACCATAATACTTAAAAAAAAAAAAACAAAAAAACAGAAAAAAACACCGATTACATTGGAGAGTTATTTCTTTTTCTTTTCTTTCTTTCTTTTCTTTTCCTTTTTTAAAAATAAATTTTATTGGAGTATTGTTGACTTGGGAAGTTGAGTTGGTTTCAGGTGTGCAGCAAAGTAAATCAGTTTTACATGTACATATATCCATTCCTTTTCAGATTCTTCTCCCGTGTAGGTTATTATAGAGTATTGAGTAGACTACTCTGTGCTATACAGTAGGTCCTTGTTACCTATCTATTTAACACATAGTAGTGTGTATAATGTCAATCCCAGCCCTGTAATTTATCCCTCCTCCTGGAGAGTATTTCTTTCTTTCTTTTTTTTTTTTTGTCTTTTTGCCATTTCTCGTGCTGCTCCCGTGGCACGTGGAGGTTCCCAGGCTAGGGGTCGAATCAGAGCTGTAGCCGCCGGCCTACTCCAGGGCCACAGCAACGCGGGATCCAAGCCACATCTGCGACCTACACCACAGCTCACGGCAACACCAGATCCTTAACCCACTGAGCAAGGGCAGGGATCGAACCCACAACCTCATGGTTCCTAGTTGGATTCGTTAACCACTGCGCCATGATGGGATCTCCTGGAGAGTATTTCTTAATCTTGTTCATAGACTTTCACTCTGTCGTTTCAGAAATCTGTATTCAGAAACATGTATCTATATTTAAGTCTTCATGATGTGCATCTTCAGTGAATGTGTCATAGCTTTTCCTAGTGAGTGGAAAATGATTACAAGCTAGAGCTGTGCCCACACTCTCATTATTGGTATTTTTTTGGTTTCTTGTTTTGGTTTTGTTTTGTTTTGTTTTTTCTCCCTTGTTACAATTTTTCTTAAGTGTTACTACACACATATATATATATATATTTTGCAGTTCCTGTCAAGTGGCTCAGTGGTTAACGAACTGACTAGGAGCCATGAGGTTGCCGGTTCGATCCCTGGCTTTGCTCAGTGGGTTAAGGATCTGACGTTGCCATGAGCTGTGGTATAGGCCACAGATGTGGCTTGGATCCCTCCTTGCTGTGGCTGTGGCATACGTCAGCGGCTACAGCTCTGATTAGATCCCTAGCTTGGGAACCTTCATATGCCTGGATAGACAAAAACAAACAAACAAAGAAAAAAAAAATATAAAACTATTTGAGTTCTGAAACTGTATTTTTTTTTTCCACAGTTGCTTATCAATACTCGTCTGGAATTGTGATGAACCTATGTAGTCTTTTTAAGTGTAACATTACATAACAAAATTTACCACTTTTAATTGTATAGTTCGGTGGCATTAAGTACATTTATCGTGTTGAGCAACCATCAGCACAATCCTTTTCCAGAACGTTTTCATCGAATCTCTATAAACTTTATAGCATCTCTTTCTAGGTTGCCCTTTGTCTTCATGGCCATGTGTTTGGCTGCTGAGAGTGCTTTTGTTTTCACCTTAGGGACTTCTAGTCAGGTGTGTGAGCCTAGGCACACACACTCACATCTGTTGGTATTTCTCTGAGGATTGCTCTTGGAAAAGTTACATCAGTCTGCAGTCAGCAAGAGTTATTGAATATCTCGTGTGTGCACTGAGCTTTACCAGCAGTTACCGAGAAAATACACTCTTCTTGCATCCCTAACATCCCCTAACATCGCGGTGAAGCCATATGAAAGGCTAGTCTTCAGTTTTTCTTTCTTGCATTTGCTCTTCAACCCAGAGAAGTCTGGCTTCTAATTGTCTCATTCTACAAAGTTGGCTTTCTCTCAACAAAGCGAACAGTGGGAGCATCAGCATAGCATCATGAGTCCCATGAGAGGGATGTGATCGATCTATTTCAGGGCAACAAACACAGTGGGTTGTGGCACAGCCAAGGAGCATGGGGTTGTCAAGAACCACGGAGATTCTGATACTTTGTAAGCTAACTGGTTAGCCTGTCACTGTTTCATGGATCTTCATCTGAAGAGTCAAGACTGCTGGGTCAGAGATGAGGGACCGTTTATTACCCGCAGAGTACCACCGTTTTTACCCTGGTTCCCCAAGTCCCCATTCCCACAGGTGCTGTGAGGTCAGGTGGTATGCGCACATGCAGCAGTTTGCATTCCAGAACCCTGAGCTTCGAGTTCTCATGTCCTGAACCTTTCCTCATGGGCTCTTCGCACCCCTGCCTTTTGCCCTAGAGTGAGGCACTGCCCTGCTCTTCCAGGGCTGTTGGCTGTACAGATACTTTTGCAAATATAGTTTGAGGGGAAAAGGCATTCAGCGCCTTGCTCCCATGATGTCAGCAAGTTGGCGCACAAAATTTTTGCCCCGAGGGCCAGGGATTCAGCACCTTTTTTAAGCAAAGCAGCAAACAAACTAGCTTCCCCTGCCCCTGCCCCGCCCCGCCAGGAAGCGAGTATGTACTAGTCACAATATGATTGCATGACTGTCCTGGATGCCTACGTGACTAGCTCCAGAAACTGCTCAGAATCAAGGGATGATGTAGACTTTGCAGTTGGGAATGCTCAGCAGGGACTTGCAGGCTGCTCAGGCCCCGCGGTGAACTGCTTTTGCTAAAAGTGTACAACTACCAAGTGTTTGCCTCTCTGACACTCATAAACTCACATCGGCACGCCGTGTTCTAACAAAGTCACTACTTCCATTTCACTAGTCTGCTGCTTCCCTTTTTTTTTTTTTTCTTGTCATTGAGGGCCGCACCTGAGGCACATGGGCACATGGAGGTTCCCAGGCTAGGAGTCAAATTGGAGCTGTAGCCACCGGCCTACATCACAGCCACAGCAACGCTGATACTTTATCCACTGAGCGAGGCCAGGGATCAAACCTTTGTCCTCACAGGTGCTAGTCTGGTTCATTAACTGCTGACTCACGATGGGAACTCCTGCTGCTTCGTAATAAGAGTTGAGTTGGTATTCGTGGTGGTGATTATATCAGCTATTTACAAGGAATAGATACTGGTGTTACAAAATGCTCTGTTTGAAATAGGGTGACTTTCAAATGTTCTCTTAACATGACATCTGGCCATTTTAGGCTAGGGAGGCCAGTCTGTTTCAAAGGACAGCCAAGGACCCTGGTTCTTGCTGTTTCGTTGCTCTGCCGTCCCCTCGGGCATGGGGGGTGGGGTGGGGTCAAACTTTTCCTATAAAGACCCAGGTAGTAAATTAGGTTTTGTGGGCTGTACTACTCAGCTCTGTCACTGCTACGCAAAAGAAGCCATCGGCAATAGGTACGTGAGGAATGGGACTGGGTTTCAGTAAAATTTTATTTGCAAATCAGACACTGGGCTGCATTTGGCCCTCACTATGGTTTGCTGTCCCTTCCCCTAGACGGTCGCCTTGGTCTACATAGTCGAATTTAGCTGCTGCAATATCTGTATTCCAGGTCAAGGGGAAAAACATGAACAGGACTCGGGGAAATATGCTTTCATTTAAGTTGTAGATGATTTGAAAGTTGTACGCTTCACTTTCTGATCCCATCAACACACAGTTACTTATAACATGAGATGCCTGATAAACCTGATCTTAGGCTGGGCAGTCATGTGCAATGGGTGCAGGGGAACGAAGGCTTTTGGGCACAATAATGGTCTGCCAGAGTGGTATGATGTTTGTAATTTTATGGATTTATTTTTTGTCTTTTTATTTTAGGGCCACACCCACAGCATATGGAGGTTCCCAGGCTAGGGGTCACATCAGAGCTGTAGCCTCTGGCCTGTACCACAGCCACAGCAAAGCCACATCTGAGCTGCATTTGTGACCTACACCATAGCTTACGGCAACGCTGGATCCTTAACCCACTGAGCGAGGCCAGGGATTGAACCTGCGTCCTCATGGATGCTAGTCAGATTTGTTTCTGCTGAGCCATGTGTTAGTTTAACCTACGCTGTAGGACTAATCACTTCCTTTTACCAGGAATTGACATTCCAGGGATGGCTTTTAAAAGCATTAACAACTTGCCATATTTTAGTCAAGATCATAGTCTTAAATAGGTTTTTGTTGGTAAAACTAGTGGTGTAATGTTTAGCGGTATGGATATTAGAAATGGATGCTTATTAGTGAAATTAGTGCCGTTCAAGATATTTGGAAGTTCCCTGCTGGCCTGGTGGGTTAAGGATTCAGTATTTTCACTGCTGTGGCACGGATTTGATCCCTGGCGCATGAACTTGTGCTTGCTGTGTGTGTGGCCAAAAAAAAAGATATGGATTGGCAGAAGTGTACCAGAGATACACATCCTTGTATGAACAAAACAAGGTAAAAGAATCTAGAAAGACATTTACCCTTAGAGATGGTGCCTTGTACTTGAATTTCTTATTTTTGGTATCCAGCCATTGGGGAGGAAGATTTCTGGTTGCCTTACGGCAACTCCAAGGATATCAGATCCTGCCCCTGGGATAGTATTTTGCTTCCCTTGAATGACCTTTCACACAAGCTGGCAGTCAGAGAGGAACTGGGACTATGCAGCATGGGGAACAGATTGTAGGAATTGTCTTTTGCTGTCTTCCTAAGAAATGGTTTTTAGTAAATATATGTATGTGTTATGTAGTTTGGACTGAGAGTTGCTTTTTTTGTCTTTTTGGCACTTCTAGGGCCGCTCCCCCGGCATATGGAGGTTCCCAGGCTAGGGGTCTAACTGGAGCTGTAGCCACCAGCCTACGCCAGAGCCACAGCAACTTGGGATCCGAGCTGCGTCTGCAACCTACACCACAGCTCATGGCAACGCCAGATCCTTAACCCACTGAGTGAGGCCTGGGATCAAACCCGCAACCTCATGGTTCCTAGTTGGATTTGTTTCCACTGCACCACAGTGGGAACTCTGAGAGTTGTTTTTTTTATTGAAGTATAGTTGATTTACGGTGTTGTGTTAGTTTCTGGTATATAGTAAAGTGATTCAGTTTTATATATATATAAATTATATAATATTCTTTTTCACATTCTTTTCCCTTGTAGGTATTATAAGACCTTGAGTGTAGTTCCCTGTGCTATACAGTAGGTCCTTGTTGGTTATCTGTTATAGATAGTAGTGTGTATCTGTTAACCCCAGAGTTCTGATTTATTCCTCTATCCTCCTCCCCTCTTGGTAATCATAAGTTTGTTTTCTATGTCCGTGAGTCTGTTTCTGTTTAATAAATAAATTCATTTGTATCTTTCTTTAGATTCCACATTTAAGTGATATCATATGATATTTATCTTTCTCTGTCTGATTTACTTCACTTAGTATGATAATCCCTAGGTCCATCCATGTTGCTACAAGAGAGTTGATTTTGTTAAGCTTTTTTAACCACGTATGGGGTGAGGAAGTGACTCACCTTCACCCATCATGAACTTCTTCGGTGTTTACCATCATCTACGAAAAGAACTTAAGAGCTGTGCATGACCAAATTGGTTTAAGTGTGTTTGTTCGTTCTTTTTTTTAAAAAAACTTATTGTGTAAGAACACTTAACGTGAGGTCAATCCTTTTAATAGATTTTAAGTGTACAATACATTGTTTTTGACCATAGGTACAATGTGGTACAGCAGATCTCTAGCACTTAATCATTTTACTTTAACTGAGACTTTATGCCTTTTGATTACTAACTCCATTTCTCTTTCCCCCAGCCCCTGTTCACTATTCCAGTACTTAATTTTATGAGTTTGACTTTTTTAGATGCCACATGTAAGTGGAATCATGCATTATTTGTCTTTTTGCATCTGGCTTATTTCATTTAACATTATGTCCTTAAAGTCCATCCATACTGTCTCATATTTGAACTTCCTTTTTGAAGGCTGAATAGTATTCCATTGCATGTGCATACCACACTTTATCTATCCATTCATCCTTCAATGGATATTTAAGTCGTTTCTACATCTTGGGTACTGTGAGTGGCACTGCAGTGAACCAGGTAGTGCTCATAGCATTTTGAGATCCTGACTTCATTTCTTTTGGTTACACACCCAGAAGTGGCTCAAGAATGTCAGTAGAGCAGAGCTTCCAGCAGCACAGGAAATGGGCCTCGAGGGCTTTGGGAGCTCGTCTCAGAGGACACAAAAGCTTTCTTGTTTCTGTTTTCTGTCTGGCTTTCTGTTTATCTTTCCTGCCTTTCTGCCTGTCTTTCTTTTCCTGCCTGCCTGCCTTCTCTCTTTTCCTTCCTTCTTTTTTTTTTTTTTTTTTCTTTTTAAATCCTAGCTTGTATTTATTGTATATGTGGGGAGAAGAGGGACTCTTTCTCTCTCCCCATGCCCCTGAGCTCCGCCCCCACTTGTCGGAAACTCTACACCATGAATGATTTCATCTCTCAGATGTTTTCAGCTCTTTAGTTTCCATAGGTTCCTTCCCAAAGGCATTTGTTCAAGTTTTTCCTAAACTGAAACAATACTCCAGCCCCTTTCCCAGCCATCACTCTGCCTCCCAGCCTTTACAGCCTGTCCCACGGTTCCCATTGTGCCCCTTGCCCCCGCCCTTCCACACCTGCCTCTCCTTCTTCCCAGCTGTAGCCCCCCGTCTATGTCCCTGAGGTCTCGGCTCATCATCAGGGCTTTTGCCGAAGTCCTGCTCTCATCCTTGGGGTCTCTTCCCCTCTCCTCCATCCCTCCTCCCTCTCCCTTGCTTCTGCCAGGGCTCAGTGGTATGAGAATATGGCTCTGGTCATGCTGCTTTGCATTCTTCTGTTACTCACCCTCCCCTCAGAAATGCATTCCTGCTAAACAGACTAACAATAACTCTGGTTTGGTTCCCGCATGGATTCAGTGTCAGTTCCCTTTTGTGACAAACAAACAAGTTTGTAGAAAATGGCTCGGGAGCCTTGCAACTGGCAAAAACCTATTCTTTTTTTCCTTGTAATTTTTTCCCCCTTTTTTCTTCTTTTTTGACCACTCATGGCATATGGAGTTCCTGGGCCAGGGATCAGATCCCAGCCTTAGTTGTTACCTACACTGCAGGTGCAGCTTATGCCAGATCCTTAATCCACTGTGCTTGATTGGGAATCGAACCTGTGTCCCAGCACTCCAGAGATGCCACTGATCCTATTGTGCCACAGTGCAGTGGGAACTCTTCCTTGTAATTTTTAATTTTTTGGTTTTAACACTTTGAAAATTATGTGAACAGAAGGAAAATATGTAAATTATATGTAAAATTATATATGTTAAAACAGAAGAAAAATAGTAACATCACTAATTCATCCATCCAAAAATAATCATGAATAAATGTGTCATGGTGCTACACATGTGGTTTTACAAAATGGAATCAAAGCAGATGTGGTATTTATTGACTTAAAAAAAATTCTTGGAGTTCCCTGGTGGCTCAGCAGTTTAAGGATCCAGCATTGTAACCACTGTGTCATGGGTTCAGTCCTTGGCCTGAGATCTTCTGTTTGCTCTGGGCGTGCCCCCCCAAATATTTCCAAGAATCAAATTGCCTTTCTAGAAAGGATGTACCAGAACACTAGTCTGTGGGCACTTGCATATGTCTTTAGACTTGAGACACTTTGTATTAAATAGAATAACTTTTTTTCCCTTAAAACCTTCTTGTTGTTTGAAAATGATTTTCTTGAGGGGAGTTCCTGCTGGGGTGCAGTGGGTTCAGCGGCTTAGGTCACTGTGGAGGTGTGGGTTTGATCCCTGGCCCGGCAGTGGGTTAAAGGATCCAGCATTGCTGCCGCTGTGGCATAGATCACAGCTGCCGTTCATTCATTCCCTGGCCTCCGAACTTCCACATGCAATGGATGTGGCCATTAAAAAAAAAAGAAGAAAAAGAAAATAGATTTTTTTTCCCTGGTTCTTCAAATTAAGATTGATGCAGTTGGCATTCTTCTCTTTAAGTTTTCAGAGTAATTTTTGCTTGTTGGTAATGTTAGAGAATTCGGTTGGATCTGGTGGATATTAAAGTCTGGCCAGATCATGTGAGGCATTGCTATTCTTATGCAAGGAGCACATCTAACATCTTATGTCTGACATGTGTTATGTCATAACAGTCCTCCAGCCAGTGTTCTGTTGGCATTGCAGGGTATCACAAGCAAAAGTCGAATATTCTTGGACATGGTAAACAGTGCCCATGTGACTACAGATCTTGTCAAATGATATGATTCAAAAAGATCTCCCAGCATGAAAAAAATTTTAAACTGCTTGTCTTCCCTATCTTTCTTGGTCTCTACTAGTTTAGAAGGTATTTAAAAGCTTTCACTCAGATCTGGTCTAGTTTACCTTTTAACTAAGGTTCAACCTATTTGATAAGGATAGGGACCAAGCATCATTATCTTTTTATCATATCTTAGGCATCTAATGGACTAATATGAAATTTTCCATTCACTCAAAGTTTTAAAATTCAAACACAATTTTTAACCTATGTCCATGTGTTTAAATTCATTAAACAGGGAGTTCCCGTCGTGGCGCAATGGTTAACGAATCCGACTAGGAACCATGAGGTTGCGGGTTTGGTTCCTGGCCTTGCTCAGTGGGTTAAGGATCTGGCGTTGCCATGAGCTGTGGTGTAGGTTGCAGACGCGGCTCGGATCCCGCATTGCTGTGGCTCTGGCGTAGGCCGGTGGCTACAGCTCCGATTCAACCCCTAGCCTGGGAACCTCCATATGCCGTGGGAGCGGCCCAAAGAAATAGCAAAAAGACAAAAAAAAAAAAAAAAAAATTCATTAAACAAAAAGTTAATGAAGGAGATGATTTTTTTTCAGTACTGTAAATTGAAAAACACATCCTTTTTTTCTGCTAGATCATTATTTGGAAAATAAAAGGCTGATACAAGTAATTTTCCTTTAGTTTAAGAAGAAAAAAAATTTCAAAATACAGAACTGAATGCTTGAGGAGGAAACTAATAATCTTAGAAAGACCTCTGTTGGAAATTTTTCTTGTGGAAAAGTTTGTGAAGACTTACTTCTTGATACTTAAAATCTTCTGTTTTTCTATTTCAAACTTGTAGTCAGCAGTGTCCTGGTTAATTGATTAGTTCAATTTAAGCTTTCCATGACTGTCATACTTTCCTTTTCCTTTTGGAATATGTAAAGGAATTTATGTTTTTTAAGATATTGAAATTTTTGAGATATAAATACATCTCGTTAGGAAGGTGATAAGTCCTTCTTCAGAAGAGCGTCGCACTGTTTGCAGTTTGTTTTGTAGTATTAAGCCAAAGAAATCAAGTCAGTCATTTAGAACAACAGTAACAGCCAAACTGAAATTGTTTCAAAAGTTTTTAAAACTCTCCTTTTCTGGTTGATTCCTAAGTATCTCCTTGGGAATCAAGGCAGCAGAGGGTTCTAGCTTTTTTCTTTCAATTGGTTTTGCAGTGCATTTTTGCTGGTTTTGACCCTGTGCTAGACTGTGGGCTTGAAGTGCTATTACATGCTTCTATCCTAAAGTACGGTTTGTTTCTGAGAAACAGAAGAAAGCAGTCAACCCCTTAGAAACAGCATGTTTTGCCTTTTTTTGTGAAGTCCATAAGCAGTTTGACCTGCTTCTGATGTATTTATTTGAATGTTTATCCAAACGGTATTAATCATCTACTAAAATGTGTTAGCTTCTAAGTGTGATTCTCAATATGTTTATGAAGAATTTGTGATAATATGGGGAAAATGTCTATTATGATAGTTAAAAAACAAAAGGAGGAGTTCTCTGGTGGCTTAGTGAGTTAAGACCTGGCATTGTCATTGCTGTGGCTCTGGTTACAGCTGTGGTGCGAGCTTGATCCCTGGCCTGGGAACTTCTGCATGCCATGGGCATGGCCAAAAATTAAAAACAATTTTTTAAGTGTATTTAGAAAAAAGACTAAAGGTAAATATGTCAAAATATTACTAGAATTCCTCTCCTTTTAAAATTTGATGCGTATTATTATAAAAAATTTAGACATACAAATACACATAGATGAGTGTGCATATGTTTCAGTTTCTTCTCCCCCGTACATCCATCAGTTCGCATATGCATTGCTGAGATTGGAGTAGATTTAATTGAGGGTAGCTTTTACCTGAAAGACAATAGCTTAATGAAAGTTGTTAAATAAGTCATCATCCCAGTGTATCTGTGAATTTAAAAGCTTGTAACAAACTGTGCTGGGAGAGAGAGAAAAAAAAAAAGGGAATTTAAGATACAGCTCTGCCTTGCAGGACCTTATGAGCTGGTAGAGGAGAGTGTAAAAATTGTAACAGACATAATCTGTAAAGCAGTCAAAATGACAGTATTAGGAGGGATGTGATTACATGCCCAAATTTGCACCAAGTACTGTTGGAGTTCAGGTTAAAGGAGTTTCATGTGAAAACCCAGTGGTAGAAGTGAAATTTTAAGGGCATCTTTAATAGGAGGTAGTGTCTGGAGGGAAATAAAATATACACAAAAGTTTACATTTAACTTTAAATGCTTTATCCCCGCCTGACTAATGCATTCTTTTAAAAGGATTGTTCAGTGTTCAGTTTCCTTCTTATAGAAAAATCCCCACAAGCACAATTATAACAACAAGACTGCTAATAATAGAGACTAAAGTGGGCAAAGGGCAGCAGAAGAGGGAACATTCTGGTCTGAGGGAAGAAGAGCAACTTGAAGTTGGGAATAAGCAAGACATAGAAAAAGGAGAGCCTTCCTTGGAGCATGGGAATGTCTAGGATCCCTTTGTGAGCCTGGCTGCCTTTCCTTGGATGTTATAAAAGAAATTAGACTGGGAGTTCCCGTCGTGGTGCAGTGGTTAACGAATCCGACTAGGAACCCTGAGGTTGCGGGTTTGAGCTCTGCCCTCGCTTAGTGGGTTAAGGACCCGGTGTTGCCGTGAGCTGTGGTGTAGGCCCCAGATGCGGCTCGGATCCTGCGTTGCTGTGGCTGTGGCGTAGGCCGGTGGCTATGGCTCCAATTGGACCCCTAGCCTGGGAACTTCCATATGCCGTGGGAGTGGCCCTCAAGAGGAAAAAAGGGCAAAAAGACCAAAAAAAAAAAAAAAAAAAAGAAAGAAAAAGAAATTAGACTGTATAGATTTGAGGATTTTATATTAAGATATTGATTTATAAATCCCTTGGCTAGCAGCTATCTTTAACCTTTCAGTACATGGTATAATTTTTTACTTAGTTTGAAAATATTGAATTGATAAAGAAAACTCTGAAATTTCTAAAGTATGACTTAGATTTGCTTTCTTTTGTTTTTTCACTTAAAGTGCTTCTTTTTTTTTTTTTTTTTTTTGTCTTTTTGCTATTTCTTTGGGCTGCTCCCACGGCATATAGAGGTTCCCAGGCTAGGGGTCGAATTGGAGCTGTAGCCACCGGCCCATGCCAGAGCCACAGCAACTCGGGATCCGAGCCGCGTCTGCAACCTACACCACAGCTCACGGCAACGCCGGATCGTTAACCCACTGAGCAAGGGCAGGGATTGAACCCGCAACCTCATGGTTCCTCATCGGATTCGTTAACCACTGCGCCACGACGGGAACTCCTAAAGTGCATCTTAAAAACCTACTTGGAGCTGAAGAATATAACTTAGTAGTACTCAAAAGTACTTTCTACCTTAGACTTTTTGAAGACGAGTCATACATGTCCAGGTGTATGTATATATTCCTGTTTTTAATGCCTGCCTTGTAAAGTAAATTTAAACTGAGTTCCTTAAACTGGAAAACCGTTAGGAAAAGCCATTTCAAAAATATATGAATCCCTTTCATCATTTGAAAAGAATAGATTTCTTTCAGAAGTAAACAACCTACTCTATTCTGTAGAATGCCTAGTCTTTGTTAAGCAAAAATAGATGTGAAACATTGTGGAATAGTCTTAAGAATGAAGCATATATTCCCGAGTTTTGGGTTGATTTAGAATTTAATGCACATATCAGTTCTTCTAGGAATAAAGGTAAAATGGATGAGGATCAAATGTGAGAGTATTTAAATGAGTCTCAAGATTTTCTGTCTCATGTGTGGTGGTATTGAACTCTAGTCCTGGGCGTTAATTTGTGCCTGGTGTTGACCTGAGGCTGTGCAGGGACACGCACTGCCTCCCTTCATTCAGCTTCTCTAATTATCCCCATTTCCTGGGGCGCTTGCTTAGAACTGGGCATGAGTGCTTGTTATTAAAATATTGGGCTTCCCCGACTACATATAACAGGGTAGTTTTCGGTATAAGATTTATGTATAAATGAACTGAATAGGAGGCTGAAGTTGTGGGTTGTGATTTTACTCAGTCAGACTGGTAGCCACTCTCTGGTTCGACAGTGGATTGGGCTTGTAATAAATGAAATCGTAGTTAATACAGTTCCTGAGCTTATTTGTTACATTGTTATTTTTAGTGCATGTTAAAAAAGAGATCTGATTACATAAATGCTTTGTGAAACACTTGCAGTTTTGTGTATATTTGCAGATGAAGATCGTTCTTTTTGCTGGGAGGCTCTATTAACGCGGAGATTTGTCTCCTCAGGTTCACGTGACGATGGCGGATGAGGCGGTGTGTGTGGGCCCAGCTCCCACCAGTAAAAGCTACCTCAACATGGATGCCATCATGGAAGCCGTCAGGACAACCAGGGCCCAAGCTGTGAGTCTGAATGAGTCTATCTGCTGCAGCTGTTTCATATGTAGTGAGCAGAAAGCCGGAATTTGTATTTAAAAAAAAAATAAGAAAGAATGATGGAAAATGCTGTTGCAGTTCATGTCACATGAGTTAAATGTGGCCGAATTCGCCACTGGAAATCAAAGGCTTTGTAGCATCTGGCAGTGTTGGTTGCCGATCCTGCAGGTGGCTGCTGGATTCAGCTTTCACACCAGGGAGCAGTTTCAGTTCATTTCCAAATTTGCTAGAAGGAAAAAAAAAGAAAAAAAATCCTAATTAGTTTTGAGTATTAACCCTTTCAATGTAATAGGAACTTTAAAAAAATTCTCTATTAGAAACAGGATCTCAAAGACCCCATTTTAAATTCTATTTAAATCATTTAATAATTATGTATGCCTAGGTATACTTCAAAAAATACAAAAAAGGCTGTAATTGGCAGTTATTTTAGTTTGATAGTGTCAATGGAATGTACATAATTTGCATGGTGAAATCAGTAATTCTCCCCACACCCAGCTCTGTTTGAATGGAGTGGTGTCCAAGGAAAAAACTGCTTCCTGACATCAGAAATGGTGTTTTGTTATTGTGGCTGTTGGGGTTGTGGATGTGTGTGTGTGTGTTTTATAAGAGAACTAATTACATATAATGTTAGAAACTATGAAGAGTTATCTCTAAAATTGGACAGAAGCAGCCAACCCCAGCAGTTAGCCTGGAGTGCTTCGATTAGTGTTCACATTTCTTTTGAAAGAAATGTTTTACTTAGATGCATGTTTAAATAAAAAACTGAATTCATGAGCCCATATTGTGGATGTTACAGCTTATTAGCAGAGTTAATGAAGGTAAAACTCGTTTAACTTTTAAACTGTATAGCTTGTCAGAATACAGTCTTTAGTTGAATGTTTATATAAAAGGAAATTGTTGGAGTGAAACTCTTTTCCTATGATCTAGTAATGGAAATTATTCTGTGCGTTGTTCATAAAGCTTAGTCTAGCGTTTCCAAGTTTCAAACTAGATTATGATATTGGCTCCTTTAGAAATTTGACTTTCTTGATAGAATAATTATTTTCCTAGAAATATGCTCAAGATTGATAATAGAATGGCTAAATTTATGTTTAACATGCCTGACATGGTAGAATCAACCGTTGCTTGATTAGAACAGGATGGTAGAATTTAGATCAGAGCAGTGCGGCTTGTGAGAGAGGAGAGCGGGAGGTCGTTGTGAATGGCTGAGTGGGGTGAGGAGAGAAAGATACTAGGAGAAAAATAAAATTCAGAGTGCGATGAAACATTAAAACCAATCTTCAGTTTCAGTTAGAGTTGACAAAAACCATTGGATAGTGACTAAGTATATTAACATTGTCAGCAATGAAATATGTTCATTGGCTTAGTAGCCAGGGTTTTGGAAAGTAGCCGTTTCTGGTACTATAAAGAAAGGAGAATTAAGAGTTGTTGTTTTTTTAATCCATTGTGCAAAGTTTTCCTTTAATTATTTGACCCACCAGCCTTTGGAAAATCCTCCAAACTTGTGGCTAAAGTTAGTCTCAGAAAAAGCGGGGAGAGTTTGGGTGGGGTTGAACAGCATGGCCAAGTCCAGGTGGACAGAAAGGAGTGTAGGGAGCCGGCCCTGGCTGTGGTTAGGACGGGGGTGGCGGGGGGGTGGGGTGAGGGGGTGCTGCAGGTAACTATAAGGTCGGCCACGTCTCGGTATTTGGGCTTGTACTCAGGAATGTGAGTGAGTGCAGATCAGTGTGTTGGAGGAGTCAGTTACCTCACTCAAGAGCCCTTGAACAATAAACGCATTACATGTGCTGTTTTGCTTATTATAAAGGTTTTGCAAATTGATAAAATTGAAAGTGCTTTTTGTTTCCATTTTAAGGTACATCCAGGTTATGGATTTCTCTCAGAAAACAAAGAATTTGCCAAATGTTTGGTAAGTTTGCGATGAACCAGAAACTCTTAACTTACATCTCAGAAAGCAGTGTCATGGTGTTGCTTTTGTAAATCCAAGTAGTGATGAATAATAGAATTTTCATTGACCCAATGAGTCTTTGAAAATAGTTTGTGAAAAGTGATGAGTTTAATTTGATAACCTAAGTCTTGATGTGAAGAGTGAAAATGGAGAAATTATAAAATCACCATTATACGTAATGAACGATATCTAGTTTAGACATGCACAGGTTTTTTTGGCCATGTCCCCCACAGCATGTTGAAAGTTGCTGGGCCAGGAATCGAACCTACATGCCACAGCAGGGACCGAGCTGCTTGTGACCACTCTGAATTCTTAACCTGCTGATAACTCCTGATATCTAGTTTATTATAGGTTGTGTGCACTTTGACTTTTAAAATTAAACGTTTGAGATTTTTAGCTAAATATGTCAGGGAGTCCAGCGATTTATTAATTATTATGCCATGAACATGAAATGTGAAGCCGGAAGTGAGATTCTGTTTTTTCTCTTTTATTGCATATTATGGTGTTTAAGATCAAGTCTTACTACTGCTTCTATTTTGGGAAAAGTTTATGATCTGAATATCTTCCTGATACCACTATCCTGACTAGGTGTATGAACCTGTACTTGCTATTGAACTGATTTTCCAGGTGTATTTATAACTACATTCAAGATGATACTGAAGGAGTTCCCGTCGTGGCTCAGTGGTTAACAAATCCGACTAGGAACTATGAGGTTGCAGGTTTGATCCCTGGCCTTGCTCAGTAGGTTAATAAGGATGCTGGGTTGCTGTGGCTGTGGTGTAGGTTGCAGATGCTGCTTGGATCCCGTGTTGCTGTGGTTCTGGCGTAGGCCGGCTGGCTACAGGTCCGATTAGACTCCTAGCCTGGGAACTTCCATATGCCGTGGGAGCGGCCCTAGAAAAGGCAAAAAGACAAAAAAAAAAAAAGATGATACCAAAACCTTAGTTTTCAGGTATTAAAATCTGTTGAATAATGTTTCAGAAAGC
Organism: Sus scrofa; assembly: GCF_054392235.1. Lineage (NCBI taxonomy): Eukaryota > Metazoa > Chordata > Mammalia > Artiodactyla > Suidae > Sus > Sus scrofa. The sequence continues at coordinate 76,199,959 of NC_139393.1, forward strand.
TCATTAGATCAGTTATTTCAAGCATTAAATTATCTTAATATTTTAATTTACTATGTTATACTGTGTTTCTGTGATATGCTTGTATTTTGTTCCTTCATGGATTCCAATGCAGGCACCATTTTCAGGATGAGATTTCTTATGGCTGCACTAATGGCATATGGAAGTTCCCGGATCAGGGAATGAATCTGAGCCATCGCTGTGACCCAGGCTGCAGACACAGCAACGCTGAACTGCACTCCACCGAGGATCAAACCTGTACCTCCACGGCGACCTGAGCTGCTGTAGTCAGATTCTTAACCCACTGCACCATAGTGGGAACGCCTGGAGAGTTCTAGCTCCGAACGATCTATTTTAACCAATTTACTTCACAGTTTAAAAACTAAGGGCTAAAGAAGTTGTCACTTAAGGTAACACCTGTGGATAATAGTAACAAATGTCTGGAGAAGGCAGATTAGGTGTAAGTCATCCAAAGGTCCATATTTCCAGGTTTTGTGCAGTATATCCAGATTTTCCTGTTTATACCCCTTTTTACTATCTTCTTGTTTGAAAATTTGGCTGAGGTTCTGTCATTATATAAGAAAATGAAAAATAATACATTTAATATGTATTTGTAAATATGATGTATTAAGTTTGTTTATTATTGATGAGGAGTCTCTCTCTAAATTATGGTCCACAGGCCAAATGCAACCTGCTGCCTGTGTTTGTAAACTAAGTTTTTTTGACACATAGTCGTGCTCATTCGTTTACCTGTTGTCTGTGGCTGCTTTTGATTTTAATAACAGCAGAGGCGCATAGCTGTCGTGGAGACCAAATGACCTGCAAAGCCTAACATATTTACTGTATGGCCCTTTATAGGAAAGTTTTGCCCTTTATAGAGAAAGATATAGAGGGACATTTGAGTCTAGGAAGGTTGAAATGATATGGCAAGTATATTCATCCATGCATTTATTCAGTCATTGAAAAAGGCTGCTTTGTATCTATGTTCAAGGCATTTGAGAGGGATGTGAAAATGAATCAGATGTGGGCCTTGCTCTTGCGGAGTCCCCCACATTGTGGAAAATAAGTCAAGTACACAACTAACTCCAGGGAAGAAAGTGCCATGAAGAAGTTCACATTCTCCGTAAATGAAGATAATATTGTTTCCACCGGGGGGGTTCTTGTTAGAGAAAATAGTATACAATAAATGACTGCCTTCCTTTCTCATTTATTTTCTTTCTTTTCTTTTTCTTCTTCTTCTTTATTTCTTTTTTTTGTTGTTGTTGTCTTTTTATATTTTTAGAGCCGCACCCACAGCATGTGGAGGTGCCCAAGCTAGGGCTTTAATCAGAGCTGTAGCCACCCGCCTACACCACAGCCACAGCAACGCCAGATCTGAGCCACATCTGCGACCTACACCACAGCTCATGGCAACGCTGGATCCTTAACCCACTGAGCGAGGCCAGGCATCGAACCTGCAACCTCCTGATTGCTAGTCAGATTCGTTTCCGCTGCACCGTGACGAGAAATCCTATTTTCTTCCTTATGCATCTCTGCCATTTTTCTTAATCAGAGCTGTGCCTCAGCCAAGCCAGACTGCCTGCTCTTCCCAAATGTGGGTGGCTCCTTTTGTTTCCTTCCTTTTCATCACTCTCTGCAGTGACACCTGCCTGCTAGTCCCACATTTCCAACTACTGTCTGTCCTTAAAGGCACAGTTCACATGTAACCCTTACCGGGTAGTTTTCCATGTTCTTCTGGTGAGAAGTAATCTCTTTTTCCTGTCATCTAGAACAGTAAAAAAAAATTTTTTTGATTTCTTATTTGGTATACCACTTTGTATATTATGTTAAAATGATTTCTGGAGTTCCTTTGTGGCGCAGAGGGTTAAGGGTCTGGTGTTGTCACTGCTGTACCTTGGGTTCGATCCCTGGCCTGGAAACTTCCATAGGCCAGGGGCTCAGACAAAAAAAATATGTTTCTAAATATTAATCTCTTAAGATAAGAGACTTGGTCTTCTCAATCTTTGTTTCCCTTTTGTCTTATAGCCTAATGATTTCTTTGTAGTAAGTTCAATGAAAGAATGTTATGTAAGGATTAAATATTATTACAATAAGAATTATAGAACAATAACCTGCAAGAAAACTTTCTTCCTGTCACAGAAAGGATTGTTTTGTAACTAGAAGGCAGGATTGTCATGTGTTTTTGCTCACTATGAAAATCTGTGGCTGGTGATAATTAACCTTCTCTTGTTGTGCATCATGGCAAGATTCTTATTTGGGATATAATTTTCCCAGCATTAAAATCTTCTCCCATTGAAGTGTGCCATTTAAAATGTTCCTTTTGGGAGTTCCTGTCGTGGGGCAGTGGTTAACGAATCTGACTAGGAACCATGAGGTTGCGGGTTCGGTCCCTGCCCTTGCTCAGTGGGTTAACGATCTGGCGTTGCCGTGAGCTGTGGTGTAGGTTGCAGACACGGCTCGGATCCTGCGTTGCTGTGGCCCTGGCGTAGGCTGGCAGCTACAGCTCCGATTTGACCCCTAGCCTGGGAACCTCCATATGCCGCGGGAGCGGCCCAAAAAATAGCAAAAAAAAAAATGTTCCTTTTGGAATATCTGGTTATAGTTGCTGAGTTCCATAAAGGTAATCCAGTGAAATGAAATGGCTTACAGATTTGTTAGACACATCAACATTTTTGTGTGATTGATGACCAACCATTGAAATTTGATAGTTATTATCCCAAATTGGGTATATTGTTAGCAATCTGATTTTTAAGATAGTAGTGATAGATTACTATGTTGCTGGCAACTTTGGGCAAGAAACACTAGCTGAACATGGAAAGGAAATTTTTTTTTTTGGTCTTTTTTTAGGGCTGCACCTATGGCATATGGAGGTTCCCAGGCTAGGGGTCGAATTGGACCCCTCTGGCCTATGCCACAGCCACGCAATGCCAGATCTGAGCCTCATCTGCGACCTACTCCACAGCTCATGGCAACGCTGGATTCTCAACCCACTGAGTGAGGCCAGGGATTGAACCTGTGTCCTCATGGATACTAGTCAGATTCATTTCCGATGAGCTGCAATGGGAACTCTGGAAATTTTTTTTTAAACTTTAAAACTGTGGATTTCCTTTTGTCATAATGCTATAACTTATATTTGAAATTCAGTCAAATATGGAGATTTTTTCCCCCGATTAATTTCTGGTCCTGCTTTTTTTTTTTAATTGCTCTTCAAAGATCAGCATAATATTTATTTTGTTTATAGAAAAAAGTATTTGTGCTTTACCATCTGATATTTTGTTTTTAGTTAATAACTTTGAATAAAATGATTTCTTGAAGTTTTTTTCTGAATTTATGCTATATGCTGTAGAAAGTACCATGAGGAGTTCCCGTTGTGGTGCAGTGGTTAACGAATCTGACTAGGAACCATGAGGTTGCGGGTTCGGTCCCTGCCCTTGCTCAGTGGGTTAACGATCCGGCCTTGCCGTGAGCTATGGTGTAGGTTGCAGTTGAGGCTCGGATCCCGCATTGCTGTGGCTCTGACGTAGGCCAGCAGCTACAGATCCGATTCAACCCTAGCCTGGGAACCTCCATATGCTGCAGGAAGCGGGCCCTAGAAAAGGCAAAAAGAAAAAAAAAAAAAAAAAAAAAAAAAATTTGTTGAAGAATTTGAAGATGATGTTGAGTAGAAATGCTCTAAAGTGAATACTTGAAAAGGAAAAATCTATTTTTAGGGAGTCTTTTAAGGATGTAGATAAGGCAAATACATTTAGAGTTGTATGTTAGGAGCAAGGTGATTTCAATAAGAAAGTTAAGAGTCTGGGATTTGGTGAAGCTGGGGTTTTCTTCCCTCTTTTTTTTTGAGGTTAAGGCAATGTGAATTGTATACTTTTTTTTTGCTTTTTAGGCCTGCGCCCGCGGCATATGGAGGTTCCCAGGCTAGGGGTCAAAACGGAGCTGTAGCCACCGAGCCTATACTACAGCCACAGCAACACCAGATCGGAGCCCAGGGATCAAACCCGCAACCTCACGGTTCCTAGTCGGATTTGTTTTCGCTGAGCCACGAGGGGAACTCCATCAAATTGTGTACTTGAGTTTTCCTTCTCCCTCTCCTTTTTTTTTTTTTTTTTTTTTTTTCGCGGCATATGGAGGTTCCCAGGCTAGGGGTCAAATCGGAGCTGTAGCCACCGGCCTACGCCAGAGCCACAGCAAGGCGGGATCCGAGCCGCGTCTGCAACCTACACCAAGCTCACGGCAACGCCGGATCGTTAACCCACTGAGCAAGGGCAGGGACCGAACCCGCAACCTCATGGTTCCTAGTCGGATTCGTTAACCACTGCGCCACGACGGGAACTCCCTCCCTCTCTTTTCCTCGAAGTTATTAGCACAGTCTGGGGTTGGAGAGAAAATTCTTGCTCTGCCACTTCGTAGCCATGTGATCTCGGCTGAGTTGCTTAATGTTTTACTTTAAAGACTCTCAAATGTCTATATTTACTCTTTGCATGATTTATATTTTCTCCATCTGACTCTTTATGTTGAAAGCATGTCATCCTTTTTAAATCATTCTGATAATCTATACTTTTTAATTACAGTAGTAGTGTTTGGTCTGCTAAAAGCTTTTTGGTTTTCCTCAGTTTATTTTCTTTAATAACAGGTTTTTTTTGAGATACAGTTTACATGATAACACTCGCCCTTTTATAATGTTAAAGTCAGTGATTTTTAGTCTATTCATTGAGTTTTATACCTATCACCACTGTGTAATTTCAGCAGACTGTCTTACCGTTTAATAAATAACTGATGTGACTGGACCTGTGTCTACCGTTTTTGTTGTTGTTGCTGTTGTTTTGTTCTCTGGTTGTTTCCTTTTTTTCCTTCTGTTTTCTTTTCCTCTCTTCTTTGGATTATTTTAATTTTTAGAATTCTGTTTAAGTTTATCTGTTGGATCGATTACATTTTCAATGTTGTTTTTCTAGGAATTAGAAGATACATCCTTAAGTTTATATAGCCAACTTAGAGTTAATATTATTTCAGGTAAAATGTGGAAATTTTGCAGTCATATTGGCCCCTTTCCTTCTCTCTCCATCACTGTCCTCTAAGTTGGAGTGACAAATATTTTTCATCTGTGTATACTATACATTCCATGAGAAAATGTCATAATCTTTCCTTTAAACATGTTTGTAATAAATTATTTCCTTTATTATTGACCCAAATATCATTCAATTGAAGTTAATGTTGATTTTTATTTTGGTCCATTTTTAGGGTATGTAGAAAAAAACTTAAAAAAATTTTTATTATATTTAAATGTGGCAAATCATACATAACATAAAATTTACTTTTATGCATTTTTAAGTATATCAGTGTCGTTAAGTACACTTACAGTGTGTAATTATCACTATTATTTGTCTCCAGAACTTATTCATCATGCAGAGCTGAAACTCTGTACCCATTAAATGGTAACATCCTATTTCCTGCCCCCCCAGCTCCTGGTAATATCTATTATACTTCTGTCTGTGAATTTAATGACTCTGGGTCACTCATCAGTGGTATCAGACAGTGTTTGTCCTTTTATGACTGGCTTGTTTCACTTAGCACAGTGTCAAGCTTCATCTCTGTTGTAGCATGTGTCAGAATTTCATTGCTTTTTAAGTCTGAATAATAGTCTCCAGTATGGAGATACCACATTTTGTTTATTCTTCCGCTGTTAATTGTCACCTAACTTGTACACAGGTTGGAAGTTAGAAGATGGAAATTACACTTTTTAATTCCTCTATCATTCAAGATGCTTTCAGTACATGCTTCTTAACTCTCCACTGGATGAGAGAATTTGCTGAATTAAAATGTAGAATTCCAGAAATAAATGTAGAAAGGACACTTTGAGAAGCCTTCCTGTGTTTTCATCCTTTGTTGTTGTTGGTTTTTTTTTTTTTTTTTTTTTTTGGTCTTTTTGTCTTTTTGTCTTTCTAGGGCCACACCCATGGCATATGGAGGTTCCCAGGCTAGGGGTCCAATCAGAGCTGTTGCCGTCAGCCTACACCACAGTCACAGCAACGCCAGATTCGAGCCGAGTCTGCAACCCACCCTACAGCTCACAGCAATGCCGGATCCTTAACCCACTGCGCGAGGCCAGAGATCGAACCCACAACCTCATGGTTCCTAGTCAGGTTCATTAACCATTGCGCCACGACGGGCACTCCTGCTATTTTTAACTTATAGTAATTTTGTGATCTCTTAAAATTTATTTTTATCCATTTATTTGTGTACAACTCCTGTGCTTAGTTTAGTAGGAAATAGTTTTTTGTTGTTGTTGTTCTAATGAAGGTAATAGATTAAGGATTTTCTTGGATTAAATTAAGCAACATTAAGTATCACTGTTACATATAGTTAATGATTCTTACTGCCCAAGATAGATTCTAAAATTAAACTTTTAAGTGCATGCTTTCTAAAATGGGCAAAGAGGCAGAAATAATGAGGTAATTGCTGGGGCTTTGTTTTTGGACTGGACTTTAAAGATATCATTAACGTTTCTGAGGTACCATGTTGAAGCATAATGTGTGATATGCTAATTTGCTGAGCAGAAGTAATCCTTTCTTGTGTGCACATACCTCCCAACATACTTGTGGTGTGTTTGCAGATGTGTGTCTTTTCTTAGCTTTTTATTCAGTCCTTCACACAGTAGTTGGTTGCGGAATACAAGTGTTAAGAGAAATAACGTTTCGTGAGATAAAAATTGTTACATTTCTTAGTCACTATACACACACACACACACACACACACACTTTTGCTTTTTAGGGCTGCACTCACGGCCTATGGAAGTTCCCAGGCTAGGGGTTGAATCGGAGCTACAGCTGCCGTCCTGTGCTACAGCCACAGCAATGTGGGATCCGAGCCACATCTGTGACCTGCACCCCAGCTCACGGCAACATTGGATCCCTGACCCACTGAGCAAGGCCAGGGATGAAACCTGCATCCTCATGGATACTAGTCGGGTTTATTTCCACCTTGCCATGACGGAACTCTGCTGCTATATTTTCTTTATGATAAAATGTTTTGATTAATAAGTGACAGGTGCTGTTGTTAATTATAATTCTAAGTTTATATAAAATATATGGAATGTATAGACAGAATTAGTTATGTATTAATCTATTATATATAAAATGTTACTGTATTTCACTAGGGTATCATATTAGTTCAGCATTTGTACTAGTAGTTGTATAGTGGCATGGTATTTAGAAGGCTAACTTGGAACTGTATTGCCGAATTTACAAATTTAAAATCAGTTTTAAATTAATTATTGAATGTGGGTGATGAATTACTGGGAATTTATTACACCATTCCGTCTCCTTTTGCTCATGTTTAAAACTTTTCATTAAAAAAAAAAATCTATAAAAGGAAATACATTAAGCCCAGAAGAAGGATTTTTTAAAAATCTTACCTTGTTCTGAGAGGCTAGAATATCAAAGAGTGTAAACTGAGTTCGGCGTTAAGCTGACTGTCTTGGAGAACACGTGAAACTCGGGAGACGGGAAAGCCTCCTTCACGCTCAGTGTGAAGGGATGGCAGCCTTTGTTTTGGGGATATTCCTCTGTTACCAATGCATCTGCTTTTCGTCGTCCTCAGATTCTCACAGCCAGGAGAAATAGAGCGGCCTTTTGTCTTTATCCTTTAAGATTAATAGAATGGACACCGAATTAAAGGCCAAGTATAGGGCCTAAAAACATTAGCTTTTTCCAGCTCATCTTAGTTTATCCCACATTGGCTCAAGCACGCCTACCGCAGAGCGCTCTAGTACAGAAGCATCCTCAGGTGTGCCGACTTGGTATGAAACTAGAGGGCGATAGAAAAGAACACTCCCTTTGTGTAGTGTCAGTTACAAAGAAGAAAAATCCACTTGTTAAAAGGGCTTAATCTAGAGCAATAGAAAGTAATTTTTTGTTATTCCAGGGATCATATTATTTATGCTTTACATCTTATGATGATAGGCTACTTCTGCCAAGACTGCATTTCTCCAAGAGATTTTACTGTGCTCCGTTCTTATGATGTGTGCTTGGATTAAAGTAGACAAAATTATCTCCAGAGCAGATTAATTGCCCAAAGAAATAATCACATTTTGATCTATTGTGTTTCGTTTATAATAGAATAAGAGTTTTGAGAAATTAAATCCTTACTTTGTTGTGTTACTTTATTAGACCGTTAATTCCCTGCCCTCACAGAATATGTTAACACTTGCACAGTTTGAAGAAAATGTTGCAGTAAAGTAGAATGAATGGCTTCTACTGATGGCATATATGATTCCTAATCGCAGGGAACCAAACAGGTGAACTCAGGTGATCTTACCTAGCAAGGGTAAGAATCTGTGTGGATTGTTTTCGGATGGCTCACAAAATTGGTAGAGAGACCATTTTTCACTTAATAAGAGGTTTATCTCCTACCTCTGGCATAAGTGTGAAGATACCTGTCACTGTTCTAGACACTAGATACATCCAGGGTGAACAAGACAAAAATCTGAGTTGTCATGGGGTCATTTTCCAGTGCAGGGAGGCAGGTAGTAAGTGAGCGAACCTTAGATGCAGCAGAGCACCGGACCTCACTGTGTTCTGGGGCATCGGGGTCCTGGAGGCTCTTTCAGAGACTCTGCCAAGTACAAACGGTTTTTGAAATACTTTCCCCCCTCAATCTCACAATTGTGCAGTAGAGTTTTTCAGCGGCTGCATGATGTATGTTATCATAACAGATTGAATGCAGATCCGGTTATGAGAATCCAGCTGTGTTCTATTAAGCTGGATGGCAGAGGTTTGCAAAAATGTAAAACATTTCCACTCTCACTCATTTATTTGTCATAAAAACTTTAATTCTAATTGTTACCTTTAAATGTTTTTTTCCTTTGGAAATTAGTAAGTATTTAAACATTTTCTTCATTTCAACATGGTAAACTTTGGTAGATGTTATACATATAAGCAAAACCTCTTTGAGAACAGTTTTTTAAAACTGTAAAGAGGTTCTGGGCCCCAAAAGTTTGAGAAACAGTGCCAGAAGGTGAATAGGTGACCTCTTTGGATAAGGTAGCACAAAAAAAACCTCTCCAAGAAGGTGACCAGGAAACTGGCGTTTCATGGGAGAAGAGCATTCTAGGCAGAAAGAACAGGATTTCTCTGACGCCCCTTCCCCATCCCACTACAACCCCTTTTCTGGCCCTATAATTGCTTAGATGTCAAGTCAAGGACTTTTTCTTCTTTCTGAATTCCTGTTGGTTATCATTTTACCAGTCATTAATAATTCTTTGCCGATTTTAATGGAATTGCTTATATGTATTTTTAAACATGAAACAAACTTTTTTTTTTTTTTTTTTTTTTTGGTCTTTTTGCCTTTTCTAGGGCCGCTCCCGCAGCATATGGAAGTTCCCATGCTAGGGGTCTAATTGGAGCTGTAGCCACCAGCCTACACCACAGCCACAGCAACGCGGGATCCGAGCCACATCTGCACCCTACACCACAGCTCACGGCAACGCCGGATCCTTCACCCACTGAGCAAGGCCAGGGATCGAACCTGCAACCTCATGGTTCCTGGTCGGATTCATTAACCACTGAGCCACGACAGGAACTCCCAGAGAGACTTTTAGAAGGAAATGTAATCTCTTTGCTGTTCACACCAAGCTAATCTGAAATGTATTTTTATTACTTAAAACAAGTATTTGTTGTTATTCCTATTATTTCCTATTAAATTAATTCCTTTTGCATAAAAAAGCCATATATTGGATTTCTATATATGACTTTGAGTATAATGTGACTTCATCTTCCGTGTGTATTTGATAAATTTGTTTTGCAGTCCTTATGCTTTGGAATTGTAATTTGTACCTGTACTTATTAGTATAGTGTGTAAAGATTCCCTATGGTTTTTATTATAATTCTTGCTAGTATTCTTTGATATTTCTCACACCCTTTAAAAGCAAAAGCAATTTAAGTAGTGAATAGGAGAGAAAGACAAAAAGGAAATAAGTTTAGATAAAGTAAGAGTACAAGCAACAAGTTTGACTGTGGCCATTATATGAATGGATGAGAGTTCTACCTTTAGCAAATTATTATTTTTTTCTTTTTTGAGTATTTACTGTGTGCCAGGCACCGTTCTAAGCACTCTAACTAATTGGCTTTCCATAATAGCCCTACAAGTGGCTAGTACTGTCTTTCCTGTATAGGTTTAAGAAGCAAAAGGAAGGTGAGTTTAAGCAAGTTGCTCACACAACTCTTAGTGCCCAGGCAAGGGTTCAAACCCAGGCATTGCTTGTACTCCTACCTTCTGGGATGTGCTACCTGTGAAGAAGAGATTGTACAACTTGTAGAGCAAAACGAAACCTAAAAAATGTTTTTAACTCTTTTTTTCCTCACCCACATCAGTTTTTCCTGTAACGCTATAATTACGTAATTTTATAATGGTAATTTTTTTTTTTTAAATTGAGGATGCCTTAATTATTTTTTTTTTTACAGAATAAAGTACATACATTTACACACAATTGCATTCACACAGATTATTATAACATGGATCTTAAGAAACAGATTAAGTGACTTCCACTGGAGAAGTAGAATGGAAAATATGCTGAGACAAATAGGAAATTTATTCTGTACTTTATATAATGGTAATTTCTTAAGCCTCTTGATACAGGGACTGTATAAAGAGTCGTCTGTAATAAAAGTTAAGCTTTTCCCCCAAAAAGCTCGGAGTGGGGAAAAGAAGCAGTTGAAATAAGAAGAGCACATGGGAGAAACGAGACCAGTAGAAAGCCGTTGTGGTGGTTTATAGTAGGGTCTGTGGTGTGGTTGTTCTGGTTGAGTTAGTGTGTGGCAGTCACATCAGCCACTAAGAAGACACATGGTGGGAGACTTGCTTTTCAGATGCCTTGGCCACTGTGGTTTTGGGGATGGGAATGTCTGAGTCTTAGGAGCCGTAGCAGAGTGTGGTGGAGGTTAAAAGCAGCAGTGGGGATGATGAACTACAGATGCTCAAAGATAGCAAATAAGGAACAAAAATAGATAGACGATAAAATAATCCTTCTGAGGTGTCAAAATTAACTGGTAACAGAAGTATGTATCCGATAGAAGGTAGACAAATGCTCATATCTTGTGAGGAAATTACCTAGACAACTGTATATTATATTCAAGATTTAAAAAAAAAGGCAGAAGTTCTTTCTGTGGCACAGTGGGTTAAGAATCTGACTGCCGTGGCTCAGGTCGCTGTTGGAGGCATGGGTTCAATCCCCAGCCCAGTGCCGTGGGATAAAGGATCCGGTGTTGCCACAGCTATGGTATAGGTCAGTGCTGTGGCTTGGATTCCGTCCCAGGCCTGGGGACTTCCATATGCTATGGTGGAGCAGTTAAAAAAAAAAAAGTCAAAGCTCCTGGATTCCCGATGGACAAGTAGGCTACTTCTTTATGAGAAAACACTTTGCTAAATGGGTCTCTGATGGAGAAGGGATGAGGACTTGGGTTCCTAGTGAACTAATGATTCTCTTATTTAGGGGGGTGTCAATCAGTATAAAAAGTGGGTTCATGTGTGCTTTTTTCAATCTGTGTATACTCTGTGGTATCATTGTCTCTAAATTATAGAGGAAACTGAATCAGAAGTAGAATGCTGTTCCTAGTCACGTATTAATAAGTTCTCAGTTCTTTTGACTGAAGTGTGTTGCATTTTGAAGCCTTGAGGCTTCTAAAAAGCTAGAGTGCAACTGCGTAGCATTATAAACTTAAATTTAGCCACAAACAACCCCCCCAGATTTTTAATATTTGTACAGTGTTTGTTATTAATTTGGGGAGCCTTTTAGTATCTGGTATGCTTATAGAAGTGTACTCAGACATGTTAATATCATGAGTGCTTACCTGTATTATAGTATTCTTTCAAGAAATAATTGTCACAGAGCAACTTAAAATAGTAAATTAATGATACCCTTCACTCTATTGCCACATGTATTTTGAGATTTTCATTGGAAAATTTAAATTTAAATTATGAAAATAAAAAATAGACACTGTTCACAGTGTCAGTAGGTATCTGTTCACATTTCATTTGAGAATTTTTCCATTGTAAGCTGCAGATTAAATCACTGTGAATAGGCTAATAGTCTATGCCTCTTCTATATATGAGCTCAAAAAAACCCTGATTATTTTATTTTGAGATGAAAATTGTTAGTTTATGGTTTATGTTTTTTTTTTCTTGACAAGCTTTTATAATTTTCAGTCTTGCCAAGTCTCAGAGTTTTAGATCCCAGACTCTAGAATTTGTTGACTGAATTAATGAATAGAGCAGTAGATTAATACCTTGTTGATTTTTTTTAAGCCACCAGAGATCTTATTTTCACTCTGAAGAAACTGTTTGAAATAATGATTCACAAATCTTGACTGAAACAGACCACGTTTACAATAATAATGTTTTGCACAACATTTTTAGTCGATGAAGTGTAAAAATTTCATGTTTGTCTTAGCTTTTCGGTCTCTGAGGTATTCAGAGTGGTGACAGGGCTGCTCTGTTACTGTTTTGCAGCTAGCTCTTTTAATTGATGTTGAATTGTGGCTTTCCATGCACACAGGGCTCAGTAAAAAGGTTGCAGTCATCTAGTGAGCATTTTTCCTTTAATGTGCTCATTAGTGGTGGCAAGTCCAGGTTTTAGCACATGTCAGTAATTTACATTTCATTGCTGAGTGGCTGCCCTTGTTCTAAGAGTTTTTCTAAGCCTGATGAATGTATACTGGGAATAAACAGAGTGGAAGAATTGAAAGCCAAATACCCTGCCAGGCCTTTCAGTTGGTTCTGAAGCTTCCAGTGGATCTCTGATTAGCAATGCATGAGGCAGGATGGAAATGCAAAGACGAGGTCTGCAAAAGTTGTCCCAGGTAGGCCACTCCCTTAAATCCCCTTTTTGTGACCACCTTTCCTTTTCATCTTCCTCAAATGCTTCTTTGGTGACAGACTTTCTGCAAATGCGCAGATGCCCTGTTAGGCCTTGGAAGTGAACAATAGAGGGTCGACGTGGGTCCTCTGCCCCTTCTAACTGCTAAGCCAAGTCCGACTGTTTTGCAGTGAGTCAACACATGCGAAGGCTTGCTGGGCCTTTACGGCTCCTAGGGACCCTTCTCTGGGGACTGGGATCTCTGGTGAGGCCTGGAGTTCCTTTTCCCTCTTTGCCTGATTGGTACCAGCTTGCTGTGGCTTTTGCAAGCTTGCTTAGATCATTCATGGGTAATCTGTGGGGGCTGTGGTCCGTGTTGCTGTGCATAGGGCCAAGGCTTGTGTTATAATGTTGTCTTTGAAATTGGGGTGTTTGGGAAAATCTAGAAGTTTTCTTCTTGTAGAAAAACCCGATATATTATAATAAAGCATTTTTAGACCTTAGGATTTTATTCTAGGTTACCTTACATGTAGAAGCATTAGGAAACACTAGCCTAATGAGAAGATTAGAAATGTTACAATTCTTTACACAGTTTAAATTTACTTACGCATATGTGGAAATTTGGGTTGATTACAGGAAAGTAGGTATTAATATTGCCAGGTGTGTATTAGTATGGTCGTCTGTCTACTTACTTTGGTGGTATTTTTCAAAATGCCGAATTTTAAGAAATTTTGTTCAGAATTCATGGTTAGAAGCAAAAGCGAGTGAATTTTTCACTAACATACAGTATTTAAAGACATTGGAAAATATCAATACTCAAATCAGATTATTATTATTTTATGGTAAATTCAGTTGCATCTAATTTAGCTCTTGGACCGCTTAAACATGTAGGTATGTTAAGCACAATTTATTAAGTCTTTATATTAATTTTTTTATTAGCTAGATTTTAATAGAGTAGTAACGTAGAGCAGTGTGGTTTTTGGAAATTTTTATGTGTATGAAGATAAAGGTGGGAATCTTGAGAGTATTAGCTTAGTAATGTTTTCTGATCAGTATTTGTAGCCTTTGCAAAAATGTAACAATAAATTTACCTTCTAAAAGACTAGTTGAAACTATTCCTTTTGGATGTCTGCCAGATAAAAACCACATGGGATTAGAATCTGGAAAATCACTTGCAAATTTGAGGGGGATACCAGTGACTTTAAATATTTAACTGTCCAAACTGTCACCTACATGTGCTCTGTCTCTGCATTGGGTAAAAAAATTAGAAGTTTGTCAGCCAGTTAGAATTAAAGATGACATCTGCTTTTAATTGCTGTTTTATTTTCTTCCAAGTCAGTAAAAATTCAGTAAGACATGAATTATCAAATTTTGCAATGCTAAGCAACTTGTCAAGTGACAGTAAGCACTACCTTGACCACTTGTACAGATGGGAAGTGTTAAAATGTTGATTAATTGTCTCGAGTTCTGATTATGGTTTTAAGAGGCAAAAGCTCTATAACCATTGCCAGCTTTCTTGTGTCAGATAGTATTCATTTGTTAATTTTGTAGGCTTTTTTCAATTACTGGCAAATTGCCTCTTGTGTAATTAGCATTTAACTAGTTTTAGTGATGTTTGGTCTAGTAGACTTAGGGTCATATAAGGCATTGTAGAATTCATTTGTTTCTCAAGTCTGTTATTTATTTAGTAAACATCTAAGCTAAACTCTTTATAGTAAAAAATTTGAAAAAAAAATCTGAAAGTGAGCTTTCAGGTGGTATTCTCTCATACATACTTGTGTTGAGAAGGAAGTATTTGAATCTTGACAAAGGAGGCCTTGCATGGACCCCCTGTTGAAAAAGAGAATTGATTATTTCTGTTTTTACCATTTTGCAAACATTTTAAGATATAAAACATAAGGGTAGAGAAATCAGTTCTTCAAAAAGAGCATGTAAAAAGAATTCAAGACTACAGGCATTCTCAGAACTAAAACATACCAAAGAAATATGACTACATTAAAAAAGACTATATTTTAATTTTCTAGTTACTGAAAATTTCAGCATAGAATAGAAAGTCTATCTTTAAAATTTTAACTCTTTTTTTTTGAAGGGGGGGTGTCTCATTGTTAATATGAAAGTGGATTTTCTCCTTTTCCTATTCTATTACACAGAATAGATCTGTGTATTAGATGTAGAATTCTGTTTTGAAAGTGGTTAGGACCTGTAGCAACATTTCTCAGATTTATTTCTTAATAGTACTAGACTTCAATTTAATTCAGGTTTTCTTTTTTATGGCCACTTAAGAATATCTCGTAAATGGTTTATGTAGTAATGTATTTTTTTTTAACTTTTTAATGTATTTTATTTACTTTTACTTTTTAAATTTTTTGTAGTACTGTACTTTTGCTACTAGAATATCATCACATCATTTAATTTGATTCAGAAGATCTGTCCTGTTCAGTTACTTGGATATCATACAGATTTTATTTAAACTTGAAAACTAGAAAAGGTACTTATGTAAATTAAGCAGCATCTTAAGCCCAATGGTCAAGTTCCTAGACATTTTTAGAAAAGAGTTGAAAAATAGAAAATTTAGATCTTTTAGCTAAACTGTACAGAGCACTTTTATAGTCATTTCGATGCCTGGTAACTTCAGGGTTCATTGCCCCTGTGCATTTTTCAAATTATTTGCTTCTCAATACATAAGGCTTTAATTTACCTCCTACTGACAAATCCCAAATGGGTTTTTAAGAATTTTGAAAGTGGATTGCTATAGTTGGGTTGTAGTACGGGCTTTGATTGCTGACATAGGATTTCTTAAGACTCCCCAAATTTAGAAGGATGGGAGGTGCAGGCAGCATCTTCTGGGCAAATGCTGAAGTGTTTTTCTTTCCAGATATAGAATTACTGTTTCCTCTAATGTTTTTTCTTTCTTTGAATCCTGTTTTAGTTATTTTTTCAATTTAATTGTTATTTTATATTGGAGTATAGTTGATTTACAATACTGTGTTAGTTTCAGGTGTACAGCAAAGTAATTCAGTCATACATATACATATAGCCATTCTTTTGCAAATTCTTTTCCTGTAGAGGTTATTATGGAATATTGAGTAGAGTTCCCTGTCCCTGTTGGTTATGTTTTTTATATAGTTGTATATATATATTAATCCCAAACTCCTAATTTATCGCTCTCCCCCATGTTTACCTTTGGTAACCGTAGGTTTGTTTTCTAAGTCTATGAGTCTAGTTTCATTTGTATCACTTTTTTAGATTCCACATTCAAGTGGTATCCTGTGATATTTGTCTTTGTCTAATTTACTTCACTTAGTATGGTAATCTTTAGGTGCATCCATGTTGTTGCAAATGGCATCATTTCATTCTTTTTATGGTTGCATAATCCATTGCACACATGCACTACCTTTTTTTGTTTGTTTGTTTGTTTTTAGGCCCACACCCAAGACATATGGAAGTTCCCAGGCTCGGGGTGGAATTGGAGTTACAGCTGCTGGCCTATACCACACCTACAGCAGTGCTGGATCTGAGCCGTGTTGACGACCTATATACCATAGCTCATGGCAATCCCTGGTCCTTAACCCACTGAGCAAGGCCAGGGATTGAACCCACATCCTCATGGATACTAGTCAGATTTGTTCCCGCTGTGCCACAATAGGAACCTCCAATTGTTGGTAGACTTTTTGATGATGGCTATTCTGACTGGTGTGAGGTGATAGCTCATTGTAGTTTTGGTTTGCATTTCTCTAATAATTAGTGATATTGAGCATCTTTTCATGTGCTTATTGGCCATCTGTATGTCCTCTTTGGCAACTGTCTATATCTTCTGCTCATTTTTTGATTGGGTTGTTTGTTTTTTTCATATTGAGCTATGTAAACTATTTATATGTTTTGGAGATTAATCCTTTGTCAGTTGCTTTGTTTGCAGATATTTTCTCCCATCCTGTGGGTTGTCTTTTCATTTTTTAAAATAATTTCCTTTGTTGTGCAGAGGCTTTTAGGTTTAATTAGGTATACTTGTTTATTTTTGTTTTTATTTTCATTACTCTAGGAGGTAGATCCAAAAAGATATTGCTGTGCTTTATATCAAAGAGTGTTCTGCCTATGTTTTCCTCTAAGAGTTGTATATTATCCAGTCTTATACTAGGTCTTTAATCCATTTTGAATTTATTTTTGTATAAGGTGTTAGAGAATGTTCTAATTTTATTCTTTTGCAAGTAGCTGTCTGGAAGAGACTGTCTTTTCTCTGTTGTCTGTTCTTGCCTCCTTTGTCATAGATTAGTTGACCGTAGGTGCGTGGGTTTAATTCTAGGCTTTCTATCCTGTTCCATTGATCTATATGTTTGTTTTTTGTGCCAGTACTATGCTGCTTTGATGACTGTAGCTTTGTAGTATATTCTGAGGGCAGGGTGTCTGATGCCTCTAGCTTTGTTTTTCTTTCTCAGGATTGCTTTGGCTATTCAGGGTTGTTTGTGTTTCCCACAAATTAAAAATTTTTTTTTTTTTTGGTCTTTTTGTCTTTTTAGGGCTGCATCCGTGGCATATGGAGGTTTCCAGGTTAGGGGTCTAACTGGAGCTGTAGCTGCAGGCCGCCACAGCCACAGCAATGCCAGATCTGAGCCACATCTGTGACCTACGTCACAGCTCATGGCAACACCAGATCCTTAATCCACTGAGCGAGGCCAGGGATCGAACCTGCAACCTCATGGTTCCTAGTCAGATTCGTTTCTGCTGTGCCATGACGGGAACTCCAAATTTTAAAGTTTTTTGTTCTCGTTCTGTGAAAAATGCCATTGATAATTTGATAGGGATTATTACATTGACTCTGTAGCGTGTGAGTCCTGTTTTAACATGTCTATTTCTTTTAAAAAATAATTGAGACATATTTTTCACTATTAACTTAAATTTTGGTTTGTATGATCTTTTTTATCGTGGATTTTAAAGAACAGTAATAAATATAAATATTTGTACTCTGAACTGTCCTAAAGCAGTCGTTATTACTTCTGCAAATAACTTCGACATTATTAGTAAATGTGATTTATATAGTGTTGAGTATTATTACTTCAAGTGCACATTCTCTTAGAGGTGCTCACAGTGAGTTTCATGTCATCCTTTTATGCTTGTGTTGCTTTTAAGGAATAAGAGAAATAGTTGCTACCTATATTTTACTGGAAAGAAGACTAAAGCCTACAGCTAGTATTTGAATTGAGATTAACATGTTACCTTTTTTTTGGCCCTAAATACTCTCATGGTCTTTTAGGAAACTGAGATCACAGTAGGTTTGACTTCTAATTCATTTCTGAGCTTTCAGCTCCGTTTGGTCACTAATACTTGCTACTTACGTTCTTGCTTCTCTTTGCCTCCTGGGATGCAGTGACTGTTGTTTAAATCACCAAGTTTTCTTTATCACGTGAGCCTGTCACACTGTTGACGATTGAATCAGGGGTTAGTGTCTGACCGAAAGGCAGTCATCTGTAGAAGGGCCATGGCCCAGGGTGTGTGGGTGTGGATGCGAATGTGTGTGGTGGGTTGTGAATGTGTGTGGTGGGGGCTGTGGGTGGTGGTGGGTTGAACGGAAATAACTGAAAGATGAGAAGGAGCTGCTAGCCCGTGAAGACCTGGGGTAAACCCTCTCCAGACAGAGGGAATAAGCAGGTGTAAATGTTCTGAGGCAGGAAGATGAGCATGTTGCCTAAAGAGAAGGGGCTGGTGTGGCAGGAGAGGGCTGAATGAGGACAGTGTGTACAGGATGAGGTTGGAGAGGTGGGTTTGGGCGGATCCCAGAGGGCCAGCAGCTGGGATTTTAATCTGAGCAGCGTTGGGGGGCCACCGGGGGATTTGAAGCATGTAGTGATGTAATGCGATGCATTTCTATATTAACTATAACAAGAATGCATATCAGACTAAAGAATTATGTGATTAAAAGCAGTTATGATAATAGAAGTAGAAAAATGTAAACTATATATAACAAGAAACAGTGCCCTAGGAGAAGTTAGGAGTCTCGTGCCAGACTAGCTGTTGAAGTCTTTACTCCTTAATGTATCCTTCTGTTTTTAGGGTACATCTTTCTGTGAAAACAAAGCTATCTTCCTGCTTGTTCTTTGCAAATCATCTACTTTTCAGTTCACCCCACCCTTACTTAGAGGTTGGTCTGAGACTGAGAATCATCCCTCTTCCCCAATGCTTTATCACCCCAGTGGATTATCCAGTCTTGAAAAATACTCCAGTAAGACTGTACATGGTAACCTTTGACCTTTCAAGTCTGAAGAACCTTTAGGGGGAAGGTGTGGATTCCAAGGGAATATATGGTATTCCAGTTTAAGGCGGCCACTTGAAATCCTGTCTCCTTTGATATCTTTCCATCAGTGTTAATTACGGATAAGCTTCTTTAACTTTCTGTCTGGCCAGCAGGTGATGGTTATGCCAAGCAAATATGCTTCAGTGAATGCTTATGTGTGGTCGGCATGCGGGTGTGCACGACACACTCTCCTTCCAGTGGACGGTTTGTTTTGCCTCTAACATTCTTTCCACTACTGGTGATTTGTTTAAGCCAGATATGATCATGTTATCTCTCTTGACAAGTATTGATTCAGGGTTGAATCAGTGAAGGCTTAAGCCACTTTGGACCAATGAAACATAATGTGAGGCTCTTGTTTTTCTTTGGATTCCTAGGAAAGAAACTTTTTCGTTCATTAGTGAGGCCTTGGGCACAAGCTCTGCACCACCCCCGACCCCTGCCACCGCCAGCTGTTTGTGAGAGAGGGCTTAGTGCTGCTGGCAGCCATTTTGTGACTGTGAGGCTAGCTAGCCAAGGACAGAGCTATCCTAGAGAATGGGACAGATGTGAGAGATTGGCGGAGGAACCTAGCATTGGGAAATATACTTTTAGAAGAATTTCTGATGGTGTTGGGGGGGGATGTTGGGGAGAAAGGAGAGTAGTTTAATGGATCGACAGCATTTTGTTCTTTATCAGATATCTATTGAAAAGTTTTCCCATTCCATTGTGCTAGACGCTGAGAAAGTTAAACAATGAAACAGGGCACAGAGCTTGCTTTTCCAGGAAACTTATTTATGAGTATTAGATTTTGCGTCCTTCTATGACTGTCCTTTATGTTGGATTTGGGGATTGAAAGAATCCTCAGTAACTAATATTCAGTTGAAAATTTTAGAACCAGAGCTTTTTTTTTTTTTTTTTTAAGTAATTAATTTTTTTAGGGCTGTACTGCGGCATTTGGAAGTTCCCAGGCTAAGGGTTGAATTGGAGTTACAGCTGCCGGCCTACACCACAGCCACAGGAATGTGGGACCTAAGCCACACCTGCGACCTTTATCACAGCTCACAGCAACACTGGACCCTTGACCCACTGAGCGAGGCCAGGGAGTGAACCCACGTCCTCATGGGTACCAGCTGGGTTTGTTACTGCTGAGCCACAACGGGAACTTCCTAGAACTAGAGCTTAGAGCTTTGACCCTTACTTTAATAGGGAAAGGAAACAGTGTCAAGGCTGTGAGGT
Organism: Sus scrofa; assembly: GCF_054392235.1. NCBI lineage: Eukaryota > Metazoa > Chordata > Mammalia > Artiodactyla > Suidae > Sus > Sus scrofa. Next base: position 76,220,301 of record NC_139393.1, read on the forward strand.
GCTCTTATGTTTTGGGCAGTTGGACCTGCGTGCATATTACACGTGGATGTTTTGAGGACTCCAAGAGTGATAAGACACGTAGGCCTGAGGAACGTATTGGAGGCAGAAACTAGCCAGCTATCAGGTTTTTATTGTTGTGTGTGTGTGTGTTTGCTATTTCTTGGGCCGCTCCCACGGCATATGGAGGTTCCCAGGCTAGGGGTCCAATCGGAGCTGTAGCCACCAGCCTACACCAGAGCCACAGCAACTCAGGATCCGAGCCATGTCTACATCCTACACCACAGCTCACGGCAACGCTGGATCGTTAACCCACTGAGCAAGGGCAGGGACTGAACCCACAACCTTATGGTTCCTAGTCGGATTCGTTAACCACTGTGCCGCGACGGGAGCGCCAACATCAGGTCTTTTTGCTCTGTGTTCATTCTTCGACGTCTTTCCGCAAGCCTGTGTACTTTCATCTTCTGCTTCTCTGCCCTCATGGCCCCGTGGAACATGCTGAATCCATTGCCCCTGAGTTTTACATGTTTTAGGTCTGGCATCCTGAAAAGAGGAAGGCCTCTTTTTTCTCTTGGTCCCCGTTCCTTGGAGAGGGACTGCAGTAGATCTGGTTGGGGTTAGCTGCTTTTTTGCTCTAGTCATCTGTGTTCAGGGAGCAAAATCACATCCTTCAAAAGGACCACACTTGAGGGACCTTTTTCTCTGGTTAGATAGAAAGCTGCAAGCTGGCTAACTCTTCCACACAATGTCTGTTAAGCCACATGATTATAGCGCAGCGTGCTAATCGCAGTAGTCAGAGTGTATCTATGTAGGTGTTGTCTGAAGCTGACGGTTGATTCCGGTAAGTTGGGGGTTGGGTATGGCTGGAGAGACAATTGTTTAAGGTCAAAGAGGACAGGGGTGGGCCTGAGGAAAGGACGAGTGAGGAAGAGGGTTTCGTGTTGGTATAGCTATGGGTTTCCTCCCGAGGAATTTACTCCTGTCATAGAAAATCTGGGCTCCTATGAAGCTGAGTTTCATGATTATGGCATCGTTGGAGTTATAAAGTAAACGTATAGAAGAAAATCATAGGCTTTCGGAGTCGAGAGGAACTTAGAAGTTCCCTCATTTGGTTGTCAGGCATCTGTCTCTTGAGGTGGCGGGTACAGGTGCATACGAAGATGAGGCAGATTCACTCCCCAAAGAGCTTTCTAGAGAGAAGATACAACAGGGAGAAGGCACAGGGAGGACTTGGGCTCAGGAGGGTCGGAGGTGGCTTGTGGGAGGTCAGAGGTGGGGGGGGGGCAGTGTCTGGAAAAGTCTCCTGAAGGAGGTGACATTTGGAGTGGGCCTTGAAGGTAGGAGGGTTTCCGTGGAGAGGATGGCGGAGAAGAACGGAGCTGCCGGAGGGGAAGGACTTACTGGGAAGGGGTATAATTTTCTTGGCTCTGCCGTCAGAATTAGAGTCTCATCACTTCTCACTCCTCTCCGTGCTGCCCTTCACTCCACTCCCCAGCATCTCTCATCTGCATCGTCGTGTTGCTTCTGACTGAGTCTCCAAGCTTCCATCTTTGTGTCCCTCTGGGCTGTTCTCAAAACCTGGTCGGAGTGATCCCTGGACAGGTAGGTCAGACGTCAGCATTCCTCTGCTAAAAGCCAAACAAAGTACCTTTAATAGCTTCCCATTTCATTCAGAGTAAGAACCAAAGTCCTTGGAGGTCTCTTGTGATGCAGCGGCTTAAGGATCTGGTGTTGTCACTTCTGAGGCTTAGATCCCTGCTGTGGCACAGTTCCATCCCTGGCCCGGGAACTTCCACATGCTATAGATGCAGCCAAAAAAAAGTTAAGAACCAGAGTCCTTGAAGCCCCAGCTCCCTTTCTGACCAGTCTTTTGTTCTCATGCTTAATGAGATTTAGCTCTCTCTTGAGGTAAGGTATGCTTACTGCCTCAGGGGCCTTTTTTTCATCTGCTCTTTCTTTTTTTTCTTTCTTTCTTTTTTTCTTTTCTTTTCTTTTTTTTTTTTTTTTTTTGTCTTTTTGTTATTTTAGGGCTGCACCCACAGCATATGGAAGTTCCCAGGCTAGAGGTCCAATCAGAGCTGTAGCTGCCGGCCTACACCACAGCCGCAGCAGCATCAGATCCAGCCGAGTCTGCGACCTGCACCACAGCTCACGGCCACGCCGGATCCTTAACCCACTGAGTGAGGCCAAGGAGCGAACCTACAACCTCATGGTTCCTAGTCGGATTCGTTTCTGCTGCACCACAACGGGAACTCCCATATGCTATTTCTTTGCTTAGAACACAGCATCTCCAGATGTACCTTCTTTAGGCTGTCATTCAAAGTCATTTTCTCAAAGATGCCTACCCTGACTGTCCAACGTTGCCAATTATTATTCTCCTATTACCTCACACTCTCAATTCCCATTTCCTAATTTATTTTTCTCTAAAGTACTAGGTGCAGCCTGATACAGATTTTATTTTGCCTTTCCCGCTGGAAAGTAGCCTGTACAGACATAAGAGTTTGTTTTTTCTCTTTTGATCCTATTGCTTCTTTAGTGCCTAGAATAGTATCTGGCTCATGTATATTTTCTTAATGAGCAAATCATTGAATAAGTGGTGGATTGTTTAGCTTTGTTTTGGGGCCATTCATGGGGTAGATTTGATACCCTAAATTCACTCCAAAGTAGGTAGATATTTGTATATACAGAAATCCCATCTCTGCCAGATGGCTATTCAGCTGTTACTCATGGATGTAATCAGTAGAATTTTAAACTCTTTTATTATATAGGCTAGCATTTGACAGACTTCTTCTGTAAAAGTCCAGCTAACAAATATTTCATACTTTGCAGGCCATACTGTCAGAGCCATTCGGCTGAGCTGTAACTACGTAACTCTGCAGTTATAACATGAAACCAGCCCTAGATGCTAGGTAAATAGATGTAATGGATATGACAGTATTTCAGTAGAACTTTATGGCCCCTGAAACTAGCATTTTATGTAATTTTTAACGTCATGAAATTTTTTTTCCAAATTTTAAATATCCCTTTTTACTTGGACAGAAATTGACTACGCCGTGGTTGAAGTGTGGTATTTAAAACAGCTACAGGAGTTCCCGTCGTGGCGCAGTGGTTAACGAATCCGACTAGGAACCATGAGGTTGCGGGGTCGGTCCCTGCCCTTGCTCAGTGGGTTAACGATCCGGCGTTGCCGTGAGCTGTGGTGTAGGTTGCAGATGTGGCTTGGATCCCGCGTTGCTGTGGCTCTGGTGTAGGCCAGTGGCTCTAGCTCCGATTCGACCCCTGGCCTGGGAACCTCCATATGCCGTGGGAGCGGCCCAAAGAAATAGCAAAGACAAAAAAAAAAAAAAAAAAAAACAGCTACATACCTGTATGGATGTATTTAGTTTAACACACGTTTCCTTATCTTGTCCATAAGCACATGTGTGGATATGGCCCCTAGAAGGAGACTTTGGGTGATGTTGATTAAAAAAAAAAAAAACATGGTAGAGTTATTTCTGCTACTGGGTGGGAGGAGTACACAGTGTATGGAAAATACAGTGCAGGTTATCTGAGGATGTGTCCTGTATTTAAATGTATGGGGCCTAGTGGTTATATTCACTAGCATCTTAACCAAAAGGCCAAGAGGCGATTAGTAATTATATTCACTGACGTTAGATTCACCTTCTCTTTAGTGCCTGCCAGTTGAGAATATGGGCAGTGAATTCTGAAATGCTATAGAGAAATTGTTTCCAGAATTAAAAATTTTTCATGGATGATTGAGAATGAATCACACTGATAAAATGTGTAAACTATAGGAGCACATGGAAACATTAATGTTGCATTAAATTTATAAAATTTCTGGTTTTCTCCAAAGATTTGAAATATGCTCTAGTCAAAGCAAGGGCCTCGCTCCCCCAGCTGCTGCTGCAGTGGTGCAGGGGATGGCAACCTAACGAATGAATGCAGAGGTGAAGCACAAAGAAAATACCCTATTCTGTGCACATTTAGTAAATTAATACCTAGTGATTTTTGTTTGTTTGTTTAAGAGCCACACCTGTCACAGTGGCATATGGAAGTTCCCAGGCTAGGGGTTAAATTGGCACTGCAGCTACTGGCCTACACCATAGCCACAGCCACACGGAATCCAAGTTTCACCTACAACCCACACTACAGCTCATGGCAATGCCAGATCCTTACCCACTGAGTGAGGCCAGGGATCGAACCCTCAACCTCATGGCTCCTGGTCGGATTCGTTTCTGCTGCACCATGACAAGAATGCCTGTAAGGTTTTTATTTTAAACCCGTAAAATTATACCTTTTTCAGCCTAAGGTCATGTCTGTGCCATCCTTTCATCAAAAAAACAAAACAAAACAAAAATTCTGAAATCAATAAATCATTGAAAACCCCTGATTTCAGTCAATCTTGAAAATTCTTTGCTAGACAGGACGACCATGCTGGCAAAGGGCTGGATGTTTTTAGGGCTCTATTATTGGTTCCTAAGGAAGACAGAAGACTTAACACCATATAGTTTGCATTTCATGAGGTGCTGGCCTTTATTTCTGGGTAGGTCTTAGCTAGAGTCTAGCTTCCGCTTATGACAGTCGAAAGTTGCCAGTGATGGATTGATATTACAGCATCAGAGTGCTGTTTTCTGCTTGGTATGGTGGGTGGGCCTGAGGGTACTGTGAAAATGCCCTGGTACATCGTCCCAGATCATGGAGTTCATCTTTGATGACAGGTTTGTGTGTTCTGCAGGCTTCTAGTATTCTCTCTGTTCAATTTCTAGCATGGATATTGAAGCCAAAAATTCAAAAAGACCTCTGAAGTTTATTTATTATTTAATAGCATTATTAAGTCAGAGTTGAAGTATTTGGTCAAGTAGAGTAACTGCTGTGTCAAAATTGAGCTTTCAAAACTGACAGGCATTCAAAACCCCAGAGATTTACAGCCTGAACGAGAGTACTCCAAAACCCCTTCTTTGTTTTGGAAATGAAGTGTTTAAGGCAATAATAACATGAATAAACTATGTAAAATCCATCAGCCTGCGACAGTAGTAGTAGTTATACAGGTAAATGTGGTATTAGAAGCTTTTTAAGGTTTCAAGTGCAGTGTGGTTCATCACACGAAATTGTATTTGGTTTGGCGTCTCTTTTACTGAAGACATTTCCAGGTCCATATAAGCGTGTCTGCCGTGGAAGGCTCCCCCGTTGTCCTGCGAACAAGTCACTTCTGTGCAAAATGAAAGTTATCCTTGTAACCAAGCTTGCGTTTCGGTTTCCTGTTTGAATGAAGTTTTCCAGTCTGCAGACCTTATCGTCAACTTGGACTGTTCCCTCCCTTGTACTCTTCGTAATCCCATCCTGCTCCCTAAATCCATTGCCTGGTCACCTGTTGATGAGCATTATTGCAGCTCTTCTCCCTACTGAATCCCATGGCTGTCATACTACGTGTTCACTCATTCTTTCCCCTGAGCCACTGGCCACTTCCTCTCACTCTTTCCTCCTTGGAGCCACGGCAGCGGTGCTGCCAGACTGCTCTGAGGTTCTTCAGGGTTCTTCGGAGGCCGCAGCTCCTGTGTTCCTCACCTGGCATGTGCCATCCTTTCATTTCTGTCCGTCTCCCAGCACTGTCTGTGCCCGCCCCCTCTGGTATTTCTGTTGCCCGAGGATGGCTGCTGTGCTGTTGGTGAGCATTTTTAATTTTGAGCAACATCTTTTCTCTGAGAACAGGATCTTCTTGCTCTTTTTCAGAAGGGTGCTTGCCTCTACTTCAGCCACGTGGTGGAAGGACTTGCACACGAGCAGGGCTTTAGGATGAAGGCAGGAGCCTGCTGAGAGGGTGAGGGAAGGGGCAGGGGAGAGGCAGGGTTAGCCTCTTCAGGAAGGGTCTGGCTGAGGTGGGCCGAGGGGCTGACAGCGGCGTTGCCATCTCCGGGGCAGGGCTCGCTGGGCCTGAAACACCTGCCAGGGAAGGTGGGCAGGGCGTCCTCACGAGCCGCGCTGCATGCTGCGTACATGTGACTCCTAAAGCCCTTGACAGTTCCCTAGCGGCTGCTTAGGGTGCCCTCTGCCCCAGGGACTTTGCAGGAACGAATTATTTAATCCCCGCAATTACCGAACTGGAGGCACTACGTGGTATTCCGAGGTTGTCCAAGGCCAACCATGTAGTTTATGCTAGAAGTGGGGTTCAGGCAGACTCCCACAGTCTCTGCTCTTAACCATTATGCTCTACGGCTTCTAATTCCTGCCCTTCTTCTGTACAAGATCACAATTTGAAACCCTGCCTCTTTGGTTCTTCTGTTTGATTCGAGAGCTCTGGGAGGGGAGGGGTGTGCAGGTGGTGTCGGTCATAACGTGGACCCCAAAGGCTTGTCAGGCGGCGAGAGCGCACCTTCCAAGGGAGTCGCACTGGCTGGTGGAGCATTTGGGGCTGTTGTTTCGCCGACATTAATGTTTGTGCTTGTTTACTAGCTGTTGGTGTAAGAAATGATGCTTCGTCGGCTGTATATGGCGTTACTAGTCTTCTCCCTCATCAGGCATATGGCTTGAGTGGAAGGGAGAGATTGCATTCTCAAGTCTTACTTCCCTGGCGCGTTAGAAAGGCCCCGCTTGGACTTTCTGAGAAAGACAGAACTATCAGATGACCTGAGCATGCCGAGATTGTAGCAGCGTCTAATACGAACAGAAGGGAAAAATTCTCTGAGGCAAACAGGAGGGAAATTTTATCTGGAAAGAATCCTTTTATTGTGTATGCTGTTGACGACAAATATTGCCACTTGATGTGTAGAGGGGTCATTACAAGAAACTCTTGGTGACATGGCTAACAGTTTCTGTCCGCGTACTCTTTATTCTACTTGACCGTTTTTAGTTTCTTAGAGTTACGACTAAACTTCTCCATCACAGCACCCATGCTTTATTGTGATTTTAATGGCTTGTTGTATTGTGTCATCTTAGTTGGTTTGTCACCTAAAGATGGTGATACATCTCCATCTGGTCGGGTCCTTGTTTCCCCAGATTTAACACAGTGCCTGACGCAGAGTGGGTAGTAAGCAGGTATTTGTAGGGTGAAGGCATGGCTGCAGGTGAAAGCCGAACTACACACTTGGGATCTGGTTGTTGTAAGACTTAAAAGAAAGGGAGGAGACCCTCCAGGAAGAAGACTGGTTGTGTGTAGGTTCATCGTGATTCTCTGATTCACAGTTTACAGACCAGCGAGGGTGTTTGCTGTATACCTAATGTTTGCCCAAGCACCTTCTCCAAACCCTAGTTGTCTTTTTTCCTTCAAATGTTACCCTTTTTGTGAGGCCTTCCTTGATTCCCCCGCTGGACTCTGTTCACAGCGCCTGATTTTTGTTTTTTGACTTCTTTTCGTGCATTTACTACTCTCTACCATTTATTGTTTTTATTGTTTGCTGCGTCTTGTTTGTTCTACTACGCTATAAACTCCTTGCGTTCAGAAACCAGGTCTGTCCGAAGCAGCGTGCTTGGAGAGTGAAAAGAGGCACTAGTCGACGGGTGCGTCCTGGCACCGTGTTGGGCAGACTTAGGTCTGATATTTCCCAGGAGTTAGCACATGGTATTTGTCTTTTTGAGTAAGTGCTGGCCACCTGAACTGGGGCCATGAGAAGGCAGCAGCGTCACAGCTGAAAACACTGATTTGGGTGTTAGTCTTGTTTCTGTCACTTTTCCTGTTGAGGCATGGTGGGCAATTGATTTCATCTCTCAGATCCTAATTTTACTGACTTGTTAAGTAGAGATGACTGTTTTTGTCCTGCTGGTTTCTTAGCCCTGGTGTTTTTTTTGAGGGAAAATGATGTAAAAAAACACTAATTGAAAAAGATACACACACCCAGAGTTTATAGCAGCATCATTTACAGTAACCAAGATATGGAAGCAACCTCAGAGTTCCTGCTGTGGTGCAGTGGGTTAAGGATCTGGTGTCCCTGTGGTGTCGTGGGTTTGATCTCTGGCCTGGAGCAGTGGGTTAAGGTTGAGTAAGGATCTGGAACTTCAGTATGCCATGGGTTTGGCCATTAAAAAAAAGAAGCTATGGAAACATCCTAGCAGATGAATGGTTATGGCGTAGATAACCATATGTATTAGATATACAGTGAAATACCTACTCAGCCATTTAAAAAAAAAATGAAATTTGGCCAATTGCAACAGTATGGATGGACCTGGAGAGTATTATGCTTGAGAAAATAAGTCAGACAGAGAAAGACAAATTCTATGTGTTATCACTTATATGTGAAAGCTAAAAAATAAACTAATGAGTATAACAAAAAAGAAACAGACTTACAGATACAGAGAACAAACTAGTAGTTAATAGCGGGGAGAGGAAATAAGATAGGAACAAATCAGAGTAGGGGATTAGGAGGTACACCTTACAGGGAGTTCCCTTCGTGGCTCAGTGGTTAACGAATCCAACTAGGAACCATGAAGTTGCGGGTTCGGTCCCTGCCCTTGCTCAGTGGGTTAACGATCCGGTGTTGCCGTGAGCTGTGGTGTAGGCTGCAGACACGGCTCGGATCCTGCGTTGCTGTGGCTCTGGCGTAGGCCGGCGGCTACAGCTCTGATTGGACCCCTAGCCTGGGAACCTCCATATGCCACAGGACTGGCCCAAGAAAAGGCAAAAAGACAAAAAAAAAAAAAAATACATAAACTAAAAATACATAAACTAAAGGGATATATTGTATAGTGTAGGAAATGTAGCCAGTATTTTATAATAATTATAATGGAGAATAATCTTAAAAATATTTGAATCACCATGGTCGTTCACCTAAAACCTGTATAATACTATAAATCAGCTATACCTCAATACAAAAATTTTATAAAACTTAAAAAACTGTGAAATGGTAGACAGTGTAAGTTATCTTACTGTGTAATTTAAAATAAATCAAAGACGTTATAACTTTGTAAACTGACTAGAACCTGATGACTGAAATGTTTATCTACTGTAAAATGATTTTTAGGATACAGTGAACCTTACACAGTGCCTTCTAAACAGTGCTAAATAAGTTGGTAAATAAATACATATTGTTGTTATTGTTAATATTAATGCATTCCTTGTTCTCTTCTTTCCTTCAGACTTTAAAAAGTTTCCTACCTAGAGGTAAATTAACCTCGGCTTGGGTCATTCCACTACATCTTATTATCATTTTCATTTCACTGCATTCTTGTTAATAACCAAAATAAAGGATGAAAGGAGCAGGTTGGTGGGTTGGACTAGTGCTGAGTAGTGTGAGGAATTACTGAGTTGCTCAAGGCAATTAACTGAAAATCATGATCTCTGCATTTTTTTTTTTTACCATTCCATTCATTATTTGAAATCAGCTTTATAATGTAGGCTGTACTAGAGCACAGCAATTAAATGTGCTAACAAAAAAGAATATCTCCACTGTAGGTAGAGCGTGCTTTATTCAAACCACACGACTCTCATTTCTGTCCAGCACTGGTACTGAAAACTTGATGTGTTCCAGAAAGCTGTAAATTAAGCAAGGAGGGTGGAAGGACTTCTACTTGTGACAAGTTTTAAAAGAAATTCATAAATGTTTTCAAAGGAAGTAGAGTACCTAATTCAGATAATCTCCCAGACCAATGTAAAAGGTTTAGAAATTAAAATTCGTATCTAATGTTGGGACTAAACACAAGATCTCTAGCCTTTCACCAGTTTATCACTTGCTGTTCTTATCCACTGCCAGCCGTCAATGGTAATGGACTGTGAGGAAAGAACAGGAAGGTGAGTCAGGAGGCATCTACGTTAACATTCCCTCCTGCTAATTAGAGCATTATTAAATCTTAGATTAAAAAAAGTAAACGGTGAAAATGCTCATCTAATTCCAAGGTTGTTAAGGTTGTTAAGGTATACTCCAAATTTGAACTGGAAAAATTGGTTTTACATCTAAAAGTACCAATTCATTTTAGTATTCATGAAACAATAAAAATAATTGGATCAGGGAGAAATGAAAGCCACTCATGTTTAACATCCAGATTGTAACGATATAAAATAAAAGTATTTTATGAGAAATGCAAAAGAAGGAAATTACAGCTTCATAACTAAATAATTTATGACCAGTTTACATAAGGAGAACCTTAGCAATATATAACCAGCTTTAAATGTGAAGCTTACCTTATCCTCTTAAAAAATACATCTAGAGGAAACATTTTAACATTTGTACCTGCATCTTTAAAGATTTTTTTTTTCTTTTTAGGGCTGCAGGTGCAGCACATGGAAGTTCCCAGGGTAGGGGTCAAATACCACAGCCCCAGCAACACCAGATCCAGGTTGTGTCTGTGACCTATTCCACATCTCATGGCAACGATGGATCCTCTAACCCACTGAGCGAGGCCAGGAATTGGATCCACGTCCTCAAGGATCCTTGTTGGGTTCATTACTGCTGAGCCACGGCGGGAACTCCTTTAAAGATTTTTTAAAAATTTATTAAAGTTTATTAAAATTGCTGGAACACAGGAGTTCCTGTTGTGGCACAGCAGAAACAAATCTAACTAGTATCCATGAGGATACAGGTTCGATCCCTGGCCTCGCTCAGTGGGTTAAGGATCCGGTATAGGTCACAGATGCAGCTTGGATCTCATGTTGCTGTGGCTGCGGTATAGGCCTGCAGTCGCAGCTCCGATTTACCCCCTGGCCTGGTAACTTACATATTCCACAGGTGTGGCACTAAAAAGAAGAAAAAGAAAAAAAAATATATAAAGAATTACTGGAACACAAACACATTCCCACAGGTAGCCCCATTAAATATGAATTAAATCTTACATAAGTATTGTATTTAAAATAGAATTGCTTGTGGGTTTACACAATTTGGGGTCTCAGGTCATGAATCTCATAGCTTGTTTGACCCAGTTCTTAATTATTAAAAGTTCAAGGTTTTACATACACAATTTTATATAAACAAATTTAAATTTTCGATATCCAAGTTTTAATTTAAAAAACATTTCAATATAAAATCCTGTCTACATATTTCAAACATTAAGTAGATTAATCTATATGAAAAGTCTACAGGAAGTTCATAATTGTACCTGCATCTTTAATTAAAGCATTATTACTGTTGTATTATAAAGCAAAAATAACCTTCTTGAAAATGCCATGTAGCTGAGTGATATATTTAACAGTTTCATCCCAGGAAATTTAATGTCATTGAATTGATTGTCCATATCTTGCTAATATATTTTTTAAATGTTCTAATATTAAAACTAGGCTTTCTTTAAAGGAGGGAGGCTAAAATTTATCCCGAAGCCTGACTTTTTAGTTAACTCTGATTTTCTTAGCTCCATTGCAAAAGAAGTTACCGAATTTATTTTCTCTGGGTGTTTTCTATATTGTTTCTTTTTAATTCTTGTCACTGCACCCCGTCTGAGACTTTACATGATAAAGCAGATCCGTGAAGCTAATCCGAGAAACTTCTTTCTGTTTTCTCACATCACACCTCCAGGCACAGAAAAGACGGAATACTTCATTTGCATTCTTAAACCTTAGGAGCTTTGAATGAGTCTTTCAGCTGGAAATGTTATTGCATCTACATTTCCCGAAGAAGAAAAAGGTTAACAGCCCACTCAGTTTTCCGTTAACTCATCTCTTTTTAGTGTCCTCATCTGCACAAAGAGGGTGGAACTTGGCAGGTGAACTGCCCAGCCTCTTTCTTCTTAACAGTCGAGGAGGCTCTGGAAATAGGTATCAGTGCTGATCGCAGGGAAAGGAAAAAAAGAAGTCAGATATGCACCAAAAAATGGCAGACACTGACAAACTTCAGTCTTAGTCTTTTAAAATGGAAAGAACATTTTCAAAATTAATATGTAAAGTAATGTAATAACTAGAATTTTTAAAAAGTAAAATATTTCCCCATGAGCCTGAAACGCTTACAAGAGAGAGATTTATGCTTTGTTTACTTTAATAGTTTCTATTAAATTGATAAATACCCAGACCCTCTTCTTTGTCCTAAGTACCTTTATCAGAATCCTTTAAATAGTAGCCGGAAACATTTAGTGAAAGAAATTTAACAATTTTTTGACATGATACTAGCTGAAAAATAGAAATGGAAATCTTTCCATTGTCCAATATTAGAGATGGAAAGTCTCCTTTAGCTGTATTGTTAACTTCCTATGCACGGAAAAACAAGGTTTCCTATTTAACTATATTCCTTCACTAGAAAACCTGACTTCTGCCAATTGTTACAGTGTGGAAAGTTACCACTCTTCTATTTCCTAACTAAATATTGTACATGGCTATCATCTGGAAGTAATAATATTACTTGAGTGCATTGTGCCAAGTAGACACTTAATACAAAATATACATTAGACTGAATGAAATCCAGATACTGGTAATACTGAAAGAGAAATACACAGATTGCTTTGGGTGAACAGCGTCACAGTGTAAATATGTCATTAGATTTCAGCTGATCTTGCAGTGAGCATCCCCAACAAATTGGAAAACTGTGCTAGTTTATAAGTTTATATTTAGAATTTTACAGAACCTTTGCCCCCCTTCCACTGCTCAGCCCCCCAACAGTCCAGTTCCTTAAGGTTTTTATGCCAGTGAGTCACACAAATTGGGTTTTTAATTTGCAGTGGGCTGACTAGCTCTTAAAGACAATGACTCTTATAATTGTAGGGGGCTGGAGGCTGATGGCACCTTCTTCTGGGATGGTGATGCACCCCTGTTTATGGCTGTTCCACAGTCAGTGTTGAGGAAAAGGAATTAGGATGCGTACTCTGGTCTCTTATCATGCACACTCCACAGCCGGCGCGCTCATCTGTACCCAGAACGTACCCCGCCGCCTAGGAGAGACCCCAGTGGGCTGGGATTTACTGATGATCACTACCGTGGGAACGTTTCTCCCATCTCTGTGTTCAAGTGTTCTTCTGTTTTCTTCTTTCTTTCTTTCTTTTTTTTAGGGCCACAGGTTCAGCTTATGGAAGTTCCCAGGCTAGGGGTGGAGTTGGAGCTCCAAGCTGCCGCTGCCGGCCTACACACAGCCCCAGCAACATGGGATCTGAGCCGCGTCTGCGACCTACACTCCAGCTCATGGCAACGCGGGATCCTTAACCCACTTTATCTTTTATTTCCAATGATTAGTTTTAAAAGCATACTGAGTGCAGCTTAAAAACTAACCACCACAATAGGTTCCATCAGCTGTGTTGTAAGCTGGGAGGAGGAGCCTTCCCTCTTTTATGCCGTAAGGCTTTAGCGCCCAAGGGCCAACTTGCCTGACACTGAATTGAGTTTGTTTTTAACTTTAAAAAGGGCTGAGCAAGGGCAGGGACCGAATCCACAACCTCATGGTTCCTAGTCGGATTCGTTAACCACTGCGCCAGGAACAATGATCCGGCGTTGCCGTGAGCTGTGGTGTAGGTTGCAGACACGGCTCGGATCCCGAGTTGCTGTGGCTCTGGCGTAGGCCAGTGACTACAGCTCCAATTTGACCCCTAGCCTGGGAACCTCCATATGCCGTGGGAGCGGCCCAAAGAAATAGCAAAAAGACCAAAATAAATAAATAAATAAAATAAAATAAAATAAAAAGGGCTGAGTAATATCGCAACAAGCGCCAGAGAAGCAAACACTATTTACAGTAAATAAAGAAATCAGTTTGCAGGTTACATCTGTCACATTTGCTGTATAGTGTGATGTGTTGTGACCAGAAGCTTCACGAACTACAGCTTCCAGCACTGAGTCCACAGGGAGCACAGTTGGCCACAGGGCCATTAAGTGGAGGTGGTGAGAGGGAAGAGGAGGAAAGCAGGAGGAGCTGGAGTTCTGCCGGTGGATTTCTGATTTCCTCGTGGGTTGGACAGCAGTCCAGTGCTCCTCCACTGCTGGGACAGGTGGCCTGAGGAACTAGCTGCTGTTGCTTAGGAAATGCGGTCCCAGCGCCTCTCTGATTTCGGCAGCATTGGAAAGATCCTTTTCCTTTGCAAACACTAGTCAGATGGAATCCCTGACCACCCCTTCTGCAACCATCCTTGTGAGCTCTTCTCGGACCTCATACAAAGACAGAATTTCAGTATTTTGGAAGTAGTGATGCCGCAGAGGCTGGAGAGTGTCCATGTCAGCCAGCAAAGATAATGTTTTTGCATTTGATAGTTTTCGTATTTAGGCCATAGTGGCAGTAGTTGGTGTGGTTTCTCCATGCTGTACTTTGTACAAAATAAGGATCTACTAACGCATCTCAGCAGACATGAGAATACACTTCTCTCTCTCTTTCAAGCTAAAAAGGCCCATGAAGAGGTTAGCAAACTGGTCTGAGAAGCACCTCGTTGGCTGGAGCTGCTCCTGGTCCAGGTGTTTGTTTTACTCCTGCAAGCTGGTGGCTACTCTGAAATTGTTTTCAAAATTTTTATTGTAAAAGCAAAGACAGAAAAAACTACATAAAACAAATATGTAGTTTGCTTAAGGCAGAGAATCCTGTTAACTATTACATAGGTCCAGACATGAGACGTTTGCCCTGAATCCTGGAAGGTCTATCCAGGTGACCTTCTCCGTCCTCACCTCTGATCTCCCCCTACATGGACCCACTACTTGGACTTTTACAGAATCATTGGCATATTAGCATCATTTTATTGTCCAGATGTGCATCCCTAGACGCTATGATTTGTCTCGCCCATTTAGGTTCAGCTTTGATATGTCTTCGCAATTTCTCTCAGTCCCTAGGTTCTCCTTGCATACCTTTCTCTTCCTTCCAGTTTATCAGGTGAAGAACCTTAGGCTGTTAGACCTTAGAGTTTCTCTCAGTCTTGACTTAGCTGATTGCAGAATCATGGTGCCGTTCAACGTTTTCCTCCGTTCTTGGTATTTCCTGTAGACTGGCAACCTGGATTCAGAAATAGGATCAGATATAGGTTTCAGTTCCTTTGACCGGGACTGTAGAAAGCACGTCTTGTTAGCACTTTTTAAGATCCAAGCAGACTTTGATGTTTACTGCCTGTAGCTGCTACTTCATTAGATTGCAAAATGGTGATATTTTAATTTGAGATCTTTTTCATTAATTAATTGGAATGTATTTGTAAAGAGACCCTTCCCTTCATTTACTGTTTGCTTTCCTAGTGGTGTAATTCATGTAGAAAGAGCAAGATAAGTGTGTAACTCTTTACCTTTATTTACTAGTTTTTGAGGTAATGAGTTGGTCCTTATCCTTCAAAGTTAACCAGTTCTTTTTAGAACTTTCATTGTACAGTCGTAGATTTAAACATATTTCATAGGTTTAAATTCTGTCGGAATCGTTAGTGAAGCTCAAGTTGCCCCTCTTTGGCCTGGGGGAGTTTGACGTTGGCTCATGGTCTTTCTGACTTGACCCTCATAATCTTTTACAGCTTCCGCGCTCTCTGATCTGACAAGATATTTGAGGCTCATGTTTTACATTTCTTGCTCCAGGCCTTTAATCAGCCATCTTTTTAAGATGCATTGGTCTGTTTTAATGGCATTTGGAGACCACAGTTGGGGTGGCAGGCATGGTCCTTGCTGCTGCGGATCGTTGTTTCTAGGCCTTTTTAGTTTATGGGCCTAGGAAATAAAATATGTGTATTAACAGAGTTTTCACAGATGTTTCATGTTATATATGTTCATTGCAGGTACTGTATGTGTTACATTAACTCTATTATATTAATAGAATGTATAACATGTCAAATATTTTTAATATATATGTATATTTAGATTATAATGCTAACCCCAAGCCCAAGTAGGGTATCTATAAAACAAATTTAATATGTTGTATAGGGCAGAGCCTCCTTGCCTGCCCCCTTGCGTCTCTCACAGGCATCCTATCTTAATAAATCTACTTCTTGCCTCAGAAAAAAAGTCATATAGATATTATATAATAAATATCTATATTACTAAAATGTGTACTTTTTCGAATATGTGATATATAACAGTATATCAAGCTATAAATATAGCCTGTATTTTAAGTGAGATAAAAATATCTCCTGTGTTCATAGTGATGCTTCCAATTAAAATGCAAGATGATAGAACTTTCACTTAACCTCTTCTTTGTTAACGTGTATCCTTATTTTTGCATATTTAGAATTCCTGTTTTCAGGGATGGGGAAATGATAGCCCACCGCCGTGCTGTGGGTTAGATCC
The DNA here is from genome assembly GCF_054392235.1 of Sus scrofa. Taxonomy (NCBI): domain Eukaryota; kingdom Metazoa; phylum Chordata; class Mammalia; order Artiodactyla; family Suidae; genus Sus; species Sus scrofa. The sequence continues at coordinate 76,236,367 of NC_139393.1, forward strand.
CTGACCTGGAACTTCTGCATGCTGCAGGTGTGGTCATAAATAAATATCCTCAGCTCATACTTTACTTTCTTGACTATCTTAGTCAGTGGAGTACATTACTCTATTTTCTTTTGGTGTGAATTATTACTATCAAAGTCTGGTGGTAATATAAACTTGTTTTTTGGCATAAGTCATATTTTTTTCCTCTTTTTTTCTTTTTCTTATTGCCAGAATGTATCATGGTGCTCGTTCATTCTGGGTTGAATCTTTCAGGCATGCTGTAATAAGTTTGATATGTATTTTCAATTTTAAGAATATTTGTATGAGTTATATATAATATTTGTATGAGTTATTTGTTTGAGTTAGTGTTGTGTGTTTTTTTTTTTTTTCTTTTAGCTTTCCCCCCTCAAAGAGTCCTTTTCTGTGTATGTTGGATGTTCTTTGTTTATCTTTAGTATTTGTCATTTTCTCTTGCATCTTTAAAAAAATCTTTATATTTTTAAAAAATTTCCTCCTTTGGGAGTTCCCATGGTGACACAGTGGTCATGAACCTGACTAGTATCCATGAGGATGCAGGTTTGATCCCTAGCCTTTCTCAGTGGGTTAGGGATCCGGCATTGCCATGAGCTGTGGTGTAGGTTGCAGATGCAGCTCTGATTTGACCCCTAGCCTGGAAACTTCCATATGCCGTGGATGGAGCCCTATAATGCCAAAAAAAAAAAAACCTTTGACTCTATTTCTTGTAAGGCATTATTTGTTGTTGTTGTTGTTGTTTTTTTTTTTTTTTTAATCATGCTTTCCTTCTATTTTAGTCTTTATTTCCAAAATTATTTTCTTTTACATTTCTAATTTTATCTTTAGGTCTGTCACCGTATTTCTGAGCATTTCTAATTCTTATTTATCCTATTTCATATTTTCCTATTATTTTTAAATGTACTTGTTTTGAAATATTGGGTGACAGTTTGGTTTTTTTAATGGCTGCACCCGGGGCATATGGAAATTCCCGGGCCAGGGATTGAATCTGAGCTGCAGCTGCTGCCTGGGCTTGCAGCTGTGGCAACACTGGATCCTTTAACCCACTGTGCCAGGCCAGGGATCAAACCCATGCTTCCTCAGCCACCTGAGCTGCTGCAGACAGATTCTTATCCCACTGCTCCACAGTGGGAACACTGTAGGTGATTGTTTTGATTTGCTGTGTTAGCATGTCTTTCTGGCACTTTTTTTTTCCTCCATGGATGTTATTCTAATCCTTATTTTCTTCTTGTAAAAACTGTATGGTATTTACCTTGACATTTTTATTTTGCTTAGTTTTATGTGTGAAATTAGTTTTCCTCTGTGTTACTATTTAAAGAGCTGTATGTTTTTTAAAATAGGTGACACATGTCTAAGAAATTCAAATACTTGAACAGAGATAGCAGTTTATTCTGAGGTCTTGAAAAGATGAGTTAACCTTATAGTTGCTGTTGTTTTTTTTTATGCTCATTTTGTTATCAACGCATCCAGTAGGTAACCATTTTTATCTACTAATGTCTTTTGAGATAACTATATTAACTCACTGACTCAGTTGGTCTTCTCAGGTGCTAACTTCTCAGCACCAGTTCCGGAACTGGCCTTTTCTACCAGAAGTTCATTTTTCTTTTAGCAGGGAATAAAGATTAAAGTCCAGAATCTAGGTCCTTTGGGCAGTTTAGCAGTTTCCCTGTCTCCTGTCTGTCTGACCCTGGTTTTATCGTTATCCAAGTAGAATTCTTTGTGAGCCTAAAGTGTCTACATTGAAAAAAATATCTGAATTCATAGGATAGCAATGTGCCAGCTGTCACGGTTTTTCTGAGAGTGAATTATATATCGGACATTTAAATTTTTACAGATGATGATTATTTCTATTCTTTAGTTGCAATATAAAGCCTATTATAAATTAAATCTCTATTTCCCGAACATACTGCTCAAACCCAACACTTTTTCCTGTTCTTCTATCAAAATTTGACCAGAGCCAGATTTCCTGCTGTGGCACAAGGGGATCAGCAGCTTCTCTGGAGCCTTGGGACAGAGGTTCAATCCCTGACCTGGCACAGTGGGTTAAGGCTCCAGCATTGCCACAGCTGTGGCGTAGGTTGCAACTGCTGCTCGGATCTCATCGGTGGCCCAGGAACTCCATATGCCTCAGGGTGGCCAAAAAAGAAAAAAAAATTTGACCAGAGCCATAAAAATCACAGAACTTAGAAAATGAAAGCAATCTTAGAGCAGTGATTTAAGCTTCCTGTAATGTCTTTCTTGTGTACCACTATTAAAGTGTTTTCCAATGATGATGAAAAATGCCACTTTTTTCATGACCTTTTTATAATTATCTGCATTCAAGTATTGTGTTTATCATTTATGGTAAATTAACAGGGTCTTTGGAAAGCACATTTTTTTGAAGTTAACATTATTGCTATCGTATGTCAGAGAGACATACTGGTGATTAAGGGAAATGGATAACAAAATATACAGGGTTAAGAGTACATAGAGTATTGAAAGGTTATTAGTGGATGCATTTTGGCCTAAACTCTAAATCACACACTTGTCTTTGGTCAAGAACTTAGGACTTTTGAAACATCACTTTGCAATTACCATTCTGTCCTATCCTTGCTTTTTTGGTCAAAGAATTATGGGAGTCAGGAGCTAGCATACTGCTTTCTCAATTTGCTTTAATTACATTTAAAGGCTTAAGCCAGGGAGTACTACCAAAACATATAGATAAAAGGGAAGTTAGTCCATTGAAACATCTGTTTGAGTAGTTACTCAGTGTACTGGCTATATTTCTTTGTGTTGGTTGGAAAAAGAATAGTCACTGAACGCTTGATGTGAGGTTTTTTTTTTCCTTTTTTTTGTAATTTTGCATTTTGGGGTTAGTAGTTTTCCTCAAATTAAAATGCATGGGAAAAGTCTGGTTAATCAGTGGTTTCTGGCTGTTGGGCTCTTGTTAATCAGAAGTTTTACTGTATAATCATAATGTGTTGTGGATGTTCTCATTTATGTTATTTCTTCAGCTCTTTGTGTGGGTATTCTGATTGCTTGATTACATTGCCTGTCATAGTGGTATTTAAAACAGCATTTACTTATGCTGTAAAAATTCTTCCATCCTAGCAAGTAAGTGAGAATATGGAAAGACAGTTCTTTCCATATTCAGTTGAAACACGATTGGTCCCTCTTGACTTAGGGTTTACTGAGTTGTAGGTTTGGGATAGAGTATGGTGGTTGCTCTGCTCCAAGATGACTAGCTTATCCAGCTAGAGACATAGCGTATTTGGAGATGTGGTCCTACTACCACTTTCTCCTCTTAGAGAACAGGTCCATTTTTGTATGTGCTTTACATTTTGAGGGTTTCCAGTAAAATTTTTTCTTTTTTAAGACAATAAGTTTCTATTAAAACTATATGCAGTTCCCATTGTGGCTCAGTGGGTTAAGAACCTGACATAGCATCCATGAGGATGTGGGTCCAAGCCCTGGTCTTGCTCAGTGGGTTAAAATTCTGGCACAGCGTAGGTTGCAGATGAGGCTTAGACCCAGTTTTGCTGTGGCTGTGGTGTGGGTTCCAGCTCTGATTCCACCCCTAGTCTGGAAACTTCCATGTGCCACAGGCGCAGCCACAAACAAACAAACAAAAACCGAAACACTATACAAGGAGTTCCCACTATGGTGCAGCAGATTAAGGATCAGCATTGTTTCTATGATGGTGCAGGTTCAATCCCTGGCCCTGGTGCTGTGGGTTAAGGATCCAGTGTTGCCACAGATGTAGTGCCGGTCACATCTGCGGCTCGGAATCGACCCTTGCCTCAGCAACTTCCATATGCTGCAGGTGAGGCCAAAAAAAGAAACAAAGACACAAACAAAAACTACACACATTTGATGGAGAGGTACTTTATGAGCATCTTATGGCTGAAAGAGGCTTTTTATCTAGCATTCTTTTATTTTTAATACTGATAATCATTGCTATTTGGGTTCCTGCTCTAGATTTTGGGGTCCTATGAACCTATCTTTCTTATCATTCTAGGGTTCTCTTTTTAGCAGGACTTCGGGATAGGGGACAAGAACTAACGGTTGGCACTCAGCTTGGTGTTTTACATGATTATTTTATTCAATCCTTCAATCAAGCTAGCAAGGTAGTTATTATCCCTGTTGTCACATAAAGAAAAGGAGGCTTTAAACTCAGAATCTAAAATTCCCCCTCTCTCTTGCTTTTGGGAAGGAGGGAGAGTGTACATCTTGTGTTTAAAGGCATTGGCTTTTCTATACTTTTTTTTTTTTTTTTTTTTTGACTTTTCTAGGGCCACACCTGTGGCATAGGGAGATTCCCAGGCTAGGGGTCTAATCAGAGCTGTAGCCGTCAGACTATGCCACGGCCACAGCAACTCGGGATCCGAGCCTTGTCTGCGACCTACACCAGACAACGCCAGATCCTTAAACCACTACTAAGTGAGGCCAGGGATTGAACCCGCAACCTCATGGTTCCAAGTTGGATTTGTTAACCACTGAGCCACGACGGGACCTCCGGCTTTTCTATACATTTTATCTGAATGGTTTCATGTATAATTTTTAATTCCCTCCTGTATTTGATGCATTTAAAAATCCATACCTCAGCCTGGACTTCTCTTCTAACCTCTAGACCCCTCTGTCTCCAGAACACAGGTACCCAGCTATCCCACAGGCATCTCAGCTGGGCATGTCTGAAGTTGAAATCATCATATCATCTCCCAAATATTTATCTCCTCATAGGTTCCCCTTGTTGATTCCCTGTTCTGCTTCCTCCTCCTGCTCTGGGTGGGTTTAATCCTCTTTACCCATAATGGCTGAGAGCAGTCCAAGCGGCACACTGCAGTAGCTACTCTGGATAATATTCTTATCAAAAGAATGAAGCTCCTTTCCGAAGCCAAGAGCCCTTTCAGGCAACAATGCCAGTAGATAGAATATGAGACGTAAAATACATGATTTATTCTTTATACTGACCCTGACCAAAGGTCGTAGGAGAATCAACAGTTAGGCACCTTACTCTGATGATACCCTGCACACAGTCTGATTTTTCCTTTTTCATAGTTCACCTCTTCACCTAATGACCTCATCCTTAGCCTCAGCAAACCCTCTCCCTCACTTGTCTAGGCCGTACCCATGGTGGCTCTGACCACACTGTGCTTTGCTCTGTCCTTCTCTAGCATTCATTAGCACTCTCTTTGTTATAATAGCATAAACACAGAGAGGTGGGCCCATTGCTGGGGAACTAAATGTGCTTTATAACAACGTAGTTTTTACTGAAACCAGAACTCTACCTGGTAAATTCCCACTGTGTTTTCTGCTCATTTCTTATAGTCCCAAGGTTGTAAACATTCCATACCTTATTTTGTCTACTTCCCAGAGATCCTGGGATCTGATTCATGCTCCTTTGAAGTAGTGGAATTCTGTGATTTTTATCCATGTTGTTCCCTACTTTTAGCTCAAAGCCTGGCACAGAGCTGGTGTTCACTGAAAATGGATATTTGTGTTAAATGAGACGCTGTGCTGGAGAGTATTGAGGATACAAAGATTTTATAAGTTTATTTTAAAGGTGAACGAACTTACTGTTTAGATTAATGGCAGATTATCAAATAGAACCACACCACCATGGAGGTTGCTTTTCCAAAGAATGCTGTGAATTTCAAGGAGGAGTTCTTCATTACTTTTAGTTATTTTTCTGTGGCCTGACTTTGTTTCATGTATCTTTGTGCACATGTATTATGTGCAATAGAGTATTATGTACTATAATGTATTGGCTCAAATGCTTGCTTTGAAGTTGTTTTTGGTCTGTGAGTAACTAGTAGATACACATACGGGTTTTTCTTTTTATGAAATGGTGATTCCATATCAAGCACTGTAATGTTTTTATTAGAAATTTTTACTTGTATTTCTCCACAGGCAGCAGAAGGTGTCATTTTCATTGGACCTGATACACATGCTATTCAGGCCATGGGTGACAAGATCGAAAGCAAATTATTGGCTAAGAAAGCAAAAGTGAACACAATTCCTGGCTTTGATGGAGTGGTCAAGGTGAGAAACTCTTTTACTCTCATTTTTATAGTACATGTCCTGAAGTCAAACATTAGTCAAAAGTGTGAGATAAAATTCAATTAATGCTTTTTAAAATATACATGTGTAGGTTAAAAAAAATCATTGTTGTTAACACTTGAGTTATTTTGAATGGCATAAAAGAACAAGAAGCCGCTTAAGCATTATATTTAATGATCAGTATTGACTTTTACTTTCAGGAGAAAAAGCTTGGTGATATAAAAATGTGCTTTTAGATCTGTGGCTTTCTTTTAATGGTGATATTATTTAACATGTGAAAACATTACGATGTTCTCTGTATCTTTAGGGTGAGCTTCTGTCCATATGCATAAAATATAAATTGTGCAAGTAAGAGTTCCTTTTGTAGCTCAGAGGTAAAGAACCCGACTAGTATCCATGAGGATGTGGGTTCGAAAGGCATTGCCATGAGCTGTGGTATAGGTTGCAGAGGTGGCTTGGATCCGCATTGCTGTGGCTACACTGTAGGCTGGTGCCTTCAGGTACAATTCTAGCCTGGGAACTTCCATATGCTGTGGGCGCGACCTTATGAAGACAAAAAAAAAAAAAAAAAAAAAAAGGTGGAAATATATAAATATAAGCATGATGGAGAGTGGTCCTGCTGTGTGTCCCTGTAGAGCCCAAGCATAACTCCTCAGCCAGCAAGCAGCTTCTAAGGAAGAAATGCAGAAACTGGAGAGTGAGCCTCAGACCCCTCTCTATGCTCCTCCCCACTGCCATGGCAAAATTATCCCTTTTTTTTTTTCCTCATTAGAAAAGAGTTCCTATGTAAACTTTAACCTTGTGATTTGAGTTAGTCTTTAAGAGCTCTTCATCTCAGTGTTCTGATTGTTGCTTTCCGGGCTGGGCAATTGTGCTGGACGATTTCATGTATTACAGCATAGCTTGGCCCCTGGTTAAGTAAGTATCTTCAGCTTCTTGCTCATGTTTATCTTAATATGTATTCATCCATTTTTTTCTCCCCTCTCTCTTTTTTTCCAATCTTTTTTTTTTTTTTTGCTTGTACCCATAGCATGTGGAAGTTCCCAGGCCAGGGACTGAACCCACGCCACAGCGGTGACCAGACCCACAGCAATAACAATGCCAGATCCTTAACCCGCTGAGCCACAAGAGAATTCCTTCCTCTTCGAGTCTTCCCCTTATGCTCCAGATGTACCCTTTACAGCCTTCACGGACTGGTCTTCACTGATTATCTCTTCTCCTGTGGCTTAATATTCTCCTTGTCTTTTAGCACCTTTTCATGATCACTGCTATTAAAAATACTCAAAGGGAAGTTCCCATTATGGCTCAGCGGGTTAAGAAACTGGACTCGTATCCATGAGGCTGCAGGTTTGATCCCTGGCCTCGCTCAGTGGGTTGAAGATCCCACGTTGCAGTGGCTGTGGTGTAGGCTGGTGGCTACAGCTCCGATTCGACCCCTAGCCTGGGAACCTCCATATGCCGCGAGAGCGGCCCAAGAAAATGGCAAAAAAACCAAAAAAGACAAAAAAAAAAAAAAAAAAAAACCCCACTAAAAAACCTCCCCCCAACAACTCCTTAAGTCAAAAATGTACTGATCCCTGAGCTGAGGGGGAAGCTCATGATGGTAAGAGATACTCATGATCCCTCACGTCCTGGTGCTTCCTGTTTAGTCGGAAAGAAATGTGTGCCTCCTCTTCGAGAGCACACTGACCTTTTGTCACTCACAGCTGCCTCCTGAGTTCTCTTTCCTTTCACAGCCAAAGGTCCTCGAAGAATTGCCTGTACTTGCTGTCACTTTACGCTTTTCACTTTACCTTTCATCTGCATCTGTCTGGCCTCTTTCCTCATCCCCACTCAAGTTTCTCTCGCCAAAGGCTGCCAGCGGCTCTCCCGCTCATAAAATCCTCTAAGTTTTAATTCTGGTCTTATCTCAGGCTTGTCAGAGCATTTGAGTCTCTCGGTTCCTCTTTCTTTCGTGAAATACTCACTTCTGGCACATGGCAAAATTCTAGTTTTGCTTTTGTGTATTTGGCTTGTTTAAAGGCTGCCACTTAGTTTTCATGCTGATCGGTCTTGCTACCTCTGTCCCTTAAATGCTGGCTTTATTCTGGGTTCTGTGAAAGACATTTTCTCTTACTGTACAAACTCACTCTAAGCAATCTTACTTATTTTTCTGACTTCAAATCTCAAACCTGTATATCTGTTCTTAGAACTTCACATCCAGGTGCCTCTTACACAGCTCTGCCAGATGTGTTTGGGCACCAAGAGGAGCAAGTTGAAAGGCTGAATTATGGTTTTCTCTCTAGCCAGGGGTTGGTATTCTGTGGCACCATGTACTCCTGTTTTTGTAAATAAAGTTTTGCTAGAACACAGCTCTTCCTTTAGGTATTGTCTGTGGCTGCTTTCCCATTCTAATGGCTGAGTTGAGTACTTGCTCAAAGACCTCATGGCCCACAAAGCCTGAAATATTTACCACCTGGCCTCTTCAGAAGGTTTGCTGACTCCTGCTGTAAACTTTCTTTCCTACCTGAGAAAGAGCTGCCATTTTCGGCACCGTTTTATAAGCTAGAAACCTAAGTCATTCTTGATAAGTACTGCTACAAAGAATTCGTTGAAATGTCTTTTCTGATTTATACCTTTTTTTTTTCCCAACTCCAAGTTCCAGCTAACATTATGTAATCTGGATTACTTCATCACCCTTCTAATTGCTTTCCTTATAGCCAGTCTTGCTACCGTCCAATTAATTTTCAACACTACAGCTGGAGCGATGTTTTAAAAATCTAGATTTTGGAGTTCCTGCTGTGGCGCAGTGGCTTAAGGATCTGGTGTTGTCTCTGCAGTGACTTGGATTTGATCCCCAGCCTGGCACAGTGGGTTAAGGATCCAGCATTGCCTCAGCTGTGGCATGGGTCACAATGGTGGCTTGGATTTGATTCCTGGCCCGAGAACTTTCTTATGCCGCGGGTTCGCCCCCCCCCCATCCAATTCCAGATTTAATCATATACCTGCATTTAAAAATTGATGACTATCTACTCATTTAAATCCTTTAAATGGCTGGCTTTTGTTTATCTTTTCAAACTGATACTGTGCCAGCTTACCCTTTGCAGTCGATGTACCAGCCATATATGATGTCTTTCATATTTTTGAAACATTTATTCCTAACTCTGGCCTATGTGTGTTGATTCTGCTTCAGTCTTCACTCCTGATCGTCTTGTACGCCTTGTTTAGGTCTTGGCTTAAACATACATTTCTCACGGAGGCATTCCTTGGCTGTCAGCGTTAGATTAGACCCTCTGTTCTATTTTTCCTTAATACTTTGACCTTCATTTGTCACATTTAGAATCATTCATGGAGTGCTCTTGTGGTGCAGCTGGTTAAAGACCCGGCATTCTCACTCCCACAACTGGGATCACTGCTGTGGCCCAGGTTTGATCCCTGGCCTGGGAACTTCCACAGGCCAAATAAATGAATAAATAAAATCACCCGTTTGTTCATTTTTTTCAGTATATTTAGCGAGTACTTACTACCTGTCCAACATTGATTGAAGTGCTATGGATAGAGTAGTGATCAAAATAGACAAAAACAAAAACTATTCCTGCCTTCATTGAGTTTATGCTATAGAAGAAGGAAACAAATAATAAACAGAACATAAGAAACAGAAGAAATATACGATAGAGAATAGGAAAAGGAATGCTTGAGGGTGGGGTCTATTCACAAATTAATAAGGTTTAGCAAACCACAGCGGTGACGGGGAAGTCATGTGGGTATTGGCAGAACAGGGCACACTCGGCAGAAACAGTGAACAAGTAGTGCAAAGGTGTTGGGGTTAAAGAGTACCTGTTGTTGGAGTTCCCACTGTGGCTCAGTGGTTAATGAATCTGACTAGGAACCATGAGGTTGTGGGTTCGATCCCTGGCCTTACTCAGTGGGATAAGGATCCAGTGTTGCCGTGAGCTGTGGTGTAGGTTGCAGATGCGGCTCGGATCCTGTGTTGCTATGGCTCTGGTGTAGGCTGGTGGCTACAGTTCCGATTTGACCCCTAGCCTGGGAATCTCCATATGCTGTGGGGGTGGCCCAAGAAATGGCAAAAAGACAAAAAAAAAAAAAAAAAACCAAAAAAAACCCTATTGTTGAATAAATAATAAGGAATCAAGGGAGAGGTAAGTCAGAGATGAGGTAATAGAGGTGAGGTGTGTAGCAGGGAGTTCAGATTTCATAGGGCCTCATGCCCATTTTTTTTTTTTTTTTTTTTTTTTTTTTTTTTTTTTTTTTTGTTGTTCATTTTATGGACGCTCCTGTGGCATATGGAAGTTCTTGACCAGGGGTTGAATCAGAGCTGCAGCTGCAGTCTATTCCATGGCCACATCGGATCCGAGCCACATCTGCAACCTGTGCTGCAGCTTGCAGCAACTCTGGATCCTTAACCCACTGAGCAAGGCCAGGGATGGAACCTGCATCCTCACAGAGACAACATAGGATCCTTAATCCACTGAACCATAATGGGAACTTCCCTTTTGCCCATTTTAATGATGGGTTAAATATCAACTTCTGGATTGTAAGCTCCTTGCTGGCAAAGATTGCTTTTTACTATATCAGTTGCACATGGTGCCTGGTACATAGTCAGTACTCAATAAATATTTGTTGAAATAATGTTCTAGGAGATTCATTTATATATAAATGTACACACACACACACACACACACACACACATATAATCATTTAGTGCAATTTACTAGACATGCCAGTAGAGAGGAACACAGAACTAAAAACCAAAAGAAAAAAGTAAAACAGGGAGTTCCCGTTGTGGCGCAATGGTTAACGAATCCGACTAGGAACCATGAGGTTGCGGGTTCGGTCCCTGGCCTTGCTCAGTGGGTTAAGGATCCGGCGTTGCCGTGAGCTGTGGTGTAGGTTGCAGACGCGGCTCGGATCCCGTGTTGCTGTGGCTCTGGCGTAGGCCGGTGGCTACAGCTCCGATTCGACCCCTAGCCTGGGAACCTCCATATGCCGCGGGAGCGGCCCAAGAAATAGCAACAACAACAACAAAAAGACAAAAAGAGACAAAAAAAAAAAAAAAAAGAAAAAAAAAGAAAAAAGTAAAACAGACGGTAGAAATAGATCCACATGTAGTCTAGATATTGAAGTTGGGTGAAAAGACTTTTAAATTACTATGACTAATGTGTTCAAGAAATTTGAGAAAAGCGTGGAAAAAACAAGTAAGTGTATAAAGAATTTCACCAGAGAGTTTGAATCTATGAGAAAATGAAATAAGAATTCGATAACTGCAAATATATAAAAATAAGGGCTTTAGATAGGTTTAACAGTAAACTAAGCAGAATATAGGACCCATGTTATAGCATGTATGAGTATTTCATTCTTTTTTGGTGGCTGAATAATATTCCATTTTATTGTTTTTGTTTGTTTGTTTTTTAAATCCATTCATCAGTTAGTGGACATTTGAGTTGTTTCTGTCTTTTGGTGATTGTGAATAGTGCTGCTATGAACATTTGAGTGCAAGTATTTGTCTGTTTTAATTTCTTTTGGGTGTACTCCCAGGAGTTGAATTGCTGGGATATTTCATAATTCTGTACTGAACTTTTTAAGGAACTGCCAGGCATCTAAGCCTTTGTGTAATGCGCTCCTCTTCAGTTTGCATAGAACTTGTCATCCGCTTCTCTAAGAGTATTGCAGAAGGTGATGGCAATGTCAGTACCTTAATTAGGTCACATTGTATGTCAAAGGTGGTGGATTATCCTTGCATTCAGTTACATTAATAGGGCAAAGTAATTGTGTGTCACTCCCGTAATTATGTTTCATTATGAAAGGCTCGATTTTAAGAACTAGAGAACAGATTCTAAGTGCTGCTCAATGCAGAAAGCAGCCATATTGAAGAAACCCACATGGCAGTGAACTGCAGACAGCTTCTGAGGGGCTGAGTGAGTGTAATCTCCGTCTGAGAGCCAGCGAAATGATGGGGCCCTCAGTTATACAGACACAAGGAGGTAAATTCTGCCAGCCACCTGAATAGCTTGGGTTTGCCCCACTTGGGCCTCCAAATGAGAATGCCGTATGGCCCATATTTTGATTGCTGACTTGAAAGACTGAGCCAAGTATGACGAGTCTTCTTTTAGGCTGTCAACTACTTGGTTTTAGTCCTTCTTTACATTGTCATGTTAGAGAGTTTGGGTAGTGGTTTGGGTCAGTCTTTATGTACCTTGATCTATTCAGCCCCAATATTACTGCCGGTATAATTGTTTTTTTTTTCCTAATAAGAAATTTGGCCATCAGTTTGGGCTTGATTTAATCACAAGGGCAGTAATAAGTCAGAGTCCAAATTAATTCTGTCTTGATGGTGAATAGCAGAGTCCTCAGGAGTTCAAGGAAGAGGTCATCAGGAGAGCTTTTGTTCTGAGAATTCTATTTGTGTTGTCTTTCTTAGGAAGTCAGTGGGTATAGAGTCTCAGGGAGGAAGGAATGTTCCTTGAATAAAGGTCCAAAGGTGACAGTTGGGAGTTGGGATATGGGAAACATGAAGAATATTAGACATGCTCATTATCTGAGTACTTTGTTGACCTCGAGGGAGCCTTTGTGTAGCAGCGACGAGGTTTAAGATTGATAGTGTACCACTGGTATCGATATGTAATAATTAGTGAAATTTCTCCTTTTCAGTTGCGGGTAAAATGGGAAGTGGGTACTTGATTTGCTTTTGGAACATCGCCTATTGTATTTTTTTCCTTCATTTTCTTGACTAATGCAGAACAATTGTTTACTCACTGTCACTTCTGGTTACAGTATCTGCAGGTGTCTTTATCCAAAGACTGATATTAATTTCTGGAGTGTGAGCATCTAGTTTTATCTGTAAGAGAGCATTAGTTTATTCTGGGTCTTATTCTGCTTTTGTTTTGAGGTTCCTTCAAAACGTATAGCATGCAGTTGAAGATCTGACAGTGCGGCTCTTTCCCATCCAGTTTCTCTTTATAAAATTTCCCATTTTGGGGAGTGTCCATTGTGGCTCACTGGAAACGAATCTGACTTGGATTCACGAGGATCCAGGTTCAGTCCCTGGCCTCGATCAGTGGATTAAGGATCCAGTGTTGCTGTGAGCTGTGGTGTAGGTCACAGACGCGGCTCAGATCTGGTGTTGCTGTGGCTCTGGTGTAGGCTGGCAGCTGCAGCTCCAATTGGACCCCTAGCCTGCAAACCTCCATATGATGTGGGCACAGGCTTAAAAAAAAAAAAAAAAATTCCCATCTTTGGTTTAATGCTGCTCACAAAACGTGAGGAGAGAGCTGGGATCACAGCTGCTTCAGGGTCTCCTCTTAGAATCCTGTCTAAAGGTATTGAAGAGCCCATCTCTGTAGTCCCTGATGGACTTAGCCTTTCTTTGCCAGCAACTGGACTGGATAGAGTCCTAATTTCACAGGAAAGATTTTGGTGGTGGCTCTCCCGGGACCGTGTCCATCTTTTACTGTTCTTCTAAACCTCTCTAGTTTCCTGTGTGATTGAGATCTCAGGTCACTCTCAGGGGCTTCCTCTTCTCCCCTTTAATCCAATATTTTCTACCTGAGCTTCTTGCTAGCAGTATAAACCAACTGATACAGATATGGGGACCCTAGTATTCTATACATTCCTAGAATACCCTCAATTTCTCTGTAAATTTCTTAAAAACTTTTTTTTTTTATTAAAGTGTAGTTGATTTACAATGCAAATTCCTTTTCTTTTTTCCTTTGCTTTTTAGGGCCGCACCTGTGGCATATGGAAGTTCCCTGGCTAGGGGTGGAATAAGAGCTGCAGTTGCTGGTCTACACCACAGCCACAGCAATGTGGGAACCAAGCCGCACCTTTGACCTACACCACAGCAAGGCTGGATCCTTAACCCACTCAGTGAGGCCAGGAATTGAACCTGCATCCTCATGGATACTGGTTGGGTTTGTTACCACTGAGCCACAATGGAAACTCCCTTTTTTTGTTTTTGGCCGAGCTTGTGGCATGTGGAAGTTCGTGGGCTAGAACCCATGCATGCCACAACAAAAACAATGCTGGATCCTTAACCACTAGGCCACTAGGGAACTTCTGTACATTTATTATAGAAAGAGTTTATTAAATTCTGAATTATTCTTGGTGAAATTATGCCATCTAGAAAGATAAGAACATGAATTTGAGTTACAGATTTAATACATTTGCAAATTTGCCCAGCTCACAGCACAGACAGCCTGAGACAGACCTGAGTATGAGCATATTATAATGGCACATCAGATACGTTGTTTATACCTGTCATGTCTAGGGTCCCCAACCCGACGGTTGGCCGTCTCTTAATTGCAGCCTGACGATGTGCAGTGCTTTGGTGCTTTGAGATTTGGAGATGTGATCTCTTTCAGATGCAGACCTGGTGTCCAGGCAAATCTTGTCTTATCTGAATACCTTTAAAACTGGAACTCACTGGCTTCTGGAGCCTACATGAAGATGAACCTATAGATCCTTTGCTTGTCTTATTCTATATGAACTTTGTCTTATGGACTTATTATTATTTTTTTAATTTTTAATAATTAAAATATAGTTGATTTACAATATGTCAGTTTCTGCTGTAGCAGAGTGTCTTATAAATGTAGAACCAGAAAACGGTGAGGCTATTTTGGAGTGCTCCCTAATGTGAGACTTTTCTCACCATTGTGGTTGGGAGACCCTTGAGTGGGGGGCTCAGTGGGCAAACTTCAAGAACGCTGCAATTTTTTAATCTAGGATCTTGAAGTGGCCTCAGTGGAACCTCCAAGATTGCCTCAAAGTGGTGGTATCCTTTATTATAGTAGGTAATAAACTTGGTTTTGCTTGTCTTTTCAGGGAGGCTGCATTTGACAGTCTGCATTTGAATTTCCAACCTCTGTTAATTTGGAAAATTTGGAAAAACAGATTGTTTAAGAAAATAAATCTGCTTATCTGTTCAATGTTGTTTCCTTGTATGCTCTAGATGATTTTCAAGATCCTATTACACTCTCAAATAATGATACATTCTCATTATCTGTGTTAACTTTGACTAATGGTATACATTTCCTAACACCTATTGTCTGAATTAATTTGTTAAGGTTGAGTTGAACCTGTAGGGTATAGTTTTCAGATAAATATTTAAAAATAATTTTAAGGAATGCCCTTTTGTTTCTCTGATAAATTCTAATACTAGTTTTATTTCTAGTTTGCTTTTCATTGTTTTCCAATATAAGAGGCTGTACATATTTTTTCCTTTAAATTTGGTTTAGATTTCGTATGTAGTAACTTCACATTCATTTGGAACTACATGCTTTTCACATTTTGTAGTTTAAATCTCTTAGGTAAAAGATTGCTTGTGATGGTATCTATGCAGATAGAGGTTTGCTGATGCAGATAAATAGTGTGAATATTTGGAATACCTTTAGGTTTTAGCAACTGTGTTAGCAATACTTTTACATTGGAAGAATGTATGTGCTAATTATAGATAATTCTATCCTTTTAAAATCTGTAGGTTTTTTTTTTTTCATTAATCTGTGATATTTTTAAGGCAGTTCTTTTTCTTGGTGACTATATTATCTTCTACCTTTTTTTCTCCAAGTACTTGAGTAAGTTAATGTGTTTCAGTTTGTTAACTTTTCTCCTTAAAACAATTGTTCCTCTTCATTTGAAAATTTTGAATGTTATTTGGAGGTTCTATGGAAACGGTTTAGAACATTGTGTGCGTTACTTAAGGAGTCTTCTGGGATGCTTTCCTTTTGTTCTTGAGTCACCCCTTTCATTAGAGAGAAGCTAATGTTGTTTTAAAGTGTAATTTAAAGTAGTCAAGTATTCAAGCAGTATTTCAAGCAGTCATCTGGTATCAAGTATTTGCCTTTCACTTTATTCAGTATCTTGTTAATTTGATCTCGGGAACTTGAGGGCAGAGTGAAGAGTGTTCATCTGGAGCTGTTGGAAAACAGGGTTGGAATCCTAGCCCACTTTTTTTTTTTTTTTTTTTTTTTTTTTTAAAGCAAAAAATAAGCCACAGACCCTGATTTCTAAGAGCTTCCAGTCCCCTTAGGGTAGGAGTAGACAGTAATTTAATACATTTTAATAATGCCAGGCTCAGAGTGCACGGGGCACTTAACCTAATTTGAAGGCGTCCTGGTGGAACTTCAGTGGCAGTGATGTCGAGGTGATGCCTAAAGTCTGAGTAGTAGTGAGTTCGCTAAAAAGTGAGGGTAGTGAGGGAGGCACAGCATTACAGTCAGTGGAAGGGTCTTGTAAAAGCTTGGAGCTGGAAGATCAGGGGAGTTTTAGAAAACCACAACTATGCAGTGTGAGAGCCTGAAGGAAGAGAGAGCTGGAGAGAAAATTAGGATCCAGATGTGTACGGCCTCGAGTGCTGAGCACCTGGGTTTGCAGGTTATTTTTGTGGCTTTGGGAACTTCTGAATGGTTTCATGCAGAAGAGTTAACATGATAAAAATTGTGGCATCCGAAAACTTATTTTGATTTGTGCTGTGGAAAATAGATTGGAGCAGCGTAAAACTTGAGGTTGGTGAGCAAATTAGAATGCTCTTCCTTTAGTCCAGACAAGAAATAATAGGAGCCTAAAATAAGGTATTGGAATGGAACAGAGTAGATGGTGTGGAGCAACAGTAGAAGGTGAATCTGTAACATGACACGAGCTGTTGGATGTCAGGTATGGAGCCGAGGGAGAAGTCAACAGTGAGGAAATTGCTGCCTTTGGTTCTAATACCGACCAGTTTACTGGAAATTTTATTGAACTTCTCTGAGTTTCTCTTGTTCTTTAAGAGAAAGCAGTGATATTTATATCTCAGAGCAAAATATGATAATGTATTTGAATGAGGTTTATAAATTATGCACTATAGGTTTAAAGTCGTAATTGTTCTTATTACCTAATTAGCCAGATTTTAAAAGCCACACTTTTGCTTTAGCAGAAAGAGCCAAATAACATCAACAACAACAAAAACTAGTGTGGGAGTTCCCGTCGTGGCGAAGTGGTTAACGAATCCGACTAGGAACCATGAGGTTGCCAGTTCGGTCCCTGCCCTTGCTCAGTGGGTTAAGGATCTGGCGTTGCCGTGAGCTGTGGTGTAGGTTGCAGACGCTGCTCGGATTCCGCGTTGCTGCGGCTCTGGCATAGGCCAGCGCTACAGCTCCGATTCGACCCCTAGCCTGGGAACCTCCATATGCTGCGGGAGCGGCCCAAAGAAATAGCAAAAAAGAGAAAAAAACCCCCCAAAAAACCAAAAAACTAGTGTGAAGGGAATTATTTAAAAAAGCAAAAACCAAAAAAATTGAAAAACTCTGTCCAAGTAATTAAAAAGTACAGTATTAGACATTAGTGTTCTTGTCCTCTGCTAAACCAAGAATAGCTTTCCTGATTATGTTTCTCAGAGGCTGATTATGTTTCACGCATGTATATGGCTAGAGAGTTACGATCTGATTGAAAGTGATTTGTGGTTTAGATGCAGGAACAGTAAGATATTGCTAAGGAAAAAAAAAAAAAGATCTTTTCTTAAAATGTAATTTGGAAACAAATTAAAATGTGCAACATGAGAAAAAAATATTTTTGGCTGCACGCCCAGCATGTGGAAGTTTGGGGCCAGGAATTGAACCTGCATCACAGCAGTGACCCCGAGCCATGGCAGTGACAACACCAGATCCTTAACCCCACTCTGTCACCAAGGAACTCCCCAAAGGCTTTGTATTTTTTAAAACAGTCCATTATGTTTATTATGTAATTTTAGATTTGAAGATCTATTAAATAGAAAGAGTCTTCTGTTTGACTAGGAGTTATCTGGAAAATGCAATCAACTGGAACCAGCATCCTGAACGGAGGATTGCTTTTCTTTGTATTTGAATGCAGAATAGCTTGAAGATGTTTTTTGTGTAGAGAGATTTTACCCATAATATCTTGAAGTCATGATTTTTTTTTTTTCGAAGTCCATCACTGATTTGTTCTAGAACTGAGGAAGTAAACTCTTAAGTAGCTTCCCATTCAGATGAATTGCAGGACTTTTCATCCTGTGAGTACAGAATTCGGGGTTGATAAGTGGGCTGTGCGTAGCAAGTGAGAAAGGAGAGGTGTGGTCTGCATCATGGATGATGGATTCAGCTCACAGCAATTCAGATCCTTCACCCACTGAGCAAGGCCAAGGATTGAACTTCACTTTCTCATGGTTCCTAGTTGGGTTCATTACCACTGAGCCACAGCGGGAACTCCCCTGTTTGTTTTAGATTCTTTTCCCCTTCCCTGCCCAAGACAAACCCTGATCACCATCTGTCAAGAGTACACAGATCATTTGATCTGATGAAATGCACTGCAGACACAAGTGCACTTTTTTTGCAGTACTGTAGTGCCCTGTTTTAGGTCTGTGCCTTACAGGTTTAGAGGATGAGTGATGACCACAGGATATGACAGCCAAGGCCAGGCAGGAAAGGAACACACTTGATAGTTTGGAGGTGAGGGCTACCCATTTTATCACAGATTCCAAGCTTAACTGAGTGCTTACTATCTGCCTGACTCTGTTCTAGTGTGTTTCAGCTGTTACTAATTTCATCTTCTTAATAACCCTGCGAGGTGGTTTTTTATGTCCATCTTATAGATGAGGAAACCTAATTCCACAGAGGCATTCTGGTAGGTAACCTGTTGACTGGCACTGAGCTGGCATGGGAGCCCACGCTTTTGGGCTCCAATGCCTGTGTTCTTAGATCCTGGGCTTTGCTGCCACACAGGTGGGTGCTATAGACCCTCATTCAGAGGTACATTTGGAGTTCCCATTGTGGCTCAGCAGTTTAGGGACCTGACATAGTCTCTGTGAGCATGGGTCTGATCCTGGGCCTTGCTCAGTGGGTTAAGGATCTGGCGTGGCTGTGGCATGGGCCACAGCTGCAGTTCCAATTCGACTCCTTATGCTGCAGGTGCGGCCCTAAAAAGAAAAAAAAAAGAAGAAATGTGGGCAAATATTGCAGTTGGTTTTGTCCAGCGTCAACAATATTTAATCAGAATATTAAAGTGAAGTAAAATCCAAGCCTGTCTGGTTCTTGAGCCCCTCCTCCAAACTAGTGTGCGCTGCTGCCTTGCTCTGTATCACTTAGACTCATGAATTTGAACAAACCGCTGCATCTCCTTGCATGTGAGTTTACTCACCTGTAACCTTGATGCTCCTGAGAAGAGTAGTGCTGCTGGCATTGGAGTACGTCATTTGGAAGGTTGTCTTATCCCAACAGACTATTTCTGTGGAAGCTGATGGGTCGTTGTTTATTCATTCAGCAAGTAAGGCATTGATTGAGTTGGTTGTGCCCAGCTTTGGGGATTCAGTAGAGAGCAAGTGAGAGCTGGTCGTTGCTCTCGGAGAGATGAAGTGGGTCCGAGGCTGTCATAATTGAAGGCTGGAGTGTCAAGTGATTACATAGCAGTGGTGCCTAACCCAGCATAGGTGACATAGGAGTGGAAAGGCTTTCCAAAGAAACCAGCAGTCAGGTGAAATTCCCTTAGTTTAAGAGAAAGTGGTAATTTTTCTCTCACCTAGACTGCTGCTTCCCAGTTAGACTTTCAAGTCCCTCTCACCTCACTCTAAAGTATTCATTTGTTCATTCATTCATTCTGTGTTATACTCAACAACTGTTTCTTGAATGTGCCAGGCCTTGTTCTGGACATTTAAAATATATCCCTGAACCAGCCAACAGATTTCTGCGTTTTAATGCGGTCCAGGGGTGGAGGGGTTGACAGTACACCAAATCATCCTAAGTAAATTATAAGCTAAACTTCTTCAAAAGGCAGCCAGAACGAGGCCCCTCGTTTCCTTGCTCTTAGGCTGAAGTTCATTCTTCTTTTTATTTTAAGTTTTAAACTTTTATTGAAATACAGTTGCGTTACAACGACGTTCATTCTTTTTAATGTGGCCTGTGAGGTCTTGCTTGACTCTTCTGTGGGCTCCCTCTTCAGGCCTCAGCCACCCGGGCTGCTGCACCATGATTTCATTCCCTAGGTCTCTTTGCAAAGTCACTGCATCTGAGAAGTCTCCTGGAAGCCTGTTTGTGAATTAGAGGTCCCCTGGTGTCGTGGGCCATCTTCACATCTGCATCACGCGTGTCGATAATGATTTCTTAGCTGTCGTGCGGTCGTATTTAAGGTCTGACTTTTCCTCTAGACTGTAAATTGCACGAGGGCTGGGATGGGGCTTCTCTTGTTCCCTCTTGTGTCTTCAGGGCCTACTATGTGGCGAATAGTGAGAAAAGTGATGAGTTGGCTTGGTGAAAGGAGGTGCAAGAGAAGGGAGCTTCTGGCCGAGCTGAGGAGGCATGTGAAGGCTGGGGAGGGCGCCCGGTGGGGGCTGAGTGTGATGCGCCAAGGGGGCTGGCGCTGACCCCAGTGGCGGAGAGACAGGATCAAATTTTGAAACCAACGTAAAGAGTTTAAATTTGGTTCTAAGGCAACGGGATATCGTGACAACTTTAAGTAGAATTTGGGAATACTCTTTGGTTTTAATATAGTACCCTGGAAATGGCTAATTAGATAATTTGAATAACACCTTCAAGTGTGGGCCATTGAATTTTTAAACTATAAAGGGAGTATGAAATTTGTATCTTTATGGTAAAAAATGTTCAGTGTGTGCCTAAGGATATGCAATGAAAAGTAAAAGTTCCCCCTTTTCTCCAACTCTTGGTCCTGTTTTTGAGCAGTAACTCAAGCTTAGCTTTTCTTTCATGTCTGTATGTAAGTTTTTATGAGCACTCAAATATGTTTTTTCTGTTTTGTTTTGTTTTTGGCTTCAGAAGTTCCTGGACCAGGGATCAAACCCATGGCACAGCAGTAACCAGAGCCACAGCAGTGGCAATGCTGGATCCTTAATCCACTGAGCCACCAGGGAACTCCCATGTTTTTCTGCTTTAATGTAGATAATGTAGATAAAAATGCCTTAATCTACGACTTTCTCTCCCCCCCCCATAGTGTGTCCTATATTTTGCAGATCTTTAGTGTGTAAGAGTTATCTTCCTAAAACCTAAATCATTCTCCTGCTTAGAGCCAAGGCGTTTGGAACCCGGCACAGAATCCCCTCTGGCCCTGTCACAAAGGCCACGCCTTCCATTTGTGCGTCTTCCTGTCCTTTCCTGCCACTTGCTCACTGTGCTCCCGTACCTTTCTACTCTAGAGGGTCGGTATATGTTGTTCCTTTTGTCTGGAATTCTTTCTTAGTTTTCCCGTGGTGCCTGGCTATTGTTACCTTCAGGTTTTAGTTTAAATTTTACTTTGGAAGGATGCTCTCTGAGCATCTGTCTAAAACAGGTTCTCCCTCTTATTTTCTCCCTCAGTACTTTTTGTTTTCATTGTAACATTTAGTTCAATTCTCAGTTGATTTGTTTACTTTTTTGCTTCTCTTTAAGGTCCCTGAGGGCAAAAAACTATTTCACGTAGTATTGATTGCCCGGTAAATATTTACTGAATTAATGCATAAATGGACAAGAACGTATGAATTACTCTTTTCAAGGGTTATGTAATAAACCATTTTGTTCTGTGTACCATTTATGGTACCATTTCCTTCATGAAGGCCTTTTAAATTGTTTTCCAGATTTTCTTTTCTTATCAAAACACCACCAACAAATTGAAAATAATAAATGACTTTGTGTATCTCTGTGCGTGCGTGTGAGTATATCTTTAGGATAGCATCCCCAAAATGAAATTTCTGGGTGGAAAGAGGTGTGTCCTCAAACTGCTGATAGATACAGGTGATTTCCTTTTGAAGAGGTTGCACCATTTTATAGCACACGAGCTTTTCACTCGCAGGTCACAGTTCCTGGCTCTCATCAGCCTTTGGTGGATGAAAAGTGGTGTCTCATTGTTTTGCTTTGTATGTCGGTAATTATGACGAATGTTGAACATGTTTTATGTTAGCCTTTTCAATTTCCTTTTATGTAAACTTTTTTTTTTTTTTTTTGCCACACCTATGGCATATGGAAGTTCCCAGGGCAGGGATCAAATCTGAGCTGCAGCTGCAGAATCTGTACCACATCTGTGGCAATGCCAGATCCTTGACCCACTGCACTGGGCCAGGGATCAAACCTGTGCCTCAGCAACAATCCAAGCTGCAACAAAGAAAACGCCAGATCCTTAACCAGCTCCGCCACAATGGGAACTCCTATAAACTTCTTACTTAATCCTCTGCTGTTTTTTCCTGGTGATTGTTGGTCGTTTTCTTAGTGACTCAATTTTTTTTTTTTTTAAACTACAATTTTTCTTTCTTTCTTTTTTCTTTTTTTTTTTTTTCATTTATAGCCTTATGGTATAATTGTGTGATGTGTCAGTGCCATTGAATTTGAGCTATGCAGGGCTCTTTATCTCTTTAAAAGTTACTTTATATGGCCTCATAATAAAATTAAATGTGCTGAAAGAACATATTGGAGCTAGATGTATTTAATAGCTTGTTGAAACTGATGATAGAGTTTTTTAATGTCTAGTACATAGTATGTCCACAATAAAATATTTGGGGGTGAATGAATGACAGATGGAAATTAATTTTTAGGACAGGTTGATTTTACTTGGAAGTTTATTTACTAGAATTTGTTTCATAGCAAGAAAACTTAAGCATACTGGTGAGTTAGGGTTGTTCTGCCACAGTTTACAGATGTGTTGGATTTGTGGCAGCTGAAGAAGTTTTAGAAGTTTTGCTTTGTGTAAACATGTACCTCTCTTCATCCACACACACACATCCAAAATATGTACACATGTATACATGTTAAAATAATACTAATGCACTGACATTTGCCTGTTAGTTCTCTCAAGATAATGAACCTTTTAGACAGCAGGGTTTTTTTCTCTCTGAATATCTTTTGCAAATATACTATTACACTTTTGAAAGAAAAGACATGTTAAAAGTTTCCTTCTAGGCCCCTTGTAACCCAGCCTCCGAAGCCAGCACTCTTCCTGTATTTTGTTCGCGGGGCACTAATTGTCCGCATTTGGCAGGTTTAACACTTCCTGACAGAGAGGCTATTAAGGGGAAGTATTCTCCAATAACTGTCACTGGCTTGAACAAAGAACCTTCAAACTCAATGTGTGGAAACCACTAACATTCTTAAATGACCCTTTTCATGGATTTTTATCCCTTTAAGCTAAAATTTGGAGAATGTAGGGTCAGCAAAAACAGCAAGGTGTAATAAAGCAGTAAACCTTGATTTTCTTGGAGGGAGGGTGGGTAGAGTGGCAAGTATAGATTTATCTCTGACTTGAAAACAATTGTTATTTGGAAAATCTCATTAGCAGATGTGACTGCTTGGAGTAAAAAAAAAAAAAAAAAAAAAAAAAAAAGACTTAAAACTGATGTCGCTTTCAGAATCGCTTTGAACTTAACAAGCACCTATTTGTGGAGCAGACTGGCTAATGAAAGGAAATTAAATTTTTCTGACAACTTCCCCTGCCAACCTCCTTATTCAGGGGATGTTATTAGGTACTGAAGACTTTTAAGGAAGATTGTTTTTTTGTTTTTTTTTTTTTTTTGGTAGTACATGAATGAACCAGTCATAAACATCCCCCACCCCCCATTTTGGGGGAGGATTCTGACATGGTTATTCTATATTTTTAAAGTATTAGCTTAAAAGCTTAAAAAATGCCAGCCTTTGCTTTGATATTTTTAAGTTATTTCCTCAAAATTCAGGCTTTTTTACCAGCTAGTGGTTTCAAAACATTACTATCATTTCTTATGATATTTTAGGTTATGTCACTGAATTGTTTAAAAAATTAAATTTACTAGGAGGCTTGGATTTAATAACTTTTCAGCTTTCTCTTTACTGTTATATGGTGGAGACGTGTCAGGAGTGTCCCGTGCTGGGCTTAAAAGGTGAGAGTTAATGATTGATAGAATGGTTTAGATTTAAGGGAAGTTTTCATCCGTTCAGTGGAATTGGTTGATATTTAGCAACACCTGATCCTTACATTCATAAACTCTTACCTTGTAAGTTTTAGCATGTGTTTTCTTTCCTTGGCTTTTTGAAGCTTTCCCCCCACTAGATGGTTAACTGTGTTTATGGTTTTAATTTATGTTAATCATATATAACTGGTGAAGATGAACTATGTACCAAAAAAAGGATGAAATGAAAAATAAAAGAGGAAAAGTAGTGGAGGTTACTCAAGGAGTCCTTTGGGGGAACAATTGGCAATTCCTATAGATACTGTAAACTTACTTTTTTATTTTTAGCTAATCTGTTGAGCTCCTCCCAAACAATAGAGAATCAACTCCCCCTGCTGACAGAAGCAAGGAAAACATGACATATAAATATCAGAGACAAGCTGTCTGTGGACAAGCTTTAATGATCTGATTTATGATTCGGTATTGATTGTAAACATCTAAATTCTGCCATTAAATTCCAGCCACTGCACCAAATCATTTGGCAATTCTGGTAGTGCTTCCTGCCAGCTCATTTCAGACTGCTTTGAGTTTCTTAATATAACAATGATGAGGTAGGTAGAATTTCCATTCCACTTATGGTATTAATTTTACATTTCTCTGAAAGAAAAGAGTTAGAAGGTTGTAAAATTGAACATGAAATGAATCAGAGGAGACAGTAGTGCAATATATGACTGCCCTAAAGACATTGTGCATTGGCTGATGGGATTAATGTTGGGTCTCATTTCCTGCTTTTACAGGATGCAGATGAAGCTGTCAGAATTGCAAGGGAAATTGGTAAGATCTTAAATTAACTTTGGTAGAGTTTTTCTGTCTTTTAGCAGATACGGTTGAGTAAATATGTAATGCGTAATTCCCATAGAGCAAATAATGCTTTAATAGT
This sequence comes from Sus scrofa, assembly GCF_054392235.1. NCBI lineage: Eukaryota > Metazoa > Chordata > Mammalia > Artiodactyla > Suidae > Sus > Sus scrofa. The sequence goes on from NC_139393.1 coordinate 76,261,173, forward strand.
TTTCAGCGTCTGATGACTTGTTTTTCATGGAAGAATGTAGCAGCTGAATTACTATATTCTGTTATCAAAGTGAACTTTAAAGAGTAATTGGACCTTAATTGTAGCTCTTTTGTAAGATGAAATCACTGGCTAATTAAAAGAAGGAATTGTCTTAAGAGCTCTTGAGATTGGATGTAATGCAAATTTATAGGTATGTAGTTGAAGGCAGCTTACTGAAGTTAAGGACGTGTGATTAAAATGAAGATACCATATTTGACACGGCTCTTCAAGTTTTTTTAACTTTTCCCAAGAATGTGAGAAGTTAGAACAGAATATTCTAAAGTGGAGTAAAAGGTAAACTGAAGGACATTTTAATGACTGTTTTACTTGCCTGTTTTCTATGTAATTGTTCTGGGGCAGTGCTTCCCATCTTTTTATTTTCAAAAATATTCTTGGCACTCTTGACATCTATTGTATTTTCAGTACCTGCTAATTAAGAAAATGCATGAGGGCAGGCATACTGTTACCATGGATTAGTAATGCTATTAAATAATTTTACAGTTTTATTAATTAGTATTTACATTTAACAGAGATTTGTAGGTATGTGTATGAGAGAAATTAGATAATGCTTGGTAGTTGGAGATTCACAACATCTTAGCCAGCCTTTTCATCATCCCACATTGATTCCTTTAGAAAATGATTGTTTTCTCATTATGATTGATTATTTAGAATTATTTTATTCCTTTAGAAAGCATTTGATTTGGCTGATTGATTGATGTAGGTCCTGGACCTAAGATCGGGCCCTAGAAAATCTTAGTTTATTTGACTATAACGTCTCTTCAATTAATCATTTCTTCAGACCCAACAACAGTTTCAGCAGCATTCCCATACTTCATGGGAGGATTTGCTAGGTTGCTGAATAAGTTGGACTATGGAACTGATTTGTGGTTTATGTCTTTAAGAAAAATTACAAGCTTGTCTCTGTGGTTTGAAATCCCTGGCATCCCTCATAGCCTAAGAGGTTATAAACCTGCTGACTTTTGAGGAGGCTTTCCTAAGATCATTTTATTCTGTTGTATACGTGCACGTGTCAAAAGTCATCTTTCTAGTTCTAGTTTAGATGTAGTTATTATCTATATAATAGAACATAATAATAATACTATTGTCACAATAGTATCTACATAAAAGGACAGAATATTTGGAGGAATTTAGAGAAATAAGGGATTAGAAGAAGATCTTGAATTACATTGGAGTGTCACAATTCGAGTTATGCATCCTCAGCTCTTGAGAATTCCCTTTGTATAAATGGCAGTTTGCTCTGCTTGCTCTTTCATGTCTTGTCTTCTACTTAAAAAAAAAAAATCCGTGACCTTCAAAATAACCAGATAATCAGGATGGAACTCTGACCAGGTCTTATCACTTTGCTTTCCTTCCTTAATATTTTAATGCTGTGCTTAACACCCCCATCCCCCCTTCAGGTTTTTTTTTTTTTTTTTTTTTTTTTTCTGTGAATCTAATTCAATTTAAGGCTCTTTTCTTTTATATTTGGCCACGTCCTTTGTGGTCCTTCCTCTTTCCTATCTTCCCCCTAATTCTGTCCTACTTGATCCTTCTCATTGGTGAAACGAATGATTGCGGTCATGGCTGTTAAGTATGAGAGCGCTAGGATTTTGCTTATGCTCAAAGAAAGGGATGCCATAAAATTTGAGGTGAAATGAAACATAATAAAGAACCAGGGTCATCAGCTGTATAAAGCTTTAGGAATTTTCGTGAAAACCCCATCTGAATCACTGCTGAAACCTCCCATAAAATCTTTTTCCTTCCCAAATGCCAGCTTCTAAAATAAATGGACTCATATATTGTTGAAGTTTCTTGGTTTTCTGTATTGTTTGATGCTTCATCATTTTTGTTGTCTACTAATTTTATTGAGATATTTTAACATTTTAACTACATCATGATTTCGATGACCTTTTGTGAGTTTGTCTAAAAGCCGAATCGAACATTGATTCCCTGGGAACATGTATTCCTTGTTCCAAACAACTGAATTATAGTCAAACCTTCAAACCTATCCATTTGTAGGACGGTCCTTTGTCATACCTTTTCATAGGTTTCTGTTTACTTTTGTGTTACATGGTGAAAATGAAATTGATCATCTTTTTTGTGGTTCTCTCCCCCACATCTGTATTTCTCTGGAAGCTGAGATCAGTGCTGTCAAGGGAGGAAACTACTGCTTTGAGCACTGATGAATTAGGTGCCTTTTGCATAATAGTAGCTCTTGTTTATGGAGCATTTTTTCCTTGTCCAGGGACTTTGTGAATTTTATTTCTAATGCTAATTCTTGGGTTAATTATTTTCATTTACATTTAAGAAACAAAGGATTAGAAATGGTAAGTAATTTGCTCAAGGTCACAGAGCTACTGAGGGGTGGGCTGCTTTAAATTTAGGTTCTTTTAGCTCCAAAGACCATGGATTTTTCACTATACTTCGGTGAACTAATGAGATTAGAAGATGAGAGCTAAAATTTGAGTTACCACTTTGTGTAAAATAGCATAAGGCGTTTAAGCATGTTACCCGTGGAATTTAAGACTCAGACAGCCTCTTATCGTTGACGGGGTGAGAGACAGTTAGGACTTAATATGTTACTTCTCTGTACTTGTTTTTGGTTTCTCTTGTCTCCCTTATTCTCACTCCTGATTTCTCCCTTTGACCTCTCTAAGTTTAAAGATACAGGGCTATTGATCCCCAGTTTATCTTTAACCCCAGAGATAGACAACAGCAATCCGTGAGCTTCATTTGCATTAAAGTTTGATCTTTTTCCTGGATCTAAGGTCCTTAATACAATCAATCCAAAATTGATTCTTAAAAGGAAAAGAAATTGTAAATCTAAACCCTGTCCTTTGACAACCCCCAGATTATTCTGATTCTTTTCTTTTCTTTTGCCTGTCTTTCTCACAGTCATAAATCATACCCAATTTAAGTAAAATTTTTTGATTTTTCAGGTCTACCATACTCCAAGCCTGCTTCTCCCATGGTTTCTACATCTCTGTAGATGTCACTCCATTCACTCAGCAGCTAGAGCTAAAACCCAAGATCTCTCCTGGTGCCTTTTCCCCTGTCATTCTATTGTCAGTCTTTCAATAGATACTGTCAGTTCTTTATTCAAAATATCTCCCATATTCACTACTCACTATCTTGACTACCAACACTCTCTACCAAACTACCATTGTTCTTGCAAGGACTGTGATAATAGTTTCTCTACTTCTTTTCTTACAACACTTCAAAGCCATTCTTCACATAGCAGTCAGTGTGATATTTTAAAACTCTAAATAATAAGGACATACCTCATCTCGTCCCACCCAATTGATCCCTCCTTTAAACCCTTTAATGGCTTTCCGTTGCCCTTAGATAAAATCAGAATTCTTTACTGTGACTGCAAACCCAGGCTGATTTGACACCTGCCTTTCTCTCCAGTCTTGCTTTATACTACTCCCTTCCTTGTCTGCCACACTTCAGGCACACTGGCTTTCTTGAACACACCAAACTTCAGAGCCTTAGAGTAGGATTTTTTGAAGCGGGGAGGAGGGGAGCTTGGAATACTCTTGCCGATAGCTTCATAGATGACTCCTTGCCTTTCATATCTTGGCTTAAATTTCACATCTTCAAGAGAAGATACTCTGGTATTACCACTCAGTCATTCTGTTTTATAACCCATATTCTAAGTTGCTGCAAAATACTCATGACTTTAGATATTTGTCTTGTTTGTTAACTTTTCCCTCAATATGTTATTTTGAAAAATTTCAACCATAAAACATTTTGAAAGAATTTTGCAGTGTGTACCTATATACCCAACACCAAAATTCCATTATCAATCTTCTGCTAGATTTGCTTTGTCACTTTTCTATTTGTTAGTATTGCTTAATTTTTAGTGCTTTTCAAAATACATTGCAGTTATTATGCATCCCACTAAATACTTCAACAGACATGTAATGTAATTCAGTATTTGTACACAACTGGGTTATTTTGAGGCAAAATTTGTATACAGTAACACGAACAATTCTTAGGTATGTATTTGCTGATTTTGGTATATGCATATCCAACATGTGCAACATAAAACCCTGAGATATTGAACATTTCTGTCACCCATATGCTGCCGGTGTGGCCCTAAAAAGATGAGATCAAATGAAATAAAAAAATTGAGATAAAATTTAAATAGTATTTAAATTTATCTTTTTTTTTTTGCTATTTCTTTGGGCCGCTTCTGCGGCATATGGAGGTTCCCAGGCTAGGGGGTCTAATCGGAGCTGTAGCCGCCGGCCTACGCCAGAGCCACAGCAACTGAGCAAGGGCAGGGACCGAACCCGCAACCTCATGGTTCCTAGTCGGATTGGTTAACCACTGCGCCACGACGGGAACTCCTAAATAGTATTTAAATTTAAACGGCCTTTCAGTATATACAATCAGTGTTTTTGAGTATATTCGCAGGGTTAATGAACCATCACCACTGCCTAATTCCAGAACATTCTCATTACCCCTAAAAGAAACTATCCATTAACATTCAGTCTTTATTTCTCAACCCCTGGCAAACACCAGTTTACATTCTGTCTACTTTCTGTCTCTATTTACCTATCCCGTGTATTTCCTATAAATGGAATCATAGAACGTGATCTTTTGTGTTTGGTTTCTTTCATTTAGAGTTATGTTTTCAAAGTTCATCCATGTTTTACCGTGTACCAGTACTTCATTCCTTTTATGACGAAATAATACTCCATTGTGTGTTTATATCATATGTTGTTTTTCTGTTCACCTGCAGACAGACACTTGGGTTTTTTCCACCTATTGACTGTTATAGATAGTGCTGCTGTAGACATGCATATACACATGTTTGGGTACCTGTTTTCAATTCTTTTGGTATGTACTTGGTTATGGGATTGCTGGGTTATATGGTAATTCTATGTGTAATTTTCTGAGGAACCATCAAACTGTTTTCCTCAGTGGCTGAGTCATTTTACATTCCTACTAGCAATATATGAAGTTTCCATTTTATTCACATCCTTGCCAATACTTGTTATTTTCTGTTTAAAAAAAATTTTTTTTTTTAATATTATAGCCATCCTAGTATGTGTGAAACGATATTTCACTCTGGCAGATACTGGAAGAATGGATAAAAAGCATGTCTAAAAGAAATGCATACTAGACCCAGACCTAGAAATAGATTGAAAGTGAAAGGGTGGAAAAAGATGTCTCATGCAAATAGAAATCAAAAGAGAGCTGGGGTGGCTGTACTAATATCAGACAAAATAGACTTTAAGTCTAAAATGTTCACAAGAGACAAAGACATTATATACTGATTATTACAAATATATTGACTATTATAAACATATATGCACCAAACAACAAAGACCCAAAATATATGAAGTAAACACTGACAGAATTGAAAGGAGAAATGGATAGTTCTACAATAATAGTTGAGGACTCAACTAGTACATTGTAAATAATGGATAGTACATCTACAGAGAAGATCAGTAAAGAAGTATTGATCTTAAACAATATTCTAAATTGATGAGATTGTATATATATGCAGAGAGAGAGAGTGCTCTACCAAATGATAGAAGAATATACATTTTTCTCAAGTAATTCTTTATTAAAAGAATGAGTGAAAGAGTGAATGACTGAGTTATAAAGAATTTTTTAAAGGAAAGGAGAAAATAATATGAGACAGGAACAGTATCATATGAAGTGTCCTGCCACATTCCTGGGAATATTAATTTGATATGAAATATCCTCCTGCCCCTTTTATTGAATTATCTTGATGAGTTGCTCTTTTTTTTTTGCTATTTCTTGGGCCGCTCCCACGGCATATGGAGGTTCCCAGGCTAGGCGTTGAATCGGAGCTGTAGCCACCGGCCTACGCCAGAGCCACAGCAACGCGGGATCCGAGCCGTGTCTGCAACCTACACCACAGCTCACGGCAACGCCGGATCGTTAACCCACTGAGCAAGGGCAGGGACCGAACCCGCAACCTCATGGTTCCTAGTCGGATTCGTTAACCACTGCGCCACGACGGGAACTCCAGTTGCTCTTTTCTTAAAAAATTGTGAGACTCCCTTCACTTGGTAAATTCTGTCTTTACAAATGATTGTTTATGTTCATTTGGTTACTATTTTTTAGTAAAATTGACCCATAGGTTAGATTCCTTTGTATTTCTAGTCCTTAAGTTGTCATATAGATATTCAGCAAATGGTTATTCAGTTAATGAAGTCAAACAGAAATTTTGTTTGTGTATATCTAAGTATGGAAATGAATTAAATAATCACCTTTTTTTTTTTGTCTTTTCTAGGGCATCACCTGTGGCATATGGAGGTGCCCAGACTAGGGGTCTAATTGGAGCTGCAGCCGCTGGCCTATACCACAGGTGCAGCAATTCGGGATCTGAGCCGAGTCTGTGACCTACACCACAGCTCACAGCAATGCTGGATCCTTAATCCACTGAGCAAGGCCAGGGATCAAACCCTCAACCTCATGGTTCCTAGTTGGTTTCGTTAACCACTGAGCCACGATGGGAACTCCGTAGTCACCCTTTTTAAAGTTTTATCACGGTATCTGTAGATCATGATTTGCTCTTTTTTTTTTTTCTATTTTTGAGGCCTTGCTCAGTGGGTTAAGGATCTGGCATCGCCGTGAGCTGTGGTGTAGGTCGCAGATGTGGCTCTGATCTGGCGTTGCTGTGGCTGTGGTGGAGGCCGGCAGCTGCAGCTGCAATTTGACCCCTAGCTTGGGAACCTCCATATGCTGAGAGTGCAGCCAAAAAAAAAGAAAAGAAAAAGAAATGCCTAAGGAAAAATCATGTTGAAGAAAATGGTGTTAATATATTCTTTGTAAAATTCACAAAGAATGAAGGAGTTTCTTCTTTTGCTGTTTTCCTGTTAGTGAAGTACTGTGGTCGTCGGAGGTTAGAGGAAGATGTATCTCTTTTCCTCTTTCTTCCCCACAGTCAGTGTACTTAACATTTTCGTTTATAATTCCAATATGTACATTTTGAGTTTAAGCATAATTTCCCAAATTTGCTCTCTGTATTTTATCATGTCACATTTGTTCTCACTGCCTCTCTGTTCTCCTGTTGTTCATTCTTGCATACTTTCTCTCTTTTTTTTTCTTTCTATTACTCTATGGTAAAGGCTCTGCATAATGTTCAGATGGTCCTGTGAAGATATTAAGCCTTTGACTTTTATTTGGAAACTTTCTGTCTGTGAACCCATTCTGCTCTAATCAATCTATATATTGAAGCATGTTTGTTTTCTCTTCCCTGGATTAGAGTAGGGATCTAATATTTTTTGTTTGTCTGAGTAGAGGAAAATAGGTAGACCAGATCAGTTTTTCCAGAAAATGTAATAGCTTTCTGTGCCTATTAAAACAAATAGTGGAGTTCCCGTCGTGGCGCAGTGGTTAACAAATCCGACTAGGAACCATGAGGTTGCGGGTTCGGTCCCTGGCCTCGCTCAGTGGGTTAAGGATCCGGCGTTGCCGTGAGCTGTGGTGTAGGTTGCAGACACGGCTTGGATCTGGTGTTGCTGTGGCTGTGGTGTAGGCTGGCGGCTATAGCTCCGATTCGACCCTTAGCCTGGGAACCTCCATATGCCGCGGGAGCGGCCCAAAGAAATGGCAAAAAGACAAAAAAAACGACAACAAAAAAAGCACCCCAAAAAACCAATGGTTGCATACATTTAAAAAAAAAAAAATAGTGTGAAGGTGTTCCTTGGTGGCTCAGTGGGTTAAGGATCCAGCATTGTCACTACTACTGTGGCTTCGATCTCTGTCGTGGCATTGGTTCGATCCCTGGCCCAGGAAATTCCACATGTCATAGTTGTGGCCAAGAAAAGTCTTTAAAAAAAAAAAAAAAAAACTCTTAAAAAACAAAACAGAAGTTCCATCATGACTCAGAGGAAAGGAATCCAACTAGGAACCATGAGATTGTGGGTTCGATCCCTGGCCTTGTTTGGTGGGTTAAGGATCTGGCGTTGCTGTGAGCTGTGGTGTAGGTCACAGATGTGGCTTGGATCCCACTTTGCTGTGGCTGTGGTGTAGGTCGGCAGCTGTAGCTCCAATTGGATCCCTAGTCTGGGAGCCTCCATATGCCTCTAAAAAATAAATAAATAATAAACAAAACATAATATTATTTGTTAGTTTACTTTAGCTTATAATGCAGCTTGATTATATCTTTATGTGTGTAATATTGGTTCATTCTTATTTAAACTCAATATAGGTATATAGGTATATATGTATTTATGTTTGTGTGTCCATCTTAGGAAAAAAAAATATCCTGGGCCCATTTCATAGGTTTTCATTTTCCAGGGGGAGAAACTCAGTGATGATAAGAATCACCTCTAGGTACCTTTTTTAGAGGTTGTATTTATCTGCTATGGTCGAGTTATAAATAATTATAGTTGAACTGTGACACATACATGTTTACATTCTAGTCACTGGATAGTTGTAGACTCTAGATAGATAGAAATATGCATCACCTCAGTCTGATGTGTGCTATCCCAGATATACCAAAACTGAATTGGTAATGATAAAACTAAACTAACTGTAACTAATTTGTAATTAAAACAGTAAACAGTAGAAAACTGTGACCAGATAAACACACCATGAGTAGTGCATTGATGATGGAACTTATATTCCCAGATTGCTTGAATTTAAATGATCTCCTTGTTTGCATTTACAATAGGAACTTTTTAATGTAGCCAAATGTTTCATGGCAGCCAAATGTCTAGTAGATTCTGAGTTCTGTTTCCTTAGAAAATTTAATAATGTGCTAAGTTTTATTTGAGTCCATGCAATTGTTATTAGTTTATCAGAGCTCTAGTGTCCCACATTTTTATTGCCCTTCCCCTGTGACCTTAAACAAAGATTTACTTTTTCTTCATCCTGCACTTCCCATTGATTAGATTGTGGGGTGAGGAGGAGTTCTGTTCTTCGTCAGCCTCGGAATGAGGCTGATGGAATTTCTCCCATCTGCATAGAGGCAGGAAGAAGAGAAGTCTCAGTTTTCATCGGCAGTGAGGCTTTCTCTATGATTTAGCATTCACTGTTTTATTGCATTATGTGTTTTTCCAATTTCATGTCATTGTCATCATTTCCTAAATCTTGAATCATCAACTTTTCTCCATTTATCCTCCTGTTCTCTTTGTTTAAGCTAGTATTACTCTTGCTTAGATTACTGTAATAGCCTTCCACATGTGCTCCCCTGCCACCCATTGGATACCTGTCTTGGAAGCAGACTCCAGAAGTTTATTGGGGAATACTCTTGGCACCAGCACATATGCAGGAGTGAAAGAAACTGAACTGAAGGAGAATTTGAATTGAGTTGAGATGCAGATTCAACAAAGGCTTTAGCTAATCCTAGAAATTTCTGCGTGTTGGTTGGTCTTTCCTGTTGTTTGTAACTGGGGCAAGGAGATTGTATCAGCTAACCTTTGGGTGTGGGCTGCCCCTGGGAGTGGGTAAGGCAAGCTGAGGATAAGTCAGCTGTTAGTTGCCAGTATTCCCAGCAGCTTGGGGAAAGTCTTCAAGTGGTGATGCAGACAAAGAACCCTATTTTGTAATTTTGAGATATATATTTCACAATTGTTCATTTCTGAGTATTTTCAGAGCTCTTTTATGATTTTCGACTCATGTTATTTAGGAATGCATTTTAAGATGAAACAAATTTTTGTTTTATTGTTTCTAATTTAATTGCTTTCTGATCAGTGAATATGATCTTTTTTTATGTAGAATCTCTCTGATTTGATGAGAATTGCCTTATGGCCAAGGAGTAAGTCACTGAATACAGCTTTCGTATGTGCCTGAAAAGAGTGTATATTTTCAAAGTTTTATATGCCATGTTGTATAGATGAACAGTAGGTCAAACCTACTTATTGGATTGCTCGAATATTCTAGTGGTATTTTTGGCTCCTTGATCAATTTTTGAAAGGGTTGATTCCTGGTATTTCCTCGTTAGGTTTTCCCTCCGTCTATCCTTAAGATAAGGTAATAGATAATATAACAGTGTAACTTGTGTCTTCTTGGCTAATTTTACTTTTTATCAGAATGTAGTAACATTTTTGGGTTTGCTTTCAGATCAGATTTTATTAATATGCCTAAACCAGCTCATTTTGGTCTTTTCTATATCCCCCCCCCCCCCATCAACCAGTAGACTGTTGTTTGGGGTGTATCTCCTATAAGTATATGGACTGGTGTTTTTTTCTATACAGACAAGACACTGTCTTTTGACCAGAGAATTTAGGTCATGTACATTTATTGTATTTACTGCTAATTTGATTTGTTTATATTGTCTGCTTTTTATGTTGTTTGTTCCACTTTGTGGATTCTAATTTCTCTCCTTCCTTGACTTCTTTTTGATGATGATTATTTAAAAAATTTCTCTTGTTCTATTTTATTCAATTTTTCCCCTCCCACTCCTTTCTACTGTGATGGAAATTTTACACTCTATTTCTATTTCTTCATTGTTTACTGTAGAAATTTCAACTTGGAGACATTTCTTCAGGTGTTCTTCAGTGTCCTAAACTTTTTAAAAAGTTCACTTACTTTAAAATTCAATCTACAGTTTATTCTCCTAACAAATAAATACTTTAATACAGTATCTATTTACATCTTACATGCTTTCTTATATTTTATTTCCTTATTTATTTATCCCACTAATTAGACATTTTTATAGGATATGAAGAGCCAGCATTTATTTAGCTTTACCTAAAAATTTATTTTCTTTGCTGATTGTTCCTTCTTTTATCTCTGACTTTGCAAATAATATTATTTCTGTTTATCCTGGAATTTACCCCTTAGAAGTTTCTACAGGTAGTTAACTAAGTTTTTGTTTACACGAGACTCTATATTTGCATTCTTTTTTTGAAAGATGCCTTTGCTCTGTGTGTAAAGCTAAGTTGTTAGTAGTTTTCTATCAGTATAGTGTTGAAATGCTTGTATTGTGTTCTGCAGCTATAGAAGAGATAGTTCTAAGTCTAATTTTTCTTACTTTATAGGCAATCTATTCTTTTTGTCTGACTGCTTCAAAAAGTCATTTTTATGGAGATAAGCCTTATGAAGAATAAAATTCCTATTTTAAGTGTGTAGGCTAGTGAATTTTAATAAATGTAACCACAATTAAGATGTAGATCATTTCTTGAGTTCACATTGTGGTAATGAACTCGACTAGTATCCATGAGGATGTGGGTTCGATCCCTGGCCCTGTTCAGTGGGTTAAGGATCTGGCCTTGTCATGACCTGTGGTGTAGGTCATGGACATGGCTCGAATCTGGCGTTGCTGTGGCTGTGGCATAGGCTGGCAGCTCTAGCTCTGATTCTACCCAGAGCCTGGGAATTTACATGTGCTGCACATGTGGCCCTAAAAAGAAAAATATTTCAATCATTTCTATTCTTTTTAAAAATGTCCCTTTCTTCATTTTGTTTGAGAGAGTTCTAGTTACTGCATTCTTGCAAAACACATGATGTTGCTTGTCTTTTAAATTTTAGTCGTTCTATCCTGCTGAATAGCATTGAGAACTTTGTCTAGATACTCATGTTGCAACAGAAGAAAGGGTGGGGGAAAGATGTAATTGTAATGTATACATGTAAGGATAACCTGATCCCCTTGCTGTACAGTGGGAAAATAAAAAAAAATTATAAAAAAAAATTTTTAGTCGTTCTAATGGATGTGTAGTTACATTTTAGTGTGATTTTATGTTGTATTTCCTTAATGTCTAATACTGTTGAGCACATTTTCACGTGCTTAATGACCATTCATTAATCTTCTTTTGTGAACTGTCTTTTTAAATGTTTGCCCCCCCCTTTTAAGTTATTTTTTTAAGCACAATTTAAATTTGCAGAATAATCAAACAGATAGTATCCATGTCCGTCCCCTATCCCAGCCTTCTGCAGCTTCCGCAGTTGTTAACATCTTGCATTAGTGCAGTACATTTGTTACAGTTAAGGAACCAACACTATAGTACGTTTGTTACAGTTAAGGAACCAACACTGTCCTGTTTATTACTAACTGTGGTCCATTGATTCAGTCTTTGTGTTGTATAGTTCTATGAATTTTGACAAGTACATGATGACATTATAGTTTCATACAAAATAGTTTCCCATATGCTTCATCTGTCCACTCCTTCCCCTCCTCCCCCAGCCCTGGCGTGCACTGCTCATTGACTGTCTCTGTACCCTTGCCCTTTCCATAACGTCTTGCTGTTGAAATCATGCAGTATAATTTAGAGTGATTGCTTTCACTTAACATTTAAAATTTCCTCCATGTCTTTGTGTGACTTGATAGCTCATTTCTTTTTATCATTGAATAATATTCCATTGTATGAATATACAATAGTTTGTTTATCCATTTATCTTTTGAAGGATATCTTAGTTTTTGGCACTTACGAATAGAGGTGCTATAGATATTCGTGCACAAATTTACTCAGTTGGGTAAATACCTAGGACTATAACTGATGGGTCATGTAGTAAGACTATATTTAATTTTAGGTGGGATCATTTTATGATTTCACCACCAGTAAGTGTTCTTGTTGCTCTGTATCTTTGATAGCATTTGGTGGTGTCAGTATTTTGGATATTAGCCATTCTAATAGGTATATAGTAGCATCTCATTGTTACTTTAATTTGCATTTCCCAGATGACATAAGATGTTGAGCATCTTTTCATGTGCTAGCCATCCGTGTATCTTCTTTGTTAAGGTGTTCAACTTCTTCATTCATTTTTATTTTTTTGGCCATACCCGTGGCATGCAGAAGTTCCCAGGCTAGGTATTGAACCTGTGCCACAGCAGTGGCCTGAGCCACAGCAGTGACAATACTGGATCCTTAACCCGCTGAGCCACCAGGGAACTCTTCTTTAAAAATTAAAAAAGGAGTTCCTGTCGTGGCGCAGTGGTTAACAAATCCGATTAGGAACGATGAGGTTATGGATTCGATCCCTGGCCTTGCTCAGTGGGTTAAGGGTCTGGCATTGCTGTGAGCTGTGGTGTAGGCTGCAGATGTGGCTCAGATCCCATGTTGCTGTGGCTCTGGCGTAGGCCGGTGGCTACAGCTCCGATTGGATCCCTAGCCCGGGAACCTCCACATGCTGTGGGAGCGGCCCTAGAAAAAAGGCAAAAAGACAAAAAATAAATAAATAACAAGTTTTTTTACCCATTTTTATATTGGGTTATTGTTGTGTTTTAAGAGCTCTATACAGTTTAGATACAGGTTCTTTATCAGATAGATACAGGTTCTTTATCAGATATATTCTGCATATATTTTCTCTTAGCCTGTGGCTTGTGTCTGCTTTCTCTTGAGAGTGTTTCTGCAGAGCAGGAATGTTTAATTTTAGTAAAGTCCAATTTATTGATGTTTTTCTTTCATGGATTGTGCTTTTGGTGTTGTGTGTAAAAACTCATGCCAAGTCAAAAGCCACCTACATTTTCTCTTATTTAATAGACATGTTATTGTTTAGTATTATATAGTTAGGTTTATAACCCACTTTGAGTTAACGTTTGTGGAATGTATAAGGACTATGTCTAGATTCTTTTTTTACCAGTGGATGTCTAGTTGTTTTAGTACCGTTTTTTGGAGATTCTCCATTGAGTTGCTTTTGCTCTGTTGTCAATGATCAATTGACTGTGTTTGTGTGGGTTTATTTCCAGGCTTTCTATGCTATTCCATTGATTAATTTGTCTATTCTTTTAACAGTACCATGCTGGCTTCATTATTATAGCTTTAGAGTAACTCTTAAAGTTGGGTAATGTGTCTTTCAAATTTGTTATTCTCCTTTAGTATGGTGTTGGCCATTGTGGGTTTCTTGCTTTTCTATGTGAATGTTAAAATCGGTTTGGTGATATCCACAACACACTGGGATTTTGGTTGTCATTGCCTTGAATGTGTAGGTCAAGTTGGGTGGAATTGGTATCTCAACAGCATTGAGTCTTCCTATCTATGCATGTGGACTCTTTCTCCATTTGTTTAGAAATTCCTTAATTTCAATCATCACAGTTTCACTTTTCCACATAAAAGTACCGTACAGGAGTTCCCCTGTGGCTCAGCAGGTTAAGGATCCTATGTTGTCACTGCTGTGGCTTGCGTCACTGCTGTAGTGTGGGTTTGATCCCTGGCCCAGGAACTTCCACATGCCACAGGCGTGGCCAAATAGAAAAAAAGAAAAAGTATATATAGATACCATACATAGTTTGTTAGATTTATGCCTAAGTATTTTGTTTTTGGGTGGTGCTTATATAAATGGTATTGTGTTTGTTTTTAATTTCAAATTTCAAGTTTTAACTGCCAGTATATGGGAGTGCAGTCAACTTTTATATGTTAACCTTGTATGCTAAAACTTGGCTATAGTCACAGTAGTTTTAGAAGCTATTTTTTGGTGGTAGTTATTGATTCTTTGAGATATTCTTCATATTTCCTGCTATTGAAGTTTTAATGTCTTCCTTTCCAGTTTGTTTACCTTTTTCTTTTCTTTTTTTTTTTTTTTTTTGTCTTTTGTTGTCTTTTGTTGTTGTTGCTGCTATTTCTTGGGCCGCTCCCGCGGCATATGGAGGTTCCCAGGCTAGGGGTCAAATCGGAGCTGTAGCCACCGGCCTACGCCAGAGCCACAGCAACGCGGGATCCGAGCCGCGTCTGCAACCTACACCACAGCTCACGGCAACCCCAGATCCTTAACCCACTGAACAAGGGCAGGGACCGAGCCCGCAACCTCATGGTTCCTAGTCGGATTCGTTAACCACTGCGCCACGACGGGAACTCCTGTTTACCTTTTTCTTATTTCATGAGCTAGAAACTTTTGTAGGATGTTGAATAGGAGTGGTAAGAAAGAACATTCTTATTTTTTCCTGGCCTCAGGGGAAAGCATCTAGATTCTCACCATTAAGTATGAAGTTAGCCGTAGGTTTTTTGTAGATGTTCTTTATGAAGTCTAAGAAGTTTCTTCCAGTCCTAGTTTGCCGAACCTGATAGGTGGTGGATTTTTGGGAAATTCTTTTTCTGTATCTGCTGATATTGTCGTATAATTTTACTTTTTTTTTTGGTCTTTTTCCAGGGCCGCACCCGCAGCATATGGAGGTTCCCAGGCTAGGGGTCCAGTTGGAGCTGTAGCTGCCAGAGCCACAGCAACACCAGATCTGAGCCTCGTCTGCGACCTACACCACAGCTCACGGCAATGCCGGATCCTTAACCCACTGAGCAAGGCCAGGGATCAAACCTGCAACCTCATGGTTCCTAGTTGGATTCGTTAACCACTGAGCCACAACGGGAACTCCTAATTTTCCTTCTTTAGCCTGCTGTTGTGGTTGCTTTTGAATGTTGACCTACCTTGCATACCTGGAATAAATCCCACTTGGTCATGGTAGAATTCTCACTGTACATTTTTGCATTTTCCTTTCAGTCATTCTATTTTTAAACCTGGAAATTCCATTTTTAATTTTTAAATGTTTTCCACTTCTCTCATCATGATCACTTTCCTTTTTTTTTTTTTTTTCTTTTTCTTTTTTTCTTTTTAGGGCCGCATCCACGGCATATGGAGGTTTCCAGGTTAGAGGTTGAATCAGAGCTGTAGCTGCCGGCCTACACTACAGCCACAGCAATGTGGGATCTGAGACTCATCTGCAACCTATACCACAGCTCACGGCAATGCTGGATCCTTAACCTACTGAGCAAGGCCAGGGGTCGAAGCTGCAACCTCATGGTTACTAGTTGGCTTCGTTTCCACTGCACCACAATGGGAATTCATTTGCCTTTTTACTCCCTTCCCATACTTATAGTATATGTAATAACTGTATTTTGTAATAGTATTTTAATAGCTGTTTTCAGGTTATTCATTTCTGGTTTTGTTTCTGTTGACTATTTTCCTTTTGTGTGGATCACATTTTTCCTCCTAACATGTCTCTTAATTTTTATTGAATTGTAGACATTGTGAATGTTACATATTGTATTTGGATTTTGTTACTTCTTTTTTTTTTGGCTGTACCTGCCAGTTGTGGAAATTTCCATGCCAGGGGTTGAACCTGTGTCACAGCAATGACCTAAGCCATTGTAGTAACAAAGCTGGATCCTTAACTCTCTGTGACACAAGGGAACTTAATGGATTTTGTTATTTCTATTTGAAAGATGTTAAAGTTTATTTCGTTTAATAAGTTAATTGATGTTCGTATTAATACCTTTTAGCCTTTTTTTTTTAATGCTTTCTTAGGGCAAGTCTCTCATAGCTTTTCCTGGTGTTGATTCAACAAGTGTAAGTTAGGCTGTCTCTCTTAACCCTCTATATTTCCTATCTGTGAGTTCATAATTTGTATTTCATTTTACATCTGTGGCTCTTGCATGTGTGGTTTATACATTCGTGTAAATCCTTAGCATTTTAGGCAGGAGAGAGAAGTGATTTTATATGTATTTATAAAATATAATATTAAAGAATTTCACTGACCTCTGTGTAGTTTGATGGGACCAACTGCAGTGGTAGAGAGCTCTGTGAGGAGGCTCCCACAGGAGCCTGTGATAAGATAATGGTAGTTAGTATAAATATTGTCATAGTGGAGATAAAAGTGAAGAAACTGGTTTTTTTAAAAAATAAAGACTTCATAAGAGTTGCTTGCCATCAGGCAGTTGTACTCATTCCTGCACACACAGTCTGGGAACCTCTTACACAGAGTTCCAAGCAACACATTCACAAATACTCATGGGCGCATCGTATGTATAAATCTGAAAGTTTGTTCACAGTGGAATGAATAATGCTTCAGTATGCTTAAATCGTGAAATGTATTGCGGCAGCAAAAATAAATTATTCGCGGCTACTGCAATTAATTAATACATTTACGTAGTAACTATTATTTCGCATTCTGTTCTCCAGGTGCTCTTTTAGTGACTAGAGAAATAATAGCGAGGAAGGCAAAAAACTGCATCTTTGTTTTCAAAATCCTTGTTGCTTCAAACAATGTAGAAATTATTTATAGCAAGAATCATTAATGTTTGTTATTTTTGTTGAGTGGACTATTGAGTATAAGATAGTCACAGTTTTCAAATGTCAATCTATAGATCATTTGTTAACTAATAGCAGAAAACTGCATTTCATGGGGAAATTTAATGATACTATCTTTTTTCTTTGGCTTTACCCATGGAAGTTCCTGGGTCAAGAGTTGAACCTGCATCTCAGCAGTGACAACGCTGGATCCTTAACCCACTGAGCCACCATGGGAAATCTTAATGGCCAGTATCTTAATCAAATACCTAACTTTATCAAAGAAAAAAATGACAAATGGACACCCCGCCCCCTCGTTGTGTAACGTAATGTAAGAATGAGGGTATAGCATCAGTTACGTAGTATTTTTTAAAATTCTGAATCCCATCATGAGAAAACAGCCAGATAAATTCAAATTATGGAATAGTCTATGCAAAAACTACTTTGGATTTTTCAAAAATATCCCTGACGTGAAGGACACTCTTCCCCTTAAACTCCCCCCAGGCAAGTCAAAAGGTGCATGTCCTGTTTTACATTAATGGAGTGTGAAGGAGTATAATAAATGTAATACATACTGCTTGTATTTATAACTCTCATCTGGAGGTTTCTCTCCTGTCTGTCTTAGACTCTTTTCCCCTGATTCTTTTGTTTTCTCTTCTGAGGTCCCATTATCAGAGCCTATGCTGCCCATCTAGGGGCCCATCCTATTCTCTGAAGCAACTTTCACTTCCTTTTTACTCTGAACCTTTTCTTCAGGGTAATAAAAGTGTTTTGTAGTTGTGTTTAAAAGAAAACCAAAAAAAAAAAAAAAAAAGATATATATCTCTTTGACCCTTGAGAGATTTCCGGTCCGCTCCACCACATTGAGAATAGGACATATCCCAAGAAATACTTCCCCTTTCTCTTCTTTTTACTTTTCCTTCTCCATCAGTCATTATATTGTATGAAATTTTTATTCAAGAAACTGTAGGTGAAAAAATAAAATTCCTTATCATATGACTCATGATTGTTACCTTGTGAAGATGCCATTTCATCAGCCTTTAAGTTACCAGGTCGTGCCCCCATGTAAAGGGGCAGGTTTTGCTTGAAGTGGAAAGGTTATGTAGTATGTCTTTTGTAGCTCAATAATGGTGCAATCAGTTGGTCAAGAAAAATCGTTCCCTTAGGCTTGGAGTCCATAATAAAATGGGAAAGCACCTAAGCTCCTAGAGGTTTCCTTCATTCCGCTGTCATCCATATCCAAACTATCCACACATCATGCTGACTCTACCTCTGAACCAACTCTCAAGTCTGTCGGTTTCTCTCTGTTTTTACAGCCAAGTCCAGGTCACGGCTGTGTGTCCCCTGGACCACGGCAATAGCTTCCCAATCAGTCTCCGTCTTCCCACCTTTGCCCTTGTACAGTTCATACTCTGCAGAGCAGCCAAAGCGATCTTAAAAAATTAGGACTGCATTTATGGCCCTCTCCTATAGAACCTTCCCAACTTCTTCCTTCTGTCAGGAACATTCTGCCTTCATCACTTTTTCAGAGGACTTACTCTAGTTTGTCATTTAAGTCCAAGTTTAAATATCAGCTTTCTTAGAGGAGCCTTTTCAAAACCCTAATCACTCGGAATCCCATCCCTTTGTTGTTTTTATTATGGCAGTTACCACACACACACACACACACACACACACACACACACACACACACACACAGAGTTCTGTATAATAAACGCCATGAGAGCAGATCATCGTCTGAATTGTTCCATATTTGCATCTCCTGGAGCCAGATCAGTGTTTGGCTCGTAGTGTTTGTTCAGTCAGTATTTTTGAGTTAATAAGTGAGTATTGGACGGTAGCGGTACAGAGAGGATTTATGCTGCTTTATGGTGAAAAGGAAGACATTTAACATTTTCCTCGCTTAGTACTTAGTAGATTTCTTTATGGAGGCAGGTAAGGAATGGCGACTTCTTTGTGCCTGTCTGGAGGAAGGGGCAGTGTCTCTGGGTCTGGGAGGGTGCGGTCAGGTGCTGCGGAGCAGACGTCCAACGAGAGGATGGCAAACATGAGGAAAAACTTGCAAACCACACCAGAACCTGAGGTGGGTTTAAAAAAAATTTTTTTTAAATTTAATTTTATTATTTATTTATTTATTTTTAGGGCTGCACCCACGGCATATGGAGGTTCCCAGACTAGGGGTCTAATTGGAGTTGTAGCTGCCGGCCTACACCACAGCCACAGCAATGTGGGATCTGAGCCGCGTCTGTGACCTACACCACAGCTCAGGGCAACTCAGGATCCTTAACCCACTGAGCGAGGCCAGGGATTGAACCTGAAACCTCATGGTTCCTAGTTGGATTCGTTAACTAATGAGCCATGATGGGAACTCCAAAATTTTATTTTTTAAATTTTTATTTCTTTACTTTAGGGCCATACCCAGGGCATATGGAAGTTCCCAGGCTAGGGGTTGAATCGGAGCTGTAGCTGCCGGCCTACACCACAGCCACAGCAACTCGGGATCCAAGCCGCATCTGCGACCTACACCACCGCTCACGGCAACGTCAGATCCTTAACCCACTGAGTGAGGCCATGGATTGAACCTGCAGCCTTATAGATACTAGTGGGTTCATAACCTACTCAGTAACAGTGGTAACTCCTGTTTTTTTTTTTTTTTCTTTAAGCAATCCTTTCAGACCGGGAGATTTGTCTCCTTTTAAAAATCTTGGAGAATTTTGTTTTGTTGTGATAAGGAAGGTTGTCCTGTTTCAAACATATTTCATCCCAAGAATATAAAAATTAAAGAAATGTGTTCTAGAACAGAGGAATAAGTACTCCATAGATTATTTAAAAAATGTGAGCGAACATTAGTAGATATTTGAAACCCAGGATGGGAAAAGTGACGGGATAGCAATAGCCATCAGCTTGATCATTTCTCATTTTTCCAGGAGTGTCAACTTTTGACTGAATTTTTTTGCCTTTTTCTTCCACTTCCTGGAACCCCACATGACTTTCCATTATTAGAGCTGCAGACACAGTAAGAGAGTAGAGATGATGGACTGGGCTTTTTGCTAGTATTTAACATCGTCTGTGTGGAATATTCTTTTCCCTCTTTTTCAGATGGCTAGATCTCATTTCTCCGTGGCACTGTCTGAAATGTAATGACTTATTTGGCATACGAAATCGAATAGAATCCCTTACCATTATTTTATTTCCAAGCACAGCTCAAAAATTAGATTGAGCTGGTGGCTATCATGTCGCTAACTTGTACCAGTTTCTCCGTTCCTCCCAGTTGTTTAATATTTGGCCTGTTAGATTTTTGTCAGGGACTCCTCTGGGTCATATGTACTCACAGATCTAAGCTGCACTGTCTCCTCTGGGCGGGGGGAGGGCGGGCTTATTGTACTTAGTATATAGTGCCCCATTGCCCAACAATTTCCCACCTTGTTTGAACATATAATAATTTTTGGTGGACAAATTATTCTGTGTGTTTTGTTTTGCCATCTAGTTCCTGTTACCAAGAACAGTTTCCCAATCTTTTTTTTTTTGTCTTTTTAGGGCCGCACATGCGGCATATGGAGGTTCCCAGGCTAGGGGTCTCATGGGAGCTGCAGCCACCAGCCGGCCTACACCAGAGCCACAGCCACTCCAGATCCTTAACCCACTGAGCAAGGCCAGGGATCGAAGCCGCCACCTCATGCTTCCTAGTCGGATTCATTTCTGCTGTGCCGTGATGGGAACCCCCCCATCTTATTTTGCACCTCACAAATCCCCATGTGGTCCAGGGTTCATAGTAAATGACTCAGATGAGATGAACACTGGCATCGGAATACCTGCAATGTCCCTATTCCTCAGCGCGAACTGAAAATGCTAGAGCCGTGCGGTGGGGATCTCATACCTCTTGTGGTTTCTGGTTTATGTGGGTAAATAGTTTTTCTCATGGTGAATTGATAACATGTTTTGGTGAGGTGAAAAAAAAATACCTTCAGTTGTTTTAAAAGGGATTTCTCAAGCGCGCTGGTTTCTAATTTTTAGATAGTGTTTCTTCGCTGCTCCAATACAAGCTCCTTCTTCTTTAGTGATTTCAGTTTAATCCCTTTACGTGACATTCCGAGTGAGGCTGCAGCGCTGGGCGAGGCAGTCGCTGTTCTCTCGTCCTGCAACGGGGTGTGCAGCTTTCCCCCAGTTGATGTTTTCAGTTCTCTTTGCCTCTGCCCTCCGGCAGGTACTCCGTACCTCAGCTGAAGTATTTCAGTCATTTCTTAAACGTGTCCCATACTTCCCCATCTCTATTTTGTTTCTGCTCTTCTTGCCTGAACTGTTCTTATCCTGCTCATCCTGTATAGCCTTGTGTAAACGGCCCTATTTATGATATGCTTTTCTTAATCCCTTACCTTCCTATCATTCTCTTCTCTTCTGAATTCCGCTTGAGAGAGTTATTTGCATACTTTTCTTCTTTCTTCCTAGATGATGAGGCACCCAATGTGAAAACAGTGTGTTCACCTTTCTTGCTCATACCGCACTTAGCATTGCTTTTAAAATGCTCTCCCACATGCATGTAACCAACATCAGAATTTTTAAAATCAAATTAATTAGGAAACACTTGGGAGGCACGTGCCATTTTAACTAAGTTGAAGTTAAGGCTGATGGTTTGTGGTTTAGGGGCCAAAGGTCTGTGACATTTGGCCCCGTCTTCCCTTTTCCTCTAAGATCCTGTAGCTGGAGTTCAGTGCTGTTAGAGCATCGCAGGCCAGGAAGAGTCCTGTAAGGCTTCCTGACCTCCTCTCTCTTCAGAAAAGATTATAAACAAGTGGGCTCAGACAGGAGGGCCCTGACCCTAGTGTCGGAAACCCTCTGAACAGACGTCGCAGCTCCTCTTGATCAACCGTTATCGGAATTCATGCTGTCAAAATTTTACTTTATGCTAACTCAGCCAAATACTCAACTCTGTTTACCAACAGTTTTATTGTTTACTTATCTCTTATGAAACTTGGGCTGCAGATGTCCTTGGTTTGGGGCCTGACTTTGTATCTTGGTAGTAGTCCCTCTTCCAGGCATTTCATTCCCTGTTGTCAAGAGTGGAATCACGCGGTGGCTTCTCTGTCGATGGCCGTGGGCGTGTGGCTTCTGCTCCAGTCCCTAAGGGAACAGCCGTGGCAGGATTTTCCCCCAAACCGTCTTGTCAGTTCTTGCAGATAAAAGCTGTGGGAGTTCTCTGTATTTTTTCAGATGAAAATACCTCAAGTACCTTTTTTTAAAAAAGGGAATATAATTTGTTAGTCATGCAAACAGAAGTTTGGGAGAATCAGAAGAGTGTGTGTGTGTGTGTGTGAGTGAGTGAGTGAGAATGCTGTGTAAGTTGTTTCTTATGTCTTTGGTTAACTAATACTGTATCTACTTCCATTTTTGGAATCTTACTGTCATATTATTTATGTTCTTAACTTTTTATTTCATTACTGGGGAAATGTTATGCTTTTTCATACAAATAGTCCCTTTCTTTTAAAAGGTCCACTCATTTAAAAAATAGACGTTAAGATCGTTACACTGGTGTTATTTTCCTGACTTTAAGGAGAGGAACTTTTAAATAAATTAGTTATTGTCTTCCCTGTTATTGAACATGTGGTCAGTTGTCATGTTCATGCATCCAAATGATCAAAGTCTGAACTTCTGTCTAATTCTTCCCTGCTGTTAGGCTACCCTGTCATGATCAAGGCCTCAGCAGGTGGTGGTGGGAAAGGCATGCGAATCGCTTGGGATGATGAAGAGACCAGGTGAGATTCTGTCCAAAATATACTTTTGATGAAAATTGCAGTTACTGGAGTTTTATTAAACTGACAAGTAAACAGATACCAAAAGCATAATGGAATAATTACAATAATCCTTTAATTTGACTCTTCTAGATGGGGAAAAAATTGAAATTTTGCAGAAAACTTATTTATATTTTGATGACGATTACCCTATTATAGAGAGAGAGTTACTTTCTTAGGCATTAATAAAGGATCGTCTTTTTTGTACAGTGTATTTTAAAAAATTATAGTCATGATTCTTTCCTCTAGGCAAAAATTAACTAATATTTGGCTGTACAACTCAGAAAGTGGTCAAAGATTTGAACCAAATGTATTTGAAAGCAGTTGCCATTGCATCTGTTGGTGGATTTCTCAGCATGCATTTGCTTTCCTTTGCTTGGCTATGAAAGTAGTGAAGTACTTTGATAATTTTATAGTGTGAAAAACATTTCCTTTTGAATTTGAAATTATTGTTATGTCCTTTATAAGCAGTGCACTCTGTTGTAAATTTAGAGCACTTTCTTAGTTTCGAAAATCACAAGAAACTTTTAAAACAAGATTTAAAAAACCCAATGTATTGATAGCGTGGGAACTCTATTCAGATTTGTATTACCTAGTTCCAAGTTTGGCAGTAAGAGAGATTTATGTCTTTTTTTTTTTTGAGGAAGGGAGATGAAAAAAATGACTGGATTATTACCATTAATGCTGTCTTTCCTGCCTTTTCTACCCAGAAGTAGCTTGGTCTTCCAAATGGGTAGTTCTGTTTTCTCCTTTTGCTTTTCTTCTCACACCCTGAAATTTCTGAGAGAGGAATCTTCAAGTAAGCCATCTCTGTTGAGATGATCAAACATGGGACACTATTTGTTGTAATAATACATGATCCTTATTTAAAAATTTTGTTCTGTATCCTCTGTTAGTTTGGGGAAAATGAAAACTTTGGGAAAATGGGGAGATCAGCCCCAAACACCTATATATTTGTCTTGGAGAGTCACCAGCTGTGGACGGCATCCTGCACTGCACTTTGTCCGCCCTCCCTCCCTCCTTCCTTGAGGAAGACTTTTTTTTTGCATAATCCACAAACATTTCAACCTTCTTCGGAAGGAAATCTTAGTAGCCATTAATTGCTTTATCATTTTATCCTGAGGTGTGTCTCCCTCTTGTAACATGTGCCCTAAGCTTCTTCAGGGAAGTAGCATCTATGACTTATATTACAGTCTTCAGAACATCTGAAAGATTTTAAAGCGTATAGTATGTGTTGTTATTGTATGATAAATGGTGAGAATCATGAAGGTTGTTGGAAGAAGACTCAGGTATTTTCCTACGAATCTCTGGCTTTTCCTTGTCTAAGTATAAATGAAGTGTGTGTGTGTGTGTTTAAATTGACCACGTGTACATTTTGGAGTACCCCCAGGAGGCTCTAGATGCTGGGGGGAAGTTTCTGTTTTATGTCTGTATTTCCATCACATGTATATGCACCAGGCACATAGTTTCATGACTAGTAAATATTTATTGACTGAATGGATTACTGAGTGCCACAGATGACCTCATGCAGGTTTCCGCGAGCTCCAGAGCATGTTGGTAATGCTCTTAGCCTTGATACGTAATTTATTTGGGTGACTTTGATTTTTATCTTTTGGTGTTTTTGGTCTAAGTGCAAAATGAAAACTCTAAAATCATTAGAGCAGAGACAGTCTGTTAGTTAAGTGCTATGCTTTTTCTTTGTGAATCATTGTATTCCATCTAATAAAAAGATGATTATATGGTATTGAAAACAGCGATTCCTTGTGCTTTAGTTTTCTCAAGGTTTGTAGTCTCCTGAGGTCTAAACTGCTTTCCCTTAAATCAGGAAAGTAATGGAGGACTAAGAAAATGTGATACTTTTTCTCTGAGAATGTTGAGAAATGGTAATTTTTGCAGTGTTTGGAAATTTATCTTCTAGTCGGTGTTTACCTGCAATGTTGTATTTTTCAAGCACACGAACAAAAGAGATGGAGTGTTTGCAAGTTAAAGACTTAAAAGAATTTTAATGTTGAATATTAAAATACAGGTGTGTAATCTGAAAATTAAGAAACTAATTACTTCCATGTAAAAGGAATTACATTTTATACTCTGGATATATCTATGAAGGGAAAACAACACACTCAGTTAGTTTTAGATAAGCAAATTTGAGTTGTTCTGTTTTGGCCATGCCTGTGGCATGTGGAAGTTCCTGGGCCGGGGATGGAACTTGTACCACAGCAGCAAACTGAGCTGCTGCAGTGACAACATCAGATCCTTAACCTATTGTGCCACAAGGGAACTCCTAGTTTGAGTTTTTAATAGATTGTCCAAATGAACTCCCTTCAAAGTGTGATTTTAGTAAGCATATTTTAATAATGGAAGTATTAAAGCACTTGGAAGTAAAATACATAAAGCAATAATTAAATCCGTGTTTTTATTTTAAACAATCAAACTTTAAAAATTATTACTTTGGGGCAGTTTTTAAGGATGGTAAAACTGTGGTGATCTGTGTGGATGTGTGGAAGGCAATTGGTTTTAAATGCATATTTACTGTAGTGTATTTGCATTGGAGTAAGGAGCTTTGTGGTGTGTGGAAGGTCATCTCAGACTGCTTAATAAAGTGTTACACTAGGAAAATAAGCAAACAAATCAATAAAGTTGTGTATTTCAAATATCAGGAAATCTTGAGCCTTCTATTGTTTTCCCTCTGAGTATACATGCGTCCTGGCTTTGCCCCAGTTGTGCAGTTGGCTAGGTCCTTTACATTTTTGTATGCATCTTCTGACTGCTTTTTTTTTCTTTTCTTTTTTGGCCACCCAAGGCATTTGGAATTCCCAAGTCAGGGATCAGATCCGAGCCACAGCTGCCACCTGTGCTGCAGTTGCGGCAATGCCAGATCCTTAACCCACTGTGCTGGGCTGGAGATGGAACCTCTGTCCCAGCTCCAGAGATGCTGCCATTCCAGTTGTGCCACAGTGGGAGCTCCCATCTTCTGATTTGTGAGTCACACGGATTTATATTATAAATTTCATTAGTGGGATTAAGGTATATTAGAGTTGAATAAATGCAGTTTTATATGATTTGTATGGTTTATTTAAAATATCTCATTTTCAACATTGGGTGAAATAAGTATTGGTATTTCTGTTTCCATGAAAATCTAGGATCAATTAATTAAAGCATTCACCAAGAGTCACAAGGCTAGTGAGTGAAAGAGCTATTGTTCATCCAAAACTAATTTAGTTATTTGTACATTAAGTGAATTTTCCTTTGCTTTTTCTTGGAAATGAGCAAAAATAAACCTTTAATTAGCTTGATTTTATACTAAGGGCTGTATTTGTTTTGTGTTTGTTTGTTCTGTTTTTCTTTTCAGGGATGGTTTTAGATTTTCATCGCAAGAAGCTGCTTCCAGTTTTGGCGATGATAGGCTACTAATAGAAAAATTTATTGATAACCCTCGTCATATAGAAATCCAGGTTGGTACATTTTAAGGAGTTTTCGAATTATTATGACTTTAAAATAATATCACTTATTCCTGTTGGAAACACATCCTTTCTTACATTTAGAATGATTGTAGGGAGTTCCTGTCGTGGCGCAGTGGAAACGAATCCAACTAGGAACCATGAGGTTGCAGGTTCTTTCCCTGGCCTTGCTCAGTGGGTTAAGGACCCAGCATTGCCATGAGCTATGGTGTAGATTGCAGATGTGGCTCGGATCTGGCGTTGCTGTGGCTGTGGTATAGGCCAGTGGGTATAGCTCCAATTGGACCCCTAGCCTGGGAACCTCCATATGCTGCAGGTGTGACCCTAAAAAAAAAAAAAAAAGAATGATTGTGAATTATTCTGATATGTTTGGATAAGTATGAAATAGAGAATGTACATAAGTTGATTGCCTCCCTTTGGTGACTGGCATACTTTTTTCAAAGTGCCAGAATGTTATTTAGATGGGGAATGACAAAAGCCCAGCTCCAGAAAGCCCTAGTCACAGTTTGTCTGTCCAGGCTGAATACATTCCACCGAGAGGCCCATTCAGTCCCCTTCTGAGATTGGACCATTTCAGGGCACTGTTAAAAGAAAAGTACCTGACCTGGACTCCTGTATCATTTCAGTTCACACATGTCTGGATGGCTCATTGTGGCAGGCATTCTGCTAGGGGCTGGCTGTATAGAGATGAATAAATCATTTCTTTTACTCCGATTAAGATTTTGTATTACTTTTGCTGCTATTTAGGGCTGCACCTGTGGCATATGGAAGTTCCCAGGGTAGGGGTTGAATTGGAGCTGCTTCTGGACTACACCACAGCCACAGCAGTGCGGCATCCAAGCTGCACCCGTGACCTACACCACAGCTCACGGCAACGCTGGATCCTTAACCCACTGATCGAGGGCAGGGATTAAACCTGTGTCCTCATGGATACTAGTTGTGTTTGTTACCACTGAGACACAAAGGGAACTCCCAGAGATTAAGATTGTAATCTAACTGTTAAAATGGTTGTGGGGATGTGGGTTTTAGCAAGATAAAATAGATTTTCTGAAATAAAACACAGAAGAGGAAAACCTTGCTGAAGTATTCCTTTTTCCGTCAGAAATGCCTTGTGCTAATTTTACGTATTATGACTATGAATTGATATGTAACAATCAAAACGGAGATGACACTGCAATAAATACCCACCATTCAACAAGGGAGAAAAGGGGACATGCATTGTGTACCCTGGTTCTTAGCAGTTGAAGACCAGCAGGTGAAGTTGAGAGAGATCCCGTAGGAGATTTTTGTGATGATTCTCGTGAGAGATGGTGGCAGCTTTGGCCGGGGTGTAATGGAGTTGGTGAGGTGTGATTGAGTTCTGAATATTTTGTGAAGGTAGACCAGATTTTCTGAGAGATTGGATGTGATGTATAAGAAAAAATAAGGCATCAAAGGTAGTTTTAGGGTTTGGGCCCGAGGGTTTATAAGAATGGGACTATCTCTGTCTTTTGTTGAGATGGGGAAGACTATGAAGACTATGGGGGGAGAAAAACAGGGTAGGATGATGGACAAATGAAGGCTGAGATCCCCGTTAGATGTCCAAATGTAGGTGTTGTGTAGACTGCTGGATTTTTAAGTCTGTAATTTCGGGGAGATACTTGGGCTGCCCTTCCTGTAAGATGCTGGAGGCAAAACTGACTTTCCCCCTTTTCTGTACTCCCCATCTAGCACGCACTTGTGCCATGAGAAGGCCGCTTACGTCATTATAGCTTTAGCTCTCTGACTTTCTTTTTATTTTTTCTCTCTCAAGGCTGTACTTGCGCCACATGGAGGTTCTCAGGCTAGGGGTCCAATTTGAGCTACAGCTACCAGCCTCCGCCAGAGCCACAGCAACATCAAATCCGAGCCACGTCTGCGACCTGCACCGCTGCTCATGGCAACGCCGGATCCTTAACCCACTGAGTGAGGCCAGGGATCAAACCTGCAACCTAATGGCTCCTAGTGGGATTCGTTTCTGCTGTGCCACGATGGGAACTCCCATATTTTCTTAAGTTTTAATTAATTAATGTTAGGTAATCTGTGCACATGGTAAGGGATATTTGATGAAAAGTAAACATTCTTTCACCCTGGTCTGCACGTCCCCGGTTTCTGTCCCTAGAAGCAGGCACTGTTGCTGTTTTTGAATATCCTGCCGTAGTCCGTGAAGTGTGTGTGTATAATGTGTATATCTATATCTATAGATACAGATATAGATACATAAAACTTATTTTTTAAAATCACAACCTAGCGCATTCTCTGTCCTTTCTCGTGCCGCAACTGTGCTGGCAACGGGAATGGGACTGCTCTTTGTGGTTTAAACCAGTGTTTCTCAACTGGATGCGGAAGGGCTTGCATTATCTGGAGCAGTCTACTATGATGAAGCTTTTTTCAGCAAGCAGTATATCTGGGAGATTTTCCATATTCAGTAATGCATATCTGTAAAGGGCTGTATTAAAAGTTTTAAAAAACTCACGATGCATGATTAGTTTAAGCATTAACTCCATTTACAAGCACTTTTTATTATTTAGTCTCTTTATTTGTTTAGTGGAATAAATCATTGTCTTTTTTTTTTTTTTTTTTTTTTTGGTCTTTTTAGGGTTACACCTGCGGCATGTGGAAGTTCTCAGACCAGGGGTCGAATCGGAACTGTAACTGCTGGCCCGCACTACAGCCACAGCAGCTTGGGATCCGAGCTGCATCTGCGACTGACACCACAGCTGTGTTAGTGCCGAATCCTAAACCCACTGAGGCCAGAGATCGAAGCCACGTCCTCATGGATACTAGGAGGGTTCTTAACCCATGGAGCCACAACGGGAACGTCCATTGTCAAATTACTTTTATTGAATGCCTGGTACATGACGGAGCTTTTTAAAAAGACCTGCAAGACTACACAGACTTTAGAGAAAACAAACTTGACTGTGTATATATGAATCTAATAGTTTACAATTGGAAATGTTTCTGAGAATTCTTGGTTATTGTGGCTTTATTTCTTAGAGACTACTTTCACTTCCATGTCAACTAGAAAAAAAAGGGGTAGAATAAATTTAATTTATAAAAATATTTCTAGATTACTTCATACAGTCACTTTTGAGTCTTAGAAATAAAATCCCAATTAATTTTCATTTCATTATTGTAATGTTTTCCTTTGAAAGCATTCTTGAGGTTTAGATAGGTTTTATTTCTAAAAATTAACTTTGCAGTCCTATATTAACTATTTGTCTTATAGTTTATTATACTTGTTATAACCGTGGTCTTTTTTGATTTGATGTTTTCAGCAGCCATATAAAACATTGAGATGATATTATCTGCGATTTATAATTCATGAGGATACAGAGTGACTTGCCCAAAGAGGTTGCATAGCTGTTTTGAGCTTAAATTAGTGCCTAGTCCTTTGGCTTCTGTAATAACTTTTACCGCTGTGAACGTAATATATGTGTTCAATAATATGTACTCCTTAATCGTTAAGAGATTAATCTCTTCCTGAAAATCAAATGTTATGTGCGAAAACATCAACAAAGAGCCTGTTTTAGAGTTGCCAGATTTAGCTAATAAGATATATGTTAAGTTCGAATATCAGAATTACAGTGTTTTTTGCTTTTTTTTTTTTAAGTAAATGTATGTCCCATTCAGTATTTGGGATATATTTTTATTAAATTTTTCATTAAAATTAAAAACCCCTGCTTATTCTCATTATTACAAATGGAAAAAAGCCTAATGTTATATATTAACCCCACACCTTTTACCAGTTTGTTACAGCAAAAATAAAGCACAGGGAAAATATCTATATATAAGTAACAGACTACATATTGGATGTAAATGAAATAGCATTTTCTGATCAATGACATTATAATATTGACACCAAACAGCTGTTTGTAATAACACTCTCGTAAGCACCATCGGCATCTAGAATATATTCCTTTTATTGACACTCAGTGTCTTCCACAAAATTGATGCAGTGGGCCCTGGTACTTTACCCAGTATATTGGAAATGTAATGTGAAACTTTTTTTCTCAAGTCTTCAAAAAAAAAATAATAATTTGTTGAGTTTTGGGATGTTAAATATAAAAATTCCCTCTACTAATGTCAACTAAAAGAGGACTGTATTTGAGAGGTGCAAATGTTTTATGAGGGTTGCGTATTAAAAACCAAGGGATGAAGTTCCTGCTGCAGCTCAGCAGCTTAAGAAGCAGACATGGTGTCTGTGAGGATGCGGGTTCAATCCATGGTCTCCTTCAGCGTTGCCACAAGCCGTGGCATAGGTTGCGGATGCAGCCTGGATCCTGTGTTGATGTGACTGTGGCATAGGGTGCGGATGCAGCCTGGATCCTGTGTTGATGTGACTGTGGCATAGGCTGCAACTGCAGCTCCGATTGGACCCCCAGCCTGGGAACTTCATGTACTGCAGGTTTGGCCATAAAAAGGAAAAACAAAAAACTCAGGGGTGTTGCATGGAGGCCATGTCTGTTGGGCACGTATGCCATGATGTGGCTGTATAATTTTTCACGTGGTATTATTGTTCTTTCAGGTTTTAGGGGATAAGCATGGGAATGCTTTGTGGCTCAATGAAAGAGAGTGCTCAATTCAGCGAAGAAATCAGAAAGTGGTGGAGGAAGCGCCAAGGTGAGAGCTTCTTCCAAGGAAGATTTATAGTAGTCTGAGTTAATATATTTCTTTCCCTTTTTATTAGCTTAAATTGCTTTAATAGTAGTTGTGGAATCTACTAATGTGTATATATTAAAAATTTTCTTTATTGAGGTGTGATGACACATACAGTTGTCTCTTGAACAGCTCACTTGTTAGGAGGGCTGACCCTCCACAAAGTTGAAAATTGGAAAATCCGAGTACAACTTAAAGGGTGCTGTCCGCATCCACGGCTTCTCCGTATCTGCGGTGAACTAAGCCCAGACCGTGCAGTGCTGTCACATATGTTATTGGACGTGTACGTGGATCCTCACAGTTCAAACCTGTGTTGTTTAGGGGCCAACTGGAGTATGTTAGTTTAACGTTTACAACATAACGATTTGATACTTGAATATATTGTGAAATGATTACCGCAGTAAGTCTAGTTAACATCCATCACCATACACAGTTGCAGAATTTTTTTTTGTACTGAGAACTTTTACGATCTCCAGTCTTAGCAACTTTCAAATATGTGGTACAATATTATCATATAGTTACTGTGCTGTGCATTATGTCTCCAGGGCTTATTTATTTTGTAACCGGAAATACATACCATTTGCACCCCCTCGCCCCCAACCATCAGTCTGATTTCTGTATCTATGAGC
Organism: Sus scrofa; assembly: GCF_054392235.1. Taxonomy (NCBI): domain Eukaryota; kingdom Metazoa; phylum Chordata; class Mammalia; order Artiodactyla; family Suidae; genus Sus; species Sus scrofa. Next base: position 76,292,691 of record NC_139393.1, read on the forward strand.
TGGTTGGATTTTTTTTTAAGATTCCATGTATAAATGAGGTCATACGGAATTTGTCATTTTATGACTTATTTCACTTAGCATAATGCCTGTAAAGTCTATCATGGTGTTGTAAAGGGCAAGATTTCAGTCTTTTTTTATGGCTGAGTAATATTCGCGCACGCACGCGTGCACACACACCGCATTTTCGTCATCTGTATGTCACTGCACACTGGGGCTGTTGCCGTGTCTTGGCTGTTTTAAACAATGCTGCAGTGGACGTGGAGGTGCAGGTGTCTGTCTGTTCAGCGTGTGTTTTCGTTTTCTGTAGATGAATATCCAGAAGTGGAGTTGCCGGATCATATGGTAGTTCTGTTTTTAACTTTTTTTCCCCTTTTATAGGGCTGCACCTGTGGCATATGAAGTTCCCAGGCTAGGGGTCGAATTGGGGCTGCAGCTGCCAGCCTACACCACAGCTCACCGCAGTGCCAGATCCTCAACCCACTGAGCGAGGCCAGGGATTGAACCCATGTCCTCATGGATGCTAGTTGGGTTCATTACCACTGAACCACAATGGGAACTCTTATTTTTAACGTTTAAAGGAACTTCCATACTGTTTTCCACTAGCAGTGGCTGCACCAACTTACATTCCCGCCAACGGTGCCCGAGTGCTCCCTTTTCTTCACATCTTTGCCAGCACTTATTTCTTTCTTATCTTTTTGATAATAGCCGTCCGACCAGGTATGAGGTGATTTCATTGCAGTTTTGGTGTACATTTCCCTGATAATCAGTGATGTTGAACACATTTTTTATGTACCTTTTGGCGATCTGTGTGTTTTCTTTTTTGGCTGCCTCGCGGCATATGGACGTTCCTGGGCCAGGGATCAGATCCGAGTGACATTTGCAGCCTATACTACGGCTACAGAAATGCTGGAACTTTAACCCACTGTGCTGGGCCAGAATTGAACTGGTGTCCCAGTGCTCCAGAGAGGCTGCCAATCTCATTGTGCCACAGTGGGAACTCCTGTGTTTTCTTTTTTAAAATGTCTGTTTAGATCTTTTGCCCATTTTAAAATCAGATTTTTTTTTTTTCTCTTATTGAGTTGTATGGATTCTTTTATTCAGTAGTTTTCCTTTTCATTTTGTTGGTAATTTCCCTTGCTGGGCAGAAGCTTTTTTTAATTTGAAGTGGTCTTGATGTGTATTTTTATAATTAAGGATTCGCTTCTTGGAGTTCCTGTTGGGGCTCAGTGGTTAATGAATCCGACTAGGAACGATGAGGTTGTGGGCTCACTCCCTGGCCTTGCTCAGTGGGTTAAGGATCCGTCGTTGCCTTGAGCTGTGGTGTAGGTCGCAGATGCGGCTTGGATCCCGAGTTGCTGTGGCTCTGGCGTAGGCCAGTGGCTATGGCTTCGATTCAACCCCTAGCCTGGGAACCTCCATATGCTGCGGGAGCAGCCCATGAAATGGCAAAAAGACAAAAAAAAAAAAAAAAAAAGAATTCGCTTCTTGATCTTTCTCAGTATTTCAGTACATGAAAGTAAGAGAAAACTTGAAAAAGAAGTTGAGGTTTTATTAGGTAGAGGAAGTTGTTGGTGGATAACCACCTCTGCCTCCATAGGCTTCTAGGCAGTGTAGAGCCTGTTGGTGTGTTTGGACATGTGGAATTTCTGGAATACATACCTTTTAGGCTCTTCTATTGGCAAAAGTATCATAAAGTTGATCCTGAATTTCCTTGGGTTATGCTACCATGAAAAGGCTTTTGGGGCATGGTTCTCAGAGATTCCTTGATTCTTCAGAACTATTTGGGGCTCTTCTCCAAGCCCCCTTTCTTGTATTTGGTATAGCAATTTTATGGAACTTCATTTGTCATTTGATGCTAGGTTGGTATTTATATATATTTTGGGTTTCTTGTAGTTCTTAAAAATCTCCAGTTGAATGAAGGTTGGTATTTTTAATAACCAGGCAGTAAAGAATATAGCCCATTGTAGCTTTAATCAGTGTAGCCAGTGTACCTTGATAAAAGTGTGTGTATGTATAATTTCTGAAAAGAGTAGGCCTGAATAGGAGTGAATTTTTAAGCACAGAGTAATAGTAAAAACCAAATCCTACTTTAATTGTATTAGTTTCTGAAAATATGGTATGGTGTAGTGGTTTGAAAACATGGTTCCCAAATCTTTTGCTGCTTCTTTTGTGGGGGAGTGAAGGGCGGAATCTCCCGCCCTGATTCTGTGCTCTGTGACTGCTTGACCGAGAGACTACGAGAATTGATGCTGTGCCCAGGCCTTACCAATCTGCCAGTTTCAGCTTCCTGTCTGCTGGGACACCTACCCTTACAACCGGCCACCATGCTGTGGAGAACAGCCCATTGAAGCCTATACGGGCTGTAGCCCTGTATGTCTTGGCCCAGGGCCAGGCCGTAAGGCGACAGGGGTAAGAGAAGCCAGCAGGAGTGTTCTCCCTGTGTCTGTAGGAAGAGTCCTAGAACCTGCAGTGTTGTTTACCTGGCAGTGATCAGAGGTTAGGCACTCTGCTCGGGAGGCTGGGGAAAGTCTTTTTCCCGAAGTAACCGTGTACTCAGCTAAAATTCTAGTTGAATGAAGAAGGGGGACGAGGGATGCTGAGGGAACAGGCATCATCCCTGTCACACCACTTTTGCAAGCTTGTGTTTTCTTCTTAACTCTTCGAATATAATTAACTTTCTCTTTTTATTCAAAAACTACTCACTGGGATAGAAACCTTTCACAGACTGAGACCCTGGAGGCATGATTTTTGTTTCCTTTCTTTCCCTAGAAATGTGAGGTCTTCATATGAAAATCTCACCTATTAATTGAGGGAACAACCTGAAGACAACTGAAAGCAGGAGGAAGTAGAAAAACCAGAACTGATTGTTAAGAGTGATTTGATATGTGTTTGTGTATTGTGAAATATTAAAGTAAATGGAATATGCAGTTTTCAGTTCCTAGAATAAGACTCTACCTCTGTTCTTTGAGTGCAGTGATGAGCTTGCTTGCAGCTCTGAGTGTCACTCACTAACAATTCGTGACCAGGGAAAGAACAAAACCAAACAGGACAAAAATAGTCTTAATCAAGTGCACCTGAGACTATCCAAGTGTTGCGATTTGGTTGCATTAATTCAGTTATTGTTGAAATGTCATTTATACCTTTATCTATTAGGTTAATGCGTATCTGTTATGATAGGTAAATAAGATTTGTAACACCCGAGTCTAATGGTGGGCCCTCATTTCATCAAAAGGGAGACAGTAGGAAGTATACTTCCATCTGTGAAGTATTCTTGCCTCCCCCTCAACCAATCAGACTACTTCTCTTCAACGTTCTAGATCTAATTAGCAGTTTATAAGAAATAGAAATATAATATTGACGTTAAAAGACATTATGGAGTTGTGTACAGAGGAATGAGACAGGAAAATGACAGATGCTTGGTTTAAAAAAAAGGACTTTACAGGTTAAAAGAATCATGAAGATGCAAAACCAATCAAATGCAGTGCCTAGACCTTATTTGGATCCTTATTCAAAGAAATTAGCCATAAAAAACTATTTATGAGATAGTCTAGGAAAGTTGTATACTAACTCTTAAGAGGTTCTTGCTAATTTTTAAGGTGTGATTATGTAACAAAAGAGTACTTATCTTACAGAAACATATGGAAGTTTTTATAGAAGAAGTGATACTAATTTAGGATTTGCTTTAAAATTAAAAAAAATTGAGTGGGGCTGGTAGAAAATTGGACATGCAACATAGACAAAATAAGAGTAGCTGTATAGTAATAATTGTTACCCATGGGGAACGTACATGCAAGTTCCTTATGCTGCTCCATAATAAAAAGTTTATAAAATGTCATCTAAATCTTATACATTTGAGGATAATTTTAATCCACAAATAGAAAAGTAGTCAATGTTTTGTTTCTCAGAGCCTTTCTTGCATAGAAGCAAAATTTGTGAAAATGCAGAAATGCTTCGATAATATTCTTTTCAGGATTCATTGAAACTCTTTGGCTGCTAGAAGGTGCTTTTTTATTGTGAAACAAAAGTTTTGAGGATTTATTAGATGTACAGTTGATTCTTGTTATTAATGGGAGTTATGTTTTATAAAGTCACTGTGAATACTGAATTAATAAATACTGAAGCATTGCTCCCAGGGTGGGACAAGGAGGGAATACAGAGTTAGGTTTCTGTGAGCCTCTAGTCCGAACGTTTTCATCAACTGATTAATACATAACCTTGTATTATGTGTGTTTCTGTTGAAAGACACCTTACTTAATACCTGCTGTCGATTCATTGCTGTTGAGCTCACAGCCCTGGCCAGCAGAGCACTGATGCCTGCCTGAAGCAAGTTCATCTAACACACATTTTCTCCCTAAATCACATCTCCCAATCCTACTTGGAGAAATTCTGAATAGATATGTTAAATTTTACTGGTGGAAAACAACTGCTTGTGCTAAAGTAGTTGTGTTTTATAGATTGATTGAAGTTGCAGTGTATTGTGGAAAGTTCAAATGTTAGTTTTATAAAAATCTGAAGTTGGTTTACTTAAACATGTTATGCTTAATAACACAGTACACATATATTTGAAGCATGTATAAAGCGTATAATATGAAATCTTAAGTTGATAAAGTTAATCTTATCTGAGTAAATTTACGAAAACTTTTCTGTAATGCACATAAACACATAATTTTTGTTCACAATGGAGGAAATTACTCTTCCTGTATTTGCAGCATTTTTCTGGATTCTGAGACCCGAAGAGCAATGGGAGAGCAAGCTGTAGCTCTTGCCAAAGCCGTAAATTATTCTTCTGCTGGAACTGTAGAATTCCTTGTGGACTCGAAGAAGAATTTTTATTTCTTGGAAATGAATACAAGACTCCAGGTAACAAAACCCCTGTTTTTCATTCCTCTGTAAGCCCCTATTCTTTTCTCTTCCTCACCACCCCTTTTTATTTTATAAAAGCTGAAAATCAGCTCCTTAAAGTGTTAAAAGATTCTGTTTTTATAATTGTGCTAAGAAATCTGCTGGAAATGACATTTAAGTTTCAGGTTAATTTAATGGTCAGTGTGTAGCCCTTCTTCTTTGTTACTGTTAATATTTCTTACTGGAAATTCCAGTTGGGTATTTTTTCTTGACCTTCTCTTGAAGTACATTAATTAGGGCTTGTGTGCTGTTCCGAGAAACTCCTCTAAACATGATAAACATTAACATATACGCACTACTATAAATAAAATAGATAACAAGAGGCTACTGTCTATAACACAAGGGACGCTTTTGTAATAAACTGTATGGGAAAAAAGAATGGATATATGTGTATGTGTAACTGATTCACTTTGCTGTACATCTGAAACTAACACAACACTATAAATCAAGCATACTCCAATATAAAACAAAATTTAAATAAAAAAAAAAGAGACTAAGTGCTTGCAAAATGTTTGGTAGGGATGGAGGAAGGAAGGGTATCTGGCATGAACTTTGAGGGATGACTCTCAGAACTGTGCCACCCATGCTGGCTTCTAGAGGAGCTGACTCGACTGCCATGATTATGAGGTTGAGACGTCGAGGGGCCGCTCCTGGGACTGTCGACTTTAGGAACACACTTCCTCAGTCCTGGTCAAGGTCTCAGGAAGCTGCTGATGCTGTAACTCACTGGTGGCTTTATTTCCTTCCTTCTTCCCTTTTTTTCTTTGGTTTAAATTGTAAACTAAAATGCACACAGAAAAATATGCAGAATACAAATGTGTAGCTGAAAAAGACTATTCAAAGCAAAAATTCATGTGAGCATCAACTGGGTCTGGAAGTACCAAAATGCCAGTACTTTTTTTTTTTTTTTTTTTTTCTTTTTTTTAGGTCCACACCCCCATCACGTGGGAGTTCCCAGGCTAGGGGTGTAATCGGAGCTACAGCTGCCGGCCTGCGCCACAGCCACAGCAAGCTGGATTCGAGCTGCATCTTCGACCTAAACAGCAGCTCACAGCAACTCTGGATCCTTAACCCACTGAATGAGGCCAGGGATGGAACCCAAACCCTCATGGTTCCTAGTTGGATTTGTTTCCACTGTACCACGGCAGGAACTCCCAAAATGCCAGTACTTCTTAACCCCCCACACACTTCTTTCCCTTCTCAGTGGTTCCTCCTCATCTTCTTACTTATTCTGTCTGAATTCTAAACATCTCCTTTTATTTCTAGAGCGTTCTTCCTTTTATTTATATACATCTAGGCAATAGAATTAATTTTGCTCGTTTTTTTTAAACTTTATTCATTTTTTCATTCACTCATTTATTGCCGTGCCTGTAGCATGCAGAAGTTCCCAGACCAGGAACTGAACCCGTGCCGTAGCAGTGACAGCATCAGATCCTTAACTACTAGGCCACCTTTTTTAAACTTGAAATCAGTGGGGTCATATTATATACGGTTTTTGTGTGTGTGGCTTCTTTTCTCAGCGTGATGCTTATACTCCATGGGGCTGATTTTCATTTACTTTGACAGAATTTATGTATCTTGATGCATTTTGAGACCAGTGATAATACATATTTGTACAGTTTGTGTAGTTGTTGCTCAAAACTTATGCTACTTCTGTTTGAAATTATGTTTTTAGCTTGTATTCTATTGTTATGAGTATCTTTAGAAATGACAGAATTTTGCCTTTTAAAAGAGATTAATTTGATTTTGATTAAAATATGTCTTTATGATGAAGTATGTCTAATAAGATAATTAGCTGGGAAGTCATGTTTTTTTACTCAGATGGAGACTTTATTATGTCATGATGAGAATAATAGTTTGCAGGATGATCATAAAGGCAATGTGAAGAGACTACAAAACATTTTTATTTTATTCAAGACACAATAAATACTAGATTGTTTATTTGGAGTACTTATCAGAATTTACAGAATACCTGTGTCTTTTTTAAGGAAACTTTATTACTATATCTTTTTTATTTGTTTCTGCCTCACTCACCTCAGCCTGTAAGTTTTTTCAGATTTGTCCTGTGGTTTTTTTGGTATAAGGTCTCAAAAAGTTGATACTTACTTCAAATAATTTTGTGTAGTCAGTTTAAATCACGTACATTTACATTTTGTGTCACGGATGGCTTGCCAGGAAATTATGTTCAATACCCTCAAAGGGATTGTACATGAATTTCAGGGGGGAAAAAATGAAATTTACACAGAATTTCATCATAGTAGATCTGATAGTATCTAATTTTATGCTATTTAATAACACACTTTGATAATTTGTCTCCCATTTAATGTTTAGTAATATCTCTTCTCTCTTGCGTTTGCTTCCACTGACGGTAATCCTGTCACTTACTAGACAGTTTCATTTTGATTATTTTTAGAAGCCTGTGTGTCATGGAGAGATATTTGGTGGTGGAGGCTGTAACTGAATGGGATGAAAAAAGGATCTTGGAATTCCTAGTATTCAGATAGCTATTCTTAGATGTTTCAAGGACTTCTTTCTGATACTGTTTAAACAGTTTGAATGTCTTTTTAGTAGTAGATTTTCTGTTTCAAATTTCTTTACTCACCTTAAATTATAATACTTAAGGTACATTCACCAAATTCTTTATCTTCTAAGATATTTGTTATCTCTAACTAGTGTTTCAGTTTGAGCCCGGAGGGCTATAATTTTCTTTGTTCTTTTTTGCCTTGGAATTTCCTGATTGAACTGTCTCTTTTTCCAGCTTTAGAACATCTACATTTTTTTTCTAGTAACAGAAATGTGAGTAGCATCTTCACTAGGCTAGATTTCCTTAAGAGCAAAATGTGATACAAATACTGTTTCTCCTTAAAGAGAAACACTGAGAAAGTCACCACGTTTGGTGCATAAATACTGGTTTTGTTCTCAGTCTGGTCGGAATTTGTGTGTCAGGATCTATGCTCCCCCCCCCCCCCCCGCGCGCGTGTGTGTGTGTGTGTGTGTGTGTGTGTGTGTGTGTGTGTGTGTGTGTTGGTTTTTGAAGGCACTGTTTTCTTTTGCTTAACGTTGAAATACAAATGCTTTTGCGTTACAGGTCCCTGTTCTCCTGGCCTTAACCTTTCTTCAAAGCCCCCTTTGCTGCCAGTGCCAGGTCGCTACGTGTTACTGGGAGAGTCCTCTCTCCTCCTGAATTCAGTCTGACCTCCGTGCACCTTCATCACATTACTTCCTTTTTGGGGACCGGTCTCTGGTCACTTCTCCTAGTGGACGTGCACCTGTCTTCCATCCTTGCTCAGCTGTTTCTTTCTCTCTGCTTTGGAAAGATGGATAGATTGATAAATACTCTACCAAACCCACAATTTCATTACAATGCTATTTTAATGAAATAGTGGTATGTAATTTTGCTTGAATGATTTTAGTTTCCTATTTCATTGAATTAAAATATTAAGAATTGGTAGTACTTAGTTAAAAGAGACTCTGAATTGTCCAGAAGAGTATGCATTGGAAAAGTAGCTCCCCATGCCACATTCTTTGTCATAACCATATATTTTTCCTCTAGAAGGCAACCTTTGTTTTACTTAAAAATTTATCTTTTGTAGTGTTTCATACCTAAGTTAAAGCATTATCTTCTTGATTTGTATGATTTTTATTTTTATTTTTTAAAAAATTTTTTGTTATTGTTATTTCCCCAATACAATTTTTTCCTACTCTACAGCATGATGACCCAGTTACACATACACGTTTACATTCTTTTCTCTCCCATGATCATGCTCCATCATAAGTGACTAGACATAGTTCGCCGTGATTTTTAATATTCAGTTGTATGAATGTACAGTCATAGAATTTCACCAGTTTCCTATTGACAATTTTTCTAGTATTCTGCACTTATGAAAGACTCTCTACATCATCATCTTCCACATGTGGAAGCAGAATTGCCTGGAAAGTGAGATGTCCTTTTATAATTTAGTAAAGTATCGTCAGGCTCACCTGGCCAAGAGGATCTCTGTCTTTGGATCATTGTATGATAGTGAAAAGGGCATCACATTCTCATTTTCCTTGTTATGAGCGCCAGTGAATTTCTCTTCCTAGATTCATGCACTTGCCTTTGTCTTGATTTGACCGTTAGATCCTTTGCTCTTTGGGTTTTCTTATTGACTTGGCAGATGTTTTTATATTTTTTCAGGATGTTAGCCATTGGTGGTGTCTTCAGGAAGGGATGTTCCATGAATATTTTCACATTTTTACAGAGTGAGCACTTTCTAACCAAAGATCTCTGGCACCTCAGTTAAATGATAACAACTTTAAAGACCGAGAGAACTGGAGAGAAAGTCTTATCTTTCCCCAGAGCCATTTGTTAACAGCCCAAGTTGGTAAATAGAGGCCTTCCTCCTCTCTCCCCAGAAGGATTTGTTTACTTACCAGAGCCGGCTTTGCTCTCTCCAGAGGTGAAGAAGGGCAGACATGCCAGCAACTCTTCCATGTGCTCTGAGTGGAATAGCTGTGGGGTCCCTCTCCCGTGGTAGGTGCGCACCCCTCTGTGGGCACAGGGATATTAGGCCTGAGGGGAATTGGGGTGTGAGGAGTGGTGCAAAGATGCCCTGTGAGTAAAGAGTCGCTTCCTTCTCCCATCCAGAAACATAGATATAATATGTAACAGATATGATTTGTAGCTACTTTTTTTTTTTTTTTTTTTTTTTTGCTTTTTAGGGCTGCACCCATGGCATATGGAGGTTCCCAGGCTAAGGGTTGAATCAGAGCTGTAGCTGTCAGCCACTTTGGAAAATAGTTTGACCATTTCATAATTTGCCATACAATCCAGCAATTCCAGTCTATATGATGCTGGTATCATCCTTAATGGCTTTTAAACATCTTTCTAGACCCTTCTGTGGTAGATTTTCAGTATTTTATGAGGTAGTATCTATTAAAAATCAAGGTTATTGACAGTTATTGATTGTTTTATTCACTTCCATTTCTTTTTTCTTTTTCAAATCTACTTTATTCAGAAAGAAATTCAAAGATGTTTTAGCTATGGAAAGTTTTCATCATAATTTGTTTTATGTGTTTCTATTTTTGGCCACACCTGCAGCATGTGGAAGTTTTGGGACCAGGGATTGAACTTGTACCATGGCAGTAACCGGAGCCACAGCAGTGATAGCACTGGATCCTTAACTCGCTGAGCCACCAGGGGAACTCCCCATCAAAATTTATTAAAAAATAATAGAATGTAATTTTTAGAGCAGTTTTATTTTTACCCAAAAATGAGTGGTAAGTGCATTGAGTTCCTGTATATCCCTTTACTCACCTGACTCCCTGCCCCTGTCCCCCTCCTCCACCTGGCAGTTTCTCCTATTAGCAACATCTTGTATGGTGTGGTATATTTGTTACAGTTGATGAGCCAGTATTGATACACTGTTGTCAACTAAGACCTGTAGTTTCTGTTAGGATGTACTCTTGGGACTGCACAGTCTCTGTGTTTGACATGTCTACAGACAAGTATCCCCATTATAGTCTGGAGCAGCAGAGTGTCACTACCCTAGAAATTCTTGCACCAGGACATCCTTGCATTTCTTTTCTCAGCCTTTTCACTCTTTCTTTCCTTTCCTTTTTCCCCTTCTTTCTTTTTTTTCTGTCCTTCCTCCTTTTGTCTGTTTTTCTTTCTTTTCTTCATGGTAATTTCCAAACATATAAAAGTATTTAAATATAGCGAGAGTAGTATGGTAAAGGCCCCGAATCTGTAGCCTTGCTTCACATGCGCTTGGCCAGTATCGCTTCACATATGCCTTCTTTTCTATCCTTTCACTCCTTATAGCTGGAGTGTTTTACCACACTTCTCAGACATTACATCATTTCATCCATAACGACTTCAGTGTACATTTGTAAGTTTTCCTTTCATTTCTAATACTGTTGACATATTTATCTATAAAGTAATTTAGAATGTACAGTATAGATTTATTGCTATTTGTGTACCTTTTATCATTACATAGTATCTTTATTATGTTTAGGATTTTAATCTTAAGTTTCGCCTTGACTCATAATCATGGTGCATCTCCTGCTTCTTTTTGTTTTTATTTACCTGTTCTTTTTTTAAAGCCTTCTTTATCACTTGTTTTAAGTATTCTTTAGGTTTTTTTTTTAAACAAACAAGCAAACAAACCCCGATCTCACAATCTTTCTTTTAGTACAGAATTACAGTTCTTCCAATATTAAATACTTGATTTTATTTATTTCATCTTTACTTGTGTTTTATAATAATATTCCATATTTTGTATTTTCTCCTTTTTCTATTTGTTGCTTAAATTAAATTGCTAATTATTCCTATTGCTTCCCATTGGTAAATTGGATATTTCCTGTCCTTTAAAATTCTATTTATGTTCATCCTTCTGTTGAGATAGACATTTTCCCCATTAGTATTTGTAAAGATGGTATAACTGGTTCCCTTGACTTTCCGACACTGAAGATTCTCTGAGATAATTGCGTATTTCTAGGCTGTGTTTCACTTTCCCCTGTAGTTTATCTCTTCTGTTTCCAGAGTCCCTTTAGCTTCTATATACACACCCCCTAGGCATGTCTCTAATTTACTACAGTTACTCTATCTTTCTCCTTTTTGGAGATTTCTGCCCTAGTTTGTTTGTTTAGAAAATTTTTTCATGTACTTTCCTCAGCTAGAATATATGGATGCTTTGCTCTGAAATGCCCTATCTTGAAATGTATGTATTTAGCCCTAAAAAGGGAGTGATGTTTTGATTGACTTTTGGGTTTCTGTTCTAGTCCTTAGTAGTCTAATCTGTTATAGTTTATGCATTCTTCTGTGTTCTAGCTTTTAGTATTAGGTCTGATGTCATTCTGAGTTTCTCTTCCATTGAAAGGTGGACAGGGAGTTCCCTTTGTGGCTCAGTGATAACAAACCCGACTAGTATCCACGAGGATGCAGGTTCCATCCCTGACCTCGCTCAGTGGGTTAGGGATCCAGTGTTGCCGTGAGCTGTGGTGTAGGCTGCAAATGTGGCTTGAACCTGGCATTGCTATGATTGTGGCATAGACTCCAGCTGCAGTTTTGATTTGACCCCTAGGGCAGGAACTTCCATATGCTGCATGTTTTTCTTTTGTTTTTCTTTCTTTTTTTGTCTTTGTAGGGCTACACCTGCAACATATGGGGGATCCCAGGCTAGGGGTTGAATTAGAGCTGTAGTTGGTGGTCTACACCACAGCCACAGCAATGCCAGATCCTTAACACACTGGGCAAGGCCAGGGATTGAACCTGCGCCTCATGGATGCTAATCAGATTCATTTCTGCTGAGCCATGATGGAAACTCCCCAGGTTTTTCTTAAATATTGGAGCTCAGGCATTTCCCCCTCACATGCCTAGGCGTGTGTTTATATCCATCAGCTCTTTATCCCGTGTGCCTTTAGAGGTTTGCAGAATTAAGTGTCTCTTCATTTCAGAGGAAGTTTCTTGTGTTAACTCTTTCCTTTAGCCATCTATTAGTTTTCTCCTTTTGTGACTCGTGTTATTTGCAGGTTAGGAATTCCAAATAAGCCCTCTAGGGCTCGTATCTTTTCATTCATGATTACCCTCATCTGCCTCTTGGTGTTATTTCTTTATAATCCTCTTCCAGGCTTGATTAGTGATCATCTTTTCTTTCGAGGAATTGGCTGAATTGTGTAACTGTGAGATTTTTATGTCATTTTATCCTAGAAAGTCCAGTTGCATATAGAAGTAGGGTGTGTGTGTGTGTGTGTGTGTGTGTGTGTGTGCGCGTGTGCATGCCTGCTCTTGTATTGCTACTCTTGAAGTTTCTGAGGGCCCTTACTGTTTTGGATAGAGTTTTTTTTTTCTGTCCCTCAGCTGCTCTATTTCATTTGGCATGTGTGATTGTTATTCTGAACGCTTATCCTTTCCGGTGGGTATAGGCCCTACTGTGTTTTAACTGTGGTTGTTTTGGGTGGTCAGTGCTGAGTTCTGTTTCTTAGAATATTCTTCTGGTGGTGGTAGTCCTTCAGATGATTGAAGACGGGACCATATCTACTCTTGAGGATAGAAAGAGCACATGTCTCCTGGCATTCTCCTTGTCTCAAGGACAGAATCCAGCCAATAACATTTGTTGACGACTCAGACTCTTTGGCAGAGAGACCAGGGACTCTTCTGGAACCTTTATTGACTTTCTCTCCAGCATCCATGGATCTCTGCAAGCCAAGCTGTCCCCATGGCCTGTTTTTCACATTCTTGTCTGGAGTTCTCTGAAGCTGGTCTTCTAGTCTTGCCCAGCCCGTGAGAGAGAAGAGCCTATTACCTGTTGTTGGCTGTCACTTTCCCTCAGATCGCAGTGCCTCACATGTTCTCGGCTGCTCCCTGAGTCTGGGGAAATGGAGAGCGTGGGGAGGGAGGGAGCCGTGTTGGTGTTGCCATCTTCCCAAAGCACAAACCTCCAGCCTGGGTTATCTGGACTCTTTAATGAGCTTTAGGGGAAATTGGATACACACTTTTCTAGCGGGAAATTCAGGGCGGTTCTAGACCCCAGAATTGTTCAGGACAATTGTAGCTGACTAATGGGGAACTCATTTAATCTCTGTTTTCATTCATTGCAAGCATCCGCCATTTTCGCTTGGTACAAATAAATCCTAGCTCTGCTCCTTTTCAGGTGTATGTCTGTAAGCAAGTTCCTTAGCTTCTCTCTGCTTCATTTCCCTCATCTGTAAAGTGACAGGAATATGGCATTTGCTTTATAGAATATGAGCATTAAATGAATTAATACATTTAAAATGCTCAGAATAGTGACTGGTTTATACTTAGCCCTCACTCTTGCTCTGAGAATCTTAACCAGTAACATTGAGCATGTTTTGTTTGTTAAATATTGGTTAAATGTTTACTGTTACTGTTGTCATTAGAATTAATGAAGCTGTCAGTAGTCATTTTTTTCAGATGGCGAACTGAGCCACAAACTAATTATTATTCTTTCATCAGTTGACTGAAAGCTTATTGTTACAAATGAATGTAGTTGAAATATTAACCACTTGGAAAGAAGTCTCATTTTCATCATGAGGCTGTTTGCGTAAAAGTCTAGGAAAAAAATGGAGATGGAAATCTTGCATCTAAAAATGAAACTGATAAAAGTGTTACATTGATAAGCTATTTCTGCTTAGGTCTTTGTGGTGAGATTAATGTTAGGACCCTGAATACACCTTTCCAAAGTTTTTGGGTATGTATGTATGTATGTGTGTGTGATTGTTAATTTCCAAGTCTAGGTAATTTTTAGCCTTTATATAGTCTACAAAGATCAGAAGACCTAGAAAACTCCCAAATAGAAAAGAGTAAGATATTAATTAAATGCCCAAATTTGATTTGCTGGCTCTTATCTTTGAGAACAGAGAGTGAAATTGTTCTATTTTGTTAGACCTTAGTCAGTGCCTTATACTGATTGCTACAGTGAAGGATTAATCTACTTTTGCTGTGGAGGAAAAAGTACAGTAAAACTGTTGATTTTCTGTCCAGGCCAGATACCTCCCATCCCATCAGAGATCCCAACAGAGAATTCTGTTCTATATGGAGACTTGTTTTCCAGAAGGATTTTAGAAACTCTTTTCCAGCATATTTATTCTTACTCTGTTATTTCACTTATTAAAAGTTAAGAATTATTGTAACCAAATTCTGATTTGTAAGAATTGACTGTAACTGAACAAATATCCTCTTCTAATTTCAGATTCTAAAAATATCTGGGACTTTCCATATTAAAAGAGTTTGGCCTTTTACAGAGTTGGGGTATTTGATTGAAGGAATTGGTGGAAATAAGAGAAATTATAGGGGAATAGCTTTGTGCCTAATTTGTAAAATTCCATTATTGCCAGAGAGATGTTTTAGATCTGGACAGATGTTGACCTTTTGATTGTACTTAAAGTCACAGAGGCCAGGATTCTCAGACTGGCTAGAGTAAGCCAGAACGGGGATGTTCTGGAATATTTGAAGGCAGTCTCCTAGGAAACTGAGAATGCTAAGAAGGGTATGTTAAACTTTCCCTTAAAATGTATTATCTTACTAAAAAGTTGAAGGAGGAAAGAAGTTTTCGTCATACAGGTATGAATAGGTTAAACTTGCCAGGCACTTTTAGTTAGGCTTTTGTTTGAAGGCATTTTGTAAACTATTTTGGTGTCTTTGATGTTTCGATTCTT
Organism: Sus scrofa; assembly: GCF_054392235.1. Classification (NCBI taxonomy): domain Eukaryota; kingdom Metazoa; phylum Chordata; class Mammalia; order Artiodactyla; family Suidae; genus Sus; species Sus scrofa. The sequence goes on from NC_139393.1 coordinate 76,307,751, forward strand.
ACCTAGAATTTTTAATTATTTTATTTTTGCTTTTTAGGGCTGCACCTGAGGCACATGGAAGTTCCCAGGCTAGGGGTCTAATCGGAGCTACACCACAGCCACAGCAACACCAGATCCGAGCCGCATCTGCCACCCACACCACAGGATCCTTAACCCACTGAGCGAGGCCAGGGATTGAACCGCAACCTCATGGTTCCTAGTTGGATTCATTTCTACTGCACCACGAGGGGAACTCCAGAATTTTTAACTTTTCAAATTTGTTCCTATATTCGTTTCCGAGGGCTGCCATAGCAATTTACCACAGACTGGTCGGCTTAAACATTCCTTTTCTTAGTTCTGGAGAGGGAAGGCCAAAGGCAAGGTGTAGGCAGGGTGGGTTTCTTCTGGAGGTCTCTGTCTTTGGCCTGTTGATGAATATCTTCTTGTGTCTTCTTATGATCTTTCTTCCGTGCTGTGTGTTGTCTGTGTCCTAATCTCTTCATGTAAGGACATCAGTCGTGTTGAATTAGGGCCCACCCTCATGACCTCATTTTAACTTAATTACCTCTCTAAAGACCCTCTCTCCAAACAAAATCATATTCAGAGGTACCAGGGGATAGGACTCACACATATGAATTGGAGGGAGGGGCGGATACAGTTCAGCCCCTGACAGTTCTCTTATCCTTTCTTCCTCTGATTATTTGTGTTGGGGTCAACAGGGAAGCTCTATAATAGAATCTGTTCGGTTTTCACTGCCCCTCTTGAATATTGCCATTATTTTCAAGGTGAGTTTACAGGAATGATGTGTGTTGGGGCCTATTTCCCAACATGGTTTTCATCTTTGAGTCCCATGGATCAAAATCTAATAACTTTAGATCTTTATTTTGAAATCCTGTATTCTCAGGAGGTAGAGCTTCAGAATTTTAATAGGTATATGTTAGATTCTGTTCTGGACAAAGAATCTCTCTGAACTGAAAGAGCAAAACCAAAAATAATGACATCAGGTATCCTTTCCGGCTGGAATAACAACAAACGAAAAAGATAGAGACCTATTATGCCAAATACCATTACGAAACTCAGTTTTATATAACAGGACAATTTCCTCATATATCGACAGGTAATCACACCTATCCTGCTTTGCTTAGTTGAATCAAACAGATTCTGCTTACAAAAGAGAACTCACACAGGAGTTCCCACCTTGGTGCAGCGGAAACGAATCCGACTAGGACCCGTGAGGTTGCTCAGTGGGTTAAGGATCCAGCGTGGCTGTGAGCTGTGGTGTGGGTCGCAGATGCGGCTCGGATTTCGAGCTGCTGTGGCTGTGACGTAGGAAAAAAAGATAGCTCACACCACCCAAGTCTTTGTAACATCTGTTAATTTAGACTTGTATTTAGTAAAGAAGTTATTTTGAATTGTGTTAATTTAAAAAACATTATTTGAATATTAGGAAATGCTTAATACTTACTAGTCTTATACCTCTTGGGACGATCTTATATGCCTCCTCTGTAAAGTGACAGGGACTAGGGAACAAGTTTGTGCATGTGGAGGGATTTTATACATTTCAGTGCCATATGGATGTGAGTTACGGTAGGGACATCTTTGACTTTTAGAAGCAGCTTCTTCTTTGACTGCTGTTGGGCCTCTGCTTACCACCACCGGTAGCTACAGCTGTGATTTGACTCCTAGTCTGGAAACCTCCATATGCCTCGGTTGCGGCCCTAAAAAGACAAAAGACAAAAAAAAAAAAATGTTTTGTAATATGGAAAACAAAAAATGCTAGTGACGTTGCTTTAATTTTTATTAATTTTTAGTTTGAAATTATTCAGGTAAGTAGAAAAATTGCACAATATTACAGAGAAATTCTGAGCACCCTTTACTAACATTTATATTTGCTTTATCCTTAAGCCTGTGTTTTTATTTCTTTATGTGTATCTTCTTTACCTGAAACATTTCCGAGTAAATTGCAGGCCTAGTGCCTCTTTGCCCCAATCGATATATATTTCCTAAAGAACCAAGAAAATGCTTTGACGTTCCCACAGTACCATTATCAATATCAGAATGTTCGTAGTAACGTTTGCTGTCGTCCAGTCTACAATCATAGTCACATCTCACCACTTGTCCACTAACGCCTTTTTATAGTAAAACACAAAGTTTTTCCGGCTCGGGATCCTATGTTACATTTACTTGTCATGTCTCTTTAGTTTCTCTCCATCTGGAACAGTTTCTTAGTCTTTTCATGCGCTATGATCTTTAAATTTTTTATGAGCACAGGCCATTTATTTCATAGAATGTTCCTCATTTTACGTTTGTCTTTTTTTCTTTTGATTATATGCAGGCGTTGCATTTTTGTTGGACTACTACCGAAATTCTATTATTCTGCTGTGAGCACCATATAGCAGACATGCAATGTCTGTTTATCCCATTATTGGTGATGCCGGCATGGCTAAGGTGGCGTCTCTTGCATTTCCCCACCACAGTGTTACTGTTTCTCCCCCTGTCGTTAATGAAGTTTTCCTACTGGAAGATACTTTGAAACTCTGGAAATATCCTATTCTTTCCTTCACTAGTTTTAGATACTTCCTAGTTTGTACTTAAGGAAGAATAAGACTAAAGATTACAGTGGCAGTGGAGGTAGGTCAAGACCACACAATGCCTGGAAGAGTGAGCTCTTCTAAGTTTATTACTATTGAAATTTGATACATTAAGAATGAGGTGAAGCAAAATCTAGTCACCTCATCACTGCATTTGATAAGCTCAGTTATTAAATTTGGAGAAATACATTTGAAGCAACAGATTAATAAGAGTGGCAAGAGGTCTAGACCCAAACAGACAATAGTGACAGTCTGATGATGACCAAGAAGATGAAACAAATTAAAATAGAAAATCTATAAAAAGTTGTCAGGCTGTGACCATCTACTATTGGCATATAGAACTATGCATACTCATTCTATATTTTGAGTGTGATTATATAACCATAATATGGCATTTGATGATTGCAATTGTTTGTACCTGTTTGAACAAAAGATTCATGGTGAGATAGGGACATGTCAGTACAAACTGATTTATAAGCTACTAATAGAACCTGCAGAGTAGCACTGACTTGATGAATATATCCAATCAATAATTTGCCTTCAAGGATCCAGAAATTCTAACTTGGTAGGGTTTAACTCTTTTTGGCTTGTGTGTGTGTGTGTGTGTGTGTGTGTTTTCTATTTCTCTCTTTATTTTTTTGGGGGGGAGGGGGTGCTAAGTATTGCATTTGCTGACTAAATCACAAGACTTATCTACTCAGATGTCAGTATTAATCTCGAATGCATAGTCACACTCTCCGGTGGATCCCTCATTCACATTTCTTGGAACTACTACACATATCCGTTGGGTAGGAAAATTAGGTATGAAGATAGGTTCTCAAAAATTGGGTGAGAATAGAGTCATAACAAGGGGATTGAGGTTTGTATTTTGAATGTTTGAGGCATTGTTTCTAAAACTATGTTCTATGGAATTTTCAATCCATAAAGATACTCTGGAAGAGAAGAGGTGTCTATTCAAATGAGTCCTGTGCAGTCTCCTCTCAGAGGGTCCTGAGGCGTATTCACAGATGAATGGGTCGGGGAGTCTTTCTGAAAAAGGGTTACAGAGATCTTGTTCCCCACCCGCATCCCCCACATAATACCCCTCAGAGTAGATGTTTATTAGCATCAGATTTTATAGGTAGCTTTTTCCTTCTGTGTTGGACAAGGTGAACTTGTTGGCTTAGCAGATGCCAATCTTTGAGTTTTTTTCTTTTTATAACGTTTCATTGTGGTCAGCCACCTTTACTTTCCACTGATCTTTCTTTCTTTCTTTCCTTTTTTTTTTTTTTTTTTTTTTTGTCTTTTGGTCTTTTTAGGGCTACACCCGCGGCATATGGAGGTTCCCAGGCTAAGGGTCTGATCAGAGCTGTTGCTGCCAGCCTACACCACAGCCACAGCAACACCAGATCCAAGCCGCATCTGTGACCTACATCACAGCTCACGGCCACGCCAGAACCTTAACCCACTGAGCAAGGCCAGGGATTCGGTTTTCCCCTGCACCACTACAGGAACTCCCCTTTCTTTTTCTTTTCTTTTTTAAAGATATTTAAAAACTTCTATTGAATTATATTTTGGCTTGGGAGGTATTTTGTCTCTTTGTGTATTTCTTAGATTGTAAGTGTTGAGCTGAACTTGCATAGGGAAACACTTCTGAGTTCTCAGGGAGGGGAACATGGTTATTTCAACAATGTCAGACTTTTACAAGGCTCCTGATCGTCATAATAATACAGATGTAAAGGAAATGTATCACATACCCTGTTGAATAATTTCTGACATCTATTAAAATGTATTTAGAAAATATGGAACAGATAATCCTATCTAAAAATAACAAACAAACAAACAAAAAACAGAAACAGATCATGGCCAAGAAGAGCAGACTTGGGGTTGTGGGGGGAAGGGGAGGGAGTGGGAGGGATGGGCATTTTGGGGGTGTGGGGGAGGCAAACTGTTATGCCTGGAATGGATGGGCAGTGGAATCTTACTGTACAGCACAGGGAAGTGTATGTGATTGGGTCACTTTGTTGTACAACAGAACTTGATGAAACGTTGTTAATCAACTATATTTTAACAATAGTGAAAAAAGAATAAACAATGTACTTAGAAATATTTCTTTAAAATTTTTTAAAATTATGTTTTACTTTAAAAGGACGTATATCTCTTACCCGGCATGCCAGGCTATTTTGTAACAATACCTGAACCTAAGAGGATATTTAAAAAAAATTATTTAGTTAGTAATTGTGCTTTCAGAATTTAGTTTTTTTTTAGTTATCTACTTATTTTGAAATACATGCAGCTCATTAATTAAAATTGTAAAAATGATGTGTTATGTTTCTGTTATGTAACTCTTAAATTGGATTAAAGTGGGTCCATTTTTAGATTCTCTTCAATATAGGTCTAATGAACTTTTTTTGCTACACATTTATAGGAAGGTCTTCTAAGGTGAAACGAAGCCTTATAATGAATTTGGATCTCTAGACTTTTATATAATAGATTTTTATAAAAGACAACATCACCTAATTATATAGCTGTTTATATTTACTATGCGCTTCGTATACTTTTTTCTGTGAAAAACAACAGGAAGGTCATATCACCAATCCTGCCTCTACCACATAATATAGATGTGACTCTGGATTTGCTGCTCATTCTTTCATTCAGTGTCTATTTATTTGTCTTGTATATCACGTACTTTCCGGGGCATTAGACATAGAAGAATAAAATTAAATCATTTACTGAGTTTTTGAAGTTGTTTTCTCACTTAACAGAGATATGCAGATAATATTGATATAAAGCCCTTGGCACATAGTAGGTTCAGCTCTTGTACAGTTAAGGTGGTAAGATCATTTCTCACATGAAATTTTTTTCTAGCAATAATAGAGGGGCTTTACATGTGTTCCCTTCTTATTATATTTATCGTGTAAAATCTTGTTTCTTTGAAAACCATAATTTGCTTTCAAAAACATATATTCTGAACTATCTAATAAGATCTTTATTTAGTGTCACATTTATTTTACGAAGGGTGGATGCTTATTTTAGTGATGATTTGTCATTAAAATTATGTCAAAATGTCTTAAAATGTTGTTGAAACTGTAAACAAATTCATAACACACACAGAGCTAATTATGGATGCCATCTGTTTATTTTTACAAAGCTTTTTTTTTTTTTAAAGACCATGGCATTGTCTGCTTATGATAAGCTTCAAGATTATTATAATGACTAAATCCTGTCCTTCAATTAGTGTAGTTGAAGATGGGAAGGCAATTCGTTTGTTCATTGACCTTTTCCCGTGTCAGAGTGTATGAAACATGACATGTCATGATAAAGAAACTATTGTGAAGTACATTTAGAACATGCTTAATTTTTATGAGAAGAGAAATTGGTATCAGAGCAGCAGATGTGGCCAAAGTTTTATTTAAATTATCAAAACTTATTCAAGGTTTTAGATGAAAGACAGATTCTCTCCTTTTTACCTGTGCCATAAGTGGCTGTATTTGGGCTCAGTGTACTTTGGGAACTTGTAAGCAATCGATCAGATTTATAATGATGTGTATGTCTGTTTGTTTCCCTTTATGTCTGTGCATGTTTTTGTACATGTGTCTCCCATGTGTTAGTGTGGAAGGCCAGGGATCCCCATGACAGCATCATCCGAAGTAGTTATCAGCAATTTGCTGAGAGAGCAGAGTGATTTCACTGGCTCAGTTTTGCTTTTGTGCATGCTAAGCACTCCCCACCTAAGTCTGGAGGGAAACAACCTGCAGGATCCATCTGCTCCTTTCTGCTACACTGCATTGATGTAAGAGTACGCTAATCTGGTTGCTTGTCAGGACAGGTTAGTGAAAGCATGCAAGTGGGTGAGACTCGGGCTCAGCCAGTGCTTTGGAAAATCATAAGCTGCCTCTCTGGATGCCATGCTAAGTGTAGCAGAATAGGTTGATTATCAGCCACATTGAGGACTGCAGTGAAATGTGTAATTTTTCACTTGAGAAGTGGTTTCAAAATTAGAAGCCTTGAGCATTGTTGGACCATGTCTAGTTAAAAATGGGGAAAAGTAGTACAGACTGTTTACAAATACCTTCTGGGTGTCGGTTTTTCCTTTCCAGTTTTTTATGATATTGTGTTGCTTCTTTAATTTTATTCTCTTGGATTGTTTTAAAGTCAGATATGATTAAATATTAACTACAATTAACCTCATTTCACCCAGAAGTTGTTGACATTGTTCTTGCCTCCTTCTGTGTATTTACCTTTTCCTACACCTACTGACGGGCAGGTCTTGGCCTTGCAGGTTGAGCATCCTGTCACAGAATGCATTACTGGCCTGGACCTAGTCCAAGAAATGATCCGTGTGGCCAAGGGTTACCCTCTCAGGCACAGACAAGCGGATATTCCCATTAACGGCTGGGCAGTCGAATGTCGGGTTTATGCGGAGGTAAAATGGATGATGTTGGGAGGAAGAATGGGTGGTGTGGCTACATAGAGCTGAGCAGCAAGATGAAGTTGGAGTCTTATAACTATGTCAAGATTTTGATTATGTAATCAGAATTGAACCAGAAAAAGAGGTTAGATCATTTGGACGTAGCTCAAAAGAGTTTTAAAGGATTGAGTTTAATTAATTTTCCTGTGGGTTTTTTTTTTTTTTTTTCTTTCTTTCTTTTCTGGATGGAGAAACAGCTACTAATCAGTTTAAGGGGCAACAAAGCATTAGTTAACTATTCTTGTGCTAGAATGGACTGTGGTTTTTGTTTTGTTTGCTTATTTTCAAACTGTATTTGAAATAAATAGGAACATTTATTTCTGTGTGTATAAGTATGTATGTTCTTTTTAAAGAGCTGCCCTGGGTACACATCAGTTGTTAATTCATTGTGTACTTAAGTTTTTTCTAACAGCTTTTTTTTCCGAATAATTCTATGTGAATATATGATTATGAGAAAGTAACAGCGAAAATTTTGAATTGCAAAGCTTTAATTTATAATTTAAATTATGGCTTTTCCTCGTAAACTCTCAGATTATTTTATAACTATATGAATCAGATAATAAAGCAGTCATCCTCTGAAAACTCTTTTTCAAATGATTAAAACAAAAAATATACCATTTTTTACTTTCAGACATCAAAAACTGTAAAATAAAAGACAAATTAGCAGTATCTGTTTAGAACTCTGGAGGTTGTTTTGAAATGTTTTCTAAGGGTCTTCAGAAATATATTTTGGTTTGGTTATTGTTCTTGCTTTTTATTCTATTTTAAGTGGAATTTTTTTCTTCCCTGTTATGACACTGAACTTATTTAATATCTATTCTGATAATTTAAGATGTTTGCAAATGGAGCATATATCTCAGCGCATACAAAGTTACTTTTCAGGTCCTTACTTGAAGAACCAAACCCCTCAAATTTTACCATATGTGAACTGTTTTGAGAGTATCTTTAGCGCACTACATTTGTTTTTCTGAACTTAGATATGTTTTGATGTAGCGCCTAGGTTATTTTATTTTTGCCCAAGGCATTCTAAGAAGATTTATAAAAAGTTGGAATTTTACCAATTTCAATAAAGTATGATCAAGGTCAAGCTAAATTCTGCTTACAGTTCTGTGTAATTTTTAAATACACTTCTAAGTTGTCTAGCGTGAGGATAAGACAATAGGATTCTGAAATCTGTGATTTGGTAAATGCTAACATTGAAAACAGTCCTATAAATGCTCCTTCATTGTATAAATATTTCACCTTACTTGTGCTGATTTATATTTCAAAGACTGTGCTTCCTGTCCTTTGAACTTTCAGGACCCCTACAAGTCCTTCGGTTTACCGTCTATTGGGAGATTGTCTCAGTACCAAGAACCAATACATCTACCTGGTGTAAGTCAGTAAGCTCTAATACCAAGGGAGGGGGTAAAATCTTGATTTATGTCATACTTTTTATGTTAAAGCATGTCAACACCAAAGAGTGTAAATTGAATGACAAGTGACATTGATGGGGAATCAGAGTTTTTTTTTGTTTTTCAATATTTTGTACTTTATGGTGGGCAAGAAAGGCAGAGTTCACTTAACAGGGGAAGTCTGGGGACATCTGCCTTCTACATAAATGCTAACTCATAATGTTCCCCATTCTTTTGAAAATCGTAGTGAAAGAAGATCATGGAATCTTAAGAATAGGAAATGACTTTTTTATGTTATGCGTTAATCTTTTCAATGAATCTAATCCAGCTTCTGTATAGGCAGAAATTCAAACACAAAATCAGCTCGTTAATTGAAAGGCATTAAGGAAAAACAAAGTGTGCCTCATTCTATTCTGTGTCAGAGACTTTAAGAAGTACATATTATGTATACCAGTAAAAGGACAGGGATCACTATCCACTCGCTTTATACGTCTTCTGTATTTAATAACTGTTCTTTAAATAGTTTTTGTTGCATAAAAAGAACAAGGACATACCCTTTCTCTTAATCAAGGTAGTAAGTGCATATATATATGACATTATGTTAGGCTAGTGGATGACAAGGCTGTACCATCTGTGAATATGATTATCTAGTTTGATTACTGGCATGAAGATGGTGAAAGATTACAGGAAGACTTCTAAATTTGGAGATGTTATTGGATATATGATTTATTTCACTTTTTAAATTGTTTTTGCCCATGTGCTTTCTAAAGGGACTCGACCCTTTCTAGGCTCAGAGACTCCATGCTGTGTTCAAAGCCTGAAGGCAGAAAAAAAAAATTGTAAAGATTTAACAGGCATTATGTGACGTTAAATAGCAGATGAGAAAACAAGTATCATAGGGACATAGCTAAACATTTTTTTAATCAAAGAAAAACGTATTAAATAAAAATTCATAATGATTACTCTGGTTGTTAGAAGTTTTCACCATGTTGTAATAGCTAACAGGATGTCAAACATTTTGCCCTTGCAAGTTTTTGCAATTTGCAATTTTCAGACGTGAGACCTGTTGAAAGTACAAGTGATAATGGACAAACTATACCCCCTACAGTCTTTGTCCCACCAAATCTTTCTTCAATTAATGCTGCAGCAGGAGTTTTGTGTAATAACATTTGCAGTTGCGAGGCATCCATAGAAAGAAAAAACAATTAAAATGCCTTAAATGTTCTGCTTACTGCTGTTATTTGCTTGTGTGAATATTGCATGTCAGCTAAATGGACCAAGGAATAGATAAAGTGACTGGGTGCGGGAGAGTGCATACTAAGCTTTGTCTATCATTATTGCTGGGAGCAATCAAATTGATGTCAGCAGGACAGTAGATGCGTTGACAGCTGTAATTATGTATCTCCATGGTGATCACTTTTGGCCTGTCATGGAGGCCCACGAGTCCCCTCCCTTGGAAGCATTTAATCAGATTGGGCTGTCACTTGTCAGGTAGACATGGCGGGCTGGGAGTTGGGCTGAGGGGAGAGGTGACTCGAGAATGAAGGGTGGGGGACAGCTGATAGTTTCACGGGGTCCACCGCTGGTACGGAAGAAAGACATTTAAATTATGCCCGAGGTTTCTGAGCAATGGTTTGAGACTCACACACAGGTGCTTGGGTGGTGGTGGGGGCGCGGTTTTCTTCCTGGCCTTCTTAAACTAGATCAGTTTTAACTCAGGAAATTCTTTGCAGCCCTTCCCTTTTTTGGCCACAGGAATACATACTTCAGAGTTAACTTATGGTTTGTACTTTTCTTCTGTAAGCCTCCTGTTTGCTTATGTGGCGATGGTGAAGATTTTCATTTTACCTTTGATCACTGTGCTGTGTAGTTTGTTATTGTTCTGCTCAGAAATTTGGTTACAATCCCTTTTGACTACTCCTAAAGCTTTTAGTGCAAAAGCTCGAATGTATTTTTTGGCATAGGCTTTGTTTTCATGGAGGAATGGACACAATTTCAATTTTAATTCATTGTTAAGACATTTTTTAAAAAACTGATTATTATTTGGGAAAAGCTACATAAACAGTAAGTTATATGTCAGCATTTTCATGCTTTGTTACAGTTTTAAAGTGGAAATGTTGATTTGCTTGTATAAAGGTATGTGTTGATTCGATATAATGCATCTCGGCTTTGTCATATGTATTTTTAAATTAAGATGGCATACCTTTTGTGATAATAATTTTAGTAAATAACAAAGACTTAGATATCTGAGAGTCCTAGGTAACTTAACTTTTATTCAAGGATGATGTTTTTCAAGGTAACTAAAATTTTAAGTTATGACCTGTAAGAGAAGGTAATAAATATTCTTTGTTGTTTGTTATTTTACCAGCGGGTTGCCCATCAGAGTTCCACTCCACACTAGCGTTGTGGCAGTCTGTGTTAGCAAGTGGGAGGACAGGCTTAAAGTCGAAAGTTTTGGAACTTGTCTCATTATCAATTTTAAACACAGCTTTAGCAAGCACGCTATGGTTTTTAAATATGTGATAGTAAAGTTAATTCTTTAACTTTTTGCTACTAAAATTAAGAAAATGCAAGTTCAGAGATGTCTTTTCTATTCTGTAACTGGATTACCATTTGCCATTTTGGGGCTGTTTAAACGCGGTGAGGAGATAGATTATGATACTGCTTTCACAGCTGCCCCAGTAATTCTTGTCTAATTTTTATAAACGCCGTGAATGTCATAGAACTTCACTTTATGTCCTGAAGCATGTTCTCAGAAAACAGAAAGCCAAGTATATGTTTTAAGTGGGCTGAATGACTTTCATTTAAAATGAAGATTTTCACGTGTGAATGTAAACGCACATGTATATATCCATATTTTTGCGTGAGTCTTTTGCAGACACAGAGATAAAAGCACTCTGGGTATGTGATAATGTTAACTTCTAAAAATCTTAGGCAGAGACCAACAGTGGTCTGATTTCTTCTTCAAGAGATTGAAGCTATGGTTTATCTTTTTATGTCACCGAGTAATGAAGCCATCATCGAACCCTCATGCGGATATCCTAGACAAGAGGTTCTACATGTGGTCCCTTGATAATTGCCGAAATTAAAATATTAAAGGCCTAACAGCCGCTGTGTTGACCTTTTTCTGCCTTGCTGCAGACAGATGAGCTGCTGCTTATGAGGAAGGCTTTGTCCCACAGGTGGAGCCTACGTGAGCTTCCGCTCTTGTCTTCCCACCCCTTTACTGTGTTGGGTGTCCAGGCCCTGCTGTTCTAGCTGCTTCCATTCACGTCCTCTGTCCTCAGGCCCCCTGGGACCTGCTTGACTGTCTTAACTATTTTGATTAGCTTTTAAATACTTCAGATTCCAAAACTTAAGCACAATAATTTAATAAATATTTCGTCTTCAGCAACTGCTCGTTTTAAAGTTTTACATGGCTAACCTTTGTGCCTTACTGCCGGTATCAAACAGGGAGATGAAAACAAGAATCAGCGATGTACTAACTAACTTGTTGGCTGGTTAACAGCAATCAGGTTCTTCAAAAGAATATTTTGAACTTGTGCTGTTTTTTTTCCCCCCATGAAAATCACAGAATCAGAACTCTAATTGGGGCTGTGTCCTTACAAAGCAAAGCCAGGAGAAAAGCTGTGTAAACATGAAAGTCTCAGGGGACTAACAGTAACAAGGAAAAAAAAAAATCGTTTTACAGTTGAGAGGATGAGGCAAAAAAGGAAAGTGTTACAGACATGAAAGCCCCAGGACCAGCGTTCCTATGGAGCTGATGAGCAGAGCCTGACGGGGGTGGGCTCTGGAACTCTCGGAGGAGTGCAGTGGGGAGTGTGATCAGAAGGGCCGTGGTTCGTGCTCTGCTCCAGCTGGAGACACCATCGAATAGCTGCAAGCACATCCCAGGATAGTGATCGGTATACATGGTTTTTTTTTTTTTTTTTTTTTCCCCTCTTTTTTAGTTTTTCCCTTTAGTGGGAGAACAAAAAATATACATTGTGTATATATCCTGTTGAATAACAGATCAAGATAATTTGGTCTCTCTGTATTTTTAGATTGTTTACCTACTTCCTGGAAGCTGCAGTGTTATTTGAAATTGAAATTATCCATCGGCGTCATGGAAGTTTGTTGTGAGAAAAATAGCTGCACAATATGAAGTTAGTTTCACTTTCTTTTTCTTTCTTCCAGGTCCGGGTTGACAGCGGCATCCAGCCAGGAAGTGATATTAGCATTTATTATGATCCAATGATTTCAAAAGTTAGTTTGATTTCTTAATGGTTTTTTCTAGTTTTCTTCTAAAAAGACAGTGGTCATATTTAATTAAAAAGTCTGAATCACTTGTGATGGAACATGATGGAACATAACATGAGAAAAAGAGTGTATATATGTGTATAACTGGGTTGGTCACTTTGCTGTGGCAGAAATTGACAGAACATGGTAAATCAACTATAATAAAAAAATTTTAATAAAATAAAAATACAAAAGAAAAAAGTCTAAAAGGGGGCCTATATCTGAATCATGTGCCATAATTAAACAAATAATTGTGGCCAACTGCTGGAAAAATGAAAGCCAGAGTTCTCCCTGTCGTGGCGCAGCGGGAACGAATCTGACTAGTAACCATGAGGTTATAGGTTCAATCCTGGCCTCGCTCAGTGGGTTAAGGATCCGGCATTGTCGTGAGCTGTGGTGTAGGTCACGGATTCGGCTCAGATCCTGCATTGCTATGGCTGTGCCGTAGGCCAGCAACTATAGCTCCGATTAGGCCCTTAGCCTGGGAACTCCATACACCACAAGTACGGCCCTAAAAAGCAAAAGAAAGAAAGAAAGAAAGCAAAAAAAAAAAAAAAAAAAAAAAAAAAAAGCCAACCAGCTTTTCTTTGTCTTAAGAGAAATTTCAACCCCATGTTGCTTGGCCACACCTCTTCCTCCCCCATCAAATCAAACCATCACCTCAGAACACCCGCACCCCATAACAAAGTTACCTAACCATTGGCACCAGCTCAGCCCACTGCGGTGAGAAGGAATCACATTGTTTTTGGCCATTCGTGAACATTGCCTGAGATGAAAGTATGAATGGCGGAGGATGTCAAGGGGTTGAGGTGACGGGCTGTGATTTTAGAGTACTTTTCACTTTTTCTCTTCGATTTTTACAAATCACTAATTACTTAGGTAGACTTAACTTAATGAAATTTTATGTAATAAAATAAGACTATTAGATGTCTTTTTGAATTTTTACTTTCCAGAATAAATTAACCCCTCTACTTAAAATTTTAGATCTTTCATAATTTTAGAACCTTATGATCTCATAAAATGTAAAATTCTACCCATGGTAGTTGTAACTGGATTTCATTTAGAATATCCTATTTTCTCTGAAGTGATAGACCTGTATTAAAGGATTACTTCTTTACTAAAAACCCTATTTCTTAGGATGGTTTTTCTTCCCAAATGTACCTTTTTATGTAGTTGCAGTAAACCAATTTTTTTTTCCACGTAAGTTTTGACACTAATATTGTAAATGTAAACTTTAGGTACTTTGTTTATTAGAAAACACTAGTTAAAAATTAAAAATACATTAAAATATTATAGATATATGGTTCTAATTTTAGATGAATACAAGTTCTGTTCAGAAAAAGAGCCTGCAAATCAATCTGGCTTGATATTGAAGAGCTAATAAAATGTAGCGAAAAACTGCCAACTGCAGATTGACTAACGTAACAACCAGAAAAATATTTTATAAATAGTTCTTATTTTATTGCTAATTTGTATAAGATCAAACACATGTAAATAGGCACAAAATCATACAGAAGAGTAAGACCTTTTTTTTTCTGATACACGAACCCCTTGCTACTGGGCTGTTATATGTAAAAGTGAGCTATTTAAGGTGTCCAACTTGGAAATCACGGAAGAATTGGGAGAGAAAAAACAAATCCTGTCTAATCTTCCACTGTCCCAGATGATTACATCCCACCCCAAATGTTCATATTTTGGTATCTTTTAAATTTTTTTATGCTTGTTTTTGTTACATTTTTGTTTATCTCAAATCACTCTTTTCTGTGATAGTGAAATCTAGGGGAAGAGTCTTAAATAGCTTGACTATTTATTTATTTTTAATTTTTTTTTTGCTTTTTAGGGCTGCACCTGAGGCATATGGAAGTTCCCAGGCTAGGGGTCTAATTGGAGCTACAGCTGCTGGCCTGCGCCACAGCCTCGGCAACTTCAGAGCCGAGCCCCATCTGTGACCTACACCACCGCTCACGGCAACGCCGGATCTTTAACCCACTGATAAAGGGGGGAACTCCTTAAATAGCTTGATTCTAATGTTTGTTAAAAAAAATCTTAATTGACATACTTTCCAATAAAAACTGAACCACTGGGAAATTCCAAATGATATTCTGGAAATCTGTTATGAAATATTTTAAATTTTTACTAGGATGAAGTGTTTGGCTTACAGAGAAATTATATATATGTATAAATTTTGTTTGCTTGCTTTTAGCTGATCACATATGGTTCTAATAGAATGGAAGCACTGAAGAGAATGGAAAATGCCCTGGATAATTATGTCATTCGAGGTAAAAAACAAGGATTTGAGGTCTTGTTCTTATGCATGGAGTCCAGTTCTTAGAAACAGCTTGAAGATCTATTAATTAGAGAATTCAATAGACTATTTGCTTACTATGTATATTAATTAGAGAATTCAATATAATATTTGCTTACTTAAATAGTAGAAATCAGAAAAGCTTGACCTAAATTGGCATACTGATTAAGAATAGGTATTTCATTTTCTATAGCTATACTTTACATATCATATGTAAATAAATCCTGTATTTTACATATACATCTGAAATTAAGCTATTTAATTAAATTTATGATTTATGACTTTTTCTAGATGAGCATTGATTATTTTATAGGCATGTGTTTTGTATGTAAAATGGTTCTTCATTCTGTAGTCCTTTATTGGCTTGTGCATTTTCACAGCAAATTTGCTGTGGTATTTTTTGTTTGTTTGTTTGTATTGTTTTGAAGTATGAAACTTGAAAATATGTGGAGATTTAAAACATAATGACTGGAGTTCCCATCGTGGCTCAGTGGTTAACGAATCCTAGTAGGAACCATGAGGTTGCAGGTTCGATCCCTGGCCTTGTTCAGTGGGTTAAGGATCTGGGGTTGCCGTGAGCTATGGTGTAGGTTGCAGACGTGGCTTGGATCCAGAGTTGCTGTGTCTGTGGTGTAGTCTGGTGGCTACAGCTCCGATTAGACCCCTAGCCTTGGAACCTCCATATGCCTGGGGAGCAGCCCTAGAAAAGGCAAAAAGACAAAAAAACCCAAAAAAACCTATAGTGACCTACCTTTGATTACTTTGAGAGTAGAGGGAATAGCTCTTTGCTCCTCTGAATTAGAGCAAATTGTAAAATATTTTCTAGGAAATTCAGTTCTCTCACCTTATGTACATATAGGATAGTTGCAATGTGTAGCGAAGTATATTCCTACAACCCTTTAGGATGTGCAGTGATAACTGTGTTAAGAACGCCATTAAATTTAAATAATTAAAGCAGAGTTATAGTTATTCCTCTTAAGGAATAAATTACAGTATAAATTTTGTTAGTAACTTTTCATGAAAAGATCATTTTACTTTAGCCCAACATAAATGATTGTCAACTTCAGGACAATGGACTTTAATATCAAATTTAAAGTGTGAAATACAGATTCACTTTGAATGATGAATGAACAGTGTAGGTCTAAGAACATTCTGTAAGAAAGACTGTCTGTATAGTTTGGCTCTTTTCTGGGGAATCATGAAATGTCACAGTGAGGCTGGGAGGCTAGATTTTGGAGGCCAGCAGGGTGGAAGGGTGATGGAGCATAACTCCACAGCCCGCCGCAAGGCCATGTGGAGCTTTTAGGCCATCTCGAAAGGCCTCCCTTTGAGTGGACCCAGCCCGTAGGTCATAGGCCTTGACAAGCGGCTGCAACTTTATGTGAATTAGAAAAAGTGCTCTCCTCTCTAGGTGAATCCAACCCTGAGACAGTGAGCCCAGCTTAGCAGTGGAGCATGTAAAACCCTTACCTTACCCCTTTGACCAAGTCCTTTGCGCAGTGAACAGTTTGTAAAACTGTACAGTAGCAGCCCAGGACGATTTAGTTTTCGCATACGTACCTTGCCCTGCTGATTTTCATCGGTTGGCAGACAAGTCATGCAATCTTTGTCCTTCCTCCTGTTTTCTCTTCTAGCTTTTCTCTTGTTAGATCAGGAGAACTGCCTTCCCTCCCTTCCCTTTTTTCTGTCACCCTCTTTCTTCCCCTCTTCAGTAAGTGACAGTGATTATATCTAAGCTCATAGGCTAGTGATTCACCTCCATCCATGAAAGGAAAGCACTCAAGTAAACCTAGATATAATTTTAAAAAATTAGTACCAGTAATATCCAGAGCCTCTAAAAATCTGAAAAATTCCATTCACATTCTTTCTAGCTATGTCTTTAAAAATTTTTTTAAATTATTATTATTATCATTTTTTTTTAGGGCCGCACCTCTGGCATATCGAGGTTCCCAGGCTAGGGGTTCTGAGGAAGGACCACTGAGCAAGCCCAGGGATCAAACCTGTGTCCTTATGGTTACTAGTCAGATTCGTTACCGCCTAGCCACAATGGGAATTCCTCTACTGTTTCTTTAGTTCCATTTTAGCCTAGTTGCAGAATATTGACTGGTTTTATAACTCTGCTGTGTTCTGCCATAAGTAGCAGATGCACATTTTTTTCTGTGTATTAGTTAAGTAGGCCCTGAGAGGTCTGTTGTCTTACAGAAATAATACTGCCGCAGGATCACTCTAGTACATGTTGGGAACACACACCTAATTTGGGTGTGTTTGTCTGTGTGTGTTTGACTATGCCTAGACATAGACATAAACAAGGTACTTTGATAGAGTATTCCCAGAGGCCTTTACAATATTTGGAAGAGTTTTCTATAATCCTCCTAACCCCCTCTGCCCCCTGACTCAGCAGTGAATTTCTAATCATGGTTGCTGAATGATTAGACGGTGGTTAATTTAGGTTTCATCCTAGTGAGTGTGAGTGGTAAATTCATGAGTTTGAGATCATCAGTCTGAGTAATAATATTTTGTCATATCACATCTCTGTTAAACTTCGACATAATGTGACACAGTGGCATGACATGTGGACAGGTTGTCAAAATGTTAAATTAGTATTGGCCCCACCTAAAAGTTATTCTTCTACTGTGTCTAGCTTCTGAAAGGACTATTCTTTTATATTTACAGAATACCCTTTCCTGGTCTCTCTTTAAATGAACATGTTTTCCACTAATTTACTTGCTGTACCTTATGTATAGATCCAGGGGTTACTGTATTTTTAAATTAAATGACTTAATTACAAAGCAGGCTTGCTACTATTCTCCCAACTTTAAATGTATCACATGCAAAGCCAAGTGTATTTTACTGTGCAGATAGATTCTTCCCAGGCTTAGTCTGAAATTTCTTCCTTTGATTCACTGTGATGAATAGAAAGAAATCAGACAGGCCTAGATTTCACATCCTTTTCTGATACCATTTAGTAACTGATTTTTGTCAAATTACTTTGGATCTCTGAATCTCACACTTCACTATTTAAGAAATAGAGTGAGTCTCCACCTTTTAAATTAGTGGGAGGATAACTCGGGTTTAGGTATGCAGAAGGGCTCAGCGCAGATCTGGCTTGTGAAGTTCAGGAACTTTAGTTCCCATCCTCATTTCTCCCTCCCTCATTGCAATTGTAAAACCACAGGTTTAAAAACTGGAGTTTCTGCTGTGGTGCAGTGGTTTAATGATCCTGCTTGTCTCTGTGGCATTGCTGGATCAATCCCCAGCCTGGCACATTGGGTTAAGGACCTGGTGTTACTGTAGCTGTGGTCCAGAAACTCCCATATGTCGCAGATGTGACCAAAAAAGGGGGTAAAATATGTCATGCATCATTATCAAATCAATTGGTGAAATTTATTAAATGTTAAGGAATATTGAAAGCCTGCTTTAGGTCATTCCTGGAACTGTGTGCTGAGTTATATGCTTTCATTGCACCCTGTTCTACTTCTTCAAAGCGTTTACCGTAACTGTACTTAAAGTATTAATTGTGTAATTAACTGCTAAATGTTGGCGTATCCCTTAAGAATATTAGGTACACGAGGGCAGTGATGGTGTTTATCTTCTTGTGTTATTGCCAGTGCTTAGTAGGGCCTGACACACGGTGGGCGATTAATATTTGTTGAATGAGTGGTTGATACTATATTTCAAAGAGTTTCTAGCATACTTGGTGTGGAAAATACATAAGTGTAATATAAATTCACAGGTGCCCTAATAGTGGAGTGAATGAGTGTAATGGGAATTCAGGGGTGGAGAAGGCATCTTTCTTTCTATAGCCTCTTCCTTTTGCTCCTTTGACAGTAAAATGAGGGCAGCTTTAGGACTTAAAGGTGACTCTGTTGAGAGTATTTCACTTTGCGAAATGGCTTCCTTAAAACAACTCCCAAGAGTAGCAGCACTTTAAACAATTTTTTATGCAGCAGCCTCCCCTCCCCAACAGTGGCGCCTTGCTTCTCCTGCGGGCCCAGACCTTGTCCCCGCTTCCCTGGGCTGTGGTGTTCTGCTTCCCAGCCTGTGGAGCACCGCTCCCTAGCCCCTCAGGCTGTCTCCACACAGCCAACCCTAGTCCTCTCCGCAGAACTGACCTCCAGAGCCGGAGTCTCACCGCCCACCCCCACCCGAGCATCTCAGGCTGTGGTGTCCGGGGCGGTGGTGCAGCCACGTTGGTGGAACTAGAGACTCTCATACTAAGTGAAGTAAGTCCGAAAGAGAAAGACAAACACCACATGATATCATTTATATCTGAAATCTAATATATGGCACCAGTGAACATATCTACACAAAAGAAAATCATGAACTGGAAGAACAGACTTGTGGTTGCCGAGGGGAGGGGAGAGGATGGACTGGGAGTTTGGGGCTCATAGATGCAGACTCTTGAATGTGGAATGGATAAGCTGTATAGCACTGGGGGCTGTATCTAGTCACTTGTGATGGAACACAGTGGAGGATAATGTGAGAAAAAGATTGTCTATATATATGTATGACTAGGTCACTTTGCTGAAACATAGAAATTGACAGAACACTGTAAATCAACTATAACAGAAAAATTAAAAATCATACAAAAAATAAA
Source organism: Sus scrofa (assembly GCF_054392235.1). Lineage (NCBI taxonomy): Eukaryota > Metazoa > Chordata > Mammalia > Artiodactyla > Suidae > Sus > Sus scrofa. Next base: position 76,327,345 of record NC_139393.1, read on the forward strand.
AATAAAAAAAATTTTTTTAAGTTTTTACTTTTTTTGGCCACTCCCTTGGCATGTGGATGTTCCCAGGCTAGGGATCAGACCTGCACCACAGCAGTGACCTGAGCCATAGCAGTGATAATGCTGGATCCTTAACCTGCTAAGCCACCAGGGAGCTCCAGCAGCACTTTGAAAAAGATTGGAAACTTAACTCTTTTGGTGAAATAAAGGCGATGGGCACACCCAGGCATCTTTGAAGCATGACTTGGTATTTGTTGAAAGTACATACCCTTTCACCTAACTCCTCCATTCCCGGGAATCTGTCCTATGGTGTTAAAAGGCTGAATTGTGAGTTGATGTTTACGTGGACCTTGACAACAAACTTGTTTGTAGCAGCCAGAATTCTGACCAACTGCAGTGTCCACCAAACCCGGAAATCTTCAGTATAAAATATTGTGCAGCTCTGACTTGAAATCATGTCCATATGAATTGTGAAAGTGGAAAAAGAATCTGGAGAGTAATGTGGAGTCCAGTCCTTTAGTTAAAACCTTCCTGTGCTATGAGCTGGGAGTTTGGGATTAGTAAATGCAAACTATTATGTATAGATAAGCAACAAGGCTCTACTGTGTAGCCTAGGGAACTATATTCGATATCCTGGGATAAACCATAATGGTAAAGAATATAAAAAGAATGTGTGTGTGTATGTATGTGATATATTTGAATCACTTTGCTGCATAGCAGAAATTAATATATAGTAAATAAACTATACTTCAATTGAAAAATAGAAAAATCTTTCGCATCCTAACATATGTAGTTATGTTTGGTTGAGCACAGGGAAAGATGTGAATGTGTACATATCATATTGACATATATATATATATTTTTTTTTACCTCAAAGAGGAGGGTGGTTCTTGATACATTGCCTCCAGACTTTTTATTTTAGGTGTTTTCAGACCTAGAGAAAAGATGAATAGATAGGACTTTGCACCTTGGTACACTCTTCATCTAGATTAACTATTAAGCTTTGCTACATTTGCTTTTTTACATTTTTCCCTTCTTTGTATTTCCCCTCTTCCTCACCCGTATCTCCTCTATTTTTTTTCTGAACTGTTTGACAGAGAGTTGCAGACATCCTGACACCTCATTCCTAAATACTTCAGCATGCATCTCAAGGGTAAGATTATGCTCCTATAAAACCACAATACCATTATCTCACCAAAGAAATTAACAGCAATCTCATTATATCACGTATACGGACAGTCCATACTGGAATTTCCCCACTTGTTCCCCACAGTATGCTTTTTATCTGTTTTATCAGCCCTATCTATGGTCCAAAGTTTACATTGGTCATGTCTGTTTCTTTTCTTTTCTTTTTCAGGGCTGCACCTATGGCATATGGAGGTTCCCAGGCTAGGGGTTGAATTGGAGCTGCAGCTTCTGGCCTACACCACAGCCACAGCAGTATGGGATCCGAGCCATGTCTGTGAGCTGTGCTGTAGCCTGCGGCAACACACCAGATCCTTAATCCACTGAGCGAGGCTAGGGATCAAACCCACATCCTCACGGATACTAGTTGGGTTCATAACATGCTGAGCCACAGTGGGAACTCCATATCTCTTTATTTTCTTGCCCTCATTATATTTCATATCGTTAACTCTTTAGAAGAGTCAGGGGCAGTTGACATATAAAATGTCTCACTTTCTAAACTGGAAGTTTCAGCATTAGCCCAGCAAAGGCATTTGGGACATAAGCTGGAAAGATGGGTATTGCAGCTGGAAAGTGATATATTTGAATTGGTGATTTTGGATGTGGTGCAGTGACTGGACATTAGATGATTACAGACCAGGTGGCTAAAGTGGAAGAACAAGTTACTTGAGATGAGATCTTAGGAACTGAGCTGAGATTGTGTTGCATTGATTGTCCTCGCTGTGGTGACGTGAATTAGGATCAGAGGGAAGGTCACAAGTTGCGTGACAGACACAGATTCTTTAGTGAATATTATGTTGTGGCAAGAATGTTGATACATAACAGAGAACTGGAGAAGGTTTTCTGACCAGATGAAATAAACCCCAGAGAAACAGAAGTTTCTCCAAGGATTAGAAGAGGTCGGGTTTGGGAAGTGGCCGTGATGGCAAGGAGGTGAGTGGGGGCTGCTGGAGAAGTGAGATCCTTGTGGGCTGAGGATCACTTACTTCCCTGCTGTCATGTCTTCGCATTGCCTCTGCCTCACTGATGCCTCTTTCTTTCAGGCCCCCTTTGTTTCCTGTTTCATTGTTGTTTTCACTTCCTGGCATGTAAATCTTCTCCGCCCCCCTCCCGGTGAACACCTTCAGAGTTAAGCTAGTCTTGCACTTGTGACCGTGAGACTCAAACATGCAGTGATCTAAGCAAGATACAATTGCTCTCCCATCAGACAGTGGAGAAAGGAGGTTGTCAGGGCCAGTAGGGTGATTCATGCATTCATAGCAGATGGTTTTCATTTTGGGGCCCAAAGTGGCTGCTTTCATGCCTACCATCCAGCCTCAGCAGGAAGGTAGCAGGGGCAAGGGAGTTCACACTCATTATTTTCCAGGGCATAACCTCCTCCAGCGCTCCCTTTATTTCTGCTTCTGTCATATTGGTGGTTAGTTACATGGTCACGCCCGATGCTAAGAAAGTGGGAGATGTAGCTGATACCAAGGTATACTCAGCTACAACGAAGCATTTCTCTTATTAAAGGAAGGAAAGGAAAGTAGATATTGGCATGACAACTAAGAGAAATAAGAATATACACATGTATCTGTCGTTTTTGGAAACATGTACACGAAAGATGACATACCTATGGGAGGTGGAGGGATGATGTGGCAGAAGTGATTGGGGGATGGGAAACAATATGGGACGAAGGGGGAAGACGTCTTTGAGAATACGTTTTTGTATAATTCTTATTTTAGATCCATATAAATATTTTAAAATAAAATCTTTAATGTTCTGGGGAAAAAACTCAAAATGGAAAACAAAAAGAAACAAGTGGATAGGACTATATGAATAATATAATCATGCTGAAGGAAAGAGAATAAAAACTAATCTAAAAAGCTCTTAGTAGTATTTTTACTGGATACACTCAAGGTAAAGATAAAACATGTATAAACAAATGTTAAACTTTCGTTAGTAGATTTGTTTTTCCTAGTTCATGAACTAGCAGTTCTGAAACCAGTTTATGTATATTCTGGGATTGAGGAAATAAATACATGTACTGTGGATAAGAAGAGCTAAGTTTCTCACTGTCAGAGAAAGGAGTTGCAGATGTGGAAATGGAAAAGCATAGAATGGACCTTATGGTGTAGGATTGGAAGCTTGGTGTGAATTCATAGTCTTTAATATAGATCGAAAAATAATATATTATTATTTAATTATAAATATATTATAATTATAATATATTATTGCATGTGTAGTTTTGTGTGTGTGTCTGTGTATACATGTTCTCAAGCTCAGGATTTCTCAACTTGAGCACCGTTGACGTCTAGGGTAGACAGATCTTTGTTGTAGGGAAGGGCTGTCCTGTGCATTGTAGAGTGTTTATCAACATCCTCAGCCTCTGCCCACTGAAGGACAGTAGCATCTCCTCAGTTGTGATAACCATATACTTCCAGACATTGCCGTATGTCCCCTGAGGGGAACATCAGGCCAAACGATTGAGAACTACTGCCCTGCCAAGAGGTCGTAGAAGCACTGACACCCATAGCAAGGAGCATACCAAGCATGCATGTCTTGTTTTCTTTCGTGAATAGAACCAGTACTCTTTGATAAGATAGCCACTTTCAGGAAGAGCGCAAGATGAGCCCCAAAGATCTTGTATAAGTACATCATCAAGTGCTCAACACATTATGACACGTCCAAAAGACACAGGAGCCAGCTCAAAGGGGCTTCCACTGGCCAGTCTGGGAAAATCTCAGCAAAAAAATACATAATGTTAGCGGTAGATCAAAATCCATGAAATAAAATGAATTCCTTGAGTTTATACTCGTATAAACAGGTAAGAACAGATAAATGAGGGTGGAACTCACAGCTCTTCCTTACAGTAGAGTTTTAACTAATAAATGTAGAAGAAGCACTAGTTGGCACACATCAAATTGTTTGGGTAAGAATCATCAGTGATTGATGCTAAAATTGGTGGATGAAAATGTGTTGAGAAACAGGTATTGCTTAGTTTCATAACATCTCCTGTAACTAACTACAATGGAAAATAGTACCTTTAAAATGGAGAAACCTAGCATCTTATCCAAATGATTAAAATGAATGTCCCTGGTAATGGGACAAATCAACATCATATACCTCTTGATGTGATGTACTGAAAATTACACATCCTTTCTGTGACATTCTTGGAAAAAAACTGTACATCATGAATACAATCACAAGGAAATATCAGACAAACCAGACTGAAAGGGTACAGTATAAATGGCTGGTACTCTTCAGAAGCGTTAAGGTCAAGAAACACAAAGAAAATGGATCAACTTATCTACATCAAAGGAAACTAAGGTCACATGACGACTAAATGCAACACGTGATCCCAGATTAGTTCCTGGACCAGAAAAAGGTTTTCTTTTGTAGTAAAGGTCATAAATAGGACAGCTGGTGAAATCTGAATAAGGTCTTAGAATAGATAATGATATTCTTATCAATGTTAATTTTTAGGTTTGATTACTGTGATTACATAGTAGACTCAGTTATAGGAAATGTACTCTGAAGTATTTAGAGGTAAAATGCATCTTACCTGTGACTTACCCTCAAATGTCTAAGAAAAAAATTGTGTGTGTACATAAATTCAAAGACTGAATGACGAAACAGATGTGGTCAGATGTTAACATTTAGAGAACCTGGGTACAATATATACGGTAACTCTTTGTCCTACTTTTGTGAATTTTCTGTAGTTCTGAAAATATTCCAAAATGACGACTTTTAAAAAATAAGTGGAGGGGCATATGTACCCCTCCTCCCAAAGCTAACATTTAAGGAATAAAAACAGAGACGCAGTTGTGGTTTGTACTTAAATATCATTCATCTGACTAATTCTAAAGAATAGAGGGGTTAAAAAATTGTTTGGGGAAGGTCAGAAAGTAGACAATTTACTCTTTAGTTTGATAATGGTTTAGTTGTTCAAATATGGGTTTTTTTTTTTTTTCTTCCTGAACTGATGATGAGTTTTCCTTAAGATAAAGATTCTCTAGAGCAAAAATGTAATTTGGTTAAAGTTAATTTCTGAGACCCCATGAAGTAAGCAGAGGCTGCCGGCCTCCGTTTGATCCTGGCAGTGCGCGCAGCTAATGTCTGGCTGGTGTTTTGGAACCAGCAGGTAGTGAGGAGAAGGCTACCCCTAGGGCTCCTCTCTTCTGTGGCCTGGTGGTGATTTTTCCCATGCAGATGGGACCTCATGAACTTTGGCAGAGGTCATCCTCAACTCCCAGTCCAAAGCTGAGAGCCATAATTTTTATGAGTATGTGACTAATAATATGGTTAAAGTTATAAACTAACTCTAAGGGTGTCTCTACTCTCCGCTTACTGTTTGGACAAGATCAGTTTAAATAGCATTGTCTTAACAGGGACATGGGAAGTAAACCAAGTACAAAATGGTGACTCAGCTCTGTGGAATATATTTTCATAGTTCAATAATTTTCCCCATTTATCTGATCTTTGGAGCTTTTAGGTATAAAATAATTTTTGGATTATTTCTCTGTTTGGCTTTAGAATTCATTATTTAACATACAGTGGTTTTGGGGGAGCACTTAGTGCAGGGACCTAGATTTTGGTTGCCTGCCATTAGCCATTGTTTTACCTTATCGTCCTTAGGCAAGAAATATAGATAATCACTTGATTTTGCATAGTCATATGTAATGTTTCCAAGAACATTAAAGGGAAAATGCTTTTTTCTGTTAGTTTTATTCCTGAAACATCAGTTAGCGAGATAAGCATTCTCACATCCACCGAACCACCAAGCCCCATCTGCCTCCTCGACACCTCTCAAGTCGGCTGCTTTTCTCCCGTGCTGTCCTGTCCGCTCCCTCCCTAGCTGTGATCTGAGGCCTTGGCATTTTTCATCATGTCTCCTGCATTTGTCAGCTTGCTTTTTCTCATCTTCATTCTTGCACCTTCCCAGCCTCTTTTGCAGCAGAGCCAGAGTGATTCCTGGAATGCGCAAATCTGGTCACGCCGCCCTGTTTCAGCCATTCCAGTTGCTTTCAAGGAGAAGTGGAATCTTTGCATGGCTGTCAGACCAGACCCTCAGTGCCCCTGTGAGACTTTTCAGGGGCACCTCTCTTCTTGGCTCACATGCCTTGGCCGTGGTGTTCTCCTTTCAATCCTCCTCTTAAAAATACCCGGGGGGGGGGTCCACTTGTATTTTTACCACAATGAAAATTCTCAAGTACTCTAAGTTCCTCTCTAATATCACCCACCCCTGTGTCCTTCTACATCTTTCTCTCTTTTCTTTCCCAGCCAGGAAAATTTGTGTAAGTCACAAATACTTTCCTCACCCTGGAACGCCACATTTGTCATTTCCTATGCTTGTAAACCTCTCTGGCAATCCATAACTTTTCTTCTTCAAAAGTGATTTCATTTTTTCTGTTTGTAAAACATATGACAAAGGGGTTCATTTCTTTTCTGTAGCCTGAACTCTCCCAGGGAGACTTCTATTTTAAATTCTTGCCTACTTAGTTGGTCTTTCTAAGCCTCTTAACACTTTGCTTTTAATTAATTTGCTCTTCATTTTTGTTTATCAAATGATTTTGCAATGATTTATTAGATATATTGGTAATATCAGAAGTTTCTTATACCTTTCAAAACTTCCTCATAGAAATATACATAATTACAAGTGCCATTCAAAACATTTGTAATTGAGTATGGGCTAAGTCATTAGCCACAAAGCAAAATTGGGATAACTCTGCATTTCTCCTTGGCAGTTGTTATAAAAGATATCTATTAGATCATTGTCTACACAGGTTTACTTCTTCCATGGAATATTTGTGTAGCTAAAGGAATAGCATTAAAATTTGAATTTTACAACTTTATCTAAATGTTTAAAGTGGTTAGAATAGACAGAAAATTGCCTTTTGTCACCTTTTAGACAGGTAATATCTTCTGAATCAGGAAGAGAGGTGCTCAGAATTTTTCATATGGTTGCTGATATGGTCCACTACAAAAAGATGCGTCGAGAAATGCCTGTAAGTGGTTATCATTGTCGGAGATAGGAAGTCATATTGAAAAGTAGGACCTTCTCCCCCATCTGTACATGTCAGGGTACAGGGTAACCTGCTAAACAAAGATTCTTAAATCCAGTGGTCTAAATAAGATAGAAACTTATTTCCTTCTCATTTCGTGGTCTGGCTGGTCTGTGCTGATGGGCAAGTTAGTGTTCTGTGGTCATTCCAGGAGATACACACACCCAGGTCTCTCCCCTCCTCCCACCCCCACACCTTGGTGTTCTCCTTCCTCTTCACTGGCAAAGCTGCGCTCCTGCCACGTCTAGAAGCCCATGGGAACAAAGAGGGAAAGGAAGTTGGAGCAGTTCCTTTTTTCATGTAGGTGAGGCTAGAGTTGCTACATTGCTTTAACTTAGAGTCATTTGTCTAGAAAGTAGTTTGTCATGTCTAGCTGTAAGACAGGTGGGAAATGGAGTCTGTGTCTGGGTGGGCTTTTGTTCAGCTAAGATTTTACTGGGGAAAAAATGAAAAGCAAATATGAAGGGAAACCTCTAGTCTGTCACAATACACTTCTGTATTTTAAAAAATTGTTTTACGTATTATTACTTTTGTAGTTTATATTGTACTAAATATTAGATAAATGAGTCAGTCTCTTTGGATCATGATTTTCTTTTTTTTTTTTTGCCATGCCTGTGGCATGTGGAAGTTGCTGGGCTAGGAATCAACCTGAGCCCCTGCAGTAACAATGCCAGATTTTTAACCCACTGTGCTACAAGGGAACTCCAACACAATTTTCTTATTTTTGTCTCTTTTTCCCTTGTAATTTTCTTGTTCTGTAACTTGTTCCTGAAAGTTCCCCCAAAACACGTCCCATACTGTTTGTTTTCATTTTCCTTCCTGTGACATCTAACTGCTGCATGCATAGTAGGTGTAGATAAAATGTTGATGGATATAGATTAATTTGGATTAATTTGCTCAGAATTCAACATTGTTGAAACTTCATAGCAGATATGGGCAAACTCTTGGTAAATCTTAGACTTTGTAGGTCACAAAGTCTCTGTTGCAACCACTCAGCTCTACTGCTGTGGCATGAAGACAACCATATATAAACAATGCTGTGTTTCCATAAAACTTTATTTACAAAAGTAGGTGGTAGGCTGGATTTGATGTGCAGGCCATAGTGTGCTTATCTTTGCCTTACACGATAGGAACACCCTCCAGATAGGTGTAAGCTTAGGTTTGTGGAGCTGCTTTCTTACAGAATATGAAAGTAGAAGTTAGGGAGGTAGGTCTGTGCTAAGGCTTAGCTTGTTGTACAACTTCTGTCTTTGTAATCTCCTCCCTTCATAAGCTCTTGATATATCTTCTCCTAATACCCTTTATATCCCTCTTGTGGTAGTGGCTTTTTTCGACTTTACCCCGGGAGTAGTCATTGTGCACCAGGCTTAAGTTTTCCTACCTGATCATAAGCGTCTTTTTTATCCTCTTTGTCTTCCTCCTTTCTCTTCCCCTCCCCCTCCTCCTTCTCTACTTATTTTGAAGTATATTTGACATGTAACAATCTCCGGTTTAAAGTATTCATTTTGGTGAGTTTTGACGTATGTATTCACCTGTGAGGCCATTGATACCATCCAGATAGTGAACACTGCTGTCACCTCCGAAAGTTTTCTCCGGGCCTTTGCAATCCAGCCTCTGTCCACCCCTGTCCCAGTACAACCACGTGATCTGCTTTCTATAGGCTGCATTTTGTATGCATTATTTTTGGTTTTGTTTCTTTTAATTGAGCATAATGATTTTGAGATGTATCCTTATGTGTGTATTAGGGACTCCTTTTTATTGCTAAGTAGAATTCCATTGTATGGGCAAGCCACATCTTGTCAATCCACTCACTGTTGATGGATATTTCCAGCTTTTGACTGCAAATAAAGATATTACCTTTGTGTATAAGTGTATAGGCGTATGTTTTTAGTTTAACTTGGGTAAATACTTAGGAGTGAATGGTCTGAGTCACATGGTGAGTATATGTTTAACTTTTAAAGAAACTGCCAAGCATTTCCAAAGTGGAAATAAACTAGAAAATGTACCAACTTATCCCCCTTCCCCCCAACAGTTTGTGACAGCTTCATTTGTTCCACATTCTCACCAACACTTAGTATTATCTGTCTTTTGACCTTCAGCCGCTCAAATTGGTGTTTGGACACATCTCACTGCATTTTTTTGACAGTGATATTGAACATCTCCTGTGCTTACTGGCCATTTGTATATATTTTGTGAAATGTCTCCTTTTGCCTTTTTTTCACCTGGTTTGTCTGTCATCTTATTATTATATTGTAAGCATTCTTTACATATTCCAGATAGATGCTCTTTATTTGATATATGTGTTGTGAATATTTCCTCTCAGTCTGTAGCTTGCCATTTCTTTTTCTTTACCATATCCTTTGAAGAGCAGACTTTATTCTTTTTTTTTTTTTTTTGTATATAGTTTTTTTTTGTTTTTTAGGGCTGCACCTGTGGCATATGGAGTTTCCGAGGCTAGAGGTTGAATTGGAGCTGTAGTCGCTGGCTTACACCACAGCCACAGCAACGCCAGATCTGAGCCGAATCTGCGACCTACATCACAGCTCATGGCAACGCCGGATCTTTAACCCACTGAACAAGGCCAGGGATCGAGCCCACAACCTCATGGGTCTTAGTCGGATTCATTTCCACTGAGCCACAACAGGAACTCCTGAAGAGCAGACTTTAAAATGTTGATGGATATTTGTTAATATTCTTTTTATGGTTCATGGGTTTAATGTACAATCTAACAGTACATTGCTTACCTTAAAGTAACATTTTTCTCCTGAATTTCTTCTATAAGTCTTACAGTTTTAGACTTGTGACCTAATTTGAGGCAATTTTACATATCATGTGAGTTAGGGTTGAGATTCATTCCCTTTTTTTCCCAAATGCATATCTAGTACTTTGACACTTGATCGAAAGTCATGGACTTTCCATTGAGTTGGCTTGGCAATCACAGGCTTCTTAAGTGTACTTTTAGTGTTTCATTGCTGCTCAAGTTCAGAGAATTTTTTGTCGTTCCTGACTTGAAGTAATCCTGCGTGGTTTTTGCGAGTTCCGGGAACACTAATGATGAATTTCCCCTGACCCTAAGAATTAGATTTTCAACTGACTCATTGTTCTTCATTTCAGTCTGTTCTTCTTTTATTTTTAGGTGTTACACATAATATTGCATTGCTTCGGGAGGTGATAATCAACTCGCGCTTCGTAGAAGGAGACATCAACACTAAATTTCTTTCCGATGTGTATCCTGATGGCTTTAAAGGTTTGTATGTATTGAAGTATTTTGGTATATGCTGAAGTTATTAGTTTTTTATACTTTATTACAATGTATAATTTATTCTATGTCGAAATCAAGGCCTTTGGCCCATGTTATACTTGACTTATTAATATACTTAGAGTATCCTAGACTGTTGACATTTATGATTTTGAGTATTCATGAGTGACTCATGAATGTATAATAATCTGTAATTTTGTTGAGTAAGGAATTCCACCAGTATTTGGAATGTTGTGTTTCCGAAAGTCCATTCAGATTTGTATTCCCTGCTGATATGATTATATGCAGGAACTCATCTTTAATATTAAAACTGTATCCGTAAGAAAATTATCACTGAAAATTTCAGACTTCTAGGTGCTGTTCCTATTAAGGAAAATGAAGATGTCTAAGAAGATGATGGTTTTTATTCTGAAAAAAAAAATGAGTTTTGACTAAAGTAATGAGTGGAATGTGAAACTTAGCACTGCAGAGTTATCAGTGAGTGTTTCCAGGCAGTAGAAAATTGTTCATGAAGTGAGAGACAGGGAAAACTCTTGAATGAGCATTGAGTCAACATGGTTTTAACACACTGACAGGCCTTGGACACACCTTATCAGACGTGTTATTCAGGTGAGAGCCAGAAGTCTTTACATATGTTTCTGATGAACTTGGGGACAGGGAGATTAGATCTTTTCTCAGAAATTTTGAGTGTTCTCTATGTCCGTTTAAAATATCGTAGCATATCAAATGACTCCACCGTTTTAGGAGCTGCGTATACAGTCAGGTCAGCTTCATATAGTTGAGCTGTTAAATATGTTTACAAAGTAACTTCTTTCCTCAGAATTTATAACAACAGGGTTTTCATAAGACTAACTGGAGATTATTGTTTTGCTCTTTCAAAACTTTAATGTTACACAGCTTTCTCATTAGTATCAAGAAAAATGAAGAGTGTGTTTTACTTTAGAACTTAAAGACCAAGGAATCCTTGGGTTCTTTTTGCTGAACTTTTGAATTTTTAGAAGCATAGATTTACAACCTTAGCATGATTTCCATTTTCTACTCGTGTCATTATTTCATTAATATGTGTTGGTTTCATGAAGCCAGGAACCTCTTATGTTATTGCTCTTTATTGTATCTCTAGCCACTGAAACGGACATGAAATACGTATTTGTTGAATTTATGACAAGAACCTTGTCCACAGTATGGATGAGAACCTTGACTGTTTTTAATTCACTGTTCATGTTCAAATTTGCTTATTTTGCTCCTAACATTTTAGCTTCTTGTCCTTTGTGAAGTTTTAATGAAAAGTTCGGGTCAGTTGTGAGGTGGACTCCAAATTTCCATATGCTTTATGCCTGCTTGACCGACATGTCCATGCAGGTGATATGACATGAAACAGGTAGAAGGAGGCAACAGGTTAAAACCTAAGGGAACCTTTATTTTTTAAATTTTTTTGCTTTTTAGGGCTACACCCATGGCATATGGAGGTTCCCAGGCTAGGGGTCTAATTCGAGCTACAGCTACTGGCCTGTGCCAGAGCCACAGCAACGTGGGATCCGAGCCACGTCTGAGACTTACACCCCAGCTCACGGCAACGCTGGACCCTCAACCCACTGAGCAGGGCCAGGGAGCGAACCCGCAACTTCGTCATTCCTAGTCAGACTCGTTTCCACTGAGCCACGATGGGAACTCCTTAAGGGAACCTTTAGAACAAACATACTGCATGTGTGCATGGGTATTTATATCTATGCACTTGCATTTATATGTGTGTTTACGCACATTCGGTGCTATAGTCCACAACCATGGAGAAGAAAATGGAGCATTTTCTAATCGGAGTTGGTTATTCTGAGGTGTACATTTAGCAGCAATTGAGAATGTTCTCCATTCTACGCCAGAGCCACAGCCATGTGGGATCGGAGCCACATCTGCGACCCACACCACAGCTCACAGCAACACCGGGTCCTTAACACACTGAGCAAGGCCAGGGATCAAACCCGCAACCTCATGGTTCCTAGTCGGATTTGTTAACCACTGAGCCATGACGGGAACTCCCCAGAAATTTTCTTAAAACCTAGAACTGCAGTTTGCTGTAAGAAACGTAATATCTTACATTTCTTTTTTGGCAGGGAATTGTCAGCCCAGACACTGTATTTTTCTTTCTTATGCTTTTGCGTAACAATTTTGAAATTGTCATAAACTGTTAGAAGGGCCTTTCATAATTTTTGATCTCAGCCTTCATTTTACATGTGAGGAACCCAAACCCCAGAGACTGCTAAGTGACCAGTAATGTCATAAGGTCAGAAGTTGGAGGTAGTTTCCAACTTCTGTGTTGGTACTCATTCCGTTGTGCTCTGGTTCAAATTCATAAGTTACAAAAGTTTTCAGAGTGTGCTTTTCTCTTGTCAGATTACCCATAAGGACGTTAACAGCACACACCTATATTTGCCCTTCTTAATGTCTATGGCTTATTTTACTCCTTCATATTATTTTCATGGCAGTTCCTTCTTCTCTGAATGGCCTCTAGCTCTTGTTCCTCTTCTTCAGATGATTCTATTTCTCCTTCCCAATTTTTCCCCAGAGCAGGTCTTAGATGTATTAAATTGTATCATCTTTGATTGTTTGATATATGTGCCTGAAAGAGACAGCAGGAAGTGGCAACTGAAGTTAATCCAGGATTTTATCCATATGTTGAGGCTGGGTCATTTTGCCCCTTTGGGATTACCCATCTGCTTCCCATCTGTCCAGCTATCCAAGCACTGTTCACAAGCAAGTGCCTGTTTTTATTACAGCATTAAATTTTTCCGGCATATATGTTTATTATCCCAAGTTTATTTGGAGACCAGGAAAGTGTTACTAAAGGCTCCTAGACACAGTTGAAGATTTAAGAATAGAATACACAAGAATTTGTTCTTCATGTCAGCTTTTCTAGATGCTGATGTTGAGAAGGTATTTTCCTCTGATTCTGAAAAATAAATAGAAACTAGAGAAGTAGATACCTTGGTTTCAAAAAAGAGGAAAATGAAGAAGATATTTTAAGAGCTAGTATTTCTTCTAATTTAATCAAGTATCTCCATATCTTTTGGAGTGGTTCTGTAATACATGACTGAAGTGTTGCCTTTAAAAATTCAGTCGTTAATGTCATCCATTCAGTCATTAAAGTTCATTCTCACTAATTAGTCTAGAGTGAACATTTTAGACTTATTTCTCTGCTGCCTTGCTGCACTTGAACCACCAGCCCCATCAGAAAAAAAAACTATTTGGGAAAATTAAAAAAAAAAAAAGAAAAAAAGAAAAAAAACTATTAGAATTATCTTTCTCTTTAGAAAAGTTGCAGAATTTTTAGAAAACTGTGATGTAATACAGGAAACTCACCGTTAATCATACATCTTTCTTTCTTTTTTTTTTTTTCTCTGAGTTTATTCGAGTATCTCCATACCTTTCAAAGTGGCACTATAATACACGACTGAAGTGTTGCCTTTAAGAATTCAGTCGTTAAAGTCATTCAACAAATAGTTGGTGTAGGCTCTAGACGAAAATCAACAACAAATAATCTGTTTTCCCTGTCCTTGGGAAGGTTATATCACTAGGAAATAAATCATGTAAAGCACTAACTATACTACAGGAAGAATAAAATAAATGCAAAGGTGAAAATAAGCAAAGTGCCTTGAAAACAGAAAAAAGAAACCAGTTCTGATTTGGGGAATCAAGGATGACTTCAAGGACGAGGTGGCATAGACTAGACACCTGCCCAAGACTCCATTCCCTAGGTGCTGCCTCAGGAGGGCCTCTTCCTAATCCATCTTCTTTGATATGATGTTTGTAGTTTGAAATCAGCCTTGGAGAAAGTGTTTACCATAAGGAAATTGGCAACTGCTGCACACTGGGGCACTTCTCCTTCCTCCACACCCCAGTTGGTTGTTAAACATTTACCAGCAAGCCACTGTCTTAACACTTTGGCCTGACTTTTGAGAGCAAACTGAACCATTTGCGTACAAAGGAAGAGGATTACCCATCAAGGGAGGAAGACCAAGAAGAATACCTGAGGACAGGCGGTACTCAATTTTAGACCTGCAAGTTTGGGAGGCAAATAGTCTGAAAAATAATAAGAACACTTACAGGTATTAAATTAGAGGAGAACTAAAAACTGGGAGTTTTAGAAATAAAGACAATATTTCAGAAAAGTAAAAGGATGATTACTGCTAAGAACCAAATTGTAGTGACCCAAGGAATCAATCCACATCTCAAAATATGTAGCAAAAAGGGAGAGAGGATGAAATACAGGAAATGATGAGAGATGTGGAGAGAAGAGCCAAGAGGTTTTATATGTAAAAGAATAGGAATTTCATGAAAATAAAAGAGACAATGAAATGCTATTTTTAAAAGAAATAGTAGAGGGGTTTTTTTTTTTTTTTTTTTCCCCCTACTGTGCTTAAGAAAACCTTCAGATGTTATTGGAAAGACTCACTGAGTTTCAGAGAGGATTAATGAAGAAATGTAGCCATTCTAGGCATATCAAGAACAAAAAACTTTTTAATGCTTCTAGAAAGAAAAAAATTATGTGTGAAGAATGTAAAATGAAATCACCTTTAGACTCTATAAACTGGAGATTAGAAAACCTTTAGGAGTTCACTGGTGGCACAGTTGGTTAAGGATCTGGCATTGTCACTGCTGTGGCTTGGGTCACTGCGGTGGCATGGGTTCAGCCCCAGCCTAGGAACTTCCGCATGCTAAAGTCTTGCCAAATAAATAAATAAATAAATAAATAAATAAATAAAAATTTTTTAAAAAGAAAAAAGAAAAACTTTAAATGTCTGCTATATAGGAAGGACCTTTCTCCAAGAGTACTATACCCAGCTAAGATGACCTGCATTGTCAATATGAAAAAGACGTTTTAAAATAAAAATTCAGAAATGTATCATCATATATACCCTTTTTGAGGAAATTACTGAAGAAACTACTTTAACCAGTTGTGGTAAAGGTGGTAGTTTAAATATGCACATTTTTCCTCACCCCAAAACTCACGGAATTGAGTGTTTCAGAGACACAGGCCCACAAGGAAAAAGCGAGGTGATAGAATTTTGGAAAATGAGAATCTGAAAGGTGATCCTTTAATTGACTTAGCAACTTAAAAAATGTTGATTCCTAAACTGACAATGTGAAATACTCAGAAGTAACTCATTGTCACTGTGGAACCCTTCAGAAATCTCAGTAATTACTAATTCCAGTAAGTTGGAACATTCCCAAAAGTGGGAATAGTGATCTAAAATCTCTGGAATATTTTTCTCCATATCCTTTACCTCCCTTTTCAAAACACAGTGACATTGTGTTCTCCACCTTGGCAGTTGCTTCGAGGTTCTTCCCTGTAGAGAACGAACTAGTCTCTGTACTGAGGAAACACCAGACAGAGCTGGGGAGAGAGCAAGTGAGTGTGGCCACACTGAATGTGGTGACACCTGTCCCCAGCCTGGTTCTGCACTTGGTTCCCAGAGCCCCAGCAGCCAGACAGTAACAGGTGCAAGAGCAGAATAACCTTCTCTGAGAAGTCTAACCAGCCCTTAGAGAGATTACCCGAAGATCTCCCAACGAAATGATCTCAACAGGCACCCCACCCAAGAAGCCAACAGCCAACACAGCCGCATCCCTCGCGAGAGCACGTGCCTGGCTCAGGATCCAGATGTCTGTCAGGAGTGTTTCATGCCATGCTACATGTAAAGGGAACAAAATGAGGATTAAAAATAGAGTTCCCTGGTGGCTCAGCAGGTTGAGAATCCAGTGTCATCACTGCTGTGGCTTGGGTTCGATCCGTGGCCTGGAAACTTTTGCATGCCACGGATGTGCTGCCCCCGACCCCCAATAGACTAATATGTAGGACTAAAACCACCTAGGAGAACACAGATCAGGCTTCTTAAAAACTGGGCCATGCAAGTGAGGGTGGGTAATAGTATGAGGTTTACCGAGGCTCATCACAAAAGTGCATTGACAGGTTTGACCTCCAGTGCCCACTGGAGTGAGAATATAGACATCATTTAGAGCTTCAGGCTTTGTTTTTAATTTCTAATGAAATTCTTTTTTAATAAGGTATTTCAAATAAAGCAATAATAAAAGCAGACTGATTATATTTGATAAAAGCCTAGTTATTGAAAACTAATTAAAAAACATCATTTTACATGATAAAGTGCTGAAATCATTTCCCTTAAAATTAGGAACAAAATGAGTTCTACTATACAATTAGTATTATTATTAAGCATTGTTTTGGAGGATTAAAAAAAGGAAGTAATTGGTCTAAATTATTTTTTTCTTGTTTTTTAGGGCCGAACCTGCAGTACATGAAAGTTCCCAGGCCAGGGGTTGAATCTGAACGGCAACTGCTGGCCTACGCCACAGCCACAGCCCGTGGCAACACCAGATCCTTAACCCACTGAGCAAGGCCAGGGATTGAACCCGCATCTGCATGGATGCTAGTCAGGTTTGTTATTGCTGAGCTGTGATGGGAACTCCTAAATATTTTTAAAAGAAGAGACAAAAGTCCTTTTTTTTTTCCCCCCCCTGGTATGATCGTATTCTTAGAAAGCACAGAAAATCCTACAAAAACTAGGTCTAATGAGCAAATTTGGCAAGGTGGAATTTGTCGTTCCTTTTCAAAAAGGAAAGTAGGCCAAGTCAGTGACTGTTTGAATGAAAGTCAGCTTGAACTGAAAATGGGAAAAAAAACAAATCTATTCACATTAGCCATAGTATTTTGTTAGACTGTAGTGAAAAATTTAATAGAGAAGACATAGAACCTATATGAAGACAGCTGAAAAATCTTGTCAAGGAACAAGAAACACAATCTGAACATGTGGGAAAAAAAATCCGTTACTGTTACTGTTTAGGGGATTCAGTAGTATATGAGTAACAAGCTTTCCCACAATTTTTTTTTTTTTTTTTTTGGTCTTTTGTCTTTTTAGGGCCACACTCAACGGTATATGGAGGTTCCAGCCATAGCAACACCAGATCTGAGCCGCGTCTGTGACCTACACCACAGTTCATGGCAACGCTGAATCCTTAACCCACTGAGCAAGGCCAGGGGTCGAACCTATTCCCTCATGGATACTTAGTTAGATTGGTTTCCGCTGAGCCACAACGGGAACTCCAAGCTTTCCCAAGTTAATACACAGGTTTTATATAATTCTGGCTAGACTCACAAGACTCACTACATAAGTGATTTTAAAAGTTTTTATGTAATCATAGATTTCCAAGAACAGATAAGAAGATGATGAAATGTAGAGGCAAATAGGCTTCCATGTATTAAAACATGTTGTGAAGCCCCTGCATCTAAAAAGTATAATATAAAGGGTAAGATCCCCTTGGTTGTGAAAGACTCTCATTGCCTTTTTAGACTTGAGTATCCCCTTTTTCTCTTGGTCAGAGTGCCCCAAGAACGGTCAGGAGATAACAATTGCTTTATTTAATGAGCGTTATGATGCCGGACTGCAGTCTAGGTTGGTGATGTACAGATGTAGGAGGGAATAGAATTACTTGGTGTCACTTAAATTGGAAAAGTCATTCAATGGGTGGAAGTCACAAAGAATAAATCTGACTCAGTATGAGAAGCCACTGCTAATGATTTAGAAATCCTCAAAATAGTTTTTCAGTTTCTTGTATCGGAGGAGTTCTGTAGGTCAGATATTACCATCTGTGTAACAGGGCTGTAGGAGAGCCAGCTGCGCTGCATGGAGAATGGAGGAGCTGATCTTTGCAGCACTTGTCTATTAAAATTACCTGAGATTCTTTAAAAAAAATTGTAGGAACAAATTTCATTGAATTGCAGAAGTCGTGAAGTCTTTAGCAGACGGGTTTTTTGAGAATTAATCATTGGTAAAATTTGAGAATCTGTCCCAGTATCAGTAAAAAGGTTAAAGTTGTGATGCATTATGTCAGTTTACCTGTGAGATGTTTGATTTTACTTGGGAGCCTCCTTTCTAAATGTCGTGTGAGTCAGTGCAGCTAATAATTTATTAGGCCAAACGAAACACTGATTCAGCATCTTGTGGTTGTAAGGATTCCCATATATGTTGCCTTTTTCCTTCGGTGATGTATGGATGTGTCTAGATTAGTGACTGCTTTGTGAACCACTGGAACAAATGTATTTTATAGCATGACTTGGGATATATACACATTGGTGAAAAATAGCCTGCCTAAAGTACTCTCATAACTTGCCTTGCTGGTCTGACCCACTAAACTGGTTTCATCAACTACTAAGTGGTTTGTATTATACAGTTTGATAAACATGAGTCTAAAACCCTTGTATTAGAAGTGAGATCTGTAGGCATGTAGCTTCAGCATCACTCTGAAGCTTGTTAGAAATGCAGATTACTGGGCCCCATGCCAGACTTTTTTTTTTCCATCTTCTTAGGGCCACACCTACAGCATATGGAAGTTCCCAGGCCAGGGGTCAAATCAGAGCTGTAGGTGCCGGCCTATGCCACAGCCGCACCTATATCGTGGGATCCGAGCCATATCTGCGACCTAAACCACAGCTCTCAGCAATGCCAGATCCTTAACGCACTAAGAGAGGCCAGGGATCAAACTGCATCCTTATAGAGACTATGTTGGGTTCTTAACCCACTGAGCCACGGTGGAAACGTCTTTTTATATTCTAAACAGAATATTATTAATATCTTTAGGCTTATTTCTTTCTTTCTTTTTCTTCTTTTTCTTTTTTTTTTCTACTTTTTAGGGCTGCAAGTGCAACATATGGAAGTTTCTAGGCTAGAGGTTGAAGTGGAGCTGCAGCTTCTGGCATACACGACAGCCACAGCAATGCAGGATCTGAGCTGCATCTGTGACCTATACCACAGCTTGCAGCAGTGTTTA
The DNA here is from genome assembly GCF_054392235.1 of Sus scrofa. Lineage (NCBI taxonomy): Eukaryota > Metazoa > Chordata > Mammalia > Artiodactyla > Suidae > Sus > Sus scrofa. Next base: position 76,346,665 of record NC_139393.1, read on the forward strand.
ACCATAACCTTAACAAACTGAGCGAGAGGCCAGGGATTGAACCTGTGTCTTCATGGATACTGGTCAGGTTTGTTACCACTGAGCCATGATGGAACTCCGTCTTATTTCTCTTTTGAGTGTTTTTTAGGACATAATGTTGGAATTACTTCATTTCTTTCCCGTAAGTTTAAGTAACTACCTGATCATTTTTTCTCTTTTGAATTATAGAAGTAGCATCTTAGTGCTGGTAATCTAGCACTCAAATTGCCCATACTATTCCATGAAATAAACTCTATTATTGTGTACTGCACTGGGTAAATAAATAGTGTTAGAAATTGTGGTGGGATTACCCAGCGCTCCAGGGGGTATTCTGTCTGACTTAACACTTTTTGAGGAATTGTTACTTAGATAGAGGAGATTTCACTGCTGCATAGCACTCAGCCAGACCGGGGTGTCTTCTTTGGCTTATCAGGCCAGATCACTGCCCCAGGTCCAGTGGTGTTATGGTAAGAACAGTGAATTAAAGAGGGAGAGAGAAGTTTGGTTGTTTGGTTGATTGGGATTAAAACCGGGACTGCAAGTATAGAGGCAAGAGTATGACATATTTATTTTCTTTTAATCCTTCAGACTAGGAAACATGGCCTAGCCACTGTCCTTGACCAGCAATACTCCTTTTCCATCAATTTTTTTTTTTTTTGTCTTTTGAGGGCTGCACCCAAGGCATATGGAGGTTCCCAGGCTAGGGGGTCGAATCAGAGCTGTAGCCGCCAGCCTACACCACAGCCACAGCAACGCGGGAAATGAGCCGAGTCTGTGACCTACACCACAGCTCGTGGCAATGCTGGATCCTTAACCCACTGAGCGAGGCCAGGGATTGAACCCACGTCCTCACAGATGCTAGACGGGTTCGTTAACCACTGAGCCACGACGGGAACTCCAGCAGCACTCCTTTTCTGCTTGCCCCTTTATCCTCGCTCTCCTTAGAAGTAAAATTTGGGGTTGGGAGAAACAGATGGGAAGAGCCCTAAGATTTTCCTAGAGATCTGAGTATGGTTTCCTTACTTGTAATTGTTTTGTTCTGTGCATCTGTTTAATATCTTCTTTCCCAAATTAGACTATAAACGTCCCAATTTGGACTATAAACTGAGCAAGAGTTTTGTTTAATTTGAACAGCATTGCTCCCTCCTTTTCCCCTGGCCCAGCCCAGTACCTGGTTCAATACTAGCTCTGTAATCATAGCTGCTTGATAAAATCCTTATTTGAATGACTAATAACGTTATAAGATAGAAGCATAAATGTTAACATTATGTATGTGACTGATTGATGATTGATTGATGGGTTTCCCTCAGGACACAAGTTAACAGAGGATGAGAGAAACCAGTTATTGGCAATTGCATCGTCCTTATTTGTGGCGTCCCAATTAAGAGCACAACGTTTTCAAGAACCTGAAAATTCAAGGTATGTTACATCACTTTCAACAGAATAAGTGAGCAGAAAAATATAGATGATTTAATAATCTGCATAGGAAATAGGTAATAAAAGATCTGCCTGATCTCAGTTCCGGATCTTATGAGTGTTTGGAGAAATATAATAAGATTATTCTGTTTAAAATGAAATTGCTTCTATTTTGTTCAAATGAATGTTTTCAATTCAGAAAGAAAGGAAGGATCTTGACCCCTCTAATTTGGACATGACTGGGGAAGGTAGTCTGAAAAAGTATAGGAAATTTTTTCTGAGTAATTTGTATTTATTATTTCTATTTTCTTACCCTGTTAATCTTAAAGAACATTTTGTGAAGTGTTGTAGTACTAAAATTTAGGAATTAATCTGAACAGTTAAAATATGTCTGTGTGTATGTATATCTATATCTGTCTATCTATATGAAACTTGTTTCTAAGATACAATAAGGAATAAACACCAGATTGAGTTAGTTATTTGTGAGCCCTACATATACTTTTTAAGCATCCTAGTAACCTAAACAAAGGGGAAAACCTTTTTTATACCCGGACAAATAAAAACAAAATCATTGTCACATTCATGCTTCGAAGTGACAAGATTATTTGTTATGAATGTCTGTGGCTTGCTAGAGTAATCCTGTTTTAGCAAGTGCAATCCATTATTTGCTAGAGCGATGCTGCTAATACACTTGTGTTACTTCAACTCCTTTTCCTTTATTTTTGCTTTTCCTTAAGAGGAAGAATAAAGATTAAAAAAAAAAAAAAGAGAAAAAGGCAGGTGACCAAGCAGCTCTTAAGAGGGCAAATCAGAAATTCAAATTACCTCTGAAGAATAAGGTACAAGAAAAACTAAGCTGGGCTTAGGCTATATATTCATGGCTAATGTGGTTTTACTCAGAAAATCTCCAAGTGGTACTTTTCATCTGTTTATCATTCGCAAGAGAAAGTACAAGAAGCTCGATGTATGATCGTTCTTAAAGTTATGATTTGGTGAGTATCTAAGGAGACATGAAAGGATATAGGATTTCCAGAAATTACTGAATGACTGGAAGGCCAGTCATCTGGTAGGTTTGTTTTCCCCCTCAAGTTGTGTTTTTCGGTGTGGAAGCCATGAGCCATGTGTGCCTATTTGAATTAAGTTAGATTAAAACTCAGTTTCTCAGTCTCACTTCAGTGTCGGTATCAGTGTAGTCACTAGCCACCTTGGCAGTGCTCTGTAGCCACTGTGCTAGGGTCAGTGGCGACTGTGTTCGGTAGTAGAAAGAACCAGTTCCATCATCACTGTTCTCTTTCCATCAAGCTCTGTTGGACGGTGCTGTTTTGAAGGGATGTGTGTAGGAGAGATCCAAGCTTTTGCTTTAAAACCAGAATCCTACCTTGTATTAATAGTACTTTTATTATTCTTTTGATAAATATGATATTTCTTATCCTTATTCCTTTACCACCAGATGTTATTTAGATCTTATTTCAGAAATTCTGAGTGTAGCTCATGATGAACTGGTTTGATCTTTAAAAATGTATTTGGAATTCCCATTGTGGCACAGTGGAAATGAATCCTACTGGTTTCCATGAGGATGTGGGTTTGATCCCTGGCCTTGCTCAGTGGGTTAAGGATCCAGCGTTGCCGTGAGCTGTGGTGTAGGTCACAGACTCAGCTTGGATCCTGTCTTGCTGTGGCTGTGGTTTAGGCTGGCAGCTGCAGCTCTGATTCAGCCCCTAACCTGGGAATTTCCATATGCTATGGGTTCAGCCCTAAAAAGACAAAAAAGAAAAAGAAAGGAAAAAGAAAAAGAAATGTATTCAAGTTGTTTTCAGATAGTGCTGACTTATTTCTGGTAAGAATCTCAAAAAGGTTTAAAAGGAAAAAAAATTAAAATTACCTGTAGTCCTACAACAATCTCTTCTAACATTTTGATATAATTCCTTTCCATGCGTGTGTGTGTGTCTACATATATACAAGTATGTATGTGTGTATATATAGTTATATATACATATGCACACATACATACTTGTAGCATATGTGTTGTATGTATTTAGAGTTATACTGGAAATATAGTTTGAATTCTTTTATTAAAAATTTTATTATATTTAATTTTTAAAATTTCTTATATAGTGGTTTTTATTTTTTTCCATTATAGCTGGTTTACAGTGTTCTGTCAATTTTCCACTGTACAGCAAAGTGACCCAGTTACACATACATGCATATATTCTTTTTTCTAACATTATCATGCTCCATCATAAGTGACTAGACATAGTTCCCAGTGCTGCACAGAAGGATCTCATTGCTAATCCATTCCAAAAGCAGTAGTCTGCATCTGTTAACCCCAAGCACCCCAGCTCCCTCTCTCTCCCCCTTGGCAACCACAAGTCTATTTTCCAAGTCCATGATTTTCTTTTCTGTGGAAAGGTTCATTTGTGCCGTATATTAGATTCCAGATATAAGTGATATCATATGGTATTTGTCTTTCTCTTTCTGACTTACTTCACTCAGTATGAGAGTCTCTGGTTCCATCCATGTTGCTGCAAATGGCATTATGTCGTTCTTTTTTATGGCTGAGTAGTATTCCATTGTGTGTATATACTACATCTTCCTAATCCAATCGTCTGTCAATGGACATATGGGTTGTTTCCATGTCTTGGCTATTGTGAATAGTGCTGCAACGAACATGTGGGTACATGTATCTTTTTCAAGGAAAGTTTTGTCCAGATATATGCCCAAGAGTGGGATTGCTGGGTCATGTGGTAGTTCTATGTATAGTTTTCTAAGGTACCTCCATACCGTTCTCCAAATGGTTGTACCAGCTTACATTCCCACCAACAGTGCAGGAGGGTTCCCTTTTCTCCACACCCCCTCCATCATTTGTTATTTGTGGACTTATTAATGATGGCTATTCTGAGTGGTGTGAGATGGTATCTAGTGGTAATTTTGATTTGCATTTCTCTAATAATCAGTGATGCTGACTGAGCATTTTTTCATGTGCTTGTTGGCCATCTGTACATCTTCCTTGGAAAAACGTCTATTCAGGTCTTTTGCCCATTTTTCAACTGGGTTGCTGGCTTTTTTGCTCTTGAATTGTGTAAGTTGCTAGTATATTTTAGAGAGTAAGCCCTTGTCAGTTGCATCATTTGAAACTACTTTTCTTAAAAAATTTAATATTATATTGTGACTATTCTCTTTATTCAAAAGTCTTTGAAAGCACATTTAAAATTTTTATTACAGAGAATTTAAAACATATGCAAAATAACTTTGCTTTTCAAAAGAGACCATCAAAATTGTCATAAAATAATATAAGAAATCGCAGAATGTATTCAGAAATGTATGTCTGATAAAGGACTTGAATCTATAGCGTATAAATAATTTTTACAACTCAAAAATGAGCCTCATGACCCAATTAAAAAAAAAAAACCCAACAAAACAGATTTGGCGTAGACTCTTCTTCAAAGAAGTTATATGAATGGCAGATGAGTTCATGAAAAGATGTTTAACATTATTAATCATTAGGGAAATAAAAGTTAAAATCACAGTGCTACACCACTGTGCACCCACTAGAATAATGTACATCAAGTGGTGAGTGTGTCAATAAATGTGCTTTCAGACGGTGGAATACTATTTAGCAGTAAAAAGGAATGAAGTCCTGATACATGCATGTTCATGCATAAACCTAAAAAAAGAAAATCATGCTAAGAGAAATAAACATTTTAAAGTAGACTATTCTAACGTACAATTTCATTCATTTGAAATTTCTATGAAGGGCAAAAATGTAAAAGAGAGAAAAAAGATGAGTGGTTGCCTGAATGCAGGTGTCAATATCACAGAATTAGGTTTTTATAATCTTTGTTGAGATCCATAAGTAAATAGTTATTTTAACTGTATCAGTCTCTGAAATTATGTAGAAAACAAAACATGGAGTTTGCAGCCAAAGTTAAAAATAATACTAGCTAGTAGCTTTTACTCTAAAAAAATTTTTTTAATGCATTAGGCCCTTAGATCATGTAGAGAGCAGAAAGTGGAGTTACAAGCTATTACTCAGTAACACTGGCTTGTATGACTGGCCGTGTGTGTGCCTTTACTGAGATGTTTATTTCTTCATGGGGCCTCTTGGTACTTTCATTTCACACCGCAAGACGTCGTTAAGTATTTTTTGCAGGTCAGGTCTAGTTGTCACACACTCGCCTAGCTTTTATTTATCTGGGAAGGTCTTGACTTCTCCCTCACCTTTAAGGGACAGTTTTGCTGTATTTAGGATTCTTGTTTGATCGTTTTTTGTTTTTCCTTTTATCACTTAGCCTATATCAGCCCAGTGCCTCTGGCCTCCGAAGTTTCTGGTGAGAAATCTGATCATCTTAGTGAGAACCCTTTGTACTTGAAAATTGGCTTCTCTTGTTCAAGATTTTGTCTTTGGCTTTTGAAAGTTTAATTGCGTGTCTTGGTGTGGGTCTCTGAGTTCATCTTACCTGAAGTTTGTTGAGCCTCTTGGATGGTTATAGTCCTGTCTGTCATCAAATTTGGAAAGATTTCAGTCATTAGTTCTTCAAATATTCTTTCTGCCCCTTTCTCTTCCTTCTTCTGGGACTCATAGGATGAATGCATTGGTTGGCTTGATGGCATCCCACAGGTCCCTTAGGCCCTGTTCACGTTCCTTCAATCATTTTTCTTTCTGTTCTTTCAGACTTGATGATTTTATTGTCCTGTCTTCACGTTGACTGATTTTTTTTTTCTCCTGTTCCCTTATTTCTGCCTTTCAATCACTGTAGTGAGTTTTCATTTCAGCTCCAGAACTTCTTTCTAATTTCTTTTTAGGATTTCTGTCTCTTTACTGATGCTTTTATTTTGTTTACATTTTCTTGACTTCGTCTGCATCTTCCTTTAGTTCTTTGAGCATCATTAAGATAGTTGCTTTAAAGTCTTTGTCTTGTATATGTGCCATTAGGCCTTTGTCAGGGATGTATTCTGTTGTTGTTGTTGTTTTTCTTTCAATAGGCCATACTTTATTGTATGATTTGTGAATTTTTGGTTGAACACTCAACATTTGAATCTAGTAAGGTGGTAACTTTGAAAATCAGATTCTTATCCTTCCCCAGGGTTTAGTGGGTTTTTTTTTTTTTTTTTTTTTTTTTTTGTTTTGTTTTTTTGTCTTTATAACTTTTTTTTTCCTCTCTCTCTTTTTTGCCATGCCTATGGCATAGAGAAATTCCTGGGCCAGGGATCCAGCCTGCACCACAATAGTGACAACACTAGATCCTTAACCTGCTGAGCCACTATGGAGCATTTTTGTGTTTTGATTATTGTAGGCTGTCTCTGTGCCAAGGATCAGGCTGAAGTATGAACTTAAGTTGTTCTTGGGATCTTTTCTGAGCCTTTCCCTGGGCATGTGCAGTCACTTTTTGATTTTCCTTGTATATACAGTTGTTTTTTAATGTCTTAGCCTTTAAGGTCTGGCTCCTGAAAAGGGAAAAAAAAAAAATGTAGAGGGTACTTGAGGGTTACTGGACTTATTCCAGAGGTGGACTGGCTGGCAACAATGAGGGCAGTGCAGTAACAGTGGCTGTTTGCCTTTCTGTCTGCACCTCTTTGATCAGAAGCAGCAATGAGCAGTCAGAGCACAGATCCCCACTATTTCGAGGAGAGGTTCTTTTTTGCCTGCTCTGGTTTCCACAAGCTGGTCCAGCAAGGAACATACAGAGCAGATGCACGGTTGCCTGCCAGGCCCCTGGGGGCAGGAGGATGGAATAGCTGCCCCCGTGTTAAACTGAAGTTGCCCAAAAGTTAATGCAATTTATCACCTAAGTCTTCTGAAAGTTACAGAGTTTGGAGTTCTCCAGAGTTCCAAAAGAGTTTCGTCAGACAGATTCTGCCAGTGTGATTGTTGTCTGGATGGGGAGACAAATTCCTGGTGCCTCCTACAGATTCCACCTCCTCTTAAATTACTATTGAATTCATTGCCCTTTAGAAGTTGGAAAAAGTTACATTAATAAAATACGTAGGCCTAAGGTTCATTTTATAGATAACTGTGCCCCTGTTACCTATATAACAATTATTTTATTTGGGGGGAATTTGTTTTCTATTTAACTTAACATGGATGTAGTAGGCCAGCTTATTGTAAAGCTGGTGCCACCATAACAACAAAGACTGTAACTAACAAAATATACTGGCCTTTTGGGCAAAGCGTGATCTTGTTAAGCAAAGTGAATCTACGCTACTTTTGCTTATTTGCTAAAGAGGTTCCCCCATAGCAGAGCTGATATAAGATGGTTGGCTCTCCGTAGTTGTGTTTCCATTAATGCCCAGGGAATGGAGTCTGCGCGTCAGCCTCCAGGCGTGGCTGCAGCTGCTCTGTCATGGGTGTGCTCGTGTACTGTTTTGCTTCCAAACCCAGTAGCCTGCAGCACTTCCTTTGTGCTGCTTGTTTTGGCTGCTGCTCTTATTTTCCCAATTTCTCCATGGGTTTTACTCTTTTATCATTTATGACTTGGAAAAAGCCTTAAATAATATGTACCCGTGGTATTTGGATAGTGAAAAGATAGCACATTTTAGAAAAAAAGAAACGTTAATGTCAGAAACAATAACAATTTTTCTTAGAATGACTGTACATAAAATGAATTAAGTTTTTACATAAGTACATCCTATCTTAATATGGAGTTATTTTTCCTTGTAATCATTCTTAAATACTTTTATTGACAGAAATGAATCCTTAAAAGTTGTGTTCAACCATCCCTTCATGTTATTTGAAGCTAATATTTTGTTGGCCTTATGGTTTGGCGTAATATTTTGTTTCACTAACTGCTAATGAGTGGAGGAAGATCTAATGAGGGAAACCATTTAGTTTCTTTCCGTCGTCTTTCATTCAGTTTTCCTCAAAATGCCTGTTTTCCTTTGTTCCAAATGCTCTTCGTAGGTCAGGATTCACCTGAGCCGGAGCCACTTCTCACTTTCCTCTGGTTCAAGTCCACCTCCGCCATCCAGAGCTTCCCAGTCACTAGTGAGGACACCAACGCGCCCTCTCTCAATTCCCCACTTCCTCCGGTCCCCGTGGTCGTTTCTGCATCTCTTGCTTTCTGTTGTTGGGTTTTGTGGTTATGCGGTGTGTCTTCCAGCCTTTTGTATGCTTATTACTTTCCTAGTTCCATGATTATTATCTTTCTGTTAAGCTGTCTGATGAATTTATTATCACAATGATTGTCACCTCTAGGGAGAGCCAGGCCAGTTTCCTGGTGGTAGCAGGGCTCGTACCCAAATCATTCTTTCCCCTAGCAGAGGGCTGTTTTGCAGTCCCAGGTTGCTCTGCCTGTGGTAGGAATTTGGCAGGGGATGTGGCTCACAGCAAGCCCTTGTCTCCCTTTTAGGTGTCCGTTCTGAGGGCTAAGCCGTGCCGAGGCGGATGTGGGCAGTGTTATCTGTTTTTTGCATATTAAATCTATTTTAAGGTTTTGAAAGTAAATGTTGATTCTCTGGGTTTAGAAAAGTTTGTTGTTTTTTTTTTTTTAGCTGAAGATATTGTTATTGCTGGTGTGCCTCTTTTTGCTTCCTTCCTTTTCTCTCACCCTTCGCTCTTTTCACCATTGCCCAGGGAATGTGTTCAAAATCCTAAACACTTTTTTTGTATGTAAACCAGTGGGAAAATCAGCAACATTAACTCTTTAATCCAGTTGGAATTCACTTCTGTGTGTGGTTTTTTTTTTTTTTTTTTAATTTTTTTATTTTCCCACTGTACAGCATGTGTGTGTTTTGAAATGAGTTTTTTCTTTGCGTTCAGGTAGCTTACTTTACTTTTAAATATTCCAGCCTGCTCCCAAATAAAGTACTATCTCTTTATAACTCCAAGAATGACAAGACAGAAAATATACAGGAATATCTGAGTCATTGTGGCCCACTGTCACTAATTACCATGGACTGGGCGGCTTAAATAACAAACATTTATTTCTCACAGCTCTGGAGTCTGCAAGTCCAAGGTCAGTCCAGGTCCAAGGCTTTGGTGAGAGCCCTCTTCTGCGTTGCAGAAAGCTTGCTTCGTGTACCCTCCCATGGTGCAAAGAGGGCAGTTAGCTCTCTGGCCTCTTCTTCTAAGGGCACCGATCCCATTCATGAGTGCTCCACCCTCATGACCTTATTACCTCCCACAGCCGCCGCCTCCAAATACGGTAACATCGGGCACTAGACGTCAGTGTATGAATTCGACAGCCGGGGTGGGCAGCTGGGGGAGTGGTGTCGTCAGTAATGGTGACTCTGCTCCCCTGTGCTCGCCCTCCTCCCCCACCGCCACCCCTTCTCCCCATCCCCTCTCTCACCCTGGCGCTCTTCCTGCTGCCGCCTCTCTCCCACTTCTGTGACCTGCATGCACACACACACCGACACACACCACGTACATGTAAGTTAGCTGTGCCTATGTTACATAAATCCATCCTATGGTTTAGTGAAAAAACCCCTAGAATTTAGAAGTTTGGGTTTTGTTCTTATTTAATAATTTATTATTTTCTTCTAAAATTTATTGTTCTAGCTGAGCTTTGAAAGCACTTTGATATTAGAATTGCCCTAAAATTCTAGTAAATTTGGATAAAATAGACATCAAATATTGAGGTTTTTCAAAAACTATATGACATTTATGGAAGTCTTTTGTTTCTCTCATTAATGCTTTGTAATTTCTCTTATTCTAAGTTTACATTTCTTACTTATTCTTAGATAGTTTATATTTTTGTGTTATTATTCCTAGATTGTTGGGATAATAACGGTGGCATCTTTTTCTCTTTTTCTAAATTCTTACTGATTGGCTAAAGAGAAACCAATGATAGGTATATTTTTTTTTACTATGGTTAAAACAAACAGTGTAAATTTTTTCAGTCTTGACCATTTTTAATTGTACAGTTCATTAGTGCTAACTATATGAACAACATACAGCAGAACTCTAGAACTTTTTCATTTTATAGGACTGGAAACTGCCCCTTGAACCACTGCCCTTTCTCTCTCTCCTCAGCCTTTGTCAATCACCATTGTACTTTCTGTTTTATGAGTTTGACTCCTCTGGTGCTTGTATTTCTTTCATCATAATTTTTCCTCAACTTTAAAAATTCATTAAAATAACGTTTTACTTGATTTCAAAAGGGGCAGTCATATAACCTCCTGAATTACTTGGGATGCCTTTGGGTACAGGTAACAGAAACCCTGATTCAAAGTGGCGCAGTCCTCACCGCATCCTGAACTGGAGGCCCAGAGAACTGGAGGAGAAGGCTGAGTGCCTCCCCTGGTGCTCCTCCTCTCTGGGTTCCTTAGCCTTGCTTTCTTCTGTGCGTGGTTTATGTCAGAAGGCTGTGACAAAGCAGATGTAGGATGTCCACTGATGATAAACAGATACAGGACGTCAACTGATGATATTTTGGTGGAAAACCAAACGGGGAAGGGAAGTAGAGCCTCCTGGGTGTGGATGGTGGGGTCGTTGCCGTTTTCATTTGGATCGCAGGGCAGTGCGTGGCGGGATGGGAAGGCTCACAGTTAGAGCCAAGGCCTGAAGGAGGGAAGGAGTGACTCGTGAATGTCTGGAGGAAGACCCTTCTAATCAGAGGAGACGGCAAAGTCAAGCACATGAGGTCAACGTGTGCCCCGCCTGTTTGAGAAATAACAAGGAGGTAAATACACCGTGAGAGGATGAAGCAAGCCATAGAATGGTGGCGATGGAGTCTTGTTAGGGACCGAAGCTTTTACTCTGCCTGGAATAGGGAGCCATCGCACGGTCTTCAGCAAAGCCGAGCTTGATGTGACATGCGTACTGGCAGGATCATTGGGCCTGCAGTGCTGTAAATGCCTAAAGAGGGGTACGAGCAGGAGCAGAGGTCCTGGGCCCGAGCCCCGGGGCACTCCAGCTTAACAAGTCGGGAAGATCAGGTGGATCCAGCAGAGGAAGCTGGACGGAAGAGCAGAGGAGACGGATGGAAAGTGGGTGGGGGCGGAGCTCAAGAACCTAGTGGAGAAAGCGTGTTCAGCTGAAATCAGTCACGTAAGAATGACTGTCGACCATTGAATTTAGCAGTGTGGTGGTCACATGTGATGAGCAGTTTGCAAGAATGTCAAGTGGGAAGTGGTGCTTAAAGTTGAATTGATGGAGGTTCAGGAAGAAAGGTGAAGAAATGGAATCGACTAGCACCCATGAGGTTGCAGGTTCGATGTCTGGCCTTGCTCAGTGGGTTAAGGATCTGGCATTGCCATGAGCTGTGGTGTAGGTCGCAGATGCAGCTTGGATCTGATCTGGCTGTGGCTGTGGTGTAGGCCGGCAGCTGTAGCTCCAGTTTGACCCCTAGCCTGGGAACCTCCATATGCCGTGGGTGAGGCCCTAAAAAGCGAAAAAAAAAAAAAAAAAAAAAAAGGTGTGGAAAGAAAAATTGGAGACTGTGAGTACCGGCTGCTCCTAGGGCTTCTGTATTTGTGTACATACCGATAATGCCTTATTTTGATTTTCCATTCGACTCGTCAGTCTCTCTCTCTTTACTTTTTTGTTATATACCATTATGTTGTCAACATTTCTCTGTATTAGTTTTTGAAAAAGTGGTTTTCAAGAACCATATGACGTCAGTACTTTAAAAACTAACATACAGTAGAAAATCTTGCTCTTCTCGGCTTGGTCCGTGTGGGGAAATGACTGGCATCGTGCCCGCAGCCCGCGCCCCGGGCGCACGGAGGGCGGCGGCCCTGCCCGCGCCTGGCCAACGTGGTGGGTGTGCGCACCGAGTTCCCGGTGCCTGGTTTTCCTTGTGGCAGCCCTCCTGGTCACCTGGTCAGGCTTGGGCAGTTATTCCATCTTCAGGTCTTGGGGCTCCTTCCCTGACGCTGAGGTGTCAGAGCGCTTGGCGTGATGTGGTCGCCCCAGCCGGCGACGCGCAGCGTGAGGTGTCAGGGGTCAGGATGTTGACCCAGCGCCCCTACCAAGTCTCCGGGCGGTGCAGGTCTTTGTGCAAAACCCTTCCGCCCTTGACTTCGCTTTCCTCGTCTGAGAGTGGATGATTCCTGAAACCTTTTTGCAGCTGCGGTCCTCCCTGAATTGCCTGAGGCCGACCCCTTCACTTTCTCCTTATCCCTCTGTTTTCTCTCTTTACATCTGAGCAGAGGTTAGAGACTCAGGAAAAGGAACGTCTTCACTACGGCCTGTGTGATGCTGACGAGAAGACTGCTGTCTGAAAGGGTCTTAAAAATGTCACGTTCATGTGTGTTGAGGATTCCTTCCGGTCCGTGTATACCCACCACGTTGAGCTCATACTAAGTCAAACGTACATTTCAAGTATGGTGACTGGCTCCGCGCCTGTCTTCCCTTAGACTCTGAGTCACAGCAGCATGATGGGAAAGTACATGCCCTTGAACTGCAGTCATCGTGTCTACATTTGTATTGGGTTTTCTTTCCTTATCTGGCTTCAATTTTTTAGTGATTTTTACCTGATAGGTGCCATTATCTGTTTTTTTATTTCTTTCCTTGCTATGAAAAAAAAGGGTATCCTTTCCTGGTTTTTAGATTTATAATTCATTCACCCATTATTAAGTTTTCAATTAGATGATATAAGCTTAAGGTTTTGAAATGGGATCATAATCAATGAAGAATAACTGGGGAGAGAAACATAGAAAAAAGCAGCCATGTGAAAATAATTCACAAGGGAGAGTATTTTGTACAATGTACATTGACTCTTTTACTTAAGTATTTCTGAATTTTAAAGGATGTATCAAATTATTAACGCATTTACATATCTGACAACAAATTACAACTTTTATACATAGTTGCTTCATTTATGTTCTCAGATAAACTACTTCATTATGACAGTGAAATTGATGTTCTGTTAACTAAGTGTATAATAAAAAATAGTGCTTTGTGTTATGTTCACAAGCATACTTAACTGTACTATCCTTTTGGAAATATCAACTTTCATTTGAGCAAATAAATCCCCTACCAAGAGGGAAGAAAATGTTAATTCAATCATCATCCTTTAAGCTTGCTTTACTTTTTAATATCTCTATTATGATGTTTTTAGTTACTTAATATCACTAAGTCTTGGATGGTTTAGAAGACTGTGAGAGATTAAGCCCAGAATATTGATTAAGTGGATAAGATCTCATATTTATGTTCTTTTTGCTAAATATTGCATTTTAAGATATTTTTCTTTTCTTTTTTTTTTCCCCATTCTACTCTAAGAGCTGAATGGAAGACAGAATAGCCTCATTATTGTAGGAGAATTTCTCTGTTCCCTGCAATGATTCCAAAAGCTCTTGCACACTTCATCAGTATTATTGTAATTCTTTGGCTGCAGGATATTTGGCAGCTGTTGCACCCCACTGGCAAATCCTATTCATGCTTCTTTCCCATTCACCCATTGCCATTGGAGAATTGATTTCTCTCTCCTCGACTCTAACCTTTCCCAATTCATTCTGGATTGTTCAATGTGAAACATTTTAATTTCATATCATACAGCTATTCAGCTCACAATCCCTTTTTTAACCTGTCACCAGGGTAACAGCATAGCATGCTTTCTTTAGGCAATCAAGTTTTTATTTCACATGCTTAATGTTGCATTAAATGTTTGCATTTTGTTTAACCCCCCTTAAATACTTTGAACTCTGGATATGTCTTATATGATTTTTGAATTGAAACTAAATCAACACTATCACTATATTTATAATAAAATGCCAAATAATTAATTTATGTAATTCAAAGGTTGTTAAAAATCCAAGTGAGTTGATCTACATAAGGCAGTTTTCTGTAGGTAATGGAGAAATATTTGTGTATTTATGTTTAGCCTTGTTTCAAAAAAATTTAAAGGTTTAGAGAGATTTGTCAGTGAGTTAAATAAAAATTTAGAGTAATGGAATTGGTACAAATGGAAAAAATGTATTTTTTGAAGACATTACTTCGTTTTTCAGTAACATTTTTTTTCTGTGTGTTCATGAATGTATATTACGTGTTACTGAACGTGAAAATACATGTGTTTAGATCTTGATTCTTTGAATTGAATAGATTTGAATTTCTATCTATAGACGCGCCTTTTCTTCTTTTTATCTTTATCCCAAATAATAGCTTCAGTAAAATTTGTTCTGTGAGTAAATTTTATGAAATTTGAAATATTCTAAGAAACATAAAGAAATGTAAGAAAAGGAAAGGCAGGGACAGGTAACCCATGCTGTATGAAAGCACTGTTATGTTAAAAAGAGACTAATATTTATTTAAGTAACTTTATATTCCATTACAATCACTGAAGTTTTCGTATTAATCTGTAGAAAAACTCTGAATTAAGCTGCTTATTTTTTCTTCTAAACCATCTTTTTATTTCACTTTAAAAAATTATGATTTAGTGCTCTTTGGAATTTCTTGTTTCTCACCTTGTGTCAGACTGATTTCATATCTTGAATATTCATGTATAACTGTTGGCCCCGAATCTAGATAACATGGGTTTAGAGGACCAGTGTCTTGACCATCTAATTTATAAGAGTCACTTTCCTTCAATAAATTCCTGAATATATATTTAAATAATTATAAATTTTTTCCTTCAACATTGGAGTTATTAGATCATTCCAAAAATCCAAAATAACAATAGTACTCCTTGTGATAAGATTCTTGGGCTTAGAGTCATAACAAAATAGTCCCTGCCTTTTAGGATGCTTAAAATAGAATGAGATATATAGATATTAAACAGATAATTATCAGCTCTGAAGATTGCTAGAGGAAAAGTCCAGATTGTCCTGGTGAAGGGAAGGAATCTCATTTGCAGTTGTGCCACATTATCTGAAAGTCCAGTTTTCAGTAAAAAGTTACAAGACATGCAAAGATATATGCAAATATGCCCCATTCACAGCATAAAAAGTCAATAGAAACGGCCCAAGAAGGTGACCTGTTAAAGTTATGTTTAAAAGACCAAAGGAAACCCGATAATGAAGAATTAAGGGGAGTTCCTATGGTGGCCCCTCAGGTTAAGGATCCTCCGTTGTCTCTCTTAGGGTGTGGGGTGGATCCCTGGCCTCGCTCAGTGGGTTAAGGATCCGGCACTGCTGCAAGCTGCAGCGTAGGTCTCAGATGGGGCTCAGATCCATTGTTGCTGTGACTGTGGTGTAGGCCTCAGCTCTGATTCGACCCCTGGCCTTGGAACCTCCATGTGCTGTAGGTGAGGCTGTAAAAAGGAAGAAAAAAAAAAGAATTAAGGAGTAATATGGCAACTATATCTTAATGAGTAGAAAAATCAATAAAAAGAATTTTTAAAAAAGCAAATAAGAAATCTGGGGATGAAAGTACAGTGCTTACAATGAAAAAGTGCCCTGTGGAACTCAGCAGTCGTTTTGAGGGCAGAAGAAGCAGTCAGCAAATCTGAAGATATGTCAATTGAGATTTTCCAGTGTGGGCAAGAGAAAGAAAGCTAAAGAAAAATGAACAGAGCCTCAGAACCTGTGAGACACCATCAGATGGAAAAAACATACATGCTGAGAGTCCCAGCAGGAGAAGAGAGGAAAGATAAAGGAGTGGAAAGAATACTTCAAGAACTCATGACTGGAAACATCCCAGATTTGGTGAAAAACATTAATCTGTGCATTTAAGAAGCTTGATAAACTCCAAGGTTAGGATAAGCTCAGAGAGATCCACACACTCACACTTCATGGTCAAACTGTCCAAAACCAACAAGAGGAGTTTTCTTGGTGGCCTATCAGTTAAGGATTTGGCATTGTCACTGCTGTGGCTTGAGTTCAATCTCTGGCCTGGGAACGTTTTTTTTTTTTTTTTTAACTTGTATTTTTTTAAATTAAAATATAGTTGATTTATAATGTTGTGCCAATTTCTGCTGTACTATCCCAGGAACTTTGGCAAGCTGCAGACAACGGCCAAAGCAAACAACAAAAACAAACAAACAGAAAACACCAAAAAGAATCTTAAAAGCAGCAAGAGAAAAATGATTCATCATGTAAAAGGGATCTTGATGATAGTAAGAGCTCACATTTCGTCAGATACTAGGGCATCCAGAAGAGAACGGGATGCCATATATAAAATGCTGAAGAATTAAAAAAAAATGTATCCAGCAAAATTATCTTTTAATCTTGAAGGAGACATAAGACATTCTTAGGTAAACAAAGCCCATGAGAACCTATTGCTAGCAGACCTACCCAACAAGAAATATGAAAGGAAGTTCTTCAGGTAAAATGTAAGGACATTAAACAGAGGCTCAAATACATATGAAGTAATAAGGGATACTTGTTAAAGATTACGATATCAGTAAATATTAAAGAGTATAACTATTTTTAGTTTGTGTCTTTTTTATGATTGAAAAGAACTGCATAATGCAATAATTATAATTCTAAGTTGATAGGTACATAATATATTCAGGTATAATTTGTATGACAATAAGGAGACAAAAGGCAGAAAAAACGAAGCTATGCTAGAGCAAATTTTCCGTGTACTGTTGAAATTAAGTTAGTATTAATTCAAACTAGAGTGTTTAAATATGAGGTGCTAATTGTAATCTATGGGTAACCACTAAGAAAACAGCTTTTAAAAATAGTAAATGAGGAGTTCCCATTGTGGCTCAGTGGTTAATGAACCCGACTAGTATCCATGAGGACAGAAGTTTGATCCCTGGTCTCTCTCAATGGGTTAAGGATCCGGTGTTGCAGTGAGCTATGGTGTAGGTTGCAGACGTGACTCGGATCCTGTGTTGCTATGGCTGTGGTGTAGGCTGGCAGCTACAGCTGTGATTCGATCTCTAGCCTGGGAACCTCCATATGCCATGGGTGTGACCCTAAAAAGACAAAAAAAAAAAAATAGTAATTGAAACATCAAGAGAATTAAAATGGTACAGTAGAAAATATCTATTTAAACAAAAGAAGGCAGCGATGGAGGAATAGAAGAATAAAAGAGATATGACATAGCAAAAAGTAAAATACTAGATATAAATCCTATTTAATGAGGAAGTATATTTTATGTAAATGGAATAACACAATCAAGAGCAGATATTGATATGTGGATAAAAAACAAGATCAGACTATATACTTTCTACAGTAGATATTCTTTGACTCAAAGGCATAATAGACCGAAGGCAACGGATAGAATTACCAGACATACCAAATTTGTAAAACCAGTATCATTGTTATTAATAATACTAGTATTAGTCAGCATAATTTTAAGCCAAAAATTTTTACTAGAGACAAAGAGGGATATTTGATAATGATAAAAGAGTCAATCCATGAGAAAATTATAACAATTTTGAACATATGTGTTACCCAATAAATGCAGTCCCCAAGTATATGAAGCAAAACTGAGACAATTGAAAGGAGAAATGAACAGTTCAACGATTTTAGTTGGAGACTTTCCATAATGGATAGGACGACTACACATGATCAGCAAGGAAGAAGAAGACTTGAACATCACTATGCGCTATTTTGATCTAGTCGATGTCTCTATAGAACCGTCCATTCAGCAGCAGCAGAACTGGCAGCCTCTCAGGTGCACGTGGATCATTCTCCAAGGTGAAACAAGCTCTGATAAACTTAACAGGATTGAAATCATACAACATGTGTTCTCCAACCACAGTTGGATGGAATTAGAAATCAACAAAAAAGGAAATTTGGGAAGTTCACAACTTTGTGCAAATCAACTCCTAATAACCAATAGGATAAAGATGAAATTCATGGAAATAAGAAAATGTTTTAAAGTGTGTTAAAACCAGAGCATTCAAAAACTTATGGGATGAATCTAAACCAGAGAGCAGCTAGAGGGAAATACAACACTGTAAACACATATTAAAAAAAAGATCTTATATCAGTCATCTCATCTTCCACTTTAGAAAAAAAAGGGCAGACTAATACCAAAGCAAGCAGAGAGAAGAAAATATTAAAGATTGCAGAGGAAATAAGTGACACAGAGAATAGAAAAACAGTAGAGATCCGTAAAATCAGAATTTGGTTCTCGTCATTTTGCAGAAATGACAAAGCTTTAGATAGACTTGGCCAAAAGAAAAAGAAAACTCAAATATTTAAAATTAGTAATGAAAGAGGGGTTATACATACTGACCTTACAGGGATTAAAAGGATTATAAGGGAACAGTGTGAACAATTGTGTGCCAATAAGTTATGTAACTTAGATAACATGGAGTGATTTCTAGAAAAAGGCAAGCTACCTACACTAACTCGAGAGGAAATAGAAAACCGAAAAAGATTGAATTAGTCAATAGCACCTTCCCAGAAACAAGAACCCAGGATGAGGTGCCTTCACTGGTGAATTCAGTGAGGTATTTAGAAAGATATTGATAAATACTAATCTTTTACAAACTTTTCCAAAAAAAAGCAGAAAAGGAGAAAATTCATAACTCATTCTCCAAGGCCAGTGTTACTATGATACCAAAAATGGATAAAGATGTCACAATGAAAACTGAGGACCAATATCCCTCATAAATATCAAAAATCCTCAACAAAATACTAGCTAACTGAATTCATGAATGTATAAAATGATTATATATCATAACCAAGTTTTATCCTAGGTATATACAGTTGATTAATCAGAAATCAATATGACAGATCACATAAACAGAATAAAAAGAAAAAACCACAGGATTATCTCAAAAAATGCAGAAAAAAACCACTTTGTAAAATCCATCAGCATTTCTTGATAAAAACATGCAACCCATTTGGAACAGAAGGTAACTTCCGTGACAAAATGAAGGCCATCTATGAAAAACCCATAGGAGTTCTGTGCAGTGGGTTATAGGTCCCCTAGTTGTCACTGCAGCAGCTCAGGTCACTGGTGTGGCACAGGTGTGGATCTCTGGCCCAGCAACTTTCACGGGCTCTAGGTGAGGCCAAAGAAACAAAGAAAGAAAATAGGATGTTACAGCTAACATCAGCTTACAACTGAATTGTTTTTCTGCAAAGGTAAGGAATAAGATAAGGATGTTTATTTATTACTACTTTTTTTCAACATCATACTGGAGTTTCTAGCTAGGACATTTTGGCAAGAAAAATTAAAGATATCAAGATGAAGTAAAACTATCTCTTTTTAGGTGACATGATATGTGCAGAAAATCTTAGGGAATTCACAATCTATTGGAACTAATAAATGACTTGTTAGGCTTAGATTATAAGAATGTTATGTAAATAACAATTTTATTTTTATACAGTACCAGTGTACAAACCAAAAATAAAATTAACAAAACAGTTCTATTTACAGAAACACCAAAGAGAATATAATGCTTAATCACAAGTTTTTAAAAGAGAAATAAGAGACTTGTATACTGAAAATTATGAAAGAATTATTTAAAGGCAAATAAATGCATAAATATCCCATGTTTATGGATCAGAAGATTTAATATTAAGGTGGCAATACTCACCAACATGATATACAAATTTGATGCAATCTCTATTAAAATCCCAGCTGTGTTTTTTGCAGAAATAATCATCAGATTCCAAAATTCGTATGAAAGTCCAAGAGATTCAGCATAACCAAGACTGTCTTGAAAAAGAGGATTCGTATTTCTCCATTTCAAAGCTTATTTCAAGGTTCCAGTAATCAAGACAGGGTGGTACTGGCATAGGAATAGATGTGTTGATCGATGCAATAGAACTGAGACTCCAGAAGTAAATTGTTACGCTATGATCATTTGATTTCAACAAGAGCTTGAAGATAATTCAGTGAGTCAAGAATAATTGTTTTCAGTGAATGCTGCTGGGCACCTGGGTATCTTGACGTAAAAGATTGAAGTTGGCTCTTCCTGACATTGTGCACAAACAGTGAACTTAACAACCACCAAAAAACAAAACACTTGTCGTTCCTCTTGTGGCTTAGCATGTTACAGACTCAGCATTGTCCCCGTGAGGATGTGGGTTTGATCTCTGGCCCCAGTGGGTGAAGGATCCAGAGTTGCTGCAAGCTGTGGTGTAGGTATGGTGTTGCCATGGCTGTGGCACAGGCCAGCAGCTGCAGCTGTCATTTGACCACTAGCTTGGGAACTTTCATGTGCGCCAGGTACAGCAGTAAAAATTTTTAAAAATTAAGGAAATTTTTAAAAAAGCATGAAACCAAGAGCTAAACTAAAAACTCTCAGAAGGAAACATAGCAGTTAATCTTTGTTACTTGGTTAGACAGTGATTTCTTATGTAAGATGTCAATGCACACACACACACACACACACACACACAGAAAAAGCAACAAAAGAAAAAATAAAGTGTATTTCATTAAAATTAAGAACTATTGTATTTTAAAGGACAGCATCAAGTAAGTAAAAAGACAAGAGCCTACAGAATGGAAGAAAATACTCGCAAACTGTACATTTGATAAGAGACTTTTGTCTAGCATATATAAATAATTCTTAAAATTCAACCCAATTAAAAATGGTCAAAGAACATGAATAGAACATTTTCCAAAGAAGTTATGCAAATGGTCCACAAGCTCATGAAGAGATGTTTTTAGCGTCATTATTCATGAGAGAAATGCAAATCAAAATCACTAAGATAGCTGTCATCAAAAAAGACAGTAACAAGTGTCGGTGATGATGTGGAGAAATTGGAACTCTCCTACATTCCTGGTAGAAATTTATAAGTAAAATAATGCAAACCTGGAAATAATTTGGCAGTTTCTCAAAATGTAAGACATCACATGACCCAGCTGTTGCACTCCCAGGTAGACATACCCAAGGGAAATTAACCCATATGTCCACACAAGTGTTCATAGCAGGCATTTTTCATAATAAGCAGACAGAGGAAACAACCCTAATGTCCACGAGATGATGAAGAGATATTTATTATTAAATAAAATGTGATATATTTATAGAATGGAGTATTATTCAACAATAAATATAAATGAGGTATTTCATACAGCATGGATGAAATTTGAAAATACTGTGCTAAATGAAATAAGGCAGGCACAGTAGAGTACAAATTTGAAGATTCCATTAACATGAAATGTCTAGAATAAGCAAGTAAAAATAGAAAATACATTAGTGGTTGCGTAGGGCTGCAGAAGCTAGAGGAGGAATGTGAGGTGACTGTTAATGAGTCCAAAGGTTCCCTTTTGGGGTCATAAAAATGTTTTAAAATTGGTTGTGGTGATAGACACACAACTCTGAATATAGTAAGAATCATTGAATTGTATACTTCATGTGACTTACATTTATGATGTGTGAATTTCATGTCAATAAAGCTGTTTGCATTTTTTAAAATTGTTATATATTTTATATTTAAGAAGTTATTTTCCTGATGGTGTAATAGAAGTTCAAATTTTAGGAATTAAAACGAGACATCATTGTATCTTCTAGCATGGTGAAGTCTTCTTTCAGATGGTTTCTTCTATAATAAATGTTTTCATGACTACTCTCAATTTAGTGACACAGGTAGCCTGGGAGCTGAAAGTGGTACAGGTATGTGGTCCAATATTCCTCCATCCTTGATTTCCTGCTGTACCTTTGACTATGACTGATATACATAAATTTAGCAAAGTTGAAGGATAAAAAGTCAATCAAATAAAATTGTGTTTCAGTAAACTAGCAAATGAGAAGCTGAATGTGAAAATTAAAGGTCCGTTTCCTGTAGTATAAAAATACTTGGGCAGAGACTTTAAATAAATTCAAAACTGTCACTAGTCAGATACTAAGGCATGAAAAACTAATAAAGTTTAAGGCTAGGAAAGGAAGCTTTCCAGCTTAGGAAACTTAATAGACTACTTAATAGGCTAGTTAAGAAAACTCTAAGAAATCTATAATAAAACTAGTAACACCAAAACAAAAATAAGTATAAATTTCATAAAGAGATTCAAGGCTGCCACCCTTTGCTGAGGAAAATTCAGAACATAAATGAGGACTGTATCACTCTCATGGGTAGGAGGAGATAATATGGTCAAGGCGTGAGTTCTCCCTCCATTAATGTGTAGATTTAATGCAGGCGCAGTTCCAGTCCCACGAGGGTTGTTTGGGGAGAAGGGAGAAGAAATTGGCCTATTGATTTTGAAACTTTTTTTTTTTCCTTTCTTAAGGCCGCATATGCAGCCTATGGAAGTGCCCAGTCTAAGGGTTGAACCAAGCCGCAGCTGCCAGCCTATGCCACAGCCACAGCAACGTGGGATCCGAGCCACGTCTGCAAACTACATTGCAGCTCACAGCAACGCTGGATCCTTAACCCACTGACCAAGGTCAGGGATCGAACCCGCATCCTCATGGATACTAGTCAGGTTTGTTATCGCAGAGCCACAATAGGAACTCCAATTTTGAAATTTTTGAAAATGAGAAGGGCCCTAGAATAGCTAATACAATTTTATAGATGAACAAAGTTGCAACTCTTGGACCAATTTGATGAATTACTCCCCCATATCTCCCACAATACAGGAAACTTGGTGAATCCTCGGTCTACCTTTAAAACCTCTAGGAGCTCCCATCATGGCTCAGTGGTTAATGAATCTGACTGGGAACCACAAGGTTGCGGGTTTGATCCCTGGCCTAGCTTGGTGGGTTAAGGATCCAGCGTTGCCGTGAGCTGTGGTGTGGGTCGCAGACGCGGCTCAGATCTAGTGTTGCTGTGGCTCTGGCCTAGGCCGGCGGCTATAGCTCTGATTCGACTCCTGGCCTGGGAACCTCCATATGCCATGGGAGCAGCCCTAGAAAAGGCAAAAAGACAAAAAAAAAAAAAAAAAAAAAAAAAAAAAAAGACAAAAAAACCCCAAACCTCTAAAGGAAAACATATATCTTCTGGACCTCGATATAGTCAGAACACTTCTTAGCAAGGATATAAAAGCACTAAACATAAAGGACATTTCAGTTTTTATTGCTATGAAAAACTTCTCTTAAAACAAGAAAGAGATATTGTTAAATGCCTATTAGAATGAATAAAATCCAAACCACTAGCAATACCAAATGCTTGCGACAATGTGGGGCAACAGGAATTTTATTCATTGCAAATGGGAATGTAAAGTGGCACAGCCACTTTGGAAGAGAGTTCCTAACAAAACTCAACATCTTCTTAGCCTGTGATCCCATAGTTGTACTCCTGGGTATTTATCGAGAGAAGTTGAAAACGTATCCCACACAGAAACCTGCACATATGTTTTTAGCAGCTTTGCTCATAATCGCCAAAACTAAAAAGCAAACAAGATATCCTTCACTAGGTAAATGGATATATTAACTGGTATGTCCAGAAAATGTCATATAATTCAGCAGTCAAAATACACGAGCTGTTAAGTCACAGAAAGGCATAGAGGAACTTTAAATCCCTAATGCTAGATGAAAAGAAGCCAGTCTGGAAGGGCTACCTTCTGTATGATTCTAGCCATACAATATTCTAGAAAAGGCAAAACTATGGAGTCAGTAAAGATCAGTGGTTGTCAGGGGTTTGGTGGGTGTGAGGAAGGGAAGTTGAGTAGGTAGCGCATAGGGGATATTTAGGGCAGCAAAACTATTCTGTATGATGCGTCAGTGGTAGATACATGTCATTATTCATTTGTTTGAACCCTAGAATGTACAACACAAAGAGTGATCCTGAATGTGAACTATGGACTTTGGTTAAAAATAATGTATCAGCACCGGTTCATCAGTTATAGCAAATGTATCTACCACACTAATGCGAGGCGTGAATTACTAGGGACACTAATGTGTCAGAGGTGGCGTGAGGGATGCTCTATGTAGGAACTCTCTGTATTTCCTGTTCAACTTTTCTGAAAACCTTAAACTACTCTGAAAAATTGTCTTTTACTGAAAACACACACACACACACACACACTCTCTCTCTCTCTCTCCTGAAGTTAATACACTTTTAAAGACATTAATAAGCAAGCCACATGGGGGAGAAAAATATTCATAATATATAAATCTGACAAAGGCTTTCTGCCCACAATAAAGAACTCCCACAAATCAATAAGGCCAACATCCTAATGCAAAATGGGCAAAAACTTGGATACAAGTGGCCGATATCAGGGTACTGCGATGAGGTGCTCAACATTATGAGTCACTAGGGAAGTTCACATTAAACTATAATAAGATGTGAGTTCTCAGACACTAGCCTGGCGAGAAGCAGAAAGCCTAACACCAGCAAATGGTGGCAAGGCTGTGAAGCAAACTCCACTGCTGAAGGGAGTATAGATAGCTTTTAATACTGTAAAAAACAGTTTGGCAGTTTTCATAAAACTAACCATACTTTTACCACAGAATTTCTTCTCTTAGATTTTTTTTTTTTAACACACAATAAATGAAGACTTAAGTCTTCAAAAAAGACTTGTACAAACAATGTCGATAGTAGCTCTGTTCATAACAGCCCCAAATTGGACACAACCCAAATGCCCATCAACAGAAGGGTGAACTAATTTTTGTCTGCCTGTACCGTGGAATACTACTCAGCAGTCAAAAAGAATGAACAATTCAATATGAATAACCCTTGGAAACATTACACTGGGCAAAAACTATACCCAAAGAGTGCCTACTTTTGAAAGTTTGTTGATGTGAAACTTTATAGTTGAACTGTTGTGGGAAAGAGGCAGATTTATTAGAAAGATCAGTGATGGAACTTAAGATTTATGAATTTCACTGTGTGCACATTATATATGAGTATTAAGTAACAGGTTGTTGAAAGAATAGAGGAGGATTTCAGATATTGTTGCACAAAATTGTGATAATTGTGATTATTTTAGCCTCTATATGCCAGTCACCAGTCTAAGCATTTTACACCTTTTATCTCATTTAATCAACATGTGAGTTACATATTCTTATTATCTTTGTCTTACTGATAGGGAAACCGAGGCACAAGGAGCAGAGTGACTTGTCAAGGTCAGTGGCCAGTCAGACACTATGGCCTACAGGGGGGTGGCCATGCACCACCGTCATTGCCTTTCTCGATTGGGCTGTGCCCAAAGTTTATATTGAGAACCACAAACCCTTATTGGTGGAAGGAGGAAATAAGTTTTGCATAATATTAAACTATTTATGATTATAAGTAAGACTCTCTGTTTCAGGTGTCATTTGTGCAATGATTTGTAATGCTCATGACACTAGACTTCCGGGTGTTCCCTGTTTCGAGGCACAATTCTGTGATACACGTTCTTCTCTTCAACCTCACATATTCCAACACACACGTTTTAAATTGCGTGTAGGCAGGATTCCGTTCCTCCACTTTGACAAGTTCTAGCTTTGAAGAGGTTCTCTGAAAATGCTGCTTTTATCTTTCTTCTGCAGTGATGAACTTTAATGTTGGAGTGTTGTAAGCTCTCCGATAATAAGGCTTAGATTTTTGTTTGCCTTGGCAGTAGACTTCTGTTTAAAATTCTTTTAATCTGCTCATTCCATGCTTTTATATTCATTTTGATAGCTGATGGCTCTGTGAAGAATTTCATGTGAACTTACTGCACTAATAAAACTTCTGTTTGTGACTTTTCTTCCATCCCAACTTGCTAAAAGTGGGTTTTTCAATGAATTGCTGAATTTTGGTCTCTGGGTTTTTTTTCCCCCTGGAGGAAATAAGACACAATTCATATACTAGATCTAAAGTTTCATTAAAATTGCTTATGCCCTGTCTCAGGCATTTTAAGTGGGCCATCTGTCTAAACATCTCTCTCCTTTTTTTTCTGATCATTTCCTCGACTTATTCATGAGCCATGGGAGGGCTCCTTTGTAGTCGCCATGTAGCTGGTTCTGTCTACCCCCACTGAATACATCTATGTGCTTGCATAGCATATCTTTTCACCGTGCTGGAAATTCTCTGAACTTGGTGCAGATGAATGGCCCACTTTTCTGAAGGCCTTTTTCTTCCCGCGAAGATTTGTATGCAGAAGCTGACCTCCGCGGCCATGGAATGCAGCATATTATTCGTGATCATTTTACAGACCACCCACTGTGGAAGTTATGATGAAGGATCTCTTAATGATTCTTTGACGACTAACATTGTTTTAACTCAGGTTTTCACCCCTAAATAGGTATTGGCACAATTGAAAACCAGCTTTTCCGAGAGTCTGATAAGATGGTTTTGAGAGGCTTATAATCCTTAATAACTAAAAATGCTGTTAGTTTACATAGAATCTGCTTTCACAAATAACCTGTAAAAGCCACATGTCTGAGTCAGTATTACTTGCACCTTTTTGAATGAAATATTGCAGTAAGTTTAAATGTATTAGGATTAACATTCGTGATAATCAGTTGAGAGTTGTTTTTCACCATAAAATATGGAAAAATTTAGCTTTCTTGAGCATATTCATTCCGGCTGGCTGATGGTAATCCAAGTAGACAGGTCTGGTTAAGAGCTATTATTTGACTTGCTTTGTGAGTAGCTGTTTATGTGAATTCCTTTTGTTTGATTTCATTTTGCTTTCAAAGTTGTAGCTTAAATGATTGATCTTTGCTGTTAGCCAATAAGTCGCACCGATGAAATTTTTGATCCGGTGGCAGTCTCTTGCATGACACATATACTTCAGTAAAGGAGGCTGTCTTCTGGCTATCATTACTGTGGTAAGGTGAGTAAGGTTCCAGGATTATTGTCTCCCTCTTTCCAGAGTTGTTCATAGAATCTTCTTTGAGGCTGTTTTGGATTTGGTGAAGAAATATAATTCTTTTCTAAAATTTAAAAAGGTGACTTTAGGTCTTATTAGCATCATCAACATGTTTGTACTAGTGGAGTAATTACCGGAGTAATTATTGTTATTGTGGTTTCAATACATACACTTTCAGTCTGGTGGGTTAGTAATCTTTATAGTTATAGCTTATTTCCGTTGCAGAATTTATTGATTCCTACGTTGGGCATGTATGTCCACTCCCAATCCATGTGATTTAAAAAACAAAATGAAACTACTTTCAAACTTATGTGAAGCCAGAAGGAATCTTAGCACATTTTGTTTGTGGAAGAGTGAACGCATAAAGTATGGCCCTCTTTCCATGGTATGTCAAGGCTTTGCTTTCACCTTGTAGAAAAGCCTGTTTCCTACATCTTATTAACATTATCACCTTAAATTGTTAGGAACATGCTGCCTCAGGAACTGTATATGCTCAGAGAAAGCAGCCGCTCTCTCTCTTAACTCACAAACTCTGATCCTTATTTTCCAGGCGTGGAAATTTTGGTTCAGAGGGATTGAATGAGTTGCCCCCACAATGCTAGGAAGAGAGGGGCCGAGATGAGACCTCAGCGTTTCAACCCAAAGTGCCTGTGCTCACTCTACAGGTCCCTCCTGGGGCAGGTTCTAACATATATGAAACAGATGTGGAGCAAAATAAAACAAGGGAAAAATAAATAGTAGTTGGGTTCCAAAGAGCGGTAGCTCATCTCGCCACCATCTGTAAGACTGCTTTCTGTGGGAAAATGGGCTCAGCTTGCGAACAGGATGTCAGGATCAGCAGCTTCCCAGCCCCTCCGGAAACAGGCCTGTTGCAAAACTAGAAAGGGGCACCACACTCACTAAATGGTTGGGCCACTAAATTGTGAAAAATACTAAACATATAATATAGGCTAAAGGAAAGGAGATCACTGAAATTTATACTATAATTAGGGAGCAGTTTATGAGGGAAAGACTATTCTTTTTGAAAAATCTCTTAGTTTGAGAAACAGAGAGAAGGAATCCAAAGTTTCCTTGAAGGGATTTCAGGAGTTCCCTGGTAGCTCAGTGCATTAAGGATCTGGTGTTGTCCCTGCTGTGGCATGGATTCGATCCCTGGCCTGAAAGCTTCCTCATGCCACAAGCATGGTGAAAAAAAGGGGGAGAACTTCCGTTATTGGGGGGCAAACAAGACTATAGGCCTAGAGTTGGGACTAATCCAAATAATAAAAATTAACACATATGCATTATTTAATTTAATCTGCAGTACATCACTATGAGGCCGATACTGTTATTATCTTGATTTTATATGTGAAGAAACAGACCTTTGCTCAAGGTCACAACTAATTAATAGCAGAGCCGGGTTTTCTACCAACTTCTGCAGGTCCCCAGAGCCTGAATGTGTAAGCACTGTGCCTAGTTGTTCCTCGCTGTCTCTCAGTTTGGTTTGTGAAGCAGTTTAAGGCCTCGGGCCAACTAGATACCGCAGGTCCGAGAATAGTCAGAAATAAAATTAAATGCAAAGAGTGGGGGCTTTATTTTTTTAAGGAGCTTAAATGATCAGTAGCTTCATTAAGATTTAACCTGATCTGAAGTGGAGACCGTGGAACATTCTTGAGCTAGAGGGTGACCTAATTCTGGAGGTTAGTGCAGATTCCGGAAAGCCGTGTTGCACAGTCACCTAGCCTGAGGTTGTTTCTGTGATAGAAATGCTCTTGAGAGGTTGGGGTGTCAACCCCACGGGAGGATAAACCAGGTGAAGTGGGGCGAGCGGCCAAGACAGCCAGCTGGAGCCCGGGCACGCCGGCCGGCGTTCCTTCAGCAGTCGTGTTGCTGGGGAGACGCGGTGTCTCCTGGAGGGGCCTGCGCCCCTGGTGGGTGGTCCTCCAGTCTTTCCCCACCAGCCCTTTCTCCCCACCCTGTGCTGAGGGTGGAGGAGGAGGTCAAAATGAGGCAGAATCGCGGTCTTGTAGGAGCTCCCGTGCGAATGGGGGCACGAACATAAACAAAGGCCCCGTGGAGAAGATGCCCACGAGGCCAGGCTGGATCACAGCGGCATCCGCCTTCCTGTCCTCCTGTCCTGGCCACGCCTTCTCCTCTGTGCCCCCCTCTTGGTCTTCCAGGCTCTGCTGTGTGAATCTGTCCTCTGAAAGGACCTCTTCAAATTGCCAAAAGAATCTGCCAGGCCGACGGTGTGCAGTGATCTTGATTTGTTGATGCACTTTTAAACGTTGCTTTAATTTTCACTTCTGGTATTTTAAACACTTCTTCATCTTCCAAAAATAAGGGAGTAAGTAGTAGGCTGAATACACATATTTACCTGAGTTATTTATCACCCTCCTTTAGATATTGTGACTAGAGGTGATTTGATTCTAGTAATAGTTTTTGTGACTATGATTTTTTAAAGTTGAATACACAGAATCCTTTGAAATCCAGGGGAGGGGTGTTAAATTAAAACATAGCCCCCATCTCTTTCGAGCTATGCCTTAGGCTGGAGTCTGCATATACTACACATTGCGTGATAAGTTAATGTTACTCCACAACTATGCATAATGTAAATATGCAATCCTTAAATTAGCTTAGTTCAGAAATCATTAAAGTTTTGTTACTTTAAAAAATTGTGGGAAACATTTGTATTCCCAAACTGTTTTTGCCTCTGGCTGCTTGTTGCAATTTTTCTTGTTCCAATTTTCTGTAATATTGATCATTCACAAGAAAAGATGTGTGTGTTAAGACGAGCACCATTGATGTTGTTTTCTCACCCAAACAAACAAAAAACCAGAAACAAAACAAAGGGACGGAAGGAAACTTTTGGAGATGATGTTTATCGCCTTGATCGTGATGGTGGTAGTAACAGGAGTGGATAAATACGTTCAAACTCACCAAATCATATACTTTAATTATATGCATTTTTTGCATTCTAAGGATAATTTCGTCAACCTGAAAAAAAGAAAACATTAGCACTGTACAGTTTTAAAAACATTCTTGAACAATAACCAGATAATGAAAAGAATAAAGCTTAAGGAAGGTTAATTTTTGAAGGACTGTCACAATTAAGCACCTCAAATTCATAGAATAGTTGGTGGTACCACAATTATCCCCGAATGACTGCTGTTGTCTTTGGAGTGTCTGTTTGTGTGTTTTGTTTTTAATCTCTCTAAGTTTGTATTTGAAAGCTTTTTTCCAAGGATAGAGATTTTTGAAATAAAATGTTCTGAGGCACAGTCTTTGGCAGTTTTACTCTGCACACTTCATGTCAAAGGCAAATCAGTTTTCTGAGAAAGAATAATAGAAAATTATTAACTTTTTCCCCCCTTTTCTTTTCTTTCTACTTCAGAGTGCCTATTATAAAACCACAAGTGGCTAACTGGGAGCTCTCAATCAGATTGCATGATGAAGTTCACACTGTCACAGCATCAAACAGTGGGCCAACGTTCTCTGTGAGTTTTATTTTTTTATTTTTTGGTGATCTTGAAATTATTTATGAATATTTAAAACAATTTTTAACACATTCCATGACTCTGGCCTTTTGAATCACAACATAGCTGTGTATCTGTTTCATCTTCCTTAGGAAGCTCAATGTAAATGGAAATTTTTGTTCTCTTATGTTAATTAGGAAATGTATTCCCAGACTTAGCCACATCCTAAACCCACTTCCTGATACCTAATGCATTTTTCTTTTGTTATTGAGAAGTAATATTTTGCCTTTCTTACAAAGAAGAGCATCTCTAATTCTAATTCCAAATGTATGATAGCTGCATTTCTTTTAAAACAAATAATCTGAAGCCTCATGTAATGTTTTCTTGAGATTTCATGTTGTGAGACATGCTTTAGGCTAAACTTACTTTACAGTGACATTTCTTTTGTTTAGAAGAGCTTAAATCCCTTGGATAGTATCCATGACAGAACTGCTTTAGATTAATTCGGGTCTAAACTGAAGAGTGTCACAGTGAGACTAGACTTGTGTTTATACTGTGATATGAATGACATGTTTAAATTTTGATTTAATTTAACATGATCCCTAGCAAGTTACCCATGACATTTTTCACAGAACTAGAACAAATAATCCTAAAATTTATATGGAACCATAAAAGACCCAGAATTGCCACACAAATCCTGAAGAAAAAGAACAAAGCTGGAGATGTAACTCTCCAGACTTCAGACGATACTACAAAGCTACAGTTGTCAAAACCGCATGGTACAGGAGTTCCCTTGTGGTGTAGCTGGTTAAGGATCTGGCCTTGTCACTGCTGTGACTCGGGTCCCTTGCACAGGAACTTCTACGTGCTGCAACTGTGGCCAAAAAAAACCCCAGCATGATATTTGCTCAAAAACAATCATATGGATCAATGGAACAGAATAGAGAGCCCAGAAATAAACCCACACACCAGGAGGTCGGTCCCATTGTGGCTCAGTGGTAACAAACCTGAGGAGTATCTGTGAGGATGCAGGTTCCATCCCTGCCCTGACTCAGTGGGTTAAGGATCCAGCATTGCCATGGGCTGTGGTGTAGGTTGCAGACCTGTCTCGGATCCTTTGTGGCTGTGGCTATGGCTGTGGCCGGCAGCTGCAGCTCCTATTTGACCCCTAGTCTGGGAACTTCTACAAGCCACAGGTATGCCCCCCCCCCAAAAAAAACACCAAACAAACAAAAAAACCACACCTACAGTAAATTAATCTTTGACAAAGGAGGCAAGAATATGCAATGGAGAAAAGAATCTCTTCCACAAGTGGTGCTGGGAAAACTGGGCAGCTGCATGTAAATCAGTGAAGTTAGAACACACTCACACCATGCACAAAAATAAACTCAAAATGACTTATTTAAAGATTTAAATATAAAACTTGACATGATATAACTCCTAGAAGGGAACATTCTCTGATCTAGGTCAGTCTCCCAAGGCAATAGAAATAAAAGCAAAAATAAACAAATGGGACCTGATCAAACTTAAAAGCTTTTGCGCAGCAAAGGAAACAGTAAACAAAATGAAAAGACAGTCTTTGGAATGGGAGGAAATATTTGCAAACAATGTGACCAACAATGGCTTAATTTCCAAAATATACAAGCAGGTCATACAACACAATAACGACGACAACAAAAAACCCAATTAAAAAAATAGGCAGAAGACCTAAATAGACATTTCTCCAAAGAAGACATACAGATGGCCAATAGGCACATGGAAAGATGCTCAGTGTTGCTAATTATTAGAGAAATGCAAACCAA
Organism: Sus scrofa; assembly: GCF_054392235.1. Classification (NCBI taxonomy): domain Eukaryota; kingdom Metazoa; phylum Chordata; class Mammalia; order Artiodactyla; family Suidae; genus Sus; species Sus scrofa. Next base: position 76,378,806 of record NC_139393.1, read on the forward strand.
AACTATGAGATACCACTCCACTTGAGTCAGAATGGCCGTCATTAAGAAGTCTACAAATACTAAGTTCTGTGCAGGGTGTGGGGAAAAGGGAACCTTCCTGTACTGTTGGTAGGAATGTCAGTTGGTCCAACCACTATGGAAAACAGTATATAGGTTCCTCAGAAAACAAAAAACAGAGTTGCCGTAAGATCCAGCTCTCCTACTTCTGGGTGAATATCTGGAGAAAACTCTTTTTTTTTTTTTTTTTTTTTTTGTCTTTTGTCTTTTTGTTGTTGTTGTTGCTATTTCTTGGGCCGCTCCCACGGCATATGGAGGTTCCCAGGCTAGGGGTCGAATCGGAGCTGTAGCCACCGGCCTACGCCAGAGCCACAGCAACGCGGGATCCGAGCCACGTCTGCAACCTACACCACAGCTCACGGCAACGCCGGATCGTTAACCCACTGAGCAAGGGCAGGGACCGAACCCGCAACCTCATGGTTCCTAGTCGGATTCGTTAACCACTGCGCCACGACGGGAACTCTTGGAGAAAACTCTTAATTGGAAAAGATATGTGACCCCGGTGTTCCCAGGAGCACTATTTACAATAGTCAAGACATGGAGGCAATCTAAATGTCCATGACGGACGGATGGATGAAGATGTGGTACATGTACACAGTGGAATACTCAGCCCTAAAGAGAACGAAAGGAGTTTCCGTTGTGCCTCAGCAGTAATGAATCTGACTAGTATCCATGAGGATGCAGGTTCAATCCCTGGCCTCGCTCAGTGGGTTAGGGGTCCAGCATTGCCGTGAGCTGCAGTGTAGGTCGCAGACATGGCTGGGATCCTGCCTTGCCGTGGCTGTGGTATAGGCCAGCAGCTACAGCTCCCATTTTACCCCTAGCCTGGGAATGTCCATATGCCACAGGTGTGGCCCTGAAAAAAAAGGAAGTTATTACAAATAATAAACAAGCTTAGCACTAGCAAGGGTACAGGATACAAAATAAATATATAAAAATCAATTGCATTTCTTTCTTTCTTTCTTTTTTTTTTTTGCCTCTTTATCTTTTTAGGGCCGCACTCGTGGCATATGGAGGTTCCCAGGCCAGGGGTCTAATTGGAGCTGTTGCTGCCGGCCTACACCACAGCCACAGCAACGCCAGATCCAAGCCGTGTCTGTGACCTACACCACAGCAATGTCAGATCCTTAACCCACTGAGCAAGGCCAGGGATCGAACCTGCAACCTCATGGTTCCTAGTTGGATTCGTTTCTGCTGCACCACGATGGGAACTCCTCAAATGTATTTCTATTCACTTGCAAGAATAATCCAAAAACAAATTATGAAAACAGTTCTGGAGTTCCTGTCATGGCGCAGTGGTTAACGAATCCGACGAGGAACCATGAGGTTGCGGGTTCGGTCCCTGCCCTTGCTCAGTGGGTTAGCGATCCGGCGTTGCCGTGAGCTGTGGTGTAGGTTGCAGACGCGGCTCGGATCCCGCGTTGCTGTGGCTGTGGCATAGGCCGCGGTGGCTACAGCTCCGATTCGACCCCTAGCCTGGGAACCTCCATATGCCGCGGGAGCGGCCCAAGAAATAGCAAAAAGACAAAAAGAAAAAACAAACAAAAAAACCAGTTCTATTAACAAAAACATCAAAAGAATAATATGCTTAGGAGTAAATTCAATAAAAGAGGTACAAAACTTACCTCTTTTCTACATGCTATGGAAAAAATTAAAATCCAAATAGAGAACATTTCATATTCATGAGTCGAATGCCTTAAAATTGTTACAATGGCAGTACCTCCCAAACTGATCTCTAGATTCAGTGTAATTCCCATCAGAATCCAAGCTTTATTTTTGTCAGCAATTGAAAAGCTGATACTAACACACAATAGAGAGTTAAGGAATCCAGAATAGTCAAAACAGTCTTGGAAAAAAAAAAGAGCAAAGTTGGAGAACTTAGTTCTCCCTTTCAAAACTTATTACAAAACTCTCTTAAAATCAAGACAGTGTAGTACTTGCATAAGCATAAACATATAGATCAATAGAATAAAGAATCAGAATCTAGAAGCAAACCCATAAATGTATGGTCAAGTGATTTTTGACAAAAGGTGCTAAAATAATTCACTGGGGAAAGACTAGCCTTTTCAGCAAATGGTGCTGGAGCAATTGGGTATCCATATGTAAAAGAAAGAATTTGGATCCCTACCTTGTGTTGTTAGTACAAGAAAATTAACCCAAAATGGATAAAAGATTTAAATACAAAAGATAAAAAGCAATAAAAGTCTTAGGAAAAAACATAGGGATACATGAGTTTGCATGATGAGGTGGTTTCGTAGATTTAATACCCAAAGCATAAGCAATAAAAGAAAAAAATTGATGATTTGGTCTTTGTCAAAATTTAACACTTTGCTTCAAAGGGTGCTAAAAGTAATCAAAAAGACAAACCACAGAATGGGAAGAAATTATTTGTAAATCATATATCCAGTGAAGCACTTGCATTTAAAATACATAATGAACACTTAATATTAAAGACAACCCAATATAAAAATGAACCAAGAATCTAAAGACATTTACAGTTGCCAATAAGCAAATGCAAAGTTGCTCAACGTCATTAGTCATCAGGAAAATGCAAATCAAATCCACAGTGAGATAGTACCTCACACCCACTAGAATGGCTATAATAAAAAGTGAGATAATAGCAACTGTTGTTAAAGAGGTAGAGAAACTGTAATCCTCATTCACTGTTGGGGAGGTGACACGGTGCAACCCCTTTGGGGAACAAGCTGGCGTTTCCTCAGAAGGCTAAACATCTGGGTTACCCAGAACCTTGACCAAGTTCTGTCATGAGTATTTTTACCATAAACATTTAAATAAGTATTTAGACTTATTTATATCCTTGTTACTATGGTGGACATATTTTACCTTCCAAATAATGTTTCAAATAATATTTTTTCCAAATAGTAATTATCAGGCTAGATGTCAGCAACTAAAAGACAGATTAAATAGGAATATATATTCACCACTGATATTCACCAGTCTACCAATTCTACTTCTCAAAATCCATCCCAAGAAAACGATGCAAAATTACCAATATGGATATGATACTGTGTTGGGGAAACAAAAGATGAACTAGTGGCTGTTTCCCTTAGAGAATCCACAGAAACGGTCTCTACTTACCATGGTAAAGGGAAGAAAGACTTGAAAGTGATTAAAATACAGTGATAAATGCTGTAATGGAGGTGCGTTCACCTAATTAAATCCATGAGAAAGAAGAAAGCTCTCAGCTTCCCCGGGGGAAGGGAGAGATGTGGGGAAGATGAAGAAGTTCTTCTATTTTGCAGAGATGGCTAAAGGGTAACAATTTCGAACATGATTTATACATAAGCCAGGACTTGCCTCCACAATCCTAGTGTAAGTAGAAAAACTTTGGAACATAGTGGCGTGGGAGAGCAACGCTTGCTGAAAAATCAGAGACATCTTTTGTAGATAATTTTAATTGCTTGTTACAGAAGTATTTACTGTCTCCGCTTTATTGTTATTTATTTGCTATAAACAGTAAAGTGAGGAAGGGATTTCCCTATCTTGTTGTAGTTGCCTTATTGCTTTTGGGATGTACTTTAGCCTATTCAAAGGCATTTCCTGAGGCAGCTGGCTGCTTTGGTCTGTTTTATTGAGTAGTTTCCCGTCTCAAGCACCGAGGGAAACACTTGGCACACACTGCCTCTGAGTGAGGTTGTGGCACAGCGCCCCGACAGGGGAGACCTTGCCAGCCCTCGTTTACAGAAGAGCTGGAAGCCGAGGTTCAGAAAGACTAAGTAGGAGTTCCTGTCGTGGCGCAGTGGTTAATGAATCCGACTAGGAACCATGAGGTTGCGGGTTCGATCCCTGCCCTTGCTCAGTGGGTTAACGATCCGGCGTTGCCGTGAGCTGTGGTGTAGGTTGCAGACGCGGCTCAGATCCCGCGTTGCTGTGGCTCTGGTGTAGGCCGGTGGCTACAGCTCCGATTGGACCCCTAGCCTGGGAATCTCCATATGCCGCGGGAGCGGCCCCAGACCAAGAAATAGCAAAAAGACCAAAAAAAAAAAAAAAGAAAGACTAAGTAGATAAGGTACCTGAAGCCACCCAAGTTGGAGGGTAGACTCTAAAGTTAAAGTAGGTCAGCTTGGTTCCAAGGCCTGTGAGCTAGCACCTCTCTGTATCTAACTGGACAAAAGAGTTTTGCTGGAGAAAATTCTGAGAAAAAGTAGCGCTGACGTGGAAAATTAGCTCTGTGAGACTGTGATAAATCTTTGTTAATACAGGGAATAATACACTTGTTTCTAGCCCGAATAGTTTTTGTCACATGATAAAAAGAACGTTCTTTGTGATTGAACACGGATGCTCAAGTCGCACCATTTAAAGAAAGCAGGGAATGGAGTTCCCTTGTGGTGCAGTGGGTTAAGCGTTACCGCTGCAGTGGCTTGAGTGCCTCCCTGGCCTGGGAACTTCCATATGCTGTGGGCGCTGCCAAAAAGTTTGAAAAACAAAAAAATAAAGGAAGCATGGAAAGCATCGGAAGAACGTGAATGAATCACACCACGTTACCTGTACAATGTATAGTTTTACCAAGTACACAATTAGATATGCTGGTTAAGAGTACCTGTCAGAGGGAGGTCCCATCTTGGCTCAGTGGTAATGAATCTAACCAGTATCCATGAGAACATGGGTTCAATCCCTGGTCTTGCTCAGCGGGTTAAGGATCCAGCATTTCTGTGAGCTGTGGTGTAAGTCACAGACATGGCTCAGATCCTGTGTTGCTGTGACAGAGGCTGGCAGCTACAGCTCCAATTTGACCCCTATCCTGGGAACTTCTGTATGCCTTGGGTATGGCCATAAAAAGACCAAAAAAAAAGAGTAGCTGTCAGAAAACATTTTTAATATCTTACTACCTCTTGTAGATATTAACACATTTTCCCAATTATGTTAAAATTCAAAATACTGATTTTTAGCAGAAATTTTACAGTCTTATCCAAGTAAGTAGTAATTTTTTTTTAGAGCAGTGCCATTTTTGAGATAGATAAGATCGTGCATCTAAAAGATTTTGTTTGTGCTTTCATTTTGTTTTCTTAATCATGTTCATTTTGGTTCATGTAAAGTTGTCCCAACTTTAGATGCCTGTGGTGGAGGGAGGGAAATGTTTTGTAGTATTCATATCATTGAAATCACTACCCTGTATTTTTCTTCTCGAAGAAAGAATATGGTGATGAGCATAAGAATAAAAGATAATAATTACATATGGATGCATAATAAGAAATAATTATATACGCATTGTTTGAGGTTTTTCTTCCTCTAATATAGCCAGTGCTTTCCCATTTGTTCTATCTCCCTGCATTTTGTTTTAGATTTCTTGACTAAGAAAACATTCTACCAGAGTTTGTTTTGCTATTTAGAGAAGACTTTGAAAATGTTGTTTGAAGTGGAACTATTTAAATATTTTTATGTATCATTTGTTTTTATTTTTTATTACTCAGTGAATTCATTACATTTATAGTTGTGCAGTGTTGATCACAATCTGCTTGTTTAGCATATGTAACATTTTTATAACGATGAAGAACCGAGTGAACTAAGCATATGCCAATCTTCTAGTAATCTTCCACACCAATTAACATTTTCTTTGTTTTTCCAGTATTAATGAAAAGAATCTTACATGTACCTTCAATAAGAATTTATGCCTGCATTTTACAGCAAAATCCATTTTATTTTATTTTACTTTTTTGGCTGCACCCACAGCAAGTTCCTGGGACAGGGGCCAAGCCAGTACCACAGTTAGGACCTGCACCACAGCTGCAATGGTGTTGGATCCCTAACCTGCTCATAATCTTTTTTTTTTTTTTTTTTTAAATCCCATTTGTAGAGAGTCAAGCTAAAACATGTAGTTTCTGGAGTTTGTGCAGAGACATGGTAAGAGTCATGGTTGTTCTTTTAAAGAAATAATTCTCAAATGCCTTTCTGAGGAAAAAGATATATCTATCCTTTTGCCCCTATGGTCAATTTTTAGAATAGATTCTTATTCTTGAACATAAGGAGGACTACAGATGGAGTCAAATAACTTTTACATTTATACCTATTTAGGCTTTTTGTTAAAAAGTTATCTATGACTTAAATGCACAATAGGCAGACAGAAAAAGAACATTTTTTGCAGTAGCATTTTAAAATGAATGCCGTAGTACTGTTAGGGACTTTTAATGCAGGATAGTAATCCTATTTAGAAAATGTACTTGTAGTATGTGATAAATGATAGAAAATTGAAGCACGTTTTTGAAGTTATGCAACATTTTATATTTAAAATGTCTTTCCAATTTTTTTTCTTGTGACCGTAATTCAGTATTATGATCATGTAAACTACGTCTCTTATTTGGTAATTTTGTCATTTATACCCTTTTTCCCCCCCAGTTTATAAAACTGTTCTAGACAAAGCAGCAGAAAATATTATCCTATTGAGGAAAATGTTTTCTGTTAATGGATTTTTTTATGGAAACACATCATGTTGTATAAACATGGAATTCTTTCATTTCAGCAAAAACATTTGTTTTCTTGATAAAATTACTTCTCCATTTGAGAAAAAATACTGAGAAAATAAATCAAGGAAATGCTAAAACAGTTTTAAAATTTTGTGCTAAAAATATAAAAACAACGCAGAAGTCAACACAGAAGCCAACAGACCAGAGAGAAAGTCTACTGCTCATTTTAGGGACAAAAGGGCAGTGTTCCTAATATATAAAGAATCCCTCCAAGCCAATATGCAAAAGACGACCACCCAGGCAAAAAATGTTCAAAGATGGTTTGCAGAAAAGGCGATCTAAATGGCTTCTCACAATGACGAAATCTGCTAACCCACATAGAGAAATTCAAGTTAAAGTTATGATGACGTAGCATTTCCCAACTACATTTTGACAAAAATGAGAATTTTGATAACCTTCTAATTTTGTTAGGTGTTAGGAAAGCAGGCCCACATATATTACTGGTGGGCTTATAAATTGATAAGAGCCTCCATGGAGAGCAGTTTGACAGTAAATTTGTACTATAGGATATGCTCATATGTAGAGATGTTTTTGGCAATAATTTGGGTAACAGCAGAAGACTCGAGACAACAGAAAATGCCCATCAAAAATGGGATAGTTAAATAAATAGAGTACATTCATGTTATTGAACTACTGTATAGCTATTTCAAAAGATTTGAGTGCTCCTCTGTTCTGACAGATTAAGCACATATATCATTGTGCGATGTGCTTTCATTTGTGTAAAAAAGAATGTGTGTATTTATGCCTGTTATATGTGTAAAGTATCTTTGGAAGGAGCCAAAAAACAAATCTAGTAACTATGGTTGGCCTTGAACTGGGAGCTGGTTAGCTGACCCCATGACAGAAGAAAGAAGGTTACACACACACACACACAAAAGGAGTTCCCATCATGGCTCAGCAGAAGCAAATCTGACTAGCATCCATGAGGATGCAGATGCGACCCCTGGCCTCGCTCAGTGGGTTAAGGATCTGGCGTGGCCATGAGCTGTAGTGTAGGTCGAAGACATGGCTTGGATCCTGTGTTGCTGTGGCTGTGGTGTAGGCACATACTTTATACTAGATGTCTCCTTAGTACGTTTTGAAACTTGAACCCTCTATGTGTATTATCGATTATACCTCCCTTTCTCCCCTCACCTCCCCCAAAAAAGAGGTTTCAAAAGTTTATAGTGGAAGGGTCTGGAAGACAGGGATCTATTGAAATCAGGGAATTTAATTACCTACCAACACAGTCCTGCAATGCCTAGGCCATCCGAGGAAGAAGTCAGAGGACCGGCTGGCTCATTGATTGAAGAACCTTGGTGTTAGACATCCAGGTACACAAAGTGCAATTACTGAAACTCTGTCAGCCAGCATTCTGAACTTGGGGTGGCTGTTAAGAGATCAATCTAGGAGTTCCCTAGTGGCTCAGTGGGTTAAGGATCTGGCGTTGTCACTGTGGCTTGGGTGCCATTCTGCCGCAAGGTCTGTCTCTGGCCTTCAAGTGCAGCCAAAATAAAAAAAAAAAAAAAGTGTTGATCTAATCTGAATTAAAAGAACAAAGCAAAGGAAGGACAGTACCTTGAAAGGAAACTGAGTCAGAGTAGATTTGTCGTCTTTCCAACGACCTCTCATTTTTCCTCCTTTAGGTCTATAAACAACCCAGAGACAACCACATAGAGAAGTTAAAGAGATGTATGTTTGGCTAATACCAAGAGGTAGTGAGAGCTCATTCCAAAAGTTTTGCTCAGGGTCCCAGGATTCCTAGAACTTCATTGGTCCTGAAACATCCCTGATGGAGTGGGATCTTTCTCCCTTACTCTTGGTTTAAGGAAGACAGTCCCAAAGTAACTTCCTTTCTGCTGTGACCTCTTTACCTCATGCCCCTCACGCTAAAGGAGATCCTTTCAAAGCCAACTCACCCAAATCAGCTTGAGGAGGGGGTCAGATAAACGAGGTGATAGAAAAATCAGGTCTGAAGAATAACCGCGCACAGTGGCATCTGTTTACTTTTTAAATGCAGCCTTGTTCAGTGGGTGTGGCCCTGCACTTTGGAGCCATGGAACTGAATTGCATAAAAAAGTGAAGCTCCGGCCCCTGTAATCTGGAAAATTGCCTGTGCAGTTGCACCTGTACCCTCTTGACTGACTCAGTCCTGTTGTGCTCAAGAGTCAAGTGACTTGTTATGTGACTCAATGAAGAAAAAAATAAGTTGTGAAATCCAGTTCCTTGGAAATGAACATCACTACATGTTATTGGTTGTTGGCATTATTAGAGTTGGCAAATACTGTAATTAAGACTTCAAGTGATTTTTAGTATTATCGCCTGGTTTCAGCGATTCTTCTTTCTGAATAATTTTGTTAGGAAAAAGACTTGCAGTGTTGACACCAGGATAATCAGGTTGAGTTCAGTTCAATATCATAAGTCCTTATAAATCATCCATAGTAGTCTAGGAGCCCATTTGAGCACTGGAAAAATTCCTTCCATTGCTTCAAAAATTTATTGAAAGTTATTTTATTTCCTTTGTCACAATATTATTGGCCCCTCAAACTTATTCATGACTAAAATGAACAGTGAGCATAAAGTGCCTTTACTGAGTCACTCGACCATTAGATGAATTTTAATTCCTTTGTAGCCACTTTAATCCTTTCTGTTGAATATAGATGAATTGCTGTTGCAGGCGACCTCAAAGGGTGTGGGTCCTGGAGAACCAGTAGTAGTCAAGGGAGATGATGATGGGCTCCTCGTAGAATTTGTCATCTGTGGAGGGCGACAAGGACAGAGGCTGTGTCAGCCGAGAAGAACAAGTGAGTGATGACGGGGAGAGGCGGCCCTGTGGAGAGCACGTGGGGAGCCCTCACCTGATGGGCGGGGGCTGTGGGTGGCCTTAGGTGGGAAACGAGGAAGTAAAGCCCCAGCCGAGTCCTACCGACGGCGCGTGGGGGCGGGGGGAGGGCAAGGGGTCCGAGTTTGAAGATACACGTAAGAAACATAAAAAGAACCAAAATGATCTGATACGTCTGTGGGAGTAGAAGAACTTCCGTGTGGCTGGGAGAAGAGGGCGAAGGGGGAGGCCGTGGGGAAATGAGCAGAGCCCTCTGCTCCGGAAATTCAGGAGCCCTGTTACGTGGTCTGGGTTTATCTGGAGAGCAGGGGACGCAGCGAAGGCTTCCTTTAGGAATCGGCTGGGAGTTGCCCGCCTTTGGGAGCAGAGCTCAGAGCAGTGAGGAGGGAAGGCGTCTCCTGGCGTCGATGAAGCCGCAGGGCGGACGGGAGGTCGTGGTGACCTCGACGCCGGGCATCCTCACCCCGGGGACGCCGGGCATCCTCACCCCGGGGACGCCGGGCATCCTCACCCCGGGGACGCCGGGCATCCTCACCCCGCGGGGACGCCGGGCATCCTCACCCCGGGGAAGGCGGATGTGAGAGACTGAAAATACAGAGTTGGCTACACGGCATTTACGGACTAGAAATAATAGGCTGAGCTGTTTGTTTTTTTAGCCGTCTCTTACCAGAGCAGTTTATGAAGTATGTTCTAGAGAATATGATGGACATATTTTTGGAAAGTCTACATTGTTTCTAACTTGGTACCTTGTAGGAATTAATAGACCGTCGTTTGATCACTATTGTGATTGAATAAATGTGTCATGTTTTTAGTATACTCCTGTTTGATGTCGGATTCTTTTACTCACTATTTCTGGTGAAGCTGAGAGGGTTTTGGTTATGGTGAGTCTTTTGTCTTCATTTTTGTTTTTACCTGAGGAAGCAAGAACAGATTCTAGGCCTCTTAAGTGGCTCTGTAATTACTTGCTATCATGTGACAGAGTGTGATGCCTTCATCGCATTTATCATAAACTTTCATTATATCTTCCTCATTTCTTTGCCCACGTGTTTAATTTCCATCTTTTCATACTAAAATAGAAGCTTTATAAGGATGAGGACCTTGTCTTGTTTATCCCTTGTGCTTCTCAGGAAACATTTGTTGAATGAGGAGCTGGGAAGAGGAAGGAAGGAGGACGGGGAGGCAGGGCTGGCGGCTCCTCCTTCCTTGGAGCTGCGGGGAGGGGAGGCTTAAGGGTCAGTGTGTCTGCCCTTGAGAGTTTGCTAGCAGGGAGTGAGGTGTCCTCTGCCCTCTGCAGCTTGAACACAGTGAAGAAATTTGGATTTGAACTTTTCAAAAAATAAATTTTATTCTTCTTGGAAATGTAATACAATAAATAAGCTGGAGAATCTTTTCAGTTCTTTAAACGTTACTGGTGATAAAAGTCATTTGTTTGTTTTGCAAACTAAGCTTCAATTTACCACGGAGCTAGAAGGAGCAGAGCAGATGGTTTCCAAAAGATCATTTTCTGAAGGATCAGTTTAACATTGCTGACATCAGTTGCAGATTTAAATGCATCTTAATGTACCATTAGTTCTTTTTCCCTCATGTAAGACTTTGATGGAAAGAAGAAAAATCCACATGACTTGTGAAAGGTGCCTCAGAACACAGCTCCATGTATCATTAAGGATTAGCTCAAATATCTTCCAAGTAACTGCCACCCTAAGGGACTTAACAGGACAAAAGTAGGAGTTCCCTGGTGACTCAGCAGGTTAAGAACCTGATGTCGCTGCTGCAGCTCAGCTTCGACCCCTGGACCCTAGAACTTCCTCATCCCAAGAGCACAGCCAAAAATTTAAAAATTAAATTAGGAGTTACCTATTGTGGCTCAGGGGAGACGAAGCCAACTGATATCGAGGAGAGTGTGGGTTCAATCCCTGGCTTTACTCAGTGGGTTAAGGATCCAGTGTTGCCGTGAATTGTGATATATAGGTCGCAGACATAGCTTGGATCTGGTGTTGCTGTGGCTGTGGTGTAGGCTGGCAGCTACAGCTCCTCTTCGACCCCTAGCCTAGGAACTTCCATATGCTGCAGGTGTGGCCCTAAAAAGACAGAAATAATTAAAATTAAAGAAAAAATTTTAAAACACCCAAAGTTTGTTTCTTGCACATACTAGATGTCCTTTGTGTGTCTGCTGGGTGCATCCTTGCAGGAGGCTCAGGCTATCCTGCTGCTTGTTGCCCTTACAAAGGAAAACAATAGTATGGGGGTCATGCGTGGCTATTAGAGGTTCAGCCTGTGTTCTCTGCTCACGGTCCATTGGCAAAGGCACCTCATGTGACTGCATTTGACCTTTAGGGGATGGGAGGTGGCAGTCTTACTCTGTGTCCACATGGAGGAGAGCAACCCTCTTTGCCTCCTTGCAAGATACTAGTGGGTTGAAAAACATTAATTTTTGTTGAAAAGAAAGTTACTGTACCAGTAGTATGCTTTTGAAGAATCAAAATACATGTACAAGTAGGTTAAATGCAGGATAAGTAGCCACTGTGTATTTTGGTTGAAAGTTTTGAAAATCTTTATATTGAAATGTTTATTTCTTTGCATTTTATATTTCATTAAATTTTCAATGAATTTATTATTAATAAAATTCACTTGGGAGTTCCCATCATGGCACAGAGGAAACAAATCTGACTAGGAACCATGAGGTTGCGGGTTTGATCCCTGGCCTTGTTCAGTGGGTTAAGGATCCGGCGTTGCCATGAGCTGTGATATAGGCTGGCAGCTGTAGCTCCTATTCGACCTCTAGCCTGGGAACCTCCATATGCTGCGAGTGTGCCCCTAAAAACAAAAAATAAAATAAAATTCACTTGAATTTAACTTGTACTGATAGGAGCATTATATTTTTCTTTTGTTCTTTTTTGGCTGCCCTGTGGTACATGGAGTTCCCAGGCCAGGGATCAGACCCAAGCTGCAATTGCAACCTAAGTGGCAGCTGTGGCAGTGCCGGATCCTTAACCCACTCTGCTGGACCTGGAGTCCAACCTGTATCCCAGTGCTCCAGAAGTGCCACCAATTCTGTTGCACCACAGTGGGAACTCCAGGAGTTATGTTCTAACTTTATCAGCATGAGGTACATTTTTATAGAATGTTGTCTAATCGTTTTTGAAGACATCAAAAACTGAGATGTTGAGATTTATAGAATTACTAAAACATTATGTACCAAAAAAGGCATGATGAATATATTCCTGCCGTGCTTCAGACTTCCTCACTCTCAGGAAAAGACAAAGTAAAATGCTAATATGAAGCAGGGTTTTATTTTTTATTTTTATTTTAAGCAACAGCAACAAAGGAAATTTGAAGGCATTTGCTTTGCACACAGAAGAACAGATTTCCATCTCCTGGAGGGTGAGTTCAGGGGCACGGCCGATCTGATTAGTTTCACTCGCGCCATTAGAAGAAGCTCACCATTAAAGCAAACTCGAGTTAATACTATCTTAGTCATAGGTTAAAAAAATCAACACCTTGAATGATACCGAGAGGTTAATCAACGCTGGAAACTGGTGTAATGACTTCATGTGAGAAAAAACAAAACAGTGTTAATATGGCATATTATTGCCACAGCCCCATGCAAGTATGTCATCTGCCTCCTTAAATTCTCTAACTTACTGAGTTACATTCCCAGGCTTCTCATAACCTTTATAAGTGTTCTTATGTACTCATCTTGTGTATTTCATCAATTGTGTTATAAATGATTAATAAGTGATGCCAAAAACATCTGAAAGCTACATAATCCACATATGTTAGTGCATTGTGTCATACTTTATTGTTTTGAATTTAGTAAGGCATTTAAGGTTTCATTTTCCTTAAGCTATTCTAATTTTTATGCTTTCTTAATATTTCCAGCCCTATAATTGGTACCCATATGAATTAAATGTACATATCCCTTTCCTGTAGCTGACGTTTGATTCCTATTACTAAATGTGAATTCTTAAACACTTCAAGGTAATATTTTTAAATAGGTAATAACCAGAGTTCCTGTCGTAGCGCAGTGGTTAATGAATCCGACTAGGAACCATGAGGTTGCGGGTTCGATCCCTGCCCTTGCTCAGTGGGTTAACGATCCGGTGTTGCCGTGAGCTGTGGTGTAGGTTGCGGATCCCGCGTTGCTGTGGCTCTGGCGTAGGCCGGTGGCTACAGCTCCGATTCGACCCCTAGCCTGGGAACCTCCACATGCTGCGGGAGCGGCCCAAGAAATAGCAAAAAAAAAAAAGACAAAAAATAAAAATAAATAAATAAATAGGTAATAATCCTAGTGTTTAGAGGAAAAAGATTTGTTTTAAACAGTCTTTTTTTTCCCCCTGTCAGTAATATAGCAGTGTGTATTTGTTTCCAGGAATTTATTCTCTGCTGTGAACTTTCCTCTGAACTGACATCTCTTCTGAGTTGGAGTTAATGTACTAAACTGCTGTGGTATGCCCAGAATTTTCTTGGGACAAAGAACGATAGTGAAGAAGTGGCCAGTTCGTGTGTTTATTTCTGTTCTGTGGATAGCTATACATAGGATCCCAAATAGAGTTGATTACCATTTTCATGAGTTCATATTTGAAGGAAAGAAATTAGAGAATTTTAGAAGGTACAAGATTTTGGCTCCCCTTGCCCAACTCCTGTGGCAAAGTGGCGAACACATGAGACCTGGAAGACTGAGTGCCTCACCCAGGGTTCCTGGGTGATTAAAGAGCATGAAGCCAGAGCCCTGGGTCCCTCATGGCTAGTCCTTCTCTTTATATCGAGCTCTCTGCCATGGGAAGAAATTCCACATTTAGCAGCTATGCAGATGGTGTTAGTTTTAGCTCTATAATAAATTGGGGGAAAATGAAGTATTGAATTTCTCCTTATGTAGGGAGCTTGTTGCCTACTGTCACATTTAATAGTGTTCCTTAAGAAAAAAAAAAATGAGACAACTTAAAAAAAAATGATTGTGCAATATGATTCTATGAGCTCACCGTAACCAATTACAGAAAATTTGAAAGGCTTGGTAAGGTAGACACAGACACGAAGACTGCTTTATTCTGTTGGGATAATGTTCCAAATTCTGAATATACCTTTATTCTACCACTTCCTCACCCACATAATGGCTGTTAAACAGGATATTTTGTCAAACTAAATGAGTTTTTAAGTTTTGAGCTCCTTTTGGTGGCTTTTCTTAACTACTCCAGAATCTTAACAGAAAGAAAATCAGAATCCTGGTTTTATGTATCAGAAAGAAAAAGGTAACTGCAACCATGGCTGATCCTCCTATTAATTTTTTAACCGCTTCCACTCAATAAGTCTATGAAACACGTTAAATACTGATGCATCTCCTGTTTTGTTTTTGAGGTCTTGGAGAAGATCCACAAAACTAGAGTTGGAAGCCGGAAAGAAATTTCAGATCGTGATAAGTAAACACGTTCTGCCATCACTCTGATTTTTCAGGAATGAAATAGTGTAAACTCTTAGCATTACTTCTATGGAGCTTTGTAGTCCATAAAGCAGCATTGTTGGAGAGCCTCGATGTGCGTCATTTGTGACTGAAGGTTTTGATGTCTTCGCAAAAGGCAGACTGGTGCTTTCCTTTGAAATGTGTGAGGCAGTTTTAGATGCAGCTTCTCAGATGGATTTAATTAGTCCTTCGTAGGACTGGATGTCCGTTTGTTGCAGCTGAATTCTCATTTCATTCACCCATAACTAGAAACACCTCGCTTCAAACGGGTTTCTTCAAAGAGAGAAGGGTTTAGGGTTCTATGTTTTACTGCTTTTTGATGTTGGTTTCCCTTTAACTGAGAAGACCTTATGTTTATACAACTGTTATTATTAAGAAAACATAGCTTTCTTCCTGAGGTGCCTTTTGTATCAGCGCTGGTTATTGGTGGAAGTCAAGAGATCTGTGGAATAGATCTTGCTCGGTTGGGCTATTACAGCAGCTGTGTGTTTGCATATTTTGCTTAGCAGAGGCGTGAACTGAAAATGTGGCATCAACCTGTGAAATTCTCTAATCCTGAACTTAGAATGCCAGTATCATTAAACCAGTACTGAATTTGGTAATTGGACGGTTGTTGGGTTCAGAAGCTTATATTAACCACAAAAGCAGAGCTCATCAACGAACTGGATTTGCCACAACGCACATAGTAATTGTGTTGTGATTTACTGTGCATACAGTGTAAGCTTATGGTATGCTTTCAATAAATATGTTGAAAGAATGAAAGCACAGTCTCTATAGTAAAATTATGTATTTAAAAAAACGTATCCGACTACGAATGTATTTTTTACGTTATCCCTCAACCTTCACATTTCGTTAGGAGAGCTGCTTGAATTTACCCTGAAAATAATGCTCTTTCTTCTCTTTTCCACTTCGTGTGTCTAAGGGTCTGGCATGCTTCATCATCCAGGCAGCTTTTATCTTCCATGCCCACAATTCTAATTACATTTCAGGGGCTGTGATCTCTCCCAGAATCCTGGTCATTCATTGTATTTCGGGTGAAATGCTTCAGGGGCTTTGGGGGCCGTTCACTCATGGGCTGAGGTTTGCATCCTAAGAGCTTCCCTTGCTCCAACATCCTGATTTGTATAAAAATCCTAGAAGATGCTCTTTAACTTGTCAGTCCTCTTTCCTTTTAATGGAAAGACCAGGTTAATTTAGACTTTTCAAGCTTAAAATTGTCCTAAAGCCACAGGTTACACAGAAATATGCATGGTACTGTATCCCACAAATTCCATCCAAGAATCTAGATTCTCAGGCTTCTGTTTCTGCCTCGTGAAAGCCATAGGTGCTATACCCCATCTTAGTCTCCAGACCTGGTCCTGTGTAACTGTGCCAACTTCTGAAACCCAAAGGTGGGGGATGTTTCGCCATTGAAGATACAATAAAAAGATAGACAAAGGCATCTTAAAAAGAGTTTTGTCAAAAAAGTGTTTTGAGCAGTGTTCACAGTAAGTCAGAAAGATTTCATGGAAAGGGCCCACAGATTATTGAGAACTGATCTGTGTCCTTGATTATATGTGTTTTGTATCTATTTTGTGAGTATCCTGACGTTGGGAGAATTATGGACATGTGGCTCAGGAATAGTTTGTTACATTTCTGTAAATATAATAATTTTTTTATTTTATGGATTGATTTACTTCAGGAGTTCTTTTAATAGTTCTGTCTTTAGTACAGTGTTAGTTTCAGAGTGTTTTTATTTCTTACAAATGCTCTAAAAATCTTGGTAGAGATAGAAAATCTCAGATACAAAGGACAGAACACTTGTGAATTATCTTTCATATAAATTTGCAAGACAACTTGTTAGAGCACCCTGTTTCTAGTATTTGAAGTTATTAAGTACAGTTATCACGTCTGCTGTTCTGCCAACTAGGCTGCCTTATAAAGTAGGAACACTGATCACATTGGATAAAGGAACATGAGCAGTCGTATTTTTCCTATATTCTCAATTAAGTTAGCATTGACTGGAGTTCCCGTCGTGGCGCAGTGGTTAACGAATCCGACTAGGAACCATGAGGTTGCGGGTTTGGTCCCTGCCCTTGCTCAGTGGGTTAACGATCCGGCGTTGCCGTGAGCTGTGGTGTAGGTTGCAGACGCGGCTTGGATCTGGCATTGCTGTGGCTGTGGTGTAGGCCGAAGGCTACAGCTCCGATTCGACCCCTGGCCTGGGAACCTCCATATGCTGCAGGAGCTGCCCAAGAAATGGCAAAAGACAAAAAAAAAAAAAAAAAAATAATAAGTTAGCATTGACTAACAGGGTTTAGTTTGGGGCTCAGGGAGGCGGGTGGTAGAGAAACAGTGATGTAACATTGTATTTAAAACAACAGTTTGTGAAGACAGACAGCCCTGAACCTTTGGATAAGTTCCTTACTGTCTCTGAGCCACTGCAGTGGTGGTATTTTGAGTAAGTACTGGTGCCCCGGAAAACATCAAGGCCTTGAGTCAAATGGACTTGAATTTCAGTACCGGTTCTGAGACTGCTGACTGTCAAACCAGTAGCAGCTGCCTTTTCGGAGCCTTCTTTTCCCTCATCCTGAAAATCGCGATCAGATGCTCCAGGACTTTGTGAGGATCAACAGGCTCGTGTGTGTCCAGTCTGCGCAGCGGCTGGCATGCAGTAGATGCTCGAGAAATGATCTCCCTTCCCCCTTAAATGTACACATTTTGTTTTTTTAAAAGAATCTAAAGTAGCTCGCACTTTGCAAGCAGTTCTTTTCTATTCTGTGAAAAATTCGTGGAAAGTTGAGGAAATAAGACTAAAAATGGGGAGTTCCCATTGTGGCTCAGCAATAAGGAACCCGACTAGTACCCATGAGGTTGTGGGTTCGATCCCTGGCCCAGCTCAGTGGGTTAAGGATCCGGCGTTACCTTGAGCTGTGCTATAGGCCACAGATGCAGCTTGGATCCCACGTTGCAGTGGCTGTGGTGGAGGCTGGTGGTTGCAGCTCCAATTCGACCCCTAGCCTGGGAACCTCCACATTCTGCACAAGCGGCCCTAAAAAGCAAAAAAAAAAAAAAAAGCAAAACAAAAAGACTGAAAATAAAACACACTTTGGTGAGGCTTGTTGGCGTCAATTAAGATTCTAATATTCTTTGGTTGGAATTATATTATTCACTTATTCTGTGAAGCCCTATTTGAGACCAAGGGAGGGGAGTTACAGAGGTAATTCTCGCCTCTCCTCCTTTCCTTTGGGAGGTTTTGTCCCCTGAGGCTGCAGAGCCAGTCACAGTCACAGCTGTCTCCTTCCCCTCCCTCCTCCTGCCCTCTGGACCCTGAGCTGGTTGGAAGGTGCATGGGACCTGCAGTTCCTCCTTCCCCCACTATAGGGCGCACCTACTACGCTGTTAAGGTGCAGGGCTTTGTTGGGTGGGTCTGGTCCCTTTTCAAAGCCTTTCTCTTAGCCATGGATAGTCCACCCATTGTTAGGAACTCCAGGCGTCATGGAATTGTCACACCGATTACTGGGGTGCCCATGCTTGGCAGTAAAATGTTGACCCTGATTATTGTATTTCCCCCGCAAATGAACTTGCCAACGAATATCTAAGTTGGCTCGTTGAGGTAGTCATGTAGACTAGGTTTACATATGGTCCTTTGCTGGCTCGGGAGCCTTGAGCAGTTATTTTTAAGTTCCCTGCACCTCAGATTTGGCATCTGTAAAATGTGGTTAAGAACGTCTCTGTTGTAGGCTGACTTGAAGGGTTTGTGTTTAATGTTTATTAAAATAACCAGTTAATGTTAGCCACTCAGTGCATGCTCTTTCTTTGATTTAGACTCATTCCTCTGAACAAGTGACAAGTTAGCTGCACAGAAAACCAAGGGGCATTCATAACTCAGATATTACCATTACTGGGGTTTCTAGTCTATTTCAGTGTTGTTTTCTTTTTTAAAGGCACTTTATTTCTAGACGAGTGTTATAAAATAAGCCACGTGGGGAGTTTCTAATTCATTGGTTAAATCTCACAAAGGTAGATACTGCTTAAAATTTAAAGATTTGGTGCAAATGGCTTAGGGGCGCGCTCTGCGTGGATGTATTTGCTCTTAGCCCCATTCGTCCTGCCAGGATGGTGACGTGTTCATGTTGCTCTTGCCCTCTTTTGTTACTTGGCTTTTTAGAAAACCTACTGACTGTGTTTATGCATGTGATGTATGGTTATCGTATGGAGCAAGAGTAAGAAAACCAGCTGGTGTTTAACTAACTGTTGTGAGTGGCCAGCAGCAAATCTGTGAGCAGCTACCAAATTCACCCGAAGAGTACTTCTGTGTAGCTTTTAAAATCTAGTGATGGCTGCTTGAGAACGAGCTCAATATATCTCTTAATCACACACGTCCAGCTTGACTAGCAATAACAGCTTGTTTATTGTTTTTATGATCAGATTTCAAACAAGTTTAGAAGAATTTATAATTTTGTCTATTGCCAGCTACTGAAAACACCCATGACATGTGAGAGCAGTGGCGAGTGGCAAGATTGCTGGTGGTGGGTGCTGTTTTCCATTAAATTTAACTTATCAAAAGATTGAAGAAAGATCTGTTCTATTTCATTCCTCACACTGGTTTTGGTGCCCTAACGAATGTTATAACCAAAAGTTTAATCCAAGTCTTTTAGGTTTCATCTATTCTGTTGGGTTTGAAATGATCGTATATTCACGCCATGTCCCACCACGCATAGAGAACTTTACGTCAGTGAGGAGATGTTTCTTTTTTGTTGAGGTTAGCATTCCAGCTTGGAATTGAGCTGCAGTACAAGAACCGTACTAACTTAGACGGAGGATATTCTTGGTGGCGCTCCATGTGTATCATTTGCTTATTCAAGCATGTAAAAAACTTCAACAAGAGGAGGTAATTTTGCTTAGATTTCTTGATTTGAATTGTTCTACTACTTGGCACTGGGTGGAAAAGGGGGAAAAAAATCATATTGAAAGCATTGTTCTGTTAATGAAGTTGCTTGTCCTTTTTTGTGCCAAATTTGGCAGGTAAAATTACCATTTATTCTACTTGCTAGAGCTGGAGAACAGATTGTTGAGGAAAAGTAGCAATTTAAGTAATGACACTAGATAGAACGTGCTGCATTATATACATCTCCTGTACTTTTTGATATTGACATGCAATTTTTATTTCTCTGTAGGAATGTACTTTAACCACTGTATTACTTCCAGTAGCTTTCATCTGCTACATGCAATTTGCTTCAATTGTGAAATTTAAAAAAATAACAGTTGTTGTTAATTATAATAAACCAAAGTGAAGCATTTTGATCTGAGGATAAATTAATGATTGTATTTTGTTCTGGGTATTTCAAAAATATTGCATGTTTAAAATTAGGGACAGGTTTAAAATTTTAAAAGTAAAGATTAAATAGACACATTAATTAGTATGAGACTATATCATTAAGATCAAATTTCAGATGTTTATGATTTCTTCCTTGTTGAATATACTTTGCTTTTTTATACATGCGTTCATTTTTGGCTTGCAGATTCCAAAAGAGAATTTTTAACCAAAAATCTTGTTTTTTTTTTTAATTTTTTATTTTTATTTATTTATTTATTTATTTTTGTCTTTTTTGCTATTTCTTTGGGCTGCTCCCGCGGCATATGGAGGTTCCCAGGCTAGGGGTCGAATCGGAGCTGTAGCCACCGGCCTACGCCAGAGCCACAGCAACGCGGGATCCGAGCCGCGTCTGCAACCTACACCACAGCTCACGGCAACGCCGGATCGTTAACCCACTGAGCAAGGGCAGGGACTGAACCCGCCACCTCATGGTTCCTCGTCAGATTCGTTAACCACTGCGCCATGACGGGAACTCCCCAAAAATCTTGTTTTAAAATGAGAAACATCTCATTCAAAATTCAAATAGGAGGTTTTCTAAAAATTATGTGTTTTAGTGAAATGCATAATTTTAGCATTAGTGATACTTTGAAGTAAATATATCATTCACTAAATTTATTATAGATTGTCCCTACTTATAAAACTTCAGGTTTTTAATGATTATTACTGTTACAGCTCACAATATAGTAGCTAAACCTGCCTTCTCCCTAAGAAAGAAGTTCTCTATAGAAACTAATATGCAAAATATGTTTTTTTAAAAAGCCCTTTTGGTGAATCTGTAGACTTGCAGATGTTAACACAAAAACAGTTAGGGTTTAGTGTCGCTGAAACTTGTGACCATCAGTCACTTCTTTCTGTCCACTAACTAGGCAGGCGCAGATGTTACCAAATCTAACATCGCAATTGACACTAATTGGCATAGTTGTTGGCAGTCTTATCAGAAAGCAAAGGGCTGAATGGTTGAATGGGTTTAGAGAGCTTGAATGATAATAAGCATTTTTATATGCATCTTGAATTACTTTTGTGACCCAGACTAACAGGAACACTTCATTCTGACCTCATCCTTCAATGAATAGAAATTATGGAAAGTATAATATGCAGTGGTTGTGTGTGATTACTGATTGTTTTCAGATAACCTTTTAACAGCTCTCTGCTCCACTGCCCACTTCTCCCCACTCGCAAAGTGTAAGTGTGGAATAAAAAAGGACGTAACTGTTAGGACTGAATGTTAAATTAATTTTTTGATTGATTTGTGGCCAAAAGCTTGATGAGTGTCAGTACTTTAGGCCAAACTTAATAAAACATATTCATTGAGTTTATGGATGAAACAAGAAGTCGGGGTGCTCCTAAATGTTCTCGGAGCAGGTGGGTGAATCAGTGGGGAGGTAGATGAAACAAAATTGGCTTTAAGTGGCTAAGTTTTGAACTCGGGTGATGGAACGATAGACGTTTACTAAGCTATTCTAGCTATTTCTGCATATGTGCGAAAATTTCCATTATAGAAGGGCGATCGTTTATTTGATTAATGCGCCACGGACCTTATCCCTGCTCTTAAAAGGTCTTCCATACTTGGCCAGTTCCTTCCCAGTACCTGGTTTAAAATTTGTTTTTCCTTTTATCCAAAATGACTCATCTAAAGTGAGATCTACGTAACCTAATAAACTAATCTGTGTGTTCATGCACAAATGAGTTAATTTCTACTTTCCACAAAGATTACAGCATTTTTTCTGGAGGTGAGTCAGGAGAGGACATGACTTATTGTTTATCGTATGTTTGTTCCTGCAGGTGATTCTATGTGTTTTTGATCCTCTGTCTACCTCCAAGTGATTTGGAATTACCTGTGTTAATAAAAAGAGTTGTGTCTTATTTCATCTAGTCAAAGGTCCCTTTTGCAAAGGAGTAGCCAGGGAGGGCAGTGTGCTGCAGGCTTCAGCTCGAAGGTTAAGGGCTGAAACCAGTTATTCTGACTTTTTTTTCTATGTTACTATATAGATGAGCAATTCAGGTAGATTGTGTACTCTGCTTTTTTTTTTTTTTTTTTTTCTTGTCTTTTTGCTATTTCTTTGGGCTGCTCCTGCGGCATATGGAGGTTCCCAGGCTAGGGGTTGAATTGGAGCTGTAGCCACCGGCCTACGCCAGAGCCACAGCAACGCAGGATCCGAGCGCGTCTGCGACCTACACCACAGCTCACGGCAACGCCGGATCGTTAACCCACTGAGCCAGGGCAGGGACCGAACCCGCCACCTCATGGTTCCTCGTCAGATTCGTTAACCACTGCGCCATGACGGGAACTCCTGTACTCTGCTTTTGACCAAAGTCCTCTTGAAATTTATTACAATCAAGTAAACATAAACTTTTGGGAAGGTGTTTATAATGTTGATAGACTAGACTAGTAAGAAGTGGAGAAGTCAAGATAAATTTTTAGACTT
Source organism: Sus scrofa (assembly GCF_054392235.1). Classification (NCBI taxonomy): domain Eukaryota; kingdom Metazoa; phylum Chordata; class Mammalia; order Artiodactyla; family Suidae; genus Sus; species Sus scrofa. Next base: position 76,401,406 of record NC_139393.1, read on the forward strand.
GTTTAGCTCTTAGTGTGGCCATGATAGGTGGGTGTATTATGTCTAGTAACTGCTACCAAAACTGATGTATTATATTAGCCCTGCCCTTTTTCAAGGCTTCTGGAAAAGTGCCGGACTTACTCTCTTTTCCATTTGGAACATGGTTTTACAAATAATAGAATGGTCTTACGTTGTTTGCAGTCATCAGAATTAAAAGGATTTATCTAACAATTTGAATGGATAATTTTATTTGTGTGGACATGAAGGTGAAACCCTAGAGATGGGGTAGAATTTAAAGTAGCATTTTAAATTTGTTTTGGCATTCTTTCTGTCTGCCTCTAAATGAGCTGTGTTATAAATGTGCTTGGGTGTGCACGTGTGAGTGAGGTTTGGTGTGTTCATCTCTGAAAATTAGATCCTTTGTAGATTTTGCTTCCTAAGAGGGCAAACTCTTTATGTAGTTGGATAACTTTAATCCACTATTTAAGCACATATGGATTTTTAAAAACAAGTATTATCATCACTTTATAGGACATTATGACTAAAACGTATTTTTATTTAAAAGTTACTTTATTATTAGTCTCACCAAAAGCTGTTTTGAGTGTTTTGAATCAGAGCTATTATCTGCATGACATGTATTAAGAGTATGAAAGCGGAGTTCCCATCATGGCTCAGTGGTTAACTAATCCGACTAGGAACCATGAGGTTACAGGTTCGATCCCTGGCCTCCCTCGGTGGGTTAAGGATACGGTGTTGCCATGACCTGTGGTGTAGGTCACAGACACGGCTTGATCCTGTGTTGCTGTGGCTGTGGTGTAGGCCGGTGGCTACAGCTCCGATTCGACCCCTAGCCTGGGAACCTCCATATGCCGTGGGAAGCGGCCCTGGAAAAGACAAAAAAAAAAAAAAAAAAAAAGAGTATGAAAGCAAGTCATTATGCTTTTATCTGTTTTATATTATGACATTTAAGTTAACAACAGCTTTGGGAGCTTTCCAGTAATTGTATAATCATGAAAATAAAAGTTAGATTTTCTATCTCACCGAATTGATTTTTTTAGATGTTTCAAATTTTATTCTAATTCTTTATTATTTTTTAATCATTTATTTATATATATTTTTTCTACTGTACAGCATGGTGACCCAGTTGCACATACATGTATACATGCTTTTTTCTCCCATTATCATGCTCCATCATGTTCCCAGTGCTACCCAGCAGGATCCCATTGCTAATCCATCCCAAAGGCAACATTCTGCATCTGTTCACCCCAAGCTCCCAGTCCCTCCCGCTTAGTTTTTATTTTTAATACAGTAAGTATTCATCTAGAACATCCAGTCTTCAGCATTAAAGCATTGTGCTGAGCTCTTCATGAGGGATTTGAAGGAACAAGACACTAACCAGAAGTTAGTTGGGAGGGATTTAGATCAATACACTAGTGATTGTAACATAAGACATAATTTGTTAAGTGCACAGAGATACAAAATCTTAAAGAAATTCAAAGGAAGGAAAGGTACTGTCCCATTTAGCAGAGGACTAGAGATCATGTGGGTGGATTCGGGGTGATGGAGCAGAAAGTTAAGAGCAGGAGTTCCCGTCGTGGCATAGCGGAAATGAATCTGACTAGGAACCATGAGGTTGCGGGTTCGATCCCTGGCCTTGCTCAGTGGGTTAAGGATCTGGCATTGCCGTGAGCTGTGCTGTAGGTCGTAGACATAGCTCAGATCTGGCATTTGCTGTAGCTGTGGTGTAGGCCGGCAGCAACAGCTCCAATTTGACCCCTAGCTTGGAAACCTCCATATGCTACAGGTGTGGCCCTGGAAAAAGACCAAAAAAAAAAAAAAAAAAAAGAAAAAAAGAAAGAAAGCTAAGAGCAAACTGACAAAATAAGTGGCTTATGTAGCAGGTAAGGAAGAATGGATGGTAGATGTCTCTTAGGCTGAGTTGACTGTTCCAAGTTTAGGAAACAGCAGGGATAAAGATCAGGGGTAGGGCCTGTGCATAGTTGTTGAATGTAAGAGAAAGAGGAATTAAAAATAGAACAACAGGTTGCTAGATGGAAACCATTGGTACACAAGACCTTGAAGGCCATGTTGAGAACTGAAAACCGTATTTATTAAGCGCCCCCAAGCCAAGAAGGATTTTGAGCTGAGAAAACTTAAGATACAGTAGAGCCATATTATTAGCTGGTCAATGGAAGTAAATGGAATTGTAGCAGACTGGCAGTAGGGCCTTGGGAAGGTTTTCTATTTGGATGGGTTGCTGGCAGAAGAGAGAGAGAAGGGAAAGGAGTTTGTATTAGTCTAATAGTGATAACAGAATTTGGGGAGAGGAACCAGAGCGATGTCAGCAGCAGTGGGAGGAGAGAGGCTTTTGTCAGTCCCACTTGCGAAGTGATTCAGTCTGTCTGTAAAGCATCTCTCCCTCTGGCCTCATTGGCTGGATAATTAATTGACCTTGTGGACTGGGATTCTTTGGTACCAAATATGACTGTCTGAAGAGCTGGCCTGACATGAAGATCTATTTTCTTTAACTTTTTACTATGGAAAATTAAAAATACAAAATTGAGAGACTAGGACCATGAGTACCATGTGCTGTTCTTGTGCTCAGCCTTGCTCACCATTTCAAAATTTACCTGGGGTCTTTTTTTTTTTTTAGCATTGTACCCGTGGCATTTGGAGGTTCCCAGGCTAGGGGTCAAATCGGAGCTGTAGCTGCCGGTCTACACCACAGCCACAGCAACCTGGGTCTGAGCTGCATCTGTGACCTACACCACAGCTCATGGCAACATTGGCTCCTTAACCCACTGAGCAAGGCCAGGGATCAAACCCGCATCCTCATGGATACTAGTCAGGTTCGTTAACCACTGAGCCACAACAGGAACTCCACATGGAGTATTTTAAGGCAGATACTGCATATTCTGTAATTGATGTATGTTTGTTGAGTTGCAGAAGGTCTTTCAGCATCCTAAATTTGTAGACCTGTATCTGCATATAGTACATTGTTCTTTTTTTCTTCAAAGGGAAACCTACTTCTTTTTAAATTTCATATTAGTATCAAATCAGTTGACCTTTTTAAAGCTAAGGCACTATCCTATTCTTTTTCTAATATATACTCTTTACATTCTTGGGAAAGATCTTTAAGGAAGAAGATACATACTATGATGGACAAACTGAGAAAGACAAAAGTAGCAAATTTATTAGGTGGATAATGGAAGGCTGGTTCTTTACCATCAGGAAAGAGATGCAAACAGAATTGAGAGGCTGGGACTGAAATCAGAGGCATCATTGTGAACCTGGGGTTTTTTTCTAGGTAGCTACAGAAACAGACCTAGATGTATTTATTTGTGCTTAATGTTACAGTGGGCAAATTTGGCAGAAACAGTCTTAACCAATGGCAAAGTCACTTCATTGGTAATGGGACAAAGTGACATGTACCTCCTGGTATGATGCCGAATGAAGTACAGCATCACTTCTGTATAGTCCTGGTGAACATGCATTAACATGAGGCAACAGTCTGCCAGATTCAGAGACGCTCTGCAAAGGAACTGTTCCCGTCATGGCACAGTGGAAAAGAATCCGACTAGGAACCACGGAGTTGTGGGTTCAGTTCCTGGCCTCTCTCACTGGGTTGGGGATCCAGCATTGCTGTGAGCTGTGCTGTAGGTCGAAGATGCAGCTCAGATCTGGCATTGCTATGGCTGTGGCGTAGGCCAGCAGCTGCAGCTCCTATTCGACCCCTGGCCTGGGAATTTCCATATGCCGTGGGTGCAGCCCTAAAAGGACAAAAGACAAAAAAAAAAAAAAAAAAAAAGTCAAGGTCATGACAGACAAATCAAGTTCAGGAAATGTTCCAGATGGACAGAGACCAAAGAGACCTGACAAAAATAAGTCTTATTTTAAAAAACCTGTCCAAAAAGGGATGAGGTGGGTAGGGAGAGAGAATGAGAGAGAGGAGGGCTGACAACTAAATACAGGAGCCTCAGTTAGGTCCTGGACATACCATGAAGGCCATTCTTGGGGCAATTGGTAATATTTGAACAGAGTTTGTGGATTCAGTAGTAATACTAGGTCAGTGTTAACTTTCTGATCTTGCTGGTTGTACTGGGCTTATGCATGGGGACTGTCCCTGTGCTTAGGGATGCATGCCGGAGTTTTAAAAGGCAATGAAACATCATAACACTTATTCTTTTCTTTTCTTTTTTTTTGTCTTTTCTGGGGCCACACCCACAGCATATGGAGGTTCCTAGGCTAGGGGTCTAATTGGAGCTGTAGCCACCGGCCTACACCAGAGCCACAGCAACGTCGGATCCTTAACCCACTCAGCAAGGCCAGGGATTGAACCCGAAAGCTCATGGATGCTCGTCGGATTCGTTGGCCGCTGAGCCACGACGGGAACTCCTCATAAACACTTATTCTTTACTGACAAAAATTTAACAACTGGGAAAATGTGAGCTTGATGTGCCAGTGCTATAATTGTTATGTATATTGAAATTATTTCACAGGAAAGAAACAAGATGAAAAGAAATACTTTCCCAGGCCATTCATTAGTGTGGTAGAAATTGATTACACCTTTTCTCCATTTCCTGTTAGGACCAAAGAAGAAATATTGGTGGACCTTAATTACTAGTATGATTATACCAATGGTTTATAGGGCTCATAAGCTGCCTTCCTGACTCTTTGCAAGTGCATTATTTATTACGATCGGTTGAATGGACAGTTAGATTTGACCAGGGTCTTCTGTGAAATGTAACTGACGCTTGCAGAATAAATGACAGACTGTTATCTTATTCACTGAATGGATTTGAAAAATAGGTCTTAGGTGTCAGTTCCTGCATCTGATCTTTATCTATCAAGGAAATTGGTGTAAACCATGAAAGAAACAAAGAAATGGAAAATTGGCAAGTTATTTTATGTTCCTCGTCGTAAAACGTTATTAAATTTGTGACTTATGAGACATTTTAAGGCCATAAAATGTATACAAATTTGGGGGGTAGTGAATTTGTCACTGTAATTTTAAGATACAAACATAAGGAGTTCCTGTTGTGGCTCAGCAGGTTAAGGACCTGATGTAGTCTCTGTGAGGATGCGGGTTCAATCCCTGGCCTCACTCAGTAGGTTAAGGATCCCGCGTTGCACCAAGCTGTAGTATAGGTCACAGATGCAGCTCGGATCTGGTGTTGTCATGGCTGTGGCATAGGCCTCAGCTGCAGCTCCGGTTTGACCCCGGCCCAGGAAGTTCCATGTGCCATAGATGCAGCAGTAAAAAGAGAAAAAAAGGACAAAAACATAAAACTCTCAAATGTATGTTGCTGGTATTGCAGTGTGAAAAAAGAGATAATAATATCTTAGTGTATGTAACAGGAGTCAAGTCACTGAAGGCTACAGAGGCTAAGAGGACAGAACTGCTGAATAATCTTTGGTCGATAAGAATATAGAAAACAGAATATCAAATATGCTTTTGGCCAGGAGAAATGGTCTGTTAGGACAAACAGTGCGCGTCTAAGCATAGCACCAGGATGTCAGGTAGTCACAGATACTAAATAGCGCAGGTAAGACTGGGACCTGGCACACTCCGAGTGCAGCTACGGGGATTTGGGAGAGGGAAGACCTGGACGTTGTTGTAAAGCCCTGGCGCTTGCTTAGACCATGTGCGGGTTCTGTGGTGGGTGGTGGGACTTAACTGGGGCTATCTGTGGTAGCAAAACACATATGAAAAGCAAAATAAACGGTCATGGGAATCGGATGGAGTTAGAAGGGTACATAACGGAGGAGGTCTTTATGGAAGAATGAGAAATACAGAGGAACAAGCAAACGTTCCAAAAGAAAAGAAATCGACGGAGAATGATGGTTATTGTGGGAAGAATCCGTGGTATTGGTAGGTCGAACTACCAAAACAGTTAGCATTTATTGAGGACTTATGTGCCAGATCTGTTCCACATACTTGACTTTTTTCCTCACGACCGCTCCGTGAGAATAGATTTTGCACATGAAGAAACAGACATAACGAATGAGGTAACTTGTGGGGCTGAGGTTCCTATGCAAGCATTCCGACTGTTAACCCCAATACTGCATAGAAAACACAGGATTCCACCACGATTTGGTAGATTTGGTAGGAGAAGTAAAGGCAGCTCAAGTTGCTCCTTCTGTTAAGTCAGTCTACTTTGAGTTACTCATCATGCTGATAATTTACAGTATTATCTGCAGAAAATGACCTTATCACACCAATCCACAAGAAAGTACTACTGTAATTAAGCTGTGGGCAAAAGAATGTAGGGTTTTAAAAAAAAAACCATCCAACTGAAATCCAAGTTGTTACTGATCAATTAACAAGGCGATAATTAAACAGAAACTGGTCAACCTGGCTGACTGTAGATGGGTACCTAAAATCTGTTTTGCAGTTCACGTCCTTTGAGATATATTTAAGTTCATTTATAGCACATGCACACCTAATGTAATCTTTGTGGCAGATTAGCAGGTCTTCACCATCTTTATGCCTAATTCCTCTTGATGTTTTTGTCATTATTACATATATATTTGGGAGCAAAACAAAAGACTATTTCCAAAGTGATGGTGATAAAGAAGAAACTTTTGAAAAATGGTTGCCTCCTTTTGTGTTCAGAAAACAAGCATCTCATTTCCCTCTAGAAGGGCACAAGAGGTATCATAACTATATTTTGGAATAATAAAGTATTTTAGTAAATGGAAGTACAGGATAAATAAAACCTACTCTTTTGTGTTATATTAAGATATAAGACTTACGGTTCATATTAAAGTGTTAAGAATTATTATTATAATAGAATAAAAATACTTGAATTATTTTTCTCATAGTTTTACCTGAGAAATAAATGTTGGGGCTAGTAACTTAGTAAAGTTATTAGATATAAATTGTAGGAAAACCATGTGCTTCTTATTGTCAGTATCTTTGAGAATTTTTTTAAAAGGTATATTTTGTGTTGCATATCTAGCAGCAGTTTATGTAGGAGTCAGTGAACTATAATAATGTTGATTGGTGGTAATATTCCACTTTAATTAATGTGGCATTAATTTAATTTAATGGCATTCTTTGCTGTTAGGAGTGTGGATATACTTCCTCAATTTGATACACATTTAATAATCTTATTTTTGTTAGCAATAGTTAAAAGATAAAAACCAAAAGAATCAATAAGTATATTTATCTCTAGATCAAGTCTTTTCTTTCAAGGGAAAATATGCACTAAGTGACTGCTATGTATAAGCATAATATTTTAGTACTGGATTACATTTGTTTCTTTGGTTTTGATGTAGATTTAAGTGAAATATTCTGAAAACTGCAAGGTAATTGCTTCTATAACTCATAATTTATATGACTCTATAATTTCCTTATATATGAAATAGAAGGAGGAGAGCATTTGGAGTGTATTATTTCCAGGATCCTTTCCAGCCTAATGGTCTAATCAGAAAACTGCAGATCTTTTTCCATTTTTTTGTGCAGAGTGATTTTTTTTAGATAAACTCTGAGAGCCCATTAAAGGGGCAGAAACTAGTTATTCCTCTCTGAGAATTAGTTATAGCCTGATTAACAAGTCTTTTTCATCCTTCATATTGTTTTCAGAAATAGAAGCAAGGTATATGATCAAAGTCTTTTTTAAACAGTGGAATACCTTGATTTTTATCTTAGATTTAATTCTGTGCAGTGCTAATCATCTTAACATTTGATGACAAGAAAGAGTTTGGAATTTGTGTATGACAAAGAAGACTTGTATCTTCCCCAATTTTTATTATTTTTGGAAATGCTTTCTGGCAAATATTTTGTTTTGTAAGTTTTACATTCCTAATGTTGAAAAAAATGGTTTAGCAGGTGTCTACTCCAATAGAAGCTATAACTGTGTCATGAGGCATCTCTGAGGAAGTGCTTTTTTTGTTTTTAATGGTAAAGGATGTAAGTAATCTCTCTCAAATGTCAAATTAATTTAGGGTGTGTACTTTCTTTTTCCCCTGTGATTACGTAGATCGGAAAATCGAATGTTCCAAACACCTCATGGAAAACGTTCCACATCAACATTATTTGTGCCACAAATGAAGTTAAATGCTTTTAATAGAATGCAAAGTTACAGGTTGACTATGAGAAAATGCTTTCGTGAGCTAGGAAAGAAATCATGTCTTTGACCTGTTGTTTTAAACATCATAAATATTCTTATTATGAATAATTTTAGCTAAACTGATCTCTTTGGGTAAGCCAGGGAAAGTTATCGGAAAAGACAGCATGTTGAGATGGATTTCATAAAATCCGCCCACCATAGCCTCACTCTGATTAATTCAAATTTATAATGTCAATATTTTAGATAGAGTATGACCTTTAGATGATTACAGAATGCTGTGAAATATGGTGTCCTTATGCTAAAGAGTGCAGTTATTACACGTCTTTTTTAGAGTTTATGCTTTTCAGAAGCAGGCAGGCCCTCCATTTGGGTGTTCTCACATTGTCTTTATTTCCCCTTTATCCCAGTTTTTAGATGATCCGTTTGGTGGTTATTCTGCTTCTGGTGAGAACTGATTGTAGCTCAGGAAGAATGTATCTGGGCAGACTGGTCTCCTGCAGTTGTCTGTGCGCGAGGGGTGGCAGGCTTGGGCGAGGTGTGCCAGGGCACGTGGGGTGAGGCGGGCAGTTTGAAAGCCTCTTCAGTCGTCTTTTCCTCCTAAATCCGTTTCTGCTGCTCTTGGGTGTAATGGCTCTGCTTCCTCTCAACCTTTTCCACCCCGCCTTCTGTATCTCTTGCTCCCCTGGATTCTCAGGCTTTTCTCCGAACATTCCGCCACTCACTCGCCTTCACAGAAAGAAACCTGCGGATCAGTGTCCTGTCGGACCACACGCTCTGTGGTCCGCCCAGGGTCATTCTAGACCACCGTTCCCCTTCCGCTGACAAAACCCTTGTTCTTTGGAGCAGCTCCTGTCAGAGGTCTATAGCACCACCTCCCCTTCTCCTGCAGCCTCAGATTCCCCGCATCCCTCCGCAACCGAAGGCTTGCAGCGGGGTCATGCTCTGTCTCGCTCCCTCGCACAACCTCTAGTCCTTATGTTTCCCACCATCCGTGGATCCCACTCCTCTTGTACCATTTATCCAGCTTATTCCCTGACCTGTAATGACAGCCATTCACTTACAAATGCTCTTAACTTCTTCAGCCCCTTTATGCTTCCTTCAACCCCAAAGTCACATGAACTCAGCCTCCCGCTTCTCCGTGCCTACCTCAGACGAGGTACCCGAGCATCGCTGCAGTCAGCACACCCCAGGGGCCAGGCCACCCGTCACCTGTGCACAGTGGCCCCTGCAGCTGGGCTTGGAACACTGCGCGGCAGTTTTGCCTCCTTTCCGAAATGCTTCCTCTTCTCCCTTTTCCTCCGTGACTCTTTCATATCTTGACCTCTCTGTTCACACGGCCCACTTTCCCTTCCCAGTTTAGTTACTCCTGAATATGCTGCTCTCTTCCACCAAGGATCTAGACCTGCTCCCCATCATTTTTATCTTTAGTGCATATTCTCCAAACTGTAGCCAGAATGATCTTTTAAAAATACAAAGCTTAGAGTTCCTGTTGTGGTTCACTGGTAACAAACCTGACTAGAATCCATGAGGACGTGGGTTCGATCCCTGCCTCTGCTGAGTGGTTTAAGGATCTGGCGTTGTCATGAGCTGTGGTGTAGGTCACTGACGCGGCTTGGGTCTGGCATTGCTGTGGTGTAGGGATCCTTGGTGAAGAATCGGCAGCTGTAGCTTGGATTAGACCCCTAACCTGGGAATCAATATATGCCGCGGGTGTGGCCCTAAAAAACCAAAAACCTAAAGCTACTGCTGTTGCTCTCCAGTTGGAATCCCTTCATGTTTCCTTCGCTCCATACTGTCCCTGGGAGCTGTGCTCCCCTTGGGCTCCTGTCTTGTGCTCACTGGTTTCAAATAAGCAAAGCTCTTTCCAGCCTCAGGGATCTTTTTCCCATGTGTCATTCTCTCCGGATAGGCCCACCTACCCGCGAACCATATTAATTCCTAGTCACTCCTTGGATCTTAGCTTAAAGAGCACCTCTTCGGTCTTCCTTCCTGCTGTGAAGTAAAGAATAACGAGGATTAAGAAGTGAGTGTAAAAATCCCCAAAGGGGAGTTCCCGTCGTGGCTCAGTGATTAACGAATCCGACTAGGAACCATGAGGTTGCGGGTTCAATCTCTGGCCTTGCTCAGTGGGTTAAGGATCTGGTGTTGCCGTGAGTTGTAGTGTAGGTCGCGGACGCAGCTCGGATCCCACGTTGCTGTGGCTCTGCGTGGGCCAGTGGCTACAGCTCCGATTCAACCTCTAGCCTGGGAACCTCCATATGCCGTGGCAAAAAGACCAAAAAAAAAAAAAAAAAAAAATTGCTGAAGATTTGTACCTTTTGAGAATACAGTCTTAGCAGCCAGACTGTGACGGTTAAGGTGAAAGGCACATGGTAAGAAAATAGGTACAGAGCACTTGTTCTAGAACCTGTCAGAGAAAAGAGGAGAGGGTATCCTTTGGTAGTTGGACGGCATGGTGGGCCAGGTGCACATGCTTTGCAAATATGGGAACATCCTGTATGTGCTTGAAAGCAGAGAGGAAGCAGCCGGCGTGTGAATGCCAGGAAAGGAAAGAAGATGGTTGACGGTGCACGAAAATAACAGCATTTATGTGTCATGGCTTTAATTTTGGCAAAGCAAAGGGAAAGTCATCGGCCAAGAGTGTTGGTCAGTATTCCATGATAATTAATGTAAATTTGTGCACTTGAGTCCTATGTCTGTTTAAACTAAAGACATAGAATCTTTATGTTTGAATTAGTATTTCTAAATAGAGATGTATCTTTGGATTTTTTGTAAAGTATAGAGTTTTAAAATAATTTAAGATATTGTAGTGTTTTCATAGTGCTGGGACAGCTCCACAATATTTTTCTGCCCTGAAGAGTGTGAAATTGCAGCGGGAATGCGCCTGGCATGTGGAAGTTTCTGGGCCAAGGACTGAGCCTAAGCCACAGCAGGAAGTATGTGCCTTAGGGTATCATGTCGTGTGTTACTTCACTCCTGGTCTTATTTTTATCATCACACCAAATTTTACTTAATTTGTTAACTTTTATTGACTATTAAAGGAAAGATCTTTAAAACTGTCAACCTCAAACAGAGGTACTTGGGCAAAACAAAAATCCCTTTCTAATAGTGGAATTTGCCATATCAGAAATTAACTCTCTAACTCTATCTTAAGTAAATGGGCTTTGCAGCGGTAAAACCCTGGAATTTGAGAACTTCACCTTTGCTGATTTAACTCCCTCATTTTTAGATGAGAAAGAGAGTTGAGAAAAAGAGATTGTCTGAAATGCGTTGCAAAAATATATTGTAAAATCTACAACCAGAGAAATTGAAATGAGTATTGCTCTGTTAGCCAAAATGAAATTTTAAAAGAACATCTGCTATTTATTGTGTGTTCTTAGTGAAAGGTCTAAAGTACATATTGATTATATGCTATAACAAAGAAGCACACTTCTTTTCTTAATATATGATTTACATATACGATTTTATACATATACAGAATTCCAAAAGTATGAATGGGTTTGCAGTGAAAAGCAAGCTACTGCTCCATCCTTGACCCTCAGCCACTCTCTTCCTCTTATACATTTATCCAGTGATATTCTGTGCGTTTAAAACACACAAAGTTTTTTTTTCTTTTGTAAATGATAGCATTTTTATATAGTATTATGTATTTTCTTGGGGATGGTTTCATATCAGTAGAACAGAAATTCCTTACTTTTAAAGACGAGGTGCTAAGGTTTTCTATGGTACAGTTTACATTTATATGACACACTTTATAAGGACAGCTTGGCTGGGTATAAAAAGAAAATATTGGGGGACAACATTTTGGGTTTTTTTTAATACTTACACCACATTGCTCTGTGGTCTTCTGTATCAGGGTTGCTCTTAAGAAATTAGGTTGACCTGAGTTTTTCCTTGCTTGTGCATGATTTCTTATGTTTCTTCTGAATAACCACATAATTCTTTTTTTTAATTCTTAAAATTCCATAAGCATCCTCAATCTACAAATTCAAGGTTTTATTTATTTTGAAAAGCTTTACCCTATCCTATCTTTTAACCTACATTTATTCTTTCTTTGTATTTTTTTTTTTTTTGTCTTTTTGTCTTTTTTGTTGTTGTTGTTGTTGTTGTTGCTATTTCTTGGGCCGCTGCCGCGGCATATGGAAGTTCCCAGGCTAGGGCTTTCTTTGTATTTTTGAAGAAGATTTTTGTATGTCCATTGAATCGCATTTTTTCCTCCTCTATATCAACTGTCTTCTCTAAAATTGTTTTCATATTGTTGGTCTCTTCTGTTTTGCTTTATATGATTTCTCTAAGTCCTTGTCTTTCTTTTTAGTCACATTTATCCTATTTTTGGTGCTTCTTAATGTGGCTTCTATCTCTATAATGTTATTTTTCCCTTCATTTTTTTCGGAGTTATACCCTCTTGACTTTCATTTCCTTCTGTTGCCATCTAATTTCTTCTTTGAACCTTTGTTTTTCTTCTTTGAGCTCTTTTTTTTTTTTTTTTTTGTTAAAGAAGGGTCGCATTTTCTATGGTTGTCTTTGAGACTTTGGAGAATTATTTATTTGAACTCTTCCTGTGTTTCTCTGAGGAATTCTTATGTTATATGCTCTTAACTTACCTTTCTCTTTTTACAATTTTTTTGAAACTTGTATGCGGAGATCCAGTATTGACTGTTTTCTGATTATTATTCTTGTTGCAATAGGGTAGCTGGTTATAGGCATAGGCAGCCTGCAACTTTTCCTTGTCAGGCCTGTTACCCTGATACCCTCTCACCAAATCTGTTGTTTCCTTTGCCCTAGATTTCATTTTCCTTTTGTTTTTGGCACTGAAAAGATAGGGTGGTTGTTTATGTAAGGTTCTCAGTGCTGTAAAAGTGAAGTACCACTTACACCACATCTGCTACTTCAGTCACCTTGGCTAAAGAATTAGTTGTAAATAATATGTAAGAAATAACAACAAGAATTTTTCAGTGGTCGGCCCCCCTTTCTATGGATTTAAATCATTGTTTAAAGAGATATATCCTGGAGTTCCCATCATGGCTCAGTGGTTAACGAGTCTGACTAGGAACCATGAGGTTGTGGGTTCGATTCCTGGCTTTGCTCAGTGGGTTAAGGATCCAGTGTTGCTGTGAGCTGTGGTGTGGCTTGCAGACGCGGCTCAGATCCCACATTGCTGTGGCTCTGGTGTAGGCCAGCGGCTCCAGCTCCAACTGGACCCCTAGCCTGGGAACCTCCATGTGCCATGGGTGCGGTCCTAGAAAATGACAAAAAAAAAAAAAAAAAAAAAAGATATATCCTGCTTCTCCTATGGCTTATACTCATATTGAGATTTCACTCATCTAATGAGCATCAGTAGAATCATTACATCTGCTGTTCAGAATTATGGGTGTTTTGGGAGAATTACGTTTACTTCTTGAGGCCGTAGAGGCATGGGGTGGCTTTGAGCATGTTCTCTACCCTCATTTAAAATTTGCAGATAGTTTCATAGTTTATGATTTGGAGCTGTGATAACTCACTTGAGTTCTAGAGTGAAGCTGCAAATTTATACTCTTTACTTATCAAGTGTACAGGGAAATGTAGTTTTTTGATCACATATGATCTTTAGTATGGGGTAAGGGGGAAGAAAAACTTGCTAATAAATAGGATCTTGGCGTCTTTGGGTTTAGCTAGTTTGTTTCAGGTACTGTGGTACCTCAGGGTAAGCCCGAGTATGGACTCTGGGTGCATGTGAGAGGGGCCTCTGGAAGCGTGGTCATATTATCCTCATGACTATGGATGTGGGTCACAGAACTCACACCCACAATGTCCTTGAAAGACTTTGCTGCAAGGACCTTGACTGGTGACTCTTGGTCCTATTTGTCATCGACGAGGCTTCTGCTACCCATAGGCCTGGTTACAATTTGCCTTCCATCATGGAGTCCCCAGTACGAGGTGGTCTTTATCGTGACCCAGACCTTCTCTAGTCATCTGAGCAAGATGGGTAGAAACTTCTGGATTGCCACAATGTACTGGGGCCATCTTTCCAGCCTGTCCCTCCATCAGTGCTATACTATTACTCCCACGCTGTGTTAGGAGTGCATTAAACAAAGTACTGGGCTTTCCCAGAAGCCTGCAGCCTCCCCTCGACTGTGTTCCAGAAGTAGACCTCTGGTCCACGTATTTTTTTTAGGGTACTTGATAGCAATCAGAATACTGTCTCTCTCCTCTGCCACCCCCTACCTGTTCCCAAGGGTCGATGAAAGAGAGAGAATGGAGGGACTCTGATCTCTCCATCTGCTGCCTCTTCCCTCGTGTCATTTAAATTTCAAGTTTCTGTCTGGAAAGAACTTTGGTTCTTTCCTCCCTGCCACATTAACATTCACATCTACTCATCCTGGAGCAGAGGATGCAGGGAGAGAAATCTACCAGGAAGGGACGATAAATCAAAGGTACTTTTAAAAACATTGTTTTCAGTTTTCGAAGAGGTATTTTTCATATGTTGTCTCACCTTTTTTGTTTGGTCCACACCTGCGGCATGCAGATGTTCCTGGCCTGGGGATCAAAACCATGCTGCAGCAGCAACCTTTGCTGCACTAGTGACAATGCCGGATCCTTAACCTGCTGAGCCATATGGGAACTCTTGTTTTTGTTTTTAAGAGTCAGATTTATTGAACTATAATCCGTAGGGAAAAAAAGTACTCTTTTTAATTGTGAGGTTTGGTTGAGTTTTGACAAATGTGTGTAGTTGTCACCACCAAAATCAAGATGGAGGGCATTTCCATCACCTCCTAAAGTGCCCTCATGCCCTGCCTAGTCAAAGTCGCCCTCCTACCCTTGGCCGCTAGCAACCACTGGTCTGATTTCTGCCGAATGTCGTGTACATGGGATCATAATAGTATGCAGACCTTTGTGTCAGCCTTCTTTCTCTTAGCATAATGTTTTTCAGATACTTACCACTAGTTACTTTTTCATTGCGTGGATGTGCCATGTTTGTTTACCTGTTAGTCAGTTCATTTGGACTTTTGGGTTTTTCCCAGTTTGCGGCTGATGTAAACATCCTGCTGTATATATTCTGCCATCATAAACAAGCTTGTATGAGCATTCATGTGTAGGCCCTTGTGTGTACATATCTTTCCGGTTCTCTGGGGTATTCTAATGTGGGTCTCCTATTTTGCATTCCTACCAGCAATGAATTAAAATTCAGATTACTCTACATCTTTGCTAGCTCTTAGTAAACCACTCTCTTTAATTTTAGCCACTATGGTAGCACTTACTCTTTCCTTATAGCCTTTTGGGGTTTTTTTTGGTCTTTTTAGGGCCACACCCACAGCATATGGATGTTCCTAGGCTAGGGGTCCAATCAGAGCTATAGCTGCCTGTCTATACCACAGCCACAGCAATGTGGGATCCAAGCCACATCTTCAACCTACACTGCAGCTCATGGCAACACCGGATCCTTAACCCCCTGAGCAAGGCCAGGGATCCTAGGCAGATTTGTTTCCACTGAGCCACAACGGGAAACTCCTCATTATAGCTTTAATTTGCCTTTTCCTAATGGTCAGCCAATAATGTTGAATATCTCTCTGTGTGCTTGTCATCTGTCTCTCTTCTTTGATGACGTGTCTGTTCAACTCTTTTGTCCACTTAAAAAAAAAACAACTTCTTTTTGTTATTGTGTTACAAGTTCTTTGTATATTTTGGACACAAGTCCCTTGTTTTGCATATACTTTCTCACAACCTGCGGCTTGACTTTACTTTTCTTAAAAGGGTCTTTTCAAGTAGAAGTTTATAATTTAATGAAATCCAATCCCTCGGTTTTTTTCTTTAAAATTTACTTTTTTTGTGTATGTCCTAAGAAATCTTGACCTTCCCCAAAGTCGTAAAGATATTCTCTCATGTTTTCTTCCAGAAGTTCTGTAGTTTTAGGTTTTACATTTAATTTTAATTGAGTTGATTTTTTTAAATGATAAGGGATAAGGACCAAGATTTATTTTTTTTAAATATGGACATTCAATTGTTTTAGTGCTAATTATTGACAAACTATACTTTCTCCAATTAATATCTTGGTACTTGTTTTTGAAAATTAACTAGTCGTTTATGTATGGGTCTCTGAACTATCAATTTTGTTCTGTGAATGAATATGTCTGTTCTTACCCAAGTGGCTGGATTACTATCACTTTATGGAAAGTCTTAAAATCAAGTGACATGTTTTCCAAATTTATTTTGTTTTTCAAAATTGTCTTCACTAGTTATAGCTTTTGCTTTTCTATATATATTTTAGAATCAGCTTAGTTTTATCACAAAGAAAGCCTACTGTATTTTTGATTGGAATTACATTGAATATAGAACGGTTTGGGAGAAAAAAATATATCTTAATCATACTAAAACTCTAATTCATGAATATTATATATAATCTCCATTTTTTAGGTCTTCTTTAATTTCTCACAAAATACTGCTTCTGGTTTTGGTTTGTTTTTTGTTTTTGTTTTTGGCCATGGCATATAGCGGCTTGATGTGGGATCTCAGTTCCCAGACCAGGGATTCAACCTGAGCTGTAACAATGAAAGTACTGAGTTCTAACCACTAGACCACCAGGGAACTCCCTGCTGCTTCTGGGTTTTGAAAAAGTAAAATCCACCTCCATGTTTTCATCTGTTTACTTATTTTTTAATAGCTTTATTGAGATATAATTTATATACCATATAATTTACTCATTTAAGCATATAATTCAGTGGCTTATGGTATATTCATAGAATTGTGCAACCATCACTATAGTCAATTTTAGGACAATTTCATCATGCCAAACAAGAAAGCCCATTACCCACAGCCATTGCTCTTCAATTTCCCCATCCATTCCCACCCACCCCTTGCTCAATGCAGCTGCTAGTTTACTTTCTGTCTCTTATGGATTTTGCTATTCTGAATGTTTCATATAAATAGAACCATATAATTTGTGGTCTCCTGTGACTGCTATCTTGCAGTTAGCGTGGTTTTAATGTTCAGCCGTTGTAGCATATATTAGTATTTCATTCCTTTTTTTTAATTTAATTTAATTTTTTTTTTTTTTTTTTTGTCTTTTTGCCATTTCTTGGGCCGCTCCCACGGCATATGGAGGTTCCCAGGCTAGGGGTCGAATTGGAGCTGTAGCTGCCAGCCTACGCCAGAGCCACAGCAACGCGGGATCCGAGCCGCATCTGCAACCTACACCACAGCTCACAGCAACGCCGAATCGTTAACCCACTGAGCAGGGGCAGAGACCGAACCTGCAACCTCATGGTTCCTAGTCGGATTCGTTAACCACTGCGCATTCCTTTTAAATTGCCAAATAATATTCCATTTATGGATATATCACATTCCTTTTAAATTGCCAAATAATATTCCATTTATGGATATATCACATTTTGTTTAGACATCATAAAAATGGTTTATTTCAGGGTGTTGCAAATCGGTTCCTCCTCTAACATGATCTGAGTGAATTGGGTTCTTTTCTCAGTTCTCCTTCATATGCCCTAAAGATGGCAATTGCATGTTCATTCTGTCATCCTTGTCGGTTTGAAATTAATAGCAAACACACATTCCAAATCATTATCATTCAAAATCTTTTTTTGCAACCTCTAACTTTTTAAACAAATAAAATATTTATATATAATTGATAATTGAACTTTTTTAAACTTTTAAATTTAGAAGCATTTTAAAGCAGCATTTTTAGTTTTAGAAGTTTGTTTAGCATTTAATATTTGCAAAACAACCTTTTTTTTTGAAATTTTTCATTATATATAAAGGTACTTAATTTGGGGGGATGGGCTAAATAGGATAATTTAAAATGTATTTCTGTTTCTCAGATCTTTATCATGTAGTATTTTAATGGTAAGTAATAGATGGTATAGTGTGATTATCTGACCTTATATTTAAAACTAGTTTACGGGGGGGACGGTACAAGCATTGTGGATGGGAAGAGAGAAAATATTTAGGACCGTCCTTGACCAGCGTATTGGTAGAGACTTTGTATATTAACTTACTTAATCTTTATAGCCCTCTCTTAGGTAGCTATTTTTATTTTCATTTTATTATGGTTTGGAAACTGAAGTTCAAAGAGGTTAAATACTCCAGCTTAGTAAACACCTTTAACTTGGTGAAACAACAATGTCAGGTGAGACCCAAGTCACTCCAAAGCCATTGTTTTTTCTTCCCTGTTGCTGAACTGTATACAGGGAGGCCACTGAACCCGGAAATAAAAGCCAGTGCATGATATACATCCTACTGATACTTCGTTACATAGGCAGTAACATTCCTTTGTTTTTAGACTTTGTGATCCCACTGTTGGGGAAATACATGTACATGAATACCTATCTAAATACACAGGGAATTCCCATCATGGCTCAGTGGTTCACGAACCTGACTAGTATCCATGAGGACGTGGGTTCGATCCCTGGCCTCGCTCAGTCAGTTAAGAATCTGGCGTTGCCTTGAGCTAGGGTGTAGGTCACAGGCGTGGCTCGAATCCTGAGTTGCTGTGGCGTGGCTCGGATCCGGTGTAGGCCGGCAGCTACAGCTCCAAGTGGACCCCTAGCCTGGGAACCTCCAAGTGCCGTGGGTGCTGCCCTAAAAAGACAATAAATAAACAAACAAACAGAGGTACACACATATTCTTGTAAACAGTGTCAGTCTGTGTGTCTTCTTTTAATGAACGAGCAGCTTTTAAGTGTTGGTCATAAAGGGATTGTTAAGGATTATATACATCTTAGCTGTGCCACAGGTTTATTTTGGAACTTTAGCAAACTTAAATATTGTTGTGTTATTTACTGTGGATTTGAAACAATAATGTTATTTGTTCTTATCTTGTATTGAGGTGTTAAGGGGTGAGTGAGTGAAAAGGAAGAAATAAAGAACAGTACTTTTAGCCTTGATTTTTTTTCTTTCAATTACTTTTATTTATTTGGATATTAAAATTTTTCTGTTAATAATATCTGAATATTTTAAAAGATTATGGGCTTTTTGGTAATTTCATGAATGATGACTTGATGAAATTAGTCATTTTCGATGGACACACATATGACAGAATTTGCAAAGTTCAAATGGACTTTTAATATTCAACACCAAAGAATTTCAGCTAATTAAAGCTTCTGTTTAATTAAGATAACAATGCATAGTCCTTCATTAAAATGAACACAGAAAAAGTTCTTTCTTGGTCCTTGGAGAGAATATTATATGCAAGCCCTGTTGTGTGGGTTGCAAAATGTCACTGGAATTTATATGCATTACTTGTCTAATTGCAGTAAATGTAGCATGTCCAGATAGGTTTAGAGTTAGAAGGCTGTTTGTTACTTACTGGAAATCACTTGAAACCTCAGTACCCAGAGGCAGCTGTGCCCAGGTCCTTCACCTCTCCCCAGAGATGGCTAAGAAGACTCTCGTTGGACCCTGTCTTTCATGGCGGGAGCAGTAAACATGACAGGTTGTTTGGGGAGCCATCTGTTTAAAATGGCTGCTGCTTTGTATGCAGCAATGAACTTGAGCTCAGTTTTCTGTCTTTCTTCATGGTAACAGTCTTCTTTGTGTCACAACAGGTGGAAGTTGATGGGTCGAAACTCAACGTGACCAGCACATGGAACCTGGCTTCACCCTTATTGTCCGTCAGCATTGATGGCACTCAGAGGACAATACAGGTAGGTGTTCTGATGGGGTTTCTCAGAGGGCTCCGGCAAGTCCAAAGTCCTTACCAGAGCCTGTGTGGTTCATGCTTACAGACAGAGCAGGGAAGAGCCATATTTGATCCACTTCATACGTTTTAGAGTTGAAAACATTTTTTCTTATTTTAGAGGCTCTTGAGCAGAGTCTTATTCTGAGGAGTCAATGTGTCCCTTTTTCAAGCACCAAGGAAGGTTATGTATTATATGTTGTTATAAATATAGCATCCTGCATGCTTTTCTGAAAATAGTAGATTAGCAGGTGGTTTTTTTTGTGTGTTTTTTGTTTTTTCACTGTTGTGGGGTTTTGTTGTAAAATGAGACTTACTTTGTTTCTTTTCTTTCCTCTGTAATTGAAGTTGTGTGTTATTAGATCAGCAGAAACATGAGCTGTTCAGGCTGACTTCCACATTGGCGCCTTTTAAAAATTAAGTAACCCTGGGAGTTCCCATTGTGCTTCAGTGGGTTACAAACCCAATTAGGATCCATGAGGATGTGAGTTCGCTCCCTGGCCTTCCTCAGTGGGTTAAGGACCCAGCGTTGCTGTGAGCTGTGGTGTAGGTTGCAGATGCGGCTTGGATCCTGTGTGGCTGTGGCTGTGGTGTAGGCTGGCATCTGCAGCTCCAATTGGACCCCTCGCCTATGAACTCCCATATGCTGCAGGTGCAGCCCTAAAAAGAAAAAAAAAATTAAGTAATCCTAATTTGTATAAAATGTATTGCATTGAGGAGATGCCTTGAAATCCAGAGTTGATTGAATATTCTCTGTAATCAGTGTCGTCATTTTAAAGTAGAAGATTATGAAAAGAGAGTTTGCCAAAATTTCTTTACCTCGCTGCACAGTTGAGGTCCAGGAAAAACTGAAGGAAACACCACAGAGCATGTGGCTATCATGTTATGTGCGAATAAAAATCCTAAACCCTCCATCGCATTAAATGCTCATTCCTTTTTCTTTTCAATGAAAATGTTTTTGCATTCCCTTAACTTGATTTTACAGAGGAAACTGATGTTTAAAACGTAGATAAATCAAGAACATCGCAGATAAGGATTACTGAAGACCAGATTTAGATACACTTCTGTTAGAGACTGTGGAGCAGAGGATTCCAGGTTCTCCCAGTAAATATTAATAACTAAATTAATTTCCAAGCCAGGTTCAATTAGTATATTACTTTTATGGTTGCAAGAAACATTGGACTCTAAGTAATGAGAGTAAGACTTGTCCCAGTGTATTTTGTCAGTCTTATTTTTCTTTTGTGTTCTAAGTATGAAGTTAAATACTTGGAGACCCTTGGGAAATTTTTATTGCATAATTTCATATCACTGAGATCCAATTATTCATCTTCAGAAAATATGGCTCTGCTACATTTGTTTATGTTCGATAGAATTTATTCTGCACTAGCTGTGCCGTGGATTAGATGTTCATGTGTTTTGGTCCGCAGGACATAGTACGATCTCTTAGAAGTGAGGGGAGAGGGATACAAAATCTTGCTTCCCAAATCTCTGTATCATGTTTTCAGTGTTGGCAGTGACATTGCAGATGGATGTCTTAACAGCACTTTCACATGTAGTTTCTACATAAATTAACACTAGGTATGTATTTGGGATAATCCCCAGAGATGTTTTCCTTAGCAGAGGGATAATGTTCAGTAAATCCCTTTTCATTCTTGTAAGTCCTTTGCTTAAAAAAGACGTATTAATGTGAAATAAATAAGCCTAAGGCAGACCCTTTGACTCTTCGGAGTAGGTCATTCCTTCCAGTTAAGTGCTCTGTCATTAGAAAAAAATAAACTCAGAGAGATGAATGGTATACTGGCAAAAAAAAAAAAAAAAAAAAATCGCTTTTACCTAAAGAAAGATGAGGCAGAAAAAAAGTGAGGAAAAATTTTCCTCATCAGAACAGAAATAAGTTTTACTTATTTCCTGTGGGCATTAGCCCTCAGTGTTGAATCTTTATCTCCAAAATATAACGTGGTTCTTGTGAAATTAATAACAATTATACTAAGAATGGGTAGGGCATTCCCATCGTGGCGCAGTGGAAACGAATCTCACTAGGATCCCTGGGGATGCAGGTTCAATCCCTGGCCTCACTCAGTGGGTTAAGGATCCGGTGTTGCCGTGAACTGTGGTGTAGGTCGGAAACGTGGCTCAGATCCCTAGTTCCTGTGGTTGTGGTGTCGGCCAGTGGCTGCAGCTCTTATTTGACCCCGAGCCTGGGAACGTCCATATGCTGTGGGTGTGGCCCTTTAAAAAAAAAAAAAAAAAAAAAGATAGTGCTGTAAGTGTATCAGATACAAGTCTAATCATTGTACGTATATTAACTCATTTCATCTTCTTAACAACTACATGAAGTATGTACTATTACCTGCACTTTTATAAATGAGGTAACTGAGGCCCAGAGAAAGTAGCTGACTCCCCCCAGGTCACACAGCTCATGGAGTGTAGAGTCAGGATTGAAATCCAAGCAGCCTTGCTGTGGGATCTGTGCTCTTAACCAGTGTGCTGAAGCAAGCTGGATTAACTTCCCTGTGCTTACAAAGCTAGGGAAAAGCTGGGCAGAAATTTGAACCCTGGCACTGTGACCCCAGGGCGTGTGCTTCTAACCATTTTGCTGTATCATACTTTCCAACTTTCCCATAGGGTCCTTCAAATACTCATTTACCCTCGTGTGTGCTTTAAGCCAGTGATGCTTAGGCTTTAGTGTGCTTCCGAATCAACTAGAAGATTTGTTAAAACTCAGACTGTTGGACCCATCCCAATTTTTAATTATCACTTCTTTTTTTTTTTTAAGGGATAGTTACACATACAGTAAATCTGTAAACAATGTGTTATTTAGCTACGTGTGTTCTTGAACTTGATGTAAATGGCGCCATACTCGCTATGCTTCTCTAAGTTGCTTTCTCCTCCAGCGTTGTGTTGGTGAGTCTGGTCTGTGTCAGTGCATGCAGTCTCTTTAGTTCTATGCTGTGTGGTGTTAAATCGTACCACTATACCATTGTTTTATTCTTTCTCCCCTGGATAGACATGGGTGTTATTTATTTTGTTATCACAAACAACATTTCTCTGAACATTTTTTGCACTACATGTTTCCTCTTGAAATAGAAGTTTTTCTTCAAAGAACGTGCCAGCGGAATATCTGCGTTACAGGGCGTCTGCCTTCCTAATTCTATGTGGTGATGCCACGTGGTTTTTCCTGCGTGGCTTTACCACTTCCCACGCTGCCGGGGTGGTGGAGGTGATGATGCCCGCTGCAGGAGCAGCAAGCTAACGCGACTGCGTGCCTACTCTGCCGGGCCCTGACTCCTCTGAGCGCTTCCTTGTGTGACTGTATCTAATTCTCACAGCCGGTCAGTGAAGTATGTGCTAGTAGTATTTCTCATTTTGCAGTGGGAGAAAACTGAGGCTGGTAGAGGCGAAACTGCTTGCCCAAGGCATTCTGCTAGGAAATGGAAGAGCTGGAATTTGACCCAGGAATCTTTGCCCTTTTCCATCTTGTTTCATGTCCTAGTGAATCCTTAGTATCCAGATGACCTAAGTTTTTCCTGACTGGTGTGTTTAAATGGTATCTCTCTGTGGTTTTAATGTATACTGCATTTCCTTAATTAGGAATGACAGTGAGCATTTAAAACAGATATTAACAGTTCTGTTTGGAGTTCCTATTGTGGCTCAGTGGTAATGAACCAACTAGTATCCATGAGGATGTGGGTTCGATCCCTGGCCCCACTCAGTGGGTTAAGGATCCTGCGTTACCGTGAGCTGTGGTGTAGGTTGCAGATGTGGCTCGGATCCTGCGTTGCTGTGGCTGTGCTATAGGCCGGCAGCTACAGCTCTGATTAGACCTGTAGCTTGAAAACTTCCATATACTGTAGGTATGGCCCTAAAAAGATTTAAAAAAAAAGAAAAAAAGTCCTGTTTTTCTTCTGCAAAATGCCTATTCATGCCTTTTGCCCATTTTTTTAATCAGATTGTCTTTTTCTTACTGATTCATAAATGTTTTTCATATTTTGTAGGTCCTGAGCCTGTGTCAGTTATGTGTATTACAAACAACTTCTCCCAGTTCGTAGCTTGTATTTTTATCCCTTTAAGTTATACAAATCAAATTTTAAGTCAGAGCTTTAATATCAGAATTTTCAGTCCCTTCCTTTATGGTTTGTGTATTTTGAATTTGTTTAAACAATCCTTTTTTACTCTCAAGCTCATCAAGATGCTTGCCTGTATTTTCTTCTAAACCTTTTATGTTGCGCTTTTTCATGTTGAAACCCTTAATCCTTCTGGAATTAATTTTTGTGTGTGG
Organism: Sus scrofa; assembly: GCF_054392235.1. Taxonomy (NCBI): domain Eukaryota; kingdom Metazoa; phylum Chordata; class Mammalia; order Artiodactyla; family Suidae; genus Sus; species Sus scrofa. Next base: position 76,425,401 of record NC_139393.1, read on the forward strand.
TCTGAGTTAAGATCATTTTTACTTTTAAACTGTGGGGAACCTGTTGTGCCAGCCCTGCTTATTTATAGTCATGTTTTTCTCCCTCTTGCTAGCTTGCCACCTTCTCACCTTTCCAAGCCCAAGATTCTTTAAAAGGCGTATTGTTTCTGTGAAATGTTTCTCAATTAATTGTAAACAAAAAGGTGACTTTTTCCTTCATATGAAACTCTGGTCCCTCTATTTGCTTTCATGAGTTCTCTGTCAATTATTCCCTTTCATTTGTCATTTATCTTCAGGGAATACCTTAAAGATGGTGTGTGTGTGTGTGTGTATGTGTGTGCATGCATGCATGCGTGTGTGTTTTGCAGGCCAGGGGTCTCAGATGATGTTTGAGATATAAGAAAAGTGTGTTCATGGAATGGGAGGTGGATTGGGAAGCATTCAAGTAGAAAAGTTGTTGGAGCTCAATGCGGGAAATAGATTGGAGAAGCCAAGCTGCAAATGGAAGTGGAAAGAGTGTGCTTTTCCATCACCAATGGAGATTCATTGAAATGTTTTTGCAGAGGAAAGTAATGTCCATCAAAATGCTGCTGTGGGAGGTTAGTGTGTCTTCATAATAAAAAGGGGGTTAAGGGGGAAGTTCCCCTCGTGGCGCAGTGGAAACAACAAATCCAACTAGGAACCATGAGGTTGTGGGTTCGATCCCTGGCCTTGCTCAGTGGGTTAAGTCCTAGTCTGATTTGTTTCTACTGCGCCACGATGGGAACTCCTAAAATACGTTTCTTATTGACCTTGCCTGTCATTGTGAGGTGGTTATCCTCTTAAAAGTGAGGTTTTGAAGGTGAACCCTGCATTCTGTGCTTTTGCATACTAAGCCACAAGTCATCTACCAGCTTCTAAAAGCAAGCAGTAGTGATAGAACTTCAGAGTTTTATGCCAATCTGAGATTAAATCTCCTGCACTTTTTTTAGATTTTTCTTTCTTCAACATTATTTTGTAACAGCATTTATTTTTTAATTTTAATTTTTATTTTGTCTTTTTGCCTTTTCTAGGACCGCTCCCGCGGCATATGGAGATTCCCAGGCTAGGGGTCTAATCGGAGCTATAGCCACTGGCCTACGCCAGAGCCACAGCAATGAGGGATCCGAGCCATGTCTGCAACCTACACCACAGCTCACGGCAACGCTGGATCCTCAGCCCACCGAGCAAGGCCAGGGATTGAACCCACAACCTCATGGTTCCTAGTCGGATTCGTTAACCACTGCACCACAATGGGAACTCCTGTAACAGGGTTTTTAAACTGGTGGTAAAATATACATAAATTATAAAATAGAAAATTTGCCATTTTATCCAATTTGGGGTGTGTAATTCAGTGACATTAAGTACAGTCACGTTGTCGTGCAGCCATGGCCACTATCCATGTCTAGAACTTTCTCATCACCCTGTTCCCACTTAAAAATAACCTCCTATTTGGGAGTTCCCATCCTGGCGCAGTGGTTAACGAATCTGACTAGGAACCACGAGGTTGCGGGTTTGATCCTTGGCCTCGCTCAGTGAGTTAAGGATTTGGCTGTGGTGTAGGCCATAGACACAGCTGGGATCCCTTGTTGCTGTGGCTGTGGTGTAGGCTGACAGCTGCAGCAACCTTTAAACCCCTAGCCTGGGAACCTCCATATGCCGCGGGTACAGCCCTAAAAAGACAAAAGCCAAAAATAAAAATATTAAAAGAATAACCTCCTATTCCCTCCTCCCCACAGTGCCTGACAACCACCCTTCTGCTTTCTGTTTCTATGAGTCTGACTGCCCCAGGTACCTCATGTAAGTGGATTCATACAGCACTTGTACTTTTGTGACTGGCTTATTTCCCTAGTGCAGTGTCTTTGAGGTTTATCCACGTTGTGGCATGTGTCAGAATTTCCTTCCTTTTTAAGGCTGAGTAATAAACCAACCATTTGATGTGTACATACACCCACCACATGTGTTCATTCATCTGTTGATGGACATTTGGGTTGTTTCTACTTTTTGGCTGTTGTGAGTAATGCTGCTGTGAACATGAGTGTGCAAATACTTCTTCTTGTTCCTGCTTTGGGTTCGTTTGTGTGTATGCTCCTAAGTGGAATTGCTGGATTATTAGAGTCATTCTGGTTTAATTTTTTGAGGAATCTCCTTCTGTTTTCCACCGCAGCTGCACCATTTCACAGTCCCACCAGCAACACATAAGGACTCTAATTTCTCCACATTTTCACCAACACTTGCTATTTTCAGGTGGCTACCACTGTGGTGTGTATAATAGCTCTCCTAATGGATGTGAAGTGGTATCTCCTTGTGGATTTATTTAGTTTATTTAGATAGTTATTGAAAAAGTTTATTTAGATTTATTTAGATAGTTATTGAATTTAGATTTATTTAGATGGTTATTGAAGAATCATTCAAGGTGCTTCCTAATACGGGCTTCCTAATACGGGCCATTTCTCTCCTTATTTTATGGTGTAGCCAGCTCACTGTGGAAGTGGAACTTCTAGTGCCAGTAGAAGCAACTTTCTTACCACTGTTCTTTCAAAGTCATTCTCTCAGCTTATTCTTTCCTCCTCTGCGTGAACCTGTGTACAGTTCTCAGTCTGTAAAGTGGCTGCCAGGTAACAAGCCAGTCGTAGTCTGCTGGGGAGAAAGTGTGTTTAAAAGTCTAGTCATGTCCAAGCTGCTAAGACCTCTCCTGGTAGAAACGGGTAAAATTCTCAGGCTGAGAAATGTTTATAGGAAGATGAGAGTGTTGCCTTCTCCCTTCCTGCTTGCTCTCCTCTCCCCCCTAAGCTGCTCCCTGGGGTCTCCAGAGCGGCAGGACAGGGTAAAGATGAGAGGAACATGCTGGACGAACGGGGTGACCAGGGTGACTGGGGCAGCTGTAATCCAGTGTTCATCCTTTGGGGGCGTGAGAAGTGTCCAAGGCTGCCTGGTGTCCTCTAGGACATTTCTGTGTATTGGGGAGAATTCCTCGCCTGCAGCACCCTTGATGCCTGCTCTGTCTTTTCCTGATCCTGTCCCTCTAGATGTTCCTCTAAGCAGGGTCTCTCATGATGGCCCAGCCTGGGTCTCATCTCCACGATCCATATCTGGGCCACAAGAAATAACTAGAAGTCCTTGCCTCGCCAAACTCTTTTTTCTCTGTCATCAAAAGCATTGCTTATCTTCCCTCGAAATCCAGGACCTTCAGAAAACCAAGGGATTTTCATGAGCTCCTTTCACTTAGCTTAAAGTGTTCAACCTTGATTCTTAGCTTAAGGAGTCCACCTCTCTAATGAATTTTTAACTTATTTCATATTCTCTTGAGGTGAGAAGGGGCAATTGCTGGTTTCACAGTTCCTAGCATGTCCTACTAGGCAGCCTAGTCTAGCATATTTCTTAAGGATATATGGGCATTTAGCACCTATTGAGTTTTATTGCTAAACCCCTGACTACATCTTTACCTGATTAGATGATGAAATACTTGGGTAGGAAGCATATCTTTGCTTTAGTAATCACCTTCCTATTTACCCAACACATTGTCTATTCATTTTCCTGGTTTTCATTGGTAAGCTTCATGAGCTTAATATTATCCATTAATTTTTTTTTTTTTTTTTTTCTTTTTAGAGCCACACCCCCAGCATATGGAAGTTCCCAGGCTAGAGGTTGAATCAGAGCTATAGCTGCTGGCCTATGCCACAGCCATAGCAATGCCAGATCCCCAACCTGCTGAGTGAGGCCAGGGATCAAACCCGCATCTTCATGGATACTTGTGGGATTCCTTTCCGCTGCGCCACAACAGCAACTCCCTATCCATTAATTTCTTTTAAAAGAAATTGTCTTTTGGCATGTACCATTATTTGGATAATGAATTTTATAAATTACCGAATTCCTTTAACTGATCTGAATTACCTGTTTCAGTTTCACTTTGACCTTGAATTTCCGCTGTCTTGTTGGGATCCTGGCCCTGGTAGAAGCCACGTATCTGGGTGAATGGCTGACAGGGTGGATGGGTGGGTAGTCACCTTGCATTTTATAATCTCAGATATGAATCAGCTTTATCTTTACCTTCATTTCAAGATTTAGATTTTATTTCTTCTAGGCCTTCATCAAATTAAGCTGTGGTCCTGAGAAAGCCCTCTTAACCATTTCATCAGTTCTCCTAAGTTCCTCATCTTCCAACACTGACGCAATCCATATAGTCTTGGATGACATGGCTGGTTGATCTCTGCAGATGCAGAGTCACTGTAATTTCTGTGAGAGCGCAGAGAAATGGGAGGGCTCCCGGGGACCTTGCCCAGAAGACTCTTGCTTATGTAGCACATTTCTTCCCGTCTGCCTTCCTCTGCAGCGGGGAGCGAGCGCCTGAGCTGCTGCAGGCTCACAGGACCACCTGTTGATAGGATTGGTAGGTACAGACAAAGGCCCCCTTGGGCTCTTCCTCATGTCTTCTTTCCCAGGGGTGTGTGCACATGATGTTTGCACTTCTCTCCCCCGTGTCCCTGCCGAGTCGTTGCTCATTAAGTCTGCTTCACACCACGGCTTACTCCAGTATATCCACATGCTGCTTTAGAAAGACTTAGAAAATCACACTCTTGGACACAAATTCTTATTGTTATTAAAAACTTTAAGTATTGAGCTAGTGATGCGTTTACCTGTCTTGGGGAGGAGATCATATATATATGTGTGTGTGTGTGTATATATATATATATGTATATATATATAAATTTTTTTTTTTGTCTTTTTAGGACCGCACTTGGCAGTATATGGAGTTCCCAGGCTAGGGGTGGTCAAATCAGAGCTCCAACTGCTGGCCTGCGCCACAGCAATGCAGGATGAGAGCCGCACTTGTGGTCTACGCTGCAGCCTGTGGCAACAGCAGATCCTGAACCCACTGAGCAAGGCCAGGGATCGAACCTCCGTCCTCGTGGATACTAGTCAGGTTCTTAACCCACTGAGTTACAATGGGAACTCCAGGAGATCATTTATTTTGAGATGAAATAATTTATAGTAAAGAACTGGTGATATCAACCTTGAAATTTCTTAGATACCTAAGGACCTTTTAGAATCACATAGTGTTTAATCTGTTTCTTCATCTAGTAATTAAACCATTTTTTCTTCAAATATTATCATTCAAAAAAATAAAATGATAGTATTTTGTATTTATTTTCTTTTTTAAAATTGGATATATACCAACACATTCCTCCTGTTTTCATTGCGTACGTAGAATCTATTGGTAATGGTGCTTATTAAATATGTCTTAATGGCGTAATCTGAGAGGTTAACCACCTTTTCTCATTCTTTAGTGGAAAGATATATTCTGATTTCCAAATTACCGATTTAAAAAGTTGTGGAATGAAACAGTTCGCCCTGGAACTTCCCGGGTGTCTCAGCCAATTAAGGAGCCGGTGTTGTCACTGCTGTGGGGTGGATCTCTGGCCCGGGAACTTCCTCTGACTACGAGATCAGAAAACAAAAACAAAAATAAAAACAGATTGTCCAGTGGAAATCTAATTGAGCCATATTTGCAATTCGTTTTACTAATCTGGTTTTATTTACCCTAGTCTATTCAAAATGTTAGAGTTTCTATATGAAACAATATTAAAAGGTTATTAGTATGATACCAGAAAGGAAACATATGTAGTTCCTGCTGTGGTGCAGGGGGATCAGTGGCATCTCTGCAGTGCCAGGACGAAGGTTCGATCCCTGGCCTGGCACAGTGGATTAAAGGATCTGATGTTGCCACAGCTGGCATTGGTCACACCTGTGGCTTGGATCTGATCTCTGGTGTGGAGCTCCATATGCCCTGGAGTGGCCAAAAAAAAAAAAAAAGAGAGAAAAAGAAAATGAAGCATATGACAACAGTAACATAAATAATGGAATGATTAAAGTGAAATGGACCAAATCAATGAAGTTGTATTTAAAAGAAAAAATATATTACATTGCTTCTGTATTTAAAATTAAATAATTTTATTTTAAATTGTGGAGTTCCTGTTGTGGTACAGTGGAAACAAACCTGACTAGGAACCATGAGGTTGCAGGTTCCATCCCTGGCCTTGCTCGGTGGGTTAAGGATCTGGTGTTGCCGTGAGCTGTGGTGTAGGTCGCAGACAAGGCTCGGATTTGGCATTGCTATGGCTGTGGTGTAGGCCGGCGGCTAAGCTCCATTTCGACCCCTAGCCTGGAAACCTCCATATGCTGCAGGTGCGGCCCTAAAAAGCAAAAAAATAAAAAATCAATAAAAATAAAATTAAATAAAATTGTAAATTTAGTTTCTCAGTTACACTAGTCACAGTTCAGGTTCTCAATAGCCATGTGTGGCTAGTTAGCTCACAAACAAAACATTTTATAAATCAGAATGTTTATAGAAGGGGAAAAAACACATTTTTTTAAAGTGCTCCCCCCATGGGTCAATATGTTTTAGTTTTTATCATTGAAAGTTAAAATAGATAAATTAAATTCATTTTAAAACAGAGGATAAATTTCTTATTTAGGTGACAACCTTTTAAAATTTTAATTTAGAAGCTTAACAAAAATTAGGCCTATTTTTAAAAAGTGGAAAAATTTCCTGCCTAAATAAAGCATATAATTAAAGTGTTGAAACAAAAGATTTTGCTCTTCTCTACATGTTAAGCTCACTGCTGTTTTCACACATCCTAGCACCTTCACTATGGAACATGCTAGATGAATACAACTTTTTTTTTTCCCCCCTAGGGCTATGTTCTGTGAAGTAATTTTTTTTTAACTTTGAAGAGGCTTCCATTTTACTTTGAACAACTGGAGTGGTTCTCAGTTTCGTACAGTGTAATTTGTCTGCTGGAATTTAATACATTGTTTCTCGTTAGCGTTTTACATACTAGATTTTTGTTTTGCGAAGTCACGTTGTTTGAACATTTGCAGGCAGAGCTGACTAACTGCTATTGGCCTGTTTCTTTGTGTGGCTTGATTTCTTCTCTCCACCTGCTCACAGCAGGTTGTCTACAGGCCTGAAGAGTAGCTAAATACTTTTGAAAATACCTCCAGATCCTGCTAAGGTCTAACAATTTTCACATTTGTGTGATGCGAAGCTATTCATAGTGTACCTTTGAAGGCTTTTTTCTTTTTCGTTTTCATATTCTTGCTTAAATATTTTCAAGAGAAGATAAATTTCTTATAAATAAAAGTACAAAGCTGATTGCCGCACTATTGCATCCTGCATTGAATAGATCATTGATATTCAACTAAGTGGAACTAATTTTCTATGTTAAAGCAGACAAATTTGGAATAGTGTCACATGAATCTCATGTTATTTATACAGAATACCAGATTAAATGGATTACTTGTGCATTGGTTGCAGGGTTAAACAGGTTATATAACATGATAACTTAAAATGCTCAGTGGGCCTTTGTAACGTAGAATATTATACAAGCACATGAATATAATAGAAGAGATGTTACTGTGTTTGCAGAATGTGTAACTAGCTGTGATGTATTTGCAAGTGCTTATCCACACAGAATTTGAATCGATTTTTAAAATTTAAGCTTGATTTTCTGTTTTTGAAGAAAGGGAATGGATTTTGTCACCACTTCAGACGTTAAAAATGTTAGTTTCTTTTTTCTGTGTTTTAAATGAGAATAACTCCCACAACGTCTGTAAGAACAAACTTCAGTTTGAATCCTAATAAATGTGTATAGATGTTAAAATAAGTATGTTAACATTTTAATTGGAAACTTAAGTGAAGTGGCTTACATTTTTGCTTATACTTTGCCAGTCCAAAAAAAAAAAAAGAAGGAAAAAAGTGGATTTGGAAGTTATGATCTTATGGTTTTAGTCCCCAAATAAATGTTTCCTGTGATTTGTAGACGTTTCTCCTCATCTCCACTCCCTTAGAAGTAATTAGCTATTATTTTGTACCTTATGCTTCTGCTCTAGAATCATTAAATGTAATATGAAACCATCTACGTAGAATGTATAGGATATAAAAATATATAACTTAGAATAAGTAGAGGTTGGTATTTTTTTCTAAAGAAGTAGGAAATGAAAGAGTAATTATTAACCATCTCCTTTTCACATTCCTGAAAACATCAATTACAGTTACACATCTTAGAAATAAGCCCACCAGTGGAACAGAAATAACTCCTTTCACTAGGCTTCAAAAAATTTAATCACTATTTAGCAGCTGGGATGTATTTACAACTGTAATTTAAAATATTAATTTCAATGCAAGTCTACCGGCTTCTATAATATAGTCTAGAATCTTGGCCATTTTCTTGTCTCGAGTGGCATACATTTTATGATTGGCAGTAGCTTTTAAAATTTTAACATAATGGAAGAATATCTTTGTGAATCCCTTCCCCCGCCCCAACACTCCATACATACTCTTTTTTCCTCTACTATCTGTTAACTAGAAAATTATGTTTTAGTAGCTGCCAGAAGAAGAGGATTTTGAATAGTATAAACACTGATTATAGCAAACGTGGAAAATAATACAAGCAGCTGCACTGGGGACCGATAAGACAAATCCCACAGTTATGGCCTTTGAAACGTATTATCAAGTTGGAAATCAGTGAGAGGAAAAAGAAAACTATTACTATTTCTTCCTCTTACTGTTCAGTGAGATTACTCTTAAAGGTGAAATTGCCTCTGATTTTATTATCTTAGGAAGATATATTTGGAACCTTTTTATATTTTTATTTTGTTTTTGCTCTTTTGGAGTGAGCAATCTTACTAATTTTGTATGAATGTTATCTAGCAAATGTTGAAATTATTTTGTTAACTAAGTCTTACTTAAATGTTCTCTTCCTTGAAGAAAGAAAAAAGGAGTGTATTTTGTAAATGTTGGAGCAGACTTCAAAATGAGGAAAGGACCTTTTTATCTAGCTATGAAGTACCACTTAAGATAGAAAAAGGGGTGAAATATTTGGAGAAAATATTTTGCTAAGGACCGAATATGTTTCATGAAAAAAGTTTTCGTTTTTATTGTATTTTACTTGTTGCTATTAGTTTATCAGGCGGTCAGTTCATGTTTGTTTTGGTATGCCGCACACTCCTTGTGGGCATCGAGTACTTTGTTCTCTGTGGATTCTGAAACCAAATTGTCTTCATTCTAGACTGTGGTAAAAATATCTATTGTTTCCTGCACAGAAGCAAATTCCAATTTTTGAATGAAATTTTATTTCCCTATTTTCTATTAAATCAGTCCTTATTGCTGAGATATATCAGGTTTGGGTTCTTTTCTTTCTGTCAATGCAAGTATACAGACTGTGGTAGTTGTGGTGAGGTAAATAGTCGGATACTCATAATATGTATAATTTTAACCTACTTTATTCATTCATTTATTTAGGCTACACTGGTGACATGCAGAAGTTCCTGGGCCAGGGATTGAATCCGAGTCACAGCAGCGACTGTAGCCACAGCAGTGACAATGTCAGATCCTTAACCCGCTGAGCCAAGGAACTCCTTAATCTGCTTTATATTGAATGCAAAATTAAAGGCAACTTATTGGTACTTGTATCTGTGGTTTGCATATTCGTTATTACAATTTAATTTTATCTTTAATGTGAAAATATGCATTTCTAAGCCCGTCTCCATTTTCCATTGTGCAAAATTACTCCTCTTTGCCTGGGAATCAGTCCGGCCCTTGAAGGGTAAAGAAAAGGAATTTTTCACTACCTTTTACATAGAAGGTGATGCTGGCATGACCTAGGCAGTGTTCTGGACTCTGGGAATACATCAGTGACCATGACTTACATTGCAGCGGGGGGATAAACGCATAAACAAGGTAATGTGGATGCTAAGAAGGCCCACAAAGACCACAGCAGAATAATTTGTAAGAGGTGATCAGAGGAGGTAGCTTTAGGCAGGATGGTTAGGAAGTCCTCTCTGAGTAGTTAACATTGAGTTGAGACCTATGAGGAGGAGGAGGAGGAAGCGATCTAAAAGTGCAGGGGGGAGTTCCTGTCGTGGCACAGTGGTTAACGAATCCGACTGGGAACCATGAGGTTGCGGGTTCGGTCCCTGCCCTTGCTCAGTGGGTTAACGATCCGGCGTTGCCGTGAGCTGTGGTGTAGGTTGCAGACGCGGCTCGGATCCCGTGTTGCTGTGGCTCTGGCGTAGGCCGGTGGCTGCAGCTCCGATTTGACCCCTAGCCTGGGAACCTCCATATGCCGCAGGAGCGGCCCAAGAAATAGCAAAAAGACCAAAAAAAAAAAAAAAAAAAATGCAGGGGAAGAAAGTCCCAGTAAGAATGGCATGAGCAAAGGCTATGAGACAGGAGCAAATTTAGTTTGTGTGGAGGCCGGAAGGAAGGCCAGTGTCTGGAAAATTGTTAGGAGAGTAGAAAAGGATAGAGAGGCACCAGGTCATGTCGGCTCTTCATAAGCCGGAGAGTTTGGTTTCTATTTGATTCCTACTGCAAAGCTTTTGAAGGGTTTTGCATAGAAGAATGAATGGTATGATGTGATTTAAGGATGGACCAGGGGTGGAGCAAGGAAATTATTTGCATCATCATTGTGGTCGCCCGCATGAGAGATGCTGATGATGGTTTAGATGAGGAGTCAGCGAATTCCAACCCACCGCTACTTTTTGTACTGCTCACAAGGTGAGTGGTTTTTAAAAGTTTGGACGTATTATATTTTAAATGGTTGGAAGAAATTAAAAGAAGAATAATGTTTCATGACACATGAAAAGTATATGAGATTCAAGTTTCAGCTTCATAAATACAGTTTTATCTGAACACAGCCACGTTTATTCATTTATATCTATCCGTGGCTGCTTTTGGAGAGTTTATTATAAGTAGAATCTTAATGCTGTGATTTTCTCTATCACACAGCAGTTCAATGTCTTAGAAGTTTGTTGAGATTTCTTTGACACAGGACCAAGATTGAAATTTTTCTAAACAAAAAGAATTGTCCTCAACCACTATTGTGGCACATCGGACATTGAATGGCTTTGAGAATTAGCTTGTGCTGCACACTTTGATAATGTTTCTTAATGAACTCAACCTGAAATTGAAAGACAAAACAGCATTTACATGCAAAATGCATACTGTGGTAAAGTCATTTTAACAACAACTAGCATTTGAGTCACAACTAATGTCAAGCTGCTTTTCATTTTATTTATTTATTTATTTATATTATTATTATTTTTTTTTTTGCCTTTTCTGGCATATGGAAGTTCCCAGGCTAGGGGTTGAATTGGAGCTGTAGCTGCTGGCCTCCACCAGAGCCACAGCAACTCGGGATCCGAGCCTCGTCTGTGACCTACATCACAGCCCACGGCAACGCCGGAGCCTTAACCCACTGAGCGAGGCCAGGGATCGAACCTTAAACCTCATGGTTCCTAGTCAGATTCATTAACCACTGAGCCACGATGGGTACTCCCAAGCTGCTTTTTATACTCCAGAGCCTGTCAAAAGATTAAAACCAGAAGTAGACCATAGTTCCAGCAGCGTTTTTCAAACCTCAATGCAAAAGCAAAGGAAATTTCCATATTTTAAAGCCTCTATAACCCTGTACAATCGAGGATCTTCCACTTAACCTTCAGTTGGAAGTGATTATACCACAGTATAATGTTAGGCGAAAGGCAAGTATCAAAAGAAGAACCTACCAAAACCTGGCTCTGTGAAGAAAAAAGTTGCCAACCCTTGGCTTAGACTAAGATGGTAGCAGTGGAGATGGCTTGACGTAAACTAATTTGGCACATGTTTTAGAGGGAAGGCAGAAAAGATTGGCAAATGGATTAGATACTGGATATGAAGGAAGTTAAAGCCGTAAAAGTGAGCAACTGAGTGAATGATGATAATATTTGCTGAGATGGGACTGCTGGAGGAGAAGCAGGTTTGTGGAAGCACATCAAGGATTATGTTTGGACTTGGGAGATTTAATATGCGCATTAGGTAGCCAGGTGTTGGTGTCCAGTTAAAAAATGACTACACGAGTCTTGAATTCAGATGACAAATGGGAGTTAAAAATATAAATTTTATAGCCGTATACATGTAGATTTTCTCTAAAAGCATGGATCTGCCACACATAAAAGATTGAAATTGGATCCTTATCTTACACCAGATACAGAAATTCGCTCAAACATATTAAAGAACTAAACATTACACCGAAAACTCCTGAAGAAAATGTAGGCAAAAAGCTTCATGACCTTTGGACTTGACAGTAATTTCTTGGATATAACACCAAAATCATAGGCAACAAAGGCAAACCTAGACAATTTGGGCTGTATCAAACTCAAAAACTTTTATGCATCAAAGGACATAATCAACAGAGTGAAAAAGTGTCCTGTTGAATGGGAGAAATACCTGCAACTCACATACCTGATAAAGGATTAATATCCAAAATACATAAAGATTAAATATATAACCTGATTAAAAAGTGGTCAGAGGCCTTGAATGGACAGTTCTCCAGTGACAATACGCAAATGAGCAACCAGCATATGAAAAGATGTTTGATATCAGTAATTGACAGAGATGTGCAAGTCAAAACCCACAATGAGATATCATCTCATACCCAGCAAAATGGCCACTATGAAAAAAAAAAAACAGAAAATAGCTAGTATTGGTGAGAATGTGGAGAAAACGCAACCATTGTGCACAATTAGTACAATTATAAAATGGTACAACTGCTATGGCAAATACTGTAGAGTTTCCTCAAAAATTTAAAAATAGTAGTGCCATATGACCCAGCAATCCCACTTCTAGATCTCCATGTCCAAAAGAGTTGAAAATAGACTCTCAAAGACGTTCACCCACCCATGTTCATTGAGCATTTTTCACAGTGTGCAAGCAACCAAAACATCCACTGATTGAGGAATAAACAACATGCGGTGTGTACATACAGGGAAATATTATTGTCTGAGAAAGGAAAGAAATCCTGTCACATGCCACAGCATGGATGAACCTTGAGGACATTACATTAGGTGAAATAAGCCCGCCCCCAAAAGTTGTACAAATACCATATGAATCCAGTTGTACGAGATATCTAAAATGCCTCTAAAGTAGAAACAGAAAGCAGAATGGCAGTTACTAGGGTGAGGTGGGGGAGGGGGCTTGTCATTTGATGGGTGTGGAGTGTCACATTTGCAAGATGAAGAAGTTCTGGAGATCTGTTAAACAACAGTGTCAACATACTTAATGCTGCAGAAATTTACACTTGAAAATGGTTTAAATGTTAACATTTATGTTGTTTTTAAACACAAGTTCCATCAGAGAAGAGCCAAACTGTAGGCGTCTACTTTCGCTGTCTGTGGACTTGGGTTGGACCTTTCTTGTTAGATGGACCCCATTACATTTCTTGTTACCTGGTCCTTTGTGACTGACTGCTGTGGTGACATGTAGCCGTACTTCATTAGTTTTTGTGGCCAAGTAGTATTCCATTCGATGACTATACCATGGTTTGTCTATCCATTTTATCATTTGATGGACAGTTGGGTTGTTTAGCTCTTAGGAATAACGTGGCTGTGAACATTCGCGTACATGTTTTTGTGTGGATGAGGATTCATTTTATGTTTCTTTTTTCCCCCCAGTGTCTTTCTCGAGATGCAGGTGGCAACATGAGCATTCAGTTTCTTGGTACAGTGGTAAGTGGGAAAGAATTATTATTTTGTATATTCTCTTAATTTACAGAGAGAAAAAGTGATCTGTTAGTTTTAGCCCATGTGTTTGAACTTGGCTTCATTGTGGGTTTGTTTGGCTATTAAGTGGGGTGTCTTCATGTAAGAAAGTGGGCTTTTTAACCACAATGGAATAATTTAGCGATTTCTTATTAGAAAATAGTTTCTAAAATTATTTGCAGTTTGTTGAATATTCTAAACACCTTTTTCTGCTGGAGACCTTCTCCCCATTTTTAATCAAAATAAGAATGTATTATATAAAAATGCTTTTGAAAACAGTGACCTTGATGTTTTGCTCTGGTTTTTTGTTTTGTTTTGTTTCTTTGCTCAGTTTCCCTTCCAGCTTGCTCTACTAGGTCCTTTTGAGTCCACACTTATAATGAAGCTGAATCATAATTTTGTATCTTGATTTTTTTTTAATTTGTTTATTTTTTTCTGCTGTACAGCATGGTTGATTTTTTTTTTCACTCAAGATCCTATCAGTCATTTTCCATATTGCTATTAAATATATATAAGCATTATTTAAGTGAAACTATATTGAACATTCTGGTGAGTAGATGTGGCATATTTTACTTATCTAGGAATCCCAGCCATTAGGTATTTAAGGTACCCTAATTTTTTGCCCATTACAAATGGTGTTCTAATGAACAGCTTCATGTGGTTTGCTTTTTTAATAGTTTGAATTATTTTCAAACACTTGTAAGATATTTTCAAAAGGGTCTGAGCTATGTTCCCTCCTAAATAGAGTCAAAACCATGTATAATTTAAGGCTTAATATGCATTGTTGCCAATTGTTTCATATATCTTTAGAATACCTTTCATTGTATATGAGAATAACACTTGGATTGCATTCTAACTAGTATTAATTATTCTCAAAATCATTCAGCTCTACCCAGTGAAATTTACCTTATAGCTATTATTTTTAAAGTTTATAAATATCACATAAGTAGTGTTCTTATAATTTTCAAAATAACTTGTAGAAAAAGGTACCTTATTATTTTAATTAGCATTTCTCTGTTTATTGCTGTTGTATTTGAATATTTCTCCATGTATTCGTTTGCTAGGTATCTTTTATAATCTATAAAATGTCTATTCGTGTCCTTTGGGTGCGTTGCTTAGGTGGTAACCTCACATTGGGTATTTGTTAGCTCTGTGAGTTGAGAATATCAGAGGAGAAGCCTGTGACTGAGATCAAAAAGTAAGTGATTTTGGAGTTCCAGTCATGGCGCAGTGGTTAACGAATCCAACTAGGAACCATGAGGTTGCGGGTTCGGTCCCTGCCCTTGCTCAGTGGTGAAGGATCCGGCGTTGCCGTGAGCTGTGGTGTAGGTTGCAGACGCGGCTGGGATCCCTCGTTGCTGTGCCTCTGGCGTAGGCCAGCGGCTGAAGCTCCTATTCAACCCCAAGCCTGGGAACCTCCATATGCCACGGGAGTGGCCCAAGAAATGGCAAAAAGACTAAAATAAAATAAAATAAAGTGTATTGCAAAAAAAAAAGTGATTTTGCAGCCATCGAGATAGGAAGGATGTTAATAATTACATGCATTTACTTAGTGCTTTATAGTATATATATGTAAAGTTTATGGATTAAAGTATATGTGTAGGTACCTGCTCAATGTGCTATAAATTTTTTGTTGCACCTGAGACTTGTGGTTATTTTTGTTTTTCTGATTAAGTATTAAATAAGTTTTATGCATTTATTTTCTAATTAAAAATTTTAAATATTATTTAAATGCATGTCATAAGAAACTGTTTTAGTCATAGTTCTCCAAAGAAACAGAACCATAGGGTGTATATGTGTGTGTATTATATTTTTGTATATACACAGAGAGAGATTGATTAATTGGTTGATTGGTTGATTGATTTTAAGCAATGGGTTCATGCTATTGTGGAGGCAAGTCCAAAACCTACAGAGTAGGCCTAGGGAAGAGTTGCAGTTCAAGTCCAAAGTGTGCTTGCAGGATTCCTTCTTGCTTGGGAGGTGCATCCTTTTTTTTTCTTCAACTGATTGAACACAGCCCACCCATATTGTACAGGGTAATCTGCTTCACTCAAAGTTTACTAATTGAAATGTTAATCTCATCTAAAAAATACCTTCATAAAAAGCTACCTTGAATTCTCTCTTATGTGAAGGTTTTTCTGTACGTCATGCTTATGCTAGAGAGGGCACTTATGCCACCTCTGCTACGTGGTCTCTCTTCTTGGATTCTAAGGTTGCATATATCTGGTTGCACCAGATTTCTTGGGGTGCATTTATTAAAAATTGAGTTCTTAATACCCAGAACCTGCAAAGATCCAAAAACATAAAGTTTCTCCTGCAGTACTTTTTATCTCAGAAAATGGCAACTTGGGAGTTCCCGTTGTGTGTGGCTTAGCAGGTTATGAACCCGACTAGTAGCCATGAGAATGTGGGTACCATCCCTGGCCTCGTTTGGTGGGTTAGGGACCCAGTATTGCCCTGAACTGTAGTGTAGTTTGCAGATGCAGCTCGGATCCAGCGTTGCTGTGGCTGTCGCGTAGGCTGGCAGCTGCAGCTAATTTGACCCCTAGCCTGAAAACTTCCATATGCTGTGGGTGTGCTGCAAAAATAGAAAAAGGAAAAAAGGAAAAGAAAAAAGAAAAGAGAAAGAAAATGGCAACTTGAGCTAAAACCTTGTCTTTTCCTTGATTTCTCTTTCTTGCACACCACCTACTGCCTGCATCCTGACCAGAGTCTTTGTCATCTCTTGTTCAAATTCTTAGAGCAGCCAGCCTTCCCCCCACCATCCCTGCTCCCTGCTGTATCATTAATAATATTGCAGTTAAAGTGATCCTTTTAAAACTCAGTTGGCCTTGTTGCTTTTCTTCAAATGTATCGGGCGCAAGCCCTGGAAAGCCCCTGCCTTTCCTCTGTCAGGCCCCCTGTCAAGGCCTCATCTAAACCTCCCAAAGGTGCCACTTCCAAATACCATCATAACTGGGGGTTGGGACGTCAGCATGTGAATTTTGGGGGAACACTACCTTTTAGTCCATAATAGACACTTAGTTGGTAAATTATACATCCCAGAACTTTTCCAGGATACCTGTGCCTGATTGCACTTTGTAAGTTGTCTGGGTTTTGCTTATTTATGTATGTCAGAGAGTATAAACTCACAAAGAAATGGAAGAGGTCCAATGTTTTACGTAACTCAAATTCCTTACTTTGAACTGTGTTTGACAATAAGGATGAGTATCTTGTTACTGCTTGAGGAATGCAGAGGTTACCATTTTATCATGGGTTTTATATTGCAAGTATTGTTTATATTTAGTTTTTAAAGTACTGTTATCTTTAAAAGGCCATAATATTAAGACAAAGGTATCGCACTAAGACTGACTTTTTTTCCTTGTGAAAACAATGCGTACACACTGCCTGAAAGAGAAAATGAGCTTAGAAATCCACTGAGCAGCCTCTTCATAGCTGTATTGTTGGCATTTGCCCAAGGACTCTTGAGGAACTATCAAATTATATGTCTTTGAAGCTTAGCCAGAGATCTTAATGAAACCAAATCATGCTGAAGTTCTTAAAGCTAATTTAAATCTCCAATTGTACATTTTAAATTAAGTTTTTATTGATAATAAATATACTTTATTTCTTATTAGCCTTGAAAGCTTGAGCGATAATATCAGTAGAATAAACATGTTTTATAAAGATTTACCATTAAGAATGGTATTAATATGACCCTTGATATGCTAGCACAATTAGATTTCAAAGTAAGCATTTACGAAGTAACAGCGATTAATGACAACCATCAAAAACAATTTTGAACTCCATCAGTTTAACTCAGGAGGGTAAACTTAATATGATAATTCATCTAGTTGAATTGTATCAGCCTAGCAGGAAAGTATGTAAATATGTGACCCTTACCTCGTTTCTAAATGGATGCTGTGCTGATAGATTTATCAGTTCCATTAAAGAACTTTGGGGAACTTTGGAATTTCAGCAATTGTTCCCTTGGAGGCTGAAAACCCAACCTGATCTCATACTGGGACCATTCTGGTCTGCATATTTCCACAATTTGCCTTTGCTACTAATATGACAGCAAGACACAAATAACTGTTTCTAATAATATCAGATGGAGTCGTGGAGGACAGCATTTTAATGTAGTAAAAGACCTCCCCGCGGGGTTGTTATTGCTACTATAGAACAGCAGCTACACAGTTGCAACTGGAGTCTCTTAATTGATTCGTTTAATTAGCAAGAGCTGAAGCTTAGGCTGTATCTTGTCAACTGATATCATAGGACCCCAAATCTGTATCCTTCATATCTGTGGATACAGAAACATCATCAAAAAGTTCTACTTTTTCTGTGCTCGCTTTCGCAGCACATATACTAAAATTGAAACAATACAGAGAAGATTAGCATGGCCCCTGCACAAGGATGACACACACATTCGTGAAGTGTTCCACATTTTTGTGTAGGTCGAAGACGTGGCTTGGATCCTGCATTGCTGTGGCTCTGGCGTAGGCCAGCAGCTGTAGCTCCGATTAGACCCCTAGCCTGGGAACCTCCATATGCCGCAGGTGCAGCCCTAAAAAGGAAAAGGACAAAAGACCAAAAAAAAAGTTCTACATTTTCTGAAAACTCACAGATACTGAATTTTATTAAACTCCCATTTGATTAAAATCCAAATAGTTGGCAAATGAAAAAGAACTAGGGTTGTTCTTGCTTTTCTTTACCAGTACTCTTTTGAGAAGTAAATTATGTCATACATTTTTGGTTATTATTGTCTTCTAAAAATAAACATCCAGAGAACTTCTTTGGTTTTCCATACCTTAGAAATCCCTCTGTTTATGTGTCTGACTCATCTCTAGTCTTTATTTGCCTTTTTCTTCCTTCTCTGTTCCATCTCTTTCTCTGTATCAGTGGGGTTTCAGGAGTGACACAATGGCTTGTTGGGATTTCTTGCACACTAGTTCCATGTCCCAGCCCCTGGGCAGCCACCCGAGGCTTTCCATGCGTGCTTAGCCCTTGGCAGGACAACTGACTGAGCTACCCAGGACTTGGCCCACTTTAACCCAAGTTGCACTGGTCCCAGTTTCCTCAGATGGGGAAAAGAGGGAGGACTGGAGAGTGTCTGGCATGGAACCCCAGAGCCACTTCCGCCCCAAACACGCAGGGCTCCACCCCCACGGTCAGGCTTTTCTTATTCCTTACTCTTTTCCTGTCCAGCCATAGAAAGCAGGTGACTACAGGCTAGACGCTATGGAAGGTTCATGAAGTCTCTCTGTTCTTTTGATAATTTTGTAATGCTAAGAAGTGTATCTGTGGCAGCCATCCTGCATTCATTTCCCCCAGTTTTCAAAATTTCAGCCAAAATGTGGGTAAAATAAGATTTTATGGAAAGGGCCCTAAATGCAGTCCTTTTTTTTTGGCCATGTCTTCTTTGTGTGGAAGTTCCCAAGCCAGGGATTTAACCCACGCCACAGCAGTGACAGCGCCCTCCCCTTACCCACTGGGCCACCAGGGACCTCCTAAATGCAATCTGAATCTTGAACGTGGTTTTTGCGGTTACGTGTTTTCTGTGTAGCAGTAGGACAAACTTAAGAATGAACTTTTAGACTCTAAGTTTACTTTCTAGTAAACTTAGAGTCTAAGTGTGAAATTGGCTTGCTGGATATAATTTGAAAGTGCAGTTGTTAATATCCCATTGTGTGAGGCATTTTGAAGAAAAATTTAAAAGAAGTCATGGACTGCTTGCTTTGCTACTTGCTAGGAGGTGTGCCTGATGAATGTGGCTTGGTCTCTGCCCTTAAGTGGCACAGGGGCTTCAGGAAGACACTGACCAACCAATCTCACGAGTGCACAGGAAGAGCCGAGATGGGTCATGCCAAGGCTGATGTGCTAGCAAAGAAAATTATAGACCTATTAGCCATATTGCTTCTTTTCTGATAAAAATCCTATTTATAAGTAGATAAAATATAGAATGCAGGGCATAGGTCTTTGATTAAGAAGCTACATTTCATTTCCCACTAGACATGTACATTCTTTAGTGGGCGTGCCTAATGCCTAGCAGCTATTGGGAGTGGTAGTAGTCAGGCATCTCGTATTGATTGGTTATTGTTGTGTGATGGACATTGAGTTCTGGTAATTCAAAGAAAAAGGACCTCTCTGCCGGAAGTAAGCGCACTGTCCACTAAGGATATAGAAATATTAGTGTGACAAGGGTGAAAATAGAGGTTTGTGGGCAGTAGAGGTTTTCTGGGGCTTGGGAAAAGGAAGTGGAGGAATTTGAAAAGCTCCCCTGTGAATATGTCCAGCTCATGCTTAGTCTTTTCGGATGGAGTTTGCAAGCAGGGAAAGGCATTTCAGATAGAGAGGAACAGCATCTGCACCAGCCCTGAGACAAGCATGTTCAGAAACTGTACTTTGTGATGATGATGGAGAAAGCAAAGGGAATAAATGAATAAAATAAATGAGGGTATAGAGTGACGGGTTGCCCAAGTGTTTAAAGAAAAGCAGGCCAGCTAGTGAGGGTGGCAGACAGGTGACAGTGTTGTGGTGGAAGGGACGATGGAGCGGCAGGAGCTGGGTGTTGTGGGACCGTGCTGAAGAGATTGGACTCCATTCTCTGGACGTTGAAGGGTTCGAAAGAAGAGCGTCTCAGTATCCCCTGAGGTGTGTTTTGTTTTGTTTTAATTTTACATTTAGTTTTAAAGACAGAGAGTGGGCAGAGGAAGAAGAGGTACATTGGAAAGCCTCCCCCTGAGGACCCAGAGTCTAGTTTTACGTCTCACGGAGAATTGGTGATGCTGGGCTTTCTAGATGTGATCAGCGATGCAGGGAACCATGGCGCCAAACGAGAGGAGGAGAAGTGCAGGAGAGGAAGGGTGGCAGAGGTGGGGCCTTGGGTTTCTGACCACCTGAAGTCTGAAATGCCAGGGGGACATCTCGGATGTAAAGGGTGAGCGTGTCATTGGTCTTTGTGGACATCAAGCAGTGAAGCCCTGTGGGAAATGAGATCACCTGCGGGGACAGTCAAGCGGGAGGGGACAGGCCAGGGTGGATACCTGGCAGATGCCCACATCCAAGAGGAAGGCTTCTAGCATCATCTTCTAGCCTGGTTCTTAATAGAACCATTTAAAAATGACATTATCTAGTGTCCAAATCATTTCTGTTGTATGTGGCTATTGGAAGCCAATTTAGTGCAACCTCAATCATGATTTCACAGTATCCTAGGGTGTCTCTAATTATTTCAAAGAATCTGAAAATCCTGCTGCCATCTGCCAAAGATCCTCAAAATTAATTTTAATGAATAACATGATGCCTTACTCGTGTGTCATGTCTTAGGGTTTTAGAATGCTTACTTGATTCCACTCAATTTCTGAGGTAGACAAGCCATGTAGCACCTTAGAGTTAGTTGTAAAAATCACACACACAACACTCTGAAATGTTTTCAGTTTAAAATATTTGCAATTACTCAGTCGTATATTCACAAGAAATTCTGTAACCTACCAGCAAGTTAGTGAATTTTGGGGAGTATACTAAGTCAGGCTTGATTTCTTGGATTTAAAAATCCCGTAGCTTCCACTTGCTAGCTTTGAGAACTTGAACAACTTACTTAAATTCTCTTGTCCTCAATTTTCTTTTTTTTCTTTTCTTTTCTTTTCTTTTTTTTTTTTTTTTTTTGTCTTTTTGTCTTTTTGTCTTTTCCAGGGCCGCACCCGCGGCATATGGAGATTCCCAGGCTAGGAGTCCAATTGGAGCTGTAGCCACGGCCTACGCCAGAGCCACAGCAACGCAGGATCCGAGCCTCGTCTGTGACCTACGCCACAGCCCACAGCAACACTAGATCCTTAACCCACTGAGCAAGGCCGGGGATGGAACCGCAACCTCCTGGTTACTAGTCGGATTCGTTAACCACTGAGCCACGACGGGAACTCCCTGGTCCTCAATTTTCTTAGCAGCAAAACATCTGCTTTTATGGAATTGGTAATGGTTGAGTAAGAAAATGTTGGTAAAATGCTTGAAAATAATGGGAACCTGGCATTGAGTAGCTCAACTATCCCAAATATTGAATACTATCTCCTTCTGCAGTCATTTTGCCTCACTTTTTTCCCTCCTTTTTCTTACTTTTCTTTGGGGACGTGCTGTCGTCTGAAATTGTAATCTCAACTGAGATCACACTTGGTAGGCAATCTACCGAAAAATTCAGGAGGAAAATATTGCTCTTTTATTTGGAAAGTCTAATTTTTGTTCATCCTGTGATTTGACTTCTTCAAGCAGTTAACATATTGTTTGTCATCAAACGCTAAATTAAAAGACGTATTTAAAGCTGACCGGTGGTAGCAAGACACTTAAAAACCTCTGCCTCCTTGAAGAGTAATGAAGTTCACCAATAACAACCTTGAGTGGGAAGTCTTTGGTGTCTTGGGTTTCAAAGGCCAAATACTTTTGATATAGGACCCGTTATGATGGTGCTTGTGGGATTCTGTGTACCAGCCTCACTTTGAAAGGTTATTATTTCGGTAAACCATTTAAGGCCACTGTGGTGTAGTACTCTGTATTGCTGATTTTTCATACGTAAAATTAATTGATTTTTTGTTTACCTTATGGTGAAAATGATGCAGAAATGGCAGCTCTTTCTCATGGAAGCCAAGTCAGACAGTGGTTCTTGAACTTGAGCATATGTAAGAATCACCTGGAAAGCTTTGCCAAAAATGCAAATCTCCAGATTGCAGTGAAGCTGAATCCCTAGATATGAGTTAAGTCCTGAGGATCTACATTTGTAGAAATCATTTTAAAAGAGCCCAAGATTAGTATTTGGAATATATTTTCACACTTAATGTAGAATTAGTATCTAGTATCTAGGAAACGGATACCAAAAATTACATTATATTACTGCTGTTATGAATCGAGCATAGGAACAATATTCTGGATATTTCTTGTTATAATAAGTGGATAGGACAAGCATCTGATAATTTGAACTAATTAACTGATTAATGTGTATGATCATAATACAGATATATTTTTTAAGCAAGGAGAGGCATGATGGGACCAAAAGTAAGATTAAGCCCATGGTATCATCAACTGTATCTTTTAATTTTACTTAGCAACTGCACAGTGCTAGATTGTCTGAATTATTTCAAGTCCTAGACCCACAAGGTAGTGGTAATTTTTATTTTTGGCCTAGATCAGGGTTTTTCAGCCTTGACAGTAATGACACTCTGAACTGGATAATTTTTGGTTATAGGAGACAGCTCTAGGGATTATGAGAGTTTGTAGCATCCCTGGTCTCTGCCCACTAGATGCCAGAACCCCTCCCCAGATATAACAACCAAAAGTGTCTGCAGACATTGCCAGATGGCCCTGGGGGTAGAGATGCAGCACCCCAGTTGAGAACCAGTGGCCTAGACTGTATGTAATATAGTTGGGATTTCAGAGTTTTCTTTCCCATTTCATTTATAATGTTCTAAAGCTGAGCTCTCTCTCTAGAACAAATGTGATATTTCTCAGTGGCCGAAAGCTTACAAGGTCTTACTTATATACCTCCTGACCTACTCAGATGCCTTATGCAAAGAAAATACCTAGCTACCCTCATGTTTGATTTGACTTAGGAACGTGATTAACTATTGGCCGTGGGGGTTACTTATTCTTAGTGTTCTCAGTGGGCTCCTATGTCAGTTCTGCCATGGATGGTCAGTTCTAGTTTGTGAAATTGCATTCCGTTCTTTTGGATCATTTTAACCACTGGCGTAGCCGGCACTGTTACCGCTTACGTGGGACTCTCGTATCCAGAGTCCTCAGCAAGAGTGTTTGCAGAAGTCACAGCTCTTCAGTGGCCTCCACTTTGACTTTTGTCCTGTCATCATCCTGGTGAGATGCATCAAGTGGAGTATGTCACACCTGTCCCCTCCCAGTGGCAGCTGTGAAGAAATATTGCTCTGCTCTTTTCCAACTAGCATTTAATTGCCTAGCTCTTTAGTATTTTGTGGCTCTTTCCCCCATGTGTGGGAAGCATGTGGCAGGCTGCCTGGCAAGGCTTGGGAGAGTCCAGTAGTATTAGGATCTCAAGTATGTACTCTGAGAGGTAGCTTTCCCAAGCCGGCATATGTTCTGTATGGTGTAAATTCTCAAGATTGTGGGGGACAGCTAAGGTAATTACTAAGGTATCAGTGTTAATCACCTAGGTAATTACCAAGTGTCAGGGGACACGAGAAACTGCCAAGTACCCTTGTTTGAAATGGAACCCCTGCCTTATTGAAGGGTAGGGAAATAATTAGTATGTGAGTTCTAACAGTCACCTTGGAGTTCAGCTATGTCCTAGAGCTCCACCCAACCCTTTCCTGTCACAGAGGAGGTGATGGCACTGCCGGAAACATACAGATGAGTGATTTGTCAGAATGGCTCGTATAGTTAGGGAATTAGGGCAGCCACAGAACACGTGCAAGGCCAGAGCTAATGACAAACCTCGGCCTCCTGACACAGGCACGGGTGCGGTTGGGCTTTGGGACCTCCTGTGACCCTCCGCCTTTCGGAATTATTCCCGACGACCTGGTGGAGGAGGCTGGGGGAGGGGGCTGACCCTCCTCTTCTGGGTTTGGACTTAGAGCCTAGAGTGCTGAAGGTCTGTGCCCTTTGGCTCCCCATGCGAGTTGCTTTCCTATTGGCTCTGGTGGGGGGTGGTGTGCTTTTTTTAGGAAAGGTTATGTTTCTCCAAGGAATTATTGTGGATATTAAAAATAGATTAACATTGCAGTTTGGTATCGAGCCTTTCCTCTCAGTCAGAACATAAGGAAACCTCAGCCCCCGGCGAAGGTGATGAGGGTGTGGAATATACGCTAGTGTGTTAGGAAAGACGCAGTGTCCCTGGGCCAGTATTTAACCTCTCTTTCTCCACCCTCCACTGTTCGATGGAGCCAAACTTTTGAGAACTTTTGGAAGATTTTAGGAATAACGCAGGCAGTTACTGAAACACAGGTGCCTGGCAATATTTGCAATCCTGCAAGTCTAAACCAGTGGTTTGCAGCCCAGGTGGTTGTGCTCTCTGGGGACCTTTGGCAGTGTCTGGGGACCTTTTGGTTGTTACAAGTGGTGGGCTGCTCCTGGAATCTGATGGGTAAATGTCTTCAAATTTATTGCAAGCATTGCCGACCAAAGAGGCTTCCGAACATCCTGTAATAAACAAGACCTCCCCCTGCAAAAGAATTGTCTGACCTAAATGTCACCGGTGCCAGAGTGTCCTTGTCCAGACAGTAAGTATGGAAGGGCACATAAACACCTGTGACCATCTCCCCACCCCTTCACAAAGCCCTAACCCTGTGCAGACTCACTCTTACCTGCCCCCTGGAGAAGCCGTCTGCAGCTCTTCTGCTCTAGGTCTAGATTATCTCATGCAGCCCTAATTCGTAAACAGACAAAACTACAGGCACCTTGATTGTCTTAGGGGCACCACTGGGCCCCATGTACACGTATGTCATGTGCGTTGGTTTACTGTCTGGTGCTAACATTGATGACTCTCTTTGTGAGCATCTGTGTCTTCACAGCATTTTGACCAGTATCAGTCCTACAAATGAAGTGTTTCTCTTAATCAGCGCCTGCAGTTATGAGCCAAAGGACTCTGACGTTGGTTTTTTAATATTCTTGATTATGTCTACATTTCCTTTTCTTTTTCTTCTTTTTGACTTTTCAGTGCTGCACCCACAGCATCTGGAGGTTCCCAGGCTACGGGTTGAATCGGAGCGGTAGCCCCTGGCCTGTGCCACAGCCACAGCCACGCAAGATCCCAACTACATCTGCAACCTACACCACAGCTCACGGCGATGCCGGATCCTTAAGCCACTGAGCAAGGCCAGGGATCGAACCTGCGTCCTCCTGGATGCTACTCAGATGCGTTTCCCCTGCGCCACAACGGGAACTCCTCTCCATTTGCTTTTAAAAAGAATGCTTTTCACAGTTCAAGTTTGCCCGTCGGTGGAGTAGAGTTTTCTTGCTGGACCATCTCTGTCACTGCCGCAGCTGTGTAGAGTGAAAGATCCATCAGATAGTGTTGTCTCCATTTATCAGTTGGTTGCAGGTAAACCTACATAAACACATGCGGTGTGCTCCACCCGGGCCTCAGCAGGTCTGAGCTTTCAACGAAGCCTGTTTCTTCCAAGAGGCAGCTCTTGTGGCTTGAAGCGGAGCTTGTGAGGAGGTGAGAGTGGTGCCCTGGCAGGAGCTTCATGGCCTCGCCCCTCAGTGACCACCCCACATGCCTGGCCGCCCTGGCCCTCAGTGCTCTTGCTTGTCTGGTCTTCACTCAGCGCGGGTTCTGCTGGGTACCTGCAGGATTTTTATTTATGGAGGGGACCTAGTGCCAACACAGAGAGGTTAATGCTGCTGAAAGGATCTGTTACTTCCACTTCCCAAGAGAAGGGCCTTCCCCACCCCATCTACCCTGTGCCACCCAGGGCCACTGGGGAAGCACCAGGTTTGGTAGGAGGCGAAATGGAGTGACGGGGAAGCACGGGCAGAGGCCTTTATCAGGGTTTCTGCCAAACAGGCAGAGCAGGGCTGGGTAAACAGTTTAGGATTGACTAGTCTGCACAATGTCGGTGGGGTTTGACTTAGGGGTAGTCTCTGGTTGTCTGGCACCTGGCCCTGGGATGGTTTGGGGCAGGAAGTTGGTGGCTTGGTGTACAAGTTAGATCACGGTGGTGGCTGCTTGCAGATGAGAGCGGGCTCCCGGGTTCTTAGGCGTGAGCTCGCCTGGGGTGGGAGGGGCACACTCACTCGGTCAAGGCCTCAGATATAAAATCATTGTAAGATACAGAGATAGAAACCCATGATTAACGCACAGAGAACCTGGAAACATTCAGGTCCAAGGAAACTAGTGTCCAGGGATGAAACTCGCGTAGACTGATGTCTAACCAGCACGTGTGTGTGTTAATTTGAGGTGAGGAAGATTTCTTCCAGTGACCAGGTCTTTAAATCTGCCCTCCAGAATGTTGACTGAGTGATGACACCAGAATAATTAAGAAACTAGTTAGGATGATTTTGGGACTAGTCTGGGTTACATGATAACGAGAGCGGAGGGGGGCCCCAGTGTACCTGCACTGAGCCAAAACCTGGCAGATCACGTCTCATCTTCCCCCGGCAGACCTCGCGGCCACCTGCTCGCCCTTTCCTTTCCTGGGCTCAGCGCTGCTGCCATCTTCCCGCCGAGAGGACTCGTGCGCACACGCAGGCTGCAGCTGCCCAGACTCTCATCACAGACCTGCACGATGTACGTGTGCGGTGCTGCCTCCCTCAGGCTGGCACGCAGACCGCTTGGGTTGACATTTGGAGGGTCCCCAAGCTCTTGGGTCGCGCGCTGTCATAGACGGTTCGCATCGCACTTCCGTGCGGAGTTTTACAAGCGCGCCTCTCAGAAGGTTCCTAAGAAGCGTCCATTGCTTAGGGGACACCCTCTGTGGTCCACAGACGGGAAAAAAGAAATGATGAAACGAGCCCTGAAAGATCTCCTTTCTAGCCCCAGTAATGCTTTAAACTGGCTGCGTGACCTTCCTGAACCTCAGTTTTCTTTGTTGTGACATGAAGGGTCGAGGTCGGTGACCTGCAAGGTCTTTCCGGGCACTGTCCTGCTCTGAGAATGATCGCATTGGTCACAACCTGCTGTTTGCTTCATAACAGTAGCAAAACGTCGCCCATGCAACTCATCATTGCCTATCTTTTGATTTTTAAAGAATCTCCTGGCGTCTCACGGGGCAGACATCGCTGGCTTATCACACAATGCTGTTGTGTCCTGTCACTTGTTTTCTGGGGACAGCACATTGTGTGGCTACAGGCTCAGGGCTCATCATCAAGATGATGTGTTCTGCTTACGGTGACTTTTTTTGTGGTTTCTGGGGAAAAAATGCAGATGCTTTTCAATTATTCTAAGGGAATTTTGATTAACCCCCTGGGTAGAGTTCTCTGTACCACCTGCCATGGAGAAGCGAGTTTTACTGAACAGAAAGTATAGAATTGAATTGCTCATATTTGTTTTCTTTCTGGTGGCTATAGTATTTCAAGCTAAAGCATTTTAATAAATATTTAATAAATATCTGTCTAAAATGGGTCAAAACCGTTAGAAACTGAACCCCTTGTGTTCTTCAATTTCAAATGCAAATAAGTTAATTTGACTTCCAAGTTAAAGACTCACACTTTTCTTTTATATATGTAAAAAGTAGTTTTTTGGGTTTTTTTTTACTGCAGTAGTCAATATCCCACTTACTACATAATTCTAAGTATTGGCCCTGAGAAGTAGTTTTTTTACACTTATTATAACATTGCTGTATTTGTAAATATGTTGCATGTTTACTATTTTTGTCTCTTGTGTGTTCATTTTTGCCTTTTGCCTCTGGCCAGAATACAGGTGCTTGATTTATAGAGAATTTGCAAATGGCTGCCTCTAAAACCTTTAAAAAATGTTTGCTGATATATTGTTCCCATTCCACAGGATTCACCCATTGTACCAAGAGTACAGTTCATTATTTTTCAGTCTTTTCACGGAGCTGTGCACCCATTGCCACAGTCAGTTTTAGAGCATTTTCATCACCCCCAAAAGGAGTCCCAAACCTGTCAGTCACTCCCCGTTTTCTTTCAGCCCTGCCAGCCCCTGGCAGCTCCTCGTCTACTCCCAGTCTCTGTCTATTTGCTATTCTGGGTGTTCCGTAGAAACAGGACCATGCAATATGTGGTTTTTGTGACTTTCTTTCACTTTATCATGTTCTCAAAAGTTTATCCATGGTGTAGCATGAGACTTCAATTTTTTTTTTTTTGGTTAAGTAGTATTCCATTTTCTGGACATACCACAGCTTCGGTCTGGACACTTGAGTTGTTTCAGTCTTTTAAGCAAAGTATAAATAATGCTGCTGTGAACCCTCCTTTATACATGTTTTTGTTCGGATGAACTTTTTCATTGTTCTGAAGTGTATACCTACAGGTGAGATTTCTGGGTCACCTGGCCATTCTGTGTTTGACTTTTGGAGGAACTTGTAGACTTTTCCAAAGCAGACTTTTCCACACCATTTTAGATTCCCCTCAGCAGTGTGTGAGTGATGCAGTTTCTCCACATCCATGCCAACGTGTGCTCCTGGCTTTTTGTGTTGTTACTGAGGTACAATTGACCCAACATTATATTAGTTTCCAATGTATGACATCAAGATTCAGTATTTCTATGTGTTGTTAAATGACCACCACAGTTAGTCTTGTTAACACCTAATGCCTTTTTGATGCTAGGAGTGAGGACAGGACTCATTTTAAAATATTTTCTCCAGAGGATTCTTCCTTTTCCCTAGAATGCATAATAGATGCAAAAGTAGCCGAAATCACGTTAGTTGTTTTCATTAAAACAAACTTAACCCTAACAAAACAACAAAGCACACACACTTTAATTCTTGTACATTTTCTGTTACATTGCTGTCTCTTCCTTTCTCAAATAAAAAAAAATTTTTTTTTTTTATGTTAAGCAAGCAGTTCCTTTTATTTCCCTAGGCTTTTTTTTTTTTTTTAATGATAGCACATACTGTGTAGGAAGGTCATTACATAAAGAGAGGAAAGAAGAATAATCAGCATCGAAGAGAAAGCTAATGCGGTTCCTATAATTTTTTAATAGGCATCTTGTAACATTTGAGATTTAAACCAACTAATAATATTTTTCGCACGTTCCTGGGCAGTCCCGTCTTGTTGCCTGTGAGCTGACGGTTTGCTTTGGTAACTCACATTGTGAAAATATTTGCCAAAGCTTCAAATACCAGTGCTGTGATTCTTTAGTCATTTAGGTATCAGTCCTGTTCTGTGGACCGACCGCCTACATGTGTTTGTCAGGGCTGTAATAGCTGACACTGTATTTAATTAGCACTAATATTGTGTAGAAGGAAAACCATATTAAGAATCTTTCCGAGTCACTAGTTCGAAATTAGCAGAAGCTCAGAGGGAAAAGTCCTTGTCTGCGTTGCGCTGTTGTTTTGCATAGCTGTGGAAATTTGTGACCCATTTACTCATTCATTCATTCATTCACTCAACAAGCATTTCTCAGGTGCATATTATATGCGAGTCTATGTTCTAGGTGCTGGGGAAATGGACTAATTTCCTAGGACAGAAATATGAATCACAAGTAAGTCCCCAGTGGCAACCAGCTGGTGTAAATACAGTGTAGTGAGTAAACGTTGCTGTGTCCACAGAGTCACCTTTCGTAGCTCCTCGTTGCAAAACTGGAAGATGCTAAGCTCAGTTCTCAGAACCCTGGTGGGGGCGGTAGTGGTGGCAGGAAGCTCGAATAAGGGGGGAGGAGGAAGCCTTTGGATTCTGACGTTTGTCACTTTATTCTCCTTTTTTAAAGTTACGAGCCACGGAGTTCCCTGGTGGCTCAGTGGGTTAAGGATCTGGCATTGTCACTGCTCTAGCCTTGGTTACTGCTGTGGTGTGGGTTTGATCCCTGGCCTGAGAACTTCCACATGCTGTGAGCATGGCCAGATAAACAAAGTTAATAGCCATGTTTTCATCTTGTGGTCTGAAATTTCTTTCCACAAATGACACAGTTCCTGACACAATGTAATCACTCAACAAATTTAACTAGTATTGTGGAACTATGGTTTATACCCAGGAATAAAGTTTTATTCACCTTTACGAGACATGATCCTGGGAACTTTCTGGTTGCCATAGCTGTTTCCTAAGGGCAACTTATTTAATTTAGATCCAGAGCCTGTAACTCACTCGGTGTGACTGGTTCTCTGTTTCTCCGTTCTAGAACATTTCTATATGACACAGTCTTTTCCCCCGAAATAGCTAGTGTGGGGATGCCTCAGCTAGGTTGTCAGCTGGGTAGAGCGGTGGGTGCCAGCGCCCTGCAGCGAGCTTGGTGGGGGCCAGCAGAGGGAGGGAAAGGAGCGGGGGACGGGGAGGGATGTGGAGTCCAGGGAGAATTCAGATTCTCATTGGGAACGACGCAAGCTTGGTTTTAGGCTGAAGAGAAGGAGCCAGGGGAGAGGAGAAGTTGATAAAGCAGGGTCCCAGTGAAAGGGAAGGCCAGGCCCAGGGTCCCTGTGGAATTCCTGCGCACAGGAAGAGCACAGCCTTTCTGGCTGGAGGGGCAGGGCTGAGGGTAGCTGTAGACCTGGGGAAATTTGCAGGGCGGCAGGCTGATTAGGAAACCCAGTGGGCTCTGTTTTCCTTTGTGAACGTGTTAATTCATTAACGTTAATGAATGAATAGTTATTCTATTGATATAACAAGCTTTTCTGCTGCAAAAGACCAGTGTGAGCACAAGTTATTTCACTTAACCCTAATTTAGAGTGAAGATTCGTACTATTTTTAAAACCATATGTACCATAGGTGCTATTTTATATTTATCTAATGTATCTAATAATGGAACCGGCCAAAAAGTGACTAAATTATCCAGATTTGACTTTGTGCTAACATCATACTTGGCTTACTCAATAGCCCTGAAGGTCAGCAAGAGATAAATTTGGCCCAGACTGGTCCTTTCCTGCATTCATCACTTAAAAAAAAAAAGAACAGTGAGAACAAGCCATCTTTTACTTTTATAATTTTTAATCCATCATTAAAAGTACAACTCGCTTTATGATCTAAAGAAGTACCATCTAAGTCTTTATATTAGGAACAAAAGTGAGCCTTTCAGAAAAAAAGGAGCAGAGCTTAATCTGCATTAGCCCTTTGATGTATTTCTAGATTTTAAAAAGCTTCCCGTCGTTCCCAGCCACACTGAGACAGACCTGTGAGTCACGTGTCCAGCGATGCCGCTGTCCTTTCTCTTCAGCACGTGCTGAGCTGGAAACAGTGCTCCCGAACGGCCAGGGCTGGGCCGTCACACCCGGGCTGCGTTAGCGCAGGTGTCGGCCTGATGGGCACTTCATGTCCCACTTCTTCAGGCAGAGACTCTTAAGTTAATGATTAGTTTGGAAAAATAAACGACATCGCCCTTGTGCTCTTCTTTTGAATATTTCTTTAAGACGCGCCTGGGATTGGTGTGTCTCGGGGGCTTTATTGAGAAGTGGAACAAGGCTGGCTGAGAAAGGCATAGGCATCTTTCGTCTTGAGACAGGAAATGCAGTAGATGAGTTTTGCTTTTAAATTAAAAAAAAATGAAATCCTGTTGTTTGGCATTCTTGCCATCTTTAGTCCTTCTGTGCCATCATGTCTTGTAACCTCGTTTTCTGGGCTTATCTAGCAACTTCTTGATGAGCACATCTTCTTCTGTTGTGACGGTGAGAAGGTGACAGGCTGGCGTGTTTTTAGTGCCCTTTCTATTGATGGACATTATTGCCGGAAGTGGTGCTTTGTGCCCGCCAGTGTCATAGATAGAAGAAAACAATCCTGGTTTCAGTTTCACAAATGAAAAAAGAAAACCTGAAAGGAAAAGGAAGCAATTCGTTAGCAGTGGGCCACTGTGCAGAGTAGGATAACCTGCCTTCAAAGGGTTTTGTCTTGAACCCTGGAATATGATGTTTAATAAATAGTTTACTTCAAAGGACTTCACTGCAAGAAAATAGGCAGCTTTCCTGCTATTCTTGTTTCTGGTTCAGTTTTACTATAAGTAGCTCACATCCGGTCCTCTGAGGTCTCAGGTGGTCATTTGTGTTTATGATCTGAACCCTGAAACGTAAGAACTGAAGCCCTATTTTAAGTCACTAGCAAATACGCAGTGGTCGGCAGGAACTGATCGAGGCTCTCCTGAAACCCTTGATGCTTTGACCCATCCCAAGGAAAGCACACGGACGCTATAAGCAGTAAGCACATGGTTGTGTCCGCCAAAAATAGAAAACTAAATTTACTAAGGAAGGGCTAGAAAAACTCATCAAAATGTACTTGAGGTTTTTGATGTATTGTGATCACTCCTGTGCTGCCATTCTAAACTTCTAACATGTGCAGGATCCTTGAGATAAAAGCCTGAGATTACAAAGATCACTGGAGATGTTTGACTTTTTCTTTTTCTTCCTGAAGATATATTTGGCATTAGGTTGAGAGCCCACTATTAATATCAGACTCTTCCTGATATTGCCAGACGACGAAAAGACAGATGGAACTCAGAAAACAACTATTGTTTTCTTTTTTCACTGTTAATTAATTTATTTATTTATGTATTTATTGGCCACACCCATGGCATATGGAAGTTCCCGGGCCAAAGCTGCAACCTATACCACAGCTACGACAACACTGGATCCTTTAACCCACTGCCCCAAGCTGGAGATCGAACCTGCTACTTCACAGCAACCTGAGCCACAGCGGTCAGATTCTTAACCTACTGCACCACAGCAGGAACTCCTTTTTCACTGTAAATTTTAACTCAGCGGTGTATCAGGTCTGGGTAGAGTCTGGCTGCATCCATTTCGAAGAGCCTCTGCCCACCCCCGCCCAGTGTTGCTGGTGACTGTCCAGCAAACCACTACTTCAAATTCTTGTTAGGTATGGTTTGGGCTTTTTAAGTTTTATTTTTTATTGCTTACTCTTGGACGGAGCGACAGGACGGAGGGTCGCCTGAGACACCATCAGGCTGGCTGGCTCGGCCTTCTGTTCTTCCTTCCCCTTGCTCTCTCTCAGTCAGTTCAGAGCAGAAGAGAGGGCATCGCTCTGAGATCTCACAGTCTACACAGAGGGGCTGGGGGGCGAGGGGGTGTGCAGAAGGGAGTGCCGCCCCGCCCATGGCACTCGCCATCGTGGAGAGGGTTTGTGGATGGGGCCCCTGATGCATTAGCCTCAGGGTTCTTTAGAGCCCTGGCTGGGAGAGCCATCTCTTCTCCCCCGTCCTTTTGTCCTTGGGTCTTGGCTCAGAACCAGTTCACTGTGGCAGCCCTGGTGGGGAGGTGCTGTGGGCGCTCTGTCAGTTTCTAGCTGTGGCTTCCGAGACCCACACTGAAGCTGAATGCAGGTAACTGTATTGTAACAACAGGCGCCTACAAACCTTCACGTCTTGAGTGGCAAGCGTCTCTAGAATTGAGGTGTTCCCCGGGTCAGTTCCTTCAGAGGATCAGTCCACACCCGTGTCCAGCATGAGCAACTAGTAATGCGAGTTTCTCCAAGAGAGTTGTACTCCTCTTCAATCTGGCAATTCCAGCTCTAGGAATGTATCTTAAGGAATTGTTTTAGTTACGTTCTCTCTTGCAGGAAATTAATTTCCTAAACTTATGACCAAGGTGTGTGTAGAGGCCTTTGGAAAGAGCCAGTCATCCAGGCCCTAGGGAATGAATGCATTAGCTCATGGTTTTCTGCATCCACGCTGGCTCGGACCATAATAATAACGCTGTAATCCTGATCGCCGACGTAAATTGAGCACACAATATATGTGAGGCGTTTCGGATTATCTTCTCATAATGTAAATACTGTTATCATTCACTTTTGAAACAAATGACTTGAGACATGCAGCTGTTAAGTAATCTTCCCAGGGCCCCTTAGCCAGTACCAGACGCGGGACTCAGCCTGAGGGCCGTCCGATGGCGAAGCTGGCATCCAGAAGCCCGTCTCCGTCAGCCCCTGGACCTTCTCACTCTGTGCGTCACCATTACCATGCCCTCCCGTGGTGGGTCTGCCTCCACCCACCCTCCCTCTGCTGGCCTCAGTTTCTGCCTTTTAACGCAGGTCTGCGTGGGCAGGTCCACTCCTGTCACAGGCTCATCCATCATCCTCTAAGTCACGCTCGCCCTGGAAACTGCCTCATTCCTGAGAGAGACCGACTGGCCCATCTCAGCTTGTCTTGTCTGGATGTCGGTGGGTCACTGGCTAATCCGAGGTTTGCTGCCCTCTAGTCCTGTCGGCCGGAACCAGGGAGAGGAGCTGGGGCCTATGTGATGCTGTGTACTGCCACCTGGGTGGCGCCGAGGGGAGGGTCCCCAGATTGAAGCCCACCGTGACCAGCTTTGGGATGACTTCCCAAAGCTGCATGTCTGTGATTTTCACATTAACAAAACCGTTAGAAACTACAAGACTGTCCATCAGCAGAGGTTTGATTCAAGAAATCCCATACGGTAGAATACGGATACACGGCCGTTAAAATTAGACTTGTTAACATGGAAAGACGCAATATAAACTATACCGTGACATGAAAAAATAAGGTTAAAATGGTATGTATGGGATGTTATTTTGCTTTAAAAACCCCAACTTGGAAGATTGAATCCAGGAACATTAAAAGTTGTTTAATTTGGGTAGAATCTGTCATGCTCTTCTGGTAAATTTTTTTTTAATAATGAGCATATATTACTTATATGTTCAGCATGTTTGAGAAACATAATGAAGGTACAGAAATTGTACTAATGAAAAGTAGCTGAGGGAGGAAATTCCCTGGTGGTCTAGTGATTAGGACTTGGCGCTTTCACCACTGCAGCCTGGGTTCAAGCCCTGGTCTAGGAACTGAGACCCCCCATCAAGCTGCTGCATGCCACCAGCAACCGCCCCCCCCCCCACACAAAAGTTGCTGAAATGAAAATCACTGACTTTTGAGGAAGAAAACAATGAAAACAAGACAAAGAGGCTACAAACTATAAAGAATTACATTTACCTATGCAGTAGAACAAATTAAAGGGGGCAGGGAGTTCCTCTGATGGCTCAGTGTTAATGAATCCAACTAGGAACCATGAGGTTGTGGGTTTGATCCCTGGCCTCACTCAGTGGGTTGAGGATCCGGTGTTGCCATGAGCTGTGGTATAGGTCGCTGACGCAGCTCAGATCCTGCATTGCAGTGGCTGTGGTGTAGGCCAATGGCTCCAGCTCCGATTAGACCCCTAGCCTGGGAACCTCCCTATGCTGCAAGCACGGCCCTAAAAAGACAAAAAAAAAAAAAAAAAAAAAAATTTAAGGGGGCATAAGTATGTGAACTTACATTATAAAAAAGCCGTGCTCTTACTAAAGATACAAAAGGAGAAAACCACACTCTTTAATGTGGTCATACTCCAGATTTCTGGTCTCTCCCCATGGATTTTTTTTTTACTGGGAATAATTGGAAGAAAACGTGAGGATTACTGGATGGAGTGTCACTAAGTTCATGACTTATCAATTCCTAATTTACATAGAATTTTAAGAATTTCAGTTAGCTGATCTGTGTTTTTTTTTTTTTTTTTTTTTTTGTCTTTTGTTGTTGTTGCTATTTCTTGGGCCGCTCCTGCAGCATATGGAGGTTCCCAGGCTAGGGGTTGAATCGGAGCTGTAGCCACCGGCCTACGCCAGAGCCACAGCAACGCGGGATCCGAGCCGCGTCTGCAACCTACACCACAGCTCCCGGCAACGCCAGATCGTTCACCCACTGAGCAAGGGCAGGGACCGAACCCGAAACCTCATGGTTCCTAGTCGGATTTGTTAACCACTGCACCACGACGGGAACTCCTGTGTGTGTTTTGTTTGGTTTTTTTGTTTGTGGGTTTGCCTTTTTTTTTTTTTTTTTGTGCCAATTCGGCATATGAAAGTTCCCAGGCTAGGGGTCACATTGGAGCTGCAGCTGCTGGCCCACAACACAGCCACAGCAACGCCAGATCTGAGCTGCGTCTATGACCTACACCACAGCTCACAGCAATACCACCGGATCCTTAACCCACTGAGCAGGCCAGGGATCGAAGCTTCACCCTCATGGATACTGGTCAGATTCATTTCTGCTGCGCCACGATGGGAACTCCACTAGTTGGATTCTCAACCCGCTGGGCCGCAGTGGGAACACAGTGGTCACATCTGTGTTTTCCTGGAACACAGATGTGACCGACCCCTTATGGACTGTCTGTGGCTGCATTCACACTGTGGCAGAGCTGAGTAGTCACGACAGACACAGTATGACATGCAAGGCCGAAATAGTTTCTATCTATCTGGCCCTTTATAGAAAAAGCGTGCTGCACGTGATTAGTTGTTTGTGCAAATTAATTTTACCCTCTCCTTGTTGTTCTGTGCGCTAATACATGCAGTTAAAAAGCTAATATGGTAGGTGTACGCGTGCATACACCTACATGTGTATGCTCTAAAATAATTGTAAAATGTTCTTTAAAACAACATCGTTAACCAGGAGTGGAGAGAAAGGCCAGCGAAACCGGATCATTTTATTTGGGGTGTCAAAAGCAAACTGCACCAGATAATCAGGAAGATGGTTTTGTTCAGGCAGTTGTGAGAGAGGTTGGTTATGGGTGAGGAGTCTCTCAGAGAGGAGGAAGGCTCGCGTTGCGTAGAGGCAGGGACGCCGGGACCATTGCGAGTCCCGTGGGATTCACAAGCAAGAGTGGACAGTGAGTCTCGCCTGACTCATCTGCGGAGAGTGGCTGTTTGCCTTTAGTCACGTACTAGATGCAAAAAAGTGGAGGATTCTGTAATTCTTTCTCTTTTCCAGGAACACAGAGCTCAGTGAAAATTCGGCATTGTCAATTGTCAACAAAATCAATAAATATTATTAAATGCCCACTTATACATAGTTCTGGCACGAAAAAGTGGTTGTTTTCTAAGTTTCTATCCGAGGCCACCTCTATCTCTTTCTGTATTTTATCTTCCATCGCTTCATATCATAGTACAGTTTATGATGTCATTGCATATTGAAATACAGTGATTATGAATTAGAGCAAATATATGCATCCCAAATTTTTTTTAGAAAGGAGAATGATATCTGTGGATTGGTCGCATGTCAGTTTGCCATTGATATATTTCTGTGCTATTACTCTCATTTTGTCCATCTGTAAAATCTCCATAATAAGAAGGATTGCCACAGGCCCAGTTTACTTTTTGAATCAATCAGAGGCAACTGCACAGACCCCACTCAAGACATTAAGGCAAAGGAAGACCCTCACCCCCTGAAGGGAGGTTAGTTCCTTTTCGAACACGTATAATTTGATAAGTCTGTTCGAATGGCTTAAATGATGAGTCATCATCCGATTACTATGAATGAGACACTCTTCTAAACACTTTAAATTTTTATTGAAGTACACTTTACAGACAGTAACATTTACCCTTGTAAATGACAAGGTAATGATTTTTAGTAAATTTACACAGTTGAGCAGCCCTCCCCACCGTCTAGTGTCAGAACTCTTCCATCGCCCCGGAGTTCCCTTCTGCCTGTTTGCAGCCAATCCCGGCTCCCACCGCCAGCCCCAGGCGACCACTGTAAACATTTTATATGCATTAGCTGCTCTGCTCCTCATAGCAGTCCTGTATCCTGTGGGATAGTTTGCTCTCATTATCTCAGTCCTCCTGGTGAAGAAAGTGAGACAGTGAGAGCTCAGGCTGCGAGGGGCAGCGCCCTCTGAGCCACTAAGAACCTGAGTTCACGCTAGGTCACCCGAAGGGCTCATTAGACCAGGACAGCCACACACCCCCTCCCAGAATTCCTGGCCCCTGGGAGTTCCCTTGTGGCGCAGTGGGTTAAGTATCTGGCATTGTCCCTGTAGTAGTCTGGGTCAGCGCTGTGGCACGGGTTCACTCTCTGGCCCAGGAACTTCCACATGCCGCAGTATGGCAAAAAGAAAGAAAAGAAAGGAAGGAAGGACGGAAGAAAGAAAATTCCTGATTCCTTAAGTCTAGGGTGAGGCCCCAAATCTGCACTTCTAACACATGCTCGCTGGTGCTGCTAGTCAGGCAACCACCTGTCTGTACGACCCCAAATAGTGTGAGGAGCAGTCACTCTGGTAATGGGTCTGTTCGGTATGCTTGGCCCAGACTCCCAAGTATTTTGGACAAGCAGATGGTGCTGATTCTAGGGGCAAGAAATGCATGTTAAGAGACAAAATTATAAACACAAGCCCTGAATACGTCTGAAAAGTGACGTTTTCCATCGCCTTGGAAGGGCATCAGGGCTTCCTTTGTGTGCTGTGCACCTTACCTGTCGAGCGTTTTGTAACTTTTAATTCAAAAGTGAGTTAACATCACATGACTCTGCTCATTCCATTTCTGCCTTTTAAAAAGCAGGCAGCTATTCACCACAGCAAGAGGTAGGCCCAAACTTTGTTTTCATGCCTCTAGTCACAGGCAGAAATGCAAAGGGTAATTTACCCAAATCGAAGAAAAAAAGTATTTGAAAAAAAGACTGCAAAGGAAGTACTGACTCAGTACAGACAGCTGCCGAATGTTGCCCTTGGGACAGAGGTTAACTCAGTTGTGAAATAATGGCCCAAGCGCACACTCCTAATAACTTTTTCTTAGCCCTCGAGAAAGCGCCTGCATTTCATGTGAGATGCTTGGCAGAAGGTGCTGCAGTTTAGTGGCGGGCTCGGCGGGAGGCCCAAGTGAAAGCGCTCATTTGCATTCGTAACACTTTTATTTGAAATCGCCTCTAAATATAAATATTTTGGTGTCTTTTCCTCTCTCTTTTAAAATAAAAATATTTTAGTGAATAGAAGTCTAAATAAAGGTGAGGCAGGTGGCTTCTCCTTTCCCTAAAAGACACAGTGGAAAAGCTGAAAATGATGCCAAAAAGTGACCTGGGCTTGGAACCCGGCAGGAACCGGGTCAATTGGAGGTCCCGGTTCAGGAGTTTTTTTGGAATGCCAGGGAAGATATCCTTGGAAAAGCTTCCTTTGCTCGGAGACGAGGGGGCTCAGTGTGCTTCTTACAAAAAGCCAGCAGCTTCCTGCTCCTCAGTCAGTCATTTTTCTGAACAGCAAAAAGCAGTCACATCAGCAGAAGGGTGTCTGCTCTCTCACGCGGTGAAGCTCACGACTGAGCTGGCCCTATGGCTGGTTCCCTTGGACTCCCGACCACAGTGGGGACTCTGCTGGCATCCTCAGACCTCCAGAGGCTTCTTGGATGCTGCATCGCCAACCCGTGCCAGGCCAGAGGACGTGCACCAGAAATGTCCCTTTTTGAGCCTTCAGGATTCCAAAGACCCTCTGAACGGAGCCTTTCTAGGTGCCTCTGAGTGCATGTGAGCCATGTACCAACAAGAGGACCAATGCACTCAGGCGGCTGGGCGCTCAGGCTAACGATGGCCTGAGGCTGCTCTGCCGCCCCCGCAGCTACTGGTGCTGAACCGGGTGTGTTTGCACAGTGAGCCAGACGCCTGGGTAGCCAGGTGTGCAGCCGAGCAAGTGTCTATTCACACAGGACCCGTCTCAGACCCTCTCCCTGAAGGGGAGGAGGTTGGGGTGTTTATGGGGTGAGCAGAGGGGTCGTAGGTGGGAGCGGGGGGGGCAAGGGGAGCTGACTCCCAGTACCTGGGAAGCAGCAGGGCTTACCTGAGCCTGGGAAGGTATGCAGTTAAAGAGGGGAAAAAAGAAAAGAAGAATAGCTAAAGCCAAGGTCATCAGCGAGGGCAGTTTACAAGCAGAGGGGCTTTGACAAGCCCGTCCCGCGTCTGTGTCCCAGAGTTCCCGTGAGCCTCCGCTTCTGGTAGCGCTGCGGGGCCTGGTTTCAGCCCACAAGCTCCGTGTCTCACACTCCCAGGGTGACTTGGGAAAACCCTCTGTGGTCCAGGTCTGGATACACAGAACCAAGGCAAATAAAGACTGAAGTTGCGGTCGCCCACCCACGTGCAGAGCCCAGCCTTCCTGGCATGAGCTTTGCTTGGCTGTGGCAGAGTGTGACCTTCTGCCATCTTGCAGGAACCACGGTGCCTTTCAGGCCCTTGTCTGGGAAGTGCTGCTCTCTCTCCCTCGAATCCCCTACCGCTGGCTTTCGGCTTCTCTTTAAAATAGACTTGAAAATGAGAGTTCTGTGTCATTCAGATGCAGAGAGCAATGGCAGCTAAGAAAGCAAACCTTAAACATTTCTGGAGAAGGAGGAATTGATAACATGGCTTGTTGTTTGACTCTCCAGCACCCCCTCATTCTCCCATAACGTTTCTTCCAGGTCTGCACCCCACACGAACATTCCTGTTGACATGGATAGGAAGCCAGCCTAAGTACCCTTGAGTTGAGATTGGAAATTCCTTCCACACAATTCATCACCAATAGGTCTAGGCGTTCCCGAGGTGGCTCCGCAGATGAACCCGACTAGTATCCCTGAGGACTTGGTGTCCCAGGCCTCGCTCAGCGGGTTAAGAATCCAGCATTGCCGTCAGCTGTGGTGTAGTCACAGACGCTCCTCGGATCTGGCGTTTTGTGGCTGTGGTGTAGGCCAGCAGCTGCCGCTCCCATTCAACCCCTAGCCTGGAAACTTCCATATGTTGCAGGTGCAGCCCTAAAAAAAAAAAAAGACAAAACAAAAACCAGATACTTCCAGCCTTATCTACTGTTGAACCTTTCTACTTGGCCAGCTGGCTTTCTCATGATCCCGCCTCCACACCTGGGTCATACCAGCCCTGTCCGTTTGGCTGCCCTTCTCCAGAATTCTTTTATTCCAAGGTTTACTGAAAATCGACTCTTGTCTGTAAATCTTTCCCCGACTACCTGCACCTCACCTCTGGAATCCTGTGGTGGCTCATTTTCCTGACACACAGACTCAGACAAGTTTGCTGCCAGGGGTGCCTCGGCCAGGGATCATTTGCCAACATCTGGAGACGGTTTGGCTGTCACAGCCGGGAGCCAAATACTGTGACATCTGGTGGTAGAGGCCAATGATGCCGCCATTGAGAAACTCAACTTTCAGTGTTTCTAGATCAAGCCTGGGTGATGTAAGAATCCATTCCTGTAGTAGTTGAAGAGAGTGTCTTGAATATACTTGAATATATTCAGTGGTGTGAGGCTGGCTGCTTCATAAGGTCACTATTCTGTCGTTGGAGAGCTGTTAGAAATTGTTTCCTTATGTTGGGGTGAAATCTGCCTTCTGTGGCTGGGCCAACAAATCGATTCCTTTCCCTTCATGGTGGTGTTTATAGAGGACTCCCTTGCGATGCCTGGCAGTTCCCGCAGTGCTCACTGGTCTCTGCCTGGTCCCACGTCTTACCTCCGCATATGCACCTTCCTGCCAACATCATGGCAGACACAGGTCTCATTCTGCTGTGCTTCCCAGCCCTGCGGTTAGTACAGTTAACCCTAGGATAGAAAATGCCAGCTCTCTGAGATGTCCGGCCCCATTTAGATGATGCCGCTGCCGGCCCAGAGCATCCACAGACTACCCGTTGTTATCCCAGGACGACGCGTTGTCCCTTCTGCTTTGTCTAGGGTATTTGTAGGATGGTGGCCTTTAAGGCAGAGCTGGGTTTTTTTAGTTTGTAAAGCGTGTAGAGAAATACTTATTTGTAAAGCACGTCGCTAGCTCAGCGTTATTTGCAGTGTTCTTACTTCTCATTTATGACCACACCACGAAGAAAATACCTTGCATTGCTCTGCTGTCCAGTTTGTTGGGTTGATTTGGGAGATAGCGTCAGTGACCTGGAATTGCGCCAACTTCCAATTAGCACTCTGCGTAACCAGTGGTTTCACTTTCAGAGCAATTACTGCGGATTTTCTCATCTACCCTGAACGTAGCGATAGAGTATACTTCTCTACTCCTGTAGTTTATTATTCTCATCTTAAAGGAACGTTTTCTTTAGGTTTTGGTTCTTTAAAATTTTACTTTTATAAAAAACTTATCTTGACATAACTTAAGACTTAGGGAAAAATTGCAAAAATAGTACCATGTCCGCAGAATTTTGCCAGTTTCTCGAATGTTAAAGTTTGATCGTGGTTGCTTTATTGTGTTCACTCACTCTCTCTGTGCAGTTGTTTTTCTCTGAACTATTTCAGTGAGTTGCAAACAAAACTTGTGTGTATTTTTTTAATGACAAGACGACATTCCCTGATACAACCACAGAGCAGGAAAATAACATTGATACAGTACTATTGCCTAACCTACAAACCTTTCCTTTTTTACATACATATATGTATATATATATTTTTCCTATTAATGTCTTTTATAGCAAGAGAAAAAATTTTCTTTTTTGTCCTAGGATCTAATTCAGAATCACAGAACCAGAACCATTGTGGCTCACTGGTTAATGAACCTGACTAGGAACCATGAGGTTGTGGGGTTCGATCCCTGGCCTTGCTCAGTGGGTTAAGGATCCAGCGTTGCCGTGAGCTGTGGTGTAGGTCACAGACGCAGCTCGGATCTGGCGTGGCTGAGGCTGTGGTGTAGGCCGGCAGCTGTAGCTCTGATTCGACCCCTAGCCTGGGAACCTCCATATGCTGTGGGGGCGGCCCTAAAAAAAAAAAAAAAAACAAGAATCACATGTTGCATTTCGTTTTCATGTCTCTTTAGTAGCCTGTCGTCCAGAACAGTTCCTCGGTCTTTGTCTTTGACGATCCTTACATTTTTTAAGATGGACCGTTTATTTCATCACAGGTCCCTCAGTTTAGGTTTGCCTGGTGTTTCCTCATCATCAGGTTAATTTATGCACCGTGGCAGGAATACCACAGAAGAGATGCTGTGTCTCTCCCAGTAAGTCACATCGGAGGAGGACATGTTTCTGTTGTCCCCGTTCCTGGTGCCATTCCTTCAATAGCTTAGTTAATTAAGGCGGTGTTTGGTTCCTCACTGTAAAGTTCCTGCCCTTCCTTTTTCTATGCATCTAGTAAAGGAAATAGACACTTAATCTGGTAATTTCAACCTAATATCTTAAATAAGACAGACAGGTGGCCAGGGTGCCGTGGGAGCCAGTAAGTGGGCTTCAGGGATGGCTCCCGGACTCAAAGACCCTTTGACAGAGACTTAAGAAATGATTATGAGTCAGCCAACCAAAGGAAAAGGGGGGAATATTCTAGAAGGATAGAGTACCACAAACACTGCCATGGAACCATGGAACTGCATAATGTGTTGAGGAAATTACCAGGGTTGGCAGCTTGAGTTCTAGGATTGAGTTCTCTGATCATGGAATTCCCAGGATGGAAATCCGAGGGCACGAGGCTTCATGGGAAGCTCAAAGCAGAGACCAGCTTCTTTGTTTCTCAGGATTTGTGGGGTCTCTTTTGTCTCTGAATTTCATAGTCCTCTCCCCACTAATTTACGCAGAGCCAAAAATACTAGAAAAGTGGGGCTTTGTAGCAGGAAGGGATCACAATATTTGATAGTCACAGAAGTTACGCCATCAGGATGTATAGTTTATTTTATTGCACTGGAAATTGATTTTCCTGTCATTGAAGACAAACATTATTTTTGCAAAGAAATGTCGCTTTTTTCTCTCATTTTTTGAGTGTAAAAATGAATGAAAATAAAAATACGAAAAATTGGGCAAATGAAACCAAAAAATTAACCTGATTTTGGCTTTGAAGTACACATCTGGGAAGTTGGCTATTCTTTAGCTTGAACAAGAAGTTAAAATTGAGGAATACGGTAAAACGGTCTCTGTCTTCTCTGACATTCCGTCACTTAAAATTTTACTTTAGGGGTTCCCGTCGTGGCGAAGCAGAAACAAATCCAACTAGGAACCATGAGGTTTCGGGTTTGATCCCTGGCCTCGCCCAGTGGGTTAAGGATCCAGCGTTGCTGTGAGCTGTGGTGTAGGTTGCAGACGAGGCTCGGATCCTGCGTTGCTGTGACAGTGGCATAGATTAGCAGCTACAGCTGCGATTCGACTCCTAGCCTGGGAGCCTCCATATGCCATGGTGTAGCGCTGAAAAGACAAAAGACAAAAAAATATATATATATATATTGACTTTAGCGGCAACACTTGCTGACTTTCCCAGGCCTGAGGTAGCAGATATAGTCAGGATGGCTGGGGCTTTTCTAGGCTTCTGTCAAGAAACTGACTCTCCGAGAGTCTTCAAATTAAATTCATGCCATGGTGTCTCCTTTGTCCGCCTCTCAGTGAGGTCATCTTTGCAGTGTGAACATGCATGATACCGTCAGCAAGAAAAAGAGTGCGAACCTCTGTCTAAATTTCACTGATGTCTAGGCAGAAAAAAATTTTGAAAAGAATTCTTCAGGATTTCTAAGACCCCATAAATTTCTCTGTAAGAGAAACAGTCATATTTGAGGCTCATGGAATCTCATCCTTCAGTGTTGGAACTTTTCATAGTTAGTTGCTTTTTGCTTCCTCTTGCTCACATGGAGGCATGTATAGCTTGGCCAAAAAGATTATAGAGTCTTTTCCTTTTTCATCTA
Source organism: Sus scrofa (assembly GCF_054392235.1). Classification (NCBI taxonomy): domain Eukaryota; kingdom Metazoa; phylum Chordata; class Mammalia; order Artiodactyla; family Suidae; genus Sus; species Sus scrofa. The sequence goes on from NC_139393.1 coordinate 76,469,885, forward strand.
CAAAATTGAGTGTCTCCTCTGTACCACACACTCTGATTCCTACCTTGTGGAGGTTATTCCTGTCTGTTGGAGAGAACATACAAAAAAAGAGAGGCCAGCCACGAATTGGTTAGCAGCATCCATACTCATAAAGAGACTTCCAAGTGAAAGCTTTACCATGTTCATGTGGCCAAAAGTATTTATTCTTTTTTTTTTTTAAATTGAGTTAAAATTCACATAATGTAAAATTAACTATTAACCATTTTTCTTTTCTTTTTTGGCCGCCCCACAGCATATGGAGTTCCCGGGCCAGAGATCAGACCTAAGTTGCCCTTGTGACCTACAGAGCAGCTGCGGCAATGCCAGATCCTTAACCCACTGTGCCAGGCTGGGGATCAAACCTGCGTCCCAGTGCTCCAGAGACACTGCCAATCCTACTATGCCACACAGGACCTCCCGTTAACCATTTTAAAATGTACTCTTCTGTGGCGTTTAGTATAGGAACAATATTGTCATCTCTATAATCCCGACACCCCCAAAGGGCACCCCTGTAGAAATCACTTCTCATTCCTCTCTCTCCCCAGACTCTGGTGGCCGGCCATTCATGTACATCCCATCTCTGGTTCCCTAGTCTAGACGTTTCATGTAAGCGGAATCATATAATATGTAATATTTTTTGCATTTGACTTCCTTCACTTAGCATGATATTTGTAGTTCAGCCATTGTACCATGTGTCAGCACTCTCTTCCTTTTTATGGGTGAATAATATTCTCTTAACCAACTGTATTCTTTATGTTCGAAAATCAACTCCTCCGTGTCGAACTCTTGCACAGTGATGTTTCTGGGATGGGAGTAGTTTCAAGATTCAGCTCTTTTATGTTAGCATATTGCCTTATAGTAGAGAAAAATGTTGAGTTTTGCCTCCATACCTTGGTGAAACCTTTTAACAAGGCGCTGACTCGATTCTCTGGGTCTAAGACTTGACGATGGCAGTCAGCAAGGCTTCCATCTGCATTGTGGGCAAAATGATGGCTGTCAGTGCCTGCTGTCGGGAAAAACCGTGAGTCGGGTAGAAATCACAGCCGTGCGCTCTATGCATAAAAGGCTAAGCGGTTGCTTCCATTGCTCCACATGGAACTTTTTCACCCGTTCTAAAATACCAGTAGCCTTTGCTGTTCCCAACAGAAGCTTAGGAAATCAGATCCCCCCCCTCACCCCCACCAGTCAGCATCGTTGTTCACATCCTGGAGACACTAGAGCTTATTACCCTGGGAGACAGGTGCTATCCCATTGGGATGTGGGACCACAAGAAGTGGCTTATCTAGCCATTCCCTGGGATATAAGGTACTAGTGAAAAATGTGTAATTCTGATGTTGATGGCTTCTAATGTTTGACAGAGAAACTGTTCCTATTTTTTTCTGGCCCAGGCATCGCTGTTTCTAGGCCACGTGTCTCCATCCTCACTCTCCCGGTGCCAGATGACCTCTTTTATTTGGCAGGGTGATGGGCAAGCCTGCAGGATGCCTCAGCACAGACTTTCATGTTGCGGCAAGTGACATTTTAGTAACATTGGCTCCAGCTCTTCATGTGGCTTTCCTGGTAGAGCGTGTGGTTCCCAGTGCTCCCAAGGGGGACAGATGCCCCTGGCTTCCATCCTTCCACTGCCGAGCGCTTGCCGCAGAGAAGCACTTTGTCGCATCATGTTGAATACAAAAATAAGACCAAAGCTCATGTGAACTTTGTCATACTTCCTGATGTAAACAAATTTGAAATATATTTGACATTTTTAAAAGATTTTTCTGGAATTCCCTCTGTGGCTCAGCGGAAACGAACCGGACTAGTATCCATGAGGATGCAGGTTCGATCCCTTGCCTCGCTCAGGTTGCAGACGCAGCTCGGATCTGGTGTTGCTGTGGCTGTGGTGTAGGCCGGCAGCTACAGCTCTGATTCAACCCCTAGCCTGGGAACCTCCATATACCATGGGTGCCGCCCTAAAAAGACAAAAAAAAAAAGTTTTTTCCTTCACAGATAATGATTTTCAAAACAACACAGAAGAAGCTAGGAAAAAAATATTTTGTGTGTTTCTAAATCACACAACATGTCCTGAGACTTTACTAGAGGCTCTAGTATTTTATTGTTTCCAAGTTAGGAGTCTCTGATGTAGCGTTTTGAAGGAATATTCAATTAAATCATGCTTTAGTCATTTGGGAAAAATGAATAATAGATTCATTAAAAAATAAGATAGACAATATTCAAAACCCATCTTTAGGTTACTCCAGGTTTCAGATCACCTCTGAAGTTAATTGAACTAAATAAATTTGGCAAGAATGGACTCCTGTCCAGGAGAGGAGCTCAGCAATTCTGGTTCAGTTTATTTTCTCCAGGGACCATTTTCATCAAGTGATTAGTATCAAAATGAATGGATTTCCCAGACTCTGTGTATTATAAGGTTGTAGAAAGGTTGAAAGTTAAATACAAGTTAAACTTGTTCAGTGTATGATTTCCTTGTGCAGATGCCAGACCAAAGGCAACAGTGATCCAGTGCTACACTTGTTGTCATTTATTGAGACTAGAATTCTCCTTTGGATATATTAAGAGTTTTGAACTTACTAAGTTTGTTTAGTCATATATGCATTCCGTTTGAAGTTACCTCGGCAACTATTTTAGGACTTTGTAGCTTCCCCATAGTTTTAATAAACCAAGAGATCAAATGAGTACTCTCCCATTCGCCCAGATATTGAGAAGTTATGCCTGGTTTCAGTTCATCAGAAGGTATACTCATTTAAAGAGAATCCCTCTCCAGAAGAATCTTTGAGCACAGAGCTATTCGTCAACCTCCGAAGGTTTATGGAACCATCGAGTCCTCCCACCTATATTAACATGTTTCTTTTCCTAATCTCACCCTTCTAATAATGTATATGATCTAATTCAGGGACAGCAACATTGAGATCAAAGAAGAATTAGTGGGGGAGTAACTGTAGACACCAAATCACTCTCAAAACTCTGAAACATCAAATGGGCAAGACTGAATATATGCAAAAGATACGTTAGAGGTGCTCCTCCAGTGAGCAGGGTTATTAGCTCAGACTGTGATAACAAAGAGCCATAGACTGAGTGGCTTAGATAGCAGAAATTTATTTCCTCACAGTCCTGAATCTGGAAGTCCAAGATTCAGGGTGTCAGCAAGTTTGTCTTTGTTACTGAACCAAACTGGCATCCACTCCCCCACTGCACAGCAAAGCCGATCTACTGATCCCAGGTTGTGGTGAAGGGAAGTACGGCGTTTATCGCAGGGCGCCAAGAGAATGAGCAGCTCATGCTCGAGAAACCTGAACTCCTGGAAGGTTTTCAGCTGAGAGTTTTTAAAGGTAACATTGTCCGTAAGTGTTGCTGCTGGTGAACTTTTCTTTTGATTGGCTGATGTTATGGTAACAGGGTGATGTTTCAAGAATCTTAATCATCAGCCTGCTAGTTTTGACCAGTCTGGAGTTCAGGCAGCTTGAAGTCGCCATCCTCTCCCTGGGTGTGGGTCTTAGTTTTTTGCAGATCAACTCAAAGCCATGCATCCGATTGTTATGTATATCCCTTGAGATAGAACTTGGACTCAGTTTCATTGCTGAACTAGTCTTTAAACTATCATTACTTTTCTTGCTTGACTGCTTTTCCTTTGGTTCTGCATTCCCTCACTTCCCTAATTAGTATCTGCTTGAGTCTGCTCTTGGGAATTCGGGAAAGTTGTAACAGACTAAAGCCTTTTCTACAAACAAGAACCAGGGGACCTGGAGGGGCTTTTGTACCCAGGAGGGCCCCACAGGGCCCTGTTTGGTTTCAGTCTCTTCTGAGGTCCCTCTCCTTGGCTTGCAGATGGCTGTCTTTTTCCCTTTGTCCTCACGTGGTCTTTCTGCTGTGCGTGTGCACTCCTAATGTCTCTTCCTCTTCCTATAAGGGCACCAGTTGCATTGAGCCCCACTCTCATGGCCTCATTTAATTACCTCCTTAAAGGCTCTGTGTCCACATGTAATCACATTGGGGGTTAGGGCTCCAACATGTGAATTTTGAGGTGACAATTCAGTTCATAACAAAAGTCATGATAGAGTTCCTGTCGTGGCACAGTGGTTAACGAATCTGACTAGGAACCATGAGGTTGCGGGTTTGATCCCTGGCCTCGCTCAGTGGGTTAAGGATCCGGGGTTGCCATGAGCTGTGGTGTTGGTCACAGATGCGGCTCGGATCCCGCATTGCTGTGGCTATGGTGTAGGCTGTTGGCTACAGCTCCGATTAGACCCCTAGCCTGGGAACCTCCACATGCTGCAGGAGTGGCCCTAGCAAAGGCAAAAAGACAAAAACAAAACAAAACAAAACAAAAGTCATGATAATAGTTACCATTCATTGGGCACTCTGTGCTGGGAGGTTCTCATATATTATCTCATTCAAATCTTAATATAAGCGTACAAGGTTTTTTACACAGTTTAAAAAAAAATAAGATAGGCAGTATTCTCCCCCATGTAATGGATGAGGAAATGAGGCTAAAAAGTGAGATAACATATAGGCCACCCAAAGTCAGAATCTGAACCCCAGTTTTATTGAGTACCACCCCTTTACTGTACTTACAAGGTCTTAGATTTATCAGTGACTATCATATATGAAGAAAGAATATGTCACTCAGAAGATTTTTCTTCTAGAACAAGAGTCAAAGAAGCATTTGTACGTTCAGCTGAGTCTAGGGAGAGCAAGGCTTCTGAGCGGACAGGAGTTAAGGTCCCTGCTGTGAACAGAATGCTCGTCTCCCTGACAAAGTTCGTGTGTTGAGACCTCACTCCCAGTACGATGGTGTTTGGAAGCGGGGCCTTTCGGGGTTGACCAGGACACGAACGGGATTAGTGCCCTAATGAAGGAGACCCGGGAGAGAGCCCTTGCCCCTTCTACCCTATGAAGACACGGCAAAGGATGACCATCCATGAACCAGGAGGTGGGCTCACGAGACTCCACATCAGCCAGCGCCTTGATCTTGGATTCCCAGCCTCCACAACTGTAAGAAGTCAGTGTCTTGTTTCTGAGCCACCCGTCTGTGGTGTTCTGTTAGAGCAGCCGAAATGGTCCAAGATGGTCCCATTAGGAAGGCTGTTCTAATATTGGAGAAGAATGTCTCGGGTCCATGCTTCTCCAAGTGTGGTTCCTGGCAACTTGTTAGAAATGCAAGGCCCAACCCAGTCTGGAATCAGCAAGTCTGGGGGTTGGGTCCCACACTCTGGGTTTTAACATGCCCTCCAGGAGAGTTTTGATGCTTCTCATGTGAGAACCACTGCTCGTGCTAACTTAGTAGAGAGCTGCCTGAGACCCACCGATGCTCCTGCTGCGGAGTCCATATTTGCCAAACAGCCACGTCCCCACACTGCAGTTAGGGGGTGTGCTGCCTCCCTTTATAAATGTATTTGATTGTGAATTCATCAGTGGTTTACGCATCAGTTTCTTGTGAGCTTCACCAGCTCACCGTCTAGCTGAGGATGACCCAGTCTCAGCTCACAGAGGAAGTCTAGTGTGTCAGCCTGTGTGGTGGAGGCCAGCGCCTGATTCAGGGTGGATTCTCTAAGGGAGATGCCGTGAAGCAAGGTTGCTCAACAGCAACCATCCCATCCTTTCCCTCCCGGGACTCTCTTGCCAGAATTTACAGCCCAGAGGAAGAACTGCAGGCCAGCAGAGAGTAGCTGAGACTCCGTCCTGGTCTCCAGATGAGAGGCACAAGCGAACTATTTCCTCCTGTTATTTCACAGCCACTGGGTAGCATTATTTAACTGTGATGTAAGAGTTAGGTAGGCCTTTTTCAATTGGATTAGATAGCTATCACTTACAAATTTGTCCATAGGGAAGAGATCTTAATTTCTATGACTAAAGCGTTTGGTGATTGCTTTTGGCATTTCTGGCCCTCTAGACTCTAAACCACTGAGTGCTAACAATATATAATGCTTTTGGCATTTCTGGCTCTCTAGACTCTAAACCACTGAGTGCTAACAATATATAACTTTAAGAGAGCTTTATGTTGATTGGTATGAATATTAGTGTTTGAGATAATACATACTCTTAGGCGGGTGAAGGACAGAGGCTTCCACGGAATCACCACGGAGTCACTGAAACCAGGCCGAGTTATCTGTTACATATAGATGACAAGTCACGCTGTTGGGGATAATTAGGGGGAAAAAAAAAAGCCACAAATTTGAGGAAAGGAGAGGGAGGTAGAGCACATAGCAGCACGTGTGATTTACCGGTGCAGCCTTGGGATGGTCAGAGACGCTGGGCAAGGGGCGGGGAGCCTTCAGGTCATATTTACAACCCGGGTTATAATTCTCCAGAGACGGGAGCTGAGCCCTGTGTATGGGGGGCTGACAGGGCCGGTTGGGGCTATTCCCAGACATTCTAGAGTTGTCAGGGGCAGAGTTTGTGTGCAGTGGAGGATGTTGGGAATTTTCCCTGAGCTCCAGATGAACTAAGCCTGTAAAAAGAAAGAGAAGTGGCCTACAGGTCCTTCTGTCTTAAACATCCTTGTGTTTAGCAGAGTGAGTCAGGGATGCCAAAGGGCAAAACATTTTCCAAGGATCTCCCCCCTTGTAAGCAGGCCGATAGATATCATTGTGTTTTCGCCAGTGTAAAAGCATTTCTGAACTTTTGGATGTGTATGTTTATGTTTTATAGATTTATGAGAAGACTGTCAATACAGATTATGAGCATGACTTCCGGGGAGTGGGACTGGAGGAGAGAGGGGCATTGCTGGCTTTTCTGCACGCCTCTACATTGGAGGACTTAGACAGCAAGCCTGTAACTGTGGTTAAGTCCGTAAAATACATCTTAAATTTTATAAGAGCATTCAAGCTTCACTCAGTCCCTAATTCTCCTTTCTAGTAAATCTCAAGTCCTCAAATGTGAATTCTTCTGCCGTGTGGAATTAGAAACACGGCCCCAAAGTCTGGGGACAGAGTGTGATGGTCAGATCAGCGTAGACAGGGCCAAGTTTCAGGTCAGGAGAAAACTCATGAGAATTGACTGGAAGGCCAAAGTATTAGGCTAAAAATATTATCAGGGGAAATTCTGACTGAATTTCTTGAAGGATTAATTGGCTATGTGTTCGTAAGATATGTTCTCTTGAGAGAGAGACTTAGATCCTGTGTTCTCCTTAGTTCTGGACCCACCCTCCATTGTCTTCTCAGGGAAGATCCCGAGAATGCTGGTGGCTGAACCCTGACTTAAGAGATTATGATTTATAATAAGAAATATATGTTTGGTCTCTGTCCCATTTCTGGCACAGAGCTCCTGAAACCCTTGGGACTCCTAAGCGAAATGAGTGATCAAGGGAAAAGGAGCATCCTTTGCTTTTTATAACAAGCCCCTCTCGACCCCACCAGCGCTTAGGTGACTTTTAGGTTGAGGGGCCGGTTGCCAGGGAACCAACCAGGTGATGGAAGGGTTGGAGCTTTGAGCCCCACCCCCAACTTCTAGAGAGGAGAAAGGGGCTGGAAGTTGCCCTGATCCCTAATATCCAGTGATTTAATCCATCATGACTGTAACGAAGGCTCCTTTCAAAACCGCTCCCAGCCTGGGGGACAGCCTGGGAGGTGTGCACCTGGAGAGGCGCACAAGTTGTGCACCCATCCTCCCATGCCTTGCCCTGCGCATCTCGAGTATCTGGCTGTTCCTTCGTGTATCGTTTTTTATAGTAAACCAGTTAGTAAGTAAATTGTTTTTTGAGTTCTGTGAGCCATCCTAACAAATTATCGGGACTAAGGAGAGGGTTGTGGGAACCTCTCGCTTATAGACGGTCATCAGAAGCAGAGGTGACAACCTGGACTAGGGATTGGCATCTGGAGTGGGGGCAACTGAGTGAGACCGAGCCCTTAACCTGTGGGATCATAGCATCAGAACTGAAGTGAGTCGTAGAACACCCAGTTGTCATTCAAAGAGAGTTGGAGAGCCACTTGGTGTTGGCGAAATGCCCACACACTGGGTGGCCAGAAGTATTCTGAGCAGAGTAGAGTATGAAAAAGAAATGGTCCCCCCCTTCACTTAGTTTCTCCTCTATCTGTGGACATGTATTAATAATAAAAACAAAACCAGCAGTAACAATGGCTGTCAACTACTTAGATGGCATTGCCTTTATTCTGAGCGCTCCTTATAAAAGGATGCGCTTAATCCTCGCATCAACTGTTTGGAATCGTTTGAGAAAGATGGGTGTTAACTCTTCTCTAAATTTTTGGTAGACTTCACCTGTGAAGCTGCCTGGCCCTGGACGTGGCTTATTGGGAGTTTTAAAATTACTGCTTCAGCTTCATTACTGGTAATTGATCTGTTCATATTTTCTATTTCTTCCTGGTTCAGTCTTGGGAAATAGTACGTTTCTAAGAATTTGTCCATTTCTTCTTGGTTGTCCATTTAATTGGCATCTAGTTGTTCTGTATCCTTTTATGATCTGTTGTATTCTGTGGTGTTGGCTGTAACTTCTTTTCCATTTCTGGTTTTTTTTGCTTTGAGCCCTCTCCCTTTTTTCTCGATGAGCCTGGCTAAAGGCTTAGCAATTTTGTTTATCTTTTCAAAGAACCAGCTTTTAGTTTTTCTTTTTATCTTTTCTGCTTTTTATTTTCTATTTCATTTATTTCTGCTCTGATGGTTATGATTTCTTCCCTTCTACTAGTCTGCCTTATAGTATACAATTTTTTAAAAGTCCACCACTGTCTCTTGGACAATCTGAGATGTTTGAGAAGGAGACAGGAAAGGATATTTAGTGAATAGTTAACTGCTGCACTTGCTAGTTACTTTGCATATTCTTTGTTGACTTACTCATTTAATTTTCTTGGTTTTAGAAATGAAGAAATTTGTTCTGGGAAGATAGGTCATTTGGCCAAAAGGTGACATCAGACTCACGCTATTTGGCTTCTAAGACATTTGTTTTTCATTCTTGCCATTTCCAGCATGACAGCTGGATCTCCTGTCCCCGCGATTGGCCAGGCCACATGGCTTTACAGGTCTCATCTTCTTTCAGTATTGTCTGTTCTGTATAGTGCACAATAGGTAGCGTGTCAGACAGCCACTTAGTAGCTCTGGTTAAACTTTCTAAGATATGTCAGAATTCTGAACGATAAGATTGCTAAGCAATAGAGACCCCCTGCTCGGGATCATTCCTGGCAGTTTGGACCAGTGGTGGTCGGGTTGTTCAGGGGAGGAAAACTTTCTCCTCTGTTGTCTTATGTTCAAGCCTGGAGCCTTGTCAGTTAAACTGACCGGGCAGATTAACAAGAGAAAAAAAGCAGATGATGTTATTTACTTGTACATGGGAGAAATGTGATGGAAGGAGGCAGGGAGAATTGGGGGCTGGAAGTTCCCATCGTGGTTCAGCAGTAACAAACCTGAGTAGTATCCATGAGGACACAGGTTCAATCTCTGGCCTCAGTCCGTGGGCTAAGGATGGTGCATTACGGTGAGCTGTGGCTCGGATCTGGCATGGCTGTGGCTGTGGCTGGAAGCCCGTGGCTCCAATTCGACCCCCCAGCCTGGGAACTTCCATATGCCGCAGGTGTGGCCCTAAAAAACAAACAAACAAAAAAGGAATTGGGGGCCATATGCCATCTTAACAAAGGGCAGTACAGAGTGGAGAAGAGGGTAGACAAAGAAGAGGGGGTTGGGGGCCTCTGGGTGGGGTAGGTTGTGGGAAGACACCTAAGAAATGAACGATTTACAAAGGGCCGTTGGGCGAGGTTTATTATGCAGAGAAGGGTCCTCTCAGGTGATAAGAGTTGGCCCTGGAGTGGTCCTCTCCCTGGTGACAGACACGCCTTTACAAAGGACGCTTGTGCCCGGCTTTTAGACAGGGAGGGGGGCCAGAGGGCTGATTGCTTTCGGCTCAGAACAGTCCTCACGCCGAAGGGCTGCGTTTCGGGGAGGTAGGCTATAATTCGCTTTCGTCGTTTTCTGCTGCAGTCTTCTGGGCCAGCAGTTTATGACACAGAATTACTCTCATCTTAAATCTTATTTGCTTGGTCCTTACATGTTTTCACTTTGGAATTTCTGCTGATAGTCAACATTTTCTCGACTAATAGTCAACATTTTGGTGTACTGGATCCTGAGTTTCTTCAGTGAATGCATAATAGTGAAAATACTTTATCATTTAAAAAATCCTCCTAGGAATTCCCACTGTGGCACAGGGGGTTAAGAATCCAGCATTGTCTCTGCAGCACCCTGGGCTGCCGTGGAGGTGCGGTTTTATCCCCAGCCTCGTGCACTGGGTTCAGGAAGGGTCTGGTATGGCAGAGCAGTGGCTTGGATTCGATCCCTGGCCTGGAAACTTCCGTATGCTACAGGTGTGGCCTAAATAAATAAAAATAAAAAATCCTTATGAAGTCAAGGTGTTATCGAAGAGCTCCTGGCATTTGCACACCTCCCAGGCCTCTGGGCTCCAGGCCGGCGCTGAGGAATTTGCCAGGGAAGGCCCGGTTCCCCAAGGTCTTCTGCTTACTCTGTACTCTGCAGACAGCGGCACTCTCACTTGAGAGCAGCACAGAACGGGTCCCACAGAAGGGAAGGAGCAAGGAAGGGGGACATGGCAAAACGGGGCCCTTCCCCGCCTGTGTGCTTCTTTACATAACTGTGTTTTTATAACATTTCCTGTACTTTCCTGTAAGCTGATGCTGCCCTCATTATAGATTTTCAAGAGAGCGTTTCATTGTACCCTAAATTATATAGTGCTTTGAAAAGGTACCTTCTTACTGCTTTACCACATACCTTATAAACGCGTAATTACATAAAACAATTGAGGACTCAGAATGGAAGCAGCCTGTACTGTTAACAGATGTTGGTTGGTATCGTTACTTAATTGAGTAGAAGGCTTTCAAAGATCTATAATATTTTTCTGGTGTAAAAAAGAAAGAAATGACTCATTATGGTCATAGTGTGTCACGGAGGCTCCGGAGCAAGCAGAAGGCACGCGTTCTGGTCGCGAGTTCTGTACAGGGTCTTGTCAATGGACTTGCCTTTGTGGACGGCAAAGTGCCACTTATCCCAGCAAATTACCTTTGTGCCGTATGGTAGACAGCTGGGCACCTGGGCGAGGCAGAGGCTGGGCCCCTCTATGCGGGCCACCTGCACACAGCGGCCCACGCGCCCAGCTCCGAGGAGGCTGCTGCGGTAAGAGACGCTTGCTGGGACCCACTGGTGACTTGCTCTCTTAGTCCCTTCCCTGGGACCAGGAATGAGGCTGGCTCCCTGTACAGGAGGGTTTTTGCTTTTTGTTTTCTTTTCTATCATTTTTGGGTCCATATTAAGACACAAGCATTTCAGATGACAAGGAAAGTAACCTCAGTGGGGCCCCACCGGGGAAATAAATCCTTTTATTAAGGGCTGGATTTAATGTTTAATTTCATTTTCAGCACTATTGTGCAAAAGGAAAAGTTGCTGATCTTAGGATATTAGAATTGCAGGACCCTGGTGTTTCCGATTAAGAAACGCAATAAGAAAAATGAGGTTAGATTTTTGTATGGTTGACAGTCCTCCCTGTATGTTCCTCTCTGGGGAAGGTGTCTTTTAGGAACTAGCTGGAGATACATACAGACCCACTTCATCCAAGGGTCTGCTGTTAGCCTGAAGGTAATTGTTCGTTTCTGGAAACCTTTCCCTATTTTAGCCAGAATTTTGGAAGATGAGCTGCTGAAATGACTTCACACGTTTTCGTGGTTTTGTCGGAATTTTCCTCCCATCTCTATTTTTGTGATTCTCCGAAACTGCCCTTAGAGAGGTTGCTGCTCACGGCTGTCGAGATTCTTTTGTGACGCGCTGAAGTTCAAGAACCAACTCAGCAGTTAAAAAATGAAACCCCGAGGATGGATTGATTCATAAATGCAGGCGGACGTGTTGAAAGTGGCACATTATGTCACCGCGGCGTATCGACATTGTCAATTACATGTCCTTAAACAGCGAACCTGACTGAATGATTTACTTTGTGTTTAACTGCCTTTTTCAATTAAAGGGAGCGAATGCTGAGGAGCTGGGCCGCAATATCAGAAACCATATATTTTCTCCTGTTAACACCAGCATCGCTGACCGGCAAGTGAGGGGCCTGTTGGCGGTTTGCTGTGGGCTCTGCTGCTCTGGTTTAAATGGTCCAAGAAAGTGACGAGTGGGTGGGAGCACCTGACGCCGCCTCCAGATCTTTTCGTCGGTGCATTTCCATTCTGTCCTTTCGCTGCACGCTTGGGAGGTGTTGTTTCCGGGTAGCTCGAGCTATTTATTTTGCAGGCATTTGTTTCCATTTCAAGGGCCCTTGATGTTTCCTCATAGTCTTTTTTTTTTTTTTTTTTTCTTTCAAAGCATTATTTCGCATAATGACCCAAACCTTAAACTGTTGAATTTGCAGTTGCAGTACAGGTGTTCTGTTGCCCCAGCCAAGGCTCTCTAGACTCCCCCCACCCAAGTTGCAGGGGCGATAACTTGAACCAGACGTCCTGGTTTCTTGGGACCTGGTTTTATTATCTCACACGTGAATATGGCTTTCATATTTCCCAAGGCTAAGCCGTGTGTAGTAGTCCTTAAGTGTGCATTTGCAGTAGATGGATATATTAACTGTTACTCTGAAGCTGAGAATTTGAGCTATTAACTGACCCACTGTATTTGTTCTCTGTGTAAAGTTTTGTTATAACAGTGCTAATTACTAAGCAGCTGAATTTGTGAAAAAGTGCACAGCAGTAATTTGCACCTTGCTGTTGCTTTGCTATTAAAAAAAATTGTGAACACATACACGGGTGCACGCACTCGATTTATGAGCTTCGGAAGAGCACGTTTATCCATGGACCTTGAACAGTTGGGCTTCTGGAGCAGAGCATTTGGTGTCTATATTTGGGCTTCTGAGATGCTCCCTTTACCCTAAGAAGAGCTGTCGAGTGCTGAATAGGACATTTTGACAAGGAGGAGCAGCATTTTCAATTACTATGTGCTTTTGTTTATTCTTATTTTTTGCCAGTTTCAGGGGGTAAAAAACAAGGAAAAAAAAAGACCTTTCTCGTTCCTTCCTGTGGATGTGAAATCATGAGCGGAAGCGGTCAGGTTGTGGGGGGGTGGTATTGCCATTGTTTCAATGGCGGATGAAAATGGTTCTCGTCTGTTGGATTCACATCCTCAGCCAGTGCATCACTGAAGTCTCATCACACACCCAAACCAGCACACTTTTGTGTTGTGTTCTGTTTGGGTCCCCAAGAACAACTTCAAGTCTTGGGGGAAGTGTATTTTTTGCCCCGTGGATGTAACAGAAACATCCGCTTGAGGTAGTTTCCGAGTTCACTTAATAACCGGAGAGCCAAAAACTCAGGGCACTCTGGCTGTTGGAAAACTCCGTGTTTTTTTTGGTTTGTTTGTTTTTTTATTAGGTATATGCAGATTAATCCCACCCACCTCTTGTTTGGATTTCTGGCAGCCGGGAACTTGTCAAAGAAATTTGTGTTTTTAAAAAGAAATGTGGAAAAACGAAATTTTCTTTCGTGGTGCCAGAGTTTTTCTGTACTTTTAAGAAATCCTGCTCCTGGGCAGCGGGAAAGGTTTCAAAGGAACCTCATCTCCATATGGTTTTCCTCGATAATCCTTTATCCACCATCTTCAGCCCTCATTCCTTTGCTTTCTTGCCTGTGGCTACATTTCTATCTCTGCATCAATTAGCACAGTGATTTATACAACAAGCAAGCAGTTTAGAGGTAATGGTACACAATTAACATCTCATTCCACCATAAAGGGTATGCTAAATACCCCAGTCATTGCTTTCTCTGCCTGGAATTGAAATAAGTGTTTGTCCTAATTCATATGCTATCTGATGTGAAGTGGGCCTGCTTTGTACTACACTAGACCATTAATCTAATTACAGATAGCTGCAAATGAAGCGCTGTCTGAGCTGGGAGATTGAAGAAAATAGCCTTTTGTCATTTCGCGTGACTCTGTGAAGCAAGATCACACTTTACAGGGCAATCCTGCAAAATGGAGATCTCAATAATATTGCTGCCTGTTGCATCTTTTCTAATTACAACAGCATTGTAAACACAAGCGGTCGCTGATATAAATAGAGCTGTAGATATGCTGTCATGGGGGTTGTCAGAGACAGTCCTCCGAGTGCTGTTGGATTAAATGATGCATCCTGATTGACAGCTACCTTGAGACTGTGCCGATGGAGATGTCACAGCATTATGCTAACAGGCTGCCCGGTGACTGCAGCTGTACCAGGCACTCTAACTGCTGTCTGTTCCTGTCACCTGCCTCGCCTAGCTGGTACCTCCAGGAAGACAGCGATGGGCCTTCATTCTGAATGCTTTTAGGATTGTTTCCGGGACATGTTTGTTGGTTTGGTTTTGTAGGCCCGGTGCTGGAGTTAGAGGGGAATGTCTTTTGCCTGGCTTCGAACCCATGCGTTGTGTGAATTGAGTGGCTCATAAAGCGCTTAGGAGTGGAACACAAGGTTGAATGACAGTTCTGATTTCACCTGAACGCTTTAGATTTTGTGCCTCTTTTTTCTACTTTTCTGAAGCACTGGTGTTTTCCAAGACGCGTCTTTTTCTTTCTTTTTTGCTCACCCTCGTGGCATGTGGAAGTTCCTGGGCCAGGGATTAAATCCGTGCCAGAGATGTGACCTGCACCACAGCTGTGGCAACACCAGAGCCTTAACTCAAAGTGCCACAGCGCGAACTCCCCAAGGTGCCTCATTTTTTAAGTTTTATTGAAGTAGAGTTAATTTACAAGACTGTGATCATTGCTGCTGCTGTACAACACAGTGACCCAGTCACACACAGACGTCATTTTTGCCGCTACCCATTTCTGTCCCTTTAAAGCCATGACAATTTATCTCTGGCTCAGAGTTAGGAAAGCAGACTTCGAGAGGAATAGTTGCGTGGTAGCTCGCCCTGCTGTGGCAATGAAGACACAGCTGCACATTGGAGACCCTTGGGATGGAAGGTAGAAAACTTGGAGGAGAGGTCCATGGGTTTGAAGAAGGGACGTTTTGCACCTTTCTCAGTGAGGGTTGGTGTTCAGCATGAAGCCAGTGCTTCCGGATGTTAAGGTAACTGATGGAAAATGACAGCGAAGTGTCACCACTGACCCTTGACCCGGTGATGGCCGAGAGGGCCCTCGGTGGACGCGAAGAAACATCAGCAGGGTCTCAGCTGCGCATATATATGTTCCTTGTTCCGGGAGGAACGACACGGGTAGGAAACGTGGGGCTGAGCCTGCTTTAAGAGGCTCTGAAATGCCAACTGGAAAAACATGTCAACAAACTGGAAACACGTCCGCGGCGCCCTCGGGCCCCTGAATCTTCGAAGCGCGTGAGCGCGTGGGATGCGTCAAACCACCGGTGGCTCTGGAGGCCTGGGAAAGGCCTGGTTTAAGCTCCCAGAGGAGGGGCACAGGCTGAACTCACACACCACAGCAGATGGGGCTCCTGGTGACCATCTGGGTGCCGTGTGTCCACAGGGTGGGGATGGCCCGCCGCTGCCCCAGGCGCCGAGCAGGGTGCTTAAGCAGAGGCCCCTCGGGTGTTTAACCAAGTTCTGGTACAGAGCGTCCCCCCCCCCACAGAACCATGACTGGCCCCCCCTTCACCCCAAGAATCCACTGGACTCCGCCCCCCACCGTTCCGCCTCTGTCCTTTCCCTCGTTGAGAGCTGTATGTTCATTGTTAAAACAATGCCATTGTGTTGCTTTGAATCATCCAGCTCTTGCGCTTTTCGTCCTGATGCTTTTATGCCTGGTGTGATTTTTCCTTCTTTCCTTTGAAGTTTTTGGGAGAAATTTTCTCCTTAGACATGGTTTTACATGGCAGACACCACAAAATTAGCTTGCTTAGAAACCGGGGCCAGGGTCGTTGGCCCGTAATTAGGTATCAGGTACGGCCTTTGCCCAGCTGTTGGTGCCTATGGGCCGCGGAGCCCGAGCCCCGGGGCACCTGTTCTCTGCTCTGCTCATGCTGTGCCGTGTGTTTTCATTTGATTGTGGTTTGGAGGCGTCTCCCTAAACCCGCAGGGCGAGGTGCCCTCTCAGCTCCCACCAGCAAGCGACTTATCATCCTCAAGCAGACATTTGTCATGGCCTGGGTCAACCTAGATTGTGCTTCTCTGTCCTGCCAGCGAGCCTTGAACACCTTGGCCTCCAGCCGCCAAAACATGGTGGTTCATCTGCTTGAAAACCGTAACAACAACTTAAAATCGAGACTCTCCGGGGAAGTTCTGCAGAACCCACCAGAAACAGTCAAATACCTCGCATGAAATCAAACTGCACGCGGCACAGGGCGTTCTCCTGAAATCTCGAACCTCTCTGCCCCGTGTCCTCTAAGAATTCCGAAGAACCAATAAACAGCAGTTTTGATCATAAGCTTTGAAAGCCCTAGTGTACATTCTTAAATGACTTCTTTTCTGGGGCATCAAAAAGCTTTTACAGTTCTCACTAGGCACTTCATTCTGATGGGCCCATATGCTGCTCTCCACTTAGCTCCCATCCTGGCACGGGCGAGCCAAGAGGTTGTTTTAAGAAGGCGTGTTTGTGTGGGCATGCCAAAGGGGTCAGGACAACATCAAAGGTAGTCTTAAAAAGAGAACCTTCTCTCCGGCCCCTCTTTTTCTATTCAGAAAGGTCATGTCTAAGCCAACTCTTTCCAACAGGGCCTCTCCTGAGGCATTTACGCCGTTGTTATTTTTTACTTGTGATTACAATAAGTCGCTTATCCCCCAAACAGATTTAAGAACAATAAACAAATACAAAAGGAAAAGGAACATCTCATCAATAACAAAGACCGCATCTAAAGGCACTGAGTTCTGTGATTCCTTTACATCTCTTTCCAAGCCAAGCAGGAGTCCTACAGAGAAAGGAATCCAGAAGATATGAAAATTATAAAAATAGTCAAAGGATCCAGTTTTAGTCAGGATCTTGTCATTTCTGGGGCGAAATGGAGCCTGGGACAAGCTTAGCACTTTA
Organism: Sus scrofa; assembly: GCF_054392235.1. NCBI lineage: Eukaryota > Metazoa > Chordata > Mammalia > Artiodactyla > Suidae > Sus > Sus scrofa. Next base: position 76,486,838 of record NC_139393.1, read on the forward strand.
TTTATATTAAGACTTATTTGCGATGTAGCTGAAGTTAGTTCGGAAGGTATCCGCCATGGTGAAATGTGATAAGTCGTCCTCTTCTCCGTGTAGGAAGATACTTTCCCCAAATTCATATTTTGAAGGCACATTGTGCAAAAAGCAAGAAGAAACAAAAGATCTGTGTTCGGCGGGGAAAATGAGCAATGGCCGCAGGAGTGGCCCAGGCAGGTGCCGGCTAGAAAAGTAACTTTTTCTGTTGACTCCGATGCTTCTAGTGATGTTGGATTTTCTTTTCCAAAGCAGACAGGGCACAGATAACTGAAATCGTGCTATTTGGTACAATTATATTCTCCCATCTCCTTCAACCCCCCCCCCCAGAGGATTTAATGAAGGACTCTGAGGTACAATTCATCGTTGATAAATAGGGCCTCTGCCCAGAAGGTTTATTAGACTGACAGCAGAATGCACTCTCCTTGCTTTTTCCCCCTGCCTCTTATGACTCAGATGAATTTTAATAGGAGCAAAAAGCTTTTATTTGCACTGTAATTTCACTTAAGGATCATATCCTTCAGAAACCGGCAGACACTTATATGTCTTGATTGCCAAACACAGGCTCAGGAGTAAAGAAACATGCAAAAGATGTTATTATTCAACCTGTCACAGTGTCGCAAAGCTGCTTGGAACTCAGGCCATCAAAGCTCTTCCGTGTGGCCCTCCCCCCACCCAGGCCTTTGAAAACAGGCCCTGTACAGAGCTTGGAGACCGGATCGGAACGAAGGGGGCTTGCATTGTGCTCTGCATCCCCGCTATCGCCGTGCCCGCAGGAGGCTTTGAGTTATGGCAGCTTTTTTTTGGGAACCAAGTGGAGCTGCCTTGATGCTCACCTGTCTGCCCCAGGGAAAGGCAGTTTGGTACGAATCCAGACACTGTCAGGTGGCGGTTCTAGCCTCACCAAGTAACAGTTCCGCCATCCGTTTTTGTTGGTTTCTGTTTGGACAGACCAAACTGTGGCCCCTTTTCTTATTCACAGAGATCTGGGATTTTTCCTGCCAGGCAGCGGTTCTCACTAGGCATGTTCTCTTTGACCAAATGCCTCTCATGTACCCCTCATTGTTGGAGAGCCACCTACAAAAGGTGCCGTTAAAGCACCGGGCTGTGCAGATCCTTTTCTTTCAGTGGCTTTTAAAATCTTGCATTATTGTCTCTCAGTGCAGAAGAGATTCACCTGATACTTCATCTCCATCCTCCCTGAGCATCTTGTCACATCCGAGAGACCACGTGATGTTGTGCTGGAAAGGAGAAGCTAACTTTTCCAATTGCGACTGTAACCTTTTATGTCCCTGGAAAGAATTTGAATTTTAAGCATTATTATGTCCCAAACGAACACCGAAACCCTTTGTCTTAACTTAGGGATACGCGGGCCGGCACGCTGGGAGGGGAGCGGGCGTCTGACACAGCCGTCTGCTGCCATCTACTGGCGAGGGCGCGCAGCGCCCCATCCTCTCTTTGGCTGACGGCGCTGCGGCATTTGTGTCAATCCGAAGTTTGTAAGCGGTGAAGGGACTTCAAGGACATTCTCACTCTTCCCTTTATCGAGTTTTGGGATGTTTTTCATAATGACACACGTTGACTACTGTTTATCACTAATTACTGGAGTGGTTGTAATTTCAGGAAGTATCTTCAGCAACTGGCTCACAACGTATACCAGAAACTAATAAATTTTAGTTTTGTGTATAGTAATTAGAAACCATTAACATCAGGGCGTATATTTAAAAGCTAAAAACTGATTCTGAATGAATTCTACGTTTGAGGGCAAGTTTTATCAGCTAATCTCAGTTATGTTTCTTTTTTTCTCTTCCTCCTAAAGTACAAGGTACATATCCTAACCAAACTGGCCGCAGAATTGAACAAATTTATGCTGGAAAAAGCAGCTGAGGACACAAGCAGTATTCTTCACTCCCCGATGCCAGGCGTGGTAGTGGCTGTCTCTGTCAAGCCTGGGGACCTGGTAAGAACCTTCCCTGGGGTGGGTGGGGGGGAGCAAACGGAAGCAGGATCCCTTGTATTCTGGCAGTTCTTTCTTGAGTCAGGCTACCCCCACAGAACAGCAGCGTAGCTTTTGTGTTTCACATCTGAATTCGGTTATCAGTGGCAATATCTCCGAGTGCCTCTCCTCGCAAAGGATCTGGGACTGGAGCAGAAACAAGGCCAGGTTCGTGGTTTTTTGGCAAACTTTGTGTTTGGGGAGGCGTTTTATTTAAAATTTCTGGTTCCTCTCTAGCTCTCTGTGGTTTAAGGATCCCTGAAGAAGTCACGCCAAGACGTAACCTTCCGATGGGGAACCTTTTTGCACATTTTCTGGAATAAGTGGGAAGGGTGTTACGGAAAGTTAACCCCATAATCTGTATAGTCCCAGAGCACTTCCATAACGTGATAAATACAACTTCGGATCACAGTGTGGAGGTGTTCATCTTGACCTTGTGACATCAGGGCATAAATCAAAGCTGTATGAATCTTTCCTCGCATTTTCCATCTTGAGGTAGCAGGCTGTGGACAGATTGGTAGGATACATGCATTGTCACAGAGCACAGAGCTACGGACCAGTAGCAGCAGTAAAAAGAAAACAAAGATGGGACCTTTGAGGGTTTCTAAGGAGATTTAAGTCCTTGCACTTTTATTTTTGTGTTGGAAGATGACAGTCAAATATGATCATCTTTAACGGATGATTCCATTTCGCATCTCGGTTAAGTCACAGGAGTTTATGTATTTTCCTATAAAGATTATGTTAAAACGACCTCTGTATTTCTTTATTAATACAAGTAAAATAACACTGAGGAGAACTCCTGCTGGTTGGCATTAGCTTCTAGAAAAGTACTCGCCATAGGTGAATATTAAGAAGAAAATGATCAGTTGCAGTGGTTTAAATGATTAGCCCTGAAACCGACATGTGACATTGGAAAAGTGACTCAACAGTTGCTTCACCTGATGATACAGCAATGGAACTACCAGCTTTTCTAGAAAAGCATAAAAGAGGTTCAGGAGCTATGAATCGTTTTGTTTACTTGAAAGCATTTACATGATTGTCCAACATCCTAGTGCTAAGGATTTGGGAGAGGGGATACACAGTTTTAAAAATTACATGTGTGTGTTGAATACGGAGGAGGCGTTTGCCTCTTCCCCGAAAGGATCAGGCTCCTAAGCAGATAGCCCCTTGGCCTTGGCATTAGCAGTGCCTACAGCTGACTCTCACCGGAGTAGTCAGGGCAGTCGTCTAGTAACTGGACGTGTGGGTCGGTAAACGAGGTGAAGGAGTTATTTTGGTTTCTTCATCTTCCTGCTTCAGCTCTTCTTGGACGCAGAGGCTGTGTACAGCCGTCCAGAGCTTGTCAGTCCTAATTGTGTGGCTTTAATTATAAAATCACATTTGCGCTTAGGAAAAAAAAGCAAGTGTTTAACTGAAATCCTTACTTTTCCAACACCTGACTCAGAACCTGAGCGGAGGGAGGGAGGGAGGAGGAGGGAGGCAGCTCCTGCTGGGAGCCCGGGGTGGTGGTGGGGGAGGCAGGGGGGGCCTCCACTGCCTGCCTCCCTGGAGAACGGGAGCCTGCAGCCTTCTTGTTTCCAGCAACTGCTTCCTCCTAGTCTGGCTGCTCCAGGTGCCAGAAGGGTTGAGCCTTCATATTTTGCATTTCCTGGTTAATAATTTAATGTGGGAAAGCGAGGCATTTAGAAAAATGGAACAATGCGGTATTATGAGTCCTTCACTCATTGGGGGAGCTCGGATAGTGAAAACCACCTCCAATAATTAAATGTGGGTATTCAAGAGTGGCTTGATTTGAGAATGAAGTGGGCCTCTATTTTAGGTATCCCTTTAAAGTCAGAACTCATGCATGAGGTGGCGGGTGGGGGGTGGCCTGGGGAAGAGCCCCCGGTCTTGGGCTTCACCTTACTTGTACATGCTCGGCGCACGCATGCGCCAGGCCGCTCACAAGAGCAGGTGCTTTCTTTGATTCCTCGCTCCAGGTTGCCATTTTTGGTCCTTGCAAACTTCCTTTCATATTCTGTACCACTGTTTTTGATAAAACAGTATTTCCCCTTGAGTTCTTATTGGTGAAAAGTGTCGCAGACTGCTACTGCCTAAACCAAATGCAGGGTGGGACGCTGAATCAGCTCTTGTACCAAGTGCGGCAGTCGAATCTGCCTTGTGTAATTAAAACACAAGAAACTTTCCTGGGGACCAAAGGCAGGGCACATACTTGAGACCATTATAAGAAAATAATACTTGTAGCTTTTACGTTTTGCGGTTTAAAATTATTTTAACACTGCAGGGTGTGTTGTCTTGTTCTCAGCAATAACAATAGCTGAGCCAGGGTTTCACTTTTATCAGTAGAAAGATAATGGATTCAATCATCCCTGCATATTTTCAAGGGTAAAACAAGGACCAAAAAAAAAAAAAAACTCGAGGCCTAGAAGTATTCTGTTTTCCTTTGTAATGTTATTTTTTTTATAGGGTTAAACTCCAGTCATCTGTAATTTTTATATTTAGTGTAAGTACAACTTGACAGGTCTTAGAACGGTGGTCCTGGCAATAACGCATTGCACATAGATAATAACACATCTGTTCCGCAAAGTAAACAGTTCGAACGGAGCTTAAACCCTCAGGACGAAATGGCCTGGGCTGGCCGATCAGAAGTGGTCAGGGAGCTCAGAGCTTCGTGGGGAAGGTCTTCCCTCCCTCAGTGCAGAAGCTGGGTTTTACATGAAGTGCTTGTTTTGATTTGCACAGCAAAAGTTGCTAAAACTCTTTCAATGTCTGGTGCATGCTATCTACATTAAGTGTGGTAGAAAAATCATTTTTAAAAATGATTGTGTAATAGAATTTTTGAGTATATCAGGAGGGGTGCTAATTCATCAGCGGTAAAATGCATACAAGCAAGCAAACCTCTAAGAAATGAAGTAGGAATGGGCTGGGAACAGGTAGAATCACACATTTAATTCAGACAACAGTTGACAGAATGACTCTTACATGCTTTTCCTATGTGCCTTTTTTATCTGCCTTCTGAAAATATTTTCACAGTCACATTTCTATTTCAATGTGAAAAATGCCTATTTTTCTGTACATTTAACAATGTCATAAACCAGGGGACCACTTTTATCATCAAAGAAGCATTTTTAAAACTCTTCTTTCTTGGCCACTCCAAAGCATATGGAGTTCCTGGGCCAGGGATTGGATCTGAGCTGCAGTTGTGACCTATGCTACAGCCGCAGCAATACTGCATCCTTAACCCCACCATTCCAGGCCAGGGATTGAACTTGCGTCCCAGCGCTCCCAAGACATTGCCAATCCCGTTGTGCCACAGAGAGCACCAAAGTAGCATTTTAAAAACAACTCATATTAAGTTTTTAAATTTCTGTCTTTATGATAGTCTTGAACAAAAATATTAAAAAATAGGGAGTTCCCACTGTGATGCTGTGTGTTAAGGCATTGCTGCAGCTGTGGCATAGGTCACAGTTGTGTCTCAGATTCGATCCCTGGCCTGGGAACTTCCATATGCCACAGGTGCAGCCAAAAATAAGAAAAAATAAATAAAAACCATGTATTATTTCAGAATAACGCTGTATACATTTTTTTCTAGCATCAGACTTACAGCTGCTGAATTTGTAGCACAATTTTCATTTTGACTTTGAAGTATAAAATAGTATGAGCGTGTTTGTTGGGTTAGCCTTTTGATATCAGAAATGAAACAAAAAATAAAAATGAGGAGTTCCCGTTGTGGCGCAGCGGAAACGTATCCGACTAGGAACCATGAGGTTGCGGGTTTGATCCCTGGCCTCGCTCAGTGGGTTAAGGATCTGGTGTTGCCATGAGCTGTGGTGTAGGTCAAAGATAAGGCTCAGATCTGGTGTCCCTGTGGCTGTGGTGTAGGCCGGCAGCTGTAGCTCCGATTAGACCCCTAGCCTGGGAACCTACATATGCCTCGGGTGAGGCCCTAGAAAAGACAAAAGACAAAAAATAAATAAAATAAAATAAAAATGAGGGGATGGGAATTCCTGTCATGGTTAACAAATCCGACTAGTATCCCTGAGGACTCAGGTTCGATCCCTGGCCTCACTCAGTGGATTAAGGATCCGGCATTGCCGTGAGCTGTGGTGTAGGTCACAAATGTGGCTCGGATCCCACGTTGCTGTGGCTGCAGTGTAAGCTGGCAGCTGTAGCTCCGATTGGACCCCTAGCCTGGGAACCTCCATATGCCGCAGGTGCAGCCCTAAAAAGACCAAAAAAAAAAAAAAAAAAAAAGAGAGAGAGAGAGGAATAAAGAGAATCTTTGTTTAAGAGTCTTCTTACTTGTGTTTAGATCTGCAGTCATCCAAGATTTGCATCAGAAATACCCATCGTATTTAACACATCACAAATTAGGTGAGGCATGAACCAGACGCAGGCTCTGTACCCACTTAGGTTTCCTTCTTAATTACTGTTTTGTGAATGATGAGTGTGTAAGACCAGGTGAAAGAATACACTGATACTAAGTACCTGTTGCTTGCTGCTCTTTCCTTGCCACTTCGCCTGTTCAATCTGAGTAAGACAGAGTTTGGAGGAGGTTTGGGAAGATAGGCCTTATCATGGAGCTGACTTTTATCAGAACGATGATTAGCTGTTTGAGCTGACTGTTCTCCTGAACAATATTTTGGGTTAAAAAACGGTCTCCTTATGAAGTCCCACCAATGAGAACCGACGCTGTGTAATCATCGCTAGGAGTCCCACCCAGATTTCGCCCTGAGTTCTTTTTCTCCCTGCCTCTCCTTGAGGGAGACGGCTGCAGGCAGGTGACAGCCACTGCTCTGGAGACAGGTGCCCATTTCAGAGAATGACAGTCACAGCTGCCCTTTGTCCCTAAACCATCCGTAATGCAGTTTACAGCTGGTCTAGGGGAAGCTGCGAATGAACTCGGCGCAAGATCTCCTCATTTCATTTCTTGGAGAAGCAGGAGCTGAAGCCTCCTTGGCCCTTAGGTTTTCAACAGGAGAAGGGCGCTGGATCGGGCCCTCCAGACGCGGGCATGGTATCTCATGTCACCCAGCCTCTATCGCCTAACTCAATATCAAGCTACATCTTTCCCTGGCAGGGGACCTGGCCTGGCTGTTTGATAGGTGTTCCAGTTTCTGAATACCTTGATTGGCAATCATAAAATAACTGCAGTAATTAAATGTACGTATTTTATAGCGGTGGTCATTCAAGCGGCTTGACAGGTTGCCAGTTTCTCACCCAGACCTCGCGTTGTTTTCCAAAGCACATGCAGATCCGTGCATTCACTGTGTAACCTTTTTAAACTTTAAATTGCGCAATATTACAACGAAAGTTATAGAAAGTTATAGAGGACAGTACACATACTCATATGCTCTCCGCCCGCCTTTACTGTATTTGCTTTAGCTTTTATTTAAGAATAAAACCTTTGGAGTTCCCATCATGGCGCAGTGGTTCACAAATCCGACTAGGAGCCATGAGGTTGGGGGTTCGATCCCTGGCCTTGTTCAGTGGGTTAACGATCTGGTGTTGCCATGAGCTGTGGTGTAGGTCGCAGATGAGGCTCGGATCCTCAGTTGCTGTGGCTCTGGCGTAGGCCAGCGGCTACAGCTCCGATTGGACCCCTAGCCTGGGAGCCTCTATGTGCCGCCAGTGCGGCCCTGGAAAAAGACACACACACACACACAAAAGAATAAAACTTTGCTTATGCAGTGAACTTGCCCTGCAGCCTCTCCCCAGGGGAATTCCTGCCCTGCTCTCAGAAGTAGTGGCTACCCGGAATTTGGCCTTTTTCTCTTTTCCAGATGACATTTATTTAGAAATGGTATGATTACTTTTTGTTGGTGGTAACAATTTGGGGATTTTTACAGTTTATGATAATTATCGGTATGAGATGAAATATTTTTGTAGATCAGTCAATCAGTATTGTAGGTGAATCGTCTACAAGTTTGGCATTTGATTTTATTTTTCAAGAGATGATCTACTTGGGATTAGGGGGGATGTTATCTTTGTTTTAAATGTTTTTGAAGTTCTCAACCTTAACGTGATTCAAAAGATCTTTTCTCACCTTTTTGCTAATAATAATAATAATACATTTTTAAAAGCCCTATTTCACTGAGTCCTTTAAAGCAGCATACTTCACAAAGGCCTCGAATCCAGCCTGGTTTGTTAAAGATCCTGGAAGTGGCCTCAATTTAACTAGTTCTTTGTAGCTTAGAGGCTCTGGCTCCAGTTTCGAATCAGAGGGTGGTAGGGAGTCATAATTTTCTTCATTTTAAGGAATTTTAAGAGAAACTGGCCTCATCTTAATATGGACCACGTCTCTCCTCATTCTTTCCCCAGCCTCTCAGCGCCCTGTGGATGCCCAGCTTGTCCGGTGAGGCCCGGCCAGTGCCTGGTTTGAGGGCTCTGTGTCCCCGTGAGCGCCTTCCTGGGTGGGTTGCTGGTGCACAGACCCACTAAAGGAGGCCTCAGACTGGAAATACGGGGTTTGGCAGCCCTTCGGTCACCTTCAGACTGGAAATATGGGGTTTGGCAGCCCTTCTGTCACCTGTCCTCTCCTTTGTAACCCGACGGTGGTCCCGTCCACCGCTGCGTAAATGCTGCCCAGTGTCCCCAGCGCTGCTCCCACCCTCTTTGCGGGAACATCTTGGGCCGGGCCGCCGTGAGCCCACGTTTCTCCTTCAGGAAACATCAGGGGATATTCACTAGCCTACTATCTTTCCGGCTCAGAAAGAGGAAGTTATTATAATCAGATCCTCGCAGTGCCTTTTAACTAAATCCGAGATGCCTTTTGCTTGTGGCTGTTAACTGCGTCTGTCTTGTTGTAGATTCGAGAGCCTTCAAATGCGCTGCATTCAGGCACCTGTGTTCTAAGTGCACCGCCTTTAAAAACGCAATGGAAGGGTTTTCACTTTGGTGGAGGCGGCAGCGGGGTTAATATCGATCCCTGCTTTCGGGGGGCCCAGCGCAACAGAAGGGGAGACCGCAGCGGGCCGGTAAGCCCTGCGAGCCTTCTGTCTCATTTGGCAGAAAAACACAGAACATAGGACAACAAAAGAAGGCTCCTTTCACCATAAAAATTCTTCCTCCCACCCACCCCTCTTCCCCAAAAAGGAGACTTAATTTTTCAGCTGCACGCAGTGATTTGGTGCTCACTCTTGCATTGAAACAGTTGCTGTCTGAACAGGCAGGAAACAGTTTTCTTTTAATTGCCGAAATCATTCGGAAGTGCTCCGTGCCCCGCTTCTATACAGCAGATGCTGTGCATTAATTGGCCTGCGTAGACGTGACCCAGGGTTCCTTGCAGCGGGCCCAGTTTTAGGCAGAGGGTTTAAATAGCTTATTTATTATTTTGTATAATCTGGCGCACATTATGTGCTCCTGCACGTGTCGTATTTCATGGTCTGCGGTTCCTGATGTCATGTGGGCTTCCAAACCCGTGTTTCTCTGGTAATGTACGAGCAGCAGGTAAGCTCAAAATACCATCCATCAGGAGCTAATTTTTTATCCAGATACTCCAATGACTGATGAACCTGTCTTTTGTATGAATGTTTAGCGCAGGAGAAAGCCATATGCCACTGGCACCGTTTCCTACGCGATCCTTCCAGTTGCCGGAGAGCAGGCGTACAGGGGGGGTCCCTCCGCGCCATTTATGGCCTCTTTCCTCTCTTTAAAGGAGAACACACCCTGAAACCAGCCCCGGTTGCGGGACAACGAAAGAGGGGAGGGGCCGGCTCAAAGGAAATCTGACTCCCGCAATCATTTTCCTCATCAGAACTACGCCTGCACCCTCTTCGTAGGGAACCTTGTCTTCTTACTCCCCGTCTGTTCAAAACAGACCTTAGCCCATTAGAAGGGCCTCCCCTGTGTGGGGAGACCGCAGCTGTGACTGTGCAGCTCATCCCGTCCCCGCATCACCCCCGTTTCGTGGCTCTGAAGGATGAAATTGAGAAATGGAATGCTGTGCAGTCATCCTTTACGTCTCCAATTTTAGGCCTTTGCCATCATTTTCATGCTTTTATTCCAAACCAAACAACATTAGTGAGCAACACTACCTTCTGACGAGTCTCTGGTACTGAGCACAGCTTTGGCGTGTGGGCCTGGGGGCTTCCTTGGTGGAGAGCTCCCCCCCGCCCCCCGAACCTTCTTGGGCCTTTCTTCGCGCATTTGCAGTTTGAACGATACAAGTTGCCAAGTGCGTCCCGGTCTTTGCTTGTTTCCCCAGGGGGACACGTGCCAGGGAAGGTTCTGGGGCTTTTCATCCTTGGGGAAGGAGTGAAGCGAACTTGGTAGAAGGGTGTTGGGGGCTTTAATCAGAAATAAGAAGTGGCTTTCGAATCATTAGCACAACAAAGCAGGCTCTAAGCTTGAAGATAAAAGTCTCTGGGGAAAGAGTCCTCTGAAAATAAATGGAACTTGATAGATTTCCATATCATTTATAACTTCCCTTAATTACACTTGGAAGACTTGCCAGTAAAACTGGAAAATTGGCAGCCTTTATCCATTAGAGTCATTTTGCCGACCATGGCAAGCAGCTGGCTTTACTGGATTTTATTTCCCATCACTCACAATTAATCATCAGCTGGAGATGTCTGAAACTCTTCAGCCCAGAGTGGGGCCGGGTGACATTCGGGGCCCTGAACAGGCTAAAATCTGCTGAGTAAATGGGCTCAGGGCCCTCCCCAGCTCCCTCGTTTTGGGCCGAGGCGGGGCTCCCGCTTAATGAGTGCACACCGATAATCGGATGCGAATGTGAACCTTGACCCCGTGTCAAAGGAGAGGACGCAATAAGCCGGATGAAAGATGCGGGATTCGGACCTCCAAACTTTCCACCAATTAGACGGGGCGCGGAGGAGAACATCAGGCTGACTAGGTTTATCGAAGAGACTTGCCAGGCTTGTGACCATTTTGTAAGGCCCACGGCGGGGACATCCTGTCACAATCATTAAGCCTCTGTGGGCTGGTTCACTGGAGTGTAGGGCGCGCGGATCCTCGCCGGCCAGGCCGCGGCGCTGTCGCAGGGCGCTGATGTGGCGGCCCCTCTCCGCTCACCAGCCTGGCCTTGGCCGGACGGGGATCTGGGGGAGCCTGGGAGGGGCAGGGGCTTCCAGACTGGAAGGCGGAGGCCGAGGTGTCGTCCCGCTTATCGCTTATCGTGGGAACCGCGCCGGTGGGCCCAGCAGGTGGGCGAGCAGCGCCCGCAGCAGCGTTGGAGGTTCCCAGGCTGGGGGTTGAATGGGAGCGACAGCTGCCGGCCTGCACCACAGCATCGCCAGATCCGAGCCACATCTGTGACCTACACTGCAGCAACGCTGGAGTCTAAACCCAGGAGCGAGGCCAGGGATCAAACCTGAATCCTCGTGGATACTCATTGAGTTCGAACCCTGCTGAGCCGCAATGGGAACTCCCTAAATCAGAGGCTTTGTGTTTCTGAAGCACGAGTGGGGACCTACCACTGGCCGCCGCCTGCATCACCCTCGCTCTGAGCACACAGAGCTGCCAGGGCAGTGGAGCCCCAGAAACTTGCTGCAGCCCCCAGGCTCCCAGGCCCTGATCTCACCTCCACTGTGGCCAGCTGTCCTTCTGTGAGCTTCTTATGGGTGTCACTGTCACTTTGGCCTCTGCCCCCTTGGGGCCACCATTTGGGAATCTCCCAGGTGCACTGGTTTCTTTTTTGCAGTCGCATTTTAGCTGCGAATTCACTTCCTCCAAGATCCCATAAAGCAGCAGCGAGGGGTGCCGTTGGGCCAGCAGTGCCGAGCGTGGGCTGAGCAGAGAACAAGTTCCTGCCGTGGAGAGAAGCCGGCGGGACCGGGGATGGGGAGAAGGCTCTGAGGGCCCTGGGCACCCCCACACCGGGCGAGGAAGTGCCGATGTGGAGGGCGCTTTTGAGGCAGGCGCTCCCAGCTCCCTGCCATGGGCCCTGGCCCGTCTGTGCAGGAAGGGGCTACCGGCACCCAAAGGTGGCGAGCCAGTCCCTAACGGGGGAGTGGGCTTCCACAGCCGAGATTCAGATCTGTTTCTCAGAAAGCCCGGGCCCAGGAGCCCTGCCTGCAGGTGGGATGTGGTTGTGCGAGGCCAGCTCTGGACCCTCGGCTTCTGTCCCAGAGACATGATCTGGGCCCGCCAGGGTTTTGCTCCTGGAGCGAAATGGCAGGTGCCACTTCTGGGGACTGGCCCTCCTCCCACCTCGCCTGGTCCCTGCCTGCCTTAGAAAAGAGAGCAGGAGTTCCCGTCGTGGCGCAGTGGCTAATGAATCCAACTAGGAACCATGAGGTTTCGGGTTCGATCCCTGCCCTTGCTCAGTTGGGTTGGGGAACCGGTGTTGCCGTGAGCTGTGGTGTGGGTCGCAGACGTGGCTTGGATCCCGCGTTGCTGTGGCTCTGGTGTAGGCCGGCGGCCACAGCTCTGATTGGACCCCTAGCCTGGGAAGCTCCATATGCCACGACCCCGATGCTGGAGGCCTGGCCATCCTGTCACCCTGGCCGGAGCTGCCCTCACTGTTGTCCCTCTGTTTTGAAGAGTGGCCCCCACAGCTGAGGCTCCACTCTCTGGAAGCCAGGTGCCAGGTGACCGTGAGTCACAAAGGGCCACGAGCACTGTGCGGAAGCCCAGCTCTCTGGTGCAGTGTCGCCTCTGTGCCAGCACCGAAGCTTTGGCATCCCTTCCCTGCCTATATTTCTGTGCCAGGAAAAAGCAGCCCACCACCTGACCAGCGGAGGAGAGGAATGCGTGGGGCCCAGTCAGTCCCCATGCCAGCGAGACAGCTTGTGCGGCGCGGGGGCCCGGGAGGGGGGCTCGGGGAGCGTCTGGGGATTTCAGGAAGAAACTCCTCCAGGCTCTCCCGCGGCATGGGACGGGAGTAAGTGTCCAGGCACCCCACGGCAGGATGCCCTGCAGCACCCCATATAGCCGGGTGCTCCAGGACGTTCCAATCTCCCATTTCTTCTTCCTCCTCCTCTTCCTCTTTTTGTCTTTTTAGGGCCACACCCATGGCATATGGAAGTTCCCAGGCTCGGGGTCAAGTTGGAGCTGTAGCCGCTGGCCTGCACCACAGCCACAGCAACGCCAGATCTGAGCCAAGGTCTGCGATGTACACCACAGCTCAGGGCAATGCTGGATGCTTACCCCGTTGAGTGAAGCCAGGGATGGAACTTGTGTCCTCATGGATACTAGTCGAGGGGAGTTCATTACCGCTGAGCCCCAGTGGGAGCTCCCATTCTCCCATTTTTGACTGTGATACCCTTTTACACAAAGACAGAAGAAGAATCCAGCCTGGCTCCTGGCTGCTTACCCATCAAGGGCAGAGAAAGGAGACCACATAGAAGGGCCCTCCGTCACAGCTGAGCCCTGGTGCTGGTGGTGGCAGGGGGAGTCCCAGGCTTTACCCCCGGAGTCTTATACCCAGCTCCGCCTGGATTTCCCTCCTCACGGAAGGCCAGCCAGCACCCCTGGGAGCTATGGGTCTCCTTGCAAGGAATGGGCGGAATCTGGAAATCGCTCCATGGGGCCTGTCCAGGAGCCACTGGTTGTCACTGCTGGGCGTGTCTCGCAAAGGCCGAGACAGTGGTCCCCGTGGCCTGGATGCTTGGCTGTTGTCCCCAGCTTCCCAGGGACACAGACAAAACCCCCAGGTTTTGGTAACAGCTTTACTGAGATACAGTTCACATACAGGTCACGCCTTTAAAGTGTCCACTTCAGGGGGTGTTCTCTGTTCGCAGAATTGTGCGCCCATCCGCGCAGTCAGTCTTAGAACATTTCACCACGCCCGAGAAGCCCTGTGCCCATCCGCAATCACGCCCCTCTCCCCCTTGGCCCCTGGAAACCACAGATCCTTCTGTCTGTAGAGATGTGCCAGTTCTTGACACTTGATATAAGTGGAAGACATTCCATTTTGTGCCACATCTGTGGCAAAGGCAGATGCAGAGATTCCCAGGAAGGCCCCACCTCCATGGCCTCAATCCTCCAACATCAGGGATGTTCTTCTCTCAAGAGCTTGACGGTAGAAGGGTGGCCTTTTTCTGCCGTCCCCCAGAGGTGAACTTGAAGGATGAAGCGTCAGAGGCCATTGCTGCTGTCCGGGTAACAGGTCAGCGCATTTAACAAAGAATCTCCCAGCGGCTTCCCCTTTGCATGGCATTGCAGAAGGAGAAGTCCTTCAAAATGGCTCTCCACTTTTTCGTTTGTTTTCCAGGTAGCAGAGGGTCAGGAGATTTGTGTGATTGAAGCCATGAAGATGCAGAACAGTATGACAGCTGGGAAAACTGGCAAGGTATGTCCCCAAGTTCCTGCCAACCCACACCACTGGGACAGTTAGGCCTCAGAGGGGCGGCGAGGGGGGTCTCCCAGCCTATCGGAGCCCCTTCCCTCTGCATCCATGTGACCTACGGGCCTTCCAGGACAGTCTGTGTGACGTCCAGGAGTCAAAGAACAGTTGTTTTTCACCTCAATGTCTTTCAAATTAAGGGGTCTTTAATTTTTAATGTTTACATCTGTCTCGGAGGCAGTTAGTTATCGGAGGCTTAGGTGACACAGCGGGAGATGGTTTTCGAGACTGCAAAACTGATGCAACCCTTCAAGATAATTTCTCCACTAAGAACAATTCAGTTTCAGATCAAGAGGAGCTGAAAGTCTCACATACACATGTGGGACTTAACAGCTTAGAGGGGGGAAGGGGAAGATGTATTAGTGCTGAAATTTGTCAGAAGTGAAACTTCTGAAATGCATTTTCTCATTGAAGACAATAGCAAAGTCCTTTTGGGCAATAACTTCATTATTCTTCCTGTGACTAAAAAGACATCCTTTGTGGCAGAATGATCCTTGTCTGAAGGATGCTTTGGTTTGGGAGTCGCGCACAGAGGAGCAAGGCGAGGTGGACGACTGGGATGGGGACAGTAGCACAGGCTGGCTGTGTCCTGTGCAGTGGCCACACCTGCAAAGCCAGAGAGCCTTGGGGACATAGTTGTCTTGGTGGAGAGGTACTGTCAGCTGACAGTGAGGTGTGTGCCTCAGAGAAAAAGAAATGAACCGATGCTCGGAGAACAGGCCAAGGGGGCTGCCCAGTCTGGCCCCACCGGGGAGGGCGGAGGCCCTGCGGGCGGCCCGGCTGGCAGGGGCATCAGACAGCTGCACCCAGTCACCTCGGGGGCTCGGGAGAGGAGCTTGGCATGATTTTCAGCCTTCTGGGAATCCTGCTTTCTGCATCTGATTACTTTTAAGAAGTGAACAAGAAAACTTTGATGTCTGCCCATGTAAAAATTGTTCTGTTGGTTCCTTGGGGCTAGTTAACGTTTGTGCTGCATTAGTGTCGTGAGATTTCCTTTGTGATGAGAACTCGGCCTCATTTGGGGGACCCAGAATATATGTCAGATGCACGCCAGGGGCCAGTGTGCTGGACTGAGGCCCTGCTGCAAAGATGAATGTGGCCTCAGCTCCCCGAAGGAGCCGGAACCCACCTGCCGCGTGGTTTATGTCCCTGGGGTCCGTGTCTCATGGGAGCCCAGCTGCTCTCAGGGCCTTGATGGGCTCTGGGTGAACTTGCACACTGGCCCTGCCTGGTCAGCTGGAGTCCCTCGGTGCATATGCCCCCACAGAGCCCAGGGGAGCAGCCCTGAGAGCCTGTGTCCAGCGGTTCTTACTCCGAGAGACCAGTTTTCCTCCCATTCACAGTAGGCAGACCCTCTGCTCTGCAGAGCAGAGGGGAAGGGAGCGGGCCACAGCCCACCCCAAGCTCATGTTGGAGCCGCAAGTCCCCTCTGATGGGCGCCCTCCAGCCCAGCGTTCCAGCCCAGCTCCGGAAACGGCCGGGCAAGGATGCTGAGGTTGCTGCTTCCCAGTCTAGGCAGTAATTTTTACTCTCCCCTCTCTGTTTAACTCAAGGTGAAATCGGTGCATTGTAAAGCTGGAGACACAGTTGGAGAAGGCGATCTGCTTGTGGAACTGGAATGAAGTATTTATAGCCTTTCCGTCATCACCCCATTTAATTAGCCATTTGTATTAGAATTCTTTCACACTCGATTTATCCAGGCGTTCCGCAGCGACGCCCCGTGCAGCAGATTTTACACGGCCATATTTATTCCACATATAGTCAAAACCAACGTTCTGCCAAAAAAATCACCAACGGAAATTTTTATTGATATAAATACTTGTACATATGATTTGTACTTCTGCTGTGAGATTTCCTAGTGTCAAAATTAAATCAATAAAACTGAGCATTTGTCTAAATATTAGTTTGCCCTTTTTTTGAATGAAGACAATGTACATAAGAGGCTATGGGCTGTGCCAGTAGACTTTGAATGCTAGCATTTTGTTGGGATCCTTTTAAGAATTTTCTATAAATCCCAGTTCTTTGCTTTCGGTTTCATTAAGTTCGCATTTGCCTCCTTATAATCTGATTACCTGCCCCATCCTGCTTGAGGACCTAACTCCGTCTGCACTTGTTCGTAAGCTCCTGGAGCCCGTACAGCGCAGATGCTGGTTTTGGAAACCCCACCTCTGCAGCTCTGACGGTGAGTCCTTGGGGCCCCATCCCAGGGCCCTGGAGCGGGCACCACTCAGGGCTCCCTTGGCCCAGCAGCGGCGGGTGGGGCCACCACAGCTCATCAGCTGATACCCATCCTCATCTTTCTGGGTTTCTGTGAAGCGAGCTTCCAATTAAGAAAACGCCTAAAAATAACCATCCTGTTTTTGTGCCAGATGCAGTTAGTGATCAGAGTCTACCATTAAGCTGAAGAGTAAGTGAGCTCCCCCGACGGAGACGAGGTTACTCAGGATCAGCAGCTGCATTTTCATTTGGTTCTGAAATTCTTAGAATACATCTTGTATTTGGCTGGTAAGTAAGCAGAGGCCAAGTCGTGCGCTGGTTGGAATCTACGCTGACAGATTATCAGATGGAGGTGGGTAGTAATTGGTACTTGGTGCTTTGCTAAAATTATTTTAAGTGCTGTTTGTATCTGGAAACTAAGCTTTCTGTCAGGCCTGAAGAACAAATTACTAATGTGTTGGTTCTTCTTTGAAAGGCCCACCCCCAAATGCCGCTCCCTGGGGGCAAGGAGGGCGCCTGGCACTGGGCTCCCCGAGCCTCTGTCTGAAAAAGGGTCATCGGCTGCTCTGCCAGCACGTGGGTGCTCGTTATTTTGCTAGATTAGAATGAAAAGAACCCTCTCCCATAGAGTTCTGATTGTAGCGCAGTGCAAACGATTCTGACTAGGAACCATGAGGTTGCGTGTTCAGTTCCTGGCCTCGCTCACTGGCTTAAGGATCCAGCGTTGCCGTGAGCGGTAGTGTAGGTCGCAGACACGGCCCGGGTCGGCTGTGGCTGTGGTGTGTGGAGGCCGGCGGCTACAGCTCCGATTAGACCCCTAGCCTGGGAAGCTCCATATGCCGTGGGTGCAGCCCTAAAAAGACAAAAGGCAAAAAAAGAAAAGAATCCTCTACCAAATAAGTAGACTCAAAAAGAGGACCAATGACAGCACCAATATTTTAATTTTCTACAACATCTGGTTTTATTTTAAATGATCATCTTACATAATCTGCAGAAACGTGATCTGACAATTATGAAGAGTAGTGTAATACTCAAAACGACTCTAGAATACAATACAGCAGGTTGTGAGGTTCTTTTATTACATCGAGACATCTAAAATCAGCTTCTAAAATTTTTTTCTCAGGGCTACAGGTCTGAATCAATACAGCAGGGCTGCTGAAATCTAGCAGCCACACAAAGTCTTACATTCACTTTAAATGTTATCTTCAGATTAAAGCAAAGCAGGAAAAAACACGTTAAGAAAAGCACGATAACATGAGTTTTCAAAATGTCAGGAGAATTAAAATCCTGAATTTTTCTCATCGGGTACATTCAAGCCCATGATGCTCTTTAAACAGCAAGCAATCAAGCAGCAGGAGCCAGACAGATTTCAGGAAACAATCTTATCAATATATCAATCAAAATTATTTGGGAAATGGGCTGCCATTGCAAAAGATCCACCACCCCCGCCCCACGAACGGGTAAGAGTTTTGCAAATGTTTCAAAGGGCGTTAGGGGGCTTTGGCACTGAGTGCAGCCCGGCTGAGGTCTGTAACCGCCGGGCTCTGGGTCCCCCGCTACCGAACCCCTGCACTTCTCATCTGTTTTCCCGCGGATTGTAGCGCAGCCCGTGCTCCCCCTGCGAGTCGTAATCATCGAGGTGCGGGAGCTGGAGCCACTCGGGCGGGTAGGTGGCCGTGCTGTACGCGAAGCACTGCACGGTCCCGCCGGCCGGCCCCTCCACGGCGACCGTCAGCCGCGTGCGCTGGTACATGTCCGGGCAGCCTTCGAACTCATCCAGGAAGCGCAGCATCTGCTCGTCCACGGCATAGACCTCCCCGGCCACGCAGCGGCCGTGCCCTGGCAGCTGCAGCAGCCACGGGATGTTGTGCTCCCCCGCGATCACCAGCGGGTACGGCTCCAGCGTGCGGGCCCGGCCCCGGAGGGTGGCGCGCCCGTGGGCGCCGTCCAGCAGCACCCGGTGGTTGGGCTGGCCCGTCTTCAGGGTCCCGTACACGAACACGTGGGCCATGTGGCCGCCGCTGCGGGACAGAGACCAAGGCCGTCAGGTGTCTCGCGCCCCGACCCCGCGGGAAGCTCCGAGGGCGCCTCCCACCCCCGCCCCAGAGCCCGCTAAGCCCGACCAACCCCCTTTCCAGACATTTCTCTGGAAGAGGACTCCGTTTGAGAACACGCCTGTCGGATGCCACAGCCAGGCCTGGCATCAAGCCCTGCAGACCTGGGGTTTTGCAGAGCAGTTCATTCTCAGTCTTTTTAAAAGGGCTTTAAGTGATAAATATTTAGAAAAACAGAAATAGTGATAAGCAAATAGGATCATCCACATGTATATACAACACGCATACACATGGACACACACACACACCATCACCGGGAATCCGCTACCACAGAGCACTCCCGGCTCAGAACTCACTTCCATTCTGGTCCCGCACGACCTGGCGAAACCTCGACTGCACCTTTCAGTGTTTCTTCTTCAAGGTCCCTGAGGATAATGACGCCGCCCTGTGACTGTGACTCAGCACAGCGACCTTGGCTCCCGCCAGAGGGTAAGTATCTACCTCTCCCCTGGGTCTGGGACACAGATGGTTACCTAAGGGACCAAGGTGATTTAAGAGTGACTCAAACAGAACTGGAAAGTTCAACAGCTGGGCCCTCCTCCAGCCTGGCATCTCGTGCCCAGGGCCTGTCAGACACGGCGGGGCCGGCCCTGCTGTGCCCAGAGGGCTCTGCCACCCTCTTTGCCAAGTCGCCTGGCCAAGGGGCCCTCGCTTGAAGAGGTCACCCCTAACTCACAGGGCCTTACTTACAGTCTGGGGGGCTGCGCCTCGCCCCACCCCACCCCTTTAGGGCATCTGGATGGGCAGCCCCCGAGACCAGCACGGCTGCTGCCTTGTCTCGGCCAGCAGCCTGTGGAACGTCAGGAGCTCAGGGATGGGGGGTTACAGGCCATCCGCAGGGCTTAGCTCTGGCCAGGCACATGCCCTGGGGTGCTGGGCGTGACTAATGCCACCGAGGACGCACAACCAAGAGGCAAGGCTGCCGCTGGGGGACGGGGCGGCGCCTGGAAGGGTGGAGACGCGGGGAGGGGGCGTCCAGAGAGCAAGGTGGGCCGAGGGGACCCGAACCCCCCACAGGATGCTGGTGGCAGGTCTGGATCGGAGACCAGCCAGCCCCGCCTTTCCCCCCAAACACACACACACAGGAGCGCGTGTGCACACCTCTTCCAGCTGCATCTGGATGCGCCCGCTGCTCAGTCCTCAGTGCCCGGTCTGCGCTCTCAATCACCGCCCGCCCCGGTCGCTGCCAGAACGTGAAGCGTGGAGAGACCTGGGAAGCCACGCGGCCCTTCGAGGCCACGGCTCGGGCAGGTGAGGACAAAGGTCACAGAGCCCCGCAAAACCAGCCAAAACTGGAGGCCCACGCGCCTCATCACTGGTGCTCTGCTCCCCTCCTTTGGCTCGAGTTTTATGGTAACGCGTGTCCATACAGTCAAAGTCAAGAGGGAACCAGATAGCGGACCCAGGCCGCGGCAGTGAACGTGCTGAGTCCTAACCACTAGTCCACCAGGCAACTGCCCTCCAACAACTTCAAAAAAAAAAAAATCCCTACCCATTCCTGCTTCCTTGACGTGACGCACGGAAGCTTCTGCCCTCGTGGTCTGGCATTTATCTCCACGCTGCCGGTGGCAGCACTGCCTCCTGTTTTACACAGTTTTGCCTTCCTGCCCCAAAGCAGCTGCGCCCAGACTTCAGAACCAACGTGCCTGGGCTGATGTCCCGGTGCTGCCACTTACTGTGTGACTTCAGACAAACCACTCAACCTCTCTGTGCCTCGGCTGCCTGGACTGTCAGAGGAAGCAGAGGAAGCCACCTGCTTCGGAGGCTCTCCGAGACGAGACGGCGCGGGAGTCAGTCCCCTGCCGGTCCTGCACCCTGGGTAAGGCTGCGTTGCCTGTTCCTGCTCCAGGAGCCCAGGGTCTGCCTCCCCGCCCCCCAGTTTTTGGTTAAACCCATCTTGAGTTTAGCACTAGAACTATGTCAACACTGTTCTCAGATAAGGCACAGAGTGTACTGTGATTAATCTCCTTCCTTGGACAACTTGTTGTTTCTCTTGGAGTTAAAACCTGCTTCAGCTTTTTTCCTCTTTGCTCAAGTTTCTCTGACAGCCCTGTGGCCTTGTGTTTTCTCAAAGCACCGTGCGGCTCCTCTCAGCCCTGGCCCCCCGTCGCTCCCAGCTCCCCTCCGGCTCCAGCCTGGGTCCGAGGGCCCTTCCCCTCCCCGCCCCAATCCCGGGGAGGGGGCGGCTGAGCTCCTCCTGGAGCCCCGATGCTGGGTCCCACGGCCCCTTCTTGGTTAACTCCCTCATCTTATGGGAGCTTATTCTTTCCGAGCCTTGATTAATGTGTAGCTGGGTAGAGAATTCCAGAAATAATTTCCTTCAGAACTTTAAAGGCATTTCTTCTTGGTCTTTTGATGCCCCCAGTTCATGCTGAGCCATCCAGGGCCACTGGGCCCCAGCAGCCTTTGTGCAGGACTCCAGCTCCTCTCTCCGAAGGCTCCTAGGGTTCTTTTCTGCCTTGGATTCTGAGGTTCTCTAATGAGGCATCTTCTGGTGGGTTTTTTCATTCGCCATCACCCGGGGTCGTGGGGAGCTCTCTTCCTCTCCTCCCCCGGGTCTCCGGAACTCAGATGCTGCATATCCTGCATTAATTTCACAATTTGCTCTTTAGAGTTTACCTTCCAATTCTTCTATTATTTTTAAAAAGACTTTTGCCATCATATACCTTCCCAGGTCTTTATCTTGTTCCCGCATTTTGTCAGCATCCTGTGCTTTCACAGCCTAATTCCGTCTCTCCTCTCTGGGAAGATGTGCGTTACCATGAATCTGGAGGGTTTTTAAAGTATTTATCTTTCCCCGTGTGGCCTCTTTTCCTCCTCATTTCCTCGCTTCTCTTTTAGTGTATGTTTAAGAGCTTTTCTTCAGATGACTCAGGAATCCTGGCTGAAAGTGGCAGTGGTAGGCTGTAAGGACCCTAACTCCCTGTATTCTTTTTTTTTTCCCCCAACATAATTTGATTTTTAAAAAATAGAGAAGGAATTCGTGTATTGTCGGATTTTTAAAAAATTTATAAAATACCCAGAGTGTGAAATGTGCCATTGTTCAGTTCCGTTGTGTTGCGTACTTTTGTACGGGTGTGCAGCCATCACTCGAACGCTTCTCTAGAACTTCTCTTGCAAAACTAAAACTCGGTGCCACTCAGCAGGAACTGCCCACGCCCCCTCCTGGCAGCCCCAGGCTGCTTTTTGTTTCTTTAAGTCTTGATACCCTAGGACCTCATATAGGTGAGACCGAACAGTGTCTGTCTCTTTGTGGCTGGCTCATTTCACTGAGCGTAATGTTCTCAAAGTGCATCCACATCGCAGCGCGTGTTAGACTCTCCTCCCTAAACTATTTAGGGCTAAATAATACGCCACCACTTGCATTGGCCACACTTCCCTATGCATCCAGCGTCAGTGGGCACTTGGGTTGCTTCCACCTCTTGGCTATTGCAAATACTGCTGCCATAAACGTGGTGACACGGTTCTCTCTTCAAACCCCTGCTCTCAATTCTCTTGGATATATACCCAGAAACGAGCTTGCCAGGTTGGATGGGGAGTCTACCCACGCATTACTTTTTCTGAGGGAACCAGGTTGTTTTCCGTAGCAGCTGCACCCTTTTACACGCCCACCTGTTGTGGCCAGGCGCCCTCCGATCCCACCATGCCTGTTCTTTTCTCCTTCTGACAGCATAGAGGCCGCCCTGAAGGCTGTGAGCTGGTGTTTCAGTGCGGGTCCTAACTCGCATCTCTGAAAGGATTAGTGACATTGTGCATCTTTTCATGTGTGGGCCATTGTCTATCTTCTTTGGGGAAATGTCTCTTTAAGACCTTTGCCTGTTTTTGATTTATTTTTATTTATTTATTTATTTTTTTGTCTTTTTGCCATTTCTTGGGCCACTCCCGCAGCATATGGAGGTTCCCAGGCTAGGGGTCGAATCGGAGCTGTAGCCGCCAGCCTAAACCAGGGCCACAGCAACGCGGGATCCGAGCCTCGTCTGCAACCTGCACCACAGCTCATGGCAACGCCAGATCCTTAACCCACTGAGCAAGGGCGGGGACCAAACCCACAACCTCATGGTTCCTAGTTGGACTCGTTAACCACTGTGCCACGACGGGAACTCCTGTTTTTGATTTTTAAGATTCTTATTTTTTCTATTATAGTTGACTTACACTGTTCTCTCAATTCCTGCTGTATAGCAACGTGACCCATACATATCTATATATTCTTTTTCTCACATTATCCTCCATCGTGTTCCATCACAAGGGACTAGGTATAGCTCCCTGTGCCATACAGCAGGTTCTCATGGCTTTTTGTTTTTTAATTAGATTGTTTAATTGCTGAGTTAAGCAATTCTCTATATTTTCCGGATATTAACCTCTTATTAGAGATATGACTTGCAAATATTTTCTCCCATTTCATAGGCTGCTTTTTTACTGTTGTGTTTTTTGTTTTTATTTTTTTGTCTTTTTGCCATTTCTTGGGCCGCTCCCACGGCATATGGAGGTTCCCAGGCTAGGGGTCTAATCGGAGCTGTAGCTGCCAGCCTACGCCAGAGCCACAGCAACGCAGGATCTGAGCCGTGTCTGCGACCTACACCACAGCTCACAGCAACGCCGGATCCTTAACCCACTGAGCGAGGGCAGGGATCGAACCCGCAACCTCATGGTTCCTAGTCGGATTCGTTAACCACTGTGCCACGACGGGAACTCCCTGTTGTGTTTTTTGATGCACAGTTTAAAATTTTTATGTCACATCCAAAAAATCCTTAGCAAGCTCAGTCATGAAGCCTTTGCCCTGTGTCATCTCCTAAGAGTTTTATAATTTAGCTTTCATGTTTAGCTCGTTTATCCATTTTGACTTAATATCTGTATATGGCATAAAGTAGGGCTCAGTTTCATTCTTTTGCCTATGGATATATGATTTTCCAATTATTGAAAAAACTGTCTTTTCCCCATTGGTCTTCTCACCTTTGTCAAAAATCATTCGGCCATACATCCAAGGATTTACTTCCGGGTTTTCTATTGTGTTCCACTGGTCTACGTATCTGTCCTAATGTCAATACCATACTGTTTTGATTGCTATAGCTTTGCAGTATGTTTTGAAACCAGGAAGTATGAGAACTCCATCTTTGTTTTTCTTTCTCAAGATTGCCTTCCTTTTATTTGGGGTCCCTTGAAATGCCATGTGAATTTCAGGATGGATTTTTCTATTTCTTTAAAAACAAAACAAAAAACCCACTATTGGAATTCTAACAAGAATTGTATTAAATCTATAGATTGCTTGAGGTAGTATTGATATTTTAATAATATTAAGTCTTCCAATCTATAGACATCAGCTATCTTTCCATTATTTAATTTCTTTCAGCAAGTTTCATAGTTTTCAGTATACAAGTTTTTCACCTCCATGGTTACGTTTATTCCTATTTTATTCTTTTTGATGTTACTGTAAGTGGAATTGTTAAAATTTTTTTTTTGGATTGTTCATTGTTACTATACCAAAGTGAAACTGATTTTATATCCTGCAACTGTGAATTCATTTACTAGTTTTCATAGTTTTCTTGTGGAATTGTGAGGGTTTTCTACATAAGATCACGTGAACAGAGAGAATTCTACTTCTTTCCTTCTGATCTCAGTATCTTTTATTACTTTTTCTTGCCTGGCTGTTCCAGGGATGACTTTGAGTGCGTTGTTGAATTACAGGGGTAAAAGCCAACATCCTTGTCATGTTCCTGATCTGATCTTAGCAGAAATGCTTTTTCACCACTGAAAGTGATGTTAGCCACGGGCTTGTCATATAAGGCTTTTACAAGGCTGAGGTAGTTGCTTTCTAGTCCTAGTTTAAGAGTTTTTATCATAATGTAGTGGTGACTCCTGTCAAATGCTTTCCTGTATCAAGTGAGATGATGGTGTTTTATTCTTTCACTCTGTCAGAAGAGTATATATACTACATTGACTGAGTTCCATATGTTGAAGCATCCTTATAGTCCAAGCATAGATCTCACTTGGTCATGGAATATGATCCTTTCAGTGTGTTGAATTCTGTTTGCTAGGATTTTGCTTAGCATTTCTGCATCAGTCTTCCTCAGGGGTATTAGTCTATAGTTTTCTTACAGTGTCTTTTTCTGGCTTTGGTTGTCAGGGTAGTGATGGCCTCACTGAATGAGTCTAGAAATTTCCCTCCTCTTTGATTTGGGGAAAAGTCTGAGGCGGATGGGTGTGGATTCTTTTTACATGTTTGGTAGAATTCACTAGTGAAGCTGTCTGGTTCTGGGAATTTCAGTGTAGGGAGGCTTTTGATTGAGGAGTCAATCTCCTTCCTAGTTAAAGGTCTGTTCACCTTTTCTATTTTGTCATGATTAAATCTTAGTAAGGTGTGTATTTCTAGGAATTTATCCATTTCATTTAGGTTACCAGTTTGTTGCCATATAATTGTTCATGGTATACTCTTATAATCCTTTTTCTTTAAAATGGGTTGTAATGTTTTCTTTTTTAAAATAAATTTTATTGGAGTATAGTTGACTTAAAAAGTTGTGTTAGTGTAGAGCAAAGTAAAGTAATTCAGGTATGCATATACCCATTCCTTTTCAGATTCTTCTTCCATGTAGGTTATTACACAGCATTGAGTAAATTACCCTGTGCTATGCAGTAAGTACCTTGTCACCTGTTTTATATACAATAGTGTGTATGTTGTCAGTCCCAGCCCCCTAGTTTATCCCTCCTGCCCCACACTTCCCCCTTGGTAACCATGAATTTGGTTTTAAAAATCTTTTTGAGTCTGTTTCTGTTTTCTAAGTTCTTTTGTATTATCTTTTGTTCGAGTCAGTGATCTCCTATAGTATTTCATTTAGCATGCTAATTTCTAGGCCCATCCATGTTACTGCAAATGGCATTATTTCATTCTTTTTTATGGCTGAGTCATATTCCACTATGTATATGTACCACCATCTACTTTGTCCAGTCCTCTGTTGATGGGCATTTAGGTGGCTTCCATGTCTTGGCTATTACAAATAGTGCTGCAGTGAACACTGGGGTGCATGTATCTTTTCGAATTATGGTTGCCTTCAGATAGATGTCCGGGAGAGGTCTTGCTGGATCATGGGGTAGTTCTCTAGTCGTTTAAGGAACCCTCCCCCTGTTCTCCACACTGGTTGCAGCAGCTTACATTCCCACCAACAGTGTGGGAGGGGTCCCTCTTCTCCACACCCTCTCCAGCATTTATTGTTTGTAGGGTTTTGATAATGGCCATGCTGACCTGTGTGAGGTGATACCTCATTCTAGTTTTGATTTTCTTGCTTTTCTTTCTGATTTTAGTTATTTGTATCTTCTTTCTGTTAATCCAGGAAAAAGTTTTTCCATGTTGTTGATTTTCTCTGTTGGTCATCTCTGCTCTAATCCTTGTTTCCTTCCTCTCCTAGCTTTGGATTTCATTTGGTTTTTTCAAGTTCCTTATCGCCCTCTGCTCCTGTACCTTGTCTGTCATTCTGCTGACTTCCCAGGGCTGCTATGAGGGTCACAGCCAACAGAACCTGTGAAAAGTCTATTTGCATGGGCCACATCCTCTCAGGCCTGACTATGGGCTAACTCTGAATATGCCTGGGACTCATTTCACACCAGAAACAGACTGGGCCCTCCTGACGCACACACCCCGGGGCGAGGCTAGGAGAGGGTGGCGCTGCCACGGCCGAAGGGGACACGGCCGTGGAGGCTCGTGATTGCCATGCCTTCCACCCTGTGCTCCTCCTGCCATGCACTTCCTTCCATGGCACTGGCTGAAGGCTTGGCTAAGATGCACGCACTCGGTTCAATGAATGCATGGCAACAGCTGTAGGGAGCCCTTGGGCTCTTCCAGAGGGGTTCCAGCTCTGCTGAGGCGATGCTCCCGGGCAGGCCTGTTCTAGGACACCAATGGTCAGACCAGCCCTTGCAGGGAACATCATGTCAAGCATTAGCTGTGGCCTCGATTTATGAGTCAAGGCGAACACCTGGGAAGGTGACATTCCATAGAAATGGTCATGGTTAGGCCACGGGGTGTAGATTCCAACTCTGCAGAAACTCACTTTCTTCTGCAGAAGATGATAGCTTGTTTTCATAAAAGAAAACTTGGCAATAAAAAGTTTAAACTTCTTTTCTAGGAAATAATACAGCCGGCTGGAATGACCACATTATAGTTTTCTACACTTTATCTACTTAAATCTACCCTTTATAATATCAGTTTGAGACTTAGGCACTAACAAAAGACAATTAATATTCTGCATTTCTGGCTCCTTTCATAAGAAAATCATTACCTCTCTGATTGTGTTCTGAACAACAAACTCTCAGACGCTTCAGGAAGAGCCTCATCCCCGTGGGGATTGAGAAGGATCAGCCTTAAGCACTGCAACAAGCAATTAATTCCCATTAGAGGATTAAGGCGCTCGTGTTGCCTTTGGATCAGAAAAATGAAGTGCGGGTAAAATCATGTTCAACCAGGAGGTTACTTGTCAAAGTTAATACATGAGAGAACCGAAGGGCAAACTGCAACCTGCAGACCTCGTGGGCCTTGGCGCTCACGGGCCGAGAGCCGCCGGCTCGAGGTGCCGTCGCCGCCCAGGTGGGGGTGGGTTCCTGCCGTCGGGTCCTGTCTGTCCCCCGACCGATGTACTCCGTGGAGAGGAGCCTACGGCGTTTCCGCCCGGGTATGTCACTGTCCCCACAGTATCTTACCGTTGATATAAAGAAACAGCGAGCCAGACAGACGAGATGTTAACATTCAGTTTGGCGCATCTGACTTCTGGGTTTTAGAACTGCTTCTAAATAAACTCGAGCAGTGTCTCTGCAAACAGCTCTCCTGATCGGGAGGCCCTGCTGTGGTCAGGACACAGTCACCGTCCCCCTTGGGAACCGAAAGCCCCAAAGCCAAGCCCTTGTCCCAGACCCAGCAATGCCAACTCCAGGGTCGGCACAGAGGCGCAACGGGCTCAGAGAGCATCTCAAAAGTTTCACTTCAGCAAAATGTGGTTAGTTTAACATTGTCAATATTTAAGAAAACAAAAACACGCATGGAAATGTCCATCTGGCCTGGCGCTGCTTGAAATGCCTCTGTCACTTAGTCAGCACTTTCCTGACTCAAACACAGTCCGTCCAGAGCTTCATATTTCATCGCTGCAGCAGAAATTCAAAGTAATTATGAGTCCCTCACGTAACTGTTGGGTTTTTCCTGCTTAATATTTCTTCTTGGCCACCTGGTGGCAAGAGTGTAAAAGGCAGGACTGCGTTTAAGAGTAACATGCTGGCTGACAAAGTAGAAGGACAGCACATGCCGGGGCCGAATTTCAACACACACACACCGGGCAAACCAAAGAGAAACGGGCTGCCGTTTCGCTCTTCTTAAACTAATTTGCAGAGGGATTTAAATGGACACCTGCTTCTCACTTGAAACCAACCTTTAAAAAAGACATGTCTCCAGCAATATTCGTCTTGTATTAACATTTAACGATACAAGGAAATGTCAGACAGTTTGAACGAAGTCAGATTTTACTGTTTTCTCCGAGTCACAAACCAGCCTCGTGTCGGGTTTAGACTGTGCTAGAAAAGACAGGCCGAGTGGCTGGCTCTGGGGTCACCACTCACCCCTGGCCAGAAGCCGAGCTGCTGCAGGACCAGTAGCGTGGGGCAGCCCTCACCTCCGTCCCCATTTGCTGGATAATTAGCTTCTGTCATCCAATATCGTGCATCAAAGGCCCGCCGAGGCCACGCTGGCTGGCACGGCTGAGGAGCAGCTACAGCAAGGCCGAGCTGCCATGGTCTCACGAGGCGGGGGCACAGGACTGGCCTCAGGGCGGAGGACTCGAGCAACACACGTGTCTCTCCCGGGGAGGGGGAGTTGGGGGGCGCTTATGTTACAGAGACCCCCCTCCCTGCCCACTGAAATGTTACTTTTTCCTGAGGGTCTGCCATAGCTACACATCCATCCTTGAGAAGTTTCCAGGGCTGCAGGAAACAGGTGAAGAAACGAAGCCCTTGACCTCTGCACCGGAGCCGGGCTCGAGCGGCCCCACCCGCCAGACACCCCAGAAACATCCCAGCAAAACAGCTGCCTGACCTTAACCAGCGGCTGGGGGGCCGTGGCGCCTCTGAAGTCAAGCGCTCGGGGTCCGTGCCCACAGCCACCCCCAGACTGAGCCTTTGCGGTTCCTGATGCCCAGAGGGAGCCCTGCCTGCTACCCGGCGACCAGCCTGCAGGTTTGTACACTTTGCCCCCCACAGCAATTCTGTGAAGAGAAGAAAGCTTTTAAGGCCACACCACTTTAAAGACCACTGTGCTGCCACCTCGACAGCACATGGTGACCACAGGGAGATGGGACGGCCCCCGACGTCTGTTAGGAGGGGGCTCTGGGAATGTGCAGGGTGGGGAGCCCGCCCAGAGGAGGCCCCCAGAACCCTCATCACAGAGCCCACCCGCCCTGCGGGTGCGGCTTCAGGAAGCCGGCTCCACCTGCCAGCCCCCCGGGGGTCAGAGGGGACACTCTGAGTAGGGCTGAGGGCGTTTTCACTGTGAGTGGCCCCTGCGGGGGGCTTCCCTTACCTTCTCAAGTTAACACACAGAGCGAGATCCGCTCGCTCCCTGCCTCGCTGCGCATCTCAGCCGGGACGCCGAGCAGAGATGAGCCCGCCCGGCCTCGCGCGCCGCCCTTGCCCCGCAGAGGCTCGCTGGCTCCGGAAGGAGACGCTCCTCCCACCGCCTCCCGCCCAGACGCACAACAGCATCGACGCCTGGCCCCTGGGGCCCCAGGGGCAGAGGCCTGAGAAGGCCCCACACCCCCGTTCCCACCTCATCCCCGAGGCCTGGACTGGGCGCGGAGCACACACTCACAGGTGGTCCCTGTCCCGGAGCCGCTAATGCCCTTACCTGGACCCGAGTGAGCCAAGTCTGGCGGGACGCTGGCGCGTCCTCGCCCGCAGAGAAGGTGCAGCCTAGCCTCCCCCAGCGCGCTCCGTGCCCAGGGGCTCCGAATCCTCAGGGGACCCACGGCGGGTGGGATTCACTGAGACTCGGAGCGAGGATGAAGCAGCTTACTGTGTCTGCACCTCCGTCAGCTGGGCGAGGCCCCCTTTCCAAACAGAACCTGCTCTGAACGCATTCTAGGCAACGCCAACAACCTCTGCCCTGGCCTGCCTTCCTCGGTGTCGGTACAGGCCACCGCACACACAGCACACAGACGACACACAGGGCGTCGAGGGCTACGGAGGAGCAGCGGGGTCCCTGCCCTCCCAGTTGCCAGCGTCAGGCACCAAGGGCGGACAGGTGGGCAGAGTGAGCACATGTCAAGAAGTGGAATAAGTACAGCTGAGCTAATTCTGAGCAGTTTCCAGTCCTGGTAAAAACAAGACATATATGCATGCCCGAGTTACAAAATATTATCATTTCTGTGATTCCACATGAGTTATGTGTTTGCATTTAAACTTGAAACCGAGGTTGCACAATATAGAGATAAATGATAAACTCAATGCCGAGAATTTAATAGTAAAATAATGTATATTTATAATTAAAATATAAGTAATAAAATAATACGTAATAATAATGAATTACAAAATGAGAGGCTGAAGGGAAAAGGCTTTCTCCTTGGGCCTCCTTGGCACTTCAGAGCCTGCTGAGCAAGGGACCCTGCATTCTCCCTCTGCACTGTCTCCTACCTGGAATCCATCTCTCTCAACTGTTTCCTGAAACCACAAGCTCAAGGGCAGGGTCTAACTCTCTCTATTTCACATCTTCCATGTCACTCAGCTCGGTTCAGTGTATGCAGTCGGTACTTAATACCTGCTGCAGCAAACCAAGGGGTTTCCCTCGCTCCACATTCCCAAGGAGGCCCCACAGACCTTCAGCCTGTTTGGAATCTCTCAGCCTGTCTCCCAATTTCTCTTTGTCACAAAAACCACAGGTTCAGATACTGCCTGGGAAGCCAGTCTAGAGAAGCCACCTTCAGTCCCACGGCTCAGCCACCACTGCCTTCAGCTGCGCAGCCATGGAGCCAAGGCCCAGGAGAGCCACATGCGCTGGACTTGGACCAGGACTCTGGGCCAGTCCCTCCCGCCCCTGCCTCCCAGCCTCCTGGGGAGCAGGGCCAGGGGCAGCATCCATGCACCTCACAGAGCCTACAAACCAACCTTGAGGGCAGCGTTCCGATCGGCAGGTAGGGGTGGGGCACCTTCTGGGAGATGAAATGCGCTTCTGTTAGGGCTGCAGCTCCGTGGGCCTATGCATTTGTCAGAATCTCCCGTCTGTGCACTTAATGTGTGCGTTTCCTTGTTTGTAAATTACACATTAAAAAAAGCTAATCTAAAAAAAAAAAAGAAAACGTTAGGTGAGATCATGGAAAGATGGCAGTTTGTAGGCCACTCAGTCTGTAATTAGCAGTTTACATTTTTATCTGAGTTCAACATACTTCACAATCCCTAATCAACAACAAAAACATATCTTTTATTTTGAATTTCCACAAGCATCTGAGTATTTCCAAAGTCTTTCTAAAATGGATTTGTGGGAGTTCCCATTGTGGCTCAGTGATAACGAACCCACTCAGTGGGTTAAGGATCTGGTGTTGCCGTGAGCTGTGGAGTGGGTCGCAGACGTGGCTCAGATCTGGCACTGCCAGGGGTGTGGTGTAGGCTAGTCAGTTCCTAGCCTGGAAACCTCCCTATGTCGCAGATGTGTTCCTAAAATGAAAAAAAAAAAAAAAAAAAAAAAAAGGATTTGTAGTGGCCTCCCTTTAACTCATTTTCTGGAATCCAACATAGGAAGCAAGACAGACTTCTGTTACTGGGCTCCTGGAAAGGAGGCAGCCCTAGGTGTGGCCGAGGACACAGGGACCTCTGGGGGACAGGGACCGGGACTAAGACTCGGGCCTCACCAGCTGTTGTTACCCACCCAGGGCCCGTCTGCACAGGCTGCTGACTAAGCAGACTTCATACAGTTGGCCACCAGGAACGCGGCAAATGATTTGCCTTTTAGAATATTTTTTGCAAGCCCGCTAGAGAGCAGCTTCTAACTCACTTGCTGGCAGTTGCTCAGACCAGGTTTATGCTGCCTGGAGGAAGCCCCCATCAGAGAGGAAGAGCCAGGAGTGGGCATCTGGCCCTAGCCCGGCTCTCTGCAGGGCCAGGGAAGGGCCCGCAAGGCTGGCCGGAGGCAGGGGGCTCCCACCCTACCTGGAGGCCCCCAGAAGACCTTTTTTTTCTCGTTCTTGATGACAACTTGGGCAGAAAGCAATGCAGGAAAGGGAATGACGACCCATTAGTGGGCTATTTTAAAAGGTTTTGTCTTTCAGGAACACTTTAAGGCTTAAATGCTTAATACGGTTTTGACATTTTTGCTTTCTTAGGTGGGAAATGGGAATGCAACTCAAATTTACATTAGAAGCAGCAAAGAAGAACAATCATAAAATGTCACACAAAGCCATTCCCTTCTAGGGGGTTTGCTAAGAATCTGTCCTAGAAAGAAGAGAAATTACCCATTTAAATAACTCTAGATAAGCATTTTACCAGTCAGGGCTACTCAAAAGTGAGTCAGTAATTATAAATGCAGATGAGGCCACTGGCGAGGCCTGGGCCCAGGCCCCACTATTTAACGTACTGTTTCATAGCTCTGGAGGAACAAGAGGGATCAAAGGTCAAAGCCAAGCCACTACCGACCTCGGGGCTACCTCACCTCACCCAGGCCAGGGGGGGCAAGGCCACAGCAGGTGGTGGGAGATGTGAGCCACAGGAGCTCAGCTCCAGGGGCCCAGGATCCACAGGCGAGTCAGGCAGGGGCCCCGCCAGTGCCGTGGGCCAGATACAGCTACAAGATGTCAAACCCAACAGCTCTGAACGCCACCACACCCACAAAAGGAACCCTGACCACTGCTCAGAAGCCACCAGCACAGGGCCCCACTGCTGGTGGGCACTGCCAAACCCACAAAGCAGGAACAACCTGCACTCTGTTTCCATGGTGCTCTGGAAGTCAGGTCTTTGAGATTCCCCTTCAGAATCAGCTTCTACAAAGTGTCTGTGCAGTGCCTGAGCATGCAGCCCGAGCTGTTTGGCTCAAGGAACCCTGGTCTGAAGGGTTGGCTGCAAGGCCTCTGCACATGCACCTGGAAGCGAGTGAAACTAGATGGAGCACAAAGGATAAAAAGCTCAAAAGAGCCTGTGCAGCAATGCCCTGGTCAGTGACTACACACTGAAGCCCTCGCAGGTATCACTGAGGATCCAGTGCATGCCTCCAACTCCACTGCACCCTAAGAATGCAGGGTGAACAAAGCAAAATGGGGTGGCCCAAAGCCTGCCAGCAGGGCAGGCCAGCTAAACTTCTGGTGCACAGAGGAGGGCAGAGAGGGGCAGGAAAGGAAGTGCCCACTGGGGCCATCTGAGCCCAGAACAATAAACTTCATCATCTCCCTGGTGAGCTCGGATTCGGAGCCAAGACAGCAGAGCGGAAGGACGCAAGCTCACCTCCTCCATGAAAACACCAAAACCACAACGAACTGCTGAGCAACCATCAACAAAATAGACTGGAAGCTACGAAAAGAGAGGTCCTGCACACAAAGCCGCACACGGAGGTGGCAGGAGGGGCACTTTTGCATTATAAGCAATCTGATTCCTGCCAGGTGGGCGACCCAGAGATTGGAAAAAAAGTCTCAGAGGTTTTCCCGCTGGCGTGAAATTTCAAACCGCACGTCAGTTTCCCTGGCCTGGAGGCCTGGCACTGAAGGAGCCTCTGGAGCATCTGACGTTGAAGGCCAGCCGGGCTTGAGCGCAGACACTCCACAGGACTGGGGGAAACAGAGGCTCTGATCTCGGCGGGTGCACACAGGATTCCATGTGGACTGGGTCCCAGGGCAAAGTAGAGACTCCATAAGAACCTGGGTCAGACCTACCTGAAGGTCTTAAAAGGTCTGCTGGTTAAAGCAGGGGGTGTCTGTGGCTCATTGTAGGGGCAGGACACTGGAGGTGGAGATCTCAGAGTCTAATCATTGGTATCGGCTCCCCCCCACCCCCGAGGCTGCCATTTTGGAAAAATCTGCCCCCCCCATCAGGGCTGAGAAGCCTCAGGACAAATAAAAAACAGGGTGGGAAAAGAGCCCCCCCCCATCAGCAAATAGGCTGCCTAAAGCCCTCCTAGGCACACAGCCACCTCTAATCACACCCAGAGACAAAGCCCTACTCACTAGAGGCACAAGACTCAGCTCCACCTACAAGAGGGCGTTTCCCCCATTAGGAAGCCTGCCACAAGCTGCTGTTGACAACTTCACCCACAAGAGAGCAGACACCCAAAGCAAGAGAGGCTACAACCCTGTAGCCTCACAAAAAGCTGTACGAAGTGAAAAAGAGAAGTATGTGCCAGATGAAGGAACAAGCCAAAACCCCAGAAAAACAGATAAGTGAACTAGAAACAAGCAACCTACATGAAAAAGACTTTAGAGTAATGAGAGTAAAGATGATCCAAGATTTTGAAAAAAACTGGAGGCAAAGATGGTCAATTACAAGAAACATTTAACAAAGAAATAAAAGATTTCAAGATTAAACAAGCAGAGATGAGAAACACAGTAACTGATACTAAAAATTCACTAGAAGGAACCAGTATCAGAATACAGGAGGCAGAAGAATGAATAAGCGAGGTGGAAGACAAACTGGTGGAAATCACCGATGCAAAACAGAATAATGAAAAAAGAATGAAAAGAAATGAGGACAGTCGAAGAGAACTCTGGGACAAATTTAAATGCACCAACATTCACATTATAGGGATGCCAGAAGAAGAGAGAGAAAAGGCTGGAGAAGATACTTGAAGAGATAATAGCCTAAAACCTCTCAAATCCAGGGAGCATAATGAGTACCATATAAGATAAACCTAAGGAGGAACACCCCCGACACATGTTAAATCAAACTGACCAAAATTAAAGACAAAATATTGAAAGGAGATAGGGAAAAGCAAAAAATAACATACAAACGAACCCCAATAAGGATATCAGCTGATTTTTCAGCAGAAACGCTGCAGGCCAGAAGGGAGTGGCATGATACATTTAAAGTGATGAAAGGAAAAAAACTACAACCAAGAATACTCTAACCAGCAAGGCTCTCATTCATATTTGAAGGAGGAGAAATCCAAAGTTTTACAAAAGACAAGCAAAAACTAAGAGAATTCAGCACCACTAAACCAGCTTTACAACAAATACTACAAAAAAAGAGAAAGGAAAAAGGAGAAACATGGAATTAACTGGAAAATAGGATTAAAATGTCAATAAGTACATATTTATCAATATCTACCTTAAATGTCAGTCAAAAGACATAGAGTGGCAGACTGAATTAAAAAAAAAAATCAAGAGCTTACAATATGCTGTCTATGAGAGACTCACCTTAGGGCAAAGGACACATAAATTGAAAGTGAGGGGGTAGAAAAAGATACTTCATGCAAATGGAAATGGCAGAAAAGTTAGAGTAGCAACACCATTAGACAAAATTGACTATTGAACAAAGGCCATAAAGAAAGACAAAGAAGGACACTATTTGGAGTTCCTGTCCGTGGCACATTGGTCAAGGAATCCGACTAGGAACCATGAGGTTTCGGGTTCAATCCCTGGCCTTGCTCAGTGAGTTAAGGATCCAGCATTGCTGTGAGCTGTGGTGTAGGTCGCAGATGTGGCTCGGATCCTGTGTTGCTGTGGCTCTGGCATAGGCTGGTGGCTACAGCGCCAATTAGACCCCTACCCTGGGACTCTCCATGTGCCTTATCTCCTAGATAAGGCAAAAAGACCAAAAAAAAAAAAAAAGACACTATTTAATGATAAAAGGATCAATTCAAGAAGAGGATATTACACTCCTCAATATATATGCCCCTAATTGGAGCACCCAAATACATACAACAAATACTAGCAGACATAAAAGGAGAAACTGATGGGAATACAATAATAGTAGGAGACTTTAATATCCCATTCACATCAATGGACAGATCCTCTAGAGAGAAATTCAGTAAGGCAACATAGATCTTTTTTTTTTCTTTTTTTCTTTTTTTTAAATTTTCCCACTGTACAGCAAGGGGATCAAGTTATCCTTACATGTATACATTACAACTACATTTTTTTTCCCCACCCTTTGTTCTGTTGCAACATGAGTGTCTAGACAAAGTTCTCTATGCTACTCAGCAGGATCTCCTTGTAAATCTATTCTAAGTTGTGTCTGATAAGCCCAAGCTCCCGATCCCACAACATAGATCTTAAATGACACAATAGAACAGTTAGACTTAATGAATACTTTTGGGACACTGCATCTGAAAAAAACAGAATATGCATTCTTTCCAATATGCATGTCCAAGTGCACAGGGAACACTCTCTAGGATTGGCCGTGTACTGGGGCACATAACTAACCTCAACAGATTTAGGAGTATAGAAATTATTTCAAACATCTTCTCTGACCACAATAGCATGAAACTAGAAATCAACCACAGGAAAAGAAATGAGAAAAAACTGACTACATGGAGACTAAACAACATGCTACCAAAAAGCCAGTGGGTCAAAGAGGAAATCAAAAAGGAAATGAAAAAATACCTCCTTCAGCAAAGCAATAATGAAAACACAACCATTCAAAATCTATGGGATGCTGCAAAAGCAGTTCTCAGAGGGAAGTTCATAGCAATACAGGCCTTCCTCAAAAAAAAAAAAAAAAAAAAAAAACCCACAAAAATCTGGAGTTCCTGTTGTGGCTCGGGGTAATAAACCTAACTAGTATCCATAAGGATGTGGGTTTGATCCCTGGCCTTGCTCAGTGGGTTAAGGATCCGGCATTGCCGCGAGCTGTGTGTAGCTCGGATCTGGCATTGCTGTGGCTGTGGCATAGGCTGGTGGCAACAGCTCTGATTAGACCTTGAGCCTGGGAACCTCCATATGCCGGGGATGTGGCCCTAAAAAAAAAAAAGACACAAACACAAAAAAAAACAACCCAAAGGAAAAAAAAAACAAACTTCCAACAAACCAAAGTTCAGGACCAGATGGCTTCATGGGTGAATTCTATCAAACATTTACCTATCTTTCTGAAACTCTTCTGAACTCACTCTTTGAGGCCACCATCACCCTGATACCATAACTAGACAAATAAACCACACAGAAAAGGGGAAAATTACAGGCCAATATCATTTATGAACATAGATGCAAAAATCCTCAATAAAATACTAGTACTGAATCCAGCAATACATTAAAAGGATTATACACCATGATTGAGTGGGATTTATCCCAGGGATGCAAGGATTTTTCAGTATCCACACATCAGTGATATACCACATTAACAAATTGAAGATAAAAACCATATGATCATCTCAATAGATACAGAAAAAGCTTTTTTAACAAAATCTAACATCCATTTCTGAAAAAACCCTTCAGATAGTGGGCATGGAGGAACCCTACATCAACATAATAACGACAATATCTGACAAACCCACAGCTAACATCATTCCCAATGGTGAAAAGCTGAAAGAATTCCCACTAAGATCAAAAAGAAAACAAGTGTGTCTGCTCTTGCCAATTCTATTCAACATAGTTTTGGAAGTCCTAGCCACAGCAATCAGAGAAGAAAAAGAAATAAAAGAATCCAAATTGGAAAAGATAAGTAAAATTAACTGTGTCCAGATGGTATGATACTATACACAGAAAACCCTAAATATGCTACCAGAAAACTGTTAAGAGTTCATCAATGAATTTGGTTAAGTTGCAGGATAAAAACTTAATACACAGAAATCTACTGCATTTCTGTATACTAACAATGGAAGATCAGAAAGAGAAATTAGGGAAACAATCCCATTTACCATCACATCAAAAAGAAAAAAATACCTAGGAATAAACCTACCTAAAGAGACAAAAGGTCTATACTCTGAAAACTATAAGACACTGATGAAAGACATCGAAAATGACACAAACCAGTGGAAAGATGCTCTTGGATTTGGGAGAATCAATACTGTCAGAATAACTACTACCCAGGGCAACCTACAGATTCAATGCAATTCCAATCAAATTACCACTGACATTCATCACAGAACCAGAACAAAAAATTTTTAAATTTGTATGGAAACATAAAAGACCCTGAATAGCCACAGAGTCCTGAGAAAGAAAAATGGAGCTGGAGGAATCAGACTCCCTGGCTTCAGAATATATGACCTAACTACAGTCACCAAAACAGTACAGTACTGGCACAAAAACAGAAATACAGGATAGAAAGCCCAGAAATAAACTCACACACCTAGGACAAATGAGGCAAGGATATACACTGGAGAAACAAAAGTCTCTTCAACACGTGGTGCTGGGAAAACTGGACAGCCACATGTAAAAGAATGGAATTAGAACACTTTCTAACACCATACGCAAAAATAATCTCGAAATGGATAAAGACCTAAATATGAGACCAGATATTATAAAATACTTAGAGGAAAATATAGGCAGAACACTCTCTGACATACACCACAGCAATATCTTCTTGAAGTAATAAAAATAGAAACAAAAATAAACGGACTTAATTAAACTTAAAAGTTTTTTCCCAGCAAAGTAAACCATAAATACAACAAAAAGACAGTCCACAGAATGGGAGAAAATATTTGCAAATGATGTGACTGACAAGGAATTAATCTCCAAAATACATAAACAATTCATGAAGCTCAATATAAAAAAAAAACCCAATCAAAAAATGGACAGAAGACCTAAATAGACATTTCTCCAAAGAAGATAAAGAGATGGTCAAAAAACGCATGAAAAGATGCTCAATATTGCTCATTATTAGAGAGAAGCAAATCAGAACTACTATGAAAACTACTATGTCAGAGTTCCCACCATGGCTCAGTGGAAATGAACCTGACTGGTATCCACGAAGACACAGGTTTGATCCCTGGCCTTGCTCAGTGGGTCAAGGATCCGGTGTTTCAGTGAGCTGTGGTGTATGCCACAGACGTGGCTTGGATCTGGCATTGCTGTGGCTGTGGTGTAGGCTGGCAGCTGTAGCTCCAATTCGACCCCTAGCCTGGGAACCTCCATGTGCCAGAGGCATGCAGGCACGGCCCTAAAGACAAAAAAAAAAAAAAAAAAAAAAACTACTACGAGATACTATCTTACAACAGCCAGAATGGCCATCAAAAAGTCTTCTGACAATAATGGTGCAGCCAGTGCAGAGAAAAAGGAACCCTCTTACACTACTGCTGGGAATGTAAACTGGTACAACCACAATGGAAAACAATATGGAGGTTCCTCAAAAAAACTAAAAACTGAACTACCATATGATCCAGAAAAACCAGTCCTGGGCATCTCTCTATCCATAGAAAACCACAATTCAAAAGATACATCCACCCCAGATGTGGAGGTTCCTCAAAAAAACTAAAAACTGAACTACCATATGATCCAGAAAAACCAGTCCTGGGCATCTCTCTATCCATAGAAAACCACAATTCAAAAGATACATCGCAGCACTATCTGCAATAGCCAAGACATGGAAGCAACTTAAATGTCCATCAACAGAGGAATGGATGAAGATGATGCGGTTCATATACACAATGGAATATTACTCAGCCATTAAAAAGAAAAAACCCCACCATTTGCAGCAACATGGATGGATGTAGAGATTATTATACTAAGTGAACTTAGACAATGAAAGACAAACATCATGATATCACTTTTATGTGGAATCTTAAAAAAAAAAAGGATACAGATGAACTTATTTACAGGACAGAAACAGACTCACAGACTTTGAAAACAAACTTATAGTTACCAAAGGAGACAGGTGGTGGGGGCAGGGAATGGACTGGGGGTTTGGGTTTGGCAGGTACACACTGGTATATGGAATGACTGGCCAACGGTGGACCTGCTGTACAGCACAGAGAACTCTACCCAATATTCTGTGATGGTCTATATGGGAAAAGAATCTGGAAACGAATGGACATGTGTACATGTATAATGGAATCACTGTCGTACAGCAGAAATTATCACGATGTTCTAAATCAGCTATACTTTAATAAAACTTTTAAAAATTACATTTTGCTAAGATTATTAAAAACCAGTTTAAATTCTCGAAAAAGATGCTGGCTACTTGGACCCCCTCAGCTAGGCAAGAAGAATGCAAATCTAGAAAAGCTGATGCCCCCTTAGTGCACAGAAGGGGTCACCCCCGACACACCTGTGCACACACCTAACTCCACTGTCGAAGGATTTTTTTTAAAAGATGCCTTTTAAAAAATGAAAACACAGGAGTTCCTGTCGTGGCTCTGTGGTTAACGAACCTGACTAGGAACCATGAGGTTGTGGGGTTCGATCCCTGGCCTTGCTCAGTGGGTTAAGGATCTGGCTTTGCTGTGAGCTGTGGTGTAGGTCACAGATGTGGTCCAGATCCTGTGTTGCTGTGGCTGTGGTGTAGGCCGGCGGCTACAGCTCCGACTGGATCCCTAGCCTGGGAACCTCCATATGCTGCAGGTGCAGCCCTAGAAAAGACCACACACACACACACACAAAAAAAAAAAAAAAAAAAAAAAAAGGAAAGAAAGAAAGAAAAAAAAACCCACAGAACTCAAAATTAAGCCTGAAAGGCTTTTTGATTAATTAAGTGCCCCCCAAAGCATTCAAATCCTTTTGGGTCTTTCCTAATTAGCGCTAGTAAAATTCAATTCAAACAGCTGAGAGAGAAATTAAAACTCCGAATTACAAGAAAGGAGTAGGGGAGGAAATTTAAGGGCAGGTAACTGAACATGTTTTTCGAATACAGAAAATGGATCCATTTACTCACATTCATGTGCATCCTGAACATACAGCTGCTCACTGCTCCCTGATGGCAGTCAGAATACTTTGTTTCCAAAATTCCTAGAAAAATATGTTCTGCTGGAATGACTTGGGCTTTGAAGGAACTGGATGCCCTGAACCAAGTGAATCCAACCCTCTTAGACACTACATCCCCACCCAAAAAAGCAAACCCAAAACCCACTTTAAAAGCTATGTGACCAGGAGTTCCCGTTGTGGCTCAGCGGTAATAAACCCAGCTAGTACCATGAGGTTGTGGGTTTGATCCCTGGCTTCGCTCGATGGGTTAAGGATCCAGTGCTGCCATGAGCCGTAGTGTAGATCACAGTCGCAGCCCGACTGGCATTTCTGTGGCTGTGGCTGGCAGCTGAAGCTCCAATTTGACCCCTAGCCTGGGAACCTCTAGATGTCATGTGTGCAGCCCTGAATTTAAATAAATAAATAAATAAATAGAGCTATGTAACCAGAGTCCCCTGGTTGGCTCAGCAGGTTAAGGACCCCAATGTTGTCACTGTTGTGGTGTAGGTTCAATCCCTGGCCCCAGATCTTCTGCATGCTGTGGGTGCAGCCAAAAAATAAAAAATTAAAAAATAAAAGCTACGTGAGAGCTGGAGCCAGCTGTGAGAAGCCAGTGGCTGGGAGACCCAGACCAGCCTTCCCTGGGCTCACACACCTTGGCCTCTAGTGCTTCGGATGGTTCCCAGGACCCTAAACATGACGAAAACACACAACTGGGTCTATACTTGGCTATGAGAAGCCCTCAAGAGACAATGACATGCAGCCCACTCCTGGGAGAGTAAAATCCAGTTAAAAGGTGAAAAACCTTGTTACCGCTTGGCAGTTGTCAGAGACATTGCTACGTTCAGTTTAACCACTTTTTCAAAATTGTTTCAAAAACAACAGAACAGCTCTGTTTTCCATCTTGGAATGTTCTCTCTTCTCTGAAGTTTACAGTGTGCTTTCCGTCACAAGAAAGAGAAGGATCAGAGATGCTCCAGCAGGCTGCTCCCGCCTTTTTGCTAAGCGAATAGCCTGAGCATTTTAGCCAGCGTGTGTTCCTGCTATGAGACTCCATCAAGCGATGCGATTTCTACACGTCTCTGATGGGTCATGCTTTCGTAGAACACACACACACGGTGAGAGTGAGAACAGATTTGTGAGGACAAGACTTAAAACACACAGGAAACCACAGGGAGCAAGACGAAGATACGTAATTCAGTGCCACACATAACTGAGTGCAGTCTGGACGGAGGGAGACCCAGACCCAACGGCAGTGGCCTGGCCTGAGCTGGACAGAGAAGCTGCTCCCCTGGCCATGAAACGCGAGGCTCCCCCCTCCGCCCGTCCAGGGCAGGAGAGCTAAAGAAGGGCCCCCGGGCACAGGGGACCCAAGTCATAACCCAGTGGCTCTCAGACTAAAGAAACGCCTACCGTGGAAGAAAGAGTCAAATGACACCAACCGGAAGCAAATAGCCCAACCCAGAATGTGACACATTCTATGGGAGAAACTGTTTTCAAAAGTGAGGGTGAGGAGTCCCTGTCGTGGCTCGGCGGTTAACGAATCTGACTAGCATCCATGAGGACGCAGGTTCGAACCTGACCTCGCTCAGCGGGTTAAGGATCCCTTGTTGCTGTGAGCTGTGGTGAAGGCCAGTGGTTACGGATCTGAATCAACCCCTAGCCTGGGAACCTCCATATGCCACCATATGCCACGAGTGTGGCCCTAAAAAGACAATAAACAAACAAGTAAATCAATAAAGGTGAGGGTGAGCCACTCTAGATTAAAGACTTAAGACACATGACAGCCCTGGGTAAGGTGTGGACCTTGTCTAGGTGCTGATTTGAACATGTCAACTATAAAACGACATTTCTGGGACAATCAGGAAAATCCTACGGGTATATACCGAAAGATAACACCAAGGAATCACAGTTAATATCTTCAGGAAAACAGAGTTCCCGTCGTGGCGCAGTGGTTAACAAATCTGACTAGGAACCATGAGGTTGCAGGTTCGATCCCTGGCCTTGCTCAGTGGGTTAAGGATCTGGTGTTGCTGTGGCTATGGCATTGGCCAGCGGCTACAGCTCCGATTAGACCCCTAGCCTGAGAATCTCCACATGCCTTGGGAAGCGGCCCTAGAAAAGGCAAATATACATATATTTTAGGAATGGATAATGGCATATGCATCTATTAAAAAAAAAATTTGTTTCTTTTTTTTTTGTCTTTTTAGGGCTGCACCCATGGCATATGGAGGTTCCCAGGCTAGGGGTCAAATCGGAGCTATAGCCGCTGGCCTACACCACAGCCACAGCAACGCGGGATCTGAGCCACGTTTACAACCTATACCACAGCTCATGGCAACACCAGATCCTTAACCCACTGAGCAAGGCCAGGGATCGAACCTGCGTCCTCATGGACACTAATAAGATTTGTTTCTGCAGAGCCATGGTGAGAACTCCAAAAAAAAAAAAAAAAAAAGAATTCTTGTTTTTTAGAGATACATATGGAAGTATCAAGGGTTTGCGAAATACTATGTGTCTAGAACTTTAAAATACTTGAAGTTAAAAAAAAAAAGGATCAGTGAAGCATATGTGGCAAAATCTTAATCATTACTGCTGCTGGGTGGTAGATACATGAGAATCTCTTTATATCAGTCAATTTTACAACTTAGATAAAGTGGAAAAACTGCTTTAAAAGCACAAAGTATCAGAGTTGCCGTCGTGGCTCAGTGGTTAATGAATCCAACTAGGAACCATGAGGTTGCGGGTTCGATCCCTGGCCTTGCTCAGTGGGTTAAGGATCCAGTGTTGCTGTGAGCTGTGGTGTGGGTTGCAGACGCGGCTCGGATCCGGTGTTGCTGTGGCTCTGGCGTAGGCCGGCGGCTACAGCTCCGATTAGACCCCTAGCCTGGGAACCTCCATATGCCGAGGGAGCAGCCCAAGCAATGGCAAAAAGACAAAATACAAAGTGCCAAAGCTCAGTAAAGAAAAAGGACATGGAATAGCTCTATGAACTTCTGCTCACAGAGGTAGAAGGCGTCACTCGGGAATTCTACCAAACATTTAAGGAGGAATAATGCCAGTATTAAGCTTTTCCAGAAAATAAAGAGGAAGGAACACTTCACAACTCCTTTTATGAGGTTAATATTACCTTGATAACAAAACCAAATAAGGAAACTTGCAGAAAAGAAAACTACAGACCAATATCTCTTATGAACATAAATGCAAAAAAGTTCCAAACAAATATTAGCAAAGCAAATCTAGCAAAATATATAAAAAAGATGAAACATCATTACCAAGAACTATTTCATCCCAGGAATGTAAGTTTAATACTTGAAAATCAATCAATGCATCTCATATTAACAGATTCTAAGGGAAAAACCTTCTGATGGGTTGCAATAGATGCAAAACAAGGTATTTGACAAACATTAATTCATGATAAAAATTATCAGCAAACTTGGAATAGAAGGGGCATTTATGAAAAACCTCTATCTAACACCTTTTTTTTTTTGGCCACACACCCACACATGCAGAACTTCCCAGGGTGGGGCTTGAACCCTCACCGCAGCAGTAATCCAATCCACAGCAGTGACAATGCCAGATCCTTTACCTGCTGAGCCACCAGGGAACTCTTAAGGCCCTTTTTAATCATGAGTAATCAAATACTTCCCTCCTGAGATTGGAAACAAGGCAGTGATTCCACTGGGATGGATACTGGAGTTTAGCCAGGGTAATAAAGGGAAAGAAAAGGCATACATGGCAGGAAGAGATAAAACTATCTTTGGGAGTTCCCGTCGTGGCTCAGAGGAAATGAAACCAACTAGGAACCACGAGGTTGAGGGTTCAATCCCTGGCCTCCCTCAGTGGGTTAAGGATCCAGCGTTGCCATGAGCT
The DNA here is from genome assembly GCF_054392235.1 of Sus scrofa. Classification (NCBI taxonomy): domain Eukaryota; kingdom Metazoa; phylum Chordata; class Mammalia; order Artiodactyla; family Suidae; genus Sus; species Sus scrofa. Next base: position 76,531,142 of record NC_139393.1, read on the forward strand.
GCGGCATAGGCCAGCAGCTACAGCTCCGATTCGACTCCTCGTCTGGGACCCTCCATATGCCACAGGTGTCGCCCTAAAAAGCCAAAAAAAAAAAAAAAACCATCTTTGTAGTTGACATGATTGTATTGAAAATCCTAAAGAACAGACAAAAAAGCTACTGGAACTAATAACTGAATTTAAGCAGAGTCTTAGGACATAAGGTCGATACACAAAAATCAATTGTGTTTTTATATACTAGCAGAGAAAAAAAGGAACTTGAAATAAAAAAACCCAGGGAGTTCCCCTTGTGGCACAGTGAAAATAAATCTGACTAGTATCCATGGGGATGCAAGTTCAACCCCAGCCATGCTCAGTGGGCTGGGTATCAGGCATTGCCATGAGCTGTGGTGTAGATCGCAGACGCAGCTTGGATCCCGAGTTGCTGTGGCGTGGTGTAGGCCGGCAACTGCAGCTTTGATTCAATCCCTAGCCTGAGAACTTCCATGTGCTGTGGGTACGGCCCTAAAAAAGAATAAGAAAAAAGAAAAAAATTAAGAAACCTGGTATCATTTACAGTAGCACACACACACACACAAAATTTGAAATACATACAGACATAAACAAAATATATGTAAGATGTGTAGATGAAATTTTAAAACACCATTGACATAAATTAAATATATAACAAATGGAGACATATACCATGTTTTCATGGATCAGAATTCAATGTTGTAAAAATGACAGTTATCTCCAAATTGAACTATAGAGTCAACATAAGCTTAATGAAAATCAAATAAGTTCTGAGTTTTTTCTTTTTGTAGAAATTGATGAACTAATTCTAGAATGTTTACAATAAAGTTCAAGAAACCTGAATAGTGAAAATAACATTGGAAAAACTAAACAAAGCTTGTATCTCAGTACTTCCTACAGGCTATACAAACATGACCGTGGAATTAAACACATAACAGATACTAAGATCAATGGCTCTCTGAGTGATGCCAGCATCATGATGTCATAAGCTGTCCCTTGATCTGTCCACCCTCCCCACAACAAAAATTAGCATCCATCCACAAACAAAAGTGCCTCTGTGAAAGCTGTGGGGTCCAGCACCATTCACCAAGGGACTGAGGCAGTGTCTCACCCACCTGTGCATCAGGTAACAGGCTGTGTAACCAGGAGGAGTCTGTGAATGGGTCCAGCCCCTCTTAGCTGCAACCTGGGAACAGCTGGAGAACACTGACTTGGGCAGTCACCACGGACGAGCACACCCCAGTGGAATCCAGGTGCCCAGAGGAGAGGTTCCAGCACTCTGCCGGAGCAGGAAAATAGGTGTTTGGACACAATGGGCAGCTAAGAGGAACAGCCTGACCATGCCAGCATCACCCTCCCCCAAGGTGGCCCGTTTATGGCTAAACAAGACCTCCTCAGCCCAGGATTTCTCCCACAGGGAAATGGGAGAGGGTGGGTGCGTGCCCAGCTTCCCCAGCTGTGGGGATACTGCCAGAGAGACTCATTCTCTCCAGCAGCATCCGGAGTATTAAATCAGGGGCTCCATGACTGAAGGCAGGGAGCAGATGGGAAGAAGAGTAGATTCAATTTCTTGGAGGTCATGAAATGCTGTCTGCCTTTTGGACTCCGTCAGGAAGCCTGTCCACAAGCTGCTGGGAAGCCTCACCCAAGGATCTTCCCAACTGTAGGCACTGCCAGCATCCCATGTGCCTCACCCACACCTCTTCCCACTCGAGGCCAGCTACCAAGAAGGCTAGGGAACATGCACAAAAAGCAGGCCAGGGGAAGCACAAACTTAAGCTTTAGCACTGACTTCATAAAAGCAAGAAGCTATCAACTGCCAGAACATGGAAAATGAGGAAACATGACATCACCAAAGGGTCATAATTATCTCCCAGTAACCAAATCCAAATTCGTGGAGATCTACAATTTACTCTTGGAAGAATTACAAGTAACTGTTCTCAGGTAACTTGAGCTACAAGAAACCCCAGAAAAGCAGTCATTGACATCAGGAAAACAATACACAGACGAAATGAGAAAATGAACAGAAAGACAGAAATAAAGAACCAAAGAGAAATTCTGTAGCTGAAGAACTCAATGAAAGAAGTGAAAACTGCGGTAGAGCGTCACCATCAGAAGAGGTCGCACAGAAGGAAGAATCTCTTATTAGAAGACAGGCATTCTGATAGAGTTCCAGTTAAAGGTCTGGCATGGTCACTGCTGTGGCTCTGGTCACTGCTGTGGAGTGGGTTTGATCTCTGGCCCAGGAACATCTGCATACCATGGGCACAGCCAAAAAAAGAAGACAGAAACTTTGAAATAACCCAGTCAGAGGCAAACAAAAAGAAAAGGATGAAAAAGAGTGAAGAGGGAGTTCCTGCTGGGGCTCAGCTGTAATGAGCCCAACTAGTATCCATGAGGATGTAGGTTCGACCCCTGGCCTCACTCAGTGCGTTAAGGATCTGGCATTGCCATGAGCTGTGGCGTAGGTTGCAGACATGGCTTGGATCCTGCGTTGCAGTAGCTGTGGCCTAGGCCAGCAGCTGCACCTCTGATTTGAACCCTGGCCTGGGAACTTCCATATGCTGCAGGTAAGGCCCTAAAAAAAAAAAAAAAAAAAAAAAAAGAGTGAAGAGGGGAGTTCTTTGGTGGTCTAGTGTGTTTAGGATTTGGTAGCCTGGGTTCAATTCCTAGTCTGGCAACGTAAATCGTAATCAAAGCTACTACACACTGTAGCAAAAAAAAAAAAAAAAAAAAAAAAAAAAAGTGAAGAGAGCTCAAGAGGATTATGGGACACCATTAAAAGAAGTGATATATGAAGTATTGGAGTTCTAGAAAGAGAAGAGAGAGAGAAGGGAGCAGAAAACTTATTTAAAGAAAAAAATGGATGAGAACTTTCCAAACCTGGGGAAAAAATTGGATGTTCACAATCATGAAGCTATAGATCACCTCATTATTTCAATCTAAAATGATCTTCTCCAAGACACGGTATAATAAAAATGTCAAAAATCAAAGACAAAAAGAAAATCCCAAAGTAGCAAGAGAGAAAAAGATTGTCATCTATAAAGAAACACCCATTAAGCCGTATCAGTGGATTTCTTCTAAGAAACTTTACCAGCCAGGAGAGCAGCATGGGATGATACATTCAAGGCGCTAAAGAAAAAAAAAAACTGCCAATGAAGAATACCCTATCTGGCAAAATTACCCTTCAGAAATGAGGGGAAAATAAAGAATTACTCCAACAAAAACGGAGAATTCATCACCACCAGACCTGCTTTATTAGAAATGCGTATGTTCTTCAAAATGAAATAAAAGGACTCTTAACTGGCAGCATGGAAACATATAAAAATATGCAATACACTGGGGTAAAGGTAAACACCACCGCCACATTCAGAATTCTCTAATACTGTAACTTGGTGTGTTAACCGCTTAACTGTGGTATAAAGGTTAAACACAGGGTGTTAATAATTACAGTTACTATAGTTTGTTAATGATTACACAATATAAAAGAGGTCAATTATGACATTAAAACACAAAAAGCAGGGAGTAAAAGTAGAGTTTTGGGTGCAATCAAAGGCAAGTTGTTACCTGTGTCAAATAGACTTATATCTGTAAGATGTTTTACTGAGCCCCATGGTAAATAACCACAAGCAAAAACCTACAGCAGAGTCACAAAATATAGAGAGAAAGGAATCAATTTCTCCTCTTATGTCTGTTAATATTTGTTTTATGTATTTGGGTGCTCCTTTATTAGGGGCATCTATGTTTACAAGTATAATATCCTCTTGAATTGATGGGAATATGATAATAGGAGGAGATTTTAATATCCCACCCACAGCAACAGAAAGATCTTCTAGACAGAAAATCAGTAAGGCAACAGAGATTCTAAATGATACAATAGAACATTTACACTTAATTGATATTTTCAGGACATTACATCCAAAATCCAGAATATATATTCTTTTCAAGTGCACACGGAACATTCTCAAGAATTGACCACATACTGGGGCACACAACTAACCTCAACAAATTTAAGAGTACAGAAATTATTTCAAGCATCTTCTCTGACCACAAGGGCATGAAACTAGAAATCAACTGTAAGAAATGAGAAAAAACTAAATACAGGGAGACTAAACAACATGCTACTAAAAACCAGTGGGTCAACGAGGAAATCAAAAAGAGAGTTAAAAAATACCTCAAGACAGATGACAATGAAAACACAACCACACAAAATCTATGGGATGCCACAAAAGCAGCTCTTACAGGGAAATTCTTAACAATATAGGGCCTTCCTCAAAAAACAAAAATCTCAAATTAACAACCTGACCTATCACCTAAAACAATTAGAAAAAGAAGAACAAACAAAACCTAAAGTTAGCAGAAGGAAGAAAATCATAAAGATTAGAGAGGAAATCAGTAAAATAGATATTCAGAAAACAATAGAAAAAAAAAATCAATAAAACCAAGAGCTGGTTCTTTCAAAGGGTAAACAAAACTGACAAACCTCTGGCCAGACTCACCAAAAGGAAAGGGAGAGAGAGAACCCAAATACACAAAATAAGAAATGAAAAAGGAGAAATCTCAACTGATTTTACAGAAATACAAAAAAACATAAGAGACTACTATGAACAATTATATGCCAACAAACTTGACAACCCAGAAGAAATGGACAATTTTCTAAAAACATACAACCCACCCAAACTTAATCTAGAAGCAATAGATAATTTCACTAGATGTGAAACTGAATACGTAATAAAAATATTCCCCCAAAATAAAATGGCTTCTCAGGCAAATTCTACCTAACATACAAAGAGGAACTTATACCCATCCTTCTTAAACTTTTCCAAAAAACTGAAGGAGAAGGAACACTTCCAAAGACATTCTGTGAAGCCACCACCACCCTAATACCAAAACCTGCCAAGGATACTACCAAAGGAAAAAAAAAAAATTATAGGCCTATATCTTTGATGAATATAGATGCAGAAATTCTCAACAAAATTTTAGCCAACTGAAGCCAACAGCATATACATCATAAGTTCACATGGATGGTGCAACATATGCAAATCAGTCAATGTAATACACCGCATTCACAAAGGAAAAGTCAGCAACTACATGATCATCTCAATCGATGCAGAAAAGGCATTTGACAAAATGCAACATGCATTCATGATAAAAACTCTTACCAAATTAGGTAGAGAGGAAACATATCTCAACATTTAATAAAAGCTATGACAAACCCACAGCCAATATAATACTCAATGAAGAAAAGCTAAAAGCCTTCCCACTAATATCTGGAACAAGACAAGGGTGCCCTCCTCTCATCAGTTTTATTCAATGTAGTATTGGAAATCCTAGCCACAGCAATCAGACAAACAAAAGAAATAAAAGGTATCCAACTTGGAAGAGAAAAAATTGTCACTCTATGCAGATGACATGATACTATATATAGAAAATCCAAAGGACTCCACACAAAACCTACTTGAACTGATCAACGAATACAGCAAAGTAGCAGGATAGAAGAGTACCATTCAGAAATGAGTTGCTTTTCTGTATACTAACAATGAAATGTTAGAAAAGGAATATAAAAAACAATACCATTTAAAATCACACCTCAAAAAATTAATACCTAGAAATAAACCTGACCAAGGAGGTGAAAGACTTATACTATAAAACATTGATAAAGTAAATCAAAGAAGAGTCAAAGAAATGGAAAGATATCCCATGCTCCTGGATTAGAAAAATTAGTATTGTTAAAATGGCCATACTACCCCCAAACAATCTACAGATTTAATGTGATCCCTATCCAATTACCCATGACATTTTCACAGAACTAGAATAAACAATCAAAAAAATTATAAAAGACCCAGAACTGCCAAAGCGATCCTGAGGAACAAAAACCAAGCAAGAGGCATAACTATTCCAGACTTCAGACAATATTACAAAACTAGAGTAATCGGGATAGTGTGGTACTGGGACCAAAACAGATATATGGACCAATGGAACAGAATACAGAGTCCAGAAATAAACCCAGACACCTGTGGTCAATTAATTTTCGACAAAGGAGGCAAGAATATAAAATGGGAAAAAGATAATCTCTTCAGCAAGTGGGGCTCAGAAAACTGGACAGCTTCATATAAGTCAGTGAAACCAGAACACACCCTCACACCATACACAAAAATAAACTCAAAATGGCTTAAAGACTTAAGACATGAGATATGACTCCATAATCTGCTGTACAGCACAGGGAACTATATCTAATCACTTGTGATGGAACATGGTAGAGGATAATGTGAGAAAAAGAATGCATATCTATGTATAACTGGGTCACTTTGCTGTACAGCAGAAATTGACATAACCATAATTTATAAATCAACCATAATTTAAAACTCTTAAAAAAAAAAAAAAGACACACCATAAAACTCCTAGAAGAGAATATAGGCAAAACATTCTCTGATATAAAGCATACCAACATTTTATTAGGTTAATCTCCCAAGGCAACAGAAATAAAAACAAAAATAAATGGGATCTAATGAAACTTTTACACAGCAAAGAAAACCATTAAAAAAATTTTTTTAATTAAAAAAAAAAAGACAACACATGAACTGGGAGAAAATAGTTGCAAATGATGCAACTCAAAAACTCAACAGTAAAAACAACCACCCCATTGAAAAATGGGCAGAAGATCTAAACAGCTAACTCTCCAAAGACATATGGATAGCCAGTAGGCACAAAAAAAGATGCTCAACATCACTAATTATTAGAGAAATACAAATCAAAACTACAATGAAGTACCACCTTGCACCAGTCAGAATGGCCATCATTAGAAAGTCTACAAAGAACAAATGCTGCAGAAAGTGTGTGAATGTCAGTGGGAATGTAAATTGGTACAACCACTATGGAAAACAGTATGGAGGTTCCTCAGAAAACTAAATATAGAACTACCACACGATCCGGCAATCCCACTCCTGTACATATATCCAGCCAAAACTATAACTCAAAAAGATACATGCACCCATATGTTCATTGCAGCACTATTCACAATAGCCAAGACATGGAAACAATCTAAATGTCGAGGTAAAACATGAATGCATTAAGAATATGCACTACATATATTTGATGGAATACTACTCAGCCATAAAAAATTCTGCCATCTGCAGCAACATGGATTCAACTAGAGATTCTCATGCTAAGTGAACCAAGTCGGCAAGAGAAAGAAAACGCCATGTGATATCACTTATATGTAGAAATTGAAAATATGGCACAAGAGTTCCCATCGTGGCTCAGTGGTTAACGAACCCAATTAGTATCCATGAGGACTCGGGTTTGATTCCTGACCTTGTTCAGTGGGTTAAAGGATCTGGCATTGCCAGGAGCTGCGGTGTAAGTTGCAGATGCAGCTTGGATCCTGCGTGGCTGTGGCATAGGCCAGTGGCTACAACTCCGACTGGATCCCTAGTCTGGGATCCAGTCTATGAGGCTGCGGCCCTAGAAAGACAAAATAAAATAAAATATGGTGCAAATGAACCTATCTACAAAACAGAAACAGACTCAAAAACATAGAGAATAGATTTATGGTTGCCAAGAGGGAGGAGGGAGTGGGATGCTTGGGGTTAACAGATGCAAACTATTACATTTAAAATGGATAGAACCCAACTAGTATCCATGAGGACAAGGGTTCGATCCCTGGCCTTTCTCAGTGGGTTAAGGATCTGGGGTTGCCATGAGCTGCGGCATAGGTTGCAGATACAGCTTTATCCCATCTTGCTGTGGTGTAGGCCGGCAACTGCAGCTCGGCTTCACCCCCTAAACTGGGAACTTCTATATGCCGCAAGTGTGGTACTAAAAAGAAAAATAAATAAATTTAAAAAATAAAATGGATTAACAATAAGGTCCTACTGTATAGCACAGGGAACTATATCCAATCTCTTGGGACAGACCATGATAGAAAATAGTATTTTTAAAAAAGAATGTATGTATGTGTATATAAATCTAAATATATGAATGAGACTGGGTCACTTGCTGTACAGCAGAAATTGGCACAACACTGTAAATCAAATACTTTAATTAAAAAAAATTTTTTTAAAAAGAGAAAAGAATTCAAGTGTCCCATCACAGAAAGGCAGCAAGAGAGGAAGAAACAAGGGAACTACAAAACAGCCAGAAAACAGTAAGATGGTATTAGTGAGTGCTTACCTACCATAATTACCCTAAATGTAGACTGTATTTTCCAATCAAAAGACAGGGGGTGCCTGGATTGATTAAAAAAAAACAAAAGCCAATTATATGCTACCTATAAGAGATTCACTTCAGCTTTAAGGACACTTATATGTGCAAAGTGAAGGGTTGGAAAAAGATGTTCTACGCAAAGGGAAAGCAAGAGAGAGAGGAAAGCTATACTTGCATCATATAAAATAGACTTTAAGCTAAAAATGATAATAAGAGACAGAGAAGGTTATTATATAATGATAAAGAGATCAATTCATCAAGAAGATATAACCACCATAAATATATATGCACCCATCATGAGAGTTAAGCAAATAATAACCAATCTGAATAATGAAATAGACAACAGTACAATATTAGTAGGGGACTCTGAAACTCCACTTTCATCCATGGATAGATCATATAGACAGAAAATCAACATTGGACTTGAATCAAAAATTAGACCAAACAGACCTAACAGACACACATAATATAGACCATTCCACCCAACAGTGGCAGAATACACACTCTTCTCAAGCACACATGGAACTTTCTTTAGGATAGATCATATGTTAGGTCACAAAATAAGCCTTAGCAAATTTAAGAAGACTGAAATCACAGCAGGTATCTTTTCTGACCACAACTGTATTATGAAACTAGAAAGCAACAAGAGGAACCCTGGAAAATTTATAAGTAGAAACTAATCAATACACTCCTGAACAACCAATTAGTCAAAGAAGAAATCAAAAGAAAAAAAGTTAAAAACCCTCAAATACATGAAAATGGAAACACAACATACCAAAACCTATGGGATACTGCAAAAGCAGTTTTAAATTTACAGTGATAAATGCCCACGGTAAGAAAAGATCTCAAATAAACAACTATTACACCTCAAGGAACTAGAAAAGAAAAACAAATTAAGTTTAAAATTAGAAGGAAGGAATAACAAAGATCAGGGCAGAAATCAGTAAGAGACAAGAAAAATAATAAAATAACAATATGTTTTTGGTTTTTTTTAAAGATACGTTTGACAAACTTTTAGTTAAACTAAGAAAAAAAAAAGGAGAGACACTAGTAAATAAAATCAGAGAGGAAAAAGGAGACATTACAATTGATACCACAGAAATACACAGGGTCACAAGAGCCATAACAGCCCATACTCTCCAAAGCTATGTGTAGATTCAATGCAATCCCTTCAAAATCCCAATTGCGGGAGTTCCCGTTGTGGCTTGGTAGAACCCGACTAGTATCCATGAGGATTCGGGTTTGATCCCTGGCCTTGCTCAGTAGGTTAAGGGATCTGGCGTTGCCGTAAGCTGTGGTGTAGGTCGCAGAAGTGGCTTGGCTCTGGCGTTGCTGTGGCTCTGGCGGCTGCAGCTCCAATTCCACCCCTAGCCTGGGAACCTCCATGTGCTGTCGGTGCAGCCCTAAAAAGACAAAAGACCAAAAAAAAAAAAAAAAAAATCCCAATTGTGTTTTTCACAGAAATAGGGGGAAAAAACCCTAAAACATGTATGGAACTACCTAAGACCACAACTAGTAAAGTGGTCTTGAGAAAGAACAAGCTGGAGGCCTCACACTTCCTGATTTCAAGCTATACTACAAAGCTACAGTAATTAAAACAGTATGGATAAGCTAGACTTCATCAAAATCAAAAACATCTGCTCTCAAAAGGCAGCCATGATTACATGAAAAGCAAACACAGACTCCGAGAAACGATCTGCAAAACATATACCATATATCTGATAAATGACTGGTATCCAGAATATGTAAAGAGCTCTTACAACTCAGGAAGAAGCTAATCAACTCAATTTAAAATGAGCAAAAAGGAGTTCCTGCTGAGGCACAGCAGTTAAGGACCCAGTGTTGTCTTTGTAGTGGTTTGGATTTGATCCCTGGTCTGGTACAGTGAGTTAAGGATCTGGTGTTGCAAGAGCTGTGGTGTAGGTCCCAGATGTGGCTGAGATTCAATCCCTGGCCCAGGAACTCCCATATACCATGGATGTAGCCAAAAAAAAAAAGAGAAAAAGGAAAAGAAAAGGGCAAAAAATTTATACACTTTACCTATGATGTATGAATTTCCAGTAAGCACCCCAAAAGATGCTCAACATCATTAGTCATTATGAAAATGCAAATAAAAACCATAATGAGATCCCATCATGTACCCCCCAGAATGGGTAAAACTGAAAATTCTATTTATATCAAGTATCGGCGGCAAGGATACAGGGTAACTGAAACTCTTATACTTTGCTTCTGGGAATACAAAATGGTGCAGCAATGTCAGAAAACAATCTTCAAAGTTAAACGTGTATTTACCCTAAAACCTAGCAATCTCACTCTTGGGAGTGCACCTGCCATAAATGATTTCATACGTCCACATAAAGATCTGTACGTGAATGTTTATAGCAGTTCTATTCATAAGACCCAACAATTGGAACCAACTCAAGAATCCGTAAACAAATTGAGGGAGAGATACAGCAACATGGCTAAATCTCAAATGCACATGCTGAGTGAAGGGGGCCAGACACAAGACTAATGCCGTATGACTCCAATGACATTCTGGAAAAAGCAAATCATAGGGACAGGAAGTAGAGCAGTGGCTGCTGGGGGCTGAGCACGGGGGAGAGAGAACGGACTGCAGAGGGGCATGAGGAACCCTCTGGGTTGGCAGAACAGTTCTGCATCCCAGTATGATTACATGAATATGTACATTTGTCAAAATTCATTGAACATTAAAAAAAAAATCATTGAGGAGTTCCTGCTCTAGCCCAGTAGGTTAAGGATCCAGCGTTGCCTCAACTGTAGCTTGGATTCTTTTCTTTTCCTGCTTTTTAGGGCTGAACCTGTGGCATATGGAAGTTCCCAGGCTAGGGGTCAAATTGGAGCTACAGCTGCCGGCCTACAGCAATGCCAGATCCGAGCCGCAGCTGCAACCTACACCACAGCTCACCTCGATTTGCCGCAATACCGGATCCTTAACCCACGGAGTGAGGCCAGGGACCAAACCCGTGTCCTCATGGATACTAGTCGGATGGTTAACCCACTGAGCCAGGATGGGAACGCCTTACTTGCTTCTTGCAGAGGGTCAGCACTCCATGAGTCTTAGGTCTTATTTTCTATGTCAAAGCGATGCATCCCCCCTCCCTGCTCTCATCCGCTGGCTGACAAGGCTTCTCTTTAGCTTTTCCCCAGGGGAGCGTCGCTCAAGTCCATTTTCAGAGACACCTGGGACTGTCCAGTCAAGTTCTAGCTTGGGTGTGGCATCAGACCTCCTGGCTGGGTGAAAACCCCTTCCTCGGCCAGGCCCTTGGGAGGGGATGTCACCAGGACATCGAGCACCTGGCGTGGCCTCAGGCCTGCAAAGCCTGTTGACAACTGCCCGTCTGCCGTTCGCCCTAGTGACGCTACCAGGTCAGCTCCATCCACCTCCCCCGCCATCATCATCTGACCCCATCGGATCCCTTTGGCTTGTCTGCATTTCTGGTTTTGTTTTGTTTTTACAGACATTTCCATTTCTTCACACAATCAATCTCTGTTTTTCTAGACTCCTGTCCCAGTTTTCCCTGTGTGTTTAAGTGTGTTCCTGAAGCACACCTGAGTTATCTTCTGAAGAACCATGACAAGTCATCTGCAAGACCCATGTCACTGAGAAAATCTCTGCCAGCCACAGTGTCCCCCAGACTGCACCCCGCCCCCTCCTCCAGGGCTCAGGATCATTTCATCATTAGCACATGTCCCCAGGCCCCGCGGGCCACACACGGCCTCATCTACCCAGTCCCAGCCCACGGCCCCTCCTCCCTCCCTGACCTCTGACCTCGCTGCTCTGCTCGTGGCTGAGCTCCCTCGTGGCCGAGCTCCCGGCTGCGCTCGTCTGTGTCTCGTTAACCGCAGATACTCCCGGACACTGTACCCGCTCAGCTCCGGGATTTCAAGTTCTATTTCTTACTAACTGACCCTTGCTCATCCAAACCTCTTTGAACTCACCACAGTGAGCGACGCTTCCCCAAACCGCTTGATTGGGTTTTGCGTCTCATACAAGCGAACTTTCCATGTTAGTTAAACTGCCCCTCTTGACGGTTATGAAGAGGCGAGACCCGCCTCTTGCCTCGCTACTGCCTTTTCTGACCCAGTTTCGAGCCTGCCTTGCCACTGAGAGCTCTTCTGAGACACGGGCCTCTCTTCTTTGGGGACACGAACCCCGTACGATGTGACTGTGAAACGAGCGCCGCCCAGGCCAGGCGTCCTCCGAGCGGTCCTCTTCTGCCGTGTTCAGGAGCAAGGTGCAGAGGTGTCAGCACCGCTTACTGAGATCTCGGCCACAGCGAGGCCGGGGCGCGCTGCACACACCTGCCTGAGGCCCCAGGGGCAGAAGGGCTGCCAGTGGGGGGACTGGCTTCGGGATCCGAGGCCTGGGCAGTGATGCTGGCAAATGATGGCACCTCTAAGCTTGGTTTCCGTCTCCGTCCAATGGCTCAACTGAACTTCACAGAGGAGGGGTGGGGACCCGTGAGCCAGCACGGAGCCTTCCAGGTGCGGGCACCCCCGCCGAGTGAGAGTTCGTCTTCATCCGCCCGGGTGCTGCCACATCATCACCATGGGCAGGATGACTTACAAACCACAAACATTTACGCCCAGAGCTCCAGAGGCTGAGAAGTCTGAAGTCAGGGACCGCCTTCCGGTTCCCAGAGGACATCTCCTCACTGTGTCCCCACCCGGAGCAAAGGGCCACGGAGCTTTCCGGGGTCGCCTGACAAGGGCACTAATCCCACACACAAAGCCTCCATCCTCCTGCCCTACTCACCTTCCGAAGGCCCAAGATCCAAGTACCATCACATTGGGGCTCAGGATTTCTTTCTTTTTTTTCTTTTCTTTTTAGGGCCACACCTGTGACATATGTGGAAGTTCCCAGGCTAGGGGTCAAATCGGAGCTGCAGCTGGCAGTCTACGCCACAGCAACTCAGGATCTGAGCCACATCTACAACCTGTGCTGCAGCTTGCAGCAACACCAGATCCTTAACCCACTGAGCGATGCCAGGGATTGAACCCATATCCTCACAGACACTACACTGGGTTCTTAACCTGCTGAGCCACAGCAGGAACTCCGGGGGGGGGGGCTGGGTCAGGATTTTAACATATGAATCTTGGAGAGACACAAACATTGAGGGCATAGGTAGCAGTTATTTTGAATAATATAAAAAACACATTAAAAAATTATTAATTCTGCTCACGAGGTCACCGTCCAGAGTCTCCCTGCCCTGAGAAGAGAGGGGAACCTTAGCACCTTGGGGCGTCTTCCAGGCCCCTGTGCGGCTGTGGGATTCAAAGGACTGGATTCGAGGCAGCCCCGGATGACCCCAGCCTCCCTGGGGGCACGCCCCCATCCTGCCCACCTCACAGGCTCCACCACGAGCTCAAATCCCAGGAGTACACAGAAGCGTGGTGAGGCTTTGTTTTTCGCTAAAATGACAAGAGCCCACCCACGACCTGTGTCCTCTGGTATCGTGCCTTTGACAGCAAACACTCCAGAGAGTGTGTGTGCAGCTAAGTTCCCTGAGGGCAACCTCTTGATTGCCATTCTCATACATACACTTTGGTTCTGCCCAGAAAAGCAATGGTTGCCTTTGCATAAACACAGCCCTCTCCAAGCCTGGGCTGACCCGTCATCACCACCAGCAACCACACAGCACTTACAAGGGACCAGGTGCACTTTGGGCACTTTGCAGATCCTAAGGGACTCAACCCTCACGCAGTCCACGGAGCCGGCGCCTTCGTCTGCACCTCACCTGGGGCTGAGACGGAGAACGCAGCTAACAAGGGCTCGACGGGCCCACAGTCAAACAGCCAGTCAGCGGCCAACCAGCAGGTCTGCCGCCGTGGTCCAATGCTCCCATCCCCGTCCCAGCCCCAACACCACGGTGGCAAACAGAGCAAAGCCAAAGGCTCCTCCTCCTGACCTGCAAGCAGAGTTGATACAGTCTTAGTGGATAAATCACATTTACATCTATTACGGGCTAAATCGTGCCCCCCCCAATTCCTGTGTTGAAATCCAGGCCTCGGATCTGTCGGATGTGGCTGCACTTGGAGACAGGGGCTTTAAAGTGGTGAATAAGTTAAAGTGGATCTTTGGGGTAATTCAATGTGACTGTGTCCTCAGGGAGGAGAGCTGGACGCCAATGTGCACAGGTACAGAGGGGAGACCAGGTGAGAACACAGGAGAAATGATTTTTTCCCTTCCCATTACTTCATTTTTACTACATTTTCAGCAAACAAATCAAGGTGCAAAGAGGTTTATTTCACATCACTACATTATCTGGATATTTTTGTCAAACAAACAGGAAATTCTCTTTAAATAACCACCACCTCCTTGGCTGCCAGCCCAGGCAGGAGAGCAGGTTTTAGCCACAGGACACATCACCCACCAGTCTGTAAGCCAAGGAGAGAAGCCACGGCTCCATCTTGGATTTGGGACGTCTGACCAGGGTTCATCCATCACGCTGCTGCCTCCGGCGTCCTCTCCATTCCCCCCTCAGCCCCTGCAAAGCAGCTCCTCGGGCTGCGCTGGCCCCTCCCACCCGCCGGACTCTCTGCTGTCCCCTCCAAGCCAGTTCTTCTCCCAACTCCCTCATCAGCATCGGATCCAAAATTGCCACTCTCCTCCTAGCCATTGGGCCTCTCCCTGCCAGGACCCCCACCCCAAGCCACGGGGAGCTTCCTGAGGCCCAGATGGAAAACCTTAGGGCTCCCAGCAATGCTCACGATGCCCCCATGTCCCGTCCAGCTATTTGGCCGCAGTCCACCCTGCGACTGTCACTGAGCCCCACTGACTCGGCCCCTGCTCCCCGAGCCCTCCCCAGCGCCCCCCAGTCCTCATCTCTTACCACCACCTGGACCAATCGCATTTCCACCTTCCCGCCCAAATCCCACCCAGGCTGAAAAGCTCAGCTCCCGTCCTCCCTCCCTCCCAAAGCCCCCTCTGATCTTAGTGCACTGGCCACCTTCCCCCCTACGTTCTAGTTACTTCCTCTCCTACTGAATTCCTGCCGGGCGGGGCCCCAATTTAACTAGTTCCCCATAACGCAAGACGCGGGGAAAAAATGAACCAGTTCACCCATCTGGTCCTGGGAATTCTCCATTAGCCAATTTTCTCTATTTCGATCAAAAGAAATAAATGACAGCACAGCAGCTCCCAAGTAAGTCTGGCTGCAAACTGCCTCCTCCAACACAAAGAGGCGCCATGGAGGACGCGCCAGCTCACCGCAGACACACGCACCCCGCACTCCGCGCAGCCGGAGATGGCAAAGGGGACGCGGCCCGAGGGGACGCTCAGCAGCGCGCTGGATGAGGGTGCGCGCCCGTCCCCCGCCCTCGCTGGGGCTCAGGACAGAGGCCAGCAATGTCCTCGGGCACGAAGTCGGGAAGGGCGCCGCTCAGAGGGCATGGTGCGAAGACGGAGCCAATGGAGACACACGGGCTGGGGCGGGGCTTTCCTTGCGGGTGATGAGAAGGTTCGGGGGGAGGAGGTGGTGGCCTAACATCAGCAAAGTGCGAAGCAGCACCGAATTCTTCACTTGAAAAATGGCTACTTTTATGTGAATGTCCCCTCAAAGTGAAAAACTCTAACACTTAAAAAAAAAAAAAAAAAAAAAACCTTTATAAAGATACAGCTAAAATATACTATTAGAATATGACGTGTTGGGTGGCCAGTGAAGGTGCTGGCACAGACTGTCAGGAAGAAGAGGGACACGGAGTCCCCTCTGTGTGATCTGGACCGTGAACTGACCCTGAAGGGGTAAAGGTCACCTGGGGGGGGAGGCCATCCTGGCGGAGCTGGGGCCCCCAGAGGGGCAGGTGCAGGGAACCCGGGGGATGGGCTGGTCCCTGGGGCCCCTCGGCGAGCGGAGGGAGCCAGACGTCGGCGACGCGGCCCAGGGCTGTCCCCCGCCGCTGAGAAGTCCCAAACCCGGCTGAGCTCCCGGCACCCAGGGGACGGTTCAGCGTTTTTATTCCCGACCAGGCGCCCAGGGAGATTCATCTACTAAGTCTGGAGTCAGGGGACAGGATGATGTATTAGTAATAAAATATAACATCTTAAGACGCTCTCTAGGTGATTCTAGTTTTTCTCATTTAAGGAAGGGTCTTTCAGTTGATAGACTGAAAGGCTGTTTTCACATCTTACCTTTTCTAAGTCTTTCAGCTTTATGTTGATGCTGTTGAAGAATTACTCACTTTTGGATCGGAGGGGATTCCTCACACTGAATACGGTAGAACAGCAAGGCACATTCATGCTCACCAATTTTCTAGAAAAGATTTTAGTTTAACCTTCATGCTACGTGGAAAGCTTAACCAGAAAAGCAAAATTCCAAATATTAACATGTGTACAAGCCTACACCTTTTTTTTTAAGAAAAATGCTTTATGTACGAGTTATACAAAAAGGAAAACAAAATACATAAATACCAAAAAAGAAAATCTTAGGATAACTAAAAGGCGGCCCCTTTCCAAGTTCAGTACATGTACATATTAGTCCTTTAAATTTCCCTATCATTTTATATAACTATGAGATTGTTCCCTAAACAATATGCTGAATATAAATTTTCTAAGCACATTATATGTTTACTCTCCTGTGATTCAAGGCCGGCCTAAGTATAAACATTAAGCAACAAGAATAATCACATTCTAAAAATGTGGAATAATTACATTTTTTACTTTCAACACCTGGTGTCACCAGCATAACACAGTTCAGGACTTTACTGCTCTGTGCTGAGTGTGCCCAAGGCCGTGGCGACCAGGCCTTCGTCAGGGAGGGAAGCCTGTGGTGGCTCAGCTCACACCTTCCAGAAGCACAGAGGCACCCAGGCAGCTGTGTTCTCAGCAATCACACAGGTTTAAAGGTGGTTTTTGATATTTGTTTTTAATTTTGAACACAGTGATGCAAGGAAAAGACTGGAGTGAAATAACCCTGAAATACTTTTTTTTTCTGGATATGAACAGGTCACAAGTGATGGGCTGTCGCCCTTCTCCTCAATCCTGTGGCCCTGGGCCCCTGCCTCCTCCCCAAATTCAGTTAATCTTGTTTAGGTCGGTTTGGTGATGACATGGCTGAAACTAAAAGCCCAAGATCTGTGAAAACATCATTCTTTAAAGTACCTTACATTTAGTTCGCAGATTTCAGGAAGGCGAGAATCAGTCCTTCCGACATCACGAGTAAAGGCCACAGTGCTGATGTGAGAGACGGAGGCATGAGTGTTGCGGAGCCTGGTCGCGCCTGCTGGTCCCGCCTGCTGACCACTTGACAATGCAGGCGCTGGCGCCATCTCCCAGGGGCAGCACAGGCATGGCAGCGCTTGTAAGATGAGACTGCAAGTTACAGCCCTGACGCTGCACAAGCTGAACATGTTTTAAAACGAGGTAACTACCTAGTAGCTCTCCCCTGTCTCCCAGCAGCAAAGGGATCCCACAAAACCCTCTCCGCAGAAGCTAGGTTCTAACCATCAAAGTCCAGGAACAGACCTGCTTACCAATCAGCAATAAGCCAGCAGCAGAAGTCTGTATACAGTTGGCATCTTATCAGAAGACCCTGTAGACAACATGGCTGTGGCAGGTGCAGGTGCATGCATGTCACCTGGGCAGCACCTGAACCACCTGGTGCCCCCACCTCCCCAAGCGCTCCGGGCAGTTCTGTACATTGATAGCAAGGCTCCTGCTTCCTCCCACTTCAACTCACCCGGGATGAGCATCCCCTACGCTGTCTCACTGCCTGCAGGACATGCCCCTCCCTGCTCCCGGCCTGGGGTTCTGCGAGCCCCGGGGGGCCCCATGATCCTGCCCCCTGGCCTGCAGGTCTCTGTGTGTGATCCCCACCCCCTGTGCATAGACTGGGTTTAGTGATTCGCTTCAAACAGACAGAGCCCAGAGCAGCTGATGGGATGTCGCCCCCGAGGTTTTAACAAGAGTGTGGCTCCATCTGGGGGGCTTGCCGTGCCCTGCCCCCTCAGGGAAGCCAGCTACGATGCTATGGGCCTTCATAAGGAGACACCTGCATGGAGAGGGACTGAGGTCTCCCCAGATGGACAGAAGGGGCCCTGCTGGCTGTCACGTGTGTGAGCTCAGACCCTCCCAAGTCGGCCCAGGGAGACCACAGCCCCGCCGCAGCCCTGAGAGCCCGGGGGGACCAGCGCCACCCCCCCAGTGGCCCTCGGACTCTCATCCACCAGCTGTGGGCGGATGTCTGCTGCTGCAGCCAGGAATGGCGGGGTAATTCGTTACACATTTCCAGATAACACGTTCCAAAGGGTCAAGTCCAAGTTTCCTCTTGGCTCACACAGGCCAGTCACTGTCTGGCCCCCTCTCTCTCGGCCACAGCCAGGCCGTCCCACCTCCATTCATGAGGCTGCCACTGCCTGGGAGCCCACACCTCCTCACGCCGCCGGGCAAATCCTTCTCGGCCTGCACGGATGTTGCCAGGTCACTTCAGACATCACCTCCCCATGTGACCCTCCCTCGGGGCAGAGCTGACCCGGAACACGGCAGCCCTCCGGCCCTGCCTCCCAGCTCCCCAGCTCCGTCTCCCCATTTGCTGGGGGGCCCAGACACGCGGCCGTCAGCCCTAGGACGCAGGGTGCGCTGGGCATCCAGGCGCTCAGAGAGCTGCCAACCTGGATCCCCCGCATTGTTCACATCCATTTCCCCCACGGACCCTCTCGTACCACCAGACCACAGCCTCAACAGCAGGACACCAACACGGCCACTGGACCACTTGCTCTCAGACCCTTCCCGTTTTGTCACTTGTCAAAGGACCCAATGCAGAATCCCAATGGCATTCCTCGTCTTGTCCTTCCATCTCCTCCAGCCCGGGACAATCCCTCGGTCTTTGGCTTTCACGTCTTTTAATGATGTCAGGCCATCTGTCAGGCTTGGCTTTGCCTCGTGGTTAAATTCAGGTCACCTCTCTTCAGCTAGAATCTTCTGGAAGTGGGGCTGTGTTCTTCTCAGTGCCTATCAATGGCACAGGGCTGCAATCTGTCCCCTCACTGCAGACGTGTGCTCTGATCACCTGATAAAGGTGGTGACGGCCACAGTGAAGTTATTCTCCCCACCTCTGCTTTCTAAGAGCGGAGGAAATTTCTCTGACCCTACGTAGCACCCTCATTCACCCCCAGACCTGCCAGCGGTTCGCTGCTTTGGTTCTATCTGCACAGACTCTGAGTTGCCTAGGGTACTCAGTGACTTAGAACCCAACAGAGTCATGAGTCACTCTGATGCTCAAACCGTCCTCAATTTGGACAGATGGGCGAATTCCAGGGGGCTTCTCCGTCCCCCTGACCTGGCCGCACCGGCCTTGGGCACTGCCTTGCTCTCTGCACGAGGTGTTCCAGGCTTGCCCCGGGCGTCCTCTGTCCCAGCCCTAGAACCAGCCGTTCCTCCAAAGAGCCCTGGTTCCCACCCGCTAGTGGAAAATGGTAGAAATGAGAGGCTAATCTCGAGTCGGGGTGCTCACTGCTCTTAGCGGGTTATCTGCCCGCAGGATAGACATTCATTTCTGTGCACATAAACATAAACACAGACACATAAAGACACACTCATTTACATCTATGGTTCGCGAAAACCATGTGCTCACACCAATACACCAGCCACAGCCACAGGCAGGAGCATCCTCGTGCTGCCCTCTTCTGTCCTTGTGGCTCCTCCTCCAGCAGCGGGAGACCCAGCACCCTGATCTTTAACACAACTACCTGCGCCACCAACCCTTCCAGATGGAACGCCTTTCCAATCCAGCCCCCACCCTGCCCCGGAGCTGACACCTGCTGACAGGGTGACCCCGTTCACCCCACCCAGGCTGGGGCTCCCCACCCGCGTGGCTGCACCTCCGTGGGGGAGGAACACGCACGGCTGTGCCCGGGATCTCGCCCGCCAGGCGTCGGGGCTACGGCCGGCACGTGGCTTCACCCCCAGGCCCCTCAGAGAGGAGCAGGCCGCCCAGGAGCAGGAACGGCGAAGGCGGGAGAGACGGGCTCGCCGCGCTGACCCGCTGCCCTCTGCTGCAGAGCTTCCCGCAGCCTCTCCCCAACTGAGCCTTGAACACGGGCGCTCAGGAAAACCGAAATCAGGAACTAGGGGGGGAAGAGAGGATGGGAATTTGGTGGCAACTGCAATTTCTGCCACTCCCACTTTTGTCTCCCTTTTCTGGCCGCCCCTCGGCGCATGGAGTTCCCGGGCCAGGGATCCGATCTGAGCCGTGGCTGTGACCGGCGCTGCAGCTGCCGCGATGCCGGATCCTCAACCTGCTGCGCCGGCCCGGCCGCGCCCCAGCGCTCCCAAGACAGCACCCCTCCCATCGCGCCCCGGCGGGAGCGCCTGCTCCCACTTTTGCTATTTCCTGGCCAACATCCTGCTTTGGGGGATTACGGACGACCTCAAATGTACCCGGGGAAGAATTCTCGACCCTCGCCCACCTCCAGGTTTTTAAATTCCCAGGATGAGTCATGCCACGTTCACCAGAACCCTTAGAGAGGATGACAGGGCGCTCCTATCTTCATGAGACCCCGGATATGAGCAAACGGTGCAGCAGGCCTCCCAGGATCCCCGAGAAAACCAGCAAATACAAGGATAGTCAATGACCACCCCCCCTCCGCCCCCAGGTAAAAACACTGTGCCGGGAGCAGATCAAAGCTCCAGCCCCAAACATCATGGTACCAAGGGGGCTCAGGGCAGTGAAAACAGTCCTGGCTCTGCACCAAGCCAACAGGAGCAGGGAACCCCACCTCAGAAACAGGGGAAGTGGATTCCTGATGCAGCTCAACAGGCTACAAACCCAACTAGGATCCAGGAGGATGCAGGTTCGATCCCTGGCCGCGCTCAGTGGGTTAAGGATCTGGCGTTGCCATCAGCTATGGGGTAATGTGGCTCGGATCCCTGAGTTGCTGTGGCTGTGGTGTAGGCCAATGGCTACAGCTCCGACCTAACCCCTAGCCTGGGAACTTCCATGTGCTGCAAGGGTGGCCCTAAAAAAAAAAAAAAAAAAAAAAAAAAGGCAAGAAAGAAAAAGGGGTATTAGACAGGAGAACCACCCTTCTGGAAGTTCTGGGGAGTCTGCAAAACCACCCAGGAGGCAAGGCTTGATATGTCTCAGATGAATTCATCTGAACGGACGCTGCTTCTCTGTAAGGAAAACCCGAGGGCTGTGATTTAATGGGAACACACGACGGAAGCTTCTCTATAAATAAACAAGGACAGCAGTGCCACGTCTCAATACTGTTCCCACATCCTTCGGATCACAGGTGTGGGTGCCACTCCTGGCAGGGGGGGAGCAGGGTACAGACTGAAGGTCACATGCTTCTGAACTGGACGTGTTTCGTTTCCTGCTCAGATGACACCCCACTGCCTTTAGCGCTGTGACCTTGCCCAAGGCGTCTCATCCTCTGCACCCCAGCTGTGCCACCTAAAAAACGGGGACAACGATGCTCACCTCAGGGACGGACGAGGATTACCCGAGATAATGTCTATCAGAATTCTGGCACGCGGTGATTTAACACGTATTAGTCCCCTTTGGAGAGAGCGTGAATCCCAGAATTATTAAAATGACCAAACGACAGAAGGTATCACAGACGTACAAGGGCCTGGCGCAGAGCCTGGGTCCCACAGATGTTCACTCCTCTGTGACTTGGCCACACAAGAGAGCACACCCTAGTTATCAGGCACGGCTGAACGCTGTTCTTCATAAGGAAGCTTAATCTTTTACACACAGAAGAAAACTGCATAAACCGTCTCTGTGTTAGTAATATACAGAATCATAAAAATAACGATAATAACATAACAGCGACGATGTGGAGGCAACCCACGTGTCCATCAACAGATGAACAAATAGCAGGATGTGGCCTCTGCACACAATACTCCGCCTTAACAAGGAAAGAACTCCTGCCACGTGTGAAGACACGGATAAGCCTTGGGGATATTATGTGAAGTGAAATAAGCGAGTCACAAAGACAAACGTTCCACTAAAACGAGCTACCTAGAGTCGTCAAACTCACAGAGGCGGAAAGGAGAACGATGGTGGCCGAGGGCTGCAGAGAAAAAGGGATGGGAGCTGCTGTTTAGTGGGTAGTTTCAGTTCTGCAGGATGAGGCAGTTCCGAGGAGCTACGGTACAGCGATACGAATGGACTTCCCACCACCGAAGTCTACACTTAAAAATGGTGAAGACGCTAAGGTGCATGTTTTTTAACCACTATTAAACATAAGAAAATTACGTTTGAGATGCTGTCACTTGTGGGCTTCCATATTCTCAGGCTCTCAGGCTGATTAATTACAGACTATGTCACAGGTGCATCTACGCAGCCTGCTGCCAAGAGCCAAATTCATTTTCAGCTTCAGGAGTAACTCTGGAGTCAGCTTTCTTGACTAAATCTCCGGGATTTGTTAGGATTCAGCTGGAAAAGGGAAACGTGGACCCTGACATTTTTCACTGCATATCTGCCACTGCTGTATTGGGGGATTATGAAAGGTTAAAGCAGGAAGAAACTTTAGAAATTACATTTGAAAAATTGAAGAAAGTGAATGCCATACTTTGATCGCACTAAATTATCTGCCTAGGATCCTAATGACGGTAGTAATTATGAGAGGAGCTGGGAGGAGAAACCACCTCCTGGCACCCTCTGTAATCCTCTGGCACCACGGCTTTTCCGCCTGCCAGCCAGCCTTCCTCACCTCTGAACCGCACTGCTTAATACGCCGCCACCAGGGGGCAGCAGGTGTATTGGTCTGGTGTTCTAATCCCCAGACTAAAGGCCCCAATACGCTTCCATTACCCCTTCCTCTAACCCCACCCCCCCCCAAAATAGCTAAGACTTTATTACTATCAACAAGCCTAAGTTTAAAGAGCACGCATAACTTTAAACAACACAAAAACGTGGGTCCAACGGAGGTAACATCCTTACTAATCCTTCACTATTTTTTATTTTTTCCAATCCTAATGGACGTAAAGGGGTCCATTAATGTGTTAGTTTTTATTAAACCAAAAATGACAACCAAAGAAACCCATCCCTTTTCTTTACATTTTGAGCCAAATTTTCCTAGGTCCCTGGCCTCTGAGGCTTCAGACCACAGCAACCTCAAGCCCATCTCATCTGCCTTCAATCTCCCTCCATCAGGCTGGTTTTCTTTCTAAAGCCCAAAGTCACAAAGGAAGGTCTCCAGCAACTTTTCAGAAGCAAAAGCAGAGATTCTAGTCACAAAGTCGAACCCCCGTGGACACCATTCTTCCTTCCAGTTAGACGACAGCTGCACCCACTCTGTTTTTAAACGAGAATACCGCCCGCTGGAAGCTCCAATCACAGCAGCTAATGGGCGAGCCTTGGAGTTAAAGACAGGCCCTCCCTCCGCAATGGCCTTGGGCACCGAGACTTTGAGGTGACAACAGCAGCAGGGACATTCTGCTATTAACCTGGGCGTCAACGCCACACTTTCAAGCAAGAGTGACCAGTGACCATGGTCCCTAAATCATCCCAAGAGAGACGTGTGAGCTTCGTTTACAAGTTTCAAATCATTTTCTTCTTTGAGCTTAACATGTGTTAATAAGGGGAAAGGGCACTTAAAGGCAAGCTTCTACAACTGCCTCAGGCAGTGGGGCCGTCCACTTTTGTGACAGTTTTCAGCATGCCTAAAAGGCAGTCTAAGAAATGACTCTCTGCGGACATCCCTCTGCGCTCATGTAATTAACCATCCGCCAATCAATATAATCTGGCCTAAAACGGGTGCCAAGTCCAATCACGGCGCTATCTGTTCCTGAGGTGAAAACAGGAACGAGACATGCACGAGACAGAGAAAACGAATGATTGCTGCAAAAGGCACTGCGTTGCCAGGTACCGCTGTCGTTCGCCAAATGTGATGTGCCAATGGGTGAGCTGCAAAAAGACTCCTATCTATGAAATAATCTAGTTTTAGTTATTCTCCAATATAGAATCCTTAACATGTTTAAATGCAGAGTATCACCAGAAAAACAGAAATATTTGTAACGGGGGTGTCAAATGTATTTAAGTCAGTAATTTATTCAATAATTATTTAAAATATTTTTAAAATACTCAAAAAACTGAAATCAGCTCATTAAAAATAAAAACACACCTATTAGGGTAGCTCAAGTTTTAAACACCTGACACTATCAAGTGCTGACAAGGATACAGAGCAACGGGAACTCTCATACGTGCCTGAAAGGGACAAAAAATCGTGGGGTAAAACCACTCTGGGAAACAACTTGGCAGTTTCTTATAAAGTTAAACATACACTTATCATCTGACCCAGCCGTCCCATCCTAGGGGTCTGTCAGAAAGATGAAAACTTTTGATCACATAAAAACCCACAAGCAAACGCAGCTGTATTTATAATTCCACCAAACTGTAAAGACCCCACATGTTCTTCAACAGTGAATGCGTAAACGTGTGGTATGTCCCTAAGATGGACTACCACGCGGCACTGAGGAAGGATCCCCATGTGGACGAATCCCAAAGACACTGTCTGAACGAAAGAAGCCAGTCTCAAGGTTACACCATATAACTTCATTGACATGACATCCTGGAAAAGGCAGAAATGACAACGATGGAGACAGCTGTCCGGGGTTAGAGGGAGAGGGAGGGCTACACTGCAAGGGGGCAGCATATGGTAGGGCTTGTTTTGTTTTCTGATTTTTTTTTTTCTGATGATGATGGAGCCACTCTGTGTCAGAACTGTGACGATGGTTACGGGGTTCAATGTTAAAACTCACAGAATTATTCAACAAAAAAGGTCAATTTTAGCAACCATTATGGAGAATAATGGGGAAGCTCCTTCAAAAACTAAACATAGAACTACCCTATGATCCAGCAATCCCACTCCTGGGCATCTATCTGGAGAAAACCATAATTCAAAAAGACACATGCACCCCAATGTTCACTGCAGCACTATTTGCAATAGCCAAAACATGGAAGCCACCTAAATGCCCATCAACAGAGGAATGGACAAAGAAAATGTGGTACATGTATACAATGGAATACTACTCAGCCGTAAAAAGGAGTGAAACAATGCCATTTGCAGCAACATGGATGGACCAAGAAATTATCATAAAAGTGAACTAGGCAGACAAAGACAAATATCATATGAGATCATTAATATGTGGACTCTAACAAAAAATGATACAAAAGAACATATGATACAGAAACAGACTCAAACATCTTGTAACCAAATTCATGGTTGCCAAAGGGGAAATGTGGGGCGAGGGGTAAATTAGGGGTTAGGATCGACATATACACACTTATATATATAAAATAGACAGGTAACAGGGACCTTCTATATATAGCACAGTGTGTGTGTGTGTGTGTGTGTGTGTGTGTATTCTTTTCTTGCTTGCTTTTTAGGGCCCCACCCACAGCATGTCGAAGTTCCCAGGCTAGCGATCAAATCTGAGCTATGGCTGCCGGCCTATACCACAGCCACAGCAACTCAGGATCTGAGCTGCGTCTGTGACCTACACCACAGCTCAGGGCAACACCAGATCCTTAACCCACTGAGCGAGGTTGGGGATCGAATCCGCAACCTCATGGATACTACTTGGATTCGAACTGCGCCACAACTCAATACTGTGTAACAACCTATAAGGGAAAAAAATCTGACAAGAAACAGAAATATGCGTAACTGAGTTACTTAGCTGTACACCTACAACTAACCAGCACAACTTTCTATGTCAACTATATTCCAATAAAATTTACTTTTTACAGTAAGGTCAATTCTACTTTATACAAAATCAAGTAATAATAACAGTAAAGAAGAATGAAAGCATGAGAGCATACAACTCTTGTAAAACACAGAGTTAAAAATAAAGGGGGAGCGCCCCCGTCGTGGCTCACGGAAACAAATCCGACTAGCATCCATGAGGACGCAGGTTCGATCCCTGCCCTTGCTCAGTGGCTTAAGGATCCGACGCTGCCGTGAGCTGTGGTGTAGGCTGCAGACGTGGCTCAGATCTAGCGTTGCTGTGGCTGTGGTGGAGGCCGGCGGCTACAGCTCTGATTCGACCCCTAACCTGGGAACCTCCATATGCCGAGGGTGCAGCCCTAAAAGGAAAGACAAGAGCATTCGGAATTAAGCTAAGATGGCACACATCCATTATTATTATTACTGTAAAGAGACTTAAGAGGAATGCACACCAAATACTATGAAAGAGCTCTGTTTTGATCTCGCTTTGCCTAAACAGCTAAACAGACTGCTTTATTTGGAGAGGCACTGTTACTGTTTATTTTTTAAGATTTTTTTTATTATAGTTGATTTACAATGTTCCATTTCTGCCGTACAGAAAAGTGACCCAGTCATGGACATATATACATTCTTTTTCTCACGCGATCTTCCATCGTGTTCTATCACAAGTGACTAGATATACTTCCCTGGGCTGTACAGCAGGATGTACAGACTATTTCAGACAACTGGGGAAATGTGAACAGAGCATACAGCATTACAGAATACTAAGGATTTTTTGTTCATTGTTAGCTAGGATTGTAGTTTTTAAAAAAACTAAAAACTCAACTTTTAAATAAAACTCAATGCCAAAATATTTAGGAGTGAAATGACTTAGTTTCTGATATTTGCTTCACAATTCTCCAGAAACAAGCAAACAAAAACCTACAAAACAAAGAAAGAAGGGCAGATGGCACAGGTACAGCAAAGACAGGAGGCTGCGTGGATTCTCACCCTGTGGATTCACCATGGCTTACTTCTGAGGAGAGCAGGAAATGTTTATAATAAAATGAGAGAAGAAAATAGTGACTTGTTATTCATAAATACTCTCAAGAGTGCCATCTGTTTCTTATTCATTTATAAGATACACTTATTTCCCCTCACAGATTTTATTAAGCTTTTATAATCTTCATCTAACGTAATTTTAATTTATCGGCCGCACCTGTGGCATATGGAAATTCCTGGGTCAGGGGTGGAATCTGAGCTGCAGCTGCGACCTCCACCACAGCTGCAGCAACACTCAGTCCTTAACCCACTGTGCTGGACTGGGGATCCAACCCGCACCTCAGCAGTGACCTGGGCTGCGGTGGAGACAATGCTGGATCCTTAACCCACTGCACCACAGCAGGAACTCCTACATCCAACTTTAGAGAGAATCAAATCGAGCGAGAAAGAGTTTCAGTTCATAGCAGGCAGTTGTGATTCTTCTCAATGATAATGGCTTAAAGAATGCTTCTCAGGAGTTCCCATCATGGCTCTGCAGTTAACAAACCCGACTAGCAACAATGAGGATGCGGGTTCTATCCCTGGCCTCGCTCAGTGGGTTAAGGATCTGGCGTCACAGTTAGCTGTGGTGTAGGTCGCAGACGCAGCTCGGATCCTGCTTTGCTATGGCCGTGGTGTAGGCTGGCGGCTGGAGCGCCAATTCGACCCTTAGCCTGGGAACCTCCTTATGGTGCAGGTGTGGCCCTAAAAGACCAAAAAAAAAAAAAAAAAAAAAAAAAAAGAATGCTTTTCAAATCTCATATAACACTCATAAATTATTAAAGGCACCATGAGATGTAGAAATAGTAATAATTTCCATTAGTCTATCAGCTGCATGCTCCTACGTGCAGATGGCCACGGCAGGAGGGGTAATTTACACTCAAACAGTTTAAAAGCAGATGCAGGAATGGACAGACAGACAGGCTGAGGCATAACACGAGTCCTCCCCAATTTACACCCTCTCACGGTTCTACTCTGGCCTGACTCAAACCGTCAGAGTCCTGCAAACACCCTCCCTTCAGGAAGCCCGTGAGGGCGGCAGGCCTTCCTCCCAGGCAGCGGTCAGAGGAGCAAACCCTCGCTATTTCAGTAGGAGCTAAAGCAGTCGGCAGTGTTTAAAGCTGGTGTGCGGCAACAATTCTACAGACAAGACAACAGAAAAAACTAAAAGGTGAAACAGCCGCAGCACCAAAAACGTAACCAGGGAGCAGGGGTGAATCAAAGACGGGTTCTGGCCGGGTTCGGCGGGGCCAAGCTCTGAAACCAGGGAGCTCCGCGGGGGCCCCCCCCAGCACCATGCCGAGTGGGCCGACTCACCATCTCCGCAAAGAGCAGGGGAACCACGCTGACCTGGCAGCACCTGGCAGCAGCGCCCCACCGCCCCGAGGGTCTGGAGAACTGCCCTGGTCCTTCGCGGCCACCGCGGTCCTAGGCCCCCTAAGACCCCCCCAAAGACCTCATCCCCAGAACCTGGGATCACGTGACCCCGTGTGACACAAGGGACTTACAGACTGTGCTTAAAGTTAAGGCCTGAAGATGCAGAATGAGGCCGGATCGTCCAAATGGGCCCGATCTAACCCCAAGTCCTTAAAAGCGGGGCGCCCTCTGGGCTGGGGACAGGGAGCTGCGGGCAGTGGGGCCAAGGGAGGAAGTGCTCTTCCCGCGGGGGAGGGAGATGGCCTCTAGACGCCGGGAATCGAGAAACACATTCTCCTCCAGAGCCTCCAGGATGGGACACAGCCCTGACTTCAGCCCCACGAGACCCAGCCGGACTTCCACCCTAAACAAGCATGGGACAGTCAATCTGGGCTGTTTCAAGCTGCAGAGTTGGTGGCGCTTGCTCGGTGGCACCAGGAAACTAGCACCAAATTCGAGCCGCGTCTTCCAGGTGCTGAGCCTCCGCCTGTGCCCCCTCTCGGCTGTCACGTTCCCTTCTCACTTCAGCAACCAAGGGGACTTCTGATTCAAAGACGTGATGTCTCCCATCTCCACCCGGAAAAGTCCTAGAGAAGTCCTCCTGACCCTAGGAGCCAGCCCAGGTGGGGTCACGACCCCACCTACCTTCTCTCAACACTGACACCTCTCACCTGGGTCCCTGCCGGACGGAAACGACTGTTTTCTTCGGCGTTTACACTTACTGAGCATGTGCTAAACGCTAAGTGCCACCCAAGGGAATACTCGTGGGAGGTCCTCATTCAAGCCTCCCCGAAACCCTATCAGGGAGCCATGGTTATTATCCCACGTTCTGTAAATTAAAAGGCTCAACATGACCCAACCAGTGTGTGGAGGAGCCAGGAACTTGAAGCCAGGCAGTCTGACCCGGGAGTCGGGACCTGTAACCATGACCTTGACATCTGCTCATCATGGGAGAAATATCCGTTCTGAGATGCTGGGCCTTTATTAACGACACACTCTCTGTGTTCAGTTAACAGTTGCTGAACATGAACGATGGCTTTTCCACCTACCATTCTTTTTTTTTTTTTTTTTTTTTAAGAACACTCTTACTATGGGAAGTCAAATATACATAGAAGTAATGATATAATGAACCCCCCCAATACCAAATACTTCCCAACCCCCCACCTATCAACGTAGGGCCCATCTTAAGGCCAGCATTTCATCCACTTAATATTACGTTATCCGGTAGAAAGAGCCCCCTTCAGCATTCTTTTTCAGAATCATGTGTCCCTGAAATCATATGTTCATTTGTCTGTGTTAACATGGATCTTTTAAAAAAAATGACCTTGAAATGGGCAGGTCTTTTTAAACAAAACACAAAACAAAGAAACTCTAAAGAAGAGATGGACACTTTCTCCCTATGTAAGATTAAATTCTTCTGCAGAGCACAGGTGCCATAAGCAACGTGTACAAAAAATGGAGAACAGTGTCCCTGCTGTTCCTGAAAGACAAAAAGACAGGACTTCCAAAGACACTCTCCGTGAACTCGCTTTCTCTGATGCTCTACGGTTTAGGAGCAACAGACACTCTAGAACAGAGGAAAAAACTGTTCTTACCTTGAGGCTTGCTTCTTCAAAACCCCATCAGCCCAGAACCCCACACCGTGGTAAGTGTGAGTCTGAAAAGCATTTGGCCTCAGAATCCTTGGGAACAGGACACCAGGCGAAGGACTCCCACCTCGCAGCGGGGCCAGAAGACCAGGG
Organism: Sus scrofa; assembly: GCF_054392235.1. Taxonomy (NCBI): domain Eukaryota; kingdom Metazoa; phylum Chordata; class Mammalia; order Artiodactyla; family Suidae; genus Sus; species Sus scrofa. The sequence continues at coordinate 76,561,225 of NC_139393.1, forward strand.
ACCAAGCATCCGGTTCTCAGTCCTGCGGCAGGTGAGACGAAGACGAAGGTGAGCGAACAAAGTGAGTGTCTAAGAGCCAAGGGGCATAGAGGCAGAAGCACGTCGCCCAGCCCCGTGGCCGGCATCTCAGACCTTGGATGCAGGCCCGTGAAGGAAGCCAACAGCCACTCAGAGGAAAAATGTGACCATAGCCCGAGGGGCGGGCGGCAGGGTGCTTTGAACAGAGGCAAGTTCGAAAGGCCCTTCAAGGAGTTCAAAGTGCTTTGCTTGCTTGAGAAATACCAGCTGCACGGCTGTGGTGCAGGCCGCAGCTACAGCTCAGATTTGGACCCCTAGCCTGGGAATCTCCATATGCCATGGGTGCAGCCCTAAAAAGACAAAAAAAAAAAAAAAAAAAAAAAAAAAAAGAGAGAAAGAAATACCATCTGTATCCACTCCTTCAAGTGAGGAAAATGAGAAACAGCGTATCTCCAGCCACAGGCAAAGCTTATTTTAGGAATACTGAGCTGGGTCCTGGCTGTGGGTTTCCAAGTCTTTTAAAGTCATATATTCAGTTAAAAAAAAAATAATCAAGCCACATCTGAATTATACTTGCCACAAATGGTAACTGTGAACCAAATGAAGCCTTTAAATCTCCCTTCCAGTTTACAGGTGATACAGGAGACAGAGGAACAAGCTAAACTCTACAAAAAGCTGAGAAAGTCCAGCACGAGAGCCATCCACAGGCAACAAGTGACATCAATAAATCACTAATACTAAAGATACTAATTAAAGAAAGCAAGGCGGGGGGGAAATTCACAGGCCTGCTCGAGAGCAGGGTCTGCAAACTGTGGCCCTCAGGGAACTCCAGCTCGCTGGTGGAGTTTCAAACAAAACACCGTGAAAACAGTTTTACTGGCACACAGAAGCGCTCATTCACACCCGGACCATCTATGCTGCGTCTGAGGACAACCCGGCTAAGGAGCTGCCACAGAGACCACATGACCTGCAAGGCCTGGCGTTCAGACCCGCCCTTTTCAAAGGCTGCCAGCCATCTGTCTCGGATTAGGAGACAACAGAGACGCAACAAAGTACCACCTGTGGCCCTCGTTAGGCTTCTGACTCACACGGAGTGCATCTCGGAGGCCATCAGGGAAAAGTGAGTGTGGACTGGGTTTTAGAACACATTAAGGAATTACTGTCATTTTCATTAGGAGGTGACAATGGTACTACGATCATACAAGAAAACGTCCTTTTTTGGAGGCACACCACGCTGGGGTGAAATAATATGTTAGCTGCAATTTAAACTACTTCAGTAAAAGGATAAAGCAGAGACGGCCGTGAAAAATCGTTTTAACTCTTTGTTAAATCTATTTGCTGAAGATACACAGGTTCATTATACTGTTTCCTGTTTGCTTTAATGAAAAGAAAAAACCCAAAGCAACCCAGAGCCTTGATCAAAAACCAGAGTTTATCCCCAGCGAGGCTTTCTCTCCAGGCAGGCCTCCCCCCCCAACCCCCTTACGGAGGGCGGCCTTGCCACGCCGGCAGCACCCACATCTCTCCGCTTGGTTACGTATTAAGCCTATCTTTGCCCGGGGCGTCCACCGCCAGGAATGCCTGCATCCCAGCCCTCTGCCTGCGACTCTCCTCTGCACCCCAGGACCAGCCCGAACCTGACCCGCCCACGTTCTCAGGCGGGGACTCATCTCCCTGAGCTCAGGGTGCCTGTGGGCATTTATTTCGCCCTTCCTAACACTTCAGCGTTTCACCACATCTGTTACCTCATGGTGCCATCCAAACCCTGAGGCTTCTGGGAACTGGGTCTTCTCTGTAAAGCCACGGGGGGAGGGTAATGACACCTTCCACCGGGTAAGACCCGCCTGCACAGCTCCCAGATCCAACCTAGGCAAGGCTGTCCTGCCCTGCGCAGTTTCACTGACAAGAGCCCTTCCATTAAAGAATGAATTCCTGTTAAACACGGTGCTGAGCCTGTTTAACCCACAGACTCTTCGTAAAGTCTCTCATCTAAGGCTTACCTTGGGATGGAGAAGGTTCTAGAAAAGACTAACATGACTTGAGTTTTGTCCTCTTATCGTCACCTTCCTTAGGACTTGTCTCTCTGCAAACTCTGCCACACTCCCCTCCAGGCCAGCCTGCAGGTGAAACCGGACACGGCTTTGTGGGGTTCCCGGGCACAAGAGCCTTTCTGTGTCCCCCATTTCTTGTTCTTAGGAAATGGGCCTCGTTCAGCCACCATGACCTTCCCTGAGTTCCTAGGGACAGGTTCAGACAGCGGCTGACCAGGGGAGGGAGGACCAGCCACGCAACAGCAGTACCGCCTTGGGACAGGATCCTGGCTCCCTCTCAAGGAACACACACACTAACATAGGCATTTGAGACCCCTAGAAGTTACATTCCTTATGCTTCTTTTAGAAACGAATACTTTAAAACGGACCAGCTTCGAGGGCTTCCTTGTCTTTCTCCCTGACTTAATTGCACCCTAAATGCAATCACCTGTAAGCTAAAGCTTAGGCCCCCTGAGCATAAGAGCCTGTGGCTTAAAGATGATTAGCACCTGATGTTCTTCAGGAACCTTCCTAGTTTGTTCTAATCTCTGAGCCATAGGCCCTTTTCGAAAGTACTGTTATTCGAGGCAATAACCCAGAAGGCCACCATCAGCATCGTACTGAGATCACCTGACTCCAGCTTTGACGACTAAGATTCCCCCAAAGAGAGAAGAATGCATGTTTGTCCCAATCCTGATTCCTATCTGAAAACCTGTTTTTCTCCTCTTTACTATGAAACTCGCAATTCTAAGGGGGAGGCACAGTCTTTAAGGCGTTCGTCTGCTGTGCCCCTCCTTTGCCTGGCAAAGCAACAAAGCTATATTTTTCTCCTTTACCCAAAACTCTGTCTCTGCGTCTCAAATCAGCACGGGCAGACAGAGGCCGAATTCCAGCAACACCAGAGTGCCCTGCCCCGGGGGGAAAGCCTGGCTGACTGTGGGTTCAAAGCCTTTCAGTGACTCCACCTGGAAGAGCTGATCCAGTTGGGAACTTTCAAGAGAGGTTACTATACAAAATAAGAGGAAAATGAACAGAAAATTTTAAAACTTCAAACAGGACTGGTTTCTGTCCTTGCTCTGTTTTACTTCCCGCTGCCCACACTGCCCTAGTCCAGCATGAATAACCACCTCCTCCAGGACTAGTGCTAAGACTCGGGACCCTCAATAGCAAGGTCAACCAGTCCAAAATACTGCCGTACAAAGGTCCACCCATTAGAAATTAACTCTGCACACACAGCTGTTGAAATACAAACGCTCTCTACCCAAGGAAGTCTGCTTCTTCAGGAACTTCTGGCTCCTTCTGGGAGTCGGTTCAGGAAAACAAGGCATTTTGGGAAAATGTGTGGACCGTGTGGGAGTTCTCCATATTAGCATTTCAATAAATTGAGACCAGGGAGAGGAACCCTCAATTACAGGGAAAAAATACATGAACACGTGTAAGACCTACGCTTTCTATGGGTCAATCCAACTGATTTGGAGAGACCCTTTGGTTTTTAATACTGATTTATCCCTGGGACATTTTGCAAAATTAACAACCTGCTTAAAAAAAAATGTGACTCCAAATCTCATTTTCTTATCATTTCAATGTTGACAGTCAGCCCGGAGTCACGAAGATGTGTTCAAAAAACGCACACCTCTTTAGCGTTTCCAGCAGGGCGACTGTGGTGTTATCTTTGGCCAAGAGACTGAAAGCGCAATAGCTATATTTCATAATCAAGGCAATAAGAGGAATTTCTCCAAAAACTCAGCTGTATCACTAACGGCTTCAAAAAAATAAGTTCAGAAACTGACAAATGGCCGCGGTTCTTAGATTTGTTTTGCAGCTCGTGATCTCCTCGCCCCGCAAAAAGGAATCTCTAAAATCAAAGACAGAATTTCTGAAAAGTGTCAGCCTCATTGGAGTGAGAGATCCTTTGAAAACTACCTTTTGAACGGTCATTACTTTTTCCTTATTGGGAGCAGGCAGCGTCTACCCGAAGGCAAGACTGGACCCGCTTAACGGCCCGGTGTCCCCTCCCTTCCAGCTGGTCCCGCAGGCGCCCGCGTCCCTCCACCACCCAGGCTCTACCCCGTGCCCCCTCACTGTCCCCTCCCCTCCCCCGTCCCCTTCCCCCTCCCCCCCTTCCCGATTCCCACGGGCCGGAACTCGGCCCGGGCGCGACGCGCCGCACAAGCAGCGATGCCTGGAGTCCCCCGGGTCCCCAGGGCACCCTCGTGGCGGGGCCAGGCTCAGGGACCTGGGTAACTCGGCCCACCCTCAACGCCTGACCTGCTGCAGCGCCGTCGGGGAGAGCCGGCACCGGCTGCAGAGCGGAAATCCCGGCGGTGGCTGGCGCGGCCGCCCGGGGAGGCCGCCCCCGGCGGCGCCCCCTGGAGGTGGGACGCGGTACCCGCCCGTTCGAGCCGCACGCGCACCTGGGCACGCGCACCTGGGCACGCGCACCTGGGCACGCGCACCTGGGCACGCGCACCTGGGCACGCGCCAGGACCCTGGCGGGGGCACATCTGGGGCGGCAGACGCGCACGCGCTAATGGGTCCCACTTGGGCGTCCTTGGTCTTGAGTCCATGTTGGACTCAGACACACCTGGGGCCACACTGCATCAGATACGTCCCCAAGCGCCCTCCCGCCCCCCCCCACCCCCTCCACCCTCCCCACACACGTGTAGAAATGAGCTCATACCTGGAGCTGGATGACCAAGGCCTCACCCTCCAGCATCCACACGCAGCGCTGTCACCACACGGGGGTAGAGATAATCACATGGTCTTGATACTGCCGCCTATTTACCAATTCTCCATTTTCAACTGAAATTGTGTTTGTAGGAGACAGTGGAAGAAATGACTCACTCTCTGCTTCCTAGATCCTAGGACTAAATTTGAGCCCCAGAAATTAGAGTGAAGACCAAAAGCGGAAGCTGAAATTTTTTTCTAGAGACTGTATTCATTCTGGACTTAAGCAAGGCTGTTTTGGGGACCCAGGTAGCAAGAATTGCACAAAGATAGAGAGGAGCCACTTCTGCCCCTCTCCCCCCAACACACAAATATGTAAGTACTATATTCATATATAGTTACTGGACTAGTAATAATCTCCTTTCATCACTTTCTGCCTCTTCCACTCTCATGTATGTGGGCTGGACTCGTGTGTGGTTTTGACAATCTGGTTTTTATTCGAACATTCCCAATAACGCTGATGTGGTTATGTTTTGAACAGATGTACAATTCCTAAAGAAACCTAAAAGAGTCAAAAGCTATAATTTTTATAGAGTTCGTCCTTGTTTTGAGAAGTTCATGATTAAATTAAGTATATATAAAAAAAAAAAAATCTCAGAGTTCCTATGGCTCTGTGGTTAACAAATCTGACTAGCATCCCTGAGGACACAGGTTCGATCCCTGGCCTTGCTCAGTGGGTTAAGGATCTGGTGTTACTGTGAGCTGTGGTGTAGGTTGGATTCTGTGTAGATGCGGCTGCGGCATAGGCTGGTAGCTACAGCTCTGATTCAGCCCCAAGCCTGGGAACCTCCATATGCCACGGGTGCGGCCCTAAAAAATCTCATCTGGTGTATTTTTAACATACTGTTTTTATTTTTATTTTATTTTTGGCCACGCCTGCTGTATGTGGAAGTTCCCTGGCCAGGGATGGAACCTGTGCCACAGCAGCAAGCCAGGTGACTACGGTGATGCCAGACCCTTAACCTGCTGCACCATAAGAGAACTCTCCAAATGCTTCTTTTTTTCCCCCCATAATGACAATTTATTTTTCCCCAGATTTATTGAGACATAATTTTTTAAATGCAGGTTCCAATCTGGGGAGTCTGGAGTAGGTTCTAGATGCCACAGAATTTGCTTTTGTGTGGGCATCCACAGGGTCGCAGACACCATGAGCATGGCTGCCCAGCAAGGAAAGGAGGAACTACCCTCAAAAAGACAAAAGTGGAGTTCCCATCATGGCTCAGCAGATAGTGAACCCAACCAGCATCCGTGGTTCGGATCCCGAATTGCTGTGGCTGTGGCTTAGGCCAGCAGCTACAGCTCCAGTTGGCTCCCTAGCCTGGGAACCTCCATGTGCTACAGGTGCAGCCCTAAGAAGACAAAAAGACCAAAAAAAAAAAAAAGAGGCAAAAGTCGCAATTTCTCAAGGAAACTGATTGGTCGCTTTGGTGTGGTTAGGGCTGGTAGGTTAAACAGGAGCCCTTAGCGAGCCAACTGCTTAGAAACTGATCTGGTTCATGGAGCCTGTCAGTTGTGTCCAAAAGGTACAGGTAAGTCCCTTACTGAAAATCGTTCACCCACCAGCAGGTGTTTTCCTGCTTGTTCCGGTCACTCTACTATCCACGGTCTCCCATACCCTCCAGGCTCAAGGTCAAGCAGCTGGCAAATCACTACGCCGGGTTTAGAGCTCAGCAAACATTTCCTTTATCAACCCAAAGGATTTAGACTAACAAATCGTCTTTCAGTGGAATTATCCAGTTTGGCCGTTTTTGTTTTCTAAATATCAGCAGGTAATTACTAAGCTCTGTTTTCTGGGCTTTGGTGTTAGATGCATAATTTATATGTGACTGAATACACTGCTCTTTAGTATTGTGCAAAAGAGGCTGACTTTATCTCCTTGTTACCTCTCCCACACGGCCCAGACTTGCAAATACCACCCAATAGATGGAAAAATACCTCTGCCTCTCTTGTATCTATAATTATAATGTGAAGCAAGCAGCAGAACCAGGATCCCACCTATATACAGAGCTTGAAGTCCAACTGAATACACTATAAAATCTACAGAAATTTAGCAAATCTTTCTAGTAAGTTATTACTAATAATCACCTTTGGCCTTAAATAGACTCCAACTGAAATCCAGCCCACAACTTGTTTCCGTAAGCTAGAAATGAGTTTTACACTTTTTTTTTTTTTTTTTTTTTGGCTGAGTCCACAGCACGTGGAAGTTCCTGGGCCAGGGATTGAACCTGGGCCACAATGGTGGCAACATCAAATTCTTAACTGCTAGGCCACCAGACAAGTCTGAGTTTTACATTTTTAAAAGCTTGAAAAAAAATCCAAAGAAGAAATAATACTTCATGACACAGGAAAATTGTGTGAGACTCAAATTTCAGTGTCTATCAAGTTTTACTGAAAAATACGGTCACACTGACTCAGTGTTGTCTATGGCTGCTTTTTGTCATCACAGCAGAGCTGAGTAGCTGCCACTGAGATAAGGTGACCCATAAAGCCTAAAATATTGTCTTCTTTTTCCTTTGGTCTTTTTAGGGCCTCACACACGGCATATTGAAGTTCCTAGGCTGGGGATTAAATCGGACCTGTAGCCGCCGAAGCCACAGCAACACGGGATCCAAGCTGCATCTGCAAGCTACACCACAGCTCACAGAAAAGCTGGATCCTTAACCCACTGAGCATGGCCAGGGATCGAACTCATGTCCTCATGGATACTAGTTGGGTTCATTACCACTGAGCCACGATGGGAATACCAACAAAGCCTAAAATATTTTCTATTTGCCCTTTAACAGAGACAGTTTGTCCAGCCTGTCCCTAAGTCCTTCACTCCAGCCACCACCACAATACTTCCTCTCTGCTCTCTGATAGTTGTTTTATGACTATCTCCCTCCTGGACCGAGTTTCAAGAGGTCAGACCTGCATCCTTTGGATAAGTTTCCAGTACTTTCCACCATGGTACCAGAGTTAGTATTCTACAATATTCATTTTTTGACCACGCCCACAGCATGTAGCACTTCCCTGGCCAGGGATTGAACCCTTGCCACAGCAGTGACCCAGGCCGCAGGGGTGACAATGCTGGATCCTTAACTCACTGCATCATGAGAGAACGCCTATAATATTTATTTAATTGAACTTACTTTTTGATCATTTTCCCTGTGTAGATCAAAATGCGCTTGACAAGAGGACTTTACAGTTCAACATAGGATCCACTAATCAGGACAATTTTGAAAATTTGTATGTAATAAGAGAAAATCTATATTCCTCAAATAATGGGATTCCTTGCTTCCGTTTTCTAAACCAGATTCTAAAAGGTTCTTGTTAAATTTGAAAGCAGCAGGTTTTGTTTTGTTTTGTTTTGTTTTTCCTTTTCATTCTGTCGAGTTATTCTCCTTAGTACAACAGCTCTCACTGCTACACAATTCCCACAGCAAAGAAATTAATGAGCGGAGAAAACCAACCTCATGACGCTAAGTTCACTCACCTTAAATTCAATCCTGGTATTTCTGGAATTAATGTTTTAAAGATGATGTGTACTGCTGTCAGATATTTAAAAACAAGGCATTGACCTTTTCTCCACAAAAGATAGGCCATAAAAAGTCAGAATTTTCCAAGCAATTGCAGTTGAGGTGGTTGATGCTCTTGTCCAGCTTCTGTAATTTTAGGGAGAACCAGCACAGGCTGGCGTAAAGGACGATGAGATTGTCTCATTCGTGTTGGAAAATAAATCCTTTATCGTGAACAGGAGGATAATTGTAAGAGTTCCAGAAAAAAGTAATATGACCCCGACTTTATGTACGCCACCCACCAGGAAGGAAGCTAATTACATTGCACAGAGGCCACTAACCAATCTCCAACCCTGTAATGTTGCCCCCATTGTTCTGCTTAAAGTCAGAATCAAGTGATTTGGCTCTGCTCTCTAAACAGTAATTTTTGAGGGGAATAATGCTTGCCTGGTACTGAGCCATGTAGACAATATGAGGTGAAACGTGGCTTAATTCCCTTGAGCCACCCAAGCAGGAAATGAACATATGTTGAGTGCTCTTCTGTGCCTGGCATAATAGGACCCTGTCCTCATGCTAGCCTTTGAACAATAGCATAAAGCAGGTATTATTCCTAATCTATGTATGAAAGAGCTCCAAGAGGCTCACTGACCCACTCAAAGGCATGCAGCCAGCAACCAAGAGTGCCCATATCCAGCTAAACCTGAAACCCATGCTCTTTAGCATAAGGACTGAAACCAGGTAGTAGCTGGGTCATCTATGCTGAAATGTGCGTCCTTTTATTTTTTACGCTCTTTGTTGGAAGGGCTAGTTCTAACGAGTAACCCTGTACGTATCTTTCTTGCATGAAGAGCTTCCATATACACCATCACAGTGGATTCTTACACCTGCTTTGTAAAGTCTACGTAGAAATCCACCTCCTCCCCCACCTGCCCCTGCCCCTGCTCCTTTACAGATGAGGTAAAGAGATTAGATGGCCTAACGGAGGTCATGTGATTAGCATGTGGCCTGTTCTAGCCTAATCAAAGACCTCCAGTCCAAAACTATCATTGGACCAAGTCAGATTTATTGGCTCATTGTCATGGGGGAGACCGCACACCCACAGAGCCCTGAGATGTCTCACTAAACAAAGATGGGGTTCACAGGTTCGGGAGAGGGGTGCAGGTTAGGTGGACTTTAAAGGCAATAGTGTTTTCACAAGCGGAAGGCAAAACAGGGCTGTGTGCCCAGGCTCGGCGTCAGGTGTGGACAGCAGAACCGACCCAGTTCTGGAGCCTGGAAGTTACCGTGTCATCAAATCCCGTGTATTGAGAAACGGTTTAAACGGAGCTACTTAGCACGTGGGCTGGAAAGCGAGGCTGCTTGTTGGTGTCCAAGCGGCTTGGACCCTCCAGGTAGAGCAGGATGTTTCATTCCCCCTGAGGATTTTTCTATCAGCGACACTTCCGATAGTGTTTTCAGATGCTTTCTCGGTGGGTAGTACAGCAGCGGTCACCCTCAGAAGTGGGTCCCTTGACACATGACGACGTCAGCATGTCCAGAGGAGAAGGGTCGTTGCCTCTCACCTCCCAGAAGCCTCCGTCTCTGCCGTGTGAGCCCGATGACTGGCAGAGCACAGCTGTGCCTTTTCAGTCTGAGCGACTTTTCACTTTACTAGGATACATCCGGACTAGAAAGCTTCAAAATATTTTCAATGTTCTTTTCTTATTAAAGTCTGGTTGACCTAGAACGTTGTGCCAATTTCTGCTGTATAGCAAGGTAACTCAGTTAAACATATATATACATTTATATGTATACTCTCTTGCATCACCGTCTAGTCCAGGAGATTGGTGAGAGTTCCCTCTGCTATACAGTAGGACCTTGCTGTTTACCCATTCTAGTCATGAGAGTTTGCATCAACTAACCCCAAACTCCCAGTCCATCCCACTCCCTCGCCACTCCCCCTTGGCCCCCACAAGTCTGTCATCTATGGAGAGCTTCAAAATATTTTATCTCCACAAGGGTGTTGGAATTTCAAACATTCTTACATTACACCACAGATTTTTGTTTTTAATGGGTGTTTATATAAGCACCCAAGGCAGGTCACTATTGTAACTTTTCATAGGGAATTTCCGTAGAAGATTTAGTTGATTTTTTTTTTTTTTAAAGATTAAGCATCTAAGGATATTTGAAGAACCCCTGGTTTAGTCCAGGCTTCCTATTTCATGGAAGAGAAACTAACAGCAAACTCAACCACCATCACCACCACCATTGTTTTTGTTAGAAGCCACCGAGGCAGGCAGCAATTAAGTGACTCATTCCAGGGACCTGGTAACTAATCGCAGAATTGGAAGTCTTTGGGAGTTTCCATTGTGGCTCAGCAGGTTAAGAAGTGGCTATGCCAGTGATACCAGGACAGATCTCACGCTTCTGGCCTCCGTTCTTTCCACTGATCATCCTGTTTGCTGATATCTGCAGATTCCTAGACCGGCACTGTCAAAGCTGACATCCACATACATTATTAGAAAGTTCTAGAAATGAGCTGTTTTGAAATTCCTCTCTTGAATCTGTTCATCAAAATTAATGCTCTCAGGAGTTTCTGTCGTGGCTCAGTGGCAACAAATCTGACTAGGAACCATGAGGTTGTGGGTTCAATCCCTGGCCTCACTCAGTGGGTTAAGGATCCAGTGTTGCCATGAGCTGTGGTGTAGGTCACAGATGCGGCTCAGATCCCGTGTTGCTGTGGCTCTGGCGTAGGCTGGCAGCTACAGCTTGTATTGGACCCCGACGCTGGGAGCCTCTATGCACCTCGAGTGTGGCCCTAAAAAGAAAAAAAAAATTAATGCTATCAAAATGTAACTTAAAAAACTATATTTAAATAAATGGATTAAATTGCAATTTAAATCCACAGGGAAAACATTTTCTCAAACACTTTTGACAAGTAGGAAGCAGAAAGCTTTATTGGTCCTGGAAAAATACCACATATTTAAAAATAAAATGATTAGAAATGCAGGAAGCTCAAGGCACTTTTGATAAACAGTGTAACCGATTTAAAGTACTTGTAGAACTAATCAGACTTAGAACATCAGTGATAAAAATAGAAATCTGAGCTTGTTTCTTTTTTTAAATTTTAATTTTTTAAATTATTTCCCCAATACAATTTTTTTTCCTACTGTACAGCATGGTGACCCAGTTACACATACATGTACACATTCTTTTTTCTCACATTCTCATGCTCCATCATAAGGGACCAGACATAGTTCCCAGGGCTACACAGCAGGATCTCACTGCTCATCCATTCCAAGGGCAACAGTTTGCATCTATTAACCCCATGAGCTTGTTTCTGAGTCATTTAATTATGGGACAAAAACCTCAGGAAGAATGACCCTCATTCCTTCAATTATTTTATTTAATTTAGTTTTTTTGGCTGCCCCGAGGCACGGCCTATGGAGTTTCCGGTGCCAAGATTGAACCTGCATCCTGATGCTGCAGAGGTGACGCAAATCCAGTTGTGCCTCAGCAGGAACTCCCCTCCTTCAACTGTCATGGTTTCAGTCATGAGTCTAGGGCTCTATGTACCTCTTCTCATTTCAATCTCCCAACAGGTCTGTGAAAAAGGTAGTATTAACCCCCATTTTATGGATGAGGACGCTGAGGTGCTGAACCACAGAAGCACTTCCTGTGTTTGCTTCCCAGAGTGGCCAGGAATTGCCACACAGTAGGTGCTGTAAACAACAGAAATGCTGTTGTGCAGGCCGGGAGTCTGAAATCAAGGCGTGGGCAGGGCTGGGCTCATTCGCAGGCTCTAGGAGAGGCCCCTTCCAGCCTCTTCCAGCCTCTGGGGGCTCCCAGCTCTCCTTGGCTTGGGGCAGCATCACTCCGGTCTGTCTCCATCCTCCCATGGGCTTCTTTTCTCTGTGTCTCTCTGTTTCCTCTCCTCTCTTTTAATTTTTTTTTTTTTTTTGCTTTTTAGGGATGCACCCGTGGCATACAGAGGTTCCCAGGCCAGGGGTCCAATCGGAGCTGTAGCCGCTGGCCTACACCACAGCCACAGCAACACAGGATCCGAGCCGCGTCTGCACCTACACCACAGCTCACGGCAACGCCGGATCCTTAACCCACTGAGCAAGGCCAGGGATCAAACTTGAAACCTTGTGGTTACTAGTTGGATTTGTTTCAGCAGCGCCATAATGGGAACTCCTCTCTCCTCTTTTTAGGAGACACCCATCATCGGATTTCGGGCCCAGCCTGCACCAGGATGACTTCTGCTCAAGATCCTTAAGCGATGCTATCTGAGACCTGATTTCCAAAAGTCAGGCACACTCGGAAATTCTTTCTGGGTGGACCTGAATTCAACGCACTCCACTTGCCTAAGGTCTGGTAGATGGAAGAATGACATTCTAACGGGGTGTGACATAGATTTTTCTAGGGTATACAGTAGCATCTTCCCACCCCATCACATCATCTTCACATTCAAGCTGTATGCCCCCGCCCCCCATTCCAGCCGTTTCCAGACAACCAGCAAGAGAGTCATACAGCATGCAGAATCTTGTGACGATTTAAAGGCATGCTTCACAAATGAGTCTGCATTGTCCACCCTTCGCTCCGTCAACAGTCTAAACGAGGCTGCCCCCGCCCCCCAGTTCTTTTCACTCAGCCTCGCTCTGGAGGCCCCGGGTCCCCAGCATGTCTCTCACCTGTGGAGCAGCACAATTTATCGACCAGGTTTAGTTCCCCGGGCTTCCCCGATGGTGTCTTTTCCCCACCAACACCCCTCATCGGAGCTTCACTGCCAACCCATCCATGGCTGCCTTGAAGGTGTCTCTGCGGTCTTACACGTGTTCCTTTATGTAGAAGGAAAAATGATTTCAAACGACGCTGCCATTTACAAAGTAGGAGGTAAAAAGTCTCTCTCTTCTCACTTCTTCCTGCTCAGAAACAGCCCATGTTAAAAAAAAACCCTGTCATTCCTATAACTTTAAAGAGAAGAGATTGGATATGAAAGAAGAACAAATGAGAAACTTTAACATTTGACAGCATTCTCTTGGCTCCTGTCTCTACCATTCTATTTTCTTGCCTTATTCATCCCAACCAAACTGTCCCACGTCAGGCCTTTGCTTCTCTGGCTTGGCGCACAAACCAGCTTCTGGTTTTCATTTTGTGAGGAATGTTATCTTAAAAGGGGCCATCGCCTAAATTAATATCTTCTTGGTGGAATGTTAGAGGCAAGAGAAATCATTTAAGACAAGACTGTGGGATTTTAAAACGAGGCTATAATAGTCAATAGTTATATTTGGTATTTATTAATGAAGATTTCAAGTAATATGAAATGTCTCTTTACTGAAAATTAGGGTTACTCAACACTTGGGGTCCTTCTATTTGGGTCAATATGGTAAGTGCATCCGAGAGTCCCCTTAACTGCGTACAATACGGCTGACCCTTCAGTGAATGGAGTTTCTGTCTCAATATAACACATCATTTCCTCCAGATGCCTGGTGAAGCTTTTACCATAAATACACGGCCCAAAGGAGAAGGCAGAGGCAACTGACCCAATATCTCTTCCTATGAAATAAACAGAAAATTTAACTTGATGTTTCAGTGCCTCCAGGAAGACGGAGATTCGCCAGCTAATGCAGAATTTTGAACCTAGAAAAAGCAAAGAAATGCCCTGACAGCTTGTGGCACTGGGACAGCTGCAAATAAACAGATGTGAATGGGTGACTGGGGGGGCCTGCTGATTCCCCGAGTCCCCTGGAAAGGGGAGCTGGTAACAATGCCCAGTCCCAGATGTCTGCACCAGGACACTCAACAGGGGTACACAGCAAGAATGTGGTAACCTGGATTGGACTCCCCCTTGGCTTTTGTTCACCAAATGCTTTAGCTTTCTCACCACAGGGCCTTTGCATATGCTGTTTCTTCTTCCTGTACAGTTCAGGTTTTTTCAACCTCAGTACTACTGGCATTTGGGGCCAGATTTTTTTTTGGGGGGGTGCACTGTCCCACGCATTGCAGGGTATACAGTAGCATCTTCCCACCCCGTCAGTTGTGACAGCCAGCAACTGGCTTTGCCAGCTGTCCCCTGGGAGCAAACTCTCCCCTGTTGAGAACTACTGACCTGGAGTGATCTTCTTCCTATCAAAGCTCAGTTCAGAGGTCACCTTCTCTGAGAACCCTCTCCTGACTCTTCAGGCTAGACCCCGTCTCCCTCTTCAGTTATTAATTGTTCGGCTATTTGACATTATCTCACTGCACTAGCCTCCTGCATGAGGGCAAGGGCCCAGTCCACTCCCTTACTGTGAAATTTCCGTGCCTCGGAGAGTGTCTGGCACATAAGGGACATAACGTTTATTGAACAAGGGGATGAATGCGTTGAAGGTCAAACCTGTTCTGCTGCAAAAACTACACCTTCCTCCAAAAATCTAGTCTATCATTTATTGAGGCAAATATTGAGCCAAGTACTTCCTGACTGCAAGAGAGGTCTTATTATGCCCATTTTACAGATGGGAAACCGAGCTTAGCAATTCGAAATGACTTGCCTATAACGTTGAAGTGCTGGAGCCAAGACCCAGACCTAGGTTTTTTCACCCCAAAGTCAAAGCCGACTTGTGAATATGAACACAGATGTCCAGTGCTTTGCCATGGAACTCAGTCTTCTATTCTGCACAGTATTTAAGCTCCGTCATTTGGAGTTCCTATTGTGGCTCAGTGGGTTAAGAACCCAACATAGCATCTATGAGGATGCAGGTTCAATCTCTGGCCCCGCTCCGTGCGTTAAGGATCTGGCGTTGCCGTGAGCTGTGGTGTAGGTCACAGATTCGGCTCAGATCCCAAGCTGCTGCAGCTGTGGTGTAGTCCGGCAGCTGCAGCTCCTATTCGACCCCTAGCCTGGGAACCTCCATATGCCACGGGTATAGCCCTAAAAAGACAACAAAAAGAAAAGAAAAATGATAGAATCAGAACCCCAAAGAGCCCTGGGAAGGCATGGTGGGCCATGTTTATAGAGTGGAGTTTTTAAGAAATAAATGTAAGAATGTGTCTAAACAGGGAAGATAAAGAAAAAACCACCGCTTACCACCTTGCAGGGTTTCATGAGGCTCACTCTCGGGGGAGAAGGACCATGACCAGGGCTCTCAGATTTCCCGAACTGGCAACGACCCCCACATTTGTTCTGGCATTCCCCCTACCCCCACCCAACCCCTACTGTGATTAGCAACACAAACAAACAAAAACCAAATAAGAGGGGAATGGGGAGACAGAGTTCCACTTCAGTCCTGTTAGAAAGGAAACCCAAGAAATAAAGAGGGCAGCCACCTTAAGATGGAAAAAAGGAGGAAGAAAAAGGAGCAGCAACTTCCCAAATCCGCTGAGATAAAAGACTTCCTGAAATATCAATCAAACTGATGACTGTTTTCTCTGGACAGAAGACAGCTTGTGATGGAAATCCAGAGATGGAGCGGGTGAAAGCTAAGGGGATCCGTTCTGTAGGCAGGGGTCCTGGAGTGGCACTTCTTGACGTCAAGTTTTAGTACTAATCAGTGGGGGAATATAATGAATCCTGAGGGGCTTTTAGAAATATATATATTTTTTTACTCTCCAAAGACAAGCACTGTTTTAAAGAAAGAAATCTGCTTTAAAAAAAGAACAAGCATCGAGTGCATCTATTATCTGCCAAGCTAAGCCCTATAGGGTCATAAATAAGAATAAGGCAGCTCTGGCCCCTAAGAGCTCTATAAATTCTTACTGTTGTTCTGGGGGCATTTCTGAAATCTCTGAAATACGGCAGTTTCTTTTCTGATGTATCTCAACCATCGTATTACAACGACTGATTTACAACTCTGTGCTGCTCTGCCCCCCTCCAACTTCCAGGCTGCCCTCGCCTCCTGCCAACCTCCCCCCCCCACCACAAAGTGAGTGTAGAATATCAAATTCACCTCAATGTAGGATCCATTCTCATCTCAGTGGAGGATCCGTTCCGCCCATTCGTTGAATCTGGGTAACTCCATAGTACAATTCTATGAAATGGTCCCAAACAGAAGCCACCTACTAGAAGGGATGAAGAGGTCACTTCGATTTCATTTTAAGGGAAAGAGGACAAAGAGTCAGCAAACTTGAAAATCATCTGTTAAGAAGGCAGCATGGGGAGGTTCCTGTTGGGCTAGTGGTTAGGATTCAGCATTTTCAGTACTTGGCATGAGAACTGAGATACACATCAAGTTGCTGCATGCTGTGGCCAAAAAATTTTTAAAAATTAAAAAAAAAAAAAAAAGAGTTCCTATTGTGATTCAGTGGGTTACGAACCCAACTAGCATCCATGAGGATGTGGGTTCAATCCCTGCCCTTTGCTCAGTGGGTTAAAGATCCAGTGTTGCTTGAGCTGCGGTGTAGATTGCAGACAGGGCTCGGATCTGGTGTTGCTGTGGCTGTGGTGCAGGCCATTGGCTGCAGCTCCGATTCAACCCCTAGCCTGGGAACTTCCAAATGCTGCAGGTGTGGCCCTAAAAAGCAAAATAAATAGATAAATAAATGAGAAGACAATATGAACACTTTTATACTGGTTTGTGTAATTTTTATTTTACTACATAAGAAATTACATTGATTGCATAAGTCATAAGGTCAACAGTATATATAGAAGAATAAAGCAAAACAAACATGATTATTCTTATCCAATAAAACAGGATAAATAATCCAGTTCTTAAAAAATATCATAAACTCCTCAAATGTGGTTCCTTTTGAGAGAACATTTACTCTTGCATTTTCTGTGGTTCCAGAAAGCTGAATGGAAAACTGCTTTACAGTTAACATAAAAAAGCAACTTACATGGATGTGTAGCCCTCTTAATACTAGTATAACAGAAAGAAAAAAAGACATCAGGCTGCCTGCTTTTGCCTGAAGCATGGCATGAATTTTCTATTCATAGTGACAGTTTATGTGGGACACTACATAATTTCCAATGTTTTTGAAGCAGCACAGGTTGGAGAACCCCCAAAATATTGCAGGAGTGAATTTTTTCCTATGGAAAAAATGTCAATACCCTAGATGTTACAATTTCCATTCTTCACTCAGTTATTTGTCCTGCTAAAAACATAAAAATAAATACAAGTAACGATCTCCTTACAAATGTAGTTCCTAGCGTATTGTTTGAAAAAAATTAAAACCCAACGATCTTAATTTACTTTCTTGTCATTAAATAAAAATTCTAATATACAGACACACTAGATATTTATATAAACTAGGAGTCAGTTTGTCATTTCTTGTTCACAGTCGATGTGCAATAATAGCAGGAGTCCACGCAACATGACTCCCATCCCAAATGCAGGTTTAATCCTGCTGTAAGTCACGGAAGAGAATTTTTTTTCTCCTTTTCTTTTTAATTAAAAAAGACATCCTTCTTGGAATTTCAGAATTTACATTTGTCTGAAAAAAATACAATTTCAATGCCAAAACTGCATCAAGCATTCGAGAGTATATTGCTGGTGCTGTAATCTTTTTGCATGTCTTTGTTTTCATAGGAGAAAAAATAAACAACGTGTAAGACTTTTACATGGTTAAACGTAAACACGAAATGGTATGCCTCATACGCCCACACACCAACTCAAAAAAAGGAGGGAAAAGGGATCAGACGTTTCTCTTTTGCATCTGCTCCAGCTTTCTTCTTAGAAGACCGTAATTCTCCTTAGTTCCTGACGCTGACGGGTCAAGCCGCAGAGAGATTTCATAGTGTTTTTTGGCCAAGTCTAGATGTCCCCAGCGATGATAAAGCACAGCTGAAACAGCAACAGATCAATGCCGTTGGAGATGCTTCGGAACAACTTGCGGTGTCCCCAACCACTTTGCAAAGAAATATTACAGAACCTCTGCAAACAGTTTTCAAAAATCATTGTTTAAAATAACACTGTCTGTACTGCAAGCCAAATTTATGGTAATCTCGCTCCCTGGCGACTGTCTAACTACTCCCAGTTGCTCCCTGACACCTCCACATCCCTAGGCAGATCCATCTCCTGACAGCAACACTGTCACCTAAAGAAGTAAAAGGAAGAGTAAGGCTAGTTTCCTGATGCTGCCTCCAATTTCCCAGGAGCCAGGCTGGATGGGGCTGGGCTTCTGCACCGCTTAGCACCCTGACCTTGTAGAAGGCTAGTCACTTACTTTAATAAAGACTCCTCTACACCTCTGGGCAAAATAATAGCTTGTTTGTTGCCAGCTGGAGTTCAGGGCTCCAACATCAAAATCTGACCGTAAAACGACAGTAAAATGAATCTACTTATTAGAACGGTAAGCCTCTATTAGAATGATTTTCTAAGTAAAACTAGCTTTCTGCACCAGCACAAGAGCAAGTACGGATGCTCCATGTCTTTTGCAAGGAGAACCTACGGGGTCTGGATGGAGGAGAGATGGTGAAAAAACTAGTACACAACTGAGCCTTCCAAACATCAACAGGCTATGTTCTAAAAATGTGAATCATTGAGATATGAAAAGTGTTAGAACAGAATTCTAGGGAATAAATCCTTATAAATGGGTTTTTAGCCAAGACGTACAACAGACGAATGCCGGGAAGACCAGGCTGGCATGGACCATCTCTTACAGAAGAGGCAAAAGGGCATATGTCAGACTTCAAACTTCCAAAGTATTTCTCAGTTTAACATTCTAGGACCATTCAGAAGAGAAAGGAAATCTGAGTTTTATCCTCAGAAGGTGATTAAATGAGTGGAGTTTTTTTTTTCTGGGGGGGGGTGTTCTGATCATACAATTAAGATTTGTGGAGTTCCCATTGTGGCTCAGTGGTTAACAAACCCAACTAGTATCCATGAGGATGCAGGTACAATCCCTGGCCTCGCTCAGTGGGTTAAGGATCTGGTGTTGCCGTGAGCTGTGGTGCAGGTTGCAGATATGGCTCAGATCCTGCATTGCTGTGGCTGTGGTGTAGGCCGACAGCTATGGCTCTGATTAGACCCCAGCCTGGGAACCTCCATATACCATGGGTGCGGCTCTCAAAAGAAGGGTAAAACAAAAGATTTGTACTCTGGCTATTATTTAGCTACCTTATGAAGGTAATAATTTCTTTTCAAAGGCCATGTTGGAATTCCTGCTGTGGTGCAGTGGGTTAGGAATCTGACTGCAACAGCATGGATCACTGTGAAGCCTTGGATTCAAGCTGGGGCCTCATGCAGTGAGTTAAAGGATTGGAGTTGCTGCAGCTGCGATGTAGGTCACTGCTGCGGCTCAGGTTCAGTCCCTGGCCTGGGAACTTCCCTATGCCTCAGGTGCGGCCATTGAAAAAAAGAAAAAAGAGCTTTGTTTTAGAACCAAATACAGGCCAATACTAGACTTGAAAAACAACTCTCCCAACAGTGATTTCACAGAAATGTACCCATCTCATTAAATTGACACAGAATTTCAATGATTCAAACTGAAAAATTTCCTTACCCAAATTCCCATGGTAACTTGCAGCATTTGGATGAGCTTTAATTGCTTTGAGGAATAAAGCTTCGGATTCCTAAAAAATGAAATACAGAATAAAATAAGGCACCAAACGCAATGCAAAAGTTTTGTGTGCCATTTGATCACCCCTGGTTTTCACACTTGGAACCTGTTCGTTTTGTTCCAGGGAAACCTCCTTCCAGAAACACTCAGGAGGCCCAGAGGCTTGGAAGGGTGATGGGTCAGGAAGCACGTAACCACACAAAGGTGACAGTGGCAGCAGGGGATTCACAGAGAGGGTGAATATGCCAATGACGCTCCCACCCGCCTCCCCGAAGTGGCAGGAGTTCAGCAACTACAAGCAAGTGGGTCATTTCAGGGTGCAGGGGGCAAAGGTCAAAGCAGGAACATGCTGGGCTATTGAGGACACCCAGGCAAGTGTCATTTCCCATCAACATCGAAGAATTGACTGGCTTCCAGGATTCCTGAGGTAGGAAATGGGGTCTGTTTAACCTTCCCTAAGAACGCACAACCCCCCGGGCAACCCAGAAGCAACCCATTCAGCTGGAAAAAATGAGCAAAGAGAATGAGGAAGAATAGCCACCTGTCACCTCAGCCACTGCAGGCTCATATGTGACCATGACGGAATGCCCCTGACATGTGGGAACCCATCTTCCTATATGCATTTCCCCGTGAAGCAGTCACTTCCAATCCAGCCACAGAGACACCCGCCGAGTGTTTTCCCAGCTCCTTATTGTGGGACCACGGCCGGCCGGATGGTCCCTTTCCGCCACAATGCTGAGAAATAAAGACGCCCAACCGTTCTTGGTGACAAGCTGCCAGTGGTGACTATTACACCACCTATATTCTTGTTCCTAAAGAGCCACCTAGCTTTATCAGGATCCAAGGCTAAGCTTCAACAACCAAGGCTGGGCGTTCGAGGACAAGCTTCCCTTTTATGTCCTACTTCAGCTTCTCCCGAGGAGCTTCCCACATCCAGAATGATGTGCTTTATTTATCTGGCTGCGCCTGGGGCATACGGGAGTTCCTGGGCCAGGGACTGAACCCGAGCCCCAGCAGTGCCCAGAGCCACAGTAGTGACAGCACTGGATCCTTAACCTACTGAGCCAGAGGGGAACTCCTGGGATCATGTGTTTTTACAAAGTCCAGGGAGATGGGCTTCCCTGCCCTCTGCTGGCCTGTGCCACTCTTGAGAAAGAGGCTGGGCGTCTTGTCGAACATCTCTGAAACCAGCGCCTTTCAGACGGAGCTGGCAGAGAAAAACCTGAGTTTAGCAATGTGGTCAGAGAGGGACCGAGTAAAGATGTCAGGATAATGCGCAGGATGTCACCTTCAGAACTCGGTTCGCAGTGAGTGTCTACACTGAATTTCAGGAGTGGAAATTCCTTCAAAGAACACTACGATTTTCCTGCCATGCTAGGGAGGCTACAAACAAAAATGAAAACAACACAAACCAACCAAAAATCAAATGGGTTGTGCAGCTGTGCGGTGGTTTGCAGCTGCGCTCCCTCTGATGATTTTCAAACTTTTCCATTTAAAACCCTCGAATCTGAGAAACGGGAAAGCCAGGGGACCTCTGTCTACTTTAAAACGCCCGCCCACATGCAGATGAAGCAGTGTCACCCGGAGACCACAGACGTAGAGATAAAAGGCAAGTCAGCTCAGCAAGTTAGGACACTGGACTCACTTCTTGGTTCCCTTAACTCATTTCCCAAACGCCCACGAGTGTGCACACCACTCAGGACGACTGCAGTCAGGGTCAGGTCTTGGGATGCAGAGGAGTTTAGGAGAGTGGGGCTGGGGGCGGGGAGGGCGGGCCTTGCAGCCTGTTTGGGGGCTGCCGCTCTTAGCAAGGCCAGGCCAGTGGAGACGGGTATGAGCACCAGCGAGGTAACGGGGAGGAAAAACAGGACTCAAAGTTTCCGAGCCTGGAAGGGAGGAAAACGATGGCACGCTGACAAAACAAGGGGCGTCAGGAGGAAGAGTGGGTTTGTGGGGGAGCGGACTCCACCTTGGGTGACATTGGGACAGCCCTGAGAGGAGGGGTCAGAGGCTCCTGCGACCGCCCCTGGGGCCTAGGAGGCAGGGGGCTGGAGGGACCCCTTGTTAGAACACGAAGTCTGCAAGTACTCAAAGCCTATGAAATGCTCATCTATGAAATCAGGCCTTTTTTTGGGGGCGGGGGGCTGTCTTTTTACGGCTGCGCCCGGAGCATATGGAAGTTTCCAGGCTAGGGGTCAAATTGGAGCAGCAGCTGCCAGCCTATACCACAGCCACAGCAACACCGGATCCTTAACCCACTAAGCAAAGCGAGGGATTGAATCCACATTTTCATAGATACGATGTCGGGTTCTCAACGCACTGAGCCACAAGGGGAACTCCTAAATCAGGCTTCTTAATGGCCCTGTTGAGAGAAGCAATACACCATTTATAAACTGACCTTCTGTGGAGGTTTGAGGATGCTCTGAGACCCAGGTAACAAGCTGACTTATGCCACGGAACAAATAAATACACGCCCATTTAAAGGCGGGGATGGTTTTTCATCACCAGACAATAAGGAACGTATTTTCTAAAGAGTATTAGAGAAAACGTATTTGACCAGGGTTTAGGGTAACACAGGGGACAGAGCAAGGCCTTGCAAAGGAGAAGCAGGTGAGGGCCTTTTCGTCTAGGTGGCGAGGACCGAGCAGTCAGAGGTCACTTCAGCCACACTGTCCCCCCGCCCCCTGCCAAGGGGGGGTTGCGGCATCACCACTGTGGCACCCCTAAACCTGCATCTTCTTGCTCAGACGGTGTTTCACAAGACACAGCCTGTGGACCACTCCAGCTGGAAAGTGAACACAGGTGGTCCAACAGGAAGTGGAGCCCAGGATGCCCAGTGGCAACAGTCAGTCCTTCTCTCTCCGACTCTCCTTCCTCTCTTGCAATTCAGTCCAGACAAAGTCTCTGGGCCACCCTCCCAACCTGCTCCTCTCCCTTTGAGCTCACAGAGGGCTGTCCTCAGGCTCAGAGCTTTGTTCAGCAATAGTCCCTACGTGAGATTTAGTAAAATTATTCTATTTTCACCTACATTACATTTCTAGTAAGGAGAGCACGTTTCCACTTTAAACACGATTGGTCGGTGTTAAAAATCTATTTAAAGAAGTTCCTGCTGTGGCACAGCGGGTGAAGACTCCTACTACAGCAGCTCAGGTTGCGGTAGAGGCACAGGTTCGTCCCCAGCCTGCAGTACAGTGGGTTAAAGGACGCAGGAGCAGCAGCGGCTGTGGCTTGTGGCTTGAATCCCTGGCCTGGGAACTTCCATACGCTGCAGGTGCAGCCATAAAAAAAGGGTCTATTTAAAGAAAGATATCAACTAAATAATACGTAGTTATCTAGATGTGGCCAAAATTAAAAAAAAAAAAAGGCTTCGTGAAAGTGACATAAACGTCTAGAATTGGCCAAACTGCTCTCTGAATGTCATCTGCTTTTCAACCACAGGCCCCGTGCAACAGGCAATGCAAAGAGAGAATCGGCAGGAGACGCAATGTGAACCACTGGAAGGCACGCTGTTTGTATTTCTGCCACACTGGGAATTAGCCACACCTTGGAAATTAAATGGCAAAAGGCATTACAAATTCTTAATTTACTTTTAACTTTTTTCTTTTTTTTTTTGTCTTTTGTCTTTTGTTGTTGTTGCTATTTCTTGGGCCGCTCCCGGGGCATATGGAGGTTCCCAGGCTAGGGGTTGAATTGGAGCTGTAGCCACCGGCCTACGCCAGAGCCACAGCAACGCGGGATCCGA
This sequence comes from Sus scrofa, assembly GCF_054392235.1. Classification (NCBI taxonomy): domain Eukaryota; kingdom Metazoa; phylum Chordata; class Mammalia; order Artiodactyla; family Suidae; genus Sus; species Sus scrofa. The sequence goes on from NC_139393.1 coordinate 76,584,693, forward strand.
GCCGCATCTGCAACCTACACCACAGCTCATGGCAACGCCAGATCGTTAACCCACTGAGCAAGGGCAGGGACCGAACCCGCAACCTCATGGTTCCTAGTCGGATTCGTTAATCACTGCGCCACGACGGGAACTCCAACTTTTTTCTTTTTAAGTCCCCACTATGGCGTATGGAAGTTCCCGGGCTAGGGGTCAAATTGGAGCTGTAGCCTCCGGCCTACACCACAGCCACAGCAACACGGGATCCGAGCCAAATCTGCGACCTAAGCTGCAGCTTGTGGCAAGACTGGATCCTTAACCCACTGAGCAAGGCCAGGGATTGAACCTGTATCCTCAGGGATACTAGTCGGTTTCTGAACCCTCTGAGCCACAATGGGAATTCCAGACATTACAAATTCTAATAGAATTTAATGATCCTTAAGAGTTTTATTAAATGGTCACTAAACTAAAATTACTGCTATACACTATGAAACATTGTATAAATATATATATATATATATATATATATATATATATATATATATAAATGTGTGTATACACACACACACATATTTTTTGCTTTTCAGGGCCCCACTTGTGGCATATGGAAGTTTCCAGGCTAGTGGTCAAATAGGAGCTGCAGCTGCCGGCCTACACCACAGCCGTAGCCACAGGGGATCTGAGCTGCATCTGCAAACCACAGCACAGCTCATGGCAACACTGGATCCTTAACCCACTGATGGAGGCTAGGGATCGAACCTGTATCCTCACGGACACTCGTCAGGTTTGTCAGAGCTGAGCCACAATGGGAACGCCACATATAAATGTATATACATTTATACAATGTTTAACAGTTACGTTCTTGTGCGTTTCTTTCTAGGCATCATCTCTGTTTTACAGATGGACAGACTGAGGAGTGTTAAGTGACAGCCGTGGGGAAAAGGGGCTGCTTGGATAAAAAGTGCCCCCCAGTCACCAGATACAATGAGATGCTCACATCAAAGACTCAAAATAGATTCCAGAAGCATGGATGTTGTGGAGCGGATGTGGGAGGGGTTTCATCGTTTCACAGCTGCTGGCTAAGCAGGTACTCAGTGCCCCTCAGCGGGCAGGAGGGCCACAGAAACACAAAAATGGGGCTTAAGACTGACCTCAGGGAGCCCCCTCAAGCTCATTAAAGAGACCAATCAATCAGAGGTGAGTGATGACCTCAAACAGCACACGCGTAGCCAGAGAGTGAGTTGTACAGACCACAGACACGGTGAACAGGCGGGAGGGCCCGCTCGCTCGGCCCCTGCAAGTCACCATGTCACCTCCTTGTCCGAGCATCCCTGCCCAGCACCCAAAGCTAAGTTCCCTATTTGAGATTTTCTCTTCCGTTGCCTCATCTGAGTCTCAGTGCCCCCGGCCCAGACAGGATGCGAAATGTGTAGAGAAATGGGAAATTCATTTCTCCATTCTGCTATATGGAGTATTTTCTACTTTTATCTGGGGGGAAAAAAAAAAAAAAAGAACAATGTGGACGGGGAGCTAAATCAACCCCAGGTCCTGTCACCTTTATAGGATTTCCAGTTTAGAGGCTGTGGGATGACAGAAAAATCAATACAAGCTGTTATCTTGAAGATGACGTGGTCACTGGATACCCCACCCCCCTCCCAGGCTGACAGGTGGCTGGAAAGTCATTAGAAGGGAACTGGGAAACTTCCCCACCCTCCCCTCTACACAAGCAGTGCAGGAAAGATAAAATGAAAGCCCTCCAAAGGTCATCTGTGAGAAAAATCTAGAAATTCAAGAATGTATACTGAAGCTATTAAACTCCCTGATTATTCAGTTCAAAAAGGAGAGAAATGCATGAGCTACCTTACTGCTGTTACAGAAAATTACACTGATAATGCTGTCCAATGAGCCGAACAGGAGAAGTGAACAAGCTGCGGCAGATACGAATCAATCCCTACTTTTTGGCCTAGTGTGACCAAAATGAAGTACAGCCCCTGACTCAGACAGGAAAAGAGTTCTCTTATGAGAAGACAAAGACACTGCTTCCAAAAGCGTGCTTTCTGTATTAGGAAGCAAAAATGCATATTTTTAAGTTCCCGTCATGGCTCTGTGGTTAACGAATCCGACTAGGAACCATGAGGTTATGGGTTCGATTCCTGGCCTCGCTCAGTGGGTTAAGGATCCGGCATTGCCGTGAGCTGTGGTGTAGGTCTCGGACAAGGCTTGGATCCTGTGTTGATGCAGCTGTGGTGTAGGCCGGCAGCTACAGCTCTTAGACCCCTAGGCTTGGGAAGCTTCATGTGTCAAGGGTGCGGCCTTAGGAAAGACAAAAAAAAAAAAGAAAAAAAAACCCCATATGCCTGGAGCTCCTGGTATGACACAACAGGATTGGCGGTGTCTTGGGAGTACTGGGACGTGGGTTCGATCCCTGGGCCGGCACAGTGGGTTAGGGATCTGGCATTGCCACAGCTGTGGCTTAGGTCAACTGCAGCTTGGATAGGATCCCTGGCCTGGGAGCTCCATATGCCATGGGGCAACTAAAAATGAAAATAAAATAAAGAGCATATTCCCTGACATTGCCCAACTGGGACACAGGGAGAGGGCCTGGTTCTGTGTTCTCACAGGCTCCCTTGGTGGTTCTGATCCACAAAATTAAAGTCTGAGGTCAGTGCTGTTAGTAATGCCGAGTCCCCTTCAATACACAGGGAGTCACACGCCTTCCGAATCATGGTCTGTGCTGCTCAATTGCGGGAGCCCAGTTAGGTAGAGCCGAGACCTAATATTGCATGGGTTTTGCTGTTCAGAAACTTCTAGGGCCTTGCCAATGACCGTGACTTTCTATAGATGAGGAATAACTTGGAAGCAGCAAGAAGCAACCCTATATTCTCCATGGGCTGTTTTTCTACGGGCAGAAGACAACACCCAGAAATACACCAGAGCTCCCTCCCCGCCCCACAGCCTGGGACAGCATCGCAGCGTCATGTCAGGGCTGGGCAGCTGCTGGGAAGAGCATGGATCCTTCTTTGAGCTTCTCTGCCCCTCCCATGTTTGAGCAACTGGGGTGAATTCTGACCAGAAGCACGAGGCGTTGGCCTCCACAAATCCATCTTCTGGGCAACTTCGCCAGGCAGCAAACTGACCCAGACACACTCCTGTGCAGTGACCCCCGTCTGGGCCTCCTTCGGAATTTAACCGGGTAGAAGTTACACTGGGGGCTCCCGCCAGAGGCTGCGGGTCACGGCCTGCAGGTCACGCACCTTGTATTTCTGGGACTTCCCCAGCACGTTTGCCAACGAGAACATCAGAGAATGATCGTTGGGTATTAATTCCAGTGCCTCTCTTCCAACAGCTTCAGCTTGGGCTAAGTTACCTGTGAGTAAAAACCAGAAAATGTATGAAACACGTTCATGCTGTACTAGCATTGCAGCCTCTCTAATTAACAGGGCTTATGTGCATCATGCGTGATTATGAATAAATTACGTCAGAAAGTCAATGTGGAATGTAATATACACACACACAAATGATCCTATCAGTTGCAAAGCCATCGCAGTCAAGCATAATGCTGACATAACACACAAAGAGCAGTTTTTTCCTTTTTAAGGCTGCACCTGCAGCATAATAGGAGTTCCTGGGTGAGGGATCAAATCGGAGTTGCAGCTGAGGCCATGGCCACGGCCACGGCCACACTGGATCCAAGCTGCATCTGTGATCTATGCTGCAACTTGAGGCAACGCTGGATACATGATCCACGGAGTGAGGCCAGGGATTGAACCCGCATCCTCAGAGATAGCATTGGGTTCTTCACCCACTGAGCCACAATGGCAACTCCACAATAGCTTTTGAGTGGAGTCCTCTGGTGGCCTAGTGGTTAAGGATTAGGCATTATCACAGCTCACAGCAATGTCGGATCCTTAACCTACTGAGTGAGGCCAGGGATTGAACCCACATCCTCGTGGATAGTAGTTGGGTTCGTTACCAGTGAGCCACAATGGGAACTCCCTGAGATGCTTGGATTTTTAACATGGGGGGAGCAGGGAAACTTCTAATTGACTGAGTCTCCTATGGACTAAGAAGCCAGATCATCACGTTTATTAGCACTGTATTGAAAATAAGAATCTCTGAATGCAGGTTTGAGGGCACCCCCTTTGAGTATCGTCCATGAATTTCAGAACATGGACTTGGCACTGTTCATTTCATAAGCCCAGAGGCCATTTTCTTACTTTATTTCTGGGCACCTCCAGCACCCTGGATGACGGCCATTTCGCCATCATCTTCAGGCTTCAGAAGAAATGAGATGTCAGTGCACACCTGCCCCCATGACTCAACGCCAACGCCAAGCGAAGTGTCGCTTCCCAAACATTCATATTCCAATATGTCAAAGGAAACCCAATTTTCCAGGAGAACAGACATTTTGTCGTGCAAAATACCGCACCCCACGTTAATTAAAAAAAAACCTCTAACACACGCTGGAGGGAACAAGCACCCTGACTTCTATTCCCCAATCACCCAGCGGTGCTGCCCCGTGGAGCCGTTTGCTCCGTCCGACTCAGCTCGCCCGCTGTCTGTACCTGTGTTATCGAGGAGGATGATCATGTTGTTCCAAGCCAGACTGTGCTCTGGCTTCAGCGCGGTAGCATTTCTCCATGCGTGCAGGGCATCCACGTGACGATTCAGATCTGCATACTGGAGATAAAGCGTGGACCCCCCACCCCACCGCCAAAATCAACATTCCAGCGTTGCTGCGCGCTCTCGCCAAGATACAACCAAACCAAACCAAACTGAACTTCCGTTTACTGAGCTTCTAGTTTTTCACCTTAACTCATTGAATCCTCACAACAATCGCAACGAGGCGTTCTCTCGTGGCACAGTGGGTTAAGGACCTGGCATGGTCCCTGCAGCAGCGTGGGCGGCTGCTGTGGCGTGGGTTCAATCCCTGGCCCAGGAACTTCCACATGTCATAGGCACAGCCAAAACATTTTTTTTTTTTTTCAGTCAAGAACTGTCCACATTTTACAGATGAACTAACTGAGGCACAGAGAAAGAAAGTCACTTGCCCAGAGCTCCCCATCTAGAAACGGGAAAGCAGGGAGCAGAACCAGGCGGTCTAGCTCCTGAGCCCACAAACCTTCCATCACTAACTCATAATTGAGTGATTCCAGACATCCGATCATGTTTATCGAAGAGAGGTAAGTTAAAAACCTAATCATTAGTATCTTTCTGGAAAGAACTTCATATAGTCTAGGTATTATTTTAAATGGTATACAAAACACATAATGTGATTAAAAGCTGCTTGTGTCAAATTCACCTTGTGAAAAACAGTCTTGCAGCATCTTCTGCTGACATCAGAGCTTCATATAAAACCATGAGTGTATCACATATACTTTATGACCTCAGCAAAGTCTCCAGTGGTAATTTGGCAATTTGGAGCCTGCTTGCCTCCTTCAGGAAGGAGGGAATGACCTGCCGCTTTCTTCTGGGAGGGCCGGCTGTTCAATACCGAGAACAGAATACAGAACGCCTGGCTCTCAATTTGCATCGTTAATAAAAGCACACGGAGGGAGAGAGTGATGGATCTTTAGCAGGTGACCCTCTTGCCCCCCTTAACTCGATTCAAAGAATGCACATCTCGTCTGAAGGACTTGGTTACTTCAACTCTGCGAAAAAGTATTATGATTATCAGAGTTTAAGGCTATTTCCTTATTTACTGTCCAAGACTGTCTTTTCATTAGACAACAGAAACATTTGGACTTGCCCTATGACTCCAGACAGCAAATAGGTGGCATATTATGCAAGAAAAAGAAAGGTTTCATGAATTATGGAAACATTTGTGAATATCTATTTGCTGAAGATGTTGTCGGAATTTCCCATGAGACTCAGAAATTCAAATTACAATATTTTAGCCCTTAAATGAAGAAATATGTAAAGTTCAACAACTTGAAATAATTTAGGCTGCTTAATTATACGAACATTTAATTGTCTCTCTAGATTCGATGTTTTATTAATTTCTCAGCCAATTCTCTCCAGCAAGTGAAATGTATCTGAGTCAAGATCTGTGGTGACATTCTTTCTGTTTTTTTTGTTTTTGTTTTTTGTTTTTTTTTGGTTCTTTTAGGGCTGCACCTGAAGCATATGGAGGGTCCCAGGCTAGGGGTCGAATTGGAGCTATAACCGCCGGCCTACACCACAGCCACAGCAATGTGAGATCCAAGCCACATCTGTGACCTACACCACAGATCAGGGCAATGCCGAATCCTTAACCCACTGAGCGAGGCCAGGGATCTAACCTGTGTCCTCATGGACCCTGGTCAGATTTGCTTCTGGTGAGCCACCATGGGAACGCCAAGTCTGTGGTGACATTCTTTCTAATGCACCCAGGAAAGCCACTATAACCTTGTTTATACAACGAAAACCTTCTCCACATATTTTATTATCTTAGTATTACTACTAGTACTTCTTACTACTACTACTTATTGAAGAATAACACCAGATTGAATCAGGGACCGTTTACTCTTATTTTGCCTTCAACTTTATCCTCTATAGCATCTGTACAAAGTGATTAAGCACTTTAAGGGAAACAGAGAAAAGGGCTGAGTTGGCAAGAACTATCCATCCAAAAAATGGACAGGTAATAAGCACATCATTTACCTACTAATCCTATGCTCACCCTCCCATGAGCTGCAAACTACATTTCCCAGGGTGCTTTGCTTCTTGGCTCCTTGTTAAGTCTCTGCCAATAGGAATCACAGGTGATGATCAGATGGTTAGAAGAGGGCATAGCCTTTTCTACCTAATTCTCCCTCTTTTTCCTGGTCCTTGGCAGCATCTCTAAAGTAGCCATGTCCTTTCCTCCACATCCCAGAGCTGGACTGTGGTCCTTCTGTCACCATCTCTGTTCTTGAGGTGATGGAAGCTCCTGAGATGTGGTGTTTCTCTGAACTCTTAAATTCTGGTGGTACCCCTTCACCCTGTTCGCCTAACCCCACTTTTCTTGTGCACTCTTCCAACAACGGTCTAACCAGTTTGCTGTACTGAATCTTTTATATTTAAAATCCTTAGCATGCTTTGGATTTTCCCAATGGGTCCAGACTGATACAATTAGTCCTGCACAATGAACGGTCTCCGGTCACAACTCTAGTCACTAGCAGTGTAATTCTCTAACATCAGTAATGTGTCCCAAGTACGCCAGCTCGTCCCACTTTTCTACAGCACCAGGGAACTGCACTATATGCTCTTCATATCTGGATCCAGAAATCAAAACACATTTCTGTCTCCCATTATTAAAGAATGACTAAGGAGGATTTTTTTTTTTAAAGGAACTCTTAAGTTATTAAGTTCCTATTATTTGCCAATATATAAATATACTGGTTGAGTTGTTGAAGATTAAGCTCTTAATGCTTTTAAGCTGTCAAGCAGGCAAAAGCTGGATAATTAGATAACAATGGAGAGCAAAATCTTTAAATAAGAACTGTTGGCGGGAGGGAACAAAGGAATACTATTTTATGGTAGCATAATTAGTAAACAATATACAGAGAGCAGTACAAGGGCTCAATATAGTTCACACTGCAGGTGGCCTTCTGCATGAGAGTGGGAATGCATTCCAGGGGCTGGAGCACAAATGCTAAAAATCCCCTATTTTATATTGTCTTCCTTTTTTCGGAAGGAACTTGGCTCATTGGGCATAAATTCTCAACTTTCTAAACCCCAAGGCACTGCAGTGACAGGTGGCGACTAGCGGAAGGAAGAAGATTGCTAGGTATTAGAGCTTTAAAGTATAACCGAGGGATACAGGCAGATACACTCCCTTCACAATCAATAACCTGCAAAAAGAGCTGCCTCCAAAAAGGAAAAAAAAAAAGTATGTCACCTATAATACCTCCCACAAGTGCTAGTGTGGACCCAGTAAACAGAGAGGGTAACTCTGCAATAACCACGTAAGTAGTCAGATGATACCCAGTTTGTCCCCAGTCCCCTTCTCGCTTCATTAACTTTGCAAGGACCCACCGTGCTTTGGGTGCGACTGGATTTTCTGGTCTCTACTGATATCATTAGGGTGCCGTTTTATCGTCTCTCCCCGCCTCATTCAAGAAAACCACATAGAGGACCAGAAAATGCCACCCCAGATGTGCCATTTTGCATCAAGATTACTGCAGTGAAGGCATCTGAGACTCAACAGATGCAGAAGAGGCTTTCCTGGAGTGTCCCTGAGAAACTTCCGAGAAAGGACGACGACCACCTGCGCTGGGGAAGTTTTAGGGCCGTGGAGAAGGTGAACCGACCCGACCGCACCTCACGCGTTTGCCTTCCCACCGCTGGTCACCTGGGAGGCGGAACTCTCTTCCTCGGTCTCATCCCTTTTCTACAGATGTACGGTTCTTTGCTAAGAGGCTCTACGAGCCCCAGTTCTAGCCAGTCCTCCGAGCGACTCCTCACTGAATTGCTCCCGGGTGAAAGCCTGTTCTTCTCCTGTTCATCTATGGCCAGTCTCATTGGCAGGGCCCCGGTCTGAGAATCTAGGCGGGGAGAAGGAAAACTCTTTTTCCCTCCCCGACAGCAGCTTAGCACTAGAATAGATTTAGCTCTCCTCAAACCTTCACCTTTCACAGAGAAAGCTGTTTCAACATCAAAGGATATAATTTGATCATAAGGTACAGAAGTTGAAAACAAATGAAAACAGGAACACAGGCACAGCGACAGGGCTCTGGACAATGAGAATATCTTGCCATCACTCTCCTTCCTCAAACGACTTGCTGTTGCATGGACACAGTCATGTCACTGCCATCTCCCCTCCATCCGGGGAGAAATAATTCCCTTTTTCTACAGAGACGGCATCTTCCCATGACACAGGGCAACTGAAACAAGTCTTCTACTTTTGGAATAGTAATAACACGCAAGTAATAACACTTTGAAATTTATAACACAGGAATTCCCCTTGTGGCTCAGTGGGTTACAAACCCGACTAGTGTCCATGAGAATGTGGGTTCGATTCCTGGCCTTGCTCAGCAGGGAGCTGTGGTGTAGGTCGAAGCTGCGGCTCGGATCTCTTGTGGCTGTGGCTGGCAGCTGCAGCTCTGATGTGACCCCTGGCCTGGGAACTTCCAGGCGGGAAAAAAAAAAGACAAGAAAATTTATAACACAAGCAAGTATCCGTCATGTAAAGTGACTTAGGCAGAGTAAAAAGGGGTAGACCTTCATCAGTCAGTCACATGCTCCTGCCTCTTGTTCCCTCCGCTCCTAAACTCCAGCATCACAACCACCCGGTCCAGAAACAAAGCAGTTTAGACCAAACACATTCCCATCACAGTAAAAAGTGAAGCCTGGATTTTCAATACACTGAGAGCAGCACATGTTTTCTAGGTTTCTTTCTGCAAAGAGTTTCTTCGGCTCCGACCTGGTCCGTCTCTCTGCTCAGCGTTCAGACAGATGCCTCGTGGAGGCAGAAGCAACAACAGGGGCCGGGAACCACTGAGGAAGGTTGCTGCTGTTTATAAACACGGATTCCCGAGGGAGCTGGTGACTCCCTGCATCTGAGATGGGAGACGATGACTTGGAGGCCCAGCTAGTTTTGAGAACGACTGGGTCTGATCACACAGGGGCTCCACAGGCCCAGGAAGCTTTAGGCCTTTGACACGAGCATTAAATAGCTGTTCTCTTTAAAGCAACTTCAATGCACTCCTGCCTGTGAGGTTAGGCTGGGTAAACTCTGGAAAATTATATATAAACTTCTTTTAAAAATCACATCTCTATGTATGTATTCCAGTTTGCCAAAATGGGCAAAGATTTTTTTTTCCCCTTCATTTATTTAGTAAAACTCCATATATTAGGAACCTCTCTTGGGCTTCCTGAAACCAAATTAAAGGGTTAGCTGAAGGGAGAGTATAATCATTCTTGTTTAAAGAATGTTGCTATTTGTGAGTGGTCTTTATTTCCAGTTATTGAGCTAAAACTGGCATCTGACATAAGTGTAAGGGGTGCGGCACGAAGATGTGATACATGCACATACTGTAGGATGATCACAGCGAGGTTAGTTATCACCGCCTTTACCTCGCGTAGTTACTTTTTTTTTTTTCTTTCCTTTTTTTTTTTGCTTTTTAGGGCCACACTTGCAGCACATGAAAGTTCCCAGGCTTGGGGTCAAGTCGGAGCAGTAGCCACTGGCCTATACCGCAGCCACAGCAACGCCAGATCTGAGCCGCATCTGCAATCTACACCACAGCTCACAGCAACACCGGATCCTTAACCCACTGATCGAGGCCAGGGATTGAACCTGTGTCCTCTTGGATACTAGTCGGATTTGTTTCTGCTGAGCCAAGATGAGAACTCCCTTTCTTTCCTTTTTGGTCGCACCTGCAGCATGTGGAAGTTCCAAAGCCAGGGATTGACCCCGCACCACGGCAGTGACAATATCAGATCTTTAACCTTCTGAGCCACCAGGGAACTCCCTTATCTTCTTTATTAAAGAAATCAACAGCCTTAATAACTAAGCTGTGCACTCTAATGGAGTCTCTGCTGCGGCACGAGGGCACCAGTGGTGTCTTGGGAGCACTGGGGCACAGGTTTGATCCCTGGCCCTGCACAGGGGGTTAAGGATCCAACTGTTGCCTTAGGTTGTGACCCTAGGTTGTAGCTTAGCTTGCAACTGTGGCTCAGATCTGATCCCTGGCCTAGGAACTCCATATGCTGTGTGGCGGCCAAAGAAGAAAAAGAAGAAGAAAAAAGCTGTGCATCCTCGTGGAAGCCTTTCAGAAATCATGACATCATCTCTTTCTTTTTTTTTTTTTTTTTTTTTTTTTTTTGTCTTTTTGCTATTTCTTGGGCTGCTCCCACGGCATATGGAGGTTCCCAGGCTAGGGGTTGAATTGGAGCTGTAGCCACCGGCCTACACCAGAGCCACAGCAACGCGGGATCCGAGCCGCGTCTGCAACCTACACCACAGCTCACGGCAACGCCGGATCGTTAACCCACTGAGCAAGGGCAGGGACCAAACCCGCAACCTCATGGTTCCTAGTCGGATTCGTTAACCACTGCGCCACGACGGGAACTCCCAGCATCTCTTTCATCATCACCATTATCAATACTGTTTTCAGATTTTAAGATTATCAAACTCATTACATGAGCTACTGCTGTAATATTTGAATAAAGAACTAAAAAGAAAATCAAGAGCACTAAGATCTTTCTAAGTATCCTGTTAGGAACCAAAAAACAAAAGCTACCGCAAAACACATTATGTTCTGTGTCCATCAAATGTATCAAAGCTCTTCTGTGAGCTCCTGAGTTTTCTTTTCTTTTTAGGGTCGAAATTGTGGCATATGGAGGTTCCCAGGCAAGGGGTTGAATCAGAGCTGTAGCTGCCAGCCTACACCACAGCCACAGCAACGCGGGATCCAAGCTGCACCTGCAGCTTACACCACAGCTCACCACAACGCCAGAACCTTAACCCACCCAGGGGCCAGGGATTGAACCTGAGTGCCCGTGGATACTAGTTGGGTTCATTTCCACTAAGTCACAGCTTTCTTTGAAGGGGGACAGTAACCAGTAAAAATGCAGGGAACAGTCCCTTGAGGCAGGAGGAGGGGGAGGCTCAGAAATCACATTATGGGTTTGTTTTTTCCTATTTCAATTTTTATTCAATTCGTGTTTAAAAAACAGAAAAACCCATGTTTATCAAGAGGCAATCACTTGGAATACTGTTTTATGGGGCATAAAGGGACTTTAAAAATTGTAATTTATCCCTTAGCTTAACTTGTTGCCCTTATGATCTCTTAACCTTGGCTCCTTCAAGTTGGACGGCTCTCTAATTAGAGCCTAAAAAACTACACATATGCGAAAAGAACTTCCTAAGATGTAGCAAGTTAGAACGCGTGTTATCATTCTCATCTTATTATGAATAACGAAATAAAACCAAGCTTTTCCTCCGCAGCCACAGGCACTGTACGCTTACCAAACGCCCGAGGTTGTAGTAGCAATCTGGGTATTTCCTCCTGTGCTTGATGGCTGTCCGGTAACTTTGCTCGGCGGCTTGGAAGCGCTTTAGGCTGTTTTGCACGATGCCCAAGTTCATCCAGGCGGCAGCGAAGTCTGGCCTGGAAGATAAACAAGGAAAAGAAAGGCTTAGCCCCAGAAGGCAGGAGCACGCTGCTTTACCAGGAGCATAGCTATAAAAACAACGCTTACTGTATCTGCACCGCCAAAGACAGCAGCTCCTCCGCTTCCTGGAGCTCATTCCTTTCTTTTAAGATATTTCCCAGATTATTCATGGCATGAACGTACTTGGGATTTAATCTGGAAGTAGAGAGAGAAGCCTGGAGTCTTCACTAAACTCTCAGGCATTGGCAAATTTACGTTAAAGTGGGGATCTTTATGGGGACACTTTTTTTTTTTTTGGTTTGGTTTGGGGTTTTCTTTTTAAGGGCTGCACCACAGCATATGGAAGTTCCCAGGCTAGGGGTCGAATCTGTGCCAGGAATATAGAGAGAGGATGAGGTGATGAGAATGTTCTAGAAGTAGACAGAGGTGGTAGTCACAGCACATTGTGAATGTACTAAATGCCAGTTAGTACATTCAATGTACTAAATCGTTTAAATGCACTTTAAAATGATAAACCGTTTTTTAGGGCTGCACCTGCACCTGCGGCAGCAACGCGGGATCCGAGCCACATCTGTGATCTACACCACAGCGCATCGCAAAGCGGGGTCCCCGACCCACGGAGCGAGGCCAGAGAACGAAAGCACACGCTTGTGGACACTATGTCAGGTTCTTAACCCACTGAGCCACAGTGGGAACTCCAGGACAGGTTTTTAATGCTAGAAGGTTAAAATAAGACACGTATACTGTACAAATTGCATTCCTTCTGTGAGATGAGACGCCTGCAGTACCTCACGGCCTCCCGGTAGTATCTGATGGCAGCCGTCTGATTGCCTTTATCGGCCAGGTTTTTGCCAACATTGTAGTGAACCTGAAAAGACAGATAAAAACTGGGCCATCAGCTGACAGACTTCTTTGTTGGAGCTGTTAGTAAAAGATCACGGTACTGAAAAAAAACCACCCACCAGAACTTCAGCTAAATCCTTACAGCAGCCGGGCCAGCTTGCTGGTGCCTAATGCCCCACCCTGCCACAAAAGATTCCAAGTGACAGGCAGATGGTGTCATAACATGTGACAGGAGGATACTGACTAAAGAATTCAACAGAGAAAACCGAAAAGGTAGGAAGCTGGGCTGGTTTCACCGCGAAACTCTGGACTCCCTGCATCTTTCACACACCCGCACCTGCAGAGCTGAGATGCGAAGTCCAATCACACGTGCGTGTGGGGAAAACAACAATGATTCTGTATTTAAACAAACACAGCACCCTCTGGGGTGGCATCTTTCTTCTGCGGCATCACACACATTCTACTTCATACCAATAAAATTCCCCCTCCCTCGGGTAACGCCTGCACCCCGGGGCACCGTGCAGCCAGCTACAGATACAATGGAGGGCAAACCATTTGTACGCCCGCTTCTAGAGCCCTGGACAGGACTCGACTGAGCTCATCTGTAATTGTGCCACTCAAAGGGCAGGAAGGGGCGTCTGAGGATGGCACCTGGCTGAGTGTTGGGAAAGGGTGTCCAATGAAGGGCTTTCCAGCAGAAAATGCTGGAAGGGGGCTGCAGTGGAGTGAGCCTCCCAGCCAGAGCAGCAAAGGGGCAGAGTCCCTGTGCCAGAGGTCTGATACGCTTGGCTGGGCATCAACAAGCAGCCCAGTGTCAGGAGTGCAGAGGGCTGGGGAGACCAGGGCAGCGGGGGAGCCCCGTAGGGGTGGGTCTGGTTTACCCCCCGCCCACAGCTGCCGTAACAAAGCTGGGAGCTCAGGACAACAGGGATTTATCCCCCTGACCGTGGCCGCCATCCTGGGCGAAGCTCGGGCAGCAGCGGCATCACCCCGTCTGCCTCCGTCTTCACACAGCTTCTCTGCCGTGTCTGCATCTCTGCCCATTCTTCTAAGGACACCAGTCACACTGGATTAAGGGCCCATCCCTGCTCCAGGATGACCTCATCGAAACTCACATCTGAATGACACCTGCAAGGACCCCTTTCCCAAACACTCAGGGGTCAGGTCTTGAACACAGCTTTCTGCAGGGGTGCAATTCAACCCCTAACAAAAGCCAGGAGGGTGGCAGAGGGTCAGAATCAGATTGATGTTTATGTAAAATAAATCGTACTGAGAAACAAGTGAGAGTCAGGAAGAAGCTGATGTCGGGTCCAGAGAGCATGGATGGTGGACGGAGTTGGGGTGGTGGGGAAGAAGGGGGGGACCCCAAGAAACTGCTTGTTTTTCTTTTTCTTTGTAGTGCCACACCTGTGGTATATGGAAATTCCCAGGCTAGGCGTAGAATCAGAGCAGCCGGCCTACAACAGAGCCACAGCAACACCTGATCCAAGCTGCATCTGTGACCTATGCTGGATCCTTAACCCACGGAGCGAGGCCAGGGATCAAACCTGCATCCTCACAGACACTATGTCAGGTTCTTAGCCCACTGAGCCACAGTGGGAACTCTGGGAAAAAAGCAGAGAAACTGCTGACAGATCCATATGCATCTGGGAGCCCGGCAAGAATGAACCCAAACCCGGGTTTCTAACTTCAGGACCGAGGGGGCGCGACGGCTTTCAAGGAGGCCTGAGCGTGGGGAGGCTCATTTGGGAGGGGAGGAATCAGGCTGATGTTGAAGGGCTTGGAGCATCCCAGGGGAGAGAGCCAGGTGCTCATCCGAGCTCAGGAGAGGACGGGGCTGGGGACACCTGTGCAGCGGGCAGTGAGGTGCAGGTGGTGAAGACACAGGCAGGGTGCTGTCACCCAGGGAGCTGCACAGCGGAGACAAGCCTCCCACTGAGGCTTCTCATTTCATTCCTCTCATGGAATTGCAACTAAAGAAACCCCCCAGGTATATAAAGAGAGGATGAAGTGATGAGAATGTTCTAGAAGTAGACAGAGGTGGTAGTCACAGCACATTGTGAATGTACTAAATGCCAGTTAGTACATTCAATGTACTAAATCGTTTAAATGCACTTTAAAATGATAAACTGTTTTTTAGGGCTGCACCTGCGGCATATGGAGGTTCCCAGACTAGGGGTCGAATCAGAGCTGCAGCTGCTGGCCTCAACCACAGCCACATCAGATCCAAGCTGCATCTGCAACCTACACCACAGCTCATGGCAATGCCAGATCCTTAACCCCATGAGCAAAGCCAGGGATTGAACCTGCAACCTCATGGTTCCTAGTCGCATTCATTTCCACTGTACCCCAACAGGAACTCCTAAAATAATTAACTTTTTTTTTTTTTTTTTTTTTTACTATTTAATAATGATCATTTTATTCTGAAAAACATCTGGGAAGGGTTTTTTTTAGTGTGTTTTTTTTTTTTTAATTTTTATTTTTTCTTTTTAGGGGTGCACCTTTGGCATATGGAAGTTCCCAGGCTAGGGGCAGAATTGGAGCTATAGCTGCCGGCCTACACCACAATCACAGCAAAGCAGAATCCGAGCCACATCTGCGACCTACACCATAGCTCACAGCAGTGCCGGATCTTTAACCCATTGAGTGAGGCCAGGAATCAAACCTGCAACCTCATGGATCCTAGTTGAGTTCACGACTGCTGAGCCATAACGGGAACTCTTAGTTTATTTTTTAATTGCGGTAAAATACACACAACTTAGAAGGTACCACCTTAACCATTTTTAAGTGTACAGTTCAGAAATGTTCATGAGAACATTCGCACTGCTGTGCAGCCCTCTCCAGAAAGCCATTCATCTCACGTTATCTCCAACTCTGTATCCACTTATCAGTAACCTTCCATTCTCCCGGGGCCCAGTCCCCGGCGACCACATCCTCCCTTCTGTCTCTATGAATCTGACTCGCATAAGTGAAATCACACAGCACCTGTCCTTTTGTGAGAGGCTTATTTCACCGAGGATAATGTCCTCAGGGTCCACGCACGCTGTACCAGGTATCAGAATTTCCTTCCTTTTCAAGGCTGAATAATATTCCATATTGTATGTAGATCTTTTGTTTATCCAATTACCTGCTGACGGACATTTGAGCTGTCTCCACCTTTTAGCTATTGTGACTAATGCTGTTGTAAACACAGCCAAAAGTCCAAGATCAAGATATCAGGAGAGCCAGTTCCTCCCAAGCAAGGCCAGGGATAAAACCTGCAGCCTCACAGACACTGGGCTCAAATATCTGTTTGAGATCTTGCTTTCAATTCCTTTGGATCTAACTATCCGTCTGTCCATCCATCCAACCATCCAGAAGTAGAACTGCTGGATCCTATGGTAATCCCATTTGTAATTTTAAGAAGAATGAAAATGGATAATTTTATATTATGAGAATTTTACCTCAATTTAAAAAAATAGAATTTTTAAAGCCAACTGCAAGAAACAGACTCACAAGTGCAAACCGACCAGAAATTCTCAGGTTACCTTAATTTGAGGACACCGAGGAGGCCAACTTATGGTATTTCCTCAAGTGTACCAGGACTCAGAATAAACTAGAAGGAAAGGAGCTGGGACCAGAATGAAGCCCAGGGCAGGAGAGCTGCCTGGTTTCATGAGGACTATTATCAAAAGGATGTACTGCTCATCAGATGCTCCTTGTGGAGGTTTGCAACATAAAGGCCATCAGCAATCCCGGGGATGACGTTACAGAGACTCAGTTTGGTGCAGGCTGTGTGACTGGTGACAGCACTAACACTGGCTGGCAGGTGCCGAGGGGGTGGCGCCAGGCATGGGGAGGGCACCGTAGACAGTGTCCCCTCTTCATGGCAGCCTTGTTAGGTGTCACCCTCCCTTCCAAGTGGAGGGCTGGCTTCAGGGTCAATCAGCATCTCACCCGAGGTTTTGGTGCTGGATCTGAAGCCAGGCTTACGAAGCCTGGGTTTCCTCTCACTGTATCACATCCATTAATGAGGGTGCTGGGTGAGGATGGGGCTGGGTTCTTGCGGCAGTTTCTAGATCTAGCCATTTACGCTATTATTTTTCTTAAGCTAAAATAATGTTTCTTTTGAGATGTCAAGGGCTGTATCGTGTCCCCCAAATTCACAGATTAAAGTCCTAAGCTCTAGCACCCTGGAATGTCACTGTACTGAAAGCTTGGGTCTTTAAAGAGGCCAGGAAGTAATGGCTCCTGCTGGCTGTGGCTCAGCAGTAATGAACCTGACTAGGATTCATGAGGATGTGGGTTCAATCCCTAGCCTCACTCAGTGGGTTAAGGATCTGGCATTGCTGTGAGCTGTGGTGTAGGTTGAAGATGCAGCTCAGATCTGGTGTGGCTGTGGCTGTGGTAGAGGCTGGCAGCTGCAGCTCCAATTCGACCCTTGGCCTGGGAACCTCCATATGCCACTCGTGCGGCCCTAAAGAGAATTGAAAAGTCTAGTAAGTTGACATGAGGCTCTTATTATTATTATTATTTTTCTTTTTAAGGCTGCACCTGAGGCACATGGTGGTTCCCAGGCTAAGGGTCAAATCGGAGCTACAGCCGCCGGTCTACACCACAGCCACAGCAATGCCTGATCTTAGCTGCGTCTGCAACCTTCGCTGCAGCTTGCAGCAATGCTAGATCCTTGACCCACTGAGCGAGGCCAGGGATTGAACCTGCATCTTCGTGGGTCCTAGTCGAGTTCTTAACCCGCTGAGCCCCAGCAGGACTCTGAGGCTCTTCTAATCTGACTGGTGTCCTTCTGTGAAGAGAAAATGTCGACACGCAGAGGGAGACTTGCACCCAGAGGGACCAAGTCAGGCCACAGTGGGAAGGGGGCCTTTGTGCAGGCCAAGGAGAGAGACCTCGGGAGAAGCTACCTCTTCTGACACCTTGACCTTGGACATCTCACCTCCAGAGCTTAAAAAAATAAACTTCCGTTGTTTAATCCAGCCAGTCTACGGCATTTTGTTACAGCAACTCTCGCAGACTGATACACAGTGAATTACGATAGTGGTTTGAGCCCATTCGAGTAGCATTTCATCTGGACTCCAAACCCCCTTTTAACAGGATAACCACATCCCGGCTCAACAATCTTAACCTACACTGACAGCGCGTCTTCCAAAACACTAATATTTCTGGAAGGGTATGAAGCAGTGTGACCTTCTTTAGGCACAGATGTGTCAAGAGATTTGCTTTTCAACTGCCGGTTTTAAAGTCTGCATGTTTATTTTTACCTCCTTGAAGAAAAGGAATCACAAGCAGGAAAGCACAGGTGATGGAAATGTGTACTATTGCGTGGCATGTCACAGAACTCAAACGTCCTGCACCAAATTACGGTCCATCCACAGATACGCTCATCTTCAAGGGACAGCCTGGAGGAGGCTAGTTGGTGCTAAGGCTGGATGGTGGGTTTTGAAAAGCGTGCTGTAAATGCCTGTTGTGTTGTCTTGTTTTTGGCGCCTCCCCCAGCCCCATCCTGGAACTGTTGCTTCCCCGCCCCTCCCACACAAAGGGACAGAATCCGGGGACTCCAGCCTGAGAGGGAGGATGGGCCTGTGGTCCCAGATAGAAACCCAGCTTCTACGCAGACCTCAACACGCTCCCCCTTCTCCGCCCCTGAGCTCCTGCTGCTTCCCTTTGTTCGTGGGAAATTCTGGTTTCTCAAGGAAAAGCTCAAAGAGTTGACCTGCCCTCTGCTGTAGGGCCAGTGTTTTGTTGATACTCAGAATGCCGGAGACAAGTGAAAGGAACATTTGCTTAAAGGTTAAAAATCGGATACCGCCCTAGAAGACAAGCTGTCTATAACTAAGATCGTGGACAGGTCTACCCAGAGGCCAGCCTTTCCGTGGAGAGAAGTATTTAAACAGAAAATAGCTGCCTAGATAACCCATTGTGAAAAACCAGCGCCCTCAGAAAGTGTACTTAAAACAGAGTTTAAAGAATAAGTGATTTTTGTTTCTTTGGAGTGGAAAAGATTGACAAAGCCTGTTAATTTTGAACTTTCCCGCAAGCCTCTGATTCACACCCTGAGGCCAGGGACCAGCCGGGAAGTCACAGATAAAACCCAGCCCTGCAACACGAGGACATGTAGATGCAAACGAAGAGAGCGTCAACCAGGGGAGACACTGCGGTCAGCAGCCGTGCGCCGCGAGTTAGTGTCAAATCTCCTGCTAACATTTGATGTTAAACCTAAAACGTTTTAAACACATAAAAACCCTTTAGCCCATCCTGGCTCATCCTTCAGGAAGCATCTCATTGTGGCATATGATCGCTTTCACTGTTACAGGCTGCCACACACTTTCAAGCCTTGAGAACGAAGAATGGCTGCAAATATGACCAGATACTTGGTATCCCACCCACAGTAGGAATTTAATTTCTGATTGGCTCAATTTGGGCCCTCAGATCAGTGCCAGGCATACACAAGGCACCGAGGGTGATTCGCATGCAGACCAGCACAGCCCTGCGTCTCATTTGCAAAAACGGTCCTAACCTGGAGTCAGGTGCCAACCGCGTACTATCACGTCCGTGAACTAAAGAGGAAACGAGGACAGAGACTGAGTCTCCTTCCAGGGAGCAATGAAAGCGGGGTCTTCCTAAAGGAGCCCTCTTTCCTGAAATCAGCTTAGGTCTTAAAAAAAGAAAAAAAGGAAGACAACCTTTACACTTCAATCTACAGTGGAAAGTAAAAAAAAAAAAAAAGTCTATCTTGCTTAGACTGAACGGCATCACGGAAAGATGTTCTTGGAAAGGGTTATCGTCAGTGGGTCCGTTTTGAAGACAAGGTCTTGCATGTATGTCCTTACTTTTAAAAGAGAAAACTACACCCGCAGACTCAACGACTGTGTGTGCTCGTCTGAGCACCCCTGTGGCTCCTGGCCTCTCACAGAGGAAATCCCTTCCGAGGGCAGACCGACAGGCTCAGGCGTCACCCGGGCCCAGGGCCCTCATCACTAGGGTGACCCGGGCACAGCACGATGCAGGTCTCCATCTACCACCTGCATCACCAAGCTCGGGAACGTCACCCCCCGCTTTCCACGCCTCAGCTTTTCCCATTTGGAAAAGTAACGACAGTAACCACCTCTCTCTAAAAACCTTCGAGGGAGTATAACGGAGATTAATTACAGAGCCTCTGCAGAGAAATCCAAGTTCCTTCTGGAGAAGAACTATATAGATAGAAGGGGTAATTACGGCTCTTCAAACAAAAAAGTAAAAATAAAGCAAATCTATGAAATTAAATCATAGGCAATTCATTTTTAGTAACCTAAAAATAAGCGGCTAGGTCAGCAAATCAAACTGACAATAAAAGCTGGAAGCAATCCACTCTCTTACTTAAAAAACATGAACAGGAGTTCCCGTCGTGGCTCAGTGGTTAACGAACCTGACTAGTATCCATGAGGATGTGAGTTCAATCCCTGGCCTCGCTCAGTGGGTTAAGGATCCGGCGTTGCCGTGAGCTGTGGTGTAGGTCGCAGACGTGCCTTGGATCCTGCGTTACTGTGGCTGTGATGTAGGCCAGCGGCTCCAGCTCCAATTCAACCCCTAGCCTGGGAACCTCCACAAGCCGTGGGTGTGGCCCTAAAAGACAAAAAAAAAAAAAAAAAAAAAAAAAAAAAATCAACAAAGTGCTTTGGTTTTGGGGTTTTTTGGCCCCACCTGTGGCATGCAGAAGTTCCCAGGCTAGGAACTGAACCCACACCACAACAGTGACAACACTGGATCCTTAACCCACCTCCGAGGCCATCGGGAACTCCAAACAAGGTATTTTTAATCCAAGGAAAAGACAAGCAAGGAGTCAGCACCTTTTATGCTGCCTGTCACTACAGGGTCACAATAAGATGTCAACTATTCATTGGAGTTCTTCATAGAGTTTTGCCTGAAGTCACTGCTTTCTCTTAAATATAAAATGTGGAAATAGGACAAAAATCCATGGAGCCCTTGTATCCCCCCAGCCCCCACCCCCAGAGGATCACATTTAAGCATCCTAGGAAGCTCCAATTCTGAAAACCCAAGAAAAAGATGGACCATTTGATAATAAGGATGATCTATACTAACAGAGAATTCTAACCTAACTCCTTGGCCTCTCATTTTAAACAAGTGCCATTCCCTTCTCTCCATTTAATGGGACGACCGAAACTAAAAGGAGCCTATGAAAACAAACACTTCTCGGAGTTCCCATTGTGGCTCAGCGGTAAAGAGCCTGATTAGGATCCATGAGGACGCTTTAACCCACTCAGTGGGTTAAAGATCTGGTGTTGCAGATGCAGCTTGGATGCGGTGTTGCTGTGGCTGTGGTGTAGGCTGGCAGCTGCAGCTCCTCTTTGACTAGCCTGGGACCCTCCATTTGCCCTATGTGCAGCCCCAAAAAGCAAAAAAAAAAAAATTTCTCGAGCACCTACTATGTTCTAAGTACCATGCTGGGGCACTTCTGATGCCATATTTCATTAAGGCCTCACAACAAACCCAGAAGACAGGCCTTGTGCCCTCATAACAGATGAGGGCACCAAATGCTCCCAATAGTTTTGCCCAAAGAGGCACAGCTGGTTAAGTGAAGAAATTCAATTCATCAAGGGTGCAAGTGAAACGAATCCCTACCAGACGGCGTCAATGAAAACACTGCCAACTTTGAAGTCTGCACATTTATCTGTACCTAATCTGACAAAAGGAACCGCAGGCAGAGAAGCCACAGGTGACAGAAACGTGTACAACCGCACCCCTCGCAGCACACTTCCAACTTCCTGAGCCAACACCATGCGTAGGTATCGTCATCTTGGTTATCACTGTGTGCCCAGGTTACCCTCGTGACGAGGGGATGGGACAGAGGTGATGTCAGAGCCTACACGTCTGCCCTGGCCAGTGAGCTCCTCCGTTACAGGCTGGAACAGACAGGAGGCAGCCGGCGCTTGTGATCTGCAGGGTGTACGCCAAACAGTTTGGCGGTGGGCACCCCCACCAGGCCGGCCCCCTCCCGCCCCAGCCTGGACGCAGGCCGTGACCTTCCCTGCCACCACTCCAACGGGTGACTGGACCAACCAGACGGTGCGTAAACGCGTGTTTAAGTCATCTGCGGCATCACTGACCTTGTCTGGTTGTCCTGACGTCTTTTGATTTATTTCAGCTAAGTGCAATTTTAATAAATATCATCAAAGTCTTTTAAAGAAAACGAAAAACCCCAGGTACACCCTCACGATCATAGGCTGGATTCCACAGGAAGGTGAACATTCTGGGTGCTCAGTGGCTGAGCCTCCAACACGGCAGCCGACATACCTTAGCGTTGAGCGGACACACGGACAGGGCGCTGCGAAAAAGCTGCTCCTCACTCCGCCACTCGCCGCTGCGAACCATGCACCTCAGCGTGTTTATCAGTAAAACTCCCAGTACGAGGGCGGCAATTGGTTTCTTAAGAAGAGAGAGATGCGGTAAAGGTCATGAGTAAAATCCATCCGTCATCCTGGTCGTGAATGGCACCGCCTCCCCAGACCAATACCTTTCTCTTTTTTTTGGCTGCACCCATGGCATGTGGAGGTTCCCGGGCCAGGCATCAGACCTGTGCCACTACAGGGATAACATCAGATCCTTAACCCACTAGGCCAGCAGGGAGCTCCCCGTTACCTTTTTCTTTGTCTTTTTGCCCTTTCTTGGGCCACTCCCATGGCATATGGAAGTTCCCAGGGTAGGGGTCTAATCAGAGCTGTAGCTGCCAACCTATGCCAGAGGCACAGCAACACAGCATCCAAGCCATGTCTGTGACGTACACCACAGCTCACGGCAACATTGGATCCTTAACCCACTGAGCAAGGCCAGGGATCGAACCCGCAACCTCATGGTTCCTAGTCGGATTCATTAACCACTGTGCCACGACAGGAACTCCCCGTTACCTTTTTCTTCGTATGTTTACTGAGAGCTCCAAATCCGAAAGTCAGCAGCATGCAGAACCCAGCGCTGGGCAGGTACAGGACTCGCTCTGCGACCACAAAGCCCACGCGGAAGAACAGGTTACTCGCAGGAAGAAAGGGGATAATGAGAAATCCCAGGCCCAGCGAGAGGATCCTGGAAGAGGAGGAGTAATTCAAGCGGCTACTTTCAGACTCACCAAGAAAAATGTCCTACTCAACTTCAAAATCACAATAAAGACTTTTCTTTTCCACGCCAGCAATTGAGAAAAAGCCATCAGCAGCAGCAGAGAAATATCATCAGTAGAGAGAGTCAAATCAGGCAGCATTAGGATAAGACATAAACAGCTTCTTCAGGCCCTTAGCATCGAGCTTGAGGATAAAACTTATAAGTCACAAAACTCATAGGAATCATGTTAGAATGATTACTTTGTGAAGCCTTACGAATGCACCTGCTCCCAGCTATACCTCAAACCCTGGAGGCACTGAAGAGCTCAGTGCATTTTGGTCCCAATTAGTCCAATTTATTGTCCCCCTCTGCCCACCCTGAAACTTAACAGGAATAATGCTACTTAGCTAGTTGAAGCCTCATGAAATCTGAAATGAGCGAATACCATTTTGGGGTGCTCCTACATTTCAGTCAAGCAAAAAGAAAGCGGAGAGCAAAGGACCACTTCGGGAAACGGGCCATCATTGCCCATGTCCTCGTGATGTAAGAGGTTGAGTTAAGAAGCAGGTCACGTGTGGCGGCTCGCCCTGTGCCCAGAGTATTAAAAACAATCCTGTTGCTCATGGAAATCGAATTGGGACCAAGGTGTGTTGCCCTTTAGAATTATGAACCAATTTAAGAGGCGTGTAAACTTAAAACTGAATTTATTTTGAATAATGACTAATCTAACTCCATAAACAGCTATGCTTAAAGAAAGTCATCTTAAACAGCTTCGTTCTCATGAAATGCATTTGCTTTTCTCCCAATTATTTCCTCCAGAACCTTTTTTTCCCCCTTTTAGGGGGAGAGAAAGACCAGCCTCTTTGGGGTGGCAGTTTATTTTGTCCCAAATAACAAGAGGAGGAATCACGGTAGCACCCACCGGGGTTTTCTGAAGGAGAACTGTAATGCAACACACATGAATTACACTCTCAGTTCGGACCATAAATTGCACTTTGCCACCTGCAGGAAAAAAGGATCTCAAAATGCTACTTGTTGGGGGGAAGGTGGGTGTGGGAGGGGGAGATAAAGGAGTCGTCTGTACCCCGTCCTCCAAGTTCACCCCCCGCTGGTGGAAGCCGGCCATGGGCTCCAAAAGGACAGAACTCATCCTGGCCACAGACATGCATTTGGAAACAAGGTCCTTAGACATTCTGTCCACAAAAATCATTGAAAAGGATCAGTGCTGGATTTAGCGAAATGCTAAATCAACCCCGAGGGGAAGTTAAAATTCAGCTCGGCCTCTCACCTTCTCTTGTGGCTGTCCTCAGAGCAGAGCGCTTGGCATATCAGGCCAATGAGGCAGAACCACAGTGCTGCCAACGCAATTACCCTCCAGTCACCGACTGACTTAATGAGGGGGATGCAGCCCATTGACCAATCAAAACACAGCCACCAGGGGCACAGCAGCAGCCAGGCATTCAATGAATAGTAGTAATTATAGTTTATGGCCTGCCAATCAAAAGAAAAACAAACATTTATTTGATACTGAACTTGGAAAAAAATATATACATATCCTAACTTCACTTTGAAGGCATCCCTATGTTGCAAGGAGAGTAGTTGTATAAAATAAAATGTTGCCACTTTCTACATATGCAGAAATTCCTGAGCCAGGAACCAAACCTGTGCCACCGCAGCAGCGACAACGCCAGATCCTTAACTACTAAGCTAGCAGGGAACTCCTAAATGCATTGAGATTTTTAACAGATAAAAATATAGCAAAGCCACCAGACTGCTATACATTTGCTACATTTCTGATCAAACTATGTCCCATGTCCTATTTACTGAGAGATGCCCAAAGTCTATGGCCCCGAACATCTGAGGTCCTGGGGTCACCCATGTGCCTGACAATACAAGGCACAAGGTAAGTACAAGGTTCTCTGGTCCGTGATTTCTGTCTCGATGAAATGCACAGCAAAGACTCCCTTGGAAAACCTCTGGGTCGAATCAGAGGTGCAGCTGCCTGCCTACACCGCAGCCACAGCCATGCCAGATCTGAGCCATGTCTGCCACCTAAACCACAGCTCATGGCAATGCTAGGTCCTTAACCTGCTAAGCGAGACAGGGATCAAACCTGCGTCCTCATGGATACTAGTCAGGTTCGTTACTGCGGAGCCACAACAGAAACTCCCTCCTGGGCAAACCTTGATGAGGAAGTCCGGACACTATTAGACTTTTATTTGTTTTATTTTTAAATTTTTATTTATTTATTGTCTTTTTTGCCATTTCTTGGGCCGCTCCCGCGGCATGTGGAGGTTCCCAGGCTAGGAGTCAAATCGGAGCTGTAGCCACTGGCCTACGCCACAGCCACAGCAATACGGGATCCGAGCCGCATCTGCAACCTAAACCACAGCTCACGGCAACACTGGATCCTTAACCCACTGAGCAAGGCCAGGGACTGAACCCGCAACCTCATGTTCCCAGTTGGATTCGTTAACCTCTGAGCCACGATGGGAACTCCCATTATAAGATTTTTAAAGAGACCAAGGATATTGTTACATTTTCTCTTAACCCTGCCATGGCAATTTCCTTTATAACAAAGTAATGGGGTTGGGGACACTTTAAGGAGGCTGCCAGGAAACCTGACATTTTCTAAACCACCCACTCCTCTTTATTTCTGTTTAGAAAGGAAACACATGGAGTTGAGATCCTCTCAACGCCCTAGTAAAAACCTCGTTTCATCCTAGAATGTGCTCGGTGAACGGAATCAAATGTGCAGGTGTCCCGCTTAGGGGGGCATTTTGTGGGTGTGCTGGGGAGGGAGATGAGGAGGAGGGCAGGGGAGGGAAGATCGGGACCCCGATGAGCAGAGCAGACAGACGCGGGACTCACCCTGACCAGCATGCTGTCGGCGAAGGAGGCGGGGTTGTCCACCTCGGTGAAGGCCGGCGGGCCGGTGCCCATGATCTTCCAGCGCACATAGAGCATGCCCGCTCCCCCCGCGGCCAGGAGAGTCATCCGGAAGAGGAGGCCCCCATTCCTGAGCAAGCCAGGGTTCTGAAAGGACACCATGAGGCCCCTGAAGTCACAGATGTTTCGAATAGAAGTGTGGCCCAGCCAGGGACAAAAGTGCCGCGGTCCTGCCTGAACCGCCCTGACACCGCGCTTGAGAAGGCCCGCTGGTTTAGATTCGAAGTCGCAAGAGATCCTCTGAAAAGGGCATTTTAAATCAGCTGGTCCTCGAGGTTTTCCGCATCTTGGCTGGAAGACCAGAGCAGCTACTCACCTCGAATGATCGGTCCTTGTGTAGCACCTTCTGGACCACTGCCAGGACGTTTAACTTGCTCATCACCAAGATGTCAAAGACGGCATTCAGACCCTAAGCAAGCAGAGCGGGGCGTCAGCCACGGGACAGCCTGACTCGGACGGGGTGGAAACTACACTTCACGATTTTACTGCTGAATCTAGACAAGAAACGGACTGGACCAGATCATCACAGCCCACCTCTCTGGCTCGAAAAATGAAACGAAACCAAACATATCCCGTTGTTCCTGTGCAATTAGCTCAGGGTAATGCAGTCTATCCACTCGATTATCTCGTCAATCCCCGTTAGTCCTAATTTCACAGTCTGCATATGAGAGACCTGCAAGGTGCGGTGCCCGGGGAAGCCCTGCAGAGGTCGCCTTCCATTTTTACGGCTTTAAGCAGTCCCTTAGCTGATGTAACTGACCCCCTGTCTGCTCAGCAACCACACCTAGGACTCTAAAGGCAGCCGTCATCTTGAAGACCCAGCCGCATAAGTAATTACACGGCAGGCACTGCAGGTGCTTGCTGGTTTCTCAGCAAAGGCCCTGGAGTGGGAGCAGAACACAGAATCTCTGCTGGGGCTTTGGTGAGCTCTCAGGGTCCGCCTCCTGGTCTCTCTTCTTGCCAGGGAGCCAGGTCACGTGACCAAGTTCCAATCTACGGGATGCGGGCAGAAGTGGTAACGCACCATCCTGGAGGTTTGTCCAAGACCCAGACAGGCTCCACCCTCGGTGCCCCGTCCAGTTGGCTGGGGTGGAGATGTTCAGAGTGATGCTGGAAGCCATACCCTGAAGACGGCAGAAGCTCCAGCAGAAGCTCTGCCAGCCTGGCCCCCACCACGTGGAGGCCAGCCAGCCACTGGTGCCCATGACTTTCAGGGGAATGACAAATAACTTCAAGTACGTAAAGCCACTGGCCCTTGGAGGGGATACTGCAGTTCCACCTGTGCTAACAGCTTCCGGTAGCACCGTGATCATTTCTTTGTAGCAGGTGATGGCTGCTCATGAAGCGATGACACCCATGGTTACCGGCTGAAGGCTCACCCGGCCTTGAACTCTACTCTCTAGGATTCAGTGGCCTCTGTATGGATGTGGCTGCTGCAGGCAACATCATGCAGCTAAACATCCTGCCCAAATGAGGTAAAGTGGTCAGGATATGTACTGTGTAGGCAGCTCAAGCTGCCCATAAATGACTTGGGTCTTTTTAATGTGGGGCTTCGTGGCAAAGAAGATCATCAATCATCGGCAGCCAGCGGTAATTTGCGGTTTGCAGAGCAAGGATGATGTCCCTACTTTGCCCTCTCCCATCAGTGCCCAGGGCCATTAATTATCCAGCACACGGGCCACTGCCGGGTTAATCACTTCACAGAGTCCTGATTTGTCCACCCATGCGACACATGATTTTAGTGGGTCACAGAGGACCGCTTCTGCCTGGGTGTGAACCGTTTTCTAGAAGGCGGGAGCTCCCCGCTGAGCTGCACTGTCTTCTTAAGACCATTCGTTCTTCTGCCTGCAGAACCATCACCCAGGGGTGGCAGGGTCATGTTGTCACAAACACTGAGCCAAACGTGAGTCTGGCTCTCCCTGCTCCTTCCTACTGAAACGTACCATCCAAATATCCACATTCTAATCAGATTTTTCCAAAACTGCTAAATGTCATCATACTGTTTTCGTTTTTCTCTTTTTTGGCCATCCCATGGAATATGGAGTTCCTGGGCCGGGGGTCAGCTGCACGTGCGACCTAAGCCACAGCTGTGGCAACGTGGGGTCCTTAACTCACTGTGTTGGGCCGGGGATCGCACCTGCATCCCAGTGCTCCAGATATACTGCTGATCCCACTGCACCACAGGGGGAACTCCTCACCATATCTTTATTCCCATACATTCCACCTAATATTTTAGTGCTTCTCAAACATCACCCGGGGGCCCTTGTGGGTTCTGAGATCAGAAAGTTCTGATAAGCTCCCAGATGGTGTGGATGCTACTGCTCCTCAAACCACACTCTGGGAAGCCAAGGTTGAGGGCAGTGGTTCTCAAAGGCGACTGTGTACCCCCTCCCCAACACCAGGGCTCGCCTGGCAGTGTCTGGAGACACTTTAGGCTGAGAGGGGTAGAGACAAGATGCTGCTAAATATCCTACAATGCACAGGACCTGCCGCAAAGAATGAACGATTCAGACCAAAATGTCAATAATGCCAAGGCTGAGAAATACTTGGTTTAGAGCAAACTTTAAAAATGCAATGCGGAGTTCACGTCGTGGCTCAGCAGTAACGAACCCGACTAGTATCCACGAAGACACAGGTTCAACCCCTGGCTTCACTCAGTGGGTTAAGCATTCAGTGTTGCCGTGAGCTGCAGTGTAGGTTGCAGACGTGGCTTGGACCCTGCGTTGCCGAGGCTGGGGTGTAGGCCAGCAGCTGCTGCTCCAATTCGACCTCTAGCCTGGGAACTTCCATATGCCACACCTGAGGCCCTAAAATGAAAAAAAAAAAAACAAAAAAACATTTTTTTAACTCGTTGGGAGCTTCCTGGTGGCCTAGTGGTTAAGGATCTGGCATTGTCACTGCTATGGCATGGGTTTGATCCCTGGCCAGGAAATTTATGCATGCTGTGGACTTAGCCAAAAAAAAAAAAAAAAAAAAAAAAAAAAAGGTGACTCATGAAATACAAGCATTTTTGAACTGAAATTCTTTCTATACCATTTCCTAGCTGGTTAACCTTGATCTCACAAGCTGAGCCCAGTAAAACCACCGATCTTTGCCTCGACGGGTGTCAAACCCCCAAGAGCCTGGGCCACTCTTTCTTTCCCTCAGCTTCCTCTATGGGCCAACATGCATCCGCATCCATTTTCCATTTCTCCATCTCCACTCACATCCCCCGCGTCTCAGCATCCCTCCAATAATGAAGGTGGGAAATTGGCTAGAATGGAGAAAGAAAGGCATCACCAGGCCTCTGCCTTCCTGGGGCTTCAATTCTGTGCTGACACAGGGGCGCACGCCTGGACTCTTCGGCGCCTTCTCTCCTCTGACATTTCTGGGTGAAGCCGGGCATCACATAACGCACATCAATACTTATTTAATCAGGACCAGAGCAGGGATGCGGTCAGAACACTGCTGTATTTAGAGCATCCCAGAAAAGCCACACCACTCCTCTCTGTCTCCAGGATGTCTCCACAGGGCTAATCACCGCTCTTTAGGAACTGTCCCCTCTCCATGTCCACCCGCTCCAATGACTGTCAGCCGAGACAGTCAGTTCCCATGTGAACCACCAGCATCACGACCGCACAGGTAACTGGTCCAGCAGTGGGGTTCGGGAGAGGAGGTCACGCGGGCAGGGCAGCCCCAGATGTCTGTACAGGAGGGAAAGGACGCGGGTGGAGCGCAGGCCCTGGCGGCGCCTGGGGTCTTACCAGCACGGTGATGCCCTGCTCCTTGCACAGCATGGCCACTGCTCCCAGGAGGATACTCAGCAGCACCCAGAACGTGGAACGTGTTCCCTCCTTGTGAGCTGCCAATTAGGGGAATGACAAACACAAAAGTCACGCAACATAGCTGTCTTGTTAACACCTGGAACTAAAAGCCTAAGCATGCACCTTCGAGAGCCATGATCTAAAAACAGAGCTTGCATTACAGACAGCAATTCTCTGCGGGTGCGTTAGAACCGAGTTTCTAGTTAGACAGCACCAGCTATGTGCCCTACATGGCCCCTCTCAAGGGGGCCCTAGCAGGTGCCCAGAGCCTCTGGGGGGCATTGTCACACAGCCCTGCTCACAAAGACACTTCAAGGCAGGGTCCCCATGGGGAAATTCCTTCTTCCCACCCTGCTGATCACCTAACAGGCCGTTCTGACAGGCTGAGCCGAGAACCCCGACGGGGCGTGGTGGTGCTGCTTCCGGTTGTCCAGGCCCCAGCAGTCCCTGCTGCTGTCACAACAGGGGTTGATGGGGACACCTGATCGGCTCTGAGTATCTCCACACCCCCCCAGGGGAGGAATCCAGGGCTGTTCTAAGGGTGTCTACCACTTTCGGGTAGAACCCAGGCTCTCTGAACACCAGGGGCTCAGGAACGCGGAATGCTCTGCCACCAGCAGGGAGCAGCTCCGGAGGATGCAGGATGCAGGACCACCTCGCCCACTGGCAGGGGGACTGGAGCAGTAACAGGAAGCGGAAACTAATAACCAGCCTTCCAGGGAGAGAGGGTCTGCTATGCATTGGTGGTGGGCGGAGTGGGCAGTTTGGGGGCTAGAGCTGAACTGCTCGGGAGGAGAGGAAACACAAGAAGCTTCTCTGCTCCTCTGATACTCTCACCTCCTCATCAAGGCAGATGATGAACAAACACTGAAAAAATATTTCAAAAACACTGGAAAAAGACCTAAGTTTGAGGCGGGGCAAAGTGAACCTGCCTGGAGGGGGTGCCCATGAGTCTTGGTTCAGCTCTGCTTAAAACCAGAACTCCCGGGAGCTCCCGTTGTGGCGCAGTGGTTAATGAATCCGACTAGGAACCATGAGGTTTTGGGTTCGGTCCCTGCCCTTGCTCGGTGGCTTAATGATCCGGCGTTGCCATGAGCTGTGTTGTAGGTTGCAGATGCGGCTCGGATCCCGCGTTGCTGTGGCTCTGGTGTAGGCTGGTGGCTACGGCTCCGATTAGACCCCTAGCTTGGGAATCTCCATATGCCGTGGGAACGGCCCAAGAAATAGCAAAAACAAAAAACAAAAAAAACAGAACTCCCGGAGCTCCCATCATGGCTCAGTGGTTAAGGAACCTGACTAGCATCCATGAGGATGCAGGTTCGATCCCTGGCCTCAATCAATGGGTTAAAGATCTGGCGTTGCCATAAGCTGTGGTGTAGGTCATAGTTGAGGCTCAGATCCCACATTGCTGTGGCTGTGGTGTAGGTCGCAGATGTGGCTTGGATCTGGTGTTGCTGTGGCTAGGGTGTAGGCTGGCAGCTACAGCTCCGATTGGACCCCTAGGCTGGGAACCTCCATATGTCGCTGGTGCAGCCCTAAAAGACAAAAAACAAACAAAACGGAACTCCAGAGTTCCTACTGTGGCTCAGTGGGTTAAGAACCTGACAAGTATCCATGAGGATGTAGGTTTGATCCCACAGGCCTCACCCAGTGGGTTAAAGGATCCAGCATTGCTACAAGCTGCAGTATAGGTCAAGGATGCACCTTGCATCTGGCATTGCTGTGGCTGTGGTACAGGACGGAAGTTATAGCTCTGATTTAACCTCTAGCCTGGGAACTTCCATATGCTGCAGGTGCGGCCCTAAAAAGACAAAACAATCATACTTGAACTCCTTGCCTAAATTCCAGCTCTGCCAGGTACCACGCGACCTTGAACAAGCTACTTTTACTCAGGTTCAATGACCTCGTCCATAAAATGGGGGCAATGTTACTTATACATTCCCTACTTGAGGGAAAAAATAGAACTACCTGGCCATGTGTTAAAAGTTACATAAATACGCTTGCAAACCATCTCTCTGGAGAACACAAAGGAAAACAGCTATATTAGCTTCTGAACAGTTTTAAAAAGAAAATTTCAGGTAGGAGAGGAAGTCTTATATTTCACTAGATAAGCTTTCATACTGTCTACATTTTCATACCTAGGTACATGTATTAAAAACCATACTAAAAACTAAACATTAAAAAGAAAATCAGAGTTCCCATTGTGGCTCAGCAGGTTATGAACCCGACTAGTATCCATGAGGATGTGGGTTTGATCCCTGGCCTCACTCAGTGGGTTAAGGATCCCGCACTGCAGTAAGCTGCTATGTACGTCAAAGATTTGACTCGGATCTGGTATTGCTACGGCTGTGGTGGAGGCTGGGAGCTGCAGCTCTGATTCGACCCCTAGCCTGGGAATTTCTATATGCTGCAGGTGCAGCCCTAAAAAGCAAAACCAAAACAAAACAAAAATCACTTGGTATAACACTGGGACCACAGAAAGCATTCCGTGTTTGTTGCACATGAATCAGCAAAACCACCCCAGGTTGATGGGCAAGAGTCTCTGATGGGGTTTTGAAGGAGCAGTCAAGGGGGTGGGTGACTCGTCACCAAAATGTGCCAAGCTCATTAAGCCGTGAAAAGATACACCTCGGTTCTCATTAAACTGTTGAGCAGGAAACCAACAGTCAAAGTGTGTGTGTATTGGGGGCGGGGGGGGGGGGGGAAGAGAGCAGATCTCGAACGATCTGCAAAGCCCAGGATGAGAGTCCTCGGCTCCCCGGCCCGGAACAGTCGTGGGGTCTAGGGGGCAAGCGCTGCTAACCTTGAACTTCCTGCGTGTGGGTGGAGACTCCTGTCAAGATGCCGAGGGTCTGCTCCCAGCTGAGCCCCCAGACTCTCAACACACTGTGAGCGAGACTGTCCCCCACACCACTCGAGGGCCTGGATGGCTGCTCGGGAGTGTGTCCTCATTCAGACAGGCCACAGCGGCTGCAGGGGTTCCAAGTCAAAGCAAAGGGACACACAGGCCAACATTTTTTTGACGGCCAAAATGGCTAGAATGCGGAACCGTTTAATCTGGCTGTATAGTCAAGGCACCAGGCCAATGGATGACCAGACAGGACAGTGTCACTGCCTGGGATTCCACTGCCCTGAAAACACACAACATGAACCCACAGTGAACACTTGTTATAGGCCTTCCTGATCCTTCCTGCTGTCGATGGGATAAAGGGGTGGCATTCAGGGCGACCAGCCTCTCCCCAGCTTCCGGCACACGGGCCAACCTGCTCTCACCGGCTTATTCGGCTGTCAAAGGTCACTTGGGCTGTGCCAGCCACTCCTGCCCTCCCGAGCGGCCTCTCTTCCCAATTCACTCATCTTGGTCACAGAACAACAGCAAATGGTCCTGTGTGTACGCCTGACTGCCCACGAGCAGGGGCTGGCTCCTGCACGCCGGTGCTCTTAACAGACCCCCTAGATGAAGCTGGGCCCAGCGGTAGCGCCCTAGACGGTGCTCAGCATAATCCATCACCACGTGCCTCTCACGCGTTATTACAAATACTTGATTTTCTGTATTTTCCCCCAGATGGGGTTTCTCATCCTCGAACTGCTGACATATGGGTTGACATTCTTTGCACCAGAGCCTTCCATGTTCTTTTTTTTTTTTTTTGGCTGTGCCTCCGGATGTAGTTCCCAGGGCCAGGGATCTACCCCTGTACCACAGCAGCAACCAGAGCTGCTGCAAAGACAGCAGCTTTTACATCCTTAACCTGCTACGCCATAGGAGAACCCCCGCGCCTCCCTTGTTTCTGCCCATGAGATGCCAGGAGCACTCCCCACCCCCAGCTGTGATGAACAAAGGTCCTGGAGGGTGGGAGGGGACCACCCCCAGTTGACACCATTGCACACAACAAGTGCTACTCACAGCACACGGTCCACGGACCTGCCCTTGGATCTTGTAAGAAAGGCAGACTCTCAGGCCTCGTACGGACCCTCGGACTCAGAAACTTGAGGGTGGAGCCCAGCCAGATGCCTTTTATTCTCTTTTTTGCTTTTTTTAGGGCTGTGTACGCAGCATGTGGAAGTTCCCAAGCTAGGGGCCTATGCCACAGCCACAGGAACTCGGGACCCGAGCCACATCTGCGACCTTCACCTCAGCTTTTGGCAATGCCGGATCCTTAACCCACTGGGCGGGGCCAGGGATTGAACCTGCATCTGCATGGATACAGGTTAGGTTCATTACTGCTGAGCCACAACAGGAAGTACCTACAAGTTTTTAACCAGCTCTCCAGGTGATTCTGATGCTAACCTTCAAGGAGCACCACCCTGGATGGGAAGCTGGTTCACAAAACAGGCTCACCAGGCCTGTTTTGACAGAATCCGTAGCACCTGACTCTCTTGGAGAAGGGGCGACTGACAAATCACAGAACCACAAGCAATGGCTGGGGCTTCTTGGAGCTGTGGCTGTGATCTCCCTTGCAGTGATGGAAATACTGGAATCCTTTCCAACATGCTTCCAGTGGAGGCCACGCGGCCTTGACTTTCGGAACTTCTGCCATAGCTGTCACTTTCCACGACAGCCCAGCCCATTTCAGTTTTAACTTGGGTTGTTTAATACACTTTCTTTCTTCCTTTTTTTGGCAGGGAGGGGAGCATGCTCATGGCTTGTGTTAGTTCCTGGGCCAGGGATTGAACCCAAGCCATAGCAGGGACAATGCCAGCGCCTTCACTGCTAGGCCACCAGGGAACTCTGTTCAACATGCTTTCTTAGAGGGAGCCCAGGCCTGTCTCCCAATGCCCTTGAGCAGCATCTCACCAACAGCTGAGGTGGCACAGGGCCTGGAAGCCAAATTCTCTTTACTGAAAACCACTGCATAAGGGAATATTGAGTTCCATCAAGCAAACTAAGGATAACTTCACTTGCAGAAATTAATTACATGATATATGTAATACCAAGAAATCATAATTACCAGCCACCAGAACAAAGTCTTGTTACATTAGATGTGTTTGCATTGGGGTGTTTATACATTTATTGGAATTTTGCATCTGCTTTGGACATTTGCTAGCAATCATTAGACAAATGTCCATAGACACAGGGCTCTAATAAAAACACATCTGGCCAAAACAACCCTAAAGCCAACGTACCACTTAATTCTTTTTAGGATATAAATTTGAGCAAGGCCTTACAAGCTTTAGCAGGAGACCACAAGGGTTCAGCTGGCAAAACAGGTGGTCGCACTCACAACAGGCCACATTAGAGCATGGGGAAACCCATGCCTTGTGACATGTGACAGAAATGGATGGAAGATGACACCCTTAAGGCTTGTCCTCTCCATCCCAGCGAACGCATGGTTCAGAGTCCCTCCTCCCGGAACACATCACCCCGAGTCTCTGTCCAACCACTTTCGGGATTTTCTCGCATCAGCAGTTAACATGTTAATAAACACCTTTAATTATAAATGAACCCATGGAGTTCTCTTGTGGTCAATCAGGTTAAAGATCCAGTGTCGTCACTGCAGCCACTTGGGTTGCTGCTATGGCTCAGGTTTGATCCCTGGCCCAGGAATGTCAGCATGCTGCAGTGGCAGCCCCCCCGCCAAAAAAATTATTGATGAACCCATTAATTACCACGGAGTCCCCTCCACCGGGTAAAAGACAGCCCGCCCTGGCTCCCGTGCCTCCCCCAGGCCCCACACCTCCAGGTGCAGCAGGGGAGGCAGTGCTGCAGTCCGACTTCAGCCAACTTTTCACATCCAATAAGCATAAGGTTAAGTAGTTGACTAGGAACCAAATGGACCTCTCCCCTCCTCATGCTTTAACTGGGTTTGATTTTATTTTTCTGGTCTTTTTAGGGCCACACCTGCAGCATATGGAAGTTTCCAGGCTAGGGGTTGAATCAGAGCTGCAGCTGCTGGCCTGCACCACAGCCCCAGCAATGCCAGATCCGAGCCACATCCACAACTTATGCCGCAGCAATACTGGCTCCTTAACCCAGTGAGCAAGGCCAGTGCGTCCTCATGGATACCGGTTAGGTTCTTCACCTGCTGAGCCACAGTGGGAACTCCTAGGTTTGATTTTTTTTTTTTTTTAAGCTCCTACTCCTGCAACTTGTGTTCATACCTCTTAACGAGCTGTAACATGATTTCCCAATGTAACATTCCCTGTTCTTAACATTAAAAGCAGTCCCCTTGATCATTTTACATTTCATCTTAGAAAAACGGAATTAGCTGGTATTTTACCTGACGGTAAGACGGATTAATTCCCCCCGCCCCCCACCACGAACCAGTGGTTTTGACAGGAAAAACATTCCCAGCTCCTCCATTAAGACACCCCAAGGACTCTTGTTGAAAGCACTCCATTAACACAGAGTTAAATTACTACAGGGGGGTGAAAGTACTGGGCTCATGTTCCCCTTGTCTGGAATTTAAAATGGCTTTCTCCTCAGCTGGCTAAATCAGAGAGTTCACTGCATACAGAAAAATAACTTACATAAAAACACAACCTGCAGGTTCACTGATAGCCTCCCTAATCTCGCCACGTCTCAAACCCCACATGTCTGTAAGGGACTCAGACTCACCCTCCACCTCTCAAATCCTTCACTGCGATTCTTCTGAGAGAGCCCTATTCTTTAATTTTCTCTTTCACTTCGGATATCACTCAAACGTGTCCAATATGAAAACACGTGAAAGATGAAGACAGCAATTCTTTGCCACAGAAATTTCGGGTTCAGTGACTCTTAAACACAGTGGCAGATTCCAGCAGTCAGTTACAAACCTAGGGGTGGCTTCACATTCAGAAAACCAAATTCTAGATCCTTCTGTCCAAGAGGAAGCATTATGGTTCGTGAACACCTGAAATTTACCTGGTCCCTATTGTGACATGTTGGAGGCATCAAACACACACCAGATTTTGAAGACTCAGTATGGAAAAAAAAGAATGTCAGACATTTCATAATATTTATACTGATCACATGTTGGAATTACAATATTATTAATATACTAGGCTTAAAATATATATTTTTTTCTTTTTTTAGGGCCAGGCACACCTGTGGGCGGCATATGGAAATTCCCAGTCTAGGGATTGAACAGGAGCTTGCAGCTGCTGGCCAACATCACAGCCACAGCCACGCTGGATCTGAGCTGCATCTGTGACCCACACTATAGCTTGCAGCAATGCTGGATCCTTAACCCGCTGAGTGAGGCCAGTGATTGAACATGCATCCTCACGGACACCAGTCAGGTGTTCTTAACCTGCTGAGCCACAACAGGTACTTCTGAAAAAGTATCGTTAAAATTCCTTAGCCTGTTTTTTTTAATAATGTGGCTACTAGAAATTTTACGTAGGTCTCACATTGTACTTCCTACCGTCTGGCACTGTCTACACCATGTGATCAGAGACGCAGCTCATACATGAAAGGATCTGCACAGTGTTCCAAGCACGCCTTTGAAAACTTGGAAAAGATGAAATGAATTGTCTGTTTAAATCCAATTCTTTCTCTCCCCATCCCTACCAGACGAGCCACGTGATCTATAATCAGGAGCCATAAGACTAAGCATGCACACACACACTACAGCTTTTCCAGAACCCAAACTAGGAAAGCTGAGTTGAACTAATACAGGTGACTCTTCAACAACGGGAGAGTTGAATAATGTCACAGTCGACCATGTCCCTTGGTATCTGCAGTTCTCTTGCTTTTTTTTTTTGTCTTAATAGGGCTGCACCTGCAGCATATGGAAGTCCACAGGCTATAGGTGGAATCAGAACTACAGCTGCCAGTCTATACCACAGCCACAGCCACACGGAATCCGAGCGGCATCTGCGAACTACACCATAGCTCATACCAACGCAGGATTCTTAATCCACTGAGTGAGGCCAGGGATGGAACCCGAATCCTCATGGATACTAGTCGGATTCGTTTCCGCTGTGCCAACAATGGGAACTCTGTATCTGCAGTTCTGCATCCAAAAATTCAACCAATTTTTAGTCCTGTGGTGCTGATAGCTGTATTTGCTGAAAAAAATCTGCCTACAAGTGGACCCGCACAGTTCAAATCTGTGCTGTTCAAGGGCTAACTGTATTTTTAAAACCATTTCATGTACGCCAAAGGGGTCCTTCTTTTTTTTTTTTTTTTTTTTTTTTTTCTTTTCTAGAGCTGCTCCCGCGGCACATGGAGGTTCCCAGGCCAGGGGTCCAATCGGAGCTGCAGCCACCAGCCTACACCACAGCCACAGCAATGTGGGATCCGAGCTGCATCTGTAACCCACACCACATCTCACGGCAACGCTGGATCCCTAACCCACTGAGCAAGGCCAGGGATCGAACCCGCAACCTCATGGTTCCTAGTCGGATTCATCAACCACTGAGCCACGACGGGAACTCCAAAGGGGTCCTTCTTATAAATGTGTGGAAGGTAGGTGCATGATAAACCAAGGCCAATGTCACAGCACTGATAAAGCAGTTCTAGGACTGAGGGCAATCAAGACAGGTGTTACAAAGATGAAATCATCAACTGGGAAAGCGGTTCTGAGCCTGGGGACAGCCCAGCCTAGCAGACTTCTGGGAATAAGATCTCCTCTAGCAGAGTTTTTCCCCAAATTAAGATTTTCTTTGAGTATTAATTTATCAAGGTGACTGATGCGAATAACTGCCAGGGTATACAGCATGCTCTAGAGAAATTTTCACTTGTGTTTTGTATGTTTCTATTTAGTAATGAACGCAAGCTATTCTTTTATTCCCAACTTGGAGCATTTTAATAAGAATGAAACAGATAATAGTAGGCCATCTTGCATACAGTTGGCACTGAATACATACTTGTTGAGTCAACAGTTTCATTTATTCCCATGTTTATCCAAAGTCTTATATTACTACATTTCGAACGCAATTATGAGATGTAACTTCATACCGAAAAGTTAGTAATTTGCTTAATGTGAACAAATACAGCCCGAAATCAAGTATGAGCTTGTCATCTTTGACCCTTCTCACAATGCAAGAATCTCCATCATGTAAATGATTCTTTAAAAACATTTGTTTAAATATGCAAGGAATATTAAAAAGCCAAAGGAAAAAAACAATCATTTTAAATTCAGACGTAACTATTAAAAACAGTAAAAATAAATCCTGAGAAGAAGATATTGCCTCCAGTGCAGTTGCATTTATGAATATTTTTATTCAAAAAAGTCTTCCCCAAAGAGGGAATTCGAACCGGCGCAAAAGCTCTAAGTAAGCATCTCAGGCTAGGTCCTCTGTCTCAATCTCCAAGCAGTTTGCTAAATTTTAAGCACCAATGACCCAGGAGAGGAAATTTAAAAAACCAACCAAACCACTATGCAGCATCTCTCATCACTTAGGAAGACAACTTGCTCCAGGACAATGCAGCATTAGCAAACGTAACAATAACCCAGAACTTAATGAAGACTGGCTTAGAAACTGTTTTCCTGGTTTTGGTATAGGTCTCTGGGATCTGGGATAATCACTTCGGTAAATGGAGCCAAAGGCTAATGGGTGGTGGGGATGGGGTGGGAGCCTGGGGGAAGGAAAAAGCCCCAAAACAGGAACAGAAAGATGCCTGTCAGCGCTAACACCCACAAGAGCCAACAGATGTGATTCAATTTAATGAAGCACGAGCCTTGGATTTGGCACTACTTTCAAGTGGGAAGATCTTGCAGAAAAAGCATCACATTGTATGAGCTCCCCCCTTGACTCGATGCCTGGCATCTCCCAGCCTTGAAGCTGGCACGTCGGGGTATGTGTGGGAATCACTCCACCCTGACAGGTGGCCCCAGCTCCCTCTGCCAGAGCAACACAATGAGCATCAGATTCTCGCTCCAAAGTGGGGGCCAAATCAGTGCTCCCCTCCCCGCCTCAATGAAAGATGCCAGGGGCTGCCTTTCTAAAATATGGGACCACTTTGGGATAATCCAACAATGCAGGAGCCAAAGAAATGAGCACACAGAGAAAAGAGCGCACACATGAATCCCACTCCCACAATTCAGATGGCCAGGACCCCAAATCCAAAGACAAGTGTCC
Source organism: Sus scrofa (assembly GCF_054392235.1). Classification (NCBI taxonomy): domain Eukaryota; kingdom Metazoa; phylum Chordata; class Mammalia; order Artiodactyla; family Suidae; genus Sus; species Sus scrofa. Next base: position 76,624,433 of record NC_139393.1, read on the forward strand.
CAGATTATGTGAGTTAGTTACACAATCACCCTAATTTCTTTTAAGCCTGTGTGAGTCTAAGTCAAAGAAAAACAGATGTCTTGAATCAGAATGGAAAATGAGAGGAAATGAGATCCCAAGAGTTATAGTTAAGAGGGGCCCTATATTGGCTGCAAGGAGAGCAAGATAGCAAAAAAGTTTAAGAACTTAGAACATTTTATATATATATATATATACACATTTTTTTTTTGTCTTTTTAGGGCCGAACCCACGGCATATAGAGGTTCCCAGACTAGGGGTCGAATCGGAGTTATAGCTGCCGGATCAGAGCTGCGTCTTCAACCCACACCACAGCTCACAGCAATGCTGGATCTTAACCCACTGAGCAAGGCCAGGGATTGAACCCACATCCTCATGGATACTAGGCAGGTTTGTTAATGGCTGAGCCACGATAGGGACTTCCGAGTTTAGAATTTAAAATGGTGATTCTAGGTATGTAGCAAAGTCCTTCCCCACTAATAAATGGGATCATTAAATTTCTCTTCTTAGTCTTAACCCCTTTTTTGGCCACCCGAGGCATATGCAGTTCTCGAGCCAGGGATCAGGTTTGAGCCACAGTTGCGACCTATGCCACAGCTCTGGCAATGCAGGATCCTTAACCCACTGTGCCAGGAAGGGGATCAAACCTGCGTCCCAGTGTTCCAGAGATGCCACTGATGCCATTGAGCCACAGCAGGAACTCCCCATGAAAAAGATATTTTAATGTTCCAGCTTATAAAAGAAATTGCTTGGGATATTCTATCAAGTTTATTGTGCAGAGAGGTTACCTGTTTCTAATTTAAAATACTAGGCTTTAAGAGAGAGGGATGCTGACAGGATGTCCTGAGAATAATACTTTTGGGAGTTCCTGCTGTGGCTCAGCAGATTAAGAACTCAATGTTGTCTCTGTGAGGATGCAGCTTCAAGCCCTGGCCTCGCTCAGTGGGTTAAGGATCTGGCACAGATGTGTCACATACGCAGCTTGGATCAGTGTGGCTGTGGCTGTGGTGTAAGCCGGCAGCTGCAGTTTCGATTCAGCCCCTAGCCTGGGAACTTCCGTATGCCACCGATGTGGCCATAAAAAGAGAGAGAGAGAGAGGGAAAAAAAAAGAATCACACTTTCTGATTTGGGCATTCAGAAATAATAATTAGCCTACCATCAACTTCATCTGACTTTTCTTTTTTTGAAGAATAACTATGAGTTCTTTATAGGGATAGGTCCTTTTCCTAAGGGGAAAAAAAAAAATTTCTGTTCTAGGAGTTTCTGTCGTGGCTCAGTGGAAATGAATCCGACTAGGAACCATGAGGTTGCAGGTTCAATCCCTGGCCTTGCTCAGTGGGTTAAGGAACTGGCGTTGCCAGGAGCTGTGATGTAGGTCGAAGACTCGGCTTGGACCTGGTGTTGCTGTGGCTGTGGTGTAGGCCGGCGGCTACAGCTCTGATTAGACCCCTAGCCTGGGAACCTCCATATGCCTAGGGTGCAACCCTAAAAAAAAAAAAAAAAAAAAAAAAAGAATCTTGCTTGGAGATTTTTATTTAAGCTCTCTCTCTCTCTCTCTCTCTCTCTCTCTCTCTCACACACACACAGAGAAATGTGATGTGAGTAGTTTTTTTCAGTCTCTAAAAATGCCCAGATTCCAGAGGTTGGTACAGAATTGCTTGTTAATAAACTCAGGCAGTTAAAAGTTGTCCAGAGCTTTACAATGCAGGCACTGCATCTATAAAGAAAACCAACGAGGTTTATCAAAAAGAAATGTATCCTCTCAAAGAGCTTTCTAACTAGTTAAATCATTAATTTCAGAGCACTCAATTTTTTGTTCCCTTATAAAAAAATATTAAATCTGTAAAAAGAATCTTTTTTCTTCTGTAAAAAGAACCTTTCTTGAACTCCAAGTTTATGGATGCATGCTAGACCTTTTTTTGAATTTGCAGTCTGATCCCAAAACGACATAGACCAGGTCACTTTAAACATAAGTTTAAACAATAAAGAGCATTTTAAATTAATTACTTATATTCCGGGGCCAGGGATCGCATCCCAGCTGCAGATGTGACCTGCACTGCACCTGTGGCACCACCCGATCCCTTAACCCCCTGCATCAGGCTGGGGGCTGAACTTGCGCCTCTGCAGAAACCTGAGTCACTGCAGTTGGATTCTTAGCCCACTGCACCACGGTGGGGACACCAGCATGTATTATTATTTCGGTCCAATAAATACCAGGCTGAAATTCTACCACAAAAAAAGCTTTGAGTCTCAGCTGCAACCACAAAAGAGCTCTGAGGCACAGCGGACACTTCAAAATACGTGGGCTCCTCACTGCTCAGGCCCGTGTTTACCCTCTGCTTTCTGTGCGCTCCACGCTAGTGACAGAGGGGACAATCACGACCCATGTGACTAGGTCTTGGGGTTGCTCAAAGTCCAAAGGAAAATCCACAGCCCTGCACGCCCATTAGTATCAAAGGCTCTGCTCTGCTTGAGAGTAAATTTAACAGAGATAAGATGGAAGAAATTAGCATTTTAATACCGAACCACCACGTGATCCAGCGATTCCACTTGCGGGTATTTACTTGAAGGACATGAAAGCACAGCCTCGAAAAGACAGCTTCACCCTTGTGTTCACTGCAGCACTGTTTACAAAAGCCAAGCCCCCACACAATGTGTCTATCGACAGCTGAATGCATAAAGAAAAGGGGTACACATACACCCCCCCCACTGGAATATCACTCAGCTCTAAAAAGAAGGAAGTGATGACATTTGTGTCAACATGGATAGACTTTGAGGCCATGACGCTAAGGGCGATAAGTTAAACAGAGAAAGACAAACACTGTATGGTCTCACGTGTGTAATCTTAAAAAAAAAAAAAAAGCCCACAAAACCGAACTTGTAGCTACAGAGAGAAGACCGAGGGGGAAGCGCCTTGCTGCCGATGTGCGGCACCCACTGGCTGAGGTTTCAGGCGCGCTCTTCTTTCCCTGGCTGGGTATTTGCGTTGCACCATGGCACCCAAGGGCAAAGTGGGCACAAGAGGGAAGCAGCAGGTATTTGAGGAGAACAAAGAGTCCCTGGCGTGTACCTGCGGATCCCACCGGGCGCCAACGCCATTTACTGTCATGGGACCTTGGTCGTCTTCTCATCTGCCTTGTTTTGGGCCCAGATGGCTCTGGGCTTCAGTCTGGCAGTTTATGGGGCTGGCTACCACTCTATGCGCTCGATGGCAAGGGCAGCCTGCTCTGAGGAGGGGGCCCTGCTGGAGGGGGGAATGGACCTCAGCATGGAGCAGGGCACGGCCGAGCACCTTAAGGATCTGATCCTACTGACAGCCACTCTGCAGATGCTCAGCGGCTTCTCTCTCTGCATCTGGCCCTCCTGGCTTCTGGCACCAGGCAGAGCCCTTTACCTCCTGTGGATCTGTAGGAGAAAATGTCCCAATAAAAATGTAGAAAGGAGAGACCCCGGCCAGGACGACTAAGCAAAGTCTAGCCAACTGCCCCAACCACCCCTCCTCCATGCATCTGCTTCTGTAAACTTGTTTCCGCATCTACTACCTTGCCTGATGTCACTCGGGTCCAACTAGCCATGCTTGGATCCGGAAGACGTAGCCCACAAAAGCCTTGTGAAACCCTTCCTCCGGGCTCAGACTCTGGAGAGCGAGCTCCTCTGAGCCCGCCGGCGTCATAAACCTGAGTTCTCCAACTCTCCGAGTGCTCGCTTGGTTTCTCACTGGGTGAAAGAGCTGATCCACTGCAGCCACAGAGCTGCTGGAGCTGGTACACCACAGCCACGGGGCTGTCACCAGAGCTGATACGCTGCAGCGCAGGGCTGCTGGGTAGCTACCATAACATTTCAAGGTACTGGGCCCTGGGTGCACAGCAGACCGTGGCAGCCCAGCACCAGAGTACGACAAAAAAAGGCAGCGCCGACAGGAGAGGTAGCAGATGAAGTGGTTATAGCCACCGACATCGTGGCCACAGGTTTTTGGGCCCCGGTGGCTCTGTCAAGCTGCATAGCCCCTGTGCCAGGAGCTATGAAAGCCTAGTCCAGGGGCCAAAAGCAGTCTAAGGCATAAAACTGTTGAATAATTGGCTTACGATGTAGCTTAAAAAAAAAAAAAAAGAAAAGAAGAAAAGAAAGAAAAAAAGACTGAGGGGAAATGAGAAATGGCAAAGGTGGTTAAAAGGTACAAACCTCCCATTATAAGTAAACTACGTTCTGGGGGTAAGATACAGCCTGATGACTATAGTTAAAACGCTGTATAGTATATACGAACGATGCCAAGAGAGTAGACCTTCAAAGTTCTTATCACAAGGAAAAAAAGTTTTAACTATTGTGGTGATGGACAGTAACTAGACTTGCTGCTGTCATCATGTCACAATACACATATGTATCAAATCATTATGTTGTACACTTAAAACTAATACAAGGTTACGTATTGTTATATATCTCAATAATAAAAGAAGAATAAAATGCACATTCTAGGGGAAACACACAAGAAACCAGCAGTCCAAGGCCACAGGCATCGCCCCGGTGGTATAAGGTTGCACACAGCTGCCTTCAAAGGCCAGGGTCATCATTTCTGCATAAATACATCAGGCAAGAAGGGGATACTTGCTGATGCCTGCTCTGGGCACAGGGAGGAAAAGTTAACAAGGAGGAAGGGGGAACCAGAGCATTCCCAGCCTGAGCCCTCGGAGTAAGGGACACTTCATTTCAATCAAAATGCACTAAACTCTCAGCCCTTCAAGGGCAAGGATTAGGTCTTTCTAGTTTGTGAACCCCCAGCGTGGACAGAGGGTCTGCTACAAGGACGCCCTTAATGTTTGATTATCGGTGAAAGAGTGAAGGACCCAACGGATAAGCCTCTGTGTGATTTTAGAACAGAATTAGAAACCATGTCCTGTCCTGAATGATTGAACTCGAGTTATTGGTGCACGTAGGCTTCTTACTGCTTCTCCTCTGTGAAGGGATTGTCAGTTTTGAAACCCTTGCTCAACTTAAAGACTCTCAGCCACCGTATCTACAAAGCTGAACATCAGCACATTTAGCATATTCCAGAGAGGTGTTCTCTGGAATACCCTTGCTCAACTTAAAGACTCTTAGCCACCGTATCTACAAAGCTGAACATCAGCACATCAGCATATTCCAGAGAGGTGTTCTCTATAAACAAAGAAGTCATCTCTGTTCTTGGCATGTGGAAAAAGGGAGATGGAAAACGCAGAAGAGATGCTGAAAAAAAGGTGACTGTCGACAGAGACCAGGCAAAGTGCCACTGGACTGCAGCGCTGGGTGGGGGACTGGGACAAAGGGGGATTTAGGAGGTGGGGAGGGCAAGGCTGGTGGAGTGAAGGGGCTGGACTGGTGCCGCCTGGCCCGCAGAGCAAGGGGGGCAGAACTGGGCATCAAGTCCCGGTGTCCTGCCCTGCTCTGCTGTCCGGAGGTTGTAGCCGGGGGTGCTCAGGGCCCAGAACCTTGTCAGGATTGAGGCTTGGGCCTCAAGGCGTCCCTCAAGCCAGCGAGTAACTGAGTTAAGTCTCTCTCTCAAGAAGCAGGTCACTCTGTGCCTCCAGACTGGCGATGAACTTGGGAAAATTAACAATTCCACCGACAGTGTGCGGTGTGAACACAGTGAGAGGGCATGGGAAATAGCGGCAAAAAACAACACAAATGCTGGGGAGTGCAGTTGAGGGGCGGGTGTTTTCCACTGCCCACTTTAAACTCAAGAGAGACTGGGTATGATGTCTAACGCAAAGCCTGCGTGGGCAGGTGGACACAGTCAGAGGAAGGAAAGGACGCACAAGTCCATGGCCAACAATAACCTTCTGGGTCAAGACAATGGGGCCTGGATGTGTGCAGAGAGGTAACCTCCTAGGGCTTTATATTTTCCAAAGGTTAAATAAACTGTGGGTGACTGTGAAGGGCTGTCCAGGCTGGAGGTGTCTCTAGGTTCCATTTTATTTACTCATTTGGCCCCGACTGTGGCATGTGGAAGTTCCCAGGCCAGGGACAAAACCCGTGCCACAGCAGTGACAGCACCAGATCCTTAACCCACTAGGCCAACAGGGAACTCCCACAGGTTCCATTTTATTCATTTTTTTTTAACTGTCAAACTGTGGTCTGCTTTATTTTTAACTCCTTTTTTTAAAAGCAAGTGACTAACATTTTCATTCAGTCTGTGTTTCCCCCTTTTTAGAATTAAATTTAGAAGTTGGTTTTTTTTTGTTTGTTTTTGTCTTTTTGCCATTTCTTGGGCTGCTCCTGCGGCATATGGAGGTTCCTAGGCTAGGGGTCCAATCGGAGCTGTAGCCACTGGTCTACGCCAGGGCCACAGCAACTCGGGATCCGAGCCACGTCTGCAACCTACACCACAGCTCTACGGCAACACCAGATCCTTAACCCACTGAGCAAGACCAGGGATAGAGGTGCAACCTCATGGTTCCTAGTCGGATTCGTTAACCACTGCGCCACGACGGGAACTCCCCTAGAAGTTGTTTTAACCAGAGCTAATATTACAATTTGTGACTATAACAAGGCAAAACTTAAATCTTGAGACAGAATGCTTTAAAAGATTTTTTTGTACATATCATAGATACTATTTTAATCATAACCAATGCTACACAGAATTGCAAAGGGGTAAAACATATCTTCAGAAGATACATCAACTGATACAGGTGATTCACTTGGAATGTTCTCGGTCATGTGTTTGAACAAGTACTTGTTTTTAAAGCATTTGGTTCAACTTTAAAGCGGATGCTTTACTTTTTCAGAGTCACTTCCTGTTCTGATTAGTGTTCACTTGCAAGTGTACACACAAAACATTTAGCTTACTACAATTGGGCTAATTGGTGCTCAGATTTAGTTTTTCCACATCCGTTTCCTCAATGATTAAGATGAAATTGAGTACTTCATAACTGGAGAGGGTCCATGGACCCTCTCCTCAAATGTTGAATATTTCACTATCGACATCTCTACCTTGGAAACCAAATCAAAAGGCACAGATCAATCAACTACATCATAAGAAATTCAGATCAACTGCCAAGCAATTAGTGGGAACATCTGGTTATTTTGATATCATAATGACAAAATCAGTTAACTCTGATATGACCCAATTGGAATCACAAATAAGCACACAAGACTGATTCAAGGTAACTCATAGATATCATAGACTCATATATATATATATATGAGATTGTTTTAAGTTGTTGGTCTCTTAGTTGCAGGTGCATCTCCAGTGTCCTGCATTTGTACCCTCCTCTTCTCACCATTTCTGATTTTGGTGGCATGTTTGTGTGTGCATGATTTCCTACCTTTAGTGTATACATGCCTTTCTGGTGAGCCTTGTCATTTGCAGTATTTTTGTTTCTGGTTGTGCCCTTTTCTATTCTGCCTAGAGAAGTTCCTTCAGTATTTGTTGTAAAGCTGGTTTAGTGCTGCCAAATTTTCTTAGCTTTTGCTTATCTGTGAAGCTTTTGATTTCTTCTTCAAATCTGAATGAGAGCCTTGCTGGGTAAAGTAATCTTGGTTGGAGGTTTTTTCCTTTCATCACGTTAAGTATGTCATGCCACTCCCTTCTGGCCTGCAGAGTTTCTGCCGAAAAATCTGCTGATAACCTTATCGGGGTTCCTTTGTATGTTATTTGTTTCTTTTCCCTAGCTGCTTTCAACATTTTCTCTGTCTTTAATTTTGGTCAGTTTGATTAATATGTGTCTCGGGGTATTCCTCCTTGGGTTTAGTTTATATGGTACTCATTGTGCTTCCTGGATTTGAGTGAGTGGTTCCTTTCTCATGTGAGGGAAGTTTTCAGCTATTATCTCTTTGAATATTTCTTCTGTCCCTTTCTCCCTCTTCTCCTTCTGGCATCCCCGTAATAGGGATGTTGGTGCATTTAATGTTGTCCTAGAGTTCTCTGAGACTCTCTTCATTTCTTTTCAATCTTTTTCTTTTCTCTTTTCTGTTCTGCATCAGCGATTTCCACTAGTCTGTCCTCCACCTCACTTATTCATTTTTCTGCTTCCTCTGTTCTGCTGTTGGTTGCTTCTAATGACTTTTTTATTTCAGTTGTTATATTTTGCATCTCTGCTTAAGTTTTAAATCTTGTAATTCTTTGCTCATTGTTTGCTGTAAATTATCAGTCTTTGCCTCCAGTTTATTTCCAATGTCTGCATCATCTTTAGCATCATCAGTCTAGAATCTTTTTCCTGGAGACTAATAATCTCCAGATCACTTAGCTGTTTTTCTAGTTTTTTTCCTTGCTCCCTTATCTGAGTTAATAGTTCTCTGCCTTTTCATTTTTATAGGTTTTTGGTGTGGTCTCCTTTTTACAGACAATAGAGTTGTAGCCTCTCTTACTTCTGAAGTCTGAAGGTGGTACAGGGGCTTGCTGTAGGCTTCCTGACGGGAGGGACTGGTGCCTGCCCACTGGGTGGGGCTGATTCCTATCCCTCCGGTGGGATTCCTATCCCTCGACTTTTTCTTTTCCTAAAGAGAGTTCAAGGGAATAGGAAAACAGATCCTTGGAAGGTGGGGTGGCCTATAAACAACAGAAAGTCTCCTTCAAAGGCTTCCTAATCAATCAGTCCCTCTTCTTACTATTCCAGGTAACTCAACCAATGCAAATCTGTTCATATCCTTAACGGCTTTCCACAGAGGCCACACCTACCACTGCTATCAGGGTGCAAACATTAAACATTCCCAAGTTGGCTTTCTTGAAAACATTTACCTGCTTCACCGTAAAGCCTATAAATAGTCTCTTCACAAAATCTTTCTAATTTTAAAGTAAACATACCATAAATGTTAAAAGAATGTTACTAGATCAAAAAAGGTTCTATTGCTGCTAACAGGTAATATGCTGTGGTTTCATTAATACTAAAATATACTTCACTAATTCTCAGGAATCAAAGTATTAATTGAAAAACCATCATTTATTTAAGTACTTTATCTTTGGTATTAGTTTCCAAAGGCCTAATTTAAAAAATCTATCTTTTGTATGGATGGCTCTTGGAAATAATTTCATAATTTGCAACGAATACAAAACAGATACATGTATCAGAATATAAAATTTGGGAACTGGAACACAGAAGAGATTAGTACAAGGATCCAGGAAAAGAATATAAAACGTCTGCAGTTTTTCACCACTCTGTGAGAACACTCCATTAAAGGAAGCTAATAAATATATAAATATATCAGTTCACCCGCTACAATTTTTAGTCTCCTGATAGTTTTCTCACAAGAGCAACCATTAGAAGTAGTGACAAGTTTTATTCTATTTCCTACATGATGTGCCTGAATGTGGACTCTACCAACATTTAGTACTTTCTTCAAAAGAGAAGTTTGGTGTCCTTGAAATCCATTCAGAATAGGGAGGAGTTACTTTAAGAAAGGATAAGCTAAAATTATCGATACTTCATCATACTTCAGAGAGGTCTAGAGAAAAGCCAACAGATTTTTAAAATTTTTTTTTCTTCAAGAAAAATCAACTACTGATAAGTTATAATCCTACCTAACTGCAGATTCAGGTCTCATTGCCAATTTAAGAACACAATACAAATCATAAAAGGCATATACATAAAGAATGCAAACAAAACCCGCACAGCAATGCAAACAATACCATTGCTTGTAATGAATATGACCTTCAGGAGTAAATGAACCCCCTCCCTCTCTCCCGCTCTCAGTACCAATGGAAATGCCACACGGGCTGAGCAATCCACCCCCCACACCCTCTCCCATCCCTGGGGGCCATGTGTCTTTTGAGAATTTTACAATCCTCCCAAGTGGGGAGATCCCAACCCCAAAAGAAGGGGACATGCCTTATTGCTAAATTAACTTTCAGTCTCAGGAGGAAAAGTTACCCTATTATTCTGTTCTTGAAACCGTTCTACTCAGCTGTCCCCAAACTCTCTGCAGTATCAGGAAAATGATGAGTCACAGGAAGAAATGGCAGTATGCTAAAATAATAAAAGAGAATAGGGGTGGCTGGGTGTGACCACGTCTTGAGTGAGCATGGCAATGTCAGGCCACTGGAGTCACCCTTGTGTTGTGTCTTAATGGAGTCACAGGTTTGCGGGCACCAGTACTTGGAGATACAAAGCTGAGCCTTGGATTTACCTGCACAGGACAGGATATGAAGCAGGAGATGGATGGGCCCCAGGCTGAGCAACGTAATCTGTTCCCTGTGGACAGATAACCTCAAGATAAAGCTTATGTTTTCTTCTAGGAGTTTGATGGTGTCCTGTCGTATATTTAAGTCTTTCAGCCATTTGGAGTTTATTTTTGTGCATGGTGTGAGGGTGTGTTCTAGTTTCATTGCTTTGCATGCTGCTGTCCAGGTTTCCCAGCAATGCTTGCTGAATAGACTTTCCTTTTCCCATTTTATGTTCTTGCCTCCCTTGTCAAAGATTAATTGACCATAGGTGTCAGGGTTTATTTCCGGATTCTCTATTCTGTTCCATTGGTCTGTATGTCTGTTTTGATACCAGTACCACACTGTTTTGATGACTGTGGCTTTGTAGTATTTCTTGAAGTCTGGGAGAGTTATGCCTCCTGCTCGGTTTTTGTTTCTCAGGATTGCTTTGGCAATTCTGGGTCTTTTGTGGTTCCATATAAATGTTTGGATTGTTTGTTCTAGTTCTGTGAAAAATGTCATGGGTAATTTGATAGGGATTGCATTGAATCTGTAGATTGCTTTGGGTAGTATGGCCAGAAAACATAGGCAAAACACTCTCTGACATCAACATCATGAATATTTTCTCAGGGCAGTCTCCCAAAGCAATAGAAATTAGAGCAAAAATAAACCCATGGGACCTCATCAAACTGAAAAGCTTTTGCACAGCAAAGGAAACCAAAAAGAAAACAAAAAGACAACTTACAGAATGGGAGAAAATAGTTTCAAATGATGCAACTGACAAGGGCTTAATCTCTAGAATATATAAGCAACTTATACAACTCAACAGCAAAAAAACCAATCAATCAATGGAAAAATGGGCAAAAGACCTGAAGAGACATTTCTCCAAAGAAGATATACAGATGGCCAACAAACACATGAAAAAACGCTCAACATCACTGATTATAAGAGAAATGCAAATCAAAACTACCATGAGATACCACCTCACACCAGTCAGAATGGCCATCATTAATAAATCGACAAATAACAAGTGCTGGAGGGGCTGTGGAGAAAAGGGAACCCTCCTGCACTGCTGGTGGGAATGTAAACTGGTACAGCCACTATGGAGAACAGTTTGGAGATACCTTAGAAATCTATACATAGAACTTCCATATGACCCTGCAATCCCACTCTTGGGCATCTATCCGGACAAAGCTCTACTTAAAAGAGACACATGCACCCGCATGTTCATTGCAGCACTATTCACAATAGCCAGGACGTGGAAACAACCCAAATGTCCATCGACAGATGACTGGATTCGGAAGAAGTGGTATATATACACAATGGAATACTACTCAGCCATAAAAAAGGGTGACATCATGCCATTTGCAGCAACATGGATGGAACTAGAGAATCTCATGCTGAGTGAAATGAGCCAGAAAGACAAAGACAAATACCATATGATATCACTTATAACTGGAATCTAATATCCAGCACAAATGAACATCTCCTCAGAAAAGAAAATCATGGACTTGGAGAAGAGACTTGTGGTTGCCTGATGGGAGGGGGAGGGAGTGGGAGGGATCGGGAGCTTGGGCTTATCAGACACAACCTAAAATAGATTTACAAGGAGATCCTGCTGAATAGCATTGAGAACTATGTCTAGATACTCATGTCGCAACAGAAGAAAGGGTGGGGGAAAAAACTGTAACTGCAATGTATACATCTAAGGATGACCTGACCCCCTTGCTGTACAGTGGGAAAAAAAAAAAAAAAAAAAAAAGATAAAGCTTATGGAAGGAGCAAGGAGGAGCTGTGTCCCGCATGGACAAAAGATAGAGACCACTTATTGCTCAGTCTTGAGGTCAAGGAGACTTCCACAACTACACACGTGCAGAAGGTTTCTCAGGGGCCAGAGAAGGGCGGAGCACCAGACCACAGTACTGACTGTCAACTTCCCCGAGACCCTGGCAGTAGAATCCATCCTGGCCTAAAAGATAATTGCACACATAGGGGAGGGCCCTGAGTCAGGCCAGAGGTGGGCTCAAGGCCTGATGGAGCAAGATGATTGGCCAGAGGATGCCTGGAAGGACTGCCCCATGCAAGCAATGTAACCTACCTCCAAAGCACGGGTACTCTCTTGCTCTTTCTCTGTCTCTCTCTCAATAAACACTGATTTGTCTCAATATTCTCAGTTTCTTTGCTGAATTCTTTCTCCAAAGGTACAAATACTGAGCATTTACATCAAGTGGTTTGAGTTCAGTGTTTCACCCCACAGCCACCCGAGAGCAGAAAGAGGAGGGACCCTTCCCAGGGCACTTTTGGAAACTATGGATAGTTTCTATATGGATGTTCCAGGTATATAACTATAAATACCTAGAACATCGACAGCACTGCCTGTCCAAGAAGAGTCTGATGTTTTTGTAGAAAAAACAAACAGGATTCAAATTTGTTTGCTGCTCTTTTAAAAAAAAAGTCTACTGGATACAGTCATGCTCATAGCAACACTGTTCACAAGAGCCCTGAAATGGAAACAACCCAAATGTCCATCAGCAGGTGACTGGATAAACAAAATACATACCATACAATGGATTATTCAGCCTTAAAAAGGAAGGAATTCTGACACACGCTACACATGGATGGAACCTTGAAGATACTATGCTCAGTGAAATAAGCCAGACACAAAAAGACAAATATTGAGTGATTTCACCTATATGAGGTCCCTAGAACGGTCCAATTTGTGGTCAGAAAATAGAATGGTGGTTGCCAGGGGCTGGGTAGGGAGAACGGGGAGTAATTGTTTGATGGGGACAGAGTTTCAGTCTTGGGATGATGGCAGGCCTCTGGAGACGGGATGGTGGGCAGGTTACAGAGCAGTGTGCACGTCCTTCAGGCTGCCACGCTGGTCCACTTAAAAATCACTGAAGTGGTCCATAGTATGCAATGCATATTTTTGCAATAAAAATACAGGAAAAAAGTCTACTGGGATTTAAGTAGTATAACTAATTCTTTGTTTTGGGTCTGCTGGGGAATTCATATTAATTTATAAAAGACAGGAAAAAATCTTTAGAGAAGAATCTGTCCATGGGCCATCTTCACCTCAGGATAGGGGAGACTTGAAAGGTAAACTCAGTTTAGTAGCTCTTTCAGATTCTTTGGGAGCAAACAGGTAAGTAGCCAGCACTTATTCTGGGGACAGACAGTGAAACCAAGCAGGGCCCCGTGGGCGCCTGGGCACCCAAGCCTCTCTGTGTCTCCCATTTCTTGTTTTTAGGGAATAAACTTCAGCCTCCATGGCCTTCCCTGTTCCAAAGCTTCAAACAGTCGCTAATCAGGGAAGGGAGGGGATGCAGAGACCAGAGAGGGGCCATCCAGAGACAACAGTGCAGCTTTGGGGCAGGGTCCTGGTCCCTCCTCAAGGAATGCAGATAACACTATCTTTGAGTTCTTCCACAGAACTAACCCCTGGCCCCCAACAAATGGAGGAAGATGTGAATGAAGCCTTCTTTATTCTGGAAAGAAGACCCCCAGACCACTGAGCACCAGCTTTGAAAACAATGCAAGCTTGCGGCCCTATTTTTCACTCCCAAAAGTGAAAACCACCTCCCAATCTCTCCTAAGGGGGGCACAGTCTTTGAGGCATTAGCCTGCTGTGACCCTCCTTTGCCTGGCAAAGCAATAGATATTTTTTCCTCCTTCGCCCAAAACTCTGTCTCCACATTTCTATTTGGCATCGGCGAGCAGAGGCTGAGTTCTGGCAGCATCAGCACCTGGGAGTTGGAGGGAGGAGAACGAAAGGAAGATGCTGTTCTCCTTCTAAATGGTCCTCCCACACCCGTCGGGACCTCGGGCCTCAGGGATGTCCTGGCTGGGAGGCGGTGGGGGAGAGAGAGAGGCAGATGATCGGCAGGTAACTCTCACCATCCTCGTGCTTCCAAAAGGGTTTTTGTTTTGTTTTGCTTTGTTTTGTTTTAAAGCTCCAGACCAGAGAGGGGCAGTCAAGATACCACCAAATATCTTATTTTGGGGGGCTGCATCCATGGCATGCCAAAGTTCCCAAGCCAGGGATGGAACCAGAGCCAGGGCAGTGATGACACTGGATCCTTAACTCACGGAGCCGCCTGGGAACTCCCAGGAAACATGACTTTTTAAAAAATTGGTAGATGAGTCCACAGACGTTCATTTTATTATCTGATTTATTACCTATGTACTGCCCATGTTCTTTAGTAGAAAATATTTTACAAACTTATTCCAACTGCCTCTTTTCATATTTTAGTTTTCTCCTGATTTCCAGTTACCTCTTTTTGTATCTTAGGTTTCTCATGATTAATTGCTAAATGATACTACTATATTTTGGTTTTAAAAATTCCCTGAGTTCCCTGCTGGCTCAGTGGGTTAAGAGTCTGGCACTGGAGTTCCCGTCGTGGTGCAGTGGTTAACGAATCCGACTAGGAACCATGAGGTTGCGGGTTCGGTCCCTGCCCTTGCTCAGTGGGTTAAGGATCCGGCGTTGCCGTGAGCTGTGGTGTAGGTTGCAGATGCGGCTCGGATCCCGCGTTGCTGTGGCTCTGGCGTAGGCCGGTGGCTACAGCTCCGATTCAACCCCTAGCCTGGGAACCTCCATATGCCGCGGGAGCGGCCCAAGAAATAGCAACAACAACAACAAAAAGACAAAAAGACAAAAAAAAAAAAAAAAAAAAAAGAGTCTGGCACTGTCACTGAAGTGGCTTGGGTCACTGCTGTGGTGAAGGTTCCACCCCTGGCCTGAGAACTTCTGCATAGTGTGGATGCGGCCAAAAAAAAAATTCCCTCTCAATTCCATGATAAATTATTAAATCATTAAATATTCACTTGCTTTATGTAATGTTGGAAGGGGAAAAATGCTTAAAGATATACCATTTGCTGGTCTTAAATGCAATGCTTTAAAGATTAAAAAAAGGAAGTCACCAAAATCTAACTTTTTTTTATCTATTAACTCACCTGGGCACTAATAAAAAAAAAAAAAACACCTTTTGTAAAAAACAAACAAATAAAGATACAAAAGTAGAGATGCTGGCACAGAACTTTTTCTGTCTCCATCACTCAGCTTCAACAATCGCCGACTCCTGGCCAGTCTGGCTTTATCTGTACACCAGCACGCTTCCTGCCTCCTCTCAGACTGTTTTGAGCCAAATCCCAGACTTTATACCATCTTAACCATAAATACTTCAGCAGTGTCTCTAGAAGAAAGGGATTGCTTTTAAAACATATCTTTGATGTCACTATCACACCTCGCATTTTAAAAATTCCTTAACAGAACTGAATGTACCTCTGGTTTATTTTTAACGATTGTTTTGACTAGCTTGGCTCACTGGTCCCATGAGTTCAGGGAAGCAGAAGAATACAATGTAGTTGGCACTGGCTTCGAAGTGAGTTAGACACAGAATGTGAACCCCCTTCTGCCATAAATGGCTATGTGATCCTGGGTAGTCACCTAACCCTGAGTCTTACACATGTGGAAAACAGGAATAGTAATTCCACTTAAGCTTTTTTTCTTTTCTTTTTCAGGCTGCACCTGTGGCCTATGGAAGTTCCTGGACTCAGAGCTGCAGGTGCAGCCTACATCACGCTCACAGCTATGCGGAATCCAAGCCCCATTCTCAACCTATGCTGGAGCTTGTGGCAACGCTGGATCCTTAGCCCACTGAGTGAGGCCAGGGATGGAACTTGCGTCCTCACAGAGCCTAGGTTGGGTTCTTAACACTCTGAGCCACAATGGGAACTCCCACCTATCCTAAAGATTGTTTTAACATAATTAAACGAGAAAAAATACACACCCATCAGTAGATAGTCAATAAATGGCAACTATTATATTAACAGCAAACTCATCTACCCTTATTAGTGAAAAACTTCCCGCTGGAAACCCCTTATTAATCTTTGCTTTAGAAAAAGAAATCCCTTTTGGAGCACTAGGATGGTGAGAGTTACCTGTTGATCATCTGTCCCAGGGGCTGGCAAACGCTGTAGAGGACAGGGCAGTAAGTATTTTAGGCTCTGCAGGCCAGACGGCCTCTACTGAAACGCCTGACTGCAGAAACAAATGGATGGATGTGCCTACATTCCAACAGAACTTTATATACTGACACTAAAATCTCCGTTTCGTGTAATTTTTTTTTTTTTTAGGGCCACACCCATAGGATGTGGAGGTTCCCAGGCTAGGGCCTGAATTAAAGCTGCGGCTGCCGGCCTACACCACAGCCACAGCAATGTGGGATCTGAGCTCAAGGCAACATCTGATCCTTAACCCACTGAGCGAGGCCAGGGATCAAACCTGCGTCCTCACGGGTACTAGTCAGATTCGTTTCCGCTGAGCTACGATGGGAACGCCATGCATTTCATGTAATTTTTAATATGTCACCAAATACTATTTTTGTGGTTTCCCCTCACCACCACCACCATTTAAAACTAGAAAAAAACCACTGTTAGCTTGAGGGCGGGATTCGGCTCACGGGCCCCTGTTTAATAACCAAGTGACCCCACCTCACCAGCTGCAGCAGACACAAAATCTGGGTAAGTGGTCTGCCCTTGCTTAAGATGAAGAGATGGGCTTACAGGAGGCATCCAGGCACAAGCAGTCGTCTGTGGGCAGCAACACTAAGGCCCTTGCAGGCCTAGAAGGAAGCCACACTTTGAGAAGCACCGAGGAAAAGACTCACGGAAACCAAAGCATATCCGCTTCTGATGAACCAGCCCTGCTCGAGCATTCCACGGGGGTCAGCCCTCTCACGCCCCCGTTCTCCCCTCTCCCCTCAAAACATACACTGATTATGATACACAAAGAGTTCCGCAGTCCATAATTTGAATTGATAGCAGAAGTTGAATTTATAACACTGTTGCTGGGGCCAGAATGTAGAATTATACCCATGGATACACATGATAATAAAATAACTGTATGTAAATGCATCACGTCCCATCTCTACTGTAAAACAATGTGGAAGGGATGATTTGACTTGGAGACCATCACCACGTATATAATGAGTGAAATAACACGGGGATTCTGCTGGATCTCGGCAAGGGCACAGCTGCATTGCAACTAATAATCAGGCAATCCCCCCGCCCCGACACACAGACACATACACGCACAACTGGTCATTTCAACTCTTGGTTCCAATGACTTCTTTGTATGCATTAATAATATGACAATGAAAAAATAACCTCATAGACCAGCTATACATTATTATGCATTTTTCTAGTTATTTCCCCAACAGGTTTTAATTTGAAAAAAAAGTTTTCTACTCTACAATTTTGCTGGAAATAAAAAAAAAAAAAAATCACAAAAATCAATCACAACTGCTTTAGCACCAAGAGCGCTACTCCTATGAACTCTGCTCCTATGTGAACACTGAAGTGCAAACCTTGTATTTGCTTAAAATCAAAGCAATGGAGTAACAGATATCACTAAAAAGAGTTTATACCTTTTGCCCCCATTCCTTCAAAGGGATAAAGTGATGGAAACGGACATTTCCCCATCTGATAAAACACCACTCGACACGACAGAAACATGAAGAAGATGCAACATTAAGAAGGCAAAACATCATGCTTACTTTCTCTAAATGCTTTACAGTAGCCGAGGAAAGACAACAGAAAAAACAGGGCACCCAGGAGGTCTGCGCGGCCGACAACACCAGCAACCTTAAACAAGGGAAAGAAAAAAAGATTATGTAAAAGACCTGTCAACAACAACAACAAAACCCCCACAAAACTTTATCAGACGTGGCCATCTATTAAAATAACCCATCTAACCATGCAGCGCCCCTGTGGTCTAATCTGACAATTGATTTTTCTTTTCACTCCTGGTCCGGGACTTGGGTTACCCGCTTCCCAGGGCAGACTGGGCTGGTTCGAACCCCCAACGACGGCTCTTCCGTGGGCTGGAAGCAGCCAGCAATGCGCACGCGCAGTGACAGCCCAGCGCTTGGCATGCTGCGCACCCCCAGCCCCAGAGACCTCTGCTCGGGATCAGGTCCCCAAGGTGGATCTTCAACTGGAAAATGTTCTCAGCTCAAAGGGCACGATATTTAAAAAAGAAAATTTGATTGGAAACACGAAGGGAAGGTAGGAAGTTAAGTGTTACAGGGCATCAGGAATAAGACACAGGAGTAATGGTTCAAGGCCGCCTCTGCCATCCCGTCCTCCCTGCAGACCGAATCCAATGAAGTGGGTTAACCTGGAAAGCAGCTCGCTTCAAAAGTGACTGACGCGTAAGATGAAAACAGAGCAGTTTCCATTATTTCTCCCCCACCATTTCCTACACCTGACGACTGTCCTTCCCTTGCCTTTGTAAAATCTGCGCGTGTGTGCTTTCAAGCCCATTACTCTCTTCATCGTTCTCCGCACGTTTCGTGGCAACGAGAGACACAGAATTCCATTCACAGTCTTGCTCTAGTTTATGCAGCTTTCTTCACTAACCAGCACCTGGATTTGACATTCATCAAAGCTTTCACTCGTTCTCCAGGTCTGGGAATGTCCTCTTTTCTCAAAGTGAGAAACACGGTAAGTCAGACACAGACACAGACGATCCCGCACACGGTGCTAGGAGAGTACACAACGAATATGCAAATTACTGTGTTTACATACGATTCCCAGGTGTGTGTACAAGCAATAGCTAAAAGCAATGCCTTTTAGGAGCAGTTTCCCAAGACGCTGGTGCGATGTGATGGGCCGAGGCGCTGATCCATTCTGATGGGGAGCTCCTGATGGAGGAGCACGCGGCAGCCCGCGGTGTCACGCAATCGCGAGCAAGACTGACAGCGAAGACCAACCTGTGACTGCCAAGCACGTGACAAAACCTCAGGGGAAGCAAGCTCGCGACAGAGGTTTAACAGATCTGGGACAAGTGTGCTGGTGTGCCGGAGGGTTAAACCGTGCAATTACTTCACAAAGGCAGTGAATTCGTAATGAGACTTCTGAATCCTCTGGCCTGGAACTCAGTCACGCAGAGACACAGTGCAACTGGGGATGCAGTGCGAGCCGACACAGAGCCGGCACACAGTGGGTGCTGCCTCACTGTCCGTTCCCCCGTGAAGGTGCTTTAGACAGCCGTGGACAAAGGACATAGCAGCTCCGGGGGAAGCAGGTGTGGACTCCTCGGTGAGTGACGGAGGGAGCAGCTGGTCCTGTGGGCCTCCTATCAGGACCAGGGACGGATGGGAACTGCATCTTCCAGCCGCAGCTTCCTCCAGGCCTGAGGACCGCCCAGAATTCCAAACCCTCTCAGATGACAAATAAGTGAAGCCAACTCAGACAAGTGTATTCAGACGGGGCCTTTAGAACAAGGACTGGGGCTGGGGATTGCGAAGGGTCAGAGAACAAGGTTTCTTGAACTGTGAAGGGGAAGGAGCTGGTCTGGATAAATACCAGGGACTGGGGCCGAAAAGGCCAGCCTGAACCACTTGTTATCTGGGTGGTTAAGGGACATTTAAAGATTCCCACTGAATTATAAAATATTGTAAATCAGCCATATCTCGTTTTTAAAAAAGGCTAAAATAAACTTCAAACAGCACAAACTTATTTTAAAACATTCTGCCTTTGGCTAACTGAAGACTCACAATTCTGAAGCAACATGCATTACACCGTCTGACATAGGGGAAAAAGCAAATTTTAAAAAGTCTGGCCAGTGCTTTACAGTAAAAAGTGTTTCGTCCTTCAGTGAATTTTTCGGTGTAGTAATTATAGAGAGATTTTGTTAAAAAATTTCTTAAAGCCATTAAGGAGGCACTCGGTTTAACTGTTTGGGGCATGGGTATCGAAAGATTTTATTTTTCTTTTCTGATATTCGAATAATATGCACTTTCAGGCAGTGATTTATGAAGGTTTGTTTTTTTTTTTTCTTACAAATAACCTGAAGCCCTCCTATCAGCGTTTTCTGCAGAAGCCACTGCAACTCCCCGAATCCATAAGGCAGGAGGTGGTTTCTCCGCCAGGAACGATTTGCACTGGGTCTTTGGAAAGAACGAGGGGCTGTTTCCCCACCTGACTCCTTCGCTATTAAACTCCGGGTTCCCAGGGCAGTAGGAATGCTAAGGGGACGTATGCTTCCATCCATGGCACCTGAATTCAAGCAACTTGAAATCTTCACCAATGCTTCAAGGACAAGGAAAAGCTCCAGCAGCACTGCTGTCCTTGGGGCCCCCCCTTGGCCTCCATCCAGGTCTCTAAACAGACTGGGGGCAAGGAGATGCCCCCCTCCTTGACCTCCCTCCTCTGGTGACTGGTGGGTCAGAGGCTGTACTACCCAGCCCACACCCAGAGCCCACGTCCAGAGCCCAGGGCTGCTTCCTCAGAACTGGTCTGGGATGCTCTGAGAACTCGCTTCCACGGTTCCCTTCGGTAGCCTGTTTTTCACTCATTGTCAAAGCCGGGTTACACGTGGAGTGGGAAGTAACAGTGGGGTAGAGAGCGGATGAAACTGAATACTATTTGCCCAAACGATGACAGGTGAACACAGGACTGATCTGGCTCAGGAATGCTAATTTTTAATGACCCCTTTTGCTCACAGTTTGAGTTTCAATAGCTTTCGTGGAAAGGAGGGGTGGGGGAGATGAAGACATTTTTCAGATGCCCCTTCTCTCCCAGAGCAAGACTTCTCTTGGCTTCTTAAATAACTCAAATGCAGAGTTCAGGGCCAACATATTCCCAGGTTGCACTTATGTGGGACACGTGCGCATGTCTGCACACGTCCAGTTACACTTGGTGGCCTTTCAAACTTTTCTACAAACTACCTTTTCAATTTTTTTTTTTTTTTTGTCTTTTTGCCTTTTCTAGGGCCACTCCTGTGGCATATGGAGGTTCCCAGGTGAGGGGCCTAATCGGAGCTGTAGCCGCTGGCCTACACCAGAGCCACAGCAACGCCAGATCGGAGACGCATCTGCAACCTACACCACAGCTCATGGCAACGCCAGATCGTTAACCCACTGAGCAAGGCCAGGGATCGAACCTGCAACCTCATGGTTCCTAGTCGGATTCATTAACCACTGCGCCACGACGGGAACTCCGGAAACAAATTCTAATTTGACCACAGCTGTCTAATTTGATCTGTCTGTGTGTCCCTGTATCTATTGGTATACATCACGACAGCTCCCAATCCCTTAAGTCCTCTGACTTTGCCAAAGTAAAAAATTATGAGAATTTTTTTAAAAAGCTTTAACGTAATATTAGAAAAAGGCTGTAAGAACAATCTTGTAATCCTTAATACCAAGGAACAGCTAGTTTAGTAAAATTAATAAAATCAGATGCTTCAGGCAGGAATTCCACCCAATATTTTGAAACTTACTTCAAGATGCTTCACACAATTGGTCAATATGCAGGTGTTTAAATACATACGAAGTGCAGAAGTCCAGTGAGGAGAAGAAACAAAGCCCACATGGTAGTTTGTACTGGTACCGCCCGCTCTCGGAATGAATAACTAAAAGTCAAGTCTCCTATCTCAGCAAACATGCACTTACATTTTCAAAGGCAGCAGGGTGGGCTGTTTCCTGAAAACCCCATAGGTATATGATAAAATCCCAACACAGTTTGCACCAAATAGACTCAGCAGCTGCTCAAGAGACTAAAAGCAGGAGCTGAGAAGGCCTGAGAGGGAAGGTGGGGAGAATTTGGGAGCAAAATTCACAGCAAGATGGGGGACCCACTTACCAGGTCACCTTGAAGCATGACCAGAGCTTCAGTTCTCTCCCGCCATCCTCTGGCCCCGTGACTAACTGGGGTACGTCCCTAACTTGCCCTCCCAGGCTGCTTCTCCTTCTGAAAAGTGGAAATTGCTAGGCTGCCCCATCTGATCCCACAGGGTTTGGGGGGCCATCACATTCAGCGGGAGAATGGGTGTGGGAAATTCGAAAGCTCTCAGCGAGCACAGGAAAAGCACATCAGACCCTTCCCAGAAGGAAGCTTCTCTCCGCCTCTGGCTTTTAGACCCCAAAGCCCGGCAAGATGCAACCGCCACACCTGCCCCGGGTGGTCACGGGAGGAAACAGAACGTGTCACCAGAGATCAGAGCCTGCGGGCTTTACAAAGTCTTGGCCCACAAGGGTCCCTGTGTTTGTCCTAAGAGAGACCGGCTGGCCCTACAAATCACGGCTGCAGGTGTCCCGCAGCTACACGGGGACCCAAGAGAAGCATGTCCTAGGGAAGGAGCCGGCACGCGGATGCCGCCCATCCTCACCCCCAGCGCAGAGCAGGTGGGCAGACGATACTTACACACTCGGTGTGCACTGGGTGCACGGCGAACAGCAGGGCGGCCAGCAGGGACGACCTGGGGGCCAGGTTGAGCCGCCGGCCCTTGCTGGTGAAGTGCAGGCCCCCGAAGAGCACGGAGAAGACGTCCACCAGCAGGACGGAGATGCCGCCGTGCAGCAGGATGTTGACCGCGTGGAAGCTGGCCGGGTGGAAGCCTCCCGACAGGTAGTAGTTCACCCTGCAGTGAAGGGAGCGTGTTCACACCAGGGGCGCGTGTGAGAAAATGCCACCCGTCTGCGGGGAGAGGCTGGCGCGTGAAACTGTGAAAGGGAGAAGACAAGGTGTGCAGCTTCCATACACACGGTGGCAAGAGGGGCAACGCCATCCAGCTGGGAAGAAAAGGTAAGAACCTAACTAGCTGCAGAGGGGAAAGTGGACGATGAGGGCATCGCAGGGAAGCGGGACAGAAAACACTCAGAGAGGAAAAGCCAAAGGAAAGCCAGACCATTTCTTAAGTGAGAAAAAAGCACGACCATGTCCCAAGAGGATGTAACACACCGCCCATCACCCAGGCTTGTCCCCCGGACCTGGATTTAAGAGTCGCCCATCACCGAGGCTCATCCGCCTGGACCTGGATTTAAGACAGTCACGTGACTTGCTTATCCCCCCCCACCTGAGCCCCTAAACACTCCTTGACAGTCGGTTCCCGGGCCTCGCGAACAGAGAAACACTTCCTCATTGTCAGGGAGTCTTCCTTCTGCTGCCCTCCAATCACTAGTGGTTCCAGTTCACCACTTCCGCTTCCTTGAAAGATCTAGACACAGGTATCTGTGCCTTCGAGAAACAGCTACGCAGGGGGACTTTTGTGAGATGAATAAATAAATCCATTTGCTGCAAACAGCTCTCTGAGTGATGGGGGATGGGGAGGCTGTTTTTCGCTTCATTTGGGTTTTGCATATGGACGTGGCCACTGGAGGAGGATTTAGATCTTGTTTTAATAGTGAAAAGAATTCACAATTTCATCAGATGCCACAGGTTGACTTGATATTATTTCCTCAGTATTAACACCCAAAGAACTGTGCAAAATGCAGGCCACGTCACCAAGGCCTCCTCGCGCGGGGCCAGGCTAATCCCCGAGTGGCTCCACTGCTGGCATCTGTGCTACCAGAGCAGCATGGCCTGGAAGCGATGTTTTTAAGCACCTTCTCTCCACCCTCCTGCCACCTAAGAGCCGGGATCAGTGCGTACTTCTCAGAGAGCACTTAGCGAGCGGCCTATACGTCCCTGACACAGGGAACCTGGTCACGCATAACCTGGTCCAATGTCAAGACCAGCCTTGGGTGTCCTCCGCCCCCCGACGGCTGTCCATCCTGTCACGCCTCACCTGAAGGTCAGCACGGTGAGCGGCCGGTAGGACTTGTGGCTGGTGTTGCTGCTCAGCCGGCTGCCCCAGAAGTCATGACGCCACAGGTCCCCGAGGGGCGTTTCTGCTCGGAGGTCCTGCAGGAACACGCCAGACAGAGGGGTCGGACTCCTCCCTCACCCAAGGGGCGAGCCCTCGCCAAGGCTGCTCTTAAAAATTTCTCGAGAGTTCCCGTTGTGGCGCAGGGAAATGAATCTATTATCCATGAGGATGCAGGTTTGATCCCTGGCCTCGATCAGTGGGTTAAGGAGCTGGTGTTGCCATGAGCCGTGGTGTAGGTGGCAGATTCAGCTCGGATCCCGTGTGGCTGGGGTGTAAGCCAGCAGCTACAGCTCCAATTGGACCCCTAGCCTGGGAACCTCCATAGGTCACGGGTGCAGCCCTTAAAAGAAAGCGAGAGAGATAGACAGACAAATAAATAAATAAATAAAACTCTTCGTGCCTTTCTTCCCCATCTCTCCTGGCAGTCCTGTGCCCCGCCACCATCATCACTCTCCCGGGACACAGCCCTCTGCGTGTTCTCCAGTGACTGCTCCAAAGTGCAAGTAGGGTCACCGCACCCACTGTGACAGCCCCCACCCTCCCAGGACAAAGCCGGTGTTCGGATGGGGTCACTAGTCTGGGGTACTGTGCCCCCTGCCCCAGCTACAGGCTCATCTTGCACTGCCCACACAGCTCCTGCTGCCACCCACCCCAAGGCTGTGCAGGCCAGGTTCCCCTCCATCTGCAGCCCGAGCCCCCCAAGGGCACCCTCAGCCCTCCGCAGCTCACGTGACTGCTATCTGCCTGCCCCACTGGACTGGGGTTCCTCAAGGCCTGGGCCTCCCAGGGTTAGCTGGGAGTACACAGAAGGTGCTCAATCCATGCAGAACAAATGAACAGACCACACAGCTAAGCAAGATCTCCATTACCCCCTGTCATACCCAATACATAAGGTAATTTACCAAAAATATCCTGGTTAAAACATAAGAGCGAGTAGGCATATACATTTTAAAGTTTCCCATTTTTTCTTTTTCTTCTCTCTCCCCCTCTTTCTCTCTCTCTCTCTCTTTTTTTTTTTAAGGGCTGCTCACACAGCATATGGAAGTTCTCAGGCTTGGGGGTGAATCAGAGCTGCAGCTGCCGGCCTACACCACAGCCACACCAGATCTGAGCCGTGTCTGTGACCGACACCACAGCTCATGGCAATGCCGGATCCCCGACCCAGTGAGCGAGGCCAGGGATCCAACCCACACTCTTGAGATCTTGCTTAGCTATGTGTTCTGTTCATTTGTTCATGGATACTAGTCAGGATTGCTAATGGTGAGCCACAAGAGGAACTCCAAAATATTATTAAACATTTTAAAACAATACCTTTCTTATAAGGTAATTTGATGTGGTGCTCTACTACACATACTTAGCAATGAATCTTCTTTAAAAACATTTAAATATGAAGCGAGATTACTAAAACTGTGTTCAACAAGAAGAAAGGCAGAGAAGGCACCTGGAGTAAAAGCATCAAAACTGAATATTAATTTCCTCTTTACAGCATAATTAAACAGGAATATTTTAGGATCTAGAAATTATGATGTGATAAGCACTGCATAGTGTAGCAGTCAAGGTTCTTCACCACAGTAACCAAAACAACTCTGATTACCTGAAGCAAAGAAAAAATAAGAGGGCCTCAAGGAGAGGGCAAAGCTTAATGACTCCTGGGGGAGGGGGGGGCAGGGGCTGGAAAACTGGCTTTGGGGCTTTGCAGCCAGAAGGGCACCCATAAATCAGACCACTGGGCATCTTACTGAGGCTGCCCGGGTGCCTGCAGAGCCCTCCTCTCTGTGACCAGCTCCTGACTCCAACAGGTGGGTATAAAATGACAGGAACGCCTTTGCCTGGGTTTGCATCCAAACGGGATAGTCTTTGCAGCTTGTAACCACTTGAAGGTGGAGAATTTCCCCAGTGGAAGAAGTGCGTCCAATCTCGGCCAGTCCAAGAGCGCGACCCGTGTCCAGGGCACGCAGGGGATTTCAGGAGCATCTGCTACTTAGGTGCCTGATGACTCAAAGGGAAAAGCCTGGGACGGGTGACAGAGGCAAGCTGGTCACCTGATACCCACTTTGAGGGTGAATTTCACTTCCAGTGGGTATCCGCTTCAGAGGCCTGGAGCGTACCAACCCCTCTTCTAAAAGTCGGTTTGGTACTGCCTGAAGGTTGTGTGACCCACCCGCTAACTTAGGTCACACCGTTACCGCCTTGGAAGCTCATGTCCTCTTGCACGGACCCAGAAGCACCTGCTGGTTGTGAAGGATTTGGCAGAGGATCTTCCCTCCATTTGAGCAGAAGATGAACACTAGCGAAGCTCTAAATATTTCATTAGGTGTCGCCTATACACAGCAGGGCGTGCCACACGAAGAAAGATCAGTTTTTCCTCCTAATGATTTACGAAAAAGATGTGTTGTGCCTGAAATTCCTGCTAACTCCACTGTCTCAGAGAAAATCATCATCTCAATGAAAAAAAGGCAACTCAACACTCCAAGGAAGCATCTGGAAAACAGTCTTTAACAGCAATAAAATCCCGTAACAGCCTGTTTCACATTACCGTAGGCACGATGCCAAGGAACAGAAGAGGGCCTTTCATTAACCAGGAAAGGGAAAAAAAGAGGGCTAGCAAATTAACAAAAGGGCGCAGTGTGATGCTCTGGAAAACACTGCCAAGACAACACGCAGCAGAGCCGCACAATGGCTTCGTCTGCCTTTCCCGCACAGAAGAAAAGAGAATTACAACCTCACGCCAGCACATCTCACGTGTGACAGTTCGTGTTGCTCCTGCCTCGCTCACCGAAGTTCTCCAGCGTGGGCTCGTCGTGAACACTTTCTAGATCCTCTACTTTATAACAGTGGAAGAATCTAGAAACTCGCAACCAGCGGAATTTAAAAAAATAAATAAATATACTTGGAAACTCTCAACCAGTGGAATTTAAGAAAATAAATATATTTAGAAACTCTCAACCAGTGGAATTTAAAAAAATAAGTAAATAAAGGCACAGCCTCCCATCTGGTTAGAAAAGCAAAGCTGTAGCTCTTCAGCCTCCAATGGGACATAGCTGCTTAGAGCTGCAAACTTATTTTTCTTTTAAGCAGGTTTAAAAAAGAACTGGAGGAGTTCCTGCCGTGGTTCAGTGGTTAATGAATCTGTCTAGGAACCATGAGGCTACGGGTTTGATCCCTGGCCTTGCTCAGTGGGTTAAGGATCTGACGTTGCTGCGGCTGTGGTGTAGGCCGGAAGCTGCAGCTCCGATTCGACCCCTAGCCTGGGAGCCTCCATATGCTGCGGGAGCGGCCCAAGAAATGGAAAAAAGACAAAAAAGAAAAAAAAAAAAAAAAAAAAAAGAACTGGAACAGAAACACCTGCAGTAACTGCAGGGTGGACTTGAGGAAAATTACACATGAAGAACTTGAATTCAAAATGAAGATGAACGAGGCTGGAGTCTGTGCCATCCAAACAGAAAATCATTTACAGTATGTTGCCAATAAAATATCTGCAAAGCAATCAACTCTTTAGCCCTCCCCACCCTATATATGTTTGTTACATAAGGAATTTTTCTGAAAACTTTTTTGGCTGTGCCCTCGGCCTGCAGAAGTTCCCAGGCCAGGGGTCGAACCCATGCCACAACAGCGACGATGCTAGATCCTTAACTCGCTGAGCCCCCAGGGAAATCCTCAACACTTTCAATATGAAAATGACCTTTTCCTCATTTGGAAGAAATCCCTAACTTCAAAATTTTAAGAGCATTTAAGGACAGCGTCAAAGAGTTGCTTCAACTGCATCTACTAGGGAGAGATTAGCAAATTCCATCAAGATTCCTTCACCCATGAAGGCGCAGAGAACATGTGCTGAGCAGCGAGCTTGTCAGAGGCTCTACCCTCTGCTGTTCCCACTCTTCCTCCTCTGGGCTCTCCCTGCCTCCAAGTTCCCCGTGCTGCTCTTCTTTAGCTCGCTGAAACCTGTTTCTCCTTTCCTATCTCAGTCAGCGAGTGAATGATGAGAGTGTCCTTTTTCCCTACACCTGCTGGTGAGCAAAACCAGCTAGGATTTTGCAAAGTCAGCAAACCCGAGTCTCCAACCATGAAACGAGCAGGAACTGCAGTTTCCCTGAGCTGTAGGCTCCTGGTCTTCGGGCAGCTGGCAGCAGGCCGTCCCGATGCTGTACCAGAGAAGGACAAAGAAGGAGGCAGCTCTCTGTCTGCTGAGGACGCACCTTCCAGCGGGAGACAAGACTCGTCCATCACTGTGGCAAATGCATGGGGATTTTTGGTTGTTTTTTTGGTGGCAGTGGGGGCGTGGGGGTGGGAGCGGGGACCATTCTAGCCTAAAGTTCTGGAAATGTGTCACAAAACCTGAAATAGTCTGCAAGGCCCTGTAATACCCTGGCCTTGTCATCTTGGAAGAACGTCTCTCTGATACCATTGTGTGTGGACTGGGGCCTCCTGCTTGAGGTTAGGCAGGGCTTGAAGCCCCTGCTGCCAGGGATAAAAGGGGCCCTAAATCAAGGAGATGCCATCTGAAAGCGATGGGAAATCTAGAGCACGATGGGAGCCCAGGTTCAGTAGAGAATAACCTGACACAGAAGCAGATTAGAGGAGACATACGCAAGTGGTTAACGCCCGTTTATCAAAGAGAAGTTAAGATACCTTATTGTTAACAATCGCTTCAGAGTCGTCGAAGACAAAGTCGCCATCGTAGCTGCGTGCGAAACACAGGAGGGAAGCGAAGCCCACGACTAGCTTAGCCCAGAAAGGAGGGAGGACAGCAGATGGAATGATGTGGTCCAGATCAGCATCCCACTCGGCCATCCTGAAAACCGCGGGCAGCCAGCCTCTTGCTCCAGCATTATGCTGCCTAGAAACCTGCAAGGAAACGGACCCGGCATGAATGCTCAGCAACGCGTGCACTGTCAGCAGTGTTCATTTTATTTTGCTTTTTTAGGGCCGCATATGGAAGTTCCCGGGCTAGGGGGTCGCATCAGAGCTACAGCTGCCGGCCCACACCACAGCCACAGCCACACCAGATTCGAGCCGCATCTGCGATCTACACCACAGCTCACGGCAATGCCGGATCCTTAACCCACTAAGCGAGGCCGGGGATCGAACCTGTATCCCCATGAATGCTCATCGGATTCATGTCGGCTGCGCCACACCAGGAATTCAGTCAGGAGTGTTTATACAGTGGACATGTTTACTTCAAGTGAATGAGAGCCAGACAGTCATTTATTGGTTTATGCTGCAAGTTTATAAGATACAATCATTAAAAGCTTGCAAAGTGATTTCCAGTGGGCAGAAAAGTCACTCACACAGAGATTCTCCTGGGCCCAGTGCAACCTACCAAATCAGAAGTCCTTGGGTTTCTGATACTGGATTACCCTTGAGAGAAACAGATTTAAGGGGATTCTATATTTACCGACTCCACAAGGCAAATAATTTTCATAGTCCTCGCACCAGTTTACAAAGTTCAAAAAAAAAAAAAACTATTTTGCTTCATCCAATCAAGAAAAATTGGTCAATATTCATTGTTGGGGCTTAGCACATGGTGTGCGCATGCGTGCATGATGCAGCGTCCTGATTCTGAAAGCGCTTACTGTTTATCTGTAGACACGCACAGCAGGTAAATGAGAATCTGGGAGGGAGAAGGGCCTGACAGAGAAGAGGAGGCAAGCACACAGCCGTGCTTCACACACAGAGGACAGACACTGCAGGGCACGCACTGCACACTGCCCAGCCTGGGACAGCATCGCACCCCAGCAGTTTGAGCTGCATCCCAAAAGAGAAGGGCCTGGGCGCTCCCAGGTGAGAACACGACCTTCCACATCGATGTGCCAAGTTAAAAGACTTCATTTTAACTCTTCTTCCAAACGGGCTCAATGCTAAAGCCAGAAATTTTCTCTCTCAGCCCTGGCATTTATTAGCTCCGTGGCCTGGTGTAAGCTACCTATCCCCCAGTCCACTTCCTGTGCTACTGCGCAAAACAAAAGAACTTTCTAGCAGTGAGAGCTGCCTAAGAGCTTCCTGACTTGGAATTCACCCAAACAAATATTAAACTATCCCTCTAATCACATAGTATCTGTCCCCATGGCCGCCTCACCCTCCAGAGGCCCTGTCTTTGGTTTTACCAAAGGATCACCGCTGCGTCAAACAGCTTAGAAGTTCCAATCCTGTCACTTTGGCCAAGTTACTTCACCTCTCTGTTTCCTCACTTCTCAGACAGGGATGACAACTGGGCCCACCTTACATGGCTGTCCTGAAAGTTAAATAAGACACCTGCCTAAGGGGCTGAGGAACACTGCCTGGCTTAGTGCCTGCTGGGGAAAGGTTAGCCACGATTACAAGTGCTTTCCTCAACGAGGGAGGGGGCATGGGCACAGACCATCCTGAGAAGCCCCCCCACCCCGAACATCTGGTTTACTGGTCCTGAGGCTCTTGCCTGCCCCAGTAAGGGGGCTGGCGCACATTCCTCCATGCTGAGGTGGAAGAAAATCACAAGCCTCCTGATGGGGAAGGCGGTTTAGAGGCACACTTGACCCTTGAACAACTCGGGGGTTAGGGGTACTGGCCCTTGCTACAGCTGAAAGTCCACGTATAACTTACAGTCAGCCCCTTGTATCCATGGTTCCTCCGCATCCGGGGATTTAACTCACTGCAGATGGTGAAGTCCTGAAAATAATCCGCACACACGTGGACACATGCAGGTCAACCCTGGTTGTTCAAGGATCAACTGCATTTGTTTCCAAGCCTCTGAGGGAATACCCTAGACTATGGAATCAATAAGAACTCGGCCCAAGCGGTCACCTGAGGTCACAGGCATCTTTTCTTGCTTTTTTTTTTTTGGTCTTTTTAGGGCCACATCTGCAGCATATGGAAGTTCCCAGGCAAGGGGTCAAATTGGAGCTACAGCTGCTAGCCTACACCACAGGTGTACACCACAGCTACAGCAGCTCAGGATCCGAGCCATGTCTGCGACCTATACCACAGCTCATGGCAACACTGGATCCTTAACCCACTGAGTGAGGCCAGGGATTGAACCTGCGTCCTCATGGATACTAGTCCAATTTGTTTTTGCTGTGCCTCAATGGGAACTCCCACACAGGCATCTTTTCTCCATAGGCTTCTATCCGCCTGAAGTTGGAGACAAAGCCAAAGGTCAACAGGACACACTCTGCTCCAGTCACACGGGCCCTTTCCAGGTGCTGGAAACAGGCCCTGGTTTACAGTCCGGAGATGGAGGGCTCCCTGGCTCTCAGTGCTGGCCCCTGAACTTCTCCACTGTGATATTCCAGCCACTATCTGCTGTGTTGGGTTTTTTTTTTCCCCCTTTTCAGTGAAAGGATAAGCCATTGGTCAAATCCAAACTGCAGCTCCTAACACAGCAGAGGTCACCATGCAGGCCCCAACCGCTGTGTCTACACTGCAGCTAATGGAATGACTCCTGCTACTAGAAATAAACTACATAATTGAAAAAGCCTGAATAGTTAGGGAGATAGCCTGACTTACCTTGGAGAGGGTAAAGGGGTTCTTTGATTTAGAAAATGAATGTGGAGTTCTCTTGTGGCCCAACAGGTTAAGGATCCAGTGTTGTCACTAGAGCAGCTTGGGGGGCTACTGTGGCAGAGGTTCGATCCATGGCCGGGAAATGTGAAAGAGAGCAAATACTTGATATCGACTTTAAATGTAAAACAGAGCTGTGAGCTGACAAATGGTCCCATAAGTGGTCTTTGATGTCGTCTGCTTCAGGCCCCAAAAGTTGAAGCGCATTTCACAAAAGGTTACGTGGGGTTCCAGGGGCCCTCCTGGAAGAACACTGGACCAGGGAGTAATGTGTGCTCCTAAATTAGTGGTGGTGCCTCCCTTTTCATCTCCATTTTTGTAACACACACAGCAAGTCTGGTTCTTAGACAACAGCCCCGAACATTTGGGCGCGTGGTGGGCCAGGCCTGGACTCTCGGGGAGTCAACAGGATGGGGGAGCCAATCTCAGAAGAGCTCCTCTTTTTCTCCTGCACAGACACCAGGGAACCTAGTCTGTCCCCTTCTCCCTTCTGGCTGCTCCCCTCGTCAGGGCAGCTCCCCTCCTCTAGTCTCTAAGATTCTCACTTCTCTGCTGCCCCTGAGAATACTCACAACGGCCTCTTCATTTCAGGCACGACTGTTGATGGGTATAGTAGGAGGTCAGAAAATACTGTGGATGAGCAAATGCAGCACAGCTACAAAGTGTTAGGAACCTGCACAGAGTGCTCGGTCCAGCCCAGTGGTTAAAAGCACAGGCTCTGGAGGCAGACAGATTTGGACTTGGTACCTGCATGACCTTGAGCTTCCTAGTCTTTGAAGGACTGAGCCTCATCAGCACGAGAGGGTACCAGCTGGAGGAGGTGGCGGTAAGGCTCAAGTGAGAGTGTAAACAATTAGTCCTCATTACTGGTATTATTTTGGCAAGATTAGTTCCCGGTGCCCAGCCCCCGACCTCCTGTCTTGGGATCACCTGATGCGGCTGTTTATTCTTGAAGATGGGCTCACCAACCAAGGCCAGCTGGTGACCTGATGCAACTGAGAAAAGGGTACCCTCCTTTGGGGCTGACCCAGAGCACTGCTTCCCTGGCCAGGCATCCGTCTGTCCTGCATAAACTGCACAGCCATACAAACCGATCCTGTTTCCAATTCCTCTTTCTCCAACGGTACACGACCTTTGTGCCTGCAGTGATTCCAGCCAGGCTTGGTACTAAGGTACAAGAAGCCCTGCTAGCATGAGGTGGTATGACGGAAGAGACGGGTCCCCTTTTTGGCACCCAGACCATGAGCGGAGAAGGCCCACGTTCCGTTCCGTTTCTCTCTCGATGGCCATGGGGTGGGGGTGGGGGGTGGAGCATCACCATGGCCCTCTCCTCCAGGGAATGTCTTGCCTAAAGGACAAAGTTGGCATTGTCCCACTCCTGTGCAGGTTTCGCACTATACTGAGAATCAACTGGTACCTACAAGGAGTTGGATTTGGAAGAAGCAGAAGTCTATTCTCAATTTCTCAAACTTTTCTCAAGCCTCTATTTTCAGATGGTTACCACAAATTCGTCAATCACCAATGAAAAGGTCAAAAAGGCCTCCAGCAGGGACCCCATGTCACCTTCCGAAAGCAAATAAACATCAGTCACTGAGCTGTGAACCCTGGGGACCTGGTGACAGCTGACACAGCAGCCTAGACTGCAGGAAAGGGGATGACAGATCAAACCTAAATGATCCCTGGAAAACTGAGCAGCCACCACCTCCTACAGAATATTCTTCCACTTGCACCAAAGGGCCTTCTGGGCTCAGGCTGTCCTTTCGACCTCACCAGCAACCATTCACGCACCAGCTGCCCTCTGCCAGGCTGAAATGAGACAGTGCCTCTGGAAACCAGAATAAAGAACACGTGGTTTCTGCCCCAGCATCTGGAGACCTGAGCTGCCTGCTCCTCTCCTGGGGCCCTCAAGGCACAGGGACTGTCATTTCCACCACCCTCCGCGGAACCGAATGCCACTCCAAGTGTCGTCCTCTCGGGACCACCTTCCTGGTTTCTTAATTCAGTAACACAGGACGGCCAGGCGTGCCTATAGCAGCAATGACTGCGGAGGTTCGACATTCAAGGTCCCCACTGTCCCAGAAAGTTTCCAGCTTGCTAGCTTGTAGCCATTTTTCCCTCTAAGTCAGCCGGTGTCACGGTCGGGACCTCGAGGAGAGGGGACCGGGAGGGGATCCAGTCCGTCCTTACTGTTAATTATTTCTCAAGAAATCCTCCCCACCCATCTGCTCTCCGAGAGAAAGAGCAGTGTGGGATGATTCAGAGCTCTGGCGAGAGCTCTGCTCTAACTCCTCCCTTCTTTTGTGTGTGGTTAAAAAAAGAAGAAAATACACACAGCCTACAGCCACAACATCAACAAGACCAGAAGCCCCGCGGAGTCCGCGGGAGGTGAAGTGGCGGCTGCACCACCTGCTCCGCTTCCCCAAACTCCAAGCCCGCGCAGGGAAGTGGCAGCCCGGTAGCCCCAAGGGCCCCGACCCAGGGCACGCCGCTCTCCTGCCGCTCCGCCCGGCAGCCAGCGCGGAGTGGCTGGCACTACAGCGCTGCAGGGGAGCCGCCTTTAACCCTGGGCAGGCGGCCAAGCCGCCCGGCTGCGCCCTGCCGTTGTCCGCGCTGCGGCCAGCTGGCGGCCAGGCGCGGGGTGGCGCGGGGCCCCGCGGCCAGGTGGCCGCTCCGGGGACGCGCCAGAGGCGCTCGTGAGACTGGGGTCGAAGGAGCGTCCGCGCCGGTGGAGTGGGCAGGGGGCGCGGGCTGGCGCAGGGGCGCGGGCTGGCGGAGTGTGCACCCTTCACGCCACGCTCTTTGTCCCGCGTGCCGCTTACACCCGGGAGCCAGGCGAGAGGGCCCGCAACCCCCCTGACTCTAGCCCCGGCCGCAGCTCAGGTCTTGGAGCCAACTCCTCCAGCAGCGCCGACACCGCGCCCGCGTCGGCCCATGGGGCTCGGGACGCGGCGGCAGTGGGAACCCCGCGTCCGCTCCGCACCCAACTCCGCTGGCCCCGCGGCGCTCTCCGCCGCTCGGCCCTGCAGGGGCCGCCCCGCGCGTTACCTGCAAGGAGCCAGAGCGGCGGCCGCATCTCCCTCCCGGGCGCGCAAAGTCCCCCAGCTCTCGGCGCCCGCCCGGAGCTGGCCAGGGGGAGGGGCCGCCCGCGCCGCGCCCCCGCCCCCTGCCGCGCCCCCCTCGCCCGCGCCGTGCGCCGCCCGCACCGCCCGCAGCTCCCCACGCGCGCGGACGCGCTCTCTCACACTCCCGCCTCGGCCCGCCCCCTCCTCGCGGCTATTGGTTGCTTCTACCGTCACTTTCACGCCGCCGCCGGCCCCTCTTCAGCTCATTGGTGGGCGCGCCAGTGACGTCAGGCCAGAGGGCGCTAGTCGCGGAGAAGGAGCCGCAGGGACAGACGGACTCCGCTGGAGAGGAGGAAATGTTCTGCGCGCGGAGCCCGGGCGGGGCCGGGGCGGGAAGGGGCGGCCCTAGCCTGGCCCCGGAAGGCGGGCTGCGGGAGCTGGTCGCAGAGGGGCTGTCGCGGGCACGTCTCCCTCCCTCCTGCCGTCCGCCTCGCAGAAGCTTGTTCCTGGCCTGTCTCGCGCTCCTCGCGCTTTCGGTGGCGCTCGGCGGAGGTACTGCAGCGTCTCCGCAGGAAAAGGCGCTGGATCGGAACGACCAGAACTCTATAGACTTCTTCCTGTCTGGGAGGAGTTGTTCCAAAAGTGTGTCTCCACTCTCCGCCTCTCAGGAAGGAACCGAAACTGCGTTCGTCCCTCCGAGGCCCTGCTGCCCCAGCGTTTGTTTTTAGCAGCTTCTGTTCCACGGCCCTGATCTGCATTCTCACGCTGAACCCACGAACCCTGCTGTAGCCCTCCGCGTGGCCAGATCCGCCTCCCATCGTCCATTCACCGTCACTTTGTCCTAAACTTACACTCCCAATCCCATTGCCACTCCACCCGTCTCATAACCATCATTCTCAGTAGTTTCCTCTGTCTTCCTGTTTCAAGAAAAAGAAACTTTTTCCACTTTCCGCCAGCAAACCTACAAAGCCACTCCTAAAGGCACGGATTCCGGACAACCCCCCTCCCCCCTTCCCGCCTCCAAAGTTTAACATCTCCCTCTGGACTGGATCGGAATCATCAGCGTTTTATCAGCCCCAAGCCTTCGAGTCCTCCACCTACCCTTCCACCCCGCCTCGCTCGGGCTTCTCCATAGCCGAAGTTGTTGAAAGGTTGCTCACTTTTCTAGTCTCCCAACTCGCATTCATTTCTTGGTTTCCGCATTACACTGAAACTGCCTTGGCTCTAGTCTCCGATAACACCTGCAAGCGCTAAATGCAAAGAACATTTTCCTTCATTTTACTTGATCTCTTAGCAAAGTTCATTCTTCCTCCTTAAAACACTTTTGGAGGAGTTCCCGTCGTGGCGCAGTGGTTAACGAATCCGACTAGGAACCACGAGATACCACAAGGTTGCCAGTGGGTCCCTGGCCTTGCTCAGTGGGTTAAGGATCCGGCGTTGCCGTGAGCTGTGGTTTAGGTTGCAGACGCGGCTCGGATCCCACGTTGCTGTGGCTCTGGCATAGGCTGGTGGCTACAGCCCCGATTAGACCCCTAGCCTGGGAAACTCCATATGCCGCGGGAGTGGCCCAAGAAATGGCCAAAAAAAAAAAAAAAAAGACAAAAAGACAAAAAACACTTTTGGTGATAGAGGCACTCGGCTCCTTGTTGTTTCTCAGTCTCCTTGGCCTGCTTACCTGCTTCTTGAAAACCGCCAAATGACATATTTTAAAAGCCCTTTCAAGCCCCAATTTTTCCCTGCATGATTTTTTTTTTCTTTTTTGGCCATTCCTCTGCCATATGTAAGTCCCCAGGGTCAGGGATCAGATCCCAGCTGCAGTGGCAAACTATGCTGCAGCTTCAGCAATGCCGGATTCTTTAACCCACTGTGCCAATTGGGGATGGGACATGCATCTTCCTCTTGCTGCAGAGATGCTGATCGAGTTGCACCACAGCGGGAACTCCCCCTGCATGGTTTAACACACTGCCAACATTTTGCTGAATATCTTCCAAATCTACTATTCTGATCTTCTCTGAGCTCCAAGCCCATGTATCTAGCTTCCTATTAAGCTTCTCCACTTGGTTGTTACAGGAACCTCAAATGGAACACATCCGAAATGGAACGCATGCTCTCACTCCTTGTTGCTTTCTGCCTCTCCCTGTTATGTTGATGGGTCCAGTAGTTTCCCAGTTCTGCCTTCACCCTTGGCATGGAACAAGTCACTAAGATTCTCTGGCTAAATGTCTATCAAATCTGAACACCTCTTTCCATTCCCACTGCTATATTCAATGTTGTGCTATGAGTGTCACATTGGTAGATTGTAGTCCACCACTGTGGGAGTATTTACACCATGGAAATTGGCAAACATGAATCAGAACTTGATTTGTTGTTTTGCTGATTGTCCTCTTTGCTAAACTTAAGAAAGTGATGGAGGAAATAATAATGCTAATTAAAGTTAAGAAGGGTTGTGTTTGGTGCTGACATGAAAAGATTTGAGTTTAATGGGTTTAATTTATACAAGGGTGAAAAAGAGTTGAACAGATCCTATTCAGATTTAATGACAATAAATGTATTGGGAAAAGAGCCGATCAGAGGATATTCCATTTGTGAAATCATGGTTAAATTACAAGCATTGGTTGGATACAGAAAGATAGAAGCCTTTAGCAAAAATCAACAAAAGCATTCCAGGAGAATTCATCAACTACGTGGAATTTGCAGGAAAGAGTATTTGCATATTTTATCATTACTTGGAAACTGTGTGACGATCCTTTATGTCATTTATAATCTTTATGAACATTTGTAACATGACACACACATATAGGCATATACATGTGTGTTTTCCCTAGAAAAACAGTTGTTAAACATTTACTAACAAGCTCTTGATTACTATAGTTAGCGTTGCAAGGGCATGGGGAAAATGAAAGGTTCTCCTTCATTTTGCTACTGTCCTTCAATTCTCTGTAGACGGCGCACTCCTTACTGCTTCCCCCAGGATAGTTCACTCTCCCTGTGGCCACTCTTGGCACATCACTGTTCCCGTTGCTCTTAGATTGAAGGCCCCAATGCTGTTGCATGACCCCGACCCCTTGTCTCCTGTTTCTAAATCATCTCATGCCCCTGTCACCTTTATTTCCTAAGCGCAGCCACATTGTCCTTGTATCATCCTAAGGTGTGCCATGCTCCTTTCCATTTGGGGCTGTTCACATCCCCTGAAGCCCTCCATCCTGCTCACCTCCATGACACCCAGCCAACTCTAATTCCTCCCTGGGGTCTCTGCTCAAATGGCAGGTCTCCGAAAAGGCTTCCCTGGATTCTGTCTCCAAATGCCCATGGATCCCTCTGGATATACCCGTGTAGTTCTTAAAACAATAGTAACTAACTAATCGTGTGATCGTTATAGCCAGTCTATCCTCATCATTAAAGTTTCACCGAGGCAAAGACCACTTCTGTCTTAACAACTGTACCCTCTGCAGGTGCTGTGCCCACCACAGAGCAAATGGTCCACAGCATCTCAGACAGAAGTGCATTTCTGAAAATCATCCTGCCTGTTGTTGGCAATGCCGAAGTTAGGACTGGAATCTCCTAACTTAACTCAGGTGTGCTCGGCTCCGTAAACTGCTGAGCTAGCCCTGATTAAAATGGCATCATGCTCTGTGCTAAGCACAGGGCAGGCTCTGTGGGAATACAAAGGTAAATGTGGTGCTGATGCTGCCTTTCATGAGCTTATGGTTTAGTAAGAAGTGTGAGTAGCAAAGAGTATCTTCCTGCTGCTGGACCATATTCTCATCCCACCCTTTAGCCCCAGCCCCTTGGACAGGAGCTCTGGGGTCACCGTCGTTCACGAAAAGCACTTATGTGTGCCAGGCATTTTGCGAGACCCTTTGCATATGTCATCTAAAAAATTCCCACAAAATCTCTACTGAGTGAATATCCTTATCCCCATCCTAGAGCTGAGGAAACAGAAGTACAGGGGTCCAGGGTCAAAGTAGCCAGTGTTTCTTAGTGGAACCAAGGCAGAGATACTGGAGACTCAGAGAACTCCTGAAACCCCCAACAAGGTGGATATTTGGGTCTGAAAAGAACAGCAATGTGGAAAACGGTAAACATCATATTTCCCCCCCATGCCTCTGAGCTCCGAGAGACAGCAGCGAGTGATGGCTCGAAGCAAGATCTTATTTCTCTGCTCAGGAATTGAACCTTTGTAGCCTGGGTGAAAATCAGGAATCCTAGCCACTACACTAGCTAGAGGCTAACAGCAGAATTGCCCCTGGAATTCCCGTTGTGGCTCAATGATAAAAAACCCAACTAGTATCCATGAGCACATGGGTTCGATCCCTAGCCTCGCTCGGTGGGTCAAGGATCCAGCATTGCTGTGAGCTGTGGCATAGATCGAAGATGAGGATCTGGCATTGCTGTGGCTGTGGTGTAGGCTGGCAGCTGCAGGTCCGATTTGACCCCCATATACTGGGGGTGTGGCCCTTAAAAAAAAATTGCCCTGATTCTTGCCCCCTGTGGAAAGCAAGAATGTTTCAAGGCGGAAAAGACTGTAAAAACAGATGCAAAGTTTATTGTTAGAAACACAGAACAGGGAGTGGGAGAGCACACAGAGTTTATTTCGGTCAAAAGCAAAGCAGCAATACACACCCAAAAGAGTGCAGGTGCGTGTGTCCCCTGAGTGAGGAACACACCAGAGCGGTGATTTAAATCTCTTATGTAGGACAGTTCCTCTGGGCCTGTTTTCCATTGGCCAATTATCTTGTTTTAGTTCTCACACCTGATGGGACCCTGGGCCCTCCCCAGTATGTGTGAGCATCATTTGGCCAAGTAGGATTCCAGAGTAAAGGGGCCTGGCGCCCCCTCCCTTTTTGACCCCAGGAGTCTTTCTGCGCATGTGTAACTGGGGAGGTCTCCTTGACCCCAGGAGTGATTGAAGCGGTCGTCTTATCTTCCTAATCCAGCAGCGTGCCTGCCATTAACGTTCTCCTTGACGCGTCACAGAGAAGCAAGGCCAGTTTACTCAGCCTAAGCTGTCCCAGCTGTTCTCAGCCCAGGGGCCCATCTACCTCCTGCCTCTCCTTCCCCCTTTCTCCCTTCTCAGCAGCAGACGTCAAAAGTTGTTGGAGGAAGATGAGCCATTTGATTCTTTTGGGGAGGAACCACGTAACTTTTTGAGGACAGGTGCTGTGGCTCCCTTGCCTGCTGCCCAACTCTAGCCTCTGGTGGGTACATCGCGAGGGTCCTAGCCTCAATCCAGTGCACACACTGGAACCTCCAACTGGGGTGGCAAGCAGGAAGGAAACCTTAGATCCCCTTATGCTTACACTCTTCCCAGGGTCAAGGGGAGCTCATCGAAAGAGTCCCCCAAATCAAGGGATGCCATGTACACCGTGAGAGCTGCACTTCTCCAGGGGGCTCTGTGGACACACATTGCCAGGTACTCACTTCAGAGCCTCAAGACTTCCCAGGGGCCAAAACATCTCCACCCCATCCCCTGCAACCCGTAACCAAAGCAGCTGAAAGTAATTACCCCTCAAAAGATTCAAATAGCCCATCTCCCTCCAGCACATTTTGTCATCTGCCTCTGAGAAGGAGAAAGACATTTCATTCTTACCCAACTCCGCCTGTTCCCACCATCCGAGGGTAGCGTACATGCCCTAAGCAATGACTGCCATGGCTAAAGCAGAGTATGGCCAGTGGTGGGGTATCAAGGCAAGTAGGAGAGTGGAGCCTCCTGACAGGTGATGGAGAAGGTATTTGTGGGCAGGCAGCTCCTATAACAAGCCTGTGCCACATTGTATCACATCCTATGAATAATCATGTACTTTATTTTTTATTTTATTTGGTTTTTTTTTTTGGCCACACCTGCAGCATAGGGGTCAAAACAGAGCCACAGCTGCTGGCCTACACCACAGCCACAGCAACACGGGATCTGAGCTGCATGTGGGACCTACACCACAGCTTACGGCAACGCTGGATCCTTAACCCTCTGAGTGAGGC
The DNA here is from genome assembly GCF_054392235.1 of Sus scrofa. NCBI lineage: Eukaryota > Metazoa > Chordata > Mammalia > Artiodactyla > Suidae > Sus > Sus scrofa. Next base: position 76,664,794 of record NC_139393.1, read on the forward strand.
CAGGAATCAAACCAGCATCCTCATGGATACCAGTTGGGTGCATAACCCACTGAGCCACAGTGGGAACTCCCTAATCACGTACTTCAATCGTGGTATGTCCACAGCGTGGAACTTCCAGATATTCAGATGTTTTACCCTCTAACTTTCTTCCTCCTCGTGACTTAAAACCACACCATACTTTTTTACACTGACCTTTCCATGTTCTTCATCAAAATGTAATAAACACAACCATCTTTTCCTACAAATAAACGCTGCAGTTCCTTTCAAGTCAAATTGTGGCAAATCGCATTTCTTCGATATGGAAAACAGGTGTGTTCTTTCATGCTCGCCTTTCTTTTAAACGCTCAAGCTTAAATAACATTTGTTTCCACTTTGCAGTTTCCAAGACAATAATGCTCTGGCCTATATGAAATGAGATTTACTTAAATGGTGGGCTAATTATTTCTTTGCTCACCTCTTTATTCATTCAACAAAAATGTGCTGAATGCCAGTTATCTGCTAGTTCCTCTCCTGGATTCCAAGATTTTAGAGCCAGATGGTTCATGACCCTAGAGTAGTAACAGTTTATAGAGGAGACAGATAAGAAAGCCAACAGTTATGATCAGGCTTAATGTGAGTCTGAGAGAAGTGTGCTTAAGGAGACAAGAATATGTCCAAGGCCCCAGGGCTTGAAAAGGGAAGGGCACAGGCATAAGAGCAGCGTCATTGAGAAACACTGAGAAGCCAGTTCATGGACTGGGCTGCAGTCATCAGTGAGATAAACATAGACATTGCGAGTCGTTAGAAACTTTGTAGAGAAGTGCCTGGGGTATTTGTTAATAATAAAGTTGGCCTTGTATTTCCTGTATCTTTAACTTTTTCTTTTAATTTACTTTTACTGTATTTTTTGAAAAAAAATGATGGACTAAAAATGAAAACACATCTTCATCACAGTTTAAGCAACTCCAAGTTAAGGGATGTTTCCCAAAGTATCATACCTATGTTGGTTCTTGAAAGATTCATAGTTATTAACGAGTCAGATAAATTCCACATACTAGGATTGCTTGTCTCTGTTCTCTTTGCATCAGGGATAGCCCATGTGACTTATCTTGGCAATGTAGGCAGGAAAAACATCACATGGAAGAGACACATGTGACTTCTGAGTGTAGGAGACAAGATTCAGTGTGAATTTGCCACTTGGCATTCCTACTGCTACAGAGTTTATGAAAACACATGTCGATGTATAGTCTCCCTTGGCCTGCATTAATGAGAAGTAAAACATGCAAAGTTCTCTTTCAAGCCATGATGGACTCAGCACAGAGAGATACACATTGTGTTGTCTGCTGAGCTGCTGAAATTTTGGGCTTTTTTGTTACTTCAGCATAACCTAGTTTGTTCTGACCAATATAAGTAGGGGGAAGCCAGACAAGCTAAGCCTTGAATACCTTGTAAGGAGTTTGTACCTTACCCTAAAGGTAATGAAACACAATAGAAGGTTAATAAGCAGGAAATGACATGACCTTATTTATGTTTTTAGAAAGATTTCTCCACCAGCTGTGTTAAAAAATGGATTAGAATGGCTTAAACCGGAGTTCCCGTCGTGGCGCAATGGTTAATGAATCTGACTAGGAACCATGAGGTTGCGGGTTCGGTCCCTGCCCTTGCTCAGTGGGTTAACGATCCGGCGTTGCCGTGAGCTGTGGTGTAGGTTGCAGACGTGGCTCGGATCCCGCGTTGCTGTGGCTCTGGTGTAGGCCAGTGGCTACAGCTCTGATTTGACCCCTAGCCTGGGAACCTCCATATGCCGCAGGAGCGGCCCAAAGAAATAGCAAAAAGACAAAAAAAAAAAAAAGGAATGGCTTAAACCTAGAACCAGAGGATATCTAAGCAGATAATTGTGATAGTTCATGGGAGAAGTGATACTTATGAAAAGAAATTTTTGGAAATAAAGAGCGGATTGGGAAATATTTAGTCATTATAGCTGACAATGCTTAGTGATTGATTAGGTCTAGGAAGCAAAGTAGAAAGAGAAGCCTAAGATGATTTCCACATGGATTTTTCACTGGCAGTTGGGTGAATGGTGGGACCAGTCACCAAGGCCACAAATGCAGATGAAGGCCATTTGTTGATGTGTGCTTTCAACACAAAGTGTATAATCATAAATTAAGCAACCACGCTTGGGCAAATTGTGCAGTTATATTTGAATCTAAACTTCTATATCTTGAAATAATTGGAGGAAGCAATGTGATGTCAGAAGAGGAAAGAAACAAATCCCACGTTCATCTCACTCTGTACCAGCTCTGTCCTGACACGTTATATACATGAATTCATGCGGCCCATGCAATGCCATACAAGGTAGCTCTATCTCTATGTCCCCCTTTTTATAGATGTGGGCATTGAGGCACCGCACATTTAGTAGCAGCTGGATGTGGCAGAGCTGAGATTTGAGCTCAGGCAGCCTGGCCAGGAAGGGGTCAAGATTTACCTGTTCACTCTCTTGCCCCTGCACTGCCTGGGCAAGCCTATAATTCAACCAAGAATTATAAACACTCCTCCAAATCCGCATCTTTAGCTCATCAGCCTTTTCTTCATTGCTCTTCTCCCAGCATCTTGTTCTCGTCTCCTAATCTCAGAGGTCTCACCTTAAATCTCTATTTAAAATACATGTTACAAGAATGTAATAATTAACAATAATGACAGTGAATCTTCACTGACAGCTTAGTATGTGTCAGCACATGGTATATACTCTCCCGGGTTATTTTGTGAACTCTTCTGGTGTATGCTTTATTCCTGATTTTACAGATGGGGAAGTTGAATCTCAGAGAGGTTAAGCAGTTGCTCAAGGTCATGCAGAAAACAAGGAGTGGGGCTGGGACTGGCATGACTCCAGATTCCGTGTGGAATCATGACATGAGGCTGCTGCCCATTTCATTGCTCTTTCTTCATATATTTGCTTTTCCCCTCTGAATACTAGAATCTTCACCATCTGCTCCCCTTTCTTTGCATTGACAAATTCTTGCTCTTTAGCTCAAGCTTTGTGCAGACCTTTGTGCAGACCAAGCTTTGTACAGACAAGCTTTGTACAAAACACCACCCTCCTGCCTATATTTTTAATAGCAGACTACATTTCCATGATTATAATTTATTGTTAGTTATTACTAACCACATTCATGAGCTGTTTCTGTGTGTAACATGTCCCTGGAATTATTTAGGCCGATCCAGGAAAGTGAGTCTTGGCACACATTAAAAACAGAGGAGCGGATTTTAAATTAGACAGACAGTTTCTCTGCTCTCCTTTTTTTATGGCTACGCCCAAGGCATATGGAAGTTCTTGGGCTAGGAGTCCAATCAGAGCTACAGTTGCCAACCTACACCACAGCCGCAGCAAAGGTGGATCCTTAACCCACTGAGTGAGGCCAGGGATTGAACCTGTATCCTCATGGATACTAGTTGGGTTCGTTTCTCTTGTGCCACAATGGGAACTCTCCCGCCCTCCTTTAAAAAAAATAATTAAATCTTTTTTTTTTTTGCCCATGTCCATGGCATATAGAAGTTCCTGGGCCAGGGATCGAACCTGACCTTCAGCTGCGACAACACCAGATCCTTAACCACTAGGCTGCCAGGGAACTCCTAAGTGAAAGCTTTTCAGTAGGATATCCAATTAGGCAGAATTAAGGATCTTCTAACAGAGAAGTTACTAGCACTTATCTAGGTTGGCCTCTATAGTAAGTCTCCAAAGCAGATTTTTTTTTTTTTTTTTTGGTGGGTGAGGAAGAGGTTCACTTCGAAGGCCTCTCTTCATGATATGAATCTTAGATGAGTACAGATCCATTACCCTTGGGGAAAATTCCAACCTAATTTAACAGGAGCTTTTTTAGATTTTGTTCCCAAAACCTTGGTTGGCAGAGATGGTTCCATGTTAAAGAGGCTTCTTCTGATAAATCAAAGTGGCCCCAACCTGGCTGAAGTCAGTTGATGGGAATGGCCACCGAGGACTCCAATGGGAACTCATTATCCATTCATCAGTCTGTCTGTGTGTGTGTCTGTCTGTCTGTCTATCTCTATCTATCTATCTATCTACATTGATCTACTTAGGAGGAAAGGTATCTGGATGGAGAACGAGGCTCAGCACAAGACTTAAATATTTGTGGGCTTCCTAAATCTACCTGTTCTGGCCAAGTGTCCTGCTAGAGAAATGGCTAAGCGTGTGGTCGAACTAAATGTGATACCACCGAAGAGCCAGGCTGTTACCACTGTGTCCAAGAACAAGAAACCATAACGGCCAAGGGATGTCTAGCAGGTATGGTGGCCCCAGAAAGCTGGTGCTGGGCTGGGCTTACTCTACAAAACTCAAGTTTTCCACTGCCTGGTCCTTGGGGCTGAGCAATTGATCTGTGAGTTCCTGGCACAGAGATGGCAGGTATGAGGAAGGTCTCCAGAGGAGATAAGAACATTTCTGATGAGGAGGGCAGGGACGGGCTCAAGCAAGAAACTAGAAAAAGAAAAAGGGTAACGACCTCAGTTTTCTCCAGGCTGATAGAACAGCTCAACCCATTACAAGGCATTCAGTGACATTTTCGCCTGATTTTTTCCTTGCGACAAGCCACCCCTAGGTAAGTGATCCTTCCTTGTTTACTTCTTGTTATGAAAACCTGGCTTCCTGCCTACAATTGTGTTATTCTTCTTGCTGAAAAAGCATTCAAGAAAAATGGGTAGAATGAGCTCATTCAGAACAAATGATGACACACATTCTGTGAGTTTTCTCTTGGCATTTGCCAAAGCGTTCTTTGTGTTATTCTTCATGGTATTTGTTTTATAAAATGCAGAGATGCTGTCATCTTTTCCAAGTAGTTGATACACAGAGGGTCTAGGTATAATCTGGAGCTGCTGCAAATGCTGTTATTGCTGCTGTTTTGGTGGCTCTTTTCAAAATTAGCTTTGTATTTTAAAATTCTTCTTGTCATAAAATATTTAGTATAAAGCAGAAAAACAAAGAGAGGCAACAGTAGAAGTTCTGTCTCCCACTGGTAACTATATTCATGCATAGAGACTCCTGTAAGTATATGTATACAGTTTTGCATCAATGCTTATTATGCATGTTTTGCAACTGATATCATTACTCAATATTAGGCGGAGAAGTCTTCCCATTGCTGTTAAATCTAGATCTAGAAATCACTTATGATGATTAGAGACTGTCAGATTATCATCAGAGAATACATGTATCATGATTTAATGAGTTCCCTATCAAAGGTCATGTAGGTTACTTCTGATTTTCATCCTTACAAACAACACTGAACACCTTCATGCCTACACTTTTCACATGTTTGCAATTATTATCTTAAAGCAATTTCCTTAAAGTGGGATTGCTTGTAAAAATATGCAAACATTTTGCAAAAGCACTTGGTTATATGCATTTATGTTTCCTGCAACAGTCCGTAAAAGTCTGTTTCTCCATATCTCACCCAAACAAGTTTTGTCAATATATTTAATCTTGGCAGTTTGACAGGCAGTTTAATTTCATTTCAAAAATATTAAAAATATGGAGTTCCCTTCACGGCTCAGTGGTTAACCAACCTGACTAGGATCCATGAGGACGCAGGTTCAATCCCTGGCCTCACTCAGTGGGTTAAGGATCCGGCACTGCTGTGAGCTGTGGTGTAGACCGCAGACGTGGCTCAGGTCCTGCATTGCTGTGGCTGTGGCACAGGCTGACAGCTGCAGGTCCGATTCAATCCCTAGCCTAGAAACCTCCATATGCCATGGGTGTGGCCCTAAAAAGCAAAAAAAAAAAAAAAAAAAAAAAAAAAAAGTATATATATATATGTACACATATATATATCTAAGAATTTAAAAATTCCTCTGTCTTCTGTACCACCCCAGGGTCCATTTGTACTCTCTAAGATCCACACTTTAAATACATTTATTTTTATTATTCACAATGACTATTTCTGCGACTTAAGATACTACTGTTTTATCTATGTTTATTTATTTGTAAGTGTTGGAGAACATATTAACTTCCACTGAATTATTAGGGACATATATTCTTATGGTCCTTTCTCCCTCTGTTCTTCCATTAACTCTGGCTGTCTCTATTTTATCCCACATTCATCTAGAGGTAAAAGTCACTATGTATTCAGATTTCCCAAAAAAAAAAAAAGAAGAAAACCACTCACACAAAGCTTTTATAAACCATGCACATTTCTGAAGAAGATTGGAGATAAATCTATATTGAAACAAAGCAAACAACTTTAAGGGGCACAGAAGACATTCCCATTTCTTAAAAGCTTCATCAGCTGCCTGCTGTTAAAATGAATGAGGGCAACAACTTTTTTTTTTTGTCCTTCTCCCTGTTAGAAGAGAGGGCTTATTTCTCCTCCCCTTGAATCAGGGCTGGTCTGGTGATGGTTTAACCGAGAGAATGCAGTGGAGATTAAGCAGTGTCCGTTTCTTTGAGGACTGGCAGCTTCTGCTTCCTCTCTCTTAGAATGCTTGTGCTTGGGATGGCCCCTCTTGAAACCCAGCCACCATGACATGAGAAACGCCACAGGACACGTGCCCACCCACCGCCAGCACCCAACAGCGTGCACCATCTTGGACATTCAGGTCTGGCTGAGGACCCAGATGTTTGCAGTCCCAGCTGTTTGTGATGATGTAGAAATGGAAAAAAAATATCTAACGAACTTGCAGATTTTCCTAAGACGTCAGTTGAGCTCCTACACATCTTCAGACCCAGATCACATCATGTAAGACAAAAGAAACACTCAGGCGAGTCCGGATTTAGACTGTGAGAGAGCAATACATACATACCTGAAGCAGCTGCCCGGCCCCGGGGTTTGTCCTTCATCTTGTCCCTCATGGCCCCACCCGCCCTCTCCCCATCTTCCGCCCTCCTCCCCGCCACCACTGTCACTTCTCTTCTTTTCAGGAGGCACACTGGCCACATTCCTCCTGTGGTCTCATTTAAAATATCTTTCCTGGCCCTGAAAACTTTATATCTGCTGAGCCAGGTTCTCAAGGGGCAGGACCTCATCCAAGGCATTCTTCCAAATAAAGTCAGTTCTCTCTTGAAGGAGGATTGGGCTGCGTGAAATGCTCTCTCCCATTGAACCATGAGAAAGCTGCGCGCACCGCTTCTCTGATGCTCAAGGCTTGAAACAACTTCTCCATCTCTTTCTTCTCTTTTCCATCCTCTCCCCTCTCTCCCCTCCTTTTCCTGACTTCCTTTCCTCCTTCTCCTTCTTCCTCTTTTCCTGATTCCTGGTTCTCCTCCCCTCGCCCCCGTCCCTTTGTGTACCACGAGGAGCCAAAACTATCAAGGATGAGATGCCCGGCCATTCTTTCCGACCAACTGTGGTTCTAATTCCAACAACCAAATCACCTCACTGCTGAACCACGCGCCCCGGGCCCATGAATACGTGTTAGATGATGACAGACATGAATTCATCCATTAATCAACACTTTTGTTAAACACCTTTTTCTGCAAGGCACTGAACTAGCCAACGGGGAAAAATAAAAGCTATGTGCCATTGGTTCACACTTTATTTCCTCTCCCATTTTTGTTCTCAGCACCTTGTGTACAAATTGCAGTAACCTAGGTTTAGTCTGTTAATTCAAACATGTTTGCCGAGGGCTCCCAATGTATCAGGCACTATAGACCTCTGTGCCCTTAGGAAACTTCCTTTTTCACACTCTCTGTGTGTTTCCGAGGGCCAAGGTGAGAAAGCACCGCAAACTGGGGGCTTAAAACAGTAGAAATTTATTCTCTTGTAGTTTTGGAGGACAGAAGCCCAAAATCAAGGTGTTGGCAGATGGTGCCCCTTCTGAAGCCTGTAGGGGGTTGTTTCAGCCTCTTCCAGCTTCTGGTGGCTCCTGGTTTTCCTTGGCTCGTGGCAGCATCATTCTAGTCTATGGCTCCATTCTCCAAAGGCCGGCTTCCTTCTGTGTCTGCCTGTATCCAAATGTTTCAATTATAAAAACACTAGTCATGTTGAGTTAGGACCCACCCTACTCCAGGGTAACCTGGTCTTTTTTCCCCCCTTTTTAGGGCCACAATCACAGCATATGGAGGTTCCCAGGCGAGGGATCGAATTGGAGCTCTAGCGGCCGACTTACACCACAGCCACAGCAACGTGGGATCTGAGCCGAGTCTGCAACCTATGCCACAGCTCAGGGCAATGCCGGATCCTTAACCCACTGAACGAGGCCAGGAATCGAACCCACGTCCTCATGGATACTAGTCAGATTCATTTCCGCTGCGCCACAACGGGAACTCCTGTAACCTCACCTTAACCTCATGACACCTGCAAAGACCCTATTTCTAAAGAAAGTCATGTTTCCAGGTACAAGGGTTTAGGATATAAATGTGTGTTTTTGGGGGGAATCACAATTCAATTCACAACTCCATTTTTTTTTTTGGTTTTTCTTTTTTATGTATTATTTATTTTGTTAAAGTGCAGTTGATTTGCCATATTGTGCCAGTTTCTGCTGTGCAGCAAAGTGACCCAGTCACACATAAGCAAACATTCCCATTCTCATATTATCTTCCGTCATGGTCTATCCCAGGAGACGGGAAAGTTCCTTGCGCTGTACAGCAAGACCTCATTGCTTATCCATTCTTAATGTACCAGGCTGCATCTACCAACCCCAAACCCCCCGTCCATCCCACTCCCTCCCCCTCCCTCTGTGCTCCATGACCGTGAGTCGGTTTCTGTTTCGGAGACAGGTTCTCTCGTGCCAGAGGCAACTCCTCCTTTCTCTCTCTTCCCTCTGATGAAGTTTCTCCTCCCCATTTATAATTTCCCCTTTTCTCCACAATCTGTATCCTTCATTCTCAGACACCTCGACCCCAGACTGGCCTGCCCTTCACCTCCAGCTGCAAATCACACCCTACGTCTCTTCCAGAGGTGATGCTGGCTTCCTTGGAGGTGGGTCACAGGAGCCCAGACGTGAACAAAGGAGGGAGGAGCTCAGGCCAATGTCTTCGGAGTGACAAATGCCTCGCTCCTTGCTATCGTCTCCCACTTTCCCAGTGTCCTGCAATCTTGAACATACCACCCACAAGAGCTGAGCAAAAGGGAGATAAGAATGAAGACAGGCTGTAGGTAATTTTAGCAGGCAGTTAATCTAATTAAGCAACGATCATTCAATCACTTTCATAATACCTGCCAGAGCATTATCAGATTTCCATAAAGTACAGCAGGATATTTCTAAATAAGTAGAAAAGGATTACAGCTCTCAACTTTGGCAACACAACTCATTGTAAACCCATCAACTCCATGTCCCCCATTGTATATTTCTTCCAGCAGGTCCTTCCTTTATTGATGGCGGGGCTTGCAATTGGACAGTACATCATTGGTGCCTAATACTTGAGTCATTCCAATTAGATCAATCATCACAGCTGATGCACGGAAGTGCTGATATGTATATTTTATCAAGCTGAGCCAGCTTTTGATCTAGCAGAGCCAATGCCTCGGGGGTCTGCTGTTTTCTGTCAATCCCACAAGGGTGGGGGGGCTTATGCTCTGATCTTAATGGACATGAGTGTGTATTATCTCTGCTGCTGATGGAGGGTCTGTTCTCCTGTGTGTCTCTTCCACACAAAGGGACATGAGTGGACTTCACCGCCCTGGTTTCTGGCCCCCTAGGTGGGAAAATGAAGATAGTCCTATTGTGGGGACCCATTTCAAAACAGCCTCTGCCGCCTGTGAGTCAACTCTGCATGGATAAGAAAGGCTGCTCTGTTAGTTCATTGGGGCTGCAAGATACCACAGACTGGGTGGCTTAAACAACACACATTTATTTTCTCACCCCTCTGGAGGCTGGAAGTCTGAGATGAAGGTGTCAGCTGCTTTGGTTTCTTCCAGGAACTCTTTCTTTGGCTTCCAGATGGCTGCCTTCCCACTGCGTCTTCCTGTGAGCTTTGTGCACCTCTGATGTCTCGGTGTGTGTCCAAATTGCCTTTGCTTATAAGGACACCTGCCAGGATGCCCGCCCCACCCACCTCACACCTCAGATGCCTACCACCTTCAGGGCTGTGACAGGAAGTGCTCTGTGCCTGTCCATTTGCCTGATGTACCAGGGTTGGCTGGGTCCACATTTCTCTGCACTCAAGTATGGGTGTGCATGTGCATGTGTGTGGGTGTGCGTGTGTGTATGCATGTGTTCGGGGATTGGGAAAGGCTTGTTGAATTTTTCAAGCTGGGCTGTGAAACTGGTCAGGATTTGGGCAAGCAGAGATCCTTTCCTAGTGACCCTAGTAAGACTCCAGGCATGGGAGAACATGTTGTAGCTCAGTGGGTTAAGAACTCAACTAGTATCCATGAGGATGCAGGTTCGATCCCTGGCCTCACTCAATGGGTTAAGGATCTGGCGTGGCTATGGCTGTGGCATAGGCTGGCAGCTGCTGCTCCAATTTGACCACTATCCTGGGAACCTCCATATGCTGCAGGTACGGTCCTAAAAAGAAAAGAAAAGAAAAAAAAAAAAAAGAAGAAAAGGAAAGGAAAAAAAGACTCTAGGCAGGGAAGCAGGTGTGGCTGACTCTGGCCGTGTCCCCTGAATCCTGTGGGTCCCTTCACCTTCCCTGTTCTTGCACCCCACCCCAACCCCGGCACCTGCTTTTCTGTGTCTTGCTTCTAAGGGCTCTGCATTCTCGACTCTGAGAGGACCGCCCTCAACTGCTGGACCAGCTTTGCCTCCTCACATGGGGTCCCCAAGTGCCTGGAGACCCTGCCCTTACCCGCCTGGCCCTTCACCAACAACTGGCCTTGTGGGAATAAAAGGCCCCCCTGCAACTGGCCTGAGACTCCCACTTCAGAGTTCCTTGCTGGGTCAGGGCCGTGCTCCCTCCGATCCCCTCTGTCTGTGTCACCTCCCCTTTTTGGCTTTGTCCCCTTCCCTGTCAGTAAGTCACCCACATGTGAATTCTCATCTCTGGGCCCCTGAGCAGAAATAGCTCACCTTAAGGGCAGTGAAGAAAGGTAAGTCAGGGCAGGGCTGCAGAGAGCCCCAGAGGCTGGCAGGAGTGATGCTCTCAGCAGGGAAGATGCCCTGAGCCCTGCTCTGAATCAGCCTATGAATGAGGGGATTAATAAATAAACCAGAGCGGAGCAAATCTGGAGGCAAAAAGCCGGCTTGAAGCCTGTTTTCATAATCCCGGGTCACCAAAGGCTTAAAATAGGTTTGTAGGATGTGGCATCAGGAGGTGAGGGGGGGACACGTGTGGGGGTTGGGAGGCTGTACTGGTGTGATAAGGAAGCTGACCCTGGGAGTTCCTGCTGTGGTGCCATGGGATTGGCGGTGTTTTCGCAGCACCAGGATGCAGGTTCAGTCCCCGGCTGGGCAGGGTACATTAAAGGATCCAGCATTGCTGCAGCTGTGGCATAGGTTGCAACTGCTGCTAGGAACTCATCCCTGGTATGCCTCTGCCAAAAAAGAAAAAGAAACAAAAAACCCAGAAACCAGCTTTGGGGGTGTGGGGGAGGGGGAGAAGGCATCGAAACTGATGCCAAGTCCTAATGGTTGGTGTGGGGGGAGATGGGGTGCCAGGTACACAAACAGGCAATGCAGAGAAAAGGGCTAGCTGAACGGGAAAGGGTGAATTCGGTCTCCAGTTACGGTCTGCCACCCTGAAATCGCACGTTTTAACCTGGAATTCCTATTTCTTTCCCCTGCACGCTTCCTGATTTATCTTTCAGGAGCAGACAGTCCTTTCCAAGTCATCATCTCGCCTAATTCTTAGATCACGATGGCTTAATTGGTATTTGATCATTTTTAGCCTCAGCGCTTCAACATCAAGGGAGAGTTTACAGGAGGAAAAAAAGAAAGAGATCTCATTGCAGTGACAGCAAGTTACACAGAGCCGTGTGCTGGCTTCTTTTCCAGGTTCTTGAGTGGCAGGCACTGCCTTTAGATAACACCTAATGCCCACCCAGCAGTCGGCTGTGAGAATTGAGCTGTTAAATACTTACATTTGACACTAGGGCTGAGTTTCTTGCATATTTAAAAAATGAGCTGCATCCTTCTTCACGCTCCTACAATACACTCATCATTCTGCAGATGCAGAAAGAGAGAATTTGCAGACCCAGAAATTCTGAGTGATGAAGACACAATGTAACCAGTGTAGCAGTGAAATGATGTTTTCTTACAGCTCTGTTACTAAGCTGCAGTGTCAGTGTGATCTGAGACTGGATTTAGCTTAAGGTAATGAGCCTGGGTACTAAGAAATGGAAAATACTCAACGGTGCTCACTTTGAATTTAAACACAAGTTAAACGTACCGCCCCAGAGTGGAGAGCTCCCCATCGTTGTCAGGGCATCGGGGTTTATTTCTCTCCAAATTTACACGTTCCTCCTGTTGAATGATAGTGCGGGGCCCTATCAGTAGCTCTCTCTTGGGAACCTGAGGAAAAATTCTTGTTTTAAAAAATGAAAACCAGGAGTTCTCACTGTGGCTCAGTGGGTTAAGAACCTGACAGTACCCGTGAGGATGCACAATTGATCCCTGGCCTCATTCAGTGGGTTAAGGATCTGGCATTGCCATAAGCTTCGGCATAGGTCACAGATGTGGCTTGGATCCCACATTGTGACTGTGGCGTAGGCTGGCAGCTGCATCTCTGATTGGACTCCTATCCTGGGAGCTTCCATATGCGGCAGGAGCAGTCCTAAAAACAAATAAAACAAACAAAAACCAAACCAGGGAAGGAATGATGCCTTATTTAAATTATTCACGAATTGATTTAGAACCAGTGACACTTCTGAGCACCTACTATGTGCTAGACACAGTGGTAAATGCTAAACACCTGGGTTATACGGATGAATACATCCAGCATGGCCCCTGCCTGGGAGGGACTTGCAAACTAGTTGTGGTTACAGATGTGAAATGGATGATTCGGGTCCAGCATGATCGCGTACCGGAGGTCTCATCCAGCTGCAGAGAGGAGACAGCTGTGGGGGGTTGTGAAAGCCCATTTCAGGTCTCCAGCCTCCATCTGCCTTTTTCCATCTGATTGAGCGCTCCTTGTATCTGGCCCTTTTGAAAGAGAGAAGCTGGGGAGGGAGTGGGATGGACGGGAAGTTTGGGGTTAGTAGATGCAAACTATTACAATTAGAATGGATAAGCAAGGAGGTCCTACTGTACAGCACAGGGAGCTATGGCCAGTCTCCTGGGACAGACCATGATGGGAGATAATATGAGAAAGGAATGTATATATTTGCACGACTGGGTCACTTTGCTGTACAACAAAAATTGGCACCACACTGTAAATCAACTATACTTTAATAAAAAAGAGAGAGAATATTCCTCGAGAAGTTAGATACAGAACAAGCCCAGAGCCCAGCAATTCTACTCCTAGGTACACACCCAAGAGAAATGAAAACATATCCATACAGGGACTTGTTGCAGCTTCATTCATAATAGCCAGAAGGTGGAAGCAACTCAAATGACCACCAGCCAATGCATGGGTGAACATGATGGGATCTCTTGCACAGGGACTGGTACTCAGCCACGCCACGGAAAGAAGCATTGACACAGGCTACCACATGGGTAAAACCTGAAACCGTTATGCTAGGGGCAAGAAGCCAGACACAAAAGACCGCGTATTGTGTGGTTCCATTTACATGAAATATCTAGAATAGGTCAATCCGAAGAGACGGACGGCAGATTGGTGGTGGCCTGGGACTGGGGGGAAGGGGATGGAGAGGGACTGCTTAGCGGGTATGGAGTTGCCTTTGGGGCTGATGACAATGTCTTGGGTGGAGGCGATGGCTCATGCGCTGCGGATGTACTAAGTGCCATTGAATTGGACCACGGCCAAAATTTTGGTGTATTTGGCAGGTGGTGGGGAACCACTATCAGCTATAAGCAGGGTAGTGATGTGCCTAGATGTTCATTGTAGAAAAATCCTCTTTGCCGGTGTGGGAAGTAGACTGGAGTCAGAGGATGAACCAGGGTGCATCTATAGCCATCTAGGATGGGGGTGAAGGCTGCCTGCCATGCTAAGGTGGTGGTAGTGGAAAGAGACGTGAGCAGCAAAAATGGCAGAGTTTGATGACTGGATGTAAGTAATGAGGGAGAAAGAAAAAAAATTTAAATCACTGAAACATCTCTTCTGTCCCCAGAACCATCCTCCCCTATTTTGCTTAGAGAGGGCACTAAGTCCCACACAGGCAATCAAAATCAAGACATAAAAATGTGTAGTTCATTGAAAACACGCTTCAGAAAGATGGTATACCTGGAAAGTATTGGTTCAGTGCAAATTACAAATACAAATGCACTTTTTTTCTTCTTTTTTTTCTTTTTGCTTTTTAGGGCTGCGTTTGCCCCATATGAAAGTTCCCAGGCTAGGGGTCAAATTGGAGCTACAGCTGCCAGCCTACGTCACGGTTATAGTAATGCAGGATATGAGCTACACCACAGTTCATGGCAACGCCAGATCCTTAACCCACTGAACGAGGCCAGGGATCGAACCCACATCCTCATAGATATTAGTCAGGTTCGTTACTGTTGAGACACAGTGGGAACTCCTCCATCTCTCTTATAAGCCAATGTGGGAAACACAGTTCAGTTTCCCAGCCACAGGCAAAGATTGGTGGACAAACTCAACATTTCATAGTCTGTTGCCTTAACTGAGACAGAACCCAGGCCAGGGAGGATGTAAGAAGATGGCGAAAGGATAGAGATATAGTTGAGGTTTTGGGGGGATGGAGACTGAGCGGGGAGAGAGCTCTATTATCCAGCCACTAGGTACTAGGTAGTGTCAAGAAGCGTGTCTGTTTTCAATCGTGCATAGATTTCTTTGCCCTTTCTGTATTTATTTATTTATTTATTTAGGGAGGCTGCACCTGCAGCATATGGAAGTTCCTGGGCTGGGGGTCCAGTCAGAGCCACAGCTGCCAGCCTACACCACAGCCATGGCAATGATGGATCTGAGCCACATCTGTGACCTATACTGCAGCTTGTGGCACTGCCAGATCCTTAACCTGCTGAGGGAAGCCAGGGATCGAACTCACATCCTCATGCTACTAGTCGGGTTCTTAACTTGCTGAGCCACAGTGGGAACTCCTTTTTTTCTTAAATTTTTTTTTCTTTTTTCTTTTTGGCTGTACCATGGCATGTGGATGTCTCTGGGTCAGGGATCCAACTCGCGTCACAGCAGTGACCTAAGCCGCTGCAGTGACAACATCGGATCCTTAACCCACTGCACCACCAAAGAATTCCTCTCTTCCCTTTTCTTATGAGAGATGTGGCAGCTGTTCTTTGTGTCAGGATTCTTTTTGTGAATTGGATAAGAAGTTATACTCCCTTCGGGAAAGGCTCTGAGTAGGAGCTGAAAGCAGAGTAGAAATGATGAGGACGCTGGGAAACATTAAATCTTTCTTATAGGAATTCTTGGTGTGTTTGTTATCTGGGCTTAGAGAAAAGAGCTAGGACATATTTCTCTTTGGGGACAAATGTTTCAAAATAAGCAAGATTTAGGGGAACACATTACTTACACCTGCGATTTCCAAAATGTGATTTCATGAAAAATCATGACTGGACTTCCAACAGAAAAACTAACCGCTTCTGATTTATGCTTTACATAGGCCACTTGACACTTTGTCACCCGTAATTGTTCTTATTTTTCTGCCACCAGCTGTGGTCACAGTGGGGAGAGAATGGAGGCTGAGGTATGCTCCTGGCAATTGCTGGGTACCAGGTTCTGGGGATGGGGCATAGTGGAGGCTAATTGACCATGATGGAAGATTCTGGGGGGTGGTAGTCTGTTCCTGCCACTGTTCACTTGTAGCACAACACCAGCCAATGGGCGAGCTCCTGGGCAGGAAGCCACCAGGCTATATATCTAAGCAGTTTCTCAAATGTCTGCTCACATTGTGAAGAGGAGACATGAACCCCTGGTGGGACAATGGGTCATGTTAAGGAATCAAGGGAGGAGGTGAACCCCATGGATTGGTCCAGCACAGGAAAGCATTCTGGTGTGCAGAGGGCTTGCCCTGGGCACGATAGATTCGGGATTTGCTCAGCAGCAAAGGAAACTTGGGGGGTTGGTAGACAGTGGGCCCCCAACTGTCTGCACCATAATTCCTGGAGCCTGAGACCTTAACATTACCTAGCAGATATAATAAAGATTTCTAATTGATAATCAGTTGGCATTATCCTGGATTAAGGGGAAGGGGAGTGGGAAAAACCGGTGGAGTCACAGAACCCCTTAAAGCAGCAGACTTTCTCTGGCTGGAGTTCAAGAGAAGGGCAGTGGGAGAAGTCAGAGAGACCCCCCCCCCTCCCCCGCCACACACACACCGTGTGAGCAGAACTCCATGTGCCATGGCTGGGTTGAAGATGGAGGGGGAAATGTGATGAGAAATGCAGGTGGCCTTAGGTAGCCAAGAGATGTTTCTGGAAAGAGACATCAGTTCAGGAACTGCATTCTGCCAACCACCTCAATGAGGCTGGAAGCAGATTCTTCCCTGGGGCCTCAAGATGAGAGGGAGCTCAGGCAGGTGAGTGCTTCAGTTTTGGCCTGTGAGACCCAGAGCGGAGAAATAGCTGAGCCCAACTGGAACCCCTGAAGCCAATGTATTTGTGTTGTTTCAGCTGCTAAGTTTGTCCTATCCTTAGTACAGTATCCTAAAGGAATATTTCTTCTTTGGCAAGTTTGAGCCATTAGGATATGGGATGTCATAAGGTTTTATCAGCATTTTTCTGTCTACATTGTGCATGGTGTTTGGTTGGGGGGATGGCAGTTATTTATAATATTTGAAAGTGCTGCGCCGAGGGTGAGCACTTCCTGGATATGACTGTGGGGAAGTCAAGATCTTACTTGCCTAAAAAGTCACCTCTGAAGATTATTGGCATACCGTGAAAATTCCATCCTTTAAGTTTTATTTATTTTTGTATAAATTTCATATTTCTACTTTCAAAAATTGGGGGCTTATACACATTCAAACCACTTAAACAAGAGCCCAAAGCCTTATAACAGAAGCAAGAAAAAGAGGAGATTTTTAAATCAGAAAATTTGCACTGAGAAAAAAATATGAAAAGCAAGAATAAAATGGAGCTTTCTGGCAGAGGGTGGACATAAGCCCTCCTGGCGGACTCCTGAGTCGCATGGGAAGTGTGAGAAATGCTGTGTTATTATTTTCTTCTGCTTTTGATGTCCTATTTAACTCAAGAGCTATTCAGGTATGTGTTCTAGTATTTCTAGGCAAAAATATTCTGGGGTTAAAAAATTATGTTGTGGGCATTGAATGAGAGAGTGTGATATCAATTTTTTGAAATGTATTGAGCTTTGTGTGGCTTGTTTATAGAGCTAATTTTTCAAACTATGAAGTGGCTATTTAAACAGAATTGCATCTTCTGCTTTGCAGATACGAAACTTTAATGGGTCAATCTCATTAATTGGGAAATTAAAACCCTATGTATTCTTGCTTGCTTTTTACTTTTGGTATGCTTAAAGAATATATCAAAAAAGGTATATTAAGACTCTTTAGGAGTTCCCTGGTAGTCTAGTGGCTTAAGGACTCTGTTGTCACTGCTATGGCGTGGGCTCAATCTCTGACCTTGGGTCTTTTGCAGATGTGTCCCCCCCCCCCCAAAAAAAAAGACTGTTCAAGGATTTTTGCTCTAAATTAAAAAATTTCTCCTTGCACTGTAGACTTTCAAGTTGGCATTTAAAAATATTCACCGTGGAGTTCTCGTTGTGGCGCAGCAGAAGCGAATCCAACTAGGAACCCTGAGGTTGCAGGTTAGATCCCTGGCCTCAGTGGGTTAAGGATCTGACGTTGCAGTAAGCTGTGGTGTAGGTCACAGACGCGGCTCAGATCTGTTGCAGTTGCTGTGGTGTAGGCCAGTGGCTACAGCTTCAATTAGACCCCTAGCCCAGGAACCTCCTTATGCCATGGGTGCGGCCCTATACAGACAAAAGACAACAGCAAAAAAATTCACCCCAACCTAAAACAGTTTCAAAGAATGTAATTTCTGACTAGGAGTAAATCTAAGTGCCCTTCATTATCCAAATCTATGTAATTACTGAGTTTTGGGGTGAGTTGGACAGAGGCTGCTTACACTGACATTGCTAATAATGGTGTTACGAAGTTTCAACCGACATACAGAAAAGGGAACAAAGCCTAATTGTACAGCCCTTGAGTTTCTGCAAAGTGAACACACCTGTGTAACAGGCCTTAGATCAAGAAACGAAGCATCGCCAGACCCCAGGGCCCCTAGCCCCCTCTCTGCACCTCCCCCAAGGAACCGTTATCCTGCCTTCTCACACCACTGGCCACTTGGATTATTGCTGAGCTTTATATGAATGGAACAATACATATAGCCTGGCCTCTTTTGTTCAGCGTTAGTCTGTAAGGTTTAATTGCATCAACTTTTTAAAGCAAACCTGTTCATCCCACCTTTAAATGTACCCACTGGAACCTCAGTGTCACTGGATTTATACCATCATCCATTACAAATATGTACCCAAACCTTTCTTAAACATTGGGGAAAATCTGAATTTCCTCTTTCTCTTTGACCTGAATTTCCATTCCACTTCTCCCACTGAAGTTTATTTTATTTTATTTATTTATTTATTTACTTTTTTGTGGCCGCTCCCTCGGCATATAGAGGTTCCCAGGCTAGGGGTCTAATCGGAGCTGTTGCTGCCAGCCTACGCCAGAGCCATGGCAACATGGGATCTGAGCCGCGCCTGCAACCTACACCACAGCTCACGGCAACACTGGATCCTTAACCCACTGAGCGAGGCCAGGGATCGAACCTGCAACCATGTGGTTCCTAGTCAGATTCGTTAACTACTGAGCCAGGATGGGAACTCCAAATTTTATCTTAATATAATACAATTTTATGCTTGAGAGTCTTTATTGCTCACCCTAGTATACATGTTTGCAATAAAATTTTGTTCACTGATTGAATACCTTGTGTCTTATAACAATCAGGCTCTCAGTGATAAGAAGTTTATTCCATGCATAGTTATAATTTATTTTATTATTATTATTTTTTCTTTTTATGGCCACATAAAAACTTTTATGTGGAAGTTCCAGGGCCAGGGGTAGAATTGGAGCTGTAGCTGCGGGTCTTCACCACAGCCACATCCAGGTGGCAACACTGGATCCAAGCTGCATCTTCAATCTACACCACAGCTTGTGGTGATGCTGGATCCTTAACCCACTGAGTGAGGCCACCGATCGAACCTGGATGAATGCCATGGATCCAAAGCCTTACCGACACCATATCAGACTCTTAACTTGCTGAGCCACAGTGGGAGCTCCATATTTTATTATTTTCTAAAGATACCTTTTTATTTTAACTTTTTTGGCCACACCCATGGCATAGGAAAATTCCCAGGCCAGGGATGGAACCCAAGCTACAGCAGAGACAGTACCATGTCCTTAACCACTAGGCCAACCAGGGAACTCCTGTTTAGTTGTAATTTAAATTAGGACATAATTAATTAAAGCAACAATATATTACAGGGTTTGATAAATAATTAAACATAAAACTCCACTTTGAGGGTTTTGTTTCTTAGTAGTTGGGATGGCAGGAAGATAGCTAGCCACAGGTGGCCACTCAATCTCCAGGACCAAAGCATGCACTGGGTTCCATGGTAAAGGGGACTGAAGTTTTCTGAAGGAATTGATTTGTAAGCAGTTGACTCTGAGGTGGGGAGAGGCGCCTGGATTACCCAGGTGGGCCTGTTGTAATCACAAAAATCATTATAAGTAGACAAAGGGGGAAGTTCCCATCGTGGCTCAGCAAAAACAAATCCAACTAGTATCCACGAGGACTCGGGTTCAATCCCTGGCTTCATTTAGTGGGTTGGGGATCCGGCATTGCTGTGAGCTGTGGTGTAGGAACCAGACTTGGCTTAGAGCCCATGTTGCTGTGGCTGTGGTGTAGGCCGGCAGCTGTAGCTCCAATTCAACCCCTAGCCTGGGAACCTCCATATTTTGGGGTGTGCCCCAAAATAGCCAAAAAAAAAAAAAAAAAGGTAGACAAAGGGGCAGAAGAGAGGGAACCAGTGAGATGGCAGTGAGAGAAGGACTCTACCTGATGATGCTGGCTTTGAAGGTGAGGGAATTGGGCCATGAGTCAAGGATTTGAACAGTTCTTAGAAGCTGAAAAAGGCAAGGAAATGGATTGTCTTCCAGAAGGAACTCAGCTGTGGTGACACCTGGATTTTAAAATGGTAAGATAAGGCCAGAGTTCCCATCACTTAACGGTTAATGAACCCGACTAGCATCAGTGAGGACGTGGGTTCGATCCCTGGCCTTGCTCAGTGGGTTAAGGATCTGGCGTTGCCATGAGCTGTGGTGTAGGTTGCAGACTCAGCTCCAATCCCATGTTGTTGTGGCTGTGGTATAGGCGGCAGGCAGCTGTAGCTCCTATTCGACCGCAGCCTGGGAACTTCCATATGCCTTAGGTGCAGCCCTAAAAGACAAAAAAAAAAAAAAAAACAAAAACCCAAAAAACGCTAAGACCCATTTTGGACTTCTGACTTCTAGACCTATAAGGTGACAAATTCATCTTGTTTGTCTCTCTCTCTTTTTGTTTGTTTGTTTTTTTAAGCAGAATCTGTGGCATGCAGAAGTTCCCAGGCCAGGGATCGAACCTGCACCACAGCAGTGACAACTCCAAAACCTTAACCCCTAGGCCACCAGGGAACTCCTAAATATGCCTTGTTTTAAGACACTAAATTTGTAGAAACTTGTTACAGCAGCAAGAGGAAGCTAATCCATTATTTAAATATAATCTATTGCTAAAATTACGTAGGGCGCAGCATCACTTTCTTTCTTAAAAAAATTTTATGGCCTCGCCCATGGCATATGGAAGTTCCAGGGCCAGGGACTGAACCCCCACCTCTGCAGTGACCCCAGCCACTGCAGTCAGTTTCTTAACCCACTGCACCACAGCAGGAACTCCAAGAACTTTAAAGAAAACTTTAAATATAAACTAGTATGAGGAGTAACTACAGTTGGAATGAAAATTTCATGGTATGATTTCACGAAGTTCTGTAACTGCCTCAATCTGCTAGAAATCATGTAAAAATTGACTTGTGGGTTTTGTCAGAAACATATTGAAAAAGGTAGTATTTCCAGAAAAATTCCAGTTACATGAAAAAATCACATCACTTACAAGCTTTCACTATTTGAATGTGTTTTTTTTTAGCTACAAAAATATCTTAGGCACAAGTATTGAGAGCAGCTGAAAAGAATTGCTTACACTTAGATGTAAGGGGGAAAGCCATTTCTTTTTGCCTTCAATATTTCTTACAAAAGCTATTTGCTTTGCTCTCCTGAGAATTCTCCTTCAAGACTCATACATCCTTTGACAATGGTCTGGGATATTGGAGGCAACATAGATAAGAAATATTTTACTCTCAACATGGCTTTCCACTCCAGATCTAAATTCAGAATGTCCCAATAGCTCAAAATTCCTACTTTCTTACAAGATAACAGTTAAGAGAAATATGTACAATGCAGGAAAGTCAGGGAGCCCTCTGAGTGGCTGTGTGTGTATGTGTGTATATGTGTGTTCATGGCACCTGTGTTTGTTTGTTTGTTTGTTTTTTAAAGGGCCACACCTTCAGCATAAGGAAATTCCCAGGCTAAGGGTCGAATTGGAGCTATAGCTGCTGGCCACAGCCACAGTCACAGCAATGCCAGATCTGTCCTGTTTCTGCAAACTACACCATAGCGCACGACAATGCTGGATCCTTAACCCACTGAGTGAGGCCAAGAATTGAAACTGCATCCTCGTGGATACTAGTTGGGTTCGTCACCACTGAGCCACATCAGGAACTCCCATCATCTTTCTATTAACCCCCCTCATTCTGTCATTTGCCATTTCTCCCACAAAGAGCACCCTAAATTGAACCCCATCACATAGGGCCTGGACTGATGCAGTAGCCTCCAAAGTGACTAACTTGCATCACTCCAGCCCTTTACTCTGCTTTATTTCCTTTTTAAAAATTGCATCTACATCCGAGGTTACATATGTATTGGTTTAAAGTCTGTTTCTTTAGTGGAACAGAAGCTTCGTGAAAGCTGTTAGTTGTATTTCTGGATTAATTGACCGTAGGTGCATGGTTTGTTTCTGGGCTTTCTATGCTGTGGCACTGATCTGTATTTCTGTTTTCGTGCCAGTACCATACTGTATTGATTACTGGAGTTTGTATTGTAGTCTGGAGTCAGGGAACCTGACTCTCCTTTTTCAAGATGCCTTTGGCTGGTTAGTTACGTTTCTAGTGTCTATAATAATGCCAGCCACGAAGTATGCATGTAATAAACAGGAGGGTGAACTAAAAGTACCCGAGTCATAGCCTTTGACCTCACTCATGTTTAGATTTAGTCCTGCTGTCTTAATTTGTGTTTCTCTTACTCTGCTTTCTAGTTGCCTTTAACTGACCTATTTGATATTTTGTTTTTTCCATTTTTCCCTTCTGTAAGTTTGGACATGTATGCATCTCACATCTAATCTTCTCATACACCTGCAGCACAGGGAGGTTCCCAGGGTAGGGAATCGGTGCTGCAGTTGCTGGCCCACGTCACAGCCACAGCAATGTGGGATCTTAGACGTGTCTGTGACCTACTCCACATCTCATGGCAATGCCGGATCCTTAACCCACTGAGCAGGGCCAGGGATTGAACTTGCATCCTCATGGATACTAGTTTCTGCCTAAAGACAACACATAAATGAAAAAGCATGACCATGTTCCAGTAAAAGTTTATTTATAAAAACAAGTGGTGGGCCACTGGCTTCATATTTAAAGGATAAGGAATCTGGGGGAGTTCCTGTCATGGTGCAGTGGTTAACGAATCCGACTAGGAACCATGAGGTTGCGGGTTCGGTCCCTGCCCTTGCTCAGTGGGTTAAGGATCTGGCGTTGCCGCGAGCTGTGGTGTAGGTTGCAGACACGGCTCGGATCCCGAGTTGCTGTGGCTCTGGTGTAGGCCGGTGGCTACAGCTCCGATTCAACCCCTAGCCTGGGAACCTCCATATGCCGCTGGAGCGGCCCAAGAAATGACAAAAAGACAAAAAGACAAAAAAAAAAAAAAAAAAAAAGAATCTGGGTATAGAATTTTAGGTTCAAAGTTATTTTCCTTTAGAAATTGAAGTTCTCCAGTTTCTTCCTGTATCCACTGCTATTGGCCAGAAGCCTGAGGTCAACCAGATTCTTTTTCCTTGTAGTTAACTCATTTATTTCCCTCTAGAAGGTTTTATGGTTCTCTTTTTTATTTTCATGAAGTTTCTGCATGGATTTTCAACTGCTCACTCTCCCATATTGGCTATCGAGAGCAAAATTAAAAAAAAATTTTTTTTAATTGTCTTTTTAGGGCCCCACCTGCAGCATATGGAAGTTCCCAGGCTAGGCGTTGAATCAAAGCAGCAGCTGGGGCCTGTGCCACAGCCACAGCAAGGCCGCTGACCTAAGCTGCATCAGCAACCTATGCCCACAGCTTGGGGCAATGCAAGATCCTTAACCCAATAAGCAAGGCCAGGGATCGAACCCTCATCCCCATGGGTACTAGTTAGGTTCTTAACCTGCTGAGCCACAACAGGCACTCCCTGAAAGTAACTTTTTGATAGAGCAAAGATGTTTATTAAATCTACTGTAGTAAGAGACTATCACCTGGAGAGGATCTTAGCAGGGAGAAAGTCGGGGGAGATATTTATAGGATGGGGGGGGGGTCAGGCCTCATGTGATTTAGGGATTTAAGGCAGATCTTTGAAGGTGGGGAACTGACTGGGCTGGAGCAGAGTAAATTTTAGGTTTGGTGGACACGGTGAAGCTCAAAGCAAAAATCGATGTGTAAATTGTTTGATAAATGAGTTGTTTGCTCAGATGTAAAGTCTCTTGTGCAGGGAGGAAAACTGTTTGCCCGGATGGACAGACCATTTGCCCAGACAATTTAGTTTCCAGGAGCGTCCTGAGTTAAACAGCAATTATTTGTTGGTTTACATCCTTATCTTTCTGGGCAAGAATTTCCGGGAACAAATATGTCATATTGGAACAGGTGGTCTTTGCTCTTGTTCCCAATAGTTAAGCTACTTGTGATAGGGCTAGAGTAGGCACAGGTGGTTGTAGAGGTCCCAGCAGGGGATCACAGATAAAGAGGGAAACCTGGGGGATGTTTGGAGAATACTGTAGGTTTAAGAAAGCCATCAGAACAAGGCAGGCTTGTTTAACAAGTGGAGAATTGCCTTAGGTCATTGGGTGAGGAATGAGGCCTACATTCAGATTCAGACCAGGGGCAAGAGTGTGAAGAATGCCTCTCAGCTGATTTGAATACACAACTCACTGGATACTAAGGAGGCGCTACCACTCCCAGAAAGGAAGAAGCAGGACTTTCCAGCCCCCACGCCTCTTGAAGGATTTAAACTGTGGCCACCGGAGCCTCGGGCAGAGTTTCCTTGCCTGCCTCGCTTGCATCTCTTACAAGCCTGAACCTTAGTGAGTGCAGACACAGGGTGAGTAATTATACTTTGAAACTGTGGGTTTAAGTCCCAATCTGACTTTAGGTTGGGCTGAGTCCCAATCTAGATTTTATGAGGGTTCAAGTCCCGACATGTGTGTTCAAGTCCCAATTTGTGTTGAGGCTGGGTTCAGGCGGTCAGTGCTGTCAGTTTCATGTGGATACAGTGAACTGTTCTTTATTTTCTGCTGTGTCTGATTAATTAAAAATTTATCCTGCAGGATAATTTTTTTTTTCAGAGGCCTCATGTCTTACTTTAGATCTGGAAATTTCTAATAATAATTTCTTTACATTTTATTTTCTCTAGGGTTAGGGGTTAGGGTTAGGGTAATTCTTATTATATGGCTGCTGGAAGTAGATTTATTCTTCAAGTCTGTTAATTTTGCCTTTGTGTTTGTTTGTTTTTGTCTGTGCCTGTGGCATGTGGATGGCACCCAAGCTGCTACAGTGATGCCACTGAGCCACATGAAAAATCTTTAATTTTGTCTTTTAAAGAAATTCTGTGGCTCTATTTTCTGATTGATTTGCTCTTGAGCTGTGCCCGTTCTGTTTTTCTACCTATCATCTTAAGTCTTCAATTCCAAGAACTATAATTTTAATGCCTACTAGCGTTTATGGGTTCTGTTTATTTTTTGCCTGCATTATTTCCTTAGACCTTTGATATAGCTGTCTTAAAAAAAAATCCTGTGATGGCATTAATCAATCTGCCTCTTTAGTTTTCCTTTTTCCATTTATCCCCCCGCCCCAAATCCTATGAGGTTGGCTCTCCTTAAATATTTGATTCTTGATTATGTGCCTTCATGTGAAGATTCCCCATTACAAAATCTGTCACAACTGATGCAGCCTGGCTGAGGGGGGGGAACAGCCGCTGAGGCTCGTGCTCCCTGTTTTTAGGGAGGGGGCTTCTTTGAGGTGCCAGGGCGGAATATCACACAGGTGGTCTTTAAGGCACATCAGGACACCGCCTTTCCCTCCTGCTTCCAGAACGCCTGTGCTCACTGCTTGGGGAAGGCCGTACATCACACACTCCAGACAAAAATGTTAACTTAGACATCTGTGAGTGGTGAGATTACGGGTGGTGTTTATTTTTATTCCTGCAATGGCCTAAACACTCCGATCTTTCAGTTTCCTATAATAAACAGTATAAAAAAAATCACCCGTAATCCCTTCTGCGTCAGACACCATGGATTTGCTACCCCATCCCCACCCTCTTATTTTCTTCTTCTTCCTTCTTCTTCTCTGCTCCCCGCCTGGTGCTGGGGACTGACCCTCCCTATCTGGTCCTCCTGCCATGTGGCTTCCGGTTGGGTTTGGCCGGTGGAGGAAGTGGCAGGAGATGAGGGCAGGGAGAGTGTGGTTGGGGGAACTCCTTTCCCCGTTGGTCAGAGCCATGGCTCTGGAGGGGCCGCCGCACCTCCTGATGGGAGGGCTCGCTCGGCTCAATGACACCTTTCCTCCCCCTTCTTCTGTAGGTCACGGGTGGTAACTGAGTCTCAATCTTTCTCCAGGGTATCTCCCTGGCCATTGCTGGTTCCTCCGTAACTCTATAAATAACTCTGACTTAAAACTCTCCCCATAATTGCATCTGAGTGCTCCAAGGTTCCTGCTGAGCCTCTGGCTGACTCACTATCAGAGTTGTGTCCAGGGGGAGTTCCTGTTGTGGCGCAGTGGTTAACGAATCCGACTAGGAACCATGAGGTCGCGGGTTCGGTCCCTGCCCTTGCTCAGTGGGTTGACGATCCGGCGTTGCCGTGAGCTGTGGTGTAGGTTGCAGACGCGGCTCGGATCCAGCGTTGCTGTGGCTCTGGCGTAGGCTGGTGGCTACCCCTAGCCTGGGAACCTCCATATGCCGCGGAAGCGGCCCAAGAGATAGCAGCAACAACAACAAAAGACAAAAAAAAGACAAAAAAAAATAAATAAATAAATAAGAGTTGTGTCCTATTGTTGGTGTTATCAATGCTCTAAAGCCAATAAAGAGGCAAAGGTAGTGGGGAGTTCCCACTGTGGCTCAGCAGAAACAAGCCCAACTAGTATCCATGAGGATTCAGGTTCAATTCCTGGCCTTGCTCAGTGGGTTAAGGATCCGGCATTGCCGTGAGCTGTGATGTAGGTCACAGACATGGTCAGATCCTGCATTGCTGTGGCTGTGGTGTAGGCCAGTGGCTTCGGCTCCGATTTGACCCCTAGCCTGGGAACCTCCATATGCCGACGGTGTGGCTCTAAACAAACAAACAAAAAGCCAAAACAAAACAAAAAAATTTAGAGAAAAGGAAGATTTGCTTTATTTCACATGCCAGCCACAGTGGGGGATGGGGCAGACTCCCATCTGAAAGTCAGCTCCCTCCACTGACCAAAAAAAAAAAAAAAAAAAAAAACGCAAGAGCTTTTATAGATGGAGGAGGCTACGTGCAGAAACAACCCCAGCAGCTCTGACAGACACCTCGAAACGGGTCGTGCAGTGGTCTGACCAGCATCATCTTAATTGCTTTAAGACAGTTCATCTTCAATTCCAGGGTCAGTTTGTTCTCATTCTCTTGAGGCCAGGTCTCAGAATTGTGGCAGCTTCTGTCCTGGCTACAGTCTGGTCATCAAGCTAACTTCTTCCACCTGAAGGGGGTTTCAGTCTCTGCAAGACAGCTCACAGGATAGGGCTCAGAGTATTATCCGCAGCCCTTGAGGAGGAACTGAATGCCCTGGACTTTGCTTCATGACTAAACATTATTACTTGGTCTTGTTTAATTGTTTTCCTTTGCTGCTTCTCTGCTTAAGCTTGGTGCTTCTGCAGACAAGGCAGGCAGAGGACACGGGGGTCAGGGGAGGGGAAGGACCAAAGGGTCCTGATCCGTTTCACTGTTGCCCCAAGCCTTCACCCCGGGGGCTTCCATTTCTTCATTTGCAAAGTGTTGGGCTTGAACTAGACTCTGGTGTTTATCAAACTCTGTTCCCTGTTAAGAGTCCTTTGAAAAAGGGGGTTCCATCCTTGAGGACTGCAGATGGGAACATCAACTGGTGTAGCTTCCTTGGCAAACAGCATGCCAGCTCCTCAAAAAAAATAAAATAGAACTATGATATCCAGGATTTCCACTTCTGGATATGTATCCAAAAGAATTTAAAGCACAGTTGTGGCAAAAAAACTAGAGTTCCCTGGCAACCTAGTACTGAAGGATTTGGTGTTGTCACTGCTGTGGCTTGGATTCCCTGGCCTGGAAACTTCTGTATGCCAAGGCCTTGGCCAAAAAAAAAAAAAGAATCTTGGGTGTTTGCATGCTCATTTAGTAGCATGATTCCTAATAGTCAAGAGGTGGCAACAACCCAAATGGCCATCAATGGATGAATGGATAAACAGGTGGTATATGTACACAGTAGAATATTATTCAGCCTTGAAAAGGAAGGAACTTTGGACACATGTTACAACGTGCATGAACCTTGAGAACATTATAGTAAGTAATGCAAGCCAGTCATAAAAGGACTACTTACTGTCTTATTTTTACTTACATGAAGTTGCTAGAGTAGTCAAATTCATAGAGACAAAGTACAGAGGTGGTTACCAGGTGTTGAGGGGAAGGGAAAGTTGGGAGCTGTTGTTTAATGGATAGTGTTTCAGTTTTGCAAAATGGAAAAGTTCTGGAGATTGGTTGCAAAACAATGTGAATGTAATTAATGCTATTGAATCATACACTTCAAATGGTTAAAATGATAAATTTTATGTTATATATATTTTGCCATAATTGTTTTTTTAAAAAATCAAAAACTCCATTTCGAAACAGCAGGAGGGTGTTGCACGGTTACATGTTTGCAAAAGCTGAGTATGAGAGCTGTGTTGTGATTTACAGCACATGGGGCTCCTGAAAAGTCTCGGGTAAAAAAACTCCATGTTCTTCTGAATCAAAGCATTTCTCAGAATTAATTGACCACGAGAACACAGGGTTTTTTTTCTTTTTTTTTTTTCTTTCTTTCTTTTTTTTTTTTTTGTCTTTTTGTCTTTTCTAAGTCCACTCCCACGGCATTTGGAGGTTCCCAGGCTAGGGGTCGAATCGGAGGTATAGCCACCAGCCTACACCAGAGCCACAGCAACACAGGATCCGAGCCACGCCTGCAACTTACATCACAGCTCACGGCAACGCTGGATCCTTAACCCACTGAGGGAGGCCAGGGACCGAACCCGCAACCTCATGGTTCTTAGTCAGATTCGTTAACTACTGAGTCACGACGGGAACTCCAACACAGTTTTCAACGTGAGCGAAAAAGATCATCTCCAGAGTCTGCAGTAGCTCTATGTTCTGTGATTCTTTTCTGCGTCGGAAAAGAGTCAACGCCAGACATGATTTTTCCTGGCATTTATTTGCTGCCTTTTCCCGAACTTGGGGACTCTCTCTGCCACAGATGTGTCTGGACAGTGACAGATGGGAAGAATCTTCTTCAGTGACCAGAATCCGATGGCTGGGGAGGCTGCAGTGAACTGCCTTATTTCCTCGGACTCTCTGATTAGCAGGTGGAAGGAGGCTCCTCAAAATATTTGATGGTTGCTTGAATACAAACATTTTACGTGCCAATGGTTTTCGGTTCTTTTCTTTGTTAATAATTCTACTGTGGCCCAAAAGCCAGAGAAAGATCCTGCAAAGAACTGTCCAAATTCCCTGTGGAATTGTATTGTCTTTATTGTATTTTGTTGGGCTATTCTATGGACCAGATAGTTTTCACAAGGGAAGTTTTTTTTTCTTTGTAGTTAATGTTTATTATACTAGGAAACTGGCTTGTGATAACCTGAAACAGACCTTGTCCAGACCAATGGTACATAAAGCATAATCGGGGGTAGTTCCTGTTGTGGTTCAACGGTAACGAACCCAACTAGGATCCAAGAGGTTGGGGGTTCGATGCCTGGCCTTGCTCAGTGGGTTACGGATCTGGCATTGCCGTGGCTGGGGTGTAGGCCAGCAGCTGTAGCTCCAGCTCCAATTCAGACCCCTAGTTTGGGACCTTCATATACTGCAGATGTGGCCCTAAAAAGCCAAACAGCAAAACAGCACAACAACACAAAAAGGTAATCAGGAAGAATCATCATAGATTTTATTTTAAAGCTCAGTGAAAACAGTTCCAGTACAATGATGATGCCTTATTCAGAAGACCTCTCAACCAAAATAAGTATCTGTATTACTTGATTCCTTGCATTGAATCAGCCAGGTGGGAAATCAGGGAAATCATTGGACTGTCACAATGACACCTGATTTTAGTTTTCTTTCCCAGCTCCCATCACAGGGTCTAACAAAGACGGTTGCTGGCTCTCCCATCCTTTCAGCAGAGTGTTCTGCCTGCTTGAGAAAACAGGAGAGCACTAGAGGTGCCTCTCGTGGCCTGGTCGTAGCTGGTTCCTTTCTTTGCTGTTGTGCTGTGAGGGTCTCGTGTGGCTCTGGAGCAGCCACCTCGCCAGCCATAAGGCAAAGACCAGAACCTCACAGAGTGGTTGACCCAGTGTTCTGGATAGATCGGCTTTGGAACTGCCTGCATCTGAACTTCTTACTATGTGTGATAACAAAATGCTTCTGTTATGTCAAGAAATTCAACTCAGTAATGTGTATGGAGCATCTGTAATATGTTCAGCACCGAACCCAACTAGGATCCAAGAGGTTGGAGGTTCGATGCCTGGCCTTGCTCAGTGGGTTACGGATCTATGTATTTTGAAGACGTCAGTAAACAAAGATACTTGCCTTCATGGAGCTATGTGGTAGCTGCACTTAGCTGGATACTGTTACTGGTAGGTTTTTTGTTGTTTGTTTTTTTCTTTTTTTTTTTTTGCTTTTTAGGGCTGCACCTGTGGCACATAGAGGTTCCCAGACAAGGGCTCAAATCAGAGCTATAGCTGCGAGCCTGCGCCACAGCAACACCAGACCCGAGCCGCATCTGCAACCTACACCACAGTTCATGGCAATGCTGGATCCTTAACCCAATGAGCCAGGGATCGAACCCACAACCTCATGGTTACTAGTTGGGTTCATTAACCACTGAGCCAAGATGGGCGCTCCCGTTACCTGTAGTTTAAATCGTTCCCTAACGTTGGTGTTTGTCCTCATCTTCCGTGGATTAGGTGCAGTGGTGTGCTGGAGCTGATTCCTACCAGCTTGCAAGAGCTGACGGTTAAATTCAGAAAATTTGCGATCCAGTTGTTGTTTAATGGCTGTGTTTTCAGCCATTATTAAAAATTAAATTTTATACAGTTATCATTAAATCAATTGTAATTAAAACACTCATCACTCCCTGCTTATTGTGGTACCTACTATTGGAGCTTATTTACATCTTATTTACATCTGTTGTGTTTCTCTGATACAAACAGCATATGATGGTGAGCTATGGGCATCTCTTCCCAAATCCATGTTCAGTGTCACTTTTGTAGCCTGAAATCTGCCATGGGAGCTGACAGTTGCTACAAGTCAAGGCTTGATTTATTGGTTTAATGGCTGTCTGGACTTGAGATGGGGAAAATATTAATAATGCATAGTAAACCTTAAGATTGTCACAATCTGTAGCCGTTATATTGTGACTTGCACAGAATCTGAGGAGATATTCTTCCAGTATTAGAAAATGACCTGATTCAGCAAAGAAGTTGATCAGGTTATTGATGCTCAAGTGAACCTTCGAGAGATGTCTTCATTGTTTCACTAGATTCATAAATGTAAACAAAAATATCAACCAACATCCTTGTCAAAACTATAAGCATTTAGGAGTTCTCTTGTGGCACAGAGGGTTAAAGATGTGGCATTGTCACTGTGGTGGGTTGGGTCAGTGCCGTGGTGTGGGTTTGATCTTTGTCCCAGGAACTTCCACATGCTCTGAGTGTGGCAAACAAAACCAAAAAACCAAAAAAAAAAAAAAAAGGAGTTCCCGTCGTGGCACAGTGGTTAACAAATCTGACTAGGAACCATGAGGTTGCGGGTTCGATCCCTGCCCTTGCTCAGTGGATTAGCGATCCGGCATTGCCGTGAGCTATGGTGTAGGTTGCAGACACGGCTCGGATCTGCTGTGGCTGTGGCTGTGGCTGTGGTGTGTGTAGGCTGGCAGCTACAGCTCCGATTGGACCCCTAGCCTGGGAAACTCCATATGCTTCAGGAACGGCCCAAGAAATGGCAAAAAGACCAAAAAAAACCCCCCCAAAACCCTGTGCTCATTTATTAGCTGCAAGCGTGGGTTGACTAGAGTACAAGAATTTTTGGAAAGAGATGGAGGAAAATGTTCTGTGAGAATCAGTCAACTATACGGAATTTACAATGAAGAAGATCGTACACTTTACATTTGTAAATTGTGTGCCGCACATCCCTAAAACTAACTTAAAAAAGACAATCAATTTTTGTACACACATTGGCATGTGTTTTGGAGAGCTAGTGAACATTTACCACTAGTTGGGTGGGATCAAGGGGGAAGGAGGGTAAGAAAATAAATTAATCTTACCCTGATGGTTACTGAACCCACCCAAATAGTCCCTCCCTGGAAGAGCTATAAAAACTAAGAACTAGATGATTTTTTATATAGCACTGTGATTTGGTCTATAAAACTGTCTAGAATATATGACCCCAATAATTCAGAGCTGGCTACATGCTACCAAGAGGCCTTTCTGGCACCAAGAGTGTAAAGAGTCCCCCTGACACACCCCACCGTGTGTTTTAGTGGGCTCTGCCCTGTGGAGCAGGTGCATGTTGGGAGCATAAAGTAAAGAAACCACAGAAGCATGCTCCAATGTTCTGGGACATTCCTCTTTATGAACCAATGACGTCACTGGTGCCTTCTGTACAGGCGATTTTTTTTTTCCTCCTTAAAGAGAAAAGGAATAAACTCTGTTAAACAAGTGACTGCAAGGTTGTGTACGCCCTTCCTCAAAGGATAACTCTCTTAGCAAGGGAAGAACACGTGACATTTGCAAAATTCCCGAGATTTCTTCTTTGTCTAATGATTTCGGTGACTGATGGCTAAAGGAGTCATTGGGGAAGGACTGCCCCTTACTCTTCATCAGATGGGGTGAGAGAGAGTTGATTGTCCCCACCGTGGGGGACCCAACAGGGTCAGACGCCTCCCCTTTGTGAAGGAGCTCCATAGCACCCTGGAAGGGGGGGCTGTGACTTGTTAGCAAAAGCTCCTTCTTCCAGTCCCAAGAAGAGAACATGTCTACTTGGATTTTTGCAAAAAAAGAAATTCATCTCACCAGCAGAGGGCTGCAACCAGTGTGGATAATTCGTGATTGTTATCATTGCCTTAGATGGAGAATTTTTAAAAAGGGTAATAATTTGTTGCCTGTTTTCAATTTCTTGGTGTATGGAAACTTTCATCTCATAACCTTTTGCCCTCCGTCCTAACTTTTTTTTCCCCCCCCTGCACCTATGGTACATGGAAGTTCCTGCCAGGGATCGAACTTGCACCACATGAGCAACCCAAGCTGCTGCAGTGATGCTGGATCCTTAACCTGTTGAGCCATAAGAACTTCCATCCTGTCATTTTTGATTTAAAAACAAAAATCCTCTGTCTTGATTACAGTTACCATAAATAAAGCACATCGACTGAGCTTGAGTTCTTGTTTATTCACATAATAGTTATTTAATTCATACTTACTTAAGAAATGAAAACATTACTCCTTTATGATTGACATTTGAAAAGCTTAGTTCAAAAATAATTTTGGCTTATGGTGTCAATACTAAGAGGATTCTCATTAGTGAATATAAAATTGAAGCAGTATGGGGAAATTTGGAATGATTACACAGTTTTTTCCTACCACTAAAGACAGGAGATTATTATTATTATTATTGCTTTTAGGGCCACACCCGCAGCACATGGAGAGTCCCAGGCTAGGGGTCAAATCAGAGCTGCAGCTGCCAGCCTATGCCACAGCCACAGCAACGCCAGATTGGAGCCTCGTCTGCGACCTACACCACAGCTCATGGCAATGCTAGATCCTTAACCCAGTGAGCGAGGCCAGGGATCGAACCTGTGTCCTCATGGATGCTCATCAGATTCGTTTCCACTGAGCCACGATGAGAACTCCG
This sequence comes from Sus scrofa, assembly GCF_054392235.1. NCBI lineage: Eukaryota > Metazoa > Chordata > Mammalia > Artiodactyla > Suidae > Sus > Sus scrofa. The sequence goes on from NC_139393.1 coordinate 76,698,272, forward strand.
GCAAGATTATTTTAAGACACTGCATAACTTCATTTAGGACCCATGATTTTGTTAAGCCCCTTTGGGCAGGCAACGCCTAACACAGAGGTGAGATCCCCTTTGACTTTAGCAAAGCCTAAAATAAGCTAGGAAAGGACAGAAAGGAAGAAAAGCCATTGTGGAGACAGACAATGATACCTATCAAATGGCAAACATTTACCCCTTGGTGGTGAGCTCAGCTCAGCCAGAAATGTCACTGGAGTTTTCTTACTTACAGGGCACTTACATTTTATTTCCACTTTTACGGGGGAAGGAATCCTAAAGAAGAGCTGACTAGATCCAGGCACACATTTTCCCTCTGCTGCTTATTGTGTAACCCTGGGGAAAGTCACCTGACCTTTCTGAGCCCCTATTTTCTCATCTGTGGAATGGGAATACTAATAACACCTCCCACCTGGGTTATTGAGTTTATTACATGAAAAACTGTTACCAACCTGGGACTATGACTTAGCAAACATGGAGCCAGAATCAAAGTTCAATATGGGGAAGAATATCTAATCACTTGTGATGGAACATGATGGAGGATAATGTGAGAAAAAGAATATATAGATATATATGACTGTGTCACTTTGCTGAACAGTAGAAATTGATAGAATACTGTAAATCAACTATAATGGAAAAAATAAAAATCACATCAAGATAAATATGATGCTTGTCTTCAAGTAACGTACAGTCTAACAGGCATTTGCAAACTGATGTACTCTACAACTTAGGCATAATGTGGCGATTGTTTTGCTGCTGATGGATAGTATCGCATTATTTCAGTGCGGGTATGACTGGAGATTCTGTGGAGGAGACGTATGTCCTTTGGGACAGTGTGAGTGGCTTTGACCTGATAAATTGAAACATTTTGAGATTAAAAACCTAGTAATAACTGGAGTTCCTGTCGTGGTGCAGCAGAAACGAATCCGACCAGGAACCATGAGGTTTCAGGTTTGATCCCTGGCCTCGCTCAGTGGGTTAAGGATCCAGCATTGCCATGGGCTGTGGTGTAGCTCGCAGACTCGGCTCCGATCTGGCGTGGCTGTGGCCAGTGGCCACGGCTCTGATTAGATCCCTAGCCTGGGAGTGCGGCTCTAAAAAGAAAAAAAAAAAGAAGAGGCCTCATGAAAACCAAACCTGCTGACAACCTTGATCTTGAACTTTCGGCCTCCAGAACTGTGAGACCATCAATTTCTGTTGTTTAATCTACCCCGTCTGTGGTACATGGTTATGGCTGTCCTAGCCAACTAACACCATATGTCTCCAAAAGAGCCATAAAAATGGCCAATAAGCACATGATAAAAAGCTCAGCAACTTTAGTCATCAGGGAAATGCAAATTGAAACCCCAAGAAACCACTTTATACCTACTAGGATGGTTATGATAAAAAAAAACCCACAAACAAATAGAAAATAAGTAGATTGGAACTCTCATATCTTGCTGGTGGGAATCTAAAAAGGTATAGCTGCTGTGGAAAACAGTTTGGTGGTTCCTCAAAAAGCTAAATTAACATATGATCCAGCAATTCCACTTGTAGGTATATACCCAATGGAGTTGAAAATGGACTAAAACAGATACTTGCAGGCCAATGGTCATGGCAGCATTATTCACAGTAGCCAAAAGGTGGAAATAACAATTATTCACTGACAGATGAATGGATAAACAAAATGTAGTACATACATGTTACAGAATATTATTCAGCCATGAAAAGGAATGAAAATTTGAACACATGCTACAACATGGCTGACCTTGAAGGTAATAAGATAGGAACAAACAAATGCTGCATGATTCCATACGCATGAAAGATCTAGAAGATGCAAATTCACGGAGACAGAAAATAGATTTGACGTTACCAGGGGCTGGGGGGAAGAGGGGAGCATGGAGAATTATTGCTTAATAAGCAGAGCGTTTATGTCTGGGATGATGAGAAAGTTCTCGCAATGGATGGTGGTGAGGGTTAATTTGAGGTACTTACTGGCCTAGAACTACACACTTAAAGATGATTCGAACAGCAAATTGTATGTATACTTTACCGCAGTAACTTATTCTACCAAACATGATTAAAATGGCAGATTTTGCTATATATCGTTTACCACGGGTTAAAAAGTGAACACCAGAACGCGTTCAATGATACGTTTTAAACGTGCGAGTTGTCGGGATGTGGTTGAGATCCCAGAAAGCTGTTGGCTGAGTGAAGAAGGCCGTAAACAACGGGCCAAACTGAGGGGCCCCCAGGGATTTTCCTGACTTTTCCTCTAACCCACGGAGGCTCTGGGACCGGGAGGTGAGCTGACACCACTCAACAGGCTTTCCTCTGTTGGGGCCCTCTTTTTTGGAGTCTGAACAATTTCAACTTCGCTGGGCTGATCAGCCCTCTGCCAGAGAATGGCTCATCCAAGCATCTGACTCAGCCTCACGGATGGTCAGGTGGTATCTGTTTATGTCGCTCCCTCCCCCTGCCCCCCTTTAGACTCTATAAAGATGGATTGAACATCAATAAAGAGCCCAGTTTGGGGGCCTGTAAGCGAGACCGGTGTTTACCGTTATGTATTGTGATGCTGTAGCCCACCCCCAACCACCCCCCCAGGGCTGTAGGATAGTCTTGGCTTCGGGGGCCTGACTGAAAGGGAGTTCTTCATGATCATAAAAACAGGTTGAAATCATCTCCTGTGATCCCGCCTGCTGCTACCAGCTGCACTCCGCGCTTTTACATTATGCATGATTCCTGACTGCTCCGACGGCGGGAAAAAGCGGCATCGGTCCATTAGTGCTTCCCCGTGTTATGCTAACATTTCCAGGCTATTACTGCTAATTAATGCGAATATCCAACTGCTTACGTGTTTATGTGTTGGTACGTGCCTCGTGAAGGTGCTGCAATGGTCCTTTTCTTGGCGACTGATGAAGCCAATTTTGAACTGATTGGAAACCTGCGAGAGAGGATTGTGTCATCAGTAGCTTTGGCAACGAAGCCTCACGTTAGATGGGAGAGAGGACCCACGTAGGTGGTCTCCTTGCCAGGGTTGCAGCCTCGAGCACACACACCTGTGCCCAGGCTGTTTTGTGCTCTCCCTCTCCCCTGGCCCTTCTGCCATATTCACAGCATTTGATAACCACCGTGGGTCTGGTACCTGCATTCATGTGTCCGGTGATCTCGGGTACAAGCGCCACCCTGAATCACGCCCCTGATTGCAGCAAACAGTGACGTCTCTGGACCCTGGTCTTTCTAGGCTCCCTCCCTTTTTGCCTCTACTCTGCCTTTTTTTTCTGCTTTGAATGGGCTCTTTTGGAGTTCCCGTTGTGGCTCAGTGGAAAGGAACCTGACTAGCATCCATGAGCATGTGGGTTCAATCCCTGGCCCTGCTCAGTGGGTTAAGGATCCTGCATTGCTGCAAGCTGCAGTGCAGGTTGCAGAAAATGCAGCTGGGATCTGGCATTGCTGTGGCTGTGGCATAGGTCTGCAGAACTAGCCTGGAAACTTCTATATGCCTCAGGTGCCACCCTAGAAAGCAAAATAAGTAAGTAAATAAAAATTTTAAAAAAGAGTGGGCCCACTTCTCTCGGTCTAAACCCACTCATTTTCCAAAGTCCAAGAGCAGACGTGAGAAGCAGGAAACTAAGAGGAAGGAGGAGAAGCTAGCAGGTGGGAGGGCTGTGGGGCTGGGCGTTGCTGTGGGCAACCGGATGCAGTCCCACCACCCTCCTGCAGAGAGTAGCAAAGCCAGCAACCCGAGGATGAGCTCGGAGAAGCCTCTGCCCTGGGCTGCCCGGGGGTCAGCAGGCCGGGGGTGGGTGGGGGGACTTCTCCCAGGTTTCCCTCGCTAGGCGTGGATGTGGACAAAGTGGAATCTTTCCCGGGTCCCAGAGAGGTGTGGGGGTGGAACTAAAGACTTGGAGAAAGTGGACCATTGAGTGAAAGTGACTCAGAACCGCTGTCCACAGCTGCAGCGGGATTCCAGGTGGGTGCAGGCCCAAGAGGCACCATCCCCACCAGCCCAGGGCATATGGATGCTGCCCGTGGGTGGGGGTCCTCTCTCTGCACTCTAGTAACTCTTCTCATTTCCACCGGAAACCGCCGCTGAGGTTTCCCCCTTAGGCACCAACCACCAGTTTGGTCACTTGCTTTCCATCCATTCACTGGAGCGGTGGTGGGGTCCTGACAATGGGCCAGACTCTTGGCTGGTGTTGGGAATAAAAGGGAAAAGAGGGAAGGGACGATGCCTGTCTTAGGACCAGGACATGAAGACATGGTCCCTGAAACAGGAGGCGGGCCCATCAGGTAAAAATGGCTCACCCACTAGCTCATAAATATTTACGGAGCTCCCTCCAGGCCAAACAATCTCTGAGACACTAGGGATTCAGTGCTGTGCAAAACTCACATGGTCTTGGCTTCCCTGGGCTTAGAAAAGGCGATGGATGGGGTCAGGGGTCACAAATGCTGCAACAGTTTCCAGAACAGAAAGGTCACGTGGACTGGAGCTGATCAGAGAAGGCTTTCCTGGATGAGGCCACGCTTACGGGCCAGGCCAACTAGTGCGGCCAGAGCAGACACTGGCTCCTGTCCCCACTCAGCCGCTCTTGGCGCTCTGACCTGGGTGCTCTAGGTCTTAGGTATCACTATCCAGGCGGCTAAAATGGTTAAATATCCTTCCCAAAGGAGGACCTTCTCACAGCCTGTGGGCAGTCAGGGAGACACTCCATTCTTTGCTTAAGGCAGCAAATCCGTGAGCCCTGGGAAACCAGACAGAAACGTAAGACCTGAAGTGGATGCAGAGGAAGGTTCTGTTTGTTTTGTTTTTGTTTTTTTTTTGTGTTTTTGTCTTTTTAGGGCTGTACCTGCAGCATATAGAAGTTCCCAGGCTAGGGGTCTAATCAGAGCTGCAGCTGCCGGCCTACACCACAGCCACAGCAACACCAGATCTGAGCTGCACCTGTGACCTACACCACAGCTCACGGCAACCCTGGATCCTTAACCCACTGACGGAGGCCTGGGGTCAAACCTGCATCACCATAGATATTAGTTGGGTTTGTTACCGCTCAGCCCCAGTGGGAGCTCCTGGAGGAAGATTTTTGACTCCTGGTAAGGACAGAGGACATGTAGGAAAATTCCTATTTTGAGGGTTCCCAGATACCCAGATTTCATAATATGGTAATATGCCAGAAGGTGTTTTTTTTTTTTTTGGAACGGGGGATGGATTTTGCATAGGAGATAGAATATTCTTAGTTGCCATGGGGTGAGGGATCCTGAGGGCTTTTAAAAAAATTCTCAGCTAAGCCCTGAATGGGGCCAACGGAAGCCTCTAGAACATTACTCTCAAGGATCAGAGTTTTACAGTGCTTAAAGATTTTGCAGAGAATCTTCTGTGCAATCCCCTCACTATTCAGAGGAGGAAACTGACGCCACCAGAAGGAAGGGACCTCCCCAGGTGACACCAGTGCAGGTAAGTCATGGACTTGCCTTGTAAATACAGATGGTCCAACCCTCCCATTTGACAGCTGAGAAGACCAATGTCATTTACTCAAAGCCCCTGGCACCGGGACTTTGCCAGTGACTCCCCCGCCTGCCCGCCCCACTGATCCTGCCCCAATCCATTTCCCACACACTGGTCAGATGTTTTTTTTTCTTCTTCTTCTTTTTTTTTTTTTTTTCCCCTTTTAAGGGCTACACCTGCAGCATTTGGAGGTTCCCAGGCTAGGGGTTGAGTCAGAGCTATAGCTGCCGGCCTACAGCTCATGGCAAAGTTGTAAAAATAATACAAATAATTCCTACATGCTCTTTTCCCAGCTTCTTGAAATGTGAACAACTTCTTTTTTTCTTTTTTTCTGCTGTGCCCATGGCATGCGGAAGTTCCCAGGCCAGGGATCAAACCCATACCACCGCAGAAGCAAAGCCAGATCCTTAACTGCTGGGTCATCAGGGAAGTCCTCCTAACTTTGAACACCCTGCAAAACCGCAGTCCAGTTGTCAAAATCAGAAACTTAACATAAACACAGCAGTATTCTTGAATATGCGGACCTTAGGCAACCGTCACCAATTGTCCCACCAACCTCATCTTTGGGGGTCTAGGATCACACATTGCGTCATCTTCTCTCTTTCGTCTTTTGTTACCGGAAAGGATGCCTCAATCTGTGCCTTTCATGGCTTTGGCATTTTTGAAAATGATGGGCCACTTGTCTTGTAGAAGGCCCTTCATTTTGAGTTTTCCCGATGGTGTTTCCTAATTAATGCCGCTTATGCAAGAACATCAGAGGAACGACATCATGCCCTTCTCAGGGCATCCTACTGGGAGGTGCAGAGTGACTCCATCACTGGCGATGCCATCACTGGGGTTCCCTTTTATTATTTGGTCAACACGCTGTCGGGCAGGTTTTTTTTTACTGTGGGACGGCTATTTTCAAAATACAAAAGATGTACCGGATTAAAGGCCCCTGTGCGATCCTGGCCAGTATTTACCTCTGCGTCTCGATCTCCTTCCACCTGCCTTTCTTACAGTTCCTAGGATGCTCCAGTCTCCGTCCTTCCTTGGGGCCTCTGCTCATGCTCTGCCCTCTTCTCCACCCCTTGGCCTGGCTGGCTCCTTATTATGCAGGCCTCCACCTTTGCAGTCCCACAGTCTAAACAAAGGCATCCTGTTATTCTTTCTCAAAGTGTCCAGTGTATTTTCTTCAGCACATTTCCCCACGTTTAAAATTCCACATTCCTTTGTATAAAGTCTTTCTCCCCAACTAGACTGCAGGCTGCTGGAGGGGAGGCACCTCCTCACTCTTAGTTACTATTATATGTCTAGAACCTCACACAGTGCAGGGTACAGTTTTTAGACCCCCTCTCGTTTTAATTTTTATGGCCACACCTGCAGCATATGGACGTTCCTGGGCGAGGGGTCCAATCCAAGCACTGCTGGCCTATACCACGGCCACAGCAATGCTAGATTCGAGTCACATCTGCAACCTACACTGCAGCGTGCAGCAACGCCGGATCCTTAACCCACTGCACAGGCCAGGGATCGAACCCGCATCCTCAGGAATACTAGTTGGGTTTGTAACTCGCTGAGCTCCTTTAGACTCATGTCTAAACTTCAGGGAATAGATGCTATATAAGGACCAAGGGTTTGGGTTCATCACCCCAACTTTTACCTGATTCATAGTGGTTATGAATTGGTTGGTATAACTTCTTAGGTCTATATTTTTTGCTCATAAAACAGTGTTGCCAGGGACTGGGTAGGCCGGGGTGGGCACCCACCGGAGTGGTGGCCCTCACAGGTCGTGTCAATGGAGCATGTTCACATGTACAGGATCTGGGTAGCAGGCTGGTGGCACTTCACAATTATGAAAACAAGAACATCCCAAATGTGAAACAAAGATTTCCTCCTACTCCTGCAAAGAGCATTTGAGCATTATCTTATTTAACACAAACAACATGCCGCCCCCCCCTTACCTCCAGGCTAGGCATGTGTGCACACACACCCACTCACACACCCACACACAGCGGCCCAAAGATAGCAATCATGCTGGTCTGATTTCAGATCAGTGTGTTTCTCATTCCCTGCCTCAGGCTCCTTGCTTTGAACAGAGGTTTAGAAAAACTTTTTTTCCCCCCACTTTGGTTAAAAAAAAAAGGCAAATCCTTTCTTCTGCTACCTTTTCAACTGTAAATTGAACCATCCCTACTGGGTTTTGATGCAAAGGAGCAAGTCTACAGCCCTCTGTGAGCTTCTAAGCTGTTCCACCGTTGGAACTTAGGCAAAAATGAGTGATATGTGTCATATTTGTAGATTTTCCTTTGGCTCCCACATCCTACATGTCACCCCCCTCCCACGTCTACAGCCTGCCTGGAGTTCTAGAAAGCTGCAGCTGCCTCTTCTCAGCCTACAGCCCCCTCTCCACTCTCCCCCTCACTCACTCCTGGCCCCCCATCCATCATCCTCGACCTGCCTGTAGCCCCACCCCTCCTCCACCAGGCCTGGGGCTGCCAGGAAAGACTTTGATGAACTTCCACGCACACAGAGCACGTCTGGCTTCTGCCAGAGCGTCCTCTGAAGGCTGAAAGCTTGGAACGCCTCCAAGACAATGGACAGAGGCCAGGGCTAAGGTCAGCCGGGCATCGTTTTTCATTTTCCTCCGCGCTGCTTCTTGTCGGCACGGTGCCCTTTGCCTCCGCCCTGGGCACGCCTCTCTCTGCTGCCTGTGCTGATGGTCTCAAGCCGCGGCGGCAGCTGTAGGGTCGCAAGACCTTTCACCGGGCGGCCTGGGGGCCGCGACATCTAGGTCCTCCGAGAGGGGTTGCCGGGCATTCAGGCTGCTTCTGCTGCTGGACAGCAGCTGTTCAGGAGGCCAGGCGGTGCCATGTAAGGTGAGAGTACATGTGTCCCTCTGCGCTGGAGACCAGGGAACCCCAGAACACATCAGGCATCTTCATTTAGCAGGACCACATGCCCTGGGGTGAAAGATGAGTGTCTGCAGGATCTCATTCTCCAAACCCCTGCCGAGAGGACCCACTGGCGAAGACCCCTCCCCAGACGGTACTGTCACTGCGCCAGCCAGCCGGGGCACGTCCCCTAAGTTAGAGGCTGTGGACATGCATTGGCCGAGGATGAGGAGCTGTTGGTGCATCGGTGACAGCTGCTGACTACTGTCCCGTGCTGTGGGCTCCCTGCAGCTGCAGCCCAGAGGTTCATGATCCTTCGGGGTTGATCGGTGTGGATAGAAGACAACCTTTCCTTTGCAACAGACTTGAAGCTTTGGTGGTTATACAATGCTGATTGGATGGCCTTGAAATGGGCAAAGTGGAATAGAGAACTGAAGAAATCCCCCCCCCATGACTCAACTCCCCACCCCCAAAACACTTTTGCCCAGTCAGCGGCATATTTCCTTCTAGTGTGAGTAATTGGAAACCTTGAATTATGCGGCTAATCTCAGTTTACCTGCCATTTGGAGAAACAGCCTGTATTTCCGGGACACAATTGTTTCCAGAGGCATTTCTTTCTTTTTTTTTTTTTTGTCTTTTGTCTTTTTGTCTTTTGTTGTTGTTGTTGTTGCTATTTCTTGGGCCGCTCCCGCGGCATATGGAGGTTCCCAGGCTAGGGGTTGAATCGGAGCTGTAGCCACCGGCCTACGCCAGAGCCACAGCAACTCGGGATCCGAGCCGCGTCTGCAACCTACACCACAGCTCACGGCAACGCCAGATCGTTAACCCACTGAGCAAGGGCAGAGACCAAACCCGCAACCTCATGGTTCCTAATCGGATTCGTTAACCACTGCGCCACGACGGGAACTCCCTCCAGAGGCATTTCTCCTGAAAGATGCGCCTTCGGCTTGTCCCCAGCTCCCCCCTCCAGCGGTTCTACACCCCTGGGTTCCACTATATCGTGTGCTAGAAATATGCATGCGTGCAAGGTGTTTTTGCTCTGCCAAACCTTAAGTTGTGCTTTGTGTGTGCTTGTCCTTGGTGAGAGCTGTGAAGGTGTGTTTGTAAAGCCTTGCCGGCCTTTGGTGTCTGGTGGAAGCGTGGTCTTTAGTGGCTGCCTTGGTCCGTTTGGGCTGCTTTCACAGAATCCCACAGCCTGGTGGCCCATAAACCCTAAAATGTCTATGTCTCACAGTTCTGGAGTCTAAGTCTGAGGTCAAGGCACAGCCCGTTTGGTGTCTGGCAAGACAGCCTCCTTCCTAGAGGTGGTCCTTTGCTCTAACCTTACCTGGCAGAAGGGGTGTCTCTTTCATAGGAGGACTGACCGCCTCATCAGGAGGGCTCCATGCTCACAACCTAACTGCTCCCTGACCACCCCACCTCCTAATACTGTCAGCCTGAGGATTAGAATTTCAACATATGAGTTTTTGGGGGGTGTGCTGAAACAAAGGTCATTCCATCACTGGTGAAGTATTATATCTAAATGGAGCTTATGATCATGCTACTAGGTTGGAAACCGAGTTGCTTGAAATCTCTGGTCATAGACAAGATCGAGAGAGACCGAGCCACTGGCCCAGCCTCCCCTCTTTTCTGCAAATGGGAGCCACAGTCACAATTCTATTTCCGCCCCCCCCCCGCCCCGCCCCCCACAGCCTCCTGAGGGCTAGATGCCACCACACAGGTCCTCAAACCACCTGCCTTTTTAGTGCATGCATTTCACTCTCCCCTGTTAGAGCCAGAAGTATGTTTTTCTTGCAGTTTGAACTTAAGCAATTCTGGGAATGCCAAGGCAGAAGGATGGCTTTCTCTATGGTGGTGTGCCAGGAACATTGCAAACTGGATTGCAGTGAACAGAGACACGCCATGGACACTGCCATTTGCACAGTGTGTTTACTTTCCGAGTGTTTTTCCACCCGTCCTTGTACATGTTCTCCTTTACCTCGCTTTTGATGGACACCATCGGGGGTCTGCTCTCCCAAGAACAAAATAATTCGTCTAAAGGAATTGATGGGTTTTATTGTAAATGCCATGAACCGTGAGAATTCATGGGCAGAACGGGAATTTTCCAATACATGGGAAAGGCACAGCCATCATGCCGTCGGCTCCAAGGACGGAGGGGGAGCTTAATAATCACAGAGCAGCTCCCTTTGCTGCTGTGGCTGGGAGTGACGAGGGTGCATCACCCCCAATCCGTTTGTGATCCCCCAGAAAAGCAAAAGATAGTGCAGAGCAGTCTGGCTGCCTTTGGGTGGGGCAGCTCGTGTCAGAACGGATGAACTTTTTTTAGGAGGAGAGAGGGACTAAGCAGAACCAGGCGTGTATACGTGCGTCTGGGCTCCAGGAGTTTTTCTACACATTTTCATCACCAGACTCGGAGCATCTGGGCTGTGTCCTGCTATTCATTTTTCTTTTCTTTTTATGGCCACTTCAGCAGCACATAGAAGTCCCCTGGGTAGGGGTCGAATCAGAGCTGCAGCTGCCGGCCTACACCACAGCCGCAGCAATGCCGGATCCTTAACCCACGGAGCAAGGCCAGGGATCAAAACTGTATCCTCATGGATACTATGTCAGGTTCTTTAACTCACTGAGTCACAGAGGGTACTCCTGTCCTGCTAGTCTAAGGTACCAGGTACATTATAAAAATAATTCCATGTTCAACCTGGAGACGGACATAGTGGATCAGAAGCTCACAGAGGTCAATGCCACAGTTAATTTTGCACAACATTGCTGCGAAACAAGCCATATCCAGGAACAACTCTCACGAGACACACCCACAATGACTCCTTTTTTCATGTCTCTACTCCTGCACTCGGTCACACGGAGAACCAGTGAACCAGTGATTAAAGTGCCCAAGATTTTTTTTGCTTTATAGGAACCTGGGGCATATGGAGGTTCCCAGGCTAAGAGTCCAATTGGAGCTGCAGCTGCTGGCCTACACCAAAGCCACAGTAACGTGGGATCCAACCTGTGTCTGAGACCTACACCACAGCTCATGGCCAGACCCACCGAGCAAGGCCAGAGATGGAACCCACATTCTCATGGATGCTGGCTGGGTTTGCTACTGCTGAGCCACAACAGGAACTCTGGTGCCCAGAACTTGAACCTATATCTCTAAAAATGGTAGAAATCAGGTTTTCTGTTTGCGGATTCATGATGGTGGACTTTTGCAGAAAATCTGGAAACAGGCATATTCCTGTTTGATGGCAGTGCTCCTTCGTAAGGCCCATTTAGAGCTCATGGAAAAGCACCGTCCCCCCGCAATTAGTTTTGGGCCTCAATGACATGGTTTGGAAATTTGTGAGTTGATGGCCCCATGCAGGAAAACATTAGAAAGTCTATGAGCCTTTTGAAACACGCAGAATATGAATTTCAGCTGACAAGGTGTGAACCTGAGTGGCACAGACGTTCAAGTCTTACTGCTACAGCGAGCATGTCAGAAGGGAAAGGGAATTCTAGTTCTGATAGCCAGGCTTTCTTTACCACCATGTATGTGTCAGCCTTTTAAAAGTTCTGTGTTGAGTTCCTGCTATGGCACAGAGCGTTCAGGAACAGATGTTGCTACAGCTGTGGTGTAGGTCAAAGCTCTGACTCAAATTTGATCCATGGCCCGGGAACTTTCATATGCCTCAGGTACAAGCAAAAAAGAAAAAGATAAAATAAATAAACGTGCTCTGTTAATTAACCATCACAGCCCCTCTGCGGAGACAGAGGTTCCATGGACGAAAAGGTCACACAAGGAGTCGATGGCAGAGCCGGAGCCACACTCAGGTCTGGCTGACTACAAAGCCTGTTTTTCAACCTCCACCCTCCATCCTCTTGAAATAAACAACTCCAGCAACCAAGTGTGTCACTTTTTATAGCTCTCTTTATGCCTGAACGACACATATACACACATATAAAGTTTATATTTTTGTTCACTTTCCTGAAAATGAAACACACACACTTACATAGATCTCTGGAACTCATGTTAAGCTTCTCGTCCGTGTTTTTCTAAGGCCTAGAAAAGGCTAAGAAACAGAAATTTCCTTTTATTCAAAGGTTTGAGATCTTCAATAAAACCAAATGGACCAACCACCTTTTTTTTTTCTTTTTTATTTCTTTTTACAGACACACTCGCAGCATGCGGAAATTCATGCACCAGGGGTCGAACTGGAGCCAGAGCTGGGGCCTGTGCTGCAGCCACAGCAACATGGGATCCAAACCATATTGGTGACCTATGCTACAGCTTGTGGCAACACTGGATCCTCAACCCACGGAAAGAGGCCAGTGATCACAGAGACAACAGGTCCTTAACCCATTGAGCCACAATGGGAACTCTCAAGTGACTTTTAAAATAGGAGCTCTTGGGAGTTCCCATTGTGGTGCAGTGGAAATGTATCCAACTAGTATCCATGAGGATGCAGGTTCCATCTCTGGCCTCACTCAGAGGGTTAAGGATCCGGCGTTGCCATGAGTTGTGTTGTGTAGGTTGCAGAGATGGCTCGGATCCCACAGTGCTGTGGCTGTGGTGTAAGCCCGAAGCTGTACCTCTGATTTGACCCCTAGACTGGAACTTCCATATGCCATTGGTGCATCCCTAAAAAGTAAACATAAAATAAAATAAAGAGCTCTTTAATATTCCAATCTCATCTCATTCAAGTGTTGGTTTTCCCCAGCCAAGGACTTAGAGCGAATCAGGTCATGTTTCCTGGTCTACAGGAATGTGTAGGTCCTTCTAGAACCTGTGCTACAAGTGGGCAAATAAAGAACTTCCCTGAAAGCAATCTAGGATCAGATGCCTAGGGAATACCCCACTTCAGCCTGCTGTACCTCCTTTAGGCTCCTGAGGTCTCCCCAGACACCAAGAGGAAGAGGCCTCTCTTTTTCAGAGATGCCAGGTGAACCCATGGCTCAAATGCACCTTTTAGATGCTTCCAGCTTGAATGGTGTTGGGTTGCTCCCGAGTTAAGATAGAGAGGGGATCTGAGACTTGTACTCATGCCAGCATCTTCCTCCAGGTGTCTCAAGCCTCTGCTCTTAGCATAATGACCATTCTGTCTCAACAGGCTGATCTCTGTGTGGTTGTGTTTTGTGTTACACTTCTGTCAGGTATAGACTCGGGGTGCTCTACCTTCCATCAATAGAGTCAGGAGAAGCATGGGTTAGGGGTTGGCAGGCATCCTATGAGCTGTGTAGAGAATTAAGTGCCCTTACATTGTTAAACCTCAAGGCATTCTGGGGGATGGAGGTTCTCTCGGCAAGAAGGAGGAATCCACTGAGAACAGCTATAAGGATCAATGAAGAAGTCCTTCAGAAAACACCCGGGAAGCCAGGGACAGATGTGGACCAAGGAGGAAGGGGGTGTGGCAGCCATGAGCCGTCAGAGTCTGGCTCAGCCATCGTGGGGTGGAACCACCTGGGGCCGGATAGGGCAGTCAAGGTGGTATTAGTCCCCAGGGATGTGGGATATGCAGGAAATGGCTTCTGCTGGGGGAGGTGGGGCCAGGTCTGAACTAGTGGGGAGGAACCAGCATTCCCCTGTGGCGTGCAGGTAGCACATGGTCAGTTTCTTGGGGTGGGGTGGGAAGTGGGGGCTGAAACCCGGAGAAAGGAGTCACTTTTATCATTTATTCACTCAGAGGTTTTCCTTTGTAGTTCTCACAAATGTGACAGAATGCTAGCAGTGACTCACGGCTGCAGCCTTGGATAGAATTAGATCATGGGACTAACCTTTATTTTGTAGCATCGACTGCTACGTGGGCAGAGTTACATGATGAGATTTGTTACCTGTTGCGAGGGTAAGGACAAAGAGAATGGTGATAAACTCTGAGGAGGTGACCTCTTGTCGTTGGCCAAGCACGTAAGGCTTTGTTGACACGCCCTGGTTCTGGTCTCGTCCACAGATGACGATGAGAGTAGGTGCTCAGGCAATACTTAGGAATGAACATGTGTGCGAGGACGTACGCGAGTGTCCAAACCACACGAGCTCTTTTTCTTTGGGATTATTCAGGGTGCTGGTGCCTCTGTCCACACTGCTGACCTAATTTCAATGCCAAAGTGAAATGACAGTGTCACTTCTCCCATCGAGGGAGATGAGTTCCTGGGGTAGGTGTCTGGGGAGTCCAGAAAGCAAAACTTTAACAAGGGGGCTACATTGCAGCAATGGGTCATATGGTTTTCAATCCTGGGGCATTTATTGATTGAAATGGAAAATGGAAAATTCCCACTTTGGGTTAGGGATATATATCCTGAATTTTATGTAAATAAATTAAATTTTTAAAGAAGATTAATTGTGAGTCAAGTGATGCCTTGCATCTCTCTGCAGTTTCCAAATGTGCTGTAATTGAGTTGGAGGAGTTACTGAGAACAGATGCTAACCCCCACACTCCGCCATACCCTACAGTGAGAAAAATGACAGACTCCACTCTACTTGCCCCCAAACCATTTACATTTTAAATGGCCTTAATTATTGCATATTTTTAATGCAATAGAATGGCGCTTTATCTGTCAGAAAGGTCCGAGGGAAAACAGTAGGCTTTGTAAAAGGCGTTAGGGCTTTGGCCAGAGGTAAATAGTAGCCACCCCTGACGTAGGTGACTAATCAATGGAGATGTGCTTTGCATGTATTTCTTTCTTTTTTTTTTTTTTAATAGTTATTTCCCCAATAAATTTTTTTCCCTACTGTATAGCATTTCTTTTTTTAAAAAAAATATTATCACCTACACGATCTCACCATTATTTACATTCTCATCATCCTCTAGTGATGAGTTTGCATGGAAGCATTTTTCATTAGGCGGTTTGCCACGGCAGCTTGACGCGGGTAGGTCCCTCTGCTGGCCCTCACGGGGCCTGGGAGCCGAGCGCTCTTCCCTCGCTATCATTGACCTCCTACTAGGGTGTTCATCTTCCGATGAGCACTTGGTGGCAAATGAGACTAGAAAACCCCTACAAATTCTCGTTGGGCGAGAAGAAAAGATGGTTCGTCTCCAGTGGTTGGAAATACAATTAAATATTGATAGACAAATACAGGGCTGGAAGAGGGATGTTAATAAAAGCTGTAAAATCTCATTTCATCCAACCTGAGAAAGCTCAGTGGAATATGGCACTACTAACCCCCCACCTGAGCCTACATTAGCATGGTAATTCTTTTTTGGGGGGGTGGTTAGGGCTTTTTAGAGCTGTACCCGCGGCATATGGAAGTTCCCAGGCGGGGGGTTGAATTGGAGCTGTAGCTGCTGGCCTATACCACAGCTCATGGTAGCACTGGATCCTGAACCCACTGGTCGAGGCCAGGGAGGGAACCCTCATCCTCATGGATACTAGTCAGGTTCATTACCGCTGAGCCAGGATGGGAACTCCAGCATGGAAATTCTTAAATCGACTGCGCTCTTGAAAAGGATCTTTGGTTTTCAACCCATTGTCAGGAATGACTGAAACTGTTGGGAAGGACGTCTGACTTTGGTCACTTTGCTGCTGTAAACAGAGAAAAGGAAGTTTTCTGGAATTACTAGGATTAATACAATGGAATACATTTTATATACATTTTGGAGAAAGGATACAACTGCTGAAGAACAAACCAAGCAGGTTTTACAGAGATCCAAGGCCTCATGTGACTCCTGCATTACTATACGTTATCACCCCTCAGTTAGTTATTTGAGAGTCCACCACGAACTGGGTTCTAGGGGACATTGAAATGGGCACAGTGGAAATGAATCCAACTAGTATCCATGAGATTTCAGGTTTGATCCCTAGTCTTGCTCAGTGGGTTAAGGATCCGGCACTGCTGTGAGCTGTGGTGCTGGTTGCTGACACAACTCAGATTTTATGTTACCGTGGTTGTGGTGGAGGCCGGCAGCTACAGCTCTGATTCGACTCCTAGCCTGGGAACCTCCACATGCAGTGGCTGTGGCCCTAAAAAACAAAAAACAAAACAAAACAAAATGTCTTGATTGTAGACAGTCTTGTCTACTATCTGATACAAAATTTACCTTAATCTTTTTTTTTTGAGAAAATAGGAAAAATTTTATCTTGGAGAGATTAAAACAATTATTGTTGATTTTGTAAGGGAAACTGGTGGTATTACGATTATGTAAGTTATCTATATGTTTTCAACAATGAATACAGAAGCGTGAAGGGCTGGAAGGCATTTGATGTTTGAGATTGACTTTCAAATACTTCAGCAAAAAAAGAGAATAGAGAATGAATGGGTAAAATAAATGTAGGAAAATCTTGATAGGTGTTGAATGTAGGTGATGGTACATAGGGGTTTGCTCTCTCATGCTCTCTGCCTTTATATATATATATGTATTTGAAAATTCTCATCATAAAAATACCCAACTCAGTACAAGTACACACACATAAAAAACACAAAGCTAGGGGTTTTTTTTGTTTTTGTTTCTTTTTTCGCACATACCTCCGGCACAGGAAAGTTCCTGGCACCACAGCAGAGACCCAAGCCACTGCAGTGACAATGCTGGATCCTTCATCCACTGCTCCACCAAAAGAACTCCAAAGCTAGTTTTTTATTCTTTGTACTCTACCTATAACAATATTCCAATCATTACGTAAGGGTTTGATTAAAATGTCATCCTGTTTTGTACATATCTGTGATGTGACTAAACTGCTTTATGAGTAAAAACACTATCAAATGCTGAAAAATGGTCATTTTTACCAAGCCCACTCATTCTAGATGAAAATGGTAAAGCATTTCAAAAACTGTTCCCCAAGTACTGAAAAAACAACAACAACCAAAAAAACATTGATTTTTCTCCTGGCTGACTACCAAAAATCAGGATATATTTTGTTAACTCTCCATTTCCTGACTTCATGCAAAAGTGAGCTTTAAAAATAGATAATCTTTTTTATTTAATGCTAGAGCTTTTTCTGTTTTTTTTTTCTTTTATCCCTTTCTGTTCTGCATCTGTGATTTCCGCTAATCTGTCCTCCACCTTGCTTATTCATTCTTCTGCCTCCTGTATTCTGCTGTTGGCTGCTTCTAATGAATTTTTTATTTCAGTTATTGTATTTTGCATCTCTTCTTGCTGAAGTTTTATATCTTGCATCTCTTTGCTCAGTGTTTCATGTAAATTATCCATCTTTGCCTCTGTTTCTTTCCAATGTCTTGCATCATCTTCAGCATCAACAGGATAAAGTCTTTTTCCTGGAGGCTGAGAATCTCCTGATCACTTAGCTGATTTTCTGGGTTTTTTTTTTTTTTTTTTTTTTTTTCTTTCTCCATTATCTGAGTTATAGCTCTCCTGTTTTTTCATTTTTATAGGTTTTTGTTGTGGTGACCTCTTGATGTGGCCTCCTCTTTGTCTTCTGGAGTAGGATATCTTTTCGAAAGTTTCTGGTCCATTTGGTTGAAGATTGCTCAGCATTTAGTTGTAAATTCTGTTGTTTTTAGGAGAGAAGTTGAACTCCAGTCCTTTTCTTCTGTCATCTTAATGCCATCTCCTTTTTTTTTCTTTTAATGCTGAGTAGATGATAGTCGATAAGTACTTGAAAGAACGTAATATATTTTAAATCAACAGTAAATTGTGCTTTGCTCTTTAAATCCTAAGTAAAACTAGTCATATCAAAAGAAACTTGACTTGGAGTTTCCTGGTGGCTCAGTGGGTTAAGGATCTGGCATTGTCACTGCTGTGGAGTGGGTTTGATCCCTGACCTAGAAACTTCTACGTGCCGCAGGTGTGGCCAAAAAAAAAAAAAAAAAAAAAAGAACGAAACTTCAGGTACAAAATTTCTCAAGGAGATTTTTTTTTTTTTTTATTTCTTTTGGCTGCACTGGCAGCATGCATTTCACAGGCCAGGGGTCAAATCTGTGCCACAACAGTGACAATGCTGGATCCTTAACCTGCTGAGCCATCAGGGAACTCCAAGATTTTTAATATAAGGGAGGAGAGAGGACAATAACAGAAAAAAAAGGAATGTAAATATACATATAGCCTAAATAAAGACATATGAACAGTAGTAAAAATAGCTATCAAAAACAAAATTGATGAGACAGTGGCATTAAAAAGGAGTAATCTGATACCATTTCACAGAAGAGGTTGTTTTAGAAAAATTGGTCTTTATTTTAATTTTTTAATTATTATTTTTCTTTGCAAGCGGCTTTTTTTCTTCTTTTTTTAAGGGCTGCATGTGCAGCATATGGAAATTCCCAGGCTAAGTGTTGAATGGGAGCTGCAGCTGCCAGCCTACACCACAGCCACAGCAAATCGGGATCTGAGCCCCCTCTGCGAGTTATACCACATTTTATGGGAAGGCCAGATCCTTAATCCACTGAGTGATGGAACCCGCATCCTCATGGACGCTAGTTGGTTTTGTTACTACTGAGCCATAACAGGAACTCCTGGTCTTTATTTTATTTACTTATTTTTTGTCTTTTTTAGGGTCACACCCACAGCACATGGAGGTTCCCAGGCTAGTGGTCTAATTGGAGCTGTTGCTGCCGGCCTATGCCACAGCTACAGCAACACCAGATGTAAGCTGTGTGTGTGACCTACACCACAGCTCACGGCAACACCAGATCCTTAACCCACTGAGCAAGGCCAGGGATCGAATCCACAACCTCATGATTCCTAGTCGGATTTGTTTCTGCTGCACCACAACGGGAACTCCCTGGTCTTTATTTTAGAGGTGACGGATGTATAAGTATATATGAAGTTTAAATAAAAGTGGAATTCTCTCATATTACCACACCTTACCACAGTGTTGTGTAAGAGCTCTGCATCTTTTGAATGCACACCTGAATATGTATTGAAAAAAAAATATTAGGAAAATGGGATCATATTACACACAACGTTCTGCCGTTTGCTCTTTACTAAACAGAAAGAGTATCGTGAAGTCTCGGGGGCACAGACAGGTGTTCTTGGGTCGCAGAGATAGGATCAGGTGAGTGTGGGGCAAAGAGAGTGTGGGAAGGGCCTAGTGATGCCAGAGCCAGTGAAAGGCAAGGGATCTGGCTGGAGCTGGGGAGGGGCTGCTCCTTCGGCAGCCTCCAAGTTTATTAATACGATGATACTTTTTACCAGGAGATTTGCACTGATTTTATCAACGCAAAAAATTAGGAGCATCCGTTGTGGCTCAGCGGGTTAAGAACCCGACTAGTATCCATGAGGATGCGGGTTCGATCCCTGGCCTTGCTCAGTGGGTTCAAGGATCCCGTGTTGCTGCAGGCCAGGCATAGGTCACAGATGTGAATCAGATCTGGTGTTGCCATGGTGTAGGAGACCAGTGGCTACAGCCCCGATTGGACTCCTAGCCTGGGAACCTCCATATGCCGTGGGAGTGGCCCTAAAAAGACCAAAATAAGTAAATAAATAAGTAAATAAGTAAATGATCAGTTGATCTAAGAAAGAAATAGAACATTTGAGCCAAAGTGAGGATAACCCCAGGGACAGAAGGCTCTGAGAACTGTTCTACCCGTTAAAGGTCAAAGCACAATTAAATACGGTTTGGGGACAGAGGGTTGGACATTAAGTCTAGGACAAAGGAAAGAGTGGGTCCTGGGTCATCGTGGCCCCTTCGAAGATGAAGCAGAGAGGTTATCTGCTTAGGCGTTATCTTGTTGATGCTCGGAGGACGTTGCTCTTTATGGTGGTTGAGCAGGTATTGCGGCCACTGGGCAGGTGTGGCCGATGCCCTATGCAGATGCACAGTGCCCACTAGAGGGGAGGGGGAGCGGCAAAGGGCAGAAAACAGTTTTAGCTTCAAATTTTCCTTCATGTGCCTTAGAATGCAAATTTTTATTTCATTAATATACAGTTCAAATTGACTTGCAAAAGGCAAAGGGTGTTGCAGGAGAATGGGGCCTAAGAAGGTTCTAACTGGCTTTTGCTGAATGCTCAACGGCTGTGTCATTCTTTTAAGAGCCGTGCCCTGCCCCCTCCCCTCCTGTCTCCGTGGGAAGAATTAAAGTGTATGAGGAAGACAGCAGGGTTTGAGGAATAGGGTCCTGCTTAGAAACTGAATAAAGGAGAAGAAACCAGGAGGCAGGGAAGCGCCAAGATATTATAATATAATATAAGCTTCCTTATAAGATAAGCTCCCTTATAAGCTCCCTTATAAGATAATTATATTATAATATAATATAAGCTTATAATATAAGCTCCTTATTATATAAGATAATATAAGCTCCCTTATATTCCATCCCAGTGAGAGCAGTGAACATGGAGGCACACCTCGTCTGAACAAATGAAAATACAGCGAAGTTATTATTATTTTTCTTTTTGAATTTTTGGGGCCACATCCACGGCATATGGAGGTTCCCAGGCTAGGGGTCTAATCGGAGCTACAGCTTCCGGCCTACACCACAGCCATAGCAACACCAGATCCAAGCTGCATCTGCGACCTACACCACAGCTCAGGGCAACGCTGGATCCTTAAGCCACTGAGTGAGGCCAGAGATCGAACCCACGTCCTCATGGATACTAGTCAGGTTCGTTACTGCTGAGCCTCAGTGGGAACGCTTATTATTCTTATTTTTAAAGATTTGCTTCTATTTCTTTTTCTGGTCAAATTGCTCTGTCCTTTCGAATTCAGCTACGCTGAGCCAGACAGAAAACTTTGATCTCCCTCCGGCACTTCCTGCTTCCTCTGGCGTCTCCTTCTGACACGAGCTTTGGGAGATGCAGAACTCTTGTCAGGTGTTCATAGACAAAATCACAGTGCAGGTTTGTTCATTCCTTGAAATGGCTTTTTTTTTTTTTTTTTTTTTTGGTCTTTTCTGGTCTTTTTGTCTTTTCTAGGGCTATACCCGCAGCATATGGAAGTTACCAGGCCAGGGGTTGAATTGGAGCTACAGCTGCCGGCCTACACCACAAGCCACAGCAACTTGGGATCCGAGCTGCATCTGCAGCCTACACCACAGCTCACGGCAACGCCCGATCCTTAACCCACTGAGTGAGGCCAGGGTTCGAACCCACAACCCCATGGTTCCTAGTCGGATTCGTTAACCACTGAGCCACGATGGGAACTCCTGAAATGAATTCTTGATTTTCCTTTGAATGTCTTCTGGTGGATTTGTGGCAATGGCCTCATCATGCTGCCCATGCAATCATCCACGGCTGTGCCCAAGACCTCCTGTTTTGTTCTTAGAGCCTGATTCTGTTTCCTGTTTATCTTGATTCAGTTTTCTGTTTATCTTGAATGTACAGTCTCTGAGTATAACAAGATTCTGCTAGCCAGCTCTCGGGAAAACAACAAAAACCCAAGCTGCTTTTGATTTCATTTATACGGGCTTTGTAATTGAATTAGTGAGAGAGCACTTATTGAGTGTGCCTGGAATAAAACGGGTGCTTAGAGTAGCATGTGAGGCAATGGAAAATAGCATTAGTACCAATTAAGCCTGTAGCGAATGATTGACTGTTCACTGTGGCAGATACTCTATCATTGTTTCATACAAGATTAATTTAACCTTTTGATGTTTTCAAAGCAAAAGCTGTACAATACCAAACACATGTACAAGATTTCTCTTACATGAGCACGTGCTCGAGGGAGTGTGACCCTCTCTGTGGGTGTTGAGCCAAAAGAACCAAGCCAAAGACTGGGACAAGGAAGGATTTATTACTTGCAGCAAATATGGAGAACACCAGGGATCTTTCCCAAAGCAGTACCTGCCTTGAACAGCAACATTGGGAAAGTCTGAAGCTAAGGGTCCATGCATGTTCACGAAGGGTCTTGGGCAGAGGAGAATTGAGCATAGAGTTGGAGCAAAGGTTGAGAGTCCAGGCTTTAGTTGACCGAAGTCCTAAGGTTCAGAAAGGCCAACGTCACCGTCCCTTTGGTTCCAGGGGGTCTGGTGGCTGAGGGCCTCCGGAGGATCTTGACCGCTGAGGCAGAACCCGCAGGCTTTACACCGGACCTCCGTTCTCTTCGCTGTTGTTACTTCTCTTGCTTGATAACAGCTGTTTCTTTCCGCATTCCTTGGTTCCCTTAAGAGCACTCATTACTGAGACCTGTTCTAGGACAAGCATCATGGCCAGGCTTAAATCACAAAGGCCAAAAACGGTCTCATGTCAAAAAGGGATACCTGGTTCTTTTCCTCCAGGGACCCGCTACCCTAACTACTTGAAGGAGAAGATGCTCTTGTGATTGGAATGGCATCTGTAAGCCAAGGCATGTCAAGAATCCTGGAAAACACTGGAAACTGGAAGAGGCAAGGATGGCTTCTTCCCTGGAGCCACCAAGATAGAGCAAGGCCTTACGGATACCTTGATTTCAGACTTGGGGCCTGCAGAACCAAGCGACAATACATTTCTTTCTTTCTTTTTTTTCTTTTTCCTTTTTGCCTTTTTTCTAGGGCCACTCCCGCGGCATATGGAGGTTCCCAGGCTAGGGGTCTAATCAGAGCTGTAGCTGCCGGCCTACACCACAGCCACAGCAACAACAGATTCTTGACCCGCTGAGCAAGGCCAGGGATCGAACCCTAACCTCATGGCTCCTAGTCAGATTCTTTCACCACTGCGCCATGGTGGGAACTCCGACAATACATTTCTGTTGTTTCATACACTCAATTTGTGGTTACAGCATCCCTAGCAAAGGAATACAGCCCTTAGGGGGGGAGTTTGCACCACACTACCCCAAAGGTGGCTGGTCTGTCTTGTGCTTCTCATGGAGAAGATTGTTTTTGCCTTATGTGTGGTGACAAGTTCGACTTTAGCTGACACACTAGCTGTGTTTGTGATGAACGCTTGAAGTGTCACAGACGCAGCCTGCAGCCTGACCTTTTTGGCTAACGATACTGCTCTTTTCTTTTCTCCTACTTTCTTTTCTACTTGTGTGAAATAAAATTCATATTTTAGGGCAAGACAAAAATTTAAACAAAAAGAAGTCTTTTCTGCCCTTTGGTCTCCTCTCTCCCCCTACCGTGCATTAAGTATCTGCATTCTGCCCTGACCAGACCGCACTGCCCTGCCCCCCATGGCAGGAATACCTGTTCAACCATAAAAAGCCTCATTCTTCCAGCATCACCAAGCCAACTCCTTAAAGACAACATTTCTGGAGTTCCCTGGTGGCTTAGTGGGTTAAGGATCTGGTGTTGTCACTGCTGTGGCTCAGGTTGCTGCTGGGGCTTGGATTCTATCCCTGGCTCGGGGACTTCCATATACTGTGGTGCAGCCATAAAAAAAATTTAAAAATTAAAAAAAAGTCTGTTGGATTTCTAATATTCCTCTCTATTAATTTTACTCTGAGCACACACATGAGGTATTCTGGATAGGAGAGACTTATTAGCCCTCAGTAAATAACAAATGTGTCACCCCCTTGTGCCCACACTCACTTCTGGGTGACATGCAGTGGCAATGGGATTGTTCCCACGTAAGTGGTGGACACAGCACAGATGAGAGGGAAGGACAGATGATTCATCTCTACTGGTAAAGGGGAAGGAGGCAGCTGTCCTTAATCCTAACCTAACTCCAGCCTTTGGTGTGTAAATAAGATCCCCCCAGAAGCCGGGCAGTACCACCCACGTGACTTGATTTTAGCCTCAGGAAGATAACATTCTGGGCTCTCCCAGCACCATTGGAGCTGACTCTGGTGCCTGTTCCAGGATGTGATGGTTTGGCCTTTAGGGAGATGAGAGAAGTTTTAGGTTTTCTGATTAGAGAAATTAAGTAGACAAATGGCTTACAGATCTAGCCCTTCTGGGATACGGCGTCTCCGGAGGTCGGGGCTTTTCCGGGAGCACCGGAATTGTCCCTTCCCTCTGAGACCATTGCTTGTAGACACGGAATCAGCCAGGGGACGCAGCTGTCTTCTAGGTGAAGCAGTGACCACAGAGTCATTGCTACCAGGCTGAGTGAGGGATGTACGCTGGCCATTGTTGGGGTGGGGGGAGCCTAGAATATTATCTTCCTGAGAGTAAAATCAGGTCTCCCCCTCCATTATAGAAGAAAAACACATTTTTTTTTTTTTCTTTTTTGGCTGCACCCACAGTACATGGAAGTTCCCGGGCCAGGGATCAAATCTGAGCCGCAGTAGTGACCTACACCACAGCTATGGCAACACCAGATCCTCTGACCCACTGCACCAGGCTGGGGATCAAACCTGCACCTCCGTAGCCATCCAAGCCCCTGCAGTTGGATCCTTCACCGGCTGTGACACAGCCAGGCCTCCAGAAAAGCAGCTTTTTATGATCAACTTACCAACTGTCAACATGACAAGAATAAATAGGGTCAATGGCTAGTGATTATTACACGTATGTCTCTTATTACTCCTTTCCTCTAATCTGTTTAGGGAGTGGCTTCAGTTTTTCACTTTGGAAATGTGATCGGCATTAACTCTATCTAAAGTAGAGGGACCTTCAGTTACATCTTTATTCTGATAGTCTAGTTCGGGCGGGGCTTAATAAACTTCTGTAAAGGGCCAGACAGTAAATATTTCAGGTTTTGCTGTCCATGTATGATCTCTGTCTCATGCCCTTCTTTATCTTATAACTGGTTAAAAATGTAAAAACCGGAGTTTCCGTCGTGGCTCAGCAGAAACAAGTCTGACTAGTATCCATGAGGACACAGGTTTGATCCCTGGCCTCGCTCAGTGGGTTAAGTGCTCAGTGTTGCCGTGAGCTGTGGTGTAGGTTGCACACGTGGCTTGGATCCCACACTGCTGTGGCTGGGGTGTGGGACAGGGGCGACAGCTCCATTTATTCTCCTAGCCTGGGAGCCTCCAATATGTCAAGGGTGCAGCCCTAAAAAGACCAAAAAAAAAAAAAAAAAAAAAAAAAAAAGTAAAGTTAAAACCATTCTTAGCTGGCAGGCTGTACAAAAACAAGCTGCTGGTAGGATTTAGTCCTTTAGGTTATTCTTTGCTTAGAACCTCTTCTTACTATGGCTGGTGATTTTCAAAGGAAATGTTTCAACGAAATGCTTTTTGGAGGATATGGTTTGATGCATATTTTATATTGTTCCATCCTAGTTTGCAATGATGTAATTCTCACAAGACTGAAAGCAGATTATATTATTCCTCCCTTGTTACTGAGTCACCAACGTGATGGAATCTTCTTGAATATTTCTTTCTTTCCTAATTCCATCTGACAGAATGTACACAATTTAGCTTTGTATCAAGCTGTATAAAATAGGTAACTTGATATCAGAAGGGCTATGATGAAGTTCAAGTGTCAAATGTTATAGTGTGGAGTTCCCGTTGTGGCTCGGCAGGTTAAGAACCTGACTAGTATCCATGAGGTTTCGGGTTCAATCCCTGGCCTTGCTCAGTGGGTTAAAGGATCCGGCATTGCTGTGAGCTTCAGTATAGGTTACAGATACAGCTTGGATCTGATGTTGCTGCAGCTGCGGCATAGGCCGGCAGCTGCAACTCCAACTCGACCCCCAGCCTGGGAACTTCCATATGTTGTGGGTGGGGCCCTAAGAAAGAAGAAAAAAATGCTGTAGTGTGTCTGCCTCTCAGATCTTAACACTGAGGAATAAAAAAGAATATAATGATTATTTCAACTTCTCCAAGTTGGGAATTTGGAGCGTGGGAAATGGAGACAGAGTAGGAAAGCGGAGCCAGACCAAGAACTAGGGTGCTTTTCTTTCCAGGGAGGAGATGAGCCTTAAAACAAATAATAACCTCACAGTAGCAATATCAGTAACAATAAGTGGCATTAGACAACAACTATCTAGGATGTGGTATGAATGCAGGATATGAACTGGGTGATTTCTGAGCTCCTTTCCACGGCACGATTCTGTGACAAATCTATTTTGTTCACAACACGTCTCTCTCTAGATATGATTTTCTCCTTTTTTGCAGCCCCAAGACATAGGGAGCTCCTGGGCCCGGGATCAGATTTGAGCCGCAGTTGCCACCTAAGTCACAGCTGCGGCAGTGCGGGATCCTTAACCCACTCTGCTGGGCCAGGGATGGAACCTGGGTCCCAGCGCTCCCAGGATGCCGCCAATCCTGTTCCACCACTGTGGGAACTCCCACATGTCAATATTTTTAACAATTCCCAGCTCAGTAAGTGGGCTAGACAAGGTTCTCAATAACACGTTGCCATCATTGCATTACCTTCTCAGTTCTTAGTTATTTTTAATTGTAAGGGCTTTGCATCTATGTGATGTATTAGGTTAGTCAGTCATTTTGGGGAAAATATCTATGTCCTTCTGACATAGATAATTTCATCCTCATCTTATGAAGGCAGTGCTCTTGGTCCTTAAAGGGTGAAGCCCTCTGCCATGTGCGGAGAGCCTGCCTGCCTCCAGATGGAAGCTCCCCTCAGTACGGATATCGAGACACCTGCGCCGAAGGAAGGGGGTCAGGGGACAAAGGGCCAGACTCTTGTTCTCCAAAGCCAGACAGCCTTTCTTCAAGTCTCACCGGAACATCCATGAAGGTCTCCCTGCTGCTCCACCTGCATTTAACTAAACTGTTTTCTTTCCCTCAGGTACTAGCAGTCAAGGTCACCCAAGGAGGGTTTCTGTTTCCATTTTATTTGTTTATTGATTTATTTGTTCCACCACTGAAATGACCAACATGAGCTTTTCATTTTTTTCTTTTTTTTTGTTTTTAGGGTGGCACCTATGGCATATGGAAGTTCCTGGGCTAGGGGTCCAATTGGAGCCGTAGCTGAGGCCCACACTACAGCCACAGCAATGCTGTATCCTTAACCCACTGAGCAAGGCCAGGGCTTGAACCTGCATCCTCATGGCCATTATGTCAGGTTCTTAATCTGCTGAGCCACAACAGGAACCCTGAGCTTTTAATTTTTAAATTCTAAATATATGCATAAAGTAGCCATAAACATAATCATTGGAACACCTTTTACATGAAACCTGGGAACTTGCCAAAGTGGTGGCCCATTCCTTTGATAAGAAATCCATTCTCTTTTTTTCTTCTTTTCTGGCCACCCCGGCAGAGACGTACGGAGTTCAGGTGCGAGCCACAGCCACGATGCCAGATCCTTAACCCACTGTGCTGACCGCTGACCGGGGATTGAGCTTGTGTCCCCGTGCTGCGGAGATGCCACAAATCCCAACGCACCACAGTGGAAACTCCGGGGTCCATCCCTACTAAGAAAGCCCATTCCCTGGCCAAACGACTGCAAAGTGAGAAGACGCTTCTGTCTCCCTGTGCCTTCCCTTTACTGGTTCATATGAAATTCCTGTGAGGAATTTCAACAACTGGTTCCCAAAGCTTGAGAACCCAACTGATTTACATTTGAGACTTCAGACGAGTTGAAATGCTATGACTTGCAGACTATATGCCAGAAATCAGAAATTCCTGTAATTAAATAAACACTCCTCTCACATGAGCATCTAACAGAGAGAAATCTACCTTCGCTCTGAATAGAGCCCGTCCTTGGGCTGTAACCTCGGCCAAAGCTGAGCTGCCAAAGGAGGCAGCCTAATGGGGTGTTTGTCAGCTCCCTGGCAAGTGACTAGGGAGAGAGGGGGACACGGACACACACACACATCTGTTCCCACTCCCAAGGTCACAAGCAACTCTTTGATCTGGGAACAACCCCAGGTCTGACTGCCTAGACCAGCTGGGGCAGGATGAATGGGGGACTGGGGACATTCTCCTTCCAGAAGGTAGAGGGAGAGGCCTAAGCTGTCCTTGAGGGTCCTTGAGTGGCTCTGGCTGTCTGCCAGCAGGCAGCCTCCATTCCTGGGCTCCAGGCCATGGCCACGTGGTCTGTCCCGGGAGGAGAGCGTGGACGCAATGACGGGGCCTTTTTCCACGTGAGGCACAGGCCCCAGGAGAAAACCCTGACAATGAAGGGAGAAAAATCTAGGAAACTCTCCCAGCGCCGAGGGATCTGGTGAAGAAAATCATTCTCCAGGGAGTTGTGTGCTGAGGACGGAATCAGTGGAGGTGGAGAATTCTACTGGCTGCTTGAGGCTGTCGTTTCCTACTTCATTATAGCACCAACTTCCTCACGTCCATCAGGCAGAGTTTTCCTTCCTGAGACTTTGGCAGAAATACTGACAAATTCTAAGCCCCAACACTCCTTTCTGTGACAGCAATTTTTTTTTTGGCTGTGCCTGAGACACGCAGAAATTTCCAGACCAGGGATGGAACCCATGCCACAGCAGTGACCTGAACCGCTAGTGACAATGCTGGATCCTTAACCTGATGCACCACAAGGAAACTCCTATGAAAGCATTTCTTCTTATGTGTTAGAGAAATCTTTTTTTCCGGGATCCCTGGCTTCCTGTGTCATAGTTACGATGACAGTTTAACTTACTTTAGTTACATTTTAGGATGGCTACTTCTGGGCACTGCAAGTCATCAGTAAATTTTCTCCCCATCGCACCAAGAGATGGCTTGTTTCTGGGAGATGCCTAACTTTAGCCACCATTTCCTGCTTCTAGTAATTTCTCCCTCCATTCTGGAATAACAATTCAGCTTCCCAGCTTGTAGCATTGGACAATGGCGAACAGACCTCCTTTTATTACTTGTTCGTGGGGTGTGTTTGTGTATGTGTTGTTCAGAGGAGAAGAAACATGGCCGGACTCATATCTGTAAGACATTTATTATTTTTACGTCTCTGTACTGATTCTAAAGATTGAAAATACTTCTCATTTCACTGTGAATTCCTTGCACATGGTATTTATGTCTTTAATATAAAATGTGTTTATTTATTATCATGTGCAAGTGGCTTAAATATTGAGCCTTTCAAAATAAGGCATTTCTTCCACTTTTAGCATTTGAGAAAAATATGCTCCTTCTGGGGAATGATTTCTACAGTAAGGATGGTTCATTTAAATTTTTGTAATAAACCATGTGCACAGTAGAGACCTCTGAGAGTAATAATAACAGCTGATTTATTTTTAGCTGTTATTTGCAGAGAAGTGTTGTGATCTCAGCTGATATTCACAAAAACCTAATGAGGCAGGATGTCATTCTCTCTTTTACTCAACAAAATACACACTGATTGTTGGCAGATACTGGCACATTGTGTGGTGCTGTTGACACAGCGGTGAACCAGGTGGATCTGGTCCCAAACTCACGGAATTTACAGCCAATTATGAGCAGGCATTATTAATATTTGTGTTTGGGGGTCAGACCAGAGTTTGGTAGGTTTGTACCCATCTGTAAGCCAGAATCCCTGAATCTCCATACGCAACTGCATGGTCTTGTGGAGGCGAGACGTCTGGGGGGAACGAACGGTGACTCCAAGAGCCTGTGTGGGGGTGTCTGTGCAAGGAGGAGCTTGGAAAGTGCTAGAAGTTGTGTGCAGCCTCTTGGGAAGCCCTCCCTCTGAAGGTGAGAGTGTTTGGGAAAGGAGCTAGGGAATAAGACATGGTAATTCTGATTTAGTTCCTTGAGGCTGTCGTCGCTCTCTGGCACCAGACTTTCAAGAACCAGAGTCGAGATTGCGTGTTTGTGCAGACCTCACATAATCGGAGGCCTTTTCTTCGCAGCCAGTTGGGCACAGGAGTTTGTACTGATTCCGCTCAGCTGAGTGGACTGAGTTTGACACTCCGTTTCAGTGTCACAGTCATGGGGGTCGTGAGACAGCTGAGAGACCGCTGGGGTATCCTGGGATGGAGGTCAGGCTCCCCTGAGCAGCGAAGGATGAAGGTGCCTGTCCGAAGAGCTCCATGTGGTGTTAGTGGTGACACGAGGGGGCTGGACCACGAGGACAGGCACCTCTGTTTTTTTGTGTGTTGTTGTTGTTTTGCTTTTCAGGGCTGCCGCTGTAGCATATGGAGGTTTCCAGGCTAGGGGTTCAATCAGAGCTATAGCTGCCGGCCTACGCCACAGCCATGCCAGATCCAATCTGCATCTGCGATCTACACCACAGCTCCCTGCACGCCGGATCCTTAACCCACTGAGAGAGGCCAGGGATGGAACCTGCATCCTCTTGGATATGACTCAGATTCTTAACCCGCTGAGCCACAACAGGAACTCCCCGAGTATCTTATTTCTGATGACTTCCCTTTGGGTAATAAGAATTCCATGTGTTTTACTAGCTGTGTGACTCCGGGGAAATTGCTTGACATTTCAGAATCTGTTTCCCTCTGCAAAAATGGGGGAAAATAATAGCATCTTCTCCATGGGGCTTTTGGCCCAGTGCTCACCCCTTAGTGAGCATGGACCAGATACTTCCAGCTGCCCGCTTCTTACTCTCTGCTTTGTCTTCGCCAAATCCTAATCAACCTCTATCTACGGACCCCAACGGTCTGCTTGCCTCCCAGCCAGAGCCATGGTCCCCTTTACAGTTTCTCCAGGGACTCAGGGGTGTACAGCCGGACCCTTTCTGCTCAGAACCCCCTGGTCACTTCCCCTTGCTCACTCAGGTTCCCCTCGGAAGATTCTGCTTGTCTCTGCCTGCCTCCTCCTTTGCCCTACAAAGAAACCTCGTTTTCTGCTTGCTTTTGAGATGCTTACAGGCTTGTGGTCACAGTGACCCATCCCCCCTTTGCCATAGTACCTTGTCCTTGCTTGCAATAATCCTTTTGAGCGAGTCTTTCCTTTCCAAGTCCTGGTTGGCTTTTCCTATGACAGCACTTGATAAACATGAGCTAGCGACTATCAATCGTCTTTTGATCAGTTTGCCAGTTTTAACCCAGGTCAAGAGTCAGTGAGAGAGAGCCAGGCAGCCCGAGGCTGACCGGCTTCCATTTGAAAGTGTGCACTGCACTCAGAACTGGCTCTTGCTGAGGTCTTGAGGTCTGGGTACCTTTCTAGAACAGCTGGCCCTCAGCTGCTGCATTTTGTTTTCATGCATCTGAAAAGAAATGGTACACAGTGCTGCCCTCTTTCACGTCTGAGCATTCAGGTCTCTGCTTGGTTCAGAAGGAAAATGACTTTTTCTCCAGTTTAGGGTTGCATGCTGTCTAGACTGGGTCCATCTGTGGTTTCCGTAGTTTTTGTTTTTTGTTTTTTCCTTTTTTAAGGCCACACCTTTGACATACAGAAGTTTCCAGGCTAGGGGTTAAATCGGAGCTGAAGCTGAGGCTCACACTATAGCCACAGCGACACTGCATCTGAGCTGTATCTGTGACCTGTATCTGACCTGCATCTGAGCTGTATCTGTGATCTGTATCT
The DNA here is from genome assembly GCF_054392235.1 of Sus scrofa. NCBI lineage: Eukaryota > Metazoa > Chordata > Mammalia > Artiodactyla > Suidae > Sus > Sus scrofa. Next base: position 76,729,673 of record NC_139393.1, read on the forward strand.
GCAGCTTGTGGCAACACCAGATCCTTAACCTGCTGATCGATTGAACCCGAATCATGGAAACAACGCTGGGTTCTTACTCACTGAGCCACAGTGGGTACTCCTGGGCAGGGTATTGGTAGTGAGTTGCTCCAGGTTGGAGGCCAGTGCTGTGGGGAGCTGGGTGGGGACAAGCCACCCAGAGTGTCTGCCCCTTGCTTGGCTCAAGGCAGCTCCGAGAGTTACTGTGCTGGCCAGCTGGCCCTCAAGGTCAAAATCAGATTGGATAGAGGAGGCAGAAAGCCAGTCTGTGGTTTGGCCTCCTGGGGTGCTCCTTCTTCCGGGAATTGTTTTGCTAACTTAGAAGAAGAAGGGGAGTCCTGCTTGGCAAACTGCCCTGCAGGAGGCAGTCTTTGGAGTCTTAAGGGCCCCCTGGGATCCGTTTTAACAGAAGAGAAGGTGGGTGAGTAGGTGGGCAGACTTCGGCCCCTCCTCCTGACTTAATTCCCTCTCACCTCCAGTTTCTCCCGCCTGGCCCTCCTTGACCCTGCCCCGTTTCCTCTCTTTCTCCTGGGCGTGGCTCCCTCTCTAGTGAAATCACCTTCTCCTGACCGAGCCTATCTGTCTATACTGTAGAACCAAAGCCAGGCACCGACAGTGACAGACTTCTGCATGACCTCTGCCGGTCCAGGCAGCAGACAATCCCAGGGTAACTTGTGTCTGGATGATATAAACCTTTAGGACAATCCCAGCACAGCTCCTTGCCAAGTGACCAAAACTCTCCTGGACTGAACTCTTGACAGCATCCTTGGAGCCCTGTTTTGGACTCCGCTGCATCGTTGGGCCTTATCCATCAGAGCCCAGTTGGAGCAAGCATCATGCTAAGTCGGTCTAGCAAGAATAGGCCACCCTTGGTACCTGATCACCCAGGATATCTGGTCAAATCTCCTGATCCTCCAGCATCCCGCAGGCTGTCTGTTCTGATCGCCTGGATCAGCCTTCAGCAAGGGTCCCGTTAGATCTGTTTAACCAGAATCCCGTTCCATCTCTGGCGTTTCCTCTTAGTAACTCTCATCCACGGACTCCCACCCTGCTCCTTGGCGATCAATTCCTGCTCGTCTCTGCTCTATGTGGAATTGAGCCAGTTCTGTCCTGAGGTCTCACTTCCCCTGCTGCGACATTTCCTGAGTAAAATCTGTTTTTAACCGCTTTACCGTCCAGCTTTGGTTTTCTTTAACTGTTAAAATAAAGGTGCTCCAAGTTTTAGGTGTGGAGGGTGACGGCTGGGCATGTACCTTTCTTTTGTTTTTGTGGCCCAAACTTGGCCGCCTCTGCTCACCACGTGGAGACAGTTTTGGTCGCAGGATAAAAAATAGCTTTATTGCTTTGCCAGGCACAGAAGGGTCACAGCAGGCTAATGCCCCAAAGACTTAGGAGAGATTGGGAGGTGGTTTCACAGTTTGGGGAGTGAAAAATAGGGCCGCAAGCTTGCATTGTTTTCAAAGCTGGTGCTCAGTGGTCTGGGGGTCTTCTTTCCAGAATAAAGAAGATTCATTCACATCTTCTTGCATTTGTTGGGGGGCCAGGGGTTAGTTCTGTGGAAGAACTCAAAGATATTGTTATCTGTATTCCTTGAGGAGGGACCAGGACCCTGCCCCAAAGCTGCACTGTTGTCTCTCTCTCTTTTTTTTTTTTTTGTCTTTTGTCTCTTTTTTTGTCTTTTGTTGTTGTTGCTATTTCTTGGGCCGCTCCCGCGGCATATGGAGGTTCCCAGGCTAGGGGTTGAATCGGAGCTGTAGCCACTGGCCTACGCCAGAGCCACAGCAACTCGGGATCCGAGCCGCGCCTGCAACCTACACCACAGCTCACGGCAACGCCGGATCCTTAACCCACTGAGCAAGGGCAGGGACCGAACCCGCAACCTCATGGTTCCTAGTCGGATTCGTTAACCACTGCGCCACGACGGGAACTCCATGCACTGTTGTCTCTTGATGGCCCCTCTCTGGTCTCTGCATCCCCTCCCTTCCCTGATTAGCAACTGTTTGAACCTTTGGAACAGGGAAGGCCATGGAGGCTGAAGTTTATTCCTAAAAACAAGAAATAGGCGACACAGAAAGGCTTGTGTGCCCAGGAGCCCACGGGGGCCCTGCTGGGTTTCATTTTCACTCCCCCCAACTCATTTTTTTTTCCAACTCAATTTTTGTTTCTTTTCAAAAGAAAGCTCTCTTCCCTCTCCCCAATAAAAATAACTCCACTCAGAAGATTTTTCATCACCTGGTGGAGTGTTGCATGCCTAAAGCAAGCTTTCAGAGCAACTGGCCCCCAGAACAGAGAGGTCTGTATTTATAGTTCGAATTATTATATAGCAGTTGACAGCTCTATTTTGGTTGAGTCTTGTCTCTGACAACAGGAAACGGGATCACGGTTTATCTCTGAAAGGCTTCCGAATGGCCCTGTAATTCAGGGCTTATCTCGGGGAATGCATGGCTTTAAAAAATGTAAATCTCTCCTGAGCGGTGGTAGTTGCCATCATCTTGTATCAGACGGAGCTAAGCTAAGGATAAAAATGTCAGTGTCATTTTTTCAGGTCCTCTTACAAGCAAATTCTTCCCTGATGACATAAATTTGACCAAATATGTCTCTCCTAGATTTTCTGATTGAGGATCATTAACTCGATGTTTTGTTCTATTTGAGTGAATTAATTAATGTAGGTACCAAAGAAGTGAAGATAATTATATAAAGACCCGCTTGTCTTAAGTTTGTACGTTATGATTAAAGAGTGAATTTGTGCCCATGACTCCTTTACAAAATCCCCTGGACATATTTTTCATCGCTTGTGTTATGCCAGAAATATTCTGTATGGGTTTTATTTGTTCATCTATCTTCAGTCCAGGAACTAAGAGTGCTGACTGGGTTTCTCCTTGCAGTACCTGTCACTTTATCTTCTTTCTCTGAGATCTCTTGTGTCTTAGACTGTTCAGGCTGCTATGATGAATGCCACGGACTTACAAACAACAGAAATTTCTCCTAGTTCTGGGGGCTGGGAAATCCAAGATGGAAATGCCTGCACATTGGGTGTCTGGTGAAAGCCTGCTTCCTGGTTCACAGACTGATGTATTCTCACTGTCCTCACGTATCGGGAGGGTTGAGGGAGCTCTCTGAGGCCACTTTTATAAGGGCACTAATCCCACTTAGGAGGGCGCCACCATCCTGACCTAAGCATCTCCCAAAGACCCCCTCTCCTAATGCCATCACATTGGAGGTTAGGATTACAACATAAGAATTTGAGGAGGACACATTCAATCCATAACTGCATGTTTGTCTGTCCCAGCCTGCTAGGTGGTGCAAGTCTTGACTTCCTTGAAGGTTGGAACTTCATAAATCAGAGAGCAGGCATTATAGGCATTAGTTTTTTTTTTTTTTTTCCCTTTCTAAGGCCACACGTGTGTGGCATATAGAAGTTCCCAGGCTAAGGATCAAATTGAACCTGCAGCTGGGGACTATGCCACAGCCATGGCAACACCAGATCTGAGCTGCATCTGTGACATACACTACGGCTTATGGCAATGCCAGATCCTTAGCCCATTGAGCAAGTCCAAGTATCAAACCCATGTCCTCACAGAGACAATGTCAGGTCCTTAACCCTGACTAAGCCACAACGGGAACATCTAGGCATTAGGTTTTGTAGGCATCATTTCCACTTGTGAAGTGTGGTCCTTGCTATTTAATAGCCGGCCAGTCCTACTCAATTAAATGGGATTTAATACAATGGTGACAAATTTGAAATGGCTACAGATTTGGCTTATGCAATTATACCATTACACAGACAGATTTTTATTGAACTACACAAGTAACTGTATTGCCAGAAGAAGTAAAGGGACTCAGTGATGGCACTACAGACGTATCATCTTTAAATTCTCTTGTTGATTCAGAAGGTTTCAACTCATATTAAAATTTGTCACATGGGGAGTTCCAGTCGTGGCTCAGTGGAAGCAAATCTGACTAGCATCCATGAGGACGCAGGTTCAACACCTGGCCTCTTTCAGTGCGTTAAGGACCCAGTGTTGCCATGAGCTGTGGTGTAGGTTGCAGATGAGGCTCGGATCCCGCGTTGCTGTGGCTGGGGTGTAGGCCAGCAGCTAAAGCTCCAACTGAACTCCTAGGCTGGGAACCTCCATATGCCACAAGTTTGGCCCTGAAAAGAAAAAAAAGAAAAGAAAAGACGAAAGATTTGTCACATGGCATTTTCTCCGAATTTTGAAGAGAGATTTGGAGCAACATTCCATTCAATGAGTTTTGCTTGCAGTTTGCACAAGATTAGCCTGCTAAATTCTAGGAAGAAAAGATAGATCAAGATGAAAGAAAAGAGCTTTTTCCTATGGCTGTGTAAAAAACTAACAAACAGAAATCTGTTTATTAAAAAATTAATCTAACATTAAATAGAGTTGGGAGACCAGAAGGGGGCGTTCTCACATCCTGCAAGCATAAGACCCCACCCCTATCGGAAGAAGGAGAACTCTTTCCTGGCAAGGCTTGGCCAGTGAAAAGCCATGGGTGCTGTTTACTGCAGTCCCCCAAATTCCTTTCCTTTCTATAAAAGCGTTCTAGGAGTTCTCTTGTGGGGCTTAAGGATCTGATGTCACTGCAGTGGCTTGGATCACAGCTGTGGTGCTGGTTTGATCTCTGGCCTGGGAACTTTCACCACATGCTGTGGGCATGGCCAAAAAAAAGGGGGGGGGGAGGGGGGAGGACAGAAAGGGCAAAGGGCACAGCATAAAAAAAAAGTCTAATTCCCCTGCTGTGTGAGGACCTGAGCATAGCTCACAGGGGTTGCAAGACCCTGAATTACAGTTCTCTGCTGATCCCCAATAAACCCAATTTTGCTGGAGAAATATCTGGCAAAGTCTATTTGTTTCAGGTCAACAGCTGTGAGAAATAGGAGACTAACCCCAATGAAATTGCACCTTTCAGTTCCAGTTAGTCCCACAGTTGACTTTGAGTCCTGTTGGATCTTAGGTCAGCAGTTGGCTGTCACAAAGTCACCTGCTGCTGGGCTGCAGGAGTCCCATCTCTGGCCCAGAGACAGTCAGACTGGTGGTGACATCACCTCACAGTGGTGTCATGGCCTCAAGAATATCTGAAACAGCGCTCACCTGAGACTATCATTCTCTTGATACCAGTTCCTGATCTGGACCTTACAGCGGGGGTTTAAGGGAAAGGGGGAGACACCTTTTTGTGATAAGACTGGATGATTCTGGTTAATTCTTTCCAGTCAAGTCCAAGAAAACCAGCACTGGATGCTTGATGCTGGTCACAAGACAGTTTTGTAGACCCCAGTATCAACTGAGCTCAACTCTAATGGAGACAAGGGGACCCAGGTTTTTAAAGGGACAGGGAACCAAAGGGGGCAATGGGGAAGTGAAAGCTGGGGGGGGGAAACACGACAGAAAGGGTCTAGGAGGAAGGTGGGGAAATGGAAAACTGCAGGAGAGTTAAGTGGAGAATCATTGCAAATGGTTTGGCAATGTGGTTGGGACAACGCACTTTTTGCCATTTGGCAGCATGGTGTTTTCCTGAACAAAGACTCTGCATGGAGGGCTGGGGTCACCTTTAGGGGAGTCGCATAATACAGGTGGAAGGCAGACTAAGGTGGAGTCAGATCCTTTAGCACAGAGCTCTGATGAATTCTCTGTGCCCTGTGGGAGTTCCCAGCAATCAGCATTGGAACAGAGGATATGACCATTTTGTAATGATTATCCTGAGGGCAAAAACATTTACATCATCAAGGACACTGACAATTCTCCAGGATTTTCCTATCCAACCAGTAAAAAATATTTTAAATTCAAGGGAATTTTAAATTGAGGGGCAAAAAAATCTTAAAAATTAATTTGTTAATAGCTAATACGCCAATCTTTCCATATCAATGTGTGGTGGCTCTGATCCATCCTGATGTGTCTACAGTGGTGAAAATACTCATATTAATAATCTAGGTTTAATTTCTCATGATGATCATGGGAATCGAGTTTCTCTTTTCGAATTGATACTCCTCTTACTGTGGACCTAGTGGCCAGATCACCTCTTACAACAGTGCCAGTTATTTAAAAACTGGAGGATGTCAACCTCGATTGTTGGGCATTGTTCCTTATTCTCAAGGGTGCTGGGGTGGGTGCTGGTCTCCCCCCCGAGTCCCTGTTCTGCCCTGCGCACCTTCCCTCACCCACAGGTTCCGGCTTTTCTTAAGAGTCCGCAGAGCGTTCTCAGGACAGGGCTGAAGTCTCTAGTTTCCTTCTTTCCTGAATCACTTCTCACCGCCTTCCCTCCTCCCCAATCCCCCCCCCCGCAAAAAAAAACCTCGCAGGGTCCTAACCTTCCCATTTTCAGGCCAGTTGACTGGACAGTTCATTCCCGGTGGCCCTTCAGGAAGGGCTTAGAAGCTTTGTTACTGACCTTCCGAAGTTAATCCCCAACGAGGGTCCTCCTCCCTGCTGTCTGTTGCTCAAGCCAGCAGAACAGAGTGCAGCACAGAAGCGAAGGAAAGCTTCCTTCTGTGATCAGAGATAATGAGACGCGCAGCTCTCCCTCCAGAGCACTTGCTCCCCAGGACAGGTGGTGGGCGGGCCTGCTCCCTAGGGGTTTGCCGGGAGGGGGCGGGGTTTTCACAGGGCCGACGCATGCGCACCACACTCAAGGCGCCAGGATCTCAGAGCTGGCCCTTCGTGTGTGCACACGGTCCATCGCCGCCGCCATCTTGGCTTGCGAGTGGTGCGCAGCGCTTGTGCACACGCCCGGCGGGGCTGAGGTGCCGGTGCAGGCATTTTGCGCCGGAAAGCCGGTCTGAGGTGCTTCTGGTCGCGGCCCCCGTGAGTGAATGACACCAGACCAAGCACAAAGGAAAAGAGAAAGGTTAGACTTTATTTTATGACCCGATTCTTTTAGTTCCCGATAATTATTCATGGGCTCTGCCAGGTGACAGTTTGTATTCATCCTGCTTTTTTGTTTTCTGTATCTTGGATGCTTTGACGTGTTGGGAGCTTGCTGGGCCTGCAGGGATTAGCCACTTCGGAGAGATGGCAAATGACATCTGAGAGTGTGCCTTGCACAGGCAGACCACCCACTCAGAGCCCGTGACCCCAGCCACCTCCTTCATTGAACTGTAGCCCTTGTGGCCACCTGCTCGTCACCTCAGGGCCAGTACAGGACTACTGGGGACAGCCGTGCCCCCCAGAGCCTGCTGAACTCATTCATGGTAGCCAGTCCTAAACCCGCCTGCCTTGCAGGTTCCTTCCCACAGAAACCACATTTTCTCCACAGAGCCCACGTCATTAGAGCTGATACATTTCTACTTGTAAAGTGTCCACAATGTGCAATATGATATGTGTTTATCTGTGGTAATACCACCTAAAATTGAAAGTCACAAGGAAGGAGAGTCAAAGGAAGGAGCTTTGAAAAAAATACTACAGAGGGAGTTCCCGTCGTGGCGCAGTGGTTAACGAATCCGACTAGGAACCATGAGGTTGCGGGTTCGGTCCCTGCCCTTGCTCAGTGGGTTAACGATCTGGCGTTGCCGTGAGCTGTGGTGTAGGTTGCAGACGCGGCTCGGATCCCGCGTTGCTGTGGCTCTGGCGTAGGCCGGTGGCTACAGCTCCGATTCAACCCCTGGCCTGGGAACCTCCATATGCCGCAGGGGCGGCCCAAGAAATAGCAAAAGGACAAAAAAAAAAAAAAAAGAAAAATACTGCAGAGATAAGAATGGTAATTATAAGAGGGTTTGGTGTGCACATCATTTTATGCTCAGAATTATGGGAGGTATTTGCCATTTCCACCCGCCAAAGGGAGTGGTTTGGATATGTAGTGGGCTTATCCTTCAGTTATTCTTGAAGCAATGCGTTTGCCTTACCCACATCCATCATCCTGCCCGCCCTTCCCCTTGGCCTCCTGTCCAAGCCTAGTTCTTCCCCGCGTGGCCCTGCTGCATGGGATGGGCCCCTGCTCCTGGATCCCGGAGATGGAAAACTATGTCTTCAGTGATAATCATCCCCTGATCTCTTGGCCTGACCGTATCTGAGTAATAATAAAGCCTACTTTGTAGACGTTGCTAGAAACACCAGGTGTTATTACACTGGTGAAACCCCGCCTCCCTCCAGTGGTCAAGGGACTTTTTATGACAGCAAAGATATTCTACAAGTTTCATCCCAGCAGGCAGGATTTGGTAGTCTACCCTCATGTCCTTCTGGCTTTAAGTTCTCTTCCCGTTTTTGTTTTCACTGCATATATTTAAAGATGTGTAACCTGATAATTTGAAATATTTACGCATTGTAAAATAATCACTTCAGAGAAGCTAGTGAACATCCATCACCTTACATAGTCACCTTCATATGTGTGTGTTTGTGTAGGGGGTGAGGACACTTAGGACTACCCTCTTAGCATATTTCAAGTATACGGTACAGTATTGTTACCTGTGGTTACCATGCTATGTATTAGATATCCAGAATTTATTCTTTTTGCATAATTAAAGCTTTGTATATATTGACTGACAGCCTCCCACTTACCCCTCCCCTGCAGGTCCTAGTAACTACCCTCTGACTCTCTGCTTCTATGAGTTTGACTATTTTAGATTCCACATATAAGTGAGATGATACAGTATTTGTCTTTTTATATGTGGCTTATTTCACCTAGCATGATATCCTACAGGTCATTCCATGTTGTTACAAATGGCAGAATTTCCTTTTTAAAGACTGAACGATATTACGCTGTTATGTTTATTCCATGTTTTCTTCATCTATCTGTCCACTGATGGGCATTTAGGTTGTTCCCATATTTGGCTACTATGAATAATGCTGCAAAAACACAGGAGTGCAGGTATCTCTTCAGTTTCAACTTCTTTGGATAAATACCCAGAAGTGAGATTGCTGGGTCATATGATAGTCTTATTTTTAAGGACCCTCCATAGGGTTTTCCATAATGACTGTACCGATTTACATTCTGTGAACAGTGTGCCAGAGTTCCTTTTTCTCCGCATCCTCAACAGTACTCATTATATTTAAAAAACAAAACAAAACAAAATAATAGCCATCCTCACAGGTGTGAGGTGTTACCTCATTTTGATTTCGATTTTAATTTCCTTGATGACTGGTGATGTTGAGACCTTTTCATGTACTTCTTGGTCATTTGTATGCCTTCTTTGGAAAATGTTTATTTGGTTCCTTTGCTCAATTTTTATTGGAATTATTATTGCTATTGGAATTATTATTATTATTGCTATTAAGTTATATGTGTTCCTTATATATTTTTGGATGTTAACCTTTTATCAGATATATGGTTTGTGAGTATTTTTCCCATACCTTTTCATTTAGTTGACTGTTTTCTTTGCTGTGTAAAAGCTTTTTAGTTTGATTTAGTCCCACTTTCTTATTTTTGCTTTTGTTGCCTGTGCTTTTGGTGTCATATGCAAAAAATTATTGCTGAGACAGATGTCAAGGGTCTTTTCTATGTATTCTTCTAGGAGTGTTATGGCTTCAGGTGTTATGTTTAAGTCTTAAATTCATTTTGAGTTGATTGTTGTGTATGGTGTAAGATAAAGGTCCAATTTCATTCTCTCGTGTGTGGCTGTCCAGCTTTCCCAACACCAGAGAGACCCAAAGAGACTGTCTTTTCCACATTGTATAGTCTTAGCACCCTTGCCAATTAGTTGAATGTATATCCATAAGTTTGTTTCTAGGCTCTATTCTAGTCCATTGGTCTATGTTTCTGTCTTTATGCCAGTACCATACTGTTTTGATTATAGCAGCTTTGTAATATAATTTGAAATCAGGAAATGTGACATCTCTATGTTCGTTCTCAAGATTGCTTTGACTCTTCAGGGTATTTTGTAATTCCTTATGAATTTTATCATCATTTGTTATATTTCTGTGAATTTTTTGATCAAACAGGACTTTGGGACCCATCCACTGGATTCATAGGTTCTCACAGAGGTATGTCTCTGAGTGGTTGTCAAAATTGATGTTTCTCTGGAGGTATAAGGGCTGGAATCTCCTGTCCTGCCATCCTGCTTTCAGGCTTCCCAAGTCTCTCTTCCTGCTTGTTAAGGATCATCATTGAACTTGGTGTTGAAGGTCACCCAGCTCTGTTTCCATCTAGGCCTATAAACTTTTATGAGACCTGACTCCTCAGGTTCTTATTTTCTGCTTCCTTTTAGAAGAATTTTGGATTATATTATCTAATTCCTCTGATTCTGTTTCTTTGGGTTTTAAATTTTATCACATTCTCATCCTCTAATTTGTGAACAGAAGTCAAACAGTGCAATATTTTCTTCATCTTTCCTGATAGGCAGCAATTGCAATAACTCTTCAGTTTGACTTCCAGGGCATCCTGACCTCAAGTGCTTGCTCTTGCCAATTTCTATTTGAATACTTATTAAAGCAAGTTTTTTTTTCTTAATGATTTAATGAGTGAAAATCCTCTTAGTCAATAAATTATCTATTCTCACTGCCTGTAACCACCTTGGCCACCAAATGCACAAGTCTCCAAACTAATGTATCTGCTTCTAGCCTCTCTGAGTCACCCTGTGTATTAGTTTCTTAGGATGTCATAGCAAAGCATCACAAATTTTGCTGCTTAAACCCACAAACATTTATTCTGTCACAGTTCTGGAGGCACAGTTCTGGGGTCTGACATCAAGCAGAGCATGGAGTCTGGCTGTGCTCTCTCTGAAACGTGTGGGAGTGGTCCTTCCTTGCCTCTTCTAGATTCCGGTAGCCCTGTGAATTCCTCAGCTGATGGGAGCATCACTCCAACATCTGCCTCTGTCTTCCCAGGACCATCTTCTCCCTGCGTGTCTCTGTCCTCACATGGTGCTGTCTTTTTCTAATAAGGATGCCAGTTATATTGACTCCAAGGCCCACCCACTCCTTATGACTTCATTTTCACCAATTACATCAGAGAGGACTGTATTTCCAAATAAGTTCACATTTGTAGGTATGGGGGATTAGGACATATCTTTTTTGGGGAGGGGCACAGTTTGATTTTATAATGCCTGGCTTATTGTAAGCACATAATCTTTTCTGCAATAGTGTTGTTTTCCCCCATGTCACTATTATAGAGGACACGAGGGAACGACCTTAGGGTATGTCAAGCAAGAGGTTGCAAAAAGAAGGGGAAATAGTGTCTTCTGATAGCTAAACTATATGTAATGAGTTAGTGCAGAGAGGTGGACATTCCATGTTAACCCAAAGAATTGAAGCAGATCCTAATCTAAGACCTGACTGGAACCTTATCAACAGTGTGTGGGGTGTGTGTATATGTGTGTGGTATGTTGTGGTGGGTTAGTCAGCTGTGGAAATGGAGACAAGGGAATACAGGGAAACCAGTGAAGGGGGGCATCTTCTGTACATCCTTGAGGTGCAAGACCTGGGCCAGGTGTCCTGGGCAGCTGGGTAGCAGAGTGATTAAGATCCAGATGGTCTTGGCTCTGTGTTATTACACCCTTTCTTCATAGTTGAGTGACTTTGGACAGTTTACCCAACCTCCTTAAGCTTAAGATACTACATCTTTAGAACAAGAACGGTTCTTTAGTCCTCCGTTTCATTGGTTGTGTACCAAGAGCATGTTGAGTGCCTGACATAGAAAGTGCTAGGTAGTAGTGTTACCATAATCATGCAGCAGGTATGTCTTAGGACTCCTGGGTGCAAACAGCAGAACCAGCTTAGTCAAAAGCCGGAATTGGTGACTACAGTAAGGGCAGGGGGTGAGCCGGAACCAGGGTCTTGAAAGTTGCCAGAACTTTGCACTTCTGTGGATTATTTGGGACCTTTTTATAAAATTTTGTTGCCTGAGTGAGTGAAACTAGGTATTTCCCAAATATTTCTCCTCCATCTGGGGCTGCATCCAAGAGCTTTTATCTTTGTTTCTGCATCTAGCTGCTTACCCCTTTAAGGAAAAAGGGTGAGGAAAAAATGAATGTTGCTCTATTCACAAAATGTTTACAGTAATTTTAATTATTGAATAGTTAAAATGAAAAGAAGCTGTATACAACAAAAAAACTTTTTATTTATGTATGTGATTCTCATTTACCATCTGCCTAGTTTTCGCTCTTGGTAACCAGTTTATCACTATGTTCTGAAGTGTTGTCATATTTCTTGCTATTCCTATGGGCCCTAAAAATGGAATACATTGGCTTTTTATCTTTGTTTCTTTGTTTATTTTACCATACAGGGCTTTGTTTTGGATTATTAAAATGGTGTATATGGTAGAACATTTCTACTGAAAAGATGAGAAAAGATAAAAGACACCAGGACTTAACATGTTTTCAGTTTTGCTGTGACTTATTTTCCTTTGCTCAATGTCATTTCTTGCCCTGGTTGAAAAATGGAGCTCACAATAAATACAGACTCATGGGAAAATGGTTTCACATTATTAAGCCCAAACCACTGGACACAGCCATCTTCTGGTTTATTATACAGAAACCATTCTCTGCTTTGGTTTCTGTTTCCTTTTGGTTTCACTTATGACTGTTTCTGGAGGTAATGAAATACTCCAGTCTAATTAGTAGACTGAGGAAACTGTGTGATTAATATAATTATTTTGTTTCCTGAGAATATTTCTACATATATTTATGGAATATAAAAATAAAATAAGCATAATTTATAGACATATTCATGAGTACAGACATGAGTGCAAAGTTTAATAAGCACTTTAATAAGTAGACCTAAGACCGTAAAGAAATGATAGCTTTTGTAACCCTCCTTGTTCCTACACCTGCTTCTGAGCTTTGCCTGGTTAATATACAAAGGCTCATTGTGCCTCCTTTTCTTCCAACCATTCAAGATTCGTTATCACCCTGATGGGAGCTGTGCAAGGGCAGACACACCCACTACATTCTAATTCTTTGTTCAGACTGAACCCAGGCCATTGTGCGTGGAGGTTGGTATAATTGGTTGGCTGCTGTTTCCAGGTCCACAAAATGATAAATTTTTACTCCGTTTAAAAAAAGAAATCCCATTGTTTGTAGTGATTTTCAGTAGCCTCAGTTCATTCTCAGGTTTAGAACTCATAATTCATATGAATTATAACAAAGCTTCTTCTCATAGAGCAGAGGCACTTAGATACCACTGGCTATTGATGGTGCCAAATAAGAAATAAGTTTGTCCTTAGTAAGGACTTTATTCCCAAGGACTGCAGGAGTAGGGGAGAATGCTATAACCGTAAGGTCTCTAAGTGTTTCAAGAGTTAGGTGAAAAGGGTTCCCCCCGCCTTTTTTTTAATTATTAGTTTTTAAAATTTTTAAATTTTTAAAATTACTTAATGAATTTTATTACATTTATAGGTGTACAACAATCATCACAACCAAATTTTACAGCATTTCTATCCCAAACCCTCAGTGCATCCTGTCTCACTTGGAAACCATAAGTTTTTCAAAGTCTATGAGTCAGTGTCTGTTCTGCAAAGAAGTTCCGTCTGTCCTTTTTTCAGATTACACATGTCAGTGAAAGCAATTGATATTGGTGCCTCATTGTATGGCTGACTTCACTTAGCATGATAATTCCTAGGTCCATCCATGTTGCTAAAAATGCCGGTATTTCATTCCTTTTAATGGCTGAGTAATATTCCGTTGTGTATATGTACCACATCTTCTGGATCCACTCCTCTGTCGATGGACATTTAGGTTGTTTCCATGTCTTGGCTATTGTAAATAGTGGTGCAGTGAACATTGGAGTACATGTGTCTTTGCAAGTTGTGGTTTTCTCTGGATAGATGCCCAGGAGTGGGATTGCTGGATCAAGTGGTAGTTCTATGTTTAGTTTTCTGAGGAATCTCCATTCTGTTTTCCATAGTGGTTGCACCAATTTACAATCCTACCAACAGTGTACGAGGGTTCCTTTTTTTCCACACCCTCTCCAGCACTTATTGTTTGTAGACTTTTGGATGATGGCCATTCTGGCTGGTGTAAGGTGGTACCTCATTGTGGTTTTGATTTGCATTTCTCTAATAATGAGTGATGCTGAACATCTTTTCATGTGTTTCTCAGCCATCTGTATGTCTTTTTTGGAGAACTGTCTGTTTATATCTTCCACCCATTTTTTGATGGGGTTGTTTGTTTTTTTGGTATGGAACTGTGGGAGGTGTTTATAAATTTTGGAGATCAATCCCTTGTCAGTCGATTCATTTGCAAAGATTTTCTCCCATTCTGTGGGTTGTCTTTTCGTTTTGTTTAGGGTTTCCTTTGCTGTGCAGAAACTTTTAAGTTTAATTAGGTCCCATTTGTTTATTTTTGTTTTTACTGTCATTACTCTAAGAAGTGGATCTGAGAAGATATTGCTGTCATTTATGTCAGAGAGTGTTTGGCCTATGTTTTCCTCTAAGAATTTTATGGTGTCTGGTGTTATATCTAGGTCTTTAATCCATTTTGATTTTATTTTTGTGTATGGTGTTAGGGAGTGTTCTAATTTCGTTCTTTTCCATGTGGCTGTTCAGTTTTCCCAGCACCACTTATTGAACAGACTGTCTTTTCTCCATTGTATATTCTTGCCTCCTTTGTCATAGATTAGTTGACTGTAGGGGTGTGGGTTTAATTCTGGGCTTTCTATCCTGTTCCACTGATTTATATTTCTGTCTTTGTGTTAGTACCATACGGTTTTGATGACTGTTGCTTTGTAGTATAGTCTGAAGTCAGTGAGCCTGATTCCTCCAGCTCCATTTTTCTTTTTCAGGATGTCTTTGGCTATTCTGGGTCTTTTGTGCTTCCAAACAAACTTTAAAATATTTTGTTCAAGTTCTGTGAAAAATGTCCTTGGTGATTTGATAGGGATTGCATTGAATCTGTAGATTGCCTAGAGTAGTATAGTCATTTTGATGCTATTGACTCTTCCAATCCACGAGCATGGTATGTCTTTCCATCTGTTTGAGCCGTCTTTGATCTCTTTCATCAGTGTCTCATAGTTTTCAGAGTACAGGTCTTTTTTCTCTTTAGGTAGGTTTACTCCTAGGTATTTTATTCTTTTGGATGCGATGGTAAATGGGATTGCTTCCCTAATTTCTCCTTCTGGTATTTCATTGCTAGTATATAGAAATGCAGCTGATTTCTGTGTATTAATTTTGTATCCTGAGACTTTGCCAGATTCATTGATGAGCCCTAACAGTTTTCTGGTAGAGTCTTTAGGATTCTCTAGGTATAGTATCATGTCGTGTGCAAATAGTGATAGTTTTACTTCTTCCTTTCCAATTTGAATTCCTTTTATTTCTTTTACTTGTCTGATTGCTGTGGCTAGGACTTCCAAAACTATGTTGAATAGTCATGGTGAGAATGGACATCCTTGTCTTGTTCCTGACCTCAGAGGGAGTTCTTTCAGCTTTTCACCATTGATAATGATGAAGGGTTTTTCCTTATAGAAAGGAGTAGGCAAGCTAGAGGGATGGATTGTGGGGAAGCAATGGATAATGGATCAGAGAATATTTGGCCCAGGGGCCAGCCTGTCCTCTGGAGGGGCCGTCGGCTGCTCAGGCTAAGGTAGGCCAATATTCAGGGCATGAAGGAAGGAATGAAGTGTAGCCAAAGTTTGGTTAAAAAGCATTTTGTTCTGATTTATCATGGGGCACAAACAGTTCAGCTGATCTTGTGTGAGGCCAGTAGTGGGAATTAGAGTATCTGTGTCTGGCCTTGCCCTAGATAAACAAGGGAGGCATTTATGAGTCTTATCTGAGTCATGTAAGCAGGGAAGTGCATTGCAATAAGCCAAAGAAAGATGGGACTTGGCCTTCCCTCTTTCCCAGGATCACTGGGCTCAGCTGAAACCCACAGTCAGAGGTTGTGCTTCCAAGTGAACTGATATTTTTTTACGAACGCTGGGGTTGACAAGTCATGGTCCAACCTACCTGGGAGAGGATACCTCCCATCAGCTGGGGCAAAAGGCTGCCATAATCATAAGCAAAGTCAGCCGCAGGGGTGATTACATCCAGGAAGGGCTTTTGTTTGGAGAGAAAGATTGCTTTGGAAAGAGAAAAACGCTCCGAAACCCAAGGAAGGAGTCAGCTAGAACCTTCTGTTCTTTGCTAAAGTTGTACTTAAGACAATGTTAACAGAGACTCATGAGTGGGTTTAGGTAGGGAGTGGGCAGTAATTCTGATGCTGAGGGTGGATATTGTGGAAGACAGGTTTCCTTTGCATTTTCCTTTGGTCTGTGTTTGATATTGCTTATCTGTGATATCCATTTCTCGTTGGTATTTGCCTGGGTAATTGTAAATGAACACTCATGTTTCACATGTACAGTAAGTGGGGTCGTCATATGCGCATTCTTTGTTGTTAAAACCTGCTCTGGGAGTTCCTGTTGTGGCTCAGTGGTAATGAACCCGACTACTGTCCATGAGGACATGGTTTGATCCCTGGCCTTGCACAGTAGGTTAAGGATCCGGCATTGCTGTAAGCTGTGGTGTAGGTTGAAGATGTGGCTTGGACCTGGTGTTGCTGTGGCTGTGGTGTAGGCTGGTAGCTGTAGCTCCAATTGGACCCTTAACCTAGGAACTTCCATATGCTGCAGGTGCAGCCCTAAAAAGTACCCCCCCCCAAATAATAAAAAATAAAAAATAATTTAAAAAAAGCAAACCAAAACCCAAAGCAAACCCAACCAAAACACCCCCTGCTCTTCCCTGAATTTGATGTATCACAGAAACTGGCAAGGATTCATCTCACATATAATAAAATCAGAGGATAGCCCAGAAGAAGACAAAGATCTCCTTTTGGGCTTGCCCCGTCTCTAACTGGGCACAGGAGGAGAAACCAAGTGGAGGTCAGCTTCTGACGTCTCTCTTTGGATTTGTGCCTCCAACATCATAAGCTTCAAGTGATACATACAAATTATAAAGCCAACCTGACACAGTCCTTTAAATATATGTCTTTTGCCTAAATTTTATGTTTTATGCAATTAAATAAAAAAGTGAGTTTATAAGGAAGTCTTTCAAAACTCTGAAGTGTGTGTTGATTACTAAGCTTTGACTGTGTGTACTTGAAAACAAACAATAACATTTACATGCATCATAGAATTATTTTAATGTGCAAGGTTTTTGTAAAATTGGATGGGACCTTTATTCCAGAGTCTCCTTCCATGTAGCTATTAAAGACATTATCTCCTCTTTCCTTTCTTTTTGTTTTTTCTGCCTAGAACGTTTAATCTTTCATATCCTTTAGCTTCAGTGTACATGAATTGATGATTGAATAAATTACGGATAAGCATACTGTTCTGTTCTTCTAAAACCTGTATTTATTGCGGTGATTTATCTGACAATTTACATAAAGTGCTAGTTAGTACAGCTGGAATTATTAATTCTTCAGAGAATGAGATGTTCAACTGTTTCCACAGCTCCAGGCAATTTTTCCACATTGATATGCAGGAATTACGCAGACCACAACTTGTTTTTTGAATTAAAAATGCATCATTGATGCTAATTTTAAGGAAGTGTCTATATTGTACTCCTATTTAACCAAACATCACATTTCCTCATTAAAATATCAGCATCCGTAATGAAGCACTTTGCTTTATAATTTAAAATGTCCCACTATGTTGAATGCACATTTGAACATTTAAATGTAATTCCGCTAATGTACTGATTAATTTATGTTATTCTCTTCCACTCACGTGGCAGATTTTAATTGCAATTAGTTAGCTGCTGTGGGGTCTCAGCCTGCCGAAGGCTAGGGGAAAGTCTGATCACAGTGGAACAATTACCAGGATTTTAGAGCAGGGCTGTTATTGGAGGGAGCAAGATCAACCATCAAAGTGGTGAATCTTAATTCTCCTGGTAATAGTTATGCTTGGGGGGCCAGTGTTCGCTCGGAGGAAAAAGCCAAATAAATGGGAATTATCCGAGCTCTGTAATACAATTAAGCTGTCACAACAACTTTGGGGACTGATCTTGTGCACTCTTTGCACGTCTGTCCCGGCTGCTCGGGGGTCGATGTCGCAGAGAACGTGCTCTTGCTAGCGTCCTGGGCTTTTGATGTGTGTGATGCACAGCTGTAACAAGGCATGGGGTGCAACACCCGCCTTTCACTCAGTGTTGGTGAGCTACAAATTCATGTAATTAATTTTAAAAAGCCATTACTTTGATCTTCATAAATATGCCCAGGATTCAAATGGAAAACCTCCAGGGGCATTTTCTCAGAAGGATGATGATAGGGCCAAAATGCAATTTCATTAGGGTCTACTGCTTGTTCCTAAATGAGCTCTCCCTACCCCCCACCTCATCCTTTATTTTAGCGCCTACTATTACCAGCTGCACTGCTGTATTATGCAGAAAATCTGCTCGCTTCCCCTGCAAACAAACTGATTTGGTTCAATGAGCTATTTGTAATGCTGTGCTAAGCTTTGCAATATATTGCTGTAATTTGGATCAAAGTACTTTTATATCTTACCCTGGTTACATTATCTCAACTATAGGGCACTGGTGTCTAGAAATGAGATGAAAATATAGTCTCTGCAGTCTTTCTAATTAGTGAGGCAAGGCTGGGGTTGGGGGGAACTTTTGGCCCCTTGAACTTGGGATCTAGTCTTACTTCTGTCCCCTCCTGGTCCCTCTTTGAACTCAGTGTTCTCAGCCCTTGGATGGGGACAATAAGGAAGGATTCCTAGCTCAGGCTTGTTTAGGCATGTTACAAATGCAAGTAAAAGAGTGTTGTTAACATTAGATTGCAAGGTAGGTTTAAGCCTTGACATTAACGGTAGCGTTTTACTTTCGCTTTTTTGTTGGAGTGATTTAAAAATCTAACAAAAACGTTCTCAGAAAGAAATGAAACCAAAACCTGCTATTCTCATTCTTACATATTAACTTAAGAAGTAGTAACTCTTAGTAGTTATTTCTAATAACTCTAATAGGTAGTAGAGTTAAACAGTAAGAGTTTTAACTGTGGTTAAGTAGTAGCATTTTCAAGAGATACTAAATCTACCCTGTGTTCAATAAAATGCAACAAGATTGCAAGAAATCCCCAAACCTCAGTGGTTTAATAAAGCAGTTTATTTCTAGCTTATGCGAGTTGTCCAGAGAACTTTGCTGATTGTAGTCAAAACACAGACCTGTGTATGTGTGTGTGTGTGTGTGTGTGGCAAAATAGATGGAGATGAGGTATATCCTCTTAACCATTTTAAAATGTGTAGCTCATTGGCATTAAGTCTGTTCATATTCTTGGACTACCTGGAGACCCTGTCTATCTTAACATGTGTTTCCAAGGCCACCATGGTGGGGAAAAGGGGTGTGAGGACATGTGTACAGGCCCTTTAACACTTCCTCCTGGAAATTATGCAGGGAACCTCTGCTCCTGTGTCTCTGGGCCCATCCAGTCACGTGGTCAGGCCTGACTTCTAAGGGATCTGGAAGTGTGGTCCTCCAGGTCCCCTGGAAGAGCGGAGAATTAGAAATACTTGGTGAGCTGCACAAATAACGACTAGAGTCTTCCTCTGTTGAACTTAAAAACAAAAGCCTTTTGGAAGCTGGCTAGCTCGTGACAGCTCAGGACGGGGCTAGAGAGAGGTAGTCAGTGTGGGTACTTGAGCCAGAATCAGTGACCTTCTGCATGCCTCAGTTTACTCCTCTGTTAAGGGGGATGCTATCAGCATGCACCTTCTAGGACTGCAGTGAGAATGAAGATGAGAAGACTCACAGCTCTGCCAGGACACAGAGTAAGCGGGAGCTATTTCTCTTAGGAGGCTGGCATGCTGCATTTGCCCTATGGAGGCCAGAGCCTGGTGTTTACTGAGAGGGCAACTGCATTTTTTCCTCCCTTGTCCACAGGCAGCCAGCTCCTCCAGCCCAGCCTCAGGTTTGGGTGGCAGCGTGGGGAGGAGATGCTGCCTGCTTACTCTGCCCCCCATGGCTGTAGTTTTTGGGAAGATTGAGTTACCCACGGGAAACTTGCTATAAAGAGGAGAAGATGTGACACAGGGGGCATTTCTTAGAGAGGAAAGGGGTGAATTTCTGTGCCCTCCTCCTTTCTCACAGCACCACCTGGGCCTGAGCATTGCCTCCCCCCCCACCCCCGTCACCTCCTCAAATGCTTTCTTCTATCCAAGACCCCAGGACTCAGGGGAGGAAAGAGTGCTAACCATACCTGGGGCACCTTTACCGTCAGCCCCATAGAAGAGGGCTCAGAGCCAGCCTTTTGGCATTTGCAGCTAGAGAGTCTCATACTCAGTGAAGTCAGAAAGAGAAAGACAAATACCATATGATGTCACTTATATGTGGAGTCTAAAATATGGCACAGATAAACCTGTCTACAGAACAGAAAGACTCACAGACATAGAGAATGGACCTACAGCTGCCAAAGGGAAGAGGGGAGGAGGTGGATGGACGGGGAGTTTGGAGTTAGTAGATGCAAACTACTACGTTTAGAATAGATAAGCAATGAGGTCCTACTGTGCAGCACAGGGAACTATGTCCAGTCTCTTGGGATGGACTGTGATGGAAGATAGTATGAGAAAGCGAATTTTTGTATGTGTATGACTGTAGGGCAGAAGTTGGCAAAACATTGTAAATCAACTATAATAAAAAAAGAACGAAGATGAAAGCAGTGTCACACTTCACACACATGGGGTTGTGCTGTCATGCTCCCTTCTCGGTTCTTCCCAGGCAGCTGGTTGGCCATACAGATTGATTTATGTTGAGGGGTTTGGATGCAGGAAAGAAAGCAGTAACTTGAGCCAATGCCATCCATTTCCTTCTTGAACTTTTCCTTAAATTGTAGCCATTCTCAGAGCTCCAAAGCTCTCTGAAGTTGGACAGGAGATGTTGGG
Source organism: Sus scrofa (assembly GCF_054392235.1). Lineage (NCBI taxonomy): Eukaryota > Metazoa > Chordata > Mammalia > Artiodactyla > Suidae > Sus > Sus scrofa. The sequence continues at coordinate 76,750,420 of NC_139393.1, forward strand.
GGGCCCCTCGGTGTGTGTGCTTGTGTGTATGTGCACATGTGTATCAGTTTGTTAGGGCTGCTGTAAGAAAGTACCCCAGACTGGGTGGCTCAAACCATGAACATGTTTTGTCTCCCGATTCTGGAGGCTAGAAGTCTGTGATTGAGGTGTCGTTCCTTCTGAGTTTGTGAGAGAGAATCTGTTCAGACCTCTCTTGTCTTGTTCACGGCCGGCTTCTTGTTCATATGCTGTTCTCCCTGTGTGAGGTCTGTCTCCAATCTCTCTCTTTATAAGGACACCAGTCACGTGGGATCAGGACCTGCACTGATGACATCACTATAACTTGATTACTTCTGCAGAGATCCTAACTCCAGCTAAGGGCATAGTCTGAGATATGGGGGACTTTAGCATATGGGTTTTGGAGGACACAGTTCCATCCACGACAGCCTGTGCTACATGTGTATGTGGGAGGGTGGGTTTTACTGAAGAGAAATCTATTCTGGCCTGAGATGGAAGCAAAGGCGCTGGACCAGCTCAGCTCCCTACAGGTAAACTAGGCCCTGCGTTTTCCAAAGGCCTTATTGCCTCTTAGCCACTTACAGAGTGGCACTCTCTCCTGTGCTCCCCGCCTCTCCTGTTTGTTTATTTCCAACCCCACTTTATGAAAGGTTGTGGGAACAAGAAGGCAACACCAGTGTCTCCTGGCCCCACTGTGGGTGACTGAAACACCCGATGGCTTGACTCCTCTGCCTCCTGGCTAGTCTTTACCACTCCCGCAGCTGCCCGACATAGGGGCTGATCATTCAAGCTTCTGAGGCCAGGCAGGTGTACAGGTGGGCGCTGAGTGAAAGTCTCTATAAAGGGGATCTCTGCTCGCCAGCTTGCTCTCGCATTATAGGAATGTGGGCCTGTGTTGACAGTTTGCCTGGAGTTTTACGTGAGACCTTCCAAATTTTAACTTTGGCAACTAATTACAAATTAAAAAAACTCCTCACTGTGTAGGCTGAACTCAACAGAGCCTGCGGCCTGTGGGCTGGTGGTTTTGATGACAGGTGCCATCTTCCTAGTTGGAGGGGTGTCCTCGCAGCACATACCTGTGCTGTTTGCTGACTTCACTTCCTCCTGCATCCTCAGCCACTCAGACTGAGCCTGACCCAAAGGCCTGTCCAGGTCCACCCAAGGTCCTTAATTTGCCACCTCTGCAAAGTCCTTTTTGTCATGTAATGCAACACAGACACAGGTTCTGGGGATTGGGACTGGGGTCTTTGGGAGTTCCTATGGTGTCTCAGTGGGCTAAGAACATGACATTGTGTCTGTGAGGATGTGGGTTTGATCTGCGGCCTTGCTCAGTGGGTTAAGGATCCAGTGTTGCAGTAAGCTGCCAGTAGGTCGCAGATGTGACTTGGGTCCCTCATTGCTGTGTCTGTGGTGTAGGCCAGCAGCTGCAGCTCTGATTTGACCCCTGGGCTGGTAACTTCCATATGCTGCAAGTGAGGCCATAAAAAGAAAAGGAAAAAAGGACAGGGGCCTTCGGTGGTCGTTATTCTGTCTCCTGCAAGGAGTGGTGTTGGGTTGGAACCCTTGCGCCAGACTAGAAGCTGCACCACGGTCTTTGTGTGTGTTCTCAGTGCTGTGGAATGTCCTTATTGGCAGACAAGGAAATCAAGGCTGAGAAAGTGACTAGTTGAAGTCAAGCAAGGCCTGGGGTTTGAAGCTGCCTTTCACAGGGGAAAGAACATGGGTTTGGAATAACACAGGCCAGAGTGTAAATTCAGGTTCACATCCTGCTTAGCTATGTGACACTTGGGACCTCTGAGCTTCAGTTCCCTCACACACACATACCCCTTTCTTGCTGTGTGACGTGTGGCCCTCATTATAACAGTGACAACTAAACAAAATTGACACCATCCCCAATCAAAAAAACCAACCAGAAAAACAAGAACAAAAACAGAAAGCAAACTGAATCCTTCCAGTGCCCTGGATGGTGGAAAGAACCAGGATTTGGCGTGAGACTGATTTGTGTTGAATCCTGGCTCTTCTCCTGCAGCACGCTCACTGGACTGATATGTTTTCATTAGCTGATAAAATTCCTTTTTCTTCTGTGTGTCCATTAAATACATACTCAGCAGCAGGCTGGGCCCTGGCAGATATAAATATGGGCATGACTTTCATCTTCATCAGTCAGAGAAGTGGGCTCCTATGTTTCCTGACAGATCTGCACCCCATCGCTTTTTTCATTTTGGTGCTATGGACCAGAAAAGGCTGCCTCCTGGTTAAGCATCAGTCACTTTCTTCCAGCTCTGCGCTTCAGGAGTGTTGCCTGCTGCCGCCCGTGCATGCTCCCTTTATCCTAGTTTGCAAGATCATTACCCTCCCCCTGCCCTAGCATCTGGCCCAGTTCATTAGCCCTGTTGAATGTGCCTCCTAGGTGTCTCTCTTCCTTCCCCTCCACGCCCACTGTCCTAGGTCATCATTTCTTAATTGGGTGTGGATCCTCCTGATGGAGTTTCCTGACTCCAGGCTTGTCCCCTGTTGTCCAAGGCTCATACTTTGAAGACCCCTGGGCTCTCCTAATAAAGTGACATCCCAGTCCACCTAGTGGATGGTGGAGGAGGTTCTTCGGGGAGAGGGGTCGTCTGGACCTCCAGCATCCTCCAGCTACTGGGGGAAAATGTCCATCATGGCTCCTACCTCTGCTACGTTCACAGCTCACCTTCCCACTGCCACTTCGGGACAGAGACCCTTTGTTTAATTTTTCATCTGACCGTTGAGACCAGGACTGACATGTCAGCACTTAAAAACTCTTGTCTCTGTATGAGAAAAACGGGATGACAGTATAAGAAGTCGTTTTTTGTTGGTTACTGGAGATGCCAGTGACCTTGTGAGGCTTTTGGTGCTCTCTGTAAGCTTCTGTGCTGACCACTTTCCTCTTCCAACAAGGAGCTCTTCAGTCTAGGGGTCTCCTTTCCCTTTGTTTTAATGATCAATCTCTAAGTCTTTAATTCCTGCCCTAGAATCTCAGTCTCAAGAGGACTGGGACTCCTTTCCAAGGCAGCTTCACCCCTCACCTCAAAGGGTGTGGCCTGGCCCTGTAGTCTCAGCATGAAAAAAGGAGGTTCAACCTCATGGCAAGAGCAACATGGAGAGTAGCAGGGGCGTTTCCTGACATCTTCCTAAAATGCAAATGCAGTCAAGTCCATTACTGTTTACGATCCATCCGTATTTCTCCATGGCCTTTGAAAGTTTGAACACTTTGATCATGACTTTTATATATTTCTGAGAGGCTTTCCAATATTACTGCATTCTCTAGCCGTATCGAAATGCTTGGTGCTTCCTGAAGGTATTCTGCTGTCTCATGCCTACTCAGCACCTGCTGTGCCTTCTGCCTGGGATTCTTCCCACTTGGCCAACTCCTGTTTTATCTTCAAAACACAGCACAAGCATCACCTCCCTCCTCTGTGAATTTGTCTTTGACCTTGCTCTGACCTTTGTCCCTTCATAGAGATAATAACTCCCCTTTTTCTGCTCCTAGTACATATCCACAGCTATGTAGGGGAGGAAAAAACATTTCTTCTACTCTCTCATGTTTAGTGATTGAGGACCTGTGAATTAAATCAACAAAGGACAGATTAATAGAGAAAAGGCGGAGTTCCTGTCATGGCTCAGTGGAAATGAATCTGACTAGGATCCATGAGGATGCAGGTTCAGTCCCTGGCCTCGCTCAGTGAGTTAAGGATCTGGCGTTGCCATGAGCTGTGGTGTAGGTCACAGACATGGCTCGAATCTGTGGTTGTGGTGTAGGCTGGTGGCTATAGCTCCTATTTGACCCCTAGCCTGGGAACCTCCATATACTGCAGACCTAAAAAAAAAAAAAGAAGAAGAAAAGTCATATGCTTTTTTATTGATGTTAATATTTTTACATACATGAGGGCTTTATTGGAAAGAAGTAAAAACCCAAAAAGTGGTTAGACTCAGAAGCTTATATACCATTTTAACAAAGTGCAAGAAATTGTGGAGAAGTAACTGCACACAGGGAAGAGGGATTTGGGCTTCTAGGGAAGGTGTATATATGAGGAAACTAATGGAAGATAAGGGTTATTTTATTAAGGTTTGCTTGTGCAGAGTTATCTTGGTGCTGACATTCCATCTTCTTCCTGGTGGTAAAACTCCCCTGGGAGAGGAGACTTATGGTAGTCTTCAATTCTCAGAAATTTCTGCTTTGAGGCAGATAATGGAAGTTCTGAGAAAGGTTTCTTTCTGCATCTATTTATTCTCAAATGATTTCAGCTCAGAATAATCCATATGCCAGAGTGGCATATTTTGGGATGGCATTTTCTGATCCCTTCCACTCTCTCATATGGTCTAGGTCACACTGTTTTACTAGTCAGCTTATCAGTTTTCTCCCCTGTTCACTCAGAGCTCCTCTAGGACCAGCGCTGTGAATTATTTACTTTTGTACCCAAATGCTGACACATGGGTCCCACACCCACAGATGCTGATGTAATTGATCTGGGCTGCTGCCTGGGCGCTGGAATATTTAAAAGCTCCCCAGTGATTCTAGTCTGCAAGAAGGGTTGAGAACAGCTGCCTCTGACAATATTTCAGATCCAAGCATTTTCCCAACATTCTCACAAGCTCCCAAGGGATTTTGAGAAGTGGATGTCAGAGATGGAGGGGAGATGCTGAAACCAAACTCTGGCTTTGGTTTTGCTGTCAAGTCAGAGTATATGTGGGGGACAAGGTAGGTATGCTAAGTAGAGACCTAAGATATGATGGGTGCTATATTGAGACCACTGCTGCATTTCAGGCCTTACAATTAAAATGAATTTTAAAGTGTTCCTTAGACTTCTGTTCATATGATGCTGAGATACTCTGGGTGGGAGGTAGGGGTGGGTAGGGAGATTGGGATGGGGCTTCCTACAGAAATACAACTAGATTCTAAGTAAAACCTACTTTTGGAAGAATTTCTTAGTTTGAAGGATAGAGGGGATTCTCTCCCCATACCCCCCCTTCCCCAGAGAAGAAAACTGTGAGTGACTCTGAGTAATAAGTTAGCAGGGGAGAAAGGGTTATCCTGGGAGCAAATGCCAACATCAGTGTCTTGATCTGTAAAGGGGTACCAAACCAAGGGCCAGAAGCTGGAGGACAGCTGGCCTGAAGACTTGGCATTGACCCATTGGACAAAATGCACAGATTAAGGGTAGCACAGAGCCAGATATCACAGGAGGACCTTGACCTTGGGCTGGGGGCTTTAAGCTGCATGCCTTGGGAAGGGATACGATAATAATGTGATATGGTAGAATTTTGGCTTTAGAGCTGGTCTGTCAACTCAGTATACATGGATGAGGAAGTGCAGCCTATCCCCTGGCGTGGCCAGAGGCTGCAAGCCAAGCTTTGAGGTTGACTAGGATTGATTGCCTTAAGTGCTGAGCCAGGGGCTGGTTTCTACACTTTGCAGGCAGCCACATCTTTTTCTTTTTTCTTTCTTTCTTTTTCTTTTTTTTTTTTTTTTGTCTTTTTGCCATTTCTAGGGCCGCACCCAGGGCATATGGAGGTTCCCAGGCTAGGGGTCGAAAGCACGTGTCAACTGTAAGCTTGTTAACTGTATTAGGGAAAGGTTAGTGATTATGTAAAACTGCCCTGAAGTCCTTATATTTTTAGTAAAGAGGTTAAGATATAATCTATTATTGGACTTTGTTAAGTTAAATATACATAGTACAATTTCAAAGGAATCCCTGAAAGAAGAGGTTCGGGGTGCTTTAATTTCTAAGCTAGTAAAAGGAGTAAATGGAAAAGTAGTATGAAAACAAACAACAATCCTCAGTCAATTCAAAATTAACACTAAGAAAGAAGAAACACTAAGGGTAAAGAAGGAGAATAAATGATGCCTAGAGACAAAAATTAAAAGTAAGATGGTAGAAGCAAGTTCATCATTAATCTCAGAAATAAGAAATAAACTGGACTTAATTTAAAAGGGCTTGTCAGGAGAACAGTCAGATGGGAAGAAAGCAAAACTAATCTAGCACTGTGATGTTTCCACAGAACATACTTAAAAGAAATAGGGGTTGAAAGAGATGGAAAAATATATCCATGTCAAATACAATTAAAAGACCACTGGAAACCAGATTATTATCAAACAAAAATAGGCTTTAAGACAAAAGATATTAGTGAATGAGAGGTTCACTTCTTAATGACAAAGATTCAAGTTATTAGGAAGATTTAATATTTTAAATATTATGCACATAATAAAATACCTTCAAAATGTATAAAACAAAATTGATAGAATTAAACTGAAGAACTGACAAATGCATCAGCATAGTGAGAAATTTCAATACCTCTCTCTCAATTATTGATATATCAAACAGACTGAAAAATAGTAAAGTTTTGTATAACCCACTTACCATGCTTGGTTTATTGAACATATCTATTATTCTGCTTCAAGGTGCATTCTTTGCAAGCATGTGCGGAACATTTGCAAAAGTGGACCCTATAGTAGGCCTTTGGCAAGTATCAGCAATTTTCAACGAACTGATACTATTCAGACCACATTCTCTTTCCTCAGTGTAATTAAGTTAGAAGTCAACAGTAAGAAGATTAAAATGAAAAAACAAAAAACAAAAAACCCAATACCTTTAGAAATTAAACCACACATCTAAATAGGCCAGTGGATCAAAGAAGAAATCATAATGCAAATGAAAAAGATGGTCCATAGTTGGGAATCATCTAAGCTAGTCTTCTGTGCCCTTGACCCAGAGAACCAGGTGGGCAGGATGACCACGAGGGACTGACAGTGGCTCTGGGAAGCTTCACCGAAGGATGATAGATACTGAAGCAATGAAGGCAAAAGCAACCAAATCCTTGACCTGTGGAGATTTCACTTTCCTTTATTGATGGGTCCGATGTTTTAAGTTCCCTAGCTTGGGTTGCTTCTTCTCTAATGAAGGATAGAGGCATTTCTTTACTGCATTGCATTATGTTGGGAAGAGAGCACACTGAGCAGAACTCGTAGGTGTTGGAAGGATGCCCTGACCTGGCTTCGGGCAGGCCTCCTGCGGTGTAAGCCCTAAGTAAGCCTCTATGGTTTGTGGTATGGCTGCTAACATATAAGCAGGGCCTTCTAGGCACCACAGGAAAGGGCAGTTGATGGCTGGAGGCAGCCGGCTGCAATTTAATTATCAAGACGGTCCTCTTCCATTCAAGTCAGACTCACACCTTTGAACAGGCGAGCTAAAGCAAGTGACTGTACCCTGGGCTTCTTTCTCCTTCCAGATTTCACTTCCAGCTCCTGCTTCCCTGATGGAGGTCAGGGTAGGAGAAGCCCACATTGGTTCTCCCACCGTAACAGATTGCAAGGCACAGGGTATGTCTGTGACAGGAGCTGTGCAAACCTGCAAGTCCAGGGAGCCACTGTCGTTTCAACACTAATCTTTTAGTAAGTTGACCTGGAGAAACTCTAGGCTGCTTTCTGCATCCAGAGGCCCATCATGCCTTGGGTATGGGTAGGACCCACAAACCAAAGTTTTCAACTTATGAAAATTAGAAAACCAGTCTAGATGCTAGAGAATCTTTCCCCTGTTCCTAGTTCACTGAATCGGATTCCTCTGTAGCATTAATTGAAAGCATTAATCTTAGATGATTAATCCTAAAAATATAATGGAGACAAAGTCAAATCTCCCACTTCCCAAATGCAAATGATTAAATACACATGTTGCTGCAGAAGCCAAAATGCTGACTATTTCACTATTTTGTGGATGGTGCATAAATGTGAACTCTTTAAACCTACTTTTTGTGCCGTTGAACTGGACCTGCTGAAGGTGTTACAACTGGAAAGCCTTTCTTACCTGAATTTTGAAGTATAGCTAAATTTCCTAGAAATTTAAACTCTGTCGTGTGCCTTTCTCAGGTGGTTGGTAGCTGGTGTTTACATCTCAAAATAGAGTAAGTTCACAAGCAAACAAATTACATTTCTTACCAAACCCTGGAACTAAGTTAGGGTAAATATTGTCTTGCTATGCATTTCATATGCAGTTCAAAACAGAGAAAGGAAGCATCTCTCCCTTTAAATGGCAATTTTTAAAAATGAATTGAGCTGAATAATATGTCTGGATAATATCAACAAAAAGAATAATATAGCACACCCCATAAGCAAATGAAGATGCAGGATTAACCTGTCTTATTCAAGCAATATCTAGGTTCTAGAATAAGAAGGTAGGAAAACACAGATGCGTTACTTGAGGCAAGAAAATGATCTAAATGGAGACTATTCTTTTGTACACCTGACAAAATTGATATTATTTCCCTGTATATTTTCTCACTTGCTCCTGGCCAATACGATAATTAAAAGTCTTCCCTCCAAGGAGCTCGGATTGTTTGGAGACACAGTCTAATTAATCCTCCTCGCTTGCCTGTAATGTCCACAAGCTCCAGGCCCTTCTCTGCTGGGAGAGGAGGTAGCCTCATCTAGGTATGTGTGGCAGCTTTTCTGGAGCGGCTTATGGAAAGTGACAGCGGCTGTTAAGACTGGTCTCTATGCCCAGAAGCTGTGAATACAGCCTCTCTTCAGTGCCGGGGCGAGGGTACCAGCTAAATGGCCAAAAGCCAGCAGTCGGCAGCTTATATGCATAGTCTGCAGGTTCATCCTTCTGCACACTGCCTTGTTTTCTCCATTGTGGCCAGAGGCAGGCCTGTAGGTAGGTAGGGATGTGTGTCAGAGACTTTCAGCCACTTTATCTTCCTCAATGAATATTTTTCTGCTTGGATGTTGCTCTATTCCTGTTACCACTTACTTGCCTTTTTCTGCTTTTTTTCCAACCTTGTCTCTTGTGCGGTGGGAGACACACTACTGCATTGGCTGCATTGACGATTATTAATGATTATTATAGGTTCTGTTTTCTGTGCCATTCTGATCCTGATCATGTTCAGCATTCTCCTGGCCATTTCCACCCCAACAACATATTGGGCTAGTGGCTTCCAGCTGCACTGTGCACTGCAACTTTAGATTTGCTTCAATACTGGGTAACTGGGTCCATCTTAGAACCACTAGAACACTGTCCAGTTAACTTACTCCTATATACTTTTTATTTCCCCCTCCCCCGTATCATTGTCTGAGGTCTACGAAGGTTATAAAGCATTGGACAGGCTTCTAATGAAGGGCTGCAGGACCAGTGCTTTTGAAATTCTAAAGAATATTTCAAATTTTATTATTTATTATACCTCTGAAAGTCATATAGCACTCTAATTACTCAATTTGATCTTTAAAATAATGTTGTGAAGAAGATATGATGGTAAGGGTTAGCCTCAGGGCACATAATGAAATGAAGCTCGGAGAGGTTAAATATTGTGTTCGAGGAGTTCCCGTTGTGGCTCAGCAGGTTAAGAACATAGTATAGGGTCTGTGAGTTTGGGGGTTGTATTCCTGGCCTTGATTAGTGGGTTAAGGATCCAGTGTTGTGTTCAAGATTAGATTTGCTCCTCATAATATCAGTTTTCTTCCACTCTCCTCTGTCAATATCCATTTATTGTCATTTACTCAATGGTTATGTACTTTATGTCTTTTTGGTACCAGACCGTTTGTTTAGATACAAAATGGATATGACTGTAAATGGATAGGATGCCGTTTACCCTAAAAAAAAAGAAGATATTTTATTTGGGAAAGGGGCATGTGGAGGACTGATGCAGTACTGTGTGACTGAGGTTGTAATCAGATGGTATGGACAAGGTGGAGGGATTCTTGAACCAGAAATAGAGTGATAAGCAGAATGGGGACGATATATGCCGAGGCAGAAATATGAACTCAGACTACAGAGGAGTGCTAAGTAGTTCGGTTGGCCAGGGGTGGGTTGGGAAGCAACAGGGAGAAAGGAGGAGAGAATATTAGAAAGCCTTATGTGCCAGTCTAAAGCGTTTGGCCCTGGGTCCTCAAGGCCAAGTGCCTGAAATCTCATGTGCAGGAAAGTCATGTGATCAGGTCTGCTGATTTATCAAGCTCTCTTTCTTTGTCTTCTTTGAGTGTATCCAATGGGCATAGAGATGGAGGAAGATGAATATGCTTCATGTTAGGGAGAGGGCATCGGAGTGGAAATTCTTTCGAAATGTTAGGAGATGTGTAAAGTGATACATGCTTGCTGGAAAGGACTTTGGCAATACGTATTCAGAGCCTTCAAGATGCTCGTTCTGTTTGTCTCAGTTCTGCTTCTGCAAGTCTATTTCAGGAAAATGATCTCAAATAAAATAAATCTTCCAGGGCGAAGTGGCTGTTTGGGTGACTATTAATAACAAGACACTAGAAATAACCTAATATATCCAACAACCAGGAAATAGATAAGAATTTAACATACTTTCATCCCTGTACAACAGAGCTGATGAAAGTATTCAGATATAATGGACAACAGCACAATGTTTTTGCCACCTGATATCCCTTTATGCTTATTTTAATAAAAGAGCCTTGCTTTATCATTATTATTATTAAAAAGCCTTGCTTTATTATTATTTATTAATCTGTTATTTTTATTGTGGAACAGGGGACATAGGTTAAACTGGAGACTAGTTTGGACTCAGAGACTGGTTCAGGGGGAGATCATGAGATCTAAACCAGTCTAATCATAATAAATCTTAAGAATCATTCTGGAAATGCTGAAAGATGCACCTATTTCCTGCTGGATGTGGACAAGTTTGTGGTAATATGTTGAGAACAACAAACCTAATCCAAATCCATAACAAATGAGTAGTGTTTAAGCAGCTGCTGGGAATGGCAACATTTTATTATAGAGTTAATCAAATAACATTTTGGAGGATGTGATGAGACTTAAACTGCCTTTTTATGTTTATTTGCCTTTTGAAGAAGAAACATCAGCTCAGCACTTCATTTATGAATTAAATGAGTAAATAGAGAAAAGATGATTTATTTTGGGAATTTCTCCTCTTACCTTAAAATGTAGCTCTCCTATGGAATATACAACATTGAGACGCTGGAACAAAATGTTAAAGTCCCCAAAGATTCGAAGTTAATCCCATCTTCACACTCCAGTGTAATCTTCGTTAATTGAAATGGAAAGAAGTCATTTTCCTTGCAGACTTGGCTGAGCTTCAGTGACCAAAGCTCTGGGATTGTGGAGTGTGAAGTTTAGGCAGCAGAATGCAGCCTCAGAGAGCGAGTTTGCTAATTTGACTTGTGTGACCTCAAGCCAAGTCTCTCAACATCTCCTAAAAGCATAGGTTGATTTCCAAATCTTCATCACTGTAGTCTTACTGTATGATGAAAAACACCACCTCTGACACGATACGAAGTGAATATCACAGAAAAAAAATTTTTTCCCGAGTATGGATTTCAGCCTCTATTTGTCTCAGGAGTACTTCCAGACACACTTGGCCGTTTGGGGGATTTTAAGGTTGAAGGTGACTGGCACACCTCAAGGTCAAGGCTGTTCCTTGCAAAACATAATAAAAGCTTGTAAGAGGCTGAGGGCCGTGTGAGAAAATTAAGTATTGATTGAGGAGGAGATATGATGTAGTTATTAAGCTCAATTCAGTGCTGTTAATTTGAGGGCTCACACTTTCTCAGAAGATTACGCCAGTTAACAATATATTATTGAAGTCTGGGGAGCTTTATACTCTGATCTCTGCATCCTCTTTTCTCAGCCATGGAAGACTGCTTTGCCCAATCGATACGCTTTTATTGAGCATGATTCATATAGCCACTCAGCTCAGATAGCATCACTTTCAGGAGTTTGTGACACCTGGCAAAGCCAACTTTCCTTCCAAATACTCTCTTCCTATCAAGAGATTGGGAATCCTGAACTTCATCATTCCCATTTCCAGCTCCCTTGAATTATACTGGGACCTCAGAATAGAAGAAAAGAAATACATTCTTTTACTTTCACTGGTCTTCTCCCTGCCCTAAACCTGTTGAGGGCAGTGCCATTTCCAAGGAAGGTGGAATAGATAAGAGGGATTGGAAGTATGTGTAACTCAGAACGGCAGATGGAAAAAGTCCTCCACAGATCTTATCACTTTCTGGAAAGGGCCTTAGAAAGCATCTAGCCCAGATCCTTCACTTTTATCAGATGAGTAAATCTCCATCCCAAATGGCTGTGACTTGCTCAAACTTCGTAGCAAGATAGTGGCAGGGCTGGGAGAGTAATTTGAGTGTCTTGGCTGATTTTCTGCTTGCACAGTTGCCTCGGCTGTGGGTAGGGAGAGTATCAGAGCCAGCAACCCCTTTATGAACAATTACGTTTATAAAAATCCATAGTTACGTTAGATAACTTTTCTCCAACCTTTAATTAAAAAAAATTATACAGTTTTTAAAGGTTACATTCCATTTACAGTTATTACAAAACGTTCGCTGTATTCCTCATGTTGTACAGTATGTCTTCGTAGCCTTCCTTACAGCCATTAGTTTGTACCCCTCACTTCTCCATCCCTAAACCGCCCCTTCTGCCCTCCCCGCTGGGGACCACTAGTTTGTTCTCTCTGTGTCTGCTTCTTTTCAGGTATGTTCACTAGTTTGTTGTAGTTTTTAGGTTCCACATATGTGTTATCATACAGTATCTGTCTTTGTTTCAGTAAGCATAATCCATCCATGTTGCTGCAAATCACAAAATGTTCCTTCCTTTTTATGGCTAATTAGTATTCCATTGTGTGTGTGTGTGTGTGTGTGTGTGTGTGTGTGTACGTGTGTGTGTATGTGTATATGTATCACATCTCCTTTATCCATCATCTGCTGATGGGCACTTAGGTTCCTTCCATCTCTTGGCAGCTGTGAATAGTGCTGCTATGAACACTGGGGTACTGTCCCCCAACCTTTAACTGTCATATTCATATGCAGGTAACATACAGATTTCTGAAAACCTTGGACATGGTTTCAGAGCATTTTCTATCAACTCCATTTCATAGAGAGGCAAATTTGAAATTTTCCTCACTACATGGAAGACAGAACTGAGACCCAGAAAATCTAAGTGGCTGGTCTCCAATGGCATAGCCATTTATGGTACTGCAGAGAGCTGCTTAAGCCTAGGTCTTCATACTCTGAGCTCAGTGCTGCTTCTACTGCTCTATGCAGCTTCCACTGCTTTCTCTAAAATTTGTCTTCCTATGAGACTGCAGGCAGTTCCTTTTCTCATTGTTCTTCCTCCTCCCCCCAAGCCACATGCCCTGGAAGAGGCTGATGTGTCTATAATCTTTTGGTGTGTTCTCTGACTTAATGCTCACATCGAAAGTTGAGGAAAGAACTATAATATTATTTCTGGCTTCTCTGGCATGGCAAATATTGTGCTAACGACTTTACTCAGCGTTTGCAAACTGTTTCATTATTGCTAATGATGAACATGACATACAATATATGAGTCATTTATTGATCTTTCTAAATTTCCATTTGGTGATGTTCCTCGCAGCCTGCTCAGTGAACGCATTCAGCCTCACCTGTGACACGGACCACACTACCTTAGAAACAGTGCTCCTTCTCCAGCCATCCTCCATGACCAGCTTTCTTTCTCAATGAAAATCACTGTGGTTGACAAGGGCTTCCAATGTGGAGCTTCCTTCTCACGTGATTGCAATTTATCTTTCCAATCAAAATGGGAACACTTTGTGCTGTCTTATAACTTCAGAGCTGCCATAAATTGGGGTAATCGCTTTTTCAGTGCCTGCTAAGATCATTGCATTGGGAGGAAGATTAAAGTGGATGCTGAGACTGTGAGTGCAGTGCCCCTCCATCCTCCTGCTCCATGTGGCTTCCCGGGCGACCTAGAAAACCAGGCTAGAGGAAGACAGCTTTAAATTCCTCATGCTAAATTAGTTCCGATGCTTCTGGGCAAAGACTGCCAACTGAACTCTGTTTTGACAGTGGAAATATTTATAACGAGACATAACGAAGTAAAATTTAAGTCCCAAATTGCCCCAACGTGGAAGCACTAAAATTGCAATTCTGGTCATAGTGACACCTCCAATTACTGAAAAGTGAAGTAATTCTCTTTGGAAAATGACTTTACTTTGAAGAAATGAATACTGGCTAAGGGTTATGACATACACGCCAGGAGTTTCAAATCTGCTCTCTTGTGTTACTGCTGACCTCAGACAAGCAAATTAGACTACGTACCATGTCTGTTTCTCCCCCTAGAGGCAGTGATACTTAGCAACAAGCCTTATGCATTGGTTGTGAAATAGTGTCAAACGTTTCCAGAAAGGAAAGCACTGAGTACGATTGGGGAGTTTTTGCAGCAGCAGTGGCAATTGACAGGATTTAATTTAATTTAACTTTTTAAAAATGATTTTTATTTTTTCCATTATAGTTGGTTTACAGTGTTCTGTCAATTTCAACTGTACAGCAAAGTGATCCAGTCTCTTACACACACATACACATTCTTTTTCTCACATTATCCTCCATCATGTTCCATTACAAGTGACTAGACATAGTTCTCTGTGCCATACAGAAGGATCTCATTGCTTATCCATTCCAAATGCTTTAGTTTACATCTATTAACCCCAGACTCCCAGTCCATCTCGCTTCCTTCCCCTCCCCCTTGGCAACCACAAGTCTGTTCTCCAAGTCCATGTGTTTCTTTTCTGTGGAAAGGTTCATTTGTGCCATATATTAGATTCCAGATATAAGTGATATCATATGTATTTGTCTTGCTCTTTCTGACACTTCACTTAGTGTGAGAGTATCTAGTTGCATCCATGTTGCTACAAATGGCATTATTTTGTTCTTTTTTTATGGCTGATAGTATTCCATTGTGTATATGTACCACATCTTCTTAACCCATTCATCTATCCATGACATTTAGGTTGTTTCCATGTCTTGGCTATTGCGAATAGTGTTGCACTGAAAATACGGGTGCATGTATCTTTTTCAAGGAACGTTTTGTCCAGCTGTATGCCCAAGAGTGGGATTTCTGGGTCATATGGCAATTCTATGTTTAGTTTTCTGAGGTACCTCCATACTCTTTTCCATAGTGGTCGTACCAATTTACATTCCCACCAACGGTGTAGGAGGGTTCCCTTTTTCTCCACACCCTCTCCAACATTTGTTATTTGTTGACTTGTTAATGATGGCCATTCTGACAGGTGTGCGGATGTAACTTTAAAACCCCGTCATCACCCTTATGCAGGTGACACTCATTGCATTGTTTTGGAACTAATTCTCAAGAGCAAAGACAATGTATGGCTTGAGCTTTTGGTTGCTTTGATCTTTAGTGACTGAATTAATTTGTTTCTTCCTTTATTCAACAAATATTTACTGCACACTTCCTGTATACCAGATGTCATCCTTGATACTGAGGACACAGCCGTGAATGTGGTTGATGTGGTCATTTCCCACTCAGATGTTAACAAAATATACAATCAGTTCTTCATATTCATGACAGTTTATTTCTGTGGTCACTGCAAACACTGAGTTAATGCATACTGTACCACTGTGCCTAGGGGGAATTCAGGGCTAGGTTCCTATGAGCCTCTGGTCACAATACTCTTGTCAATTGATCAATATATAACCTTGTTTTATGTGTGTTTCTGTTTAAAGACTATAACTACCTCCTGAATGAACCTTATCGAACACATGTTTTCTCTGTAGGCAGTACTTTAGTGCTGTGGTTGGGGGCATTTAAAATGGTGAGACCACCATGAAAAAAACAGAGATATGGAAAACATGGTGTTGAATATACAGTGGAAAGCATACCTGTTTATAGCCAGACCTGAAACGAGAAGGCAGAGCATCACTTCTTCTGCCTCAGCTGGGATCATGCACGCCAGGTGAATCGAGTTTTTGCTGCTCTGAGCATGTCTGTAAGTGATTCTGAAAGTACCTTAAGTATCATTTGGGGTTACAGATACATTCTAGTGAGTAGGTGAGTTTGCGAATATGGAATTTGTGAATAATGAGGACGGACTGTACCTGCTTCAGTCTCAAACTCTTTGGCCTTGAAGTTAGGGTCACTCAACCTTCAGCTGGAAGCTCCTCTATCCCTACCCCAGACATATCCTGCACATAATTACAGGGTGGGAGGAATTCCTGGCATGAGGATCTGTGTTTTAGTTGGGAATATGTGTTCCAAGAAACAGAGACTCCCTTGAGTTTCCTCGTGAAAATGATGCTTAGTATAAGAACACATTTGAAACTGAAGGCAGCTTGAAGGACCAACTGCTGTCTTACCACTGTCACTACTCTATGGTCCTTTCTCCAGGTATCTCTGCTTTACCACCAGTCGGCTTCGTCCTCCTTTCCTCCAAGACTGACTGTCTCTGCTGAGTTACGACTTCTGCTTTCTCATGATTCCAGCTTGCATGGTGCCCGTCATGGTTGTTCCTCGTCCACCTCATTCCCTTGCGGCTCAGCTCCTGCTGAACTGGCCCCAGCTCCACATTTCCTAACCAAGTGTCAAAAAGGGGGGATTCTAGGATCTCCTTCATTACTACACTCCAGGCTGTATCATTGGTTCCTGCCCAGTCAGATGCCTACCCCTGAGAGTGGGCATGACTGGGGCGAGGGGTGGGATCACATGATATAAAACGCAGGGATCCAGGCATCATTAGTAGAGTCAGTGTTGTCCTTGCTCCAACATGACTAACCCTGCTTCGCACTGCAGCTCTGAAGTCTGAAATCACAGTGTCAGCAGGGCCACGCTCCTCCGGAGGCTCTCAGAAAGAATCCTTTCCACCTTTTCCAGACTTTGGCGGCTGCCAGAGTTCCTGGGCTTGGATCTCTAGCATGTCAGCCATGCCCTCTCCTCTTTGGAGCATGTTAATTCTCCCCAGACCTCACTCTTAAGAAGACACATGTGATTGGACTTAGGATAATCCAGCATAATTGCCTCATGCCACGATCCTTCATTTACTCATATCTACAAATACCCTTTTTCCTTATCGGGTAACATTTATGGTTCTAGGGATTAGGACTGATGTCTTTGGCCATTACACAGTCTGCCACATTACCTCCTAAGACTTGTGAGAATGGCATCTGTTTACTCTTGTAAGATTTACAATTTTAGATTTGATAAGCACGAACAAATGTTAGTGCTATCACTCACAACCAGCCTTACAATGAAGAAGAGTGTATGATGATCTAAGACAACCAGCAGGCTGACACAGTGGACACTTGTCATTTTTGCTTGGTGGCCTAGCATCTGGATCCCATTACTATGTATGAGGAGAGCCCCACTTTATGAATTTTTGTGAACTGCCAAGCTGTCTTCCATAGTAGAAGCTTAAAATGCCAGATGCTTGCTTTCTTTCCTCCGTAGAAGGAAGTAAATGGTCCCTTAAGCCAGGTTCAACGAATGTGATGCCTCCATCCTGAACAGAGATATGGGACCACAGTGGTTCCATGGCAGCTTGTCCCAGTAGAAGCAGCATCAGTTTCTAGAGGGTGGGGTGGCTGTATTCCATGTCCTGGGCTGCTCTGTGTTGTGGGGGGAGTGAGTCCTCATTAGTTTTTAGGGAGGGATTTAGCTGTGGTGGCTACTGTCTTCCTACCTTGGTTGCTAGTTTTGCAGCTATACTGTCCAATATGATAGACACACATCACACATGGCTATGTAAATTAAATTAAAAGCAGTTAAGTTTTGTTTAATGTGCACTAGCTGCATTTTAGGTTCTCCATAGCTACATGCATATTGGACAGTGGAGATATAGAATATGTCCCACCATCACAAAAAATTCTAGTGGATAATGCCGTTCTATAGCCTTCTAGTGATTTTGTGATTTTTCTCAATGTTCTTTCAGTAGTGCTGTTCTTACTTAAATCAGAGATCATTTCTGCAACAAATATTTGCCTGCAACAAATCTTGATTGATGCTGAGCATATGGGCATAATCAGCAAAGACTGGGACAGAAAATCTCTTTAGGGCACATGGCAAGTGTACTTTCAGAAATGAAAGTAGAATGTGATGCTCACTCCTGAGAAATGATCCCATAATTTTGAGGTTGATAATTTGGGGATGTAACTCCAGGTACCTGAACATGCTTATCCTTTGTGGGAAACAAAATGCTCTCAGTGAAACTCAGATTAAGGTATATACCCATTGATTAGTAAAATGCTGCTTTTCCCAGGCCATTTAGCATCTCAGTAAAATGTTTTGTATTAATTACTTGGGAAAATACCTTTGACACTTTGTAAAGCATTTTATAATCAGCTTTAATTGCTTTGTGTCCTTCTCTCTGACATTATTAAAATCAGTCATAACGGGACAATGTTTTCAACACATGTTACAAATAAGATGATGATGATGTTGGGTTGATAAAATGAGCAGTAAAGGAGGAATGCACAACATTGGGGATTTCTGAAAGGGTAAGAAAGCATAACATCGGAGATCCCGATTTACCTCCAGGCATCTTTGATTTGCTTTTAAGTCACCAAAGCCAAGGTTAGTCTTAGGTACTAAAAGTCCCAGGTACCTTGGCCTTGCTTTGCAAGAATTCAGTATTGAGTAGAATTTGTATTTATTTGTGCAGTATTTAAAGCAGTGTTTTATTTTGTCGTACTTGTTATTCTTGGTAACACGCTCAAAAATATTTTTAAAGGAATGTACCCTAATTCTGCCTTTCCACTTGTAAATTTCTTTTTCGCATATATTGACAACTGAGCCTGGTGTTTTGGTGCTGAGTGGCATAAGCCTGTATCTTGCATACGAAGCGTGAAGGAATACAGTAAAAGGGGAATACTTTTGGACAGGCAATCCCTTTATTATGGCTCAAGACAGTAATATAGAACTACCATATGATCCAACAATCCCACTCCTGGGCATATATTTGGACAAAACTTTCATTCAAAAAGATACATGCACCCCTGTGTTCATTGTAGCACTATTCACAATAGCCAAGATATGGAGACAACTTAAATGTCCATCCACAGATGAGTGGATTGATAAGATGTGGTACAGGGAGTTCCCATCATGGCTCAGCAGTAAAAAAGCCGACTAGTGGGATGAGGATGTGGGTTTGATCCCTGGACTCACGCAGTGGGTTAAGGGTCCAGGGTTGCCGTGAGCTGTGGTATAGGTTGCAGATGTGACTCAGATCCCATGTTGCTATGGCTGAGGTGTAGGTTGGCAGCTATAGCCCTGATTCGACCCCTAAACTGGGTCGACCCCTTCCATATGCCACAAGGGCAGCCCTAAAAAAAGAAAGATGTGGTACATACACACAATGGAATACTACTCAGCCGTAAAAGACCAAAATAAGGCCATTTGTAGCAACATGGATGCAACTAGAGATTCTCATACTAAGTGAGGTGAGTCAGAAGGACAAATACCATATCACTTATATGTGGAATCTAAAATATGACATAAATGAACCTATATACAAAAGAGTAACAGGCTCAGGGACAAAGAGAACAGTTTTATGGTTGCCAAAGGGAAGTGGGGAGGAAGTGGGATGGATGGGGAGTTTGGGGTTAGGAGATGCGAACTGTTACATTTAGAATGATAAGCAGTGAGGTCCTCCTGTGCAGTGTAGGGAACTATATCCAGTCTCTTGGGATAGACCGTGATGGAAGATAATATGAGAAAAAGAATGTATATATATGTACGACTGGATCATTAAGCTGTCTAGCAGAAATTGACACAACATTGTAAATCAACTGTAATAAAAATAAAATAAAAAAAGAAAATCTAACTCAAACTGGCCTTAAGTAACAATTTGGAGTTTTTCTTCTCACATTTCATGACTAGTCTTCACGAAGAAAGCTACACTTTCATGTTTATTGTTCTACACGTTGTTTGCCAATCAGATCTAAGACGGAACAATTTAGAAATATATCGATCACCGGGACCACAATATTATGTATAATGTTTTTTGAAAAACCCTGATCAGTGATGGCAAGAGTTGGGGAGAAGGGTCTCTGTGTAGAGTGCTGGGGGCCGAACACTAGGGGCTGAGTTAGGTGTGAAGGGAGTCCATGTCCTAGGGGAAAACAGCTGAGCTCTGGCCTCCCATCCGCCAGGTTCTTCGGGGGACATGACTAACTCCAAGACTCTTGGAACATCTCAAGAAAGCTCCTTCTTCCCACCCCTTGCAAAATGACTGAGACGTAGTTTCCATCCCACTGTAGCAGCTTATGACTGAGTCAAGCTCTGTCTAGTTTCCTAAACAAATGAAAGCTGTTCTTTTCTCTGCATTGAACGCTGTAAAGCAAAACCATACTGGCCACCTAGTGAATTAAGCAGCCACACTGCTTTTATATATCCAGGTGACTTTTTGTAATTGTAGAATGTATCTGCTATAGCACTTTTTACTTTTTTTCTCTTTTTGGTAAGACAGTAATCAGCCTTCAGTTTTTCCTATAAGCCTTCAGGTGCCCTTGAGAGGAAAATTTCAGTTTGGTGAGAGTTTTATAGCAGCAGGGTATACGTAGCACACAGTTGATCATTTTAGCCATCTTTAAGTGTACAATTCAGTGTCATTGCTGTGAAATCATCACCAATTTCATTTCAGAACTTTTTTTTAATCACCCCGAAATAAAACTCCCTCTCTACTAAACAACAGTGCTTCATCCTGCTTCTACTTTCTGTCTCTGTGAATTTAACTGTTCTGATTACCTCATATAAGTGGAATCACACGATATTTGTCCTTTTGTGTCTGTTTTATTTCGCTCAGCATAATGTTTTCAAGGTTCATCCATGTTGTAGCATATAACAGAATTTCATTATTTTTAAGGCCAAGCACATATTTCATTGTCTGTATGTACCGCATTTTTTAAGCCATTCGTATTGCATTGTATTTTTGTTGTTGTTATTCTAGTTCTTCTCTAGATGATGAACTCCTGGAGGGTAGAAACCATGTATGGTGTTTCTTGTACTTGCAGCACCTAATAGAGTTACAGGAAACAAAGGGTAAATGGGTTTTATTGGTAATTCAACCCTAGGCAAGGAGCTCATTCATCTCTCGGAGGCACTTGAACTTGGCAGTAGACCTGGATGTGCAGTTGTCAAGGATGAAGCTGTTATTTTTAGCAGTGTCCAAATAGGGCAGCCCTCTGGAGACCAAAAGTTTACCCCTTCCCACAGGTACAGTAGTTGCCTTTAGTCTGGGGCTTTGAAGAGTGGAGCAGGAGAGGATTGGGGGCTGCAGAGCTGGTTGGAATTCAGGCTGGGGAACCTGTGACTCACTGCCTCACAGTGTTAGACAGAATGTGAAGTGCAGGAGTAGGTTCTGAAGAGAAATTTAATTTTTGCCTTATCTTGCATTTTGTCATAGCTGCCTTTGGTCTGGCTAATCAAATGTAACCTTTGGAGAACATCCCATGTTGAATGGGATTAAATAAAAGTTGATCCTGTCAGCTTATTCCAAGATGGCCTAGTAAATGATATGCTTCAGACTTTAAAAACAGAAATGCAGGAATAGCTACCAATACAGGAAGAGCTAAGCTACTGTGCTGTGTGACAGCAGAAGATACTTGCTTCAGTCCTACAGTTTGGTTGCGCTTTTCATCTTTTCCCGTCTGGGGCCCACATGTACATTTTTCTCGAGTTTGACAGCAGTCAAATATGGCTTTATTAGTGCCGAGAAGGAAAGCTCTGGTGAAGAGACATGAAATGGATGGACAGCAAAACCAAGGAAACTTGTGAAGGAGCAGAAGCTGTGGCTGCCTGGGTGAGATGATGTTAGTGTCTAGAGGCAGATGGACCCAGATTTGAACCCTCAGTCTGCATTTTAGTAGCTGGGTGACAGAAGGAAAGATACTCTCCAAGACTGAATTTCCTTCTTACGGGACTGATGGAAGGATTATGACACATCTGTGTGGGAACAATGCATGGAAAATGATTGCCGTAGAGGAGCTTAAAAAATTTCTGGTAGCAGTTATTGTCATAGTTTTGAATCTATATGATGCAGTTCTTTATTGGACTGGGGATCAGGGAACCTTGAAAATATGTTTGACCTCTGCAGAGAAGGAATACAGAATTAAGATACTATCATTTGAAGAGGTTCAGAGATACGGAGTTGCCAGATACAGCTAATAAAATGCAAGGCACCCAGGTAAATGTCAATTTCAGATAAGCAACAAATAATTTTTTTAGTGTAAGTATATCCCAGCAAATATTTGAAACATGCTAAAAATTTTTTGTTGTTTATCTGAGCTTCAAATTTAACTGGGTGTTTTTATATTGCAACCCTGTTAAGTAGGGTGTTTTATCTAAAAGATCTACTTTAGATTCATTCCTGTGGTTCTTATAGGGTTTTTCAGTTTTCTAGGGCTTTTCTTTATTAATGTATTGGTTTAAGCTTCAGTAATACATAGGCAAATAATGGCTCTGATGATACCTAGTTGAGAGCAAGGCATTGTGGGAATGAGGTCCTAGCAAAGTGCTGGGTTTGTTTGGGGTGTGATGGGAGAGGAGGAGACTGAGGAGTGTGGGCACCTGGGACTAAGCCAGGCGATCCTTGGATTACTTTTAGTTTCCATCCCAATATTCTTCTTAAAGCACACAGGTCTTTCCCAGTCTCCCATCCAAGGGTGGCAGTGAACCTCAGGGGCTGGTGATGAGGTAGGTGGCAGCTTACCTCAGAGGTACAGACAGTGCAGCCCTGGCAGCTGCCACTGGCACAGCTACTATTGTGCCATTCAAACTGGCTGAAAGTAGCACATAAGCTCTGAAGGGTAAAGGGGACCACGGCCCCAGAAAGGTCTTTGTTCCTACCCTTGGAACCTTTTCTATGGCAAAGCAGAATTAAGGTTGCTGGTGGAATTAAGTTTGCTCATCAGATGACCTTAAACTAGGGAGATTATTCTGAATTAATCCAAGTGGGCTCAGTGTCATCCTGAAAGTCCTTTGAAAGGAAAGAGGAAGGCAGAAGAGAACCAGGGGGTGGCCATGGCTGTAGCTGCCCTCCTGGAGGATGGAGGAAGAAGGACAGAAACCAGGATGCATGGCCAGCTTCTAGAATCCTCCCCTAGAGCCCCCAGAAAGGGAGGCAACTCCATCAGCACCTTTACCTCAGCCTAGTGAAAGCCATTTCACTTTCCGAACTGCCGAACTGTGAGATAATAAATGTATGGTGCTTTCAGGCACAGAGTTTGTGATAATTTGTTACAGCAGCAGAAGGAATCTAATGCAGGGCCCAAAGTGAGAAAAGAAGAAATGGCCAATGAAATGGCTCAAAGAGTAACTGGATTTGGGAGTGGAGGGGCACGTGGGTATCTTAGGAAATGTAGTTAAGAGAATTGTCTAGACTCAGAAGGGTAGTTGAACATACATCCTGCTCACGAGTACCCTGAAATAGAGGACAGAGGATATCAGAGCTAGAGGGAATCATCTAGTCTAGTCTCTTCATTTCTCAGACGCAGCCAAGGTTCAAAAAAATATAGTCGCTAGAGTTCACAGAGCAAAGGAGGAAACGAGCTAGGGTGTGAATACTGTTTTTCTGACCCTTTGGCCAGCATTCCCTGTCCCACATCACACTCACAAAATCATTATTTTACAGACAGAGAGATCTTCTATGTAAACTTCACAGAAATCTTTAGGAATATTTTGAATCCTCCAATGCTAAGTAATACATTGACTCAGCACAAGATAGCAATTCTAGCCCCTGGATCCCCCATGGCTGTGCACCTGCCATGGGATCCTCTCTCCACTCCTTCATTTGGACCCTCAGCTGTGTGTCCTCTGGCCTCTGCCTACAGTGTCATCTGCTCAAGGAGGTAGATGATGGCATAGAGAATATATGTGGGCATTGGGTCCAGATCGACCCGAGTTCTCGTCTTTGTTCTGTCCCTGGTGCGTTACTTTGTATCCTTTATAATAATGTGGGTAATCTCTCAGAGGCTCAACATACTTATCTATAAAATGGGGATAATAATTGAATTTAATAGCATTCAATAAGATAATTCATATAAAGCATTTAGCACAGAATCTGGGATGTAGTGTTCTTATTGAATGGTATCACATGGGGCTATAATATGTAATTTACTTGAATGTTCCCCGCTCTAGAATGTAAGCTATCTATAGCCAGTAATCTTGGCTTCTTATGTTTGTATTTCCTAGCACCGTGTATAGTATCTGACTCAAATTTTTTTTTTCTTTTTTTATGGCCACACATATGACATATGAAAGTTCCCAGGCTAGTGGTCAGCTTGGAGCTGTAACTGCAGCCCTGGCAATGCTGGATCCTTAACCCACTGAGCAAGGCCAGGGCTGTAACCCTTATCCTCACAGAGATAAGATCAGGTCCTTAACCCATTGAGCCAAAACAGGAACTCTCTGACTCAAAATTTGAGCCAAAGGAAAAAAAAAGAGTAACTGCCACTTATTAAGTACTTGTCACATGCCATTGTTCTAAGTACCTCACATTTAATAATTCATTTTATCCTCATGGTATATCTGAAACAGAGGTACTGACATTCCATTTTACCGATGGAGAAACTGAGGGGTATGAGTTTTCCAGCCTTTCCTTTGATTTCTTCCCTCTATGTTTTCAAGCATTGGTCGAGTTGTCTTTCTCCTTCAGATCGATTGTACTTCTGCCGCAGCGTTTTTAGAGAGAAATGGGGGAAGCAGTGTTGATTTGGAGGGGCCAGTTGCAAATATCCCAGGGCGGCCTCTGTGCAGGCATACAGAGGCTTTTATTCTTATCTTGTTACTTTAAAAAATTCTATTGACCGAATTAATAAACAACCTATATGCTGGATAAAAACCAATTGACCAGCCAACCAAAATGCAAATAACCTGGTGCAACTTCCTTTGACGCTCTGAAATTGGCTCAGGCTTTAATGGGGCCTCATTGGAAAGTAAAGCACCAGGGTGAAACCTCCCATTGTTTCTCGTCTAAATTCTGGTTGGTCTTTCAGGCACAGCAGACAGGTAATGACTACTAATTAGTGAGCAATGAATTTTTCGGGTCCAACTTTCCCAGTGCGGGTAAATGAAATTCTCAGTGAGGATGGGAAAGGATGATGCTTGCTTTGATTTCCATAAGCTCTCTTCTAAGATCCTTCAGGATTCGCCTTTTTTATATGATAGGTAGGTTTAATTAGAAATTTACGTTCTTGATGTTACTTATATTCTACACAGTATTAGATACTTAGTGTGGAAATATTCCTGTGAATGTATGACACTTGAGGGGTGTGACTGACAGTTCTTCATAGAGTTTGGGGATTGTTATTGCTACTGAATTCTATCAGACATGTTCTGTGGCCACCCAAGGAGGCTAGATATTCACATACTGTAGTTTGATATAGAAATTTGTTTTTAAATGAACCCTGAGATTTGGAGAATATGCTGATTTTTTTCATGAGCTAGAGAGAGTGAGATTTTTATAGTTTTGGGAGTTGCAAAAAATTCTGAAAAGAAGCACCCTCATTTCCAGGGATAAAAATTAGCTGATACCGACTAAACTCTCTTGAGTTTTCTTTTGGTTAAAGGTTCTAAGGCTGATATATGAGGGGAATTTCACAGCATCCTCATAGTGGGAGGAGCAACCCGTTCAAGCTGTGGGACTTCACTTTCCCTACATGTTTCTGTGCCTCCCCTTCCAAGAACTTCCTGCATGGGTTTACCGTCAGCCAGGAGTAATTAACGTGATGGAAGCCATTTAAAAACATCTGTCTCCAAACCTATGGATGGAGAGAGAGGAGCTGGAAAGGGCTCAGAGAAGAATCACAAAATGATTAAAATCTTGGAAAAGAGAGTCTATTAGTAAGAAGCTCTAATTATTCACAAAATAAGGCCAAGGAGATATAATTATTTTCTGGAAGTCTCCTGAGTAGTTTTACTTACCACATGGGTAAATGGGCAAAGGACAAGTTGATTTTTCTCAAAAGAACTAACGGTTCCTCTCTGTCATTAAGAGTCACCATCACAAGCAATAGAAGATAAAAATTAAAGAGGAAACGTGGAACCGTTTTTCACGTACCATCCTGGAAAATTTGGGGGAAGGAGGTTCTCTTGGCCTCATAGGTTGTAAAAGTGAATGAGAGTATGTCTTAGTCTTCTTGGGCTGCCATAACAAAATACCATAGACTGGGCGATTAAACAGCAAAAATTAATTTTCTCACAGTTTTGGAGGCTGGTAAGTCCAAGATCAAGGTGCCAGCTAGTTCAGTTCCAGGTGAGAGCTTTCTTCTAGGCTTGCCAATGGCCACCATCTCACATGGGAGAAATTTTCTTGGTCTCTCCTTTCTGTCTCCTTCTCAAAAGGCATTAATTACATCAGATCAGGCTCCACCTTTCATGACCTAATCACCTCCCAAAGGCTCCACCTTCTAACACCATCACATTGAGAATTGGGGCTTCAACATATGGACTTTGGAGGGAAACAAACATTCAGTCCATAACTGAACTTAGATAGGCCAGCTTTTTGGAGGACACTTAGGCAATATGTATCAATGCTTTTTAAGGAAGAGGGGACTTCGCTCTAACAAAGAGGGCAATTCCACTATCAGGATTTTACTCTAAGGAAGAACTTGAACGAATGTTCCAATGTCCAACTATAGATTGTTCATTGCAGCGGTGCTTACCTTAGAGAGAGTTGGACATGCCACACACATCTGTAAATCTGGGATGAACTAAACGGATTGTGATACACCTGTACCAGCAATCAGCACTTTTTCTTAAAGGCTAAATAAAAATATTTTTGGCTTTGGGGTCAAAAGCAAAATTGAGGATATTATATAGGCATTCATATAATAATCTAAAATGTAACCATTTAAAAATATAAAAATCATCGTTGGCTTGTGGGCCATACAGAAACAGGCAGTGGCCAGGTTTGGCCACTTTGCCCATCATTTGCCTGTATAGAAACGAAAGTCTGCCAGTCTTTGGTCTATACAGTGAAATACTAGAAAGGTATTGAAAATAATGGCATAGGTCTGTATTTATGGACATGGAAGATAGCCACAGTAAATTATTAAGGGGAAAAAGCATGTCAAATATAACTGTATACTGTGTGTATACATACAAAGCAAAAAGTATAATATGACTATTTCATAAAAATCAATTTTTTGTATGAATATACAAAGTCTAAAAAGCTACAAATCAGAATATTAACTGTGATTGACTCTTGTTTGTGGATTGGGATGATTGTTATTTTCTTCTTTAAAAATTTCTGTATTTTCTGATTTGGGAAAGACCATGAGCATATATCATTTCTATACATCTAAAATAATATAAATCTATTAAAAATCCATAAACACCTCCAAGAAACAAATACATAAGAAAACAAAATGTTATTATTTCTAAAAATAGAAAGAATTTATTTTTCAGATGATAGACTTAGGATAACAACCTGAGACTGAAAGTGTTAGCAGGATTTTTTTCTCCTTTCATTTACTAGAAAGTCATAGTGCAAATCTGAAGGCAGAAATGGTTTGATTAACCCTCAATAGCTATTCCAAATGTATAATCATTGCTATTCCTTATGTTAAATACGAGTTTTAGAACACACACTGTAATAAAAATCTCATAAGACAGTCTTGATGAGGTTGGAAGATATGTTGATATTTTCTGCCATAAAGAAAATGGAAACATTTAAATTTAATGTTTTAAACTTTCAATTTTAACACGAGAACATGGCAAAGCCAGTGAAAATACTGTCATACAGCCAGAATGAGGGAACAAAAATTTCAGAAACATGTCACTGAGCTATTTAGCTAAAATCAATAAATAACTTATTTTTCATCTCAAATGAATTAGTTACCCAGTGCTTGCAAAATAGTCCTCTTGGATGCATTCTTAAAAATTAGCTATTTAAGTTTTTATCGTCACCATTGGGGGAAATTCCTTCTATGAGTAGATTCTCTGGATTGTCAATTATCCCTAGTGATAGTGGCTCATTTCCTGTGGAAAAGGCAGGCAGGTATGTATGTCCAATAAAAATGTGCTGAAGGGAGTATTGGTCTCTAACTTCGAGGAGTTTTTTTTTTTTTTTTTCCCACTATACAGCAAGGGGGTCAGGTTATCCTTACATGTATACATTACAATTACATTTTTCCCCCAGCCTTTCTTCTGTTGCAACATAAGTATCTAGACATAGTTCTCAATGCTACTCAGCAGGATCTCCTTGTAAATCTATTCTAAGTTGTGTCTGATAAGCCCAAACTCCCGATCCCTCCCACTCCCTCCCCCTCCCATCAGGCAGCCACAAGTCTCTTCTCCAAGTCCATGATTTTCTTTTCTGAGGAGATGTTCATTTGTGCTGGATATTAGATTCCAGTTACAAGTGATATCATATGGTATTTGTCTTTGTCTTTCTGGCTAATTTCACTCAGGATGAGATTCTCTAGTTCCATCCATGTTGCTGCAAATGGCATGATGTCATTCTTTTTGATGGCTGAGTAGTATTCCATTGTGTATATAGACCACATCTTCCGAATCCAATCCTCTGTCGATGGACATTTGGGTTGTTTCCATGTCCTGGCTATTGTGAATAGTGCTGCAATGAACATGCGGGTGCACGTGTCTCTTTTAAGTAGAGTTTTGTCCGGATAGATGCCCAAGAGTGGGATTGCGGGGTCACATGGAAGTACTTCGAGGAGTTTTTAGTCTGGTAGGGAAAATAGATGTGTAAGTATTTTGAGCTAAATAGTTCTATTATGTAGTAAAGCCAAAAAATGAAAACATTGACACTAATAGAAGGTTTCATATACTAAGTAATTATCAAGCCAGGCACAATACCAGGTAACACAGGTGTTACTATACCCATTTAAAGATGCAGATTCAAAATTCAGAGAGGCAAAATAACTTTTACAGTCACACAGCTAGTAAGTGTGGATATGTGGTTCAGACACCAACCCGTTTTCATCTTGTGCTCTTTCTGCTATGCCAAATTGTCCACCACATAGTACAAACGTAAGCCACCATTGTATTCTCTATTAATTTGTTCTTGTCAGTCATTAGCACACACAAGGTCTTGGTTTGGGCTACACTGCAGAACACCATAGATTGTATGTGAACTGGCTCAAGTCATAGACATTTATCCCTTGCAATCTGGGGGCTGGAAGGCTGAGACCAGGGATCTAGCATGGTCAGGTGCTTGGTGGAGACCCACGTCCTGCTTATGTCCTGAGATGGCCTCTTCTTGGTGAACCGCTCTCATGGCCTCATCTTAACCTAATTACCTCCCAAAGGCATCACCTCCAGATGCCTTCATATTGGGGGTTAGGGCTTCCACACAGGGATTAGGGGAGAACACACAGATGTTCTGTCCACAGTGTGTAAAAATGAGTTGCTTCTTGCTACAAAACCATATCGGAGAGGAAAGTTATGAATCTTATGAACTCATTCTGTTGAACTCAGAGGAACTCAGTCTTGATTATTAAAAGACAACAGCTATTATTAAAAGACATTATTATTAAAAGACATTATTAAAAGACAACAGAGAAATAAGTGAGGGAGATTAAGAGGTACAAATATCTAGTTACAAAATAAATGAATCACAGATATAAAAAAAAGACAGCAGCCACATGCACCACCTCAGTGAACATTCTCTGTCATCATTCCTTTTCCCTTCTCCCTGAAATCTGCTCTCAACGGGTGCAGCCCTTGGTGATGGAGAGCGGCTCTCTAGGTCTCTGACCCTCAGCCCCTTGGTGATGTGTGCTCCAGACTCAGCTCTTCTTAGGGAGGTCACATGCTTGCAATTCGTAAATTGCTGCCCCTACAGCAGCCCCTGTTGCTGCCTGATAAATGGTTAATTGTTTCTGAGATAATCTTTTGTTCCAAAGATAGAGCATTTGCAAAAAGAACTAAACAGAAATAAAAAAGGGAATGTACAATTTCATGGGCAGAGGGGGGAAGAAGCCCCCAAACCAATAAACAGACAATCTCCCTCTCTATTCTTTGCACATTGACTCTAAAACACATGCTAGGGAGTTCCCATTGTGGCTCAGTGGTAGCAAACCCATCTAGTATCCATGAGGATGTGGGTTCGATCCCTGGCCTCGCTCAGTGGGTTAAGGGTCCAACACTGCCATGAGCTGTGGTTGTAGGTCACAGAAGCTGCTTGGATCTGGTGTTGCTGTGGCTGTGGTGTAGGCTGGCAGCTGTAGCCCCGATTCGGCCCCCAGCCTGGGAACCTCCATATGCCATGGGTGTGGCCCTAAAAAGCAAAAAACAAACAAACACATGCCAATTTTTGCCCTTCAATTTTCAAAACTAGAAGCACTGTTCATCTCTCATATTTCCTTGATGGCGGTTTATTTTTCTCTAGGGGCAGCATTTGTTCATTTATTTGTACACTCCCTTGTTCCTCACTCACTCATTCACTCCACCATCATTGTGGAAGACCTGTTCTGGGCTAGGAATCATTCTGGATAAAGAGCATAGAGCCAAATGGAAGATGGTTCCTGCCCTCCAGGAACTTGGCATAATATGGTCACGGCCCATATACTGTGACTGCAAGACGCCATAGTGTGAATGAAAAGTGGAACTCCGTGGAATGGTTAGCTCTGCCCCCAGTGATGCTGGGAACACACCACCTCCCAACTCAGTGGCTCCAAACAATACCCACTTAGTTTCCCTGGTGTGTCTATGAGCTGGGTGACGGGAATGCGTTTGCTCAGGCTGCCATGACAAATTGCCACAGACTGGGTGGCTTGAACAACAAATTTGTATTCCCAGGATCTTGATGCTGGAATTCCAAGATCAGTGGAGCAGCAGTGATTTAGTTTCTTTCAAGGCTGCTCTCCTTGGCTTGCTGGTGGCTGCCTTCCCACGGTGTGTTCACATGGCCTTTCCTCTGTGTGTGCCCATGTGTGTGTCTTAAGCTCCCCGATGATAAGGACACCAGTCATATTAGAGTAGGGCCGACCTGTAAAACCTCACTTGACTGGAATGACCTCTTTTAAAGGCCCTGTCTCCAAGTACAGTCACATTCTTAGATACCAAGGGTTAGAGATTCAACGTATTGAAACAGAGGGGCCGCAACCCAGCTCATAACAGATGGGGTTCAGTTGATCTAAGCTGGGCTGAGATGGGCTTGGCAAGTCTCCCATCTCTCAATTTCCTGGAGAAGCAGGGTGGCTGTGGGTGTAGTTATCTCATGGCAGAAGCTGGAAGCTTCCAGAAGGATGAACGGAAACATGAAATGCCTCCTAAGGCCTTGGCTCAGGATTACACTGTCACTTCCGCCCACATTCCATTGGCTGGAACACACCTCATCACCAAGCCTGACTTTAATGGACTGAGGAATAAGCTTTGCCCACAGTAGAAAAAAAGCAGTCACAAGACAAAGCATGAGGACCCGGGGAGGGGCGAAGACCTGGGAACAAGAATGCCGTCTTTGCAAACGCAAAGTCAAAGACTCTCATGCATTCTGGAGCTTTCTCTGCCGCAAGTCAACCGAGTTTTTATTTGGATTCTGAGTATGGAGCGTGGAGTAGTTTTGTTCAGGTTCTAAGATGTGTAACCATATGTTTGTGCTATTTTCAAAATTCTTTTCTGAAACTACATTAGCAGTCACATGAGTTGAGAAAAATGGTCCCAACCCAGTCTCCGCGGGGTTTGCTCAGGAGATAGAGCCCTACCTGTCGGGATGGAGTGCACTGCCACTGACTCCAAGGTCTAATGACACATGGCTGCTGTTTTGCAGCTGTGGATTCATTCAGGTGTTCCAGCTGAGGTACGGGGTGAGGACAGGCCAGCAGACATTCATCGTCACGACTCTGAACATCCCCTGACCAGGGTCAGTGCATTTAGAACAACATGATTAGGTATAATGTGGTGTAAGTCATTGAATACCCTGCGGGCAACTGGAATGGAAGGAACACTGTGAGAAAAAGTATCATCAGTGCATTTGCTGAGAGAGAAAATTGGAATGGGGCCCTTGTTGTCACTAGCAGGCAGCTCCGGGCTTATTATGTTCCTCAGTTCATCCAGTGGCGTGGGCTCCACCTGCGGTAAGGAGGGAAGGAGCGCCAGGTGGGAGATGAATGTCTGTGGGGTTTTCCATTAGATGCGCGCACGTGAGTGAGAGGGAGGGGGAGAAGGGTGAAACCTATTGGGCCACCTTAGGGAGGGAAAGGAAATTTATGGGAACAAAATAATGACAGCAACTGGAGGAGAGAAAAAAAGAAGGTAGAGAAATGAGAAAAGCCGAGATTAAAAATTCCCAAAATGGCTTTTCTGGCCACTGGGGCTTACTATTACATTCTCCAGGGTGCACACGTTTCATGAAACTTTACTATCTTTATATTTTCACATCTATTTATTTCATGGCAAGCTGGGCCACCCGCATGAATATCTTTTAGCTGGGTACTGCCTAGAAATTTCAGGCCTGCCTTTTCTTTTCTACTTGTCATCGTATTTGTACTAAACATAAGCCAAAAAATGTGCTAGGACACTGGATGAAAAAGTGATTGGTAGTAGTTCCAATATTAGAAAAGTGGAGGTTGAATTAATTAACACGTGGCATGTAGCTGCTCACCATGGAAGAACCAACACGTTATTGACTGATGTTGCTCTGATCCTGAGTGTGTATCTATATCTTGCCAATAGCAACAAGTATAGTATTAAGTATGAAATTATGAATTTTTTCCTTTAAATGACATCACAAAAGATTGCAGTATTTTGGAGTTCCCATTGTGGTGCAGCACGTTAGGGATCCAGCTTTGTCTCTGCAGCTGCTCAGGTTGTTGCTGAGGCGTAGATTTTTTTTTTTTAACTCAATGAATTTATTACATTTGTAGTTGTGCAATGATCATCACTATCCAGTTTTAGAGGATTTCAGGCATAGATTTGATCCCCAGTGGGGATAGGCGCAGTGGGTTAAGGATCCATGTTGCTACAGCTG
This sequence comes from Sus scrofa, assembly GCF_054392235.1. Classification (NCBI taxonomy): domain Eukaryota; kingdom Metazoa; phylum Chordata; class Mammalia; order Artiodactyla; family Suidae; genus Sus; species Sus scrofa. The sequence continues at coordinate 76,783,111 of NC_139393.1, forward strand.
TCGTGTAGGTCACAGATGTGGCTCGGATTGGATCCTTGGCCTAGGAACTTCCATATGCCTCAAGTGTAGCCAAAAAAGAAAGACAAAGATTCAGTATTTTGTTTTCAGATGTATATGGTATTGTCACATCCATCAATAAAATGGATCGGGGTTACATTTCCCTTTAGTGCTGGAAAGGGAAAATGACAACAGAGGTAAGAGTGAAATCTTTAATTATGATCCATCTTGCTTAAAGTTAAGAGAATCCATCCAGCTGTAAGTAAAACCCAAAGGCATGTGTACATCTTTCTTCTGTTAGCCTTGAAGTTGGTGACCTGCTCTCCGTAAACATCATCCATCACAGTAATGGGTTTTGAAAAATTGTGTTCGTATGGTAGTTTTGTGTTTTCTTTGCAAATTTATTTTGGTTGTAGACTTGTCTAAGAACTCTAAGGACAAGGAATTTTTACTTAGTTCAGTGTTTTTCATGTTTTAAAAACATGACAATAAAGTTACCTAAACTAACACCAGTGGTTATTTGAGAATTTCTTTTCCCTGTAGAAGTAATTCGTCTATAAGGTTGACGAAAGAAGACAATAGGAGAGAGGTAACGATGTAAAGATTTTCCAGAGGGATAACGGATATCAAAGTGGATATATTAGTTTCCTACTCTTGCTGTGACAAATCACTACAAACTTAGTGTTGTAAAGCAACACAAGTGTATTATCTTAACAGTTTAGAGGCTGAAGGTCCAAAATCAGTCTCATTGACTCAGGTCAGGTGTCAGCAAGGCTGGTCCCTTCTGAAGGCTCTAGGGTAGAATCAGTTTCTGTGCCATTTCCAGCTTCTGGAGCCACCTGCGTTCCTTGATGGGTAACCCCTTGCTCACACTGATCCTCACGTTCTGTCGTCGCATTTCCACTTCCTCCTGTGACCCTCGTACCTCTCTCTTAAAAGGACCCTTGTGATGACATTTAGAGCCCACCGGGATGATCCGGGATAATCCTCCATCTCAAGGTCCTTAGCTTAATCACATCTGCAAAGCCCCTTTTGCCATGTAAGGTACTATCCAAAGGCTCCAGGGATTAGGGTGCTGACGTCTTTGGGGACCATTAATCAGCTTCCCACATAGGGGTACTTATATCAAGACCTAGATTCGAAGAAGGAATGTGAAATAGGGCTGGGCAGGGAAGGTGGATCCTTCATGGAGGAATGTATCCAGTATTTAACTTCATTATTTGGTGGATGGAGCCATACTTGTGGGTAGGCTCTTCAGAAAGAAACGTGGAACAGAAGGAAAGAGTTGGGAAATCAAAGTTTGGTAGAAGAAAATATATGGGTAAATAAATAAAAGGATATGGCAAAAAGATTTTTTTCTTTAAATGTAGAAAGAGATATGAGTTGGGTAATTAGCCATTCTTCTATCAACATCTACTTGGATATCAGTGGCCACCTGTTCTGAAGGGGAGCAGAAAATGTCACCTCACAACATGACTCTCTGGCATAAGGATTATTTCAAACTGATTATTTTTGAGAATCAGCAGACGTAGGAGGACTCTGAAGAGAGAATAGAAATTACCTTACTTGTAAAGGAAATTTTCATTCGTTACAGTATAGCTCTCTGTACCAGGAAGAGACGAATAGCTCTAAATCATGAGACTTATTAATGAAGAAAGGTTTATTTTATTTTATTTTTCTTTTTATGGCCACACCTGCAATATATGAAAATTCCCAGGCTAGAGGTCAAATCGGAGCTGCAGCTGCAGGCCTACGCCACAGCCACAGCAGTGTAGAATCCGAGTTGCATCTGTGACCTACACCATTGCTTGTGGCAATGCTGGGTCCTTAACCCACAGAATGAGGCCAGGGCATAAACCTAAATCTAAATCTTTCTTCAAAGTTCCCACTTGTGGCTCAGTGGATTAAGAACCGTCGTGGACTCTATGTCGGATTCTTAGCCAGCTGAGCCATGGTGGGAACTGTGAAGAAAGATTTAGATTTAAATCTTCATAACCCACCTTATCCTGTTTACTCTGCATTTCCTGGTCACTTCTCCTTAGTGGACTCCGCCATTCCTTTTTTTGTCTTAGCCAAAGATGGTATTTAAGGTGATGGCGCCAACCGTTTTGGACAGTTACTGAGATTTCCTGGGTCTCTGTCATGTATACATGACATACATGTTAATAAGCTTCAATTTGTTTTTCTCTTGTTAACCTGGCTTTTACTCTATGGGGTCTCAGCCAGGAACTCAGAGGGGTAGAAGGAAAATTATTCTCCTCCCTTGCAGTCTACATAAACCATGGCATGTCTAGAGGAAGGAGGAAGGCCTTCCTGTTTTGTTGTTTGTTTGGTTTTTTTTGAATAATGGTATTAGCTATTGGTATAGATTGCTAACAAATGTTCTGGAATCTTCTGGAAAAAAATTTAAGGTAAAGACAAAACACTATGCTACGAAGGTAGCAGGGGACTGTTAAGAGAGGTGCCAATGGTATGAATTTAGAAGTTTTCGAAAGCGATGAGTCAGAACTTGCTCTTTTTGTAGCGCCCTCCAAAAAATGAGCTTGTTCTGAAGCCTTTCTAATTGTTCAGCTGACATAAAGACTCTTTCTGGCCAACAGTGACTAGTTATATGTTCCAGGGAGCAAAGTTACAGCACTCTGTCAACAGCCTCTTAAACCTTGGATAGTCACATCCACATTTACAGCATTAGAGAGCGGACTTGTTGAGGCCTCTTCCCTGTGTTATAGGGACCTCCCAGAGGAAGGGTCCTGCTGTGGCTGCTGCGCGCACACTGGAGCAGACCAGTCCAGCTCGCACGGGGCTGGTGTCACGTCGCACGGGGCCCTGTGCTTTAGAAGGGCCCTGTGCTGACTTTAATGTTCTGCTGTTGCCTTCTTGAAAATCCTAATAATTTTTGAACAGAGAGTCCTGCATTTTCACTTTTTACCAGGCCCTGCAAATGCAGTCATTGGTCCAGCCTGCACAAGCTCAACCAGCATCCCTGTCACTTACTTCTGTATGATCAAGTCTGTCCAAGTTAAAAACAAAAGCATGCAGTTGAAAAAAAATCACATAATTAGGAGAATAGAAACAGCAGTTATAACATCCACTGTGTCCTAAGTTATTACATCAGGACTTAAGGCAGTATTTTTCTTTTTCCTTCACAGCAATCTAGCAAAGTCATGTTACTACTCCCATTTTACAGAACAGGAAACAGAGCCTTGATTTCTTTATGGAGCTAGTGCACAGCCAAATTCAGACAGAAATCTGTGGTTCCAGAGCTCATGCTTCACCAAAATTAATTGTTTTCTCTGTTGCATCTCTGCCAAGCATTGTGTTTTAGGAGGGACGGTTGCCCCTTGGCTATTTTCATGAGGGAATTCTATTTACTTTTGGAGATCTCCAACCGCAAGAAAGTTCTGACTCATTCTGATACACAGAAAAGCTTCACACCCAGGAGTACTTTTCCCAGCATCTTTGAAGTATACAAAACATCTTGAAACAATCTCAATAGCCACCAGTTAGTGGTGGCACAGCCACAAAATGCACTGTTATATAGTTACATAAATTGCATTTATGAAGATTTTAAAGATTTAGAAAATAACTTTGTATAATGTAAATAAACTATGATAGAAAATTACTTAGACCATGTGGAAAGTGCATAGAGAAAAGACTTGAAGGAGATATACTAAGTTGTTAAGAGAGGCTATCTTAGGATTCAGGGTAATTTTTATTTCTTCTTTGTGCCTTTCTATGCTTTCCAGATTTTCTATAATCAATGTAAATTTTATTTATAATTTAAAAAGGCAGATAGAAAATATGTTATTTACCCAGTAAATATTTGTCGAGTAACTACTATATGCTAGTCACTGTTCTGGGCACTGGGAGTCAGAAAGACCAAGTGCTTGCTCCATTTAGCTTATGCTCTCCAATTCTTGTTTTAATGAAATTCGTTATTCATCCATGTCAAGCTAATAAGCACTCTTGGATTCACAAGCAACCCCCAATTTTCTTTTTCAAATGAACTGTTAAGTGATTCCTATTCTTTAAAAGTGAATTTTTCTGGGAGTTCCTGTCGTGGCTCAGCAGAAATGAATCGGACTGGTATCCATGAGGATGCAGATTTGAACCCTAGCCTCACTCAGTGGGTTAAGGATCTTGTGTTGCTGTGAGCTTTTTTTTTTTTTTTTTTAATTGAATAGTCTCAGTCTCCTGAGGTGTTTTTACTTCAGGAGTTTTAATTCTGATGAAGAGTATAAAGAGTATATTAGTTGTCTCTTTTAGTATTGAGACATGTATACATCATACAAACATATTTTTTCTCATTCTTTTCTTTCTTTTTTTTTTTTTTTTTTTTCCCCCTAACTTTTACGGCTGCACCCGAGGCATATGGAATTTCCCAGGCTAGGGGTCAAATTGGAGCTGCAGCCGCCAGCCTACGCCACTGCCACAGCAACATAGGTTCAGAGCCACATTTATGACCTACACCGCAGCTTGTGGCAATGCTGGATTCTTAGCCCACTGAGCGAGGCCAGGGATCAAACCCACATAATATCAAGAGATAATATCAGGTCCTTAACCTGCTGAGCCACAGTGGGAACTCCTTCTCTGACTTCTGTGGGGAGGAAACATCTCTTCCTCTTAGATCTCCAACAGGGGCCCTTTCTGAGACTTTCAGGTTAACAAAAGAAAAGCTGACAGAGGTTCCTTAACAAGTGCACTGCGTGTGTGAATGGTGTACCCTGTCACTCAAAGCCTTGGTTGGCGCTTGAGCCAATGTAGCATCTTAGCGTGGGGATGATCTGTCTTTCGAGAACTGACAAGGCAAAGGGAAGGACTCTGTGACCATAGGGCCGGGGCATCAAGGGAGGACAGATGCCTGGGAACCTAAAGGCAGATCCAGGCTGAGTGGTAGAGTTTGTTATGTAGATTCCTCTGGTGCCCTCTCCAGGCCGTGAGGGTCTGCAGGCGTCTCCAGTGATTGGACTTGTCTTTCCCAGGAGAGAGGGGAGGAGGGACCCCTTCGTAAATTTATGTCTCACTTTTAGCAAATTGGGGACGGGGAGCAAGAAGCTTCTTCCGTGATTGCTGCTTCCTAATTGCCTTCAGCTCAAGAGAATTCTTGTGTCAAAGAAGCATATTTGGGGGTGACATACTCTGGCTTCCTTCACTTTATTCAGCTCGACACTCAATACAGTGATTGGTACCAAGTTGGAGCCAGAACTGAGTCAGCCTCAGCTTGGAGTCCCTGGTGGCCCAGAAAAACTGGATGTGACTGTTCACACAGCTGGTTCATCTTCTGAAAACGTCTATAGGAAGTCACAAAAGCTTCTTCCAGAAGCGTTATTGACAGTGAGATATACTTATGGAATGCTGCTCTTAAGCCCTTTTATTTAGTAACTCTTGCAGAGGGACACGAGGTCAGTTGGGCCCGTCTCGTTCTGGGAGCTCACATGACTTCTAAGGGTCTGCTACCCGTGTGCAAAGTATTTCTAAATACCTTCAAACCATCTGTTAAGTAATTCATTATAGAATTCACTCAATGAATAATATTAAATTCATCTGTCTATGGTTTGGGGATTTGCTTTTTTGTAAATCAGAACAATATTTTCCCATAACAAAGGTCTTGATGGGATGAATGGAGAAACACAAATACCTTGATAGGTGGTCTTGAGATGGAAAATAGTCTCTGATCCTGATTTGCCAGAAGACCACAGCGCGTCTTGGCCTCCTCTCTGTGGTCCTGACGGCCTTCAGAGAGAGGTGTGTTCTGTTAATTAAACACTCTTCATCTAAAACAAAGCTTTCCAGCATAGGGAGATTTCAGAAGAACCATAAATGTGAATTTTAGTTTGCATTTAAAAAGCCACGCTTTATGCAATTGACATGTCAGAGAAAAGATTGATAGGGGAACTTCTTAAGAACACGAGAGGGGCTGGCAATTTGCATATTAATTTATGTACCCAAAATGAATGCAGGCAGCCATAAAATGCCCTTGTAATAATTATACTCCCATTGAACTGTGGGCTTTTAATTAAATGGAATGTTTTTATCTTGTGTTTTTCACGTTAGCCACGTTGCTATGGGTGTCAAGCTGTTCTTGAAAATCAAAGCGTTGGAGATGCCTGATCCTGCGCTTTCATCACTCTGTGGCCCACGGTGGCCTGCATTCCAGGACAGTGGCAGCTGGGTCTGGTGCTCTGGGCAAGCTCTGGGCACCTCTCCTTTATGTGTGCTTTAAAGAAGGGCACTGGAGACCCAGCTTGGTCACACTGGCATGGGACAGGCATGACAAGCCCTTTGGAACTGAGAAGAAAGGATGCTTGCAACCTGTGAGCCTTTGAAATAAATCTGAAAATGAAACCCTGGGTGTTCTTCTTGAGACGCTTTTTGCATTATTTGTTTGCCGGCGCTATTTTGATCTCCATGTGCATTGTGGGCCTCTCAGTGTTCAAGGCAGAGGCTGTGTTATACAAATGATCATTTTCACTTCTCAATGAAGCAACAAGAATGCTCTTTTCTCCTCTTTTTTCTTCAAAAAGACTGTTAAGTGGAGCCACTTGTGACGGATGTAAACTACTGCCATTGTGTTTTGATGTCCTGGGCTGGACTCTGCTGAGCCTGGTGGTTTTTTTTTTTTTTTTTTTAAATCTGAGTTGCACTGTCCCAAACCATTATTTTAATGGAGATGGGAGTGACTGGGCACATCTAAGCCAATGACAACCAGCCATATCTCCCAGGAGGGGCTAGAGGGCACTTGAGTGGGGGTTGGAAAAGGTCTGTTGATATAAAATGAGTAGCATACAGGCAGTGCTCCTGCAGCCACGGGAATTCACAGGGAGAGTGACATCACACAGGCATGGACGTTACTGTCCTTTAGGACTTCCCAAGGACTCCTCACAACAGCTCTGCACTGTACTGGGCTCTGGGTTCCAAGTAACAAAAACAACCTCAGTGAAAAAAGAGCAATTTATTACAAGACCACAGTGTTAAATTAATTAATCCAGGAGCCCACTAGACTGAGGTGACTGTAATGCTGTGTGTGGTGGCCTAATACGCAAACCCAAATGAGCGAAGCCTAAAAATGCCTCAGGGTTACAAAATTGAAACCGAAGGCTGCCAATCACAAATAGCCAACATGGCTGTAAGCTCCAACCAATCCATCATTTCCTTGCTTTGCTGCTGCCTTTTCTCTATAAAAGTCTCTCCCCAGCTCCTGACGGTGGAACCCTCCTAACCACGTTGGCACTGCCTAAAATGATTTTTGCTCATATGATTTCTTAAAAATTTTAATTTGCCTAGTTTATCTTTTAACAACAGGCAGTTATGTATCAGAGATGAACTTCAGATCAGGGATGGGCTGGGATTAAGAAACGATCATTACAGGAGTTCCTGTCGTGGCTCAGTGGCTAGCAAATCTGACTAGAACCATGAGGTTGTGGGTTCGATCCCTGGCCTTGCTCAGTGGGTTAACAATCGGTGTGGCCGTGAGCTGTGGTGTGGGTCGCAGACGTGGCTCGGATCCTGCATTGCTGTGGCTCTGGCGTAGGCCGGTGGCTACAGCTCTGATTTGACCTCTAGCCTGGAAACCTCCATATGCTGTGGGAGCGGCCCAAGGAATGGCAAAAGACAAAAAGACAAAAAGACAAAAAAAAAAAAAAAAAAAAAAAGAAAAGAAACGGTCATTACAGAAACTAGGGATTTTGCTAAAATCCCTGGGGAGGTTTTGCCCCTCTCTTGGTCTCTGTTTCTTTGTGGTTTGTCCTCCATTCCTTTGTTGGGGCTGGCTGGCTCTCCTTGCTGTTCTGGCTATGGGGCAAGCAGAACCGGGGGCCCCTGAGACCTCCCAAGTCTGGATTCGGCCTCAAAGTGTGTCTCTGGGAGTTCCCATTGTGGCTCAGCAGGTTAAGAATCTGACTAGAATCCATGAGGTGTGGGTTTGATCCCTGGCCTTGCTCAGTAGGTTAAGGATCTGGCATTGCTGTGAGCTGTGGTATAGGTTGCAGACAAAGCTCAGATGTGGTGTTGCTGTGGCTGTGGTGTAGGCTGGCAGCTACAGCTCCAATTTGACCCCTAGCCTGGGAACTTCCATGTGCTGCAGGTGTGGCCCTAAAAAAAAGTGTCTCTGTCACTTCTTGGCCCTCTCAATCCCAAATTTCCAGAGAGGGGACCCTGGTCTAGCCTAAATCCATTGCCTGACCCTAGTGGGACCAGCTGTGGCCTGGTGCAGAGGGCGTGTAAACAAGCATGAGTATGTGTGCGCATCAGCACACCGCAGCAGGCCGGGCTAACAAACACAGCTGTGGGCTGGTGGGGACGGGTGGTGACACCCATACCAGGTGCTCTTGTCTCTCTGCCTCTTCCCCTTTTTAGTGTGACACACTCAGTAGGAGTTTCCCTAATAAGGCAGAGGATCATGAGAGGCAGAATAGGATGGTGAGATTATATCTTTTTAAAGCCAAGGGAGCTCTGAATACATTACATGCTCTTCACCTGTGGCCAGTCTGGTACCCAGAGTTGGCAAGCCAGGAGGGAGCAGGAAAAGGGCTACAATCCCTCAGGCTGAATCCAAGAGGCTTCTGAGAGCTAGATCAGCGTCCACACCCCGCTTCCCTGTCTACAGAACAAAGCCTTGGTCAGGGAGACCACCATGTACTGGGTCCCCATGAGACAGTCCTTCTTACAGAAGTCAGGGCCACTGGTCTTATCTGTGACTCCCTACAATCTCCTAAACTTTATTTTCTGCTTTGTCCTCTGACTTCAAACTGTCTTCCCCCTCTTTTTCACCCAGTTGGTTGTAATGATGTCTCATGTTCTGTGGCTTTTGCAGCATATTTTCTTGTAATTCTCAAAATTCTCAAAAGCTGCAAACATTTTTTTAAAGATTAAAAAAAAAGCTGTGAGATTAAAAGCTGAAGAAAGGAAAAGCTACAACCGTGAAGTTTTAATTATTGCTATTATGACATAAATTATCAGGGAATAATCAAAACACAAGTTCCTGTCTAACCCAAGAAACAAGACAGAATAAGAAGCCATAATGGTGCCAGGAGTCATCAGGGATCATGGAGCTATTCTGTCACCTTCGTTGTTGTAAATCCTGAGTGACATTGTCACAGAAGATGCGTAGACATCACCAAGGAAAAACACGTGTAAATCTCATGTCTGGCTTTTTTGTCACAGTCCTGTCAGCACTTTGTGTCTCTTCAGTGCCACCGTTTGTTATGTATTAAGACCATGTGGAATCATGTCTTTATTTTCCCTACTAGATCGTAAGGTCCTTGAAGTCAAGGCATGTGCTAAATTACTCGATTTGTGGCTATAGAACTAGATGTTGGCTTACTTTTTTGCCCCTTCTGTTTCCTCTATTCAGATGCTCTTGGTATTTTTTTTTTGCTTTTTCTAGGGCCACACCCGTGGCATATGGAGGTTCCCAGGCTAGGTTCTAATAGGAGGTGTAGCCGCCAGCCTACACCACAGCCACAGCAACACCAGAAAATTATAAGTGACAATAATACTAATAAATAATAATTTAACGTCATGTTCAGGGTCCTTCGACAACTCTCACGAACCCACAGAGCCTTGCCCTCAGGACCAGGAACACAGATTTTGGCCTCCAGCCTTCTACGTGACAGGATTTCTGCGGCTGTGGGTCCTGAGGTCTGCATGTGTGAATCATGCGGATGACCGGCCAGCATCAGGGGGAGCCTGTGCTCCTGAAATGGGGCAGTTTGTGAATCGGTCCCATTCAAGGATCGGATGGGCCATGTGACTGCTTTCCAGCCCCCACGTCCTCATTAACTGTGGGTAGACTCTGACATCCCAGCCAAATGTGACTGGTTAAATGAGGTTGTACAGGAGTGGGGTGGGTGCTTAAACTCGAGTGACCAATGTCCTTCTAAAAAGATGCAGTGAAGATGCATAGGGAGAAGGCAGTGCGATGATGGAGGCAGAGTTCAAAGGGACGCAGCTGTGAGCCAAGGCTTGACAGCTCCAGTTTGCGGTCCTTTGTTCCGGCCGCCGTATGAAATGAGCCCCTTGAGCTAGGGGTCAGGTCGGAGCTGCAGCTGCTGGCCTACGTCACAGCCACCTACATTCATGCTTGTGACGTGTTCTCTTCAGTGCTCATCTTTGAGATTCTGAAGGTCTGACCTCTCCCAAACCTCTTAACCATCCCGTTTTATAAGTAGGGAAACTCAAGAGTCAAAGATGTTGTGTTCTTCTCAACCGTGTTGGAGCCTGAGTTTGTCTGAACCCAGAGCCTGCATGCCCTCCTCTCTCTGTGCCTGAGTGGCTTGACTGCAGGTGGCTTTAGGCCCCATCGACATGCTTCCCTGGAGAAGGCAGTATACGTAGCCACACTGGCTTCTCTTTCAGTCACGTCTTTAGTGGATCCCTGAAGCCTCTGCTCAGGAGGTGTTTTTCTCCCCAGAACCCCGTTAGCGAGTTGCACCCTCAAGCTCGCTTTTGTTGTGGTCATAATGTGTGATGTCAGGCTGTTCACACTGCCAGGCCGGGAATGTCCTGTGCCACCATGTGCACTGAAGACACCAGATGTTGTGGGCAAAAGCCTCAGGCTCTGGAGCTGCTAAGATTCTGCCTTTTGTTCCATAGCTGAACCTTTCTTGAGCATTTCCACTCTCCAGAAGGTTACAGCCAACAAGCTGTGTAGTTATCCAGCATTTTTTTTTTTTTTTTTTTTTTTTTTTTTTGCCTTTTTAGGGTTGCACGTGCGGCATCTGGAAGTTACCAGGCTAGGGGTCAAGTCGGAGCTACAGCTGCTGGCTGACGTCACAGCCGCCTATGTCACAGCCGCAGCAACTCGAGATCCTAGCCGAATCTGTGACCTACACCACAGCTCACTGCAACGCTGGATCCTTAACCCACTAAGCAAGGCCAGGGACCAAACCTGCGTCCTCATGGATCCTTGTCAGATTTGTTTCCGCTGAACCACAATGGGAACGCCTGTCCAGCACTTCTGATTCCCGGTCCACAGAGGTGAAGGTGAAGGGTTGGGTTTGGTCAAGACAAGGAGCCCTTCCCTTGGAGCCTTTAGACGTGATCCCGGTGGTCAGTGTTCTCGGCCAGGGCCGTGGGAGAGAGAAGGCACGATTCCTTCTTCAGGCCTTGAAAACCTAGTCAGAGTTGGAATGGAGGGAAAGGCTGGCGGTCGTGTTTGTGTTTTTCCGTGTGCGAGTTTGTGACGACTGTTACAACGATGCACCATGGACTGGGGGCTTAAACAAAGGAGATTTATTTCCTCACGGCTCTGGAGGCTGCACGTCCGAGATCACGGAGTCGTCAGGGCTGGTTCCTCTGAGGCCTCACGCCCCGGCTGTGTCTCCACGTGGCCTCCCTCTGTGCGAGTCTCTGGCTCGTTTCTTCTTCTAAGGACGCCGGTCATGTTGGCTTAGGGCCCACTTCCGCGACCTCAGTTTAACTTACTCTTCTCTTGCCTCTCTTTCCAAATAGGTTCTGGGGTCTTGGAGGTTAGGGCTTCCATTTCTGCGTTGAAAGGGGACGAGCTGTCCGGATCCGGAAGGACTCCTCGAGGGTGAGGAGGATAAGGACGGCGTTGCATGCAATTCGACGCCTCCAGAGCCTAGCGTAGAACCTGGCCCCAAGTCAATGCTCAACCCTTTTGTTGAATAAATGTGCTTTGATGCCTAAGGGGAAAACAGAAAACAAAAACAAATCTGGTGTTTGCTTCTGTGCCTGCTGTACGCAACCCCAAACTGAACTCCAGATTACGTGTTGAAATTGTACATACGGGAAGAGGAGGGTCAACAGGGAAAGGAGACAGACAGGCCAGATGGGAAAGGTATGCCTGTGCATAACAATAATAGTAATGGCATATGGCTTCTTGTTGTTCTCGCTCTAATGCTCTTAATCTATGGCAGTTGCAAAATGGGAATATGCTCGTGGATGTAGTATGAGTCTTGTTTCATAAGCAGGACCATGAAGGGGGGAGAAAACAGAAGCATGTTCTCCGCCTGGGGGTCACTGTGCTCAGACAGCCCCCGGTGTGCGGGGTCGCTCGGGGCTTTAGGGCACCTCTCTGGCTTTTTCTTCTCCCCGTCTGGCCGGGCCTTCCAGTGGAGCCAGCTCTACAGAGTTTCTGGGCCAACCTGTGGCTGTCCCATTTTTGGAAGCGCAAACTGTTTACCCATTTGAATTAATTTTCCCCCCAGTAGATAAACAGTAGGTGCATATATGTTTAACATAATTTGTGAAGAACACTGATGCCTACATGAAAGAAGTGAATCTTTTATCCATTTGGATTTTTTTCCTTTATTTACTCATGCATACATTCCATTTATCACGAGCCTGCGTGCCAAGTACAGAGTGAGGCACCCTGCACCCAGAAGATTTTCACTCCTTGTGCCATTGTACCTACTCTTCCTTAACTTGGTTTCTCTCTCTGCAGAAGCAGGTCCTCCTTATCAACTCTAACCTGATCCTTCTAGATTTTTCTGTGAATGAGCTACACCTGGGAGCCTATTAAAAATGCAGAGATTCCGGAGATTCAGATCCACTAGGAATCTGGATTTTTTGTTTTGTTTTGTTTTACAGCTGCACCTGTAGCATTTGGAAGTTCCCAGGCTAGGGGTAGAATGGGAGCTGTAGCTACTGGCCTATGCCATGGCCACAGTAACGCAGGATCATTTAACCCACTGAGTGAGGCCAGGATTGAACCCTCATCTTCATGGATACTAGTTGGATTCTTAACCTGCTGAGCCACAAGGGGAACTGCCCCGGAATCTGGATTATACAGATCTTCCAAGAGGTTCTCATGCAGGTGGTCCACTCTTTGAGCAACCCTGCTTCGGGGTTGGAAGGGTAGGTTGAGGTGCCGTCCAGACCTCAGCTACGTTGGCACATTGCTCTTAGCACTGAAGGGTGCAGCCTGGGGAAAGAGTGTGCTGGATGGGACCTGCGGGCTGTGCCAGTGGCGCTGGAGTAAGTGACTATGGGTTGGTGAGAGGAGGGGGTAGGGAGAAGCAGAGGAGCCCCCCTCAGCTGGGCGGTCCCTTCCCTGCCACTTCCTCTGGGGTGTCTCAGGTTCCAGTGGCCAGAACACACAGTCCCCTTCACTTAACCCCACGCCCCTCACTGGGGTTCAGAATTCAGTGGTTTTCCTGGTAATGGAATTTGATTTTCAGTTTGTGAAAATAGAACCAGGTTGCTTGGCTCTTTGACTTGGTCCTTGGAGCAGCTTCCCATCGGCTTATACTACCTCGTCAGTGGGAGGATCCGAGCTGTACCTGGCATTCCCACAGCAGGTCTTTCTTTGCTGCTCTGAGAAGCCATCGTTTTCGCACCCGTTATTTCCAGCTTAATTTACAGTGTTTGTTGTGGAGGGAAATGGCCTTTGTTTATTGTGCTGAGAGGTCTTTTGTTGAGGCGTCTGTGTTTATAGAGAGAATATTCTAGCTCAGGTGGACAGTTATTTTTATCCTCGTCCTATATTGAAAACTAAATGGAGAAATAAACCCATGGTAACTAATAGGGAGCTGCACCACCTATGGCAACTCATTTCAGTATATAAATTTGTTTTCTTTTACCTTCGACATAAAAATCGTTTGTAGGTCTCCCTTGGTAGTATCCCAGACTGCATGTCTGATCTTTTATGCGCCAGTCACTCCTGAAAATACCCCTGCAATTTCAATGCTATCTGGAGCAGTTACTGTCCATGTTCTATATGAAGGTATAATGGAGAAAAGGAATGAATATTATGGCAATTATTACTATGAGCTTTTATTTTAAGCGGCGAAGCCCAGATATCTATGGAGACACAAGTATATGAAACTGTATTTTTTATAGTCACATCTAAACTGGGCAATGATAGCATATCAATAAACTTCAATTACACTCAAGAAAATACTAAAAGTGAACCTCTAGTGATACTCAATAAAGCCGACAGGCGCATTAGAGTTGTATAGAGCAGTGACATCCATCTGCTATTTTTCGGTGACTTCTAGTCAATTACTACATTTCATCATATGTAATCCTCTTTTATCTCCAGTTCCTGCTGGTGCAGTAATTCTCACTCTGCTACATCTGTGGCTTTACTGTGAATTTTTATCGCCTACGAGTCAGTGCGTCCCTTTCTGCCCCCAGATGCTGTTGAACTGTATCTGTTTAAGATTTAATTGCAAGGTGGTATAAAATATGTATTTAGAGACACATAGGAAATATGTAAAGCGATTGGCAATGTATTAAAAAAATGGGCATGTCTTGAAATATTTTTCAGGCAAAGTATGGATTCCATCAGTGCATTGGACTTGGAGTTTGCAGTGTTGTTTTTAGAGAATGAAATGTAAACAAACAAACAAACAAAAACCAAAAACAAGCAAAAACAACCCTGTTCAGTGGTGATCTTCTAGAAAGGAGATTTTGTCCACATGTTTTATTTAGGTGTGTGAAATATTGTATATATGTATTTCTCACAGTCTGGAGGCTGGAAGTCTGAGACCAGGGAGCCAGCATGGTCAGGTTCCGGTGAGAGCACTCCTCTAGGTTTCAGACTGCTGACTTCTCTTGTATCCTCATGTGATGGAGAACAGAGAAGGAAGCAAGCTTTCTTGTGACTCCCCCCACTTTTTTTTTGGCCAGCTGTAAAAGTTCCCGAGCCAGGGATTGAACCCACGCCACAGCAGCAATCCAAGCCTCTGCAGTGACAAGGCCAGATCCTTAATTTGCTGCACCGCAAGGGAGCTCCCTCTGGTGATTCTTCTAAGGGCAATAATTCTCTGCATGAGGCCTCGACCCACATGACTTCATCCAACCCTAACTACCTCCCCAAGCCCCTGCCTCCTGATACTATCACGTCAACATATGAATTGTGAGGGGACACCAAATAAACTGCCAAACCAACTTCCAAAGTGACTGTACCATTTTGAATTTCTACCAGGAACGAGTGACAGTTCCTATTGCTTCACATCTTCCTCAGCATTTGGTGGTATCAGGTGTTTTGGGGAAGTTAGCCATTGTACTAGATATATAAAATAGTATCCTCAAAGGTTCTAGTCATTTTCATAGCCTCATTGGCCTCATTCCAATATTGGAATGAATGAATCAATTAAATAGAACAAGAAAATATGATTTAAAAATTTATGTCTTGGAGGTTTCTCTGTTATTCAAGCAGGAGTATTTGGAACAGGAATTGCAATTGGAAAGGGATTGCAAGTGCAAATGCCTAACAAAGTGAAACAGACTAAATGTAAGGACAATAGGGAATGGTGGGGACTGTGGTAGTGTGGAGCCAGCAAGAGAATCAGTGAACCCAGTATCACCAGATTTTCCAAATTTTTAGGTCACCCCATAAAATCGTTGGAAACCCTTTTAGTAATCAACTAAAAATTTAAAAAACTAGTGCTCTTATAAGGGCACTAATTCCCTACATGAGGACTTTACCCACAAGACCTCATCTAATCCTAACTACCTCCCCAAGCCCCCATGTCCTGATACTATCACACTGATGGGCTTGGGTTTCAGCATATGAATTGTGTCAAATTAGTGCCCTTATAAGAGCACCGAAATGTTTAAAAATGGCAAGGCGTTTGCCCTTGCCACCCCTTTCCAAATTTGTGGGATTAGATAATACATGTTGGTAGGACAGATTTGAACAGTGAAGTACCAGTTTTTAACCTGTGTGCTTTGTGTCAGGTGGTGTGGCATCAAGACAGCATGTCCTTAAATGGCCTAAGATTTTAGTCATTATTTGATTATTATTTGTTATTTGAGAGTATTTTGATTATTTGAGTTAATCAAAATGAACTTGGAATATAGGGGACAGAAGAGGAGAAGAAAAATCAATGTGAAGATGTCAGTACTCGAAGGGCAGCTGGAAACTGGGACTTGATGCCCAGTTTACAAGATTACGTGAGGGAATAGTGCTTAATGGTTAATTATTTGAACTTTCATTAGTGTGAGAACTCTGAGTTAGGAGGTCTCTTGGATCAATCAGTTTCATCTTAAGAATCTTTCTCTCTCCACAGTGGGGTTCTGTAGGGGAAAATACTCGGACACACCACCAAGGTGGGGCCAGCCACATCACTGACCTATTTTGTTTATTTTCTTCCTGCACTTTTCTGCCCCGGGAGATACATAAAATGGGAGCACATGTTATAATTTATAGGGATAGAAGAAATTCTTTGTCATATACAGAAATTTAGTAAATATTTATGAACTTTCTGCTTCTTAATATAAGGGTGTGAAAATAACGTAGCTCCTGATTGCACACTGGTCATCGCTGGAAGTCTGCAGAAGACGAGAAACTCGAAGCCCTAAATAAGGTCTCTGCTTGATGCACAGAAACGGTCCTGTTGAATTTTCTCCCCTTTTTGACATGCCGACTCCCTTCTGTTTCATTACCATTCCAAGAAACCCTGAAGCTGTGATTCACAGAACCAATGCATTCTCTAATCAGAGACAATGTGATACACGGTAGTCCTGCCTGGGATGGACAACAAGCGAGAAAAACACCCCCCTCTCTAATTTTAATTAGAATTAGGAGGCTCCCCAGGCCTTGCTCAGTTAGCGAGAGCACCCCGCAGGAGTCATGTTCAGACCCTCCCACAGGCCTGTTAATTTTACTTAGTTCAGTGGCCACAGCTTGTGCCTCCAGCTCTGCACAGTCATCTGGAGAACATGTCCCCTTCATCATTAAGGAAACAGAATGTCTGAGCACGGATGCTTCACCACTTCTGCAAAACAACTTCAAGTGCAAGAAGCCCTATTGATGACTGGTCAGTACCGTTATCTCGACAGCCAAAGAAGAGAACATTGTAGGGAAAAATCTCACCTATTAGCTGTGTGCTAATGGACTTGGACCTTTCAGAGCCTCAGCTTTCCTATCAGGAGGCTGGCAGTTAGGGTTTATGATACCATGTCTGTGAAAGCCCTCAAAGCACGAAGAGGGAGGGACACACATCCGAAGCAGGGTGGTCACTTAGGGCCTCTCTCTATGGAAAATAATCTCTGGTCATGGCAGTAGCTTTAGATGGAAAATCTTGGTAAGTGTAACTATTAAACCTTATTTGTTAAAATGCAAAAAGGAGGAAATTCTGCATTCTGTTTATTTCAAGAAATAATATTTTGATCTCATTCTAGCTCAGTGACATAAACAAGGGGAGATGTTCAAAATCTCACTTTGAACAGAAGTCCATGCTTATCTATTAATTCTCCCCTCCAGAGTGGTTCACCCTCTGGCCCCACAGCAGCTGCGGTGCAGCCCCTAGTTCTGACGTGGTCAGAGGTCTGCCTGTGAGTGGGCATGTTCAGGCGCCTGCAACCTGCCCCACCCCAGTGCAAAAGCTGTGCCTTCTTGCACACTATCTACCACAAATATTATTCACACTGTATTCTGTTTAAAGAAAGAGCTTTGCTATTTACAAAATTTTTGCTTAGAAACCCTGCTCTAAACTATGTAAGAAAATGCAGCAACCAACATCCAGACTGTGGGAAACTTTACGGAAGAAATGATCCTGCGTTTTCTACAATTATATTTCAGGGGGAATGTCCATACACACTGCCTTCTCTCCATTCATTCTTTTCTCTCTCTTCTCGCAAACGTTGGCTATTTCCTCTCAGACAAATCTTTGCCATCGACACACAGACATGTTACTATTTTTCCCATCTGACCTATTTTTCCTGGCCTGAGAGAGGCCACCAAGAGCCGCTCTTCTTTGCAGCCAAATCCTTGGAAAGTACTGTCTCTAACTGCCTCCAAACTCTCTGCTTTCATTCTCTTTAGAAAACCCTCCATACAGGTTTTTGTCTCTGTCGATCTTGATGAGTGTCTTATGAATGTCTCCAGTGATCTTGATGCCATTGCTAAAGCCAATGGTCCATCTCTGGCTTCATCCCATTGGACATATTTGTAGATAGGTCACTGTTAGCACCTGGCTTCCAGCACATGCTGTCACCTGATTTCCCCCTTTTATTCTGAATGGTTTTTTTTTTTTTTTTTAATCCTTTTAAGTTCTTCCCTGTTTTCTCTTCCTGCCATCAGAATGCATCTGTCCCAAAGCTTGGTTCACAGAACACTTCCCGTTTCTCTGTGCACTGCTTGCTCGTGAGTGCGTCCAGGTTTGTGTCAGTAGATGCTACCCCTATGCTGAGCACTCTTGAATGCCCATCAGTGGCCCTGCTGCCTCCCTTCACTTGCAGTCCCTCCTCTGTAATGGCACACTTTCCATCTCACGTGGGTGTGTAGCAGATACCTCAGCTGTCTGTTCATGCCCTGAACTTTCCCTCCCAGTATTTCCCAACCTGTCCTGCAATGACCAGTTCTTCCTACTGTTAACAGCCACTCCAGTCCTTCAGTCATTCAGGCAGATCATGCTGATGTCATCCTGGTTCAAGAAAAAAATTATTCAGACCCTTGTTCAAGTCAGTAAGGCCGACTTAATTCAGAGAAACTAATGAGGTTTGCAGTAGGAGAGAGAGAGATTGTGCTGAACTCTGAATACAACAAGGAAAACTGGGAGTTTAGAGCCCAGAGGCAGAGTGGGAGAGGTTCAGTGGATGGAAGGTTCCTCAGAGGAAACATCAAGGCTGGGGATTCATGCTGGGTCCACTCAAGAGGATTCTCCCTGAAGGCAGGCCAGGGTGATGAGATACTGTTTGTTCAGGCTGCCATAACAAAGTATTGTAGATTGGGTGGCTGGTAAACAATAGACCTGTATTGCTCACAGTTCTAGAGGCTGGAAGTCCAAGGTCGGGCGTTGGCAGGGTTGGGTTCTGGTCGGAGCTCTCTTCCAGGCTGCGGACTGCCAGCCTCTCCGTGTATCCTCACATGGTGGGAGAGCAGAGTGAGAGAGGAACAAGCCCTCTCACAGCTCTTGTGAAAGCACCGATCCTATTCATGAGGGTTCTAGCTCACGTCTTAATTATGTCACGCCACACCGGGGACTAGATTTCCACATGCGCATTTCCATTTCGTGGGGAGGGGAAGTCCTTCAGTCCATGCAGATATCCAAAGCGGGAGGTTTGCAGTAAACCACCCTAGCAGAATTCTTGCTAAACCTGGGCTAAATGGGACAAGGGCAGAGCCCAAGACTGGGCCCTGGAGGGCTCAGAGGAACCTGACTAGTTAGGTCACAGGCAGAGGTTTCGTCTTCCTCTCTTTTGCTCCTACTGCAGTCTGGTTTTCCAACAAACTTTATTTTTGGCCCTCGCTTCCAAAATAGATCCAGAGTTGACTACCTTTCACCACCTTGGCCACTCCTTTGGTCCAGGCCGCCATTGTATTTCACCATTGTATTTGCAATAGCCTCCTGTTTCTGGCTTCGCTTTCTTTCCTTAGATTTTTCACCACTGCAGCTAGAGTGTTGTTGCTTAAGCCCAGTTCAGAGGGCTTCTCTCTTCTGATCAGGACCCTTCCGTGGCTACCCAGCTCAACTCAGTGCAAAAGCCAAGGTCCTCACTCGGACCCACGTAGCCCCTTGTGACCTGGCCCCCATCACCTCCCTGACATCACCTCCCACCTCCCTCTGTCTTTTTTCGCTGGCCTCCTCGCCGACCTGAAAACACTCACAGCCATCCTTACTGTTTTTACCACCTTTCTGCTCCCACTTGAATGTAAATTCCTTGAGCTTATTGTCAGTGTCACATTTTGCAGAATCCCTGCTTCCCGGGGAATGCCTCACACAGAGTAGGAAGGCATTTAATATTTAATATAAAAAAATTAACTTTTGGAAAGCTTTGAAAAATATGCTTAATGGTAGATGTTAGAAATGTTAAGGTAACTATATAAAGAATAGACAGTAGATGTAATTTCCAAGTAATTAGAGGAGAAAAATCGAATAGAGAAAATTTTACCTGTAAGAGACACAGAAAACAGTAAAAAGGATGCACATAAAACAGAAAACCGAAATAGAAGAGTGGAAAGTAAAAACAAGTCAGGAATCACAGTTTATATGAACGACACAGACCCTCAAAATTGAATTTAAAAATCCAGTTATGAGCTGTTTACAAGAAGCAAATATAAAACCAAGTGGTGCAGAAAGTCTGAAAATAAAGGGAAGGAAAATTATATGCCAGGCAAATGTTAATAAAAAGAAAACAGGAGTAACAATGTTAAAATGACAAAATATAACTCAAGGACAAAAGCATTGGAAAGGAAAAGGAAAAGATGCGTTATATTAATAAAACACCTACCAAGAAGATAAAAGAACCATAGAGTAGTTTACAATTTTCATCATAGTTTTGAAACATAAATAAAGCAAAAGAATAAACTGAAAAATCCACATTCATCATGAGAGATTTTAACACCCCCTTTTTAGAAACTGGCAGATCAAGTAAACCAAAAAAATAAAAAATAAAAAAAAAAAGAAGGAACAGAGTATTTAAATATCCCATTACAGATTTTCTTGGGTACTGGGTATAAAAATCATGCTCCAAATATACATCTTGAGGATATGAGTGTTTAAAACACAAGGAGACACACATGGACATGATGAAAATAATCATATGAACAGCATTATGCGGTCTAAACATAAAGAATCAATTGAAAATCCCAGCCCATTTTATAAGCTTTTTTTCTTCTTCTTTTTTTGGCTGCGCCCACAGCTTATTGAAGTTCCTGGGCCAGAGACTGATTCTAAGCTGCAGCTGCAACTTCTGCCACCGCTCTGGTAATGCCGGATTCTTAACCTACTGTGCCACAGCAGGAGCTCCCATTTTCCAATCTTTCAGTACGTCTGGATCTTGACAGAACAGGGGTTCTCCAAGTGAGAATCCTGGATCAGCAGTATCACTGTCAGGGAAGAATTTGTGAGACATGCAGACCCCTGGGCCCAGCCCCAGACTTCCGAGTCAGCGACTCAGGAGCTGGGCCCACACTCAGCACGCCCTCTGGGGGGTTCTGATGCCAACCCAAGTGTGAGAGCCACTGGCACTCAAAGCCTGCCTGCCTTCCTTGGGTTGGATGTCCTCCAGGCAATAGGAAAATAAATGCTTACACATAGTTTACATTCCTAGTCCATTATCTCAGTGACAGTTACACAGATTTTTTTGTTTCACGGTAAACTCAAACCTGAGACTTGGGTCTTAGATCATTCTGACACAGCTTCCTGAGTAATTATGGCCTGACTCTTTATAATTGACTTTTATAGCCTGACTCTTTATAATTGACTTTTATTTAAATAAAAAGGCAAAAATAAGTAGCTCTCATGCTGTGAATATTAAAAAATATAAAATTTTTGAAAAAAAATTAGTCAAATCAACCTGTCATGACAGTTTGTCATGCCTGAATTTTATGTGTGGATTATGGGCAAAATTTTCGCCTGTATTCACCTATGTTTTTCCAGTGCTGTCTCTTTACTCAGCGCCACCTCTAGATGGAAACTCACCAGGGACCAGGCAAAACTACCAATAGAGGAAAGTTAATTCCCCTGGCTCCCTTCTCTACTCCCCTCCTGAGTGGCATCCTTTTTCTTCTTGCCTTCCATTCTGCCCAAGTACAGTGGTTAAAACTGCTCTCTTGTGCATCTGCAGCAGTAAGCAGGGCATATTCTTTGGGGAATGTTTGTTTAAAAAAAAAAAAGGAACAGTATAATTTATGCAGATTTTAATTTGCATATGGCTATGGACCCATTGTGTCTCCCCACCAACTCTTAGGTTGAAGTCCTAATCTCATATGTATTGACATTTGCAGGTGGGGCCTTTGAGAAGTCATTAGGTTTAGATGAGGTCGTGAGGGAGGGCCCCTCATGATGGAATCAGTACCAAAATACCCCAGGGAGCTTGCCCTCTCGCTGCCATATGAGGATGTTGTAAGAAGGTGACCATCTGCAAGGGAATTAGAGAGCTCTCACCAGAAACTGACCATACTGGCTCTTTGATCTTGGACTTCCAGCCTCTAGGACTATGAGAAACTCCATTTCTGTTGTTTAAGCCACTGTTGTGGCATCCTGAACTCACTAAGACAGAAAAACTATTCAAAGATGCATATCAAACCTATGGAGGGGAGAAAAATAGAAATGAGTATTGGGGATTAAACAGAAAAAATAAAAACAAAAGAGGATTCTTACATGAAATAACTATTACAATATGTCTTAACACAGAGGTATGATAAATTCAAATCTATGTACTGACGATCCTAAGGGAAAACAAAAAGTTCGTTAATGAATGACCTTGAATGAGTCCCTCCCCGTCTGGTCCTTCAGAGATGCCACTTGAAGCTCAGAATCCTGATTTCACTGACGGGTTATCAGTGTTCCTGCCAGGAGGAAGCTGATTCACTCAATTCTATTTCCCTTGAGAATGTTTTAAAGGGCCAGGTAGGAGATACCTTTTCATCTCTGGACCGGCTTTCATTAATGATGAATAGTCCAGTTAAGCTCTCAGATGACATAAGCTAATGCATGTTCACTATGGTTACTGCTAAATACTGTCTCTTGGAAACCACTCACACTACTTTTCTTATCGATGGCCCTGTGTTTTTTCCAGACATGCAATCTTCCTGCTCTCTCCTCCTTCTAAACCCACGCACCATCTAGAGCGGACTCTAGAAATGGATTTATTCATCAGTTTTGATGATGGTTCTTTGTGAGTTTCAAGTTTGTAGAGCACTGTGATGGACTGGAGAGTTTGAAAGATGAAATTGGCCCCTTCCTTATTAAAGCCTGGATTCTCGCTGATGAAGTGTGGGATAGGAAGTTTCTTTTAGAAACACCTCTAGTTTTTGAGAATGAAATGCACACAGGCATACCTTGTTTTACTACATTGTTATTGCACTTCAGAGATGCTGTGTTTTTCACAAATTGAAGGTTCGTGGCCACCCTGTGTCACGCAAGCCCCTTGGTGCCGTTTTCCAGCAGCATTTGCTCACTTTGTCACATTTTGGTAACTTCCTGTAATACTTCAGACTTTTCCATGCTTATTATATTTGTTATGGTGATCTAGAATCAGTGATTTATGATGTTACCACTATAACACCCTGAAGGTAATGACCTGCATTTTTTAGCAATAAAGTAGTTTTTCGTTAAGGTATGTACATTTTTTAAAGACAATTCTTTTCCGCACTTAATTGTTTTGTTTTTTTTCTTTTTTTTTTTTTTTTTTTAGGGCCGCATTCACAGCATATGGAGGTTCCCAGGCTAGGGGTGGAATTGGAGCTGCAGCCACCGACCTACGCCACAGCCAGAGCAACATGGGATCCAAGCCACGTCTGCGACCTACACCACAGCTCACGGCAACGCTGGATCCTTAACCCACTAAGCAAGGCCAGGGATCGAACCTACAACCTCATGATTCCTAGTCGGATTTGTTAACCACTGAGCCATGATGGGAACTCCTCTTTTCCGCACTTAATAGACTACAGTAGTGTAAACATAACATTTTTATGGACTGGGAAACCAAAAAAAAAAAAAAAATCTGTGTAACTGGCTTTATTGTGATAGTTTATTGCAGTGGTCTGGAACTGAACCCGCATTATCTCCAAGGTATGCCTGTATAAATTCGGAGCCTGGGCCTGATATGATTTAGGCTTGAAAACAAAAATATAGCTCAGGGTTTGTGGTAGGTGGCCATGAATTTGAATCTCAGCGAAGCTGTTTTCTAGCTGTATTACCATAGACTTGGTACTTAATCATTTTCCTTTTTAAAAAAAATCTGTTAAAAATTTTTTTTTCTTGACGTATGTTTGATTTACAATGTTGTATTAGTTTCAGGTATACAGCAAAGAGTACTTAATCATTCTGAAATTCAGTTTTCTCATCTAAGAGGCAGAGATAGTTCTCTCCATTTTGCAGGTTGGTTGCAAGCGTGAAATGGGATTCTGCACATAAAGAAACCAGCAGCCTGTCAGGTAAAGAGTAGGTGCCGCTGCAGGCCTGTTTCATTCCTCTTTAGTGGAGAGAAATAAGACTTGTGCCTGACAGTAAGCATGGGATCCACACGATCTTACCTGCTTTTTCACAATCTGATAGTATTGCTTACAAGGGAAAGGGTGGGTAGAAATGATGTAGTCTTTGTGGACTGATTAATTTTATTGGAACCTACCTTGCCTGAGAACTGATTTCAATGCTTCTTAAAGTTGTGGACCATGCTCTTTGTCCAACCCAGTTGTGCACACGGGTGAGAAATAAAGTGCCCTCCTTCTCCTCTCCCCGCTCGGCCCGCCTCCACGTCCCTTGTCCTGCTCTGGGGCCGTTGGGCTCTCTGCTGTCATGTCTGCTAAAAGGAAGCCAGGCCCAGCATTTCTCACCACTCTGGTGTGATGCTGGGTGAGTCCCTTAAACCTTCTTTAAAAATGAAGAGTAGGCGTCGCTGTTGTGGCTCAGCAAGTTAACAACCTGATGTTTCTGTGAGAATGCAGGTTTGATCCCTGGCCTGGATCAGCAGGTTAAGGATCCAGCGTTGCCACAAGCTGCAGCATAGGTCACAGATGCAGCGCAGATCCTGCGTTGCTGTGGTATAGGCTGGCAGCTGTAGCTCCAATTCAACCCCTAGTCTGGGAATTTCCATATGCTGAAGGTGTTGCTGTAAAAAAAAAAAAAAAAAAAAAAAAAAAAAAGAGTAATTTCTAGATAATCTCCTAGGTCCTATCTCACTCTAACATTGTCCAATTCTCTCTCTCTCTCTCTCTCTTTTTTTTCTTTTTACAGCCACCCCAGGCTGGAGGTCAGGTCAGAGCTGCACTGGGGCCTATGCCACAGCCACAGTAACTTGGGATCGGAGCTGCATCCTCATGGAGACTATGTCGGGTTCTTAATCCACTGAGCCATAGCAGGAACTCCTAACATTGTTCAATTCTGCGTCTAAAGAATAATACCTTCTATCAAACCCAAGCCTAAAGGCCATTCTTTGATCATGGAAATTTAACGTGTTACTTAGCTTTGCTACTCTAAGCATAGTTCCTGGACCAGCCACACTGCCATCACCTGGGAGCTAGTTAGAAATGCAGAGTCTCAGGCCTCACCCAGGCCTCCTGAATCAGAATTTTAACAGGATCTCAGGGTGATGTGCATCTGGTGAAAGTTTGAGAAGCACTGCTTTAGGGAACCACAAGTTACTTTTATTTGTCCGCAGAATATTCACTGCCTTCATCTTCGAAGTTTGTCTCCAGAAACCACATCAAACCCCCCAAAATTCCCATGATGAGGCTCACATTTTGGGCATTCTTATAAAGGGAAACTGAGTCAGAGGGGAAAAGGGGGCTTGGTGAGGGACAGGGGATGATGTCTGTCACAGGGAATTCGGCCATAGTCGTGTTCACACAGCTGTTGTCTCCCAGCTTGTCTGTGATGCTGGGATTCCCCCTTGGGACCACATCAGCCTTTTGCCACCTGAGCTAGTTAAGTGGTTAGGATCCAGGGTGCCACTGGCACAAGATGATGCCTTTGGACGCTGTCAAGTTTTCTTTGAAAGAAAAGAGACTGATTTTTATGCTGGTATTTTTCAGCCTTGATTAATGCTGTTCTATTTATTTTGGCCACCCCTGGTCTTTAATTATAAAATTATGCAGTTTGGAATGAGATTGTGGGCCCCCCACTGTGCCAAATTTAACTGAACACATTTCTCTCTGGTCTCTTGACATGGTGTGGGCTTCAAAGTCAAAAACCAACTGCCTTGCTCCCAATTCTTGATCCTCCCCTTTGTACTTGGCCGTCATGGTTTTTTGAGCACAAGTGCTGATTGCTGCTGCTCTGGACACCGCCTGCACAGCCCCCTTTCAGATGGGCTTCTAAGGAAACTGACTTCGTTTGACCGCGATGAAATGGATGAGACTGAGCTGCTCTCAGGCCGTTGGCTCTGAATTTCTGTTTTTCTTGGAGTGTGAGTTCTCCCCCGTAAAGGGACTTAGGTGGGCCCTAGGCAGTGTGTCCGCTTGACTCACCAAGAGATGCATGAGAAAAATGGCAGCTCATGCGAATCTGATGAACAGACAGAAAATGCTATGGTGCTGTTTTCTCTTAAAGTGCTTCCCCTTATCCTTCATGTCCTGTGTAGTTTTGTCATTGTTTGGAGATTCTTATAACTCACAATTTTTTTTCTTTTTTCTTTTCTTTTTTTTTTTTTTTTTTGCTTTTTAGGGCCGAACTCTCAGCATATGGAGGTTGAATTGGAGCTAGAGCTGCTGGCCTACACCACAGCACAGCAACGCAGGATCCGAACTGCATCTGTGACTTACACCGAAGCTCACGGCAACACCGAATCCTTAACCCACTGATCCAGGCCAGGGATCCAGCCTGTGTCCTCATGGATACTAGTCAGATTCGTTACCCACCGAGCCATGGCGGGAACTCCCTATAACTCACAATTTTAAAAAGGAGTTGTCTTTGGTTCTTGCTTCCATCCTGATTCCTAAGGAAACCAGAGTAAGTTCTTGGGTAGAAGTCATGGGAAGTAATGCTTGGACAAAGTCCCTTTCAAAAGCTTCTGGAACCAGTTTTTATTTTTTAATTTTTTTATTCTACTTTTTAAAATTGTAGTTAATTTACAATGTTGTGCCATTTTCTGCTATATAGCAAAGTGACCCAGAGTGTATACACGCATGCGCGCATACACACACACACACACACACACACACACACACACACACACAGACATATACACATACTCTTTTTCTCATATTATCTTCCATCATGTTCTATCCCAAGAGATTGGATATAGTTCCCTGTGCTGAACAGTAGGGACCTCCTTGCTTACCCATTTAAAATGCAATAGTTTGCATCTACTAACTCCAAACCTGGATGGTAGTTTTTAATGATACCTTTCCTAGACATGTTAACATCAGATTTTGGAGTTTATTTAAATTACTATCTTTCAGACTTCAGTTGCCTCAGATATTAACAAAAAATAAATGGAGGCCAACACTATAACCTATATTGTATAGGTTTGGTTTTCTGTTCTTAAATTTCCTAAATAAAATTCCAACAAGCTTTTTAACACTTTGTCTCTGGTGAAAATTAAAACGTTGCTTAAAATCACACCATGGCAGTTTTGTGGGGGATATGAAGCTTTCATACTACTTGATGTTGTTATAAATCATTCCTATTGAGTGTCAAAAAGGACTAGGATTTAGTATCGTAGGGAGTAAAATGTCCCCCCCCAATCCAAAGAATTGTAATGTAGTTTGAAGATCTTGAGAGATGAGTTTATTCTGTGATGATGGGCCTGGTCTGTATCTGTGCTTCCAAAACGCAGCCACTGGCTACATGTGGTCATTCAGCACTTGAAGTGTGGCCATTGCCACCAAGAAACTGAGTTTTAAATTTTATTTCATTTCAGTTAGTTTAAGTGTAAATAGCCACATGGGGCTAGTGGCTACAGTATTGGTTTAAACCAGGGGTTATTATGACCCATGGGCCAAATTCAGCCTGCTGCCTGTTTTGGTAAAGAAGGTTTTATTAAGTATATCTATTTTTAAAGTTTCAGAAAAATAATGAAAATTGTAGAGTAAAAGTCATTCTCCTTGAATCAATAGGCACATGTTTATAGAGCAAATTATATCATTCCATATGTGGTGTCCTACAAATTTCATGTTACCTCCTTTTAAAACTTCATCTTAATATTTTAAAGACCTCAAACAATAATCTAGCCCAAGTTTTAAACATGTATATATGTGTACTCCAAATTTCAAGGATAAGAGTTTTGATAATATTTCTTTTTAGAGTTAAATGTTAGAGAAAATTTAATTTTTTTGTGAGAAAAAAAGTTTTTTCTTTATCTAGCCCTATCTTCATCACAGCATTATTTACAGTAGCTATGTAGATATGGAAACAACACGTGTCCAAGGGATGAATGGATAAAGAAGATATTATACACACACACACACACACACACACAGAATACTACTCAGCTGTAAAGAAAGATGAAATCTTGCCATTTGTGACAACATGGATGGACTTTGAGGATATTATGCTAAATTAAATAAATTAGTTAAAGAAAAAAATGGAGTTCTGTCATGGCTCAACGGTAACAAACCTGACTGGTAATCCTCAGGTTTCATCCCAGGCCTCATTCAGTGGGTTAAGGATTTGGCATTGCTGTGGGCTGTGGTGTAGGTCGCAGATGAAGCTCGGACCTGGCATTGCTGTGGCTGTGGTATAGACCGGCAGCTGTAGCTCTGATTTGACCCCTAGCCTGGGAACTTCCATATGCCACAGGTGCAGCCCTAAAAGGACAAAAAAAAAAAAAAAAAGAAAGAAAGAAAAAGAAAAAAAATTGAATTTACTGTATATACTTGCATCTGTGAATAAGCAGAGTGAGAAAGAAAATGGACATGTGTGAAGAGAGATTTTATTTGAATCTTAGGAAAAAAAATCACCCAGCTTTTTTTTTTTTCCCCCAAATACTGGGAACTGGGTGTACTGTATAAGAAAGACATTGATTCAACCAAATTCTCTGGGCACTAACTCAGGGACAGCTAACAGGCCTGTCATCTATAGGGAAGATATGGTAGTATCTTGCTTTACAGTCTCTGTGAGAATCCAATCCTATAAGGGTAAAAATGTAGGACAGGGTGTAATTAGAAGGCATTCGGGTAATATGGACAATGTGAAGGAATATCTATCATTGTTGCTAATTTTACCCTGTGCTCTGGCACATGAACGTGCACTAGGCACTTTGAGGTGATGCTTATGAACAGGAAGTGAGTCCTTTCTTGCAGGAGTCCCATCCACCAGGTACGTGGGGCGAGGAAAGAGCTGGTGAGCACAGTGGAGGGTAACGTGCAGGGGAAAGGAAGCAGCGTGAAAGGCTGAAGGGCAGAAACGCAGGAGGAGGGTCAATGCTAGTTATAAAATAAGCATGTAGAGACCACGCACTGATGGAAATACCACACATTTGCATTTCCCCCCATAGTCATCCTTTGCCAAGAGGACACAATATTGATTTAAACTATATGGAGAGGAGAGCCTTCTGAGGTTGTATGAAATGCATCCCATTTGGGAGAGGCTGAAGAACATGATTATGTCCAGGGTAGAGCGATGGGAAAGCTCGGAGGAGGCAATTAGCAGCCTGTCTATTTAATGAGCTGTTTTAAACGGTACTGGTGACAATTAGCCCACCACTTACCCTATGCCAGAAGGAAGTCCTTTCAGCTAACACCAAAGTTGGTTTGTGCAGACTGCTGTAAACACCACTTTCCTTTACCTGGCAATGATTCAGCAGTGTCCTCCCCCCCCCCATGTCATTAAGGGGTTGTGAAGGAAACATCTTCCAGGCTCGCTGGGAATAAGGTGAGCAGGTCATGAGGGAAGGGAAAGCCTTCCCTTGGGAGCAGGAGGCCCTGAGCTGTGTGAGGACAGAAGCGTGCTGTGTTTCTGCCGTGGGTGGCACTGGGTGCTTTTGGGAAAGAACCAGAGAGCCCTGTTGAAAGGCCTAGGCCCTGGTCATGGGACCTTGAGGAAGCTCTGCAACCTCTTTATAGATGTTTCCTCTCAATTCTCTGCCCACCCACCTCACACTCAATAAGAGGAACTGTAATAAAGAATGCTTTGGGAGTACTGAAAATATTGAATTGCTGTGTTGTACATCTGAAACTAATATAATATCAACTGGCTAGACTACAATAAAAAAGTTTTAAAAGAATGCGTTGAAAAAGTAAAAACAACAGCAATCACCACCACAACAAAAACAATGTCAACAAACCTATCCTAAAGTCCACAGGTGAAGGTCAGGTTGCTGTGACCTCAGGGGAAGGGGATAAGGAGGTGTCACTTAGAACATTCCTTCGAGATATAATTTAGATCCTTAGTCTGGGAATCACTTTGGGATTAGGATCCATTCCATGGATCCATCTACCGTATTGATCCACACACTGGTAGAGTCTGTAGAAAGTTCTTTGGGAAATGTCCTCTCCTGGGCTAACTTAAAAAGGTATTGCCTTCTTAGTGTGGCCGTGTGAAAGTATGAAATGTTTTGCTATTAGTGATATTCTTTGTTTTTTAAACTTGTGTTTTTAACAAGCTTGAATGGATAGTTGTAGAATAAATGAAGACCAATCCAATGAGAAAAGCAAAGTCTCATTTGTTTAGACCTTATTATGGCAAGAGAGTCAGCCACTGTCAGTTGTATTTGGCAAAGACTCAAGGGCTGGCAGGGGTAGGGGAGCTTCACAGAGGAGGAAAGGAGGGCTCCACATGTTTCCTGATCAGAGGCTGCTGACCTGGGAAGCTGGAGGCGGGCTGAGTAGGAGCAGGGCTCCTAAGTGATTGGTTGGGTGCATATTTGGCTTTCTCTGATTGGCACTAAGTTGGAAGTGAGGTCAACCATCGGGGAAGCTGGCAGTCATTAATTAAGTTCTGGCCGTTTGGGGTAGATTATTGTGAAGTTCTTGTTTAGCTTGTTGGAGATGGCAGTCTGGCTTTTGCAAATCTGACTGATAGACTGACTTCCTGGGCTATTTATTATAGATGGGAGTTGACTTCCTGGCAGGCTACTGCAGGCTATAGGTTAGAGTTCTGTTGATGTAGTTCTGTTATATATAAAATCTGGCCATTGTGTGTTTTATGGTCGGTGTCTCATAGTTGAGACTAAACACTGACAAATAACTTGTGCGACCTTGAAGAAGTCACTCAACTTCTCATGTATGAACAGGATCATATTACCTGCCTTGTCACAGGGTTGCATGGGGGTCAGATGAGAAAACAAGTACCAAGGATGGTAGCCTTTTCTCTAGGATATTGAATAAATTCTAATGATGACAATGATAGAGACCAATATGGAGTAACAGATGTCCTCACTTTTTCCTTGCCTACTCCAAGATACATGAAACTATATTGTTATTCGTTGGAAGAAGTTAACTAATATTACTTTAGCACCTCTGGCATTCAAAGTTTGAAACATTTCTTCATGAAGTCGCCTTGCTAAGTAAACAAGAGAAAATGTACTCTTTTATTATTCAATGCTTTTAGGAAAACAGACCCATTTGATAATTTGATGAAAGTTATGTTTGGATCCTCTTCTAGAAAAGTACACTTATGCACATATACCCAGTTTTTACACAAAGTTTCAGGGGGTTCATGCATGAGGAGTTCATTTATGTAGACTTTTTTGAGGCAGGAGGCAGAGGTTCTCACCTTGGGTTGTATGTTAAAAACATCTGGGTAACTTTTAAAAAGCAGGTTGACTCCAAGCCAGTTAAATCGGAGTCACTGGGGGTGAGATCCAGACATCAGTCCTTTGAAAGCTCCTCAAATTTAAACTGTTGCTCTAAGACAGCTCCAGTTCTAATCAGCAGTGTAATAACCTGGATTGCCTGGCCCATCCCGAGTTCCTGGCTCTGGGATGGGAAGTGAACACTCGCAGATTGAAAAGCTCCTCAGGTGATTCTGACGCTAATCTCTGGAGGACGGAAACCAGGGTCCAGCCTGAGACCTGGTAGTAGAGGGGCTCCGGGGTCAAACTAAAGCAGTGACACACCATTCTTTGTGTGTGTGTGTGTGTGTATTCACCTGAATAGTCAGGTAACTTTCACCTATTTTATTTAGGTTTTCATTTATTCAAATTCCAACCAGAAGCTAAATACAACGGGGAACCAGTAAGCACTAAATTTTACTCCAAAGGAGCAGGATCATTCAGATTTACAACAATAAAAGTACGTAACCCTTAAGCAAAGCTTTTCTTCAAGAGAAAAAAACCCCAAAGACAAAAAAACAAAACAAAACAAAACTCTGCAGTAGTCTGTTCCTTATGTTCATTGCACAAAATGAGTGCTGCTTTTTAGAACTTTGGCACTAAATGGTTTTTTCTTTTTTTTCCCATTTTTTAAATTACTCAAATGAATTTATCACATCTGTAGTTGTATAATGATCATAACAATCTGATTTCACAGGGTTTCCATCCCACAGCCCAAGCACATCCCCCCACCCCCAGACTATCTCCTCCGGAGACCATAAGTTTTTCAATGTCTGTGAGTCAGCATCTGTTCTGTAAAGAAGTTCCGTCTATCCTTTTTTCAGATTCCACATGTCAGTGAAAGCATTTGATGTTGGTGTCTCATTGTATGGCTGACTTCACTTAGCATGATAGTTTCTGGGTCCATCCATGTTGCTAAAAATGCTGGTATTTCGTTCTTTTTGATGGCTGAGTAATATTCCATTGTGTATATGTACCACATCTTCTGGATCCACTCCTCTGTCGATGGACATTTAGGTTGTTTCCATGTCTTGGCTATTGTAAATAGTGCTGAAATGAACATTGGAGTACATGTGTCTTTGTGAGTCGTGGTTTTCTCTGGATAGATGCCCAGGAGTGGGATTGCTGGATCAAATGGAAGTTCTATGTTTAGTTTTCTGAGGAATCTCCATTCTGTTTTCCACAGTGGTTGCACCAATTTACAATCCTACCAACAGTGTATGAGGGTTCCTTTTTCTCTACACCCTCTCCAGCACTTACTGTTTGTAGACTTTTGGATGATGGCCATTCTGGCTGGTGTAAGGTGGTACCTCATTGTGGTTTTGATTTGCATTTCTCTAATAATGAGTGATGCTGAAATCTTTTCATGTGTTTCTCAGCCATCTGTATGTCTCTTTTGGAGAACTGTCTGTTTATATCTTCCGCCCATTTTTTGATGGGGTTGTTTGTTTTTTTGGTATGGAGCTGCAGAAGTTGTTTATAAATTTTGGAGATTAATCCCTTGTCAGTCGATTCATTTGCAAAGATTTTCTCCCATTCTGTGGGTTGTCTTTTTGTGTTGTTTAGGGTTTCCTCTGCTGTGCAGAAACTTTGAAGTTTGATTAAGTTCCATTTGTTTATTTTTCTTTTTATTGTCAATACTCTGATAGGTGGATCTGAGCTGTTGCTGTTGTTTATGTCAGAGAGTGTTTGGCCTATGTTTTCCTCTAGGAGTTTGATAGTGTCTGGTGTTATATCTAGGTCTTTAATCCTCTTGGAGTTTATTTTTGTGTATGGTGTTAGGGAGTGTTCTAATTTCATTCTTTTCCATGTGGCTGTCCAGTTTTCCCAGCACCACTTATTGAACAAGCTGTCCTTTTCCCATTGTATAGTCTTGCTTCCTTTGTCATAGATTAGTTGGCTGTAAGTGCATGGGTTTAATTCTGGACTTTCTATCCTGTTCCACTGATCTATATGTCTGTCTTTGTGCCAGTACCATGCAGTTTTGATGACTGTTGCTTTGTAGTATAGTCTGAAGTCTGGGAGCCTGATTCCTCCAGCTCCATTTTTCTTTTTCAGGATGTCTTTGGCTATTCTGGGTCTTTTGTACTTCCAAACAAACTTTAAAATATTTTGTTCAAGTTCTGTGAAAAATGTCCATGGTAATTTGATAGGGATTGCATTGAACCTGTAGATTGCCTTGGGTAGTATATTCATTTTGATAATATTAACTCTTCCAATCCATGAGCATGGTATATCTTTCCATCTATTTGTGTCATCTTTGATTTCTTTCATCAGTGGTTTGTAGTTTTCAGAGTACAGGTCTTTTGTTTCTTTAGGTAGGTTTACTCCTAGGTATTTTATTCTTTTGGATGCGATGGTAAACGGGATTGCTTCCCTAATTTCCTTTTCTGCTTTTTCATTGTTAGTATATAGAAACGCTAT
The DNA here is from genome assembly GCF_054392235.1 of Sus scrofa. Taxonomy (NCBI): domain Eukaryota; kingdom Metazoa; phylum Chordata; class Mammalia; order Artiodactyla; family Suidae; genus Sus; species Sus scrofa. The sequence goes on from NC_139393.1 coordinate 76,816,606, forward strand.
CAATTTCTGTGTATTGATTTTGTATCCTGCAACTTTGCCAAATTCGTGGATAAGCTCTAACAGTTTTCTGGTAGAGTCTAGGATTCTCTAGGTATAGTATCATGTCATCTGCAAATAGTGATAGTTTTACTTCTTCCTTTCCAATTTGGATTCCTTTTATTTCTTTTACTTCTCTGATTGCTGTGGCTAGGACTTCCAGAACTATATTGAAGAGTAGTGGCGAGAGCGGACATCCTTGTCTTGTTCCTGATCTCAGCAGGAATTCTTTCAGCTTTTCACCATTGAGAATGATGTTCACTGTGGGTTTGTCATATATGGCCTTTATCATGTTGAGGTAGGTTCCCTCTATGACCACTTTCTGAAGGGTTTTTATCAGAAACGGGTGTTGGATTTTGTCAAAGGCTTTTTCCGTGTCTATTGAGAGGTTTTATTCTTCAGTCTGTGGTGTATCACACTGATGGATTTGCGGATATTGAAGAACCCTTGCATCCCTGGGATAAATCCCACTTGATCATGATGTATAATCCTTTTAATGTATTGTTGGATGTGGTTTGCTAATATTTTGTTGAGGATTTTTGCATCGATGTTCATCAGTGATATTGGCCTGTAGTTTTCTTTTTTTGTGGAGTCTTTTTCTGGTTTTGGTACCAGGGTGGCCTCATAGAATGAGTTTGGGAGTATCCCTTCTTCTGCAATTTTTTGAAATAGTTTCAGAAGGGGAGGTGTTAGCTCTTCTCTAAATGTTTGATAGAATTCGCCTGTGAAGCCATCTGGTCCTGGACTTTTGTTTGTTGGAAATTTTCTAATCACAGTTTCAATTTCAGTTCTTGTGATGGGTCCATTCATCTTTTCTATTTCATCTTAGTTTAGTCTTGGAAGATTGTACTTTTCTAAGAATTTGTCCATTTCTTCTAGGTTTTCTGTTTTATTGGCATATAGTAGTCTCTTATGATCCTTTGTATTTCTGTGGTGTTTGTTGTTACTTCTCCTTTTTCATTTCTAATTTTATTGATTTGAGTCCTCTCTCTTTTTTGTTTGATAAGTCTGGCTAGGGGTTTATCAATTTTGTTGGTCTTTTCAAAGAACCAGCTTTTCGTTTCATTGATCTTTTCTATGGTTTTCCTTGTTTCTATTTCATTGATTTCTGCCCTGATCTTAATGATTTCTTTCCTTCTACTAACTTTAGGTCTTGTCTGTTCTCTCTCAAGCTGCTTTAGATGTAAAGTTAGCTTATTTATTTGGGCTTTTTCTTGTTTCCTGAGGTGGGCTTGTGGGCTTGTATTGCTATAAACTTTCCTCCTAGAATGGCTTTTGCTGCATCCCATAGGTTTTGGAGTGTCGTATCTTCGTTGTCATTTGCTGCTGGGTATTTTTTAATTTCCTCTTTGATTTCTTCAGTGATCCATTGGTTGTTTAGTAGCATGTTGTTGAGTCTCCACATGTTTATGTTTTTTGCAGTTTTTTTCTTGTTGTTGATTTCCAGTTGTATAGCATTGTGGTTGGAAAAGATGCTTGATATGATTTCAATTTTCTTAAAGTTACTGAGGTTGGATTTGTAGCCCAGGATATGGTCAGTCTTAGAGAATGTTCCATGTGCATTTGAGAAGAATGTGTATTCTGTTGCTTTTGGATGAAATGTCCTATAAATATCTATTAAGTCCATCTGGTTTAATCCTTCATTCAGGGCCTGTGTTTCCTTATTGATTTTCTGTCTGGTTGATCTGTGCATTGCTGTAAGTGGGGTGTTAAAGTCCCCCACTATGATTGTGTTATTGTCGATTTCTCCTTTTAAGGTTGTTAGCAGTTGCCTTATATATGGTGGTGAACCTGTGTTGGGTGCATAGATATTTAAAATTGTTATAACATCTTCTTGGATTGATCCTTTGATTATTATGTAATGTCCTTCTTTGTCCCTCAAAATATTCTTCATTTTAAAGTCTATTTTGTCTGATATGAGTATTGCTACTCCAGCTTTCTTTTGATCCCCGTTTGCATGAAATATTTTCTTCCATCCTCTCACTTTCAATTTGTATGTGTCCCTAGAAGTGAAGTGGGTCTCTTGAAGACAGCATATATATGGGTCTTGTTTTTGTATCCATTCAGCTAGTCTATGTCTTTTGGTTGGGGCGTTTAGTCCATTCACATTTAAGGTAATTATTGATATGTTCTTATTGCCACTTTATTAATTACTTTGGATTTGTTTTTGCTGGTCTTTTTCCTTTCCTTCTTCTCTTGTTCTTTTCTGCCTAGAGAAGTTCCTTTAGTATTTGTTGTAAGGCTGGTTTAGTGTTGCTGAATTCTCTCAGCTTTTGCTTATCTGTGAAGGTTTTGATTTCTGCTTCAAATCTGAACGAGAGCCTTGCTGGGTAGAGTAATCTTGGTTGGAGGTTTTTTCCTTTCATCGTGTTGAGTATATCATGCCACTCCCTTCTGGCCTGCAGAGTTTCTGTTGAAAAATCTGCTGATAGCCTTATCGGGGTTCCCTTGTATGTTATTTGTTTCTTTTCCCTAGCTGCTTTCAAGATTTTCTCTTTGTCTTTAATTTTGGTCAGTTTGATTAGTATGTGTCTCGGGGTGTTCCTCCTTGGGTTTACTTTGTATGGTACTCGTTGTGCTTCCTGGATTTGAGTGAGTGATTCCTTCCCCATGTTAGGAAAGTTTTTAGCTATTATCTCTTGGAATATTTTTTTCTGTCTCCTTCTCTCTCTCTTCTCCTTCTGGCACCCCTATAATATGGATGTTGGTGCGTTTCACGTTGTCCCAGAGTTCTCTGAGACTCTCTTCATTTGTTTTCAATCTTTTTTCTCTTGTCTGTTCTGCATCCGTAATTTCCACTAATCTGTCCTCCACTTCGCTTATTCGTTCTTCTGCCTCCTGTATTCTGCTGTTAGCTGCTTCTAGTGAATTTTTTATTTCAGTTATTATATTTTGCATCTCTTCTTGTTTAAGTTTTATATCTTGTATCTCTTTGGTCAGTGTTTCCTGTAAGTTATCCATCTTTGCCTCCAGTTTATTTCCAATGTCTTGCATCATCTTCAGCATCAACAGTCTAAAGTCTTTTTCCTGGAGGCTGAGAATCTCCTCATTGCTTAGCTGTTTTTCTGAGTTTTTTCTTTCTCCCTCATCTGAGTTATAGTTCTCTGTTTTTTCATTTTTATAGGTTTTTGGTGTGGTGACCTTCTTACAGATAATAGAGTTGTAGCCTCTGTTACTTCTGATGTCTGCTCCCCTGTGGCTGAAGTCGGTATGGGGGCTTGCACTAGTCTTCCCGTGGGAGGGGCTGATGCCTGCCCCCTGGTAGGAGGAGCTGATTCTAATCCCTCTGGTGGGTGGGGCTTAGTCTCTGGATGGGATTAGAGGCAGCTGTGTGCCTGGGGTCTTTAGGTAACCTGTTTACTGAGGGGTGGGGCTGTGATCCCACCTGTGTTGTTGTTTGCCCTGGGGCTTCTCAGTGGCTGGCTGATGGGTGGGGCCAGATTTTCCCAAAATGGCCACCTCCAGAGAAAGGCACTGCTGCTGAATATTCCCAATAGCTTTGCTTTCAATGTCCTTCCCTCACAACAAGCCACATTCACCCCTGTTTTCCCAGGATGTCCACCAAGAACTGCGGTCAGGTTTCACCCAGATTCCCTTGGAGACTTTGCTTTGTTCTGGGACTCAGTGCACATGAAAGTCTGTGTGTGCCTTTTAAGAATGGGGTCTCCGTTTCCCCCAGTCCCGCAGAGCTCTTGCGCACAAGCCCCACTGGCCTTCAATGCCAGATGCTTCGGGGCTCTTTCTCCCTGTGCCAGATCCCCACACGTGAGAGTTTGATGTGTGGCTCAGAACTCTCACTCCTGTAGGTGAGTGTCTGTGAACCAGTTAGATTCCAGTCTGTGGAGCTTCCCACCCAGGAGGTATGGGGTTGTTTATATCATGAAATCACCCCTCCTACCTCTTGATGGGGCCTCCTCTTTTTCTTCTGGAGTAGGGTATCATTTTTAAGGTTTCTGGTCCATTTTGGTGAAGTGAGCTCAGTCTTTAGTTGTGAATTTCGTTGTTTTTAGGAGAGAAGTTGAGCTCCAGTCCTTCTATTCCGCCATCTTAATCCCATCTCCGTGTCTTTTTTTTTTTTTTTTTTTTTTATGCAATTTAAGATCCCAACTTTTCTACTTCAAAAAACCTCATAAATTTTTCCTTAGGATGATGTAAAAATCAGTATTTCTGCACAATTCACTGGAATTCCTTTCTCTGTAGTAAAAATCTCTTCTTTTTAAAACCAAAAACCAAAACAAAACAAAAACCAAATGGAAAGTCCTCTACTTCACCTGGTTTTTGCAGCTATGAATATACGTCTCAGTTTTATAGCTGCTTAGCTACTTCAGACTCCAGATCTGCTTTAGTGTGTTTAACTGTATCCACACTCAGCAGAATACTCTTATAACAGCAACCTGGGCAAAGAGATCTGGAAGTAAAATACATATATTCATGAGTACCAGGAAACAAACATGGCCCAGGAATGTATGAGGCAAGAATGCCTACAATGAGACGCTTTTTTCATTTAAGATTTCTTTCACACAGTTGTATTCTCTCTCTCTCTCTCTCTCACTTTTAAACAACCACTTGTGGTCATTAGAATGAATCTGACAGTGCTCTGGAACAACAGTGGTTATAGCAAAGCTATTAATTTTTTAAAATGTTCTTTATACCTGTTACATTCACTTCTCACCCTCCAAATACTGATGACAGATATATTGAAGAGGCAAAACCCAGCACAAATGGGAAGACCATCAAAAATGAGTATCACCTTGTGCTTTCAGATACTTTTATCCATTTCAATGTATAGTAGTACCTTCATTTCACAGTTTTATGAAGATGCTGATGCAGTGCAGCAAATATGCAAAACATCTTTCACACAGTCCATGCAGAAGACACCTAATTTCTTTTAAGTTCTGAGATACAAATGATTAAAAAAAATCCAGGATGAACAAGTTTCAAAATGTATAGTGTTCTGTGCATGTGTCCCATTTTCTTTAACTTCTGAAAGAATAAAGTGGTAAGAAAACAAGAAAAAGAATTGCTGCTGCACTCTCTGATCTTCTCAGCAACACACCATTCTCAGCCTCTTGGGTACTGAGCAGCATGGGGCTGCACACTCTTTGAGTGAGTAATTGCCAAGTGCTTGTGTTTCTCCAGGGTTCGCCAGCCCAGAGGGGGAACCAGAGGATAGAGAACTTCTCCAGAGCTCAGTCCTAATAAGGGATTTGCTAGTCCTCTACCCTCCCTGGAGTCCTTCCATCCTGCAGGCTGTGGAGACGGTGCCCAGGACTGAAATATTTGCAGGAAATAGAATTAAGAACAGAATCTTCTCCTCGCCCAGAAATTCTCTCCACAAGGTAGTAGAGAAAGAAGCCATTTTTATTATCGACTAAGCATTAAACCAGATTGTGATGCGCCTCACAGGCGACCCGCTAGGAGATTGCAAAGCAGAAAGCAATTTCACCTTTTATGTCGCCAAGCAGATACAACTCATTATAGACACATTCTCAAGATAAACAATAGCTAGTTCTCAAGTAAGAGGACTTGACAGCACCATTTGTCACTAACTTTATCCGGTAATTGGGGTAGACCATCTGTGTTAGCTAAATGGCTTTATGCAGAGGGAAAATAAACTTCGCTTCTCTTTACGACTCAAGGTAGCTGTAGGTGTGGCTTGCAGCCAAGTCCCCAGGGAAGTTAGGCTCCTACCTCCAACTCCCAGAATATGGGATGTAGGGGTGCTATCTCTCTTGACATTTACATTTTTTTCCTTTAGGGCCACACCTGCAGCATGTGGAAGTTCCCAGGCTTGGGGGTGAATGGGAGCTGCAGCTGCCAGCCTATACCGCAGGCACAGCAATCCTGGATCCGAGCCACATCTGCAACCTACACCACAGCTCACGGCAATGACGGATCCTTAACCCACTGAGCAGGGCCAGGGATTGAACCCACATCCTCCTGGATCCTAGTTGGATTGGTTTCCGCTGAGCCACAACAGGCCTCCATGCCTCTTATTTTATTTTTTTTTTAATTTTTTTATTTTTTTGTCTTTTTGCTATTTCTTGGGCCGCTCCCGCGGCATATGGAGGTTCCCAGGCTAGGGGTCAAATTGGAGCTGTAGCCACCAGCCTACACCAGAGCCACAGCAACGCAGGATCTGAGCCGCGTCTGTAACCTACACCGCAGCTCATGGCAACACCGGATCATTAACCCACTGAGCAAGGGCAGGGACCGAACCTGCAACCTCATGGTTCCTAGTCGGATTCGTTAACCACTGCGCCACGACGGGAACTCCCATGCCTCTTATTTTAAATAAAATCCCTATACTCTGTCTTAGTTTGCTTGGGCTGCCTTAACAAAATTCCATAGACTGAGAGCTTAAACAACAAACATTCCTTTCTCCCAGTCCTGGAGGCTAGGAAGTGCAAGGTGGAGATGCTGGCAGATTCAGTGTCTGGGGCAGGCTGTACCCTCGCGCGGCGGGGACAGGGAGGGAAAGAGCGTGAGCTCCTGGTGTTTCTTCTTATAAGGACACTCATCCTGTTGGTCAGGGCTGCACCCTCCTGACCTCAGTGAACTGTACTTACCTCCTTAGAGGCCCTGTCAGTACAGTCACACTGGGGTTAGGGCTTCAGTTTGTGGATTCAGGGGACCCAGGTCAGGCCACAGCCCTCAGAGTTGTGTTCAGCACAATTCCCTGTACCACCCCGTTGTTGGAGGCTTTTCAGCTCTGTCTCTTGGTGGCATTAGTACCACTGTGGGCTGCAGGCAAGCAGCTGCCGGGCCAGATCAATCCATGGGAATGGTTCTCTCTTGCCTATCACATCCCTCTCTCCTCCTAAGAGAGAGCCGTCTTTCCTGTCCTTTCTTCTTCTCACCATCCAAGGATTTAAAAGGCCTTGAGGAGTTCCCGTTGTTGCTGAGCAGTAATGAAGCCAACTAGTATCCAAGAGGATGCAGGTTTGAACCCTGGCCTTGCTTAGTGGGTTAAGGATCAGGCGTTACCATGAGCTGTGGTGTAGGTCGCAGACACGGCTGGAATCCCGTGTTGCTGTGGCTGTGCTGTAGGCCAGTGGCTGTAAGTCTGATACAACCCCTAGACTGGGAACTTTCATATGCCACTGGTGTGGAGCCTAAAAAGACAAAAAAAAAAAAAAAAAAGAAGACAAAAGAAAAAAAAGGCCTTGAGGAGACCAAGGCCAGACTTTATCTAACAACATCCCGATGAGTTTTGAGGATTGTGTTTGCTAAGGTCTTCCTCCCCAAAGTTCATTTATGGGGTGTTGTGCCACAGACTTACTTCCATCAACCCTGCCCTTGGACCTGGTACCCCGTCTCCTTGGATTAAGGGAGAAGACAGGCAGGCAGCATACTTGGTTCTGCAACCTCACTGGAAATTTAGAAATTGTCCCTTACTAGGACTTTCCTCAGGGAATCTGATACTCTTCTGGAGGTGAGACCGAGACCCCTAAAGGGCATACCTTCGTCAGAAAAGTGGACTGTAAACTTTCCTAAAGAGAGGGGGCTCAGGGTAGCTAGGGATAACTGCTTTGCTAACTGGAGAGCCACCCACCAGAGCCCCTGCTCTCCTACCCTCCCAAAGATGGTGCCCATTCCGATTTTCTAAAAATAAGTTTTATTCGAGTATAGTTGAGTTACAAGGTTGGGATAACCACTAGAATAGCTTAAAATGGAAAAAAGGAGAAGCGGGTTTTGGTGTTTTGTCTAGAGGCAAGAAATGCAACAGGAAAAGGACTGAGAATTATCAATGGTCACGAGGTGCCCAAGACAGTGCTTCACATGCACGACTTCATTTAGTCCTCCCTGCAGCCCCGTGAAGGGAAGCCAGTTATGATCCAGGTTGAGTCATGAGAAAGCAGAACACTGGGAGGAGGGTTAAGTGCTGCTCAATGCCTCGGGTCTGCAGAGACAGGGCTTTGTTATTCTCCATCCCCAGAGCTTGGAGTAGCGTCTAGAACAGTGCTGTTCAATAGAAGTGTAATGAGGTCCATATCTGTAATTTAAAATTTTCTAGTACCACATTTAAAAAGTAAAAAGAAACACGTGAAGTTCATTTTAATAATACGTTATATTTGTATTTAACCCAATATATAAAAATACTGTCATTCAAGCATATAACTCATATAAAATTACAAATGAGATGCTTTGCATTTTTATCACACTAAGCTTTTGAAACCTAGTATGTATGTATCTCAATTGGGATCAGCCACAGTACAAGTACCCAATAGTCATATGTGGCTAGTGGCGGCCATATTTAGCTAGCATATTGGCTACCATATAACACTGCAGGTCTAGAGTCTAGTGGGCAGTTGTAGCAGAGACAGTAATGCTCCCCAAATATTCCATGTGCACCACTGTATTCCCAGCCCCTCTGGCAGCTGGGAGTTCACATAATTAGTTCTAGCCAGTGAGTTGCAAGCAATAATTACATATGCCATTTTGGGGTCAAAGCATTTAGCTGTCAGTGAAAGCCACCCCAGTAGGTTTTCCCTTTACATGGAAGCTGAGGAAGACTTCTGCTTCACTGGTGGAGGCAGCCTGGGTCTCTGAGTTGCCATGTGGTAGGCAGTTATTTTAAAGATACGCAAGACTTTGTAAGGGGGAGAACAAAAATGTCAGTTTTATCAAGACACGAGATTTTTGGCGTTGTTTCTTCTGATAGCAGATCCTGGCCCTACCTGACTAAAGAAGTGATCATATATTTTGGTGAATTAATGAGTTGAAGGAACATAAAGAGAGAGGGAGAACCATATTTCTCTAGGGACCAGAAGAGGGAGAGTTTGAACCCATCAGCTAACACAGCCTCTACCCAGAAATACCAGTGTGAGCACAGACTGTGCTAGGCTTAGTCTTAAGCTCTTTGATGGAAGTAATAAAACAACCCAAGATCGGGTGATGAACACCAGGACGCTGGCCCACTCACCACTTGGAGGAAGTTTGTGTCTTGGCATTTCCTTTTCCTGTAATGACATTTACTCCTGTCTTTTGATTATCTTGTTTCCTGACTGCACTGGGTAAAGTGTAAAAGGAGGGCAACATCAGAATATCCGTAAGGTAAAGCAAAAGGTGGGGGTGAGAATGTATCCTCCAAGGGGCTAGAGAATTCTCCTAATTTTGGTAGAGAACACTGAGGAGCAATCTTATTTCATCCAGTAGGTTGTAAACCACAATCCACTAAGTCACAGTGACTGGATTCGGTTTAGTACCTAAACAGTTTTGCAATTAAAGGCTGATCCATCTCTCGGTTTTCAGCATCTCTTGGGAATGTTGTAAAAATGCATTGACTCCATTGTATCAGCTTATTCCTGAAAGTATCATATTTAACTTGTGAGACTGTCAGCAGAACTATTCATAATTCATCCAAGATACCTTCAACTCAGGATGACTCATGTTCCCTTGATGTTGAGCTGCTTATAAACTACAAAGATTGACATTTCCAGCATCCGGAGGGATTATTTTCTTAATGTCATTGCTGTTTATATTCATGTTCTGTCAAGGTCAAAGACTTGTGCACCCATCAATACTGAGTCACTGTCATTGAGCACTTGACATGTGCCCAAGCATTTCGTGTGCATTATCTTCTTTAATCCTCAAAACAGCTCTATGAGATAGATATTATTATCCACATTTTATAGATGAAGAAACTTGTCTCAAAAAGGTGAGGTTCCTTGGCCAGGGGTCACACAAGGAGGTAGGGGTGGCATTGTAATTCCAGCCAAGCTTTATCTAATCCCCAGGATCCGGGAATCATGCTGATGCCTAATGTGGAAATGGATGTTGTATTAGTTTGCTGGGGCTGCCATCACGAAGTAGCAAGACTTGGTGGTTTAAACAACAGAAATGTATCATCTCACAAATCTGGAGGCCAGAAGTCTGAAATCCAGGTATTGGCAGGGTTGGTTCCTTCTGAGGGTTGTAAGGAAAGGGTCTCCTCCCCCTGAACCCCCTCAGGTTCAGGGAGAAGGTGTTTCTTCTCCCCGTGTCTTCACAGCATCTTCACTCTGTGTGATGTCTGTGTCCAGATTTCCTCTTCTCAGAAGGATGCCGGTCATGTTGATTAGGGTCCACCCTAATGACCTGTACAAAGACCTGCCTCCAAACACAGTCACATTCTGAGGTGCGGGGTAAGGACTCCAAGGTATGAGTTCTAGAAGGGACACAGTTCAGCCCATTATGACATGCAGTCAGTTTGTTTCTCTGAAAGGTTGCAGTCCTGTGTATTTTCAGGACGTGGCCTTCCTTTGAATCCTTCTAACTGGCAGCCAAGTCACAGTTTGAGTTGGCCTGATTTAAGGCTAAACTTGGAAGTGTCACCTGATGGCAATGGCTGTTGCATGGAGCCATGGCTCCCCTTGGCTTCCGTGTGCTAAGGGATATGTGAGAAACATAGACTTAAGGTGGTTGGTTTATCTGAGCCACTGCTCCTTCCTGTCACAAAAATCTATTTAGAGATTAATTGGATAAAAATGGCAGCTTAATTGGGTGGTTGGGAATTGGAAGCCATGACTCATACTCTTCACAGCACCTGGTATAAATTATACGTGAAGGCCGGTCCACTGAGGCTTTTGTGTGACCAGCTCTACAGAGGGCAGGTTTTATATTGATTGGGTTTGAATGCAAAGAATAAAAAATCTGGGACAGGCTTGGGATTTTGTGTGTGTGTGTGTGTGTTTGAGATGGGGAATTCAAGGGCACAGAGGTAAAGAATGACCTAGGAGGACAGATAAGCCTTAGCTGAGGGGATGGGGAGGGGGTAAGTGAATCCATTAAAGGCAGACCAAGTCCATGTTTGTTGGTCCTGCTGACCTTTTCAGACACAGAGTTCTAAGTCTAAATCTCTGAGACCAGTGATGGGCTCCCAGGATGGAGATTTCATGTTGCTTCTTTCCTCAATTTCTTAAGTTCAGAACTTTGAAACATCCCGAGGCTCAGATCCTGTTCTGCCAATGCTCTTTCCACGTCTTGCAAAACATGGCCATGAGGGCTCATTTGTGTCATAAAACATCCTAATGGTGCTGTCTCAGCTTTGCCCTGCCCACTGGACAGGCGTTCTAGACAGTCAAGCTGAGGGTTATGCAGCTTACTTGGTCACCTTCTGTATTCTTAAAACACAAGACACTTAGTGACTGCAGTTCTTTTGGTGAGGACAGAGTGGCCTTACTCATCCCACCAGGATGCAGTGCAAAGGAAAAAAAAACCTATTTTCTACCATGTCTTGAGTCTTCTTGCTGTTGGCTTGCAGTGGCTCCGTGCCTGGGCTTTGCATGGGGAATGGGACCAGACAGAGTATTTCGTTGTTTATGGCTGTTAGGTAAAAGATATTCATTTCCCCAAAGGAAATCTTCTGCCCCTGTGTGATTCTGCTCTTACCTAAGAATAGAAAAGCTGTACTCCTTGTCCTCTTGTAAAGAGAAATCTCTGGTTTTGGACCTCCAACAAAGTAGGCTGCGCTCGGGGTGAGATGAGATTTCAGCTTTTCCCTCTGTCATAGTCAGGCTTTTCAGAATGAAGTGTTAATGGGTGCAGAAACACTTTTGCGTGCTTGGGAATTGTTCTCTTAGGAGGACAAGATGTAATGTTCCTTGCAGAAGCCAATCGCGTCTTTTCGTATGAAACCCGCAAGCCCGAAAACGTCACACGGCCTCAACACCTACACCTTCTAGCCTGTGCTCTTCTGGAGGTGCTGTCTCTTTGCTGTTCACTGTTTTCTCCTTGTTATATATGCACTTGGACTTATGTACTTATTTTTTTTTTTTAAACATGAACCCCTGAATGGAACCAGTGGCATCTTTCTAACACACTTGGTTTTGTTTTTACCATAGCGCCAGAGAAATGTTCAAGTGTCTCAGCTATTTATTTGCCTTCATGAAAAAGGATTAGAAAGCTTCTGGGATTGAATATGGAATTCTCTGGATTGATCTTGCTAGATAATTAGCCATCAGTCTGCCTTATAATACTACAAAGAACAAAGAAGATGAGCTTACAATGCAGTTTTTTTTTATGAAGGTGAAATACGAAAGAGAAGGACCCTCAAAGGTGGTCCAGGCAGTTGCTACATGGTTCCATTAGCCCTAAAGACTGGGCAAGTCCCAGGAATTGGCACCAGAATCTTGGGCCTGCGAGAAGCAGGGAAAGGCTGTGGTCACTAGTCTACTGTTTTCTTGGTCATCTCCAGTCTTTTTGAAGGACAGAGTAGAACTGGGTCTGCCTGTTTACTAGCCTCTGCCAAGAGTGAGAATAAGGTCAGTGCCGGCATAGTGAGAAGACTGGGTCTTCACTGTAGGGTGAGACAAGGTCAAGTGTGTTCGTTTCTATTGCTAGATCAATGAACACTTACTGTCTTGTAATTTCTGTGGGTCAGGAATCTGGGTGCAGCTTAGCTGGTGTCTCTGCCTCTAGGTCTCTCCAGAAGCTGTTGTCTAGGTGTCAGCTGGAGCAACAGACTCAAGTGAGGATTTGACCTGAAGGAGATCTGCTTCCAAGATCACTCGTGGGGTAGTTGGCAGGGTCTCTCGGTTTCTCGAGGGCTACTGAACTGAGTGGGGGCCTAGGTTACTTGCTGGCTCTTGACCAAAGAACTCCCTCAGTTTCATGCCACAGGGACCTCTCCACAGGGAAGCTGGCTCCCTCAGAATGAGCAAAGGAGAGCAAGAGAGGGTACCCAGGATAGAAGCATCTTCTTGTAAGCTACTATCACAAGGGGTATCCAGTGATTTCTGCCATATTCTTTTCCTTCGACGTGAGTAGGTAAGTCCAGCCAAGACTCAAGGGGAGAGGATGACACCATGATTTGCCTGCCAGGAGACAGAATCCTTGGGGTCCCCTTAGAGGAAGAACAAGATGGGAGTAGCAAAGATCAGGTCACATGAGTAGAAATATGAAGTTTCCAGACTCTAATAGTAAAAATAAGCTCACAGGAGTTTGGGCTTTGGAAGAGACAGGAAGGACAGACATGAAACAGTGAGGTCTTACGAGCTGGGATAAATTTTGTTAACCTCATGAAAAGGGCAACAACCATAGTCTTACACATCTTCATATTCACTATAAGGCTAAGTAAGTACTGTGTCTTACAAATCTTTGTTGAATGCACGAAGCAGAGAATTTCATTTTTGTCTTAGTTGCAGTGGTTGACTTTTCTGGTTTCTCATAACAGTTTAAGGAATTTGAATCCCGTGTAGAATAGACCCAGATAGAAAGAGGGTTTCCCTCATCAGTAGGGTGGCTATATAAAATGTCCAAATATTTGCCAGTATTCACTTTTGAAAACGAAAGGGGTAATCTTAATGACTGTGCAAGGTCAACAGATGTCCCCTAAGGTCGCCCAGGAACCTGGGGTGTATGCTTATCCCAGCTGTTACCCAAACTCCCTTAACAAGGTGTCCGAGGACCTGGGACAGCCCTGCGGTGACTCCAGAATCCTCTGGTTGGGGAAGACCTAGAGTTCCTCCCAGCCAAAGAAGCTGCCAGAAAACCCCCTCCCTCCAGCCTGGGCCACAGCTGCCTTAATTGTGGAGTTAGAAGGGAGTGAGACAGTGTCTTGTGTTCACCTGGGAATTGACTCTGCTGTGTTTTCCACCGCTCTGGAGATTGACATCATTTTGAGGATCTTCTGGGTACAGTGAGTAATGAGAGTATCAGCAGACAAACGATTTACGTGCACGAGGAGCTATTCCTCATCCGAGCTTGAGTCCTGACTTTGGAAACCGCTTTACCCTGCTGGTCCTCCTTTTCTCGACCCCTGCGAAATTGAACGGAAATCTCCTTTTTTTTTTTTTTTTTGTAAATAAAAGTCATGAGCTCATGTTCAGTGGCAATGGGAATGAAGATTCTCATTGGTTTAAAATATTGAGTAAATGAAAGATATGGGAAAAATGGCAGTTTACCCCCAGCGTGGATCACAATATTTACAAAGAGACTTAGATTCTCATCTCAAAATCATTACCTTCTGGTCATTGAAAGCTGTGGGATTGCTTTTCAGGCGAAGGGACATGTCTGTGCCGGAATTTCTGCAATAAGGCACAAACATCAATGTGAATAGATCTGTATAATTCCCTGAGATATGGGTCATTGTAATCAGAATGCAGCATTGAGGAGAAGGCACCCTCAGGCTGGTGCCCTGAACCATTTGATATTCATTGGGCAGTGGCTTCTAGAATTTTGTAAAAACATCTGAGTTTGAATCTGAGTGTGTATCTTGTAGATCAATGATCTCTCTCCCTCATCCTCAGCCCACCTGCCTTAACTGGAGGGGAAATATCCTCATACCCCCATTCTAGCCTTTTTCTTTAGCCAAAGATATGAAATTATGAATTATGCTACTGATGTAACTCCATTGATATTTCTAGGAAAAGTCCATCTTATCTATAAAGTTGGAAGGAAAGAAGGAAACCATGGAGAAAGACAATAGATTTTTATGGTATAGTCATGGAAAAAACGACAGATTTCACAGTTTATCTCATAGAGACTCTCAAGTAGAAAGAGTCTTAGAGTAATTTCGTTTACCCAAAATTATGCACAGATAGATAAATGGTGCTACTTTGATGAATATGAGTGAAAGTAACCATTTAACCTAGAATGTTATGTGCAACGCAGTTGATATAGAGGGAAAACAATGGCCTGAAAAATGCAAAGCTTCCCTTGGAAGAAGTTCTGCTGGATTTGACCAATTTCTTTCGACATGCATCAGGAGTTGTATTTCCATGGCCGGCTTGGAATTTCACAGCTTTTGTGGCACGCGACATTCTGATTTATTAGGAGATTAAAAAGGAATGACACATCAGACCAGAAACTCATGATCACAGAGTGAATGTGCCACAATTGAAAGTGAGGATACTCTTTTTTCTCTGAGGCTCCACAGAAATCCCCTACGGCTTACACATCATATTTGTATTTTAACCACATCTGCCCCATAGGACTTTATATAAGTGTTCCCCGCACCCCCCTAAAAAGTCCGTCTTGGACCACGTCGGCTTAGGGTGGGCACAGAACCCGACATTGGTTTCTTTGCGATAGAGATTCTGGAAGAGTGGAGGTCCTGCTGCGTGGTATAGAGGAGCACGGCATCAACTATGGAGTCAGAGAACTGGGATCTAGACGCAGCCTTGACCTTTCTGGTTGTGTGACCTTGGGCACGTCAGTCGGTGTCTCTGGAGATCGGCTTCCTTGTCAATAAATAGGAAACAATAATTAAACCACCCCAGAGATGTAATGGGTAAATGAAAGCGTGTTCATAAAATGTGCTAATGAAACGAAAGAACACATAAAAGCACGAGCTCACTGCAGTTATCAATAATTATTATAAATATTAAAAATGCTAAATATATAAAACATTTAGAAATGTATTAGAAATAAATATTATCCAGGCATTCAGAGGGCACACCCTCCAGGTGGTCTTTGGGTTGATCTTTTGAAGTATTAATATTTAAACACAATAGTAGTTGTATCATTATTTTTAGACCTAAAACTTATATATATCATGTTAAAATGAGAAAGTGTCTTCATCAATACTTCTGAATTTTTGCAGAGGACATGGCAGGTGGAGATGGGAAAAATTACGGGCGTCAGTGGAGACTTTCACTATTATGGGCATTTCCGTGCATCAGAAGTCATTTGGAGAGCGGTGGCTTACTTTGAAATTGGTGCAATGGTCTCCCAATCTGTAAGGCTCCTAAGGGCCAGGACTGGGGTGGGAGGCGTCCTCAGTACTTCCTGTACTTGGGAGGGAGGAGGTTCAAGCCACCTCCACTGTCTTCTAAAGTATTTTCTTTTTTTTTTTTAAAGGTTTTTATTTTGTCCATTATAGTTGGTTTACAGTGTTCTGTCAATTTTCTGCCATACAGCAAAGTGACCCAGTTTCTCTCTCTCTCTCTCTCTCCCTCTCTCTCTCTCTCTCTCTCTCTCTCTCTCTCTCTCTCTCTCTCACACACACACACACACACACACGTATACGTTCTTTAAAATATTTTTTTGATGTACTGTTTCAAAAAAAAGTTCCTCCTCCGGGATGTTAAAACAACTGCCCCATCCATCTCGCCAAAGGCTGATTGCTAGTCTTCCTCCCCATCCCAGCTCAATTCTCAGATGTCCTTCATCTGTGACTTTAGTCCTGACTGCGTCTTGAGCTGGTTCTGACCAGTGGAAAAGAGCAGAAGCCTCAGTTCACCGGTTGGAACCAGGTACCCACTGAGAACTTCTTGCTGGCCAGCTGCTTTCATCACACCAGGATCCAGAACTTTCCCTGCTAGTTCTCCAGTTTCTCTCGGGCACCCTTTGGGGCTGGCTTTGGCCTGCAGCCCTGGAAACTTAAAGTGGTGTGTGCTGCTGGCCTGTGATGCTAACTACACACAGTGGCTCTTTGGGATCTCACTTGTTGATTGCTTGTCTGTTCCAACTTTGTTGAATATCCTTCACCTGGAATTTGTCTGACGTTTTTCTCATGATTAGACTGGGGTTCTGGGGTTCTAGGAGGAAGACCAGAGAGATGAAATGCCATTCTCATCACATCGTATTGGGGGCAAGTCATCAATGTGCGTCACCGCTGTTGCTGTTAACTTTGATTCCCTGGTGCAGGGCATCCTCGTCAGGTTTTTCGACTGTAAGCTAATCAGTCTGCTTTGCTTCCTTTCCATACTGTGTTCTTTGGAAGGAAGTCGCTATGTGCAGCTGACTCTCGAGAAATGGGCGGTTATGCTCCACTCTCCTTTTATTTATTTATTCAATCATTTGTATAAATCTGGCTGGGTGTACAATCCAGGACTACCTTCCCCTGTTTTGTCGCTCAAATTGTTCCAACCTTGGTTTTGGGAATCTTTCAGGCTGGTTTCTCTGTCCCTTTGATACGACATTATCATTTGGAGATTTCTAGCACTTCCTTATCTTACTAAAATATGCTCAAGGTCTACCTATATAATCCCTGCCCCAGCCCTAGAATCAGCATTTTCCAAGGAGCCCTGCTTTCTTTGGAGTGGATCCGAGTTTATTTATTGCAGGTATTGACAACCTGGGACCATCAACCTTGAAAATGAATTAGAGCTTCTTTAATGTACTCTCGATTATTATGAATTTGATCTTAGATTTACTAGAGGGTAGTTTTTGGTTATAAATTCTCAGGGGAGGAGTTCCCCATTGTGCCTCTGGGCTAAGGACCTGACATAGTGTTCCTGAGGTTGTGGGTTCAATCCCTGACCTCATTCAGTGGGTTAAGGATCCAGTGTTGCTGCAAGCTGCAGTATAGGTCACAGATGTGGCTTGAATCTGATGTTGCTGTGGCTGTGGCATAGGCTAGCTGCAGCTGTAGCTCTGAATTAATCCCTAGCCTAGGAACTTTCATGTGCCTCAGGTGCAGCCATAAAAAGAAAAAAAAATTCTCAGGAAATGTTTTCCCTCTTAAGCTTGTGTCAAGACACACACATCCTTGATGTCTTCTGATTGGCCAGTTTGTTTCTCCTCTCCTTTACCATCAAGGTGTAGTTCTTTGGTGTCTCGGTTTATGTGGCGAGACTCCTCTCGGCCTCCCCCGTTCTTAGTGAGTCCTCGGCTTCATCACCTCTTGCATCTTCTAACACCTGCAATTATCAGAATGTAAACACAGTAGGTCAGGGGTCAGCAGAGACTATTAGAAGCGAACAGTTGATACTTGATGCTTTCTTGTCTGCCGCTGTTCTCGCCTTTACTTTATTTTTGGCCATTGTGGATTCTTTCCCTAGTGTCAACTTATTTAAAGACGCATTTCTCAAGTTTTAGCCTTTTCTAAAGTGCTTCCACTTGGGAGAGTTGTTCAGTGTGCCTACTTGGCCATTCCACCAGAAATAAAAGTCTCGGTTCATATCTTGACCTTGTTCTTGATTAGAGAAGGATCCCCTACCATTGGTTCTCTAGAAGTCGGCAGTTTACAGGGGTCAGGAGCGCCAGCACATTGCACGCCCCTCTCTTTGCCGTTACCCAGTGCGTTATTGATTTAGGCTGAGGGGCTAATGAAGAGGACTGGAAGGGATGTATTTAACAGAGGGGAAGATCAGAGGGAGATGTGACCGGAGAGGTGGGCAGGGTCATGCTGAGTGGAGTCTTGTGAGCAGAGTGTGGAACATGAAACGTGGTGGCTGGAAGGGAAGGGGCTAGGGTAATTTGAAGTTCAGTGTGGTATCTGAGGAGGGAAAGTGATGCCTTGGCCAAGGGCGACATGTCGTGCCCAATAAAACAAATCCAGATAAATGAAAGAGAGACTTTATTGGAAGGATCATTGCAACAGGGAGAAATGGGAGCTGTTTCAATAAGAGAAGTCTGGCTGTGAGCTCTTCAAGCTTCTCCAGGGTCAGGCGGAAAAGGCTTTTCTTTTATAGAGAGGAGTGAACAGGCTGGAAGGAATCCCGTGTGGGCAGGTGGGATGAACAATGAAAGTGGTGTGACAGGGCCGTAGATCAGAGAATGCTTTCCCCTGAAGTCAGCCCGGTTTGGGGAGGGACCTTTAAGGAGGGGCTGTATGTCGACTCAGCCCGGAGGTAGGTCCCAGTTCAGGAACCTAAAGGAAGGAGAGAAGCTGGACTAAAGTTTGATCTGTTCATATTAATGGATATTTTATTCTGCTTGGTCAATGTGGACAAACAGCTCATCTAATTCCTTATGAGGCAAAGAGTGGCAATGGGCTGGTCTGCATCTGGCCTTGTCACAGGCGAACAAGGGGGTATCCATGTGCCTTGCCTGTGTCGTATGGCGAAGGGGGTGTTGCTTACAATAAGCTGTTTCCTGGAGAGCAGCAGGGCAGGGAGATTTCTTAATGATTCCCCCAAACTTTGGTGTAAGTGGGTTCACTAGGTAGCTTTTCTCCTCAGCAAGAGAGTCTTTCGTGTTTGGGAGGAGGCGAGGGAGCAGAAGGAGTGGAGAACCCTAAGGCCAACTTGGTTTGTGGCCTGCTTGCTCTGTTGGATGGCTCCACTTAGAAGCATTATTTCTTTTTTAATTTAATTTAGTTTAATTTATTTTTTGTCTTTTCGTCTCTTTAGGGCTGCACCCACACCTGTGGCATATGGTGGTTCCCAGGCTAGGGGTTGAATCGGAGCTGTAGCCGCCGGCCTGTGCCAGAGCCATAGCAATGCACGATCCGAGCTGCATCTGCAGCCTACACCACAGCTCATAGCAACGCCGGATCCTAAACCCACTAAGCGAGGCCAGGGATCAAACCCGCATGCTCATGGATGCTGGTTGGGTTTGTTAACTGCTGAGCCACGATAGGAACTCCAGAAGCATTATTTCTTACTGGTAGTTTACTGTACCCATTATAGTGGGCATTGGGAAGGGTTTCCCAGTGTGTTCTGTAGAGACTTAGCCTTGGGTTGAGGTGCCTCCGAGCCTCCACTCTTCCTGAGTGGGGATGGGCAGACGACCAGTAAATAAGGCCTCAGACCTCTTACTCCTGCTCCCATTCAACGGAGATTTGAACCTGGATTCACACCTGCCCCATCTAAGCCTTGAATCCACCCATACATATTTTAGTTTTATTATTTTTTATGTTCATCTCCTTCCTGGGAGAGATAGGCCCTACTTTTCCTCCCAACTGTTTTAGCACATAGAGTTCATGGCTGATTTCAGCTAAGAGGTAATGGGAAATTTTCAGTCTAAATTCTCTTGCCTCATCTTCCCTGCTAGGCTCCTGATTCTGAAGATTGACAGGAAGGGCCCAATTCTCTTTCCCACAATGTATAAGGAATCAAAAGAGGCTCAAGGAGCCTCAGAAAGAGACCAGAGAAATACTTTGCAAACCAGGCTCTTTTGAGATCTAGGGTATTGGGAGGACACATAGGGCCTCCTTGGGGGGCTGTGAGAATCACCTGCATTTGTGTTTTAGCCCGGCAGTGTTGCTTTTCTCTCTTGTAATTACTGGGGTTTTGCAGACTACTTCACTTGAAAACAGGGTTCTACTGCTAAAGGGAGGTTGGACACCACTGGATTAGAAGATTATGAAATCCGTTTCAGCTAAAATGTGTCCATCCTCTTATGAAGCAAAGATGGAAGGAGTGGTTATATTCTTTTCATTGTTTGAAACATGAACGATGGCTCAGCACAGAGGGTTGAGCTCGGACGGCTTTGCCTCGGAACTGCAGATCTGGGTCTCTCCTCCATGAAAGAGGAGAAAGGATCTCAGTTGCCAGGAGTGCGTGGTGCACTCTTCAAGTGTGCATTTTAATGCCAGTGTCAGGGCAAACCTCCACCAGCTGTCTAAACATTTACCGCACCAAATAATAGCATGAAAGATATGTGGGTTTCAGATATGTGCCATCTTAAAGCAGCACTTAGTCATTAAGTTAATCACAGCTGCTATATGCCAGCCAGTGTATTTTGTTTGTAAACAATGCATCTGCTCTAGGCAGCCGTTGGGAGCTCTGCTGTGTAGGGTAGAGCAGGCTGGTTATGCAGAGATGAGCATCCCAAGCATTTGAAATGAATGGGCCATCTCTCAACCGGAGCCTGTGGATTCTAGTGGGAAAACAGAAACTTGGGGTTTATTCCATCCCAAGTGCTGCTGTGACAGCTTTCCTCTCAGCAGAGTTAGGTGTTCCACCTGGAGAAACTTCCTGATGGCCATGGTCATGTGATCATTTGATATGGGACATTTCCCCTAAATAGTTCATGGTTCACCCTTTGTTATGGCCTGGATGGTTCTGTCCCCTGCTCAGAA
This sequence comes from Sus scrofa, assembly GCF_054392235.1. Lineage (NCBI taxonomy): Eukaryota > Metazoa > Chordata > Mammalia > Artiodactyla > Suidae > Sus > Sus scrofa. Next base: position 76,837,316 of record NC_139393.1, read on the forward strand.
TCATGTGTTGAAGCCCTAACCTCCAGTGTGACTGTAATTGGAGAAAGGGTCTATGAGGAGGTGATAAAAGTTAAAGGGGGTCGTTTGGGTGGGGCCCTAATCCCATAGAGCTGGTGCCCTTATCAGAAGAGGAAGAGATTCTCAGAGTTCTCTCTCTGCCATGGGTGGATGCAGAAAGAAGGCAGCTGTTTGCATGCCAGGAAGAGAGTCCTCACCAAGAAATGTGCTGGCGCCTCCAGATCTGTAAGAAATACATTTGTGTTGTTGAAGCTGCCCCGTCGGTGGCATTTTGTTATGGTAGTCTGCACTAACTAATACACCCTTGTTTTTTCTTTTAAATTCCTTAATGTAACCTGCTTCTTAATGCCACATCTTGATCCTTGCTTCTCATTACTCTGCAGCTATTTTGTAATATCGTCTTTGGTGACGTGACGGCTCTCTTTCACTGTATTGAATGAAGTTCTTAGTGTCTGCTTGAGAGGAAGTGCCCTGACTCCTTGCGGGTGCCTGTGATGTGGCTTAGGCTGTCTGATCTCATTGTCACTTCCTAGTCCCAGGCCCAAAGGACTTAGATTGATTTGTTTCGACTTTGAAGTTGTATGGCCGACGCTGCTGGTTGTTGGTGGGAGGTGCAGTCCTCCTGTCTGTCTTTCTGAAGGAGCTCTGCTTTTGCTCTGGATGATAATATGGCCTCCCTCTAAGAAAAGAAATCGAAGTTGGTGTAACTTAAGATGGACAGTTCTCTTTTTGGGCTTTCATAGGGGCTGCCATGTGACCTAGTTCTGGTAAAACATGAAAGCCAGAGAAGAGAGCTGCCCGGTTGAAGTCTGCTATGAAGCCCATAGATGGAGCTGGCGCCGCCCTTCTCCTTTTTCTCCTGCCTTTGAGATGAACGTGATGTCTAGAGCTGTAGCAGCTCCCTTGTGACCATGAGAAGGAAAGTCAGAGTGGTAAGGGTAGTGGAGCAGAAAGACAGTGGGAGCCCACAGCCCCTGGGACGTCACTGAACTATTGAATACTATCAGTATCTGCCAACTCTGGACTTCTTTTTCTCAGTGTAATATTTTTGAGATTCATCTATATCATGCAAGGATTTGTTCATTTTTTACTGTGTATATTCTAGTGTGTAGATGTATTCCCACTACCCAGTCTCCTGTTGATGGAAATTTGAGTTTTTCCAGTTTTAGGTTATTATTAATAAGTTCACCATAAATATTTATGTATGTCTTCTTCTGAACAGATGTTTTCCAGTTTTTTAGGGGTAAATGCCCGGGAGTAGAGTAGCTAAGCTACAAGGTAAGTGTGCGTTTAATTTTATAAGAAATAGCCAAAGTGTTTTCCAAATTGGTTTTGCTGTTTTCTGTTCCCATCAGCAATGCATGAGGATTCCAGTTGCTTCACGACATTTATCAACACTTGTTATTCAGTCAGTCATCTTAGGCATTCTGTGGATGCTAAGGGACATTTCATTTTTCTTTTAATTTGCATTTCCTTCATGAAAATGATGTAACTATTTTTTTTTCATAGACCATTGGCTATTTGTATATACATTTGTCACATGATGTGCTTGTTCAAGCCTTTTGTCTGTTGAAATAAATTGGATTGTTTGTCTTTTTAGTATTGAGTTGTAGGAGTTCCTGATACATTTGATATATTTGAGAAATAAGTCTTTTGTTTGATGTATATGTTGTAGGTATTTCCCCCAGTCCATGGCTTACTTACTTCTGCCAGGTCTCAATGTGTGTAGACAGTTTTTTTTTTTTTCTTTGCTGCTCTCCAACATCTCATGCTCCCATCAAGTGGTTTCCTCCTCAGCTTCCCAGAGTGCCGTGCTTACCCCTGAGTCCATGGCTTCCACCTCAACTCTGCCCCTGGTTAGATGCCTGGCCACTGCCCCCTCCCCAGCAGGGCTCTCCCTGTGGAGTGGCTTCTGCATGCGGTGTTTACCACCTGCCACCAGATGTCTCGCCTACATTAGTGCTCTCTTTCTGGAGGTTTTGGCTCACCACCTGGATGTTAGCTCCTTGAGGACGGGGAATATTTCTTATTTGTTTCTTACTGCATCTAAAAGAGTGCCGTGCAAATGTACTCAGAGCCTGTACAAGCAAATAGTTCAGGGTAGAAATCCTCTAGACAGGTTTGGAGAAGATCCTCCTTCAGCTTAGCCCAGTACACCAGTCACTTTGCAATCTCTTCACGTTTTAGGTGAGATATTGAGTCAGTTTTGCACAATTCCTCTACCAATTCAGGGTGCCTTTTTATTTTATAGCTTCAGATAGTTCATTAAGTATGTCCAGATTTGGAAGTACGGATTACTTTTCTGGAGAAATTACATGGTTATTTTCTGACTTTAGGGAACTGAACAAATTGCATACTCTCAGAATCAGAGTTTCCAGAGTATCATTAAAATAAATTTTGGGGAAATAATGCGAAGAAGGCAGCTCCTTCTTCATCTTTTGGTTATTAATTTCAGGTGCCTGAGGCTCTTACATCAGGTTCTTTGAGGCCATTTGACACCTAAGTCAATTAACTAGTTAAGAACATTTGGGGAGGAGAATGATACCACCCTTTTTGAGAATGGGAAATCTAAGAGTAAACCAAAATTGTCCCCTTCTTGGGAAATTTATAGTTTACTAGTCCCTAATTCCTTTCTTTCATCCACAGTAATAACTAAAGTATCTTATAAATTAACATGTTTCTGTGGTTCCTTGGATTTCACTTCCTCCATGGCTATGCTGGAAATTCTGGGGTATCAGGGGTGACTCATGGGAAGAAAGAGTGAAAAGAATGTCAGGAGTTTTACAGCTGTCCATTAATTTAGTCAACAGAAATTGCTCACGTACCTATCATGACTGGAAGATGAAAGCCGAAGAAAGGGCCTATTCATACTATGAGTGATTGGGAGAATGGCCCTAAATTTCGGAGGCAAGTTCATGGAGAGAAACTGCTATTCTGCAAAAGGTCTAAGGGTCTCTTGATGTCTTCTCAGAAACAGCTGGCTGAGCTCAGTGGAGAATTGGTCCAACCAAGCACATCATTTCTGATATCTTTTTTAAATGATAAAGTATGAATTGAGTTCATATGTGCTCCGGAGTATAGAATTAAAATGTACCAATTTGCTTTTAATTTCCATGATTACAGGTTCATGGAAAGTAGACACTTTCAAATATCTATTGGGAGGCTTATCTGCTTTCAGGAGAGAATGTAAATACATAGTGCACATTTCCACCTGTTTCTCCAGATCTGTCCTCTTCTAAGCACACGCTCTCTGCCTGGACAGCTGACCTATAAAGAACAATGTCAAGGCCTTCCTTGTCCTCTGGCTGCCACTTGGGGCTGAGATGTTAGCCCTGGAGGGACACTGGAGGGAACAGAAGAATGAGTTCATTTTTAACCCCCTGGCTTCCTTCCTGTGAAGTCACCTCAGGCTGGCTCTGCCCCTTGATCAAAGGTCATTGCTTGTATCAAGGTGACTTCTCAATCCTTCCAGGTGCAGGCACCTGCTTTCTTCATTCATCCTTTTGGCCTGGGTGTGGTAAGAGCTCTGGTTATTTAACCCAGGCTACCATGCTTTTCCTGTGGTTCACCTCCTCCTGGCCCAGGCTTTTGTAAACAAACCTTTTCTAAATAAACCTCCTCAGATCTTGTTATGAGTATGCCATCTTGTTAGTATTATGGTTGATATGTCACAGTATAAAATTACATTCTACTTATAATTTGTTTGTTTTTTTTTTTAAATGCAAGTAAACTCATTGCAGTTAACTTTCAGCATCATTCATTTCCTTTGACCTATCTCCAATGTACTACCTTAAAATGCAAAGACTGGAAGAGAGACATAGTGGTGAAGAGCAGTCCATACTGAGGAAAAATACAAATTCTCAGATTTAAGGAACACTCATGTCCTGACAGGGTAGTGAAAAAATCACCCCAGATGCATCAAAATTAAGCTCTAAAGAATCAAAGACAAAAAGGACATCTTATACCTGACCTGAGAGGGGAACCTGATGACTCAGACGTGGCACCTGGATTGACAGCTGGTTGCCCACAGCAGCAAGAGGTGCCCTAGGCCCGTCTCTAGGAGGATGGGGGGGAACATGCATCATCCTGCTCATCCCCGAGTTAAGGCAAAATCAAGATACACTCAGACCTACACAGGACAGGAAGGTGGACTGCCTCCAGGCCCCTACCGAAGGAACTAACAAGGAAGGATTCAGCAACAAGGAAATTACAAAATATTTGGACTTAAAGCACGGCCTACCAATGATTGTGGGTGAGCTGAAGCATTTACTTAGGGAGAAACTTGTAGCCTTACATGCACGAACTAGAAAACAAGAAAGATCGGAAAAAAAGTGTCCAAATCAAGAAAATGGATAAAGAAAAACAGAGTAAACCAGAGTAGGAGGGCAAATGTAATAAAGACAGAGTCAGAAACTAGTGAACTAGAAAACAAAGAAATAAGAAGTATGTTTAATAAAGTTATCTGAAGTTTATATGGCATTCAAATGACTATTACACAGAATACCTATATTATCTGAGTATCTCTATGAATGTGTATATCATTCTCCTCTAAAAATCAATAAAAAAGCAAATTATAACCTAAAAGAGCACAGAGGTTATGAGCGGGCATTTCAAATGAAAAGGAACATATGAAATGGTTAATAAATTTGAAAAGATGCTCAGCTTCACTGCTAATTAAGAAAATGACAATTTTAAAAAAGTTGACATACCATTTTACACCCATCAGATTGTCAAAAATTAAATGAAAAGCTGTCAGTGCAGGAAGGGACTTGGGGAAGCAGGGCCTTGGATCCACCGCAGTGGGATTGTAAATTGGTTCAGTGACAATAGAGGGCAATCTGGCAGCTGTCCGGTAACGCTGAAGTTGCACTCATCCACATTTCCACTTCCAGTGAATCACTGGACTTTGCTTCTGTTAAGCAAAAACTTTGAAACATAAATGTCTGTCTCTCAAGTTATAGATATAAATTATTGCCTGTAATATACTGGAACACTATACAATATTTAAGATGAATGACCTAGATCAGTATGTGTCAGTACGTGCTGTCAATCAAAACCATACTGTTGAGGGTTCCCATTGTGGATCCTCAGGTTAAGAACCCCTGACATAGTGTCTGTGAGGATGTGGGTTCAATCCCTGGCCTCACTCATTGGGTTAAGGATGCAGCATTTCTGCAAGCTGCTGAATAAATTGCAGATGTGGCTCAGATCCCAGCATTGCTGTGGCTGTGGTATAGGCTAGCAGCTGCAGCTCCTATTTGACTCCTAGCCCAGGAACTTCCATATGACACAGGTACAGACATAGAAAGAAAAAAAAAAATACTGTTGAAGAGTTCTCTGGTGGCCTGTTTGTTAAAAGATCTGGCGTTGTCACTGCTATGGTGCAGGTTCTATCCCTGGCTGGGAAATTTCTACATGCCTTTGGATGTGGCCAAAAAAAAAAAACCCAAAAACAAACCAGAAACAAACGAAAATTTACTCTCGATATGCTAAGGGAAATAAGCCAGAACTAGAGGATAATTATCGTATGATTCTACTTAGGTAATTACTTGTAACAGGCAAATTCATGGGTAGAAGAATGATGGTGATCAGGAGCCGGGGGCGGGGGGGGGTTAGAAGAAATGGAGAATTATTATTTAATTGGTACAGAACTTCTCTTTGGGATGATAAAAAAGTTTGGGAAATAGTCACTGGCAGTGGTCACACAACATTGTGAATGTGACTCATATCACTGAATTGTATACTTAAAATTGTTTAAATGATACACTGCATGTATATTTACAACAAAGCACCTAACAATCCATAATGTTGAAGAAGACAGATTGTTAAAAGTTAAGTACATATATTATTTAAAGGCTTGTAAAATTGTTTGATACATGCACATGTGTTAAAAGTATAGCCTCTTGAGTGGACACCTTCAAGATAACGGTTTCACCTGGAGAGGGAGGGTATAAAATGGGGACCTCAGTGGTGTTTGTCAAGATTCTTTAAAAAGTAAAAGTTCCAAAGGGAGCATAACATATGTTGACCCTTAATTCTTAGTGGTGGTACATGTTAATTTGAAACATTTACATTTTAAAAGAGCCCCAAAGCACAGTTTGGGGGGATGTTCTGATCGTGTGGTTGACTCTTTCCAAAATTTACAAAACAGAGTGGTGATGGGTGAAGATGGGGAGGGAAGGTGTCTGAGTCCAGGGACTACACATCTCCCAACCCCTGTTTACATCTTTCTTATGCCGGAGGATCAGATGGCTGGCATTTCCAGGTATTGTGGTGGACCAGGTGCAGCGAGTGGTCCCCATGTTTCAATAAATAAAGGTGAGCCAGTCTTTTGTGGGAGACCTTCCACACAAGGTCCTCGAGTGAGGAAAATCATCTGGCACCTTCTGGTTGGCTGAATTGTACATGGCTTCTAGCTAACTGTAAATAACCATGAACAAAGAATATCTCAGTAGCCAATATTTTTCTCTGCTGGTATCAAATGAAATTCATTTGGTATCAGCTGGAGTTTTTATAGTGCTAATGGAAGTTATTTTCAGTTATCACGTCAGTCTATAAGTATACAAAGACAGCAATTTCACTGGTAATCTGGAGATCAGTTTGTATGTAGGGGGTATGCTTTAGACTGTTTCTGCAGTGTAAGCTTTTATCTTAAGAAATGTGTGTGGGGGGGTCATAAATAAAGAGGGAATGATGAAACAGAGCATCCAGCAAGGGCTAAGGTGGGGCTTGGCAACATTTCCTAGCGTGAGCATCTGAACTCCGAGATGTGGTGATGTCCAGGAAGCGCTGGGCGCAATGGGGAGCTTGTGCATCTGAGAACTCATTCCACCAAATGCTGGTTAGCTTCCCTCCTCGTTCCGGTGATAGCTCTTTAAACACTGACAGCTCTCGTGTCTGTGCAGCCGCTATTTGATCTCATTCCATGGGGTAGAGGAATGGAGCTGGAACCATCAATTTTTGTTTTTTAATAAACTCGTGTAATTTTGCCATACTCCCACCAGGTACAAGAATGGCAATGGAGCCCTGTAAATAAAAATCTGCTCCCTGCAGGATTTTAATTATTTATATTCTCTCAGCAAACAGAACCCCTGTCCATTGTGATGATAGCATGTGTGGAGATTGGAGGATCAAGATGCTGTGCCAGTGTTGTTAGGCCGGTGAAGGGCAATTTAATTTTTCCCTTCTGCACATGGACACTCTGAATGTCTGAGACATTTGTACCCAAAGTCATAACTGGTAGCACTGCGGAAAACTCGTTTTGCAGTAACATCTCCAGAGCCGAAGGGATTTTTCCCCCCCCAAAATCAAAGGCAGGGTCATCTGACTGCTATTACCATGATAGGTTCAGCTCTTGGTAGAAGAGAGCACTGCTTTCGGAAGGAGTAAGCAAGTATCATATACCTAAAGGTGGTTAAAAGGTAAATTTTATGTCATGTATATGTTTTTTTACCACAATAAAAATACGCAGAGAAATTAGTGAGCAGGTAAACAAGTGTTAGTAAATATTGGTGAGGCATGTGCACTTTGCCAGGTGGGGGATGGTCAGGACCACTGGAGACAAGGATGCTGCCTTAACCCCTTCTTATACCTGCATTCCCTTAGAATCCTTCTCTGGCCCTGAGCAGAGTGGCTGGCTAATGGTGTGCACACAAATGTTTACCGAGTACAACAAAAGACGTACTCCCTCTTTGCAAAGAGCAAGGCAGAAAGAACACCAAGAAAAAAAAGAAAAGAAAAAAAAAGTCTTAAGAGGAATTATTTATCTATAGGTCTATGTCCCTTGAGTGTACCTGGAAGGGCTGGGTCTCATGTTTGCATCCTCAGCCCTTAGCCCCGGGGAACAGGGATGCAGTGGGTGCCACTGGGATCCCTCCTAGTCCCTTTTCGGAAGCCGGTAGACCCATCTTCCAGCTCCTAGGAGCCTTGGCACGCGCAGCTCACCGCTGCCCTCAGCCAACTGAGAGCACCCCCAAACCCCTTCATTGGCCCCATTCTTGCCTAGCTTTGTTCTTCTGTTCTATCCCATTATTCTCAGTCTCCTGTGATTTACTGCCCAATAGTGGAGCTTCTTGGTGGAAGCTCAAGGGGGTTTATCGAAGTGGTTTCTACTGGAATATGTTTTTCAAGAGGCGTATGGCCATGGAGAGGTTTCAGGGACTCAGTGTTCAGCTCCTTAAATTCCATAGGTCCTCTCCCTACAACTCACTCCTGGAGAACTTGCCTGCGTCCACAGTAGTCCTTCTTCCAATTGATAAACCGGAAGCAGGCCCCTAACCCACGCCAAATCTTACCCATGGATTGGCCGTGTTCACGCCTCTTGGGCTTCCAACCAAGGGAAGGAGGCCCTCTTTAAATAGTAGTGAATGTTCAATAAACCTGTAAGATTTCAGTATTTCTCTGTCTGTCGTAATCACTGTGCTATTGAGGATAAAATTTGGTGTTTTAGACCAGGGTTGGGAGGCTCTGGTTTAGATACAGGAATAGTGAGAGTTATGTGCTGTTGAGGATAAAATTTGGTGTTTTAGACCAGGGTTGGGAGGCTCTGGATAGTGAGAGTTGCGATCATTTTTGTTTAAGGACTTTGTCTCTTCCACGCCAAAGAGTGTAAGATTCTCTGAGAGCGAAGCGAAGTTCGCTTGAAGACGTAATGAGCACTAAAAGTGACCTTTTTCATGTATTTGACTGTAAGCAACTCTTAAGCTCTTCTTAGGTCTCATCTTTAGTCTGTTTTGTTACCTGAAAAGAAGGGAACTTTAAACAGCCTGACAGTCTGTTAGTGCTGAAGAATCTTTTACATGTGAGAGGAAGGCTTCCAGAATCACCCCACATTTTAGAATATATCACATAGGACCCTTGGGTAAAGCTTTTATGCAGTTTCTCTTAGATTCAGGCTGTGTTTTTCTTCTCTTCTCTTTTATTTTATTTTTTGTCTTTTTAGGGCCGAACCCACGGCACACTGAAGCTCCCAGGCTAGGATTCAAATCAGAGCTGCAGCTGTTGGCCTACACCACAGCCACAGAAAATTTGGATTTCAGTTGCATTTGCAACCTACGCCGCAGCTCACCGCAGTGCCGAATCCTTAACCCACTGACCAGGGCCAGGGATTGAACCCACATCTTTATATATGCCAGTCGGTTCGTTACCGCTGAGCCACAGCGGGAACTCCCTAGCATGACTTCATCTTAGTTTAACTAATTACATTTTAATGATCCTCTTTCCAAATACAGTCTGAGATCCTAGGGATTAGGACTTCCACATTCTGTATTGTGTGGTGGGGGACACAGTTCACCCCAGAATACTATTTAAGGGCTGAGTGTTTGCCCAGGTGATCTCCTGCCTGAAATACCCACAAACAGCCAATCCTAAGGTCCAAAGTCAAGTGTTACTATTCCAGCACAAACCTTTAGATTCTGCAGTGCTTTCGTTTTTGTGATTGTTTTATTGGAAAAAGTTAGAAAGGGTTTCTCAGTAAAGATTTAATAAGGGGCATTCAACTTGGTCATGGTTTTTACGTTCAGAAGAGAAAGGACTAATCTTGTATGAAGTTTTTTTTTTTTTTTTTTTTTTTTTTAATGGAAAGATTTGGGGATTTAAAGCTCAATGCTTATAGCCTGAGGAGATATGATTGTCTCCTGTTAATTCCTTTAAGTTAGTGAGAAATCTCCTATAAGACCTTAATTAGACCTGTGATTCATTTTCTTTTTCTCCTCTAGATTATCTCTTAAAAGCAGTTTGGGTTAGTGCCTTCGTAAGCATCAGGATTTTTTGGATGTCTCATTTAAAGCCATGACTATTGATCTCAAAGATATTTTACTTTCAAGACCCATGATCATTGAGCTTTTATATCTGGAGGTTGAATTTCTAGTAAGAAGCAATTTAGAGAAATGTTCACGTTTTTGTGGGTTTTCAGCGTGGAGTAGATAAACATTAACATAACCATTTGGTTGTAATTATAAATACATCAGATGTGATGCAGTTTTAATTATACAAGTCCAACTGAAAATGTAAAACATGAATATGCGACTTTAATTAAGATACATGCATAGTTACAAGGGTACTTCTCATAGGGAAAAGCACAGGAAACTTCATTTTCGCTCCTTTTGCCCCATCTTCTCTTAAATGCTAATCTTGTTCACTAAATCCCCTAATATCCTCAGAAATGTTCTGCTCTAGTTTTCCTTTATTGCTCATAGACATTAGGAGTTAAAACCCAAATCCAGCCAAAAGCCAATGTGAGAGCCTGTCTGAATGCTTAACTGTGTTTTTAGGAAAACCGCAAAAAGGCCCACATGGTTTCATTTGTACTGTCACTAAGAAAAATCTCAACAAACTCAGATTTCTGATCCATCAATGGCTTGTTGAAGATACAGAAATAGAAAGAGCTATATTACACTATAAATTTATAAGGGTTTTGTGCTTAGTTTAAAGATCGAAGGCTGCCCTAATGTTTATCTCTTTACTTGTTTAGTTGAATGTCCATATCTACCTCCTCAGGTAAATGCATGAATTTTGCAGAGCGATAGTGGAGAAAATGAAAACTTCATAAATAGTCATCTACTAGTAATACTTCAGTTAGAATCACCTTTATTCCTCTTGAATGGAGTATGATTATGCATCTGTTTACTTTGTTTTTAAATAACATGAAAGGTGTGAGTTTCATTATCAGATACAACTACCAATTATGGAATTAACCTTTAACAAATTAACAATGGAATGTTGCCTCCTTCAATATGCTCCTTGGAAACAGAGGCCAACAGTGACACCGCTTCTTAAATCAAGGAGACCCATAATTTGTACTAAGAATCTAGAAGCAGTTCAGCTCTTCTTCCTATTCTTTTTTCTTCCAGAGAGACTTTTATCTGCAATGTTAACATAATGCCAAGTTCAACCATTGCCTCAGCTTAATACCACCTATATCTGATTTCCATGCATTATAGCAATCATTATGCATATCATTAAATATTAGTAAGCATTGGGGTAAGATTTATTGCTACACAAAATTCTCTTCTGATGTAACCAGTTTGTATATTTTGTGGCTCAGGCACAAACTGTTCTACTGAAAAAACAAACAAAAAAAACAAATTAAGGGGGTCACACTTTCATCACTGTGGTTAAAACCCGATTTGGGATGATTCAAGGAATTGCCTAGCAACAAAGCACTTTCATTTTACAATACTGGGTGCAATTTGACTGCTCCATACACAATGAGAAGAAAATTTTTATTTGTCTGCTTAAAGATTTTCCACTGTTGCCACAAATGTTTAAGTGGATTTCTCAGAAACATGTCGGAATTAAAAGCAATAACAGCCTCCCTTGAATTAATGCCTTTTTATCTTTTTGAGCCTTTGGGGGAGGGAGGTTTTGCTATTCAACAGAGTTTTAACCAATAACACAATGATCAGTATGAAGATTATTTACCAAAAGCATTTATTAAAAGCGTTTTCCTGGCTTGCAGAGTTGTGTTGCTGTGGGAAGGAAGCAGCGTGTTGGAAGAGGGCCTTAACGCAGCCGCCTTTCCCAAGAGTTCGGGGAGTCATTCTGATGAGCCATCAGCAGGAACTGAGGTGAGGGAAAAGTGGTTTGTAGTTTAAGTACCTCCAAACTCGACTTCCCAACGTTACCCCTCCACTTAATTACAGTCCTCTAAGCTGATTGTCCTTTGTCAGTTTGACACACAGACGTTCCCAGGTGTCTGACTGTTGGCGCGCATCGGCTCAGAGAAGGGGAGGGGGCGCTACCGCCGGTGCACAGAGTAGACGTGCTTCTGGGTCCTGTGAGAAAGCCTGGTTTGCCACCAAATGCCCGGCTCGGAGATGGTCCCACACCTTCTCTCAGAGCTGGGCGTGAGGTCCCGAGAGATAACAACCTTTGAACTCACACGCAACCTGTGCTTGTTTACGTGACCGATGGGGGATGAACACGCTGTTTCATCAGCTTTTTTTCATTCGCTGAATATCACTGAAATACAAATCTTGCCTTGCTGCTTTTCAATCACTAATTTTCAGACAACGAGAAAACTACATTTTGTATGAAAACAAAGTGACCATAATTGGGATCTGATTTCAAACATCACTCCTGGAAAGAGTTTTCTCTGATTTTCCTATGGAAAGTCACATCCCCCTCTGGTTCTAATCATGTTCTAGCCCCAGACCAGACCAATAATAAGAAGCGTGTGTGGAAAAAAAGGTGGCATTGGGGCACATGAGCCTTGGCTGTTGCTGAATCCTAATCTTACCATTTTGCTCATTTCTTTGGCCTAATAATTTCCTGAGGACAGCTCAGGGCCATGTGGCAAAGCATGAAGGCAAGAGAAGGCACAGCCGCAGTTCTGTTTTTCCGTGATTTCTGTGGACATTGTGTATCTGCAGCTTATCCATTCAGTCATAAGATGCCTTTTTCTTTTTTCTAAGACAGGCTCTTCTACTTTGCCTTTTAATCCCATGTCCTTTCTATTTACGAACCATTTCTTGATCTTGACCTTTGGTGTATATTTTTTCTCCTGGACTTTTAATAAGTTTTTAAAAATAATCTTTTGACATTTTATGGGATTTTTTTTTTGTTATTGTTGTTAACTTTTTCTCAACTAGGTGTTTGATATTACTTTCTTACCTAATGCTATTATTTAACATTACTGCCTTTTCACAAAACTGAATCATCAAATAGTTTTTCTCCCCTGGTCATGTCCCTCCAGATATTATCACGTTAAATTGGATCCCGTCCTGAGAAAATATTCCAGGTCTACCTCATATATTCTCTGTGTCATTTTTTATTGCTCAGAGTCTAGTTTATTTATTTTCCTTTGGTATACTAAAATCACTTATTCTATGGGAATGATACCTTTCAAAACAAAACAAAACAAAACAAAACCCAAATTTTGCACTTGGTCCTAGTGAATTATTTTGCCACTCTGTAGTAATATAAAATGCTTCTTACCACTAAATAATATAATTTTGCCTCTACTTCGTTTTAAGTGAACACTTCTTCTGGTCTCAGTGCTGGTTAGGTGGTCTCTGTCTGGGGTTTCTGATTTGCAGACCGTGAATTCTACTGGATCATCAAGTTCCTACCTGAGTCCACATACCCACTAAACGCTCTCTGAATTAAAAATGTCTTGGGTATGTATGGATGAGAATTTTGCAGATATAAGTAGACACTTAAAATTAATACAGGAGTTCCCGTCATGGCGCAGGGATTAACGAATCTGACTAGGAACCATGAGGTTGCGGGTTCGATCCCTGCCCTTGCTCAGTGGGTTAACGATCCGGCGTTGCCGTGAGCTGTGGTGTAGGTTGCAGACGCGGCTCAGATCCTGCGTTGCTGTGGCTCTGGCGTAGGCTGGCAGCTACAGCTCCGATTCGACCCCTAACCTGGGAACCTCCATATGCCGCGGGAGCGGCCCAAGAAAAGGCAAAAAGACAAAAATAAATAAATAAATAAAATTAATACAATTCAATTATTTGAAAGCATTGACAAATTCATAGAAGTTTTTTTTAAATGTATTTTCTTAATCAAAAGATTGTAAAAGTATAAATATGCTCTTACAAAGGCCTAAGAAATGTTTTGCTATTAAAAAGCTCCTCCTTTCCAACCTAAAATACTCCATGTTACTTCCCTCTGCTGATAAGTTTTTTGCCCTATTATTGTGTATGTTGTTGTTCCTACGCATGATGCTGATCCCATGTTTTCTCCCATTCCTCTCTTGCCTTTAGAATTTATACCCAGCAGTGCACCAAATGGCCTTTAAAAGTATGGTCCCCATTAACTTTAATAATATTTGCTCATCCATTTTTCATCCATTGACAATATGTATAGAGCTCACACTGAGTGGTTCTCATCCTCAGCTGTGCATGAGAATCACCTGCAGGGCTTGAAATACTGCAGACCTCTTCCTCCTGCCTCCCACCCACTGGACCAGCATCTCCTGGGAGGAGAGGGTTACTGGGCACCCCTGTTTTTCAAGTGTTCCCTAGGAGATTCCAATGCATAGCAAGTGGGAGAAACCACAGTCAGCTGTGGGCCAGGCAGCGTGCTTGGTGCCCAGCCTCGCAGGCATGAAAAAATTCACCTTGGGCATCAGCTCCTCTTCCAGCCTGGTCCTGGGACAATCTCACAGCAACTCTTCTTTGAGGCCCCTCAGCTTGACACCAATTGCATTGTACTTGGGGATCCTGTGGTTTCTTCATAAAAATGGTTTACTTAATTAGAAAATGCCAGATATAAGCGTTTGAGTCTTGGCCTAAAAGCTCAGGGAGCCAACTGTCCGGCTCTAAACCACATGCCCTGCAAAGTGAGTGCGCAGTGCCAGGGACAGGGACATTGGTCATTAAATGCTTGTGCTGAATAAACCACCAAGGAAAAGAGCGATGCTTGGTCTAAAGGAGTTGTTTGCCAACTTCAGAGTTTAGTTATTAGTAGTGGAGAAAAGTGCCCAGAGGCAAAATTCCTGACTCATAGAAAATGGTCACTTCCAAGCAAGGTTTCTAATTACATCTCCCAAGTCTATTAAATTTAAAGCATGTTATAGTCCTTACTGCCAAATATTACAAATCCTCCTTAATTCTGAGAAGAATAAATTAAGCTTAGGCTTCTTCCTACTGAAGCACTTAGAAGTTCTATTTTTGGTGTTGTTATTGGTTCCACTTTTTGTTTTCGTTTTTCTTTCTTTCTTTCTTTCTTTTTCTTTTTTTTCTTTTTTAGCAAGGCAAAGAAGACTTCAATTCTGCTACATGCTTCCTAGATTTGGGGGGATGTGTGCCTCATTTTCCCTCATCTGCAGAATAGAAATCACAACACTGACCCATCCTGTTTGAGGGCAGAAGATGACGCAACATTTAACATGATGTGTGGGAACTGCTATACACAAGTGTCCATTGTGTCTAAGTATACGCCACTGCGCTCATTTTAAAGATGAGGAAAAGGAGATCCAGAGAGTTTTACCAACATGCCCAAGGCCTGCCGCTATCTAGGACCGGACACATGTTGGGATGTGGTGGCAGAGGTAGCGGTGGGAGGGGTGACCCTGATTATAGAAAACATCTCTCCTAGTAGGAAGGTGCCATAGGTAGGGTTCTATAGCAAGCAGGCAAAAATCTAAAACAAAATTCCTAGGGATAGGCATGAAGATGCTGATAAAAATAATAGTTATAAGGAGAGTGACCACAGGTCAGAGGTACGTGGAGACTTTGGCTGCAAGGAAGGCAAGTGGAAAGAGGAAGATTGGTGTATCAGTTACTTTAGAACTGTGCTGCACAGCGAACCACTCCTCAACTCAGTGGCTTCAACTAGTGAGAATTTACTGCTTATGTGTCTGGGTTGGTTGGCTAGCTGTCAGCTGCTCTGGAATGCATGGGGCTGGGATGACAGGGGTGGATTTGGTCTGCTCCTGCTCCCTTACCTTCCGTGAGATTGACCTGGGCATTTTCTCATGGCGATGCCAGTGGGCAAGCCTGGGCAAGCACCAGTGCTCGGGCGCTTTCCGGGACTTTATTTGCAACATTCCAGCTATTACCTATTGGCCAAAGCCAGACACAAGGCCAACTGCATTTGGAAGTGGGAAGTGTTCCTTGATTAGACCTAGATTTTCCTTTCTGGGTGGCTCCCCAGTCCATTGTTCTCTGCACTGCTTATCTCTGTCCTCTGATATGCCTTATTTTTACTCCTGACCACTTTTTTTTTTTTTTTTTTTTTTTGTCTTTTTGCTATTTCTTGGGCCGCTCACGCGGCATATGGAGGTTCCCAGGCTAGGGGTCCAATCGGAGCTGTAGCCACCAGCCTACGCCAGAGCCACAGCTACGCAGGATCCGAGCCGCGTCTGCAACCTACACCACAGCTCACGGCAACGCCGGATCATTAATCCACTGAGCAAGGGCAGGGATCGAACCCGCAACCTCATGGTTCCTAGTTGGATTCGTTAACCACTGCGCCACGATGGGAACTCCCTCCTGACCACTTTTGAAAGGGGATTGGAAGATGTACCTTTTGAACAACTTTCTCAGCCTGCTTCCTGTAGGAAGCTGAAGATGCAGAAGGCTTTCTTTTTTTTCTTTTTCATTTTAAATACTCTTGGTTCCTTTTAGTCCAGGTACTCCATATATCGAAACCCAAAACTATTATCTTTAGAGATGTGCTTCTCTGTCTCTATTTAATCCCTGATGTTTTGTGCTTTTCATATTGCTGTGGGACGATGTCCTTAAGAATCTTGAATCTTGGAGTTCCCATTGTGGCTTGAGGGTTAAGAACCTGACTAGTATCCGTGAGGATGCAGGTTCAATCCCTGGCCTCACTGGGTTAAGGATCACGGTGCTGTAGGTCACAGATGCAGCTCAGATCTGGCTTGGCTGTGGCTGTGGCATAGGCTGGCAGCTACAGCTCCAATTCAACCCTTAGCCTGGGAACATCTATATGCCGAAAGTATGGCCTTAAAAAAAAGAAAAAAGATCTTGAATCTTGAATTTTGTTGAACTTAGTGAGTCTACAAGGCATCTCCCTAATGACCCAAGATGTCTCAACAAAGGGTCTCACAGGTACACCCTTAATTTGGCCGGTATGCATGGCCCTATCTTAATTGGAGAATATTTTACTGGCTTAAAAGGCTAGAGAGGAAAAATTGTTTTAATTTTCAAATTGGCAGAGTGTGGAACCTCTGTATTCTGAATTCAACTTACTAGTTGTCTGTCTGCTTATTTTCTGAGTTCATTTTTTTCTTATAATACTTTGTTATACACAGCTAACTAGAGCCAGCTGACACTTCCAAAATTTTGCCTTGAAATTTCTTTGCTGAAGTCCAGAGTTTCATCAAGGACATTTTTATCTTTCAATTCATAGTTTTCCACTATGATAGCATGTCACCATTTTCCCATCCTCTTAGAACAGTTTTCTGGCTGCTTTTTCCAGGTTTCTATGACAGTTTATTTCCATTTTTTCTAGGCTGTACCTACCACCTAGTCACAAAGCCAATGCCGCATACTTTAGGATTTTGTTTTTGCATCACCTCACACTGTGTACTAATTTCTGAATCAGTTTATGTACTATAGCTTAACTAAAATGAAGAATTTTTAAGCAACTAGAGTGAGTTGGCCTCTATAGCCTTTTACATCTCGGGCCATGGCACATACATCATTTCGTTTCATTTGATGCTCACACCCTGTAAGACAGGAAAATTCCCCCAGATTTTCACATGAGGAAACGGAGGCTCAGAAATGTTGCATGACTTGCTTAAGGCTGCTGAGCCGGTAGGTGATGAAGCTGGATTCAGAATCTGCATCAGTGCAGAACACTTAGTGAGGAGAGAGGCTACCCGGGGTGATGTTACTGATATTACTGATGATGTTACCCTTGTGAAGAAGGACACAGAGGGCTCCCACCTCCTGAGTCTTGTAGAAACGTTACGGAGGAAAAGTAAAACTGATGGGAGTCTTCCATTTCCTGGGCACCTCTGAGAATTTACTCTAGTAGACGCTGAGGATCTGGCACGTCCTTGTTTTGCCTTGCTCAGAAAGTAGAGGAATCAAGGAGGAGCCAACCGTTCTGCTGGTACAAGCCTCAGAATCCAGGGTTTGGTTCGGGATGTGACATGACAGGCATCTGCCTAAACAGTGGGTCTGAAGCTGAGATGGGTGTGAGATTGCACCCTGTTTTACAACTTAACAGGTTGGTCTGCCGCAATTATAGATATATTCTGACTGGAAACACACATGGGGTGTCTGGGTGAGATGGTTTATGACTCACAAAGCACTGTAAGCAGATTCCCAGCCTTGATCCCTCCAGAGCTACACAGTGAGTTACCTAGGATGTTGTAGTTAAACCATTACCAGCCAAAGAAAAGTACTCTTCTTTCTGGGTGTGGTCAAGGTGCTGAACCCCTAGGTATGTATGTGGAGTCGGGGGCTGGGAGGGAGATGGATGTGAAGTGGGGGAACCAAGGGTAAACTAGGGGCCCGGGGTCCAGGTTAGAATGCAGGGAGTCAGACTGGAATCTGTGGTCTCTCATAGTCTTCTAACCTTGACTTTGATGGTGGAGGGTCCACCAGGAGCAGGAGGCATCCTTTATCAGCGAGTTAAACATTCTCCTGGACCTGGAGTCACAGAGATTGAAGGAGGGGATTCAGCAAGAACTAGAGGTGCAAGGTCAGCAGGCAGGTCAGCAGCAAGGTCAGGGGCTGCAGCAGAGCTTCCAGCCCTGTTCTGACCTTCACATCCTAAAAAGCTGCATGGCTGCTCCTTCACTTCCTTCTTCTAAATCACCAGCAAAATTCCTGCCCTCCCCCCAGAATTACACACACACAGATTCTGGGAAGCGTAGTTTCAGCTTGGTTAAATTCAGTGCTAACCCCCATGTCCCAATCTGCAGTGGACCTGGGAGACACCTCTGATTACTCCTTTCATGAGGTCTCTCAGGCTGTTCCTTAATCTTTTCGCCTTCTCTCATTAGTCACCCTAAGGCTTCTATCTCTTCCTTCTATTTTTGAATCATCCTCTTTCTCTTCTTCATATTCCCTGAGACCCCCCATCACCCATAGCTGATGTAGCTGAGTGCCAGGCAGTACCCTGGCCAAGGCCCTGTCAGGCTCGGCTTATGGGAAGGAGAATCTCATGCTTCCCACACCTTGTCCTACTTCCTTACGATTTTAAGCTGCATTTAGGCTGAGCTGGGTGCATGTTGTGTTTCTGCAGCTGATTGCGCCTCGTGAGGAAGCCTATTTTGCACACATATTTGCTGAACCTGGTGCCAACTGCGTCCCCTGACTTCAAGTAGGTCAGAGTGTTTTCCTAACAAAGAAGAACAGTGTGCTTTGGCACAGCTGCTTGCTATTTTTCCTAGAATGCTAGAAGGAAGCAGACATTTGTTTGGCTTTTGCTAGTCTCTCTTTGTCTAAATTCTGTTTGGCTCTGCCCGTTGGCTTTAATCTTTTAGAATAGCCACGTAGGAAACTGTTCCTCTTGGTTTATGAGCTTGAACCCAAGAGCACCAACATGTGCCTTAGCAGGACAGAGATTTACATAAGCGTTTCTGGGCCATCAGATCTCTGGGAAGAGCATTTCCGCGTTCCAGATGTAGGGTAGGAATGTGTAAAGCCCACGTGGAGATGACAGTTCACTACCTTGTGGATGGGCCCCCTGAGAAAAGAAGTGATTCCGCATAACGACTCCGCAGACTGTACAAGGGAGACCCAGGAATCCACCATCCTGTCGGCACTGCCTAAAATGTGGGCAAGGAGCCGCATTTTTGAGGCAAAAAGAGCCACATTTTCCTTTTCATAATAATAAAAAATATTTCATATTTCAGATAAGCAGTATTCATCTCTCAATTAGTATTAACAGCTAATCAGGGTGCAGCAGGGTGGTGGGGCCCTCATCAAACAGCAGGCGGCTTGTTTTATTTTTTCAATGCCGCTTAAAGATTATTTGAAAAATCTCCTTCAGAGACCAGTGTGCGGGGAGCCACGTACTCCCAGTCAGAATTTAAAGTGATCCAAAATACAATATTAATGATTGATGCAGAAGCTCACAGTTTGGCGCTGGGGTTTAATTAGATAAGCATTGCAGCTGTTTTCGGGTGGCGGCAACTTGACGGGAGGGACGCAGAGCTGTTCTATGACTTCCCATCCACAGGGCACCTACTGAAGCGGAAACAGAAGCGAACTACTAGGAATTATGATGATGACTTTTTTTTTTTTTCCAGTGCTGAAATGAGTAGAAGTCTGATTATGGGGAGGGAGAAACATGTAGTAATTAAAAAGGTGGGCTTGGATCTTGTATTTCATCTGTTGATGCACTGAACACTCATAAAATGCAGCTAGGGCAGCCCAGCCAAGATCTGGCAGTTCACGTATGAAGAGCTGACAGGTGAGGCTCTTTTGGTCTGTACCACTCTGCACATACAAAACCTTATTTCTCGAGCTCATCCTTTACCTCCCAAGCATCACAGTTGCATCAGGCTATCTAATATCTATTAATGCAGACAAATTCCTACCATAGCTGCTTTGGAATCACTCTCTCCCCCTGAAAACCTGAGAATTTAAACTGGGATCGATAGTGTTTGAATTCACTGGGTCAACGAGATTGTCCACATTTAGTTATGGAATCTTCTATGGCTCTGGCTGGAAATTACTAGAATCCACATATCGTGTCTGTCTCCAGCTAAGCTTTAGCATGTGTGCATGACCTCCAGCACCTGAGAGAGCTAAAGAGGACAATTCGTGGCTGCTCAGTGTGAGTTAAAAGTGCAGGACTTTAAGGACATGTTTCACCAGAGTGAGGCTTGGGGCACTGCACATTTAAAGTGATAGTATTAAATTCATCTTTTAAACATCTCTATCCAATAAGGAAGCCTGTCTAGGTGTTTTGTGTTGTGAAATAACATTTCTGGTTGTTTATTGTCAATATCTACAAGTATGAAATCATATGTGAATGCTAAGCATTATTTTTTTCTGTTGCATAAGCAAAGCTTAATGAGCCTTTTCCTGATTGTTATAAATTAATTTGTGAGGATTTTGAAAAAACCTGACTCTTTCAACATAAGTAGGGGAGAAATGAATCTTTCTGGAGGTACATTTGCTCTCTCTGATTATTAAATTGTCATCACTTGCCCAAAGAAGGGGTTTATGCACCACTTTATTCCTTCTTGTTGAAGAGTGTACAACTAGGAATTAGACAATTAGAAGGATTAAGTCCTGTTCTGACCATTTTCTAGCTGTGTACATTTGGTCAGTTTACTAAGCCTTGAGGCTCCTTTTTCTCATTTGCAAATTGGGAACAAGAACCCCTTCCCTCCATATCCCCCGGGGCAATTCTGAGAATCTGATTCCAAGTTTAGACCTGAAGCCAGTGTGTCTAATATTCTGCAAATACACTTGTAATAAATTAGTTGTTGCTTCTGTGAGGCAGTCCCCCACAGTCCATGCCATAAAGCTGTTGAGAACAGATGACTCTTAAATTTTCCAGTGAGCAAGGGCAATGGCTGTGTTTGGGTTTCCAAAGCTTTTCCTAATGGTGGAATACTCTTAGCACCTGCCTTTTCTGGGGCGATGAGGAAGAGGGGTAGGATCCTTCAGACAGATACAGAAATGAGGAAAAAGATTTTGTGCATGATTGAATGAATTACAAGTCAAAGCTTGGACCCTGGCCTTCGGGTCCCAAAGTGAGTGTTATCCCCTTTATACTGGCTTTTCCTCTACAGAAAGCCTGCAGATAAATGGAAATGGAGAGGAGGGCTGTCAAGGAAACGTGTGGTTAACTTTGGAATTGAAGAGTGCAGATGTCAACAAAGCAGGTATTTCATTAGAGCAGATCAATACGCTTAACAGCAGGACCGCCATGAGATACATTGTAGATAACTGCCTTGTCTATGCATGAAAGTTGGGCTGTATTGTGGGTTTTTAATAAGTTGAACATATCCTTTTTAGTTGCATGAAGTAATGATTGCTGATCACCTGCAAGTGATGCCGCTCTACTTGTTCCCTTGATAGAATAATTAATAAACTTATGGCTCCTTTGTGTCTTTTCTAATTGATGCTGTTGGAAAAGCTGACAACAGCAAGGAGTAGGATTATTTCACTACTCCATCAGAATCTTTGAAGATAGAGATGGATTATAGTGCCTTGAACATCACCATACATCCTAAAGGTGAGCCATAAAAATTGCTTCTGATGAATTGAATCGATGAACCAAAGCCTAGGGGCATGCTGAGTGAAACGTAGGCATGAGTATCGTGGACAAAGGCAATGGGTGAGCTGCAGGAAATGCTAATAAAAAGTTAATGCAGAGGAAATGAACACAGGTCTTGAGATGTATACACATTTACGCACTTAAGTTATGGAATAATGGTAATGGTGATGAATGATAATGATTAGTTTTGCTTATTGGTGCTTATGCACTCCAACCCAGGAACTAGTTTTTCCCGGAGTTCCAGCTTGGATCCTCTTTCCTGCCCCTACAGATACTCTCTTTGGGCTTTGTTACTCCCCCAGGGCTGCATTTGTCATTTGGGTAACAGTGGCCTAACGCAAACAACCTTGGTCATGCCTTCGTCATGTCTGAACCCTCCCATAGCACTTTTGAACTTGACTCCGTTGTATTAGGCAGTTGAAATCATGGATCTGAGTGCGATGGCCTGAAGAGAAAGAATAGCTACAGTAAGAAAGGGAGAGACCCTCAACTGAGGATGAAGGAACCCCAACACTTTAAAGGCTAAGTAAATGAGGATTTTGGAGACAGAGCAAACGAATGGCCAGAGGAGTAAGAGCGCAATCAGGAGAGGGCAGTGTCCCTGTGGGAACTGAGAGGAAGAAAGTGTTTCACGAAGGTCAGTAGGACTGAGACGTCAGGAAAGATGAGGAACGCAAAGTGCCTGTGGGATTGAACAACATGGGGGCCACCTGTGACCTTGGCCAGAGCTGTTCTGGTGCAGTGAAGCGGGCGGCAGTCGCATCTCTGTGGATTGAGAAGTGAGTGGAGGCTGTGTAAAGGGAGGCAGAAAGTACCGCTGTCTCAACTAGAGTTATTTTTAAAGCCATGACGCCATTTCCCATTTATTCCCTTGGAATCACAGCGGAGACTAGCTGTGAAGGAGTCCATCCAGAAAGACCTGCCATCCGTCTGGAGCTAATGCTATTTCCAGCACTCAGTGAGGCTCCTGGGAACCAAATGCTGCTGCTGCCAGCCCACCTGGTCTAGGATTTCCAGGAGCATCTGGCATGTTCCAGAGAGGTCCAAGTCCTTCAATCCATCAGAGACCTCAGTCTGTCAGAGATTTCCAGGTCCAGATCTTTGGAAATTTCTAGGCCAGTTATTCCCCCCATGATTCATCTGTGTTTTCAATCTGAACTGAAAAGATGCTCCTGCACTTAGCAACACCCTGAAGTCCCAGCGTCTTGTGGCTCTGCGCTTCCTTCTCCCTGAGCCAGGTGTCCTTGCTCCCTGCCTAAACCTTCCCACGTTACTCTTCGGAACTTCCACCTGATTGCACACAACTTCACCCATGCCCTTCACCTGCTCACAGACGTGTCATCCATTTCCTGGTTTCGCCGAAACCTTTCCTTTCAAGTAGACACTGTCCCTTGGGTCGGGGTCTTCCTTGCTCCTAAAGTCGCCTGCAGATCTTTACTGCTCCCCAGGACCTCCTGGTTGTTTTCGTCTGTTGGAGGGCCCCTGGGCTCACTGTCCTCTCAGGTTTGTAGAAACCACCCTTCATCCTAGGCTCTGAGCTCCTTTTCTTCTTTAACAGCCCAGCACCCTGGCAGGACCTACCATCCAGATATATCCCGGAGCTCCTCATCATGCTAAGGCTGAAATCCAAAGCCCCCTGGGCTTGGCCCCTGCCTGTCTCCCGTACCCCCTCCCCCCATGTCCCCCTGCTCAGGCTGCTCCTGTCATATGGCAATCCTCCGACTCTGCCAAGCTCATTCCGCCTCACGGCCTCTGCCTGGAGAGCTCCCCTGGAGGGCGTCCCATGCTTGCTCCTCACCATTCAGCCTCCTGCTTGGTGAGACCCCTGCTCACGAGAGACCCCTGATCACAGTGGCTCGAACAGTGCCCTCCCTGCCCTCAACATCACACTCAACCCGAGGCTGTGCACTTGGCAGCCACAGTTACAATGTTCAGGAGGGTTTGTTCAGGCTTGGCTCCTCCACCAGAACCTAGGGAAGGGCCCTGAAGGAAGGCGTTTGCCCAGTTTGCTCCTCTCTGTCTCCTTGGTGCCTAGAGCTGAGCTCAGCAGTCACGTGTGCGAAATAGTTGCTTGTTGAATGAATGCATAAACAAGCCCCTTTTCAGTTCCCTTGTCTTAAGGGCATAAAGCAAGTTTGTGTGGAGTCTCAACTCAGGGTAGAGACATCAAACACAAGTTCTTCTCTCCAAACTGTTACTGCTGCAGAGCAGAGTGCCTCAGCACGACTCTCCTCTCTGTGTGCTCCCCCTCGGGTCTTAGATCAGGTGTGTTCCTATCCCATCCTTTCTGATCTTGGTCTGTGACTTAAAGGCCTCCTTCTTACGTAGCACAGGCCAGGCGGTGTCTCTAATCCCAGTGTCTCTGTCCATTTAGTGTTATAGCAAAGGCGGGTTTATAAACCACAGAAGGTTTTTTCTCCCAGTCTGGAGGCTGGATGTCTGAGATCAGGGAGCCAGCACGGTTGGGTGCTGGCGAGAGCCGTCTTCCAGGTTTCTGGCTGCTGTCATCTCACACCATCTTCCTATGGTGGAGAGCAGCGGGGAACAAGCTCTCTTGTGACGCTACTAAGGGCACCAATCCCTAAATGAGGGCTCCGCCATCATGACCTCGCCTAATCCAAATGTTCTCCGAAGGCCCCGTCTCCAAATGCCGTCACAACGAGGGTGGGCTTCAACATCTAGATTTGGGGGATGGAAGCGTTCAGTCTCTAGTACCCCTGTCTTCAAGTGTGACTCTGGTGTGAGGTGGAAAGGAGGCAGCCCTGTCCTTCTTGACTGCCAGAGGGCGTCCAGGAAGTCAGCTGCCCCCGGCTTTGCTTCTCTGTGTAGGGACACCTCCTAGCAAGCCTGAAGGCCAGATAGTTTCCCAATATTTGGACGTTTCTCTGAACTTCAAGTGTAGGCTCTTAGTGCTTTTGTAGTCAGATTTGGATCTGAGTTAAAATTCTGAGAAAAGCAGAAGAAACCCACTGAGCCCCGATGCCATCCCTTCAGGCTGGTGGTCGGGGCCGTTCCGCCTCTGAAACTGCGTACTATACCTACTCTGCTCCAGTCTCAGCTTTCCAGCCTTCCGGCAGTCTCGTCCTCTTTGATGCCTTCAAGACATTCAGTCTCCGTGCCCTCCAGCCTCTGACGCCATCCCTCACTTCCCGCCCTGCCTAGACCTCCTGGGTCATCACTTCAGCCTCCTCAGAGAGCCCTCCCTGGACCGCCCCCACCACCACGAGGCTCCTCCTCAGCACACGTTGCACTTGCAGCCCCTTCCACCATGCATTTGCACCACTAGGTTTCTCGCAGAGTGGAGTGGTGCAAATGATGCATCACAGCAACCTGTGATGCAAATGGAGTGGTGCAAATGATGATGCATCACAGCAACCTGCAAATTAACTCCTGCTTCGATCTCTTGGGGGTGATATTACAGGTTGTCTGGGCTCCCATGTGTGTCTCATGGAAAGTCACAAGGTCACAGTGTCCCCAAGCTGCTGCTCTAGGTATCTGGAAGTGGCTGCTGTAGCTGGTTAGAGATAGATGTTGGGAGGAGCTTGGAGACAGAAATGCTGTGCAAGCTCAATTGGCTGTTTGGGGGAAGGTTTCTGATGATCACACAGACATTAAGTCCTCTTGGGATGGGGAGAAAGGACACGAGGTAAACATTTTGGAAACAGGAAGGAAGGAACTATGGGGTTAAAGGAGAGGAAGGCCACGGTGAAGGAAGTCGGAGGATGGACACATTTTGTCTGGTTGCTTCATAGAAAATGCCGTAGCCGCCAAACTGTGCCTTTGCTGGCAGAGTCATTTTGCTAATCCACCTTCTTTGCGCCCCGTGTCTCACTCATCCTTCCACGTTCCCTACATTCCAGAGCCACGCCACCCCAACCGCTAGCTCACACCCTCATACTCCAGTTTCCTTAGTCTGACATTTTCTTCCCCATGAATTCCCTGTGGAACTCAGCTTCCTTCAACTCTGAGAGGAAATGTCACCTCCTCCATGAGGCCCTCTCTGATACCTACACCAGCAACCCCACTGGAATGAGCTGCTTCTTGCTTAATCATCCCAGTATCTTATTACTTTTATTGAGAAGAACCATGGCTCAGTTAGGAGAGAAAAACGGGCTACATGGAGTCAGACAGAGCTGGGTTCATGCAGAATCAATGATTTTACTCTCTGGGAACTTCGGTAAGTCACTTAACCTCACGAGACCTCAATTTTCCCAATTTGAAAAGGTGGGGGTTCCCATTGTGGCTCAGTGGTAACAAACTCAAACTAGTATCCAGGAGGATGTAGGTTCGATCCCTGGCCTCCCTCAGTGGGTTAAGAATCCAGCGTTGCCATAAGCTGTGGTGTAGGTCGCAGATGAGACTCGGATCTGGCATTGCTGTGGCTCTGGTGTAGGCTATCAGCTCAACTGTGATTGAGCCCCTAGCCTGGGACCTTCCATATGCTTTGGGTGCGGCCCTAAAAAGATGGAAAGGAAGAAAAGAAAAGGTGGTAAGACCCACATTAGTGGGCCATGGTGGGGATTAAGTGCCCTGAAGAGTATTATACTCCCTGCTCTGTAAGTGTGCCCCACCCCTTGCATCCTGCTAGGCATTAGAGTTAGCTGTTTGTCCCTCTCATTAGATGAAAAGCTCTGTGTGGGCAGAGATGACACCCTTATCCTACTAGGAGGCCTCGCACAATGTTTAGTAAGCACTCAATAAATGTCTAACAGATCAAGCCTGATTTTCTTAGCCTGTTACTTCCCAAATGTGTCACCTCTTGGGACTTGCAGAAAGCGATAGTGTTTGTCTGGAGCACTGGGGTCACCTGAAGGATATTCAGGGGTGTCAACTTCAACAGGTGAAAAAATTGAGTACATTTCTTTTATCCTATTAACTGTGATAAGGAAAATTAAGGGTTGAGAAATATATTAAATATTTGACTTGTGTAAAACTTTAAAATGCTGCATATGTATAGTCTGTCAATTATTGGACTAAGGAAGTTTACAGAGGATGTTGTCAAAATAGAGTTCAGAAATAAGTTTGAGTGATTTTGGAAGTACTGTTTTGCATTTTAAAAAATCACTGTAAAATGTTTATAAATGTTAATAACTGTCAGCACACCGGTAGTCTGTTCCGTGGAATACACATTAGGGAGATGCACTTTAGTCAGGGTTTGTCCAAAGTTGCACACTCTTTTCTAAATGAGGCCACTTATTGGCCACAGGTGGTGCCCTAGTGGCAGGCAGGTAGGCGCCAGCACAGCAGGAGGAATTAGGACATCATGGTCTGCTGGCACTCAGGTACCCAGTTGGCAACCAGCAAACAAATACCCAGCCAAAATCACTCTTGACTTTAATCTGAGCCAGTTTCTTTATAAAGAGGGCATTGATCAACCGATGTGCTTTGTTAAAATGCAGCAATGTCCTGACAAGGTCACTGATGTGTTTTGGGCATGGCTCATTCTTTTAACTCTGGGTTTCTGATTCTTGGTGGCATGTGGGTTGGCTTTGATTGCATACCATTCTGGAATGACTTTGAAGAATACTGTTGATTCCAAGGGACCCACTGCCTGCCAAAACCGTGTTCCAGGAAAAGAGATGGAAGGGAAGCAGAGAGGTACAACCTCGGGGATTAGAAAATTAGACAGACGTGGCCATCTGTTACTGCTCCCACCTAGCTCATGGGCGGCTGTTATTACAGGGCTATTTTTACAGGTGCATGTTTGTGTATGTTTGCCCTCCACTTGTCTTTCTGGGTTCATTGGGAAGCACTTGAGGCAACGCCAGGAGCCCGTTGGCTCCGTAAAACAGCAGGATGGCTCAGAGCCCTGCCTGGTAGGAGAAGATCTGTCCTGACAGTTTGTGCCCTTCCACATCCAAGGATGGGAAGGGCGTTTGGTGGCAAAGGTGGGAGAGAGGGCTTAACAGGGGCACCAGTTTGGTCAGATGAAAGATACTGAGCAGACTTCTTGGGTTACCTGCAAGATAACTTCACTTCCCCCAAACATGCCAAACTGAAATACTTAGGGGTCATGTGAGCCCAACCAGAGTGCAGTCAAAATAAAACAAACTACATACACGTGAGCACTTAAGTATTTCCACCTTTATAATCTGACGCTGCCAGTGGTTGTACACTATGGGCCAAGTCATCTGGGCCTTAGTGAAACTTCTCTCCAGGATATAGCTCCATTTTGTTCTTGGAAGTTTCCATTTAGAGGGATGCTCAGGTTATAAAACCTTGAGAGTGCCAGGCTTTCTCTCTGTTTGGCACAAAATTTTATCACGTATTTATGTTCTTATGGTAAATGCAACACAATTATTAAACATCTGCCAGAGTGCTGGGGACTCAGGGTTGGATAAAATGGCTCAGAGGGAAAAACAGACATCTAACCCCACAGCTCACCCAGTGTGGTGTGCGCGCTAGAACGGAGGCGGTGGGGTGCAGCATGGAGAGAGGGAAGAGGGGGGTCCTAAAATCAGCCTGAGCAGCCAGAGGATCCTTGCGGAAGAGGTAATGCCCGTGTCTGGATTCCCATCTCCAGGAACAAGTAAATATTAGGTGGATGAAGGGCATGCAGAGAAAAGAATGGGGATTCAGCCCAAGAATAATGGAGCAGCACATGCCAAGACCCTGAGATGTGAAACAGCCTGGCCCATTCTAGGGACAGGGCTAGCAGGTAGTTGATAAAAACAGAGAACAAGTGGCTTAGGAGGAGCAATGGTAGATGAGCCAGGGGATGCAGGTAAGTGCCAGCTCACAAAGGGTCTCATGTGACAAGCCAAGGACTTTCTTTTCTTCCTTCCTTCCTTCCTTCCTTCCTTCCTTCCTTCCTTCCTTCCTTCCTTTCTTTCTTTCTTCCTTCCTTCCTTTCTTTCTTTCTTTCTTTCTTTCTTTCTTTTTTGCTTTTTAGGGCCAAACCCATGGCATATGGAGGTTCCCAGGCTAGGAGTCCAATTGGAGCTGCAGCCACTGGCCTGCACACACAGCAATTCCAGATCTGAGCCGTGTCTGTGGCAACGATGGATGCCAAGGACTTTCTTACGAAAGCAATGGGCAGCTGGTGAAATAGTGTGAGTAGGTGGTAGCATGGTTAGGTTTGAATTTGAGAGCAGTCAGTTTGGCATCAACGCGGAGGATAAACTGAAGAGCATTAAATCTGAGGCCAGATGACCCAGAGATAAGGAGGGCCTGAATTATAGAGGTGGTGGCAGGATGTCAAGGAGGAGAGGATTTTGAGAAACGAAGAAGGCAGTGTAGATAGAACTTAGTGTTTGCGCAGCTGCTGAGTTCGGGGACAGTGAGATGTTAAGGGTGACTCCCGGGTTTCTATGTGGGGAAACTGGGGGCAGTGGTCTTATTAAGGGAGAAATGAATTAAGCAGGAGAAGGTATGGAAGGGAGGAACAAGAAGAATTCCATTGTTGAAATTGTCCAATGAACGTTCCTCAAATTCTGCTTTCTACCTAAAAAGGCTCATCTCACAAGAGAACCCCACTTGTGAGCCTGGCATTGTCTATGAGAACTGGTTCCTCATCTGCTTGTCTGTTCTCTCTCCCCAACTCCTCTGTGTTAACCCACTAGCATTCCTGTCACCCTCCCCATGCTTCTCTCTTGCCCTTGAGTATTTTCTCTTGAGGCCCACCTGAAGCCTCTCTGACAACTCACCTAATGTTAATGTCCCCTGAGCAGCACCGTGTGACATCACATGTCACTCTGTGTGTCTGTGCTCTACCTTCTCTGATGGAGGCGGGGGCATGTGACATAATGGGGGTGGTCTGTGTAGCTGAGGGACAGGAACCTGGCTGGCTGAAGGAGAATGGTCCGTGTCCAGTCCTTGGGCAGTGGAGGTGGCTGAATACCTGTTGGCAGCATGCGATCAAACTAGTGATGTGGGCTGGCCTTTGGGGTGGAAACACTCATTCTTCATATTGATTCTCTTGTTCTGGCCACAGTACCCTCAGTGCTCTGGATCTTAGCGTTTCCCAGGACTCCCTGTGGGTCTGGGAGGTAGCTTGTGTTTGCAAAGGGAGAAGCAGTAGATGTTGGTTCTCCTGGGTCAGCTGGCCAACCCAACTTCACCCAGTGACACACCTCTTCCCGTTGTTTTTCTTCTCCTTCCTCACCGGCCTGAAAATCCCAGCTGATGGAGGATGGGAGAACCCTGGTAACCGTCAGGCACCACACTCGCGGCTTGGCCTGTAGGAGATGCAGCACTTCCCTCTACTGGAAGGAGGACCTAACGACAAGGGGTCTTCGACGGGCCCCCCAGATTGCGCAGCCACAGTACTTCAGAAGGTACTTGATATCAATATGTGGGCTCTGGAGAGTTAATAAAAGACTATATCAGGCTGCATTTGCTTTCAAGGACAGAGACCCTGGCATATCCCTTTAGTACCTAGCATGTGGTGTATAATAAATGCTCAATAAATGTATGTTGTAAAGGCAAGTGGCTTGGTACTTCTAAAACTATCATTGACGATAATAATTATATACAAAATTATATATAATAATATATCTATTTGGTACTTATATATAAGCCTTTATTACAGGCATCCTATATATTTTGTTTCTAATCCTCTCAACACTTTTATTAAGTGGGTTCATCTTGTTTTAGATACGTACTTATTGCGATGGCATGACATTACCCATCCAAGGTGCAAAGAAGTGTCTTGAACTGCGGTTTATTTTATTTTATTTTTGCATTTTAGGGCCACACTCACAGCATATGGGAAGTTCCCAGGCTAGGGGAATGGGAGGGGTCGAATGGGAACTGCAGCTGCCGGCCTATGCCGATCCGAGCTACTGTGTGACCTACACCACAGCTCACTGCAATGCTGGGTCCTGAACTGAGGTTTAAATGTAGTTTACTTTCAGCTCCACTCACGCTCTTTTATGAGCTCGTTCTTGCCAGCAAGTGTCTTTGACAATGGATTCTGTGTAAGTCAGCACCATCACATCCTCCTGGGCTCCGTTCGGCTCTCTCCCGTATTTCCCACCACATGCGCCCAGCAACCCTGTGCGCGGCATATGTGCGCAGACACGTGCACATAGACTTGCATGCACGCACATGCTCACCCTGCCTGTCTCTAGCTCGCTTATTGTCTACACTCCACTGGGAATGGGTCACTTACCATTCCACAGTTTTGGGTTATTTATCAGTCTTAAGAGGAAATACTCATCCGTGTATGAAATTATAATAAATTACCTTTTGCTAATGTTCAATAGCCCAGCTATTTTTGAAGAAAGAGCGCTAATTCTCTAAAAGTAGAAATCACTTGATTTTGCAGTTTCTTTTTCTGAAATGCAAGTCTGTATATTTTTCCATAATTTCTTATTTCTAAGTCTGCCTTTCTTCAATGTTTCCCTTTTGCATCTGTTGGGACTTGAGTATTGGCATTTCCTTGGAGAGTTCTTACTGTAAAATACTGAGCCATTTTATTGTAGGACTTCATAAAATACTGTGACTTATTGTGTAAGGCAAATTTGATGGCAAGGAAGTGCTCATGTTCCAAGACTGATAATTACAACGCGTTCCTCACTGGCATCCCTGCTTCTGGCATGGCTCCCCTACAGTCAGTCCTTCCTGCAGCTGCCACATTCATTTTTCTCACTTGCTGCTCTGACAGTGTCACCTCTCTCTACATTCCCCATGGTGGCCCACCATTACCCTTCATGTCCAGTTGTACCCAAAATTGTCCCCTTAGCTTCAAGACCTTCCTCACTCTAGGTTCCCCCAGCTTCTAGACCCACCAGCATTCAGATGCGAGTGCATTCAGATTGGTCCTAGCACCATCCCTCAGTATGTCAGTAACCCACTGGGAGCTCAGTGCCGAGTGGATTTCCAGATGCTGCTCCCTTTGCCACAAAATCCCTTCCCAAGACCTCCAGCCCCCAACCCCACTCTTTCTCAAGGATTACCTTTTGAAATTTCACTTCTCTCTCAAAGTTTTTTCATCTAATAGGGTAATGGATTGGACTCTGTATGTTTTATTTGTTAAAAAATTTTTTTGTTGTTGATTTTTGTCTTTTTAGGGCCACACCCGGGCCATATGGAGTTTCCCAGGCTAGGGGTCCAATCGGAGCTACAGCTGCTAGCCTACACCACAGCCACAGCAACGTGGGATCCGGGCTGCATCTGAGACTTACACCCCGGGTCATGGCAACGCTGGATCCTTAACCCACTGAGCAGGGCCAGGGATTGAATCTGAATCCTCATGGATACTAGTCGGGTTCATTAACCACAGAGCCACAATGGGAACTCCCATTAAAAAATTTTTAATTGCAGTAAAATACACATAATATAAAAGTTACCATGTTAACCATTTTTAAGTATAAAGTTCACTAGTGTCGAGTAGCTTCACCTTGTTGGGCAGTGGGTCTCCAGAGCTCTTCATCTTGTAGAACTGAACGTCTGTACCCATTAGGTTGTAACTCTCCATTTTCCCCACCCCACCCCTGGCTCCTACCTTCTGCCTCTTCTTTACGCATGTGACTACTTCAGGCACCTCATAAATGTGGAATCACACAGCGTTTGTCTTTTTGTCTTACTTCTCCATCAGGGTTCATCTGTGCTGGAGCATGTGTCAGCTTTTCATTCCTTTTTAAAGCAGAGTAATATTCCATTATATGGATACACCATGCAATGTTTTGTTTATCCAATCATCTGCTGATAGACATTTGGTTTGCTTCTACCTTTGGGGTGTCATGAACATGGGGGCCCAAATATCTCTGTGAGCCTGGCTTTTAATCACTTTGGGTACATCGCCGTCTGTACGTCTGTACACTCAAGAAATAGTTTTTAATATTTGCACCACAGCTCTTTGTCCTTGATCTTGACCCTGCATGACACCGCTCCCAGTTGTGCCAGTGCAAATCCTCCTGGCCTATAGGATTTGTCTTCCTTTCCCCAGTGAGGTTTTCCTTATGTAGCTCAGATTTTTTTAAATGAAAGCATTTCATAGTCAGCAAGTATGTTGCAATTTTCACTTCAGTTTTCTTTCTTCAATTCCCCAATATGGATGCTAATATATAAACCTATTTCTTGAGATGATTTTGTTATGTAAGAGGAGACTTGTGCAAAGCAAAATATTTGAAAAAAAAAGTCATGCAATTATTCACCCTGCCCCCTCATTTTTTATATCTTCTGGCTCTGATGGCAAACTGAGTTGAAAAGGAGCTGACCTATCCGTTTTTATTTCTAAGAGCACTGTGGAATTTCTCACATTAGAACCAGTCTGAAAACCCAATCAATATTTGCTTAAAGAGCAAATTAGAGGCAGCATTCTCATTTGAAAGTTAAGGTCCCCATGGGATCAAATAGGAAAGCCAAGCTTCCCTCGTTTTGGCCCACCTCCTTTCTCTCTCCAGGGTTTTTATTCTCGTTGCCGTCTCATCGTCCACTTAATCCCCAACCTCCATATGCCATCCGCTTTTCTGGAATTTTTTTGGAACTGGCCTCATCCTTTCTGTTATTCAGAGCATGTGAGAGAAAAAGTGAGAGTAACAAAGGGATTCACATTCCTTACAAGCCAGCAGTTCGCAGAACAGATCTTAATCTCCTTAACATGGGGCAGGATGTATACGGATAGAAAACTGCTGACGGTTCTTTACAAGGATGTTTATGCCCTCCACTCCTGGCATTATCAGGGTACGTTTTCACTCTACGTCATTTCATTTTTGAAGAGTTTCTTTTGGTAGCTTTTAACCCACAAGGCCACAGCTTTTGATATAAGCTCATTAAAAGGGATGGGGAGACCACAAGAAAGGGTCCCAATGTGGCTGACGTTGTAGAGTGGACACGAGAGAGGGGATCTGTGCTGGGTTCTGCTCATCCTTTCACGTCTCTAAGCGGTTGAATCAGTAAGACCTTGCATGACATCTCAGCAGAAACGACCAGTGGGTTTTGTTTTTTGTCGTCAGATCACTGTAGTGTATCCTTTACTCAATGACTCTGATACATTTCACCTCATGCTGGAGCCTCCCTAATACACTGTTTGTAATAGAGTAAAATTAGCACTAAGCCAGGGTGTGTGTGTGTACACACAGGTAAAATCAAGTTCAATTCTAGAAGGTGTCTCTTGTTATCACCCTCTTATGGATGTAAAACTGGAAGTAAAAGACATGACGTAATTTGGTATTTCACTAAACTAGTGACAAAGCTGGGATTTGAACTAGGGCTCTTCCCTTCCGAGGCCAATGTTCTTTCCATCTATAGCATGCTGTTCCTTTAGTGGTAAAACAATGATTATCAATCAATCACTTACCCCATCATTTTCTCTCAAATAATGTCTAGCTGACAATAGTTGCCCAACAGTTGTTAATTCTATTCCCTTCTTTTTCTCCCTCTCCTATCTGGCCAATTTTCTTTGCTGAAAGCATTCACAGACTGTCAAAATTCCCCAGATGATTCAAACCAGTTCTGTGTATGAACAAAATATAGAATCTGTCATATTGTTGGCCACCCCGAAATTATGTTTTTATACACTGTGCTTTTCAAATTGGGGCCAATCAACTTGTCATTCACTGAAATGTTTTCAGCAGAGATTATGCTGACACACGGGAATGCATATGTCACATTTATAGAAAAAGTTTTAAAATATGATCATTCCGCTGGCATCAATTCATTGTTAACCAAAGAAAGGGTTATTTAGATGCATTGAGCATGGCTCTTTTGGATCATTCAGCTACTTGTGATTTTCCTCAGGCTTTAAAAAAATTCTCCTACAAGGATATGAAAAACAAAATTACATCCTTTCGATAAAGTATGAAATATGGTTAAATACACTTCAGATATTAGGGAAAGGGTACCATGTTCAGTCAATTACAATGTCAGTTTATAAAATTCTGTCTCACATGGTATCTGACATTCTGTAATAGGGCTTCTGCTGTAGGAAGCTGGGCAAGGAGCTCCTTGATTGAGGTCCCTTTAGGTATAATGAGGGAGGGTGACTGGTTATTTTTCTTGGAAATAAGACCAGAGCAGATTTGAGAGCAGCAGGAAGGGTCTGAGCATTTAACTTCAACCCCACATTTCTCATTTTGGAGAAGTCCAGGCTGTGGCTGTTGGAAGTCCTTCAGACTGGAAGGAGCACCATGCAGAAGTTCCTGGAGCAGCGAAATCGTGTCAGCTGGAGTCCAGTAGTCTTCTCAACATCTCCTCTCAGTGGACATCGTACTCTCCGCTCGTCTAGAGCTGACCTCCTCTTTCTCCTCCCCAGACATGGCTGCTTAATGTTACCCTTTTAGTGCTTGGAAATGCCATGCTTCCAGGTCCTTAGGTCAAAAACCTTAGGCTCTTTCTGATTGCTGTCTTTCTCTTATATCACACATCAGCCCCTCCGCACATTCTGTTGGCTTGGTCTCCACGAAAGAGCCAAATTCTGGTTACTTCCTACCACCTCCACTTGCAACACTCTGGTCTCACCCAACGTGGACCACACACCATGGCTAGAGGACCACAACAGCCTCCTACTGGCTTTCCTGTTCTGTCCTTTTCCCAGATAGACTGTTGTCAATCTAGCAGCCTTGTTAAAGCCAAGAGAAAATCATGCCCCTTCTCTTTGAAAATGCTCTACTGGCCCCTCCTCCCCCTCAGAGTAAAAGCCACAGACCTACAAGGCTCACGTCTCGCTTCTGTTATTTCCCTCCTCCCTCTCCTTCAGTCACAGTGGCTTCCTTGCTCTTTGTCTCAGCCACTGAACCTGCTCACTATCAGTCTGAGTTTGGATTTATTACTCTTGTTTCATCAAGTGTCCTCAACTGGTGTCTTTTGAGCCCATCCCCCGCCCCCCACCAAATCATCTCAACACCTTCTAGAGAAAGCATAATCCATCCATCCAATTAACCAATGAGACAAACCAGTTCTACTTCCAAAAATGTGTGGCTAATGGTTCTGTGTTCATCGTCTTCCTTGCAAATAATCCCCACTCCTGCATGTGGGGACCCCACATACAAAAAATTATTTATGTCTAAACTGGTGTCTTCTGGCTCTCTATCGTCTTTTCTCTCTGCCTGGGTGCATCCCCAAGGGGTATTTGTACAGCTAATTCCCTCATCTCTTTCAAGTCTGTACTCAAAGATTCCCTTCTCAAGGAAGCTTATTTAAAATTACAACCTTTATATTTTTCTACTGGAATGTAAACTTTATGAAAGTAGACATTATTACCTTTGTAAAAAAAAAAAAAAACCCTCATAACAATGCCTAGAAATAGCAGGTACTCTTTGCATATTAGTTTAATGAGTGAATAAGCTGAAAAGTCCTAATTCTAGACTTGGATTTGACACTGTGGGACTTTGGGCAAGACACTCCAATCTCCTGAGGTCTGTTTTTTGTTGGTATTGTCATTTGTGTGTTTGTTTGTTTTTAATATATTAATATATGGAAAGGCTAGTGTCTGCAATTCCTACTTTATGACTTTGGGGTGACTCTCAGATTTTCATGAAAACATTCCAAAAAGAAGACCTCACTATGCAAATGTCATGTGGTTAAGGGGCAGATGCTGCAGAGGTGGGGGTGCACAGTGGGCTCATGCCCAGCTCTGGAGCTGCCTGGCTGTCAGCCCACATGCTTAGTATTGTTCGTCTAAAAATTGATTGTTGCAATAATCAAATTCTTGTCAAATTCTAGCTTAGGGCACATGTGTAGTTGCAGTCTGACTGAATCAAGAACAGTCTGGACCATGCAAGAACTAGGCAGCTGTAATGTTTACATATTCCCAGTAAAAAGGCATTGCTATGGAAACTTTCCACTTTGCTTTACATGCGTAGCATTCTGAAAGTGGCTGGCTAGAACGATATAGCTAGATCCTTGGAATATTGAAAATCACACCCCAAATTATGGTCTTTGCACTTCAACCTTGTTTTAATGATGTGATTGTGCTCTGAAATTTTGAAATATTGATACCTGGGCTTTAAAAAATTTAAATGAGTTCTTTCTTAAAGCACTTGCATCAAATTCCCTTGTCTGGAGTTCCTGTCGTGGTGCAGTGGTTAACGAATCCGACTAGGAACTATGAAGTTGCGGGTTTGATCCCTGTCCTTGCTCAGTGGGTTAACGATCTGGCGTTGCGGTGAGCTGTGGTGTAGATTGCAGATGTGGCTCGGATCCTGCGTTGCTGTGGCTCTGGCGTAGGCCGGTGACTACAGCTCCGATTTGTCCCCCAGCCTGGGAACCTCCATATGCCGCAGGAAGCGGCCCTAGAAAAGGCAAAAAGCCAAAAAGCCAAAAAAAAAAAAAAATTCCCTTGTCATCGCCTCAAACCAATGATTTGTAATTAGAGCAGATTCACTGATGGATAGAATTTTTAAGAATTTTATTTGAAAAGATTCTTCTTCATTTTAAATATTTCCTAGCTTTATACATTTTGTGACATATCTTTCTTTGTCCTACTTAGGATTTCTAAGCAGCTTAAAAATAAAATTTTAAATGTTTAATTGCAAAAGTAGTAGACATTCAGCCATAAATGTAAGGGTTTTGTTTCTAGAGAGGAGAGGAATAATTTTTAATCATTCATTTATTCTTCTGACAACTATCTGTGGGGCATCTCTGCTATGGTACTGTGTACCCAATCCTGTGTTAAGCGATGAAGAAACAGGAGCCTGAAAGTCCCTCTAGTTCTTATTCTTATTCATGGAAGTGTATTCACAGAAGGTTAGGGATAGGGTTCGGGTTAGTGGGAAAGAGAGAAATCAAGTAAATCATTAAATACACGTTTGTTATAATTCTGCTAAATGTTACCCAAAAAAGCAGGAGACTGGACAGGAGGGAACCCAGGCTGGTGGGGAGAGAGGTTGTAGAGCCTTCCCGTAGTGGGCACCCTTTCACCCAACACCTGAAGGCATCATCCAGGTAGGGACAGAAGTGGGGGCTCATGGGAGGGAGGCGCACTTAGGCGGCATGGGAGGAGAGCATGTGTGCGGATCCTTGGGAGAACAGGAATGAAAAGAAGACCTGCACCTTCAGAACTTCACAGCAGGAGGGAAGAGGGCAATACTCTGGCGGTGGCCAGACCGTGCAGAGCCTCATAAGCTGTGGGAGGAACTGTGGATGATCTCAGGAGCGAGAGGAATCCACTGAAAGAAGCCAGGCAGGAAAGCGATGCGGCTGATTTGTCCATTGTGAAATACCGCTGTAGGTGGTGAGTGGAGACCGAGCTAGAGGCAGGATGGGGATGCTCGGCTGCACAGCCCAGACACAAATAATGGTGTTGGCGGTGGCAGCGGCCGTGGTGGTGGTTGGCAGTGAAGGTGGCAAAAAGAGAATCTACTGGACACATTGTGGAAGGACTGACCGTCTTGTCAGCAGAGGGATCAGATGTGTGGTTTATGTTTTCCCCAGAAGTTGCTGAGATGATTTCTGGAGCCAGGTTCAAAGGATACCAGACGAGGGCACCTGATAGGACACTAGTAATGGATCCAGACTCAGACCAATGAGGATGGATTCAGTCCGAGGAGCTGGGTGGTGACAGAGGTCTCGGAGGTCTGATGCCGTCAACCCCCGGATGTTCTGTTCACAGTGTCATGTTTATGTAGCCCTGCTTCCAACTGCCAGTCTGGGATTTTAGTCTGTGCTGGTTTCTGGAGAGAGCTTATTCTCCTGTGTGTGTCAACAAGGGCTCATTCTCCTCTGTCTTGAGCTCCATGTCCCATCTCTGTAGTTTGCTCTCTCTAGCATCTCTCATTCTGGAGAATCTCTCGGGAACCATCTGGTTAGTTTGCTGCTCCTCCTCTTGATTCTGGGCCATGGCTTCCTCCACCTTCTTTCATTAGTTTCTGAGCCTACATCTGCTTGAATGGCACAGGAGTTATTGAAATGTATTGTCCCATAATCATTTTATGTCGTGAGTTCTGTTAATCGGTTCTTGCTCCGATAATGCTGTGTAACAAACAACCATACTATTTCTCAGTGACTTAAAACAATAAACTACCCCCCCACCCGACTCAAGGATCTACTGGTCTGCTGTGGGAGCTCCTGAAGCTATGTTCCAATTATTTTAGTCATTTGACTTAATTTTATATGTTCTCTTTCAAATGTTTTTTTTTTTCCCTTTTCCCTACAATCATGTTTTTCATGTAATCCATTTAAAAGTTACTTTATACAGAAGTTTTCAAGTCTATTCATCTTGCCATTTAGTGATCGTGTTTTTGAGCCAGGTGTAGCAGACTAGCTGGGTGCAATAACTTTGGTGACCACCATTGTAGAATTACCCTTTTTAGTCAATTTTCAAAACTTCTAACAGAATATCATGAAAGAAAAAAGGTAAATCAGCTGTCTCTATCCCACCTGCTTCCAAGATTATTGGCAGCATTTTTCTGTGTAAATAAGAGCACGTTATCCCCCATCATGTAATTTTCCTGGAAGACTTGAGGGCTGAAGAATGTCTGCTCAATCTCATGCTTAAGATTACTCAAGGCAACATTGAGAAGAAGTTCTTCCCTGTCTGTGGCTACCTGAAGTATATGCAGAATGCCATACTCCTTTCCCCACTCTGTTCTTACCGCAGACTTCCCAGTGGTGGGTGGAATGTTATCACAGACCTCCCAATGACGGATGGAACTTCGTTAGCCTCCCAAGGCTACTTGCATTTGGGCAGGAATCAGTGTCTTAAGCTGAGGAAATGAAAGTAGTGTCATGTTTGGTACCAGCTGGCATAGAAGGACAAATAAAGCAGATGGCTTTTCCAAATTCTGGCATATTCAAGGGATAGAATCAAAGATTTGGTAGTCTTTCTAGACTTTGTGTATCGATTTCACATCTCATGTTTTCCCTTTTCTATCGTCTCATTTCTCAATGTCTGGTAGGAGTCTTACATGCTATTTGGCTAGAAAAATAGGCTGTGTGTTGTTTTTCATAACTATTCAGCTTGTGATGGTTAAATGAGATCGAGAATTGTACCTATGGGTTTTATGTTCAAACTGCGGGTATTATTGTCCAGGTGTAGTTCATTGGTTGCCTAGCTTGCTTTTTTGGTCTAACTTTGGTGTGTGAGCTTCTGATGATTTTTCTGTTTTTGGAATATATATTTATAATTGACATCACTCCCACTTTTCAAAAGAATTTGAACAGCACAGAGTAAAAGATGCAATGATAATAACACTTTAAAAATAGTAGTCAGAAATGATAGAGCTATATAGTCAAAGCAGCATTACAAACAAGACTTCAAAATCTTGGAAACTTCAACCCTTAGGAAAATTAACCCCTTCAGTCCCAGTCCCTTAAATATAAACTGGAAAAAGCAATTGTATTTATATCCTGGGCTCATTGTGACAAACTATTTAGCTTGATGCTATCACATTAGCACAATTTAAAAAAATTAAAGCTATTGTTACCATGTTTAGAAGAGCAAATTAATATACCAAAATCTCAGGCATCTCTAGTTCCTATAATTTTATTTTTGAACTTGGAATTTCTTGGAAGGCCAGGGAAAAATATGCATGCATTAAATTAGATAATCCGGGAGTTCCCATCGTGGCACAGCGGTTAACGAATCCAACTAAGAACCATGAGCTTGCAGGTTCGATCCCTGTCCCTGCTTAGTGGATTAAGGATCTGGCATTGCAGTGAGCTGTGGTGTAGGTCGCAGACACGGCTCGGATCTGACATTGCTGTGGCTGTGGTGTAGGCCAGCAGCTACAGCTCTGATTTGACCCCTAGCTTTGGAACCTCCATATGCCATGGGTGGGGCCCTAAAAAGACAAAAAAAAAAAGTAGATAATCCCTGAAGTATTATGGAATATGGCTTTTGCTGGCTAATTGCCATGGTGCAATCTCAAGAATTTGTGATGTTCCGAAAGGGCATGGCATTTCCTGTTAGAATTCTTATTAAGGAAAAGTAGAAGCTGGGGTGGGGTGATGACTACCATTTAATGTGTGTCTACTTTGTACTGAGATCTGTTGTAGGAAATGTGTGTATTTGATTTCATTTAATACTCTCAGTGATTCTACCAAATGGATATTATTTATCTCCCATTTAGGGTGAATAAATTAACTTCAAGAAGTTTAACTAAATGCACAGTCAGTTAAACATTTAGGTCTAGAATTTGAATTCAGGTCTGTCTAATGCCAAAGTTCATGGTCTTTATGCCAACATCCACCTACCTTGCTTAACCCCAGGCATTATGTGAACAAGGGATCAGAGAGTCTACAAAATGCCATGTTATGCCTAAATCATTATTTTTAAGAAACTCTTTTGTCTTTGCTGATATTGGCTGCACATGTGGGGAAATTTCCTGGGTTGGTTTCTCACTGGCCACTGGATTTGTGTTTTTCATCTTCCCTGAGGTCTTCCTCTTGCACGTTTTCTCTGGCTTTTTTAGCATTCAGAGGAATAGGGATAGTCAGATGTGTATTCTACTATCTAGAATATATTGAAATCCACCAGTAGGATATGCGTGATTTCTGTAGGAAAAAAGAAAGCAGATTGCAGTTCATTTATCTTTGTATTTTTACTGTGTGTGTGTGTGTTTGTCTGTAGTGTGACTGATGGTGTGATCCCCTCCTGCAGTTGTGGCTTTTTGGGTGCTTGATATTTTTATTTCCTTTCTTTCTGGGAAGAGATAAGTATCTAGTTTATTTGCCTTTTGAAACTCTTTGCCTCATACATTTAGCAACATATCTCCACCTTCCACCCATCACAGTTACCTCTTCACAGTGTCCCCCCACAGTGACAGCAGCTAAATCAAAACCATCTGCTAGAGCTTTCATGTCTGCCCACACACTCAACAGCATAATATTATCTCCCTTATCAGATAAAAAGGAGATATTGTCGTAGCGGAATGGAAATTGTCCTTTCCAACAGCCTTCTACTGAAGCTCCAGAAAATGGCCTCCATGATATTCATCCATAAAAGCATGAGAGGCTGTTTAAACCTAGAGCCACCTGAAGCTCCTTCCAAGTTTGGCAACACATTCAAGGCTCCCTTTGCTTTTCTTCCAGTGATTGCTCTAAGTATCCACCTAGTTGGATATCATGAGAAAAAAAGGTGACTATTTACTGAGTACTGTGGTTTTGGTCAAGCTACTGTCTGGGAGAAAATATTTGCAACACCTATGTCAAACAAAAAGCTTTTATCTAGAATATACGACCCCCCCCCCCATATAACCACAAAATATGATAACAGCCCAACCGCAAACTAAGTAGGCGAAAGCTTTGAACACGCACTTTACAAAAGAGGATGTAGGGATTGACCCCTAAGCACATAAAAAGATGTTCAACACTGTTAACCATCAGGGAAAAGCATATTGTAACCACACGGTACACCCTCCTTTTCCCAATAAGAGGGTTGTTATTTAAAAAGACTGACAACACTCAGTGTTGGTGAGGATGTCGAGCAACTGGAATGCTCCTACCCTATTGACGGGAAGGTAAAATGGTACGGCCAAATTTGGAAAGAGTTTAACAATTTCTTAAAAAGTTAATAAACACTAATGCATGACTCCATTCCATACCACTTGGTATTTGCCCAAGTGAAATCAAAACTCTGTCCATGCAAAAACTTTTACATGCCTGCTGGTAATAGCTTGATTTGTAACCGCTCCAAACTGGAAGCAACTTGTGTGCCCATTAACAGGTGAACAGGTAAACAAAATGTGGTCTCTCTGTACCAGGGGATACAGCCTGGCAATAAATAGATCAAAAAATGGATACATGGAACAACATGGATAAATAAAGCTTAACATTATTATGCTGAGAACATAGTATGTATGAGCAATGTGCTGAAACATCTTTCATGCAAGAGAGAGGAAGCAGGAGAGGACATCTTACACACACAGGGACTCGGGGACGGTAGCTTCTATAGCACCAGAAGACATGACCCCAATGGCTAGAATAAAAGAAGAGGAACATGGCTGCCTTGGGTACTGGCGAATGCAGCTGTAGTGAATACTGGGGACTCCTAGGACTGGGGATGTACTTTTAGGGTAGCTAGAATTTCTGCAATTGTGGATGGAGATGGAGGCAAAATGTTCTGTTCAAATTGCCTGTCTAGTTTCTTTCAGAATGTGATACTTGGGAGGCACATACTATAAGCCTGAGCAACAGTCATTTAAAAACACACCAACATGAAAGCAGTCAGTAATAAAATATACTATGAATAGGGAGACTATATCAGGTCGTAGGTTAAAAACACCTTATCATGCAGATATCTCATAGCGTAACTAAGCAATAGCCTTATTTTCATCAAAAGTAAGAATTTTTGTTATATCAGATGACAGCTCTATTCATTCCTACTTCAAAATTTTCTGTACCATAACACTATTAATAACGTTTCTTCTCCCCTCATGAGCTTTTTAAAAAATCCTTTTAAAAATTGTGTACAGAAATAAAATTGACCACTTTAACTATTTTAAGTGCATAATTCAATGGCACTAAGTACATTCACAGTGTTGTGGAACCATCACCTAAATCCAGTCCATCCCCACAATTTTTCGTCATCCCAAACTGAAACTCTGTACACATTAAACAATTCCCCCTTCTCTCCTCCCTTCAGCCCCTGATAATTACTGTTCTACTTTCTGTCTCTATGAATTTGCCTATTCTAACTACCTCATAGGAGTGGAATTATAAAGTATTTGTCTTTTTGTGTCTGGCTTATTCTAGTTAGTATGTTGTTTTTAACACTCATCTGTGCTTTGGCATGTGTCAGAATTGTATTCCTTTTGAAGGCCGAATGTCCAAGTGTATGGATGGATGGCGTTTTGTTTCCTCATTCAGCTGTTGATGGACACTTGGGTTGCTTCCACCTTTTTGGCTGTTGTGACTAATGCTGCTGTGGACATTGGTGTACAAATACCTGTGTGAGTCCCTGCTTTCAATTCTTTTGGGTATGTGTACGCCAATATACCTAAAAGTGGCATTGGTAGAACATATGCTAGTCTATGCTGAATTTGTTTTTGAGGAAATAGCGTACTTTCACTGGATTTTAAATAGAAGTTCATTATTGCTTGCTCACCTTCTCCTCACCCTCAGAGAAGTGCTTGACCTCTGCTTCCCCAATTCCCAGGCTATTCGGAAGTGGGAGCAGGAGAAGGGGTAGAGGGAAGATCCAAACGGAGGGGAGAAGACAGACCGGGTTCTGACTGCCTGGTGTCCTAAGGTCTCGGTGTCCTTTTGCAGTGGATCGTTCCACGAAGCCAAGTAGAAATAAAGCCAAGAACTCAGACCATCTCCACAAGGAATTTCTGGGCCAAGAGAGGGGAGGTGAAAGTCAGCAACTTGACGGGGAGGAGGCAGTGAGGCGGACGCAGGATGAGAGACGCTGTGGAGGAGGAAGCCTTCAAGAAGCACTACTGCTGTAGGCTGTGAATTGGCACCACTCCTTGTTCTCAGATAAACCTAAAGCTTGGAGTTCTTCTTAAATTTTCTCTTGACACTTGGATAGAGTTCCTGGCATTTGATTCCCTGCAGAGAGTGAGTCATATGAAGCCTCTAGATACATGAGAATTCCACCTACATTGGCCAACATAGCTCAAGTTTCTGCTCTTCTAGTAGCAAAATCCCTAATACCTCAGTAAATGTATAAAGGGGGGAAAAACCCCACTCAAATAGAGACAAGATTCCAAGGTTATCATAAAACATTGATTTTTTTTTTTTTTTTGCCTTAAGTCTCCAGGCTGTATCTTGTTAATAAAATAGATATAGCTGTGGGAGGATTATTTTTGTTGCCTGTAGCACAGTCTTTCTCAGCTCTGGCTTTAACTGGAGTTGTGTGCTTGAATATTCATAAGGACAAATTGCGAACCCACAAATCGGGATTATTTTCTGCCCAGGATACCAACCAGGGGCAATGTCACCATTTATTTGGACAAAACAATATGGTGTGTGGGATGGAATGCGGTTATGGTAACAAAGTTTTCCTAACCCTAAATTGGCTGTGTTCTGACACACGGTCTGAGAAGGCAAAATATTTTAAATCAGTAGAGTCTTGTAAAACCCAGGACATATGGCTGCCTTAGTTTTGTGCTA
The DNA here is from genome assembly GCF_054392235.1 of Sus scrofa. Taxonomy (NCBI): domain Eukaryota; kingdom Metazoa; phylum Chordata; class Mammalia; order Artiodactyla; family Suidae; genus Sus; species Sus scrofa. The sequence goes on from NC_139393.1 coordinate 76,881,944, forward strand.
AAATGGGATTCCTTATGTCAGGGAAGGGGAGAGTCTCTCCCTCTACCTCTCTTGAGTCCTTGTGGCTGGACTAATAATAAAATTGACATCAGACAGATAACAGGAGGGAAACAAAACGTTTAATTTCAAGCCCACGGGGGATCATAAAATAATGCTCAGCGAGTGACCAAAAGCAGGCAGCTTTAATATCTTTTTCCACAAAGAAACAACAAATGTGTGAGGATTTGACAGGACAAAGAAACTTAGGCATGGTTGCTCAGTTAGGAAGGAATTGAAGTGACGTTTGGCTTGGGTTGAAGATTATTTTGTTCATAGACTTTCTGGCCCCGAATGCCCTTTCCTTTGGTGATAAGGATGTCTTTCTACCTCCTGTAAAGTGAGGGGCACCTGGGTGATTTATTTCCTGCTTTCAGGGAGGCAGAGGGGAGCTGCAAAGTGTTCCTCCTGCATCGGCTGTTTTTTAACTTTGATTCGAAATATTCAGTAGGCCATTGAGCCATCGTTTGGGGTGGCCCACCCTGGGCTTCAACACTTAGTTATGATCTTTTCAGTAAATTAAACAAACAACGTTATCTCCAAATATTCATGGACTCCTTGATTGAAGGAACCTCTTCAGCGTATGTTCCATCTGTGTCTACCCTCCCACCTAACCTGAACCCATTCTGAACTCATTGGTTTCACTGTATGTGCCGTGCTCTCTGTATTTTTGCACATGTGGGTTCCTCTCTGGGGAATACCCTTCCCTGCACTCTGCCTCGATGACTGTTGCTAAGTCCTCTGGACTGTTTAGGCATCATCTTCCAGGCCAAGGCCTCTTCTATCACGTCTTGCCCTGTCCTTTGGTCCTGGCACCTTCTCTCTGCCCCCATGTTGCTCCCTCACACCTCTGTTACCCTGTCCTTCACATGGTGTTCTAAGTGTTGATGAACTTCTTGTCTCCCCAGGATGGTAAGCTGCTCGAGGGTGTATTAAGGCTGCCAGAACCAAAGACCACAGACTAGTTAGCTTAAACAGTAGAAATTTGTTTTCTCACAGTTCCAGAAGCCAGAAGGCCGAGATCCAGGTGCCAGCAGGGTTGGTTTCCTCTGAGGCTTCTCTCTTTGATTTGTAGGTGGCTGTCTCCTTGCACCCTGTCCTGCCATGGCCTCTCCTCTGTACTCAAAAGCATCTCTGGTCTCCTTCTTTTCTTATAAGGACACCAGTCATATTGGATTGAGACCTCATCCTTATGACCTCTGATCTCCTTTAACCTCAGTTACCTCTTTAAAGGTCCTGTCTCTGAATTCTGTCACATCAGGGCTTATGGCTCTAACATATTAATTTTAGGGGGGACACAATTCAGTTCATAACGGAGGGCAAGGACTATTTCTTACTAGAATTCATGCCTTTACCTCCCATCAAAGTGCTTCGTACTCAGTAAGCAATTAACAAATGCTTATTAAAGGATCAAATAACAAATGGGTGAATCAGTGAACAAAATTGGTAGAAAACTTCTCTGATCGTCAAGGCTTGATGGTCTCAGGACTTCAGATGTTCAGAGCTGGCAAACGAAGCTGTAGTAAAGAATATGACCAGAGAGAGAGAGAATGGGCATCTGCAGAGGAAAAAAAAGGAAGAAAAATGCTGCACATTGGGAGAGATCAAAGAGGGAGAAGGCAAGGCAGAGAAGATAGGGATCGATGTAGACAAAAACTGAGAGAAGGGAGTTTACATGTAAAGAAGGGCATCTACAGTGATAAATATTGAAGGAGGAGGAGGCTGCTGGATTTAATACATTAAAAATCACTGATGCACACCCACCAGAACTGCTGAAGTGAAAAGGATTTTTAAAATACCAAATGCGGAGGAACATATGGAGCAACGAGAACGCTCATGTACTGCTGGGGGTGGAGTGTAAACGGGTACAACCTCTCTGTAAGGGGTTTCGCCCCTTTCGTGTTTGCCCCTTCTGTTCCCCTCTAACCTTGAGAGAACTTAATTACAGGAATACAATCACTAGGTAGTTGAACCTCTCTCCTGACTTAGGCTCTCCTGAATGCACACCATGCCTTGCCTAACCTGTCGATTCTTTGCCTAGACTAAACGAAGTAAGAGTGAAGAATGAAGCAGTTAAGGAATAACTAGCTCTCCTCCCCCACAGTCCCCTTAGATCACGAAGGGAGAGTCAGGCAGCCTGCAGAACCCAGCCTCCTGCCTTGACGATTCACTGAGCTTCTCCTCCCTCCCCCAATACACACCTTTCCCTTTAAAAACTGTCACTGCTGAACAGTCTTTGGAGTTGGGCTCGGGACACGAGTCCTTCTCCCCAGATTGCCGGCTTTTCTGATTAAAGCACCTTTCCTTTCGCCTGACCCTTGTCTCTTGAATTACTGGCTTTTGAGCTGCGAGAAGCAGATTCTGAGTTTAGTAACAATATCTAAATATTAAAACTAGAGATATGAATATTCAATGGCCTCCAAAATACTGCCTCTGTATACTCAACAGATATGTGTAGTATGTTTATTGAAAGATGTCCACAGCAGCACGATTGATAAAAGCCCCCAGACTGGAGGCAACTCTCAAAAGTGGGAGAGATAACATACTGTAGTACATTTGCATAATGGAAACTCACAGGAATGAGGGTGGATAAACGACAACTACACACAATGACGGATACACGTATGACCACAGCGATGGAGTGAAAGAAGACACGCGCCAAAGACTACGTCCTCTATGTTTCCCTTGATAGAAAGCTTGCAAACCAGCAACACCACTCTGAGGTTTCAGAAGTCAGGATGGCAGGTCACTTGCTGGGGGAGAGGACAGTGAGTGATAGAGCACTTGGGTAGGAATTCCAGCATTCCAGTAATTGTTCTGCTTCGTGGTCTGCGTGCTGGTACATAGCTCTGTGTGCAGTTTGTACATATTCAGTATTCATTGAGCTTTTCAATTATGATTTATCCATGTCGATGTATGTATATTCTTCAATCAGCATTTTAAAAAAGCAATACAGTTCAGTAAGTAAAGAAGTGATGCAACATTCTGATGATCTGGCCCTAAGAAAGTGTTAAAAAATACATATTGGTTCTCAAGAAAGCAATTTTGTATAGAAGAAAACTAGGAGTTTCTATTGGTGGGATGAGGGAGAAGATATGAGGGTTTTTTCCTAGCTCAAGATATTTGGCAGTGGAAGGAATAAAAAAGAGCAACTTAAGCATAGCTGGGTCAAAGAAAGAGATTTTATTTCATTTCACTTTTTTCCTTTTGGTTTGAGGTAAGGAATAACTCAAGAGTAGAAAGATATTGAAGACAAGGAAAAAACGATTTTCCTTCTATCCTTCCAAGTTTTCATCTGGAGCCCCAGTAATGACTGACAGAATAACAAGAGGAAAACAAACATGTTTTTTCACATGTATACTTCATCTATACATAGGAGATACTCAGGGAAATAAATATGGCCAGAAAGGAATGGTTCAGAATTCAGGCTTAAATACCCATCTTCAGTCGAATCAAGGGAAGAAGAGTGTGGGGGAGGCTGGTTAAGGGGAGATGACGGTAAACAAGGATAAGATTAGTTATAAGATTTACGTCAAATTCCTCTCCATTGATGAGATGCTCTTGCTATTTAGAATCATTCTTATTGGTATAGAGAGGGAGACAATTGCAAATGGAGATTTCCCTTATAAATGTACATTTCTCTTACAAAAGGGACTTACCCTCTTTTCAGAACTTCCTCTGTGTCTTCTATTTCTCCAAATAATCTTTATGCCAAAGATGCATATTTGAGGTGGCATATCCTGGCTCCTATAGTATCAGGGAGGGAGAAATCTGAGGTACAGTTGAGGAGGAGTGATGGAACCAAGTCCCAGAGAAGGTGTGAGGATGGGATCAGGGGCAAAGGTAGAAAGTGTGGAAAAGAATCAAGTTCTTTTCCTTAGAAATAGAAGGGCCAGGGAAATAGGATATCGAGGCTCTTATGGGTATCTAAGCCCTAGAAGATTAAAGTGCGGATGGTGGGTGTGGAGGTGGGAGGGGAAAACCAACGATAACATCAGCGGGGAACGAATATACTTGTGAAACAAGAGAGGAATAAACGTTTTGCATCAACCTGCAGGGGCCCTATTGGCATGCTGCCGTGGTTTTACGGCATGATGCTTTGGCCTTCAGGTGAATGGAGAACATGCAGTCAGAAGGGCTGCCCAGACAGTGTTGGGCATAGGTCAAGATCGAAAAGGAGAGCGATTCCGGGGGTCGTGAAGGTCCTTTAAAAATAACTCTGCATGTCTCCAGAGTTACTTGGCAGGCATTTGTTGAAGTTGTATATGGCGCAACGTAAAACTGGAGACTAGAGAGGGTCCAAGAGGCTACGGTTGGGGTCAACAGGTGGTGAGTTTGGTCCATGCAGAGAATGGAGGAGATACCAGATGAAGATTTCTGTGGGCCCTGGAGCAGATTTCAGGTTCTTCCTAAATTTCAACTCTTTCACTCACTCTTCTTACGCCAGAGTGAGCATTTTTTTGTGACCATCCTTTCTCTACATGAAGCTCCTTAAGAAATGAAAACTTGAAGTAAACTTTTTTTTTTTTTAACAGAGATGAGTCCCTCATGAGTCCACCATATAGCAGTGTTCTTCATAGTTGCATCAATATGGATTCATGTCTAGAGATCCCATCAACTCCAAGAGGCCCACAACCTTTGGCCCAAGAATGTAATGTGGAAAAAAAAGAGGGGTCTTAAAAAGTTGATGACTCCAAGTGAAAGATCCCAGTGCCCCTGCAGAGGGGCAGCCCAAATGATTTTCTTGGCCCAGAAGACAGGTGCCTCGTTTCTAAATGTATTGTCAGATGGGTTCTTCTCATTTTTTAAAAGTAAACTTGAAAACATACTCTTTCTTCTTGTTAATGAAACCAGAGACTTGAGACTCATTTTAACCCGTGGGTTGCGAGCCCCGACCAGACTTTCACACAGCGTTGGGTTTCTATCTATTCCTAAACCTTCCATCACCATCATCATCTGTTGCTTCTACCCCCATTTCTCTTATTACACAATTTCAACATCATTACCCCAAAATTGGAGAATTTCAGGCAGAATCATCTGTGAAAATATCGGAGGTAAAAATAAGCCATTATAGGCTGTTGATGTCACCCCGAGGCCTTGTTTGCTACTTTTCTGCTCATTTTACTGCACTTAACCCACTTGAAAAGGAACTGAACTATAATCAACAGCAATTTATCAGTGGTAATGGAGGGGAGAAGAGGCACTGCTAACACAAGGCAGCGAATAATAAGAGAGAAATGTAGGAAAAAGACGACATATGCCTGCATGCTTTTTAGGTATTATAAATATCTGCCGTAATAACTTTGCAATTCAACTGGAGTGTCTGTGGCCTGGGGTGGGGAGAGATGGGGGGAGATTGCCTAGGGATAGTGTACATTTTGGTCCTTGGCAGAGGCAGGGAGAGCTGTGCAACGAGCAGAAAATTGAGAGCCGATTTGCAGCCAACAACAATGGGAAACAGGTGGCTGTATTTGAGCCAGGTTCATACATCATGTCCTATTTTCACATTTAAAAAATTGCCAGACTACTTTTATTCTTTGATTGATGTTTTTCAATGAATCACCTGAAAGCAGACCTTCCTTTTTGGTGAACTCTTGGGAAAATTCAAATTCAGTATGGCTCCCAACTTGCGTTCCTGTAGAAATGTTCATGAAGCTTGGCAAGCACCAGTCTAAGGAAGGAACTTCACTGTCCTTGAAGGATGCCCATGGGGCATGGCTGGGAGACAGGCTATGGCTGTCTGTGGATAGGATGCAACTTTGCCTCTTGACATCTCATTTCCGTAGGAAAGCATAGATCTTTTTGCTAGACTCTGAATAATTCAAAATAAATCAAGATCTGCCTGAGAACCAAAATCTCAATCATTCTTTTCATCAGATTTGCTCAGGCTGTACATACACAAATGGGAAAAAGGCAGAGACAGAATGTGAAGCAAAGAAACCATGTTTTAAATTTTATTTTAACTGTAGCCACCTCACCCCCAGAATCAAGCTTTATAGGAGCTTATGGTTTTAATGGCTCTGAATGTAAGACAAATCTAAGCATTCCCCCAGTTTTCTCCTTTCTGAAACATCATTTCTTCCCTGTCCTTAACGGTCATGTATGGTGTCAGGTTGACCCATGACACACCCTTCATCCTTGAAATCTCATACTCCAGAGTCACAGTTTCTTAATATTTGTTTGGTTAAGTGCCACCTTCCAAGATTCAGTTATTACTGCAGCCAATTAACTAGCTCACTGGCTCATGAAGGCTGTAATGCTTCTAGAAGCAATAAAATTAAAGCACAGAGCTCTTTTTAAAAGGAAGAGAGAACTGGCAGGACTTTTTTTTTTATTGCTATTGTCATTGTTAGCTGTCCTTCATGTTTGAGAAGCCAGAGCTGAAGGGAGTTGACTGTATCCTTTGATGTATGAAGAATCCAATTTAGAGCTCAGCCTGTGTATGTTTTCCAGAAACTAAGCCCTGGATAGGGGAGTGGTATTTGCCAGGAGGTTTTCCTAGCAGAGATGTTTTGCCCTTAATAAATGAGGCAGAAACTGGTTAGCTCTTAACCAAACCCATTTCTCTTCCGTCTGAGCCCAGAGCTAGATCACACTTTCCAGCCTCCCTTGCAGACAGGGGGGTCCACATGATTGAGATCTAGCTGATAGAATGTGCCCAAAGTCATGATCATACCTCTACACCTGGCTCCGCAGTCTTCCCCTTCTGTCTTGATGCAAATGAAAGAACCTAGTGTTGGAGAACCTAGTGTTGAAAATGATGGAGCCATAAGGTCCCTGAATCACCTCTTGGTGGTGAAATGCCCACTGATCAGGAATACGCTTTACTGAGAAAAATAAACATGTATTCTCTGAAGCCATGAGATGTAGGGGTTTTCTCCGTTACAGCCTTAGTTCTCCCTTAAGTAAAACTCTCAACCAGCATACGCCTGAGTTTAATGGGTATGGCCATTTCGGCTCACTGCAGCAAGCAGCTTGAGACTTGCTGCTTTGGTAAAGCAAATAAAGGTCTGTGCATTCGCAGGAGTCATCTAGTCCCAATCCTTGTGACAGGAGAGTTTCTTAAAGGTCAGTTCGTATTAGTGATCAGAAGGCCTCTGTGTGCAAAGTACTCTCACACTCTTGCAGGTGGTGGGGAGGGCTGATGGTCCTGGACTAAGTATGAAACTAAAGGAACACAGGAAAACAAGGATAAGTGAGTAAAGAAATACACTGTGGCGGTTAATGCTCAGCACTCAAACAGTTGTAACAAGAGGGGCTGCAGCATTTTGAAATTTGCCAAAGACACTTAGAGCTGGGAGCTAAATTGAGGTGAGGAACCAGAGCTTGAACTCATGATGCTGAATTGATTTGGTTTTCTTCCGAGGCTGTCTCAGGCCCCTGGGGACAGAGAGATGTGGGTTAGGGTTATGGCCAGAATGACAGTACTTTCCATTCAACCCAGGAGGCTTTGTGCACTTTTGCTAGAGATCTTTTTATTCGGCTCCCTAGATATACCTTAGCCCTTTCAGGTTATTTGTGTGGACATAAAGAAAGACCAACCACATGAGAAAAACAGGCTACTTATTCTGAGCTTGTTACAGGAAGAGAGGCTGCCACCATTACTTGCCTGTGGCAGAGACTCAAGGGCAGGCATGCAGGTTGGGGAGCTTCATAGTGGAGAGAGGGAGGGCTCCTGGTGTGCCCTGATTGGAGGCTGCTGGCCTGGGAAGCTGGAGGCGGGCCAACGAGGAACAGGGCTCCTATGTGATTGGTTAGGTGCATACCCGGCTTTCTCTGATTGGTGTAAGGTGGAAGCAGGGGTGAAAACTGGGGAAGCTACCAGTTATTAATCAAGACTTGGTCATTTGGGGCAGATTGTTATGGAAGTTATTGTTTGGTTTCCTGGATTGTCATTAGAGATGGCAGTCTGCCTTCTGCAAGTCTGACTGACAGCAGGCTGGCTTCGTGGGCCTCGTGTAGATCAAAGGTTGGCTCCTGGAAAGCTGCTGCAGGTGGTGGGTCAGAGTTCATTTGTGAAAATGGTCTGTCATTGTCCATTTGTGTATATTCAGTCTCTCATTTGCTTTGTTTGTTTGTTTGTTTGTTTTTATTTTTTTATCTTTTGTAGGACAGCACCCACGGCATATGGAGGTTCCCAGGCTAGAGGTCTCACTGAAGCTGTACCCACCGGCCTACACCAGAGCCACAGCAATGCAGGATCCAAGCTGCGTCTGTGACCTGCACAACAGCTCACGGCAACGCCGGATCGTTAACCCACTGAGCAAGGGCAGGGATGGAACCCGCAACCTCATGGTTTCTGGTCAGACTTATTAACCACTGAGCCACGACGGGAACTCCTATTTATTTATTTATTTATTTATTTATTTTTTGTCTTTTGTCTTTTTAGGGCTCCACCCACGGCATGTGGAATTTCCCAGGCTAGGGGTTGCATCAAAGCTATAGCTGCTGGCCTTCACCACAGCCACAGCAATGGGGGATTCGAGCTGCGTCTGCGACCTACACCACAGCTCACAGCAACGGCGGATCCTTAACCCACTGAGCGAGGCCAGGGATTGAACCCATGATTTCGTGGATATTAGTCGGGTTGGTTGACCACTGAGCCGCAAGGGGAACTCCTCTCTCATTTGCTTGTTTATTTTTTTAATAACTTTTCTAAACAGACCACTTCCTTATGGCTGTCCTCGTTTCTTCTACCATCTTATTAAAAAGCCTCCCTCTCTCCTAACCAAAACCTGTCCGTCAGGATGGGTACCCTCCCTCAGCGTCCTCCCTACTAGAAGCTAGACCTTTTGTCCTCCTGGGGCACCTCTCCAATTGAGACCTGGAGCTAAAATTGATCTCTACAGTTTGGCAGTTTTGAAAATGTTAATCTCATTTGTCTTCAAAATCTTTTCCCTCTTTCTCCTGGGGCCATAGCCTCCTCATGCAAACTGGCCTGCTGGCTGCCCCCAGTGACCTGTTCTTGGGTGGCCTGGCAAGATAGTTCTCTCATTATATGGCATTAAAAAAATATGATTTAGGAGTTTCCTTCATGGCGCAGCGGAAACAGATCTGACTAGAATCCATGAGGATGAGGGTTCGATCCCTGGCCTTGCTCAGTGGTTTGGGGATCCAGTGTTGCCATGAGCTGTGGTGTAGATTGCAGACGTGGCTCAGATCCCACATTGCTGTGGCTGTGGTGTAGGTCAGCAGCTGTAGCTTGGGTTCCATACCTAGCCCGGGAACTTCCATATGCCACGGGTGTGGCCCTAAAAAGAAAAAAAAAAAAAATCAGAAATGGATCTGGCCAAAAAAAGAAAGTAAAACATTTTATATTTTCTTTTCGGGTTCCCTTTCAACTGCTCAAGGCTAGTGACAGAAACCTCTTCTCGACCTTGGAGTTCTGTGTGTTTTAAAGACCCTCAAGTACCAGCTGTTAGGAAAGCCAGTGTTTAAGTTTGCAAACTAGGCAGTCAGGGCTTGATGCCATGATTCCAACTCCCTGGTACTTGTTTCAGGAGTTTGATTAACTCTTTGGTTCAGCTCAGCAAAGGGAAGCTGAAGTGTCTGCTCAGGAGAAGAGGTAGGGGACATTCAGATGAGGGCATTCAGATGAGGCCAAGGTCAGAGGCGAATTGCACATTTTAAAGCCTCTCATCACAGGACCTGGGGTGGTTGTAGCACTGACTTGAAGCCTGTTTGGTCAGAAGTGGCCACTTGAGCAGTCTTAGGGCTGGGCAAGGGAGTCTTTGTTTCAGGAACTGCTTCCCGCTGGGAGGGGTGAATGGGACGTGAGGGCATCCTCTTTTGGAGGAGGAAAGCTAAGGGGAGCCCGGGAAGGATCATAGGTGAGACTGGGGAAGAGGAGTTGAGCTAAGGATGTGGTTCCCCTTCATCGGCAGGTGAGTACTCAGGAGAGTGCAGTCTGCATCTCCAAATGCAGATCCCGGGAAAACCAACCAGTTTTCAAGACAAAAGGGAAAGGGAAAAAAACCTTCTCCAAAAGTATCCAGATTACAGGTGACAGGGTTAGAAACGTTCTCTTCCTGTTTGGCTGAGGGAAGGGATTTTAAAGGTGGGAATGGAGTGGGAAGAGGCGGGTGATGTATGTTTTGGGGGGAGCTGGGGACAGGCTCCACCTTCCACGAGGGACACGGGGAGTGCATTTGAATGTATTTCATTATGGTCGTGGGTCCATTTTCTTTGCTTTCCACAGCAAGCCCAACAGCAAAGATGATGCAAGTGAAAATAATCAGGAATGTGCTGAACACTGCTGTTGTTGAGTGTGGAAAGGAGCTTCTGACGGGGCTCCCAGTGGTTGCTGCCCCCTGGTATTCACACCTTTGCTTAATCCCCTCCCCTTGAAGGTGGGCTGCATTTGGTGACACACTTCTAATGAAGGGAACATGGTTGGTACACCTGCTGGGATGTCACTTTTGGATAGGGTTATAAAAAACTGACTTTCATCTTGCCCCCACTCCTCTCTTGTCCTCTCACTTGCCTACTTGAGGAAGCCAGCTGCCACATCATGAGCTGCCCTGTGGAAAGGCCCACCTAGTGAGGCGGCTTCTGGCTAATGGCCAGCAAGAGCGAGACTCTTAGTCCAACAACCTGCAAAGAACTGAAAACTGACAGTGGTGGTGCAAGTGAGCTTGGAAGTGGATCCTTTTCCTGGCAAGTCTTGAGATGAGCACAGTCCACTGTTCCCTTGATTTCAGACTGTGCAGGACCCTGAAGGAGAGGGCCCAGCTAAACCATGCCCAGGTTCCTGAACAACAGGAAATTTGAATAATAAATGTTTCTGCAGCAAGAGATAACTAATACATTGAGATGTCATTACTTCACTGCACCAACCTCCTTCTCCCCGACTCTGTGTATCCACTTGGATGGCAAGCTCTGTAGAGATTTGTCTTTCTTAAGTTTTCACTTCTACTTCCTCTCTAGTCTTCCAGCCACTGCCTGTTCCGAGGAAAGATTAAAGTCCTTAGAAAATATAGGAAAATAAAGCCCTAATATTTGCAGAATGTCTGCCGGCTAATTGCTTCTTCCAGTATATCAAGTCTCCTTTAGCTGTGTGCCAATTAGACTATCTTTGCCTGCAAATGGCATAAAATATGAAAAAAATAGTGAATTATGTAAGTAAGGGGTTTAGTTTTCTCATACAACAAAAAGTCTAGAGTTAGGCATCAAGGATGTTATTCAAGCAGGGATTGGCAAACTTTGTAAAAGGCCAGAGAATAAGTATTTTAAGCTTTGTGAGTCGTACAGACTCTCTTGCAACCACTCAACTTGCCCTTTGCAATGCCAAAGCAGCCAAAGACAATAGACAAATAATAGACAGGAAAACAGCCACCATAGAAAATGTAGACAAACACATGACTATATACCATTAAAACTTTAAAGATGATAAAATTTGAATTTCATGTAATTATATGTGTCATGAAATGTTATTCTCTTCTTTCAGTTTCCTCCAAACCATTTAAAAGTTGTAAAAACTTACGTGGTTCCTAGTCGGATTCATTAACCACTGAGCCACGATGGGAACTCTGCCTAATAAGTGTTTAAGGTATGGACCTGGTTCACCAAGATCAAGTTTATGTGGGAACAGTTAAAGTACAAAAACAGCAATAACTAATATGTGCAGAATGAGTCTTACCTCGGGCAGCTTTGTTATGGCTAATTTTACAAAGGCAGCAGTTAAGATGCTTGCTGCAGTAATTCCTAGTTCTTTCCTATTTTGAGACTGTAGGTTTAACAGGTTCTCTTGAAGTGGATTGCAAATTGGAGATTGAGATAATTCTTTTTTGTTGTAGTTTTTGTGCAGATTCCACAGAAGTACTTGCTTTAGGCGATCTTTGGAGATGCTGAGTAACCCCACCCGAGAGGGGGCCTTGCCGTTCTCTATGCTTATACTGTGAATTACTAGAGAGAAATCACAGAGTTGTTGTCTGCATATGAACAGACCCCCAGATTCTGTGGCCCTACAACCATGACACTTTCTGCAACAGTGAGACCTTAGGTAGCACAATAAAAGACATGGTCCCACACATTTACTGGGTATGGACATTGGAAAACAAAATCTATGAATAAGATAGCATGACAGAGGCGGCTGATCATTGGAATGGAACCGTTAACTTCTAGGCCTCTGACCAGCTGTGGCATTTAAAACAAGTCAGTAATTTCTCTACATCTCAATTTCCACTTCTCAAAACCCACTCCCATCTTGCTTTAAAATTATAAAAAATAGGCTTTTCTGCTGTACAGACTTGGGTTTAAGTTTTGGCTCTACTGCTTTTGATCTGGGTGGGGTTGGACAAGTGGCTTGATTCCCAGAAGCCAGAAGTCCCCCTACTATAAAATAGGACTGAAATAATCTATGTCCTACTTTGTTTTCTGATTAAAATGAGAAAATATACATAATGCCCTTAGCATAGTACTTGACATCTAGTAAGCGCTCAAAAAATTTGTCATCTATTGTGATTCTTTTTGTAGAATCGCATGACTCATTTATTTAATATTTCCTGAGTTCCTTTGTGTTATATACTCTGTACATAAAACTGGTTAAGTGTGCCCTCAGCTCACTTCTTTACACAAGCCCAGTCAGCCTTGCGTTATATTTTGGAATGCTCCTTTCAAAGAATAGCTAACACTTACTAAGTGCTTATGAAGGCCAGGTGCTGACTTAAGTACTTCACATGTATCAATTCATTAAATCCTCACAAGAACCACACAAAGAAAGGAGTATAATTATTCCGGTGTTAGGAACAAGGAACTGATGCATAGTGAGGTCGTCTTTCTTAATTCTTTTAGCTGGTATGTGGTGGAATGGGAATTTGAAACTTTTAGGCCTGGAGGTTCTCAACAGGTGGGGAGCTTCCACCCTCCCCAGGGAATATTTGGCTACGCTGTCAAGTTGTCACACTGGGGGAGGATGCTACTGGTATTTAATGGGTAGAGGCCAGGGGTGCTGCTAACAAGGTCTTATCCAGCACAGGTTGAGAGACCTTTCCTAGGCCGCCTGGTTCCTAAGCTCGTGTTCTCCACTATTTCTTTATCCAGTTCCCATGTATTTTCTGCGGCTGAGACAAAGATAATCTAAGACAGCAAGCTAACTCTACAGGTTTCTTCAAGTCATGCATGCCATTCTGAAAAACTTTAGGAGTAAGTCATTTATCTGAGAATTAATTGCTCTTTAGTTTTTAAAAGAAATTAGTTCTGGAACAAATACTTAAAAAAAATCCAAATGTGACATAATACCAGAAAAAAAACGAAAAAGTTCTCCTCCTTTGATTGAGAAACAGCAAGTTTCTGGGCGTGCGCGGCGAACTTGAAAGGGATTGCTGAAGTGATGGTTCCTTGAAAAGTGGAGAATACTCATGGAGGTGGCCTCTGTGGGTGATGATGGTGCTGCGAAAACAAAGACACAAAGCAGATGCTTGCCTGCTTTCTCCCCAAGCCTGAAGAACTAACTAGACGACATGCAGCAGAATTAGCAACAGCCCTGGAAAAACGAACCAAAACAAAACGCTGCTGAGGCAGAGATGTAAGACCAGAAGAGCATCCTGAAATTTCTTGGCTTGGCGGTGTGCTTATTCATCCACCCCCCGCCCTTTGTTAATTGCTCTGGGTTCTGGGAGAGAGCCGTAAAGGAGAGAAGAGGGGTCCTGCCCTTGTGGGGCTTATGCTTCTGGATGAGTTAGAAAATCAACAAAAATGAACCAAAAATGTGTATGTTGATGTCTGGTGGTGCCAGTGGCGGGGAAGCGAAACAGCAGAGGAAGGTGTCACAGAACAAGGTTGCCCTCGTTCAGACTGGCCCTCTGGAAAGATCTCTCAGAAGAGGGCGTTGGAAGAGAAACCCACGCAAGGGGATGGGCCATACAAGGTGCTCCTGGAAGCCACGCGGTCTGGAGACAGGAAAGGCTGGCTTTTTTCCCTCCTGGAAGAGCAAGAAGCCCAGTGTGGCCAAAAGGCGGGGGTGAGCACTGAGAGTGGGAGGAGGGGACATGAGGGGGGCCGGGCCCCCTGGCTGTGCGGGCTGTGGGCAGAGCTGCGGCTCATCTGCCCACGTGGAAGGGGGCTGAAGCAGGGAAGCCATGTGAATGGATGTGTGATGCTGCAGAGGTCACTCTGGCTGCCCCGTGGAGAACCAACAGGAGGGGCAGAAGCACTAGGGGACCTGTTCGGTGACCGTTACTGTGGTAGATTCTTCTCTTTTGTCATTAGAAGGAGAAAGCATGCAGAAGATGGACTTTGGAGTCCCTCAACTCTGGGTCTGAGTCACGGCTCCGTCATTTACTGGCCAGGCCACCTTCCTGCCTTCTCTCAGGCATAGTCCCTCATGAAGTAAGGACACGAATAGTTGCCTCACATGACTATTCCAAGAATTAATTGAGTAATGAGTCTGGAGCACCTTCCATGGTTCCCAGCATTAACTGTCACAGGCATTTGATAAATGTTCCTTCCATGCCTGCAAAGGACAGAATGTTTGTGTCCCTTCAAAATTGCTCTGTTGAAACTCTAACTCCCAAGGTGATAGGATCAGGAGGTGGGGCCTCTGGGAGGTGATAAGGTCATGAAGGTGCAGCCCTCAGGAGGGGGGTTGGTGCCCCTGCCAAAGGGACCCCAGAGAGCTCTCCTGTCCCATTCCACCATGAGAGGACATGGCGGGAAGACATCTGCCTGCAGCTAGGAAGCAGTCCCTCACCAGACACCAAACCTGCCTTGATCATGGCCTTGCCAGCTTCCAGAACTGTGAGAAATAAAGGTGTGTTGTTTAAGCCACTCGGTCTATGGTATTTTTGTAATAGCTGCCCAAATGGACTAAGGCAGTCGTTTTGATCAGAGAGGATATTTCTAACCCCCGAAAGCAAAGTGGCAACTCCTCTCAAATGTGGGCACCCCAAGGCCCCCTCATTCTCTCTCTCTAAGCCCCTCTGGAATGGGGGCTTATGGGAAGGCAATGGTGTGGTTTCTTGGTCACTGCAAGTCCTACCACCAACAGTGCTGTTGGACTTGCACTATGTCTCAACTGATCTCTGATGAGCCAACACTCTTGAAAGTGAGTGCCTTTGTTTGTGTATTTATTAAAATTAGACCTTGGACGTGAATGCTTGGTAGCTCCAAATGTTGAGCACATTGAAAACTTCAACCTCCATCCAGTTAGTGTCGGGGTTGATCTGACTACTATGCGTGATGCAGCAAGAGGCTTTCTTACTTATTTGTTACTCTAATTATATCTTTCCCAAATCTGAGTAGTCCAGTGTGGTGGATTGTGGCGCCTGCAGATTCTTCTTCAAACCAGAATAGACGGGAGATTTGCTCGCTTAGTAGAACCTCTGAAAATGTCTTGAAGAGATATTTGTGGATGAGAAAGAAACAAAACAAAACTCTCCATCCTTCATCATCTGATATGTGAACTTGAACTCAGAAATTAATGACAGAAATAATTCCTGCTGATCAACCAGACAAGAAAAAGTTTAGGAAAAGACAGACACAGGGAATATAAGGGAAGTGAGATTCTTATAGGACTTTAAAATTTAAAGTCTCCCAGGATAACCTAATTCTCTGGCAGTGATAGCAAGTAATATTTTTTGGAGTGAATTGACAAATAAAATGACATTGGCCTGAGGAAAAAATAGAATGTTAACGACCCTGAAGGACTGAGGTTATTCCGTGGTTAATGATGTTCTTTTTTCCCTCCTGTCCTTCTTGGGAGGTCATCTTTGCCATTAGTAACTGGAACAAGAGTTAAAATGAGTGTGGCATTTCTAAAATGCCATTTCTTGCTGAAAGGTTAGCACCATAATGAAGTTTCAGGGAAAATACGGGGCCATCTTTCTTGTTTTCTTATAAGTATGTGCAGCCCACAGGCTGAAGGCAGCCAAGCTGAGGACTGTGAGATTGCAAGCTAGTGAAAGTTTTGTTTCTAAACCTTCAGTGACCTGATACCATGAATGGGTAGGGTGTTGAAAAGATGAATTATGAATTCTGACTCTAGGGCACCTCTTATTTTAAGATATATGTAGAGAAATTTCATGGTGATTGAAATAATTCCCTTTAAATTTCAAACACTCTGTCAAAATATCATGTCATAAAGTCCAGCACAACAGTTGTGTGATAAAAGTAAAGTTATTTGCATGAGAATAATTTTGTGTGGAATAAGGATAAAGTCCCTTAAAATGTTTCCCTTGGCCATGAAGAATTCAGTATAGAAATGGTGTTTACCTAAAACTGGAAGTGGATGAAATTGGATTTGAAGCATCACAAAGTGACTAATGGGCTCAGCCACCTGGCCTACCTGAATCAAAGTTCAAGGTAATTGCTGTTTTACCTTAACTGCATGCCTTCACCAACAGGTGTTATAAAGGATTAAGGAAGAGTAAAATGTGTAGAATTTATGCAGCACTGTGCGGTGCCATCATGAGCGGCAGCACGTGAAACTCGACTGTGATGTTCGGCACGGTCTCCTTTGCAAAGGATTTCACATCTATTAGCTTTTTAAACACTCAGAATGGCCCTCAGATTTGACATTTATCTCCTGCCCGTCTTACAGGTGCCTGGGGAGATGTAGGGAGGTAGCCAAAACACATGGCTCTGGAATCCCTGTGTTTCCTTCCTCTCATGTCATGTGCTTTATCAGTCAAGTCTGGCAAGCTCCTCGCCTCGCGCCATAACATCAGCTGTTTAATACTAGAGGTCGCAGATGTGTAAATGAAGAGGACAGGAAACGCTCACCTTACTGCAAAGAGGTGGTAAAATAAATGTTCAAGAATCACCTGGAAAGCCACTCTAGAGAATGAGTTTTGCCCCAAATGCTGAAAAAGAGCAATGTGGGTCTAATTGTGTGGCATTGACCTGAACGTCTTGCTAGACTGAAGTGGGCATATTTAACCTACTTAAAAAAAAAAATCCGTTTATTCGTAAAAACAATTGAAAAATAGGAGAGTATCAGAGGGCTTCTAGGGAAAAGCAGTGGTCCCTGGTCACAGTTTTCTGGGCATCCTCCTCCTGCCTCCTCCTCTCGGCTTTGTGGGTGCTGCATTTATTTTAATGTTGCCACATTGCTGACATGTACCATCTGGTTAAGTCTCTTGTACTTTGGGGATAGATGATTAAAAGCAATAACCTGCCCTAGCTTCCTAACTGGTCTCTGCTTCCCCTTTGGCCTCTTCTAGTCTATTAGCCATGTTGCAGCCTGAATGACTTTGCTAAAATCATGTCACTCCTCTGGCCCCGTTCTCTGCAAGGCCCCTATTTACTCAGGGTAAAAGCCAAAGTCCCTCTAAGGGCTTATAGAGCTCAACACACAGGCCCACCTCCCCCCACTCAGCTCCCTCAACTCTCCTCTTGCCCCTGAACCACGAGGATGAGGCTCTCCCCATGTTCATTGTGTTTCCTGTCTTGTTTACTGACCTTGACAAAGCCTGGCACATAGCAGATACTGGACAAACAGTCGTTGCGTGATCAAGTACAATTTCCATTGTTGTGATTACCTAAATACTGCTTGTGGAGAATTGAGAATCAAGTAGCTTCTGATCACATTTCCTTCACTGTGATTCCAATGTCATGATGCTCATGCAACTTAAGAAAAATGTTCAGATGGATTCTTTAAACATTTCTTTCTTAGTCTCTTCCAACGCCAACAAATTAAATAGAAGCAGTCATGGTCCGAATATGAAGTAACTAAAAGTGGCACCATTTTTAAGCTATTGATTGTTCTGTTTTCAAAATATCTCTTCCTTCTTTGTCCTTTTTTGGGATGTAATATATTCTCATATTAACATCAGTTTTCATCTGAGTGAGAACTTCCTGTTCTGCTGGGATTATCTTTAGCTTTCTGCTCATTCTTGCATTCCCAGTCACATTTGTATTGAGCTTATGGAAACACTGACTAGCACTCTGTTTTCCTGGTGGGGTTTGTCAATTAGCAGGAATGTTTCTTTGGATGGAGACCTAGTGGTGAAACCAAGGGTTACCCCAATGCTGGAATGGGAGCTTTGCTCTGGCATGACTGTTTTGCTTCTCCCTCGATAGGGTTCTGTTTCTTTAGGTTAAGACACTTGCTGTTTTCTTTGGGAGTGAATATCTGGCTGCCAGATGTTCTACATGGAGTAGGGTTTTGAATGTTGCAGAGGCAGACCTTTAATTAATACCCCTGCCCTGTGCTGCTGTCCATCAAGCTGCCACCTGACTGTGGAGCTGCTTTCAGCCCCCTCCCTCCACCGAAAGGTTGGCTCCTTCCTCAGCTGCAGCCTTCTCTGTGCACATTTCTGTTTACTGTCTTGCAGAAATTTGGTCCATCTCTTGTTTTATGCTGTCTCCTTCTCCCATTGTTATTCATCTTGTGGGCTGATACTTTAAAAAATGAAACCACTGCTTTATTAACATTTTAATACAGCCTTGGGAGAAAGGGGACAAACTTCTACATTCAGAATGTCGTTTTAAACAGAAGCGTGTTTAACCACGGTGTGGCTTTAAATCCTGCAGTTTATTACCACGTGTGGATTATAGCTATTTGATTAAAGAAAATGAAGGTTGATTCCATGGAAGCCTGCTTATCTTTACTCTCTTTCCAGCGTGTTCTATTTGATTTGCATGAAGCACATTCCTCCTCCTTCTCTGTGCTCTTGTGGAGCTTGTCTAAAGTCTAAACATAGCCGAGTCAGCCCCTCGGAATTGCCCCCAAACACACCCCACTCACATTGTGCGTCCTGTGCAGAATTCATCTCTTAAGCACCAAGGGGTATATTTTACATGTCCCTGCTCACTCTGCATCCATGGCTTGTCTGGCTTCATGAAGTTTTCTACTCCCTAACACTGAACAATAGATCACGAGTGGAGTAGGGGATTTGTGTTGGCCTGGGTGAAATTTTATCATTTAACAAATCTACTAAAAACTTGATTTTTATGCTCCTTGCTGATGTGTCGAATTTTCCTTCCTGACGGTTTCACATTGCAAAAGGTATCAGATGTTTCATTTGACACCTGCATCCTCCCTGCATCCTCTTCTCGTTAGAACAAGAAAAACAAGTCACAGAGCAGCATCTCTATGGTGACATGCAATTTGCCACAGTCCTGACAGTTTGTAAGGAAGCCTCCCTCTGAAATTCTTTCCTGTCACTACCTGTATTTTCTTCGTTGACAAAACCCTCCACACCTTTCTTGAGAGTCAGTGTTCTTGCTCTAACGTCTTATTTTTCAAACAGTGCCTTTTCTTAGTTATGATATCATGTCTGTATTGGAAGATGTTTTTAATCCAAGCTATTATCTGGTAGAGCTTGTATAGTTTCCCATAGACTGTTCTAGTTTGACCAGTACTGTGATGGTTATCATGACATTCTTGTGGCATGAACTGGATGATCAGAATAATAGCTGCTTGCTTTTGGTACCTACTGTGTGCGAAATTTTTTATATATGTAAGCCCAGTGCTCTGGACCCCCTCCATTTACCATGTGGCAGTCGCATGCAAGCTCCTGTCCCAGGTGACTGGGATGTCACCTTCCCACCCTTTGCTCTTCCGAGGGTCCCCAGGACCAGCTTGCCTTCTGCTGGCTACCGATGTCCAACGCATTCAGCTCCTGTCAAACTGCCGCTTCTGGTTCTCTCCAATCACCAACAGCTTTCTCATCATGTATCCTCAGTGGAGACTTGAGGGCAGAGGAAGGAACTTAGAAATGGAAAAGAAAGAAGCTCTCAGCATCACATGTCCCTGCCTTTGGCGTCCATACACCGCGTTCCGAAGTGCACTTCCTTCCATTCGTGCTGGTTTCTACCCTTTCGCTGGGTCCCACTCCTACCCATGGACCTTTTTTCCTCGTGCTCCCTCCTAGGAATACCTGGACACCCCAGACACTTTTCCCATCTTTTGTGATGTGCCTATTTAAGTCTTTTGTCTAATTTCCTATTAGTTCTCTGTCTTTTCCTTTGTAAAAAGGAAGAGGGTTATGGGGTCCTCTTATTTCCAGTCTAAGACAGTTAACCTTTATCCTGCAACTAATGAAAGAAATATAGGGAAAATATAGCAAATACTCAAAGTAACTGTGTTTGACTTTAGTTTATAATGATACAGATTCAACAGGTATGAAGCAGCCTGTCCCTTCACTTTCTCTGCTCTGTACACACCTCAGAAAGCCCGATTACTCCTCATGTTAACCTCTGAGGAGTTAAGATATTACAGGAGTTTAGAGTTAATTGCACCATGTTGTAGAAAATACACTAATTTAATTCTTTTTCTTAAAACTAGTTTTTGGCTTCACAGTACCATTCAGAATGGACCTGTCTTTAGGAATATATGCAGGGTCTACCAGAAAACAACTTTGGTTAAAGCTGTCTTTTAAAATTAGAGTGATTTCCACTTCTGGTTACTGTTTTCCCAATATAATTAACATGAATATTATTAGTCTGCAGTTGCTACAAGCCACCTTTTTTAACTGCAGAAACAAGGTTGATATGCATGCTTTTTAAAATTTTTTTTTTTTTTTACTGAGGTACAGCAGACATATAGAAAAGTGTCCATACTATAACGGCACAGTTTGATGAATTTTCATGAAATGAGAACAACTGTATATATACAACTTGTGTGAAGAGGTAGAACCTTTGCAACTGGGAGCCTTCTCATGCTCTCTTTTAGTGGAGGAGAGTGACCTCTAATACCAAAGACACTTTTGCTTGTTTTTGCGCATGATATAAATGGATTCTTACAATGTGTAATTTTGCGTGCATGTCTATATCTACTTTTGTCTTTGAGATCATCAGTGTAGTGAAATGCAGCATGTTTTCATTGCTGTGGGTGTTGTATGAGCAAACCACAGTTTGCAAATTAATTCTAATATTGATGGATGTGTCTTTAGTTGCACACGTTGGGTATATACTCAGAAGTGGAATGCTGGGTCCTAAATTTTGTGCAATCTCAGCTTAGTAGATACCACCTAAGAGTTTTCATAAACTTCACCAGCTAAGTGATGGTTCCAGCCATTCCATATTCTTGTCAACATTTGCTGCTATTAGTCTTTTAAGATTTCACTCCTTCTAATAAATGTGACTTCATCGTAGTTTTAATTTTAATTTTCCTAATTAGAATGACTAATGAGGTTGAGTGCCTTTCCTCTTTATTGCCAATTTGGATACCCTCTTTTGTGAACTGTCTATTTAAGTCTTTTGTGCAATTTTCTATTACTTCTATTTCTTTGTAAGAATACTTTTAATAAATTAACTATACTTTAATAAAAAAAGAATACTTTAGTCAGGATTTAAATCTTTAGACAGTTATGTTTTGCAAATATATTCTCCCACTTGTGTATTGGCTTTGTATTTACTTAATGTCAATTTTTGATGTACAGAAGTTCTTAATTTTAATATGGTCAAATTTATAAATATTTTTCTTTAGGGTTAGTGGTTTAAGCACCTATCATCAGAGAATGAATATATTCTCTTTTGATAACTTCTAGAACTTTGACATTTTACCTTTCACATTTGAATCTGTAATCTAATAGGGGTTGGTTTTTGCTTATGGTGTGAGGTAGGGGTCAAGATTAATGTTTTCTTCCATGTAGATATCCAATTGAACCAGTACTTAGCTTAATTTGCTTGCAAATAGCAGCTGATTGATAACAATGGTGATATTGAGAATTTTTAGGATAATATACTGGAAATCATATCACCGTAAAAATGAACAAAACTAAAAATCTAACAGTAAACACTGGGTGGTTGGCTATGAATGGAAGCCATTTGGGGGCATATATTAACATAGCTCCAAAATTATTCCCCTTGTGGCTGGGAAAGGACAGGACCTCCTTTTGAAGAAGATCCTTTTAAATTCATCCACTTGGCTTCCTTGTGAGTGCGACATTACATAGGTATTCAGAGCTTGTAACCATGTATAGTCTCACTCCTTTCCTGCAATGTGCTCTTTCATATTGTTGGACATCTTTTTCGTTAATCTAAGGTTAATACCCTATTTCCAAGCTTTATGCAGAACCAAATAACTTATCATTCTTTGTACCCTCTTGTGGGAGATGAAGGAAAAAAAAAAAGCTCTTACACAAAAATACACAAAGAAAAGAATTTTAAATTCTATTTTGCTTATTAGTTCAAGAGAGTGTATCCACTTTTCTTTTTTTTATTGACTTTGGAATTGCTATTGTGTGATACATTTAAATTCCCCAGTGTATTATTAGAACAGTCTATTAAATTATGTGTTTCTAAGACATGTAGCCATCTCTCTGCATATGAATATTATGTAAAACTACGGTCACGCACTTCATTTGCTCACTGCAGTGTGACTTGCCCGGGTACACTCTGTCTCTGAGCATTTAAAAACTAGTTACAGGCTAGTGAATCAGATCAGAGAACAAAAGAGATGATCAATTGTTGCTTTTTATTAAGGCTAATAAATATGAATGCGTATTTCAAAAGCATTAATAATGAATCTCTTCATGACTCCTCTATATCAAGGGGCTTGAGGAAGCTTACCTAGAATGTAAAGAAACTTGACTGCTCACGGGGAAAGCCTTCAAGAAGGAGCTGATATGTGGGTGTGTGGTGCTTTGTTGCCCAGTGAGAGGGGCTGGGAGCCCCAGTGCATGGGCTGGAATTTTAGCCCTACTTTAAGTTAAGCTGAGCTACTCATAGGAAGACTGATCTGTAACCTTTTCCTATCAAAAATAATCTTCAGCGACCTTAAGAAATGCCCCCCCCCCCAACAGAATTTAGGCATTAAATAACAGAAAGCCTATAAGGAGCTGCTTGCAAAGGAAGTGGGACAATGAAAAAGGAGGGAGGGGGAAAAGTTCTCCTGGTGGCACAGTGGAGACAAATCCGACCAGGAACCATGAGATTGCAGGTTTGATCCCTGGCCTTGCTCAGGGGGTTAAGGATCTGGCGTTGCCATGAGCTGTGGTGTAGGTCCCAGATGTGGCTTGGATCCTGTGTTGCTGTGGCTATGCTGTAGGCCAGCATCTGTAGCTCCGATTTGACCCTTAGCCTGGGAACCTTCATATGCTGTGGGAGCAGCCCTAAAAAAGCAAGAAAAAGAAAAAAAGAAAAAGGAGGGACGGTGGTCTTTCTTGACAGGTTTAAGGAGCCATGTCTGTTGAATGGCATATATTGAATTTATTTATTACCATTTAATTTTACTGGAGTACAGTTGAGTTAAAATGTTGCTTTAGTTTTGGGTGGACAGCAAAGTGGGTCGGTCGTACATATAAATATATCCTATTCTTCTTTCCCACATAGTTTATTACAAACTATTGAGGAGATTTCCCTGTGCAATGCAGTAGGTTCTTGTTAATCATCTATTTTATAGAATAGTGTCTCTATGTTATTCCCACCCTCCCAATTTTTCCCTCCCCACAATGGTTTCACCTGCGATAACCACAAGATTGGTTTTGAAACTTGTGAGTTTGTTTCTGTTTTTTAAATGAGTTCTTTTGTATCATTTTTTTAGATTCCACATGCGAGTGATATCATAATAATTGTCTTTCTCTGTTTGACTTATTTCACTCAGTATGGTAATCTCTTAAGTCCACCCATGTTGCTGCAAGTGGCATCATTTCATTCTTTTTTACGGCTGAATAAAATTCCATTGCACATATGCACCACATCTTCTTTATCCAGTCCTCTGTTGATGGACATGTAGGTTTTTTCTGTGTCTTGGCTACCGTAAATAGTGCTGCAATGACCATTGGGATGCATGTACCTTTTTGAATTAGAATTTTCTCTGGATATGTGCCCAGGAGTGGGATTGCTGGATCGTATGGTATTTCTATATTTAGTCCTTTTAAAATTTAATTCAGGGTTCTTACTGTCTTTGCTGGAGCAGACATCAACATGAAGTGTAAAATTAGGGATGGCATTGATCTTGGACTTGGTTCATATATATATCAGCCATAAACTCTATGTCCCACCACAAACAGCTCCCAGATGAAAAGCTGAAAATTTACTCTGTTCAGCAAACCTTCTCTAAGATCTGTGATCTGCAGTTTTACCTGGACAATGAAAATTCAACTACTTTGTTCTTTTAAAGTCATATTCTGTGTTTGAGCTTTCTTTTACTTTCTAAAATTCTTACCTTGATCACATTTCTCTTCATCTCTGTGGCTCTTTCCCTACTAACTTTCTAATTCATAAAGCAAGCAGACAAACAAAAGCCCTAAAGAGTCCTGTATATCTTCCAAATGTGCCTTTGCCCTATTTATTTTATTTTAGGCTTAATTTAAATTTGTCCTACTTTTCAAAGTGACATATACTTTTAGGCGCAGCTGTTTTTATACAGAATTGTGACCTGACAGATATTTATTGTAGGTTTAAGTTCGCAATTGTTTTTCCGACTGTGTCTTTGCGTTATTGTACCTTGACGTGAAGTCCCGAATTTTTCTGCTCGTATCTCACATGGAATCGTTTCAGTCGTATCTGAAATACTCTGCCTGGAGTGAACTTCCCTTAGCCTCCTGGAATATACACACCGACATGTTTTTTGAGGTCCACCCCAATAAGACTGCAGCTCTCTGTTCATTGGAGGAAGGAAGGAGCCACAGTTTTGACTAAGAACAAAGAGTCAGAAGTATTATTACTCAGGGATGAAACAAGCCATAGGTGAGGAATATACTAAAACTTAATTTTTGTTACCTGTATTCAGAATGCAGTTCTGCTGACAGAACTCTTAGGCACTGTTTACAGAGCAGAGAGCCTCTGTTTTTGAGAAGCGGAGAGAAAAAAAATCATGAACCTTAGAGTTTGCTGCTGCTGTCTCCATAAATGACACTTCTGAATACACAAAGGTATTTTCCAGGGACACTGAGGGTGAGTTTCACTGGAAAACACTGAATCAGTTATCAGTGGAATATGTTTAGTCGTAATCATAAGTCTAAGAAGGAGCCATCATGTAATTGAATAACAATAACACCATCGCTCCCCTGGAAGACTTAAATCAGACAATAAAGAGAGCTTCCGCAGCTTTCTCTATGCTTTTCAAGAAAAAGGAATGTTTAGGATGTAGTGTTTCTTTTTTTTCCAGTCGTTTGGGGTGGAGACCAAACCTGTGCTCCCAAATGGCTTGGCCTTCCTGTCTGTAACAACGCAGGGTCCAGACGCATTCCTTTTCCAAAGCAGAGTCGTATTGTCCACTCAGCACCGAGGGAGGGGCAGGAAGCCAGCTTGCTGATGGATACCTTGGAACATTCAAAATCCTGCTTCTCAAGAGGTGAAAGAGAATTAGTGAAACACCACCAAGAAGCCAGTGACCTTTGTTTCACCCGTTTGCGCTACCCTCTCAAGCTCTGATGAGTCCCTGGGATCTGCCACAGGAAATGAAGGCACAGGCCCCGCCCTTGGGCTGGCCTTCCCAGAGCCTGCTGTGTAGGCTGCCTTTCACTGGCCCGCTGGCCATTGGCAAGTGGGGACGTGATGTTCCTTTTATGTTGGGATGGTGAGAAATTGATGACCAGTTCTCCATGTTGGAATTACCGAAAGTGATTCTTCTTCTTTTTTTTTTTTTAACTACTCCCTGGCTAAATCACCAGTCCCTGTTTTTCACAGGTTTATTTTTTTTTAATTTTTTAAAATTATAGTTGATTTACAATGTTCTGTCAATTTCTGCTGTACAACAAAGTGACCCAACCATACATGTGAATATCTATATACACATATGTATATATACATCCTTTTTCTCACATTATCCTCCATCATATTCCATCACGAGTGGCTAGGTCTGTTTTTCACAAGTTTATCTTGACATTCCACTCAAATATATTGTTCATCCACTCCCTCGGGGTCGTTGTGAAAGGAAGAGATGGAAAGATAAATAAGCATCTTCCAGGAACAGATATTTATTTCAGTGAGGGAAACATATGATTTTTTTTGTATAAAGAAAAATCTGGAAGTGATGAATTCTGAATAGTGGAATCAATCCCATAAGGCTTCATTGAGAAGGCTACATTTGAGATGAAGCTTGAAGGATGAGTAGAGTTTTGATAAGTTAAGATGCAAGGAGGGGAGGAATGGTAACGGTGATTCTTTGCAGGTGAAATGTGCAGGTAAAGGAAGAGCTGCATGGAGGTGCCTCGTGTGTTTAGGGGCATGTGAGTGGTCTGGTGTGGCAGGAGGGCAGGGTATTAGGAACTTGTATTAGATAAGGCTAATGGTTATGGCTATAAACCAATGACTCTTCAAGTGATGTCTATAGTTCACGTCTTTCCTCTAAGTTCCAGATCCCTATCTTCCTGCCTGCTGGACGTTTCCACCCCCACTCAATGGGTCCAACACCGACTCATTGTATTCTCCCACATGCCCTCTAGTGTTGTCCTCTTTCAGGCCCTGCATCCCCCTGAGGCCAGCACGAGCCTTCTAGATTGCAGGTCTAACCATGTTCTGTCCCTTCTGTGGACCACTAGTGGTTCCCACTGCTCTCGGAGGAGTTCACACCCCTTAGAGTGAATCATAAGACCCTTTAGGAATTGGCTCCTGCATACCTCTCCTGTTCTAGGTTGTAACACTCTTTCCCTTGAAATCCACTCTACAACCTTAGTAAGTCCTCTGCTGTTAGCAAAAATGATAATGCTCTTGACCTTTGTTCAAACTATGTTCTTTTGCCTTCAATTTTCATCCTCTTTCCTCTGGTCAAGTGATAACTTTTCTGATCAATTGGGAACAGGCTCAGGGGTCATCACTGAGTTGATTCGGATGCCCCTCATACGTGTTCCAGAGCATACTGTAATTACCCTACTTACAGCACTTCTCGTGCCATATTAGTTGTACTATAATGTCCTGTTTACTCTAATGGTGTGTAGGAAACGTGAGGACAGAGGCTACATTGCATTTGTGATTGGATTTCCTACCCCAGGACATGCCACTTAGTACAGTTGAATGCATATTTGTGGGATAAATGAATTGCATGAAAGTTGGGCTGAGCTCAGATTGTGGATAATCCTGAAAAAAATTGATTATCATATTTTCACTTTCCCAGGTGTGAGAAAGGGAAATATTTATTTGATTTGTTTGCTTTGAGGATGGAGGTCATTTCATCACAACTGTCCTTCGGCAGAATGAGTGCCAGGACTGGGTGGAGTAGAAGAGGGTCAAGTCAAGAGAACCAGGTATAAATCGTTGTATGGTACAGGTGAGATATAATGAACTGAAGTCCAGTAGGGGTGATGGGAACATTCAGAGAATCAGTAAGAAAGGGTCACCAATGATACAAAGAAGTGGGAAGAATCAAGGTGATGTGGAGATTCCCAGGCTGCTCGAGTGAGTAAATGATGGTGCTTTGTACCCATCATAGAGGAAGATAGAGTATGAGGAAACTCTAGCTGCTCGGTTGCAAGGATCAAACAGGTTTATGCTCAGCTGGTTTGGCTGGAATGCCTCCAAGGTTTTGGATAGGTGGAAATACTTCCATAGCAGATAGCTTCCATCACAAGTGCCATGAAACCCCTCAACCATCCTCACCTCCTCTGTGCTCCTTGATCCACTCATAACTTATTAACAGATGGTAGTGGTGGCTCCATTGCTGTAACGGGAATTGGTTCTGTTTGGCGGTGCCCATACTATAATGATTTTTAAATATGTTGAATATCATGCCTAGTCCCAGGAGATGAAGGTATTGCTCATGGATGCATATAACCATGATTGAAGTAAGAGAAGGGAAAAGAGAAGACACAGAAATGTAAGTCTTAGAAGGATATTGAGGTATCTTAGCTTGGTCTATTCAAGCCCCATGGACCAGGTGGCTTAAACAACAGAATTTTACTTTCTCACAATTCTGGAGGCTGGAAGTCCAAGATCAAGATGTTTACAGGGTTAGTTTCTTCCAAGGCTTCTCTGTTTGACTTATATCTGGTGACCTTCTCTCTGTGTCTTCCCATGGTTGTCCCTCTGTGTGTCTCTTCTTATAAGGACACATCATGATGGATTACGGCCCAGCTCAGTGGCCTCATTTAATCTTATTTACCTTTGAAAACACCCTACTTCCAATTGTGAGGGGGTTAGGACTTCAACATAAATTTGGGGAAGGGCACAATTTAGCTCAACACATGAGGCAAAAGACTAGAACATAAGTTCAAACCACATGGGCAAAAACAGGTTCAAAAACAAAATGCATCATGAGAAAAGTTGGCAAGGTGGGTAGTAAGGATGAGAGGGGCAGCCAGGAGGAGTTTAGGAGCTAGAGTGCCACGTGTTGGGATTTGACAGACCCTCAGTATTTTCCTTGACTCTAGAGGGTCAAGAACTATTTGAACACAGAACAGATGAGGTGCTGAGCTGGTGGCTCTGGAGTCCACAGAGAGGAAGGTGCCTTTAGGACTTGCACTTGGCGATTTCTGGGAAGCTGTTGGAGGTCAGGGTTTAACCTACAGGAGGTCTTCCCTAGAGCACAGACTTAGAAGTCAGCCACGTTCAGACACTGCTGGGTCCTTCCCCCTACCCCCAAAAGTGTGGGGGCCCATCTCAGGGAAGTGGGCCACTTCTGGCTTGCTCCATGGGCTCTCATCAGCTGCCATGAACATTATACTTACTGGGGACCCATTGTCTGTCAATTAGTGTCATCCTGAAATAACAAGCTAGGGCTCCCTGTGAGTCAGCTGTCTCCCTCCACTCAGCGAGGCTGCCTGAGGGTCTAAATTCAGAATCCTTAATTAATTCCTTCCCAGTGTCCGGGACCTGAGGCGCTCAAGCCCTCCCATTTCCCCTCAGCACCGCTGGCTGGGCCATGTCATGAGATTTCCCTTATAATTTATCAGTGTCTTCTTTGACAAGCATCTAGATCACCCTCACTCACCCTTGTTTTCTTGAGCAGAAGAGAGAAAACAAGAGATCAAAGCATGGATGCTTCAGATGATAGTATGTTATATTTAGATCCACAATTTGCCTAAGGCAGATCGTTGGGGAATGAGTTGTCCGGTTGGGCCGTCAGCAGTCCTTCTGCTTCTATCTGGTCGTGCAGCCTTGTAAACGTTCAGGGCTTCTATACCTTCAGGCACTTATAAGTAATTTCAAAAACTGGAAGATTCTGTGTATAAACTGCCTAATATGTAATGAGATAAGTCAAAAGGGGAAGGCGGGGGGAGCATCTTGCAGTAATCGGCTGTTAACAGTTTCCAATTGCCGTTCCAATTCACGCTGTTGACTTCCAGATTATAGAAGTCCATGGCGCTAAGTGTTACTTAGGGTAAAGCGACATAATTAAGTCTCAGTTTATTCCCAGGGAATAAGGGAGGTTCCCAGGAGGTTGGCAGCCTCTCGGCCTGCCCCGCGGCAGCCTGGGGAGAGGCCTGGCCCCCCGGCCGCAGAGGAGGCAGCAGTTCCCAACAGCCTGCCTGAAGCTGAGGAGGGACGTCTTCCTTGGAATTTGTCAGTATTACATTTTCTGGGGACTCCATTTTGCCAGCCCATCAACAAAGGAAATACATCTTTTCTGCACAGGAGCAAGCTAGAAAACAAATGTCCTCGCAAATAAAGTCACCTCTGAATTTGAGGAATACTGAGATGAAGTACTAGATTAGTCTGTCCAGGCGGCCGTAACAGTGTACCACAGCCTGGGTGACTTACATCACGGAAATGAATTTTCTCCCGGGTCTGGAGGTGGGAGATCGAGATCAATCTGTCTGCAGGGCTGGGCTTCCTCGGAGGCTTCTCCCCTTGGCTTGTGGGTGGCCCAGCAGCCAGTGGAGAAATGCTTTCTCTGTTCTTAGCGCTGGCCATGGCTTGTGCTAAATTGAGCAACCAGTCACTTTTCAGTGGCCATCCACTCCAGCTCCATAAACCCCCCTCTCTGTGGACTCAGCCCTTCTCGGCTTTGCTTGCTCTCCTCCAGCTCCTTGGATCACCTGCTATCCCGCCCAGGACTGTTCGGGCACTCAGCCTGGAGGGAACGGAGGCTAAGAGCCTGGGAAGAGCTGGGTTACTCAAGTAAGGCAGCATTAAAAATAAGGTGTTGATACGAGGAGTGGTAGTAATTCTTGGTACCTGATTACTTCTTGTCACTGAGGGTCTCAGCTGTACTGAGCAAGAAGTGCTGTAGGTGAAAGGTGATGCATTGCCTTAGGCCTGTTTTTGTATGGCCTGTGAGCTAAAGATGGATTTTACATTTTTAAAGGGTAATGAAAAATAAGGAATATGCTATAGAGAGTGTGTGCAGCCCATGCCACCTAAAATATGTATGATCTTGCCCTTATAGACCGAGCTTGCTGACCTCTGGCTTAGGTTCTCGAGAGCCACTTGAACAATGAGAAAGTGAGAAATGGCCACGACAGCTCCGATGCCATGATGTTACAGGGAACATGAAACCACTCACAGAATACAAACGGTGATGAGGCAGGGCCACTCAGTGGCTGTAACAGACAAGACAGAGAGGAGAGCGCTCCGGAACTCTGCTAGGACATGATGGAGACAAGGGCACTTGCAGTTCTTCCCAAATAGCTGAACTTTTCACTCTCCACCTAACATGAACAGTCACTTCTCTCGAGTGTCACTCTAGCCCACCTTCCATCCTTCTTCTTCCTGGCTTACCAAGGTGACCAGTCCCTGAATTATGGACCCGTCCTGACAGTGTTCAGTCTTGAACTGCCCTTGCGTCCGCTAATTCTCCATAGAATCACCCAGCACAAAGGCAAATGCTACAGAAGCCCCTTCAGTCCCCCATGACTAAGATATCCCATGGGTCTATGGAAATAAATTAGACCTCCCAAATGAGAGCAAGAAGCTGTCTACTCAGAACTTTCTGTGGGAAGGAGGTCTGCCACCACCACTCGTGTTTGGCAGACCCAGTGGGAAGCAGGAAATGGGAGGCTTTCTGAAGAATAAAGGGGGAGAGCGCTGGGATGCCCCGATTAGTGCCTGGGAAAGCTGGAGGTGGGATAACTAGAAGCGAGCATCCCTGTGATGGGTTGGGCAGCCTATTTGGCTTTCTCTGGTTGGTCCTGACTTGGAAGTGGGGGCAAAAATTAAGGAAGCTGGAGTTCCCTTGTGGTGTAACAGGTTTAGGATCCAGCATTGTCACTACAGTGGCTCAGGTCACTGCTGTGGCACTGGTTCGATCCCTGGTCCAGAAACTTCTACCCGCTGTGGGCGGGGCAAAAAAATCTAAGGAAGCTGCTAGCTGTTGATCCAGTCCTGGTTGTTCTGCTGCAGGGGTTGTGGTTTGGCCTCCTGGGCTGGCTGCCACAGGGCTGTGGGTCAGTTCTGCTGCGCTCTGCAGTCTGGCCGTCGTCCGTCTGTGCATTCAGCTCAGTCTCCACTGTGCACTCCCTCTTGCTGCCATCAGCTAAATGAACGTGGAAGCCGGTTTTCCCCAGAGCCTCCAGATGAAAGTCCAGCTCTGCTAGCACCTTGGTTTGGACCTGGGAGGCCCAGCAGAGGACCCAGCTGAGACCACTCAGACTCCTGACCCCCAGAGCCAGAAGGTGCTCCGTCGGTGTTAAGTTTAAGCTCTATTTGTTTTACTGCAATGACTGTGGTCATTGGTGACTGGACTTTGACAAACTGGATGAGGGTCATGACAGCTGGAAGAATCACAGTCAACTGGGCTTAACCTCACTGAAGCCTTAGCACAGGAAAACAGTACCCTCAGATCAGCCAGCTGTCAACTCCAGGCTTGCTGTGAGAGCTGGAGGCCTCTGGGGGGGGCTTGAGGAACCCAAGGGCTGCAGCCCCGGGGAGACTGGAGATCTACAAAGACCTGGTCTGAGGCCAGGGCTCCTCAGGATGGTGCCCACCCCCCGAGGTCCTGCCCTGCCACCCCTGATCACCTCCAGACCGGTGCGCAGGATCCGGCCCAGGAGCCCTGCCCGGCCTGCAGACACAGGGGGGGGCAGCACCTCCCGGTCACCATTCAGCTGAGGGTTCCGCTCCTTTTAATTCGGCACCACCCAGTGCTGCAAGACAGCTTAACTCTGCCTTTGTTTCCCTAACTTAAAGTGTGTTCTGAGAGCAAGCGTCAGCACATTTTTTCTGTGAAGGGCCAGATAGCAGATATTTTCATCTTCGTTGGACATTCAGGCTTGGTTGCCTCCTCTCAACTCTGGTCCTGCAGCAGCCCCAGGTAACACGTGCCTGAACGGGCGTGCCTGGGTGCCAAGAAAATGGTATTTTACAAAAACAGGCAGTGGCCGGATCTGGCCCACAGGCTGCGGAGTGCCAGCCTCTGTCTGAGATAATCATTCACTCTCTGGATTTCATTTCCACACCTACAGAATGAGAGTATTGATCTGAGGCAATGCCTGCTTGACTTAAACAAGCGTTAGATTCATCTGGAAAGCTAGTGAAGGAAAGTACAGATACATGTAGAGATTCTGAGACCATGAGTTGGGGGTTGGGGGGCTGGAGTTTTGCACCACTGGAAGCTGATGCTGCTGGTCCAGGAACCACACCTTCGCTAGCCAGGGTCTGAGGCAATACTTTCCATTCTGGCTGCACAGAGGAGACTCATTGCAAGAACCAGTGGCTCTGCTCCAGCTGAGACCCATTAAATTAGAAGTGGACCGGGCTTCTGGGTGTTAGGAGTCCCACAGGAGACTCTAACGTGTAGTCAGGGTTGAGATTTGCTGGCGGAAGAGAGCTGCAAAGCACTGTGCCCCACGTGTGTGCCTAAAGCAGTGGCACCTGTATCACCTGGGAGTGTCAGAAGTACAGAATCTCAGGTCCCGCCTTGACCTTCTAAGTCAGAATCTGCATTTTATTTATTATTATTATTATTGTGGAATTAAAGATTTATTTTATTTTTTAATGATTTTTTTCTATTATAGGGTTTATAGTGTTCTGTCAATTTTCTACTGTACAGCACAGTGACCCAGTCACACACATATATACATTCATTTTATCACATTATCCTCCATCATGCTCCATCACAGTGACTAGATATAGTTCCCTGTGCTGTACAGCAGGATCTCACTGCGTATCCATTCCAAGAGCACGAGTTGGCCTCTGTCATCCCCAAGCTCCTAGTCCATCCCACTCCCTCCCCCTCCCCCTTGGCAACCACAAGCCTCTTCTCCAAGTCCATGAGTTTCTTTTCTGTGGAAAGGGTCATTTGTGCCATATATTAGAGAATCTGCATTTTAAAAAGATCCCCAGGGAACAGAGGTACACATTAAAATTTGAGAGCTGAGGCTCTCAAGGAAGGAATGAGTTTCACCTCTGCAAGTTGTTCTTTTCCTAATGTGCACCAAGCGCCAGGCAGGCTACTTAACTCACTTTATCTTCAACCTGCCTGTATTCGCTTTCACTTGCTGCCCCAGCAAATGAACATGAACTTAGTAGCTTAAAACAGTATCCCTTTATTATCTCACAGTCTCTGGACAGACTCCAGTGGGCTCTCTGCTTAGTCTCTCAAGACCCAAGTCAAGGTGTGGGTGTGGCTGGGCTCTTTCCTGGAGGCTCTGGGGAAGAAGCCACTTCCCAGCTCATTCCAGCTGTTGGGAGAATCTGTTTCCTTGGGATCGTGGAACTGAGGTCTCCATTTCCCTGAGGGGGGTTAGCTAGGGGTTGTGCTCGGCTTTTAGAGACCACTGTGAGTTTCTTCCTCTTCTGAGACAGCCCTCATGCATCAAAGCCTTCTCTGGTTTACAGCTTCTCTGATTTCCCCTTCTGCTACCACTAGAGGTAGCTCCCTGCCTTTGAAGGGCTTACCTAAATAGGCTTTGCTTGCCTGTGTCATTTCCATTTTTACTAAATCACAGCCACTGATTAGTAACCTTAACAACATCTCCGAAATCCCTTTGGCCATGGGTACAATATCCCATCACAGTCACCGTCCTGGGGATCAGGACTACCCCATGGCCCAGACCACACAGTTTACACGTAAGGCTTAGAGGGAGATTTGAATCCAGATTTGTCTGAGCCCCAAACCTTGTCTTATCACTGTTTTATTGACTTGTCTCTCAGGGATAAAAATAAATGTGTTGCT
This sequence comes from Sus scrofa, assembly GCF_054392235.1. Classification (NCBI taxonomy): domain Eukaryota; kingdom Metazoa; phylum Chordata; class Mammalia; order Artiodactyla; family Suidae; genus Sus; species Sus scrofa. The sequence continues at coordinate 76,915,860 of NC_139393.1, forward strand.
AAAAACTTTATAGTCAATCATGAGCTTTCACATTTATTATATTGTTTGGCCTCATTAGAATTTCCTGAGGAGGTATGACTCTTCCCTTTTGTGGGGATGTTTAGGGACCGGGGGTGTTTAATTATTTGTTCAAGATATTACAGACAGGAAATAGCAAATTAAAACCTGAGAAAGCCTCCTGAGCTCACATCCCATGCTCTTCCTTTTACATCATCAATTCCCTGATTTCTTGTTTAGATCGTTCTTGTTATCTGTTTGGGAAACAAATTTCCTGGGATAGAGAAAGAAACTAGCAGAGCAACTGCAGACTGGATAAAAATGTTTGAATGCTGCAGTGAGCATGTGCAGGAAAATGGGCCCACCTGTTATGCTAATTGAGAGATGAGTTCTGCCCAAATGCACGGACATGCTCTATTCACGTCTGAAAAATTACTGTCCATAAAGCGATGGTCAATGAATTTTTAAAATGTAAACTAGAAGACAACAGATTTGTGAAGTGAAACTTTTGACTGAAATTGCAAGTCAATCAAGTAATGATTTTTGAGAGATGACAGGATTCTGGCAAACAGGGTGGATTTGTCTCAACTTTGTAATTAAGGAGTTAGCCCCTCCTCAGAAAAAGCTTAAGAAAAGATCATAGAACCATCCTACTGCCAGTCACTATCTTTCCCTTCATTCCCTTGTTTCTAGTGCAAAAACAAAACAAAACAAAAGACCCTCCCAAACCAGAAAACAATATGGCCTGAAAAAAACTACCTACAATTAAAAAGTTTTAAGATTCTTTAGAAGTCAGAATGATGGCTACGGATTAGGGTTTTCCTGGCAGAGCCAATTAGGATGCTGGCATATAGAACATCTCATTGAGTCCCCAAGTAATCTAATCATTTTTTCCTCTCCTCTTAGGGCAAAAGTTGTGTCTACTAAGAAGCTATCCTTATACTGACAGTTCAGAAGTTATATTAAAAAATGGCCAATCATTTGTTCGAATAAAAAAGGCTAGGAGTTTCCATCTTGGCTCAGCAGTAACAAACCCGACTAGTATCCATGAGGATGCGTGTTCAATCCCTGGCCTCGATCAGTGTGTTAAGGATCCAGCATTGCTGTGAACTGTGGTGTAGGTCACAGACGTAGCTCAAATCCCAAGTTTCTGTGGCTGTGCTGTAGGCTAGCAGCTGTAGCTCTGATTCGACCCCCAGCCTAGGAACTTCCATTTGCTGTAAGTGCAGCCCTAAAAAGCCAAAAAGGGGGGGGGCCTAGAAATTCAGTAGTGTCTTGGGTCTGTTTCCTTGTCATTTACAGATCAAGGAAATGTTACAATTTGGAATGCATTCTAGAATTTAAACAAATTATAAGAAGAATCAGGCCTTGGTCAGGTCAGTTTTATTAAAATCTTTTACATTTGGAGGATCAGTGAAGGCAAGAGAAAGGTTAACCCCAAGGGCTCCTTCTCAATGAACAAATGCATCAAAGAGAAATTACATTTTTCCCTTGGCTGACTTCTAACATCGCTGTATTCAGAAGCTTTGAAGAGATGTAGAATGATAAACACATACAGGTTATAAACAAGAAACTCTTGCATTACCTCGGTTTAGCTGGGAATTTACCCCTTTGTTTTTCATGAGGTGGGTTTATTTTAATAGTAAATGCTGGTAACGCCAGTCAAAATGCGATCTGTCATTTTCAAGGCATCTTTCCTAGGAGACTATTTCTAGCATATTTGACAGAAAGCACTACCTGTCCATTGTCTGCATGGTCCGCAGTGGTCTCGCCAGCAGAAACACGAGAATGTGAAGAAGGATGCGTCAGCCAGTTGTTTCATGCATTTTCTAGCAGCTAGAGAGGCTCTAAGGGGGTCTGGGTTGTAGGAAGAATGAGGGTGTTGATGGAGAAATAGAAGGTGGGCCAGAGGGGTTGCTGGTCTGAGTGACCAAGGACGCTGCTGCTGGTATCATTGTCTGAAAGTACATGTGTCCATGCCTAGTAATTAACATAGGCAAAGACTGAAGGCATGGTCCCCTCCAGCAATAATATAATGACAATAGATTAAGGTTTTAGCTGAAAATATTCTGGATTGGATCATTTAGGGAAGGTCCAATATGCCCCCCTCACCTTCATTTAAACAAATGCATAAAATGGATCTTCTCTCTAGAATATTTCCGATGAAACTTCCTCTGAAACTTCCAAATAGGTGCTCAAGAACCTGTGGAAAAACAGTTCGGGGCATTCATTTATGAAATCAAATGCAAACGCTGTCCTATTTATTTGGGTTTTCTTTATAGCAGGGAGAAGAATTAATAAACTGACAGAGCACTCGTTCCAGATCCAAACTTGGTGTCCCACTTTTGGGAGATTGAAGTCAGCTCTACTTTTATAAATCAGAAAGCAAAAACAAAAACAGAAGCAAACAAAACAAAGGCCTGGATACCAGGATACCAGCAGTGGTGCGGGAGCCCGCGGCCAGTCGATAGAGGACCGGCTGGTTCCCGCGTCCAGTCTAACAAACCAGAGGTTGTTAGGTTTCACTCTCTATTGAGTCAATTGCTTGAGCGGAGAAATCTTCAAATTGCATCACACTGCACTCGTTTCCCTTTCCTATAGATTTCTCCCCTCTTTCTCTTCCAGGGGCATTGATTTTCTTCCTTGGGTTTCGGAGAAAGCTTTGCTCTGCGGACGTCCCCCCTCCGGCTTGCGGACCGAAGCATCCTTCGCACTTTCCGTCTGCCGGGTGGATGGGACACCTGCTGCTCCGATCAGCTCCTACCTCGGAAGGGCACTGGTCCGGTTCCCGAGGGGAGCAGCGAAAACCTTTGAAGGAAAGAGATTTAAGAACGCTGATCTCTGAGGATCTCTCACCAGGGCTTGCTCTATCACCACGTGCGGACGGCGTCTTCTGCGAGGCCCTGCGATTTACAGACTGGGAATGGGCTCGGGGAGAATCCTGCCCATCTTGAGGGACCCCGAGGGGCTCAGCACGGCCTAGCCTGCCGCCCACACAGCCGGCTCATCGCGTCTGGCCCCGGAGAACGGAGATTTGTGAGGAACGGAGATGGGAAGATGGGAGGGTGGTCTCTGAAACCCCTTGTGACCGCAGAGCTCAAGAGCTGTTAGCAGCGCTGATGGCCGCACGTCACTCACACTCACTTCCCAGGCTCTCGCCCACACTTACACTAGGCTTGCACGACTCTCAGTCTCAGAGAGGCGGCTAAAGCGGGTATCCTTCTAATCTTATTTTACAGAAGGCCAAGGAGAAGGTCTGAGAAGGGAGGTGACCTGTGGGGAATCTGCCGGGTGCTCCAGGAAAACAGGGGCACTCAAGACATCCCCCCCCCCTGCACCCCAGAAAACTGCCTGCTGTGAAAAGCATCCTTCTCCCACAGCTTGGATAGGATCTCAGATGCCCCTTGCTTCCCCGGGACAGGGTGCACACAGCCCCTCTGAGTCCTGTCCTTTGCTTCGCAGTGCTGAGCTGACAGTTTGCTGAAGACAAAATATCTGTCAACATGATCAGGTCAGACTTTCGCCAGACTTCTGTCTTTCCGCAGACCGCTGAGCTTCGACTCACCCTAAGCCTGAGCCAAATGGGAATGTGGAAACTGCTCTTTAAGGCTGAGCCCAGGGAAAGACATTTCTCTCATCACGCAGCCATTCACCCTCCCCGCCCCCCATACGTGGTTCTGACTGGCATTGCTTACCCGCCCTCTGCCTGATCTTCGAGATCTTAGAGGGTTCTTCCTTTTGCAGAAGGCTTTTCGAACAAAGTCAATCCTTACTTAATCAGGATTTAGCTTTTAACTGACAAGTCATAGGCGAAGAGTCAAAGTTGGCCTCTTGTCACCCAGGCTTGGTCACCCATGTGGTGTGACTGTCACACCTGCCAGGGGTGAGTGGTTGAATTGTGGGCCTGGCCCCAGGCCCTGCTTATTCCAGGCTTGGTGCCCAGGGCTCATTCTCTCTGCTCCTGTAGGACTGCGCCCTGAGGGAGTCTCTGGAATAAAGCTCTCCTGTAACAAAAGCCCTATCTCAATCATCCCGGGCCCCAGGGCGGGTCTGCATTGCTTTGTTTGCACTGGTGCTTTACCTTAACCCAAGAGCAAAGTGTCTGTGTCTCACGAAGGAGGAAGTTAAAAGGAGGAACAGAACAGGAACTCTGGATGAAAAAGTGAGAAATCTTCCCAGTGGTTGATGTTTTGAGATAAATGCTAGGGATATTGGACATTCTTATTTGGAGGTAAGTTAAAAAAAAAAATTCCAAATCTATTTCATTCTGTTCAGCTTAGAGAGCAGTGCTGAGAATGACACGTGTGCCAAAATGCTGTTTAGAGATGTTGGAGCTACAGAGATGGACAGGTCAGCCTGCCTTACCTTCAAAGCCTTATGGTCTCCTGCAGGATTCAGATATAGGATCAGGATTGGAGAAGCAAGTTCAAGGTTACTTGCAAGGTGGTCAGTAGGCTCCTTAGTACTTGGGCAGTGGTTTCAGTAACTGAGTAGCTTGTTGGCCCACTTCATACATTTTTCTTCTCTACTAAGTGTATAGCAAAAGGAATTCATGTAGAAATTCTGAATTGCATCTCTGTATTGCTTTGTAATGATGATAATTTATGAACTTGGCAGCCGGTATATCTGTAGCGCGTTGAATCACGTGTGTGGCCACAGGTCACCGCACACTCTCAGGTTTGCTCTGGAGAAACCTTTTCAATGAGTTACCTGCAACCTCACTGGCTTTTGTGGCTGGATTCCTTCAAATCCAATATATTCTGAAAGATGTGATCAATAAGCAGATGGCTCAAACCTGTACCCACGCCAAGAAATGAGGCATCTAATTAACAGTTAGCCCAGGGTGTGAGGCAATTGCCAAGGGGCTTGGAGACCTTGCCTGGGCTGGGAGACCCCTGGATGAGACCATCAGGGCTGGTGGTGTGACATGTGGGCACGAGTGTGGCTGTTGAAAGTGAGAACACAGCCAGGACCTTCACGCTGTGCTCATCAGGGCTCTGCAGAATTCCCGATTATCTCTTGGCCTGGTCCCACGCAGGGCCCCTTTCCATTGCCATGAAAAAGGAGTCAGGGAATAGGTAAGAACGGCCTATTTGAAATTCTCCATGGGTTTGGCTCTGAAGTTAGCTGGAGGAACACAGCCACGTGGCATCCTCTGTAGCCAGTAATGGCCACTGGGGAATGAGAGCGTGATGGAGGCAAAGGCAGGCTTCTGGAGGGGGGAGGGAGGGCAGGGAGAGACGGTTTGCCAGAAGCGCCCAGTGAATCCCTAAGGCGTGTTTCAGTGAATCTGCGAGCCTCACCAAAGGCATTGAGAGAGTCTGGACTCCCTGCTCCCTTGACTCTTAGCTCAAACAGGACAGAAGGAGGCCTTTCTGAAACAGACTCACAGACTTCTAAAACAAACTTTGGTTACCAAATGGGACAGGTGGATTGGGGGTTGGGATTGGTCTGTGCACACCACCGTGTATGGAACGAGTGGTCAACAGGGACCTGCTCTGTGGTGCAGGGCACTCTGCTCAATATCCTGTGATAATCTGTGTGGGAAAAGAAGGGTGTGTATATGCGTGTAATGGAATCACTTTTGTACAGCAGAAATTATCACATCATTGTAAATCAACTATACTTTGGTACAACTTAAAAGGAGACCTTTCTCTCCTCTGTGCCTGGGGGAGCCCGCTGCTGAGTGTCCCCCAGTGCCAGAGGAGAGAGCTGAGTCCCTGTGACAGCCCTTCCTGGGGTATGTGGAATACATGACCAGCCCATCGCCAGCCTGATGTTCCCCAGTTGACTGTTTCGTTGCCGTGCTTTCAGCATTTCCCTGGGTAGGGCCCCCAGGATGTTTCCCATGTGAAATGCAGACTCAGAAAGAGGAGACTGTGCCCAGAGTCTGATATATCCTAAGACAACTGCCCTTTGCTCTGGGGACCCATGAAGGCAGAGGGGGTCAAGCCTGTGCCAGGGGGTGGGGTGGGGCATATTTCTCAAGTCCTTTGACACGGCTGTGGGAATGGGGACACCTGTTGTGGCTCAGCAGGTTATGAACCTGACTAGTATCCATAAGGATGCAGATTTAATCCCTGGGCTTGCTCAGTGGGTTGGGGATCCAATGTTGCTGTGAGCCACGGTGTATGTGCAGATGCTCAGATCTGGCATTGTTGTAGCTGTGGTGTAGACTGGCAGCTGCAACTCTGATTTGACCCCTGGCCTGGGAACTTCTATATGCTGAGGGTTCGGCCCTAAAAAGAAAAAAAAAAAAATTAGCACAGGTCTTGAATATTTACTAGGCATACTCTAGGAGGATTTTTAATTTGGGATGAGTCATATACAGCATTGTGGAAAATAATAAACTATTAAATTTAAGCGAAGCATTTTGTTCAAAAATAGAAAGCAAGCAGATATAGAAACGTAATTTAAGTGTGGCTTTGGAATTGTTTTGCTGTTTCAATTTGGCCACTAGCTTTTGGGATCAGATGACAGAGTATATCAAAAATGAAAAAAAAATAATTTTTATAAAATGCATATAGCATAAAACTTCCTATTTTAACCAGTTTTAAGTGTACAGGTCAGCAGTATTAAGTACATACACATAGTTGTGGAACCACTCTTCAGACTGTTTCATCTTCCAAAATGACAATTCCCCTCCCCCAGTCCCTGGCAGCCACAGTCTGCTTTCTGTTCGTGTGAATTTTACCTCTCTCAAGACCTCACATAAGTGAAATCATGCAGCATTTGTCTTTTTGTGACCGGCATATTCCACCCACTTAGCATAGTGTCCCCAAGGTTCATCCTTGTTGTTACATGTATCAAAATTTCCTCTTTTTTTTTTTTTCTTTTTTCTTTTTAGGACTGCACTCCTGGCATATGGAAGTTCCCAGGCTAGGGGTTCAGTCAGAGCTGCTGGCCTGTGCCACAGCCACAGTGATATAGGATCTGAGCCACATCTGTGACCTACACCACAGCTCATGGCACCACCATGACCATCACCTTAACTCACTGATTGAGGCCAGGGATCAAACCCATGTCCTCATCACTCCTCGTCGGATTCGTTTCCGCTGCGCCAGGATGGGAACTCCGGTAAGTCCATTTTTAACTTTTGGAGGATCCACTTACTACCCTCCATGGTAAAGCGGGTCCACTCAACATTCCCACCAACAGTGCACAAAGAGTCCAGCTTCTCCATATCCTCATCAACACTTGTTTTCAGTTTTTTGGTTTTGGTTTTTGTTTTTAATTCGGGAGTTCCTGTTGTGGCTCAGTGAGATCAGGACCTGACACTGTCTCTATGAGAATGCGGGTTTGATCCCTGGCCTTACTCAGTGGGTTACGGATCCAGCATTGCCACAAGCTGGTGAAGCTCAGGTCCCGCATTGCTGTGGCTGTGGCATGGGCCACAGCTGCAACTCTGATTCGACCCAGCCCAGCAACTTGCATATGCCACAGGGGCAGCCATGAAAAGGAAAAAAAATGCATAGCATCCGTCTTTATGAGTGTGAGGTCTAGGTGTAGTTTTGTAGGTAGCAGGGCAGCAGTGCTGCTACATGAAGGTGAGTTGCAAAACTGAGCTGACTGGGGGGAGGGAGTGTCTAGTGGTGAGTTTCCAGGCTGCACACAGGGATTTAAGGTCTCAGTGTTTTTGTGACTGTCTCCTTCCATACACTGACTCAGGAAAGCAGGCCACTGTTAATTCTGGGATCATGGATCTTGTGCTTTTCAGCTTCTGGTAAGTGAGAAGATTTAGTTTTGAATGGCCTGGTGCAGGGCTCACCTTTTTGTCCCCTGAACAACTGTTCGAATACTCACCACTCTCAGGGAAACAGATCCCATTCCAGGCCGAGTTGTGTTCCATTAAAATTCATATGTTGAAGTCGTAACACCCAATAACCCAGAATGTGACTGTATTTGGAGCCTGGGCTTTTAAAGCCATGGCGAAGCTAAAACGAGATCATTAGAGTAGGCTCTGGTCCCATAGGACTGGTGTCCTCATAAGAATAGGAGATGAGGACACAGACACACACACGGGAGACCATGTGAGGACATGGGAGGAAGACAGCCTTCTGCAAGCCAAGGAGAGGACACCAGCCCTGCCGATGCATTGCTCTTGGGCTTCTGGGCTCCAGATTTGTGAGGAGGTCCATTTCTATTATTTAAGCCCCCAGTCTGTGGTATTTGGTTACGGCAGCTCCAGCAAAACGAATACGGACCCTCAGGCCTCCCGCTTTCTATATCCAGTCCTTAGGCAATATCACCCATCAAGGTCATGGCGTTAGATATCATCTCTGTCCTGATGCTCCCAAGGGGAAATCCCTCTGTTAACCCAGCCTTACCTGTTCAGCCACCGAGTCTGTATCCTCCCCTTGGACATCTGCAGGTCCACACGTGTAACTGTCCCGTTAAACAAGCCCACCTCACGCCGTAGTTAAAACACACTTAACTTTCCATTTTCTACCATCTCTTTACAGTTCAGTCAGTAACCTTTCCTTGGTCCCGGATAGGAGTCCTTCAGCCCACAACTTTTCTGCTCACCATTACATGTTAGAAATGTTCAGTGGTCACCTTGGGTAGCAAGTACAGTCTCAATTCAGAAACTGGAATGGTTCAACGTGAACTTGATGAAATGTCAGGTCTTTTCCCTTCTGCTGACTCAGGTCTGCTTCAAGCTGGAAACCTGTCAAGTGGCCCCCTGGACAACTGGTCACCTGGGGATTCTGAGTGGGAGCTTAAGCAGCCAGTTAATGATTTGGGGTACATTGCACGTCAGCTCAGACCAAACCCATCTTGTAGGCTTTGTGACCCCCTCAGGTAAATGAAGTGAAGGAATTTACCTCTTCTGCCTTTCTTGAAAGCAGGAAGCTGAATTCTGTCTCAGAGGTATGTCTCTCATTCAAAATTATACCAGGTGTAACAGGCAATCCAGGACTTGAAAAATCTGTCCAACTCCAAAGCTCACCATCTTTGAGTTACACTCGTGTTTTTCAAACTAGTTTCCTTGGGACACCAGGATGGTTCAGACCATCTTTGGGGCTGGAGTGGGATTGTGAGTGGTTGTTAAAAAATACTACAAACTGAGTGGCTTAAAATAAGGGAAATGCATTATCTCAGAGTTCTGGTTCTGGAGGCCAGCAATCTGAAATCGAGGTGTTGGCAGAGTCACGTGTTCTCCAGTGCCTCTAGGCAAGAATCTTTTTTTGGCTGCACCCGTGGCATGCAAATGTTCCAGGATCAGGGATCGAACCTGCATTGCAGCAGTGCTCTGAGCCACAGCAGTGACAACCAAACCCACCGAGCCACCAGGGAACTCCCTCTCCTTGCTTCTTGCAACAACTTTTGCCCTAGGTGTTCCCTGCTTGTGGCGACAGCACTCTGCCTGTGTTTTCACGTGGCTGTCCTCCCTGTGAGTCTGTGTCTTCCTGTAACTTTCTCCTCCCTGTGTCTCTGACACCTTCTCATAAGGACACCGGTCATATTGGACTAAGGGCCCACCTGCTCTGGAATGACCTCACCGTATCTTATCACATCTGCAAAGACTCTGTCCCAAGAAGCTCGTCTGCACAGGGACAGGGAGTTAGGATTCCAACACATCTTTTCTGGGTGGGACACAATTCAGTCCATGACAGGAGTGAGATGGGGCCATGTGAGTGGGATTCTCCCCTTCACCCACATCTCAGCAGGGCTGCCTGGCTTTCGCCTGCCTAATATTTGGGGATCTTTTGATGGACTTGGAGAAAGAGTGCCACAGGTAGCAGTAGATCCAAAACCACCTGTCTGTGGGACACACCACTTCCTACAAAGAAACAGGAAAACACATCCTTCAGCTGGCTTAGAAACTGCTTTTTCCTCAGGCTTTGTAAGCCCCATTTCTCGTCTACATGCCCCGTCTTATTCAGCATGGGCAGGGCACTCACAGCCAGTCCTGCTGATGGCTGTTGCTCTCGAACCACTGCTGAGAATAGAGTGAATAGGCCGGTCTGGCCATTCTCTCCATCCCCATTCCCTTTGAGTCCCCTCCAGTTGCCATATGTGCAATGCCTGTGTGGTCTGTTCCCCTAGGGAGCTCTGCATTCAAGTATTCTATGCCTTACGCTTTCTGATGCCCTCGGAACCCACGGCGTCCTTTAATTAAAGGCAGTGGGTGGCATGATGACAGGATTAGTGTCAGTGTCTGGCCTCTCTAAGGACCAGGGGACATTGTGACCAAAGTTTTCCCATCTGCATAACCAGCCTGTTTATAAGTTGAGAACTCTAAGCAGGGTGGGGCACGCATTTTCGGCTTGCTGTCTGCTCTGCTGGCTTCAGGGAAAGAGCGAGTCTCACGGGAGTTGTTGGGCTGCTTCACTTCATTGCAAGTGTCGGGTGCTGTGGCTTTCAGTGCATTGCTATTCTGCCCCTTGCTTTGCTGCAGAATGAACAACAATGACGTTCTGCTGAACATCAATTACAGACGTTTTAGGAAGGGCTCAGCACTTTTGTGAGAATGAAGCTGTATTACTCAAGTGTAATGAGCCAAGAGAAAAACCCCTCGTTTTCATGCAGCACTAGTACAGACCCATGCCCTGGCTGCCTAAGATCCCTTTCTGCTTGACTGCGAGTTTGGAAGGTAACAGGATACTCACTCAGCCTTACAGGCACTAACATTGAAAGAAACATTCCGGCTTAGGAACTGAGCTGAAATGACTATCAGGGACAGAGCTTTTGACAGCTTCTTCTAGATGGAGTATTCAAATGCGGAGTTTGCAAAATGCCAGCTCCTCAGTGGCCGAACCACCAAGCCCCTTTCCCACTCCCCAAACCCACACATTAAGAAAAGGTTTAGAAATAATTATCAACTTGAAGTAAACTCTTTTACAAATCCAGTATTTATTTTACTTTCTTATGTGCAAAAAGGAAACGCCCATTGAACATAAAACCAAATAAAATCTTTCTGTCTGCACTGCCTTTAATTGCCCATTATCTTACTGTCACAATGAATCCTATAAACACTCTAAGGACCGTCACCACAATGTCACCTTTGTTGTACAGAAGGAATGTGATATTTGGCTAGTTTAAGAATGTTAAATAGAAATAGATCATAAAGAACCCGGGGGAGGGCGAGGAGCCCAAGGATTCGAGATCATCACTGCATTAAAATAAGCCATCTAAACAGCACATCCCCCATCAAGAATCGTGCAGTTAAGGCCCAGATGCTCTTCTCCTTGGTGGAACCGGCATGGGAGAACCAGCTCACTCTGCGTTGTAAGTTTCTCAGAGGACGTGGACTGCTGACGCGTGAAACGAGTACAGCTGAGTTGAGCTTCCTAAACTGTGAGCTGAGAACAAGGTTTCAAAGAGGACCACTGTTTCGCTAGGAGAGCCTGGCAGCAAGGAATCCTTCTGAACTGGGTATCGCAATGGTGTCTTGGGGCCAAACTCACCATGTCTTTGCTGATTTATGGCAAAATGGACCGACCTTGGCTAAGAGAGGAAGCCAGTGCCAACATCACACATGCAAAGATTTTTTAAAATAAACTGAATCCTGCAGTTTTACTCTTTTTGCTAAACTCAGTTATTAAAAGGCTTTTATTTTATTTTGTTGTATGTCTTTTTTTAGGGCCACACCCACGGCACATGGAAGTTCCCAGGCTAGGGGTCAAATCAGAGCTGTAGCTGCCAGCCTATACCACAGCTCATGGCAACGCCAGATCTTTAACCCACTGAGCGAGGCCAGGGATCAAACCCGCATCCTCATGGATACTAGTGGGGTTCATTACCGCTGAGCCATGACAGGAACTCCTTAAAGGCTTTTATAAAAACCCAGTGTCTTGACATAACCATATCCCTCCAGCAATCTACATCCACGTTTGTTTTAAACCAGTTGGCTCTGTGGGCTGATTTTTTTGTTTGCTGTTGGCACATGCAGTTCTCTTGGGAGCAGGCACCAGTTCCCTTAGAGTGACTGCAGACAGATCCCGACTTGTTCTGATCTCTAAATAATTTGTGCATATTTAAGAAAATACTATGAGGAAAAGAATATACTTTTCAAACTTCAGGATCTGTAATTTGTAAAACTATTACCATTTTAGCAGGAGCTCAGGGCTGACCTTTTCAGATCAATCACAAATAATAAATTCTCCCAAGAGACGTATTTCTGGAGAAAGTGGGGAAAATGTGAACTAAAGCTATAGCTCCTGTCCCATAAATACCAGCCGCGTTGGGCTAAGCACGCTTTCAGGGGGGTGGTAATGACGCCTAAGAGCCTATGTGAATATATACCTTAGTTAGACAGGATATATGAAATTTTGAATGATCTACACCAGGTGTCGGTATAGTTTCTAACATTACAAATACTGCCATTGTGCAGATGCTCTTGAACACGTGGTAATAACCCATCACACACAGGGCTTGGGCGGACCAAGTTTTATGCCTTCGTATGGCAGGGCAGAAATCATTTTAAAAAATCTTGTCATAAGGTGGACTTAAATTACACATCAACTACACACTGTTCACCGGACAGTGAAAGAGCCTATCAGAAGTCAGTCTGCCCCGCTGGACTTTGATCTGCACTAGTCCGCATCTAAATGTCCAGAAGGTCATCTCCGCTTTCGTCACTCTCCACCGTCAGCTGCCGGGTCCACCACTTCTTCACCTCGGAACCACAGGACGCTGTGTCCGCCATGGGGTTCATTTTGCACACGACAGATTTCATCGTGGTCCGCCCTCCAAACCGTAAGTTGACGGAAGACACCGAGTGGCTTATTGGTTTCGGCGCTGTGGAACCAACAAGATCCCATGAGCAACGTGGTGGTGTGGTTCCCCCCATTGCAAGCCATTCCTGAAACCCCCCGATGGTCCCATCAGTCACGTTTCCCACGAGCGAGTCCTATCCATAGATGTTATGTGGGAAACCTTTTCGAGTGCTTGATTCTCTACATTCATAATGGACTTTAAAATTATGATCATGGACAACTAGTAACCCTATTTAAAAAATACGCTGCTGGAGTTCCCATGGTGGCTCAGGGGTAACAAACCCAAGTAGCATCCATGAGAATGCAGGTTCGATCCCTGGCCTCGCTCAGCGGGTTAAGGATCTGGTATTGCTGTGGTGTAAGTCACAGACGTGGCTCGGCTCCAGCATTGCTGTGGCTGTGGTGTAGGCCGGCAGCTGCAGCTCCAATTCAGCCCCTTGCCTGGGAACTTCCATATGCCTTGGATGCTGCCCTAAAAAGAAAAAAAATATGCTGCCTGCCTTTTGCACTTTGAGATAATTACAAAGACTAAAAAAATCACTAAAATTTTCGATTTGGACAAATAAAAGTGTCATAGAAATATATGTGCCTTGGTGTTCATTAGTGTATGCATATAAATATAAAGAAAAACAAGAAAGGATAGTGTGCAGACAGTAGGGGAGAGCACGGGGTTCGGAGAGGGGATGAAAGAAGGAGATGGGTACATAACGTTTTGTAAAAGTAAATTGAGGTGCAGCAGCAGTGGAAAAAGGAGCGACTCATGGACAGATGGACGACATGCTCAGGACATCCATCTTCCCCATCCACGTGTCTGAATAAAGCAGCTCTAACAGTTCTAGTCTGGGGTCCCGCGTCTGTGGCCCATGGATCAACTGATGTATCAAGTTCATGCCTCTGCACCGAAGTTTCTTCAAGTGCAGAGTAAAGAGATTACAAGTTTCCTCACTGGACTGTTGCGAGAATTAACAGATTAAGTTAGACCTGCAGAGCAGAACTGCCATAGGAGCCAGCAGTCCTGCTTCAGGGTTTCCATCCACGGGAAACCGAGTCTCTCTCTTGAAGAGCGTCTACACTCCCGTGTTCATGGCAGTGTCATTCGCCACAGCCAAGCTATGGAAACGACCTGTGTCCGTCAGCAGGTGACTGGATGAGGATGCCGTGGGGTCTATACATCGGCATTTACTCCGCCTGAAGAAGAAGGAACTCCTGCCGTTTATTCATGGATGAACCCGGACGGCGTTGTGCTGCGTGAGGTAAGTCAGACAGAGGGAGACAGGTGCGCTAAGATCTCACTTCTATGTGGAATCTAAAAGGGTCCGAATCACAGAGGCAGAGGTGGGATGGCGGTGACCGCGGAGGCTGCCTTCTCTATTAGCTGAAAACGAGGGCTGATACCATTCTATTTAGAGAAGTCATTTTGAGGGGAATATATTTTTCACTGTCTCACTATCCGTAAATAACTTTAGATGCAGACCTGAAATTTGAAATTCAAGACCCAAAACACACAAAAATGCACAGGTTCCTTTGAAATGCCCCGGTGGCTGGAGGCAGGACTTGGACGTACCCGAGGGCAGGCGCCACTGCCCGAACTTCCTCTGGGGCTTCCCGGCCTCGGCCGCGTCCTGGCGACTCCCTCCTCGGTCCGACAGGGTGGGGCTCAGCAGCTGCTGCTGGCTGCTCGTCTGCACGAGGACAACGGGGACAAGGGGCACTTACCCCTCACGCCGGGCTCACCCTCCTCTCTGCACCAGCTGGACCCTCATTTCATTTTAGGAAAGGAAGCAAGTCCAGCCCACAGGAACGTATGCAGGGAAAACCACATGGACCCACAGTGTCCACCGTGGGGAAAGGAAGCGTAAAAATAGTAAGAAGAGTCAAGGACAGTGAGCGAGTCCCCATCGCACATGGTGAGAAAAGAGGCCGGGTCTGCAGGTGGCCCCTTTCCTGGGGGAGCCCTCCTGGATACCTGTCCCAAGGCCACTTGCCCTCCACCCCCGGGGCCATCGCCACGGACCAGGGCCAAACAGCCGCATTCCAGGAAGGAAGTGGCGCAGGGGATGGCCTGGTCTGGGGACAGTATACTCTTGCCAACCCGGAGGTCGGTGCCTAGAGCTTCCAGAAGAAACTATCTCAGTTTCTCAGCAGACAAAGCTCTGGGATGGGCCTCAGAGGAGAACTAAACACATCATTTAAGGCTGAATTGGGAGTTCCTGCTGTAGCACAGTGGGTTAAGGATCTGGCTGCAGCAGCCAGGGTCCTCTGGAGGTGTGGGATTGATTCCCAGCTTGGTGCGGTGGGTTCAAGGATCTGGCATTACTACAGTTATGTATAGGTCGCAGCTTCGGCTCAGATTCAGTCCCTGGCTCAGGAACTTCCGTACGCTGAGGGTGTGGCCATAAATAAATTTTAAAAAGGAAGAAAGAGAGAGAGGGAAAGAAAAGAAAGAAAGAAAAAGATTGACGTCAAGGAGAAATGCTCGGCTCTCCGGCATTTCACCCAGCCTGGGTCACTATCACCTTCCTGTCTCCTATCAGCGCCTTGGTCCTCACGCCTCTTCAACGTCCCCTCTTGGGCTTTTTCACCTAAAACCAGCGGGCTCTGCTGTCACCCACTCCCTGCCTCACCAGCCCTGTCCATGGCATCCCACTCTTAGCCCTGCCCTGCACTCGCCCAGGGCAGACAGGTGGCAGGGACTTTGTAGAAGCCTCTGCATCCCCTCCCACCATGTTCACTGCCCCTGCACAGGTAGGTGCAGGTGATTCCTATGGCTGGGAAGCCACTGACCTGAATCCATCCAAACTGGATTGGGGAACACGAGAGCCCCTTGGAGCGTCCTGCTGGGCCATGGGGCCCCAGGCTTCAGTGTCTGTCCCTGGTCCCTGACTGTGTCACTACACACCAGGATGCTGGACCAGCTCCACCATATTCATAACTGCCCCTCATGGTTAAGGGCAGGCCTCCCACCAGCTGCTTCTCACACACAAGCTCTCCAGGACCTGGTGACTGTTAGGGACATGCAGACTGAGTCTGGACATGAAACTATGCCGGGCCCTGGTATGCAGTCGGTCCTCCAGCTAAGCCTCCCGAATTCCATGTGCACTTCTGGTGCCCAGCTGAAGACTTCTGCCCTGAGTCTGACTAGGAGACTGAGGGCCAACTGCAAACATTCTCGCTCATTTTACTGCAAGTCTCTATGCAGTATAAGGAGGAGAAAACACTTAAGGCACAATTTTAGGCAAACCGTGTTCTCCTAAGTCACGTGATACTGCTGGTCTCAAACCCTTATGGATCTGATGTTAACCCTTAGACAAAAATCAACAGGGATTGCTACGTTCAGAGCACTCCTGTGTTTTTTTTTTTTTTTTTTTTTTTAGTAACCATGCAAATTAGAATCTTTTGAAATGACCTCCACCGATTCAGGGATGCAAAAACAAAGATATAAACTGGATCGACATCTTCCAGTTAAAAAAAAATTTTTTTTCCGACTTAGAAAACGTCCTATTAGAAGCAGTTGTCTCCTGTGTGAAATGGCTGAGTGGCATCAGCCTGTGCTTCGTTAACATCCTTGGGCGGCGGACGCCTCCTGCCCATACCTCAGGCTGCACATTGTTCTCCTGACTGTTGGCGTTCTGGTCCTCGCTGGGCTGCGTGGTCTCGATGCTGGGCGGATTCAGAAACCGGCTCAGCTCCTGCTGTTGGCTCTCTCTCAGGCTGTGGATGATGCTGCAGGACTGCTGCTGTTTCTATGGAGATAGGATCGCTCTCTCAGGAGCAGAAAAGTCAGCCTCACATCCCGCTGCCCCCACCACTCAAACTCTTCCCCTCTTTCCAGAGAACCTGCATCCTGGGGGCCTCTCCGGGGCTTCCAAATAGATTCTTAACTCATTTCCCTGCTTGGTCTCAGACAGCTTTAAGGGGGGCTTGGAGACCTGGGAATTGCCTCCCCAGCCCATGCTCATTTGCATAACAATTGAAATAGTTAAGTGCCATGATACTCCCTTGTGTTTTATTCTAAATAGAATTTTTAAGTCACTCATGTGGCTGTTCTGCTTTTTCCACTTCTTTTCTTACTCCGGTGCTCATGAAGCCAGGGTGGATCATCCCTCTCCTCTAAGCTGTGAGAGGCAGGTGTCTTGGGTGAGGGAGTGAAGCCCAGGTCTTGCCCCTGTACAGAGCAGGCCAACCCAGCAGTGGGGCCAGTCTGTCTTGGGACCCACTGAGGCCAGGGCCATCTGGGGGTGAGTGGCACTGCCCGTGCCCTCTCCGGGCCCATGGAGGGCAGACGTGAGACGTGACCCCGACCTAGCAGGGCTCTGGGGGACCGGCTGCCACAGTGGTTTTGGGGGCTGTTTCCTTTACCAAGGGACCTCTTCTCCAATAGGTATGTTTCACAGTGGATGTTGTTCTGAGAAACAGGATTAAAAATAAATGTTGAGCAGTTAATTTGATTTGAATGCATACGTCAAAAGCATTCACCAAAGTAATGGCCTAATAGAAGTGACCATTATAAACACAGTCTATGCCAACATAGTACATGTTCATTGATTTATGAGTTAGAGACTCTTAAGGCTTTTAGTTCAGGAAGCAGACCATAAACTCTGGGGAGAGGTGGTCTTTAATTAAAGATCAAACAACACTGTCAACAATACGTTGGACTTTTCAGGAGCAATTTAAAAGCATCGATTCAGGTGCCATTCAGTATGTAGAGATTTTTGGCACTGTGAATGCTTGCCTTTCATAAATGGAGATCATAAATATTTTAATATCCATAAACTGCTTTTTAAACATTCGTGCTATGTTAGAAAAATGTAATTCAGTAGTGATTTCTTACACATTCTGCTC
This sequence comes from Sus scrofa, assembly GCF_054392235.1. Lineage (NCBI taxonomy): Eukaryota > Metazoa > Chordata > Mammalia > Artiodactyla > Suidae > Sus > Sus scrofa. The sequence continues at coordinate 76,933,421 of NC_139393.1, forward strand.
AAGAGGGTTCAGCTGAATGCGGCCCACAGTTATGGGTTGAATCATCGAAACTGGAAGTGACCTTGTGGAAGGGATTCAAGGCTAATCACAGAAGGGTCTAAACCAGGTGCTTAGGAATCGCTTTCTTCTTGGCCCCCCTCCCCCTCCTCTTCTGAGAGGAGGAAAGAAAGCCTGGACAGGTGTGGCCCACTCACGGCTCTGATCCGCTTCAAGCACTTTTTCAGCCACATGCGAATGGTCTGCTTGGCCACCTCCTCCTCGATGGTGTACTCCAGCTGCTCCCTCGCAAGCAGCTCCTCCAGCTGCAGACTCTTCCGGATGTCAACTGAGCGGTAGGACAGCATGCTGGGGGCGGGGGGAAACACAGTGAGTGTGCGCCGATGCCCTCACTGGGAGCTAGACTCTCGGACACCCCAGAACCCAGAGAAGACGGCACTCCATCCAACCAACATAATGTTCGGATGTGCCCCTGGCCGGCCGGAGGGCCAGGGCTGCTGATGCCACCGCCCTGTCTCTCCACCGTCATCTGTAAGACGGGAGAGCCGTGTTCCTAGCTTCCCGAGTCATTAAGTTAGCTAATACCTGCATGTCCTTACAACAGCAAGTGCCAGATATGCGTTTGTCAAACAAGATCCCGGCAAGGCCCTGATCGACATGATCCGCTGCTTAAGACTCTGGAACTTCGCGCATGGAAGAAAGACTGCTTTCCTGTGCTTTCTTCACATCCGGCTCCTACCGATGATGGCCAGTATGCTTGGCTGTGGGTCCTGCAGCCCCACCCTCACCGTTTTCCTCAGTAGATCTCGTTTGCCCCCCTAGATCTTCCTAATTTTATTAAAAGTTAAATTTTTTTTTTTTTTTTTTTTTTTTTTTTTTTTTTTGCTATTTTTCTCTTTTCCTCATCCATTTTAGATGGGTGCAAGCCAGGGTGGAATGCGCACGCCCATCCAGCCCTCAGCACAACAGGCATAGACAGTGGCAAAAGAAAGCGACGCGGCTGACGTGCTGCATCGGGGCCCCTGGGCAATAAGGCACCTCGCGTGTCCAGGCTGAGGGGCTCACAGCCGAAGGGGGACACAGCACCCAGAGTACCGCTCAGCCCCTGCCTGCCCCCAGCTGCAAGGTCAGGTCCATCTCCACAGCCCAGATCACAGCACCGAGGCGCCCTGGGACCAGGACCTGCTCTGGTTTGCTAAGGCTCATCCCACCGGAGGGGGAGGAATGCCTTTGTCCTCCTCTCTTCCCTGTCTCATCTAGAATCTCATCATTGTTGGACCACTGTCATCACAGCTGGGGCTGGAGAGATAGGGTGGGCAGAGGCTGCCATCATCAGCTTGGCCTGCATCCATTTCATCAGACGCACCAATGTTCCAGAGAGGCGGACGGCAATTAGTAACGACAGTGATAAGTCTACGCACCTCACTTTCAGCCTAAAAATAGTTGTCACCAGGAGGGAAGACAGTGACATGCTGAGAGAGATGGCATCCTTGGCTATTTGCGTTTTCTGCCTCACCTTTCTCTGCCTTTTATCCTGCTCCTGGAAGAAGTGAACAGAGGAGGCTAAAATCGACAACTTGAGAGAAATTCTCCCCGATCCTTCCTCTGCTCTGGGCTGTTTTTCACATCCAGTCACAGCCGAATTTCTGTGCACCTGGCTGCTCCTGAAGTTTGCGACACAATACCCAGCGTCTAACCTGCCAGGTGTCTGCAACATGATGAAAATGCTGGTCGTAGAGGGTTCTGGACTTTTTCTGCAAAAAGGACACTTGGGCGGTGCAGCTGATGGGACATTTCTTAGAATAAGGTTTCAAATGCTTAAAAATCTACATTCCCAAAGAAACTGATTCTATGGAAATATGGTTCTGAAATTATTTTCTTTGAAAGGGTGATGATATAGTAACCTAAGTGCTGCTTTATTATTGCGTTAAATAATAACGTGGAGCTGAGGTCAAATGACTCACTGAGAACTGGTGAGCGTAATGGATATTGTAAGATATCAGACACGGCAGTAATGTGATCTGAAATGTCTGTGATTTCTACAGGTGACAAGATGTGGGTATTGTTAATACTGCTGTGCTTTATTGCCGACATTCATCACTGCAGAAAATGCTGTATTTTAGCAAATGATTCATGAAAATAAAGATGTAACTGTTTCCTTTTCCAAGACCATGGACCCCTGCATTTTATCCAAGAACTCCCATCTAAGAAGCTGTTAGGGGTTGAACTGTTTTCCTCAGTCCTAACCCCCAGGACCCCCCACCCCCAAAGTGATCTTAGTTGGAAAGAGGTCATTGCAGGTGTAATTAGTTAAAATGAGGTGATGCTGGAGTCGGGTGGACCCTTCATCCAACATGACCGGTGTCCTTATAAAAGACACAGACGCAGACACGCAGGAGCACACACTCACACACACACACACAGAGGCACACACACACACACACACAGAATGCCTTGCAAAAATGAAGGCAGACATCAAAATGATGCTTCCACAAGCCAAGAAACACCAATGATTGCCAGAAACGAGGAGCTGCGAAAAGGCCTGGACCTGATCTCCCCCAACAGCCGCAGAAGGAACCAAGCCTGCCGACACCTCAAATTCATTCCCTGCTTACAGAACTGGAGACAGTTAACTTGCTGTTTAAACCACTCGGCATATGTCAGTTATTTTGCTGCAGTCCTAGCAAATAATGCGGATTCCTCTTGGAGACCAGGAAGGGCCAGGCCTCCATCTGCCCCTTTGTCCTGCCTGGGTCCTCATGAAATGTCTGGGAAAGGGGGTTTGTCAGCCCTTTGGAGACCACCACCCCTGAGCAGGCCAGGCCAATACTGGCCTGACCCAGGAGTGAGGAAGTGGGATGGGAGCTCTAGCAGGTGGCCCAACCCTCCCGGACCAGCTCCTACCTGCCTAATGAAACCCCTCCCCCCCAGCTTCTTTTTCCATGGGAGCCCCTCTGCAGTCAGGGGCGCATCTGGGGACGTGCCGCTGCTTCTCCCCTCCCGCATGAGGCACCCACAGGGACACGATCCTTGCAGGACAGTGAGAAAGGCCACTTGGCCCCTGAGAAGCGGGACTGCGCCTTACAACCTGGGCCGAGGAGGTGGCATTTCTGGGTGTGAACGCACTTGAAAGCTGCATCTATCGGGGCCTTGAAGGATGGCAGCTTCGGCTGGTTTCTGGACTCAGTTTGGCTGCCACCCAGAGCCGCGGGAGCTGCGCACCTCAGCACGTCGTGGAAGGTGACGTCGCCGCCGTTGTGCAGCCGCTCCATCTCGTAGCACATGTGCTTGAACAGGAGCTTGTCTTTGTCCAGGTCCACCTCCAGCCTCCCCCGCAGCAGCCGCAGCAGGAACTTCACGCGGAAGGTCGGGATCACACCCTGGTGACACAGCACCGTCGTTACCGAACCATCCTTTTGCTTGCGGTTCTGTTTTCACAGCAAAAACGCCCGCACGCAGCCTAGTTCCCAAAAGCTAGCCTGTCATCGGGGCAAGGAGGCGGCTGGGCTCCCGGAGGCTGGGTGCGTCTGCGCACCCAGGGAAGCTTTGAGATCTGAGCCCCTGGAGCTCCCCCCGGAGCCCCTTGGTTCTAGGGGGGCATCACCCCCCACAGCAGCCAAGGAGCCAAGGCCAGGGCTAAGGTCCCCTCGCCTCCAGGACAGGCTCCTGATCTCCCAGCCTCCTTCCTGTCGTCTGTTTCATTGATTCCGACCCTGGTCACGTGGTTCTCTGACACAGGTGCCCAGTGGGTCAGGGACGCATTTAGCAGAAGAAATGGGACCCATACTTAGAAAGACCACTCCTTTCCGGGTCTTCATAATTAGAACAAAAATGTCCAGGAGACCTGAGCTCCCAGCTCTGAGCCCTTCTGGTCACAGCAGATCCAAATTCTGGGGACCTAACGTGTCACCCCCTTCTGAGCAACAAAACCTAGCAGCCAGCCTGGCTCCGACTCTGAATGAGGCGCTGGGCCAGAGGCGGGGAGTTGGTCACCTGGATTCTGGTCAGTTACAAAGGTCTACACATGTGACGGGCTGCGCCTGCACGTGGCCAGGAGAGCAGGTCCCTGTGGATCTGGGTGACACAGACACCCGTAGAAGCAGGTCACTGTCTCAGAGGAAAACCCGGAGACCGATGCCTGGGTGAAGGGGAGGTGGCACAGAGAGAGCAGGGGGTGTGCAGAAAGCTGCAGACCCCCGCCCACGTCCAGGACCCTCTCCTCTGCCTCTGGCTCCTTGGTCTCTCTGTCCACAGTCGACTCTTCTGGAAACTATCTTCACATCTTCCCGCAGGTCTGCCCAAGCCTCAGCTTTGCTGTCTGTCAGCTAAGTCGCATATCACCTCCTCAGCCGGGCCTTCACGACCACCCTGCTAAGGCTCTGCCCCCCAAATCCAACCACTTGCTACTGTGTGTCCCCCATTTCATAGTGTTAACTTCTTGAAATTATAAAATCATTATTGTTTCACTTTTTGTTTGTCTCTCCGTATTAGGACATAGGCTCGGAGAGCACAGGGACCTTGCCATCTTGTCCACGGTCATACCCTCACCCCGGGAGCCCAGAATTGTGCCTGAGGGTTTGCTAGGATGGCGAAGGAGCGGGGAGGAAGGGGAAGAAGAAGAGGGGGAGGGGGAGAGGAGGGGTGGGGAGAGGAGGAGGAGGAGGTAGAGGTGGGAGCTGCTGCTGTTTTAGCTAATTCTGGGAAGTCGGGGGTAAGATTTATGATGCAAATATTCGAAGAGTTAAGTCCAAAATAATTCAAAAGAATAACATTCAGAAACCACTTCAGGAACGCCTTTGCACCTCTAATGAGAATTGCTGTGCGAGGCTGAGGTGACTGTGAGTCAGTCTTGACACTGTCACTTTGGTAAGTGGAACGTCACCTCCTCTCCTGCCCTGAACCCAGGCTGGAATCTTCAGCGCTCCCTTGGTTCCCTCTCCTTGCCGACCTTCTGACCGTCTAAAGGAGAGGATGTCTGTGGTGGGAAAGAACACGTCGGGGGAGCTACTCTGGCCTCGCCTCTCCCGGCATGTTCTTCTCAATTGTCAGTGACGGCTTTCTGCAGCTCAGCAACGGCCGTTCCATTCAGCGCAAGTCAACCGTCAACAGCAAAACCACTGAACTGTTTGAGCCACGGCGGCAAGTCACTTTGGGTCGGGGCTTGACGCCACAAGCCGCTCTCTTACCTCTCTTTTATCATCCACCATGTTCCATATGATTTGAAAGTGGCGAAGGTCGTTGTAACTCAAGAGCTGGTCCTCCTCGGTGGAATAAAACAAAGAGAAATTCTCCACAATTATGGCTAAAAAGGGAAATGAAAAGAAAAATGGAGATGTTAGACACTCATGCTAATTTGTCATTTTTCAGAAGTAAAACATCTATTATAAATAATGGATTTTATCACTTACATTATAAGCCAGATTTTTAAAGTGCTTTTAGCATGGTTTCCAAGTTGGCATGTTTCACCCTTGGACTAAGTTATTTATTCAGCTCCTGCCTTTCCCAAACACGCGGGTCAAAGGCGTAAACGCACATTCTGTGTCTATACATGCTCATGCCAGCTGGCTTTAGCTCTTAGTTGAGAGTTCCAGGGCAGTTTTTAAAGGTCAAATTGAGTTCTGGGTGGCCCTACAGCTGGGTGGACAGCGTATATCTTTTGAAAACACAGATGTGATATTTCAAGGCTATGAAGGTAGCCTTCCCCGATATCTGTTCAACTTAACCCTTGAGAAGAGCTTTTGAAATTAATGATCATCATAAAGTGGACAGCTCTGGGAATTGCAATCAACTGTCATTTACGTGCCTTCCAAGGTCTTTTCAGCTTCTGGACTGAGAGGCAACAGTTTATAATTAATGCCATAAAACACCCACCCCAAGCAATCCAGGATAATTACTGGGAAATTGCACATAATTATCTAGGAACCTAAGTTTAAAGAGACTGAAAAATAGTCCACGAACCTCACTTACCTACAAGCAGATTTAGCATGATGTATGCAATGATGACATAAAACGAGCAGAAATACATAAGTGCCCCAGCATAATTTCCACAGTCTGTTGCCCAGTATGTAAATTCATCTGGAGTACAAAAGGGGGGCTGGACCTGTGGGGCCGTGGAGGGAAAAGGGGGGCGGGGAGGGGGAGAGAAGAATACAAATTTCTGTTTACTGACTGTGGTTATGAACACATTCCTAACAACATAAAACATCATTAACTTCAGAGTGATCTCAAAGCCCCATACACTGGGTGGGTCATCTGTGGCAAAAATCACAAAGAATGTTTCATTTAGGCTGTGCTTTTGGTCTCGCAGAATCCCAAGTTCATTGCCATTTTAGAAGCACAACAGAAATGAACCTGTATCCTCCAAGAGACTTTCTTTCTGCCCCTCCACTAGCCCCAAATTGTAGGTAGTCACTGTGATGCAGCTGCAGATAAAAAGGTGTTAAAAACACCTCTGACTTAAGTAATGGGTTAAGGTTTAGGAAGATTTGCTGTACACAGCAAATGCACATTCAGATTGTGTAAGGAAAAGCCAGTCATCCTTGTTCTCAGAGCATCGTTACAGGATGTCATTAAATGGCACAGATTCAAGTTCTCAAAAGCCTCTCCATTCTTCACTGGCCCAGTAAATACCTCCTGGTTTATTTCAGCCAGAGAGACTCGTTCTTTCTTCTGTGTTTCCTTGGCTTTTCTTTTTTTAAAATCTAGAATTTATTTAATTCTGCCTTGTATTAATTTTGATTTGGTAAATCCTGTCCCTAATCATTCATGAATAAAGTTCCCGAGCGCCTCCTATGTGCCAGGTTTATGCCCAGCGTTGGGGACAGACTGGTAAGTGAGACAGATCTCCCATGTTGCTGACAGTCTAGAGCTGCGCAGTCCAACACGGTAGCCGCTAACTACGCGTGGCTATCCAAATTCAAATTTACATCACTTAGCATTCAGTACAAATAACTGCAATTTAAAATGCAGCTCCTCAGTTGCACAGTTCAGGTGCTCAATAACCACACATGGGGTCTGGGGGGGTGGGGGCACTGAGTTGCCATCCTGCATTTCTTTTGACAGCTGATCTGGAGGGTGAGAGAGAGATAAACTAATCAAGCCAGTAACTCACTACAGTTGCGCCACAGAGAAGACATGCAGAATACAGGGAGAATACAGAGCTGCAGTCTTAGTGTTAGGCAGAATTCCTCAAGGAACTGAGCTTCAAACTGAGACCTGCAGGATGAGGAGGAATTAGCCCACAGAAGTGAGGACACCAGAGGAAGAGTCCTGCTCAGAGCCCCTGAGGATGCTGTGGGATCCCTGAAGACCTAGCACCTAGCAGGTGGGCCAATACAAACCAGGGGCTCGGCGAATATCTGAATATCCGTGAAATATATCAAAGTGGAGCTCCCCTGTTTGTACTTGACTGCCAAAACATCAAAGAGGGGCGGGAAAGGAAATGCTCACACAATGCAAGGTCTTTGAATGGAACGACAACAGCTCGAGTGGGGCCCATTGGCTCCTTTTCCTGTGTCCAAATATTGTAACAGGAAGGAAGCCAAGTTCAGGGACTCAAGGGCAGTCTTGATGCCACATGGGCGCTGCTGCCAATACTGCGTCACCAAAGAGCGTCACCTGCTCCTAAGTCAGGGCATCGCATCATAAGCGACAAAGCGACGCTTACCATACAGTCATGCATGATCTTGTTCCAGTCTTCTCCTGTGACGATTCGGAACAGTACCGTAATAGCTTTGCCAGCTGAGGAAAAGTTCGCATGCCTAATTTCAGGCCAAAAAGTAAAAAAATAAAAAACCAGAATGTGAGTAGTACGGTTTGTTGTGAAGTAGGAAGGGTTGTCACCACCAAAACAGGTGGGTTTTGGAGCAAACTTGGTTGCCAGGTTACCATTTCCAAAGGTTACACCCTCTTTATTTGTTTGTTATTCATACCTACCTACAAGTATAGCTGTCTCCATAGTCCAGCCCTAGCATGGTGACAACAATTTATTGTCATTTATCTTGAATGACTGAGAAAACAAGCTTTGACAATTAAAAGTGATTTGTCACATAAATTATGCTATAAGAGGTGGAACCACCATGTATCAAATACGTGATCTCTGCAAAAAGACACATGTGTATTTAATTTTTTTGTGTAAGGATTTTCTTTGAAAACTCTGAGATGCTTCCACAAAATCGAAGACAATCTTTGGAAAATGCTTTTCATATAATAATAACCATTTGAGGGTCCTAACTTCCCATATTTCCTTTAAAAAAGGAAAAATAAAACCATCTCAAAATTGTTCAATTAAAAAAATAATATATCATTTCTGGCGGTTTGTGGACAGAAAAATTGCTAGCATTCACCAGGATATTAGAAATGGTTATTCCTGGGTGGTGGTGGAATTAAGGATTCTTTTGTTTTCTTTTATTGCTGAATTTCCTAATGTTTCTAAAGAAAGCATGCAAACTGTTTTCAGTGAGAAAAGTGTCATTTAAAATTTGGCCATCTTATTCTGTTTTAATTTCCAAATGATTGCTCCCTCCCCAATCTTTGTACAAAAAAAAAAATCTTTGATTTCATTACTTAGTAAGTTTGCTCAACATTTGAATAGAAGATAAATATACACCAACCTGTTAATGTTCTCGCCATATTTCACAGTACCAAATAAAACAACTCCAGCAAAAGCATAACACAGCAGCAAAAGGAACATTCCCACTATGATAAAGAAGCTTTTATACATGCTGACGACCACTGTCAGGAGAAGCATCTTTAGTGTTACCTGTTTGGAGATGAAGGAGTAGGGTGGGGTGGGGAAAGAGAGAGAAAGAGGGAGAAGGGGAAAGAGAGAGAGAACATGAGAATATTCTATTCACTAAGCTGCAGTGAACCTGGGAAGAAAGTAGCAGTTAAGCAGTTTGGCACCAAAGTGATTCTCAAGAATAGCATTGAAAATTGCTTCTTATTTGGCATTAAATTTGAATATTATTAAAAACCATTAGAGAAGTTCTACTCGTATTCCAAACTTCATCCTTTTTTGACAAATTAAAGTTGCACCCCAACATTTTTACTGCTCTGTTTTCTCTCCTCTTGCTCCCTCATTCTCTATGATAAGGGCTTAAGGGCTGTGTACATTTGGGGCCAAGAGCCAGCAGACCTAGGATTCCTCCATAAACAGCCATTCACAAAAATAAATCTAAACAATGGTAAAATACCAAATAACCATCAAATATTAACTGTAATGATTATGTGGATAGATGGACGACACATGAAATACAGTTAGGAACAAAAAAAGGCAAGAGTGCTTTAAAAATGAAAAATAGAGGAGTTTCCAATGTGGTGCAGCAGAAATAAGTCCAACTAAGAATCCATGAGGATGTGGGTCTGATCTCTGGCCTCGCTCAGTGGGTCCAGGATCCGGCGTTGCTGTGAGCTGTGGTGTATGTCACAGTCATGGCTTGGATCTGGTGTGGCTGTGGCCGTGGCCAGCAGCCGTAACTCCGATTTGACCCCTAGCCTGGGAGCTTCCATGTGCCGGCTGAGTGTGGCCCTAGAAAGCAAAAAAAGAAAAGAAGAACATATGTGGAATGCATTGAACATTAAAGAAAAGAAATCTAGAATCAGGATTATGATTGACTAAACATTCTTCTTTGCCGTAAAATCACTTAACTTTACTCAAAAAGCAATAAAAATAGACACATTAAGACCACTGGCTTTTGCTTTTGTGCCTGTTATGTTATCTTTAGTCGATGATGGAGTTCACTTCCGAGTAAGGATTAAATAAAAACGCAACTGTCAGGAAACATAGCACCAGGTAACTAAGGTACCAGGTCCCCATTCATTTCATTGTTTGCTCACGTCTAGGAATCTGTGAACTCCAGCCCTGAGGACCCAGAAGGGCCGCTGAGGTCAGTTGGTCATCGCTCCTTTCTTCAGCGCACCTGACCTCTGACAGCATCTTCGAGACGCACTTACATGCTTCCCGCAGATGGAGAAGAACCGGAAGACGATCACGCAGGCGCCCATCATGTAGGTATACGCGTTCTGAAATGTAACCAAAGCAGAGCCTCTGATAATGTGCACGAAAGAGCGTGTTACGGTTCCATTTCTCACTTGAAGGCTGCTGTGAAGTCTACTGAATAATGAGGTTAATAAAATGTGAAAATTCCTATAAGAAATTAGGAATCTTAAAAAGGGACTGAAAAGGTCACGGCCAAAACTCATGAATAAATATTAGCTGTAAAAATCAAATCTTAAATGAAACTCCCGTCTCTGTTGTGCTCAGCTGATTTCTTGTATTTTAAAACTTATTCTACAAAAAATAGTGACCAGCTCCTTCAAGGAGCAGAACCACCCTGGGATAACAGAGCAACATGGAGAAGCGGAGCGAGACGGGAGAGAAAATCCCACCGTCCTGGCTTTCCCCCCGCCACCCCCCGGGCGGGGCGCTGGTGTTGGAAGAGACGGCAGGGGCCCGGCCTCAGCCTCCTCCTCCCGGAAGGTCTCCAGAGACCTCTGGGTCCCAGCCGGCCACCTGCACGTTAGTCTGGGCCGATTTCAGTCCTCCCTCGCGGAAGTACATCCAGCTCTTCCTTCCAGCGGGCGGGTGCGCTGAATAGGACTAAGGAAGCTTCGCCTGAGACGCAAAGATCCCACCGGCTATGACCGCAGTCACAACTGCGGCATTAAGCGGATGCCAAGGCGTGATTATTCCCCAGGAGCCCTGCTGAGTCAAATGACAGCAGTCACAGATGGGCCCCCGGGAAGGGAAGAGCCTCGGTGAGGGACAACGAAACAAGTGTGTCTGCACAGAAGCGTCACGGGATGGGGACAAAGGCTGTGTCTTCTGTCACCTTAGCCCACCGTAAAAGAGAGCGGGGACCAACATCCTGCCAGAACCAGAGCTTCTCGGAACAGAGCAAAGCAGCCGGGCGGAGGTGTTTGGGGGGTACGAGATGTCCCCTCTGGGGATGCCCAGAATTAGGAAGCTTACTCTACTCTTTCCTGCCTGGATCAAGTAGCTCTTGGCTACAATGCGTCTGAAGAAAGACACAAACGTGGGCTTTGCTGCTCCTTCTTTCTCTGGTCGCTCAAAACCTATTGTAGCTGCCTTCCCTTACATCCTAAGAGTGAAGACACACCCCAGCTTCCGGGGTGGTACCCCAGTCCTCGACCTGGACCACAAGGTCTTGCGAGGTCCGACACCTTCTCACCCCCTGCACCATGTTCCCCTGGCTCCTTCAACTCCAGTCCTACTATCTACACCCTGAACCCCCCCATCACAGGGAGAGCTGTCTGGAATGTTCTCCCCTCACCCTCAGGTGGCAACCTGCCATCACTCTGTCAGAGAGCACTCTGATGAAGCCATGCTACAGGGTCCTAGGTCATCACAGGGACCCGTCTCTCCGGCTCTCTCTCCGTAGCTGCAGTTCTCATTGACTCGGGGGCCTTTGATGAGGCCGACCGACCGAGCTTTCCAGGCTGTGAGCTTCATGAGAGCATTTCGCTTTGCATCCCTCTCAGTTCCCGGTGTAGTGACTTACAGTTCCTAAGGGCTATGAATCATTCGCCCTTGAGAAAATGAACCGGGGTGACTCCGAACCCACCTGGCTCAGCTTGGCCCCTGAGGCTGAAGGCAACCACTGTTTGAAGGTCAGCAGCTTCATCCTCAAGCAAGGCCTCTGAGGTGTGTAAATGGGTTCATGTGTGTTCGGGACTTTTTCTGACATGACAACACTGGAGAGGGCGGGGACATGGACAGAAGAGCAAGGGGAAACTGATGGTGTGATTTTGGCTGGAGTCAGGGAAGACTAACAGAAGAAAGCATTTATAGTCACGTGTTATGGGTGTGTATAATCTTTACAATTAGAAAAACTGGGAGTTCCCATCGAAACGCAGCGGAAACGAATGGAAACGAATCCGACTAGGAACCATGAGGTTGCGGGTTCGATCCCTGGCCTCGGTCAGTGGGTTAAGGATCCAGCGTTGCTGTGTGCTGTGGTGTAGGTTGCAGACACTGCTCAGATTGGGTGTTGCTGTGGCTGTGGTGTATGTAGGTCGGCGACTGCAGCTCCGATTGGACTCCTAACCTGGGAACCTTCACATGCTGTGGGTGTGGCCCTAAAAAAGACAAAAAGACAAAAAATAAAAAAGAGAAAGAAAAACTTCACATACTTGACCTTCCTAATATACGTGTGGAATAGGTAGATTATGAAATTACATTCCCAGTTACAAACAGGGAACAAAACATCACCGAAGACAAATAACTTGAGGCTGGAGAACGGGGCAGCCTAGATTAGGGCCCAGATGTCCTGGACCTGTGGGAACCACGTGTGGTCAGCGAGCGCTTGAAATGTGGCCAAAGTTAAGACAAGCTGTCAATGTGAAATACACACTCCACCAAACATGCAGCACCGAAGAAAGGACATAACCTCACTCCATAATTTTTACACTGCTGACATGCTGAAATGATATTCTGGAAATGTTAGGTTAAATTTATTATTAATTATAATAATATTAAATACTATAGTATTACATTTATTATTAACCCCTTTCTTTTTTATGTTTCATTTTATTTTATTTTTTTTCTTTTTAGGGCCGCACCTATGGCCTATGGAGGGTCCCAGGCTAGGGGTTAAATTGGAGCTGCAGCCGCCAGCCTACACCACAGCCACAGCAACGCCCGATCCTAGCCACGTCTGTGACCTATGCCGCAGGTCACAGCAACATGGGATCCTTAACCCACTGAGCAAGGCCAGGATCAAACCTGCATCCTCACAGAGACAACGTTGGGTCCTTAAACTGCTGAGCTACAATGGGAACTCTTCTAATATTTTTAAATCCCAGAAAATTTTAAATTACATCTAGGACACATTTTACTTCTGCTGGACGACACGGCTTAAGGTCGCCGTCAAGTACACCCAGAGCTGTGGACTCCGAGCTTAATGGAGGGTGGGGAGGCTGAACGCATTTTAGGCAAAACAGTGAGCACTCAGGTGTAAAGATGGGGAATGACGGCTTTGGAGAAACAGCAGCTGAGTGTCTGGGAGAAAATAAGGCAGCAAAACATGAGAGAATCACACTGTGAAACCCTGATTACAGTGCAGAGGCATGAACGCTTTACTTCTGCTCTGAGCCGTGGGTTTGGGTCTTCTGATGCTGGCTCTCGTGTGAGTGTAGACGGATCTCTTCATCTCTCGGTTTCCATTTCTCTCTCTTGTTTTCATCCTTTGAGAAAATGAGAGTTAAGCCAGAGGATCTTTAAGGTCCTTCTTTTTCTGGCTTGCAGGCTCAGGGACTTTGAGGGGTCAGCTTTTGTCTCTATGAAGAGCGTGAGTGTGTGCAGACTTACATGTGTGTGCGTGTGCACGTGCGTGTGCATGTCCAGGGGCTTGTCGTGATCCAGGCTGAATTTTAGGGAGGTTAACCTGACCTTTGAGAGCAGGCAGACCTGGAGTGAAATGAGGCCGGAATAGGGTTATCTGAACTGAAATCACCAACTAAAACGAACTTTAATGATGCGCTTACCAGGAGGGCAAAGTGAAGCACCACCCAGACAACACCGAGAGACGTCACCAGCAGATCGTACCGATTCCTTCTGCTTTGCCAGAAGCCAGCAGGCGACATCGCTATGATCTTCATTGTGACCTGGGGAGAAACAATGAAGATGGTGAATAAGGACCAGGTATTCAGCACACATTTAAATGTATCACCTTGAGGCACATTATTATTTTAAAGGATGCAGAAACGAAAGAGAAGAATTTATTGCCTCTGTGTGTGTGTGTGTGTGTGTGTGTGTGTGTGTGTGTGAAATCTATATTCTTCACACTCTTTTCTCCTTGTTTGGTCAGTAGTTCTGATAGCAGGATGTTTTTCTACCTCAAGTAAAAGACCCCAGATTTTAGGAAACATCAACTGGTACAGGGTGACATAAGAATCTAGCATTTCAAAGAAGATTGCACGGCAAAGCGATGTGATGTGGACCGTATATGAAAATAATTAATCTTGCCTGGCTCCAATTCCTTTTGCCGCCACGTTGCAATCTGCGTCTCTGAGTTTACAGTGGTTTGTGCAGTTTGCTGTAAATATCTGAACTCACATAACTAGACAGGCCAACATTCAGATACAACAATCGACAGCGGTTAGCAATTCCTGCGGTTAGAAAAATGTCAATATAAAGTGCAGTCGTTGTTCAAGCAAAGCAGAGTAGCCTGCACAGGAAATATCCTTAGAGCATGCCCTTCCTCTTCCCAAAGGGGACTTCAAAAGCAATGGAAGAGCTGAAAGGAAGTGCCATCGAAGGAGGACACTGCTTTGTTTTAAAATGTGCACTGGGAGTTCCCCTTGTGGCTCAGTGGTAACAAACCCAACTAGTATCCATGAGGCCCTGGGGTTTGATCTCTGGCCTCTCTCAGTGGGTTAAGGATCCAGCACGATTGTGAGCTGTGGTGTAGGTTGCAGACACAGCTTGGATCTAACGTTGCTGTGGCTGTGGTGTAGGCTGGCAGGTGTCGCTCTGATTCGACCCCTAGCCTGGGAACTTCCATATGCCATGGGTGTAGCCCTAAAAAGGAAAAAATAAAAGTAAAAAAAAAAAAACAAATAAAATGTGTGCTGCAGCCCCCAGAGTCAGCTGACTCCTTACTGTACCTCCAGAACAAAGATGAAGGTGAAAACGACCGACATGGTTGCCAAGGGAACAGTCACTGGGTCCTCGACGTCCCACTGGAACAGAAACAGCACACACATCTGCGCCCGCGTCCAGCCACACAGAACGACTCTCCCCTCTTCCTTCCATCTGAACATGATTGTCACGTTTGATTTTTTATAAATGTAGACTGCGAGTGAACACGGCTGTTTGCGACATTCTTGCCCCACCAATGAATAAAGAATTCCTTCCCGGAGTTTTAGGGTGAAATAAAGTACCTTGACAGACAGCAGCACTGACTGGGCCAGGACGAGTAATGCAATTGTCCTCTTAAAAAAGGGATGCTGGGTTATGTCATACATCTTAGCTCTAAAACCGTCATTATCTAGAAAAGAAAGGTTTAGGCAGGGGCGTTTTAGACATAGGTCACATTGGCGTTCTTGCCTTTCATTTTTTTTAATGCTCATCTTAACACCCATTACTTTTTTTTTTTTTTCCCTCCCACAGTTCAATTTATCGTGAAGTGTTTTTCAGGAATGTAGGGGTCTGAATATTTCAAACGACGATGCATGACGCCGTCTGTATTGGAAGGAGAAGCGCATCATTCAATTTCTGTCAGTTTAATGCATTTTGCTCATATGTTTAAAAGGCAAGCACACATATATTTTATTTAAAAATTCATTTTTTCATTAAGGCTTATCCTGAGAGCGCTGAAGCACGGCCTTTGGCTGGTTGATTTTAATAGCCTATGGAGAGATCTGTAGTTTGGAGCCTGTTTCTATATTAACTTATGCGCAACCGCCCAGTGGCCTCACGATTATTATTTTAATTGAAATCTTAGACTCCTGGGGAATCATGACCACCAGTGCCCAACATGAATAAAATCAGAGCATCTTTGATACCCGGGCGAGGTGGCAGATGAAGAGGCTGTGCTATCTTCAGTCGGCTCTTCAAATCCTCCCATCTTCTCTGATCCACAGTCAGCAGAGCCGTCCCCTTAATACGCAAAGGAAAGCAGAGAAAGGCCTTTTGTCATGTGCTCTGCATCAAGGACACAGCAAATGGGGTGCGGGTATAAACAGGATTCATTTGGGTTTAAAACAAAGCCATTCTTCTAATACCGTGGTGGTTTGACACACACGGTCTTGAGAGGAGTCCCAGAAAGGATAGCCATGGCTTTCGGAGAAGGTGCAGCAGCCTTCAGTGGGCGTCTCTGAACATGTATAACGTTCGAGTTTGGGAAAATCTAAAGGTTTTCTACATGATTCGGTTTTTGAAAAGGGGTGCTCACACCAACAGTGGGTCGTTTCCTTGCCTTTCATAGTAGAAAACGCTGCAACAAAATGATGGCTCATCAATGTTGCTACTTCTGGTTAAGGCTGTTGTGCCTTTTAAGAAATCATTCTGACACGTGCAAGGGAAAAACTATTTTCAAGTGGTATGAGGCCACGGAATTTGAATCTTTAAGAAATCAGTGCTGTGACCAATGAGATCATATATTCTGTATAATAGAGATGAAATGAGATCAGGTGTTCTGAGACTTCTACCTTACAGCATCCTTAAGAATGAATTTCAGATGAATGAAAGACCTAGCAATGAAAAGCAAATTTTGGGAGTTCCCATTATGGCTCAGTGGTTAATAAACCCAACTAGCTTCCATGAGGATGCGGGTTTGATCCCTGGCCTCCATCAGTGGGTTAAGGATCCAGCGTTGCTGTGAGCTGTGGTGTAGGTCCCAGACACGGCTTAGATCCTGCATTGCTGTGGCTGCACTGTAGGCTGGTGGCTACAGCTCTGATTGGACCCCTAGTCTGGGAACCTCCACATGCCGCAGGTGCAGCCCTAAAAAGACAGACAGAAAAAAAAGTACATTTTAAACCGTTTTAAACCACGGAGAGTTTATTTTTGACCCTGGAGTACTTGCAGAGTTCCTGATATTAACCACAAAGAGATCAGATATACTGTATTATATAATAGAGTATTTCATTAAAACCATGAATGTATTACATTTCATTACATTATATTATAGAGGCAGAAATATAATTTAAGAAACTGGGGGGAAAACCCACCACACACTGCCCCACTCCGAGTCTGCCTTTTCTGCCGTAGAACTAACCACCCTACTTCAGAGGCACACCCGCCTCCCTGCATCTTCAGACTTTTGCTGCTTGTGTATCGATGTATACGAATGTGTTTGTTTTGAAATTTAAAGATGTATATGATGGTATCCAATACGTGTAATTTACAGTTTGTTTTTCTCTTTATTGAACATTATGTTTTCCATACAACCAGATACTAGATCTGATTATTTTAACCTCTCACACCGTACCCCAGTCTACAAATCCATCAGAAGTTATCATTTTAGGTTTACAGACCGTAAAGCAACGCTGCAAGAGACACACGTGCACCGTCTCGCGGTAAATCTCTCGCTCCGGGATAAATCTCCAGACGGGGCCTCGGCCTTTAACCATCTCCACATTGATCAGAGGTCGCCGAGGTGCTGTCCAGAGAGCAGCAGCCAGGAGTGTGGGTTTCGGTCTACAGGGGTTCCCACTCCTGCCAAGACTTGACTTCATCAGACATTTTAATTTGGCCATTTGATGGGTGGGAAATGTATCTGATTTAGTCTCAATATTAATGAGATGGAACATTTTTACTGTGTAAAAATGGTGATTCCCATGTGTTCCTATGTGAATTGCCTGTTCATATTCTTTGCTCATTTTTGTATTTGGATATTTACTTTTTGATCTTTTCTGGAAAGTTTCAATATCTTCTAGATACTAATCTTTTTTTTTTTTTTTTTTGGTCTTTTGTCTTTTTTGTTGTTGTTATTGTTGCTATTTCTTGGGCCGCTCCCACGGCATTTGGAGGTTCCCAGGCTAGGGGTCGAATCGGAGCTGTAGCCACCGGCCTACGCCAGAGCCACAGCAACGCGGGATCCGAGCCGCGTCTGCAACCTACACCACAGCTCACGGCAACGCCGGATCGTTAACCCACTGAGCAAGGGCAGGGACCGAACCCGCAACCTCATGGTTCCTCGTCGGATTCGTTAACCACTGCGCCACGACGGGAACTCCTAGATACTAATCTTGTGTCCGTTACTTGAGTTGTAAATATTTTCTCTTCATCTTAGGTTTTTTTTTTTTTTTCAATTTTTTGCCGAGCTTGTCTTTTGTCATTCGGAAACTTTTCATTTTAATGTAAAATGATTTGTAATTCTTCTTCTTTGTGGATTTCACTTTGTGGTTAACGTCAAGAACTCTAGGAGTTCCTGTCATGGCGCAGCAGAAACGAATCTGGCTAGGAGCCATGAGTGAGGTTGCGGGTTCGATCCCTGGCCTTGCTCGGCGGGTCCAGACGGCTCAGATCTGGCCTTGCTGTGGCTGTGGTGTAGGCTGGCGGCTAGAGCTCCAATTAGACCCCTCACCTGGGAATCTCCACATGCTGCGGATGTGACTCTAAAAAGACAAAAATACAAAAAATAAAAGTAAATGAGAGAGAACTTCACAAGTACTCAAAAATAAACTCGTCATGGCTTAAAACTCGCTTTTCATAGCTGGGTCTTTCATTCATCTGGGATTCATTCTTGAGGATGCTGTGAGGTAGAAATCTCAGTTTAGTGTTTAGATCTGGACAATCAGTTACCCCATTATCACTGTGGATGGTCTCACCCTCTCTGCTGACTTGCTGTGGTCCTTTTGTTTCATATGTACATGGGTCCCTGCCCGGACTCTCTGTTCTCTTCTGTAAATCTGACTTGCTACTCCTGTAGCAAGGCCAACACTATTTCACTTACCACAGCTTGTTTTTCCACATTTTTGTTCATTGTCATTCCTGTAAGAAGCTTATCAAAATATTTTAATCAAACAGCTTTTTCATTCTTGAGCTTATCTGTAGCTTACTTTGTTTCCTTTATTTAGTTTATGTCTATTCTTTGTTCCTTTCTTGCTCCCATTTTCTTTTATAATACTTTGTTGCTCTGGTTATAGTACATTAATTTGGATTTTTGACACAAATAATGAGTATCTGATTTTTCTTTAACATGTGCACTTAAAAGTTACTAATATCCATCTAAGTACTGACTTATCTATCCCTTGTGAGTTTTTAACTTGATTTTTATAAAGGATTTGTCTAAGTGTTTTGTGACTTTCTATTCTGATTTCTTCTGTCACTCAAAAATTAATTAGAATTTTGTCTTAATATTTCCAAATTATGAGAATTTTTTGCTCTCTTTTAAAATTTTGGCAGAGAACCTTTCCCAATTCTTTGGTGATCATTGTTTTAGGACTTTGTAGAGGATATGTACTTGAAAACATACATAGTCTCAGATTGTCAGAGTCAATGGTCTCTATATGCCCATTAGATCAAATGTTTTTATTGTGTCAAATCTAATTTTTTCTTTTTTTTCTGTCTGATTTATGAGGCAGAGTTTGTTAAATAATTTTGTTAATTTCTGCTTTGTAAATTTTGAGGTTCAGGAATTCTATATTTTGTGATCATTAGTTTTCTTTGTCATTATTTAATTATACTGCTTATTCCTAATAATGACCTTTGTTTAAAATTATTTTTTCTACATTAATAATGCTAAACCACTTTTCCCACTAACTGCAAACAAGTACTTATTCTCTGAATGTCGCGACATGAACATCGTTCCTTTATCAAATACACGTAGACGTTTTGGATAGTTGAACTCTAAAAGGACCCAAAGGAATGATAAATGTGGCAGTATCATCTGAGCACTAATATAAGAAAACCTCTGAAAGTTTGTTATCTTGTTGTTGTTGTGGAAAGTTTATTATTGCGAAATAAGTTTATTAATCAAACATGTCATCTTTCTTTTTTTTTTGGACTGTGTCCAAGACATGTGGAAGTTCCTGGGCCAGGGATCAAACCCATGCCATAGCAGTGACCTGAGCCACAGCAGTGACAACGCCAGATCCTTAACCTACTAGGCCACCAGGAAACTATGAATGGGTTCAAGAGAAACAGGGGGGCTGGGCGATATGACCTCTATCTTTCTCTCTTTCTCTAAATTCCGCGTTTCTGTGGGTTGGAGTAGTGTTGGGGCACCAAGGGGGGATTTTCAAGTTACACCCTTTGAAAGGCTGATGGAAAGGACACCCTCATTAGGCACATATCAAAGGTGGCAACTGTCTGAGTAGCTGGTACCACACAGGGGGAGCCTGGGGGAACATGAATGACACTCCTGTGCACAGCTACACAAACCAAAGGGCCCTGATGGGAATGCAGACGAATCCGTGCCCACGATGAATGACATGGGGCACGTGGGGTGATGCAGGCAGATCTAGCTTTAATTGGGCACAGAGCCATGGACAACGTTCTTATACCCTTGAATGGCAGGGATGGGCACTGCTTCTGAATCCTGGCCCCATTTTCTCGACCTATAAGCCCCAGACAATGATTTATTTCACTTCCAGAGTCTGTTCTTCCACTGTGCACTGCAGAGTTGTAAGAACTGAGAGGGGCACATGGAAGCAACCTCAGTGTATGATTCCAGAAAACCGACCCTGACCCAACAGAGGGCCTATCACCGCGTCCAGGACAACAGAGAACGCGCCTCCCCAGCTTTCTTCTTGACAGGAAGCGACAACTGCCGGTTTCCATTTGTCAGCTCTTGTACGGATCACCAGAGCTGTTAGGAGCTCAGCACGCTTCCCGTGTTCATGAAGTATGCAAAGTTTTTATGTGAAATTGGAAAAATCTTCTCTTTATCCTGTGAACGAGGATTTTCAGGTTTCGCCTGCAATTCCCTCACTACCCCATCACAATTCGGAGTTCACCTACTGAGTTGCAAAGAAGCATCCAATTTACATTTCGTGAAAGTAATATTCCCTGCAATCAGGGCTTTGGTTTCAGCTACTGTATTTTAATAACTTGCCGCACATCATTTCAATTTGAACAATAGGAGATGCGCTTTTCCGCTGCCGGCAAATTAATGACACCGTTACCAAAAAGAGGAAATTTAGCAGGAGAATTGGGCTCTTAAATAACACGTCTGAAAGGCAGCAATGAGGTAGCTTGTAAAATAGTCAGAGATTATTTACACCGATCACATTACAGTTTAATGCGACTTCATGCCGCGTGTGGAAAAAGGAGCTCAAAGTGAGAGCCTAAGAAAGAATAAACCCTGTGGAATTCAAACCAAGAATTCTTACCTTGTTTTCATTGAAATTAGCAATAACTACTCCAACAAAAAGGGTCAGTCCGATCATGCAACCCAGGAATACAAAAACATGAATATAGATTCCATGCATCTGTATAAATGAAAAACACGGTTATTCATCAAAGCCAATGAGAGCAGCTGTTGTAGTGTTCAAAGGATTCTGAGGGTGTGCTTACCGGGCCCACGCGATGAATAATAACATCCCTCACTTCCACCCAGCCTTTCAAGGAGAGAACTTCAAACAAGGCCAGCATAGCATTCCCCACATTGTCAAAATTAAAGTTCCGAGGATTCGCCCTGCGAGGCAGAAAGAGGAAAGTCCAGTGAAGTCCCATTGAGAATCGCCCTAAGGCAGTATCTACAACTCTTTCCAAACTTGGGTGCAAAGGATATTTGGCACTTGGAAGGTAGGCTAGATGGCGTTTGTTTGCAAAATCATAACAGTGCATCAAGGAGTTAGAGGTTGTTCTGTGGTTAATTACTAGGGACTGCTGGGCGGTTCTCAACGGGAAGCGAGGCTGCTTAACTATCGACTTCTAGCTCCAGAGGTTCTGCAGTGTTTCTGGCTGGTCCTGATTACACTGAGGACTTGCTGATTAGAAACTGTATGAGGAGATGCTTATGAAGGGCCTTTGGAGTTTGGATGTGAATTCTGAAAGAATTTTCTATTAGAAGACCTTTCCAAAGGCATGAATTTCAAACCCTGGTGTTAGTATAGAAAATGAAAAGAGTAGAATTTGGCCACCGGATTTCATTCTGTATCATCAGGTGAGCATCCTGCCTTGACATAGTGATGCTTCAGGGGCTTCTGAGGTGGCCCCAAGCTATGTGGCTCTAGACCACTCCCTCGCAGGTGGATTTTTCTCTTACTAACTCAGTAGACACGTCTCACAGACTCCAGTGCACAGTACGCTGTCTACATCCAGAGCTAACTCCTGATTCTTAAAACAACTTGGCCCCTCTGTTTTCAATTTATTTTTTGGTCTTTTTATTTAGAGCTGCACCTGCAGCATAAGGAAGTTCCCAGGCTAGAATTGGAGCTGCACCTGCCAGTCTACACCACAGCCACAGCAAGGCAGGATCCAAGCCACGTCTTCAACCTATACCACAGCTCATGGCAACACAGGATCCTTAACCCATTGAGCGAGACCAGGCATGGAATCTGCAACCTCATGGATACCAGTCGGGTTCGTTACCTCTGTGCCGCTGTTGGAACTCCCAGGCCCCTCTATTTTGAGGGATCAGGGGATGTCTTATTTCTTATTTTTCTGACATGTTTATACTTTTCTCTCCCTGCTAACATTTTTCTACTGCACTGCAGGTCCTTAAGTCATTACGTGTCTCAGCTAACGTTTTTAAAAGAAGATTTCAGTGGTTTTTTTTTTTTTCCCTTTTCAAAGGCTATTTTTACTTTAAATAATTAAAAGATTTAGACAGCCACACGCTGGAGTATCATGACTCTCACCACATTTCCTGATTTTGATGAATTGAGTTCAGGCTTATTGAATAGAGTAGTCTACTGAACCCTGGCTAAATTATATTTCGTTCATTATTTTTCCCTGCTAGCACATTCATCAAAAGTTAACCTTCATAGGAGGCAAATCCCTAGGTAGAATCTGGTTTAGTATTTTTCTACCATCTTTCATGGTTTTCAAAAATAAAGACAATATGAGATGTATTTTATAAGTTTTTTAAATTAAATATGTGGGAAGCTAATAAGAAAACATAAAGCTAAAACTGACTTATTTTTAAAATTAAAGCTGATTGGTATAAATATTTTCTACATGGTAAAAAAGCCCCATTTAGAAATTCATATGTCAGGATTCTGATTTATATTTTTAAAGTATAAAAGTAAAAGCATATTCCCTTTGATTTTTCTAACAACATTTCCTTTAGGGGGTTTCATTTAAATTTAATATATTTTACAGCAGACAGAAGCTGTAAGGATTCTACAGATGCCACATTTTCTTGAATAAGGATTTTTAAAAAAAAAAAAAAACCAAGTGAGTCAGCTCTCAGATCTGATGTTGAACTTTCTTAGCCATCCATTTTCTTTATGTAAAAGTGCTTTTTAGCTGAATTTGCAGCAACCCAAATTATTTTCATGTTCCACATCCGTTTGAAGTTAGAATATATTAAAATAGACTTTTAGGCAAAAGCAAGAAAAATAACATGGAGGATCATAAACTTAAATTGCTGGAAGAATATATCACATTAAAAAGCCTCAGTTTTGGGAGTTTTCTTGTGGTGCAGCAGGTTAAGGACCCACCATTGTGGTCAGTACAGTAGCTTGGGCCACTGCTGTGGTGCCGGTTCGGTTCCATCCCCGGCCCGAGAACTTCCACATACCACAGGTGGGGCAGAAAAAAACAAAACAAAACTTAGCTTTAGTCATAGAAGATATCTGTTTATGCTTTGTTCATGATACTAAAATTGGAAAGTTTGAAACTTTACCTATAACTACAGAGGACTTCAACAAATTCCAAACACAATCCATTACTGTCATTTTTCCTGTTGCCCTTCTATGATTTGGAAGGTTGTTTAAATACCACCTTTTTTGGTTAATTTTTATTTATTTATTTAGTTAGTTATTTTTAGGGCTGCACCCATGGCATATGGAGGTTCCCAGGCTAGGGTCCAATCGGAGCTGCAGCTGCCGACCTACACCACAGCCACAGCAACACTGGATCCGAGTCACGTCTACAACCTACACCACAGCTCACGGCAATGCCAGATCCTTAACCCACTGAGCGAGGCCAGGAATCGAACCTGCAACCTCATGGTTCCAGGTCGGATTTGGTTCTGCTGCGCCACAATGGGAATTCCTCTGGTTAATTTTTCAAAGATTAGAATCTTGTTGACCTGATTCAGAAAATTCAGACATCAGTTCAGGCCTCACAATCTATCAGTTTTCTGCTATAGAGCACAGGGCACTATATATCTGGTCCCTTGTGATGGAACATGATGGAGGATAATATGAGAAAAAGAATATATGGATATGTATGACTGGGTCACTTTGCTGTATAGTAAAAATGAACAGAACACTGCAAGTCAACTATAATGGAAAAAATAAAAATCATTAAAAAAAAAATTCTGTCAGTGTTCTACCTCCCAGTGACAAGTGCTCCAGGACTAAGTTCGTGATAAGGGGAGCTGCTCATCCTCTGGGACGATGGGGTGCCAGGGAGGGGAAGAATCTAGCTTCTGCCCTTGAACGTGGAAATGCAGGGAATGACCTTGTCCACAAGGGCGCCCTGTATCCTACACACCTCCACCACCTCGTCTAGAGAAATCAGAAAGTGGTGAACTTACTGAGAGGCAGATTTCTTTTTTCTTTTTTTCTTTTTGGCCTTGTACTTTGGCAACAGCAGTTTGAGTTTCCTCAGCTTGCCACAACCTTACCTCTGCCTCGCCCCTCCCTCTCACCTGCCTGAGGCTCCTCCTCCTTCCACCTGCATAATTCCTATGCATCCCTCAAAAGTTAACTGAGAGTCTCCTCTGCATCTGAAGCAGGAAATAGATGGGCTCCAGAAGAGACATGAACAACTAGCTTCTTATTTATATTCCTGAGGCAGGAGATAGGTGGGCTCAGGGACAAACATTTACAACCAGCCACCTGTCTATACTTCAAGATAGAAATAACAACAGGCACGAGGCAGATAGCTGATACTTGTCTCCTGTGAACTAGTCAACAACGGTAACGACTTGATCAAAAGGGGCTGAGCTCTGCTTGGACCAAAGGGGCTGAGCTCTGCTTGGACCAAAGACTCCAACCACGCATGCGCAGAGACCCCCCTGGGTCAGAAAGAGAAGAGGTACCAGGCCATAAAGTCTAGATAGCTTTCCCATCATGCCTTGCTTTGAACTCCATCTTGGCCAAAAGATGCGCTCGCAGATCAGGTGGGAGAGATAAAACAAGATAACTGGCTAAAGGAGGACAAAGACTCGGAAGGACTGTCCCACGTAAGTGACTTAAATCACTGCTCTGGCACCCTCCTCATCGGGGGGACTCCTGTACCCTCCCTTCTCCTTTAGGTGTGTATTCCTGCTTTGCTTCTGTCTTAGATAAACAGACGACTTCTCTGTGGGCTCGCCCACATGTCGTACTGTGTTTCTAACAATAAA
Organism: Sus scrofa; assembly: GCF_054392235.1. Taxonomy (NCBI): domain Eukaryota; kingdom Metazoa; phylum Chordata; class Mammalia; order Artiodactyla; family Suidae; genus Sus; species Sus scrofa. The sequence continues at coordinate 76,958,353 of NC_139393.1, forward strand.
CTTAATACCTTCTTTGGAGTCTTTGCCTCCTTGAAACATCCTTGCTTTCCACAGGTGGCAAAAATCAGGGCAATTCTGCTTGTAACCTCTAGCTAGTCTAGCAGCGAAGACTCCTGATTTTCACCCAGGCCGCCCAGGTTCAGTTCCTGAGCAGAGAATTTACGATCTCACCCTGAGCCATCACTCACTGCCTCTCCGAAATTAGGTCCTTCTCCTTGGTCCGGTCATAGTTTGGGTTCGGTGCCTTCTGTAACCTTGATAAAATGCCTGAGTCAGGGGCTCATACACCACGGAGCTAAAGAAACTTAAAACTTAAGCTCAGGGCTTCTCCTCCCAAGACTCAGGAAGGGTCCAGAAATGAGTTCACATAGTCATAGTTTCTGTTAAATTTATAAAAGCAAAGTAGATTTATATTCTTTTTTCTTGGAGCACGTACACAAATTGTTTGAGTACCAAAAAAATCTGATCTCCTCTGCCTAGAATGTATCACAGGATAATTTAAAACTACAGGTAAGCTTCTGGGTGAACTTCAAGTGAGTTTTGGGTCTTATTTATGTAGCATTACAACCTTAGCATATTACATTAAATTGTACATAATTTTGCTTTCTGTTCTCCACTAGACTTCAAGCCATTAAGGGTCAGGGGCCAGAGCTTATTTCCAGGGATGGCATAATACCTGGCAAGGAGTAAGCACAGAGTTAATACATTTGTTGTAAAACTCAGTACTTGGTTGGTTTTTCTCTCATGCATTTCATTTTCCTAAATCCCAGACCTCCACTTAAAAGAGAGCATACAATATTTATAATATATGGCATGTTTAATCCTTTTTACCAAGGTAATTTTTATCTCATCAAGGCTGAGTGATTCAGAAGAAAATGAATGCATTCACCTGAAGAGAGAATGCAGAAACCAGACTGTCTCTTGAATTAGCTAGTGCATACTTATGTCCTAATTATAATTATCAAAGCATTCCTCTAGGCTAATTCCAAGATGTAAGTTATTTTCTTAATCATAAATTAGCCAGAATAAAACTACAAAATTTTTAGCAGCTAACTATTGATGAGATTATTAGAGAAAGAAAATGTGAACATTATTATGGTTCTGACATTTATTTGATGAAACTCTTATATTTCACTGAAACTAACCCAAATTATGATATTCTAGACACATGGACAAAAGCTATGGTGATAACATTCAAGTGATGTCCCTTTATTTGTTTTCGCTTTTAAAATATCATTGGACTTGAAACCCCTAATAATAACTTATATAAAATACTGCCTTTCAATGAACTGATTTTAAGATCACAGAGAGCTGGTTTTATGGAACAGGTTGAACACCATAGAATATACCCGGAAATAGCTTACTCTTCTCTCAACCAAACTTCCCAGTGCATCCTATCCCCTTCCTGACAGCTTGGGGAGAGCCCAAAGTTTTCTGGTCCCTGTTATGTGATCAGCCTCATTCCAGAAAGTCCATCCATTCGAACACGTACCAGGACCCCACCCTTAGCAACTCAAGCCCGCCCCGGGGTCTGTTCCATTCCTTCCCTCCGTGCTAACATCTGACTCCTACAAGCCTGGGTGGGATGTAGCTGGAGTCAGAGAAAGGGGATCCGGTCTTGCGTCTCTGACTCTGCAGGATGCTGGGTATCAGCGCTCTTAACAGCAGCCTTTGCTCTTTCATGGAGCTCATTTTTATGTTCCCAAGAAACACTTCGTGTTTTAACCATGTTTCTAGCTCTGTGAACTGGATGCTTTCATAGCGTCTGTCCCACATACACATGCTGGATGTGCTTTATGCTGGACAACTTGATAAAATGCCTGAGTCACCCTTGCTGGCCTCCTGCCTCCCACATCCTCCTCCCCCTCATCAGAAAGAGTCCTTTGCAGGGCGTGCTTTTCAAATACAAACCCACCAAGCCAGAGCCCACACCCCCAACCACCTCCTTTATCAGGCTATCACCCTCTGGGCCACTATCCACCTGCCCTAACTACCCCAGCGTCAGGTCCAGACCACCTCGGACAGGCTCTGTGTTCCAGAGCCCACTGAACTGTCCACTACCATGATGCCATCTTTGAGTATATTGTTCTCTTTTACAGCAGTGGGTGATGGAGGTGGACAATGTTCTAGTAAGTTCTGCTTGGCTTGGTCTAGTGGGCCTCTTTAGACAGTCAAAAGATACTTTATCTCCTGTTGACCTCAGCTTTGAGAGTTTAGCCTAAATTCCAAAACAGTGGGGGAAAAAAAAACAAACAAAAACTGGCATCTTGATATACATAATTTATGGTATAATAATGAGTTTTAATCCCACAACAAAAATAAACTTTTTATGCTTTCTTAAATTTTTTATTGTAATGCTTTTCTAGTTAACACCGGAATGAGGATATTCCCATGTGTTATATATTTCTCTACCCATGCTCAAGATGCACATCTAAATTTAATCTCTTTTCCCATAGTTCTTTGGTATTAAAAAACTCCAATATAAATTGGATGGAATTGTTTATGAAAGTGAATTTCACATGAGAGAAATGCCAAAGCAGGTAACAGTGAGTCCTAAGGGTACAACTGGGTGAAATGCTATTCCTTTTAAAGAGTTCTGACATTTTGTAGAGAACATCAATTGTAACAAAAGCAGAGCAGTCGCTGTGGTTCACCCATTATATTAAGAGGTAAAATGAAATAAAAAGAAAACAGATAATGACTTGAAAGGACAGATGAAGTTGATGGAACCCTCAGTGCGTCGGTGGAGCAGACTGAACGGGTCCATTCACAGTCATTAGGAAAATGGATGAGAAAGGGCGTAGCTTACTTCTGGCTTTGATGTAAATGCTTTAGAAACATTTAAAAAAAAAAATTTAAAGAGAGCATTAGATACAATCAATTGTGTTACTGACTATTTCCTTCCAGGGTTTCAATAACAAAATCCTTCAATTTAAATGGGTTTTAAAATGGAAATAGCTTTATAATTTCAGCTTCTCTACAACTAGGATGAGGACATCACATCTTCCTAAAAGATGTCATGTCAGGATGAATTTAAATTTGATTAAAATTGACAAAATTTTAAGAAATTGGTTAAAAAGTTAAATTAAAATTTGATTAAAATTTTGACAGAAAATCTTTTTTCTTTGAAGCCTCCTTAATTTTTTAAATTTAAAATTGTTATTGGAGTTCCCGTCATGGCTCAGTGTTTAATGAATCCCACCAGGAACCATGAGGTTGCGGGTTTGATCCCTGGCCTCCTTGCTCAGGAGGTTAAGGATCCGGCATTGCTGTGAGCTGTGGTGTAGATCGCAGATGCGGTTCGGATCCCGCCTTGCTGTGGCCGTGGTGTAGGCCGCGGCTACAGCTCTGATTAGACCCCTAGCCTAGGAAACTCCATATGCCTTGGGTGTGGCCCTAGAAAAAAGATAAGAAGACAAAAAATAAATAAATAAATAAAATTGTCATTTACTTATTTATTTTTATTGGTATGTAGTTGATTTACAATGTTGTATTAGTTTCAGTGTAGAGTGGTTCTTTTTTTTTTTTTTTTTTTTTTTTGCTATGCCGAATTCTTAGCCCATTGAGTGAGGGCAGGGATCAAACCCACATCCCCGTGGATCCTAGTCAGATTCGTTAACCAATGAGCCATGAAGGGAACACCCTAGAGTGATTCTTTTTCAAATTCTTTTCAATCATAGGTTATTACAAGATATCGAATATAGCTCCCCGTGCTCTGCAGTACGTCCTTGTCGTGTATCTGTTTTATATACAGTAGTGTTTATCTGTTAATTCCAAACTCCTAATTTATCCCTTCCTGTTTTCCCCCTTTGGTAACCGTAAGTTTCTTTCTATTTCCGTGAGTCTATTTCTGTTCTGTAAATAGGTTCATTTATATCATTTTTTTTTAGATCCCGCATATAAGTGATATCATATAATGTTTCTCTTCCTCTGTGTGGTGTACTTCCTTTAGTATGATAAGCTCTGGGTCCATCCATGTTGCTGCAAATGGCATCACTTCATTTTTTATAACACTCACTAGCTTATAAAGACATGAGAATCTAGATACGTTATTTTAAAGTATTAGAAAAATACTGCAGTGATGTTCATTATTCTCATGAAACAAGCTGGGGTTCAGTGTACCGCTCGGCCCTCTTATTTATCTTATTTTATTTTTGCATCCTATTGTAATGCAGTGCTTTGCCTTGCACTACCTAAAATTATTTTAGGGAATTCTAGCAGAATTAATTTAAGTTTCCTGCCACATTACGCTGCCTTAAAACATTATATAATATATACGACCATGAAGGCATTATGTTAAGTAAGTCAGACAGAGAAAGACAAATACTATATAATCTCACTTATATGTGGAATCTAAAAAAACAAGACAAAACAAAAAACCCACAAAACCCCCATCATAGAAAAATGGATCAGATTTCTGGTTACCAAAGATGGCGGTGAGAAGTGAAGAAACGTGGTCAAAAGGTACCAACTTCCGGTTATAAGACAAATCAATACTAGGGACGGAACACGCAGCGTGGTGGTGGTTAACACTGCCGTGTGATACAGAGGAAAGCTATTAAGAGAACAGATCCCACCTCAGAAGGAGATTTTTTTTTTCTTTTCTTTTTATTGTATCTATGAGATGATGTTAACCAAACCTGTTGCGACAATTATCTTACAATACATGTAAATCAAACCATCGTGCCATATGCCTTAAACTTATACAGTGATGTATGGTAATTATTTCTCATTAAAACTGGGAGGGGGAGACCCTTATACTGACAAACATAGTATTCTTCGGGATGTTTTTCTGATATGCTTACCAAACACGGGGCACCCAAAATCCAGGTTTTTTCTCTCCAGGTCTTAATTTTAAATTTAAGTTCTTGGACACACTTACATTGATTCTGAATATTCCATTACAATCTTCCTAAAATAGGAAAAACAGAAATGAAAGGACAGGGAGAGGAACCTGGTCAGAAAATGAACTCAGAAAAAAATAAAAGAGAAGAAACACTTTTTACCTAGAACAACAAAGGTCTTTTATCTGACAACAGAGATGTTTACATCTACTCAGCAAATAATAACAAGGACTTCAGAGAGAAGCAGGTGAAAAATGTTAGTGAATAGGCAAAAGATCCGAACTCACGTTCCTCCAAGGGAGATACACAAGTAGCCAAAGAGCACGTGAAAAGATGCTCAACATCATTAGTCATCAGGGAGATGGAAATTGAAACCGCAATGGGATACCGTTTCACTGAATAAAAAGGCCTATAATCAAGAAGTCAAATAACAAGCTTGGACAAGGATGGGATGAAATCATAATCCTCACACTAGACTCTTTATCCATGGCTGGTGGCAATGGAAAATGGTGCAGCCGCTTTGGAAAATAGTGTGGCTGGTCCTTAAGTGATTAAACAGAGAGTTACCACAGGACCCAAAAGAAATGAAACATAGATCTACATGGGAATTTGTATATGGGTGTTTAGATCATTATTGTTATAAATAGCATTATTTATAATAGTCCAAAGGTGGCAACAACTCAAATGTCCATCAGTGGACACAAACACAAATAAAATGTGGTATATCTACACAGTGGAATATTATTCAGCCATAAAAAAGAGTGAAGTACTGACACACACTACAGCATGGATGAACCTTGAAGATATGCTAAGTGAAAAAAGCCAGCCATCAAACACCACGTATTATACGATTCCACCTGGAAACATGGCCACCAACGACTCAAGCTTCATGGATTTTACATGTGAGCTGCATGATCCAAATGTGGGTGTTTCTAGTTTCCCCTCTTCCTTGGGTTTGTCTCTTCTAAAAGGAAACGGAAGTTCCAAGGTAGAAGTACTATCCCCGTCATCCCCGTGGTACATCTGGCCTTGGCCTCTTCTATCAGGACTAGAAAGGAACTCATCCTGATGTAAAGGCCACTTCTCACTCTGCCAGTTTCTTTTTCATTATTCTGCTTGCTCCTGACGGTTTCTGTGATGACTACGTTTTCTTAGACTTTCCTTCTGAACTTTCCAGAGACCTCACTGCCCTGGGGAAAAGGATAAATGCCTCATGGTATCTGCGTGTCTGTCCATCCACTGCGTGCTCCCCAGCTCCCCACCCAGGTCATTACTCTTTAGCCTGGTCGGGGAGTGAGGAGGCAGCGTTGAATCACAAGGCTCTCAGGCCATTATTACTGTACTGAGTCATCCAAGATTCCTAAGAGGCTTCGTCTTGAAACGCTGTTATTATCTTTCTGGCCTCTATTCACGTGGACCTAAAATAACCCTTCTTTCCTTACACAAGCCTGTGGACTCATGTGTCAGCTCATTATCACAGCGCTCATTTGGTACACGGTGACCTTTCCACCATGGTCCCTGTATGTCTTCTTGGGTTTATCGAAGTTCCTGGAACCTCTGGGGAGGGGCATTAAACAAAGCAGTGACCGGGCAGTGCCTTGTGAAAGGACATCAGCTCTGCCCAACCTACACCTGTCTCTTCTTTCTGCCTCTTCCTGAAAATCTCACTGTTAACATGACCCATGATATGTTTTGACTGGACAAAGAGGTTACTTGTACTTTACAACAATTCCAGAGCCACGAGCTTTATAATTAGGAGCCTTAGGGATTTTCCTGGCACTATAAAATCTGTATTGGACACCCATATTTGCTGGAAAAATGGAAATGAGTGTTATGGTTCAGCTCTGGTAGCGCTGTTGGAAACATGCATTGTAAGGGACTTCAGGCATGATTTTACCTGGGTGAAAGAGGAACTATTCCTGCTAGTTTATACATCAGCAGAACTAGAGTTCACTTCCTTAATCTACTTGGAACATAGGGCAGAATTCTCAGAAACTGGGACATGGAATGCAGCTGCAGAGATTGGCTAATTATCAAGCAAATCCTATCCCCCCCCCCTTTTTTTTTCCCCACAGAATATACTACTGAGCTACACATGGCAGCCTCCCTTCCAGCTCTTTCCAGGAGAATGTGGGTTGAAATTAGGGGCTGCCTGCAGCAGACTCAGCCCATAGTCCTCTGAGATAGAGATGGTTTTCCATCCCTAACTTCCTGCTAAACAGAGATGACAGCCAAGGGTGAGGAGACACAACAGAAGAAACTTGAGCCCCTGTGTGATCATTTGGAGGAGAGCTGTCTGAATTATTCAAGATGCAATATACTCATTTCATTGTGCATAGCTACAGACATATTGGGGCTGTTCCAGTGGCCAGCGCCTCTTATAACACCAACTGAAGAAAGATAAAGAAGCAGAATTGAAAATGTTCAAGTTTGGGTCTTTGTTAGCTGTCTTCATGTGGCAGATTCTGGGCAGCTAAGAGCCAGTGCGAGGCCCTGACTTCCTAACAGAGGAAGGCGGGGTGGATTGCTCATAAGAAGGAGTGTGGAAGTCAGACTTTGCCTTTTGTGTTGGGGGAGCTGTTTGCCAATAGGCATCTCAGGCCCCAGCAGGGGCAGGATGAAGTTAGGACGTTAAGACCTTGAGGCAAATTGGAATCTTGAGTGACTACACTGAAGGTGTCAACACTGGCTTGACCCTGGAATAGGAGGGAGGGGTAGCATTATCTCAAATGCACTTTTATCTTCTAAACCTTTACCAGCCAGAAGAGACATACTGGCTGCTTTAAGCAAAGGGAGTTCATGGCTAGAGTGTTATAAGAGTTCTATTCTCTGAGCACCTGCTCACCCAGGGAAAGTCAGCTTCCTGGATTTTCATCCCCTGAAGACAGAAAAGATAGCTTACCCTTCTAATAATGTTGGGATCATTGCACTTGGCCAGTTTTCCAGCAAAAAGCTGAACTCCAAAGCTCGCAAAAACAAGCATCAATGTCAGCAAAAGAATGGAGACCTGAAAGAAATGGGTGAGACAGAAAATTTCTTGGTAAAACATTAAAAACAGTAGGTTTGTTTTGAGCAGTGATAGGAACAGGACTTTTCAGATAGTACTGTATGAAATTCATGGTCTTTGGATGCTGTCTGTTAACTTCTCCCCCACGGGTCATTCAGTTAGCCTTGTTGGAATGTTAAATTGAGAAGGAAATTAACAACAGGTTTGGAATTTTTAGAGTAAAAACTCATGACTTTCATGGAAGAAAACGGACTACGGTGTTTGTGATGTGAGTTGGACATTTCTGATTTTGAAATAAACACTTTATTTTATCTAATGGAGCAAAAGAAAAATCTTGAAATAATTCTCTTTTCCCCCATTTTCTCAAAATGGATTCATATCTCTGTTAGCAGAGCCTAAGGTAGAGGGACAATGGCTTTGATTTCTTGGGAGCTAGGGTGGATGAAGGCATCTCACCCAGAGGGGGTGAGATTATTGTCTTGAAAAGCCAATCTGTTAATTGACTGGTGCGCCCTCTGCTGGAGGATTATTTTGGTCTCAGCGAAGAAGTGGCAAAAATCCTGAAGCCACTGATGTGCAGTGGTTGAGTAACCTAAACATCTAACTTAAAGATACTAAAATTACACAGAAACATCCTCTGGAGCAAGGTACAAAGTGATTTATCTTCCAAATTCTATCAGGGCTCAAAGAAACGTATCTGTGAGTTGTCTCATTTTGTTTCTCTTCAATTCCAGCTTTATGAAAAGCCACCATGTGATGGCTTTAGTGCAAAAATTTATGGACTTTTAAACACAGCTTTAACAAAGTGTTAGCAACGGTATGCCTATAGTAACATAACTGCTTGTCTTTAAACACCTTAGAATCAACTGCAACTATAGCAGTTCTCTCACTATAAGTGTGTCTCTAGAAAGCAAGATATAAAACAAGCCTATGTAAATTAATTCATGTTTTCCATGCACAAGCAGAACTCATTAATAATAAAAAGAATCCTGTGATCACTCCTTTGTAAAGCAAAGAACAAAGAGTCTTCTTTAACAGATTGAAACTAGAGAGCCTCTTACTCATTGTTTTATCTGCAGCCCTGGTCTTAGAAGACCCTAAATCAATATTTACCTGACTAAAAAGCATCTTTTCCCCTCAATCACTTTATAAGTATTTATTACTGTATATTGAGGCTACTTAGAGTAGAGTATACCTGAATGTTACAGTTTTAAAAAGTTGTTTTATGTGAGCGCCCCACAGATCAGAGCCAAATTTTGTGCCGTGTGGTTTGGGCACATAGAAAACGAGATTATACCCACAAATGTGTTAAGTCCAAATATCGTTTGTGAAGCTGATGATGTTGAATCACCTAGAAATTAGGGTCAAGAGTTAGGATTGGAAGTGTCAGCAAATACTATCTCTTTGGATTCTCCTTCCATTGCATTTTCCAGGGCGCTCCCCTTCAATTTCATTGAAGCTCACTTTTCAAAAAAAGTTATAACCTGGTCCCATCCTTGTAGAGCCTCGACCTGCTCACACAGCAGGAAGAACAAAGCCATCCATTTTACGCAGCCTGGCTAATCAGGGAAGTGTGTTCAGGTTTCAAAACACTTGTGTTTTGACACCTTTTTTTTTTTTTTTTTCCCTTGGCAGAGTAATATAAAATTAAAGTGGGGAAAGAGATTTAGTATTTAATACTAAGCTTTAACAAGACAACTGCTGTCATTGCTATGTATCTTTTTTCTTTTTTAAAGTATAGTTGATATTGCTATGTGTCTCGATGCAAAGATTATGATGATAAAAGAGTACAAACGACCCTGGCACTCAAAGATAAAAAAGTTTGTTGAAGTAAATGTACCAATAAACCAGAAACATCGATGGGTAAAGTTTTTGAATGCGTGTGGTGTTCTGTTAGTGCCTCTAGACTCTTCTGGCAAAAACCAAGATGACAGACTTAACCTTGACAGCAAGCCTGGCTTTATCCCCTCATTAGCGGCATTAAAAGCTGGACTACACGAGCCGGAAGCAAAGGGTGATGGTCACGTACCAAAAAGATTTCCTTGAAGCCGCTGAAAAGTTCTCGAACAACTTTCCTCATCTGGGGCACCAGTTTGAAGATCCTCAGAGGTCGCAGGCAGCGAAGCACCAGTAAGAGCTGAGCCCCTGACTCCGCAGGCACATTTTGAGGCATCCAGCAAAGAAATATCAAGCTCACCTGTAGAGACAAAATTGTCACTAGAATTCATGCAATGTTTATTGTCTACTAGCTACATTTCCAGTGAGCCCAGTGGCTACGAGTTTAGCAGAAACTCTACACATTATGTGGGACAAGCATTCACAGGGCACATGTGCAGCTCAGCCCTATGAACTTGATAGAGGCTTTGGCAGGAATGAAATGAGGGCGCCCACATTCTGGGCAGGGGTACACCAGTGCCTCCCATCCCTCCCTGTTTTTTGTTCCTAAGCTTTTTAGGGCTGAGCCCGTGGCATACGGAGGTTCCCAGGCTAGGGGTCGAGGCCTACACCACAGCCACAGCAACACCAGATCCGAGCCGCGTCTTTGACCTACAGCACAGCTCATGGCAACGCCGGATCCTTAACCCATTGAGCAAGGCCAGGAATCGAACCCACATCCTCATGGATACTAGTTGGGTTCATTTCCACTGTGCCACAATGAGGACTCCCCCGCCCCTCTTTTAACTCAGACAACGGAGGCTCCACTGAGGTCCGTGGATTGAAATTCCTTCGATCAAGGAAACTGCACACTTGACCAAATACTGTTTTATTAGTGATCTCAACATGCTACGTGTTAATTGCCATAACTCTCCCTGTTGCGTTGGCAAAGACATCGATTTAATGCCTCCTTTGACATTTAGAAAAGAAGTGAATCTCCTTGGAGTCCCTTCCTGCAGCTCCCCAGTTTAGTCTGAATGAACAGGTGAATGATCACCTTCTCTAGCCTCGTATTTTGTGTTTTGGAATTGGAAGAGCGTTCCAAGCATGCTCACTCTAGTTTGCTTTAGCAATAAGTGGCTCATTGATCAACTGTATGCTGTAGTTTGTGTATTTATTTTATTATTATTATTTTTTTTATGGTCAAACCAAGGCACATGGAAGTTCCTGGGACAGTAATTGAATCTGGACCGCAACTGTGACCTGTCCGGTGGCAGCAACACTGGATCCTTTAACCCAGTGCACCGGGCCAGGGATCGAACCCCTGTACCTCCACAGTGACCAGAGCCACTGTAGTCAGATGCTTAACCCACTGCATCACAGCAGGAACTCCAGTTGTCGCTTGTTTTTCTTAGCATAGACGCCACAAAAATTTTGGTGTGCAAACTGGATTTGCTATCTTAGACCTCATTTAATGTCATGTCGTATGCATACATAAATGTGGTTGATGTATCTGAACCATACCCGTGAATGTTTTTAGTGCTTTTTATTGAGACTTTCCATGCCCTTTGTTTGCCTATAATGAACTACTATTGTGCTTAACAACCCAGTTATAGCATCTCACTCTCCTGAGATACTAGATGGATACTAGTTGGGTTCATTTCCACTGTGCCACAATGAGGACTCTCCTGCCCCTCTTCTTGTACCAAGAAATGCAGGAGCTTTTACAAAACCTTGACACTTTATATTTAGGAAATAACCAGAGACTTACAAGATATATAAATATGTCCATTACTCCTCCAAAGTCCCTGATGACAGCAGTTGGAGTGAAAAATAAGCCATCAGCCATAATCTTCAGATTAAGCTCAATGCTCATGAATATCACGAACACATACTCGGCGATCTGAAATGGGCAGAAGGCGGCTCGGTCACAATGGACGGAGAAACTGCAGGTCCGCGTGTCTCCGCTGAGCTGGGAGCTGAGATTCGGCAGCCATACCTGCAGGGTAGGTGCATGCATGACTCTTCGAAAGGGGGACTCGAACATCATGGAGATGCAGGAGCAGATGGTCACGACGATCATGACCCAGTCCAGGTAAGTCACTAACCCCAGGAGGTCACTGCCAAGACCAAACACAACCGAGACGTGAACACGCCCTGGAAGAGGCTGCTGGAAGTCAGAGACGATGCTTCCGTGATTCTATAAATGCGACTGGCATTTTTTTTTTTTTTTATGGCCACACCCACGCACATGGAAGTTCCCGGGCCGGGGGCTGAGGCAGAGCTGCAGCTTCGGCCGACACCACAGCCACAGCAACACTGGATCCCTAACCCACTGAGCGAGGCCAGGGATCCAACCTGCATCCTTGCAGAGGTGATGTCAGGTCCTTCACCCACTGAGCCATAATGGGACCTCTGTGACTGGCATTTTAAAAACGAATCCCCAGTCGCCTATTTCGTAGTAGGATATAGGAAATAAAGGGAATCTTTATATTTTTATGCAGCATTAAATAGTAGGTGGAAATTTCAAATGGGCATGGAAACCACAGTTTGCAATGCTTACTAAAGCTGATGGTACTTTGTATTTTTCACAGCTCCTGTGACCGGATCTGTTTTAGATCTGTAAGAGAGAACAAACAGAAATTCTGCGACACAGCACGCATGTTATAACTTGGCGGTATAGTAAGTATAAACACCTCATCTACCTAAAATTTCTTTTATATTCTCTATAAAATATCGGTTATCATGGAGGTTAACTGTAACTTTGGAAGGCAGAGGACATTAGATGAAAGAAAAATCAGAAGGGTTTTCAGCTGATGCTTAGGAAGTAAAAGTTTACGTTTTTTCCAAAATGCTTGCGATGAGAATTCACGACTCCGTTCAACACTTTCGGACACGGATGTGATAAAATTAAATTGTGACTGCCACTTAAAAACACTCGAAGGCTTTGCCCGAGCAGTTCAAGGATGTTCCTCAGGATGATTTAATTCATTGTCCATAAGTAGACCCCTTCGCTCTGCATTTAACTGTGACCGCGTGGAGTAATTCACTTTCAGGATGCCCAGGACCGGTTTTCAGAAGCCCCTAACGGGGCTGTGTTTGTGGTTCCCAGTTACAGTGACGTCTTCCTGGGGCCACCTCAGGTGCGTTACTGACAAAAGGAGCATCGCAGTGCTAAGTGGAGAATTAGCAATTAGATGGAGACGTGGAGGGGCAGGCAACGGGATAATTCCAGATGAAAAACCCACTTTGGGAGCGCATCAAATCAACTCTAAATGGCCAGCTTCTTTCTACTTGGTGAAAACCCAGGGCTTTACATGGATATTATTCAGGTGCCTTACACTGCGAAGGTCTTTCTAGAACAGCAGAAAGAACAGTCGACTGGCCGTCAGCAAGGGCCGCGCACCAGCTGGCTTCCTTGAACAAAGCCCTGCCCCTCGGCGACCTAAGTGCCCTCCTCAGTTGGAGAAGGGAAGCGAAAAGGACCCTGGACACGGCTCCCGAGGTCCCCTCCACCCCAAGGGGTTAGGATAGTGTTGTCGTTTCCCAGGGCCGCTCTAACAGAGAACCACAGGCTGAGTGGCTTCGACGACAGACTATTTTCTCCAAGTTCAGGAGGCTGCACGTCTGAGCTGAAGGTGGTGGAAGGGCTGGATCCTTCTGAGGCTGTGAGCGAAGAACCTGACCAGCCTCTCTCCTTGGCTTGTATGTGGCCGTCTGCGCCTTGTCCCTGCCCAGGGACTGTCTGTGCCCAAGTTTCCTCCTGTTACAGGGATGCCAGTCACACTGGAAGAGGGCCCACCTGCATGACTTCTTTTTTTTTTTTTTTTTTTTTTCATTTTATGGCCACATCTGGGGCTTATGGAGGTTCCCAGGCTAGGAGTGGAATTGGAGCTGTAGCCGCCGGCCTATACCACAGCCACAGCAACACTGGATCAGAGCCACGTCTGCGACCTACACCACAGCTCATGGCAACGCCGGATCCTTTACCCGCTGAGCGAGGCCAGGGATTGAACCTGCATCCTCTGTCAGGTTCTTAACCCGCTGAGCCACAACAGGAACTCCAGAATGACCCCATTTTAATTACCTGGTTAAAGCCCCCATTTCCAGGCAAGGTCACATGCTGAGGTGCTGGGGTTAAGGCTGCGCTATCTGAATTTCTTTTGCTGAGGGGAACACGACTCGGCCCATGACATCTGGTAATAATCACCCGACACTAAAGACAGCATCAGCAAAGGGCCAAGTGCTTAATGGAAAGTGGTCCCACTTTCTCCAGGACTTGGGAGGTCCTCTGGATACTGACTGGAGGTGATGTGTGACACACATTCTTCATCTGCCCGCTAAACGGGGCTCCGCTGTCCCCAATGCAGTGTCCTCTGGGCGGACACCACTGACAGCCGCTCACACATTCCTTCCACCGGGGGAGAGGGATAGAGACACTGGCCAGTGGGTTTTCTTCTCGTGACCGTCGGTAACGGGAGCACCAGTCGACCTTATTTCTACTGGACGTTATTCCAGAATAAGCCACCTAAGGTCTTTTGACCACAAAGAAACCGCAGGTCTGAGAGAATTCGTGGGCAGGGACCTCTGCCAAGTCATTCCGCGTGGCCTTGGTTCAGTGTTTCCAAGGGAAAGCACGGCGTCAATGTCCCCGACATAAAGGTCTTGTCACCCGTGGACTTGGACCATGACAAATGGCTGGGAAGTGCTGCATAAGCCTGAGCTTTGTATCAACAAATGTGAACTACTCGCAACCTTTGTTGGTTTTGCACCTGGTCGCTGCTCAGCCAAGAGGGGCAGCGTGACTAATTAGCTGGCAGTGTATCCGGTGACCCCACTAGGACGACAGGTGCCTCCTGGTCTTGTCCCGATGACAACTCCCCCCGCTGTTTGCACGGCTCAGGCCGAACCCCTGGCCTCGGGGGTGACACTTACGCGTTGAATCGTGCCCGGACCACCACCCGGCAGAAGTTCCTGAACCTGTGCTCCCGGCCCACGATGAACAGCGGCTTGTCGAAGTACGGGTGGTTCTCCCTCAGCTCCTCCTCCTGCACCTTCCTGCAGGCGCAGCGCACGCGAGAGTCAGGCCGAGGGAGGGTCGGTCTTCCCCCACCCAGAGCCACCCGGCACAGTCCCAGCCGGTACCTTTTCATCTCTGCCTGCTCCTTCTTCTCCTGGATCATCTTTATTTCACTGTCTTCTCTTTGTGCGTTTCTGTATCTCACTGTATTGGAATGCTGGAAATAAAATAATCTCCATCAATGTGGGAGATTTTTTGGAAGACCCATCCAAACGATGACCATTATTTTAAAAAAATGGAAGTAAATATCTTTATTTTTCTTTTAATGGCCACAGTCATCTCAGCAAAGGTATTTGTTCCCCCCAAGAGTATTTTTTTTTTTCAAGCAAAATATTTACTGAGAACCTATTATGAGGTGCCAGGCACTGCTGTACTGCTGTGAATGTGACAAAGGGGGGAATGATAAAATCCCCGATCTTACAGGACTAATCTTCTCATCAGGGGAGACAGATAAACAATTAAATCAAAATAAATAAGAATGTTAGATGTTCAGGGCTCTGGTTAAAAACAGATGGGGATATGGAGTTCCCACTGTGGCTCAGCATGTTAATAACCTGACCAGTATCCGTGAGGATCCGAGTTCAATCCTTGGCCTCATTCAGTGGGTTAAGGATCTGGCGTTGCTGTGGCTGTGGTGTAGGCTGGCAGCTGTAGTTCAGATTTGACACCTAGCCTGGGAACTTCCATATGCTGCAGGTGTGGCCCTAAAAAGAAAAGAATGAAAGAAAGAAAGAAAGAAAGAAAAAAACATGGAAACAGAGAGAAGGAGAAGGTCATAGCGGGCCAGATCAGGAGCTGGTACTTGAGCAAAGACTAGAAGGATGCGGGCCGGGGGCCGGGGGGAGGGGGGGACATTTGCAGAAATGTGGGCTTCCGAGGAGGGGTGTATAGACACACAGCCAGGACACAGTGTGCATGGAGGACGGAAACAGAACAGAAAAGCTGAGGCCAGCAGGCTGGAGGAGGGTGAATCACATAGGATCTTGACTCTGGTTTTCGCCCCATGGGAGATGGAGAACCATTGTTCAAAGAACCTGATCAGGTTTATAGAAAGACATTCCTCCCATTTAATGATCCGTATTTTCTCTCATTTGGTGTAAGTGAAAAAGATGAAACTCCATTTCTATTCTGGAAGAAAAGACACTCTGGGAGATTTCTCATGAAGTTAGCAGAACCAGGTCCATGACCTTTTGCTACGGGGAGGATGAGACATGGATTTTTGTTACATGCCCAGGTAGAAAATACAATAAAAAGTGTCCTGCTTTGTAGGACTTTTCTAGAGTGAATGGTCACTTCTCTGTACTTGGCCATCTAATTTGCTTCGTGAGTTTCCTAATTCCTTCTCGTATGAAGTCTTAGATGTGACAATGTGACAGAAGGACCCAGGGGCTGGAATTACCTAAGGAGTCACTTAAATACATTTTCATCATCGTGCTTCTAAAATCCAAAGCACTGCTTGGAACTTACATCTTGGAGTTCCCGTTGTGGCTCAGCAGTCATGAACC
Organism: Sus scrofa; assembly: GCF_054392235.1. Taxonomy (NCBI): domain Eukaryota; kingdom Metazoa; phylum Chordata; class Mammalia; order Artiodactyla; family Suidae; genus Sus; species Sus scrofa. Next base: position 76,974,664 of record NC_139393.1, read on the forward strand.
CGATTAGTATCCATGAAGATGTGGGTTCAATCCCTGGCCCCATTCAGTGGGTTAAGGACCCAGCATAGGCTGGGAGCTGCAGCTCCAATTTGACCCCTAGCCTGGGAAATTCCATACGCCTCCAGCACAGCTCCCCCCTTCCCCCCAAAATGAACTTACATCTTGAGTCAGAGTTTCAAGCGATTTTCCCCTGCTGATCCTCTGGCTGTTTGATCCGTGTCTCAGTGATCTAAAACAATCACAACCCAGTGATCAGTACATCTCAAGACCAACCTCCAACTTTTAAGCAATGGCCATGGTTAAACTAAAAAACAAAAAAACCTTCCAGATAGTATCACGATGCTTATTCTTTCTTTCTACAGCAACAGTTGTAGTCTAACCACCTGTCTTTGATCCCATCTAACAAAGTTCAGAATTTTCCCTTCTGATCTTCAGAGTGAGAATGTGGCCATCACCAAGGAAAAGGTTTTTGAAAGACTTTTTGACTCTTTGGATGGGATGGTGAGTTTCATCACTGTTGCCATTGGCGATTAGAACGCAGCCCCTTTCAGCTCCGCCTGTCTGCCCACTGGGGCTGCGTACTGTGGACGCGTCCGTCACACTCCCTCCCTAGTTTCTCTGCAGCCCTGTCTGCGGCGCATTTACCTGCGCTCCTGGCGGATGTGATGCTGCACACTGAGGATCGACCTCTCCTTCGCCGGCTGCCCCTCGAATGACCCGCTCAGCATGCGCTGCCGCGTGCAAGCTCTGAGGGAGAAAAAGGAGCCCCAGATAAATGCCTGATTTGTATGCCTGGGATGAATAATGCATAATCGCTCATTACTCTTCTTATTTTCAAGGAAACACCAATGATAAGGCAGAATACAGCAAATGACCCATCTCCATAAAGGTAGAGGAACTTTAGGCTCTGTGTCAAGAACGCTTTCAAAACAGAACTGTCACAGCCATGGAAAGGTGCTGGAAAATAAACATCTCCTCGTTGTGTCCTCCCCCCCACCCCCCGGACAGGAGAGCCTCTATGAGGATTCTGTAAGCAAAAGGGTCAGCCTAACCCCGGGTGACCATGATGCTGGTTTTCGATTTACGCAAGGAGGTTTCTAATAAAAGCCCTTAGCGAAGCATTCGTCCACCCATGGGCTGGGCCGATGGAATAGATGTTCCCAGGAGATTTTGCAAAATGCTAGGAAAGTAGGAAAGCACAAAGTTAGAGGCAAACATTAATGGAAAAGAGAAGTAATTAAAGCTGGAATTAATATCTAGAGCCTGTGGTTTACAGGCAACCAGCTGTTTCCTTTGCAGTCACAAAACTTTGAAGACTGCTTAAAACTTGTGCTCTTTTTTGTTTAGGGCTGCACCTGCAGCATATGGAAATTCCCAAGCTAGGGGATCGAATCGGAGCTACAGCTGCCAGCCTACACCACAGCCACCAGCCTACACCACAGCCGCAGCAATGCCAGATCCGAGCTGCGTCTGTGACCCACGCCGCAGCTCACAGCAACGCTGGATCCCTAGCCCACTGATTGAGGCCAGGGATTGAACCCACATCCCCATGGATACTAGTTTGGTTCATTAACCGCTGAGCCACAATGGAAACTCCAAAACTTGTTCTGTTTAAACCATAACTGGGTTTGTGTTAATTTCAGTTTTGCTAATGAGTGAGGACACTTGGTGACAACTGGTGACTCAGCACCTGCAGTGTGAATGGTTAGGAGAGAAAACATCGTCTCTTCACCAGAAAGTTCTCTCCACCTGGAAAGGAGAGGAATTCCCTTGATGTAGTAGTCAAGTGGCAAGAAGATAATTCAGAGGTTAAGAGACCTGCGTTCCAAGGCGACAGTGTCACAAACTAGTTGAGTAATCTTTTGAGCTCAGTTTCATGATCCATAAATCGAGGAAAAGGCCTTGATCTTGAAGAAAACTCATAAAATGCAATGATTTTGTAACAGGTGAATCTCGTGAATCCACATGTGTTCAACACCAGGACCCGTGCACGTCTGCCGTAGCCCTTCTGTAACACTTTCGTACTGACGGTTCCTAAAGTGCATTTGCAGACTGGCTTTGAATCACATTGCTAATATATGTCTGAGTTAAGATCTTCGAGAAAAAGATGTGTGTCTGCTCAGCAAACTTAAAACAGCAGCTTCTATGATAATGAAGTGTGTGCTCAAGTCCTTCAAAATGCTTCTGATCTCAGTGAAGCTCATTGTCACGGGTCCCTGTGAGAAATCATACATATTCAATGACCGTAAACGATTTCCCGGAAATAATGCCCTGAAATCACCCTTTGGGAGTTTAAGAAGCAGCCTAGACCATTCTGGGGTAAAATCCAAGTGAAAAATTATTGAACAATAAGGATTTATGGCAGTGCTATATAGACACTGTGCTCATTTCTAGGGCTAGAACGGGTTTTTTTGTTTTTGTTTTTGTTTGTTTTTTTCTTTTGGGGGCCGCCCTTGCAACATATGGAAGTTCCCAGGCTAGGGGTCGATTTAGAGCTGTAGCTGCCAGCCTATGCCACAGCTCACAGCAACGCCAGATCCTTAACCCACTGAGCAAGGCCAGGGACTGAACGCATGTCCTCATGGATTCTAGCTGGGTTCATTACTGCTGAGCCACAACAGGAACTCCTGGAACGGTGTTGAATGGGAAGATGCATTTGTAAGTGAGGCTGAGTTGACAAAGGTATATTATAGGACCCTCTCATATATACATTAAGAATTATTTTTTGGACAAAAGACTGGAAATCATGACAACATTCTGAAAAAAATCAATTGGAGAAGGATGTTGCTCTGGCATAGATCTGCAGATCCCTGCCATTTGCATAAACAGGCAAGACTCAATCTTCAACCACGCCGGCTTAGTAGCTGTTACTTTCTGTCACAAGACTCGCCTAAAGCAGCTGAGACAAAATACAAAGTACACGCAACTTGCTTATAAAACACAGGTTTGAGCCGGGCGTTCCTGCTGTGTTTGACGTAGAAGAATGTAACTGGCTTTGAGCTGCCCGTGCTACAAAGCTGCTGCCATCTGCCCAACCGCCCAGTCCGGGGACATCCCTGCTGAAGCCCAGTCGGGCCCACAGCCAAGACCACCTCTGACTGAGGAAGACAGACAAGTCTCCATGGAGACCCCCACTCCTGAAAGGCCCCCTCCCCTGTGACATCTTCTCTTCCGCCTCCTCCACCAATAGCATCGCTGGCATGGAGGTGAGAGAGCAATTCCCCCTCCCCCCAACTTTTTTGTTTGGCTCAAGATCAGTCCCCCCCCCCCCCCAGGTCTAAAGAATGCATAACATAATACGCAGATGGGCTGGAGTTTCAGGCATACACGTGACATGTGACTCTTTGGGGTCTCTGCGGTTCACTCATTTGCGGTGGGGATGCTGGGGGCTGGGTTTTCGCCCTGCCCTGCACTCCGCACACCCACCGGAATCAGACTAAGACAGCCTTTCCAATGTAACGTATCAAACCATATGCTTTAATATCATTTTCCTACCACTCCCTCCTATGATTACAATGCTCTTGCCTGAAGCAATATCGAACCAGATGACAGAAAAAAGGAATAAAATGCGTAGCACTGGGAACTCTATCTAGTCACTTATGATGGAGCATGATAATGTGAGAAAAAAGAATGTATACATGTATGTGTAAATGGGTCACCATGCTGTACAGTAGAAAAAAAAATAATAATGTATTGGGGAAATTTAAAAAAATTAAATAAATAAAATGGTGATTATAAAACTTAAAAAAAAAAACCAAAACTCTTAGGAACTCTGGAAACAAACTCATGGACATACACTTGTGGTTACCATGGGGGAGGGGGAGGGAGTGGGATGGACGGGGAGTTTGGGGTTAGTAGATGCAAACTCTTACATTTTGAATGGATAAGCAATGAGGTAATGCTGTACAGCATAGGGAACTCTAGCCAATCACTTGTGATAGAACATGGATGGAAGATAATATGAGAAAAAGAATATACATATATGTATGTATAACTGGGTCACTTTGCTGTACAGCAGAAATTGACAGAACATTATAAATCAACTCTAATAAAAAATTTTTTTTAATGTTTAGTAACTCCAGGCCAGTTAAAGCAAATAACAAGTGACCTCAGAGCATCAGCCTTGGTGGTTCCCGTATCCTGGGCAAGAGGCCCCCTACTAGTCTCATTCTCCGAGCAGCGGCTCCTTCCCTGGAGCTACAGGGGCACCCACAGGATCCGAGCAAAGTGGAACCGGGCAGATGGACCATTCTGCTTAGTGTTAATGGTCCCCTTTGGGGCCTCAGGCTCAACGTGACCCTCTAACCCCCCCCCATGCCAGCCCCACACGCCAGCACTCCATCTCCATTTAACGTCCGTCTTCCTGTGGAGTCTCCTCTTGGACCAAAAGCTCTGATTTCTCAGTCCTTCCTTGGAGAATGTCCAGTGGCTCTTGAACGAGGAAACTCTAGAGGTAAATGCTAGTTTTCTTCCCTGAAAACTAAGGGCCATATTCATCTAGCAGATCGGGTGACGGCAATTTGTTTTGGCAGGGGGCACAGGAAAGGCAGTTCATTTGAAGGCTCCTGAAGGTTTATTTCGTCCCCCTTTAAGTGTAGTGGTGGGATCTTACGAAAACTAAAAAGCAACATTTTCTTCTAGGCAAGGTATCTATTATAGTTAATAACTAGCTATTTGTCTGTAGTAATTCCCCCTTCTAAAAAAACCAGGTTATTATACAGGAAAAGCAACTTCACAGATACGTAAAGCCACCTGAAAGAAAACATATGGGAAAAATCAAATCACATTACACTGGGAGACTAGTTGCCAAAAACGGGTTCCCTGTTGATGAAAGAAGAAACTCAGGTAGAAGGGCAGGGCAGCGAGGGGGGATGCTGGGGGAAAGGGTGGGGACCAGATAATGACACTTCCACCCTGAGGACACCTCGACCTTGGAGCAGGTGTGCGAAGGATGTCATATGAGGATGCTTCTGCAAAAATAAAAAAGCCTTTATGCATAAGCCAGTGTCACATTCTTTGATAAAGGTAAAATATTTCGCGATTTTAGAACATAATAGCTTGGCAGCAAAATCACTTCAATCTGGCAAATCAGATTCTATTAGGAGGTCACGCCTTCTCTAATACTATGTACTAAGGCTCGCAGGAAAGTTTGGTGAATGTTTGCTTTATGATTTTTAAAAGGAAATACAATTGTATTATATTCAAGCATCAATTATAACCCAAACTCTGACCTACTTAATGGTGTTTGACATGTGCAACAGAATTATAAACTTTGATATAGATGGGTTCTGATGCGTAATACCATGAGAAATATTTCGCCCGTGCAAAAGCCCAGGAGAATTATGTGTGGTTCCAGGTTCCTACAGCATGTTACTAACTGAGCTTGTTTAATGCTGATGGCATTTTGTCATCATGGGTGAACCCCCTCATTAGACGGCGTGTTTCTCAGGGACCACTTTATCACTCAAACCCATATTTCTCGAAGGGCAGTTGCCAGCCTGCAAATGGGCTGATGGATGGACGGACGGATGGGAGGGAAACAGGAGAGGGGAGGTGGGGGTGTTAGGAGAGTAAAGTGGGGGGAAGTGTGGGGGCAGGACCTAGAACTGCTGGTCTCAGGTTGGCAGTCGCCCACCTGACGATGTCTGCAGAGTCCCACCCAGCAGCACAGGACCAGACAGAAAGTTCAGACTTGGTCTGGAGGCCTAACGGAGGAGAGGCTTTGAGAAAAAACAAGCTTAGAACCACGCACTTCTGCCCTCAGCTTTTACCAGCCTCGGGACCGCAGGCGAGGGACGTGCTTTCTCTGGGCCCCCAGCCCCGCGTGTGACAAGTGGGCAGCAGCAATAGCTGCGCGACGGACCTCACGGGGAGGCGGAGGCAGAGGGTCGGATAGGACGAGGCATGTGCACGTGCTCTGGCCCTGCCACTCAGCTTACACTCCAGCTACTCGCACGGACTTTTGCTTCTTGTCCTGTGTCACAGTGGACGTTAAAACATTTGAACCGAACAGCAAGCTTGGCAGACATTCGTGCTGGATGAGTCAGTCTTCTCTGTTGAGATGGACAGCGACGTTCGCTCTGGACCAGCCTGGCAGCCTCTTCACTGGACTCTGCAAACACGCTGCTATCTCAGGCCCAGTGGTTTCTGAGTGAACCCCCGAGGGGTGGCTACGGCGGGCTTTTCCCCGTGGGCCCCAGTGACCTCGCCTCCAGGCGTCCGTGTCCTTGAGCGACCCCGGGACTGAGTGACTTGCTTTTCACGCACCTGAGGCAAGAGGGATGGAGAAGGTTCCCACACAGGGTGCCTTTCCTCTCCCTCGGCCTCTCACTTGCTCTGAGGAAGGGCTGCCGTGTTGGGAGAGGTTCTGTGGGGAGACCCGTCTGGAAGAACGCGGGTGCCCTTCTAAGCAGCACCCCTGAACAGCACAGGGGGCACACAGTCTTATTACCCACGGGGAGAGCCATCCAGGAAGGGGGTTCCTCCAGGTCAGGTCAGATGCCCGCGGCTCTGTGATGGCCGGTGCCAGAGACCCAGGCCCAGCTTCCTGGCTGAAACTGTGAGGCCACCCCAGTGACTTTTAAATCACTAAGTTCTGGACTCATTTGCAGCATAGCAATCGGTGACAAATACAGTTGTCATCATTTAAACATCCTGCTGCTCTTCAGAGAAAGACTGAGACTTGCAAGGTCCTGGAGGGTCTGCCTCCAGCCTCCCCTCACCCCCCCGTCTCATCTTTCACCCCACGGACCCCGCTCTCCACGGAGCCCTGCAGTGCCTCACGCCCCACGCGCCAAAGCGCCCAACACGCTCTGGTTGCTCACTGATGACATCGCCTTGTACACCGTAGGTGCTCAATAAACATTTGCGACATGGATGAACCTCGCCGTTCTGCGAAGATCAAACACCTTAATTTCTTTGGAGATCACCGCGTGCTTGTGAAGCGGGAAAATAATCGCAAACCAAACAGCACGTGTTTGAGATACGCTTCTGACCGAGGGGAAGTTAACGCATCTTAATTTGATCTCAAGTTAGGATGCTAGCCACTCCGGAAACGGACTCCACACCTGTAACAGGTGAGACCTGGAGACGGTAATAAAATACTCAGACGCGGCTTCCTGCACGTAGCGAATGTATAAACTTCATCTCTATGGGAAAACTACTCAAAGACCTTGCCAGCCAGCACGGAGCTGAGCCGAGCACAATTGCTTGAAGAGGAGATCTCATCTGTCGCTGGGGACAGGGTCTCGGGTATTGCGTCTTACTAGAATCTACTCCCAAGCGGAAATCGTCCGCTTCGAAGGCATCTGAGGCTTTTACTATTTTACCACCAAGAAACAGGCGCCCACACTGTGCACGTTGCTCAGGAAGAGACCTAGTCAGTCAGAAGGAAAAACACTCGCATGTTCGATTAAGTTCAATTTTGCCCCTGGGAATTGTTCATTAGGATCCGAATGCCTCTTGGGCTCGCAGAAGGATCCAAGAAATATGTTTTCAAGAAGAAAATGTGCATTTATTTGCTGCCTCGAGAAAAGGCAAAGCCGAGGTGTTGAAGGCACACACGTGTAGTCCCCCTCCTGTCTTAGGGAAAAAGCCTAAGAGTCCGTCCTGGCGTGAAGGTCTTCTATATCTTCTTTTTTATTTTATTTTATTTTTATTACCGTATCTTCCTCTCTTCACTGTTCATAATGGCAAGGACTGGAGGGCCGGCTCCTCAGGAGCTCCACCTAGCGGCGTAACAATGAAACACCGGGTCGCCGGCTGGGCTTCAGAACCGGCGCCATAAAGGCATCAGGTGTCTGGGGAAAAATAACGAAGTCTTTTGTCTGCGAGCGGAAACTCTCCATCACGCAGGCATATGTAATCCCCTCAGTCCCGCTCCCGGGAGGAGAATTACAGCAAGGCATTTTCCTTTTCCCAGCTGGGGTTAATGCTGTGCCCCCTCTACCTTTGAAAGGAAAACAAGACTCGGACCCCTGATGATGATTCCAAGGTGGGAATATTCTTCAGCAAACATGCATTCCCAGTTGCAAAAATATTACCCCTGGTTTCTTGCCAAGCTTTTGAAAAAAAAAAACACATACACACACACACACATGAAAGATTGACTTTTTTCTTTTTTCTTCTCTGCTTTGTCTTTGTGCTGGGGAATTTCAATGGCCCCTTATACGACAGCCATGTATTATATATATATATATATATATAAGCTTTTATGGAGGTTGAGGGGAGAGATTCATGTCTTAAGAAATTGTCTCTATTTTTCTTGTCATGTCTCCATCTAAAATATTTTAAAACTGGGCCAAAGATTATGGTCATAAGAGAGATCTTAAAGCTTTATTAGCCTTTAAACACCACCAGTTGTTTATAGAAACAGTAGTAGGGGGTCTATGGCTTCTTTCTTCTCTGTCGCCACATCTTCTTTCTTAATGTTCCAGAACAGGGAGGGGTGTGGGAGAAGCCTGTCCGTTCTGTAATGAAAGAGAGAGGCCTGCGAGTCTTCAAATGGTTTTCCTCCGTTACAGAAAAGTTAGATTACACGCGACCAGCCGGTAGTGGACGTACTTAGCAGCTGAAGGAACCGCAAGGTAACTCTGCAGACCATTGAATTGGAGGGCTTTTACTCAAATCTTGTAGAGTATTAGCAGATGCGGTTACCATCATCAATCACAGTAACAGACAACAGGGTGGTAGCCCTTTAGTGGTAACGAAGTAAAGCCGAGGCTGTGGAACTGGGTAAGAGAGCAGATACCCAGTGTTTCCTGGAAGCAGCTCTCACCTGCCTCCGTGGGAGTGACAACGGGACCCTCCAAAGGAGAGATGGGGGTGCCAGTGGGTGAGCTCCTCTGTCCAGCCTCCTGGTGCCGCCGTGAGGGCAAAGCTGCCTTTCCGTTGCAGTGAACACTCCACTCCTTGTGAGTCCGCCCAGTCCCGAGTGTGGCTCTTCGAAAACAACAGTGGTTTGTTCTTTCTCATCCTGCTCTTTTCACGAAAATGCTCTTATACGTAGACACGTAAATACACGGGTGAGCAGAACCTCATTGTAGATTGAAAAATGGAAGAAGTCCATTTTTATTTTTTTTCTTTTTATGGCCGCACCTGCAACATATGGAAGTTCCTGGGCCAGGAGTCGAAATGGAGCTGCAGCTGCAGGTCTACACCACAGACATATAACATCACTGGATCCGAGCCGCATCTGTAACCTACGCGACACCTTGCGGTGACGCTGGAGCCTTAACCCACTGAGTGAGGGCAGGGATTGAACCTGAATCCTCACAGAGACAACGTCGGTTCCTTAACCTATTGAGCCACAGTGGGAACTCCAGAAGAAATCTTAATATTGGTACCATTAATGAAAAAGAAAATGAAGTCACGGGAAATCCATGCCTTTCGTGCATCTATCAAAATTCACAGAGAACATGTCTGAAACTCCACACCATTCACTGGGCCTCAAATTTAGTAACCCAGCTATGGACTCAGAAAAACATCAATGACAATGCAAAGGCTGAGCTTTTTACCATCATAAAAGTGCAATTTTCCAAATTTGCATAAACCCTATGGGCAGTTTTTCTAGAGATACGTATTCTCCTACATATTACTTTCCCCTCCAATGATAAAATCATAAAAGAAAGAAACTGTCAAAATGTCTTCCCACATCTGTTGGGTAAAATTTAACAGTAGCTCTCCTAATTCGTAGTACTATAAGTCACTTTAATAGTGCCTATTGAAAAAAAAACCTTCAAATTGTATGCTATTTTAATGAAATATATTTTGACTATCACAAATTAGGTGCTACCTAGGAAAACACCTTTAGAAAATATTATTTTACCATGTGAGGTGATGAATGTGAACTGGTCTTTGCGATGGTCATTTCATAATATGTACAAATCCCCTGGGATCGTGTACCATAAATCTGAAACATTTATGAAAGTCAATTATATCTCAATAATTTTTTTTAAAGTTCAAGGAACGAAAGTTGGTTGTTAAGAGCAAACAAGTATTATTCGGTTTCAATCAAGTTACACTTTGCCTCCTCGGCATTTTCACTATTTGAAGCTTTATTCAAGCGCAGGTACCCACAGATCTTAGTTTATTATCCTCTGAAGACACTTAATTTCCATCTATTTACTTAGTCTCTGCATCTCCAACCAACTACAGGAGTTTTTAAGTACCAGGAAAATCTTTATTTTGGGGTGGGGGGGGGCCGTGCCTGGGGCATATGGAGGTTCCCAGGCTAGGGGTCAAATCAGAGCTGTAGGTGCCAGCCTACACCACAGCCACAGCAACGCGGGATCCGAGCAGAGTCTGCGACCCACACCACAATTTACGGCAATGCAGGATCCTTAATCCACTGAGCGAGGCCAGGGATGGGACCTGAGCCCTCATGGATACTAGTCGGGTTCATTAACTGCTGAGCCACAATGGGAACTCCAAGTACCAGGAAAATCTTAATGAGGAAAACCAATGATTAGGCAGCCTTAAGAGGATCACAGATAAATATTATGATTATATTTAATATTTGATTGATATTTAATTATACTAACAATCCATATATCCCTATCTAGTAAGTACAGTAAATATATTAATAAACACTTTTAATAATCCGATGGTAATAATTTAATAGTTAACTCATAATGGACATATTAATGCCCAGTACTCTGTTTTCTTAAAACTGCAGGTTATTGCTTTCAAGGGCCAGTCATGAACACCTGCTGCGGCTGATCCCATCTCAGCCTGCTGCCTCTTGTCTGCCAGCTGTTCCGGGTGCATCCCTACCCACAGCTGGAGCACGTCTCATGCAGCGGTAGGCAAACCTGCCTCACATCTGGGGGGGTGCCCGCCTTGCCAGCCAGGCCGGAGTGGGGAGCTGCCGAGAACCCACCTGACCTTGGCCAAAGCTGCTGTTTTCCCATCACCAGGACCCCAGTGGGGATCCAGACAAGGACCATTTCCATGGCCCCAGGGAGGAGTCCCATGCCAGTCAGCCTCCGTTTCTCTCAGTGGCCACCTCTGCATGGCTCTTTAATCCCGTATATTGGTTTTGCCTCTTCAAAGACTGAATATACATGAAATTGTACAGTGTGTTAGAATTTGAGACTGTTTTCCTTAAATCAGCATGTTTTTGAGATTCATCCATATTATTGCAGGTTTTATTAACTTGTTGCTTATTTCTCAGCAGTCTGACAGTGTACAATCTATTTTTTTTAACTCTTCGCTTGTTGATGGATAGTTGGTTCTAGTTTTGTTTTATTAAAAATAAAGTTGTTTTTTTCCCTATAATAATGATAATTTAAAAAACCAATATTGGGGAGTCCCCATTGTGGCATAGTGGAAACGAATCTGACTAGTATCCATGAGGACATGGGTTCGATCCCTGGCTGCACTCAGTGGGTTAAGGATCCGGCATTGCTGTGGTTGTGGTGTAGGCTGGCAGCTGCAGCTCAGATTCGACTCCTAGCCTGGGAACCTCCATATGCCATATCCCACGGGCATGCCCTAAAAAAAATTTGAATTGCTGGGCTAAGAGATGAAATAATACTTGCAAAGAGGAACCTGCCTCCCTGGGAAAAAGCAGGGGGTGGGTAAGAGGCCACGTTCTGTACCCAGAAGCTCTCTTGGACTCCCTGGTAACTCACTGGCTTCAGGGAGCTGGCAGCTCTGGTCCAGACACGAGAGGGAGAAGTAAGAATGAAGAGGCCCTTTTCCCTGTCCTCACCACCCCTGGTCACACAGGTAACGAAGGTGCAGGAACAGGTGGCCCTTCAGAGGGACTCCCTGGGATTTAATTTTGATTCCTTCCTATAGAAAACTCCATATTATCCTCAGTCTTTTCACAGTCAGGCTCATGGTCGATTCCAGGGAAATGTGACCAAGATGCTCTCGTCCTAGAGAAGGGTCCAGGTGTCAGCTCATCTGTCCTGGACCCTGGGGAGAGACAGCTGGGGAACTGGACCCAAAACAGTCTCGCTGAGCCTGCGGCCCGTGAAGCACCAGCCCTCAAGCCCTCATCCACCCCAAGTTACAGAACGCCAACAGGGCGTGCCTACCGAAGGTTCCATGCAGGAATTACAAGCCAGACAGAAGACAACACTATGCCTATCTCAGCCACAGTGGTCACAGCTCTGCCCGTGGTGCCCAGGACGCCAGTTACAGGTTCTGTCCCAGCTGCTCCCTGTGCCTCGATCACCAGGCCTTCTGAGCCAATGACCTTTTATTTTCTTTTTCTTTTTAGCGTTGCACCTGTAGCATACGGAGGTTCCCAGGCTAGGGGTCAAATCATAGTTACAGCTGCCAGCTTACACCACAGCCACAGCCATGCAGATCCGAGCCCTGTCTGCGACCTGCACCACGGCTCACGGCAATGCCGGATCCTTAACCCACTGAGCGAGGCCAGGGACTGAACCTGCATCCTCATGGAAACTAGTTGGATTCGGTTTTCCACTGATCCACAAGGAGAACTCCCCAATGAATTTTTTTTTTTTTTTTTTTTTTTTGCTTTTTAGGCCCACACTCGCAACATATGTTGGTTCCCAAGCTAGGGGTCTAATCTGCAGCAACGCCAGATCCAAGCCGCACCTGTGACCTACACCACAGCTCAACGGCCAGGGACTGAACTTGCGTTCTGGCACCGCAGAGATGCCGCCGATCCCACTGCACCACAGTGGGAACTCCTAAAACCGTACATGGGTCTTCATAAATGTCATTCATTCGTTTCTCATCTCCCCTTTCCTCCTCTTCTCTCTTCACATTAAAAAGGCCTTTTTATGGCAAAACGAATCATAATTTGATCTATGAAACACCAATAATGGAACTGCTGTTTGCTTTACTTTATGGTACATTTTAGATAAATGATTTTCATTGTTAACGGGACAATGCTAACTCTGAAATTTAAATGCACTTTAAAGTGAAAAATGAATTTAATGGTTAAGGTGAATTGTTGAGCCAACAAACAAAAAAAGTTTTCACTCAACAAGGAAGTTACGACTATGCTGTGGATGAACTTTCTTGTCACAGTTGTGCTCAGGAAGCTGGAGATCCTGGTGACGGTTCCTCCATGTAACTAGTGTCGTGAGGATTTTCTCGGGGCGGAGGCTGTGACCTTCTTCGGGAAATAATCTGTGTGTCCAGCACCCGGGGAACGACCGGGCCGACAGAAGATGCTACGGAACCATTTCTCGACTGAGTAAATGCACATGTCTTAGGAGGACCTTCCTTCAGGAAGACTATCCAGCTCATGTCACTTCAAAACCTCTCCCTTAATCAACGTGTAGTGATTTCACTTACATTGAAGTGGTATATAGGTTGTACCTACGTGCATGCAGTCAATAAAAATGACTGTCTTAAAATACTGAGAAAAACTCGCCCCAAGTATGCCATGAAATATATTTAGTTTTTTAACAGGAAGTAGTGTACAACTGAAGACTATTCCTTAGGCTGTCAAAAAATTATAAATGTGGGACAGGAAAATTATATCATAGATCCGCATATCAGAATATAAATATCATACCAGACTGAGCATTTCAAAAAAGGTGAGAAAAAGAATGTGTGTGTATATATACGTATATATGTGTGTGTATAACTGGGTCACTTTGCTGTACAGCAGAAATTGACAGAACATTATAAATCAACTAGAATAAAAAAGATAAAAAGACTCCATACTATTATAATCATATCTTTAAATAAAAGGTTACAAAGATTCTGATGGCAAAGCACAAAAACGATGGAACTTCTAAAATAATGTAAAACGCTTAATTATTTTATCCTGACATTTCTCCATGCCTTCAGCCTAGCAGAAGTGATAATGCATTTTTGCTCAATTTCAGGGCTCAATCCCGGTAGAGGGAGTGGCGCTCTTGAAAGCTCATTGCTATTTGTTTCGGTTTCTTCCCATGTGGCTGTAAAGGTCATTGCCTTTGGAAGGAAGCTTTCTTGAGCGGAGCTGAACAGGACAGACAAAGTCAAAACAAGAGTGAATTTAACAGCAACCTTGGATTTTAGCATTTCATCCGTGAGCCACGCTCTCCCTCAGAGGATGCTCAGGATAAGACTGGCCTCCTAGTGCCGAGAATGTCACCTGCATTTAAATTGGTGACAGTCCTCTCAAGGTCTGTAAAAATGCCCCACTTTCATTTCTCATTAAAGCGTTCCCAGACATACCCCAAAGTTCATTCCAATTTTCAAAGCATGAATTAATTTAAAAAGAAAATAAGTATAAGAACACAAATGAAAGAAGATCATGTGTAGAAATCACTGGTGAGTCCGCCAAGGTTTCAGATACTCAGAAGCTGGGGCCCTTTTCCTCTGAAAAGCTCTTTCCTTTGTGGGCTGGAATCTCCCATCCACCGGCAAGTATATAGCACACCTCTGGCTGGAACAACGCGGATGCTATTTCAAGTGGAAGATGGATATTTGGAAAGGTGGGTCCCCTGAGAACTGAGACCACTGGTCACCCCACAGCTTAATCATCAGTACCGAGAACCAAGGCCTCTCCATCAATCTGACTTTAATATTCATTCCGGGAAATGAATGTTCAGAAATGGAAGGCCTTAACCAGTAGTGACTTCATTATTAGCTTCAGGAACTTTCCAAAAATCCATTCATCTGAACTTAGGATTAATGGGCGAGCTCCCTTCTCTAGACCACAGGTCACTCAACTGGGCAGTCACCTCAGATTCACTGGCATGCATCAAGGCTCAGGCCAAGGCCCTGCCCAGCTCGGTCCATCCATCCTAAGCAGTTTTTGTTGTTGTCTTTTTAGGGCCGCACCCGTGGCATATGGAAGTTCCCAGGCTGGGGGTCCAATTGGAACTATAGCCGACAGCCTACACCACAGCCAGAGCAACTCAGGGTCCGAGTCCGTCTGCTACCCACACCCCAGCTCATGGCAACGCTGGATCCTTAACCCACTGAGCGAGACCAGGGATCGAACCCGCAATCTCGTGGTTACTAGTCGGATTTGTTTCTGCTGCGCTGCAATGGGTACTCCAGTTGTATTTATTTTTTAAAGGTAATACATACATATGGTTAAAAATTCAAAAGGCATAGAAGAGAACAGATTTCTGGAGTGAAGATGGCAACGTGAAGTCCCCATTGATTTTCCCTCTTCTCAGAATCACCCCAAACCAAGAGGGGACATGAAAACCCGAAGTGCAGGCTCCGTCTAAATAGCTGATGACTGAAATGCTGAGCCACAGAGGGGGGAAAGGCCGTGGACAGGTACAGGTATGTTGCCTCTTCCTCGCCCCACCTTCTGTGCTGCCCTCCCCCGACCAGTAATGGTTACCTGTCAATAACAGGTACTGGGTACCTGCATATCCCGGAGAGTCCTTAGCTTTTTTTTTTTTTTTAACAAGGTGTGATGGACATACAGCATGTTAGTTTCACGTGTACAACATAATGATTCAATAGCTGTATATTCTGCAAAAGGATCTAAACCCTTATATCAAGAATCCTGTCCACTCACAACCAGATCTCCCTACTCAAGACACTTAAACCCAAACCCAGAACCTTATAAATATCCACCCCTGCCCACCCCCTCTGAGACGTTATTAAGACTGTTGAACTGGTGGTGTCCCTTGCATAGTTAAATGTTATATTTCACTTTGCTTTATCAGCAGATTATTCAGAAGACCTATTTGGGCAGTCTATACCACAAAGGCAGATGAGAAAATGGAGGGTCAGATAAGTGAGCTGGTCAAGGTGACAGAGGAGCAGAGCCAGATGCTGGTTCAGGCTTCCTAAGACCAAGTCCAGTAGCCCACGTGAGACCTGGGGGGACCCTGATTCACCTCCCCCAGATTCTAAACTTAAATAATTTACACAACCAGGCCTCCAGATACCTTCGATCAGGAATGTATTTTGTATTCTTCCCCCCAAATATGTAAACAATTAATAAAATGTTATTTTGAAGACATTCCTATTTCATAAAATCTCCCTCCTACATGACACTGGGTGTAAAGTTTCCGTGCCTTTACTCTCACTTGCGCTGCACCTAGATTAGCATAAATGCCCATCTCTGATGGAAATGGCCCAATGCGCCAGCTCAGGTCCTTTCTGCATGCCTCCCTGGGGAGGAACCTCCTAGATGAAACGAAGGGCTCTAAGTAGGAAAACCACGAGTGGCTGAAATGTCTCCACTGGGCCGCTCTTTTGTATCAAGATGGTCCCATCTATTAAGATACCGAGTCTGCGTCACCGTGTCTCAGAGTTCTTTCCTTCTTGTAGTTAAGTACTTTTTTTTTGGCTGCACCCACAGCCCGTGGAAGTTCTGGGGCCGGGGACAGAACCTGAGCTACATCAGGGACTCAAGCCACTGCAGCGACAATGCTGGATTTCTAGGCCACCAGTGAGCTGCAACTCTTACCTTCTTCTAAAACCGTTCCAAATGCAGCTGGTCACAGGAACGCCATTTCTCCCCTAGCTTCACTGAGGAATGATCATCAAATGATACTGTGTAAATCTAAGGTGTGCAGCGTGATTCTGTTTCCCTATATATTGGGAAATGAGTAGCGCATATAGTGAGCACATCCGTCTCCCCAGATGGCTACTCTGTGTGTGGGTGTGTGTGGGTGTGCTGAGAACATTAAGATCTACTCTCTTAGCAAATTTCAAGTATACGGTCCAGTGTTATTAACTATAGGCACTGTTCCACCTCCAGCGCCCAATATTTAGGCGTATCTTACACGTGCTATGTGATACACATACCAATCCATGACATTCCAAATGCTTCTGCGTTTTATGTTATGGCTGTACCCATGGCATATGGACATTCCCCGGCCAGGGATCGAATCTGAGCCACAGCTGTGGCAACGCTGGATCAGAATCCTTTAACCCCCTGGGCTGGGTCTGAGGGGCAGGGGGGATCAAACCCACACCTCCTCAGAGACCCGAGCTGCTGCAGTCAGATTCTTCACCCACTGAGCCACAGCAGGAACTCTGCTGATGCATTTTTATAATGATCACGTTACTTTATAACACAGTCTTACAAAATGTCCTCAAATAGCTAGCTTAATTTTCCTTTCGGAGACTTCATTTCAAGGCAGATTTTAGAAAGCAGCATTGAAATTCTATGTTTTTATAAGGATTCTAAAATAGATTTGCTTTTGCTTCTTATAGGTTTTAAGTAAATCTATTTTTAATCAATTAATAAATCATAATTAATGCTTTAAAAAAGCTTTCCCTTTTGCCATTTCCCCTTAGATTGTGATCCATCCTTCAGCTACCACAAAAGGAAAAAAACCCTGTAAGAATGAAAGTTATCTTCATCTTTCTGTAAGTATTTGTACTTATAATTTATATTTAAGCGCATGAAAGAGAAAAAAATGGCCATTTGAGTTGATAAAATATTCCTTTTTCAGGTAAAACATTAATGAGGTATTTCACACTATTTGTAAGTATGTAGTTACCCAAACCTACTTCCTACCAGAAAGTATGTATTATACTCAGAAAGTTAGGGTTTTTTTGTTTGTTTGTTTGTGGGATTTTTTGTTTGTTTTTTGTTTTGTTTTGTTTTTTGGCTATGCCTGCAGCATGTAAAATCCATGGACTAGAGATCGAACCCAAGCCACAGCAGCAACCCAAGCTGCTGCAGTGACAACATCAGCTCCTAAACCCACTGTGCCATCAGGGAATTTCCAATTAGTTCATCGTTTTAAAAAACAGCTCTTTTGTGGTTACTATATTCCCACTTGGATTTAAATATGTATCGATATTAAAGGGTGTTACCTTAGGATTTTAGTGACTGCTGTCTCCTTTTCCAGAAGGTTCCTTGCCCTGATGCTGAAGACAGACTTGCGGAGCTGTAAAATTATGAGGCTGACTTTAGTTTCACAATGTAAAGGGGAAATAAACTGATAAACCATTACATACGTGAGACAGAGAAGACAATTAAAACATTAAATACGATTTTTTTTCATGAAAGCATCATGACATGATTGATTCTATTGTTTAATTTTAATTTCCATCGTTACTTTTATCTGAACAGAACCACAAACAAGCTTGCGGGGTCACGTGACGCTCTGGAGGTGACGCATTGGCTGTGCTCACTGGTAATAATGTCTCCTGACATCCAGAAAGGCTTTTCAGTGTCCAAGGTTTTAATGTTGAAAGGACCACTGGAGCCCCATTGCCGCTGCTCAGTAAAACAGCCTCTAATCCCATTACATCTGTTTCAGGATCTGGGCTGTGGCTCAAAACTAATCAGAATGGTGAGCTGAGAAGCTGTTCTGCCCAAAGACATGGAGATAAATGAGAGGACCATTCAAGGTTTCTCCCTCGTTGGCAATGATGAAATGATTCCAGGGGAAAGGACTAAGAAAAAAAAGAAGAGAAAAGAAAATCCTAGAGGCTGGCTACACACCAGAAGATACACTCCCAAACGCTGCTCTGTCCTCCTTGACGGGTGCAGAAGGGAGACTGGTGACAGGTGTGCAGGGAGCCAGAGTGGGCAGGAAAAGGGCAGAGGAAGAAGAAAGAGGTACACCGCCCTAGGAAGACTCAGTAACTAGGAAGTGCAGCCATACAACATAGCTAATACTCGACAATGATCTGTTCATTTTCATCAATAGATTAGACTAGATTCCCTCAGCATTTAGTATGATTTTCGTGACTACTGGAGATCAAAGGTAACTAAGACTCCAAGTTCTGGAGTTCCCGTCGTGGCTCAGTGGTTAACAAATCCGACTAGGAACCATGAGGTTGCAGGTTCGGTCCCTGGCCTCGATCAGTAGGTTAAGGATCCGGTGTTGCTGTGAGCTGTGGTGTAGGTCACAGACACGGCTCGGATCCTGCGTTGCTGTGGCTGTGATGTAGGCCGGCAGCTACAGCTCCGATTCGACACCTAGCCTGGGAACCTCCATATGCTGTGGGTGCGGCCCTAAAAAGACAAAAAGACCAAAAAAAAAAAAAAAAAGCAAGCCCCATTATAAAGGCAAGGCTACGATACATGAGATTATCAGTCAAAAATAGGATATAGTAAAAAGTAGGATACAGTACGTAGTAAGTAAGTACCATAGAAAAGATGCAGGGGCATGTACAGTCTGGGTAGGGGAGAAACAGGTGTATCTGGAATAGTTAGCAAGGACTCAACTGAAGAAGCAGAAGCACAAGTCCTACTGGGCCTTGAAAGGATGGTGCAAATTTCTATAGCAAAGGCAGCAGTGGGTAAGGACTGAAGGTGGAAATACGTGCACAGGGCAAATTTAATTTGGGGCAAACTATCTGCATAAGTGCTGAACTAGGTGGTCCTTTAAGCGAGGCAAGTGGAGGAACCACGCTAAGCGTACGGTATTTTAAACAAAGCTGAAGGAGCAAAAAGCAAGCAGGAGACAGAACAACTCTGCAAACAGATAAAATGGACCGTCCAGTTTCTTCTGAACAGAAGTTAGATAATCTGAGGGGCAAAGTCACAGAGCTCCAAGCTGCAAACAAAGCTATAAACAAATACTGTGAAGTCAGCCATGCGTCCATAAGGCCAGGGAGCTGGAAAGGGCTGCTCATCACACCACAGCTGACAACCCAGATACCATCATAACCAGCCAGGCACCTTCCTATGTCCCAGCAGATCCATAACGAACCTGAGAAGCAACATGGATACACTGGCAATTTCCCTCACGTGAGGAAAGGCAGTACACTTGTTTTTTTTTTTTTTTTTTCTTTTTCTTTCTCTTTTTGGCTGCAGCATGCAGTTGCTTGATGTGGGATCTCAGTTCCCAGACCGGGGATCGAACCCTGGGCTGCACTGGTGAAAGCGCTGAATCCTAACCACCAGACCACCAGGGAACTCCCCCTTTTTTGACTGAAAAACTGTGCTGTTTTCTGAAGTTCCCGTCGTAGCTCAGCAGTAACAAATCCGGCTAGGATTCTCAAGGACACAGGTTCAATCCCTGGCCTCACTCAGTGGGTTAAGGATATGGCGTTGCTGTGGCTGTGGTGTAGGCCAGCAGCTGCAGCTCCGGTTCAACCCCCAGCCTGGGAACCTCCATATGCCGTACATTCATCATTGAATGAAAAAAACAAACAAACAAACAAACAAAAACAACTGAGCTGGTTTCATTATTCACTAGAACTCTCGGGAGAATAATGTGTAACCAAGGAAACAAGAGTGGAAGTGATTTTTTTTTTGAAATTATATCTTCAGGGTAGCGCACAAAAGGCTGTACCATGGAATGTTCCTACATCCCCTCCCCTCCGCAGGCGAGGGACTTTGGCAGTGATTTAATCTCCCCCGAGGTGACAGCCCATTTCCCAAGGAGCACTGTTCAGAGTCACTATGGAGACAGAAGACTCAGGTGAGAGGTCTCATGATGGTGGCACTTCGGCTCTTTTGACACCTCAGCGATCACATGATCATGAAAGGGCCCGGGCCCCAGGGGCCCTGAGAATACAACTTTTAGGAGAGGGCGATGGACCCCACAATGCTCACTTCATCTTCAAAGGACAGAGACATGCCTTAGCTGTCTTTCCCTCAGTGAACAGGGATGGTCTGAACTCAATCACCCAGCAACTGCCCCTGTAACCAGGCAGCGGCCACTTACAACGGTGTTCTTCCTGTTGGGCAAAACCTTTGCAGAAAGGGGACAACATCTGTTATATTGTTTCCAAAATTATTTCTGCACTGAGCATTGTTTCTAACCGGCCACCAAATCGCCTTTGTCCTAAACTTGAACTGAGTAAAACAAAATGTTACTAATCTGTACAAAGGAGTTCCTGAAAACTGGTTTTATAACGAACATCAGAATAAAGTCGAAGAATAAATACTATAATAGAATAACTTCAATTGAGTTTTGGGATATTCTTGAAAGAAGAAGGAAGATACTTGTATCTATCTATCTATCTATCTCTATCTATCCATCTATCATCTTTCATAGCCTGATATGTATTTAGAAGCTGTTCTTTCTCCTGGTAAATAAAGAAGGCCTATAGTGATTATCCAGTTATCTCATGTCTTTAGTAAGGCTTTGCACAGTTCTCTTTTTTAGCAAAGGATGGTCTCGAAGTAGTTCAGAGCTACACTGCTCTGCAGTGCCCTCTTCTGGCTCTAGAGGATACTGCCAGGCACCTGAAATAATGATCAAAACACTTAAGGAATCAAATTGCAGCTTAGGAAAGGTGTAATTATTTATTCTAGATATAAACCCATCAGAAGAGCAGGACTTAAAAAACAAGGGTATGGGTGACATATTTACATAGCATTTTCATTGAAAAAAGTAAAAGATTAGTTGAAAAGCCTCTTTCTTTGGGTGGTTTCATTTTGTTTGTAAATCTAGTACATTTGACTCCACAAGATAATCATTTTTGAATTGAATTAATAATCAATAATCATTTTTGAATTGAATTAATAATCAAAGCCAAAGAAATTCAATTTAAATGTTCAAACAACATATAAATGATTTTTTTTAAGTCTTAAAAAATTTAAGAGGTTTTTCCAGAATTGTGCACTTTAACAGGGAATTCAAGAGCCTGGAAGTTCAAAATCATTTTGCACGAAGTTTGTGGTTGAATAATTCGGAGCTGAAGGAGACAGTGATGAAGGGGTCTAGCTGATTTTTTTTTTTTCTTTTATGGCCACACCTGCAGGATATGGAAGTGCCCAGGCAGGGGTCGAATCAGAGCTGCAGCTGTGGCCTGCACCACAGCCACAGAAACATCAGATCCAAGGCACGTCTGTGATCTATGCCACGGCTTGCATCAGCGCCAGATCCTTAACCACTGAGCAAGGATAGGGATTCAACCTGCACCCTCACGGACGCTCTGTCAAGTTATTAACCCCCTGAGCCACCATGGGAACCCTTAGCTGATTTTTTGGCAATGGCTTTTAAGTGTTGTCATCTATAGGTTCCTCTTTTTTCCTTTTCAGTTGAAGACCCTGAATCATTTGACCGGTGGCTTCCTGGAGTCTGGATTCTGCTGAGTGTACATTCATGGTCTAGTTCACCAGGTCCTGCTGTCCTCTGTGCTTCCTGCAAATTGGCAGCTGGATCCAAAGTTTCATCAGACTCAGGTTTGATCAGAAGGCACGTCTAGTTGCCTTCTCTCTCTGTGACATTAGCCATACGGATATTCATTGCTTAGACGGTGGATTCATCCAGTGTGTAAAATTATCATTTCTTTCTTTCTTTCTTTCGGTTAATGGATGCAGCCCATGGCATATGGACGTTCCTGGGCCAGGGACTGAATCAAAGCTGCTGCTGCAAAGTATGTAGCTGTGGCAATGCCAGATCCTTTAACCCACTGTGCCTGGCCAGGAATCAAACCTGTACTTCCACAGAGGCCTGAACCACTGCAATTGGATTCTTAACTCACTGCGCCACAGAGGGAACTCCTGAAGTTGTCATTTCTTTTTCACTTATTAGTTGGACTACTTTTCGAATGAGATGCTTCCCTTCCTGCGTTACTTAGTTACTGGGTAATACAGTTCCCAAGGAGAAGGCAAGATGCATGCTTTCTTCTTTACCTGATTAGTTTTTATAGAATTAATTGATTTTCTATCATCCTCTAAGGATGACCAATTACAACTGAACAAATGTCATTACAAACTCAGGGAGTTAAACATATGAGATTGGTTTCACTCCATTACAACTGTTATCCTTATTGTAGGTCAAATGATCCCAGTTGTACTCATGAAAGCTTTTCCAATTCGGTCCACAGGTTCTTTGGACATGACTCTAGTCGTCTTTGGCAAAGCTTCTTTGTTCTCAGGTGTGACGAGCAGTTCCCAGCTCATCTCGAGTGCTTCCTATTCCAAATCACCAATTTCCTCCAAGAAGCCCTGGTTTAGTCATTGAGAAATAGTGTCTCAAGAACACGATCTGGGGAGTTCCCGTTGTGGCTCAGTGGAAACAGACCCTCCTAGTATCCATGAGGATGAGGGTTCGATCCCTGGCCCTGCTCGATGGGTTAAGGACCTGGTGTTGCTGTGAACTGTGATGTAGGTCGCAGACGTGGCTCGGATCCCAAGTTGCTGGGGCTGTCAGCTGGCGGCTGCAGCTTTGATTCAACCCCTAGCCTGGGAACCTCCATATGTCATGAGTGTGGCCCTAAAAAGCCAAAAAAATAAAAAATAAAAAAAACAGAAAGAGGAAAGAAAAAAAAAAGGAAAGAAAGAAATGATTGGGATCCCAGCGATACTCGCTGCTACTGAGCTGGTCATTGTTTTGAGGCCTTTGCCTGACTTGACTGGATACTTTCAATTTAAATTCAGGACACTCGGTTTTTAACCCAACCTCGTCTCTAAGACACTGGCCTCTCCCCCCACCCCTCCCTCGCAACTCTTCCTTATCAAGGACACAGGGGATGACAGAATTAGACGATCTCATAATTACTCATTAATCTTGTTTCACATTTCACTGGCAGCAGTCTCAGTATTACAATACCTATTCGCACACAGCCAGACAACTCATGACTATTTTTAGGGTTTGCCTCAATTTATATTCTCCCCGGTCATTTGCATTTTGCACGGTATTCATGTTAGCAGAGCAAATAGCTCTTCGGTATTTTACTCCTCATTTTAGTTCTCTTGTAGTTGTAGATCTACATAGAACTTGTGTCTTAAATGCTGGCCACGGGTTCTTACATCAGTATATTTAATTTTCTGCTTAGCGTGTACCCGATTTCCAATGTTCTGTCACTTTCTGCTGAATACATGAATATCTTCAGAGTCCTTTTGGAGTTCATGTTGGTTGCCTGAAGCATGTCTTTTAGTGGTTCCCTCAGAAAAGGTTCATGGACACAAGATAACATGGTCCATAATTTATATTCTTACATCTTGAAAGTCAGTTTTCCTGGATATAAAATAACCCAGCTCACATATTCTTTCCCTGGGTGTTCTTATATATTACTCTATTTTCTTCTTTGTCTTGGCCGTGCCCGTGGCATATGGAAGTTCCTGGGCCAGGGACTGAACCTGAGCCACAGCAGTGACAATGCTAGATTCTTAACCGCTAGGCCATCAGGAAACTTCTACTCTATTTTCTTCCGACTTAAAGCTTTACTGCTGGCAAGTCTGATGATAACCCAATATTCTCTCCTTCATAAATCACTTTTTTCATTTTGGAAGAGGTGCCATTTTTAAAAGAAATGTAAACTCCTGTAATTTATCTGGAATACATCTTATTTTTGGTCATTCGTGATGGGTGTTTGCAGATACCTGTTGTGTGCTTTCGATACGTATTTTCAAATCTTTTTATATTTCAGAAAAGGTTAGTACTTCCTCTATTCTATTGCTTTGGTTTTCCTTTCTCAGGACTCTCAGATGTTGGACATTTTTTTTTTTTTTTTTTTTTTTTTTTTTTTGGTATTTTGTCCTTTTAAGGCCACACCTCCACCACAGCTCATGGCAACGCCGGGTCCTTAAACGACCAAGCCCAGGGAGGCCAGGGATCAAACCCACATCCTCATGGATACTAGTTGGGTTTGTTTCCACTGCACCACAACGGGAACTCTCATTTCACAGTAGTTAATACAGTTTGTGCTCCGTGTGGATGTGTCTTTATAGCAGCTTTCACTGCCTATAGGATAGCATTCTGCTCCTTGTTCTCTTTTTCTTGTAACTTTTGTAGGGAACCTGACTTTAATAGTTTTGGGCTGCTCATTTTCATGCAAAATTAATTTGCCTGCCTTTCCAGTGTTTCTCTCTCAACTCCAGAGCTTCTCTCCTAGTTGAGCAGAGGGTCAGATACAGCAGCCCTCTTTCTGGGATTGCCTGGCTGTTCCCACTCCCCCATGACATCACCAGTTTTTATCTGGATCTGCTTTTTTCCTTTGTCACTCCTGTCACAGGCCTGTTGAATTTTGATCCCACTCCTGATCTTCAGTGTGGAGGGAAGAGGGTTTTGTGTGTTCCCAGAGACAACTGATGGCCTGCAACAGACCTGGGCTTCTTCTCTACCGTCACCAGCACCATGTGTTATTGACTGAATGTCCATGTCCCCCCCAAATTCACGTCGGAGCCCTAACCCCAATGTGATGGTATTAGAAGAGGGGTCTTTAGAAGGCAGTTAGGTTTAGATGAGATCATGATGGGATCAGTGTCCTTATAAGAAGAGGAAGAGATGCTCTTTCTACCATATGAGGACACGGCAAGAGGGCAGACGTTTGTGAACCAGGAAGAGAAACAGACACAGACTCTACCAACACTTTGATCTTGGACTCCCAGCCTTTAGAACTGAGAGAAATAAATATTTACTGTTTAAGCCACCCAGTCTATGGTATTTTGTTATAGCAGCTCAAAGAGACTAAGACACCATGCAAATCATGGTTTGTCTGTACCTGCTTTTATTTAGAGTCTGTGGATTACCTTGTTTTGTTATAAATGTTGCTTATAGAAGTTTGGTTTGTTATCTAGGTATTCTTGTTTATTTTCACGTGGGAATTAAAGGAGATTAAAAAATTATGCCAATATCCCTGTCGCTCTTTGTCTTACTGAATTTTGCAGATTTATCACTTCTATTAGTCTTTTCAAAGAACAAAATATTAGTTTTATTGATATTATTTATTGCTTATCTCCCTCATTTAATGAATGTCTGCTTTATTTTTATCATTTCTTTCTTTCTGCTGTCTTGGTGTGTTTTCTTGGTTGATTTTTTCCCTAAATACTTAAATACTTGGAAGATGAATGCCAGTACTTATTCCTTTACTAAATATGCATTCAAGGCTATGACTCTCCCTCTAAGAATACCTTTAGCTACTTCTCATAAGTTTGACATATGTTATGTTCATTATTTTTCAGTTCCTAGATTTATTTTCATTGTAGTTTCTTCTGTATTCCCTCAGCTATTTGGAAATGGTTTTAAAATTTCTAAATGTGTGTGTGTTTGCAGTTGTTATTTGGTTTCTAATTTTATAATGTGTTGAAGACAAATAATGCCTTCTCTAAGATATTGGTTTGGTTTATATTTCGAATTCCTTTGTGGTGTAGTAAGTGGTCACGTTCTGTAAATCATTCATGTGTTCTTGAATCGGAATGTGTAGTCTTTCATCATTGAATGGAGAATTGTATAAATGACCATAACACGAAGCTGGTAAACTGTGTATTTCAAAATCTCCTAAATCCTTATTCATTTCCTTGGCTCTTTGATCATGCGTTGCTGTACTATGTGCATATTTTACACAATCTTCATATTAATCCTCAGAGGTAGAGGTTATCTCTTGACATATGAGAACTCTTGGGTGCACAGAAATTAGGGTGTCTAAGGTTACCCAGATAATAAATTCCAGAATTATGATTTGAGCTCTGGATTGTACAGCTTTTTACTACATCACGATGTCTACATAAAATGTCACTAGGCTTGACAGTATCAAAAAAGCATTTTCCAAGCTATACTGTAACAAAACATTGTCTGCTTGATTTGAAAGATTTAGTTTACACATATAACATCCGCTCATTTATCCTAACCCCTAGTGCAAAATCTAAATTGGCCGTTTTCCCCTTTGTTCTAGACAAGCATAACTGATTTTCAGAATAGCAACCCTGAGGCACTAAAGAGATCATTGAACTTTCTAACCCATTAGAGCCAGTAGTTTATGGTATTTATATTTTAAGGTCCTGATGTCTTGAAATCAGGGATCTATCACAACTTTTAATCAGAATATTAATTCAATTTATTCAATCACCTGTAAGTAACCATAGACCTATCAGGAAATATTAGATTCCTTTGGGATGCTCCATGCTTAGAACTAAAGAACCATTGTTTCATTCTAGTAACCCCCCTCAAAATGAAGCCATTAATGTTTATGAGAAGAAAAAAAAAAACACTTATTGTAAGCATTTGACTTCCTTTTTTTCATATGTAGTTGTTAACAATACATTTCTGCTGCTAACTGGGGAAAAGTTTGAGAGGTCTTATTTTTATTTTCTCACTTTAAAAATATTAACAGATTGATATTTAAGTGGGAAAGCGTTTATAAAAACATATGACCATAAAGCCCCAAATCATGGTCCAGTGAACAAGACTTGATGAATGTCATTTCTGCTAGAAAGGTGCAGTGTAATTATTGTAATGAGCCACTTTATTCAGTGTCTCCCACGTAAAATACAGTCATTGGAAATCAGCAATTACTTAAAATTACACAGGTTGAAGGTGGTACCTCACTTATCTGTATTTGAATTTTTCATGCACCCATGAACTGAAAATTGATCCCAAAGTGCATATGATATTTCATAAAATAAACTTTACAGAATTGACATTATGCTTAGAAAGAAAGAATTTTTAAAAGCTGATTAGTGCTACCGGCAAGTGTAAAAGAGTCCTATTACAAGATATATAAAGGTGAATGCCATTATAGTAGCCTGTTAGGAAGGTTTGAAATGGGTCTTAGAATGTGAATCTTGTGAAAAGGGAGTTTTAGATGGCTCAAGATTCCAGATCTTAAGTTATGTCAGCATTATAAATTCTGCATCCCGAGAAAACACCACCCATGAAAGTTAAAATATATAGAAAGTTGTGGGCATAGAGGCACGTGTGCACGTGTGCACACACACACACAAAACCCCCCCACCCAGCAACTGTTACGCTTCCTTTGGCCTCCAGGGCTCCCTATACCCATTGGTCCCTGCTCTGTGTTTGATGCATCTTTTTGTCTTTTGTGCATTCGACTGGCTCATAGGCTCCACATGATAAGAGGGATGTGGTCCTTGTCCCGCTACATCTGCCTCCCTCGTCAGCTTCGCGCATAGTTCCTTCCTGACATGCATTTAAACAATGAACAGGAGTTCCCTTTGTGGCTCAGCGGGTAAGAACTCAACACAGTTATCTGTGAGGATATGCGCTGAGGACCTGGTGTTGCCACCAGCTGTGGTGTAGGTCGCAAATGCGGCTCGGATCTGGCATTGCTGCGGCTGTGGCGTAGGCCTGCAGCTGTATTTCCGATTCGACCCCTAGCCTGGGAACCTCCATATGCCACAGCTGTGGCCAGAAAAAGAAAAAAAAAAAAAAGAATAAATTTCTTAATGTAAAAAATGGCTCCCTTTGTGTTCTACTTTTTTTTTTTTTTTTTTCCCTGTGAAGGGAATCCTTAAAATAACAGCTGAAGCAGGTAAAAATGACAGAGGAGGTATGCTTATTTTGAAAGTCTCTATTCACCTGAGATATAGGACTATCCTGTAAAACGAGAAACTCAATGATTGGAAACTTCATTGGCTGGACTTTTTTGCACCTGAATTTTACAACCATGCTTTCGTCACTCAAGCCTGTCATTGGAAAGTTGGTCAAATTTCCAACAACTTACATCCCAGCTAAACCAGTATAAAGATAACGCATGGGGGAAACATGATCTTCAATTAATTACTGGGAAAATATTGGATAGGTTTCTCTATAGTGCTAACTGGTAATAAAATACAAAACATGCTAGGTAGATTTAAACTACAGAAGTAAAACCAAAATGACTTCACAGGTATAGCTCAAATAAACAGAAAGACAAAGACTGAATATCTGCGGAGATTTTAAAAAAAAAAAGATGGGTGGATTTATGATTCTGGCAGACAACGCCAGATGCTTTTAACCAAGTGGCTGTTTGTGAATTTAACATCCGTGGCACTCTGATAATACAAGGAGCAGCCCGAGGTCTCCAACTATGAGTCACTTGAGTTTGAACTGCAGATCCAAATAAGAAGGTCAGCAGCAGCACCGGCTCTGACACATGCGGTCTTGATGGAAAATAAAATTTATAAGCACCTCTATACTCAAAAGGGAACCGTGTTTAAAAAGTAGAGCAAAACGTAAATTTCAAAAACAGGTTCAGCGGCAACCACAGGTCGCCCAGCCCTCTTTGGAGATTGTACTGAAAACACCGGATTAAAAGCCTTCTGTATTCTGTACAAAGGATGCGTAAGTCTACACTGATTTGCTTTTGACCCCCCAATCCACATACACCTAAGGAATGCAAACAAATCACATATAATTCCAAGCTAAAAATGATTACGCAATTGAATATTCTACAAAAAAAAAATCACTGATAGGGAATTCTTACTCTCTTGTTGGTTGAAAGCAGCAAAATGTATTTTGACCCAGGCCCTGGCACACAATTTGCATACAAAGGTCCTCGAGAAATGACACATAAAGACTGTGCTCGGTCACAGCCATGTTTCACTCTGAGCGCAAAATGTACTGCCCAGAGCAACAAAAATGAACAAACAAAAAAGTTTTCGGAGTTCCTATTGTGGCTCAGCAGAAGTGAATCTGACTAGCATTCATGAGGACGAAGGTTCAATCCCTGGTCTCGCTCAGTGGGCTAAGGATCCTGCGTTGCTGTAAACTCTAGTGTGGGTTGCAGATTCTGCTCGGATCCTGCGCTGCTCTGGCTGTGGTGTAGACTGGCAGCTACAACTCCGATTCGACTCCTAGCCTGGGAACCTCCATATGTCGCAGGTGCAATCCTAAAAAGACAAAAAAAAAAAAAAAAAGTTTTCATTTATGGGATGCCTCGTTTTGTTTGCTCTCCATTACTGCGACTACATGGACAGTCAATTACCTACTAGAGCATCCACGGGCTACAGAGAGCAGTGGCAGGGTTTTCACACTGAGTCTGGGGACTCGATTTTTCTCTCCCCAGGACCGCAGTACTTTGTATCTTTGTGACCCAGGCCTGGTTAGGGGCAGGATTATGTTGGGGGCAATATCGTGGAAATCTCCATTCTGCTCCTAGAGACAGGCCTTTTAAAAAAAAGTTTGATTGAAGTACAGTTGATTTACAATGTTGTGATAATTTCTGCTGTACAATAAAGTGACTCCGTTGTCCATGGCCACACATGGATTCTCTCTTGAGATATGCCTGGAATGGCCCTGCAGAGACACTAAGCTATTATTTTAGAAAATGCTTTCAGAAGGGCGAAATCCCCCAAGAAGAAAACAGGCTGTTCTCTCTCGCCTTCTCTCTCTTTTTTTAAAGTGAATTAACGTTCATCCTGGAAATTATAGAGCAGGCTGAGTAACTTGCTAGGTGCGGAGTTCCTGGAACGAAGCATCAAACACTCTATAATCATGTAGAAGATTATAAAAAGCGGCATGGCAATCAACAAGGCTTCGTGAACAGTAAACCTTGCCAGCATAATTTCATTGACTTCTTAAGAGCCTAAGCACTAGGTAGGCAATGGGGGTAGTAACTGAAATATCAAAATCAGATTTAAAAAAAAAATCAGACTCAAGGACAAGAAGGAAAATCAATCAGTAATTAATATACTGTGCTCAGCTAGATTGTTATGTCTGAAGGTTCATTTATTTTTTTTTATTTATTTATTTTGTTGTTGTTGTTGCTATTTCTTGGGCCGCTCCCACGGCATTTGGAGGTTCCCAGGCTAGGGGTTGAATCGGAGCTGTAGCCAACGGCCTATGCCAGAGCCACAGCAACGCGGGATCCGAGCCGCGTCTGCAACCTACACCACAGCTCACGGCAACGCCGGATCGTTAACCCACTGAGCAAGGGCAGGGACCGAACCCTCATGGTTCCTAGTCGGATTCGTTAACCACCGCGCCACGACGGGAACTCCTGAAGGTTCATTTAAATAAGAGTAATGGCATGCTTTAATTAAAATAACTGTGTCAGGTGTGATGCTAAGCATTTAACATGTATTATTTACTTCTAGAATGCACCTGAAAAATA
Source organism: Sus scrofa (assembly GCF_054392235.1). Lineage (NCBI taxonomy): Eukaryota > Metazoa > Chordata > Mammalia > Artiodactyla > Suidae > Sus > Sus scrofa. The sequence continues at coordinate 77,005,255 of NC_139393.1, forward strand.
GGAATTCTCTCTCTCTCTTTTTTTTTTTTTTTTTTTTTTTTTTTGGTTCTTTTTAGGGCCGCACCCGCAGCACATGGAAGTTCCCAGGCTAGGGGCTGAATCGGAGCTGTAGCTGCTGGCCTATGCCACAGACAGAGCAATGCCAGATCTAAGACACGTCTGCAAACTATACCACAGCTCACAGCCCCACTGAGTGAGGCCAGGGATTGAACCCAAGTCCTCATGGGTACTGGTCAGATTCATTTCCTCTGAGCCACGACAGGAACTCCCAGGAATTATCTCTCTTTTATAGATAAGTTTGGGAACCTGCATCCCGTAATCACTGTCACTGGTCTTAATCACTGTTTTTTTCTGCTTCTGAAGATCAGTTCTGTTAAGAAGATGCTCTCGATGGCCGGCCACATGCTTCCCTTTCTGCCTGGAGCACCCACCTCCTATATGGCTCAACCTTCCTTCTCTTACAGGAAGGACTTAGCGAGTCCGGTAATGCTTTTTACTTTCATCTATTTCCGTGTCTTTCTCCCCATTAGACTAAAAGATTCTAAAGAGCCTAGTTTGCATCTCATTCCCTGTTGAATTCCCATAGCCCAGGAGAGTGCCAGACAAATAACAGGCGTTCTATAAATGTTTGTTGAATGACTGAGTGAATGCTGAAGACATATGGAAATGAAAGGAGCACACAAAATATAGCAATTCCTTTTTTTCATTTTCTTTCTTATTTTGTACATGTATTGGCTATTCATGATGAAGGCTTCTTATGGAACTTTCTGTGTTTAACAGAAAGGAGGCTGGAGGGAGAGAAGGGACATTGCCTGACTTTTGGAGAAATACTCGCTATTCTTTATCAAATGGGTTCCAATACGATACTAGGACGTGCAGGGGCACCAGGGGGTGACTGAGACCGCCCTCAGGTCTCCATCTGTCTCTGTGAAGTTCCCCAGGGTTCCTGACCCCAGAAATGGCACCCCAGCCAAAACCACAGGGCAGAAAGGTCAGGGAGGTCAAAGGCAGTGAGAGTTCTTGGAGCCAGCTATGGTGGAACCTTGTCTTGGAGGAGCTGATTCACTCTTGAGGACCGAGTGGGATGCTTTTATTACCAGTGTTATGGGAAAGCCAAGGTCACAGGTTACTAACCAGCTCTCTCCTTGAGAAACCGAGGGTTTAATTTCAATCACACAGAGGAAACAAACGGTAGTAAACCACCGCCGGATTCCTTTCGGCTTCGAAGCTGGAAAGACGTTGCTCGAGACACGCAGGCTCATCCTTTCATCAGGAACAAAAGGAACCCCTTGAAGAGGCCCACAGGTGTGGGGCAGGGGAAGATGCCCACAGGTGTGGGGCAGGGGAGGAGATGTGGGAATTGGCGCTTGGGGACATTTCTATGGGGTTTGGAAGGACAGCCTTCACCCCAAGAGAAACGAGGGACAATGCTGCTGTCTTTTTCCTTTAGGATCTGAGCAAGCCACACACTGGCTTTAAAGATATTAGCTGTGTGTGTGCTCGTTGTGGTTTATGGAGAAGGGCAGGTATTTTAAACTGCACGATGCAGGTAATCAAACTGGGCTATTTTTAAAAACATGGTCTCTGCAAAGTGAGGTTGCCATGGGAATTACTTACAGTGGTTCAAAGCCAGGGTAATTACTTGAGAAAATCTTGCTTTAGCGTCTCCTGTGCTGCTTCCACCAACCAAGCCCCATCCCCACCCCTCCTGGCTTCTGTTGTCAAGTTTTCCCCTTAACTTGTGACCTCCAGGTTGCTGGGGACGCAGTGATTTCCTTGGCAAAAGAAGCGCGTCCCTCCAGTGCAGAGGGGGTCAGAAGTCTCTCCTGACAGGTGATGCTTGAGGGAAAAGTTTTATTTTATTGCTCCTTTGTTCGTGTAATGATCATCGCCAAAAGCCAGCCCCTCGTTTCTTTTGGATTTCTTGCTACTCTTTGGGGGACACAGCCTCCATCTGCACGGGGCGGGGCTGGGAGAGTTTCCTCGCACAGAGGGGAAGAGCCCTGCCTTCCCCTGGACCCTGACCTGGCGTTTCCAAAGGAGCTTGGGTGGAATGCAGACTTCCAAGTGCTCACTGCAAAATACTTTCTTAGGGGAGCTGACGGTGGGGTGGTCTCTCTGTTCAGGATTTTTGCTGTGTGTTTTTGTTTTTATGTGGCTGTAGGGTTTTTCTTTTTAAGAAGAACGAGAAAGGCTTGCCATATTTAAAAGTACAGTACAGATACCAGGAGTTCCTGTGGTGGCTCAGTGGTAATGAACCACACTAGCATCCACGAGGACGTGGGCTTGAGGCCTGGCCTTGCTCAGTGGGTTAAGGATCTGGCGTTGCCGTGAGCTGTGGTGTAGGTCACGGATGCGGCTTGGATCTAGCATTGCGACGGCTGTGGCACAGGCCAGCAGCTGCAGCTCCGATTCCACCCCTAGTCTGGGAACCTTTAGAACCACAGGTGAAGCTCTATTAAAAAAAAAAAAAAAAAAAAAAGTGCAGATAGCAGACTGCTTTGTCTTGGATCTCTGCCCTCTTAAATCCTCATGGCTGAAATTCGGTACACAGGATTCTCCGTTTGGGGTTTCCTTGGCCCGAGGGCCCTCAAGGATGACGGATCCTAAGTCTTCATGAAGAACGGCAGGAGCTCAAGCCGGAAACAGTGGCTCCTGAAAGGAACTGGGACATCTGGTTTCCCAGCAGCCTAAGGAAGGTCAAAGCTTAAGTCACGGTGGCAGCGCTGTGAGTCTTTCTGCTGCAGCCACAACAGGAGAGCTACTGAGATGTGGTGACATGAGGTTCTTCATGTGCTGCTTCCCAAACTGGAGCGTTTCCCCAGATGCTGAAGGCTGTAAAGACACACTTGGTCTGACCGTAACCTCTCTACGTATGGCCAACGAGGCTGACCTTGGATGAAGGTCAGCTTACCCATCACTGAGAATTTACTTTCATTTATTTATTTATTTTTGCTTTTTTTAGGGCCACACCCCCAGCATATGGAGGTTCCCAGCCTAAGGGTCTAATCAGACCTATGGCTGCTGGCCTACGCCCAAGCCACAGCAACGCCAGATCTGAGCCGTGTCTGCGACCTACATAGCTCATGGCTTCACTGAGAATTTTCCTTGTCTGAGACTATATGGCTAACATGTGTTTGAATTCATCAACCTTATAGATCCGGGACGGTCCGCGTCTTCAGAAAGTTCTAGTCGCAGAAGTTCCTGTTGTGGCTCAGCGGGTTAAGAACCCAACTAGTATCCATGAGGATGTGGGTTGGATCCCTGGCCGTACTCAGTGGGTTAAAGGACCCAGCATTTCTGTGAGCTCTGGTGTAGGTCACACATGTGGCTTGGATCTGGTGTGGCTGTGGCTATGGTGTAGGCCGGCAGCTGCAGCTCTGATTCACCCTCTTGCCTGGAAACTTCCATATGCCACAGGTGTGGCTCTAAAAAGGAAAAAAAAAAAGTTTCAGTCACTTTAGAGTTCAGTGATTTGTCTATTTCCTGGGATCAGTGTCTTTGCTAGTTCATTATATTTGAGGATATTATGAGAGGCTCGACTATAAGGTTACAGAATAAAATTATCAGTGTTAGCTTACTTTCTGTGAGTTAAAAATACCTGTCAATATGAAAAGAAGCCACAGACATATAAGGACATTCAGGAAATCAGAGACAGCACTGGAAGTTCTTCAAGCCAACCCAACACAGAGATCATGCGGGAAGGGATAGTGGCGACCTCTCAACAGGCACCAAATCCCTCCTGGACACCCTTTCCCCATCCCGTTCACCTGCCAAGAGTCTTTTTTAAAATGTTTTCTCACCAGTTTCAAAATATTTCATCCATGAGGTGTGAGGGACATCCCGTTTCCTTTTAGAGAGAAAATAAGGTTTCACAGACTAAGATTCCAATGTGGTATGTCCAGTGGGATATTGTTACTAGGGGTTTAAAAAACCACATTGTGGATTTGCCATGTTGGACATCGAAGGTATCAGTTCTCGATGCTCTTCCTGGAGTGGGCTGCTCACACCCACAGCCCAGACTGGGGTTTCACGGCACACCCTCTGGCTTAAAGTCCGCTTTTGAAAAAAATTTTTAAAAATAAGCAATCTGTGTGCTGGTACATAAAATGCAATTTCAGAATAATTGAGTGAAACCAGGCCATCATCCTCCCACTTGCTTATCCACCAACATAGAAACAGTTTTGCTTCTACACCGTGTACACCACGTTGTGTGCAAAATAACTGGGAAAGACATGAAAAGTTTAATGACCATTTTTTTAAAAGAGCAAAAGGCTTTAAGGAGCGGTAACAGTATTGTGTGTGTGAACGCACGCACGTTTCATGATTTTTCCCTCAAAATTGAAAAGCAAAGGATGCTCTCAGTTGAAATCAGATTAGCAGTCTGCAAGATCAAACAGAACACCTATTTCAAAGCACAGAAGAAAAATAGAGAGCTATCAATCATAAAGGAAAAGTGGGGAGGGAGGAGATGGAAAAGGAATAATCGAAGAAATAATAAATGAAAATTTCTCCGACAGCTATCTTAGTTGGCAAACTGAAAAGACTCCCCACTTTGGGCAGTTCAGATGATAAAAGACATACAAAGAATATCCCGGTAATGCTTCTGGGCTCCAAGGCTATGCAGAAAGCCTTACAAACTTCCCAAGAGAAACCAGAAAACCAACCAACCAACCAAGAAAAACCTAATTACTTTCACGCGGAAAACAAATGACACTGGCATCAGACTTGTCATCTACAACCTTGGCATCTCTAAGATGGAGAAATAACATCTGCAGGTAACGAAAAGAAAAGACGTAGATGAAAATCCTTGAGTGAAAAGAGGCGTGTTACCAAGGAAATCACCACCATCGTAACAGAACAAAACCCCTCAGCCACAGCGGCCGGGCCAGGGACCAAGGACAGAGGTGCGAGTTTCACTTGGGCACGTAATGCGAGAAAAGGAGGCAGCAAAATCCTCTGCAAGGGTCCCCTTCGGAGCAGGAGGACAAGCAGAGAAGCCTGGCGCACGAAGGAGCTGGCACTTCATTTTCACATGATAACAGAGAAACACGTGTTTGGTGATAAGCCATCGAAAAAGGCGGTGATAATGGAAGGAATAAAAAGAGAAACTAGGACTTCGAAGCGAAATACTAGCAAGTGCCGTAGATGCTTTTGCAGACTCTAATGTGCAATCTCCTTTACAAACTCCGGTATTGATCTTTCGTTTCCTTTTGCCTTTTTTTTTTTTTTTTTTTTTGAGGGCCACACCCACAGCATATGGAGGTTCCCAGGCTAGGGGTCCAATCGGAGCTACAGCTCACGGCAACGCCAGATCCTCAACCCACTGAGCGAGGCCAGGGATCGAACCCGAAACCCCTTGGTTCCTAGTCGGATTCATTTCCTCTGCACCACGACGGGAACTCTGATCTTTCGTTTTCTAACTGTGGCATCTGGGGAGAAGAATTCCCCATCTACTTTTCAATAAAGACATAGGTGACTCAGAACATGAATAAATCAGAACGTTATGACTAGAGATAACTCCTGTCGCGGGCTTTACAGCTCAGTAAACGGCAGCTGTTTGGGCTGATTTTAGAGAAGCTTGCTCTGGTTAGGCTCCCTGGCATGATAACTGGAAACAGCATGATCTCTTGCAGAAGGCCACGCGCAGGCCACCGTTAAGCCTGGGCTGTGACCTTGAGAGCTCAGAGCCCTTTCTTCTGCATGTGAGAAAATGCAGGTTTGGGAAAGCTGTCCACCTGTTGGAAGTCACTGTGCACCAGGGCGTGGTTCAAAAGCTGATTTGCAGAAAAGCAAAATTCTATGCATGTCTAATCTGACTTGTTTCTATGCAAAATTCAAATGCCGAAATTCAAAATGTCAACATTCAAATTTCAAAATTGAATGTCAAAATTCTAAGTTCAAAATTGAAAGTCAAAATTCAAAAATTTAGATTCACAAATTTACAAATGGTAGGTTTCATGATTTTTTTTTTCCCACTACAAAATTTATTTCCTTCATTATTCTCCTGAGACATTCGTTTGCAGTGGTTCTTTTCTCTATCGTATATGCTTAAGAAAACTCTGGTTATTGGAAACAGTGCATCTTACTTTTTGGTCAATGTACTTGTTATCTTCAATCGCGGAGCGTTTGGAATGATCGCAGGATGAAGAGGAGGCCGATGGAAGGCTTCGTAAGAGGCAGCAAGTATCCTGTTGCTGGCGATCGATGAACTGCTTCATGAAACTTTCCCTTTGCAAACAAAGTACACACACGTTCAGAATTATTAATGAGATGGAGCAAGGGATGGCATTTTGTAATGATGCATTTGCCCGAGCTACCGTAAAACAGGGACAACAGGTCAGAGAAAATGACATGTCACCCCGAGAGGTGTTGAGATTTAATCACAAACTGAATATGCAAAATGTTTGGTTTAGAGAAAAATTCCTGGATCTTCAGTCCTTCCTGTTTTTAAAAGCAGTGTCCCTGGAATTACTTTTCGGCAACAATATTCAGTAACTGATGGTATCTTTTTGAACCCTATGGTGGTAATAAGATACTTTCCTTCCCTCTCAGACTCCGAGGTATTAGTTTATCTCTCTGAACTTTCATTCATCACAAGAATCCTTGAGAGATAATTTTACATTTGAAGACTCAAAAATAACTCAAAAAAAGAAACTTACTTCATCTGATCTCCAAAGCATGGGGAGACTTCAAATAAACCGCTTTTCACTAATCTTGAATCTAATTCATGGCTCCTTTAGATACTTCATATTTTCAGGTTTTCAATTTTGTTTTTTTAAAATCAGAGATGCAAATATATTTCCATTTGAATTTTAAATAGTATGGCACCACATCCAGTCTCATACTTTTAAAAACCTCCCCCTAGAATTGTTTTTAAAAGTAGTTTTGTCTCAAAAAAATATCATAGTTGATATTATTCTGGTTCTATTTGTAATTTTGAGCTATAACTGGAAGAATTTCCTTTCACTATTAAAAATAAGTGTTTTGAAGCATCTTCAATGCAATTGCTTCACCTGCAGGCAACAGGGGTAAAAGAAATCCCACTAGTTTGGGTGTGCAATGCCATGAGTCTTTTAAAAAATGGAAGACGTGTTATACTGTATCCAGACATGACATTCTAAACAAACACCATCACAGAAATACAGAAACCTGGTCAGTGGTGGTTTCTCCATTTACTTGAACATAAAAGGGGCTCAGATGCAATCTTATACTACCTGGTTGAGGGTCAGAGGCCGATGGCTACCCTGCCCTCTCTGTGAGGCAGAGCCCCTTGCCAGTTACCAGGGAAGTCAGATCCCCAAGGGGCCACCTCAGGGAGAAGCATCTGGAAGCAGCCTTGCCTAGACTAACATAGCTGTCAGATGACTTTGCTTCAGATTGACCGCTTCAGGGGGGTCAATGGTTTTTAAAACAGAGGTAGACAGAGTAGAAGTATGAAGAATAACTTAAAAAAAAACACAGCAAAAAGTGCACCCATGTGAGTTTGAAAGAAGGGATGAGTCAGAGTTAAAAGGAATCTTTCACAGTGTATTTGAGATCCACGATTGAAGACATACTTTATTTAATACCTGATTTTAGGAACCGTAAAGTCCGAAGGAAGCTTTGAGATTTTCACCATTTGCGGTCTGTTGGGAAATTTTTCAAAGATCCGAAGTCGCAAAGGGAGTTTTTCTTTGGTGTCTGCATTTGCTTCGCTTTGCTTTAACTAAAGAAAAGAAAAGAAAATAGAAAGAAGAAAAGGAGAGACGCTATGGTTCTGTGTCATTGTCTGTTGGAATTTTCAAAGGAACCATGAGTTATTACACGAATGAACAGCAGATGGCAGCAAAGCCCTATCATGTACACTCAAACAGTCTGGGCAAACAGAAAACTAAACAAAAAACAAAGCCAGAAAAAAAAAAAAAAAAGAAAAATGTACGTTATTTTATCCCCAAACATAATCCCCTTTTCATACAAACATTTTTTACTGTTGACTGATTTTTCATCACTAACATATTTAAATAGCAAAATGTGCTTTATAAATGTCAAGAAAATTTAAAAAATCAAGAGAATAAAAAAGAAATGAAATCAAGAGTAAAAAAGGAGTTCCTATTGCAGCTCATTGGTAATGAACTGACTAGCATTCATGAGGATGGGGGTTCAATCCCTGGCCTCGCTCAGTGGGTTAGGGATCGGGCACTGCCATGAGCTGTGGTGTAGGTCACGGATGAGGCTGGGATCCCATGTTGCTGTGGCTGTGGTGTAGGCCGGCAGCTGCACTTCTGATTCAATCCCTAGCCTGGGAACCTCCATATGCTGCACCTGCAGCCCTAAAAGACGGAAAACAAAAACAAAAACAAAAACAGAGAGAGAGTGACAGTAAAAAACAAATGAAAATCCAAAGTGGGAATATCTGTGGAGTTCCCGTCATGGCCCAGTGGTTAACGAATCCGACTAGGAACCACGAGGTTGCGGGTTCAATCCCTGGCCTTGCTCAGTGGGTTAAGGATCTGGCGTTGTTGTGAGCTGCGGTGTAGGTTGCAGATGTGGCTCGGATCTGGCGTTGCTGTGGCTCTGGTGTAGGCTGGCGGCTACAGCTTCGATTCGACCCCTAGCCTGGGAACCTTCATATGCCAAGGGAGTGGCCCTAGAAAAGGCAAAAAGACAAGAAACAACAACCGAAAAGAAAACAAAGTGGGAATATGTGAAAGAGGGAACGTGTGAAGGAAATGGATCATTTAGTCAACAGATTAAAGAAAGAAAAGCTCAAGATGGAAACGATTTTGGCCCATGGGCAAGAGTTTTCTAGGTGGTTGTAAAGACGCTTGGGGATTATTAAATTACAGGTCATAAAGTATCTGGGCAATGAGAAGCCAATGGCTTATTTATTTATTCATATTTCTCTAAGTTCGTTTTTCTATTTTTACAGAAGGGGTTTCACGGAAGTTGAGGCTTGACACATAAAGCTGAGGTCAAGGAGGACTTTAATTCGGGCAGTCCTTCTGGGTGGGGTTAGCAGAGCATATTCCAAAACCAGCTTCTTAGCCCCGGTGGGTGGGCTTTTATTTTATAATGACACTCTGTCCTGGGTTTGTGGAAAAGTGAGCATGAGAGACCATGGAAGTTTTGAAAATGAGAAGAGAGGAGTTCCTGCCCTGGCTCAGCAAGCGAATCTTACTAGTATCCATGAGGTTTCGGGTTCGATCCCTGGCCTCGCTCAGTGGGCTAAGGATCTGGGGTTGCCGTGAGCTGTGGTGTAGGTCACAGACAAGGCTCAGGTCTGGCGTTGCTGGGGCTGTGGTGTAGGCCGGCGGCTGCAGTTCTAATTTGACCCCTCGCCTGGGAACTTCCATAGGCTACAGGTATGGCCCCAAGAAATACATAAAATGAGAAGAGAAGTGGCAGCCAGCTTAGCCAGAGGGCACGGGAGGCCTGCCGTTGGGGGAACAGCCCCACTTTAACACAGTATCGGGCCCAGGGGACCAACTGTGAGCCCAAGGTGAGATCCCAAGTCCCGCTTCTCGGTTCAGGAGACCAGCCTTTCTTTCTCGTGCCACCAGAAGGACTGTTTTATTCGGGTTTAATGTGACAGAAAGGTTTACCTTATGTCATTTGTGCGTCAACGCTGACTTTCTGTCTTAGGCGGTAACTCACTGAGGGAAGGGGCCACCCTTGTTCACGTCATCCTCCCTCCCCAAGGGGAACCCTGACCTCTGCACTTTCTCAATGATTCGATGGTTATGACGACAAGAGTGATACAGACCTAGCTCCCCAAGGCACAGAACAACAGCTCTGAGCATTTCCGGGAGATGCAGACAATTCGATAAATGGCTCCATATATAAAGAAAGAGATTCATGAGGAAGAGACTTGTTCTCCAAGAGTTTCTTGGCACGACCAGTAGAAAAATCATTCGTCGTGGTAAGTAAAAGACACAGGGGGGAAAGTGCAGTTAATATGTTAAGTCAGACCAGAGAGAAGGGCAAATATCAAAGGCCAAAGGCAGGCTAAGAAGACAGAGCAGGAATGAAGTATTTAATTCGTGTGTCTGCTGATTCATTTATTTGTACATCAGTGCATTCACTTATGAGTCCAATCCCACAGGCCAGCTTCCGTGCTAGGTTCTGCGGATAGAAAAACCACGAAGACATGGTATTCGCCTTCACAGAGCCCACGTTAAAGTGGATAGACAGTTATATAAATGGATAAGGACAGTAAAATATAATGGCTCTTCCCACTGCGATAAAAAGTAATGTGACCACAAGGTGAGGCGCGTGGGGAGAAATGAGAAAAAAGATGACGGTATGGCTTTTCCTTCCAGAGGCTTCTTGGGCAGCCCGATCGCTCCACTCGATGACGTTGGTCAACACGGGGGCTGGGGCTGCAGGCCGGCCAGGGCTGGTTTGTAAATTTTGGGAGAATTAAATGTCTTCAAAGAGAAGCAAGGGCAGATGGCATATTTAATCAGGTTACGCCATCAAAACAAAAACGCAGAGCTCTTTCCTAAAAGCCTCTCGGCAGGTCCTTCTCTGCATCCCCATCCGGGCGCCCCTGGTCAGAGATGCCCTCTGGCTCCTCCCCGCCCGTCCCCCGTCTCCTCATCTGGTTTGGCTCCTTCAAATCCGTGCCCCATCTGTGGTCACAGTTAATGTCTCACTTTCTGGCTTAAACCCTTCACTTTGGGTCCATTGTTCTCAAAACAAAACCGTCAACCTTGAGGCTTTAACACCTGATTTGGGGTCAGCTGTCTTTACCTGTGCCTACCTGTCCTTACCTAGCCCTGCCTATCCAGCCTCACCTGGCTGCCTCTTTCAGATCCTCAGACATGTCCAGGCCTCTGCCCCAGAGCCTTTGCGGCCCCAGTCCCTCTGCGGGGAGCTCCTCCCCCACTTTCTCTCTTGTTCTTCATGAACTTCTGTCTGCTTTCTGATTTCCGTCCCACCAGCCATCCTTGAGAAGCGTTCTTTCACCCACAAGGTCTGCCTCTCACGTGTTCACAGAATAATGGGTTGAACCCACGAAGCTGCCAGGTTTGTGGGGGTCAAAGCAGCCAACGTCAGCATTTCCTATGGTTCCATCGAACACAAATTGTGGTAGGCTCCTACGACTGTTGAAATAAATCACTATAAGATCATGGAGTTCCCGTTGTGGCACGGTGGAAATGAATCCGACTGGGAACCATGAGGTTGCGGGTTCGATCCCTAGCCTTGCTCAGTGGGTTAAGGATCCGGCGTTGCCATGAGCTGTGGTGTAGGTTGCAGACGTGGCTTGGATCTGGCGTTGCTGTGGCTGTGGTGTAGGCTGGCGGCTGTGGCTCCAATTAGACCCCTAGCTTGGGAACTTCCATATGCCATAGGTGTAGCCCTAAAAAAGACAAAAAAAAAAAAAAATTCACTATAAGATCAGTAGCTTAGGAAATTTCCGTTGTGGCTCAGCAGTAACGAGCCCAACTAGGATCCATGAGGATTCGGGTTCAATCCCTGGCCTTGCTCAGTGGATTAAAGGATCTGGTGTTGCCTTGAGCTGCGCTGTAGGTTACAGATCTGGCATTGCTAAGGCTGTGGTGTAGTCTGGCAGCTGTAGCTCCAATTCGACTCCTGGCCTGGGAACCCCCATATGCCTCAAGTGCAGCCCTAAAAAGCAAAAAAAAAAAAAAAAAAAAAAAAGATTGGAGGCTTAACGCAATAAAAATTGATGCTCTTGGTATTCTGGAGGCTGGAAATCCTAAATCAAGGCACCAGCAAGGCCATCCTCTCCCTGAAGCCTCTAGAGAAGCCTTCCTTGACTCTTTTCAGCTTGTCACAGTCCTCGGTGCTCTTGGCTCGTAGCTGCATCACTCCATTATCAGCCTCTGTCCTCGCTTGGGCTTCCTCCCTGTGTGTCTCTGCATCTTTCTATCTGAATCTCCTTTTTTTCTCTTACAAAGACATGGATCACTGACATTACAGCTGACCCCAAACCCGTAGGATCTTAACTGATTATACCTGCAAAAATCTAGTTTCCAAACAAGCACTCATTCTGAGGTTCCTGGCGGACATCAATTTGGGGAAGACACTATTAAGCCCACGCCACTGAGCACTATTTGTCCCCACAGTGTGTGACCTCCTATGAACGCTCTATCTGCTTTTCCCGAAACTGTAAATTCTTAGAGGACAGGGACCGTGTGAGGTTTTGTTTTTTGTTTTTGTTTTTCATTATTTTGTATCTGGGGCCTGCCACAAAGTCAGCTAAAGAGATATTTGTTGAATGAATAATTAAGCTGATCAAATGGCAGAACTAAACTCTCCAGCTGATCACTGGGAAATAAAAGAAAGGATTTTAGGAGTTCCCATAGTGGCTCAGTGGTAATAAACCGACCAGTATCCATGAAGATGCAGGTTCAATGCCTGGCCTTGCTCAGTGGGTTAGGAATTTGGTGTTGCTGTGAGCTGTGGTGTAGGTTTCAGACTCAGCTCGGATCTGGCATTGCTGTGGCCGTGGTGCAGGCTGGCAGCTACAGCTTCGATTCAACCCCTAGCCTGGGAACTTCCATATGCCATGGGTGCAGCCCTAAAAAGACAAAAAAAAATAAATAAATAAAGAGAGAGAGAGAGAGAGAGAGAGAGAGAGAGAAAGCATTTTAGGTATATTTTGAAGGATGGAGAGATAAGCAAAACTAATTGAATGTTTGTTAGTGTCTCTAGATTCACAGAGTAGAACAAAATTAGACTGTGGCATTTAACCTGGACTTATGCCTGCCACTGATGAACTGATGAACTGATGAATAGTAGAATAAGTTTACATGTAATATTTTGTAACATTTATTCAAATATCCTGGTCTATATAAGTTACCAGTATTAAAAAAATAATCACTTTGCCTATGTTTTTAAAATGGGACTCATCTCATTCTAATTTGTAGTAGAGTTATTATCTATACTCTCCAAAGCTTGTAAGCTCCTTAAGGGCAGGATTTCATTTTTAGTTTACCTTTCTAGCACCTTCTAGAGAGTAGAAATAGAGTAACTCTTTGTAACTCAATAGATATGAACTCACCATGAGTTGATCATTGTAAACCTGCAAAGAGCAAGTGAGACGCTCTTTTGATGACTCCGCAGGTTCTTCAGGGTCCTGCGAACCCTCCTCTTGCCCGTCAGGCATTGCTGGCCCTTGGATCTGCCCAAGGGGGCAATTAAAACAGACACAGACGCCAGGCTGCCGGAGTGGTCGATGCGTCCGCCTTCACTGCGGAGGCACCAAGGGAATCTTCCACCAGCCGGAAGGGGCCTCTTTCTGTGTGCCACTGCCCAAGTGCTCTCTCTGCTGTTCACAGATGAGCAGCATCTATGATGGCTGAGCACACGCCCACCCAGTGGCCCTGCCAGTCCCCTCCTGGGCAGACACCTTCCAGAAATGTGTGTGTACACACAACACACCTATTCCCGCCCAGGCCCAGAGTGATGCTGTTTCTAAGAGTCCCAAACTTAAAACTCTTCAAGTGCCCATCGGCCCCCAAAGAGAAAAGCGAACTGTGGTCTACGGAAACCTCTGCATCCAAGACCAACATCCAAGCACAAGAAAGTGGGTGAATTTCACCACACGAGGCTGAGCGAAGGAAACCAGACAAAACAAAAGAGTAACTACCGAATGATCCTAGTCACATAAAGTTAAAAACAAGGCAGTACTAACCTATCTGCTTGGTCCCAGGAGAGCTTTTACCCTGGGGGCGAGGGGAGCACGATGACTGGCCGGGGGTGTGGGGAGGGGCTTCTAAGGTATTATCAGTATTCCCTGATCTGGGTGCTGGGGGTTTCCGTGCGTAAAAATTCAGCAAAATGCCTCCTTGTGTATGTATGTTATAGTTTAAAGAGCAGAAGAGCACTGGGGCATATTTAATTCTTGCTATGCTACTATTAATCCCCACAACTTTGACCATTTCTTCTCCAGCCCAAGATCCTGACCAAGCTATAAAAAGAGAAGAGAAGAAGAAAGAGCAAGATGGGACTAGCGTGTGTGTATGGAGAGGGTGGGTGGTGGAGGAAGATGATGCAGCCCAGATAGAGGAAAGTATTTCACAGTATTTTGAAGCCACTGTAAAGTTTCTTCACTATGGGATAAAGTGGTATTCTAGCTTTTATCCACATTCTTTCCCTTCCTGCATGGAAGCACAGATTTTCCAAGATTAATTTACTTTGATGCAAGTGAGTGAATAACGTGGATTACATTGGATATACAGGAAAGCAATTTAAAATCATTACACTCTCGCGCAACAGCAGACCCAACATACAGTAATCGTCCTATCAATTGCCACTTAAAATTTTTTTCAAAGATGATGACCCTTGAATGGGAGAAACGCAGTGCAGAGAATCCCAAGATTTTATTCTCTGTATTGAAAAACCTAATGCAAAGAATGGTGCAAAGGAAAGAGGTTACAATGGTTTCAACTGAGCAGGAAGTCCGGCTGGAGCAGACAGATTGCGTGATAGCTTTGCAACAGACTCACGTGCTTAATTTTTTCTTTCTTTCTTTTTCCCCCCCCCCCGCAAAGAGGAAATTAGAATCAAAAGAAAAAATTTCCAACCTTGAGCTTTAAAAAATATAAATCATCTCAGCGCAGAGCTATTCTATGGCTCAGCGTCTGTCTTGCTGAGATATCATTACCCATTGGGCGGCTGAAAGCCTCTTCCTTTCCTTGTGCTTCTCAAGAGAGCTGGGAGTAATTGCTCTTACGTGATACATACCCCATCCTGCCTCATCACTTAAATCTTCCATATTTCAGCCCAAGCTTTCTTCTGTTAAAATATTCAAACATTATTCCGTTTCAGTTCCTTTCGGAATGCTGGGACAAATAACTGAATTTGAGGATTATGATAAATGAAAATTGTTGGCTGTTTTGGGTTGGCTTTTCTAAAAGAAAACAGTTTAAAAAGCATTCATACTTGGGAAAGAGTCTCATTTAAAAATCGAGTCCATAGTGGCTTAGAAAACATGCACAGATCTGTGGGTTAACGGGAGCGAAGGGTATTTTTTGGACTCTTCTTAAGATATGAGAAAAAGACACATTCTGTTCCATCTGAAGAAAGGAGTTTTTCTGCATTGAGCAAATCGAGGCCGAATTCTCTTTGCTTCTTTACATGACAGCTTTTGCTGTTTTCTCTGGATCTATGCCTGATTCAGCCATTCAAAATGAACACTCTTTCTGAAGCATAAACCACCATTTTTCAAGGAAATTTCTCCTGCTATTCTGCACCTGTGATTTTTACAATCTAAGCTGCAGATGATCTGGAGAAATGATCCAACATGTTGGTTTTTATTAATATCTCTAAGTTACTACAAACCTTGATATACAAATATGTATAAAGAACACCCTTTGCTGGCCTTCGTTGACTCCAATAAAGAGTTTCTTAGGAAAACCTTGCCTTTTTGCTCTGGGCAAAAGTCCACCAGCTCTATGATTGCATATGAGACAACTATATTGTGCCTTTTTATTTTTTTAATTTTTAATTTTAATTTTAATTTTTTTTTTTTTTTGGTCTTTTTAGGGCTGTACCAGCAGCATATGGAAGTTCCCAGGCTAGGTGTCAAATCAGAGTTGCAGCTACTGACCTATGCCACCGCCACAGCAATGCAGGATCTGAGCCACATCTATGACCCACACCACAGCTCATGGCAACGCCAGATCCTTAACCCACTGACTGAGGCCAGGGATCGAACCCATGTCCTCACAGATGCTAGTCGGGTTCATTACAGGCGAGCCACAGTGGGAACTCCAATACTGTGCATTTTAAAAGGGTTTCCTTTAAAGGAAAGTATGCGGAAGTCTCTGAGTTTTTCCCTCTTCTACAGAAAAATCTTCAATAAATTCCACACTTCCAAGTTCAAATTGGGTTTTCTGAATGTAAATTTGAGGGCTCATTTTTTGGAAGCTACATTTGCAGTGACAGCCAGTACCCCAAAATGTTCAAAGTCACTCTGTAACTTCAGCTGAACAAGGGCACGTGGTGTTTCCTCTTCCCTATCTCCCGACAGATTCAGAGCTGTCACTCATTCGCCCTTCCAGCCTGCCCCCGAAAGAAAGTGGGGAGAGGAAGTACGTTCTTGCAGGAGCCAAGCTCAGGGGCTGTCCTGTGCTTCCTCGTTTGGGAGGCCCACCGAGCACTTAAGAAGGGCGGACACATTCACCCCATCTTATGGTGTCCCTAAGCTGTCCACGGAATGTTCACTTTCATGCGCCTTACAACACCGAACCTGACTCTTACAGGCTTCAAAGGTCCCTCAGAAGTTTCTTTGTGCAGTAACGTAGCTAATATTTGCAGCAAGACTAAGCTACCAGAAAATATCACAAGTTGGTAAGAGAAAGAAAACTACCAAAACACTAGAAAAGCAAGTTACGTTGAAGGGCCAAGTTTTCCTTACGTTATTGTCCCTCAAAGTCCCATTCATGGAATGAATGGTTTCCTTGCAATAGCAGCAATGAAGACGGTTTGCTTTTGTATGTTGTTGTTGTTGTTGTTTGTCCCTCTAGGTCCCAAACACGTCACTTTTTACGTCACATCTCTCTTGTGTATTCAACGAGGACATGTTGTTTCCCTGAAGGGATGTATTGAGTCACAGAAACACACTCATGGAAGTTCCCTTGTGCAGCAGCAGGTTAAAGATTCTGTGTTGCCCCAGCTGTGGTGCAGGCTGCCACTGTGGCTCGGGTTCGATTCCTGGCCCAGGAACTTCCACATCCTGCAGGTATGGCCAAAAAACAACAACCAAGCAGAACAGTAATTTTTTTTTTTTTTAAAGTTCATTATAATGAAAAACGCATTCTGTTTGCTCCACTTCAAATGAAATTAGAGTTCCATGTATTTAGATGCTTGGTTCTTGCTATGAAGATGAATATTCAGTAAGCAATAAGAAAATAAAAACCCAGGCCAAAGGGAATCCGAATTTATATTTATGTGTGCTCACATAATTGTTCTCCTTGCTTTGCTTTGGAAGACAGGAGATAAGTATAATCTATTAGTAAAAAGTCAGAAGATGTGGATTTTGATTTTTGTTCCGTTTTATATCCCTTAACTGCTTTGGATTTCAATGTTCTCCAATGAAAAATGAGGATCTTTATTCTTTCATATAAATGCCAGAGATATAAGTGAGAGAGCATATTGCCTGTAATTTGAATTACTCGAGGGAAATGTGCTATAAAACCAAAGCTATCACCGCTCCGCAGTTGCTGCCGGCGCTCCGTGAAAATGGTCTCGGCACAGCAAGGGGGCTAAACAGAGAGGGTACCACGTGAGTGCTGTCCACCCCCTCCTCCGCCTCGCCTGGCATCCCCTCGCCCAGTCCCATTTCCTCCCCTTTGCCTTGCTGATGGATTTATTTTCTCAAGACGCTTGGTTTAAACATGAACATGGCAAACAGAGACAGGCAAACCTTTCTCCCAAAACTGTGTCCTTATCGAGTCTCCCTCCTCCCCTCTCACACCTGCGTCTCACAACAAGCTCACCACTTACAAGGCTCCTCTACCTCCATCCTCCGGGGTCCACACCCTTCCAGGTCCCAAGTCTCCTCGGTGGGCCTGTTTCTGCTGAGGTCACAGCATTTCCAGGTTGCTGAGTCCAAGGGCACTGGGTCATCCAGGTTCAGGCTCATAGCTACTCCGTCAACACTCCTAACTGCATTTCTTATTTTCTTTTTTTAATATATATTTTATTTTATTCTAGATATATTCCCCCCCCCTTTTTTTCTTCTTCTTTTTTCTTGGCCTCTTCCAAAGCACATGGAAGTTCCTGGGCCAGGAATTGAACCCAGGCCACAGCAGCAACTTGAGCCACAGCAGTGATAATGCCAGATCCCTAACCTGCTTCGCCACCAAAATTTGACTCCTTATTTTTCGACACATCTTCCCAACCTGCCTCCAACCTGAGTTGGGTGTGCCTTCCTCCAGGGTCCTTGAGTCTTGGACCATAGTCACAGGGCTTCATGCTATCACTTGCTAATTCTGTGTCTCTTTCCCCTACAAGGCTGACAATTTTTAATTAAAGGCTCTTTGTGGCCCAGTGGCCTGACACTGGGTGTTCACACACCAAAGATAACACATTGGTAACGAGATGAAAAGGCAGCATCAAAGCATCCTGCAAACAGGCTGAAGTGGCCCATTTGTGATGCTGTGATGTTTCTCATCAGTTACCCTTTCCCAAGGTTCTTGACAATGTAGAATCTGACATATTAACCAGCACAAAGGATTCTTCCCATTCAGATGAGTTATGTTACTGATTAAGATGAAGGAAGTTCCTGTTGTGGCACAGCTATAATGAACCCGACTAGCATCCATAAAGACTCAGGTGTGATCCCTGGCCCCGCTCAGTGGGTTAAAGTTTCTGGTGTTGCCATGAGCTGTGATGTAGGTTGCAGACGCCGCTCAGAGCCCGTGTGGCTGTGGCTGTGACTGGCAGCTTTAGCTCTGATTCGACCCCTAGCCTGGGAACTTCCACGTGCCATGGGTGTGACCCCCCCCTCCAAAAAAACCTGATTGAGATGAAAAGGAGCTAGGCACAGCCACATCACATTTTCTATCAGAACTAAAATCATAAAAAAGCACTTCATCCTGATGAAGTATATGCTTCCAAATTTATATGTTTAAAAATATACTTAACTGTACATTTTATACAACATACATATGGTATAATGCCTCACGAATGTATATGTCTTTGAACAAGGCAACAGAATAGTCAATTTATGTTTATATAGTGTGTTATTGGTTGTAAAAAATTCTTATCTCATTTTAAAAAAACTCTATTTTGAAATAATTTTAAACTTACATAATAAATGCAAAAATAGTACAGAGTTCCTGTATATCCTTGACCCAGCTCTTATGTTAGCATCTTACGTAACCATAGAGCAGTTATCGAAACCAAGAAATTAACCTTGGTCAAATACTTTGAATCAAAATGAAGAACTTATTTGGAATTCCCGGATTTTTCATGAATGTCTTTTTTTTTTTTGTTTCAGGATCCCATCCAAGTCTCCATATTATATTTCATTGTCACATTTTTGTAGGCTCCTCTTGGCTGTGATGGTTTCTCAAATGTGTCTTGTTTTAAAGAAAGGACACAACGAACTTCTCTGCAGAACAGATACTGACTCACAGACTTTGAAAAACTTATGGTTTCCAAAGGAGACAGTTTGGGGGGTGGGGGATGAGCCGGGGTGAGTGGGGGTGGGATGGAAATCCTATAAAATTGGATTGTGATGATCACTGTACAACTATACATGTAATAAATTCATTTAGTAATAAATGAATTTAAAAAATTGGATTGTGATGATCATTGTACAACTATAAATGTAATAAATTCATTGAATAATTTAAAAAAAATGAAAGAAAGACCTAGGTTTGTTTTAAACAAGGTTTTAAATGACCTTGACCATTTTAGGGCAGGCAGTTTATATAGAGTGGCCCTCAGTTTGGGGTTATATGATGTTTTCTCTGATCAGAATGAAGTTACAGATTTGGGGGAAGAATACCATAGAGATGCTATGCTTGTCTCATCCTTTCAGGGGTACATGACACAAAATGCCTTAAATATTGGTGATAATGGTAATCCCTTGGGCTAGGAGTAGTTTCCTCAGTGTAAAGTTACAAAGTTTCCCTTTCCTTTAGAAGCAGGTTAGTGACTCCAACGGACACTCAAGAAGAAAAGCATTAAGCTTTATCTCCTAGGAAGAGGAGTATCAAATAATTTGTAGATGTTAAAATAATCACACTAATTAAAGACAGATTTTTTTTTTAGGGGAGCAATGCTTTGACTCCATGCAATCCTAGTTCTCCTTAAAGTTTCACACACTAATTTTAACCTTCATCAGATCTCGCCTGCTGCAACTGTAACTGCAGTGCTCTAATGCTGATTTATTATTTCCCTCATTTATTATCCTGTTTCTCTACATTTATTATTTGGGATTATCGTGTGAGGAAGAGTGGTACCTTCTCCATTTTTTTTTTTATTCAAACATTGGTTTATATACACAGTATGGGTTTTTGGCTATTTATTTCATTCTTGATGTTCTTATTCAATACTATTGTTCTTTATTTTTTGCTCAACTCGTTCCTGCTTTGGCAGGTGGCTCCTCTACTTTTTCAAGATACCCTTGCCTTTTTTTTTTTTTTTAAGCTCTTACTTTCTGGTCCCACAAAATGCTTAAGTCTCATCTTGTGTCTTCCCTGCCTCAGATCTAGAATCAGTCACTTCTCCAAAGAATTGGATGTGCTTTATTGGAGAATGGTTTTTAGAAATGAAAATCTTAGCACTGGCTTTTCTTATTGTTATTGGGATGGCACTGCTTCTAGGCTCCCTCAGAGAACAGAACTAGGAAATATGTGTATGAACCTGTGTATACATTTATATCCATATTTGGTACCTACTTATGTATGCATCCTATATAGTCATGGAATTCTATATATGTATCCATCTATGTATATGTATATCTATGTATCTATATATGTAAGTGTCTACACATCTATTGATGTATCTATGTATCTATGTATCTATATGTGTCTATATGTCTATTGATGTATCTATTACCATGAATACATCTACCTATATATCTAAGTGTCTATATATATATAGATGTATCTAAGTATCTATGTATCTGTCTGTAGATCTATTGCTATATCTACATATCTATTTATCTATCTACATATCTATATATCTGTGTCTGTCGATGTATCTAGTATCTATTTATATATCTATGAGTCTATATATCTATTGATATATCTATGTATCTATTTATTTTTGTATCTATATATCTAAGTGTCTATCTATTGATGTCTCTATGTATCTATATATGTATCCATCTATCTCCTATCTTACAGTAAACTGAGTTCATACTGATACTCCTCCTGCCGGAGGGTTCGTTCTGCCATTTTTCCTTTGCTTATCTGTAACTTCTTTCTCTGACTATATGAAAACAGGTTCTCATTATCTCATTATCTCCATAAATTTTTTTACTTGCTCCACATTGGTTCACAGATGACTAGTACCAGTGATGGCATTTACCATCAAATAAATACCACACTTTAAGTTAAAGGTATGGAAGACACATATTTTGTATTGGAATCTCCACACTGGGGTTTGAATCGCAGCTCTGCTCTGTCCCCTTAAGTAATTCCTTTTCAGGCAACCAACATGCATTTTCCAAGACGCATTCCTGAGTATGCTTTGTGGTAGATTTAGAATGGTTCAATTTTGCACACTTTGATAAAAAGGGCTCGTTAGATGCGCTATTGAAATTCACATTAATTAACATATTCTATGCAAAAAACCATGGAAATAGGGCTAACATCCAATAAAATAATGTGCATATACATTTCTCATTTCCTAGTAATAGTCTAAGTCAGTCTCTCAATATCAGAGTAGAAAATATGGCCAGCCACCTCGCCACCCCCTGTGTCCATTACTGAGCAAGGGCAGTCAGCCCTTGCCAGCCACCTCACCACCCCCTGTGTCCATTACTGAGCAAGGGCAGCAGGTACAAGGTAAGGAAAGGCTGACAATGAAAGTATTCGCCCCTCATTATGAATAAAGTTGCTGTTCTTAAGTTCCAAAGCTTTGGGGCCACCTTTGCTTATTAAAAATAAGTCCAGAGCAACCCGGCCTCATGTCAGATTCAAACCTCCCCTTCTCCCCTGCCCCCACTGGGCTACAAGTGTGACTTCTGGTCTAGAACTGGGATGGGGACGTGGCCCTCTCTTTCTTTGTTCTGCATCTCCTTCTTTTGGTCGAGCTCCTCCAGAGCAGAGGAGAAGACTGTCTCAGGAAACCAGCCATACTTCAGGATGACCCTCTTTGTGGCTATTTAAAGCTGACGACTTCCAGTAAGGTCAACAAGCATTGAGAAGCAAAGACAAAATTCCAGCCAAAAAGGAATGCTATTGACTAGCTGGACCAATCAGATCTTCTCCCACTGGGAACTTGAAGTTGAGACAGAGAAAGTATTTGTATTGTTATTTGTAACAGAACCAAAAATCAAAATTTACATGAAGAAGAACAAAGACTGATTATTTGTATTTCCCTAAGGGCAAAGCACCAGCCATCCTTAAACCAACCTTGTTTTTCCTTTAAGGCTGCTTGATCTCTTTCCCCCCCACCCTAGACAATCTCATCCAATCTATGATTTGCACTATGAGGCACATACAGAGAACTTGGCCAGGACTAAAGAATCAAAGAGGGCAGGGATTTCTGTCTAGTTTGTTTGCTGACTTATCTCACATGCCTAGAACAGTGCCTGGCACATGGCAGGCACTGGATAAATGACGGAGAAGGATATGGAATGTCCAGGTATGTATCTCCAGCCAGCCAGTCCTCACTCCTAAATGCTCGACCTATACCTACAACCAACAATCACGTGTCTTTGTCAGAGTCTCAAGCGCATCACAAACGCAACATGCCCAAGACCGAGTGATGGTCTTTTGCCTCCTATCAGGTTCTGTGCTAATGTTCCCCGTTCAGAGAATGGCACCATCATCCATCCAGGGAGATGAACCTGAGACCAGGAATCACCCTTGAGACTCTCTCACTCATGCCCTTGCTGACTGTGCTTCCCACATAGCTTTCCGATTCACTGCTTCCCACCATAAAAGCCTTCCGTGGCTTCTTACTGTTAGTGGGACAGGGGGGAGAAGTTCTTGGCAAGTTTCTGAAGATGCTACATGGTCTGTGGCCCACTTACTTTTCTATGCTCACTTTACACCAATTTACCCTGGGCTTTCTGCATTCTGGTCCCACTGAACACGTGTGTCCCTCTCTCTGGAATGTTCTCCTCTCCCGCCATCAACCCCTCCATGACATTTGCTTCTGTTCATCCCTCATAACTCAGCCCAAGTGATCCTCCTCCCCGCCACCTGCCAACCCCCATCTGGGTCTGGGTCTTATTTTAACCCCTCACTCTAAGGCTGTCTCTGCAGAAAGTTCATCTCAAATGACAAACATTGGGCGTTCCCATCGTAGGGCAGCGGAAACGAATCCGACTAGGAACCACGAGGTTTCAGGTTCGATCCCTGGCCTCACTCAGTGGGTTAAGGATCCGGCGTTGCCGTGAGCTGTGGTGTAGGTCACAGACACGGCTCGGATCTGGCGTTGCTGTGGCTATAGTGCAGGCCGGCCGCTGTCGCTCTGATTGGACCTCAAGCCTGGGAACATCCACATGCCACAGGTGCAGCCCTAAAAAGACAAAAAGACAAAAAAAAAATTACAAACATTTATTTGTTGGCTTGATTATTTATGTCCAATTCCTCCATTAGACCCTAAGCTCCAGGACAGCAGAGAACTTAACTGTTTATTCTTGTTTCCTTAAATGCCTGACCCAGGGTTTTTGCACACCGTACAGACTCAAAGGGTGAAGGAACTGAATGAACAAGCAGACAGCAGAGATGCTGTGGATGGAATGGACAAGTGTGTGCACTTCTCAGAACAAGGAACAGGTGGGCTGCGGGAAACTTGAGTCCCAAAGGAATCAAGGCAACGACATGACCTCACGGTTGGCACTGCATCATACAGAGTGATAGTCATTCCCAAACAAGTCTGACCACGGCTACGAAAGAGCCTTTTTGCAGTTCAAGGACCGCCAGACACTGCAGAAAACTGGAAACCAACTGTCACCTTCTTTTTTTTTTTTTTCTTAGAACCATTTCGCACCACCTGTGAAATAATCTGAAGAAAAATAAGTGCTGTTGGGGTTTAAAACTTTTCTTCTCCTGATTAAAGAGAAGCAACGTGCGAGAGCGTTCCTTTGGCTTGGCTGAGGACAGGGCTGTGCTGAAGAGTGAGCTTCTTGTCTGGTTTGTACACAGTTTCCCTCCAAACCTCACTTTAAAAAAAAAAATATATATATACATATTTTTAAAGCGAGGTGTTAAAATCTTGCAGGGTGCTGTGACAACCTGTAATGAAGGTAATTCTGACTTAGCACAATCAGAGAGATTTAAGCTACTGTATGAAAACCCTCAGTGCTGGAGGTCAGACAATGCGGTTTCTGAAAACAAAGCCTCTAAAAGTGATCTGATTTGGGTCAGTCAAAATGGAATGAAGTTTTGGAAGGGCTTAGAGAAACCCTTCTTTCAAGAAAGTCTCCAATGTGTAACATTTATTATTATAAGACTTGTTTCATTAAGGGCAAAAGGAAAGGAATGAGCCATCTGCTGAGAAAGCCGCTCTCCAGTGGTGAAGGCTGGCCAGGCATTCTGAGAGCACCCACCGTCTCTTGCTTCTCAGAGGCAGAAAGGGGTCCTTTGTTCTTGAGGCCAGCAGGCATATTAGTTTCCTGGGGCCGCTGTAACACAGGACCAAAAACTGGTGGCTTGGAACAGCAGAAATTTGCTATCCTACAGGTCTGGGGGCTGGCAGTCCCCAGTCAAAGTGTTTATGGCCTTGGTTCCTTCTGGGGGTTTAGAGGGAGGGTCTGGGCCAGGTTTCCTCCTAGTTTGGGGTGCTGGTCAGGATCCAAGACGTTCCTGAGCTTTAAATGCATCACCCAAATTTCCGTCTCCCTGTGTGGTCTGACTCTTTTCTCTGTGTAAGGACACCAGTCAAACTGGATGAGGCCCCCCTCCAGCCTCATCTCAGTTTGATTTCAACTGCAGATACCCTGTTTCCAAATAAGGTTCCACTCACCGGCACTGGGAATTAGGGCTTCAATATATCTTTCTATTTTATTTTTTTTTTCTTTTTAGGGCTGCACATGCAGCATGTGGAAGTTCCCAGGCTAGGAGTCAAATCAGAATAACTGCCAGCTTACGCCACAGTCACAGCAACGCAGGATCTGAGCCGCATCAGCGACCTCCACCACAGCTCATGGCAACATCCTTAACCCACTGAAAGAGGTCAGGGATCGAACCCACATCCTCGCGGATACTAGTCAGGTTCATTAACTGCTGAGCCACAATGGGAACTCCTGAACTATACACTTTAAAATATGGAGGTTCCCAAGCTAGGGGTCAAATCCAAGCTGCAGCTGCCCGCCTACACCACAGCCACAGCAACCCCAGATCAGAGCTGCATTTTCGACCTGTGCCGCAGCTGTGCCAGGATCCTTAGCCCACGGAGCAAGGCCAGGGATCACATCCTCACAGACGGTGCTGAGCCACAGTGGGAACTCCCGATACATCTTCTCAGGGCCACAATTCAACCCATAGTATGAGGACATCAATTCTAATAGGGATATCGCCCCTGTTTTGTTTTGACTTCCTGGATCCTTGACTGTCACCTGTTTTGCTCCTAAATTCTAGTTGGCTGTCTCCTCTTTGGCATTGACTTCCAGATTTCAAGGCTGTTGTCTTTTTTTTTTTTTCTTTTTTCTTTTTTAAGTTTCAAATAGACAGTGGTTGACAATTTTTAGAGGTTATATTCCATTTTTGTAATTATTATCAAATGTTGGCCATATTCCCTGTACGGCACAATATATCCTGTGGCTTATTTATTTTATACGCAATAGCTTACACCTCTCAATTGCCTACCTCCGCCTGGCTCTCCTCCCTCCAGGCTGTCGTCTTACTCTGAGAGTTGATATCCCCAAATTCCCAGCCCCGACCTATTCCCTCGAACCCTGATCTGAGTAGTTCTGTCTTAGTTACTTCATCTCTTTAAACTGATCTTAGCGCTGCTTATGTCTTACTGCGACACAAGAATTTATTATTTAAAAAAGCCTGACAGTGAAGCTGTATCAGAAAGAGCAGATCAGATGCTATCTAAGACAATCCTTCAAGATTTAAATTACATAAAATTACAGGGAATACTATGTAAATTGACAATAAAAGAGTCATCGCTGACCATAAGATTGACAGAGTGGCTTCAAGCAGAGTTAGCTAACATCAAAGACTTGGAGTAAAATGCCGAATTTCCAGTTCTCAGCCACTGATGACTTATAGCGTCTTCGGGATATTGATCCTTGGGATCCTGGGCAGCTGAGCATTTCCCGGAGCAGCAGGAATCCTAGATATCGGATGCCTCCAGCTGCATGCGATCCCCAGCTGTTGTACAAATATCATTCTCTATGCAAACCGCAGTGGGGGAAAAAAAAAAAAAAAGACTGGGTAGCACTGGAGTAACTGATATTAACATCGCTAAAAGAGTAAGAATCAGGCAAATGCTAGGTGGTCTGTCTGGAAGCTTAGAGTATGAGAACTGTGGGAGGGAAAAGGTGTCAATTCTTCTGCAGTCTCTTAAATGCCATCAGCCCCATCCCCTGCAGCCCAACTTCCGCACCATCAGAATCCCCCAGCCTGCTCTCACCGCTATCACTGCCGGCTCCTTCTTAAGATGATCATCAAATTTTCACTATTATTATTATTTTTTTAAACTGACTCACAGACATGGAGAGTGGCCTTGTGGCTACCAGGGGGAATGGGGAGGGAGTGGGATGGACGGGGAGTTTGGGGTTAGGAGATGCAAAGTATTACATTTAGGATGGATAAGCAATGAGAACCTACTGTAGAGCACAAAGAACTATATCCAATCACTTGTGATAGAACGTGATGGAAGATAATGAGAAAAAGACTGTATCTATGTGTATAACTGGGTTACTTTGCTGTACAGCAGAAATTGACAGAACATTGTAAATCGAGTATAACAATAAACAAACAAATTTACCAGTTTAATCATTCTTAAGGGTTCAGCTCAGTAGCGTTAAGTTCATTGGCATTATTCCTGCCAAAAGAGCTCTGGACTTTTTTCATCTTTTTAAACAAACTCTGTAGCCATTGACCGACAGCTCGTCTTTGCCCCTCACGACCAGCATTCTACTTTCTATGAACGGGACCACTTTAGCCACCTCATTTAAATGGACTCCTACAGCATTTATCTTTTTGTCACTGGCTCATTTCACTTAGCATAGTGTCCTCAAGGTTCATCCATGCTGTAGCATGCCAGACTTTTTTAAGGTTGAATAATATTCTCCTTTATGAATGCATCACATTTTCTTTAGCCACTCATCTGTCAAGGACGTTTCAGTTGCTCCCCCTCGTGTACTGTGAATAATGCTGCCATGAACACAGACGTGCAAATATTTCCTGGTGATCCTGTTCTCAAACCTTTTGGATATATACCCAGAAGTGGGACTGCTGGATCATTTCTTTTTTTTTCCCACTGTACAGCAAGGGGATCAAGTTATCCTTACATGTATACATTACAATTACATTTTTCCCCCACACTTTGTTCTGTTGCAACATGAGTATCTAGACAAAGTTCTCAATGCTAGTCAGCAGGATCTCCTTGTAAATCTATTCTAAGTTGTGTCTGAGAAGCCCAAACTCCCGATCCCTCCCACTCCCTCCCCCTCCCATCAGGCAACCACAAGTCTCTTCTCCAAGTCCATGATTTTCTTTTCTGAGGAGATGTTCATTTGTGCTGGATACTAGATTCCAGTTATAAGTGATATCATATTTTGTCTTTCTGGCTCATTTCACTCAGTATGAGATTCTCTAGTTCCATCCATGTTGCTGCAAATGGCATGATGTCATTCTTTTTTATGGCTGAGTAGTATTCCATTGTGTATATATACCACATCTTCCAGTCATCTGTCGATGGACATTTGGGTTGTTTCCATGTCCTGGCTATTGTGAATAGTGCTGCAGGATCATTTCTATTTTTAGTTTTTGAGGAACCTCATGCTGCTTCCCACTGCAGGTGCACCACTGTACATTCCCAACAATGCACACGTGTTCCAATTTCTCCATATCCTCTCCAATCTTTGGATTTATTTGTGTCCTCCATAATTTCTCTCTCTTTTTTTTTCTTTTATGGCTGCACTTGTGGCATATGGAAGTTCTCAGGTCAGGGATCAAATCTGAGCTGTAGCTGGGGATTGAACCTGTGTCACCACAGAGACAACACAGCACCACAGAGGGAACTCCTTTTCTATAATTCTTTCAGCAGTGCTTTGTAGTTTTCAGCGCAGGAACCTTTCACCTCCTTGGTTAAGTTTGTCCTAAGTATTTTTTTCTTCCTGATGCTATTATAAATAGCACCGTTTCCCATGGTGACAGCTTTTGGCCTCTCTGAGGTCTTGGAGATTGTGGACCCCAGCTTCGTTCGTGAAACACTTTGACCTTTTTGGGTCTGTTGACAAACACATTCTAGACTTTCCTCCTACTTCTTGGGCTGTGATTTCTCATTCTCATTTCAGGCTCTTTCTCATTGGCTCGTTGGATTCATTTATTGTTGTTCAGAGACAATATTTTTCCCTTGGTAAACTCATGATGGCAAAAGCTTACCTCACCACATGCATGTTAATTTTTGCTCCTTTCCAATATCTGTTTCAGCCCCGATATTCCACCTAAGCTTCCACCTAAGCTTTAAATCTTGTATCTACCCACGGCCATTGTCTCATAAATATTTCCCAGGCATCTCACGGAAAAAATGGAAACCTCCTACCTCCTAAAATAGAATAATCAAACAAAACCCTCATTTCTTCCTTCTTCTGCATTCTCTGCCTTGGCACACCAGGAGCAATCTGGAAACCTGGGTGAGACCCTTGCCTCTGCCTTTGCGCATCTTACTCCAACGAGTCGCCCGGTCCTAAGCTCTCTATTCCCTCCCGTGATTACCCCACCCCTTCATGGTCCCTCACCTTTATTTCCTTTAGGTGAGGCTCTGATCACCATCTGCTTCAGGAACTGGACTTCCCAGCCCTTAGAGGGCCCTTCAATTCATTCTCTGAACTGAGCTAGAATGCAGGGGGAAAAGAATGACATTCTGCCATTTGCAGCACCATGGATGGACTTGGAGAGCATTATGCTAAATGAAATAAGTCAGACAGAGAAAGACAAGTACTGCATGATATCACTTATATGTGGAATCTAAAAATACAACAAACGCATGACTAACAAAAAAGAGCAGACTCACAGATATCGAGAACAAACGAGCAGTTACCAGTGGGCAGGGTGAAGTGGGCAGAGGCAATTTAGGGATAGAGCATTAAGAGGCACAAACTACTATTTATAAAGGAAATAAGCTACAAGGACGTCCTGTACCACATGGGGAATACAACGGATAATTTATAACAACTATAAATTGAATATAAATTTTTAAAATTGTGAATCACTATATTGGACACCCGAAACTTATATAATATTGTACAGCAAAGATACTTCAATTATAAAAACTTGACTTTAGGGGAGATTCTGTCACTCTGGGCTTAAATATCCTCAGGATAATACCTAAATCCTTAACACCACGCACAGCATTTCGGGGGCTGGTCCTTGCTTATTTTTCCAGCTCATGCTTTTCTCCTTTGCTTGATACTTGAGCCACAGTGAACTCCTAGCAGCCCCCAAAAAGCGACTATGCTTTTTCTTGCCTAAAGAAAAAGCTTGCTGTTCTCCTGGTCTCAAGAACCCTTCCTTATGCCACCTTCTTCTAACACCCTTCACCTGGATGGGAATTACAGCTTTTGGTCTGTACCGCTCTTGAGAGACAACATGTCCGATTTCATCATCCATCAGGCGTGTCTCCCACATCCTCCTCAACCGCCTTGTGCCATCTGTTTACTTGTCGCTTTCTCCCACCAGCTCACCAGCTATGTGAAGGCTGGAATGATGCCCTGGTCATCACCGTGTCCAGTGCTCCCAGTGCGATATCGAAGCACAGTAGAGGAGCACGCAGACCCGGGATTGCAAAATGGGTAGATCCAGTCTCCGAGGAGTAACATCCCACCTATTAAAGGGGGTACCTCTGATGCCATCAGTCTGATGCCATCAGGTATTTGAATCACACGACCCTACCCTCCACCACCCACACCGGTTCCCAGACCGCTAGGCTATATTCTGATAACCATTTGACTGCCCGACTACACACCCACAGGGAGAGCACCTGCTGACATCAAGGTCGTTGTCTCCTACTACTGTTGAGAGTTTAGTAAGGTTTTTTGTTTTGTCTTGTTTGCCTCTATATGATTGCTTTGGCTTCTGAGCAGTCAAATTATATAGTCATAGCCCATCTCATTTCTAGTCAATTTTATGTTCTTATGAAAAAAAACCCTTATATATCTCCAAGTATTTCCAGGTCCTGATCATTTCTCAGAGTTTAATGATCCACAAATGTTAAGCAGCTCACCAAACCCATTTCTAGACATGCATCCCAGAGTGAATGAATGAACTGATTCTCTGAGCAGGCGGTGTGGCGTCTGCCTTACAGTCAGAAAACCCGCGTTATCCCAACATAAGTACTATACAAATTAGATGAATTTGGGCAAGATATGTATCCTTTTGCATGTTAGTTTCTGTGTCTAACATTCAGGAGTAAATCCAATACTTTCCTATGAGGTGCCTGGCACGGGTGGTTTTCAATAGGTAATATTTATGATTGTAGATACTGCATCCCTCTTTTTTGTTACTTTAGTTTGAGTTCACTGGTGAGAGATGGACAAAATCCTGAGAAGACCGAAGGCTTGACTCAGCTCAGGTGTTTAGGTGAACTGACACGCTGGCCACACCCTGTTTCCTTGCTACTGCCCTAAATCCAGAATAGCTTCAATACAGGAGACAAGACAGAGATGGAAATGAAAGCCCCCAGCTAAGGCTGCAGAAGAACATTAATCTAGTGCTCACATTTTAAAAAGGACTCAGTTTTTTCATAAGAAAGAGAAGCCTCTTTACACGCCCATCCACCACCATGCTTTGGGCGCCATCGAAGACCAAACATCATCAAATCTGAACCAAGACTCAAATGGGACCTCGATACAGAGCTGGGGAAACAGTTCTAATTTCAGAGCTTTGAATTTAATCTACACAGACTGTCTATACTTCCTTTTTCAATGATTCTTTCCCTGAGGCTTCTCTATGGGATTTTTTTTTCTCAGAGTTTAATGAATTTTCTTCTGCTTAAAAGAAAACCTTTATATCTGCCTTGCACTGAATTTGCAAAAGTCATTAAAGCTGCAAGAATTCTCTTCATTTTCGAAGTGTGCAAAACTCCACCTACATTCTCCGGAGTTTTTTGCTACATCACTGAGCATCAAGGTCATTGTCTCGTACTACTGTTTAGAGTTTAGCAAGGTTTTTTGTTTTGTTTGTTTTTTCTTTAGCCTCTATATGCATTGATTTGGCTTCTCAGCAGTCAAATTATACAGTCATAGTCCATCTAATTTCTAGTCAATTTTATGATCTTATGAAAAAAAAAAACCCTTATATATCTCTATGTATTGGGTTTTGGGGGTGCTGAAAAGAGAATCATGGTTTCTATTTAATTAGAGACGGGCTCACATAAATTACGGCAGCTTTGCAATGATTGCTACATCTATATTGCTGCTAGGAAAGCCAAAGATGAATTTTATGTGAATGCATAATTGGCATGATTTTTCAGAACATTATTTATTTTGAGGAGGGACAAAGGAAAAGCTGTATTAGGGGCTATTAAGGCACCATGCTGGTGCTGTCACGGACAGGGTAGGCTGGGAATGATCAGTTACATCTGAATCTACAAAAAGTCGTCTCCAAGCAACCTTTTTATTGTTCCCCTTTGTATCCTATCTTAAATTTTTTCTATCAAAATGTCTTCATTAAACAATAAATAGTTCGGTGTGACTTTTTTCTTTAAAGGAAAGCACAGATGAAGAGACTTCAGAGCATCAGCATTAGGGAAGCAGTGCTACCACCTAGAATTTGTAAATTTCCAGTCCGAAGTATTCAAAGTTGGTGTTTTAGTCCGAACACCGGTCTTACATCAGGTAAAAGCACAATTCCTTTTAGGCTTCCTCAAGTCCCTGGTCCTCTAGTTTCTCTTGAAGAGCCTCACAGGTCATCAGCATTCCTGGTTGGGAAACCTGGTCTTAAAGGGCAAAGAGGTGACTTCAGAAAATAATGGGGAGAAGGTAAGTATCTTGTTTCACTGAAGAGGAATACAATGTACTGAACTTGCCCTTGGAGAGCGGCTTCCTGAACGGTTCAGGCATCCTTGGCCATCAGGCAATGTGACTAGGGATTCAGTCATATTTTTCCACCTTACCCTCTAATTATCACCCCATTAGCTTAAAATCTGTGCTCTTTCCTTTTTTTTTTTTTTTTTTTTTTTTTTTGTGTGTGTGTGTGTGTGTGTGTGTGTTTTGTTTTGTCTTTTTGCCATTTCTTGGGCCGCTCCTGCGGCATATGGGAGGTTCCCAGGCTAGGGATCCAATCGGAGCTGTAGCCGCCAGCCTACGCCAGAGCCACAGCAACACGGGATCTGAGCCGCATCTGCAACCTACACCACAGCTCACGGCAACGCCGGATCGTTAATCCACTGAGCAAGGGCAGGGATCGAATCCGCAACCTCATGGTTCCTAGTCGGATTCATCAACCACTGCGCCACGACGGGAACTCCGAGTGCTCTTTCCTTTAATTTCATCTCTCAAATGTCCTCGTTCTGCCTTCCCTTTCTTCTCTCCCATTCTCGTTTCTCCACTATACTGTTCAGCTTTCTGCCACTGTCTCCCATGCCGACTTTTTATTTTTATTTATTTATTTATTTTTTTTAACAGCCACACCTATGGCACATGGAACTTCCCAGGCTAGGGGTGGAATCAAAGCTGCAGCTGCCAGCCTACACCACAGCCATGGCAACACGGGATCCCAGCCACACCTGGGACCTACGCCACAGTTTGCAGCAACCCCGATCCCTTAACCCACTAAGCAAGGCCAGGGATCAGATCTGCATCCTCAGAGACACCACATTAGGCTCTTAACCAGCTGAGCCACAAGGGGAACTCCATGGCTTTCTTTTCTAATAGCCTCGTTCAGTGTTTCATACTTAACTTCTCCACTTCAGAGCTGACTCGTGCCGGTTTCTCTTACTCATGAAAAATGTCTAGGCACCAACGTGTGTATTTTAACACAACTGCTTTTACCACCATCATAATCAAGTACCTTGACAGTCTCAAGAGGCCTCTCTAAAATATTAATGTGCTACAAGCACTTAGGTCCATGTCTAAGGGTCACTGCTCCAGGAGGTCCCCCCAGCAAAGAGGTGCTTGGAGCAACGTCCATGTCGATATTACCTCTGCCAAAGTCCTAACTCTAGTGGTTCTGGTCAGATCATCTGCCTTCAGAGGGGAAACGGAGGACCGCTTTGGTAGTTTTTTTTTTTTTTTTTTTTTTTTTGGTCTTTTTGTCTTTGTTGTTGCTATTTCTTGGGCCGCTCCCGTGGCATATGGAGGTTCCCAGGCTGGGGGTCGAATCGGAGCTGTAGCCACTGGCCTACGCCAGAGCCACAGCAACGCGGGATCCGAGCCGCGTCTGCAACCTACACCACAGCTCACGGCAACGCCAGATTGTTAACCCACTGAGCGAGGGCAGGGACCGAACCCGCAACCTCATGGTTCCTAGTCAGATTCGTTAACCACTGTGCCACAACAGGAACTCCCCGCTTTGGTAGTTTTAATGACTGGGTCACTTAATTCACCTCCATTCATCAGAAAACTGCCCCTCCCATCAACAGAAATTTCATGAGATAAGGATGTCTCTGTCATCTAAAACATCATTATTTATCAATAAATAATTAACAGTCCTGTGAGTGAACCTCCCCAACAGCGTGACCCAGGTCTGGCATGCATATGGCTTTAATGTGACTCTGGATAGTGTCCAGGTTGAGTCTGGGCTTTTGGTCCAAACTGCCTGGGTTCAAATCCTAACTCTGCCACTTATTAGCTATGTGACCTTCAGCAAGGTACTTAACTTCTCTGGGCCTTAGCTGCTTCGGTGTAAAGCTATCACTAATACCCGCATCACATGGTTGCTGTGAAATTTAAATAAGTGAAAATGCTAATTACTTGGCACTGAACCAGTGCTCAGCAAATGCCAGCGTAGCTCTAAGAAACTACAGACGGGTTGGTGGAAACTACAGACGGGTTGGTAAAAGATGAAAAAAAGATTAAACTGCCTAAAGACAGCCTTTGGAAGACAGAGTGGTTTCTGGAACTTGAAGCATTCAGAAAATGAAATACTTTTCCACATTTTTCAAATACTTTCACATTTTTCCCATCTTCTTCCCCAGGAATAATAAAACTAGAGTACAATCATTTCAATCCTTAAATAAATACCAGATCTGTCAAGCAAGGCCTCAGGGAGCTCTACAGGAACAGATATGTATTGGTTGTGCCTAATTATACGGTTGGTCCATTTCAGTTCGGAACCCACTAGTTCCGTATTTCTCCCACCGCTGGAGCCGTGGGAGGGTCTGCACAATGGCATTAAGGACTTCGCAGCTCTCAGCTGAAGAGCCCGTCCCCGTTGCCTCAAATGGAAAAGCTCTGGAAGAAATCATGCCCACCACACCCAGAAAACCCTCTGCCTGTGCAGCTGCAGGACAAGGAAGAATTTAAGTCTCTCCTTGATAGGCTCACAATGGCCATCTCTACAGACCTGTTGGTTTTTTCCCCTCTTTATTAACCACCCTTGGCTAAATGCATAGGCTTTGAAAATAAACAAGAGTAATATGATGAAATGCTTAAGGTGACTTTCAGATATATAAATATCCACAGACAATTTCGATAGCTTATGTCTTTGCTTTGTTAAAAACAGACTTGATCCTATGTGAACATTCTGAACGTGCAGGACCTTCCTCAAATTCCATAAAGGAGTCTCTTTACTGAAGTAATATCCCAATGACTTCAGTGCCGGGGAGGGTGAGCTGAGAATATTTTATCCTGGGACCCCTCTCTTAAAATTCTGCTTCTCGAAGGGTACACTCTTCGACAGAATCCAATGTTCAAGCCAAGTATCCTCCATGTAGCAGAAACTATGAGAATGATTCATCACACCTATACTTCTTCTGCCACCGATACCATAATCTTCACACATCTACACCTACATTTTTGGGGGTGTGATTATCAATGCCATAACATTCATTCTGTTATCATATATACCTGGGCACACAGGTGGCCAATTATTCTATCCAATTTCTTAGAACCACGTTGGGCACCCAGACTAAATTTCCCTTTAGTGTCTAGTGGTCGGGCAAATTTATGCTTCATATTTTTATGATGATGATCAAGAGTATTACATATAATTATGCCAAATGGCTGTCTGTCCCCAAAGCACATCCCTTCCAAACAACCTCATTTAATGGCAGAAGGAGAATCTAAATTCAATTTACTATACTATGTCTATCTTAATTTTACTCAAGACATTAATATAAAATATTCATAGGATAATTATACAGCAATAAAAAATGTCCTTTGTTGATATTAGAGAAGGTTAAACTTAGAAGAAAATTATTTGCCCACTTAGTCTTCATTTATTAAAATCTATCTTTTTTTTTCCTTTGAAGCTTCAACTGCTTTCCTATTACCAGTAAGCATGTTTTGCCCTTATGTTTTTAAATGCAGGTTTTAAAAAAATCCCCCATACATTACTTACTTGTTTCAGCTTCTTTAGATCTTCATCAAGTTCTAAGTTGTCCAAAATAACAGCAACAAACAAACTCAGGAGGATCTATAAAATGGTTAAATAACAATGAAAAAACCCACACGCCATCAGTATCAAGTATGTATGATATAGAATATCTACCTAAAATATCACTACATAGACTGCAATAAACAAACTTGTAGCTGTGAATGTAGCACAGATATTTGAAGGTATTTATCACAAACACATTAAAGGCAATGCATCTGTCAACTGAAATCAACAATAGAAAATATTAACTTGTTTTATAAAGCAGGTTTAAAATGAAAATTAAGCAAACTTAAAAAAAAAACACTCAACAATCTTACTTTTAAGACTGTAGTCAAAGAAAATAACATGAAGTATTGATGGAAATTTTTATATACAAACGTGCCTAATAGAGTTATTTGTAACAATACCGGAAATACTGTCTAGCTTGATGTAAACAGCTAATGCAGTTTTGGAGATCCCGATTATAAAATTCATGCAGTCATGACAAATTTCCATTGTGGTAGCTCGTCCCCAAGGTGGCCCCTTGGTGCCACACTCTCTGAGTCCCTGGGAGTCACAGTCTTGAGAAGCCCCTACCATGTTGAATATGGCCTGTCTGTGTAACCAGTAGGTTACAGAAATGATCGTAGGTGACTTACAAACCCAGGTGGTAAAAGATCCTGTGGCTTTTGCCTTGCTCTCTCTTGAATCACCCCCTCTGCTGGAAGCCAGGTGCTGTCCCCTGAGAACACTGAGAACACTCAAGTGGCCCTATGGAGAGGCACAGGTGCTAAGGAACCAAGGCCAAGGCCTTCAGGTGGCTACAGCCACAGCCAGCATCTGGGACTGCAAATTCATGAGACACTCTCAACTAGAAACACCCAGCTAAGCCTGTCCCAGATTCTGGACCTGCAGAAGCCTGGAGCTAATAAATGTTTATTGTTGTAAGCTCTTGTTCATACACTCTGTTATAGACCAATAGATAACTAATACACTCAGGAATTGCAACAGTATTGAAAGAAATGCTTACAATATTAAAGAAGAGTGGGTATGGCAGAAATGTGTGTACACATAAAAATAACAGAGAAAATGCTTGCAAGAGTTAACTTAGAAATGTTAATGGTGCTTGCCTTTGTGAAACATGTTTTTTCCCCCTTTTCTTTTTCTTTTGCCATATTTCCCCAATTTAAAAAAAGGCATATGCTTCATTTAGAATGGGTTAATAAGGTAAAAGAAAGAAAACAACAAAAAACAGAACTTATATTTGAATGTCTAGCCCGTTTTCAACTTTGAATTCTCTAAAGTCCCACATTTGATGATCTGTAGTCTTCCTTTCAATGTCCCTCTTAGCAAATCATTCCCATTTGCTAAGATCAGACTGTTAAGCATAAAGGTAAGAAAGTCGAGGCAATTTAGTCATTACTCTTAAGAACCAGAGAAATGATTATGCAGAAGTTAACGGCTAGCTAGCTCTCTTCCAAATTTAATGAGTACATAAGTAAAAAAAAAAAAAAAAAAGCCGTCAATTACTAATAAGTTTTGAAAGGATATGTTTGGCTTGGAGTTTCCATTGTGGCTCAGCGGTAACGAGCCCAACTAGTGTCCATGAAGACAGGGGCTCCATCCCTGGCCTCACTTAGTGGGTTAAGGATCTGGCATTGCCGTGAGCTGTGGTGTAGGTCACAGACACAGCTCAGATCCCGCATTGCTGTGGCTGTGGTGTAGACCGGCAGCTGTAGCTCCAATTCGACCCCTAGCCTGGGAATCTCCATGTGCCACAGGTATGGCCCTAAAAAGACCAAAAAAAAAAAAAAAAAAAGGATATGTTTAGCTTGGGACAAGTGCCAGCCCCCTTCCTTTTAAAACTACGGCCTTGGGATCCTACCAGAATTTAGGATACAGAATGATCTAGATCGTAGTTGGTGTTGTTTTTACTGAAGTATAGTTGATTTACAATGTCGTGTTAATTTCTGCTGTTAAGCAAAGTGACTGAGTTATACATACAGGGAGTTTGGGGTTAGCAGATACAAACGATTACATATAGAATGAATAAACAACAAGGTCCTACACATCACAGCCTTTTTTTTTTTTTTTTTTTTTTTACTGACGTCACCATGTCTGTGACAGACGTGTGACAGACATGGGAACGGACATGTTTAGTCTTACTCTGAACTAGACATTATTCTATGCAGGATATGTCATAGTTCACGCCACATCTAGCTCTCTTCCTGTGACCTTGGGGTTGACCTTGATGTTCCCATGACAAATACTACGGGAGAAGGAGTCTCCAGTCTCCTGCATCCTCACCCAGATGCAGAGAGGCCACCTGGGGGGCTCTGCTGTGGGTCAGAGTCTCACACCACCTCCGTCCCTCCTGGGCACTCATGCAGGCCCTGCTCCGTGTCCTAACCTAACAGCTTTTCCTATCTCCCTGGGGAAGGACAAACACAAAGCTAAAAAGAGAAAAATAATTTCCCTGATTTAAAAAGGGAAAGCCACCGTTCTCTTCCCTTTTCTTAGAGCAGCTCCTTTGTAGAAAATTTGTGCTTATAAATTCTTCCTCTGTCTCTTTGAGAGGTCTAAAAGTCTTTTAATTAATTTATTTATTTTTATTTTACTTTTTTCTCTTTAGGGCTGTACCCATGGCATATAGAAGTTCCCAGGCTAGGGGTCAAATTGGAGCTGCACCTGCTGACCTATGTCACAGCCACAGCCACGCCAGATCTGAGCTGCATCTGCCACCTACACCACAGCTCATGGCAGTGCCGGATCCTTAATCTACTGAGTGAGGAAAAGGGATGGAACTCACATCCTCATGGATACTAGTTGGGTTGAGAACCCACTGAGCCCCAACGGGAACTTCCTGTAAATCTTTTTAAAAGCTAAATAAGTCTTATTATTTCACAACCCAGGAATAGTGTCCTAGGCTCCCTTCTCCCTGCGAAGGTGGGAGTATAAGTTAGCCACCTGGATCCACATTGGGAAACTCCCTGTTTATTATGCAGACGTGAAAAGTTTTATTTACCTTCGGATAAAGGCAATTAGCTATCACGGATGGGCTCCCCAGTCAGCAGGTGAGTTCAGGGGGAACTGACTTTAACAAATGGTGCCACAGAGTCTTGTGACTTGAGGACTTGCTTGAGGACTTGTTTTCATCCTGAGGGCGCAGATGTGATGTGGGGGTGTGCATATAGGGTGACACGGCTTTGGGGTTGCTTTGGCGGGTTGTCTGGGATGCTCATCACAGGCTGGGTTGGTGCTGATTCATTAATAAAACTTTCTTTTTCTTGTCTACCTTGGTGGGGTTTTCCAGGTTGTCAGAAGATTTTATTTTTAATTATTTCCCCAACACCAGACAGATGGCTGGCTAGTTCACGGTCCTGAGGTCATGCTATTTGATTAAATTCAACAAGCCATTGATGGACTCCGTCGCTGTGTCAGACGCTGCCTGGTCAGGAGCAAAAATGCAGCAGCGTGCTGACCGCTAGGAAGTCCACAGTCGAATTAAGCAGATGCGGGTTGGCAGCC
This sequence comes from Sus scrofa, assembly GCF_054392235.1. Taxonomy (NCBI): domain Eukaryota; kingdom Metazoa; phylum Chordata; class Mammalia; order Artiodactyla; family Suidae; genus Sus; species Sus scrofa. The sequence continues at coordinate 77,044,122 of NC_139393.1, forward strand.
TGGTGGAAAAGAACACTGGGCTTGGCGACCTTGGTTGGCAAACAGGTTCTGCCAGTCATGAGCCCACGGTTTCAGCGTCCCTCATTTGGAAAATGCGATGGCAATAATAATAATAATAGTAGCTTGACAAATTGCAATTTTATCATTTTTTTTTTCATTTAATCCTCCAAGAGCCCTGGTGTGTGGTAGAGCCTATGTGAAAATACAGACATAAACATACATATGCCAAACTGAATTGTTTCCTCGATGTCTTTACAAATCAACTGAATTTAGCCCATAAACTGTCTAGTGTGTTGATGACTGAAAACCGAATCTTGCAGCATGAAGCCATTTTGGTCCTTTAAAACGGAGTCACATTTGGGTTCATGCTCCTCCTCTTCGTAGGGCCGGTTTAAGGTCAGAGATGTGACTGGCACTGGTGTCCGGTCCTCTGCGGCCGTGTGACCTGTCCTCTGTCCCCCAGGGTGCTTATTTGGAGGACTCTGGGCTTTCTCTCTGCTGAACGGATCACCACCTCAGGTCCTGCTGCACCTGCTGAGACCGCTGATTCTCAGGGACACTCCCTGTGTTCGCTTCCTGGGGCTTCGGTAACAAACTGCACAAGCAAGTCTGCTGTGACAGTTCTGGAGGCCAGAAGTCCCAAAGTGAGTTGTCAGCAGGACCACACTCCCGCCAAAGGCTCTAGGGGAGGAGTCTCCACTGCCTCGCCCAGCATCGAGTGGCCGCGGGCACTCCTTGGCTTGTGAAGCATTGTCCCAGTCGGCCTTCTCCTGGCCTTTTCCTCTTTCTCCCTGTGTCTCATCTTCATCCATCTCTCATAAGGACACTTGTCACTGGTTTTCAGGTTTACCCTGCTAATCCGGGATAATCTCATCTCAGGATCCTTCATTTAATTGCCTCTGAAAGGACCATTTGACCATTTTCCCAAATAAGGTCACATTCACATGCCTGGGACTTAAGACATGCATGTATCTTTGGGGGACCCCACTTCACCTCCTCTCCTCTCCATGCAGTCTCTGGCTTGGACCACTGTTCTTTTCTCCAGCCTGGCTCTCAACTCTCAGAGAAGTTGGGGGTTCTGCCACTCCAGGTGGGAGCAAAGGGAAACCGGTTCCTGGGGCATCCTGTAGGCTCTCTCTCTGCCGAGACCTCTCAGGCAACTCCCCAGTGCTGTTCAGGCTGCCCCTTGTCCATGTGGGGCCCCCAGCAAGGGTTTCACCTCCTCAAGTTCAGACAAGAAGTGGTTACAAGTCTTGGTGTCAATATATCCAGCTTAGCACCAATACTGCTGTTGACCCTGGGTGTGGCATGTCACCTGACCACTGAAACATGTCACCTCCTCTCTCTCCAGGCTCCTCTGCCTTCGTCATGCTTCACCATTAAACTGTGAAGGAAAAGTGGAGCTGGGGGGTGCTGGCTTGGGAAGGGGGTACACAAATGAGAAGACCGACAAGCAGAAACTAAACTTAATTAGGGTGTTGCGTTCAGTTCTGTGCCATCTGAGCCTTTCGATTTCTGAGATCTGATCTGGGCCGATGGGTTTGGGTGGCTCCTCTGAATGCTGCTCATTTAAAGCTCTGAGGGGCTGATAAAAAAGTTCCCTACAGGTTCTACCAAGATATCGAGATACTGAGGAGAAGGAGGGTTTTGGCAGGAAGAGAAGAGTGAGAAGGATTTCTGGGGGGTGGGGGGCAGGGTAAAGGCTGCGGCCAGTGAGAAGTAGGCAGGTGGTTGGCAGTTTGCCCAGATGCCACCAAGGGAGGCAGGGAGGTGTAAGAGGGAGGCGGTAATGATCACGAAGTGATGGCATTAGTTTCTTTTTCGTTTTCTTTCTTTCTTTCTTTCTTTTTTTTTTCTTAGGGCCGCATCTGCGGCATATGGAAGTTCCTAGGCTAGGAGTGAAATCAAAGCTACAGCTGCCAGCCTACACCACGGCCACAGCAATGCGGGATCCGAGCTGCATCTGTGACCTACAGCACAGCTCACAGCAACACTGGATCCTTAACTCAGTGAGCACGGCCAGGGATTGAACCTGCATCCTCATAGATACTAGTTGGGTTCACTTCCGCTGCGCCACAATGGGAAGGCCCATTAGTTTCTTCTCTGTTCAGATTTTCCTTTCAGATGTTCTGCTCTCTTAGGCATGTAATGCAGTCATTTTATTTTATTTTTCAGATTTTGATTTTTTCTATTATAGTTGATTTATATTGTTCTGTCAATTTCTGCTGCACAGCAAAGTGACCCAGTTATTTTAAACTGGCTCATTGAAACAGGAACAGTGTTAAGTGCAGTTTGATAAAAAGTTATTAAATATGTAGTGCTTTGTTACTTTATTTAAAAAAAAAACAGTACACTTTATAACTTCTTTTTGGAGGAAAGAGAAAAAAGCTACCCTCAGCACAGGAGGCCAGAGAGAAGTGGGTGATTCTAGCTGTGCTTTGTTCTTTTCGAGGAGATAAGAGTTTGATTTTCATGGTAGAGAGAAGGCAAGACTCAAAAAGGAAACACTTTGGCTTTGCTGGGAAAAATGCCGAAGGGCTTTTTGCAGTTAGGAAGCCCCTGGCTAACAGCACTGAGACAGGTGCGTGGGAGGAGTTTTGGCAACAAATTTAAAAAACAATGTTCAAGACTAAAGTTTGCTTTAAAAATATCCTTAAGCCTAAATTCATTCCCTGTCTTTGAATGTTTCAGCTTCACTGAGTAGTTAACAGGACAACCTGATGGCAAAAGCAGAACCCACACTGAAAAATGTGTGTGGAGCTGGAGTTTCCTCCTGAAACTCTGTTTGCGCAGGGACAGTGATGGATCCTGTTGCCATGATCCTGACGGCTTGGGCACTGTGCTAAGGTGACAGCTTGGCACTCAGGGTGCCAGATAACTAAGTTCTGGCTCTGACTGTCTCTCCAGAGTGGAGAGAAGAAGCAGGAGAGGCTAGATCTACAGCTGACTGTGAGGAGGTGAGAATTACTTTGTAGTTCTTTTCTCAGACTCGAAAAAGGTGACGAAAACCACTGTGATGGGAGGAAGCGGTTTGGTTTCCACCATATTTAATTTACATTGTCAGCGAGACATGACTTTCCTACAAACCCAGTGCTGTGCAGACTTTGATCTGAGCGTGCAGCCTGTTGGCCATTTCTCCCCCTAAAAAGTCACAGGAGTGACTCATTCTTTTTTCATTTTTATTATTATTTTTTTGTCTTTTGTCTTTTTAGGGCCACACCTGCGGCCTATGGAGGTTCCCAGGCTAGGGGTCAAATTAGAGCTGCAGTTTTCGGCCTACACCACGGCCACAGCAACGAGGGATCCAAGCCACGTCTGTGACCTACACCACAGCTCACAGCTACGCCAGATCCCTAACCCACTGAGCAAGCTCAGGGATCGAACCCGTGTCCTCATGGATACTAGTTGGGTTTACTAACCATTGAGCCACGATGAGAACTCCTTTTTTATTTTTTTTCAGAGCCTAATTCTAAAAGCAAGAACGAAGCCTCAATCCTCTCCATGTTCCTTTTTTGTTGTTGTTGCTGTTCTGTTTTTACAGAAAGCCGAGGTAGTGCTCATGAATCTGAACCATTACACTGATGTCTGAATCCTACCTTCAGCCAAGGTCTAGCTGCTACCAGTGCCCCCTGTGCTGTGCCAAAAGGTTTTCCAGAGCCATTAAATGCGACTGACAGGGTTTATATTAAATGTTACTAGTATAATACAGGAGTTTTTCAGATATTTGTCACATTGAATCACAAGAGTTGCACCATTTGCATGAGGCTCTCTTGCCTTTACGCTTTGCTGGTTCTGAACTACACAGTCAACCTGTTGTGTGCATATTTATTTTTCATAATTTAGATTTATATAACATTTAAATGTCTGATGGGGCACGGAACACTAAAGCACTATTTTTTTCGTAAGGAAGCAATTTCAGGGGCAGAAAAGGCTAATGATATATCCCTTCTTTTCCTCTTAATTTTGTTAAATAAAGCACACGTATACTCTCATTACAATGGTATTTAGCATGTGTCATTTTAAAAAAGGAAATTCAAATTCATATCTATATTTTCACGCATGGGCTACCTGGCACTTTGAACAGATCTACAACACTCCAGTATATTAATACGCAACGCACCTGTTTACTCTACCATGTAATATACAGTTGACGGAATACTGTCATTTCCTTATTTCATGATCCATGTTGACAGGTGATGAACCACTAATGTCAATGAAAAAGTAGAGAATAACTGTTAAAAGAATCCAGGAATCTAACGTTTTATTTTTTTCTCGGACAATAATGCCTGTTCTCAAGATATTTTTAGCATCCACAGTGCCGTGTGGAAAATGCCACTGTCATGTCTCTGGATGCCCGGCAGAATCTGTAGAGGTGACGGTAGCCACCCCTTGGTGGGGTGCTGACTTCCCAGCCTGGTGGATTTCGAAAGCAAGGCGTCCAGGTTCAAGGTGGCTCCCGCCCCCCACGTGGTAGCAGGTGTTTGGCTGCTGTGATTCCTTCTGATCTCTCTTCTCCTTCTCTAACTCCTCCTCTCATTCCTTACATTCCTGAAAAGGCCAGAGTCACCTGAGCTAACATATTTGCCATGTTTAAGCTTGATACTTAGAGTCACAGACAATTCCGTTTTCTTCTGTCTACGCACAATGCATGTCAGCGAAATTCAATGAACGACTGAAGCAGTGTGTTCTCCAGCATCATTACTGCCTGGGATTTTGTTGTGAGCAGACCCCTCTGTGCAACGTGCAAGGGTTCTCTGTTGAAGAGAGGAGCTGGGGGAGCATGATGCAGGCTCCTGAAAGTTACAGTGTGTTTTTTTTTTTTAAGAGGGTGGCTTTACCTTCTTAGAATGGGTTTTCTTGATGGAGAATTCCCATCTCTGTAGCTTCCAATGGTATTTTACATTCTCTCTGCAGAGAGTCCGGTACCCTCCCTGTCTATCTTGCCTTTTCATTTCCATTTCTTCTCCAAATTTTCCTCTTAGGATCTTCTTCTTTTTAACATAGCTTAAAGATAGCGCTTTATGTGCAATGTCACCTTTAATCTTATTTCTTCCTCTGTTGTGAGCTTTATTAATAATTTCTATTTTTTAAAAATTATTTTCAAGTATCCAGCAGAAGCACAGCAGGAATCTGGTCAACACGCCATCATGTTGAGATTTTCTTTTCCTTTTTACCATTTATAATCACATTCTCCTAAGCTGTCTTGCAGGCTGTCGTTGGAAACAATTTCATTTTTCACATAGGTCAACAAAAAGTCAAATGTAATCAGAGCAATGCAAAATGGGAAATGTTCAACACAGATGCACTTTTAAATGAATTCTATACAATCAAGTTATTTAATTTACACTTTGGAATACCCATTTTTGTCAGCAGAATATGACTATTCTCTGAAAGCTGCCACTACAGAAGCAAAATCAAGAGATTGCTGTGTTAATTTCAGCACTTCAAAGGTAACAAAAAGACGATCCACAATGAACGCCTAATTACATTTTCTCTCTTTCAGTATTCACATCACAGGGCTTTCCTTTGAAACACTAATAAAGGGAAAAACACAGAGGAAAAAAAAATGAGTCTCTGCACTGCCTAAGTCTTTTATCATTCTTATCCCCAAATCACTGGCAAGAGTCAGGAAAAAGATGGATTTCACAAGCATTCGGCCAAATGCAATCAGCCAGGACAGAAACAGAACACGTACCTGGAGGATGAGAGAGACATTTTACAGGGACAATAGATAATGGTTATAAATATGCATTTGTTCTACACTTAAGCTTGATTTTCTTTGTGGGCTGACAAATTGGTGCCCCAGGGGGCAATGGAATAGCCTGCTGTTTTCTATTGCAGAGCAAACTGCAGCCAAACTTTTTTTTTTTTTTTTTTCCCTCTGCTTTAGGCACATGCCTGTCCCTGAGAGGACTAAATCAGGAACTCCCCAGGTTTTGCGGCACCCCCGGCCAGCATGGATAAAAAGCAAATCAGAGCTTGCCCATTTACGTGGACTTTCTTTCCTCTCTTCCAATTCGAGTTAAAATGCTTTGCAGTATTTTGCAAAGAAAAAAAAATAATAAAATGCTCATTTTAAGCTAAATTCAAGCCTAAAGACAGATGTTAACTTTTAAATGTTCAGTTTTTAAGCGTATATGATGCATATATAACACAAGCCTAGTGCCTCCAAGCACATATGTTGGTCCACAAACCAGTGCCAGCTGTTTCACTGCCAATACTTTTAAAATTTGAGATCAGATTGATCCGGAATGACTGGGAAGCAAATGTTTATGATGTGCATTGATCCCACAGCAAGGAACAGCATGGCTTCCTGCCTCTCATCGCCTGTATCATTAGATCTTGCATCACAGCTTTTACCTGCTGTTGGTTTGTGTTTACTAGTCCAACTTCTGTACTAGTTAGAGGCTCAGAGAGAATAGTTATAGGCTCAACTTCTGTACTAGTTATAGGCTCAGAGAGAACAAAGAGTAAACCCTTTCCCTCTTTGGCCAGGAGGTAGGTTACTACTAATACAGAGTAGTTGAGATTCAGTACAGCAGTGATGCATGGAGTTGGGCTAACTTTATAGAGCCCATTATAGTAACCGGTAGGTCTGAGGACATACAAGACAATAAAGCAACTGTCAATAATGTTTAAGCAAAATCGCCTGTGACCTGGGGATGTGACTTTAGTCCCTAGACTTTTTGGGTAGTACAGAAGTAACACTTTCAGTTTTAATAATCTAGTTATAGTGTCTTTCACTAAATTATTTCACTCTCATTCAAAAAAGGATTTATAAATTTAAAAATCTGTTTACATTAGACGTCATAATCAGAGAAACCAACTACAAAGCTCAATGTTTTAAAAATTTTGCATAAATCTGGATGAGAAAAATTGATGTGAGTTTTGTTTAAACTCCGCATTTCATCCAGCTTCTATTACATATAAACAGAAAATTGAGATGGGTTAAAGATCTAAAGGTGAAAGACAAAAATGTAAAACAGAAGATGATAGAGGAGGATATTTTTATTACTTCTGGGTGGGGAAGAACTTGAGTCCAAATTAAATATCGACCATAAGTGAAAAACTGAGAGTTTTTTTCTTTGGGCCTTGCCCATGGAATGTGGAAGTTCCCAAACCAGGGACTGAACCTGCACCAGAGAAGTGACCCAGGCCCCTGCAGTGACAACACCAGGTCTTTAACCCACCGCACAAGAGAACTCCAAAAACTGAGAGTTTTGACCACATCAAAATACAAAGTTAAAAGCCTTTCAGACAAATTGGAATAACAAAATATTACCTAAGAGAAGATATTTGCAACATATATAGTAGTTAAGCGGTTAATGTCCAGACTCTATTTACCACTCCAACAATGAATGTAAGAAAGACAAACTAGCTATTAGGAAAAGTAACAAAGCATATGATCAGGTGAGTGACAATGAGGATAGTCAATAAACATACAAAGAGGTGCTCCCTTATTAATAATCAAGGAAGCCCTCCCAAAGCAAAGTGAAGGCAAAGAGATATCACCGTTGAACTCATACAACTGTCAAAATCTTAAGAGTCTAACAAAATCCAGGCTACGTGAGAATGTAAGGACACAGGAATTCTCAGCCACTGCTTGCGGGAGTGCAAGCTTGTGCATTTTGCCTGTAGAACAGGTTCTGAAAATTGTTGTTCCAGATAGTAAATATCTTAGGCTTTGAGGGCTGAGAGGTAGCAGTGAGAGTATTACGTAGGGCCCCACAAAACCATTTAAAATGCGCAAACCATTCTTAGCTCACAGGCTGCAGAAACGGAGCCCAGGGACTGGGTTTGGTGTGTGAGATTGCAAACCTATGCCATGGAGACCTTTGGGCAGCAACCAGGATCCTGTGTTCTACTTTCTGGCATGTACCCTAAAGAAACTCTTGCACAACTGGACACAAAGTACAAACATACTAGTCCTAATGTTATAAGAGCAAAAGATTGGAAGACAACTGCAATATCTATGAAGAAGGGAATGGATAAGCAAAAATGGCCTATACAGTCAATGGACTACTGTACGACCATACATGTGAATGACTGAATTAGCTTTATGTGTATTCAGATTAGAAGATGTTGAAAATAATATCTGGTCAAAAACCTAACAGAATATACACAGAGTTTGATACTATTTATTCTGAAAATTGCTATTCCTGATGATTCATAAGGAGGGACACACATGACCAAATGTAATGTGGCCTCAGCATGGAATACGGTCATGATAGCAATAGGGGTGTGAACACCTGTCTTCTCTCCAAGGGATGGCCGCCAGTGCACAGGAGCAGTGCTGGCCAAACACTGATCTTAAACAGTAAGGGTCTACATGTGATATTACTTATGGGTGGAATCTACAACAGGCCACAGATGAACCTATCTGCAAAACAGAAACAGACTCACAGACATAGAGAACAGACTTCTGGTTGCCAAGGGGGAGAGGGATGCACTGGGAGTTTGGGGTTAGTAGATGCAAACTGTGACACTTAGAATGGATAAACAATGGGTCCTACTGTGTAGCACAGGGAATTATATCCGGTCTCTTGGATAGACCATGATGGAAGATAATATAAGAAAGAGAATGTGTGTGTGTGTGTGTGTGTGTGTGTGTGTGTGACTGGTTCACTTTGCTGAACAGCAGAAATTGGCACAACAGTGTAAATCAACTGTAATTAAAAAAAATTTACAACACCAAAAAAAAAAAAAATACAACAAGAAGGTAACGGTATAAAGTGTTTGTAGATGATAATCTTAAATAAAAATTATACATTTTTAATGGGTATATACATGTGTGGGAAACTACAGAACTGCATTGATAGCAAGATGCAAATTTATTTTCATATTTTAAAAATCTGAAGTTGGGATGCATCTTATCATCTGTGCAGTTTAATTGTTGGGTTTTTCGGTTACTGTCACACACAACGAGAGTCTTTTTAGAGTTCATAGTATGTTAAATTTAGTAAAATATGATTTAAAGACTGGAAGACAGATCAGGCCAAATTCCTCATCGTCGCTGTCTGGGAGGAGGGGCTTGGGGAAAGAGGAAAAGAGAGGGACTTGGGATAAATGATAATTAGGCTGATCAAGAAATGACAAACATCTGATATCACAATAACATTTTAGCATGTATTAACATAGAGCTTTAAATGTACATAAGATCTTATTTAAACTTAAAGGAACTAAGTGTTGGTGCTCAGCTATGATCAGCCCCTTTACCGTGGCCAAGTGAGCCTCAAAAATACAAGCTCACCTCACATGAACATGGAAACTGTGGAAACCCGGTGGGCTAGGCCTCGTGATCCTCACTTTCAGATACGACACTGCACAGAGAGCAGGGACACTGTCTGATTCTTCCAAAGTCAGGCATCTCGGGACCAGCAGACATAGATCCTGAGTCTACGTTTTTGGACTCCAAGTCTGGAGTCTTATATACCACCATAATTACCAGATGGCCCTCCCTGACAGGTAGACTTTCCAATTCCCCATGGCTTTACGGATTTGAAGAAAAAGTTATGAACAGAAAACCCCAAACAATTTCAATTATTCAGTTTTAATTTAAAACTACTTTTTGTTCCATTTTGTTTTGTTCTCGCTTTTTTTTTTTTTTAGAGCAGCACCCATAGCATATGGAAGTTCCCAGGCCAGGCCAGGGATCATACTGGTGCTTTAGCTGCTGGCCTACGCCACAGCCACAGCCACAGCAACGCAGGATCCACGTCACATCTGCGACCTACACCACAGCTCGTGGCAATACTGGATCCTTAACCCACCAAGCAAGGCCAGGGATCGAACCCAAGTCCTCCTGGGTACCAGTCAGGTTTTTAACCTGCGGAGCCACAGTGGGAACTCCACGGGTAGACATTTCAATCAGGAGAATGAAGGCAAGGAATTTGATGTGGGTTTTCAAGCTGTGCTCTGTAAATTCCTAAAGGCTCAGGTGACTCACAGGAGTCCTTGGAAGTGCATCAGTATTCCACAATCAGTGCCATGGTTTTGGCCCAGTAGGGAACACTAAGACTGCCCAAGATGACTGTATGTCAGATTCAATATTTTATTTCATTATCTTAGTGATCCCTGGAGAAATCCAATTGGAAAAAATTTACTTTATTACCTAATTTACCAGGCTAGATCATTTTTCTTCCTGCTTACACACTGTGTTAGTCTTTGCCTTAAAAATGAAATCTCTAAGTGTAAAAAATCTGCAGTGGGCAAAGCAGGAGATTACCTTGTTTTAATAGATAAGTTAGATTATTTCTATACATAGATGATCTCTGCCATCTATCCTGCATTTAACCCATGATCAGTGGTCTCCAAGCTATTCTGCAGTTTTAAAGGAACCTAAACACAAAGTAGATGCTTAATAAACATTAGGGGAGTTTATGAGTAAATGAATGAGTGAATGAATAAATGAATGAATGACACAGCTTAGAGGTCCCGGAAAGGAAGAAGCAAAGGCTTCAGGGCCGAGTGCCTGCCAACACCAGTGCAGCCAGATTTGGCTCTAGACGCCAGACTTCCATTCCCTCTGCTTAGTGCTCTTTCCTTTCGTGAATATTTTTAAAGCCACCCCATGTAAACAATGCCTGAACTATTTCTACATGGTTTCACTACTTGAACCCAGGACTTTCCACTCCCTAACAATGTGGCCTCAGACAGATTTTGATGGACATGTCTTCGTTGGGAAGGCCTTGGCCCATAACAGATGTGACCTCCAGTTTAACCCATCTAGTTTCTCCCGTGCTTATTTGATTCATAGACATTCAGAACTGCAGGGACCTGAGAGCACGTATGTAATTGGTTTGATGTTAGTTGCTCCTGGCAGAGGTTTAATGTGCTGCAGGGATTTTCAGGGACAATGGCAAGCTTCATAATCTAGGGAAGCAGCAATATATAGTTGTAAGGCCACACACTGACCCGCTTTGTGACGCTGGACAAATTCACAGTTTCATCCTCTCTAAAGTGGGAATATTACCTAATTTGGTTGTTCCAAATAGTAGGAAAAAATTATAATGCATTGTGCGGTCCGATACAGAGTAGCAGTTGTTTATACTTCGTGTGTTTTGGACAAAGAATAATATTCTAGGGACTCTCCTCGGAACTTTTAACCAAATATTAGAGCTGAAATTTGGTTCTTAAATATGTACAAATTAGAAAGATCTGAGAATTACATCATTAACTATGTCATAGGCCATATCTTGTAACTTTTTCCTTTCTTTTTAATAGAAATATAACTAAGAGAAAAATCTACTTGTATGACAGAAGAAAATTTTTCCTGGATTTTGGTATTTAGTTTATATCATGCTTTTGACCATATTCACAGCCCTGTTTCTTCCCCCCGCCCCCGTGTTTCTTTTAGTCACACAAAGCACAGTAATACTGAGCTGGTTTCTAATTAACTGATTGCACCCTGAGGTCTCCAGCTTCTGTCTTCAGTTTAATTACAGCTGAGAAAAGGATACGGTGAAACTGAAGAGAGTGTCTCTACATGATAAAAAAACAAATGATAATTCTGGTTTGATCCCTAGAGCACCGTGGGTGTGAATGCGTAGGGATGGTTAAGTCAATACACGGACATGGGGTTTCCATGGCGTTCTGTCTTGTTTTCCCCCATGCAAACCACTGGTACTTGATGGAGACAACTTCTGCCTGAAACCTAGGGGGCTCCAGTAGTTCTTTGGCTCATAGAAATCCAGAATGGAAGAGACCTCTGCATGGCACTACTCTACCTTGGTTCTCTGGCTCTCATTCTGAAATTGAAAACAGGCCAAAAATCTGTGGATGCTCATCTCCACTACGAACTGTAAGCTATAGCCGAAAAGCAATGCTAAACTCACCAGAGTGGCAAAGAGGTGATAGAGAATGAAATAGATGGCGACCACGGGTGCCCACATGTGGCCCACGGCATTTAGCGTTTGGTCCATGACGTCAACCCATCCTTCCTGGGTAAGTATCTGGAACATGGACATAAATGCCTGCCGAGGAAAAGAATGGAGGTATTAAACAGCGGCTTTGGGCTTGAATGCAATTTAAAATTAGTACGTGGTGTTTGAGGACTCTGATCTCAGTATTATTAATTTTCATCTGATTCATCAAGGAAAGAACAGTCTTAATTCAATAGATAGGAAACGGCTAAGAACAAAGATCCGAAAAAGCGTGATATTCAACCATTCAGTGTGGGAAAAATGAAAGTAATTATCCTGAATTAAAATTAGCTTATTGGTGGTAAATACTGCTGAGCAAATCGGAACAGAATCAGGAACTTTTGCTTATTGCCTTTCTTGTTTTTCCTTTTTAGCAAGCTAACTATTTAACATTTCCAATAGATTCCTGTTTTTTTTTTTTTTTTTTTTTTGCTGCTAAGCACAACTTATTTTTATAGTGAATTACATTTGATTGTCCAAAGGCAAGTGAGAATAATAACCTTAATTTTACTTTTATAGTATCCATCTATCACGTTCTTTCAGTTATATTAAAAACACAGGACTCTTTAAAAAGGAAATATTTCAAAATGATATGGGCATGCTGGGCAACTTAACAAAAGATGATCACATTTTCACAATGAAAAAAAAAAAAATTCAAAGCAGAGTCCAGACCAAGGAAGAAACTAAGACGAAACACAAAATAAAATAAAAATGAAAAAGAGCACTCCCAAGAAAATCTAGCCAAGCCGAAAGACTCATTCACTCTCTGCAAAGATCTTTAGTCTGTGCCATTCCTACACGTTTTTCTTACTAAATGTGCAGTTCCATGCACATCTCTGACTCACGCATCCTGTACACAGCGGTGGTAAATAAATGCTTCTTAATGAGACCTTATGATGACGTTGGGGAAAGCGGACAATTGGCATCTAGTGACTCTAAAAGACATCTTTATGGGCTTCAGTGCAAAGGAAGATGCAAACTGAATTCTCACTGTATTGAGAGTCTAAGAAATAAAGCCCAGGACAATACAAAGATGGATAAAATAGCAAAAACCATGCACCTTCTGTCCCTAAAACCTATAGAAATGAATAAAACAATTAATTATCCGCCTGGGGAAAAAAAAATGACATCAGCCATAACCACACAAAGAAAAGGCCACAATTTCATGCCATTATCTTTGAATAGCAGCTCCTAGGAGAGTCTGAGGGAGGAAGAGAGAGAGGGGGGCGGATCACAGAAGGGGCGTGAACACTCTAGGCTCAGGCCTCAAGCCTGTTCTCCAGAGGCCGAGAAGGAATTCAATTGGAAAAGCAAATCCCCAAACATGTGCTCGTCTCCCCCAGTCTGAGGAGCCTCGGGCCATGGAGGTGAGCACATCTCTGGAAAAGTCGTGGAAAATCTCCCCCAAGTGTAAGAAGGAATCCTTCCAGCCCTTTTGCCAGAGGCAAGCCAAACCGCTAGATCGCACCATTTTTATTTTTCCCAGCTGGGAGGAAGACTTGAGCAAAACAATCCTAATTTCTGAGAACCGAGGCTCTCTCGTAATAAACAACATTGTGGCATGGCGGAAGCAGGAAGAGAGAAGAGGAAAATAGAAACCAGGCAGGAAGAGGAGGCCCCAGGGGAGGGTGACAGGGGAGACCCCGTTGTCCTCTCCTGGTACCCAGAGTCCCCAAGCCAGCAGAATCAACCTGTCCTCCCTCTCGGAGTCAGCGGAGGATGAGTGATGCTGGACGGAAGCTGGTGAATTAGAGGAAGTGAACGCTGAGCCCAGGAGAAAAGCTCTGTTACTCTGATAATATCTTAGAGGCAAATGTATTTGATTCACATGTCAAATGAACGATTACTGGGATTTAAATTTCCGGATAAAACCTTAACAAAACTGCGAAGGCACTCCTCACGCAGGACACGAATTAATTTTCAGCCCGTAATAGAGGTAGTCCATGGCCCAGCCTTTCGCTGGTTTATTCATATAAGTGCCTATAAACACAGATTGTGCCATCACAGAACCTTTGTTCTTAAATATAATTCGCAGCATCTCATAATATGTACTTTCAGGTGGCTGAGCTGAGCAGAAATGAGACTTTGCTTCCTCTGAGACTCTGGAGAGAGTCAAGGATAACACCAATGCTCTCACCCACGTGGCTTGTCTCAACTAACAGGTTGTAAAACCATAGCTCTGTGCTCCGTGTTCCCAGGCATTTATTGAATGCGTAAGAGCTGAGTATTCGTGAAAGCCAAGGCTATAGATGAAACCAAATGAAGTTGGCTTCTGCTTAAGGCAGCTGAAAGGTACACCTGAATTCCTGGTCTCTAGGTACCAAGAATGAATCTGTTGGACTTAATCACAAGCTGTCCTGTCACTTTGGAGGAAAGAAATCCATGTCCATTAAAATTCTTTTCATACTTGTAGGTGTTTTGAGTCTTCTCGGATGTGTCCTCACATGTTCACACTGGTGACATCTCTGTTGAAGAAGGTACAGCAATCTGACATTTTTACGTGAACCATCTTTGGAACCTGTGCTCCTTGCCTTTGGATATAATAAATATTCAATAGAAAAGTAAACACAGGGAAAAAATAATCACCCTCAATCATACATGCTGGCGTACTTATGAGGTTAAATGACATATTGAAAAATGTCTCTGAAGCATTTTTAGGATGAGTTAAAGCTCATGTTCTCTTAGGCACCCTGGCAAGGAAAGTATTATATTGTCTTCGCTCATGTTGATGCTGTGTTCACGTACCGCTAACAACATACTTCATACTTTCATGAACAAAACACTTTGTCAGATAAAGAGATTATAGAAAAATTAACTTGAGGGGAAAGTGTTTCGCACATGGACGAAGGATAAGAGAAAAAAACAACTGATGTCCTAGGTCCAGATTTATTTAACAGTTCATTGCTCCTGTGTTCAAACAGACCCACTCTGTGCTGGGCATTGAATAAATGCCATGTTTCTAAAAAAGGTCACCGAATTATCTCTAGTAAAGAAAACTGCTAAGTGAGCTTACTCTGCGATGAGGCCTGGGAAGTAGTAGATTCCAGAATTTCTCGGACAGGAAGCGATACTTGCAAACGTACTTACACTGGAAGCATCGTCGCTGGGGCTTCTTCTGTTAGTGCCACTTTGAGCTAATCACCCATCTTTAAACCCCATTTTCCTCACCTTCAAAAAGAGTAAGTCCGATGAGATTATCATTAGGGTCCATTTTGCCTCTAAGAGATTATCAGAGTAACAGAGCGTTTCTCCTGGGCTCAGCGTTCACTTCCTCTAATTCACCAGCTTCCGTCCAGCGTCACTCATCCTCCGCTGACTCCGAGAGGGAGGACAGGTTGATTCTGCTGGCTTGGGGACTCTGGGTACCAGGAGAGGACAACGGGGTCTCCCCTGTCACCCTCCCCTGGGGCCTCCTCTTCCTGCCTGGTTTCTATTTTCCTCTTCTCTCTTCCTGCTTCCGCCATGCCACAATGTTGTTTATTACGAGAGAGCCTCGGTTCTCAGAAATTAGGATTGTTTTGCTCAAGTCTTCCTCCCAGCTGGGAAAAATAAAAATGGTGCGATCTAGCGGTTTGGCTTGCCTCTGACAAAAGGGCTGGAAGGATTCCTTCTTACACTTGGGGGAGATTTTCCACGACTTTTCCAGAGATGTGCTCACCTCCATGGCCCGAGGCTCCTCAGACTGGGGGAGACGAGCACATGTTTGGGGATTTGCTTTTCCAATTGAATTCCTTCTCGACCTCTGGAGAACAGGCTTGAGGCCTGAGCCTAGAGTGTTCACGCCCCTTCTGTGATCCGCCCCCCCCTCTCTCTTCCTCCCTCAGACTCTCCTCGGAGCTGCTATTCAAAGATAATGGCATGAAATTGTGGCCTTTTCTTTGTGTGGTTATGGCTGATGTCATTTTTTTCTCCAGGCGGATAATTAATTGTTTTATTCATTTCTATAGGTTTTAGGGACAGAAGGTGCATGATTTTTGCTATTTTATCTCCCCAGTTCAATTCCATAGATGTAAATAGGAGTAAACACTTCATTGACAAGTGCTTTTTCTCTTTTGTGTCTAATGACAGAATCACATATTAAACAGCCCTATGCAGGTCAGGCTCTGTTCACGCTGCAGGTGTCTGGTGGCGGCTAATTAAATCAGGGATGAGCAGTGAACCTGAGAACAGGCCAGCTGCACAGGACGTGATCTGGGATAAACACCTCTGGCCCCGTCAGGGAAGAACAGAAGTCAACCCCCAAGCATCGCTCAGGAATCCCACGTGAAGGCTACAGCAAAAACCACCCGGGTAGCCCCAGAATCTGGAGGTGGTGGAATGATGGGGAACAGCCATGCAGTTGGGTGAGAGCAAGGGAGGGACCATTACAGAGCCAGAGTTAGACCCTAAGGCCGTTCGGAGGAAGCTGCATCTCTGAATGAACAGAAGTGAAGTGGGAAAGACAGTGCGCTGAAGAGAGAGATTGCAGTGATGTTCTCTGAATGGAGAAGGAAGGTTTTGAAAACTATCAGCTGCAGGAGTTCCTCCTTCTTTTATCTTTTATTTTTTGGAAGCTTCTTGTACCATCTTTTTTTAAAAATGTTATTGGAATACAGTTAACGTACAGAGTTGAGTTAATTTCAGGGCTACAGCAAAGCAAAACAGTTACACACACATACATCCATTCCTTTTCAGAGTCTTTTCCCTCATAGGTTATTATGGACTATTGAGTAGATTACCCCGTGCTATAGAGTAGGTCTTCGTTTCCCATCTATTTTATATATAATAGGGGTATATACCAAAGCCCAACCCCCTAATGTACTCCTTCCCCACCATGTTTTCCCTTTGTAAACATAAGTTTGGTTTTGAAACCTTTTTTTCTGTTTTATAAGTTCTACTGTATTATTTTTATTAGATTCCACATATGGGAGATCTCATATGATATTTGTCTTTCTCTGTCTGATTTACTTGCCTGAGTATGATAACTTCCAGGCCCATTCATGTTGCTGCAAATGGCATCATTTCATGCTTGTTTATGGCTGAGTAATATTCCACTGCGTATATGACTTCCAGCTGGAGTCTGTCATATCCCTTGGGTGTATGGGGGCAAAGAAAAGTGTGTGGACCCTGGTGGGAGGGCAAGAGCCAGAAGACCAGAGTGTGAGGGAAAGAGCTGTTCTGGGGATGATGCAGGAGAAACACATGTGAGAGCAGATAACAAGGTCTTGGAGTCATTGAAGGGCCCAAGCACCACACCGTGGGGCCACACAACTCCCTGCCAGCCCAGGCTCTTTTGCTGCTTTCTCCTCAATTTTCTAATGTTGCAGAGCCTCAGGGCTCAGTCCTCAGATCTCTTTCTTGCCTTTCAACATTCACTGACTGGTGGGTCTCATCCATTCCAATGCCTGAAAATACCACCTCTGCACGGATGACGCCCGCATCTGCACTTCCAGCCCCATGGCCAGAATCAACTCCACATACCCACCAGGGATCTCAAGCATTAAATGTTCCAAATTAAACTCTTCATGCTCTGCTCCCCAAACCTATTCTTCCTATATTCCTTCCCATTGTGGAAAAAGATAAATCCATTCTTCAAATTACTCAAGCCAATGACCTCGCAGAATCCTTGGTCCTTCTCATTTCCTCACATCCTACATCCAATCTGCCAGGAAATCCTGCTAAATCCAACCTCGGTTCTTGGTCTCCGTCCCACGTTTATCCTCACGAGTGCTCCATATCCCAGACAGCTAACAGTTTCCCCCTTAGCAGCCTCACATTTTGGTGCTGTACTCTCTGGTCATAAACTGAGATTGGAGACTTGAATAAAAATGATCCCATCAAGAAGGAGAAAAGGAGAATAAACAAGTGTTTTTTACAGCTTCCCTTTTGTTCTAATTAACACCCCTTGAACCACCCAGGTGGGTAAACAGCATCCGCTGGACCATGCATCCACCAGGGTCACCGAGGGCCAGGCCTCAGAGGCGCCAAGTTCATCAACACAGGACACCCTTCTTCCCAGGGCCCCAGTGATCCATTTCTGATGCCAAATCTCTTTCTAATGGACCTTCTTAGCGTTAGGTGAAAGCAGAGCAAGGCTGTTTTGCTATGCTGAAATAACAGGCTGAAAGTGCTTATCCAGACCTTGTCAAGTACCTTTTAGCCCTTAAAAAAATATCATGGATGTATACTTATATCTTGATGGTCCAGTGCATCTTTGGGGGTTTTTAAAGTATGTGTGGATATCAACTTAGGTTAAAACTCATTAAATATTTTAAGCAGGTGAGTAAACATCTTAGGTTTTGGCCAACACACAGCAAGCAGAATACATAGTGTGATCCTATTGGTAATGTACATATCTGGATATGGTTTGTGTGTACACACATGCTCGGGTGCCTATGCTATAAACTTGGAACTCTGAGGATTGGAACAGAAAGCACTGAGGAACTAGGAAAGGGGGCGCCTAATTTTATTATTTTTTTAAAAAATGTTTTATTATTATTACTTTTTGCTTTATAGGGCCACACCCACAGCATAAGGAGGTTCCCAGACTATGGGTCAAATCAGAGCTATAGCTGCCAGCAGACGCCACAGCCACAGCAATGCCAGATCTGAGCCCTGTCTGAGACCTACACCACAGCTCATGGCAACACTGGACCCTTAGCCCACTGAGCGAGGCCAGGGATTGAACAGGCATCCTCATGGATCCTAGTCGGGTTCGTTACTGCTGAGCCACAATGGGAACTCCAACTTTTTATTGTTTTTAATTTTTAAAAATTTTTTCTTTTTTACAGCCACCCTTGTGGCATATGGAAGTTCCCAGGCTAGGGGCTGAATCAGAGCTGCAGTTGATGGCCAATGCCATGGCCTCGGCAACACCGGATTCGAGCTGCACCTGTGACCTACACTGTGCAGCTTGAGGCAACACAGTATCCTTAACCACTGAGCATGGCCAGGGATTGAACACACATCCTCATGGACACTGTGCTGGGTTCTTAACCCACTGAGCCACAGTGGGAACTCCTTTTTGAACTTTTTAAAGTAACAGCTTTGTTGAGCTATGGCTTCTATACCATAAAGTTCACCATTCCAAGTGGGTAATTAAGTGGTTTAGTTTCTTCACAGTGGTCCAACATCACTAGTAACTAATTTAAGAACTTTTTCATCATCTGCTTCCAAACTATGTCCCCATAGCAGTCACTCTCCATTCCTCCCTACTTCAGCCTTCAACAACCAATGCCACACTGTCTGTCTCTGTGGAGCTGCCTACTGTGAACATTTTCTTTTTTCGTCTTTTTTTTTTTTTTTTTTTTTAGGGTCCACGCTCATAGCATATGGATGTCCCCAGGCAAGAGGTCGAATCAGAGCTATAGGCACCAGCCGACACCACAGCCCCAGCAACGTGGGATCCAAGCCACGTCTGTGATGTACACCACAGCTCACAGCAATGCCAGATCCTTAACCCACTCAGCGAGACCAGGGATTGAACCCGAATCCTCCTGGATGCTAGTCGGGTTTGTTAACCACTGAGCCATGATGGGAACTCCCAACATTTTCTATAAGTAGAATCATAGAATATGTGATCAGGATTCATCCATACTGTAATCTGTATCAGCACTTCATCCCCTTTTATTGCCAAGTGATGTTTCATTATACAGATATATCACATTGTATTTACTTCTCAGTTGATGGGTATTTGGGTCATTTCTACTTTATGGCTATTAGAATAAATGCTGCTAGGAACACTCGTATATAGGTTTTTGGTGGACATAAAATTTACCTTACACAATGTATTTTTTTGCTATGTATTAAAATGCATGTGGAACATATATTTACTTTAAAAACACAGACATTCAAAATTTTTAAATGTGGTGAGGAAATATAACTCAGATCACTGACATACAATATAATTTGCATCTATCTTATCTATCTTTAGCTGGTTTCCAGAACTCTCTCTCTACAAAAGATCTGCTTTCAAGATGAAATCCATGTGACAACTTATATAGTAGCTCAACCTTTTTTATTAAGAGTGTCCCCGCTGTGGCTGTGTCTTACTACCAGTCAGCCGTAAAATGGAATATTTGCCTGGATGGTATTCACTGAGTGCAAAAGTGACACCTCCTTGGGTTTTAATTGCCTTCATTATTCACCTCCTCAATCCCCTTGCTTCTCTTTCCCCCATTCAACTAGCAATAAAATGTACAAGAGTTTTATCTTCTTCCGAAAAACCCACTGACCTCACGATCCTTTAATATTTTCTTGTCTGGTTCCTTTTATTTGAAACTTGATTATTCAAAGCTTTAACAATATTTACAATGATACCAATATATAGTAAATGTTGGACCTACCTAATGTTGAAATTAAATTTCTAACAAGTACATTGCTTGGCAACATCATGACTAATAAGATCAAGGTGTGATGGAGTTAGGGGTTGGGAAAAACCAACGACGATAACATTACAGGTATTTCAAAAAACCTACAGTAAATAAAAGCTCTGAGAGCCACCACTCACTGTGGCTAAACTAAACTGACCATAAATACAAACACTGTGAGTTTGAAACCATCGTATTGTAACATTAAAGCCATCGGCAGTAGCCATTTCTTTACTTCAAATCTCTCTTTTTTTTTCTTCCATTATCATGCTCCATCATAAATGACTAGACATAGTTCTCAGTGCTACACAGCAGGATCTCAGTATACATGTAAGTGTAACTGGGTCACCATGCTGTACAGTAGAAAGAAAATTGTACTGGGAAAATAACAATAAAAAGTTAAAATAAATAAATATAAATGGTCAATAAATAAATTTAAAATGTTCAACCTCAAAAAAAAAAAAATGGTTTAGATGGAATTCCATGGCCCCTGGATTCAAACTCACTCTTCCCAGTTCCCCAAACTCCATCTTTTTTTTTTTTTTCGCCAAACTCTCAGGAAACATGCCAACTCCTAGGTGCGTCTAACACGTCCTGTGTGTCCCTCCCCGGCCAGTGGCACCGGTTCCCTTGGGAAATGGGCTCCCTTCCACCTTGGCCTCCAAAGAGGCCTCAACACCGCCCAGCCAGCCTCCACCAGGAGTTTTCCAATGCTTGGCATCGGATCTAACCTTGACCGCCTGGTCTCCGCCCTCACTCTCCAAAGATGCCCTTCACCAGAGGCTGGATATAGTGTCCTGGGCTATAGAGCAGGACCTCACTGAACATGATGGACGATAACACGAGAAAAAGAACATATGTATATGTATGACTAGGTCACTTTGCTGTACAGGGGGAATCGCCACAACAATGTAAATCAACTCTAATTTAAAAAAAGATTTTTTAAAATGATGCCTCTCCCAGACGGGAGAGCCAAAGGGGAGCAGTTTAAAATAGAGGCTGACGCTCGGTTCAGCCTCTATCTTAAACTGCTCCCCTTTGGCTCTCCCATCTGGGAGAACCAAGCAGGAGGCATAACTCTCCCAGACTTCAAGAAATACTACAAGCCACAGTCATCAAAACAGTGTGGTACTGGTATCAAAACAGACAGACAGACCAATGGAACAGAATAGAAAATCCGGAAATAAACCCTGACACCTATGGTCAATTAATCTTTGACAAGGGAGGCAAGAACATCAAATGGCAAAAAGAAAGTCTATTCAGCAAGCATTGCTGGGAAACCTGGACAGCTGCATGCAAAGCAATGAAGCTAGAACATACCCTCACACCATGCACAAAAATAAACTCAAAATGGCTGAAAGACTTAAATATACGACAGGACACCATCAAACTCCTAGAAGAAAACATAGGCAAAACACTCTCTGACATCAACATCATGAATATTTTCTCAGGTCAGTCTCCCAAAGCAATAGAAATTAGAGCAAAAATAAACCCATGGAACCTCATCAAACTGAAAAGCTTTTGCACAGCAAAGGAAACCCAAAAGAAAACAAAAAGACAACTTACAGAATGGGAGAAAATAGTTTCAAATGATGCAACCGACAAGGGCTTAATCTCTAGAATATATAAACAACTTATACAACCCAACAGCAAAAAAGCCAATCAATCAATGGAAAAATGGGCAAAAGACCTGAATAGACATTTCTCCAAAGAAGATACACAGATGGCCAACAAACACATGAAAAAATGCTCAACATCGCTGATTATAAGAGAAATGCAAATCAAAACTACCATGAGATACCACCTCACACCAGTCAGAATGGCCATCATTAATAAATCCACAAATAGCAAGTGCTGGAGGGGCTGTGGAGAAAAGGGAGCCCTCCTGCACTGTTGGTGGGAATGTAAACTGGTACAGCCACTATGGAGAACAGTTTGGAGATACCTTAGAAATCTATACATAGAACTTCCATATGACCCCGCAATCCCACTCTTGGGTATCTATCTGGACAAAACTCTACTTAAAAGAGACGCATGCACCCGCATGTTCATTGAAGCACTATTCACAATAGCCAGGACATGGAAACAACCCAAATGACCATCGACAGAGGATTGGATTCGGAAGATGTGGTATATATAAACAATGGAATACTACTCAGCCATAAAAAAGAATGCCATCATGCCATTTGCAGCAACATAGATGGAACTAGAGAATCTCATGCTGAGTGAAATGAGCCAGAAAGACAAAGACAAATACCATATGATATCACTTATAACTGGAATCTACTATCCAGCACAAATGAACATCTCCTCAGAAAAGAAAATCATGGACTTGGAGAAGAGACTTGTGGCTGCCTGATGGGAGGGGGAGGGAGTGGGAGGGATCGGGAGCTTGGGCTTCTCAGACACAACTTAGAATAGATTTACAAGGAGATCCTGCTGAATAGCATTGAGAACTATGTCTAGATACTCATGTTGCAACAGAACAAAGGGTGGGGAAAAAAATGTAATTGTAACGTATACATGTAAGGATAGCCTGACCCCCTTGCTGTACAGTGGGAAAATAAAAAAATTATAAAAAGAAATAAAATAGAGGCTGACGGAGTTCCCATCGTGGCTCAGAGGAAACGAATCGCACTAGTGTTCATGAGGATGTGAGTTCGATCCCTGGCCTCGCCCAGTAGGCTAAAGATCCGGCATTGCTACAAGCTGAGGCATATGTCACAGACGCAGCTCGGATCTGGCATTGCTGTGGCTGTGCTGGAGGCCAGTAGCTGCAGCTCAGATTCGACTCCTTGCCTGGGAATTTCCACATACTACTGTAGGTGCAGCCCTAAAAGAAAAAAAAAAATGTTTCGTTACTAACAGATACTAAAAATTGTCTGTTGGTGCTGTCAAAGATGAGAGAATTTATTGAATAAACAGTAAAAATCGTAGTGTTAGCAAGTAGGCTGGAAGCAGGGAGCTAAATAAATTAAGAGCTGTGTGTGCTCTAAGCCATCCTATATATAGGATGGAGTGGATTGGAACACTGACTGAATTTTGTTGTAGGGCCTGGAGAGTTCTGAAGAGTTTAGTTACTCATGACTTTTGAGTGACAAAGTTTTTGGAGCCATGTATGTCTCTCTCTCTACACAGACTCTTGGAATTTGAGATCTGTTGAAATCAACTACCTTCGCTGTTAACAAAGTGAAACATTTAAAATATTAATTTCTCTGTTAAATGATTTTGCCTTATTCCTTGTGATTTAAAAAGAAACAAAGTTGAAACTGGTGGTTTCGATTAATTCTGTGACTGCCGTTCACATTGGCAAGAAAGACCAAACAGTTCTTCGCTTTTTTTTTTTTTTCCAAAACGAACCCACATTATTTATTTTGCTTTTATAATTCCCCAAATATGCTTGTTGCCAAGCATTCCATTTAAATGAATAAAAAGGGGGGGAGCCTGTTTATTGGTCAAATTTTAGACTGCTATGGAAAAGTCTTGCTGAAGCTAGACCAGTGTAATTGGCCTTAAATGTCAAAATGAGCTTGAATGTAATTAGAAGCAAAGCAGAAATCAAAATGTTATGCCTCTTCCAGCAGCAAATTACTTTAAGTAGAGTCTGCACTTAAGCATAATTTCAAGAGTAAAAGGAAAGATGGCAGAAGCTCATCTGCAAAAGCTAGTGAATCTTTTTCTAGCTGTGAAAGCGGGATGTGGATATATTCATTCATCTCGTAAATGGCTGTGCCTGGGTTAAGGTCCACATGTACCGCAGATGACCCAACCATGGATTTGCACGGTCTCCTGGGATTTCTCTCAGGGGAAGATACAAAAACATGAAGGAGACAGTGAGCCGGGACTAGCATTTATCTGATGCTTCAAAGTACCTTGTGACATGTTGGACCCAGGCTTGTAAGGAGCAAGTGGTGTCTGGGTCTCTAGGCTGGGATGGCTGGTCTTCAATTCCTGCTGTCCTTTTGGACATTGCGGACACATGGTATCTTTTGTTTTTTGTTTTTTTGTCTTTTTGCCTTTTCGCCTTTTCTAGGGCCACTTCCTACGGCATATGGAGGTTCCCAGGCTAGGGGTCGAATCGGATCTGTAGCCGCTGGCCTACGCCAGAGCCACAGCAACGCGGGATCCAAGCCCCGTCTGCAACCTACAGCACAGCTCATGGCAACACCAGATCCTTAACCCACTGAGCGAGGCCAGGGATCAAACCCGCAACCTCATGGTTCCTAGTCGGATTTGTTAACCACTGCGCCACGACAGGAACTCTGACACATGGTATCTTAAGCTCTAATAACTATCTCCTTTCCTTCTCTAAATTACTAAAACAAACATCATGCCTAGTCTAAATCGTCTTTAAAATTATTACCCCCTTTGTCTAGCACGGAACTGGGTACATCGCTAAAACGCTGTATTATGCTTCTCTGCTTAAGAAAAAATAGACATTTTCCCAAATGAAAAGGACACAACCTTTTCATTTTCCTGAGAATCTAAAAGTACAGAATAATAAAAATATTTTAATAATTTAAGACAAATGTTAAAGGTCCTGAATGAGATACATTTATCTGAAGGAAAAACCGTCAAGAGGAACAGAATGAACTTGTACTTTCCGCCAATGATCCTTCTTGCAGAGTATGATATTTTTAGTCAAAAGGTATATTTCCCACCGATTATGTTAAAATCATCTTGAAATGCAACCATCTAGCTGACAGAACAAACAGCTGTGAAAATGAGACCTGGAGATTTATGCAAATAGGAGACATCTGAATTAATTTTCTTCATAGAACAGACTGTCAAGTTTCTTGAAGATTTATGCCATTTCTTAATTAGCGATTTCGCTAATGTCAGTCATATTAAATTTTCATAATGTAAATGATGCATTTCACTGGCAAGTATGCCATCAAATTGCAGATGAAAGTTGGTATTTTACTTTGGGTACAATAAAGATTTAGTAATATATACAAAATAGACAGTGCTCCTAAAAACACAGATGCACATCTTATTGCAAAATAAAACTGAGGACTTATTAAGAAAATTTCTGTAACTAGAATACCATAGAGTCTACACAGGACATTTCCCAGTGTTTTTTTGCTTCCTATTTGTGAAATTTGCTCAAGAATAAGGCTTATCTATTTGGCTTCAAATAGAAAGCAGCCTTGGTCAGGAAGTGCTTATACTTCTGCATATTAAAAAAAACCCTACGTTTTAAAAATGGAGTTTGCCTATCTTTGCTTTCTTTCCAGGGGCTTTGATTTCTCATTTCCCTTAAGTCACAAATAAAATTTTACTGCAAATTATATTGTCTGCTCTTTTCTATGGCAAACAGAAATTTCAAAGCCTTGCTTCTATCTCAATAGTGCTTATTCAGTAATCCATGACTTGAAAATAGAGTTTATAGTTGTTTACAAATACATATTTAATTGAAATGACTTTTATATATATATATATATATATATATATATATATATATTTTTTTTTTTTTTTGCTATTTCTTGGGCCGCTCCCGCGGCATATGGAGGTTCCCAGGCTAGGGGTCCAATCAGAGCTGTAGCCACCGGCCTACACCAGAGCCACAGCAACGTGGGATCTGAGCCGCGTCTGCCACCTACACCACAGCTCACGGCAACACTGGATCTTAACCCACTGAGCAAGGCCAGGGACCAAACCCCCAACCTCATGGTTCCTAGTCGGATTCGTTAACCACTGCGCCACGACGGGAACTCCTGAAATGACTTTAATAAAGCTGATTTTACAATTTGTAGATTAAAATTTGTCTCATTATGTAATGAAAATCAGTCTTATTTTATAACTTGCATTTACTTGGGGTTTTTTGTTTCTTTACTTGCTTTTGGCTGCACCTGCAGCATATGGGAGTTCCTGGGCCGGAGATCAAACCCACACCACAGCAGTGACCGGAGCTCCAGCAGTGATGCCAGATCTTTAATCCACTTTCCACAAGAAACCCCGCATTTCCCTGTTAAGGGTATATATGTACCTATATATATGTTCCCTCCACATATACATATCTTATCTGTATGTGCATTCTCTATACTTTTCCTCACTTAAAATTTTGACAGCTAATGTTTCTGTCTTTTTTTTTTTTTTTTTTTAATGGCCACACCCAGGGCATATGGAAGTTCCCAGGCCAGGGACTGAATCCAAGCTGGATCCTTTAACTCACTGTGCTGGGCTGGGGATCTAACCCCCACCTCCAGAGTGACCTGAGTGCACTTGGATTCTTAACCCGCTGTGCCACAGCAAGAACGCCTATTCCTGTCACTTTTTAAGAAAATGAGGTAATTGTTTTCTCTTACTGATATTTTAATTATAAATTAAGCTTTTATATCTACCTACCTACCTATTCCCATTTGTATAAAACAAGAAGCCATTCATTGCACAAAATTTGGAAATACCCAAAAGCATAAAGAATAAAGGTATTCATAATTCAAACAAGTGGTTGTATATATTCTTTAGAATCTGTTTTAGAATTTTAAAATTCTACCAGTTTTTTTCCCCCGAGGTGTATTTATGTACTGGAAACAAAATTGAATCCAGCTGCAAATACGGGGTTGCATTAGGATTTTTTGCTTAATTTTGATCTTCATCAGGTATGTTATTCATGGCTAACCTCATTCATGATTCTATAAAAATACAGTCTTGATAATTGTATAATATTTCACCGTACTCAAACTTTATTTAGACAATCTGTTATGTCTGGACATTAAAGTTGTTTTAAAAGTTTCATAATTGGGAGTTCCCGTCGTGGCGCAGTGGTTAACGAATCCGACTAGGAACCATGAGGTTGTGGGTTCGATCCCTGCCCTTGCTCAGTGGGTTAACGATCCGACGTTGCCGTGAGTTGTGGTGTAGGCTGCAGACGTGGCTTGGATCCCGCGTTGCTGTGGCTCTGGCGTAGGCCAGGGGCTACAGCTCCGATTCGACCCCTAGCCTGGGAACCTCCATATGCCGCAGGAGCGGCCCAAGAAATGGCAAAAAGACAAAAAAAAAAAAAAAAAGTTTCATAATTGTAAGCGATGTAAGCGATGCTCTTCAAAGGGCATTTTCTTTTAACAGCAATCTTTGTGTGTACTCTGGATATTTTCTTGGGGTAGATTTCTAGAAATGTACGTACTAGATGAAAATGTAAAACATGTTTTTTAGTGTCTTGATACATAATGATAAATGGATTCCCAGAAAAGTTACACACACTGCACTGTGAGAGCATAGTGGGCATCCTTATTAACCCAAACCAAAATAATCAACAAACCTGGTCCATTTGACATGTTCTGAATCACAGGTATTACAAATTAAGATTGTATCCTCACATTTCCTTTGTTTTTAAACGTTACTTTGGGTGGTTATTTTTGACTTGTTTGAAATTTCAAATTTGTCCTTATTTAAGCCTAAAAAGCCCCTGACCATTCAAATTGAAAGATTCTTTGTTTTCTACATTTTCACACTTCAAATACAAGAAGTTATTTTGATACATAGTATGAAGGGGCTTTGGTATCCCGCACATCACTTGTTTGATGATAATTAGTTTTCTAACCATTCATTGTGATACGTTCTTTGTCTTCCTTTTTTTTCCAGTGAATATATGTGTTTGCCCATTCGTCTCTATGGACCAAATCATACTCTTTTTGTTTTGTAGCCTTAAACATTTTCTTGTTGGTGCTCACTGATTTTTGATGACTCTCCTCATTGCTTTTTTTTTAATAACACTATAATGTGGGGAAAATACTTCCTTAATAGGGTAGTTTGGGGGATTACATTAGATACATGTAATAGATTAGATGTATGAGGTAAGTAAGATATTAAACATATGCTGATATCTATGTATGCATGTTAACTCTTTTTTTCTATAAATATCTGCCCATGAAAAGTTCCTGTTAAAGGGCCTTACTTGTCAAAAGTACTCAAATGCAATAATTATTACTATTAATAATAATGACCTCTAGGAAGACTTAGAGATAATAATGCTTCTTTAGGGACTAGTTTGTTTTCAATTCATAATCAGACACATAATCAGAGTTTATCTCCCTATTCAGGTGTATATTGTTCCAATAAATGTGGGTGTCTTCGTGGTGAACTTTGGTCTTTAAGGCTTCATTTTTTTTTTTTTTTTTTTTTTTGTCTTTTGTTTTTTCTAGGGCCGCACCCGTGACATATGGAGGTTCCCAGGCCAGGGGCTGAATCGGAGCTGTAGCTGCCAGCCTATACCACAGCCACAGCAATGCCAGATCCGAGCTGTGTCTGCCACCTACACCACAGCTCACGGCAATGCCAGATCCTTAACCCACTGATGGAGGCCAGGGATCGAACCCACAACCTCATGGTTCCTGGTTGGATTCGTTTCTGCTGCGCCACGACGGGAACTCCTCAGGTTTCATTTTTGCTTCCATTGTAATTTTGATTTTGTTTTGCTTTTAGATTAATTCTTTTAAATACTGCCTAAATTTATTTGACTTGGCTATAATTTTTTTTTGGATACATTCTGTACTTTTTGGCATAAGTCAAAATAGAATAAACATTTCTTTTCATGTATTGCTGAACGGGCAGCAATTTTAAATAATACAGAAGTGCATTCTTCCGCATGCTCCATGAGAGAATCGCCTTTCCTTTATTTTGTGGGACCATTCCAGAATCCTCCTATTGGTCTTACTTCCTTTTGTCAATCAGCCTGAAATGACACGGCTTTTCCCCAGAGACCGGAAGTGTGACACTTCCCCGCGTTGTTAGTGGAATTTCTTTTTGGTCATTCACATCAATATGCATACTTTATTGTCAGATGCCTTGAGTTTCTCCTTACTGAAAGGAACAGCTCTGCTGGACTGAGGTGAGAATTCTGTCCTTTGCCCACTGCCTTTTCCCTGGGATTCTTAATGGCCTATGGAAAACTAAAATAACAGCCACAAGAACAGACCTAAGCCTGAACCAGTTCCCGGATCCTTTTGATATCTAGTCTCCACCTGCCCTGCTTTTCCCCCATTTGTACCGCACGAGGTAAGATTAGAGGATGCACCCCAACCACTTCCGTCAGCCTAGAACAGCTCCCCTCACCCTCCCCCCCACCCCCGTCTGCACACACATGTACTCAGCCACACGCGTGCTCGCTCACACGCACACATATACTGTATCATGTTTCCTGGACATTAGGGTTTTAACATTGATTCAGAGGGAAGATGCGTGAGAAGCCTGGAGAGCGCTCTCTGCAGAGGTAGGCAGCTGTACCCAAGGGGTGGGCAGTGGGGAAAGAATGACTCTTTAGTCATTAAACGGTTCTGAGTTTAATCCCAGACGTGGAGTAGGGAATGATAAGCTCTTTCAGCTTCTGGCAGGAATCGTATGTCTCTGGAATGCAATTTTTTACCTCCTGCATTTTTGTTGAAAGTTGCAAAGGGCTGAGTAAAAAGAATAGTCTAAACCAGAATGCGGCGGACTTTAAAATTTTCCTTACAATACAGAGAACTGAGTCCTTACTGTCGTGTTCATGCCCCAAACATTGACTGAAGGACTCTTTTATGTTGGGCTATGTGATTATTGCTAGGAATTCAGTATTTCGAGCTGAAAGCTGGACTTCCACACCATTTAAGAACAACTCTGGCTGCTACCACTCGTTAATTCCCTGTCGCATTGTCAGCACAGTGTTAACTCATTTGCATATATTGTATCCTTTAATAGTCTTAATAATCCTCTAAAATATATACTATTACTCTTTTTTATATAAGGGGAATTGTATGTAACCATGAGAGAATATTTAAAATGTCTGACTATAGGAGTTCCCAGTTGTGGTGCAGTGGAAACAAATCCAGCTAGTATCCATGAGGATGCAGGTTGGATCCCTGGCTCTGCTCAGTGGGTCGGGGGTCTGGTGTTACCACGAGCTGTGGTGTAGGTCACAGACGAGGCTTGAATCCCGTATTGCTGTGGCTGTGGTGTAGGCCAGCAGCTGCAGCTCTGATTCGACCCCTTAGTCTGGGAACTCCCATATGTCAAAAGTACGTCCCTAAAAAGCAAAAAAAAAAAGTCTATAGACTGTATTTTTTTGTAGGCAAGACTCAACAAAGTATTCAAAATGTAGTCACCTTTTCAGTAGTGAAAATATGCTTACAGTAGCTTCTTTTAAAATTTTTATTAGTATTATTATTTAAAAATGTTATGGCCAAACCCATAGCATATGGAAGTTCCTGGGCCAGGGATTGAATCTGAGCTGCCGTGACCTACATTACAGCTGCGCCAACACCAGATCCCTTAACCCACTGCGCTAGGCCAGGGATCGAGCTGCTGCCGTCTGATTCTTAACCTGCTGCGCCACAGTGGGAACTCCCACAGTAGCTCATCTTCACTGAAGGAGACACGTAAATATTCCTCATTAACAACTCTCACTTATTTCTGAAATCGGTGCCATGGAGGAGACTAATTATTAAAATAACATTGGTGTCACATGGCAACTGGAAAATGGCAAATAAGATGATGGTAGAAAGCTTCCAACATACGATGAGGAGCCAAAGAAGGGCCTCCCCCAGAGAGGATGCTGCTGGGGTCAGGAACGTAATCATCCCTTGACTCCTGCAGTTCAGAGTGAATTTTGCAGATTTGGGGGGCGGAGGTAGTTACATTAAGCGCTATGTTTCATTCCTTTTTTTTGCATTACATTAAAAGTGCAACCACGTTGCTGGTTTCTACTGCAAAGCCATGTCCAGGCATGGGGGATAATTCGGCTTATAGCCTCCGACGGGCCTGACTTTATGAGACTGTGGAAGATTTGACACAATAATGGCCGCACAGAAAAAATAAAAAATTACCTCCCCTCCTGCCCTGAAGATGCTGGAAATTCCTCAACCGATCGTACATTTTTGCCTTTGGTCAATAAAAATGAGTTTTGTTTGGTGAAAACACCTCCTCAGAGAAATAACATTTCTTCCCGTATAAACTTCCTCAAGACAGCTCTTCCATTATTTTTCAGGAAGAATAACAAAGAAAGAGTCAAAAGTTTGCAATAGCTCCCCGGGGTCACTACCCCAACTTTGGAAGACCCGCAGGAGTCTGGCCCTGGCCTGACCCCGCAGTTAAGTGACATCCCACCTCTCTGCTTTATGTGTTTTGTTTTCCTTAGAACCTTCTCGGCTAATTCCACTACCCAAATCCTCCTGTGGAATCGTGAGTATCCCAGACAAGGCTTCCTAGAGCTTTGCAGACTTACTTCCTTGCAGGCAACCATTCCCTCTCTTATTCAAATGCAAGGATATTTGGAAGCACGAAGCTTAGCACCTAAGAACTGGTTCCCAGAATTTATTTTGTTTTATTTCCTTTTTTTTTTTTTTTTTTGTCTTTTGGTTTTTTAGGGCCGCACCTGCAGCATATGGAGATTCCCAGGCTAGGGGTCTAATCAGAGCTATAGCTGTCAGCCTACACCACAACCACAGCAACGCCAGATCCGAGCCATGTCTGCAAGCTACACCACAACTCACGACAATGCCAGATTCTTAACCCACTAAGCAAGGCCAGGGATTGAACCCGAAACCTCATGGTTCCTAGTCAGATTTGTTTAAGCTGCGCCATGACGGGAACTCTCTCTCTCTCTTTTTTTTTTTTTTTTTTTAGGGCTATACCTGCAGCACATGGAAGTTCCCAGGCTAGGGGTCGACTCAGAGCTGCAGTTGCCAGCATACACCACAGCTCAGGGCAATGCTGGATCCTTAACCCACTGAGTGACACCAGGGATTGAACCCACAACCTCATGGATACTGGATACTAGTCGGGTTCACTACTGCTGAGCCATGACGGGAACTCCCAGTTCCCAGAATTTTTAAATACACCCCAGGATATCCCTGATATGACTTTACGACTGATGACATCTTTGGGAACCTATTTCACCTTCTGGCTTGAGTTCTTCCTTCTGTGTCTACGAGAGGATACATTGAGCTCATCCTTCGGCGCTGGCCTACGCCCTAAGGGAAGGCGGTACCTTTGTTCGGATGCGGGAACCACTGGCTCCATCACACAGACAGTGTTGCTCAGATTATAAACAACAACAAAATAGACACATGATCTATTTCATCCTCATTGTGAGTGGATGCCTGTGATATTTGTGGAAAATGGTTTTTGGTGCTGTGGCAGGTGAAGGACACATAAACATGAAGATGTAAGAATGAAAACAGAGATGAGATTTGTAATGTAAACAAATGCAAAGAGGCAAAGGCCGACGCTGAGCTGTGCCTAGGGGTTGATAGAAAAAATAAAGCTATCTATCTGAAAGAAAGCCAACAGAGTGGTTTCTTTTCTTGTCTCAAAAATGTATGACTGAGCCTCAGTGTCTAATCATATATGGGGAAAAATGATGTAAAATCCACAGGAAATTCTGGACAAAACAGGACAAACATCCTTTAAAAGGCCCAGTCAAGAAGGCTGGAATACAATGGAAACCCCAGGACCGAAAACGAACAGGCAGCTTGAGTCAAGAAAAGGCACCTTCCCGAGGGATTCTGATCTCTGCCATAAGTGCTTTCAATGTCATGTCACGCACAAAGGGCAAGGTCGTGGACCCTGGGAAGGTGGAGATTGCTAACTGAGATGCCTGCGTAAAGCTGGATATTTTCTGGGCTTTCCTGGAGGTGACCAGGAAAATATTCAGTGGCAAAAGGAGCTGAAAAGGGCATGTGTGAGCCTTGACCTGGGCCCATACATATGGAAGCACATGGACACAGCTGGCACCACAGAACCCTGGGGGATGGACAGACTGGTCAATAACTGGTACTCTGACAACGGGTTACACAAACAGAAATGAGATTGTTCCCTAGCTCACGGCAGCCACAAAAATCAATTCAGGCTAAATGAAGAGCTAAATGCTGAAGGCAAAACAAAGCCTGACAAGACCCTCTGTTGCCGAGTTGAGGTGGAGAACATTCTCCTGTATTGCTGATGCCAGATAACCTGGGGAGAGCACTTTGGAACGCAAATGGATCCCTACCTATTAAAGCTGAGGATATCTTTATTCTAAGACCCGGCAATGCCATGCTCAGCTACACAGCCCGGAAAGATTTTTGCAGGTGCAGGATTCACAAGTGCGCATGTTAACAATGCAATGGTCAGAGCAGCACTAAGTGGAGTTGCAGAATAGTAGAAAGACACATCTCAAACCGGCATGCATCCGTTTTCTACATCTGTGTAACCAATCACCACACACTTAGTGGTTCAAAACAACACTCTTTGATTATCTCACAGTTTCTGTGGGTCAGAGGTGTGGGTGCCATATGCCTGGGTTTTCTGCTCAGGGTCTCCGAGGCTGAAATGAAGGTCCAGGCTGGGCTCTGGTCTCATCGGGAGCTTGGGGTCCTCTTCCCTGGTTCAGGTTACTGTGGATGTAGGCCTCAGGGTCCTGGTTTCTTTCCTGTTTTTTTTTTTTTGCTTTTTAGGGTGGCACCCATGGCATATATAAATTCCCAGGCTAGGAGTTGAATTGGAGCTGCAGCTGCTGGCCTACGCCACAACCACAACAAGGCAGGATCTGAGCTGTGTCTGCATCCTACACCACAGCTCCGCCACAGCGACGCCAGATCCTTAACCCACTCAGCGAGGCCAAGGATCGAACCCACATCTTCGTGGACACTAGCCGGGCTCGTTACTGCTGAGCCATAAAGAGAACTCCGTGGCTGCTCACAGCCGCCAGAAGCTACCCTCGGGTCTCAGCCACGTGGCTCTTCACAGCATGGCAGCTTACTTCTCCAAAGCCAACGTGAGACCCTCTCTTGCTCTGATTCGCCCTCGTCGGGAAGAGCCCAGTCCCTCTGATTAGGTCAGGCCCATCCGAGATAATTCCCTTTCTGATTGACTCCAGTTCAGTCACTGGCAGCCTGTGCACAGGAGTGAAATCCCACCATAGTCACACGACCTGCACAAACCCCAAGGGAAGGGACGATACAGAGCGTCAGGGGCCTTGGCTTCCCATCTTAGAATTCACCTGTCACACAGCAGAACGGGAAAACACATTCTGCAGTGTTTCCAGATGATGGCACAAACAGTAGCCTATTATATCCCAAGGAAAATAAATAAAACACAGCTACGTGTACTTAGATCGGTAAATCTCACGCACACAGGGTTGAGTAAAAGAAAGCACTTCGCAGAAGAAACACACAAGATGAGATCACCTACGGTGGGTTGAAATGACACAAAAGGGTCATGTGATTCTCAGTTGATGCCTGTATATGAACTAAAGCATAAAGGGATGCACGAAGAACAAATGTCAAGTTCAGAAAAGCGGTTTTCTACGGGAAAGGGATGGGAGGGATGAGGACAGGGACTCGGACTTCAGGGCCATTGCTAACGAGCCGGGTAAACTGCAAAGGCCACAGAAGAATACACCTTCTTGTTCCTCGTGGAAGACAGAACGATGAAAATCAAAAATAATTAATAAGGGTTTTAGCAATATTCATTGAACGAATTATCCTCTTGAAGATACAATAAACCCCGAATTTACTGAAGATGTAGGCAAACGCTCTACATTTGGCAAGGACTGAAAACAAAACAAAACAAACAAACAAAAAGCCGAAGGAGCAAGTCGTTTCTTCAGATTTCTGAGTAATTCTTTCCATGCAACGAAAAGCATGATTAGCTATTCTGGTGGTAAGAGCAAAGAGGGAAATGAATTTGTAATTAGGCGTTTTATAGCATTTACTGCTTACATTCTATAACTGCTTTGGACATGATTTGATAGGAGAAAATTCAATAGAGCAAGTAATTAGCATTTAGGGAATGCAAATTAAGAAAACCTGTATCAAGTAAATAATATTAAAATTCAAGGACCCTGTGTTATGGAGGGTAGTGTATTATTATTTATGAGTAAAAACTATCCCCATTTGTAGGAATGCAAAACAAATGAGGCCTGTTTATTATTATTTTAGTTGGAAATTAAAAGGAATAAAGATATCGAGGGGATTGAAGATCTACAGTGGGTGTGCATTCTGCAACTATTTTAGGACTGCAGCCAAAAGTTGCTTCATATACTAAGTGGAGGAAGAAAAAGAACAAAACTGTAGTGAAACTGAAATTCATATGTCAGAAGCATATGCGCTTCTGTCAGGCAACCATGATGGGGAAAAAAAAAAAAACCTGCAATTTGTTTTTGTCTTGTTACAGAAAGATGAGTGACTCCTGCCTGTGGCAGCCTGTCTTATGACCTGTCTGGGTTATAAGAAGTGACCATGAAAAGAGGGAAAGCCAGAATCCACGCTGTGCCAGGCCCCATGCTGCTGCTCGGTAGGTCTTATTTGAGCATCTTGGGAAAGAGCTGGAGCTCAGATGCTTCCGGGAGAGAAATTAACCAGCCCTCCTCCTATGATGTGTCTATTTACCCACCCTGTTGGACAGGGCCTATGGGAGCTTCGGAGACAGAGATGAGAGAAATCTCCTCTAGGTTTCGGGTTGAACCACTGTAGTGGTTTTTGTGGTTGTCTCTCAATTATCCATTTCTTCCCCTATGGTTAATCCAAGTTAGTCACTTTGACTCCAGCCATGCTGCCAATGAATCTTTTAGAAGCGACCGAGTGACCCAATCCCGCTGATGAGAGATAAGGCTGGTTTGCTGGAGGGAGAGATGGAAGGTACTGGGAACGGTGACTACTTCTAAGAAGGGGACCCCAGCAGGGGTGACCCCCTTCTTCTTCTAGATTTTATCACAAAGCCTAGAAATCTTGCATCTTTTTTGTTAACATGTGAAGACAACACATGGAGAAGGAAAATGCACTGGTTTGCTAGGGCTGCTGGTACCCAAAACGGGGTGGCTTCAAACAACAGGAATTTATTATCTCACGGCTCTGGAGGCTGGCTAGCAGTCAGA
The DNA here is from genome assembly GCF_054392235.1 of Sus scrofa. Taxonomy (NCBI): domain Eukaryota; kingdom Metazoa; phylum Chordata; class Mammalia; order Artiodactyla; family Suidae; genus Sus; species Sus scrofa. The sequence continues at coordinate 77,080,220 of NC_139393.1, forward strand.
AATCAAGATGCTGGCAGGACCCCGTTCCCTCTGAAACTTCTCTTTGAAGGATTCTCGTTGCCTCTTCTGCTTCAGATGCTTGCGACAATTCCTGGAGGTCCTTGGCTTGTAGATGCCAGGCCAATCACACGTCCTTCTTCCCCATGTGTGTGTCTTCACACCACAATCTGTGTTTCTGTCCTTACACCCACTGAGTGAAGCTGGGGATCAAACCTGCGTCTTCATGGATGCCAGTCACTGCCGAGCCACCATAGGAACTCCCTGCTGCCTTGTGTTTTCAACCATCTTGGCTGATGATTCCTATCAGGCAAGGGTCACCAACTGACAGTGTTTCTTTGGCTAGGAAGGAAAATGACTCCTTTTTGTGATTGTGATATTTTTAACATTTCTTGTAAAATCTGATGATTTTGCAGGGCTCTGACTCAATTGCATTCACGGGCAAAGAGAGATCTATGCCTTTCAGTCAGTCGCTTCCCGTATCAACCCTGTCAGCTGCTGAATAACTGACGAGGGGACCCCACCGTCGCTGGCTGCTTTCATTAAGATGGTTACGGTAAATCAGGCAGAAAAGCTCAATTGAGTAATTGGAGATCTGCAAAGGCAGCGCTGGGTGATTACTATTACGGCTGGAAAACAGCAAATCCCAAGGGGTTGAGGCAGGGCTGGATCGAAGCAACCTTGTCTTTTGTACAGAGGCCAATATGCCAGCTTCAAATATATTACACAGCATAGCACTTTTTTAATGCTTTCTAAGCCCAGCATTGGGTTGCTTTTGTATATTATTCAATACGCTATGAGGAAAATACTATTTTCACTTGCATTCTCGATGTGGAAAAAAATTAAAAGCTTCAAGAATAATTTGTTCCGTGTCATATAACTAAAAAGTGATGGAGCACGAAGGGCAGACTCTTAGCCACGATGCTTTTATATGCAGGCTCCCAGCCCTAATTTGCACCTGTAATATTCAAAAAATTTTGAAAATGTCCCAAGTTGTTTTTTGTTTTGTGGGAAGCGCATGTACCGGCAAAAGCCTGCTCTGATCTAAGACTTATTTATTGTGTTATTTATCTTCCTTTGTCTGAAAGTTGATGTTTGGGGCGGAAATATTAATGTGTTGGTGCTGAGGGAGACGACTCTGGAAGGGGACACCAACCCTTCTTATTCCTGGAATGTTCTGCACTCCCGAGGTTTTGGGTAAGGGATGTAAAATTGGTGGGGTGAGATGAGAGGAAAGCTACAAGATGAGGAAAGATATGAAATGAAGGTAAGATAGTGTAAAAAATGAAGGGAATGAACTGTTGCCTTTCAGCATCCCTCATGCCCAGAACCATGGCTGACCCTGGGTGGGCCTTCAGCACTGGGTGCTGAATTCAGCGGGCCCGAGAGATGGACAGGGATAATGACAAAGATGGCAGGCTGCGCTTCGTATGTACCCAGTGAGGGGGCAGGGACGGGGCAGACGAGGAGAAGGTGGGCGTGATGACGTCAGCCATCTCTGCCTGCATCTCTCTGTCCCTGGAGGAAGAGCTGCTCCTGCAGAGGAGGCTGGCTCCAGGCCACTCCTAGGTGGCAATGACAAGGCTCTGCCTGGCAGGCTCACAGGTGAAGCTGCCCTTGACACACAGTCTTGGGGCACAGCCATGCACTGTAGTCTCTGGGAGTTTCGGGCAAGGACTTGGGCCCCCAGGGCGCCCTGCTCAAACACCCAGCTGTGTTCCCAGCCAAGGTGTCTCTTCCTGGAGGAGCTTCAGCTATGGCACTTTGCTCCATCCTGACTCAGGATTTTTCACTCCTAGCCTTTCCTCCAGTCTCACCCCCACCCCCTTTCTGGTCCCCAGAAGGGTGGGAGCTCTGTTCAGGGCTCCTGGGCAAGTCCTCCCTTTCCACCTGCCCCTCACCCAGGACTGCCCAGTGGGGACAATGGGACCCAGGGCAGCAGTGCTGTTCCTGCCCATTGCTTATGCTGTGGCCGTACATGAGCCAAGGCTCCCTGTGACCTTCCACTGGGCTTGCTGTCCTACGAGACCACCTTGACACCTGACAGCTCAACACCTGCCTAAGACCAACCCCTGTGTCCGGGCCTGCAGCCCGCCTTCGGGAACCTTCTTCTACTGTCCTCAGTAGCTCACACATCTTAATTATCCTCTCTTGTGCTCTCTCCTTGGCATTTCATCACAGTCACACTTTCACCGAGGCACACATTCCTCCTCTTTATGGCTCCGACTGTTCTTTCTCTCTTAAGTTCTGAGACAAGACACTGCTCAGGTCAGACCTCCAGCACATGCTGTTCCCGTGAACCAGAGCCCTGTTCTCTGCACTCTGGCTGCCTCCATCCAGCTGTTCTTCACTAACCTCCTGTTCCAGGAAGTCTTCCTGGATTTTTTCATTCCTGGTTATGGGCCTCAGCTCTAGGTTCCCAGAGCACCTTGTGTTTGCCATTATAAGGCCCATCAGGCTTTATGCTGACTTATTGGTCACCTCCCGCCCCCAAGTGAGAATTTCTGAGGACTGGGAACTTGTGTTTATGCCCCACGATCACCAAGACAGCTTTGAGAGGCCCTCAGCGAATGCTTAGCAATGAGTAATAAATTTAGCACAAAATTAAAAAAATAAGAACTGGCGTTCCCACCATGGTGCAGTGGAAACGAATCCGACTAGGAACCATGAGGTTGTGGGTTCGATCCCTGGTCTTGCTCAGTGTTGTGATGTAGGTCGCAGATGAGGCTCGGAGCCTGCGTTGCTGTGGCTGTGGCGCAGGCCAGTGTCTACCGCTCCGATTAGACCCCTAGCCTGGGAACCTCCATATGCCACAGGTGTGGCCCTGGAAAGACAGAAAGACAAAAAAAAAAAAAAAAAGAACCTAGGCTAGGCTGTATCAGTCTACCTGGTATATCGCAGACACTTTTGCCCTCAAAGCTTATTTTTTTTAAGTGTATATTATTCTTACCCCAAGACTATTCTTCCATAATAATAGGCCTACTATTTCAGTTCATGGTGAAAAAAAAATATATGCATGTGTTCTTTGTCTTGGTTATTATAGTTTTTCATATTTCTAAATCCACATGGAATTAAATTTCAGGATCCTCCTGCTTAAGGGCTGCATCTTCAACATAAGTTCGTGATGGGTTGATTGACTTTCGACTTTATCACCTAAGTGAATTCTAATGAGACTAGAGAAGTTATGAACGAGATGATCTTTTAAAGACACTTCGAATCTGAAGAGTTTATGAAATTTATATACTGAGAATCAAAACTTCCTTCTAGATTATGCCTGACATAAAAATATATGAACTGTAAAACAGAGTTAAAATGTTAACTCTCACAAACATATAAAAGCAAGCTTTAAACATTTGAAAAATAATAATTTTGCTTTTGTTTTTAGGGCCACACCCACGGCATATGGAGGTTTCCAGGCGAGGGGTCGAGTCAGAGCTGGAGCTGCTGGCCTACGTCACAGCCACAGCAACACGCGATCCAAGCTGTGTCTGCGACCTACACCACAGCTCACGGCAACGTCAACTCCTCAACCCACTGAGAGAGGCAAGGGATCGAACCTATAATCTCATGGTTCCTAGTCAGATTCGTTTCCACTGCACCATGACGGGAACTCCCAGAAGTAATAATTTTTAAATTCTACTATATTTTTTATTTATAGGTGCTGAGAACCCTCGCTTCCATCATTACTGGTTTCTGCATCTCATTCTATTAGGTTATTTCCAGAATGTTGGAATTGACACATAATCTGACAAAGCTGAAAACATGTTCCAACACCTGTGTTCTGCAGATTGCTGTGAATATTCAAACTGAATTACTCCACACTTTAAGGACTATGACAATATTTTAACACCACTGTTAAAGTGAAATTACTTTGATGTTAATCATTATTACTAATCTAAGAATCATTGAATTAAACTGGCCGCATGTTTTGTACATACCCTTGGAAATGTCGTAAATCTGTCCAGCTCTTCGACAAAGCAGAACATCTGCAAACTAATTGCTGACATAACAATCAAGAGGCTGGCAGTAAACACAACCAAGCTCCCAAGCTTTTTTCCAGGACCAAATATCTTGTAGACAAAGTCTTCTAATGCAGGTGAAATCTTAATAAGCCGAACTACCCGAAGAACCTATTGTGGGAGAGAAAAATACATACTCAATCATCTCTTTACACTCAATCTTAAATACATTCATACCAAAAATCTCATTTTTCATAGCACTCTCAAAAATCACACCTTTTCATCTGACCATCTAGAGACAAAAAATAGCAAAATAATAACTAAGACAACAGTCTAGCTCAGTGCCTGCCATATAGCAAAACCACAATAAATCCCAAAGGAACATAGGAAAGAAATTGGTGACAACTCAGAGTTTTAACCTATGATGGGAAATTCATGATGGCATTATCCGACACACATTATTGAAATAAAATTGATACTTTTCTAATGTTCAACCATCAAAGAAAACATTTGAATCAATATTAGCCCCATTCACTATCTCCTAAAATAAACCTTCCTAGGTACTGTTGTACATTCATAAGGAAATTTTTAAAATCCATCTATCAAGGAGTCTTTACTCATGGGTGAGACTGCTAACCTAATATCCAGTCTATCCTTCGAATGATAGAGCTTTCTGCATTTTAGCCTGGCAAGCAGCTACCCAAGGCCACAGACTGCACTGTCCAGCCCCACTTGTACCTAACTGTGGCCACCTAGACTGGGTTCAGAGGTAGGAATGTAAAAGGAAGTGATTTATGCAAACTTTAAATTAAATAAACTTGCCCTGCACACTCTTTTTGTACCTTCCTCCAGCTGGGAAATGGAAACAAGTGGAGGTGCCCCTTTGGACCAGAAATAGAAGCCTTGTACGGAAGATGACAGGTTCAGACCAACCCAAGAGTTGGCTTCCTGGGTGACTGTGTGATGCAGAGCCACCTATGCACCCTGGACCTCAGGGCTGGGGAGAAACACACTTCTACCTTAAGTACTGTAATTTTATTTACTTTTATTTTTATTATTTTTTGTCTTTTTAGGGCCACACCTATGGCATATGGAGGTTCCCAGGCTAGCGGTCAAATCAAAGCTACAGCTGCTGGCCTATGCCACAGCCACAGCAACAGAGGATCTGAGGCACATCCGTGACCTACACCACAGGTCACAGCAACGCCAGATCCTTAACCCACTGAGCGAGACCAGGGATCGAACCCGTGTCCTCATGGATACTGGTTGGGTTCATTTACCACTGAGCCACGACGGGAACTCCATTATGTACTGTAATTTTAGATCTTTGTTACATGTGCTCAGCTGGTCACCTAAACACACACACATATTTAGGTGTTTTGCATATAAGTATATATGCAAAAATTCCCACCCGTAATGTATTAATTTTCTCATTCACTTACGTACTGGCTGATTATTATGTGCCAAGCATTGTGTTGGCCAAATAAGATGCAAATAATGGCTACTGCTCTTATAAAGGGAGTATAATACAAAGACACCTCTCTAAAGGATATACTTGTAAGATTAAAAATATAAAGAGGAATATAAATAAAAATTGCAATAAAGTATGGAAAAGTAGCATTCTTCATCAAGCCTAAGATGCCATCAATTTTTTTATGTACTGCTGAGAAATTTTAAAATACTGCCCATTAAAGAAGAACACACCACTGAGTATAAGACAGATCTCAAGTTTAGAGACATTGTAATAGGAAAATTGGGGTCTTGGTACAAGTGAAATATGGCAAATAGAATGGTAGTTCAAGATGGTTCGACATCAACAAGAGCTTAAGGTTTCTGTGTAGTTGCCTTAGGAGAAGAATCAACTATTTCAAATACAGCAAAAAACAAAGTGCTTTCCAAAAATCTAGATTTAAATTTTTAGGAGTTCCCACTGTGGCTCAGTGGGTTGGGAACCCAACTAGTAACCAGGAGGATGTGGGTTTGATCCCTGACCTCGCTCAGTGGGTTGGGGATCTGGCACTGCCACAAGCTGTGGCATAGGTTGCAGATGTGGTTTGGATCTGGTGTTGCTGTGGCTGTGGTGTAGGCTGGCAGCTGTGGCTCCAATTGGACCCCTAACCTGGGAACTTACATATGCTTCAGGTGGGCCCTAAAAAAAAATAATAAATTTTTATGCAAATAAAGTAACGTGTGTTTGCATTTTTCCAGCATCCCTGGCTTCCTAATCCTCCTGACTTCCCTTTGGCAAATCATTTCTATTCCGCTGGTCATCTACGAGGTCCAAGAGAGACTTCCCGCCTTCCGCGATTCAGGGCTGGTCACAGTATTCAGAAGACCTCAGTCATCAGAACGTCCCACCGATAAAAGTGTCCTATTTCTTTTATCCCCAACTGGAATTTCTGTAAGAGCCACACGTAAGCCCTGATCACTGTACTCCCTGAGCTTCTAAGAACTCTCTCTGTCACCACATGGAGAAAGCCAGCTTAAGAATGATACCAGCACACGGTAGGAATGCTAGTTGGTACAGTCACTATAGCAAACAGTATGGAGCTTCCTTCAAAAAAACTTCAAATAGAATTGCCATACAATCCAGCAATCCCACTCCCAGGCACATATTCAGAGAAGTAAATTGTAATTCAAAAAGATACATGCACCCCGAGGTTCAGGGCAGCACTATTCACAGTAACCAAGACATGGAAGCAACCTAAACATCCGTGGACAGATGAATGGATTAAGAAGATGTGGGGTGTGCGTGTGTGTGTGTGTGTGTACACACATATATGAATACTACTCAGTCATAAAAACAAAATAATGCCATTTGTAGCAACACGAAGGGACTGAGAAATTATCATGCTAAGTGAAGTAAGTCAGAGAAAGAGGAATACCATACGATCTCACTTACATGTGGAATCTAAAACATGACACCAATGAACTTATCCATGAAACAAAAACAGATCCACGGACATAGAGAATAGACTTGTGGTTGCCAAGGGTAGCAGAGGGATGTATCGGGAGTTTGGGGTTAACAGATGCAAACTATTATCTACAGAATGGATACCCACGGAGGTCCTACTGCAGGTACGGGGGACTACATTCAGTATCCTCTGATAAACCATAATGGAAAAGAATACATATATGTGTGCATATTTTGCTGTATAGCAGAAATTAACACAACATTCCATATGTCAATAAAAATTAAAAAGAATGATAATGATGCAGAAGAAAGATGAGGGGAGAAATGGACTGAACCCCAACAATGCCATGGTAGCCTCTGAATGATGCCCTCCCTAAAGCTACATTTAACCCCAGACTTTGAATTAACAAGAACTAGTGATGGTGGGCCTTATTCCTGCTGTCTGCAGAACGCAAACAGTTTAATGTGTAGCTGTATGTCTCCTAAGCTAAGAGACAAATGTTTAAGAGGCTGATAAAATGTGGGCTTCCTTCACGTTAATTTAAAATACTTAATACGTACAGGAAAAAATGTATGCGAGAAATCGTAATGCTCAAATTAAACATTATACCACAGGCATGATTAAGCTACCACTTTTTCCTGCCATAATTCTTAACATACATTTCCAAGTCAGAACATATTACACTTAGGTCATCTTTCCAAATAACAAGCAAACAGCTTTATCATGAGACCTCTTAAAATAATAATGTGCACATTAACATCCAGAACAGCAATATGGAAAAACTTCACATTTTCATCAGATTTATTTATTCTCAGGCATAAACGATTCAGCATCTAATTGTTAAGCAGCTGAGTCCAGGAACGTTTATAGGAACAATCTAACTGGTTTATGGCTCACATTTCAGTACCATGTGGTTGCTCCGCTTGTATTAAAATCATATTGAAAAGATTGCCCAAGTAATTTCAAATCCTGTCCCAAATTCTAATAAACAGACTGTGCACATCTGTGCAATTTTGATAAATTAATATTTCATTAGCTGGAAGAAACAGAACTTAACACAATTCCCACAGTGGTGATTGGATCAGCATTTTCAAAGGGGAAAGCCTGCACCCGCAGAAAGGCAAAAGCCTTATCGGTGCCTCTAATTATGCCTCTTCATTTATTTGCAGATATGTATGCTTTTCACTCTCTCTACCCAATAAAGCCTTTGGATTCTGTGTTCCTGCAGATATGAAATCAAGTAAAGCATTCATTCAGAGATAAGCACTGTAGGACATTTTGTAGCTGTTTCCAAAGCATATTTTCCTGGTCACATTTCTGAGTCTGTCACTAAAGATCACTCGGCTGATTAACAGTGAGATGCTGTAGGAATCATGTGGCTAAGAATATGAACTACGAGATTCAACTTCTTGGGAGTGAGTTTCCATCAACTGCTGGTTATGCGGCCTTAGGCAAATTATTCAGAGTGCCTGGCACAGAACAGAGGCACAATAAATACCCGCCGATGTCATCAAGATCACCCTGCTGTGTCAGAACCAGAGCATTTCGTAAACATTTCATTACTTCCTGTAGGACCACGCTGCCCTGTGTCCATTCCAGTCCAGCCACGCTGACCTCGTGCTGTTCCCTGACGCCATCACACACGTGTCCTCAAGGACAGGTGCCGCGTGGTTCTCTCTACTGGCAATGCTTCCGGCCAGACCTCCTCAATGTTTGCCCCTTCTCTGCCCAAATGTCCCCTCGTCAGAGAGGCTTCTCTGAATAACTTATCTAAAACAGCACCCTCACCCCACAACGTCTATATTTCCCCAGAGCATTTCTGGGGCTCCTATTCCATGTTCTGTCATGTGCTTGTGTGTTGAACTATCTGCCCTCTAGAACCCAAGCTTCCCTGCCTTGCTCACCTCTCTGCCCTCAGCATCCGGAAGAGCATCTGGTACTAGCAGGTGCTCAGGAAATATTATTGGAATATACCAACACCAATGCTCAGGGCGAACCGGTATAAAGGGAGACATTTTGTACTAAACTGTTGACTTCATTTAAATGTGAAAAATATGACATTCACTATGCCAACACAATGAAGAAAGGGCAATAAGATGAGAAGCGTGAGGACCAAGAAGGGAGCTCAAAGTCGGCCCATAAAGAGCCAATCTGTCCAGTACAGTGGGTTCTCCACATGAGAATTTGCAAAAATCCTTGTGACATCTAAGCTTCTTGAAAGATGTATTTTTTAGGCATCCACACACACACACAAAACCCGAGGCAGTGTGTAATTATCTCATTAGAAAAACATAAACTTGGCCATGTAGAGAGAGATACAAATGAAAATCACTCATCTATTAAATGATCACAAGATCTATAGCTACATAAAATGATTAGGGCCATGCATACTGATTTTAGACATTTTTGTGAAAAACAGGCTAGAGAGAGGGTGACCATTAATCATTTGTAATAACTTGGTGTATTTCTTTCCAGTCTTTTTTCATTTACAGATATTTTATATACACATACATTATACATAGCACAGATAAGTAGCTCTGTGTTATATAATTTTATACTGTTTTGTACTTAAATAAAACAATCGTATGTCTAAGTTACTCCAAATTCATCATAATCATTTTTATGGTCAAATATAATATGATTTACTGAGCTATTCTTACAAGTTCCCGTTTTTCCTTTCATAAACGATTACAAAATGAATACTTTTTTTTTTTTTTGGCTGCATCCTTAGCATATGGAAGGTTCTGGGCCAGGGACTGCATTCAAGCTGCAGCTGTGACCTATGCCACAGCTGTGGCAATGCCAGATCCTTAACCCACCACACCGGGCTGGGGATCAAACACGCACTCCCACAGACATCACTGGATCTTAACCCACTGCACCACAAAGGGAACTCTCAGAATGAATATCTTTGTGTGCAAAATTCTGATCTATTTGTGACTTTTCACTGCGAAATTATCTGTGAGAAATAAGAATTTTAAAGCCCTGAATATATTTTATATGGTGTCTTGCTGAAACAGACATTGCATTCTTTCTTAATTTGGTTAATTTCATAGTTTTGTAAAAAAGGAAGTGTTGTAGTTTTGACCACGAGGCATATTTTCTGGAATTATATACAATGATTCTCTAATGTAGGTACTAAATTCTCGTGTTGATTTTGCGAATCTGGACAGCAGTGCCCGAGAGCATATAATGACACAAATATTTAGAAGGCATATTTTGTATCAAGAGTTTTAAACCTGTGTATATCTCTTGCCTCAGCCATCTCACTTATGATAGCCAAGCCTGAGGATATAACCCAACAAGTGACAAGGATTTTTTGTTCAAAGATGTTGACGGTACTGAGAGCTTCACCCACGATACCCTCTGTGATCTCAATATGCTTGGCTGTGATTACTGGAGGCTCAGCTTCTCATGTGTGTTTGTGAAGGATGTTTTTCATTTTTGTGAATTATATTGTTCTTTCTTCCAGTATTGGAAATACTGCGTTTCACGCTGTGATCTGGCAGCTGAAGTTAATATGGCTCTGAAAAATAACAGCTTTGGTATCACTGATAAATAAGTTCGGGTGAGGCTGGAATACATTTTCTTTTATTTAAGGAATTGGATTCTTGCTTTTCTGAATGGTTTCTTTAAAAATTCTGCCATTTTATCCTCCAACTATTTAAAAATATCTATTAAGAATAAACAATGCAGCTCCTGATATTTATATGATAAACTATATAAATGACCACTTTCAAGTCATAAAAATAACTATACTTAAACTTTTTAAATTTAGGATATCCCATGTACATATTATATTTTGACCAAGTATTTAAAACAACACTCAGTATATTGCTATTATTCAATAATTATAAAGATCATAATTAAGAATTACTTTTGTTTACTGGATAGTCATAAAGAAATATGATTCAATGTATTACATTTGAAAAAACAGATATCCAGTTATAAATAAAGCAAATATTACAGGTATTTTTATTTAATCATCACAGAGAAAACAGAAGGCATCTATAAATAATAAAGCATGACCAATTACAATCTGTAAAGGTCATATTTGCTTATTATTTTAATTGTAAGTCAGTGTTGAACAAACATTTAGGCTTATTGAGAAAGGAGATTTATATTGGAATTAAATTCATATTTCCTCCTCTTTAAAGTGTGTGTGTCAACATCTTAGGTAGTTTAAAATTTGATATGTATGCACAGATGTATAATATCCATGAGTAATAAAGTATGTATATATATGCTGTGTTAATTTATGAACTATATGTAAAACATCTCCATTTATTACTGTGAATTTTCAGGAGTTTTAAAAATTAGAACACTGGGAGTTCCCATCATGGCGCAGTGGTTAACGAATCCGACTAGGAACCATGAGGTTGCGGGTTCCATCCCTGGCCTTGCTCAGTGGGTTAAGGATCCAGCATTGCTGTGAGCTGTGGTGTAGGCTGCAGACATGGCTCAGATCCCACATTTCTGTGGCTCTGGTGCAGGCCAGCGGCTACGGCTCCGATTCGACCCCTAGCCTGGGAATCTCCATATGCCGTGGGAGCGGCCCTAGAAAAGGAAAAAAAAAAAAAAAAAAAAAAAAAAATTAGAACACTGTAAGCCAGCTATAAAGAAAAAAAAGTTATAATTTTTGAATGCACTACTTTTGGTACCACTATCTCTGGGCTGATCTCAAGCTTGTATTTACTAAAGTAGAACATCTATCTATTAGAATGTAACTGGTATTTTTCTCTGGAAAGAAAAAAAATTCTAAAGGAGAAATAAGCATTATTTGTGTTACCTGAAAGTATGTGAACTGAGAATGGTAAAGATCTGGATACACATGAAGAGTGGTTCCAATGACGAGCAGCAACTCGAATTTGTGGAGAGAGGAACTAATATATCCAGTAAATCCCAAACACCAGATCTTCAGAAGTGCTTCCAAATCAAAAAGTACCGTAAAAGCCACCTGGGGGACAAAGAGACAGTGAAACTGGAATCGAAAACTATCATTTATTCCAGAATATTTCATATGTTCGTTAGGACATGAATTTCAGCCACTGTGATATACAATGAGGACCCAGAGTAAGAGTTTATTTAAAAAATGGATTTTGAAAACATCACATTGCTTAAATGTATCTTAAGCAATCAGAGGAACACAGGTTAGAACGTGAAATGTTTGTGAGTGGTATTCTTTCTTCATTATTCACTATGTGATAGTTAAAAGTCATCACATTTAGAGAATTACAGTGTTATATACACAGAAGGGGGAGTTTTGTATAATCTGTATTTTCTAAAATGAAGATGCTACAGTGTAGAAAAATCATAAAACGACATATACTGCTAAGTGTAAATATAAACTAAAATTTAAAAGTTTACAGATGGTTTATGCTTTGGGCCACATAAACAGCAGAGAAATCTGAATCCTATACCAAGCAATTTATGTGTGTGTGTGTGTGTGTATGCACACATAAATTAATATATTATTCCACATCAAATGGATAGTGGGAGTGGGCACTGGGGATAAATTAGGAGTTTGGGATTAACATATATACATTATTGTACATAAAACATATAAACCACAAGGACCTACTGCATAGCACAGGCAGCTATATTCAATATCTTGTAACAGTCTATAAAGGAAAAGCATTTACATACACATATATAGGACTGAATCACTTTGCTGCACACCTGAGACTAACATAACATTGTAACTTAACTATACTTCAATTCTAAAAAGTGTGGTTCCCATTGTGGCTCAGTGGTAATGAATCTGATTAGTATCCATGAGGATGCGGGTTCGATCCCTGGCCTCACTCAGTGGGTTAAGGATCCAGCGTTGCCACGAGCTGTGGTGTAGGTTGCAGATGCAACTCGGATCCTGAGTTTCTGTGGCTGTGATGTAGGCCGCCAGCTGCAGCTCCAGTTCAACCCGGAGCCTGGGAACCTCCATAGGTCACACGTGCAGCCCTAGAAAAGCAAAAAAATAAAATAAAAAATAAAAAAGGAACAGAGCAATCCATTTTAACTGTGAAATAATCCTGAGTACACAAAATATTAATAAAATTCCTCACCCATCTTTCTCAGGTGATTCCTGTTAACCACGTTTTAAACTCCCTCCTCCATCATCTCTGGCCGCATCCAGACATATACAATCACATCCTGAGCTTGCATTTTAGGTCCTTCTGCAACCTCTCACTTCACTAACAATCATGGACATCCCTTCAGGTTAAGAGATGTAGGACCTATTTATTCTTTTTATCAGCTGCAGACTTTTGTACAGTAGTCCGTTTTTAATTCAACCTTTTCCCTACTGATTCATTAAAGGGTGGTAAGGAACCATTAATGGTTAAGCATTTTTCTGCTTCAAAAACAAGACTGCACTGACCATCCTGATGCAGTGTCAGTTTTTACTGGGCTTTCATATCTATAAGTAGAATCTCAAACCTGGCATTTCTGGGGCAAAGGACAAGTTCACGTACCTTAACATTCTAGAAAATATTAAGAGATTACTTTCAAAATGGTTGCATTGTCATTCGCCTTTCAGCAACGTCGGAAAATGCCTTCTGTCCTAAGTCACACCATCACCAGACGTGATCAAACTTCTGCTCATCTGTGTACTGAGGACTTAGATTTATTTCCTTTACAACACAATTTCTTCCGCTCGTAACCTTGCCAGTTTTCGCTGATGGTGTTTCCTGATACGTTTTTGGAGTCGTTGATATTGAGGACATCAATCTTTGTCTGCAAGTATTTTTTTCCATTGTCAATAGTTTGATTTTTAACTCTAGCGGCACTAGTTCTGAGAGCTCTTTCATTTTTACATGGTTACCTGTGTCTCCATAACTTCTTTCCTTACTTCTACACACAAAAGAAAACTTTAGAAGGATTAATATTGGTTCTTCACATCCAGAAACACACTCTGTATGGATTTGGATATACCCTTTAATAAAATTTTCCCATTGAGATATGTTACGGATTTCGAAATTTATTTCTATTAATTTAATAATATCCCAGTCACTAATGACTCACTTAATTTTTATTTAATTTTTAAAATCATGTCTACCTAGTTATTCCCAGTGGAAAGAAAAGCTGCTGATTTATTTATATTGATTTTCTCTACTCTCCTTACTAGATTCTTCTATTACATTTTTAACATCTCCCGGGCTTTATAAAAATATATACATTTCATCTGCAAATGAAGACAAGGCTTTCTTCAAGATTTATTTTGGAGTTACTAATAATTCATTAACTATCATGATATAGATAAATACACTAATTAATACAATCATAATAACAGGAATCCATACTATGCTCCTTATTTTCAATGAAAGTTTCTCAGCATTCAATGGTTGCAGTGAATTTGGGTAATAATTTCTACCCTGTTTAAGGATTTTCTTTCCCTTCTATTCTACTTAGAGGGTTTTAGCCTTGAATTGAGGCAGTGAAATATATCATGAGAGCTTCTGATTTATATATTCCTGGAATAAACCCTAGAGGCTGATGCTGATCTTTCTAGATAATACTTTATTTATAATTTTTGTAGCCATGTCATACATAAAATTTATCTATAATTTTACTTGTCCTGTCATTATCAGGTTTAGGTTAAGCCTATAGTAGCTTTACCAAATTTACTGTGGAGTCTTCTATCTTTTGTATGATCTTTTGTAATTTCTTAAATAAAAAAAAAGAATTATCTCATCTTTGAAAGCAGATAAAATCCAGCAGGAAAACTCCATGGGCCCCGTCCTTGTGTAATGCTGGATGAAAGCTTTCCAGCGTTCTTGTGATCAGCTTCCTTACCTTGCCCATCAACTTGGTAGATTATACTTTGCCAGGAAACCATCAATTTCCTCTAGAGTTTCAAGACCTGTATTTAGAATACAATTTTTTTTTCCCCAGAAAGCATTGGCCAGGTAGCCTGAGGTATCTTACAATTTTGGTACCTCTTTAAATCAATTTCTTGGCTGACATTGCTCAGACCTGAAAGTCTTATGATTTTGAACTCTGATCCCATGAAGACAGGCTCATGCTGACACCTTTTCAGTAAACCTTACTCTTCTTCTGTGTATCAGGGTCAAGGTCGAGACGGGAGATTTCCTCACTAATTCCTTCTGAGGGATGCACATTTCTCTTCTCTCACTGTGGTACAGACCTCATGTGTCTTGATGTGTCACGGTTGGTGGGGGATCCTCCGTTTTGATACTTCACCTCAAACAGCCGCTTCTTTCTGTCTAGCCCTTCAAATGGCTTGGTCTAGGTGACAAGGATATGTACATGTCCTCAGGGCAGCCTCTGGTCTTGTGCTCACCAGGTGGTCTGCATTCCCATCCATACAATTTTTGGCCTTGAAAATATTCCTTACTTTTTTTTTTTGCACATCCTGCTAAGCATTTAAAATGTTTTAGTATTTTAGGTGTCACCTTTAGTTGTTTCATTAAGAGATGCTTTTCAGCCACTTTGGGTGGTCATTTTGTATCTGTTTCCTAGAATCAATAATACTATTTGATTTTCTGTTGAAACATAATTATATTTTTCTATAATTCTTTTTTTTTTTTTTTTTTTTTGATCTTGGACCTTCTTGGCCCCAACATGTAATCAGCCATTTCTCCTTGAAGAGCATTATTTTCTATGGTGTTTGATAGGAAAATTCAACCCACTCACACTTCATGAATGAAAGGTATTCCAGGTCTTATGTTTCTAGTTTATCATACATCATTGATATTCCTCTTTTAATCTCTTCTTGTCTTTTCCAGCCTGGTCAAATTGTTGTGAATTTCTCTTTTCCCCCTTGTTTATCTGAACTCTGCTTTTCTAATCTCACAGCTGAATTCCCAACTGTCACAAATCCACCTATACTTTTTTTTATTATCGCATCAAACCTGGGCGGTTGTAAACAACCCTCCCACACAAATGTGCTTGCTCACTCTTCCTTCACACGCCTGCCAATCTTCAAATGTCACCGTCTCCTTCTCGCAGCCCCGCTCTCCACGGGCATCGCACCTCTTCCCATATTCTGCTTTTCCTGAGAGCATCCACCAATTTAATTCTCGCTTCTGGGACTGTAATGATGTCCTCTTTTCGAGGACCCTTGGGTGTCGTTTTACTTGTCATCTTCCATTTAGATCCAATAGCCACTGCTTTTCGTTCCTTTTCATCCTCTCTCTCTCGTCCTGTGGATTGTGATGAACTCATCTTACGCTTTGCATACACGGAGGGCAGCTTCCTCTAACCAACACCAAGGCTTGACACCGTCTCCCTCCTTTCCTACCTAGAAGGCTATTTTAACACTGACATGATTATTTTGGCTGCGTCCAGACCTTTCAATTGCAGTTCCTTCCTCTCTGCAGTCTCTCCCTGAATTGGTCCAGTACCTTCTACTTCCCCGTACAGATGCTGAGTCATCCAAGGCATCCAAAGTATATTTATCGTGCTTTTGCAGGTTATTTAAGCCTGTCCAGAGGCTCAAAAAGGTTTTTTTTCCTTTATGCTTGTAACCAAGGAGGGTCATCCGGCCCCGCCCGGGAATGTATCTGTTTTCATTCAATCTCTCCGAGACTCCATGAGCCCTTTCAGTCTTCAGGTTTCTGCTTTTCTTCTGTTTAGGGAAATTTCTTCCCTCATTTATTGTTACTCTTCCTCCGTCTGTGCGCCTTTTCCGTCAGGGGCTCCTATTATTCACATCTGAGCGGCTGGTGTCTGGCTTTTCCTCACCATCATTATCTTTTCACTTGATCACCCGGATGAATAATTAGCTTCTCTTCAACAACCCATGTCCTTTTCAGCTCATTTTTTGAAAATGTTAGTCAAAGTTCAGAAGGTTTGGTTTTTGCCCTAATTAACTCTCTTGGAGACATTGGAGGGGAAAAAAAAAATCCTACTCCCTCGCTCATCAATTCTGCGTGACTGGGAAACTCCTGTACCAGCTGTTCATCTTGGACTTTCAAGTTCCAACCTCAGTTTCTGAGGGAGAATTGTTTTCTTTGCTTGCTCATGGCTACATATTTTTTGTTTGTTTATCTGTTTCTCTCTCTCTCTCTCTTTTTTTAAAAATATTTTATGGCTGTATCCATAGCACATGAAAGTTCCCAGGCCAGGAATTGAATCTAGCTGCTGCAGCTGCAACCTGCACCGCAGCAGAGTCAACACCAGGTCCTTACCCACTGTGCCACAGCAGGAACTCCTATCTGTCTCTCCTGCCCGCCTGAGCAGTGGTCAACAAGTGGCAGTATAAGGCACGACGTTTTTTGTGGTAAATGACCTACCCCCCACCCCCGCCCACCACACACACACCGGCTTTGCTGGGCAGAAGTTGGACGCTCTTTGTGTCCAGATTCCTTCCAGGCTGGCAGAATCCATGCCTGACCTCCCTCCTGGAAGTAACTCAGCTTCCAGGGAGGTTCCCTTCCCAGATGTCTGAGATCAGTGGGATTCTGTTGGATCTCTGTGGATCACATGCAACCAGTGGGCAGATGCGACGCCCTTGCAGAGTCAGGTGACCAGAGGACCCAATTCCTGCCACAAATCCTACAGAGAGGCGATCCCTCCCCAGGCCTGGGCTCTCCCTCCAGGCCCTGCAACCCTCTGAGGAAGTCCAGTACCTGTTCCCTCCCCCAGACGTCTCAGCAGATTTCTAGAGAAACTGAAACTCGGACGCATCCCTCCTGAAGCTTCCCCTGCAGCCTGAGCTGGCCGTTGTGTCAGCAAAGAAGACAGCGGCAAGACCCCACCTCCACCTCTCCTTTCACCTGTATTTTCAGACTTTCATTCCAAAGGAAAGAATATAATCCGCATCAAAGTAGCCTTTTTTTTTTTTTTAAGTAGGGAACTACCAACCAACGCCTGAACTATATCCCATGGACTGTCTAATCACATATAAATACAATTAATCACTTTACTAACTTTGCGTTTGCTATCAAAAGACAGATGGAATGATCGCTTAAATGATCATAAATCATAATAAAATATGCAGCTGGGTCCATCTGCATTATTATTTGCCTGGTGGGAAAACAAGATACTTTTCAAAGACACTAAAAGGCACTAAAAACAATTTGGCAAACTATTATGTGATTATGTATAAATACCCATATTCCCACCAATTTTCCTACTGGAATTCCTGATTCCAATTCTCCTGAGAGCAAATGCCTTGTTTTTAACATAGTTAAAATATAATTTGTGAACTTCTGGAAGCTAACACTCCCATTCTCTGAGAAACGGTATTAATACCAAAATGATAAAATTTCATGGAAAAATACTATACCAAAAAAACTGTCTAACGTACTTGTCATTATGGGTTATTCTGGTGGAAGGAAGAATTATGTCAGGAATTACAGAAGGGATTTAGGAAAATTACGTTGCCAGCTGTTTTAGCGTAGGTTGGGGGGGTTAGCATAGGATTTCAATTCAGCAGACGATAACAGTTCAGAAGAATCAGGGTAGAAGCAGTGAGGAGGTAATTTTAGTAATTTCCTCTCAATGGGTAGCTCCAGCTTGTGTCAGTGAATTCAACCTTGACAGCTGCTGGACAGAGTGCCACTTGTCATGGTCATGCTGCTGGCCATATAAAAGGGAGAAGGCTGGCAGGCTGTCTGCAGATCCCAACTTCCTAGAAGGGCTCCCGATATGTAACACCTGGACATGTGACTAATCTAGAGGTTTTCCGCAGGTCCATGGTGGTCATCAGTGCAGCCGAGGGGAGCCCTCTGCTCGACCTGCTAGCCTGGGAGCACAGCATGAACTTGACCCCGAACTCCTGACCCCACATTGAGCTCACAGTGGGATCTTGCCTCTGTTTTGAATCCTTAGAGTACCCTTAAGCCATCTGTGGGTCTTAAAGATGAAATCTGTCTTTTTTTAAAGAATGAAGGCAAGATTTGTAAGTATAACAAACTTTTAAATATTTTTGCCATATTACCTGAAAAAGTTATGTGAAAACAATACGTGATAAAACCAAAATATTTCTTTCTTCTTACAATTTCCTAAATCAGTGTTTGGCAATATTTTTTTAAACCACCCTCCACCCAGGAATCTTCTTAGGTATTTTACATTATATGGAATTTTATTAGCACCAGTATGTTATAAATATAAACATATCCATCTCTGCTTTATATATGGAAAGAGTAAGATTTTTTTTTTTTTCCTTTAGAGGTATTTTCACCCTCTGTTGAGAATCCATGCTGTGCAGATCAATCAGGTTCGATGTCACCATAGAAGAGTTTGCTAATATTTTTAGGAATGCAGGTTGTACGAGCTCTTAAACACCACATGTTTTAATTCATTTTCAAAATTTCCATCTTGTAATAATACATATGCCATTGACTATCTACTATAACAAACCCTCTTGTCCTCAAGAAAATTATCGAGAAGTGAAGGCAGATTTACTTACAATTAAATTAAGTAAAATTAAATGAATTTAATGAAATAAATAAAAATTAAAGGAGTTATTATCCTAAGAAACATGATTATATTTTTTCTTAGGATGATAGCACATAACTTTTGAAAAGAATTTTTTTTTTTAGAATGAAAAATGCAAGAAATTAGTTTAAGAGGCTTGTTTTCTGAAAGAATTTGTAATTGGATTTGTGAGGCTAGCAGGTAAGACAACAATATGATTTTACCAAATTTCCAAAGCTCAGGAGAAAAATAACCGGATGGAAAATGACATGCTTAATATAAATAGAACAATGGAAATTGTTCTGCCCTTTTAATTCAATGAATAATGTATGAACATTTATAGGTGACAAATTATAAATGAGCTGATTGTGCTGTGAAGGTCTGAGAAGATAAAGTGGCAGTGATACTGCCCATATGGGCAAAGATATTTGAAATATATTTATCCACGATTTGTGTTGCAGGCTCTATTTCATTATTTCAGAGAAACATAACAGATATTCCTGAGAAAATTAATGCATATTTATCACAGAAAAAGATTATAGAACAAAACTTAACACGAAATGCATTTCAGGAAGCCCTGTTCTCCTAAATGAAATTCAGGTTAAATAACACCCAAATAAATGATTTCCTGCAACTTTCCAGAGGTGTCTGTACGTCTCCTACTCTTAGTCTTTAGTGACCCGTCAGTATTCTAGACAGTTCAAGAGTAACCTTTGGAGATGGATCACTGAAGAGTCAAAATTGTGATTATTACATTATTTTGCACCTAACAAGATGTTGCCCAAATCCTTTAGAAAGCTACCGTCAAGAGAAACTTATTTAATTAAAGTTTCCCAGAAAATGAAATTAAACTTAATGATAACATGAAAGACGGCTGGTACATCGCAAGATGAGTTGCTTTCATAATTCAGTCACTTCTTGTGATTAATGCGCTGAAATATGGGTGTCAGATTTTATGGGGACTAAAATAAATGGCTCTTTCACTTCATTTCATTTTAACAAATAGCATAAAGCCAAATGTCTTCATGGGAACAGAAATCCGTTTTCTAGAAAAGAGGACTTCCTGTAAGATGGCAAAATGAGTCCATGCTTTATGAAAGCCCTTCTGCTTCAAATGCACAATAATCACAGGAAACCATAGAGACACCCTGGAGTTCTATACAAGGCAAACCCTCTCTCTGCAGATGAGACCTGCTATTAGAACGCCATGGTTCTCTCTCTCCCGCCAAGCTATGAGTTCCTTCCAAGAGGAATTCTGTTAAAATTGTTAATCTTCTGGGCTAAGGCTCTGCTCATAAATGTCTATGACATGTACAGTCTAGTGGATAGAGAGATATATGCACATTTTTTTACATAAAAAAGGAACGTATGGTTCAAGTTTTATTATTTGTTAAGAAAATGAGACTATACATTTAAAAATATAATTATGTTCATTATAACAATATGATCTTATGTATAATATTAATAACAATATATTGTCTTAGGTCAAAATGAAAACGCTTACCAAAGAAAGTAAATCTTTTCCTCTGTATGTTTATGCATAGCCTAGAAAACACAAGCTTTTCCTGTCTCTTAACTAATTCTAAATTTAGGTTAATCAATCCAAAGTAACCAAACAAGTCCCAGCTTCACAAGAGAAGTTAAGCAGCTTAATTTACGTTTAAAGGATGCTTTTCAGACTCTAAGTTGACTCCTAATGGGTAGAGTGGCTTATTTTGGATTTTTAAAATAATTTATCCTGGAACATGTGAGAACTCAAGAAATGACTTCTCTGAAAGCTCATGGCCTCTTGTGATCTATTTTAAAGATAAACTTTCCATAATATTACATAATGCTATTACCTTAAATACTGTATCATTATAGTCCATAAACTTGAATTGCTGTTATTATAGCCATTTTGAGGATCAAATGAGATAAAGAATTCCTTTAAAGCACTTGGCAACATAATGGAACCTCCAAAAAAAATGGTGGCGATTATGCCGCTAGTCTTACTGTGTGAATTTAACACATGTGGATGTTAGCTGACATGCTCTGCAGGTCTACAGCTTGAACTAGGATCAAGCTCCTCGCTTATTTTCATACATAAAGTTTAACTGGAACACAACCATTCTGAGACCACATTCACTTTTGCACAATAGCAATGGAGTTGAGTAGTTGAAGCAGAGGGCACGTGGCCTGAAAAGCCTGAAGTACTTCCTATCTGGGTCCTCAAGAAAAACTTTGTTGACTCCTGGCTTAAACTCACATAATTTCATCAATTTTTTCTTTCTCTCTCTCTTTTCTTCCTGCCACATCTGTGGCATGCAGAAATTCCCAGGCCAGGAATCAAACCTGCACCACAGCAGTGACCAGAGCCACAGCAGAGACAATGCTGGATCCTCAAACCACTGACCAGAGAGCTCCTCATTTTTTTTTTTTTTAAAAAGAGAATATCTGACAAAAATTAAGTGTGGTTAAAATGACTTAACTACCCAGAGCCACAGCAGTGACAATGCTGGATCCTCAAACCACTGACCAGAGAGCTCCTCATTTTTTTTTTTTTAAGAGAATATTTGACAAAAATTGTGGTTAAAATGACTTGACCACACTCATCTGAAACAGACCACTTTGACTCACATACAAGTTTCCAATACAAAGAGAAGAGAGAATGTGATTTGAACAAAGGGCAAACGTGTTGGGAAACGCGGACACCCAAGATCAAACAACAGACATGGAACCAATTCTGAGTGTTTCAGTGGTTCAGGTATAAGATGATGCCCATATGTTTTTTTTCAAGTGAACTAAATCTCCACTACACTGCTCATTAAATTCAAATTCACTTTCAGTGCTTTGGGAAGGGGGCAACAATTAATGGAAACATAATATATGCCAGATTTTACCATACAACCCTCTCTTTCTGGTCTACTATACAACCCTCCCTTTCTGATTCTTTTAATTAAAAAATGAGTGCTACTATAAAAAAGAAAAATTACAAGGATTTGTCAACTACCCCCAGATGCTACCTGCACACTGGACTGGTAACAGGGAACTCTACGCTATTAAAATATTTGAAATTTTGTTGGAATTTCTTGCAGCATGATCATAAATCTGATCACTCATAAACACATTAAGCAAGAGAACAATTTCGTAAGTGAAAAAATTAGGTAAAACTTAACTGGGGAATTCTGTGAATGACCAGTATTTATTCTACAGGATTGATTAGTATGACTGAGAACCCACCCTGGGCTGGGCTGCAGAAGAAATACTAAAGGAATCTGTGATACGCAGGGTTCCCGCAGGAGCAAACACACATTGCTCCACTTGGCAAGACGGGCAATATCTCAGTCCTGTGGAGCCATTTCTGTTTTTATCCCAGGCATTTTTGTCATCGGTCTTTCCACCTCTGGTTCTAACACTATTGTATCATTCTTCCATTTCATCTGTCATCTCACTTCATTTCACCCAGAGCCTTTACCTAAACTGTGGGTTTCTTGTTCCATTCTGGGTTTTTTTAGGACCACACCCACAGCACATGGAAGTTCCCAGGCTAGGGGTGGAATCAGAACTATAGCTGCCAGCCTACACCACAGGCACAGCAAAGCGGGATCCAAGATGCGTCTGTGACCTACACCGCAGCTCATGGTAATGCCAGGTCCTTAACCCATTGAGCACGGCCAGGGATCGAATCTGTGTCCTTATGGACACGAGTCAGTTCATTAAACACTGAGCTATGACGGGAACTCCTCTTCCCCAACTTCTGATCTCTGCTCACTGTCTGCTTCCTCCGTCTTTCCCTCAACTGGTCTTGCCCCAAATGCATCACCTGCCTATCACCCTTTCCAGAAGACGATGCTTAGGCTCCAATGGCCCATGTAGGACAATGTGTGGATGAGGAAGTGACACTATCCGTGACCTCCTCATGCCCCTTTGAGATGTGTCCCCTCAGATGAAAACACCGTCTTCCAAACCCTCCCCATGGCTGCCCTCTATTCACCTCTCTCTCCATCCAGATTTTACCAGTCACTCTCACCTGCCACCACCTCCTTTCCAGGAGAACTGGCCTCACACTCACTGACGCGTGTCATTGCAAAGATCCAGCCAACACCTGGCCGTGATGGTTTCTCGTCATTTCTGCCTTGACTCCATCATTATGTTTGCATCACCCACTCATATAACATCCTAGACTCTGTATTTACTCAGAATTATTCTGAAATCCTAAACCCAGCGCCCCGCTCTCTGATCACAACCCTACCTTCCAGCTCTTGCATTTCATCCCTTTCACTACACCCGTTCTTTGGTCAGTGGAGACTCTTGATCCCTCATTCTTTTTCTTTCACTCTCCTCTCATTGCCCCTCTTTTCATATCCAACCTAGACCACAGGGTCATCACTTCAACTCCTTTGCCAACCACCCATATTCCCTGATCTCCTGTCTCTCGGTTCCACCAGACTGAAAAACCTCTAAAGATGGAACAAGCTAAACGTTGCCTTTTCTCCCCTTTAGGCAAGGCCTAAAGTAGTCACAGACCTGTCTCAGTCGGCATCGCTATAAGTTTGTTGTCCCAACCTTCAGGTTTGCATTCGATGTATCTTTAATTATTATTACTGTTTATTACTATTATTGGCATTCTCCCCATTACCTGTCTCTTCTCTTCTTTCTCCACAAGCTTCCCACTTTACTGTCTCACCATCAGGCTGGATGCATACCTAGCTTCCTACTTCACAGGACAGACAAAACTCACTTGATGGGGATTCCTTCAAGTCCTACCCCTGTGCTAGAAATTCACCTGCAAGTATAACTATAGACCCATGTTCCCTTCTGCTTTTAATGACAATCCATGCTTTCTGAGCTGGATTTGCACTAAAAATATACCAATTTTTCAGGTGTTGGGCTGGACATGATTTCATCATGAGCCCCTGTCATTGGTTTCCCACAGCATAAAAAACTTGTTATTGTTTCCTGTCTGTATTTTTTGCCAAACTGCAAGACCCATATTCGCCACAGCAAGTAAGCAGTGTCACATCCCAAAGACTCTCCACCAGTGAAAGATTCATAATAATGCCATTTTCCCACAGGAAACAAACCTCCACAAAGAGAAGAACTCATAAGGGCTCCTTAAAAGTTTTTGATACCCACATAGATGTTAATATTCAATAGGTGTAATCAGTTCTTTTTCTGAGAAGTTTATGTGTAGGTGGATTGAATTTTTATTAACCAAATCCATTTTTAAATGCATTGGGAGAATTCTGGATATACAAGGGAACTCAACTATAAGGCACATCGATTTTGTATGTGAAAGGTGCTTTTGTAATAAAAATAATCAAATTGCGATGTTTCTGCTTTTTAAGATTTCTTTTTCATATATTGGATTTCTTGAAGTGTAGCACAGCTGGATAGATATATATCACTTATACGATGAATGCATTTCTAAAGAGTTGTCTGTCAACCAATTTTTTCCATAAATAACCACTGAATTCTAAGATATCTTTTAGGAATAATTTTTTGACAGTGAAAAAAAGCAATGGTCTCTGCAAATCATTAAAGAATGTTTAACTATCAAATATGAACAAAGTTACCCCAGCAACAAGAAATACTATTATAAAACTCCAGTATGAGCTGGACGGTGCTAGAAGATGCATATTGAATCATTAAACCTTCCTGTCCCTGACTTGACGTCTTTTTTAAAAAATTTATTTTATTGAAGTATAGTTGATTTATAATGTTGTGTTAGTTTCTGCTGTACAGCAGAGTGATTCGGTTATGCTTTTCCATCATGGTTTATCTCAGGATATTGAATGTAGTGCCCTGTGCAACATAGTAGCACCTTGCTGTTTATCCATTCTATACACAATAGTTTGCATCTGCTAATCCCAGACTCCCAATCCCCCCACCCGACTCCCCCCTGAACCCCCATTGGCAACATAAGTCTACCCTCTACATCTGGGCATTGTTTCTGTTTCATAGATAGGTTCATTCGCGTCTTATTTTAGATCCCATGTATAAGTATATAATATGGTATCTATCTTTTTCTGTTTGACTTCATTTAGTATGATAATCTCTAGGTCCACCCACGTTGCTGCAAATAGCATTATTTTATTCTTTTTTATGGCTGCATAATACCCCATTGTGTATATGTGTATATGTATCTTCTTAATCCATTCACCTGATGATAGACATTTAGGTTGTTTCCATGTCTTGACTACTGTAAATAGTGCTGTAATAAACACAGGGTTGCATGCATCTTCTTGAATTATAGTTTTGTCTGGATATATGCTGGGAGTGGGACTGCAGGATGATACGGCAACTCTACTTTGTGACTTGACATCTTCAGTGCAGGCTGCAACACCTTACATTTTAGAACAGAAATCTTTCCAGGAGAGAGCATCCTTTTCCTTAGTACTGTTGAGCTGATCTGCATACTTACGACGTTCTGAATCTGTTTGCTTACCCTTAGCAGGAAACAGACTAAGACAACGTGGCAAAGGAGAGAAAACGAGAGGTGGGCGGGAGAAGAGCACGACATCCAGAGTAACACCCAGGGCAAGGTCACTGTGGCCATGGGACACTCTGTGGGGAGGATCACAAGGCCACCCAGGGGACAGGAAATACATCGCACAACCTGGTGACGAAGGGGAACGCCTCAGAAGCAGACGATGAATCAGTTCTGGTCGAAGGCAAGTACCGCCTGAGTGAAATTAACTTCCACATTTATAAAAGGCGTTATCATTAGCTGAGGTTCACCTCCACCCTGAAAGGTGATCAGCCCCCAGGGAGCAGCTTACCTCCGCCAGATAGAACTCGTCATATTGCCGTTTGAAGCTTTCTCCTTTGTGATAGTTGCTGGCG
Source organism: Sus scrofa (assembly GCF_054392235.1). Classification (NCBI taxonomy): domain Eukaryota; kingdom Metazoa; phylum Chordata; class Mammalia; order Artiodactyla; family Suidae; genus Sus; species Sus scrofa. The sequence continues at coordinate 77,106,297 of NC_139393.1, forward strand.
GCCACTATCACGTCCACGGTCACCATGCTCAGGATGAACATGTGGAAAACGGAGGAGCGCATCATTTGCTGCGGAGGCAAAACAGAGAAATAAATCTAGGATGAAACGTACTTAGGTGCTTAGACCTAGATCTGCAACATCTATGTGACATGCTGCTGTGAGGGCCAGTCCTTTTTTAAAGTAAATTGTTCCTCTGAATTATAGTTGCTTTACAATGTTGTGTTAATTTCTGCTGCACAGCAAAATGACTCCGTCTTACATATGCATACATGTAAAACATATATATGTAAACATATTTACACACATTCTTTTTTGTATTCTTTGCCATCATGTTTTATTTCAGCACACCGAATATAGGTCCCTGTGCTACACAGCAGGAATTTGTTGCTTATTCATCCTATATGTAATAGTTTGTGTCTGCTAAGCCCAAACTCCCAAGCCATCCCTCCCCAAATCCTCTCCCCCTGGCAACTCCGAGCCCAGAAGAGCACTTCTAAGATAACTTGATGAAAGTTACTGCTGAGCAGTGTGAGCAAAGGAATCATTTTTCTTCAGGAAGCTAAAAAATAACTGGGGAGATAGTTTCAGAGACTTTTGGTTAAAAATGCCTAATACCTTTCACCGAACTTGTGTAGAGTCTATATTTTCATTCTCACTAGCTGGTTAGGAAGCTTTTATCCTTAATACTGATTGTATGGAGAAATTATTTTCTGGAAAGTGGCTCTCCCAAAATAAGTAGTATTGCTTTATTCTGTTAAGAGAAAAAAGCTACTGCAGATGAAAGCATCTTAGAGATAATCATAAAACTGGAAAAGTGGGAGAAACTTAAGACCTGTTTAATTCTTACTTTATCACTTTTGTGAATTATTTATTTAATTGCCATTTTTAATCATGTACTTTTTTTAATGCTTAAAACCACTTTATCGAGGCACGGTTGACATAAAAAGAGTGAGACATACTGAATGCATACAACCCAATGACTCTGGGGATAAATACACGTCCATGAAAGCGTCACCATCATCAAAGCCAAAAACACAAGGATCACCTCCCAAAGCTTCCTCTCAACTCCTTTATGATTATTATTACTGTTCTTCTTCTTATTATTATTATTTGTGGTAAGAGGATAACATAAGTTCTATCCTCTCAGCTAATTTTAGATGTACAATAGAGTTTTGCTAGCTACAGGCACTATGCTGTGTAGATTGCCATAATTTATTTATCTTATGTAACTGGAACTTTGTGCCCTTTGCTTAAATAATGTATCAAAAATTATACTACAACTAAGAATAGCTGATGTCTATATTTATAATTATTATGGGTCTGGAGCAGTCACAGATGTTTTACCTAAATCAACTCATTTAATGTCATAACAGCCCCATGAAGTTACTCTAATTTTATAGAGAAGAAAACTGAGGCTCAGAGAAATTAAATAACTTCCTCACTGTTGCACAAGAATTGAAAGTGGAACCCCAATGTCGTCCAAGGCCCCTGCCTATACTGAGGTGAAATAATTAGGCATTCAAAAATAATGACTCTTATTACATAGCTACTGTGTGTCGAATACTAAAAGTGTGTTATTTATTTCATCTCTTTCACCTCCACCATAACCCTACACAGTGGGATATATCATACACTTCTTCCAGTGAGTTCACAGAGATTAAGTCATTGTCCAAGGTCACATAGCAGAGCCGGGCTCTGCACCCAGGTCTGTGTAAAGTCCACTCTGGGAGACTCTTCCCATCGTGGGGTAGGAAATACACAAAAGGAGAGAGTAGAGGCTGAAGGCAGAGAGCAGCCGATGGAGCTGTTATGACCACATAACACACCACTGAGTCACAGCCCTTGGCACCAACCACCTGGGAACTGGCACCACCACGTAGCCCCTTCTCGGAGCCTCGTCTGTTCTTAGTACTTAGAGACACATAAGGACATTGTTTAATCTTGATCTGAGGATATTTAGTCTTTGCAATTAAAAGAACCTAACTGAAGCAGAACCTGAGAAGAGCTGAAGAGAAAAAGAAAACCTCTGAGCCCCACTGCTGACCCCGCATCCAGAGGTGTGCGTTCATGTGGCTTCACGACCTTGAAGTCAGCAACAGCATGGCCACTGAGCCAAAGTGCCCAGAGCTGAAACCCTACCACACACAAGCTCCAGGGCCCGAGCAAGGTACTTAAACCTCTCTGTGCCTCGGTTTTCTCATCAATAAAATGGAGATATTACTGGCTACTCCAAAAGTTATCATAAATGAGTTTAAGTATCTGTAAGCATTTACAACAGTGCTTGCATATTATGTGTTCTATTAAGATTTGCAGTAAAAATAAAAAAATGCAATTCTATGAACAAGGAATGAGAAATAAACTGCCCAAGGTCAAAGAATTAATTATGTTGTGTATTTGACCAAGTCCAGAACCCAGCGAGGTAAATATGAGTGATAAAGTCAAATAATTTGAGAGATGTCAGAGCCATTGGAAGAGCGGAGATGAAGCAATGCTGTGTGTCGCCATGGCTACCGATGCATTCTTGCATCCATTTATTTGCCCTTGACTTTATTCTATGTGCACCACAAAATCAAATTCCAGGGCTGTCAATCAACATATTTAAATGCACATCAATTTACTTGCAGGAACTACTGACCTTCATAACATAGATAAGCAAATCAGTTGGCAAGTTTTCTATTCTCACTGGAATTTGTATTGTTATTTAGTCCTTTTTGCATTGTGAGAGTTAAATTCCGTAACTATTATTCCTTTTCTATACCCTTTTCAACATAATGTTCTATTAAAAACATTTCAGCTGATTTCCACTTCATCTGCATGACAGAAAAGCCACAACTTTCTCTTGCTATTTTCCTTCGCTGTGGATTTATGTCTTAAGTAAACGGTTATTACTGAAAGGTCCAAACAAAGCTTTTAGCCATGGCTGTCAAAAAACTTTTAAATTGGTTTTGTAACTGTCACAGCTTCACTTTGGTGCTGTCATTATAATTAGGTTGTTTTTTGTCTGAATGTCTATGTATCCTCGTTGGTAGGGAGTCATTAAAATAATCACTTACAATGGATTTTGATATGCTATAATCACCACGGCTCAGCTGACTTTCTCCAAAGGAATAACTTTCAAATATTAAATAAGAATTAAGGCAATCACTACGTGCAGCAGCCAAATTTAAATAATACAACCAGTAACTCTAGCTTTAAAGTTAGAACTAGCAACAGGGACCACTTCAACTCAATTCAATTCAACTGATGTTTGAAACTAGCTATGGCTCTCCTTAATGTAGAAAGACTGGAAATGTTATACTTAGACTCATCCTTTCTTTTCTTTTCTTTCTTCCCTTTCCTTTTCTTTTCTTTTCAGGGCCGTACTCGTGGCATATGGAGGTTCCCAGGCTAGGGAGCTACAGCCTACACCACAGCCACAGAAATTTGGGATCTGAACTGCATCTGTGACCTACACCACAGCTCATGGCAACACCGGATCCTTAACCCACTGAGTGAGGCCGGGGATCGAACCCGCAACCTCATGGTTCCTAGTCGGATTCGTTTCCTCTGTGCCACAACGGGAACGCCAACACTTAGACTCATCCTTACATCTACAGGACTGTCCAAATGAAGACACTTCAACTTTCCATTCTGTTATGAAACTTAACACAGAGGAATATGTTAAAGTTGCCAGTGTCACAAAATATCATATAACTTGAGATTTTCACAACTGTATTATTTAATGTGGATGTAGAATGAATATAGCTAGATATAAACACACACATACATATGTATGTATATAAGTATGTGTGTATGTGTATTTTTATACATGTGTAGATAGATACCTATATATTTATAGATATATTTAATGTAAGACTCTTCAGATCCTGCTACATAATTTTTAAAAATCCCCTTTAATGGCAATGTCATTTTGGTTTACATATATATTTTAAAGTCAGACAAGTTTTGCGTATATTTTGAGTTTGGCTTTGATCCAAGCACTACTGATTTCTGTAGGCGACAGCTGGAATTACCAAAACAGGAGGAAGACACTGTAACAGAATCAGCCCCAAGGCAGCAATGCCAGGAATGCTTAGAAGCCTTACTACTCAAAGTGTGGTCCCTGGACCGGTGGCTTCCTGGGAGTATATAAGAAATGTAGACCCTCACTAGAAACGGCCCCCTTCCACACACATGGAATCAGAATCAGCATCTTTGACCCTGATTAATGTGCAATTAAAGTTTGAGAAGCTCTGCTGTAGAGGATACTCCTTGATCAGCAGCTTAAATTGGGTAAGCTATGACATTCTTAACAAATTTGCCCTTTCACAATTCTAAAATTCTGTAATCACAGAATAAAATATATAACAAATACTGGCTGGAATATTGTGGCACTATATTAAGGTATATCACTGCAAAAACAAATGCTTCATCTCCCTGACCCCACTCCCACGTCTACTCCAAGAGCAAGAATCAACTCAACCAGTTTGGATCCATAGAGACAAAAATACGTGTTGGTTTTACAACTATTTGGACAGGATTATGAAGACACCACCACAGACTTGTTCATAAAGTCTAGGAAGACAGGTGGCCTGCAGAAACTGGAAAAGACAAGGAATCGGTCTTGTCCCTAAAGTTTTTAGAAGACAGCCTTGCTCAGACTTTGATTTTTGCCCGCTGAAACTCATTTTGGACTTCGGACCTGGAAAACCATAAATAATAAATGTGTGTTGTTGGAAGTCATTTCATCCGTAGAAATTTGTCACAGTAGCACTGGGACATTGAAACAAGTACTGCTGGTAATTTTGACATACATCAGCTCAGATCATCTACGAAATAGGACTGCAGACATCTGCCCGATCCTACGAAATTCTGCCTGATCAAAGGGTTCCTTCCGCCCAAGGCAACTGGAGGGCCCTCTGTAAAATGTATCATTACAAATGCAAATTCAGAACGGTTTTCATCCTGCCTTGTTTCAGAACATGTCGTGACACATTGGCTGTGAAGCAATGAAACTGAGTCCACTCTCAAGCAGAAGAAAAGAACAAGCCCCTTTTCTGAGTCTTACCATGAGAGGAAAGGAACACTCTCAAAGCCTGAAGTCCACACCCAACATGGTCAGGGACCCTCACTCAATTCAAGTTGATACCAACAGGACACATGATCAAAATAAGAGCTCATGTTCGAGGGCTTGGTTTGTGCCAACCCTCATTCCGAGCATATTACATGCAGATGGGAACATCTCATTTAATCCTCAACAATGCTGTACAACAGGTGCATGTGTTATCCCCTCACCTATGGAGCAACAGGTAAGGATGAGTCAATTTCCAAGCTCCCAGAGTCAGAAAGTAGTTTCTAGGCTTTGAGTCCAAAGTACACGCTCTTGCAGTCAAAATGCAGCTGACTCTGCTTTACATATTAAAGAAGAATGAGAAGCAGGTTCCAAGCCAAGCCTTTGTGATTGAATAGAGGGTCCATGTTTGCAAACACTGTATTTGAAAGCTGATGGGGAAGCGCCTTACTGAAAGGTCTAAGATCCCCACAGGGTAAAAGAATGTCAATTGTGAAGACAGCCTGAGCTGAGTTCAAATCTTGACTCTGTGCCCAATTTAACTGCTCTGTGACCCAGTCATCTTTCCTGGGAAATGGGTATGATAACTTCTACATCTCTAGGTTGCAACATGAATAGAAATGAGACTACTTGGCATAGAGTCTAAACAGGATCGAGGCTAAATAGTATACATGTCACAGCAGGCATCTGACACTCCACAACTCTTATTATTATTATTGTATTTGAAAACACTCGAGGTATCATTTAAAGGTAGAGATATAGTTAGCTGCTTACGGGGAAGGTAAAAAAGTGGAAGAGGAGGATTCAGGTGGAAGAGGTAACTAATCTTGAGAGGGACCAGGAAAATTTACAGATTTGCAAAAAGTCTTAAGTGATCTCACTTTTAGTGTTGTGTGTGCTTAAGTACTTCATAGGGGTTATTCTCATTAATTTTTTTTTAGTAGTATTTCCTACAGAACAGTGCCTTTCAGATTCTAAAGACTCTGCAAGCAAACATCCAGGGAATCAAAATTGTTACCTAGGAGGTCACAATAAGGATACATTTGAATAATGAATATGGTATAGCTCAGAACTCAAATCTTTCTTTTTTTTTTTTTTGGCTTTTTAGGGCTGTACCTGCAGCATATGGAGGTTTCCAGGCTAGGAGTCAAACTGGAGTGGTAGCTGCCAGCCTGTCACAGCCATCGCCATAGCAATGCCAGGTCTGAGCCACATCTGAAACCTACTCCTCAGCTCATGGCAAAGCCAGGTCCTTAACCCACAGAGCAAGGCCAGGGATCAAACCCATGTCTTCATGGATACTAGTCAGGTTCTTAATCCACTGAGCCACAGTGGGAGCTCCCTCAAATCCTTCTTCAAATTACTGCTGGAATGAATAAAACATCCTACCCTGGCAAGCAAATTTCATGCCCTGAACATTGTATCAGCTTTGTACTAAAAGTTGTGTTTTGATTCGATTTCAAAATAAACATATTGGGAGAACAATGCAATTACAAGACGAAATTCTCAGAAACTATCTTGCATATGAGCCATGAGCACACGAAAAAGAATATAACGTAAACGACCAGGGGCATCAATCCTGAAATAAATCTCCCATTTGCGGGTGGTGCAGCTTTTTTTCCTGATTTAGAAGACATCTGGATGCATGTTACTTCCCTAAGCAACATACAAAATAATTCTCTCCACTATAAAGAATTTGCGTTAAAACAGGCAATCTCCGAATATCAATCTTGAGAATAGAACCCATGAGTGTCCTTCGAAGCTCTGCCTTTCCCGCCTGCCAGCTCCGGGCACGTTCCCGGAGAGCCGGAGGGCAGAGGAAATGCACAAGTGATTCCCACAAAGGTACAGAAGACCCTGCCCACTGTCATGTCCCGGCTGGTTTGCCTCATTCCTGAACAGTAAACTGGGAGAATGAAAGCCACACACTCAGAAGTCAAATCGAAGGAAGAAGGAAGAGGGGCTTGGTAGGACACTTCCATATCTTGGCCAGTGTGGCTGTATCTTTCGCTCTACTCTGTAAGGCTAGATAGTACATCCTAAACTGCCATACAAATACTTATTACAGTTGTTAATATTTTTTAATCATCAATGTCTGACTCTACCATACAAACTGGACTTCAACGAGGGAAAAAGCACACTGGTGGAAAAGAAATGCAGCAAAGGACTGATTATTATACTGAGCCAGTGGCATCCATAGTTCTTTTCGCCTGTGTGGCAGAGCCTGAAATGGCCTGACATTGAACCCACCTCTGTATCCACAGCCTTGGCGGTGCCCTGCTGCTCTCCGTCTGCACGTAGCCACGTGATTTGTCTTGGTCAGTGAGACAACAGCAAAGGCGACAGAGGCAGAGCCTTGGAAAACACTGTGATTTGTGACTTACTCTGGCAGCTCTCTTGCAGCCATGAGCCACCACATTTCTCCAGGCTGGCCTGTTAAATGGTAGCTATGGCCCCATCATCCCTCTACCCCAACAGTCAGCCGTGTGCAGAAGCAGAGGTGCCGGCTGACTTCAGATCCAAGTGGCCCGGCCGAGATCGGCTGACACTGGCTCCAACGGGCAGCCTTATTCAGCTAACCCATCAATTCACTAGCAAAAAACAGCATCTGTGTTACAAGGCACTATGTTTCAGAGTGGTTTGTTGCTTAACAAAAGCCAACTGAGATGCCCACCAAGCCTGCTTCTTTACCCAGGGCATATAGTGAAATGACAATGCTCAGCCTATTGAACACTGAGCTGGGGCAACATGAGGGCTTCCCATCAATGGAATGGAAATGAAGGGGTGTGTCCCTTTGGGAGGGAGCAATTAAGACAGGGTCTGCTTCTCCAAACTCCCCCTTCCTCTCTACAGCGACCTGGGGCAGCATGTTCTTCAGATGGGGTCATCAAAAGATCATTTTTGCAAGCAAAATTTTATGATGCATTTACAGACACACACACACACACACACACACACACACACACACACACACACACAGAGAGGAAGGTATCTACATAGATGTATATGCCATCTTTGATGGAGGGTAGTGGAAAACACAGCTGGCCCACTGGTGGGGAGCTGGAGCTGTAACTGTGTGCATCTCTCCCCTAGTTTCGTGTTCAGGGACTGCAGGTTGTTCACTTGAAATGAGCCGTGGGGGACCCCTCGCACCCTGGCAATTAACCTCTGCCGGGGATGGTTACCCGGGCCTTCCCCTCCTCAGGATTCTGTTTCTGACTTGCAGTCAAGTGTGAGGGAAAGGCCAGAGGGCAGGTGCTAACATCTTCCACTGTTCTCACTACAGCGCCACCGACCGCAGTTACGGCATAGATTCTGACAAAAGCTGCTTTCGTACTTCAGTGTCGTGGCGAGTCTTTCTTTTCTCTCTGTCTTCGGGAACACCTTGGTGAAAGGTGAGGGTCTGGGATGGGGCTGCTAGACAGGGGACACGGAAACCAGGACGGGTTTAAGATCTTTGAAGACACTTTGACATTCTTACAGCTCAATGAAATGTCTACCTAATCACTCGAAATTTACATGTATTTATTTATTTATTTATTTTTGCTTTTTAGGGCCACATCTGTGGCATATGGTGGGTCCCAGGCAAAGGGGCGAATCAGCACTGTAGCCGCCAGCCTACACCACAGCCACAGCCACGCCCGATCGGAACCACGTCTGCGACCTACACCACAGCTCACGGCAACACTGGATCCTTAACTCACTGATCGAATCTGTGACCGCATGAACACTGGTCAGATTCGTTTTCACTGAGCCACGACAGCAACTCCAAAATTTACTTTCATACGTTTCTTTTTATTTTTAGTATGAAATGGTGACCAGGTGAACATGAAATCTTTGTTCTAAATTCAAGCGGGAAATTGCCAGATCAGAAATAAAATTAATGAGCTGTCCTTTTCAAATAAACTGTATATCTAGTGTAAGGAAGAATGTCGGTTATTATAAATGATGACAGCAGAGATAATTTAAAAAGTCTTTAAGCTATATAGCATCTTAAAGTGGGGGACTCACTTTGAGAAACTTGAAAGCATACAGGAGGTGTAAAAGATCAAACAAACATTCCAGAAATACACCAAATACAAAATGACTGAAGTTTTTTATGATGTCTAAGCCTGTCATCAGCCTGAGGGCATGTAAGGCGTCATGCTGCTCTTCCAGACTCTTCGATTGCAGTAATTCTGCTGAACGCTGAGAAAATACTGGGCAATTTCACACCCTGGCTGAAAGTTTTAAAGAGGGTGCATATTTAACCCCAGAAATCAAGACTTGCAAGAACAACAACGCATCCTTCATTTTTTCCAAAGGCGGCAATGCAACAAATATTTGATGGAAATTTATCTCCCAAGACTATATGCCAGACATTTATACAGACTTATTCAAATCAGAAGATGAACAGTGATATAAGAATTTAGTCTGAGATAATCTGAGACACAAACAATTTTAAGGTTATCTGAACATGTGTTTCTTCCAATGAGCCTCAAAAATCAAAGATGAAAAAGCATTTAATCAGCTGCAAGATAACTTGGTAAACAAAAATAGGGAGTTCCCGTCGTGACTCAGTGGTAACAACCCCGACCAATATCCATGAGGATCCAGGTTCAATCCCTGGCCTCGTTCAGTGGGTTAAGGATCTGGTGTTGGTGTGAGGTGTTGTGTAGGTTGCAGGCGCAGCTCGGATCTGGCATTGCTGTGGCTGTGGTATAGGCCAGCGGCTGCAGCTCTGATTCAACCCCTAGCCTGGGAGCTTCCATATCCCATGGGTGCAGACCTAAAACACAAAATAAAACAAAACAAAACAAAAAAACCCCAAACAAAAATAGCACTAACAATTTTACCTTATTTTTGTGGATCTCTATTCTGAATATAACTATTGTTTGAAAAAATATATAATATATTGGATATATGAATATAGAATATAATACAGAGATTTAATGAGTTCTATATGGAGTATTTTGGACTGAGGTTGTACACAATAGTCTCCTCTCTTCAGAGGGTTTAGCCATGACTGGTTTCAAGCATATAGAGAAAGTTTTTTTAATTAACCTTTTAGCTACCTTCTTACATCGTGTGCTGTTTTGCCTTTAGGTATTGTATTCTGCTCATTCTTAATTCTCATTCTAGGTTATTATGAAGTAATTTTTCTTCCTTTTCCCTCCCCTGATTTTTCACTAAGCCGGCTTGTGCTCCGCTGTTAGAAAATGAAGATGAGCGTGTGTGCATGCAACGTGTTTGGTGAGGGACCTGCCATTAGGCTGGCATCTGCCTAAGAGGAGAGTGAGACTCCGTGCGTGTCGAGTGTGAGGTCGTGGGGTTCCGCACAGGAACGCCTACGCAGGTGCGCATTTGCACATAAACCCCTAAATGTGGGCTAAGCGCTTCTCAGGCAAATGCTCTATGGAAACAGCGGGAAGTAGCGAGAAAGTGACCAAATACAATCAGGGAGTCGGAGATCAGGAAGCTCTGACCTGCTTTGGAGGGTACGGATGTTAACAAGGGGTGGGGGCATGATTCAAGGAAATTCAAAAGCCTGAATAAATGACAGAATTGAAGACAGAGCAAATTTGGGGAGGATCACGAGTGGAGCACTACAGGTTAGAGTACGGGTTTCTGGAGCTGCAGGAAAAGCCTGGTTTCTGGTGGGGGCGGGGTTGGGGGAGGCGTGATGGGTCCCTGAGAACGCTTGGGAACGTGTCTGCTGGACACATGGAAATACACTTCTGAGATTCAGAAAGCAGGGCAAGAAGGCAAGGCTGTGTGGTCATTGGACTACGGGTGTGCACGAGAGCTGACTGCCTGGAATTGAATAGAACACTCAGCGTGAACAGTGTTAGGCGATTAATAATCAGCTCTATGGACCGACTTACCCATCACAGGGTCCCACACACTGCACTGGGCATTTTATGTGCCTCACTTCCAAATTCTTACCAGCCCCTGAGTGCTATCCTTATCCCCTTTTTTCAGGTCAGGAAACCGGATTTCTGGGAGAGCTGGCCCCTTGTCTGAGGTTCTCCTGGCTGTAACGTCTTAGCTAGACCACACCATCTTCTCCCATGGCACTGGAAGGATGGAAGAGGTTTGCTTGTAGATGGAAACATATGTTCTCCTGGGCTCAATCAAGCCTTGAAATTATCTGCCAGGTTGTGAGAAGGTTCATTAAGAAGATAGATGTTTAAGAAGGGCTAGGATGTCATTTCATCGCTCGAAATGCGCATGTCAGTCTGCCCCTTCTCCCGCCTTCGCCTTCAGTGGAAATTTTCTCAAAGAGCATTAAGACACTCTAGTAATGACTTTGCCACAATTTGACCTACTTATGGTAAAAGGCTCTTATCTTTGCTCTTTACAGAGGAAGCCCACGATGGGATGTTACCAAAGAGAAACGGAGCTCGAGCATGCCCGGTCTCAGGCATATGTTCATTTTCTTGTCAGTGACTTCCTTCCAGATAATAGATCTCTGGGTGTGTGACGGAAGATGGCTCAAAACTGTGCAGCCACATCTGTCAACCTGTCAAGAGACGAGAACTCCTACCCGAGAGGCAGGTGGAAAATGGCTGGTCACAGCAGCAGCCCAGGAATTCGGTTCCAATTTAGCCGAGTTCTATTTATCATGCATGCAGGTGACCTCTTCACTCAGCTGCTGTTTATGCTAAAATTGAGTTTCAACAGCTAAGTAATGGGTTGATGCTTAAAAAATTCAATTCTAACTTTTCACTTTTCCAGAGACTCACACTTCAAGACACACTTAAAGAAAATTTCTAAATGGGTTTGGTAATACCATATAAAAGAATTACATCACTGCCCAAAGATGGTAGAGGTGCAAACTGTATGCACATAGGTTAAGATTTAATATTTTGGATTTATCTTTCTAAATATTTTCATGCGTTTTTGCAGTTAGGTAGAAGTGACATGCCCTTTAGAATCGCCCAGAATTGGGTTCCCTGGCGGCTCAGTAGTTAAGAATCTGGCATTGTCCCTGCTATGGCTCAGGTCACTGGTGTGGTGTGGGGTCCTTCCCTGGCCTGGGAACTTCCATGTGCTATGGGCATGGCCAAAAAAAAAAAAAAAAACAAAAACACAGAACCACATGGTATTCCTGGAAATCATTTGGAAAAATCCACAGGTAAATGGGCAACAGACATGAAGAAGCAATCTCCAGAAAATATAAGTGGTTTACGTACATCCAAAAAAAAAAAAAATGTTTAACATCCTTAGGCTGAAATTGGAGGATGCCAATTTAACATTATGATTAATTTCACACCATCCAGTGTGATGATAACATCAAGAATGGACAAGGATGTGAGACAAGGAGAACTCTTACAAGGCGCTGGAGGAGTAAAAAGCAGCTCTTTCATCTGGGAAGCCACCAGGCAATATCACATAAAGCCTCACGTCGTTCATATCCTTTAACCCAGCAACTCCTCTCCCAACTACAAATGCTCAGATAATTCTTACATGTGTGCACAAGGATATATGGGCAAAAAGGGTCTTAGAATGTTTGCAATAGCAAAACAATAAAAAAAAAACAATAAAAAAACCCACAACTCAATGGCCATCAAAAGGAGGGTGCGTGAGTGAACAAATAGACCTATTGTGGCATATTTTTATAGCAGGATAATATACAGCGATGAAAATGAAGTGGTTAAAAACAGGAAGCAGACTGCCTGTGATGAAATTCCCAGTCGGTAGCTGGGTGACCATAAGTGAGTGAGCCTCTCTGCCCCTCGAGCTTGTCGTTTGTTAAACAGAGACCCTAATAGGACCTACATTCATAGTGTCAGAAGCATTAAGTATTTTAATACCTCTGTGACATTTTGAAGAAAGGCTGAGTCACTTGATGCATAGTCCCCCCCACACACCCCGCCCCCGACCTGATATACTCATAATAAACACCCCCTGTGAGCACAAGGTCTGGTTCTCACAACCAAATAATTCTTGACAAGGACGTCAATACTCACTTAATTCTCACAGGCCAAGGAAGGATATATTATCCTGAATTTACAGAATATACCCAAGGTCATACTGTAAGTAGCATAGCTGAAATATGTCTGTCTCTAAAGCCTATTCTCTCAGGGGCTTCAACAGGGGGGTTTATTCTCCCTCCAGAAAGATGCTGCCCTGGGGACCACGTCATCGAACCAAGTAAGGATGTCTGCGGATGCAGACTGAGAGGTAGGGGTCATGTCAGCAGCTGCGGGCTACAGACAGTTGCAGCACAAAAAGAAGAGGAAACGAGGTATGTGATTTGGCTTAATCACAGCCTCCAGCACTTCCAGTCATCATGTTGGCAGCCAGGACAGAAGGCAGGGGTGGAGGGAGGACCCCAGACAAGGAACTTCTCAGTGGAGCACAGGGGGGTGGGGAAAGACAGACAGATGCAGAAAGACCTCCAGGCTGGATGCGGGGGAGGGATGAGGACCACAGGACATGTGCTCGTTTGTACTTAACTGAGGAATGAATTGAGTAAGAACTGCATAGATTTTGATCTTGTTTAATTTCCTTATTAAATATGGATTTCATGAATAAACGTGCAAAATGTCCTATAGCAAAATTAACTTTGTTAACATGAAGTGAATTATCACTTTCAACAGGTGACGTCAGAGAGGTCTCCCATAGAACTTCCAAGGTCAGCAAGAAGGTTCTGCTTGTCTTCCTGCTCCTCCAAACTTGTGGTTGTGTGATGCACTGTGAGGACATGTGTGGCTCATTCATTATAAAAACAGCAAAGACCCCCAGGGCCCCCCATGGAAGGCTTTCCCTGTGTGCGTACACGTGACTCCCATTACGACTGTAATTATAACAGTAATTACATTTATAATTTGTGTCTCAGAATATAGTATGAAATTGGTCTCTCCAAAGAGACAAGTCCATGTCTCCACTCTGCAAACAGTGTTATTCATTCATGCATGCATTTACATAGGTATTTATATATGTGAGCATTTATGAATTTATGATATTTATTTTCCCTCCATAGAGGCACGAGGAAAGGGAAATATTTTGCTACTAGGAAAAAGTCACCATACCAGTCTGCTGATAAATAAAACCTGCACATGTGCTGTGGGGATGACATTTGGAGCACTGGGAGACTCGTGGAAAATGGAGACTGTGCCTAAGGCAGCAGCCAGCGCCCAGCTGCCGCGAGGACACCATGTGGGGTGAGAGCCCAGTGCTGCCAGATCTTTCTAAATTACAAAGGCAGTAGGATATGTGGATTTCAAGTCAAATTTCCATGTTTTAAACTTGGGGTCAAATTTAAAAACAGTTCTACTTTCGAGACAAAAGCAACAGTTCCCAACACTCAGGTGGGGACTCTGTGCGCCCCGCCCCCTGTCACCCTCTGTCAGCTATTGCTGAGGCCACCTCATGTTTCGAATCCACTCCAACAATGGCAAAATGACCACATCAGTTTAATTACAGCTGTTCAAGTGCTTCATTCCAACACATCCTCCTTTTTTTTGTTAGGGAGGAATTGGTTTTGGTTCTTTTCAACTACGTTATGTCTAAGACTACATTTCTAAACACAGATGTATTTATGTCACAGGCTGACCCTGAACTGTGATGGTCCTTCTTGTCATAGAGCTTTCCTCTGGTTGGAAAAACACACCTTTAACAAATTATGCCATTTTAATTTTTTAATTAAAATGATGATTAAACACAAAAGAAAAGTATAGGATGATAGGGGCACATATGACTGGGACATCTGATGCGTTTCTTCGAGGACCAGGAAGGCCTCCTTGAGAAGGTAACACTTGAGATGAATTCTGAAGTCTGAGCAGGGGAGAAGAGGGTTCTAGAAAGAAGAAACACTCTGGAAAATGATAGTGTCTCCTGGGGGCAGAAATGCTGTTTTATAGAAGAAATATAATGTACAAATTCAGGATTAAAGGTTCTCAGAAGATTGGTTCCTATCACTGACCTCTAGGTTCCCTCTGGGAAGTGGAATGAGGGAGGAAAAATGGGAAGTATTTTTCTCTTCTTAGGGCTGCACCTGCAGCATATGGAGGTTCCCAGGCTAGGGGTCAAATCAGAGATGCGGCTGCAGCCTATGCCACAGCCACAGCAACACCAAAATCTGAGCCACATCTGTGACCTATACCATAGCTTGTGGCAACGGAGGATCCTTAACCCACTGAGCAAGGCCAGAGACTGAACTTGCATCCTCATGGATGCTAATGGGGTTCTTAATCCACTGAGCCACAACGGGAACTCCATTTTTTATTTTATTTCTACAGTTTAAAATTAATTTCACAAGCATATGGGTTTTGCAGCATAACCGACAAGGGCTTAACTTCCAACATATACAAAGATCCCCTACAACTCAGTATCAAAAAAACAAACAACCTAAACCAAAAATGAGGAGAAGACCTAAATAGACATTTCTACAAAGAAGACATACAGGTGGCCAATAGACTCAGGAATTATTAGAGAAACGCAAACCAAAATGACAAAGAGATATCACCCCAAACCAGTGAGAATGGCCATCATCTACAGGTCTACAGATGCTGTACAACAGAAAGTGAAGAAACACTGTAAACCAACTATGATTTTAAAAAAGGGGGTCTACAGATAAAAAATGTGGAGAGGGCGTGGAGAAAAAGGGACCCTTCTAAAACGTTGGTGGGAATGTCAATTTGTGCAGCCACTACAGAGAACAGTACAGAGGTTCCTTAAAAAGCTAAAGGAGTTACCATACGATCTGGCATGCTCACTCCTGGACATATATCCAGAGGAAAACTATAATTTGAAAAGACATATGCACCCCAATGTTCAGAGCAGCACTATTTACAACAGCCAGGACGTGGAAGCAACCCAAGTGTCCCTTGACAGATGAATGGATAAAGAAAATGTGGTATATACACACAATGGACTATGACTCCGCCATAAAGAGAATGAAATAATGTCATTTGCAACAGCATGGATGGAACTAAAGATTATCATACTAAGTCAGTCAGAAAGAGAAAGACAAATATCCTCTGATATCACTAGTGGGTGAAATCTTAAAAAATGATATCAACGAACTTATTTTCAAAATGGAAACAGACTCACAGACACAGAAGACACATTTATGGTTATCAAAGGCAGAGGGAAGAATAAGTTAGGAGCTCAGGATTAAGAGATACACACTACTATTTATAAAAGAAATAACCTACGAGGTCCTACTGCAGAGCACAGGGAACCATATTCAATATCTTCTAATAACCCATAACAGAAAAGAATCTGAAATATGTGTATTCATATACATTCCCTGAATCCCCTTGCTATACACGAGAAACTACCACAACGGTGCGAATCAACTATACTTCAAGGAAAAGGAAAACAAACACACAAAATAAACATAAAAGAAGGGATCCACGTTACTGCTGGTCTTTGAAAGAGATGTCAAATGAGTCTCATCTAAGGCAGTGAGTGAATGGAGAGCTCGGATGCAAATTTTCCTGTTACCTACTTTTAGATGGCATTGAAATCACTAGTAAAAGCCAAGCTGAGTATGTCAGGACCACCGTATCTTCAATACCTCTCCTTTATTTTAGTATTTTCTCTTTACTAAGTTAATCAACAATTCCTTTCCCAACATGAAAACGTGCTGTCTCTCCTCAGTCACGGCTCACACGATGCCCACGACCACAGCCGACCCCTTGGCCAACCCACCTTTCACCTCCACGCCTTCACACAGGCTCTTTCTGGAAAGCTTGACTTAGGACCAAACGGGGGATGCTCAACTCAATGGAACCTCACCCTGAAGGGTCCTCCTTCCCGCTTCCATTGTTTCAAACCACACGTATCACCTTCATCCAACTCACCGAGCAGGTCGCCACGCCCACCACCCACGGCCAAACCTCACAGCTCCCCGCTGCTGCATCCGCACACCCACGTCTAGCGTAACAGCCACCCTCCTCTGCCCAGCTTTCTTCCCCCGCATCCCTGCGTGGTGCTGTCACCTCCATCACACCTTCCTTGCCATCTCACTTTTGCATCCGTAATCATCTGTCGGTGGATTCAGGAATCATGTAAGTGAAAGTGCTTTTTTGGCAAGAAGCTGCTACAACAGTGGTTGTTACTGTTACTGCTGTTATAGTAACAGTAAGTGTTGAGGGCAGTCGTGGGATTTGAATTATAAGCAGCATTGTCACCATCAGATACACAACAAAAAGAAAAACATGCAACAATGCTTAGTATTATCAATAATATATCAATGTAAACTCTTCCTATTTTTCCACTCCATCCTTTTACTTCTTCTTCTTCTTTTTTTTTTTTTTTTTTAGGGCTGCGCCTGCAGCATGTGGAAGTTCCCAGGCTAGGGTCAAATCAGAGCTACAGCTGCTGGCCTACGCCACAGCCACAGCAGTGCATCCTTTTAATGGATAAAAACAAGTAACTGCGTGACTAAATGGCCATATAAATGTAGCGCAGAGCAGTGGTTCAGAGGACAGCATTTTTTTTTTTCTGATGTACCCAATTCTTGAAATGTGTGAAGCTCCATCTGGAGCAAGATCCAAAAGAAAGACAGAAAGTGTGTTCTCATCCCCAAGGCGATGATAAACCCTTCCCCAAATTATAAGGGGAGGGATGGGAAAAACCATGACAAGTAGCTTCCTTGTGGGAAGAGGATTTACAACTGAAAACAAAAAGAGGGTGAAGGAAAAAAAATTCTCCAGGAGGAAGAATCAGTTCTTTGCTCCCAATATGGGGTGGCTTGAGTTTGGACCCTTAAAGTGGACCTAGAGAGTAAAATCAGTCAGACCGTGAAAGACAAGCATCATATGATATCACTTGTATGTGGAATCCAAAAAAGGACACAAATGAACTTACTTGCAGAACAGAAACAGACTCAGACCTTGAAGACACACTTATGGTCCCAAAGGGGATAAGTGGAAGGATGCATGGATTGGCACATGCTTGGCACATGCACACATGCACACTGAGGTATCTGGAGTGACTGGCCAATGGGGACCTGCTGTACAGCACAGGGAACGCTACCCAATATTCCGTAATAATCTATGTGGGAAAAGAATCGGAAAGAGAGTTGATGTGTGCACAGATATAACTGAATCACTTTTTTGTACAGCAGAAGTTATCCCAACATTGTAAATCAACTCTATTTCAATAAAACTTTAAAAAATGAAAAAAAAAAGTGCAGAAAATGGAAATATAAAACGCTGTAAAACGGTAGGGTTGCCACTCTGGTTAAGGTGAACTTGTTTGGAAACAATTACTGTTATAGGGGTGCAGAGACAGCGTCAAGCAGGAGACGAGGCCAGTGTGGTCCACTGAACAAAAGAAGGAATTTGCGAGGCTCCACAGGGAGCTCAGAGCAGAAGCTGAGTCTGGAAGGTTCACAGGCCAGAGACCTGATGGCCCCTCTGCCGGTCACTTGTAATGACTCTGGCCCCCTGCAATCCCATCGTCTGCCGCACGTGCACGTGGTCAAGGAAGCGCCTCTATTACATCACATTGCTCGGAGAGCAGAACAGACTGCACATTAAAGATATTCCCTTCCCAGGTGCTCGGTGAGGGACTCAGGTAAGTGAACCATCGTCTTAACTGCCCGCCCCCAAACAACTGAGGCCTTTGTAGAATACTTTTGTAAGACTTACTGTGACAACAAAACTCTTCAGAGATTCATTACCATGGGCCTATTTCCTGTGTGCATTCATCTACCAGAAATTTACCCAATCCCCAGTGTGCATCTAAAAAGATGCCGGGTCCTGGGAATACAGGAGGTCGAGAGATACCGCCCACAAACTGGGGCAACTCTAGAGCTTGGAGATCTGCGGATTTCCTTGTATAACATCAAAGTCAAAGGCCCTTGCAGGATGCATCTTAGAAATGGCATCGTACCTGGAGGCAGGCTGGAGCCCGTCCCTGGGGCTTGTTGACGTCCACGGCTACCAGCTGCCATCCGCCAGCAGCATCTTCATGAAACATCTTCAAAGCAAAGAGGAAGATGAGTCAGAGACACTTACAATGGAACATCGAGAACTCCACTGTTATGACTCCAGCTTTTTACGTTTTTTTTATGTTAGCAAAGATTTGTCTTCTTATGGATTTATATTCAGAACATGAGTCATTCCAATTATGTTCACTGTAACACTGAAAACGTAAGGAATAAGAAGAAGAAGGATAATAGCTTGCATTAATTGAACACTTGCTAAGTACCAGACCCTTTTTCCCTTACATATGCTCTGCATATAATTGCCCAAATCTTCTTCTCCACAAGGCTTTAGCGTGGGTATTTTATCCCCATTATGTTAGTTATATATATTAGATCTCAGAATAAACGAAAATTAGAATTCCCAAGCATGGTGTGTTTTTACAAAAAGTGGTCAATTTTTATCTTTATTTAGTCAACAGTTCTCACTGACCATACTGAAAAATATTCTCAGGATAAATACTATAAGAAATGTGGCTGTAGCGTAGGGAAAGAAATGGTAGGAAAATGACACATCACTGAAAAGATGCTGTGAAATTAGTTTATGTAGGCCACTATTACTCTGCTCAGCAGAAATTTTATGTACATATTTATGAAGGGAAAAAGCTGTTTCTATTGGCTGAAAACACATATGTGATGAAATTCAGGATAGTAAAGGATGCTAAAATCTGACATACAGTGAATCAGACATCCAGGTTTTTGGATGTGTAGTTTATCTTACTCATATCCCACTACTTTAAAAGTAAGTCAACCTATCAATAATAAACTAGGCTGGAAGGTATTTACTACTTATAAATATTTTCCCACTAATATATATTATCTTTTTGATTCCTTAGGAGTGCAGGGAGGAGGTAGAATTGGGAGGAGTTAAGAATTTGCATTTTTCTAAGACAAGACACCAACTACAAGCGCTGTCTTCTTCCTGCCTGAGATCACTGTTCCTTATATATAAACATTTCCTTCGCCATATTATGCCTTCGTGATAGACTGACCCTGCCTGTACTCAAAAGGGTAATTGTTGATGGAAATATGAGATAATGCAAAGATCTCATTAGCAAGGATTTATAATTGTAATTTCAAACTCCTGGTGACAGAGGCAATGGAACATCTGCAGAAAGAAAACTTGCCCTTTATAAAATAAGGGAGGGGGTGAGAGACAAGAGAGAAAATCCACAGGCCACAGATGTCTTTTTAAAATTGAAAAATTGGAGGGGCACACTTCTACAAAGATCCTCTTATCTGAGATGCCAATTACAAATGATTTTTCTCAGCTGTCCACTGAACAGGATTCTTATTCCCTTCAGAGTGAATTTTAAAAGGTATGTTTAGTGGTAGACTCAACACATCCGTCACAAATAGGCTCATTCTGAGCATACATACCTAGGCTGAGATGCAAACCTGTATCAGAGCCTTTTAAATACCTGTCAAATGCCTGGGAGTCTCCTCTTAAGGAGAAAAGACAGATGTGGTCCTGTCCGTGACCAGGTAGGAACCCTCTGGACAAGCATCCTCTACACTCTTATCAGGGAGCAAAGGATCCCTGGGGAACAGAGTTGCTTTCAGCAGCAGCAGACTAATTTTCTCTGTTAAATTATTTTCTTCCAATATACCAAAATCAAATGAATCAATGTGATTGTTAGTAAAAGTGTTCCTCCAAGGTCACTTCTTGTAGGAAATTAAGTGAAGGGAATGCAAACACGGCCCGTTTCTCATTAGTTCCCTGAACCACACAATGTTTGGATGGGTTAATGTGACAGTGGCCACGTGAGATACATGGTGGGATATCAAGAGCCATGAATCCTAGGGGACTGAAGTCTTTAAGGGAGTGTGGCAGTAACTGCCAGTTGTCCATCCATATCTGTTCTCCTTGTCTTCCAGGGTAAGCAAAATTTTGCGGGACCACCAAAAAAAAAAAAAAAAAAAGAGTAATTCTTCTCCTTTCTTTAAGCTCATCTTGACCACAGAATTATACACTGGTCTACAAAATGTAAGCAGAAATTTTCTGTTTCTTTCTATTTTTTTCTTTCTTGATCTCTGGAATATGGATGTGAAGGTCAGAGCTATAGCAGCCATTTTTGTCCAAGAGGCAACTTTGGCAATGGAAGTTATTCGAGGTAGAGCAAGAACGTGAAAGGATTCTGGATCTGTGGCAACAAAGACCACCATAATAACCTCGAATGAGCTCCTCCAACTTTACATGAGAGGGAAAGGAACTCTGTCTTACAGAAGCCACTTATTGTGGCTTTTTCTCCCTTGCAACTGCATCTAACTTAACTAACATAGGGAAATTTAGGTTGACTGTCCATTGATTTGTTTTATTTTAAAGACTGTTCCCTTCTCATTATAGAATTAATATAAGTTTACCATGAAATGTTAAGAAAATGTGTATGAGATGGAAAAAAATCTTAAACCTCTTCCCCAGAAAAAACCATGCCTAATATTTTAGAGTCAACCTTTCAGGTATAATAGTCCACACACACATGCATACAAACATGAGACCCTTTTATTACATTAATACATTGTCTGCATATTTTCATGTCAATAACGTTCAATCATGATTTAGTGGCTTGGATTTATTTTGTTTTTTTTTTTGGTTTTTTGGGTTTTTTTTTTTTGGTCTTCTTTTGGTCTCTTTAGGGCCACACCCATGGCATATGGAGGTTCCCAGGCTAGGGGTTCAATCAGAGTTGCAGCCGCCGACCTATGACCTACGCCACAGCCAAAGCAACGAGGGATCCGAGCGGCATCTGTTAACCACACCACAGCTCATGGCAACTTCGGATCCTTAGCCCACTCAGCAAGGCCAGGGATTGAACTCAAAACTTCATGGTTCCTAGTTGGATTCGTTTCTGCTGCACCATGACGGGAACTCCGCTTGCATTCATTCTAATTTCTTAATTTATATCAATAAGTGACTGCTAGAGTTAATTTTCTTTCTTTCTCTCTCGCTCTCTTTGTCTTTCTTCTTTTACCAAAATGCTTCCATAAACATTCTCAAATGTACATCTCTGAGAATGGTCCAAATTTTTTCTGAGGATAAATTCCTATAAGTGGAATCTCTTTGTCTAATAGTTCTATGTCTTAAGGCTTCTAATTACATATTGCCAAATTGTTTTTTAGAAAGGATGCTTCTATTTACACTCTTAGTAACACTATATGAAAGTGCCCCTTTTCTTCACCTTAGAGCGAACAAGAAAACAGTTTTTTTGTTTTTTGTTTTTTGTTTTTTTTAAGAAAAGTTAGTATGAGGCCAGAGAAAAGACAGCATGTGGATGGCAGGGCCTGTAACGACTAAAAGAAAAGGTGGCGGGATTTCGGCGTGCAAATGCAATCAAGCCCTTCGGGCTGAGCAAGGTGGTTTTACCATCACCTATCAATTATGCAGTGTTGGATAAAATAATTAACTTTCTAATCACTGTCCTGTTTTAACCTGCAAAGCAGGGACAATAATAATACCCACCTCACAATGTTGTGAAGATTAAATAAGATTGCTCGTAAAGCCATTAGCAGAGTGCTTAATGCAGCTCTCAATATATGTGAATTTTTGTAATAAGATGCTATGAATTAGTGAACTATTACCACGAGCATGCCCCTCTCAGTACAATTCATGGAGATTTCAGTTTTGTGAATCATCTCATGCTTCAACTGTTAGGGTTTTATAAAGGCCACTTGATTTAGCTAAGGATGCTTTGGGACTTATTCCACTCTCAGCAAAATATCCTCAGCATCATCACCAATGACAATAGCCAATTATTTAATGGGAGGTGGCAGAGAAAGAACCTTGGTAACATGGTAATCCCTAGCAACCGAGTTAAAATTCCAGTTCCAAGAGACTCATATATATGCGGTAAGGAAAAGAAAATACAAACTGTATTTTGAAACGCATATGCTCTTTGGGGTCTTTCAAAATCAATCATCTTAAAAAAACAGTTGATAGTCACTGTTATGCAAAATAATGAGAGTGGACACTTGATTTCACTATTAAATGATATAGTCAACGATGCAGACTTACAAGATATAATTCTAATTTATGGCTTCCTATGATGAATGTATTATTCCACTACCATAGTTTCTTATTAGAAGGTGTTCACTATTGTACCATTCCCAGAAACTGCTTTCACTAAATTGCTTTCTCACATATTATAATGACGTCTATTCACGTGGAAACCAATGGTCTTGGAACACGATAAATAAATTTATAGTCTTGGAGCTTTACATCGCACATGGTCTTTTCATAGAGGAGAGATTCTACTTTCAACCAGTGCCTTTTCATCTGCACCCTTCTGCGTTTTAACCCAGCGTCGCATATTTACACAGAAGTTGTTTGGGTATCGTGGGAACCCATATTCTTTTTTTTTTTTTTTTTTTGTCTTTTTGCCATTTCTTGGGCCGCTCCTACGGCATATGGAGTTTCCCAGGCTAGGGGTCGAATCGGAGCTGCAGCCACCGGCCTACGCCAGAGCCACAGCAACGCAGGATCCGAGCCGCGTCTGCGACCTACACCACAGCTCACGGCAATGCCGGATCATTAACCCACTGAGCAAGGGCAGGGACCGAACCCGCAACCTCATGGTCCCTAGTCAGATTCGTTAACCACTGCGCCACGACGGGAACTCCGGAACCCATATTCTGAGACTGTTCATGGAACTGTCCTTTTATCAACTCCACCCTTATCTTAATGAGAAGATATCAATTCTGAAAACCGGGGCCAGCATGTGTACTCAAGGTCAGTGACAACGACAGACCCAGAACTCATGGCTCTCTTTAAACTATCAGAATATTTATGTACCTGTCCCTTACCATGACACTATTGGGCCA
Source organism: Sus scrofa (assembly GCF_054392235.1). Lineage (NCBI taxonomy): Eukaryota > Metazoa > Chordata > Mammalia > Artiodactyla > Suidae > Sus > Sus scrofa. The sequence goes on from NC_139393.1 coordinate 77,130,089, forward strand.
TGATTCATCTAACAAAGTTAGGTGCATACTAATTGCCGGGGCCTGTCTTGCATTTTGTATCACTATATATAACAGAAACGTAGCCTTGTGGGGCCCCAAACCTTGGCCATTCTTACAGTTCTATTCCAGGCAAAACGAGACGAGCTCATCCTCACTGTGAATCAACCTAGATCGGAAGACCACATGATTGGAAACATATATCTGTGGTGAAGTGTCTAAGCAATGGGAGTGCAAGTCTGGACCAGAGAGACCCTAGGCCCAAGGCATGTTCTTCAAGCTCCATATCCACCCATCCCCTCCTCCAGTTCTGGGGCAACACCCCTAAAAACACGTAGCATGGGAAGTCCTATCGTGGGCTGACACAGGGGGCTATTACATCCTGGATGCACAGATCTCTTGCACTTTAACTCAACATGTAACTGGGCGTGTGCTAAGTGACCCAGGTCTAATAATTGCTGGTACGAGAGCCACCATCCCTATTGGAGTTCAGGGAAACTAATGGTTACTAATCTGAAAATTTCTACATCATTTTCCTTGCGTTTTCCTGCTACCTGCTCTAGTATGATCTCCATAAGACCTTTGGCATTAATTTTTCCATCATTTGTGACTCAGAGACTGGTTGCTTTGTGATTTTAAAGACTCCTCGTCACTGATTCCCTTTCACCTCCCAACAGTCCATATCAAAGCCAATTCCAATTCACCTGCCAATTCCAGTTGGCCATGGAAGCTAATGCCAACTGAGCTGCCAGAGATGTCGGAAAGCCTTTACTTTGTCCTGTTAATGTGTATGATTTTTCTTTCTACACACACAGCGCCACCACCAATCCCCGGAAAGTCCAGGGGCTTAGAAATATCAAGTCCACCATGCCCAGGACCCCTTTCACCCTCCTATGAGGATAACTTACAGAGAACAACTGTCCTACATCCTAGAGGAAGGCCAGAACTGAAGAGCTGTGTGCTTCACAATACACAATTATCTTAATTTTATATCCTTGAAGCCTATCTATTTTATTAGAATCAGAAACTTGTGATTTAGTGTTTTAAACCTCCTAAAGAGATGTCCCTACGTACAGAGTTGTGTTAGATTTTACAAACATAACAGAATCATGGCAAATGATGTCTCTTCCTTACACACACACACACACACACACACACACACACACAAGCATCTGGGCCACTTGCTGAGCGACTAGCGAGGGGCTGGGCGGGGCCTGTGGCCTGTTGCCAGGCAGCCCCAGTGGTGTTTTACCCTAAGAGGCTGCTGCAGGAGCTTCGGTTGCCTAGCAACCAGGTCCACAGCCCCAGCATTTTTCTTAATGAAGGTTTTTCACAATTCTGTGTGATTACCTCTGCTGAATACCTAGACGCATTACCTCTGAATTACCAACTTATTTCTCCTGATTAAGTCCAATTTCGCATCAAAGCAATTTTGTACAACTCTGTTCACAGTCTCTCCACGTTTCACTTTCTATTATAACTGCCGGCTGATGGGGCGGGCTTCCGAACACCACTTTTCCAGCTGTGGTTTTACGAATAAGAGTTACTTAATAAGCATTATATGGTTTTACAGACATTTTAGGTCATCTCTCAGGAATACTGAATGTGAACTTTGTGCAGAGTTCCTAGTCCTATGTTCCATTTAGTTCTCGAAGTCTACAGGGAAAAATACACCTGCCTGAGGTTGTCACTCTCCTTAAAACATATGTCAGCATGGACTTGGAACTTTATGATTTCTGACAGTTCACTAAAAGAGATGAGAGAAGAAATGAGAACTAGATCAAGGGGTGAGCCGGTTTGTGCCCATGTTCAAATGGGTTCCGTGCTCATCTGCGGATACTGTACCTGCGTGGTGGCTGTCGAGGTAGTGCTGCTTCTTGAGCCCCACATCTGTTGAAACTGTACCCTGATTTCGGCAAATGTTTCAATGATGACAGCGATAAACACATTCTGAAAGAAAGTGACAAACCACATTTACCAAGGACGGGGCATGAGGGAGTGAGGGCAACCAAACCCAAAAAAGATCGGCAGAAACCATGTCAGAAAACAGACTTGATGCGCACAATTTTTTCTAGTACCTTAACGAGCCAGGCGAGGAAGAAAATGAGGGTGATGAAGTAGAAATAGGAGCGCCAGCGGGGGAAGCTGTCAATGGCCCTGTACATGAGGAACACCCAGCCCTCCTGGGACGCCGCCTCGTACACGGTGAAGATGCTGGTACCTGTCAAGACAGAAGAGCCGGCGGTGTCAGGATGGACGTTGAAATGAGAAAAGATTTTTCCGAAAAACAGTCAAGATCTATCCATGCTCATTTTCTCAACAGCACACGTTCCTTTAAAGGAGGCTCAAAGCACGTGCAACATTTTATTGGTCTTAAGTCTTGGGATTTCCATAAAGCTGTTTCTGCCTTCAAGCCAGGGCGACTGTACTGTCTCTAGCAATAAACTAATTTTAGGGTACAGCTTTACCTGTTAGTTGCATTTAACAGTGTGGAAAAGGAAATGAACACTCAAGTGAAGCAAAGATATAATAAAAAAGAATTTGTACCTTGTACACATGCCACTTGGGGCTTAACACTTGTCACATACTGAAAAGCACTTGCTGTGGTTTTAACGGAAATGAAATAAATCTGAGAACAGAGGTTCATCTGAAATAACGTTCTCATGGGGGAACCAAAGCATCTTAGGCTCCGAAAATTAATGGGATGGATGGAGCCTGTCCTTGAAGTCCATGGTGTTTACGGAACACCAAAGCGTAAGGTAGTAGATCATTAAATAGTACTTTGTAGTTTCTGGGAGAAATGCCTCATTGAAATTATTACGGATCATGGAAAGAAAGAAAAGGGAGCAATCTGTGGGCAGATTTTTGAATCTATGCTTCAGAGAATCTAAAGTGTCATTCAGAGAAAAGCCAGGGCTTACTTCTCACGGCATTATGAGTATGTGTCATTATTTCCTGTTTTGCAGATGGGAAAATGAAGGCACATAAAGTGTAGGAAATCTGTCTATAAGGATGCACGGATAATAATTAGGTCAACTAGACTTAACCCCGTCCCTTAGGAATGAGGATGTACATCTTTAATTGTAACGTGTCCTGCCTCCTGGTATCCATTCAGTGGCTAAGTCTCCCCATCTATAAAATGGGGAAATAATAAGACATACAGCAAAGTATTGTGGGGATTTCATGATTTCATTTCTGTTAACCACTGGCATGTGTTGAGTACTTAATAAAATTTAGATATTATTATAAACATTGAAAATAACTGCTTAATAGTATTTTGTGAGAAATTATACAAATAGAAAATATAATACTCCAAGTTGTTTATGAAACAAATACGACACAGGTTTTTATTCATAAAACCAACAAACATTTGCACTTCAATAAATTCCACTGCTGTAAATGAGTTACATTGACAGGATGGAAAAACCAATAGACACCCATTTATGTGCTAATCATACAGAAATTTTATATTAGAATGTGCATGCGATCAAATGTACCAACTAAGAAGGGGGTTACTAAAGTTGACGGATATCTGACTGCCTCTCTGGAGGAAGAATAATCAGAGCATCAGTGAATTCCAAAGCACGTAGAACAGCATAGCAGCAAATGGGGACAACTGAGAAATAACAAGTCTTGAAAGGAAAGCTGAGCGAAAGAGGGAGAGCGTATTCCTGTTTGACACATGCCTACTGGGCACTAATCTGTGCTAAGTACTTTCTGTAAAACATAACGTCCCATATCTTCAATGAACGGCTTCTCATTTTAAGAATTCTATTTGGTACATTGCCATAACAATTAGCATTTGTAAAATACGTTTAGTTTCAGGCTCTTTTACATCCTTAAATGCTAAAGAAATCCCTGTGTAATTATGCAGGTAGATGGATTCGTGGGTCTAAGGGCAGATATTATCAATCATTTTTTGCAAAAAAGGAAAGCGAAGGTCACTAGGAGTGAACTTGCCCCGGTGAGAAACAAAACCAGAAATTCACCCACATCATCAGGCTCCAGGTCTTAAACTCTTTTTTTTTTTTTTTTTACCATTTACTTAAATATTCTCTTTCTTGAAACTGGGGCTTTAAAAAGAGCTCTTTTTTACTACCCTCCATTCAAATGCAGTTAATTTTGTTTTCTGAGGCATCTATAATGGCTAAGTTTATAGTATATTGAGGAACAGATACAACAAGATAGCTTTTAAGAGCAAGATTCATAGAAGAACAGGACCGCCCACATATAAAATGGCAACAGAAAATCAGAAGTGACTATTTCCATAAATGACTCCCCAGTACTAAAAATGTACCACGTTTCTGCTTGTGTGGTCTGACTACCAAGGACAGTTTTAACACAAGACATAATGTAATTCAAGTGCCTTTTTATTCCCCAGTTATGTGAACTTAAACAGAAAAGTGGCTATAGAAATCCATTATGAATTATCATGAAATTTTAAGTGTAAATTTAACCAACTGAGCATTTACAGGTCAAATATGGGGCTCGTCCATAGGAGATACACTTTGAAAGGAATACTGAAAATTATTCTTCCTGTAACTTTCCCAGATCTTTCTTTTTTTATCTCTACAGAGAAGCTGCTATCTGAAATGAAGTAAAAAAAAAAAATAGTATGTCCAATGAGGAATTCTGAAGCTTTTACTCCATTTTTCCTAATTCGACACAGACAAAGGAAAAGCAGGAACCCTCCGTACAGCTCAAAGAGCAGGATTTGTTAATACAAAGACACGGGACCCTTGTGAAAATGTAACCAACCCCCCCCCTACCCTGGGAACAGGCTGACCATCGGAAGGCGTGTGTCCCATGTACATGAACTCCACCGGGTCAAAGGCTTTGAGGATGTCACTGAGTTGAGAAGCAAAGACACCTGGATAAGACAGCCCTTCCTCATCACCTCCCTCCCCCTGACTTGGAAAAATGTTTGCAGAGAAAATCACTTTTTACAAATTAATTAATTAATGGATGAATTTATTGTCCTGGATATAACACGACTAACAATGCTGTGTTAGTTTTCGGGTGTACCGCAAAGTGAATCAGTCACACATGAACACGTGTCCATTCCTTTTCAGATTCTCCTCCCATATGGGTCACTACAGAGTATTGAGTTAATTTCCCTGTTTTGCACAGTAGGTCCTTGTTACTCATCCATTCCATGTACAGTAGAGTGAATGTGTCAATCCCAACCCCCCAAATTATCCCCCCCCCCATTTCCCCTTTGGCAACCGTACATTTGGTTTCAAAATCTCTCGAGTCTGTTTCTGTTTTGTAAATAAGTTCTTTTATATCATTTTGAGAAAATCACTTGCGAAAAGACTTTCCCACATTTAAACTGACAAAATAAAATTTATGATCCTCTTACTTTCTGTGAGAAGCAGACAACCCTGGGGGGAAACTGCAGCTGCTCAAACGTATTTTGCACATTCCCTTCCCTCTGGCTGTCCTGATGCTGTTCCCTGGTCCTTTTAGCCGACTGCCCTGCAGCTGTCCAGCCCAGCTCCCCTCTCGGCACTCAGGCCAAAGAGCCCTGAGCTCACCTGTATCTTGTCACTTACCACACTGACTTCTATCACCCTGTTTCTCTTCCCCGCTAGGTGTCAGCACTCTAAATTAAAACCGTATCTTTCACTTCTGGACTTGGCATCAAGAAATACTCAAGAGTTGTTGATCAATAAAACAATGATCAAATAGTATTAAGATACAGGGAGGCCTTTCTTAAATTCTGGCTTTTTAAAATCAATTCTTCCTTAATGTAAATATTATACAGATAATTTGGAAATGAAGGGAACTATTTTATCAATGCCTTTATGTTTCGCTGATTTTCAAAATTCACATATAAAGCACACACATGTATAAATGTAAAAGCCCGTACTATATAGAAACAGGAAAGTCTTCCTCTATTGTTTAATCCAGAATGGGAAATTTCTAAGAGTAAGACATGGGTCCGCACAAAATATTTTCTCTAGTTAAACACTCCAGAATACTTTAATCCATTTGAATTATGGAACTACCATTTCTAGCTGAAAAGACTACTCTTTTGTTAAATGAGTAAGGATTCTCCGATGGTACCTGGGAATAGAATGCATTCTCTCACTAGAGACAGTGTGGCCTGCTCCAAAAATGCCTCTACGAAGCTCCTGGAATAACATCACTTTCTTAGACCCCAAACTCTCCAAAGCACACCTCCAGCTGGATAAGAAATAAAATCACAACAGTGATACTCAGCTCATCAATTCTCCTGATTTAATTCATTCTTCTCAGCCTCCTCCCTTCGTGGTCTGAATTCACTGGATAAGAAGACCACAAGTCTACATTCTGAAGATAAATCTCCACCATGGAGCTTTCTACAGGCTGCCTATATTGAGACATAGAGGATTTTGTTGTGGTGGTCATTGTTTTGAACTCTGAACAAAATTACATTCCCACCTGTTTAACTATCTTTAGGATTATCTTTACTACCTGGTTGTCTTCTGCAAACTTTTTCCTTGGAAAAAAGGGGAGAAAATGGACTGTGTTTGGGAACTATTCCTTATTGTCTCTTCTGATCATACATCACATGACACCAGTGAGTCACCTGACTTTCAAATGACAGCGTCGCAAAATTGGGGTGATCATTATAACAAGCTACAACCTTGGGGCTCCACCATGGAAGCCCTCTCCCAACACAAAATATCTGTGGTGCTATTGTGATGGCAACATCTGCTCTATTTGTGAGGGAATCTAGGGCGTTAGAGTCGGTGATGTACGCTTGAGTTAACAGAATGAGAATGGGTAACCAGGTTTTAGTCTGAGCAATATCATCATCCCCACACTCGGAATTCCCAATGGAACCAAGAGGGCGCCTTTCAGGACTACCCATTCCATCCCCTCTCTCAACATTTGGATCCTCAGGGCAAAGTTCATGCATTTTAACCTCCCCAGTGATCTGGAAGCAACTTGATCCCAAGTCAGGCAAGAACCCATCCCGCTGGAGCCTGCCTCTGAGACAGTGGCTCTGGAAGCTGCTCTTGGCTTTGCAGAGCAGAGCAGGCTCCTGGAGAATGGAGGTGGTTTTCACAGCACCTTGTACGAGCATCTTCCTCTCTGCTCAGTCATCCTGCTACATACATATCCTTGTCTTCTTACCACCTTCCTTTAACGTTTTCAACCTGACACACTTTTTATGAAACTGACCTGCTCATCTAGCTTCATTTCCCACCTGGGGACACAATCTCATTTGTGGGGGGGGGGGATGACAACATTCTTGTCACTCAAGAGTATCAGTTGAGAGGTCCCTTTGTGGCGCAGCAGGAACGAATCCAAGTAGTATCCACGAGGATGTGGGTTCCATTCCTGGCCTCGCTCACGGGGGTAAGGATCCAACGTTGCTGTGAACTGTGCTGCAGGTGGCAGTCGCAGCTTGGATCCCACATTGCTGTGGCCGTGGTACAGGTTGGCAGCCATAGCTTCTCTTTGACCCCTAGCCTGGGAACTTCCATATGCCGTGGATGCAACTCTAAAAGAAAGAAAGGAAAAGAAGAAAGAAGAACATCAGCTGCCCTCAAACTTTTCTAAATAGCTCTTTCTGTTTCTTCATCTCCCTCTGATTGGATCTCTCCCTTTTCTGAGATTGGCTGATTAGCTTTAACCCCAACTCCATTCCAGCCTGAGCATCCGCCTCAGCTGGAAGAGAAAAGGAACGGACACGTTCCTCCATCACCTCATGTCCACGACCTACTGGTGCCTCAGTGAACTACGCTCAAACATTAGATTTAACTGTGGAAGGATAAAATCCCTGCCCTAAACTCCAAATGCACGCTTAGTTTCGCATCCACAGTTGTGCTATCTATAAAGGCTCAATCTCGAAAGGTGGTCAAATAAGAGAATGCGTGCCAAGACCTTGCGTTTGGCATATTTACATTATTAGAGATCAATAGATGAATGATTAAAGAAAAGGGAGACATGTATGTAGACCATTATTCGGCCTTTAAAAAAGAAGACCATCTTGCCATTTGTGACAATATAAACGGACTTTAGGGGCATGCTGCTAAGCGAAATAAGACCGAGAAAGAGAAACACTGTTTGATATCATACACATGTGGAACTGAAACAAACAAACAAAACCAAACTCCAGATACAGAGAATAGATTGGTGTTGCCAGGGGTTGGGGTGGGAGGTGGGCAAAATAAGGAAAGGTGATCCCAAAGCACAAACTTCCAGTTACATATTAAATAAGCCCTTGGGATTAATGTAGAGTATGGTGATGAGAGCTAATAATTATGTTGTAAATTTGAAAGTCGCTAAGAGTAAATCTTAAAAGTCCCATCACAAGAAAATAAACTATGTGTGGTAATGGATAGTTCATTCAATTTATTGTGGAGATCATTTTGCAATATATACAAATATTGAATTACTATGTTATATACCGGAAACTAATACAGTGTGCCCACTATACGTCAAGAACAAACAAAGAAAAAAACTTGTTCAAGATGGGGAGGGCGTGCCCCATCCCTTCTCATTTGTTTTGTTATGTTTGCATGCATACAACTCATCCTGCAACTCAATTTCATTTTTAAATGCTGGAACTGCTCCATAAAGTAATCCTCTTACTAAATCACAGAACTAGTAGAAAAAAGAGCTCTGCACGGTTGAAGAAGGAGTTCGCTGAAGCCACTCAAAGATAAGTTATGATGTCAATTTGCATTTAGGCAGAAGTCAGTTATTCAAATCCTGAAGAGTCGATGAGAAATAAATTAACCCATCAAAGGGGCTCCACTGGCCTAGCAGACACTCCCACTGAGGGTCCCTTAACTTTGGCACTAGTGACATTTGGGGCTGGACAATGCTTTGCTGCCACTAAGGCTGGATGTATCCACCCCTGTGAAACATGAATAGTCAGGAGACCAGTACAAGCAAGAAAGGCCCACCTTGGCCTCCAGAGGCTTATAGAACAATCTATCAGCTAGAATTAAATTACTTGGGAGGATGTCACCTTTGTAATGAAGAAAAACCTTTATGAACAATGTTTTCTGTTCCTTGAAATCATGTTTAATTTTACTAAGATACATTTCCAAACCAATTACCTCAAGTATTTCCCCTGACAGACTGTAATATAACCTTGTGATTATAATAATCTATACACAACTCACTCACCTGCTCAACTTATGATCCTCAGGCATTGCCTTGTGGCCACTGAATTAACGAAATAACATCTTTAATTTGTTATTTCAGAACACAGAGCAGATACAAAAGGCCTTCTTTCCTTCTAAATGTTTCATAAATCTTATGGGTTTTGAACTGAATTTTAGCTGAGGCTTTTTTTTTTTTTTTTTTAACGGTTAAAGCACTCTTGACACCACCTTACCACATTGGTAAAAAAAACTACTTTATCTGTCACCTTAAACTTCATCATTTGCAAAAACTAGTTTTGCAACAAGATCAAAGGCCATGGAGGAAAAAAGCATTATCTATGTTTATATATTTTTTCTTTTCCTTTTTTTTTTTTCTTTTTAGGGCCCCCCACGGCATATGGAGGTTCCCAGGCTAGGGGTCGAATCACAGCTGCAGCTGACAGCCTACGCCACAGCCACAGCAACTCAGGATCGAGCCGCATCTGTGACCTACACCACAGCTCATGGCAACGCCGGATCCTTTACCCACTCACTGAGCGAGGCCAGGGATCGAACCTGCATCCTCATGGATGCTAGTCAGATTCATTTCCACTGAGCCATGACAGGTACTCCCGTATATATATTCTAAGTTCAACTTTTTTATACAAGGCATAAAGATTCTTAGTTGAAATGTATTTCTTCAGACAGAGAATTTCTAAATGCCCACGTACTAAATATACTTCTAGAAAAGGAGAGGTGAAAACTTTAAGTAGAGTACTCACAAATGGAAAAGAAGTGTTGACAAGGCTGATGCTGACATTGGCAGGAAAGTTTAGGGATAAAGCAGAGCAGTTCCAAGGACACGGAGCCCACGTGCCAACTAAAACACTCCCCACCTCTGGTGCCGGGCAATTTCCATGTAGGTTGGGAATAAAAGCTGCGAAGCAGAGGTCATGACAGATACCTGTCACGCCCCTGCCTTTGAAGAGCAGTGATTTTAGATCAAAAGAGCTTCCTGGAAATTTATTTTCCATTAGTTGATTTAAAAAAAAGAAACCACTCTGCTTAGCTACAGTTCACTTTCAGATGCAGTCCTGTCATTTAAACCGTCCACTGTTTCTAATCTGTGTGACACTGGATCAGTCAGTTAACCACTCTGGGCCTCAGCATCCCATAGACGGACTATGGCCATGATGATGTTTGCTGGGCACCACTAACACACTAAATAAATGTTATTTAGTAGCTTTTTGAATGTTTTCACAAAGAAAGCAAAACATACCCTGCAGGGAATATAGTTTCTTTAAGAGTGTTTTAACTTTGTCACCCACTTTTGTTTTTTTGGCTTCTAAACTCAATGAATTTTATGATATTTATGGTTGTAAAACAATCATCACAACCACAATATTTCCATCCCAAACCCCCAGTCCATCCCTCTCCCCACCAACCTGTCCCCTCTGGTAAGTTTTTCAAGTTCTGTGAGTCAGTTTCTATTCTGCAAAGAAGTTCATTGTCTTCTTTGTTTAGATTCTATATAAGTGATAGCATATAACGTTTGTGTCTCACTGTCTAACTTCACTTAACATGATAATTCCTATGTCCATCCATGTTGCTGCAAATGCCATTATTTCATTCCTTTTTATGGCTGAGTAATATTCCATTGTGTAAATGTACCACATCTTCTGGATCCACTCCTCTGTTGATGGACATTAAGTTGCTTCCATGTCTTGGCTATTGTACAGAGTGCTTCAATGAACACTGGGGTACGTGTAACTTTTCAGGTCATGGTTTTCTCTGGATAGATGCCCAGGAGTGGGATTGCTGGATCAAATGGTAGTTCTATGTTTAGTTTTCTGAGGAATCTCCATACTGTTTTCCACAGTGGTTGCACCAATTTACAATCCCACCCACAGTGTAATGGGGTTCCTTTTTCTCCACACGCTCCCCAGCACTTATTGTTTGTAGACTTTTTGAGGATGGCCATTCTGGCTGGTGTAAGGTGGTACCTCACAGTGATTTTGATTTGCATCTCTCTAATAATGAGTGATGTTGAACATCTTTTCATGTGTTTCTTGGCCATCTGTATGTCTTCTTTAGAGAATTGTCTGTTTAGATCTTCTGCCCATTTTCTGATGGGGTTCTTTGTTTTTTTGGCATTGAGCTACAGGAGGTGTTTATATATTTTGGAGATTAATCCCTTGTCAGTTGCTTCATTTGCAAGTATTTTCTCCTATTCAGTTGCCACCCACTTTTGAAAGATCTATTGGAAATCACATTCAAAAGCAATCAAGGCAAAAAGGCCAGAACTTCATGTAATTCTTAGGGAGTTAATAGTTATGACATTAAAATTTCATAATAGTCCAAAATTAGAATCAAGTATTTGGAAAAAGTACAAAGAATTTCGTGTCTAAATATCTGGGGACACATATGGCTCACACTCTGCATTATCACGCACAGCAATGAAAGTAAAGAAGAAACTTTAAGGTAATATCGGTCAGTCTACCACAGAATAGCCACAATAGTGAGAATGTGTTTGTTTTTCCAAATAAAACTGAACTAGTACACTAAGCATAGAATCAAAAGATTAACCAAAACTGGAATTAAATAATTTGATTTTTGGAGGAGTTCCCATTGTGGTTCAATGGAAATGAATGAATCTGACGAGTATCCATGAGGATGCAGGTTTGATCCCTGGCCTTGCTCAGTGGGTTAAGGATCCAGCATTGCTGTGAGCTGTTGCGTAGGTCGAAGACATGGCTTGGATCTGGTGTTGCTGTGGCTGTGGCGTAGGCCAGCAGCTACAGCTTTGGTTCGACCCCTAACCTGGGAACATCCATATGCCACGGTTGAGGCCTTTAAAAGACAAAAAAAAAAAAAATTTTTTTATCTTCTTGCCATTTCTTGGGCCACTCCCGCAGCATATGGAGGTTCCTAGGCTAGGGGTCAAATTGGAGCTGCAGCTGCCAGCCTACACCAGAGCTACAGCAACGTGGGATCTGAGCTGCATCTGCAACTTACACCACAGCTCACCGCAACGCCAGATCCTTCACCCACTGAACAAGGCCAGGGATTGAACCCGCAACCTCATGGTTCCTAGTCGGATTTGTTAACTACTGAGCCACAAAGGGAACTCCAAAAGACCAAAAAATTGTTAAACATTCCTTTTAAACAGACTCTGTCTTGCAGCCGGGTTGCATTATAATCTGCTTATTATTTTGGAGTCCTGCTAATGTTATGAAAAAGTATTGGGGTGGGGAAACATTCTATCATTTTATTATTAAATTTCAGTTTGTTTGTTTTTTTTTTTTAAGTCAGCCTGAGTCCAGCCTGTGACCTTCAGAAGGGTTTCCTAGCCTTTTTTCTCAGTGTACGTGATACAGGAGCCCAGAGGGGGCCTGGGTCATCTACCTGCCCTCCCTGTAGGTCAGCTGAGGTTCTGGGAAACTACAAATGCTCCAGGGCACAGCTGAATCAGGAAGCACAGAGGGCTCTGAGCTTCCTTCAAAATGGTTACGGGTCTTCTCTCCTGCAGGAAGCATGAGGGAATTTTTCTCTCTGATTGTCACCATAAGAAATGGGTAGGGCTCCTGGAGGTAAAACTCATGAAAGCATGCCCCCCTCTCCAAGACTGGAGGGCTTTATAACTCTTAAGCTAGTCCATGCTCAGCCTCCAGCAATTACTCAGTTCAAGTTTAAGTGTCTCTGGCACTCACAGCTTCTGCCCCTGGAGAGCAACAATTCTCTGTATTTGCTGTCTCTCCAAATTTCAAAGAGCACTTTTCCCTGCAACCTAACTCTGCTAGATCTAAGAAGCACTGCTGATATTCAGTTTCTTTAGCTTTTTTCTTATGGTGAGATCAGGATTGACAACTTCCAAGCTCTTTACAGATTGGAGCAGAAACCAGAAGCCATTAAATAACTTCCTTTTGATTTAAGGTACCCATCAGAAACAGCACAGATACACAACCATGTCTGATTGAAAGGAGAATTCTAACTTCACGTGCAAAGGCACGATTCTCTGCTCACATGCGGTCAGGTTTGCTTGGTCACAGTTTGGCTCAGGCCCTAGTGGCAGTACAGCAGTGAAAAGGCCAGTATGAGCACAAAGGAAGCTAGACTGTCATCATAAAGCCTTATGGGGCTGGCCCCACGCCGCGGTGTCAGAACCTTACTGTGCCCTTTGTGGTTTTCCCCGTTAAGAGCGATTTCTCCTTACACCTTAATAGCTGCCTGTTTTTCTGCTTCACTTTAACAACAAACTTTAAGGCAACATTCAACACAAACAACAGAGTGATTATAAGACAGGGGAGAAAGAGGAAGCAAAGAACAGTCATTCAGGGGATACGGTCCAAGCGTCCATTACGTAACAGCACAACAAACTTAACCACAGCCAAAGAGCTCTGGACAGCTGTCCTCTGGGTGGCTCTTGCCTGGAATGAAGTGGCTCTCCATGGGCTCAGGGGGCAGACTGGCCACGGCTGCACAGGCCAGGCCTTTCTAGCAAGTCCTGGGCTCATGATGTTAAGACAGCACTCAGGCACGTGCACTGCGGCTGATGGCACAATGCTCACTTTTCAGCCCGGTCGGGAGAACGACAAAAAAATCATCCTGGAGAACATCCAACATCCAACAGACAGAGAAGCAGGTCTGGAATAGGGAGAAGTCGTGTAAAGTTTAATAATCTTTTATTTCATTATTCAGCAGGTCTACAATCACACCCATTCTTCTTCAGTAAGAGTAATAATAATAAATTGTCTTATTCTGGTTATTTGCTGATATAACTCAGCATGACAGAGCTGGCAGAGGTTTTCATGAACCTCCATAACAGATTTCATGCGACAGCCGTGTAGATGAGAAAAGGGAGGCTCAGGCAGGCAGGTGTTGCCTCTTTTTGAGAGAAGAGGAAATAGAGGTGAATGTTCCACCCACATCCCTTCTCTAGGGAACATCCCCCCTCTCTGCTTTCTCATCAATGGTCCCGGTTCGGGAATTAGGAATACGTATCTACTATGTTGGCTGTGACTTACAATTCTCTGAAACGTGAATAAATTCGCCACTGCTTTTATGGACGTAAAGCACAGCAGGAATCTGCCCGCACAAATGACTGACATTTAAAGGGGCACAAGGACTTTTACCATCTCCCAGTCACCGGAGTGAAAAGGAGAATTCTAACTTTCATGTGGCCCATTTCACTGTTCCAGCCTTTTCATCCCTCTGTTTTGACCCAGGATTCTTCATGCCTGATTATCTCTTCCCTTAAAAAGAAAGGACAGGGAAGAGACTCATCTTCTTTGCCTGACAAATTCTCACCCATTCACATCTCTTGCCTTCTTTTCCCCCAAAGCATTGCCTGAAGGGATTCACTGAGCCTCTACAATGGAGGACCTGCCAGTATTTATCTTATCAGCAAGATGTGGCAGTTTCAAAACGTGGTCCAAATGGTAAAGGTTCTTTATTTTCCTCCCCCTATAGACCATAGGCACCACGAGAGCAGCCCAGCCTGTGACATAGAGATATGCTCATTTGGTGGCCGGGATACATTAGAAAGATGGGATTAACATGTACACATTACCCTACATAAAATAGATAACTACCAAGGACCCTACTGTATAGCACCGGGAAATCTATACAATATTCTGTAATGATCTATGTGGGAAAAAACAATGGATGTATGTAGATGCACAACTGACTCACTTTGCTGTACACCGGAAATGAACACAAGACTGTAAGTCGACTGTACTTCAACAATTGTTTTTTTTAAAGATATGCTCATTCAGGAGTTCCCATCGTGGCTCGGTGGTTAACGAATCCAACTAGCAACCATGAGGTGGCGGGTTCGATCCCTGGCCTTGCTCCGTGGGTGAAGGATCCGGCGTTGCCGTGAGCTGTGGTGTAGGTTGCAGACGCAGCTCGGATCCCGTGTTGCTGTGGCTCTGGCGTAGGCCGGTGGCTACAGCTCCGATTCGACCCCTAGCCCGGGAATCTCCATACGCCACAGGAGCGGCCCAAGAAATGGCAAAAAGACCCCCCAAAATAAAAATAAATAAATAAGTAAATAAATAAATAAAGGCATGCTCATCTGGACAAAACACAGACAAGCAGGTTGAGGCAATGAAAGTAACACATCAGAGGGCAGGTTGGAGAAGGGCTGATGGAATTATTCAAAGAGAAAATGCATAGAAAAGAGAAGGAAAGATGCTGCGGAGGATGAGAAGAGAGGCAGACTCTGAAAGCTGGCCTGGCTGCTCAGCTGTCATCTTGGAGGGGCTCCAAGCCTGGACCACCCACCGAGATTTCTATGCAGAGATCACGCTTGGGGCCAACGGGTGACCCACTCCAGCTGCCAGGGCTCCTGGTGCCTGGACAGCGGACTGGCTTTTCCTGCCGAAGGATACTCCCAGGTTCGCACTGGCGGTCACGGAGGTGTGCCCACTCTCCGCTCCTTCCCCAGAGCACCACTGTAGCCTCAAGTCTCCACTCCCTGTGCCCCACCTTCATTCTGCAGCCTCAGGGGCCCCGTCTCCCACATGGGTGCTCAGGGAGGTAGACGCATCCGTGATCTTATTCTCCAGGTCTGGAAGCAGCAGGTGTCGCAGATCTGCTCCAGCATACCACCCCCCCCCTTGGAATTCCAGACATCATAAGGTCACTCTGTTCCCTGAAGTGGCCGCCCTAGTATTCTAACCCCATTTACAGATGAAGGAATAGAGGTGGAGGTGGGCGGAGTCATCTGCCCGAGGCAGGATTTGAACACGCAGTCCTTGGACCCCACCCTCTCCACTGCTGCTCCACTGTCCTGCTGCTCCTCGATCCACCCACGTCCCCCCTGCCTGTGCCCGCATCGCTCCTTCCTGCACTGGCTCACTCTGGCCTCAGGATGCTTCCTTTTGCGCGAGCTGCCTCCAAGAGCTCGGGCTGCCGCAGAGCAGGGAGCTTCTGGCTGTCGTGGACAAAAGTGTCCCCTGATGTCTCCTTCTGTGACTATGTAACCTTCACGCTGGGGAGAGGCAGGAGGCAGATAACCTGCTCCTGAGAGTCACCCCAGCTCAAAGGAGAGAAAAAGAAGGCCCTTGGGCTGCACCCCTGACCAGAGGACAAGCCCTTTTCCCGCAGAGGGGCAGGGCACTGGGCCGTGCCCTTTGCACACCTGAATTCTGTTTCAGCACACTGGCAAGTTGATGCTCATTGCTCCTATTTTATAAATGCAGAGACTGTGGTTCAATGAGGCTGCGAAGCCCAAAGTCACCCAGAAACGACCTTCTGGAGCAGGATTCTCAGGCATCGGTCTGCCTCTAAAGACTATTCTTTCCACTCGGCCACATGGCTGCACTTTATGAAACTTTTCTTGGCTTGGTTTTGAGGAATTTGAACAAATTCCTGTCTGGTCTACTTCGTGAAAGCAAAATTCTGTTTTTAAAGTTAAACAGCCCTAGGAAGGGGAGGGAGGGGTGGTGAAAATTCCTCCAGTGTCTCTGGATTCTGGGATTTGCACTGCTCTGTTGTGTGTTTCTGCTGAGCCCAAAGCATGCCGAAGTTTCCTGGGCTAGGGATCGAACCCGAGCCACAGCAGCGACAACACAGGATGTTTAACCCCCTGAGCTAGCAGGGAACTCCTGCAGCTGTTCTTTTGTGTTTCTCTTTGGGGTGGGGAAGAGTCCTCCAGACTCATTCTCCCCTTCTTCCCAGCCCAGGGCTGCTCAGCTGGAGGATATATTTCCTGGAATTTCCGGCCAGGAGGCCTGGCCCACTGACAAGGTTCTCCCTGATGTGGGCAACTTGCGTGCCATCTACAAAAACACTGTCACTGCACCTGTTTGTCCCTTTCCTTTCACCAGATGTAAACAGAGAGGCCAAGGCAAACTTGGGAAATATAAAGTGTGTGCTCCAGGAAGACCTCAAGGGGCAGAGCTTGCCACCCAGCCACACAGGACAATGACTTCAGAAGGAAGTGAACTTGTATTGCTGCTTGCACCTTTCCATGTTTGGGTTCTTCTAGAAGCTTACTTTACCCCAATTATGCCACAGAATAACAGTCAAATCAGCTTATGTTCCATGAGTATGATTCTCCGAAATGGCCAGTGTCCATGAAATCTAGAAAAATGTGCCATCTAAAACTTAATATGCAAGCATTTTAAGATCTCATGCAAATACCTGAAGCAGATTTGGAAATTCGGGGAAACAAAACAAGGCAAAGTTCCAAAAGGCTTTCTATAAAACAGTTTTGTTTTTTTTTTCCAATTTTCTCACAAAAACCACTCTATTAACCTCGCCCCGAATTACTGGCAGGGAGAACCACAGGAATTCATACTCTACACACACTCTTCGCCCAAAGAATGAATTCCAACCATAGATCTAAAATAACAAGGTAGGATTAACAATTTAATGTCACATAAAGACTTGCTTAAGATTCCTGGAAATGTTCAAAGGAGATACTTTAAACATGAAATCATTACTTTTTAAATACAGGGTTTGGGTTTCATGGCTAAAGGGTTATGATTCAACAATATGAAGCAATTATTTCTCGAGAATAAGAGCTATACTTTATCTCATTTCACTGCTCTGAAAAACCTGCTAAAGGAGTGTTGTTTCTTGCTGAAAAAATATTAACATGTAGGCAAAGTCCTAAGAATAATAAACACACACACACGCACACACACACACACGCACACACACTCACACGCACACACGCACCAACATTTCCAAACTCAGGCACACCCGCAGAAAGTCACATCCTAGAAAGGTCTACTAGTCTGAACCTTGTTATTCTCTGCAAAGAACCATGGGAAATCTGCAGCACTGGAACAGGAGGCAAACCATCAGAAGAACTTTGATGATCAGAATGATGGCCGTCTCAGTGAGAGGGAGATCTGACACTACACAGTTTGATGAAATGAAGGATGTATTTCCCTGTCTACCAAAACATACTTCTTGGCTACTTCAGCCATCAACCAACCTCTGTTCATTTCATCTGATTAGCACAGAATTCCTAAAGCAGATGGTCGATGATTTTCAGCAAAAGGTTAGAATATTATCACACGGTTTAAGTGAAATTCACACTGTGTAACCAAGCCACTTGATTGTTTTATTTCACAGGGAATACGCTCATCTCAGCCATTGCTGACTTTGTATTTTTGACCAAAATTAAACATCTCACTGATCCATTCTAGAGTCAAGAACATGTTTTCTTAATCTAATCACGTGCACTTTTCATTAAACAATCAAGTTTTCTGTCTTAAAAGAAAAAGCTAAGTGAAGGAGTCCTACCGGCTGCAATATTTTCAATCTAATCAAATCCCTCAAAAAAATTTTTTTTCTTGCTTTTTAGGGCCACACTCGAAGCATATGGAAGTTCCCAGGCTAGGGGTCAAATTGAAGCCATAGCTGCCAGCCTACACCACAGCCACAGCAACGCCAGATCCGAGCCACGTCTGTGACCTACACCACAGCTCACGGCAACGGCAACGGCAACGCTGGATCCTTAACCCACTGAGCAAGGCCAGGGATCGAACCCGTGTTCTCATGGATACAAGTCAGGTTCGTTACTGCTGAGCCATGATATGAACTCCCAAATCTCTCAGATTTAACCTGTGATGAAACTGGGAGCCTCATTCCCCACCCCCTTCCCCAAACATGCTCTTCTAGAAGTGAATAATAACTCTACCTAGTCATTCAGGTTAAAAAAAAAAAAAAAAAAAAAAAAAAAACAAAGCTTGGAGCACTCTTTCTCTTTTAACTCTCAGCCAATCTATCAGTAAAACCCATTATCTCAACAAGCATTGTCTACCCAGAATCTTCTCCCACCTCACTGCTACCCTGCTGGTCCAAGCTACCACCTTCTCTCACATGGATCATTATAACACGTCTCTAATGGGGCCCATCCTCTGCCGCTCCTTCTCTTCAGTCTATTCCCAACACAGCAGGCACTGTGTTTCTGATCAGTCTTATTTTTCTGCTCAGTGTCCCCCTGGTTTCCCATCCCGCTTAATAGTAAAAGCCAAAGTCATCACGTTGACCCATAGACTCTGCATGATCTGTCATTTATCGCCTTCCTGACTACATTCCCTGCTACTTAGAAATCTGCTCCCTCATCATCAAGAGAGAGGACTGAGCATGGTCTCTCTGGGGCCTTTGCACTGGGCGGTCCCTCTGCTTTGCACACATTTACCCCAGAGAACAGGGCTTCCTTCCCCACACCTGTCACATCTTCATTTAAAGGAAGCCTTCCTGGCTACCCCACCCCAAGTCAAAATCCCTGCTCGAGCAACCTTACCCTCTTGTCTGCTTTGCCTTCCTCCTTAACTCTTATCACCACATGACATCCTGTTTGTTTTACTTCATCCTGATTATCTCCTGTCTCCTGTGATAGAACGTGTAAGCTCCACAAAGGCAGGGACTTTTCATCTGTTTTGTTTACTATATCATTACAGGTGCTCAATAGATAACTGTTGCATGAATAGTTACGTTTTCTCAAATCACTGATTGGCCAGCAAAGGAACTGAGAGAAAAACAGTATAAAGGAATGCATATACATACACTAGAAAGAAAATAAAATCAAACCTGACTCGTATAATAGGATATTCATGGTTGGAATGTGTGAAAAAAAAATCTCACTAGTCATTAGCTGGCTGCATGAATCATAGAAATAGCAAACAAAACATAAGAGTATGTGTGAAAATTTGAGGCAAGGGCCAGGCTAATGTAGGAACAGGTGGCAATTTCCTAACGTGTTCCCTCCACGGCAGATGGTGTCTGTAGTTTACTGCCTGCAGAGTTCCATCACCGTGATTTCTCTAGACTCTAGTAAAATACAGCCATACCCAGGGGGTAGCACCCCACAGCACGTCTTATTCCTCTACCACCCACACATACCCAGGCAGCACTCAGCTCTCTCTTTTCTCTCTATGAACAAATGCACAGAAGAACTTTTTCAACTGAATATGAATCACAAATTCACACTGATCAAAGTGAGTTTCATAAGTCACAGGTCCACTCACATGCGTGGACCCATCATTTAAGCTCCACTAACACCTAGGAGCAGCAGAGTCTGGAACAAAGGCAAGTGAGCAGAACTTGCCTTAAATGTGTCATCTGGATGTTCCCGTAAGAACTGATGGATTGTCTGTACTTATGTTCCCATCCGAAGGTACGCATACCTACTGGTCACTCACACTTCCCACTAGTGGGTGGAGGACAACACCCAAAGCTTCAGAAGTATCGCTTCCTAGAAATGGCCTCTAAGGAAAACCTAAGGAAGAGCTTTCCAAATGGAAAGAAAAGCTTTTTGAATGAAAACAGCACTGTGTGGAAGCTAGGAGGGGCTTCAAAGAGTAATACTCAGTCAATACAAAGTCAAATAATCTCACAAAGAAGAGGAAGAAACTCCTAAAGCAAATAGCCTGATTACCTAGAGACTCTCTGAGCAGCTAATATTTCATAAAATAACATGCACAAAAGGCAACAGGCTGGGTATGAAACCAAAAATAAATACATTAGGTTGGCAGGTCTTCTGCATGATGTGTCAAGAAGGCCAGGGTTAATGAGGTTGGAATTTGCAAAATTTCTAACAGATAATGATTCCTGGAAATGTGAAGCATAAGGAATAACATGGGAATGACTTATCTTATAGCTTGATAATCATTAAACTAGACAGGACAGATCAAGAGGGCTAAGAGGAAGTGGTAGATTAAAGGATTGAAGTGTGGGTAAGGAATCCTAATCATGTGAGTTCCAGAGCACTACCTAATACGCATCAGATAAATTACTAGTAAATAAACAAGCTGTGAACCTTGAGAAAAGCTGTAAAAATAAGAACAATTTACTCCAGCAAAAAGCCTGCACTTTGAGAAAGAAAAATTGTCAATAATATAAAATAAACACTACTCTGAGAAAGTCTAGATACTCTGGAGACCTTTAGAAAAGAAACTGGATACTACCAAGAGCCAACAAAACTCACTAGGAAGGCATCAGTTCCTATCTGGTTTAATTGCCTTCCTAAGTTTTTTATTTAGGTATTGATGGATTGATCATGGTTGACAGGATTACTAGAAGAGTAGATCTGGTAGCATTTAATTTCAACAAGATATTTCACATTTTATCCTTCAGAAAACATGGAGCAACTGTCTTAAATGATAGTAGGGCTAGATGAATTCACAGCTGACTGAATAATCTTTTCTATGCTAAGTTTCTACGTAGAAATTAAAGAAATTCTATGTTAAGATATAACAGAAGAAAATTGTTTTCCTTAAGAATTTGAATGCCACCCCTTAAACATATAATCTCTCAAAAAAAGCCATTCAGAAAATTAATTTACTCTTTAAAACTGATTTGTAGTGATAATAGTGAATCAATGATAATGATTAATATCAAGTAATCACTACTATTAATCTAATGATCATGTTTCTCAAATGTAATTGACATGAAGACTAGAAAGCAAATTTCCTTTAGTCTGTACTGTGAAGATACTTAGATTACAGATAGGAAGGCCCTCTATAAAGTGCAAAATGCCACCCAATTGTGCTCCTTTCATCAGAACTTACTTGTCCTAGCTCTTCCTCTCCTACACAGCAATACATAATAATGGTCTAATTCATCATACGATTGAGTTAGTAGATCAAACTACATATTAGCCCTCTAAATAAACTGAATGACCCTTAATCTTACTGACCGACATAGGTTGTCTCCAAGAGCTCTTAAAAAGTACCCAGGCATTTCATATGAACCAACCATTGAAAGAAACATTTGGGTTAGAGGAACCTGCAAGGATTCTAGATTTATTCGCCAGCTACACAGAATTCTGGCACTTTCTACCATCTGACTGGACTGATACATCTTGGTGATTTCTCAGAATTACCTATTTATGCCCTGTTTTCAAGAAATATCTTATTTCCACATTCACTTTCCCTGACTTTCAATAGACACTGAAAATATTATGAGGTCCAGCAAAGAAATTTTCCATTTCCTTAAGTTCAAATGCTAAATTTTTCTTGGATTGAAATTTTAGCCATATGTCAGCACTACACTTTCTTGTAAAGAATATACTCTTTTATACCTGTACCCTAGAAAATTCTGGCTTTAATTTCCTGCATATATTGCAAGAGAAAAAACAAACAACATTCAGTTTATATGGTCCCTTTCTAAAGACCCCAAGGTTGGAACCAGGTGACCATTGTAGTCCTTCCAAATTTTAAAATTTTGTCATTCTGTAGATTACACAGAATAGATTTATGATAAAAACTGCTTCACTGACTGATGCAAATAAGTAATTTTTATGATGCTAAATATAAAACATGTGATTAAATTTTAGATTGCTTAACGCTTTTTCATTTTAAAAATAAATTGTTCTAACTACCAAGCACAATGAACCTAAATGATTCTAGTTTTTCTTAAACAGAGGTACAATATGTACCCATAGACTATCCAATGTATTTTTCCTCCTTTTATCCTCACTTTAGGGCTTTCTATAAACTAACCAGAATTAAATGTATTTTAGAGGAACTTAAAAGGCTTTCTATTATCTCTGATACTGTTTATTCAAACATTTAGAAAGGTTGTTTGGGGTCTTTTAAATTTGTTTCCACTTATTTTGTTTTACAAAACATTTTTTAAGAAAATGCACTAATTGCTATAAATAACATGCCTGATATGACACATGTTTATAGGATGAACTAAGATACTTTTATGAGATGATAGCAAGAAATTTTAGTCATGAACTTATCCTCTAGAGAGGTTACAGAATCAATGAAGTTAAGAATTTTGATCTGGGGAGTTCCCATTGAGGTTCAGGGGGTTACAAACCCGACTAGTATCCATGAGAATGCAGGTTTGATCCCTAGCCTCGCTAAGTGGGTTAAGAATCCTGCATTGCTGTGAGCTGTGGTATAGGCTGGCAGCTGCAGCTCTGATTTGACCCCTAGCCTGGGAACTTCCACATGCCACAGGTGCAGCCCTAAAAAGACCAGAAAAAAAAAGAAAAACAAAAAAAGGAGTTTGATCTGATTCACTTTTGTTAGGCACTGGCTCACTTCTGTCTACATG
Organism: Sus scrofa; assembly: GCF_054392235.1. NCBI lineage: Eukaryota > Metazoa > Chordata > Mammalia > Artiodactyla > Suidae > Sus > Sus scrofa. The sequence goes on from NC_139393.1 coordinate 77,153,206, forward strand.
TGAAAAATAAGGACCAGGGTATTGTCCAGAAGACCCGAGTCCTCCAATGTGAGTTTCATCAATTTAAACCCGTATGACATGGTGTGGTTGGCTCTGGTAATCAGTGATGGCCCTCCAATTAATTTACTTTTCAACAGTTCAGCCTGACCCTCCATATCTGCCTCAGCCCATCTGTTCCATCCTCGAGCATCACTCAGGATTCAAACGACTCATTTAGAGGGCCCTGTATTTTATTTTCCATGGCTGGATGATCTCTAAAAGATCGAGTTGGCTTTCTTTCTATCTTCCACACCTTTTCCTGGTGTGGTTACCTCTACAGGGGCCAGGGGCCATAATCCGATGCTCAGGTTTTAGGGGAAGGCTGTATTTTAAGTTGGTTGGTGGGCTGAACCACGTCTGTTTTATTACGGTTACACTTACATAACTGGCAGAAATGTTACTTGTGTTTATCCTTTTATAATAATGAATCATCCTATTTTTTTTTAAAGCTAAAAAATTCTTTTTTTGACATTCGCTGAAATGCCAATTCTTCTGGGATGACCTCGTGATAGCTGAGGAAAAATATGGGCCTTTCTTCATAGTTTTGCAGTACATTACTTACAAATTTATGTAGCCAACTAGACTGCAAGTTCTTTAACCTGTTCTACCCCCACCCCACCTCTCTTCCTATCCCTCATTTTCATGCAGTGCTCAGTCTGTGCTTGATAAATGTAAGAGATGAATGACTGTAACCCCAGACAGCTTCGTACATGAAGAGCAAGATGAGAGGGTGTTGGCATCAGCAAGAGAAAACGATCACCAAAATGCTCAGTATGCTCTTTCTCAAAAAGCTCAGGATCCCTAAACACGAACCCTGAAATACAATGGAGCTACTGCATTTGGCCTACTCCACTGGCACCAGAAAACGTTTCTGATTAGGGAAATCCACCTACGTGGAGAAGCATCCAGCACTCTTAAGAGGGGGGATCTACTTGACATCATTATATTTTTAGTTTCATGCTATTGGGGTCAGAGAAGATACTTGAAATAATTTCTATACTCTTAAATTTGTAGAGGTTAGTTTTGTGCCCCAGTAGGTGATTGATCCTCGAGAATGTTCCATGTGCACTTGAGAAGAATGGATATTCCCATTTTTTTGGATGTAATGTCCTGACAACATAAATTAAGTCTAACTTTTCTATTGTGTCATTTCAGATCTCTGTTGCCTTATTGATTTTCTGTCTAGAGGATCTGTCCATTGATGCGAGGGGAGTATAATTGTATTTCCATCAATGTCTCCTTTTATGTCTGTTAGTATTTGCTTTTTTTTTAAGCGACTTGGCTCTTGAGCAGAAAATGCAGTTAAATTCAAGTTCTGTGTACTTGATGTCCCTTTTATCCACAGAGGGATAAAGAGATAAGAATTATATGCAACGAAGGAAGTTTAGATTAGAGAACTCTTCGAGAAAACACTACCGTTTTCAGTAAGTCACCACTAAGTGATCCCTAAAATTTAAAACTAAGGTTTACATTTAATGAAAAGTTTTGTATAAACAGACATACAGACATCAAAACAAGCTATGGTTACCAAAGGGGAAAGGGGGCAGGGAGGGACGGACTGGGAGGTTGGGACGGGCATAGGCACACCATTGTACGGAATGGATGGTCATCGGGAACCTGCTGTAAAGCAAGCACAGGAAACTACTCAGTATTCTGTGATAAGCTGTATGGGAGAAGAATCCAAAAGAATGGAGAGGTGGACATGGCCAACTAAATCTCATGTACAGCAGACATTAAATACATAGCAGGCATTAACACAATGGTGTGAGTCAGCTCTACTTCAACAAAATGTTTAAAATGAGGAAGTATGGAGTTCCTGTCGTGGCGCAGTGGTTAACGAATCCGACTAGGAACCATGAGGTTGCAGGTTTGATCCCTGGCCTTGCTCAGTGGGTTGACGATCTGGCGTTGCCGTGAGCTGTGGTGTAGGTTGCAGACACGGCTCGGATCCCGCGTTGCTGTGGCTCTGGCGTGGGCCGGGGGCTGCAGCTCTGATTAGACCCCTAGCCTGGGAACCTCCATATGCCAAGGGAGCGGCCCAAGAAATGGTAAAAAGACAAAAAAAAAAAAAATTAAAATAAATAAATAAAATAAAATGAGGAAGTAAATAAATAGAAAGCGTTAGCTCTCCCAGGGGAAAAATTCAAAATTTAAAAAAAATTTTAAAAGTTGCACTCACTGGGTGGGTGCAACTAAATATAAGGCATCTGTAGAACACCTATGTCACCGGGCAAGACTGCTGGCACCCGTGGAAGATGTCACCAAAGCTGACAAATGACCCACCAAGACAGAAATCCCAAATATCCCACAAACTCAAAAACCTGGGCCAAAGGGAAGGGAAATACAATCAAGGAAGAACCTAATCAACCCTCAACCGCGGGTAAGGCCTTGCTGGCTGGTGCTAGGAGTGGTATAGGCAGGGGATCGTGAACTGGGTACGATAAGAGGTAAGTGCCTGCAGAGAGAACGCACCCCAGGCTGAACAGGAATGGGACACACGAGCTGTGAAGGGCAGCTCTCAGCGGGTTAAGAGGAGGCAATACCCAAGGGTGCAGCCAGGTAACAGGAAAGCTCAGAAGCTCTTCTCTGCTGACATTCAGGCTTCTTCACTCCTCATCTGCTCTATTCACTGAATCTCATCACCAGACTCCTTCAGGTCCTCCAGCTTCTCCCGCCCGCCCTTTTTGGCTCCTCTGCTTTGCTCCTTGCTTCATCCTGTGCCAGATCAGCCTTTGCATTTGGGCTGATTGGACTCAAGCACATAGAGCATCCCCAAGAGAGTTACCTACACTTCTGGATGATGAAACATTCTGCTTTAAATAGTGAAATGTTCAGTAAGTATATACCCTCTGAATCAAAGAGGTTTAATCATGCTCAGAACAGTGTCCTGAAATATATATTATCATATTTCTCTTCTTTTTGAAAGGAATTTTATTGGCTTTTAGTTGATTTACAATGTTGTGTTACTATCCGCTACACAACAATGTGGTTTGGGTATACGTATATGCGCATCCATTCCCATACCAGCTATTTTAGAGAATATTGAGTAGATTTCCCTGTGCTATACAAGTACATTTCATTTCATTTTTGGAGAATACATAAACTATGTTTTCAAAGTGATTCTTTTGGTTGCAAACTTTTACACTTTCAAACATTCCTAGAATGCATCTGTTTTACTTTTATGATGAAACAAAACATTCAAAATGAAGCAGCCTTGTATATTTTATACACACACCAGCACTCATTTAGTTAGACTATACTCCTTTGTTGTACAAGAAAAGGATTTTCTTGTATATACAACACACAAACAAGACAAAATTTAGACGCCTTTTAAAATGTGGACTTTCCTGGGAGTTCCCGTTGTAGCTCAGCAGTAACAAATTAGTATCATGGGGACTTGAGTTTGATCCCTGGCCTCTCTCAGTGGGTTAAGTGTCTGACACTGCAGTGGCTGTGGTGCAGGTCGCAGACATGGCTTGGGTGTGGCGTTGCTGTGGCTGTGGCATAGGCCAGCAGCTGCAGCTCCATTTGACGCATAGCCTGGGAACTTCCATTTTCTACATGCGCAGCCCTAAAATGAAAAAAAAAAAATATGGACTCTATCCGGAAATATCAGAAAACATGTGTAATTATTAAATGATGTCTACAGTCCACTGCTATGAAAATATATCCATATAAGTTACAATTTCTTAAAAATAATGATTACAGTCCCTAAGACTTTGTAAGTCTAGAAAGAGGCATTTTTCTTCTGAAATAGATCTCACGTACATCAGCTCTAAAATCAAATTCTTTTTATATTCCTTGCAATCAGCATGGCTCCTGTCTCTACCCCTCTCATTTCTCACTTACGTGTAACTGGGCATCCCAATATAGAATTATATCCCCGTCTTTTTCTGCCTGTTACACTCAGCGCACACTGTGTCACTCAGTATCCTAAATCTACCTTCAGGGGTTCAGCTTACAACAACAACAAAGCACGTCACATATACCTGTGGCAACTTCTTAGCTATGAAGAATTTTACAGGACTTTCCTAGTTTCCTCAAACTACAATTCACTAAAATTAATATAATTCACAACATTCTTAAATAAAATATATGTTAGAAAACCTCTGGTTTCCATTTGAGGTTTGATTTTAGATTAGGGTTCCCCCCGCCCCATATCTCTGTTTTAAACATTAAATAAAAAATTCTGGGACATTTTCCATGCTGAAGTCATTTGGTTTTTAGCTTTGCACCTTTTAGACACTTGAGATGCTCCATAATATCACAAAGTATAGTTCTTTCTGTGTACTATTATTTCCAGTGCCATATAAAGTTTTTTTTTTTTTAAATAGGAGACTATTAGGTTGGGGAAGGAAAAGGCTCCATTTTTGTATCCCATTAGAAGGTTCGCTGGCTTTTAAGACACTGAATGTAAGGAATGGCCCATTATCCGTCTTTCAGGTTCTGAGAATCTGTCTCAAAGGCTTTTGTTAACGATTGCTAGTCAGCTTTCAGAGCTGTGTCTTTGTTCCTGACAGATGCCATGATGAACCTATCCATTATTATTTTTGTTTTTTGTTCTTGGGATAGAGACAGCCATCAAATCTGCCTCTCTTGCTACATCTATTCATCCTTTTATTTGATTCGAACACCCTTTTAATACAATCCGTTGTCACATATATTTTTCTACTCTAGAAATACTTTCCTAGGTTTAGAAGAAGGAGTAATAAGATTTGAGCTCTACAGGGCTTCCCTGTAAATGTCACCATCATGATATAGGTGACAACATTTTATTCTACGCTGCCCATTTCTCGACCAAGACATTCCTGATTCTGCTCTGACCATTCGCGCCAAGTCCTTCCTCCATGATAACTTACTTTCTTCTTTTCTTTCTTCCCTCAAACCAGACCCTTTCTTAGAACATGGCTTCTGCTTAGACTCTTGCCTTGTGCATTTCTGAGTTCTAGGCATCTAATACACACACTTTCATTAATGCTAAACGAATATAGGCTCCAAACAAATATCAAACAAAAGTCAAATATCCAGAATACATAATAAGGCAAACGACTCATGAGAAAAATGGGCAAAGCATATGAATTGGCAAGTTACAGAAGAAAAAAATCTGATGGGGCAATAAACATGAGATGCCTCACTTGACTAAAACCTTGCTAGTTACTGTGAAGACGTAGACTCCGTATTAGATCTGTTCTGTTGCCTGTGCCTAGTCATGCTAGCTCTGCACCTTTTATAAAAGAATGTTGCCTTAAATATAACAAAATTCCTTGAATGAAAAAAAGTATATTGCTTTTAAGTGGAGACACACAGGTTAGCCTATTCTCAAGGCTCTGAGCTCTAGGAGTCCATTCGCATAGAGATCTAAAAGTTGCAGACAAGAGAATAACCTTAGTCTTGGGGGTTTATAGGAACATCATGATCTGACTGTCTGGACAGCTGCAAGAACAAAAGATTCTGACGCCAGGAAGTTTGCAGCAACTAACCATGCTCCTCCCCCATCGTGCCTGCAAAAGGGCTTTGCTGAAACCCTTCCTGGAGTTTGGGGCTTTTGGGGGTATGAACGTCTCCTTGCAGGGCCCCGCTCCAAACTCCAATGCTTCAGTATTGTTTGGCCTCACTGTGCACCTGGCATATGAACTTGTGGATACCTTTTCACACCCATCAGATGGGCTAAAATTAAAAGTTTGATACTATCAAATATTGACATGCTGAATGGAAAACAAAGTGCTCATATTGCTTGTGGGAGTTTAGGGGAGCAACTTGGAAGTATTAGACAAAAATTGTGCATACCCAGAACTTCTATTTCTAGGTATCTGTTTCAAAGAACTACTCACACTGCACACAAAGATACTCATGCAAGAATATTTAATACTCCGCTGTTAGTAATCACACACGAAAGGGAAAAGATGTCTATCAATTATAATATGAACAATATTTGACTTTCATAGAATTAAAGATTATGTACCTGCTAAACTAAGTGAAGTAGATGCATATTTATTCATGGGAATAATATGGAAACAACACTCCAATATATTTTAGATAAACATGCATCTGCAAACCCATACGCTGGTGAGTCCAAAGTCTGAAAGGCCACAGACTGAACTCAGAATAATGTTAACTTGGAAACATTAGAGAGGGGACCAAAATCAGACACAGTTATCAAAAAAGACTACCATTTTTAAAAGGGTAAAATGATTTCTCATGTAATTAAATTTTTTTTAATTCAAGAAATATATGGATCATAAGGCAGACACCCTTTATTATTAAAGTTTTATAGATGCCCTGCACTTTACAAGTCAAACACATAGAAAAATGCGGTATTTATTCATGTATTACTGTTCATTCGCAGGGCAAATCACATGCCTATAGGATTTTTTCCAATGATTTATCTTTCAAATGACATTACCTTTGTAGTCATTAACTAGTTTTGATTTCACGGAGTATATCTGTGGATTATACAAGGGCATGCTTGCATGTGAAATTTAGGGAATCCAGACAAGTGGATTTATAAGGAAATAATTTGAACCTTCCTAGTATGCAAATCAATTGACAATGCACAAATATAATTTTACAAAGTAAAATGGGGGAGTTCCTGTTGTGGCTTAGCGGTAATGAACTCAACAGTATCCATGAGGATGTGGGTTCAATCCCTGGCTTCACTAGGTAGGTTACAGGTCCCAAGTTGCTGTGGCTACAGCATAGGCAGGCAGCTGCAGCTTTGATCCAACTCCTAGCCTGGGAACTTACATTTACCACATGTGCAGACCTAAAAAGCAAAAAAAAAAAAAAAAAAAAAAAGTAAAATGGGGTAAATGATAAAAGCATAATATGAATGACAGAGTATAAATTATTTGACAATGTACAGCACACTTTATAATAGGTAATAAATATATACAAATGCTAGGCTAGATAGTATATAAGTTCATCAGTATCAGTATGAAGTTTCTCACTTGGAGTATGGTTTTATATCATCCCAAAAGGACAGTAATATAAACAATATTTTCAGTCCATTAATTCAGCATCTTTAAATAGACTGTCAAAGAAATCATCTGTTTAATGCTTGATGTGCCTTTTATTTAAAGGCTAATATGTCATGGCAGAAAGTTGGAATTGATAATCTCATGTATTTTCATCCTGAACATCTATCATTTATGATTTATATAGGAACCATTTGTTTAAACTGCTATAAGATTATGGAAGATAATTTAGTTAAGCAGCTCTAAATGTATACATATTTTAAAAGATAAGCCTGTTGAATAATCAAAAAATTCTAAAAATACATTTCAACAAAATATCAATCATGATTCACCATCTTTTTAACAGTTTCTTATAATTCAATAATATTGTGGTTTCATTTCATATATGTTTACTTAACATAAAAGAGCCTACGACTAATTGTATCAGTATATCAAACATTAGTCAACAGATAATTAATTTGGAATGGTAGGCAGTACATCGAGAATGATAAGTAATGAACTTGCCAAATTTCTTAGCAGATGACAAGGCTTAAACAACTCCTCATTACAGACTGCAGCCATTTGTTTTAACTAGAATAACTGTCTTTGCATTGTCAAGAAGTGCCAAACAAATTACAAATTTAATGGTATAATCTGTTGACATCACCAACCAGTCTGTCCTGGACAATCTTCAGTGTGGATCATGCAATGCAATTCTACTAATTCTGCAAAAGTACAATATGTTTTTGGATTCTATTTCTATAGGCCCCTGTTGTTTTTCCATCTTTTAAAAATTTACTTTAAGATGGTATTTCCTCGGTGCGTGATTTTTTTAAAGTTAATAATTAAAAAAATAACACCCATGGCTAGCCTTACGTGGTAACGATCATTTCAAAATACACAGACATGCAATAGACCATTGTGTTGTAAACAGACTTGCATAATGTTATATGTTAATTCTTTCTCAATAAATGGGGCGGAGGGGGGAATTAAAAACTAAAAAAATAGCACCTAAAAATATCAGCCTAATTCAAAGGGTAGAACATGAAGTCTCGCATGTAAAGCTTATCTTCTGCCTACAGCCTCAACAGAGTCAGTCCAATTATTAGTTAGGATTTACAATCTATAAAGAGCATTTATAATAGAATTGAGCTGCGAAGGAAAAAAATAGGTCTTCGACTTTCCATGAGTTCAGAGGGGATTAAAACGGGTAATAATCACACGTGCTAATATGCAAATGACATATCTTTGAATTCTCATTGATCCTTTTCCTAGGATGCTGATTTTGTGGCTGTCTATCTGTACACTGTCTGAAGGCTTCTGTTTGATAAGATACGATATTTCCCCGAATCCCTAACTTTGTGCTCTGCCATTTTGCTGCAGGTGGTAAAGGAACTGCTGAGACAGGCGCCCACATCATATGGAGGCACAAGTCTACACTGAATAAACATAGTAGCATTGAGTTTATTAAAATGCCCATCCCCCAGCAAACCAAGGGAAGTGAACCTTAACCTGTCAATAATTTCATATGATATGAACATTCAGGACATACACCTTAGTAATACATCCATATTAATTATGCAGTCAGAGGGTCAAATCTTTGCTATCAGGGATAAGACAGCTTACACACACCATAATTCTATAATTCTGGTCATCATCCATTCAAATAATTTGGGTACTCAGAACACATCTCAACCAGCTCATAGAGGAAGAGATATAAACACAGGATTCATACGCCCATACGTCCAATATTCAGCTCTGACAAAAATAACTAAAAATATCAAAGAGTAACATTTTAGTGAGCTTCTCTTTCGGAAAAGAAAAAAAAGAACAGTTGAAACTTACAAACACAAGGTTTTAAAACATTTTACCTGGCTATGTAGCAAATACATTTTAAATACATTTCTCTAGCAGCTTTTGTGTGTGTGTGACAACTGTCATTGTGCTTGCTATCTCTCCCTCAAAGAACTAAACTTCCATACAAGTTGGGGTCCCTAGCAAGACTACCACAACACCTGTCTGTCCACAGCTTCATGGAGGCTGAAACCTATATACCACTCTGTACCCCATCATCAATTTGGAATACAATCAAAAGGCATGTATCTTCCACATGAAGCAGCACAGACTACAGATAAGAAAGGAACAAGTTGGCTGATTTTAGGAAATCTGGCAAACAAATGCAAAACTAGAGATGACCACAGGAGCTTACACTTGCCAAGCTACTGCACTTGAACTGCAGGAGCTAACACTTACCCTAAAGGGCTGTCCTGCATGTTAGGTCAGCTAACTTGGGTGGAGGAGCCTCTTGGGAGCTTGGCACAATGGAGGCATTGAATAAATGCTAATTTCTCTTCCTTTACTAACACGGGTAGTGGTCACTGTACAACACGGAATCCCTAAGTCCCCTGGAGTCATGCCCCTCGCTCAGAACAGCCAGCGGCTGCCCTTGGATCCAGACCTCCTGTCTTCAAGACTTTGCTCCCAGACTGCATTTCCAGGGGCCCAGGGCCCTCCTGACCCTTCTGCAAAGGTCTCAGCCAAATGTGCTTTTCCGCACCAGCTGCCCCTCTCCTTTGTTCATGTTCCAGATCACTGCTGGCTGCTTCCTTGTAGCCGATTTTCTGTTTAGCTTTTGCAGACGAATCGCAGACAGCTGCAAGCTAATGAATCCCTCAGCCTCCAGGAGCCTCCCCAAGGTTAAAACGGGGCGTGGTCAGGACACAAGAGCCTAAGACCATGTAAGATGTGTCATCTATTATTTTGGCTCAATTTCTGTTATTTCTGGCCTCATTATACAGAGCTTATAAAATTCAGTTCACCACCACCAACAAAAATGAGCACACCTCCGTTTATAAACTGATGAGGAAAGCAGTTTTGTGTCACAAACTTACTTGATATTTGAGCATCTGAGCAAATTCTGCTGATACCTAAATGATACTTTTATTAACTAACATAGCTTAGATTGTATTTTGGCAAATTCTGCTGATACCTAAATGATATTTTTATTAATTAACATAGCTTAGATTGTATTTTGGCCTATGTATTTCCTTTTTAAAAAATTTGAGGAGTTCCCGTTGTGGCTCAACAGGTTAAGAACCTGATGTAGTGTCTGGGAGGATGCAGGTTCAATCCCCAGCCTCACGTATTGGGTTAAGGATCCAGCATTGCTGCAAGCTGCAGTGTAGGTAGCAGAGGCAGCTCGGATCTGTGTTGCTGTGGCTGTGGTGTAGGTTGGCAGCTACAGATCCAATTCAACCCCTAGCCTGGGAACTTCCATATCCCCTAGGTGTGGCCACAAAAAGAAAAAAAAATAAATAAATAAGCTCAATGAACAATCCTGTTTGGCGATTTATGTCTTGAAATTAGCACTCTGCTTAGGTTGTTAACCAGAAGAAAATTCAGTACAGAATTGGGAGTTTCAGAGTCTAAAACAAGTCGACCCCTAATAAGGAAATCAACTCATAAGCAAGAGTGAATTTAAGAAAAAAAAAAGGAAATAGAAAGTCATCATCTCTGGTTGTGTGTTAGCACACACACACTCCTAGAGCCTCCTGCGCTGAAGAGAGCACCTAGAGTAGAGCAGGCTCCATAAACATTTGCTGAATGAATGAATGAGTGAATGAATGAGGTTAGAATACCACCTACAATCCTCACTTCAACGCTGCTCAGAGATGGAGACTGCAAATCTCAGGTCTTCCAGAACCTTCTTGATTTCAGAAGTCCCAACAAGCACAACATAGCGGTGAGCAAATCACATCTCCCAGACGACCTCTGTCTTCGGAAATGTTGATTGATAAGAAACATATCTTCCCCTTTCGTTTGGGGAAGACACAGAATGTGGTAGAGAGAGGTGGTTTAGCGTACGATCTAGTTGAATTGACTTGAGTCTGAATTCCTGACTTGCCATATGCTCTCTGGGTTCAGGCACGTCACCTAAAATCATGACCCTCCATTTCCTCTGTGGTAAACCGAGAGTTTCCCAATGATATGTTGCTGCAGAACAAACCATCCAAACCACCACCACTGATGATTCATGATTCCGTGGGGAGCACCTGGGCTGGGCTCAAATGGGTGATTCTTGGCTGGTCTCCCCTGGGCCACGCACATGGCTGTCATCTGGTAGGTGATCTGGGGTCACAGAGTCTGAGGAAGCTTCACCCACATGTTGGTTGGGGGCTGACTGTCAGGTGGGGGCCTCAGTTCTTGTCCACAAGGACTCTCATCCTCTTACTTAGGGACTTACTTTCTTTGGGCATATCCCAGAGCAGCATCCAAATGGACAAGACAGGAAGCTGCAGGTCAGCAGGAGGCCTCACCTCCAAAACTTATACCATGTCCCTTCACCATATTCTCTCGGGCAAGGAAATTCTTAGGCATAAGATTCAAGGAGAGGAGAAATAGTCCACCTCTTAATGGGCGGGGCAGCCACTTCGCAGGGCTAGTGAGGTGTGTTTGGGGAAGGGAGGAGGTCGCTCCACCTGGAGGATTAATTCACTAGGATAAGTAAGCAATGGGTTATCTGAATATTTTAAAAGTCAAGGTGTTACAGAGCTAGACTCACAGACATAGAAAACAAACTTATGGAGCTCCCACTGTGGCTCAGCGGTAACAAACCCCACCAGTAACCATGAGGACACAGGTTCTATCCCTGGCCTCACTCAGTGGGTTAAGGACCTGGTGTGGCCATAAGCTGTGGTGTAGGCCACAGAAGTGGCTAGGACGCTGTGTTGTGGTGACTGTGGTGTAGGCTGGCAGCTGTAGTTCTGATTCAACCCCTAGCCTGGGAACCTCCATAAGCCGCAGGTGCAGCCCTAAAAAGATAAAACAAACCAACCAACAGACTTCGGGTTACCAAAGGGGAAAGGGGATGGGAGAGAGATAAGTCGGGAGTTTGTACAGCACAGAGAACTATCCTATCAATATCCTGTAATAAGCCATAACAGAAAAAATATGTACACACGAGTGTGTGCATAACTGAAACCATACAGCAGAAACTAACACAACACTGTAAGTCAACTATACGTCAATAAAAATTTTTAAAATTTATAAATTCTTGTGTGCGTGTATGTAAGACTGGGTCACTATGCTGTACAGAAATTGGCAAAACACTGTAAATCAACTGTACCTTAATAAGATTTTTTTTAAAATTAATGTATAAAAAAGGCAAGCTTTTTAAAAGCCTACAAACGGTATTTGATTTTGTTTGTATTAGTCCTCTGCAAATATAATGACCTTTTCCCTTTCTTTCACCCCGTTTCAGTAATGTTTTCTGGCTAGAACAAGACACTGGGGAATAATTAAGTATTTCGAATCTGGTTTTCTAAGCAGTTTCTTTAACCCTCGAGACTCTTACCTTCCTATTAAGGAATGCTCATTTAATTAAATCTAATTGAGATTCACTGGATTCTATGACTCACCTATCCCCCATTCTTCAAAAACGTGTTACTCAAAGTCAGTGACAGCTTCAAGGAACAGAGTCTGTGCCCTTGTGAGAAACCAGAGAAAAGAGGCGACTTTCAAGGGCATATACACCCAGCATTAACCTTGCTTAACAAATTTCATGTTTAGAGATTAAGGAGCTTTGACTCGGGAAAGGAAAGTTTAGATTTTATTACAAATTGAGATAAAAATAGAGACGTGTCATGCCCTCTGAGCTTCCCACGTTGGAAGAATGTTGGAGGAGGTGATTATAAAGCCTGCCAAGGATTCTAGGCAGCTCTGGGAAGATCTAATCAAGCAGAAGCATGGACTGAGTAGTTTTTCCCACCGTCGGTCTAGTCTAGAGGTTGGCATGCTCTTTCTGTAAAAAATCAGGTGGTAGATATTTTGTCTCTATGGACCACAGGGGTTCTGTGGTAACTACAGATATTCTGCTGTATGGGCAGAAACCAGCCAAGGACCATAGGCAAACAAGGGAGCATGGAGTTGCAATAAAACTTTATTTACAAAAACAGACAGTAAGCAGGATTTGGCTCACAGGCCACTGGTCTGTGGATCCTTGCTCTCGTTCACTGTAACGACACAGCTTCAGCACTGCTTTAACTCTTTAGAAGCCCTACAAGGACAAAGCATCTCAGCTTAGAGACGGCTTCACTGGCAGCAGTGCAGGAGATAGGAAAGTATCCTTTAATATTTTATTCCCAATGCAAATTACATGGAAGAGATAAAATGCCAGTAAATAGAGCATATACTAGTGCAGTAAAATAGACCATATACTAGCCTAGTAATCATGTCTGCACTGTCATGAAGCTTTTTCCAGGACACTTAAGTAGATGCCATAGACACAGTAAGAGTATAGAGATGGATGAGTATTGCACCTATTTCTCCCACTTTCTGTGTGCCTTTAGAATAGTTTGCTCTATAATACATTCATTCATTTACCTGATAGTTATATAGCTAATAAAAGTGATAATTATAACTACGTTACATTTTACAGAAATTGACAGAACAATTGTAGATCAACTATAGTAAAAATATTTTTAAAAACAAAAAAAATTAAAATTTTAAAAAGCATATTTAAAAGAACAAATCTGCTAGACTCTGCTTACTAGAAAACCCCCTTCCTTACTCCACTCCACTCCACTCCAAGCCCACCCAACACAAGGCAATAGGAAAATAAAGGAGAGTTCTTTTTGAGTGTATAAATTACTCCCAAACCGAGTGAACGAGCTGGCAGCGATAGAGTGTGAGAAAATACAGAATGAGGAGTGTGAGCAGGGCTGGTCAAGCTGGCGCAGGGATTTATTCAGGGTCAATACCACCTTAAAGGCTGGGGGCGGAGCATCGGACCCTAACACAGGACAGACAGACACAGGAGGCCACGCTGAGGTGTGTCTGCAAAGTGAGGAGTGTCCCAGAGGCTGCTCTGCATTTTCAAGTGGGACTGGGAGAACTCTGCCCTCCAGGCCAAGCCTGCAGAAAGTTGCTTGACTGGGGTCAGATCCATCAGGGGTGAATGCCTCCTAAGAGAAGCCAGAACCTCAGCTGTGGGCCAACCAAAGTGTGTGGCCCACATTTACCCCATTCTCTACAGCACACAGAGTTCAAGGACCTCTCCTCTTCCTCGCCACGAAGTTACCGCAAAGATTCGTAGAGAAGGAATAATGACTCTGGAATTCCAGCAAACACAAACCCAGGAGATAGAGGACAGGATGAGGGGTTGTAACCAATTTTCAGATAGTGTTCCAGAAAATAAAGAATAGAAGATATATGATTTGAAAAGCTAATATCTAAAAATCTTCCAGAAAAGCAAAGTACAAGTCTTGTAGGCAAAAAACGAAGCCCTGGCAGATAAAATAATAAAGATGCATGCCTAGCCATATTATAGCAAAAGCATAAAAAGGCAAAGATAGAAAATAAATCGTAGGAGTTCCCACTGTGGTGCAATGGGATCAGTGGCATTTCTGAAGCATCGGGAAGCAGGTTCCATCCCTGGCCGGGCACAGTGGGTTAAGGACCTGGCGTTGCCACAGCTGAGGCATAGGTCACAAGTGTGGCTCACTGGCCTGGGAACGCCAAATAAAAATTTAAAAAAAGTAAATCTTAAAAACTACCAGAGAATAAACATGTCAAAGGAAGAGAAAATACCCAAAACAAACAAAAGAAACAAAAAGCACTACAATTAGAGCTACAACAGAGTTGTCATCAGCGATAATAGATTCCAGAATACAACGAAATAATGTTGAAGTTTGAGGGAAAATAAATACCGACTAAAAATCTATAATTAGGCTATTGGTCAAAAATACGACAACTTCATTCTCAGCAGAGTACATGAGAAGCCGATGTATTTGACTAGAAACAACAACCAAAAAAGGTGTCACACTTAATCTGTGTCATTATAAATCTTATTTAACAAAGGCTAAAGTAACAATGTAATTCTTAAACCAGGATTTTCCATTATCAGACCTCACCAAAGCATTTGTCCCAGAGGCTCAGCAGGTGACATAAAGTGATGAATGCTGCTATAAGGCAAGCGGGAGAAATGAGACTTATAGCAAATTGGAACATTCATGCTCCACTTTAATGTCTGCTCACGCAAAAAAGTCTTAAAGCGCGGGGGAGGCACACGCACACACAGACATGCACCCTGCGCCTGGCCCACAGCTACAAGACCTCCCACTAGCTAAAGACCGATCCTTTCTTCTGACTTTATTTCACCTGCATTTGCTGTTTTATGTTAAAGGGCACAGGCCTGGTTATATGTACTTTCATCCCTTCCTTCCAGTGAAGCACCTGTAAGGCTGGCATAGAATAGATGCAGAAGGAGTATGTGTTGAATTCATTACTTAGGACCACGTTTCATCTTCTGCTTACAAGCATGCATCTTACGGTCTCTCAAAATCCTCATACTGTCATAAAAATGAGAAGTTAATCTGATCAATAATAACCTTTATAATAGCAATTGTGGTAGTTGCTGTTATTTTTGTTTCAATGATGGCAGCTAGTATTTATTAGGCCTTTATGACTTATCTTAGTATATTTATTTTTTAATTTCACTTAGTACATGTATCTTCGTAGAGTGAGTAAGTTTGAGTATCGGTAGTATATTTTGCTCGGATGAGCCGTGAATCCCAAGTCCTAAGGATGTAGGAGTGGAGGGGCTAAGGAAATAAAGGGAGAGGCTGGGAAGGGAAGCCTTGGCTCCAAGTCCAAGGCCGGCTCAGAGTGGTTACATCTTTCTCACAGCCCCGTGTGACTCGGGATGGAAGCAGGTCTTCAAGGGCCCGGAGCTTTCTCCCCAGAGGAGGAGGTGGGCACCCGCCTGCCTCCACTAGTACAGTTTTAATAAGTAGGGCTCCCTCCTTAGAACACGCAGCCCCAGGAGAAGTGGGAGTCAGCCTTCCTGGGGCCCCACAGACCTTGAGGGAAGAGTTGTGTGAGGGCTTTGCTAAAGGACGTGATTCCTTTTTGCTCCAACCGATGAGCTGGTGAAATCAATTTAATTTCACAGACTCGAGGGAAGGATGTTCCATGGACGCCACGACCCGCAGGGAAGTTTCCTTGACTATCAAGACAAGAAAGTAAGCTCACTTTTTTTTTTCCAGGATATCTAGCTTAATGTGGGAGCCTCTTCATTTCAAGCAACAGCATACTTCAAGGCTAGAGTCGTAATTTGCATTTTGTTTTCCTTTTCAATCACATTTCCACAGAATGTTGGTGGGTGAAGGTCATATATCTAATACAGAAGTCTCCTACACATGATCAGCCAATCCCCAAAGGCTGTAATGAGCTCATGGAGAGTTCGAGAGAGGACATCACGGGGAGAACAGGAAGCTTTGCTCCTCCTGGAGGCACTTAGCATCTAACGAGCCAATTGGAAAGACAAGGGTAAAACACACGCAGACACACAAACACACACACACACACACACACACACACACACACCCTAGTGGGAAACAAGCAGAAGGAAGCATTAACCTTATGCACAAACTCTGGTGTCACCATGCTCCATTCACAGGGCCAGTAGGAGGAAGGAATTCCAGGGGAAGGGGAATGAGACTTCAAAGAAAAGAGAATGGGTGTTCCCATGGTGACACAGTGGAAATGATCCCAACTAGTATCCATGAGGGCATGGGTTCGATCCCTGGCCTCACACAGTGAGTGAAGGATCCTGCATGGCCATGAGCTATGGTGTCGCAGATGCAGCTCAGATCTTGTGTTGCCGTGGCTGTGATGTAGGCCTGCAGCTGCAACTCCAACTCGACCCCTAGCCTGGGAACTTTCATATGCTGAGGGTGTGGCCCTAAAAAAAAGAAAGAAAGAAGGAAGGAAGGAAGGGAGGGAGGGAGGGAGGGAGGGAGAGAGAGAGAGAGAGAGAGAGAGAGAGAGAGAGAAGGAGAAAGAAAGAAAGAAAGAAAGAAAGAAAGAAAGAAAGAAAGAAAGAAAGGAAGGAAGGAAGGAAGGAAGGAAGGAAGGAAGGAAGGAAGAAAGAGGAAAAAAAAGAAAAGAGAATGAATTGCTGGTGTTCAGAAAAGCACAGAACACAGCACAGCCTGTGTTAGTCTTTTCTTTCAGTATCTGTGATTATCAGGAAGGACTACCTTAACTTATACTTTTGAAAACTCACTCTCACACAACAAGGGCAGGGCTATGACTTCCTAAAAACTAGTTCTAGGCATCTGTTTTAAAGACTCCTCACACACATGCACATAGTGTGTGTGTGTTCAAGACAGAACTACTCTTTGCAGTAAAACGCTGAAAACCACTTAGACTTCTACTGGTAAGGAAACATTTAAAAGCATTTTATTAAATATCATGAAACATAAGGATGGAAGAAGGAGGGAAGACAGGAAAGAGAGGAAGGGAGGGAATTATAGATAGCAGAATGTACCCCTGTCTTTCATGAAATCTCATGTTTTTGGAAGGATTATTTTTATGGTCTACAAATACTTAAAATATGACTGTAAACACGCTGAGTTCTTGGAAACCACGAGCTACTTCCACTGTCTTCCATGTGTAATATGAGAAAAACGCATCACTTTATGCCTTCAGAAATCCGCTTTTAACAAAAAAAGAAATCCACTTTTAAAATTCCTTCTTTCGTGGTCATATGAAAAATCGCTCTAGCAGCTGCCTTTTCCAATCCATTCAAGAACTTCTAATACCCATCTAGATACTAGACAGTGTATATACACTTTTAAAATCATGTCTGCCTTTTTTATCTTTACACCCACTTCCTTCCTAATATTCTGAATAATACCCACATATCTAATTTCAGTTTAAATAAGTCTGTGACCTTGTCAAACTCCAATGAAATGCTAAGACTTAGTTCCTTCAGAAAACCTCCAGCTCACACTTGTGCATGTAACCTGAGGGCACTGATCATGACCCAACCCAGGCATAAAACCCAGGTATTTCATCGAAGGTTCTCATCACCATTCCTCTTACTGAAGTTTCTTGATCTTGTCCTCTATTTAACAAAAATATGTTGAGTTTTCCTTGCCCCAAGGAAAAGGAATTTCCTCGGAGAGCAAGTATAGAATTAGCACAGATTAAAGTCAGCACTTTGGGTGGAATTCCATTACCCTAGTTTTCTCTCCTCTACGTGTTTTCATAAAAATCAATAAGTAGTTCCAGCAGCAATGCTAAACATAAGATTAATGCAAGGAAAACAACCCTCTGGTGCTTTTCCACAAAGTATTATAAATCTCAATTACACATTTTAAAGATTACTCTTTTACTGTGCCTTTTTTTTTGCAACTGCAATAAAAACGCACATTTTGTAATAAATTAGAATTCTGGATGTATAATAATTTTCTAGTTTCTATTCATTTGTAAAGTTTTCATCTGTTAGCACATACAGCCCCATGAAATACGGTTTAACATCATTTAAATCTGATGAATCAATTTTTAGCAGCGGCATCAACAAAGTTCCATTTACATCCTATTACCATCTGAATAAAAGCAATTTCCTTTACCACATTTTATGTCCATATTTAATATCAGAGGTACTAAAAGACAAATCACAAAAATAAGAGAATGCCAGCAGAGAAAACCCTGGGAAGGAATTTTCAAGTAAAGCAAATCCTGAATTACAACTGAAGCATTAGACTGTGTCGGTGGATTCACTGTCAATCCTCCTGCAGCAAAAGGCAGGGGACGTTCTAAGGCCAGAAACCACCAGTGATGAAAATAATCACTGATGCTCTTTCTCATCAGTATCAAATAAAGCTCATTTATAACTTGCACAGGGAATTGAGTCTGTGTCTTGCAGCCAATATGACCCAAAGTCAAATGAAGAAGATACCACAAAAGTAACAGCTAAACTATATTTCCCCTTGGGGAAAAAAAAAAAAAATGCCAGTCCCAAATGTCAATAGACAATAGCCTTCTTTAGAAGTGACTTTGGAGTACTTGTCTGGGAATCTGGCAGGCTGCGGTCCTCCCTAATTTTTTCATCTTCTTGAAAGGCCCAATTAATGTATCACTGCCAGAAAAACATTTAAAAGATGTTAAGTCCCACCTTAGGTTTGTATTCACGACCCACATTTTAACTTCCGTGATGCTTATGATAGGTGGGCTTTCTACCTAATATTTTAAGAAGGGTTTTTTTATTTGAAGAAAAGCTTTATGATCTTACTTTTTTTTTTTTTCTTTCTGGCCACACCTGCAACAAGTGGAAGCCCTCAGACCAGGGATCAAACCTGAGCCACAGCAGCAACCAGAGCCAGGGTGGTGACAACACTGGAACTTTAACCCACTGCACCACAAGGGAACTCCCACGATATTACTTGTTTGATAAAGAGCACGAACAGGTTAAATACTCATTAATGTCCTATCTGTAATAAAGAAATTAATTATGCAATCTCAAAATCAACTTCATAAAACTGCTGATTCATCTGTAGTATCGACAAAGCAAATTTCACAGCTGCCAAATAAATGAATCCAGATACAAAACATGGAGTGTGGGGAACATAGCCAATAGCAAGGAATACCTTTGTCTGTTGACAGATCATAATTAGATTTATTGTGGTGATTGCGTTTTGGTGTGTATTTGTTTGTTTGTTTTGCTGCATGGGCAGCATGGGGAAGTTCCCAGGCCAGGGATTGAACCCACAGCCATAGCAGTGACCTGAGCCACAGCAGTAGCAACGTCAGATCCTTAACTCCAGGCCACCGGGGGACTCCTTGCTTTTTAAACGTATAGAATTACTGAACCACTGTGCTGTGTAACTGGAAATAACGGACTGCTGCAGGTCAATTATACTTCAAGAACAAACCAACAAACAAAGAAACTCACAGAAAAAAGCAGACCAGATCCGTGGTTAGCAGAGGCCAGGGTGGAGGAGGGGAAATTGGATGCAGGCAGTCAAAGGGGACAAACGTCCAGTTAGAAGGATGGGGGAGAAATGGAATTTGCTGCTGTATGATACCTACGAGAGTTACTAGAGTAAATCCTAAGAGGGCTCATCCCAAGGGGGAAAAAAAGGCAAACTTAAATATTCATATCTCAAAGGGAAAGAGAAAGTAAATTCAAATACACAGGAGAAATTGATGCCTGTAGCTATAGATGACAAATACTAAATACATGCATTGTAATGGGATTTTGAATTTCATTCAATTGAGAATGAACCTGACGGCGAGAGACCAAATAACGCATTTTGGTGCTTTCAACGGTTTCCCCCACATCTCTAGTCCATGCGTTTACCGTCTCACCTTGTATCCAAAGCATATTTACTCAATGATGCTGCCACTGCCTCTACTCCTTGGCCACATGCCCATGGCTCAACAAAGTATCTTGCAAAACTGCACTGCCTCTCAGGTATATTCTTTTCATGTTTGGATTCACAGACACAATGGACCCAGACCACGCACCAGCTTTCCTGCAAGGGGCTAGATTCGAAGGCAGAGACCAACCCGGAGAGGCTCCGAGTTTGCAGCGGACCTTACTCTTCTTCCCCCGCGCCCCTTCGTCCTGGAGACATCAGGACAAGAGAAGGCGGGCATCTGGTGGACGGGTACACTGAGGACACGCCTCCCCTGCCACCATCACGAGATGCTACCACGGACCAGCTGCCCTGACCAGCCACAGGGAACAGCGGTGACTCGAGGCCGACGTCACACACAGCGCGGAGCTTGCAGCTGGAAAACGCAGGCTCTGACCTTGGCACCTGGGGCAGCAGGCCTTGGCTCCCAACCTCGACCCGCGTAACTCTGGGCAAATCAATTCCTTCTCATCTCATTCCTGTCACTTATCAATTGGGGATAATGACATCTTAGGGGTTTATTTTGAGAATGAAAAACACAGCGGATGGGAAACCTTCTGCTTGGTGCCAGATACATAATAAGCAATGGATAAATGATAGCAGGCGTCATAAGTAATGACAGTAATTACACCAGTCAAGGCTGCTGGACGATTAGTCGCCAGGAGAACATGCTGCCTGCGATTTCCTGGCTTCATCTTTGATCACTGTGTAGGAAGAATACGGAACGTCGTCTACTATATACAGTCCGTGTAGCTTTAAAACCACGTATAACTGAAATGCCTTTTCTATTAGTTATTTTCTGCATGTCTTGTTTATAGGTCGATCTCACATATGGGCTTCCTTTATGGGATATAAACAGTTCAAACAGGTTTCGTTTATTCTGAATTTTTAAAAACTGAGCTTTTGTCTTTTGTTCGTATGCCGCTGAAGGCAAAAAACCAAAACCTGCCTGAGAGCTGTTTAGTTCCTAAGTGACCTCCCAGGGCAAAGTTTATCGTTAAGTAACATCCATGGGTTGTTCTGTCCAAAAGGAAACACGGTTGGTTTTGTTTTTTAACCTGACCGTACAGTGAGTGGAGAGTGAAAACCCACCACCGGAGTAGCTTTGACTCATCTCCTGTACCTGGTTCCTTACCTTCTTTTGAAAGATTGTGACAAGTAAATTGCGCGTTTCATGGCATGGGCTGTGATTTCCTTCCCACGTGTGTGAGAGGTTTGTCCTTGGCTTGTTTTCGAACCGGCAATCACATCTGTTTGGACAGCTATTCGCCCCAAGAGCCGCTTACCAGAGGTGGCAGATGCCAGCCTCCTACTACAAAATGAAGAACACGACTGAGCTTTGCAAGGCACTTTCAGAGTTTCCCTCGCAATAAAACACTGATCTGAAATGGAAAAGGGTCTGGGGGGAGACAGCCAGTTACAGCACGTCTGCGGATCAGGGGAAGGGAGTTCGGCCTGAGTTTTCCAGGCCTCTGACCTCCCTTGTGACGCGGTTTCCCCACCTGGGGAAACAGTCGGTAAACGGCAAGACGGCCTCATCTAGTTCAGCTGGAAAGCCCTCTCACTGCCCGTTTAGCCCGATGATCGGAAACTGCAGCGTCTCAGGCCTCGCGTGTTGAGAAGCACGTGGTAACACAGAGGGAGGGAGGAGCTGCCAAGCGGGTAAATACTCAGAAAATGGAAGCAGGTGCATAGACTAAGTCACATGATCTCTTCGGTTTCACGTCTATCCTGTGGGTTTGGGGGTGCCCTCTGTCCCCCAGACCTTTACACTGCATGCTGACTACGTACCCACCTCCCCACACACTCCCTTCAGACGTGGAATCGGAATGTCTGCTGAACAGATTCTGTGCTCCTCAAATAGGTCCTGGCGATAACATCTCGAGAGTCTCAGCATCCCTGCTGTGTGCTGTAGGGCAGGTCGCAGACGCAGCTCAGATCCCACGTGGCTCTGGCGTAGAGCAGTGGCTACAGCTCCGATTTGACCCCTAGCCTGGGAACTTCCATATGCCATGGGTGCGGCTCGAAGAGAGCCAAATAAATTAAAATAAAAATAAAAATAAAATAAAATAAAATGGATAAACAAGGTCCTACTGTATAGCACAAGGAAATAGATTCACTATCCTGTGCTAAACTATAATGGAAAAGAATACAAAAACATGTGTATGTATAACTGAATCACTTTGCTGTACAGCAGAAATTAACATCTTATAAATCAATTATACGTCAGTAAAATACATTTTTTAAAAAGACGAACCACCCCCAAGTACTGGCTCTCTATGCACTGATTAGAATGAAGTGAAATGTGAGGTATTAGCTAACAGGACACAGGGCAAAGTTGAGACCCCCTCGTCCCCGTCCCCTCCATGCTGCTCCTTTGCTCTAAGATCCCAAGCAACATGAAGCACAAACTGGGGCAAAGAAAAGGCCAGAGGATCAGACACTGAGGTGCTAATCTAAAAGCATCTCTATCCTGCTCTCCTTTGCTTCTTTGTTTGTTTGTGCTTGTTTTTCTGTTTGTCTGTTTGGTCTGGTTTTGCCCCCGCCTTTGGCATGCATGCAGAAGTTCCAGGGCCAGGGACTGAACCGGAGCCACAGCAGTGACCACGCTGGGTCACCAGGGAACTCCCCTCCTTTGCTAAAGTTGTCACTTCTTCTCCGGTCACACAAAGGAACATTCCTAGTTTGCCACTCTCTCTGATTTCTAGCTCATCCTGTGACTGTGCTGAGCCAGACACTATTCTAAGTGGAGTTTCTCAGCTACTTCTCACAACAACCCTATGAGGTAGGTTTATCGCCCCCCATCTCACAGGTAAGAAAATCGAGGCAAGAGAGATTCCTTACCTTCCCAAGGTCACCACACCAGTATGTAGTACAGCCATGATCCAAACCCCAAGGTCATTATTTTGAGTTTTATATCTTTTCTAAAGTCATTTTTTTTTTTCTTTTTAGGGCCACACCCGCAGCATATGGAGGTTCCCAGGCTAGGGGTCCAATCGGAGCTGTAGCTGCCACCCTACACCCCAGCCGCAGCAATGCCAGATCTGAGCCGCCTCTGTAACCTACATCACAGCTCACGGCAACGCCGGATCCTTAACCCACTGAGCAAGGCCAGGGATCGAACCCACAACCTCAGGGTCCTAGTCGGATTCGTTAACCACTGAGCCATGATGGGAACTCCTCTAAAGTCATTGTTGATTCTGTAAATGCGTCGGAGCTCATGGCAAGTAGCCGTATGCCTCCATTATTTGGATTCGTATATTGTATAAAATGATACTTGAGTTTTAATGCTAAGTATAAACATCAACACCATCCATCCACCTCCCCCAGTTGATCCTGTCCTGTCTTCTTTACAATCACAGTTCATACTACTTACATTATAGACTGTATATCCTGCGGTTGTGTTAACTTTGTTATTATACTGAACAGACACTAGGGTCCCGGCCCATGACCTTTCATTCTTGATCGGCTGAATGACTTCAGAAAGACTTCATGTGAAACAGGAGCTCCCATTGTGGCTCAGCAGAAATGAATCTGACTAGCATCCATGAGGACCCAGATTCGATCCCTGGCCTCACTCAGTGGGTTAAGGATCCAGCATTGCCATGAGCTGTGGTATGCGGCTCAGATATGGCGTTGCTGTGGCCGTGGTGTAGGCTGGTGGCTACAGCTCCAATTCAACCCCTAGCCTGGGAACCTTCATATGCCATGGGTGTGGCCCTTAAAAAAAAAAAAAAAAAAAAGACTTCATGTAAAATAGAAGTGTCTGAGTTCTTGTCTCTTTAAAAATAATCAAAAAGAGTTTGACACATTCTTTCCCTAAGGACCCTGTAAGCATTGTGACACTATATCCTGGAACTGAATATTGACATGAAGTTTCAGTTCCCTTTGTCCCCGTTAGCATGGACTTGATCTTTTTTTTTTTTTTGGATACCCAAAAAAACGTTTTCTAGCTTTGAATTCCAGCATCTTTACTAAGATAGCCTCAGTATTGGTTATTCTACATCAATTTATTGAGTCAAGTTATACCCTTTTAATGTGCATATGGAAGTCGTCTTTTGAGTCATATATATCTTGAAGATTTGTTCAGTTTTAAATGTACTGAAAGGTTCATTTTTATAGATCTGGTCCTGATTCTTTTTAATTACTAGTCACCTTTGACCTCTTTGTTTATTGTTTCTGGTTTTTTTTCATTAATGGCTGCACCAACAGCAGGCATGTGGACGTTCCCAGACAGGGACTGAATCCAAGCCACAGCTGCCACCTATGCCACAGGTGTGGCAATGCCGGATCCTTTACCCACTGCACCCACTCTGCTGGGTGCGGGAAAGAACCCTCGCCTCTAGAGCAACCTGAGCCACTGCAGTCATATTCTTCACCCGTTGCACCACAGCAGGTGCTCCCTGACCTCGATTTTTACGGAACCAGATGTTTGTCACTGTTCCATGCAGGGGAGGGCGAGGTGACCTTGTGGGGCAGAAGTGAAGATTTTCACAAGCTGGGTGGGTAGTGCGTATCAGGGTTGCTTCAACCCAGTGGTTCACGCTGTGCATGCGTGTTAGAATCTCCTGGAGAACTCTTTAAAGTCCTCTGTACCCTTGATCCTTCTAAGGTTTTGCTATAATTGGCCTGGGAATGGTGCTTAGGAATCAGTGAGTTTTAAAAGGCTCCCCAGGAGTTCTCATTGTGGCTCAGCAGAAACGAATCTGACTAGCATCCATGAAGATGCAGCTTTGATCCTTGGCATCACTCAGTGGGCTAAGGATCCAGTGTTGCCATGAGCTGTGGTGTAGGTCACAGACATGGCTCGGATGCCACACCGCTGTGGCTATGGTATAGGCAGGCAGCTGTAGCTCCGATTCGACCCCTGGCCTGGGAGCTTCCACATGCTGCAAATGTGGCCCTAAAAAGACAAAAAAATTAAAAATAAATAAAAGACTCCCCAGATCACTATAAGGTAGAACCAGATTTACAAACCCAGAGTCTTGTGTAGTTGCAGCCTTAGGGCCCTCAGAACTATCTCTGTCCCTCTTCTCTGTCTGCTTGCAGAATGAAGGTCTCTCCCTTGTGAAGCCACATGGAATTCTAGAAAGCTCCTACAGTCAGCTACACAGTGATTCCTTGACTCCAAGAGGGGACTGTTCAGCTCCTCTGGGATCACTGGTTATTTTATTGTATTTTATTATTATTTTCTGTATCTTAGTTGTTATTGTTGAATTTTTAAACTGAACATACAGTAAACATCGGTTGCTTCAGAACGTCCATATTCTGCCGGCTCTACCTGAGATCCTCAGTAGCCAGAGTCTTTCAGGAAGTTTTCTGTTAGATAACTGGCCCCCTGGGACTGTGGTTCATAGTTTCAGGTTTTTCAGAATCCTTAAATATGGAAATTGCGTTTCAGTTTCTCAGTCCTCCTGATGTCTGCGTGATTTTAGAGACAAAAAGGTGTCTTTACTTTGCAATCTTACAATAGGGGTTCTTTATAATTTTTTCTACCTAATGATTCTGGCTTTTAATATATTTTTATTTTCTTTTATTCTATTATTATTATTATTTGTCATTTTGCCATTTCTTGGGCCGCTCCCGCGGCATGTGGAGGTTCCCAGGCTCGGGGTCGAATTGGAGTTGTAGCCGCCGGCCTACGCCAGAGCCACAGCAACGCAGGATCAGAGCTGCATCTACAACCTACACCACAACTCATGGCAACGCCAGATCCTTAATCCAGTGATCAAGGCCAGGGATCGAACCCACAACCTCATCGTTCCTAGTCGGATTCGTTAACCACTGAGCCACGACAGGAACTCCTTAATATATTTTTAAACTTGAGTTTTTCAATAGCATCAATATTAAATTTTAAGGAGGGAGCTCCCGTTGTGGTGCAGTGGAGATGAATCTGATTGGTATCCATGATGGTGCGGGTTCGATCCCTGACTTCACTCAGTGGGTTAGGGACCCGGCATTGCCATGAGCTGTGGTAGAGACTGCAGATGTGGCTTGGATCTGATGTTGCTGTGGTTGTGGCATAGGCGGGTGTCTACAGCTCCAATTTGACCCCTAGCTTGAGAACTTCCATATGCAGCAGGTGTGGCCCTAAAAAGAAAAAAAATATTTTAATGAGACATAAACTTACTTACAAATAAAATTTTATAAATGATTGAAATTCAGTGTACTGTGTGATCATTTGGACTAGTATGAACAGGAAATGTGCCCCTTTTAATTCAATCCTGCTTACTTACATACCAAGTACACTGGGCAAATGTAAATGCACAATTAGGCACTTAATTATGTTTTAAACTTAACTGCATGATCAGAAAGAGATGATCACATCTGCCTAATAAAATTAATTTCTTTTTCCTCATTTTGGGTGAAACATTATCTTTTGTTTCCGCAAGAACTTTTAAAATAATCTCAAACTTGTGCATCTACACAGATACATAATATCAGGAAGTAGTTACCAATTCAATCTAAATGACAGTGATCATGTTAGAAGTTTCTGATTACAGTGCAAAGTCAACATTTCATGATCTAACCATTAGTCCTACAATGAGGCTGAATTCAATCATCGTTTGAGAAAAAGAAGCAAATTAAGCTTGTATAGAAAGGAAAGTCATGAGGAATAATGAACACTGCCAACAAAAGCAGATGAAATCAGGGAAAAGAACAACAGGGAAACAATTCAATTCTCTATTACGGCTCCATATCCTAACACAAATATGATGGGTTACCAATGAATTCAAAAGGACAGACTTTGTTCGGTCCATTAGTAAATATTTATAAAGGGTTCCCTCTGAGGCAGGCATTGCTCTAGGCCCTTGGAGACGTGGAGATGAAAAGACAGGCTTCCTGTTTTCAAGGAGCTTAAATCCTTGGGAGATAAACGTGCAAATAAACAGTAGAGCTACAGTAAGAGTACTACTGCCCCCAGGGCAATCCCTCCCAGGACGGGGCTTCTCAAGCCCCTGCACTTAATAAAGAGATGTTCTCTCTCAAAGAAACATTGTACTTTGCATTAGTAGAAGCCACTGTAAGTCAAGGTGAAGAAAGATGAGGCCACTTGGATACAATGCAGCATCTGGAGTTTAGGTACCCCTGCTGCATTTAAAATGACCAGGGTGTGAAAAAAAAAAAAAAAAAAAAAAAAAAACTATTTCATAAAATGACCAGGGTGTGATCTGATTTAGCAACACGTCTTGAAAGGGTTGGAGGTTTCCAGTGCAAGGGCAGCTTAACTCCTGAATGCTGGCTGGCCAGGCCACTCTCCATATAAGACCTAGGCACGCTCAGTGCCTTAAAGAAAGAGCAGCAGGCTCTGACCAGCTGGGCATTCCAGTCCTGCCCCAGCTGTTAGGACTCCTGGAGCTCGCTCCGACCAGCTTACCAAATCTATATATCTCATCTCCCATACCACACCTGGGGTTTCCTGCTCAACCCTAAAAGCCCAGGTTTATCCATAAGAGTCCTTTGCATTTTTGAGACAAGAGGAAGGATGAAAGCTTGGTTCCAAAGCCAGAGAAGTATAAGAGAGTACAGCAAACTGAAATGCTCACTTCTTTGGCTTCCAAATTTGTGTGAACCAGGAAAATGTATCATTGGCCAAAGCAGACAGAAGAATGCCCCTCTAACTAAAATGCTGCAAATTTACTCTGAGGGCATGCCAAACGATAAGAATACAAATTTAGGGATGTTATTTGCAAAATTCACTCCTTAAAAATACCAACTGGAGTTTCCTAGGGGCTCAGGTGGTTAAGGATCTGCCATTGGCAATGCTGTGGCTCTGTTCACTGCAGTGGCACGAGTTTGATCCCTGGCCCTGGAACTTCCACATGTTATGGGCATGGCCAATAAATAAGTAAATAAATAAATATACCAACTATTTGTGTGGGTTTTTTTTTTTTTTTGTCTTTTTTTTGGGGGGGGGGGCCACACCTTTGGCATATGGAGGTTCCTAGGCTAGGGGTCGAATGGCAGCTGTAGCTGCCAGCCTACGTCACAGCCACAGCAACGCAGGATCCGAGCCCCATCTGCAACCTACACTACAGCAACGCAGGATCCTTAACCCACTGAGCAAGGCCAGGGATGGAACCTGCGTCCTCATGGATACTAGTCAGATTTGTTTCCGCTGAGCCACGACAGGAACTCCTATTTGTGTTTTTTGTCAGCCCAAGGTCAGTATCATATTCAATCCCAAGGCTTCTGGTTTAGTAGCTCATATATCTGGCACAGATTCCTCAATCAAAGCAAGGTCTTCACACATTCTTTCTGAAATTAAACACTAGTCCCAGAATGCGAAACATCATCCTGCATAACACCATGTACGAGCTGCTGGGACGGAAGGCCAGGGTGGGAACAGGGTTTACCAGCCACTTTTTCTCATATGTGAAGACTGACAGGCTGGCTTTGAAGCAGGTGCCCTTCAGGGTTGACAGGGGCTGAGTCTGGCTTCCCTGGCAATGAAATCCCCATTGCACAGCCGGCCCATTGAGAAGGGAAACCACGCCCAGAGACAGATTAAGAATCTGTAGATCTGGCTTCCAGAAGAGCCCAGCCACCATCTCATTATACAATGAAAGTGGGTAAAAGGGTCTCAGACTCTCTTAAAAGTACCTGGGCCTTGAAACTTTAAGAAAAAAAAAATGCTTTTTTTTTTTTTCTTTTTCCAAATGACTCCCACAATTCTGCTCTGCACCCACGCCCTCACCCCCTGCTGTTACTATGTAAGCCCTTCCCCCCACACCATCTTGATAGTATTAGGAGGTGGGGCCTTTAGGATGGGATTTGGTTTAGATCAGGAGGGTGGGGTTCTCATGATGGGATTAGCACCCTTAGAAGAGACCCAGAGAGCTTTCTTTCCTCTCCTCCACACCCTATCACCAAAAGGCACAGAGAGAGGACAGCCATCTGAAAGCCAGGAACAGGGGCTTGCACGCTGCAAGATCCAACCACGCCCATACCACGCTGACCTCAGACTTGCAGCCTCCATACTGGAGAGAAGTCAATTTATGCTGTTTATGCCACTGAGTCTCCGGTATTTTGTTATGGCTGCTGAACTGACAAAGATGAATTCTCAGAGTCTAAAATAATTGTTTGGAATTCCATGGGTTTTTTGCTTCAATAATGAGGTATGCACAACTTGCATGGAATTATAACAAATGCAATGATGTCAACTAAATGGCAGGTGCCAAGTTCTTTCATTACTGTGTGGAGATGGCACATTCCAGGACTTAATACAACACGCCACAGATAAGTGGGCACATCTGAGCACCTCATATTCACATACAAGCAGTTCCCACACCTCTATCATATGGCTAATGCATATTCATTATTTCATTAGCTGTCTTCTGTTCCAGAATTACTTTGGCTCTCAGGCATTCATCAACATCTAGTATTCCAATTCTGTAAGACTTACCTTGCCTATAAGGATAGAGCTACCTGTAGAAGGAAACCAAGTCTTATTAACTCAAAGGGTTCTTTGAGTCAACAACCCTTGAACCTTGCTCAACAACTACCTTTAAATGCTGTAATTAAGACCCAAAACAGTCTAAAATGAGATTAACTCTACAGACATCCCTGAATATAAGCAGACGCAGACCATACGTTACAGAATATATTTACAGACTATATCACTATGCAGGCACACAGTTAAAATCTGCAGTTGTGTTTCTTCAATTCTCTAGCCAGTCTGAACATAAAATATCCATTATACAACCATTCTCTCCATTTCATAAACATTGTAAAAGAGAAACTGAAAATGTGTTTTACCAGTAAGACAGACCTATCTCATTAAAGCCACTGTAGCCCAGCTCTTGCCTGCTAAGTCCCAGATCTTCGAGATCCATGCATTTAAATCCTGGGGGGCATTGGTAGCCTTCTTCCAGCTCTGGTGAGCAGTGGGTATCTGGGATCGCTAAACTATTCCAGGTTACATTTCTGCGGACAACAGAGAAAAGGGTTAGACAATTTCAACAGTTGGAAGTGTTGCTTAAAATGAATAATGTAGGAGTTCCCGTCGTGGCACAGTGGTTAACGAATCCGACTAGGAACCATGAGGTTGCGGGTTTGGTCCCTGCCCTTGCTCAGCGGGTTAACGATCCGGCGTTGCCGTGAGCTGTGGTGTAGGTTGCAGACGCGGCTTGGATCCCGCATTGCTGTGGCTCTGGCGTAGGCCGGTGGCTACAGCTCCGATTGGACCCCTAGCCTGGGAACCTCCATATGCCACGGGAGCGGCCCAAGAAATAGCAACAACAACAACAACAACAACAACAACAACAGCAACAGCAACAAAAAAAAAAGACAAAAAAAAAATAATAAAATAAAATAAAATAAAATGAATAATGTAATCACTCCTCATTTATAGCTGCTATACACGGACACAGATTTAAGAATCCTGACTCGTGAATGGTATTCATGCCATTAAGGACATAGTGAACATTCTCAAATGATACCCGATGCATCCACACCGTGGCGCTATAAGAATATTATTGTTACTGTTATTGTTCTTGTATCTCTGCACCTGCGACATATTGAAGTTCACCAGCTAGGGGCTGAAATCAGAGCAGCAGCAGCAGGCATGCACCACAGGCACAGCAACGACAGATCCGAGCTGCCTCTGTGACCTACACCCCAGCCTGTGGTAACGCCAGATCCTTAACCCACTGAGTGAGGCCAGGGCTCAAACCCGCATCCTCACAGAGACAAAGTTGGGTCCTTAACCTGCTGAGCCACAACAAGAACTCCCAAGACTATCATTACCACTATGGTTCTTGTCCTTAAAGACCAAGACCCGGATAAGCAAAAGAAGGAATTTTTCTGTAGGTTTGCGAGGGATGTTAACTCGTCCGGGGATTCCTTATTAATCACGAATCCTTCTCCTACAGTGGGTACCAATGCTGCTGCTCCACTTCGCAGCAACAGTAAATGATGAGGATCATTTCCCACACGGGGAGTTCCCGAGGTGGCGCAGCGGAAACGAATCTAACATCCGTGAGGACGAAGGTTCAATCCCTGGCCTTGCTCAGTGGGTTAAAGATCTGGCGCTGCTGTGAGCTGCGGTGTAGGTCGCAGACACAGCCTGGATCTGGCATTGCTATGGCTGTGGCGTAGGCCAATGGCTACAGCTCCGATTCGACCCCTAGCCTGGGAACCTCCATATGCCGCGAGTGCAGCCCTAAAAAGACAAAAAAAGAAAGACATTTCCTGTATGGCACCAAAGTGATGTAAGCCTCGTAAATGACACGTGGCCTTCTTCTGTGTTGTCAGATGTGCAGTTTCGAGAGAAAACCGGATAAATCAGGTGAGATGAAGGAACCAAAGGGATCAAAATGGAAAAAGAGAGATTATGGAGTGACCCAGTGACAGCACCAGGTTGTTAAAATATTGAGGTTTTTTTAGGTGGAAAGTGATATAACCCTTTTCCATCTTTCTGGAGGACAAACTGGAGATAAAGCTGATGTAGAAGGATTTAGACATGTAACGTCTTTCTTGGTAGTGAGCACAGGTAATCGCTGGAACGCTGACTGTGGAATCGCATTCTGGGCTGACCTTAAAATGGGCCCCACACAGCTGATGTTGAGACAATTCACACGCATGGGTAGGGGCCAAAGCCTAGGCTGGATGATTTCACGAGCCCTAGAAACCCATGACTGCACCACAGGCATCTCCCACTCTCTCGATGTTTCTAGGCGTCTCCCACTCTCTCGATGTTTCTAGGCGTCTCCCAAATGCAGACCCACCTTAGGACCGTCTCAGTCCCCTCCTCTTTTGGCCAAAGTGAGCCAGACTTGCAGGGTCACTTTTCGTTTCCTTAATGTCATCTTAGAGTCAACTGGCTGCTTCCTTCCCTGTATGTGATAATGTGCTTTCTCTAGAGTCTGATGCCTAAGTCTCCATGACCTCTGACTTCTCAGTTGCTTGAGGTCACCAAGCAACACACACACACAATCTCCTACACAGACATACACAATTTTACATAACAGTCTTACAACACACACAATCTCCTAGACACACACACACACACACACACCCCATCACCTAGTGATACACGGTCTGGTTCTGTCTCAGTCAAAACAAACCTCCACGTTTATTCCTTCAGATTCTGCTCTTTGTTAGCAGCAAACAAGCTAATTAGTCAACACATCTCAGAGGAGGTTTAAATAATTGTCACAATTTAAGCTGGTCTTTTGGCCCCAACAGACAAAACCCAAGGGAAAGGCACTAACTATGGAAACCGCCGCTTAGCTGTGCAAGAAAGATAGGGTTTTAGGCACACACATCACTAATCTCCCCTCCGTTCACCTTCTCAGGTGTGGGCTAAATGCTCCATCTTCGCTTCTGTCTACACAAACGTGATGTTTCTGATTTCATCCCCACACATCAGAAAAAGCGGAGAGGGGACTGGGCCTCAGAGTCCCGGAGAAAAGCTTCCGGGGTTTGGTCCCGAGCTCTGCCACTTCCTGGTCATGTGACTTGCACAAGTTCTACACGTTTCTGAGCTCAGTTTCCTCATCCGGGTGAGGATTAAGTCAAATCAACCAAGCCGGCCTACTCATCACAGCGCCTGGCAGCTGCAAGCCCTCCGTCCACGCTCACTGCAAACGCTTGTGAGTCATCACAATGACGAAATGCAACGTCAACCCCCGCCTGTGAAAACTCAGCAATAAACGACGGCCAAAAGAATAGAAGGGATTTGGGTACCTGATCCTGAAAGCGCTTTGTTCACAGAATTGTGCAGCTGAAAGAATCTTGAAGGATGACCTGGACCTGGACTCATACCTGAAGCAGGTAAGGTGGAGCCAGAAGGAACACGTTTACTAACCCCTCAAACTGAAGAATTTTTTCTTTCATTTCCAACACTTTAAAAAGACAATAGGGAGTTCCCGCCGTGGCTCAGTGGTTAAGGAATCTGACTAGTATCCATGAGGTCACGGGTTCCATCCCTGGCCTTGCTCAGTGGGTTAAGGATGCAGTGTTGCCGTGCTGTGGTGTAGGTCACAGACGCAGCTCCGATCCTGTGTGGCTGTGGCTGTGGCGTAGGCCGGCAGCTACAGCTCCAATTGGATCCCTAGCCTGGGAACCTCCATATGCTGCGGGTGCAGCCCTAAAAAGTAAAAATAAATAAATAAAAAGACAACAGCAGTGGGTGTTTGAGAAAAACAGTCTACATGAAAAAGTTTCAAAAAACATCACCTTTCCGCTGTTTGGATGTGGGACTCTGGACCCAGCTGGCTGGCTCAGCCCCGATTCCCTGTGTGAGGTCACCAGTTTGTGCCTCAGTTTCCTCATCTGCAAGACGGTGGGAAAATACTTCGTTCACGGGGCTGTGGGGGAAATGCTACGTCTGTAAAGTACTTGAGACAGGCAGGTGGCGGGCATAAGTGTGAGATGTAAATTACCTAGTGTCATTGGGAGTTAGAAGTGTGTAGCCTGCTTAGGTTGAAAGCCTAGCCCTAGGGTGGACTGCCTCAGTTTCCACATTTCAAAAATGGGGACAGCGACTGCAGCTGCTTAGTGGTGGGGAGGGGAGAGGGAAGTCCTACTAATTAAATGAGCTACTGTACAACTTTCAGAACAGCCCTGGCAGTAAGTTAATCACTCAGTAATTGTTAACTATTATGACCATTTTCATTAATTTATAAATTCTAAAGTATTTCTTTTCCTTTTGAGGCCATTCGTGTTTTTTTCTTTCTTTCATATCCCCACTGATTTGCCATTTGAAACCTAACCCGTCACCAGCACAGATAGGATTTTGAAATCTTTTGGCTTCAGAAGCAGCAGATTTGAAACACATTCATTTTGCCAACATCAAGCTATTAGCAAATGCTTCTCAGAGACACATTTATTAGATGATTAACTGGCCTGGAACTCGTGTATCTAAAACCACATGATAAACACCCTTTTTAAAAACTGAAATGAATGTCAAGAGTTTCAGACCATATACTGGTTTTTATCTTTGTTTCGTTTTCTCAGTTAACAAGAACCTTCTAGATTTTATTTTTGTTTGTTAATGTCCATCACTTCCTTGTTCTTGTTCCCTCAGATACTCGGAATAGAACAAGAGGCTCTCAGAAATTAGGGGGATGGAATTCTTGCTCCAACCAACCGTACCCTCAACAGAGACAGCCATTGTCCCGGTCTTAACAGATACGCATGTAGGCTTAAGAGGGACTCAAGAATTGTATGTCTTCTTCGCAGTTATATTTCTTGAAAAAGTATCTACTTGTAATCTCCTTAATTTAATTTTCAGCCTGTTTTCAGGATCTCTAATCTAAGGAAATCACTCTTGTTTGTATCCACAGACAACATCCAGTTGGAAAATTTTCAGGTTTTTTTTGTTTTGTTTTTGTCTTTTCAGGGCCACACCCACAGCATACAGAGGTTCCCAGGCTAGGGGTCGAATAGGAGCTGTAGCTGCCAACCTACACCACAGCCATAGCAACGCGGGATCTGAGCTGAGTCTGTGACCTACACCACAGCTCATGGCAATCCCAGATCCGCAACCCACTGAGTGAGGCCAGGGATCAAACCTGCGTCCTCATGGATGCTAGTCAGATTCATTTCCATTGAGCCACGATGGGAACGCCTTAGTTTTCATCTTCTGCGACCTGTCAGTAGCATCCCACAGTCCCCTAAAGATGTCCGCATTCCAACTTTCAGAAGCGGTGAATGTATTATCTTACATGGCAAAAAGGCATGAATAAGGCTCAAACTCTTGAGTTGGAGAGAACATCCTGGATTGTCTAGGCAAACCTAACCCAATCCCATGAGTTCTTCCATGAGGAAATCCTCTTCCGGTTCTGGTTAGAGCACGTCGTGGCCATGGAAGGAAGGCTCAGAGAGATGCACCACTGCTGCCTTTGAAGATCCCAGTTGTGTCCATAGTTCTCCGATCATTCCCCCTTTCCACCTCCTCCTCCTATAATTCACCTCTGGTACTGAGTGGCTCTGAGCTTGGTCCTTGGCTTTCCTGATGCTCTCTCCCTATGCAATTAAGTCCACTCTCATAGCTTCAATTCTCATTCCAAATGTCATTTTGGAGTCCCAGCTACACATCCAACTGCCCGTTAGATCTCTCCTCTTGGCTACACCACAGGCACCTGCAGCTCTATCCAATCCACACTGAACTCTGACCCTTTGCCAACATTCCCTCTCATCCCATATAGCACCAGAGCGCCAGCATCCAAAGTGTTAAGCAAGCTTGAGATCTTGGAATCGCCTTGATGCCTACTTCTCCTTCAACCCTCATAGCTAATCTCATGTCCCCTAAACACCCTCCAAAATACCTTTTGGGGTCATTCACCTCTCTCCAGCTCCACCTCTACCTGCACCACTCTCCAGCCTCCCAACTGGTCATCCCGCAGCCTCGCGCAGCCTCTCCCATTCATTTCCCTCAGAGCACGTAAAGCAACTTTTCATCATCACCGTCCTACATCACGTCCATCAGAGAAAAGTCTTTAACATGAACTGCAAGCCCTGAAGGACCCAGCATCAACCATGCTAGCCTTCTCCCAGGCCTCTGGGCACTGCATCTATAGCAGAACCTTCTCCTCTGCTGGGGGATCTCTGCTCCCGTCTTTCCCTGATTAGCCTCATTGTTTAGCCATCAGGCTTCAGCCTCAATACCACTTTCTCAGGGAAGCCACCCTAAGTCCCCCAGACTGAGTTAGGTTTCCTTACTGTAACTTCTCTAAGTAGACACACTTTTCATTTCTGACACTTGTATCGCTCTTGTTTGTGTGGTCAACTGTTCACTGGATGTCTGTTGCCCATTATAACTTCCAATTTCATACAGCTCCCGAGACATAACCAGTGATGGCTAAATTTATTTGTGAACCCGGATAGACTGTGGTGTCCAGATGTATGGTCCAACATCTGGGCCAAACATCCAGATGTTGCTGTGAAGGTATTACATGTTTTGGATGTAATTCACATTGAAATCAGTAAACTTTGAGTAAAGCCAATAACCCTCTGTAATATGGGGAGCTTCAGGCTATTAGTTGAAGGCCTTAAGACAGAAGTCTCCTGGAGTTCCTGCTGTGGCTCAGCGAAACGAATCTGACTAGCAACCATGAGGATGCAGGTTCGACCCCTGGCCTTGCTCAGTGGGTTAAAGATCTGGATCTGGCATTGCCGTGAGCTGTGGTGTAGGTCATAGATGTGGCTCAGATCTGCTGTTGCTGGGGCTGTGGTGTAAGCTGGCAGCTACAGCTCCAATTTGACCCCTAGCCTGGGAACCTCCATGTGCCATGGGTAAGGCCCTAAAATAAAAGAGAGAGAGAGAGAGACGCGTGTCCCAAGAGGAGGGAATTCTGCCTCTAGACTGCCTTTGAACTCAGGATTTCAATATCGAGTCCTGCTGGAAATTGCAGCTTGCTGCCCTGCTCTGAAGATTTTGATCTTGCTGCTCCCCACAATCTCAGGAGCCAACTCCTTAAAGAAATCTCTTTCTACATATACTCCCTATTGGTTCTCTTTCTCCGAAGAACCCTGACTAATACATAGTAGATGG
Organism: Sus scrofa; assembly: GCF_054392235.1. Lineage (NCBI taxonomy): Eukaryota > Metazoa > Chordata > Mammalia > Artiodactyla > Suidae > Sus > Sus scrofa. Next base: position 77,189,904 of record NC_139393.1, read on the forward strand.
TTAATAATTATTTTTTAAGTAAATGAATGTGTCCTTCTTCCCAACAAACATTATTTAAATCTATGGCAAAGGTATTTATCTATTTGTTTACATTTATTTGTAAAGTAATTATAGAAGGAATTCATCAATAATTGGATCCTGTTGTTTTTATGCAATTTTTTAGTGTGATATCTAAAAATTGGCATGGATATTCAATATTTTAGATTTCTGGCTATCGTAGTTCCACGTGTCAGAGTGAGTGCTGGAATCCCTCAGAGTGGTTGTTTTTTAAAAGGCTTTCATTTTCTGCTTGGCATATGTTCTTTTATTATTATTATTATTATTAACAAAATATCATATTTACAAATAACATTATGTAGGAGTTTGAGAGCTAAGAAAATGTGCTTTGAGCTGGTTGCAGAAATCCTTTGCAAGAGCCCCAAACAATGCTCCAGTACTTTAGAGTTTTATGGTTTTAGACTCATTACTCCTAGGGCCCAGAGCACTGAGCTGTGTACTGATAGACAAGGATTATGCCCTCAGGTCAGTGATTCACCGACTGAAGGATTTCACACAATTCACTCTCACTGTTTCTTCTTATCTTTCTAGGGCTGACCGTGCAGCATATGGAGGTTCCCAGGCTAGGGGTCCAATCAGAGCTGTGGCCGCCGGCCTACACCAGAGCCACAGCAACTCGGGACCCAAGCCACTTGGTGACCTACACCACAGCTCACAGCAACACTGGATCCTTAACCCACTGAGCGAGGCCAGGGATGGAACCTGTGTCCTCATGGATCCTAGTTAGGTCCGTTACTACTGAGCCACAACAGGAACTTCCCACGTTCACTGTTTGACCTTCAGTTTCCTCATCTGTAAGATATGAAACTTTTCAGCTATTTGAAAACCCATTCCCAGAATGGCCGAATCCCACTTTCATATAAAGGAAATGGTCAGTGACTGGAGAGAAACCATGCACCCCTCTGAGTCTTGTTGTCACCGCCCCACAACGCCCAGTGCCACAGCTCAAGGCTCCACCATCAGACCCTTCATTACTCAGAACAACATCTTTCTCTGCTGATAGCCAACTTCCGGGGGCCATGCACTTAGGGTTGGCCTTTTGTCATCACTGTCGCTTCTGAAATAACTGTGCTTATTGTTATTTAGCCTCTTTTTTTAGAAACCGTCTTTCCCGTATTCTTAGTAGGGCCACTTGATTTCACTTGTCTGTTCATTCATTCAAAATAATTATTTTTGTCAGGTCTATTCTTTCCCACCTAACTTGCTAGAGATGGAGGCAACGAAGAAGAGATTTCTAGGGCCTTTAGTGCCTAGACAGAGAGAGGACATAGAAAAGCAATGACAAGGAGTTGCTGCTGTGACACCATGGGATCAGGAATGTCTCTGCAGCACCAGGATGAAGGTTTGACCCCTGGCCTGGCACAGGGGGTTAAAGAATCCAGTGTTGCCACAGGTTGTAATTGTGGCTCAGATCTGATCCCTGCAACTTAATTCAGTTGCAAGATTTTTGCAAAGTAACACTTTCAATGAGAATGTATGACAACAATTTTATTTTTCTCACTTTTTTTTCCCATATGCCACCGGTCCGCCAAAAAAAAAAAAAAAAAAAAAAAGTGGAAAAGTAATGACTACTGTAGAACAAGAGGATGTTTTAAGAGCTACCTATAGACTCATGATGTTACAGGAGTGTGAGAAGAAGCATCCCATCACTGTGAGTGGTGGATGGATGGTGAGCATGGTTGTCCCTCATTTGTAAGAAAGAACAAAAGGTTTAAAAAAAAAAGCCCACTAACTTACAAAAGAGGTTATTAATTTAATTGTAAGATTTGCACAAAATAAGACTTTCAGTGGGAATTTATGACAATTTTGCTTCCATTTTTCTCACGTGTTTTTCCCCTAGAACTGAAGTTAAGCAGGATGCTGACTTCTCCATGGCCAAATATGATCCAGTTGTTGTAAAAGATATTCTCAGAGGCCAAGCTACAATGTGTTTCTGAACTTTGCATCCCTGAGCACATTCTCAGGGATGCAAAGAAGGAAGTCACAGAATAACAATCCCCTATGCAACAGACAACACTATTTTAAGAGGGTTTTGTTGCTTATTGCATGGAGAAGGTTTCTTTTCTATGTTTAGTGTATGTTCTAAGAGGAAGCCATAAATAGAAGAACACACGTCTAGTTAAACCCATGGAGAGAATCACACACACACAATCTCTGCACTGGGAGAACAGTGAACGTGGTCTTTGCTACCTCGTGTCATGGCTTGTCTCACTCTTGGCAGGCCTGAAAACAAGGTTCATTTTCTTGCTAAAAGCCCTGCTTTTAAACATTGCCACGTACTGACGATAAACATGTTCTGGCTGTTAACCTCCCTTTCAGATTCATCCCAGAGAATCTTCTGGCTAATTCTCTCGCTGGATGCTTTGGAACATGAAGCATCCCGCCCTGGAATTGGCAGGGATGAGGCTACTTACTGATTTTGGAAAACTGTTTTTTTTCTTTTTGGGCCATACTCGCGGCAGATGGAAGTCCTCAGGCTAGGGGTCTAATCGGAGCTACAGCTGCAGGCCTACGCCACAGCCACAGAAATGCGGGATCTGAGCTGCATCTGCGACCTACATCGCAGCTCAGCACCACACCAGATCTGTAACCCACTGAGGGAGGCCAGTATCTAACCTGCATCTTCACAGAGACACCATCAGGTCCTTAACCCTCAGGACCACAACGAGAACTCCTGATTTTGGAAACTTTTAATTGCTCTGCCTGGACTTTTAGAGGGACTAGAATACAAGACGACTAATCTGCGGCAGGAAAAAATATTGACATCACAGATCTTCTTATAAAAAGTAAATCTGGAACTGTTTCTAAGAAATTAGGAGATAGATTTGTCCTTACTATTAAATGGACAGTACTTTAATATGATTTTTCCATTTTCCCATTCTCCCCTGAATGGCTAGACAGGCAAAGCCATAAAGAACTGAATCCAGGAGTTCCCATCGTGACACAGTGGTCAACAAATCCAACTAGGAACCATGAGGCTGCGGGTTCGATCCCTGCCTTGCTCAGTGGGTTAAGGATCCGGCGTTGCTGTGAGCTATGGTGTAGGTGGCAGACGCGGCTCGGATCCTGCATTGCTGTGACTCTGGCATAGGCCAGCGGCTACAGCTTTGATTAGACCCCTAGCCTGGGAACCTCCATATACCTCGGGAGTGGCCCTAGAAAAGGCAAAAAAAAAAAAGAACTGAATCCATCATGTACCAAGGTGGTAAAATTAAATAGTTTTTCAAACATCGTAGGAAATTTAAACACACTATTTCATTTAAAAATGTTTTAAATCGTCATCTTACCTTGTTATAATTGAATGGTTTCTTTAATTACATATTTTCTCCAGGTTTACTTCCTTATCTATACCTATCACTACTCTGACGATATGGATAAGGGACAAGGACCAGGAGACTAGCCTCTGAGCCAGAATCAGGCAATGAGGGGTATGTGAATGTATTTCAAAAAGAGCATTGCGAAGGCAAAGTACCAGGACACAGAAAATTCAGTGACCAGCTCTAACCCGGAAACCCTTGAACCCAAGGCAAGAGCTACTCAAGCGCTGACTCTGCTCCCTTTTCTTCAGGAATTAGGACAATAGTGTGGGAAGTTATCTGCAAGAGGTCAGATGGCAGGATGGTGAGTGACACCCCCAATTTGAGGCCAATATTATAGTATTTCAGTTGGTGATTTCGCCAATTAACAAATGTATAGCAAGGAGCAATTTCCTCTTCTTCTCATGAGGATCATAACACTCAATCTATGAGATCAGCAATTACAAATAAAAAGTGCCTCAGACAGGTTAGGAGCTAAAAATGTGTTTACATTTACTGCCTATGGCTTGGCCAAGTTTTATGGCTGGAAAAGAGCCTTTTTTTTTTTTTTTTTTTCACTCTTAAGGCTTCCATCCTTTTGGGATGGTCAAAGGATGCCAATTATGGTTTTTCCAAATATATGCCGAGGAGTAGGACTGCTGGATCATATCGTAGTTCTATATTTAGTTTTTTTTTTTTAGGAACTTCCACACTGTCCTCCACAGTGGCTGCACCAACTTGCATTCCCACCAACAGTGTAGGGGGATTCCCTTTTCTCCCCACCCTCTCCAGCATTTATTGTTTGTAGACTTTTTGATGATGGCCATTCTGCCTGGAGTGAGGTGATATCTACTATACATCACCGGGAAATTTATTCAATACTGTGTAATAACTTATATGGAAAAAGAGTCTGAAATGGAATGGATATACATTTATATGTGTGTGTGTATGTGAATATACACACAGAACTGATTTACTTTGCTGTAGGCCTGGAATTAATACAACTTTGTGAGTCAACTATATTCCGATTATTATGTTTTTTAAGGATGCTAAGGGCTCCCTAATGGTAAGAACATCCATCTACCTGGAACGTGAAGGCCAGGCAAGGATTTAGGAAGTGCCAAAGCGCCTGTCCCCAGATGTCCTGGAGCACAGAGTGCACTTGCCAATTCAATCGCTAGGCTTAAAAACACGTGAGTCACTGAATAAACAAAAGGGAGATGCCGGCCCTGCAGTTCCCAGAACTCGTGGACAATTTGTTTCTTTGGGAGAATGACAAAGAGGCTCTAATCACCTGATGCGTTTTAGACAATTCTAGGGAAACAAGCTTCAAGGGACAAAGACGCTCAAATCACCCCCAGGTGGCGCTCTAGCAGCTAAAAGCTTAGTCTTTGAAGATTCAAGACATCTCTTAAAAAGCCATGCAAATCTATGTTCCCATCCATAACACATCTTTGGGGATTTTAATGTGAAACTAAAGTTTTATATCCTTGATTTCTAACCATCTGGCTATCTTGGCCCTGCCTACAAATGCAAATCCACAGAGTTACTTCGTACTCTGTATTTTCACAAAGCTCCCCAGGCGGTTTTCTCTGCTAAAGAGACCTAAACCCTAGAAATGAATTCCCAAATGGACTGTTGGTTCTGCTCTAGTCACTGCATGCTACCACGGCTTCTATCCTGGGGAAGAGCAGGGAAGGCTGGTCTGGTGAACTTGAGACATCAAAATTATACTACGTGGGATTTCTGCGAAGGCAACTACAGTAAACACTACTTTCCAGGGGCTGAATTGGCAGGCTCCTCATTTCACATTCACCTAGTAGATTCGGAAGTTCTAGCACATCATCTCAGAATTCAGTCCTAAAATAAACAATCTTTAACCCCTTCCTCATACATCCCATTCAGAACTTTTCTCCTAAGCATGTGCTGCTTACAACTCAAGAAGAATGAGGAGTTCCCGTCGTGGTGCAGGGGAAATGACTCCGACTTGGAACCATGATGTTGAGGGTTCGACCCCTGGCCTTGCTCAGTGGGTTAAGGATCCGGCCTTGCCGTGACCTGTAGTGTAGGTGGTAGACTCTGCTCGAATCTGGCGTTGCTGTGGTGTCGGCCAGCAGCAACAGCTCCCATTCAACCCCTAGCCTGGGAACCTCCATATGCTGCGAGTGCGGCCTTAAAAAGACAAAAAAAAAAAAAAAAAAAAAAGAATTAAATGTTTTTTTCAAATAAATATATTGGACACACGGGAAGATCACCTCATATACTGACCAAATTACAATTCGATATTTAAAAGCATAGACATTAGTGGTAGAGAGACCTGGGTTTAAACCCTGCTTCTTCCACTACCAAGCGGTATCAGCTTACACATCTTATTTAGCCTTCCTGAGCTTCCATTTCCTTCCCTGTAATACAGAGTGGAAAAGCGGACTACAACTGACCAGATTCTCATTGTAACCGGCCTAGTGTCCTATGGGGCCCCTAGGCTCTTTCTGGGTCCTGCATTTCTCGTTTTTAGGGAATAAGCCTCAGCCTCCAAGACCTGCCCTGAGTTTCAAAGGGCAGAGAAGGGAGGGATGCGGAACCAGGGAGGAGCAGTCAAGACACAATAGTGCAGCCTTGGGGCAGGGGCCAGCTCCGCCTGAAAGAATATACATAGCAATGCTTTGAGCCTTTCCGCAGAACTAAACACCCCCTACCCCCCCCCACCAACCCCCTGCCAGGGAAGAACTCCTGAAGAAGCAATCTTCATTCCCAGCTGGAGGACCACGGAACCAGTCCTGGGGCCACTGAACAGAAGACAATACAAGCTTGCCTCTGTCCTGATCCTTATCTGTGACCCTATTTTCCACTCCCCAAACTATAACACCACCTCCTAATCCCTCCCAAGGGGGGCACAGTCTTTAAGGCCTCAGCCTGCTGTGGCCCCCTTTGCCTGGCAAAGCAATAAAACTGCCTTTTTCTCTTTCACCCAAAACTCTGTCTCCACGTTTCTATTTGGCTACGGCGGACAGAGGCTGAGTTTCGGCAACATGATGAGTATTAAATGCAGAAATAACAGCTATCGGTTGCTCAATGAAGGCTATTTCCACTAATAATAAACAGGAGTCTTATATCTTATTGCCTATATTATTACATTATCCTCTTTGGGGGAAAGAACCACAAGCTCAAAAGAAGTGCTAGAGTGTAACTGACCAAAAGAAATCACCCCATTTCTTTTAGACCCTTGTCAAACTGCAGGATGTTCTTTTTTTCTACTGAAGACTCTCACAAATGGTGCTGGTGTTCTGGAGAAAATCACACAGGTATGAGGTTTTCATATGGAAGTTTGATTTATTCCCAAATATTTTCTTATATTTCGTTTTTATAAATCATCATCATAGGCAAGGTTAATTTAACTGGGGACCCAGGGCGTCCCCCTCTCTGAGATGGATGCTGCACCCCAATTTTAAAAGAAGCATATGGAGTAATACAAATAAATTACAAGTCACTACTTTATAGATTCAGATCAGACGGACTCTCTTAGAATATAACGTCTGCGTAGAGATGGAAAGAAGACGCGATACGGACTCCGGTTTTCTCCACGACAAGTGTTGTGAAGAGGGTGTGTGTCGGGAGGTGGATCTGTATGTGAAACGGGCTTGTGAACCTGGGATGACAACATCCTGGAAGTTGGTCAAGGGGCAGAACAAGCATGAGCTGGGAGTTCAAATCCTGGCCTCTCACTCGCCACCTGGATACAGTATTTAAGCTCGTTGAGACTGTCTTTATCTGCAAAGTAGGGGAAAAAATCCCTTTCGGATTGTTCTAAAAAGTAGTTAGATGAGCAAAATATCTGAAATATAATAGGTACTCCACCATCATTGCTATTCATTTCTTTAGGAATCTCTACATGTATCATCAGAGTATTTACATTTCTTATTTCAATATTTTGTTTCTTTGTTTGTTCTGCTTCTTAGGGCCGCACCTGCAGCATATGGAAGTTTCCCAAGTGAGGGGCTGAATAAGAGCTGCAGAGCAACCTGGGATCTGTGTAGGTCTGTGACCTACACCACAGTTCACAGCAACGCCAGCACCTTAACCCACGGAGCGAGGCCAGGAGTCAAACCTGCTTCTTCACAGATACTGGTCGGGTCTGTAACCCACGGAACCATAACAGGAACTCCCTCATTTCTTATTTAAATATTTTAAAGAAAATGTTTCCAATATCCAAACTTGTTCTTATATTTCCCACTTGGCAAACATCTCAGCATGAGTTCTGCAAGTTAAATAAGGCAGTCTTTTTTCATCCTTTCAAAAGAAGTTTAAATATAAAGCGAGAAGACTTCACAGACCTTTGCATGAACTTGAGGCACTTAGACTTTAAATATTCTACAAAACCCTTTCTTGATAAAGTCCATGGAAATTAAAAATTAATATTCTAAGTTCCACTATGTTTCCATTTTTAATTCTTCTGACTTTTCCATTTAAAAAAAACTCATTATTTTTATGAACAGAATTTATAAGACAATAATTCATTTATTTTCTAAGTACCCTGAAGGGGAAACTTAAATTTTCTTTGGATCAGCAATAGAAGACTGCCTCAAATCCAACTTTAAATTGTCTCTGGTTTGTGTCTTAGTGATATTTTATAAAATACCACCAAGTCCTAAAAGCTGCCGCTGGGGCGACCACATTGTCCATACAGAGACTCTCCTGAGATCAAAAAGGAAGTTATTAGTACTTATTCTGCAACAACAGGGCCTGTCCCGGGTGTCTGTGATGTGGGGCCCCTACCTCTGGCTCTTAAAGCTAAAGGTCCAGTCGTTACAAATATTTACTCGAACTCCTGGTTGAATCTTGCTCTCTGCAGATTAAGCTTTTATATATTTAACATTGACATTTACTTATCTTAAAGTTTTTCTAATTATCTAACTCTTGGGAGAGAGATTTCATTATCTGATACTAAGCTATGAATACGTTTCTCTCCTTTCTCGGGAATGATAATAAGGTGCCGGGCAGGGGTCCTCATCTTTTTGATGTCACCCACCAGCTCCTTTTTACATGCTCCTCTTTTAGCTGCAGGGAGAGTTTTGCCATCACACTTGGCATTCTGCAACACCTGTTCCTTGCCACAGGCCATTGCTCTTCTCAGCTCTCCTTGGGACATGAACTGCTTTGCTTAGTCACATCCCATCACTTGTTCATAATTGCCTTAGGTCGCCATTCATTACCGTTATTCCCCGGGGAAGAAGCTGAAGCTTTCCGAGTCAGGCTATTGAGGACACAGCTCAGATGCCCTTCTATCTGCGTTACAAGACATCAGCTCCATTCAGAAGCACGACTGCGTGTCCTGAGTTGCTTCCTAATTTATCCCGTTTGCCGCCCAGATTAAACCTAATCAATGCCAAGGGCCAGCCATGAAACCTACGATATACAGGTTTCTGAACAGACACATCTCTGCCTGAAAGCTCTCCCGTTATTAGGCTACACTGCGTGCAAATCAATTAAGCAGAGATGGGAACAATTGTGAAAGGATAACAAGAGAAACGAGGTCACGACAACAACTGGCAATAATGAACTCTGGAAAAGTGACCGTCACACCGTCACACCGTAGCTTAATATCTGGCTCAGAGATATTTATGAGAAATTCCCAGTTGAGAAGACACAAAAGGAAGCCAAAAAGTTGGACTTTTTTTTTTTTTTTTTTTTAAATTGGGGTTGTTAGGCATTTCATTCTGACTTTGGACTCTCTTTGCGTCTCTAAAAATAAAGCAAATTAATGTCTGGGCTGGAACTAATGATAAAGAAATAGTATTGGCAGTTTTTTTGCTTTTGAGAGGGACTTTAAAACTCAGTTAACACTGAACTGAAAATTTAAAAGAAAAATGGTATAAATGATTGGTCCTTGAAAGAAGTCATCAAACTTATGAAAAGCGTTTTAATGAGTAACGTTACTCATACAACCATGTGTGTATGCATTTTCTTCTCAAATACTAAATTAAGAATCATTTAAAGAGAAAGCAAAATACATGAACGCACATAACGCGACTGGGCAGATTTTGCAAATATGAGAAAGAGAAAATACAGACATCTCCCCAGAACTGTTATGTCTCGAGTAACTGAAATTCTGCCAACATTTATGAAGTCTTTCACAGTGAACTCCATTTTTGAGGATGAAGTCATGAGCTGGAGCTAATATTCAGAATACGAGCGGTCTTTTAACATCTTTTTCAGACATTCATTTCTCAGCACCAAGCACTGCATGGAGCTGGCTGAGGGTACCTACCGGGGTGATTCAAAGGCCACTCGCTAGTTCAGATGGTACTGACGCCCGTCTTCTCTATTTGTCTTACATTTTCTTTTTTTTTTTTTTTTTTTCCTCTTTCTAGGGCCCCATGGCATATGGAGGTTCCCAGGCGAGGGGTCAGATCAGAGCTATCGCTGCCAGCCTACACCACAGCCACAGCAACACCAGATCCAAGCCGCCTCTGTGACCTATACCACAGCTCATGGCAACGCCGGATCCTTAACCCACTGAGCAAAGCCAGGAATCAAACCCACACCCCCATGGTTCCTAGTCGGATTCATTAACCACTAAGCCATGAGGGGAACTCCCCTGTCTTATATTTTCTGTGTCAAAGTCAAGTCTGTCACATGATGCCTGATCTTGTCACTGTTTCAAGTTTGAGAATTCTTGCCTTTCAACTTTTTCTTTCAGTTGAAGTCTAGTTGATTTAGAATGTTGTGTTAGTTTCTGGTGTACAACAAAGTGATTCAGTTATATATATACACATACACACACACACACACACAAACATACACACACACACATATATATTATTTTCCAATTCTTTTCCCTTATAGGTTATTGCAATTGTTTTTTGTCTTTTTAGGGCCTTACCCGTGGCATATGGAAGTTCCCAGGCTAGGGGTCGAATTGGAGTTGTAGCTGCCAGCCTACGCTACAGCCACAAAATGCCAGATCCAAGCCGTGTCCGTGACCTACACCACAGCTCACAGCAACACCAGATCTTTAACCCATTGAGAGAGGCCATGGATTGAACCTGCAACCTCATGGATGCTAGTCAGGTTCATTACCACTGAGCCACGACGGGACCTTCCCAGTTATTACAAAATATTGAGTATAGCTCCCTGTGCTCTACAGTAGGTGCTTTGTTGGGTACCTGTTTTATATATACTAGCGTGTATCTGTTAATCCCAACCTCCTAATTTACCCCTCTCCTCCCTATTCCCCTTTGGTAACCATAAGTTTGTCTGCTATGTCTGCGGATCTATTTCAGTTCTGTAAATAAGTTCACTTGCAGCAATTTCTTAGATTCCACGAATACATGATATCATCTGATAGCTGCCTTCCCCTTGGTTTTTTTAATAAAATGGTGACGTTAAACCAGACGCTGTAGGCAGTGCTGTTGGAAACCAGCTGCTTCCTCATCCAGAAGCTTTTTCTCTTTTCTTCACGTCCATGTCTATTATCTCCTGCCCACATGGTATCTTTTTCTACCTTCATATTCATTCATAGAACAATCTAGACACATTCTATAGCCCACACACACTTCAAAAAAAACCTACCTACAAGTTTTCTTCCATGCACTTCTTCCCTCACCCACACAGTCAGCTCCCTTAATCACCATTTCCTTCAACTTTCCTATACTGGGTTTGTACTAATTCGCTGCATTTCTTCAGTTTTAACACTGCTTTTCTATTTTTTTTTCTTTTCTTTTTTTTTTTTTTTTTTTTTTTTTTGTCTTTTTAGGGCCGCACGCACGGCATATGGAGGTTCCCAGGCTAGGGGTCTAATCAGAGCTGTATCCGCCAGCCTACACCAGAGCCACAGCAATGTGGGATCCGAGCCGCGTCTGCGACCTACACCACAGCCCACAGCAACACCGGATCCTTAACCCACTGAGCGAGGCCAGGGATCAAACCCAAAACTTCATGATTCCTAGTCAGATTTGTTAACCACTGAGCCACGACAGGAACGCCATGGGCTTTTCTATTTTTAAACCATTTCTCTTTTGTTGCATTTAGCAACTTGCTTTCCTTCCTCTGTTCTTTTATTATTTCCTCTTCTTTATCAATTTGTCATAATGTTATCATCATCTGTCTAAATATAATATATTATTAACCATGCCTTAAATAAACAGTTAATAATTACTCTGTGCTAGGTCACTAGGTGCTGGCCATTAAGGAAATGAATCTTTCCCATGTGTCCTCAAGGACCTCACAGCATAAGGAGGAAAAGAGGGGAAAAAAACAGCTGTGAGTGCCTGCGTGCTAGTTCTGGCAAGATGAGCTGTATTAAATACCACTTCTTCCGCTGCAAACAACTAGATCTGCTGGATAAATGATAACATTTAAAAATGACTATCCAGGCTTATAAGAAAGAAAAATACCTTCCAAGATGGCAGAATGTAAGATGACAGTAACAAGCAGAAAAAAGGAAACATATGAACTGACTAAAGGGGGGTAGAAATGGGGGCTAAGCACCCCGTAGCCAAGAGCTCGGGTTTCAGTGCCTGTTAGAGGCAGAAGACAGGGTCCCGAGCCTAGGTGAGCCTGGGAGCTGCCAATGTGACCCCCTGAGTACAGGTGTATTAAAATTTAAACACACTCCAAAGTTTGATACTGGCGAAGGGATAGTCAAATAAGTCAGTTAGGCGCAATAGAAACCACAGGTACGGACCCAAACACAGCCAGGCAATTAGTAAATGAGAAAGACAGCGTTATATTTTTTGAGTGATGGCACACGATAAATAGCCTAACCATATGAAGAAAATCAGATTTCTACTTCATGCTGACATATTTTGAACATTAAATAATATATACTTGACACACAATAAATAGCACATATTAAAATGATCAGCTTGATAAATTCTGACACATGCACAGAACCACACTCACAATAAATAACATATTAATCAATCGCAAAGGTTTCCTGGGGCCCCTTGGCAATCTCTTATTTCTACTCCAACCCTTATTCCTAGGCAACCAAGGGTTTCCTTTTATCATTACGGGTAAACTTGCGTTTTCTAGACTTTTATATAAATGGAATCACAGAATACATAATCTTTATCATCTAGCTTCATTCACTCAACATAGCTATTTTGAGATTCACTCAAGATGTGTATATCGATGTCTCATACTTATTTATTGCTAAACAGTAGTCATTATGCGCATATACCACAGTTTGCTAATCCATGTACTTGCGGATGGAAATCAGGGGTGATACCGAATTGGGCTGTTACAAATAACGTCCTTGTATGAATAGATATACGTAAGTCTTTGTATGAACCTAAGTGTTCACTTTTCTTGGTTAAACCCCTGGAATAAACAAAAGGGCTATATGGCAGGTGGCTGCCGCTCAAATTTTTAAGAAAGTGCTCAACTGTTTTTCAAAGTTGCTACACCATTTCCCATTCTCATCTTATTTAAATAAGAAATGAAAACACTCTATGTTTCCACACCAAGGAAACTTTGTAAACGCGTACCTTGAATCTCTGAATCTACCTTCCCACCAGGTTCCATTTTCAATCTGCCTCGTGTTGAATACTTGTCTTAAATATTGGCACAAAGCAACTTTGAAGAAGCAAAGAATACAGAACAGAGAGCACAATAGGCACTTTTTTAAAAATGGTGACGTTGTTCTCATGAGAACTGCAGAAATGCCCTTGTGAGTCAGCTAGATGGAGATGCTGTTAGTAGATAAACTTACCCTGGCTTTGTGTCATTTACCACGCAGTGGTAGGTAAATGTCCCAAACATCTGAACTCCTAAAATTCCATAAAGAAGTAGAAAGAAAAGGAGGAAAATGGAAACACTCCATATTTGTTCTCCTGATCGCCTAAGGGGAAAAAAAATAGGCGAAATAGGTAAGACTTGCTCCCAAAACATCATAAACATTTCCCTCTAATTTAGGTAAAAGCAGTGCTTACTTTAAGATATTTGTAATTCTGGTCCTTGGAAGTTCAAATCGGAAATAAATCCGGAATGCCCGGATCATAATTAGCGGCCGTGGGATCCGCAACATCCCCCAAGGGGACATCTGATCAACTATGTCGGCGATTTCAAACACCTGCAGATTCAGAGGAGAACAAACAGTTCAGACTCTTCCTCGGCACTGCGTGCAGCAGGGGCACGTACAGACAGCATCAGAGGTACATCCTGTATCCCCTTCCGCCGAAATTCACTTTCTCTGGAGTATGTTTTGAAGCTACAGCTATCTTCAGAGAAACAAATCCACAGACTAATACGAGTGTCATTAACTTTGTTCCTTTCCTGTATAATCTATCAAAGCATGGTTTTTATGACAAAAAACAAGTGCCAACTTAGAATACAGCATAAGAATAAGTTGTTCTTGCTAATAATGTTCTTTGGTGGGGCTTTTTGAATATCTAGACCACAAAGGAATGGAGAAAGGGTCATGATACTACGAAAATATGGAAATGAATTTTACTTATGAGCAGAGGCAAGATGAGAATGAGGAAACGTTTGTCAATCATACGAGAGTTGTTAAATGGAAAAGAACACATTTAATATGCAGGATGAAAGTAGACTGCTGGAGAGGTGAACTTTATAAAGATTAAGGTCAGTTTATCACTAAGCACCATGATGAGTTTGTTGGAGAGACTATGAATTTATTTATTTAATTAATTTATTTATTTTGTCTTTTTAGGGCCACACCTGCGGCATAGGAAGTTCCCAGGCTAGGGGTCAAATCAGAGCTGCAGCTGCCGGCTACACCACAGCCACAATAATGCCAGATCCCAACCACATCTGTGACCACAGCTCATGGCAACGCCACACCTTTAACCCACTGATCAAGGCCAAGGATCAAACCCGAGTCCTCACGGAAGCTAGTCTGGTTCATTACCACTGAGCCACATCAGGAACCCCTGACTGTACATTTATTTTATTCTGAATTTTTTTTTAAATGAAGAGTATAAAAACTTCATTTGAATTAAATGCAAAATCAAGCCTGAGTGAATGCATGGGAATGAATTCTACTGTTTTTCAATGAAATTTCTCCTTTAGGCCTTTTAAATACATGGTCCCTATTTCTCATAGTTATGTGTTTTCTATTTACAATACAGTATTTTATATTGACCAATATGTATCCCAATGTATTTCATTATTTAAGTTGCTTTTTAGTGAAAATCCAGTCATATAAAAGGCTGGAGTTTAATTTTTAAATTTAAATTTTTACTCTATAAATACAGAATTCTCATTCCATATTTTTCCCTTTATTTCAATGAATATAGTTTTAATGTCTGTGCAATAGGAAATAATTTCCCATGGTACTGATTTTTATTTCTGACTGAGAAACAAAAAAATGTGATGGACAATGATTTAAAATGTTAGGCTTTTTAAAATCAAGATACATTTTAAGAGTTCCCATTGCAGCTCAGTGGTAACGAAACCTACACGTAACCATGAAGATGCAGGTTCAATCCCTGGCCTCACTCAGTGGGTTAGGGATCCAGCGTTGTTGTGAGCTGGGGTTAGGCCGGCAGCTATAACTCTGATTTGACCTGGGAATTTCCACATGTCGCAGGTGCAGCCCTAAAAAGCAAAAAAATTTAAAAAATAAAATAAAATCAAGAAACATTTTAAAATACCATAATGATTTAGGAAATTAACAGTCACATTTAATATATCTTCTTTAACATGTCTACTTAGATTTTCAAGGCAAAATAATACCCAGTTTGGAAAATACCCCCTTGTAATTTAAAAGCGTTTAATTACCTGTAACACCAGTGAAACCCAAAGGCAAAAGACCATAAATCCATCAAAAACACACCAGCGATCTTTCACGTAGGAACTGTCCCCCTAAAAATAAATTTCACACGGCATTATCAGGTAAAATGAATAACTTCAAGAACATCTGAGGAGGGAATAATCAGATGTTAATGCAGCATAAGCTATCGACAATTCTTGTATCATCATTGAATAGACTTTCAAAAGGAATACTTAGCATTTTAGACGGTATTATGTATGAGGAAAATAATTTATGAAACACAAGTGACTGCAGAACTTTGCATATAACATTTTAAATTCGTGCAAAGGGAAAACATCACTATTTATTCTCTTAGCCACACTGATTCAACTACGTAAGGGACCAGTAAGGCCATCCCACTTAAAAGGCAGCTTATCCTAAAACCGAAACCTTCTCTTCCTATAAGAACCAAGAGCACACAGTGGTCAGTGAAGGACTTTGAATCTCTGGCAACCACCACCATTCGTAGAAAATTAGCCAGGAATTCACATCACGCTAAATAAAAGTGGAGATGGAGAAACTTGCCCTCCTTTTCAAACAAAATCATATATTGACTTTGATTTTAATTGGGGTTATAAATGTAAAAAATAAAGAAGACATACCTACTTTCACTTTTTTAACAGTAAATCTGCTGACATTAGAACGCATTAATTTATAAAATGGGACTTTTAGAAAAAATTTTTCCTCTAGAATAACAAAACTCCGTGAGGGTAAACCCCATGAGGTTAAACCTGGAAACCTTAACTAGAAAGAAAACCGTAAATTGCTTTCTCAGGGCTGTCCCATTAGGTCACTAGTTCTGTAGTAATCTGTGAAACTCAAATCTGACTTTGGTCCCGTCATTACCAGCTCTGAGTGAAGCTTCTTAGAAAATAAAAATAAGAGCAGAATGCAGATTTTTAGAAAAATGGTAAATTATGTTGCAGGACATTTGGGAAGATATAATAACTTCCAGTACCTTCTGCTACTAGTAACAAACAGGTTGTCAAGTTTCCTTGAGAAGTTTCCAGAAATAATTTGTTGCTGGCAAAACTAAAGGTATGATAACTTAATGAATGTTATCTGACTCAGCTACAAAGTATAAGCTCAACTTAATTAGCACTGGGTAAGCATGTATTGGACACAATAGGCTGTACAATGCTTAGTGAAACATACACACACACCAATCTTAGGTAGATAAACAGACATATACATCCCCAGTTAATATTATAACTAACTTATTACAAAGCTATAAACATGGGGGGAAAGGTGGGAGAATTAATTCTGTAGAGAGTTTAGGAAAAACATTGCTAATTCCAAAATAAATGCTCAAATAATTTTACCATTGGCAAGATAATCAACCAAACTTGATGTGTATTTGAGAAGACCCACAAAAGAGATATGAAAGCAAATGCTGGGAGTTCCCGTCGTGGCTCAGTGGTTAACAAATCCAACTAGGAGCCATGAGGTTGCAGGTTCGATCCCTGGCCTCGCTCAGTGGGTTAAGGATCTGGCATTGCTGTGAGCTGTGGTGGAGGTCACAGACGAGGCTTGGATCTGGCATGGCTGTGGCTGTGGGTGTAGGCTGGCGTCTACAGCTCCAATTAGACCCCTAGCCTGGGAACCTCCATATGCTATGGGCACAGCTCTAGAAAAAACAAAAACAAACAAACAAAAATACTTGAAAGCAAAAGCTGAGGCTTGGGGTTTGGTGACGAAGAGGCTAATGACCTCCTAAATAAAGTGTTATGATCATCATACGATGATTTCAACATGCTGAAGAGAGAAACTGTACCATAAGATGCTGCCGGTTATACACACACATATACACATATTAAATACAGAGCGAGTAATTTAAAGATAATACAGATGTCTTCAAAACCTCACAAAGCATCTTCCACCATAAGCATCGTATGTGCCTTGTATATTGCACAACTGAAATATAACTTATAAACTAATTATAATCTAAATAGAGACAATACAGCCAAAATAAAATGAGCCTAATTTTGATTACTATCCAAAAAAGATAATACAACACAAATATTTAAGTTGTATGTTGAAATTCCCCTTGAGTTGTTCAATATATTAAACAAATTCATTCACTCATTCATTCACTCAATGTATAGAACATTTCTATGCTCTAGGCAACATTCAAAGCACTAGAGACACAGGAGTGAATAAAACTAAAACTCTTACCTTTATGCAACTTACATTCTCAGCTAATTTTTAATGTAAAATATATAGTATATTATATGTGGATAAGTATAATACAGAAAAAAGTATGCATTTTCAAGTTAACTTTTACTAAACAAATATGTTCTTTATTTGTGTGTTGAGAAAAAGTGAGAGCAAAATATCACCTGATCTTTATTTTAAGAAGTAGGCCTAACTGTGAGTGTTTAAAAAATGTAAAGAATTCCCAAAATGAAAACTGAAAGTTTATGGGACTCAGCAAAGAACTATTTTAAAATAGGAACAATTAAAAGTAAATGTTAGGCAAGGAAAGAATAATTATAGATCACTGGGTATACAGGCACCCAATTAGGATGAGTTTATATTTTTCCCAAACAGTAGTATTATCATTTTATTTGTATTTTGTCATTTAAAAAAATGTTACATGTAGTACCATGACAATTAACCTCTTTCCGTTGCTCATCGTTTGCTTTAGTAACAAATTATATTCAGTTAGATACAGTATAATAACTCCTCATTGTATTGAGGATAATTTAAATATAAAAAGAGAGGATAAATATTGGTATTTCCCTGGGAGAGGACCAGAGTGGCCAGAAGCCCAAAGTGGAAGAGAGACATGTCACAGAAGAGCCATACATATTCTTTTGACTAATGTTCGTGTGTTACATTTTTTAAAATAGATTGTCAAAATTAAATTTTGAAAAAGGTGAAAATGCCAGCTTTAACAAAAATCACTTTGTCAGCTGGCACAAAAAGTCACATTTGACAAAACTGGGCCTCACAAATTCACCACGTAAAGCTATCAATAACAGAGCTGGCCAAACTGTTGTTTCTTATGAACTACGTAACTTTGTTTGCTAAGCAAATTGAGGTTGCAAAGCTGACTTAGACTATATTTTGAAGTACATGAAAGGATGGATTATTTTAAATCATTTCAGAAGCCCCGGTGGGGATCCTAAATAAAACAAAAGCATGCAAACACACTCTATTTCAACTGACCTCATATTATGAGCTGGCTTAGCAAAAATTTCTACTGTGTAACACAGAAAACAGTTTCTGAATTATGAAGTCATTTGAGTTGCATTATTCGGCGTGTTCTCTGCTTTAGATATTCCAGAAATTCACAGTGGCATTTGCCTGTCGCCAAGAAGCCCTCCATACACTAGATGGTACATAATGCTCAAGTAAAACTGACTTCGTTTTACTTTCCTGGTATAATATGTGAAATAATCCATTGAGCAGAAGTTTCACATATTATTTTTTGGCTCCTGTTTCCAGGAGTTAATCAATATTTATAAAAACCTTTAATAAGCTGTGTTATAGTGATTTGGGACGCAAAGGCCAGTAACACTCAGTTTTTCCCATATATTTTTAAAACCTCTTATCCTTTAGCATCCTTTATTCTTCATGCTCTTCTGTCTTCCTGAAAAACTTCCCGTGGTCTCTGCCAACTGCTTTCCTCCAGACTTTGATCCAACCACACCCTGCTCTGATCAGCGCTTTCACTGAAAACATCGTGCAATGACCAACAACTGAACTCACATATATAAATAAGGTTCATGTTGTGTAACCTACAGAACAGCCCTTTGTAATTCTCATCCAGGTGCCTAATGAATTTATACCTTAGGTGTTGTAGTTTGGGCTTCCTACTTAAATCTTCTCTAATCATATTCTCTGGTGTTGCGTTAAAAAAAAAAGGTCTGTACCCCACTGGAAATGTTTGAGTTTGTTCTGAAGATTAGCAGCACCTTGAAACATGAAACCAGACCATATTGGGTGGTATTCTCACCACCTAGCACAGGAGGTGACATACAGCAGATAGTGAGTGAAAGATCAGATAAACACACGAGCTTCTGTAGATGACAATGTAGAGAGGAATAAGAAAACGCAGATGCTTCACAAATGAATCCATTCATTGATGCATTTGCTGAAGCTACGAGCATCACTCCTTACGAGAAATGATTCTCTGTGGCAAAGAGAGAAAGATGGAGTACTTTTCAAGGTGGTACCTTAGAGTTAAAACTTTTTCTTCATGACCATGAAAGACCACAGATAAAATAACTTGTGGATATTTCCTATTTAGCGCAGTCTGAATCAACAAAGCCTACGTACCATCCAAATAGACATCAGGTCAAAGTTTATATAATTTTTGCATTCTAATGAAATCATAAATATGACTGAATTGAAACTGATGGCATATCAATCATTACCAATCTTCACTAAGGCTCTGTGTCAAATACCTTTTAATAAACAGAATAGAGAGACTCTGAAGTTTGATGCTTTGAAATGTAACTGAAGCCAAGCAGGACCCTGCTATGCCCTCTGCCTCTTGCTTGTAGAAAAGCTCCAGCCCCCTAGGTCTTCCAGGAATTCCACAGAGTAAATTTAATCAGAGATGTGAGAAGATACAGAAATAAAAGGAAACACTCTAACAAGACAAAATAACAGTGCAGCCATAAAGCAAAGTCAAGGACCTTTAGTTCCTCTTCAACAGAGAATATTCTGAGCCATATCCTTGAGTTGTTTTGTGGAGACTAAAACTTTCTCCAAGTTGAAGACATTAACTGCATGCTGGTCACCAGCACTTAGACCCCAGATCAGCTGGAACCGGATGGTGGTAGCTGGCTGGTCACATGCTCCTTAACTCTCTCTGTCACCCCGCCTTTAAAACCCCTTCCCTGAAAGCTTCAGGGATTTGGGGCTCCTTTGAGCATTTAGCCACTGGTATTCCCACTAGGCTTTGCAATAAACACTGCACTTTCCTGAGACCACAACAGGGTGTCAGTAGATTGGTTTTACTACTGGAGGGCTAGCAGTCCAAAGCTGCATTTGGTTACCTAATTTCATACTGCATTTTGTGTCTGGTATATTTACCAAGTTGCCTCTTTTTCAATTTGTATTTTCAAAGACTCTTCGCCATAGCTGGTTAAATGGTGCTATGATTCAATTTATCAGTACATCCCAAGATCCTTTTTAAAACCTACTGTATTAATGCTCAAGTTACAATATTTGCAAATAACACACTGTCTCATTTCCCTGCTTGCAAAACTAGAACCTAACACATGGAGGCCCAGGGGTCCTTGAGAAATTTTAATGCCTTCAATATGAAAGAAAGGTTTTAATCTGTTTGTTTCATCAATAAGAAAGGGAGAGCAGAGACTGCCTGAGTTAAGGGCAGAAATCAGCCTGCTGGTGCCTGAGGAGATGAGGTGTTCAAGAGCCATCTGTCAGTTTTTATAAAGGTAAATACTTGGAGGCTGCCAATCAATTATACGGTATAAGAGAGGAACTTAAACTGCCCTGCAAGTATTTAACAAGGAAAGAAACCAAACACCTTCATCTGGCGGCATTTATAGGGATACAGTTTGCAGTTATAAAATGATATGCACGGATACAGTTTCACAAGCACATGATTTATTGTCCTGGGTCCCAGGGCCCATGTGTCACTGTCTTAGCATTATTATTTATTACTGCAACAGGGCTCAGAGGATGCATGCTACTTCCACCCAGGTCTGCTGCCAGATAAAAAAGAGACAACTGCAAACTGTCTGAAAAATTCACAGGCTGCAATACATGGGACGCTTTGCACCAACGCAAACGTATATTATCCCAAAGGTTTATTTTTGCCTCCAGGTTTTTGGTGAGCTAGAAGGCTTCTCAGAGCAGGAATTAGTGGGGGAGCCAGTTAGAAACAAATTATTGGGGAATGGACATTCACTGGCAGATCTAGTCAAGCTTGAGGAACATTAGAAAAGATGTGAAACCCTTTAAACAAATATCTTCCTCTGATAAAAAGTTTTAAGGACATGTCTAGCCAGACGGACTTTCTGCTTCAATTTCTCTCTCCTGTGGGGCTGGGAGCAGGTGACCCCCCCCACCACCGTGAACTCCTCAAATACAAATCCGATAGTGATCTGAATCCCCAAAGCATCTCAGTGTCTCAGCTGACCACTGAAGGGGCCTGAGCTTGTCACAGGGATGCAGGACCCTCCGTGGTGCAGCCGGCCTGCCTGCACAGGATCCCCTCAATACCCCACCTGCTGCTTCTGAGGATGCAGGGCGCTCCAAGGCTCCAGGCTGTTCAAGCCTGGGCTTCCCAAAGCCTCGAGCGCTCTCTCTCTATGTGAAAGCCTTTAATTCCCTCCCCTCATCACCCCTGCCTGAGACCACACCTCCTCATCCATCAAGACATCACTTCACCTTCCTCTTTCTTCCACACATCTCTGACATCCCACAGCAGATTTTTTTCTCTATTTTTTGGTGCCTCCTCCCCGCTCTATACCTTTTACAGACCACAATTACAGTAGTTTCCTCAAATACTGTAGGTTTATTTTTCACTATCTGAATTCTCACCATGCAAATATTCGCATGTGTACATTTGCAAAAATATGTGCTCACTCTAACGAATCTGTAAAGGTGCCAGGGGAAACCCTGAAGCTGTCCATGAATCCTGCCAGAAGGCACAGTGTGCACTACAGGTACAGCTCTGTTGTTCTTTGGGGCTAGCTGCTGGCTTTTTTTAATTTTCCTAACAATAGAAACACATTACCTGCATCAGCACCTCCTCGTCCCCATCTTCCCTCTTGAAGATTCTCCTTTCCTGGGACCCACGACTTGAGTCTACTCATGCAGGACCACTTGGTCTTATTTCATCAATTTTAAAACACAGGCTCTGCTGCCCCACCACCGTTTACCACTTAGGATGCGTCTTGTAATCGATGCATCCATTACAGTCTTACAACTTACAATCAACGTATAATTAGCAGTATTTTTTCTTTCTAAGGATCTGTGAAGTGATTCCTCATCTGAGAATGGATGACCTCATAGATTCAAGGAAATATGGTAGATAAAAGCTTTGAGAGGTTTTGTTTCTGTTTGTTTGTTTAATGGCTGCAACCATGGCATATGGAATTCCCTGGGCCAGGTACTGAATCCAAGCCATAGCTGTAACCTTTGCCACAGCTGTTGCAACACTGGATCCTTTAACCCACTGTGTCCAGCCAGGGACTGAACCTGTGCCTCCGGAGCAACCTGAGTCAACACAGGAGGATTCTTAACCCACTGCACCACAGAGGGAACTCCGGCACTTTAACAGATTATTTCTTTGCTTATTTACATAAGAGCACATGTTCCCAGTTTTGCTGGGTGCACACAAAACATCCACTACTGAATTCAACAAGTAGGAATGATGGAGCCATGGGTGTGTGCTGTTTTTTCGACAGAAATGTGCGGGTAGGCTATTACCTAGTATTAGAGAGCAATTTAGTGGTATTTGGAGAAATTGGCTGGGGTAGCTGTAATGCATTGCTAATATTCCCATTTGAGATAATGGAACATAGGTCCCTGTTTTCTGAAAACATGCTGCCTAGCATGCTGTTTGGGGGAAGAGAGTGGATGCAAAACGCAAAGTGTGCAAACTAGATCCACGGAGTGGCGGTGTGCTCTCTGATGATGGAGCAATGCTCTGCTCCCTTCCTTCGTCTAAGTTACAAGTTCACTGCAGCGGTTCAAGCAGCGTCTGCTCAGTGATTAAGGGAAACTTAACGACTGTACTTGGGTTTCAAACCATGACTCTCTCAGAGGATATTACACTTACCTCTTCAATAGCTCAACATCCCGAATGTGTTACATACACATAGTACCTATAGTTTCACATATTTGGTAAAAACCACCAGCTCAGTAAAACTAGCGGTCAATACTAGAAAGCTACAGAGTCGGTTTTTTTGTCTTGAGAAATAAAATGTCTGGGTTTGGTTTCTTGCAGATTAGGTCATATCACTTTAAGTATTACCGATACCTACACCTATCACTTTGCGTGTACCACAACACTGCCAGCCCAGGCGAGGGATCATTTTAAAGAGTTGTATATGAAGACGAATGTCATATAACATCACTTATAGGTGGATCTAAAATACAGCACAAATGAGCTCATTTACAAAACAGAAACTGACTCACAGACACGGAGGACAGACCTGTGGTCCCCAAAGGGGAAAAGAGTGGGGTGGGGGTAGGAGGGTAAATTAGGAGTTTGGGATTATATAATCCAGCAATCCTACTCCTGGAGATATATTCAAAGGAAAATATGTTAAGTTTTAAATATAAGAATGTAATCTCAGTTCCAGCTTACTCTTTGATCTGTATAAACATGCATGTTTGCAGAACTATACAGTAGAAAAATGATATTAATAGAGTGAGGATTTTTGAGGGGCCACAAATGCGAAAATTCAGTGAGATAATACATTTATTTATTTTTATTTTATTTACTTATTTATTTATTTATTTTGCTTTTTTAGGGCTGCACCTCTGGCATACGGAAATTCTCAGGCTAGGGGTTGAATCGGAGCTACAGCTGCCAGCCTACGCCACAGCCACAGCAACACGGGATCCGAGCCTCGTCTGCGACCTACACCACAGCTCATGGCAATGCCGGATCCTTAACACACTGAGCAAGGCCAGGGATCGAACCCGTATCCTCGTGGATACTAGTTGGATTCGTTTCTGCTGAGCCAGGACAGGAACTCCCTCATCATGCAAGTGTCGACGAAAGTCAGGAAATCCTGGAAGTGGCTCATTTACAGCATTTTGAAACCAATTTGGTCAAAAATCAAATTATTTCTTTTTAACGACTGCGTTCACATCTAATATTTAAACTATTAAAATTAAAATCTCTGTTCATTCAGTGCTCTGTTCACTTGGAATGAATTTATGTATAACGTCGGCCTCTGTTCTTTTTTTCATTAGGCTGTGACAATTAAAGTGACACCGGCTGTCATTTTTATGATGTAAAATCTGAGGCTTAATTCATTAAGTAACCTAAGAAACAAAACTTTTATTACAGAAAAATGGCATGCCTTTGGTCATTCAACCTGAATTCTGAAAAAAGTCAAGGAGTTCCCACTGTGGCTCAGTGGGTTAAGAACCCAACTAGTATCCATAAGGATGCGGGTTTGATTCCTAGCTTCGCTCAGTGGGTTAAGGATCCAGATCTGGCATTGCTGTGGCTGTGGTTTAGGCCAGGGGCTACAGCTCCAATTCGACTTCTAGCCTAGGAACCTCCATATGCCATGGGTTCGGCCCTAAAAAGACAAAAATAAATAAAGAAATAAGAAATTTTAAAAAGCTACAGAAATATCACCAAACTAGAAATTGAAAAGCACAGAAATGATGTCTAAATAATAGGAGACTGTGAAAGAAGACAGAAAAGTGCTCAGGAAATAATTAGAAAGAAATGAAAAAAAATCACGTTAGCAAGAAAAGTAACCTAAAAGGAGCATAAGAGTAAAGTGTGCAGTGAGGAAAATAGTACAGAAGAGAGAAAAATGAAAAAGACAGAAAACACAGCTAAAGAAAATGATAACAAACAGAGACCAAAACACAGATCCTGGTGCAACTGGAGTGTTAAAGGAATCCTGAAGAACACGACGAAACAGAATAAATGAATATCACATGGTGTACCTAGAAAAATATGCCAAGACATATTCTCCGAAAGCTGCTTTATTGACTTTAATAAAGGCAAGACCCTTTTTGTATTTAAAAGATCAAATCTCATAGAAGGAAAACACACCTCCTCAGCAGCAGCATTTTAAACCAAAAGGCAATGGAGCAGCCTTTTGATTTAAAAACCATTTTAACAAGAAATGTAAAACATCATTTAAAAAGTCATTTAAAAAGGAAATGAAAATGCGGAACAACTTCAAAAATCTAGAAATAGGCCCCCAAATAAACCAAATAAAGGGAAGACACTGATAAAGATAAAAGCAAAAGTAATGAGTTAGAATGAATGAATGAAGAAATAGGCTGCTTCTCTTTAAAAATCAACAAAATAAACATAAAATAGGTAAAACAAAACAAAACAAAATACCAGCCAACCTAACCAAAGGAAACTAATTGAAATAATTCAAAATTCAAAATTATGAGAAAATACTAATCCAACGGAGGAAATTAAAATTATTTTAAGCAATTGTCTGTTAATAAAGTAAACAAGCTAAATAATGGATAATTTCCTAAGAAAATTTACTTCATTAAACAGATCAGCCAAGTCTAAACAGACCAATTTCCCTGGTAGATAGAAAAGGGAGTTCCATCAAAAAAGCACTAGGACCAGATGGTTTCATGGGGGATTTCTTTCTTCTTCTTTCTTTCTTTTTGTCTTTCTTTCTCTCTTTCCGGGGAGGAGGTTAACGCAATAAATTTTATTACAATTGTACAATGATCATCACAACCCAATTTTACAGCATTTCCATCCCAAAGCCCCAGTCCATCCCTCTCCCTGCTCCCCGCCAACCTGTCTCCTTGGGTAACAGGGGATTTCTATCAAACATTTTAGGTTAAAAAAAAAAAAAAAGAGTTCCCAGATTATTCAAGATTACTCAGATTATTTTAGAGCATAAAAGTGCACACGCACACACACACACACACTACACACACAGAAAATCTAATATCAAAACCTGACAAAGATTAGACAAAATTTAAATAAGGAAAATAATAACAAATACAATGAAAAAAAAAAAAAAGAACAAAACTATGTCATGACCCAGCTGAGCTTTTTTCTGGGAATGTAAGGACATTTCAATTACTAGGAAATCCACATTATTTCAAGAGCAAAAGAGAAAAATAATCACTCAACAAAATTTAAAAACTATTTATCATACAACTCTCCAAAGTTGGAATCAATGTTTATGCTATTAGCCTGATAAAACATTCATACTTCAAACCCGAATCCTTCAAATTAATTAATGAGGAAACACTAGAGGTGTTCTAGAAAAGCTAGGAGCTGAACAAAGATGTTCAGTAGCGCTAAACTATTTAAAATCTTGTTGGCAGTATTAGCTGACCCAATTAAATAAATGACAGCAACTAGAGACTTGAGAATTGGAAAGAAACAGGCAAATCTGTCTTTATTTGAACATAATATGATGTTATGGAATTACCAAAAGAATGAATGAAAAAACTATATAAATAATACAAGAATTTAGTAAATTTGGTTAAGTAGCAAGATTTAATATATAGAAATCAACAACCCTGAAATTCCCATTGTGGCTCAGTGGGTTAAGAACCTGACTAGTATCCATGAGAATGTGGGTTTGATCCCTGGCCTCGCTCAGTGGGTTAAGGATCCTGCTGCAAGCTGCAGTGTAGGTTGCAGAAGTAGCTCAGATCTGGCGTTGCTGTGACTGTGGTGTAATCTAGTAGCTGCAGATCTGATTCAATCCCGAGCCTGGGAACCTCCATGTGCCACAGGTGCGGCCCTAAAAAACAAACAAACAAACAAACAAAAACCCAACGACCTTCATTTAAAAGAACAACAGTAAGAATATGTACTAAAAAGACATAAGACCCTACATCAAGAGCAAAAAGATAAAATATCAAAGCATAAATATTAAAAAAAAATGCAAAATCTGCATGAGGAAAACTAGAAAAGCCTCCTTAAGATGCAAGAACAGACTTGACAGAATGGAAAGACTGCCCATGATGTGCGATAGGAAGAAGTGTGTGTGACACAAAAACCACGAGCAAAGCCACAGACAATGATGAATGGGGAAAAATAATTGCAACCTACACCACAAAGGACTATTAGTCCTAACACAGTGTGTCCAAGATATGAAAGAAAAATAATAACAACCTGAAAATTGCCTTTATATATATAGACTCAGGTTCTCCCTCACTCTCAAAACAGAAATGCAAATTAAAACTACAGAACCGTCAACTGTTTCCCATGGCATTGATCCATTGGGAAAATGAGTCTTTTGTAGAATGTTCTGCATTCTAGATTTGGAAAATTGCTTCCTGGTGGATTTCCTTAATAGTTTCTGTCGGAGTTCCCATCAGGCTGGCAAATAGCAAAAAGTTTGACAACTTATTTTGTGGTGAACACATGGTGAAAGAGGCACCTGTGTATGTTCCTGGTTGACAGTCAAAAAGGTTCAGGGAATATGAAATAAACAGAAACTTTTTTTTTTTTTTTTGCTTTTCAGGGCTGCACCCATGGCATATGGAGGTTCCCAGGCTAGGAGACAAATCGGAGATACAGCTGCCGACCTATACCACAGCCACAGCAATGTGGGATCCAAGTCGCATCTGTGACCTACACCACAGCTCATGTCAATGCCGGATCCTTAACCCACTGAGCAAGGCCAGGGATCAAACCCACAACCTCATGGTTCCTAGTCAGATTCATTTCCGATGCACCACGACGGGAACTCCAACAGAAACTATTAAAGAAAGCCACCAGGAAGCAAGTTTCTAAATCTAGAATGCAGAACATTCTACAAAAGACTCATTTCCCACTGGATCAATGCCATGGAAAATTTTCTGTGGGGCATGTGTGCCTATACGTAATAGATTTAAAGAGACTTAAACGTGATTTTAAAATATAACAAATATACTTTGTGCAGTTTGAGTTCTCAAAGAAGCTAACTATAAAAGAAAATATTTTAGACAATTGAGGAATTATGAATACAGATTGGCTATTAGCCTACATTAAGAAATTATTGTTAATTGTGCTAGATGTAATATGTAAAAAAAGATTTTATCAGCGATGCATAAGGAGTTTCTGAAATGATCGGATTTCTCAGTTTCATTAAAACGAAATAGAACTGGGCAACTATTAATAACTGTTGGTGCTGAGTTATGGGGATTCCTTACAACTACGATCTCTACTTTTGTGTAAATTTTCAAATTTCCACAATAAAATGCTTTTTAAGCATTGCAACTAAAAGTGCATGGTCTGTGGTCCCTCTTTTTTAAAGCGCACAATTGAATTACCTATAAAGAGAAGCAGCGAAATTGACCCAACAACTACATCTAAGGCACTGCCTTGTTAAAGTCTTGAGGTCCTGCTACTCGGTAAGACCCTCTTCCGTCAACACGACCTAACGTGAGCGGCTGATAGAGCCGGTAGATGAAACAGCTAGGATTTGAGTCAAATCTGTCATTTGTCAGACCCTAATTCGCATTCTGCTATTTCATTGTACCACTGTCTCCCTGAATAGCACAATTCAAAATTCTTTAGAGACAGCATCATCCTCATAATATTTGTAGCCTTAGCGAAGGTTAGTGTTACGAAGGATGACATATCCCACAACAGAAATACGCTCCCTTTTCCTCTTCTTTCTTTTCCTTTTTC
Organism: Sus scrofa; assembly: GCF_054392235.1. Lineage (NCBI taxonomy): Eukaryota > Metazoa > Chordata > Mammalia > Artiodactyla > Suidae > Sus > Sus scrofa. Next base: position 77,218,327 of record NC_139393.1, read on the forward strand.
TTTTATTTATTCTTTTTCTGTCTCCCAACAGTGCCAATTTCATGCTACACATTCCTTTTCTTACAGTCCTGGAATTCCTTTCCATCTCAAGCGCTTTCTTTTGACCTCTTTATGGCGTTAGAAGGCCTCCGGTAAAAGATAGCCCGCTGATTATCATCACACTGCAAATTCATCCCATAAATCCACAGGTGCCTCCCTTGGGTGAGGTGGTGTGATCTGCCTGCAGGGGGGGCGTGAGGAACCCCTACTCTGGCCTTACTGAAGCCAGTGGTGGGACCATCTCACTCCTTCCCAGAGACTCCAAGGCTTTGAGCCTTCCATGATTTATTTCACTTTGAAAATATTCTTCTGTATCACATTTCCACCAAATATCTGGAGTTACACCCTTTTTAAAAGGACTTCAATGTTGATGAAATAAAGAGATGTTTTGCTTTACTGAAATGAGTGGAAAAATATCACACTGATTTAGAGTTTCAATGCCTTCGGGGTTCTAGTTGAAATAGCACAGAAACACTCACCTTGACGATGCCCCGGATATGCATTTTCGCTATCATCTCTGCCGTGTAGAGAAACATCAAGAGCGTGTCCAGCGTAAAGGTCACGTACTGAAGAGGAGGGTAGTGTTCGAAGGTCATGGGCGTGTTCATACAGACGGAAATGACGCTGATGATGGCACAGATGCGCAGCAGAGAGTGAACCCACTGCAGAGATGGTCCAGAGTTATTATCTGATGCCATGAAACATCCTGGGCTTGTGCTGTGAACTACACTCTTTGGAAAACATAATACTGAGAGGAAAATATTTTGCCAGCAGGGAGAACAGGAAGGAATCCAATGCATTACAGACTTATAAGGTGCTAAATATTTTCACATATTTCACATCATTTAATTCTCAAAGCAGCCAATGTCCACAGGAAAACACGAAGACTCAGGAAGGTTAAGGGGCTTGTCTGTGGTCTTGCATTAGTTAGAACCAGAGGCTCGCTGTGAACCTCGTCAGGCTACCCCGGTGCCTCTTATATGTTCCAAGGCACAAGGCCACAACATAGGGAGATTCTGATTCAATTTAAACAGGTAGAAACTTAACGTGCTATTACATTTTCACTTGTTTAATGTACTATGAGCACCCGGACTCGGGGACCACATTATAGTTACTGCAACTTCCTTGAAATCTAACACAGTGGCCCATCTTGGTAGACCCCAAATGTTTCTTAAAATAAATGAGTGTAATCCTTCCCATATTTAGGGTTTTCTTTTTCTTTCTTTTTTTTTTTTTTTTTTTTTTTTTTTTTTGGTCTTTTTTTAGGGCCACACCCACAGCACATGGAGGTTCCCAGGCTAGGGGTCTAATCGGAGCTGTAGCCTCCGGCCTACACCACAGCCACAGCAATGCCAGATCCGAGCCGCATCTGCAACCTACACCGCAGCTCACGGCAATGCCAGGTCCTTAACCCACTGAGCAAGGCCAAGGATCGAATCGCAACCTCATGGTTCCTAGTCGGATTCGTTTCCACTGTGCCATGACGGGAACTCCTAGGGTTTTCTTACTGTTGTATCGCATATGTAACATCCTTGGATAAAAATATACTTTAAAATCTGCTGTCATCCTATATTTTCAAAGGTTAATAATAAAAGAACTTTCCTTTTTACTTTGGAGAACAAATTTTGTACAATTTTAGCCCAGATTTCTCTTCCCAAATGCCCCAAAATACGTTTTTGTGCCATTCTGGCACTGTGCATGCTGAAGATTTTCCTTAACCCTAACATAAAGATGTAGGAATTAGAAAGATAAATGTGCATATGTGTGCGTATGTGTGTAGGACATAAAAGGTTTATCCTAACACCTAGGATAACGCACATAAATGCCTCTGCATGCGAAGCCCACAGAATTAATACTATTATGTAATTAACGAGTACACCATTCCTAAGCAGAATTTCCATCTGTTATTTATTGACTATCCTGCGTATGCACAGGCCACACAGTAGACGGACCTTGCAGCTACACAAGCTAGCAAGCACCCAGGATGAAAAACGGAAAAGCTTGTCAGAACTTTGAGGAGGCTCAGACATGTGTAGGCTGGTGAGTGGGTTGTAATATTAATCTGACAGTTGTAATATCTGAGTGAAGACATAATGCTGCTAATTCTATAGCATATAAGTCACTGATGATTAAATACATTTTAAAGGTTGATGTACTTTTCATGCCAATTAGGAAAGCTTCAATAAACATCAGCATGTGAATTTAGCCCCCTCCGGGCCTCCAACACAAAGTATTTAATCACATAAAAGAACACCCAAGGATAAGTTCTCCCACAACACAACTGTTTTGAATTTGAAGAACAAATTCTCATTAAGCATTAATTGTTCTAGTTAGTGCTTCCAAGGTGACATCTATAAAACTCCCTTCTTCAGAAGTTCTCAGAAAGCTCTGTACATGGTGGGGCCGTAGGAAAAAGTTCGTGCTTGATTTCTCTATTGGGTTCAAATTCTCTCTCCCAGGAATGGAAGACCTACTATGTGTCAGAAGTCATGCTAGGCTCTGAGGACACAGTAGTGGACACAGCACCATTCTGACTCATCACGACGTTTCAGTCTGACATGCATAACATCTGGTTTTATGTGCAACAGAATGTCTACTTCTGTGTAAGTGTCAAGGAGGGTGAGTGGGGAGAGAAGGGCTTCATTCCCTCTTCGGCGGGGAGGGTCCAATGGGGAAACTTTCAGAGCCTATGGGGGCAGGGGGACAGCTGAGCCAGTCTCCATGGGTGAGGGGCATCTGACTGAGCTGAGCTGCTGGGCAAGGGCCTCCAGGCAAAGGAAACAATCTGAACAGGCTGGACATCTTGGAGGAGTAGGACACCACGGCTAAGTGGACAGTGTGTCGATACAGGAAAGGGCAGCTGCTGGACAAGCGAGATCAAAATACAAAGAGCCTTGCATGTAAGACTCATGCATTTTAATTAGCCCTGTAGCTAACAGGGAAGCATTTTAATCTGCGTTGTAGGCAACAAGGATGTTTCCATGACTATAAAGCAGGACGACGTGAGCAGAAATGTGGAAATGAATGTGAGCAGGTGACAAGCAGTCTGGAGGGCAGATTCGAGGGGACAGGACGGGGACCAAGGCCCATCGTCTCTATCATGGTCAAAGAAAGGAAAGACTGGCCGCAAGAGCAGAGGGATCTTTCCTGACGTCAGCCCCTGTTGGGAGGTGGATAACGGAGTTTGTCCTACGTGGGAACATAGGGCTGAGTCTCGTGCCTTTCTGCCCCCAGCTCTGGCTGCGAGACTGGCGGGTACCAGGACCCGTGGTGTAGCCGGTCTTCCCTCAAGTTCTCATCAGCTTAATTAGGCAGAGAGGGTGACAAGGTTCTTCAGAGACACTACCCACTAGCTCATTCCCCTCTACCTGCAGCTCCAAAGGAGACCTTTAATTCCAAACATGATTCTCTCCTCGGAGTCATGCGTGGGGAGCACGTCGGGCCAGGAGGTCTGGTAGAACGGCTTAGTCACTTGCTCTGCGGCTTTGCGGGGGCCTGACAGGTGGCGTGATCTCAACACCTTGTGACCTGGAGGTTGGCACGCACAGAGGGGAAGAGAGGGGAGCAAGACCGCCATGCGGTGTCTCCTCTATTATAACTCATGGGGGCACCTCATTATTTCAAATCCTCTACTTGCAGACTCCGAGACTCATCCATATTCAACTGCAGCTCACACGGAGGTCTCAAAGCTAAAGGTACCTGCATTTTGAAAAAAAGTGAATCAAGTATCCTTTATACCCGTGTCTGCTTCTCCAAACTTGACAAAAGCGACTTACTGGCTTGTTAATCCAGAGTATGTCCGCGTTGTCCGACAGAGATTCATCAGGGCCAAAGTCAGTGACCGGCTGGGCCTCCACCCTGGAGCTCTGCTTCCTCTTGAGCATGCTGACGTTAGCTCGGGAGAGCAAGTTCAAAAACCACAGTCTGGGAGAGGGAAGGGAGAGTGCATTAGGCCCCAAACCACCTTAACCCCATCACACACAAAAAAATGGACGGCATCACGCATGCCTATGCATTTACTAATTACACCCATGTTCCATTAGCGGATATATGATAGATACACGCAACTAGACATTTTTAAAGGATTTTTAATATCAATGAAAGCTTGAATTTTTTTTTCTCTCAACCCAACAGATCCTCTTGTGCCCTTCATCAACAGTTTGTGTGGCCAGTTTAGACATCACTGGTCTGGTGTAACTGGGAAAATAGCTTTGCCTCTGAGGTTTCACATGTTGATAGGAAATTTCTTGAGGTCTCTGTTCAGATATCTAGAGCTTAAAGGAGGTCTGTGCCAGAGCAGAGCTGACCAATCCAGATAAAATAAATACTCTGATCTTTCTCAGGACTTTTCCCTGAGGGCTAATTTAATGTGACGCTCAGACATCTATTTCCAACGATTGTCTTGGATCTTCCAATTTTGTGCTTGTCGTAGACGAGGAAAGCCAGAGAGAATGGGACAGAAGCTGCTGTAAATGAAGTGGGGTTTTTTTGTTTTGTTTTGTTTTTTTACGAATGACTTGACTGTTTTAATTCTTCTAGCTACTCTGAAATATATCCAAATCACGCTAAAGAGGGAGATGAGGAGATGCCCCCTTGCTGATTAAATTTCCACAATTCTGAGTCGTCTTCATCCTACTCCACCTGTCACCTCCCTTTAGCCATTGCTACCACCTTCCAGAATCCAGCAGCTACCGAAGGGGGGCCAACCGCACATCAAGCCTTCAGGATGCAAACAACAAATAGGTGCTATAAAGAGGGGGGAGGTATCGTTGAGGCAGGTGGTGCCTGAGCATCCCCGCATCCACAGAGAGACTCCGCCTTTGATTCACGAGTCACACCTGGATTGAGTCTTTTTTTTTTTTTTTTTTTTTTTTTTTGGCTTTTTAGGGCCGTACCTGCAGCATATGAAAGGTCCCAGGCTAGGGATGGAATCCAAGCTGTTGCCACCAGCCTAAACCACAGCCACAGCAACACCAGATCCGAGCCGCGTCTGGGACCTACACCACAGCTCAGGCAACGCTGGATCCTTAACCCACGGAGCAAGGCCAGGGATCGTACCAGAGTCCTCATGGATACTAGTCAAGTTTGTGACCCTGGAGGCAGACCAGGAACTCCCTGGATTGAGTCTTAAAGGAAGAAAAGGAGCTAACTTTTTTTTTTGCTTTTTAGGGCCGTACCTGCAGCATATGGAGGTTCCCAGGCTAGGGGTCTAATCAGAGCTACAGCTGCCAGCCTACGCCACAGCCACAGCAATGTCAGATCTGAGCCTCGTCTGCGATCTACGCCGCAGCTCACGGCAACACCGGATCCTTAACCCACTAAGCAAGGCCAGGGATCAAACCCCCACCCTCGTGGTTTCTAGTCAGATTCATTTCCACTGTGCCATGATGGGGACTCTGAGGAGCTAACATTTTTTAGGTATGCACCATGTTCTGGGCACGTAGTGATGACGTTTTATTTAATCTTTACAACTGGCAAAAGAAAGGCAACATCTTGCCTTTTCATGCAAGCATGAGACATTTCAGCCTTGGGGCAGCCAATAACTTGGCCCAGGCCACCCACGCAAACTTGAACTTCAAAAGAAGCTCTGCCTACAGAGTCTAATGTGGTTATGGTGGACTGAGTTGATGCTGAGGAACGATTAAGAGAATTTATAGATGCAGGTTAGGGAAGGTGAAGGTTCCCCAGGCAGCACACAGCCTTGACCAAGCCACATCAGGAAAGGCGCATCCTATCACCAGGAAATCACCCAATCACCAGGAAGATGCACTGGCTCTGCTATCTGCTGCTCCTTGGGGCTGGAGAACGAAGCCTAACCAAGCACAGGGAATGAATGCCACCCAATCCTCGAGGGAGCGTGAGAAGAACATGTTTGTCTATGTGTAAACACAGGCAATGTTCGCTGGGAAGGAGAACACAGATGCTCAGGAGCAACTGCCTTTGATCCGACTCCCTATGTTCAAGTTCACGCTCCTATGTCTGTTCTTATTGCACCGACGTAGCTGGGCCTGCCTGGCCCTCCTATTCCCAGAAGAAATCAAGCTAATTGGCTTTAAGATGCGATAGGTATTTCCAGGCTGTCTTGCCCTGAATATTGGATGTGAATGTGGGTTTTGCAGGAGGCTGCACTAATTAATTTTATTTTACATAATTGGAGTTAGGGACTCTTGACATCAATATGTAAATATATGCAGAATATTCAAAGTATGCTTGTTCTCTGATTTACTGTTGCGGGGGGAACATCTGGTGGCCTCAATTTGGGATGCTTCTTGAATGACAGTCTTCAGCGTGCCCAAAAACGGGTTACAGAATCTTTTGGGAATCCTTCAAGATTACACAAGGCAAAGGCAGAAATAAGGAGCAGTTTTACAACGTTGTTCGAAGATGATGTAAGAAAAATTTATAGGCCTATGTACTGGCCATAATATCTTTTCTATTGAGCCAGTGGAGACCTATGGATGGTCCTTTATTGCTCTTGTGATCTGGCCATAAGCTAAGGTCTGAAAAATTTTTGATGTATATCTGTGACATCTTCACACATCAATTCCATTCACCTTTTGTTGTAAATGTCACATCTGAAGCCAACCTGGTTTTTTGTCTTTTGCCTTTTTTAGGGCCGCACCTCCTACAGCATATGGAAGTTCCCAGGCTAGGGATCAAATCGGAGCTACAGCCGCCAGCCTACACCACAGCCACAGCAACACCAGATCGGAGCCGTGTCTGTGACCTACACCACAGCTCACAGCAACACCAGATCCTTAACCCACTGAGCGAGGCCAGGGATCAAACCTGTGTCCTTATGGATGCCAGTTAGATTGGTTTCCACTGAGCCACAACGGGAATCCCGTGGAGTCATAATATTTTAAAAAAACAGTCATGCAGTGAAAAAAAATCCTCAACAATTAGCTCCTGAATCTTTGAGATTTTTAGCCAGTTTAATGATATTAAATACCATAAAGTAGCAAAAATAAATCTGACTCCCAAGCCTACCAAGAATCCCAAATGAGGCAATTCATTTCAATAATTTCCCTTTATCTGCAGAAATATTGTCTTAGACATTCATTCATGTTGAATCACTAGAACTGAGTACAGCAAACCTGATAAAGACCAGCAGGAATATTTAAGTATCCTAGGCAAGCTTCGTATTTCAAAAGAAAATGGTTTCTGTGATTCTTAGCCTTATCACTATCATGTGTTTATAACCTCATATATTTGTTCCTCTGTTTACAGAAGTGTCTCCCATAACGCAGGGCACTAGGTTTGACAAGCACGGCTACATATTCAAATTAACTGGTATTTAAGTAGCTTAAGAGCAGGAGGAGGCAGCATCATTACAATATGTTCATTGATGGACTGTCTACTTGGAAACTAGTGGCAACTCGGGCAGAAAACACGTTTTGGGTCACCAGCTCTCTTTGAAATGGTTAACATCCAGTTTTGCATTCCATGATAGCAGTGTTTTATTTCTATCAGTGTATACTTTTCCTGAGGTCACTCCAGCTTGCTCCTGACCAAAATAAAAGTAACATATTCATTCTTCTGCTGTGAGGTCCTTGCAATGCTGTGGGTCATCTCTTGTCCTTATAACTCTCTTGGGTTTGCTTTAGGCTTTTGAATCTTCCATCTTCTAAATTATGGTTTCCAGCATGTCCTCTGCTGCTGTCCCATGTGCCTGTCCTCTGTACTAAAGCCCTTCCAAGAGCGTCTGTTCTCAGCTTCCATCACCATCTGCTGGTGTCCTGCAGCCTCTATTACGGAGTCAGGAATCTACACGGCTTCAAATGGAGCCATTCCAACGCCATCATCACTTGCTGATCAACAGGACAGGGGCTACGCATCAGACATCCTTTTGTTTCACTCTCAACTCCCAGACTGCACCTGAACTTTTCCGGTCCCCACAGGCAGATCCCCCCATGTGCACAGATGCCCTTGTCACAGTGACGTCTCCCCTCCAGCCCCATGCCACCTATTTCCAAGGCCTCTCTCCCTTTCCCCCCCCCCCCTTACCAGAGCTCTTTCCAGGCCATAGGACCTCAGGTCTGGCCAGCCACATACATTGCCTTAATATGTCCTGTCCTTTTGATCAGAATCAAAAACATCCCAAACACTGACAAGGTCTCTCCTGCAAGCCAGACAATCTCGGTCGTCCTCTGGTCTCCCACTCATTCATTCATTCATTCACACAGAAAGACTGTGCATCCACAGTGGTACCGGCACGGCCATGTGTGCTGGCCATGGAGCAAATGAAAAAAAAAAGACGTAGAGGAGATGATAAATTAAAGGTGAGCCTCTGCCCACCACGCACTCAACTCATTCTGTAACCTTGACTTGTTGGTTTTCTTATTCTTTCACTGCCTTATCGCTAGCTCCACACCAACTCCCACTGAGCAGTTGATGCCCAGCATGCATGCCTCTGTATCTGTACGACCAGACACATGAGATGCATACAATGAGCCAGGACAGCCAACCAACTGGTCCTTTCCTAGACCTCAAATACCTACACCTTACATTTAAATTAGAAGACAATCATTTTCTTTTATGGGTTTGTGGCAGAAAAATGAGAAAAAAAATTTACATGAGAAACAAGATGAAAACCATCAAGAATTCCACTTCTAGGAGTTCCCGTCAGGGCTCAGTGATGACCAAACCCGACTAGTATCTATAAGGATGCGGGTTCGATCCCTGGCCTTGCTCAGTGGGTTAAGGATCCGGTGTTGCTGTGAGCTGTGGTGTAGGTCTTGGATGTGGCTCGGTGCGTTGCTGTGGCTGTGGCTGGCAGCTACAGCTCTGACTCGACTTGGAGCCTGGGAACTTCCATATGCCGTGGGTGTGGCCCTAAAAAGCAAAAAAAAAAAAAAAGATTTCCACTTCTAGCAACTCAATTGTTTTGGCGAAGTATTTCCTGAGTACATACGTCATGCCAACCCTCAGCCAAGGTGCCAGAGAGAGAGTGATAATCAAACATGCTCCCTCTCCTCCTGAAATTTCCTTTCGCTGGGGCGCTGACGCTCCAGTGGGATACAGAGTGCATCTCTTTTAGTATTTTCTTTTCCATACACTGAATGTTACTATATGTTTTCCATGCATATATTTAAGTACTTGTGCTTAAACTCTATTTTGTAACCAGCTTTTTTTAAAAAAAAAAAAATCTAGCCATATCCCGTGACATCTTTCTCTGTCGATAAATAGGCAGGCACAGAAAACCCTAACCGTTCATAAATACAACCTTCAAACATCTGCCTTCCTCATCTTTCCAGTCTCCTAAGCCCATTCACCACCTTATACAGACGAGGCCCTGCCGGCTAAACAGATACAAGCACATCTTCTAGATGAGGCACACGTGTTCAATCTGCAGTGGAGAAAGTTATTGCTATGCATTTTGGGAGACAATTGAATTTGATGTTACCAAATTTTTTCCTTTTTTTTTTAGGGCTGATCTGCAGCAAATGAAGGTTCCCAGGCTAGGGGTCAAATGGGAGCTGCAGCTGCCAGCCTACAGCACAGCTTGCAGCAACACCGGATCCTTAACCCACTGAGCCAGGCCAGGGATCAAACTCAAATCCTCACGGATACTAGTCGGGTTCTTAACCTGCTGAGCCACAACAGAAACTCTGATGTTACGAATGCCTTCATTTGAGCGTTACAAAATTCTGATTTCAGTATTTTTCCCTCTCTCTTTTTTTTGTAAAATGGTCACAGAATCCCAAACAGCAAACTATCCTGTATCTGTATCCAAACAAGAGGTTCCTGCCTTTCCCATACACATACAGGAACCTCCCACTATGCTTTAGTACATTAGCATATTAATTTGAAAACAAAGGTGATGCTTATCCTTCAAGCTAAAACTGCTAAACGTCATTGTTTCTTTAAGTTGGGCTGTTTTTGTCTGGCCAAATTTGTGTGTGTGTGTGTGTGTGTGTGTGTCTTTTTGCCTTTTCTAGGGCCACTCCCACGGCATATGGAGGTTCCCACGCTAGGGGTCTAATCAGAGCTGTAGCCACTGGCCCAGAGTCACAGCAACTTGGGATCTGAGCTGAGTCTGCAACCTACACCACAGCTCACGGCAACACCGGATCCTTAACCCACTGAGCAAAGCCAGGGATCGAACCCTCAATCCTAGTTCCTAGTCGGATTCGTTAACCACTGAGCCACGACGGGAACTCCTGTCTGGCCAAATTTTCTTCCTGACAGAGGACATGCCCATTCAGAACAAACAAATACAGCATCATACATTTTATGCCTTGCTTTCAAATGAGGGAGAAGCCCACTGGATTTGTCTTATTTTCTGTTATCCAAAGTCCTCCTGCCCTGCTTCACACTGACCTGGCACTGGCCCCTCCTGCAGCTCCTAGGGCACCTGGAGCCTCAGGGCCTGGGTGACTGTGCCTCTCTCTGCCCAGCTGGGGGTCCCATCACTCCATCTCCAAGGGCGACACTCCTCCCCGAGTTCTTCAGGCCCAGATCATCTTAGTGCTTGGCGCTGGGCACCAAGCCAAGGGCGGGTGTCCCCTGCAATCTGGGTCGCCAGCACCTCCCTCCAGGAGCACCCCCTCCCCCCGCCACCACAGCCTCCACAGCCTGGCACACCGCACATACCCGAGCTGGACCCTGCAACCTCAGCATCTCCTGTTTAGTGATTCTCAACAGCTACCTTTCTAACAATCTACAGCGCCTAGGGCCAGTGTTCAGATAGAATGCGATGTAGAATGGAATAGGTATCCCCTAGTCTTAATACTTTATAAAAGGGAAAACAATCCTCAAACACAGTACGAGAGCCAGAGCAATGGGGAGGGGGGAAGAAGGAGGAGGGAGGGAGAAGGAGGAGAAGAGGGGGGGTGAGAGAGAGAGATGGATCTATTGAAAAACCCACAAACAGGTGATGAAGTGCTCTGGAAGATACAGCAGTTTCCATGGTAAAGTAATGAGCTCATCAGTTGACTTCCTCCCAAATGATGTCGCTTGCCATGTAAAAAGAGTCCTTCCAACAAAGAGATTTACTGCGGGCTTATCATGTTCTAAGCCTGTCATATATCATGTTATTCAACTCTTACAAGGACCACTTCATAGTTCAAGAGACTTAGGTAGAGAGACGAGCCAAGATTTGAACCAAGACAAGGTGACTTATAGAACTATTACATTAAAAACCAAGTCTAGGAGTTCCCGTCGTGGCGCGGTGGTTAACGAATCCGACTAGGAACCATGAGGTTGCGGGTTCGGTCCCTGCCCTTGCTCAGTGGGTTAACGATCCGGCGTTGCCGTGAGCTGTGGTGCAGGCTGCAGACGCGGCTCGGATCCCGCGTTGCTGTGGCTCTGGCGTAGGCCGGTGGCTACAGCTCCGATTAGACCCCTAGCCTGGGAACCTCCATATGCCGTGGGAGAGGCCCAAAGAAAATAGCAAAAAGACAAAAAACAACAACAACAACAACAAAACAAAAAGAAAACTAAGTCTATTATAAAATAGTAATAAAAAATACTTTTCAACATGTTCTAATCATACAAGCTAGTAACCCTAAACTCTCCTGGCAACAATTATTGTATGTGAAAATAAGACAACCATTCTCATCTCTTAAAATTGAATCTACTTTGTTATATGATTTATGTTAGAGTTATTCTAGCCACGCATTTATAAAAATGCGTCTTTTTTTTTCTGGCAAGAAATCATCAAACGTCTCCTCAAATCTATCTAAATGTCACCTTCAGGTTTCTGGAGCCATTATTCATTTGTCTAGTCTTTTTCCTTCAGAATCAGTCCTAGAAATAGTCTATTATGCTTTTATTTTTGGCTCTTTACATTTTGAAAAAAATGAGAATAAAGCATTTACTAACTCCCATCTGATCATTTTATATCATGTGGTAAAGACACAGTTGTCTTAACTTCCTAAAGATGACAGATCCTCATTCCCTAGAGTTAGTTTTAGTCTCATAAATTCTTGACCAAAAGTGCTGAGAATGGGAAAACTAGAAAACAGACCCAACTTATGATATATGGGTAAAAGAGCATATATTTTTCTGCAGAGACTGTGCCAGGGCAGAGATAAAAGTTTTATTGAGAGAAGTCCTTCGGGTGCACCAAAATCCAACGCTGAGAATACTGTCAAGGTTGTGATTCTGTTCTTTGTGTTCTTTATTCTTCCAGCAAGGAAAATCCAAACAAAACAGAAGCTACCAATCAGAAGTTAGTAAGTGGTAGCTGTTGATTCAACAAAAGAACTGTCTGATATAAAAGGTTCCAATAAGAATGTGTTGAGCTGTCCCAAGAGGTAGTCTGTTTATTTCTGGATATTCTCAGAGAGAATGGCTACGTGCATATTATGGCGTTTGCAATAGATCACATCCCAAGAAATGAGAAAATGTATTAACACATTCTTGAAGATGCTCATAATTTTATGCATGTCATCAACTCTTAGGGGAGGGTGGTTGGTCCATAAACGACATCATTTTAGAAGTGAATCAAGCTTAATTATCATGTATTCTTCTTTTTTTTTTCACTTGAAAGATGAGAGCAAACAAGTATTGAAAGCTGGCTCTGTGCCAGGCACGATTCCAAGGTCTTAACACCTCTTGGAGATAGTTTTAACACTACCCCCATTGTACAGATTCAAAGTCTGAGGCCAACGTGCTCAGATCCACATGAACTACAAGCAAGTCTGGAACCCAGGGAGTCTGTTTTGTTGAGAGAACAGAAGTAGGGGAGAGAGGGAGATAATGGGCAGAGAATTTGACTCTTACTTTTTAACTTCAAGAACTTTTGTACGATTCAAATGTTTTGCCACAATGCTGAATTTCACTGCAATGTTTTTAAAACAAGTAAACCATCCTTTGATTCCTATGAGAATCATCCTTTTTAAGCATAAACCAATGACACTAAACCCTCACTTTGGTGAGGGTTTAGGATACACGAGGCTTCGAGCTTTGAGTAGATTGTCTCATTCATGGCTCCCTTTGCTCCAGTGAGGCAGGGGTCTCTGTTATTCCTATTTGACAGATGAAACTGAGGTTTAGAGAAGGTAAATGCCTTACCCCAGGTCCCTTTCTGACTGTTACCCCATGGCATTCCGCTGTCTACGTCTTTCCATCTGAACTTTCCCAGGCTTTGCGAACAGAACCTTCTGGTTCCCAGCAAACAGAGATGAGGAATCTCCAAGTTCTTGCCTCTCCCAAGCCTACATGGTGAAACTGAATTACAGCAAGGCAGCACCCAGATGCCAGTGCCAGGGTTGGGCTGGTGGTGTGGTGGCAAACCTTTCCTATTTCCTGAGTATCCTTTGTTCGTGAACTTTAATGGACTCAAAGCAAGGCATCCTTTTTCTAATGGGTTCCTATGGGTGGAGGAAAGGCAGGCAGCTTCCTGAATCCTAGGTCAGCCTGAGCCACACAGCGGAGCACATCACTGTAGCAGGTAAACTACAACACCGTTAAAATTTGGCCTCCGTTCGCGGTAGCAAAATATCTTCCTATGTCTCTCGGCCTCCCCCTCGCCAAATGCATTTTTCATTTGGGTGCTTATTCATCTACATCTTGGCCTGACCCAAACTGGGATGCAATTTGCCCTGCAAAACCACTGTTACATGCGTGGTCCAGTCTCAGCATGACCACAAAGGCCACCCAAGATGGGCCACCAAACAGAGGAGGCCAAACATTTCAAAGGGCCATCTCCAAGCTCAGTCTTTTCTTGTTCCCTTTTGTCGACACATGGATTAAAAAATAAAGATGGTTCCCCACTTTTTATATTGAGTCCACTTCCTAAGTCCCAAGGAAAAGCAGTAATTTTTTTATTTTTCTGATTCTACAAATGCCTCAAAACACTGTCATTCTTTCCTTAAGGATTCTGTTCTGTTTCATTTTTAATTGGGAAAGTTGAATTTTCTTTGACCTTTAAAAATCATTGGATTTGGTAAAGGAATTCAGGACAGACTATGATGTCCCAACACCCTTTGGTCACTGCACCATGGATGCCAACCTAAGACAGCTCCGCAGTCGGAGAGGGTGCGAAGCTGTGTTTGTGTCACCTACGTCACTATATTGATTGCAAATTGAAATCATCAGCTCACATATGCAGGCTAAATAGGCTCTCTCCAGACTCTACTCAGAAAATTCCATCGATCCTTTTAACAAGCCCTAGCCTTTCTAACGAGATATGCATTTCTAAATTTGTGAGTTATTCTGGGTACAAGGTAGGTGAAGGGAAATTTTAAGAAAAGCATATCAGAGCTAAAAATCACCACAGGTGGATGGTGTAACGTTTTAAGAAAGGTCCAGCTTCCTCCAAGAAGTGGCAAAGCTTTTAAGGGTTTTCATCATCCAATAGTCCAATTGTATTTTAAGAAACTGCTACTATCATCTAAATATTGTGAAAGATCAATTTAGAATGGATATGCAATGAGGCCCTACTGTATAGCATAGGGAACTATATCCAGTCTCTTGGGATAGACCATAACGGAAGATAATTCAAGAAAGGATCAACGTAAATAAAAATAAAATACATATAGGAAAATAATATAAAAAGAGAATATATGTGTATGTATGACTGGGTTACTTTGCTATACAGCAGAAACCGGCACAACATTGTAAATCAACCACTTGCTTTGTTTTTGTGGGATTTTTTTCTTTTCTTTTTAGGGCCACACCTGTGGCATATGGACGTTCCCAGGCTGAGGGTCAAATCAGAGCTGCAGCTGCCACCTACGCCACAGCCACAGCAACGCAGGATCCAAGCTACATCTATAACTTACACCACGGCTCACAGCAACACTGGATCCTTAACCCACTGAGAGAGGCCAGGGATTGAACCTGCATTCTCATAGATACTAGTCAGGTTTGTTACCACTGAGCCACAACGGGAACTCCCAACTATAATTTTAAAAAATAAAAATTTAAAAATAAAAATTAAATATAATACTATGAAAGGTCAGAAAAGGCGATTCTTTTTATGAGGGTTGCTCAGTCTTGTAATGAATCTGCAAAGGATGAACAAAGACGATGGATGGTTAACAACAGCAGTTTTCAAAACTGCTCCATTCAGCAGACAAACACCATGGAAAATCAAAAGAAGCTTTCTATTTATTTCTCTGTGTGTGTGTCTGTTTAAGTCTGTCGTATGAATTTATAAAATTTGGACAAAGAAGATGAATGTTTGAAAATAGTTTCCAAAGACTAACATTTGCATCATCCAGGGAGGTTTGTAAACACTCTCAGCCATGGATATCCTTCAGCTCAAACACTAAATCAGAACCTTGCGGGGTGAGGTATGGGAAATAATGTTTTTAAAAAACACTCCCTAAGTAATTTTTACCACACACTCCCAGCACTGGTTCCAACAGTGATGGACTCACTGGTCAAGACACTCGGAAGGGTATTCTGACATTACAGTCTGTAGTCAAGACTATTTGTTTAGGGGGAAAAATGAGATACTACTATAAACAGTAAAGGCAAAATAAAAAGCTGAGACAAAATAAAAAGCTGAGACAAAAATTTTGATTTGTCACAATGTATATACAGTATATTCCAAGTTTTCCTCAAAGAACTTCAGAATTTTCTCAAAAAAAAAAAGAAAAAAATCCAGGCATATAGATTATGTGTGATATACAAGAATACATTTTTGTCTTACGAGAGCTTAACTAAGAAATCTGACTTTTCATTGACTTTTCTACTATAACCTTCTAGTCTAGAAAATACCTTTAAAATGGCTAGTCAGTTCTTAAAAGGAACATAGCAAAAACAATTTGTCTAATTCAACAAACTAGCTTTTGACATTGCTTTCAATTTTTCCATAATAAAAAGTAGAAAATTGTTTTGAGGCTCCCCAGAATTTAACATTTCTTTCCTCCCAAAAGTACTGACATATGCAATTAAGAGAAATGAAAAGACTAACCCAACTCGTCTAGTTCTGAACATTTAAATCCCTTATTTACAACATGTATCTTAATCTCTGTGCCTTAGCTCCTGGGAGGAAGGGTTACGGAAGCTTCCAAGCTTGGATGATTTTTTTTTAACCTCAGGCGAATTTTGAAAGACATAGTCAATAGTATCTTAAGCCGTCACTGACTTGTATCTTGTCTGACACAGGCCTCCGTAAATCTGCACTTTTCAGAAATAATAAGTACTTTTCTAAAACACGTCCTCTCCTCTGAAAGTGACAGGTGAAGCTGACCTCCTGTGGATTTCATAATAGTCATAAAGAACAGATAAAGCGACAGACAGTGAAGCCAAGGATTTAACCTATACATACTCTGAAAGGAAAGACCAAGAAGTAATTAGTGGTTCTACTGAGGCATCACCAATAGGAGCAAAAACACCCACCATCACCCAAGCTTGAAGTTCTGGATTCATCCCCACCTTCCCCTCTGTTGGTTCAGCCACAAGATCTGTTAGCATTTTTAAATCTCCACCAGCCTCCTCTCCATTGCCATTACTGCAGTCTGATGGTGGTCACCCATTCTCAGAATGTCATGCCCTATTCCTCCAACACCTGCCTTCACTGGCCCCCATTCTTATTTTTCTCCTTAGCTTCATTCTTACTTCTTGACATGGTCATGCTTCCCTATAGACGGCTGTAGCTCCATTGGCCTTAAAGACTAGAATGGTGTGCTTTTATTTTTTTCTATCAGATCTAAAGCTTTTCTCTTGTATTATCAATTCATTCATGCTTTAAAGCATTATCTTCTTTCTTCCCCTCTCTAGTTCGGTTTCATTGTTTTCTTTGCGTCCTGAGCTGAACTACTGCTTCTTTATCCCACTCTAAGTCACAGACCTGTTGGAGGAAATGCTCCCGTCTCAGGACCAGTTGTCCCAAATGCATACACCCAAGAACACGTGGAGCTACCTACAGGGTAATGCTATGATAATTAGTATACACATACAGAAAGCTTGTAAATACAACTTTGTTGAAGACGGTAACTGGTTTTTTTTGTGTTTTTTGGGGTTTTTTTGGTCTGTTTAGGGCTGCACCTGTGGCATATGGAGGTCCCCAGGCGAGGGGTTGAATTGGAGCTGCAGCTGCCGGCCTATACCACAGCCACAGCCACATGAGATCAGAGCCATGTCTGCAACCTCAATGCCACGTCCTTGACCCACTGTGCGAGGCCAGGGATTGAACCCACGTCCTTGTGGTTCATTACCGATGAGCCAGTACCAGAACTCTTTTTTTTTTTTTTTGTCTTTTTAGGGCCACACCTGCAGCACATGGCAGTTCCCAGGCTAGGGGTCTAATCAGAGCTTAGTAACTTCGGTAACTTATTATTTTAAGGTCCTTTTTTTCTCACTTACTTTTTGAACTATTGTTCTGTTTTTACATACTTCTACCTCACCTTCTTTTTTTTGTAGTACATGCCTAATACATATTTTTCATCATTTTTATATTTTACTTTGAGCCATATAAATATCATGAGAAAATTGTTCTCTGCCAGTTTTCAGAATTGCACATTTTCAGCATACCATTTTACTGCTGCTTTAATTTTGGAGAAGGAGAATGAAGCCAGTCCAAAACTTTTTTTTTTAACTTTTGAAGTTTTCTTTTTAAAAAATTTTTGTATTGAAGTACTACTGATTTTTAATGTGCTAATTCCTTCTGTACAGCAAAATGACCCAGTAGAACCTCTATAAACATTCTTTTTCTCATATTATCTTCCATCATGTTTTATCCCAAGAGACTGGATATAGTGTCCTGTGCTGTACAGCATGGCCTCATTGTCCATTCATCCTAAATATAATAGTTTGCATCTACTAACCCCAAACTCCCCGGCCATCCCACTCCCTCCTGCCTCCCCCTTGGCAACCACAAGTCTATTCTCCATGTCTGTCCACTGTTTTCCACTTGATCAAAATACGGATGGGATATTTTCCTTTTACTTATTTTTCAAATTCAAAGTGGTCACCAGGCTAGATCTAGGCGCTAGTTACCTTGAATTAATTTTTCCTGGTCTATGATAATTCATCTTCACCTGCACACTTGGTCTGTTTGTCCGTTTCATCTAAGGGAACATAATGACTATATTTCATGTAGAACAAGGCCTGTGTCCCCCTGCTGTGCCCTCCCTGTCAGGAAGAGCACCTGCCTTTGTGCCCACGTTGGCCATCTTCCACTCCCATCATCCTGCCCCAAACAAAGCCCTCTATTCAGGCCTTCCCTTTGCATAATTGGAGAGAAGTTTTATTCTTGGTTCCCTTGGCTACGGTGTTCTAACTTTTCACACTTCTAATTCTCCTGGACTCCCTCCCCAGGTCCCACCTCTGGACCAGTGGGGTTAGTCTCTGTCTTTTAGGGCCGCACCTGCGGCATATGGAGGTGCCCAAGCTTGGGGTCGAATCAGAACTGCAGCTGCTGGCCTGTGCTCACAGCAGTGCTGGATCCTTTAACCCACTGAATGAGGCCAGGGATCAAACCCACATCCTCTTGGATACCAGCTGGGTTCTTAACCCACTGAGCCACAACGGGAACTCCAGTCCCTGTCTTCTGAGCACATTCTATTTGGTGTGGCTGCCCTGTGCTGGGGTCTCGTGGTGAAACAGCTTCAGAAGTCAAGTAATTCTATCTTAGGGACAGAATGCTCCCACTTTAGTTGTCATGCCTTCTTATTGAGGGCTTCTGCAGAAGCTTTGTTCCTCACTTTTGATACACATCTCTGAGAAAGGGAATTGTGACCTGAACTTTGGCTCAGTCTCCCATTCTCATGAGTCCAGTTCCACCTGTACTGAATCTACAAGAAATGCCTCGGAGTTGACAGCCCAGGAACAAAGAGACTTCTTCTCCCTGTACCTGAGGGTACAGGTTTCTCATTATCTAAATCCCTTTGATCAGTTATTTGAAGTCCAAGTAGGAAGGCCAAAAGCAGAATGAGACACCTGAGCTCAAAAATCATGTTTTCCTAAAAGATCTCAAATTTGCTTACTCTTTTTTTTTTTTTTTTTTTTTTTTTTGTCTTTGTTGTTGTTGCTATTTCTTGGGCCGCTCCGGCGGCATATGGAGGTTCCCAGGCTAGGGGTCGAATTGGAGCTGTAGCCACCAGCCTACGCCAGAGCCACAGCAACGCGGGATCTGAGCCGCATCTGTGACCTACACCACAGCTCACGGCAACGCCAGATCCTTAACCCACTGAGCAAGGGCAGGGACCGAACCCGCAACTTCATGATTCCTAGTCAGATTCGTTAACCACTGTGCCACAACGGGAACTCCTGCTTACTCTTTTTTATTCAGCTTACAATTTGTATAGCCTTCCTTCTTTGATTTTACTCCAAGGGGTATATTTTATCACCTGGATTTCAGAGCAGTTTGTTAAAGGTCAAGAGTCTTTGACCTGCAATATAGTGCAAAGGTCAGAAGCCCAAGCTATTATTTCATCTTCTACTCTTCCTGTAAAAGAGGTAAGGTGACCCACAAACACTAAAAAGAAGACAAATGTACCTCAGACAGCATGTAAAGCATCTTATCCAAAATTATAATCTTTAGGAAATCAACTTGGAGATATATATATATTCATATTAATATATATCCATAATAGTTTATATGTAATATATAGCTACATAAAAATATAGATAACTTACTTTTTTCCAGGAATGCCATTGTTCAGAATTTATCATGAAAAAAAAATCCAATGCAAATAAATCCCTATATTCTATTTATCAGGACATTATTCATAATGATGAAAAGCTAGAAACAGCAAATATCCAATGATAGAGGTATGGCTAGTAAGTGAAGCTGTATTCAGGAGGCATAGTCTTATATAGCCATTTAGAATTTTTTGAAGAAAACTGTATAGACACATGAAAAAATGCCTATGATAAATAATACATGGGATAGAAGGACTGGAGCTCAACTTCTCTCCTAAAAACAACAATTTTCACAACTAAAGACTGAGCAATCTCCACCCAAATGGACTGGAAACCCATACCCTACTCCAGAAGAAAAAGAGGAGGCCACATCCACAGGTAGGAGGGGTGATTTCGTGATATAAACAACCCCATACCTCCCGGGGGGGAAGCTCCACAGACTGAAAACTAACTGGCTCACAGAGACTCACCTACAGGGAGTGAGAGTTCTGAGCCCCACATCAAACCCTCACATGCTGGGATCTGTCACTGGGAGAAAGAGCCCCTGGAGCATCTGGCATTGAAGGCCAGCGAGGCTTGTGTGCAGGAGCTCCACAGGACTGGGGGAAACGGAGACCCCATTCTTAAAAGGCACACACAGACCTTCACGTGCACTGGGTCCCAGGGCAGAGCGAGGTCTCCACAGGAACCTAGGTCAAACCGGACTGCAGTTCTTGGAGGACATCATGGGAAAACAGGGGTGAATGTGGCTTGTTGTGAGGGAAGGACTTGAAGGCAAAGCTCTCAGGAATATTCAGCAGCAGTGCCTTTCTCTGGAGGTGGCCATTTTGGGAAAATCTGGCCCCACCTGTCAGTCAGCACTGAGAAGCCCCAGGGCAAACAACAATCCAGGTGGGATCACGGCCCCACCCCTCAGGAAACAGGCTACCTAAAGAGCCTCAGGCACACAGCAGCCCCTAATCCCATCCAGAGACTAAGCCCCACCCACCAGAAGGATTAGAATCACCTCCACCTAACAGGGGGCAGGCATCAGCCCCCCTCATCAGGAAGCCTACAGCAAGCCCCCCATACCGACTTCAGCCACAAGGGGGGCAGACACCAGAAGTAAGAGAGGCTACAGCTCTATTATCTATAAAAAGGTCACCACACCAAAAACCTATCAAAATGAAAAGACAGAGAACTATAACTCAGATGAGGGAGAAAGAAAAAACCCCAGAAAAACAGCTAAGCAATGAGGAGATTCTCTGCCTCCAGGAAAAAGACTTTAGACTGTCATGCTGAAGATGATGCAAGACATTGGAAATAAACTGGAGGCAAAGATGGATTTTTCTTTACAGGAAACACTGAGCAAAGAGATACAAGATATAAAACTTAAACAAGAAGAGATGCAAAATATAATAACTGAAATAAAAAACTCACTAGAAGCAGCTAACAGCAGAATACAGGAGGCATAAGAACGAATAAGCAAGGTGGAGGACAGATTAGAAGAAATTACGGATGCAGAACAGAAAAGAGAAAAAAGATTGAAAAAAAATGAAGAGAGTTTCAGGGAACTCTGGGACAACGTGAAACGCACCAACATCCGTATTATAGGGCTGCCAGAAGGAGAAGAGAGAGAGAAGGGGACAGAAAAAATATTCCAAGAGGTAATAGCCAAAAATTTCCTCACATGGGAAAGGAACCACTCACTCAAATCCAGGAAGCACAACGAGTACCATATAAAATAAACCCAAGGAGGAACACCCCGAGACACATAATAATCAAACTGACCAAAATTAAAGACAAAGAGAAAATCTTGAAAGCAGCTAGGGAAAAGAAACAAGTAACATACAAGGGAACCCCAATAAGGTTATCGGCAGATTTTTCAGCAGAAACTCTGCAGGCCAGAAGGGAGTGGCATGATATGCTTAACATGATGAAAGAAAAAAATCTCCAACCAAGAATACTCTACCCAGCAAGGCTCTCATTCAGATTTGAAGGAGAAATCAAAACCTTCTCAGATAAGCAAAAGCTGAGAGAATTCAGCAACACTAAACCAGCCTTACAACAAATACTAAAGGAACTTCTCTAGGCAGAAAAGAAAAGACAGCAACAGGAGACAAAAAATTCCACAACTGGCAAGACTCACCAGTAAAGGTATATATACAGTAAAGATACGAAATCATCCATGCACAATTATACCATCAAAATCAGAAATCATGAGAAGAAGTGGGTACAAATGCGGGACACCGGAGATGAACTTGCAATTAAGAGACCAACAACTTAAAACAATCTCATATACATATAGACTCTTACATCAAAACTTCAGAATAACTGCAAACCAAAAATCTACAATTGATACACAAACAAGGAATCTCTGGAGAAGAAATATATCTCATAGTAAATAAGTGCATAATCCACCATGAAGGGGGTCATTTGACATCATGCTTGGAATGCTGAAGTCTTCTTAGATCTGATTCTGATTTCCTCTCCATCAAAGAACTTATGATAATTATAATTAAATAATGCCACTGTACAATTAAATAATACAGTTCTACAATTGTATTATTAATAACCATTTCTCTCCATGGTACAATGTAAAGTCTATAATGTCTTGTTTATCACATCACCTAGAATGGTGTAATGCCTTTATTGAAGAATCAATGAGATGGAACAAATTGTGAGGACATATTTATATAGTTACACTGTTTTTTAACTAATTTATGCATTTTATATTTTACTTATTTTCAGAGGGTGTATTATTTTTGTTATGCTTACCAGTTGTTATTCTTTTACTATGCTATATAAAATATTTAATGGTATATAAGGCTTTCTTCTTTATAAATTTTAGTTGCATAATATAGCAATTTAATATAATGCTAATTTTTAAAGAAAAATTGAAATGTAATAGATAAAACTAAGTAGTAAAGATGAAAGCCATAAAATTGGGATAAAGTACAGAATAAATTTCCTATTTGTCTCAGCATATTTTCCATTCCACTTCTCCAGTGGGAGTCAATCTGTTTCTTAAGATCCATGTTATAATAATCTGTGTGAATGTAATTGTGTGTAAAAGTATGTATTTTATTCTGTAAAAAAATAAAATAAATAAATAAATAAAGAAAAAAATAATAATACACGAAAAAAGCCAGGATAAAAAAGGCCCAACTTCATGACCACAACTACACAACGTCACATAGTTTTAAAAATACACAAATAGTACAATCTTTTCTATTAGGTTGTTGGGACTATGGTTGTTTATTTTCTTTCCTCTATCATTTTTACTGTCATATCTAATTATTACTACATTTTAAAAATGTTCAATGTTTGCACAAATAGTTTTGAAGGTGTGAAGGACTTCTTGCACAAGTCCTTGTAGCAGGTAAGTATCAGATTACGTGATTCTCAAGTTTTAAAATGTTGATATAATTGGGGGGGCAATTTATAATTGCTTTCAAGTTCAAGGTCAGAGTTTCCAAACCCAGACTAGAAAATAGGCTCTCTCATATTTGTCTTTGCTGACAGATTTGCGGAGCCTGGTCTAACTCTTTTCCTCACTGAGCTCCAAGCTCCTGGCCCAGCGCACCTGGCTTACACTAGTATATGTTATGGGGATATGTGATTTTTTTTTTTTTCACAAACTTGAAATCCACATGTGACCTTCTCTTGGGATAGATTTACAGAGCCAATAAAATTGTGACATTATCACAGCATCCTTGATTAATGATAAGACGAATACATACATGCCTGCCCAAGTGTACACACACATACACGCAGTCGCCAGGGACACAGGAAAGAGAAGTAGAGAAATGCCTCCTAGATAAAGAAGACAAAAAAATGCTACTCGAAACTTCAATTCTCTGATCTGCAAGCAGTCTATTTTGAGTAGGCATTCTTTCTTTTAACAAAGATAGTACTTTTCCGCTTCTGATTATCTTGCTAAAGGGTCCCACCATTTCACATGGCTCGTCTTCAATTTTCATAGAGCTCCCAGGATCCTTATCAGTGATGCATGCCTATTGTAACGAAATGTCGCATCTTCTAGCAGGGTGAATGGGGTCCGACAAACCTGTTCATGTATTCATTTTTCTCCCAAACCTGATTTTTCCTTCACTCTGGCTTTAGCAATAGCTGGGTCAGCAATACTACAGATGAAAGCAAAATCCAACATCAAAGGCCTACAGAATGAAAGCTCACCAATTAGGAAATACATGTTTGACCTTGTTGGAGAGGGTTGAGAAGCCATGATTTTTTTTTTTAATTTAGAACTGTTGAAACGTAATCTCTGAATGTAAACAAACAAAACAAAAATAAAAACAAACAAACAAAAAACACTCATTGCTGTATATTTGCCTTGGGGATAATTGCTAGAGTCCACTCTCTCCTCTCCTACTCAATTTCAAGTCATAGTAGCAGCTATGAAAATATGAAACATAATTTTAAAAAGTAAGCACCTGTTAATTTCTGATCCCTATTAAATGTCTTGGCCAACCTGAGTCTCCTCCTTCACAACTGGTCACCAGTCCTCCATTCCCTCTCACCCAGGGAAATCCAGGCCTGGCTGATGACCATATAAACAGAAGGTTAAAAACACATCCATCCTAGGCCTGAATCTGTGTATGTCTGAACACACATCCTCGATAATACATCCCTGAACAATAATGCCTAAAACTGAAATATTTATCCTATTATTTCACGCATTCATCAGGATCTGAGTTTCCAGTTCGAGTCAAAGAGACACAACCCAGCTCAGGGTTCCCGGCCCCTCTGAGATTTCAGCCAGGCAGGCGACCCACACCAGTCTCATGACAACATGGTGTGGCTTTGGCAGGACACTGCTCTGCTGGCCCTGTGGCCCTCTAGAATGACACCGGCTCAACCAGGCCAGTTCACACCAGGAGGGATCCGAAGAGCGACCGCAGGAGCCTGGGGGCAAGTGGGCAAGGCCCCGTCGGAAACCTGAGGAACCAGGGGCCCCCCCGCCCCCAAACCTGCGCGTTGGCCCCGAGGTGCGCTGCGCATTCTCCACATCCCCAGCCACCTGTCCCCTAGGTGCCAGCGAGGCAGGCCGAGGTCCGGGGCCCTGGGCATTCCGCGCCCACCCGAGGCCGGGGAAGACGCACCCCGCGGCGGCGACAGGGAGGCCCCTGGCGGCCGCCCGCGCCTGGTGCCCGCGGACCCTGGGGGCGCCCCTTTCCCACCCGCCCCGCGCCCGGCCCTCGCTCCCCGCCCCGGCGCGCCTGGGCCCAGCCCCGGCCGGGGCGACCGGCGGCGCCCCCGGGCCTCGGGCGGCCGTGACCAACCTGTAACCCCAGCGCTGGGAGCGGTCATGGTGCCCAGGGTGCGGCGGCGGCGGCGGCGGGCGGGGCGCGCACCCCACGGCGGGGACGCGCCCCTCACCTCCCGCGGCTCCGGTGCGGCGGCTGAGCGCGCGGCGTGCTGGGGCGGCGGGGCCTGCGAGCGCGGGTGCGGGGTCGGGGCTAGGGCATTTCCCTTTTCCCTTTTGCTTTTTTTAAATCAGAGTTGTCTTTGCCTGGGGGCTGGGATGCTGGGTGCAGCGGGGCTGAAGGGAGGCGAAGGCAGAGGAGGCTGCGCTGCGGTTGGTGCGGAGCGGGAGGGTCGGTGGCAGCCAGCAGGTTCCTTCTCGCTGGCGGCCACCGGCCGTCAGCCTCGCAGCAGCAACAGCTGGCCTGTCCTCTGCCAGCTCCTCCTGTGGCCTCCGGCGTGCTCACAACCAAGCGCGGCCGTGTGCACTCGAGATGGGCACACGCGGGGCACACTCAAGGCCACCGCAGACAGGCGAGCAGGGCCCGTGGGCGCGCGTGTGCACGCGTGTGTGGTCTCGTCCGAACTGGACGCCGTGTCGGAGGATGCGGATTCATTTTACCCTTGCGTATGAGATTGCTGCAGCAGTGACATTTATATTTTCCAAGCGTGTTAATGTTTTCTCTTACCATTAAAATATTTTGTTACGTGGATGAGGCTGGATGCCGATGCAAAAATTGGTCCCCTCAGGCGCTGTAAGGACACCGGGACAGGAAGCTGCATCTGATGTTTCCTGGGGCTTCTGGCAGAGCAGGTTTGGGAAAATCTTGGCAACTTGAGCACCCTGCCCAGGCCTAGGGGACATCTCTTCTCTGGGTTGCACTGGAAGAGCTTACTCAGGGGCCGGCATCTTGCCTTTTAGTGAGATAGGAAACTCAGCAAGGAATCCTTGACAGTGATTTGGTGTGTGTGTGTGGTCTTGTCTTCTGCCTTCATCCTGCATACATAAGCACATAAATTCAGGGAGAGAAAAAACTGGATGAAACTTCATCTAGAAGAGAACTTGGAACCCCTAAACAAAGAACAAGTCCCTATTCCGAGAGTATAGTCCAAGGAATGGAAGTGAGGTCACGTATATACATTTTTAAAATAAATTTTCTGGTTCTGTATATTTAAGTGACTTATCTAAAAAACAACAACAACAAAAAACTTTTGCCCCATCCATTCACATGGGGCCAATATTAGCACTTTTTTATCATTTAAAGGAAATTTTTAATAATGGGCATTTCATGAAATGCAGGGTCATGTGGAATATTTTTTTTCAAATTTCTGAAGATTCCAGAAAGACCAGCTATGTAAAATAAAGCTGAGTGTTAAACAAATGACAGAACCATACGGAAATATTCTTCCCAACACAAAACAGAAGGTAGTTCAAACAATGACAAATTCCATAAACAATTTGTTTAGAAAAACTATTTACCAATGTGTCTAATCATCTTAAGCCACTGCTTTTAATTGTTTGCTCTAAATACTGGTTGATTTCCATTTGTATATTAAATATATATAGCCGTGTATCGTTCTTTGGAATTCATCGTTAGAATTATCTGTTTGAAAATCATAATACTGAAACAAAGACCAATATATTTATACATTTCTTGAATGAAGTGATAAAGGCAGCAGTTTTACTAATCTCAACACTACTCCTCATCAGTGAGGCATTTCAGACCTCACTCTATCCATATTTGAACTACCACTTTGTAAGTATTTATAATAATTCATGCTTAGGAGCCCAACGATTGCATGGATGATGAAAAATTTCTTATAAAATCCATGGGCTTCTATGAAGCAGTCACGAAGAAGGTGACACCATCTAGGAATCTGTGGGGACTCCCTTTGTGTTGGAGCAGACAATCATTCTAAAAAGCAGATACTTATATCTCAGATATCACATCATTCCTTCTACCTGCTCCTTATCCTGGGAGTTTCTTATCAGTAAAATTAGGGAGGCTGGGCCAGCATCTTTTCCAGGTCTGATGGGTCTTGTAACTACAGCCATTTCTATAATCCAATGAAAGCCACTGCTGCCCTATGGGTTCAGATAATTCACAGGTGTGTTTTGTTTGGCTTACAAAATATTTTTGACAAATGAAGAACAATTTCCAGCACTTGAAAACCACGAGGTGTTTAGTGTAAAAGATAAGAGCTGGCCAAGTCAGATTTGCATTTCTGCAAGGCAAAGGCAGCTTTGTCCTAAGCTTCACATAATCAGATTTCCCATTTGCCATACCCCAAGTCCACTGCAATGCCCAGCCCCCAGAAGGCATTGAGCATGTGAGTTAAGTTCGTATTCAACAGTATGAGATAAAAGAAGGGTCACTGTCAACTACAGGGAATTTCACAATACAGAGGATGAAGCCAGGCCGATGAATATCCAAGTCAGTAAACTTGATTTAAAGAAAAGTTTATTCATAGTCCAGCCAGTGCTTCAAAATAGAAATCACTAAAATGTAAGATAGCAAAACTTTGATTAAAACGAGTTATTTGTTTCTCAGGAATTCATCTGGCCCTACTGTTTATTTCCTTCAAAAATTAGTATCCTGGGAGTTCCTGCTGTGGCTCAGCGGGTTAAGAACCTTAGTGTCCATGAGGATGTGGGTTCCATCCCTGGCCTCTCTCAGCAGGTTAAAGATCCAGTGTTGGCTCATGCTGCCATGTAGGTTGGAGATGCAGCTCAGCTCCAGTGTTGCTGCATTAAAAAAGAAAATTAGTGTCCCATCAGACACCTCAGTGAGTGGCCGAGAAAACAATATTGATGCTAAAAGAGAAATTTTAAAATCCACGGGAGCAGTGCCCTCTGCTCCATGGGAAAGTAGGAACCCACTGGACTCCAGAAAGAAATCTGTTAGATTAGATTTGTGGGTTGATTACACTGAAGTACTACTCTAGACATTCCGATTTTTTTTGAAACCCTTGTTAAGACTGGGTTACAATCTTACACATTTTTCTTACATCTTGTGACTTCATGGTTCACATAGGGCCCCCTTTGCCATCAAATATGGGTCTGATGGAACCTCCTCTGTTAAAGACACTTTGGGTCGGGAAAATGAAGATCCAGAGGACTTACTTAAAAAATCTAAAAAGACTAACCAGGAGGCATCTACTGCTTGCTAACTAGCATGGATTCGAATGTTCAGAATTCAGCCCAGGCAAGAATAGAAGTGCTCTGGTGGTGGAGGGCTGGGGGATGTTTAGCAGGTTTGTTTCCTACACCTTCAGCAGGATGCATGATATTGAACTGCCTTTGAGTTGGCCTTGTCTTCTCATGAGACCGTTCTCCAGGCAACGGCAAAACGTATCTTCACCATTTAAATATTGTAAGATTTTGGAAGACACCGCCCATCCTACTTTTTCCTTAAGGTATTGTTTCCTGAACTTTCCAGAGAATAAAGATCATCTGAGCGATCTTAAATATTTCCTTGGAGGCTTTAAGTGTCTCTGGAGTGGGACGTATGACTATGGACTCTCTCAATGAAACAGGTGTCCCTTCGAGCAACATGGTTCTGAGAGTTTGCATAGCTTCACAAGCATCCCTTTCCTGGTACCCCAGGATGGACTTGCCCACACTCTTTCCTCTCCTGCTAGTCCTGTGCATAGCCATCTTCATGGAGACAGTGGACCAGTTCTGGAATCCCAGTGGACCCTGCTCTAATGCTGTAGCCTGTTATCTGAAGCACTAAAACCATACAAGTGCAACTAGGTGGCAAAAGACCATCTGCTGAGTCAGATTTGAGGTCTTTGCAAGGTTGTCATTAAGAGCGCGGAATGTTTCTATACTTCCTATTTGCATTCAAATCAGCCATAAATAGGAGATAGAAATATACTGGGGCAAGGAATGCAACTGATTTCTCTTATGGACAAATAAACTGCTTAACAATATGGGAGGGATTCCGGAGGACAAACTGGACCTGGAAAATCATGCTGTATAGAAGTAAGTGTGGTTCTCACCCTATGCCCACTTTAGAGGCCAACTGAAAAAAATTCCTGGCCTACCATTTTGTTCTACTCTAGGATTATATTTTCAAGGGAAAACTAGATCCTAGAAGGAAAAAAAAAAAAAAGGAAGAAGATGAAATCAGGAATAAACAATAATACCAATTAAACACTCATGCTGGGAGTGAAATAGTGATTTCACTGTCCTGAGGGGAGGCTGAGCCAATCGCCCAAAGGAACTGGGGGAGTTTTGAAAACAAAGGTCATGTTTCAAGAGAAACAGTAACAAAATGATGCAAGTTTTGAGGATTTAGGAATAAAAGCTGCTATCAGATAGGAGAAAAGCTTGAGTTCTGAAAATAATGTCAACTATCTCATTTATGGTATAAAATATCTTAGCAGCCAGGGGCCCTCAAGGTTGAAGATCCTAAGATGCTCTGTAAGGCAAGCCACCCAAAAGTGCTCCCCGAGGGAAGAGGATCTAGAATGGGTGACGGAGAAGAGGGCTGATGAGCATCATGGATCACCTTGGGACCAGCTGTACCCACGGGGCTGCTGTCACCTGGCTAATTCTCCTGTTATAAATCATGACAAATTGGGACCAACCAGAATCCTAGCGAAACTGTGCCTGGATGGTATAAACACAATGGGAGAAGCAAGTGGATCTGAATAACACTGAAAGACAGGGGTGGATGATAGTGGATACTGTTGACGCCAAAGCCAAGCCTCTTTACCAGGTGGGGGTGCCCATCCCCAGCTGCTGTTAGAAACAGTGAATTGTAGTTTGCCTCCAAAACTCTTCAACCTCGTGAATCCCAATGGTAACCTGCAAAGTTGATTTTGAGATATTTTCAGCTAGAATCTGTCAAAACATATCCGTTTCTTTTTTTCCTTTTTTCTTTTTTCCACTTTCAGGGCCGCACCCGTGGCACGTGGAGGTTCCCAGGATAGGGGTCTAATCGGAGCTGTAGCCACTGGCCTACACCACAGCCATAGCTAGGCCAGATTCTTAGCCCACTGAGCGAGGCCAGGGATCAAACCTGCAACCTCATGATTCATAGTCGGATTTGTTTCCATTGTGCCACAACAGGAACTCCAAAACATATCTGTTTCTTAAAGAACAGAAGTAATTGGGGGAAACCTCTAAAAGATTATGACTCGTATATTCACTTGATGTATTATTCCATGCTAATATTTTCCAGTGGATAAATTGAGCCTATTCTTGTTTCCATACTGTCTTTTATGGTAATTATTCGTAAACATATATCTATTTAGATTTTAAGGCCCCTAAGGGAATAACCTAACCTTATAAGCCTTGCATCCCTATTTTGCCTTCTCTGGTACTTTTTTTTACCCAGTAAAGGGCTCAATCAGTATTCGTTTAATGAACAAACTAAATACTAATTAGTTCACAAATTTCCAGATTAAATACTTCATGTGGACAATTTTCCATTTGATGCAATAGGTATTTTTAGGGAGGCCGTCAAATATTTTTATATCAGGAATGGAAAATTTTCCATTCCCGGACCAGACGCCAATCTCAAAACCCAGCCGTGATAATGTCTAATTACTAAACCGCCAGGGAAGCGAAGCTTCCTACTTTAGTGTGAAAATAAAATAGAGGATGATGTTGAATTAAGTATAGCCTCATTAGTCTTCAAAACATTCTCACATTGTAAGACTGGAAAAAAGCCCTCAGAGGCCATTAGGTTCGGTATCTACATCCAAGCAGGATGATAACTAAATTATACGAAACTATTGTTGTCTCTCTTACGTAAGAAGCTTCAGTGAAAAAGGTGTATAAAATTGTTTTATCTGGACATTTTCACAATATTATATAACAAAATAAAAATTACAGATGTGTGCTGGTTGTGTTTATGTAATAGTAAGCCAATTGACGTCATAGATCTTTTTAAACTAAAATTGTGGACTCTAGCAATAGATTTTGTTAGTAAAAGCCTTCCCATATATTCCAAGAGTATATTCATTCTTTCCAAAGAGTCAACAGAAATCTCCTTTGATTTAAGCCTTTTTCTTGCTCTTGTCCTAAGTGGATATAAAATGATTGCTTATCATGAATTCCACCATGTTTTTATGTGTATGCCCGTTATTATTATTACACGAATTTTTTAACTCACAAAGACTGTTGCTAAATCTAGCCTAATCCACTTTTCATCCAAGTTAAGTCACGAATCACCTCTTGAGCAATCATTCAGTCTTGAGCCAAAACAGTATCACTGGAAAAATACCATCTTTGTTGGTCATCAACAGCTGAATAGTAGCAACTGTTTAGGATTTAAGCTAACATATCCCACACAACCTTCGATGCCACATGCACTGCACAGAGAATGTATGATATGTTACCTTAGTTTGAATTTCCCAGAAGCTAACACCAGAATGAATATGTGCTAATTTAAAAAGAAGTGCTTTCATGGCAAATCAACACGGAAGTAAGACAGGGAGAGGAAAGATAAGCAATTTGAGGCGTAAGACTCACAGAGAGTAGGATTTAGCATGATCATGGCGGGGAATGCTGGATTAGAACTTACACCTCAGAGATGTCTAAACCCAAGCAGAGTTGATGATTCCAACCAGCAGTCATTGGCTAATGGCTTCAGGAGTGCACGTGGGAGAGAGTTGGAGAGAGTGAGGGAATAAAAATAAACATGCTAAACATGCAGGCATAAATTGAGTCGGTTGAGATTATCCACATGGGCTGGAGAAGACTCAAGAGACTTGTGAAATACATTGAACTAAAGTTAGTCTTTAAAATGTGGAAGCTTTAATTGTGTGGAGGAGACACGAGGGCATTTTAAGTGGATGAGAAAACATAATTTTGCTGATTGGGAAGCAAATGTTAAGAAGGAGTTAGCACGGAAATCTTTGCAGGGACGGGGGGGGGGTAATATTTGAGAAGGGAAAGGGAGGACACAAGATTGCGGGGAAGGGAGCCATCAGACCAATACGCTCACCTGGTGTTGCTCTGTGCCAGCCCCGGGAGGCAGCCCTTGCACAGCGATTGTTCCTTAGTGATACCACATTGAGCAGAAATGGCTGGGCTCTCACCCCATTGCCTTATCCTCTTGGTAACAGCTTGGTAACATGATGAGAAGAGCCCTCACCTTGCCTGCAAAGGCTCTGGAAGGACCAACAGCTGGTGGCTTTCAGCCAACCACGCTTCTCCCAGCTGGTCAGCTAGCCTTTTCCTGAAGGGGATTCGAAGCAATGTATCTACACATCTGCCCTCATAACTCGATGCAAGATGTCAGAATTGATGGAGGTTCATGACACAATATCCTTAACTATAGGTATAGGAGCCACCTTTGTACTAATGAGAAATATTAGAAATTTTGAGAAACGTTCCTTGGATCTGTCTTCCTTGTGGGTGTTTTTTCTCTTCTTTTCTTTTGCTTTTTGGGCCATCCCTGAGGCACACGGAATTTCCCTGGCTAGGGGTCGAATTGGAGCTGCAGCTGGGGGCCTACACCACAGCTCACAGCAATGCTGGATCCTGAACCCACTGAGCAAGGCCAGGGATCAAACCTGTATCCTCATGGATACTCGTTGGGTCTGCTACCACTGAGCCAAATGGGAACTTCCAGTGGGTATTTTTTCTTGTATCTCAAACCTGGTATTGTTCTTGCTGGCACTTAATAGATGCACCCTAAATGCTTTTTAATGGCTATCTGAGTGACAGCAGGCAAATACATCTTGCTAAAGGAAGTGTATGGGAATGATCCAATGTACGAGCCGAATCGAAGAACATTGAGTTATCTGCAAACAGTGTCAAGGCAAGAGCAAAAAGGAACTGACATGGAAAATAGAGGGGGCAGGACAAATTTTACCTTCTTTGTCATTTGACCTAAGACCAGTTCTGTTCCAAAGGAAGCAACTGCCTTTAAGTACAGATGCCTTATCTATAATATACTAACATATGTTAAATTCTTGTTCCTTTATATGACATTTTTATTAAAGTATAGTTGCTATACAATATTATATGTTATAGGTGTGCAATGTACTGATTCACAATTTTTAAAGGTTATACTCCATTTAAAGTTTAAAATAGTGATTATGTTCCCCTGTTGTACAATATCCTTGTAGCTCTTTTTTTTTTTTTTTTTTTTTCTTTTTTGGCCACCAAAACATATGGAGTTCCCGGGGCCAGGGATAAGATTGGACCACAGTTGGGACCCAAGCTGCAGCTGTGGCAATGCCTGATCCTTAACCCTCTGTGCCAGGCCAGGATCGAACCTGCTTCCCAGCAGTCCCGAGACTTGGCTAATCCCATTGCACCACAGCCAGAACTCCCCCCTTGTAGCTGATTGTATACCCAATAGTTTGCTCTCCCTGTCCCTATATATTGCCCTCCCCCCTCCTGCTCCTCACTAGTAGCTACAAGTTTGTTCTCTAATCTATGAATCTGTTTCTTTCTTCTTGTATTCCCTAGTTTATTGTACTCTTTGAGTTCCACCTATACAGTGATATCACACCGTATTTGATTTTTCTGACCTATTTCACTTTGCGAAATTCCCTCCCAGTCCATCCATGTTGCTGCCGAGGGCAAAATGTCATTCTTTTTTAGGAGTGGTGTTCCCTTGTGTGTATACACCACAACTTATTTATCCCTTCATCCGTTGATGGGCAGTAGGTTACTTCCATATCTCAGCAATTGTAAAGAATGCTCCCATGAACATGGGGATGCTTGTATATTTTTGAATTAGTGTTTTTGGTTTTTTCAGTTATATACCCAGGAGTGGAACTGCTGGCTCATATAGTAGTTCTAGTTTTAGTTTCCTGAGAAACTTCCATCATGTGTTTCCCAGCAGCTGTGCACCACTTCCCACCAAGAGTGTAGGAAGCTTCTCTTTTCTCCACATTCTCACAAGCATTTGCGTTCTTTTTGATGAAAACCACTCTAACAGGTGAGATATGATACCCCATTGTGGTTTTGATTTGCATTTTGCTAATGATTAGCGATGCTGAACATCTTTTCATAAGTTTGTTGGGCATCTGCATTTCCTCTCTGGAAAAACATCTA
Organism: Sus scrofa; assembly: GCF_054392235.1. Classification (NCBI taxonomy): domain Eukaryota; kingdom Metazoa; phylum Chordata; class Mammalia; order Artiodactyla; family Suidae; genus Sus; species Sus scrofa. Next base: position 77,252,183 of record NC_139393.1, read on the forward strand.
TTCAGTTCCCTCTATTTTTATTAGTATTTTTATCTAGGTTTGTTTGTCTGACTTATGTAAGCAGCATATCCCTACCTCCTGAAGTTGTTGTCAAGATTAAGATAAAATATTACATATTGGGGATGCTCAGAGGCAAATATGTTGTTCACATTATTAGCAATCTGAAATCAGATCAATAGCAATTGATAGCATCTTGCACTCTCTGTTGGCCAAGGCAGGGATGACGATGCTCAAACATTTGAAGCTCTAGTTTTCAAACTTGCACAGGTGGGGTCAGTCTCCTGGAAAATATTCCCAGACAGAGTAGCAGAGCAATCTTGGAACCCAATGGGTGTGGTGACCAGGTGTGAATCTTGGTGATTCAGATGAGTTTAGCAAAATTGTAGAAGTTGGAGTCAAAATTTGGCTAGCTGTACAGACATGCAAATAACTCGGCACCAAAGAGATTTGACTTCTTTCAAAGATTGTTTTAGGTAAAACTGCTTCATCAACACTTAACGACACAAAAGATGCCATGGCATGAAAAACACAGTCAGTCATACAATTGCAAGTTGAATAGAGAATTGTATTAGTGGGTAGAGTTGTGAATAGAAAGCCATTTTAGGAATATCTCAACCAATTTATTTCATTTGTGTTTTCCCTTTGATTTACAGACAAGCGAGATAGGATAAAAAAATGTAAAGAAGTTTAAACGATCTATTTCAATCAGTGTAAAATGAAACATTCATCTGATAAGAACACATCACTGTTTAGTTAGCCACATTTTCTCTTTCTCAATGTGCATAAAATAAAATGGATCTTGGAGTTCATCATGGGGCAGGGGAAATGATTCCAACTAGAAGCCATGAGGTTGTGGGTTCGATCCCTGGCCTCCCTCACTGGGTTGAGGATTTGACGTTGCCGTGAGCTGTGGTACAGGTCACAGACAAGGCTCGGATCTGGTGTTGCTGTGGCTGTGGCGTAGGCTGGCAGCTGTGGCTCCGATTCGACCCCTACCCTGGGAACCTCCATATGCCATGGGTGCAGCCCTAAAAAAGACACAAAGACAAAAAATAAAAAAATAAAATGAACCTTACGGTGGATGGTATCTTATATTTGATGTGATATGGCATGAAAATTAGCTGACATATCATAAGTTCTCAATGAAAGGGAATGGACTTGATTTTTCAGTTATTTGTAACATCACCAATCTTAAAGAACTTTAGGTGTTGAGGTCATTGCAATAATGTTTTGGAAGAAAGAACACAAGGAAAAGTAAAAACTAATCTTTTAATTAAGATCTTTTAAATATATTTTATAGTTTTATCATTAAATGAAAGAAGTAGATGTTGTCTCTCTTTCTAACTGCACTTGTATCCAATTAGTTGTAAATAGTCCTAGGAAGAGACTTAATTAAAACACAGGAGTTCCTGTCATGGCTCAGTGGTAACAAACCAACTCGTATAGTACCTGTGAGGACTTGGGTTTGATCCTTGGCCTCGCTTGGTGGGTTAAGGATAGTGCGTTGCTGTGAGCTGTGGTGTAGGTCAAAGACTTGGCTCAGATCTGGCATGGCTATGGCTGTGGCGTAGGCCGCAGCTACAGCTCCAATCAAGGCAATTATATTTGCTCTTTCTCTCTCTCTTTTTTTTTTGTTTTTGCTTTTTAGGGCTGCACCCACGACACATGGAGGTTCCCAGGCTAGGGGTCGAATCGGAGCTACAGCCCCCAGCCTACAGCACAGCCACAGCAACGCCAGATCCAAGCCACATCTGTGACCTATGCCTCAGCTCATGGCAATGCCCGGATCCTTAACCTGGGGAGCAAGGCCAGGGATTGAACTGGCAACCTCATCATTCCTAATTGGATTCGTTTCTGCTGCGCCACGACGGGAAGTGCAAAAAAAGGCAATTATAAAACCATAACTCGATTTTCCCACTTTGCTAAATATACTTTTGACACAGCAGTACAATATTAGAGATATTTAGGTTTTCAAGAATTGTTGAGAGGGAAACTTCATGTGAATCTACAATGCCAAAGCAACTGATTTAGGGGCAGAATTAACTAAAAGAATGAGTTGTTTGACCATTTCAGCCGAAGCTTGGGAGGCAAGTAAAATCTATGGTGCTGCCACGGTCAAGAGGAAAGCAGAGGCAAAGGAGAAGAAATGGACTAAGTTTCTCAAAGACAAGAAAATGAGCTGCTGTCTCTTCAAACACTGGCTCTACCACCCCTGTTCTTGCTCAGCTACTTCATTATTCTTCCTTGTTGGTTACTGGTCTCCTTTACCTCCTCTCCTTTTTCCTTGAAGCAATTGAATTCCTACCCTCTCACCATCATTTAGATCAATTATTACCAGTCTTCTAGCAAATGAAATTTCTATAAAACTGAATTTCTTCATGGTTTATGAAAACAAAACTTTTTGCTGGCAATTTTCATCACACTAACTAAATGTTTACAAGCTGCCTAGTCAAACATTACAGATAATGTTTTTTATACCTATAATTTCAGTTTATAAGTTGTATGTCATTGTGGGAAAATGTTCATCTCTGACCTGGGTTTCCATACACTGCTATTATTTCTGTAATGCTTACCAGCCTCTCAGACAAACACTCTGGACCCCTGACTCAGGTGCTAGCAGGCAAACTGCCAAGCATCTCTTTTCAACTAGATAATTTCTTTTTAGCCTGCTTTTTTTTTTCTTTCTTTTTTGGCCACCCTGAATATGGAGTTCCCAGTCCAGGGATCCACAGTTGACCTAAACTGCAACTGCTGCAGCAACTCCAGATCCTTAACAAACTGTGCGGAGCTGGGGATTGAACCTGCATCCCAGCCCTTCCAAGACTCTGCCGATCCTGTTGAGCCACAGTGGCAATTCCTAGCCTTCTTTTTTTTTTCTGATTTATATAGAATAGACCCTAGTAATGTTGGGATAATACTGCAAATAATGGAAAGGGTATATTTAAAAGTTGTAAAACAGAATAGTAGATGGTATATATCACACAAAAACCCTATGTAGCGCTATGGCATGCAGAAAGCTGTGGGGCTATGCCTCTGACTAGCCTGCATAGTGAGAAAAGCTCCAGCACAGAGTTCAGTAAAAATATACATAAATGAAATCTATTTTTAACTTCTGGAAACTTGCTATATAAACTAGCTCTATATAGATGCCTATTACCAGGAGACTTAATATTAGTTTCCATTACTTCCATCTCTAATATATGTGCATATGTAAGTGAATATATATTTGTTTATATTCACTTGTGTGTATATATACATATTCCTATCCCCTCTTTACTACTGGAAGACTTTGGACAAATATACAAAGAAAACATACTCATAGAATTTTCAAATTAAGGAAAACCAACATTGGCTTCACTCAGGCCATTTTGGAAACAAATTCGACAGGTTAAGGAACCTGGCCAAGATCAGGCAGCTAGTGGATGGCAGAGCCAGCATCAGAAATCCTTCTCGAAACAAACAGGTGAGTGTCTCTTCACTTTTCAGTTCCAATTTTCTCCTTCCCATTGTTACTAATTGATTAGCAGCTGAGCATGACTTGGAGAATTAAGAATATAAGTCAGGACAAAATAATATTGACCTGATAAATCTTTTTCCCCTGAAGTCAATGAAAACAACTTCTACATTTTTTCCCCTAAAATTTCCATTCTGCATCAACCAGAACTGCAAAAATACTCAGGAGACTGAAAGATTATTTCTTATCCCAGAAGCACCTAATACGTCCAGGTGTTTTTTTCTACGTGGGAGGAAAGATGTCTGGGAAAGATGTTAACTAAACACCTTTTTATTCCACAGCCCTGGCCCAGCTGAAACATTCTTTTTCTTGGAAGCTTAAACCTATTTTTATTGCTGGCTGGGAATATCCAGACTTCCTGAAAGTATTGGTGTACCTTTTCTATTTGAAAACCTGGATACCTCCTTTTAGCTGAAAATTTAATCCAACTGGGTATTGAGTGAAATTGAGATTTTTTTTAAATTTCCAGTTTGACTCTAAGTGATTGAATAATTAGGGTGACACACATCAGTGGACAGTTCCCTATAAGTTCTTTATTATCTGCCTCTGGCTTTCTTGATTTTTTTTCATGACACATATATTTCCTGTTGATTTTTCTATTTTTAATTGCCCAAATTTATCTCATAATGGTGTATGAATTCTTTCCTTCCATTAACCTGAATACCCTCCTTTAGTTCAAATTGTTGAATTTCATCCAGGTGCATCAAACTTTTCAAAGTCATTCATTCATTCATTCATGCACTCAGCAAATATTTGTATTCTCTAATCAGACATTTGCTGTGATTCAGCTTTGTGCCAGGTACCTGCGTGACAGCAAAGAACAAGCAAGCAAAAGTCCCTACTCTCATGACTTTGTATTAGATTGGGGAGAAGTAGGTTATACACAGTAGGTAAATAGAGGAAGAACTTCACATTAGACCCCGGTAAGGGCTTCCAAGGAAATTAGCCAGGATAAAGGGTGCTTGGTCAGGGGGGCAGCTTTAGACAGAGGAAGGAAGGAAAGAAGGAGGGAAGGAAGGCAGGAAGCTAGGGGAGAAGGAAAAGAAGGGAGCAGAGGAGGAAGGAAATAATAAATAAACAAGCAAACAAATAAACATCGCTGGAAAACCTTGCTTAGCTTCCCATCTCACACATCTTGTTGCCTTCAGTTTTTGAGGTTTTCCTGCCTTGGCAGCAGGAAGCACAATGATGGAGCTGTCCAGCTCTGCAGTTTCCATATGGGAAGGGCGTCAGGATGGCCATACTGCTGCAGGTGGGCACTGGCTTGAGTCTGGGTTATCGGGGGTAGGGGAGGCTGTTGCGGACTCCCAGGGCAATTTCCAGCGAGGGGCGCAGCTGTGAGCCATCGACAGCTGATCCCACCATCAGCTATGGGATGGGTGTAGGAGCCCTGGGGAGGGATCTGGGTGGAGCCTCCACAGTGGAGACTAAACATAGAGTGTCTTCTATGGAATTATAGAGTATTTGAGCTTTATGCTGTAAATAATGGAGAGCTATTCCATATTCCTTTTCTTCCTTTTTTTTTTTTTTAGGGGTTCACCTGCTGCATCCAGAAGTTCCCAGGCAAGGGGTTGAATTGGAGCTGCAGCAGAGGCCTACGCCACAGTCACATCAAGCTGCATCTGCGACCTGTGCCAGAGCTTGCCACGTACTGGTCTTAAACCCACTGAGTGAGGCCAGGGACTGAACCCACATCCTCATGGGTACTAGTTGGGTTCTTAACCCACTGAGCCACAACGGGAACTTCGATTAAATGTTTCTTAATAGGAAATGAATGTGATGAAATTTGTATGTTAGAAATATTTCCTAGGGAGCAAGATTAGGGGGGACACAAAAGTCTGAAACTGGATGCAATGAGGCCAGTTGGGAGGCTACGGTAATGCTGGACAGGGTGAAAGTAAAAATAAAGATGTTGAAAAGGGAGGTTGTGTTACTAAGAGGGCAAATCAACATGATTCACTGGATAATCCAGGTGAATTGTAGAGAGGAAGCAAAGACAGCTCTCAGTACAGTGGCTATAGGAATTCGGTAAAATGAAATAATTCATAAAATCTGGGAATACAGGAAAAGGATCTGATGTTATTTGGATCTGTGCTGCATCTACATGATGTCAAAGGATACTAAAAGCTTACAGATGTCATCTGTCAGCTTATCCAGAATCCACTATGTCACCTGCATCTTTTGCTCACTCCTAGATCTACCATTTGTATGATACATCATTCCAATTAGTTTATTCGCAATAGAAATAAGTATGGAGCAGATAATATGTGTGAGACACTATTTTAGGTGCTGGCAAAAAAGACTGTAAAACCCCAAGTTTTACCTGGTAAACTAAGATTAGTGAGGTACGTGATGATGGGAGGTTCCATATGTTTCTTGTGAAGGAAAGGAAGATAGAGGCTGATCCTGTACATCTCAGCACATGGTAAGCAGATGGATTTCCTACCCAGTATATGCTGATGAAGGGATTTTTGTTGCCTTGAAGAAAGACCTCACCTAAGCTTGGTCTTCAGCCACATTTCTCCCAACAATTATTTGGATAAGATGGACAAAGTGTGCTCATTGTATTTACTTTGGAAAGGGTGAGAGAAATCTGAAACCAGTATCCATAATGATTTTGACCCGCTGAATAAGTGAACGGAGCCCAAATAAAATTTAACCAGGATAAATACCAACTTCTATTTGGGGGCACCTATGCTTGTAGATGCACAGAATTGGAGTGATGAGACAGAAGTTCATGTGATCTTCAGTTTATTAGCAGAAATGTAGTATATGAAAGAAGAATGCTGAAAGCACCTGTTTCTGATCAGAGAGGTCAAGGAGAGGACATGACCACCAGCTGACCCGTGAGCCGGGCTTGGGAAATCAGAGGCTCTTCACCTCCGCCCCTGCCCTTGGATTGACCTTCTGTCCGCAGTTCTCACAGTAGGAGCCCTTTGGAAGGATGCAGCCTTGAGAGAGCAATGTGTTGTTAAGGCCATCTGGGCCATATACAATCCAGAACCCCATCAAGGCCTCTCTATAAACTCTTAAGATTCTGGCAGGTGCACTCAGAGATCTACACATTTTGCATTGCCTAAGGTAAGCCTCTTGTGTACGTTCCCTGGCTTATCACATCTGTCACTCTACCATCTGGAATCATCCGGCTCTTTCTTTGGTCTCTCGCTGCCCTCATGTATGGGGGTCAGTTTCCCAAACAGCAGGTTGCCACATGTTCAGCCACACCTGCCCTATGGTATCAGAGGTGCCTGCACGCTTTATAGAGTCATCTACCCACACGAAGCAAAAACACTCAGGAAACCAGGCTACTGGGGGCTTGAAGTTTTTGTTTTGTTTTATGGGCGCACCCTCAGCACATGGAAGTTCTTGGGCCAGGGATTGAATCTGAGCCATAGCTGCAACCTACCCCAGAGCTTTGGCCACAGCAGATCCTTTAACCCCGTGTGCTGTGCAGAGATCAAACCCAGCCTCCACAGCTAGCCGAGCCGCTGCAGTCAGATTCTTAACCCACTGTACCCCAGCGGGAACTCCTTGAAGTTGTAATACACAAGTCAGAGATGGCGGAGATGAGGATGCTTATCTTGAAAGAGGTAGAATTATTTGGGGACCAGGTGGCTAGGTGGTGGCCTGGGGAAAGAACACACATATTATATATCTTAAAATATTTTAAGCAAGTCTCGGCCAGGACATTATTTTAAAAGACGTTTCAGAGTAGATCTGGAGTCAAGGGGGAAAGTCTTCAGAGCTGCTTTCAGAAAGGGCTGTGCTCCCTTTAATTTTCTCCCCCCCCCTTTTTTTGCTTTTTAAAGCTGCACCTGAGGCATATGGAAGTTCCCAGGCTAGAGGTTGAATTGAAGCTGCAGCTGCTGGCCTATGCCACAGCCACAGCAACACCAGATTCAAGCCTCATCTTTGACCTACACCACAGCTCATGGCAACGCTGGATCCTTAACCCACTGAGCGGGGCCAGGGATCGAACCCGCGTCCTCATGAATACTAGTTGGGTTTGTCACTGGTGAGCACAATAGGAACTCCAATTTTAATTTTTTTACTGAGTAGACTAGGTACATAAGCATTTGGCAGGCGTGTAGTACCTTCTCAAAACATTTGATTTTTGGACTAGATGACCTTTAAAATACCCTTTGAACCCCAGATGCAATGATTTTGTGACCTGAGGGTGCAGGACTACGTTCGAGGACGAAGAAGTTTTCAATCCCTTTGAATTTCGTTTCAGCTTCTAGGAGACCACTCGGCCTTTCCCCCAGAGCTATCTGTCGTATGATTTTCAGGATCAGTGAGAAACTCAGGGCCTTTCATGGAGCAATCGGGTCCTTCCTATGTCTGCCCTCAAGAGCTGTGTGTCCTTGAGTCTTCTGCAAACTGGGAGAGGGAAGAAAGTAGGTCATTCCAAGACATTTTGTACTTAGGAAAAAAAAAAATCAAAGTTTGCTAAAAAGAGAAAATGTTAAGTTACTTTCTTTTATTTTGACAGTTTGTGTGGATGCAAGACTTTCTCCTGAGTCACCAAGTCAACCGCAATATAACTATTTCAGCTTCCTGGGAATATTATTTCTGAGTCACAATCATATAAGGATCTGAACATTTAAATGCTGTCAGTCACCTAGTACCAACTATCTTTGCTTCACAGCAGCACGTTCCTAATGATAATATTCCTCCTGGCATGGTGCCCTGTAGGAAAACACCACAGTTTCAGAGGACTGTTTGAATTCCCCAAAGAAGTGTTCAAAACTCAGTTCCCTATTCCACAAGGATTCTTTTTTTTTTCCCTCAGAAAATATGCAAAAAGTAATACATGACTCATTTATTAAAAGTTCCATGTTTTCACAGCAAATTCCTAGGGAGGCTTTGGAATTGATGCTGCCCTTCCTTCTACGCTTCCCATAGTCTCTGAGTCACCAGACTTTTCAGATGTTGGCAGGAGAGCCTGTTCCTACGTCCTCACAGCGTTACACGTGGCCAGGAAGGCGAAGGGTGCCGGGAGTGGAACTAGGCGTGCATATGAGTCCCATTCTTAGATCCAGGCATCCGTGACCCCAGCCCGGGGCCCCATGGTTTGCAAAGCTCCCTCAATATGAGGTGCAAATAGAGTTCCCAGGGATATTGGTAACAGGCAGCCTGTGCATCTGTAGGTCTGGGGGTGGGACCTGAGAACTTGCCTTTCTAAGTTCCCTGGTGCCGCTGCTGGAGCTGGTTCACAGATCACCTTCGGGAAATGACTGGTTTAGGGACTCTGATTCCCCTCCAGCCACACCCCCTCCCCCAGAGGATAAGCAGTTCCTGTGATCCAGGGCACCTGCCAATGTGAGCCTTTGCTGATCCTTCTAAACCACACTCTGGGTACCCCGGACTCCAGAATTCCCCACCCAGATTACTCTCTGGCTGGTGCACGCCTCTGTCCAGTCTGTCCTCCTGGTGGCAGATTCGGCCACCAGCGTGTACACGCTTGGGCAAAAGTCGACAAAGGGTCAGCCTTTGAAGGAGGCTTAGCTGCCTGGGCTAGGATGTGCCCCAGGCAGACAGACCCCTTTCGGGTACAGATGGAGTCTGGAGAAGCAAGAGAAAAGGATTAGGCTCTCTGTTCAGGGCACCTTCAAGCCCCAGCAGGAAAATCTGCGCCTTGGTCTTTTATCTCTCCCTGCAAATTACAGAGAGAGATCCGTCCTGTTGCATCATCTCCGGCTTTAAGGCCAGAGTCGCAGCTTGTATGGTTCTATTTCCTGGGATCCTCCGCATCTAAAGCTCTTCTTAGCGCAAAGGAAAGATGTTTCCTCCCTTCCGTAGATCCGTCCACAATACCTTGCTCCAGGGACCACACAGGTGTGGGCTTTCAGGTCTCCCTCGAACTTCCTATGTGGATTGGGGCAAGCCGGCCAATTTTGAGCAGAGGTCAGTCTTTGGTCTCAGTTTCTTGATCTTTATAATGGGAATGACAGTGCCCTTCACTCTGCCACCTCTTCACCATTTCCACTCAACTTCCCTCTACTTCTCTTTCAGCCTTTAATTCAAATGCTATCTTGATTAGATCTGATGAATGGAGCCAAGCTGGGAGTAACTTGCAACTTTTCCTCCTTTTAGATTTGTGGTTTTATTTTGGGTATTGTCCACTTGCCCAGGGATCAGGTCTCCTTAATTCCCTGTTGTGCCTTTTCTGTCTGGCACACAGCCTGGTAGCCGGTGGATGCTTAACCTGTGTTTGCTACGTGAGTAAATGAATGTGTGGTTATTGGCACGGTTGAAGATAAAACATACCAAGCGACCAGCACATAGTAGGTGCTTCACAAGTGACACCGACGATTTGTCAGCAGCACTGACATTGTAATCATACATGTTATTTTCTCATACTTAATCTGTGGGGGAGGATGGGGTGAACTCGGGACAACTGCAGTTTGAACCATCCAAGTCAAGAAAAAAATGTGCTGTGATAAACCACTGGCCCAAACAACTAGAAGCATGACACACTTTGTAACAGCTTAGGAGACGAGAAACCTATTTTTTATTTTTTAATTGTTTGCCTGCACCTGTGGCATATGGAAGTTTCCGGGACCAGGGATCAACCCTGAGCCACCGCAGTGCAGTGACAGCACGGAACCTTAATCGCTAGGCCCCCAGGGAATTCCAAGAGACCCATCATTTAAAACAAGGGCTCAAAAACACAAGAAAAAAGGGATATTTTGTCAATTGTTCCTGCCCCCAGCAACTCACACCCCAAATAGTCAAACAGTGTATCTTCTTGAAAAGTATGTCGTGAAAGTAATCCCGCCCCAATGTTCCCGCTGACCTCACGAGTCAGAAGAGGAAGCGTCCCCACTTCCCCCTCCCATCTTCGGGATCATTTGATCTGTCCCTTTAATATCAGCCAGCTCAATATCCTCTTGTCAAGTATTTCTGGGGCCTGAACTTGAAGAAAGAAACGATTTTCTTAAATCTGTGAACAGGACTTTTTTTTTAATGTCAAAATAAACCATCTGCTTGTACAACTGTTTCTAATTACCTCCCTGCCTAGACTCTCCACTTGAGGAGTTTGGTACCAGCACCCCGCCCAGAACGGTGCCGCTGCCCAAATCCTCGCAGGCAGCTCATCAAGGCACTCGCAGCTCCGGGGAAAGCCCGGGACCTGCACGCCTGGGCTTCTGGGGGTCCGTCTGCCCGGCCATCTGCCCGTGGCCCCTCTCCCCCTGCAGCCTCCCCTCCCCCCGGGGAGCCCCACCTGGCAGAAGCGCGGCTGCCTCCCGGCCCCCCTGGGACACTCAGCATGCGTCCCGCCGGCTTCAGGAACTTCTTGCTGCTGGCGTCCTCCCTTCTCTTTGCGGGACTGTCAGCTGTTCCCCAAAGCTTCTCGCCATCCCTGAGGTAAGTCTGGTTTGTTTTTCTTTAAGACAGATCTGCCCTGCTTTACGTGGCAGAACTCAAGGTTGGGGATGGCCGCCTTAAGCCAAGAGCAGTTAGAAAGTTGGACGCGGGATAAACTATTTTCAACCTGTTCCTTTCCTTATATCTACACAGTGTGCTGCTTTACCCCTGTCCTGTTGCTTTTCCTTTGGAAAAAATACAATCATTGAATCAATATATGACTTCCTCCTATTCCAATACATAGCAAGAGGAACTTGTGCCAACCTCTGTGTACCTGTGTTTTCTCACCACCTATAAGGCAGAATTATTTCACGGGGTCTGTGTTACATTTTGCAGTACATTCTGAGAGTCACATCACAATAACGAAACTTTCATGTTTTTTAAAAAATGTTTTATTATAGCTGATTTACAATATTCTGTCAATTTCTGCTGTACAGCGAAGCCACCCACATTCTTTTTCTCACTGTATCCTCCACCATGTTCCATCACAAGTGATCAGATATAGCTCCTTGGACTACACAGCAGAATCTCATTGCTTATCTGTTCCAAATGCAATAGTTTGCATCTACTAACCCCAGACTCCCAGTCCCTCCCATTCCCTCCCCCTCCCTCTGGGCAACCCCAAGTCTATTAAACGTGTACGTTTTAAAAGTAAAGGTTATAAGCATATTGCAACTTGAAAAAACGCTATATCCTGTGCTCTCATAACATGTATAGCTCTTTCTATATACTCATCTCTTCTTTTTCAGAAAATAACTGCCCCTAGCTAGCCGCAGGACTTTTTAAAGAGAACTGAAAAGTCAGCCAAGTGTCATAGTTTGGATTAATTCTTACTTAAATGCGCATGTAAGATTCAGCGGCAAATTACCAAGAGGTAGGGCCGGGTCACTTAGTCCACCTGGCATACGGTCCTGTTCCTAGGTGGGCAGGTCACCTCTTAGACACCTTGGGTCTGGTCACTTCTTCGGTGGTGGCCCACGGCTGGTGGCAGCTTGGCCTCCAAATGGGGGGCCTCGGGCTTCCTATCCAGAGGGTTGTACGTCTCCGTTTGGGGTCTGGGTGGACCCTGGGAGGCAAGGTGAAGGCAACGTGGGTTCGGATCACAGGGGCAGTGTCTGGGCTTGACCGTGGCCCTGCTGTGGTTTGTCGCCCCTGCAGAAGCGGGCCGGGCGCCGCGTGCAGGCTGTCCCGGGCCGAGTCGGAGCGCCGGTGCCGGGCGCCCGGGCAGCCCCCAGGGGGCGCTCTGTGCCACGGCCGCGGCCGGTGCGACTGCGGGGTCTGCATCTGTCACGTGAGCGAGCCGGGCGTGTACTTCGGGCCCCTGTGCGAGTGCCACGAGTGGGTGTGCGAGACCTACGACGGCAGCACCTGCGCAGGTAAGGGGGCGGCGCTGGTCCCGCCGCGTGGCCCCGCGGGCTGCACGCGCTCCCGGGGCTTCTGCCACTTCCTGGGGAGGGAAAGGTGGGGACAACCCCTCTAACAGCCCTGGAAATTAGTGCCACCGCGAAGGCCTCCCTGTTGGTAGTCAGTGCTGGAGTCATCTTGTAACACTGATCCCCGCCCTGGGGTCCAAACGTAAGTGCAAATAATATTTGTAGATTCACTTAATTATCAGTCTCACTTGGCTTTTGAATTCCTTATGACGAACCAAATCTCCCACCTTCCTCATACATGGAGTTGTTACGCTGGGCTCTCCTACCCCAGTCATAAATGTTAAACATAATATTTGCAGAAATTAAGCCTGTATTTTTTTTTTTTTTAATTGAGGTGTAGTTGGTTTACAGTGTTGTGTTTGTTTCTGGCCTTTATTTTGTTTTTACCAAAGAAACACAGAGGAATCTTATTTTCCTCAATTCCAGGGAAGCAGATTGTGTCTTTTGAACGCGAATTTGCCCTCTCCTACTGAGGGGGAGAGTTTACAGGTGAGAAAATTGTAACAAGGAAAAAACAAGCAGGCCCCTCTTTACTTGGAAGTGATGGCTTTTGCATTGTTTTAACTGCTCGCATGGTTTGGCTTGCATGGTTTGGTGTTTTGTAAGGTTGGCATGAAAATAAATTGATCCCCCTTGGACATTTTGAAGGAGTGATTCGGGTCCTGATGCTGGAAAGGGTCAAGCTATTTCTTTGCAGAGAACACCCCTCATCTCTAGCCCGTTCATGTAACCGTGCCATGTACTCAGGGCCAGGAACTTCAGTTAGGTCACTGTCCATGATGCAGACACTCTGCCAGTGTAAGGACAGCACAGTGCATTTCCAGCAGACTTGTAGGAAAAAAAAATCACCTTATTTTACCCACAGTATAGCTGATAATGAGACTCCAACACTACCGGAGAGATCAAGAATGAGTTCACAGCAAAAAAAAAGAAAAAAAAAAAAGAAAAGAAAAAAGAAAAAATTCCCCCCCTCCCCCCGGCACCTGGGCCCAGAAGTGCCTGGAGGATACTTAATATGCAGGTTCTTTGGTCATGAAAAAAAAGTCACATTAGTAATTCAAGGGGCACAGGTGCTTCTGTGTGCTTGTTTAGCTTTGAAGGCTGCAACTCAACCCTTTAAATGCATTGGATGTCACAGCTTATTTTTCCTTTGTCAGCCTCACCAGCTGCCGCGTTATTAAGGGCGGCCCTTTGGAATGAAAGCTAAGTATGGTCTAATATTTCATTCCAAATTCAACGGTTACCTGGCTTCTCTGGCTTTTATTGCCTCTGGCAAGGCCTCTTCAATATCATGACTTCTGAACACATCTTACTGGACGTTTTGCATCGTTCTTTCATTGGAAACCTAAGAAGTAGGATGCAGTCTGCAGCCAGTGAAGCTGGTCTGGGTTGCCATCGGATAAAACTCCCTGCTTGAAGACGCTGATCTGTTTCCTTTCTGTAAACCATGCAGAGGGCATGCTGTGGCATATGTGCCCTTGTTTACGGCCCGTGGAACGTGGCAAGTGATTTGTTGTTTCCTGCTGACGTCTTAGGCCCTTCCTTCCTCCCTGGTGCAAAACGCAGCGGAGTCCTGCCTGGTTTGGTTTGCTGGTGTGTGCATTCCTGTGGGAGGCAACACGCTTCCCTTTATTTAGGGGGTAACCAGAGTGAGAGAAGCCTGTTCGTTTTCTGTTCTCATCTTTCTGACTGTTGCTAGCTGACATCTACTCTGCGGGCCTGGTGCCGAATCTGCCCCTGTGAATGCACCGGCTGTGTTTGCCAGGCCGGTGAGGACAGGCTCACACACAGCATAGCTGGCAGTCTTGCCATCTTGCCCGCTTATTCTGTGTGTTTAAGTGGAGCTGCTCAATTCCATCCTCAAGAAACGGTTCCTATATGACAGCCAGTGAGATAGAAACGTAGCAGGTTCTTTTTTATGTTTTGATGTTCACCTCTTACCATCTTCGCCTCTGTGATAAGCACCCCCCCTTTTTTTAGGTTTTTATTTTTTCTATTATAGTTGATTTACTAAGCCCCTTTAGGTGATTTCCAGGAATAGAGCAGCTTCCAGAGACTTCCCCCACCTCTATGAAGAAACAAAAGCCTGTTCTGGCAGGGTATCGTGGAGTGGTTAAGATAATGGGGCGGAGTTCCTGTCGTGGCTCAATGGTTAAAGAATCCGACTAGGAACCGTGAGGTTGCGGGTTCGATCCCTGGCTTCAGTCAGTGGGTTAAAGATCCCATGTTGCAGTGAGCTGTGGTGTAGGTCTCGGACGCAGCTTGGATCCCACGTTACTGTGGCTCTGGTATAGGCCGGCAGCTGTAGCTCCGATTAGATCCCTAGCCTGGGAACCTCTATGTGTCATGGGTGCAGCCCTAGAAAATACAAAAAAAAAAAAAAAGATTATGGGGCTCTGGAGGAAATTTCCCAGGATTCAAATCCTGCACTTAATAGCTTCATGAACTTGGGCAGTTAATTAAAACTTCCTGAGCTTGGCTTTCTTCATCTGTAGCATGAGCATCATAAAGTACCTACCTTGCAGGATGGTTGTGGGGCTTAACATGTCAAAGACTTAGAATAGCGTTTTGCACAAAGTAAGTGCTTGATACACATTAATGTGTGTATATGTATATAACATGTTATTATAGTGATGCACAAAAGGTGAGCTAGGATGGATAGATGGATGGATAGAAAGATAGAGAGATGGATAGATAAGAAGCCTGGCTTTGCATCCGTTGCGCATTTGATACAGTGGAAGCCACTTTGTTTCGTTAATGTAGTCTGGGCCTGTTATTGATCCCAAGCTCAAAGGCCAAGCAAGGATAACTGGTCTGGCCTAGCAGCTATAGCTCTACTGTGCTTTTTCACAGTGAAGTCCTTCGGGATGCTTATACTGTGACTCATAAGAAACACACTTATTTTAGTTCAGCTGGTTGGGAGTGCTGACGTCTATACTGTCACAGGTGGCCTGTTTCTCCCCAGCTCCAGTTGCATATGTCACACGAATCATCCTCGGACTTCTGCAGCCTAACAGTCTGGCCCAGCAGTTGTTCCTGTGGGTGTGATGGTCTAATGTGGAGTAAACTCATTTTGGTGATAAGTTGCTTTGAGGACGGTCAAATGTTGGGTTGTATGAAAACAAACTTTCAGTTAGTACTTTGAGGCATCCTGGATAACCACCTCAATGCCTGTGATTATACTTTAATAAAATATTGGTTTCTTAAAAATTATTTCTCGAGTTCCTGTTGTGGCTCAATGGTTTAAGAACCCTGCTGATATCCATGAGGATGCCGATTCGATCCCTGGTCTTGCTCAGTGGGTTAAGGATCTGGTGTTGCTGCAGGCTACAGTGTAGGTCACCAATGTGGCTTGGATCTGGTGTTGCTGTGGCGGTGGTGTAGGCCGGCAGCTGCAGCTCCTGTTTGACCCCTAGCCTGGGCACTTCCATATGCTGCAGGTTCAGCCCTAAAAAGAAAAAAAAAAATTCTAATCACTTTTGAGAAATATTGCTTATAAGAGTTTTAGTCTGGGGAATTTGGAAGAGCTAAATGAATTCAGTTTAGCCAATATCGTAAAGTGCTGCATCTTTGTTAGACTCTATTTGCTGTGGACGGTGCTATAAAAAGTGAGGGATATACGACAACTTCCCACTGAGTAGGGAGGTTCAGAGAAATAACAAATGCTATAAGGCAATGAAGTATATAATTTACATAAATTTCTATGAGGGTTTCATTAAGGTAGGAGTTAAATACCATGGTTAAAAGTTCTCAAGAAAAATGTAGCATTGGCCATAAGTCTAACTAGAAGGAGGCTTTTAACGCAAAGGGGGAACTGTTGGAATTCTGAGTGAAGAAATATTCAAGGAATGGTGTAGAGGCAGGAAAGTATGTAAGTGTGTTTGGAGAAGAGTGAGGGATTCTAGGTTTGGTGGAGCTGGATCTTAGGGCTGTGGGGAAAGTGGTGGAAGATATATTGAGTGTCAGGGTTGGATGTGTACTTGAAGAATGCCAGCGTGGTGAATGACATGTGCGTGATGTCCCCCAAAGCCACGTATCAGGACCCAAAGGTTGACACGTCTGCCTTCAAAAACTAAAGCAAACCTTCATGATGAGCTCATCCAAGTTGTTTCATTTTCACACTTCTCTCACTGTGCCTTTCTGTCAGTTCACTTCTTTTCATGAGTCAGAGCACTAACGATCCATTGCTCCCATGTTCGGACCACTTCATGGCTTGTATGTGCTGTTTAGTGGAGCACAAGCCTCACGTTCAGGTTCTGGACGTTGTGGAGAACATATTCAGGAGTCCCCACCTCCAGCTCCCTCGTGTCATGCCAGCTTCTTTTCTGAACTCTGTCCTCTTAGGTTCATCCATTTTGGATAAAGGCATCTTGTCTTACCCCAAGGGGCACAGACAAATTCGATTTTCATTCTCAAAGAAAGTGCCAAACCCACATACCACTTTCTCTTAGCTGTACTGCTTTATTGGGACGGTATCCTGCAGCCCTGCTGTAGAGACTGAAATACCTTGGCCTTGGACTAGGTCGTCCCTACACCTTGATAATCTGAAAGAGCGTATTTATAACATCATCGTGTTTAGAACAAATAGGGTCAGGGTGACAAGTCCAGCAGTTATTTTTTTTAAGAAAAAGTTCCCTGGAAAGAGAAGGGGATATATGGGAACAAATTTGTTTGTGATACAGATTTTAAACTTGCAGAGTGTAAGCTTCTGCCATAGGGTTCTCAAAAGACTTTCAGTAAGTTTTGAGACTTGATGCTAAAGCTGACATCCCATGTCTCTTGGTTTCAGAGCTCCCCCCCCCCGAAAAAAAAAAAGCTCCCCAGCTCCATGGGCCTCAGACACGGATCATTACTCTGATCTGTGACTCGTGATGCTCAGAGCCTGGAGGTGGAGGACCCGTGTCATGGGAGCAGAGATTCCTGGTAGAGTCCTTTCTCATGAATTCCTTGTCTGAGGAGCTACAGAGTGAGACAAGATAGTTTTCTAAGTTCCATCGCCTGCCTGCCATTGTGTTAGTTTTCTGTCACAGCGCTAACAGTACCACAGACCTTGTGGTTTCAGCCACATAAGTGTATTTTCATACAGTTCTGAGAGTCTGAAGTCTGACGTGGGTCTCCCAGGGCTTACGGTGTCTCAAGCTCCGTGCCTTTCTGAAGACTCTTGGAGAGAATCATTTCCTGGTCATTCGATACTGGGAGAGTTTAATTCGTGTGGCTGTAGGGTCAAGGTTCCCGTTGCCTTGCTGGCTGGCAGTGGACGTGTCCCTTATCTCCTAGATTCCTCTCTTGGGTCCCTGCACGAACCCGTCTACATCTCAGAGCCAGTCACAGGTGTCAGAACCTTCTCATGTGCTGACTCTCCAAGCTTTGTCCATGGGCACATCCTTCTCTCACTACAGCCTGGAAAAGTGCTTCCCTTTTTAGGAGTCGCGTGATTAGACTGGGCCTGCCCAGATAATCCAGTATAATCTTCCCATCTGAAGTCTCCATCATATTGGCAGAGTCCCTTCGGTCACGGCAGGTGACGTACTCGCATATTTACAGGAACAAGGATATGAGCATCTTTGGGGCCCTTCTTCCTACCACAGCCATCCTTCCATCAAGTCCAAGAGGAAGTTCATGTTGTATGTACGTGAGGGAGAGAGGTTCCAGCTCCATTAACACCTGCCTGTACTTATGCTCCGTCCAGAATCTGCAAGGACTGTCCTTTCCATCTCTCAGGGCTTCGGTACACAGTCTAATTTTCCTGGCTCCAGACTTTTCCACACCAGCGCTGGTGAGGCACATCAGAACGCTGGTCCAAAAGGTGACGAGTGACTTAGAGCCCAGCAGCTGCTAAGGTTCAAGGTCTGACATTATCACTTGCCAGCCACGGAGCCAAGGGCAAGTTACTCAGATGCTGGCAACTCCTGTTTCCTTATCTCTGAAGTGGGGACAATATTAGTATCAAATGGGGGTGATAATTGTGCCAAGCACATATGCTTACCTATGCCAGCTGCCCCTCCTCCACTGTCTCTTGATCCTTGGCCCTAAAATATTTACCCCCCAAAGTGATTCTCTTTTCATGTCGTACCTTCTGCTGGGTCTCAGTCTACCTTCCGCATTTCCTCCCAGGACTGTCGGTGAGTGTTTGGAGCTGTGTCACATTCAGCAGCAGCCCTGCTCCACAGTGTCAGGGCTGGGCCAGCTCTGCACCCTGGCCAGCTTGAGGAAACCAGGCCTCACTGTATCAGGTCCAGCTCCGTGGGCGTCTGGGCTTCTGGTCCTCGTTTCCTTCTCTCTTTTGGGAGCCTGACTTTTGTGTTCCTGTCCCTGCAAACTATTATGCCATTGTAACTGATCTGGATGGAAGATTCCAGAGCCTTCCCCTCAGTCCTGTGTGATTAATCCTTGGATCTGGAATTTTCAGTCTTTTTCTTTACTGGACATCCCACGATTTCTGTGTTTGCAAGACTTACACCCAGTGCGCTTCTACTTCTGACTCTTAGTGCCACTGAGAGGTTTGCCTTTCCAGGCGGTTCCTTCATCTCCTCCATTGATCCACTTACAAAAATGGGGAAATCAACTTGACCCAAAACAAAATCAAAACAACTCCCTTTGACAGAGCTTTTGAGGACAACCGATCCTTGAACAGGGTGGGTAGGAGTTGGGGTGCTGACTTCCACACTGTTGAAAATCCGCATGTCCCTTGACCCTCGGCCCTCCGCGGCTGCAGTGCTGCGGGTCAGCTCAGCAGGGGTGGTGGAGGACTGTGGTATGTATTTACTGTAAAACGTCTACGCAGAGGTGGACCAGTGCAGTCCAAACCTGTGTAGTTCGAGGGTCAGCTGTGCTTGGTGAATATGCCTGAATGTTCTTGACACAGCGGGGGTGGAGCTGTTTAATCACAGGTATGTAAACCACTCAAGACTGGATCGCAGGCATTCTGGTTCTTAAAACCCCCAGCTTCCCAATCACGTGCTTCAGTCACCCTCCCTCCTCTTCAAACATCTCTTTCTTTCACTGTTCACCATATTTCTTTCTTTTCTTTTTTCTTTTTTGTCTTTTTTAGGGCTGCACATGTGGCATATGGAGATTCCCAGGCTGGGGGTCTAATCAGAGCTGTAGCCGCAGCCACAGCAACACCAGATCCAAGCCGAGTCTGCGACCTACACTACAGATCATGGCAACACCGGATCCTTAACCCATGGAGTGAGGCCAGGGATCGAACCCACAACCTCATGGCTCCTAGTTGGAGTAGTTTCCACTGCGCCGTGATGGGAACTCCCACCATATTTCTTTCATTTCCAAGTTCTGCTGATTTGGGGCAAGAAGTTGAGCTATTATTTCTGTCATCTTGGTTCTTGCTCATCCACCTTCTTTCAAGTCCTGGCATCTGAAAGAGTTGATGTCTTCAGGTATTAACATTATATATCTAAGTGTTTTTTCACATCTTGCTTTATAATGTGTATGTATTTAAAAATAACATAAAGAATATAAATAGTAAGGCCTGAGGGAGTTCTTTATGCGTGTGTATTCTGATTGCCAATATAAGCATACGTGTGTGTATGAATAGATATTTGCTACCTTAAATTTATGTGCATATGTTATACACGAGTGAATTCATAAGTGTCTTCAAACATATTTACATATGTATGTGTTTATGTCATGTTTATGTGAATATGTAAATACATAGGTGCATTTGTGTATATGTCTGCATCTACATGTTACACCCAGAGACACACACACATAATCCATCTTCCTGGCGGACTGCTGGCTGCAGAGGGGGAGCCCAATCCATTTTCAAATCTTTGTAATGCTAGTTCTCGTGGGAGAGAATCACCTTGGGCTTGTTATCACATGTGTAAACCTGCTACAAATCAGTATCTTATTGGAGAATTCCTTTGGTGACTGCCAGTGGTATACGTCTCACGAAGGCAGTGAGAATGTATTTTGGTAAACCCCTAATTTGATTGTCTTTTTCATCATTCAGTCAATTAAGTGTTATTACACAACCGAAGTCACATTTGAATTGCAATTAATATTTGGCACAGCTCTCTTTTTCTAATACTAAAACTTTGTTCAAAGATAGGAGAGATTAAGTGGTTCCCTTTTCTATTTTTTTTGATGAATAATAGTACTACTCTTGTCACTAACATATTTTTATTCTGCATACATTTGCTGGAGAATTTGGAAACTCCTCAAAGCCCCCTGTTACATACTAAAGCCTTGAATCTAGGGTTGGAAGCAAAAACCGTTGAGGGTTTTCTTATCGCTGGCAGTCTTAAAAATATAAAACAAATCATAAAAGTTTCTGTATCCTCAAGGCAATAATATCTTCTTGTGTGGTTTTGCATATAACAATAAATTCAACTATGACAGAAATTTTATTCTTTGCTGAGTTCATCTGAATTTTCTAATCATACCTCAGCAGGGAAGAAAAAAGGAAATAAATAAAATGATGAGATAAATCAGCTTTATGTCTCTGTGGATTGAAGATTCACTAACTTAAGCATATTGCATCAGTGGGAAGACAACTAGTTAGGAGACGGAAGAAATAGGTGAGGCGTTGTAGGGGGCTAAAAGGGAGCCGACTTGTAGGAGGTATTTGTTTTAGCTTTTCCCCTTTCTGTTTAGAATGCACCTGGAGTTCCAGAAGTCCCTGCTTTTTAAAATTGAAGTACAGTTGATTGACAGCATCGAATTAGTTTCAGGTGTACGACAAAGTGATTCAGTTATACATACATACACACAGGGCATATATACAGTATAAATATATTTTTTTACAAGATGATGACTGTAGTTCCCTTGTTTCTTTTAAAACACAGTGGTGTGTATCTATTAATCTCACACTCTTATTTATCCCTCCCCATCCCTTTCCACTTTAGTAACCATAAGTTTGTTTTCTATGTCTGTGAATCTTGTTTCTGTTTTGTAAATAAACTCATTTGTATTATTTTCAGATTCCACACAGAAATGCTGTATAATATTTGTCTTTCTCTGTCCGACTTACTTCACTTAGTATGATCGTCTTTAGCTCCATCCACGCTGCTGAAAATGGCATTATTTCATTCTTTTTTTATGGCCGAGTAATATTCCACTGCATATATGTACCACATCTTCTTTATCCATTCATCTGTTGGTGAGCACTTGGTTGCATCTATGTCTTGGCTGTTGTGAGTAGTGCTCCAGAAGTCCTTTTGAATCATGAGATGAATATGTGGCCACCTGTGAGGATAGCTTAGCCACGAGGCAGGTGTCTGGCCTTTTTCAAGACACTGTGGAACTGCCACACCAGTCCTGGACTGCTTGCCTCTGGACTGTTTTTGCAAATGAGAATAGTAAGCTTTTATCTTGTTTAAGCCCCTGTCATTTTGGGGTTTTCTGTCACTGGCAGCTAAGTGTAACCCTGTCTGAAGCTGTAGTTTTATTTAAAATAAAATAGTTCAAGTCTATTAAAATAGGGCAAATAGAATATGTACAGTGATTGAGAGCTTGAGTTCAGAATACCGGTAACACCTGTATTCCAGATAGGTGGATTTTCAGCAGTTCTGGTAAACTCTACAAGATTCAGTTTGCTCATCTCTAAGATGGGGTCTGATTAATGCTCTGGGAAATATTATTGCAAAGTTTAAGGGAGAAAATACACTTGAAGCACCCAATGGAATAACTGACATATAATTGTCACTCTAAACAGTACCTGTTATTACTGTTGTTATTAAACTTAGCATCTCTAAGGGGGTTATTCTAAGGCTAAAGGGAATATATCTCAGGAGTTCCTGTTGTGGCTCAGTGGTAACTAATCTGACTAGTATCCATGAGGATGCAGCTTGATCCCTAGCCCTGCTTAGTGGATTAAGGATCTGGCATTGCTGTGAGCTGTGGCGTAGGCTTGCAGCTGTAGCTCTGATTTGACCCCTAGCCTGGGAACCTACATATGCTGCAGGTGTGGCCCTAAAAAGAGAAAAAAAAGGAATATGTCATTTTTTTTTTTTTTCCCTTTTTGCAGCTCCACCAGAGGCATATGGAGGTTCCTGGGCCAGGGGTTGAATCTGAGTTGCAGCTGCTGGCCTGTGTCACAGCCATTACCACACTGGATCTGAGCCGAATCTGCAACCTATGCCACAGCTTGCAGCAATGTCAGATCCTTAACCCACTGGGCAAGGCCAGGGATTGGACCTGCATCCTCATGGAGACAACACTGGGTCCTTAACCGGCTGAGCCACAACGGGAACTCCTACCTTTGCTTTTTAAATGTATTTGCTAGTGACTGAGTGACCAGTTATGTGCATATATTCCCCATACTTTTATTTTTTTTTGTCTTTTTTTGCCATTTTCTTACGTGGCATATGGAGGTTCCCAGGCCTAGGGGTTGATTCGGAGCTGTAGCCGCCGGCCTACACCAGAGCCACAGTAATGGGGGATCCGAGCTGCGTCTGCAACCTACACCACAGCTCACGGCAATGCCGGATCCTTAACCCACTGAGCAAGGCCAGGGATCAAACCTGCAACCTCATGGTTCCTAGTCGGGGTCTTTAACCACTGAGCCACGACAGGAACTCCTCCCCATACTTCTTTACATGGTCAACTTATGATACTTTTCTGGCCAGCAATTTTTATGAGGTTATTATTTCTATGAGAAGGAATATTTTAAAATATCAGTTTACCAGAAATTAAATTACCAGACAGTATGCAAATTTTTTATGTATTTAAATATTTAAAAATTTCAATTTATCTGTATATTATAGTTATTAAAATATAATACGTTTGCTACAAAAACACATACATATATGAATAAAAATCAATACAGCCGCATTGCATCTTATGCAAAGAACAGGCTCTACGTCGCACAAAAATCAGATATCTGAAGTTTATTTTTTTACTGTATATATGTTATACATATACTAACACATCCATTCTTTTTCAGATTCATTTCTCATGTAGATTATCACAGAATATTGGGTAGAGTTCTCAGGGCTATGCAGCAGGTCCCCCTTTAAATACTACCCTGACATGGAGTTCCTGGTGTGGCGCAAGGGTAACGAACCTGACAGTATCCATGAGGACATGGGTTCCATCCCTGGTTCTGCTCAGTGGGTTAAGGATCCAGTGTTGCTGTGAGCTGTGGTGTAGGTTGCAGACTCGGCTCAGATCTGGCATTGCTGTGGCTGTGGTGTAGACTGGCAGCTGCAGCCCTGATTCGACCCCTGGCCTGGGAACCTCCATGTGCTACAGGAGTGGCCCTCAAAAGCCAAAAGAAAAAATTGCCCTGACAAATCTCCAGCGAAGGCTCCATGTCTGTTACACCATCTCTCCGTTAGTGTAGCAGAGTTAACACACGTAAAAGAGAGTTGACTCCGAGGCTAGATGATGTTGTCGGGGGGTGGGTTGGGTATTAGATGAGGATTAGCTGGATTGATCTTTGGGGCCGCTCAGCCTGGTCAGATGCGGACACTAGGAGATAAGAATCTCAGCTCCCGGAGGTGGCGTCACCTCCCCACTCCCATGGCCACACCCACCTGGGGCCTCCACTCCGTGAACCGAATGACCGATTCCCATGCTTTTAAATTATGATCCCACGTCCCCTCATTGCCAAATATGTGCCTTACGTGCCTAAGCGCGGACAATCGAGTTCACGTAAGTTAAATGTGTGTGTGCTGTGACTCTCCTCTAGTCTTGTTGTTGTTGTTTTTTTTTGCGTTAGTTTTTTAAAAATTTTTTATTTTTTTCCACTGTTCAGCATGGGGACCAAGTTACACATACACGTATACATGCTTTTTCCTCCCATTGTTGTGTTGCGGTGTAAGTATCTAGACATAGTTCTCAATGCTACAGTCTTCTCGTTAATCATAACTTTTGGAGTTAATATTAAATTTAGGGTTATACTTCCATATTTTCCCAGTACTGTACAAATACGTGTGTTATCAACACACACACACACACACACACACACAGGTCGTCTCCCTCCCTGCTTCTTGCTGCTTCTCTTGAAGAGCGCATCATGGCCCTCATTCTAGTTTATGATCATACTTAACACACATATGATTGAGGATTTCATGGGTATGGGATGTTCTGTGGTGGGATTATCTCTTCATTAAGTGGTTTGCCTGTGGGTGAGCATTCTGCTGATTTGCAGTTCTTGTTATTTTTTGCGGTTGTTTTTTTTTTTTTGATAGCGGAGACATCGGACAGTATTCGATTTAAAACCGCGCACACGCACTCACACACACACACACACACATGCACACGGCTCCCTCACCCTCCGGCCCTCGCACAGGCAGGTGCACGTTTCCCCTGGCGCGCGCGAGGTCCCGAAGCACCTGAGGGATGTCCCCAGTCCACACAAGTGGTAATAAAAGTGTCGTCCTACGTTGCAGATCTGGGTAAAGGGAAACTTCAGATCGACTGGAACTGGGCGATGTGCAGCCTTTGTCCTCTGGGAAATTTAGATTCCAAGCCTGGCCTGGGATTCAAGGTCAAGAATCATATCTGAGAAGGGGGAGAAATATAGTCTTGCTGCGACCAAGAGGACCAGGGGGGACATTTTTAGGCCCCTGCATGGATAAATTTTCAAGCTATTTCCCTTAACTCTTAAATTCGTCAAGATAGCGGCAAGAAGGTTACAAATCTCATTTTCTTTGGAAAAGGCTGCTTTGTCTTTTCAAGGATCACATTTCCTGGCAAATAAGAAACTATATTTTGTAATGGAACTCATTCTTCTCTCTACTCTAAATCATCTTACTGGAGGCTGGGAGAATGACGGCTTTGTCAAGGGAACAGAAAAATAAGACCTTGATAAGAACACTCGCTGGCTTTGACCTTGTGTCACCTCAGTCCTAATTTATGTGGTAGCTCAAGTTTCCGCGCCAAAGGCCCCATCATCCTAATTGTACCTAGTTGCTCGTTCAAACAGCAAATTATCCCAAGTCAACAGTTGCATACGCCAGTTTCCTGCTTTATTATTTTATCTGGATATTTCCCAGGAAAAGGTAGGCTAAACATTTTTTTTTTCAAGAAGTCAATGAGTTTGGTGTTGCTTAGAAACTCCTCTTACAGCAGGTATTAACGTAAGTTTGTGATTTAGTCACTTGGAGAGCATAAGGAGCCAAGATCAGAAAATCAAAACACGGTGGATGTATTTCCTAATTGGTCATTACTGCTCTTTCAAAGCTGTCATTTTCTGCTGTGCAAAATAGTTAGACAAAACTAGTTATTTTTCTCAACACAATAACTTGGCCATTTCATTAAACCTTTTACTCACCAAAATACAAAAGACAAGTGATAGACTTTTTTTGTTTTTGTTTTCTTGACCAACCCCATCTGTGATATCAGCTTTAAGAGCAATAGTGATGTGAAAAGAACTCATTTCTTTTAAAAAAGAAAATAATTTGATTTGTTAGCTCTATGCTAGATAGGCTTCCTTTGATTGCTTGTTTGGATAGATTTGAGTCCTAAAATTAGTGCTGCATTAGTCATATAAGATAATGATGGGGAACTATCTACTTATATTTGAGTATGCTTTGCTGGAAAATATTTTCTTTTTTTGTGGGTGTGCCCTTTGTCTTTTTAGGGCTATACCCATGGCATAGAGAGGTTCCCAGGCTAGGGGTCAAATTGGAACTGCAGCTACCGGCCTACACCACAGCCACAGCAGTGCCAGATCCGAGCTGCGTCTGCGACCTACACCACAGCTCACGGCAACGCCAGATCCTTAACCCACTGAGCAAGGCCAGGGATTGAACCCGCCATCTCATGGTTCCTAGTCGGATTCTTTAACCACTGAGCCATGACAGGAACTCTGGAAAATATTTTCCTACATGTGAATTCATTCACTTCTCATATAATTTTTAAAAGATAGTCAGAATTATTATTCCTCATTTATCATACTAAGTAAGCTGAGATGAAATCTGTCTCCCAAGGCAGTAGATGGCTTCTCTTCAAACATATTAAAGTTGTTCTGAAACCACATATTTAGGGGA
Organism: Sus scrofa; assembly: GCF_054392235.1. NCBI lineage: Eukaryota > Metazoa > Chordata > Mammalia > Artiodactyla > Suidae > Sus > Sus scrofa. The sequence goes on from NC_139393.1 coordinate 77,278,459, forward strand.
AATATTTGTATGAATTTGGAGTCTTAAAATGAGAACAGAAATTTCAGGACCTCATTTTTATATTTAAAAGATATCTTTTATTCAGTGTTCCTTGGAGGTGCAGTAGGTTAAGGATCTGGCATTGTCACTGCTATGGCTCTCATCTCTACTGTGGCTCTGGTTTGATCTCTGGCCTGGGAACTGCCACATGCCATGGGCATGGCCAAAAAAAAGCTTTTTTCTTTATTTTAGGAAGCAGATTTTGACTCTCATTTCTGTCTCGTGTCAGAGATAGTGGACAAAAAAGCTCAAATACTGGCCAGAAGAAAGAATGCCTTATTCATTGAGCATTAAAAGAAATCCAGGTAACAGAAATCACGGGGCCTGAATTATTCGTCATACCAAAGGGCATTTCTCTCAGCTGTAACTGAAATTCTTAGAGTGATTGCATTTAGCACCATTATCCGAATAAGAACGATGGAGTCAGCAGGGCGAGGGCATCTTTCAGAACCTTGGTTTTCCTTGTCTATAAAAGTGAAAGGGACGGTAGGTAGGAAAGTTGAATATTTGTGTTTGTTACTTTCATGGACATTAACTAGGGTTCTTTTGTGTATGACGTATTTCGGCTATTAGGAATAAATCACATGAGAGATTGCATTTTGCTCTTATAGAAGTAGTGTTCATAGTATGAAATCCTGAAATTCAAATGCATGCAACTTTTAAAATAGGTGGCTCTTTTTTTTAGAACAAAGAGAGGCAAATTGATAGAAATGCACAGCGAGAGAAGTGTGTATAGAAAATGGAACAACTCTGATTAGCTCATCATGAAGCTTTGCTTTATGCCTGGAAGGTGGATGTGTCAGCCTTTGGGTCGTGATGTGTGGCCTCTGGGGACGTCATGCACATGTCACTCATCAGTCTACCTTACATTCCTCAAGTTCTCAAATGTCCCTGGAGAATCTTAAGACTCCTGAGTGGCAAATCTTTGGTCTGCTATTAATAAAGTCTTATTGAATTTAATAATCTTTCCTTTGGGAAAACCAAGTGAGAAGGTTTGGAGAGGGTAGAAATGCAGAATTCAAAAACAAAGCAAACTATTTGTTCTTTCTCCATTACTGTTACTTACTGTGTGACCTTGTGTGAGTCACTTAACTTCTCTGAGCTTCGGTTAAATATAACAGGCATTTATTAAATATCTCCAAAACGATGTCTAGAGGAGGACCGGGCATTGGTGTTGTGCTCTGCCCTCTCTACTCTGTGAGGTGGGCAGGCAGGAAGGACTTGAGGCGCTAAGAGCAATCATTTCTGAGGTCAGCATTTAAAGTAGGTATTTGCATAGAGTGGCTCTTCAGTGAAAGTAATGGATTGATGTGATCATGACTGATATTTAGATTTAATTGGGGGGAATCATATCTCATTTTTTAAGTGTAACCATATCCAATTAATTACATGGAAAATAATATCAGCATCCTGAGGATTTTATTGAAGGGGCAAGAAAATTACAAAGAAAAAAAGCCAGAATGTATCCAGAAATTTCGATTCAATGAAGGAATTCTTATCCATTTCCCTAAATATAGATATAATGTTCTATGAGTCGAGGGGGCAGTGTGCCTCTCCGCCGTACTTAAATATACCAAATCTGTCATTTGATGGGATCTTCCAGCTGATTGTTGTGTCAGTGCATACTCCAAATGCCATAAGCAGTTGGTTGAAAAACTAAACTATTGATACATGTCACCATGGAAGGAAACAGGTTCTGTGGTTGTTTTCATGTGCAAGTCCAATAAGCCATTTATCTATTTTTTTTTTCTGTTAAGTTAGTCTCTTTACTTTTTGTATCTTTTCTACTTTAAAGAGTATTTTATTTAGCATCATTTGTTTGGTTTGTTTCGAATAAACTGCTTTGGGAACTTCTTTTATCTCCTGAGAACGTCAGAAGAAAAGCAAGGGGGAATCAGTTTACATATTTGGTATTATTCAGATTTCTGTGCTTTTTCATTTTTTTGTTTTTTTGTTTTTTGTTTTTTTTTTTGGTCTTTTTGCTATTTCTTGGTCTTGGGCCGCTCCCGCGGCATATGGAGATTCCCAGGCTAGGGGTCCAATCGGAGCTGTAGCCACCGGCCTACGCCAGAGCCACAGCAACGCGGGATCCGAGCCGCGTCTGCAACCTACACCACAGCTCACGGCAACGCTGGATCGTTAACCCACTGAGCAAGGGCAGGGATCGAACCCGCAACCTCATGGTTCCTAGTCGGATTCGTTAACCACTGCGCCACGACGGGAACTCCTGTTTTTTTGTTTTTTTAGATTTCTAAACAATGGAATTCAATTTACTTAAGATGAAAAGAGAATGTAAACTGTTTTAAATGGTATGAGTTGTCTGTACAATCATTGGTGGGCCAGTCCACCCTTGTAAATGAATTGACAGCGCTGGTATGTAGGTAGTTCATTATTTTAATGAAGAATGTATTTGCTGTTTCTAATAAAGAACTCTAGGTCCTTTAGAGACTAATTTTTCCATGAAACTTGATTGATTTTGAAATTCAGAAGACTCAACAGTTTTATTGGAATTCCATGTGAGTAGACATGCTTTGGCCAAAATATGCATGTAATTATTAGAAAGGATGTTGGTATAAATTAATCACTGTCTTCAAGAGCTGAAACTAAAAATGGACCACATTTTCACCTTACAGAGATCCAAAGACTTATATATATAGATGTAAACTAAGAGATACAGATCTTTGTGTCGTATGTATGTAATTACTATGTCATTTGTTTGTTCAAGCACCAGCTATTATTGAGCAGCTATGATGGGGTAAGACCTGGCATTTGGTAGTTATTGAGGTTATACAGATGAAAGTAATTGGTTATTTTCCTTGAGAACTGTGGAGGTAGGTTTCAAGGACAGTAGAATGCAGTATTAAAGAGGCACAAAGAACCTCACACTTGAAAAGTTTGAGCTGTTTTGAAGAACAGGAGGATATTAAGTATTGGATCTGAGAGGACTGGCATTTTAGCCAGAGGGAGAACATGAGCACAATTTGAAGGCAGAACACCATGGATTCTAATCTTGCTTCTTGAAGTCAATGCGTTCTTTCAGAAGGGTCATCAGAGAGAAGCCTGGAGAGAGAAGTGGGAACAAGTCACAGGGAGCCTTTCAATGCCAAAACCATGACTGGACAGCCCTTGTAATGGGGAGCAGAACTGGCTTTTCCAGGGAGAAATGGGCAGGGTGCTGCTCTTAGGATGGAACGGGGAACAGGGAACGGGGAGAGTCTTTAAAAGGAGAGAACATTGAGGTAACTGTTTTAATAGCCAGTGGTGAAAACTAATAAGGTCGTGAAGTCTGCTGATAACCATGGAAAGAAAGGGAAAAAATGACACAAGGTGGGTTGTTCAGTGATGGAACTGATGGGAATTAAGGGTAGGGCTGGAGAAGTGGGGGGGCGGGGGGGGCAAGATTTACTTGGCGAATGCAATCTGTTATGGTTGACCTGGTTTTCAAATATCCAAGGCTTGAAACCCCCCACCCTACTCCCCACTCCAGAGACACCTGAGCCTCTTTATAATTTGAAATTAAAGGATTAATTCCTGCAGACCTAGAGAACCCTGTCCTATGTTGGGGTTCAGCACTGGTTTCTCATTCCTCGTTAAATACTTCCAACACCTCCTACCTAGGGGAGTGCAGAGGGGTGCGTTGGGGCCGTCCATAGGGAACTGGGAAGGAAATGCTTTTGAGGGCAAAACGATGAGGAGCAGTTGTTCCCAGAACAGCCACCTGAAGGTGGCCAGTGGTGGCCAAAGAATACATTAACTCCGAGGATTGCCAGTTTATTACCAAATGATCCTGTCTTAGGAGCAGGAAGACTTTGAACAGTTACACTCTTGAGCTCCACTCATTTTCCCTAAAGTATCACAGCCAGAGACGTTTCTAGCTATTGAAATATGTATTTTTATTTGTGGGCGTCTAGGACACTTTGATTCTTTAGATACAAGTGGCCGTTTCGTTAGGATTATGAAAGATGAATGAGAAATAAAATTATGAGTTGTGTGTTAAATAAATATGGTTTGCACGTCTTGAGAAGAGTGTTATTTTTACTGCAGCCACCAACGTCAAGTAAGATCTGTCTTGTTCATTATATTCCTATGTAACAAAAGCCTCCCTTTTAAGTTCATGAAAAATAATGTTCCCTTGGAGGGCAGCAGGTTAAGGATCTGGCGTTGTCACTGCAGCAGCTCGGGTCACTACCGTGGTGCAGGTTCGATTCCTGGCCTGGCAACTTCCACATGCCACAGCATATCCAACCCTCCCCCCCGCACCAAAGCCAAAACCAACAAAAGAAATAATATTTCACATGCAACTTCCTAGTATAAGAAAAAGAAATCTAAGTATTAAATCTTTTTTGTGTGTACCTCCAATATTTTATTATCAGATGTGATGACATTTAATTGTAGCATAGTGTGAAGTAGGAATTCACTCTAAATATACTATGAAATCTGTGTTATTCTGTATAATGATTTCTTCATGTTTTCCCTTCGTATACTTTTCAGTGTATAAACACTTAAATGAGATAGAGTAATTCAGATTTATATGGGGGGCAGATGTCTTTTAGTCCTTACAGATTTTTCAGGTAGGACGGTTTCCTTGGGTTCAAGGAACCAAACGTGAGCATACTTAAGAAAAAAAAAATGACCATTTACTCGCTGACTTAGTTGAAATATTTAGGATTCCCAAAGTGATTCCCAACCAAAGTGTGGTACTTGAGCTAGCATCAACTGGGGGCTAGTTAGCAATGCCAGTTCTGAGGCCCCATGCCAGATTTACCAAATCGAAAAACCTCTTGACTCTAGGGCTCAGCCATCTGCTTAAACATCTGCCATGTTTTCTGATACACAGTTAAATTTGAGAAATACTAGTCTTCAGGTTGCAACTCAGTTTAGTGCTCAGAAGATACTCCCAGGATCTAATTGTGGGCTCTGCTCTCCCAGGGACGGCCCCATTTCCAGGCTTCACATGGTAGCCAGTGATTCATCAGAGCATCTTGTCCATTGGGCAAGAGAATGATTTTACCTCCAAAGAGCCTTTTCTACCAGTTGGAAGTCTGGATCTCCTGAAGGAATGGAGAGAACTAGACGTGGTAATAAGCATATGGGTCAATGTATACGATGCATTTTTCTTTTATTCAAGTCTCTTAAAAAGAGAGCGAGGGGAGTTCCCGTCGTGGCGCAGTGGTTAACGAATCCGACTAGGAACCATGAGGTTGCAGGTTCAGTCCCTGCCCTTGCTCAATGGGTTAACGATCCGGCGTTGCCGTGAGCTGTGGTGTAGGTTGCAGATACGGCTCGGATCCCGCGTTGCTGTGGCTCTGGCGTAGGCCGGTGGCTACAGCTCCGATTGGACCCCTAGCCTGGGAACCTCCATATGCCGCAGAAGCGGCCCAAAGAAATAGCAAAAATACCAAAGGAAAAAAAAAAAAGAGCGAGGGAGGAGAATATGACTGCGATACAGACAAAAACTGACACTGGAAGAAGCAGGCAGGTTGTGACTGAAGATATGAGGCCTGTTTGAGGAATGGGGAAGGTGGTAACCAGACGAGGCCTGCTGTGTGGGTTTCATATTTTAGAAGTCTAGACCCTTTGCAGCTTTAAAACTGTATGAGCTCTTTAACGTCATGTTTAATATTGTAACACAACGATAATTTCACTTTACTTTTGTTTATTTACTTTTACAGGGTAGCTATTCATTTAGGCCGCACTCATGGCATATGAAGGTTCCCAGGCCAGAGACTGAATCTGAGCTGCAGCTGCAACCTACCCCACAGCCGCTGCAACAGTGGATCCTTTAACCCACTGCACCAGGTCTGGAATTGAACCTGTGCCTCTGCAGCAACCTGAGCTACTGCAATCAGACTCTTAACCCACTTTGTCACAGCGGGAACTCCAAAACAATGGTCATTTTAACCATTCATGCCATTGCTTTCCTCAGTGGCCACATTACCATACGTTTTTTTCACTCAATGCGTGTTTTTGCACTATAGGGCAGAAAACATACATGCAGCATTCCACGCTATACTTAGGTTAGTTTTACACAAAAAACAAAGACTATACTATAGCTTTCAAGGGTCAGCTTTTTAAAAATGCTTTCTAAATTGCGTCAGCCATGTGGAGGAATAAAATCTAAAATTATATAAAGAACTACTAAACTACGTTCTTAGGGTCAATATTTTATAATAAAAAATTTTTAATGTCCCTTCATAACCTTGAATTTGTTTCATTGCTTCTAGGTACTGCCAATGATTTTTGATAACCTATCTTATTTTTTGTTTTTATATCTTTGTTAGATTAAAAAAACCCAGATCTAGCATATTACTCAAGCACATTAAATTGCATGAGATAAATGTGTACTTATAGCTCCAAGGCAGGTGTTGTGATCCTGTCAAATTGCTCAAGCTAATTTCGAGCCACGTCAGGGCAGTTGCTGGGAGACGTTTGAGGAGCACAGGAAATTATATGGAGCCTGTTGATAACAGCATGTCCTTGTACTGTGACCTAAAATAATACCCAACCTGCCACATTACCAACGCTCTTGTTAAAATTGAAGCCCTGTGTTGGAGGTTTTCACCAACATCCCTAACAAAAGAAAACTAGGATGCTTGAAAAATGTGGTTGTAATTGTTGAAAAGTTGACAGTGAAAAGGTGGAAGAAATTGGCAATTATCATTGTATGGGTTACAACATTATCTTAATATAAATATATTTGATGTATAATTAAATTACCTTGGTGTGTTTTCCAGGCGAGGGTGGTCATAAACATTAGCAGGGAGGTTTTCCTATCATTGACTTTCTAAGCTTGTCTTCTAGAACAGCGCATTTCCTTGGTGTGTCTGTTTCATCGGTGTCCCAGGTAATTGTCCAGCTCCGAGGTATTGGAAAAGCACTGGCTTAAAGGGAGGAATTTACTTACTTTTCAAGAAAATGACTATGAGGCGCTTACAGAACTATAGCCAATCTCAGCTTATAAATGTTATTTTGTTGCTCATCATTCAGATCAGAAAGAAGGGTTAACATCCCTGACTCAACCCGTGCCTAGGAAGACAGATGGAAGATTCACCAGGGTTGTGTTCCATGTGCCGTTACTGAAGGAGGGCTGCAGACGACAGCCAGGCAGCAAGGTTGAGGCCCAGGAGTGGTGCTCATAGAAATCCTGGGGTGCTGAGGGGGAGCTCAGGTGGGCCTTCCCCGTGGTGGGAGAGCGGATGCAGAGGAGGAAATCGGGGTCCCTAGGAAGAGGAGATACTGATATTGATATTTCCCAAAGGATGTTTGCCTTGCACAATCCATGCCCTTCAAACCAAGGAGCCAGCCCCTTGCATTCACATTCAGGGGAGTGCGCAATTCCGGACGAGGCTGGGGTGACATGGCCAGTGGCTTTTTGAATTTTGAATTTTTTTCTTTCTTTTTTTTCCTCTTTTTATGGCTGCACCTGCAGCATAAGGAAGTTCCCAGGCTAGGGGTCGAATCGGAGCTACAGCTGCCGGCCTGCCCCACAGCCACAGCGATGCAGGATCTGAGCCGCATCTGTGACCTACACCACAGCTCATACCGGATCCTTAACCCACTGAGCAAGGCCAGGGATCGAACCTGCAACCTCAGGGATACTAGCCGGGTTCAGAACCCACTGAGCCACAGCGTGAGCGCCCATCTGCTCATTCTTTATTGTCATTTTAAAGGGAGTATGGCTTTTAGCTTGACATACCCATTCAACTGACTTGAATTCAATCTGGACTTTAAAGAGTACATAACATTTCCAAGTTCATTCCTTGACTTTTAAGTAGGCTAGGGGTGTATGCCTGCTTAGTTTTTCTGTGTCCATTGTAGAATTGGGATGCTTTGAGGAACTGACATGGGAGGGGATTCTAGGTCGCAGGCTTTGTACCCAGGAAGACTTGAGCTGACGCTTAACTCTACCTTGTGGGAGCTGTGTCAAGATGAACAGGTTGCTAAACCCACCCAACAGATTTCCTTGTCTGTAAACTGAAGGAAACACAGCTTACAAGAAAGCGCCATTGCCCACGCATATACCATGTGCCCAGGCACTGAGCTATGTATCCTTATGTATGATCCATGGAATTCCCGTGGCAACTTTTTGAGATAAGTGTTACCATGTTCTGATAACAGCAATAACGATTCATCTTCCCTACAAGATTTTTAGGAGTAATCAGTGATATTAGAGACATTAAATAAAATTCCTGTTCCAAAGTAGGGATCAAATTCTGCTTCTTGGAGTTCCCGTCATGGCTCAGTGGTAACAAACCCGACTAGTATCCATGAGGACTTGGGTTCCGTCCCTGGCCTTGATCTGTGGGTTAAGGATCTGGCATTGCTGTGAGCTGTGGTGTAGGTCACAGATGTGACTCGGATCCTGCGTTGCCATGGCTGTGGCATAAGCCGGCAGCTGTAGCTCCGATTTGACCCCTAGCCTGGAAACTTCCATGTGCTGCAGGTGCGGCCCTAAAACAAACAAACCAACAAACAAAGTCTACTTCTTTTGAGGCAGAAACTGTGTCCAGCTTTGCAACGATCTGTACTTCTCCCCAATTTCTGCCTTTACATTTGTATGGATTCCTTCTTCATCTATTAGCACCCAGCACATAGGAGGTGCTCAGTGCATTTTTAGTTTCCTTTCAATGCTTTGGCGAATGCCTGGAAAGACCAGATGATGCATTTGAATATGTATGGGCTTCAAGGTTAGAAAAATATAGGGCAGGTAAAATCTCGTCTGTCTTGGCTTGGCTGCGCAACATGAAGCAAGCCACTTCCCCTCTTCTGAGTCTGTTTCTCCTTGGAAGAATGAGCATCAGTAGATGCTCTTCAAACGGACTCTTCCTGTCCTTTTGAAGAGTAAGTGAAATAATGTAAGGTGGCCTATCCCAGGGATGGACAAAAACTGGATAGTATTTTAAATGAAATGTCACACTTGAATGACAGTTTGCAGAATAAAGCTTTGCAAGTGCAAGTCTATATCATCACATCCATAGCAGAAAGACTCATTTTCTGAGAATGAGTGTGCAAATGTGAATGATATTAGTGTACCATTTTGTAAGATCCGTTCTGAGCGAAGGGAGTTAGTACACGTTTGTCTGCGTTTGTTTCTCACTAGAGGAAACAGCCTAAATGTACTGTTAAGGTGAAGCCACTGACATCTAAGGACACTGAAATACTGATGCATGCTGATAAAATAGCATTCGGTTTGTCTGACTCATTGGTGAAAAAATAGAATCCATTGAGAGGTGGACTGAAGGTCTCGGTGTGAGGACTGCTAGCGTTCAGGGCAAGTGAAAAACAACATGATTTTATTTTAAACTTTGTTTCCAGAGCTTACTTGCAGTGGTGGGAGCATTCAATGAGGGAAAACAAGAATTTTGTTCTGAATTGAAGCTCCTGCGTTCCCCACCCCCACGGGCCCCTCTAATTTCGATGCTGAAATCCTAACCCCTCATATGATAGTGTTGGGAAGGGATCCCTTGAGGAGGTGATTCGGTTTCCATGGGGTCATGAGGCAAGACCCTCCGTGGTGGGATAAGTGCGCTTATAAGAAGCGGAAGCTTTGACCACAGAGCTCTCTCCTCTTCCCCTGTGTAAGGACACCACCAACAGGTAGATGTTCCCAAGCCAGGAAGAAGGCTCCCACTCCCCACCCCACCCCTAGGAACCACATATGTCAGCACTTTGATCTTGGACTTCCCAACCTCCAGAACTGTGAGGAATCTCAGTGTATGTGGTTTAAACCACCTGGTCTGTGGTATTTTGTTGTAGCAGCCTGAGCCGACTCATACACACTTCATGGGCAGCTCGTACGTTTAGAGTTCTCTGAAGCAAAAAGGAACAGTCCGACCCTAGAGTAAATGGAACCAAGACTGGTTAAAGTAACACTATAAGCAGAGATGTACTTGGCTGCTCACGCACAATGCGAGAGGCCATTCATTCTGCTTGGGACTCTCACGCAGGGGGTGCCGATTGAGCTGGGTCTTAAAGAATGAGAGGGATTTGTATCCCTGGGATGTGGTAGCTCCAGAGGGGTGAGCAATTGTAAATGAGTGCAAAGAAGAGGCTAAACCAAGAATCCACATACGGACACAATATGCCAAGCCTAACAAATGTAGGCCAGGTCACATGCCAGAGCTCTGGCTCTGTTGATCTTCTCACTTGAGATTTTAGTCTGACAGATTTGCAGAGAAAGGGGGCAGAGTTCCTTGGTCACTAGAGAAACCACTGGTGAATAACATGCTTTCTGTGGACGTGCTGGGAACCCCTTCGCTTTCCTAGCATCAGTGTTGCCCCAAAGCCAGCGACATTTCCTGACATTTAGTGAAGACCTCTGAAGTTTCTTCTTCATCCTGGCTCCCTTCTTAAGCAGTGGTGTGCTGGTGTCTTGCACGCGTAAGATCTGTCTGCTTCTGGGTGAACAATTTGGCTGAAAATTCTATAAGATGACTTTTTAAGTTTGTGATGAATTTTTGGCTCTGTCATTTGTGAGTGCTTATATCTCTCCAGTTTACGTAAATCACTGCGAGTTAAATGGGTTTGAAATTTGTTGTTAAGGAAACTGTTTCTCTGTCTCTGATGAAAGATTGTGAATAAAATGCTTGTTCTCCTTTGCAGGCAGGTCAGCAGATGGCGGAGCTGGCCGGGCCAGGCTCTCCCGTGACTGTCCCCTTCCATCATTTTACCTTCCCTGTCAGTGGCACCAGCTTCCCTTAGAAAGCTGATTGCTTCCACATTAACCCACTTTGTGCCTTTCTCCTCAAGAGGAAGTGTCTACAAACAGGCCTAAGCTGTGCAGTTGAATCTGGACTGTTGCCATGGGAAGGGATTTTAAGATGAGACCCCTTGCGGCGAGGCCTCCTGTCTTTACACTAATTCTCACACCTTTTCTGCCTCATCCATTGCTGTTTTCTTCTGCCACTCATTCCTTTGATGCTTTTAAATAGTTCACTCGATTTGGAGCTGAAGGATAAGATGGCATCTTCCGAGCCAGCTGGCTGAACCTTTTGTTACAGGAGAATCTGGGGTATAAGCAACACCTTCCTTTTCAAGATGAACTGCTTCAAGTAAATGACTGTGTTTGTGGTCATCCTTAACTGTTACTCGGTTGGTTAGGGGGTGATTTTGCTGTTTTCGGAGAAGAGGGAAATGGAATAAATGGGGTTGCTTTTCAGAGGCCGGAAATCCATTTGGCTCAATCAAGGGCCAAGACTCTTTATTGTAATTTTTAGGGCCTCTTTGTCGTTTACAGTGGATACTCATTTCCCGTCCGGGTTGGCTGAGGCTGCTTCTGTTAGTGAGAGAGGAGGCCGTGCTGGCGGTGTGACATGGAATAACCCCCTGAGAGGGGCGGTTAGAATTTTCTCTACAGAAACTTGTGGTTGCTGGGGGCGAAGGGGCGAGGGAGTGGGACGGACAGGGAGTTTAGGGTTAGTAGATGCAAACTGTTACGTTTGGAATGGATAAGCAGTGGGGGCCTCCTGTGCGGCATAGGGAACTGTGTCCAGTCTCTTGGGGTAGAACATGATGGAAGATCGTCTGAGAAGAAAAGAATGTACATATATGTCGACTGGGTCACTTTGTTGTATGATAGAATTTGAAGGAACATTGTAAAGGAGCTGCACCTTAATAAAACTTTTTTAAAAATTAGAAATACAATTCCACTGTGGATCTGCCTCCTCTGCCTTCTACTCTCTGGTCCAGCTCTTCTCTGTCTTTCTTTTCCCAGAGTTCCTTAGCGCTTGAAGGGCAGAGCTCGTGCTTTATTCCTCTTCCTGTGCCCCTGGGAAATGCATTCGGTAAGACTCTGGGATTTAATTCACCAGTCCCTGCTGTTGATAGGTTAAAAGAAGCCACCAAAGGAATTTAGAAAACCTCTTCCCAGAGCCTGGCTACCCAGTGTACTGTCTTGCTGGACAATCTTTTGAATTTCGGAAGCCACATATCAATTCTTTCTTTCTCTTGGCATTGCTTTTCTAATAATCCTGAAATTCCCACTTCACCCTCCAAACTCAGATGGAGACGCTTCAAACTGCCTAAAGTGTAAATGCAGTTATCAATATTATTTAAGAATAATCTCTCTACATAGGCATTGTCTGGGAGTAAGCCCCAAGGTTTCTGCGAAGCATACAGGAGATGTGCAAATAAGTAAAATAAGTAAATAAATAGGCGCCTAGGTGGAAGGATGGTGAAAATGACAGATTTTGTTGAATGAGCAGATTTTACATCCTCCGAAGCATTTTCAAACTTTTGCTCCTAGGCGTGGCTACTGAGGGCTAAGTCTCTCGGTTTATAAATAAAGGGCTACTGAATTCTCTAACTTCCTTCCCTGGCAAAAGTGGCACTCTGGCCTTTTGGTCTTTTATCCTCTCTCCCAAAGATTTGATAAAAGATGATGAAACTCTAAGAAGACACCAAGTTTCGCTTACTTTCTGCAAAACAAACAAACATCAAGCTATTGCCCCTGAAAGCATTTTAACGTGTGTCCTGTCACCTGCTCTTTATTATGCGTCTCTGTATTGCAGTAAATTGTGTCCTAAGGGTCTTGGAAATGGACATTCTTACCAGGACTGGAGTGACTCTTGTCTGCAGGTGGGGAGATGACATCAGCATCCAGGACACGCTGCTTCAGCCGCACCACCGGCCTCCCGAGTGATATGTGGCTGGGCCTCCATCACCTGTTCATCCTGCCAATACATTTTCCACATCTGTCCTCCTGGTCGCCCAACGATTTATTTCGTGTGGCTGACAGCAGAATGTCCTTGCACGAGGGGGACCAAAGCCCGGGGAACATCGATCTCATCTTCTTTCTTTGACACGAGTCCATTAGCTTCATCTGTCTTGAGGACAATCCCGGCAAAGAGCCGATCTGATTTTCCTGCTTCGGGGACCTTTCACAGTTTCAAGGTTATAGAGAAATTGGCTTTGTGCAAAGCAGGTTGCCATCTGTTGCTGGTTTCTAACCCCAGATCCATTTAAGAGATTTGCCAGGTTGGATTTCTACAGACATTTTCACTAATTAGATTTCCTTGTACTTCACCCAAGAGCACATATGTAGGTTTGTCCTGTTAGGCTCGTTGATCTAAATATCCCACCGTCCAGCCGTCTGGGGGAAGCATGGTGTGGACCTGCCATCAGTTGTGATAAAATGTAACAGGAAGTGTGTGTGTATCTGGTCATCATGAAATAGTAGTGCACACGGTGGAGAGCCAAAAAGCAGGCCGGGGATTTGGAGACTCTCGTTTTGTTTTGTTTTGTTTTAATTGAGAAAATTGAAACCCAGAGAGCTTATGTGACTTCCTCTCAAAGAATCAAAATTAGCTCATGTTTCTGGGGAAATTTGCCTTCCAGTTTTAAATAGATTGTAACGCTGAACTTCGGGTGCCTGTTTACTCATGTGTCAGATTTTGTTTGATTCCCTGATTAATAAGTGGCTATTCTGAAATATTATTTTCTAGTAAGAGTTTGAAATGGGCTCCACAATCTAATACTTCAATCAGAATGTATAACCCTACGATTCTCTCTCTCTACACATATGTATATAGATATACACACCTCTAGCCAAATAAATGGAATATTTACAGGAGCGTTCTATGCTATGTTTTATGTTGCTCTATTACGTAGATGTCATATTCACTTCTTCACATACAAAGTTCTAACCTTAGAGCCAATCAGCTCTCTTCTAGAGATTCGTCCTAAGGAGATAAGCCGGAGGAAGGCCAATGCTATATCCATGAACCTGCTTAAAGCATTGATGCCTGGAAAAGAAAAAAGTCATAGGCAAATGATGTATCCAGGAGTACAAGATAAATTATAGCACACTGCATGAATATAATTTGCAGTCATTGAAATGATGAGTAAGAATATTTCACATATGCACATATGCTATAAAATCGAGTGGAAAACGCTGCGGCCACTATGGTTTATCTCCTGTAGTGTCACCCGGGGGAAAAGCCTGTACGCACACAAACGTGAAAAGTTCCGTGAAAAACTCAGGTGTTGGTAAAATTACAAGTGCTTTTTTTCCGCTGTAAACATTTTCTGTAATTTCCTAGTGGTTCACACACATGACTTCCGTGGGGTGATACGTAAGGTCGGGAAATAGAAGCACGATGGAGCGGAGCTGGCAGTGACAGCGATGCGGTGTGCCTTCCTTCCGCCTTGTCTGTGACTGACACTCACGCTGCTCGGGGAGGGTTTTGAATCCTCTGTTGGGCCTTCAGGGTCATACATTGATTAAGACCGTGAAAGGTACTGATTATTTTCACTTCTCAACAATATATTCCCAATGAATAAATGTTTGTATTTTTTTTTTTTTTTTTGTCTTTTTGCCATTTCTTGGGCCGCTCCTGCGGCATATGGAGGTTCCCAGGCTAGGGGTCTAATCAGAGCTGTTGACACCAGCCTACGCCAGAGCCACAGCAACGCAGGATCCGAGCCGCGTCTGCGACCTACACCACAGCTCACGGCAACGCCGGATCGTTAACCCACTGAGCAAGGGCAGGGATCGAACCCGCAACCTCATGGCTCCTAGTCGGATTCGTTAACCACTGCGCCACGACGGGAACTCCAATTTTTGTATTTTTATTTTTAGGGCCACACCTGCAGCATACAGAAGTTCCCAGGCTAAGGGATGAATCAGAGTTGCAGCCGCCAGCCTACACCACAGCCACGGCAACGCCAGATGCGAGCTGCATCTGTGACCTACACCACAGCTCACAGCAACACCGGATCCTTAACCCACTGAGTGAACCTGAAACCTCGTGGACACTATGTTGGGTTCGTAACCTGCTGAGCCACAACAGGAACTCCCCTAATAACTAAATTTTTTTTTAGAAGAAGTGGTGACTTCAGAAGGGCTCCCAAATATGTAAGCGTCAGGAATGATGACCTGGCCCCAAGCCCCTGGCATCTGTTACTTAGAAATGTGTGCAGTGAAGTGGAATTCCCATTGTGGCACAGCGGAAATGAATCTGAGTAGGAACCATGAGGTTGCGGGTTCAATCCCTGACCTCCACCAGTGGGTTAAGGATCTGGCATTGCTGTGAGCTGTGGTGTAGGTCGCAGACGTGGCTCAGATCCTGTGTGGCTATGGCTGTGGCAGAGGCCGGCAGCCGTAGCTCTGATTCGACCCCTAGCCTGGAAATGTCCATATGCTGCAGGTGCAGCCTTAAAAAAAAAAAAAAAAAAAAAAAAAAGGTGTGTGGTGAAGTGATGGGACTATTAGAAACTGAGCTTAGCATTGGCATAAGCATGAAATAGGCCATTTTTCCAGCCCCACTCAGATAAGGCCCTGTCTGTCTCCCAGCCGACGGAAGCAAGCTCGCCTCTCTCCCAGGCTTGATCTTCCTGCCCCTCCCAGGGTCCTCGCAGTGAAACATGCCTGCGTTCATCCCATCCCCTCCCGCATCCCCGGCACGTCCAGGTGTGGGCGCCCCTCCCTCCACAGAGCTTTTCTGTGTGTACAGGAGTCTTCTGGGAACATTTTTTTTTTTTTTTCCCTTTCCCAGGAAGAAGTAACTGGCAGAGGGAAGATTTGTTTCAAGCACCTAATTTCCGGTGCTTCTCAACCATACTGTAGCCCGGGCCTCCCTCATGCAGGGGGAGCTCAGATGGGGAGGAGGAAGAGGATTGCAAAGGTCTTTATTTGGAGCTGCTGGGGAGATGTGTGTGGGGTGTCACAGAATCTGCCTGGGACAAAGCTGGAAATAAGGTTTCCCACCTGGATGGGTAAACGTACATGGTTTATGTAACCAGCATAGCTTCCCTTTGTCTTGAGACAAGGATTCTGGGTAAAAGGAATTCATTGAGATAAATGTTAACATCTTATAGCTCGCAGTGTCTCTTTCCTAAGAGGATGGTACATTTTCGAAAGGCTTATTTATCTTATGTTGGTCGTGTAATATACTGTTTCATTTCCCCCCAGCCTGTTTCCACAATCTATCGACAGGCATGTAGCCACCCTGTAAGTCCGTGTTTCCCAGTCTGTATCATTCTAGAGTTCTTTCTTTTTCTTTTTCTTTTTAGGGCTGCACCTGCGGAATAAGGAAGTTCCAGGGCTAGGGGTTGAGTTGGAGCTGCAGCTGCAGGCCTACACCACAGCCACTGCCAGATCTAAGCCACGTCCATGACCGACTCTGAAGCTTGCTGCAATGCCAGATCCTTAAAGCACTGAGCAAGGACAGGGATTGAACCTGCATCCTCATGGATACTGGTCGGGTTCGTAACCCACTGAGTCACAAAGGAATTCCTCCAGAGTTATCCAGAGTTACTATTTTTTGGGCCGCACCTGCAGCATATGGAAGTTTCCAGGCTAGGCATCGAATCCGAGCTACGGCTGCTGGCCCACACCACAACCACAGCAACTCAGGATCTGAGCTGCAGCTGCAACCTGCACCACAGCTCCTGGCAATGCCAGATCCTTGACCCACTGAGCAAGGCCAAGGATCAAACCTGCATCCTCATGGATACCAGTCGGATTTGTTTCCACTGTGCCACAACGGGAACTCCCCAGAATTACTCTTTTTCATAGAACATTTGTATTTGCATGATTTACCAACATCTGAAAATCAACTTCTTGAAGCCAGGGTTCAGTTGCAAAACAACAGATAGAACTCAGTACGGAATTTCACACTCTAATGAAATCCCATTTACTCCAAAGGTAAATAAACTCCCAGGCAGGCCAGTGGCCAGCAGGGACAAGCCCAAGCCTGGGAGCCAGGAGACCTGGGCTGGGGTTCTCTCTGTCTGAGCTCTGTAATCCCGTGAATCATTTAACTTCTCACGCTTCACACTGGCAAGTGGCTTCACGTACATGATCCAGAAGCTTCTTCAAGCTTAACAATTCTTGTTCTAGGATTTTAATATTTAACAATATGCACAGTTGTGTTTGTGCTGCATGATCACTAGGTGTGAATGACAAATGGCTCACGATGAATGGCTGTAATTATTTATAAGCCAGAGAGAGAACAAATCTATTTTCAAGTCTTTCCTCTTCTCGTTGTATTAGGCTTTCCAGTGTCAGTGTGCAGTTTTAATGGCATTTGCTTTTCCCTTAAAACCTTTCATCACGACTGTCCTGTCCTCCGCTTCCTTCTCTCTGTTGTTTTCCTTACAGTGGTTGTGATCCCACCTGGACCTGAGTGTTGAAGACGTCGCTGGGTGTCATTTCCCGCATAACCAAACTCTCCCGCTTCTAGTTCTGGGGTACGGTGGTCCTCTCCAAGGCCCTTCCCTCTCATCCAGTGACGACACTGCCCTTCCCTGAACGAAGGTTCGAAACCTAGAGATGAACGTGGAGGAATTGAGAATCAGGGTCTCCGCTGCAAGAGGGGACGTGATGGGGTGTTGGGTTAATGCGCACCTGCATCCCATGGCCAGGCTGGCTCCGGAGGGTCAGAGCGGCCCAGGGAGCCTGGCAGAGGGCTACCCTGCCGTGGGAAAAGCTCTGGAACCTGCCTTCCGCAGGGGGAGGGAAAGAGAGGGAGACTGGCCTTCCAGGATGGAGGGAGCTAGACCTGAGGCCGTCAGAGATGGGCTTCTGGGCTTTGTAAGGAAGTTTATCTGCTAAGCATCCTAGTCGTTATTACGGCTGCAAATGTACAGGACACTGATAAGTACTGTAAAGGGATTATTCCTCACGTTTTCCCTTTTAGGTAAATGCCTTCCTTTTATTTTTATGATTTACTTATTTTTAGTAACTTTTTCATGTATTAGTTTTTTCTTTGTTGGCCTCCCTGTGGCACATGGAGATCCCCCTCCAGGGATTAGATCCAAGCTGTAGTGGCGACCCAAGCCGCAACTGCGGCAGCGCTGGATCCTTAACTCGCTGTGCCGGGCTGGGGATCGAACCTGCGTCCCAGCGCTCCCAAGATGCCACAGATCCCCTTTTGCCACAGTGGGATCTCCAGTAAATGCTTTTCAAATGCCTAACTCATAAGTCAAGAGTCTAGGGCCTAGAGATTTTTGGACGCTTGAGTTCAGTCCCATGGTTAGCGTTGCCAGAGCCAGCTTTAGGAAGAGTCTGTTTCCTTTTCCTTTCTGCTCACCTTGCACTACCTCCCTCATCCCCCAAAGGTCTAACTGCCGCATCAATTCTTTTCCTATCGAGTCGGGCCAGGACATTTAATCCAGGAGGCATGGAGATGCTGGACATTCTACGTGTTCGAGTCCACAAAGGGAAGGTGGAAATGAAAGAAAAACCTTGATTCCACTTGTCTTCTTTTAATTGAAATTGGCCATGCAGAAGTCCTGAGCCAAGATGCCCTCGGGTCCTGCGTGGCCTGGTACTTGTCTTCCTGAGCTGGCAGCACGTCCTGTCCCTGGTGCCACCTGACCATGGAGCTCCTCTTAAGGTCCGTTCCTTTGGAGACGGCCAAGTGGGCTCTAGAGAAATTATCTGGAAATTGATTCTGATGCTAAGGAGTCCTTGAGAGTAATAGCATCTGTCTCTTTTTTTCAAAGTAATTCAGCTGCTACATATTTTGCTTTCGGGCAGGGACAGAAGTCCCTGCCGCTCAAAGATGAATGTCCCTTATGTAGGGTTTAATACTCTGACAGTTCCTGTGGAGGGGGGGAGGATTTGATGCCAGCCTCTGATTGGAATGTTTTTCCAATAGTAGCATCTGGTTCCTTGGTAAGATTTCAGTCAGTAAAGGTTTTCCGCTCAGTCATATGATTTGCTGCTTCTGGTATTTATGTCCTAATTTAATAGATCTGACCCATCCTTGAAAAACTTTGCTGCACTTTTTCTCTTTATATTTAGTACTGAGAAAAAAAAAAAAAGGTTCTCTACCTGAGACCTCATATGACTTCCACTGGGAGCCGTCTCCACTGTCAGCTTATATTCCCTTTGAAATTCCACTGGCTGGCCTTAGTTTCCACTTGTGCAGACGAGAAGTCTCTTGTATGAAGCCTGGTCATTGTATTTCGTTAGCAGATGTGACTGCACTTATTTTTAAACTTCTTAAGTACGATGCACAGCCAAGGCTGTTAAAATCATCGGTAACCATGTGGCTGAAGGTGGACATTCGAGGCATAGTTTTCTGTAGAGATATGTATTGTAATCATTCTTTTGTATCTCATTTCATGCCAGTCATACCAGTGAAATACCTTTATCAATTGATATATTTCCCAGGTCATATGGGGAGAGATACTGTGTGTGTTGGCTTATGTCTGGACATCTCTAGCAAAGTGCTCCGTGAGATTCAGTTAGCATTCAGGTACTTTCGGCTCATCAAGGCTTTAGGGTTTTACAAAAATAAGAGCATCATGGTGGCGGATGGAACTCGACTTTGTGGTGAGCGCGCTGCAGTGTACGCAGAAGTTGAATTATGATGCTGCACACTCGAAACTTCTCTGATGTTAAACACAAATGTTTCTACAATTAAAAAAGGAGTTCGTTAAGAAGATGCGGAGTTCCCTTGTGGCGCAGTGAGTTAAGGATTCCACGTTGTTACTGCAGAGGCTCGGGTTGCTGCTGTGGCGCAGGTTCATTCCCTGGCCCAGGAGACTTCCTTATGCCACAGGGGCAGCCAAAAAAAAAAAAGAAAAAAAAAAAAGATGTAAAGTGTCTTTCAGTTTAAAAATATACAGGTGGTTTAAATGATTTTTAGGTGACTATTTGCACGCATGGATATGGTATATATGTCAGCTTATTAAACTGCCAGTCCTGCTTTGTTGATCCTAGTAGCATAAATGGCCCTTTGGTTCCCAGATGCCCTTTTCCAGCAAATCTTCCTCTGCATTGTCTGTGTCTTTAACGGTTTCGTTATTCCCTGGCTATCTGAGAAAAAAAAAAAAAAGCCCTTCAGACTCTTCTGCATTTACCCGGTAGGTATCCGTTTATTACGGTGTAGAACGTCTACACCGTGTGTTACAGAACAAGGGTTGCTAGACACTGGTTCCTACGGTTATTTTAACTCTATCACCTCCTCCCCCAGGTCTTTGCACTTGGAAGTACACGGAGGCGCTTGATGCAAAATGTATTGTATCAACAGCGTGGAAAGCGGCAGTCGTGATTCCTTTACAGGGGAAGGTTGTACAGTTTTGAATCGTTTTGTCTGGAGAAAGCAAACAGACTCTTTGCTAGCACTGAAATATTCTCTTCCTTGTGTTCATGGTCCCCCCCCCCCCACACACACTTTTTTTCTTTTTTAGGCTATACCTGTGACATATGGTTCCCGGGGCCAGGGGTCAAGTTGGAGCTGTAGCTGCAGCCTAAGCTACAGCCACGGCAACACCGGATCTGAGCTGCATCTGCACGCTACACTGCAGCTTGCAGCAACGCCAGATCCTTAACCTTATGAGCCGCAACTGGAACTCCGTGTTTTTTCCCTTTGACGTTCACTGTAAAATGACCTGACTCAGTTTTGGAACTGGATCAATGAGAACAAGGAAAGTGGTCAGGAGTTGCTGCTTCTGGCTTGGACTGTAAATTTCTCATGTTGTTCCCATCCCCCTAATGTGAGGCGCCTATAAATAAACAGACTTGAGCAATTGCTTTTCCTACTTGTAATCAGATGCTCCCATGGGGATCATTAATGGATGGCCTTGAAAACAGGAGAATGTTTCTTTGTGTTCGAAATGTGTTCAGAACAAAATTGGGAAAAAGAAAGAAGAAACAGAATGTAGCTCAGGGCTTGGGTGGCCTGATTTGGTCCTCAGAGGGGACCCTGTTCCTGAAACTTACTGCTACCTTGTGCTGTTGAGGCTCCTGCTGTTGGCTCAGTTTGGTTTCCGCAGTGGCTGCTGACCTTGGCCTCCCTGTCACTGTTCCATCCCGTGTTGCCTGTGTGGGCTACAAGTGTCTCCCACCACGCCATCCCACCTACCAAGAGGGACCCTCAAAACACTGCCATTCTTTGTGCTCCCTCAGGATAAAACCATAGAATGAAGACAGTAGATTCGGAAGAGCCTTTATCTGAGTGAACAGGGTTAGAATAGCTTTTGATCACTGCCTGCAGGCTTCAGGCGGCAGCAGAAAGTCTAGTAAAATGTCTCATGAAGTGTCCCTTTATAATCTGTTTCCTTGAATAGTTATGAACAGAGTCCCCTGGATTCCCACTTGGAACCGTGAGTTGAATATAGTGAAATTCCTGCGGACCGGTATTAGAAATGAAAGTTTCATTTATAAAGATGCAATTAAAGCGCTGCCAAGTTAAAAATGTCACGTCGCTCTTTGTCATCAAGGTTCATTTTGTTATATTATTATATTTGTATGAATCCTTTCTCCTAAAGAGCTTAATGTTCCCTTTGAATGTTAAGCAACTGCCACACAATTCTTGTGAGATTCTTCTTTGAAATGACATAAAAATTTAAAATTATTTACTAATTAGTGCTTCTGAATTTCCCCAAAGTAGAGAGAACTCAAGCAGTCAGGAATCTTCTCCTTTCCCACCTCGGCGTGGTTGGTACATCCTTGTACTCACCTTTTATGGAGACCTGTCCTAGATGCAGACGAGGCATTCTTCTGGGGCATGGCATGTTATATCCTTCAAACAGCTTTTTTTCTTGGTCTTTTTTCGGCCACACCTGAGGCACATAGAAGTTCCCAGCCTAGGCATCAAATCAGAGCTGCAGCTGCCGGTCTACACCAGAGCCACAGCAACACCAGATCCAAGCCGCGTCTGCGATCTACACCACAGCTCATGGCAACGCCAGATCCTCAACCCACTGAGCGAGGCCAGGGATCGAACCTGTGTCCTCATGGATACTAGTCGGCTTCTTAACCCGTTGAGCCACAACAGGAACTCCCAAATGTCAAAACAAACAATAATCAAAATTACAGCCATGCATAAATCCCCTGGGAACCCTGACTTTTTCAGAACAAAAGCAAAGAAAGCTTGGAGTCCTCCCCAGTTTGTTACCAGTTTGTTCCTGCTTCTTCTTGACAATAAATAGAATAATAACAGAAAGTTATCTTTTATACAGCAAAGCGGTAGAGATCTTGGTGGCCCTAATTATGCTTATTACCAGGCGCCTTCCCTTCCGTTTCACCGCAGGGGCGGAGTCTGATGTGACTTGGGCTCACCTCTTGGCTCCTGCCTGGCTTGTGTTGTAGGTTCTGGAATCTGTTCTAGGAAGAATTCAAGTAGACTGGGTCTGATTTCTCCTCTAGAGGGAAAGAGGGTGAGACAGAGAGATGGTCAGAAGTCCTTCCATAATTCCCGTCTTTCTGGAAACGTCTGGGTTGCACTCCTCCACTGAACACCCCCGGCAGTGGGTGACCCTGGGATGGTGAGTTGTCAGGCTGTCCCTGCCATCTGCAGTGAGCGCGGTCAACCATGCCTGGCCAGCTCATCCTCTCCTTCTTGGGGTCCTGATGGTGTGGGACCCTCGTGGCCTGCGGTGCCCTGTCACTCTTCTAGGAATTCAGTTTCCACGCAAAACCGAGGAGGAGCTTTCCCATCGAGGTCCAGCTGTCTGACGCCCAGATCCTCCCTTGAAATACATGGATTGCCTGAGACCAGGGAGAAATCTTGTGAACAGGCAGAGGACTCTTGGATAATTAATACCCAGCAAGGAAACCAGCCTGTTGCAGAGAATCATAATGCCCCACGGAAACCCTTCAAGGAGCTCCCAGCTTAGTGATTTATGGTCAAAAGAGCTGTAAACGCTGGGCCACCGTAGGCTCTATCCTCCGGTGGGGTCAGATTCTTCCACTAAATAAGTTGTATTGCTCATTGTTGGTCTCCCATGAGGTCAAGATTTCTCCAAGGTCTTCCCATGGATAAACTTTTGCACCAATGATGAGAAACTGTAGCTCAGGGAGGGGAGGGGCACGTGGTGCCTAACGGGCTTCCTGAAGTTGCTTATGATCTAATTTTTGGAAATCCCTTACCCTAAAGATGGAGGAACAGGGGGGACCAGAGGATCAACTCTAAGCTAGTTACATCCTGCTTCCTCTGCATCCCTTCTCCCCAAGGGCTCCACCAAGGGATACTTAGATTAGCCCCATTCGCAGAAGCAAATGGATGCAGGCCCAACAAAATGCCCTGGACCCATGGAGATGCCCTCGCTTAAGGGGAGAATGGATTTCCTAGGCATAAGAATACACTTAAAAAGACAAAACTGGGAGTTCCTGTCATGGAATCTGATTGACATCCATGAGGATGCAGGTTCGATCCCTGGCCTCACTCGGTGGGTCGGAGATCCTGCATTGCCCTGAGCTGTGGCAGGTCACAGATGCGACTTGGATCTGGCCTTGCTGTGGCTGTGGTGTAGGCCAGCGGCTGCAGCTCCCATTCGACCCTTAGCCTGGGAACTTCCACATGCTGCGGATGTGGCCTAAAAAGAAAAAAGAAAGAAAACAAAACCAAAAGTAATGCCCTGTGACAGGTGTCTTTCTGTAAGAGGAAGACTTTAAGCTCTTACCCATCTGTAATTTTTATGGAGGTAGGTATTTTTATTCTCCAGTTTAAAAATCGTGCTGGTCAGTACAAACCCAGCTTACGAAGACCACACACAACCATGAAAGGCATATTGAAGTAGGAGGTTGATCCTCAAGGCGAGAAATTGACTCTGGTATGGCATTTATTGTGTACCTGGCATACACTGTCCTTTTCTTTTCCATCTGGGTCATTTAGAGGGGCATTTTCAGTAGCCAAGACATAGTTCTCAAAAAACTTGATTCTCCTGGCCTAGAAACTCATTCTCAAAAACTGCTATTTATGTGGCTACTCTGATTCCTTAAGTGCAGAGAGGCTGGTTCATACATTTACTGAATAAATACACTTATTTATAGATAATTTTTTTTTTTTTTTAGGGCCACACTCACGACATATGGAAGTTCCCAGGCTAGGGGTTGAATCAGAACTGCAGCTGCCAGCCTATGCCGCAGCCACAGAAATGTGGGATCTGAGCTGCGCTTGTGACCTACACTGCAGCTCGTGGCAGTGTTGGATCCTTGACCCACCGAGCGAAGCCAGATATCGAACCAGAGTCCTCCTGGATACTAGTCGGGCTCGTTACCAGTGAGCCACAGAGGGGAACTCCTTTTATTGATAACTTTTAATTTGCAACACCTTTTGTTGGCAATTATGAGAAAGACAAATATGATTAAATCACAGTATTTTCCCCCTACGGATTATGCTGCATGGGCAATAGATGTGACACGAAAAAAATGTTAGTAGTAAAAATGTCAGGAGCTCTTTTTCCCCTAAATTCTCCTATGCGTGGTTATAGCTTTGGAAGTGGAAGGAAAAAGAGAAATGTGTTTGGGCTGTTTCTTTTCTCCACCAGCTGTTTCCTGGGAGAGAAGAGAGACTGAGGCAAAATGAACTAGATTGTCCTTCAGTCCTTTCCCATAAAACCTCTCCATCTATAGATTCTGTCCACTATCAGTTTCCTTTCTCTGATTTAAGTGCAGTGCTCCTAGGAGTTTATTTTATGTATAGCCAATAAAACAGCATTCGTCTGATAGTGGTTTGTTCAAACTGGCACAAAGCTTGAAGCAAGTGTTATTTTCAACCTGCCAGATGTCATATTTGGTAGAAGAAATATGGGATCATCTATTTTAAAGTCCCAGAGTCTTACTCCACTGTCAAATCTGGGGAAGTAAAAATCAGGATTTTAGGCAGAAGGATCTAGAACGTGGCAAGAAGCAAGGTTGTGAGCTTTAACCCATGCATATTTTCCTCAAAATGTGAACCTGTTATTTGAAGGGCGTTTGTTGTCAAGGTCAGGGGTGAGGCCGTCATGGGCACGAGCACTTCAGGTCCTGACATGTAATAGGGGTTGACCAGAGGGGCTGCTGGACCCGCGAAGCCATGATGAAGGGAGTTGGAGCTGACAGTCAAGCCTCAGAGACTGGAAAATATTATTGTGAAATAACAAAGGAACACATACCACCTTCTTCCCGTGGGGGGGCCGGGGTCGAGGCGAGGAGTCAGGGACTCCCCCTTTAGCCGGTGGATGCAGTGCCTTTGTTCATGGTGAGTAGAGAGCATGGCTTTCAATGCGACACCAATGGGGAGCTCTGAAATGACCTCCTTTGTGGCCCCTGGAGGGTGGACCTCAAGTTGCTCCACTAGAACCTGGGAGAGGTGGTTTCCTTTGTGGGGCTCACGTTCCTGGTGGGGACGAACCCTCCCTCAGCCTCAGCAGGTAAAAACCGTGGGGAGGTGCTAAGTGGCAGTGCTGACACTGTCCTCTTGTGCCATGAGAGGGGACAGGAGGGGGTCTTCGGGCATCAGAGCAAGAAGGACCACACGGCGGCATATGCCGTACCGTGATGGATGGTCGTGGGGAGGGGGACGTGTACCCGAGTCTGGGGGGGTCTGTAAGTCCTGAAGTTCGTATTCTAACCTCGGTGGGTCCTCTTGGGCCAACGTGACCTGGGAGAGCGAGGATCGTGTGAAAAGTTCATAGTGGAGCTGACCGATGGGCCAACCCCTCAACCTGTAAACGATGAAAGCCAGTTGAAAAAAGAAAAAAATCTGATTTTTTTCAAAGAAAAAACAGTTTTGCCGAACGTTGCCCTCATCGTTTAAAACATTTTATTAAGACACATTCCTAGGAGAGCATTCATTCCACAGCATCTTGGTTAGGATAGATCCATTTTTTTTTTTTTAGTGAAAAAAATCTATCTTTGTTTATAAAACTGCTCATCCCTCAGTGCTCGGTGTCTCTGTCAAGGACATGGTGTCCAGGTGGCTATAAAGCAGGTGCAAGGGAATCAGATTCTGTCGTAGTGTCACAGTCTGGCGAGGGATTTGAACATGACAGCATGACTTCCAAGCCCAGTGACTTCATTGCCATTTAATATTCCATCTCAGATTTGTTTTGAAGACTACGCGACATGGCCAGAGTGCATTGTAACAAGTTAAATACCATTACCTAACAAAGCACATGTTCTGTGCATTTCTTTAATTATCTACATCTCCACATTCATCAAGAACATCAAAGTGCTACTAGCCCTGTACCGCCCGTGTTTACAGTCAGCATTTTGACAAATTCATTTTAGATGTACAAATCTAAACATGTCCTGTGTGTGCATTTTACGTGAGAAGAGGTATTAGCCAAATAAATACTGGATTCAGATATGATACATGGATAGGCCACCTCAGCACCTATTTTGCAGGAAAATAATTTCAAGAAGCCAAAAGTGTTCATGGCAGATGATAGCTGGCTGGCTGGCTCATTGCTTGAACTTGCTCTGGTAGCTGCTGTGTCTATCTTGACTCTGTTTAAGCAGAAAATAAATATACCGGGCACATTTCTCTAATGTGCCTTTCACTATGCTGGGAGAAAATGACGTCTTCATATAATGTCAAAGGAAAAAGAAAACAGCATCACACAGCCTCTTTGTATAATTAGGGATAATTCTCTATAAGTGGAAGA
Source organism: Sus scrofa (assembly GCF_054392235.1). Lineage (NCBI taxonomy): Eukaryota > Metazoa > Chordata > Mammalia > Artiodactyla > Suidae > Sus > Sus scrofa. The sequence goes on from NC_139393.1 coordinate 77,304,823, forward strand.
AGGTGAGGGCAAAATAGAATTTCAGCAGGCCATCTCTCCATGCGGTGTTAATACTGAGACATGTGGGGTGTCCATGCTGTGTTTTAAGCTGTTACCAACTCTCAAGCTTGCCTGCTTATTTATTATAAACGTTAGAAGCTGAGACAGTCACAAAAGGCCAAGATTAACAGCGAGTGCCTTCACACAAAGAAAATGTGTTTGAATGAGATGTCTCTACTGTTCGATGGATTGTCCGTAGGAGTGTCTATAAGGGTATTTGTGCTTCTCTCCAAATCCTTTGGCTTGGACAGTCAAGAACATGCAGATTCCTGTAGTAGGAAGATGCACATAAACGGCATCTTAACCAATTTCATGGATAATTTTGAGTGCCTCCTGTGAACCAGGTGTGTGTGTCTTGGAAGGACTCCGAAGCTAGCAGAAGATAGAAATAAATACAATAGAAATACTATATTTGGTGCTGGGAATACACTGATTAGAAAATATAACAGTTTCAAAAACAGAAAGGGTCTGAGATTTTTACCCTCCTTGCAAGCAAACACGTGAACCTGGCAGTGTCATGAGTGCTGCGAGAAGACACAAAATTCCCGGGTCAGAGACAAAAGACTCTATGTTACTCCTGTCACAACAGACAGTGTAAAATTTCATGTTCATATCAGTTCCTCTTGTTCTCCAAATCTTATGAGGATTTGTAATAAGGGTACATCCATATGGATGCTATTTATACAAGCGTGAATTCGTATTTTCTACTTCTCGAGTAAATCTTTCTACTGATAATTTATCTCAAAACTACCTGTTACATTAAAATTTTCAAGTTGTATTACCATTTATAATTGTATTGCAATTTATAATAGTAATAATAATTACAATTTTTTATTCTTTTTAGGGCCACACCCAAGGCATATGGAAGATCCAGGGCCGGAGATTGAACCTGAGCCGCAGCTGCAACCTATGCCACAGCTGCGGCAATGCTGTATCCTTAGCCCACTGTGCTGGGCTGGCGATTGAACTCATGCTGGCACAGTGACAACACTGGATCCTTAACACGCTGAGCCATAGAGGGAACTCAGTTTAATTTTTTAATTGAAGTATAGTTGATTTACAATTATAGGTGTAAGGCAAAGTGGTTCATATATATATGTATGCATTTTTTTCAGATTCTTTTACAAAATATTGGGTTTAGTTCCCTGTCCTTTCTTTTGTTTTTAACTCATAATTGCCTAACACTGTGGATCTTACTGTATATTGGATTGTTAGCATATATAATAGACCACAACAGAGGCATGGAATATCTGGCAGGCATTTATGTACCCGAATGGGAGGCATTTAAACCTTTGCCTGCTTACTTACAATGACATCTCTCTCCTGCCCTTTGCCCTGAGTTGGCATTTGTGATCAGAGAAACGACCTGCTTTTGTGCCCATAAAACTGATAAGGGAGTGTAGAATACATCCGAAAAAAAGTCATGTAGAAGATATTTTTATTCTTGTGTTTTATTTTGAATGCTACACAAATAGATCTTTCTTATAAAATGGAACGCCGTAGTGTATACCAAAAGAAATAACTAACTAACTAAAAGTGAGCGGTCCCCTGGTGTCCCAGGACCGCAGCGGGAAACGCGTGTCCTTCGTGTCCTGTTGCGTCCCCTGCCCCTCCGTGATGTGGACAGAAGGTCTGGTCTCGGGGCTTTCACTCAGCCCGAGGGACCTTCTGGAGCTGACTTCGCCATCGTCTTCCTGCCTGCTGACACCCCCAGAAGCCGTTGTACCCCGGCGCTGCCTAACCGCTCAACGAGGGCAGTTTGGGGGTGGCCCCTTTCCAGTTCTTCAGAAACTACTAAACCGACGACAGAAAAGGAACTGGACTCGCTGGAAGGAGGGCTGTTGATTTGAAAGTTGTTTTGAGGGCAGCTGGGTGTCTGAGTTCCCTTTCTTGGCTGCATGTCAGCCCCAGGATGACAGCGCAGTAGCCACATGAGAGGCGTCTCTTGCCAAGAGGCTCAGCTACTTCTAAGAGGTGGGTTTTCCTACCAAGTGAATATTCTTTTGATGGCGAGCCTGCTGCAATGTGCTTAATGTGGCGCTAACCCAAGGACATTCGACAAGACTTCAGATGTCCTAAAATGGGATCGTGTCCTGCTGAGCTAAACAAGACATTCCTGATGTGTTGAATTTTACTCCTTGGTTTGATTCAGGACAGAATACCAGGGGGCATAGCTTTCTACTTTTTTATAGCGTCTGCGACATTGAAGATAGAAGAAATGTTCAATTTTTTTATTGTTAAAGACAAAACAAAACTATATCAACTACATTGCTTTAGTTTCTTCATCTTGTTTATCTAGAGAGGCTCCGCAAGCATCTCCAAACCAGGAGGAGTTCCTGACTCAATAGGAAACACGAGACTCACTGAGATAAAATGTGCTTTGAGTTCAACATCTGTCTCTCTCTCCTCTCTCTCTCTCTTTTTTTTTTTTTTTTTGGCCTCTGGTTTTTGATTTTCTACGACGTGTGTGACATGTATGATTCTTGTCTCCTGAGGTCACTCTTGACTCTGATTATCCAACGTGATATGGAAAAAAGGAAGGGATTCCAGTTTCTAAGGATGATGCATTTTCAAGAGCGTCACTTGTTTGTTCTGTAGAGGTCGTGGGTTTGAAGGTGTAACTGAGAACTAAGGTTTTCTGCACAAGGGAGGAAAATAGGCACCGGGGAAGTTCAAGGAGAGGAGGCGCCTGCCGGGCTTGGGGAAGAGGGAATGAAGGACACCAGTTGCTAAAGGGTACACCTAAAGACTGTTCCCTCTCCACGCCCACGCAGGCTCCCACCTAATCCAGTCGGCCCTCCCTATCCTCCAGTTCTGCACCCACGAATTCGGAACCTGTGGATAGAGGGTGCCAAGTGTATTATACCATTTAATGCCAGGGACTTGAACATGGGCAGAGTTTGGTATCCACGGGGCTCCTGGAGCCAATCCCTTGTACATTGGGGAACCAATTCCCAATATATGGGGACAACTATATACAGAGTGAACCTTTCCTTACCAACCTCTTGAAATCTTTAGGAAGACACTGCTTCCTCATCCGTCTCTTGTGATGTCAGAACGGTTTATTGTTTGCTTTTCCCATCGGAAGTGCCGTAAGAGAAGAAGGATGGCCTTTTCTGTTCCCTGCTTTAACCCAGCACCAAGGACAGTGCTTGGCACAGCGTGGGCACTCAGAAAATACTTGCTGGACAAATGACGCAAATGTTTGGAAATATGTTATTTTATTTTTGTCTTGACAGATAATGATTTTTCCTTGTTTATCATCCCACTTCAGATAATATCAATTGCTAGTACATCAACTGCTAACAGAAAGAGGTATGGTGGGGAAAGAGAGTTTCATCTGCCTTAGGAAACCATTAGCTCTTTTACACACTGTTTTTTGAGTCATCTTGTGTTTTTATATAGCCGCTGTTAATTATATCATCGTTCCTGTAATTAACTCTAGCTTGTGTTTGAAGGAGACGTGGATATAGCCAGCTCCCAGAACCATGACACAACCAAGCATTTGGAAATAATCTCCCCTCAATCCTATTTTCTTTCCCGATCTGCTTCTTAAAACTTTGATCTCGTGGAGGCGTTGCTTGCAAGGGTGTCTGGGAAATAGAGTGTTAACACACCAAACTCTTTCCTGGGTGTTTGTTCTAGGACTTTTATTTCTTTTGGCTAGGATGCTCTTCTTGCTGCTGTTCACAAAACTGACCCATTGATATATTTTAGGTCTCATTTCAGAAGTCACCTCTCCAGAGAGATCTCACTTGCCCAGGACACCCCCCACCCATGTGGCCCCTCCCAGTTTCTCTGTCCCATCACCCAGGTCATCTTCCTTGTAGTGCTTCTGACTGTCTGTAATTATTGCGTCTCTTGCCTCTCTTATCCCCTAGAAAGGGAGCTGCAGGAGGGCAGAAACTTAGTTTCCTTCACTCCTGTGTTCACAGGACCTGGTTCTTTGCAGGAATTTACCTATTTCATCCACATTTGTTATGTGATGAGTTCACTTAAAGGTGCACCTTTAGTTTCTCTCCAACTTATCACCTTGGAAACATCAGTGATGGGCATTTGGACACAAATTTGTCTTCATTTCTGATCATTTTCTTGGCTTGATTAAGAGAAGATGAGCTATTGGGTAATCAGGTCTGGAACATTTTATACTTGCGGAACCATTTTAGAAGAATAGTGTTCCTAGGAGTTCCCTGGTGGCTCAGTGCATTATGGATCTGGCATTGTCACTTCTGTGGCTCTGGTCACTGCTGTGGTGTGGGTTCGATACCTGACCCCACCAGAACTTGCCTTGAGTGCAGCCAAAAACAAACAAAAAACAGTACTGTTTCAATCGGCTTTCTTGTCAGCAGTGTGTGTGTGTGAGTGCATTGTCCGTGGAACAGAATATTTTCATGTTTAAGTCTTTGCTAATCTTTTCCCACTGAAGTTTAGAGGTTTGGTAAATTATAAATATTTTCAGGTTTTAATGTATTGCGGCTATTCATTCTCGGTGAATGAATATTTTTATTTTTAAAAATAAAGTTTACATTGTTTCGTTCTATGCAAGTTTAAATTTACTATAAAATCAAACCAGTTGATTCCTTTGTGATTTCTTTTACTGAAAGAAAGTCTTTATCCAGAGACCAGATGAATGTCCTATTTTTAATTCTTCAATGCTTTCAGTATTTCAGTTCTTGGGGATACTTCTTGAATAAAATGTATCTTCATGAATTATATTTGAAGGACTGTTAAAATTGTCTTTATCAAGTTTGAAACTGGCTTATATTAGGAGATAATACCAAAAATTGGCTTTGAAACCAAACATACATCACAGATAGAAAAGGAAGACCACACATCAAAAGTGTGTACATGTTAAGTATTTGTCTTGTACCGGTGTTAAGCAGGTCTGAAAATCACTTGCAAACTCTCAGTGCCCATTTTAACTGTATTCCCAAACATAAATTATTATTATCATACACATGTTCTCACTGGACCGATGCCATCCCACCCAGTTTGCTCAGCACCATGTTGTGATTGCTTCAGTATGAATTTTATTGGATGGTGGTCGTGTTATCAAGTGTTAAGATTTATACACGGACCTCATTGTAGCCTTGAAACTGATCGCAGTGATTCTCCATCAGAGAGCATGAACGGTGGGAAAAGTTGCTGTTAGCCATTGCAGGAAGCCCGTCATCCTCAGTGTCCGCCTCGAGAGTGAAAGGAAATAATACGCAGTCTCGTAATTCCTTTAATGTGCCAACCTATTAGCTGAAGCCCTTAGACGAGTCTCCCTGAAAAGCCACTGTCCTCCAATTTCCTGCTGCTGACCTCAGGTCAAAATTACCATCACCAATGTTATGTAACTGTGATTAGTAACTATAATGTTTAATTTAACACTGTGCCTGCCTAGGCGTTGACGATGCGATGATCTTGGAAGAAGGAGGGGTATTCGCACAATTACATAGGCCCTAGATTGAGTTCTTCGATTTCCTCATTTATTGGCTTTTTTTTTGGGTGGTGGTGGGGGACTTGTCTTCTACTCTATTTTGAAAGAAAAAAAAAAAAAAAAAAAAAAAAAAAAACTCCAGGAAAAGAATGGAAGATGATTGCAATTTGTAGGAACCATGGACTGACCTGTTTAGGTGTTATAAATGAGAAGTGTTAGGGGAAGTTCAGAATTGAGTGTATGGGGGAGTAATTGAGTGTCAGGTGGTGTAGCAGACACACCGTAAAGGGAACCCCCAGTAAACCCCCAGACCCCTTTTATATAATCCATTCCCCTTGCGTGGAGCCTGGGCATCTGCCCTTTGGTGTGTGTATAGTCCCTGTTCTGTTGCTTCTGAGCTAATCCAAAAGGGAGATGATAAGACGTGGAACTGACTAGAGTGAGTCCTTGGAAGGAAGGTTCGGTCCTTCCCTGAAGTGAGACAGTCGTCGGAGCAGCTGCGCGCTCTCTCTTCCTTCTCTGGCTTTGAAGAAGCAAAGGCTCTCATACGTCCTGCAGCTACCAGGAGATGGAGTTCGCCATGGGCCAGAGGAGCTGGCAGGTGGACCCTTCCCTATTCCAGCTGCCAGATGAGCACACAGCCAGATGTCCACCTTCACGTCTGCAACTCGGATCCGGAAATCCGGGCTTCCGATCTACAGAAACCGTGTGATGGTGAAGGGGGGTTGTTCTGAGCCTCTCACGTTGCGGCAGTGTGTTGTGCTGTAAGAGAAAATGAAAACAAGCAGTCCCCTCCATGGCATCCATTAAGGGAAGAAGGATTTTTTTCTCAGACACAGCACCGTGTGCAGCTCCTCTCTCTCGGTTTGCAGGTGGTGTTGTTCTGAGCAGAAATTATGTTCATGCCTGAGGAACAGTCTGGTACTTTCTCTCCTTCTTTCTCTGTGGACCGTTCTTATTAAGGGATACTGATAAAAAATAACAAAGGGATTATTCTTGAAACAATACCTCTCTGACTCATTGTTACACTTATCTCTGTGAAGGCTGAGCTTCTCTACAGTTCTACTTCTTTGCTAATTTTTGTCTCTTCTCCTTTAAGCCATTTTGCTTCCAGGCTCAAGTCAACACCCTCTTTCCACTTGTCATTGTGTTTGATGAGCTGATCTTCTCTTCCCCTTGACACTGGCCTCTTGTCTTTGCTGGTTTTTCCCTTTCACGTCTACGGGTCAGGGTGCTTGTTTGTTTGCATCTTCTTTCCACTCCCATCCTGGGTCCACTCTTTTTTTTTTTTTTTTTTTTTTTTTTTTTTTGTCTTTTGTCTTTTTTGTTATTGTTGTTGTTGTTGTTGTTGCTATTTCTTGGGCCGCTCCCGCGGCATATGGAGGTTCCCAGGCTAGGGGTTGAATCGGAGCTGTAGCCACCGGCCTACGCCAGAGCCACAGCAACGCGGGATCCGAGCCGCATCTGCAACCTGCACCACAGCTCACGGCAACGCCGGATCGTTAACCCACTGAGCAAGGGCAGGGACCGAACCCGCAACCTCATGGTTCCTAGTCGGATTCGTTAACCACTGCGCCACGATGGGAACTCCTACTCTTGACGCTCCATCTTTGTGTCTTCCCCATGCCACTCAACTCAGCCGTCCAGGCACTTCTGTCTCCTTCCCTCCTTAAGGTTTACCTCCATGAGAATTTCCATATCTGGACTTCCCCTGTGGCTCAGTGGTAACAAACACAACTAGTATCCATGACAACACGGGTTTGCTCCCTGGCCCCGCTCAGTGGGTTAAGGATCCAGCATTGCCGTGAGCTGTGGTGTAGGTCACAGATGCGACTCAGATGTGTCCCTGCTGTGGCTGTGGCTGGCAGTTGCAGCTCTGATTCCACCCCTAACTTCCATATATCGGAGGTGTGTCCCTTAAAAAAAGGGGGGGGGGATTTCCAGTTCTACTGGACAAATTTCAGATTTAGACCTATAGAGCTTCAGCCCATTCCTTTATGAGATTTGTGTTTTATGTTTACTTTCCTCAAGAGGACATGTGAACAAATCAATATGCAGCTTTGAGTCAGCACCGGATTTTTAATCATCCCTGGATACAGATCACGTCAACATCTCACCCGAGCTCTGGGATTGTGGACTATTAGTTGTAAGTTGTGAGTGAGCATGAAGACTGTTTGCAGTGGATGTGTGGTCCTTTGGAGTCAGAAGCATTGCAGGGAAAGTTGGTTATTCTTTGACCAGAGAACACCTGCTGTAGATCAAATATTTGTGTTCCTCCCCCCGCTGAACCCCAAATTCACATGTTGAAATCCTAATCCCAGATGATGGTCTTAGGAGGTGGGTAGGTCACGAGGGTGGAGCCCTCCAGCGTGGGATTCGTGCCCTTATCACCATGCCTTGCTCTTTCCACTGCATGAAGACACCGCAAAAGGCAGCCGCCTGCGAGCCAGGATGCGGGCCCTTACCAGACACCAAATCTACTGGCACCTGGATCTTGGAAGTTCCAACCTCCAGAACTGTACGAAATAAACTTTTCTTGTCTATAAGCCGCTCAATCGATGGTTTTCTGTTACAGCAGCCTGAACAGACTAAGGCAATCTCTTTTCTGCCCTCAGTGCTCTGGAGGAGAGAGTTTCTCAGCTCTGATGTACGTTTCCTTCTGTCGGTCTCCGTGCCGAGGTCTCTGTCAATTCTGATGTCTGTGCCTCGTTCTCTGAAGCTGAGATTTGGACTATATTAGAACAGAATGCATTGTAAGGATTGCATGGGTGTTTCATGCACCAGGACACAGAATGGCTTGGGGTCCTGACCGTGCGTGGGGCAGGACATACTTTTACTTGGGCTGGTGAATTCATTTCGTCTGGGGCTTCTTCACCCCAAAACCCTTGCCTTCTTTTACTTAACCTTGAGTGACTAATCGTGATGTTCCAGGGAGTGTGCAGAGGGCTATGGAGAATGTAAAGATGAAAAAGAGTTGCCTTTCCCCCTCCCAGATGCAGCAAATGTGAAATGCGTGGTGAAGGTGACACTGATGCCTGGTGGGTACACGTCTGCGGGGGCATCAAGCTGGTACGTGGTAAGACTTACCAAGTTAGAACTTCTGGATATGGAGCTTGGGGATCCCAAAAGCCTCCCATGTGATGCTTGTGCATACAGGAGTTTCGTAACATTACTCTCTGGTGACGGAATAACATCGTTGGTGATGGCGAAGATGAAGATAAGGTAGAACACCAGAAATTCCCTTCACTTCTTCTTAGGTCTTTCAGAGAATATTGTCACTTTCAAAGAGAAATCATATACTCTTGAAAATTACTTTCATTAATCAAAATCAGCCTTTGGCCTAGGACTAGAGTTTCGGTGCCTTTATAATTCTCCTGCACTTGTAAGTCTAAGGCTTTGAATGTGGTCTTTCGTAATTATACTTCAGATTAATTGAGAACCATTGACCCTGTGAAATCAAGTACTGAAATTGACCTACAAGTAATGAATTCTTAATAAGGATGTATTATTCACAATAATTATCTGCAGTAATTATTTTGGACTAACAATATTCTAGATTAAAATGATCTTGGAAAACACCTCACTTGCAATACTTCCTGATCTCAGAACACAATAATGAATAATGTATAGTAACTTTTATTTTTCTGATAACTGGGAATGAGCTACTGCCCTGAGTATATGTATATAGTGTTCTTTTGTCTAATGTTTGAATTTAATCGCATGAAATCAGTACCCTAAAATGTAATACTTTCTGCATTAGTAATCATTGCTTTGTATTGTGGGATTTTAAACATATCTAATAGTTATCATATGTTCTTTGTTTTCACATGACATGCAAATGAGGACACATTCTAAAGTTAGAATTAAAATAGCCTATATGTAAATATTCCATTCTGTACAGCCCCATCTCTTTGCATTGTATAAAGAAGTGTGTTGATTGGCTTATGCAAATTGTATAATTAAATATACATTTATGGTTGGATTGAAAATAAAAGGAAATGTGCTTTTGAAAGTGGTCAAAATGTTGTTGGCATCTGTAAAACCTTGCAAAATTTCATCATAGGAATCAGCAGGACTTCATATCCTTTAGTAAATAGAATAAATATCAGCCTTGGAATAAACAAGTCACTTAAAGCACATTAACTCTTCCAGGTCACAGAGGTACTATGCAATGAATCACATCTAATTATTTTAACTTTTTAATTTAGGAATCATTTTTAGGAGTTAATTTCCTAACATTTCTCATTTCTTCTTTTGATGTTATTTGTATAAGTGATGACAAATATTAAAATATATCACTTATATCTATTAATAATTAGATCTGTTCAGGTTACGAAAAGACAACTTTCCCTCCAGCTGTTCAAAATCACTTGCATATAATATCTGAATTTCAATTCCTTTGATATCTCTCTTACATGAAAGTTTAACCTTGAGTTTAAGATGACCACTGAAAATCGTGCTTCAGAAACTTAAGAACTTGAAGACATGTGGGTTCGTGTGTGTTCACCCTCAAGTATCTGAACTTGGATGGTTTTCATTTATTTCATCCATCTCTGCTTCTGATACCCCCAGACTAGGGGGATCTGAGCTGTACCAACCTGCACTCTAATATTGGCCGCCAGAGGGCACCCATATTCCTTCCATCTAAGTAGGAAAATGCAAAGTGCAACAACTCACTTCAAATTTTCCATCAAACAAAAAGTATTGTAGTCTTGATCATATAGCTATCTTTGGGAAGAAAATGTTCCAAACCCACTGTGTTCTTATTTAAAATGACTTGAATGGACAAACTTGAGACACTGAACACTTATTAAAGCAAAGTGATTCGCCTGCGTGGTTGATTTTGTTTTGGTTTCTGGAGACCATGGTACAGACTGACAATACTTAATACCCCGTCATTCTTTGTGTATAAAACTATTACGTATTTATGAATGGTGTAAAATATGATTCTCATCACTGGAGTACAGTTGTGTGTGTGTGTGTGTTTTAATTACAAGCTAGCTCTGCATATTATCCTGAAATAAAACTCTAGGTATTTTTGTTAGCCCAGCTTATGATATTTCATGAAACTTGTAAAACAAAGTGGTGGCATTTCTTTGGGTGGTCAGTGGTGGAAATGTTCCAAACCCACTGTGGAGTGATGTCATTAGCTATGGATGACGTCACTAGAGGAATGATGTCATTAGCTGTGGATGACGTCACTAGAGGAATGATGTCATTAGCTGTGGATGTTGCTTCTGGAAAGGAAGGAAGACGTTGCTTCCCTTGTGGGTCTTTCCACTGGTTCTTTCTGAGCTGTGTTAGCTGAAAAACAGCCCCAGGAGCAGAAGCTTTCCAGGGGAACTCTAAGGGTTTCTAGAAGCATTCGCCATTTTCCTATGTTCTTGGATTTACAGACCTTTTGCTGCCTTTGACACTGCTGGTGCTGTCCACAGAGTTTATTTGTGCTGTGAAATAGAGGGTGGGCTGGCATTGAATGGATATGTAATTCCTGGCAAACAAACTCGAAAAACAAGCATCTTCAGGAACTGTTTGAATCCAGGTGAAACACTTCCAATGAGTCATCAGATTGATCTTCTCTCGTTTATCATCCATCACTGAAAATGTGATTTAATCACGCTACCTCTTTCCCTCTCTTTTTTCTAGACTGCATTAGTTATTGTTTCCGCATTTAAATGTGCATCGAAGAGAATAACAACACGGAGGGCCTGATTAACTCAATTATACACCCACTCCTCGATGTGGTCTTTCTGACTGTGAGACTGAAATAGTGTGTTACCCAAGAAAATAAAACAATCTGCTCCCCTTTTCTCCATTATGTTCTTCTGGTCTAAGACTTATTTTGTTTTTTCTTTAGAGAAAGAGAAGTTAAAAATAGAGCCGATTTTGTTTTATCTTGTACTTATTGAAATAGCACTAAAGCAGGGTTATGAATTCTGTCTTAATCAGTGTTTTTGAAATGTTATTTCTCAAGGCAATGTTAGTTCTCTGAATCCTCCTCTAGTCCAGCCACTCCTTTCTCTCCATCAGACACTGGTGGTGAAAACACACCGCAGGCCTTAGGCTTAGATCGCCACGTCTAAAGGAAAGGTGCTTGTGAAATTATCAGAGTGAAAAATTCATCTTGGAACTTGGAGTATGTTTATCTTTAGAACCACCTAGTAACAAACCTAATGCAGCTCATTCCCATGATTCACTGGATTTGGACTTGGCTCCGGCTCCACTTTTGCTCAAGGAAGCCCACAATGTTGCAAGTGGTAATTCACCGCATTTTAAACCATCTTGTGTCTCTAGGTCAAAATATGCACAAGGAAAAAGATAAAACAAAAAAAAAAAAAAAAGAAAAAGATAAGATAAAAATCTTGAGAATGACTGTGTATCACCATAGCCTACAAGCTCATTATATTATGTCTTATGTTCATTATAGCAGTTTTTGAATTAAAAATGAAGGATGGCATTCCCTGGTGGCTCAGTGGGTTAAGGACCTGGTGTTGTTACTGCTGTGGCTTGGGTTGCTGCAGCAGCGTGGATCTGAGCCCTGGCCTGGGAACTTCTACGTGCTGTGGGTGTGGCCAAAAAATTTTATAAAAGCAAGATTTTTAAAGGAAAGTTTTCTTGGTTAGATAGATTTCATTCAGGTAGGTCTTTGCTAATTGCCTCTATTTCTAAGTTTCTATCTGCAGATATTTTAATCAACATGTCCAAACAGTTCTACCTAATGCGATTGGTTCCTAGGTTTCCTGAATAATGACTTCAGTTCTGAAATTCAGTATGTTTTAGAGGCTGCTCCAGTTGTATGTATTTACCATTTAGAAAGAAAGTTTGTGCCTATCCAGACCCTAGGAAAATTGAACTGGGCATAAAATGAACTGGGCATAAAATGAACTTTGGCTCAAAAGCTTCTTCTGACATTTCTTTGCAAAGGTTTCTATGGCCAGTGTTCCTGCAGCCGAGGTGACATTCAGCCTCGTTGGTCACTGGGGAGAAATGTGGCTTTTCTCGTCACTCATTCTGGGTGTGAGAAGAAAGGAGCTACTTGAGGACTTGCCAACCTTGCTTTTGATTGGCTCTTTCTGCCCCGAGCAACACCTGATATTTACATTTCAGCAAAGGACCAAAGAGTGAATTCCCAGCACAGGAAGACAATGATCAGGGAGAGAATTTAACATTGCCAGGCTCTTAAGACCTACCCAGGTTCCTCTTCCTAAAGCCACTGAGGGTACCCAGAGGCCTTTCTTACACAAAGTATTGATGCGTATCATTCTTTCCCCAGGATTTGGGACCTCTTTAAAAAACAAAATTGAAATAGTTATCTTAGAATCCTGGTGCTCAATCTTGGTTGCACATGACCGTCGCCAGGGAGTGTTTTTAATGCTTGATACTAATCAGAAGGTCTGCAGTTGCAACCGGCCAGCCTGACATGTGTAGCGGTTGAGGATCTTAGTCTACAGGTCCAGATGTTCCAGAAACACAAGGTATTTCCCTTAACTGAATTTTTTTTTTTTAAAAATTGAAGCCTAGTTAATTTACAATATTGTATTCATTTCTATGGTACAGTGAAGTGATTCAGGTGTGTGTGTGTGTGTGTGTGTGTGTGTGTGTGTGTGTGTATGTATGTATAAAAACACACACACACATATTCTTTTAAAAATATTCTTTTCCACTGTGGTTTATCACAGGATATTGAATATAATTTCCTGTGCTGTATTGTAGGTCTTGTTGTTTATCCATTCTATAGTAATCATTTGCATTTGCTAATCCCAACCTCCTAATCCTCCCCAACCTCAACCCTCCCTCTTGGCAACCACAAGTCTGTTCAGTATGTTGGTGGGTCTGTTTCTGTTTTGTGGACAGGTTCATTTGTGTCATATTTTGGATTCCACGTATAAGTGATATCATATAGTATTTGTCTTTCTCTTTCTGACTTAGTGTGATAATCTCTAGGTCCATCCGTGTTGCTGCAAATGGCATTATTTCGTTCTTTTTTTAATGGCTAGGTGGTGGTATTCTATTGTATTCATACACCACATCTTCTTAACCCATTCATGTCTTTGGACATTTAGGTTGTTTCTGTGTCTCGACTATTGTGAATAGCGCTCCAGTGAGCATTGGGGTGCCTGTATCTTTTTGAATTATGATTTTGTCTGGATAGATGCCCGGGAGTGAGATTTCTGGATCATAGGGCAACACTGTTTTTTAGCTTTTTGAGGAACCTTTGTACTGTTTCCCACAGTGACGGCACCAACTTACAGTCTCAGCAACGGTGTTCATCTAATTTAGTTTTGATTATGAGTTGCAGGCTCCAACTCCTGTAATTCAGCCAGGGTGATAGAGAGTTGCTCTTGGACAATTTAGGATTCTTTTTTTTCTTAATAATGATTTTTGTTTTTTCCATTATAGCTGGTTTACAGTGTTCTGTCAATTTTCTCCTGTACAGCAAGGTGACCCGGTTACACATACATGTATACATTCTTTTTTTTACACTATCACGGTCGATCAGAAGTGACTAGATATTGTTGCCAGTGCTATACAGCAGGATTCCATTGCTTATCCAGGGGATAAGACAATAGTTAGCATCTATTAACCCCAAATTCCCAGTCCATCCCACTCCCTCCCCCCGCCCTTGGCAACTTTTTCCCCCTAGGATGGCAAGTGATTTCCAAGGGGGCTTACCTGCTACTAACGTGTTTGGGGTGGAGAGGGCTCTTAACCGCCCACGCCGGCCTTGCTGGAAGCACCCCAGCGCATCTCTCCCATGATGGGTCTGTGGTCCACTGAGCGCATCTCTCCCATGATGGGTCTGTGGTCCACTGAGCCTCCACAGCACTGCCCTTTCCCCCCGTCCCATCCCACCGGAAGGGCCCCTTCCTTCTCCCGTGCTGGTCATGGTGTGAGGCGTGAGGGGAGCTGGCTGAGGCTGCCTTGAAGCATCTTCAACATTTCCTTGTTCCCATTCCCATTGTGGCTCAGGGGGTTAAGGACCCCCCACTGTCTCTGTGAGGATGTGGGTTCGACCCCTGGACTTGGCTGTGTGTTAAGGATCTAGCGTTGCTGCGAGCTGTGGCTTAGGTCACAACTGTGGCTGAGACCTGGCTTTGCTGTGGCTGTGGTGTAGGCTGGCCGCTATGGCTCCGATTCCACCCCTAGCCTGGGAACTTCCATATGCAGCAGGTGCAGCCATAAAAAAGAAAAAAATAAATAAACTCATTAATGTAAATACACACACGTACACACACACAACAAAATACTGCTTGTGTGGGCAGATACTGAACTTTGAAAATGAAATTAGTGGCATGCACTAAAGATAAATATCACATTCAGAATGGAATATCAAGAAAAGCTTGGAAATAGTTTGGGAATAAACCTTTTGAAGGTGATGTGTTAGATGCTACCGAGGCCTCCACTGAAAGTGTCTTGATCTGTGTGTCTGATACAGGATGCGGTGCCCGGGCCCCGTGGGTTAGCCCAGGGCTGCTGAGGGAGCTGTAGGCTGGAAGGAAACATTCTGTACAACGTGGTACCACCTTCCTTTCCGCTCCTTCCCTTTTCCTTTCGTCTTTGTTTCCTTTCTTTTCCCTCCCCCCCAACTCCCCCTCCCCCCGCCCCCCCCAGCCTCCCCCCTCCCCTCCTTTTCCCTCCCCCTCTCCCTCCCTATCCTGTTGGATAAAGTAAATAAATACCAGCTTTGGAGTCAGACAAACAAAAGTGTAATTCCTAATAATATCATCCGAGTAAATACCTGAGCTTTTCCTTTTTAAGCGCAAAGAAGAAACAGGGGCACCTACCTACATGGTTATTTTTAGGGTGAGTGGGGTGATACGTGTAAAGCATGCAGTAGAGTTCCTGTTATAAATCACTGGTTTGATGATGATTTGAAAATGACGGTGGTCATACTGGTGCTGATGGTGGGTCCGTTTAGCAAACTGGATGAAAGTGGCCTCAGTGCCGCGTGCTCAGGCAGGATTCCTCCTTAATCCAGTGCATCATGTGTGGTTAATAATGCCTTGCAGGTGCACGGTGGCTTAAGAGTGTGGAGCAACTTATTATCCATGTGCTTTTTGAGGAAAAAGTTGTGAAGTATCAGTGGTAGCACTCAAACCTAGTAAGGGAGGGGTTAGCTGTAAATCACAATAAAAAAATTAAAAAATAATACGAAAAACTCTAAGACTCAGTGAAAAATATAAATGTTTGCAGGGCTTCATTAAGACTTTCTGATATGAAAAAAAGATAATGTATTAGAATTAGTGGTTTAGTATGCTCAAGATTCCACATAAAATGATTTTTCCTTACTCTTTTGTTTTTTACACAGACCATTTAGCAGTGCTTTTGAGAGGATAGCACTTATTTTGCGTAATCTGCAATTTAGAAAGTTGCAGCCTGGCCCCTTGAGAGGAGTGCCTTAGTGACAGGTGGTAAGGAAATCCAGCGTTTTTAGGGGAGAAGAATTAAAGAAGCCATCTTTTTGCCCAGGAAACACGCCAAGTCATGCATCAACTTCCACTTCCCGCCGCTGTCGAAGCTCCGTGGAGAAGATGGCACCTCATCGTGTTCTTAAAAGATAATCATTGTTCCGTTCAGGGTGTCCTGCTGACTCCCTGGGGATGCAAGCGGCTGTGAGGGAGACCCCGGGGCTAACTCACTGGAACTTAACAAGTGGCGGGAAGGGAGCCGAGAACGCAAGCCATGTGCGGAGATTTCCAGAGCCGAAGAGTCAAACTAGAGGCTTGCTGGGTAGATGGCAGATCTGTGGGGCTGGGGATACAGGAGGTCGGAGGCCAAGATGCGCTTCCAGTCACAGGGGCTGGTGTCTGCGGCGTGAGAAGGAGGTGGAAACGAGGAACAAGCCGGGAGGAGAAAGGCTGAACCCAGGGCTGTCTGTTCTGGTGCCGTCCCTCCTTTTGTATCCAGCTCCTGTCTTGAATAAAAATGTCACTTGGGAGACAGGATTGGGGCAGAACTCAAAGAATAAAGAGTTACCATACGAAGGGATGATAAAAACCCCACAGACTCTGGGTGAACACCACAGAACAGAACTTGGCTGGGGTGGGGGCCGGGGTTGGTGGCATCTGGCTGGGGCTAATCTGGGAAAGTTCTCCCCGCTTCCTTAGTTGGTTCATGCCTTCATTTACTCATTCCCGGGCCCTGTTTCAGAGGTGGGAGACACAGCCGCAAGTAAGAAGGCACAGAACTCTCTGCTCACCTATAGCTTCATTGTAATGTGGGAAACAGACCATAAGCTGGAAAAGAAGCAAAAAAGGAAGTGTGTTAGGTGGTGATAAACACTACAGGAAAACTAGAGGGGGATGGAGAAAGGGGCGGTTGGGCCGAGAACTGGGGTTTTGAGTGGGGCAGCCAGGAAGGACCTGCAAATGCAAAGGCCCTTCTTTTGTACGCAAAGAAGAGAAGGAGCCGGTGTGGGGGGCGGAGTGGGGAGAGGAGCCAGAGACGATGTCAGAGGAGTGGTGGGTGGGGCAGAGGGTGCTGTAGCGGCTGATGGGACCACAGCAGGAGATGGGGACACAAGACGATCGCCCCTCCATCCACCGCAGCATCAAGACCTTCCCCCGACCCCCCCGGAAGGCACAAGGGCATCCCTGTGCCCTGTCCTGACGTCTTCTCCATCCCCGGGGAGCTCAGGTACAGTCGTAACCAAACCACTGCGCCCCTTATGTCGGTCCCTCTGCACTAGTTCTTCTCCATCCAGAAAATGACACTAACGTCTTTTTGAAAGATGACACTCCTATTTTCTATCCAGTTTCCTTCCATTGACCCCGCCCTGGGGTTGTCTGCTTCTATCCTGGAGGAATTTGGGTTCAGCGGTGAGATGCCAGTGAAGCGCCCTCCAGTGCGGGAGGAAGATGAAGCTTCCCCAGAGGTGTGGTGTAAGAAGAATATATACAGCCACTTCGTGGGAGGCAGCAAGGTCGGGAGCAGAGAGACCAGTCACCCAGCTTTCTGGGGGCTCCAAGAGACACGTGATGAGGCTCCGGAGCGGGACACTGAGGGCAGGTCATCCCCTCCGAAGATATTTATTGAGCACCTCCTGTGTCTTCATATCTGCAGTGTCCAGAGTAGAGGGTCTTGGTGCCCAGACAAGGCAGGGCTCCTTGCAGGCAGGATTTTTACAATGAATGAAAATAACAAAAAGTCAGCCACAGGAAGACCTTTTTTTTGGGGGGGGGTGCTGATCTAGGCAGAAGTGTTGTAAAGACTAAGAGCAAAGGAGTTCCCGTCGTGGCGCAGTGGTTAACGAATCCGACTAGGAACCATGAGGTTGTGGGTTTGGTCCTTGCCCTTGCTCACTGGGTTAACGATCTGGCGTTGCTGTGAGCTGTGGTGTAGGTCGCAGACGCGGCTTGGATCCCGCGTTGCTGTGGCTCTGGTGTAGGCTGGCAGCTACAGCTCCGATTCGACCCCTAGCCTGGGAACCTCCATATGCCGCGGGAGCGGCCCAAGAAATAACTAAAAAAAAAAAAAAAAAAAGACTAGGAGCAAAGCGTAGCAATTGCATGCAGTCCTAGCATTAGGAAAACTGAGCGAGGTCTTCAAGGAAAAGAGAGCGGTTGGTGACCTAGCTGCAGGCAAAATGGTGCTGGCGGGCACCACACGCATTCATTCTCATCCCGGGAGGTCACCTCTGATCATTGAAGGGATGCTTTTTTGCCTTTCCTGGAAAGTCAAAAAACGTAAACGAAATGGAAATAATGCTGATTTGTAAAAATTTCACTCTGTAGCTACCTTTCCTAGAGCACATCTGTTCCATCAAAGGGAAGTGATTGATTGCCCTTTGTAGCTGAAATAAACAGGTGGTTGTGGCGCCAAGGTTTCTCCGGAAATAGATGTTATTGCCGCAAGCGTGAATGACCCTATGTACCTGTTCCCAGGAAGAGGAGGCCAGGGCTGGGGGGCAAACAGGGGAGCCTCCTTGCATTCCTCTCATCACTTCCTCTTCCTGGCGAAGCCCCCCAGTCCTCTTGGGGGGGCCAGCACGGCCTTTCTGGCCAGCAGAGTTGGCTTGGAGTCTGTCCTGGAGCATGGAGCTTACCACCCACTCTCTTGGAAGCTGAACGTGTTTTGCTCACTGAATGTCAAATTAATGAGACTTTTACTCTCTAGCTCTTAGCATATTTTGACAAAAACACGGTGTACCTTTATTGACAGGGAGCCTCCTGCACTGGGTGCCTGCTCTTCTAAGACTGCTTGTTTTCATGGCAGAAAACCGTAGGCCTGCGATGCATGTGGGTGACTTCCGAAATGTCAAAAACGGCACACTTGGCTTGTTCGCCAGAGGCATCTGTGTTGCTCACCTTCGGGGTCGCTGCTTTTTGTTCTCTTGGCAACACTTTGAACTTAAACTGCGGAAGCACTTCAGACAGCTTGTAGAGTGTGTGTGTGGCTGTAAGAAGCAAAGGAAGCCATGGGCTGGTGTGTGGCTCCGTCCTAGTCATCTTCAGTTTTGTTCCAGAACCAGTGTGTGTCACTGCCCGGTGATTCAGGACCAGCTTGTGGGAGGGAAAGCCACTCCCCGCTGCCGTGAGCAATTGCTGCGTGGACCGTGATGAGTTTCCCGAAGGCTTTCCGCTCCCCAGACCTGGTCTGTTGTGGTAGAGGTGAAACATGATGGCTGAGAATTAGAGCTTGGGGCCACCCGACTTGTCACTCCCTGGTCTAATGTGGGCGAGAAAGAGAAGGTGACAGGACCATTCGTATTGCAGTGAAGTGTGATGAATCTTTTTCTTCCTGATGAGATGAAGGGGGAAAAAAAAGCAACGACTTTCACTTTTTTCACCACCTCTCCTCTGCGCTGCACGGTAAAGTATTCTATGAATGTGACACCGCAGGGAACAATTGCTCCCTTGCTGGAAATTCTCCCAAGTAAAAGTAGAGCCTGTTTCAAAAAAGCAACAGAAACAGTTGGAGTTGCCTGGTGGCTCAGTGGGTTAAGGATCTGATGTTGTCGCGGCTGTGGCGCAGGTTCAGTCACTGGCCTGGGAACGTCCGCGTGCTGTGGGCATGACCAAACAAACCAACTCCCCTCGAAAACCCAACAATTAATACCACTGATGATGTCATTCAGATTACATGTAATCTGCTCACATTGCCTCTATCTGATTTACTTTGTAGAGGCAATGATTCAGTTCTTTCATTGGTAAGACATGTTGTCCAGCTTACTCTGTTCCTCATGCATCGTTTCCGCCTTCATTCTGAAAGCAGAACGTTCAAACGTGACCCTAGAGCTTGACACCTGAAAAAGAGGATGTCAAAACTGAACGCATCACATGTTTGGGGAGAATGTGGATGGTTATGAGGCGGGTTTATTTAGACAGCTGTGATCACGGATGCCATGTTACGTGTGTTTGTGGAATTCCTTGATTCGTAGCTGATTTCTGTGCCCGAGTGTAATGTCTCTGGAGGCGGGAATCCCAGATGTGCGGGTTCCTCTCTTCTCTCCCAGCACCTGACACGGCCCTTGGCCCAGGGTTGCACTCACTTGAGGGTTCATTGAGGTCAAGGTGGAATGAGTGAACTAATTACCGATAACGTGAGTTTGGTGCAGTTTCTATTAAGGGGATTGTCTACTTTTTTTTGAACAACTCTTTTGAAATGTAGTCAACTATTGTACATACTCTCAGTGTAATTTTTTTTTTTTCTTTTTAAGGCCACATCTGAGGCATTGGTAGTTCCCAGGCTGTAGTTTCCAGGCTAGCTGCAGCGTCATGCCTATACCACAGTCATAGCAATGCGGGATCCGAGCTGCATCTATGACCCATGCCACAGCTTGCAGCAGCACCGGGAGCCTGAGCCCATGGAGAGGGGCCAGGGATTGAACCTGCATCCTCACAGACACTCCATTGGGTTCTTCATCCACTGAGCCACAACGGGAACTCTTGAAAATGTTGAAAAGACTAAAATACAAACAGCAATACACTTATTAGTAACTGTACTAGTAAATAATTGCAGGGTTCTAGTTACATTTAGTGGAAATACCACATTTTTGTTAGGGATTAAATAAAAATAAATCATTTAAAATTCTCGTAAATTTTTTTTTAGAGATACCTATCTAGCTTCTTCTCTTACGTCAGTCAGATCAAGAGATTTGTACTGCTTTCTTCCCGAGGGTCCCTGATGTATTTTAAACAGTTTTGGCTGTTAGAAAGTTTTTTCCTGCATTGAGCTGAAATATGTTGTTGTACAGACTTTACCGTTCAAAAATAGATTATGGTTTTGTAGACAGTAGAATGACCGATAGCGCTAATGTCAAAACATGACAAAAGAAAAGAAAGTCACGTGTACGTTATATGTTTACAGGTTTGAAAGTACCTGGGCATTTTTTTTTTTTTTTTTTTTTTTTAAGCATTGAAACTTCTAGAGGTGTTCCGGTTCATTCTAGGAAGATCTCGTATAGGAAAATCCTGTTGCTTTTTAAAACCTTTGGAGGTATCGGGGATAAACTTGAAGTGATGGCTGAGGTCCTTAAATTCAACTGAAATATTTAAACTAGAAATTTGGCTTTAATTGTTGACTTTTAAAAATCTTATACTAGTTGGTTAACATCAGAGATCTTCAGTAATACTTCCTATAATTAAAATGTGACTTTAAAAAATCGCTAAATAGGAAGCACAAAAGAGTTGCTTACAAGGTGGGATTATAGGACTTTCAGAGTTCTGCTACCTGAGCGCCACTGGACTGAAATTCCTTCTTGTAGCTTCAAGTTTCTGGCTGAGCTTTTTGTAATCATTGACATTCAATCACATAGTCAGTTGTTAAGTATTTATTTAAGCCCTCCTATCTTCTTTGGGTTAGATATTGTGCTGTTTTAAGTTATTTATTTTATTTTTTTTATTGAAATGTAGTTGTACGATATTATATGTTACAGGTATACAATATACTAATTCGCAATATTGAAAGGCTATACTATACTTGTAGTTATTATAAATATTGGCTATACTCCCTGTGCTGTGCAATATATCCTTGTAGCTTATTTTATACATAGTTGTTTGTACTCAATCTCCTACCCCTGTGTTACCCCTCCTCCCACTGATAACCACGAGTTTATTCTCTATATCTGTGATTGCTTCTCTTTTGTTATAGTCACTAGTTTGCTGTATTTTTTAGATTCCACCTAGGAGTATTATCATACAGTATTTGTCCTTCTTTGTCATTTCACTTAGCATAATGTCCTCGAAGGACATCCAGATTGCTGCGGGTGGCATTATTTCATTCTTTTTCATGGCTGAGTAGTATTCCTTTGTGTATACATACCACATCTTCTTTATCCATTCATCTGTTGATGGACGCTTAGATTGTTTCCATATCTTGGCTATTGTAAATAATTCTGCTGTAAGCATTGGGGTGCATGCATCTTTTCAAATTGGTGTCTTTGTTGTTTCAAAACATGACTCTGAAGTGATACAAAATAAGCCGTTAATAATATCATGTGAAGTCAAGCTGCTTTGGGAGGTTTTCACAGAATTGGAAGGGTGATGGGTACTGGAAAAGATACCATACCCATTTGCTTCATAGTTTTATTGAGGATCTATCTTATCCATTAAATAATTTAGGTGTTTTATTAGAGACTTGGACTTTTCTTGAAGGTTCCATACTTTTTAATTTGCCCTCAAAGATCAAGACAAATGTGTATATCTTAAAATATATACTCCTACTTAAAGAACTAATCTTTTCCAAATTATTCCCTAGAAATAAGCTGTTTACTTGAAGAGATGTTATTAAAAAAATGATTTGGGCACCATTAACTTCATTTTAAAATGTTAAAAAGTAAACAAGCACAAGAAATCATTTGCAGTAATTCTCTGCTTATCTAAGAGCCTAATTTCTATTTTAAGAGCATACAGAGGAAAACTGTCGAGCACATTATCTGAAAAGTGGTGTGTTTACTCATTGGAAGTTAAAAATCAAATTCACAATTGTTCTGCTTAATATATGCTTAAATACATTTTAGCAGATTCCAAATATATGTTAATGTATATTTTTGGAATTCAGTATCAGGATATTTAGATGCTAATGACATACTAATCTGTCTTCCTATCAAAATGTAAGCTCCATAGACCCTAAAAAGCATACCTATTGCAGATTTTCTAAATAATGCCTCTCTGGTAAAGTCCTCTTCATCCTGGCACTTAAGATTAGGGAGAGGGGAGTTTCTGTTATGGCTCACCGGGTTACAAACACGATTAGTATCCATGAGGATGCAGGTTTGATTCCTGGCCTCACCCAGTGGGTTAAGGATCCAGTGTTGCCTTGAGTTGTGGTGTAGGTCACAGGCACGGCTCTGATCTCTTGGTGTTGTGGCTGTGCCGAAGACTGGCAGCTACATCCTGGAAACTTCCAATGCCCTGGGTACGGCCCTAAAAAGCAAATAATAGTAATAATAATAATAAGAAGAAGAAGATTAGAAGAGGAAAAGAAAGCTGTTCTGCATGACATTCTTCTCTGAACATGAAATTATAAAGTGAGAAGGCACAAGTGCAAAATTGCTTGCGAAATGTTTTGTTTTCCATAACACAATTGTGACAAAGTGATCAAAGTAGTGAATATAAATAATAGCCTTTAACTATCATGAAGATGATTATAGATATCAGTGGAAGCCTAGAAGCGCTAGGTCCTAACTCCTAACATTAGGTCCATTTTTTATTGCATGGTTGTTCAAAGGCATATAATTAAACTAACCTAGGATTTTTTGGAGGAGAAATTTTAAAAACTCCTGCTTAAACAGTATTAGCAATACATAGTTGAGGTACCACATTTCCAATAGTTGGGTGTCGGTATCAAAATTTGTCTGCACGTAAACCCATGCTCAATACCATCATCACAGAGTGAACGTCTAGAATAAAAACAATAAATCTGAGAATTGGCCACTAGTTGAATTCTGTTAATTTTATCATTGAAAGGCTTAGTGGTCATTTTTCAAAAGATATCCTCGTCAAACTGGTTTAGTTGAAACTTTAGCCTCGTTCAAAATATCGTTAAACTCCTAAAAATCGTAACTAGAGAAATTTCTCTAACCGTCCTTTGATTCGCTGGAATCTAGACTGTCTCAGGGTATGTTTCTATGGCAACTTTTCTAAGCTTTAGGTCCAGACTCATTCCTTAAGGATAAGTCCAGGGTTCTCCTGAGCATCTGAGATGAGGCCGGAAGTGAGGACAAGTTGATGCTAATAATTATCTTCTCAAACAACAACAAAGAAACATGTCCCAGGCTGTCCTTAAGCTCCTTGAAGACAACTAGATTCCCCAAAACTTTGGCAGAGAGAGAGTTATAAAAGCCCTCCCCAAAACTTTGGCGGGGAGAGAGTTAAAAAAGCTCTCTTCTTGCAAGATTTCCGAGTTTGAAGCCTTTCTTCACAACTATTCTACTAAAAGTTCCAGCTGAATATTTTTCTTGTGACCCCGAGGAACTGTACATCAGGTATTGACAATGGCTTGATTTTTGTTGCAGAAATTTTCTAAAGTATATTTCTCATAGTTGGTTCTGTAGGTTAGCTTCTTGACATAAGTTTGCCTTTGGTCCTCTTACTATGGGGATCTGAGAAAGGTTGGTGGTCCTATATTTAAAAGGACCCTGCCTGGCAAGTAATCAGAAAACGGGTTTCTTCTAAGAGCACTGTTAACTGTCTTTCTCTCTCCCAAATCCGGCGTACCTCTAGAACAATGTTGCATTTTTTTTTTTTTAACTTCTAGAAGAGTTTCATTTCTAGAGAAGAGCATGCATAAAACAACACCCAATTTCTCTAGCATAATCAATCTAGGTAAGACTATATAACACACTTTCTTTTTTTTTTTTTTGTCTTTTTGTCTTTTGTTGTTGTTGTTGTTGCTATTTCTTGGGCCGCTTCCGCGGCATATGGAGGTTCCCAGGCTAGGGGTTGAATCGGAGCTGTAGCCACCGGCCTACGCCAGAGCCACAGCAACGCGGGATCCAAGTCGCGTCTGCAACCTACATCACAGCTCACGGCAACGCCGGATCGTTAACCCACTGAGCAAGGGCAGGGACCGAACCCGCAACCTCATGGTTCCTAGTCGGATTCGTTAACCACTGCGCCACTACGGGAACTCCATAACACACTTTCTTAATAGACATTACTCTAAAATAACTAGCCACGGAGATATATGCCTTACTGAAAGGTGTGTTGGAAAGAGGAAAAATTGAGAGTGAGTGTCAAAGCCAAGAAGTGCAGTAGGAAAGACAGTATGGTAGAATTAGGTTTGAATCACAGTTTACGATTTGAGACAAACCCGTGGGTCTTCCTGAGCCTACGTGTTGGCTTTTCCATTTTAAACTCCTACGGTTTTGATAAAAAGTAACCTAATGCTAATGAACGTGAAGTACGAGCATCTCCCCTGGCATATAATGAGTATTCAGTGAGAGGTAATTTCCACCTTTCTTACCCTCGTTTTTACCTTAAGAAAGTTTCTGGGTAAATTGATACAACCCCTCTATTATTGCCCTCTGTCATCTCACTAGCAAATAGTGCCTTAATTACAGAGGCTGATTTCTAGTCAAATTAACTTATGTTAATCACATGTGAACAACTCTTCCTTGGAAAGTATCTGGGACAAGTGATATTTGTGCATATTTTAGAAAACAATGGCATTTCAACACTGGAACCAAGGGCATTAAATACCTTTTTTTTTTTTTTTTTTTTTGGTGTTCCTGTTGTGGCGCAGCAGAAATGAATCTGACTAGCATCCGTGACGATACAGGTTCGATCCCTGGCCTCACTCCGTGGGTCAGGGATCTGGCGTTGCTGTGAGCTGTCCTGTGGGTTGCAGACACAGCTTGGATTTGGCATTGCTGTGGCTGTGGTGTGGCCCAGCAGCTACAGCTCCGATTTGATCCCTAGCCTGGGAACTTCCATATGCCATGGGTGTGACCCTAAAAAGCAAAAAAAGAAAAACATAAAAAATAAAATAAAATAATATTATTTTTTTTAAGTGACTGCGTCCATGGTATATGGACGTTCCCGGGCCAGGGATCAAACCTGCACCTCCTCAGTGACCCAAGCCACTGAAGTCAGATTCCTAATCACTGCACCACAGTGGGAACTCCTAATAGACTTTTAACACAGAGCCTTTCTTCACTTGGCTCCATATTGAAGTAGATGCTTTTTTTTTTTTTTTCGCTATGATGAACATTACATACATTTCAACAGATTATTTCCTAAACCTATTCTGGCATCTGATGTTTCTCTCCGTGATTGTGATCACACATTTTACTAGGACTGTGAGCATACAGAGGTGACGGTGTTAAAGTGACAGCTCCTATGGCATTCCATGATCAGTTTCCTGAGATAAGTGAAATTCATAATATTTTAATCAAATTGACTATCGCAACCCCGACTACAGAAAAATTATGTCAGCTCTGGCTGCCAGAAAGCATATTTCAGCAGAGACTCACTTTCCAGGCTCTTCTCTCTCTCTCTCTCTCTCTCTCTCTCTCTCTCTGTGTTTTTTTTTTTTTTTTTTTTTTAAGAAGAACACCAAACACCAAAACAAATTTTGGCCAAATGCTTTAGGCAACATTTAAAATAGAATACATATCTTAAGTGATTGAAATATACTAGATGAAAATAATTTCATATACAACTTAGTCTTTGGAGATATGTAACATCTCAAAGAAAGGCCTTGAGTTTTGTCGTTAGGTCTGTGGCAGTTTGAGGGTGCTTTTGCCCAGGGTGTGGGGTTGGCAAAGTTAGGTTGAAATGAAACTATAAATGTTGACAAGTGGACAACATATTTCATTCAACATGCAGCACTATGGTTAGTTTCCCTGAATTTCCTAGATTCAAGGTTGACTCAATCATCCTAATTAAACAAAACTATTAATTTAAAAACATACATATTTTTCACATGAAGCACAAATGTTCCTCTCCTTTCCTAGATAATTAAAACTGTCGTAGAGATTACAACCTGTTAAATTACTGTAATCAGCTCCCAAGCATTTTACCTTAGAACAGACTCTAAATGCTGTCTATATCTTATTTGAAAAAGAAGGAATTCTATAAGAGTGTTTGCATTAGAAGCAGTTGAGTCTTAGTCATAATTATCTATAGTTGGTTAGTTGCAGATTAATCAAAAAAAAAGAATTATGCAATACTTTTATGAGGGTTTATTAATCCTATGTCAAACTTTGGTTACATAGATAGAAGCTATATTTGAACCAAGCTTTAAAGTCACCTATGAATTAAAGCTTATTATTAATGTCTGTGCAAACCATACACCATAATTTTGCCAGTATGCGAATGAATAAGAGTAATTCGCAGAGTTCCTGTCGTGGCTCAGTGGTGAACGAATCCAACTAGGAACCATGAGGTTTTGGGTTCGATCCCTGGCCTTGCTCAGTGGGTTAAGGACCCGGCGTTGCCGTGAGCTGTGGTGTAGGTTGCAGACGCGGCTCGGATCCCCCATTTCTGTGGCTCTGGTGTAGGCCAGGCTGGTGGCCATGGCTCTGATTAGACCCCTAGCCTGGGAACCTCCATATGCCATGTGGGAGCAGCCCTAGAAAAGGCAAAAAGAAAAAAAAAAAAAAGTCATTTGCAAGTCATTTGAAGGATAATTATAATTTCAACTATGTAAAACAGGTTTTTGACCTAGACTTGAGTCATTTATTTTATATTCATAAAAGATACAGGAATATTATAGTGAAAATATGTGATTTATAGGGAGAAAAAACTGGATTCATATTCAACTCTTCCTATTTACCAGTGGTGTGCCCTGGACAGTAAACTTTGTCCTGCCTTCATCATCTATATATTTATCAATTTTTTTTTTTTTTGCAATTACTATGTGCCAGAAAATTGGATAGGAACCAAGGGTATCAAATTAAGGTGACACAGTCCTAAAGAAGGTAACAGATCAGGGGGCAGAGAGCCACACAAAGAGGTAATTGTGGGTTAATGGAATAGTAGACACGGGCTTGATGTGATGGGAGCTTGGAAAGGTTTCTCTTCCAGTTGAGGGTCGGAGAGCATTTCAAGCAGAAGAAAAAGCATAAACAATCTCAGTCAAGAAGGAGCACTGGCTTACAGTTCAAGATGTTGTTGGAAATGAACGTCGTTTACAGGCATTTAGAAAACGTTATGGCCATATCTGTTCAACTTACATGATCCTGTGACATTTCCTCCAGCAAACTTACATTTAGAAGTCAACAGTAAGAGATGTGCACTTACCTGCAGAGAAATAGTCATAGGGAAGTTCACGCATCTGATTCCATTCTCTGTTATCCTTTCAAAAAGAATGGTTCCAGGAAAAATCCCTCTCAACCAGGGATGAGTAATAACTAAGACAATAGCGTGAGACCTGTGAAAAAATGCAGGAAGGAAAACAGAACAGAAATAATAAAACTCAGACAATAAGTCAACATATGAAAGATCATACTCTGAAGCTGATAAAAATCATGAACAACTTTTTACAACATGGAGTTAGAGGAGTCTTTTTTTTTTTCTGGTCTCTTTAGCTGCACTTGGGGCATATGGACGTTCCCAGGCTAAGGGTCAAATCGGAGCTACAGCTGCCAGTCTGCACCACAAGCCACAGCAAAGCTGGATCCGAACCGTGTCTGTGACCTACACCACAGGTCACAGCAGCGCCGGATCCTGAATCCACTGAGCGTCCTCATGGATCCTTGTCCGGTTCGTTAACCACTGAGCCACAAAGGGAACGAAGGGAAACTCCCTAAAGGATTCTTTCTAACGGATGCATTGCTTCCAGGCAATTCTCTCAAAACAAAGATACAAGTACTCAAGGAGGAAATTATAGGAAAACAGAGAAAAACACTTTTAAGGCTTTAATGGATACTTATGTGATGTTTCTTATATGAAATCACTGTCTTGAGCACTTTACAGGTGTCGTCTGATTTAATCCTTCTAACTCCATAATGCAGATACCATTGTCCTCATCTTACAGATAAGAATTCTTGGGTATAGAGAGAGATGAAATAACGTGCTGAAGTTCACAGCACAAAGCCATGCAGTAAGGATTTGTACACCAGCAGTGCAGTGACAGAGTCCTTGACTTTAAGCTTTATGCTGTGCCGCCTCTAAGAAGGAAAAACGATCTGAGTGTAGGTGGGGAAGTGGGCGACTCTAAGAGAAAAACGTCGTAGAAATGAGTGTGTCCAAATGAAGAACGGACGCTCCCCAGGCCAATGAGGAACAAGGAACACAGGCTTGGGAATAGCAACAATGAAATGAGAAATAATGAAGCATTCTGCCAAAGACTAGGGAGAAAATGGTCTATGAAGAAGGGAAAAAAAGGAGATCCAACATAATCATAATTGCTATGCTGGTGGCAGCAGAATGATTTTAAAAGATAGAGTTTAGGATCACTTTGTTGGAAAGTGTGTACTTTAATTTGTAGAAAGGGAACAGCATGTTCTAGAAAAAGTACACATCAACCAGCAGTAAAGTATGGTGTGGTAGAATTATTGGGCTTGAAAGATCAAAGAAGGAATCCTGCAGGAGGACTACACCCAATATAAACAGCAAACAAAAATCAACTTTAGTATTTTTACTGAAGGTGCTACCAAGTGAACTAAGAAAAAAAGAGTAGCAAAAGAATTTGAAAGAAAAATACTCTCCTATGATATTGTAGGGGCCGTAGTTCTGTATAATGTAAAAATAAAATTATAAACTAGATAAAATGAAGTACACAAACAGCCCTGTTGATTATAAATTTTAAAAAATTTCTGGAGTTCCCGTCGTGGCACAGTGGAAATGAATCCGATTGGGAACCATGAGGTTGCAGGTTCGATCCCTGGCCTCACTCAGTGGGTTAAGGATCCCACATTGCTGTGAGCTGTGGTGTAGGCCAGCAGCTACAGTTCCGATTCGACCCCTAGCCTGGGAACCTCCATATGCCATGGGTAGGGCCCTAAAAAAGACAAAAGACAAAAAAATAAGTAAATAAAAAGTTTCTCCCGAAACTCTTGCAAAACGGGAAGATAAACCAAAACCGCAGCCTATCAAGACTTTAAAAATAATCCACATATTGAATACCAGAATTTTGTAAGCATCTATGTAAGCTGTATTAAAATACATTATGTATTTTAATGTACTTATTTAGTGATTCACTTACTTTCCTCAGAATTTTTTCTATTTTTTCTTTTTGTATTCACCACAGTAGGTAATGGCTATGTTTTTAGTAAATCTAAACACCAGCCAGATTTATTAGGCTCAATGGATTGTGTAACAATTTTCTAATTTATTAATTTCTGCTTTCATCTTTAATGGATTCTTATTCTTTCCTAAGAATTATTATTTTATGACTTTTTTTTTCAAGGTAAGAGCTTAATTTCTTTGTATTCTTTCTTATTTAGTAATGAAGATATTCAAGAAGATAAGTTCTCCCCTTAACACTTCATTAGATATATACAAAAGGATTTGAAAGTGTAAACAAAATAATCTCTATGCATATAAATTTTGAAGCCTAGATAAAATGGATAATTCTCTAACAGCATTTTCTAAAATGAACACACAGAAGAAATAAAACAAGACACTAAATAAGCCTACTAACCATAGTTATAATTAAAATTTTTTGATTTGCATTTCTCTTATAACCAGCGATGTTGAGCATTTTTTCATGTGTTTGCTGGCCATCTGTATATCTTCCTTGGAGAAATGTTTATTCAGGTCTTTTGCCTATTTTTCCATTGATTGATTGGCTTTTTTGCTGTTGGGTTGTATAAGTTGTTTATATATTCTAGAGATTAAGCCCTTGTCGGTTGCATCATTTGAAACTATTTTCTCCCATTCTGTAAGTTGTCTTTTTGTTTTCTTTTGGGTTTCCTTTGCTGTGCAAAAGCTTTTCAGTTTGATGAGGTTCCATGGGTTTATTTTTGCTCTAATTTCTATTGCTTTGGGAGACTGACCTGAGAAAATATTCATGATGTTGATGTCAGAGAGTGTTTTGCCTATGTTTTCTTCTAGGAGTTTGATGGTGTCCTGTCGTATATTTAAGTCTTTCAGCCATTTGGAGCTTATTTTGGTGCATGGTGTGAGGGTGTGTTCTAGTTTCATTGCTTTGCATGCAGCTGTCCAGGTTTCCCAGCAATGCTTGCTGAATAGACTTTCCTTTTCCCATTTTATGTTCTTGCCTCCCTTGTCAAAGATTAATTGACCATAGGTGTCAGGGTTTATTTCCGGATTTTCTATTCTGTTCCATTGGTCTGTCTGTCTGTTTTGATACCAGTACCACACTGTTTTGATGACTGTGGCTTTGTAGTATTTCTTGAAGTCTGGGAGAGTTATGCCTCCTGCTTGGTTTTTGTTTCTCAGGATTGCTTTGGGAAAATAATAATAAAAAAAAAAATTTTAAGTCCCATCATCCCCAAATGCTTATTAAAAAAAAAGCGGGAGTTCCTCTTATGGCTCAGTGGTAACTAACCCAACTGGTGTCCATGAGGCCACGGGTTTGATCCCTGGCCTCACTCAGCTGTGGTGTAGGTCACCAGACACAGCTCAGATCTGGCATTGCTATGGCTGTGGCATAGGCTAGCAGCTGTCTAGCTCTGATTCTAAACCTAGCCTGGAAACTTCCATATGCTGCAGGTTCAGCCCTAAAAAGACTAAAGAAAGAAAGAAAGAAAGAAAATAAAGAAACCAGCATCACTTTGGCTCAATGGGTTAAGAATGCTGTGTAGTCTCTATGATAATATGGGTTCAATCCCTGGCCTCACTCAGTGAGTTAAGGATTCTGCTTTGCTGCAAGCTGTGGCCTAGGTCACAGATGCAACTCAGATCCTATGTTGCCGTGGCTGTGGTTGTGGCTGTGACATAGGCTGCAGCTCAATTTAGACCCTAGCCTGGGAATTTACATATGCCACAGGTGCGGCCATAAACAAAACAAAACAAAACAGCATGTTAAAGGGTATTATTTCTAATGGTGTCTGTACCAGAAAGGCACTGTTGATTTAACTTGGTGTTTTTTTAATGTAGTTTGTTATCCTGACAGGCTAATCCAGAAAAAAATTACATGATCATTTCTCTAGAGGCTGAAAAGTCATTTGATGAGATTTAACAATCATTTCTGACTTAAAAAAAATGAATTAATAAAATAGATTAATATTTTCTACATATGAAAAGACAATATATTATAGGTCCCCTTAAAAGTAGCATTAAATTTATTCATTTAAGTGAAGAATAAGGAACATATATCCATTCTTGTTACTCTTTTTAATATTGTTTTACATGTACACGGGAATTAAACATGAGAAACAAATAGTTATTTCTAATTTTTTTAAGCATCATTAGCTTCATTTGGACTGTATATATCTAAAACAAAACAAAACAAACTAACCATCTGAAAAAAAACAATGATTCTGTAAGTAATAAGAACATATAGTAGTCAATTAATTAAAGCTGACAGACTGCTTTTACATATATATATTAATGTGTATCTGTGAACTTATCCTAAATTAATCTTTATATTTAGTGTAATTAAATCCTCTCTCCCAAAAGTTCCAGAAAATTTATTTTTTGTATTAAGTGTCTGAAGTTAAATACTCAAAACCAAGGATACAAAAGAGACCAGAATTGCCAAATATTAAAATACATTCTTATACTCAAGCATTTAAAACAGTTTGGCATTCGCACATGAATTCACAGAGATATCGATATAAGTTTATGTAAGGTTTGGAGTTTCTGTTGTGGCTCAGTGGTTAACGAATCCAACTAGGAACCATGAGGTTTCAGGTTCGATCCCTGGCCTTGCTCAATGGGTTAAAGATCTGGCGTTGCTGTGAGCTGTAGTGTAGGCTGCAGACACGGCTCGGATCCTGCGTTGCTGTGGCTGTGGTATGGGCCGGCAGCTACAGCTCCGATTAGACCCCTAGCCTGGGAACCTCCATATGCCATGGGAGTGGCCCCAGAAAAAGACAAAAAGACAAAAAAAAAAAAAAAAAAAAAAAAAAGGTTATGTAAGGTTGAGAAAAAGATATATATTCAGGAATGTAGTATTGATAAAAGTGGTTTTCCGAATCAGCAGAAAGGAATAGGTCATTCATGAATGGTGTTGGAAAACCTGTCTCACAATATGGAAAAATAAATAGGACACTTCTTAACTGACTTCTTACACCCCAAGTTTTTCAAATTTATGCGTAAACATCAAACTTTCAAGAAGAAAATGTGATACAGCTTGATTTTATGATTCAGGAATATGAGAAACTATTATGTCATAAAATATTTGCAATATAATGACAGACAAAAGGCTAAATTCTTTCACATGTAAAACCTAATGCTCATAAAAATCATTAAAATGTCCAACAACCCAATGGGAAAATAGGCACAAAATTGGGAGTTCCTATCGTGGCTCAGTGATTAACGAACCCCACTAGCATCCATAAGGACAAGGGTTCGATCCCTGGCCTCGCTCAGTGGATTAAAGATCTGGCTCGGATCCCGCGTTGCTGTGGCTGTGGTGTAGGCCAGTGGCTACAGCTCTGATTGGACTTCTAGCCTGGGAACCTCCATATGCTGCGGGTGCGGCCCTGAAAAGAGAAAAAAGAAAAAGAAAAAAGAAAAATAGGCAAAATAAGTAGAAAGTTTTAAGCAAATGAGACAAAAATGACTTTGTTTATAAAACAAAATGATTTATAAACCAAAGACAAGATGCTGGATCTCATCCGTAGCTGACACATGCCAACAAAAATATCCAGTATAATTTTCGATGCTCAGATCGACACAGGTTACTTGAAAATATTCTGTGGGTTATGTTTGGCAAGCGTATCCTCACACACTGTTGGTGGGAGTGTATTAAGTATAGTTTTGGAAACAAATCTGTCTGTATCTAGTGAGATTTTAATGATATGCATACCCTTTCATCCATAAACTCCACTTATAATGATTTATGCCGCAGATCTATTCACACTTCTGCTTAAAGACGCCTGTATAAGGAAGGATGCTTATGACAACATAAGTGGTAAATGATCAAAAGCAGTTAACTACACACCAAGAAAGGGTGGCTATATTGTTTGGACTGTCTATGCAGTGGAACGTCGTGCCTGTTAGAATGAGTGAAGCAGACCTCTGTAGGCTAAGATGTTGACCTGAAGAGGTACTGGGAGATGATTCTCCATGACTTTCTTGTGTTTCTATGCTTTTCGTCAACATAGGTACCAATTGCTCTTATTCCACAGGGTCTTTTCATGGGTGTGGGTACAGGGAGCGCCTTGGAAGATAGACCTAGTGTCTCTGTCTGGAGCTAAGGGAAGTTTGTTTATAGCCTCTTGTGATAAAATCGTGTCACCTTCAGGGGCATGTAAAGGCATGCTCACTCTGCATTATAAAATTTGGGGTCCCTGTCCTGGAGGTTCCTCTCCCGGAACACAGCTCCCGGAACACTGAGCGAGGGCAGGGATCAAACCTGCATCCTCATGGATACTAGTCAGGTTTTTAATCCCTCTGAGCCACAGTGGGAACGCCCCGTCTTTTTTATTCCTCGTGTTTTCCTTATGTTGCCTAAGAATATGTATGGTCTGGGGAATATGATTTTACAGATGCTGTGTGTTTAGGCGTGATGGAGGAGGGCGAGGAGGCAGAGAAGGACTGGGAGGAGAGTGGGAGGAAGACGGACCATGCCAGAGGGTTGGTAAGGAGCTCATAAGAGAAAGACTACAATGTCAGTTGAAATAAGGGGTAAAAGGCATATTAATTTTTCTTAGAAAAAATGTCAGTAGAATTGCGGGATTGAGAAGTAACTGTAGATAAAAGGTGTGGTTGGGAGGAAAAAGATCCCCATCTGGAGATTTGAATAAGAAGGAGAGAACGTGCAGCAATATGTACGTAGATAGCACACATATAGAAGTCAAAACATCTTGGAGTTCCCGTTGTGGTGCAGTGGGTTAAGAATCTGACTGCAGTGCCTCAGGTCACTGGGGAGGCTTGGGTTCGATCCCTGGCCCCAGTGCAGTGGGTTAAAGGATCTGGCATTGGTGCAGCTGTGGCATAGGTCACAGATGCGGCTCAGATTCAACCCCTGGTCTGGAAACTTCCATATGCTGCGGATGTGGCCATAAAAATAAAAATAAAATAAAGGGAGGATGAAAAACTACCCATTTGAAGATTTGAATAAGAAAGGGAGACTTGACTTGGAATAGAGATCAAAAGTAAGGACATGTGTTTAGTAGACGGAGTGTTGATTACGTTTCGTAAAGACCAGGAGATGCCTGTTCAGTTCCGTGGTGTAAGAGTAAGGTGCTAACAGTGAACCTGAGGTTGCAATAGAGGAGTGAGGGCAGCAGGGCCCCCAGGGACCAGGGTTCCATGAAACGAATGGACCTGGACACAGCCTTTGGGGCTGGAGAGGAGGCGGCAGACTGGATGAGGGTTATGTAAGAGGAAGAAAGGACCGGAAGTTAGGACATTGCATTCTTGCTCAAGCTTCAGACAGGGTACCCAGGCTGAGTGGGCAACTTGAGAGCTTGGTTAAAAATTTGGAGGAATTGTCGGAGTTCCCGTTGTGGCGCGGTGGAAACGAATCTGACTCGTATCCATGACAATGCAGGTTCCATCCCTGGCCTTTCTCAGTGGCTTGGGGATCTGGCATCGCTGTGAGCTGTGGTATAGGTCACAGATGCGGCTCAGATCTGGCATTGCTGTGGCTGTGGCTGTGGCCGGAGCTGCAGTTCTGATTCCACCCCTAGCCTAGGAACTTCAGATTCCTCAGGTGCAGCCATAAAAAGCAAAAAAAAAAAAAAAAAAAAAAAAAAAAAAAAAGGAAGAATTGTTTAAAGACATTAACCAAGAATTTCTTCTTCTCTGAGTGAGGATGGTAATACTGCCTTTGTTTTTTGTTTTTTGTTTTTTTTTCATTCCATATCGATCATCAAATAAGATTATATGAAATAAAGTGATGTGTAACTCAGAAATTTAATATCTATTTGGTATTGTAGGCCTTCTAGTAGAGTTTGATAAAGCCATTTTCCAGAGCAAATCTCTGTGTACCCATGTAAAAGGGAAGCCGAGATGCATTATCTAGAATGACTAAAAATGGGATATTTTGATTGAATGAAGGGTGAAACTTACCTATCCTGAATTATGATAACTATAAACTTGAAGAATGGGGAATGGCAGAGCTCATGAGTCAAAACCAGGGGGCCAGGAAATTTTGAACTGTTCCTATTTTCAGGTAAAGAGATTCCTTCTCTTGGGAGCAATGGTTCCCATCGTTGTCCTGCTCTTTTCCCTGTCTCCAAATATCTTGGCTTTAAATGGTCTCAAAACAAATGAGCACAGTGGCTGTTACCAAACCTTTCCTTTCATTTTCACCCCTTAAATGCACACCTCAGCAAAGTTTGCCTCTCCTCTCACCAGTATACAGGATTTCTCTGAGAGCGACTTGTCCACGGAGCTGTGTCCAGCTTTTTCTCCTCCAGAAATGAGATGAGGAGATCAGATCAGCATAAAAGAGTAATATCCACCCCCTGCAAAAAACAAACAAACAAACAACCCCCTCCCCCCAAAAAAATACATTGCTTTCCCTATGGCTTCATTC
Organism: Sus scrofa; assembly: GCF_054392235.1. Classification (NCBI taxonomy): domain Eukaryota; kingdom Metazoa; phylum Chordata; class Mammalia; order Artiodactyla; family Suidae; genus Sus; species Sus scrofa. Next base: position 77,340,794 of record NC_139393.1, read on the forward strand.
CCAATTTAATTTTTCTGTCTACTTATCTAGATTTTTAATGTTTAAAAAGGGAATCAAAAGTGACGACTCATCTTGAAACACTTTACCTTGTCCATGAGTTTGCATGTTGTTCAGTTTTATAAATGACTTCATGAGTTTATAAGTTTCAGAAATGCATAGTAATAAGCTCAATGTAGTTGCCATGCCAACTAAGATGTATTTTTCTGGTGACTGATCCTTGTATTGTAGTCAATGTTATATGGCAACGTGCCTTTACCTGCTTGCAAGAGAGTGATTGCATTTTTTTTTCCCAATCAAGTGAACTCAATTTTCAACCACTTTTGTTAACTCCCCACTTTGTAACAGCTTAGAGCAGAGGTACCCTAGGGAGTTAATGAATAGAAAAGAAGAGTCCTTGCAATTCGAGGATTTACATTAAAGTTTACTGAACATATAAGTGTTTGTTGATTTTCAAACTAAGTGAGAAGGAAATTAAAAAATTGTTGCCATCTGCTCCTTTTTAGTTGGCTGAGGAAAAAAATAACCAAAGAATTACTTGATCATGACATTTGAAGATCATGAGATGATCATAGCCTTTGACTTGGAGCCATTGCACAGACTTTAAGGAGGAATGAAAGAGTTCTTTTTTTAAAAAAAAAAATAGATTTTCTTAAAAAGGTAGACTTTTTAAAAAGTGCAGGCTTTTTGTAAGATCTACCTCTAGACATATTTTAGAAGCTGTATATGGGGGAGCCTTTCCACAGCCTGCTGGAATTTAGTAAAGCAGCAGAGTGAATGGGAGAGGCGTGGTATTCTTTTCAGACAAAGAAAGTGGTTTTATTTTCTAGAAAACGAGGCTTAGGGGAGTGGAGGAATCCTAAGAAGAGTGGTTAGAAACATAAGCCATAAAGAATCATTCTGCCTGTTTCCTGATGATTCCATAAGCAGTATGTTTTGCTAGATGGGGCATTTCTATTGATTTATTTTCCTACTGACTTTTTTTTTTTTAATTAGAGTTGATTTACAGTGTTGTGTCAATTTCTCCTGTACAGCATAGTGACCCAGTCATACATATACATCTACATTCTTTTTCTCATACTGTCTTCCATCATGTTCTATCCCAAGAGACTGGGTATGGTTGACACAAGCTAACAAAGAGAAATACATACGTCTTGTTTAGAGATTTTTGCCTTGCAGTGTATCCTTAGGCATGGTCCTGTGTATACTAGGACCATCCAGATTTAGTTGTTTCTCCCAAGATTCCTTTATTTATGGTGTCATCTCAAGCACATGGATTAAGATATGTTGGCCATGCCAGTAGGTGGCAATTATTTTTCCAAACCATAAGCTCAGAAACGTAAAGTGATACATCTTCATTTTCCTGTAATTCTTTTAAACGGTATTTCGAGCTCCCATATTAGTTTGTTAGGGCTGCCATAACAAAGTACCCCAAATGGGATAGTTTACACCACAGACGTGTTTTTGTTTCCCAGTGTGGGGGCCTAGACGTCCAAGATCAAGTGGTCTGTAGGGTGGCTTCATTCTGAGGGTTACGAGGGAGAATCTGTTCCATGCCTCTCCCTGGCAGGTGTGTTGTTGGCTGTTGTTGGTGTATTTGTCTTGCTTTCTTTCTTTTTCTTTTTAGGGTGGCACTCGCGGCATATGGAAATTCCCAGTCTAGGGGTCTAAACAGAGCTACAGCTGCCAGCCTGTGGTGACAGCCACAGCAACACCTGATCCCAGCCGCATCTGTGACCTACGCCATAGCTTGTGGCAATGATGGATCTTTAAGGCAGGGATTGAACCTGCATCTTCATGGATACCTCGTGTGGTTCTTAACCTGCTGAGCCACAACGGGAACTCTATCTTTAGTGTTTCTTGGCTTGTAGAAGAATGTCCTGATCTCTGCCTTCATCCTCACACACACACACACACACACACACACACACACATTCTTTTTCTCACATTATCCTCCATCATGTTCCATCGAAAGTGACTGGATATAGTTCCCTGTGCTACACAGCAGGACTTCACTGCTTATCTATTGCAAATGCAATAGTTTGCATCTACTAACGCCAAATTTCCAGTCCATCCCATCTGTGTTCTATTGAAATGGTACCAAGATGGTCCAGAGAAAATTGGCCAAGCTTCTCCAGGGATACACAGTGGTGTCTCCAGCCCTCTCTCTCTCTCTGTCCTATATTCAGCCCCCAATGGAGGGGGCAGGGGACAGAGCCCTTTCCTGAGACCCAGACAGTTCATAGCTCTTCTCTGCACCTTGCTTGCTGGCTTCGCCCTGTTCTTCTGAATAATAAGCCCTTCTGTTCAGATTAGCAACTACATTCTCCTGGCTCTTCATAAACCCTCAGGTTGTAAGGATGAATATTTCCTGTCTCTCCCAGGCAGTGTGTTAATGAATACTAGTTAGAATTGTGACATCTGAGTACCACTAAAGTGCCAAAACAACACTCTTTAACATCATTGCTTGTAGGAGTGTTGCTTGTAACAGATGTGTTCTTTTCTTTGTAAAACTTTTGAGTAAAATGAGATCATAAAGTATAAAAGATAATGAAAAAAAATCAATAGTGTGCCTTTACCACCTAGCTTAAGAAATAGAATCTTTCTTATAGCTTTACAAATCTATCCCTTAAATCAGTTATCTCAAAGCTCTTTCTAGATCACGCCTCAAAAAATTGAACTTACACGTAGATTTGTGTATTTGGGTATAAATTATCTAGAGATAAATGCCATGTTTTGGAAACGACCAGCTTGTATCAGGGCCTTGGCTCTGAAGCTGAAAAACAAAGAAAGATTATTTTTAATTTTTAATTTAATTTAACTTAATTTAATTTTTTTGCTATACCATTCACAGCCCTGGGAGCTCTAAAATACCCTTTTGCTTTTCCATCCTTATTGCTTTGGTGGGAGTGGGTTTTGTCATTTCTCCCACCTTCTTATTTTGTGTGAGAACGCCTTGAGAACATATTGGGAGGGCAACAGATTAATTCTCAAGTATGTTGGGTGGTTCATTCTAAGACCATATTTTGTTGCTGTGGAAACAGAGTTATCTGGAGAAGAACCAGAACTGGAATGGTCTAGACAGCCAGGAGTGGTGACTGCTTTGCTAGTTAGGACCTCGTGTTGCCCTGGGCAAGGCCAACCTTCAACCTGGGCAGTAGGAGCCCTCTGCTGGGCCTCATGACTTAGGGGTTCTGCTCTGGTCCCCCTTGGCCATCCATTCCCAAGGTGGGATGGGGTGGGAGGTCTGAGAGGCCAAGGGGCATGGCCCCCTGGAGCCCTGGAGCCCGCTGCCTCTGCTCTCCTAGACGGAGGTGTCTGGGACCCCACCTTCTGCCCGCAAAGTCCCCAGATCTCTTCCAGAGTCTGCTGTGGCTTCTCTCCCTCCATCAGTGGCAGCACAGATGTCCTGAGGCTGGGCTGGTGGGCTGCTGATCAGGGAGCAGCTATGGAAGAGCAGGGGAGGGGAGGGGCTGGCAGAGCTGCAGAAGGACGGGTGGACCTGGGCCTGGCTGTCTGTAGGATTCTCAGGCTCTCCCAGGGTAGGGTAGAAATGGGGAGGAGGGAGGCTCCAGCCGCTTTATTTGCATATCTAAGAAAAAAAAATGACCCTATCTTCCCCAAGAACGCGTGGTGGGAAAGAGAATAACCAGGACCTATTATTTGCAACTGTTGTCGATTATTGGGTCCTCCTCACCCGCAAAGGTTGGGTAAAATCCCAACCCCTGGTCCCTGGAAGGTGACTCTGGGAAGAGTCTTTGAAGATGTAGTTAAGTGAGGATGAGGTCCTGCTCTCGTGGGATGGGCTCTAAAACCAATGACTGGTGCCCTTTTGAGGAGAAAGATGTGAAGACACAGACACGTGGAGGAAGAAAGCCACGCAAAGATGGAAAGAGAGGCTGGAACGCTTTCCCAGCCAAGGAATATCAAAATTGCAAGCAGTCACCATAGGTAGGAGTGTGACACGGAAGAATTTCCCCCTCAGGGCTTCTGGGGGAATCCATCTACCAACACCGTGATTTTTTGGTTTTTTTCCCCCCAGAGCTGGGAGAGAGCAAATTTCTGTTGTTTTAAGCCATTCCGTGTATGATACTTTGGATGCCAGCCCCAGAAAACGAACACACAGTGGATAAATCCTTCTGCAAAATGGGATGTCTGCTGAAGCCATGTTATTGACACTGTAACAGAGATCACCTGGCTTCGATGATATAGCAGCCTGATTCCCTGAGGTCGGCTAAAGCTCTTACGAACCTTGGATAAAAAGTAGAGAGTCTGAAGATTATTTTCTTTCTGAAAAAATTATGTACTTATCTCCAAATAAGGTTGCACAGGCTGGTACTTGACAGTTCTTGACAATAAAAAAAAAAAAATCGATTCCAATTTGCTTTCCTAAATGGAGGAAAATGAATCAAGGAGGCCTTACTGGGCACGAAGTTTGGAAAGAATATCAAGGCAGATGAACCTGTCTTGCATCGGCTGTCATCTTTGCTTCCAATCAGATGCTAAAGGAATAGCTGAAAACACATTCTCTGACACCGTGTGTGCCCAAGACATTGATTTACGCTGAGAGGAAAAGGGGCCGCCTAATAAAAAAATATATATATATTCTAAATCAAGTTAAATAGCTTTTTCATGAAAGGGCATCAAATGGGCTTCGGTGTGCTAATATATATCATGACACACTAAGAGAAGAATATAGCATATCTCTTTCCATGTTTATTTTATCCTAGAACCTTTTATGGAAGAAGTTTCCAAAACTGAACCTTCGTGAACTTATTTTGAGGTGTAAGCACCTAAAATATTACTTCTGCTGATGTTTCATTGGGGCAGTGTGGGACGAGTGGGTCTTTTCCTATTGTCTGTATGTTTTCCTTATTTTCCCTCTATTTTTCCCAAGACTCTCTCCCTTTAAAAAAAGCTATAACTTTTGACCCCGAAACCATTACCCACCTCTGCCATTTATACCTTAGTTTTGAGTTTAAGATGCTCCATCCAATATAAAAGAAGCCTTGAATGTTCCTTCATTCTAGATACTTTGTTTTCTTCTAGATCATTTTTATTTTCTTTCCAATTGACATGGAGCTGTTGTATTGGAATAAACCATAAGACATGGTTGAACGATATTTAACTTATAAAAAGCGGCTATTTCATATGGTTTAACCTAATACACTAATATAATTAAAACGTTGTTGCAGTTCCCGAGATACTTAATACACCAATAAAGGCTTAGCTACTTCAAGGCTTTGGCTTAGTGCTTGTATAAATAGACTGGATGGTTGGCAGGAGAGACCACTTCTGCTTGTAAATGATACCAAGTTGGCTGAGATTGACAACATCAGGCAGGACCAGACAGGAATGCACAATGATACAATCAATTTGACAGAGTGATGTGCACTTGATAAAAAATGAATTGCAATTAGGGTGCAGGCAAGGTTTTGTTTGTAAAATAGAATAATTAATTTGAAAAAAGTGCCACAGGAATAGAAACACTTTGCATGGACAGAGCCACGTGCAGAGGAGTTTTAAAGGCACAGCCACTCACAGGTTTTGACTTGTCAAACACGCCCAAATGGCATGCCTCTGAGCCATTCATTCTGACCCACCATCTGGACCTCATTATGTGGATTTTGGATGCCACATTGAATGACTGTTGGCACCAGATCAATGATTCCATTCCATTGTGGTCTACGAATTTCAGGCATTAAGGCATAGTACCATTATCTTGAAAAAGTACAAGAATATTCCCCCTACAACTCATTCAAAGCCTGCTCACCTTTCAAGGCCCAGTTAAAGGTCCAGAAAGTCTTTCCCCTCTTATTTCTATAGGACATAGACGATAGCCCTCAACTTAACATAAGGTTGAACAAACATTCTGGCTGAAGATAACACAGCCCTCTTTCCTATTGAACCTCAACTTTGCAGTTTGTTAAGTTCTCTGAGGACAAAGACCAAGGATTATATGTGTTTTGTCTTTCTGTCTAATATATAGTCAATACAAATATTATCAGCTTCTTCGAGCAGGGCTTAATAAAATTAATGACCATAACAAAAGAAAGAGTAAAATGTTGGTTTGAGAGCCTGAAAGGTTGAGAAATTTCTATGGAGATAGGCAAATGTGACTCTTATCCTTTTGACTCTTGAACCAAATTTCCCTGTGAAGAAACAAAATATATACTTATTTTTCACTTCCATCTTCTGCCAAGGTGGTATTTAATATCTCTATAAAATTTTTTACATATCAAATTCAAATAAATATAAGGCCAGTACTTAGCATAATTTCATGTAAGATTCCTTGCTCAGAGTTTGTGGTGTTATGTGTTATAAAAAGCAGTTACATGAGAATTATTTTTATTGGGCTTTTGTATCTTTTTTGTGCAGGTCTTAGGTGGACTTTTTTTTAGTGATACTTTCTGATCCTGTGGCTTATCAGATTTTGGGTCCATTATCTATGCTAATATCTCTACATGTTAATTTAATGTTTTTAGAATGATTTATCGAAGTTGATTCTTGACATAAAATCCACACCCTCCAAGATACTGGATATAAATTACTTTTTATAAATCCTCTCTCATATACTTGTGTTTGAATGCATTATAGCCCAGTCTTGACCCAACATCCCTCTTAAGCGTCTTCGTTGGGATACCGGCTGCCTTGGAGTCTAACTGGGTGCTATTCAATTCTCAGGCCACGGAAGGTGTGACTGTGGCAAGTGTTTGTGTGATGAAGGCTGGTCTGGGGATGCTTGCCAGTACCCAACCAAGTGTGACCTGACCAAGAAAAAAAGTAACCAAATGTGCAAGAATTCTCAAGATGTCATCTGCTCGAATGCAGGTAAGAATGCTATCCCGCAAACATTCTTAAATGAAAGAGTCAAATTTGGGGTTTTAATGGCACCAGGTAGGCGTCAAGAAATGTTGAACCCCTGAGTGAAAATGCTTTGGAGTGTGTGTGGTTTTTTTTTTTTTTTTTTTTTTTTTTTTTAGAAATGAAATCCTGATAAATCAATAGGGAAAAAAATGTCATCTTGCTGAGACGGGCGAGTTTGATGCTCTCCAGCTGTTTCACATGCCTCCTTCAAGCAGGATATTTGCTGGAAATAACACCCTGGCACCATTTTATGTAAATCGTGAGCCATGATTTTGGAAGGCAGCTATGCTCACCACTCTACCACCAGCGCTACTTGAACCGTGATTTCGAATGCTGGATTCATTCTTTTAAAAAAGCTTTATGTAAACTGACTTCCTTCTTTTCTGCTGCAGATCAAGGGTGCTTTGACTGTATACCTTAGTATCAAATAGAGCCCCACTTTTCAGGTTTGACAGAAGTTTCAGATACCCTGGATGTGAAACCCATTGAAGAATATAGTGACAGCAAGGTTTTTGTTTGACTAGAATATTTTTCTATCTCATAGACAGCATTTAAAAATATTTCTTGGAATGTTACAGAGGAGCTGTTCAAATTAATTACCAAAATCCTATAAATCATAACAGTTTTTGGCTTCCGTGGTGGTTAGCCAGTGTTACTGTAGTTAAAAGTTGGACACGTGGAACCTCAAAGTCAGCTTTTTCTCACCGCTGGTTGAGCTTGAAAAGCTCCTGTCCTACCCTAGAGATTCTTATTTAATTGCTTTGGGGTCTGATATGAACTGTAGGGGGTTTGTAAGTTCCCTGCGTAATTCTTATGTAGATCACAGGTGTCAGCTACTGCTCTGCATGCTGAAGGCCAGGACTTCACCATGCGAATGTCTTCCCTCCTGAAGCTCACATCCTTGGTGGAGTCCTTCTGCAATAAGAGCTAGGGCCTTCCCACAGGCTTTGATTGAAAGGAATTGCTCTGGGTTGATTCAGCGCAGAGGGTGTTTTGCTCATAGTAATCAGGGCTATTTGCAATGCAAGTTGTGAGTTTAGCAGCCGGGGACCATGGCAAAAGTCCTAGCAGGTCACTTTTCTGTGTTCAACGTTGCTCTCCTGGCTTCTCTCCAGCACCTCCTTCTTTTCTTTCCCCTCCATAGAATTTCCCTAATTCCAGTTCATAGCACCTGCTCTCCAAACACACACACACACACACACACACACACACACACACACACACACTCACCATATAGATTCTTTTGTTTGAAAACTTCATGCTTTCCAAACTCCTTTCGGTAAAAAGACTTGAATTCAGTTGTATTTCTTTGTGCTCTCTTTTTGGATTGATGGATTGATTGATGGATTTTCAAATCCAGGTAATTTTTTTTCTTTTTAACCAAATAAGGGGTTAGTTTAGGAATCCAAAGATGTTTCAATATGAAGTAAATCTAAATGCGTGATTCGCTGCATTAACACATCTTTCAAAGGAGAAAATGTCCAGAATTGTTTCAATAGATGATGAAACACATTGGATAAGATATAAAACACATTTCTAAGCTAGTTCTATCTCTAGAGTTTTTTTTTTTTTAAACATTGATCCAATATTTTTATGTCATCTACCCAACAGTGTCCTTTGTAGCAGTTCCCCCACTCTGAATAGGATCCAGCCAGGGGTGGTGTTCCATCTAGTTGTCATATCTCTTTAGCCTCCTTTAATGTGTTTTTAGCCAATTCTACAGACAACACAGTCTCTTTTTCTCTTTCTTACTCTCCTCTCAGTATCTAAGCCTTTCAGGTTTACGCCGGGAACCTCCTTCTCACATGTCTTTCTTTTAGTGCCTGCTTCTACTCGCCTAGCTCAGGACCACTGCTCCAAATTGCGTTAGTCTCCGAGTTCTCTGTGCTCATGTCTCCCCCCTCACATCACAGTGGGGCTTGCAGGAAGCAGCTTGGAGCAGAAGGGGAAGAGGAGGTATATGGAGTCGGGCAGAAGACCGGAGGGCAGAGGGAGCTGGAGCTGGAGCTGGGACAAAAGAGTTCCAGAAGCTGAGTGTAGGGGGCTCAGAACAGCAAGGCACAGTCTGCAGAGCAAGGCAAGGCTCCAGCACCATTGCATCAGGAGCTTAGGCTGCTGTTCAAGACAGGGAGTCATCCTAGAAAGAGACAGCTATATTAGGCAGAATGAAAAGTCAGAGCTAAAATAATCTAGCATAAAGCAGGAGACCCCTCCTAGAGACTCTGTTAACTGGCAACCAAGAAAGAGATGCAAGATGACATAGCATGAACACTCGAGTCTGGCACGTTTGCCTGGGCTTCCATATGCCATATCCTGGAGCCTCCGTTGTGAATTCCACTTGGTGAGTAAGACAGGAAGCCTCTGAACTGTTGTAAACGTCCCGCATCACCCAGGAACGGTTCAGCCGTGTGGATTGGAGTGAGTCTGCCTGTGGGGGACGTCACTGAGAAGCTGTAGGGTTCAGAGGAGGAGGTGGTACCTGCCCATCCTTCCTGAAAACAGCTACTGCCTAACAACGAGGTTACTCTTCTCTCCCTAACCATGAAGGGCTCCTGGTATTCCAGCACACAAATATTGGCCCAGTATTCTTGATCCTGTACTGTCCGCCTCCGACCTATTCTTTCCTTCCGACCCAAGCCAGACTTCTCTGTTCTTTAATTCTCCATCTTTGTTCCTTAGCCCAGGCTCCTTCTTCACCATCACAAGTCTTCTCTCCATCTCCACTTGTTGAAATTCTATTTATACATCAAGTGCCAACTCAAGAACTTACTCCTCTCCTGTGCCTTTCCCCCTTCACAGAGCCACACTGAGGTTTATGCCTTCTCTATAGCATTTGTCACAAGTCTGTTGCAAATGCCTTTGCGTCATCTGGTTTCATGTATATAAATATCTGTAAAAATTATCAATCATCTAGCTCTTTCTTCCTGGTCTGTGGTGTGCTTCATTTCAATTTTATTCATCTTCTCTCCTATAGCACCTGAAACTTTGCCAAGAATACAATAAGCAGTGAGAAATTTAATGAATAGATAAGTTGAAAGACAACATGAATAAATATGAAAATGAAAAAGAAGGGTGATACTTAGAGGGAAAAAGGAGATGAGGCAATACCACGGATTGTCGCATCAGATTTGAAGCAGACTTTTATAAATTAAAATAATTTGGGAAGGAGTTCCTGTCATGGCTCAGTGGAAATGAGTCTGACTAGTGTCCATTAACACAGGTTAAATCCCTGGCCTCACTCCGTGGGTTAAGGATCTGGCATTGCCATGAGCTGTGGTGTAGGTCACAGACTCAGCTTGGATCCTGCATTGCTGTGGCTGTGGTGTAGGCTGGCAGCCACAGCTCTGATTCAACCCCTAGCCTGAGAACTTCCATATGCCATGGGTGTGGCCTTAAAAAGCCAAAAAAAAGAAAAAATAGTTTGGGGACAAAAACAATAACATGAAATTTAATAAAAGTAAAATTCACGCAAGTATTCTCAAGGAAGAAAAATACATGTTCAAATTCTGCAGAATCACCATTTGTATGTGACTGTGAGAGAAAGAAAGAATTACAGATCATAGCAAATCACAAGGGAACTGGGTAACAGAATCATGCAGAGGGTATGAAAATAGAGAATGGTGGGATCCGTAAATACAGAGTGTGTCTGGAGAAAATATTTGGGAATGTGACTGCTATACTCGAAGTCGTAAGGGTGGGGGGAGACAGAGAACCTAACATTTTCTGAAAGCCTACAATGTGCTAGATGACTGTGAAATATTTATCACCTGATCCTCAGGGCAGCTCTGTGAAGCAGACAGTATTGGCAGATAAGGCATTTGAGAGAAAGAAAAGCAATGACCTCAAAAATGTACAGTAACATTGGGGAATCAGACCTGGATTTGCCTGTAAGCCTCCCTTGGTCCTAAAACCACGTACTTTCTGGTACATGCACAATTGCCAGTATGCAGTGGCTCAGTGCAAACATCAGTATCACCTTTGGATCTTTTTCATCTTTTACCTCTCATTCCCAGTCATCGAGTTGTATTTTCTTTCCCCTGAAAACATCCCCAAGTGTATTTGCTTTTTTTCAAAACTTATAGCCATCACCCTGGTCAGCCTCCCTCTTCCTTCGTACAAGCTAGTGAATTAACACTCCCTTGTATCCGCTTTGCCTCCTTCTCCACGACAGCAGAGTAAACCGGGGAAAATGGATACCTGATCCCTTGCTGAAAATATTTCAGTGGCTGCTCATTATTCTTGGATGAAAAGTTGGAATGACCTCTAAGACATCTGTAAACGGCATCTTCAGTTGCCTTTTTCCTTTCGTGACACTCTCCACATGTTTTCTATGGTGCTCCAGCTGTCTTTTTTTTTCTTTTTTTTTTTTTTTTTTTCTTTTATTTCCCCTTTGACTCCAAAGCCTTTGCTGTTGTCTCTTGCTGGAAGTGGGCATCGTCACCAGTCAGCATCTCACTTCTCTTAACTGTTGTTTTTACTTGCCTTCCCATTCGCAGTTGGAGAGCCATTCCCCAGGGACTCTATCTTTGACCACGGGGTCTCCGTGAAATCCCCTTACTGGGTGTTTCTGCAGCACTTTGCACTTCTCCGCTTGTTTTATCACATGGGTTTTTACTCATTTAAAACCTTCTTTTTTTCTTTTTGAGGGCTTCACCGGAGGCTTATGGAGGTTCCCAGGCTAGTGGCTGAGTCAGAGCTGCAGTTTCCGGTCTATACCACAGCCACAGAGACACCAGATGCGAGCCTCGTCTGAGACCTACACCACAGCTCACGGAAATGCCGGATCCCTGATCCACTGATGGAGGCCGGGATCGAACCCACATCCTCATGGAAACTGGTTGGATTTGCCTCCTGCTGCACCACAATGGGAACTCCAATTCATATAAAACTTGAAGAGAATTATGGCTGAATCGATCTCCTGTTGCCTTTTCAGAGTCAAGGATGACATGTGGTGAATGGCAAAGTCTCAATATGTGGTAGCAGCAGTGTTGATCAATTAAAAATTTAAAAACAAGTATTAAAAAGGAAGTTCTTCAAATGGACATTCTGCTTCTCAGTATCCTTCGAATGCTGTTTCATTGTCAGTGAAATCACTCTCAGGGGTTGTAGTCAAATCCTCCAACCTGGCTGAGTGTGTGGTAAACCAGATGACCCCAGGATCTCTGTCTCCCCCTGAGCTGTCCTGAGGTTTTGGTGACATCCCAAGATGCTATGCCTAAGAAAACCCATCTGGTCCCGTTGTAATGAGGAAGTGTATAGGAGCATCTAAGTTTTTTATTTATGTATTTGATGATGAATTCCACAAACATTTATTACATAAATAATATCAAATATTGTGTAAAGCATTGAATAAATACTGGTGAGGAAGATAAGCAAGGTTACTTCTCTTACAAAGCTTAGAATTTTACTTTTTTTTGTCATTTTATTTTTTTACATATTTTTATTTTTTTTTGAATTGTTATTTCCCCAATACAATTTTTTTTCTACTGTGCAGCATGGTGACCCAGTTACATATACATGTGTACATTCTTTTTTCTCACATTATCATGCTCCACCATAAGTGACTAGACATAGTTCCCAGGGCTACACAGCAGGATCTCATTGCTAATCCATTCCAAAGGCAATAATCTGCATCTATTAACCCCAGACTCCCAATCCATCCCACTCCCTCCCCCTCCCCCTTGGCTACCACAAGTCTATACTCCAAGTCCATGATTTTCTTTTCTGTGGAAAGGTTCATTTGTGCCGTATGTTAGATTCCAGATATAAGTGATATCCTATGGTATGGGCTGCACCTACAGCATATGGAGGTTCCCAGGCTAGAGGTCGAATTGGAGCCTACACCACAGCCACAGCAATGCATGATGTGAGCTGAGTCTGCGACCTACACCACAGCTCACAGCAACACTAGATCCTTAACCCACTGAGCAAGGCCAGTGATCCAACCCTCATCCTCATGGATCCTAGTCGAGTTCTTCAACCACTGAGCCACGACGGGAACTCCACAAAGATTAGAGTTTTACTCACTTGAGACCCACGTGTGATCAGAAGATATTCATTCACGCTTTGATTGGATGGACATGTATAAAGCAGCTCTGTTCTTGGAAAGTTAAAATTTATGTTCATGAAACTAGAGGTCGTAGTAACTGTGTGCTATGAAATATAACTGCTAGACTACAATGATCTCAAGAAAGAATGCTGTAAATTTATGTCATCATATGCACAGTAATACCCAATTGGGATATTAAATTGACTTGAATTTTCTATGTTCATTAAAGACATAGGTTAAAATTCATTACTTATAATTTGTATACATTTAACAAATACTTTCTGTTTTGTTTTAATGGTTTAGGTACATGTCACTGTGGCAGGTGTAAGTGTGATAATTCTGATGGAAATGGACTCGTTTATGGTAAATTTTGTGAGTGCGATGATAGAGAATGCATAGATGATGAAACAGAAGAAATATGTGGAGGTATGTATATTAGCTTTGCATAAATTAATAAAAGTACTTGATTTTTTTCACCTATTTCATTGAACATTTATCTTTCTGTAAATTTATGCACTAAGTTTACTCATTTAGCTGAACCTATGCTCATTTGGAAAACACTTCATAAAAGTCAGACTAAGGCATTCCGAGCAAACTAGTAACTAAAAAAATTTTTAAATTTTATTTTATTTTTAAACCATTTGTAATCAAAGGATAGTTTTTTGTTTGTTTTGTTTTGTTTTGTTTTAGGGCTGCACTCAAAGTATATGGAGGTTCCCAGGCTAGGGGTCGAATCAGAGCTGCAGCCACCAGCCTACACCCTACACCTCAGTCACAGCAACACAGGATCTGAGCCATGTCTTCGACCTACACCACAGCTCATGGCAATGCCAGATCTTCAACCCACTGAGCGAGGCCAGGGATCAAACCCATGTCCACATGGATGCTAGTCGAATTTGTTAACTGCTGAGCCATGATGGGAACTCCAAAGTATAGTTAATTTGCATGTTATGTTAGTTTCAGGTGTACAGCAAAATGATTTGGTTATACATACATTTATATATATGTATATACACACACACATATTTTTTTAGATTTTTTGCCATTTAGATTATTACAAGATATTTAATATAGTTTCCCATGCAATAAGTCTTTGTTGTTTATCTGTTTTATATGCAGTAGTCTGTATACGTTATTCCCAACTCCTAATTTGTCCTTCCCCCTCTTTCCCATTTGGTAATCATCTGTTTATTTTCTAAGGCTGTGAGTCTATTTCTGTTTTGTGAATAAGTTCATTTGCATCATTTTTTAAGATTCAGTTTACAAGTGATCTTTAGAGCAGACTAGCACTTTTAAATGCAAACACAGATCATTCCTAAGGGAAGTCAGATCGTTACAGCACCGGGTCAACCTCATGGTTCTGAAGTGGTCCTAGTTGGACTCCCATCTTCTCTGCTCGCCTCAGCTGCTTTTATTCTGCTTCTTTTCTCCCAGTCTCTCCAGTACATGTTTTAATTCCATTCTCTTTCCCCTTTTAAGCCACAAGCCTTCAAATCGTCCCCCATGTCCTGCTGGGGACATCGAAGGCCAGTATGGTTGTTAGAGGCCAGTATGGTTGTTAGACTAGAATCGATCCCTCCCCACCACATACCTAGGTAACTTTTCCATGACTGTTTATCTGCATCACCATTACTCAGTCTGTTTTGCTCTTATACCAGTTATTGCATATTTGCCAATGCCAAGCACTGCAGTAAGTACTTCCCACTCATTAGGTCACCTGCTAGGGTGATGCCAGCAATTAGAATGGAATTTAGACTCATGTCTGTCTGATGCCAAAGACTGCTCTTGACCTCTGAAAAGATTCCCTCCATGGAATCCTATCCTGTATGACAAATGGGTGATTTCAGGAGAGTGTTTTCTCTGGAAGGATCAGGAGCAAATGGGGTCAGGAAGAACCAGAGGGCACTAAGCGTCACTAACATGTCACAAGCTGTCCCTTTGTTTACAAAACCAAATGGTGGCTTCAATTCCGGTGATGATCCAGACACTCTCAGTTGAGGGCTGCTTGGTTCTTTTTCTCTGGTTTCCTTGCTGCACAACCAACCAGAATAAAACAAACAGACATAAGAACCTTCATTTTTCAAGCCAGTGCCCGAAGCTCGATGGTGCTTAGGCAGTTCTGCTAAAGGGTTCGTGCCAAAATAATTAGAACAATTAGATAAGTCCACCTACAGATTTTGCGTATTTGCCCTCCTGATATTTTATTTCCAATTATCACAGATCACAAAAGAGGAGGAGAATGTGTGTGGAGCCAGTGTTTGCTGGCGTGCACCACCAAAGCAAAGTCTATTTGCGTGTGTGAATATCAACATTGAAGTGGAAACACCACGATGGGCTTCACTCTCAACCTTTCCCCTTATTATTTCCATTGGTTTGAGGCAAAAGCAATTTCACGGTCCCGAGTCTCTGACCACGGACACCAGTGCTCCAGTAATCATCCTTTGGGGGTGACATTGACTGGGATTCTGGGTTTTTCCATGTGTCATTCGCTTGAAACCAGTCTGTTGAGAGGTGATGCTGCAGCCCAAGAGTGAAGCAATTCCAAAGGAGACTTTCTTACTCCATCAAGTGCACAAATCAAAGAATGAAGTTTTTTGTCTGACATGTGCATGGCCCTGGAGCTGGTGTTATCTCAGTTATTCAGATATGTCTATGACCGTGTTTTCCTTTGAGTTATGAAGATTTTCTCCTTAATTTTCCATGTCTGCCTACAGTATAGCTTTACATGATTTATCCTGACAATCCTATTCACCTCCTTCTCAATGATGTTTTAGTAAAATCCCAATTCAATAGTGAGTTTTCTAAATATGCAAAGAATTGGGGGGTGAGGAGTGAAGATTTAGGATCATTTACCACTTTCAGGGTAAGCCTTCCATAGGTCATCTTACATACATTTCCTGCCATGACAAAAGAAATACATTTCTGAAGATTTCTGAGCTGAGAGAGAAATTCTACTTTAAGAAGTTAACCAAGTCTTAGAAAAGGGAAAAAAACCCTGAGTCCTAGGAAAAATTTTTGTATGCAGTTGTCTTGCTTTCTTCCAGTGTCATCCTCAAGTTCCTAGGCTTGTGATATAATACAGGAATGCGATATTTTGTGTGAGTGTATTTTTTTTTTTTTTTTGGTCTTTTTGCCATTTCTAAGGCCGCTTCCAAGGCATATGGAGGTTCCCAGGCTAAGGGTCTAATCGAAGCTGTAGCCGCCGGCCTACACCACAGCCACAGCAAAACGAGGGATCCGAGCTGCGTCTGCAACCTCCACCACAGTTCACAGCAGTGCTGGATCCTTAACCCACTGAGCAAGGCCAAGGACCGAACCCGAAACCTCATGGTTCCCAGTCGAATTCATTAACCACTGAGCCACAAGGGGAGCTCCAAAGTAGAGATATTTTTAAGTTAATAAATAAAATGTATAGCTTTTATATTTTATTATTGATGAACGTTTGACAGCCTTTATGTTTGCTTAAGTGAATGAATTACAATTTGTCATAGAAATGATCACTGCATTAATTTAAGAGGTTTTCTGTGGATATCCCAATTATAGCTCATTTCGACAGAACACATGGCATCCTGTGGTTGACTTCATCTCTTTCTCTCTAATTCACTATAGTACTTTCTCTTCCTCTCTCTCTATTTCTGTCTCTCTGATAAATGTCTGCTTGAAGAAAGTCTCATCTGAGAGGTAAGAACAGCGTAAGAGACCAGAATATCCTATTGTGCTTCTCCCTTCTTACTTGAGTTTCTCAGGCCCTGCTGACACTCTTGCCATTGGCCAGAAATGCCATGTTTAGAAAGGAAAAGAGCCTCAGAGTCCATTTTCCGTGGTCCCTCTGGGATGTTGGCTGTTGGACAAGAGAGAGGCAAGAAAAAAGACTTTTAGCCATAGGCTCTGTTAAACATAAATGCCTGTAAAACCCGGAGAACAGAGTAAAAACCAAAATGGCCCTGGTTTTCATCATATTTACAAGAACAAGAGCAGTTATTCGTGGTTGGGTGACATAACTACAAACAAGGGAGAAGGGAAGAAATGATTTGGGGGTAAAAAGAATTGCTGTCTCTTGGGCATTTGTAGAAGGATTGCTGCATCTGAGTGCAGGAAGCAATGGTATGACAAGTCATTACAGACGGGACACAAGTACAAACAAGCAGAGTAACAGTTTACAGCACGGTGGGAGATGGAATTGCATGGGGGCTTCTGGACACTAAATAATGAGATGTCAAGAACCTTTGTACCTTCTTGACTGATAGGATGGACGTTTGATTGTAGGACCAATGGTCCATGGTCCTTTAGTAGTTTAAAGGACTGCTAAACATTGATTTAGCTGAAAACCTCTTTCCCGTGTGGTGTCACACAACAGCTTGGAGGACACAGCTGAATGAAAAGGTGAAGTGTTTCCTCTGCTTTAAGAAATGGTTCAGCCATTAATAACGGGCATCTAAGTAAGTAGTTGCACCATTGGTTTCTCAGTTTCCTCTGCTTTAAGAAATGGTTCAGCCATTAATAACGGGCATCTAAGTAAGTAGTTGCACCATTGGTTTCTCAGTGGTTGATCTCAGACAACTCAAAAAATGCTCTTAGATGATGGCGTATATACATTTGAGTTGAGTGTGTACATTTGATATTGGCATGGAGTAGATGTTCACAGCCTTTCATGCCATTTCTTTAAAATTCTGTCCTTTTAGTCAGCTACTTGGCGAGGACAAGTAAGAAGACACCTTGGCTGGCTTTCTGTGTGTAATTATGTAGATTAGGCTGTTTGGGGGGGCGGCAAACTCTATAATGCGATTATTTTAAGCAAGGACTGTGGAGCAGGTGGATTATTTCAAAAGGCAAACAGGATCACAGAGAGGTGGAAAGTTAATTCTGCTTTTCAAAGTTGCTTTTTTCCTCACTGTATAAAATTCATTTTGGGTAAAGGCCACGGCAAGTGTTACTGTGGAAACTGTTACTGCCAGGCTGGTTGGCATGGAGATAAATGTGAATTCCAGTGCGACATCACCCCCTGGGAGAGCAAGAGAAGATGCACATCTCCAGATGGCCAAGTCTGCAGCAACAGAGGTGTGTCCGCCATCCGCCTTACTACGTAAATGGGGAAACACAAAGCCCTGAATCCTTAACCCTTGTTAGCTCTGCATTGTCTTCCTGGTGGGAGGAAGTAACTCTTTTCTAGTGTTTGATTTTGATGTAAATCAGCATTTTCTAGACCAACAGGCTTCTCTGTCTTATCTTTTATTGGGCAGAGAGCAGAGAGATAAGAAAGTTGCTGCCATACTTTCAGCTTTACTGAACAAACAGTTAACACAGGGACTGTAATTTCTTTGGCAGCCATCCAGAAATGGCATAGCACAGTGCAAAAAGGCAATGCTTGTAGATACTTCTGTTAAATGTCTCTTGACTAACAGAACCATCTACAGCATGAGCATCTAATTATCCAGAGAGCCTTCAAAAAAAAAAAAAATCTCTCTCGTCTTAATTATGAGTAAATGGAAGACTTGGTGGCAATACAGGATTGATATGAAGTCATTTAACTTACATATGTAATAATAAAAATGTGGTGCTGAACAGGATATAGCCAAGTGAAACTGAGACTGACCTTACACATGCATTTTAAAAATATATCGGTAGCGCTCACATAGAATTTAAAGTGAATTAAGTGTTGATATCAAATCAACTCATTTTCAACACTTTTAAGATAATCCTTGAAAATATTTGTTATTGTTCTCTTTGTCAGCTGGACTACTGGTAGATAAAAGAGCCAAGCTGGACTTTTCTGCCTACAAGATGATATCAATAAGAGGCCACATTTCCTTCCATAAAGTGAGAAAAATCTAGAAAGCTGGAAAATTTTTTTTTTTTCTTTTCTGTAAATGCATGTTACATTTTGATAGAAAATGCCTACATAGAAGGCATTGACACACAGCCAGTTTTATCTTTTTGAACATTGACAAATGGAGTGCGTTTGTGGCACAGTGGGTTAAGGATCTGATGTCGGCAATGCAGCGGCTCGGGTCACTGCTACGGCATAGGTTCGATCCCTGGCTCAGGAACTTCTGTACGCCACGGGCACAGCCAAAAAAAAAAAAATTGGTGTAGAAGAGTCAAATGTCCCAGATTTCTGTACTTATAGAGGAGAAGGAAAACTAAAAGGCCTGAACTTGGAACAAAAATGATAAAGAAAAATTCTCTAATTTAGGCAGAATTGATCCAACTCTGTATGATACTAAATCAGTCATATTTTCCTCTAAAATAGAAATCATTTGCTGTCTGGGCAATAGTCACTGCATTTAATAAAAGCGTCCTATAGTGTATTGGTATAGATTAAATACATAAAATAACCTATTAGACTCGATGCTGGAGAAAACATTATGGGAAACAAGAAAATACGTTTTTTTGCCTCTAAACTTTGATTTGTTGAAGTTTTGTCAGGCCAAATTGAATCCTGGTCAGTATTTAAACTAATGTGGAAGGAAAAAAACCAGAGTTGCTGGTTGGGCATGGCTAAGGCATTCTATTATTTCTCTAAAGATTGCAATTTCATTTTTCTTCTTTTATCTTTAGAATTTTGTTAAATTCTACAAATTTTAAACACCTGTTTTCCATGATAAACTCTGAAGGCTAAAATGAAATTACTTTCATATAAAAGAAAAAAATGGACCCATGGACCATTACTGCATGAATTCCCCATTGATGGCCGTTTAGGTCACTAGTGTTTTTTCAATAACGTGGATACCATCATATTTAATATTCCTGTACTTGTACTTTTGTGTACTTTTCCTTTCCTTTCTTTCTTTCTTTATTTGTTAGTCTTTTTAGGGCCGCACCCGTGGTGTATGGAGGTTCCCAGGCTAGGGGTCAAATCGGAGCCGTAGCTGCTGGCCTACACCACAGCCACAGCAACGCCAGATCCGAGCCGCATCTGCACCCTCCAGCACAGCTCAGAGCCACACCAGATCCTTAACCCACTGAGGGAAACCAGGGATCGAACCTGCGTTCTCATGGACACTGGTCGGATTCCTCAACTGCTAAGCCCGTTCGGGAACTCCCTCCTTCCCTTTTGATACGTTGATTGAGGTGAGCTATTATGATACATGCAACGCACATTTAAAAAGTATGTGTTGTGGAGTTGCCACTCAGAAACTTGTGCATTTTGTATCCCATTCATCTCCCCGGTTCTTGATCCTAACAGTCTTGTTTATTTGTCAATCTGACATCTGAAACAATTCTCACTCCTAAGGGCCTCTCACCCCTTAGTAATGGAAAGTTGAGTGGTAAACATTTTCACATTTACCTGTTATCATTACTTCTCTCTACAAAATTTCTTTGCCTTTGTTTTGCTATTAAGCATATTTGTCTTTAGATATTAATTCATAAGGATTGTTCATATGTTTGCGAAAGCGGCTTTGTCTTTCACATCATATGACAGCTTGTTTCAGCTGTTTTCATCATTTAGTTTGTCTTTGTTGTCTTGCCCCCAACCAAAATTTTAGATTTTTATGTTGTTGTATCTTTTTCTTAAATAATTTGCTTTGAGGATTTTGAATACAAATGAATGTATTTTATATATTATTGTTTTATTTTCTATCCTTAAATCTTTAATCTTGCTGGAATTTATTTTGATGTAAGAGCTAAGAAAGGGATTCAACTTTTTTTTTTCACAACTGATTAACTGGTTGCCCTAAAGGTGATTGTTCATGCTTCACACAAAGTTAACGATTTACAACTGAACATTATTCCAAGCATCTCTCCCTGCCTAATCCCCAACATCCTCTGTAAGCTGAGCCAACCTCCTTGGTAACCTGCGCTCATCTGACCCACCAACCTTACTTCTTAGTCTTCCCCAACACGCACCTTCTGTTCCAGTGAATCAGGCCTACTTAGGGTCCCCGTCCCGGCCCTCGTTTGCTTGTTCGTGCTTTCTTGGCCAGTTTGAGTTGTTCTGCCCCCCATCTCGGAACATGGCTCCTTCTCTCTGTGTATCCAGACTGTCTACCTTATTCCCACAGCTCACGTTGATTCCCCCTTCCCCAAACCTTACAGTATGCATGTCCTAGTTTATAAAACATTCCCACTCAGACTTTATTTGCTCCTTTTTCTTTCATTAGCTTTTTTTTTCCCCCCTCAAATAAACTATAAGCTTCTTGAGAGCCAGGATTGCATCTTATGCTGTGTTGGTGTCACCTTTGAGTCAAGACAGCAGAGGGCTCATGACACCTACGCACAGACATAGATAATAACTCCTGTTTATTCAAGAATTTTGACTGTCAACTCTATTTTGTTTGTTTATTTCGTTTGCTTTTTAGGGCAGCAGGGGCGGCATAGGGAAGTTCCCAGGCTTGGGGTTGCATAGGAGCCGCAGCTGCTGGTCTACACCACAGCCATGACGACATGGAATCTGAGCCACGTCTGCAACCTATGCCACAGCTCACGGCATCACTGGGTCCTTAACCCCCTGAGCGAGGCCAGGGAGCAAGCCAGCCTCTCGTCGATACTAGTCAGGTTCATAACCCGCTGAGCCATGGTGGGGGCTCCTTTACTGTCAACTTTAGTGTTTTCCTCTGTAGGATCTTTTTTTCTGAATAGGAATGTTTTCCAAATACAAGTAAACAGCAGAAAAAAGAGCACTATTTGAGATGCTTTCTGTCCTGATTTTTCTGCCCTCGCCCCATAGAGGATTATCTTTCCCGTCTAGGGATTTGCGTGTGTGGTGAATGTTCTTGCCATGACGTGGACCCCACTGGAGACTGGGGGGATGTGCACGGGGACACCTGTGAGTGTGACGAGAGAGACTGCAGGGCTGTCTACGACAGGTACTCTGATGACTTCTGTTCTGGTAAGTGCCTCCTAATCCCCGCTTCTAAATACAGAGCATTCATTTCCCTGCTTTCAGGATGGATTCCCATTCTCACAGAAGCCGTGAAAGAACTGCAGGTACATTCCAAAGGATTCAGTATCTACAGGGCTCCTGATAGTGACTTGCAAACCTTTTGGGGGATTCACACATTGGGCAAAGACGTGAGATCAAAGTGCCCCCGCTCCCTGCAAAGTAGTCGAATTCCTCACCAAGGAGACCCATGACTTCCAAATATCTAACATGCCACCGGGAGAAGGCAAAGCTGGCAGACCTGGCCATGAATAGGAGAGGTGTCATCATGGCAGTTCTGTTAATAGATTACAAAACTTGGCATACTGGAGTTGTCTGGGAGGTAGATACACATTTTACAAATTAGTTTAAATTTTAAAATATTATAAAGCGTATTATAAATATTATAATATTTGCAAATTAATTTTACAAATTAATTTATATATAAATTTTATCAATTATTTTGTTACTGTATGCCTATTTTTTATTGCGATAGAGTTTATTTATGTATACACACTGGATATAGTAGTGTGTCTTCTCTTAGATATTTTACTGTATTGATTTTTCAGTACAAGTGATAATACTAAAATTGTTCTGCAGTTTTGTCTGTGATTGGGTACGAATTATCGGAGTTGAAAATTCTATTCCATTAATTTTTATGGAGCAGATGCTTTTTGCCACGGTCTGAACTGCACCTGGGCTGCTGGTTTCAGCAGCAATGAGACAAACATGATCTGTGATCCTGCCAGAATTTCTGGTGGTGCAAAGGGAAAAAAAAAAGCAGATTTATCTGGAAGAGTGTCATTTAGCAAAAACGGAGTTCTAGATTTTCAGTCCAGTGATACTGGACGATCCAGGAGGCAGAAGACACGGGCATACACATGTCTTTATGTTGGAATGCTTGGTGGGTGTAAATAGGGAGAGAGGAAACTCCTCTGGTCTCTGGAGCGTTTGCCAGCAAAGGGAGCTAAAGGAGCTTCCTCATCATTGGCCTCATTATGAGGACGGTGGAACTAGGACAGCTAATAACTATTGAGTGACTTCTGGATGCGGGACACTGTGTTCAGTACTTCCCAGACTTGCATTTATTCTTCATGAAAGACCGTGTGGTAGGGAACACTTTTATTCTCACTTTATGACTTGGAGAAACCGAGGTTCCTGTGATTCCATAAGCTGCTTGAAGGCTCCACCACTAAGAGACAGATTCAAAATGTTAACAAGGTCTCTGGATCTGAAGAATTTGAAAGCTTCTTTCTTTACTGAATAAGTCTTTGTTTACATGTCAATCAAACATAACATTTACTGAGCGCTAACTATGCCCCAGGCACTATCTGAGATAGTAGGGCATAAAAATATAAAAAGCCTAGGCTTTGCCCTCAAGAAGTTTACTGTTTAGCAAACAAAACTGCCATGTAAACATATAAAGGCAATAAGACCCTATGGTGTGGGAGATTTGGCATATTCATGCATTTATTAACTTATACTGGGACTTACCGGGGAATACAACAGGTAAAATCCCTCTCCTTGTGGTGTTTATATCCTGCTGGGGTTGGGCTGGAGAGAATCAGCCAACCAACAAACAAGATGTAGAGTGAGTCAGTGCTATATATTTTGACTATAGGTGGGTGCCATATATATGCCATAGTGCTAGACTGAAATGAGCAGAGAAGAGGGTTGAGAATGTTGGGGGCATGGGCTTGTTGACACTTTCATTTAGGGGTGAGGCCCTTCCCAGAGCTGGTGACGTATGGCTTATGTCCTGGGATGCTTTTGGTGACTGCACATATAATTCTGCCCTAAAGGGTAGGCTTGCAGGTCAAAAGGGATGAGATAGACGTTCCGGGCAGAGAGGAAAGAGGCAGACGGTCCATGCAGGGGCCTGGACTTGGTTTGGTTATTACCAGAATGTTCAAGTAACAGAGGGGAAAGCTAGCAAGAAATAAGGACTGGAGGAATTTTTACCTGATTTACAATGTTATGCCAATTTCTGTGGTACAGCAAAGTGACCCAGTCATACAGAAGGATTTTTTTTAACATACGGTGTATACACTTTCTTGTTAACCCCTGAGCCTGATCTTGATCCTGATTTGGGAGTGTAGTTGAAAAATTCAGAATTTTCAGAATGTCGTTGAAAAATTCAACATGTCGTTTGGAATGGCAAAATTCAAAAAGGCTAATTTGGGGCCCCAGGAGCTGGTTCATCCCACAGTGAGGAGTAGGGCCATGGGGTGGGGGTGGGGGGGCATTGACATTTCGGTTGACCCTGAGGTCCTTTTATAAGCCCACAACTCCCGATGCGTGTTGTTTAGGCTTCGAGTTGCTACCACAGGTGGGGCACGCGAAGGCCATTAGGGAGTCTCCTTGGCATCTGAAAGGCTCCCCCTCATTTATTCCCTCCCTCCTTCCTGCTGCCCTCTTTTGTTCTTTCTCGCGTCTTCCATTCTTCCCTGTCCTGGGAGATTCCAGAGGAAGTTGAGTGATGGGGCAGTTATCGTGTTGCAGTTGTTGGGTTCTTCATGGGAAGGGTTTAGGAGAGAATTGGTGTGTCGTCTCCTTGTCGTGCATGTAGACAGGTCGGGGGGGGAGAAGTGAGGTGGGTAATAACACAGGTTGTGGTTTGCACAATAAGACATCAGGCTGGAATGGTGTTTCTGTTATTTATTTGTTGAAGTGAACTGCATGTGACCAGTTCTCCGCAGCCTGCCTCTCAGTCTTAAAATGAGAAGTTTTCAGAAAGAAGCAGCTCACATTAACAGAGACCCTGAGCTAGTAGACACCTATCAAGTTCGTTCACACACCTCATCCCATTTTATGTTCACACTGATGCAGAGAGGGAGACACTGCTCTCTCCATTTTCACAGAAGAGGGAACAGGTTTAAAGAAATTAAGCCACTTGACAAAGTTCACACTGCCCTGAAATGTCATCTGAAAACACAGGCAGCCTACATACTCATGTAATTTAATCTTCAAGCGATGCATATAAAATTCTTCAGTTTCACTTTATTTTGGTAAAATAAAGTTTAGTAGAATCTGTCCTCTGGATGCTCAAACGTCTCATCAGACTAAGGTTCTCTGGAAGTTACTATGATCTGGGGCAGACATCCATTTTTGGAGTATTTCTTCATTCTTACTACATCTGTAGATTTCCTTGTATTTTGCTTTGTGAATTATCAGTCTTCACAATTTTCCTAATTGCCCGTGCACCAAGGAAGGGAGCCAATGCCGTTGATTGTTGAGTGCCTTAATACCTCAGTGATAGGAGACGAATGTACCCCAAGTATGTGGCTATTCTCTAGTGATTTATGCCAGGCTGGTGTGTAATGAGCCTGAGATGAGTGCAGCTTTATTTTTAGCTCTCATTCTTGTCAACCTGCTGATCTTATTTAAGTCCCGGAGAAATCTCCATTGGATTATAGTTGGCTCATTTAATTGACCTTCTCATTGTATTCATTCATTCATTCCCACTCTAGCTGTTCATCTAATCACTAATACACCAAAATGTAAATATGTTGTGCCTCATGCATCATGAGTACAGGGGATAGGATGCAAATTTGAAAACGTGATACTTGCTCCCAAATAAATTAGTTGTATTTATACCTTCTTTCATCCCTAAGTGGTATTCATCCAGGAACTCTGAATTGCATGCTCATGAATTCATCCACACACTAGCATGGCTTCTGTACCCACAAAGACACACACACACACACACACCCTCAAAGATGATGCTATTGACAAAACTGGGTTTAAAATGACAGGAACGTGACCACCCATCTTGAAATAGACCAACTGCTCTGTCACTTCAGTTCTCTGAGCTGCTCCACTGAATCAACTTCCCGATTCTGAAATAAGTCCTTCCTTCCTGATGGCTGCTCACCACTCTGATCATTTTCCCAAATCCCTTAATTGGAAAAATATGCTGCAGTGTGACGTCCATACTCCTTCAGCTTGTCCCGGCCTATGAACATGATGAAAATATAAGGTGAGTCCTGGCTGAGGATTCCCTTCGTTTGGAAAATGGCATTGTTTGGTAGAAACATATTATGTGGGGGGATTTGTCATTGGGGATTACCAACACGTTAAGGAAAGACAGTGAAGGAAGGAATTACCTCCATTCAGTTTGCATTGTCTTGAAAAGGAAATTCATCTATCCAATGGATTAAAAAAAAAAATAGATCTAATTTGTTTCCCCAACTTTTTTCTGTGGATGGTCTTCATATTACTTTGTAAGAAGCTACTTATAAAAATCAGATTCCAGTTCATGAGCATTTTTGATTGTTTCAAAAGAGGGAGACATCCTCTATGGAAGAAGAGTATTCTTCTGGAGTGGATGGAGCTATATTTGTCCTGGACTGATGTCTCTGAGATCAGATTGCATAATGTAAAAAGCAGGGTGATTACAAGGAAAACAATGTTTCTGCATCTGCACCCTCTCCTCTAATGGCCTCAGAGTGTTCGTAGCTCTTAGCTGTTCAGCACGGCTCTGATGCCTCCTGACTGTGTGGGTGTCAGCTCCCTGCTATTGTGATGCAGATCGGGCTGTGGTCTCTTTTACATACAAAACTGTTGTCCTGTGTGTGTGTGTGTTTAATGAATACTCATAGGTCTTTTGAAAGCAGTGGAGAGGACACATAGGTGGATGATCCGTGTGTTTGCCACATGTTTGCTCTCAGGAATAAACAGTAACTTTCTGTATCTTTCACCTCCATGTTGTTGATCCACTGCCTACAGCGTTGAAAGGAATCCTTGTTAGAATCAAAGAAATGAACTCCTGCAGGTAAAAAGAGGTGTATACAGACACACCTAGAGGTGACAAACTAGCATTGAAGCATTTCAGATCAGTGTGGTAAAAATCCATTTCTTCTAGATCTTTCTTATAAAGTAAGAGGAAGCCCAGAAGTGGTGCCACATTTAGATGAAGGACCCTGATCTCCTAATTTCTTCATTTATGCCTTTTTCACTCTTTGTTTATGAAAGACCCTGATATAGTAGGGTATGGCAGTCTAAAGGATTTTCATGCTAAATAGATCTTATTTCTAAACTCTACTTTATAAATCAGAGCCAAGCATTTTCATCTTCATTTTATCACTGTGAAATGATTCCCCCTCTCTCTCTTTGGCATAACTTTTATGCTGGAATTGAGAAACTAGTAAACCCCAGAGGAGAAATCTATAATTTCAGCTTTTGATTTCCTATCTTTTCTGAAAGGTTAAATACCTGCTTCAGAATCTGGTATCGATACCTTGCATATCTAACTGTTTTCCTAACCCCTCCCATGAAATATAAAGGATTTTGCAGAAAAATGTTTCATTTGAAGTGGGATCCATAGCATATTTTTTGACAGTATGTGAATCCGAGTTATTGAAAGATGTAGACTCTGATTTTTATTACTGTGAAAGCAAAGTTATATAAATGTTGTAACTTGTCAGATTAATCTCTGATCAGCATTTAGATTAGGCAGTACCACTGTCCTTACTATTTTTCATCATGCTCGACTACAGCTATTTAAAGCTTTTCTCTATTGCTTTTACATTTTCTTCTTCCATGATCTTCTGGGGGTATTTGATTTACATAGTTCTACTTTCCTGAAACAATGAAACCTTCAAAAAAAAAAATTCTGAATGCCACTGTTTCATCATTGAAGCTGGTGTCCCAAATCCACTGCCTCTCAGGAATTTCTTTCATTACAGATGGTTTACTTATATTTTCATAATCCTTCTTTCCTCCACTTGAACTTGTTCAACTGACGTTGGCGAAGTGTAGTGGACACATAGGTGGGTGATCTTTAGGAGAAGCATGAGCCATCCTGACCTGGGCAGTGTTCTCCCACTCCTGTTAGAGGCAAAACCTTTCATCCCAAGGCAATCACAACAATGACACAATCTCATCAGTTCTTTCTGGGTGTACACAATCGACCACAGCTGGGTTTTTTACTGGGTCTTTTGTTTAGATGGAGTAGGGGCTGGGGTACACGTCTGAGGCCAAAAGCACAGAAGCTTAGGGATCATCACACACCTGGTAACAGAGATGACACATTTTATATCTTCTTCCTAGCTTAATTTGGAGTTGGCGATGCCAGGAGGTGATGCATTCATTCATAGGAATAATCCTTGAGAATGTTCATGATGCTGCATTAAATGCACAGGAAATAGAGGTGACAACCTCACGGGCCACATTTCCCTCCTAGAGTTTGCAGAAGAGCACGGAAATGGCAAAGAGGTGGAAAGTGTAGCTGCATAACATTAGCGGGGAAAGCACAGAGATTAAAGCCAGGGAGGGAATGAGAGCAAGAAGGAAACAGACAGCGAGAACGTGAGGGCATAAAGGTGAAAGACTTTCCGAGATTTCTTCTAAGTCTACAGCATCTGCACATTTTTCAAAGTTTCTTAAAGCACCACAGGTAATCCAACTTCCTTTGCTATTAACTAGACCAGTTTTTAATTCTAAAAATTTCTATTGATAGCTTCTAACCATCTTCACAGATTTGTTTTATGCCACCACATTTTTTTTTTCTTTTTATGACGGCACCTGCAGCATATGGAAGTTCCTGGGCTAGAGGTCTAATTGGAACTGCAGCGTCAGGTGCATGCCACAGCCACAAAACACCAGATTAGAGTTGTAGTCTGCTGAGCCACAAGGGGAACTCCAAGCACACTTTTTTGTTTTTTTTTTTTTAAATGTTGACATGTGATTGAACCTCAGATAGAGAATAATGACTGTTCTTAAACCATCTGTCACTCTTGAGAACTTTCTCCCTTTAGTCACCATCGCTCTCCATACAGGCTTCTGCTTTATTCTATATTCTAAAGGACCAGGAGCCTTACTGCCTATGGATTCCAGGCACCTGCAGCACAGGTGGTGTCCTCCTAGGTTATTAAGGATTTCCTGGCATCCTTACTCACTAGATGCTTTGTTCTAACTTTCACAGCTCTTTTGAACTTTCAAGAGTACATTGTTTTTCCCCTTTCAATCTAACTCTGTTTTTCAATTTTACTGTCAAAGTGTCAACTCATCTTGCACAAAAGGCATTGTGTTCTGTACTTCATCCTGCATCCTCGTGGCACATCTAACTGCCCTTGAAATGAAACCTCTTGTCTCCAAGAATTTCAAAGCCACTGGCTCCCTTAAAACAGCAGGATTGATTGTACTTTAAACATTAGAGTTTTTTTTATCAGATTTACAGTGTCATGTCAGTTTCTGCTGCATAGCACAGTGACCCAGTAATATATATATATATATATATATATATATATTCTTTTTCTCATATTATCTTCCATCATGGTCTATCCCAAGAGACTGGATACAGTTCCCTGTGCTGCACAGTAGAACCTCATTGCTTATCCCTTCTAAATGTAATAGTTTGCATCTACCACCCCCAAACTCCCCATCCATCCCACTCCCTCCTCGCTTCCCATTGGCAACCTCACTGTTATTGATCTGTGCATTTGTAGTATAGCTATGTTTGCAAATTCTGCTTTAATTTACATGGGGATTAGGAAGATGGGTAGGAACTTCTTCAGCTAGGATGAATTGGGCAAAATCCAAGGAACTCGACAACCTCTGAGATATAAGCTATTTGAAGAAAAATTCTCATCTTTGACGGTATGCATGATCATAGTCACACGTCATACGAATTTATGAACAATCAATTTTCTTCCTTTAAAATGGTGAGCTCTAAGGCAAAGTGTTAATAGGAACAGCAATTTGTTGTGTAGATTCTGTTACAGAGTAGGTGCTCAATAAATGTATGTTGAACTGAATTTAGTGTTAAGTGAGAGATTTGGATTCAGTGATTCCTGAGCTTATCCTGCTTTGCCCTGTAATTTTGTGATGTGTTTCATGAAGAACCAGGTTTATGGTTGGTGAAAAGCTTCCTCATATGTGGATTGTCCAGTTCTTCAAGTTCAGAAGATGGACATCTGCCCACAAGCCTCGTGGCATATCAATAAAACAGGCTGGTCTTCACTGAAGGCCAGTTTCCATGCTGGCCATATATACATCCATATATATGTATGTATCAGTACACACTCACCTACACACACACATATATATACACATACATACATATATATATATATACATATACACACACTGATGTGTATATATGTATTTCTATCTGTATGTCATATGAGATACATATTGATATCAGATGCCAAAGACAAAATAAAATAAATATTCATCCATTAGCATTATACCTGATTTCCCTAAAGAAAGTATAATTCCACTTCCTTTAAAATCCTTCCTGCATTTTTTTTAGAAATTATAGGAATCTATTTTCTGTCTGTAATAAGGCGTATCTGAGTGGTTTCTAAGAGTTAGGAAAAGCTCGTCTGTGTTACCTGATTTCCTTTCTATTCCTACTTGGTTACATGTGGGCTCAGATGAACAAAAATAATGGTAGGCTGCTTTCATGTAGGATTTTATGATACAGCTCGCTTTTAAGTAGCATGTTAAGATTTAGTATGTACTTGCTGGTTAATGCCGATGATGTATTATTATTCCATTTAACAATGAAGAAACTAGCCTCAGAGTGGTTGTCATTTGACCAGCCCTAACCTGCAGGGAACAGGGTCCGATTGACCCCACTGACCTGATGGGAATCCTGGGCTACTTTTTGCTGTACTGTATCACTGCTTATCGCAGCTCTTTACAGGCTGTGTGTCCATGTGGAAAGAAATTTCCTACCTTTTCTGCTCTCTTTTGCGTATATGCAGTGTGTCTTTAAGGATTGCAAATTCCACACAGGCTACTGGTTTTGAGCGAAGGGTCTGTCGGCCAAGTGTAGTGTGTAGCAAAAAAGGCAATGAAAATAAAGTGTGGAACATCCCAAAAGCGAAGGCCCTGTTTCACAGCAAATAGTTTGCCGTTTCCGTAGGCTCTCCTCCACATGGCTCAATTGCCACATTCATCAAATCCTCCATTGAGGCCCCAGCAGACCTGTACAACCACACACTCTTGGATTTTGACGGAATCACGTCGATAGCCCTGTGAACCTGTTTATCGCATCTGGAGTTGTTGCTTTTCTTTACCCTTCATGATCCATCAATATAGATCCGGTATTTAGGGACATTGAGAGAAGAAGGCTGTTGCCTTAATGTTTTATATTGTGTTAATCGCGAGCCTGAGTCACTTGTGACATTCACTGTTGAAATGAAAGCTAATTCTGACCTCAGTGTATTTTTTCTCATATACATGTGAATATGTGCACGTGTATATGTGTGTAGACACATGCAGATGATAATATGTGATTCACGTGTGTATGGAATGTATTCGGTAACAGGTGTATTGTTACTCTCCTTGCAAAGGTCATGGCCAGTGTAACTGCGGAAGGTGTGACTGCAAAGTGGGCTGGTATGGGAAAAAGTGTGAGCATCCACGTTCCTGCCCGCTGACGGCCGAGGAGAGCCTCAAGAAGTGCCAAGGAAGTTCTGCGCTGCCTTGCTCGGGGAGGGGTAAGTGAGGCGTGAGGTGGGTGATGCCCACCGCCTTTGAATCCTGTGCATTGAATGAATTCAGGTCACATGAATCTTATTTAAGAGGTAGGCGAGATTCTGGAAGGAGCGAAAATTAGTCTTTTCAGAACTAATAACGAATGACTCTAGTATTCACGAGAGAAAGCAAATGGAGAGATAAAAGCTTTCTCCTTCTCTGTCTTAAACACACACACACACACACACACACACACACACACACACACACACACACACACACTCTCACCCTATCAGTCTACTTCAGCTTTGAGGTCTGCAATTTCTATTCAGTTCAATGCTACATTAAAAAAAAAAAAGCGTGGATACCTGCTCAAAGCTTTCCAAATAAGACCATCTAATTGTCCACTGACATTTCTGAAACCTAATAACATCCTCTCGGGTCGTACCGTTGGCTTTTGAAAAAGCACTGTATAAACAGAGAGCTCGGAATAAGCTTTTCTTGTTTCAGAAGGCACATAGCCTCAGGTGTGTTCTTGGTACAAATTGGAGGAGAAGGAAGAATTCATCTGGAGGAAAGCTGGTTTCATTCTTTTTGATTTATCAAAATAAGAAATACAGTCTCACGTCTCACATGAAAATGGCAAAGTTAATGTGAAATATGCTTTCGGAGGGAACTGGTGATTGAAGTTATGACAAATTTTGTTGGTGAAAGAGGAAAAGGAGAGAGACTTCCTTCACCTAAATGGTAGATCAGAAATTTAATTTTATGATGCAGGGGAGGTTTTTTGAAAAATGAATTTTTAAATTGAAGATATAGTTCAAATGTCATAAAATTCACTGGTTTAAAGTGTACAATTTAGTGGGGGTTTTTTTTTTGTATCCTCACAGAATTATCCAACTAGCACCACTGCCTTATTCCAGAACATTCTGTCGCCACAAAAAGAACCCTGGTGCCCCTCCCCGGTCAGTCCTCATTGTCTTCTCCACCCAGCCCTAGAAACCATGGCTCTGCTTCCTGCTCTGTAGATTTGCCTAATCTGCAGATTTCATATAATGGGAATCATGAAATACGTATTCTTTTTGCTTCTGGCTTTTTTCACTTAGTGCAATAATGTTTCCAACGTAACATTTCAGTCCTTCATTTTATGGCTGGGTGATGTTCATTCGTATGGATGTACCACAGTCATTTATCCATTTCATCTGTCAGTGACCCCTTGGGGTTGTTTCTGCTTTTTGGCCATTGTGAGTAAGGTCCTATGAATATTTACGTACAAGTTACTGTGTGGACTTTTTTTTTTTTTTGCTTTTTAGGGCCACACTTGTGGCATATGGAAGTTCCCAGGCGAAGGGTCGAATCAGAGCTGCAGCTGCTGGCCTATCCCACAGCCAGAACAACTCAGGATCCTTAACCCACTGAGCAAAGCCAGGGCTCGAATCCAAATCCTCATGGATACTAGTCGGGTTCGTAACCTGATGAGCCGCAATGGGAACTGCTGGACGTGCTTTTTTAATTTCTCTCTGCTCTCTACCTACGGGTGAAGTTGCTGGTTATATGTTACCTCTGTTCAACTTTTGGAGGGACCACAACACTGTCATTTTACATTTCCTCCCCCAGTGTGTGAAGGTTGCAATTTCTTTACATCCTTACCAGTATTTTTATCATATGTCTTTTTCATCACTTATGGTTTTCTTTGGGTGGAAAATCCCCAAAATCTCCAAGATTGTTACTTTATTTTATTTTTATTTTTGTCTTTTTGCCTTTTCTAGGGCCGCTTCTGTGGCATATGGAGGTTCCCAGGCTAGGGGTCGAATCAGAGCTGTAGCTGCCGGCCCACGCCAGAGCCAAGCAATGCGGGATCCGAGGCTCGTCTGCAACCTACACCACAGATCACAGCAACACCGGCTCCTTAACCCACTGAGCAAGGCCAGGGATCGAACCCGCAACCTCATGGTTCCTAGTTAACCACTGTGCATCAAGATTGTTTGTAACAATGTATTTTTCCAGACTTTGATATTCATCCCTAATGATTATACAGAGGAAGATAGGCTATGGATAGAAGGAATTTTTAATTTCAGAAGCATTTCTGAATTGCCACATCTTTCACTAATAATTTCAGGTAGGAACCACTGTTCTACCAGCGTTAATAAAATATTGTGGCTATAGGGCTTGAATAAGCCTATTATGCTCTTAAAATAATGAAGACCAAAAATCAGTATTCCTTAGACTATAGTTATTTATTTATTGCTAAAAATAAATTATATAACGGAAAACTCAGAAAAAGCATATAAAATTTCTCTCAAACATAGAAAATGACTTTAAGTACGTATACGTATATAAGTATATATGTATGTGTTTATACATATACATATATTTCATTTGTCTCAAAATTTTAATGCAAGAGAATTATGTATGGACTTTATATATCCATGTTTAATAAACTCTGACAAACACATATGTATCTCCTAACCTTTCTAGAGATTCAGTAAGTTATTTAGCTACCATTTTTAAGCAGTAGTGTATATTTAAGATTTATTTTATTAAAAAGTTGCTATGGATAGGATTATACACACACACACACGCACACACACACATATAGTAATTCATTCAAGCTTTTGAAGCACTTTGCAGATTTGGTATCAGCTTCTCTAGTTTCCTCACGTAGGAATGGAGGTATTGATGAGTGAAGTGGCTTTCCAGGGAACCATAACAAAATATCAGAATTCTGAGAATGAAGGCCAAGGATTTACGACCCGCAGTCCAGTGCTTGGACCAATGGACAGAAACTCTTCCTTTCTCATAGGGCTACATTTGCAAACACAGGGCACTGGAGGTTTTTAAGCAAATGGCCAATATGAAAACTTCCAAAGGATTAGTTTTGCAATTTATGAATGACAGCTGCAGCTGTGGTTACATGAGTGAGGAAAGCAATTACAAGGCTCATCGGTTCTCCAGCCGAGAGCTTCAGCAGCTGGCCAGCTGGGGCCAAGGGAAGAAACAATTCTCCTGGTAGAATTAAATTAGGTTCCTTGCTTGTGTTGGTGATGACTAAGTGTGATCATTATGTCTTAGAGGTAGGAGAACAATTTAGTTGATCTCTTAAATTTTCTGTTAATCCTGTGATTCCTTGATCCTTCATTTAGTTAGATGACTCTCAGAGAGTCAATATGAATGTACAGTGATTCATCCTAATTTCTGCTCCTGGCGTTGGTGGGGGAGGCAGCTTTCTCAATTCTCGTATCAGTATTCTGCTCGAAAACTTAAAATGGCTTGTGATGGGCTAAACATGAAGCTCTTCTTGACTTAAAAATACATTTTTGTCATTATTGAGCTTTTTCTGAGAATGTGTCTGGCTTTGGCCAGAAAAGGTGAGCAAAAGGGATGTGTGTCACTTTGGAGCAGAGGTCTAAGAGGCGCTGAGAGATTTGCCATTCTCCCTTTTTCCCTGGCATGGAGATTTGCAGTGTTCGAAATGATGGCTGATCCGTTACCTGGGTCTCTGAATGAGGCTGATCCGCAGGAACCTCTGCTGACCCACCCAGGATCTGTAACACAAGTAAGAAGTAAACCTTTGTTGTGTTAAGAAGCTGAGATGTGGGGAGTTCCGGTCACATCTCATGAGGATGTAGGTTCGATCCCTGGCCCTCAGTGGGTTAAGGATCCAGCTTTGCTGTGGCTGTGGTGTAGGCCAGCAGCTGCAGCTCTGATTCAGCCCCTAGCCTGGGAACCTCCAGATGCCACGGGTGTGGCCCTGAAAAGCAAGAGAAAAAAAAAAAAAGAAGCTGGGATGTAGTGGTTACTCATACTGTCTTCCAAATACAAAATTTAGGGAATGCAGCGAGAGCAAAGCAAACAAACAGGAAAATGCAAATTCAAAGCGGTAAGCATAAAAACCATTGAGGTTTACAACTTTATATGTATAATTTATTGGTATCACTAAATTAAAATAAATATAATTATCTATATATTTTACCAATGATATTTATACTATTCTATCAACAGCATTTATATGCTCTTATTCAATAAGTAAAATACTAAGAACATGGAATGCATTATTTTTTTATTTGGCCACAGCCACAGCGTGAGGAAGTTCCTGAGCTAGGGATCGAATCTGTCCCACAGTAGCGACCCAAGCCACTACAGTGACAATGCTGGATCCTTAACCTTCTGTGCCACTAGGAAACTCCCTGCATTATCTTTTTTAGTATTCTGGAAACACAGTGAGGTAGAAAGAGGTATAATTATTCTTCTTTTCGCGGAAAAAGCAATTTGAAATTTGAACAGTTTGCCATTCTACTCAGTAAGTGCCAGAGATGCAGATTTTCATACAAACTTTTAATACAGGCCCTCTGACTCCCGAGCTCTCATTTTAGGTAATTTATTGACATGCTAATTTATTAACATGTTCTCTTAATATGCCAATTTTCTGAACAACTCGTAATGAATATCTTTTCTGGTGATAAATATTCTTCTGCAAAATTATTGATGTGGCTGCATAGTATTCCATAATATGGTTGTAGAAAAAGAGTTTAATGAGCCCTCTTTTATTAGACTTCTAGCTTACCTCTTATTTTATTCAAGTTATACATTTCATAATTTACATTCGAGTAGCAGAATATTTGCATAAAGCCTAAGTATTAGTTCTTAGATGTAGATTGCATAGGTCCAAATGAATAAAAATCTATTAAGACTTTGCAATTAAAAAAATTGCTCCTACAACTTATATTCTCTAGAAAAATTGTGTCAGTAAACCCTGCTACCAGGAGTGGAAGAGGATTCCCTTCACCCACCGGCAGTGACAATTTCTATAATCAGTTCACTTTTCTTGATATATTTTGCTCTTAGTGCTATAAACTTTTACCATTTACCAAACTCCTTTCATCGACTTCTGTAATCATCCAAACAAGTGATTTATCTGCACGCATTAATATTCAGAGGCTTGCGTCTGCAGTATGCGCCTGCTTTGATCATCATTTGTCCTTGTGTCTAAGTCATCTTTTTGTTTGGCACTGCCGTCCCGTGTGCTTTTGTTGTCTGTCCTCTTGTGCCCTTTGGTTTTCTTTCATCAGACTTGTTCTAAGAGATATTGCATATGTTTCGGTCCTTCAGCGCATATAACCATACACCCCCACAATAAGTGTGGTGAGGAAGAAGAATGAGAAATTGAAGATAATTATTTAATTTTGTAGGCTCCAGAAGATCGAGAGCATGTCCTCATGTTTATCAATTAATGTGCTTTAATTAATGAATTAAGTTGCTTTCGTTCCCTCATCTAAGAACGTACTTTCAAAGAATGATCACATGCCAAATTCCCACCATCTGGAGATTTTTCCATTTAAAGCCACAATTTATTTCTCCGTTTCACTGTCAAAACACATCTCTAAATTCTAGTGCTTTTATTAATCAGAGAAGTTTTCTATGTTGCGTGTGTTTTTTTAACCTGTGTGGGGTTTTATTTATTTTTTTTTTTTTTACTCTGTGATTTTTGGACAACTAAACCATTTTTCTTATTCATGTCTACAGAGGTTCAGTTATTATTTGGGAACAGGAAAATTTTTTTTAATTGAAAATCCTCTTTTTTATTTTGGGGGGAAGTTTTTTTTAGTAAATTTTTTATCAGCTTTATCGAGGTGCAGTTGTATACAAAAAACTGCGTGTATTTAATGCATACAATTTAATGTATTTGATGTATACAATTTGATGAATTCGAACTGATGATGCTGTCAGCACAATCAAGGGGATAAATATATCCATTATCTCCAAAAATGTCCTTCTGTCCCTTTGCCTGTGTGTGTGCGTGCGAGCGCGCATGCGTGTGTGTGTGTGTGTGTGTGTGTGTGTTACAAATGCTTAATATGAGAGCTGTCTAAACTAGTCAAACTTATGGAAGCAGAAAACAGAATGGTGGTTGCCAGGGATGGAGGGAGGAGGAAACAGGAGAAGTTGTTATTCAGTGGGGCTACCTTTCAGTTGTACTAGATGAGTAAGTTCTAGAGATCTGCTCTACCACAGGGTGCCTTAGAGTTAATTCTTTTACTTTTTTTATGGTTTTGTGGGCTGAACAAATTGTGGAGAGGGTAGCTCTCCAAACCTTTTAAATTAAGTACTGCACCACCTAGTGTGATTTGGAATCTATTTTTAAAGTCCCCCACGGCCTAATTAGATGTCTTATTGTAAGTTAACCGAGGTGGGAAAGGGAGAGCATTCTCACGTGACAGGGAACCCAGGATGCTCTTCCAGTGGTACCTCGAGGAGCGTGGGATTCAGATCTCCCCCATGTGTTTGGATAGGTTGGTGCCCTTCAGCTGTCAGTGCTGGAGAATTGGCAATAGTCATGCGCTGAATTAGGACCTTTCCAACACAGTTGCTAAGGACCACAGCCAAAGAAGATGAAGAAGGAGTTCCCGTTGTGGCTCAGTGGCTAACGAATCCAACTAGGAACCATGAGATTGCGGGTTCGATCCCTGGCCTCGCTCAGTGGGTTAAGGATCCGGTGTTGCTGTGAGCTGTGGTGTAGGTCACAGATATGGCTGGGATCTGGCATTGCTGTGGCTGTGGCGTAGGTCGGCGGCTACAGCTCCGATTCGACCCCTAGCCTGGGAACCTCTATATGCCACAGATGTGGCCCTGGAAAAGGCAGAAAAAAAAAAAAAAAAAAAAAGAAGAAGAAGAAGATGAAGAAATGCCCCAGTAAGACGAA
Source organism: Sus scrofa (assembly GCF_054392235.1). NCBI lineage: Eukaryota > Metazoa > Chordata > Mammalia > Artiodactyla > Suidae > Sus > Sus scrofa. The sequence goes on from NC_139393.1 coordinate 77,378,693, forward strand.
CTTCTTAACTCTTCCGTATCCAGGAGGAACTGTCCTGCTTTCAGTGATGGCACGAAATGGGGATCATATCAGTGAATCGGTAAATCCTGCCGGAAGTCAAACTATTTCGTCATGTGACGGACATTAAATGATGAGGAATCAGTCTGTGCCCCCCCCCCCCCGCCCCCCGCCCAGGGAGGGTCTTCCCTGGATCACTGAGCACACCTTAAACTCACAGTGCTCTCTGTTGGGGCTTTCACATGCTCTGTTGTCATGGAATGACCCAGAAGAGGAAGATGGTATCTAGGAAGAGGCGAGCTTGGTGATTATTTGCTTTCTTTTGTGCTCAGAAAATACTCATTACAGTATCTTAAACTTTATGTGTGTTCCACAGTTCTGCAAACCTCAGGGATGTAAATGCTATTTATTATGACTTTATTAATGCTAATACAGAGACAAAAAATGTAAGCTCAAGGGAGGACTAAATATAGTGCCTTGAGCATCCTTTATGTCCTCATGATGTTGGGACTTCTGTGTGTTGGGGCATTTTCTATCCTCATGAGGAAGCTAAAGGTACAGGTGCCCAAGCTGGTGGTTGACTGCAAGGTCCTGATTAAATCCAGCATTAAATCTCCCAGTCGTATGAAGAAGCAGCATGTACTAAATTAAAGGCATAATTTGTGTACATTGAAGGAAATTGCTAAAAATCGTGGAACCAAGCCAAGAAGAGACCTCATGCAAGCTGATTATGTAGAGCCTCCTCTTTCCAGGGATAAATAATTATCGATGTGCCTTATTTCCCCTTCTTTATTTTATCTTACCTTTCCTCTCGCTGTTTTTATATTCAACGGAGCAGAAAGGAAGAGAAGAAATTCAGAAGCTGAATTTAATTATCTTATCTATTTTTTGAAAAGCTGGTAAAAAATAATTCAATGGAAAATAATAAACACAGTATTTTTTTTTTTTTTGGATAACCTGAGGATTTTCTAATCCATAGTCCTGAAAACCGTATCACTCCCAAGACAGAGGGAATATTTTTTTCGTGTTCCAGTCAGCAGTCTTGCTTAAGTGTTTTATCTACGGCAACAGAACACTTTGTGTCAAAGATAGGAATTGATCCAAATAAACAGACAATTTTTATTACATGTTGCATAATTTTCATGTGGTAAATTGAAAACCGGTGAAATTTTTTGGCTGGGAAAACTTTTTAGGAAAGGCTGCAACAAATATTGTCAAAATCCATTTGAAATGAAAATAGAGTATTGGATATGAATGCAATCCTGATTTCTTTATGTGACCTTAAAATGAAATGTGTGACAACTGTGACAATTTTGTTATTATAATTATATATTTATTTGTATTAAAACATTAAGCACATAGTGAAGGATGTACTGTGGGGCTCTAGTGGTTATTCCCTGGATTTTATTCAGTGTAAACAAGCCAACTATATATTTTTAGTGGGAAGCAATCTGTTCTTTCAGCCATAATCTTCACAGAACTATCCATTCTACAGACTTCCTTTTTAACAGGAAATCAATGAGGCAGACTGTCATTATGGTGTTGGGGCTGTAGGGTCTAATACAGGTGATCAGAACTCTATGATACCCTTCTTGAATATGTAAGAGGTCATTAAAAATGTGTAGGACTGGTCATTGTGTTCCATTTGCATAATGAATATATATGCAAATATTATATTCAGTAAAAATTAGGATGTTCAGTGTATAGTCATGCTAGAGCATATGGCCATCTTATGCATCAGAGTTTCATTAGTAATGGTGCTTATCAAACAACAGATCTTATTAGATTTATTAAATCTAATACCAAATATCTCTATGGGGGGAGGTCAGGAAACTAGGACCAAGAGGCCCACATTCTGTTTTTGTAAATAAAGTTTTATTGGAATACAACTTTGCTCATTTGTTGACATATGGCTGCTTTCTTGCTACAGGAGCTGAGGTGAATAGTTGCTGCGGAAGGTGTATGGCACACAGGTCCCGAAAGGTTTTTACTCTTTGGCCCTTTACAGAAGAAGTGTGGTGATCCCCAAGCTGTGAATTTGCGATAAGAGTGAAAATGTGGTGGGAGAGGGGACTGAGTGTTTTGAGGGTCAGAGGAGGAAAATATTGTTTTCTAAATACACCTGGGTATAAATATGGCTTCATAAAGTGAGTTAGGCTAGAATCAGGTCTGCAAGGATGAGTAGCATTAAACAAAATATTGAGTCACAAGGGAATAGCTTTTTCAGGGAACAGGCAATCAATCACTTCTGAAGATGTACAAAGAATAAGACAGTGGTGGGAGACAGTCTGGGAACAGATGTCATTCTCCCATCCCCCACTACACCCTCCCCACCGCGCACCCCCCGCCCCCTGTTATGACGGGTTTGAGCAGAAAAAGCTACTTCTTTGCTGAGTTCTTGTACTTAGAATGGTCTCACGAGAAAAGAGGGACACACATTGTAAGTACAGATTTTAAAGATACTGAAACGGTGTCATAGAAATGCCAAGATGATCCTGCTTAGGGCTCACTCCATTACATCATTGCCAAACACCAAGTTTGATGTAATTTCAGTGACCAAACCTTTCCATGAACAAGATGAGTACGTTAGCATCCTCTTTCCTGCACCTCCAATCATGTCTGTTTATCCACTGACAGCATAGGAGACAGACACAATCCTGAAATGGCTGTTTCAGTAAGAGTCACTCAAAATAGCAAAGTAGTGAAATGCAACAGTGTAGCAGCTCAGTTGGTATTGGAGGGTCGCATTATCTGTACTTACATCCACGTGTTTTAAGTGACAGAGGGACCTCATATGGCAGTGAGGCGGGATAGCGGGTTGTTGTTATGGGGTGAGGGGCTCTAGACTGAGGGTGGGCTCTGCCACTAGCTGGGGGTGTGAGCCAGCAAGTCACAGGCCAAATTGGCAGAAAAGCCATTAAGGTGACTTTGAACTTAGCTTCTTCAGGCTGCTTTTCCTTTCCTTCACTTCTCTCCGCAGTAAGTGACTTTGACTTTGTGTTCTGACTCATTTGGATCCATAGATTTTATGTTTGCTCTCAGGGGCTCCATGCCTTTTATTTATGACTCACCTTCTTAACAGACTTTGTCTCTGGTTTTGCACAGCCAACTCTACAGAGAGCCGACTGCTTTTCGAGAGAACGAGGTGACAAGCCAAGCTGTTTTCTAGACTCTGCTTTCCACCAAGTGACTGTTTTGGGTACAGACTAATATATTCCTCAGTCACGGCACCCTTTCCTTTGGAATAGAACAGTTGAGATGGATGAGATTTTGGTTCTCCATGAATATTTATTTCTCATGTGATGCCTTTTATTTGGAAAAGGGAGGAAAGGCAGGATTCCTTGGCTTCTTACTTAAGTTTCTAAATAATTTTGGCCTCTTTGCTGCTCAAAATACCCATGCCATGTGGATGCTTGTAAATAGTACCAAATGGCCTGGCATCATACAGTCTTGAGCCATTTAAGGTTTGAATGGTCCTAAGGATGAAACAGCAAATATTTGAGGTCATCTATACAAGGACATTAAATCATTTGCCAGGATTTCTTTCTCTAGATTTTTTTCCTAAGGCCCCGTGTTGCACAATAGTTTACTGAAGAAGCTTAAAAGGAATGTGAAAAAAAAAATTGCAAGCAGATAGAGAGTTCTTGGAGACTGGGAAGCTCTCTCACACAGCTTCATTTGATTAATTCGCTAGAAGTCTGCATATCATTAATGTTCGTGTTGAATTATGGTCACAGCCGTGAGCCAGTCACAGAAGGGATCCCCCCGAGTGTAGTTTCTTGTAATCATAGAAGAGAAGTAGCAAGACCCAAGTGGGGGTAATTCCTGCTCAGTGCTAAAATGCACTGTTCTGGATGATTCTGCGGCATAGAAAAATCCAGAGGGATTACTGGTAAATGAGATCTTGGTTGGGAGACCTGAAGCCTTGTGGCCGCACAAAGATGTGACAGGCCTGGTTCCTGCTGGCATTGTTCAACCCTGTTCCCAAGGTCACACCTTCTGTGGTTCCTGGGAGGAGTCTCGACAGGTACCAACTTCGCGTTTGGGTCCAGAGGCTCCCACACGGCTGCCAGTATTGTGCATCCTCTCTGCATCCGGGGCCTTATCCAATCAGCTCTTTCTAATCCTGGGGGCATATGCCTTGGAGGGAGCAAGAATTAAAGAGACAGTATGGCCTACGAAAACCTCACAGGGCAGATGTGCTCACCCCTTTTAATGTTTGTGTGGCCCTCGAAAGTTTTGTTTTAGCTTTATGCACCCTACAAATCTGTTCTCTATAAAAACAGTGTCATTATAACGGCTGTTTCCTCTAAAATGCTGAGGGACAATTAAGATGCCAAGGGGGAGAGGAGAGGGAGTGGGATGGATGGGGCATTTGGGGTTGGTAGATGCCAACTATTACATTTAGGATAAGCAATGAGGTCCTACTGTACGGCATGGGTAACTATATCCTGTCTCTTGGGATAGAACATGGTGGAAGATAGTATGAGAAAAAGAATGTATATATTTGTATGACTGGGTCACTTTGTTGTACAGCAGAAATTGACACAACATCGTAAGTCTACTTTAATTAAAAAAAAAAAAAAATCAGAGTTCCTTAACCTGTGGCTCAGTAGGTTAAGAACCCGACATAGTGTCTGTGAGGATGCCAGTTCGATCCCTGGCCTTGCTCCGTGGGTTAAGGATCCGGTGTTGCCACAAGGCTGTGGTGGAGGCCACAGATGCAGCTCAGATCCTGTGTTGCTGTGGCTGTGGCATAGGCCTGCAGCTGCAGTTCTGATTCGATCCCTAGTCCAGGAACTTTCCAAAAAAAAAAAAAAAAAAAAGAAAAAATAGATAAAAATTTATAAAAGATGGCACATATGAAATTGTTTTATTAACTGTAAAAATGCACATGGAGTTGTGAGGGGTTGCAAGGATTTAGGTAGATGACATAGCAGATGAACTCAGAGCCATGGAATTTAATAGCGAAAACAAAAACCAATACTCATTCACCTGTTCGTTAGTTCATTTGTTCAGTCATTCAACATAAATACATTGGGTTCCTACTCTGTGCCTAGAACCAGTCTAGGTGTTCAGGATAGAATAATAAATAGGAAAACAGTGTCAGGACTCCCAGAGAGCTTGTGGTAAGTGTAGTCGGAGAGGTTAAATAAGGAAACAAATAATTTTGGATCGTGGTAGGAGAAGTAACTGAAGATAATATGATAGATAACATGAGGGAATTGGGGCTGGCTTCAGATAAGGTCATCAGAGACCCTCTCTGAGGAGTCCTATTCAGCCAGATCTGAGCATCAAAAGGGGGCCAAATGAGAAGTGAGGGAAGATGACCAGAAAAAAAAAGGGGGGGGGATCCCAGCATTTTATACGAAACTTCAGAATCAAGGGATGAAGGTTTTCTGGAAGAGATCAAAGTCAGTGAGCTTTGTTCTTTAAGAATCCGTGGCGGCTACTTAGAATTTGTTGAAAGAAGTATTTTAAAGATACCAGTGTGAGCTCCTACCTGACTTAATTTGTCTGTGAGATGTCCCAGGCCTCAGGGATTTTAAAAAGCTCCACAGCCACATTAAGAAGCGCTGGTCTGCAGAGTTGCGTAATGAACACAGTCCTGCAGCAGAAGGATGGACACTTTCTTGTCCTACTTCCCACAGAGCAAACAGGGCTTCAGGGAGCGCTTAAGAGTTGCAGAAAAATTACTGTGCGGTGGGGTCTTTCCCTAGGCTCTGTTGAATAGGTGGGAAAGCAATGAGGGGGTGCGGTGGGAGGCGGGGGAGGGGATCTCTGCTCTTGGAGAAAGGGATAAAGACGTTTCCAAACAAGAAGTTCCATCAGAAGGCACAGAGATATGGGAGAATATGATATGTTTGTTCAGGGAATTGGTCCATCCCAGTATTTGTATATCCGAGGCAGGAGTGAGACTGTGTTTTTAAATAGATCCAGTATAGCTACGAAGTGTTTAGGTATGAATGCTGGGTGTATATTTCTTTCACAAAAATAGCCTTCCATGCCTCTTGATTGCCCTTAGACCTGCTTTCAGCCTTCCCAGATTGTTTTCTGAGTGCTAATCTGTGATTTTTTTTTCCAACCAGAATAATTTGTATTTTAATGAATTCTTAGAATTCTATGTCTATGGATTCTTAACCTGGAGTTCATGCAACCCTGGAGGTTTATGGTTGAGTATCAGGGCAGTAAGAACCTCTTATAATAGCTCTAATATATCATATGTACCTTTTTATATTTTTATAAAGAGAGGGGTTGTGGCTTTTTTTCCCAGATTCTAAAAGGGCTGCATGATATCAACAAAAGGTAGAAGTGACTTAGAAACCACTGCATAAAACCAAAACACTATGAGAGAGATGTCACAGCAGATTACTAAGGGACATATTTTAAGATAAGTATGCCTGAATTACACACTGTATGGCTTAGTAGTCAAGTGAGTAAATCATCCAAAGATATAGAAGTACTTTGTGGTATCTAGTTGTATTTGTAACTTATGATGTAGCTTCTTTTTTCTTTATAGGTATAGTTAATGTGCAATAGTATATAAATTTCAGATGTAATTTACAATTTTAAAGATTATATTCCATTTATAGTTATTATAAAGTACTGGCTATATTTCCTGAATTGTACTACATATCCTTGTAGCTAATTTATTTTATACATTGTCATTTGTTTCTATGGGTCCCCCACGTCTATCTTGCCTCATTCCCTTCCAACCATCGTATCCCTTTTGACTAAAATATGCTGCTATGCACGAAAAAATGCTCAACATCACTAATTATTAGAGAAATACAAATCAAAACCACAATGAGGTATCACTTCACACCAGTCAGAATGGCCACTATTAATAACTCTACAACTAACAACTGCTGGAGAGGGTGTGTGGAGAAAAGGGAACCTTCCTACACTGTTGGTGGGCGTGTCAATGGGTGCAACCACTATGGAGAACAGTATAGAGGTGCCTCAGAAAATTAAATATAGAACTACCATATGATTGAGCCATTCTACTCCTGGGCATGAATCTGGGCAAAACTAATTCAAAAAGATACATCCACTCCTATGTTCATAACAGCATGACTCACAGTAGCCAAGACATGGAAGCAGCCTAAATGTCCATCAAGAGATGAATGGATTAAGATGTGGTACATATATATAATGGAATATTACTCATCCATAAAAAAGAATGAAATAATGCCATTTTAAGCAACATGGGTGCAACTAGAGATTCTCAAACTAAGTGAAGTAAGTCAGAAAAATAAAATACCATATGATATAACTCACATGTGGAACCTAAAATATGGCACAGTTAACATATCTACAAAACAGATACAGACTCCCAGCCATAGAGAAGAGATTTGTGGTTGCCAAGTGGGAGAGGAAAAGGAGTGGGATGGGGTGGAAGTTTGGGGTTAGTAGATGCAAACTAGTACATTTAGAATAGATGAGCAATGAGGTCCTACTGTACAGCACAGGGAATTATATCCAGTCTCTTGGGATAGACCATGATGGAAGATAATATAAGAAAGGGAATATGAATGTGTGTATATAACACACACATACATATTCCCTTTCTTATATTAATATATTCCCTTATATATATATATTCCCATATATATATATATATATTCCCTTTCTTATACACACACACACACATACACACACACACGACTGCGTCACTCTTTTGTGCAGCAGAAATTGACACAACACTATCAACTATACTTTAATAAAAAAGGAATAATTTTAAAATATGCTTCTTTGAACATTGTGGTGCATATCTTCAAATTATTTTTTTTATTGTTTTTGTATGCATACCCATGAGTGGAATTCCTGGGTCATTTGGTAGTTCTCTTTTTAGTTTTTTGAGAAATATCCATATTGTTTTCCATAGTTGCTATACCAGTTTACATTCCCACCAATAAAGGATTCCCTTTTCTCCACATCCCTGCCAACACTTGTTATTTGTGGCCTTTTTGATGATGGCCATTATGACAGGTGTGAGGTGATATCTCATTGTGTTTTTAACTTGTATTTCTGCGGTGATTAATGATGTTGAGCATCTTTTTGCGTGTCTGTTGTTCATCTGTGTGTGTTCTTTGGAAGAATATCTCTTCAGTTCTTCTATCCATTTTTAATTGGGTGGTTTGTTTTTTGATGTTAAGTTGTATAAGGTGTTTATATATTTGGGATATTAATTCCTTATCAGTCATATTATTAGCAAATATTTTGTCCCATTTGGTAGGCTGTCTTGGCCTTTTTAAAAAATATTTTCACAAGATTCAAGTTTGGAATGAAAAGATGGATCAAACCCAAAACCGTTTTATTCTAAGTCATGAGAATTTGTCGCTAAAGTTTCTTATTAGGATAATTGGAAACACTGAAGAAATTGCAAGCAGAGAAAAAAAAAACTCTATTCCTATTCTTCCTCTCAGAACAGAATGACATTCTATAACACTTTTTTTTTTTTTTTTTGAGGTTTTATTTATTTATTTATTTATTTTGTCTTTTTGCTATTTCTTTGGGTCACTCCTGAGGCACATGGAGGTTCCCAGGCTAGGGGTCGAATTGGAGCTGCAGCCGCCGGCCTACGCCAGAGCCACAGCAACGTGGGATCCGAGCCGCGTCTGCGACCTACACCACAGCTCACGGCAATGCCAGATCCTTAACCCACTGAGCAAGGCCAGGGATCGAACCCGCAACCTCATGGTTCCTAGTCGGATTCGTTAACCACTGCGCCACGACGGGAACTCCCTATAACACTTTAGATTTTAGTCTCTGCCCATGACAGGTGTCCATTCTGATTAATAAATGTTGCAATACTGAAGGCTCATAAGAGTATATAACATGCCGTTTGAGAAATAACTTGAGTATGAACAGGAGGAAATTTAATTTGTATGCTAATCAAGTTCTGTTAGGAATTTGTTTCAAGGAGCCCCATCTCATTATGTAAAAATAAAGTCTTTTATTAACATATATAAAAATTTAATGAAGAAATATAATTGGTGTTTTGCAGTTCCTCCATGGCTTCAAGCTAAGATTTAGTCCATCTGTAAACTTATTTCCAATCAATGTTCAGTCATATTATTATAGTTTTAACACTGACTAGTTAATATCCACGTGAGTCTTGGAAATATGAGGGATGGATGGGGCCCGATTTTCAGAGAAAATTTCAATCAATCTGGCAGAGCACGTCACCTGAGGAAACAGTCGAGTAGACAGGAAAACAGGTCACGAAGCAGCAGTCACTGATGGTTATTAATAATGAATGATCCAAGCCCTCCCTCCTGGGCTGGTAACGGTTTGTCCGTGTGTTCGCTTCTTTATTCAGTGCAATTAATTACATTGGCAATATAAAACGGCAAGGCGGGTCTCCCTAATGTTTACTTTAATGGAATCATTTGGGTATCTGTAATTTTAACCTCGATGCCGCCTCTAGATTCTGGTGGAATCCAGGGGCTTTATTTCTGTGTTATAAACTGGCTTCACTCGAGGGAGACGCTGTGCAATGAGAATATTGGCTGTTATTCGCTGTAGGCAATAAATATTGGGAAGTCTTCATGAGACCATGGTTGACACTTACTATAGATCAGAGATTCTCGGTAACAGAAAGGTGTAACCTTCCCGCTGCCAGATCACCTTTAGGAGCTGTACCCAGGGAGTTCCCACTGTGGTGCAGTGAGTTAAGAATCTGACCTCAGTAGCTCTGGTCTTGGTAGAGGCATAGGTTGGATTCCTGGCCTGGCACAATGGGCTAAAGGATCCAGCTGCAGCTCAGATTCAATCCCGGTCTGGGAACTTCCATATGGCCCGGGTTTAAAAAAAAAAAAAAAAAAAAAAAAAAAAGGAGCCATTCCCATTGTTGCACATGTCGAGTTATTTGGTTTTTATGTCCTGAAAATAGTATAACTTTCTGGATTATGTTTTTTAATCCCTTTGTCGTTAATCACAGTGCTGAGGCTATAACAATATTACACAGCATCTATTTTATTAAGAGTCTTTTGGATGCAAATGGCGGAATCCCAATTCAACCAGAAACAAACAAATACGACTTATGGGCTTACATAACCAAGAAGGGCAGGGCAAAGACGACCTTTAGAATGAAGGGAAAAGGGGTTTAAACACCTCACCTCAACCTCTCTCTCTCTCCCCTCTGCCACACAAACATATCTTCATGTGGGGGTGGACATGTCCACCCCCAGCTACCGCCAGCCTGTGCATTTCTGCTTCTGTCAGAATCTTGGTCTTAATCTTGCCCGTCGCAGAGGCATTTTTCTCCAAGCAGGATGGATGTGGATTTTACCTTCACCTAGGGTTATAGTGTTACTGTTACTGACCAAGAAAGATGAGAGCCTTTCCCTGGCAGTTCAGGAAGAAACAGAAATAACTGGCGGACTGCCTTCGCTTGGGACCGTGATCAACTTTGAACCCATTCATGTGTCCAAAGAAAGCCTTGATGGAATATTAAGCTTGGCTCCCCTTGATGGAATATTAAGCTGAGGTAGTAAATGTGAGACTTTAAGGCTTCAAAGAGCCCTCTTGAGCCACCCAAACCATTTCTGCTGGCTCTGACATTTCAGAGACTTGTCTTAAGAATCTTTGATTATGAGGAGAGCCTTCCTGGTATAGCAAGGGTGACATGGAGCCTATTTTTCGTATTCATAACCTAAGGACAGCCCCACAGGGTTAGGCAGTTCATTTAGGGTTGTGACGGACAGAGTAATAATTCTCCAGAGACATTCGTATCCCGATCCCTAGAACCTGTGATTGTGTTCCACTCTGTGGGAAAGCGAAAAACGTGGCACATGGAATTGCGGCTGCTAACCAGGAGATTCTAGGGATTATCTGGGTGGCCCGGTGTAATTGCAAGGATCCTTATGAGGGGAAGAGGAGTCAGAAGCAGAGGGATGCGACATGGGAGGGACTTAACCTTCTGTTGCTGACTTTGGAGATGGGGCAATGGGACGGAGAACTTAAGGGTACAGTTGGCCTGCAGAAATTTGAAAAGGCAGTGGAGTATTCGTACCTGAAGCCTCCCAGAAGGACCCAGTTCTGCTGACACTTTTATTTGAGCCTAGTGAAATCCATTTAGACTTCTAACCTCCAGGACTTTCAGGCCATACATTTCATGCTGCTTTTCACTGCAAAGTTTGTGGTAATTTGTTATAACAGCTACAGAGAACTAATACAGATGTCCATGGAAATATTCTTTGGCATAGTCGCTAGAATCTGTAGTGGAATCCTTTTCTGGGTGAATTATGTATTCTTCTTCTTCTTCTTTTTTTTTTTTTTTTTGTCTTTTGTCTTTTTAGAGCCACATCCATGGCATATGGAGGTTCCCAGGCTAGGGGTCGAATCAGAGCTGTAGCTGCCGGCCTACGCCACAGCCACAGCAACACGGGATCCAGGCTGCAACCTACACCACAGCTCACGGCAACGCCAGATCCCCAACCCGCTGAGAAAGCCAGGGGTCAAACCCGCATCCTCATGGGCACTGGTTGGGTTTCTTTAACCACTGATCCACCACAAGAACTCCGAATTATGTGTTTTTATAGTTATTTTAGACTTTTTCAGAGTCTGGAAAAAAAAATAACATTAAAAAAGGCATTTCTTGGAGTTCCTGTTGTGGCTCAGCAGTAATGAACCCAACTAGATCCACGAGGATGCGGGTTCAATCCCTGGCCTCACTCAGTGGATTAAGGATCCAGTGTTGCTTGAGCTGTGGTGTAGGTTGAAGATGTGGCTTAGATCCCAAATTCTTGTGGCTGAGGTGTAGGCTGGCAGCTGCATCTCCGATTCAACCTAGCCTGGGACCTTCCATAAGATGTGGGTGTAGCCCTAAAAAGCCAAAAAAAAATAATAAATAAAAATTAAAAATAAATAAAAAAAAGACATTTTTTTACTGCTAGTACTTCATCTACCAACAGAAACATAAAAAGATTAGTTAATTAGCAATTTCCTTATTAGCTTTCCTCCTGCATTATTTTAAAATAATAGGAATTCATTCTTAAACATGACTTCATATCCTACTTTTTGTGCTTACCTGAAATCTTAGTTCATTTTATTCCATGTTGTAGTGTTTTGGATATATAGTTTTGAATGGCTGTATCATATATTAAAATATTTTACCATGCATAAATATTCATCTTTATTTGATCATTTAATCCATTATTCTACTTACATGGCCTATGAACACAATTGTATGATTTCAGTGTTATGATCTGAATTTTCCCCTGTTTCTCTGTTGTAATTCTGGGTGTGCATCTTTATCTAGGGTAAGTAGGTAGATTGAAGTTTTGCAGGCCTACATTTTTGAAATTTTTTTTTTTTTTTTTGTCTTTTTGACATTTCTTGGGCCGCTCCTGCAGCATACGGAGGTTCCCAGGCTAGGGGTCGAATCGGAGCTGTAGCCACCGGCCTACGCCAGAGCCACAGCAACGCGGGATCCGAGCCACGTCTGCAACCTACACCACAGCTCACGGCAATGGCGGATCGTTAACCCACTGAGCAAGGCCAGGGACCGAACCCGCCACCTCATGGTTCCTAGTCAGATTCGTTAACCACTGCGCCACGACGGGAACTCCCATTTTTGGAATTTTTTTAATAAAATGAATTCAAAATTACAAGTACAAAATTAGTTAAGGAGGATTTTTATTTATGATGAAAGGGAAATCAACATTCATTTTTAAAAGCAGATACTATAAACATCACAAAATCCAGAGTATAATGCAATTATAATTTTATGCATCTGTTGTACATGGCTCTGTTTACATCAAAACTTGTTTCTGGAGTTCCTGTCGTGGCTCAGCAGAAACGGATCTGACTAGCATCCATGAGGATGCAGGTTTGATCCCTGGCCTCGCTCATGTGTTAAGGATCTGGTGTTGCCACGAACTGCGATGTAGGTCACAGACACAGCTCGGATCCCGCGTTGCTGTGGCAGTGGCATAGGCTTGCAGCTGTAGCTCTGGTGAGACCCCTAGCCTGGGAACTTCCATATGTTGCAGTTGCGGCCCTAAAAAGAGAAAACAAAACAAAACAAAGCAATTTGTTTCTTTTCCACTTCCCAAATGTGGAAGTTCCCAAATGTGGGCTGGATATCATAAGGCATTCAGTGTTATGGCTTGATCTCTGGCCTTCTGTTGTCATGACCTAGTACTTACTTAGGAATATTCCTCGAAGCCATTCCTACACCCTGAGAAGCCATGGAAATGACTCAACCCCACTAATCCCAAAGTAGATGTGTCCTGTCTTTGATTCAAATTCCCTCTGCCTGAATCCCCCAAGTGCTGCTTGACCCAAGGGACGTGGCATTCGGTGGAAGGGAATGGAAAGAGTGAGTAATTCGAATCAGTTCCAGTCAAATTTCCTATTTTTTAAAATTTTAAAAAATACATGTCATTTATTGCCAGGGTCCATCTCAGCACTGTGGAAGGAACTTCCACAAGCAAAAGAGAAATCTGAGGACTAGTTATCATTAGTTCCCTGGTCCACAAGCCTCTGACTCTCTGATGGTTGACCCTGAAATACTACATTTGGGGCTGTAACCCAGAGCGGCAGATAGTGGGTTTCTGCATCCTGTCATTGACCTTCTATGCTTTTCTCTCCAAAAGAATAATAAGCAAATCATTTACAAAGGTGGAAAACTTGCTATGGCTCCAGCCTTTCTTTATATCACTACAAGAGGTAAAGTCCACCTGGATCTGTATATGATGTCCCCAGGGGACTCCTGACATCTTTGTGGCCTGGCAGCTCTTTCCTGATCTTAATGTCATAAACATTCTTCTGAGTTATTAACAGGAAACTACCTGTTGACATTGTACATCTGGACACCTCCAGCCCAGGCAGCCTTCCACTCCCTGGGCATGTGTGGGATTAGAAATATTTCTCACTTGTCAGTTTCCAAATACATTAAAAAAAAAAAATTCTGGGAGCCTGAAGCCTTAGTCCTTCTATTTTTGTTTGTCATGCAGGATGTCATTTCTCACCTGAACCCGTTACAGGCATTAAGATCTTCCAGCAAAGTACAATCATGACCTTGAGTCTTGGTTTCACAGTCCATAAAACGCTAGATTTTAGAAGACAGAAATGCAGAGGTAGAGTCCTTCTGACTATTTTTTCCCCTCACTTAAAAAGAGATGAAGATGCTGATCCACCCCAGATTAATGCGAAGCCCGAAGTGAGCTTTGCATGCTCGTGGCAAAATGTTCCCATACACTCTGGACTCTTCAGTCCAGCTTTTAAAATGCTCTCGTCCATCCCTTCCCAAGACTTCAGAGACTGGATATTTTCAGTCTTAATGCACTGATATGAAGATAACACAAAAAGAAAGCTTTTTCGGTTTTCTTTTTTTTACTCTCTGTGACTTCCCTGGGGTGTAGTGGGGAGGCAGACCTTTGTCTTAGTCAAAAGGGAATAAGACTGTTGGCAATGACAAATTAAGGTTTGAGGGAAAAATTGAAATCAGGAAGTGGAAAAGTTGGCTGGATTATCCCCAAAGCCTGGATCAGACCAAGGAAATCAAATCAGCCGGGGAGAAGGCACAGATTTAAGGGAAGGTGTGTCCTGCAGGTCCAGGGCCTGGGCTGGGTGGGAGCAGAGATGTAACAGGACAGCAAGAAATGGGAGGAGATGTTTTAGTAGATTGAAGACAGGGGTATAGATATAAGTGGAGCTTTATCAGGCAGAGGTTGTGTTTTCCATTTCTTTTGTTTCCTTGGTCTGCACAGAGCCTCGGAATGTACCAGAAACTTAAACATTGATTGAATTCATCTTTCCCTATATGCAAAAATCCTTATGATTAAACGTTCGTTCTTCTGCACTGCTTCCAGTACTAGACTGAATGTTTAATGAGTAATAGTAGTTAATATTTAATGGCTATTATGTGTTGGGCACTGGGCTGAGTGCTAGATTTATTTCATTTAATACTCTCAGGACCTCATAATGGTGGTTAATAATATACTAACTATAAATATTATTTAATAAATAATAAAACTTTATTAAATTATTGTTTATCTCTACACAGCTAATAACATCTGTCTCTCTGTAGATATGAATCATTATACTTGTTTTCATCAATACTGCCCCAGCCCAGGTTCTTGCATGTGTGTATCCTAATCTCTGCCTCAAATATCCACTACCACATTGTCTTTTGGGGTAAAGCAAACTTTGCATGGAGATGGAATCACATCGTTCTCCTTGCTAGAGCTCACCCTGTTTACACCTTTATTTTTGCATCTTGTACACTGCTTTACCATAATTGTTTGTTTACGTTGGTCTCTCTTATTATTGGCTCCATAAGTAGTGATTTTTTTTTTTGTATTTCTAGATTCTAGCATCAAAAGGTGCGTAGCTGAGAGTAAAGAGCAATAATTGATTGTGAAATAAATGACTGAAATGTACAGATGAGTCCAGTGTTTTTACCTTTAAATAAAAGATCACGCACAAGTAATTCAAGAATTGGTTCTCATATGTATAACTGAATCACTTTGCTCTACAGCTGAAACATTATAAGTCAGCTATACTTGAATCTTTCAGAATCGTCTGGGAGTTCCTGCTGTGGAGCAGTGGGAGTGGTGGTATCTTGGGAGTGCTGGGATGCAGGTTCGATCCCCAGTCTGGCACAGTGGGTTAAGGAGCTGTTGTTGCCACAGCTGTGACATAGGTCTCAACTGTGGCTTGGATATTATCCCTGGCCTGGGAACTCCATATGCTGTGGGGTGGCCAAAAAAAAAAACCCCCCAAATCTTCTAAGCATGGGTTCCTAAGTTGTTAGAGTTTCATGAATAGAAAATATTTACTTCAGAGAATGCAAGGTGTTTCCCCCATGAGTTAGTTCTGTATTTCCTAGCAGTTATCTGGAAGGGCAAAGAAAAACTGAACATAAAATCAGGTTAGGCTGTGTGTATGTGTGTATATATTTTTTTAGTTTACTAAACATTTTACTGTATACTTCTTCAATGTATATTTCTAACATGGCTCAGAGGCAAAGAGTTTGCTACAAAGAATCGAAATCCTTATGTTACAAGAGTTGATGAATAGTGTTATTATTTAAAAGGAATTAAGTAACAAAAGCTACAACATTAATAATAGTAAAGCAATTCTGTAAAAGGAATGAAATAAAAAATGCTTTAAGCATTTTGAGTGTTAAGATATTTTATCTTTCTGAGTGAGTTAATTAGCAATAATATGGGAATTTTCCATTATTTATGCTTCTTTCTCTAATTGCAAGTAGATTACATTTACATTTTGTAGACAGATAAACCAAATTTTAATTCATTAATAGTATGTAATCTCTATAAGTTGCTGATATTGTTAGCATTATTGAGATGGATTTTATTCTCCATTTAAATTGTGTTTTAATATTTGCTATTAAAAAAAGCATCACAAATTTGAAAGAAACTTTAAAAATTAGTGTAATAATGCAATCTGTTGTTTATTCATTTAGCTTGATCCTGTGATAGAATGATCTAATATTCAGTATATGATCAACAGTCTCTAAGAAATTTTTAGCCATTACCTCAAGTTATTCTAGGGTGATAACAACCTACTTTTTTCCCTAAAAGTCAAAAAAAGTTTGCTAAATGACTCATCTCATATTTTCTTATGTGAAATTCTTTTTTGAAAAAAAAATTTTGGTCCAAATACCTAAAGCAGAGTTCTATTTTATTTCTCATTCCACAGAGAGAAACATTATGTCATTATTTTTAGAAAAGGCATATAAAGACATTGAGTTCCTCCTTCATGGATGGTTCTGTACAGATTCCTGACAAGAAGATCCTAGGAAATTATAAAACCCAGGTCTCCAGTAGACTTTCATCTGAGGACAGGTTGTGAGTTTAGCTGTGAGTCATTGCAGTTCCAAAGATGTAAAGGAAATTATCACAATCTCACTTAACCTTCACGCAGTGGGGCCCTAAAGGGAGATGCAACATGTAAAAAATGGACAGTTACTCTAAGAACTTGCTCTTTCATGTTGGTGAGATCAATAGGGTGGTTCAGGGAACAGTCTGATTATGGAACATTTTAAAGGAATGGAATATTACTTTTTTGGAACATACAAGCTCGAGCAGCCTTTGATTCTGCTTTAAATCTCATTTAAAAAATACCCCATTGCGTAAAGCAACTAAAGGACCAAATTTGGTAAATATTCCCCTTGTCTGATTAAACATGCCCTTATGCAGTCTCTTGAAAACATCAATGTATACAGGGCCCTGTATTTGTTCAGAGCCGTCATTTGTACAGAGTGGTCCTCAGACCAGCAGTATCAGCATCACATCAGCTGGCAGCTACTCAGGGCGACCCAGAGCCCCCAGGGTTCCTAGAGATATTCTGGAGAGATGCTGGAGGGATCCTAGAAAGGTGACTTTGGCGAGAGGAAAATCTGGACCTGTTGCTCTTTGATCACCCTTACCCCTTGCTTCTTCCCAGGTAAACTTCATTTCTATATGTTTTATTTCGTAAGGCTCTATTAATGATTTCGTTTGGAATACGATGTTTCTGCGGGCTGCTTCTTGCTGCTGTTCACATGTGAAAACCTCTGCTTTAGTGAAAGCAAACACCCTTTCTTCCTAAATCCATCTCCACTCTAGGCAAATATTTCTATTCTACGCTCCAGTAGTTACAATGCATTTCATTTTCCCTGCTCAGAGCCTTTAAGCATTCACCTGAAATTGTTTAAAAATAGACTGTCGCTCCAAAAGGAAATAGAGGAAGTGTCTGTGGGAGGAGGCAGGGGCGGGGGTGCGGCTCAGGATGACAGATTCACCTGGGGTTGGTTGTGGATTGAGACCAAAAGCCAAGGCAGAATAAAATCAAAGCGATAAGAATGAACATTTGTGCTTTCTCTGCGTCCAGGATTGGCTCCAAGCCGCCCTGCATTTTATTTCTCCAAAATCAGTGACTCTACTGAGAATGAGGCAGAAGAGCCCAGCATCAAGGATTTCCTCTCTCTTCAAATCCTTGTCGCTGCCACCTGCCAGAGCCACCCACAGACTCCTTTGTTGATAAGTGGTTCAGGAACGGAAGGGAAACCCACCCCATCAGTGGGCTGCAAATGAACTGAACTGCAGCCTGGTTCACCACGTGGCTAACATTTACCCTCATTTTTGTAGGAGGTGGAAAAGGCATTTTTTACAGTAATAAGGTGCAGTCTGTGAATCCCACCATATACCATGTTAAAAGAGCTGCCGGTCCATCAGTCCCCAGAGAGAAGAAGCAGGTAATTATTCAGAGATAATGCTTCTGGAACAGAAAGTTGTCACTGCATAATGGTCCCCTGCTGATAGATAAATGTAGAGGCAGAGGCAGTGTACTTATTTTTTAAAGCTGGAGATGTTTTTGCAGTGACACAACTGCAGCTCTTGTGATTACCTTTCCTGTTTTACCAAATGAAAGGTTGTAGATTTAGCCATCATGCCTGATGGAGAACTGGTGTCACAAAGTGACAGAAGGTGACAATAGCCTGCAGTATTCGGACTGACTTAGTAAACAGTCTTGGTGCAGACACGGAAGAACAACATAGTTATAAGTGGGTAGATTCTTGATTCTGCATCTTCTTAATTTCTAAATGAGTATATTCCTACCAGTGAAGACTGAATATGTCTTTACCTTGCTAATGAAAATTCAGCTGGCTAGTAACATATGAGTGATAGATTTATGATTTCAAGGATGACTCTGTTTCATCTGTACTTTGAGGGTTACCTGCAGGGCTAGAAGCTTTATAACTATATTTTCTGAATGGAGACAATACTTTCTCTGATATTATGTTTATTAAATAGATGACTTCACCATTGTATGAAGTGGGTAGAAATAAGAATCTATGTAACTTGAAATTTCTGAGCTGGCTATTAGCATATGGACCAAAAACCTTGCGTAGAGGGTTCAAGGGAAATTTGATGTGGTTTGTTCTCCCTCAGTCTATTTGGCCTGACCCATTCATAGCAATTATAACTGGTTTTGATTTTCTGAATGTCACCCATTTCTCCTTGATTTTATCAGAAGTTGGCTTTGCTTCCTATAATTTTGTCATATTTTATCCAAATTCTTTTCTTTTATCCAAATTCTTTTCTCTGTGTATACTTTTTAAAGGAAAAGAATATTTGTAAATAAAGATTTTTATCTTGTGCAAAGCTAAAAAAGAGCTCGTTTGGCCCAACTCTGTATTTATATCAAATCATAACAATGGTTAATTTTGACTAAGCATTTACAATCTGTGAGGCATCATTCTAAGGATTTCGTATAAATTTATTGTTAATTCTATAACATTTTAAAGAATAATCAGTAAATATTCTACCCAGGAAGAAATTAAACTCAGGGAAGGTGCAAGATCTCGTTGCTGATAAATGGTGGAATTTTGACTCAGTTGGGTTGGAAGCCAATACCAGGTCTCAACTATTGTACCTTTGCTGTTCAAAGAGTGGTCCTTGGACCTGCAGTATCAGCCTCACATCATCTGGGAGTCTGGGAGCTCGTCAGAAATGCAGAATCCAGACACCACCCCAGACCTACTAAATGAGAATCTGCCTCCTGGGGCCAGCCATCCCGGAAGATTGGCATTCGCCATGAGGATTAATAAGGGCTGCATTTAGTTACAAGTCTGCCAGTGTGTTTTGCTTCTCTTAGAAGAAAGTTTTCGAGTGGCTGGGTGGGAGATGATGCCTGCCTCATCAGCAGTGCCTCAAGGTTGAGACTTTTCTCAGCATGGTGGGAGAGTGATTCTTCTAGTTTCAATGACAAGAGGCAAAAGAGTGCCCCAGGAAGTATCTTTATGAAATCTTAAATGAAAATAATGATAGTAAATTTGGAAATATGTTTTGTGATTCCCAAGCATATTTTAGAAACTATTTCCTCTCGTGGCACCACATGGCATCTTTTGATTCCTGATCATTCTGTTTCATGTCTTGGCATCATACTCTCTCCCACCAGAAACGCATTTGTAAGGTCATTATGAGGCCTGCATTTAGGCCTCATGGAGCCAAGTTACTGACTAAGGTGTGCCGACCCCTTCCAAGCTAGATGGTAAGTTTGTGCAGAAAACTGAAATCTGTAACTTAAATACACTAGCAATGTACTCAACCTTAATAGTCTGAAATGCTTTCTCAACATGCAAAAGTGAGGTTGATATTTAAGCACTTGACAAATTAATGTTGAAATAGAAAGTCACTTTTTTTTATTTTGAAAGATTGCAATAACTATTAGAGAGGCCAGGAAATATACTTTAAATGGTTTTCATCATGAGCTTGTATTTCAACTGAGTATTTTGAACAGACTTCAGAAGTAACATTTCAGAATTAGAAACTAACGTTGGTATCTGCACATCCTAAAAAGTAAACCTAATTACTTTCATCATCTTTCATAATATATTTGTTGTTAACTTTCATTATTTAAACACGCAGTAGAAATGAAACTGATATTTCAGGTTCCGTGATGATTAAAGCTACTGTCAGCTGTAATATCACCATCCTAGTAGAGTAAATTTGAGTTGAAGTGTTCAATGAAATAACCACAAATTGAAACTTCAGAAGTAGGTAGAGGTGGATGGGTACCAATTTCTTTTCTGTTGACTGTTGTCTAGAAAGGGACAGTGGTTACATCCTGGTATATCCATCATAATCTATTTCCTAGACTTGAGACAGTCAGTGATGAGGCAGACCAGTGGTTGGTAATACGGAAATAGGTTTGGAGATAGAAGTGCTATACAAAATGTCCACATTGGAGTTCCTGTGGCTCAGTGGGTTAAGAATCTGACTTGTATCCATGAGAAAGTGGATTTGATCCCTGGCCTCGCTCAAGTGGATTAAGGATCTAGCATTGCCAAAAGCTATAACGTAGGTTACAGATGTGGCTTGTGTCCTGCATGGCTGTGGCTGTGCTGTAGACCAGCAGCTGCAGCTCTGATGGGACCCCTTGCCTGGGAACATCCATATGCCACAGGTGTGGCCATAAAAGGAAAAAAATAAATAAAATAAAATGTTCATATTAAAAAAATGAAAATAGCAAACATGTATCGATTTTACTATCCATCAAATCTAAGCCTTCTTTATAGATAGGTCCTGCAAATCCTTTGTAACTTTTTGGCTATTTTAAAATTTGCATCATTAGAACCTATAAATTTTTATAGCCTTTCCCATAAATGACACTTTAGCTTCATGGTGAAAAAAAAGGGAGTGACAGAGTTTTGTGGACACTTCAATTAAACAAAAAGTAATTGTAGGTGAATAACAACTTTCTCCAAGACAAGCAGTGACCTTAAAAGTTAGTCAGTGATTGATGTTAGTACTTCAGTTATGGTCCTTTTGAAGAATGAGTCACCTCTCTTTCACCTAGTTTTAAAAGATACCATCTTCCCCAGGAAACCTGGCAGTTTCTACTACCTTTCACTGCATTGATTTTTGCTTGGCTTGTGGCATTTTTTTTTTTTGCAGGCACAATAGCTTTCCTGTGTTTCAGTGCTTTGTAAAGATTTTTAAAATACAAATGAAGGATTTGAATTTAAATTAATATCCAGCTGCACACATTCTTATTAAAGTTAATTCAATTGTGGAGAAAAATCTAATCAGATATTTTCTATTGATGTTAAATTGCCTATTCTCAGGTAATGAAAGTACATCATTTTTAAAAGAAATCCTTTCCAGTTTCATCTTAACTTCAGAAAACTTTTTAAAAAGTCTTAGAGGAGTTCCTTTCATGGCGCAGTGGTTAACGAATCCGATTAGGAACCATGAAGTTGCGGGTTCCATCCCTGGCCACGCTCGGTGGGTTAAGAATCGGCATTGCCATGAGCTGTGGTGTAGGTCACAGAGGCGGCTCAGATCTAGCATTGCTGTGGCTCTGGTGTAGGCTGGTGGCTACAGCTCCCAATTAGACCCATAGCCTGGGAAGCTCCATATGCCGTGGGTGGGGCCCTAGAAAAGACCAAAACAAATAAATAAATAGAAAGACAAAAAAAAAAAAAAAAAAAAAGCCTTAGAATCAAGGGATTGGGTAATTAAATGCTTTCCAAATACAATCTTATTTTACTTCATAGAGAGCCAATGGATTGTCTCGAAAATTGTCCTGGAATAGAAGGCAAGATCTGAACTGAAGTCCTGGTTTGCCCATTTTCAGGCTGTGTGACTTAGCAGAGATCACTTAACCTTTCTGATTCTCCTTAATCTAGTCTTCAAGTAAAGATAAAACCCTTGTTTGGGTTCAATGAGATTAATTGTGGAGTTTTCTGTTTCACAGTTTCTGAGATAGGTTTTATGATTTACTTTCGTTTTCACTGCTTCTCAGAGTGCAGTCTGGTGAAAGTTCCTGTGTGCTGCAGTGGGTTAAGGATCCAGCGTTGACGAAACCCTGGCCTAGGAACTCACGTGCCCTGGGTGTGCCCCCCACACTCCCCCAAAAAAGTGTAGTCTGAGTTGTAGAATTTCTCTTTCACTTACTTTGGTTGGGGAAGTTATGTCTTTCTAGCTTTCTGGTACTATGATCACATAATATAGCTTAGAGAAACCTATTTTGAAATATTTTAATGATTTGTGTATGATCTAATATATGGTGTATATATATTGGCAAATGTTCTATGGGTAGTTTAAGGAAAGTTGGCTTTTTTTTTTCTTTGTCTTTTTGCCTTTTCTAGGGCCACTCCTGTGGCATATGGAGGTTCCCAGGCTAGGGGTCAAATCAGAGCTGTAGCTGCTGGCCTACGCCACAGCCACAGCAACGCCAGATCTGAGCCATGTCTATGACCTACACCACAGCTCACGGCAACCCCAGATCCTTAACCCACTGAGCAAGGCCAGGGATCGAACCCGCAACCTCATGGTTCCTGGTCGGATTCGTTAACCACTGAGCCACACGGGAATTCCAAAGAAAGTTGACATGTTTAATAAATCAGCCCTTGATGATTTTGATCAGATCCTATACAATCCTGTTTAGTTTTAATCCATCCAAGATCGAAAGAAGGGTACTAAACTTCTCATAACAATAGTCAAGTTCTCATTTTGTTTTTAGCAGTGTTTATGTCTCTATTGATGAGGCGTGATGTGGACCAGCAATTCATGATTTCACATGTTCATTAACATTCAGATTATTAAAGAACAAAATAACATGACCTTTTTTTTTTTTTTTTTTCTTTTTTAATGGCTACACCTGCGGCATATGGACATATGGAAGTTCCCCGGACTGGGAATGTATCCAGGTTGCAGCTGTGACCTACACTGCAGTGGCAGCATCCCTGGATCCTTTAACCCACTGCGTCAGGCTGAGGATTGAACCTGCAGCTCTGCAGCAACCCGAGCCACTGAAGTTGGGTTCCTAACTCACTGCGCCACAGGGAGATCTCTAAATATCTGACTTTCTTGTTTGTTTAGTTGTTTTGTATTATATTTTACTAGACCTGAAACTTACGTTACTATCTGTTGTATAAGCTTGATAAATCTTTGCCAACCTTTTTACTTTTGTTCTTCTTTGTTCTCTTGAGTCAGATTTGTCTCTTGTAAGTGTCACATATTTGGATATAGGATTTTGTTTATTTTTATCTCATCTGTGAATCTTTTAAAAGAGTGGGGATTAAACTGTTTGAGCTTATTATTTTGATATATTTTACTCCTGCCAATTGTCTTATCCTTTTTTATGCCATTTTTTTTGTTTGTTTTCTGAGGTTTTTTTTTTTTCAGTTCCTGTATGAAACACATTTCATAGGTTTTAATCTTCACTGCTTTGCAGAGAAATAGATCTGGTTTTTATGTCTCCAAATGGTTACCTTGTGTTATTTTAAAAACATTGTTAGTATAAAATTTTATAATTATCAAGGTCTCTAATTAAATGGTATCATTTGCCCTTCTTCTATTGAAAATGATTTAGTGTCGTTTTATTTCCCTCTCATTTTTACTCCCTGGAAATTATTATTATAACTTTGGATTTTAGAACTCATTAAATACAATTAAATTATGACTGTTTCCTAGTGCTGATGTTTTCAAGCACTAATTTTGACATTTTCCTTGAGCTGTGTAACCCTATTTGTAATGGTCATTAAATCTAACTACTATAGGTAAGGATTATAGTGCTTAGAACCAGTCCCGTGTCTGTATTTTTGGTACCTTTTATTCACATTTCTATGTTACACATTTTGAAGTAAATTCACAAAGAATTTTATTTGACTAATTTATTTTTCAAATCCTCGAATATCTAAGATTATTTTTCTCTCCCCCCCCCCAACTGTACATCACGTTCCCTTCGAAAATCAGTATCTTGGATGATAACATTTTATTTCTAAGTGTTCCATTTCCTTGCGGAATTTTAATTATAATAAATCTAATCCTTTGTAGGTGATCTAAATTTATTTCCCATCTCTGTAATTAAATTCTATCATTATGTGAATCTCTTGTAATTGCTCTTTCCATGGAGCATGGTAAATTATAACTTCCATCTGAGATCTGATTTGGGGTTCAAACTGCATTTGTCAATGATTTCTTCAATATCACTTCTGTGCAGTGTGCTTCTCTCTTCCTAGGATGACCGTGATTCTTAGATTGGATAGTCCAATACCCAGTAATGTGGTCCTCATTCATTTCTTTTTTTGAAGTATTTTCAAATCCACGTTCCACATCGTGGATTAAACTGACGCCCCCACCCCCCCACCCCCCGTTGTAAGTGCTGCCCTGCATTGTTTTCATCAGAGACTTTAAGGTAACAAACGTGCTTGACCTTCTGTGTTCTTTTCCTGTTCTCACCCTGCTCCCTTTTATCTTAGTTAGCTCTCTTCGATGGCTTTTTTTTTTTTTCCTAGTTGAAGATATACCTCTTATTACAATTAAAAAGAAGAAAATCTTGCAGTGCCAAAGCCGATGTTGGAAGCACGGGTTGTTCTGACTTTGATTTGTTTCACTTGTTCTGTAGTAGGTATTCTTAGCATCTCTGTGTACATGACTCTGTCCTCTTCAGAAATACACAAGGTCCATCCTTTGTTAGCCGCACTGACACATCCCACAATGGGAACACCCCTTAACTGCTCTCCAACCTAGCATCTCTGAAGATGAATTGATCCTAGAAATTTTCTCACATCTCACAGAGCCTGTGTCTCATGCGATTATATTCGACCATAAAGGGCTAAAAATATGTCATTTTATAATCTGTAAATATTGTGAGAAATCCTTTGACTGGTGTAATGAACCACTGGTACTCATTTTCACTTTAACGCTAATTTATTCTGATTTTCACTTTAGCTAGTGCCTTTACAAATGAAAAGAAAGAGTGATGCAGGAGTTCCCTTGTGGTGCAGTGGGTTAAGGATCTGGCATTATTATGCAGTGGCTGGGCTCGCTGCTGAGGCAAGGGTTTGATCCCTGGCCCAGGAATTTCCACATGTCTCGGGGAAAAAAAAAAGACATAGTGATGCAGAGTTTCCCCGTGTTTTTTTAATTGTCAGGTGAAAGTAATCATTAGATGTTAAGTATATATATCTTATAATTATTTAAATGATGAAAATCACTTAATAAAGTTTTTATAGACACATTTCAGACACCAAGGTAGAGAAATTACAGAAGAAAATTGCAAACGTTTATCACACATGTCATACTACCATGGATCACGTTGAAATATTGCAAAAAGGTGCTAAAAGATGTCAAAGTAATTAATTACAGCATGTGAACTCATGTTTTGGCCTAAATTTGCCAATAGAAGAACTCTGTGTGTGGGGAGGGAGCATTGCTGTGTCAATGACTCACTTTTGTGTGTATCAAAAAATTGTGCTCCGTTATGTTATAGTGACATAGGCTATGAAAAGATGTTTACTCAAAAATGTATAAAAATAAAAGTGAAGAGAGTCTGCACAGGTGCAACTGGCCATGAAGGAGGAAAGGAAACTTTTCAACAAACGGTGCTGGAACGATGGGTATGAAAAAGAATGAAGAGACACTGTGTAAACGTAAAAGCTAAAAGAACCAGTTTCTAGAAGAAAACATGAGGTGATATTTTAGTGACCTTGGGTGAGGCTGAGATTCTTAGAGGGGAGGCGAGAAGCACAGAACATAAAATAAATATTGATAAATTGAACAGCCTCCTAATTAAAACAATAAACTTCTCATTATCCAAAGACACTCTTTGTAAAATGAAGAAGAAAGTCACAAGTAGGATAAAATCTTTTCAATACGTATGTCTGGCAATAACTTACTGGTACTTAAAATGTTTAAGCCAACTTGATTATTCAGTAGTAAAAGATAAACAACCCAATTACATATGAAAAAGACTTGATTAGACGTCACAAAAGAAGACATAAGCTTGGCATAATCATATGGAAAAGCACTCAACATCATTATTAGCGAAGTGTTAATGAAAACCCCAGTGAGTAACCCCGCACGACCATTACAGTGGATGGAATTAAAAGAGACGAAGGCACCAGATGTCGGTGAGGATGTAAAGCCTGGAATTCTCATACATTGCTGGTGGGAATATAAAATAGGCCATCTACTTTGAAAAAAGGACACTCTATTCTGTGACCCAGAAGTTCCACTTAGGAGTTAATAAAGATACAAGTCTTCAGAAAATACTTACGGATGGGTAATTGGGGGTAATTCATAAAATAAAATTGACTCCATAAAAATAATGCACACTATTCACAATAATATGGATTTTCTGGATACTGTACAGAGTACTATGGATCTGATCATACAGCTTTTACTTTATCTCCTTTCAGAAATAATTTGGGGAGGAGAACCCATTAGTTTCTTTCTTGACCTTTGTCTTTCTTAAAACAGACTGTCAGCTTTTCAAGTTTGGAAGTGAAAATGCTGCTCTGGTAGAATATTGATTCGGAAAAGAACTTCTGAGTCACAGACTAAGTTCAGCCTTTAGATTATGTCCTCATTTATTCTTTGGCTGCACCTGCAGCACGTGGACATTCTCGGACCAGGGATTGAATTTGTGCCACAACAACAACCCAAGCCTGCTGCAGTGATGACACTTGATCCTTAACCCACTGTACCACCAGGGAACTCCCAGCCTTTAGTTTAGGTTCACCTGGTCATTTTAGTGTTACATCTGGTAATTGCTGTTGATGATAAAGCAGTGACGTACATCAGAATCCCCAGGAGTTTCAGATGTAGCAGGTCTGGTGTGGAGCCTGAAAGTTTTTATTTCTAACTAGTTTCCAGGTGAGGCTGATACTGCTCGTCCAGGAGTATCCAGAGTACTCGTACTGTTGGATAATGAGCTTTCTGGGTACTTGGTTGAAGCGCTCAGAAGAATAGTTAACTGTCAGATTTGTCTTTCAAAGAGCACATAACCATCAGAGACTATGGTGGGCACACCGGCCGAGTCTTGCTCTTCAAGGTATAGTGCTGATCTGACTGCTATATGGGTGCTTCTAAGTCACTTAAGGCTCATTTGTAATGATTATATCTACCTTGGGAAGAATTGACTGTTTACATACCTACTTGGCCTGAGAAGAAGCAGACATGAAATGTTATTAAGCCGTGTCACTGATGTATTGAAGGGGTCGGATGGGGTTGTAGTTTTCGTTTGCTGTGCTGAGTTTTTCCTTCCATGTCTGTTACGCTGTGACTTACACTGCTGCATGGGGTGGGTGCCTGGGGAGGACTAGACAGCAGGCTTAGTCATGCAATTTGTCATGGCCAACAAAACGTGAGTGGGGTGTATGGTTCTGAGGAGAGGTTTGAGAGCCTCCTGTGCTTTTTCATCTGCCATAGGATCATGTCACAGATCGTGGCTGCTCCTTTGGCTGGAATGAGAAAAATATGTGTGAAGAGATTCAGCCCACATGTAACCAGAGGGAGAAATAGATTTATTGTATGTCCGTGAAATTTGGGGGTGTTATTTCTGCCAAATCCAAAGGAAATTATTATTATTATTACTATTATTATTATTATTGCTTTTTAGGGCTGCATTCATGGCATATGGAGGTTCCCAGGCTAGGGGTCCAATCAGAGCTGTGGCTGCCAGCCTACCCCACAGCCATAGCAACGCCAGATCCGAGCCACCTCTGCGACCTACACCACAGCTCCCAGCAATGCTGGATCCTTAACGCGTTGAGCAAGGCCAGGGATCGAACCCGCAATCTCATGGTTCCTATAGTCAGATTCGCTTCCACTGAGCCATGACAGGAACTCCCAGAGAAAATTATTGAATACCCCATACCTCCTACTTCACGCCAGGTATTATGTGTATAGACTGATTACATGTAACACTTTAGTTTTAGTTACTGCAATATTCCTATTAGTTGGATTCTTTCCTTCAAATCATAGGGGAGAAAATAAAGTTTACAGAGTGCTGACCACACTAATTCTGGTAAGATATTTCTTTTGATTGTACCGTGGTGTGGTTATGTGTAAAATGTTGAACTGAAGATAAATAAGATTAAGTCCAGAGGCAGCAAAGTTAAGGAATATTATTAGTTTCACCTTTCTAATCCCACTATCTTCATCAATGGGCAACTACAGAGAGGAGAAAAAACAAAATTGGTTTTGTTCCTCGTTAAAAGTGGATTAAATAGATTTTTAGCCACTCAAAGAAAAAAAACTTCCAGTTAACAGTATGCACTCTTCAAAGCTCTGAGTTTAATTTATTGGATTTTTTTGAAGAAGATAGGCTAAGATTTTGATTTTCGAAAGTAGAAGATAGAACCCAGTAAGAGGAAGGACGGGGTGGGGTGGGCAATGTTAGCCTCTTTAGGGTGCATTTCGTTGAGTAAACAGACATAAGTTGATAGATCACCGAAGATTTGATGGCTAGTGAGGCAGTAAATGAGAAGTTCAAAGGAGAGATGGTAAAGGGCCTGGAATCCCGGGTTTGTGCTCAGGAGGCTTGTGTTAATGCAGAGAGTCAGCGTAGGGGTGCTCCAGGTAAGGTCCTCTTCTGTTAAGATGGGAAGGATTTCAAGAAAGATGTTTTATGAGGAAAGAGTAGAGAGTCTACTGGGTGAGTCATCTGGGTCCAGCTCTCTCAAATGGCTCATGTGTCCATGCTTTAAATAAGTGTTTATCGTGCACCTGCCAAGGGTGCTTAGGTGTGAGTCATGTGCACTAAACAGGAAGTCGACCGGCCCTTACAGATCTCTCACGTCCAGCGGGAGAAGCAAACCAACAGAAGAAATGACCTTTTAGAATTCATAAATGCAGTGAATGAAAAGGAAAGAGAGGGTTGAGTGTGAGTCTTTGCAGGAGGAAGAGGGCAGATGGGGTGAGCAGAAAAGAACATGGGTGAGAACCTGATATTTGAGCTGAGCTCTGGAACGGACTAAGAAAACCAGCTGGAAGAAGGTTTGGAGGAAGAGTGATCTTGGGGTGGTACCAGAACAGGGAAATGCCTTAAGGCAGCAGTGAGGTTCTCATGTTCCTTAAATACCACCAAGGCCAGTGTTATCTACGTTAAAAGAGATACATAGATACAGATGCGTATGTGTGAGTGTGTTTCCTTTATTGGGCTCCTTTTAAATAATTTAGAGGCAAGCCAGCTCAATTTCTATTTTAGTTTCTTTCCTATTGTAGCTTCATGGGCATGTCTTAACTGTAACAGCTGTATTGGGAGCATGTTAACTTGTATATTGTATAGGCCCAAAGAAAATGAGAATGTACAATTAACTGGGAAGTTTCATATCATTTATGCATACTTTTTAAAAAGTAATTTGGGTTGCCTCAATTATCTGTGCTGCCTCTGCAAATAAGAGTTTCTCAAGCTCTTGTAACACAAAATATTCTATGAAGCAAAAGATTTAGTCACTGGGCTATCCCCACCCCTAATCCCCCTCAAAAAAAGCTCAAAGCAAAGAAAATAAAACACATGCTAAATATATGGATAAATAAACCAAATAAAAGAGCCCAAAATAGCATCTGTGTCCCTAGAATTGAATCAGAATATTATCTCTTTGAAATAAACTCTCGTTTAGTCATAAGCAAATTACGTATGTTAGTCACAACATTATGCCATGTCATATAGTCGTATGCGGTAAAAAAAAAGTCTTGAAGCTTATTAAAGAGATTAAAATTGTGTTATTTGCTCAAAGGATGAGAAACACATGAAATGTGGCCCCATTTCAATTCTTGCTGTTGCATAAATACTTTGCTAGTATAGATAATGGTGACAAAAGACACATCCCTTAATCTGAATGCACTCAGGTAGAGAAGAGTAAATGACCAGCTCTTTGTGTATTTGGAGTAGCTCCAACAAATAATGTAAACCTGAACTATATAGAAGTTAGTGATTATTTATGATAAAGATGGGATTATCAAGCCTGTTCAAATTAAATAGTCCCTGTGTTAATTTTCTACTCTCACATGAGGATATGTCCTGAAGGAAATCCAGACTAAAAATGCTTCACTACTTATAGTCATCATAGCTTAATTTTGGCAAAATTTGACCAGTATCTAAAGAAAACTTAGAGGAAAAAATTATTCTTTGTCCAATCCTCAACACCAAAACCAAAAATCTGGTTTAAGTGACATATTTTCCAGTGAACTGTTAGAAAATACAGAGCCTGTAGGACTCTAAGAATTAACAATTTGCTCATGTTCCCCCCCACCACCCATTGGGTAGGATGCCACATTTGGATACATTTCTTTCCATTTTATTCTTTTATGGAATACATTTAAAAATCTTAGGATGTGTTTCCTTTTCAGTTTGTTCCTAACGTTAGCGAAGAGATTCCCAATGACAATTCAGAATAGGAGAACATTGGAATCTAGAAATATGATTTTGGGAATCTGAAACTTTTTGCAGATGCTTTTCTTGTCAGGGAGAAAGGTGACCTTCTAATAAGCCAATGGAAGGTCCACTTGCTCTTCTAACCATCAAACATCTATCTGTTTAGTGGGAAAATTAGTTTATTGTCATTTAATCTTATGATTCATTTTCAAGCTGAGTGAATCAGAAATTTGCATGACCTCTTGTTTAATGAAGGGCTACCAGGAGGAAGTGGTACTCTCCATAAATGTATTTCTCCATATTTGATTAGAAGCCTGTCCAAACATTTGTAGATGATAGGCTTGTAAATATACTACTTCTATTTCTTCCATATTTTTTATTTAAAAAACTATTGAAAAATTAATTGGAACCTTTCCTTTGACTTTCTTTAGAGACACTAAGTTCTAGTACTAGCAGAGTATTTTTAAGGACATTGAACTCCTTAAAAATAGTTTCAGCTTGTGCTCTGCAGTGAGGAAAAGGAGAAGCCATAGCAGATCATTATTCCTTACTTCTGCTGTGTAATAAACTGGTTAGGATGATTTTTATTTATTTCTTATTTTTAAAAATTTTACTATGGTTATTTTTTATGGCTGCACCCATGATATATGGAAGTTCCTAGGGCCAGGGATCGAATCTCTCCTGCAGCTGCAACCTATGCCACAGCTGTGGTAACACCAGATCCTTAACCCACTGAGCTGAGCTGGGGATCAAACCTGTGCCTCCACAGCAACCTGAGCAGCTACAGTCAGAGTCTTAACCCACTGTGCCACAGTGGGAACTTCAGGATGATTTTTAATACTTCAGTGTGTTCCAGCATTTCCGAATTGATATTGCTGCATCTTGTACTGGAAATAGAATGTCATGGTATTTGTTTGGATGTCAAAGATTTAGTCTGCTGCCTTGATAAATTTTATCCTAGCTCATTACATCAAATATGTTTAATGAAGGAATTTAATTAGAGTGATTTTGTAGATGATATAATTCAATAAGCACATCCAACTTAATTCTGAAGTTAACTCTTCACAAAGGCTAAGACTTGAATCTCCTAAGTCTAGACAATTCCATGGGTGCTAATTAGAAATTTCCTTTTCAAAGCCGTAAAGAGTTTTATGTATTGATCCCCAACGATAACAAAATGGGAAGCTACATCAGAAGTTGTTTGGAGCAGGCTTTGCTAAGCCTGAATTCTCAGTACACATTGACATTTTCAGTGACTTAACATTGGGATGGTATTTTCAAATAAAATAGTTTTAAACACTTCAATTCAATGTGTTTTAAATGGACATAAAGATGTGCATATATGTACGCATATGTGTAGTGCATGCATTGGCTTTGAAACTAAATCAATGATGGGGGAAGCCAAGTCGGAATGATTGCAACAATAATTTTACCGTCATCAATAATTATCATATTAACTGCATTGCACAGACAGAAATACTCCCATCACCGTATGCCGAGTGTCTCTTTTACCCTTGGTTTTCCTGGAAATTCCGTAAAAAGAAGTGCATTTCCTAGGAATCAGCAGTATAGGTTCCTGGTATTTAGCCTAGCTAGCATTTAAATTAATCTGATGTCATTGATCTGCTCAGGACAGTTGAGTTGATTTTGTGCAGTAAGACTTAGTTTTCTAAGAAAAACAAATTCCTCTCTTGTGTTTTGCCATTTAAATACTCCTGAGCGAAAACTCATTAAAATAAAATAAAGACCTTTTTAAAAGGAATATTCCTTGTACACCACAAGATATATTACCAAATGTTAGTATAAGGTTAGAAGAAAGGTAGGATCTGTAATGAAAAATATATCCAAAAAAGATTTTTATTTCTCATGATACATAGTATCAGTGTGTGTCCTGAGGTTCTGATGAAAGCATACTTCTGCTCATCTTTGGAAGCTTAACTCCTGCCCTTCTAAGAAAGTCAGTGACATTATTCTATAGGCAGTTTGGTAGGAATGAGATAATTTAATTCCATATAAAAGTAAGAGCATCATATGTGTAATGGCCACATCGTGCATATATTATAAATTGCTGCAGCCCTTAAAGGACAGCATTTGAAGAACAAAGGGAAGATAATTTGGTGTCATGTCTTAGCATGAGTTGAGGATAAAATGAGCTAGCATTTGGCTTCCACTGTCTGTTTATTTTCTTGCTCAAAAAAAAAATGGCCATTGCATTCATTCTGCATAATTATAAGGTACGAAATGAGGTAGAGCTGAAAATCGCAGTAATTTCTTTTGGCGTTTTGGCCAGTGTTCCCCTAAGACAGACTTTTCCTTTGTTCTGAGACTCATGGGATGAAATTGCTTGAACAAGTGATATTTGAAGGTAGTGATGAATGTTTCACAAGAAGCAAAAATACCCATATTTCACTGTCACTGGGAGTTGGGTGAGTCATCTTCAAACTACTTCATATGAAATATGATCGAGTCAATTATTTAAAGTACAGCCTACAGAGATTCTTGAAATTGCTGTTCTTTTACATATATATTTTAAAGGAATTCAGTATTTACTTCTAATATTTATTCTAAAACAAACTGTTTTAGGACAGTGAACAGATACAAGCTTTCAATGTGGGTTTTTAGGGATAAGGAAGGCTTTTCTTCCCTTTTTTAGTTTTTAATTTTAATTTAGTTTTAATTTTAATTTAGTTTTGTTTGAGCTGACATTCTTCTTCTGCCTTGTCTTCTGCTTTTTATGCACAATCTCTGTGCATTTCTAATGACAAGACATTACTTCCCTGGCCTCTTTCAGCTTTTTACAGCATTTTGTTTTTGTTTTTGCCATGTTTTGTGGTTGCCTCCTCTCTGAAATGCGTTAACGCAGTTCCGTTTAAACTTCAGATCATCCAATTATCAGAATAGCACTCTGTAGACAACACACGAAGACATGAGTCATTCACCCATTTCCCATCTTTTGTTTCCTTTCCTGATTGAAGGGTTCAATAAATCGCTTTGGCTCATAATGACTATGAAAGTTAAATACTATTTTTATCCATTCAGCTGGGTTTTAAATACAGCGTGTGGACCCATCATTCTGTCACAGGCAGAAGCTCTAGAAATTCTTGACAGCTTATAATCTTCCCTACTCATATGCACAAGTAAAAATGATTATACTTAAAAGCAGGAACTTTACACACTAATTTTTGAATCAACTTTCAGAAAGGCAAGAACCCCATGAAAATCAATGCACTCTTTTGCTTTTGAGAAAGTTTCTTAGCTCAGAGAACAAAGCACTCAGGGTTTAGGGATTAAATGTATTACTGGGCATATTTGAAGGATAAAATATATGGACTCTAATTATCTGTGATAACACTTTTGATGTCCCTATATGTAAATGTTCTAAGATTAAAGTTGAGTCAAAACGTTGGGGAGTCTATCTGGTGGAAACCATTATTTCCAGTTTAGGGAAAGAGTACCGCATCCTGGCCCATTCAGTCGAATCTAAGTCAAACCAAGCCCTCTCTCTGTTCATCCCTTACCCTGGTACCTGTTTTTTCATAGCACATTTTATTGTCCCAAATCTATGTATATAGTTCTGTTCTTTAAAAAATTTTATTGAACTATAGTTGATTTACAATGTTGTGTTAATGTATGCTGTACAGCAAACTGACTCGGTTACACACACACATATATTCTTTTTCATATTCTTTTCCATTATGGCTTATCACGGGGTATTGAATATAGTACCCGGTCCTATTCTATATATAATAGTTTACCTCTGCTAATCCCAAACTCCCAATCCTTTCCTCCCCTCCCCACCCACCCTTGGCAACCACAGGTCTGGTCTCTATGTCTGGGAGTCTGTTTTGTTTCGTAGTTAGGTTGGTTTATGTCCTATTTTATGTAATTCTGGTTTTTATTCTCAGTTCTGCACAGAACTCCTTCATAACTTTATGTGTATTTCTCCATTCCATTCTTGTCATGTCTAAAGTCTAGGGCTTCATTTTCTCACATGGGATTTTTAGTCACCAGTGACAGTGGGCTCCTTTCATTCCCCCCAATTCTTAGTACAGGGTATTCGGAGCCTTGGCCTGTGCAGCCTGTGGCCACCCACTCCCCCGCACTCAGAAGGGCCGAGATAGGTGTAAGGCTCTGCAATTGCTGTCTTGAAATCCTTTTTTTTTTTTTTTTTTTTCTTTTTAGGACCGTACCTGCAGCATATGGAAGTTTCCAGGCTAGAGGTCAAATTGGAGCCACAGCCGCAGGCCTACACCGCAGCCACAGCCATGCCAGATCCGAGCCATGTCTGCAACCTACCCTGCAGTTCTCACCACAGCGCTAGATCCTTAACCAACCAGGGATACCGGTTGGTTCTTTACCACTGAGCCGCAACAGAAACGTCCATGTCTTGAAATTCTTAATACCTTTTGAACCACAGGCCTTGCCTTTTCATTTTGCGTTGGTGTAAGTTATACAGCCTTTCCACTTTGAGAGATGTTGTAAAAATTAAATTGAAAAATAGAATGTTATAAAATATTTAGAACTGTACTTCATTAACAATAACTTCTTTCTCCTCGGTTCCTTCTTTTCATCCTAAAATGTATAGATTTGTGTATTTCTAGAGAATATTCAATAATCCAGTGCCCATTAACTGTGTAAAATAGTAATCATGGACTGTATGATAAATTGGGTAGCTTTCAATGTGGGAAGACAGCATTTTTTAATAATTCAGTTAGGTACTTAGAGTTTGCCAAGGGCCGGTTTTTTGCTATTGTGTATAGTTAAAAAAACTACAGAGAAAGAATATTCAACTTTCCTTTCCTAGGATAATAGTCTTTCCTTTCCCATTGGGCCATTTCTTTTTGTTTTCTAGATATTATATATCATATATATAAAATTATGTAGTTCTTATATTATATTCATATATAATATTATGTGTCATATATAATTATATAGTTATATTATGTGTATAATATGTTACATTTAATATGTATTGAAGAGAAAACATATAAAATAGATAGCTAATATATTACTGTTCTTATGTATTACTGTTCTTATGTTATATATCATATATAATTATATTCTGTTCTTATATTACATATCCCATATAATTATATATTATACTTCTTTTATATATTATATATCAAACATAATTATGATATATTACATATAACGTTCTTGCATTATATGTCATATTATATATCATATAATTATATATGATAATTATATGATATATAATATAAGAACATTATATAGCATATAATTATACATGATATATTATAATTGTCATATATAATTATGATATACACTATATAATTACATAGTTATATATTATGTTCTTATATATCATATAGAACTATATAGTTAGATATTATGTGTATAATATATTGTGTATTAAGGAGAATACACACAAAATAAATGGCTAATACACCACTACCAATAATAGTCAAGTCTCTGTTTTCCATGTTAAAATAATTTGTAAATTAAAATAAAATGTAAAGAAATATATACTTATAATAATATTCAGGGTGTAATTAAGCAAAAGTAGACAACATTTTAAAAGAACACACGACAAATTGTGGTAAATATAAAGAAATATAGTAAAAAATTTAAAGTCTATACTAGCTATGTAAGAACAAAACAGAATAAGCAAATATAAGAAAAAGGGATCCAAACTGAGAAACATGAAGTGTCAATAATACAAATAAACAATTGCAGGCTTTTTGAAAGACCCTTATCTGGCTTGAGCCTGGCGGGAGCCGGGTGCGTGAGTCAGAGTGTCTGGGCACAAGCCCTTAGAGAGGAAGATGGAAAGCTCAGGGAGGGTTATAGCAGGACCACCTCGAGATTCAGACCCTGGGACTGCCTCAAGCAGGCAGGACACATGGTCTTTTTTGACACCTGTATAAGGATATTGCATTTTGGTGAGTGTGTTTTATAAGTGAACCTTTCGGTTTTTGTCTTCTGTTTTCTGGAATAGTTTCTTTTCACTTTTTGAAAATTCAGTGGGAGGGATGCCTAGTATTTAAATTTGATTGCGTGTTCTCTCTTTTTCTTCCAATGTACATCTCTTCCACCTGTCTCAAAAAGCAGTCTCAAATTTTGGTGCAGGAACAATGCACTGCTGCTCTCTGCCTAATGAAAGCAGCTAATAATGATTAATGCCAGCGAGTGTGTGCTCACTGGGAAGAGCAGAACTGTAGTCTTCAACTGTCCTCAAGATTGATGCGCTTCTATTGGATTTAACCCTTCATTTCCTTACGCCCACAACCGTGTGAACTTTAAGTGCTATCTGGAATAACTTGCTTTTAGCACCAATTTAGTGGGAATTCTATCATGCCACTGAGTTTCTCAGTGAATGAAGCACTGTTATGGTAACGGGTATAATTACTTTCCCTAGATGGTGTTCAGTAGGGAAAAAAGTTATTATTTTTAATATGAAAAAGCCTAACTATTGTATTAAAAATACAAATTATTCAAAAAGGAATGATTAAAAGACTTAAACAATTAACCCAAAGGAAAGAAATAATGAAAAATATATATGTAAGTACATTTGAATTGGAAGGTTAAACTTATTTACCTGTATATTGGAAGAATTTTTTAATGTCATTCATTCTTGAGATAAGGATTCACTATGAGCAACATGCTTGGCTT
Organism: Sus scrofa; assembly: GCF_054392235.1. Lineage (NCBI taxonomy): Eukaryota > Metazoa > Chordata > Mammalia > Artiodactyla > Suidae > Sus > Sus scrofa. Next base: position 77,415,956 of record NC_139393.1, read on the forward strand.
GAAGTTTCTTAGGATAATTTGCCAATGTGAATTATAAAACTTTAAAAATGTATACCCCTTACCCGATAGTTTTATTTCAAAGAGTTTACATAAGCAAAACCCTCCAAAGATGTAAAGATTTCCATATATAAGAATGAGCTTTGCAGCTTTATTTCCAAAGTAGAAAAAAAGAAGGCAACTTATATATCTTATTCTAGGATTAAATGGTTAAATGTAATGGAATGAAGCATCACTCTAAAAAGGGTTTTGAAAGAATAAATGAGAAACATGGACAGTGATCATAATATAATAAATAAAATAAGCAAGATTAAAATATATCCTCAATTTTGATATTATATATTGTCTATAATCTGTTTAAAAGAAAGAATTGAAATGAATAGACCAAAATTGTAAAAGTAATAAACCCTAAATGATGTACTTACCATTTTTTTCCAAATATATATTCATTCAGTAATTAAAATATAATGAAATATCTTGGCTGGCATGATGTTTATTATTCACTAAATTAGTAGAAGGCAATTTCCAGGAAAAATTTATATAAAAAATGCCACATGATTATGAAAATAGTGTTTTAGACATCTTTTTTTTTGCCAAAATTTTAGAAATTAGTTAATGTCAAGGAAGTGATTCATTAGTAAAAGGAATTATGTAAATTAATATTTTCCATTTTCAAAATCCTCTGTGATAAAAAAATAATATGTCTTTATAAGAAAATATAAAATTTTCTGGGGCAAAAATTCATTGGAAACATTTTTAAAATTAATAAATTTTTCTATTTCTCACTGTGTTTAAATAGTTTTAATAGACTAATGCAGTGGCCAAAGACAACAAGAAAAGCTGCATTGATACAAAAAAAAAAAAATGCATTTGAAGGAATTGGAACGCTGTTAGGACAGCCAGGGCTTGAGAAGTCAAGATCTCATAGAGCAGTTAATTTAGGTATGTTCCTGCTGCTCTGTGCAGTGCTTTCTCCTCAGATCATTTGCTGATTTTTGCCTTGTGCATGGAAAGAGGGTGAGAAGCCAGCAGAGGGCCTGGATATAAGAAATGCAGACATTTGAATTTTCTGAACTCTAAAGGGATGGAGAGAAAATACAGAAGGTTGAAGCTGCCAAGACTGCCAGGACTTGAATGATCATGATCTTGGAAATAAGGGAGGTGCAGAAAAGTGAGCTAAATACCCCACCCTAGTTTTCTCTCCAAGGAGTTTTCCAGTTCATGAGCAATGAAAATTCAGAGACTAAGAAGCCAAGAAGAAAGTGAATAACAAGCTGTGAAGAACTTCAGGGAGTCATGTGGTGCTTGCGAAACAAACCCTGAATTTCAGGACCCACTGAGAGCATGGGGTCATTGAAATCTACAGAAGTGTTGGGGAATTAGAGACCAAACCTAGCAAAAGCTGCAGTTTAATCAAGCCAGCTCAGTCCTTGTTTGGATTGGTAAGCTTTACCTCTAATTTTGATGCCTGCTAGAAAATAAAATAACTTGTCTCAGGAGAAATATTACACAAGCGCTTGTTCAGTGTCCTGCATTCAATAAAAATATGTCAGAGCAAACAAAACAAACAAATAAGCAACAACCAACTAGGACCATTTGGAATACAGATAGTAGAAACAGACCCATAAATGCTACTAGAATATTAGATATATGTGAACTATGAGAAAAGAGACAAGATATAGAATTTCAACATTTATTTAGAATCAATATAAGAAAACAATTACTAATGTTGAGATCTCAAATTGTGGATTTAACAGTGGATTGAATGTAATAGAAGAGAGGATTAGTCAAGAAAAATGAAAAAAAAATTTAATGGTGAAATGTTTAAAGCAAGACAAAGATGCCTGATAGCACCACTTCTATTTAGCATAGTTTTGGTGAACCTAGTCAGTACGTAAAGACAAGAAAATTGTAAAAAGTCATAAGGAGTGAAAAAGAAGAAATAAAACTCCCATTGTTCACTGATGACACGAGTATCTATCTGTGCATCTAGATATTCAAAAGAGTTTTAGGCCAACCATTAAAATATTAAATGAATTTGGAAAGTTCCTAGAAAAAAAGAATATAAGAAAAAAAATCTGTTTTATGACTTTATTCCAGCAACAGTGCTAGACACAAAAGAATATATTCTATGAGTCCATTTACATAAATTTCAAAAAACTGGAGCTTGTATAGTAGCAATAGGATTTTTTTTTTTCTTTTGTCTTTTTAGGGCCACATCTGCAGCATATGGAGGTTCCCAGGCTAGGCGTCTAATTGGAGCTACAGCTGCCAGCCTATACCACAGCCACAGCAACCCAGGATCCTTAACCCACTGAGTGAGGCCAGGGATCGAACCTCCAACCTCATGGTTCCTAGTCGGATTTGTTTCTGCTGTGCCACGATGGGAACTCCTGAGAAAATAGATTAGTAGTTATGTTTGGGGGCTGAGGAGGGGGCAGAAGAGGAACATCTGGAGTTAAAAGTGTTAATTTTCTTCATTTAGTTGGTACATAGCTCTGTTCACTTTGTGAAAGATCACTGAGTCATAAGCTCATGACTTGGGCACTTTTCTGTATGTACAGTATAAAATGACTTTAAAATTAATATACTACAAATATGAGACACCTACATAAGATTTTAAAGAATGAAAAGAAGAGCCATAATTAAAATTATGGTGAACCCATTTTCCCCTTAATAAAGAAGAGTGTACACAGGAATCGAGAAACAGATAGTTTTCGTTTTAGAGTCTTGTTGGCTTTTGAACATCTGTTCATTTTTGTGGTTCACAGGTTTTTGATTTTTATTGAAATTCAAATGTGAAAACACATCTGCTTCTGATTCATATTTTTATGGTGGACTCTGAAATGAGGCAATGTTGTGAACCAAGAAATCATTCAAACCCATGGGATGTGTCTTCATATTATTTATGGGGGAAAAGCACCCAATAAGGTCCTGAAATTGGCAAGTTGTGTTACTGGCTTGTTTACATGGGAATTTATATTAAATATTTACTTTCTGGAGTTCCCGTCGTGGCGCAGTGGTTAACGAATCCGACTAGGAACCATGAGGTTGCGGGTTCGGTCCCTGCCCTTGCTCAGTGGGTTAACGATCTGGGGTTGCTGTGAGCTGTGGTGTAGGTTGCAGACGCGGCTCGGATCCCGCGTTGCTGTGGCTCTGGCGTAGGCCGGTGGCTACAGCTCTGATTCGACCCCTAGCCTGGGAACCTCCATATGCCGCGGGAGTGGCCCAAGAAATAGCAAAAAGACAAAAAAATATATATATATATATTTACTTTCTTACTTCTGTATTGCTGTCTTTCTCAATTAGCGTATAAGGCCAGTGTAAGTAGGATCGCTAAATAAATGATTGAAAGAAATGAAAGCATGAAGAGCTGGGTTATCTCTTGAATTAGAAATAGGATTCTTAAAAAACATTTCAAGGAGTTCCTGCTGTGGCTCAATAGGTTGAGGACCTGACACTGTGACTTTGATCCCTGGCCTCTCTCAGTGGGTTAAGGATCCAGTGTTGCCATGGCTGTGGTGCAGGCCGGTAGCTGCAGCTCCTGTTCAGCCCCTAGCCTGGGAACTTCCACATGCCATGAGTGTGGCCCTAAAAAAAATAAAATAAAAAATAAAATATGCATTTGTGCATTTGTGAGTAAGCCAGATACTAAATTAAATCCTGGCTTCCTCATTCACTGACTGTATGACTTTGAGTAAAGATGTTTTAAAATTTTTTTACTTTTTAATTTAATTTTTATTATAGTTGATTTACAGTGTTGTATCAATTTCTGCTATACAGCATAGTGACCCAGTCATACATACATATGTGTATATATATAATTTTTCTCATGCTGTCTTCTATTATGTTCTATCCCAAGAGACTGAATGTAGTTCCCTGTGCTGTACAGTTGGACCGCTCTGCTTATCCATTCTAAGTGTAATAGTTCGCATTTACCTTCAACTGTGTAAGTCCATATGCCTTATCTGAGAAATAGGGACAAAATCAGGACCTTCTTCCATGGGGTCGTGGTGGAGAAAAAAATCAGATGATAAACGGGTTATTTAGTACAATACCGGGAAATGGGTTGAATAGCCAGTCACACAGCTGCCTCACGGTAGGACTATTGACATCGCCAGGAACTCCAGCCCAAGACCCATATGTGGAAAATCCACATTCTTTGTCTAAAGACCCTGAAGGTCTCAATGAAGGTCTAATGTCCTGCAAATACTTTGTTAGGATTATTTAAACGTACCAAGTACTAGATGGGGAAAAAGTGGGAGAGTGCTCAGGAACACATAGAATGCACAAGAAGAAAACGGATGTGCCAGAATTACTGCTCTGATTGAAGGCATGGAATAGGTGTTTGGTTTTATCTTCTCTATTTTCTTATGTGGGAGGAGTGGACATGTTGCAAAAAGCAGTTGTTAAACGTGCATATTTAAGTGTAGCGAAAACGAGGTGGTAGACGAGCTAAATTTAGTCAAATTAATGCACTAATAATTTATCCTCAGAAAATGCAAATCCCTCTTGTAGTTCTCTTTGTATTCCTACACATGTAAAGAAGGCATTCATAGTGCAGGGAAATCAGACCTAGCATTGAAAGCAACGTGATGTATAAAGTAAGAAGCAGTGTTATTTTAAGTGTCTTTCTCTTCTGCTTCTTGATTAATATTTCTCTATCTGTAAACCCAATTTTCGATGATGCCAGCCACTCAATCGTTTCTCTTTACCTGCCAGTCTTATCGGCTTACCTAATCAAAACTAATTTCCACTCTTTCCTCTAAAATTCATTTGCTTCTCAGTTGTTAAATCAGAGGGTCGCAACTTCCCACTGATATGCCATGTTGAGGTCCATGAGCTGACCGGTTGCTGGCAGTTCTAGTTCCAGTGGCCATATCTTTTCTATCAGTTGCTGCAATTGATAATCGGTAATACCTTTAAGATAAGCAGTTGGAAGCCTTCACATCCAGAGAATGTGATGTATATTCATAGAGGAATTTAAGGATCAACACAATAACACCTTGATTTTCAAAATGCACTCATTTTGAGTTGTTTGTAATAGTTGCCAATGTTTTCCTTTCCTTGTGGATAACTAACCTGCCCCCTTGTTGAGCATGTTTTTGGGGAAGTAGTTTTACATTTTTTGCGGGTCCAAGTGTACATAATATGTTTTCACATCCCCCTTGTTTACTTCTCTTTCTTTCTGTCAATAAAATACATCTTAGATAAATATTCAGGCTCCTCTTTTGCACAAACAGTGTTGATTAAGTTGATTAAACGTGTTCCCAGTATTGCCTCTGATGGATAACTAGCCCAGATGCAGAAAGGAAAGTGCCTTGACTTGGCCTTAAACATAGTGAAGCTGATAGAGAGTGCATTGGGTTTAAAATTTGAATATGAATATAATTGCTACATCTCGGTTGTATTAAATCATTTAGCTTTAAATTATGCTTATTTCAGTATACCTTCAGTTTTTAATTCAAATTGCAAAATAAATCATCATTTCATTTTTTAACAAATTACTTACCATAAACATTTCATTTAATTTATTGTTTTAAGCCTGTATCAAACATGCCACCTGTCTGGTGATCGGATGATATACTGATCCTGGTAAACAGTCTAATGTAGCCCTACACCAAGCGTCTACCAACAAGTTACACGAAGCGTGTAACTGTACCTTCCTCCTCACTTGCCCGTCACACATAACATGAAACTTTTAATAAAACATCTTATGATACATTCTTATCCCCATTCTACATGTTATTATTGGCCCCTTTCTTTTATTTTGATTTGTTTTGTTATAATATGATTCCCCTTGCATATTAACTAAACCTGCCCGAAGCATAATAGTGGTTTTCTTTATAGTTACAAAATATTTTGAGATCGGTTTTTGTTCTGTGGAAATTGGAGTTCGTGTTGGAGGGTAACTTTCTCTTCCTTGGGGCCATCAATCTTCACAGACCCATCTGTTTGATTTCGGTTTTAGATGCTCTCACTGCGTTCTGTACAATACCTAGAATGCTGACCATGTGGTTGAATATTAATGACTGGGTCCACAGATCATGAAGCCGAGAACAAATGGTTCTCTATTGATAATCTACATTAGAACAACCCTGAAGGAAGGATCCCCTGACCTTCCCCATCTTCTTATCCCTTGGGTGGCACTCATAACAGAGAAACTCGTTTGTGAGAGTTCATGGCCAATTTCAAGAGTAGTGTAGAAAGATGAATTTCTTCTCCCAGATATGGCCTACTTACAGACTTAAGTGACTAAATCAGCATTCTGCCTCCACTGGGAGCAAACGGCTAATTAGTTGAGCTTTAAGTAAATTAATCTACACTTGAAATTCTGTCAGTGGGAGGAATTCAAATGTTACAGCAGAGGTTTTGGCTGGTACCAGATATAGCTACTCTTTAAAAAATATAATACCTTGCTTTGGGATCAAGTCCAACCAGAGTTTAGGTCATAAAAAGGCCTACTGGAAGAATGGCCTTAATTAAGATGAATCCTTCTCAACATACTCCTAGCTAAAATATTTATAACTTGAGATAAAATTATAGTCCCTTGTTTACTCACATATGTAGAAATAGGTGTCAATGAAAGATGAGAAAGAAATTCATTACAACATTAACAGTGATTGTTCCTGGAGTTGAGTTTAACAGGGAATTTCCTGCTTTATATATATGTATTTTATTTTATCTTTTTTTTTTTTTTTTAGTTTTGGAAGTCATGTCTCATCTTTATTTTTTATATTTTTTATTAAAGTGTAGTTGATTTACAATGTTGTACCACCTTCTGCTATACAGCAAAGTGACTCTGTCATGCATACATATATATAGATTTTTTATTTATATTATTTTCCTTTATGTATTTTATTTTTATTTACATTTATCTTGTATTGAGTTATGATTATGTATTGCTTTGATAATAATATTTAAATCAGTTAAATCATAATTTTAAAAGTCAAAGGCTCTTAGTATTTTAGTGTACACATGAGTGTGTGTGGGGTATTTAAAAATCTTGATTTGAAATTAAGGAAATGATTTTTTAATAGGGAACCAGGAGTATATATTATAAATACAGTGAGTGGGAGTCTTGTACAGTCTTGGCATAGAGTTTTAATCACTTGCATAAGCACTGAATACAAGACTCATATGAGCAGTCTAGATCAAAAATTATAAAACAGACTGAGACATCGTGGAGCACATTTTAGATCAATTGATATCTATTTAGATGGATCAAAATCAATCAATATCAGGCCAGGGTACTGCGCAGTTATATTTTAAACATCATCGGGATACCTAATCAAGCTTTTGGTGGTGATTGCCTGTAGGGGCCAAGGAAGTGGCATACTACGCTTCTTCAAGGAGGTAAAAATAATCTTAGTATTAAAGGAGGAAGTATAGACTTGGGTGGGGTGATTTTCATGTAAGCATGTACACGTGCACACATGTGGATGTGCATGAGCTCATATCCAGTGTATCTGGACCTTTTGGGAAGGGGAGGGGTGGACAAGGAATAAAATGCAACTTTGCCTCAGGTGGACTCATCTCTGTTTGGATGAAGTTGATCTGCCCTCACTTATCTTAATGTTTCTCAATAGCAGCACTATCAATATTTTTGGCTGTATATTTCTTTTTTGTGAGGCTATACTGTGCTTTGTAGGATGTTTAGCAGTATTTCTGGCCTCTACTTACGAGATACCAGTAGCACCTCCAACCCATCATTACACTCAAAAATATCTCCAGACATTCCCAAATGTCCCTGGGGGTGGAGGTGGGGAGCAAGTTTTTCCCAGGATGGGACACACTGCTCTGTCTGCTTATTAGAAGTGAACTATTTTGGGGGAAAAGACTATCATCCAGAGGCCCTGTTATCTTTGCATATACAATTTCTGACATTCAGTCAAAGAAAAAAGAAACAGGACCGAGAGAAAAACAACAGACAATAGAAACAGATGAATAAGTGACCCAGATACTGAGATTTTCAGATGTAGATATTAGAATAACTATAGCAAATATGGTCAAGAAAAAGAATGGCAAAACAGGTATCTATACAATATCCAGTCTATAGCACAGAGTTAATAATTTTGTTTTGGCTGACTTTCACTTACGGTGGTTTGTTTCCTTGTGTATATTTGTTGTTCTTCAGTTGTGAGCTTATCCTAAACTCTGAAAAATCTTGAAGTCTAAATTTGGGACACCTTTCTTCAGTGAGGATTTGTGTTAGATTCTCATGGGATATTGCTGACCCTGGATCTCTTTAGCCTCTTTTCCTGAGTCCCCAGTTTACATTAGGTGCCTCAGATTCAACTTTACATTTCCATTGCTTGAAGTGCTGATACAGGCTTTGACTCTCAGGACCTCTTTGATATGAGCTTATGGTAATTGCTCTTGTTTCAGCTCATAGCTTTTGGGTTTGGGTTTCTTGAAGAATTACATTACTTCCTATAAGCCTAGCAATGGAACAAACACTGTATTTTAGGTTCAATGTAATTTTGTTCTTCATATCGCTGGAAGCTAAAGCCCATGTACTGTGTACTTCAGATAATATATCTTTTGTATTACTACCTCAATGAGTGAAAATTAATTTAAAAATATTTAAAATCACATCTCCACATCAAAAAACTGAAAATTAAGTGGAGGGTAGACAAGAAACTTAGATTTGGAAGAGAGTAAGTTTAGAATGTTTATTAGCTATACTTCCCACAGAGCAGTTGTTATTTGCTATCAAAAAAAAAAGAATATGTGAATTAAAATTCCCAGTGGAACTAATGCAGTTTCTCTTTACATAACATATCATGGGCAAGAGATCAATCCTTTGGACTCTCAGGCAGTCAGATGTATTTAAGCCAAAGATGTCTCAAGACAAGAATAAACAGGTTTTCTCCAGTTTTTTGTGTGATGTAAAGTTTATCATTATTTAAAGCATCTAATCTCTTAGCCTTTCTTTGTTTTCTTTTATTACCTCATTTCATTCACTGAATAACTTTTGCAGTAGCAATGTTAACTGTTATTGCTAAGACTGATTGAAAACCTGTTTCTTTGGATAAAGCAGATGAAAGCAGAAGTTATTTCACTGCGGAGCTGATACTGCCAATTTCCTGTTACTTCAAAGAAGACACTGCTTTTCAAAACAATGGCATAAATGTTTTTGACAATTAGCAATTACATGTGATTTTGTTTTGTTTTGTTTTTATTACTTTGTGTTCATTTCTTTGATTTTATTGAAGATTTGAATAAGAAAAACACATAAGCACAGTTTAACTCATAATAGGAAGGGACCCAAAGTAAGATCAGGTTTTATTTCAAACAAAACACTATTTATCCTACACTTTCCTATAATTAGGGAGATGGGAAGGCATGCATAAAGGACCTATATTTCAAATACCTTTATTTTCTGACATTTTTTCCATTGCCCAAAATCAGATAATAATAAGCAGATAGTCAGATGTATTTGACGGTTCTTTCTCTTTCAATACCCTCCTTCTTTTCCTTTCTCTTAATTGGAAGCATATTTCTCTTTCTTCCTCCATCTCTGCATTACCCTCTGATATGCTTACAAAATGAAATGTATTTTCTCGCCTGGTGGTGTCCAGGGAACATAGAGCACCCTCACATACTTGGTCGTCATTCAGTTTTTCTAGGTAATTAAGATTAGCCATGAAGTCTCTGTCGTCTCTCCTATGACTAGGTATTTAATTATCTTGAAACAGTGAAAAAGGTCAGGCATTTTTTTCTCATATGTCTTCGCAGAGTCTCAACTGTTTCCATGACTTTCAGCTACTCTCTTTTGCCTTTACAGGCAACATTCATTACGCTATAACTTGAGAATATATCTGTATTTCCATAGATGTGGATCACATATGGCTCTAGTAAATTCCATTATTTGGAATCATGTTTCTGTACTTAACTACATTTACGTTATAGCCAATGGTAGGATGTGCTGGTCTATCTTAGTTTCTCTAGAAAGTAAATTGATTTGAAGGGAACCACAAGCAATTGGCTTTCAATTTGTGTTGAAAGGCAATCATTTTAATATTTAAATGTATTATATAAACTAGTATGATCTTTCTATTTGCGTTGCAAATTAACAGTCTGAGAAAAAAATTGCATGGTAACTACCAAAAGAGTCTAATGAGTTATATACAACTTGAGCAGACATATTTGGAATATTTAACTAGAAAATAAGACTGGTAGCTACAATTGGTGACTTATGAATCAAATTCTGTGATTACATCTGAGACACTTTAGAGATCAATAGCTTATCATAACAATATATGAAGGTAACAATCTGTGAAGAGCAAAAGTGACTAGTCAAGTCTAGATAGAACCGTTTATTGGATATTTCTCTGCTATATTGTGATATTACCTCTATCATAAATCAAGTGGCCTTGTATCACTTGTGTCTTTTTCCAGTGTTCTAATTCTGTCCCATTTGTCTATCTGATATTTTATTAGTAATATTCTCTTAAATGCTATATCTTAAAATCTGGTATGGTAATTTCTTCTTCCACTTTTCTTTTACACCATTGTTTTGGCTATTTTTGTCTCTCTGTATTTTCATACCATTAATGGTACCTAAAAACCAAGAGATACATTACACTTATAAATCAATTGAGAATTAACAGTATTAAGGTTATGATTTGTAAGCATTGTATGCCCTTCCTTCTATTTATATGTTCTTTAATTTAATTTAATAATTTACAGTATTCTGTACAGAGGTCTTGACATTTTTCATGACTATTTATATTGTATGTTTTATGTTATCAAAATTATGTCTTTAAAAATTTCTTGTTTAAAATTTTTGTTTCTGCTTTATAAAAATATAATTTAATTTGGAACTAATTAGGGAAAGTGTTTTCAATATTTTTCTTTTAAATGTGAAGTTTCCTGGAGATTATTTTAAATTACCTTCTCCAAAATAAGGAAAGTTACTTTCTATTATTTTTTTTCTCATGATGGAGTTTTGAATATTTTTAACTACACAGTGTGCATCTGTTTAGATGATCATATGTTTTTTAGTGAGTGTGAGGAAATATTTTGATGGATTTTTAAATGTCAAACCAACCCTCTAATCCTGGACTAAATTTATTTGGATATGATTCTTTTTGGAAATTGTTTGATTCAAAGTTCGTGAGAGATAGTCGTTTTTGCCATCTTTTTCTTGTAATGTCCTTGTCTGATTTTATTGTCAAAGTTATGCTAGCATCATGCAATTTAAATTCTAGACTGAGTTTGACCTTTATACAACATTGTTTTAATTCTATAGACTTTTTAAAATTTAGATTTACCCTACATTTACTCGTTTTTCACTTCTTTATTTTCGTGTTCATGTTTTGGATGGAACATTTTCCTTTTGTGTGAAAAGTTTTTCTTTAATATTTATTCTCATAAGGCACTTCTAGTCACAACTTAGTTTGTCTGGAAACGTTCTCATTTTGTCATCAAATTGGAAAGATGTTTTTGTTAGGCATAGAATTCTAATTTGGTGGTTTCTTTCAGGATTTTAAAGATGTCATTCTGTTGCCATCTGGTTTAAGCATTTATTTTGGTAATTCTGTTGTCAGTCTTCTTTTTTTTTTTTTTCTTTGAAGATAATGCATCTTTTTATCTCTGACTACTTTTAAGTTTTCCTCTTTGTCTTTCATCAATTGACTATACTGTGTGTCAGCTATGCTGTGTGGTTTCTTTTTATTTATTCTCCTGATATTAGTTTGCTAAGGCTGCCATAACAAAGTCCCAGCCAATGGATGGCTTAAACAGTGGAAATGTATTTCCTCTGGGCCTGGAGGCCAGAAGTCCAAGGTCAAAGTGTTGGTAACCTGAATTTCTTCTGAAGATCTCTCTCCTTGGCTTGTAAACAGCCATCTTCTCTTTGTGTCTTCACTTGGTCTCCCTTCTGTGTGTCTGTGTCTAATCTTCTATTCTTATAAAATCACTAGGATTGGGGCCCATTCTAATGACTTCGTTTAACCTTAATTACCTCTTTAAAGCTCCTATCTCCAAATATAGTCACATTCTTTGGTACTGGAGACTAGATGTCAATATATAAATTTGGGGGGTACACAATTCAGTCCATTATAGCACTATTGGAAGTGTCTTGTCTCCTATCTCTTAAAATAGTCCTTCTGCCTAGTTCTTTTTTTTTTCTGAGTACCCAATTAGATGCTTGGGAAATTATTTCATATCCAATGTGTCTTTTAGGCTTTTTTTTTTTTTTTTTTTGCTCATTCTTTTTGTTTTCTGTGCTTCAGTCTGGATATTTTCTACTGACCTATCCTCCAGTTTACTAATCCTCTCTTCCCCTGTGTCTGATTTGCCACTGACCCTCTTTATTCAATTTTTAATTTCAGTAACTATTTTTTTAAATTCAGGATTTCCATTTCATTTTTTATGGATAATTCTCTAATTTTTCCACTTGGTAATACAGTTTTTAAAATATATTAATCACAATTATTTTAAAGTCCATTATTGACAATTCCAATTTGGTCACCTGTATCATTTTTGCTTCTCTTTGTATTGTCTGTATTTTTTCTTTCATTTTTAGTCATTCTGTCCTGTTACTTGATAGACCTGTTTTTTTAAATTAAGTACAAATACTATTTAATAAAATAGTAGAATTTTGTGAATGATGCTATCTTCCTTGAAGAGATAATTTACTTTTTTTTCCTGGCAGATGTATATACAAAGGCAGATAACCTCAATCCAATTAGGCATTAAAATGGTTACTAAAGTGAAAACCTGGGATGTTGATGTGATGTCTATCAATGCCCTCCTTCACAAAGGTGCTTGAGTTCCAAGTACTGTCTTTTCAGCCAGACGAAAAAAACAAAACTCTGTTTAGTTTATTCATCTTTTAGGTGTTGGTTTTTGCTTAATGTCTCATCCTCTTGTCCTAAAGAGTGTTGAAAAATTCATGGAGGTAATTTGCATATTAGTAGAACTCACTTCCCTATGGTTTCTTTTATCTCTAGATCTTGGCCACTTAAATCCAGGCTGCTGTAGGAGGCTTTGACTTATATATTGACTTTTTGCTGGTCAAAAGTTATTTCTGAGGCTAGAGACAAAATGGAGATAGGCCTTTCAGGTGCAATAGAAGCTTGTTGAAAAATAATGTCCGAATAAAATACTTTTTAAAGAAGTAGCATTACACAGTATAGAAACCATAAGTTATCTGAAATATATTGTTGACAGAGCAAAAAAGAAAGTGGACATTCATACTAAGGGAGAAACATATTAGCTATGAAAAAATGGTATATTACTTCCAGTTATATAAAATTATAATACTTATGGTTCCATTTGTGGAAGCCTTTTACTCTTTAAGTTATAACTTATTTTAAAAAAATGTTTAAACACTGTGCCACAAACAAGTATCACAGTGGTACTTAGGAAATCCAAACAGTAATACTTGAAAAATATATTTCTCTTTTGGTTGCATTAAAGCTACTTATTGGGTATTCCCAATTTTGAAAATGTTTAAATAGAAAGGGTTAGTTATTTTCTAAAAATATAGAGCATATAAATGTTAGATATTAAATTCTATCTAGGTCTTTTGGAATCCAGAGCACAAAATATTAACTCTTATCAAAGACTACCTTCTTGGCTTCCGTTCTTTCAGTAATGGAAGCTTACTCCCTACCATGGCAGTATGTTCCATTATGGACTACTCTGATGTGTATAATGTTATTTATTACAGTATATTAAATTCCAATTTCCTGCAACTCTTATCTATTAATCCTTATTAAGTTAACTATGCTGTAAAGTGGTAAGTTGACTATATACTTAAATTTTAAGTTTATTGAATTGCTGAAATTTTTGGCTGCATAATTCCCAGGCTCTGCATATATTTGACAATATTGTAAAAATTGTCTTAAATCCTGAACATGGTATTAAAAGATGTTTTCCAAAACATGTAAAATGTGTGGCTAAGTGTATACATAATTATTTATACTTTTTTTTAATTTAACTGCATAGATAAATTATGTTTATAATTTTATTTATATATTTTAAAACTTGAAAATATTTTTATTTTGAATTACTTTGACCTTAGAAGACTTAAGAATAGTATAGACTTGGGAGTTCCCGTTGTGGCGCAGTGGTTAACAAATCCAACTAGGAACCATGAGGTTGTGGGTTCGATCCCTGGCCTCACTCAGTGGGTTGGGGACCTGGTGTTGCCGTGAGCTGTGGTGTAGGTCTCAGGCCTGGCTCAGATCCCGCATCGCTATGGCTGTGGCATAGGCTGGCGGCTACAGCTCTGATTCGACCCCTAGCCTGGGAACCTCTATATGCCGTGGGTGCAGCCCTGGAAAAGACAAAAAGACAAAAAAAAATAATAAGAAGAAGAATAGTACGGACTTTTTCTTATGTGAACCATTTTGAGGATCAGTTGCTCACAAAGGTTATGATAGCATAAAATTTAATGGTACATATACATATATGTTTTCATGTATGTAAATTCTTATATATATGTATGTATATAGATATACTGTGTTCTAATGTTCTATAATTGGGGGAAATCAATATTGGAGAACAATCATAAAAGTTAGTTATCAGTAGAAAATATTGTTTTATAATATATTTTTTCCTAATTTTAAAAGATTAGCTTTTGATAAAAATGTATTTATTTATTTTTTAAGTTGAGAAAGGGCATATTTTTATGATAATTTATTTACAATGTTCTGTCAATTTCTGCTGTGCAGCAAAGTGACCCAGTCGTGTGTGTGTGTGTGTATATATATATGTGTGTGTGTGTATATACATCCTTTTTCTGACATTAATTGTTAAGTGGATTTCATTGCTCAATTCATAAAATAAATTTTCCAATTATTGCTGGGAAGAAAGTCCACACTCATTTCAAATTAATTTAATTAGCACTCCTGAATGTGTATTAAGGAAGTCGTATATTCAGTCACACCTTTGAAATTTTTTAAAGTGACAAAACCAAGCAGCAATTCAAAAGTGACCAGGGCCTGATTCCACATTATCCCTTGTTGCCCAAATATAGTTTATCTTCAAGAATCTTCTTTAGAATCCTTTCTTGGTTCTTTCCACCACAGGGCTCTCTTTCATTCGTCAGTAGCATTTGTGGCCAGTGTCTGTCCTTTGGCATTTATCCATAGATTGTTTCATGCTAAATTATAGTTGCATGATATTTATTTATGACCTTAGTGGAATCATTAATTCAATACCAACCATAGGCCTGAATGTGATATGATTTTTGTTTTCAGAATCTGAAAACCTTTTTTCTGAAGCAAGGTACTTCCACTGTCCGATCGGTGGGTTTACCATCTAGGAAGACGGAGATTCTTATTCTGATTTAGATTGGTTTGTTCAAGATGGACCACATTGATGAATTAAATCAAATCAAATTAAATTAAATTAAATTCCACCTTTCCGACCTCAGCCATTCTCTGATTTTTTTTAACCTTGGGTCTGTTGCTTAGTTTCTGAGTTATATTGGTAAATGCGTGTGATATTGCTCCCTAATTCATGAAATTTCTGTTTGAAATAAATGAATCTTGAGTCATTTTCATTCATGGTTTTAGAAAGTAATCTTAAGGTTGAAATAAGGAGATATTCTTATTTCAAGGTCTGATAGAGTCCTCTGTGATGTTCTGATGGATACCTTGGAACCTTTAGAGAAAAGCAAAGCCTGCTGCTCTCTTATCCCAGTGTCAATTTTAGACACTTAAGGGCAAACAACAGAAAATTATATCTGTACAACATTTGCTTAAATGTCCTATTTCCTCACCAAGGTTTGTGATGGATAACTTTAATCCTCGCTTACTAAGAAAACACAAACAGAAGGATGGACATTTATCTATGTTTCAAAAAGTCACAAGCGACTCTCCCGGAGCTAGAAAATGTAATGTCAGTGTGGCTTGAATTATGAGACGTCTCACTCCTCCTCTGGAAATGGAAGGTGAAAGGTACCTCTTCACTTTCAAATGTCTGATGGAAGATTACTTTATTCTCACACACACAAAAAATATTTGTACTTAGATGAAATGGTACAGAATATTATAGTGCTCAAGTGTTTAATTCCTTCTCATAGAAATTTCAAGGGAACTTAGGATGCATTTGGCAGGAGCTTTTTCTAGTGCAATCAGGTTGCTATGGTAAACTATTATTTTAGGCAAAGGAGGACTGTGTGAGTAAAGTGCTAATCTCTTTTCTGTTTTATGCGAGCCTCTAATTACTCTCCAACTATTGAACATGTACTGCAAGTGTGGTTTTTACCGTTTTAAAAAGTGGAAGAAAATGAAGTTTAGAGAGTGTGCCTGCTGTTACCAGGATGGCAGGTGCATTTGATGATATGGGCTCTTCTTAAATAATCTCATGCTGGATCAGGAAATACAGGTTTTTAGAGAAATAGAATGAGAAAGGAATGGAATGGATTTTGTATGAGTTATTGAAATGTAAGCCTCTCAATATGTTTTTTATTATAATATATATAATATAATCTGTTATTTATTGAGCACTTACTATGTGTCAGTTCCTGTCCTATGTGCTTGGTATGCATGATAACACTTAGTCTGTACAATATGTCCAATTTGATCAATATTAGTATTATTATTCCCATCCTGCAACAGTGTTTAACTTAATATCCCAAAGAATAACATTTCACAATAGATGTGCCAGGCAATGACAGCTATCAACATGCTTAAGGAATAAGAGATAACCTTTCCAACCCCTTGCTCACCTGTGACCTTGAGAGACAACCAGTGGATCCCTTGTCTTATCTTGTGCAAGTCACATGTTATCTCCTCTCAGAGATACGTTTTCCTCATCTGTACAGTGTGGGGCTAGTTGGACTTTATTATCCTTTATGATTTTTCCATCTTTAACTGTCTCTGATTTTGTAAAATTGTTAAATGATTATTTCTAACACAGCTGTGCATCCAATAAGAATGAAAGCTAGTGAAATTACTGAAGTTTTGATCTTTCAGTTTCTAAACTGTAAATGAGACAATCTACCTTTTATAAAGGTACTCCTTTATTTCATCTTATAATTTAGTGGTATAATGTTTCCTTATCTGTAGAATGAAAGTCCTATTTTCTCCTACTTTAGTATTAAAATAATAGTATTTTGTTTGTATAAACCTTGCAGCATCTTGTGCACAGAATCCAAAAAGTCATAAGTGAAGGATGATTTCTGGTTTCACACCTGTGGTTAGAAAAGATGTTTGGTATGGTTTCACTTGTCTTAAATTTATTGAAACTTGTTTTGTGGCCTAACATGTGATCTACTCTAGTTCCATGTGTACTAGAAAAATTTGTGTATCCTGCTGTTTGAGGTGGAATCTTCTGTATATATCTATTAAGTGCCCTGGTATAACGTATCCTTTAAGTCCACTGTTTCCTTATTAATTTTCTGTCTGGATGATATAGGTGCTGTTGTAAGTGGGGTTTTATAGTCCCCAACTCTTATTGTATTACTGTCAATTAATCCCTTAATATCTATTAATACGAAAACCAATTACTGATACCCACCAACTCCTCCATACACAGAAAAAGATCCCTGACCCCAGGCATGCACCCTAAAATTAGTCAATAAATCTCCTTCTTGTATGACCCAAGCACTTTTCAAACCACTGCCTCTCTCCTGAGATGTGGTGTGAGTGAGTTTGCAGGCACCCTCGAGGAGCAGATTCTTGGTTTCTTACAGCCCTCCACCTCTTGGTATAAGCCTCACGGGTATCCAAACCAGACATGATGGGGGCTTATCTTTGTGGTACTGGTCTGCCCAGCCGGGGAGCCTAGTCTGGAGTTCAAAGCCCTCACTCTTCAGGGAGGAACTCTGAAGCTCTACTGTCCCACCCACCTGTGGTCCCAGCTGGACTGTATCTCCATCCCTCCTCCTAATCTCAATGTGTATTTTTCTTTTTATCTTTACTTGGGAAACATCTTTTTTGTTGGTGTCCACGTTGTTCTCAGAGATAGTTTTTGTAAATGTAGTTATAACTTGGGTATGTCCATGGGAGGAGGCAAGCCCAGGATCTTCCTCCTCCACCATCTTTTCCCAAACCTTCCTAGCTGTCTCTACATTATATTTGGAAGATTCAAGTGTGATATGGCAAGTGGTGGTGCTTCCTTCATTTTAATTGTTATGCAGTGTTCCACTGACGTGTTTAACTGACATTTATCTATTCTATTATTTTTGAAAATTTAGGACATTTCTCCTTTGAGACTGTTAGAAATTGTGTTACTATGATTATTCTGGAACATCTCCTGGTACAAATGTGTACACTTTCCTCCAGGGATTATAACTAAGAATTGAGTTGTTGTTTCACAGATCATGCATTTTGACTTTACTAGATAATGCTGAACAGTCTTCCAAAATATTCTACCAATTTATACTTCTGCCAGCTATAAAAAATATGCCTTATATTTCCAAACCATTGCCAAAATGGTTGTTGTTGTTATGAACTTCTAGATATCAGCTCTTAAATGTTTTTTAATCTTATTGGTTTGGAATAGGATACCATTATGTTTTAGTTTGCATTTCCCATATGATTAAGAGTGAAACATCTTTTCACATGTTTACTGACTATATGAATTTTCCATTAAAATAATAATTTTTGACCTTTCAGTTTCATATTCATAACAAATTTTTATTATGAAAAGCATTGGTAATGTTGCTGAAAACATTAATATTTAGGAATATTCTCTGGAGTTCCTGTCATGGTGCAGCAGAAACGAATCCAACTAGGAACCATGAGGTTGTGGGTTCTATCCCTGGCCTCTCTCAGTGGGTTAAGGATCCGGCATTGCCGTGAGCTGTGGTGTAGGTCACAGACGCGGCTTGGATCTGGCGTTGCTGTGGCTCTGGCGTAGGCCAGCGGCTATAGCTCTGATTAGACCCCTAGCCTGGGAACCTCCATATGCTGCAGTTGCAGCCCTAAAAAAGACAAAAGACAAAAAAAAAAAAAAAAGAAAAAGAAAAAAGAAAGAAACATTGTCCAATATTTTTATTTGGAGATAATACTTAGTGAAATGAAATAAGCTATATGGAATTGCCGAAATAATAGATTTACATATCTTTTATTTAGCATTTTATTTCTATGTATAATTAAGTGCTTCACACAAAATAGATTCTTAATCAGTATTTGTTAAATTTCATATAAGAAGTATTTTGGAGTATATGCATCATGTGAAATTTTAATCTAGTGCTTCTGGAAAAGTGTATTCTAAGGCAGACATATATACATCTTTGGAAGAAGATGTTTAGCTGTCTTTATGACTGTAAGTTTCAATTTAAATTTTAGATGTTTAAATTAAGTGAATGTTATTTAAAATGAGTAGTTGTGCATAGAGCTATAAACTGCTTTTTTGGTCAGTGTTCTGACTTAGAGTTTCTCTGTACTGTATAGAAGTGTCAGATCTGAAATGTTTTAGTAAAATCTGTTTTAATCAGAACTTCTAGATATCTGCCTTATTTCATTACTCTTCCTTGCTAGGGTATAATAGCCTTAAAATATAATTCATACCGCTCATCCCTTATAAAATTATATCATTGGAGTAATTTTTTTGTCTGTCCTTAAGGATTATTTGTTAGCATTTAACAGGAGTAGGCAGACTCAGTGTAGAGTAAATTTCAGTTACATTTCGGTGGATGATATCAATGATGTTGACTAAATTAATTTCTTTTCAGAGTTATTTCTATTCTTTTCACTTGTTCCTGGGTGGTCTTTTTAAAAATTACTTGGTTTATTTGGATTGAATATATCTTTCTTTAGATTTTCCTCTCAATTTGTTATGTAATATAACACTTTCTAGTTGTAGACATGCAAACTTCCATTATCCTTCATTCCTACTTATGAGAATTTAATTTGATAATCATGTGAGAAGCCACAGTTACATCTCCATAACACTAAACTAATTATTGAAATAATAAAATCATTTAGTAAATAAAGGAAAGAGATGAGACTCAGTTTCTTATTTTAAAAAAAAGACAATAGGAGTTCACCTCGTGACGCAGTGGAAACGAATCCAACTAGGAACCACGAGGTTGCAGGTTCGATCCCTGGCCTTGCTCATTGGGTTAAGGATCTGGCGTTGCCGTGAGCTGTCATGTAGGCCGAAGACGTGGCTCAGATCTGGCATTGTGGTGGCTCTGGCATAAGCTGGCAGCTGTAGCTCCGATTAGACCCCTAGCCTGGGAACAGCCATATGCCACAGGTGTGGCCCTAAAAAGACAAAAAAAGGGCAAAAATAAAAATTAAAAAATTTAAAAAGACAATAAATCTTTATGTCAGTGTTTCCTGCTACCTCAGTGGAGAACTTCGTTGGCTGCCAATAGGATACAAATCAGCCTGGACCTTAAAGAGTCTGCTACTTAAGATAATGTTCAGGCGTGTATTTATCTAGTATTAAAGTTTGCATTCAGTGATCTACTAATGGTGTGAGCAAAGTACCGTGGGATCAGAGGGAGGGAGCGATTCTGCCAGCTGACCAAGCAGGGATAGCAAGGAAGTTGTTTTTTAGGGGCCCACCTGTGGGATATGGAGATTCCCAGGCTTGGGGTCCAATCAGAGCTGCAGCTGCCAGCCTCCACCACAATTACAGCAACAGCAATGCTGGATCTGAGCTGCATCTGCCACCTACACCGAAGCTTGTGGCAATGCTGGATCCTTAACCCACTGATCGAGGCCAGGGATTGAACCCGCATCCCCATGGGTACTAGTTGGTGAGTTTTTAACCCACTGAGCCACAACAGGAACTCCCAAGGAAGGTTTTAAAGAGGAGATTAGATTTGAACTGGCCGTTGGATACTAGGTTGAGTTTTAGAGAGAAAGCGGTAGAGTGCATAGCAGGTGAACTGTAGATATTTAAACACATATGCCAACGGTTGGGTCATCCTTTTCAAAGAAACCAATAATACCTTTTCAGGAAACTTTCTGTATGCCTCAGACTGTTAATAAAATGATCACATAAATACATATGTCTTCAAAATTAAAAATTGATGTTGTCTTGGTAACTCAGGAATGAGGTGGTTGATGTTTCCCGCATTAGTCCACCATTAGTCTAGTTAACCATACCCAGACACACTGCTGATGGTCCTACAGTTTGCCTTTCTCCCCACTGGGATTTTTTTTTTTTTTCTTTTTAGGGCTGCACCTGCGGCATATGGAGATTCCCAGGTGAGGGGTCGAATCAGAGCTACAGCTGCCAGCCTACACCACACATACAACAATGCCAGATCCGAGACACATCTGCAGCTTACACCACAGTTCACAGCAATGCTGGATCCTTAACCCACTGAGCGAGGCCAGGGATCGAACCTGCATCCTCATGGATACAAGTCAGGTTCGTTACCGCTGAGCCACAGGAAGAACTCCCACACTCCAGATTATTGTTGTCATTCACACATCTGCCTGTGAGAGGGCCAGCGTGTTGATGGACACCAGGGGATAACCGGGGCTCGGAAAATCTGTGTGCCATCACCAAGTTTGCTAATGCCTGCTTTGCTGGTCTTAGGCAAATGGTGTAGCCTCAGCATACGTGAGTTTCCTTAAATTAAATAACTTGCAGAAAGTCACGGATCCTGCTATAACATTCTACAAAAATAGAAATGTATGCTGGTACATTTTTCCAGAGAGAGATCTGGGTCTACCAGTTAGCATTCTTGCTTGCCAACAACAGAAACCAACTTCATTAACTGGGACGAAGAAGCATTGTATTAGAAGAGTTGAGGCTCAGAGTGCCAGCTTAGACAATCAGCTCATGCAGCGCCCCAGGGAAGCAAGGCACTGCCAAGAACAGGCCTCTGCTGCCACCGCTTGTGAACCCCAGCCTCTGTGAGCCGAGCCCCACTGGCCTGGACACTCACTGCTGGGCTGTTGTACTGGCTGCTCTGCCAGACCCTGTGCCCTGCTTTCCCCCTCAGGAATGCCAGCCCTGGCCGAGAGTGTCTGGTGTGTCAGTGCTCGGTCTGCCAGTCCAGGGGAAGAGGGGACATCACTGGGGGAAGACAGGGCCTCTGTCTCCTGCTGAACTTGGCACGGCCTCCGAGGAGAAAGAGAGCCAGGTTGCGGGGCGGCCAGAACAGCACGATCTGGTGCCATCTCTTTCACCACATTCTCAAGGGGATTGTGACCCTGGCACTTGTGCCAGAGAAGATTATGAATCACTGCATTAGATTATCTTTAATTACAGCTCTGAAAGTATATGCTTCTAAATACTAATTTATCCTTCTTCCATCATATCCCAGCTCCGACTTTCTTTTAACGAGATACCAATGCAGCAACAGAATGACTAACAACATTGCAGGGTCAGCCCTGAAGTATCTTATGATCATTTCAGTGGGTGTGTAATTATGATGGTTGGGATAATGACAGAGGGGAACAGATGTCTCAGATACTCAACTGAATTTCTGGCAAACCAGGACCAATTCCTAGGAAAAAGAAATGTACTTTCTCATACAGCCTTCTGGCGCAACATTATGAGTATATTAAGATACAGTGTGGCTTAATGTTTAGATGCCCAAACGTTAATGGGAATGAATATAAATCTTGAATCTGTTTCTGAAGAGCTGGTTCACCAGGGAAAGCAACTTGTCCTGAATATTCTCCATTTCCTATTTAGTAAAATGATATAGCAATAATGCTGGTCCGTGTGTGGCATTATGAAAACAAAATGATGGAACTGAAGAAATTATAGGGTTTGAGGCATAGTTATAGCTCAAGAAATAATGACAAGAGTCAGAATGATAATAGTTAGGAAACCCCATAACTGTGATCCAGACTCACTCCAAAAAAACAAATGTTTAAATCGAGAATGACATATATTTAGGACAGGTGCTCTGACACATGTCCCAGGTAAAAATGAGGTCTCTGAACTCAAAAATTGACACCAGGAGCTCCCGTCGTGGTGCAGTGGTTAATGAATCTGAACAGGAACCGTGAGGTTGCGGGTTCGCTCCCTGGCCTGGCTCGGTGGGTTAAGGATCTGGTGTTGCAGACAGTGTAGGTTGCAGACGCAGCTTGGATCTGGTGTTGCTGTGGCTGTGGTGTAGGCTCTGACTCGATGCCTAGCCTGGGAACCTCCATAGGCTGTGGGTGTGGCCCTAGAAAAGACAAAAGGGACAAAAAAAAAAAATTGACACGGAATCATGACTAAAATATCAGATTGAAATGTACCCATGAACATTTTTTTCTGATGTGACAGACCCGAACTAAACACATTTTTTACATGACCACCTTATGCCAAATGATGTCAAAATATATAAACTTGATTCAGTTACGTTAAATGTTCTCATTATAAGTCGAATGTGGACCACTCAGGGTTTAATAATTGAATTAGTCTTCAGAAATGAAAGTGGGAAGTACTCCTGTTCATTGCAGCACTATTCACAATAGCCAGGACATGGAAACAACCCAAATGTCCATCAACAGATGATTGGATTCAGAAGATGTGGTATATATACACAATGGAATACTACTCAGCCATAAAAAAGAATGACATCATGCCATTTGCAGCAACATGGATGGAGCTAGAGAATCTCATCCTGAGTGAAATGAGTCAGAAAGACAAAGACAAATACCATATGATATCACTTATAACTGGAATCTAATATCCAGCACAAATGAACATCTCCTCAGAAAAGAAAATCATGGACTTGGAAAATAGACTTGTGGCTGCCTGATGGGAGAGGGAGGGAGTGGGAGGGATCAGGAGCTTGGGCTTATCAGACACAACTTGGAATAGATTTACAAGGAGATCCTGCTGAGTAGCATTGAGAACTATGTCTAGATACTCATATTGCAGCAGAACAAAGGGTGGGGGGAAAAATGTATACATGTAAGGATAACTTGATCCCCTTGCTGTACAGTGGGAAAAAAATAAATTATAATAAATAAATAAATAAATAAAGTCTCCACCAACATGAAAAAAAAAAAAAAAGGTGGAAAGTAGAAGACATGAATGACACTTCAGCCCCTTCCTGACCTTGGCATTTGGCCTTGACCTTCAGCTTCCCTTAGGGCAGTACAGAAAGGTCTTTGCTGAGCGATTATCAGACACAGACTAGAACTGGTCCAGGAGATCTGGGTGCTACGGGATGCTTGTTTCTTTTAAAAGCCTTCCTGATTCCGTGAGCCCCCTAACGAGTGTGCTCTTTCTGTGTTTGCAGGTAAATGTGAATGTGGCAGGTGCACTTGCTATCCTCCTGGCGACAGCAGGGTCTACGGCAAGACGTGCGAGTGTGACAATCGCCGCTGTGAAGACTTGGATGGCGTGGTCTGTGGAGGTGAGCGGTTCTCGCTGCCTTCTGCTCCCGGAAGGCAGCCTGCCTTTCTTAGTTTATTTCTCCTTTTTTTTTTTTAATTTTTTTTTTTTTTAAAAAGAAGAGAAACCAAAAGCAGTATATGATTAGAACTAAAAGCAATACACAGTTAGGTCTGTAATGACCTTTGGATTCTTGATTTAAAGTCCATGTACATGTATGGGAAAGAATACGCTATGCTATCGGGTCAAAGATGGTTAAGAGCAAACCACATCCTCTGAAGACAGTGAAAGGGTTTGCTGCAACTGAACAGTTTAAATTGACTTTTATTACTCTACTGGTAAAAACTCTCGGGGAAGCCAGTATTGCCAGAGCCTTCAAAAAAAACGCAGTAAGGCTACACGCCAAGTTTAATTACACTCCCAAGAGATCGATGCTACGTTTCCATGGTGGCTCTGAGACCCAAACACGAGCTTACAGGAAGTGATAAATGGTGCAAAGAAAGAATGAGGCCGACAGAGGGCCGTCACAAAGGTGACATGGCAGAAATGAGAGTCCCGGGTGAGAATGCTGCCAGGGCCCAGGGGAGGGAATGGGGTCGCCAGGCTTCTTCCACTTCAGTCTTGCAAGACTGGGTGTTGTAGAGGGACTGCCTGCCGATTCCGACGCCTTCCCGGTTTCTAGGACAACAGAGAGGAACTGGACGTGGCATCCATAAGAGAATATAATGCTCTCTTTAAAAGAATCCCCATAGTGCAATCGGGCACTGATATTGGGAAAGAAGCCCCCAGATATCCATACACCTGAGGGGAGGCTGCCACGCCATCCGTCTGTGTCCTCTTTCGGACATCCGCGTGTCTCTGTCTGGCTAATCTCTCTCTAACCAGCTGCCAGCCATTTGGAATTTGACCAAAAATATTTTCTTCCCTCCTTTCTCTGTGAGCCAAGGGAAAATGCCCTTTTTAATAACTGTGTGTGGGGGGGGGGGCGCTTTCTCTCTCGCAGTTCCCATCCCAGCCATCCTCAGAGATTGTGCCTGCTTTTCTCGTTTCCCAAGTGGAAAAAAAGGGTGAGAATCAGGCGTTAATGCCCCATCTCTGAAAAGTGGCAGACCCGGGGTTGGAGCTGTGACCGTCAGTTCAGACTTCTTTCTAAACCACAGCATTTCCCAGAGTGACATCCAACAGTTTTGACTTTATGTCAATATTATTTTTATTTGAGATTCTCCCTTCACTCATAGTAGTTATCAGAAATGTCTAAATGGATAACGTCCTTTTTATTGTTGTAAGTATGTGATATTGTACAAGCTAGTTGTATCTTCATACCCATTAAATTATAAATTCCCCTTCTCCCATTGAATCTCTCTTTCTCTCCAACCTGGGGGAGGAAATCAAAGATGAAAGCAAATCTTTATATCTACTTGTTAGACAGGATCAAATATTTCCTAGGCAAGTAAGAAATCATCTTATGAAGTGCTATTTTTTAGACTAGTTCTTAAATCTGCCTGTCTACACTCTGGGTTTGCCCATCACCCAGAGTTATCTGTGCTCCAGGGGGAACTGACTACCACTAGCCAAACTAATCAAAGCCCAATGTACAAACCAGAACAGCAGTTATTTGATGTGCATTAAGAAATGTAACGGAGTTCCCATTGTGGCTCAATGGAAACGAATCTGACTAGTATCCATGAGGACTCAGGTTTAATCCCCGGCTTTACTCAATGGGTTAAGGATCCGGCGTTGCCATGAGCTGTGGTGTAGGTTGCAGACTTGGCTCAGATCTGGCACTGCTGTGGCTGTGGTGTAGGCCAGTGACAGTGACTCTGATTCAACCCCTAGCCTGGGAAACTCCATATGCTGTGGGTATGGCCTAAAAAAAAGAAAGAGAGAGAGAGAGAAAAGAAATGTCACTCAGAGACTGGAATTCTCTATAGAGAAACTCTGTGAGAAGCAAGCATCTGAAATAATTATTTGGATGCAAGTAATTTATTGGAAAGGGGAAGGAGTTTCTGGTAGCAGAGTGAGGAAGTGTGGCCTGAAGGGGAAGCAGCTGGTTAAAATTGGGCCGTCAATCCAGTTACTGCTGTGGTCAACTGAAACTTCATCCAAGTACAGGGGATGAAACTCTAGGAGGCCAAGTAAAACACGCAATTCCTGTATCATCAGTCATTGGTTGAGGATTGCTTCCAGGAGGTGTTAACTTCCTGGCCACATCCAGCATCCCTCACAGGCACATGGTCAGAGCAGGCGTCTGTGACCGGGGAGAACTTCAGGGCAGAGAAGTCCAGGTGGTGCCAGGTGGAAGTCACCAAGACATTAAGGATGATGTTGCCTGGGTACCACTGCACCTGTGGAAGGACCACGGCTCTCATGCCAGTCATCTGTCTTCTCTGGACATTCTTTAACACCTTCTAGATTGTTGCCAACCATCCGATCCAGCCTTTCTGGTTGGATACAGGATGTAGCACAACAGATCAGAAAGAGCTGCAGACGCGCCAGTATACCTTATCCTCCTGGCATAGCTGTGGCTCTGATTTGGAAAATCCTTGCTCACACATGTAGAGATTAATTCTCAGCTGGTTGATCTTACCAAATATTGATGATATCAGAACATAATTATCAGAGGATGACTGTGTTTTCAGGTTTGCGGGAACTTTGCTGCTGCTCCTGTGTGTCTGCCAGCAGTGGACAGATAGTAAGCAGATAAGTGTAGCATCTTTGATTCGTGTAATTGAATGGTTTCTCTTTGTGCTTTTTTGTTAAATAGTAGTACATGAGCTCTAAGAAATCACCTGTGCATTTGATTTCATAGCTTAAATTGTATTAAAAGGAACTTATTGACCAAAGATACAGAAACACTTTTCAGGAATGTAAAGGAAATGCATTTGGGGAATTTTCCTTGATAAATATTTTATGTTGTTGTTTTTAAATTTCACTTTGATATTTAAATAATATCCGTGAGAGATTTGGGGTTAGGACAATACCAGTATTTTAAAAGATTGTCTGTAGGTAGCAATGCTTTGCTTCACTTACCATCTCCTGCTTCATTGAGCTCCTTAAGCCAAGCAGCCCAGGTGACAGCCTTAAATTCTTCACTAGGGCCTCTGCACACATCTGTACACATGCCAGCAAGTGGTTTGGGGCATTCCTTGTCATTCACTTGTGAACGTTTGATAGCCGGTCCTCTTGCTTGCAGGTGCATAGTGCCAGGAGGAAGAGGAAGAATAGGTCCCCATCAGCGACCAGCTCAGGTGTATCTTAAGTGACATCTGGTTAGGAAACCTGTGCATAATTTACAATCCACAGTGACGCTTCCTTTGTAGTCCTCAACAAAATTCAATCTAGTCTTGGCACTTGTGGTGGTTATGGTCTATAACGGCGCTGTGAATACGGAGTTAGTGAATACTGACGCTGCTCTGAGGGAAATATGGGGCTAGCTGGGTTCCCGCCTCTGTTGGCAGCATGTTCATCAACTGATCAGTGCATCACCTTGTTTTATGTGTGTTTCTGTGCAAAAACACCTGTGTCATATGTAGTTGATTCGTTGACATTGAACTCATGGCCAACAGCCTTGTAACTCATATCTGAACAAGGATTATGAAGCTCACAGATTTTCTCCATAAGGCACATCACAGCCTTTTTTGCACATAGGAACACTGGGTAGCACCTCAGCTCTGTACGTGGAAGCATCTAAAACATTGAAATCGCCAAGAGAAAGGACAAAAATGTGAAAAACATGGCACCACACATACTAGGAAAAGGAGACTTGTATACAGTGTAATAGCTGGACCAGGAAGGCAGAGCCTGACCTTCTTTGACCTTGGCTGGAAATGCGAACTTCAGGCAACGCCTTTTTTTCCCATTTGTCCTCTGTTGTCAAATGACCTGGAAAGCTTTGCAAGTATTGATTTTGGGGGTACAAGTGAATTTTAGTGAGTAGGCAAGTTCTCAAATGTGGACTCTTCAAATAATGAGGGTCCAGTGTATTTAGTGTTCTCACTGGAAGCATCATCTCCCACATGAGTTTTGCACTTGGCTGCCAGTTATGATTTAAGACAGTTAATCAAGGTACTATGATTTTAATTCCTCTGTTTTCTAAGCATGGGTTCAGGGAAGGAATTATTTCAGCCTTGGCTATTATAGTCTTGAATTTCATTTATGTACCAGCTCTTCTCTGGAAAGAAATGACAAGAGACATGCCATTAATGAACCAATTTGAACGTGTAGTAATTTCAGTATTAAAGTATATAACGTACTATCCCAGTTGATAAGGAGCTCACAAGTTCCTTTCACAAATATTGATGTAAGTGCATTTCACTATTTAGAAATATAAATGGCAATAAAGAACGGTAGTTAAGACTGTAGACATGAGGCTTTCTTGGTTCCAGCCTTGGCTTCATCGCTTATTCCCAATATTACCCGAGGCAATTGATATAACCCCCATTTCTCATCTATAAAAGATGATTATATAATATACCTCTCTTGTAGGGTTATTCTGGGATTAAATGAGTTAATTCATATAAAGTACTTAGCACGCATGTCATAGGTGCATGTTAAATATTACCGTTGGTGTTATCTATATGTGGAGGGAATGGCAGACATAACCACTCAGCTGGAGTTTTAGGCTGTGGATTACAGTAAACTCAATGGAACATAGGCCAGAGCTCCATGTTTGCTTGTTAATTTCTTTCATGATAGCAGTTTATTCAGAACTGTGACTGTCTGGTCTACAGTTTTGGATGGCATGGATGAATTCATCCCATCTGGATTTTTTATTAGTTTTTGTTTTGGGTTTTTTTTTTTTTCTTTTTTAGAGCCACACTTGTGGTATATGGAAGTTCCCAGGCTAAGGGTCAAATTGGAACCGCAGCTACCAGCCTACGTCACAGCCATGCAGGAGCACTGGATCTGAGCTACCTCTGTGACCTGCACCACAGCTCGTGGCAACACTGGATCGTTAACCCACTGAGTGAGGCCAGAGATCGATCCCGCATCCTCATGGATACTAGTATACTAGTCGGTTCGTAACCTGCTGAGCCACAGCAGGAACTCCCTTTTTTTTCTTTTCTTTTCCTTTTTTTTTTTTGTATAAAGCAGCCTTGGTCCTCACACTTGTCACTGAGTTACCAAATTTAAGTGACCATCATGCATCTCAGAAGGATTTTTAGTGGCTCTTACTCAACAGGGCACCTTCTGTAGGGAAGCTGCTCGTAGATTTGCAAGCATGAAGGAGCACCGGTAAGAGGACACTGGCCATGAGGGCTCAAGCCGCAACATACGTTGCCAAAATTTCTGTATTTCTCAGTCTGTCTAAAAACATCCATTATCGGAGTCCCTTTGTGGCTCAGTGGGTTGCAAACCTGAATGGTATCCATGAGGATTTGGGTTCAACCCTTGGCCTTGCTCAGTGGGTTAAGGATCTCGCATTGTTGTGAGCTGTGGTGCAGGTGGCAGATCCGGCTCAGATCCTGTGTTGCCGTGGCTGTGGTGTAGGCCAGCAGCTGCAGCTCCGATTTGAGCCCCAGCGTCAGAACTTCCATATGCTGTGGGTGTGGCCCTGAAAAGCAAAAAAAAAAAAAAAAAAAAAAAAAAGAAAGAAAGAAAAAAGTAAGTAAATAAATAATAAAATAAAATAAAAGTATCCATTATCATAAGAACATTTCTTCTTATTTCATAATAGCCTATCATGTCTATAACACATAATGATAATTAAATCAACAAGTTCTTGTTGCATACTTAGTCCACGTGAAGGCCTGCACTGCCCCTCAGACGCAGGTGTGCCCTTAAATATTTTTGATCTTCCTGATGCCTTTACCTCTGACCTGCAAGCTTGCAATTCTCCTGGGTCTACCGTCAACCCATGGAAACTTGCTCTGTCTCCCACCCTTCCACATGCCTGACTCCCTGGGGTTGTTCATAATTCCTGGTTGTCCAAATCTGGGTGCTGTTGAGTGCTCATTCCACGTGACCCCTTTTAGCATAGAGTTGTGCCTACTCTGAAACCCTCTTATAAGTACCGCGTGCTAACCGATTGCGCCGCTGGAGCTACTCTGCAACCCTCTTGATGTGGTCTTCTGCCTGGGTCTCAGAAACACCTTCCCCCCATTTCTTTTCTCATTTCTCTTATCACCACTTGGTCGTTTTGCTTATGCATCTTTCAGAGCTTACCAATAAATCTTAGCCGTTCTGCAGAAATGGCCTTTGAGTGTGTTTTCTGCTTACTGTTTGCTGTCCTCACATAATCTCAGCTCTTCCTCTTTTATCTTGAGGTCAGTGTCTGTCAAGGTGATTTCTTAGCATCATTCCCCCTGGCTTCATATTCTTCAAATTCGAGGTAAATATTTCCATGTGGAAATTCCTCCCTATTCTCCATGGGAAACTGAAGACATCATTTATTTCTTCTTTAATTCAATAAATAGTTATTGAGCCCCCCCCCAGGTTGCCAGCCCTAGAGAGTCAGTGGTGAGTCTGTTGGCGTTATAATTAAGCTTGAAGGGCAGACATTGACAAAGGAGGGACAGTGAGGTCACTGGCCTGAAAGGATGAAGCATTAGCTCAATGGAAACATATGTAATAGGGGATTTTGAAATAGACTGGAGGCTACGGAAGGCTTCGCTAATGCCTTTATATCTGGTAAAAACTATGTGATGCATAATACGTGCTTGTCATGTATTCATCAGCTAAGCATCATGACAACCATATTTGGTAACAGGATGCATAGAATTTAGCCAGGTGAGGAGAGGTGACTGTGACCCAGGAGTCACAGAGAACAGAGTGAGCTGAGACATATGGGGGAAAGAGGGAGTAACATGTTCAAGAGATTTTTGAGAACCCGAGAGAAACCTTCTATGATTGGAGATAGGACAGCAAAAGAGAGAAAGGTATGGCGGATTTTGTAAACCACCGAAATGATTTGGGGCTTTACTCAAAGGCTGATGGGAAACCATGGAAGGGGTTTAAACAAGGCAATGGAATGACCATTCTGTTTAAAAATACCTCTGGCTGCCAAGTGAAGTGTGGATTGCTGGGCAGTTGCGGGGCTGGGGGGTAAGTGTGAATGTTAGGAGACAGCGAGAGAAGAAGGTGTTTGGCTACATGGTGGACAGTAAAGAGGGGAAAACTGCCATGTGTTGGAGAAAGGATTGGGAACCATATGGACAACAGGCCGACAAAACCCTTTATCTTGCTGCAAGAGACTCTGCCCTCTGTTAAATTCCTCACTCCAGCTCCCAGGAAACAGATGAAGATGGTAGATGCCAGTGTTGCCAGGCAACGTTGCTCATGGTAATAGTGACCTGTGACTGATAAATTTCAACTAGATTTGGAGGGATTATGAATGAACTAAGAAAGTCTAATGGGAATGCCATGCTTTTCAGCTTCCAGGAGTCCTGTGATTCTGCCAACAAGCATGTCCCTTGTGGGTTTTCTTGAAGCTATGCTTAAGGGATCATTGGAAGAGATTTTTGGCTCCTATGGGGCATAAGCCTTCTAAGCCAGAGAAGCTTCAACATCTGTGCAATGTGGAGCTCATCTCCGTGCACCTGAGCTGTGTTATTTGAAGAGAAGTTTATCCTCAGACCATTGTCTTAAGTGGGCATCCTCATGAGCTGCTGTAAGAATGCCCATGGCGAGGAAAATTTGGCTACGGGCCCCTTGCCAGGATATGGTTCCTGTTCGAGCCCATGTCTTTCTAAGGAGACTAGTGTCATTGTCAGTCTGAATGTTTACTTGAACCTGAGAAGCATGCCCCCTTCACCCTGTCCTGGGAGTAAAGCTCACATTTATAGCTGTTCCTGATTGAATGACACGCGTGAGGGCCAGGGAAGAATGCAGGGGGAGTCCCAAGGTTCTGGTTTGAGCAGGTGGAGGGTGGAGACTGTGTTTTTGTTGTATTAGTTGTTTTTGTTCATTGAAAAAAGAGTGCTTTCTTCCCAGAGGGGGGCAGAGATGGACAACAAGGTCCTATTCCATAGCACCGGGACGTATTCGATATCCTATATGCAAACCTAACGGAAAAATGTGAAAAAGAATACACATGCATATATATACACACATATATATAACTGAATCAGTCTGCTATACAGCAGAAATGAACACATTATAGGCCAACTATACTTCAATTAAAAAAAAAAAAGAAGGGAAAAAAGGCCAGAAGTGGACAGAACTGAAAACAAACAAGCAAAAACAAACAATAAAGAGATGGAGAAATTTGTGTCATGACGTTGTTCTTTGTCCCTCACCTGCTAGTCCTCATCTTTGTTTCTCCTTCTGAATAACTCCCTGTCGTCTTTCCATTCTCTCATCATCCCTCCTTCCAAGTCTTCTCTCAAAGGCAGGAAGCCTTTTGAAATTATTTTCTACTTCTTCCGTGCAGTAATACTTTCATTAGAGCATCATGACATTTGCCTCTACGTGTTCTGGTATCTCTTTTCTTCAAGTCTGTACAATGCTCATGCATATAATTCAACTCTCCCCCCACACCCCCTCTCAAATTATTGGCCTCTCTGCCTTGCCCACTCATGGGGACAGTAAGGGTCCTAACGCCCACCTATTGGCTTTATGGGAAGATCGAGACCGAAGAATGAAATGTCCACGTGGGCATTCCATGAATGCCCTCTGTGTGCGGTGGGCATAAAAGACTGACCTGTCCATCTCCGAAACTGGGCAGAACAACACATCTGACGCACCGACTGTAGACTGTTTTGGAAGGAAGTTGGCATCCTAGGAATCAGCAGTTCTGTGCCTTGAGGAAGGAATGGCAGCTTGGTGCAGAGCATTTAGCCTTCCCCCCACATCATGTGGCAGTGGGTGGGGAAGGAAACTCATACTAGGTATGGTGGGAAACTCACCAGCATCATCCCTCTGTGTCGCTCCAGGGAACAAAACTGATATCACTAATTTGGGCGATTTTCTCAGTTCATCACC
The DNA here is from genome assembly GCF_054392235.1 of Sus scrofa. Taxonomy (NCBI): domain Eukaryota; kingdom Metazoa; phylum Chordata; class Mammalia; order Artiodactyla; family Suidae; genus Sus; species Sus scrofa. Next base: position 77,449,094 of record NC_139393.1, read on the forward strand.
GGACATGGAGCCACGGTGTCTGTGGCCTTTCACCTGGAGGGAAGGACCAGAAGGCCAGGTGCTAACGTGTGACCAGAGACCAAAACGCGGGTCCCTGACTCCAAAGCAGGGACTCCCTGAGCATTTTAGCAAACAAGGGATAAGTAAACCAAAAATATCTATAAACCTACCTAATCAGGGGCTATGGGAGAACGAATAGCCAATGATGTCTGTCTACCTTCCCAGCAATAACCCTGAAGATGACTAAACCCATTCTGGCAGGCTGGGTAAACGAGCAACTGTACCTGCAGGTGCATGGAACTTCTTCATGCCACAGGCATGGCAGAAACAGAAATTAATACAAATAAACTTTTAAAACTTTTTTATTTTTTAGGGCCACTCCTGGGGCAGATGGAAGTTCCCAGGGTAGGGGTTGAATTGGAGCTGCAGCTGCCATTCTGTGCTGCAGCCACAGCAATGTTGGATTGAGCCACGTCTGTGACCAATATCACAGCTCATGGAAACACTGATCCTTAACCCACTGAGTGAGGCCAGGGCTTGAACCCACATCCTCATGCATACTAGTTGGGTTTGTTATAGCTGAGCCACAGTGGGAACTCCAAAATGAAAATTTCATGTGAACTGTAAATGCATGGCATTTTTCTTTTTTCTTTTTAGGGCATATGGAGGTTCCCAGGCTAGGGGTCTAATCAGAGCTATAGCTGCTGGCTTACACCACAGCCACAGCAATGCCAGATCCAAGCTACATCTGCGACCTACACCACAGCTCACGGCAACACCGGATCCTTAACCCGCTGGGGATCGAACCCGCAACCTCATGGTTCCTAGTCACCATTGTGCCACCACGGAAACTCTTGGAATTTTTTTTTTATCAGATATCACTACTGAAAAAACACCTTTTGCCTAGAGTATTAGTCCCTGAGATATATTCGTTTTTTTAATCGTGCTTGATTTTAAGATTTCATAAAGAAAATATATCCACATGTTGGCTCATGTGTGTTTAATTGGTTTAAACTAAAGCTTAGCCAGAGACTTCCCTCCTGGAGCCCATACACCCAGGATGAGAATAAGAACTGGACGGCTTTTCCTTTTTCCTCTGTGCTCCTGGAATGAGCCCATGAGTCCAATTAAAGAAACAAGGAGGGAAAATGAAGAGCCACCTCCTAATTACACAATCAGTTCCCATTTCTTCAGGGACTTCTCTGGTTTGTAGCTGCAGTTTGAAGATCAGGCAGCCTGAGAGTCTGTGTGCAGTGACCCGCAGGCACCACTGCATTTCCCACGGCAGGAGGGGCAGACCACCCACTCCGGCCAAGCCTTAGCTGGACAACGTGGGGAGCAGCGTGATTGTCTCCGGGTGACATCTTAACATCACAGACCTCTTTCCTGAGTTTGGAAGGTGTTGGGGTGCACTCTGCAGGCCTGCGGGCCTTGTGGTTGCTCAGCTTTGAGACTGAAGAAGGAGCCCGGAGACAGTGACAGAGACGTCAGTGGTTTATTGGATAGAGGACCTTACAAGTCTGCTGCTAAAGGGCCGGGAGTGACATCCCACCATTTACAGCAGACGGAGATAGGACATGGTGGCAGCTTTTGCTCTTTGGGGGAGAAGGAAGTTATTGTTTATAGGGGAGATCGATGTAAAGTTGGCCCATCAGTTACCAGGGAAACCAGAGGCTAGGGCAAGGGACAAGCACATAGGCAGGTACTAATTAAGCTCTGTTAGTAAGTGGGTTGCATAGTCATGTGAGTGAAGCAGAGCCTGGTCAAGCAGGAGACGTGCAGAGAGCAGGAGAACAGCCATCCTGAATGGCCTGACTACACAACCATTTAGTACTGCATCCAGCTGCAGGTAATTGACACAAATAAACCTGTAGGTTGTCACTTCAGGGCTGGCTGGATGGTAAGGTGACTCCCCGAGAGCCATCAGTGTCCCACACACCTTCTCTCATCACTCCTGCTCTGCCCTTCAAGTATGACTTCTATTGTCACCTTCATAGAGAAGCTCCAGATGTGTCCTTCTTCCAGGAAAGAAGAAAGAGGAAAGGATAGAACAGAGGGAAAGGTCAAAGGACATATGCTAGCTGAGTCTATCCCATTTTTTTTTGGAAGACAATAGCTTTCCTGGAAACCTCACCAAGAGATTGTCTCTTACATCTCATTTATTAGTGCCAAGTCCTAGTGGTACCTCTGGGTCAAAGGAGCCTGGGCAGTCAGATATCTTCCAGAAGAACATATCATCACCTCCTTGAAAAAAAAAAAGGGTTTGCCTAGTATTTTAACAAGGGGAAAAAATGTTGGGCTGGCCGGTCTGTAGTATCTGATGCAATTAGATCCATTTGTGGGTGAGTTTCTTAATTGAGAACCATTATCGAAGCGTATTAAGGAAGTGTGTCTCGGAGCCGATGAAGTCATGGGAGTAGGTCATCATCTGCAGCAGCACCTGTTCAATAGAACGTTAAAGACAGTGGGGACGTTCGAGGGCTGCCTTATTCAGCATGGTAACCGTTCGCCACGTCGAGCCGCTGAACACTTGCAATGTGACTAGTGCAACTGAGAAACTGAATTCTAAATGTTATTGAACTTTAATAAATTGAAAGAGTCACACTGTAACCACAGAGCATTCTTAGTGAATATCTTGTTGGGGGGGAGGGAAGGGAATAGGAAGAAAAACCACCCTCGAAGGGGAGGGCAGTGGGTACCAGATCTGGGAGAGGATGAATGGAAATGAAAATCCAATGGAGAACTGCTCACCTGTATGAAGACGTGAGAAGTCAGGTAAAGGCAGAGGTAGTATATTTCAAATGGTTTATTAGGCGGGTTCTCTCTATAAGTTCATTCTAGAATGGTCCATTATATAGGTATTATCAAAGGTAGTATCACTGTAGATTCTTTTTTTTTCCCACTGTAGATTCTATACCAAGCAGAGCTGTTGTTCTCACTGGATGCTCTATATAGATGCTTCTCCCCAACTTCAGCCAGCCCTGGGTGTTCCACATGTAGGCCTAAGAGGCAACAGAGGAGGTTGGTCTGGCAAAAGTTGACCGACACTACTCTTAGGGTCTTTATGGTCTTTTTTTAAAAAAAATTCCAGTTTGCAGGGAACATTGCACTCAGTAGGCATCCTTTATGGAACACTCTCCTTGTCACCTTACAAGACAGCACAGTTATCTTATTTTTCTCCTTCTTTACTAGATGTTTCTACTTGGTTAGCTTCTTCCCACTACCCTACTCTAAATATTGGAGTTCCCCAAGACTTATTTCTCTCTAGGTAGGCTCATTCACTTCCAAAGCTTTAAATGCTTTTGGAAACTCCATCATACACAGGCCTGGCCCCAACCTGACCTCTAAACACCAGGTTTGTGTCAACTGCTTACTTGACCTCTCCTTGGTTGTGTTAAGAGTGTCTTAGACACTTAAAGTTCAAAACAGAACTGATTTTCTGCTTTCAACCTCTCCCTCCTGTAGCTTCCATAGCTAATAAGAAACATCATTATTCACAGTATTTCTTGAGCCAGAGAACTGGTCCTTTCTCTCACCTGCCACAAACAATCCAACAGCAAGTCCCATTGGCACCACCATCAAAGTAGATCAACCACTTCTCTCCATTGGAACAACCACCACTCTGCTTGAAGCCTGCATCACCTTTCACTTGGACCCTGAAATACTTTCTCTTTCCTTGGACTCACCTCCTGACGCGCCTTAATCTCTCTCATCCAGTTGCCACAATGCATTTGCAAACTGTAGATTATGGCGCATCACTTTCCTGCACAAGAGCCTACTATGATTTCCCATTCCTCTTAGGATAAAATTTGAACACCTTATCAAAAATAATTGGCTGTGTTCTCATTCTGGTTACCTCTCCAACTTCATTATTTATTCCATTCTTTCTCACTCATTATTCTTCAAATACATCAGCCTTTTCTTTGTAACGTATCTGTAATATGCCAAGCTCTTTCTTATTCTAACACTTCTCCTTTTCTTTTCCAGAGCATTGGCCATTTGGCTCCTTCTCAGGGCTTGGGTGTCAGAGAGCCTTGCTCTGACTCCTCCAGGTAATAGTGTTCTCTGCCGAATATAATGACACTCTCTTTAATTCTTCCATAGCTCAAGTGGGTTTGTTTGCTTGTTGTGACTTGTCTTCTCCCAGGAGACTAGAAGCCCATAAGAGTGGAGCTGGTACGATGCCTAGTGTACAATAAATAGTTCTCGAATGGATGACTACATTATTAGAGTTTATAAAGAAGATATTATTGAAAGCTTAAAATTTTTTAAGTAAAAAGAAGTCATGTAAATGGCAAAACATGATACTTAAATACCAATGTATTTTGACCATCATCTGGGCTCGATGCCAACTTAACTTTGTGGAAGGATGTGATAAATGAGCTAATAAATGAAAAATAATCTCCTATGTCCTTGCATATAAATTTTATATTCAGTTATTTGTGGTGAGGAGTCATTTAGTCATTCTTAGTGATATCCTAAATCAAAGACAGAATGTTTTTCTCTGCAGTGGAGATTAAATTGTTCCAATTACGTCAAAGATGGTAATTCTTACTAACCCATAGTTAGTAAGAAACACAAACCTTTGAAAAGTTCATGGTTTGATGGGATTAGTACTAGAAACGCTCTCTCTTTTTCTTCCTTCCTTCCTTCCTTCCTCCCTCCGTCTCCCTCTTCCTTTCTTTTTTTTTTTTTTCTTTTTTTTTTTTTTTTTGGTATCATACATTATCTGTCTCCAAAGGTGGCTAACTTTTTTACTTTTTTCCAACTTCTAGAGTAGACTTCACATTAAGTGGACTTTTGTTTTATTGGAGAAGCCAAGATACAATCAGTTTAATAATGATTCATTGAGTGTGTAGCTCTTACACAGATTTGCTAATTTCATTGAACTCTACAGGACATAGAAATAAAACAAAGCCCTCTAGGAACAGTCCATTGTCTTTGAATGACAGTATATTAACTAGATGACCTGTAAACACATCCTGGATTCAGTTTATGGTTCTTAGTTGGAATTTGTGGAAAAAATAAGGAGATTTTGTAAAAATAATAATAACCTCACTCTACAAATGTCTTTTGCAGAGTGCTGGGCACTCGCAAGCCTACAGTGAAGCATGGGAGGTGATTCCTCCTGTCAGGGTTCTCAGTCAAGTAATGGGTCTATTTGATAGACAAGTGCATATTGTAAGGTGGAAGGCAAAAAGTTACCCAATAGATAGCATGGAAATATAGAGGAGGATAAAATTGATTGCACTTGGGGATATTAGAAAAATCTTCACCAAGGTGTAGTTACTTTCCCTGACCATTGAGAATGAAGCAGGATCTAGTCATGTTGCGTGAAGGAGTAGACCCCTCTCCCAGCAAAGTTATGAAGTCAGAAAAACATTGGAACCATGTAGGGAACAATGAGTAGGTCAGGAAGTACATGCAAGGAGGAGGAAGAGAAGTTAGAGAAGCATCTAGGAATCTATTTCAGGAACCAAAAACATAAGGAAGGTTAAAGCAGGTGAACTTCATCCCATTAGCATTAGGGCATCACGTGGTCCTAGGTCTCAAGGCTGTGATGTGAGTAGAGTTGGGGTCTGGGAAGTTGAGAGCAAGAATATTGGAGAAAAATGTGATAGAAGGTTTCTTATGATGAAAGGAGTGGAAATGTTGGAGTTGGTTTCAACATGATCTGGTCACTCTTTAGATGAGGGGAGTAAGAGAGATTCAGGTATGGTCCAGAACAGTTTGATGTGATTAACTGGAAGGAGAGTTGTGCTGTTAAAAGAAATGCGTGATGCAGAAGAGTAACTGTTGGAAACAAAATGGCATATGAGGGTCTAGAGGTAGTTGTTGTGGATGCTAGTAGAACACAAATGTGGAGGAGTGGAGCCTAGGAGAGGTGACGGGCTGGAGATACAGCCCTGGGATCACTGTGGTTATCTGAAGTCCCGTGATTTGAGGAATTTTTCAAGAGAGAGGTTGTAGAGAGATTAAAGAAGGTGATTAAGGATAGACAGGGGAATATCTACATTAATCAGGTCAGACAGAATGTAGAGAGATAAATAGACCAAAGAGGAGTTTTGAAAGAATAAGGAAAGTCCATTGTCATGAAAACAAATACAGGAGAGACTTTTTAAGAAGAAAATGCCCATGAATTAAAATGTGTATCTTCCTATGATGCAGTGGTTTAAAAAGATAGAAATTAAGAAAAGGCTCCTAAATGGTTCAAATTGATAGTTATCGTTTAATTTCCAAAATGAAATATACAGGTAGTATGACACATGGAAAATGTGGGGACACTAAAATTAGAGAAACTGGAGTGAAGGTTGGATCCTGTATGGTTGAGTTCTCTGATTTGAGACAAATTTTAAAAAGAATGAAATAATGCTGTTTGTAGCAACATGGACGGACCTAGAGATTATCATAGCAAGTGAAGTAAGTCAAAGACAAAAACCATATGAGATCACTAGGATGTGGATTCTAATAAAAATGATACAAAAGAACTTATCGTGAAACAGAAACAGACACAAAGATTTTGAAACCAAACTTATGGTTACCCAAGGGGAACTGTTGGGGGGAGGAATGGATTGGGAGTTTGGGATTAGCATGCATACACCACTGTATAGAAAATCAGTCGGTAGCAAGGATCTCCCATACAGCTCTGGGAAATCTATTCAATACTCTCTGATAGCCTATATGGGGAAAGACTTGAAAAAGGATGGAGATAAATGTTTACATATGGCTGATTCACTTTGCTGTACACCTGAAACTCACACAACACTGTAAGTCCAATAAAATTTATTTTTAAAAAAGAATGGTGTCAAAACACCCAGAGGAGCTGATCAGTCTGAATGACAGTTTTATATGTCCCTGGCAGTAGGGCAGGGACCACCATGCCCATCATGTTTGATTTTGCATCCCCTGGTGCCTAGCAACATGCTCTCTTCATAATAGTCAGTAAAACTTGCCAAAAACATAGCTGTTTTGTTTGCTCTGTGTGGAGAGATCTGCCTGTAAGGTAATGCACATTTAGGAAAAAGAATAAAACGTTGATTAGAAAAAGAGAAATTGAAATGGAAGATGATGCAATCTAATGAGGTGTTGGTGGCCGACAACAAGACAAATGTATGTGCCAGTGTGTAGCATATGCGCCAGAAGACAAACATCCCCAAACCGGGAGCTAATGATGGAAACAAAAGAGGGGGAAAAGTGTGAGATATGATCTAAGTCGTCCTGTGCTGCTTTTATCTCCTTATGCAATAGAGACGTCATTACCTACACTCACATCTGTTCTTATTAGCAAGCAGAGAAGCATAAAGTAATATAATACCAGATGCCATTGTACGGAAGTAAGTCTTTTGGTTTTATTTGTAAACATAGGAGAGTAATCAATACATGGGGCCTGCCAAGTAACTGGACTAGCTCTGCAAATTGGTCTGGGTGTCAGGTGTGCATGGGTGAGGAAAAGTATTAAGACATCATCCTGATAAAAACACAAATGTGGGGGGCGGGGGGCGTACTGTGTCTCCAGAAAGGATGGTCAAATTCCACCTTAAATTGTTCCAAGCTTTCTTTCTCTCTGGAGTCCACCTGCCATGCCAACTTCAAGAGGAGTGTGTTAAGCTCGGACTCTGTGGTGTAGTTCTCTTGAGCAATCACGTGCCAAACTGACTGTGCCAGGGAGAAAGCGTGTTTGCTTGATAGGAAGTGAGAGCCTGTGGCTCACGTCTTTCTTTCTTCACAACTGTGATGCTGCTCCTCTCACCCCGCCCCGTGATTGCTTCGCAGGCCACGGCTCGTGTTCCTGCGGCCGCTGCCTTTGCGAGAGAGGATGGTTCGGGAAGCTCTGCCAGCACCCACGGAAGTGTAACATGACGGAGGAGCAGAGCAAGGGTCTGTGTGAATCAGCAGATGGCACACTTTGCTCGGGGAAGGGTGAGTATCTCTGTGCGGGAGCTTGGCCGGGCTCCCTGGTCTGACACATGGTTTGGGAGCAGCAGCATCTATTCCAGACGGCCCTCTGCTGAAGGGAAAGCACCCCGCATGCCACGACGACCGGGCTTTCAGCTTGAAAGTGGCCACGTGAAATTCGGGCTCTAAGAAAATGAAATGCAGAAGGAAGGTTTCATGCATAAAGATCCCTGGCCACTCGCAGTATGCAGGGTCACGGCTGAATGAAATAGAATGCGATATCATATAAAGAGGAAAAACAGCAGGATATATTGGGCACTGAATAAACAAACAAATAAGGCAAAAGGAAGAGTTCCCGTCATGGCTCAGCGGAAACGAGCCCGACTAGTATCCATTAGGATGCAGGTTCAATCCCTGGTTCTGCTCAGTGGGTTAAGGATCTGTTGAGCTGTGGTGTAGGTCACAGGCACGGCTGGGATCCTGCGTTGCTGCGGCTGTGGTGCAGGCCAGCAGCTGCGGTTTCTATCTGATCCCTAGCCCAGGAACCTCCACACGTCTATGCTGCACCTGTGGTCCTGAAAAAAAAAGGCAAAAGGCTAATTGCTGGGTTCACCCATCCAAAAGCACAGTCCAGAACTGCAAAGAAGGGCTCACAAGAAGGGATCTAAATTGCCAACAAATACACTCTAGGAATTTCAGAGGCTAAAGTGTGTAGATGTGTGTGTGTGAGCAGCAGGAGGGGAGGGTTAGGGATGAGAAAGACTTATAAAGGGAGACAAAATAGTTCATATCATAAAAAAGGAAGGAAGAGGTGCACGGGTCTCAGCTCTGGTATAGTTGTCTTTGGTGTGTAGGTGACCAATTTTTCCAACCAGACGCATGTCACCTAATATTAAAAATTTTTGTTAAGTCTTCAAAGTGCTTAGCATCTTCAAGTTGACTGAATAGGAGCCGCCACTCCAGTCAAACAACAACCACAGAAACAAAGTCAAAAAGAATTTTAATGTCCTGTGGCCCTCCCTCACCCCCGTACGAAGAAGAGCAGATTTTTTTTTTTTCTGAGTAGAGAAAGAATGGCAATTAATAGATTGAAGTGTTCCTCCTGTGGTACCACAGGTTAAGGATCCAGCGTTGGGAGTTCCCATCATGGCGCAGTGGTTAACGAATCCGACTAGGAACCCTGAGGTTGTGGGTTCGATCCCTGGCCTTGCTCAGTGGGTTAAGGATCCGGTATTGCTGTGAGCTGTGGTGTAGGTTGCAGACGCGGCTCGGATCCCACGTTGCTGTGCCTCTGGCGTAGGCCGGTGGCTACAGCTCCGATTAAACCCTTAGCCTGGGAACCTCCATATGCTGCAGGAGCGGCCCTAGAAAAAGGCAAAAAGACGAAAAAAAAGGATCCAGTATTGCCTCCGAGGTGGTGCACTTTCAATCCCCAGCCTGGCTCAGTGTGTTCAAGATCTGGAGTGGCTGCAGCTGTGGCCTAGGTCACAGCCACAGCTCAGATTCGATCCCTGGCCTGGGAACTTCCATACGCCCTGGGTGCAGCCAAAAAAAAAAAGAAAAAGATTGAATTTGAGATCTCTTGATGTTGATGTTTCTGTGTAAATTCTCCAAGAGACTGTAAAATCCCACTCTCACAGGGGCTGTGGGTCCACCCAGAAGGCCGTCACGTTTTCTAGTGGCTGGGAAGACACCTAAGAAGAAGTACAGGGACTCTTCTAGAAGTACAGGGACTCCCCCTAAATGTTCAGAAGCTGCCCTGTGCAGAACTGGATGTCGGGGAGCTCCCCAGCTCTCCCCTTCAGCTCACCGGCCTCCTTGCAAAACAGACAAGGAGCAGCTCCAGCCAGAGCTGCATTTACCCTCAAACACCTGCCATGGGACAGGATTCGCATAGAAGTATCCTCCTGAGGAAGACACAGGGAAGAAAGGGAATTCCTGGAATGATGGAGAGATTCCAGAAGCAGGTGCCCCCACACAGGGGCTGGTGCTTCACCCTTTCCCAAGGCCAGTGCTGCCAGTCCAAGGAGGCTTCCTGACATAATTGCAAAGATAAAATCAGATGGGTGCTGTGACCACATGGGGAGCCAGGAGGAGGGCTGAAAATGGATACAAACATCATCATTTCAATAGAAAACCATGCTCTTGGTTTCCAGGAATTCTGTGCCTGAGACCCATGTTTTCATTGCTCAGGTGAGGGGGTCACACTCTCAATTTACGGCTGTTACAGCAATCAGGCGGTGCCTAAATGAGGTTACAGCAATTACGTTGTGCCCTGTTTGTTCTCCCGTTCAGTTCAATCTTATTCCACGTCCCAAACAAATCGTGTACCCGTTCAGTTCTCAGGTGGCCTCAGCTCCTGGAAACAGTTGGCCTTGGGTTCAAGCTCTATTGGGAGAACCACAAAGGAAGAAGGGGAGATTGAAAGGAAGAGACAAAGGGAAGGAATTGAGGAGGGAGAGAATAATCCAGAAAACAGGGAAGGTGGTAGGAGATGGAATTAACCTGCAAGGAAGAAACAGGAAAGGAGAAAAAACACGATCAGATCAGAATGGAGTGCCCTGTGTATTTAAAAAAAAAAAAAAAAAAAAAGTGCTGATAATGGAATTTTTAGTCTGAATTGGAATTTTTTTTTTTTGAACATAGGTCCAAACACAGTATCACAAAATTTAGGTAGTTGGTTTTCCATCATGGCATTATTCTCAGACTAAGGATACTAGCTTTTCATATAAACTCCACTGAATGAAGACACCATTTGTGTTGAAACATCAGTGTGCTTGTTTGTGTCTGGTAATTTGAAAAACCATCAGTTGTGTGTGAGTATGTATTTATCAGACACACTATCAAATCATTAACAGTGGCTGTAGGCAGGTCGTGGCTGGGTCATGTCCAACTGCATGTGCAGGGAGAAAACGTGGAGCCATGGAAGGGAATGACTGTCGCTGCCTAAATGGAATCTCCTTCAAAAAATAAACATTCACATTAAAGTCATTGCATTCTGAGGAGAGATACTCAATTTTGGCATCATAAATGTAGAAAATGTGAAAGAAAACAAAAACAAAAACAGGTTGACTAAATATTGGCCCAAAGGCATTGTCTCAGAATGAAACAAATCAGAGCAAGGGACTCTCTCTAGTTAATGCATTTTCAAATTGTTTGTTTTGGGTGGTGGACGTCTATCTGTGCATCAGGGAAGAGGTGTAAGCCTATTTGTCTAAATTATGTTGATCCTTCAACAGGTAGAGAGTTTTAAACTCAGAAGGAAATGTGAAAGCTGCCTCGAGGCGGCATGATTTTGAGGTTGGTGTTACGGTGACGCTGGGCAGCAGCTGGCTGGGGGCACCTTTCTTTCTCCCTATTCTGGAAGCTTCCATGTTGGATTATAGAGGAAGAAAGAGGCTATACCTGAGGTCATGGAACTGTGCTCTTGCAGAGCTTGGTGGGGATGCGGAAGTTATTCCTGTCCCCGGGGAGGCCACCACCCACCCCAAGAACCATAAGAAAAGCAGCTCAGGAAACAGACCGGAGGGGCTTCAATGGGGTGGCAGAGGAGAGAAATCCATTCTGCGTTATTTAATCCCGGGCTGTGTGTTTCTGGATGGGGTCTCATGGACGGGCCAGAATTCCTGGATTTTTTTCCCCCTCAAATTTGTAAATGAAAACCACTCTCCCCGGTTCTCACAAAGGAAATCAGAGTCTTTTTCCTTCTCCGAGAAGTACGGGGCAGGTATGAGCAGGGGGCCTGAGATCCCCAGGGTACAGCCCTTAGCAGCCAGGAGCCGGCTGAGCGGTTCCAGCAAAGATCAAAAAATGGGCGCTTCCCAGGAGCTGTGAATAAAGCCGTCACCTCAGGAGATGATGAAGAAATAGCGTTTTATTTCTTTACAAATTTATAGCCAAGACAATAAATCACTCCATAGAAAAATTTAAAACAAGATACATTGTCGTGCCCTTTGAACAGATGGAGTAATGAGTACAGTAGTGAAAACTGCCTGCATGGATGTTGGGTTGCAGCATTTTGTCAGGCTTGATGGACAAAAAAGGAAAGTCCGACTCTACTGATGGGGCAGCTGAAAGGTGCCTCGCCCTGACACTCAGTGGTTTGGGGAATAACCAGGGATGAACTCAGAGCCAGTCTCCCCTAAGCTTAGCTACCTTTGCAGAATCCGTGATTCAATTCATAGGCTGTTTGTTGGTTTGGGGATTTATTCATTTGGATCCAAACATACACAATAACCCCCTTACCCTGCTAACTTCAACCCGGATCTAGGTCACCCCCTTTCATATCCTTAAAGAGGCTGTTGTGTGACAATGGTTGTATTCCATGTCATTCAGTGTCACCCTACACTCTCATGATGGTACATGTTGAGTCCCACGGTATCCAAATTAAGTCCACGGTACCCTGATCACCCATCCTCACCTCCACCTGACTGGCCTTGTTCTCCATCCCCAGAAAAGAGAAAAGGTGGCGCTGGTGCTTCAAAACCTAGCCTTAGCTCGGTGTTCCGTTTGCCTCACCCAGTAGGATTGTCCGGTTAGGTCTCCTTTTTTTTTGAGAAGCACATGACTCATTTTTTGAAACTGTGTGGAAGGTTTGTTTAGTTTGCGTTTTCCTGGGAAAGGCATCACAGGTAGGTAGACAACAAGAGTAGATTGAATCCGATTGAAATCTCAGGTTAATTGTTGTACGTCTCATCTTTGAAGGCAGAAAAATTTCATTTCTGTCCCTTTCTTAAGTCGTAAGGATGCTCTGAAGAAAAATGAGAAAAACGTGGCTGGTTCCCCAGGAATGGAAGCCAGCAAGAAGCACAGAAGGGAGATCAGAGCACAGGTTAGGGTCCTTATACTAAGACAGAAAATAAATGGGTCAGTGATGTTGTGGTCATGAACTTACTACTCCAGACATCCTGCCACAATGGACCAGCTGCTTCCTTTGGCTGGACTGGTTCTCATGCGTGGGAGTGGGGCCTGGCCCGCTGAGCCAACCCTTGACCACTTCTTGGCAGTCCTGAGGCCTGTGTCTGTCTGACAGACTCCTCTGCCCAAGTTTTTCCCTTTCTAGAAACAAGCAAGTTGACCCCCTGATATTGAGGAAAACAGCCGGAGCTCCCCACAACAAAGGTGCTGCCATGAGAGGTCCCGGAGACCATCACACTGTTAGTAGGACATGCTGTGCTAGTCCCAGTTTCACAAGCAGAAGAGTTTGCTACCTCGGAGATGCGCTGAAAATTGACAAACAGGAAAGAACAACACAGCTGGGGAAAATGCTGACCGAGAAAAGCTCCTTTTTCGCAGCACATACCAAAATCAGTTCCCATTTTTCGCTCTAAGTGTTTCAGTGACTAGTAGACTTTCGGAACTGGAATTTACTTGCCAAATGGTCTATTCATATTAACTTTAGCTGAGCTTACCAGTTTTAGGAAAATACTTTGCTATAGCCTGAAGCGAAGCATTCCAGAAGCAAGAGCAGGGATTGCAAGAGTAGCAGGACCAGGGGTAAATTTAAGAAGCTAAATATCCATAGACAGATGAGTGGATAAAGGAGATGTGGCAGAGGTAAACAATGGGATATTACTCAGCCATAAAAAAGAATGAACTAATGCCATTTGCAACAACATGGTTGGATGTAGAGATGATCCTATTAAGTGAAGTAAGACAAAGACAAAGATATGGTGTCACTTATATGTGAAATCTAAAAAAAAAAAAAATGATACAAAGGAACTTATTTACAAAACAGAAATAGACTCAGACATAGAAAACAAATTTGTGGGTACCAAAGGGGATAGTTGGGGGGTGGGGAGATAAATTAGGATGGGAGTTTGGGATTAACAGATACACACTGCTAGATATAAACGAGCTAAACAACAAAGACATACTGTTTAGCCCAGGGAACTATACTCACTATCTTGGAACAACCTACAATGGAAGAGCATCTGGAAAAGAATATATACACATAAATGTATAACTGAATCACTTTGCAGTACACTTGGAACTAATGTAACATTGAAATTAACTATACTTCAGTTAAAAAATAAGAAAAACACAAAATGAAATGTGAATTGTGACAAAATAAAAAAATATTGTAGGCATTACATGAATATCATGGACATAGAGTCATTTACTTACACTGCTTTGTAGAAATAACTTTGGAATGTAAAGGAGATACTATTATAGAAAGAGCAGAAGACAACCAAATTCTTCCAATAATTACTCATGGAAATAAAGCACGAAATATGGTACTTTCTGAAGAAATTTCAATGAAACAGCCCAGGCGTTTTTTGTTTGCAGATCTGTTGCTAACCATTTACTACATGAATGGTTGGTGAACATTTCCATGCCTAGAAATTTGAGAGAAAGTCGTCAAAACTTGGATAAATAAATTTCTAAAATAAGGCAGCACTGTACCTGGATGAGACCAAAAGGAGCCACGGTCCCTCACGGAGCCGGAAGCCCCGCCCCCTCCCCCCCCACCCCACATGGTTCATAAGCCACCATCGGGCTGTCTGTCACTCATCAGAACTGGGGATTGGCCAGATTTTGTTGGAGGGCGTGCAGATAGATCAATTGAGACCTTCAGGAAAGCAAGTCAGGACTCAATGAAATCATGCTGTTGTTAAACGAGGACTTAGTGAATGCAAACACAGCGCTCAGCACCTCGCTAGTTCTAGCAGTTTCCATGATATGAAATACTGCCTAGTGTTTAATGCTCAAGATACGTTTATACAGGTCCTTTCCTGATTCCGTGATACAAGGAAATCCCTCTCTCCGGCCGCTTGACTCACTAGGTTCGTTAACTCATTTTTCAAACGCTGTGTTTCGTGGCACCACTGATCATTGATTCCTGCCCCCTCCCAATATATTTTGAACTTACTAAGTCTGGAACTTTGTTAAGTAGGTCAGAGTGCCTTTTTCTACTTCCCAATCTCTCTCTTTTTTTATACATAATGATTTTTTGTTCCCATTATAGCTGATTTACAGGGTTCTGTCAATTTACAATCTCTTAAGGTGTTTTTTTTTTTTTTTTTTTTTTTTTGGACCAGAACAATTTAGACATAAGCATCTTCTGTTAAAAGGAAAACACGTTTGAAAAGAATAACCATCCAAGGCAATAGAAGGACGGGAAAGGTCCTTTCATGTGTTTTTTCTTTAACGTTGTCTTCACTGGGGCTGTAGATGCCGTTTTGCCATGTGAGGGTTTTCTCAGCCCATCATGTGAAGACTTTTAGACGGAGAGAACTTTCTTCCTTTTGTGACACCGTTTGATTCAAACACTTTCTTTTCTTTTAAATACATGTAAATAATTAATAAAATTATTTCTCAGCAAACCAAAGAGGAGGTTTGTAACTATTTACATTAACTAAATAATTGTTTACATTACGTAATTATTTACATTAATTAAATAATTACTTAGAAGAGAGGAAATGGGCAAAGTAACGGAAAATGTGGTTGGACCTGGAGCCTCCTAAAAGATGAACCTTTTGGGGGGATTGGAGTTACCCTTGGTCACAGTAACAAATCCTGAGACGATCTGATAAAGCGAATATACATGAATTATTATGTGTGTATTTTGAGCACTTTAAAGAGCTACCCAATATGCAGGCATGTCCCTCTTGTAAGAAAATCATGTAAACAAAAATCCAGAATTATAACCACAAGAATTTAGTAGTTCTTTTCATTATTAAATGCATCGCCACTTGATAGAAGTTGCTTTTCGAGTCCTTACAAAAAAACAAAAACAAAAACAAAAAAAAACCGCACTGTTAAAGCATGATTCAATTCAAATAAAAAATCTATTTTTGAACACCTTTTTGGAAGGCCGTCTATTAACAGCAACCGCGTTTGGCTCTCATTGACATTTCAACCAGGCTGGGCCACGGAGCATTTGCTCAAGACTAATTGCAACTGTCTGGATCCGTAATGAAGCCTCTCCTGGATAACCTTTAGGAATGGCTGTAAGTAAGGCTCCCCTCTGAGCCACTGGCTATTCAACACAGTTTTCCCTCTGGAAGACAGGTGATTGGAAGCCTATTGTCGCTGCATTGACGATATTCTCTTCTGGACGGCACCCTTTAGTTACGTGGTGACAGCCAGTCGTGCCCTTTGTGATTTCAGGTTCTTGTCACTGTGGAAAGTGCATTTGTTCTGCAGAAGAATGGTATATTTCAGGAGAATTCTGCGACTGCGATGACAGAGACTGCGACAAGCATGATGGGCTCATTTGCACAGGTGCAGTATTGACCTACGCTAATTGCTCTATGTCACACTTGGCAATAAAGAGAAATGACACCTGCTGCGTACCGCTGCAGATGCCTGGGCAGGAGAGCTGCCATGGAATCAAGGGCCAGTTCTTAATATGAAGTCAGGACAGAGGGAGAGTGGGCATTGGGGAATACGCACTGGCACGATCCCCCAGCACAGAATTCAAAAGAATGGACCTACTCTCTAGCACAGGAAAATCCACTCAGTAACTATATGGGAAGAATGGTTATATTTATACATATAACTGATTGACTTTGCTGCCTCCCTGAAACTGATGCAACATTGTCAGTCAACTACATTCCCATAAAAACTTTTAAAAATCATACGAAAATAAAGTGACCAAAACAAAATGCATGAAGCCAAATTATACGACTGATGAGAAGCTTCCACAGAGTAGCCACCTCCCTCACCTCACACACAGGCAGTTATATATTGAAAAGAGAAAGTAATTCTCTTGACAGCCATCTTCCTTTGAGGCTGGTGTAGGGAATGGCATATTATCTTAAGCAAGACCCAATGACCCCGAGTTCAAAGGAGGCTGGTGTGTTGGTTGTTTGCAGGGAGCGAGTTTGTGTGTGTTGCGGGTGTGAGCGGATGAAAAAGACTTCGCAGTGTAACAGCTACTGCTGTCCCAAGTTATCGAATCCTCCTACTCGGTTATAAGATACATCTGCTTGAACAAGTTACAGAGGAAGAGAGACGTGTGTTTGTTCCTCTTGCTTCCAGTTCAGAGTAAAAGAGGAAGGTCTGTGTGTGTCATTAAGTAGACATTGACTGGCCATCCCCCCTACACAAGGCTCTCCTAGCTGATTCCTCAGCTTGTCTCCTTCTATGTCAAGGGACTTTATGGTTTTTAGCATTTGTCCCTAAGTCAGACATAACCTGATCTCCACAGGAAAACAAGATTAGGACATGGAAGCCACCTGCATACAGGATGGTCACTATTAGATGCTACACAGATGATGGCATCAAGTAGATGCCATTGTGTGAAAAGTCAGATTTCCCATAGCTGGTTAACGAGATAATGATAGGATCTACGGAATAGAATTAGAAAATCTGTAGAGGATGAGAGAAATGGTTTTGGGTACGAACAACTAGGGGTTATAATAACGTATATTAACTTGATGTGTTTCGCTCGTGATAATGACTCTCGAGTATTTTATTGCAGGGAATGGAATCTGTAACTGTGGAAACTGCGAATGCTGGGATGGATGGAACGGAAATGCGTGTGAAATCTGGCTCGGCACAGAATATCCTTAACAATTGCATGGCAGAGAACTGGATTCTTATTTTCTTAGACCATTAGAACATATCAATGCAGAGGAAACCATGTATAATCACCACTAGGACAGGTCAAACAGACGATTGTATGTTTTTCTATTTCTGAATGCCTGAAGGAAATCTTGGGTACCCATTAAAAATGAGTTTAGCAAATCATTTTGTAAATAACGCCAGAAAGAATATTTTTCTACCATCATTTACATCTATTATTCTCAACAGGGGCCACTTTGCCACCCAGAAAACCTTTGGCAATGTCTACAGACAATTTTGATTGCCACACTGGGTGGGGTGGGAGGAGGTGAGAGGGCGTGCTATGGGCATCTGATGGGTAGAGCCCAGAGATGCTGCAAACATCCTATGGTGCACAGGACAGCCCCCACAACAAAGAATCATGTGACTTTAAATGTCAATAGCACCTTGAGTTGAGAAACACTGAATTACATGGTTGTTAGAAATGCACATTTCTGTACGAGAAAGACCATGTTAGAATCTAAGGAATTACCCTCACATAAATCCATTACTCATATTTTGCCAGGATTCCATATCCCTCAGTGTTTCATATGGAGACACGGGGTGTACAAACACACACGGCATATGAAGATGGGGCAGAAACTACATCACCAGTGCTTTGGGAAAAAAAAAAAAAAACAGTCATTTTAACCATTAAATCATTTGTCTGGTCCCACCTTAAACTCACACACAAAAAAAGGCTCTCAAGATGAAGGGAGATACTATGAAAAATGTACAATTCAACATTTTTAATAAATAGTGATGTTAAGTTGTTTATACTCTGTGTCAGTATATATTTATCTGCTGGTGATTAACCCCAAAATGAATTGCTCTTTAGGGAATATCCATTTTCTGTTTCTAGAACATTCTTAAAAACTGGGCAGGGAGTTACATGTACAAGAAATCTGATTTTTCCTGTTTAAACTCCTTCATGGTAGCTTGCCTTTTAAAAAGCCAATGTATAGTTAGATATATGGTGGGCCTGAAATACATACTCCCTTCCCTTAAAAGACTCATTCACATGAGAATACATTGCCTACTGGAAAGGCAGGGTCATGCAGGGTAGTCAAGAAGGATACTATGATAAAAAGTCTCAAAAGCTCAGAGGATTTTTTTTTTAAATCCAGAAATGGCTGCAATAGAAATTACAAGTATTCACTCAATAATAAGAACAAAATGTTTATTTTCTTAATGGTGAAATTCTGCTCTGTATGAAATTCACATTGAATTATGAAAATGTACAATAATTCAGACTTCCCTTACATATGTACAGTTAAGTCTACTTACACATATTAGTTTCGGCAACCTTTAATTATTTAGAGCTAATAAAAACCCCACTTTTTTTTTCTAAATGTGATTCATATTTTGTAAAATCCTAGAATAATGTAACAAAATCATTTCCATATTGTTTAAGATGAAAATTTTTACTTGGAAATTTTACTTGATGATGTAAATATTCTAGAGTCGTGGCTTGGACCTTTATAAGTCAGATCACCCAAAATAAGGAAAATATGCATCTGCTGAGTTACTTAAAAATTTAATATTTAAAATTATTTAAGAGAAACTTGAACTGATGTTGATTTTTATAGTATTAATAGCAATAGCGTTCTCATACTTTAAGAGAATTATAAAATTGTCATCTCGATCCTGAGATCAGGGAGTGCAACCATATGAATTGTATCTTTAAGTGTGTCAGTTGAGATATGAGTTTTCGTAAAATAAGGGAACTATTAGCAGTCAAGAAATAATACAGGTTATAGTCTTTCCGCTTCTCTAAACATTTTGAGCCTCCGACAACTCTATGATCCTTGTTCAGGTGCAGTTTTGATGACTTATTTGGTGATGCACAGACATTGGAATTCATTACCTTACTCGGCCTTCTTAATACAAATGACTTTCACCTTACCCTCTTGCAGAGCTCTGCTTTCGAGAAAGGACCAGACAGTAGATACTTTAGATTTTGTGGGCCACATACATTCTGTTGCAAATTCTTGTTTGTGCTTTATACTTATAAACTGAAAAATAAACATAAAAACCTCACTCTGAGCTCCTGGGCCATAAGAAACGATTACCAGCAGGGTGTGGCTTGTTAGCTGAGAGTGGTTCACCAGCCTCTGCTGTTCCGGAAGTATCCCCTCGTTTCCGGTCTCATCGTGGAACCCTAGGTATGTTGTATTTTTCTTATAATTCTCTGGATTACCCCTTTTAATTAACAACTACAACAGAAGTGTTGCTCTGTTTATAGTTGCATGTAAGAAAAAATGTCTTCAGCATTCATGTTTTTTAAGAAAACGTTTATATATGGAGAAATGGCTGTACTAAGAAGTTCAAAAGATGACTTGTCCAAATTTTTTGACAAAGCTGAAACTATATTACCGCTCTATTCAAGGGTTCATTTAGCTATGAATTGTTGAAGCAAAACAATTATAGCATAAGTAACATGTTACCTAAACTCTAATGAATATTTTTCTTTTAAAACAATTTTTTTTTTACCTCTTTCTGTCTGCTATAACAGTTCTTGTGTCTGTGTTAATGTGTGGTTTTTGTCTCTAGTAATGCAAGCATCAATAGATCTATTACAAAGTGATTTAATTTACATGTTTAAGTTGAAGAAAAAAATAAACATAGTTACATGTAAATACATAAATTCTACCCTTCTTAAATGTGACTCTGTACTTGGACTTTTGATTCTATTGCTAAGACAGAAACTCCCTCTTAAAAAAAGACAGGACAAGAACAAACTTGTAATTGGTGGAGAGGAAATGTGCAAATTTCATTGACTTGTTCAAGTTGGTTGGACATTTTGGTGGGAATAATGTCAACTGGAAAAGATGCAACAAGTTTGCAGGTAGTTTTGGCACCAAGCCACTTGCTTGGCAAACCATTGCTGAGGAATTCTTTCATAAAGGACTTTTCAATAAGAATCTACTAACATCCTAGGACCTAAAAGGAGAATCCTTGTATCCCATTGTCTCCCTGGACTCTAAGCTAATCTAGGTTCCTCAGCACATTGGAAAGAGTGGCCTCCATGATCTCAAGTGCAAACACAACGTGGGTGATTAGACCAAATGGCAGAGAAAGCCTGGAAAAAACAAAACCAAAACATAACTCCGCCTTTGTTTGTAGACTCACTATCAAACCTTGGAAACCCTACTCGGTATTCAGAATAGTCCACACACCCTGTGTGCCCCTTTCTAAGCTAAGAACACTATGCTATGAAATGTATTTTACTCTAAAATAGCACAAGTCACATTTGGGGATTGACATGCCTGGGTTTAGCTCAACAGTTTTCCTGGATATAGTCTTGTTCTGAATTAACACTGAAAATAATGTTAATTATTGTTGATTCCTTCTAAAATGGATTTCTTAGTCAATCTGGTATTTCCTTCAAATGTTTTTGTGTTTTTTGTTTTGGTTTGGTTTTTTGGCCATGCCATGTGGAAGTTCTGGGGCCAGGGCTCAAACGTGCACCGGGGCAGTGGCAATGCCAGATCCTTAACCCATTGAGTCCCCAAAGGAACTCTCTGCTTCACATGTTAATTCTCCCTCTAATATTAGGGAGAAAACTTTAAATGAAGTGATATGCGTCTAACTTAAAAAGCAAGAAGTTTTGTTTTGCTTTTTAAGAAAGAACCAACTCTGTTATTGGTCATCTTGAAAACATCTGTCTTAGCGTGCTAGGCATTCCTTAGGCAACTGGCCAGGTGTGATAAACTCTTCTTACTCTCCAAGAGGCAAACAATTAGAAGGACTGCAGCAGGAGTCTTGGGGGTTCATCCTAGAGCTCCTGAAGCCAGTCCCCATAACACTCAGGGCAAGCTAACATTTAGATCAAGAATCTTGAAATTCTCTAAGATTTGCAATGAAATGACGCTTCCTTCCATTGTACTCTTTATATAGACTGGACCATTTGCATCTCTTCTATAATTTCCGTAAGTGAAGTTGTAGCAAAATATTTTAGAAGAAAAACTTATAAGAAAATAAATATGGTGTCGCTTGACATGTCCAAACAATTCACATTCCAGAGCATTGTTGAGGAATGGGTGACGCCGTCAAATCAGTAGGAATAACCCTCCCACACCAGAGAGGCATGCAAAAGGAATATGCTATCGGAGAGACACAATAAAACTGACATATGTACATGGAGGTACAGAACCCATGGTGGTCGCTAAATACAAATGGATTCCATCAGATTTACTGTACAGAACACCAACGATGACAGACTGCAGTTAGTAACAGCAAACTTAATATTTGAGGGGGGAAAATGTGGAGTCTTACCCGGAAAAATTGCAAGAGAGGTATCATCAAAGAGCTAAAATTTTCTTTGGTATGTAAAGGGGGGGGGATTGAATTTGCCAACTTATTTACAGGACAGTTCTCTGTATTTGTGATGCAATGCCATTTTGTTACATAAAGTTGTCTGATGTTTTTGAATATGCCTTCATATAAATATTTTATTCAATATGTTGTATTTATAAATACAACAACTGATATTAAACACAGAAATGGTACAATGCAGACAGACTCTTTGTATGTAGATTGAGTAATTCACACCAACAGGTCTTACTACACAGGTCCTACGACATGCAGTTCATCAGCGCTGCCCTCATTCCATGTGACAGGTCAGACCAGACACAGAGGGAATGATCTAACTAAATCACAAATAACAAGGACCCCTCGGCACTATGTCTAAACATATATTAGAAGAAAGCATTTTGACATCCTTTCATAGGGATAAATGCCCTTATAGACAACTCATGTAGAAAACAAAACAGAGCTACGTTTACTGAAGTAGCCATCATTTACAAAAATAAATCTGGGAATTTTAACCGATAAACAAGCTTGCAGGAGAAAAAGAAACCAGCAAGTAGGGCTGATTCCCCAAAACATATAGGTAGGGGTGTGTGTGTGTGTGTGTGTGTGTGTGTGTTGGGATAAGCGATGTCCGAGGCTGCCTAATTGGAATTTCAAGATGTTATTCAGAGTTTGCCATAGATGACGGATTACATGTTTTCCCTAAACAATTGGTTAATGAAATCCATCTAACTTAGCCTGTTAAAAAATAATAGGCTTTAAAATGGTGTAACAAGAAATCCAGAGAGGTCAAAAGAATCATTTTTGTTGGATTTGTCCTTTAGCATTGTCGACAATAAATCTACTCAAATGTTATGCTAACTTTTTATTTATTAAAGTGGAATTCAATATGAAAATGAAATAAGCATAAACAGGTAAATGGATAGTAAATCTTTAATCAGCTAAGCAGGCCAAAATTTTTAAATGCTGGGCAAGGGCTGTCATGGAGACTTAGGAAAGCAGTGACAAAATAATTTCCCAGTAAGTACAGTGCAGATGGGGGAAGATGGCGACCGGGGTCATCCTTCCACGTGGAAACAGTAACAAGAGGCCAGTACATTGATCCCACATAGAGTTTTCTATAAATGAGGTTCAGTTTGGTCTCCATGAACTCTTCTGAGGAGAAAACACTGAAAGGTATTAAGTATCCAGAGTTAACAAATAAATTTCCAAACAGTTTTGTACTGAACATTTTGCAACGCTATATCCAATACTGAACATTTTGCATGGTTTCTTCACTGTGTAATCAACGAGTCATGGACTTTCTTAGTCGTTGTCTTCCCTAAGCTCAGACTTCAGCAGCATTAAATTCAAAAGTGAAGAAAGCAAAATAAGACAGAAGGGGGGAAAAAAATCAGATGGACCGCACACCTGATGTTTGAATGTGGTGGTTTGCCTTTATTTGTATCTAGAATAATTCAACAGACTGCATTCTGAGATCATGGCAAGGCACCTCTAAGTCAGCCATCGGGCCACAGGGGCCCAAGAAGCTGGGTTAGAGGTATGGACTGGTGAAATACACAGTACCTGACTCAGCATGCTGAGCTAAAAAAAGTAGTTTTTTCCTAATATGTCCAGTTTAAAAACTTGTCGTTAAACACCAAAAAATATTAAAGTCTAATTTATAACTAACGTTTGCATCGCTGCTGAGAAAAGAACACAACAGCCGCCTTGCCCATGCTCTGCTGAGTATGAGTGGAACACAGCCAAACCCGGGGATGGCATTAAGTTGGGTTCATTAAAAACGGGAAGGATATGATCTGAGATGGATTTAGGGAGCGCAATTCTTGTAGGTTGTAATTACTGATTTTTCTTTTTTTTTTTTCCCCTTTTTTCCAAATAATGAGGATTTCATAGATGAAAAATGAACCTTAATCAGGCCTACAAGGCCTACAGAGTTCTTTGGACCCACTTTTCTCAAAAACCAGTGGGTCTTGCTCGCTGGGCAAGGCAAATGTTACCATTACCAGTAAGCTTGTGATATGTATAAAACACACACACACACACAAAGGAACGAGAGGCGGGTGCCAAACTCAGCTCATAGGGCACGTCCCATGACTGGGTTTGACCCCGTGTGTCGCCCCGGCCATGCCGGCCCCTGGGGCCCTGTATCTGCTACTGGGTAGAGCGTATATGTGTGTTTAATCAATAGTGTGAGCCAGAGACAACCCTCGGAATCTTTCTAGATGCAATTTGGAATTCTAGGTTTGGAAGGCTTTCTGTTTCCCTGATCGCTCTCCGAACCAAGCCAACCGCGACAGGTAAGAGTTAGAGGAACACGGTCCCTGCAAAAGGTCACAGACAGTGGAGCCAGCAGCCCTGTGAAAACGGGGAGAAGAGAAATCCATAATAGCACAGGTTTACAGCATCTAACTAGAAATTACTCAAGAGTATCTGGGTGCTACAAAATCGAACTTAAAACACATGGATTTCGCCGAAACAGGACTCAAAAAGGAATATGGGTAGCTGTCAGCAGGCAAGGTATCAAGTGTACTTGTGAAATATGTCATTCACATGAAGTGTCACAGTCACAGAAAAGATATTAAAAAGGCATTCCATATCTGGTAGGGCATTCCATGGTCTGAGTTGAGCTGGTTGTCCAGGTGTCTTCTTGTTGTGGGGGGCGCCACGCGTTGAGATTTATCCACTCGCAACCAAGAAGTTCGAGGCAGCGGGGAGCAAGCCTGAGCTCACCTCCGGCTGCTCCTCCGCCACGGGAGCAGCAATGTCTGGCAAGGAGAAATCACTCAACGGTGCTCGGGGCGAGAAAGTCACAACACCTGTGAGGGTCTGGCTATGTCGTCTTGCTTTTGTTGACTGGTTTGCCTCCATTCATGATCGCGGACGCGCTTGTGCTTTTACTCGGCGTCACCCCGGCCTTCGGGACCGTTTCTCCGACGTCATGCAAGGATGGTTCTCGGTACATGGCAACTGGGGGCGGGGGGGAGACAGGAGATGGAGATGTTACCGCGTTGGGTTCACGCACAGACCTCGGCTGTTTGCTCCGTCCTGGTTTCCCGGAAGTCAGGCAACCCCCCCCACTGGGGAGGGAATTCCTGTTTTAAAGCGGTTAAAACCCAACCCCCCAAACAGAAGATGCTACCTCCTGTGCCTTCTCTGGTTTGTGTCTCCAGAATACGCACGTGGGTGCGCCTGGATTTTTGTCTAGAAGAGAAGGTTTAAATGGAAGATGCGGACACACAGACCTACCCACCCACAGGAAGTATGAGGCATTAACCCTTCTCCTTGTTCAGCAATAAATACACCAACTTCTCTTCCACCGCACACTGTCAGCGCTTGGACCCATTCTTCCTCATCTTTTCCACTCTAGATATTTACTCCCCTAGGTCTTAACTCATTTTTCTCTCAGATGGTTCAAAAGCAACAAAGTTACACTGCTGTCGGCTTCAAAGCCAGACACAGCAGTGACAAAGAACTGGCTTAAGTCAGGGCCTTCTGGAGATCTCACAAGCAAGGAAACCCTTAAATAACTGAAGACAAGTGTGGAGCATTTTATATTTTTATGCCTCATTTTCAGATATAATAGTAAAAATCTGGAAGTGACGTCCTACAAGGCAGAAGTGCAGAATGGCTAGAGGGGAAGTGGGAACAAGCTCCGAGGCAGCTCTGGGGAGTTGCTTGGGAAGTGTCTGGTGACTTCATTAATCACAATAGGTCATATGGCTATTAGAAAATGATTCCGGGGAATCCTGGGAAAGAACATTTCAGAATGACTGATGCTCGGAGAAAACTAGCTGAATTAAAATCCTCTGTCATCAGAAATACAACTGAATTCGAGCTGCCCACTTTGCTTTGTAGGCTATTGAAAGTGTTATCATATTTCATGAAGAGACCTTATGCTTGGTTGGGATGAACCACGATATGCATCCTCAGTGTTCAAGGTGGTCCGATTTTACCTTGTTCCTTTTTCTTTTTAGGGCTGCACCTGTGGCATAAGGAAGTTCCCAGGCTAAGGGCTGAATCGGAGCTACAGCTGCCAGCCTACACCACAGCCACAGCCACCTGGGATCCAAGCTGTGTCTGCCACCTGCACCATAGCTCATGGCAATGCCAGATCCTTAACCCACTGAGCGAGGCCAGGGATCAAACCTACATCCTCATGGATACGAGTCAGATTCGTTTCTGCTGCGTGGAACTCCCAGATTTTACCTTTTGCACATGTATCACATGATTCTTTAGCAGCACACAGACTTTGAAGGGCACGTGTACATCAGATTTATAGGAAACAATTTGGCAAGGTAGTAAAAGAGATAAATCCATATTCTGGATGCATCTTCCACTCCCTCATTCCAATGGGAGACGATAGCATCAGAGCATTAACCTTGATTGTCTAAGCAGTGAAGTTGTGTAGGAAATATGAAGGCCCCAGAGCATCAATAATTAATGAAGAACCTAATTTGTCCTAACACTTTCAGTGCTATACTTTACATCCTGCATGGGTTTGAAAAGTTAGAAATTCATTTTCCTCTATCAATTACATTATGTGATAACCTCTGTCTTTATAATAATACCCCCCTTAATTGTCTTCAGAATACTTCTGTCTGCATTATTTGCAAATACTGTTTCTCTCTTCTTCACATATACATAAATACGCTACAAACACATATACACACAACTGTTCCGTGTGTGATTAAAATGCAGAGTGATACTATTACAGCACATCTTTAGGATCTCAGATGTTTCCTGCAAGATATACCACCTAGCTAATTTCCAGATTTTGCCTCAGTTAGGAGACATAAAGTCCCTTTTGGTTCTTATTACATTTATGCAGTTAAGAGTTCAGGTTTCAGAAATGTAGTTAATTCTTAACCATCCATATGCTTATAAAATTAATGTAAAGAGAGAAAGCAAAGATGATAAACTCAGATTTTTATAGATGGACTTAGTTTTTAAAATTTTCACTTGCAGGACTTCCTGTTATGGCTCAGTGGTTAATGAACCTACTAGTATCCATGAGGACACGGGTTCAATCCCTGGCCTCACTCAGTGGGTTAAGGATACAGCATTGCCGTGAGCTATGGTGTGGGTTGCAGATGTGGCTCGAATCCCATGTTGCTATGGCTGTTGTGTAGGCTGGCAGCAGTAGCTTTGATTTGACCCCTAGCCTTGGACTCTCCATGTGCTTTGGGTGTGGCCCTAAAAAAAAAAACAAAAAAAAAAACCAATTTTTTTTTCCAATTGCATTTGAACATTGGTGGGTCTGCTGGTCTCAAAAAATCACTTAAAACAGTAAAGTCAAATCATAGATATGTCATTTGGGAAGAACAGAGAAACTCCAATTTCCAATTTTTAGTCTCATTTGCCTTATGCTCTATCATATAATGAGAAGAATTCACTCATATTTCAGATTCGGGCATAATTTTTCCTTTCCTAGATGAGCCCTGATGGTTAACTGTTTAGGTTTCAATGACTTGTTCTAGAGGAAAATTTCATTAAGAGTAGAAAAAAGTCAATATCACTGAAATTGTAAACATTGTATTAACCAACAAGAGTGGTTTCCCAAACTTAGGCAGACTAAAAGCTGAATTATGTATCCGCAGATAATAATTAACTCGCAATATTTCAAATTATCTTATTCTTACATAGCAAATACAGATTTTAAAACCTGTATGCATTTTATCTTGATGGTTAAGGCTCTCCTGTAGGAATAAGAAAAAGAAATATCAAACTATCTAAGATAGCTTCAAGTGTCTAGTTATTGTAGGTCTTATTTTCTGCAAAAGGTAAATGTAAGAACTTGAATAGAAAATACTTTTGAAAAACCTCAATATGAATTTCATTTGGTAGTTCTCAAACAAATGTTATATATCAAATGACACTTTCAGTAGAATCCTTAATGAGAAATGTGCAGATGTTTCTGATGAACAAAATTAACAAAATTTTGTAGCATATCATCTTTGGAAATCTGATCAAAGCAAATGTGAAGGTTTCACTGTTGACAGGTGAATGCAAAAGAAGATCAAGCCACATTTGAATTTACTCAGCAATTGCTCAGTTTTGAAGGGAGGTATTTAATACTAACAAGTTCTTTATTTATTTTTTATTATTTTTATTTTTTGTCTTTTTGCCTTTTCCAGGGCCACTCCCACGGCATATGGAGGTTCCCAGGCTAGGGGTCGAATCGGAGCTGTAGCCGCTGGCCTATGCCAGAGCCACAGCAACGCGGGATCCGAGCCGCGTCTGCAACCTACACCACAGCTCACGGCAACGCCAGATCGTTAACCCACTGAGCAAGGGCAGGGATCAAACCCGCAACCTCATGGTTCCTAGTCAGATTCATTAACCACTGAGCCACGGCAGGAACTCCAACAAGTTCTTTAAAGGCCAAGTTATTTACAAGTTCTTTAAAGGCCACGTCATTTCCTGGGATTATACTAAATCACAGGATGTGGTTACTTTCAGCCAGATAATAACAAAATGGGCAAATACTCAAAAATTCCATAGCACTCAAAATAGGGTTTTTCTAATACACCTCCTGTGACAATCAGAGATTTATAATGTCATTACAGATTAAAAATTTTAATTAATTGATTTAAAGTATTTAGGGACTAGAAAGATTGGGGCAATGAGGATTTGAGACAACAGAAGTGAGTTGAGAGGGCATTTTTAAATAATGAAAAATATGTGTATGTGTACATATATATATACATAATGTACACACATATACATATATATAGTAAAGAATACAAATCTTTTTTTTTTTTTTTGGCCTTGCCCACGGCATGTGGAAATTCCTGGGCCAAGGATGGAAATTATCACAGCAGTGACAAAGCTAGATCCTTAACCCGCAAGGCCACCAGGGAACTCAGAGTGTTTAACTCCTAACTGCATAACTTCGGGAGACATCTGTGGAGTCACCACCCAGATCAAGATCAAGAACATCTCCAGCTTTCCAGGAGGGTTCCTCGTGGCCACAGGAGAGCCATCGACGTGAAAGAGAAATGTGCAATAAATCTGAGAAGCGTAGTGCACACCCGACACTCACCTTCCAATGGCTTGGGTAGAAAATGAGCTGCTGGTTTGGTTTTCTTTACTCTGTTTCCTTTCATAACTTGACCTTCCTTATTCAATCCCAAAAACCAGGCTCTACCAGATTCCTGTTGTCTGTATAGCATAGATGAGTAGATAACGTAATAGTTTTCAAAAACAGATTCTTTAAACTTGCATTCAGGGGTAAAAAGTTCCTGTTGAGAGAAAAGGAAGAAATGAAAGTGAGAGGAAGGAATGGGAGCTTCCCTGTGTTTCCTTTTGCTCTTCCAGAATTCCTCCCCTCCCCCATGATGGCCAGTGAGTCCGTCCTTGGGCCAGTGGCGATGTCCAGATGTATGTATCTTTCCCTGCAGGCACGAATAGACCATACAATGTTATCAATGTACAGTGAACAGAGAGGAAGCTGCTACTTTGAGGGGAAAAAAAAATATATATATATAGGCAAATGTCTGGGTATCCTTTAATTAGAAAATTGAAGACCAGAGCAAACCCAAAATAGTTTCACTTGAACAGAATACAGTTCAACCAGAGTGCAACCAGAAACAGCACGAGAGGGTAGCATCCCATAGTCACAATACACCAAACAAAAATAAAATATATATCGAAGGCATTTGCTGACCTATTTTCAATATTTATAGGGATCATGACACGATACACTAAGAGTTGCCAGATGTTCATGGGCTCACTGATAACGCAAGGTGATACGTTTTACCAACAAAGAGACAAACTGACATCTCAAACTAAAACCCTGACAATCAGCTGGCACACAAACTAGCCCCTGGAGCTGAGGCCGGGTGTCATGTAAGCTGGTCACAGTGACAGGAGCTGAAAGTAATGACCTGACCTCATGGTCTGGAGCCCCCTTGGAA
Source organism: Sus scrofa (assembly GCF_054392235.1). NCBI lineage: Eukaryota > Metazoa > Chordata > Mammalia > Artiodactyla > Suidae > Sus > Sus scrofa. Next base: position 77,478,772 of record NC_139393.1, read on the forward strand.
CTCCTGAAAAGACACATTGACAGAAGCCCTCACTAAAATACACCCAGCATTTTTGGAAAGAATCTGATGAGTTAAATGCCACGACTTGCAGCGCTGTGATCTATTTCGATTGATGAATGACGCAAAGCTTGCGACTTTATGATTATCATTAATGACACCAGTGTTCAGAAGTGAGTTTTCTATGCTTCTAAAATTTAACCCACAAAGGCCTTTCTGAGAGACCTCTGTTTAAAGTGATTTAAAAATACAAGCTTCCTAGCTACAGACCATGGAAGTCACTAGTTTTTGTGGCTCCTTTCAATAAAATCTGCACTGTGTGCTCCCATATTTATGAAATACACAGCGAAACAGAGCTTTCTGGTCATTGATCTTTTTAAAAATATCGCATACTTAACATTTATTTGTACCTTAATAGGTTTTTATGACTGCAAAAAATAGTAACTTTTGTTTTTCTTTTTAAAAAGTTATTTTGTATGCACATCTTGAAAAACACACCCTTTAGGGGCGACAAAAATAAAACCTTTAAGCGTTCAAGCTCTGCTAATCCTAATGAGGAATGTGACATCATTGCCTGTAGAAATTCTTTCAGTATTTCCCATGAGAGTCAAGTATCAAATGGTGTCTCTTGCGGGATACAATTTATTCACAGTGCACCCCACTTTTTTTTTTTTTTTTTTGTCTTTTTGTCCCTTTTAGGGCCGCACCCGCGGCATATGGAGGTTCCCAGGCTAGGGGTCGAATCAGAGCTGTAGCCGCTGGCCTACACCAGAGCCACAGCAACTCGGGATCTGAGCCGTGTCTGTGACCTACACCACAGCTCATGGCAACATGGGATCCTTAACCCACTGAGCAAGGCCAGGGATCAAACCCATGTCCTCATGGATGCTAGTCGGGTTTGTTAATCACTGAGCCACGACGGCAACTCCCCCCACAACGTTAATTCACTGCAAGCTAATAGTTTTCCAAGGGGAAGAGATTTATCAATGGCAGGTACTTTTCAAGACAAAGTTGACAGTTCTACTGATTAATTTGATGAGATTAAAACAGCCAAAAGACAGGGTCAGTCCCTCCCAGAGGAATTTAAGTAAACCTTCATTTCTTTGAGATGATACGAACTCAGGTTTGAAGACGATACCATCCAAATGCATGTTCTGGTTTTCCATGAAGCTCTAGTTCTCCAAACATCTTCCCATGAGTTCTCTGGCTAATAAACGATAGTCTCAGTGACTCAACTCTAGGCCATGCCTCAGAGGAAAGAGCTGGTGTTAACACGTTTGTGCCAAGGAAAACACAACGGAATGCTGTGAATTTGGCTTTTCCCCAAAAGACTCCTACACAGAACATAGTGGCTGAGCACGCACCTTCGAGGACAAACAGATCAGTCTTTGGTGTGTCATTTGCCTTTTGAATGAGACAGGCCAAGGCATCCAAGCGTATTACCTACTCGTGACAACCTGTCTCAGAACCAGCTGGGAGTGGGTTTGGTAAAAGCTGACCCAGTAGGTCACTCGGCGGCAGAGAAGCTGGCACCTGCCCGCAAAGATATCAGGTCTCTGCCCAGAGCCTTGCCTTGTTAAGAGGCTCACTAAAGATGGACCTTAATCTTGAGACTCAGGTCGGTCTGAGTCTCCAGCTTTGGGCAGTGCAGGTCCAGAGGCCGGTCAACCCTTCTGTGCGTTCAGCCCCCCCCACTGCCATAGTGGAGGCAAGGTGGAGGGCACCGTTGCCATTAGCAAACTGGAAGTGTATAGTCTCTGCCCCAAATTGGCTACGCTGACGGCAAAAGAGAATGGAGACCCTTGCTATGGAAGAAGTCGTTTATTCTTAGAGTATACCTCAGTATACCTCTGACACTGAGAGAAGATAAAATGTTTACATCTTCGGAAACTAGGGAAGTCAATGACATAGTCCCTTCCTGGGAACTGTGCCGGCGGCATCACAGGGAGGTGATGCTGTCGTCTACAGTGAGTGCCGTGGCCTTCAGTTGACCGTGATGGTCGGTGCATTTTCAGCCTCCTTTATTCTCCGTTAAACAGTTATTGTGTAGACGCCGACTCACGTGCACACGCACTCCATTCAAAGCTACTGTTATCTAATGCTTTTTGCTAGACTTTCTGGACTTTTCGAGAAAATGATCGGCTCGTTAAATATTGGAGTTGAAAATAATTCCATCCTCCCCAGGAGAACTGATAGAATTCATGGAGCTGAGATCGGTTACTACTTATTGGCTGGCATAAGGGATATATATACCTTCAATCTGCAAATACGAGGCAAAGAGGTAGCGAATATGAACACCATCTGTGTAACCAGACCTCGTGGGTTCAACTCTGACCAACTGTGTGTCCTTGGGAAAATTACCTAATAGCTGGGCTTCATTTTTCTCATCTCTAATATGGGTACAAAAATTATAGGATCAGATTTTGGGCGCTGGGAGAATTGAGTGACTTAACACATGTTAACATATTTTGAAGAGGATCTGGAATACAGCAAGCCAATAAAACTCAGTGTTGATTCAAAAATATTTCCCATTATCTATAGTTAAAATTAATCCTGTATCAGTTATTTCAGGTCTATCAACAGTTCAGCAAACCCAAATGTAGCTAAATGCTTAGTCAAGGAGAACAATTTTCTATGAAACATTGGGCTCAGCATCAGAGGTATCAACATGAACATATACAAAATGAACATGATTCTTCCTGGAAGAATATTATTAACAGCCTTGTGCTTAATAATGATCAGATCATGCAATATTTGCTGTGGTAAACTTACCTTCCAAATACTAAGGGGCCTATAGGTGGTGTAAACGCTATCGGGAAGGACGAAATGGGCGATGCCCTGGGACATTTGGGAAGCTCTGATGAGGTGCAGAGCGATGTGGCAGCCTGGGGAAATGTGACAGAGGAGCTTAGACACTGATGAATAGGTTAGCTTCTTACAAACAGGAAGCAGACAGGCAGCTTCTTAAACAAGCAAGGGAATAATGCCAGAGTCCGATCAGTGTTTTATATTCCATCGTCCAAGGGAAGGATGGTTGAGAAATTAGTAACACGTACATTCTGATGTGCCAAGGCCTGATCTCTTGCAAAATGGACTTGAAGATTGTTTGCAGGACATGAGTCGTTGTGTATTCATGCTAGTACTTGGTATTAACATAATAATCAAGGATACACAAAGTAAGGAGAAAAAGACACCAGAATGAGGACACATTATTAACTTGAGTTCTGAACGTCCCTGGGAGCCAAGACAAAAAGAGATAGGCTACATAGTCTAACAATTATTGAAGAAAGAAAAATCTTGGCACTAACTTCTAAAAAGTATTTCCTTGCAAGGAGAAATGGCATTGATCAAATAAACAACACATAATACAGAACCAAAGCAAAAATGTTCTTGAGAGGAACTGCGCAATGAATAGAGTCATGGTTTTGTGTTTGAATCCTACAACGTGCTTTAGAGGGATAGATGGAGGGAACAGTCTCATAGGTGGGATTTAAAATAACTGTAATGGATGAGATCCCCAGGGATCATGTGCACAGCCGAGGCACAACCCAAATGCCTATATTGACCGGGCAGTTACAAGAGTGAGGCTGGCATAACCAGAGCACCTGGCATGGATGGCCAGGCTCTCTGCACACGCCCTGCTGGACCAGTGCCTGCTCCACACACACCCTCCTGACATGACTAGTTGCCCTCGTCCTAATCTCTAGATCAGAACACCTCTACCATGACAGCTTATCAAAGGGGCGCCGGGGGGCATGCCCCTCTGCTAGTTTCCCTGGTAACCGATGAGTCAAGCTGACACCAACTCTCTAAAACTAGTAACATCTCCCTCCCCCCTGCGGGCGGTTGGGGGGACGGCAAAGACCCGCCTGCTGTCTACACACAGTGGCGTGTTGCTCCAGGAGCTTGCTTAGGACATGTAAGCTCCCCCAGCCATCCAACCACTGACAGCTCTGTCGCTGACTCCGGGCTCTTTCTTGGGTCTTGAAGCTGAGCAGGGACAGGGCTTGCAGGCCTTCAGGGTGCAGCCCAACAGAGCCCCAAATGAGGCTAAATGCCCCTTGCCCTTACTCAGGCTCAGAGTTGAGGCGATGGAAGAATGGAAGAAAAGATGTGAAAATAAAAACCTTAGATCTTCGGTGGGTTTTTTTCAAAGGAAGTAAACAATCCAGGTTTCTGGATAAAAATCTCCTTTTTATGGTGGCATCTATTTCTTTGCTCTTGTTTTTGTCTTTCAATGCAGCACTGCCGGAGGATCTGAGATGGACCTATGGACCAGTTTGAGACCTCCAGCGCGGAGTGGCAAGAAGCATCCTCAAGAAAGAAGGAACCCCAGGGGGCTTATCAACACAGCCTTAATCTAACTGACGGTTTTTATGCATTTGAGTAAATACCATGATTGTGCGTGCCAGTGAAACATTCTAAAACTGGCGGTGATAATATGGGAATACTTATTTAAATTTAAGCTCAAATAAAAACTCTTCGAAACTGCCAAACTAAAGGAGATATAGGGACTTCGATGTGTCTTTTTCTCCTCTTGCCTGCCTATATTTAGAGCCACCAACACCCCCATGACAAAATCAACGGCAGTTGAGTTCTAGCAGAAGTTTAAATATTAATTTGTACCTTTGCCAAACTAAATCAGCAGATCATAGAATAGAAAAACACAACAATTAAACAGAAATTTCATATCTCCTTTTATGTTGTGGTTGTTTTGAAATGAAAGCACCATCTGTGGTGCACTTATTATCTTAACAGGAGCAGCAGAATCCCTCTTCTGAGGGAAGTGTCTTTGTCTAGGAAAACACCCTGATGGCCCATTTGCCTGCATCGAGCTAGGCTTGGGGGTGCAGAATGAAAGTGGGCAGGATGGAGAGAAAAGAGGTCCCATGTTCCATAATTCGTAACCAATAAATAAGCCATAAACCCAGATAATTTAGCATAATCATAACTTAATAACAGTGACCTAGAGAATGTAACCCAGTGGTCGGCAAACTACGGTGGTCTGTAGTTCGCCAGATGAATTGGTTGCGAGGTGAGCTGTTGTGGCTGTATGGCCCGCAAGGGCTGCAATAGTTACTATATGGTCCTTTGCTAAAAAAATTTTGCTAACCCTGATCTAAAGGACATTCTGAGGACTTTCCAACCTAAGGAATTGGGGGAAGGGTGGTTAATCTAGTTTCAATCCTTCCCCAATTAAATTTGGATTGCTCTTATCTTCATGTATACAAATGCATTCGATTTGAGTCAGAATTTTCATCAAGAGTTTCATCCCTGGAAAAGCCTTTAAGGTGTTATGAGCCTGGGCTTCCTGGAAGAGTACGTAAATTGATAGTCCACAAATTTCATCTAGTTACTGCACTTCCTTTGTTGTTTCTATGGCTACACAAAAATTATGTTTGCTTAATATCTACAAGTTTGCCCAGCACCAGCACCACCACTGTTTCGAAGGGGAAACATAAAAAGAGGCATTCCGGACAAATTTATAGCATTTGAATACAAGGCAATTCCAAAATAGATTAAAGAGAGAGAATAGAGAAATGATATTAGACATAGAGTAGAAAATAGCGCATAATATATGCACAGTAACAATAGCCATTAATATTCCATTAATCTCTATATTCTACAGTCATTAAAAACTCAGTCCCCTCCCATCCACAGCCTAATAATGGCCCCAACCTTGGAATTCTTAGGAATAATTCTCCCCAGGCTAAAACTGAGAAAGGGAGGGAGCCTCAGATTCCAAGTTCTTACTAGAAGAATAATAACAAATAAGATAATAGGAGTGGGAAATGATATGTCAGCTATTTTAAACTATAACTATATTTGGAATCTATACATTAAATCCAAAAGTACAACTCAAATATTAATTGTTGTCATCAACAGGGTATTAGTTATTGATTCTTAACAGGAATGATTTAATTTGACATCCCTCGAGACAGAAAGCTCAAGATCCATTTAGCCTATACTCTCAGCTTTTCCTTCCCTTCCTGCTTTTGGGAGATGCAGTCTGCCTGGGTTTGTCTAAAGCCAGTAGGGATTTTATCCTAATCTCCTCTTCTATTGTTTTAATATCAATTATACTTTTAATGACACAGTTCTGACACTACTCAGTTCCTTAAAAAGAAACCTAGAACGCTCGTAAGATTACATATGAAGGGAAAAATATTCTGACCTTTTGGAAGATTTTACAGTCATGAATTTTTTTTTTTTTTTTTTTTTTTGGTGGTGCCTGCAGCGTGTGGGAGTTCCCAGGCCAGGATCAAACCTGTACCAGGGCAGCAAAGCAGTGACAACACCAGATCCTTAATCCGCTGAGCCACCAGGTAACTGCAGTCATGAATTTTGAAACAAAAAAGAATTTGTAGTTAATACTCAAAAGAGAACATTGAGTTGACTAATGCATTTTACATATCTGAAATTCCACATAAACAAATATGTATAATATCAGCTGTGACTAAGGCCCACAGGGAGAAAAAATGTGTTGTGTGTACTTCAAACTAAAGTATAATTATTTATGTGTTTAAGAGGCAGCTTTGATGTGATTATAGGACCCTGTAATTTTAATTATTTTCCTGCCAAAAAAGCAATATCCATAAGTACTTACATTTATAGGGCCTGAAGCTGTTACCTAAGTAGATTCTCAGGAAGCAAAATTATAAATGAAGGCTTTATTTTTTCCAGTAAAGGTATTATTTGGCATTTAAAGATGTTTGATATATACATCTTTAGGCATATTATTTAATTCGCTAAATATATTTTAATTTATTATATTATATTTAATGTGTTTTCTTTTATGACAATATGTTTTTTAAAACTGTGGCAAGGACAACTTTTATTATGATTCATAAATTCATTTTGTTATTTTATTTAAATAAAATATTCATAAAATATTATATTAAATAATATAAATGTATATTTTAATATATATTCATAGATAATACATATATAATCTTAAACACATGTGTATTATATATTATATGTACACATATATGATACATGTGTACATATATCGTTGCTACTTAAAACGTGGTATTCAAGGGTTAATAACAAATTCCCCATGTAGGAATTTGTTAGAGATGCAGATTTCCAGGCCCCATGCAAAAACTACAGAATCGGAATTTGCATTTTAACAAGACCCCAGGCGATTCATATGCATATGAAAGCTTGGGAAGCACTGGTATATGTTCCTGTTACCACAGGGAACAAAAATTAATAAATGATCATGAAATTTTAGTAAATATCAATTAAATGGGCATTATTCATAAGCTTGCTACCATTTCTTAAGATTAGTATAAAATCAACTAAAGCAAGAAAATGGAAACAAATAAAAATATAAAGTATTTACAGTGTATTTTTTATCCATTAGAAACTTTAAGATTATAATTAAAATATGTGCCAACTGGTTCTATAGCGGTAAATCTGTTTTCTCAAGAATGTAGACATGTATAAATTCCTAAAATAATAATGCTTGTAACATGAACAGATGGTATCAGTGCTATATAAACACAAAAATATCACAAAGTAATGCTTAGGAAAGTAAATACAAACACATACCATTCTCACAGTATCAGTGCTTTATAGTGAATCCTCAAAATAATAATAATAATAATAACTACAGCTAACACCTAAAATCATGCATACGTTTGTACAAAGCACTATTCTATACATTTACATAATCAACTATTTGTTCCTCACTATAATCCTATGAGATTGGTCTATTATTATCCCTTAGAAATGAGCCCAGAGGGGTTAAGGAACTTGTCAAGCACATTTATTTCCATCCAGATGAATAGTTTAGCTATTCCTACCCACTTATCATTTCATTAAAGAGATGGACTTTTTCAGGCGTGTGATCAATTGCAGAAATAGCCAGAATTCCTTCACCCTTCCCGAGCAAAGCTCTTCAGCAGGTACTTTGACTTATTTTCCCACCCTGAGTTAAAGCGATGAGAGCAGGGGCTTGACGAGCACTTGTACAACTGGGATTGCCCTCTCTCTGCCTCCTCCACTACCATGAGCGCACGCCTGGGCCGGGCTGCTGGAGGAGACGCACATGTGGAACACGGCCAAGCTGCCAACCTAAACTGGCGTATTTGCACGTACTGGGAAAAGTGATCAAGTCCTACCAAGATCTGCAGAACCACCTAGCCCAGCTCCATCGGCCTCTAGATGCACAAGCATGATGCACTTGTTGGCTGCTATATGGTATCATTATGGAATTGATAACTGATACAGACGAATATTCATTCAACTGAATTATGTATTCAGTTAAAACACAGACAATATGTACTTTATACTGCTGCTCTTCATCTGCGTCTAACTCCATGCGAAAACAAATATAGATGGAGAATGGTAATCAGTGATATGCTATCGTAGTGGCAGAACTGTCTCATCTCAGGATAAAACCATTGAGGAAGAAGAACATTATTAAAAGAGTTTAAAAAACAAGAATATGCAGGAATCCTCAAAATGAATCTCTTCTTCCCTTTACTCGTACTGTACATATCTTCGCCTCACCACCCTGCTACTCATCAACGAAAGAAACACTGAACAAAAGAGAAACTGAGTTGGTTACCCCTGCTGTCGACCATGCCCCCAGCTCCCTGCAGGCATAAATTCCCCAGAGAAGGGGTGGAATGGGTGACGATAGTGGGTGGTTTTGTGATTTAAAATTGAACTCTTAGGGAATTCCCACTGTGGCTCAGCAGGTTAGGAACCTGACTAGCATCCATGAGGGTACGGGTTCAATCCCTGGCCTCACTCAGTGGGTTAAGGACCCGGCGTTACTGCAAGCTGCGATGTAGGTTGCAGATGTGGCTTGATTCTCGCATTGCTGTGGCTATGGCATAGCCAGGCAGCTGCAGCTCTGATTCAACCCCTAGCCTGGGAACTTCCATATGCCACCAGTAAATTTAAAAAAAAAGAAAGAAAGAAAGAAAGAAAGATAAAATTGAGCTCTTGGGAGTTCTTGCTGTGGCTTGACCAGATGGGCAGCATCTCTGCAGCTCCAGGACTCAGGTTCAATCCCAGCCCAGCACAGTGGGTTAAAGGATCCAGTGTTGCAGCAGCTTTAGGGCAGGTCGCAAAGGTGGTGTGGATCTGATCCCTGGCCAGGAACTCCACATGCTGCAGAGTGGCCAAAAAAGAAAATAATAATAATGATAAAATAAAACAAAATAAAGTTGAGCTCCTAGACCAAATGTGTTCTTGTGTTTTGTGACATAGCAGCTGCACAACAGTAGACCTCAGCATACGTAGTAGGGTCAACTGTATACAACTTTGCCTGAAAGAGGAACTAAACCTGAGAGTGCTTTATAGGAAAGGAATCAGACTGGATGTATGTGATGAAACCCAGAAGAAGTGCTGCCATGAGTTTTTAATATTTTTCTGGACACAGTAAATAATGTCACGATATAGTAATATGCTGAGAGTTTTTTGGCCTGAGAAATACTCAGAGGCGTCATCAGAGATACATAAGTCTCAAGGTCAGATTGCTGGCATTATCTCATCCTCCATTTTAAGGATTTTTCAGATTCAGCGAGTGATTTGTATTTTTGTTATAGCAAAGATTACATATTTGTTTATATATATAAATATACATATTTGTGTGTTACACACACACACACACATACATACACACACACACACACGCCATGATACCATCAGGAAACATTTGAACATTTTAAAAATGAGGTTATCTTATTTAAAAAGTAATTAATAAAATATATTACACTGTCCACAGCATAGCACCACTGAAAGCATAATCCATGGACCTATACCCACCTACAAAGTATTTCTGGTCTGCAATGAAACAAGTACAGAAATTGAACAAAAATCCGTGAAAACTTCTATAGTAATTTAACAGAGAACTTTATATCTCTTGAATATAAAAATAAAAACTGTAGGCTTCTACTTTGTACTTAAAATATTTCTTAGTATTTTAATTTTATTATATTTTCTGAAAGTATATCTCTGTAAAAGATTGGAAATTAGGGAACACTGCTCTATTATACAAAGGGTTGCATGTGACTATAAACTAATTAAAGGAGAATTAAGGTAAGAATTAGAAATAATTTTTTATTAACATAAGCCAATGCTCAATGCTTTACATGAATTACTTCATCTTATTCTTTTTAACACATTGTAATTCTAAAGTTCAGTATCTTGGTGAGAGTTTATATAGCTAGTAAGTGGTAGGACAAGATTGGATCCTAGGCTGTCTATAATCTTCGGCCTGGGCTCCAAGTCATTAGTTATACCACTGGTCAACCTAACACACAGAATTCTAAAGGGCACTCAAGGAAGGGAATGTGGCTTGACAACAGCCAGGGCAACAACAGGGAAGTAAACTGTTCCAGAACAAAATTTCTCCTTCAATGAATGACCCTCAAGAAAGGAGTAGAAATGATGATTAAATCCAGTTGGAAACATTATTTTAAAAATTATCAACCTTAGCATTTATTTTCTTCTTTATTTCATTACTTTTCTCTAACATCTCGTGAGTACTGAGCTTGGATTAGGACTGGACTTGGTATGATGGGCTAGATCCCTCAGACATGACATACACCAGACACAGAGGAAAGAAGTAAAGGGCGACAGCACTTAAGAAATAAGAGAGCGTGATTCAGAGATTCTAAAGGATTTGGGCAATAAAACTAGAATCTGTGTTTTTAACGTCAGTGTACCAATGGTGGCCGTGATGCTGGGAGTGGGAGATGGGGGTACCATGAAGATATGCCCAAATGGAACAAATGCTACAGAAAATGCCAGCTCTTTTATTTCTAACTAGACGAAGATATTATTACTTCCACTAGCAAACATTTTCAATTCACTGCACTAGAATTTGCTGTGCAAAAAATTTAATGTTTTTAGTTACTGTAAGTAGATTAGATCAATGCAGTATCTTGCCATGTCCTACCCAAACCAAGTCCGGTTGCTGATCTTTCTCTGTCAATGTTTTCTTTCATCTCCTTGTATCTTGAGGAACTGACTATAAATGTCAAGTATGTAGCTGTGACTTTTAGTTTTGCCAACTTCTATGAGCAAACATGACTTGTTTTCATCAGTTTTTTTTTTCTTCTGCTTAATTAAGCTTAGAACTGTATTTTAAAACTATTCTTACAACCCTGTATCCTTCTCTCTTTAGGTCTATTCCCACATGCATCTGCTTTCTTTCCTTTAGACTCCATTTTATTTTATTTTATTTTATTTTTTATCACCAAAATTATTATTATTTTTAATAATTATTTCCCCAATACAATTTTTTTTCTACTGTACAGCATGGTGACCCAGCTACACATACACATTCTATTTTTGCACATTCTCATGCTCCATCATAAGTGACTAGACAGAGTTCCCAGTGCTACACAGTAGGATCTCATTGCTAATCCATTCCAAAGGCAATAGTTTGTATTGATTACCCCCAAGTCCCCCAACCACCCCCCTCCCTGCCCCTCCCCCTTGGTTTTAAACTAGACCTTTCCATAAAACTTCTAATTGTTTGCATTGTAGACTTCTCCTAACAAAAATGGGCCCAGTCAAAACCACTTGGTTGCATAAATCAAAACGAAACCAAACCAAACAAAAATTCATTTATCCAACCTATAAAGTGCAAGCTTCCATAGAAAAAATGAAGGAACTATAAGCAGGTTCTACAATACTCCTAAAATGCCACACCCATTGAATGATAGTAATTTGTTATTGAGCTTTATGATTTTCAAAGGCCATTCACATATATTTTGTTTGATTCACTAATGCAGTTAAAAGCCCTTCAAGAAGAAAAGTAGCATCATCCCATGTCATAGATGATGATTTTGAGCCTCCAAGAGCATAAACACTCATAAGGAATGGATTAAGATGTTTTTCTTTCTTTCTTTCTTTTCTTTTTAATGGCTGCACCTGCAGCATATGGAAGTTCCTGGGCCAGGGATCGAATCCAAGCTGCAGCTGCCACAACACTGGATCCTGTAACCCATTGCACGGGGCCGGGGGTTGAACCCACACCTCCACAGTGGCTGGAGTCACCACAGTTGGATTCTTAAACCACTGCACCACAGGGGGAACTACAAGATGTGTTTATTTCTATTCGTGTGATATTTATGAAGGTACTGTTGCTCCTGAGCAAATATTCGTTCATAATAACAATGTTGAAAATATGAACCAGATGAAAAGGGTTTAATCCCTCCCCCAGAATATCAAACAAATCATCACTATCTGACAAAGAGATTAGTAAAAGAGATCAGTAGCTGATAAAGAATCACCAACACTAACAAAAAGAAAAAAAAAGAAAAGAATCATTAGCAGCACTGAACGTGTGGAATACAAAGGAAGCCCATGTGATGCTGAGATGAAAACCTGAGAATCGCTTCCCTTTGGTTTTGCTTTATTAGCTAAAACACATTGGCCATGACTGCCTAGATCCTGGCAGCGACTTGCTTGATAACTCACTCCAAAGGTTCACACGAAAGGACACACACTGAACACCGAAGAAGGAGGCCGAGACAGTGAGAGCAGAAGCACTAGCAGCAGTTCCAGGAAGAACACCAACTGTGGGGAGGAAAATGCCACGCGACTGACTAAATGCCTCTGACCAGGTGAAGCCGACACCGTGAAAGCTCACTTCGGCTATGGATTTAATTCTATCTAATTAGTACTGAAGTATCTTCATGTCATATTATGAAATTTCACAGGCATTGATGAAGTACTTTACTTTCCAGGTTGTTGGTTGAGAGTGTGACACTATGAAATGGGGAGAATTATATTATTTAAAGTTGGTTTATATATATATATGTATGTAATTGTATATATAATTACAAATAGTGAGCTTTCTGTTCCAAATATAGAATAAACTTGAAAATTTGAATACTTTGAACATATGGAAACAGGTTTCCATTATTCCATACTTGCTGTCTAGAACTCAGGCATTTATTTACCCAATAATTTTTTTCTTTTTTTCTTTAAGGGGTTGCACGTGTGGCATAGGGAATTTCCCTGGCTAGGGGTTGAATCAGAGCTGCAGCTGCCAGCCCATGCCACAGCCACAGCAACCCCAGATCTGAGACATATCTGTGACCTACACCACAGCTCATGGCAATGCCAGATCCTTAATCCACTGAGTGAGGCCAGGGATCGAACCCACATCTTCATGGATACTAGTTGGGTTCATTACCGTTGAGCCACAAGGGAACTTCCTGATTTATTCAATACATATTTAGTGAGTTTCTAGTATTTGCCAGTCACTGTTCTTGATCTGGAAATATAACAATGAACAAAAATGATATAGTCTGACTTCTCTTGGGGTATACAGTCTAGCGGAGGAGACAGATACATTATTGATCATATCATTACAAAATAAGACAAGTTCCTACGAGAAAAGGAATGATTTCTATGAAAAAAGAGAACAAAAAAAAAATCTGCCTTGGAGTTCCCGTCATGGCGCAACAGAAATGAATCTGACTAGGAACCATGAGGTTTCGGGTTCGATCCCTGGCCTTGCTCAGTGGGTTAAGGATCCGATGTTACTGTGAGCTGTGTATAGGTCACAGACATGGCTTGGATCTTGCGTGGCTGTGGCTGTGGCCTGGGCTGGCAGCTATAGCTCTGATTAGACCCCTCGCCTGGTAACCTCCATATGCCATGGGTGCGGCCCTAAAAAGACAAAAAGACAAAAAAAAAAAAAAAAATCTGTCATAGCTTGAATGGGTAAGGAAAAAACATTTAACTGTGAGCTTAGGTCTAAAACATCAGTCTGAGTTAACTAGACTTAGAACCGGTGAAGACTATCCTGGAGGAGATCATGTGCCAAGGCCCTGGGGCAGGAGCAGAGACTGACCATTTCAGGGACAAAAAGAAAACCGGAACTGCAATGCCGAGTGTGAAGGAGACAGAGTGTGTAGGAGTTGAGATCTGGGTGCTAGGGGGCAGGTGCCAGACGAGGTGGTCTTGGTTGGAGTTTGGGTCTTTCTGGAGAAACAAGGGAGGACATTAAAAGTTTTTTTTTGTTTTTTTTGTTTTTTTTTTTTGTTTTTTTTTTGTTATGCAGAGCAGATCTCAATCAGGGAGCCTTTGAAAAGACCCCTCCCTCCGGCTAAAGTGTGAAGAATGGGAAAGAGCCAGTCTGGACGCAAGAATGCTGGTTTGTCTCCAGCAGGACCAGGCAAGGACCTCAGCAGTGGAGATGGAGAGAAAGGGCAGATTAGAGAAGGATTTAAATCGGAGGTCCAAGAGTCAGCACCCTGTGATTGTACAGGGCAGCTCGGGGAGAAGGCACCTCAAGCACAGTGAGTGGGTTTCTTGCTTGTGGAGCTGGATGACATTTGGTACGTGTTCACTGCTGTTCTTGAAAGGTCAAATACCGCCGTTCCGGATTCCTGTGCAAAATAAAACTTAGGTGTGTGGCGTAAGTTACATGGTGCTTTCTGTCCTTTTATAAAATATTATCTCACACATCTACAAGGTAATCTTCCGCAATATTTCATCTCATTTTTTTTTCTTCAGTAGCCTGTTTGTGTGTGTATGATTTCAAGAATTTCAGTTTCATTTTAGCAGAGGGAATCGATATTTTACCAGCCATCACAGTACAGAGCTTCCCATGCTGTGCTGAAGACCCAAGGGCCAGAGTTTAGAGAAAGGAAGAGCGATGTCTGCCTTGGAGGAGGGGAAAAGCTTTTTAAATGTGATGCTATTTTGCTGGGTTTTGAAAGGCCATTCGGAGTTTGTCAGGTGAAGAAGAAAGAGGCATTCCATTTGGAAGAGAAAGAACGACATTCTAGAAATTATTAAAAGCTCTTGAGATAGAGTCCTCCACAAGTGTGGCTGGAAGCTAAATCTGTGTGGTCAGATGAAGCTAGATTGCAATACAGAAAACCGTGCTGGCCATGCTGTGCGGTGGTCACTTTCTAATGAGCAAAGATGAGCCCCAGACATTTTCATGCAAAGGGGTGATGTGCTGAGATGCTGTTTTAAAAGATAACCAAGCACAATATCCAACAGTCTTGCTCCTTGCCATCTACCCAAATGAGGTGAAATTTTGCATCCTCATAGAAACCTGCAAATGAATGTCCACAGAGACTTTGTAATTTCCAAATACTAGGAGCATCCAAGGTGGGTTTCAATAGGTGCAGGTATAAACCAACTGCGGTAAATTCATACAATGGAATATTTGTCGGCATAAAAGGAAATGATCAAGCCCTGAGGTATCTTCAATGCACATTACTAAGTGAAAGAAGTCATTCTGAGAAGGTTGCATAGTGTATGATGCCAACTCTATGACACTCCTGAAAAGGGGAAATTCTGGAGAGAGTGAAAAGATGAGCGGCTGGGAGGGGCTGTAGAGGAGGAAAGAACAGGAGGAGAACAAAGGACCTTGAAGGCAGTGAAATTACCTCTATGACACTGTGGTGATATGTGTCTGGAATATGTCCTACAGTTGTCAACATCCATAGAATGTACAACACGAAGAGTAAATTCTTTTTTTTTTTTTTTTTTTTGTCTTTTTGCCATTTCTTGGGCTGCTCCCACGGCATATGGAGGTTCCCAGGCTAGGGGTCCAATCAGAGCCGCGGCCGCCAGCCTACACCAGAGCCACAGCAGCGCGGGATCCGAGCCGTGTCTGCAACCTACACCACAGCTCACGGCAACGCCGGATCGTTAACCCACTGAGCAAGGGCAGGGACCGAACCCGCAACCTCATGGTTCCCAGTCGGATTCGTTAACCACTGCGCCACGACGGGAACTCCACGAAGAGTAAATTCTAATGTAAACTATGGGCTTTAGTTAACAATGGTATACCACTATTGGTTCACCAATGGTAACCCTGGTACCACTCCTGTGAGCTGTAAATAATAAGGGGAACTTTTTTGTGGGGGAGAGGGGAGAGAACTCCCTTAACCTTCTGCTCAAATTTTCTATAAACCTAAAACTGCTTAAAAAAGAGTAAAGTCTATCCATTTACAAAATTAAGAGAGATAACTAACTCAGAGTTGAGGAGGATTTTAGTCCAGGGGCAGAGATTTTCAGACTTGGCATAGGTTCCATCATTAACGTCTTAAATTCCATGGTAGGAACCCTCGGCAATTAGGCATTAAAGAAGATACACGTATTAACAGTTCTGGAGAACAATATTTGAATGTCCAGGTTGAGGAAGCAAACATGGATTCTCTAGATCAGTGATGAGAAAACGATGGTCCCCAGGCCAAGGCCCTGTGCCAACTGTTTGTGTAAATAAAGCTTTATTGGAACCCAGCCAAACCCATTAGTTTACATAAGGCCTATGGCTCCTTTTGAGCTACGATAGCAGTTGATTAGTAGCAATTGAGACCAACATGAGCTTACAGCCTGAAACATTCATCTGGCCCTTTATAGAAAAATCTGCTAGCCCCTGAACTAGACTCTTACTGGGGCTGGTTGAATCTATGTAAATGTCATGGAATTCCTTCATTTCAGAATAAATCACATTGAGATATAAAAACCTTCTCCGGAAAAAAAAGATAACAAGAAACAGTGCTATCTGTGGACAGATCCCTCTGACAATATCTGAGATTTGGAGATGTGATTCTGGAGAAGGTTTTCCAATTTGATCTATAGATAGTGTAGTATTCATGCTGATTAATTAAACAGCCCAATTATGAAAAAGCAGTAACCAATTCTCATTTAACTAAAAAGTAGAATTAAAATGCTAAGTGGAATACACTTCCCAAGAGAAATGGAAGTTAAATAAAATATCTTTTTGGTTTAAGTACTTAGAAGATATTATATATGCCACATCAACATTGTTGCAAGAAAACAGAGAAACAGAGCTCCAAGTATACACAGGTAAACCTACACAAATACTACAGAAACACAGCCATTTAGAAAACATAAAACATGCCTGGAAACATAAATGGTTGAAATTATTTCTGAGTTTTGGACACAGAGAATGCAATATTATGATGCACTGTACTATTGGGAATAGCAGAAGTTATCTATTTTTTTTTCACAAAGATGGGCAAGATAAGAATACAATGAGACTTGACAATTCCCACTCTGCACTACCATCCTCTTAATCCTCGTTATTCCCTCTGGCCGGCTTTCTTTGTCTGTCAATGATCTCTTAAGCTGTACCTTAAAAAGGAAGAAGGAAAAGAGTTCTGCTAAAAATAAATAAGTGGGAGTTCCCTGGTGGTTCAGCAGGTTAAGGATCTGACATTGTCGCTACTGTGGCGCAAGTTTGATCTCTGGCGGGGGAAGTTCCACAGGTGTGGAATGAACAAATAAATGAATAAATACAGCCTTCGACTTTCAAGGAATTGAGAAAAATTGGGGGCAATCTAATCTTACACTGGGGAGAGAATTGGACTCTGTCTGATTAGTGGTTCTCCATATGCTCAAGAACTGGCGACTCTTAACAGGTGATAGACAGGCAAATTAGTCATACAGTGGAGTCATGGTGTCCAATCAGAAGGCCTGTGTGCGTGGTCTCATCAGGAAGAAATTAAATCACGTGTTCTTCTTCCAACTCTACTTTGCAAATGAGCCTTTAGGTTCACGGCATCCTGAGGCTGAGGTGGTTATGAGAGTATATGCTTATTCATAGCCCCATGTAATTTTCAAAAATACCTCTACAGTTTTAAAGTGGGAGTTGCTTAATTGACAGAGAAATACCTAATTCTGATATAGGACACCTAATTTTAAATACAAGAGTAAAGTTTTGCTTGAACTTGTAACACAGGAGAACTGTAAAAATGATCACAGTAGTTCTTACCAATTCTATATAAAAACATACGCCACTGCACATAGACACTGCTTTAGTATAAAATCACAGTGGGCTTGTTTTCCTGGGAAGAAATGTTTCAATTCAGGCTGCCATCTCTTCTTCCAAGAATATAAATATGATAAAAACCTCCCATTCTTCAAAGAAAGGCAATCTCGTCTCATGAACTGAGATGCAGCATAAAAAAACTGATTCAGACTAATTCATTCCACAGAAAACCTTTCTTCGTGTTTTAATAGATGTGCATTTTACAAGACACTGTTTTTCTGATTCATAGAGGTAAAAGTAAAAATCACTTGTGTGTCGAAACCCAAGTTCAATTACTCTATTCTTCTGCATGAGGTTAATTGATTTTGTTGGTAAGATAGCTATCCTGTGCTCTAGAAACATCCTTTACAATGGTTTGAGAAAAGAAGTAAATAGCAGGGCAATCTGCATGTTTTAATGGAATTGGCACTAGCCTAGACTAAGCTTTTCCGTTAAGAAATATTAAAAATCAAAGTAGAAAACAAATCAAGTGAGTATATAAAGCATGTTAAACCACATAACTACTGGAGTTCCCTTCGTGCCTCAGCAGTCAACAAATCTGACCAGGATCCATGAGGATGCAGGTTCAATCCCTGGCCTTGCTCAGTGGGTTAAGGATCTGGCGTTGCTGTCAGCTGCGGTGTGGGTTGCAGACATGGCTCGGATCCCACGTTGCTGTGGCTGTGGTGTAGGCTTGCAGCTGTAGCTCCAATTGGACCCCTAGCCTGGGAACTTCCATATGCCATAGGTACAGCACTAAAAAAAGCAAAACTATTATTTGAATTCACAGTGTCGAAAAAGGTGAGTTAATTTTAAATGCTATAAAAAGATATGTATTAAGACGGTTTTTAAAGTAACACTGAACTCATGTTTAATTGAAAGGTTTTGGGGGAGATACTATTCCAATATTTACAAATATTTTACTTATTTAATCTAAACTATGAAAAGGAAACCAAATCTGGTGTTTGATATTAATATCTTAGGGTTTGATCTGAACTGGCTGATCCAGTCTGAACATCTTGATTGGGCTCTTATTCTTCAGTATCTAGAGAATCTGTCTGTCATTCTTTTAAATCACCAAATGGAACTTAAAAAAAAAAAAAAAAAAACCCACAGCCTTTTGTTTTATTTTGTTTTTACAAAACAGCGTTCTCTTTCTCACATTTTCTTTTTCTTTTCTTTTCCTTTCCTTTCCTTCCTTCCTTCCTTTGGCCACACCCAAGGCATATGGATCCCAGGCCAAGGATAAAACCTGCACCATCGCAGAGACAACTCAGGATCTTTAACACACTACACCACAGCACGAATTCCTCTTCTCATATTTTTAGTTGGCTTTTTTCGGGGGGGGGCGTGTAGAGAGCAGGGAGTTGGACATTTGAAGCAGAACTGAAACAGATAAAGAATTTTAAAAAATTCAGACTTGATTTATTAAGAAGAGATTTTACCCCAAATACAAACTGAGACTATGCAACAGCTCACTTTTAAATGTCCCCAGCAGACAACTAGATTATTTAGAAACAGGCAGTTGCTCAGGTCTGAGTCAGCCTGAAGCAGTGCCTTTGGTGTCTCCCTCACCTTGAATAAATAGCAAAACCATCTATTCTTGAGATGGCCGCAGAGGATGCTAAACAAAGCTTTATCTGCACCCTGACTCAAGATAAATGTCACCCTCTACTGGGGTTGACATGTATTTCAATCTCACTCCTCACTCTTAGAGAAGTATCACTCACCATGCATTTAGGTCTCAAAATGATTTATTTTGAAAATCAAATCCAAGTTCAGATTTAGAGATTTTAGTCTGGGTGTCAAGAATGAAGAGGTAGAGATTATTGTACTTGGCCTTAGGAAACTGGTCCCCACCTGAGATTAAGAAACTGCAAGTCCCACTAATCCTATTAAAACCAGGGCTAAAAGTCACCTGTGAATAAGCCTTGGAATGGCTTTAAGTGCCAACAGAAAAAAAGACAGCCTTGTCCTTATATCAAAAACGGGAGAAAAAAACCTCTCATTTCCCTTAAGTTCCACAATCTTAAAAACATCTGGATTCCTTCTATAGCCACTATATATAATTTATAAGACACTGCTTATATTATAGGAAACCAATGGCTTTCTGGGAATCAAGCAATGAGAAAACAGGAGCAGCCTGAAAAAATTAAATACAGACTCAATTATATTCTTACTATGTATTCAACACTTGCCTTGGAGCCAAGTGCTTTTTGGGCATTAGCTTAGTCTCCTAACAGCAATAGAAAATAATACAAAAGATAACTATGAGATATGAATTATTTTTATATTACAGGCAAGGAAACTTACAGCAGTAGCTCTCAAACTCTGGCACACATCAGAATTATCTAGAAAACTGGAGTTCCTGCTATGGCGCAGCAGAAACAAATCTGACTAGGAACCATGAGTTTGCGGGTTCAATCCCCAGCCTCATTCAGTGGGTTAAGGATCTGGTGTTGCCATGAATTGTGGTGTAGGTCGCAGATGAGTCCTGGATCCTGCATTGCCGTGGTTCTGGCATAGGCCGGCGGCTACAGCTCCGATTAGACACCTAGCCTGGGAATCTCCATATGCCACAGGTGCGGCCATAACAGCAAAAAAAAAAAAAAAAAAAAAAGAATTATCTAGAAAGCTAGTTAATACATAAGTCTGGGGATGGAGTGGAGGAGAATTTGCATTTTCAACAAGTTCAGGTGATACCGGTGCTTCTTGCCTGTGGACCACACTGCAAATCACTGCACCAAGTTAAAATGCACATGACTTTTGCAGTGGAAATTCCTTCAGGAGTAGATATGATGAATGCACAGTAGGAACTTAACATATTTTAGTTTTCTGCTCTTGCAGAGCATAAAGACATGGTCACTACAGAGACACAGTAACCAGAAAGGAATAACTAAATAATTTCAAGGGCTTTTAACACTTTCCCCGAATTCTGGATCTACTTGCAGAACTTTCTAGATCTTTGATTGGAAATAAGTCGGGGCAGTTAGTAAAAGAATGTAACGCCCTACAGGAACATAGACACTGAACTCTGAGAATAGGTCAGTGTTTCTCACAATTCAGTGTGCCTCTGCCTCCGGGCCCCACAGATTTGGGCTCAGCAGTTCTGGGTTGGAATGGGGTATCTGCTTTAGGCACCCAGATGACTCTGATGCAGGCAGTAATACGACATGTCCTGTAAAAGGCTGACTACATATAGGTTTCACACATGTCTGGTTGCTTCTGAAATGAGGAAAAGCAGTAAACATGGCAATAACCACCTAAGTGCCTTTTCTATCCGAGTTGCAAATTTGAGTCACATTTTGGTTCAAGCTGCCCGGCCATACCTGACCCAAGCCCCGTCACTGCTCTAGGAGTCAAGTGCGAAACAGAGCTACGTACAGAAGTGTATAGATCTGTGGTGGACATCGATTGTGGGACTACTCTAAACCTGGACGGAGTCTCAATATAGACAGAGGCGTTGGCCTGCCTGCCCACCCCCCGCCTCCCAGTCCCAGCCATTAGGGCACCGCCTAGGGTCACAGGTGGCTGGTTGGATGCTCTCACGTGGGAGTCTGAATCTGCAGGGAATGCAGCACATATGCAGAGTAATAGGGAGCCTGGGTGGAGCAGAGGTTGCAGTGGTCCATCGGAGCATCTGATGGGGGCAGCTAAGGACCATAATGACAGCAGAGGGCAGTAAATGGACAGCGGAATGGTACCAGCTGTACCTCACATGCAGACTGCTTTTGCTCAACTGTGCTTCTCTTGGCTCCCATTAAAACCTGGTTATCTAACATTCTCACAGGTCCTCTGAGTGCCCAGCACACTGCCAACACAGTTCTATCACCCTTAACCTCTGGTCTCTGGGTTGAAGAGGCAGGGTCACATCGCCGATTTCAATTTTAAATAGGCCCTGGTAATACTGGTAAGTATTAATTTTTATTTTATTTTTTTTAGGGCCACACCCATGGAATATGAAAGTCTGATCTAGGTCCAGGGGTCTAATCAGAGCTGCCGCTGCCAGGCTGCGCCACAGCCACCGCCGCAGCAACGAGGGTCTGAGCGGCATCCGTGACCTACACTCCAGCTTGTGGCAATGCCAGATCCTTAACATGCTGAGCGTGGCCAGGGATCAGACCTGCATCCTCAAGGATAGTATATCAGGTTTTTTAACATCTTGAGCCACAAGAGGAACTCCTACCCATATAACTTTTGGGGAAATGATTTAATCTTTGGGATTTCACATTACTCGGCTGTGAAGTTGAGAGGAAGGATGCCGGGATCTCTAAGGCAGTTCCCAGCTCTCAGGATTTCATCCTTTTGAGTCTTAGAATAGATGGCCTTGGGTGGGAGCTACTGCCGTGGAGGAAGGAGGACCAGATTTATCATCTGGCTCTTTTCAGTCAAAGTAGAAATGGAATTGAGATAAATGAGAGGATCAGTCTGGAAGCTGTAGAAGCTGCTCCCATTTCTTCCCATAAGCTAAACTTAGCGGCAGCTAAATAACCTAATAAACCCCTAAGAGGAAAAAGGATTTCCCGGGTGGCAGGGAAATCTCCCATCTCTGCTTCTAATACCAGCCCCTGAGCCGACCAGAAATAGGGGTTATCCCAGGGGCTTTTTTTTGCACAGACCATAGCACTAGCAAATTAAAGAGAAAAATCTACTTTTTAGTCAAGGTAAGTTAACCAAGTGTCCTTAGATGACACTATTTTTGACAGAGATACATCTGAGTGAAATATGACTACCTCAGAATCAAAGACAAAACTTTTCCACCTAAATTCTTTAGAGCCATTTAGTTCCCGGAGTCTGAGAAAGAAAACGTATCTATTTGGGCCTTACTCTATGTTCACTGCCTCTTGTCGAGCCTGTATTCTATGTTAAAAAGGCCTTTGTTTAAGGCCCCAGGTTGTCGGGTGACTTAATGTTCATTCTATCCACCCCTACTGTCAAAAGTTGCCTAGTCACATAATTGTCACTGTCACAAAGACTGTCACCGGGAGAATTAAAGTGGAAAAGAAATCTATGAGAAATAAACAAGTGTACTTTTAAATGGCTTTCCAATGACTCAGGTGCTCCAAGCACTCAGTCGGTTTCCTGATCAAAAGCCATCAAGATATGGAAGGAACCTAAAGGTCCATCAGCAGACCAATGGGGAAAGATATGTGGTTTTGTTTTTTAAAAAAGCGGTGGATATATACACAATGGAATCTCACTCAGCCATAAAAAAAAAAAAGAAAGAAAGAAATTATGCCATTTTCAGTAACATGGAGGGAACTAGAGAGTATTATGCTTAGTGAAATAAGTCAAATACTCTATGTTATCACTTACATGTGGAATCCAGAAGATAAAACAAACAGATGTATATCACAAAATAGAAGCAGACACACAGATACAAGAGTACACAAAAGTAGTTACCAGTGGGGAGAGGAGAGGGGTGAGGGACGAGATAGGGGTAGAGGATTAAGGCACACAAATTGCTAAGCATAAAATAAATAAGCAACTAGGACATACTGTAAAGCACAGCTGAATATAGCCGTTATTTTGTAATAACTATAAATGGCATATAATCTTTAAAAATCTTGAATTACTGTATTGTACCCCTGAAACTAAAACAATGAAAATCAACTACATGTCAATAAAAATAGATGTGAAAAAGCCATCAGTGGCTCCCCACAGCTTAAAGTGAAAAATTTTAATTTCCTTAACATGTGCTATGATGAAACTGCTGTAACCAATCATTTCAAACATTCACATATTCATCATTCTAATAACAGCTGAGCCTCTCTGTGTACTAATTGACCAGTGATATTTTTCTTTAATTTCTTCTTTCCTATTTCATACCCCAGCACATGGTATTTTCTCATTGCTGTGTTTTCCCCGTCCTGAAACATCCTCTCTTCTTTTTCATCTTCAATGTTATAATTCCTCAAGCCTCAGGTTATGCTACCTGCTCCATAAATCCCTCTATAATGTCCCAACTGTGAGAAACAATTCTCTTGAGTTTCCCTAACAAGGGTCTTTTAGTTGTATTACAATACAACTGGCCATGTTCTGAGTTGTGTCAAGTTTACTACCATAGGTGTTTTATCCATAAATCTGGATTACAACGAAAATGTCTAGTGCTTGCAAACTGTTACTTGCAAAGTTGACTTAATTACTAAGTATCTGAAAAATCATCTCCATTGAGGCGAAGGCAAGAATTATATAAACTGTATCCCTGTAACCGATTTTGTAATTTCTTTGTATCTGAACTCCCTTGATGTACACAATAGAACCGTATCTTTTGATTTTCCGTCTTCTTTTAAAATAATGGTGGTATTGGAATTATAAACTTAATTCCCAAAATTAATTTAAGTAAAGTTATGACTGCTATTTATGAAAGTAAAGATGACATATTATACTCATCGTTAAAAGAAACACTAAAGATCACAGAAAACCAAGATCATATCACTTCCCCTTTTGTTCAAAACAGTTGCTTGAACAAACTTTAGAACTGCCCTTAAAAATTCTAATGACAATACACAGCAAGTAACAATATTATGTTAAATTTCATTTAGTATTTTGATGCTATGATTCCTAGTTTCCAACTATTAAATTTTGAAGGTTATCTGGGGAAAACCTGACATTTAATTGTTGTAAAGTAAGTTAATTGTTAATAGTTTAATTCTTAATACTTTTCTGGTTTACCAGAAGAACAACTTACACACCATCACTGGCCTTGTGGATCTGTGGAAACCAGTGATAGCATTAGAGAGTCAAGACAGCTCTACGTTTCAAAAAAAGAGAAAAAAAAAAAAAGATCCTTTAACTGCATGCCAGCTATCTCAAGGTAAACTCTGAGCAAAAATATAGAATTGAGTATTGAAGGGAATGGTTTGGGAGTAAATGAAAAGAGTCAACATAGAATGTACACACTAAAAGGAATCATTTAAGACTCTTGTAATTTTTAAAAGAGGATTATCAGATGGTGGAGAGGAATCATAAGGCAGGTACAGCATATGAGACCTGTGACCAGGGGATGTATCAGCTAGAAGTTAACAGCAGCTTGCATGGTCATATCTCAAGGATCTTGAATCTGTCAACCTGAGCAGGGTTGATGGTGGCCAGCCCTAAGCTTCCGTCTTCTATCTAATCTTCTTCAATGTTTTTCCTAGTGAATATGAAGTACTTAGCAAGTTGAAGATGCCACAAGGCTAAGAGGATCAGAACATATATTGAATGAGAGAATCTAGCACTTAAAAAATTCTAAGAATTTGGAATAATGGGTTAGATATAATAAAATGGGATTTAAAGAGGATGAAAGTGAAGTTCGTCCCTTGGGTCCAAGTTCACTCTTTATCGGTATCTGATGGGATGTTTATGGAGCAGCAGATCTGAAAATATCATCGGTGTCTAGCTGACAGTAGGATCAATGACTCAGAGGGGTGTGACTGCCAAGTCAACAAAATTCAACCTTAGCTTCCACCTGTAATAAGCAGTATTAAGACAGCACTTGTCTGAGCGCTCACTGTCTAGGTGACCTACTTGGGAAGTAGTTTGGCAACTGCAGTGTTGCCTGAGGCTGTCTGGCTCAGAAATCTCTTCTTAATAATACCTAAAATTGTTCCTAATTCAACTTATAACGTCTTGGGATGTGACAGGGTTCAATGAGAAGAATGAAACATGTATTTGTAATTAATGCTATTTGTGTTCTATTGAACAATTTACTCTATATGCATCTCATCAGTCTTTAGGCAGATATGAAAAGAATAACTCCATTCAATTCTTCACAAATCAGTCCAGCCCACATCCATCCTGTTGCTCTCAGTTCTTGGTTTCACATTCGGAGAAGATAACAGAGGACGAGAAACTAACATGTGTATGAGAGAGAAGGTAACATTTTTCATTTCAGGTGGCCATGTATGGCTTTGACAGCAGAGGCCAGTGAAGAAGACTCATCATGTAATAAAATTCTGCTTAATATAAGAAAGAACTTTCTGTCAGCTACAGTTTCCAAGATGAAGTTGTAGACGTTCATCATTGGAAGAGAGAAAACCATGCATCATCAATGTGTTAGAAACGAAAGGGCAAGCATTTGGATGAATGATCATTGTGAGACATGCTAGGGGGTGAAAGTCTGTTCCCACCAACCCAAATTCTTATTCTGAAGTCCGAATCGCCATTGTGATGGTATTTGGAGGTGGAGCCTTTGGGAGATCATTCGTTCCAGATGAGGTCATGAGGGGCGGGGGGGGACCTTGTGATGGAATTAGTGCCCTTACAAAGGAGGAAGAGACGTGAGAACCCTCTTTCTCTCCATGCACATGCACTGAGTGAGGAAGGTACACTGAGAAGCCAGGAAGAGAGGTCTCACCAAAACCCAACCATGCCAGCACCCTGATCTCAGACCTCTGGCTTCGAGAACTGTGGGAAATAAATATCTGTCATCTGAGACACACAGCAGTACTTTGTTACTGCAGCCCAAACTGACTTGGACCGGGGCATTTGAGCGCCCTTCTGATGGCTCTTTTAATCTCAAGAAAAAAGCAAAAGCAGGCCTATTTTAAGAAAATGTTAATATAAAATTTAACATTTCATTTTAAAATGATAGTCTTTCATTTGCATTATCATAATCAATCAACCTGCAGCACATGGAGGGTCCCAGGCTAGAGGTCAAGTTGGAGCTGTAGCTGCTGGCCTCCACCACAAGCCACAGCAACGCCAGACGAGAGCCACGTCTGTGACTTACACCACAGCTCATGGCAACACTGGATCCTAAACCCAGTGAGCAAGGCCAGGGATTGAACCTGCATCCTCATGGATGCTAGTCAGATTCATTTCTGCTGAGCCACAATGGGAACTCCTTGATTTTATTTAAATGGCTAAAAAATTCCATTAATTTCCATTCACTAGGAATTAATATAAAGTTCTAGATCATTTAGATCCTGATAATTCTCTGACTTCCCCTGAGCCAAGTCCTTACTTAGCCTGATCCAGCCATGCTGGTCTTCTGAGCCCCAAAGCCTCCTGGTACTTCTTCATCCTTTCCAAGGACTTTCCACCACACTTGCTCTTCTTTTTCTGCCAGGAACACTCTTCCCTTCATATCCACAAGACCCATTTCTCCCTCCCTTTCTTCATGTCTCTGCTCAAGTATCGCCTTATCAGAGATGCTCCCAGAGTCACCTTATATAAAATAGACCCTTCCACTCACACCTGACATGCACTGTCTCACTCATATTACTTTATCTTTCTCTTGCCAATACCCACTGTGATTTTTGTTTGTTTATTAAATGTCTCCTTCCACTAGAATTTAAGCTTCAAGAGAGCAGTGACTTTGATTTATTCAGTGGTATCCTCAGCATCTAGAACAGTCCTAAGCATACAGTAAGCATTCAAGGAGGATTTGTTGAATAAATTTAATTTTTTTTATTTCAAAGTTAACATGCTCCATACTATGTATAATTATTGTCTTGAAGGATTAAAAAAAAATAGTATTACTTCACCCAAACCTCTTATTAAGAATTTAGGCCTTAGGTAAAATTCTAATGTATTAATCTTACTTTTCAGACCACAATATAAACTGGGTACATTGCTTTTCCAATACTATTTATTAGTGAAGATTATAAAACCAAAAGCCTTAATTTAGGGACATTTGTTGCATAAAGATAACAAAATAATGCTGTGTTTAATATATATTTAAAATAAACTTTGACTCAAACAAAGGTTTGAGAATCCTTGTGAATCAGCAAATAAATCATTTTGAGAATCAGCAAATAAATCACAGATCACATAGGGTGAAATACAAACCAAACTCCCTGCTCTAATTTATATAATGTTTAAAAATGAACAAAAATAAGATAACAGTATATAGAGAGATTTTCTAGCAAGTTGAAAAGCTCCAAACTGAATGTCATTCCACAATCTAGGTTGTACTTTTGGGTATTTTAAAGTCTGGAGTGACTGGTGCCTGTCATCCAGTCGGCCAGGGGAGAGATTAAAGCCTGGAACCCACCTGACGATGGGGTCCCTCTGCCACGAGACTTTGTAGCTCTCTGAGCCCTGCAGGAAGGCCAGTGGCAGACACATGCTCATTTAGGTTTCTTGGACAAGTTCACAGCAATGAAAAACCTCTCCATTCCTCACTGACAGCAAAGGAATGAGCAAGCACTCAGTTTCCAACCGAAAGGCTTAAACACGCAATTACAGGCTCCCGTCTCTGAGGAAATAAGTCAACAGGAGAATAACAGAGAGAGAAACGGGCCAAGAGCTGGAATTGAGGAGGAACCAGCCAAGGCCAGTGCTTTTGATTCTGCTGGCTTCAGCTGACCTTGTGAACACAAATAGGAGATCCTGGAGAGCTGTGTGGGATAAACTACCACACATTGTAATGTGTGTAGGTTGTTCCATAGCAAGGAGACTTGAATAAAGTTGATGAAGCCCAGACTTAAATTAGAGGGCCATTTTGTCTGATTCCTAACTGAACTCTTCAACATGTTTTGAAAGGGGGTTAAGGTCCAGATGGCTGTATTAAAGCTCATGCAGTAATGCAACCTTTTGAAATCGCCTCTGCCTTAATATGAAACCGGTGATATTTGCCTTCAGCTGGGTAAACTTTGCAGTGAACTCTTCTAACCCCAATGTGGAAAATCCAGACTTTCAGATGGAATTTGAGAGTCTGGCCAATACACTTGCTAATGCATTATTCCGAAATGGCTTTCGTTGGGAGTAGTACATTCAAGGAAACGCAAGCATCATTGTCCTTTTCCACTCCGAATGCTTTAAGTTAGCCATCAAAAGACTAACAAGAAATGTAACCTTAGTAATACATGGATTATAATACCAGTTCACCTGCCAGATTACACAAGACTGAAGAAATTAAAAACTGGCAAAACCGAAAGAGCTGCACCCGCAGGAATCGTTGTAAATGCTCCCCTAAATGGAGAGAACCAGAGTCAACAAAATTGTAACCCTTTTCTTTACACTTCAATACGTGTACACTTTCTATACGCTTAAATACCTATTGGGAACCTGAAATGTGCCAGTTTTCGTTGAACTGCAAGGTATTAGCAATTGTCACATTTCATTTTCCCAAATCTGTATCATGTCAAATCCTACCTCCTGCTCTGTCATATTTTTCCCTCTTGCCCTGGAGGAGTATTTCCTACTAGTCAAGGCGCTGTGCTTTGGCAGGCTGCTGACACGGCCATGGGGGATATCTTTGAGTGCTGCCCCAAACACCCACCCCCCACCTCTAGCCTCTAGTCTTCCGCCCCATCATGAACAGGTCAGGGGTTCTATTCCAGACCACCACCTGCCAGTTCCCCTCTCATCAAAAAGAAAGTCAAATACAGGGCACTGCGTATGACGGGAGTTAGGATGTACAGAAGAGGGTCTGACCGAATGAGTTGGGGGGGTTGGGGTTGGAGAGAAGAAAGAGTGGGGAAACGGAAGCATAGCACGGGGGCCTGGGATTACAGCTGGAACGTGTGCTTTTGCCTGCGACGAAGTAAAAGATGCATCACATTCTCCTGCCCATTCTCCCCCGTAGTGGTAAGGCCGGCAGAAAGGCGGGCAGAGCCTTCTAGATCACTGATGGGTATAAAAAGGTTGGCTGACTCAGTTGGACCCAATGTACCACTATTAATATGGAATCTGCCCAAACTATTTGGACTTAAGAGTATCTTAAAGGCCTAGTTCTTATTTCCCCCAAAAGGTAAAATACTCCAACTATAAGATTTCAACTGGGATGGTACCTGTGGAAACCTCAGATGCACAATTTGATCCCATATCTATGCACTCCTGTTTGCACTCACTCTCTCTCTCTCTCTTTTTTTTTAGGGTCACACCCATGGCATACAGAGATTCCCAGCCTAGGTGTTGAATCAGAGCTGTAACCGCTGGCCTACACCACAGCCACAGCAACACCAGATCCGTCGCATCTGCCATCACGGCAACGCTGGATCCTTAACCCACTGATTGAGGCCAGGAATTGAACCTGTGTCCTCATGGATGCTAGTCAGATTCGTTTCCACTAAGCCACGATGGGAACTCGCTCTCTTAATTTTAATTGAGGGTAAGGTACTCAACTTCCCAGAGCAATGGCAGACTAAGGTGGCAGGGCTCGGAGAGGTCTGTCCTCATGGGAAATAAATGTTTCATCACTGACAATGTTTAAGGGGTGATGCAAAGCAGGGTCCATTTCAGTTGGTTTCATTCTTATTAGTTCTTCATTCTCCAAAGACAGTGCAATCTCCTGTTATTTGAACCCAGGCACCTCTCCCACTGGCTGTCCCTTGTCCCCTCAGTGGGTCTCCAAGCTGTCCCTAAGCTTCAGCTCTCTTATCTGCATGCCCCACTACTTGGCTCACAGAAATGGCAAGAGGAAACACGATAATGGGTGAGCGAGTTGTGTAATCGTCAAGTAAATTGCAGCAGTTAAGCTCTTGATTATCTTGAGGTGTGGAGTAGAGAATGTCACCCCCTAACCCCACCTTTGTTCCCGGTGTCCAGGGGTCCCCTATAGAACCCACAAGGGAGCAACCATGAAACTGGGGCAACCAGCTTGAGAGCCAGCTTCTTCCTTCTCCTGCTTCCTGTTTATTGGAAAAGCAGAATCTCTTAACTTGGGCACCGCTGGCAGTTTGGCCAGATCGTTTGTTGCCGTGGGGCTCTCCTCCATGAGGCAGGATGTTTACTAGCATCCCTGGCTCCCCATGAGATGTCATCGCCACCCTCTCCCCAAACTGTGACAAACAGCAGTATCTCCAAACAGAGCCTGGGAGGGCAAAATCACCCCGGGTTACTAACTGCTCTATGTCTCTATCTGAGGAACAGGATGGGCAAAAAGCGGAAGTCAGAAAGGAAAGGAATCTAGGAAATTTTCAAAGTATTTAATGAATTTCAAATGTACTCTTTTCTTTCTTTCTTTCTTTTTTTTTTTTTTTTTTTGTCTTTTGTCTTTTTAAGGCCGCCCCGCAGCACATGGAGGTTCCCAGGCTAGGGGTCGAATCAGACCTGCAGCTGCCAGCCTACACCACAGCCACAGCAACTCGGGATCCAAGCCCCATCTGACACCTACACCACAGCTCACGCAACGCCGGATCCTTAACCCACTGAGCTTGGCCAGGGATCGAACCCACAACCTCACGGTTCCCAGTTAGATTCGTTTCCACTGAGCCATGATGGGAATGCCCCTCAAATTTACTTTTAAAAGGCAACTATTTCTACATTTTAAAATGATTTCTATGGCGTTTTTGTGACTTTGAATGAGGATTAGCATTTTCAGAGATCGTGAAGACAGGCCACTGGGTTCAATACACTGATTCACAGACAGTAACTCTCCTCATCTGGATTCTCCATGAATCGGCCATAAAGTGACGCTTCCTGCACACAGTATATGATTGGCATGTGGTGAGCCAGCAGCTCTCATGGTTCCACTTTGGCCTGGTTCACACATTCTACCGCCCATGTGCAACGGCAGGAGCAAAGAACGGCTCAACCGTAGACCACATGGTACTACTGTGCTTCTGCCACTTGGATCCCTGAAGTCTCTTCTTCTCCCTCCTTGCCTCATATTTCAGTGGTAGAAAATCTCAGCTAATAAAATTTGGCTTGACTACTAAGATACTCAAGCAAAAGGAAAAAAAAAAAAAAGAGAGAGAGAGAGAAATAGCTTTAAAATTCCCTGCATATGCCAATGAAGTGCAGAACCTGACTTGGCCAAAGCTGTAGTAAGTCCATGAAGCCTCTAAATGTCAGGATCCAACGGCTGACAATGCTGGTCAGGGGACCACTGCCATTTGTTAGGATAATGGTCATAAAAAGATGCTTTGCTGTCCACTCCCAAATTGTGCCAGAAGACAATGTCAGCTTCCATTAACACCTGCAGGTCCACTGCCTGATTAGGTGAAGGTTTCCGACTTGCTCTGTGTTAAACATTCCCACTCTTTCCCTGGGAAAATATTTGCCAAGGAAAAATTTCACCCAACAGATTCCTAAGCTGTGGGACTGAAGTTCACATCAGTGGACCAGTATTTAAAACAAAATCCTATTGTGCATGATAGAAGGTTTTTTTTCTTGATTAGATCTATGGAGATTATATTTCCCCAAATCATTAGGGTCAGCAATTGAAAAAACAGGTCTCAACAGTCATTGATACTTACCTTTTTTTTTTTTTTTTTTTAAATAAGCAGAAACTCTACTAACTGGCATAGTATATTTTAAATGTAAGATACTCAATATGGGCAATATTAAAAAAAAATTGGAAGAGGGCCACCAGTTGCCACAACCGTGACAGGTCGCAGCTGCAGTTCAGATTTGATCCCTGTCCCGGGAACTTCCATATGCCCCATATGTGGCCAGGGAAAAACAAACAAACAAACAAACAAACAAACAAACAAACAAAAAAAGCAGGCTTTTGTATCATATGGAGTATGGTTTGCCACCATCACAGCATTTGAGAATCACCTAGGGAGCTGTTTTAAATACCGATACTGGAAGGCTGGTCCCTGGAGATTCTGGTTTAATTGGTCTGGTGTGATACTAGGTCATACTTTTGTTTAAGACTCCCCAGGGTTTCCGAAATACAGTCTGGGTTGAAAGCCACTGATACAGAGCAAGGCTTTCCTAGAAGCAGACAGACTGCAGCAAAGGATGTTAAAGGCACTATATGAAAATACACATAAAATCTGAGAATAAACTCTAAATGTGTGTTTATGTCTTTCTAAATTGGTTATAAACTCATGCAATATTCTACATGCAAATTATAATTTCAATAGAAGTTGGAGAAAGTAAAAAAAAAAAAAAAAAAAAAATGTGACCTAAATCAGAGAGAGAGAAGTATCATTGATTTTGAGATGGGACTGACTACAAGCCGGAGGTGGAGAGAGTGGTCCTCCCGGTGCAGCAGAAGTAAGGGGGTGGAAATCTAAAAACAATAATATAACTATTACCGCTCAACACACTACCCTTTGGGGACATACCCCTCCAGAATAAACAACTAAGCAGAAGAGAAAAATGGTCACTTTTGATACCACATGTGTGGTTCTAGAAATGACTAAGTTGCCTTTCCAACATTTCAAGTATGGATTTAAATGTAAGCAGCCTGTTACACAAAGGAGATACATTTGAATACAACCACATGTAGGCATTTAGTGTAAGCAGGGAAGTCTCTAACCTCACATAAGACAAAATAAAAGGTTATTTTACTTTTTAATTTTTATTTTATTTGTCTTTTCAGGGCCGCACCCGCGGCATATGGAATTTCCCAGGCTAGGGGGCGAATCAGAGCTACAGCTGCCAGCCAACACCACAGCCACAGCAATGCAGGATCCTTAACCCACTGAGCGGGGCCAGGGATCAAACCTGTGTCCTCATGGGTACTGGTTGGGTTCCTTACCACTGAGCCAGGAGGGGAGCTCCTCTGTCACTTTTAGAATCATACATCCTAAAAAAAAATTTACTCCACAAAGTGCAAATCAGGCATAAAAAATGTGCTCAACAGCCACATGAAATATTAGGAAGAAGGAGTTGTAGAAAGTACATTTATATTGAGGTTTTATTCCTCTGAAATGACCTACATTCATGATGGCAGAAAGACTTATGAATGGTCGGGTCTGACAGTAACTTTTGTCCAAACCATGTGCTAGGGACCAACTGGTGTTGACAAATTCAGAATAGATGGTATCAGTAATTTCCCCATCTTTGATTTTTAGCTCTATCTCATCACAGTACATGTTATTAAAGCACCATGAAAGTACTCAAATATTTTAACTAGAATATTAGCTAGTGTCTTATACATGGGACTCATTAAGACAAATATTTGAATAATACATTGTTAGTTTAAATTTCATCTAAGTACTAACAAGTAAATATTATATTAAAATAGTAGCCTAAGCTACTGACATTAGCCCTATTCCCTAACCTCAGAGTTGAGAGTAGTTAATTAATAAGACAAAACACACACCCCTCTAATTGTTTTCTTGTATAAAGTTTTTGTAACCACAAGAAAGAAATGTAAGTCATATATTGGTAAGTAATTACTATGAAATTACAGTCAAAAATTCTAAGTAAGGGCGTTTCCACTGTGGCACAGTGGGTTTGGAATCCAACCGCAATGGCTCGGGTTGCCGTGGAGGCGTGGCTTTGAGGATCCGGTTGCCGCAGGTGTGGCCATAAAAAACAAACAAACAAAACAAAGTAAGAAGCTTTAAAAGACTGAAATGACAATGTCATGGTTAGATAGTAAAACTGATGCTTTAAAACCTTTTTTGTTGATTTGGAGAACATGGAGATACTACATTTCTAAAAATCCCAATCCCTAGTGTCCAAAGATATACTGCAATGTGCAGGAACATTATTTGGGATCAAATAATGCTATACAACTGACTCTCAAGGAACTTACTGGGAAATAGACAATGCGCAATAAGAAATAGACACAGATTTTAAACTACCCGCAAATTAAGCCAGTGCATCCAAAGGATTTTCACATTGCCAATATAATATTTGTTGGGTTGATGGAATTTTAAGAGATGTTTAGAAGTGCATAAATATCTCTTCATATCTACAGCGAAGAAGGAGGTTTGGGTGACAATCAGCATGACTCTTCTCACTTCAGCACCATATTGAAAGACTCAAGTCTCTATAGGCTTACTTTCAGCAGATAATGCATTTCATTTGCATTAACTGTGCTCTGGCATCCCATCTCCACATGCCCAGGGCACAAAGAGGGTTTAAGACAGCCTCAGCAAATACACTGGGGCTAATAAGACACATGACGAAAGAAATTAATTTAGCATGGTGCAAGGCTTGAATTACTTAATGTAATAAGTGGTCCCCCCTTTTATTTTGTCAAGTATTGACCTGAAAGAAAAGGTTTCTTCTCATTACGGTTAGGCTAAAAATCAACATAAAAGCATTAGCAGATAATTGTCATTCCTGTAAGTCTATTTATGCCACCACAATGAAAACTTTGAACATGACATAGAGAGCTTCACTGAAATTATATTTACTCAGAATTTCGGACTTTCGGCGAATAAACATCTTGCTTTTTTACCCAATCAGAGTTGTCATCGTATCAGATACTCATCTGGCCCCCAACATATAACAGAGAGCCCTGCTCTCTGATTTGTGAGTTTAAGGAAAGGGCGGATGGAACACTTCCATGTAAAACTCTCTGAAGCTTTTCAAACTTAAGTTGTGTGAAACTCTAGGGATTCTACATATTTGGTTTTCACTTCTATCTTCAAAAGACATTAAAATGCTTTTCAAAATAAGAATATACATAACGTAAAGGGAATTGACTTTAAAAACTCTTAAATTCCTACGTACTTATACCCCCCTGCCTTTGCGCATACATTTATTAAAAAAACGGTATGTCAAACAGATATTATTTGATGTCTGCCTGTGATACATTTCAATAAAAGGCAGTAATTAAGAAAGAATATATCTGAATACAGTAATGCTCACAGCGCCAAGAAAGGAAAGGCATTATCAGAATAGGAAGATGCTGGAAAGCTCCCCGGACCAGAACCAGCCTGGATATATTATGAGAAGCCTTTGAAGAACTCAGTGAGCGAAGAGTGCCAGAAGGATTTTTTAGTACACAATCTAGCAGCTAATTCATTGTTATTTGTTAATTAGTCCTCCATGGCTTCATATAGTTAATACAAAGTAATCTTTAAATAGAGAAAATATTTCCTATGTGGCTCAACATAGATGCACATTCTGATTGCCTGTCTTTATTTTTTTGGTTTTTCTTTGTGTCTTTTTTTGTTTTTAGGGCTGCACCCATGGTATGCAGAGGTTCCCAGGCTAGGGGTCGAATGGGAGCTGTAGACGCTGGCCTACACCACAGCCATAGCAATATGGATCTGAGCCATGTGTGCAACCTACACCACATCTCACAGCAACGCTGGATCCTTAACCCACTGAGCCAGTCCAGGGATTGAATCTGCAACTTCATGGGTACTAGTTGGGTTCTTTAACCGCTGAGCCACGACGGAAACTCCTTGACAGTCTGTCTTTAAACTACAGTTCGAAGCCAGAACTTTTCATGTGGTGGAAATTCCTCATTGCATTTGGGGGTGGGTACTCTATTTTCTCTACTCTCAGGATAGAAAGACTTTGTTTTCTGCAATTACTTCCCATTTATCCCTGGTTGAAAGTGGTGAAATTTTCTATTAATTAAATTTGAATTCTCTCTAATTAGCAAGTTTAAGATAATGACAGGAATAAATTGTAGCACATATTGCAACCCAAACAGGGCTCTGTAAAACAGATACATTATGTGACTTAATGAAGCAATGTTAAGAAACAAAAAGAATCCACAAAGTTCAAGATATAAATTGTAGCATTAAATTTGGAAAGTAAGAATTTCCTTTGATCAGTCAGATTTTTGCAAGAGGCCAGTAAGGGGTATCACTTGTAGAATCAAAGACAATTTTCTACATCGAGAAGAAAAAGGGGACTCACTGAAGACCCCAAATCATAGACTATTCTTATATAACTAATTTGGTATAGTTTTTATAATGTCTATTCATTGTTGGTTTCTAAGTCTTGTAAAAAACAGAGAGTAGAAGAGACTGCTGGGGCTTCCTGAAGCCACTGTTGAGGACAAAGGCAAGGTTTGGCAACTACTGTCCTTGGGCTGTTTTTGTATGGCTTTGGGGCCAGTATTTACCAATTTGCCTCCTTTCATTAGGAAAGGAAGAGGTGATACCCATCAGTTCATATCAGTGCATGTTTGCATTTCCTTTTTTCCACACAAGAAGAAAAGGATTTAAAAATCTCAGCATAATGTTTTAAAACATATTGGATCATAAAACTTCTAATGCAGGAAAATCCTTTCGACATTCTCTAGCCCTATTTCTTCATTTCACAGCCGAGTAATCAGATGCTCCCGATGAGGATGCTATTTGCCCAAGGTCACCTAGCTGATAGGAAATCTAATTCACAACTAATGACAAATGCAAGCTTTTTCTTTCACACCAGCACTTGTGGACAATTTTTGGCCAGTGATATGGGTGAATGCAATTTCATAAAACTTGTAGATGAACAGAAACAGAGAGGAAGAACTAATACGTTAGAGATGATTAAATTAAAAGCATGTTGGCAAGTTAGAGTGATGAGGAAAAAATGGCAAGATGAAATCTGATGGAGATTGATGGAAAGTTCTCCTCGAAGCTGACCATATATATACAGACCCCGCTGAATTCTAGTGACAGGATGGAGAGGCTCAACCTTAAAAAGCGCTCATGTCAAAAAAGATTGTTGCCAGGAAGACTCCTTTAATTGAACCTCATTAATACAAATGTGTGTCCACTTCAATGAAGGTAAGAGTCCTATTGATTTTTGGGGAGAGGCAGAAGCCTTATGCTAAAGTTCTAACTCTGTCACAATTGCGACGATTAATTATCTGATTACCATGTGTACTGATTTTTTAAGTGTATGCCATCCCCACTGGATTACAAGTGGTACAGGAATGGTGCCATATTTGTTTTAGTCCCTCCTATATCCCAGGATTTTGCACTGTGCCTGGCATACAATAGGCACTCAATAAGTACTTGTTGAATCAATTATTAAGGTATGTGATTTATACTTTCTGAGCTTTGGTTTCCTTCTTTGTAAAATTAAGAACCTAAAGTTGCTTCTGTGCATGTAAAATAAGAAAGTAGGTGGAAGTGCTTTGGAAACTCCCAAGGGCTGTAGATAAATAAGCAGTTACTACTATTATTGATAAAAGCCACCAATGACGCTAAAAGAAACCAACAATTTAGCCTGGAAAAACTAGGGCTAGTGGAATGTTATAGCTGCTTCAAATAATTGGAAAAGTATTGTATTAAAAAGAGATTGGACCCACTCTTGTATATTACTCCAGAGGAGCAGACCAGGGGTCAGCTGGCCAGGCAGATGTGTCTTAAGGGATGGACAATCTGTAACAATTACACTGTGTGTTTATAATCTTCACTGTATCCTTGGTAATCAGTTGAGACTTCAGAATTTCTCAGTGTAGGGGCTTAGAGGGTAGAGCGGGTTGGGCGGCAGAGTGGAGTAGGCTAAGAGATCCCTGTTGAAGCAAGCCTAATTCATCACATAGTTAGCTCAGTGTTTGCTTGGCTTTCACATGTATTTACTGTGGACAAAGGGGCTGGAAAAGATTACGCTGGTTTTGAGGTCCCGCCTACCCCCCCACCCGCACTCCTCTCTGTGGCCACACTTTGACCCCCCCATTGGTGGCATGTTTCCGCAGAAGCTACTATGGACGATAGAGTGCATCATGCACTGGTCAAGAGAGTGGACTTTTGAATTGCAATTGCAAGTTGCTGGGTATAAGTTGGAGAAACAAATATTTTTAAATAGGTGATGAATAAGTGAGCTTAAAAAGGACAGGATGCAAAATCCTTTTCACGTCCCTGTAATGGAGAAAACAGAGTTTAAGCAATAATTTATGTTGGCTATACCTCCTGCCTTTCTAAAAAAACATCACTATATAAAGTTCCTTATAGGAAATGAATATAATTTTGTATTAATATACAAACAGGACAGTTTGTCTATATGATACATATACAGGCAAACCACATGCACATATAATACAATTATATAGGACTGTTATCGAATTCACATATTTTATTCTGACACTTATATGAACTTAGTTATCAAATGCATTAACCCACAGAAAACGCTCAGCAATTTGATGAACCTTGAATCCACTTAGAATCTGTCTTCGCTGCTAGGAAAAAAAAAAAAAAAGGAGTATGTTTTTAGAAAAACATTTGGCTCAAACATGATATAAGGGAAAGCTTTTCCCATTTAAATAGCTGCTATTTTTATAAATGGAGTGAAATCAACTTCTGCATACGGAGAAAACACACTTGTGAAGAGCCGAGAAATTCTGAGAGGCTAGGGGGAGAGGGGGAGGAGTTAGAGTTGCCAAGGAGTTTTCTCTTACATTTAAGCAAGATATCTTAGGGGAAAAAAAGATGCACGGAAGCTTATTTCCTTGCCTCTGTGTAGATGAGTTTATTTAGCAAAGAGTGAAGTCTTAAGGGAGAAAGACGATTCTAGGGGCAGGTGCAATTATGCCTGAAGGATTTCATGGAAGTAGCAGGTAATGCAAAATGAAATTGGAAAGGCAAAGAGGCTGTGCTCCCCTTGATGCCAGGATGAGCTTTCATTTGATATTAATAGTCAGTGAGCCACGGGGAAAAAGTATCTTTACCTCTGCAATTATTCACTGCTACCAATTATGCACATGTTCTAGATGGTTCGGGCCCTGTACACAGACTCGTTCATTAGAAACGCTCTATTTCTAAGAGTAAGTATAACATACATTTCATGGCGATGTTTTTCCAGGATCAAGGAAAAGTTCACAAAAGCATTATGCAATTCCTCAACATGAAAAACCAGCCCAGTCAACAGGAACTACGTCCTGAACTTCTATTTTCTTATTCACCCAACACATGCGGCAGCTCCATTCATATAGATGGAAATTACACATTAAGTATCCAGAAGAGACGTCTCAGGCCTTCAACGCTTTTCATTATTATCAGTGGGAATATCAGAAGGTAGTTTTCTTTCTGCATCGTTTCTCTCTCTGACTGAAAGCTAGTTATTTAACTGCATTTGTCAGTTAATCAGTCAGAACATAAAGATATTAAAACTGAGAACAGGGCTCCAGAAAGGTAGTTGTTCTGTGAGACACCAGCATGAAAATTGCCTGGTGTTAGGATGGCCCTTCTAACTTGAAGCCATAATTATGCGGAGCGCTTTCTGTATAGTGTCCAGGGAGCACGCACATAGTCATCGGAGTTTATTTTCTCCCGAAGCTTGCCATCCGGGGACCCCGTTTTCAGTTCGGGCAATTACAGTAACCCCCCTCCCAATTTCTACAGATCAGTGTCAGATCTCAGCTGGCAAAAGGCAGCTTTCAAGCTGACCTCTTCGCAATGTAGAAGCCGTAGCTCCAGATACAGTCCCTGAAAAGCAGCAGAAAGCGGAAGGAACACACGGCCGCTGATCAAACCCCCCACTTCTTCAAAGTGCCTCCCTGTGTTGAGATCTGGTCACGTGCCGCGTGGTCTAAAGCTATGCTTCTGGGTGCCCCCACCCCCACAATCCCCCCGCGGCGCCAAAGCCTCAGAAGCTGCAACACTCCTCCCATTGAAGTGGAGAATGAGAGGCCACAGAACGAGGCCAGGGACCGCACAGCAGGCTCCCAGTTCTTCCCCAATTAGCTCAACAGCCAGGTCACTGCACACCTTTCAGAACATTCCCCGTGAGTCCAAATGCTGCTCTGGGAAGTGTAAGAGCCAGCACGGCTTCCTCTCTACACACCATCAGAGACAGTCAGCCACGCTGGGAGGACAAAAAGTGATGAAAACAGTCTGTATTGGTTCCTGAGTCGCCAAAGTCCACAGTTACTTTGGACCGACAAGCTGGATAGATGGCTCTGGTGATCTGCAACAAACAGCTTTCTTCCTGATAGAAGATCATGGGCAGCAAGCTCCCTTCGTCTCACTTAGAACAACCCAGAGACTCTTCCGCTTTGTGCCCTTTGGTTTGGCTCTCTTTTCTTTTCTTGGGTGTTCAGTGTTTTTTATTTTTTTGGAGTAGAGTTGACTTGGAAAGTGGGGTTAGCGTCAGGTGTACAGCAAAATAAAGCAGTTACACATATCCATTCCTTTTCAGATTCTTTTCCCAGGTAGGTCATTATAGGGCCTGCTATACAGTAGGGCCTTGTTACTTATCTATCATATATATACTCGTGTGTATACTGTCAGTCCTAACCCTCTAATTTATCCGTCCTGCCCACCCTTTCCCCTTTGGTAACCATGAACTTGGTTTTATCTCTTCATCTAAATTCTAGCTTCCTGGAGCAGAGCCTCATTGCCTGTAGCCCCCCCCCCCCCTTTCCACTGAGATTTCTCTAGATGAGACTCAGCGGAAACCTGCTTTCTTACAAAGAGGATTTGTTCTGCACTAGTAAGTGAAGGAAGAATAGTCATTAGGAGGGGTCATTTGTTACAATGCTAGTCTCGGTTAGAAAGTCTTTGTCATATCATAATTGGCACAATTCAGAAATTTATGTGAGACCTAATGTGACCACGTTACATGACCAGGCTGTCGCCAAAAGCCAAGCTGACATCTGAATTTCACTGACACTGCTTGCTTTGAGGCCGCCTGTGCACAGTGTCTCTAACTGCAAAGGAGAATGACTCCCCAAGGGGCACCTTTGGGATTGCAAATGCATAAACATCTGGGACTCAAATCTCTTCCAATTACATTAATGATCTACTATGTGCAGGAGAAAGTTTTGAGTCTAAAATAACATTAATTTAATCTCAAGGTTAGAGAGAGAGATTTCAAACTTCCTCTAAACCCCAAACGCCCTTTAAAACCCCCGAGGGGAAAATCTGTATGCATACTGTAATGAAATTGTGATGAGACATGTGAAGGGAACCATACCCCTGAGCTCCTTGGTGAGAGCAGCCGATAAATCAAATGGCTGTGACTCTTGCTTCCATAAATCAGGAAAGTCCAGACAGCCAAATTATTTACTTAAGAAGCGGTTGTAATATGTTATTCTACCTAATAACAATTGTCTGCCCACACGAGCTTAAGCATCAAATATAGTTAAATTTTGTTGGACCTTTAAAGTCTCAGTTGTGTTTTTCCGATCTAATATTCTCCATTGCCATCAGCTAAGCCAATTTATCATCTACTTTTTGCCAATGCTACCTACATCCTGCGAAGATGACAGCATCACATCAGCATGGTTCTCCTCGTGTACATAGTTCACTTACCAGAGAAAGCCTAAACTATCACCAAGCAGCCCAAGCTTGCAGCCAAGGCTCTTTCACACCATTCCTAGAGGCAGCCTCTTCCTACAGGCAGGCAGACCTCCTTGCTGACTCACTGACACTCACCTATAATGTGCTCATTGACTCCTCCTGTCTTTGCATCTGCCTATGCTCTGCTCTGGTCACTTCTCCTTCTCCCCTGCTCCCCATTATCAGATGATTGTCACATCCAAGGCACAGTTCAAGTTCTACTTCATTTGTCAACCACAGCCCTTTTGGTTCACACAAATCTCCCCTTCTCTATAAAGTGTGTATAGACTGAATGTGGCTGTGTGGATTTGTATACATGTGTGAATATAGGCATATTTAGAGCTACTTAGACGGGTAGTATTTTCATAAAGAAAAAAAGCTTCTACTCTTTGTGTTTCTTCTGAAATATCTAAGACCAATAGGAATAGTCATTTGTTCTCATGAAATATGCCTGACAATCAAGGATTAGTTGTTTCCCATTGCCAATTGACAAAAAACAAATGACCAAAAAAGTCACAGAAGAGGCCAAAGCAGCATCTCTTCTTCCCCTGGCATCTTAATCCTGGTACCCTTAGTTATTTCACCCTTTTATCTTTATACATTCATTATTAAAGAATCCTTTAAATGGATTAGCAATGAGATCCTGCTGTGTCACACTGGGAACTATGTCTAGCCACTTATGATGGAGCATGAGAATGTGAGAAAAAAGAATGTATACATTGTACGCATGTATGTGTAACTGGGTCACCATGCTGTACAGCAGGAAAAAAAATAATGTACTGGGGAAATAAAAAAAAAAAAAAAAAAAAAAAAAAGGAATCCTTTAAAAGAGCTAGAGGGAGTTCCCGCCATAGCTCAGCAGTTAACGAATCTGACCAGCATCCATGAGGATGCAGGTTTGATCACTGGCCTCCATCAGTGGGTTAAGGATCTTGCGTTGCTGTGGCTGTGGCATAGGCCAGTGGCTACAGCTTCAATTCATATGCCAATTCATATGCCTCGGACACTGCCCTAAAAAGCAATAAATAAATAAATAAACAAGCTTGGGCTTATCAGACACAACTTAGAATAGATTTACAAGGAGATCCTGCTGAATAGCATTGAGAACTATGTCTAGATACTCATGTTGCAACAGAAGAAAGGGTGGGGGAAAAACTGTAACTGCAATGTATACATGTAAGGATAACCTGACCCCCTTGCTGTACAGTGGGAAAAGAAAAAAAAAAAAGAAAAAAAAATTTAAATATAATACAAGGAAAAAATAAATAAATAAATAAACAAACAAACAAAAGAGCCAGAGATGGTAGCTGGGACCAAAAGTCTGACAGACAATAATGTTATTTGTACATATCAATAATAATAAAAGTTCCCTCACAACTTAGAAATCAGACCATGGCTTCACAATGATCAAAAAAGCAAGAGCAGACCCAATACTCAATGTCTTAGCAGGCTTCAACTACTTTAATCTCCTTCAGGGACTTTAATATACTTTCAAAGAAATAACGATTGAAGGAAAAATGTGCCTCAATAACATTTTTAGATAAAAAAACGTGCTTACATTATTATTAATTCCATTTGAAATATCTCCTAGGTGTTTTCACAAATGTAAAAAATCCTGAGTATAAAAGGCATACAAATCAATGACTCTGCATGGATCTAACGTGAATATGTATCCAGTACAGGGGTCTGAACTGTTGGCCTGAACAGTCCACAGAAAACACTCCCATCATTATTATTCTCTTAGTATGTTCACTGAATGTCCAGCGGTAATCAGGCTTGTTTAAGGTGCTCTGACAGTAATTTAACTATTATATTTACGAAAAGAAAAACTGGAGCCTTCTTTTCTATCAAATGATAATGTTATGGAGGAGGATGAGATAAATTATACCAGCTATGTATTCCTTAATAAAACATTGTATAGCATATAAAGTAGCATCTTTTTATTGCCAGTAAATATACTGCCCTGAATGACCTCCCACGCTGCTGGTCTGTGGTACGATATTAAGAACATAGACTTTGGAATGGACTTGAGTTTAAGTCCTGGCACAATCACTTATTCACTGAGTAGCACTGGCCTATTCCCTTACTATCCTGGAGGACTGGCTTTTGTAACTGGAATGGATTGAGTGGCAATGGTTCAAAGTTAACTGAAGATGAAGCTAAAATAACTCATTACTAACAAGTTGTCCCAGTCATTGGATTGACAGAATTACCATTACTAACCAAGAACCCAGCTACAAAATACCACAAACTGAGTGGAATTATATAGGCACCTTCAGTTTCTCTGTTCCCCTCTATCTTTTGGAAGTAACTGTCACAATATCTCAGAAATACTGCTGCTGATTTTGTGGTTTTCCAGCA
The DNA here is from genome assembly GCF_054392235.1 of Sus scrofa. Taxonomy (NCBI): domain Eukaryota; kingdom Metazoa; phylum Chordata; class Mammalia; order Artiodactyla; family Suidae; genus Sus; species Sus scrofa. Next base: position 77,522,707 of record NC_139393.1, read on the forward strand.
GACACTTGTGAAGCAGCATATGTTCTAATTTATTTTTTCTAAGAAATTCTTGCAACATTTAAAAAAAGCATTCATTATGTGCACGCCAATCTACAACTTAAAGTCTCTGCTACTTTTGTACTTAAACATGAAATCAAAGTGAAATCAAAGTCTCCATTATTAACTTGTAACAACTGGTGTCTTTGTCTAAATAATGAAAACTGTGTATGATGCCATATACCTGGCATTTTCTTTTGTGTGTTTGTTTGTTTGAAGCAGGGTAGGGGAACAGCATGGTGCCTGGGGAATTTATTTCATCTTTTCTTTCTTTTAATCAAATCTTCCTAAACACTTTAAAATTGTGTGGATTGTTTTCCCCTCCTTTCGGGCCTGGAAGGATCTTTGCTGCGGTTCGCCATGAACAGATCTCAAAGCACAGCACTGATACACAGGCTATGGGCTGGGGGAGGAGATGAGAGGCTTAGAGAAGCATAATGTAGAAACTCAGTGAGCATTTCTTTAATTGAATCTAGGAACTCGAATTTTCCTCCAGAGCAGACGAGGTTACCGCCCTGCTCTAAAATCCCCAGTGGCATCTCATACCTCATAGAAAAAGAAGAAAGAAAAGCAAACTCTTCACATTCTAGCTTAGAGGACCTACCTGATTTTACCACTGCCTTCAGCCACTACCCCTTGCCCATGCCACTCCAGCTTTATTCCTACTGTTCCCTTATTGCCCCCGGGATGCTCTATGGGAGCAGGAAGAGACGTGAAATCATGACTCCTCCACGTCAAAACACACCTCTCCCCAGTTTGCACATGCAATGTGCACACAGATGTGACACTGATATATCTGCAGTTTTCATCTGTTTTGAATTACATATCGACAAGCTGGATAATCTGCTCCGAGGCAGAGAGTGCAGCTTCTCTCTGCTTTGGATGACGCATTCACCAAGGGGGTCAGCAATTCCAGCTGATGACAACAGCCTCTGTTCACACAGTGCCAGTTTCAAAGGTCAGCTTCCCCCACAGGCTGAAAAGAAGATAGGAAACCCAATCAAAAATGTAAAGTAGGGAGTTCTCCTTGTGGCTCAGCAGGTTAAGAACCTGTCATAGTGTCCATGAGGATGCAGGTCCAATCCCTGGCCTCACTCAGTGGGTTAAGCATCTGGTGTTGCCACAAGCTGTGCCAGAGGTCGCAGACGTGGCTTAGATCTGGCGTTGCTATGGCTGTGGTGTAGGTCTGCAGCCTCAACTCTGATTCCAGCTTTAGCCTGGGAACTTCCATATGCCGCAGGTGCAGCTGTAAAAAGAAAAAAAAAAAAAATGCAGAGTAACACTCTTTCTGAGTGCTGGAAAATTTGATGTATAGGTTTTTGCACATTTAAATGTCATTTTAAGCCATTCTTTTTTTTTAACTCAATGATTTTTATTACATGTATAGTTGTACAATGATCATCACAACCAAATTTTACAGCATTTTCATCCCAAACCCCCAGCCCATCACCCCCACCCCAAACTGTCTCCTTTGGAAACCATAAATTTTTGAAAGTTTGTGAGTCAACATCTGTTCTGCAAAGAAGTTCATTGTATCCTTTTTTTAGATTCCACATGTAAGTGACAGCATATGATATTGGTGTCTCACTGTCTAACTTCACTTAGCATGATAATTTCTAGGTCCATCCTTATTGCTGCAATTGCCATTGTTTCTTTCCTTTCTATGGCTGAGTAATATTCCATTGTGTATATGTACCACATCTTCTTTATCCATTCCTCTGTCCATGGACATTTAGGTTGCTTCCATGTCTTGGCTATTTTATATAGTGTTGCAATGAAAAATTGGGTACATGTATCTTTTTGAGTCATAGTTTTCTCTGGATAGATGCCCAGGAGTGGGATTGCTGGATCAAACGGTAATTCTGTTTTTAGTTTTTTGAGGAATCTCCGTACTGCTTTCCATAATGGCTGTACCAATTTACATTCCTATCAACAGTGTAATAATATTGGTTCCCTTTTCTTCACACCCTCTCCAGCATTTATTGTTGGTAGACTTTTTGATGATGGCCATTCTGTAGAGCAGATGAGGTTACTGTCTGGTGTACCATTCTGGCTGGTGTAAGGTGGTACCTCATAGTAGTTTTGATTTGCGCTTCTCTAATAATGAGTGATGTTGAACACCTTTTCATGTGCTTTTTGGCCATCTGTATGTCTTCTTTGGAGAACTGTCTGTTCAAATCTTCTGCCCATTTTTTGATGGGGCATTTTAAGCCATTCTCGACATTAATTTAATAACTGGGCATTGTAATTAAATATATCTAACTTTAAACAAAATGCATTACATATTGCTACCATCTTCTATTCCCTGCCTCCGTTCCCCAGGTACCTGGCTTGATTGTACTATTGTGTCAAGAGAGCTTCTTCCTCCTTTCATAAATTGTTTTTGAGTCTTTTCTAGATGGTAGAAAGAATTGAGTGCAAAAGATTAAGTTAATTTACTGCAGTTTTTTGTTGTTGTTTGTTTTGGGGTTTTTTTCCTTTTTCTTTTCTTTCTTTTTTTTTTTTTTTTGCTATTAGCATTAACATGTTCTAATAGTAATATCATAAAATTACTACTGCCCAAGCTGGAGAACTAATCACAACTTTTTTCTCAAGTTTTATTATTTCCTATTGTAGAACTGTACTGGACATAAAATGGATCGGTGGTCCTAAAACCCCTTCTCCGATATCTGACTCACTCTTTGAGTCCATGTCCAGGAGCCTGGCTGACATAACCAGCCGCTGGATCTCACTCTGAGTCTACACCAGCTGGACTGGACTGGCTGCTAATAGGTCCCAACAATGTGCCCATCATTGGCTGGATAGTTCAGACCAGGGCACTGGCTCAGACTATGTATTTTATCCCATTTCACAGAATTATAAAAGTTGCAGTATTCATTCAGCATCATGAACTGTCTATTCCTGCTGTTTTAGCAATTTTTCTAAAGAATAGGGATTTTATGTAGGCAAAGACTTAGCTATTGACACATAGAGCATTCATGGATTCTCACTATGAAGAGAACATGCTTTTTGTATAAAATGCTTTTTGTATTCGTTTGCTGGGGCTCCCCTAACACAGTCCCACAGACTGGTGAGGCTTGCGCAATAGAAATTTACTGACTCACAGTTCTGGAGGCCTGAGGCCTGAAATCAAGCGATTGGTAGGGTTGTTGGCTTCTCTTGGCTTATGGATGGATATCTTCTCCCTTTTACCTTTACCTCGTCTTTCCTCCTGTGTTATTGTGTCTTAGCCTCCTCTTTTGATAAGAACAGCAGTTATTTTGGATTAGAGCCCACTTTAACAGTCAGATTTGAATGTAATTACTCCTTCAAGGGTCCAGACATAGTGCTCTGAGTTAGAGGGGGTTGGGACTTCAGCATGCAAATTCCCCTGGGACACAATTCAGCCCATAACACTTTTTCTTTCCCCAGTTTGTCTGATTCTTGGGTTTCCTCCTGTAGTGACTGACTATTATACGAAAAAGCATTTATATAGGCTGCTAGCAGGTTCATGGTATGCCTTTTAAGAAACTTAAATAAATATCAACTGTCTCCACGATGAACAGACATACCAGGAAGGTCAACACTGATAGCTCAAGCCATGTTGCTAATTAATCCTGTTCCATCTGCAAATATATAATGTCTTGTCTTCCCAAGGACACTATGTTATATAGTATCTCAACGCCCTAATTCAAGCCTAATTCTGCTTTTCAGTCTCCAAGGGAATATTCAAAACATAGACTAAAGCACTGGACTATAATTTAGAAAATGTGACATCATCCATGTTACCAATTAACGTGTAATTTTCAATACATTGTTCAAGAATATATTGTAAATCAATAATACTTTCTCTAACTTTCTAACATGTTCTAACAAAGAAAGTGAGAATCTCTACAAATGCCGTTTGAACGCCTGGACAGCTATTATTACCCATTTTTGTAATCACTATTGTTTGAGTGAATGGATGAATCGATGAATGGATGAATGAGATGCCCCTCCCACAATGCTCTCCCTTTACCCTCATTATAGAATTCATTATACTGTATTTTAATTGTACATTTATGCTTCCGTTTCTCCACTGGATTATGAACCTCTGAAGTAAAGGATCAAGTTTATAAGCTGCTCTGCTTCTTCAAGGCATAACCTGACATGGTTTTCAGGACAAACTCTCCATGCTCTCTGATTCCTGACCGCATCTCTTCAGAACACATCAGCCTGATTTTCATTCTGGGGAGCACACATCCTGTCCTCTTTCCTTCCTCCTCTCCAGATGGCTCACAGCCCCCATCCATCCATCCATCGGCCCGTGGTTGTCTAGGCCCACTTCCAATGCTGTAATACAGTCTCTCCACAGCGTGTGGGATTGTAATTGGGTTTGGTGTTTGTTTTCAAGCCATTGCTTGCTTCTGCCCACTGAGAAGATTAAATCACTTAAAATACCTGCCTGTTTCCAATTACCTTTTTTTCTTTTCCCCTCTAAAATCACCAGGGCGGTTCGCTGGCATGCAGAACACAGGGAGTGTGGGCAGTCTAATGCTGGGTGCCTCAACAATCAGGGAAAACCACCCGGCTAATCTGAGGTTGCAGAAATGCCTGCCTTCTGATTTTCTGTCCAGATCGCTGCCATCGGATTAGGGCAATTAACTGGTAATTGGGGCTCTGAATAGGAAAATTAATTTGGGAGGTGTAATCACCATCTTCCCTCCAGGAAAATTACATATGTGTGTGTAAGCACTCGGGAAAATTCTGAAATACCTGCTAGTGTAAAAAAAAAAGCAGCACTCTGAAGATGGAATGCTTGGCTAAACTAACTTATTATGGACCCAAAGCATGAAGTTATCAGAGACCTAATCAATTCTTTTAATGTGACTGGGACATTACATGCTTGCCTTCCTTTCTTACTTTGAATGTGGTCAAATTCAAAACCAAATACAAGGGGCAAGAGAGGGAGACATTTACTGGATTTTTCAGAGTGCATTTTCCACCCGATTCCCTATTTTGTATTTGTAATATCAACCAGAAGGATTTGCTTGACGTTCTCAAAGTATCAACAGCCTCGCCTGTCCAGGGTTTTGCACATTTCCTCACTTTTTTTTTTTTTTTTTAACCTCCAAGATGCTTCCTGGTTTCAAAGAAATCCTACTCATTCCTTGTTCTTTGTGCCTTTCGGATTATATGTTTTCTGACTCTATTCACTACAAGATCTTCCTCTTCCCGTCTACAGATGGACCCATGATTCGGCTGGACTTCTCCTCTATACACACCCTCCTTTTAGGGCTTATTAATTACCACATTTGCATTCACCACAACTCAGAAACATGTCTGATTTCAAACATCCCTAGTCCTCTTTCTCTGTGATGTGGCTGAAGATGTCCAGGATTTTTTCCATACCATTGTCTCAGTAGCCAGAATTAAGTGTGTCTGGAATGGAGCTTTCTTCCCTAAGAAGACATGTCTCCTAATTCTTCTGTTTCCCATCATTTGAGTTGCCCTTCTGTATCTCCCGACACAGAATTCTGTAGTAATTCTTTTAATTCCGGAGTCCAGCGGGAGTTCTTTCTCTCTGCCTTGCTCTTGACCCACAACAGACACCAAGGACTAAATCCTATTTTCTTTCAATTTCCAACATCACCAGCTTTTCGGTTTCACATGAACTCTCATGCCCCATTTTCTGATCTCAGTGTTAGTCCTATAAGACTTTGTTTTCTTCTCCCAGCTCAAACCATAGCTGGTGAACCACCTACAAAACCGTAATCTTTACTGTTCACCATATGAAATCCTTGCTTCATCAAATCTTTTAGATTCTCCAGCCATCATGGAGTTGATCCATATCCTAAATTCTTCTCTTGTCTTTAGGATCACTTCAAAATCTTTTTTTTTTTTGTCTTTTTTGTCTTTTTTGCCATTTCTTGGGCCGCTCCTGTGGCATATGGAGGTTCCCAGGCTAGGGGTCCAATTGGAGCTGTAGCCACTGGCCTACGCCAGAGCCACAGCAACGCGGGATCCGAGCCGCGTCTGCGACCTACACCACAGCTCACGGCAACGCTGGATCCTTAACCCACTGAGCAAGGGCAGGGACCGAACCCGCAACCTCATGGTTCCTAGTGGGATTCGTTAACCATTGCACCACGACGGGAACTCCAAGGATCACTTCAAAATCTAAAGCACTGACTACCATTGGCTCGTGATCCGTGTGTCCTCCAATTTTAGAAAATTCCTATAAAATTTTAAGAATTACAGGAACTTAAAAATATTACGGAAAACTATGGTGAAAGGCTAACTTTTGGAATGAACACATAGAAGTCCTCATAGATACTACTAGTTTTCTCAGATGGAATAACAAATAGTATATTAAATGTTCAAAAATGTCAATTACCTCTATGCATATTGAATTAATGATAAAAGAATTCTAAAGTTAAAAAATATTTATCATCCCTGATCATCAGATAATTTTCAGAATCCCTACTGGAATGCTTCAGTGAAATATCTCTAAATAATAATTTTAGCTTTATTGCAAATAATGCACTGTAAGAGGCCCCCCTTCCCTGCTTTTGACCTTTAATCAGATGGCAAATGACATTCGGATTTTATGAACCTTATATTCTGCCTCTTGAGCCCCACATCTCCATCGTTTGCTCTGATAATCGTCTTAGCATGTTCCCTGGATAAAAGTCAAATTCCAACAGTTGTCCTTCACTTTCCTTTACTTTCCCCCAAATCACCTCTTGGCAAAGCTTTATTTATTTATTTTCCGAAAACCTCCTTTCACTCTCTGCTATCCACTCTACCACTCTTATTTTTCTATTTCTAATCTAGGAGTTCCCGCCTTTCTCTAATAATACGCAACAGGAGTGACTGCTATAAATGCATGAGAACCAATCTGCTTCTCATTTCTGGAGAAAACCTTCAGCTACCTTTGAGTGAGGGGAACTAGAATGTGGGTAGTATTATTGGCTGACTTCATTTGTTTTCTTTTAAAAATCTATTCTTAGGGGCTTATGTCTGAGAATAAGTTTTCTAAATAAGGATATCGAAATGGTTTTGATGCAACTTGACCTTGGAGAGTGTTATGATAATCACTGATAAAGGGTTAGAGGACAGCAGTTTGTTGCACATCTTTAGACTATGAGCACTCGGGTCATATGCATCTTTATTACACCAACTATAATGCAGATTTGGTGCAGGCATTTGTGCCAAAGAATTCTTTGCATTTGAAAGCATTTGTTCATTTTTCCTTTGCTCATTCTCAGTTGCATGCAGAGATGGGATGACAGCATTGATGGGAAATATTTGACCAACACACAGGTTAGCTGTTCCTCGGGGTGGCTACATGTATGAGGACACCCTGGGCTCCATTTCTGGCCCTTCCATTTCTATCTAGAGGGTCTTTGATGAACACAGCATCTTTCAAAGCTTGCTTCCCCTGTGAGTGTAATACGGGCATGTCACTTTCAACACTCTGCTTCAAAGGGTTGCTAGGATTAAATGAGAATGTGCTAAAAGATTCTATGAGCAGGAAACAACTATTGGATATTAACATTTGGGGGCATGAAGCACTGTGAGATTTAACACAGTACATGAGGTCCTCCGGCTTTAGGGAGCTGACAATTTTACTCCCCCGCCGTTCCTACAACCCTTCCCACCCCACCCCCTTTAAATTATAATTTTAGTAAAGTCAGAAATCTCATCTTACTCCTTGGGGATTGTACAAAATGTAGCAGTCTGCGGTTGTTCAATAAATGTTTCAAGTCATTTTATAAACACACCTCCTCTTTAGTAAATCTCTTCTTCTTGCCAGTATTATGTTCAACCCTTTCTCCAGGACCTCCTACCAGAAAGGGGAGGATTACCAGTGCATTTCCCACAACCCTCTGCCGTAGCTCAAAGACAGTAGTATAGCAGGTATCTAGAAGCCTGGACCCAGCCAAGAGTCTTGACCTTGCTAATCCCGTCGTTCACCCATTAGTCTTATTCTTTAACACTTTCGTGGCCAATTCCAAGTAAAGCTTATAAATCTTCGCTGAAATCCACACTATAACAAGGGATCCAGAAATTTAGGATTTGTGAGCATCAAGGAAATGAGGTGACTGATATCAAATGACAGGCGGGCTGTGTTTATACATCGGTATTTAAAGGTAAAATGAACCTTGGCATTAACTTTTCCTAGAGAATGAGTGCAATGACTTACAGCATCTAATAAAGGTAAGTAGAAAATGCTCTTGAAGCCTTGTTTAGCCTTTATTTATAACAAATGAGAAAAGAAAGTGTAACTCAAAATGGTTACACTAAAAAGAACTGGAATTATCACAGGACACAATGTTAAAGCCAGAAACCACCTTACTAAGCAATAGAGCATCTAAGAAGAATTCGGGTAGAATAAGTAAAAAGAAAGAAGCCCAGAACTGGTGAAGGCGATATAAAGATGACCAATTACCGTGAACTGTAAGCTCTTTTTCTATTGTCAGATGAAATCCTTAGGTCGGAGGCAAAGAGTCCTGATCCACATCCAGACAGCACCATCACTCTGGATCACCCAAACGACAGGAAACAAAGCAGAGAGGTTCCTGGTACCCAATGACAGCTTTTCATTTTAGTGTCACTTGGGTTGACAAATTAATATACAGGACACATGTCACAACTCATCTCTACCTATCTTGCAGCTAGGGGCCTTGGAAGTTTCCAGCAAAAAATGAAAACTCTGAACAATAGGGTGAAATCTTATTTCACAAGCTGAGCTAAGATCAAGGTTGTTTTTGTGAAAGAAAAAAAAAATCTGAGAAAACAGTACTGATTTACACCCCAGATTGCCATGGCAAGCAAGCTATCAAAAATCAGGCCTGTTCGTTGTAATTCCAACATCATAAATCAAAGCATGTGCGTTTTATTTTCCCATTCCCCCCCTTTTTTCTAACCAATTGAAAATTTAAAATCAGGAGAACTCTCATGAAATGGAGATTTCTAGCTTCTCCTGAAAAATCAGACGATTGAGCAGCATGGGCCCTATATGCCTTTATCATACGATCAGATGGAACTGAGAAGCTGCTCGTCTCTGTTGCCACCACTGCCTATGGCTTCCTAGACCCAGACTGAATTGCTTGGGCTTATGGACATTAAAGGGAAAGGCTTTGCTAAGCCATAAATGGAGCTGGTCTGTGGTTCACTGCCTCGGCATTTCGTTATGAAGATGACCAACTCATTGTACATATTAGTTGGACTCTAATGCTCCAGCTCTGTTGACCTTAGGTGATAAGGCTTCTTGGAAAGCTGCAAGGAGATACGGGGTGATAGGAAAATATACTGAGAACTGGATGCTCCCTGTGTCTCTCTCCACACGCGCACACACACACAGACACACACACACACACACACACCCTTCCAATGTCATACCGGCAACTTGAGCAGTCATCTCCTGGAGATGCGCACAGTCTGCGTCTGACCACATCCACTCTGTCATTCTTACGCCCTAGCTTCTCTCCCTGTTTCCCCAATTCCTACTGTACTTGCTCTCTCTCCCCTCACCCTTCCCCCTCTGCATTTCCATTTCCGGCTAACCACTACCGAGGCAGGTTTTCTCTCTCTCCCTCCTTAAGTTTCTAGTCATTCCTCCCACGTTGCAGCCTGTCTTTTTCCTCTCTAGTTCTTGACTCTCCGGGGGAGTCTGTGCTGTGGTCAGAGTCGGGTGTGACTCAGGATAGAATGCCCCCGACGGCAGAGTCCTCCCAGAGGCTGTGGAGGAGCCTGTACTTGGCTGCTACTCTCTCAGCCCCCTTCCTGGTCCCAGCCAGAGGAGACTAAGATACATGACCACCCCATGCAAAACATGGCAATTTAGGTACAAGGGACTGCCTGTGGCTCCTTTTTCCTGTGCCAAATAGCAAGCATTTTGACCCATGTCCAGCTAATACACAAATTACATGATTCTACATTTAATCAGCAGGTCAGAGCCCTGAAACGTCTACTCAGGGGCCCATCTTTGAACCTCTGGGGATGAGGCTGCACAGCAGCAGGGAACTCACAGCAACAACAACAGCAACAACCCACATCATGTTCATCTGGGTACTCCAATGTCTTTTTTTTTTTTTTTTTTTTTGTAAATTTCAGATTTATTGAGCTATAATTGACAAAATTGTAACATACTTAAAGCATACAGTGTCTACATGTATACGCTGCGAAAGGATCTCCCCATCTTGGTAAATAACAAGCCCGCACCTCACACATTTATCTTCGAGTGTGTATGCAAGAGCCTTTCAGTTCTACTATCTTCCCAAATTTCAACGATTCAATACAGTGTTATCGACTGTAGCCACCATGTTACAAGTGCAGTCCTTAGACCTGACTCATCTTAGAGCTGCAAGTTTGGACCCTTTTACCAACCTCTCCCTACGACTTCCCCCACCTTCTGGCCCCTGGTAACAATGACCTACCATCTGCTTCTATGAGTTTGACTTTTTTTTTAAGACTCCACATAGAAGCATGCCCTGCACCATCTGTCTTTCTCTGGCTAATTTCACCTAGTTTAACGCCCCCAAGGTCCACCCATGGACACACCCATGTCACAAATGGCAGGATTTCCTCCCTTCTCGTGGCTGAACAATTTTCCTTCTTTTCTATTCCTTCATCCATTGACCGGCACGTTGGTTGTTTCCACCTCTTGGCTATTGTTTGTTATTCCACTCCCAGCAAAGAGTGTGAAATTATTTTCTGGTGAGGTGAAATGACAAACATAAACAAATGGTCAAATTTCTAGTAAAATCTCTACAAAATAAACAGTGAGGTTGCCAGGTGGGGGGTGGAAGCCACAACAAAAGCTGACCAAACAAATATTTATTGGTAGATAATTAGTCAAGGGAGAACACATCACATTATCAGGCTGACTGAGCTTTGAGTTCAGCCTTTTCTTTTCATTGCTATGCACAGCTTCAAAAACAAATTGTAATCCATTTCTTCATTTTTTCAAATTTATGACTTGACCAAAGAAAATTCAAATTACAAACCCTGGAAATAAACTAAAGCAATTATTATGAATTGTTCAGTGTGTGTACTCAAACACAATAGAAACATAGTTGCTTTTTCTAAATTTGATTTGATTTGATTTATTTTTCCTTTCTTTTTCAGATGTTTGAGGTCAGTAAGAAAAAATATCTAGGAAATGACAGCTTTAAAAAAAACAAAATAGTTCTTTCATTGTCTTGAAGATGTTTCAAAAAGAGGTTTTTTTTAATTCAGAGACAGAAAACTATAAGGAAAGGCTGGATTAAGAAAATGCATATGGTTATCAGGAGATGGTAAGATTTTTTTAAATTATGAAAGTATCTGCTAAAGGCATTTCCTGTCCTTAGATAGGCTCTGGTCTGATTTTTCTTCCCTTTAATCTCCTAACTACTTTGGAAGGACTGCATTTTACCTCTCTATCTATCTATCCGTCCATCCATCCACCCATCTATGTATTTCTCTATCAATTCATCCATCCATCTATCTATTGATTTTTGATCAAGGACCTCTGCATTGTCATGCAAAACAAAAACAAAACACAATCTAACTTGAATGGCTATTTTTTTTTTTTTTTCCTAGTGGAAGAAAACAAATTCCAGTCCCCATATTTCTTTCACATCTTCCCCTAGAGTAATAATAAAAATAAAATATATTAAGAGCATGTAGTGGAACATTTGATTCCACATAGATGTTTTGCTATGATGCAAATCCAACAAATAAGGAGGTAAGGATTCGTTTTTTAATTAAGTATGTGTGCTCTAGAAAAGCTCTGGGAAACTTTCTGGTTTTTATTTCAGCCTCTGATCTGAAAAATATCCTGTAATAAAATAATTTGACCTTAGAATAATTATTACATTGATTCATACATAGCTGAACTTTATTGACATTGTAACTCAGATATCAATTTGTCCAGAAAATAATAGGTTAAAAAAAAATGCAACTGCAGTTTGAATAATACTAGTCCACACCTCAGAGGTCTAACTGGTCTTTTGGGGTGAAAATTATGGTCAAAACTGAATATGCTTTGATCAGCTGTTGAGAAATTATGGTCTTAATTTTTTTCAAAGACATAAGTGTTTTTCTTCCAGCTAGGTTCCTACAACTATGCTTTAACACAAATCAGAAATATACATTATTTTTCACTCTTCCATATGGACAGAATCTTGAAACAAACTAGGAAAAATATGACTTAAAGTACTTATTACTGCTGTTTCTTATAAGGAGTCATAGTGTTCTTACACATGTTTTTCCCTTCTCTTTAAACTTTAAAAAATTCTCATGGACATCAAAATTAAACCATTCCTAACGATCATATTTCAGTAAATTAAGCCACCAAACTAGACAGGCACATCACATTATATAGTTTAATCCTTGATGACTAAAAACTTAAAGAGGTATCGTATATTTGGCTTACAGCAAATAATGGCAAACGTGGTGTTCTTCCATGTTATCCTATCAGATACACGTGGACCAAAATGGAAAAATAAATCATAAAATATTCAACTATTTATGCCTTAACCACAGGGAACCACACTCAGATGGCATTATTTGCGAATCTCAGAGACGTTTACAGACGTCAAAGTTCCAAACAGGGCCTTAGGTCACATTCGCTAAGGATCACAGCACAGCAGAGACTGGCCTTGGAGTCCCATCCTTTCACTGACTATGGTAGTTGTCTCAAGAGTGAAGAGCAAAATTTCACCCACCCCACGTGTGACTGAGCCACAGCGCAGAGATCATTGGCAAAGGGTGAGATTAAAATAATCTCAACAGAAATGCATATGTATAGCTTAGTCAAACTTTATTTTATGATTTATTTGTATTTTAAAAAAAACACCTTCTTTAAAAACGAATTGAATATAATTGAATAATTGAATGTACCTAAAGGTCAATGAACAATCTTGCAACGAACAGGCTAACCCAGATTTTAAATCAGATGCACCTAGCAAGTTGTTATTTTAAGTTTTGTGTGGGGACATAAGTTGTGTTTTCCTGTGTCTATGGGAGGGCTGTTCAGAGAAATAAGTACCTGTGTGAACAACTGAAACATGGGATGAGGGAGACAGGGATGTGTGTGTGTGTGTGCATGTGTGTGTGTGTGTGTGTGTGTGTGGTGTAACTCATGACTGTGTGGGTTGGAGTGAAGAAAAAGTCAGCATAATCAATGAGTTTGGTGTGACATTTATAAAATTTTGAGCTAACTTCAGTTTTGAAGTATGATTTCCTAAAACTAGGTGCAGCATTCTACTCCAAGGCAGAGGTATGGTTAATGAGAACATCAATCACTTGGCAACGAGTTGATGTGCAGCAAAGGCTGCCTTGGACAGATACGGTAAATGCAAAATACTTGCTGCATTTGAAAGACCTCCTGTGAATTTTTAATGCATGGTGAGAGTGTACAGAATTCGTCCCCTTCTACTCAAATCTCAGTGTTATTTGGCCTTTTCTTTAGCTCAAGTCCATTTGGGGACGGAAGGCTGGAGACATTTTCTTCCCTGTCTGATCTTTCTCATTTCACATTCAAAGCTGTTCCCTCTGATAGCCCCTTTGTCTTTCAAATCTGAAGTTTCTTAGGATATATGAGCCCAAAGGATAGAGAAGTCACATCAATGCCTTGGTGTGACATTGATGTGATGTCTCCTAAGCCTTCCTTTGCTCCTTTCCAAACTCAGCTGCTGTTCTCTTGATAAGCAAAGAGGTGCCTGCAAGCAAGGGAGGGCAAATGCACTGCTGAGGCGATTTGCTCCAGCCAAAGATCTCTTTTCATAGTTTGGTGCTGGAAAAAACGAGATTTAGTGCAGAGAAACACGGCTTTATGTCAATCTGAATAATGTGTGGCACTGACAGAAACACTGAACGTGTTTGGTGGGGGAGGGGAGGAAGAAATATATAGTGTGTATATTATTCTGCAATAGTCATGACTTTCTCTCACTGTCCCAGATTCAGAGTTTTGATTCTGTTCCACCTGGAAGGTCACTTCCCAGTCTCCTTCCAAAGTGAAACATTCTTAGGATGATAAGAAGACAACCCAAAGCAAGGAGAAAAGCAGGAGGGTAGTGATACAGTAAAACACTAGAAAATAAGCATTTGTAGAAATGCTTAAAGGGGACCATTCAAGGGGAAAAGGACTCTTGAAAATGATCTTCAGAATGGTCAAGAGTAATAATTAGACCATGGCTACGATGAGAATCACATGATGGTGGGTACAGAAGCACACACGTGGATGGTATCAGCCTTAGAAGCCAGTACTGGCAAGTGCTTTGAGTCTTTGCTAGAATTTAAATAGAATTCATGGCTACTTTTTCAGGATCCTCTCTAACTAGCCGTCCACAGAAACACCAAAGTAGCGCCATGATGTAATGGGCTTGTATTTTCATGAATTAATGTTTTAGGGTTTGCAGACAGAAAGGGTGTGTTGAATTTAAACTTGAGTATCTCAAAAATGCCCCTGGGCTGCATGTCAGCGGGACATTTCTTTTACTTTCCTTTCTTATACTTTCTTTTACTTTACTTCTCAATGATTTTCAAAATAATTTATAATTCAAAGAATATATCAAGTCCTCAAAAAGGAGTCAGAAATATAAAAACTAATGAAGGTGTTCTCTTGTGCTGTGGGTTAAGGACCTGGCATTGCCACTGCAGTGGCTCGGGTTGCTGCGTGGCGTGGGTTCGATCCCTGGCCTGGGAACTTCCGCATGCTGCGGACACAGCCAAAAAAAAAAAAAAATGAGAATTGATATTTATTCTTCAAAACTAACTGCTAAATATAACAATAATTTATGTAGATATTAATGTGATAAGGGATGTATGTAGTGCTAATAATGACGCATATTATAATAATCATAAATTATATCCAAACTTAAAGAGACTTACCCAACTACTGTTTGCATTAGTATAAACGTCTAGATAGCAACTGATCATAATATGTATCTTGACCATAATACAAAAAGTGCTTCCATCTGTAAAATAGATATCTGCATCACCAAAATGTAATCAGGTGACCTAAGCACCTTCCAAAGATCCTACCTCTAAGTATCATTCCATTGGGGGTTAAGATTTAACATGCGAATGGGGGCGGGGCATAGCAGCCAGACACCTTAAAAGACACACATCTGAAAGCTAACTCTTTTGCTGGCGCTGTTACCACTGATGAGAAATGTACAATGCTTTTCCTCACACAGTTAAGGTCTGAACAGAACACAGAGTCTGAAGTGAACATGAGGTCTTGTCTCCAAGAAAAATTTTAGAGACTAATGCAGAGTTCATACAGCAAGCAGGCCTATGCTGTATTCAGAGCACAGAATATACAATAATTCATTAAATATTTATTGCATGCTTAATATGTGCTAAATGCACAGGTCAACAAAGTTTTCCTCTAAAGGGTCAGATAGTACATTTCAGGCTTTGTATGACATAAATTCTATTTCACAGCTACTCAACCTGCTGCTATAACAAAGCTGCCATTGATAATACATAAGTACATGAGTGTGGGAATTCCCATGGTGGCACAGTGGTAACGAACCCGACTAGCATCCATGAGAAGGCAGGTTTGATCCCTGGCCTCGCTCAGTGGGTTAAGGATCTGGAGGTGCCATGACCTGTGGCGTAGGTCACAGACAGAGCTAGGATCTGGAGTTGCTGTGATGTAGGCTGGCAGCTCAACTCCGATTGGACCCCTAGCCTGGAAACCTCCATTTGCTGCAGGTGTGGCCCTAAAAAGACAAAAAAAAAAAAAAAAAAAGTAAATGAGTGTGGTTGTTTTTCAATAGAAAATATTTATTAAATTTTTATTCACAAAATCATGGGTTTGGTCTGAGAGTCATATCTTGCAGATCCCTGCTTTAATTGTATTGAAGAAATAGAGGAGAATTGGATGAGATTTGGATGTTCCTGAAAGCTCACTCTGATGGACCTGCTGAGAAGGGTGAGTAAAAGGTAAGCACATCTGAGACTCCAGTTAAGGATTTCTCTTTTCTTTCTCTCTCTCTCTCCCTCCCTCCCTCTCTCATTCTCTTTCTTTCTGTCTTTTTATAGGGCCACACCTGTAGCATATGGAAGTTCCCAGGCTAGTGGTCAAATCGGAGCTGTAACTGCCAGCCTATGCCACAGCCACAGCAATGCCAGATCCAAGTCACGTCTGCAACCTACACCATAGCTCATGGTGATGCCAGATCCTAATCCACTGAGCGAGGCTAGGGATCCAACCCACATCCTCATGGATACTAGTTGGGCTCGTTACCATTAAGCTACCACCAGAACTCCAGTTAAGGACTAATACAACAGAGACCCCAAACAAGACTAGAGGCTGACTGGGACAGGCTACCTTACTGTTGGCAGAAACTGAGACTAGTTGATGGATCTGAGTTAGGTAGGTGGTAGAAAATATAGAACTTGGTAATCAATTGACTATATGACCTGGTACATGTGTCCCCAGATGGCACACAGGTTTCTGGTATGAGGAACTAGGCAGATGTTGCTGCATTTACCCAGCCAGGAAACATGCAGGAAGCCAGGTTTGGGGCAGAAGAATATGAATGCAGTCTAACACCTGAGGCATTTCAGATGCATATGAGGCATTGGTGTGGAACTTCTGAGTAGGCAGTTGTATTAATATACAAGTTTGGAGCTCAGAAGAGAGATATAAACTAGAAATATAAATATAGAGTCATTGGCATTTAGTTGGAAATTTCAACCATGGATGTAGATAAGTGATATTAGAAAAAGGCTAAGATCAAGCCCAAAGGAACAAAAACATCTAAAATTTAAATAAAGAAAAGCCAGCAAAAAAAGCAGAAAGGAGGGAAGAGCATAAAAGTGTGTGATTCTGTGGGGGTGACTGAAGTGGCTTCAGTTGGGAAATGAATGAGCTATAGCTAAGGTCATTGAAAAGTCAAATACGATGAGCATGTGGCAAACTGCAATGTGTAGGACTTTAGTAAGAAGGGTTTTGATACTGTTTTTGAGCTTGAGTTTGAGCTGGGTAGGTGAGTACATGGTCAAAGCCAGATTAAAATGAGTGGTGGAGTGGCTAGTCATTGATGAGATGAAGTGGAGGAAGAAATATTTACCACAGTGGTAATTAGGATGAATGGATGGATGGATGGATGGATGGATGGATGGATGGATGGATGGATCTTAGAGGCATTGTGGGAGGTAACTGCTGCTGGCATTTAGTATATAGGAGTCACGAGATCTGTGCCCCAGGCATTTAGTATATAGGAGTCATGAGAGCTGTACCCACAGCGGGTGAGACGGCCTCCCAGGACAAGAAGGAATTAATTCGTCATCCTGCACAATTCTTCAAGTCCCACGGGATATTCATGTCGATGAAAAAACCGTTTATAAACATCTGCACTTAAACCACCATTCCATGACCCATACATAAACACACACAGACAGACCTCCTTAGGGGGATTTAATTTTCTTCTTCTGGAATAAAATACCATTTGTCATTTTCTCCATGAGCTTCTCTCCAGCCTAATAGAGTGCATTACATTCAGAAAGAGGAAGAAGCAGAGAAGATCACAATGAAAAGCAAAATAGAAGGGATGGGGCAAGAAAAGGGAAGAGGAAGAAATGGATGCTCCATGACCTTACTCACTCCAGACAGCACATCCCTTTTCATTGAGTAGCTGTTAACGCTGAACATAAAATCACTTTTTAATCAGTTCCTGGGGACACAACCATGACACAGTCCCATAGCAATTATTGAGGAAAAATAGAATTGCATCAAAACATTTAACTTATTTCTTTTTTTTGGTTGCTGTTTTTGTCTTTTTTTGGTTTTTTGTTTTTGTCTTTTTGCCTTTTCTAGGGCCGCTCCCATGGCATATGGGTCGAATCAGAGCTGCAGCTGCCAGCCTGCACCACAGCCACAGCAACGCGGGATCTGAGCTGCATCTTCGACCTACACCACTGCTGACAGCAACGCTGCATCCTTAACCCACTGAGCGAGGCCAGGGATTGAACCTGCAACCTCATGGTTCCTAGTCAGATTCAATAACTACTGAGCCACCACCGGAACTCCTAACTTATTTCTTGAGCAAACCCATAAACCGATACCCTCTAGTTGCTAATCCTGTAAAGCAGAATCCAGGTCTCCTTGAGTATAGAAAGCTAGTAGACTCGGTGGTTTTATAACATAGTGATTTTTCCTGGAATTGGATGAAGACTACTCATATTAAATGTTCTCTCTGGGAGTTCCCGTCGTGGGGCAGTGGAAACAAATCCGACTAGGAACGGTTCGGTCCCTGGCCTTGCTCAGTGGGTTAAAGATCCTGCGTTGCTATGGCTGTGGTGTGGGCTGGCAGCTACAGCTCCAATTGGATCCCTAACCTGGGAACCTCCATATGCTGCGGGTGCAGCCCTAAAAGGACAAAGAGACAAAAATACACACATACATACATACATATATAAACAAATAAACATTCCCTCTGAAAGCCGAGGCGTCAAAGCGGATCCACATCCTCGTGTGCTCCTTCCCATTAAGCAGGCTTCCATTCGTCTGGTTGGTACCATAAGTGCAGTTTTCTCGGTTTGGCTCTGATCTAAAGCATCATCTTCCCTCCTCTTTCACTTCATCATTTGGAAAGAAGAAGAAGAACATGCTGAGGGTACGCATATAATACTCAGGCTAGGAGAAATAATTGCTGAATATACTTCGTTTTTAAACTGGAAAGGTCCACTTATTTTCCATCGCTTGCAAACAAAGGAAGCGAACGGAAAGGAAGTGGCAGGAATCACAGCTCTGAAGAGAAGGTGGTTGGGAGAGATGGGTACTTGTTGCAGGGAGGGAGGCGGGGAGATAGGTCAATTGTTTTGAGGTCACATTTTGGTTTTTTAAGACCATCACAATAAAAAACCATGGAGGTAAGAAAAATACCAGATTCCCAGGCCCTCGGTTTGGTTTTATCCCAAATAATAAAATGATATTATTTGGCACAAGCCTGGTAAAGCCCAGAAATGATTTATGTCAGGTAATCCTTTCTGAGGGAAGAATGTAAGGTTTTAAAGGTGGGTGCAGTTAAAAAGCTGCAAATAATGGTTAATTAGCAAGAAATATGCTTTATAATTTCCTCCTTCGCAGAGTGTAGTACTGTGTTTGGTATTTAGTAGTTAAACTATGTGTTTATGGAATGAGTGAAATAAACTAACGAACAAAAGTCTCCGAAAAAGAAACAGTGATTCATAGCTGTTACACTCAAATCACTTCCAGTGTAAGTGATTACATGAGCGCCCCATTCACTGTGACTTATGCTTTACACACATCTGTAAATCCACCAAACACCTTTCTGTCTTCACCTCTCATCCTTATTCCCTCTGCTTTCCTCCTCTTTTTCCCTTTCTTCCTTATTTCTCTCTTTCTGTGCTTCTTATCACATTTCTCAATGAAAAATTATTTGGAAACAAAGTGATGTGTTTCTAATCTAATAAAAATCCATCATCTCATATGTAATTGTACAAAGCTGTTAATGTGTTCTAGATCTTAAAAATTACAGTAAGAAATTCAGTCAAGATTCTTTAATAAATTATAAGACATAATGTCTCCACCCCAAATCCAGAGTCCAGTAAATCAGCTTTTGCTAACAGAACCAGAATGAGCTATGAGCAATGAAAACATGGCTTGAGGCTATCATTTGCCGTCGCTCTCTTGTTGGAAAAAGCACGATTACAACACATCTACTATTTTCTGGAAACACCTACTGGGAGGTTGGTGTCCAAATAGATAAGAGATTAAGCTAACTTATTCCTTTAGAATTTTTTTTCCAAGTAAAGGTTTTGAGCATATACTGGATGAACAGTGATGTCTGGATATCAAACAGAAAAAGCCAAAAGCTTAAGTTATTTTTGAATACTTTTCTTTTTCTTTTTTTTTATAATGATTTTTATTTTTTCCATTATAGCTGGTGGTCTGTCAATTTTCTACTGTACTGCAAGGTGACCCAGTCACACATACATGTATATGTTCTTTTTCTCACATTATCATGCTCCATCATAAGTGACTAGACATAGTTCCCAATACTACACAGCAGGATCTCATTGCTTATCCACTCCAAAGGCAATAGTTTGCATTTATTAACCCCAAATTCCCAATCCATCCCACTCCTTCCCCCTCCCCCTTGGCAACCACAAGTCTGTTCTCCAAGTCCATGATTTTCTTTTCTGTGGAAAGGTTCATGCTAACTTGAAAAAACCACAGACATCATTATATCATTTTTTATTAGATATATATATTAGATTCCAGATATAAGTGATATCATATGGTATTTTTCTACTGATGCAGGGAAAATACATTCACAAAGTGAAGTTATTTAGTGTGTGATGTAATTCCCAATTTTTCCGTATCACATTAAAAACTACATTGTAGTCCTTGATACAAATCTTGGATACTCTGCTGTTAACTCATACTCTTCCTCTCTAGTCAGTTACCACAATGCAGACAAAATTTGAGGACAAGCTTTAAAGTTCTTGACTTCTGATAAATTGAAGAATTGCTCCAGCACTATTTTACTTGAGTATATGTCCTTCCAAATGTACATATTATAATAATCACAGCTCTGTCATCATCAATGACCAATGACCCAATCATTCCACTGTGCCCCATGGTTTAGGAGTCTCCCACTCGGCCGGGCCAGTTCACTGTCTCCTTAGTGGGCATCCACAGGACTTCAGCCCTCTCTCACCCTGCTCTGTCATTGTGGGTATCACTAACCAACTTTCAGTGGCGCTCTTTCTCCAGGCTGGTTCACATTCCATTTCTACAGAGACGGATGCTTATCTTATAGTTTCCAAAAAATCCTATTCTCAAAGATTTCTGGCTTTATTTCAGGGAACTCTCTGAAGGGCAACACTGGAAGAGCCTAGGCCATCTTCTAACAGTGTGACCTAAGCATGACACAGGCTCTATGAGCCTCACTCTTTCATCTACAAATGAAAGGAGTTGCCTAAATATTTAAGCTTACCTTTTAGGTCTAAATTTTGAAGGTCTCTAACAGGTACTTTTGTTACTGTTTGAATTATACAATGAATGAGTACATTTGTTATTTAGTTTCCTAAATTGAAGGATGACATGAAAAAGTGTCTGTAAAGACTGTCCAATTTGGTACCAACGGCTTTATAACTAACCAGTTATACGACTGATAAGATACTTCAATTTTTTTTTTTTTTTTTTTTTTTGCTTGTTTTTTAGGGCTGTACCTGCGGCATATGGAGGTTCCCAGGCTAGGGGTCTAATCAGAGCTACAACTGATGGCCTATGCCACAGCCACAGCAATGCCAGATCCGAGCCGAGTCTGTGACCTACACCAGAGCTCATGGCAACACGGGATCCTTAACCCACTGAGTGAGGCCAGGGATTGAACCTACAACCTCCTGGTTACTAGTCAGATTCGTTTCCACTGCACAACAATGGGAACTCTCTGCTTCAATCTTATGTAAGTTTCTTCACCTACAATAAAAGGGATTAAAAGACATTCTACCTCCCCAGTAGTGCTGTTCTGGAAGATATGTAATAGCATTCGGAATTATTTAACTATGTTACCTGATTGGAAACTTTGTATTATTCCTCAAATCATCATCAATCGATGGCTAAATATTAGATCTTGGAGAGTTTCTAGGGAACCTGTTCTTAATCTGGGGACCACTGACTCCCAAACAGTCAGTGACCAGGGTACAGAGGATTTGCAAACTGAAATGGAAATAATGCATCTTTATTCGCATCGACTTTTTGCTAAATTTGAACATCTTCTACTGCACACATTAGCAGCAAACCACAGTGCTAGTATCAATACCTAGCATTTTGCTATTAATAGAAATTGTAAGTATTTTCATTTTATAAAGTGTTGCAGAGATCTCAAAATAATCTAAAACAAAGGATACAAATGAACTTATTTGCAGAACAGAAACATACTCACACACTTTGGAGAACTTATGGTTACCAAAGGGGACAGGGGAGGGTTGGGGTGGACTTGGGGTTGGGACTGGCACATGTGCACGGAGGTCTATGGAATGACTGGCCAACAGGGAGCTGCTGTATAGCACAGAGAACTCTACTCAGTGTTCTGAATCATCTATGCCGGAAAGGAATCTGAGAGAGAATGGATATGTGTATATGCTTGACTGGGTCACATTGTCACACAGCAGAAATTGTCACACCCTTGTAAATTAACTACATTCCAATACACCTAAAAAAAAAATGCTCATCACTATTTAGATTTGCCACTAGATCTTATTTAACATGCTAACTTGAAAAAACCACAGACATCATTATATCATTTTTTATAGTTTGAAAAATGTATTTCAATACAATTGTTTTCCCTTAGCAATTCTGTAGTCTTTTATTTTGTGCATTTCAAAATGCTTTTCTTAGGAGGGGCCCAAAGGCTCTAGCAGACTGCCAAAGGGGAGAGGTCCATGGCAAACAGGTTTCTAGTTTAGTGAGGAAAGATGTGGTACCATCTTCACAGCTCTACTTACAGGCAGCAGAATTCCTACATGCACCCAGATCTCCTCAATGCCAGACCAGTGTTCTCACCCCCACCCCACGTCTTTCCTCTAAATCCCCATCGCAATGTCCTTGGCCTTTGAATCGTAAACACTGTTTGGTTAAGAAAAAAAAGAATTTCAGGAGTTCCCTGCGTGGCGCAGTGGTTAACGAATCCAACAAGGAACCATGAGGTTGCGGGTTCGACCCCTGGCTTTGCTCAGTGGATTAAGGATCTGGCGTTGCTGTGAGCTGTGGTGTGGGTCACAGATGCGGCTCGGATCCCGCATTGCTGTGGCTCTGGCGTAGGCCAGTGGCTACAGTTCCGATTGGACCCCTAGCCTTGGAACCTCCATATGCCGCAGGAGTAGCTCAAGAAAAGGCAAAAAGACAAAAAAAAAAAAAAAAAGAAGAAGAAGAAGAAGAATTTCAAATTGACTCTGTATAAAGTCTCCTAAAAACCCATGTATTTAAAATTAAAATAAAGGTTTTAGGAATTCGAACTACATCACCTCCAGTGGGAAGGTGTGGGTAGGTAAGCTGCTCCTTCAAAACTGTTCTCAGAGACACTTGTTTCTAAAACAATCCGTTGTTAATAGGACTTCACTGAGGAATCAGGAACTGAAGCGATCATTTGGCTAAATTTAAAGGGCCACTCAGAGTAGCACAAGGAGGCAACATGCACTTTAAAGGTCCAGGGACCTAAATACCAGCCTAGCTACCGAATGGACCCATCAAATAGGTTCTTTCCATTTGGAAAGCTGCTGGCTGAAACGGTGAATGTTTCTGCTTCTGGAAGTCAAGTAGTCCTTGCAGGTCAAGAAAGTAGAGACAACTAAACACTTCCTGCAAAAGCATGGTCCCCAAACCAGAAACATAGGCATCCGCTGGAAGCAGGTAAATGCAGAATCCCATTTCCCGGCCCAGAACGAATCACCCAGAATTTCAAGATCCCCAGGGGAGTCGTGTGCGCGGCAAAGTTTAAGAAACATTGTCCAAAGAAGGGAAGGTAAAAAAAAAAAAAGGGAAAAGGGACCTATGCAAAAGCATAGTTTTGCGGACGGTAAAAAGTTTATCTCCAACATTTTTTACATCTTTATTAAAGCAGAATTTGTATACTATAAAATTTACCGATGACAGGTGCAATTCAATTAGTTTTAGTAAATTTAAGCAATCATGTATTAGAACCACAATTTATTTATTTATGTAGTCTTTTTGGTCTTTTCTAGGGTTGCACCCGCGGCATATGGAGGTTCCCAGGCTAGGGTCTAATCGGAGCTGTAGCTGCCGGCCTCCACCAGAGCCACAGCAATGCGGGATCTGAGCCACATCTGCAACCTACACCACAGCTCACGGCCCTTAACCCACTGAGCGAGGCCAGGGATCGAACCTGCAACTTCATCGTTCCTAGTCAGATTCGTTAAGCACTGCACCATGACGGGAACTCCTCAGGATTTAGTTTGAGAACACTTCCGTTGCCCCTGTAAGTTCCTCAGGCCTCTTTATAATCCATCCATCCTCTCTTCGGCCTCTGCCCCCCAATAATTACGGATTTGCTTTTGGTGGCTATAATCTTTTGTAGAAATCTCACAGAAATGGACTCAGGTACTATTTTGAGGGTTTTTTTTTGGTATGGCTTCTTTCACCTAGCATGATGTTTCTGAGATTGACCCCAGGGAACCAGTAGTGTGTTTCTTTTTATTGCTGAGAGACATTCCCCCGTATGGACATACTGCATTTTGTTTATTCCCTTCACCAGTGGGTGGATATTTGGATTGTTTCCAGTTTGGGATTTACTATGATTAATAATGCAATGAACTTTGGCACATAAGTCTTTCTATCTCCAAAATGGATTTGATAATTATCAATCAGCAATCTGATTTTTAAGTAATGAGCAAGTAAAAAAGCAAAACAAAACAAAACAAAAAAACACCAACTATACAGACTGAATAGTCTCCTAAACAGTTATTCTTGCAATAACCATTTGTACCAACAAAGCGGGCATCTCCTAGTGCGAAGAGAGAGCCCAGCATGTCGAGGGGAGGAAAGAATGGACTCGTGGTGTGACGCCACAAGGCTGACTTCCCTGCTAGATCTGGACATTGATATTTGACTGGTGGAAAGTGGGAGTCTAGATTAAGCAATCATGGTTTTGGAAAAGTCCAATAATAGAATTATTGTGGCGAGGAGGTAAAAGGGTGGAGTGACTCATAAGTCTGGGAAACAAATGGCAAATATTTGTGAAAGGCAGTAGAGGAAAGGGACTCAGGAGTCATTTTAAGATGAAAGGTAGGTTTGCTAAGTGTGTCCAAGTCTTAGGTGAAGAATGCTTGCTGAATCTGGCACCCCAGAGGGTGAATCCTAGAGAATCTCCCTCTTACAGCTCACAGACTACCACCTGGAATTCTTTTTGTGTGTGTGTCTTAGGGCTGCACCCACAGCATATGAAGATCCCAGGCTAGGGGTCGAATTGGAGCTGTAGCTGCTGGCCTACACCAAGGTTACAGCAATGCCAGATCCCAGCCACATCTGTGATCTACACCAGAGCTCATGGCAACGCTGGATCCTCAACCCACTGCGTGAGGCCAGGGATCGAACCTGCGTCCTCATGAATACTAGTCAGATACATTTCCACTGAGCCACAATGGGAACTCCTGGGATTCTTTTGTGATGCTGCTGCTACCTGGATGTAACTCAAGATACTTGAGGCTGACCTTAACCTTAGATTTTTAGAAGCCCTGGAAAGGGGAGGGGGGGGAGTGGGATAGACAGAGAGTTTGGGTGAGCAGATGCAAACTACTACATTTAAGAATGGATAAGCAATGAGAACCTACTGTACAACACAGGAAACTATATCCAATCTCTTGGGCTAGAACATGTTGGAAGATAATGTGAGAAAAAAAATGTATATATGTGTATGCCTGGGTCACTCTGCTGTACAGCAGAAATTGGCACAACATTCTACATCGACTCCACTTAAATAAATAAAAAGAAGCAGTTTGAGACAAGGGAAGAGCAAACTGGCAAAAGCGATGCATGAGGCTACATGAAGGATATCACGTTGTTAGTACCCTCCTCCGAGTGACTTAAAAAGGATGTGTTTGTCTGCTAGGCAGCTCACCCACAGTACTTAACAGTTACAGCCAGAAGAAGATGATGTAGCCAATGGGGTAACTCCCTTCTGTAGATTTCTCCTAAGCACTTTTCCAAGGAAAAAAAAGGGTGTGAGGTAGGTATGAGCTGGGATGAAAAGGTTCCACCATACATGAGTATGCAGAAGTTAAGGATGGCTTGAGAAGGAAGCTAAGGAATATAGTGCAGACAGTGGGTGGTGGGTTATTAGCAAGAGCAAGGATAACCTCTGTTAGCCACAGACATTGAAAGGGTGATTTAAGTTTTAAAAATTTTATTTGCCATTTACCTCTTTGACTGTTGGAATGTTTTGCTCTCCCTTTTCCACCTAATATGGCAAAAGAAAGGGATTAAAAATCCAGGTAGAAGTGAAAAGCTAGGTCTAACAAATAACATAATATCAATTTATTCTCTAGGATATAATTACCTGGGTCACCATTTTGATGTGTCACTTATGAAAACAAAATTATGTAAAAAGCCCTACAGCTACAGAGATGTGAAAAAAATTACAGGGCATAAACAGTGCTTTAGTTTGACTGTATTAAAAAATCAGTTTATCTCAGCATGATTTTTGCATATTTTAATAAAGAAAAATATGCTACTTTTGTACATCATTAATCTTATTAGATCCTCACGTATAAGTGTTATTCTATTGTATAGGTATCTCATTACAAAACTCTATGTTAAACCAACATACTATTTGTAATATTTATTTTTATCAGAAAATAAGTCATTCGAAGTCATATACAAAAAGTATATTTTAAAATTATCCTTATTCCTACAACATAAAAATTTTCACTGTTAATCATGGGAAAAAAATTCCTTATTGTAATCTTAAGTATAATTCTTACTTTGCTAAACTCAACTTCTCTATCAACTCTGACTAAATGGGCAATTCTAGAAACTATGTAAAATCATTTTATCTTCTTTGAAAGAAACATGTGTGAGGTCCCATCTCACGTGCTTCTTTCTCTCATCTGTAAAGAATTTTGTAAGCGGATGAACAAAGCATTCTTGCTCGATTATTCTATGAACTTCGGTAAGTGGTTATGTCCAACCACGAATGTGAGTTAACCTGAGACCCCATATCACAGGGTCATGGGCCTGGTTTCTCAATGGGCTTCTGGGCGACTGGCAAATGTGCAGGCCACACTCACTTCATTTAATAATCCAGTTTCAACCACCCTCCGCCACTTTTGGTTCTGTCCTTTAATCAATGGACGGAAAGCTTTGAAGTGCCCAGAACATAAATTTTAAAAAACCCTAAATAAACCTTAAATACAAAATTTTCTCTAAAATGTAAGCACTGATTAATAATTTTGGACTTTTCCATATTTAAAAAAAAAAATGACACATTCAGAAGAGCAAGGCACAGACCAGTAATGCTCTTTCCTTCAGTCCGTTACAGCCTTGGGCACACAATTTCATCATGACTGATGCTATTACCTGGTTTGGTAGTATCTTCTTTCAAGAGGTACTTAATCATTTATTTTTCATTTTAATTCATCTTTTCCCACTTACTAGCAAGCAATTGGGGAAATAAGAGGTTAAATTTAGCCTCTAAAGTTCTGAGTGAGGATATGCTCTCAAGTTATTCTGTCTGCCTTTCTTTCTATAAACTTAATCAGTATCCTGGATGCCATCAGGATCCAGCTGCTGCATGGGCATGAGTTTATGTAAAATAGAAAAAAACAGTAATTCGTGTAGCAAAAATAATAGTCTGAGAAACACCTTTACTCTTTGGTCTCACAGAGGATTGTCAGCTATGGTTTTGGGGATCAAAACAACAAAAGGGAGAGCCAGAGACTGTAAAATTACTAGTTGTCATGCACAAACGTATAGAACACAGACGATCTAAAGGGACTGCAGATCGGCTTCACCATCCTCCACTCACTTGCTCATTCAATCACTCAGTCAAGATACGTTCACCAAGGGCTCATTAAACATTAGGAACTGCATGCAAGGGCCTTGGAAAGCCAAGGTGACTACGGCATGAACTATGACTTGAAGATGCTCTTGTTTTTAGCTTCTAACCAAAGCCTTTGTCTTGGGAAAAATATCCACTGACACAGGAAGCCTTCAAAGGTTCACTGAAGCCTGAATCCACTTAGAATATTGTGTGTCAGGCTGTCAGGAGTGAAAGATTAGTATTTGCTTCTTTTGTTCTTTTCTTAAAACTTCTTTAGATGGAAATATTCCTGGACCGAACCCAAACTCAGCAGTTGTGATAAAGAAATCATTCCCAACCCAACTATGCATGTCTCTGTCAGCTTTGGCTCTTCCAAAGGACTTGAACGTGGATGCCTGCCAAAGCAGGTCCTCCCTCTGCTATACAGGGTGTTCCAGATAATACACTCCATCCTGGTTCCTGTTAATCCTCTAGCTTTGTTATGGTGGTGAAAGGCCACTGAAAAAGAGATACACATGTGCTGTGGTCAGTTCAAGCAAGACTGTCACAGTGGTGGAGTCCCTGTCACAACCATGACATTAATTTGAAATCCTCTTGACTTCTTTTGAGTGTCACATCTACACTCTTAAATGTCTGGACTGTTTGGAGAGTTCTATCAATATTTATTAAAGGGTACCTTAGGCAGAATGGCAATCTACGAATAATATCTCCCAATACATTCTATTCCGAACCATTCTAGGACAGTTTATAAGCTTTCAGAGAGCAACATGACTTAATCAATTTAAGATGAACAAGGGTCCATTTTAGCAAAGGAAGCACGACATGAACCTTTTAAATATAATTACCCCTTGTAGAGCTAAGCCTCCTCGACTTGTTTTTCTTGATAGGATTTCCAGTCTGCCTACCCCCCAGCCCCAGCTTGTCCAGCCACTGCCCACCTATTACTCCAAGTCAAAAGAGTGGATAACCTTTCCTCCTTCTTCAGCTTGAGTCTTCCTCTCCAGGTTGTCTTGAGTAGTAGTTATCAATTTAAAAAAAAACAAACAAATCACTTATATCTGGAATCTAATATAAGACACAGATAAGACTTTTCACAGAAAAGAAAATCATGGACTTGAAGAATAGACTTGAGGTTGCCAAGGAAGAGAGGGAGGGAGTGGGGTGGATTGGGAGCTTGGGGGTAACAGATGCAGATTATTGCCTTTGGAAGGGATTAGCAATGAGATCCTGCTGTGTAGCACTGAGAACTATGTCTAGTCACTTATGATGGAGCATGATAATGTGAGAAAATAGAATGTGCACATGTATGTATAACTGGGTCACCATGCTGCACAGCAGAAAAAAACTGTATTGGGGAAATAACAATTAAAATAATAATAATAATAATAAAATCATATACATAAAAAATGAAAACATGATAGTAGCTATTTGCTGTGCACTTAACCTACGCCAAGTGCTTTGGACCCCTTAACTCCTCATGACAAGCCTGTAAGGTGGGGAGTGCTCATCCCAAACTGAGAGGAAAGGAAAGCAAAGTTCAGAGTTTAAGAAACTCATCTAAGTACCTCTGAGCTCTTACATTAACTGAGGTTATTAAATTAACCAGTGTCAAATTAGATTGTTTAAACAAGGGCAACAAGGCGGGGGGCGACAGAAAAACAGCCAAGATCCCTCCTTTAAAGGCAGTTATTCTTCTTAAGGAAAATCAAATAGACTCAATTGAAAGACCCAGAAGGTGACATGGATTAGCCCAGAGGTCCATTGTGAGAACCGTATGCAGCAGTTGGAAGCCTTATGTCAAAACTGGGTCTAAGGACTTGGGGTGAAGAGGAGAGAAATCCATGTTTTAGTAAAAAAATAACTATCTTTCTATTATTATATTTAGTTATCAATAATTTAAAAGGCAACCTATGTTGCAGACAAATGGGAATGGAATAAGATAATACATAACTCCAGTACTTAAGAATGTGAAATTGAATCTTTCAAGACAACTGCAAATGCAGTCATCTACTTAATTTAATTTTGATTTTATTTTCATTTATTTATTTATTTATTTTGCATTACTCAATGAATTTATTACATTTATAGTTGTACAATGATACAGCATTTCCATCCCCAAACCTCTAGCATCCCCCCACCCCCCAACCTCTCTCCTTTGGAAACCATAACTTTTTCAAAGTCTGTGAGTCAGTGTCTGTCCTGTAAAGAAGTTCATTGTGTCCTTTTTTCATATTCCACATGTAAGTGATAGCATTTAATGTTGGTATCTCATTGTCTGACTGACTTCACTTAACTTCACTTAGCATGATAATTTCTAGGTCCATCCATGTTGCTAAAAATGCTGTTCTTTCTTTCCTTTTAACAGCTGAGTAATATTCCATTGTGTATATGTACCACATCTTCTTTATACACTTAATTTTAAATCTGGCATTTGGAACAATGAAGGAATCTGCACCTCTTCTAGTACTGTCCCCCATTCATTCCCAAAACCATCGTAATGGGTTTTTAAATTTTTTGTGAAGATACATGATAGATCAACTACAGTAAGAAAGAAAAAATAGAAGCCGTTACATCTTTCACCTAGGTACGTGAAATCCTTACTTCTCTAGACATTCATCCGAATGTGGGTGCCCCCCAATGTATATGACTGGCAAATGTGCCCAGGCAAAGGCTATAGAATTAGCAAAGGGGAGAGTGCTTAAGACTCAACTGTACACTCATCATTTTTGTCATCTAAGATCTACAAGCTTTGGCAGATCAGCTTTTCATAGCTTGTTCTTGGCTGTCAGTGGATGAAAAGACTTAAGATAAGAATTAATTATACCGATATAAAGCTACCAAGGGACATGCCAACAAGAGATGCTCCTTGGCCCCAAAGGATATAAAATATCAGAGAAACTGCAGCTGCAATACATCAGTGAACGGATGTTTGATGCTTGACAAAACACATTATGTCAATAAAAGAACATTATGTTCTGTAATGAGGTTGTATAAGAAACGAGGGAGAAAAGGCACCACTTTCCAGCAGATGGATTATTTAAAACAACATGGTTTCTTTGTTATAGCACTGATGGTGAAGAGGCGAGTCCTGTAAAGTTTCAATATTTTTGGTATTGAAAATGAGGGACTATAGGGAGTTCCCATCGTGGCGCGGCAGAAACGAATCCGACTAGGAACCATGAGGTTGTGGGTTCCATCCCTGGCCTTGCTCAGTGGGTTAAGGATCCGGCGTTGCTGTGAGCTGTGAGACATGGCTCGGATCTGATGTTGCTGTTGCCGTGGTATAGGCCAGCAGCTGTAGCTCCAATTCGACCCCTAGCCTGGGAACCTCCATATGCCAAAAAAAGGAAAAAAAAAGGAAAAAGAAAAAGGAAATGAGGGAATACAGGTTAAAATCAAGTAAGCACTGATTAATAATAAAGTTAAAATTGTGAAATATAACCAAAATTAATAAATCCAAGAGGAAGGGAAGGCTGCATGTTCAGTTTGTGCTACTGAGTTGAGCTCTCATAGCAAAGTCATAGTTAACATTTCAGAAGAAAAATCAAATTTGAATTTTGAAAAAAAATTTCTATTTCCCACATCAAGTCTTTCAGTAGTCATATTATTATTTTTTCATGTAAGTAGTGAAAGAATTAATGGCCACGCAAGGGTGATTGTGAAAAGGAACACTTCAAGCATTTTTCTAAGCCATGTTTATACCCCTTTTTCCTGTTCTATTGAAAGATAACTTACATATATTAAAACATCCAAATATTAAGTTTTCTTCTACAGTTTCATTACATAAACACACACATACACAGACACATGTACATACACACAAGCATATACACAACCACACACACATATGCATAAACACAGCAAATATACTACATACAAACAAACAGAAAAACATACATACACACAGATACCAGATCAAGGTTTAAAGTATTTTTGCACCTCGGTGGACTCACTTGTACTCTCTTCTATTTAATAATCTCTCCCCAAAGGTAGGTCCCACACTGACCTCTGTCATCAAAAACTAGATTGGCTTGATTTTCAGTTTCATAGATATTTCAGAATATTCCCTTTAGCATCTGCCCTCTTTTGCTTCTTATTACAGCTGTGTGATCTATCCATATTCTGGTGCGTTTGGTTTCATTTCTGTGTGATATGCTTTAATATGAATATATTATCATTTATTTATCCATTCCACGACTGATGGACATTTAGGTTTTTTCAGTTTGGGGCTATTATTAATAATGTTGCTATTGACATTTTCATTTACGTTTTTAAGAGAAATTAACACTCATTTCTCTGGCTATATGCTCAGGAATGGAATGGCTGTTCTTTAAGAAATATGTAGGTTTAACAGGAGTAGACATTGTCAAAAAGTTTTCTTAAATGGTTATACCAAGCAGCACGCCAGTAGGAATATATGGAAGTGGGATTTTCTTGTTGTTGCTGTTCTAGGTCATTGCCAACACTTGTTATTCTCAATCATTTTAATGTCAGCCATTCAGGTCAGAGCCAAGGGGCATCATTTTATTAGTTAATTTCCATTGTTATGATAAGTAATGATTCTGAGAGTCTTTTCATTAGCTTGCTGGCAATTTGCATGTCCTCTCTTGTGAAATGTCATTTCATTTGCCCACTTTTAAGTAAAAGATATCATATTTATTTATTTATTTCTTACTTTTCTTTTTTTAGAGTCGCACCTGTGACAAATGAAAATTCCCAGTCTAGGGGATCAAACTGGAGCTACACCTGTCAGCCTACACCACAGCCACAGCCACAAAGGATCCGAGCTGATTATGCAACCGACACCACAGTGTGAGGCAAGGTTGGATCCTTTAACCCACAGAGCAAGGCCTGGGATCAAACCCGCATTCTCATGGATACTAATTGGGTTCTTAATCCACTGAGCCATAATGGGAACTCCAAGATGTCAACTCTAAAAAGCAGATTTTGTATAGCACTAGAAAATGTCCTTCTTTATATTTAAAATGCAAATGGCTTGGTATTGATGACAAAACAGTTATCAGAAGTAATACAAACATTAATAAGTATTCAATTCTTAATTAAGGATAATAAAATATTCTATCAACTTCTCACTGTTCCAATAATTTGACATTTCAAGTGAAATGCAGTTTCGTATTTATATTTAAAATATATTTTATAATTCTTAATAACAATTTAAGGTTTTCTATAAACCTATAGGTACTTTCCATACTTATTTTAATCTCCAGAAAGAGTAAATCTCTTCATAAGATATATATGTAAATATCTGTGAAAGCATAAAATTACATTCATTATTCCAATTATTTCTGTATAGCTTGTTTGTAAAGAAAAGTTGAACAATAAAAACTGCATGTTTTAACCTAGAATTTTTTACAATCTTGATTGTCTATGAGTTTGAGACCATTCATGAGAACCTTAATTATGGAGTAGAAAAATAATTATTGTGTGCTTAGTTGTAGTAAAACCGAGGTACACTTGTTTCACTTTAGCTTCACTGATTTGATTAAATCAAGCCAATATTGATCTTCACTATTATAAGTCACTTTCAACACCTTAGAGACATTAACTTGAATAAGTATAGGTTGATTTAAGCAAATAACCTGCAAATTTGGCTATTTACTAAAAAAAAAAAAAAAAAAACTTGCACCCTAAAGTGTGGTATGCTCACTTTAGGAATGTCAAAATACAGATTTCAGTGTTACATATGAATTCTTAAGTCTACCCTTTTATTTTATTGCAAGTAATACTCAAATCATTTGTATATTACAAATGAAAGGCATTATGTATCTCTATGTCATATATGTATATTATTCATATTTTTAAAAAGATTAAAGCCATGATGAGATGATTGGCAATTGTTTTAATGCAGGAGTTGAACTACCTACTTATTTTCCAATTGCAAACCTCAATGTGCCCCAAATGCCAATAGTTTTGCTTCTCCGTGGCAGATTCAAACCTAGTACCATAAATCATTTCCATAAGACTGACTTGGAAGCTGCTCATTGAGAATCGAATATCCCCACTGGATCCTCCAAGTCATTTAAAGTGTGAACATGAAACCCTGGTAATTGCTGTTGTCACCATTTGACACCCATTAACTGTTGAACAATTCCTAGAGCTACTTCAAAGACTTTAAAAACCAAAACAGACTTTTGTGGGGTTTTTTGGCAAGGAGATGAGAGAAAGCATGCCTCTTCATAACTGTTTCTGAGTTTACCGGGTAATCAAAGTTATGCCGGTGTTTCCAAATTGAGGACGCAAGGCGACACAATATCCTTAGTACTCAGTAGAGCATGCCGAGTCCTACACAGCCGCAGGGCCAACACCCATTTTCAGATCAGATCCGTAATAACCTTGCTAGTCTGAATGGATGGATTTAATCATGGATTAATTCAACTCCTTACATGCTCTAATTTTATCCCAATCATGCTTGTTGGGTTGAGATAAAAATATTTCTGGCTTAAAAAAAAAAAAAAAAGAAGAAGAAGAAACACATTTTAAAGAAATCTCTACTGTTTTTTTTGTTTGTTTGTTTGTTTGTTTGTTTGTCTTTGCCATTTCTTGGGGCGCTCCCACGGCATATGGAGGTTCCCAGGCTAGGGGTTGAATTGGAGCTGTAGCCACTGGCCTACACCAGAGCCACAGCAACGAGGATCCGAGCCGCATCTGCAACCTACACCACAGCTCATGGCAACATTGGATAGTTAACCCATTGAGCAAGGGCAGGGATCGAACCCACAACCTCATGGTTCCTAGTCAGATTCGTTAACCACTGAGCCACGATGGGAACTCCATCTACTGATTTGTTTTTGTTGTGTTTATTTTTAGACACATGCTCAGGAGGGAAGTCAAAGCATGGAACCCCACCCTCGTTCTCTGTTGCCTTTCCTGTCTTCTCCTTAGAAAATCAATACCAGAGTCACACTGGGAAAATGGCAACAGAGTCAAGGTCAAGGAAACTCATTTGCAGTCTGCCCTTCAGGGTCTGCATTGCTGTTCCTGGTGCTTCCAGATTGAAACCTTTTCTAATTTATCCCTGGGCTGAGACATAGATCTAATTGCAAGTGGGCATCAAAATTAAAAAAAAAAAAAAGCAGAAATAAGGAATAATATTATTTCCATCCAAAACTCTTTACAGAAAGCATAGATGAATCAAATTGAAAAAAAGAACCAGCTAGCTTACAGCCAGCCTGTTTCTTATACATCCCTGTGAGGGAAACGCCTTTAAATGCAGGTGTCAAAGAGCCAGGAGGTATCAACTTTGACTGAATCTGTGTAAAATCAGTTTTATGTAATAACACAAGGTGTAAGCATAGGCTTCTCCTATGTTTGATTTATAAAGAAACACCAACCACAATAGGAGAGAATAGAAATTCTATCATCACAATCAATGAAAGCCTAAAAACAAGTGTTTTAATAGTGCTTGAAAAAGTAGTGAGTTACTTTTCTTATACCAGTTAAGAGTGTATTAACCAGTCAGCATTTCCAGACACTCTTCAGTGTTTACTATTCAATTGTTCTGGAAGTCTTGGGAACAAATAAGAGTCTACCCTAAATATAACCCATTTCTGGTGTCATAAAAAGTCATGGTTTGTCAGAGAAACTGATGACCTGGGGCTAAAAGAAACACCAGGATCTTTTGACATTGGAAGAATTTTAGAAACAACTGCCCAGAGTAGATTCTAGATCTTTTAGAGAATAAGATTTCAAAAACTATTAACATTCAATTAACTTCTACTATGAGGCAAACTTTTTAGCACAGTATCCTATTTAATGCTCATAACAAACACACGACGTAGTATCTTTATCTCCATTTTGCAGGTATTTTTTTGGGGTGGGAGGCCATGCCCAGGCCAGGGATTGAACCCATGCCTCAGCAGTGACTTGGGCCACAGCAGCAGCAACACCAGATCTTCAACCCCCTAGGCCACCAGGGAACTCCTGTAGGTACAGAAAATGTAACTCAAAATAGTTAAGTGATGTTTCCATGATCTTTAAGCATTGACGTAGAATCCAACCATGTTTAAAGACTTCAAAATCTTTGCCTTTTTCCCTGTGGCACCCTGCAGCACAGGATGAGGAGAACAGCTAGTCCCCATCTCCAGCTCTGACTCCCTGAAGGATCTTTGGCAAAAGCTACTAATTTTCCTTGAACATACATTCCTCATGAAATGCGTATGTGCTCACTGCACAGACTCGTGGTACCTGAAATATGGCGGCCACAGCAGAAACCTGAGAACGCAAACACGAGCTGCATACACGTAGAGCATCACCGCTTAATTTTCCCTCCACCTCATTAGCATCGTCAGCAGCAGCATCGTTATTCTGGAAGAGGCTCTTGTAGGTATCTGGGGACTGGGGAGGAGCCAGCAGTAAAGAGGAACTGCTATGATGAAGGATGAAAGGGGAAGATGAGCAGAGGATTTATGTCAGCAGCACCAATTAGAGATGGATGTGCCATTATTTGCCAGGTACCCTGGGACACGCAGGTCCCCCGTGGGCTCAAAGTCTACAGCTGCAGCAAGTGATTTCCATCGCGAGACCCGGAGGCCTAACGTCAGGACATGGATTTGCTTCTTAGTTGTAGATGAGTTAAGAGACAAATTAATAGGAGGCTAAGGACATGATCCTAGAAGCAGACCACTGGATTCTGTATCCGTTCTCCATCACTTCCCAGCTGTCTGAACCTGGGCACTTACACCCACTGTGACTCACTTTCCTAATTTATAAAGTCAAGGCAAACCAGCTACCACCTGGATTACTCTCCCACTGGCACTGTAACATGAACTTGGGGCAAGACAAATGTATCTTACAGTTTTGCCAGAGGCCAGCTCTGGCGGCCAGGGAGTGTACACTTTCCTGATAGGAGATGGACAGTGTCGGTGAATGTACATACAGAGACAGCCTCTTTGTCCCTTCTTTCAGGGTGCTGGACTGCTCAAATTTTATTGGCATAAGTGGTTGATTAAATAGACAGCTTTTCAACTACAGATTACATCATAGTGTTAAAAGTACATTGGTTAACTATTACATGGTATGGCAGCTATACATCATGTTTTAAGATCTTTATCTTAACTAAACCTAGTGAGTACAATTTAAGGGCAATTAGGTACAATACATCATGTGGAAAGG
The DNA here is from genome assembly GCF_054392235.1 of Sus scrofa. NCBI lineage: Eukaryota > Metazoa > Chordata > Mammalia > Artiodactyla > Suidae > Sus > Sus scrofa. Next base: position 77,559,369 of record NC_139393.1, read on the forward strand.
AGGAGACTCAGTACAAATCATCTCATGGCCAGCCAGTCTTTACAATTTGAAGAGGTCACAGACACAAGAATTTGGCATTCACAAATCTTGTTAGACTGGTGCTTATCTTTAAAGCATTATGGCAGGGAGACAGTGTAAGAAAATATAAACCAACTTAACTAGCTATCACTTAAAAGCTTTTAAAATCAAGGACAAAACTCACAGCTAGGTTTCTTGGATAACATATGTCGAACTTCTATGAACCTCATTAAAAATCCTAACTCTAAAGTTTACTATATAACTAGTTAGTAGATAAACACTATGTTTTAACTAAGTTGGATTTAAATAGGGGAAAGTCCTTCAGGATGAAATTCTTATTATATTATTGTTGTAACTTTGTTAAATCACACATCACCACAGGAAAATAAGAATGGAAAATAAGAATAATAAGTAAATAGTCAGGAGAGACTGAGGAAAAACCAGAATAACAAGTGAATAACAGAAAAGACTAAGCCATCCATGGAACAATCCCCACTCAGTAACACAAAATGGAAACTGTTTCCCGGAAAAATCAGTTCCCACCAGTGTCAGCAGGCGAGCCTTATTGTCTTCTGTCCTCGGAATTGCGCCGCCATAGAGGCAGACGTCTTCTTGTTTAGGAATCTGCCCTTGGAATTGCACCTTTCAGACAGTCCCCCCCCCCCCTTGTTTTGATTAAGAGCCTGCCCTCGGAACTGCACCGTTCAGGCAAGCTCCCTTCCTCGGCTCCTTGCATCTTCTCAGCTCCCCGCACAGTTTTGCAGTTTGAAAGTCTGACAAAGGCCTCGCTGGTGAAAGTCAAGGTGTAAACAAGGCTGTTTTTGGAGACTCAAGGGGAGAATCGGCCTGCCTGCCTTTCCCTGATTCTAGAAGCTGCCTGCACTCTTCGGCTTGTAGCCCCTTCCCTCATCTTCAAAGCCAGTGACGGCAGTCAAGTCCGTCTCAACACATCACACTCCTCTTCTGCTTCTCTCCTCCACTTCTGAAGAGTCTTCTGCTTATGTTCAGCCGCCTGGAGTATCCAGGATGATCTCGACGTGGGGTCCTTTATCACACGTGCTATGTCTCTTTTACCATGAAAGGTAACACACTCACAGGTTTACGGAATCAGACTGTGGTCATCTTAGAATGAGCATTTTTTTCTACCTAGCCCACCACCTCAGATGGTTTTGTGAGAATCAAATGAGCTAATATGTCAGGCACTTAGAAGAGAGCTAGACATAGAGTATGTGTTATATATGTTAGTTCCTACTGAATTCTCAGCAGAGAGGGTTATAGAATATTTATTTAATTGCATCTTCTAGAGGTTGCTTCCTGAACATTTCCTGTTGCAGAAAACCCAGCCTCATTAAAAGAAGGACCTGGATTCAGGGACACTGCCAAGCGTGCACAAGAGATTCAGCAGGTCTAAGACCAACCTGGGGTCCTAGGTCACTAAAAAATGGACTTCCCTGGGAGATATAACATGTCTTCAGTGTCCCAAGAATTTTCCGGATTTGGCAATTCATTCATTCATTCATTGGCTCACTTAATAAGCATTTATTTACTGTAATGAAATCCTTTCCTCAATTCACCTGAGATTTACCTATAAAGTTGAACAATCAATTCCTGGATTAAAAAAGGCCAGTTATCAGTACATTCTGTTGTCAAATGCTAATGGGAAGGCTGATCTGCCCCAGAGTAAAGTCTGAAGGCTTATGGGGAGAGTGGTTGCACTCCAGCGCTGCTCGAGAAGGCTTGGTAGAAATTAACTGTCCAATATTGGGCATGACAGCGTTTGCTTGAGCATGGCAACACCACCCATCAGAGTCACCAGGTCCTAATCCCTGGAACTTGTAAATGTCACTGTAAAAGGAAAAAACGACTCTGCAGACCTGATTAGGTTAAGGCTCCTGAAATGGGGAGAGTATCCTGTCTCATCTGGGTGAGACCTAAGTTCCATGCTACGTCTCCTTGGAGGAGAGAGACAGAGGAGACACGCACAGAGAAGAGAGGGCAATGTGACGGTGGACAGGGCCTGAAGCAATGCAGCCACAGATGAAGAGATGTTGGCACCAAGCAGAAACTACGGTCAAGAAATCGGTTCTTCTCTAGACCCTCAGAGGGAAGGTGGCCCTGTGAATACCTTGATTACGGCTCCTGGAAACGGATGTCAGACTAATTACGAGGGGATGTATGCCTGTGGGTTTAAGACACCAAGTTTACAGTAATTTGTTACACCAGCCGCAGGAAACTATTACAGGCAGTATTGATCTGATGGGGAATTTAGATGTTTACAGGGAAGGGGGGGGTCACTAAATCTAGGAGTAAGAAGACTGAGTTAGTAATTTATTTATCTATTTATTTTCTCTTTTGTCTTTTGGTCTATTAGGGCCTCACCCACTGCTTATGGAGGTTCCCAGGCTAGGGGTCTAATCGGAGCTACAGCTGCCGGCCTACACCACAGCCACAGCCACACCCGATCCAAGCTGTGTCTGTGACCTACACCAGAACTCAAAGCAACGCCGGATCCTTAACCCACTGAGCGAGACCAGGGATCAAACCCACATCCTCATGGATACTAGTCAGGTTTTTTACCCCTGAGCCAAAATGGGAACTCCCGGTTGGTATTTCTTACCCACAGAAATTAGGAGACCTGAATAACAGAGTGGAAGTAAAAGTGGTAAAGTAGTAAAAGAAGGAAAAGTGGAAGGAAAAAAAGTAGACTTAAAGTAGCAGCCGAGAAAAGCTGAACTTGTATCACCCTCTCCAGCCTCTGTGTAACTTGTGTAGACTAAAAAATACGTATGCACAACCTAAAAGTTGAGTGCTATGTTTTATCCGGTGGACCCCCTGAGGACCTAAGTCCAGGAGGCAGCATCTCAAGTAACCCTGAGAAAATTGCCCCGAGGAGGCGAGGGGCAAGCTGGGCTGTATAGGAGATTTACAGCAAAGGGCAGGTAGGTAGGAACAAAAGATTGCTGCTAACAAAGAAAACTAGACAGGTGGAGTTAAGGAACTGAGCGCTCTCCCCTGTATGGAAAGACGCAAAGGTGGGGGCTCACTGAAGTCACTCCTTTGATAAGCAGCTCAGCCGTCTGGGGCCAGAACCCTGTGTTTGCACATCCTGAGTTCCCTCGGGGCTCACCATCGGCAGTGGCTGCAGGCTGCTGGCTGCTGGCTGGCAGGTTTTCTTTGTTTCCTTCCTGAGTCCCCTCAGGGCTCACCTGCTCACCCTGGGAGGTGGCCGCAGTCGCTGAGGCCTGTAACATCCTCTGTTCAGTGACAGGGCAGGCAATGTTTTATTTCTCACTTAGAAAGGAGCCCACTGCCCCATGACAGTGACACTGGGAGCAGACATTAGGTGTGTGCACCTTTTTTTTTCTCTTTTAGTTTCTTTTCTTCCTTTTCTTTTCTTTTGCTTTTCTCTCTTCTTAGTTCCTTTTTTTGGAAATTGAAGCATAGTTGTGTGAGTTTCAGGTATACAGCAAAGTGATTCGGTTATACATACACAGGTCTATTCTTTTCAGATGATTTTCCATTACAAGACATTACAAGATATTGAATATAGCTCCCAGGGCTCGACAATAGATCCTTGTGTATCTATTTTTATACAGCAGTGTTTCTGTTTTATATATTGCAGTGTGTATCTGTTAATCCCAAACTCCTAATTTACCCCTCCCCCTTTCCCCTTTGGTAACCGTTAAGTTATTATTATTTCTGTCTCTGAGTTGATTTCTGTTTTGTAAATAAGCTCATTCGTATCATTTTTTTTTAGATTCCACATATAAGTGATGTCACGTTCAAATAAATAGTAGGATATGGAGTCACAAGAATTTCTGAGGGGAGGTTGGAGGAATCATGTGAGATGAGTCCCATCACAAAAATGAAGATACAGAAGAAATATCCGAGTTATTAACAAAATGGTTGGGAATCTGATGCTGATATAAAGAACTTTGCAATGGTGCCATTCTCCTGTGCTTTTCTTGAAAATTCTGGTCAATTCCACATAAGCAAGTGAATGACTACTTTGCCCCATGTCATTGGCACCACTGCCAGAGAGCAGCGGTTCACTGTCCCTGGAGCAGGGGTCCAGCCTGGTGACCCTACAGCAGAGGGCATGTCCTGTCACTGCCCTCCACAGGATGGCTGCGAAAGGCCAATGTGGGGAGGAGGTAGAATCCTGTTCCAGAATACACAGACCCTTTTCTCCTATTGTTCTGAACAGGCACAGCATTAAAAGCTTATTTAAAAAAATATATATATATAAATGCCTGCCTAGGTTCTAAACTATTTTTATATAAAAATACCTTTTAGAATGGGAAGCTTTTGGGTGATAAGTGCCCATAAAGACAGACATTTAGCAAGATTTTTCTTTTTAACTTGTGAGGGCAGAGAGGCAGTATTCCTATTTAAGAAGCATTTTCTTCTTCTTCTTTTTTTTTTTTTTTTTTTTTTTTTTGCTTTTTTAGGGCTGCACCTGCGGCTTATGGAGGTTCCCAGGCTAGGGGTCAATCGGAGCTGTAGCTGCCAGCCTACCCCAGAGCCACAGCAACGCCAGATCCGAGCCGAATCTGCAACCTACACCACAGCTCACGGCAATGCCAGATCCTTAACCCACTGAGCAAGGCTGGGGATCAAACCCACAACCTCATGGTTCCTAGCTGGATTCGTTTCTGCTGTGCAACGACGGGAACTCCTAAAGAATCATTTTCAACTGCACTGACTGAAAGGTTACTATGGACATAAACTACTCCAGCTTGGGGACATGGAGATGAGGAAGAAGGGTCTTGTTCTCCAGAAAAACTACGGTATGTAAGTCGAGTTAATTTATAACCAGAAGACCGAAGACGGTCTCTTGAAAATTGTTCAATTACATGAGATACTTTCATTTCCATTTTTTAAAGTTTTAATTTTTTAATTTTTTTTTTTTCTGGCTACTCCCAAGGCATGTGGAAGTTCCTGGGCCAGGCATCAAACCTGCACCACAGCAGTGACAATTTAGGATCCTAACCCACTGAGCCACCAGGAAAGTCCTGACATACGTGCATTTTTTTAAATTACCATGAAGTAAATATAGTATATGTGGGAGTTTATAGTATATATAGGACTATTGAGGTATGAATAGGAAACCACAGACTATTTGCTTTATGTTGGCTAGTCTGCACACAGGTTAGATTTGTGAGTAATTCATCATCTCTGCTGCTTTAATTACAAACCTCAGCACCCTGCCAATTGCCATTAAAATTCAAAGGCTGTTATTGTGTTTTGTCGCTTAATTGTAGACTTGGGGAAACGAAGCTTACGCTGAATGCAGAAGTGAGAAAACCACCTCAGCTGATGAATGCACTTTGTTATATTCTGATATAAATTCAAGAAATTTAATGGAATGTTCTACCCAAACAAGGTCATAGCCCTAATTTATACGCAGTGCTCTTCAAAAGTTAACACTGTAACTATGTTATTTCCCAAGTCAAGAATATATTCACCCAGTGATCAAACAATTACCTTCAAGTGAGAGTAAGACACAGGTAGAAAGATGTAAAATACTGAACCTCGAACTGAAATGCTAAAGTAGACCTGCAGGTAGTACATCTTATTTAATATACAATCTCTCTGATTTCACAAAATTCATTACGCTGTTTTGCAGTGGTCGGTTATCATATCACAGTGTTGATCTCCAGGTACTTTCTACACTGGTATCAAAGCATTGCCGTAATCTAAACGTTTGGGAATGTGGGTACCTTGGAGATGCCTAGTTTCACAAGCAAAATGAGACATTCCTAATGAAACAATAGGCAAAAAGACGGTACATACATGGTGGCTCATGGCTACAGATAGGCACTACTGTAGACACAGCCTTTTCATTAATTCAGAATTGATTCCTTAAATGACGTCAAAAGGTTTTTCCAAAGACCACTCATATGTACCATGCGGTAGGTCGTATATATTACTATTCTCAACAGTAAAATAAGACTGAGTTCCATTCATCATCAAGTGGGACTTCAAAGAAAGATTTGGTCAAAGAACTGAGGACTTTTAAATCTCTATTCTCCATGGAACCACCACGTGGGATATAATCATTTCTTTCTGCTACAGACAATTCAAGACAGAACAGGACTGGAAACGTGTTGTAGAAGGCAATTAGTCACGCAAAACCTCCTAGATGTCAAGGTGATAAGGCACAAACAGAGGTATAAGAATCAGAGTCCATAAGTTTACCAGCACAAGAATCATATACGATAAACAGGTTAGGGACACAAATGTACTGATTATGAGATCCTGGTACTGTAACTTTCTTGCTAATTTTGATCAAGCCCAAGCAAATAGGCAGCATTCCCATAAACGGTACTTGTATTCCCAAGCCACTCACAGACTAGGCAGAAAAATATTTGCTGCTGGTTCCACAAGGAGAATCAAAGTTTAACTACAATGGCACATAGACATTTGGAAGCAAGAGAAACTGAGTTATGTTAATTGTGAGAAAGCATTGTACTTTAAATCACTGATGATGAATCTATATTCAGCCTTTCTTACTGTTTCAAAATAAGAAAGCTTCAAATTTGCTCTCTAGATTGGCAATAAACTTTTCTGAAGATAAATGAATAAGGTGGCTTCCACTCAGCCTTCCAAAGTGTGTGTGAGTGTACGTGTGAGATTTAATTTCTTCTTTTCAATATCCTTAATATTTAAGCAAACTATTTCTAAATGAACCGAGCCAGGATCAATTTAGAGAACAACCTTTTCGATTCCAAGAAATCATAAGGCATTGCCAAACCAAATATGACTGACTCAGTGGAGACATATGAATGTTTTCCAAGCTTACGACAAAAGGAAAGACTCAGACAAAGACTGTGGAAATAGTAAAATAAATGTACACCACTCTTCCAGCAGCTCACAAACCAGGTGCAGTGGTGCTAACCCTTACAACGTCAATTCACACCTTCCCTTTGGGTTGGTATCTCCCCGCCTCTGTGCACACCCACTACTCAACACTAGTACCTAGGGTCGTAAGGAGAGTGACCTGCCTATTTTGGTCTCTACTGTATCCTCAACACGACGGCCAGGGCCCAACAGATAGGAGGTACACAAACATAAACAATACAAATACATATTTGGTGAATGAATGAGGGAACACGTTTGTCTGCACAAAGTCATAACTTGCATACACATTTGTCTGTATGCAAATGGCGCCATGTTTCACTGGTGCTGACTCAAGAAAAGAGGCAAGAGCTTATTTTGACTTGCTTAACTTCCTGTAACAGCAGATATCTAAAAGGTTTTATATTTTTTCCTTTTTTTAGCATACAGTTAATGACACTTTTTAAAAACTATGTCAAATAAATGTTGCATGTTTACATTTCTAAGTAGTCATTTAGGAAGACAATGTTTTAATTCTAATCATGCTGCCATTAATCGAAATGTTTTTTAAATCTCCTTCTCTCTCCATCTCTTTCTGTCACTGTCACTCAGCTTAAAGTAGGCGATTCTTTTTTTTTTTTTTTTGTCTTTTTAAGGCCACACCCACAGCATATGGAAGTTCCAAGGCTAGGGGTCAAATAGGAGCTATAGCTGTTGGCCTACACCACAGCCAATGCAACTTGGGATCAGAGCTGAGTCTGTGACCTGCACCACAGCTCACGGCAATGCTGGATCCCCAAACCGAATGAGGCCATGGATACTAGTTGGGTTTGTTACCACTGAGCCACAAAGGGAACTCCAATGTAGGCAATTCTTAAAATACTCACCCCGTCCTGTCCTCTGAGAGAACTCCTATTCCACATGTCATTTCTCATAGCCGAGGCCAGGAGGCAGCATTCTAAGTACATACATTGCAAAAACAAGACACATTCTGGAAATCCTGGGACTATTTATGGTTGCCGAAGTACAGCAACAGTATTCATGATCTTATCCCAATCTTAATGAACAATTAAGGTAAAATTTCTGTGTCAGGGAGTCAGCTTCTCTCTCTATTTTCTATTTCTTTCTATCTCTCTATCTATCTATCTATCTCTCTATCTATCTATCTATCTCTCTATCTCTCTATCATCTATCTACATGTATTCATCCATCCATCTATCTATTCTGATCAAATAAATAAGGTATATCAAATAGATCTTATGTAAAATACTGACAGCTTGCATTTATGGGGGTTGTATAAACTTTCCTATATAAAGGAATCTTACATTTTTTTTTAACTTTTTTTTTTTTTTTGCCTTTTTGTGTTTTCTAGGGATGCTCTTGCGGCACATGGAGGTTCCCAGGCTAGGGGTCGAATCGGAGCTGTAGCCACCAGCCTATGCCAGAGCCACAGCAACGTGGGATCTGAGCCGGGTCTGCGACCTACACCACAGCTCACGGCAATGCTGGATCGTTAACCCACTGAGCAAGGGCAGGGGTCGAACCTGCAACCTCATGGTTCCTAGTCAGATTCATTAACCACTATGTCACGACGGGAACTCCAAAGGAATCTTATATTTTAAGAACCCATAGAATTTCAATAATTCTTATACTGTTGGTTCATCAGTTGCTTTATGTTAAGATGGAACACCTGAGTTCACATTCTTTATCAATAAAAATTACACTGCATATTTAAAAAAGTCAATACAGACCTCTATGAGGACTCTATAAACCACCGAAGTGATTAGAGATCTAAGGAATAATTCTCGGTTCCTGCCAGCTGGGATCAATACAGGCCTCTAGGCTCCCAACATGGGTCAGCCTCCCATTTCAGAAAAGTCTGTAACGAAATGTTCAGGTACAGCCTGCCAGTGCCCTTCATGAACATAAGTAGGATCCCTCTTTACCCTCTTTTAGAAGAAAGCCAGAATGTTTCATCACGGCACGCTTCAAAACAAAACACAAACAATAATATGCTGTAAAACAAACAATCCAAATTATACCATGGAACCATCCGTCCATTTTTTTTCAGTAACATCTATTTTAATAGAAATCGTCTAAAAGCACTGAGTGCTTCTAACATTGTCTGAGCTGTAATGTTCAGAGGACCTAATTTGCAAAAAAGGTGGACAAAGGAAGAACAAAAACAATTTCCCTCACTCCCTTCGCCAAAATAAACAAAGCAAGCAAGCAAACAAAACAAAACCAAACAAAAGGAAACATGGAGATATAAAATTTCTAGTGTTGGATCAAAGATTTATACTACATCATTCTTTTGATTTCCAAATTTCTTTATTTTCCTGAATAATTTCATCACCCCAAACTTCACGATCAACCAAGAACACACTTTGACCACTTTCTTTGCATAAATTGTTTTGGGGGACATGAGTAACTTGTTGGACACATCGAAGTGAAAAATCACTGATTTTTGAAATGGAAATGACCTTACAAATGAAAGTTCTTAGTTCTGCATGTACATAAACAGCCATACTTAAAATTTGCATAGCACTTTACAAATTACACAGTATTAGCATGTATTATTGCCTTATCCAAATCACAACCCTAAGAGACAGATGTTAAAAACTACCATTTCATATATGAAGAAAGTGCAGTGGAGAAACCTACCCAAGGCTAGACAAAGAGCAATTGTCAGAATATTACATATTCTGAGATTAAGCTTAAGCAGCTTACCATTACATCTCAGTAAGGGATTAAACACTGCCAATCTATTTTGTAGCACATACTAAATTACAGACCACTTCCACTCTATGATACTACCTTAGTTCTAGTGGAGAAGTCAGTGGAAACAAGAATGCCTAGTATATGCCTAAACCTACACAAAGCAAATAAACACAGATGGTGATTAAATAAGAAAAAAAACAGTGGCATAAACAATTACACCTAAAACACGAATCATGGAAGCCAGGACAAAAATCGTCCAACAATAGTCAAAATTTCTTGGAAGAAAATATCATGTAATAAAACTAGTGGTTATCAAACTTTAGTGTGTGTCATCTGAAGTGCATCTCACAATGCAAACTCCAAGAAGCCACACCCATCTGGAGATTCTGACTCAATAGCTGGGTAAGGTTTAAAGCAATGGTTCCCAAAGTTTGCTGTACGTGAAAATTACCTCGGGTTACTTTTAAAAATCCCTGTGCCCAGGCGGCATGCAGAGCAATTAAATCAGGATGTCAAAGAGAAGGAGCCACACGCTATTTTTTTAAAGTACTTTCCTCATGGATTAACTCAAAAATTGGTATTGAAAAGAATTTATTTTGAACAAAGATGAGAACAGTTTATATATAATTCTATCAATAAACTGAAATACATTCTACTTGTCCTCAACAGGAATTTCATCCGAACTCTGTTCCTATTCTAAATTAAAAAGGTCACATCTGTGATTCTCAACTTTTCGCAGCTCTGAGTTTTGTTCCACGAAGCTCTACTTCTCTGAAGAGGAGACCTGAAACTAGTGGGCTCCCCAGGGATTCCTGGTCGCTCTTACGGATGCTTGTTTCTCCCCCGACAAAGATTTTGCTACAGGCACAGTGATTCATCCTGAAGCCTGAAGCCAGACTGTGCATGGAAATCACTATTTGAAAATTAAAATTTCTATTTGAAAGAGAAATGCCGGTAGGACTAATGAGGGCTTATGCAAAGAATTTTGGTTGTGTGGTAATCACATAACCTTCCAAAGAACTCTTGGAAGGTAAAATGACTTTAAAGCATTTTCTGCTCTTAGAAGGCTATAAAGTAAGTCAGCAAGAAGTTGTGCCTATTTACATAAACACACTTTGGCATAACGAGCTTAAAAAAGCAAACAACTCAGTAGAAACAGAGTTATTCAGCAGGAGAAACTGCAGATGGTATAAATGGTTTTTACCTAATTACCACTCCCAAATAATGAGAAAGTTGAGGAGTAAGGAATATCCACGCAAAAATTCCAGGGATGTGGGTGATCAGTGGGGCAAGAATTTATATTTTCCAATTGTTCTCAAAAAAAATTTTGTTTGTCTGCTTTTGAGCTTGTCTACTGTTAGAGCTACGCGTAGATGAAAACCGAGAAATAGCTATGAACATTTATTTAGAGAACTTTCAAAAGGATTAACTCAAATGCCCATACCCCTTTCCAGACCAATTGTCTCATATCCTCAGCTGCTGCAGCCAGACTTTAATATATTTTAAAAGGAGTCCCAGGGGCAGCCAAGGCTGAAATCCACTGCTTTATAGGAACATGAAAGATAGAATAACAGTAATAGTGTATATCTGTTAATAAACAGAAACTTAAAAATGAACACTTCTCTGTTGCTCTGCCCTGCGCAGCAGCTGATGAAATCTACAATTTTAATTGGCTATTAGAAAGGCTTTTTATCAACTTTACATTGAATGGAGAGTTAGGTCCCCTCTGGTTCCTTCTAGCAATAACGGCCCATGAAATACCATGTGAAATTGAATTTGTAGCCTATATAGTACAAATGCGATGCAGAGAAGAGCCTTGGTTTCTGACTTTGAAGAAATTAAAAATTCAATATATGAAGAGGATACTTGGAAATAAACAGAAAGACAATTATTACTCACACACAAAAAAGGCAAAATTAAAGTAAAATTCAACTCTCCGCACTTCCAGCTTAATAAAGGCCTCGGCAAACTGATAGATGAGTTCAGGATAGACTCAAAAGACAATTTGAATATAAAGCCTCGGCTAGGTTTTGTCTATTGTGTTTTCTCAGTTGTTCCCATGCATTGTTTAAAGTGAATTATAAGTCATGGAATAGTAATGAGAGCCGTGGGTAAATGAGGCATGATTTAGAATATCACTCCATGTGTATAGACGCAAAATGAAACAAATTTAATGTTTGCTGGAAGGTGGAAAACGTAACAGACTGTTCACTCTGGATGTTTCTGTCAAAATAAATAAGACACAAATCTACCCTCCTCCACAGAGCTGGGAGCAGACAAAATCAGCTCTACCCAGGAATAACGGCTGATACGTTGTGTCCCCTTAACCCTGGTAGTTTTACAAATACCCGTGACTCGGTCCCCGTGAAGATATTACTTAAGGAAAACCAAGTCTCAGTCTGTTCTTGGCAAATGAGAAATAATTGTCCTAAAATGTAAATACCAGTTCAGTTAACTCCAAGGTAAAGTGGATTCCTGTTGATATTCTGAATCTGGTTTTACTTATAGAAGAAAGACTTTCCACATCTACCTGAAAAAGATTCTAAATTTGTTTTAAATTGTGGAATGATGGGCAGTTCCTTTAGTTTATTCTGTTCAATTCCACAAAAATTACTGCAGTCATTGTGTGTGTGTGTGCGTGTGTGTGCGTGTGTGTCTGTAGATATAATGTAGAAATTTTAAAATACTTCATGGATAAGCAATTCATAATTTCTTGTCTCTTATTTCACTGCTTGAAGGCAGCTTTTTCTTATTTCTCAATTACTTTAAATAGGCATCTTAAGTGTCAATTATTTAATTTCCCTCACAATTTAAAAATATTCATGAACATCTTTTCAGTGAAGTATAATAACTCTCTTAACCTACTAATATAATGATATACTTTCTAGTAAGTTGACTGACTCCATTAGGTGAATACAGATACACATGTATAAGTGTACATTTATAAATTGATACTTAAAAGATGTACAGATGGGTATTATTGAAACAGCACTGACAGAAGTCATGGATTTAAGTCAAATATTTTGCTGTCTGTACTTATGTCTTTCATGCAAAGTAGCAAATGCAGTGTTTTACATGCATGTAATGATCAGATAAATATTTGCTTAAAAACACACAGGTAATCGCACAGCATTTTTCTCTAAATGCCTTATACATTTCTCTTGTCGTAACCTTAACTTTTCAAGCCTATCTATATCCAAAGACAATCAAGAATATGTGCTTTTCTGCTTTAATAACCATTCTAACCATAGTTCAATAGTTTTAAATTTTTTTACCTCTAGATAAGAGACAGATACACAGATGTGAGTTCCCGTGTGTGTGTGTGTGTGTGTGTGTGTGTCTGTATATTTTAGAGCCACATCTGCGGGATATGGAAGTTCCCAGGCTTGGGGCTGAATCAGAGCTGCTGCTGCCAGTCTACACCACAGCCACAGCAATGTGGGATCTGAGCCACATCTGCAGCCTGCACCACAGCTTGCAGCAACGCCAGATCCTGAACTGACTTATCGAGGCCAGGGACAGACCTTACATCCTCACCAACACTATGTCAGTTCTTATTCCACTGAGCCATGATGGGAACTCCATATACAAATATTTTATTAACAGGGCAATTATCATCTGGATTTCCATGTAATAAGGTGCCTACAATTTCCTGTGTGGGGCTGTTCACAATTTCAAGTATGGGCCTCAATCAGAAAAGTCCTACTGGGTAAAAATCATAGATTAATTATATTTTTCAGCACAGACACTAGGAGATCAGAAAGTCTGAGTAATATGTAGAGACACTGCATCCCACTGGTATTTGTTATCTTTGCCATCAGAAAGTTAGTCTTTGATTTCAAAACCATTCTTTTTTTTTTTTAGGGCCGCACCTGAGGCATCTGGAGGTTCCCAGGCTAGGGGTCAAATCGGAGCTGTAGCCACAGGCCTACATCACAGCCACAGCAACATCAGATCTGAGCCACGTCTGTGACTTACACCACAGCTCATGGCCACGCCGGATCCTTAACCCACTGAGCGAGGCCAGGTGTCCTCATGGATGCTGGTCAGATTCATTTCCACTGAGCCATGACAGGAACTCCCCAAGACTATTTTGTGTGGCATTACACAAAAAAAGACTGATGATAAGGAAAAGGACATTAACATTGCTTATTTTATTATCTTGTCCCTGTGCGTTATGTTATCCACTAAGAATACACTGTGGGTGTGGTCTATGGGGATAGTGGTTTACCAGAAAATACCCAAAGGGCCCCTGACTGAACTGAGTAAGATAATCCCATGGAGTCTCAGACTAGTTTCAAGAAATCAAAACTATAGATGTGAGTTCCCGTTGTGGCTAAGCGGGTAAGGAACCCGACTTGTATCCATGAGGACACACGTTCGATATATGTACACACCATATGTTTTCTTCCATCATCTAGCACTGCTTTCCAAGTTAAAGGAATTCTGAGTTAGACCATTTTAAGTTAGATTTTAGCTCACAGGTTTTTTTACAAAATAATTCATTATTAAGCACACATACTATTTACTTTTAAGCATACACAGTGCAAAATCCTATCATGTCAAACTTAAACAAATTGAGCCTCTTCCCATGAAATCATGACACTCAAGATTAGTAGCAAGACAAGTGTCCAGAGAAAGAAGGCAGAGGCCAGCATTTACTGAGCGCTGGGAAGGGGAAAGGTGTTCCTAGAATGAGCCGCTAGGAAATCAATGATCACCCAACTGCGGCTGCAAGGTGGCCGTGTTCCCACGACCCCTTTTTGTGTAGCTCACACAATCATTTTTGCTACTTCTCTCTCTAAATTAAATGTCAGACTCTATGTTGGACCAGCAGATATTCTGATCACCTGAGTGCCTGTGAGTCACAAACATAGAATGTTTGCTTCCTCCAGGTCTCCTCTGAACCTCCCACCTTTTTCTATAGCAGATTCCAGGAATATATTTTGTGTGTGTGTGTGAAAAGCATACGCACTATAGTCACTGGTGCAAACTACCTCTTTACCAAGTGTGCATACAGTTAAATGCACAACCATTTTTTCATATTCCAAGTTTTCTTTGTTAACATTATGATCTGTTTATGGTAACTTAGCAACAGAGTTGATTGCTCTTTGGGTATAGTCTTAGGATTACATTCCACCTTTTCTGGGGAACCTTGGATACAAAGTGATTGGAAAAAAGCAGTTAAGCCCTGCCGGGCGCCGAATTCCTCCTGCCCAGGCAGGGGTGGCTCTTCTGGCCACCCTCCTTTCGCCTTTGGGTCTCCTCTCCTTTCTGCATACTCTTGTCATCTTGAGAGTATATTCGGTACTTCCCTCCCTTCTTGCTAGCACATAAGCCATTCTTTTTTATAAGGTTAAGCTTTACTTGTCAATGTTATTACCTGTGAAATATGAGTTTTACAAATGGTAAGAAATGGAGCAATAAAGTTGCTGCTGGACACAGAACCCCACCGGGCAGGGATACCGATAAATTCGATTAAGCCCAATCCAGACTCAGAAGACAGGATGGATGAATAAACGTCAGCACATCTTCAGGAGGCCAAAGAGTCAATGCTCCTGGATGACCACACAGGAGACGGTTAAAGTGCTCCATGGAAGGACAAGGGCTGTACACGAGCATTCTTTCAGCATTACGCACGAGAAAGGCAATAGTGCTCACCTTTCCCTCGTGGAAGGAGGAGACCATGTGAGGAGAGAAAGTGGTCAAGTAGGCAGGTCTTGACCAGTGTGGCTCGAAGAGCAATGAGCATCGTCCGGCAAGTCTTAGCTGAAGTGATTCTTCTGACTGAAGCTTTGTTCACTTCTAGCACCTCATGCATGCCAAGACTCAAATTACAAAAGCAATTTCAAATACAATCACACTTAAAGTGACCATGAATTGTATCCTGTAAACTCACATACCTCAAAGACTAAAAGAGAGCAGTATTAATGTTGATACCGGAATAACTTGCGTGAACCCGAACTGCCTGGGGCAAACTGAGACAGGTGGTCTTCCCACATGGAGACAGATGCAGAACCGAGGCTTTCAACAGCCAATAGGTATTATGCCCCTGTGATACACTGGATGTACAACAGAGTGGAATCTGGAACTAAGCATGAGCTGGGTCTGAAATTAGCAGGCAAGGCAGAAAGCAAATTTAACTCAATTTCCTCTTGAACACCCATCAGGGCTATAACACCTTGGGAGGTTAACATACCATTTCAATATATTCAACAGGACCAGTTTTTCCTCCAGCATTAACACCAGTCACTCTTCCGTCCTCCTCATTGTGTACCAGGAGGCTTGCATTCGGAGGCCAATGTATATTACAGATTCTTCTTGCTACGTATGTTGTCCAGTGGATTGTAGTCACTGTGTAGATATTTATGTCATGAGCTGAATCTGATAGAAGGAAAGTAGATCAACATCCCCGACCAATGCTCATTCTGGGCACATGCTCACGTGTTCGTCACCACCTGTGCGGGGGACTTTGTTTAAGTCATGTAGAATCTGCTGCTACCCACACAGCTGAATGATATGTACTTAAATAGTTCAACTCTAGTTGTAGGAGCAGATGGCACTGTCCACAAATCCTTACAATGAAATATAATAAGGAACAAAAGGATTACTTATCTAGACGTAAGTGAGTAGGGAAGATATAATGATTGAATGAATGGGCTTCAGGAGGCTCAGTGGAGGTGACTTTTGTCCCAATATATATGTTGTCATGGTACAGGAAATGACAAGTGGCTTTTCGGGTGTGGGGGAAGAGGAGGATATTGAGAGAGAGTAAACTTCATGTGAAAAAGGGCTCTCTCAAACTCCACGGGACTTAGAATAAGAACACAGAACATAAAAATAAATGTCAGTTACCTATACCTATACTTTCTGAATTGTTATAAGAAAGGACCCTAATACAAGAATTTTAAACTAACCTATAGTGTCCTATTGCAACGGTCTGCCATAGACAAGACAGGAACATAATAGAAATTACGTGGATATACAGAGATGGTGAATTTTAAAGGTCTAAGCTCTTTCAACCATGACAATCATTTTGTGTGTCTTCTAAGTCTACCACCACAAACTCCAGGATGCAAACTGAAGCCATTAAAACACAGCATTCTTAAAACCATGACAAATAAGTCATAGAAAGAAGACCACTTAACTGCTGCCAACTGAAGACCATTTATTAAAACTAGGAAAAACAGATACATAGCAAGACTACTGTAATTGGTGATTTGTGACATTTATGTCACCCACACATCCTCACTGTCTCAAAATATTGTGTCCACTCTCATCCTCACTAAAGGACATCATTCCTTGAAACTAGCTTGAAGACCATGCATGAAAACGTCCCTTTCCATAGAAACAGTTTTGCTTTGGAGTCCTGTTGAATAAAGGACATATAACGAAAGCTCATTTGTCATTATAACCACATATTTACATGTTCTAAGCCTTTTATTCAACATGTGTCAGTTCTTATCTCTTGCTGTGTGTCTGAGTTACCTTTGCTTTTTATTCTTTGCGCTGTGGCAGAACAGAACTATCCATTTTATAACACATGGTACTCTGCGCTTAGCGTAGGTATCACAGCTAGGCTTCTTCCCTGTTACAATTCCCAAACACTGAGTGATAGCATTTAACCATTACATAATTCTCAATGCACATCCTCGCTGACTTGTTTCAGGAAGAATAAACGTTCCCTAAATCATGTGAGGCTATTTGCTTGGGAAATACTTCCAGGGAGGTACATCGGTGTACTTGAACGTACCTTAGCAAATCCAACACAATTAACTCTGAGCAGAGGTATGATGCTGGCAATCTGGAAGACGGTACTGCAGGTGCCAACATTCCCACCTCCTCTGACACTGTAGACATTTACAGGAATGGACTTAAATCAAGAAAAAACAAATCTTTGTTGGGTTGATTCTCTCTAGCATTTAGCAGGATGATGGAAGATCTGTATGATCTACCTAAAATATGAACTCTCAGCCTTGTCTTCAGAACTGGTCTTCTGAAGTCCTTATCACCAGATGTCTGCTAGTACTTTGCAAACTTCATGTAATGCAGCAAAGCAGAAGATAGGGGAAAATTACAAGGAAATTCCTTATGCAGTAATAAATATGATATTTTAGGGTTTAGTGATATTTTTAAATGTCTGGGATAAGAACAATTGCTATCGAACTTGTCGCTAATACAATCTTACTTGGTGAAACCAAAATTTCTTTAAAAATGTAGTCGGGTTCTCCCTGGTGGTGTAGTGGGTTAAGGATCTGGTGTTGTCATTGCTCTGGCTAGGGTCACTGCTATGGTGCAAGTTCAATCCCTGGCCCAGGAACTTCCGTATGCCCCAGGGGTGGCCAAAAAAATTTAAAGTCAATGGACATTTAGATATGTTGAGCTTTTCAATAATCATCATAACGGCTTTCATAAACTGAGCATGTTGAAAGTATTACTAATAGAAGATCTTAAGTGTTTTGCTTAATAAGTCTTTATGTGCATGTGACTTATAAAACAACAAATAAAACAGCTCTAATCTGATAGGAAAACTTGGGGAACAATTCCTCTGACTGGAACAGCTGGATAGGGGAAGCTGCTGCTGGCATGGAAAAGAACAGACTCTAAAATGGCCATTTACAAAGACACATGTACAGGTGAACGATTGAAAACATCCAGTGGCAGAAACGAATCATGATTGGGAGGGAGTGGTGAGGGCCATGATACAGAGGCAGGGAAAGAGCGAAACGACGGCGCAGGCATGCTGAGAGAGACAGAAGAGAAATCAAGGATGAAAAAGAAAGTGACCTTTTAAAGGTAACTGGACAAAATTGGAGGCTTCGAAACAACTGTCTCAAAGCAAAGAAAAATGGCATCAGAGCCGTTAGTGAGGTACAAGTAACATAAATGGGTGTTTAAAGAAGAAAAAGATTTCTCCTTGTTTGAGGAGGTGGTGGGTGCAGGGGTCATGCATCAGGAAGGCTTCCAAGTTTAGGGTGGCAGAAAGCTTTGAATTCCAGGGCAAAGAGTCCTGATGGTCTCGCATGGGGGCGATGCTGGTGGCAGAGGTCAGTGTATAATTATAAAAGAGCTCAGAGAGGCGGGAATGTCTGGTCAACCTGCAAACAAGCTGGTCAGCTTGCAACCGGGAGTGTCTTTCCAGCATTTCCCTATAGTGCTCTGGGCTGCTCTCTTGAAATCCTGTGGACAGCAGCTTGATCTAACAGGAGTTGTGTCTAATTTATTTGCCAAGTGTACACAATTCATTAATAGTGCAAACCTGATACCCAGGACAAAAGCAAAGTATTTTTTAGAAAGGACATTAAAAATAAATTACATGGTCCAAGAAGAACAATTTAAACATAATCAGAAGTAGTGTCTTTATTTCTCCTGTGAATATTATGATTGTTTAAAAAACTTATCAGGATCTGGAGTTCCCGTTGTGGCTCAGTGGTTAACGAATCTGACTAGGAACCATGAGGTTGCGGATTTGATCCCTGCCCTTGCTCAGTGGGTCAAGGATCCGGCGTTGCCGTGAACTATGGTGTAGGTTGCAGACGTGGCTCGGATCCCCCGTTGCTATGGCTCTGGTGTAGGCCAGCGGCTATAGCTCCGATTAGACCCCTAGCCTGGGAACTTCCATATGCCACAGGAGCGGCCCAAGAAATGGCAAAAGGACAAAAAAAAAAAAAAAACCAAACAAAAAACAAAAACCAAAAAACTTATCAGGATCTGGACAATCACTAGTGAAGAATATAGAAGTAGAAATTTGCACAAAGACTAACTGCACAACAAGCAATCTCATCAAGGGTCTTAGGAGGAAGGAAAATGGAAATAGACTGAAATGTTATGATTGGGGCAATACAAACTCTTCCAACTTGAAGGGAGTAGAGCTGCTACGTCCTTCCCTTTAATTTTTTTCAGCATTTTTGACAAAGAAAACATTAGCTTTTCATTCACCTCGGCAATCTGGATATCCAGAAATCCCCGATTGTTACACATACATTAAATAGGATAAAATAATTATATACTTTCTTTTTTTTTTTTTTTTTTGGTGGGGTGTGTGTACCTGAGGCAAATGGAAGTTCCCAAGCTAACAGTGAAATTGGAGCTACAGCTGAGGCTTATGCCACAGCCACAGCAATGCCACAGCCACAGCAGAGTCAGATGGAGCTGCATCTGCGACCTACACTGCAGCTTGTGGTAACGCTGGATCTTTAACTTACTGAGCTAGGCCAGGGATGGAACCTGCCTCCTCAAGGACACTATGTGGGGTCCTTAACCTGGTAGGTCAGTGTATAATTCCATAATGGGGAACTCCAATAATTATATACTTCTTCGTTATTACAGAATTATACATGTTCAATGGAAAACAGACTGAAACCAACCTCACAGCTAAATATGGATGAAATATTTTTCTCCTAATATATATAACGTATCAGCACCTTGAATGCTAGTGTTCTCCTTGCAGTGTTGTTATTTCTCTCATACAAATATGAGTAGAAATATGATTAACTTTTTAACTGAAGATCACTGTTTGGAGACCCAGAAATGCATCATAATTAAATAAATTATATTTTAAAACTTATTAATGTGATAAAAATACATGTACCTTTCCAGTCTGTCCTTTCCAAAAAGGTGTTAAAAGAGCCCTTAAGGTACATGTTACTGCAAGTTCAAATAAAAGTTTTACTAAATACCAATCAAACTGAAGCTATACTCTGTGTTTAGAAACCATAAAACCTTCAGAATGAATAAATTCAGTGTTCAAGTAAACACATTTATGAAGCAGGAACAAGTTCCCCTTAGAATCAGGCATAAACTGTTTATTTTTATTATGCACTTACTTATACTAGATTGACATTTTATCTTGTTTTAAGACATAGCATGATGACAAGGAAATGCCATTTTACAGGATATACTTTCACAGGATTGTTTCTAGGTCATTTCAGTGACAGAATGAAAGCAATTTGACATTAAGAGAAAGACAGTAATAACAATTGTAGACATGAGATAAAGAAACCCTGAGGTCTACCAATGAAGTGAACTGAGCTGTAAATCTTAAAAAAAAAAAAAAAAAAAAAGAAAGAAAAGAAAAAAAAAGGTTTTTTTTTTTTATAAAGCTCCAGATTTTCTTTCCTATGAGCTTGTTGCTTTAATAATTGGAAAACTACCTGAGAAAGGTGTTTCATTCTCTTTAAAACTCAGTAGACTTTATGAAACTTAGAAAACCATTCCTGCAGATCTCTTATAAGTATTGATACTGTGTGAGCATTATTCTGAAGAATCATGGATTTAACTGTGATCTCTGTTTGAGTTCTATATACAATAAGTATGTATATAGAAATGCCCTTTGCAGATATCATAATTTCAGTCTTTTTAAAATTTGGAAGAGAGATCCTGGGACAAGATAAGCCAAGCCAGGGTCTCCACACTGGAAGCTCACTGGAATCTCTCTGTGTCAGAAGGAGAATGCCATGGCTGGCCCTGTGCCCACCGGGCCAACTGCACAGCTGGGGAAGTCTGACTTGTTTGCAATGTGTCTACCACAGGCATGGCGATGTCTGCTGACCTTGTGTAATTAGTTACCATCATTCTGCCAGAACACAATCCCAATATCTGAAGATGAAAGAAAACATGATTGAGTGTTCCACCTATTTCTTGGAAAGCATTTCAAAAAGTCATTCAGAAGTCTCAAGGTTACCCTGAGAGCCTGAAGGCTTCAATTACTGCTGGTGGGCATTGCCAGCCTTCATTCAGTCTTCTGAGCTGGAAATTTTCTCCTCTCTTTATACATGTCCACCTACCCATTCCCCCTCTGTTGTCCACCTGAGAAATGAATTATATAACACATTTTCCCATGAAGAATTAAAAGTAATGAATTATATAACACATTTTCCCATGAAGAATTAAAAGTAACCGAGTTGTGCATTATAAATCCTGTACACGCTCCCTAAAGGTGGACTTTATGTTGATAGTACTTCACAATGAGTATTCAGAAAAATGCCTACATGATAATTAAGAGAAAGCACCTACATTTACATATCAGAATGCTAATTTCTATGTGTGTGCCCTTTCCATGGTGTGGAAAAAGAGTTTATGGTTATAGACAATCATATGCAAATACACACACACCACACACCACAGTGCCCCTACTGCAATAATTCTACTTTTTCCCTATGGTAACACCCTCAGGTATCATGGAGTGAACCCTTCAGGTTATTGAGTTATCCTTGAAAAACTCACTGTGAAGTGGAATTAACAAGATTGGTTCATTAATACATTAAAACTCTGGGGCTCCGAAGTCTCCTCCTTGGGAATTATGTTTCTACAGCTTTATCTTGCTGCTCTCACCATCACTACCTCAAATATAAAATCACCTCAAGTAACCGATCACGTAATTCTACTACTTTTTTTCAGGGTAAAAAAAAAATTTAAAGCATAAAATGCTTCTATGTAGAACCCTGACATCAATAGAATACACAATGAAGAATTGAACAGAATGATTAAGGTAATTTGAACATGCAACTCTTGGATCAATTAGTACACAGCAATCTGCCAGCTACTCAGTATTTCAGCACACCCTGGGGCAAGTTTCTTGTTAAACAAATGACTGGGATATTAGATAATTGACAGTAAGTGCTACAAGGTACCACATTCTGTATTTTCCCCTGGTCATATCAGAAACATAATGTCTAATGAAGTTATTATTCATTAAAGTTTTAAATAACATGATATTGTGGTCTTGGTAGTTAATGGCTTAATGAGTCTGAGGAATTTCTAATTGGTCCCAAAGACCGACCATCAAGAATAAAATAATAAAATCTGGACTGGCTTTCATGGCTCAGAGAACCAAAGCATGGCTGAACACCCTGTGCTTTTAAGCAATCACATATTACTGACATGATTTCTTTTCCTCTTTTTTTTTTTTTGGTTATTGTTATTGCATAAATGATGCATTAAAATTAATAAAACTTTGTCTGTATTCAAATTGCTACAAGGTTATTTGATTTTTTTAAAGATAAACTCAGGGGAGCAATTGCCCAAGGCAATTCTTCTGTCTACCCATTTCAATGTGCAAACCCTCTCATGTAATGAAATTTTAAATTAAATAAAGGCTCACTGCTATTTCTCCTGGGTACACATTTGGCTTTGCTAAGTCTATAAAACAGTCTTTTAAGGACTCAAACTGCCTTAGAAAAATAGTTAACCCATTTATGGCACCTGCGGAACAATTTCTTAATAATTGCCTCTCTTGTTTTAATATATTTCACATTAGAGTTTATTCTCCATAAACATTAAGGGAGTGCCTCTTTCCTTGTCTCTAGATAAAAAGTTGTCTATAGAACTTTTGAACAGTTTAAAAGTTGATTTTTCTGTTATTAATATTGTTAGAAATACAGAATTCTAATTAAAATTGGAATAAAACCCATGTAGGAGTTAGGTACCCTGGCTATCATTAAATGGCGGGTAGAATTATTTAGATTGCAAGTTCTTCACACAAAACCTTCCACTGCTTCTATTGATAACATTAATTGATGGTTATAGGATAGAAAACAAAAAATTAAATGACAGTATATGAATAATTAATAATGCAGCCATTATTTCTTCCAAAGTCATACAATTTTTACCATCATTTTACCATTGAACACAAAGCAAAAATCCTAGGAGTAAAAAGCAGAGATCACAAAGGAGGTCCTTGCAAACGAATCTGCATCTTTACCTGGTGACCATTTAGCTTCTCTTCCAATAAAAACAGTTGTTCTCACACCACAATAAATACACAACTCTCACAGTAATGTATCTTAATGCCATAATTTTACTCTTTACTATCTGCAAGCAAGAAAATATTGCTTCTTTCAAAGCCATTCTCAAGCACAGCCCAGGAAACCAACACACTTGAACCTTAACAGAATTTCACTCACTATAGGAAATAACTTGCCATGACAAGGACCTCTTACGCATTCATTCTAAGGTTTAGATGGTGGAAACAACGTTGCCGAGGGTTCAAAGCAGGGAGACCAATGAGTTAACTGGAGAAGTTAACATACCTGGGGAGTTGCTGAAGATTAACCCTTTGTCAGGAAGCCCTCGCGAAGGGCATTCACAGCGAATTTCAGTAAAAGCTTCTCCTCTCAGGACACACACCAGTACTCAGGGTTTGCCAGACTAGGAACTTTAGGGACCATTTGTATCAGCGTAAGAGTGAAGTAGAATAACATTTCCTGTTTGTCCATATCATTATTGCCACTAAAGAGTGGCTTGGACCCAGGAATAATAACCCAATAAAATATCTCCACCTTGTCAGAGATGCAGCAATTTCCAAAGCCACTCAAAGATACCTTGGTCCCATTCAGGCTGTTCCTCTACCAGGGCAGCAAATCACAACCAATTATGAAGCCTTCGCATGGGCTGGGATGCGCCTATTAACAAATGACTCATCTCTCTTCATTTTGTATAGCTGTCAGCTCTTTAAACCAATATCTAACTCAAAATAAAACCCTCAAGAGATCGACTGTGTCCTTACTGAGAAGTACATTTTGTACCTGTTCATGAACTTGCATTCCAAACTGAATACATCGCCTTCCTTAAGACAAATAACCAACATTCAGTGAAACCCTGAGTAGCTCAGAGCACAACACACCCTTCCATCACGTGGAGAAATAATTCAAAGTTAAAATACACTGCACATGGAGCTTACATATATAGAAGCTCTGAGTTCCACGGGGCCAGGGCTCATGTCTGCTTTTTTTTTAACATTGTTTCTCTGGGTTCTAGCATGCGTTGGATCAATATTGATTGACAAGTAAAATTAGAAAGAAAATGCGGTCAATATTTTAAGTCAAATAAATGGTCATTATTCTTTCAATTGTACTGTAGCTCTAAAATCAGTGGAAACAAACAGCATAAAGAAGAGGAAACAAGGAAAATTACCCTAAAAGGAAGAATTTTGACCATTCTAGTTAATAAGGGGAAGAAAAACAGCCATTTTTTAAAAAAAATAATGGTTCTTATAATCGAACAAAAGTGTCATATTTTTATGAATTATTTTATTCATATAGAGGTTCCCAGCCTAGCAGTAGAATCCGAGCTGTAGACACCAGCCTACACCACAGCCACAGCAACGCGGGATCCAAGCTGTGTCTGCTACCACACCACAGCTCATGGCAAGGCTGGATCCTTAACCCACTGAGTAAGGCCAGGGATCGAACCTGCAACCTCATGGTTCCTAGTCAGATTCGTTTCCGCTGCGCCACAAAGGGAACTCCTTTATGAATGATTTCATAAATTACTTTTCTTGTCAATTCCCAAGTGGTAAGAAATGGAATGTAAATTACTAAGAAATGGGCTGCACTGAGGAAACTGAGAGGAAACATCCAGTTTCTGTTCAGAGCCCGCCATGAACTCACGGTTCAATGTTTCTCAGAGCTCACATACAACTCCATTCCCAGAAATAGGAAGGAGAATTCTCTAAAAGTAAAATATATTCTCAGAATTAAAATCCATCAACTCCACTTGGGTAGACGGTGTGTCGCAAGTTCAATCATAAGGCCTCTCACATAGGCAAACAATTTTTAAAGAAACACAACCTTGCCCCCAATTTTAGTAGCTATTAATTGCTGGTTTATTGTTAGAGCTGATTTGTCATTCATCATATGGTAATATAAATAAAATATAATTTAAAAATGCTTTATATAAATAATTGATTTTCTTCCAATTTTTTTTTCATGGTGTGTCGGATGAAAGCGAAGAGGCTGTTTATTCACCACCATTATCTATTGATTTAGGACTCAACTTTTCAGGTAATCTTTGAACGTCCTTACTCATAAAAATTCCTTTCACCATCTACCACCTACCATCCATCCTCTACAAACATAGATTTTTAAAGATTGAACCATTTAGATCTAACCTGCATTTTATCACTATCTCTAGTATTTTATAGTTTTCACCCAAGAGAAAAGTAGAATAAAATTGCAAAGAAAGTACTTTCTCTAATTATTATTATTCATGTTCTTGCTTTCAATTGTTGGAGTTTGAATGGTCGCGACATTTACTAGAAATCAGGGCTTACCTTTTTGCCCCGAGATTCTGTTTTAAGGTGAAGACAGCATTACCCCTCACCTCATGAATGCAAATATGACCATGTTAGAATCAGATTCTGCATCTCTGAGTTCTGCCTCTGTGGGTTTATCATGCCCTTTCAGGAAAGGAAATGTGTAAATAAGTGCTTTTCTGCAATTCTAACTTGAGAAATAAACAGACTCATATCTTCTTTGCTGATGCTTAATGTTTTTCATGGAGAAAAAAGATAAATGGCATGCATAATAAATATCGTGAACACAGAAGACACTCAAGGAATAGATTAATAAAATTTGCTGGCGAAACTGATTCCGCTTTAACAATAAGCAATCAAGAATTAAAGATTGAAGACTTCCTACATATCCATAACTATTGAAGAAATGATAGGAAATGTACAGACATAATCATGGAATCAAATTCTGAGAAAAGGCAGGAAAAAAGGTTCTTAGAATTCATCTAGCCAAATGCCCTCCAAATGATTTCCTTGTATCTAGTGGACTTCAGAGACTTTTGTTTATTTATTTTTAAATCTGTCATTTTCTGCATCTTAAGTCCAGCACATAGAGCACAAGAGCTGTAAATGAAAGGTGTACAATAATATTGGTTGAATGAACAAGTACATGAATTTATTTTTATAGCCTACCATCAACCTAACAACAGAAAAATAGGATGTTTCATATTTTCCTTTTGTCCAAAGACTGCTTAAAATTAGTTATACGTAGTCTGCCGTTTGTATTTGTTTCTAAATTGTCTTTTTCAAGTAGAATAATGGCATTCTTGCCTTTGTCATAATCAGTCGTATTCTACGCGTCAGTATTCAGGGTCATGAGAATTATACCAATACTGGAGGAAAATCAACCCAAGTACCGTACGTGCGTCCTTATTACTAGAATTTATCTTATCCAACATACCAAGAAAGGATAATAGCCATTTTGGCCTAGATGATATAACCAACTGAGTCATAATGTGGAAGAGACCAAAAGAAAACTTAATAAAAAAGAAATATATCTTAATTATAGCAAGTAAATCTGTAGAATAGATGTAAATTTAAAAACCATTATTTAACATTTCGTAAAAAGAAACGGAAACATTCTGATCAGAAGTATATCCATGTGAATAAATGTATGTGTACTTTAAGCACAACGTGTAATTCCACTGAAAAACACAGATTATATACAAACGATATATACATATATATGCACACGTATATGTTATACATATATACATTCTCAAAAGGTGTTAGATATTGTTTGTACACGCATATAGAGTCATAGATTGTTAGAATAGCAAAGACATTAACAATCATCTCAAATTTAATACACCTTTTAAGACAAACAAACTGACCCACTCAGAGGGATGAAGAATGAAGGATGAAAGATAGAAGAACGTCCATTCTGAAAGGGGTACCTCCATGTAACCAGCTCAGTAATAGTTCTGCTTCCCTTCTCCTAGGGGGTCATATCAGAGAACGAATGGCTGGTCCCCAGGATAAGCAGCCATCAGATGCTACTGAGGCCCTTGGCTCACCTGCAGTGGGTACTGATGACCCGTGACAATAACTGTAGCTCAGACTACTGGATTAATCTCAGGCATTGGCTGGTACCTAAAGAAAAAAAGAAAACACTGGGAGCCTTGGCTAGGGCACCCTACCAGCAATGAGATAAATAGTGATAGTTTATAGATATATAGTTTCCTGAAGATGGATGTCCAGAGATGTTATTCAGAGACAGAATGAGTGTCAGGGATGAGCAAAGAACTCACATCGTATTCCACGGGTGTAGAAATATGGGTGAGTGACTGCGTACGCCTTTGGATGAGTAACTTCCGGGGAAGAATAGAAAGAGTTTGAAGGGAATTAGATACCACCTTGTGAACTAACAGAGCAGCTGCACCTCTATGCCCAAACTCGAGCAAGGAATAGAGGAGCAAATGTCAAGAGTTTGAAAAATGACATTGTCCCCGCTTGTTCTGCTAGCTGTGGACAGATGTGGGCAGAAAGAAGTACCCTTGATGGCAGAAGGAGGCAGGGAGCTCTGAGAATTTCCTGTCTAGTGTTCTCGGAAAGTTGAGGAGAGATAGCAACACAAATAAAGACACGTAAGTAAGAGATGCCTGCTGGCACAGAGGAGGCACAGAGGAGCCACCCTTGTGGAAGATGTTCACGAAAATATTTCTGGAAGATATAACCGTAATATCAGAAAACTCAGAGTGGGTAAGATTTGACGTCCTTGAAAAAAAAAAGAATACTTCAATAAGAATACTAAGAATACTTCACTCCCCCCCCCTTACACACACACACACACACACACACACACACACACACACACACACACACACTCAACGTGCATCAATTGTTGGGTGAATGGAAGTCAGTGTACGGGGATTTCAGTGCCCAGATGGCCTGGGGCCCAAGTTCACTGCTTTCGTAGAAGAAGAGGACAGAGCTGCTTCAGATTTCTGTCAAGTTCAACTTAGTGGTAGATGCAGTGAGGAAAACCAAGTATTTTATTTTACTCCATGTTGGTTTCTGTGCCTGGGTGCTCTGTCCAGCAATTCTCTACCAGCTCCACTCTGACCATTTTGATCCACAGCTACCAGCAGCTTCCTCAACAGCCACTGAAACACAGCTTTCTGTGCTGGGCTACCAGCTGGAGAATCACCCACCAGGAGGAGGGTAGAAGGAGGTCTGGACCCTTATGAAACTGTAGATTCCTGAGTCTCCCCCAGACATACTGCACTGAAATATCTAGAGGTCGATTTTCCCTATCTTGCCAGGGGATTTTTACGAGCTTTGATGTTTACAGTGGGCTTTCTGGATTCATTTTAAAAATCTGCATGAAAAGGGACATATCCCTTGGCTGAGAGACTGAGATGAGACACCAATGTCAGGAGAACACCAGGGCTTCCTTCTCCTCACACGCCTGGGTAACAGAAACACTCAAAGCCCCATTTGGAAAAGAATATTCTCATAAACGTCAGCCTGGGATAAAAGAGCAAAGAGGAATCTTTACATGATTTATGCACCTTATTTTTTTTACCTCTCCCTTGAGAAAAATCAACCAGATTGAAACCAGAATTTTAAACCCTAAATTATCTTAAAGTATCTGGGAAACATCTTTTTTTTTTTTTTTTTTTTTTTTTGAGCAGATGAGCAGAAGGAGGGCCAGAGAGCCTGGGACATGATAACACAAGTCTTAACCTCAGATCCAAGATGCTGGGCTTTGTTGTCTCATCAGACTTTTTTTCCTTCCTTCTCCTCTTTCCCCTTTCTTCTCTTATAACAGAAATGCATCTGGTCTTCAACTGTTCTTTATCTCTGCCCAAATTATGAATGATATTTTTCTTTCATTCCAAGTTTTTGGGTTTTTTTTCAGCGTTCAGAATTTACATTCAAACTTTACCATTCTACGGAGGATTTTCTTAGTCTTTCAAAACCACCGGTTGTTTGGAAGAAAAAAAAAAGACACAAAAGCAAACAAACAAACAAAAACACCAAAATTTAACTGTGCCTCAAAGCACTATAAATAGTTTTTAGTTGGTCAAAATGCATTTTTTTTCTAAACATCCTTTTAAAAAAGTATCCCATTTTAAAAAAAAGTATTTCCTTGTCAGTTTCTGTTCTGCGACCTTGCCGCCCCGAGTTCTACCTTCAAGCAAACTGCTTGTATCTGACATCAAATCTCCTGAGAGGCATCTTCCAGTAACATATTACAATCATTATGACCACAAAAGAAATGACTGTTGTCACATTGAGGAAAAGATTCCACAGGGAACAAGTGCCTTCAGCATCAGAAATGTGATTATTTACATCTCCAGCAAAGTACCTTTCTTCATCCCCTTGAGGTGGAATTATCTGACAAATTAAATATCTTTATTTGGATGGCAAGGGATTACGAGAGTTGCTTCCTGAAATACAAATAAAGGAATATACACCTGAAGGTAAATCCCCAGCACGATTTTCATGTAGCAGAGCTCACTCTGAATGATCTGAATACTTTACTGCCTACATCGTAAATCTATAGATCTTCATGAAAGTGGCCTCATATCAGACACTAGTTTAAACTGATCTTTTAAAAGTGGACATAAGCTTCCTGACAATTCTCTAATAAATAAACTTGTTAAATAATCGCAGTAATAATTTTCCCATTATCAGCATTTACATTAATAATTACACTGCACATATATTTGCAGACATTGTATATCTTTCATCTGTATTTCTATGTTTTCAATCCTAAGTACCTACATAGTTTTAAAAATTATCTGATAGGGTTGTTAAAAATAGGAAGAAAAAATATTTTACCTGGAAATGAGCTTTTTAAAACAAGTCTACATAAAATTATACATGAGCATATGTTTGGGGAAATATAACAAAATTCAAGTGTATTTTATGGATGTATATATATTTACTTTATAGTTTTCTGAAATTTCAAAACTGACAGAATAGTGGTATGTGTTTGTTCCTTCTATGTCACTATTTACCTATCTCTACCTACTTATGTACCAATCATCTATTCATTGTTCTTGATAACAAAAAATTAAATTTAATTTCTTTATAACAAGAGATTAAAATAAAATCCATTAAAATGCAAATACTCAGTTGTGAAATAAATGTTACCTTTTTATTAAATATTTACTATATTTGAAAGAAAATAAAAGTGAGCATAAGCTTAAAACAGATTCCTTCATTTCCCAGCCCTAGATCTTTATTAACTTTTTTCTTTAAATCTTAGCTTGAGTGGGGTTTTCCTTTTAAAGAAGCTATTCAACCTTAGTTCAAAACTTCTTAGTCGGATTAACCACGTAGGCTTTAAAAACTTAAGCTCAAATGTTACATGGTAAGTTTTAAGAATATTAAACAGCATATATATCAAATTTTTCCCTGATAAATATAATTTTCTAAAATTTTCGGTTTTATTCAAGAATCTCCAAAAGAAACAGACTGTTTCAAATCATTCTTCCTCATAATTGAAAGTAAGTTTCTTCGCTAGGTAACAATTCACGAAAGACCTTCATTACATCATCTTGTGTTTGTAACTTCGTGTTAGAATAGGTGCCAGACCATATTATGAAAAATGTCTGGCACACCAAAGCAGGACAGTGAAACAGTTAAAACTGTAAGCTAATGAGTCAGAGTGAAAATACTCAAATCCTATTTTCTCTATTTACTACCTGGGTGACTGCACAGATCCTTAAGCTCCTCTGTATATCAGTATTGTCATTTTAACAGTATTTGCTTAATAGGATGGGAGGATTAAATGAGCTAAGACTGCAAAGTGCTTAGACTGGTGCTAGGCAGAGTGTACTATATAAATACTAACCCTATTATTGTTATACATTATGGTAATTGTTACATTGTATTGTGCTATGTTATTATGTTAGTAGGTTCTCAGGAACTAATTATGGAAGAAAGGAATGAAGGGGGGAAAATATTCTTTTGTACTGAGATATCTGAAATTCAAATTTCATTATATTGAAATAAACAGAGTAGAGAATATCAGTAAAAACTGGAAAGTGCAATTTAATTTTTATCTAAATCCTTTTCCTACAAGATGCTGAGGATTCTGAGGGCCTGGCCCGGGCAGGGGACCGCTTAGGGGAGGGCTGGATGAACAGAGTGCCCCTACCCGGTTCCGGGTTCAGAGCAAAAAGTCAAAAATGAGAAAAGAGAGCTCCTGCTACGGCCCAATGGGATCGGCTGCATTTGGGGGGGCTCAGGGATGCCGGTTTGATCCCTGGCCTGGCAGAGGGGGTTAAGGATCCAGGGCTGCCACAGCTGAGGTGTAGGTTTCAACTGGGGCTCCAATCTGATCCTTGACCCGGGAACTCCATATGCTGTGGGGCGGCTGAAAAGAAAACAAACAAACAAACAAACAAATGAGAAGAGGAGAGAGCTAAATCTGCAAGTCAGAGAATCAAGGCACCAAGAGGGAGGCCCAGAAGCCAAGGCCCTGGAGAATCTGGAAGGCGAGAGCAGAAAACGACGGGTCAGAAGATAAACCTGACGTTGTTCCCGGGACAATCCAGGGGCAGGTGGCATTGCCCACACATCTCATTCCTGGGCGGGAAGGTCATTCTTAAGGGGCTAAGGACCGGCCCCGCAGTGAGTGCCTTCCTCCCTACTCTTTCTGCTCCTCCTAGACTGCGCTGAACACAACCAGCACCTGTATTTTAAGCCAAGACACATGCTTAGGGTGAAATTCCCTGCCTTTACAAAAATGGCACATGCATGCAACCTCATCACAAAACAACAGAAAACATCTCCCTCAGAAGCCAAGAGATAAAACATTTACATTTTCCCTGAGAGCAACGCGCACGCTAGAGCACAACCCGTGATAAAATCATCAGTAGGAACAGAACTAGAGGCTACAGCAGTGACTGCATCTCATCATCTGTGGGCATCTCAGAGATGACTCCGGGGAGAAAAGGAAGAAACAAAAATAACAGAACAAATGTCAAATCAATGAAATTGACGTTAATCTGAAATAAGGCACCCCTGGAAAATGATTGATTGAAATCGAATTTTTCCTGAAGGCGAGATAGGGAATTCTAGCTCGCTCTTGTTCCCAATATGCGGAATATTCATCTTGCGCAAGAGAACACAATTTGCATAATGTGTGGCTCAGGTCTGTGAGCAGGAACACCCTTCAGGGAACACTGATGAAGGTTCCAGAATAAGCTCACCACGAAGGGAATCCACGGCTGGCTGGCATTTCATTTTCTTTGACAGGATTTCCCAGATTTGCTGAAGACAATATGTCACATTTCATGGGAGGTCCCAGTGAATACTTCTCTACTTAAGTTGTAGGTGCGTGTGTGCGTGTGTGTTTGTACCCAAAATGTACGTATTTTACATGTAGATTTTTGATGCTATTTAACAACAGCAGAGTTCTAAAGAAGTTATACGAAGATGACACACAAACCCAAATAAGAGCATTTTCTTTGAGGCTCTAAGACTACCAATTTTTGCTCAAGGGAGAGTGGAAAGAAGTGTATTCATCTTAGTCTCTATTGCTTGGACCTGGAGCACCAGTGAATTTTAACTGCATTATAATAACAGGTGGATATAGCACATCTGAACGGGAATTATTTGCAAACAGTAAATATTCTCAAAGAAGCTGGGAAAGTGCTCCACTTCTGATGTCCATTAACCCAAAACTGACATTGGCTTAAGATTTAAAGGCAATATACATTTTGATATTAGAAGTATTCTCTCAGCAAAACATTTAACACAATTTGGATTCTTACTTTCAAAAGGACTACTCTCGCCTGAAATTGTCTTTTTCAGAATTCCCATTCATTCTGTTTCTTTTCATAAAATAATTTTTACAAGAAACTCTCTCAGACAAGCATATTTTGCAATAGAAATAAAAAAGTTTATATTAACATCAACTCTTATAAAATTGATCAATCGTCTATGAACTGGGCCGTTGAAAAAACATGCAAGTGCACAGTTTTAAGAGGTAATATTACTCTTCTGCCTGATAGACCGATATTATCAAACTCTGATGAATAATAAATTAACAGCGCCTACAGCAATGCAGTAAAGGTCAGATACTAAAGCATCAGTAGACACAGAACTTTCTCACTTTTATGGCGCCGCTAGGGCTATTTTGCAGGCATCAAATGAATGGCCAACATCTCGGGCGTGTCACTTACTGATGGGTAGAGGTAACCTTCTCCATTCATGGCTATATACAACCCTGTCTTCACTCCCTGGATGGCAACCACACGCAGCCCCACTGGAATGAGGTTGAACAGAGCTGTAACGAGAAGCACGGTCTGTCACCAACGAGCAGGAAGAAGCAAAGCATCCCATCAATTTCCTCTCTCTCATTTCTTCTATTGAAGAAACATGACCTTTGTGACAACTTTCTGAGCCATTCCACTTCATTAACTTTTATTCCTCTTTATAATTAAGAAGTTCCTGTTACGAGCAAAAGGAGCATTTGAGTGGCAGTGGGTAGACCGTGGGCGTCTCCCTCTGGCATGGCATTCGGAAGGACCAGCGGGATACGCAGAGTCAGGCCTGTAATCACAATTCTCGTATCACAGTCTCCCACCCCATTTGAGAGGAGACGAAATCAGCGGTGAAGAGTCTCCAAGAGGAGAATTTTAAAAGCCCAGGTAGAGTGTGTTTTTTCTGGTCTTTTAGGCAGAAGATGCGTTCCATCACTGCAGGGTTGGACAGGCCAGATGTTAAAAAGGTAATTCCCAGACTGAATTACTTGTGCAGAACCAACAGGAAATGCCGGCAGAGCCCAGAAAAGAAGTGCACCTGCCAACGTGCTAAATTTAGAAAGAATGAATCAAACCGCCCAGCAGGCAAATTTTTGAGATATAATTTTCTTTATATTAATATTTCATAAAACCATGAAGGAAAACTAAAATAAAGAGGGAAAAGTGTTCAACAGTACCTGCTTAAAAGATAAAAACTCGTGTTTCTGTATTTTGTTTCTTATGGACAAAAAAGTAGTTTTATGTGTATTTCATATAGAGCAGACGGCAATATTATTGCTGATTTTTTTTTTTTATAAAAGTCTTAACATCTTTCAAAATGCATTTCCATGCCAGGGTTACATGTGGCTGTGTAGCAGATGTTTTAGCATATTCTTGGTGGTAACTGCTGGATGATTTTGGAGGTTTTATCAGAGATACATTTATAAGAGAACTGTTCATTATCTGCAGTGAAGTTATCCGTCCCCATTCAAGCTCTTAATTCACGACTAATTCTAAGTCATAGGACCAGGTCAGAAAAAGGAATGGCAGTACTAAAATGTCAAAGTCAACGTATGAATAAAATGTCTTAGGTTAGGCTTTCGATGGTATTCTACAAGAGATAAATAATTTGAAAAAAAAATGCAGGCAATTTTGGCTTCCATCTATGGGTCTACCTAGTGCATAATTTCAAATGGACTTTATAAATTGTGCTCTATTTCATTCTGAGGCACATGTTTTATCTGAATTGAGGAGGGGAAAATTACACCCTCTCTTCCAATTATTACGTGTTACTGATCACACGACCTCAAGATGTCTGTGCTATCCAGATGATGAAAGGAAAAATGTCAGGCCATGGCCCTAGATAATTATCCCAACGCGAATACTCAGGGGCTTATGTAGTCAGGTGGATATGCTTTCATGACGCAAACTAACATTGGACTCCCTTCTGTTGGACTCTGGGGGCTTATGATATCCTTACATAGGAATGAGGCTTATGTTTGCTTATTTCTATTTCTTAATATTGAACATCAGCATGGAGTTATTGATAGCCTGAACTATTGGTGTCACGGTAACTCTCAGTATGCCTGCTGCATGGGAAAAGTCATTGGCCATTTGCACTCTTTTCTAGACTGCTTGAACTGTCCCACCTCCCCTGTACTTTGAAAAGATGGGCCCCGTAGGATAATCCTTGATCTATGGGCAGAATTTTTTTGGGGGGAAATCCATAATTTTATGTCTGTCCATGAAAACCATTCTAACATAACTTATTCAAACTTAGTTATTCTAACCTTTATGCACTCCTAATGGTATTTTCAGGTGCCATATATTTGATACAGGCCAGACAGGACAATTCTAGGAAATAAGTGCCTTATGAATTCACTAAAACAGTGTAGTGTGGGAAAGAGTAAACTTATAGAAGATAGTCTAAAATGATGCTACTAAAAAAATACTGTCCCCTTCCCCAGGATTTTGTTTGGGACCTGAATTATAAAATAAGAGTTATTACCTTACAGGACAATAACAGAAAGTGAATCCCTATCACCACTGCAATGGAGAACCCCATTCAGAGCTGACCATGATTGATCCATATGCTAATTTAGCCAAAGAGACCCACGTTAATTGAAACACCATTATATTTTTTCACTTTTTTTTAATTTAACATAATTATAGAACAATGTCACAAAGCCTCAGGGAGTAAGAATAATGAAGATGTTCATGCTACTTTGTTTATTCTGTGGAAAACTCTAGTCTCCATTTAATAGTGAATTTCAACCCTGGCTGTACTTTAAAACTAGCTGTATTCATAAAATAGGTTGGCCATGTCCAACCTGAGACCAATGACACTAAGTCAGAGTCTCTGGTAGTAAGGTGAGGGCATTAGGAATTTTTTAAAAAAGCTCCTCGAGTGACCCTAACCTACAGCCAAGGTGAGAACCAACTACCTAATGCTTGTGGGAGAGTGGGCACTGTGGGCAACCAGCAATTTTTATATACAAGTTGTAAGGTTGGGAGTTTTTCTCTCCCTCCCTTCCTCCCTCCCTCCCCTCTTTTTTCTTTCTCTCTTTTTTCTTTCTCTCTTTCTCTCTTTCTCTCTTTCTCTCTTTCTTTCTTTCTTTCTTTCTTTCTTTCTTTCTTTCTTTCTTTCTCTTTCTCTCTCTTTCTTTCAATGGCTGCACCCATGGCATATGAAAGTTCCTGGGCCAGGGAATAAATCCTTTAATCAACTGTGTTAGACCAGGGATCAAACCCATGCCTCCACAGGGACCTGAGCTCATGCAGTTGGATACTTAACCCACTGTGCCACAGCAGGAACTCCCAGACGGGGGATGAGTAAGGTGAGAGGGACTGTCTGAGGAGGGCTTTAATACTGCAACAGTTACTAACACATGGATATTTCTATAGCGATATTCTCCTTACAGTATCTGATAATGGGAACGATGAGGAGCACAGGCAATCCTCACTGGCATCCCCAAAAGCAAACCGGGGAAGAAAATCACCCCTAATCAAATATCAGAGTCTATGGTAATGCTGACCTTCAATAAATAGATGGGGAGCTCTAAGAATTTTCAAGGAATATGCCCCCCAAATGAGTGTGATGAGGAAGTAACCTGGGAGCTCACTTCCTTTTGTGAAAGATCTTTCCGGGGGCACGTGGGAGCCAAGATAAGCAGGCGTGTTGCTGCAGCATCTCTCTAGAGGGACCTGTTCTCCATCGTCCACCATCTTCTTGCTCAGGTATTTCTACATCTCAGGTTGCGCATCTCAGGAAGACATCAGTATCAGGTTTGTCTGCCAGCCTTTCTCCTTCTCAACACGTTTACATTTTTTTGACAAAGGCAGCTTATTAGCAGGGTGGTTCTGACTTCATCTAGTTCTAAAGAGTCTCGTATTTAGTAGTGGGGTATGTACGGAGCTCAAATCATGAAGATTTGAAGGTCCAAGTCTCAGTTTTGTCATCTGGGGACTTTTAGGTTATTTCTCTTTATTTTTCCTATCTATGGATGACTAATCCTTGTTCTGTAGTCAAAGAAGTATCTAACAACTGGAATGTGTTTGGGAGTTATTACATCACAGCCTTCCTCAAGCAAAAAGGGCAGTGCTCTAATTAGGACCTGTCTGCCAGCATCTCTGATGCTCACCCCCATTTCTTTTTATTTTTTTCACCCCCATTTCTAAAGAACACTTTGCAGTGCTAACGATTTCCTCAGGACTTATAAGATGACTGTGATGAACCAGAGAAAAGAAAATACCTTGAAAATTCATCCTAAAACCTGTGTTTTTCAATTAAAATGGTGATAGTACACAAAAGTAGAGTTAATTAGTAAATCCCATTGCTTTTATAAAGCTGCTATAATCCTGCCAAGTTTGATTAAATTTATAGGTGTTCCATTTTTATAACCTTTTGAGGAGGGGACATTCATTTTAGACTGTTTTATTCTGTTCTACACTGTTTTTGCAAATGTTGAAATGGTAATAAAATGAACCTAACTGGCTTAAAGTGCACATAAAACATAAGGATGAAAGGAAAGGAACTGCGGACCAGATCTCTGCCTAGGAACCTGTTTCTGCAGTGAGGTCTCTGTGATTTGGTTCTGATCTGCTTGCCCACCGGGGCTCCCACTCCTGCTTCATTCCCAGAACTGTTCCTTATCAGCATTGAAGGGATTAGAGAGGATTTCCTGAGTTACCCAGAGACCCCTGTTCTTCTACTGCAGTCACACAATGAGAGGAAAGAAGCCTCATACATTTAGAGAAAAAAAGGTCCCGTATCTTTTAGTATCCCAGCTTTCCAGTTTCGTGTTTAATGTTATGCAGGTAACCACATGTAGTCACGTGTGTGTGTGTGTGTGTGTGTGTGTGTGTGTGTAATGTCTACATCTGCACACTCACAATCTGGAAAATACTGTGCTGCTTATTCATTTCTGAAGCAATATGCTTTTAAATGACTGTCTATGTAACACTTCTTAACTCGATATTGATCCCATCGTTAAAAATCACCAAATTGTTCGGCATTACAAAAACTAAAGGCGAAGGTAGTTGGAAAAACTCATAAAACATTTGTTTGAAATTATTTTTCCAAGAAGTCCTCCTAGCAGCATTTCATATGCTATAGTTTATTTCCTTTCTTGAAAACCTCTGTCATAATGAATGACATCAGCCTGTAGTCTGACAAAGAGGGTCATAGCTCTTGTATATTGTGATGAGTTATGGGAAACGTGTTCTCATTCTCTACTAGACTCTGGCCAAAGAAAAGCAGAGGGCGTTGAAGACATCAGAACTTATGAATCTCTAACATCCACAACCCCCACAGCTGCAAGACACAAGAAAAGAGAACTCCTTTTGTCAAAGAATTTGTAAGGAGTCAAAAGTGGGGAAACGAAAATGAGCAGATATATATATGTATTAACAGGAACCAGAAGAAACTGACATTTGTAGGTCAGAAATGGTCAAGTGCTGCTGATTTTAAAAGTTCAGCCTAATATCAAAACCACAACAAGTAAACAATGTTTGACTTCAGTCTTATTAAAAAAGTGTCTTCTTTTTTTCCCCTGTGTCTGAATTGCTTTACCTTCTCTTTTTCTAAATCAAAAGAGGAAATAAAGCAAGAGAACCCCCAAGATCAATGAACAAATAAGATTGGGAAGAGTTTAAAGTACAAAAGGATGACATAATAGAAACAAAGAGAGGAAAAGATTAAAAACTGAATAGGAGGAAAATGCAAAGGAAAAAATTTTAAGTTGAAAGAAAATTTTTAAAATGAAGCAAGGTGCAAAGTCTAAAACATAAACACAGAGGCTGGAGAATACTGACATTTCACTTAGCAACACCAAAAGCAAAAATTATCCATATTATTAGCTGCTCTCAGTGTTCAGTAATTCTAAAATTTAAAAACAGGAAGTGCTGCTGAATAGCATTGAGAACTTTGTCTAGATACTCATGTTGCAACAGAAGAAAGGGTGGGGGAAAAATATAATTGTAATGTATGCATGTAAGGATAACCTGACCCCCTTGCTGTACAGGGGGAAAAAAAAAAAAAAAAAAACAGGAAGTGTTTATAATTTGCTTATGTGTATTCAAAACCTCCTTTCTTTCCATGGAATGATGTTCCATGTATGAAGGATAAATGATAAATCAATGAAAAGATTCATATCTACTAGTAATATTTATCAAATATTTCTAATAAAAATCAGTCTTTGCTTTTCACTAATTCTCCTGAGCAATAAAAAGTGTGTCTACTTTAGAACTGATGTGCTAAATCAAAGGGAATCAGAGGTCAGCAGGAACAAAAACTGGGGAATGAAAACACAGACATCTGAATAAGAGGGAGAGCAGAATAAAAATACAAAGGAAAGTTGTATACAAAGAACTAGTAAAATAAAGACAGACATTAAAACCATGAAAGGTGGGTGGCTTTCTAATTTAAAAAAAAAAGCACAGACTGAATTTTATAAAACAGTTAAATAATTTTTTCATGTCCTCGCTATAAAGATATTAATTTTTCTTGTTGAACACAAAGAATTTGAAAAATAACTTTCTTATTATTTGAAAAAAACTAATCTGGATAGCGCTTGAATTTCCATAGTTATCATTAAGAAGCTATGGGCCTAAAAAAGATAAAATTTGCAAAGTAAACATGCAATCAACTTTCATTTGAATGGACTGCTTACTTGACCTTCATGACCGTGAGATTAAAGTAACCATAAGATATGCGTATGAGAATTGTTTGAAAAAGGAAAAAACCTGAAAAGATTAACTTCTAATTCTCTTAAAATGACAGGTTCCTTTTGCAGCTCTATGAACATTTCTATCCACGTGGTCCAAGCGAAACTGTCAAAGGCATTCTAGTGCGAAACATTTGTGCAAATGAACAAACATATCCCGATATCTGCAAACGTATTTCTAAAAGTCATTTAAGTAGCAGCGTATCTTCTACCAGTTGTGTGAACTGGTGGCCTGAGGTTGTCACTTACTAGAATTAGTGCTGTCATCCTTGGTTCCATCGAGAGCTCCATCGGGGTGCATTTGCAAGTAGTAGCCTTGCCTGCAATATAACCTGGTCACTATACCCTTGAGCTGAGGATCTGAAAGGCAAACATAGTGATCATAAGCCTCACAATGTGTCACAGTCACATTTCTTTTTTCTTTTCTCTTTCTTTTCTCTCTTTTTCAAAGGTAAGAGGGTATTTTAAAGAGGTAGTACCCGTTTTTATTTTTCCCAGAGTCCTTCATATTTATCAAACTTGGACGATACTAATCACAGAAGGTGAAGAAAACACAGCCATAAATTGCATTCATCAGCTGGAGATAACAGGTAATTTTATGAAACTAGCATGTGTGTATGTAAATGATTAGTTTAACTAATAAATTATTTAATCTATTAGTTTATTTATTAGCTAAGACCTAAATGAACTAGTTTAACAGTTAAATATTACTCAGGATGGCAGGGCAAGTGTTTCGCAAACTTGTGACTAAAAAAAACCTTATTAAAGGCTTTTTAATGGAGTGTTCTTTTTGCTTAATTTGACAGGTAAACCCAACATGTGAAAAAAATCTGTATTTTTAAAAAAGGTCAGAGTTCCCACTGTGGCACAGTGGGTTAAGAATCCGTCTGCAGCAGCTGGGGTCGCTGCAGAGGTGTAGGTTCGAATCCTGGCCTGGTGCATTGGGTTAAAAGATCCAGCATTGCCACGGCTTTGGCATAGGTCCCAGCTCTGGTTCGATTCCATCCCTGGCCCGGGAACTTCCATATGCCATGGGTGCGGCCATGGAAAAAAAAAGGCATACTACCATTGGTGCGCGTTCTTAGAAAAAGCCCCGGTATAAAGAATGTGTCTTTGATGTCTAAAGGGCCACCCTAACTTGCCTGGAAGCACCTGCGTACTTGCACGTGCTCCACAGGAAAATGGGAACAGCAACATGAGAACTCAGAGTGGGAACAATAACAAGCCTCAGCTCTCTGGCCATAATTTGGACAAATTAGATGAAAGAAACAGACAATCCGACTGATTTATACAACTAAAAAGGATCGTACAATTATACTATATGGATTTTGATTCTTGGCCAAAAGTGGCTTGAGGTCAAGGACGGTGGAAGTTTATTAAAACCTGGGGAAATTATATAGTAACAGACTTTTCATTAGATGATTCATCGAAAAGGCAGCCACTCTAGTGATCCAGTGCTGCACAAAGAGCCATCTGAAAATACATATTTGCATGTGGCTTTTCGAAGGCTACCCTCGTCTCATGACTAGATTTGATGGGAACATCAGAATCCGCCCCATGGCAACTGGCGTCTCCATAACCCCCGGATGGGACATGCAAACAGGAGGATGTTACAGAAGGATGAAACCGAGCATCCTGCAATCGACAGAAAAATTATGGACTTGCAAACAGGTGAACACACACACAAACCCCACGCAAAAACAAACAAGAAAGCTATTCAAAGCAGAATATCCTTAGCCTTTGGTTGGGTCTTCAAGAAATTAAAAAGAATGACAGCATCTCTTTCTAGGTACATCTGATATATCTGATAATTTGAAAAATGACCTCATGGCATATAGATTTTCCATAAAGATACTATGATATGGAAGAAACATCTGGAAAACAATGCATAAACACCACAGGGTCAGAACACTCATGTGATCCAGCATGTTAGAATATGGGAGTTTTGGAAAAGTAGGATTTTCAAAAGAAACATCCAAGGAATTATTAGGATTGTGTTGAGGATGCTCCATATTCTTTAGTGTATCACTTAAAGAATCACATACGTCTAAGATGTGCCTTGGTGGGGAAAAATTACTTTTACGCCTTACTGTGCCCATCACTCAGTAAGACTTGACTAGGCTATGGACCCTTGAAGTACTGAGGACTCCTCCTGGTTTTACTGCATCATATTTACATTTGTCATTGAAAATAAAGAGCACAAAAAAAGAAGGGACCAAAAGTAAAAAGGGAGGGGTAGGGGTGGGGATTCTTAGTTGCCAGGAAAACATAAGAGCATTTTATGGGTTGACAATTTTTACTATAAAAACTATATGTTCTGGACCACTTATTTTTAGTAATCCTATATTTCCGCTATGGCATCTTCTGGACTTGAATTAAGTAGGTCAGACAAGGCAGGCAGAGGACACAGAACCCCCCCAAGTCCCTTCACACTTATAGGGTGATCCTCTTTCTCTTGTGTTTTTTCTAAGTAACAAAAAGTCAAGAGAGGACAAGCATTGGAGAGGATGTGGAAAAAAAAGAGAACCTCTGGGCGTTGCTGGTAGAAATATAAAACTGGTGCAGTTACTGTGGAAAACAGGAAGGGGGTTCCTCCAAAAATTAAAGATAGAAATATTGCCCATTTGATCCGGCAATCTCCCTTATGGGCATGTTTGCAAAGGAAATTAAATCAGGATCTCGAAAAGATACCTGCAATCCCCTGTTCACTGAAGCATTATTCACAGTAGCCAAAGCATGGAAACAACCAGAGTGTCCATCAATAGATGAATGGATTTAAAAAATATGTGGTGTATACACACAATGGAATAATATTATTTGGCTTAAAAAAGAAGGAAGCCCTGCCATTTGTGACAATAGGAGTGAAGCTGGAAGATGTTAGGCAAAGGGTTTAATATCTCATCACACCTCACGTCTGATAAGAAATTCTAAGTAAAACATGAAATTCTATTTTTGAGTTCTTATTTAATTTCAAGAGAAGAAAACCAAATGAATTTCTATCTTTCTAGTTGCACATTATTTGTTTTTTTTTAGAAATATAGTAACATTCACTGCATGTTTCTCAGGTACCAGGATTAACTCATGGAATTTGCACCAAAGCTCACTTATAGGAAAGTCCATTTCAAGTAAGAGAAAGTGGAGACATAGAGCAATGAAGTAGTTTGACAAAGAGCATACGACTAACAAGTGCAAAAGTAGGGTTGGCATGACCCTTCCCACTTAACTACTATGTGGTTATAAATTATGTGGCCTAGAAAAATCGCACAATCGAACCCAACCATCTTAAAAACCAACATCAAATGCAAATGGATCAGTTTTTTAAACTAGGTTTTCAAAGATGTATCGATAGCTCTGTCTAAACTCCGATCCCACATACTTGGAGTTGAATCTACGATGTAAAGCAATGACATAAAATTAGAAATGATCACATTACTTGAAATTTTCTTCTGAGATCCATCCCACTTTGCCAGTGGCCACATCTCCGATAAATTTCTATCCAATGAAACCCTCATTAAAGTTATACATCTAACATTATATAGGTCTAAACTTCCTCCGTGTATCATTTTCACTTCAGTTCCCCCATCCCCACCAACTCCACCCAAAAATCAATCCTGACTGCTTGTGTTAACCCTTTCAGTCCCCTAAGAGCAACACCATGCTCGCCTTTTTTCTTCCATCTAAAAGGAGCTCACTAATGTGTACAGATGCTGTCTTCACTATCTCCCTCACTCTTTTCTCTTTTTCAACTTCCTCTGCCGCCAGCAGTTCAGCCCCTCGTGACCTCTCCTGGGTGGTCTTCCCACCTGCAGTGTGCCTGTTCAGACCCCTCCGATCAGAAAAAATGCAGCATCCCTTCAACACCGGCCGAACTACTCTAACCCTGCAGCAGTGCAGCCCATCTCATCTGCCTGACCTTGGTTCCACCATCCCCACGCCATCCTCAGCATGTAACCCAACCTGGGCCATTCTGCACTGCCTGCAAATATCCCATAACCTTCCACACTTCTCTCGTTCCCTTAACCTTTCCTGTCTCAAATACTCCCACTTGCCTCGAGATGCCCCTTGCACACCTGTGCACACACTTCCCCGTGCACACATCTTTGCCTTGTTAACTCCTCTTTCTCCTTCCCAAGTTTGGCTCCATCAGCACTCCCTCTGGGGCACTTTCCTTTCACCTTAGACAAGGTCCGATTCCTCCTCTGCGCTCTTTTGTGGCAGCATTCTTAACAGGTGCCGCATGTTTTAAACATCAAAATGATTTCATTTTGAAATATTTTAACACATTGAAAGATAAGAAAGCAACACAGCTTTTACATCCATGTACCCACCACTGAGATTAAACAGACCTTAACATTTTGCTCTAAAAGTCAGAGCTTTAATTCCACATTTATTTGTGACTTATACGACTGATGTCTGTCTTCAAGCTGAACTGTGAGTTTTGTGAGGATAAGTGAAACGTGTGCTGTTGCTCACCATGGCACCATCCGGGTCCAGATAAACGAGAGCTGTGCAATACCTATTTCTTGAGTGAATACTGACAAACGTGTAATTTTTCCAGTAATTTCATACTCCAGGTAAGAGTGAAAACTGGAATAACACGAAAACCAAGATGGCAATCACAGTAAAGCCTTAAAAATGTGCACACCTTTCAACCACCTAATTGTACTTTCTGGACTTCTAACTCAAAAATCAATCCTCTGTGTTATAAAGTTTTGTGTAACAATATATGTGCACGTAACATGAGAGTGACTATGTAAAAAAATATTACCTGTAGGAAAAACAAGAGACAATACACCAAAATGTTAAATATAACTGTGTTTTGATGGTTATGGAAACATCCCTTTTTCAATATTTTTATTATTATCAAAATGTCCTATCATTGACATGCTAATTTTATAATGCAAATGCAGACATTGTAAAAAACCTATTAGTGCTTTTGAGAGAGAGTGAGTAAAAATAGCATGTAATACACACTTGCAAATAATATTGCATGCATATATGTAAATAAGCGAAATGCCAATTACAGCTGTAGATTAATTGGTTGCTTACAATTTTCAAGAATCCCACTGAATATTTTCTGTTTGTGCATCATCACGTGTCCATAAAACCTTTACTGTAATCCTTATTTGTATTATTGGCCATCGTGCAATGTGGCCTCTTATCGCTTATAGTCAGTCTTTCAAATAATTAAAACAAAATAAAAAACATAACCTTTCCCTCCAAGCCTAAAGCATCAAACCAAATAATCACAGCAGAAAGAAAACAAAACAACAGTCTTCCTGAGAAACAACCACGTGAGTTGTGTGCCATCAGACAAAGGGATGACGAATCCAGATCCACCACGAATAGAGGGATGTAAACCTTCGTTTTCTCACTCTAC
Organism: Sus scrofa; assembly: GCF_054392235.1. NCBI lineage: Eukaryota > Metazoa > Chordata > Mammalia > Artiodactyla > Suidae > Sus > Sus scrofa. Next base: position 77,604,327 of record NC_139393.1, read on the forward strand.
GTCACGTGCAAGTTGCGACTTCAGTCTCGTATGTGGTGGACAGATCACTTCCACATATTCCTTCGTGACGTCGTGTGATAAAAGTTGATAAAAACAAGGACCCAGGAAAATCTCTCACGACTGCTGGAGCGGAAAGAACCCATACTGTGCAGCTATTTAAAGTAAGAGCATCCAAAGTGGGGGCCTCTCCCCACAGGGGGATTGCAAGACAGTGCCCCCCAGTATTAGAACCTCCTACCTTTCATTATCTCCTAAAACAAGAAAGAACTTAGGCTTTGCTAACATTTAACACAAATTGACATCACTGTCCTCAGAGTCATGTATGATATCACATTAGGTCCTGGAGCGACTGGCGCCGGTGGGGAGCCCATAATGCCGAGGGCCTGACACAGAGACCATGGGTCTAGTCCATATTCCCACTGAATGCTTTTCGGTATCTTGAGGTTTATGCATGCCTGGTTAAGTGAGCGTATGAGTGATATTATCTAGTTTAACTGAAGTTAGGATGACTTGGGGAAAAGAATCCCAGAGATAGTGTGGACTACAGGTGATTAAAAAGAATAAACAAGAAAAGGCTAATATTAAGAAAACAGCAAAGACGGAGTGCCCTTGTGGTGTACTGGGTTAAGGAGCTGGTATTGTCACTGCAGTGGCTTGGGTTGCTGCTGTGGAGCCAGTTTGATTTCTGGCCCAGGAACTTCCACATGCCTTGGTCACAGCCAAGAAAGAAAGAAGGAAAGAAAGGAAGGAAGAAAGAAATTAAGAAAGAGAGAAAGGAAAGGAGGAAGAAAGAAAGAAAACAGCATAGATTACGTATCTTCTATGTAGATTATGTGCTTAAAAATAAGCATGCAAATAAGTAACAAAATGAACTATTCGGATTTCGGTCAATAGACATTTTTAAATGTTTAGAAGACAATATGAAATACACCAACTATGAGAGAAATGGAACTTCACCCTAAATGAATAGTAAGCCTTGAGATATAAAAGAGTGAAAATGTTAATTCTGTGAAACAGATTTATACTCATGTGCACGTTCATTACACTATTGGGATAAGCAGGTTTGGTGACAAAGTGCTATGAGAACAACGATTCTGTTTTCACTATTAATATATCCCAAACTCCTACAACTTGAATTCTCAATTAATAACTGAAGGGTAAATAAATATCTGAAGTCCCGCACCAATATTTTGGCTAGCCACATAAAAAATATAAAGTACTTTTCAACTCCTAACGTTGCTAGAGTTCATTCTCTTCTGAAATACTTAGGCATTCAGAGTATCTACTCCGCCTAAGAAAATATAAAAACTGAGCCTATCTTAACTATCCTTTTCCTTTTGTCTTTTATATTTACTGTACCTGCACATTCTAACTCAAAATGTTCTGAGGATACTCCTTGTGTGAAACTCCAGATTAACTACACCCTCTGATATTAATTAAAATAGAAATAATGAAAGCACGTATATCAGGGAAAAAAAGCTGTTTCATAATATATCAGCCCCAACACTTAAAACTGAAAGAAATGCAAATCAGTCCAACCGCTTTCAGGTGCTTGGGAAAAAAATACTCAACATTTTTAATTAAAACAATCATTTTCTCAAAAATGGATTCATTTAAATAAATCGCTGTCACAAATTATTATCACAAAATGTGCAGAATGACAAAAGAGAAATCAGGATATCTCTTAGAATGATGTATACATTTAAAATCATTATTTAAACTGAAAAATGGAAATATGGCATGGATTTTTATATGGCAAATATATAAATGTATATACACACATCCTATGTATATTTACCCACAAATCTCACTACTAATTATCAGTGTGGGTTCTTAAATGTCACTCTCCTATTAGTTATGGAAAATCATGGCTTTTTATAACAGAGTAAAAAGCAACTTTTGGAATATACATTTTTGTGGTAGATCTAATTAGATTTTGGCACTCCTAGTAGCAGAAAATAGCATTGTGACTAATTTACTCAAAGACATAAATTATCATATAATCCCATCATAAAAATAAACCATGCCCAGGAATTCTTCCAAAGGGTTGGGGAAAAAAAGGGTGGGACAAGGGCACTAAGGAAAATGATAAATAAAACTGAAGCTGTGAAAATCGGCTATATCTGGTATTTCCTGAGACTTAACATTCAATTTCATTAGCATTCAATTTCCTCCTGGAACTGCCCCAGGCCACCTCAAGAGCCTCACCCCATTTCGTTTCAGCCATTTCAGAGTTTTTGCTCAACCCACCACCCCAACTGAACGCATTCTCATATCTGTTGTATTTTAACTGCTAATTCTACAGCCTCTCCACTTTTGCCTACCAGAATCTTTCGCCTGTAGGTATTAGGAATAAAATCTTGCACAAAAATACAGCTCTTACTCTCAAAGAGCTTACTGTTCATTGAGGGAAGAGGAGGAGAACTTCTAATATGGTTTTATATCAATTAATCATGTGTTAAATTATTGGGTTTACATGTCTGCCTGCCCTGAAAATGCATTATAAATCTTTTGATACATTACATCATATATTATTCAAAACTGCCTGTCACCATGCTTACAGAACAGCTGCTCAACAAATATTTATCGAACTGAATCCATTTTGTTTTTTTAAAAAAATCTCTATATAAGCTCTAAATCGAATTCAAGGCAAAATGCATTTTTCGATATCTTATTTAAGAATTAGAGGAGCAGAGTATCCTTGAGATAAAGATAAATGTGGGTTTTGAAATGGAAAACACTACAAATTTTATAACTTTCATTCTCCAAAAATGATTTCGACCAAAAATTTCCCTCTGGATAAAATATATTAAAAAAACAATAGTGGGTAAAGCCTCTTCTTGGGGAAGTGTTTGAGAAAATTATTAAAAGGAAGGCAGGCAGTGAAGATCCTACTTAATAATAGACCCTAAGCTCTGAGGAGCAGCCAGACGTTGGACAGACCTAGAGCTCGGTATCTCAAGGTTCCTGGTGCAGCATGAAACTTCACTAGCTTTTCAAATATTCAGGGTCTACAAGCTCTAGAAGGAAGCAAACCTTTGAAGCTCAGTTAGAAAAGCACCCCATTCCAATACTATACAAAATCTTAGCAACACAGTTGCAGTAACTACATTTTACTAAACATGTTAAATTACCAGAATATTCCATGTTTGCTCAGCCAGTCTCTAAATATTTAATAACAACCTTCTTTCTATTTCTTTATTAAAGGATTATTTTTAATTAAGAAAATCAGTGTGGCAAGAACTGCTGCAGACGACATTTGGAATGACTGATTCTGAAAGCAAATCTTACCATCTTGAAACACTCACAAGTTCTATGTTTAACTTAGGATACCTGCCATCATAGACACACACACACACACACACACACACACACACACACACACACACACACCCCAGAGGCATAGAGTGAAGAAAGTTTTTACTTTGCCACACGTGTGGCCAAAATCACATCTCGTACCTTTAACAGACAATCATTCCATTTCCTGCGGCTCAACACAAAAGCCACTTTCTACTTATTAAAATACAAAATGCAGTTGCATATTATAAATATTAATCCGGCTTCTCACTCTACTCTTCATAATGTTTGAGGCTAATCAAATGCAACTGGATGGCTTAAGGAACAAAGGCCCAAGAGTATTATTAACATTTGCTAATATTTTGTAGTCAAACACCAAAACCAGCAGGTTTCAATGCTGGAGATAGGACTGAAAAAAGTGTGAATGCTATATGAACCATACACCACAATCTGAGAAAGCTTCATAATTAGCAGACTTTCTTTTATTTTTTTTTATTTTTTTATTTTTTGTCTTTTTTTGGCCTTTTCTAGGGCCGCTCCCATATGGAGGTTCCCAGGCTAGGAGCCTAAGTGGAGCTGTAGCCACCGGCCTACGCCAGAGCCACAGCAACGAGGGATCGGAGCCACATCTGCGACCTACACCACCTCTCACGGCAACACCGGATCCTTAACCCGCTGAGTGAGGCCAGGGATCGAACCCGCAACCTCATGGTTCTTAGTCGGATTCGTTAACCACTGCGCCACGACGGGAACTCCCAGACATTCTTTTAAAGACTAAATGACTTCTACTTCTGACCAAGATAGAGTAACAAGGTCCAGAGACAGTCTCTCACAAGAAACAAAAGAAAACTGATAAACCAAGTTTTGCGAGATACTGGACATGAAGAAATAAAGGGCAGAGGTCTCTGGGAGATGGGAAAGAAAGAAGGTGAGCTCTACCGTTGCCTGGCTTTGGAGCCCTGGTGATACTCCAGGACATGGTGAAGGAAGGGGAGTCCAGCGGAGTCTCTAAATTGAGATGGAGCTGAGTCCAGGGAGATGAAGGCAGACAGCTCACAGAGCACTGGAGAGGAGAGAGCTGCTAGATAGAGAGAATTTCCAAGATCTGCAGAGGGTCTCCTCAGGAATTCAGAGGAGCACTAAGGAACAATTGCCTGCAAGTAAACACTCAAGGCTGGGACAATCATCTGAGAAGGATAGAGGAAACAGAGCCTCAAACACACACAGGGCTGGGAACCGTGCCTATTCTTGCTAGTCAGGCTGGAAAAATTCATAACTCCTGAGACACTGAGCGGAGTATAAATAAGGGTCTTGCCTCAGTAGGGGGAGGAACCAGCTTAGTGTGAGCAATGCTTCAGTCTCACCTAACAAGTTCTGAAAGCAAGAGCATACTGTTTCCAAGTAACTTAGCTGCATCCCCGAATGAGCTCAAGGACATTTATAGGAATACAAAAACATCTAGCATTCAAGGAGGTGAAATTAAAACTATCTGGAGTCCAAGGAGAAATTTAACAGGCAAGCAAAGAAGAAGAGAGATACAACCCCTAACGAGGGGAAGAATCAATAAATCAAAACTGACCTAGAACTGCCCCAGATGTTAGAACATCAGACAAGGATTGGGCAAACAGCCACTACAACCTTATAAATTCCATACACTCAAAAGGTAAGTACAGACATAGACATGATAAAAACAGTCCACAACAAACTTCTGTAAGTGGAGACTACAATTTATGAAATGAAAAAAAAAAAAAACATCAATTGAGATTAATGGTAGATTAGATTACTTGCAGAAAAAGAGCGGTGAACTTTTTTCTGTCACTGACGCAGTGACAAATGATTCCAGATGAAATCCACAGAGAAAAGAGAATTAAAAAAAAAAAATTGCCAGAGCCTCAGTGGGCTATGGAGTAACTTTAAACAGCTGGATGTGTCTAATTGGAGACCCCAGGAGAGGGTAACTAGAGGGCAAGAAAGAAAAAAATAATTGAAGAAATGATGGCGGGAACATTTCCAAATTGGTGAAAACAATAAAATCAAAGATCCGAACAGCTTAACAAATGCCAAAGACAGGAAACATGAAGGAAAGGACACCAGGAAACATCATATTGAAGATACTTAAAACCAGTGATAAAGAGAGAGTCTCACCACCCCCACCCCCAAGATCTGTGACTGTTTAGAGACTGGTGAAGGGGCAGGGAGGAGCAGGAGTTCAGGAATACAAAGGGCAAAAGGAAATTTCTGGGGTGACAGACATATTTATAATCTTGAGTATGATGATAGATAGCTTCACAGGTTAAAAATTGTGAAATTGCACACTTTAAATAAATATAGATTATTTTATGACTCTATTACCTTAGTAGGGCTATTAAAATTAAACTAAAAGGATAGGAAACAATATACCATGCTAGCAATAATCAAACAACATTAATAAAGGACAAAATAGATTTCAGGGCAAAGAATCTTACAACATATAAGGTGAGATCTTTTCATACCTAACTTAATAAATTAAATAAATTTAAATTTAATTAATTACATTAATTTCATACATAAGGAGTTCCCGTCGTGGCGCAGTGGTTAACGAATCCGACTAGGAACCATGAGGTTGCGGGTTCGGTCCCTGCCCTTGCTCAGTGGGTTAAGGATCTGGCGTTGCCGTGAGCTGTGGTGTAGGTTGCAGACGCGGCTCGGATGCTGCGTTGCTGTGGCTCTGGCGTAGGCTGGCGGCCGCAGCTCCGATTAGACCCCTAGCCTGGGAACCTCCATATGCCGCAGGAGCGGCCCAAGAAATAGCAAAAATAAATAAATAAATAAATAAAAAATAAAAATAATTTCATACATAAGTTAGCTTACTAAGAATACATAATGACCCTGGATACTTCTGTGGTTATGACAGAGCTTCAAATACATGAAGCAAAAACAAGTGGCACCTGAGGGAGAAATAGAAAAAATTTAAATTACAGTCAGACGTCTACACTCTACCCTCAAAATTATATACCACGAAATAGAGAATCTGCTTTTTGAAAAAGAGGGAAAAAATAGAAAAAAATCTAAGGCTTAGAGTATTGTATGTTAACTTTAACAGACTCAGTTAAATCACTAGAAAGTATGATTCACTTCTCCTTTCAGAAACTAAAAATGGGATTCCCTAAATTTAAGGAATCTGAAAAACAACTACTATTTGACTCACAGAAGAATGTTTACGGCCAGCCAAATCCATAGCAGGCCATATTAACTTGCTCTCCAGCTATAATTACATTACTAGAAGCTGGGGATTAGCATAACAAAAATTATAATATGAAAGAATCAAGGGCATCTGTTGAAATTAAAGTCCAATATTGTTGAATAAAATTTAGCAACAAAAGCCTTTCTATGAAAGTTACATTGTAATCAGGATGCATCATTTTGCAGTAGCCATGAAAATAAGAATTACAGCAGATGTGTAGTTTTATTAGCTTTCCTTAGCAAAGGTGCAAAGCAAGCAGTAAACTGGGAACTTTGCATTAAAAAAATGGTGTTTTCCATTGTTCAGCATGCATTTCCTTTAGAGCCAGGAAGAATTTCCCTAAATGTATTATGCCAAGAAATTAATCAGGACAGTAGGAAAAAAAATTTTTTTTTAATAACTACAGGTAACAAGGACTGATCAATACCTTTTCCAGAGTTGAGGTTCATTCTTTTGAAAGCCCGCTTGGCCTGCTAACATCTAGAACTTCAGGGAGCCCTCCCCACAACGGCTAGAGTTGGCTGGTATAAAGAGTTGAAAAATGGTACTGGTAACTACTCTTAAGTTTACTTCCAATGAAGGAAGATGCAAATATCTGAGGTCTGCTTCCTTCTAACCATTGATCCCAGACTTTTGCCTCCCAGATGTTTCTATGAGCAGATGAGAGTCATAAAAACTCTTTGTTGACAACGTGACCCCTCCCAGACACTCCAGAGCAGAAGGGTAAGAAGCAGGAAGGGAAGGGGTTCAGAGACACTTATTCATTCGTGTCAACACTGTCACCTTCAACCAGGGAGGGAAAATATTTAAGCCTGTGGTTATAAAAATAAACACCTCCCCTCCACACACCCTTCTGGAAACGAATGTGGAAGTTCTATGAAGCACGAGGTAGAATTTGGTCTTGACTTTAGAGTTCAGTTGTGACCTGATATATGCATATTGACAACTCAAAGCTTCTGCATATTTTGTCACAAGAAAGGATGTTTTTCCATGATTTTTATTGTCTCAAAATGGATGGCAGTTCATAACTTTTTTTTTCAAAGAATCCTTAACAGCACATCAACCACTAAAATTCGAGAATATAACTATAAGAATATATCATTTCACATTGGAAAATAAGAGGAGAAATCCTTTGCATGTTCTGTTTAAAAGTATTTTCAAAAGCTGAGATATTTAACTTGCTCATTTAACAGGCATTTCTTGAACATCTACTCTGGCCCAGACTCTTTGCTAGGAGCTGAGAGGAATCTACAGCCCAAACGAATTACTGTCAATTAATCCCAGCATCAGTAAGCCTGCATATGATTCCGGTCCTGAAATAAGGAGGCTGGGCTGCAGGAACAGAGAGATAATATGTAACACCAATTATAACAACAGTAAGGATAACAACTATCATTTCCTGAGCATGTACTTTGGGCCGGGAGCACTCTAAGTGCTTCATCTACAGTAACTCATTTAATCTTACAGCGATTTTTAGTGAGGTGGTATTATTACCCTCACTTCACCCATGAGGCAACTGAGGCACTCCTTCCTGCTCCTACTAGGAAGGTATGTGGCCCACTCTTCACCCCCCCACCCCAACCAACGAGCAAGTGGATCCGAAGACCCCGTCCTCCCCCAACCAGCCAGCAGGGCATCAGCTGTACGACAAGACCTCTCCTTGCACGCCTTTGTCTCTGGGCTATAAACAGACATGATCATGCGCCCAGGGTCTGCTGTCCCTGATTATCAGGAAGTCGGCCCGCTGTGTCCATGGTTTCTGGCCTCGATAAACTTGTCTTTTCTACACCTTGCTTTGAATCCAGAAAATTCTTTTTCCACCTGTATGCAGAGACCACTGCGCTTTCCTCTCTCTGTGGTCTGGGGGTTCGGTTGGGAGTCACCAGGAAGTGAGGAAGAGTGAGCACTTGGGCAAGGGCTGGGAGGAGGAAAGGAAGCTATTTCTTACTAAGCTGTTAGAGAAAAGCAGACAAAGCATGCTCATTAAGCCAGGGGTAGAAAGAGGACATCGCTAGCAGTTGAAGGACTGAGAATGCTTCACACCTTATAAAGCAAATGTCAGGTATGGAGCTGTAGACAAGCCAGACACATTCTTCTTCTTCTTTTTTGGGGGGACGGGGGTCTTTTTATCGCCACACCCACGGCACATGGAGGTTCGCAGGCTAGGGGTTGAATTGGAGCTACAGCTGCCAGCTTACACCACAGCCACAGCAACGTGGGATCCAAGCCATGTCTGTGACCTACACCACAGCTCACAGCAACCTTAACCCACTGAATGATGCCAGGGATCGAACCCGCGTCCACATGGATAGTAGTTGTATCTGCTAAGCCACGATGGGAACTCCCCGGACATATTCTTTTATTGAAGTACAGTTGATTTACAGCATTGTGACTGTTTCAGGTGTACAATAAGGTGATTCCGGGATAGATATATAGATAAACAGGTGGATAGATAGATACATATATCTATATTTTTTTTTCAGATTATTTTCCATTATAAGGTTATTACAAAATATCGAATATAGTTCCCTGTGCTGTACAGCTGGTCTTTTTTTTTTTTTTTTTTTTTTTTTTTTTTATCAGGCCAGGCATATTCTACAGGGAGCTCAATCTACTCAAGTCTGGGAGAAAATTTGCACTGGATTATATATTCAATTTTCTTTTTTTTTGTATTTCCATTTTCTTTAAATCCCACTTTAACTCTTTCACACGTATAGTTACAGAGTCATGGTGTGCTAATTTAATAAGCCATCTTGCCGTCTGGATGTGTTTTTGGGGTGCAGAGTGGGAGAAGAGAAGTGGGGGAGCTGGTTGAGAATCAGGGCCTCCTTCCGCCCTCCCCCACCTCACCCGAATGCACACTGAAGGCTAAATTGGATTTGTGGTTTGCAGTTTTGGCATCAGATCCATACTTTTAATTTCTAAAAAAAGAAAAAGAGACGCGCTGGGAAAGGCACTCCTCAGAGAGCAGACATCGGCACAGCACCACTTATTCCTGGTCCCCATGGGTTCTGTTCTTTCACACCCACCTTCCTGCTCGCTTCAGGGCAGAAAACTCCTCTTCACCCCAAAGCCGTCCTGATCTGTAGCTCATCTGCTGGAACCAAGCACGGCCCTGCGGGGCTCCTGCGCACAAAAGCCTTTCCGTGTCCCCCATTTCTTGTTTTTAGGAAATGAGCCTCATTCAGTCTCCATGACCTTCCCTGAGATCCAAGGGGCAGGTTCAGATGGCTGCTGATCAGAGAAGGGAGGGGAGGCAAAGACTAGGGAGGAACAGTCAAGAAACAATAGTGCAGCCTTGGGGCAGGGTCCTGGTTCCCCCTCCAGGGATAGACATTAAGAAGTAGAAATCTTATCAGCTAAAAGAAAAGATTATATTCCTCATGCTCCTTTGGAAGTGAATAGCTGAAAACTCAATAGCTTGGAGGCCTTTCCTTGTGTTTCTCCTTCACTGGATCAGGCACCCTGAACACAGTCAACTGTAAATTCAAGATTACCGGCATCTGATGTTTCTTCGGAACCTTCCCGGTTTGTTCTAATCTCTGATCAATATGCCCTTCTGGCAAGTACTGTTATTCTAGGAAAGGTCAAGAGGCCGTAACCCAGAAGGCCACCGCCAGGATCACACTGAGTCCCCGACACCTGCTTCAAGGACTAAGATTCCCTGAAAGAAAGAAGAAGGCATGCATGTTTTCCCCAACCCTGATTATTATCAGAAATCCTGTTTTTCCTCCTTTTAGACTCTAAAACTCCAAACAATTCTTCTCCAAGCCAGGGCACAGTCCTTAAGGCATTGGCCTGTTGTGGCCTCCATTGCTTGGCAAAGCAATAAAAGCTATTTTTTTTTTTCTCCTTCACCCAAGACTTGGTCTCTGCTTTTCTATTCGGCACCAGTGGACAGAGGCCCCCGAAAAAAAAACAAACAAAAAAAAATCACATGTACCCTGGAGGTATAACAGAGAGGCAGAGTGGCCTGAAGGCACAGAGGACAAGATCTGGAAGATCTGCAGTCACACCTCAGTGAGCCTGATTTCAGATGACAAACACTAGCACAAACAAAATGAAAACCTATGCCTTACAATACTAGCCCCAGAAACACCACTTAAGTATGGGCATGCCCATGCGTGTCCTGTGCTTTTTCTTTTATAATATAATTTCATACTGAACAGAAATTCCAACATTTTTTGACCAACTTTTTTTTCTGGGGGGGGTCTTTCTAGGGCCCCACCCGTGGCATAATACAGCACAGCCATAACAACGGGGATCCGAGCTGTGTCTGCCACCTACACCACAGCTCACGGCAAAGCCGGATCCTGAACCCACTGAGCATGGATACTGGTCGGGTTAGTTACTGCTGAGCCACAGTGGGAAGGAACTTCCTTTTACCAATTTTGTTAAAATCCTGGTTCAGCCCTTCAGCACACAGCTATGGAACTAAATTAAAAACTCTTCATTTAATTCCAACTCTGTGCAAAAGACAGGGTTAAGATCCAAGTCTACTAGAAAGTTTAAGATGTTTTTATCCCTAAAGAATTTACAGTTTTATGTGGACTTCAAGGAAGACTGGACAGAAAATAGATACACAACACACCTTCTTTGCCCCTTCATCTGTCAAAGAACATTTCGGCGAATTCCATGTCTTGGCCATTGTGCATAGCGCTGCAATGAACACTGGGGTGCATGTATATTTTCGGATGTGATTAGGCATGTTCAGAGTGCTATGGCCTGGCTGTAGACTCACGTATCTTTTCAAATTACAGTTTTCTATACATTTCCACTCCTGGGATACTTGCCCAGGAGTGGAATTGCAGGATCATGTGGCAACTCTATTTTTAGTTTAGTTTTTTATGGAACATCCCTACTCCATAGTGGTCGTACCAATTTACATTCCCATTAGAATTTAATTATAAATGCTACCGGCCAAAGAAAATAGCATCGTTGATAACTAGTGAAACATAACTAGTGATGGAGACATGGAGACATCCATCCTGAGAGCTGTCCTTCTAACGCACGTGGTGGGTGGAAGGCTTCAGAGAGAAAGTGGGGTGCGAGTCAAGTCAGGGATGGCCAGGGTGTGTGGGATGGAATGAGGCATGGGCTTTTCAGGTGTGAGGAATGTCATTATGGGAGAAATAGTTTCTGAAGACATTTTGAGCAAGCGTTTGGGTTTCAAGGGTATGGGGATAAAGGCTGATGGCAGTCTGCAGGCAGCTCCAGGCATCCATGAAATGCAAAGTGAGCAGGTGGTATGATAAATAGTGGAGAGACAGAAGAAATGTTTTATCTGTGGTTTTTTTTTTCTGTAATTGAAAAGTGATCTAACATGATAGTTTAGAAAATGCTGTCAACTATAAACTATTATTCTTACTCACAATGAAAGCTGGGTAAACTAAATTTAAAAAATTTGTAGTTCCCACTGTAGCACAACAAGATCAGCAGCATCTTGGGAGCACTGGGATGCAGGTTTAATCCCCAGCCCAGCACAGTGGGTTAAGGATCTGGTGTTGCAGCAGCTGTGGCTTAGGTCATGTCTGTGGCTTGGATCTGATCTGTGGTCTGGGAACACCATATGCCTTGGAGGCCAAAACAAACAAAGAAACAAACAATTAACCTGAGAAATGTTTTTGATTGCGTTTCTAAATTTCCAAATCCAAAATTCTAAGCTTTGCTGTAGAGAATGTTAACATGTTAGGTGTGTGTGTGTGTGTGTGTGTGTGTGTGTAATGAAATTTAAAGGCTTGTCATGGTCTAGTAATGGAAGGCTTTTTAAATGCTGTGACTTTAGGTCATTCAAGGTCACTCCTATTGACATTGCCACAGAGGATTAATTCAAATAATATTTTAAGCAAGCTTACTCATTTGCTTTCAGAAGGGAGAAAATTAACAAGATCATTAATATAGAAAAAGCCTTAAATAATTATCAATATTTTTCTGAATGTGTCCATACAAATTAAATATATTAGTATCTCCCTGGTCAACTCAATAGCAGACAACCGGTAAAAGGCCATGTCTTCTTTAGATTACTTTTGGATGAAAAACAGCAATAAAAAAAATATGTCTTAAAAGATATATTTCTACTTACGTACAATAGGTGGAAAAATTCAAGGGGAGTATCAAAAAATAAAATTTGGAGTTCCCTAGTGGTCTAGCGGTTAAGGATTTGGCATTGTCACTGCTGTAGCTTGGGTTCAATCCAGAAATTTCCTCCCGCCAAGGGCACGGCAAAAAAAAAAAAAAAAAGTTTAACTATCATGATTATTGATTTAGTATAGAAACATATGGAAAACAACAAATCTGAGCTGCAATTTCCTCCTCCCCAAATAATCATTGTCTTTTTTTCATGTTTTTTCTTGTATCAACACCTTTGAAGAAATGAATTTGATATAAATGTTGTGTTTCAATATCAGGACTGTCATGTGTTTTCCAGAGTTTGAAGTTTAAAGGAACTGTAGCATTATCTTATGCCCCCACATTAAATCGTGGATACAGAAATAAAGAAAAAAGACACAACTGACCATGTTTACACAACCACGCTTGAGGAAGTCCATCCATTTCCATGTTAGGAAAGAAACCACTGGTCAAAAAGACAATGTGAAGATGATGCCTCACCAGTTGAAAGACGAGGAGCATAGAGCGTCCCTGTACCCTCATCTGTCGTGGAAACAAATGCATGCTATTTCAATCTTTAGCTTAACCTGTGTGATACACCCCAAAAACTTGAATTTGACAATGTACAGCATTTTTCCACTCCTGCCCCATGAACTAGAGATGGAGCTGATTCTAAATGCTAAAATATTTTGGGATCTGAACATGCCTCTGCCTTGTGGTGCTGTTTTGGCTACATATACACGTATTTCTGAGACACATCTCTCTCCCAACTATTGCCTCTTCTTCCACCTGCCAAAATACCGCTCTGCATCCAGGCCTTGTCTTGACACCCCCCTGTTTTTGAAATGGTCTCTTACTCTCCTTGTGGAGAAACAGTCTGTTTCTCTGATTTGAATAATTTACTAACTCATTTGTGCTGAGTGTTAAAGCTAAATTTATCTACACAAAATACAAAGCAAAACCAAACCAAACCAAAACATAGCTTCTCTCTACTGAAAAAATGCTATAGTTAAGTTCATAAATCTTGACTGATGCCAAGGTTCCCCCCAAGGTCTGGAGTACCGAAGGGCAGATTTCAGAGGCTTTCTGTTTTGGGGCATTCTTGTGCGATGGCTTGTTTCTATTGTTTCCAGTCCATATTTGTGGAATACCAGTAAGTGCCATTAAGTCCCATTTGCAAAAAACATTTCCTGACTCACCTAAGAAAACACTGATCTTGTGAAATGAACTAATGCAAACTTGTCAGGACTCCTGTGTGAAATATTTACGTCTGTTTCACTCTGCCGGTGCCAGGGAGAGCCATTGGGCGACTACCGTTCATTTACGTCTCTATTAAAATGAGATCTGTAGTCCCCAGATCTCATCCCCAAAAGGCAAAACTTTAAAGTTGGAACTGAAAAAAAATGAACCTTCAAATCTCACATAGGACAGCATAAAAGTTATAACACTACAAGTTGTAACCACAGCGCTCTTCTCCCACAAGCCTATAAGCCAGAACAAAAAGCTTTCCAGTCAGAGAAGAGTTTGGTTCTCTGCATGGTCAGGGACACAGACCCAATCAACGGAGACCACTCCTAACTGGTGAGCTGCCTCAGTGCCTAGGCTTTCAGAGCCCCTTTCCCCACCTGTAAGAAGACACGTGGAGTAATGTCTAACCATCAAGGTAAGACCACTGGTGAGGTCAGGGGTATACTGGCTGGAGAACCGCATCTGGCTTTTAGAAGATGTTCAGCAGGGGTTACATTTTCCTCCTCTTCTACCATTTATTTCCTCTGTCCCTTGTAGAGGAATTTAAATTAGACTCCCCAGTCTCCTAATCTTTGGTAAAATCGGAAACACACTACCCTTTGTTCTGTGCCTCTTCTTCCCCAAGAGCTCCTCTGGTGACACACTCCAGACACCTGGACCCTCCCAATCCCCCCACCCACTCCTCTCCCTGACTGTGTGGAAACTATCCCGATTCCAGATGCTCCCTCACGAAATGGGTCCCCCTGACTCCCAGCGTTCAGATGGGAGCATCTCGATGAATATTTCATGGCAGCCTTCTTCCGGAAAACAGCCTCTTGCCAGGAAATACCAGAAGGCATCCTTCTTTCTCTGTACCTCTCTCTGTTTTGTTCTGCCCTGTATCTCCCGATATGTAATAGTTTGGGTGGCAGCTATAGCAATAGGTATAATGACAGCCATCATTTAGTCACTGCTCGCTCAGTAGTGTCAGGTAATATACTACGTATTTTATAAACATTGCAGGACATAATTCACAGAATACCATACACATCCACTATGATTACTCTACTTTTTAAAATTTAAATACATATGCATAATTTAAGACTTAGCTAAAGAAGAAATTTGACAATATTCACATGGTAAGTTGGAAATCCAGGCTTTGATCCTTGTTTTCGAAGCTGCTGGATTTAGTAGGAAATAATTATAGAGTTTTCATTATCCTACCAGTCACAGAGGGACCCTCTGAGCTACACTTGTGATGGAGCATATCAGAAAGAGAGGGAGAAAGTGCAGCATGAAAGCTTTGTGGACAGGGAGTGACATGTGTGTACATGTCAGAGATAAAGAGACTGAGACACAGACAAAGGAAAGTTACCCAGTTAAGTGACAGAACTTACAGTATAATAGTTCTTAGTATCAATGGCTAACCTCTAAGATATAAGGAATTTGCATAGCAGGGAAAAAAACAATAAGGAAACGGGCAACTCCACAGTCAATACTAAGAGGCAAAAGAAACACTTTCTTTTTTTTTTTTTTTTACTTATTTGCTAAAAAATATGCCCATTATTCAAATTAATAATTTTTCCCTCGGGAAAAGTGTTATATATTATATAAAGGATTTTAGGAGTTCCCGTCATGGCTCAGTGGAAACAAATCTGAGTAGCATCCATGAGGACACAGGTTCGATCCCTGGCCTCGCTCAGTGGGTTAAGGACCTGGTGTTGCTGTGAGCTGTGGTGTAGGTTGCAGATACGGTTTGGATCCTGCATTGGTGTGGCTGTGGTGTAGGCCAGCAGCTACAGGTCTGATTGGACCCTTAGCCTGGGAACCTCCATAAGCCTCAGGTGCGGCCCTAAAATAAAAAAGACCAAAAAAAATTAATTTTAATGTGAATATTTTCATATAAGTTCCCTCTGCCCATTCTTTAAAAAGTGTTTCAGAAGCAAAGGAAAATGGTCTTCACCCCAACTGTTTACCATTTAACCACATATATTATTTGGGCATCAGAAAAGGCTTAGTAAAAGCTAATTAAGATTAAGACATTCTTAACGTGGTAATTCTCTTAACAGCAGAGAGAAAGTGTCTATGCTTTGCAATTATGTGGGCCATTGAACATGTAAAGTAAAAGGAATTAAACTTGTTATGACTCACTACCATGCCCCCAAAATACCCCAATCTCAGTATTAACTGGTTTAAGGGAAAATAAATTTGCAGATAACAATGAGGTGGTTTGTCCCTGTATCCCTGAAACCTCCAGGAAGAAAATCTACAGTTTGCCGGAAGAACTTGGCCTAAGCACTTGGCAATGGAAATGACACTGGGAGGTCAGACACTTATTGGCAATGTCATTTGAAGTAAATCATAGCCTCTCAAATCTATGTTATGGACATAAACATATTTGGCTAACCAAGGTCATTGGATGCTATATGAATCTCAGACATTATTTTAAAGAAGTGAGGAGCAAAATCAAGAATGAGGCAGAAATGGTTAAGTGTCCAAATCTTGGGAGGCCTGGTTAATTGGGTCAAAAATGAGGTTTATCTTGGTAATATGGTAGGTTGGCAACTTTTCTCTCTGCATCGGCTACCTGCTATCTAAAGTAAGGACATTGCATCTTTTCAAATGTCTACTTCCTATTCGCCCCATCATCACTCCTTCCAGTGCCACCTTCCCCAGGACTCCCTTTCCCCATATACCCAGAGCTGCATGAAGTCAACTTGCACTGTGCTCTCACAATACTTTATGGCCAGGTGTCGTGGTGTCTTTGTGTTGGTTGTGATTGTCTGTTCATGGGGTGGCCTTGCTGTGGTCCACAGAGCACGCTTCCCCAAAGAGGTCAACATCCTATTGCCTGAAATCTATGACTATGTTACATTTTTTTGTCTTTTTAGGGCCTCACCCGTGACATATGGTGGTTCCCAGGCTAGGGGTCCAATCTGAGCTATAGCTTCCAGCCTACACCACAGTCACAGCAATGCTGGATCCTTAACCCACTGAATGAGGCCAGGGATCAAACCTGCATCCTCATGGATACTGGTTGGGTTTGCTACCACTGAGCCGCAACGGAAACTCCTATGTTACCTTGTTTTAATGGCAAAACGGCTGTTGCATATAGGGTTAAGCTAAGGACCATGGTGAGATTATCCTGGATTATTTGGGTGGGTCCAATATTCTCACAAGCATCCTTAAAAGGAATGTGAAGGGGAGAGATGACTTTAGAATAATTATCAGACAGATGCAACGCTGCTGACTTTGAGGATGGAGGAAAAGTCATGTGCCAAAGAATCCAGATGGCCTCTAAAAGTTGGAAAGGCAGATGGATTCTCCTTCAGAGCTTCCAGAAAGGAATCCAGCTCTACTGACACCTTGGTTTTAGCCTAGTGAGACCCGTGTCAGAATTCTGAACTGTAAGATAATAAATTTGTGTTGTATTAAGCCACCAAATTTGTGGTAACTGGTTGCAGTAGCAGTACAAAATTAATACACCTGCACTAGCGTGTTCATGTTTCAAGGGTGAGGCTGTATCTTTGACTCCCTGAGGCATCACACAAGGAGACCCTCTCTGTTTATGAAAGCACTTTTACGAATCCTGCAGCCTCTCCCAATCTTTCCTGTCCTGTTTTAGAGCATTTTCCACCTTGCAGAGATAGAGAAAGATATTTAAGAGTCTGAACAATAGGCTTCCTTGGCCTCTGAAATGGCCCAGTAGAGTTTTAAAGGTGCTTTCATACACCTTAACTCAATCGAGATTTACTAACTCCAGCGAAGGTTGGATTGTATCCACACTACAATTAAAATAATGTACAAATATGGAAAAGAATATAGAAAAAATGAAAGTAGTTGCATGAGAGCAGTAAAGCTTTGATCACACTCTGTGTGATTACTGTACTGACACTTTGTTTCGTTTGCTGGTAGTACCAACTGAAGAAATACCAGCTTCATCGGCCGTTGTCATGGTAGGCAATTCCTTGGGGATTACCAGTTAGGGCAATGAACCCCACAATTTTCAGAGGAACTGAGACCCACCCTTGTCTGGAGTACAAGGAAGCAGAATGAGAAGCTCAGCCCTGGAGTTCCCGTCGTGGCGCAGTGGTTAACGAATCCGACTAGGAACCATGAGGTTGCGGGTTCGGTCCCTGCCCTTGCTAAGTGGGTTAGCGATCTGGCGTTGCCGTGAGCTGTGGTGTAGGTTGCAGACGCGGCTCGGATCCCGCGTTGCTGTGGCTCTGGCGTAGGCCGGTGGCTATAGCTCCGATTCAACCCCTAGCCTGGGAACCTCCATATGCCGTGGGAGCGGCCCAAGAAATAGCAGCAACAACAACAACAAAAAGACAAAAAAAAAAAAAAAAAAAAAAAAAAAGAAGAAGCTCAGCCCTGCCCAATCCCCAGGGCTGCTGCTGTGAAGTTGTAAGAATACCCACTCTCATTTACTACCTGTGTGAAGATGTTCTTCATAACACATCACCTGTTGACACACTCTCTTATTAATTAAGTTGGAGCTGGTATCAATTGGGAAATTGAGCTCCTCAAATCTCCTATAATGGTTCTAGATATTTAATAAGTTTCTCTTTAAGACAAAGAAGAAGTAAGGGAGAGGAGAGGAATTCTACTCAATAACAGTGATGTCAGTAAGGAAGATTGCCAAATACATTTGCACTTCTTTATTCTACAACTAGTAATCTTCTAAGTTTACACTTCCAGCACAAACTTGCATTTGAATGATTGAGAACCCAGTACGGAAAAAGAAAAAAAAAATTAACTGTACTGTAGCCCAAGATAACAAATTCAAGTTGATGATAAAACTATTTTTTTCCCATTTAAGGGCCACATAAAGAATATTAACTTATCTGGTACAAAATTTTAAAAAAATTGTTAAATCTGGGACTCAAATTCTTTCTTGAATATATTTTTGATAATTCAACTTCAGAGACTCTGTTAGTATTAGTATCTATCTCTGAATTTCCTTAAATCAAGGTCTAAGTATACTTCCTTTCATCATAAGTTTAGTGTGGGTATATGATTCAGAGATCTCACATGCTGTTAATCTCCTAACAACTGCTTAGGAAGGATCGTTTTACTTTTGCCAAAGCACATTAAGTCAAATTTCAAATTTCAAAGAAGCCATTGGATTTTCAACAGTTTTTGAAGTCTGATAATGTTATATCCTTTCAAATGCCTTGAGTCCTTTACAAATACAAAGTAAGGTCATCAATTTCAGTGGGTAATTCTCTTAGGTGAAGTGCTTTATGCATTTCATCTCCATTTCTTCTTTCATTTCCTCCCCCTGTTCATCATCCAAGGTTGGTTTTGCACAGTAAAAATGCTTTGTTTTTATCCTGGATGTGAATATAACATGTTCTTTTCACATTAGCCAGATTTGTGAAACCTTTTAAAGCCAAGTGAAAAATAATTACTCTCATTAGAAGGGCCATGAGGTACAAACAAGCTGTCCAAGAGAACTTAACAAATTAAAACGCAGGAGGCAAGAAGGCATCCATGTGCAAAAAATCAACTTTTTCCACTCTGCACTAGGAACTAGAAGGGATATCGCCTGGGGAGTTCTCTTGTGGCACAGGGGGTTAAGGGCAGGCTTTGTCACTGCAGAGGCTCAGGTCACAGCTGTGGCGCAGTTCCCTCCCTGGCCTGGGAACTTTCATATGCCTTGGGCACAGCCAAAAAAAAAAAAAAAAAAAAAAAAAAAAATCTGACATTTGCTATTCAGAAGGCGAGAAAGTGAAAGGAGAGATTCGTGAGAACTATATAGGGTGCCTAGATATTCTACTCAAATGCTCCAGTGATTCTCAAACATTGTTTTTTTATTTAAGTACTTTTAAGAGGAGAGCAAAGTTTACTGGTGAGTCCAAGGGAAGTAGCCTCAAATAGCATCCAGAAAGCAAAAATTTCTTTGGAATCTTGCATTCTACTCAAAATTTTGAAATTTTTAGTCTGTCATCTGGTTTTGTGTGATATAAAATATGTAAATGACTTCACTAAAATTGATGCTACACAAAGAGATGCCTGTGGGCTCTCTCACCCCCGTATACTGCCCTGTTCCTCAGTATTGGCACCCCTTTGCCAAGCATGCTGCCTTACAGCAAACACTGTCCACCATCGACGTAGAGCAGTGATGGTCCCCAGGCATTACCATTTGTGTTCATGTCACCAAGTCAGTCTCATCTCAATATTTTGCCTTTTATTTTCAAATCAATCCTCCCTCAGAGCCTGGAGTACATGATTTACAGCTCCGAGGCTCACACTAAGGTGTTGTGTCTTTTCTTTCTGCACTTGACCGCATTCCGGAGTTTCCTTCGCCATGTCCACCCTCTTGCACATTTCACTCCTGCTCACCCAGCTCCGTTCTCCAGCCATCACATGACTCTTCAACAGCATCAGGGATCCCATCCATAGACTTCGGGCTCCAAGAGTCAGATTGTCTCATAACGCGACTCCACAGTGGCGAAAACACCACCACACAGAGGCAGCGAAAGGTTCCAACAGGAAGAAACTAATGCCTGAACAGAGGGGTATCTGAATGCAAAGGAAATCCACTTTGGCATGAAGGAAGGGATAGGAGACGAGTCAGATCCCTCCGCACATCGGAGGAAAGTTATTTTCTCTGTATGTATGTGTGTGCACACAAGCAGACATGTGTGCACCTGTATGTTTTATCTGAAATGGTGCAGTGCTGTGCACGCATAGGACCTCAACAAATGAATTAGGAGAATCCTTTCTTATCCGGCTCTGACAATGACTAACCAGGAGACTGTAATAGGAAAGTTTACATATTCGGACGTTATCTGTATTTGCGAGTTATCTTATTATACAGTAAGATGATTGAGCTGGATGATTTTTAAAATGTCTTCTAGGAAAGATGTAGGAACATACACTCTAGCACAAATAAAGATAACTGTGAAGTTAAGTAACCAATAGCCTTTTCCTTTTCCTCCCAGTCCAGATTTCAAACTGACTTAGGTTCATATTTCTGGGAGTGAAATTAGGAACATTCATGTGCTGGAAGATGTGTTATGCTTATAGAAGAGGAAGGCCCTGATCAATAGATGTACTGGAAGATTTTACAGGTCCAGGGTTTGCCCCTCATTGCACATAGATAGGGTTTGGCAATTGACAAAGCACGTCCACATGCAGTATCTCATTTGAGTCTTAGGAGGCAAGCACAATAGACATAATTTACCTGAACTTACTTGACAAATAAAAATTAGAGTAACGGAGTCATTTATTCAAAACTACACAGTTCTAATCTGGGTCTAAGCTAGCACCAGCATCAAAGTGTACCATAGGATTCAAAGAGAAATATTCTGATTTCTAGTCACGTGTACGCCAGTCTTGTCAGGGTGTTTGTAAATAAGAATAAAACTGTTTCCCAGAGCTATAGCAGCCTGGAGCATGAGATCTGCCATTTAATCTTTCTTGTAAACTTCAAGTACTAAGCCAAAATGAGGATACAAACACATCTTTATAATACTCTTTGCAAGGTAAGCCCACAAGTTTTTAACATTCTGGAAAGTGGTTTGATAATCTACAACTTTGTTGCTGTTAGCAACTGCCAGGAAATGAATATGGAAAATGAAAAAATAACCCAATTTTTACAACAGAACACAAAAGGCTTAAAATACTTCAAACTGACAAATACAAGAAGTATAACAGCATGACACATGTAATACACAAAAGATTTATATCCAGAAATAACTATTGACAAAAATAATCCATATTTGCCTCTAGATTTTATTAAATATTAGAGCTAAAAATGAAATTAGCCAGTGGGTAATGTTTCAAAAGATGAAATACAATAAAAAGCTGGTCAAGAATTTTCTTCCAACAAAAGCCATTTACTTACAAGGAAATCTGTAACTGAATTATTGATCATACCTATGTATCCCAACAATTCCGTCAATTTTTATCCAGATACTGATTTTCTTTCCACAGTCAGGAAATGGAGACCACAAAGCAAAATAGTATTTCTTCACTGCCAGTTTCTCTGTGAGTTAGGATTTAAAATAAGGGAGCCAGTTTCACTGCTAGTTATGACCAACTAACCGGTACAAGACCAACTCTCTAATCAAATACGAAAGCTAGATACTTCTAGAAAAGAAAAGAAAAGAAAAAAGAAAAGAAAGAAATTCGGTTGAAGGCCTTGGAGGTCTTCCCAGGTAACTAGAACTTGAGGGGCCAACATCCCAAATAAAAGAAAACAGATGGGAGTTCCCACTGTGGCTCAGTGCGTTAAGAACTCATCTAGTACTCATGAGTATGTGGGTTCAATCTCTGGCCTTGCTCAGGATCCTGCATTGCCCCTGAGCTGTGTTGTAGGTTGCAGAGGCAGGTAGGATCCTGCGTTGCTGTGAGCTGTGGTGTAGGCCGGCAGATGTGGCTTGGATCTGGCATTGCTGTGGCCATGGCTGTAGCCAACAGCTGCAGCTCCAATTCGACCCTTAGCCTGGGAACTTCCATATGCCGCAGATGTCGCCCTAAAAAGAAAAAAAAAAAAAAAGAAGAAAGAAAGAAAGAAAACATATGGAGCTGAGCATAGTGCTATACATCTCTTATCACTCAGAATTTGCTTTTTCAGAAGCAGAGGAGGGAAAAGGCTGAAATTCAGAGCTGAGCTTTTGACATCCACAATGCTAAGGAGATAAAAATCAGAGCTCAGGGCTTGCCAATGACAATAGTCTTGGTAAACATCCAGGCTTTCAAGTGGAACCCCAATAAAGCTCTGCTTTAGCCAAAATACAATATAGAAATAGACAAGCTCACACACACACACACACACACACACACACACACACACACACACACTTGAAAACCAACTTCAAATATATTGCATACTAGAATAAACTGGAGTTTTCTGCCACTACTCTAATTACCTGCAAAAAGAAAAAAATATCCTCACCAACAAAGATAAGACCATGGTTTTGTATTCGAAATATTCAATACTCAATACAAATTGCCAAATTACCAAGGAAAATATAACAAGATCCACAAGAGAAACAGGAAATAAAAACAGATGCTTAGGTGCTCCAGATACTAGAGTTAACAGACCCAGACTTTAAAATAACAGTGATTAATATGTTCAAGAAAATAGAAGAAATGAAGAAATAATGGCAATCTAAGAACTGAAATGATCAAATGAAATTTCTAAAATTGGAAAAAATATATAATAATGGAAATTAAAAAACCAATAGATGGGTTTAACAGCAAAAGAAAAGAGGCTTAAATAACTGGAAAATAACTCAATTTGAAAATTTCCAGATTAAAGCACGGAGCACGAAAATGTACAAAATCTGGACACGGGAGTAAGACCACGTGAGACATAGTGAAAAGGACAACCATAAATGTAAACGAAGACCTAGAAAGACAGACGTGAGAGAATGGTAATATCTGAGACTACTTTTAAAAATTCTGAAGCTGGAATAAAACTTTGTACCGGTTCAGAATGTGCAGAAATCATGCAAGAGAAGTACGAATAAAACTATACCTAGGCACATCATGATAAACTTGCTGAAATAAAAAACAAAAAACCCAATCTTCTTAAAAAGCCATTGAAAAAGCGAATGCAGATTCCCTTCAAATGAATGACAATTAGAGACAGTGGAAGTTTGGAGAGGAAATAATGGAAGCTAAAGAACAACAGGATATCATCAGAGTGAGGACAGAAAATTACTTCCACTCTAGAATTCTATGACCAGGAAATAATAACTATTCAAAAATGAGGACAAAATAAACTTGCAGACAAACAAAACTTTCAGAATGCACAGCCAACAGACTGCCCTAAAATACTACTGCTCCTTCTCCTCCTACTATTACTACTACTTCTCCTTTTACTACTTCTACTATTACAACTACTACTGCTGCTTCTATTATTAATACCACTTCTACTGCTACTACTTCTACCATTACTACCACCACTAGTCCTTCTACTATTACTTCTCCTCCTCCTTCCACTACTTCTACTTTTACTACTACTCCTTCTTCTATTAGTACTACTAGTGCTCCTTCTACTACTTTTATTACTACTACTCCTTCTACTACTTTACTGTTATCATTGCTATGACTGCTACTACTACTTTTACTGCTTCTAATATTACTACTAGTACTATGACTACTATTATGACTCTTTCTACTCCTTCTATTACTACCACTACTACTATTACTACTACTACAAAAGATGTTTAGGCAAAAGGAAAAAAAAATCCCAGGTGTAAACACAAGAATGTAGGAAGAAATAAAGAGCAATGAAAAGCACAATTATCTAAATAAATATTGAATGCACCTAAAATTTAAAATAATTTCTTATGAATTTTATATAAAAATAAAAGTATGGCAATGGGAAGTAAAAAACTAGAGAGATTAAGTGGCAAAGTATTCCAAGGTTCTAATATTGTACTAAAAGTGGAAAGGATTCAAACTTATATTACACTCATTAAGTCAATATTAAATGTGATAATATCCAGGGCAACCACTAAAATATCTGCAATGGATTTATAAACTTCAGGCTAATAACGGTAGAAAATGGGAGTAATGAGAAAATATTCTTGACATGGTAAATAAATAGAAGAAAACAAGAATATAAGAAAACAAAAAAGAAATATCAAATAGGTTGGGCAAAGGGCCAACCTATTTGATAAAAATTTAATTTATAGAAAATAAAAGGAAATAAAGTTAAGAACAGAAATAAAAAATATGCAAAAGAAAAAAATAAACTAACCCCAAAGTGTCTTCTTTGAAAAAGATTAATAAAGTGTAACATATGTTAACAAAATGTGTTTTGGTATGTATAGGCTATATGTGTTGGAGAAAAAAGAGAAAAGGCACAAATTGTCAATATCAGGAAAAAGAGAAATATTGCTACAGATGTTACAAACTACTCCCAGAGATAACATTAATCAATCTCCAAATATAATGTGAAGGAAAGGAAGGTAGGCACAAAAAGCACTAGTCCTTCTACTATCATTTTTACAGTGTTCTGAAACAGAGAAAACTAATATATTGTGTTGGGAGTTAAGACAGTGTCTAAGTTTGGTTTATTGATTGTAAAGGCATATGAATGGGACTTCTAGGGCAGTGTTTTATGCTCGATCCAAGGGGTCCTTATACTAGAGCTTTCATCCTGTGAGAATTCATTAAGTTGTACACGATTTGTGCATTTTTCCATGGGCATGTTGTCCTTCAATAAAATACTTATTTTAAAATTAAGATACCAATTTGAATGTAAACACTCCTAAATATTTATTAAATAGAATTAGATGACACTCTAATTAGATGACAAATCTAATTCCTAAATTCACTCTAGGAATTTTTAATGTTTTCAACTGTAGTCTGAGAGGATTTTCTAGTCAACAGAAAAACAAATGCCTTTTTTTAAAAAGGAAAGCAGAGATGGAAAAAAAAACTTTAATATTCCTCAAATTTGGGGAAGAACACTTATTCTGTTGGGGTGTCTCCTAGATTTTATAGCCTTGCAAAATTTATGAAGCAATAAAAGTGAAGAAAATCTTTATGAAAAGAAAAAAAATGGAGTGAAATTGCTCATAATTAAAGAGAAGTATGTAAGAGAAAGAAGAGATAGGAGAAGATGAACTAAAACCATAATTCTTAGCATTTCTCCCCCACTTCTCTTTAGGTAATTTCCAACACGGGTTGGGAAACATGTTCTTGAAACTTGCAGCTGTACCCTGATTGGAAAGAATGTGCTCTGTACACTTTTCTTCTTCATTATCAAGAAACTTTGAGGGAGAAGGTAGTCGTATCATAAAAGAGCAGACCTCACGCTGGAAATCCAAAAATACAGGGTTTTAATCCTACTGCTCCTATAGTAGAGATGCTATGATCTAGAGAAAATTACTAATATCCATAAGCTCCCATTCTCAATAGGCATGGTATTGTCTTCTTTGAGTTTGAGTTTCTTAATGAGTTTCAACGTAGATAATGGTAAAATTCGATGAGCTAGGATATCGGTTACCTTATACTTACTTGCAAGAATGAGAGTGTTTCAGGTGTATCAGTACAGCAACACCCTTAGATTACTCAAGGCAACACGTGCTTAAGAGGACACGCCATACACAGCCATGTTGCCAGAAGAATACATCCAAGAACAGACAAGGTCTCAACCTTGAGAATTCTGCTTGTTGACTATACCTTCTACATTTAGAGGATTCTCTCCCTCTCTTCTTCCATTATTTTTTTCTGTCCTTTTGTTCTGTCCTCATTTTTTAGGTTCCTGATGGTAAATGTTTAAATTTAAGGTTTGCTTTATGGTGTACCGATGCATTTGAATTAGTGGGGCTCATATATTTCTCAGAATAAACCAGACAGACAGGTATTAAAAATTCCTGGAATTACTGTCATGGCTCAGCAGAAACGAACCTGACCAGTAACCATGAGGATGCAGGTTCGATTCCTGGCCTCCCTCAGTGGGTTAAGGATCTGGCGTTGCCATGAGCTGTGGTGTAGGTCGCAGACATGGCTCGGGTCTGGCATTGCTGTGGCTGTGGTGCAGGCCAGTGGCTACAGCTCAGATTGGACTCCTAACTTGGGAACTTCCATATGCGGCAGGTGCAGCCCTAAGAGACAAAAAGGAAAAAAGAAAAAGGAAAGGAAATCCCTATTTGTATTATGTAGTTTCTTAGCTGTAACTTGAAATCTGACAGCAGGATATGCATGGAACAAGATCCTTGGAGTCAATATTAATAGAGCAGCTGTTAAACCGTATGTTTAATCAAACAAGTCGTGTATAATGCGGATTCCTTTAAACGGAATCACCTTGGATGCAAGTGCTAATAACCACAGACTAACCAACCCCCTTAAGCACAAAGGAATCCTCTTGACTTATAATTATTTTCTTCACTAGGAAAATTATTATTTACTGAGATTTCTACCAAAGGATGTTTTTCCTGTTCCAGACCCTGTCGTGGTTGATGAGAATCTTGAAGT
The DNA here is from genome assembly GCF_054392235.1 of Sus scrofa. Classification (NCBI taxonomy): domain Eukaryota; kingdom Metazoa; phylum Chordata; class Mammalia; order Artiodactyla; family Suidae; genus Sus; species Sus scrofa. Next base: position 77,631,130 of record NC_139393.1, read on the forward strand.
TTCACTGGCCGATTGCTAATCAGAAATGCATTAGTCTAGTGTACTTTCAAAACCAGCATTTTTGGATACACATCCAATAGTTTTAGCCCTATGTTTGACTAACTCAACGTCATAAAATTGAGACCGTCATGATCCAGTGTTTCTTCCTCTCCTGCAAAGAAAGCTTGCTGCTACTGTCAATTCCGAGGGGCTACCCACTAGATTACTTCTTCCCATTATCCGTTTGTATTTCCTTTCTTCCTCCCTTCTCTTTAAGTGCTCTTTGGGGGCGCCTCATCCAGTACGCCACTCTTGACGAATGTGTCCAATATTACATAAAGGACTTAAAATTGACGGTTGAAATTCCTATGGGCACCTTAACAGCCATTTAAGTTGCAGACCATTGTGTGTGTGTCTGTGAATTCATCTTAGTAGTTACACCTTTTTTTTTTCCAGGCTCATCATTGTTTCCAGCTAGGAGTCTGAGATTCACTTGATCCTACACCAATAATCCATCCAGAAGGTAAAGCGACAACAGTCCTGGGAGCATTTGGATACCCGTACCATTTCTAATGATAAAAACTACATCAGCTCAGCAGCAGCAGGAAGAGGAAAGCTTTGCTTGTTAACCGCACAGTCTCGACACTTCAGCAAATTTTAGTACTTTTATAACCTCCCTCAAAGACCTTGGGATATGAGCATATAGAAGTCTGGCAAACATGAATTACTCCAATTCGTACAGGAAAACTCTCACACTGCCACACCATCCAAAACCAGAGTCTAGGGAATGATGGATGAACCTGTGTGGACTCTGCAGTTGTGTTCAGCACAGAGCCCTGGCTTCCCAAGCTTTGGACAGAAATGGAAAATGGAGATGGGGCTGGGGACCCACCTCTGAGTGAGGGGGTTATCCTGTGTGTGACACTGCTGGGCACAGTGGTGCCCGGAGCACCCATGACAGCACATTCAGAACCAGAAGAAGGAACAGAAGCAAACCTTGTGGTTGACGTTCTGGTTCATCCTGAGGAAGGATCCAGAAAGACACTGAAATGTCATGCTGAATTCTCTGATTATTTAAGAGCCACTGAGGTAATGCTGAAAATGTACAGTCTGATCGGCATTCAAATACTACTTCTGCCAAGCCTGGGTCCCTGGAAAAATGACTTCGCTTTCTCTCACCCGTGGAAAGAAAAATAATGCTACCTATTGCCTGTGGTTAGGAGAAATAAGAGATGTGGCATAAACGTCTCTACTCTCAGTGAAGACGTCGGATTATGTTGCCCATATTTCCCTTTAATGCAGTCAGGCTCCTACGACGCCAGGACAAGAGACTTCCGACCTGCATAGACCTGTCTACGCTCTTCAAGCCTCCATTCTCGCCAGACCCTATCCCCGGGGAGAGGCAGGCAGCACGGGCCTTCAGTCTCCTCTGCGGCAAGGGTGGCCTCGGCATGAGGTTCTCTTCATGATAACAGCAGGGATCTCATTTGCTGGAATATGGATGAGGTAATTATTGAACAATCTAAGCCGCAGAAATGATTAAGGTGCTGGTGGCATTTACTTATGCAGAAAGATTAATAGAGTTAAACAATTGTAAGTTGGCCAAATGGTAAGGAGGATAAAAAGCCATGAACAAATATTTAAATGGCATAATGTAGCCCAGGCTGGGCAGGCATTATTTACAGAAATTTAGAGAGCTACAGCGAGGCATGCAGTGGAATAAAAAGACATTAAGCAGTGAGATTCGGACTGTTTTCAAGACCGTTTTAAAAGGGAGAAGCGTGTTGAATTCTGAAGAAAATCACAGGCCATCTAGCATTCAAGAGTTTCCTGAGAGAAGACACCATACTCAGGTAGTAGCCACTGAGCCTGGTATTCACATATCTCACCCTGGAGAAACCAACAAGAAGAGATAATAGAACCCTGTTTACAAATGTATTCCTAAATTCTAATTCCCACAACTTCACATTTGCCATACCTCAGAAGTCCTTGGTTATTCCAATAGGATTATTTATTTATTTATTTATTTATTGTCTTTTTGCTTTTTCTAGGGCTGCTCCCACGGCATATGGAGGTTCCCAGGCTAGGGGTCCAATCACAGCTGTAGCCACTGGCCTACGCCAGAGCCACAGCAACCGTGGGATCCGAGCTGCATCTGCAACCTACACCACAGCTCACGGTAACGCCGGATCCTTAACCCACTGAGCAAGGCCAGGGATTGAACCCGAAACCTCATGGTTCCTGGTCAGATTCGTTAACCACTGAGCCACAATGGGAACTCCAGGATTTTTTTTTTTTAATCAAAAACAAAAATATAAAGATATTACCTTAACTTTGTCACCTGAGCTAATAATTATGCATCCATTTTTGATATATAGATATAGAAAAGAACATATTAGCATTAACTGAAATCAAATATTATCAGTGAAAACATTTCACATACAAAATAAATTTTGTTACATTTATGACTGTTTCTTCCCAAATAGTGCTTGAATTTGAATGATGTTTATCAGGAAGCAAAGTATTTTACTTTTCCAATTATTAGTGATTATGCTAGCAATTAAAGAGTTTGAAAAACAGTGATTGCCTAGTCGCAAATCTACATTTGACTATGAAGACAAAAATGTAAAAACCCTTGGAAAAACCATTCAAATTCCTTGACTTTTTAGAGGCACGTCTACTCAGGCCCAATACAAATATATGGGATGAAAACAATATTCTCCCAAGTAAGAAAACACCATTGCCTTCTAATGATACCCGAGGACCAACTGAGTACTAACGGGGATTGGCCGGGCATCGTGTGACATGATGGCAACAGTTAACACATTAATGTAATCAGAAGTTCAAATATGCACGTATAACTTGAAAAGATGGTCACAAGAAGGGCTTCCGTGGTAAAGATGATATTTTAACAGTATTTTGACGCTAACTATGTCCGTATTTTAGCAAAAAATACAAACGGATTGTGAACGTTGAATTCCAAATGCTGTACCAGTAGGACAAGGACTGAGAATAAACCTTTGGGTTTGCCCACTGTCCCCTCGCAGGTCCTTGGTGACCTTGACAAGAGCAGCTTGGGGTGGGAGTGAGGGGGGCAAAAAAAAAGTGATTAGAAATGAACAGTTCTAAAGAGAGTGGAAGGAAGGAAATTGGAGATTTCTCATTCAAGAAGTTTTGCCAATAAAAGATAATTGGTTTAACAGCGAGAGAGGAAGACATGCTCAAGAGGAAACTAACTTTAAAAATGAGAAATATTACAGCCTATCTACATGCTGATGAGAATAATACAGTGGGACACAGAAATTGTATGATGCAGAAGAGAGAGAGATGTTGGATGACGTCCCTGAGCAGGGAAAAGACCTGTTCCTCACCCTGTGGCGGTCTTGACGTTAAAGAAGAGCAGCAAGCTCATTCCCACGTTCAGAGGAAAAAGACGGGAAAATGGACAGATCCCCTGATAGGTTTGCGAAAGCAGCTATGGAGCATACGGAAATTTATTTTTTATTCTTTCTACCTCCTCAGAAAAACAGAAGTAAGAATATAGTTGATAGAGGGGATGGGAAGAGGGATAAGATGTGTGAAGAGAAACAAGATAAGAAATATAATCTATTTAAGTGGAAACAGATTTTTTTCAAAAAATGTTCTAAGGGCCCACCTGATGTCACTGACTATGCATTTAATGTAAAAACCAATCCATGCATGAAGGCCCTTTAGAAAATTCCATGCATATGTGTGTTTTCCTTCAGCCAAAAGCAGCTGTGTAGGTGAGGCACAAAGTAGGTGGGTAGTTGGATTAACCAGTTAGTTTTACCATGTAAGTGAGGTAACAAGAAAAGAGTCAGATAGTATAAGTCAATAAAATATCTAAATAACCTATCACCAGATTTGTAAGGCTCCCCAAGAGTTAAATATTCACCTGTGTGCAATCTTTATGAAGTTCATAATGCAATTTACAAACAAATGAGCCTTGGCTACATTACATTTTTCTGGTATTGGTATTAAGAGAATGATCTAAGAACTTATTAGAAAAGAACTATGAACCAATGTGTGAATTCAAAAAGCAGCATAAAACACACAGTATCTTGATGTCTAACAGTCTGCAGTTTTCATGATTAATTTGTGACTCTATAACCTTGGTGGTTTGCTACAGTTTATCATGTACTATAAAGCCAATAAGGAATGTAACCAATAGACCTTCCTAACAGAAATGAGACATTTCAAAAAATATATAATCTTAAAAAATTAATGAAAAAGTAAAGACCTAACATGAAAGTCATTACATGCTAATGAAAACACTCCAAATTAATCCTTTTCAGAATTTCAGGTCGACAGTGCAATTCATTAAGAAGATAACATCAAACATGTGTCACTTCCAAACATTTGCTGGAAAACCAAAGCTACATTCCTAGGTCAAAAAATGACTTCATAAAATAAGGTATTTATATTTTTATCTCTTCTCCCAAATCCCACAAAAAAAGCCTCTACTTCCAGGCAAACCTTTCTACACCCTCAATTTTTAAAAAGTAAATAACACATTACTGCATGCATCCAATCATATATGGATGTTGATATATGTGTTGAGCATCTACTATGCGCCTTGAAATAATGGCTGTCAATGTCATGGAGAACCAAGAGTGTAAAATAATGAGAAAAATAGAGGATTTAAGGACAGATTTGCTTTTGCATTCCAGTTGTGTCACTTGCTAGGTGTTAAGTCTTTTGGCAAAACACAAATTCTTTGAGCCTTAGTTTCTTTTGCTATGAAACTAATTGAGGTAATGAAATGAAATGCGCGGCAGTGAGAATTGGCATTGGTTAAGAGCAGGGACTCTGGAGTCAGCCTGGCACCCTGGGTTTGAATCCTAGCTCCATTCTTTAATGTTATGTGAACCTGGACAATTTGCTCATTCTTTTCTTTGCTTTCAGATACCGTATTTACAAAATGATGGATGGGTCATATTTTAGTGTCTCATCAAATTCATGGCTAATGCAGTGTACCTGCTACATAGGCTTGTTGTGGGGATGAAACAGCACTCACGGGCACAGTGCCTGACACAGAGTGAGTGTCCTATAGGTAGCTGTGGGCGCATTAATAAGTACCCGGTCAATCACAGCCATTGCCACGTGCCCAGTGACCTCACCTGCCCCTCTATGCCGCTGCTACTCATAAATCCCGGGAAATACAGAATTTTTATTCATTCATTACATGCTTGTGGAGTTAGTTATATGCCAGGCACTGGTGAGGCAACGACTTAAGTGGCTCTCCCCCCACACTGAACCACACGGGTCCCTATTAAATCTGATATCAAAGAACTATAAAAGCAGAGGGTGAAACATATAGTCCATAAAAATAGTCCATACAATAGAGCTTTATGAAAACAATCTTTTTCTCCTGAATGACAAAGAGCTATCATAAAACATTTTTTTTATAAAAGGTGTCTCGATTCCTACCACTACGCCCAACTGCTAGCCTCTCACCCCCAGTAAACAGTGGATGTAGTGATATTATGGTCATGCGATCTGAGTTTCTTAAAATGAATGTTGGAATCAGTATAGCTAAAATTACTAAATCAGTTTTCTGGTCAGGTCAAATGCAGTTGACTTTAAATTGTATCACCCTCCCCCCAGCCCCCGCCAAAATTTGAGTTTACTCTTTTGCTTTTGGTTTTGGTTTGCTTAGACCTTGAGTGCTAAAGTGACAATATTTAAAACACCATACATGTTTGCATTATCGAAACATCATAGCCTTTTGGGGCTAAAATTCCTCACCATTTGGACAGAAATTAACAAAGTATACTTAGGGAAAAAACCTAGATTTCAGAACCAAATGATAAGACAGATTGAAAAATACTTCATCTACCTCTCCCTTTCGATTTCCGCCATTTTAAAACTAAGTAAATTTAAAATTAAGTAAATAGAATTTACGAGCCATCATTTTACACTGAAGAGAGGGGGAGTTCATACCTGCTTTAAAATAATTTTCTTTTTTTCTTGTTTTAGCCCCACCTGCAGCATGTGGAAATTCCTGGGCCAGGGATTGAACCTGGGCCTCAGGTGCAACCCGCACCACAGCTGCAGAACCACCAGATCCTTAACCCCTTAACACTTGTGCCACACAGGAACTTCCTAAAATAATTTTCTTATAGTAATACTACATAGAATATAATAAATAATGAACAAACAGAATTGGGGCGCTAACTGCAGAGGGGCTACCCTAAAAATTCTGCTAATTTGAAATAGAAAGTGAAATCTGTAACTGATAAAGGTACCCTCAGAGGGGGTTTGAGGAGAGTTGGTGCCTCTGAAACCTTATATGAGGAAATCTCAAAGGATTTCTTCACCAGCTAATAGTGCTATTTTCTCAATATATGTAAACCCAACTCAATCACTGAGCCTAACTCAACCCAAAGCACGCCATCTTCCGTAACCTTATGTAAATCCTACCTGACCTGCTACGCTATCCTCTACCTTATATATTGCATCACTCAGTTTATTGCACTAGAGTGGTATTCACCTTTCTCAGAAGCCTATGGCAAATGTGGTATGTTTGAAATCATAACACTAAGCCACAGAAAAAAATATTTAAACAAGCAAGGTCAACTTAAAAAAAATCATTAATGGTGTTTTATGTACCAATCCAGTAATAGCCCCATAATATCTCTCACTTGGAAACCCTACATTTGACAAAATAGCCCTTGTGAAAAAATAAAACATTTCAATTTAGAAAAACTGTAATTTTGTCTTGCCTTAATACAACTAACCAAAATAAAACTCTGATTCTTCAAAAGTTAACAGCAAGTGTTATCCAAAAATATGTAGGAAGACACCCACAGCCATGACCCTTAAAAAGTAAAAGAAATACAAAAGAAAGGAAAAGAAGGATTATCCTTTTGGGGAAAAACACTCTCTTGTTTTTTACCTAAAGAGCACACATAAGTAGGTGGTCTTTGTATTTTTGATGGTAATGGCTCAAAAACAGTATCGCAAACAATGGTGGACTTTTGATTACTCTTTGCTGTTGAATTTTTCTGAGGGGGTGGGCCTGGCTTTCCTTACATAGTGCCTTGTAGAAAGAAGACCACTTTTCTTTTATTAGGATAGCTGATGGGTTTCATTGTCACTGTGGAGCAAAATTCCACAGATACATTTTTTTTAAAATATAGGTGTATATACATTTCTGCCTTTTCTATGACAAAATAATTTGAAAACGAATTTTAGGTAGCTCATTTTGTCATTCCTTGTTTCACATCCTGTAATTTATTTTAGGTAAAATGTGTTCGTAAGAAACCCACACAACAACTGATTAAACATACAAAACACATGACACCATGGCTCCTATGACAGTAGCCAAAAAAACAAAAACCACATTTCAAAACACAATTGCATTAGCTATACTAAAGACTTTGAAAGGTTATTATCCTCCAACAACGAAAGTTCTTGTTTGGTTTAAAAACTAATAACAAAAATGTAACACTTTTAGGATAAAACGTTCATATACATCATGTAGGTTCTGTTTTAGTTTTTTGGAGGGGGTTGAGATTCCAAATAATAAACTATTTGCAAAGTGTTGGTTTCTTTGTTCCTTCTTCTCTCTTTAGCTAAATTAACAGATATTGCAATTATCTATTTTCATAAATTAACTGAGCCTTAAACTGAGGTTGGTTATATGCTTGCATCCTTGAGAATAACTCCCAAATATGTCATTACACTTCAATCCCTTAATAAAGGGATAGATTATATATGTATATTTAGGGAAAGAAATAAAGACATAAAGTTTCGAAAAGTATATTTGCTGCTAAAATGGTCTAGTTAGAACACTGTGGTTCAAAGACACTTTCAGCTTGAGACATGCTGACCTTTATTATTGCACTTCAACCCAAGGGCAGTGACAAGGACTCAGGGCATAGCAGATAGTCTGTCAAGATTTGAGAGTCTGTGAAAGTGCAGAAAACAGAGACTTCGCTCCTAACTACAATCTACAAATGTGTGTACTGGATTATCATTGGGCACAAACAACAACTGTGTGGTATAAAATGCATACGAGGATTATTTTTACTTCTTGGCAAGGAGGGAAGACTTCTGAGGAGTGGGCATTCTTTCCAAGCTTTCAGAAATGGAGCAAATTTCAACAGGTGAAGAAAGAAGAAAGAAGATTCTATGCCTAAAGGAAAACACAAACAAAAGCACAGGGATCTGAAATCATGTGGCTGATTCAGAAGGACTCTGAATGGTGTTTGGAGTCTAAGGAGTTAGAGGAAGGGGAGAGGGAGATGAATCCAGAAAGGTGAGCTGGAGTGTGGAGCCCACCACATCACTAAAAGCCATCTTGCAAATTTCTGTTCTTTTTTTTTTTTTTTTTTTTTATTTTATTTTCCCACTGTACAGCAAGGGGGTCAGGTTATCCTTAGATGTATACATTCAAATTTCTGTTCTTTACAGGAGCCAACTCACTGTACGAAAACCACCCTTCTCCAGGGGCTAGGAGGTAATCAGAGTGAGGGGTAAGGTTTATCCAAAAGGGATAAATAAATATGTCATACTCTTTCTATGAAATAAATTACCACTTAAAGGATGATAAAAAAAATGTATATTACTCTTCCCCAAAAGACAAAATATTTAGTTATTTTTTATCTTGTTTGCAAACATGTCAAAAAATATACCTGTATATCCATGTCCAAAATACAACCTTCAGATAAAATATACGCTATACAAAAGGAGAATGAACCTAAGGTTTCTATACCTCCTTTGCTTCTCCCAACAGGTGAAAACTGTTCCCACCTCAAGAGCCTCACACATTCATTGCTGTGCAAATCTCTGCATCCTTCTCAGATGTTAGCTTTCAACCTGTGGCGCTCAGTGTGGCCAGCTCTGCCACTTGATCCACTTAGGTCCTTCCCGCTACTATCTTTGCCCCTGTGGTTCTCTACCTCAGCCCTCTTTGTGCTTTTCAGGACTCTGAGTTTTGTAATTTCTTATTAACTCGTTCCTTTCCATATGCAATAACTTTCTACCCATGTTTGGAAGCTCCATGATGGAAGGAGATTTATCTGTTGTTTTCAACACTCCACATATAATACCTGGAACAGGAACTGACATATTATAAAGATTCAGAAACTATTTGTCAAATTAATAATTTTCAAACACAAAGATAGAGAAAACTGTCATAGCTAAAAGTTATATCTTTAAATGAACAAACTGAAATTTTAAAATGTCTTGGAGTCAATTCTTATGCAAAGAATGTGTATAGATGGAAAAGATAAATATGCTTAAAATATTTTCTAGAAGAATATTAAATAAATAATAAGATCATGATATATAGTTATATGCAAAAATATAAAACCATGTGTATATGTCAATATATAATTCACATAATATAGTATTAATATCTCTTATGCTTTAATTGGTAATAATGAATTCCTTTCTGATACTCAAGGGATATATCTATATTTTTCTTCACTAAAGAATGTATTTCTTTATATATAAGATGTATAAGAAGGATAAAAGAAAAGGTTCTGATGAAATTTCCTGCTGGCCTATCTTCTTTTCCATTCTCCTACCAAAAATAAGGTAGCAAAAGTGGCCTCAAATATATATTTTCTTACAGATCATTGAGGCACGCATATCACTGCAAACTCATGAATACCAAGAGATCAGTCCGGGTTGCAGATGGTGAAGCAGATTATTAGAAAGTTCAGATGTCTTTTTATAACTGGTTAAAAAAAGAGACAGTTTAACTCTCCTCTTAAAATTCACACATGTAAAGCACACCCTCCTTCATCACCCAATATGACACAGAACATTTACTGTTCATAAAATAATCTACTGCTGTTTAAAATCATCCTTTATGTTAAAATAATCCTACCTAGAAGAAAATGTTTATTTACTTCCAATAGATGGTGAAATTGGAGTGCTACCTCATCAAAACAGTTCTAAAAAAGGATCAGGTGAAATCTGGGGAGAAGTCAAGGCTTTAAGTCAAGATACTGTAACCCTCTATGAATCAAATGTTTGAAACAACTGAGTTGGTCAAGGTTTGCTGGATCAAGCTCTAGGCTAAAGTAGAAAATTAAAGTGCATTTTTCTTAATGGCTCCTACACGGGTCTGGAAATGCCATCGTCCCCAGATACTTCGTCAAGAAGTTCCTTCTTTTATAGCTATTTAATTTATCTACCTTAGAATGTCCACTCTGATTTTTCTCAGATGTTTGTCTTCTAAGCTCTATCCTAAGCACAGGTAACTCCAATTCCTAATTGTGACAATAAGTGAATTTAAAATGTGTATGTTTAGTTCTAGCCTTTGTTTAAAGAAGCATGAAAACTTTTGGTGCTAAATCTGCAAATGTGTGGAACACACACACACACATACACATATACCGCATATGCTTCTCTCATCCGTCTTTGGAACAACAGAGAATTTAAAATAAATACAGCTGGGCACTGAGACTATAACTGCTGGGCAAACATATACTCCCATGAACGTAAATATATTCTTCAGTGTTTCCTGCCGAGCCCACTTAGTGATGGAAAGCCAGCCAGCCCCATTTCTCCCACAAAACACCCCACATGCTCTCCAAACAACCACCCCTAGCAACTGGGCTGGAGACAAGCAGAGCTGAACAAAAGCCGCTGGGCTCAGGCTCAGGAGTGAGTTGCTTTCCCAGACCCTGACATTTTAAAGGCAGTAACGGAAGGTCATGCTGGGCACTAGTTGTTTCTCCCATCCCCCCGCCAAAAAAAAAAAAAAAAATACCCAGAAAACAGAAAACAAAAAAACCCCACCGTGTCTAGTAAGGCAACCATTCTAGTCATCTGGATGTAGTAACCGCTTGCTTTGCCTCCTGTACTTCGCGAGTCCTTGAATTAAAACTACCACGTAGGAAGGATGAGCGCCAGCCCCCAAATCGGCTCATTCTCCCTACTCGGAGCCCCTCTCCTCATCCGGAGATGTGACCCAAGGGCTTGAGAGTGACCCGTGCTGCCCACTAAGCAGCTTTCTGGTAAACCTCGACTGAACTAGCTTTCAGATCAAACACACCCTCCGCTCACTTCTCTTACAGCAGCCCCTGCTGAGCGCCAGGCGGGGATCGCCGCGTCTCGCCAGGGTCTGGGAGCCCAGCAGGTTCCCCGGAGACCTGGGAGGCCAGACCCAGAAATAGCCCTGGAGGCAGCCAGCGCGACCCCAGATCCCCCACCCCCCAGCCCGCCCAGCCTTCTGCAGCCGGACTCTACCCTCCGGGAAAAGCCAAGACCCTCCGAGGAGAGAGTCTCCCTCTGCCAGAGGCAGTGGCGGGAGCGGGCCAACTTGCCGGCTCCGGGAGGGCTGAGTTTTCAGTGGCTACAGGTTGCCGGGAGCAGGTTCCCAGCTCCCGAGGGCCGAAGGCGCTCGGCGCGCGGGGAAGGGAGACTTTTGTTCGGGGGGCGGGGGTGGGTTAGGAGAGACCGGGGGAGCCCGAAAGGGCCCCGTGCAGGTGGGGAGACGGGAGAGATCCGCCGGCGCACCTCCCAACAGGGACCCCCACAGACCTTGGCGCCGCAACCTGCGCTTCTTGAGGCCGAAGATGCGCACTTTGGAGAAGATATCCACCAGGTTGCCGTTGCAGAGCCCGCGGTTCTTGCTGGGGCTGCTCCGCCTCCTGCTGGCAGACGGCCGGTCCCAGTGCTGCTCCCGCGCCTGCCGCTTCTGGCGGATCAAGCCGCTGGCGATGGCCGCGGCCATGGTGGCCCCGGGACCGGGTCCGGAGGAGGGAGGGTCGGACGAAAGGGAGCTGGGGACACCAGAGCGGGAAGGGGCGGTGCAGACGGCGGCTCGCCCTTGGGGAGGCGGAGGCGGGGAGGCCGGAGGGGTTAGGGAGAGGGAGTGGGGCGCTCAGTCCCGACTAGGACCCATCGCCCTCTCCGCGGAGCGCGGGGCCGGGCGCGCTGATGCGCCCGGGGCGCGGCAGGGCAAGCGCTGGGGGCCCGAGGTCGTCTCCTCCTCTGCCGCCGCCGCCGCCGCGTCGGAGCCGGGAGTGGGGCCGGGGCAGCGGACGCCGCCGGTCACCGAGCGCCGCCGGAGCCCTCTCCGGGGCCGCCACCGCCACTCGCGCAGCCTTTCTGCCCTGCCCGCCTCCCGGGCTGGAGGTAGTGGTGGCCGCCTTCTTCCAGGGCACGGGATGGAGGGCAGGTCCCGGCCAGGTCTCGCGCGTGGGTCCGTCCAGGGCGCGCTGGGCAGGACTCAGCGCCTGACTCGAGCTGCCCCCTGGCCGGTGCCGCCGCCGCCGCCCGCTCTCGGATTCTGCCGGTGATTGTCAAGTGCTTTGGAAATCAGCATCTGGAGAGCGCAATCTTCTCCCCGGAGATCTCTAATCAAAGCTCTTCGTTCCCACCCCACCGCACTCCCCTCCCGTCCCCCTCCTGTGCCAGTCTTCAGAGAGGAAAAGGTATATATAATAACGACTTGTTAAAATATTAAGAATAATAGAAAAGAAAGCTACAATGGATTGCAGGGGGTGGGGTGCTAAGAGGCTGAGCCAAAGCAGGTGGAATTGAAGGAATTATCAGTGCGCTTTTTTCTTGGATGGCACTCGCAGGTTTCCGAGGCTTCCGAGGCTTAGCTAGGGCTTCTGAATCTTAACGTGCCTCCTGGTCCACAGAAACTCTCAGCTGCGGTTGCAACGCGGGGTGGTTTCCGCCCTCCCCGTAATCCCTTCAGCACCGGAGCCTCTCCGCCCCGGGAAGGAGGAGGGGGAAAGGGGGAGGCTGGGAGGGAGGCGCCTCCACTCCCCACCTAGTCCACCCAAACTTGCTGGACTCTCCCTTCTGCTACCAAGAAGGCTAGGCTTGTCCTTTTGAAAGGAGCAGAGCAAGAAGGAGGGAGGAGAGGGATGTGGGAAGACCCTCTGTCCCAAATCTGCCCTCTAGCACTGGGGGGAAGAGATGGCAGCGGCTGTAGCTGCTACAAAACAGCAGAGGGAATGGAATATTGAAGAACTCACTGCAGAATATTAAGGGCAGGAGGTTGTCACAGTCCAGGGACAACCAAAAGCAACCAGACTGAGGGACACTCCAGTTTGAACTGCTGTCTTTGGTGTCCCTGGGTAGACAGCCAGGGAGCTAAGCATCCGAACTGTCTGAAATTCAAATACAGCAGCTGTTTCCTGTCTGGGTCCCGACAGCGTTCTCTTAGATAACCGAAAATATGAAGGGCCGAGAGGAGGGGAGCAAGTCGAAGGCACCCCCAGAAAAGAGGTTGGGAGAGAAACACTGTATGCTTGGATGAATACAGATCCGTGGTTTCTAGGATACACTCCAAGTGACTGAACCCAATACAGCTTTTGCTCCTGTGGCTTCTCACTTTTTCCTCTCCCCTTGAAGCAGCGTTGCTTATTATTCCAGAAAGGTTAAGAAAAGAAATACAAAAACTAGACTCCCCACAATCCAGTGTGAAGAACGGGGGGAAAGAAGACTCATTAGGCAACCGAGACTTGCCACAGTCACTTCTCTGGCGACTGCTTTAGAGCTGCAAAGGGGAGGCGCACTCTGCAAGCAGCCCTGGGAGCAGTTCTCAACCAACACACGCTTTGTCTTTGTCTCAGGAACAGGCAGGAAGTACTACACAGACTTGCAACCAGGAAAGTGGGAGAAGTTCAGGCAAGGGCTGATTACAGGGAATCTAGACACCTTCCACTCTAGGGAACTTATACACCAGCTCTCCATGGAAGCAACTACTGCTCAGCTGTTTTTCATTGTATTTACTCCATATTTACTAATGAGTCTCTTTTGGAGAAGAGAATTTAATCTAAAAGGAGTGTGGAGATATGGGTCCAATGAAGATATCATTGGCCTTAGGATAAATAATGTATATAATATTTAACATTAAAGAACACTTTCTGTAAACTTATTTCCCCCCACTTTACTATGTTATATCCACATTATACTATGTGAAATGTGTATATATATATATATATATATAATAACTACGACTAGTAAAAGGATAGGCACGAGTAATTTTTCCAGAAATTTGCATGAGATAGAAAAAGTGAAGGAAAAAGGTTTGTTAACTCTTTTGCTCTAAGTCTTCCCTTTCCCCCCCTGATTTACATGTTTTTGTTCTTACATTTTTACTAAGTGTGTATGTATTTTGTGTTGTCATGTTCCTGCTTAAAGGAAAGGCCATTTGCAAAGATGGATATATCTAATAAAAGGCAATTAAAATTTGTTTTAATTCAAGTCATATTGAACAGAAAGAGTAGCTACTCCTGCCTTCCATTATTGAAGAGTGGCTACTTGAACATTGCAGATGTTACGGACTGGAATTTCTGAATGACTTTACGACTGAAGCAAACATATTTACCTAAAACTAGCAATGAGTTTTATAAAGAAGCAAAATGTTAAGTATAGTGACTTTTAAAATCTAGTACAACTGCTCCAAACAACATAACCTAGTTTGCTTTGAACGGTTTGCTGTTGTTACCCTCATGATATATGTGTCTAATATAATAATGTGAACAGAGTGAGACTAAGCTTCTTATTACTATAGCTGTGTTCATTATTTCCTTTCAGGACACTTTATTATTTTCTTATAATTCAATCTTCTCCCCCCCACCCCCTTTTGGCTTCTTCAGACCCCTCTCCTTAACGTTCAGCAACCTACACACAATACTGAGTTTCAGCACCGCGGACAGGGACTCTGCCCCAGCCTTAGCCTCTGGGCTAAAGCAAGTTCCCCAGAGTGTGGGAGGGCTGGCTCTTGAGAGGTTCGGAAACTCTCCTTCCTTAAAAGCAGCTTTCCACCCCCATCCTGCCGCCGGGCAGAAAGGAAATTAATCCTCACAGCTTCCACTGTCTTTAATAACACACCTTGGAGCATAAAGCCTTTCAGCTCTTCGATAACCAAGAAACACTTTCTTTCCTGATGCATTCGAACTCCTGGCGTAGCGCCTGAAACAGCGGACTCCCCAGCCTCAGTTGTGTGTCTACTCAGATTGTGAATTTCACAAGCCTAGGTCGCTTCTATTTTACAGGGGTTTCTGTTTTAAGGGAGCACGGGGTGGGGGCAACATTGGGATAATCAAGGTCTTTTAGCTTTATCCCTGCGTTTTCCTTTCACCTCTCCAAACCACTGTTTAGTTGTTTACAGACAGAGGTAAGGAAAGAAAACGCAAGAGAGCCATCTGCTGTCTTAAGCTGTGATAAAAGCATGTGCAAAACCATGGTGAAAACCCGTTCAGGGTGGGTGAACACAAATCCATACCTTGCTGTAATTCAGAAAATAATTTCACACTGATAAGAACCTCCTCCTCATGTCGTTAATTTCACCTCAGGCTTCACAAAAACAGATAAAGTACTGACCGGGTGCACCAGATACTGAACTCTGATTTCTGACAGTCTCTGGTCAGTTCTTGACTGCTACTTTCTGGCTATATAATGACCCCCAGTGAGTTGCTTTAGTCTCTCAGCCTCGATTTCCTCACCTCTAAAATGGAGATGATAACAGAATCTCCCTTTCAATGCTCGTGACATTAAATTTAGAAGATGAATGTAAAGATCTTTATCTAGGGTCTGGCACATCCTCAGTGCTTAAAACCGACAGCTATTACTACCATCATCTTCCAGATCATCACTCATTTCTTTCTTGAAAATTCTTCTTCAACCTCCATACGTATACATGTATGTGTGTGTGTGCATGTTTATGTCCTCACCTCCTAAACACGAAAAGATTTAAAATAATCAGAAATGTAAAAATTAGTTTAAGTTTTGGCAAAAGAAGTCTGAGGTTAAACCATGGCTCACCATTCAATAAATCTGTGAACTTAGCTTTGTAAGTAAGCCTTTCTCTCCACTCACTGACTAGCAATAATAAAAGCATTTCCCTGCCTCACAGGAATTAATGTGTTTGCCTATGAGAGAACAGTTTTAAAACTGTACAATACCACACAAACACTGTTTCACTGGAAGCTGATTATTCAACCACTTCCCAGTGCGGGCACATTTCCAGAAGATGCTATGCTCCTTTGCTTCCTTCTGCCTCTTCACTTTTCATATGTCGTTCCTTCTGCCTGGAGCATTTTTATTGCCTCTTGCCCACACTCCCCTTGGTAATATAAAACAGTGCTGAAAATCGCAATCGGCGTAAAGCGACCATAGACTTGGCTGTTTGTCCTTGAGCAAGTCATCTAAACCTCGTGAAGTTTCCATTTCCCCTTCTGAGAAAAGGGTCATAATAATGCAATACGGTTACCATGAGGATTAAATGAGAACATGTATGTGAAACACCTGCGGCAGTGCCTGCTACACAGTGCAGATTCAATGAATGACAGCTATGGGTAATTCCTCACCATTCAGATCTTCATTCTTTCCATGACCAAGTCCTACATTGATATTTCCATGACGATGTCTCATAGGCATCTCAGGCTTAACATGGCCAAGATTAAACTCTCATTCTTCCCTCTCAAGCTTGTTTTCCAACCAATCTCCCCCATCTCTGGAATGACATCTCCATTCTTCTTTTTCGTCAGGTCCAAAACTTTGGCCTTGTACCAATCTCATTTCTTTCTCATATGGAACCCCTCAGCAAAATGTATTCACTCTATCTTCAAAATAGGTCCAAAATATGATTACTTCCCACTACCTACACTGCTACCCACCACCGTCATCTTTTAGACAATTATAAGAGGGATCTGACTGGTCCCTTGGGATCCACCCTTGCTCTTCCTCCATATGCCTTCAATGCTGGGACCAAAGTGTTAAACATAGAAATCTGTTTATAAATCCTACACGTTCAAAGTCCTCACGGCGCCTACAATGCCCCATATGCTTTTCCCCCTCATCTACCTTCATTTGTTATCGGGCATCATCTCAGCTTCTCTCTCTTCATTCACCATTGCTGTTCCTTAACCCACCTGGCATGCTATTATGGCAGGACTGCTACGCTGGCTTTTCCATCTGCCACTCTTGCCTCCTTCAAAATCTTTGCTCACTTACTGTCATCTCAGTTGAGATCTTCTCTTACACATCTAGTTAAAATTGCGACTTCCAAACACCCAACCCCTTCTTCCTTGCTTGCTTTATGGCTCTACACAGCACTTAACAACTTTTAAAGCTTCGCTATATTTTTATATATGTATTTTAATACATATTTATTTATCTGGACCATCTTGCTCTTTTAAAATACAAACCTATATTTTGTGTCCCATTCATCTACTGCCACATATCCAGTGCTTAAAATGGTGCAAGGCAGAGTAGGTGCTCAATAAATACTTGTTTATTGAAAGAATTTAAGAAGTTGGATACATAGACAGCCAAACAGTTAATACCGAACAAGAGAATAGAAAATCTTGCTTAGCCCAATCTGTCAAGGATAAATTACTCCATGGTGCTTGATCACTTTAAGCACCAAGAAATCTAAAATTCTATCTGGAATATACACAATCTCAACCCCATAAATAGGATATACAGAGAGTTCTTTAGAGTTTGCTTGATCAGTTAAGCTTAACCTAACATGGCATGCGGTTTGAGTTTTGAATGCCAACAGTGATGCTTGGGGCTTACTAAAGGAGGGGAGACAGATTCCACCTGGATTGGACAGGACTAGACTACTGATCCTGTGACAAACAACACCTCCCCCCACCCACACACACACCCTGTTTCCCCCCTGCTTTCCAGTTGCCAGTTGGCAATATGCTTCCTTTCAACTCTGTTACATTGAATCAATCATTGAAAGCTAGAGGAACATATCTGTTAGAATCACCTACAAACCTAAAAGTAAATGAAATCGGAGGGAGGAGAGCATATAATGTATTTTAATATGTATCTTATTTATAAGAAATAGCCTTATTGATACAGATTTTATTATCAAAAGAACCTTTTCCCCCCTCTGCCTTCTGAGTTTTTTGTTATATTCTAGGTTATTTTGTTGAATAGGTTGCTTACATTCCAAATACATATGTTTTTGTATGGTTTACTAAAAAAGAATTACATTATTTTAACTTCAAATCAACAAAAAAAAATCTGAAGAACATGTTTCGTGACACTGATGTCTCTATTAAATGCTCACACGGTCTTATTTTCAGAAAGTAACAATCTGCCTATTTTTCTTCATATATTCCATTGCCACAGGCATTATATCAATGTAACCAAATTCATCAGTACGAAGCCAGTGACTTTAAGAGGCATCATTTAGGTGCCAAGGGGGGAAAAAACATTTTATTAAATGACATCATGTCATAGATTACAAGATGTATACCAGTTTTAGAGACATCTATACAAAAAATTATGTGCATATTAGAACCAATGAAATATGCCATAATGGGACTATGTAGGTCTCTCAGTGGGAGTTGAACCCTTATTAACCCTATCATACTCTGTATTTTGCTTAGGCTTCATACATCTGTTGGTTTAAAAAGATTTTTTAAGAGAACCTGTGTTCTGAAAACATCTTTAGGTTCATTCTTATTGGTATTGTTTTAATTCCTCTATCTCCAGTGGGTCTGAATTGGAAGGCTCCATAGGGTGGAAACAAGGATACCGCAAGTATTTCCCGCTATGAGATCATCGCCCCACAAAAAGTGACTCACTCTGTTTTGTCATGTGGTTCTGTTTGTGAGTCAATCACTTTTGAATATTTAAAATCGAGGGCTCAACATTTTGTCACTAATAAATTAATTAGGGGTGAGTTTGGGTAGGGTTAAAAAGGATATATTGACATTTATGTTTTTATTCTTTGTTTTGGCTTAAATTGACTCTATTTGAAAATGTATGATAATTCTTAGAAATACTGATGACTCTTCATTTTTTACTCATTTGGAAGAACATCCAAAAGTAATGTTAAGATGCCCTTGGGACAAATTTTCAGGTCGTTAATTAAGATTGAATGCCTATCCACTCATTACAGTTCAAGTTCAAATTTTTATATTACTTTTTCTGTCATAGTATTATTGACCTTTATTTTAGATTCAAAGGCTAACCTAAATGAAAAAGTGTTTTAAATTGTATTTTCGAGAAGTAATTGACTGTATTGGTGTTATACCAGGCTCGTTGATTAATTACACTAGATATATTTATTTCTAGTAGGGAACAGATTTCCATCTATTAAAAACCCTGGAAGGAATTTTATTGTTGCTTAATATTTTGATTCAATAAAGAAAAAGTGGAAACTATTGGTACCAAAAACTCATGAACATTCTTCCCTATAGAAGCAATACCAGATTGATACGAGCAGATGGCTTAGCTTTACAAATCTAGTGTATTTTTTAAATCTGGCTAATATGTTGGAAAAATACTCAGTGGTTTCCAACCTTCTATATTAAAATGAACCCAAAATGTGCATAGCATTTATTTCAGAGCTGTGAATATTGACTAACCTTTCCTCATTCTACAGGACTAGTGGGAGATGATAATAACATCAATTTAACAATACATCAGTGAACTGGGTTTTTAAAAGGACTACTGAACATTTCAACATAAAAAACATTATTCAATTTCTCCCCCAAAATGAGAAATAGACTTTCATCTATATCCTCCATGTGAAGATTCTATGTGCACACATGATATCATCTTATCTGTAACATTATAACTGATTTCTATTCAATGATGACTAGAATGGTCACTTTCACAGCAATTAAAGGTTGTAGGTTAATTATGTTCTTTGCATTTAGTGTATACAGGCTAAACACATATATAAGCATGTGCATCTTTACACAGATGCACACATATACACACGGGCTTGTACCAAAACAAGTAACAAAATTCCTGACTCTGGGAAAGACAATTGTGACGCATTAGTGATTTCCAGAGAAAAAGGACTTGCAAACACCCCATTCAACAATCTTAGAAGACTATTATCATTACCACCCTAAAAGTGTGGGCTGTTTAGCTAAATCCACTTTTGAAGTGTTTCTCAATACCAGTTAAACCCAAATTAGGGATAAATTAGAGTATAGATTTTAGTCATAATTCTCTCAACATGAACGGAGACTATGTTTCTCTCAATTTATAAAACAACTAAATAGTAACTGGTATAATCGTTTGTGAAGAACTTTTTCATGTATGGAAGTGAGGGCTATGGTCCTCATTTAAGAGAAATGTTAGGCCCCAGAGATGGTAAATGATTCTTATGTTCACCTTGCTAGAAAGTGGAGGAAACAGATCTTAAGCACATCCTTCTTCTACCAACCTATCTCCTCCCCACTATTTAAAATGCAGGAGTTCCCGTCGTGGCGCAGTGGTTAACGAATCCGACTAGGAACCATGAGGTTGCGGGTTCGATCCCTGCCCTTGCTCAGTGGGTTAACGATCCGGCGTTGCCGTGAGCTGTGGTGTAGGTTGCAGACGTGGCTCGGATCCTGAGTTGCTGTGGCTCTGGCATAGGCTGGCAGCTACAGCTCCGATTAGACCCCTAGCCTGGGAACCTCCATATGCCGCGGGAGCGGCCCAAGAAATGGCAAAAAGACCAAAAAAAAAAAAAAAAAAAAAATATGCAGCTATCTGTCATAACACCCAGTCTAGGATGGGGACACTTAAACGAGATTCAAAGACTCTCAGCAGTTCCAGGGGTGTATTTAGGATTATTTGTGATTTCCCTTAAAATATAAACTAAAGGAAAAAAAAAATTTCATACTAAAGGAAAAAAAAAATTCTATGGCACTGAGTTCCCAGTTTTCATCCAATTCTCAAAGTAACCTGGGTCCAAACCAAGAGGAAGAGTCACAACTGTAGAGGGAAGCACAGACGAAATGAGCATGCAACACCCAATACAACATTTCTCCCTAAAAATGTAATACACACTCAGTGAGAAAAGTTGTGGGAGTTCCCGTCATGGCTCAGTGGTTAACAAACACGACTAGCATGCATGAGGACTCAAGTTTGATCCCTGGCCCTGCTCAAAGTTAAGGATCCAGAGTTTCCATGAGCTGTGGTGTAGGTCACAGACACGGCTCGGATCCCGTGTTGCTATGGCTGTGGCGTAGGCCGGCAGCTACAGCTCTGATTTGACCCCTAGACTGGGAACCTCCGTATGCCACAGGTGTGGCCCTAAAAGACAATAAAAGAAAATTTTTTGAATGTAAAAATAAATGATAAATAAAATCACCTGTAATCCTGACCTTAAAACTTTCGGTGTAGTTCTCCCAGTTTAAAAAAAAAAAAAAATCATTTTACATGAAAACTTGCTCTCATATTTTTGCCACAGTTTAATGACTAAGAAGATGCAACTGAAGAAAAAGCCCGTGTGTGAAAGTTCATATACTTAAAGCACATGGCCTGGAAGCCCATCAAAACCCACTATATTCCACATGTCTTTTTAGAGCTCAGAGATCACTTCCTTCCAAGTCATGCTCTAAAGGTTTTAACTTCTAGGACCAATCATTGCCTTAGTTTTCAGCTTTAGGGAGTCTAGATCAATAAATTAAGCCTTAGGGTTCTGGAAAAGTTGGTATCAACCTCCTTCTAACTTTAGGATCTACTTCTGAAAAACACATGTGAGGAGTTTCTGCTGTGGTGCAGTGGGTTAAGGACCCGGTATTGCTGCGGCTGTGGTGTAGTTCACAGCTTCAGCTCAGATTTGATCTCTGGCCCAGGAACTTTTGTATGCCATGGGTGTGGGGAGTGGGGGTCAGGGGAGCATATAAAAGCAGTTTCCAAAGTTCAATGCACTTAATAAATATTATTAGTATAAATCGATGCTTTATTCTTGAAACCATTCCCTACTTTGTACATAAGCCATCCTCTGAGTCCTCCTCAGCAACCTACTATATGTTTCCTATTGCTTCTCTGACAGTGTCACAAATTTAGTTGCTTAAGACAGTACATTTATTTTCTCACAGTTATGGAGGTAAGAAGTCCCAGGTCAGTCTCACTGGGTTTTAGCCAAGATATCTGCAGAGCTGGTTCCTTCTGGAAACACTGAAAAAGAATCTGCTTGTTTTGTTGGCTTGTTTCCCCTTCTAGAGGCCAACCTCGCTCCACGGCTTGTGGTCCTTCCCTTGTACCATCCTAGCCTCTTGCCTCTGTTGTCATGTCTACTGCTACTGACCTGACCCTACTGCGCCCCCTTCTAAGGGTCCTAGTGACCACACTGGGTTCACCCAGATAACCCAGATCATTTCCCAGCTCACGATCTTCAATTTAATCTCGTCTTCCAGGTCCCTTCTGCCACGTAAACATAGTCACAGTTGCAGGACTGGAGATCAGGACTTGAACAACCTACTTCTACAGCATATGTCAAGTGAGCCCTGCTATGGTCTGTAATTACCTCTATGGGAGAAAAGAATGGATGTAGTATATGCATAACTGGTTCACTTTGCTGTATACCTGAAACTAACACAACACTGGAGGTTAACTATATTTCAATAAAACTTAAATAAGCCAAATGAAAGAAAAAAGAAACGAGAGCTCTGCCTAGCATCTGATAATCACCCTACCACCCCCAACCCCACAACGATGGACAGAATGCCAGTTTTTAAATTAGACCACTGTTCCCTACAAACATAATTTTTTTTAAAAAAACACCAGCTGTTTACTTGATTGAATTTGACAGCTGCCTGCTTCTGCACCCCTGCTGCTTCACTCCCTACTCAGAATGATGGCTTAGGCTTATTATTGGCTGGGTCTCTCTGATATCACCTGCTTACGTGAATTTCTTATGAATTTAATTATTGGAACTCTCAGGGGGGAAAAAAAGCACAGCAATTCTCAGAGGCTGTGGAAACAGAGACATTTTCTCCCTCTGGGTTGTGGGGATGCATTTTCTGAGTCCCACATAAATCCATGAAGAATTTAATTTCTTGAGTTTACAACACGGCTTTCATGAGATTTATGGCCATAGAATCGAGCTGAATAAAACTAAAGCTAGACGTGTGATACTCTACAAGATGAGATTTAGAGCCCAAGGCTATCACCAAATGAAGGAAATAGATTCAGAAAGTCTTTTTTCCCCATTCCATTTTCATTTTTATTTAGCTGTAGGGGCCATTGATAATTGCAATTTCCTTGAGAAATTCAGACTAGCCCCTTAGGTAAGAATTTGCCTTCGCTGTAGACTTGACACTGACTACAAATGAAAGGTATCGTTCAAGTCAAAGATTTTTAAAGGAATCACATATTTTTTACTGAGTTTGATGTGGATAGAGGAAGAGGTATCTCAGAAAAAAAAAAAGAATAATTTCAGGCAAAACGTCACGGAGAGTTTCAAAGACACAAATTCTATTGCCTGGCCTCTAAATGTCTAAGCTCACTCCTCTGACCCCTTTTCCCTTTTCGTGCTGCCACTCACTTTGTCTTCCTCTGAATCCCTACAGAGATTTAAAATTGGTTTCCAGACATGAGGGTACCCAATGGTTGCAAGAAATCTTTGGCTGTGAGTCCAGAGTAGCACCTATTCTATTTTGCAGGCAAATATATATAATTTGATACACCAGAACATACCAGTAAATGGATCTCTTCCCAATGAACAGGGATAAACGGTCCAAGCAGAATTATTCTTCCGGATGCCTAACTGGTGCAGTCACCAGTGCCCAGGAGAGAGCTGTGGCCATACTCATCGACCTGTGTGCCTCTCCCCATCGAGCAGGCTTAGTGATCCTCTCCAGAGATTTAGTTCTAGCAGGACAAGGACCAGATGAGTTTACATCCGAGATTTTTGACTACAAACAGGAGACAGCAATTTAACATATCTTTATACTAGAAAAGTTCGATTTCAGCTGTGGGTGCCCTGCTACAAGAGTCAAAGCAGATACTCAAGGGCTGCGTTCTAATTTTCAGGTCACTTAGGCAGAGATAACCCAGGCGTCCTCATTCCCAGACCTTGGCTGGAACTTCTTTGCATGCTCTCTGAAGGGGCAGACTACCTGTGCCCACCTGTGCCCACCAACTCCCAGCTTCTCAAGCTTCTTTGCCTCCCAAACTCTCCCCGAGACCCCAGGGTGGTGCTCTGGACCACAGGGGCCTCGCCCCCCCAGGGTCTGGCACATGTCAGCACTTTCCAGGTTCTCAAGCAGTGATTGTGGAAGGATGAGAATAAGAAAGGAAGACCCTCGGGTTCTGGACCTCTGGTCTCTTTAATTTTCCATCCAACAGTATAAGATACCTGCCCTTGGGTTCCATTCCCCAGCCCCCACCCCCTCTCTCCTCCCAGGTCACACTGTAACTTTTCTTTTTTTAAAAAAAGTTTTATTGAATTATAGTTAATGAACAAGGCTGTGATCATTTCAGTCATGTATATACACATAACCATTCTCAGATTCCTTTTCCATATATTTGATCACAGAATATTGCGTAGAGTTCTCTGTGCTATACAGCAGGTCCCTGTTGGCCAGTCATTCCATAGACCTCAGTGTGCATATGCCAATCCCAAAGCCCCAGTCCATCCCTCCCCATCCCCACCTGTCCACTTTGATAACCATAAGTTTTTCAAAGTCTGTTTCTGTTCTGCAAATAAGTTCATTTGTATCCTTTTTTTTTTTTTTTTTTTTAGAGTCCGCATATAGAGGATATCATATGATGTTTGTCTTTCACTGTCTAACTGCATCTAGTGTGATAGTTTCTAGGTCCATCCATGTCACTGCAAAAGGCATTATTTCATTCTTTTTTTACGGTTGAGTGTAACTTTTCAGAGGATCTGAAAGAAAAAAACAAACCACAATACCTTCTCTGAAAGAAGCTACTCTTATTCTTGAAGCACTGAAAGAGGTCCAAGGGGGAGTGTTTGTGGAGGTCCTCTGATCCCCCCAATTTTAACTGATCTCAATAAACAGAGAAATCACTAATATGTGCATCAGAGTCATATTTTATTCCTCAATTCCAAACATACATGGGTTTAAACTGAAATCTTATTTTGTTATATTATATTGTTATTCCCTATCTGTAAAAGGTAGAACAAGAAGTAACCTTAAGACAATCTAGTCTAACTCCCCAATTTTACTGATCAATACACTCAATCCCAAGGAGATGAATTAATTTACTTAAAGTAATTAGTAAGTTCATTAACAAGTTCACTGCAAGCAACACCCCTGGATCCTGAGTCTCCTGATCCTGCCTGCAAGGACCACTACTTCTGAGAAAAGCTTGGCTGTGCTGGAGAAGTGTCCCCTGTACCATCCCCAGATGGTTCTGGAACACAACTATCCTCTCTTTTTTTTTTTCTTTTTAGGGCCGCACCCTCGGCATTTGGAGGTTCCCAGGCTAGGGGTCCAATCGGAGTCATAGCTGCCAGCCTACACCACAGCCACAGCAACACCAGATCTGAGCCATGTCTTTGATCCACACCACAGCTCACAGCAATGCTGGATCCTTAACCCACTGAGCAGAGACAGGGATCGAACCTGCAACCTCATGGTTCCTAATCGGATTTGTTTCCACTGTGCCATGACGGGAACTCCACTCTCTCTTTTCTTAAGTGAAGCCCATGATGTTTTTCTAGGCAGATACACGCACTATTCTTTTTTTCTTTCTTTTTTTTTTTTTTTTTTTTTTTTTTTTTGCTTTTTAGGGCTGCATCCACAGCACATGGATGGAGGTTCCCAGGCCAGGGGTCCAATCGGAGCTGTAGCTGCCAGCCTACACCACGGCCACAGCAACGCTAGATCTGAGCCGCGTCTGTGACCTACACCACAGCTCACAGCAATGCTGGCTCCTGAACCCACTGAACAAGGCCAGAGATGGAACTCTCATCCTCATGGATACTAGTCAGGTTTGCAACTTGCTGAGCCACAACGGGACCTCCATACACAACGGGAACTCCACATTCTGAAATAACCTAAGTTGTCTACTAATTAGTTCATCTGACATTTGCAAAACAGGCGCCCCTTGGTCGATATATTCACAAGAAGATGATTTTCATACAGGCGTATATCTTCATTTCCATACTCGGCCTTCATTCATTCATTCCTTCATTGACTCAATTAACAAATCCTTCAAGCACGAAGGCTTCATCTCTACGCTTGACCCAGTGTTCAGACATTAACAAAAAGCATTTCTACCCTTAAGCAGCAGACTATAGAGGAAGATGGCTCCACACATACATGGGCCGAAGTATTTGAGACGCGAGGTGTGCAACTTGCACAAGAAGAGGGGAAACAGGAGCCAGTTCTACCTGGGATGGGTCGGGAAGGGTCTCCTGGAAACAGCATCACAGCAAGCTGAGGTTCAAAAGATGGGAGGTGTCCACCCCACAGACAAGAGGGGGACTCCAGAGAGAAAATGTCAAACGAGAGAAATCCCGTTAAGACACAACATGTGAAGTTGAGTGAAAAGAGTTTCATTCACCCAAAGCGCCCAACCTGCGTTGGGGTAACTGGTACAAAGCACCTTAGTCGGTGACCATGTCAGGGGGCATCTGGGGGAGATGTGCACCAGCTTTAGGACCAGCTGAGCATAGACATATTATGTAATGATTCACGGAGCGATGTTCGCAATGTGACCCACTTACTTCTCTGACTATTTTCCTTCTCAGGCTGCCCTTTGCCCCCACTTTTCCATTAACCTGAGAGCCAGGGTCCCTGGAGTTCAAGTGTACAGAAGACAGTGTATATCTGTGATATATGTCATTACACATACCCACACACATAAGGTAGACGCGAGGGCTGCATTGATAGTGTTTACTAGTGGGTGGTGGGTAATAGCTGCTTCTATGTCTTAGTTTTTGTACTTTTCCCCCAATTTTTCACAAAGAGCATGTGCTAACTTTATAACCATAAAAGGCTGCCTTTTCGAAAACAGAGATGTTGATGTAGAAGACATAAGAGGACAACTTAGGGTGGGGGAAAAACGTAATTGTAATGTATACATGTAAGGATAACCTGACCCCCTTGCTGTACAGTGGGAAAATAAAAAAAAAAAATTAAAAAAAAAAAGAGGACAACTTAGATACAAAGGAGACTGTCTTTCTGTTGAGGGTGTATCATTAATCCAGCTCTGGATTTCATCAGCTGATTAGATTGTTCTTTCTTCTAAATTGCCTATAATATTATTACTCCTTTTAAGGTGAAAGCATAGTCTATTTATATGGTATCAAAAGCCTTGTGTTTAGAACTCTTAAACATCAAAATCTTTCCCCTTTCTGCTTTCAGAGATGTCAAATTTTACTGCTGCAATAAGATCACTCTGAAAAAAATACAAACAAAAAACGAACAAAAACGGTAACATCTTTTTTCCTTGAAATAAATCAAGTTGCAATTAAAAAAAAAGACCTTCAATATAGATTTTTAGGAGATGAGTAATATAATTCAAGGTTGAGAGTGTTTACAAGGTCTGGTGTCATAAAGGACAAAATTAATTTCCTGCAATAAAGTATTGCTCTTTTTATGGCCCTACCTTGGCTCCTGGATAGACAGACCCAGTATTATTTATAACACACTTATGTCCCCATATCTAGGTATCAATACTGTACGGATAATCACAGAAATGCATCTCGATCAGTGGGATACCCAGGTCTCACGATGCCCTCTCTGAATGGTTATAAGATCTTTCGTTTTCTTTTTACCTTAGAGGGTCTCAGTTACTTGCAACGTTTGCCCCATCAACTTTCCTGGCTACTTGGTATCAGCAGTTCAATTTCATCTTCTTCCCAGAGGGTAAATTATTTTCTACTGTAACTGTCCTTGCCAATTTAGCCTAGATTAAAACACACACACACACACACACACACACACACACACACACGCAAGCACACACGCACGCACGCACCCCCCACATAAATATTGCTAAACCCTCTGGGCCGGTCAAGGAAATAAACATACCTTCTTCTCCTAGAGTTCCAAAGACCAGTCTGTTAAATTCACATCGACCCTTCAGCTCGGAACTGCTGTCGGGACCTGTTTTATGTTGACAACACTGTTGGGAGGATGTCTGATTTCCACGTGCGCCCTCCTGTGAGTGAGACCCACTGGTTCCAGAGTCACCCCCTCCTTCTCCAGATGGCTGGAGTTCTCGAAGGCCCTTGCCAGAGGTGAGCCTGAAGCCTGATTCTGTACCGCTCACAGGAGCAAAGTCTGGTTCCCTTTTCCACATGCCCCTCCGTAAGTATTTTATGATAACACACATACCCTCTATTTATTTCTGTCCCTCTGGTTTTCCTCCTTTTAAATGACACTGACACCCTCTCCCCCCATGAGAGCTGTGGCCAAGGTCACACAAACCCAGAGGTTTTTTTCTGTTTGTCTGCTGACTTTGTCTGCTTGTCTCTAGAACACAGCTGAACACTTTCACTCTCGCCTTCTCGTCTTCCTAAGTCCTTACCTCCACCCTCACGCCGTCTCAGTCCCAAGTCTCAGCACCTACATCTCCAGCCCTTTCACTGGCCATTCAGTTAGTAGTTTACACTCACTGTCCTTGGCTATTGTTCCAAGTACACGTTTAAACACGGAGACTTCAAAACAAGGCTGCAACGATCTTAATTCTCTTAAAACCTTTGGACTGGCTGCTCGCCTCTCTTCCTCCACCGAGCTTGAAAGATGAGAGAGATTTTCAAGCTTTGCAAAACAGGAGCCTTGTCTGTTTTGGTCACTGATCATGACTGGTGCTCCCAAAGCCTGGCATCAGGCTTGGCCCCAGAAGGGATTCAGTGACCAGCTGCTGCATAACTTTAGAAGGTGGATTACTTCTGGGTTAGCTGGTCAGGGCACTAATAACCATGTTACACCTTCAGACCAGACCTGCACATGGCAGAGACGTAGGGTCCAGGGGGTCTGGACCCTTCACTGTGCCAAGGGTCTGAAGAACAAGCTTAACCCAGCCTGGACTTTCCCTTTGCACCCCAAGTCTTCTGTGCATCATTTCCTATTACAAATTACTTTATTAGTTTAGTCCAATATAGTGCCACAGCTGCTATTCATGGGAATTACATTAGAAACTTTTCAAAAGAATCTCTGGGGGTGGGTGAGTCCTGAGTATAAGAATCTTCTCTGAAAGGTCTTCAAGATCCATTTCAAATATTGTATCATGTAAATGATCAGAACAGTCCATTAAAATTAAGAGTATATTTTTTAAAAGATGTTCTGGAAAGATATTATTTCCTTCATGTCAACCTGAGGCCTTGCTCTGCAATTTTTCTATCAGCCTATGGGGAGAAAAAAAAAATGTCCTTAAATGGAAGACTGCCTGGTTCTTATTTTGAGCCATCAGAAAAGACGTACATTGTTCTTTTTCATTATTATAAAAAAGAAAATCATCAATGCCTAACGCAGGCAACGTCATCAGAGAAGTTCATGGGGATGGTTCTGGGGAAACTTTGGTTCTTACGTCTCCTGCAACCACTAGAAAGGCGCTTACTCCTGAGAACACGTTTTAATAAAACGTTCCTTACTAAAGCTGAAGCTCATAACTTTCCAGAATCAGGTTCAGGCAAATCGTGACTGACCTGATGAGGTGAGTACGGGATCAGTGTCTTCCTTTCAACCTTTCAGAACTGAGTCTAGTGGCCACCGGCGCCCTGATGCCCACTGCTGAATGCCCACTAACAGGCAACCTAACCAACAGACCTGCCCAGTGTTTTGCAGCCTGATGGATGCTCAAGCAGTCCCCAGCCCCAAGATACACAAAACCCGAAAGACATACAGATGTCCAGCATACTGTCTCTTATCCACAGGGCTTCTAAGTTGTCATCTAGCTACTGTGACCAATCAATCTGAAAAAAAAGCACTACGTGCATTCTCTTTTCCTTCTCAGGTAAGATGTTTTAATTCCTGATGAGAGATTTTTAAACATAGTCTGTAGCCTCAAAAGAATAAGATACTGGTAGTTCTGCAGCAGGTCAGTGAAGGGGAGATTTTGAAGGCTGGGTAGTGGCAGGGTCAAGGTCTTTCTGTGGTCTCAAACATCCCGTGAAAACTAACATTTATTGCGTGCCAGGCTAAGGGGCAGACCCTTAACATACATTATCTTTCTTGATCTAGAGACAGCCTTACGAAGGCGAGACCCTTCCATTCCCCAGTTGGGGAAGCAAGAACGTTGCAGGGTGACGGCATCGAGTCCCCTGAGACTAGCTCAGTGCTGCTTCTTGTTGCTCACACCAGGAAGCCTAGGAGAATATAGGCGGTAAACGGATGAAAAGAACATATTTAGAAGGTCACTTCTAGCAGCAATTTCCTGGGAAGAGCTGAGTTTTGAGGGATGTGCCAATCCTGCCACTTGCCCCCGGTGGAACTCCAGGCTGTGGTTCAGGGCTGACACAGGGCTGAGAAATGCAGTCACCACAAATTCCAGAACTCAAGTGAGGGACACCAGTCCCCAGTACCATCCTTTTCTCTTTTCCTTTCTTTTTTAAAAAGAAACTTTATTGGAATAGAGTTGACTTAACAAAGTTGTGTTAGTTTCAGGTATAAGTGAATCAGTTATATAAATATTTATATTTTTCCCTTATAGGCTATTACAGATTGTTAAATAGGTTTTTATCCTTCTTAATATGAGAGGCAGAACCCCATGGATAGCAAAATGTTGGCATTTCAAGGGTATGTCAGCCATCTGCAGAAATCATGGGATAAAATTTTTTAATTAGTGTCTGATGCAAAAGACAGAATGGGGGCCACGATGCCAAATCAGTAGGTGAAATCTATCCTCAGGGAGCTTAGTTGCTCTCCTCCTGTGCTTCTCCTATCTTATATTTCCTATCGTCCAGAGCAAGTGAGTCACGTTGTTTGTTTACCACTGTCTCCTCAATACTTAGTTCTGGGGGGACATTCCTGATATTTGCTGGAAGAATAAATGGATGATTGAATGAATGAGAGAATACTCCCAAACCACGTAATTGAAACAGTTGCTACAAAGCCTTGATTTACTTTCCATGGGATGTTTGCAAATGCATGTTCTTTTCCAAAACAGGAAAATCAGTGAGCATATATGAATAAATCAGATCAGAAGGGTCAGACTGAAGGGGTGGGGATGGGCGTTCCCAGAATCCCAGCAGAAGGAAGACTGTCTTCTACTACTTGAAATACACAGAAACTCCCCTGGCTTGAAAGGTGGCACTTATAAGTCACAGTGCCTCCAAGCCTTCCTCAGCCCCAAAGGACATCTGAGGTTTGAAACTCACTGTTATTGTGTAGAAAGTTTTCTCTTCACATCTCCTTGTGTGAATCAACAGAACCAAGTGAAGATGACGGATGTATATGAGAACAATCCATCGTTTACAGGTCATTATGCTCAGCTCTTTGTTATGCACTGAATTGTGTTCCCCCCAAATTCCAAAGTTGAAACCCTAACACCCAGCACCACGGAATACGACTGTGTTTGGAGGTAAAACTTCTACGGACGGGACTACGTTAAAATGAAGCCCTTGGGGCAGGTCCTAATCCACTCTGACTGGTGTCCTTACAAAAAGAGAAAATTTAGACAAAAAGAGAGACACGAGGTGTGTGTGCACAGAAGAAAGACCCCATGAGGTCACAGCTAGAAGGCGATCATTTTTCAAGCCAAGGAGAGAGGCCTCAGAAGAAACCAAATGTGACCGCATCTGGATATTGGATTCCCAGCCTCCAGAACTGTGAGAAGATATATTTTTGTGGTTTAAGCCACCCAGCCGGTGGTACTTTGTTCTGGCAGCCCCAGAAAATGAAGACACCATATGAAAATAAACTCACTCCTCTGTTAAATGGAAAAACCCTGACACCAAGAAGGCCAGCCTTCACATCTGGGACACTGCGTAGACCAGGGATGGCTTTATACAGGAATTCTGACCACCGAGGCCAGGTCATTCACGGGTTCTGCCAGCAAGGTGCTGCTGGGTTAGCTCCCATGGTGGGGGGAGGGGGACGAGGACTCATCAAGGTTTCACTCGTGACGTCATAGTCTGGTCTTGGAAAGCAAATCCCTTTGTCCTTTTGTGCAGACACAGTACCAGCTCCATGCAGCCAGAGACCATGTTTAGCCATTCGCTAAATGCTTACCAATAAAATCCACCAGCACAGAGAAAGGCTGATCAAGTGTATTTACCCAGAATGACTTTTCTTAATCAAGTACTGTTAAAATTAATTATGATGAGCATCTGGCAAAGAATGTCTTCGCAAAATTAATGTTGAAAATTATTCCCTCTGCTCTTATCCTTTGGGGTAATATTGGGTATGAACATAAGAAGAATATATATTTAGTGCCTAATAAATATTGCTACTAAAATAACATCATAGTATACTTCTTAATAAACCCCCCAAAGATAATCTCGCTCAAGTGTAAGTAGTATTTTTTTGCCTTTTATCTGTCACTAAGAATTATGTAACTTACTTTCCTTTTAAATTTGTCTGTCCCCTTGGAATCTCACGGCTAAATATAGTTTTTAAATATAATTGCTGTCTTCAGCCCAGATTTCTGGCATGTCATTCTCCCTTATCACTATATTGTATTTGATCTTCAGTCATTAAGCTAACAAATATGCCAAGCTCTGTTTTTTTTCCCATGAGCTTCTTCAAATCCTTTTCTAGAATTAGATAGGACATAAATAATAAATAAGAATTATCCTTTGAAGGAAAAGGAATACCTTTATCCAGGAGTCGGGGGTTCTCCACTGGGAAAATGCGCCCCCTCCCCACGGCATATGTGATGAAGTCTGGAGACATTATCAGTTGTCACTACTAGGAGTGGCAGGTGCTTCGAGCATCTAGTGGGCAGAGGCCAGAAGTGTTGCTAAATATTGTAAATTACTTCCCACGACAACACGTTATCCACCAAAAATGTGAACAGAGCCAAAGTTGAGCAAGCTTGCCTTGGAGCTGGAGTATTTGCAATAATTGGATAGTTTAGCAAGGCTGTGGCTGAATGCTGAATGTTTGAAGAATTAACAAAGTCTGATGAGTTTCAGGTTCTACACGGGTCTCTAACTTTTCCCAAGTTAGACTTTCTAGTTATTTCTTCTAGAAATAACTGCTCGGTACAATCCTATGCCTTTCATAGGCCTCTGACCTTGACCTCTTTTTCTGAGTGTGGATGGCAGGGCTTCCCCAACCCTCCTGAAAAAAAGCTTTAGAGTTATTAGTGGCACCTGTACACAGGCTCACTGAACAATGATTAGAAATGGCTCGAAGCTGGAGCCAGCTTGCTAAACCCTCTCCTCTCGGTCCACCCATTCCTTTATTTTTGTCTAATTTCCATGACCCAGGAGTGAACGTGCATCCTTTCTGTACATTATCTGAGACTCAAAGCCCAACTCCGACCTTTAGAAAGGCTGAGTGAAGAAGTTAGAATTTGGCCAGGAAGGCCCCTGGAGTGAACTCAGGACACTTAAATACACCACTGGTCCTGGCTGGATTCGCATCTTGAGTAATAAAGCTTTGTCAAAATCCTCACTATGCACTGACGGAATAGTCTTCCATCATCTTTATTCTGGATTCATAGACTGCAAATGCCAGCCATTTTTGTACAACTGCACTGTCCACCTGAAATAATCTCAAGGTAAGAGAATTCAGTGGGTGTTTAACCTGCTTATATTCAATCTAGTTTATGGGGGGAAAAGCTATTGGGTCCAAAGACTACCAAGTGCTCCTATTAAATGGAAATAGGGCAAAGAACTGGCTTGCTTTGGAAGGAAAGAGTATGAAGGGAAGGGTCAGACAGTGAAAGAACCAGGAGATTCAAGAGGACGGCAGTGGAGGGGGAATTCTGTGGTGGCACAGCGGGTTAAGGATGTAGCTTGAGTTGCTGCTGTAGCACGTGTTCAGTCCCTGGCTCGGGAACCTCCATATGCTTCAGGTGCAGCCAAAAAAAAAAAAAAAAAAAAGAGTATGGGGCGGGGGGATGTGGGGGAAACAGAACATTGCAGGAGGATGGATGACAGCAGAGAGAACAAGGTAACCCAAAGAGCTCTGGAGTGGGAAGTAGAATTCCTGGGTTCTTTTCCTCCTTAAAATAGCAGAAGGGTTTTATCCGAGTCACTGAACCTCTCTGGACCTGCGAAATAGAGGATGTACTTTGAATGATCTTGATTTGAGCCCTTCCAGGTGTGGCTGTCCGGCTCCATCTAGAGCCTTGTGCCTTGGGTTGGCCAGCAAGAACCTCGACAATCAGCCTGCCTGGATAAGGAAACTTCCATATACAGCACAAGGTGCAGAAAAGCCATAGCGAAGCGTGACTGGGAGGGTACGGGGGTGTCCTCTTCCTCTGGGGGTATGCAGGGAGGCAGTGGTTAAGGAGAAAGGGAGGGACACGCAAGCCTTTAAGGGAGGCATCCTTCTCCAGTGGGAGATGAAGGGAAAAAGGATTCCTGTGCTCACCTGACCTTTCGAAGGTGAAATGGAAAAGCAGTACAGGGAGATAGAGCTGCCTGCCTCCTATTCTTCCAAAGCCCAAAGCTGGAGGCCTTGGAATAAATTGCTACCTGAAATACGTGGTAGGGCCTGACCTTCCCTGTCATCCAGGTTTCCACGCCAACATCACCTGCCCAGAGGTCTTCCTGCCTATCCCGTCCAGTCAAAACAACCGCCCATCTCTCACTGGATTTTGTCTGCAGAGATCTTTTCTCAGTGGGATAACTGTTCTGATTTGTCTTTACATACTTGAAATGTACCTCCCTCCATGAGAGCAAAGGCTTCGTATGTCTTGCTCATTGCTCTGTTCCTAGCACTTGATGCAGACTAAAATTCAAAAAAAGACTTTTTTGTAATTTTTTTTTTTTTTTTTTTTTTTTTAGGGCCACACTCACAGCATATGGAAGTTCGTAGGCTAGGGGTCCAATAGGAGCTGCAGCTGCCAGCTGCAATGCCAGACCCAACCTGTGTCTGTGACCTACACTGAAGCTCATGGCCAAAAAAGATTTGTTGAATGACTTAGTGAAAACTGAGCACAGGAAATAATGCAAATAAAATGTGCAGGTGGATGAGTCCGAAAAACAGAAAATGGGGACAGAATATGGTAAGAATATGGTAAGAATATGGTAAGTATTGGGGAGAAAAGACTCCCAGGGGAGGGCAGATGACAGATCCAGAAAGGGGACAGAGTCTGATCCTTTAGAATCACAGGAGTGACCGCGTGAACTAAAGGCGGCAAAGGGTGGAGAGATGAATGTTATGGGAATACCCAGTCCTGGTGCCCAGAGGCCCACAGCTTCAAATCTTCAAAAAGCTGGCCTTCATCATGAAGCAGGGCGTGGGGCTGCGGCACTTCTTCATAATTTAACAAGCTTCATCAGTGTGCACAGTTGCCTCCAAGGCTGTACGCTCCCTCTTACAGCCATAACCGTCCAATCGCAAAGCTAATAAACACTAACTCCACCCCAGCTCTTAACTATCCAAGCTAGATTTCTACTAGAAGAAATAGCTATTTGATGATTTCCACAAATTGTACCCACATGATAAGACTATCTTTATTCATGTACCTTAAAGCTCTTTTTTCCCTGTAGCAAAAATAAATACATAAAACCTCTAGCTTTTACCGTATACAAATACACATTCTTAAGGAGAAATATAAAAAAGGAGCACAAATCTATCCTTGGTTTCAACAAATCTTCTCAGAGTTACAATTTGCTGGGCCCTCTGCTGCCTGTTTCTGGCACTGAAATCCAAGAAGCCTTTCTAAGGCACACAGAAATCTTGGCAAAGACACCATTTCTAGTTAGGCTTTTATCCAACTGCCCAGTGAAAAAAATTAAATTGGATTACGTATAGTGTTTCACAGGTTTAACAAACTGAGTTATCCTTAAATATTTTGAATAAATTAAGGAAAAAAATCCCATTCCAATAGACTTCTATTCTTCATCTTCTAAGCCTACGATGGATGTCTTAAAGAGAATAAACCCAGATACATTTTTGGTGAATTACTGTTTGAAATGACGAAAAAAATTCAACTGCATCACCATGAAATGATTTACTTTACTTAACTGAAGCCACTAGATACAAACCTCCTGTGAAAATTGTATTTTCTACTTTTAAAATATATTAAACCTCAACTATCTTAAAATAGGAACCGTTACTCTGCTGTATTCTTAGATTCATAGAGGCAAATCATTAATTAATTACTGGCCTAGTTGAAAATGAACATCAATATATATTTTAAACCATAGTGGCACCCATTCGGGATCATATGCCTTAAAACTCTTAGCTGAAAATGCCTTCTGATGAAGGGAAGGGAGCATGTTATTTTGCACATAGAGTAGCTCTATGTAAAAATATGGTGCAATTATCTGATTTGCCAGCAGTGGACACTGTTACTCTAGTTATCATCACAGAGTGAGGAGGGAAAAGCCTGCTTAATATCTCAGGAAACGCCTGCTCTTTATTCCTTTTAACAGCAACAGGGGCGACTCTTCCAGAACACAAAATGAATTTTAGATGAAAAAAATCAGTTACTCTTGGGCACCCAAAGATTATTAAGAAATACAAATTCGAATTTAAAAATATGGTTCTCATTTGATTTTTTTTTTTTTTTTAATTACATAACACCTCTCTTAGCTGCAGAAGAGCCAATCACTCGCACGGCAAGTGCATCTGCGAAAGATCAGTCTGCAAGAAAATGTTGACAATCGGTACGAGAAACACTCTCAACTGACCAGCTGTGGCCCAAGTCCCAGTTCTGGGTTCCCACAGCTCAGCCCCAGGCAGCTCATCAGCCCTCTCTGATCATGGCCATCTCCTGTCTGTAAAGGAAGTACCCAGACTCACAAATTGTCAACAGCTCTTGCCTACCCTGAGGTCTGTTTCTAGGGCTCTCTCTGGGGACACTACAGCAAAAAGCCTTTGCTACACTTGTATAATCAGCTAAGGTGTTTATTTAATCTCCATCCCCAAACTACTCTTATAAAACAGCTATTCTTTCTGTAATGAGGCCAGAAACATAAGCGCCAGCCCTCAGGGCAAGCATCACAGAAATCCGCCTGCAAAGCCAATGGAAATCAGGCAGTGGGCTCAAAATAGAAAGCCTCTTTCAGCTTTCTTCCTTGCACAGTAGAGGGACTGCAACTAGCTATAATCAGGGTGTTTACGCTGTACCAAGTCGGTGTTATTATTATCATTCCCATTTTATAGATGAGGAAACTGAGGCACAGAAAGTTAGTGACAGTCTCTGGATAACAGCTAGGAAATGTTGGATCTGAATCTTGAATCTAGGCAGTCTAACTGGAAAGTCTATGCTCCTAAGACTACTAAGTTCTACCCTTCTGGGTTCCCTATGGACTCCCAGTAGAAGACTCTACACATATCTGCTGCCATCTCCTAGACTGTGAATTGCTTCAGGATAGAAAGTGAAAGCAGCATGGCAGAAAGACATGGGTATGGACCAGTGGTTCTCAATTCTGGGCTATTTCCACCTTCCAGGAACATTTGAAACTCTCTGGAGGCATTTTTGTCACAACGGAGGGAGACGTGCTCCTGTCGTCTAGTGGGGAGGAGCCAAAGATGCTGCCACACAGTTCACAAGGCTCAGGACAGCCCCCACAACAGAGGTTGGCCCAGCTCAAGTTGTCGCTGGTACCAATGGTAGGAAACACTGCTCTAGAGTAAAAGACTGGGTCTGAATTCCAGCTCTAACACCTACCAGTTGTGTGAACGTGAGCCACAGGCTTAAGCTCCCTGAGTCTCTCAGTATCCTCCTAACAAATGGTAAAAAAATAATATCTACCTGACAATATACGGTTGTGGGAAAGACTGAATGCTTTTCAGCTGTGGAGTTATTTATACATTTTCAAAGCCAGTGCCAGAGAGTAGAAAGAGCAGAGGTTTTGGAGTCAAGGGGAGATGAGTTTCTAAACCTTTCAAGCCCCAGTTTTCATCATCTACTTTGGAAAAAAAAAAAAAAAAAAAAAAAAAAAAGGAGGGATTTTTATGCCAGGCAGTTTTCCTCAGGGTTAAATGAGGTAATGCAAAGACGCTGTTATACTGTCCGACACACAGCCTATTCCTAAAAGGGACTCTTTCCACTCTCCAAAGCATGTGTCTGGTATTTCTCGTCTCCTTAGTATGCAAACCTCACTCTCTGCAAACGACATTCCTCTGTTGCCAAACCCAACCCAGTTCTGTGCAGATGTCTGCCTTGACTCAGGCAACCAAGTGCCTGGGGAAATGACCCCACCTCGCAAATTTAGAAATGCGACTCCATTAAAATGATCCAAGGTCAGTCGGATGTCCTGCACAAGTGATAAATTTAGCACCAGCCACGTGACCTAGTTCTGCCAATCAATTCAGGGGACTTTGGAGAAAGGGTTTTCCACTCCTAAGAAGTGGTCCCTGGAAGAGACAGTATCATTTTTTTCCCCAGAAGTGTTTTTGCCTAGGAACTGCTGTAGTCATCTTGCTACCAGCCGGAGGAGGAAACTCACTCCACGGATGGCAGCACAAGGAAAGAGGCAGTTCTGAAGGATGCAGTCTGAGGTCATAGTTGAACCAAGTCAGTTCTGAGAACTGCATTCCCTCTGGACGTCCTGTAATATCTAAGGATACATTTTCCTGTTGCTTAAGCCAGTTTGATTCAGAGTTTCTGTTTCCTGCAGTCAAAAAACATCCAAACAGTTATAAATGGGCACAGAACCCCCCCTCTGTGTCAGAGTCCCCTGACACCATCACCGCAGCACAGGTTTCACTCAGTATCCCGCAGTAATTGGATGTGGGCAGCTGGTCTAACAGCCAGTATAAAGTGGAACTGGAATAGAGCAACAGTGAATGGATTTTGCTCTTTTATTCAGGATAAGTATGCAGTTCAGGGCATTGAGCACATTTCCATTGTCATCCTAACATCAGCACCATTCATTTCTAGAACTTTTTCACATTGTAAAACTGAAACTCTATACCCATAAACACTAACTCCCACTTCCCTCTCCTCCCAGACCCTGGCAACCCCCCTTCTACTCTCTGTCTACATGAATCTGACAATTCTAGGAAACTCACGTGAGTAGAATCACACAGTGTTTTTCTTTTGTGACTGGCTTATTTTGCCTAGCCAAGGTTCATCCATGTTGTAGCATGTGTTAACATTACTTTCCTTTTTAAGACTAAATAATATTCCATTGCCTGTATACACCACATTGTGTTTATTCATTCATCTATCTACTTTTGGGCTAGTATGAAAAATGCTGAAATAATATGGTTATAAATAGAAAGTTTTAACCTGGCAATCAATAGTTTTTTGTTTGTTTGTTTTTCGTCTTTTTGCCTTTTCTAGGGCCGCTCCCATGGCGTATGAAGGTTCCCAGGCTAGGGGTCTAATTGGAGCTGTAGCCACCGGTCTACACCACAGCCACAGCAACGCGGGATCCGAGCCGCGTCTGCAACCTACACCACAGCTCACGGCAACACCGGATCCTTAACCCACTGAGCAAGGCCAGGGATCGAACCTGCAACCTCATGGTTTCCTAGTCGGATTCGTTAACCACTGAGCCACGACGGGAACTCCCTGGCAATCAATTTTTAATCTTTAACGCTTATTTGATAGTCTAAACCAGAGACTGACAAACTATGACCCTTATGCCAAATCTAGCCGGGTGTCTGTTTCTATAAATAAAGTTTTATTGGAACACAGCCATGCTCATTGGCTTATATTTTGCCTAATGTTGCTTTCCCACTATGGCACAGAGTGGGGCAGTTACCATGAGACCACAGGGACTACAAAACCTAACAGATTTGGCCTTTTACATGAAAATTTTGCTAACTCTTGGTCTAAACAGTGTTTGATGAGTGAGACTTCTAACTGATCTCCTGCCTTTCTTGCTGCCGCCTGTCCTTCCTGCCCACGCCACATCAACTACAAGTCTAAAAGAGTAAGTTTCCTAAAATACAAATTCTGCTGATCAACTATAAATGTAATAAAATTCATTGAGTAATTTAAAAAAAAGTACAAATCCTACTCCATCAATTTGCTTTAAGAACTTTGGTAGTTTCCAATGGCCTCCAAAGATGGCACCACAGCTCCCTGGATGGGCATCTATAGCATCCACGCTCCCTCCCTCTCCTCCTCTGCCTCTCCAAGCACCAACGGCCCTCTACTCACTCTCAAGTGCATCGCTCCCTCTGAGAAAGCCTTACTTTTTTATGATCTTTATTTTTTCCACTTAGTTGATTTACAGCATTCTGTCACTTTCTACTGCACAGCAAAGTGACCCAGTCATATATATATACACATATACATGAAGGTGTCAAACAAAAAGAGCACGAAAAAGACTGGAAACTGCTGGTGGATTTCATCATCCTCAGGTCCCTGAAATTTACAATGGTCACTAAGAATGAATCTTTTAGAGATGGTTGGACTCTATATTTCAGATAATTAGCTTACATTTTAATTTTTGTGCTTTAAAATTATTTGTCTTCATGGAGTTCCTGTCATGGCACAACAGAAAGGAATCTGACTAGGAACCATGAGGTTGCAGGTTTGATCCCTGGCCTTGCTCAGTGGGTTGAGGATCCAGCATTGCTGTGAGCTGTGGTGTAGGTCACAGACGTGGTTCGTATCTGGAGTGGCTGTGGCTATGACGTAGGCCAGCAGCTGTAGCTCTGATAAGACCCCTAGCCTGGGAACCTCCATATGCTGCGCCATGGGTGCAGCCCTAAAAAGACAAAAAAGAAAAAAAAAAAAGAAAAATTATATGTCTTCAATACAAGTAATAAGTATCAGGCCGAATGTCTGCTCTATTTTGAGTTCTGTTCATTGCCCTAAAAAGCAGACTGCTACACATTAGAAATAGGAGTTAACATCCTATCATGCCAACATAGTCCACTCATATGAAATACAGATCTGATTTTATTTTATTTTTTTTTCAGATCTGATTTTAAAAATCTGTTCTATATATCACTTTCTTTAACCAGCATAATGTTGTCATTTATGACAGATAATATACTATGATGTTATCTAGAGAGCTGGCTTTTACAGACATTTTTCTGTATCGAACATAGTGAAATTACTACATATTCTACCTAGAATGAGAACTCTTCAGATCCCAGAGTTTTTAATCACTTACTGAATGCTGAGATTCTCTAATAAAGTAATTCTAGAAATAAAGCTCTCTTTAAAATGAGTTGTCTCCAAAAATAAAAGTATTGTGAAAAAGGCAATAATTTGGCAATTTAATGATGGAAAAAAGACCTTTGTAAATAGCATACTTCTTCCAGGGCAATGAATGGATATTAACTCAAATGTACCTTTAAAGCTTCACTTTTAAAGAGAGGGAAGCTTTGTTGAGAGGCAATGATGTCCAAACAGGCCTTTAGCACACATTTCCAACAGAGTTTTATCTTTTGTTGACTTCGAATTGCAGCAAGAGGTGTTTTAAATATGCTAAACTTTACCAGTGATATGACTGTATATTGTAGAAGTCAAGAGGAAGCAAAGACATGCCTCTTTGGAGGGACATATTATACATTATTATCGGAGTTTATCTTCATAATCAGTACTTAATTTAATAACTACCAAAATGAATTAAAAGTATGTCAAGTTTCATTGCCCAATGTATAGCATGCCAAATACACACTGAAAGTTCATATTGTTATACAATCTATAGGAATAACCTAGAAAAAGAGGGTGTGTGTGTGTGTGTGTGTGTGTGTGTGTGTGTGTGTGTGTGAAGGGGGGGAGGGGAAACTGAAGTGGTTGATACAGCCGGGTAACATCTTCACTGTCAAAGGGCCAGACTTCCAGACTTCTCTAATGAAGTCAGACATAAAATGAGCTTATTAGTAATGATATTAAATGAGTTCCCAATGCACAAGCCTCATTAATGACAAAGAAGCCAAAGTTAGAGGGTTTTTCTCTTTAAAAAAAAAAAAAAGGGTGGGGGAAAGGTTGGCACACAATTTTCACATCTTGAAAAGTTTTTTATAATTAATACAATCACCAAACATTTCTAGGACATATACCAGCTCTAAAGTGCCCTGAAATGTTGAAGTACAAACATAACCTTTCTCCGATTCTGCAAGAGGGTTTTTGTTTCTTGTTTTGTTTTGTTTTGTTTTTGACTCCGTAGTCTATACACTAAGTCCAATTCAAATGCATATGATAGTTGCAGTTGGAAGAATCTGAAGACTCAGAGAAAAAAAGACTCATTTCCTTTTCCTTGTGTGTGTGTGTTGTTTTGGGGGGGAGGGGAGCTGTTGCAGGAATTATGTGAAGGACACAAGAGAAGGGCACTTTTCCTACCGTATCAGTGGTTTCCCTATCTTACATTTAGATTAAGATTACTACGCCTCAGTTTTCCCCTCTGTGAAATGGCACAGGTTTGATTCTGGCCGTACGTTGAGAAGGTGGCCCAACATTTTCCTCTTCCAGGAAGCTTTCCTAGTAAGAATCCAGAACTTCTGTTCTATTCCCTGATGTAATCCTTAGCCAACGTGAACCTCTACAATGATACTGTCTGATGAGTACCAGTAGGCAGTCCTGCCTATCTGCAAAGTTTCTTTAATATTCTTCCCCCATGCCTGCCACAGCTGCTCAATTATAAACCAGCAGAAACCTGAGGAACTGCATGCATTCTTAGCACTTTGGGGCCATTTGGGTACTATTGAGCAAATGAATGCCATTTTCAAATACTATTAATTTGGTAAGTGCTGAAAAGTAAACAGAAAAGAAATTCAATAAAGGCACACTGGTGCTTAAACATGCATGCCCTTTAGTTCTTGTATCACGGGGGTTTTTAAAATCTCATGCACCTCCCCAAAGGCCTAAATTTTACCCCTGAAGGATGTTTAGGTATTGTAAAGGACCCTTAAAGAGTTAGCAAAAGTTAGTGCTTGGTATGGGGGACACTAAGTTTATTCCTAACAGTATCCCACTCATTTTGGTCAAGGGAGTTCTGATTTTGTTCGCGGTGGCGATATGCTTAAGCTGAAGGAATAAAACACAGTTAGTTGCTCTGAGCTAACTATGGCTAGACTGCTTCCTTTCTGTAGAAACTCATTTCCCCAGCTTTCCTTGGAGAAGTGTACAGCTGTGGGATCCAGTTCTTGGCCAATGAGATATAAAGGGAAGTCTCCTGATGGGAGGAGAGAGTGTGATGGGAGGGGCGCTAGGAAAGATTCTTAGTGTTTTTCCTCCTTGATAAACAACACCCCATTCTGCCTCCTCCTTTCTCTTTGGGACGTTCGTATAAGAAAGAGATGCCTACATCTCTGGAAGTCATCCTGTGGCTGTGAGCTGCCCACTGAGCACAGGAAGAGCTGCGTTTCTAAGTCAGGGAAGAAGCCACTGAACAAGCCTACAATGACCTCCTTCCAGATTAAAAAAAAAAAAAAATCACATATTTATGGATTAAGTTACTAAATAACTCCTAGCTGATACACATAGGTATTTTCTAGATGTGAACAATATTACATTATCATTCTATATAACATAATATTATGTTAACTAGTGTTGATCTGTGTCATTTACACCTTCTCCATTAATTAGTGAAGTTCTTAGCAGTCAAAAGCATGCCTTTCACTGACCTATGATATCTTATCTGTAAACACTACACCTAGAGTGAGGTGTTTGAGAAATACTCAATTAAAATTTGAGTAGCTATCAATCCAGTAATGTCAAACAATTTAGGATCTCAGGACCCAGCCTCTTATCCATATCTTTTTATTCAGTCACAACCTCATAATATCTCACAGTTCCAAAGGAAAGCGTAGTTGAGCAATGTCTTTGTTCTCAGTAGGCTTTGTTTTTGAATGCCTAATTCGACCTTAAAAACATGCTGGATGATGAGACTAAACAGACACAGTTCCGCTGTGAGGAATTTTCAAGCTCATGGGAGAGGAGAGCTGCATGGTAAAAAGAAAACAGTGGCTTAAAATGGCAAAAAGGCAGAAAAAGGTAGGGGTTATTCCTCACTGGAATGTTCTCACACTCTAATGAAGAGGAAGAAGTTGAGCTCTGCTTTGAGCGTTAAGTATGTTTTTCAAAATATAAAGCATATCTATTCAGTTCAAGTGGAAGTAAAGAATGAGGACTCTAACCAAGGAGAATAGCGAGAGCAACCGCAGGGATTTTTGACCAAAAAAAATATGAAAGAAGGGGATAAACAGATTTAAGATCCTATCATAGAAGACATTACAGCTCAGGCTAAGACCACTGTTCTTCATTGAGAGAAAAAATGCAAAGTCGCCCAAGTTTGTGATCCAATAACCACGTTAACTGAATCAGATGCATGTTGTAGAACACACCTAGGCTAGTAAAGAGGTAGTATTATTAGCAGTGTGGAGTTCAAGGTGAGAGGCTTTACCAGCCTAAGAAGAGAGGGATGAAGTCCCAAGCATAGCCCATGGCAGCAGAAGTAGGAAAAGAAAGAATTCAATTCCACTTTCTCAGTTTTCCCTGTACCCAATTATGACCTGTAAATTGAACAATTTCAGAAATTATATTGATAAGCAAATCACTGTCTGCACACAGTAAACGGGGTC
The DNA here is from genome assembly GCF_054392235.1 of Sus scrofa. Lineage (NCBI taxonomy): Eukaryota > Metazoa > Chordata > Mammalia > Artiodactyla > Suidae > Sus > Sus scrofa. Next base: position 77,675,352 of record NC_139393.1, read on the forward strand.
TTGGAAATTGGAAACATTAAGGAATGGAGGAGAAGAATTAGACTCAGCTTATATTCCCCAAGAAGATGGATATCCCGTTTCTTCCAAAGAGATGAATTCCAATATATAAACATCTTCGCATGAATGTTCAAATGTGTTGTGTTCAAACTTGTGGATTTCAGGCCTCTAGATTTCACCAATACACAATTTGACATCATCTTCAAATAATGACAAGGATTTTAATGAGAATTCTGATCCACAATTCATAAGTATGTGACCTGCGCTCACTGCAGCGAGGTGTGTCATCACCACTATGCATTTATCATATTGTTGAAAATAATAACATTAACCATCCAGACTATTTGAATCCTTTTTGGTTCTTCTTTAACTTTTTTAATACCCGAAGGAGAATAATATGTCATATTAAATTTCTCTGAATGACTATTAAATATTTGATGACAGCCAATACATCAAAAATATACTTTATATCAGAGTGTTATTACGTTAATAAAACCTCTCCACTTTGATAACTTCTGCTTCATAAATTTGATACAGTTTATTTAATTAAATCTAGTCAACATTTATGGGGTGCCTACTATGTTAAACATGGAGTTATATTTTGTGCCTTTTAAAATTTTATCCTTGGGAGTTCCTATCCTGGCTCAGCAGAAACAAATCTGAATAGCATCCAGGAGGATGCAGGCTGCATCCCTAGCCTCACTCAGTGCGTTAAGGATCTGGCATTGCCCTGAGCTGTGGTGAAGGTCACAGATGTGGCTCAGATCTGATTGCGTAGGCCAGCAGCTACAGCTCCGATTTGACCCCTGGCCTGGGAACCTCCATATGCCTTGGGTATGGCCCTAAAAAGACCCCCCCCCAAAAAAAATTATCCTTAAAATAAACATGCAAGCTACATATTATTATATTACTTCATAGATAAGGAAATTAGGAATGACAGTGTATAGCACAGGGACCTATATCTAGCCACTTGTGATGGAAAATGATGCAGAATAATGTAAGAAAAAGAAAAAATATATATATATATACATATGTGTGTATATATATGTATCTGGAACACTTTGCTGTACAGCAGAAATTGACAGAACATTGTAAATCAACTATAATTTAAAAAATGAAAAAAAAGAATAAGAAGATAACTTGTTCATAATCTTATAATACTAAGAGGCAGAGCTGCCAAAATGCTCCCAGTAAGGGAGAAAAAGAGGTGAAATACTCTTCCTATGTTCTTGTTCTCATTCTTTCCTCTTCCCTTTCCTTCCCTCTCCTCCTCTCCTCTCCTCTCCCTTCCCCTCTGTGTTATACATTTTATTATTTCATTTTCGATGTAGAAGATTAGACTCTTGCAACAGTGACACATTTAATTGTGAGACTAATGATACTATAGCTAAATGTAATTGATATATTCAAGATAATCAAGATAGCATGTGCGAATATAATTAAAAATCTGCTTCAGGAGCACAGATGGTTTCCAAGCCGTCTTTCCAACCTGTCTTTAGAAGACACCGAGCCCCAAAGAGGCCTGGTAGTTCCATGTCTCCTTCCAGATACTCACATTTGCATTTAGAGAGGAGAATTATGATGCCAAGCAAAATATAAGCAAAAGAGATATGAATCAATATCCCCGGGCTGATGTATTTAACTTGTCTCATTTCAAAACTTAGCTTTTCTTTTAAATGAAGTGCAAAAGTAAATGGATTTACTAAGGTTATCCTTTGGGGGCAAAGAAAACAGAGGTGAGGGTAGAAGAAATGAACAAAGTGAGACCCTACATGTTAGACGCAGGCAGGGAAAATGAGAAAAGAAAGAAAATACAGAACCTTAGGAGAAACTGAAAGAGAGCGCATAGAGCATTAAATGATCAAAAAAAAAACAAAAAAACCTAAGTACAGATAAAACCTCTTGCTACTCAAACTGTGGTCCCCAGACCGGGAGCACTGGCCTCACTCCCTGACTCCTTAGAAACACAGCAGCTTGTCCTTATCCAACCCGTCAAGTCAGAATTTGCATTTTAACAAGCTCCCCAGGGGAGCCACACACAGGCAGGTTTTTGGTCGGTTCTTTTGAGCTCCTCCTTCTCCTCCATCCCATTGTCTCATAACCAGATAAACATTCCCCACAGGCAATCTTTATGCATTTACACAGGCCTACAATTGTTTAGATGCAAATGCATGTGAGATGCAATTCTAAATTGGGATGTGGGGCACGGCTTAAGGAAAATCATTTTCACTGGCTTAATCTCTACGGCATATAACTACATGGATGTTCACGGGGTCGTTCCCCCATCCATCTGACTGTAATAAGGAAAAAAACTGGCAAAGGACACGTGACCTGGAGTTTGGCACTTGCCATCAGCCTCTACATGGATTAAATCATGAGCCACTGCAGCGGCTGGCCCGCGGCTCCCCCTGAGCTGAGCACTGGGTGGAGATCAGGCGTGAGGTGCTCTGGGCTCTGGGAAAACTGGAAGAGCAGGTCTTTGGATACTCAGATCTTTTCGGCAGATTTCACGTGCCCCATTCTTGCATCTCCTCATATCTAGAAAAACACTAAAATCCTTCATGGCGATGTCTGCTCCTTGTGACTGGTAGTAAGTAACCTTCACGAGACCCCCGATAAACTTTTTAAGAAGTGCGCCTGGCTGCCTGCATGTCCCCTTCACCTTTATCATATACACTGATAGTATTCTCCCCCTGCCTCTTTGGGGCAGTATTTCACAGTCATCTGCGAATGCAGCCACCTCCAAGGGTGAGCTGGTGAGCCCCCAGGGCTCTGAACACTCGGGATACTGGCCCAGACAGTTGATGGCAGAGGTGCATATCAAAGGAATGACAGCAGTAAGCCTGCACTTCTTTGTTCCTGTTCCTGCCCCTTGTTTCAAAAACTCCTGTGTATCCTGGCCTCCTTGGAGTGGTTTCTCAGGGCTACTTGAGATGCTGTCCTCTGGGCTTAAGCCCAATTTTGCCCCCAATAAAACTTAACTCTCATCTTTCAGGTTGTGCATGTTTTTAAATTGACAGACATACACTGGAAGTGACGAGTGGGTCCAAAATCATGAATTAAAATAGAATCAATAAAACCACGCAGAGGGCAAGTCTGATAACATCGCAAAACAACTCTCACTTGAATAGCTACAAGTTGGGAATGATGTCTTTTTTCTAGCCACTCCTGAGAAATGGGAAACTTCCTTAAAGCGTATTCTGCATCTGTAAGGTTGGCAAATATACAAAATGAGATTCAGAAGCAATGTTTAGAATGAAATAGAGGCAGGAGGTTAACCAAAAGCCAGCCATGATTGGCAGCTCCTAATGTTGGAGGGAATTTTAGGTCGTTAAGTAAGCTGCAGTGCTGGTCACTGGCCAAACTGTGAAGTAGTCTCATCACCCCCTTTACTGTGCCTTTCCTTCTTTCTGTCCCACTTTGGAGTCCAAGGCCCTTGTGGTCCTCCCGGACCCCAGTGGGTCTGTTGTACCTTCAGTCTGGTTTGGACCTCATGTCTTGTGTGGCCCATTTCAACTGGTCTCCTGTCCACCATTCTCTCCATATTGGGCTTGCAGTTCCCCAAGGCAAAATGCAGTCAGAAGGTACTCATCCTTAGCTCACAAGTCCTTCGTAACTCTCACTACCTGCAGAATGCTAGAATAAGCGTCGACAAAGAGGAAAAGAGCATCCCTGACACTTAGCAGCCAGCCTGGAAAATGTGATACATATACACCATGGAATATCACTCAGCCATGAAAAAGAATGAATGAATGCCATGGGTAGCAACATGGATGGACTCAGAGATTATCATACTAATTTCAGAGAAACAAATATATGATATTGTTTATACATGGAATCTCAAAAATGATACAAATGAAGTTATAAAACAGAAATAGGCTCACAGATATAGAAAACAAATGTATGGTTATGAAAGGGGGAAGGGGGGAGGAATAAATTAGGAGTTTGGAATTAACAGATGCACACTGCAATATATAAAATAGAAAACCAACAAGGATCTACTGTACAGCACAGGGAACTCTTCTCAATATCTTATGATAGTCTATAATGTAAAATAATCTGAAAAAGAATATATACATAACTGAATCACTCTGCTGTAATCTGAAATTAATACAACGTTGTAAATCAACACTATCTCAATAAAAATAAAAATGAAAAAAGAAACCAGCCTGGCACTCAGAACTCGACCATGGTATTCTCTTGTGGCATGAACAATCTCACCGAACACCCACCCCAGATAAAGATTACTCTGAAACCAAAATACAATGAAACAAAGCAAGGGTCCCTCATAATTTTACCTAAGCACTGACAAGAACAAGGTCACAGTGCCACCCAAATAAAATGTCCCTTTTGGACAAAATGAGCATCTCCTACTGCTTTACAATTGCAGCTGCATCCTCATTCTAGTCTCCCCTCCCTGTGGATGAGACTTATTGTGATACCCAACCACATACTTGCCCCTACTCTATGATACCCTCCAAACCACAGCACACCCCTCACTGCACTGATCCTCCCCCCGTCACCCAACCACTGTTCAAATCCTGTAACTGGCTCCTTCTAGCATCTTCCTACCAAGACACCCATGGTTCCCCATGCTGTGTGTTCTCTCTGGATGCAAGGTATAGTGACACAACTCATTTACCCACAGGTGTGTTCCTGGGGGTCTTTGCTGAAGGGCATTGACAGTCTTGGTGGGACACGGGCCTGGTCCTGCAGTACTTCTCTAGTCTCAGATCCATCTCATGAGACAATTTGTGTTTTCCCCAGAACACACTGTATGTTCACATCTCGGTACATGCTGAGATGTTATTTCAACTCGGAGTTTCCTTCCTTCCGCTCCCAACAACTGAAACGTTATTTTTCAAAGTTAAGGTTAAATTCTACAAACAAGTTTCTCTGATGTTTTCAGTCAAAACCTATCATTTTCTGCTCAGTGTTTTGTTTATAATTCATTTTGACATTTACCCTATCTTGCACTATAGTTGTGTACTTTTCTTCACTAGATTTGAGAAGCATGAGGAGAATTCTAATCACGCCTCCTTCACCTCTCTCTTCCCTAATGACTTCCCAGCTCTCTGTCTGCTGTATAATACAATTTCAGTAAATATTTGCTAAATAAGATTGGTAATTGAGGCTCCAAATATCTGAGTTGAATTAGAAAGTTCTGAGAAGTTTATAGAAGTTCACTTAAGAATCTCCGCTGGCAACCTCAGAAAAAGGGGACATTTGGACACAGAGACAGACATGCACCCAAGCAGAGCAGCGTGTGACGATGAAGGCAGAGATGGGGGCGACTTTTGAGACAAGGATGCCAGGGATCAAGAGGCCACTCCAGCAACTGCCTCCAGAAGAGACAAGGAGGGAGAACAGCCCTGCCAGGGCCTTGATTTTGGTTTCCTAGGATCCAGAACTGTGAGAGAATAATGATTGTTGTTGTTGTTCAAGCCACCTGGTCTGTGGTACTTCATTAGGGAATGAATACAGAAGGATTATGAGACAGTTGGTTCTTGCCTGCAAATTGCATCAGGGATCCTGATCAGACAAGGGGCTGAAGAACTCAAAGAAATAAAGAGTCGAATGATGGTTGCCAGGGGCTGAGGGATGAGGGAAATGGGGAGATGCCGGCCAGAGGGTGCACGTTTCAGCTTTAAGATGAATACAGCCTGAGGAATCTAATGTGTTGCCTGCTGACTCTAATGAAGAGTTATTTTACACCAGAAGGTTGTTAAGAGAGTAGATCTGTTCTTTCCTCCAGCTTTATTGAGGTATGATTGATAATTAAAATTGTATGATATCTAAAGTCTACAACAGGATGGTTTGACATATACGCAATGTTAAAGGATTTCCCCCCACTGAGATAATCAACACAACCATCACTGCACATCTTTGCCTTTTTTGAGGTGAGAACATTTAAGTTTTATTCTCTCTGCAAATTTTAATTACATAGTACCGTATTACCCACTACAGTCACCATGTGATACATTAAATCCTCAGACCTTATTTCTTTACCATTGAAAAATGTACCCTTTTACCAACCTCTCTGTATTGAACCCACTTCCCAGATCCTGGCAGTGATTGTTCTATTCTCCGTTTCTATGAGTTTGCCTTTCTTTGGTTTTTGTTGTTATGTTTTGTTTTGTTTAGATTCCACACATAAGTGATACCATGCAGTATTTGTCTTCTTCTGTTGGACTTATTTCACCTGGCCTAGTGCTCTCAGTCCATCTATGTTGTCACAAATGGCAGGAGTTCCTTTTTTAAGGCTCAATAATATTCCATTTTGTGTATGTGCACGCATATATATAACCTCATACATATCTGTGGGAGACTTATTAATCCACAGCCCTGAGGTTATTTCTAGACCTTGGGTACTGTGAATAATGCTGCAGTGACATGGGAGTACACATCTCTTTGACATAACGGTTTCATTTCCTTTAGATATATACCCAGAAGTGGGATTTCTGGATCAAGAGAATAGGTCTTAAAAGTTACCCCTCCCAGAGTTCCTGTCATGGTGCAGTGGTTAACGAATCCGACTAGGAACCATGAGGTTGGGGGTTCGATCCCTGGCCTTGCTCAGTGGGTTAAGAATCCGGCATTGCCGTGAGCTGTGGTGTAGGTTGCAGATGTGGCTCAGATCCTGCATTGCTGTGGCTGTGGTGCAGGCCAGTGGCTACAGCTCTGATTAGACCCCTAGCCTGGGAACCTCCACATGCCGCAGGAAAGGCCCTAGAAAAGGCAAAGAGACCAAAAAAAAAAAAAAAAAGTTACCCCTCCCAACACACCCAAAATGGCAATTATGTGAGGTAATGTCAGTATTAACCACCCTTACCGTAGTAATCCTTTCGTAGTATATGTGGGTGTACCAAAAGGTTATGCTGTACACCTTAACTTACATGTTATATGTCTGGAATAAAGGTGGAAAATAAAATCTGATTTTATGAAATAAAATTTTTAAAATAAAATTTTAAATAATATAAATAAAGAAAACTTAATCGTTAAAAAAAAAAGTAGAGAAACTTAAAGGAATGCCTGAGAAAATCATTTATTCTGGGACTGTAAGAGTTTGGTTAGTCAGAACTCAAGTTAAGAGCTAACTAACCCAGTCTTTGATTAAGAATACCAAGCATCAACACAATGCTATAATGTGTTGTTCTTTGAAAAAGAGCACCAACCTAGCGCGTCTATGATTTTCATTAGGTTGTTTTTTTTCTTTTAATAGAACACGTCCTGGTGTGGCCATGGATTTCCTCCATCAAAGTCACAGAGAATGATTCTTCAAATTCATATTTCCATTGTTCATCTCAGATCTACTGAATCACACAATATCTGAGAGTGGGGAAGCCTCTTCTGCTGAATTGGAATGTCCAAAGGGTTTTCTAATTACTCTCAGATAATCCTCCTATGCATTAAGTTTGAAAACCACTATTCTATATTTTCCTTGACTGTTTTCATCATATGTCCCCTCTGTGCTCAAGTTCAAAGGTGTGCCAATATCAGTCTCTGTGGCACAAGCAAGGCAGCATCATTTCAAGGTCAAGCAATGGAAACTCTTATGTCGTGTGGGAGGAATCTCTTATTCATTCTTGTGAATAACTCAAGCAAGCTGCAAGAAAAACAATGAAAATGCTAGAAGTCATTACGTAAGCAAATCTGTTCTTTAAATGCTCTCCTTTCATAGCTTCTTCTAAATTAAGGTTGTCTCTTCAAAGATCCTGTGCACGGAATTGTTTACACACCTGTGCTTTACCTTCTCTTGATGACTGTCTTTGGGGACGAGACCACGTGTTGCTCGTGATGTCTTTGAATTGCTTTTGAATCTTCTCCAAAAAAATCTATCTCACGCCTTAGACATATTAAGGGCCCAATTAGAAGGAGAGGAATCTGATAAATTAACCCTCTTGGGATAGAATGGGGTGGGCGCACTAGTGGCAGAAGACAACTTTTTCTGAACTTGAAGCTCACCTATGATTGTAATGAAGATGAGTCACTGGGTTAATGATCAGACTGTGAGTTTGTGACTCTCTGCCAACATTTAAGTTTTTTTTTTTTTTTTTTTAAACTGACTGCTTTTTATTAGCTAAGATTGATGATTTGGAGCAGAAACTATAATTGATTACATACTACGACCAATTTCTGTTACTCAAACAAGTGAAAGTGCAGCAATAAGTAGATAAATATTGTCTCAGAAATGAAGATAAATGAGTATAAGTGAATAAAGGTGAAACTGTGACGTCATGGCCACGCCTAATTTACTAGGAGTGTTGTCATAATTCTCATAAGAAGTCAGAAAAACGTCTCTCTGAATATTTTTTCCAACCTACCAAACTGAAATGTAACATTTTAACTGTTGGATGTACAACAATTTTGTCATAACAGCTATTGCACACATTTTTTCAGATCAAAAGAGAAAATACAGATGAAGGCCCCATAGCTTAAGATTTCTAGTATTTAAGAATATCCTGGAGTTCCCGTCGTGGCGCAGTGGTTAACGAATCCGACTAGGAACCATGAGGTTGCGGGTTTGGTCCCTGCCCTTGCTCAGTGGGTTAACGATCCGGCGTTGCCTTGAGCTGTGGTGTAGGTTGCAGACGCGGCTCGGATCCCGCGTTGCTGTGGCTCTGGCGTAGGCCGGTGGCTACAGCTCCGATTCAACCCCTAGCCTGGGAACCTCCATATGCCGCGGGAGCGGCCCAAGAAATAGCAACAACAACAACAACAACAACAAAAAGACAAAAAAGACGAAAAAAAAAGAATATCCTAAAGGCAAGAGTCAGGCACACAGCTGCTAAACTAAGTTTCCTCCCTGCTCCTTATCTCCCTTCTCATTCATTCTCTAATCATTCATTCATTCATTCATTCATTCCATGGCAGATGTTTTATGGTTTTATGATCTGGGCATTGTTTCCGCTGAACAGAGCTGGGAATTTGAAAGTGGCAGTGGGGAGGTACTTTCTGGAAATGGGTTTCTAAAGCTGGCTGCTTTCCATCCACACTTTCAACTGAGGGTGCCCTCAGTCTAGACAAGAGATAAGAACATATCTAGAAGTTATCACAGAATCACTATCTGACAGATAAAAGAACTGCTGATAGGATGGGGGATATTTAACCAATGGGCGCCATATTTGGAGGTATTCATAAGAGTTCCCATTGCTTGACCTTGAAATGATCCTTCCTTTGTAAACAGTTGTACTGCAGAGGTCTTTTTAACTACTTTTACCCAATACTTAGCTCACAGTTGGCACTAAAAGTATTACTAAGTTAATAAATAACTTAACAAATTTATCTAGTTCTATGACTCTGGCCAAAGGCTAAGAAATGGTGTAGCCTCATTTTTCTGGCTGCCCGCATTTGGACAGTCACAGTAAATCCACTGCCTTTGAAGCTCTCTGGCAGCTTGTAAATATCCTTTTCCAGTGCACGTAAGGAATAGGGGTTTAAATCAGTCCTTTGTGAAATCCTAAGCAGTCCACTTGGGGTACCCCTTCCTCGTTCCTTATGCCACTATACACAGTAGGTCCATATGACTGTTTTTATGACTATTTGTCATCCTGAATTAAACTCAAAACTGGCATATTTCCACATATTGTAAATTTTGTGTTAGTTTTTATACAGAAGACTTTCTGCCTAGAGTAGAAAAGCAGCATCTAATTAGGGACATAAGAGAAAAAGGCACTGAGTTGGGATGACTGGGGATGAAAGCAGGGGCTTGGCAGAGGTTGTTCCTTTGTGCTAGTGTACAAAACACCCCACATTCTGGCGCAGAGTGACCTCAAAGGCCAAATCGTTCTTTTTGTCCCCTATTAGTCATCATGTTACAGGCATTACTTATGGATCAGGACACTTTATGCCCTTTCTTCTGGTTTTATTGTTATCTGTCTCCTAACAATTCTCTTAATCTCTCTTGACTATTTTTTGCTTTAGTCTAAATAAATACAGTATAACAGGTTTCTCTAGTTGGCTCCAAGGGCTGTCAATTCCAGGGGACCATTTTGGGGTCTCATATTTTAAAGATAAGGGAACTGAGCTCACAGAAGCTACATAGCTGTCAACTTTTTCAAGGGACAATAGGCTGGAGATGCAGACCTTGACCTCAAGAGCTTTCTTTTCCATGTCTATCTTCAGCACATCCTGAAGACAGTTCTTCAATGCAACATGTCCCTGGTATGTTCTTGAAAGTAATTCCCCCTACACATCATGGGTTTTACGCTTTGCATGTGGCCCTTCCTTCCTGCAAAAACATTTTTGAGAGTCTCTTGTGATTTTCTCTGCTTAGAGGCTCCTCTAAGCGACATATAAGGACTTGGGGTCAATCCAATATGTGGATACTGGAATCCTAGATGAGAAAAATCACAAAATAATGATGTCTCCAGCTACCTACTGAGATGTACAAAAATTTTGTATGCAAAATTAAATTTTAATTCAATTATGTGTTTTTAAAGCTACATAGATAGCATTTTTAGGCTGGGAGGAATGCTGTTTTATCAAGAGGGTCTAACACAAAAGTTATTTTCCATTGTAAAATGGCTTCTCCTATGAAATCAGATCAGTGATAATATAACGCAGCAAAAAACATTAATTTGAAATTGTTTAGCACATCAGATACACAGAAGTGTGCATTCTACACAGCAGAACCTGGCCGCATTTCCTCCCCTCACATTTTCCAAGGAGATAGGGATCCAAAATGGGAGTTTAATGCTGAAGACACAAAGGATGAGGAAGTGGGGACCACTCCTCTACCAATGTTATTTTAAGCTTCCGGTATCAATCCCTGATGAACTGGACTCAATACAATGACAGGTGACTATAAGACTATATACTTCAAATAAAAAGAAGTCTGCTTTCCATGGTGCTCTCTTTATTCTTCAGTGAGCATGATACGTCTATCTTGTATCTTGTCTCACCTGCACTCCCAAGAGCAAAGGAAGTTGTTGGCACAAGAGCAGATGTTGAAGAAGCCCCATGAACCTCTACCTGATTCAAACTGTTTCAAAGCGACTGGAACTATTAGAGCAACCGGAATTATTAAAACAAGTTCAGAGGTCTCACTGTTTAGTTATGTGAGGACCGGCCACCGATTTCACAGCTATTTTTGCCTGAGGCTGCAACATTTTGGTATAAGAAAGGCAGAGCTCAGAAGCCACAGGGTAATTAACTGCCTCATCTATAGCATTGATTCCCTTCAAATTCTTCTGTAATTTTCAGAAATAAAAGTGCCCTGACAGGTCATTGAATCCGGCTTTCCCTTTTCACACTTCTAGAAAAAAATCTCCTTTCATGCTCATTATTCATTGCAATTTTATTGATAAACTCTTTCAAAGATTTCTGGGGGTTTATGCTGGGAGGGGTAAGCCAAGCCCCAAACTAAGAGCATAGGGATTCTTTTGCTGGGGGAAAGGTTCAGTTGTATTGACAAACAGTGGATTTGATGTATAAGCTTTGGCGAAGAAAATGATTAATTGGAGATCTAATATTTATTTTCAGAAATATTGTTGACTTGACAGGTGGGTTGAACAAATGACCCCTTTAGCAAGGTATTTTCTCTCCCTTTAAAAATGGGAAAACTATCTTCACTTTTCTTAGACGTTCTATCTCTAGCTGATGGAACACATCAAAAAATACACTTAATTTTACTTTATTTTTGTTTTTTAAAGTTCTTGAGAAAGCATCTGACCAGCTGGCTTGGTACGTAATGTGAGCTGAATAATACACACGCATGTTTAAAAAAAGTTATCCCCTTCCTCCAGAGGTCGTAGTCATGGAAACCTTCCAATACCCTTAAATAAAATATGGCCATGCTTTCAAAGGAAAACTTTAACATCATTTACAAAGATAAATACTTTATGAAAAAAATGCAGGTTGGCCTGGAGATGGTCTCCTTTGCAGTAGAAATTATTTCACTCTCTCTTTTATACTTGATACAGAAGCCCCAACGTGGGGGTGGCTGTTGTTAATTTGTTTGCTCTTTCATCACACTGACGTCCTTAGCTATCCCTTTAAAGGTCTGAATTTCATTTTTACTTATCAGCATTTTAAAAAAAATCTCATTCAATATCATTTATTACAATCGTTGAGTGCCACGGACAACCCTAAAGTCTAGTTAATAAATCATGCATCTTACTAATCTATTTCAATGTGTTATAGACCAGGCAGAAGAGACTTTTCAGGGAGTGCTGATGGATAAACAGATCAAATTTCTTGAGGTGAAAGCAGAGAAATGCAGGAGACGTGGTGGGGAAACAAGCCGAAACACAGAAAAAGAGAAAGCAAGAGGCAAGAGTGAGAGAATGAGTGAGTGCCGTCCTGGACTCTGCTTCAAATCCTCAATTACAGAATTAAACCCAACCTCAAGAAAACCATCACTCACAGCCATGTTGCCCCATGTTGCTCCAGCTGTGTTACAGCTTGTTACGTTTCATTGAAAAATTTTAATTTGCATACAGCATCATGAAGAGCTTCTAGTGGTACCCTGGGGGTGCCTCAGTGCGTAGTTTGGGAACCTTGAGTATAATCATTACACATCATGTAAAGTGTTTTACATAAATAACTTTGTAGTCTTTTCTATTCCCAGTTAAGGTTTATATTTAATCTCTCTCTAGAAACATAGAAACATGATTTGTGTACAGAAAGGTATATAAATCATGAATACCTATAGAGCTAGAAAGGAAACAGACCCATGTAGCCTCCACCCAGATCAAGGCACAGAATATTACCGACACCGATGACAAGGCTTCAAGGCCTCGGGCTCCATTTCCAGTCACGGCCCCTGTCCCTACAGGTCATCATTCTCTTCACCTCTGACCCCACAGGCGAGAGGGGCCTGTTTATGGATACACAGTACTTTCTGGAGACACAGCTGTTTTGGAATTTCGGGGGCTTTGCCATCAACTTTCCCATTTCTCGCCCTTGTGAAGTGGCTCCGAAACTGATCCCCAGTTGGTCTAAAGGCTCAGGAATGGACTTCCCACCTGAACCCAAAGCAACGCCCATGAGGCAAATGACCTAAAATGACCCAACCAGAGTAAAGTCCCTCCCCCTTCCCTCCTCTTCTTCTTTTCTTCCTTTTTTCTCTCCTTTCCTTTCCTTTTCCCCCCCTTAAATGTCACACTTTCTCTGTGTAAGCTGGACAGGAAAATAGGTGAGCCCAGGAATTTTGACAGCAATCTTGCGAATAGAAACTGAACCAGACATGGAACAGAGCCAACATCACGGAAGGCAGATTGGAGAAACAAACAAACAAAAATACAAAACCAATACAGGGTCCCTGGTATCATCTTGGAACACTGAGTCACTCCTGGACTTTACATAAACCAATAAATTCTGATTTCGTGATAAGAGAATTTGGCTTTTCTTTAACTTAACGTGCTTATCAAATCATAAGATCAGCTAAATAAGAGCTAGCTGGAAACTTCAGGAATGTAAAACAACCCAGGCCCCAATGTGGTAAAACTAGAATGTAATTTTCCCAACAGGAGAGAAAATGCTAGTGAACTAAAATTTCCATTTGAAAGAAAAATCAGCTAAGCCAGTTTTTGCTATAATTACTTTATATTTCTAGGGCTCAATCATTAGCCCTCCACTCATCTCTCTTGCAAAAGAAGGAGATTTAAATGTGTTAACCCAAATGGGGCCAATTTCTGATGGCTTTAAATTATTCTGTTCAGTGAAATTTTCCATCCGCAAGAGACAATCTCCTTTTTGAACAGAGCTGCATTTTCGCAGCAAAAGCCCCTTGCTGTTCATATCTTGCTAATGAAGTTTCCACTTACCTATAATCTGTGTAGAATGCAGATATTTGGTATGGCATTTTCTTGACATTTCTGTCCTACTATAATCACACTCTTTAATTGTCTCTGCCTCATCTACATCATAGAACTGACGTCCCATCCTCGTTTCTGATTTTAAGCATAATTACAGGGAGCCAGAAGTGTCACTACACAGCATTCAAAACACTGTTATCAAAGGCATTTTCCCAACTCTTTGAAAGGCCAGAACAAACTATATTTTTCTTTTTTAAAAAAATGAGGTCATTTGCATATGTGGCAAAATATTAAGGGACGGCTTTTAAATTAAATGCCACATGGGCTTTCTAAGCCTTAAAATAGGAGAAAGACAAAACCCGACTAGGATGGACCTCTTAAATTATTGGGCTGATAACATCATCTGAATTCAGTAGGCATTTGTGGAAAACAATGACAATCCTAGCAAAATGCCAGATCTACTTTCAGAGGCTCTCTGTTGAATAAATTACTCCTCTCAGGCCACTGAAGAGGGTCCTGTGGTTCTGGAAGCAAGACAGTGCCTCTAATGGATGAGTCCTCCCTTGAGGGGGATAACTCATTCCCCCTCATGCTCTCCCAAGGCCAGCTCTCACTATACATCGCAACACACCTGCCACAAAGCTAGGTGGCGATGTCCCTGGAGGAGCGGCCAGTGTGTGCAGGAAGTCGCAACAGCAGAAGCAGAGCAGCGAGATGAAGGCAAGATCGGGAGCCAAGGAAGCAGCCCTGGCAAACCCCCAAATGAGAAAACTTGTCACCTTAAACCCTGTTTGTTTTGTTGTTGTTGTGTGTGGTGGTGGTTTTTTGGCCACCCCACGGCATATGGAGTTCCCAGGCTAGGTATCAGATCTGAGTTGCAGTTGAGATCTATGCTACAGCCGCGGCAACACTGGATCCTTAACCCACTGTGCTGGGCTGGGGATGGAACCTGCGTCTCAGCACTCCAGAGACACGGCTGATCCCACTGTGACACAGCAGGAACTCCTTAAACCCTGTTTTCCTGAGTGAAGAATAAAGAGAAGGCATAGCCAGCAATTAGGGGTTGTGCTGTAGTTGGGACCATGGCCTCCAGAGCCAGACCTCCCAGCCCAAATCCTGCTGGACAATGGCTGGCCCTACGGCCTGCAATGAGATGCTCAACTGCTCCGTGGTTGGGTTTGCTTGAGCGGAAAAATGGAAAAAACAACAAGACCTACTTCTTGGGGTAGTTATGAGAATTAAATGAATACTTATAAATTAAATATTATAACACTTATTAAGCATAACATGTGTTTGGTAAAGAACTAAATTAGAAAATAGGACTGGGGGTTCCCTTCAAGGCTCAGCGGAAACGAATCTGACTAGTATCCGTGAGGAGGCAGGTGTGATTCCTGGCCTGACTCAGTGGGTTACACCGTGAGCTGTGGTGTAGGTCGCAGACGTGGCTCGGATCTGGTGTTGCTGTGGTTGTGGCGTAAGCGGGCCGCTGTAGCTCCAATTCGACCCCTAGCCTGGGAACCTCCTTATGCTGTGGGTGAAGCCCTAAAAAGACAAAAAAGAGAAAGCAGGACTAACATTTACTGTGACTGCTTACTGCAGTTTTACTCTTTCCTTGTTCCCAGAAAGGGGAAAGGAATGAAAATGCGTTGAATTTATTTAGTAAAGTAGATATTTCACTTTGCCTATCTAAATTCTCTTTTATGGAGTTCCTGTTGTGTTGCAGCAGAAACGAATCTGACTAGTAGCCATGATGATTTGGGTTGGGTTGGATTCCTGGCCTTGCTCAGTGGGTTAAGGATCTGGCATTGCCGTGAGCTGTGGTGTAGGCCACAGATGCAGCTTGGATCCTGAGTTGCTGTGGCTGTGGTGCAGGCCGGCAGCTGAAGCTCAGATTTGACCCCTAGTCTGGGAACTTCCTTATGCTGCGGGTGTGGCCATAAAAAGAAAAAAAAAATTCTCTTAAAAAATTTTTTAAATAGGCATTATTATCCTAATTTACAGAAGAGAAGAATGAGGCAAAGAGAATTTAAGTAACTCTCCCCAGTGGACTAGGATCTGCATCCAGATCTCTATGGCTCCAAAACCTGATGTGTTGTTGGTTGGTTGGTTGGCTTTTTCCATGCACAACCTTATATCTAAAAGGCTGGGGTAGGATGGTGAAGGCCTGAAACTGAAATAGAAAGAAGAAAAACAAACGGAAGCAGGTAAAGACAAATACTAAGTAGTCTGAAGGCGAAGGGGATATGGTGTTTCACTTCTATTGTCACCAATAAAGTTAGTACACCCCGGGGAAGAGCAAAGAAAACAACTCTACACAGAACTGGTTAGTGATAAAAAGGAGATGCCAAAAAAGAAAACGAGGAAAGAACAACATGGAAACTCACTCTGATGACAATGCAGGGTCATCTTCTGAAAGCAAAGGGTGAAGTGGAGCCAGAAAAACCATCAGAAGTGCAGAGACTTCCAGACTCCACCCACCTCAACGGCCAGTCAACATTTAATTGTTGGCTGCAGAGAAGGGAGCTGCCCACCATCAGGAGTAAGTCAACCAATGCCTTTTTAAATGACTTTTTAGTACCGAGAGATGCCAAGATTCATGGTGTTATTGCTACTATTTATATAGAATGAAGGGATTAATTATCTGCCAGTGGTGCCAGCTCATTACTCTGGCAGTCTCTAGGGGAAAAATCACTCTCTTGTCCCATAAACAGATAAATGTGCAATAAAGTCTGATTTAATTAAGGAAAATTGCAAAAAGACAAGGTAACTACTTTTAATAATTCAATCTACCTAAGCAAAAAATATAGATACAATAAAGGTTAATATATTCATTTTGTCTTCTAAGGAGTTAAGGGTTATTTTATAATACTACTCATTAGAAGAAAAACGACAAAAAATTGAACTCAGAGACATTCTAAGGTTTTTCTAAGGTTTTATAGGAATGCTTTTGAAAATCTCTGCTTATATGAGAATGTAAAAAGAATGTAAAAGGAGTCTGTTAAGGGTGGAAAAATGATACAATGTAAAGTAAAGCATCATGATCATTTTAACAAACCTGCTATTGGAAAGCTGTTGATAAGGGGATAATTTCCACATGGGGGTCCATCCTTAATTTGTCAAGAAACTTCAGAGCCTTAGAAGAAATGACTCTCTTCTCAAAAGTATCTGCCATGGACTCCAAAATATTCAAATACATGCGTTTCCATGGATCAAGTCATCATGTATTGACAAATCCCCGCCCTATCAGTGCCAACATACCATCAAGGGGGGTAAATACATCAATACATAAACTGGATGTTACGTATAAGTTTGACAGCACAGGGCAGGACTCAGAAAGAATGGGGTAAAGACAAAAGCGTTTTTGGAACAAACCTATTCAAGACACTTAACAGAGATGGAGAATTCAGGCAGGGCCCCACCAACACTCTAATAAAGCCAGCACTGCAAGGACTGTAGGTTTGAGAACGATCAGAGAATGAAAACCATAGGAGAGAACTTATGATAAAGAAAAAGACAAACTCAAAATTATATTAGGGTGAGAAGAAGGAGTACAAACCATTGGTTCTTAGGCTTACATTAAAGTAGGGTGTTTAGGGGTCCACTGAAAATTAAAATTAGGAAGACTCCTGAAGAGAATAACAGAGTCTTCAGATTCTTGGCCAGATGAGCAAAGAGGGATGAACAGCCCCTCCATTAATAACAGTAGCAGAAGAGAGGCTGGCGAAAGGCTTTAGGCTGAGTTAGCAATGACGGTCTTTGCAGGGACCCACCTTGAGGTCTGCAGACTTAGCTACCCTGGCCAATTCTACTTCCTGTTTGGGGCCTCTCAGGGAATAAAAGATGGTTGAGAAGGAGACATAATAGCTTTAGGTATAGACAAGCCCCCTTAGTGTCCAGTATTGTTGCCAGATGAAAGATGTGTAGCAACTACCGTATTTCTCTAATTATACCAGTTAGTAGGGTGGCCATAAAGTTTGGCATTCAGAAAAAATATGGCTACTAATAATTAATGTAGAACAAAAGATATAAACAAAGAAGTCTACCTCTTCTAATTCCAATGCTTCTTTGATACAATTTCACTCTACCCCAGTTCAGAACACATCAAATATATATTTCTAATTAGTACAGTTTTCAAATTGTGTCTTTCCATTTTACACAACAGGTTTTGAGCCAAAAGTACTTGTTTTCAAAATTAAATTCATCTTCAAAATATTAGGGCTTGGCCCTATGAAATCTTCAAAAATGTGCTACAGTGTAAGACAGAATTACAAAAGAGAATTTCCAACAAAGCCATGAATACTGCAATACGATGGAATAAGATTATACACACATTTGCCATCGCGCAAAATGGTGAATTAAGAGGCAACATCTTTTATATGGATGTCTAACTTGCAAAATATTCTCAAAAAAATAGATCACAACATTTCATACATTATCTAAAAGTGCAAATTTGCATTTTAAACATGTTTGGGAGCTCGACATGCTAGATCTCAGAGCCATCTAAGGAATATGTTATAGAGACAAAAAGCCCTATTACTCATGTTACTTGAGATGCACTGTGAATATAGTTGGCCTGGTCTGTTCTGGAGAATGGAAAGAAAAACTGGAAAAATAAAACCTTACTGATTTAAACATTCTGTCTTGGGCAAATCTACAGAAGGCTCTATTAAATTATTTTACCCAAGTCAATCTTCTAGCAAGCAGGTGGAAAAACTAGAAGGAATGCTTTCCTGTACAAACCTACCTTACCTAAGAGATTTGTGCAGGTGCAGTAATGCTTTGTAGAAGCTCCTCCCTGCTTGAACTTTCTACCTAAAAATTATGGATAAAATCAACCCAGATGACCCGATGAAAGCATATCAACCGAGAACTGCCAACTGCGGTTGATGCACAGTGTTTCTTTGGAGTTGTAAATAAATGAACTGCTATAGAGCCTAACTTGTTAGAATGCAGATACATTTTTGCACAGCTACTTACTACCAGAATCATCTGCATTCCCATGCCCCTCCAAACAAGCACCATCACTCAGTATTCCTGACAAAGGAACTAACCTGTGCAAGTGGGGTAGTTCTGTATCCTTATACCAGAATTATAAAAGAGTCCACTAAATACCAAAGTATCTTTGGAACACTGCTTTACAATTAAAATACTTCCAAAACTCTGTCATTGTAATTCATGCCTTTGGCCATTTCGCAAACCCCAACTGAAAAGTAATTTAATTAATTAATTAATTTTGTCTTTCGTCCTTTTAGGGCCGCACCGCAGCATATGGAGGTTCCCAGGCTAGGGGTCTAATCGGAGCTATAGCTGCCGGCCTACGCCGGAGCTACAGCAACACTAGATCTGAGCCATGTCTACGACCTACACCACAGCTCAGGACAATGCTGGATCCTT
The DNA here is from genome assembly GCF_054392235.1 of Sus scrofa. Classification (NCBI taxonomy): domain Eukaryota; kingdom Metazoa; phylum Chordata; class Mammalia; order Artiodactyla; family Suidae; genus Sus; species Sus scrofa. Next base: position 77,694,503 of record NC_139393.1, read on the forward strand.
AACCCACTGAGTTAGGCCAGGGATCGAACCGCAACCTCATGGTTCCCAGTCAGATTTGTTTCCACTGCGCCATGACGACGGGAACTCCTGAAAAGTAATTGTAAATACTTAGAAGTAAATATGGTCTTATTAGGAATGAGATAATACAATCAGTAGTGAATCTGAACCAAGAAAAAGTAAGAAACCATTTTCATGTCTTTGATGGTTAGCCCTGGATATAGTCAGTAAAGTAGAAATAGCAGCCCCAGTTAACTGCGTGGTTCTGCGGGCAGTTCCCTCTTCCTGTCCTGAGATCCCTCCTTGGTTGGAATACAGTAGCTCTATGATCCGAGGAGCTAACCCTCACGTGGTTCCCAGGTGGCCCCGAGGCAGCACTGGCAGGAGAAATATCTCAAAGGTTTCAAACCCAGAGCTGCGCTAAGCCATTTCTGAGAAAACACCAATTACTTGAAAAATAAGACAAAGACTTGTGCTCGATAAAGACTGAGCCCCGAGACTGTGCACCTGGCCCACGAGGGCAGGGAAAGGCTCACCAGCTGGGCTCTCCTAAGAGGAGAGCTTGGTGGCAGGTGGTCACGCAGGTGATGGCATTTCCTAACGATCTGGGGTCACTGCTGGGTCACAGTGGGTGGTCTACACTGGAGCCAGAGACATCTGAATTCACTGAGTATTGCCACTTCCTATTCCTGGGAACTCAGATAAATCACTCAGCTTCTCTTTAGCCTGTTTATCCATCCATGGAACAGAGGTAATACCGCCCTCTTCATGACATTGCTGTGGAATTCAATGAGATGACGCCTTCCTGTAAAGTAACAAGCCCTCCAAAACACGACTGCCTCTTATACTGACTTTATAAAAGGCCTGGGGAAGAAATCCCAAGCTCGGCTTTGTGATGCCTTTCAGTTTTATGTCTTTCCCATAAGTAGTTCACACCTCAAATGTGAAAAAAATAATTGCACCTATAAGCCATTTAGTAGTCATAAATTTTCTAAGAACCAAGCTGAATTCAGTCTATCGCCTATCACCACCATGAACACTGAAAAATATATATAAACCAAGTTAAAAAAAAAACCAAAAACCTTTTTTTTTTCATCTGTCTAGCTCATTGATTTTCATTCCCTTCAGTAAGACTGGAGAATCCAAGCAGAATTACTATTCTTTGAAAAGTCATTTAGCTAAAAATGAATAAGGTGGATTTTAGTAAAACTTATTTCCAACAGCAATTTTTTAAGATTAATTGAAGAAGGGATTTCATTCGGTTCCACATTATTTCATTATTACTTAGGTAAGGCTAACCAACATTATATTCTAAGTTCATCAGAAGCAGCAATTCCGGAGTTCCCGTTGTGGCGCAGTGGTTAACAAATCCGACTAGGAACCATGAGGTCGCGGGTTCGGTCCCTGCCCTTGCTCAGTGGGTTAACGATCCGGCGTTGCCATGAGCTGTGGTGTAGGTTGCAGACGCGGCTCGGATCCCGCGTTGCTGTGGCTCTGGCGTAGGCTGGTGGCTACAGCTCCGATTGGACCCCTAGCCTGGGAACCTCCATATGCCGCGGGAGCGGCCCAAGAAATAGCAACAACAATAACAACAACAAAAGACAAAAAAAAAAAAGACAAAAAAAAAAAAAGACAAAAAAAAAAATAAAATTAAATAAAAATAAAATAAAGAAGCAGCAATTCCTATAAAATGTAGCAGTCTCAGAGGAGGAGGCCTATCCAAGCAATTGAGATCTGTATTCCCCAAAGATCTATACATGATTGAAAAATAAATATTGACAACTAAATTGCACTGAAGACACAGCCAAAAAAATGTAAGAAAGGCAGTATTTGGGGAGAACACGCTGAGTTGTAAAAATATTACCATTAATCTATGAAGAAATCCTCATAAAATCTGGATAATCTATAATAAGCAAAGCACAAAAATATTCTTTAATATATAAATTTTTATAAAATTCAGTCAGGCTGTGGATTAAAATATGGGATTTTATAGATTAAGAAAGACAAATACTTAAAATGTAAAAAAAAAAAACTGCACCAATAAGCCATTTTATTTTTTCATGCATGTATAAGAATTGATCACAAATTCAAAGTTTTCAGCACAACAAAATTATCTCAGAAACTCACTTTAGAAAAGACTTTTCCTAGTTACTCTGTAAGCAGATTATCAGGTTATTTCTATTATCTTCCAAAAGGACCAACCCTGAATGGATGCTTAGGGTACAGAGGAAGTTCCCAAAATACTAGCAATTTTTATATTCGCTTAAGTAAAGTGATCAAATTCTCATGTGTGTATGTGATTTCTATTTAGCAAAAGAAGAGTTCTATTTATGTGTTTGTTTTATTATTTTCATAGAACTCTTCATGTTAAATAACTTCCAGAAATCAAAAAAAAAAAATTAATACACATAAAAATCTCCCATGGGCCATGTGTTAAGATGACTGCATTTCTAAAATGCAGAAAAATCCCATTATTTCAGTATCTTGCTGTGTTTCACTGAATCATCAGCATTAATCATAGATGACACATTGCTAATGCATTAGTGCTGCCCTTCATGGTGTGAGAACATCTACCAGGGAAATAGCTTTTTATTTGATGGAAAAAAAAAAATCCATGGTTCAGATACAGAAACCTGAAAATATGTGCTTTTCATCGTTCTCTCTGGCTCCTTTTGCAGCTCCAAATGACATTCCATAAAATGCCATGCATAGATTTTTGAACAGTTATTACTATTCAGCTCACAATAAAAAATTACTCAAAATATAATCTGAATAAGCACAGGGGCTTGGATGCAGCTTAAATACTTAAAGGAGAAAAAAGATGGCATGCCGGAGTCCCACTTTCTCCAAAGCTTTGTCAAAATAGCTCCTCATTAGGCTCTGCCATTTTCACCATTCCTGCCATGTCTGCAAGGATTCAGAAGACAGTTAACTTCCAGCCAAGCCCAGCGTTACATCCATGGTTCTTAATGACTGATCCACATGCACAGAGAAGACAAAGCAGAGAAAAACCCAATTTCAAGGTGAAGAAATTAATTCCCCCCCCCCCAACGCCCTGACTCCGATCTGTTAGGAAATTCTGCCAGCTGTACCTTTACAACATATTTAGGACTTAATCCCTTCCTGCCACGTCAACTGCTACAACGACAACCTTAGTCTAAGCCACTTTCACCTCCGGCTGAGATTATTGTAAAACATCCCTCACCACAACTCGAATCAATGCCGCCTTTATCACTAAAGCTACAGACTAACCTCCACATACTATCTGCTTTCTGCGAAAACATGATTCAGATTACATCACCCCTCTCTTAAAAATCCTCTCATGATTTCCGTCTCGCTCAGGGTAAAAATCCCACATTCTTGCCCCGACCACCACAGTGCCCCTTCTCCCGACGGTCTTCCAGTCTCAACTCTGATGCCTGTCTCCCTGCTCCTCCTCAAACCCACCCAGAGGCTCCCGCTGCAGGGATCCTGCCTCTTCCTGCAACTCCTCTCCCTGCATCGCGTGTGCTCTCACCCCCCAGCTCTCCACCCTGTTGCAGACACTCTTGCTGACCACCTTATGCTTAAAGTCTTGGCCTCATCACTCTTCTCTCTTCCGTGCTTTAATTCTTTTTCCCAGTAACATTTAGCACTGAATTTTGCAGATTTATCCTTTTATTAGTTATTTCCATTTTCCTTCTACCTGAATCTTAGCTCCATGAGAGCCTGATTTCAACTGACTTTCCCCCAATTATCCCAGTTTCCCCTGATTAGTGCTTTGCACATGGATATTCAATACATATTTGCTGCACGGACCAATGTGAATACAATATTTAATATATTTTTAATAAGAAATCTGACGTCTTTGAGTCTATTTTCATTAGTATTTTGAGGGCCAACTTGCCATGGATATTACCTGAATCACTGGTCAAATGACCATTTCTCTCCATTAGCGCAGAGGGTCCATAAGGACAGGAATGGATTTTATCTTGTTTGTTGATACATCGCCAGTGAGCACCTGCACCTGATTCTGGCACCTTTGTTAAATGCTGAGTGAACAGCTGTGATTTATTTCCATTCTTACTTTAGAACCATAAATGAAATGCACAGAAAACAATATTTCTGAAATAAGAATCCATAAGTAAGTTTCTTAGAGACACAAATTTAGATGGGAAGGAATTCCCACTGTGACTTGGTGGTAACGAACCTGACTAGCATCCATGAGGACACAGGTTCGATCCCTGGCCTCCCTCAGTGGGTTAAGGATCTGGCATTGCCGTGAGCTGTGGTGTAGGTGGCAGATGCGGTTCAGATCCTATTGCTGTGGCTGTGGTGTAGGCCTGGAGCTGTAACTCTGGTTCAACCCCTAGCCTGGGAACATCCATATGCAGTGGGTGCAGCTCTAGAAAGACAAAAAAAAAAAAAAAAAAAAAAAAGGATTTAGACGGGAAAATCTAGCCATTCGGATTTGGGAACATGAGAGGGGTCCTGAGTCATTAGCAAAGACGGACAGTGACTCAGGGTCTGAGGTGACTGCAGCAGAGATGGCAACAGTAGGGGATCACATCAGCAGAGGAACAAAATAACTAGGAGGACAAAGGTAATTTCAGAGATGCGAGCCAGTCAGGAAGACACAGGGAGAAGTCAGTGGGCTGGGGCACCAACTAGTGGCTATGCGCCAACAAAGAAGCAGCGGGGACAGGGTAACTAACTAATACCATGGGAAGCGCTCAACAAACCAATTTTCTCCACTAAGTTCAACCCAACCGACATAAACGGTCGAGATCCACAGAGAGACAAGGTCTACCCAAGGACTTCAGATCCTGAGACAGAACTTCATTGTTGTTAAAAGGTCTGAATGTATCACATTGAATCCGGCTCCCCAGCGTCACGAAAACCTTGACTTTTACGGATGGCTGGAGAAGTGCCTCTTAGACAACACGTATTGGTCTTCTTCAGCCCATTTACCCCTCTGATACCACAGAGACTTACAAAGAATCTGTTGTTAATCACATCAGTTCAAACAAACTTTTCCAAAGAGCTGTTATCTGCTTAAGAGAGTGAATGAGCTTTAAAATAATCAAGTAATTTACTGCCCTTTCTGGAACATATCATTATTTGTGAATTTCAATGTGTTGAATATTGAAAATTTTAATTTGTTATTATTAAAAGCTCCTTGGAGTTCCCGTCGTGGGACAATGGAAACAAATCTGACTAGGAACCAAGAGGTTGTAGGTTCGATCCCTGGCCTCGCTCAGTGGGTTAAGGATCTGGCATTGCCATGAGCTGCAGTGTAGGTTGCAGACATGGCTCGGATCTGGCATTGCTGTGGCTGTGGCATAGGCGGGTGGCTATAGCTCGGATTTGACCCCTAGCCTAGGAACCTCCATATGCCGCAGGTGCGGCCCTAAAAAGACAAAATACAAAAAATAAAAAAATAAAAAGCTCCAATTCATAAAACGATTAAGTGGGTTTTTATGTCCCCGTCTTCATCTGCCCACAGAAGGATTATCCATTAGTTTTCATTTTTCGGAAAGGTTACAGTGAATTCTCTGTAGGTTATAAAGAAGGGTGCTGTACGTTTGATTTCCTGTAACAAAACAGGTTTTCTTCTACTTCAGAAATACCGAACTATTCTTAGTCAGTTTCCCGGTGACTATTTCTTAAATTCATTACACAGGAGTAATGAGCTGACTGATGAAATTCCATAGCTATTCCATAGCTACTCCATCGATATTCAGAACTTTCAGAAATCATGTCATATATGCATGCATATGTACTTTTGTGTGTGTGTGTGTATTTATAACTGATCCTGGCACATTTATTAAATACTGAGTGACTAGTTGTGATAATATATCCACATATGATAATATGCATAAATTAATAAATATGTTTTAGTCTTAAACTGCTTGGTAAACATGTAAGCAAGCCTTAGAATTTCCCCCGTGACAACATCTATCAGCTTTAACTGAGTTTTCCAGTGTGGATGCTTCTCAGCATTCATTAGACATCTCACTGCACACCTATTGCTCTCCATCCTTTTGGATATCATCCTGAAGTTATTTCACTGAGAACTTCTAACTATAAATTCTTGCCAAGCTCTCCCTATTACTCATCCCAGGCACAAGCCGGATTTAGTATAAGATTAATAAATTATTCCCTAAAAAAGCTCTGTCTCACAGATTCTTCCAAATATTTTCAGTCGCCTTTTAATTTGAGAATAACTTTTCAAAATCACAAGAGCTACGGTGTTCATAAGACATTATGCCAAAGCTCAGAACACAAACAAGAAATGCTCAGTGGATTTCTATTTGCTGTTCCTGAGCTGGCACCTTGGTTCTGAGCTTAGTGGCACTGGCCTACGTGGTTAAGAAAGGACGTGGTTTTCAACGATAATTTAGGATGGTGGTTATCAAAGCTCTTTCATAGGTTTACTCCAGTTTCTGTTTTAATTAAATGCCCATTCATATCTCCGTCTAATTCTGTATTTACGACGCTGTTTACTGACACCTCAAAGTCATTTGACTTCTAAGAGTAATTGTATTTCAGGGGTGACATGACCACGAGAAACAACAGGAGAACAAGGATAAGACTTCCATCAGACTTCTCTCCAGAAAACCATGCAAGTAAGAAGAGTGCAGTAAAATATTTGTGTTGAAAAAGTAGTAAGTGAAGGCAAAATAAAATCTTTGATTTTTTTTTATATCTTCATTGATCTAATAGATAAAAGTGTGTTCAAAATAGTATTAGAAGACTATATCAGGTTGCTGCAGCTTCCAGATGACTGAAATGCATGAGCAGGGCAGCAGGGGAGGGAGAGACAGAGGCTACTCAAAGCTACCTGCACTACATGTGAAGCGCTGTAGCGGTCTTTGAAAGTGATTTTCCATTAATTGTAAATGTATATCACAAATCTCTGGGCAAACCCAAAACTTTTTTTTTTTTTAAAGGAAGTATAATTGATAAAGAGAGGAGAGAAAACAGGATCTTAGAAAATGTTCAATTAAAAACAGAGAAGGCAGTCAGTGTAAGTAAAAAGAAAAGAAAATCTGGAATTCCCACGGTAGCACAGTGTCAAAATCTGACTGCACTGGCACTGATGCAGCTGCAGCATAGGTTGTAGCTATGGCTTGGAGTCAATGCCTGGAACTTCCATATGCCATGAGTGAAGAAAAAAAGAGAGAGAGAGAGAGAGAGAGAGAGAGACAGACAGGAAGGAAGGAAGGAAGGAAGGAAGGAAGGAAGAAAGAAAGAAAGAAAGAAAGAAAGAAAGAAAGAAAGAAAGAAAGAAAGAAAGAAAGAAAGAAAGAAAGAAAGAAAGAAAGAGAAAAAGAAAAAGAAAGAGCGAAAGAAAGGCAGAGATAGGGAGGGAGGAAGGAAGGAAGAGGAAAGGAAAAAGTCTATGACATACTATTGTGATGCTGGGAAAATATAAATACAAGCTGGTTATTACAAGACATTAAGAATTATTTCATTTCTTACAGGCAATAATAGCATTGGGATTGTACGGGAATAAAACCTTATTCTAAGAAGATGCATGTAATCAATTTAGGAATGAAATGTCACGATGTCTGAAACTTTCAAATGGTTTGGCAAATATGTGTGTAAGAAAGCGATAAAGAAAACGTGATAATATTCTAGTAATTGTTAAATCTATTATTCATTTAGCTATGATTTTTTCAATTTTCCTTATGCTCAAAAATGATGAAAAATAATTTAACGAATGGAAAAATGAATGAATGGATTAAGATCAATATTACCTATTGCATTTGTTCTAGAGTATGTAGTACAACAAAGATCTTGATAAAAATCATGATTTTAACTTTTAAGGTGTCTTTGAAGAACCTCAGGACAGAGGACTTATTATCAGTGAGCTTGATGATTTCTGTTCTTTAAATTTACGGTAAAATCTTTGGTGTACGAGGCTGCTTATTTTTACTCTAATTTCCAGAGAAATTGGTTTTGGCCACAAGAGGTTACTGAGTCATTAGCTACTGGTTACCTAAACCCATAAATTACAAATTGTGAAATTTTTATTTTACTTCCCAAGTAACATAATAAAATTCTGTAATGAGAAGTAATCTGAGGGTTATAAGAACTGCAGGAAATAAAATTAGTAGCATGTGAAATTAAAAACGAGCTAAGAAACACATTTTGCTAGATTTATAATGATATCTCTTGCAACTCCTTAGTGAAAGACTTATTTCCCCTTTAGTCAACTTCTTGGTTATCTGAACTATGCCAAGAATTCTATACAACAGTCTCACACTGATTAAAAGACTTTTAATCAGCAGTATCTTAACTTGTGTTAGGCAATTAGGCATGACACTTTAATATACAGCTAATCAAATTGGAAGGCCATTATAAACACCTATCTTTCTGCTTTAAATTCTTTGACTGTATCTTTACCATGATTGAAAAAAATAATTATAGCTGTTTTGAAGAAAACCTCTGCCAGTTAAAGTAAGGATCATAATATCTGTTATCAATTGTCATGTGTAAAAATGGTCATAAAAATATCTGAAGGGCAGTAATTTTCTGAAAATTCACTGAAAGCTTCATTTAACTTTTTGCTTCCCTGTCATCTTTTGAAAGAAATACATTTTCATGTTCATGTTTTGTGTGTGTGCTATTCCATGTAAGATGGATAGATGAGGAATTTCTCTAAACAGTATGGCCCTAAACCAAAAAAAAAAAAAATCATATTTTAAGAGAAATAAAAAAGTTCTCAGTAAGTAGAAAGTCAGAAATATGAATGTAATGTGATTTAGGAAAAAGAAAAGAACTGTTTTCAGCTTTGGTGGAACACGAATGTGGCAGTAAGTCAAATATTCTGCTTAAGGAAGAGCTAAATCATGTTTTCATTTTATAGCATATACCATATGCCAACTTTCAACACTTAATTGAATTCAATTTAGTAAGTAATTACATGTACGACATTGCCCCAAAAATTAGAGTGATGGAAAAATGACTAAAACATCACTCTAAAATAGGTCACAATTTAATGAGAGACAAATAGCTCAACAGATGACTGAAATATAAGAAAAAGTACTAAACAGATATAAAATTAACCTGCCACAAAAACATAGAAGGGTAAACCCTCTTTAGTTGGAAAATCAGGGAATCCTGCCTGGAGGAGCTGGCATTTGAGCTATGCCTTAAGATGTGAAAGAGATAATGAAAACTGGATTAGAAAGTGCTAGCTAATTTGGGTTTTGAGCTGGAATAAATTGTAGGGTAGGTGGGAAATGAGAATGAAAAGGAGTTTGGGGAATATTACAGAGGATCCTGAATTGGGGACTGAAGAGACTGGACTCGGGCATTTTTTTAGTGGAGAAACTCTCTGAGAAGGGTTGAGACTAATGCCCATGTTCCCTGGGGGGAGGAAAAACAACAAAATACTGTTCCACAAGCGCAGAGCTTTTGTTTGCCCAGACTGCATCTTCAGCTTCTGGAATCTTGACCATGACGCAGCAGGTCCTAAAGACAAATCAACTGCAGGAAGGTTGCTTTTACTCTGGCGTTAGAACCATCAGACGTCCAGATTCACGGGTTCTCAAGATGGCCAGTTCCTACATGTGAAATTCTCTATCAACCGCACGTGTCATAAGGCAACTATACCCGCTCTTATTTGCCCAATTTAAACGAAATTATTTTCCCTGTGTAATACTACTGTTTTACTCACAGTGGACATGACAGTCGCTTGGCATGACAGCAGTGGTTCTCAGACCGGAGAATGCCTCTGAATCACTTGCTGAAGTGGGTTGCTGGTCCCAGTCCGAGAGATTCTGATTCAGCGGGTCTGGGGTGGGTGCAGTAAGCTCCCAAGTGGTACTGACGTAGCTTGCCAGGGACCACACTTCGAGAACCGTTGCATTACCCACCATAACAGAAATTCAGCAGAAATACGCCGCGCTGTCCAGAAATTGAGATGTTTCCATGTTTTGGTGACAAAAGAGTGGGTCCCAAGGGGAACACATCACTGCTCCTCTATTTGCAAAGGCTTACAGCTTTCTAATCTATTTTTAAAATACCTAGAAAACCTTTTTGCTTTCTTAATTGAAGTTTTACACTCCATTTCATCCAGTTGTATTACACCACTCAAAAGAACTAAAATCACATTAAGAGCATTGAAGACGTAATCGGAAACAGTGAAATTTATCCTTAGAAGGGGAATGTGCCATGCAACTTCTAGCGCCTATCAAGACAACAGGAGGACAAGATCATAGACGGTCAGAGGGGTCCTGGTGCAAAGATGCACCTTCAGGCCCTGGGGGCTTCCTTTTGAATGTGATCTCATGGGCTCTTATTGATTCCTGACCTAAGACCAAAAAGATTTTAAGTACTGAAGAGAAATATCAATAGAAGTATCACAGCATTTATTATACAAACGAGGACATTGTTGAGAGAGAATGGGGTACTATCAATTGCTCTGGGTTAACAGCTATCAAATAGGAACGTCACAGGGGTATAAGATCATCCTAGATTAGGAAGGAAATGATATTAAAGGAAAATTGGATTGTGAAAGTCGGCTGGTTTTTTATTGGTTGGTGTTTGTTTCCTCATTCATCTGCAGCTGCTTTGCAAGGCCTTCCAAAGTCATTACTCCACCCTCACACACTGCAAATCTCCAGATGAGCACGCATGGCGATTCCCGATGATGCAGGCAGATGACCGTGACCTTGGGAGTGGGGCTGAATGTGGTTTCTACCCCAGCTCTGCTACGTGCTCCTGGACCTCTCTGCACCTGTGTTTCCTTGGGGTTAAGTGGTGAAAAATAACACCTACCCCATAGAATTACCTACATCGACAGCAGGAACCACCATGAGAGGGCCCAGTCTACAGTCCTTCCTTGGTAAACCTTCATTTTCTTTCCCCCAAATCTACCTAAGGCAAAAATTTAACTGCACCAGTCTAAGAGATTCATATAGTTTATTAATCGTTGTAAGTGATTTCAACTCAGAATATCTGAGAACATGATGTATGGGGTTGAGACAGGGAGATGGGGGGGTAATTTAGAAAGCAACCAATAAGCAAACCTCAGCTTTTGTTATCTAAACAGCTGCAGTGTTTTTTATAACTTAACATTATATTAAAGGAGAATGACTTTGAACATCTTCATCAAAGGTGACTTGAGTTTACAAGCGATGACAAACCCTGACATAAATCAATATGTAATTAGCGGACCTCCTGGAGAGATTTCACAGGAAGGGAGGACAATCCAGCAATGTGCAGAGGCATTTGGAGTCCAGGGTGCATGGGCCACCTGTCTCCCAACATAAGCTAAGTGCTCCTCATAGTTTCTGCTTTTTATAGCTTCTTTATTTTATTCCCCCCTGAACACATAAATTCTCGAAAAGTGCCAAGCTAATTTTCAAAATGGTTCTTCTTGGTGGAAGCACCTGCTTGCTAAAGATGAGGATGCGGGGTTGGGAGGACAGCAGCGCTCACCAATGGTGGAAAAAGAGGACAAGCTTTGTTCTCATTCAAGGAGCTTAGCCCCCAGTTCCATATTTCTGGGTGTCCATCAGACTCCCATGCTACACAGTCAACTAGTCTTTAGGATGGGAATTATCCTTCATCATGCAGAAGTTTAAATGTCAGAGCTGAAAGGACTTGAGAAGTAAGCTAACCCAAGACTCTAATCATGAAAATGAAGAAAAACATCCCAAAGATGTGCCGTAATTTACCCAGAATTAAATCGATGGTAAGTCATACAGAGGGTGGATGGTAATGGCCTGGAAACCCATTCCTGGCTTATGAAGCTACGGCCCTTTCAGTGGATCACAGCGCCTCTCCCCTACCTTAGCCATTAAGGACTGACTCAAAGGGCTTTCTTCACAGGTCACGCAAATGGGCCTTGGAGTTTTTCAGTCACTCTTAGGTGACCTAGACATCCAATAACAGGGGATTTGCTAAATAGATTATATAAAAATCTATCTGCTGAACCACAGTTTACCCATAAAATTTATCCCCTAGGATACTGTACAGTATGTGAAGATGTTTATGATATATTGTTTTAAAAGCAGGTTATCAAATGTGATCATATTATGACTTGTATTTGTAAATGTAAAAGGAAGGGTATGAAAGGCTATACACCAAATATCAACAACCACTGAGTCTAGGTGCTGGTATTGCTGGTGAATATGTAGTTTGCTATGATTTCTGTATGTTCTTCAAATGTATGTGTTATTTTTGTAAATTTAGAAGAGGAAAAAAAATTGCTGGATAAATATTTCTATAAGCAAATATTCTGAGCCTTTTCTCACCCCATGCTCTTGGCTTTCTGCCTTTTTCCCTGACTCCACTTTTCCGCAGATTTTCATCCAAGACCGCGTACAACTGCTCCGAGTGTTTCCAAACAGAAATGCTCATCCTGGGCTTCAGCTCACCCACAGACTCACCCACCCCTGGTTTCCACCAAGTTCTCTTATGATTCCATCGTACTGTAACTTTCCAGTGGAAATATTCTGAAAGCAACTGACCCTACAAGTTAGAAGGGGATCTGGAGATGAAGGTTGGGGAGTCTTCCCCTTGGAAAGAAGAACAAAAGCTGAGGGGGCAGAAGCTAAGGAATTCTTAAAGCGCTTGGGAGACCAGGACAGACCTTCAGGTCAGAGTCGAGGGAGCCACCATTTGGGGTTTGCAATGAAGAACAGCACTAGGAAGTGAAGAGAAAAACCAGCAAGAAGAAAAATCGATAGTATTGAATGTTGCTTATTTATGTATAGTGGCAGGATTGGGACAATTAAGGAATAAGTTGAAAACATTTAAAATGAATGATGGTCAAACAGTATTTTGACCATTTAAGAACACAAAGGAATAATTCTGGGAACAGAACACACCGAAACATTTCCATATGTTCTTTTATAATTAGAGATGAGGAAAATCATCCTTAGCATAATACTTGGTCTCAGAGGAAAGATAAAATCCGGGAAAGAAATGTGTCCAGTGATGGATGCTCATAAGGAGGTCTTACGACAGGAGAACCAGCAAGCATTAGGCTCAGAGGGACTTTTGGAAACCGCGGGCCCAAATGTCCATCTCTGCCTGGATCATGAAGATGCTCACGCCCGCCATGTGGTTGCAAAGAACAGTCTCGGGTGTAAGAGAAGGCCGGCCCTGCCCCTCTCTCTGAGCCCCAGGGACGGGCTCCAAGGTGTTGAAACTTCCTGGGCAAACAGTACTGAGCTGCACTGTTGATGAGGACCCATGGCCTGCTCCTAGTTGTCCTCCCAGCGGAGGACACGGCAAGTCCTTTTCTTTTTTCTATTTGTGCCTTCCCCACTTTTGCCACTTTTTGTATCTGACCTTGACAATGAAAGAGTGGTTAATGATGGAAAACAGCCAAAGAATCTTTTTTCCCATTAAGGTTGAGATTATTTGTTTTTAAGAAACTGGAATTTAAGACAATTTAGGAATTTATTATTACTAGTAGATTTTTTTCTCTTGTAATCAAACTATAACTTGGGGCATGGAGAAGGGGTGTGTCTTGAAGACACGCAGGCAAAGGTGACTCTTCACCTGGTATTATTATAAATCTAAGTTCCCACAAAAAAGTGCCTGTAGCACAGGTGTATTAAAGGGAGCCCTTCTTTTAAAACCACAACAAAGATCATGCTGACATTTGATGACGACATTTCACATACATGGACTCGTTTAATTCTCACACAACCCGATGAGGTGGCTGCTACTATTGCCTTCATTTATAAAAATGGAGGGGAGAAAGTTTCAACAACTCACTCAGGTCACAACCGGTAAACAGAAGAACCGGGAGTTTTTCCACGTGGTCAGGTTTCAAACCATCACACTGCAAAGTGTCTCCCAAGAAGAGCAGTTCTTGTCTCTTTTTCACACATAAATAGATTGAAACTATGAGTTCATTTTCACTCCTGACTTAAAGTCAGGAAAAGCATTCCCAGCATATCAACAGGTTGTTAAATTTTTATTATCGTTTAGCTATTGTTTCTTCGACTCTCTGTTATCCTGCTCACAGCCTGAGAAACAGACTTGTGATGCTGTGCAAGAAAAGACTCAGTCCCTCTAGAATGACCTTTATTTCATTCAGTATTTATCAGGTTCCCGTTACGTGTCTGTTGAGCACTGACTTGGTACCTGGGCAGAGTGATCAAACAAACTGATGTGGATCCTGCTCCCAAAGGGCTTACACTCTATCATCATGGTGATTCGCCAGTATTTTCACACCTGGGCTCAGAAAAGAAATAACATCTGTACTGGAGTAAAGACTTGAGACTGCGTGGCAGCCGCTGACCCACTCTGTTACCCCAAGCTCTGCCAAGCGCACTGGGGCTAAAGGATCAAATGGCCCACCCATCTGCCACCCATTCTAAGCACATGGGTGTATCCCACGCCCATAAGAGGAACTTTGCAATAGAGAATACAAATAAACATGCTATTACCTGGCGGGGACCTGAGTCCTGTGTTAGGGACATGGCAAGGGATTACAGAACCCCCTATAAGGGAAGCCTAATTCAGTCTAGGGTAGGTCAGGGAATGAGTCCCAAGGAAATAACATCTCTGAGTTAAACACCAATGAATGGGCTCGCCAAGTGAATGAGGAAGAAAGGGAAGGATGCCCCAGGAAAAGAGGAAAAAAGGGGGAATGATCAGAGTCACTTTGAGTGACTGAGATACACTCCATGTGGGAGTTGGTGTGCTTAATGGGGGGGCGAGGGGGTGGACAGGATGCGTTGACGCAGGAACCAGGTGTCCATTTCTTTGGAAAAACAGTGCTAAGCTGGGAGCATTCACATTTTGAGGCCATGGGCCACAATGGAAGCTTAATCAGTTATGTCAGTAATGTCAAACCAAGTGGCTGTTTTTTGTTGCAAAGGGTTGGCTTTCTGTTGTTAGTGTGGGTATGGGAGCAATTCACAGAGGAACCCACCTGCAGAAACAATGCATGCCTTCACCTTGGCCAGCTCTCTTCTGGTTTCAAAAATGGCAGCCTCTAGTGGAGGCTAATGGATTTGTTCAATGTGTCTCACACCTATGTGTAGAGCCAAAAGAGATGTAAAATTCAACAAGGAAACTGAAGTCATCATCCGGTTGGTGATCAAATGGAGAACAGAGCTCAGCCTTTCAACTCAGGCTGCTGCTTTTACTGTGTCCCAAGCACCTCCTCTGCTTTCTCATTTCTGTCCCTAGAGAGTTAACTGTGTGTGAGCCCCAGCGACAGAAAAGCTGCTAAGTTGAATCAAGTGCTGTTGAGTCTCAGAATTCATCAGGGAATTTGCAGCCCTTGCTTCTGCGTTGACTGGCATTATTCAAACAGTATTTGCTCATCCAGTTGGAAGATAAAGCTTCCAGTGCCTTCGGCAGAGAGGAAGGGAATTTCTAATAGGCTTATACTTGAAAAGGGACTAGATTATTCCAGACACTTTCTATCAGCCTAGTTATGCTTGGGCAGAGAAAAGAGATGAGTCATTTTAGAATGCTATGTTTATGTGATTCAGCATAGGGATAGAAAATAGGTGTTCCATCAGATCAGATGGGAGCTAAGTCCTGGCATAAACAGAAGCATGACCTGGAGCACCCTTTTGAAACCAGTGACCCTTCAGCCAAAGTATTCCTTAATCTGCCCCTGGACACCTGTCAACTGATGGTCTCCCTGCAAGACACGTGTCTGTCTAGAGTCATGGCCCCTCCCCGCACTGCTTAGTCCAATGAACTCCTAGACCTGATGTGATCACATCACTCAGTAATGATCTCGGCCAATTTGCCTTGGAGAAACAAACCTATATGGTGGCATCAGTTCCTTTTTAAAGAAGGGACTGCCTTAGGATTTTCAGGCAATGAACGATCTTTTGACATTTTGGAAATTTGATTACATTTATTCCTAGGATTTAGCCTGAGGAAGCAATCCAAAATTTAATACAAATTGTACAAGTTTTGCTTTACTATTTATCTTCCACAGAGAGGGCTTCTTTTTAGTTCTTATATCCATCTAGGGTTGCTGTTATAAAAAGCCCCACATGGATACATAATCAAATGCAAATAAGACTAAGAAATGTTGATTTGCTCTTGAATTAAAGCATTCTTTATGCAAATAGTAGCTTTTAAATTTTCACAGAGTTTTCTCTGCTCAATGCCAGTGTCAGACAAAATACCTTTTTTATTAAAGCATAGTTCATTTACAATGTTTCCTTAATTTTGTTGTATGGCAAAGTCACCCAATCACACACAGTTCCCTCTGCTGTACAGTAGGACCCCACTGGCTCATCCATTCCAAATATAATAGTTTGTTGTGGCCTCAGCTTCAAGATTTTATTGTTTTCATCCTCTTCTTTACATATTGGAAAAGTATTAGTCCAAAGATCTTTCCAATATGCTGTGTGTGTTTCTGTGATTGGTTTTTGAAGGGCAGGGCTGATAGGTTACCCTATCTAGCTAACTTGGGTAACCACAATATTTACAAAGATGAGCTCTAACTAAGAACGTCAAGTCCAGCTGAAAAAGGACATTGGGTGATATTGAGGCAGAATAATAATTCAGGTATTTAGCGCAGGAACATGGGCTTCAATATATTCTTTGATATGGCCATTGATTAACATCTGCGACTTAAGGGTTCCAGGGAGTAACATCCCCACTGGCCTTGTTTACTTTCTACAGAGAATATATCTGTTTTACATCCAGATGGACGTTAATCTCTAACCAACTCCTCAACTGCTAGAAAAGGAATGAGAGGAATGGCCACTCCCAGTCTAGGGAAGAGAACAAAGGAACCAGGAGACGTATGGGATCCATGGGCCTCTAAGACTCCACTGGACAAGGACTGATGCAGGCAAACTGGGCACGGCCAATAGCGGGAAAAAAAAGAAAAACAACTGGTATCTGGACCCCACGTTGTTACTCCCACCTTTAAGAGATAAAACCTCTCTAGAACAATAGGTGGATTCTTCCTCCTCCTCCCAGTGTCTCTGCTGGGAGCTATTTGCTTTCCTATAATAAAGACTTGTGCTTGCTTGCTGCCTATGTGTTAGCGAAGTTCGTTCTTCAGCTACATGAACAAGAGCCTGGATTCTGGTAACATCTTTCCGGTAACAAAGCCTTTGCAACGGCTTCTCATCACTAATCAAATGGGAAACAATCTGATGATGTGAACTGATATTATAAAACTAGCTGGTGAAATACATTATTCAGATACGATATGTGACATAAGCGTCAATTTTCCTACAGGATTACTCCTGTGGTAACATGTAATCATTGTGAAGAAATGGACCAACTCTTCTCTTCAAGTTTCAGGTAAAACCTTTTTATGACCACAGGCACCACTAGAATCCCTTAGACAAGACAAAGAAAATTTTAAATAAATGACAGCTTGTTCCTGAAACTGCAGCTACACCGGGTGTTTGCTTGCACCATATTTTAATAATTAAAACAACTACTCTTATTTACTTATACAAGTCAGCCAAAAATATGCTTCTCCAATTGTCTACCTACCTTCAATTTATTAAAACCCAATGAGTAAATACTAGGTTCATGATAAGTTCTTAGCGTTACGAAGGTCTCTAGAGACAACGAGACGTATTCTTTGTCAACAATAAGTTTATGCTCTTATTAGGGTTTATACTCTTAATGGGGGAAGCTGAGAAAAGCCTATACAGAACCCCTCTGTACTACCTTTGCAACTTTTCTGTAAGCTTGAAATTCTTCCAAAATAAAATGTTATTAAAATATCATATTGGGAATATAATATATGCTCATATGCAATTATAAGGCAATAGAACATAAAGAGCTGAGGAAGGTTAAGAGAAGGAGGTTTACTTAATTGTTAATTATATTAACAGTAAGTCCTGGAGAAGATCAGAAGAAAATTCATTTTACAAGCATCCCAAGTTAGCATAGAAAGTCCCATCTTTTATAAAAGGTGGCTCACCTTCATTCTTTCTACAGAAGAAACAACACATAAACAATCTAGCCAAAAGCAGCCAAACTGAATTTTTCTATACACAGCCTTTTAATATCTGAAAAAAGACCCAATAAACTACCAAAAGCCTTGGAAAATAACCACAGACTGAAATACGAGTCATAAACTCTTACTTCTGAGCAAGAGACAAATAGATCAAAAAATAAATCAATTTTCTAGAAAACAAGAGCTGTGTCACCTACACCAAAAGTTTTCAACTACAATCCCCAGCGCCATTATTTCACTAGCAGAACCCTCTGATTTTGTTGAAGAGGAAATAAAAGGAAGGGAAAAGGAATACGGTTCTCATGAATAATGATGGTCCCAGGTGTTCCTCACTCCAAATCTCCAGACGGTCTAAATTGGAGTTAGTGCACGTGGGCAGCGTGAGGCTCAACTAAATCTGAGGCATTATCAGCAACTTTCCTCTTGAGGCAAACATGTCCAGCAATCAAAATACCATGAGAGCTTTTATAACTAACATAGTACAGATAAGAGAAATAGCATCAAAGCGGGCAGACTGTAACACTGTGAGAATGCTTCGGAACTAAGAGTGCGTGGACGATGCGACACTTAATCAAGGTTGGACGGGGAGACGTGAGCTCCACCACTGCTCTGACATCATCCAGCAGGTGGAGACACTCAGGGACTCAGGGACTGTAGTTCTCCATCCTCCAAAGAGCGTTAACCCATCTTTTCCTCCCCATCAAACTGTCCTGCGTTAAAATGCCAAAAAGCGCATGTCTGTGAGGGCACACGCTGAAAAGGGGAGACCAGTGAAAATGCCTGTGATCTGGGGATGCTTTTCATGATAACAACAGGGGGTGATGGATCTTTCCTCTACACTGTCACATGCCAAGAACACGGTCCAAGTGGTGATGCATTTGAGTTAATATAATCATGAAAAAGCAGTGGTGAGGTTCTACTGTACTTCCAAGACATTTCGTTGTCTGTTCGAATAAGCTGGAGCAGAAGAACAGAGAAATCAGGGAATCGGGGTAGAAAATAATGAGCCTCAGATTCCACTGAGGATTGAGGCAGGGAAGCGACTAGACAGTAGGTCACAGGCTGCGTCATACTCTATCATAGCATCTGTCCTTGTAATTTATGGAGGAATTACCACAGACGTAAAGAAGATCAATTTCTAGAACTTTAGACATCCTCCAATTCCATCTTATTAGACAACACTTTTATGACCATCAAGAGAAAATTTAAAGAAAATCAAATTACCACTCGCCATCTAATTGGTTTATTCGTACTGTGTAAGCACCAGCTGCCGGGGACTCTGGCACAGGTCTTTCATACCGAGAGCTGTGGGACAGTCTTCTGATCTATCTGCCTTGAAAGCATACTGACCCATCCTTCATCACCCATGGTTACTGAATTTCATATTATTTCCCAGAGTGAGGCAAAGACTCTCCAAATCACTCCGTAGTTATTAAAATCATTTCTGCGAATGTCCATTTGATGAACAGAGCTCAGGACTGAATGGCACTATTCTGCACTTCCTGAGGCATTTTTGTATTTTGGGGATTACATAACTCTTGCCATTTTGTTTTTCCTTTTTTAAAGTTGTATCGACGTATAGTTGATTTACAATGTTGTGTGATAATTTCTGCTGTGCAACAGGGTGACTCAGTTATATACACATACACATTCTTTTTCGGACTCTTTTCCCACATAGGCTATCACAGAATACTGGGTAGAGTTCCCTGCCATTGCCTTCGGGTCCCACCCTAGGACAATACCCTGCATCCTAGAACAGTTAATATCAAGAGGATCGATGTACTTCTCAGTCCTTTGCCGTGTGATGATTTGATCTCTCTGTTGATCAAAGAAAGTATAAAGTTGGATATAAATGTTAATGTTTTGTAGAATGTGAACTGATGATCCCTTGAACTTGTTATGGGAGCTAACCTGTTTAAAATAAATTCAACACATTTTCAAGAGGGAGATTTAAGGCCAGTGAAACTGGTGAGCAATCACAACCTAATTCAGTGGTTGGGTGGAAAAGGCTGAGTCATTTATCAGTTATCTCTGCTCTAGGATCTCATATCCACCCTGATTTGAAGAAAAGTAATTGAACATTTAGGTCAATTTGAATACTTGGTTGTGAGGAGAGAATTATAAAAGAAAAAAAAATTTCTCTCAACACTAAAGCCATACTTGCTCTTTGAAATAAAAATAGAATAGCTTAATGAAAAAAACATATTTCCAAGTATTACATTTTAACACCTTGTTTATATTCTTTCATAGCTTTACCATATATACTTGTGTGTTTGGATAACCCCTTTTTAAAATAATAACAGGCGTTCCCGTCGTGCCTTAGTGGTTAACGAACCCAACTAGCATCCAGAAGGACATGGGTTCCATCCCTGGCCTCGCTCAGTGGGTTAAGGATCTGGCATTGCCTTGAGCTGTGGTGTAGGTTGCAGATTCGGCTCAGATCCATGTTGCTGTGGCTCTGGCATAGGCTGGTGGCTACAGCTCTGATTGGACCCCTAACCTGGGAACCTCCATATGCCATGGGTGTGGCCTTAAAAGACAAAAAAGACAAATAAATCAATCAATAAATAATAACATATCATATATAAAACAGATAAACAATAATGACATACTGTATAGCACAAGGGACTAAATTCAATATATTTTAATAACCTATAATGAAAAAGGATCTGAAAAGAATAAAGGGTGTATTTGTCTGAATTGCTTTCCTATACACTTAAAATTAACACAACATTGTAAGTCGACTACATGTCAATAAAAAATATAAGCATCTTTCCATGTAAACAGATTAGATAGACAGACAGACAGATAGAAAGATAGATGATAGTTACAACATCATTTTTGTTGGCTAAGTAGTACTATATTCTCTTGGTAACTTTTATAACCAATTTCCTATTGGTAATTAGTCCAAATGTATTCTTTATGAGTTTGGCATTCATGAGTTTGTAGTTTCACTGGGCATTGCAATAAATATATTTGGAGTTATAACTCTTTGCATGTTCCAAATTATTTATTTAGGATATGATTTTAGAAACAGCAAATTTGCATCAAAATAGATATACTTTTTTTCCATTTTTTTTATTACTCAAATGAATTTATCACATCTGTAGTTGTATAAAATAGATACTCTTTTATATATTTTCATAGAGGTTTTAAAATTGTCATTCAAAAGGGCTCCACAGATTTACATATCTACCCTCAGGAAATGAGCTTGATAAAACTAGTTATATCTTGCCTTAATATTCAATACGTTAAAAAATTTTTTTTGCCACACCTATGGCATGTGGAAGTTTCTGAGCCAAGGATCGAACCTGTGCCATGGCGGTGAACCGAGCCACAGCAGTGATAATGCCAAGTTCTTAACCACTAGGCCACAAGGGAACTTCCAATATATTAATAATTTTCATAAAAGATTCATCTTGTACTAGAGACTGATTATAAGACTCCCAGGGAAAATAATTTGAAGTGCCTTGTCTCGTTCTTTTTCTCTCTTCTTCCCAACACATACACTATAGTGAGATGAAAGGTATTAGTCAAGTTTCCCAAAGCCAGACAGAGACTGTATAAAGAACACCGATCCTTTCCAGTTCTTTATGGAAACGCCGACAAAGTTGCTCACAACATTTCTTAGTCCAAAAGCCCTTGAATTTTGAAAAATGAAATAATAAACCCACACTAAATGGGAGGAAAGAGTCAAGTCGTTCTAAACTTAAGCGGTGGAGAAGACGACGGGGTGGGGGTGGCGGGGGGCTGCTTCCTCAGGGGCTGGTGTAGTTACTTTCACACTTTAAATGAACCATCTCTCTTTACTATGCACATGGCTGAAATAGCCAACCTCCTCACTTTGGTTTAGAAACAGAACATTCTCTCACAGTGGGTTTATATTATATAACAGGTTTGAAATGGAAAATAAAATGGATGTGGAGCCATTAAAACACACAGTTAGCAAAGTTAGTTAACAGTTGGTTAACAGTGAGCAGATGGCACCGACCATGAAGGGAGGGACCATTCCTGCAAAGAGAGGAAAGAGCTCTGAGGACGACCTCAGCCCGTTTGGCCCACATTTCAGAGGAAAGAGATGCTCATATTCCACAGAGATAACTAGGTCTGGTCAGCAGGTGCTCCGCCCAGAATCTGCTTCCTGCTCTTAGGTGTAAACAGAAAGAAGGAAAAGGAAACACGTGGATCTTTCATGAGCACAGAGTTTCGTCCGTGTGTCCATTTATACAACAAGCATTTACTAAACATCTTTGTGTCACCAGGGCAGCATGAGATCCTGAGAAGACAATCACAGCTCAGTGTCTAGAAAAAGCTGTTTTAAAATTAAGCCGTCCCAGTCACACATATATACACATATTCTTTTTCTCACATTAAGAACACTGTAAATCAACTATAATGGAAAAAATAAAAATCATAATAAAATAAAATCCACAAGTTAAAAACAAAAATAAATAAAGTAAAATAATGGGTTCTTGACCCATAAAAAAAAAATTAAAAAATAAAATTAAGGAGAACAGGAGTTCCCATTGTGGCTCAGCAGTAACGAATCTGACTGGTATCCATGAGGAGGCAGGTTCAATCCCTGGCCTCGTTCAGTGGGTTAAGGATCTGGTGTTGCTGTGAGCTGTAGTGTAGGTTGCAGACATGGCTTGGATCTGGTGTTGCTGTGGCTGTGGCATAGGCCAACAGCTACAGCTCCAGTTTGAACCCTAGCCTAGGAACATCCATATGCCTCAGGTGTGGCCCTAAAAAGACATGAAATAAAATAAAATAAAATAAATAAAATAAAATAAAATGAGACTCAAGTCCAAACTTGGTTTTACCACCTACCAATCATAACAGTTGCTTAAGTTAACTTCTCTTAACTTTCAGTTTTCTCTTCTGCAAAATAAAGGTGATAATAGCAATGCTCTCTTTGTGGGGTTACTGTGTTATGGACAATGCATCAGACACTGGACAGAATGACAAAGGGTAAGACGTGATGGCATCCGAGACCGCGTGTCAGAGACAATTACCTGCTCAACATCGATCATCAGGGGGCAGAGGATCTAAGAAAAGGTCGCTTCAGACAATCACAGTGGGCTTTTGCTCTCTTAACGTTGCATAAATAAATCAGAATATGCTAAATTTAAGAAGTGAATATACTTAGACTAGGTTTTCTATTTTTAATAATACCATTGTTCATTTCAGTGCATTATTTTAGTGATGTGCCCTTTAGGAGAAGCTGAGAGTCCCATCTCCATGGGAACATCGTTTAAAAACTTGAGGGCATTGTCTTTCCTACAGTGCATTCACTTGGGAATCATGCAGAATGGCATTATTATAAAAAATTTTGTTAATTGCTTAGTAGTTCATTGTGTTCTCCTACATACTATATGGGGAGAATTACTATGGTGACATACCTTGATCTTTTAAAGCGTTTCCAATAAAATTCAACTAACACATTTAAGAACCTTTACCAATGACTCACACTCCTTCCCCCTTCTTAGCATCTCAATTCCCAGAAGAAAGACAAAATTTAAGTGTAGTCTCCTTATGCTGCACAAGTATTTTGCTGAGCTACACAGCATAAAGAACAACCCAAACAAATATGAGCAAATTACTTCTGCATGCCTTTATGGAGATGTTTTGTCATCCAGATAGTGACAATCCATATGACAGTGTTCCTGGAAGGACCATCGAGGGGCAGTCTCTGGTCTTCCCAATTACCAGCGTTCTCTCTGGTGATGTGCCTGGGCACGGTGATTCTATAAATACCCACCTCCAGATCACTCATCTGCCAAGGAAATCTTTTCATGCACCTGAGTTAAGTGGAGAACTGTCTCACTAAAAATGGATGATGCAAATCATCTATCTTCAGCTGTCACTCACAACTTTGTTCATGAATGAGTCCATGGCCAAGTATTTATTTTTTTCTTGCTACCAAGAATAAATATTACTTATTGCGACTTTTCTAGGTTTCACTTGGAGACCAAACCACGAACAGGGATAAAATAGTCACGATCCCCTTTGCTGCCATTAGGAGAGGTGTCACAATAAGCCTGGAACAATCCCTAAGTCTTTTTTTTTTTTCTTTTTCTTTTTAGGACTACACCTGTGGCATATGGAAGTTCCTAGGCCACACATCAACTCAGAGCTGCAGCTGTGGCTCAGGCCACAACCATGGCAACACTGGATCCAAGCCACATGTGCAACCTACCACCAAATCCTTAACCCACTGAGCAAGGCCAGGGATCCAAACTGCATCCTCAGAGAGTCAATATCAGGTCCTTAACCCACTGAGCCACAAAGGAACTCCCCTCTAACTGTTGAATGTAAATTACCTCAATAGGTGGCCTGTCTAGTGACCTGGCAACACCCTATGGAACCAGGTAGGAGACAAGGATCGGAAGGCAAAGAGAGGACCATGGCTTCAGCTACAAAGTGCCACAAATATTATACACATGAAAATTTTACTCTAATCACATTTTTCCCTCTTTGTAATTGGGTTTGGAAAGAAAATTTGAGGCCTTTGATGCTGACGGGACAAGGAGTTACTCTCGTAATTTCAATGTCTTCACGGGGCTTTGCTGTTTCTAGGCTTCTGGGGGAATTGCCTCTAGATTATTCTGCCTGCAGGTGGAGGGTTCACACGCACCCTCCTGCCAAAGTTGGTGAACAGGAGGAGTGGCTGTAGTCACAGGTGGGATATCTCGAGGCAAACATGAAGCCAAGGATAAAAGACAGGCAGGACATAGCAGCTGAGTGTTTCTCAGAAGACTGGTGTTTGTGATGAAATAAAACTGTCTTAAGAGCAAATGAAGTAAGACAAGTTAAACACATTAAAAATACAGTCATGTGGTAACATGGGTTTTCAGACCTTGACAGAGTTGAGAAGGTAAGAGAGAGAAGAGGAACAACTCTCAAGCTGGGCTTTGCGGTACCAGGTCTCCCCCTCTTCCTGGTCCCCTCTATCCAGGGCTCTGGTTCTGGCTCCTGTACGAAATCTGCCTCTTCTGGGCGCCCATCCTTCTTAGGAAGCCCTCTCTCTGCTTGTTCTTTCAAAGTGATGCCAAGTAATCAGCTATTGATTTCATCTACAAACTGAGGGATGAATGAAGGCTAATGATGTGATAAATCACCACTTCAAAGTATCTTTTCATTCCTTTCAGGGGAAGAATACAGATATTAATACAGAATCACTTGAAAACATGTGCACACAAAAGCCTGCATGGCTACATAGCAACTTTATTCAATACTGCCAGCACCTGAAAGCAACTAAGATGTCCTTCAGGAGCATGTGGGTAAGTCACCTTTTATCTAGACAATGGAATATTACTAAGTGCTGAAAAGAAATGACCTATCAAGTCATGCAAAGACATGGAGGAAGCCTAAATGCTTCTTACTAAGTGAAAGAAGTCAATCTGAAAGGGCTATATACTACCTGATTCTAACTATATAACATTTTGGAAAAGATAAAACTCAGGAGACAGTAAAGAGATCAGTGGTTGGCAGGGACTAGGGAAGTACGGATGAATAAACAGAGCCCAGAGGATTTTTAGGGCTGCAAAACTATTTTGCATGATACCATAATGATGGACATATGCCATCATGCATTTATCCAAACCTGCAGAAGGTTCATCTCCAAGAGTTGAACCCTAATGTAAACCATGGACTTTGGGTAATTGTGATGGGTCAAGTGGGTTCAACTGCAGCAAATGTACCACTGTGATGGGGAATGTTAATAATGGGGGAAGCTGTGTGTGTGGAGGAGGGGATATTGGAGACCCCTACACCTTCTGCTCAATTTTTCAGTACAACAAAAACTGCTCTAAAAAGATAAAGTCTTACAACTTAAAGAAGAACAAAATGGTAAACAGGGAGAAGAAGGAAGAGAAAGAGAGAGAAAAGAGAAAGAGAAGATGAAAAAAGTAAAAGCTATTAACCCTTCTTAGAATTTCCTACTTCTGTGTGCTATACTTTAATTTCTAAAAATTGACAAATCATAAGCCTTTTTCAGAAATCCATTGGAAAAAAGTAAAGAGATGTCAAGAAATGTTACTGATGTATATATAATATTTTTTTCTAAGGATTATTTTCTTGGAAGGAAACAGTGTCCAATGGTATTTTTAAGTTACTGTCACAAATCTTGAGACGCTCACAAACTATCTGTTGTCTTGGTAAAGGGTCGTTTGAAATTTTCTACTGACACCTGGCTTTATCAATGAACGGGTTCTTAAACCCAAAGGAACTGCGCAATTCTTGAATTTATGGAATCCATCAACCGTACACTTTGACAGCTTAAATACAGTAAAAGCAATTTCTTAGGTTTCGCCATCTTCCCTCCCAGTCCCACTGCAGAAACACAAGGTTGCTTGAGAGGATTTATTTTTGACATCTCTTTGTTTCACTGTCTTCCCGCCACATTCCAGGCACTGTCATTTATGCCATTTTATTTTGTCCCTAAGACAACTGTGTCTGGTCAAGATGCAATGGAACCTGCCTCGAGTCTAATGGTTCGATCAGGTGTAGAGAAGAGGCCTCCCAGCAAAAAGGAAAGTGAACAGCTAATATTGACTGCGTGCTTTCTATATGTCAGGCCCTTTTAATGTATTGATGAATTTAATCTTCACAGCAATTTGATTAAGTACCTGTAAAAGTTCCATTGTAAATGTGAAGAAATTGTAGCACAGTGGTTAAGAAACACACCTAGGGTCAAAAAGGTACATGTGGAGCCAGGATTTAAACCCCTTGAATCACTACACATACTGCCTGAACATACACGTGGAGAGGAAGACATAAGTCAATAGTGATCATTTAAATCCACTGTGCTGGGAGTTCCCATCCTGGCTCAGCGGTAATGAACCTGACTTGTATCCATGAGGACGCAGGTTTGATCCCTGCCCTTGTTCAGTGGGCTAAGGATCCTAAGGTTAAGGATCAGGGCCAGGGATGGGACCCGCATCCTCATAGATACTAGTCGGGTTCTTTACCGCTGCGCCACAACAGGAACACCAAGACACGTGCTTTGTAAACGTATGTTGTGGGGGTCTCTGGGCTGGAAAGTGCTGTGATCTGGCACAAGCACTCAGAGGTGTGTGCCCTGGCTCATGCCTCCTTCTCCTCTGAGCAGAAGCGTTATAGTTTCTCAAGAGGGAATCCATGTCAGAGAGCTGTTTAGAGAACAAAAAGAGATCATATATTCAAATGCGTTTTGAAACCATAATAGTGATAAAAGTATAAAATACTGTTATAAACATTAAGCTGGCCTCTTACAGTGTTGGCAGCGTTCCGACCAGCACAGGTAGTAACAACCAGACTCAACAGAGGAGATGGAAATGGAGCTCCAATGAAGTTGTTCTTTGACACTAAAAATTCAGATCAGAAATCAGAAACAGGGTTACGTCGCCTCTTCTGAGTCTCAAGTGCTACAGAAATCATGAATTAGGGAGAAAATGTGTATCAACACAAACTCTATACAAAAAATAAATAAACCCTAATCACTGAAAATGTGGCAAACTTTTAACAAATATAAGTCGACTTTAAAAATTTTGCAGGAGCTTTCAAATTCTTTAATATGTTAATATGCACGGTGATCAGAGAGAGAGAAAGAATAAGGAGGAGGAGAGGAAGGTGAAAGAGGAGAGAGAGGGAGGGAGGGAGCCAAGATGAGACAGAGAGAAAAGGCTTACGGAATTTCCCAAATATTACATCGTGGTCCCTCAGAGAACCGTGCTCCTTCATTAGCAGCGAATGCTCTGAAGGAGAGTTTTATCTAAGTAGGTAAGTACAAAAACTAGCCGAGAAGACTTTGTCTGTATCATATATACCATCACGGCAGATGTGTCGGATCCCAGGTCTACTGCAGCAAACAAAAATGAGCAATGCACAGGGAGTGACCATCAAAAAGTAACATATTTAATTAAACCAAGAGCTACATTCTTCACCTCTTCTCTCAGTCCATGAGTTGATAATGTGAATTTTTAAAATACATAAAATGGCTATGGTTGATAGCAATATATACCCTCCATTTTTTCTTTTCTGAAAGTTTTTAAAGATTTTTATCATATCAAAAAGCTAAATAACACAATAAATAAATATCACAATCTCCCTTTTTCCAAAAAAAAAAACCATCAAAAACTGTAATTGCCATGACTTTTTGTAGCAAAAGAACGGAAAAAAGGAATCAGAATTAAGAAAATTCACTGTGGGCAAAATATGAAGTCCACATCCATACAAAAAAAAATTTTCTTCTGCTAAAATTCATAATGAGGAATATGAGAAAAATATGGGCTTTGTTTACATTTCCAACCACTTTTATTCACCAAAAACCTATTCACTTCTTTCTTTGTGGTAAGCAGTAAGATCTCTTTTTGGTATCATCCTAAGAAATTTTTTTAAGCCATTAGCTTAGGTCAGATCAATATATGCACAATAATTACAAACACTTAGACTCCAGAAGACTTGGAGTGGTAGAATAAGCTCAAAAAACAAATAAAAAAATCATTACTTCTAAGACTAGCAATAAAAATATGTGCCACCAATTATACATTGATTGGTCTTCTCTGTCATTGTTCTTACACACAAGGCTCTGAGATAAATGATTTTGAAAGGAGTTTGTGATAGGTGGTTTCTAAGTGTTTCTTCCCCGGATGTGGAACACAGACTGAGTATCACAGAGGTATGTCTAGGCACACAACAGTCATGGTGGTGATATATGTCCAAATGTGTACTTCTTGTGGGGTCAGGGCCTGGAGGATGGTGTGATAGGAATACCACCACCTACTTCCGTGCCATTTTCCAAAGAACCAGAAGCAGCAGTCTTAATAAAATTAAAGCTCAATGCATGCTGTCACCTGAATGTAAACAAATTTGACTAAGAAACACAATGTTCATTTCCTCCCCAATAGACCCAGAAAATAGTCTTAGTTCCAGTTTATTTTTCCAGCTTCAACAACAATCTCAGCATGCAGTATGCTATCTTTGCAAAAAAATATTCACCAAACAAATGGAAATAGTCTCTCAAATTTGCTACCTCATTAGTCCTCAAAACTGAGCTGTTGGAATATGGAATTATTAGTCCCTCATTCCAAGGCTCCCTTTGGAAGAGAGTTATGTGTATTTTGGCATAAATAATATGTTTTTTGCAAAAAAAGGAAAATGCAATCCATTATCGTCATGAATAGAAACTAGTACTTGCATGGCCAGTATAAGTCAAAACATCATTTTCAGTATTTTAAATGAATCAGTTAACTTAATCACAAAAATTACCCTATGAGGTAAATTGAATTTTTATCTATATAGTTTTCATTTACAGCTGAGAAAACTGAAGTTTAGGGGCAGGTAAGGAAAACTCTTCCTGCTCCCCATATCACAATATGTATGACTATTTCTAATAGATGCAAACTACTGCCTTTGGAATGGATAAGCAATGAGATCCTGCTGTATAGCACTGGGATCTGTATCTAGTCACTTATGATGGAGCATGACAATGTGAGAAAAAAGAATCTATACATGCATGTGTAACTGGGTCACCCATGCTGTACAGTAGAAAACTGACGGAACACTGTAAACCAGCTATAATGGAAAAAAAAATCATTAAAAGTATCTTTCCTAAAATTAAAAAAATAAAATAAAATTGAGAAATTTTAGCTAAAATTCTATTAGGATAATATAAAAACGTTTTGAAATTTTAAACATAATGCAAAATAAACAGTTTAAAATTAGCCAGTTAAACAAGGCCATCTAGAAGAAACAAGAAGCAATGTGAGAAAAGTGAGATTAGCTAATTGCTATAGCTTATTTTGCTAGGAGTTCTCATTTTTGGACTAAAATCTATAAAATCCATTGGCCTAACTATAGCATGACCTGTACTGCACAGATCTGACATCAGACAACATAGTGAATAATATTTTCGAATATGGTAGTTCTTTTAAAATGTGCACCTGTGAGTTCCCACCATGGCTCAGAGGAAATGAATCCAACTAGGAACCATGAGGTTGTGGGTTAATTCCTGGCCTCACTCAGTGGGTCAAGGATCTGGCGTTGCCGTGAGCTGTGGTGTAGGTTGCAGACTCGGCTCGGATCTGGTGTTGCAGTGGCTGTGGCGTAGGCCAGCGGCTGCAGTTGCGATTCAACCCTTAGCCTGGGCACCTCCACATGCCACAGGTGCAGCCCTAAAAAGACAAAAGGCAAAATATATATATAAAAATAAAAAATAAAATGTGCACCTGAATCAACTGCAGAATTTAGAATTTACAAACTCCCAGGTGACATTCCAGATTTATTCAATCAAAATCTCAAGTATAGGGTTTGAACATGTACATTTCATTAAACATCCACCGTGAGTGTTATGCTCCAAGAGGAAGAAAGTCATCGCTGTAACTGACTACATTTACAATTCTACCTTATGTACCAATCCACTACAAAGGCAAGATGTTGAGAAAATACCACTGAGTTCTGACTCCATGAAGACATTTTGCAGGGAATTCTAACAACATGCTTAGCTCTGGGATGACCTCACCTGACCCAGTGAAGACAATTTTAAGAACATGGGTAGTTGGTTAGTTGGTCAAACCCTCTCCTCACATCCAAACACTTCTCAGGTCTTCATCTTGAATGTCAAGTAAATTAGAGGCCACCCAACTGGTCCCAGAAGAGGACATCTGTAACGCCCGCCTATCTCCCAGCAGGGTTAATGAATCACTCCTGCTGCTCTATGAATCTGAAGGATCTAGTCCTCCCGACCCTCCTTCTGGGGCATGACCCCAACATCCCATCTGCCTGATCGCTGCCTTCCTCTGCTGGTCAAGACCTTCAGCAGGTGCTGGCTTCCAGTCCATGGAGTCTCTCATGCCACCTTCGGACAGGTCTTCCCTGATTCGCATGAGAGAGAAGCATCCCACTTTCCTCCAATGGTCCAGCATCTCCCTTGGAGTAGCTATGGCTTGCTTAAATTCTCATAAGTGGTAAGTGATGGAGCAGGTATTCAGATTCAGGACTGTGATTTTAAAGGTCACACTCTTTCTACTTTTAGAGCATGCTGATTAAATGTTTCTCTCAAGAATGAGATGTTTTAAGCAAGCCTGTGGCAGGTGCTGAATCCTAGGACATTCATAATTGAATTTTCTCTATGTTGTACTTTGATGGCAGATATGCTCTTCTGTTTGTTTACCTAAGAAGTGAAATATTTTAAATGTCAGAGCTGGGAGAGGCAGCATTGTCCTTCTGCCATGAAAGGATAAGAGCTGGACTTGTCATCTTGCCCAGAAGGAGGGTCATCCCTTCAGCACAGGTGTGCACTCGGCAGATACTTTCAGTTAGAGATGGCATTTAGTTTAAGAAAAAAAATAATTTTATTTTTGTCAGGAACTTGCCTGCAGCGAAATGAAAGCATGAAAGACTGCATTACATAAAAAAAGAGGGAAAAACATACACACTTAATCTTCTCATTAACTTATAAGAAGCATCATCTGTTGATCATGATGGTGCCGATGATGAAGCGTGTGAGCACAGCGGTGTGGCAATGTTTTGAGAAAAGGATGGAATCAGGAGGAAGTACGGAGGGGATGACCTTGGAGGAGGAGGGATAGAGGTACAGGTGCGGATAGGTCTAGAGTAGTCAAGTCCATCGTGAAAAGTTGAGGACTTTTTTTTTTTTTTTTTTTTTTTTAATTTTCTCTGGCAAGCAGGAGAGTAAGACAGAGAATAGTAGAAAGGCCAGGTGTTTGAAGAGTAGAAAAGTCAGATGACCAGAGAAAGAGAGCAGGATCTGGGGTAGTGCTGAGGGCACAACTGAGGAGGGTGACCATGGATCTGTATTTCCCCAGTGACGGTGGCTTTCTCTGGCGGAGGTTAGAAACCAGGGTGCAGAAACACTTGAAAAAAGACACTTGGGAGCTTCAGGATTGGAGGAGTGCCTGACAAGAACAACAGGCACTCAGAGTCAAGTGATTTGGGGGCATTGGCTTGAGGATCAGTGGAATGGGGCATCGGAGGATGGGAAAATGGGGTGTCAGTGAACACAGGGGTTCAAACGAGGTTGACGAATGGTCCCAGAGGAAGAAGATAAACAAAAGCTGGATAGAGAGTGTTATGGTCGGAATGGAAGCTATTTTGATGAGTGGTTTTCGATGTGGACAGTTAATGTTCACAGTGCTGAGGGTATGACCACTAGGCACGTGTGGCTTAAGCTGAGCAGAGAGAAACACTGGACATGAGGGAATCAAGCGCCAGAAGGACCAGGGGAGATGGATTATACATCATTAAAGGGGAGGAAGGATTTAGAGTTGAGAGACCTGCTAGTCTGGTGCCAAAGTCTTGGGTAATTGAAGGGTATAAAACAAAGAGTCTGTAGGTCTGAAAATGGGAAGGGAAAACAATGACACTTAAATAGCAACAAGCTTCAGGGAGCAGGGGTTTTTAAAAGAGGGTAAAACAGGAAGAGTCGGATGGCAAGGGAGTTCAAGGTAGACATCAGCTCGCTCTGTGATTCTGAGGAAATGCGATGGGGAGAGAAAGAGCCCCTTGAGACTCCCGCAGGGCAACTTGGCTTTTCTAAATCCCATCCTTTTTCAGTCCTTTTGTGAGTAGCTCGACCCTGTTTCTCTCTCAGCAACAGCCCTAGTCACAAAACAGAGATGCTGATAGGCTGGCATGGTGGAAGCTAAGAGAGAGACAACGGACAGAGGAGACGCAAAATTGGCTTGCCCTGGACCACACAGGGAAACAGTTGATTCATTAAATTCAACAGCTATTTACCAAGAATCCATCGATGAGATAATTCATATCAACTGCGAGAAATGCCAAACTGTTTCCCTGAGCCCATGATCCTCAAGGTCTAATGCATTCAACCCATGCACGAGGGCAGTGTGTTTTCTTTAGATTCCACAACGGGGGGAACCAGGAGCTATGACTTCTATCCTTGGTTCTTCTACGAGTTGTCAGAGCACAAGCAACGACCTACATTTCCTGAATCCCAGACTTCTCGCCTCAAAAACAACTGATGATTAACTAGATAATAATTGGTGGTGGCTCCAGTTCCCAGGACTGATGCCATCATTCATGACTCACATGGAACCCTGAGACAGACCATCCATGTCTTCCACCCCGGCAAGGACCTCAATTCCACCTTACTTCATGGCTCCCCTTGACAGTCAGTGTCCTACTGGGTGAGGGACTCTTCCCTCAGTCACCCTGCTACACGTTTGGAGCGTGGGAAAGCCCTCTTATTTAGATAACACCAAGTGTCGCCTCTGGTTAGCAATCTAAAATATGATAAATGGGTATCACATCTTTCTAGCGCCAGAAATCATCTTTTTAAATAAAAAAGCAGAGAAAGGGTAGGGGAGGAAGAACAATTGGGGGTTTTCCTAATAACCTTCTTTCAAAGCCCACAAAGATAGGTGGTTTCTTCAGATCACACTATCCAGGAGTCCCACCAAATCGAGACGAGGAGCTAAACTCTCCACACGGACAGTAAAATCAACCTCTCTCTTTTGTTGCTGTTTTTTTCCCCCAACTCCATCTGCTCAGAGGAACCAAATCTTCCTGGATTGGCATGAAGACTGCGGGAGAATGAAAAACAAGTGGAAGGAATCTCAGAGAAGACAAATAGATAACACAGTCTGAGATAGCCAATAATATTGCCTTTGCTCAGATTAGCACCCCAGTGAAAGGCAAAGAAGTCTTTCATTTAACATATTGTAAATCCCCAAAAATGCAGTAAATCATAGTAAAATACTATTCAAACAAAATATATGTTAAGTTCCATTTTCAATTAGAAAAAAAAAGGAAACCTTTAGATAAAGCTTTGTATGTGATTTTTAGATTTTATATCAAGGCTTTTCATTTCACCTTTCACAATGTACACTCAAAATTAACCTGTTTTTAAAACCACAGCATTTTAAGGAAATTTCTCATCTATTAACCGATCGGAACAACCATTTTGTGTGAAGCCCTGTGCTGGGCTCCCTAAGTGAAGAAAAATCACAAGTCAGGTCTGATCTAAAGCAATTTACAGTCCAGTAGGGAAACGATGCATATGTAGTGAAATGTTTTTCAGACACTCACAGGTACATACACCCACACCAAATAAGTAACAGTTGATACTACCAGATAGTGCTTGACTGATTGCCAGACAGCTAGTTAAGAAAGCAAGGGAGGGATTTCAGAAATAGGATAGATCAAGTTGGTGGGGAAAGTTTTAAGAGAAACAATTTAAATAATTATACCAGTTAACCACTTATCTCTTTTATTTAGTAGTCACTGTATGAAGAATGGTGACAGATAGATAGATGGACAGACAGACAGTCTGATCTCATTTTAAATCAGACTTCTAAAACTCATTTGATTTGTAGTTGCATTATTTCTCCAGGTTACATGCCTGGTAAGAAGCAAACAAATATTTGAACTTAAAGAATTTTTTTAAATTATAACTAATTTATTTTATTTATTTATTTGTAATGGCTGTAGCCATGGCATATGGAAGTTCCCAGGCCAGGGACTGAATCCAAGCCTCAGCGGAGGCAACACCAGATCCTTTAACCCACTGCACAGAGCCAGGGACTGAACCCACACCTCCGTAGCAACCCGAGCTGCTGCAGTCAGATTTGTAATCCACTACACACAGCAGAAATTCTGTACTGAAAGTAAAATTTAATTCTCCTTTCACTGCACTGTGATAGCAACCTAACTTTTAACAATGGGTAGGACAAAACCATCAATAAAGCATTGCTGTGTTTAACATTCAAAACAGGGTTTTACCTTTGTCTCACACAACTCATCAATTGCCAAGTCAAGATTGGATCTAAAGTCAGACTTTCAAATAAGAGTAATAAACCAACTTCCTAATCAATAAGAATTCATCAAACTTGAGATCTAAAAAGAATACACAAATACATACATATAGATATATAGAGACATATATTATATATGTTATATTATTATATAATTATATTATATATATTAATTATATTATATATTATATAGCATACACACAAACACACATGCACACAGTTATCAAATAGCATAAGTATGACACATTTATTATAGTCTTTATAGTTCAGTAGAATAGTTTTTCCTTTTTAAGTTTTAAATCACAAATATTCCATTTTTTCCAGAAAAAAATAGAGATTAAATGAATAGAAAAAAACAGAGATTAAATGAGATATTTAAGCAAATGTCCCCTAATACTTGTCTTTGTGAATCTCCTAAACAGCTAACAAGAAAAATAATTCTAATGAGACTTAAAACAGTCACCATTTTCCAAAGATGGCAATCCTTCAAATTTTCCCATTCTACACAGAAAAGAAAAGCCAAAAATTGGCAGGGGTATTTTCCTAAATCTGTGAAAAATGCCAAATCTATACTAGAAGTTTAGAAACATTTTAGCACATAGCAATCTCATTTACTAAACCATCCTTCTTTTGCTTGACTTAGTATAATCTGATTTGCCAACTATAGCCTTCAAGATCAAAGAGGAGTTTAGGTGTAGAAGGAATTCATCTGTGTGCGTGCGTGTGTGTGTGCGCATTTGACTTAGTTTATTGGGTCATCACCCTCCAAACTTACATGCTTTTATTACAGGCCAGGCTATTGATATTTCTATAGCAATGTCTCACAATTATTTGAATTTCCGAGTCCTTAAGGAATGTAATAATCTTAGACAAGCTTTTCCTTTTAACAGGGAATCTAACGGAAGCACTTGTGTCCTGATTATCCATCACCCTCTATTTGGAAGAAAGCATTTCCAGGTTTTGACTTTCTATCACCCAACCCAAGGCCCACCCACACTTCTCTCCCACCTGCTCTCTAAGGTACAACACAACTATGCCAGCTGTTACTACTGGATAGTGCTCAAAGGAGAAAGGAAACTAAGGGAAAGAGAGGAGGAAGAACAGTAAAGCACGTCTTTCCAAAGGCAGCTGTGCCAGTGCCTTTTCTCTGTTCCTCCCTTTCTTCCTCAAGCATCCATCATGTGCTCACTGTGTAAAAGCAAACGCTCCAGGCACTGTGGAAGAAACGGAAAATCAGCCATGGCTGGCCGCTGAGTCTTCACAGCAGGGGATTTTTTTTTTTTTTTAATCTTTAAATAGAAGATGCCCTTCAGCTTTCAGAATAAATGAAGACTGAAGGAGGAGGAAGGTGAAGGTGTAGACAAATTTCATCCAACAAACCATGTCCCCTAAATGCTTCCTCGACCCCTACTCCTGCACAGGATGTCCAGGTGTCCCCGGCTTAGCAAGTCTCCCTCTGTGCTTTGCCTGCTCTGGGTTTTATGAAACAGGAAGGAGCCTTCTCTTCCCACAGGGGAAGGAGCGCTCAGCTGGAGACAAGGCTCAGCAGACACATTCCCTGTGCACGCTGGAAATCCACAACTCAGTGCAGAAATCAAACACGCCTGATTTATATACAAACAATGGTGACATGATTGTCACAGCACACATGGTGACTTCATTGGCTTGGGAAATTTTCCAAAAATCAACTAGCGAGCACTTCAAAGAGGAGGGCAGAATAGGACTCTTGTGTTGCCTGCCATGTGTATCTTTCTTCAAAGTCAAGTGGCCAGATCTACTGGGAACAGATGTTCTTATGTCTAAAAAAGGCTGATTTGGTTCATTCACTGCTATTATGCATAACACCAGATATATTTCCTTTTATAATAGTATAACTTAGAATGCAAACACTTTCTCCATCACATCCTCATTAGCGAACTCCCATATCTGCAAACTATCCATCTCAGGCTTCCCTTTGACCATGTTCAAGCCTTTATGAATTGGTGAGCATTCATTCTGAGTTCTTGAAGGGAGCAGCTGATTTCAGAAACATTTGGATACAACAGATAAAGAGCTCTGTTACTATGTTGTAAAAAGCTCTAGGGAACAGGAAGAAGGTGGGGAGGTGAAAACATTCACTCCTCTGGTGTTGCAGTGGCCTTGGCATAGGCCTCAGCTGCAGCTCTGATTCCACCTGTAGCCCGAGAACTTCCATATGCCACAGGTGCAGCCATAAAAAAGAAGAGAAAAGAAGACATTCACCCCTTATCCAATCTTAAGATCATTTTCAATTTCTGGAAACAACAAAAAAAGTATTTTAATATTTCTCCTGTAAAAAGCAAATAAGAAGCAATACAGAAAGCAGAAAATTTTATTTATAGATCAAAGAGTTATATCAGAATTTAGCTTACACTAGATTTAATCAAATGAACAACATGTTCTGAAGTAAATGCATTGGAGAAGTGAAATCACTTGAGCCACTATAGTGTTGTGGATGCCTATCGATGTGAGTTGTGTCATTACAACTCAATGTTTAAGCAAAGGAAACTACATGACTGATGATTATTGTCACTCTTAATTTTATGATTTTGAAGAGCCTAACCCAGTATAGAAAGCTACAGGGGTATCTGACTTGGAGATTTTTATAAGAGGGGAAAAAAATGGAAATCTTTGGAATGGTATGATTTATGAAACAGAATTGTTTTTTCTCTCTGCTCCCATCACTTACCCATATAGGACAATGACCACAATGGAAACAGAACTAATATCTTCTTTGGGAGCTAGGACAATGATTTCATAATAATGATAGGAAAAGACTCTGGATTATGCAGTTCATTAGTTTATTTACCATCTATTAAGCCTCCATTATGTCAATGATAAATGCTGGGAATATAGCAATAAAAAGAAAAGAAATGATTTTTCTTCTTCTCATAGAGCTTATGGCCTTGTATGGAGAAAGACAATAAGCCAGTTAACAAGTGAACTCTGCTTGCTAGAG
Organism: Sus scrofa; assembly: GCF_054392235.1. Taxonomy (NCBI): domain Eukaryota; kingdom Metazoa; phylum Chordata; class Mammalia; order Artiodactyla; family Suidae; genus Sus; species Sus scrofa. The sequence goes on from NC_139393.1 coordinate 77,732,169, forward strand.
GGCGAGAAAGAGGTATTACATGCCAACTACACAATATAATTTTCAGCAATACTAAGTCATCTGTATGAGACATTTCCATTCATACCACCATTATTTATCAAGCCCTTCAATCCCTAAGAAAAATAATATAGTTTAATAAAAGGAATATATCTCTGTCTATGGATAAATTGGAGGCCAAGGGAAAAAAAAACAGACATCTTGACTTTGTAAAGTCTATTGGATGGTAAAAATTAATGTCCTGCTCTAACTGCTCTGCCTGGGTTGCAGAGACCAGCATTCTGGGAAGGATGCCACCACAGGCCTTCAAAGATGAAGCAAAGAGACAAAGAAGTAGTGTGTGTTGACATGGCCCTGAACAGGACCACTGTGAAAAAGCATCGACCAATCAACGAATCTTCAACAGCCAGAGATGCTAAGGCAGGGGAACAGCAGTCAGCCGGAAAGATAGTGGGACAGTGAGAAAGGGCTGAAAGGGGTGGGTTCAGGGGAAAGATGAACCCAAATTTTGCGGTTCCGGACCAGAAAGGGTCCTTAAGACAGCTTCTGACCTTAGGCAAAACATTGAACAGTGAGAGTCCATTTCGAGGAAGACTCAGGAATCCGACTTCACTGATGTCCTTGGTTGATTCCCATCTTGCCAGCGTCACAGGTCGGTCTGAGTCCTTTGCAGAAACTTCGGGGCAGCCTGGAGGAAAGGTGTGGGAGCAGGTACAAAATTCCCTCCAGCTCGCTCTCTAACCCATCTACCTTCCCTTCCAGGAGCTGCTTCTCCATTGCGGCCATCACAGTCCGGGCTCCTGGAGCTATTCTCATCTGAAAATGTGTTATAAGTGAACACTCCATGTGAATCTCAGTGGGCTCACATTGCAATTCTCACATCACCAGAGAAAAGAAAGATCCACGTTACCCAGAAACGCACGAGACATTACTATCTCCATGTGAAGCAGGACTTAAGCACAGGGTGTTTGGCGACAGCTTTATACCATAAGTAAAATAAAACTGGTTTCCATGCTTCCATATAGTTACATAAAAATCACAAGCAGCAAAAACATTTATGCGCTACATTTGGGGCTTTCCAAGCATTTGTGCGCTGTCCTATTATATAACTCCTCACAAAGAATGTATAAAATGGCTAATTTTCCTTCCTTCTATGCAGTCATTTACATCTTTTATAACTGGGAACTAGATTGTGAGAAAGATCCAAGCATAGAATGTTTTCTGTAGAGAAAAAAGAAATTTAAATTGTGCTATATTAGAATAAGATAAATATGGCTTGCTCTTAGCAATGCATATGGTACATCATTTATTCCTCGCAAGGAGCCATGTATCTTTATGCACCGATGATACTTGAGGCTCTGGAATGCTAAGTAATTGGCCCACATTTGTGTAGCCAGTTCTGGGATTAGAACCGAGATCTGAGTTACTCTGAGGCCCATGTTCTTGTCAGGAAAAGCACTTCTAATTCCTAATTTATTAACAGTTGGCTGAATTTTGGCACATTCAACTCTTGTTATGAAATTAGAAATGTAAATATCCCTCCAGATGAAAGATTTTAAAAATCTGTATTTTCTTAGTTGATTGAATTTTGGCTAAAAGCCCAATAAGAAACAATGAAAACATATTACAGCAAAAAAAAAAAAAAAAAAGAAAAAGGTAAAAAAGAAAAGTATAACAATATCATCATATCATCATTCTTCATCTTGGATCTTTAAATAGCTTTGAGTTCATAGAAGAACCTCAAATTACCTTTAGAATTTTTTTCCTTGAGACTAAAAGAGTATATACATACAGCCCATGAAAATAGCTATAGCTGAATCTAGTTATGTAAATATTTAATAGAAAATTTTGTAAAAGAATGAAACATTAAAAAATCATGATGATGAGGTTTCTATTCACTTATTCATCAAGTTTTTTTGGGGGGGGGAAGCAGTGAAATTAACATAGTTAGTTGTACTTTTCTAAAATTACAAATCTGTTAATTAGCTTCCTGGAAACAGAATCATGAACATGGTCAGGGATGGGGCTTGAATTCATACCATCAATGTAAAGGCTATAAACCTGTTCCCCTTGATATTCTAAATACAGATAATGAATTCCTGACTCCAAAATTCCTGCTGGTCACAGCTTTATATTCCCTTACATCAGCAGTCACCAGAACAAAGATCCTGCCCACTGGAAGCTTCTATTTTTTTGTTGTTGTTGTTTTTTGGCTGTGCCTGCAAACCTGCCATAGCAGTGACCCAAGCCTTAGCAGTGACACCACCAGATCATTTAACCACTAGGACATCAGGGGAGTCCAGGAAACTTCCAGTTCTGATAGAAAGGCAACTCTGTCCAGCTTTTCCTCTCCCCTGCCCCCTGGATATGATTTAACTCTGTTCAGTTTCCTCCTTCTCCCTTCCAAGGAGGGTCCTGCTTTGTCTGTCTGGTTGCTGTGCTCTGTGATTTAAGAATCAGAAAGATAAAGGAAAAAAGAGAGAATGATAAGACCGATGGAATTTTACAGGAAAAAAAAAAAAAAACTTGGAAGAAAGAAGAGAGGCAACCACAGTCCAAGAAGGCAGTGGACACAGAGAAAATTATAAGACCTTAGGATATTTTGAGAAATTGTATATTTATCCCTTTCATGGTATTGAGAGATCCCAGTATAGTTCTTGAGTTACTTTGAAATAGGGTGTGTTCTGCTGTGTTCCTTCATGCTTATACCCTCTAGAGATGCACCATGGGCTTGCTAGTGTGTAAGGGTTATACCCAGGTTGGGGGCGGGGAACCAAGCATGGGGACAGATGCTGTACAGACCTTCTCAGGACCTTTGCTCAGGAACAGCACTGTCCCTTGGAGCTGCACTGTCACAGCCTATCAGGATGGCACATGACACTGGGGCAGAGACCCATGAGGAAAAGTCCCAGGGGAAGACATTAGTAACCCTAGAGGTGTTCTACCCACCTCCCCGCCCCCCGATGTTAGTCTCTTGCCAGCCAAGATTTTTATTCTCCGGGAGTGTCCTTTAGGAAATCTACCTAAGAATAAATAGTGATTCATTCTAATCACTCAGAGGCTAACTTTGGTCCAAGAATCTTCACAAGAATAAACCTAATGAGATTCACTCAACTTTCAAGACCTCACATGACCCAAAAGATGTATTTGCTTTCTCGAATTTCCTCATATCCTAGAAAAATGCCTTGCAATTTAAAAAAAAAAAATCCTTCATGACTCTACATATGGACTTTAGAAGCTGAAACTGCTTTCTGTGAAAACACATGCCAATTATCACAGTATCTTCAAGATCTTTGCTACTTTTTCATTGCATTTCAAGCATACTCTGATATATAGAACAGTCTGAATCACATCTGACTGTAACAAACCATGTGAAAACCACCAAGTGTGCCAAATAGTAGCAAGGCCATATAACAGAGCACGAATGAAATAAAATAGCTCTATGATCGGATCCTCAGGAAGAAATGATTGGTTAGTGGGGCACGGAACAAGAAAAGGTCCAGGTTGGACGAAATTCCGGGATAATAAAGAGTGTTCTGTATTTTAACAGAATATTCAGTTTAACTGGCCCTTCCCAATCAATATTTCAGCCTATGGACACACACACACACAAAGAGCTTATATACTCAGATTTGTCACCTCAGTGTCACTTTATCTTGACTTTTAAAGCCTCTTTCTGCACAAGATCTGAGCTACTTTGGATTAAATATACACTCAGAAAGGGGAGGAGGGCTTGGCCCCAGGCCGAATTAGAATGCACTGCCTATTCAGCAAGCAATCTCACTGGTTCCCAGGCATTTATATCAATTTTAAAGTTTATATGCAAAGAATCATTTGGTTTCATCCAAACACAGGCACTGAAACAATTCTGCAGTTTGAAATTAATGCCCTTGAACCAACAGATCCTATCAGCTCTGCTTCCCCCTACCTGGTGGACACGTGCTCTATGGGGAGGTGGGCCCTGCAGGTAGCAGAGCGACGGGGCCAGCGGTCTGCCTGAAAAGCACGATGCTGCATCTCAGGAGAACGGATGCAGAAAGGCGAGGCTCTTACATCGGAGGAAAATACAAGCTTTGTTTTTACAGCGATTTCAGCAGCTGTGCCTCCCTTCTTTGGGGGATCGATGCCGTCTTTCTTTTAATGGCAGGAACGGAGATGATCATGTGATAGGGCAGCAGCTATAAACGCAGAGGATGTCAGTGCAGAGGCTACAACTCAACGTCCCTAGAGACTGTACCCTCAGGAGCACAGGACTCCGGATCCGAGAGAATGAGATGGAGCCGGCTCAATCAAGCATGACAAGTGACTGCCTTCCGAGTCAGCGGGGACCTCTGATGGAGTCAGTGTTTTCTGCTTGCTGGGGAGAGAACAATGGATGAGAAGGTTCTTAAAGAGTTAGGAGTAGCTGTGAGGCAGGTGATTTGTACAGATGACTCCTTAATAATGCCGGCTGTTCAGACAAACAGAGGATGCTAGTGGCAGCATTAGTCACTCCATCTAGATTTCCTATCTACGAAATAAGGGCGTAGCAGTCTCCTGTCTACTACACCCCTGGCCAGAATGAGGGTGTAGCACCAGCCTTGGGCACAGAATTTAAGGAAGTACTGAAAAACTCAGAATCAAGATAATACTCCAATACAATATTTTAAAATAAAAATTAATGCAGAAATATCCATGTTGAACAAAAATACCACATTTTTAAAATTATAATGGGATACAACCCTGCCTTCATACCAGCCAACTGTGCCTCACCATAGCCCTGGTCCCGCTCTTCAGCGAGCTGCAGAGATCGTTACAAGATGGATATGACAGAACGTTCTACAAAGGAACAACACTCTTACCCTGAGCACCTGCTAAGGTCTATGATGAACCTACTAGGCTCCTTTTAAACAGTATCCCACTTAATCCTTCTAGCTTTCTGAGTTCCTCATTCTTGCTCCATCCAGATTATGGATGGAAGGTTTTCAAAAGTCAAGGATCTGGGCCAGGATTTGAACCCTGGGTTTAGAAACCCAGTTAGAACTCCATCTCCTGTGCTCACGTTACCCCATGGTTCCACTACCATGACAAATAAAACTTGACCTGAAATGTGTTTGATGCGCTCTAAAGACGTAAAATAACACAGGGAGGCCAGGCAGGGCTCTCTGATGCCTGAGTTAATAGTGAAACAACTGGGTATTCCTCAGAGAGGCCTGTGCCCCCGTCTGAGACCGTCAGAAAAATCCATGTTGGAATCAAGGTTCTAAGGGACTCGAGGGTGAGCCCTGATCTGGGCACAGGAAGAAAAAGTGGAGGCGAAGGTGTGGCTCTCTTTTTGTGACTTTTCACCTTTTTTTTTTTTTTTTTTGCTGCAATGTGTCTGGATGAAGATTGGTTCAAAGAAACCAGGTCACTTGATTTAACTGTGAAACTCCCAGGAAGAGTGATTCATCTTTGTCCCCACCCATCTTGTCCCCCAGTCCTTTCCAGCAATGATCAGCAATTTGCCATCTAATTCCCTACTAGACTCATCTCGGGCCCTAGACTCCATGTGGTTGAAGAGGCCACCATGGCCCTGGAACAGACCTGGGCTCTGCTACCTGACAGACGGCCGGTTTTATAGCTAGTGTCTGCGGGTCACTGTGCCAGATGCACTGGGGGGCCCAGGGTGGCCAGTAAATCAACTCGCAGCCCCTGGATCTGCCCCTGACATCTTTACCACCATAGACTCGGCGACTTTCATTTCTCACGGCTAGAGCTATTCTTAGCCTCTCTCGGTCTCACGGAAAAATAAGCTAGGTTTTTGTAATGACATCTTAACATTTCTTAGAACTTTATAATTACTTAGGTTTTCTCTCCAGGATCTTTCTGTTGAGTCAGGAAATGAGTGTCCTACTCCCCACAAGCCTTCGGTGTCAAGGCAGTTGCTCTACACGTAGAAATTTACAACAGCTGACCTGAGAGCCAGCAGTGGTCCCTCCAGCTCTCAAGTTCTGGGTCCGTATTTCTGGGAAGATACACTGAAGACAAAGACAGCAGAGGCAAAAACCGGAGCACAGAAAGGTGACATGAATCAGAAAGAACGGCCAGAGAGAGAGAGGACCAAGTTCAGAGAAAATGCCTTGCACGTTATAAACTGAGAGCAGAAAGATGAAGGTTTAACAGCGGCAGGAAAGGGACAGCTGTCAGGCTGTAACGTGGGCTGGGCTGGGGTCAGGTAAACAGAGGGCGACTGTCTAGATACTGCAGACACAAGAAATGTTCCCTCAAGCCCTTCTGATGCTCACCAGCTTGAAAACCACTGGGGTAAAGGTCGGTGCCAAAGACGCTTAAAAATACGTTTCTATTAAATGGCCTGTGTCAACACCAAAACGACAGTGAGAAAGTCAGGGAGCTCTATGAGAAAGTAAGAGTATGGTACGCATTCTTGGGAAATAAGGATGTGACAGCCACCTGTGTACCCATTTCACAGATGTCCCTCCGAATGTGGTGAGCATGTGATACTCCTCCTGCCCTTATGATGACTGGACGCAGAGCTACTGGTGGGTCCCAGAACTGTGACCCTGTGACCAAAAGGAAGGGCACAGTTTACCTCTAACTGCTTGAGGGGCCCCTGAAGATGGACAAGGAAAGCAGCTCAGACTCAGACTGAGTTGATCGACATGCAAAGCAGCATTTTTGAAAACACAGCTTACGATGCTACTGGTGGAACTGTCTGATGCTATATTGTAATTTACGGAATTTATCACACATTCTTGGAGGGATAGGAGAGAGTAAGAAATTAAAAGTTTGGATCAAAGAGAGGAAAGAAAAGGAGAAGAAAACTAGGCTCTCATGATCCCATACTGAGCAAAAACAAGTATAAAAACACATCACACTTGAATCAAAGTTCTGGGCTGCTATATGCAGTTTTTAACAAGCACAGAATTCTAGGTCATAAACACATTTGAGTGCAATGAAGAATATGAACTTGGAAAAAGAAAAGCGAATGATAATGTTTGATTTTATATTTTCATAATCCTGGAAAGATGACACTGGGGAAGAAGAGGAGACATCCTGCCCTCCTGCCCATCACAGCGTGCAAGAGACCCTGGAAAATACACAGAAGAGCCAACTTCCAGAAGAGTCTACAGTCTGAATTCTACCGACTATTCACCCTGGTGGGTGACGATGCTGATCAGGCAGCACTTTGAAAAAACCATCTCTTGGGTCTTTAAGAATTGGTGATTTGGAGTTCCTGATGTGGCTCAGTGGTAACGAACCCATCCAGTATCCGTGAGGACATGGGTTCGATCTCCGGCCCTGTTCAGTGGGTTAAGGATCTGGCATTGCCATGAGCTGTGGTGTAGGTTGCAGATGTGGCTCAGATCCCACATTGCTGTGGCTGTGGTGCAGGCCAGCAGCGGCAGCTCTGATTTGATCCCTAGCCTGGGAACTTCCATATGCCAGGGGTGCAGCCCTCAAAAGATTAAAAAAAAAGAAGAAGAATTGGTGATTAATTATTGTTGTGGATCAAAACAAAGCCTCTATAGCTCTTTACTAGTTTTCATTATTAAGATATTCCTACAGTCTTATTCTACTGCATTAATTTCCTGTTTTTGCTGTAACAAATTGCCACAAACAGTGGCTTCGGGAAACATGGATTTACTCTCATAGTTCTGTACACGTGCGGCCTGCTGCAGGTCTCCCTGGGCTAAACGCGGTGTGAGCAGTGCTGTGCTGCTGTTCGAAGGCTTGAGAAGAGTCTGTTCCTCGCCCTTCCCGCCTCCTGTAGAGGCCAGCATTCTTGGTCCCTTGCCTTCTTCCTCCATCTTTAAAACCAGAACCACTGCATCTCTCTGTGCCTTTCTCCCAAAGTCACACCTTTGTCTCTGACCACAGGCAGGGAAGGTGGTCCACGTGTAAGGACCCGTGTGATGAGGCTGAGACACCTGGATGGTCCAGGATAGCCTTTCCATACCAGACTTCTTCACTCAAGCACCTCTGCAAAAACCCCTTTCACCCCGGGAGGTCACACAGTCACAGGTCTGCAGGTTCCAGGGACTGGGACCTAGAGATGGCTGTGGGGAGAGGGGCACGCTACTCGCCAACCACCAAGACCTGGTTTAATCATAACCGATGGAATGTTTAGTTAAGCGGTGGTGGTAACAGGAGTAAAATGCTTTCGAGCTCCATCCTCAGATAAAAATTGTAACTTCCTAAGGAATTCTATTCTGAAATTAAAAACGGGAAGGGTGAAGGTGAGGAGGCCGGTTTCAACAAGGAATCAGCAAAACTAAGAGAATGGGGGAAAGATCACAGTAACAAATACAACCTTTTTTAAGAGTATGTATTTCCTTCTTTAATTGAAGTCTACTTGATTTATAATGTTTCAGGTGTACAGCAGATTCATTACAGGTCATTACAAGATATCAAGTATAGCTCCCTGGGCCATACAGTGGGACCTTGTTGATTATCTATTTTATTTATAGAAGTGTAAATTAATCCCAAACTCCTAGTTTATTCCTCCCCCAGGTTTCCTTTGATAACCGTAAGTTTGTTTTCTATGTCTCTGAGTCTGTTTCTGTTTTGTATCATTTTTTCTGTCTTTTTCTTTAGGGCCACACCCATGACATATGGAGGTTCCCAGGCTAGGGGTCTAATTGGAGCTACAGCTTTCGGCCTACACCAGAGCCACAGCAATGCCACATCTGAGCCTCATCTGTGACCTACACCACAGCTCACAGCAACGCCAGATCCTTAGCCCACTGATTGAGGCCAGGGACCAAACCCACAACCTCATGGTTCCTAGTCGGATTCGCTTCCACTGCGCCATGACGGGAACTCTTGTATCATTTTTTAGATTCCACATAGAAGCAATATCATATTACTGAACCCCCTAAAGAGTAAAATAATGCTATCTGCAGCAACATGGATGGACCTAGAGATTCTCTATTAAGTGAAGTAAGCCAGACAGAAAGATGAGTACCTTCCAACACGGAATAAGTGCCCAGTGTGTGCCAGATTCTCTGCAAGTCACGAGTCACTCGTTTGGTAAATTAATTTAGAATAAAGACTGGTACCCAAATGGCTCCACAAAATTAACTAAAGAGATGCAGATTAATGAAAGGAAATCAGTGGCATATCAGCCACATTACAAACCAGCAGCCATTGACTTGAGCTCAGCGGGACACTCATATCCTCAGTGTTTGAGTCACACTCCTGCTCACCCACTGAATAGCAAGTAACTCCATAACCAGTGTAAAGAGCTCCTCTTTTATTCCAAATGTTTACTGTTCCTCCCTGTTAGACTACAATACGAACAAGCAACCAAGTGATACGAAAGATAATGTGAATGATGCGGAAATATGAGTAAACCTGATTTTCTGCTCCAGTCTAAGAAGAGTGAGGTTTGAACGGACATAATCTAGAGTTAGAGAGACAACTGAGAAGCCAATCATAAACTTCTAGGCTGGGGATTCACAGTACACAATCATTACTTTGCAAAAGACGCCGTAATATTCAAGTTCTGAAAGGCCCACATGGAACTCTTCATAAATCCATTCTAGAGCCAAGTACCAATGGGTTTGGGTCAATCGCCATTGATAATCTCCTAACTTCTTTTATTCCAAAATGGAAAGTGAATAATATTGCTTGGGGTCACAGTTTGCTTTGGAGTGTATGTTTTAGTAAGCACAGTCCTTTCAACGCACAATTACGTTTCTCTACACTAGAACTACCCAGACAAAACTAGAGCAGACTGAAGCCCTGCTCCTAGGCCATTCAAAACTGGAAAAATCACTAAGAAGGGCCTTCGCCAGCGGGCAGTTGAGGACAGTTATGGTAGGCATTTTTCCTAACTCTAATTTCCTGGATATTTTAAGTTCCTGATTATTACAATGTGACCCACAAATTTCCATTTCATTCATCATGGATAACTTGTGTTTAACGAAGTTACTGAGCAGGGACCTGGGGTGTTCCCAGAATACAAGTGGTTTCTTCCTAATTTAATTTATTACTATCAAATTAAGATGTATTTAGTTGACTATATTTGATATGTGCACTAGTTTTGTACCCTTGAATGGGAATGGCTGACAAATAGGCCCTCTTATGTTATTTACAAAGCAAAGGCAACATATGTAACCCAGTGTGAAATTTAAAAATGGGCCAATGACCTTAACAAATACCTCACCAAAGAAGACATACAGATTGCAAAAAGAGCACATAAAAAGATGCTACATATCACATGTCATCAGGAATATCCCAATTAAGATAAGACACCACCACTCACTTTTGAGTAATGGTCAAAATCTGAAACACTGAAAAGCTGAACATTTGGTGAAAACACCAAATACTGAGGACGCAGAGCAGTAGGAACTCTTATTCACTGCTGGTGGGAATGCAAATTAGATCTCCACTTTGAAAGACAGGCATGTTCTTACCAAACTAGACATATTCGTACCATCTGATCCAGCAAGCACCCTCCTGTATTTATCCAAGGAGATGAAAACTAACATCCACATAAAAACCTGCACATGGATGTTTATAGCAGCTGTATCCATAATTTAAATGATAATTGAAAGCAACCAAGATGTCCTTCAGGAAGAGGAGGGGTAAACTACCCAACATCCAGGCAATGGAATGTAATTCAGCACCAAGAAGAAATGGGCTATCAAGCCATTAAAAAGCCATTAAAAGTGGAGGAAAATTATATACAAATTACTAAGTGAAAGAAGCCAATGTGAATAGGCGCCTTATTGTAGGTTCCCAACTATATGGCATTCTGGAAAAGGCAAAACTATGGAGACAATGAAAAGATCAGTAGTTCCAGGGGCTGAGGAGGGGGAAGGGGTGAAGAGGAGGAGCAGGGGTGGTTTTTAAGGCACTGAAACTACTCTGTATGATCCGATGGCGGATACATTTGTTTAAATCCATAGCATATACAACCCAGAGAGTGGACCCTAACGTAAACTATGGCCTTTGAATGACTATGATGTGTCAATGCAGGTTCACTGATTATAAGACACCCCCCATCCGGTGGGGATGCTAATAATGGGGGGAGGCTATTCGTGGCGGGTCCTTTTCTCCTTCTCAATTTAGCTGTGAACCTAAAGCTGCTATAAAAACAAAGTCTATTTGAAAAAAGTGTTAGATGTCATTATTAACAAGTGATCTCCCTATTTGAACTAGAATAGGAAATCTGAAAGCCAGAGTGTGCCGAGAAATTCATTCTTCAGTGTGCAGGACTGTCCTCCACTTTAAAGGACAATCTGGAAAAGGGGCATCCTTAAAGCCCACTGAAGGCCAGAAGTGCTTCCCAGTTTCCCTCTTCAGTTGTCCAGACCTCTTCCGGGGTGGCAGTGTTCCCAGAGAGAACCATTAAACGAAGAGAAAGTTCCTTCGAACTCTGGCTCCCTGTGTGATTTCCTAGCCCCTCACAGCATCCACATTGAAAGCCTCTCCTTTCCTTTCCATTTCTTCTAAAGCCCTACGACGAAGGATGCACCGAGAGCCCAGACAAAGCTCATTAAGGGGCAGCTACCATGATATCCCACACAACAAAGTGTTTGATACAAAATGAACACACCCGAGAAAAGAAAACGTCTCTTCATTAGTCATTTCCTTTTACAATATTTTTCTAAAACACAGTCCGTTTTTGCATAGGGTTTCTGGTGCACATAGTACCCAGCACAAAGCAGGAGCCCGTCTGTGGGATAAAGGCTGATGACAGGTGGTTGACATCTGCGGGGACAGCAAACACGGAACAGAAGGGAAAATACGGACTCATTTAGTGGCAAAGGTGCTTCCTCGAGTGGAACCGCGAAACGTGTGGTAACCCATCTCATGGCCAATGAATTAGTGCAATTTGCTAGTGAGACACTTGTTAGTCTCTGTGGTTCAGCTCAGTGAAGGTAGAAAGTCAAAATCAATGTTTCTTTGTGACTTTGTTCTCAGACTTAATATTAACTCTCTAAGAGGCACATTTATTAGTAAGTACTCTCCACCCACCAGAATAAATTCCAACAGGATAAGGATTTCTGTCACGGGGCTGTTTTGTGTATTATACAACGTTTCCTGCCATCCCTCACCTCTACCCGGCAGAGGCCACCAGCAAGTCCCAGGTGACAACCAAGAATGTCTGCAGATATTTTTGCCAAATGTTGTTCAGAAAAGAACCACTGGCCTAAAGGATATGGCTTTACCAGACAGGGGAAAGGAAGCAGAAAACCATGAGCTTCTGGATGAGTCTGAGCTGTATTTATCGTTGCATCCTAGCAAATAGCTTTGTGTTGCTAAGAAAAAAAAAATAATAAATGCTTTATATTATTTTGCTCTTATGAAGTCTGCGCTTACACATGTGATCCTAACAACAGCTCTGGGAAACAGGGTTGGTATTTACTTCTTTTTAAAATGAAAATGCAAAATCCAGATAAGGCAAGTGATGTGCAGAATGTCAACCTAAGATTTTAGTGCTCTTTGTTCTTTTCAGGACTTTCCTGCAATGGCTATTGTGTTTGAGCCACGCTCACCCCTCAGATGCCGTCTTCTCCCAATCTGCATCTGGCTGTGCTGAATCCCAATGAACCGTGTTCAAGCGACAGATTTCATTTATTCACTTAGCCACGTGCCCGACATGAAGTAGACATCAGGTGTTCCACTTTATTCCACTGTACTAGACACTCTGCTAAACGCTGAGGCTAACACTCTGAACAAGAGATTTCTTTCAAGAAAGGCAAAGATTTAATAATGAGTTGAAAGTCAGGCTTTTTTTTTTTTTTTCCCTAAAGTACAAAGACTGGAGTGAAGATGAAGATCTTAAAACTCTAAAAGGAGGTTTGGGGGAGAAACTAAAAAGAGAAAGAATGCAGTTGGGCACATGCAAACTGGATGCTTCCTACAAAGGCCAGAGAAATGTACAGCAGGCTACAAAGGAAGAGCCACCTGGAGAGGCCCCTGTGAGCAATGTGACCCCGAGCCAGGAACTCTAAAACCTGGCTTCTCTTCCAGCTGTTCTCCTGTTTGATTGGTTGACCCTGAGCCCCTCATTTTCTTTTTCTGGGTCTCACTTCAGATGATCTCAGATGATCTCAGATGCTCAGGGCAGCTTGGCTGATAGGTTTTGATGATGTCACTGAAGTCCCCATGTGTTACCCAGCGGCTAGGCGATGTCACTGCTGCTGCATTGTCCTTGTGCAGGCGGCAATCAAGGATCTCCAGGTTTACAGTTTCAAGTTCCGTTAAGCTTCGACCCTGGGGTGTTATGAGTGGGTTGCATAGAAATAACACCGGAATGGGAAAGGCTAAATTCAAAGCCAAGTGGCTTCAACCAGCTGTGCTAATTGATCTTGAAATGTATTTGCACAGGGGGTATCTCCAGAATAATTGTGCTCGCCCCACTGAGCCTCTCCTGGTGGGATCAGGACGGTCCACTGATGCTCCTTGTGCCTCCCCAGGAGCTGTAGTTGAAGGCACGTTCTAATTGGATTCTTCCCGTTCACAGGTACTCGCCACTTTCCGACAGACTCTGCCCTAATTGCTAATTATCCCAGAGAAAAGTCCCCTCTTTGCGCTCCTCCCCCGCCACTGCAAAAAGAGATGGAAATTATGAAAGTTGTTTTTGTTAAGTATATGATAGGAATGCGCTATTTGGGGGGAGAAGGAAATGTGTCAATAAATTAATTGTAGTCCAGAAAATCTGTGCTCTGCTCATTACTGAATAGCAATTGTTTTTCGTGATCGTCCATCCTGTTGAGAAAGAAATAAAAGCAAAGACGCCTCTTCCTTTTTTTCCCACTTTTTGAAGTTTTATTGAAGTATAGTTGATGGACAATGTTGTGATAATTTCCGCTGCACAACAAAGCGATTTAGTTATACATGAACACACACCCATTCTTTTTCAGATTCTTCTCCCATAGAGACCTTCACAGAATGTCGGGTGGAGTTCCCTGTGCCATACACAGCAGGTACTGCTAACCATCCATTCCACACACTGGACTGGCAGAGACTCCTCTTCCTTTTAAAAAAAGCACATGGATCACATTTTGTGTCACTTCCAGGTGATGGGGGAATGCTCTGAAGCACTGAGTCAAACCCAATTTTAAAAGCTGCCCGAAAAAAAAATAAATAAATAAATAAAAGCTGCCCGAAGGAGTTCCTGTCGTGGCACAGTGGTTAACAAATCCGACTAGGAACCATGAGGTTGCGGGTTCAATCTCTGGCCTTGCTCAGAGGGTTAAGGATCCGGTATTGCCGTGAGCTGTGGTGTGGGTCACAGACGTGGCTCGGATCCCACGTTGCTGAGGCCCTGGCGTAGGCCGGCAGCTACAGCTCCAATTCAACCCCTAGCCTGGGAACCTTCATATGCAGCGAGAGTAGCCCTAGAAAAGGCAAAAAGACCAAAAAAAAAAAAAAAAAAAAAAAAAAAGCTGCCCTAAAATAACAAGTACCTACTGTGCAGCACAGGAAATCTACTCACTATTCTGTAAGAACTATATGGGAAAACAGAATGGATATATGCACTGTATAACTGATTCATTTGGCTGCACACCTGAGACTAACACAACTTTTTAAGGCAACTACACTCCAAAATGATTTATTTTAAAAACAAAAAGTGAAATAAAATGAGAATGAAACAAACAAGACCACGACATTAATCATTTCCAAACCCACGATCCTTCAAATCTACTTCCTGGTTGCACGGGCCCATTTGGGGGGAGACTGAACCTCAGGCGGCTCACACCATCCAAAAAGAGGAAGGAAATACACTGTCAGTCCCTACAGCTCTCCCAAACCCCACACTAAATCCCAAACACATTATCCAACCAGATACATGCAGATCACCTAAGTATGAAAACACTGATGAAATACGTCAAGCACAATATTCCACAGCTGTTGGAGAAATGCCCTGGACGTGCTCTGACTCCCCACTGGGACCTGCAATCAGGGGTGTCTTCCTGTCATCACGCCTGCCCAAGAACAGAAGAGCGACAGGGCCGGAAATAGGTGGCTGTGTCCTTACTGACTTTCCACGTCCATGTCAATTAAGGGGACCCTGGGGTTTCAGGTTATCTGTCAGCGTTTGCTCATCTGATAATTACGCTGTTCAGTTTGAGTAGTTACCATGTACACTGGAGGCTGAGGGCCTGAGAATCACCTCAGATGTTTCCAATCAAGCACCAGCATGAACACACAGGTAGATGGAGCATGTCACAAGAGCTAAATATACCTCCTCTAGGAATGATTCAAGGGAAAATTGCTGTACAGATGAAAGAAAGGCTGTAATACAGACCTAAATATACGTAAATACACAGAAAAGTTTCAGTGCTCATAGGATGCCGGAAACAGGCGTGTTCGAGCCCTTCCACAAGCACTGAGTTTATAGAATCCCAAAAAGAATGATGAAAATATATAAAATGGCACAAAAGGTTGGGATAGGACTCAGCTGAGATACTAAGAATGCATCTTCACAAATTACTTTGCTCATGTTGATGACAACGCAGAGCTGTGATGTCGATCATGAAATGTTCTAAATCTAGAAAAGAATGGAAAGGGGCAAATAGGCGGAGGGTGGCGGGAATGCAGAACACACGATATTGTTCAAAGGGACCTCCTAAAAAAAGAACCATGAGGTTTCTGCGTCTTATGCGTCGTCATCTGGATCCCTGATCCACACAATTCACAGAAGTGGGCATCTCTTTCCTCTCGATTCTGGCTGTGTGTTTTAAATTTTTTTGAGCAAACAGGAGTTCCCTCGTGGCCTGGTGCTTAAAGGCTCTGGTGTGTTGTCACTGCTGTGGCTCAGGTCATTGCTGTGATGCAGGTTTGACCCCTGGCCCGGGAACTTCCACGTGCCATGGTGTGGCCATAAATACATTAATAAATAAAGTAAATAAACTGCATGACTCAAGCCTCTTAATTTGGTCTGCAAAGATGTGCTCCTTGAACTTTAGGACAGGCTGCCCGGGAGCCAGGTGGAAGTTCCTATAGCAGGAAGAGAGTCATTCATGCAAAAGGGTCCCGAGTCTGGAAATGACGTCAAATGAGGGCAATAAAGACAAGATGATGAACAAACAGCTCCTCTCTAACGTGTCCTCGCAAGCGTGACCATCATCACCAAGTAAGGACAGTCTTTTCCCCTCCCACCAAGGGGCTCAGCTGATGCGCTGACATCACCTCTCTAACCTCCACTCCGCCCACAAAAAAGAGATGCCTTTCATTCTTGCCCCAATCAAGACACTCTGGTTGTCCAGTTACTCAACCCCTAACTGCTTCCTCCAAAGCCTCTCTCTAGCCTTTAGCTGATTTCTGGAAAGATATTCGGAATAAGGTTATTGACATGCAAAAAGATACTTCAGTATAAAAGAATTATAAATACAAATGGATAGTGCTTAGATGTATCCACAAGTATTTGACCATAAATTTGTCCATAATGACTGGGGAAAATTAATGCATATTGCCAGGAAATATTTTTGAGATTTATTAATGCAAAGAACCCTGGTATAACAGCTCTCACAAGTTATTACTATTTTATAGGAACATGAATTAAATATGAAGAAGCACAAAGAGTAGGAGTATGATAATGCAGCAGAGATGACATGTGAGCATAGATGCTTACATGTGGTGCCTTGGTCATCAAGCTTCATGAGACAATTCTGATCAATGCTGGGTTAAACTACCATATTGCTTTCCTTGGTCCTCCCTCAAATGACACGATTAACAAATTACAAGTGCTGTCTCTGATAACCAACAGAAGGTGGAATATGTTTAAAAGGTTTACTAAAATTACTTTATCTCATCTTCAGATAATTTTTGGAAAGCATAAGAGTGTCTTGAAAGACTGAAAGCCTTGATTTATTTTCTATCATGAGCAGGTGGTAGAAAAAAATATATGTGCCTGGATTTGCTGGACTGAAAGTATGATTTCCACATCCATAAAACTAGTTCAGAATAAATAATGCTTCCCCCATTAGTTCAGGTCTCTACATGGCTACCAATGCCACATTTAATTTGGAAAAAATATATTAATTGGGCCACAAAACCATCAGGTGTATCTTTTCAGGAGGTGTCTGGTTGGTGTTACATTTTAGCATAAAACTATTAAGAATGTGTTGCTTTTCAGCACTGAAAGAACCAGACACGTGCAACTCTGGATATGAATTTAGAATACAAAACACTTATCAAAACAAAAGTATTATATGTTACTCTTATCTGTAGCCTGGACAGGAAGAGAATGACAAGACATTTAAATGAGAACTATTAGGGAAAAAATACATATCAAGATATCAGGAAAGATCATCCAAATTTTTGTTGTGTTAAACAAAATTAACCAGTTCATAATGGCCCCCTTTCAAACACACACATACACACAGAGGCATATACTTTAGCAGTGCCAAATTTTTGGTTTCTTTTGGGAATAATCCAGATAATAATGCAAGCCCGAAAGATTTTTGTTGTACTCATTTCATCTCTTGAGAGATATTTAGAAATACCAGGGTTTTTTTTAAATCATTATTAGGCATAGGATGAGGATTGAAATATTTTAAACATCTTAATCTTGACATTCTTCCAGCAAAAATAATATTGTTATTAAAAAAAAAAGTGAGAGAATGGGTCTCTTTAGTTGGTCCAGTGCACATTCCTTTCAAGGCAGACTTTCTTGAGCCTGGTTTATCATCTTAGTGGTTAAAAGAAGCAGTAACTCATGAGCTTTTCTTTTTCTCCTCCCCCCTCTTTTTTTTTTTTTTTTCCTTTCTTTTCTTTTTAGGGCCATCCTGGAGGCATATGGAAGTTCCCAGGCTAGGGGTCCAACTAGAGCTGTAACCACCGGCCTACACCACAGCTCACGGCAATGCTGGATCCTTAACCCACTGAGCAAGGCCAGGGATCAAACAGGCGTCCCCTTGGATACGAGTCAGCTTCGTTTCCACTGAGCCACGATGGGAACTCCTTTTCTTTTTATCCAAAGCTTACCCAGAAAAGATTAAGAGTTTCTAGTCTATGAAATAACTTACTCCTAATCAGATTTTTTTCCCCCTTTTTTCTTCAGAATGACCCAGGAAAAGCTGTCTAATTGGCAGAAGAGTGGTGAAAAGTGAAGCTCTTATGTCATACTTTGGTTCTGCCACTTGCAAGCTGTTATTTTCTTAGGAAAAATATTTGATCTTGAGAAACATGCTGTATTCAGAGAAAAGGCAAAAAGAAAAAAGAAAAAGATACAAAATAAAAAACAAAAACCTGTGTCTCCTGAGAAAACAAGTTAAAAATCAATAAAGTAACTCTGGCCAACCACATGAAAGTAAATTTTTAGAAGAAATATGCAAATCCATCCAAATTTGAGAAGATACTAATCTCGTACATGCCAGAAAATCCTCATAGGCTGTCTATAATGTATAATAAAAGGCACAAACTTTTCTTTGCACAATCCAGTGCTCTTTCCTTTATCTCCACATTCCTGGGTGTAATGAATCAATAAATGTGCTCTTTCTCCATCTAAATGAATCAGAAAATCCAATTTCTTATTGACTCTAAAATCACTGTTCCAGGACACAGCACCCAGGCTGGACACATCATCATAAAACCTCACTCTCACTGTGAATCCTTCTTTCTCTTTTGGATGGATTTAATGATTTTGAGTCTTCTAAAATTTGCTAGGTTCCAACCAAAACGTTATTAGAAGATGCAAATAATTTTTTAAAATTCCAAATCATCCTAAACAGCCATGGTTTGCCTGCCCGAGTGTTGTGGTTTGAATTGTGCTCCCCACCCCGCCCAAGATTCATAGGTTGTGGTCCTAACCCACAATACTTCAGAATGTGACTTGAGGTGGAAATTGGGTTGTTGTAAATGCAATTACTTAAGATGAAGTCATTTTGGAGGAGGATGGACCCTTAATCCAATATGAGGGACATCCTTATAGAAAGCAGAAATTTTGATACAGATATACATGTAGGAAGAACATTCTGGGGACATGAAAGGAGCGATGGGGAGAGGCAGTGACAAGCCAAGGAGCACTGAAGGTTGACAGCAACCATCCGAAGCTGGGGGAGAGGCACAGAACAGATGCTCCTTCACAGATTCAGAAGGAATCCACCCAGCTGACACACTGATCTTGAACTTCCAGCCTCCAGAAGTGGGAGATAACAGCTTTCTTTTATTGAAGGCTGACAGTTTGTGGTACTTTGTTACAATAGCCCTCCTGGCAAACAGATACACCAAGGTGGTCTCAGGAACGTGCTCCTGGCACTTGGAGTTCTCTTTCCCAGTTTAAAAATCTATGAAAATAGATGGAAATGCCAAGGCCAAGTCTCAGGGAGTTTGTTACCTTTCAAGGCTAAGCGTGGATGATTCAAACATGGTAAATGAGAAATGCCTAATACATACCGATTCTTCCTTCTGCTTCAGGAGCCAGTACCAATCAACAGGTGAATAAATTCATAAAACTTTGCAGAGTTTATACACCAAATAAAACACGGAATTGAGAGGAAATCCTCATAAGCAAAGAGACAAAACCATGTGGTTTTGGGACCATACTTCATGGTCTTCATATACCCAACCACCACCATACACGCTGACTTTACAGACCACTGGAGACCTTGTAGAACCCGCAGCTACACTGAGCACAGTATAGACATTTAGTAACTGACAGCCATGGGCACACCCACACCATCTGGGACGGGAAAATCAAATTAGTTGGTAGGTAAATGCCTCTATCTCTATTCTTCATTTTAAGTGTCCATGAACTTACACATGGATTGGGAAATTAAATGAAAATGAATGAATTTGTAACCAGCTTATCATTATACCTTTTCCAAAAGGTATTATCCTAGATGCTTCTCTTAAAGGTTCATTTCAGAGCAAAGTGAAATTTTCTCATCAAAACCTGGTTCCAACCTTTTATTAGTATATACCCAGTTCTTTTAAAAGTGAATGATTATTTAAAAACTGAATTTAGTTAGCTGTAAATAAAGCCATATACTGTCACCTCCACGGTGATATTTTAGATAGATCACTGCACAACCTGTGAAATTAGGTATTTTTCAAGCAACTCTTATTTTGATCCCTGATACTTTCAAGGAACTCTTGCATTTTGATGATTCCTTCTTTACATTCTGTTGAACAATGTGGATGGAAAAACTCTGGTCTCACATTAAAAACTTTAAACTCTGAATTTTTTTTTTTTGGGGGGGGGGTTCATTTTTGGCCACCCTGTGGCACATGGAGCTCCCAGGCCAGGGATCTGATCGTGGCCACAGTCACGACCTAAGCTGCAGCTCCGGCAATGCCAGATTCCTAACCCACCGTGCTGGGGATCGAACCCACATCCCAACAGCTCCTAAGACGCTGCCGATACCATTGTGCCGCCGTGGGAACTCCAACCTTTGCTTGATTTTACACGGCAGAAAACTAAAATAAAAAAGAGCCTTCAAAACGCTGATTTGCATACAGTCAATGTGGTACATACCTAGGTAAACAGCAGAATAATAGCGATCATCCCGTATCTTTTCCGAAGGCTCACAAACCCGTCTCCACCAACAAAACCCTGGAATGTCTGAAAACCAAAACTTTCTTTTTCAGCACACTGGGAGGCAACACCTGACCCGAACAGATGGGTTGCTCTGTTCCACATCCGTATGCAAACCACAAGTCAGTGGGTTCCCTCCCTGCTTTCTCCACTCACCCTCCCACCGCAGAGCGAGGTGCCCTCCTGCTGCACTTCGTGGGCCTTGTCATCCCGCCTCTGGACTCATCCCCAACATCAACCAAGCACTGAATCCCAACAGCGTTACTTTCAGAGGATCTTCTGGAACGAGCTTCCCCTTCTGTCCCCACAGTCCAGCCTTCACTTTGGGTGCTCCTCAACCTCTATTTTGGATTAGGGCACAAGAAGGAACCGTTTCTCCCCATCCGGTCCAGTATCCACACTACAGGCCCGATTTTCTATCTAAACATAAAATCTGTCCTCTCCCACCTAAAGGCTTAGCCGGTTCCATGTTTGGTTCTTGCAGTTCAATGTCCCATTTGCAGCACACAAGGATCCAATCTGGTTTTTCAGTCCTATCTCCTGCCTCTTGTCACTTGGAATTTTTTCATTATCTCCAATATATGCTGAGTGCTTTTTCATTCTTTGCTTTTGCACACGCTTTTCCCTGTGTCTGATGGGCCTCTCCCTGCCTCCACGTCTGGCAAAATCCAACCTATCCTCTGTGACCCAGAGTAAATGCCAACTGCTCTGTAAAGCACTTACTGATTTCCCTTGGAAGGACTAATCTCTTATCTTTTTTTTTTTTTCCCCTTCTATGCTTTCACAGTACTTCATTCACTCTCTGAACAGCAGGCAGTGAGGTCTTTCTGAAACATAACGACAACATAACATAATCCTGTTGAACACATGCAGTGGCTCTTTATTTCCACCTAGAATAAAATCCAAACTCTTTATCCTGTCCTCCTGGAGGCCCTTGCTCAGAACAGGCAGTGGGCCTCTGCCCTGGGCCCCAGCATTCAGCACATCAAAAACACACCCATGATTCACGAATTAATGAACACAAGGTGCCTCTGTCACTTGGGTCTGAAGCTCACGAATGGCATCGTGGCTCTTCATGCGGGCGGTGGGCGGGCAACGAACCACAGTTTAATGGTCAGATGCAGCCTGCCTGTTTCTGTAAATAAAAGCTTTACTGGAACACTGCCACATGCATTCATTTACATACTGTCTCAAGCCGTTTCTGCACCACAACCACAGCGCTGGGTACCAGTTACAAATTGTACCACTCAGAAAGCCAAAGCTGTCTGGCCCTTAAGAGAAAAATTTGCCAGCCCCTGGCACGGTCTGGAACCCTGAACATCTGCTCCTGTGACCCCCCACATTCAAGCCCCAAAGAAACACTTTCCAATGTCCGGTTACCTTTGTTCTCAAAGCAAAGGCTACCTTTTGGCCAAGTGACACAACGGTAGGTTGTGCCACCAGCTAGAGGGATGGACATTTTGTTGGGTGCCAGGGAGGATCTGAGTGCTCGCCATAGAAGACACAGTCATTACCGTGTCAAATCCTTCCTCTAAGACAACAGGATGCAGTAGATACCTATGTAATAAAATATTATTTCCCCAAGCGCCAAGTGTCCATTTTCTTACTTCTCTTCATGTCCTTATTTGTGGTTCCAGAGATACAGTTTATGACATTCTATGCAACAGTCTTATATGGCAGTTAAGCCACATTCTGTAATATTAAACCATTCATTTTCATCTTAAACTTAAATATAAATTGGTCAAGATGGAAAATGTATGCCTCTACCCTCGCAACTATCCAATACTAAATTCCAGCACTGAATCATATTTATACAATATATTTTATATATAAAACTAAAATGAACATAACTTTATATTTATATAAAATATAATTAAAATTTTACGATAAATAATTTTGATATGCATGTATTATAATTAATACTTCCCATTTATCGTAAGAAATAATTTTGAATATTTTAGGAAAACTATTTTTGAAAAAATATATGTATTTTTCAACTTTTTAAAATTTGCCTCGTCTTGTATTATTTGTGACATATTTAAATTTTATACACTTTGAACACAGTTATAGTTTATTTTTTAATTTTTTAGCCCATTTTCTGCCAATAAAATACAAACTTTTTTAAAATTTTGTCTTTTTGCCATTTCTAGGGCTGCACCTGCAGCATGTGGAGGTTCCCAGGCTAGGGGTCTAATCGGAGCTGTAGCCGCTGGCCTACACCACAGCCACAGCAATGAGGGATCCAAGCTGCCTCTTCGACCTACACCACAGCTCACGGCAACGCCGGATCCTTAACCCACTGAGCAAGGGCAGGGACCAAACCCGCAACCTCATGGTTCCTAGTCGGATTCGTTAACCACTGAGCACGACGGGAACTCCAGAACTATTTTTTAATTTAGGCCTAATTAGTGATTTTTCTAAAATGAAAGTAAGAAAAATCTAAGGAGTAATGATATAATTGTTTCTATAAACTGTGAATGTTTTTCATATCTTATGAATACAAGATCACTGACCCATTTACACAACATCCAAAAAATAAGCAATAATAAAGAAGTTGGTCATCTTGAATCTTTTGCTAACATTTAGTCATGCACATCTTTTAGTGTCTGGATATTTTAAAATCCTGTGAAGGCATATTTGTCAAAGTAGAAAAGCGAGAACACGGTCCAGTCAATATTTGTGCATTTGGTCCGCAGCGTTAAGGCAAACGCTGTAGTAAATGGGTGTCCATTTTCACTCCCGCCCGGCCCCACGGTTGGAAGGGGTGGGCCTGATTTTGGGGCTCAGTGTCTGGCCCCTGCTTCCGAGGTTCCTGCCACATCCTAGCTGTTCTTCCCGGGATCATTTATACCCAAGTTCTATGGGAGATACAGAGATTCCTGAGCCTCCTTTGACATTCAGGGCCCAGGTGAAGAGTCAGCTCATCTTTCTGGACCTACAACCTAAGAGAATTCCCTATGTTCCTTATCACATCTGCTGTCTTGTTTTCCTCATAGCACCATGGCAACCTGATATCTCTTCATTAATTTGTCAACTTAATGTCTGACTCATCCAGATAGAATGTAATTGGCATAAGAACAGGGATCTTATCTTTTAATGCTGTATTCATAGTAACCAATACAGGATTTGAAATATAGGAGGCATGCAATAAATATTCATTGAGTAAATAATCTATTTACAACATGAATGATGTATTATAATTATCTGTGGCCATGAATTTCTCTTGGTTGATAACAAGTTCTTAATGTATAATTCAGTGCTGACTCAAAACTACTTTTTGAATGAATGGGGGAGTAAATAAATGGATAAGTAATTGAATAAAATCATCAATTGTAAGGCATGTATTCCAATTAAATTAATGGAGTATTTTAAATCAGGTTGATTCTTTCAGTATCTTAGTTTCTCCATGTGTTGAATTTTGGAATCATTGTCTTCCATCCCAAGGTGTATTTTTGCATTAATTTGTGTAAACCCATGAAACTTCGCCACTGATAATCATATAACTTTACTACTGTTGTGTCTCAGCCACCAGCTCCGAACATGTCATTTGCCAAGAACATGTTCAAAGCAGATGGCCATGAAATCTGTGAAGCTTTTATTATTTTTATGATCACTTGTTGTAAAGGGCATGAGCCTCCATAATCAAACACTACTGCAGAGAAGCTGCAGCTCCCTGATGGCCGCAACCACCGCAACACAAACCCTGCTTCAATGAGTTTGACTGCTACCGACAAAATCAGAACTTACGTCAAATGCCAGAAAAAGAAACACTTTTATTTACAACTTCTTGGCTATCTGAGAACTTCCTAAACACATTGATGGAAACTGAATAACATGATAATAAAATCTAGACACACTCCCCTCACTTAGAAGACATCCGTATTGGTTTTCTCAGTAACTCACTTTTTTTTTTTTAATCAGATAACAGACCCAAAGTTTGTCTGCATGTCCTACTTCCTTCTTAGAAGAAAATTAGCTGCTTAACTTTTCAAGGGATTTTACATTGGCCCATGAAGTTAAAAAGTATATAATTCTTTCTTTCTTTCTTCCTTCCTTTCTTCCTTCCTCCCTCCCTCCCTCTCTCCCCCTCTTCTTTCTTTCTTTTCTTTCTTTCTTTTCTTCCTTTCTTCCTTCCTTTCTTGTTTCCTTCCTTCCTTTCTTTCTTCCTTTGCTTCTTTCCTTTCCTTCCTTCCTCTCTTCTTTCTCTCTCTCTTTCTTTCTTTTCTCTTTCTTTCTTTCTCTCTCTCTCTTTCTTTCTTTCTTAGGCTGCACCTACCACATATAGAAGTTCCCAGGCTAGGGGTCCAATCAGAGCTGTAGCTGCCAGCCTATGCCACAGCCACAGCAATGTGGGATCTGAGCCACATCTGTGACCTACGCCACAGCTCAAGGCAACACCAGATCCTTAACCTACTGAGCAAGGCCAGGGATCGAACCTGCCTCTTCATGGATACCAGTCGGGTTATTCCTTCTGAGCCACACCAGGAACTCATAATTCTTTCTTCTTAAAAATTAAATTGGTATCTTATTATTTAAAGAATAGTACATGTATGTTGTAGACAGCAGACACATATAAAAAGGTAGAAAATTAGACTATTATCTTCTGTCCATGGAGAGGTTGAAACCACTACATATTAGACGATAATTTCCAATCAACACAACATGTATATGTAGTTTTTCAAAGTAAGATAATATAATTCATAGGTTTTATAATTTTTTTTCAATAAGGATGGCTATATCTCCTTCTCAATAAATTCTCACGTCATCTAATATCCAGTCAGTCCTATCTACATTTTCAATTAGCCCCCAGATTTCCATTACTGCTGACTGAATTGGCATCCAATGCACACATTGTTTGACACATTGTTTCTGATTACCATGCATCTTAAGTGCTTTTTAATCTAGAATAGTCATATTTCTTAGGATACTGAACTGCCAAAGAGACCAGAAATTTCTCAGTTCTTAACTCAGAAGCAAATAGGGATTTATGAAGATAGATAACCATGTAACCACAAGTATATAACTCCATTCCATCAAATTCCTGATGAAATAACCAAGAGGAGTCCCCAAAATGGGGAGGTTCCTATATGTTCTAGAAACTTAATGACGCATGCTACTTTACATGCCAGAACCTATTAAAAAAAAAAAAAAAGTCTTCTACACATGGGTGGATTGAATGGGATTGAAGGAAGGCAATTCCCCCTGAAAGTCCAGGATGTCTAAGAGGTAAATGCAAGGTACCATGGTCCCATAACTCACGGGAGTTGGATATGGAGACAGTCCTCAGCACAGTAGCGGCACCAGTTTGGCACTGCTTTTGCCCCTGTAGACCGACAGCCATTAGAGTGCACCAGTCCCTCTGGAGGACAGGGGACCATTGCTGTGAGTGTGCACACCACACCAAGACAGGCAGGAGTCTCTGAAGAGCAAATCCTGGGGCTCAAAAGCTACACGAAAGCCAAGCTGGTGCCTGGGAGGGAGAAAGCTACAAGCATTCAAGGATATATAAGGACTTCAAAAATGCACCACCTACCAAGGCTTCCTAAGTAATCCAACTGAAGATCTAGGCCAGAATCAGAGAAAAACGAAGCCAAGCCAGTAAAAGGAGAAAGGAGAGATCAAGTTATCAAGGGTGCGTAGGAAGCATGAAACCAGTGAACCACAGAGAAAGAAATGTGAACAAATGTTCTAGGCAGTCTTATAAAAGTAATGCCTCCCAAGATTTTGATAGAGATTATCTACTCATTAAAAATGTTTTATCACTTTAAATTAATAAGAGAAAAGAAATGAGCAAGAAAAATCAGCAAAAATCCTGATTACAAAAACATCAAAAAATTCATGTGTTTTAGTCACTTTTATAGATGGAAGATATTGTGCGTCTAAGACTGTCTCTGAAATCTTTGTAACCATCGGTAATAATCTAATGCCTATTATGGCTGATTATATTTTCCAAAAATGGTCACAGACGTATTTCCTCTCCCACATGCTGCTCCACAACCTGGTGGGCCTTTGTGGTGGCCTTTGCTAAAAGACAACTTAGAAATCTGGCATCACAATAGGATGGATAAGAAGCAGTAGAGAAATGAAACTGCAGAAACCACAAAGCTGTAAATCAAAAGAAAAGAGATGTAAATAAGATGTACAGATTCTTAGAAAAGGAGGGTATGGCTGGTAAGAATTTGCCAATGATATGCCTGTATCCCTCTCTGAAAGCAAAAAGATCAACTGAGAAATATAATTAACATATCCTGTCAACAACGAAGCTGGCAAACATACGTGATGGATGCAACCACTAGAAATAATGTTTTTGAAGAAATTTTTAGACTTCATTTAAGTAAAAAAGAGAGAGAGATTAGAAACTGTAATTGCTGTAATTAAAGTTTCTTTTTCAGATAGAAATTAAAAAATCAAATGAAATAAAGTGAAGAGTGATCACCTCTAGTTTATGAAGCTATTGGTAATTTTTTTTTTGTCTTTTTGCTATTGGTAATTCTAATTTTATTCTTTATGCTTTTCTGTATTTCTCATGTTTTCTAAAAGGAACATATACTACCAATATAATCAAGTTTCTGTTTTATTTTTATTAATATTAATATTTTAATTTGTCTCTATATTATCTCTAATAACGCTTTAAATGTAGTGTAGTCTATGGATCTTTCCTTTATGTTCTGTATCACTGTATGTGCTAGAGAGCCTTTTTCAAATCTCTAGCTTCAAATATCATCTGTGTACTGATGACACACCCAAATATATTTGACTATTTATTAAACATTTCAGTTATTTGATGTAGAGGAAGCTTGTACAAATAATGAAGGTCCAAAACGGAAATCATTCTTATTCTACAAGTCATTTATCTTTTCTAGAGTTATTTCACCAAAGACATTTAATTTACTCAGTCGCCCAGACTAGCAGAAGAATGTTGCAGAATCACATTATTTGAATGAATGATGGTTTTAGAGAAGGAACGATATCTGAGATGGGTCTCAAAAAATTACTAGGTACCACCAGGTGTAAAAGTAGGATATGATTTGCTCATGAAAAATTACTACATTTTATTGGAGGTCAGAGTAAAAATTGGAAGGCATGAAAGTAACACACCTTTACTTTGGGATATTGAAAGACAGATGATTGGCTCTACGAGTTCCTACTCAGCGTACATTACGCTGAACGCCAGCATGGTTGAAAAAAATTCTTGTTTGTGCTTTTGAGACACAGAGTGCAAAGTGAACCCCTGCTGATAGTGGCCTAAAGATGGCTCTCACCCCTCAGAGGTCTGAAGACAATGTGCTTCATGCTTAAGGTTAGCGGTGGTTTAAAAGGTTTCTTAATTTTCAGAGGAGATTTGCTGCCGCGGTTAACTCCAAGAACATTACCTATGAGCACTTGAATACGGATGTCAGAAAATGTTCATTTATGTTGCGTTTTCTTGGATCACATTTGATACAAACTGAGAAATCTCTTCAAGACAATTTAACAGCCCAAAAGAAGAAAAATCTATTGTCGCTATTATGCAAATTTCAAAAGCCAAAAAAGTACATGTGAAT
This sequence comes from Sus scrofa, assembly GCF_054392235.1. Taxonomy (NCBI): domain Eukaryota; kingdom Metazoa; phylum Chordata; class Mammalia; order Artiodactyla; family Suidae; genus Sus; species Sus scrofa. The sequence goes on from NC_139393.1 coordinate 77,760,189, forward strand.
TTAATATTAAATATATGTTATATTTATGGGAAAAATGAATATAAAAGGTAGCCTTAAAAATCAAGGCAACTGTACAGCATACAATTCAAATACATATAATTGTTTCTTTTTACAAGCTAGAGAGCATAAAAAGAAAATTAAATGCTAATTTCTATCATATATATCAGATAAGTGATATAATCATGATATAAATAATTTAGTTTTAGTTTTAAAACTAAATTGTTTCCATAAAAAACAATTCCAAAAGTTTAAACACTGTCCTTTGCTCCAAATGTCATTATTATTGAAAGAATTAATCAGTTTCAGCTCAGATTCCAGATTCATCATCATCTATTAGTTCTGGTTGGACATGAGTGAAGGAGAGGGAGACTGGGCTTGTAAAAGATTCCAGCACAGAAATACCCACTTTTTTTCAGGGGTATCTATATAATCACTGCAAAAGTTTACAATGTCTAAAAGTGGCTCAAGGTAAATCATTGATGTATAATCTGCCGTGCTGGAACCGAGGTCAAATAGAGCCCAGTACCCTTGGCTCCTCCACTCTTAATTTTCAATCAACAGCAAAGCTCAGGAGTCTCTGCATATGTAGCAAAAAACTTAAAATATCCCTTCAAGACATTTCTCCTAAATTAGCTTCTCAACAATTCTGAGAATATATTCTGGAAGTATAAGAAAGATAACATTGCTTATTTTAAACTACATGAAAGAGCAATAAATAACGCCTTTGGAAAAAAATAAATGCATACAATAAAAAGGCCACTGATTTGACCAGGGATTTACCAAATCATCAAGTAACTTAATGATAAATAAACCAGCAATCATTTTTTAATCATTATCTATGGTTATCTAATCTAATAAAAGAGTATTCAGGCAATTCTTTCAATATATTAAAAGTCACTTGCATGATATAGATTTTGAGTAGAGGAATATAGCTCTTGGCTCTGTTTAAGCATATTTCAGATGTAACTAGTTCAGAATGCCAGCGCACATAAGTAATACATTAATAATAACATTTGGCTTAAGAGACACCCTGATTTTAAGCAGGGGGTTATTAATGTATTATGAATCCATCCTAATTATCATGGTAGAACGCCCAGAATTTTAAAGGGGAAACTAATTCATAACAGTAATTTCTGTTTTTAAAAAAATTAGTTAGTCCTGTGTCTAATAAGTGCCTTACCATTTGCCTAAAGTTCTTTATCATTGTTACTGTAGACATGAGAACATCTTAAAAAGCTGTTACTTTTTCTGACATCTAATTTGCATCAGGTTCTTCATTTTCAACTGAAAACCAATTAGGCACTCAAAAATAGAAGAACCAGTGAAACTACCTTATCAATAACAGTGCTATTTTGCCAAAGTCACTAAGCAGTGAAGACACTGACAGGCATGAGTTTTTTACCATCAAATATACACTTACTATTTTAAACTCACGTTTATAAAACTCCCATCAAAAAGGCTTATGGAGCCAAATAAATACCACAATGCTTAGTCCCTCCAATTAGCTTCAGAATTTCTAGATGACACTTTCAAATAGTGTTTCCAAAGTTTCTCGAAGGAAACATACCTCCTCACACACATTTCTCCCTGTGGTCATGTGAGTCCTAAGACCCAAGTGGCTTTCACTATTTGTGACCTGATTATTATTGATTCCTAGTTATGCTGCCATTAAAATCTCCCTTGAATCTGCAGAACGCCTGCCTCCTCTTCGCCCAAATGTTTATCACTTTGTACCTGGACAATTGGAGGAAGCTCCTCTGCTCCTGTTCTATTCCTCCCCATCCATGCCACCCCTGGGTTCATGCTTGTAATATGAAATGTGCATGCTTCAAAGCTGCATGGGTCCCCCATAGCTTCCAGGAGGGGTTAAAAAAAAGGCAGCTTTCCATAGCCTAAGCATAACTTACCGGCTCATCGTATCTCCTACTGTTTCCCAGCGAAAGCTCTTGTTGCCCGCTTCACCCCTTGAAGCTAAGCCTCCTGAGCACACCTTGGCCTCCTCTGAGGTCCCATGTTTCCTGAGGTCTCCGACAGACGTTTGCGCAAAACAAGCCATACGAATGTGGAGCATGGATTTATTTCAAGTCACGAGATCAACACCCTTTCATGCTGAAAAGGCCATTTGAAACTGTCCTGTTCAAGTCACTCATTTTATAATTATGACTATTGAGGTGCAGTGTAAGATAATGAGGTAGCTTGTACATGGCCACACAGCTAGATATTTAGAAATCCGAACCAGAATTCCCCTCCCAGAGAACTGCCGTCTTTGGTTATTTCACATCACACAAATAATTTAGAAAGATTGCCCCTGGTGATGAATAAGATGCAATGACATGCATTTCACTGTTGAAAAACTGTTGCGACCTTGTTCTCTCAAACCCTTATCTTTATATTTGAGCTATTACATAGAAAATGTTGCCATTTGCACTGTAAGATCACTATTTTGACAAAGAAATGGAATCATAACAGTGAGTTTTCATGGACTCTAACTTTGAGATAATCATTTAAATAAAACATGTTTTAAAATGAGATTTAGTTTTTCCTCCATAGGCTATAATATAAAGACCTATGTTTATATCCTATCTTCATAAATCATGCCATGAAGTCTAACCACATACAAATGATAACTTCAGTTAGTAACTGGTTCTCTAAGGACTGCATTGTTATTGGGCAGGAAAAAAAAATTTTTTTTCTAAGCAAACCTGAGGGGAAAAAACATGTGTGATCAAGTCACTTACAATTTTAAGTAAGGGCTTACACCAACAACCAAATCCGTTAGACTAATTTCTCTGTAAATCACAGGTAAACACCATAAGAGGAGGAAAAAAAAAAGTCAAACCCAAGAGATTTCTTGCCCTCGGACGCCCTTGTGTGAAGATGGTAGGGAAAAAAATAACAGCAAACCATCAGGGAAAGAGACCCTGGCCAAGACTGGAGGGAAGGTTTAAAACAGTGTCTTCGTAGATAAGCAAAGAGAAAACCACCAAGATAAATTCTCCGTTATCCACATAAATCACTGTAAAACGTGTTTCAGGGAAGTTTGGGGTTGGTGATCTGACGCTCCAGCCATCTTCAGGGGACATTCAGTTTTAAATAAATGACAGTAATGCGTCTGAGGTATTACTCGCTTCTTTTTCTTTCTACTGGTCTCCCTCTGTTTACTATTTGTTCACTTTTCCTCTGTCTTCTTGATAACTTTTTGTAATCATCATGTCAAGACTCGGTAACAATAAAACCTCCCCCTCAAATAAACAGTAACCGAGCTTCATCTTTCCTGTCTTCCTGGTGCAGCTGTGTATGAGCAAGTCTCAGCTGTAACAGAAAGTGGTCAAGTGATTTTCCCCCTTTCTGCGTCCCATCTTTGTACACCTATGGTAGACAACTAGATGCAGGTACCTCCAATCTTTCTCTAGTCCCTCCTTGGAAGATACCTAACTGGATGACATTACAGTGACAACAGTTTCCATTTTTCATCATCGAAGTGAAATCTGAATGCAAGAGATCTGGGTGACAAGGACAGGATGAAGTCCAACTTCAGTCCTGAAAAAATAATAAGAGGTAAAAAGCCTGCTGTGGGAGCGTGTGAGGATGGTGCTTATAAACAGACTTGCTACTGGAAAAAGATAAATGGGGCCGCTCAACCCACAAAATGGAAACGGGAAGCGTAAATGCCTTGGTCTCCATGCAAACTACTGCAAAATAAGAGAAAATCATGAAAACTGATGAGCAGAGTTCACTGCTGTTATAGAGCCATTTCATAAGGATACAAATAAACACAGTCTCTGTGAAAGGAGAACAGAAGACCATAAAGCAGGAGAGGTGGAGAACAAAGGTTTTATAACCAGATGGTGGAGAGAAGATAGAATTTCAGAACATAGAATTGCCACCCTTATTGAAGACAGTAAAAAGGAGCATTAACCTTGGGGGTAAATTGAACCCCTGATGTAAGGATAATCTCTAGAAGCATTCCTGGAAGTCACAGGAAAAGAAAAATCCATTTGTGGCCAACAAAATAGAAGAGTCTAAAACCATAAAGGAGGGAGAGCAAACTATCCTTCTCAGAATTAGTGGATTACTGAGCAATCATCAAGCACAGAATAACTAAAAGCCTAATGAAAGAAATGCTCCCTAACTAATAAAAGCCATTTGTACTTTTATTTTTTATTTTTGGATCTACACCCACGAGTGGACTTGCTGGGTCATACGGCAGAACCAAGTGTCCATGAACAAATGAATGGATAAAGGAGCTGGGGTGTATACATAAGTAATGGGATGCTATTCAGCTATAGACAAAAACAAAATTTCCCATTTGCAGCAACATGAATGGACTTGGAAAGCATCATGCCAAGTGAAATAAGTCGGACAGAGAAAGACAAATATTTATAATATTATTTATATGTGGAATCTTAAAAAAATAAAACAAACTAGTAAATATAAAAACAAAGAAGCAGACTCACAGACATAGAGACAAATTAGTGGTTACTGGGTGGGGAGAGGCAATGTAGGGCTGGAGGATTAAGAGGTACCAACTCTTGGGTGTAAGACAGGCTACAATGATGTATTGTGCAATACAGGGAATATAGCCAATATTTTGCAATAACTGTAATTGGAATGTTACCTCTTAAAATTGTACTTGGGGAATGACATATGCACATGGTAGTATATAGAAATGACTGGCCAACGGAGAACTGCTCCCCAATGTTCTATGAAACTCTATATGGGAGAAGAATTTGAAAAAGAATGGATGTGTGTATATATGTATCACTGAATCACTTTGTTGTACAGCAGAAATTCTCACAACATGGTAAGCCAACTATACTTCAATAAAACTTTACAAAATTAAATGTATTAAAAACAAAAAAAATTAAAGTCATATGTATACAGGGCTCTACAAGTTTTAAACAGAATTAATAATAGCCGCCCCCAAATCCTGCCAGCATTGCCAACCAAAGAATATAGAAGAATGAAAGAATATTGTCCAGAGTTTGGAGGCAAAGCTCTTATGACTTGTTAATTACTTGGAGCTGAGCTAGTTTACTGCGTGAGGAACAGGGAAAGACATTTTTAGATAAGCAAGAACTGGACAGCATATCACTCATTTACACTTCTGGATAAAATTACCTGAAACCTCACTCAGATGACAGAAAAACAGAAACAAAGAACGTAGGGAGTAGGGAAGTAAAGCTGTAAATTGAGGTCTCAAAAGCAAATGTCTTGCTAAAGGAGAACCAGTAATATAAATGTGCAAATTGGCAGATGCAAAACCATACAAGCAGTGGTATCTGCGGCAAACCTGAAATTTCATGTACCACCACTGAAATGCAAATGTTGAAAATACATCCAACGCCTTTGACCTGCCAAAGGAGCAGCAGTGACCTTTGACGTGAAAATGCTCTTGAGTTTTCCCTTCGTGGTTTCCCATCCCAACACAGCCATCCACTTGGAAATCAGGTGGATTTCAAGGCCATGAGCAACTCTAGTCCTGCAGGGTATCCTGAGTTTGCCCTGCACCCCACCCACCCCCATCTACTTCAGTGTTTGCCCTGCAGCATGCCACATCATTTACCCTGTAGTTCCTGAGGAATTTAGAGCCACTTTTGGTGATGGTTAAAACCATCATGAGGTTTGTTCTATTCCAATATTAGCTAATAGAGATTAATATTTATACATGATTGCAACACAGTGCCCAGAAATCTAATTTACCGAACAAAACACATTGCCCCCTTTTTAAGTTGCAAAGAGAAACATTATTGCCAATTTCACTGTAAGATAGTTTTGCAATACATTTAAAATCAGTGTTTAACTGGTTCCTTAAATTTTACATTAAGTGGCTAAGTCCTTTATGCTAACTGGGAAGAAGCAGTAACTACCAAGTGGAAGATATCTCTGGTTGCACAATATTTTATATCAAAGGCCTGATTATACTTGTATTAATTATGTCTAAAAATTCACATTAACAGTTGAACTTAAACTATGTAAACTTTAATAGAAAATATAGACTAAGAAAATATAGCAATATATCTATTTTATAAAATGCTGAATATTTTCTATATTAACATTTCTGTATTCAAAATTTTCTACGTATGTGGTTTTGTACATAAGGCAAGTTAATATTAAGTACTGTTCCAAATTTTGGGCAATGAATATGGATTATCTTAAAATGAGAAATTAGCTAACAATAATATATTTTTAACAATTTATGAGTTCCCATCATGGTGCAGTGGAAATGAACCCGACTAGGAACCATGAGGTTGTGGGTTCAATCCCTGGTCTCACTCAGTGGGTTAAGGATCTGGTGTTGTCGTGAGCTGTGGTGTAGGTCACAGACGTGGCTCAGATCCCATGTTGCTGTGGCTGTGGTGTAGGCCGTTGGCTACAACTCCAGCTGGACCCCTAGCCTGGGAACCTCCATATGCTGCAAGGTGCAGACCTAAAAAACAAAATGAAACAAAACAAAAAACAAAACCAAAAAAAAACAATTCATTATAAAATATAACTTAAAAATAGTGTTCTAATCTGGCCATTCAACATGTAGACACATTTTTCCCAAACAGGCTTATCTGAATTAATGATATAACTGTTCATGTATTCTGAATATCCCAAATACTAATTACCAGTCGATGGGTGAAACACATTTTAATCAAGATTATTTTCTGAAAGAATACCAGTGAAAAAGAAAGTTAGGATGAAGCCTTCCCTTGAGCCTTTGGCAAAAATAAATTCTGAATTCTTAAAATGGTAAATGCTAAACTAAATTAGAATAAATAAATAAGAAAAGATATATTGGTAAATATACATGTGACTACATTACACATTCTGAGAATAAACCAAAGGAAAAGGATAGGGAGCAAAAGCATCGACAGATGAAACTGCAAATATGAACATTTTTGCTGTCATTATTAGGTAAAAGTCTTTAAAGATCAATAAGAAAAGCAACAGATATATGTATGACTGGGTCACTATGCTGTACAGCAGAAATTGGCACAACACTGTGAATCAACTGTACCTCAAAAATTAAAAAAAAAAGAAAACCAATAGAAAAGCATGCAAGGGACACAAATACAAATTCAGATATGCACTAATTCAAATCTCAAATATCAATACAATGTCTCTTTTTAGTTTTAATTTTTTTGCCTAGAATATTGGCAGAAGATTTTTTAAATCTTATTATCTTATTCTGGTACATATGCAGGGAGTTTGAGCAGTGTCTACTCTATTGATAAGCGCAAATTATTTTTTTATGAAAGAAATTAGGCATTGAGAGTCTCAGAGTTTCTTTTTCATAGCTTTAGTTTAGTCATTTCACATGAAGGAACGCCTACTAGAGATATAATCAGATCAATATCTATCTGTATGCCTATCCGTATCTAACAGCATGTTTGTTGTGGTCTTTCATGATTTATAGTACTACGATCACGTTCAGAATAATTAAATTCATTTTAGTAGTTCAGACGTTAAAATAGGAGACATCAAAATGTTTTCAAAAATAGTTGAACAATGGGAACATCCTCATAATAAAATGTTAAGGGAAAAAAAGTATATGCACAATATGATTTTAATTGCATAAGGACATACTTCAAAATCTTCATCACAGTTGTCTCCGGTAATGATTTCCTAGGAAGTTTTTATTCTACATTTCTTGCGTATCCTTAAATATTCAATGGTGAGCATACCCAGCTTCCATAATTACAGGCCGTTTTTGTTTTGTAGGGTAGATGTTTTCATTCATTTGTTCACTTTATAAATATTCACTGAGTGCCAAATATAGATAGAATTGGTATTTAACACCAAGTTCTAAGTAATAAAGCTCATTATTTTGTGTCTCTAAATTAAATGTCACTAAATCAGCAGCCTTAGTTGTGACATAATTAGTCCAAACTAAAAAACTTCAAACTTTTGTTATGATGATCTATTCATACCATCGTAAACCACTCAGCAATAAAAGAGCGCAAATCATGGGTACACGCAACAACATGGAGGAAAACCCCACTCTGTGTATTTTTAACATTTACTTCAAAATTATTCTATTGACGAGAACATCAATACCATGAAAAAGTATAATGTTTAGAATGAGTTGATTTTTTTTACAAAAACAACGGATGGCCAGAACTCTCGTTTTAAGTAGTTTTGCATGTTCTAAAATCCACTCTTGACCATGGATGATGGTTACTAGCAGAACTTCCAGGGCCCATGACAATGACCAAGAGAAACACTTTCAAGGTACCTTGAAAGAAGCAAATCACACGCTTAAAAGACTGCAGACAGGTGAGGATACCCTTGCCAGACACAATTAGGCTGGCTTTGCCTGGGTGAACTCTCAGGAGATGGGGCAGAGCTCCTTGGGCACCTGCCCTTTTCTTGATCCAGGTGTGTTGGCCCAGATTAGGGTTTAGAAAATAAATAGACAGCAATGGACATTTGGGAAGCCAAAAGATAAATTTGGGGGCCACTTCCCAGAGTGTGAATTTTCCTGAGATATAAATAATCTAAGATATTTTAGAGTCATACTAAAATGGATACATTACAAAGTAAAATTCAAAACTCCATGCATATTCTTAGAGTTGCATGTACATATTCGGGTACCTATTCGGACTCGCTATCCTCTCCTCTTCATCAACCACTGGGGAACCTTCGCAGTGAAGAAAGTGTGGAACACACTCTCTGCAAAAAGGGACCCCAAAGTCCAAACCACATGTGATGTCCTAAATGGGGAACAGGGTCACTCTAGGGAAGCATCATGGGGCTGGCACAGCTGTGCCTACAGGTGCCCAAGCCAGCCTCGGGTAGCCTCAGGCTGTTTTGTGTGTGTGTGTGTGTGTGTGTGTGTGTGTGTGTGTGTGTGTTTGCCTAGGCATGTGTATGTGCTGTGTGCGCCTGTGCATGTTTGTGTCACAAAGAAGCATCACAATGAAGACCCTCTAACAGTAGTAGTTTACAAGCAGCCAAGTGCTGAGGATGGATAAATTCCCAGGTACAACTTTCCTGATCCTTGATGCTTAGATTTCTGGGGGAGAAAAGTGTCTGCTGGGGTTTGACAATGCAGCACATGAATGCTACTGGACTAGAATTGCTTTGGGGAATGGCCATCAATCTACTTGACATGCTAGCATTTTTAGTTTTCCAATGGTTTGACTATATCCCTTGATGATAAATTGCAATTTTTCAGCCTATCAGAGAACATACTTAATTGCAATTTATGTTTCACAATTCGTGCAGCTGACTTCCTTCACATAATTTTGACATTTCAGTCACAAATCTGACAATTACAAATGTCGAGTTGCATGTTGGGAAATTTTGGTAAGTTTCTTTGGTGGGGAAGGAGGGTGGCTTGAGGTTCTCCTTGTGCACCCCTCCTGCCGGGTGTGTGGCCTGACCTGGGATGACAGAAACACTGAAGTGCTTCAAAGTGTTACCCAGGGGCCTGGAACGACTTCATCTTTGGGGTCTCTCTTGGCTGCACCAGGCCAGGGAGGCCTAGGTGGATTCACATTGTATGCGGAATCCACCCAAGTAGGGCGCCCAGATAAAATAGAGGACAGCAGGAGTTCCCACTGTGGCTCAGTGGGTTACGAACCTGACTAGTATCCACCAGGATTCAGGTTCAATCTCTGGTGTTGCTCAGTGGGTTAAGGATTCGTGAGCTGTGGTGTAGGTCACAAATGTGGCTCAGATCTGGCATTGCTGTGGCTGTGATGCAGGCCGGCAGCTGTAGTTTCGACTGGACCTCTAGACTGGGAACTTCCATATGCTGCAGGTGTGGCCCTAAAAAGAAAAAAGAAAAAAAAAAAAAGAAAAAGGAAAAAAAAAGTAAAATGTGAATTTTAGATAAACAATGAACAATTTTTTTAGTGTAAATATGTCCCAAATTGCATCTGGCAAACCTATCAAGGTGGCATATCTCCTAGACCTGAGAAGCATCTTGATGGTGACAAAAATCCAATAGCACAAATGAACTTCTTTACAAAATAAACAGACTTACAGACACAGAAAAGGAATTACGGCTACCAAAAAGGAAGGGAGAAGGATCAGTTGGGAGTGTGGGATTAACAGATGCATATGACCCTAGAGAACACAAACAAGAAGTGCTTACTACATAGTCCAGGGAACTATATTCAGTATCTTGTAATACACTATAACGGAGCATCTTCTCATGTGCTTGTGTCACTACTTATTAGAGAGACGCAAATCAAAACCACAATGAGGTATCGCCCCATAACTATAAACAATAAATGTGGGAGAGGGTGTGGAGAAAAGGGAACACTCTTACACTGATGGTAGGAATGTAAATTGGTGCAACCACTAATACTGGAGAACGGTAAGGAGGTTCCTTCAAAAGCAAAATATGGAACTACCAAATGATCCAGGAATCCCACTCCTGGGCGTATATTTGGAGAAAAACATAACTTGAAAAGAGACATGCACCCCAATGTTCATTGTTGCACTATTTACGATAGCCAAGACATGGAAGCAACCTCAATGTTTACCGGCAGAGGAAGGGATAAGGAAGATGTGGTACATATATATGGTGGAATATTAGCCATAAAAAAGAATGAAAAAACCCATTTGCAGCAACATGGATGGACCTAGAGGTTATCTTGCTAAGGGAATTAAGTCAGACAGAGAAAGTCAAATATCATATGCTATCACTAATATGGGGAATCTAATTTAGAATTATATACAAAAGAACCGATATACAAAACAGAAATAGACTCACAGATTTCAAAACCAAATTTATGGTTACCAAATGGGGAAAGGTTTGGGGAAGGGATAAGTTAGAAGGTTGGGATTAACATATATACACTGCTGTGAACAAAATAGATAAGCAAAAAGGACCTACTGTGCAGCACAGGGAAATCTACTCAATACTCTGAAATAACCTATGTGGGAAAAGAATCCGAAAAAGAATGGATGTGTGTATGTGGAAAACTGAATCACTTTGCTGTATACCTGAAAACTAACACAACGTTTTAGGTCTAATGTACTTCTATAAATTAAAAAAAACTATAATGGAAAATAATCAGAAAAATAATGTATATACACATATATATATGTGTAAATATGTATAACTGCATAACTTTGCTATAGATCAGAAAATAACACAATATTATAAATCAACTACACTTCCATTTTTTAAAAAATTACTGTTCTTAGATCTCCAGGAGAAAGCTGCAGTCTGCATCCCACCAGGTGTGCTCAGCTTCCCTGTAGATGGGGTGCTCGATGTTGCAGGAAGCAGTAGTAAGCAGCAGACGACATCAAGTCTTTAGACATCTCCAGGCACTGCAAACATGCTGAGCAGTCTAGAGGGTCGGCTGCAGACCCAGCCCCTCTGAGCATGACTCCTGGTCAGCAGGGCACAAGGCCAGCCTCCTTGCACGTGAATCGGCTGTACATTGCTAACAGAGCTGGACCATGCCACGTGGGAAGCACTGGAAATGTGCATAAGCCATGGATTATGACTCCCAGATATTGACATCTGGAAAACGAAACCATCATTCACGTCTCCAACAGCTATGGTGTGGCGGACATCATGTTAGGCATTGAAAAACACAACTGTAAACATGACAAATTTCTCCACATCTTCAAGAAGCTTATATCCCAGAGAAAAAACAAGTATATAAACACGGAATGAGGATACTAGGTGGCATGTACAATCTGTCCTGTAAGGCAGGATGCTTCTGGACCCTTTTAGAGACATCTAGCTCGCTTAAGCCTTCTCACCCAGAATGAGGTGTGGAAGCTGAACAGGAGACTCCAGTCTTCTAGGAGGGGAAGTTCAAGGCTGAAGAGAAATCAATGTTCCTAAAGGCCCAGAAGTCTGGGAGAAGACTGTTGAAAGCTGGAAGGCTAGAGAGCCATGGAGTTGGAAATACCTGTGAAAGGTATTAAGCACTTCAACTCTATTCTCAGATTAATGGGGGGAGCTTTTAAGGAGTTGTAAGCAAGGACGTGGCAGATTCCACTTTTAGAAAGATTCTCCAGCCATGGGAATGAGAAAGAAGAGGCCAAATTGAAGTCTGGGGAAAAAGGTGATTTGAATGCAGACAAGAGTAACAGTGAGAACGGAGAGAAAAGAAAAGGCGGGGAGATGTTTAGGAAGGAAACCCAACAGGCTCAGTGGTTCTTTGGACACCACTGGATCTGGATCGCCTTGTGCATGCCCTCCTGATGCCCTGCCATCTGTGCCGATGGTCCCTTAGGGAGCCCTTGGGTAACTCACCTAAGTGTCCCTTCCCAGAGACACGCAGAGACTCTGCCACGGACTCCTGTTTGTCATGCTCTCTTTTCTGTGAAATTCTTCCTTTTTTGGCATTTACTTAGTGTCTTTCAAAATTCACTGTTCACAATCTATGCTTTTTGTGTAGAATGAAATGCAATCAAGTCTGAACTTTCAAGGTGCCATAGAAAGAGGCGGTTAGTATGTTTACTTTCCTGGAGGAAATTATATTAAAGTCGTATTAAAGATATTGATCTAATCAAATAAATAATTATTAGCCTTGATGCTGGGGGCACAGCAGTGATTAAAGATAAAGAGTCAGTCTCTAAGGAGCTTACATTTTCCTGGAGAAAAACAGATAATCTAGATAATTTTTACATTACATGTGTATAATAAGTGTATATAAATATGAATAGATATTTACTTTGTTGACATGTAATATTGCCAGTATACAATGTGTCAAGTGGTGCTAAGAGAGGAAGTCCTTCTACACGATGCGGGGGACAACCCCGCAAGAAAGGTAGCCTTTGATCAGAGACCTGAAGGAACTGATAGAGGAAATACCTAAATGTCTGGGAGGAAAATAATCTGAACGCAGGATCAGTAAGTGGCGACCTGCCTGGCATGTGTGAGAAAGGACCACTAGATCATTATATTGGAGCAGAGTGAGCAAGAAGGAGAAGGCTAGGAGATGAATCTGGCAAAGTTTTGAGGGGGCAGAGACAGCAAATCATAGAAACTTTGGCTGTTTCTCTTCTTGACTTGAAGCTACTGGAGTGCTCTGAGCAGAGGTGGGATGCTCTCCCTGAGCTGGCTTTTAACCAGCTCCATCTAGCTTCTGGACAGAGACTAGACTGCAGAAGGACAAGGATGGAGGCTGAAAGACCAGTCAGAAAGCTTGTGCAGGAATCCAGGAGAGAACGGGGATGGCACCTTGGGCTGGAATTCTCACAACGGAGGTGGTGAGAAGTTGTCCACGTTTGGGGTATATTCTGAAGAAACGTCCACAGACTGTGCTGAAAGAACCAAGGACTGACCAAGATGAGTGTGAGGAGTCAAGGGTGATTCCAAGTGTTGGTGCTGATGTCATCTTAGACAAGCCTCTTAGACAAGTCTGTGGGACCTTCCTCAGTCCCTCTAAATAGGCTTTCTCCCCCTGCCCGCTGGTTCCCCTACTAGCCACTTTTTTCTCTTTCAAGACAGCAAATTAAAACATCACTCTTTCAGTTCTTTATCCCATCTCCTTCCAAAAATCGACTATACATATTCCGAATGTGTACAATGTTTGGGAAGACTATTTTTTTAAGTGTTATAAGTGATTAAGACCTAAAAGGATAAATGTTGGTATTTTGTCTGCATGGCCTCTTCTCCTCCCTCTGGAGCTAATTCTCAATATAGAGACAGCAGAATGGGGAATTAGGTTGGTTTCAGAAGAGTTTACCATATTCCATAGATAATGATCTAATTTGCCCACATTCTAATTTACTAGATATGCCATAGTGTGCCATCGAACTGAAGACCAAATAAAACTTGCATCTCAGCAGACATCTAGGAAAGCAGAGAGCATCAGGAGGCCACCCAGGGACAGTAACTAGGCAACCAAGGTCAAAGGGGACCTGATTATCCTTCTAGCTCCAAGGCCCATTCCTTTGGATGACGATGCTCTAATGAATTTCTTCTTCCTAAAGCCTTCTCTTCATTTTCCAAGACCATTAAAAACATTTTAAAGAGAAGTCTGAAGAGCAGGAGGGAAAATGGTAACTCTTGTCAGAAAACAAACCATAAAAACAATCCTGAATTAATGTATGAAGACGAAAAAGGCCCCTCTTGCTATTGTGGCTAAAAGCAAGTTGTTGCCTCTCTTTCCCATCATTCAGCCAAAGTATAAGCCTTAAACCAAGCAAGAGGGAGAATTGCTTCCTCCTGCTTTTTGGTACCTTTAGAGAATCTCAGATTCTTTGAAGCTCTTAGCAGAGGCCTGGCATCTTAAGGATGTACCAAAGACTTCAGGAAAAGCAGTACGACTCTGAGACAGAGTTCAGGCATCAACCAATGAGGGAGAATTTTAGGGGATACCAAGGAATCCCCAAGACATTTTATATTTTACTTTACCTTCACTCGGGATGTGATGGGTTGCTGATTTCAATTCAACATGACCAGTTCTATGTGACTGTTCATCCCAAGAATCTCACTGACACTTGTTGAAAGAGACTCAGCACCGTTTTCTACCATCTTTCACCATCTTTAACCAAAGGCAGCTTTTCATCCTTTCTGCTCCTTCATTATGACCTAATTACTTTTTGGATAGATACTCATGTTCCAAATTTTCTGATCGTGACACTGTCACAGATTTATTATATAAGTATCTTACAGATTTTTACTTATTTAAATTATCGTGAAGACATGCCTTTGGCTTCCATGTGAAACTATAAACTCCTTATATCCAAGGATGATATACGATTGCTAAGATATGCCGAAATTCTGTGGTAGTGTTATACAGACTTACATGTTAATTGCAAACATGAATGGTAAAATTTGTGGAAGCAAAACTGAAATGGCTTCCCAGTGTAAAATTATAATGTTTTAGATTTAGTATCTATAAATGGAATCATATGTATACAGCGGTATATAGTATTTTAAGTGTAAATAAGAACTGAATCTTAAATTAGCTGTAACTATTTAAGCAACCAAAATGGAGAAATAAAAACTTCCACATAAAGATACTTAATTTACTCATTCTGTTATTACTATACAGGGACCGTGTTTAAAATTACCACCAAGAAATTTGTGATATGAATGCAAAATGGAAAAGGAAGAAACCAAATTAAGACCGTAACATTTTGTCAACAGCACTCCAAAGAGATCACAACACAGATAGGGGTGAGAAATTATTGTGAAATGCTTTTATCTCACAGAATGTGCTTAAAAGGAAAAGAAAAAAAAAACTATAGAGAATGCTTTAGTTCAGTTGGAAGTCAGCAAGCCCTCCTATGAAGCTATTTCTTAGCCTTATTTAAAAAAACCTGAAGCCATGTCTTCTTTTGTCAGCTTGTGTTCATTACAGAAGAGAAAGCTGTGATAAGACACAAAATAGAGCTGGCATTTTCCAAATGATTCTAATCCATCTTCCCAAAGACTAGTTCTCATTAATTTCAGGAACGGGAGTCATGACCCGAAAATCAACACCAGCAACAAATACGGATCAAAGTCTACTTAAATGATAGGCTTTGAACTCTGTGTAATCCAAAACTGAGATAGATGGGAAAACATTTAAATAAGGTCAACATTAAACATGAAAATACATGCATAAACTCTTGTTTCTTGAATGATAAGTAACATAGTCTAAATTCAAATTCCTGGTAAATCTCTTAGAATATATCTCTGCCAACTTATGTCAATTGAAATGAACCCGTTTTCCTATAAAATCACTTGACTTGGTTCCTTTATCCAGTCTCAATAACTTTCTATCTGGTGAAGAAACTTTAATTCATCCTTGATGACTTTCTGCCTCTCTCAATGCTATGCCTAAATCATCAGCAAATTGTGTCTGCTCTGCCTTCAAGCACATCAGGGCTACCTTAGTGTCATGCCCACTTCTACTGCTCTGGTCCATAGCCATCGTCTTTCATGTGGCTTACTGAAAAAACAGCTTATTTCCAACTTATTCTTCATTAGTCTCTTCTCAACCCTGCAGTCTTCCCACAGCTAAGGAGATGTTATTCCTTTGTTCGAAACCATGAAATAGATGAAATAATTTTCCATTTCAGGCGAGGTAAAAGTCCAGCTGCAATGGCCTTAAAGGCCCTGTGAGACGAGTCTTTCTTCCCTCTCACAGTTCACCTCCTACTTTGCTACCCTCTCTATGGTACTAACTGGCCTCATTTTTCATAGAACTCATGCCCCCACTTGAAACCTGTGCTCAGGGCATCCTCGCGTCCTAGGATGCTCTTTCTCTCATAACTGCCAAGTGTTTATCAAATAACATCTTCCTGATAAGGCTCACTCTATGGAAAATTGCAATATCCTACACTTTATGTCCCTGATTCCTGGCATTTGTTTCCTTGGCACTCATCGTCATTTACCATACTCTATACTTTTCATATTTATTGTGATTCTTCTTCTTCTGTTTGAATATAAACGCCATGTCAACAGGATGTTCTGGTCTGTCTGGATTCACAGATAATCCCCAATAACTAGCTGTCAGTCTCAAAGACACACAGAAGACCAACTGAGGGTTCCCAAAGGGGCGAAGGGAAGGGGGATAAATTAGGAATTTGTGATTAACAGATATACACTACTTAATGTAAAATAGATAAACAACAAGGACCTACTGGGAAAAAATAAAGATCATTCAAAAACAAACAAAAAACACTGTAAAACAACTATAATGGAAAAAAATAAAAACCATTAAGAAAAGGACCTATTTTATAGCCTAGGTAGTTACATTAAATATCTTCTAATAATTTATAAAGGAAAAGAATCTGAAAAGTAATAGGTATATATGTACATGTATATACATACATATGTAACCAAATCCATTTACTGTATACTGTAGCATTGTAAATTAACTACACTTCAATTAAAAAAAAATTAGTTGTCATGTTTGTTGAAAAAAATCAATGAATGAACATTTTTTTCTTTCTTCCATTTAACTTTCCTACTAAGAAGGCATTTTTCCTTATTTATTTAGTCTTTTCATCTTTTTCAGGGCTGCACCCGTGGCACATGGAGGTTCCCAGGCTAGGGTTCTAATTGAGCTGTAGCTGCCGGCCTACACCAGAGACACAGCAATGCAGGATCCTTAGCCCAATGAGCAAGGCCAGGGATCGAACCCGCAACCTCATCGTTCCTAGTTGGATTCATTTCTGCTGCGCCACGATGGGAACGCCTAACAAGGCATTTTTAGTTACATACTTTCTTTCCATTTTCTAATAGACTTTCAGGGAGGAAAAAAATTTACAGACTAGCCATTACAATGACAGTCTTACTCTATGACCATTTCAAGACATGGCATACAATTAAGGTCGGCTCAGATACTTAGAGGTAAATATCATTATAATAATGGTATGAGTTATATATAGTCAAGGGAAGTAGGAAGTTTTTTTGAGGCAATCACATTTTAAAAACAGCCACAAGAAGGGCTTTGAAGATGTCTTCCGTAGACAACTTATAATCAAAATCAGCACAAGAGAAATGCATTTCGAAAGAGGAGACCCTCCTCCTTGCCCAGGTGTGAATTTTCTCATTAACATGCTAGATGGATTGCTTCTTAAGTGAAATGATTATGACAGTCCTGAGTACAAAGACCTACACTGTCAGGAATGGTCCCCCAACACTCCTTAATATTGATTCCCCGTGCCTCCTACTATCCCAATTTCTGGTGTGTGTGTGTGCGTGTGTGCGTGTGTGCGTGTGTGTGTGTGTGTGTGTGTGTGTGTGTTTCCTTTTTCTTTTTAGGGCCGAACCTGCAGCACATGGAAGTTCCCAGGCTAGGCGTCCAATCAGAGCTGCAGCTGCCGGCCACAGCCAAAGCCACAGCAACACAGAATCTGAGCCACAACTATGCCCTACACCAGCACTCACGGCAACTCCAGATGCCCAGCCTACTGAGGGAGGCCAGGGATGGAAGATGCATCCTCATGGATACTAGTCGGATTCATTTCTGCTGCACCATGACAGGAACTCCTCTGGTGTTTATTCTTAAGGGGAAAGTTTGCGCAAAACTCCCGATATTTATCCTTTAGTGTATTTAAAATTCTCATAGGAAATACCACTGACCAAGCATGAAACAAGGCAAAGTTAAATGAAGGAGGTTAAAAAGTTGTCTAAATGGCCTTAGCCCTTACCATCCTTCCTCTGCACACTCTGTCATGCATTTTCTAGAAATTTTTTATCAGTGCAATTCTATTTTACTTTAATTAAAGGTAAGCCATTTCCCTTTCTATTTTTGTGTATGTGTCTGGTGTGTGTGTGTGTGTGTGTGTGTGTGTGTGTGTGTGTGTGTGTTCTGCTGCGGCAGAATCATTTATCAAGCTCCCTGTATGCACCAAGTCATGTATAAACTTGCTCCAAGTTCATTTAATATGAAAATAATCCTTAAATGAAAGTTCATGTGCCCATAATCCTTCAACTGACTAGTGCTGGAGAAATGATGTGATCTAAATTTTGCAACTTAAAAGTTGATGTTATTTTTCTAAACCACCTTACTGTTTCTGTTAAAAACAATAGGGTGGTGACACTCCATTTTCTGAAGAATTATTAAGAGAAGAACTCTGATGGAATAAACACTGACTCCGACAATACTGAATGATATAAGAACATCCTAACTGGATGTCCAGAATGATAAAATTGAGTTCGCTAGTTTCTCTGACAATATATCACCTTGCAAAGTTAGTAGCTTATTTTGATTAAGATGAGAATAAGTGTCCTCTGATAGGATGACAAGCTTGGGTACCCAGAGACCTGTGTAATAAGAGCAGTCACCCTCCTTTGTCTTTGGTATTGGAAGGTCAGATGGGCTCCAACGGAGTTTCCGCAACTGAATCTTAAGGTAAATGTAAGTTAAAAATACTGAAAGGAAAATCACTCTACCTCATGTATAAAGGAAAAGCTGAAGACAAGACAGAAAAATAGATAAGAAAGCATCTTTAATTTCTACGTCTGGAATTTTGTTTTAGTAGCTGCCTTGAAAATCAAGCCTCTGATGTTTTCCCAGCTCCAGTAACTTTTAGCTAAGTATAAAGTGTTATTATACGTTTATTATCCAAGGTCCCTAAAGCAGGCAAAAGGACAGGCTATGTTTTGAAAACCCACAAAAAAAAAAAAAATCATTCTGTAGTTAAAAGCGCTTTGCATATGGAGTTGTGTTAAATGACAAGTCTTGATTAAAAACTAGGACAATGCTTCTTAAAAATCTTATTTTCACGGGCTGTGGTTGATCTCAACTTTAAATGCAATTTGCCAGTTAATTTCAATTCAAATTGAATACAGACTCACTTAAGAGGTACTTCAGACCATATTTCATCAAATCTCTTCATTTTACAGATGAGAATATGGCTTTCTTAAGAAAAATAAAAAGCAAAAAACCAAGGACACATATACACATAAAATATATATATCATCCATAAACACACACACACACATACATAAAACCTCAAAGTTCATATATGCCAAGATTGCTGTATATTAGATAGTATA
Organism: Sus scrofa; assembly: GCF_054392235.1. Taxonomy (NCBI): domain Eukaryota; kingdom Metazoa; phylum Chordata; class Mammalia; order Artiodactyla; family Suidae; genus Sus; species Sus scrofa. The sequence goes on from NC_139393.1 coordinate 77,779,603, forward strand.
TTGGTTCTTTTCTTTCCTCCTATTCTGATTCCAGACCCAAACAACTTACTGAGCTTGACTGAAATTCAACAGGTGCAGGAGGCGGGGTGAATCGGGAATCATAGCGCTCCCCAAAGACTTCCACTGCTGACCTTACGTGTTATCTGAACGGTCCTCTGTGGGCCTGGCCTGTAGGATCTGAGGCAGAAGGAGCCAGCCTTTAGGAGGCATCTGTGTCATTTGTTGGGAGCAATACGTGAGTCCAAAGAGAGCCCTCCTATAATTTAGCTCACCAGATTAGTTGGCTTGGGAAAGAGGACACAGGACTGGTTCAAGGTGATGGGTCTGGAGCTAGAAAATGTCACAGCGTGTTTCTGGAACTGACATACAGTGGTGGGCCCTAAGGTGTGAAAATCTGTGCAACTGAACCAGCCCGCAGCCCTGGGAAGGTGACACCTCAGAGAAGGAAAGGAGAAGACGTTATGCACGTTAAGGGCTTCCTACCAGTGTGACCTGAGGTCAGTTTTGCCTCAAGACTATCTTGTCTGGACATAGAATCAGAGATTGTAACTCAGAACACAGGGTCTGGGACAAAAGAGACAGTAGGCCAAAACGGTATTAGAAGTTGTTGTTTTTTTAATCTGCTCTGCCCCTTCTCTCCACGGACACTACAGACACGAAGCATTTTGTACACAACTCCTTAAATACTCACAACCACCATCTTATAGATAGAAATGTAAATCTCAAAAACAGGTAAGAAGATGATATTTATACCGACGCTTGATTTCCAAGCCCATGGCTTTTCTACTATTCTGTGCACATGTAAAAATTATATGGAGCGTTAACTTAAACTGAGCACTTCTTTCGTATTAGATCTCTCATGACTACTCACATCTAACTTAGGAATTTGAAGCTCTTATTCCCATTTTACATAAAAAGGAACTAGGGCACAGCAGGGCTGGGTCACATGCCCAAAGCCATACTTTAGGAAGTGGGTTAGGTTTCCATTTTTATTTGGGTTCGTTTCTCCAAAACACATAGGATATATAATATATATATATATAATACATATTATATATATATATAGCAACAGCTTGACTCAACTGCTAACTTGAAGTGGGCCAGAGATTAAGTTTCTCCTGATATTTCGTCGTTTTAGAAATGCTATGCTTTCATAAAAGCTCCAATGAGTGCCAAGAGAAACATCAAAATTTGATAATTAGAGGTAATTCTTTATTTTATATTAATTAAAATGGATCCCAAACTGTGGCCTATGTATATACCATGGATTCAAAAACAAGTTAGAATGTATAACTTGCACAACTTAGAAATTTAATGAAATTAAATACATCAATTAAATATATTTATATCTCAACGTGTGAAATAATATTTAGGCCACAGATGTTGCATATTTTCAAGCTTTATGGTAAACACACTTCACTGCAGTAGTTCCTGCTTAAAAAGTCAAAGTTGGAGTTACCGTCGTGGTGCAGTGGTTAACGAATCTGACTAAGAACCATGAGGTTGCGGGTTCAATCCCTGGCCTTGCTCAGCGGATCAAGGATCTGGTGTTGCCGTGAGCTGTAGTGTAGTTTGCAGACGCGGCTCGGATCCCGCGTGGCTGTGGCTCTGGCGTAGGCCGGTGGTTATAGCTCCGATTAGACCCCTAGCCTGGGAATCTCCATGTGTCGTGGGAGCGGCCCAAGAAATGGCAAAAAGACAAAAAAAAAAAAAAAAAAAGTCAAAGTCAATCCATGAGGTATTTTATATATATAATTAGTAAATACAAATATGATTTTATTGGTAAAATGTATATATTTGAAATTCTGTAATCTAACATTTAGAAACATATCTTAATGAAAACTTTTTTCAAGTTTAGACAATTTATAGTAAAAGAGATACTTGTTTAAGTGATAAAACCCTTATCACAGCAGATACTGTAGAAAAGACCATAGGTCAGATACAAAGATAAGTGCTTCCTAGGAACTTTATTTAGTCACTTATGATGAAACATGATAATGTGAGAAAAAAAGAAAAAATAACAATGTATATATGTGTGTGTGACTGGGTCACCTTGGTGTACAGTAGAAAATTGATACAACTCTGTAAACCAGCTATAACGGAAAAAAATTAAAATCATTTATATAAAAAAAAAAACAAAGATAAGTGCTTCACGCAGATGCTCATTTAACTTTCATAATTACCAAATAAAGTAAATACCATTTTTTGGCTTATAGCTCCAGATTAGGAAATTGAAACTCTAACCAGAATTTGGACCCGCGTCAGAATGATGTCAAGACTGCCTCCCTAAGAGGCTCATGGTCAGACCTCTTTTGTTGCAACTCTATTGAATATGTATAAAATCTATTTATCCCCCGCAACTGATACAGAATTCAGAAGAGGATCTGCATTTTAGAGGGAAGTTTTACAGACTGCAGGGAAAACTGAGTGCCAAAGTGATCTATTTAAAATGTTTGTTCACATGCCTTTGAGGGTAGCGTATCCCTTATGTTCACAACAAACGCAAATTGTATTCTCAGAGTGGAAGGAGAAACTGTTTAGTCCGTATGTGAAAAGGGGAAGATAATTTCTGTAAATGTATTCTCTTTTATCCAGAAGAGGGCACTGGCAGACATTCAACCTCGTATCTGATATTCTGGATAGAGGAAAGCAAAGCTCAAATATCATAAACGCCTATTTCAGCAAGATGTGCTTCCTTTCACGCCCTGCAATGCGACTGGAGGGAACAGCCATACATCTGGATAAAATTTTTCAAAAACCGATGGTGGTATTTTTAGCGGCTGGCGAATTTTAACAGCCAGCCAAAGAGTGCTCCTGGTCAGTGCTACCGCCTACGGGTTCCTCGTTTTTCCCAAGCTTTACTTTCAAGGAGGTTACCTTAGGTATTGAGTTACAAAAGGCCTCTCTATCTAAAACAACACGGTGTCAGGTAAGGCGGCCGTGTGCCCAATGTTCGTCGTGATACCGTGTCTTCCAAAATGATTCTGCTCCATCGAAGCTTAAGAGACACAGAAGACGACAGAAGTTTTGATAAGTCTGCTTTCCTGAGTAGCCAGCTGAGAGGAGCGCTTTACCAATCGCATAACGGCTTCAGTTCATTTCCTTTTCTTTCTTTCTTTCTTTTTTTTATTAGTTCATTTTAATTACTGTCTTTGTTGTCATCTAAGTACTTCTTTTCTTTTCTGCATTATATAGATAGTAAAGTACCCTTTCTTTGGCGTCCAAGCTTTTATACTTGGAAACTCTCTGGGAATAACTGTCATCTTTAAGGCACTGTTTCTTTTTCTCTTGTGTTGTGAAATTCCATTTGCCTGAAGCTCAAATGACTGGAGATCCTGTTGAAAATAAATTGTTTTCTCATGTTGGGTAATTAGCTTTACTATGCACACCTGGCCTTTTAAAAAAATGGGATGGATGATGATGCACTCAAGGTCAAAATGGACCACGTTGAAGCTTATCATTACAGCCAACATTTTTATCAACATATTCATATACATTCAATGGTTATTGACGGGGACTCTAACTTGTATCAGGCATTTATATTATGAACTTATTGAATCTTTTAGTCAACTACTGTCGATTAATCTATCAAGTAATTGTACTGTTTGTACAAATAATCCCTCACAAATAACGAGTTTGTGTGATGCATTTCTACAGGGAAGCAGAGTGGGAGGAAGGTATATGTTGGAGGAAGCAGACAGAATGGAGCTGGGTTGTCTTAGGCAAGTCCCAAGGTCTCTGCAGTCAATTACCACGTCTATAAAATGGGGATAACACTTACTCGGAAACTGTTGTGGGTAAATACACTGTGTTCATAACCTGTAACATAATGCTCAACTGCCGCAGCAGCTCCACAACTGCTAACTATTGTATCTGAATATCACTTTCAGAAGCCGCGGCCCTGACTGCAACGCACACGCAGAATTCCAAGACGGCGGCAGGGGAGAACATCGCTTCCCACCGGTGCCTCCACCACCTTTAGAAGCGGCCCTGGAAAGCTGGGGACAAGCAGCATGCCAGGGAGTCACAGTCCCACCATGCCTGTCCATCCCAAGAAAGATCAAGGGATGCCAGCTACGAGTGGTGTCTTCAGAGTGATTAGAACCTAAAATCACATGAGATCCTTTCTGCATACAAGCTTTGTAGCTGAGGTCAGATGGCACTACCCCCCTGAGCTGGCAAGAAACTGACAAAGTCTAAATGTATATTATACATCTAAACCAAGACAGGGAGTCTTAATACCATGAGACAACATCTAATTTTATAAAAAATATTTTATAATGTCTCCCTTACTAGCCTGAAATGAAATTATTTCCCTCTAAACATAATTCAATCAAAGTAATACGATTATGTACACTTAGTATAAAAGAAGAAACAAATTATATGTACAGACATTTATGTATGTTACATGTATTGTACTATGCATATATGTATTTATATTTAAATATATTTAACATATTATAAAATACAAATGCCTGGGTACAACAATACAAGATGATTTGGTTAGAGTGAGAAAGTTTGGATTCGGGAATGTAAGGCAATAGCCAAGTGTACCAGTTATTAGTTCACTATCTCTCAGCTCCGAACTGACTCCGTCTCACATTCTGCTTCACGATGCTGGGCCTGGGACCCCCAACTCCATTTCTGCTTTGCCAAGTTTCTGTTAGGATCTGCCACTGGGGCCACTGGAGACTTCCACACTGGAGGAGGGAGAGCAGCTCCTTCCCTCTATGCCTGGGAGCCTCCCCTGTTTCTCCTTTCCTCTGTCCGCTCAACCCTAGTGGTGGAAGCTGCTTCCTGAAGTTGCTGCTACCAGGATGCCTTAGCATTTCTTTCGAACCTTTTAAGGGATCCGCCAGCATCTTTTTCAGTAAGAATTCCTAAAAGTCTTTCTGTTCAAACAACCGTTGCCATTTCTCTCCCCGACCAGACTTTGACGGCTACATCGACTGAAGATCGTTTGCACAATTTCTATTTCATTTGAACACTGAAAATAAGGACTAAGAGCCCGTTTATACATAACATAAACCAATCATAAACAGCACTGCTACAGATGCTGACTGGTACAAGGATGACCCACTGGGGGTCAAAGAGCCACTAGCAGCGCTGCCTTTGATGATGCCACTTTCAAAGATGGTGGACAGCCCTTCACAGTGTGCTGAGCAACACAATCTATCATCTCCCTGGATTTATAGTTTTATTCCTGGGTAATTTAGCACATTTCTTAAAATGGCAAAAAAGTGCTGTGTGTTTACACACAAAATACAGTCATGGGAGATGTGGAAAACCAGTGCAGGACAGCCAGGCACTGCTGTACATCTGAAGATGCCAACACCTGGCTCCTGGGCGCTGTGTTCTCCCAGCCATGGGCCCTCAGAGGAGCTGCCCCACGACCTCCACCAATACCTCTTCGAGTAAAGCCACATCTGCTGAGAACCAAGAAATGGGCAGACCTCTTTTTATTGTGCTTCACTTTATCATGCTTTGCAGATAGAGCCTTTTTTTTTTTTTCTTAAAGAAATTGGAGGTTTCTCCCTCCAATGGAGCAAGTCTATCAGCACCATTTTCCCAACAGCATTCTCTTTTTTCTCTTCTTTCTTTCTTTCTCTTCTTTTCTCTTCTTTTCTTTTGCGGCACCAGTGGCATATGGAAGTTCCTGGGCCAGGGATCTAATCCAAGCTGCAGTTGCAACCTATGCCACAGCTGCAGCAATGTCAGATCCTTAACCCACTGTGCCACACCACAGTGGGAACTCCAACAGCATTCTCTTTTAATGAAGGTATGGACATTTTTAGGACATAATGCTATTTCACACTTAACAGACTACAGTACAGTGTAAACATAACTTCTACACACACCGAAAAACCATGTGTGACTCACTTTATTGTGATATTTGCTTTATTGCATTGGTGTAGAACCAAACCTGCAATATCTCCAAAGTCTGCTGGTAAGAGGCAGGTGGGGAAATCTCCTTTAGGAAGTAAGTTGAGGGGCAACTCACCCCATTGAACTTCCACATGGGCAGTTCCTCCCTTCATATTTCTTTGCGCTTGATGCATGTCTGAAAGCCTGAGTCAAAGCGAAGAGTTTTTCTGGGAGGGGTAACCCACTAAAATAAATGAGTAACTACCTATAGAAATATTTGTAAACTGACACATGTCCATTTTCACAGGAACTAAATAAAACTCCAGCATTATATAAATATATTAACAATGATAATATGAATGCATAAGATATTATAATATGCAAATGCTTGGCACAATTACATCAGATCTTAACAGTGAATATGATTATCAGCCTAGTTGTCCTAGAAGGCCATAACACAAAACTCCAGAAAGGTAATCATACTATGGGAAGAAAAAGAGGAAAGAAATGATCCAGCAATCCCACTCCTGGGCATCTATCCAGAGAAAACTTTAATTTGAAAAGATATATGCCCCCCCAATGTTCACTGCAGCACTATTTATAATAGCCAAAGCATGGAAGCAACCTAAATGTCTATCGGCAGAAGAATGGATAAAGAAGATGTGGTATATATACAATGGAATATTACTCAGCCATAGAAAGAATGAAATAATGCCATTTGTAGCAACATAGATGGATCTAGAAACTATCATACTAAATGAAGAAAGTCAGATAAAGACAAATATCATATGATATCACATATTGGAATATAATTTTTAAAATGATACAAAAGAACTTATTTATAAAACAGAAACAAACTCACAGATTTCAAAACTAATCTTATGGTTACCACAGTTGAAACCATCGGAGGGAGGGAGAAGTTGGGAGGTGGGAATACACATAACACACGACTGTATAAAATAGATGATTAATAAGACCCTGCTGCATAGCACAGGAAAATCTACTCAGTAGTTCATAATGACCTATATGTGAAAAAGGAATGGATATATTTATATGCATAACTGACCCACTTTGCTGTACACCTGAAACTAATATAACATTGTAAGTTAACTATACTCCAATAAAATTTTTTAAAAAAAGAAAAAGGGGAAAGAAAGATAATAGTAATTCAAAATCTTAGTGAAGATGTTATACAGCAAAAGCGTTATGAAAAATGGGACAGCATCACAAGGCATAAGGCTAGGTCCAGGAGCCCTAAGTGCAGGCTGAGTTGAGTGAGAGCTCACACGTGCACACACACACACACGTGTATCTTCACTCTGGAAATCTATTAGTGTGGATACAGACATAGACACTGAGTACAAATCACACACATATCTTTACCCCTTTGGCATTAATTGGGTATTATCTTTGTTGTATCTTATTCAAAATTGTTGGAGTTGTGATACATCACTCTGTACATGCAGTATATTGGGTGCGTCAAAGAGGAGTTATTTGGGTAAAGTAGAAATAACACTGGATTTCAGCAAAGGTTAGCTTGAGAAATAAATGTAAAACCAAAAATGACACGTTACAGAGGAGGGATAGTCAAGTGAAAAGAAACAAAATTATAAATCCTGACGGCCAGGTTAAACTTCTGTCCAGATGAGTAGCAAAGATAAATAAATGGGAGGCTCTAGCTTCATTTAGACATTAGAATTGGAAATTAGACCTCCTTGAAATATAGTGATGAATGTCCTGGCACGCAAAGGATGCCAGGATTTGTGCCCGTCATCCTCATATTTTTAAATTTTCATTCTAAACCAACAAATAACAACCTGATTTGGGGAATGGTCACCATGACTTGAAAACCTAATTTGCATCTGTGGTTTTACTTATTTATCAGAACAATGAAGGAAGGAGGTCAACTACCCCGGTTTACATCTCACAACTCAGTACTCCGAGAAGGTATCTGACTTTTCCAAGTATCGACAGTTTCCAGCCAACAATGGCAGGATTCCAAGGAGGCTATAGGACTTCATGCTGCCAATTACCATCCCTGGGCTATCCTTTCTGAGCAGATGGTGAGTGCAAAAGACAACTAACCAGGAAATGCAGACTTCTTAGGCAGCCACAAAGGGAAGAAACTGGACCAAGCATAAGCCAGGACCTTGTTTGAATAATGAGAAATTTAAAAAATTAAGAAATCATCCACCTTACTTTGGATCTTTAATCCATTTTGAATTTATTTTTGTGTATGGTGTAAGAGAATGTTCTAATCTTATTATTTTACATGTAACTGTCCAATTTTCTTTGGAAGCAACCTAAATGTCCATCAACAGAAGAATGATGAAGAAGTGTACATAGATGTGCCATGGAACATTACTCAGCCGTAAAAAAGGAATGAAATAATGCCATTTGTAGCAACATGGACGGATTTAGGATTATCACACAAGTGAAATAAGTCATAGAAAGACAAATACTATATGATATCACTAATATGTGGGCTCTAATAAAAAATGATACAGAATAACTTCTTCACAAAGTAGAAACAGACTCACAGACTTTGAAAACAAACTTATGGTTACCAGAGGAGAAATGTGGGGGGAGGAATAAATTAATGGGAAGTAACACTTCTATATAAAATAGATAGGGAACAAGGACCTACTGTATAGAACAGGGAAATCTACTCAATATTCTGTAATAACCTATACGGGAAGAGTCTGAAAAAGAATGGCTATGTATATATGTACACCTGATTCACTTTGCTATGGATACCTGAAACTCACACAACCTTGTAGGTCAACCATACTCCAATACAATTTTTTTTAAAAGAAATTGCCCACAAGACATGTGTTAAGCTGGACTAATTTGTGCCCACTGCCAGCGCCTCTGCTGGCCTATTTCAGAGGCACCTGCATATGACTGCAGTCATCTCATTTAAACCCTGTCCTTGCAGTAACGTGGCTCTGTCTGCCTCAGGCAAACAACCCGAGAGCATAATCTCTTCACTGACTATGGGACGGGGGGGTCATAAGAGCAAAAAGACTGTGTTCTTGAAAAGTGGCCGCCCAGGCGGAAGTCCACAGTCCTGGAGAGTTGCCGCAAAATGCCTGAGACGAACAGTCGTTGCTTTGCAGATTTGACGACATTCAATTTGTAGATGGTTGGCATGTTCCTTCAAAAGATAGTCACGTGCTGCCTGTCCTGCAATGGCTAAGGCCTTCAGAGCAGGAAGATTCAGAACTGAGCACTTCCCCAAATTTCCCTAGGTGGTCAGAGCCAGTGTTAGACATCTGCTATCGCTTGATGCATCTGTCCGTCTAGGCCGCCTCGTTTTTCAGTACGCGTCTAGACAAATTTACGATGAGTTTAATGAATTCTTTTGTCTCCTTGGTCCTAGTGCCAGCTCAGACATGTCTCCTATCTCCTTTTAGGGAGCAGCACAACAGACTGGGTGGACACTTCGCTGGATCCTTTATGGTTCAAGTTGTTAAGAGCCCGATGTCTTCGCCTGACCCAACTGCACTCAGAGTTACAAAAGGAACTTTGGAGCTGAGGGCCACATTGTGGACACTGAAAATTCCCTGCGGGGTGGAAACTGCTGGAAAGGGTCTGCCATCTTCCCATTGCCGAATTACCCATCTCTTCTCCTTCACAGGAGGACTGGAGCTGCCCTAGAGCACAGCTGTCAAATAAGGCCCCTAGGACGTCTGAAGCCACGCAGTATGAGAGAACAGAGGTGGTGGGAGAATACCAACCACCTTGTGGGTAAAGCTCATGGCCCACTGGAGTCCGTGTCCAGACAGTGAGCCCGGAGCCCCACCTGCGCTCATCACAATGGGCCATCGACCAAAAAGAAACTGCTGAACAAACGGGGGCCTGAGCCTGGAAGAACAGCCTCTTACTGAAGCACCTGACAGCGCCGTGTGCTGCTCATGCTGTGTCTTCAGAGTCAAGTGTTGCCCTCTCCTTCATGGGGTGCGGCCTGACCCCCATCTCCAGCCTGGCCTGTGTTCCTGCCAACGAGCCTGCCCGAATTCTGCACATTCAGTGCAACTGCCTCAGCATCCCCCCAGCCCAAGCTCTGTGGACCTTCCTCAGCAACAACTTAGAGCTTCCTTTCCTCCTCTCTCTGCAGAAAACCAACCGACAGTCTGTCACCCATTCACTTATGTTCATGTTTAATAGCCTTTTTCCAGGAAGACATGTCCCTGGATGTTCACACTTAGAATGATGATACGGCTGATAGACCCAGATGTAACACTGAGATAATCTTCTAATATTTGTTTCTTTTTTTTTTTTTTTTTTTTTGCCATTTCTTGGGCCACTCCCATGGCATATGGAGGTTCCCAGGCTAGGGGTCAAATCGGAGCTGTAGCCACTGGCCTACGCCAGAGCCACAGCAACGCGGGATCCGAGCCGCGTCTGCAACCTACACCACAGCTCACGGCAACGCCGGATCGTTAACCCACTGAGCAAGGGCAGGGACCGAACCCGCAACCTCATGGTTCCTAGTCGGATTCGTTAACCACTGCACCACGATGGGAACTCCTAATATTTGTTTCTTATAAACAGAGAATCTATCGGTTTGCCCTGAGCAAAGCCTGCAGAATTGTGTGGATTTTTTTTTTTCAGCAATTTATAGGTACTTTCATGTTTTGATGCTAAGGCAGAATGTGACAGTGCAGAAATACATTGTATTTACAGCAATGTATGGTTTACTCTTGCTACATTCTATTGAAATATTTCTACAAATACACTGTGCATGATAATTAGCTTGATTAGATTTAGACACTGGACCGTGAAACAAGCAAGAATTTGATGAAAAGTGGGAGATGTTAAAACTGTTGCTGTTATTAAGAATGACCAAGATAAGAGACGGCCAGACACAGGGTGGGAGCTGAATTCGGAGGTCTGTATGCTCGGGGCATGTCTGTCGTCCCTTTAAAATATACAATCTGTATCTTAAAGGTGACGAACCCTTAGGTTAGAAAGATAAAGCCACTGGCCCAAAGTCACATAGCTTCTTACTTCTGCAACAGGTGACCTCTCCCGGCCCTCCCACTTAAATTCTCCCATCCCTTCTCCTTAGGGACTATATTTGGTCCCTTCCCTCTGATTACATAATATGATAGGGTAAATAATGTCTTCTGAACACAGAGAAACCCAAAGGTAAAATAAGCACACAGACACAGCAGAGAAAACACCTGACAAAAAGAAATGTGACCCAAATGCACGACTGAAGTCTTTTTTTAGGTGTTTGCCAAATATAAGAATTACGGACAGTCTTTACAAGGCTATAGAACATGCCCACTCTTAATCTCAAATGCACTTCGTGTTTTTTTCTAAAGCAAAGTTCATTTTCAGAGGGTATAAAAATGGGTAGGTTGGAATTCCCTTGTGGCACAGCAGGTTAAGGATCCAGCATTGTCACTGCAGTGGCTGATCTCACTGCTGTAGCACAGGTTCAATCTCTGGCCCAGGAACCTCCACATGCCACACGTGTGGCCAAAAAAATAAAAAGAAATAAAAATATAAAAAGCTGTAGATGGATGCAAATCAGTCGTACAACCTCTGTGCCTTTAAAGAGTAAATGTCAACACTCTCCCAGGGTTTCCTTTGATTCCAGACAATCTCCAATACAAGAAGGGCACCAAACACCCTTTTGCACATGTATCAATAACGAACTAACACATCTTCATCTAATTCTTGGTTGTAGCTTCATCTAAACAATGTGTGTGTTGCCTTGCAAGAAAATGGGGTGTTTCCACCCCACCAAAAACTGGTCTAATATACTGGACATGAATGATTTATTTTGCACAAATAACATAAGAGTCAACTACTTCCTCAATGCTCCCAGTTAAACCATTTTAAAGGAACGCTAAGCTAAAAATAAGTACAAGTATTAGTCCTCCACCATAGATGGGGTGACTGCTATTTAGAAAGCCACACAGTAGCAGAGGAGTCACTCATATCCAGGTCTCCTCCCACCTCTGCATCCCCATCCAGTCCTTCTCCCAGGGCACAGTCTCAACGAGAGTAACCTTTCTCCCTGCAGTGTCCTCAGGGGTTGGGGACATGGGCCAGCTCCCCAGCCTGCAGGTCCTCAGTCCAGTGCATTGCCAAAGCAGAGAGAAAGAACTGCCAAGAAAAAAGCTGAATCACGAGGGAATCACTGTGAAATCTGCCTGGCAAAATATTATTTCTCCAAAAAGTCAAATTTTCAGAGATGACACTGAGGTCTATTTGCCATCCTTAAAAATCTGATGAAATGTGCTGATAAGGAGAGGGCAAAACCAGGAAGAGACTGACAGGAAGAATAGGTAAAGATCCTTGATTAAACTCTTTGTAAAGGAACCAAGCAAGAGAATGAATAGCAGTGGTAAATCATGGGCTCACAGCTCAAGAACTGCAAAAAATAGCTCTGCTTTGGAAGAAAATGAAAGCTCCAGAAGTAGAGAAACATTAACTTGCTCACAGGGTAAAATAACCATGTAGTTTCAGACCACAAGCCTTCCAGAGCGGAAGGAAAAGGCTTCCTTTGAGCTGGACCCAAGCATTCTGACAAACTTCTTGAGGCTGAGACCCTGGTACTCTATAAGGTCATTACCAAGGTTTTGTTATGAACTGAATCCATGCTCTTGTTTAAAGGTTCAGAGAGCCTCAGGTTATGAGCAAAAACGTGTTTTCATCTCCCTCCAGACTCGATCTGCGTCTTTTAACAACAACAAAAGGCAGTGTGCTGACACAAGGCCACTCAAAGTGTGGTCCTCACACAGGCGGCAGCAGCAGCAGCAGCCGGGAACTTGCTAGAAATGCAAATTAGCACACACACACACACACACACACACACACACACACACACCCCGCCCCAACTCAGACCTGCTCAAAGAGTCCGTATTTTAACAGGATCTCCAGGTAGTCTGTGTGCACTTTAAGTTGGAGAAGCAGTTTTAGAGGCCCTTTACCCGGTAAGCAGAATTTTAGTCCGTAGCTGCCTGCTGTACACTCTTTCTCCCATCCTCAGCCATAGGATAATGCCAAAGTCACCAACCATCTTGGAATCAAGACTGTTAGCTCCCCAAAGATCCTCCCGCATCATCGGGATCCAGGGGCATTTCCTCCAGCTGCCCAGCAAGTTGGTGACAGGGGCTGAGGTCCCTTCTCTTTTCTCCAGCGCCCCACTGGATGGATATTCCTGTTTACTACTTGATTGTTTGCCATCCCTCTAATACCCCTCCTCCCGTTGCACCCCCCCAAAAAAAAGGTCATCAAGCAGGGATGACCAGTCCAAACTGTAAAACAATGCGTTTATCTTTAGCAACCCAAAGATAAACTAAGGGTCCTTCTGCTTCCATTCTTTTCCTATACCAGTCATCAGCATCACTGTCAGAGTTATTATACTCACCAATACCACAATTACACCGTGAGCTAAGCTCTAGACTTACACTGAAATGGCAAAGAAATTTCGTAAGAATGAAAGTGAGGCGTTCCCTTCGTGGCGCAGCAGAAACAAATCCTACTAGGAACTATGAGGCTGCAGGTTGGATCCCTGGCCTCGCTCAGAGGGTTGAGGATCTGGTGTTGCCATGAGCTGTGGTGTAGGTTGCAGACGCGGCTTGGATCTGGTGTGGCTGTGGCTGTGGCTGTGACCCGCAGCTGTAGCTCCAATTCGACCCCTAGCCTGGGAACCTCCACATGCCACTGGAAAACTTAGGTAGAAAACTGCAGTAACTTGCCCTAGGTCAGACAATGAGTAGAATTTATTTATCCATTCATTCCTGGCTGGAAGACACTGGGAATTCAAGAGCTCTCTTTCCCTAAGGTATCTGCATTCTAGTAACATTAAAAACCTTGAGAGAGAATGTGAAATTTCAGTAGCCACCAGCATGAAAACCTTCTTTGGCCCCTGAAATCTCCAGCCCTGCACGGATATCTTATTTACAAACGTGAAGGGATATTTAGGGATTAAATCAAGAGTAAAACACAGTTCCAGATTTCCAAAGAGGTTACAAGCAAGATTGTATCCAAAACCCAAACGCAGAGCTTGTAGCAAGATAGAACTCGTGGGAAGAAAGTATCAGTCTTTTCATGTAAGGAGGTTCTGCTCCACCAAACTGTTGCCATGGTATTTGGATTGAGAGGACATTTGCTAAAACACTTAGAAAAATGAGGCTACTTGGCTCATTTCATAATGTCAGTAAACTAATGATTGTGTCCTGAAGTCGCTGTATTATGATCTCTGCTGCTAGAGGTGAGAATTCCACATTTTGACTGAAAATGAAGTATTTTTCCATTGTTCCAGGCAAAGTCTTTGTTTTTTGTATTGTTTAGCTTTGTTTTTCCAAGAGAAAGGAAGAAAATTGCTGCCAGTATTAAGTAGGTCTAGAGGAATAATTAGATATTTTCCCCTGATCGTTTAATTGACCATGGTTGACCTCTATTGGAGCCAATTAAATTTTTTTCATGAGGAACCACTGACCTATTTTATTCCATTTTCATGCCTCCCAATATCTGACAAGGTAGTGAAAAAAATCTAGTTTGACTGTAGATGTTTTTGAATCCCTAATTGCTAGAAATTCTAAAACATCTCCAGGTATTTTTATCACTGATAATCACCAGCTTTGATGGAGAGCTTTTCTGCATTATTGGAGAGCCGATTTCTAAAAGCATGAAATATTACAATGTTAAATATAGCTAACTGGGACATGAAGCCTATTTCATTTATTTTGTTTTTTCCAGCAGAGCTTGGCTGACACACTGGTTCTTGCAATACATTCAGCCATCCAGAACCAGTAGCTTTTTTTAAGTGGAAGAAATTAAATGAGAATGGCCTGTCATTTTGTAAACTCAATTTTCACTGCATTTCAGGGCACTCAACCAGGTGAGGTAGGTGGTCAGAATATCCAAGGTATTGGATTCCATACAGAAGGTATTTTATTTCCCATGCTCAGTGTCACCATCTATTAATAACTGTAAGGGCCAACCTAGATCACCTCATAATACATTCAATAGCTTGCATGTTTAGTCAATATTCATTGAAGATGGTGAGAGATTCCAGATTATAGTAACTACTCTGAATACAGAGCCTCTACCTATAGCATTCTACATTCAAACAGCTCAACAGCTTTTACACTAGATCACAGATTACCACAGAGAAGCAGCTTAAACAATGGTTGAGCTTTCAAAAAAATTTTTTTTCTAGAGAAATCTAAGTTCCTTTATGAAAAAATATTTCACTGGAATTTTTATGTTTAGTAAGCCAGTGATTTATGCCAAGATGCACAAACCGATTTGCTAAGAATATAAAAGGATCTAAAGTTAAATCAGTCTTAATAACTGAAAAAAAAAACTTTACCTCAAAGAACATGATTACAAGGTAAATAGTTGTATGCAAACATTTCCATTCGTGTTTATAGAAGCTTCCGAAATTTCCAACAGGGCTGGTGTAAGAGAAAATATGCATACAAGCTTTCTTGAGCATGTAGGGGAAAGATATTATGACTTTTAGTTAATAGTTAACCATATATTCATTTCATCTTTATTTATGCTAAAAATCATATTCCATTAAAGTAAATACTAGTTGTGAGTGAGGAAAAGAAAGCCGGAGGCCCACACCTGTATTGAGGATAACCTGAAAAGCTCACAGAACCATTTTTAAGAAATTCATCCATACTGTGGCCTGATGTAGGGGTAAGTAATGCACATTAATGTCCTGTTGATTTTCTCTTGCTTAATTCCTGGCACACTTTGTAGCACATTGTTTTGTAGCTTTAGCGGGTGTTACCCATGTTGAACTTCAATTCAGTGAATACTCATTGTGTTTTATATAAGCGATACAGTTTAGGGACAGCTTTCATAAAAATGAATCTGAAACAGAGGTGGGGACAGAACTTCGGGAAATTGTCCTAGGTGCTGACCACTGTGAAACTTGGTTCCATGGTACTGCTGGCAAGTCGCTATGGAATTTAAATGAGCAGCACATTTAAAGCTCAGGTCAGAACTGATAAAAAGCACATCGAAATAGCAGGCTTGAACTCTAAGGAAGGACACCTGTAAACTTGGCAAGTCTTTTTTGTTTTGATTTGCCAATTGCATCTTGATACTTTTTATAGTAAACACAATTCAACTCAATTCAATACACCTTTTGAGTACTACGGGGTATTCAAAGATGAGGAAAACAAGGCAACTAGCCACCAAGGAAGAGAATAAAGGTAAGGAAAGGAGTATATTTATTGAACACTTACTATGCCCTAGATACTTCCAAGCACTTGACATGATTTAACGCGTAAAGGGGCTACAACTGCTAATGTGTGTTTGAGTACAGCTGGAGTGAGAGGAACAGTAATGTCTTAATGAAGTAGCTGGCACTGAGACTTACCTTAAAGATGGAGCTTAATTTCAGAAGGAGAAGAAGAACAGGATGGCATTTCAGGAAGATGGAACCACATAAATAAAAGCACACATACAACAGAATTAGAAAACATGCTCTGGTCGGAAAGTGGCATCAGTCTGATGGCATCACAGCCATGCTGGGGCAAAGGGGGGATGTTTGCCTTCCTTAGAACTAAAGACAGAGTTCCTTTGTGTAGTCATCAAAAAGACATTGGATCTCATCTGGGAATTCAGTATGTATAAAGTATCCTTAATGATTTTAATGGAGTGTATAAATATACTTTATAGCATTTATTCACGACATTTATAAATTATTTAGACTAAATAATGACATTAATTTGAATTACATTAAATGGTAACCCATTAAATATTCATTAAATATAAATTCATTAAATATTAATTACCTAGTTTATGTGATGTCTTTCATCTCTGAAAATGATTAAACTTATTTTCATACTCAAGAGAGATTTTCAAATTTCATCTATTTCATCAATTTGGGGGAAAATCAGTACAGTTTTCCTTATTTTCTTTTCATGCCATAAATTTGTGCTACATATGTAATTTTCTTCTTTATGAGTCACCCTAAATTTCCTACTTTTTACAACAGAAGACGTGGTTAGTCTCCCATCTTAGTTGTCATCTGTCTACTTCTTAGAGGTCTTCCTAAG
The DNA here is from genome assembly GCF_054392235.1 of Sus scrofa. NCBI lineage: Eukaryota > Metazoa > Chordata > Mammalia > Artiodactyla > Suidae > Sus > Sus scrofa. Next base: position 77,796,513 of record NC_139393.1, read on the forward strand.
TAAACTGTGTCTTACACATTCGTGCATTTAATACTATATCTCGTTAGACATAGAATTATGCAGCAGTGGACAATGGCCAGTCGTAGACAGTGGCCAAACAAGTAAAGGATTAGAAATATTTGCTGGATTGGAAATATTTGCTAAGAAGAGATTAGTGTTCAAACAGTGAAATCTGGGAGCAAGTTGGAGATCCCTGAATGATGCTAAGATATTTTATCAGTCTTTGTAAAGACTATCAGCCTTGAAGACAGGTTCTATGTTTTAATTTCCCCCATGGTTAGGTATATATTTAAACCAGTATCTATGGACAGGTGAAAATGTATAGGTGAATAATAGGTGTAAGTCTATGTGTAGGCGTATACATGTAAATTGCACATTTAATTGTATAGCCCTCACCACAGATACGGGGTCTTCCATTTTTAGAGGGATGATTTCATTTTTCCCATGATCTGCCTGGTTCGTCAAGAAGCAAATGGGACCAGAGGGTTTTAAAGAAAAGCTCCTTGTTGACTTTAAACAATACTTGTCTGACCTAGGACACATAACATAATAAGGTTTTTCAATTTAACACAATATTGTCTCAGATTACATACATTGTCAAAGACCTTTCCATCTGACTCACCTTTTTAATACTGACAGGGGAAAAAGTTAAAACAGAGGCTTTACAGCTAGACTTCCATGGATGGTCAGGAACCCCTTGAGATTGTATGATTATTGTATGCTTATATGAATATGTATATATGTAGTTATGTGTTGTGCATGTGCACACATTTTTTTTCCTAGGGAGAAGGTTCTTCATCCGTATTTTCAAAAAAAAATCAGAATCTCCAAAAGATTAGCCACTGTATAATACCAAATAGATGTATTCAAAGTAAATTGTAATTAAAGTTTGAATCATAAGATTTTTTGGTAATTTTTTAAGCAAGAACTTTAAGCCTACTTGATAAATATTCTTTTGAAACTGTAAGTCACTGCATTATCAATTAGCATAACAGAAATATAAATAAAAATTTACGTGTCAGAATTCATAATCTTTTAACTTCAATTTTTGGTTATTTTATATTTACTATCATAAAATTGAAGTTTTCTCTTAAGTGCATTTACTAAGAGGGGCAAAGTCATTTCCTGTCAATATTAAATTCTAATAGCTCCAAAGGATGTTCACCTTATATCCTTGAAGTGATGATATTTGTTATATGAAGGGAATGCAATATGGCATTTTTGGGAGAAAACTATGTTTACATAAAGTTGTGCACGTGGTTTGTCATTGGAGATTTCTCCATGTCAACACATTTATGACAGTTGACGCAATGATGATTACCTCATTAACATAGTTATAATAAACCCCAAACCACTACAAAATGATGCACAGCTACATTTATAATGAGGAACACATTTTCTCCAGGGGCTGGCAACCACAGCCCACAGGCCAAATAGGTCACAACCTGCTTTCATAAAGAAGTTTCCTTGAACACACCCATACCCTCTCCTCTGGGTTTTATCCATGGCTACTTTCATGCTACAACTACAGAGGCGAGTGGTTCCATCCGGCCCTCAAGCTGAAAATATTTACCCTCTGGCATTTACAGAATAAGTTTACATCCCTGACCCAGACAGTCACTGACTTCTCAGCGTCTGCCACTGAGATCCCTGGTCTGTATCCCCACCACGGTCTTCTGGGGACAGAGTTCCGTGCTGGTCTCATCTCTTCCCTTCATCGCTGGCTCAGTTCCTCTTCACCCCAGGTTTGGATTGTTGCAACAGCTTCCTCTTTTGCTTCTCTACTCCCACCCCGTTTCTTCCTACATTAAAATAATAATTTATCTTTCCTGAAATACCATCATCCAATACTCTCCTTATAAACGGACAAAGTTTCTGTTTCCTTCAAGAAAAACTTTAGAGTCTTTATTCCAACATAGATGGCCTGAAGAATGTGCACATCAGACCTTGGTTTACCGACTCCTCTTACAGATTAGTTCTCCTCTTATCTTCTAAGTCCTGCCTACTCTTGCTTCAGGTTCCCCATCAAGTGTCCACCTTTAATAAGGCCTCACATGGCCTTCTTACTTTCTCCACCTTTCTCGACTCTTACCACCTCTTGGAATGTACATGAAATTGGACATACACATCCACTGGTGTATTGGAAGCTCCAACTCTCTCTCTTCTGCTGAATTAAGTCCATCACAACAGGAACTATGCCTCATGCTCCTTGGTATCCTCAAAACTTAGCACAATGCTTAGGGCAGAATTAAATGTAAAATATATTCTTAGTGGTGAATAAAAACAACGGCAATAAAAAAATACAAACAATAACAATAGCAATTATTGAATGCTTACTATAAACCAAGACAGTATCATGTAAACAGGATTCTCATAGGCCTAACAAAAAATAATTGAAACAAAAGAGAAACAAACAAACCAAGAAAGATTCTCCAGGAGCTAATTGTCAGTCTATTTAGAACATAAAAATAACTGCAAGTTAAGATGAAACCAGTTGAAAGAGTTACTGCTGTAGCACAGTGAGTTAAGAACCTGACTGTAGTAGCTTGGGTCGCTGCACGGGTTCAATTTCCAGCCTGGAAGTGTGTATTAAAGGATCTGGCATTGCTGCAGTTGTGGTGTGGGTTGCAGCTGCAGCATGGATTCAAGCCCTGGCCCAGAAGCTTCTACATGCTGCGGGTGCAGCCATTAAAAAAAAAAAAAAAAAAAAAAAAAGAAACCAGTTGAATAAATATATCGCTAAACCCAAAATGCTTAGGGTTTTATGTGTTGAGTGAAAAGACTGAGTGATCAGAGTGACATGAATTTAGTTAGCCAAGATTTGGAGGAGAAAGTGAAATGGGTGATGATCGTGGATTTGGGAGAAATGAAGCAGAAGAAAGTATCTTTAGTGGAAAATGGAGAGTGGGATTCAGTAAAGTCCAAAATCAGGAGGGGTTTTTCAGTTGCTAACAAATGGTATCAGGATGCTTTTACCAAAAGCTCAACTCTACATGTACCAACACTCTTGAAATGCCAATGTCTTGAGAGATAAAGTGCTTAACTGTAGTATAAACGTGGATCCAATCCAGCTCTTATTCTCAGAATAATTCATAAACTCTCCCATGGAAATAAAACATACTAGAATATTATATGTGATATATGTAAATTCTTCATTCTTGGTCATTTTAGATACTTGTTATGGTATAATGAGATTTTTTAATATAATTCAAAATTAATTCTAAATGTATCTTCATCAAATACATTAAAACACAAATCTATTATCCCTTTTTTTAAAATGGCTGTACCTGCGGCACATGGAAGTTCCTGGCTTAGGGGTCGAATCAGAGCTGCAGCTTCAGCCAATGCCACAGCCATGGCAACACCAGGTCCAAACTGTGCTTGTGGCAATGCCAGATCCTTAACCCACTGAGCGAGGCCAGGGATCAAAACTGCATCTTCACGGACACTATGTTGGGTCCTTGACTCATTGAGCCACGACAGGAACTCCAAATCTATCCGGCTTTGGTGTACTCTAAAATTCACTGAATTGAGAATGGCTGAACTATTTGTGAGAAAACCCCACATCTATTGTAACCAAATAAAGAATCTTCACTTGTTATTTCCAGCTCAAAAAAATGTCATGGAACAAGGGGAGGCAAATCTTTCAGGGTAGAACTTTTGCTTGATTTCAAGTTATACCACCAATTCAAGAACTTCAATTCCCTTGTTTTAGAAGCATTGTCTTATGTCTGACAAAGAGTTTTAAAATATGACAGCAGATTTCTTTGAAAACCTTTATTACGTATTTGATTCTTTTTCTAACAAAAGTTCTTCCTGCTCATATTTTTGCCTTCTTATGCCTTTATGGCTTTTAACCACTGACTATCTTACCATAACCACTAATTTTCTAGCAGAAATTCTTCTTTGTACAGCAGTAACTGTTTTCCTGCCTTGCATTTTAGCATTTTAGCTCCTGCTTTAATATTTTATATGGCTAATCAATTCCTACCCCTCTCTCATACAGTTTAGTATCAAACAACTGAGCAACACTTTTCTTCCAGACTGCTGTTATCAACTGAACCAAAGAAGAGGTATGGTTGTTCCCACAGTTTATGTCTGGGAAGTATAAAGAATCCTAGGTGTGGTTCATCCATGTAACTATTGCTATAAATACAGTATATACAAAACGCCATTCATATCTAAAATATGGAATCATTTTGAAAGAATCGTGCTTTAGTCCACTATAAGGACCTTAGCTTTTTCAGTGTGTTCATACTTTTTCAAGATTCTGATAGTAAATATTCTCTCTTTGCTTTCCCCAAATAGCTGAGTATCTTCTCCAAATACTGATCTCGCCTAACTGAATTTGGCCAGTTCAGAAAAAAAGATAGCATATTTTAGGAATTTATATTCATATTTATGAAAACAAGTTTTCAAATAAAATCCAAATGATTTATATAATTCATTTTTTTTAACCAGAATGAACTTGGTTTGGCAAAAGTAGTACAGTGTTTAGAGTTTTGAATGTTGCCCTTTGCTCACGCTGAGCTCTTGGAAAGAATGTTCGACTTCTCTGAACCTCTCCTTGTGCATACTTAATTTTGGGATGATAATTTCCTACTTTATGGGTCCCTCTGGGCTTTGCATGAGACATGTATACTGTACTCCTAGCACAGGATAAAGGTGAGTTTCCCTCCCGATCGCTAGGTCACTCATCACAGCCTGACTTGACTCATTAACTTTGCATCTTATTATCTCACGTGTCATGCAAGAACTGAACATTTCTTTAGAAAGAGGCGCTACACCTTTCAAAATTAAGTTTGTATTTTCTCTATTTAATTCTCATGTTAGCCTCAGTTCTATAACTTAGGTTATACATTTAGCTCCAATGCACAAATAAAAGCTGACATATGGCAAATCCAATCACCACCTCTCATTGAGCACTTACTGTGAATTGGTATTGTGCTAGTGCATTGTAATAATTTTCTCATGTAATCCCTCACATCCCTGAGGACGGTATTAATATATTATCTCCTCTTCAGAGATGAGGAAACGGAGGCACAGAAGGATTACTTCTGGGGACTGACCCAGAGAGTAGGTGCAGGGGCCAGGTTTCAAGCCAAGTTGTCAGGCTCCTCAGGCCAGACTAGTAGTGGTGAATCTGCTTGGTCAGGCAGTGGTGAGGAACTGAGGGTCTCCTCTTTCACTCCTACCACCCACTAGCCCAACCAGCTCCATGTTAAAAACCTGAGAGCCAGCCATGGATCACATCTCATACATGGAATTCCTATACACGGCCTGTGAGTTTTGTACTGATTCCTTTATCAGAAGATTATCAGAGCATCTGAAAGTATATTTACTCTATTTCAAAATCCAGGTATTGAAATAAGCATTCATTCATTCAATCAACATTGACTGAAAGTCTAATTTGCTTTAGGCACATGGAAACAATAAAGAAGTTGCTTAAAACTGTTGCCTTTGGACTGGATGAGCAATGAGATCCTGCTGGGAACTATGTCTGGTCACTTACGATGGAGCATGAGAATGTGAGAATGTGAGAAAATAGAATGTGTACATGTATGTATAACTGGGTCACCATGCTGTACAGTAGAAAAAAAACTGTATTGGGGAAATAATAATAAAATAAACATTAAACCACAAAAAATTAAAATTAAAATAAAATAAAATAAAAAAGAAGTTGCTTAAATTATTTGGGGGATGACATGATCAAATAGTAATGCTTCTGAGTTATTTTTTAAAAGATCCTAAATAATAATAATATTAATAAATTTCCCAAATTATTTTATTTTAAAACTTTGCAGAATTTTATAGTTTCTTCAATTTACACTTGCATTTCTGATCCTCATACTAATCTACAGGGTAAGTATAACATTCCTCACTTACAGACGAGAAAACAGATTTATCAAATTTGAACAATTTCATTGGTCATCTCACTGAGGCTTCCATGTTTAAGCCCAGTATTCCATACACTGGGGACACAATGCACTGTAAGACATAGTTCTTATAGTCTTACAAATAGCTCACACTTCTACAAAAAGATCAGAGATGTTTAGCTATACCCTTATAGACATCTATTGAGATCAGTAGATGACAGTCTATTGCATAACATTATTTTCATCGACTTTCACCTGAAAATTCAATTTGCAGCATGCACGGATTTAAAGACAAATACTTTTACTCACCAATTGCAAGAATATAAGTTACATTAACAAGCTGTGCCTCTCCACTGAGAGCTAAACAATATATTGAAAAAATTGGATCAGCTGGTATAACAACGGACAAGATCGGAACTGGCATGAGAGAGCGTCTTCCTGTTTGGTTTGGGTACTGTGTTGATTAGGACTAGACCAGGGCTTCTCTTCATCCCTCTCTCCACCCCTCACCTGCCCGTCTGTGGCATGTCCTTCAAAGGGAGGACATTAACAAGCCCTGCATCTCTGTCGGGGAAGGGGCATGGCAGACTAAGAACCCCCCTCAAATCATAATGATCCTGGGAGATCACTTACTGTCCAACATTAGAGCTTCCAGATTATCATCATTATAACTCCGTTGTGGATATATCACTAGTCTACACTGAATCGAACTAAAGCTTTGAGTCAGAAATTACCTGTGGAGCTTTTGCATATACACACATCCAGATCCATCCCCACACCCGCTGACGCAGAATCGCCTTGCCATTTGTTAAAACACAATGAATGATACCGATTTGCAGCCATGTTTGAGGATCAGTGACAGAAGTGAGTCCAAGACCAGCAGATGAGTGTCTTGACCCACACATGCCATCACCCCAGAGGCAGGAAGGAAGACGCTGGAGTTAAAGTTAATAGTGGTTTACAGAGAAGAAAACTATTTTAGATCATATGTCTTCAAATTTCACAAATAGTAAAAGGAATAAAATTATGGAAAACATTTACTACCGAGGCTACTACACTGCAAGAAACAGAAATTCAAGAAAAAGCAGGAAAATATCCTTGGCACCACAGCTACCATGCTGGGTTTCACCTGACTGTGAGGACAGATGGTTTTACCTTAAGCTGAGAGGGAAATCAGGCCAAACAAAACCTGATCCTTCAACCGTCAAGGGGCCAGAAAAAAAAAAAAAATTACAATTTGGGATTGGAAATGAGATTGATCTAGGAGGGGATGAAAATGATGCCAATCATTCCGTCAACAGAGGAAGACATGACGGCAAAGGGTGACCTGTGCTGGCTCCACCAGAAGCCAGGCTTGAGACAAGGGTTCAAATGCAGGGAGTTTGATTGAGAGGTGAAGAAAACAGCAAGTGCCGAAAGAAGAAGTGATGCAGGGGTAGGAAGGCATCTGATTGAGACAGTGTTCTCAAGACAGCGACAGTCTGGAAGGCTGGCGCTCGGTCCCAAGGGACGCTCTGGAAAGTAGTGTTGGGCAGCACGTCTCAACCTCTGGCAGCACATGGATCCCCTGGAGAGCCGGTTAAAACCCAGATTCCCGTGCCCCACCCCAACCACTCTGAGCTGGTAGGTCTGACGTGGGGCCCGACATAAGCGGGTCTGAACACCCCCCAGGTGATGCTGATGTTGCTGGTCCAAGGACCTCACTCTTGGTGACACTGGCGTGGACCACAAACATGCACCCCGCCCGAGGAGTGAGAGAACTGGGAGAGCTGAGCACGGATTCTTTTCCTCCGCTGGCCCAGAAGGACTCTTGGAGAACAGGCAATAGCACTAACTCCCCCCTTGCTGGGGGGTACTGCCATAGTGACCTTCCTTGGGCAAAGAATGCAGATAGTGCTCCTTGGAAATTAGCCTTGAAGTGGTAAAACCAAAGGGAGATGAAAGAGGCTGGCAGTGTCTGTTATAGCATGGAAGGAAATCAGTATTTCAGCTAAGTAGGTGGTTAAAAAATAAAAGATCGGGTACCAACACTTGAATTTTAAAATTTGAACTTCCCTCTCATTTCATTTATTCATTTATGCATACATTTATTTAGTTACCATTCATCGCACCGAGCACTACAGTATTGTCTGTGCATTAAAACATTAATTTCATTGTCTACCTGCACCGGGCAGGCAAAAGTAGCAGAAAGGATTATATTGGAAAAATAAAGGTAGAGAATACCCTGCGATAGGTATGTGAGTTTGGAAGACTTGCCTTTCTTTATCCCCAGGGGGATGGGAGCACAGCTACTCGAGCTCAAATGGCACATTGCATGAGGAGCCTTCCCCTCAGAGGCTGCACTGGGGAACGGGTTTTGTTGCAGAGGTGATATTGACTCATAGCTGTACCTACGGCTCTTACTTCCTGCCCCAAGGGCTCCTCCTCCTCTCTCTCTGTTTACCATGGGAAGGTCTTATAGTAGCCACATCACTGCAGTGTTAGAAACAGGATAATCAGGAACAAGACCATGGCTCAACAAGCAGAGTTCACCACCTCATACCCAATGGGATAACTATTATCAAAAAAAAAAGGAAAATTATAAGTGCTGGCAACGATGTATAGAAGCTGGATCTCTTGTGCATTGCCGGTGGAAATTTAAAATGGTGCAGCTGCTATGGAAATCAGTTTGTAAGTGCCGCTAATAAATTAAACGTAAAATTATTATACAGTCAGAAATCCTGCTTCTGGGTATATACTTAAAGGAAATGAAAGCAGGGACTTGAAGAGATCTTTTATACGCCAATGTTCACAGAAGAATTATTCACAATAGCCAAAAGATGGAAATGGATAAACAAAATGCAGTCTGTATGTATAAATAAATAAATCATATACATATACATTTCATGATCTAGATGTATATACATACATATACATCTAGATCATAGGATATTATCCAGTCATAAAAAAGGAATAAAATTATAACACACTGACACAACATAGACAAACTTTGAAGACAATATGCTAACTGAAACAAGCCAATCACAGAAAAAGAATACTGCATAATTCCACTTACCCGAGGCTCTATAATATGTAAGTTAATAAGTCCTAAAGTAAATTAGAGGTTACCAAGCTCAGAAGACCGACAGGATATAGATATTACTCGATGGGACAAAGATTCTGTTTGGGATGATAGTTTTAGAAATAGATAGTTGGGGAGTTCCCGTCGTGGCGCAGTGGTTAACGAATCTGACTAGGAACCATGAGGTTGCGGGTTCGGTCCCTGCCCTTGCTCAGCGGGTTAAGGATCCGGCGTTGCCGTGAGCTGTGGTGCAGGTTGCAGACGCGGCTCGGATCCCGCGTTGCTGTGGCTCTGGTGTAGGCCGGTGGCTACAGCTCCGATTCGACCCCTAGCCTGGGAACCTCCATATGCCACAGGAGCGGCCCAAGAAATGGCAAAAAGACAAAAAAAAAAAAAAAAAAGAAACAGATAGTGGGAATTGTACATTGTACATTTGTCAATGTAATTAATGCCACTGAATTACAAACTTAAAATGGTAAATTTTATGTTATGCATATTTTACCAAAAATTTCTGTAAAAGTCCAGTTCATCTCCTCATGGGCCCACATAAGCCTGCCTTACGTCCAAACTATGATTTGGAGCATTCCACCAGGACTCACCCCCCAGCCTCCTAGGCAGGCTCTCCTACTTTTCTCCCAGGTATCTACTCTGGAGGAATTCATGCGAAGGAAACCCAGGGGGCTTTCTTCATATGAAGAGCTTTCTAGCTGTGCCGACGGCCTCCGTTCCCACCGTCTTTTCCAGCTTCTTCAGCTTGGCGCTTGCTTCCTGTCTGTTTTTCCACCTAGCTAGACCAGCTTTTTGGTTTATGCAGTTTTCCTGTTCCCGTGGCTGTGTCCACCTTTGCAGGGACTGCTCTGCTCTCCGCATTAGTTTTCAGAGTTTCTTGTCTTTATACCTGGTTCTACCCATTTCCTGCCTTCCTCCTGGCACTTCAGGACGCCCTGGCATGTCCCCTCTTCCCAGCTCACACCAGGCTTTGATACCTGGAACACAAACACCTCTGCTGTTCTAAGCAACTAACTTTTGAGTTAGCCCATTCCTAATCCTGACCTTCCTTCCAGGAATGCTCAACCCAGCTTTCCAGAGGAATTACATGGAGAAATTTTAACAATATTAATACTAAGGGTAGAAATCTACCTTGAGAACGTGGCTCTACAAGTACAAATAGCAGACAGTACTCAGAAACTAATCAAAATGCTTACTAACCGGGAGGCGGGAATGAAGTGGAGCGAACAGGGGAAGAAATAATTAGCTGCGTGGACCTTTTTATGTGACTGATTTAAGTGGATATATTCAAAATATAAAATACAATAAAGGAATAACACTGTATGCTAAATTAGTAACTAATCACAAAAGGAAGTTATTTCAAGTGACTTTTTAACACAGGACTTTGAGTTTACATTCAAGATTGAAAAAAAAAAACTAAGGTAAAAAGATAATAGTTTTAGTGTTGGTAGTATATGTTGCAACTAGAAATTGTTAATTTTCAAATTACTGTATTTATATTATAGATTAAGTAAGTAAATATACTATTATTAGGAACCACGATTGTGTTAAATAAAGAGAGAAAAATAATAAAGGAGTTAAGAAAAAGCCTATCATATTAAAGTACTGACTTTTGAATTAAAAATACCTTTTTCTAATTCTGACAATTAAAAGATTCTAGAAACAATAACACTCTGGGACCAATGAGAACCTCCAAGACCCAGGCAACACTAAAAGGGATGTTAGGAAATATTTATGAGTTGATCTAAAGGGACTCCCACTGAGAAAGTTTGAAAAAACAAAATTTGAAAGCAATGCTATATTTGATTATAATGTATTGACTAAAAATATATAAACTCATAGTTATAACAAAAAAAGGAATTAAAAATCAACTTTTCACAACCATTAGATATAAATGTTACACACCCTTTCTCTGAACAAGGGTAGTCAAGGAAGATAATTAAACCTTTGCTTTGCCTTTATTGGAGTAAGCAGAGTTCACTTACTTGGAAATCATTTAATGAAGGTAGAATAATCATAGAATTAGAAATCAAATTCAACAGCCCTTAATGAAACCAATGAAACAGGTGATTCGTGCAAGGATCGTGGCTGGAGGCTGAAATCTTCATTAAAGGAAGATCTGACAACCATCGCCTTATGCTGTAACAGGGACCTCGCGGGTCGCGGGTCTCCGATGTGTTGCACCATGAAGCTTACTAACGGGGAGGCGTCTGGGGCTAAAATTTGATCTATTTCATCTGAGTCTAATCAAGCATTAGAAGATACAAGGGTAGAGGAACAAATTAGCTAATACTTTAAGAAAACACTCAGATGAATCTTGAAGGTGTGTCCTATACAAGATAACTGGAGAGTTCTTTTAAATAGACAATATCATGGGGTGAGGAGGAGTGAGGGAAACTACTTAGATTGGGAGAGACTAAAGAGGCACAATAACCAAAGGCAATGTGTAAACTCTGATTGAATCCTAGATTCAAATTAGCTAGGGAAAACAAGACAGAAAATCGGAATATAGACTGCTAGATGATATTAAGTACATTAGGAAGACTAATGACATATGACTACATTGGATAAAAATATGTATCTTATACATGCACTTGTATATAATTTGTGTATATATGTTTATATACTGAGAAGTTTATACCTTAATTTATTTACAGATTTATAAATGTCAATTTATATATGTGTAGATAAATGTTATATATTAAGTGCGTCTGCTCACATAAATGAGTTCCCATGCATGCATTTACACACCCAAATATAGTACAATGTTAACAATTACTGAAGTTGATAGTGAATAAAGACATTTATTTTCCAGTTTTTTTATTTTTATTTATTTTTATTATTTCTTAATAGTTATTTTCCCAATATTTTCCAATTTTTAAGCTTTTCTGTATGTTTTGAATTTTTCATCATAAAAAGTCAGAGAAAGTATAGACCTCAGGCCCAACTCACATTCAATTTAGCTGGGATGAGGCTTGGGCATTATCAGTATTTCAAATAAACTTCCGCGTGATATTACAGAGCCAGTGCTGTGTCTTGCCCTCTCTCTCCACACCCCATCTTCCTGCCACCCAACCAACTTGATTTGGTATCTCTAAGCCCAAAAGACACCTCTTCAGACACCCTGGTGCCTTCCTTGAGTCAAATCTTCAAGCTACCTTTCTGGGAACCCCCCTCTTTGGCTCCCCATAAGGCAGATTTTTCTACGGTCAAACAGAACCCCACCAGGAGGTGATGGATCAAGACGAGAGTTACCATGGCACACGGCAAAGGCACATAGGTATAAAATCCAGGGGGGGAGATGGCCTAGATACAGAAAGCAACAACATCAACCAAGTGAATTAACAACTTAAGAGAAGAGCAAAGACAGCAGAAGTCCAGAGTCTCAGATGTCTGGCTGGGCTGCGAGGTCGTGACTCTGATGACTATGAGGTAAAGATGTCAGTATACAGGGTGCAGTTTACAGGAGGAGGATCTATCAGAGAGAGTTCTGTTTGAGGGATTCAGAAGCTGGGCCCAGGGGAACAGCGAGAAAGAGCAGACACACTTGGTCCCACTGGACAGTACTTCCACCAGGGGAGAAGATAACGTTGGAAGTAGTACCAGCGTGAGTTCTCAGATAACCTTCTGCCTCACCCACTTCCCACAAAGATCCCTTCCAGAACCCTGGCTGAAATGAGGCTTTTTGCAAAACTGGTTACTAGTCTAAAACCTGTAAGAGATTCGATAGCATAGCATGGCACTGCCTTGTGGCTTATGTATCATAGAGAAGTGATATTTAAATTAGAGAATGTTTAGCCTAGGACATACTCAAGCACTTTCTAAGGCACTCAGGCATGGGTACCTTAGGAAATCTGATTCTAAATCCTCAGCCTCCACGGGAACTCTTTTCTAAAATTCCTCTGCCTCAGAGAGCATCTGTCTTGGAAGTCTCATACCCACTCCAATTTGCTTGCCCACCGTCCTCTCGTCACAAATGGGCTTCCCCCACTTTGCAAAGAATGAGCACAACGTTCACTCACCAGGAACATTCTGTGGTGCATTGCCCAATGATGGAAAATCTGGTCAAGGGAAATTTAAAATATTGGGTTGGGAAAGTCTCCTTTTGCCCAAAGGAACATACCTTCACCACTCTCTCCCCATCCACCTCAGGAAGATATCAATACCTAAAAAATTTCACTTCTCTATTTACCAAAAAAATCCTATTTACCAGTCATCACCAAAACTTTTATTTAAAAAGGTCCTATTTATTTTATTGTTTACTACTAATAATTACAATGACAATTTAATCCCTGGAACCTTATTTCCCAAGAAAAAAATTTAATTTAGTTTTCATTTATAGTCACATTTTGTTGTTGAAAACTATATGCCACAGTGTTGAATATGCAGGTGGAAATGTTTGCTTATATTAATTAACATATCCTTGTATTTTGCTCTGAAAATATTCTTTTTTTTTTTTTGTCTTTTGTCTTTTTAGGGCCACACCCACAGCATATGGAGGCTCCCAGGCTAGGGGCTGAATTGGAGCTGTTGCTGCCGGCCTACGTCACAGCCACAGCAAGGCCAGATCTGAGCCATGTCTGTGATCTACTCCACAGCTCATGGCAACACCAGGTCCTTAACCCACTGAGCGAGGCCCATGGTTCCCAGTCGGATTCGGTTCCACTGCACCAAGACGGGAACTCCTGAAAATATTCTTAAATGTATAAATTGTACCTACCCAAATACTTCTATAAGACTGGAGAGGATGTCTTTGAATTTAGAGTGAGAATGTAACAGAAAAACTCTTGCTTTATCAAGTGGGTTCAGAACACAGCTAATGGAGTGTGAATATCATCAAGCTCCTAATCTCTTTGGACCTGAAGACAACTAAACATCATATTCTTGATGTCCAACATACATAAAATTATCAGTATAGCTTGTCTTAGGGGTCCATGAAAACTGTTTACTTTTGCCAAGGGAATCTTTTCTTGGCCTTTAAAAGTTGTATTTCAATCAAATGCAAATTGACCAAGACAAAACAAGAAGCCATTAATGACTGAAATATTGTTTGCAGTAGCAACAAATCCACAGACTATTATTAGAGTTAGGAGTTTTGTTCTCCTGGGATGTTTTGCATTTAAAAGCAACAGAGTAAAAAACAACTTAATTTATTCGCAAGCTCACCCAAGCAAAATTTCATCCAACACACCGATGACTTCTATTTATTTTGGAATTTTCTAGTTTCCCAGTAGTATATCAATTTTTTATACTCAATTCACGTATTGGTAATAGGACTCCTAGACTTACTCTGCATTCTTTCCTGTAATCCACTATAGCCCTTCAGACTTCCCTCATTTTGTTGAAACTCTCATCATATCCTATCTCTACCCCAAACCTCAGAGTTTCAGATGGTACCTTAAACTTCCATCTTACATTTCATCATTCATTTCCTAACAACAAGCCCCTAAATCTCATTTGCTTATATCCATTTTTACCTCTTTTACAGATACGATAGTAGGAATATCTCACTATATGTGGTGACTCGTTCCATATGTTCACTAGGAAAAGCCCTTTTTATCTCTTAAGAGACCTCCCTGAGAGATTCCTAGTCTTCGTTTTTTTGTTAAAATCAATGAGTATCTTTCAGTCCTTAGGAACTTTGATTATTTAGTAGCATTTTACACTGCTGAAAATCAAAATACAATTTTTAGAAGCATTTTGATCATAATAGAACAATTTAGTTATACCCTATAGATTGCATTTACTCGGGCAGGAAAGTGAACATTTTGGCTTTAGAAAGAGTAATAAAATTACTTTTGAAATAAATATTTTCAGTAATAACAATGGCAAATGTTGATTAAAGACATAAATGTACCACATTCTCTTTTAAATGTTTCATATTTATTAATGCATTTGCCCTCCCAATTAACTGAGTTAGTTATTTTCACTTTACAGAAGCTAAAGAGAAATTTTATTTAAATTGTTCAAGTCCACAGAGGTGGCGTATGGTTAAGCTCAGGCTGCCTAACTCTAAAACCCACCTTCCTCTCCACCAAATGATGCTGAGTCACCCACAAAATTTATTTGACCAGAACACCTCATGCCCCAAGTAATCAAACTAATTGTGATTTGGTTCTAAGGTAGGCAGCATTTACAAAAAATTTATATATAGAGAGATGATGATGAAGAGATGATAAAGAAGGAAGAGGAGGAGGGGGAAAGGGAGGAAGAAGAGGAAGGAAAGATGATAGACAGGTAGACAGATAGATGATGATAGATAGAGAGATAGAAAGAGAAATAGGTAGGGGCTGGTAAAAATGAACTAATTAGATGACACCTCTATTTCAAGTAGCTTACCAGTAGAATACTGAAACCAAAACACAGCAAGATTAAAGAACTTGTTGAAGGTCATAAACCAAATTCTGCAACAGAATTTTCTAGGTCATATGCAGCCAACCATGTCTGCTACTAGATTGAGAAGAAGCTACATTTTCTCTCAAGCACTTTGCTAAGTAAAATTACAAAGATGGTAGGAGGAAGAATGCAAAGCTAATCAATAATTGAATGAAGTTAGAAAATGAACTTTTGCTTAAGAATAAGCTATTAAAGAAAAGCATTAGAGCAATTAATTAAAATGCATATAATGCTGCTGATATAGGAATTTAACCCAGAGAGGAAGATTAAGTAAAAATTGATTTGTCTCTAGAGATATTATCATTCAGAACATCAAGTGATGGACAAATAGAAATAATAAACAAAAATTTTAAAACCCAGATAATCAAGTCTTTGCTCAACTTTCTAAATTCAAATGGTATGAAGCTTTCAAAATCCCTAGATAAGGGCCCATGGTCCCCATTACTTTTCTACATTCATATTGTTCTCCGTCTTTAAAGGAGTTTTTGCATTAGATGTAGCTGATGTTATCAGCACTTTCAAAGGTAAATGATTTTTGATAAGTCTCAGTCCCCCAACCCAACCCAAACCAGATTTTAAGTTCTTTGTGTGCTGAGACTCATGGTGTTTGATTTATTTTTTAAGTAGTCCTGCAAGGCTATTCATGTAATAAGCATTAAATAAGAACAATAATAGTCATTTATATGACTTAAATAGTTTAAAGTGAAAGTGTTTTACACCTAGAAACATATACATAAGTGATCTTAGTTAATGAAAATAATGCCATGCTTAAGCTCTTGCAATCTTTTCCAGAATGCAAGGTACCTACGGAGTTAGATGTAGATTTATCTTTGATGAAAGATACTCTCCAGCCTCATTCTCCAAAATCCAGGGAATAACAGTGGGACAGGAAAAAGAAAGAGCAGTGACATGAAAATGGCAAGAAACAAAACTACTCATCCTCAGGTAAGTTCAAGGGAACAAGGTATGTGCTATAAAAGGAGGGAAGAATAGAAAGTAGTATTAATTAACAATCACTAAAAATCAAAAAGCTGTCCCATTTGAAAGTATTAACTGGGTTACTAAAAGAAATCTGAAAAAAATTACTGTGAACTGTGAAGTGTGGATCTGGGACAAAAGATGGCACAGGAAAATGCAATTTATAGGATGGAAAATTAGGTGGAGTTTTTAAAAGGAACATTAACATTGACCACCAAAATGGAGATAATTGTACTCTGAAGAAGAGCGAAATGTGGAGGTGTACCCAAATTGGAGTTTTGTTACAGAAAAAGTAGATGATAGAATATCCAGCCGCCAATTAGGGATGAAAAGGCCATTTCTCTGTACTAATAGATTTTTTGACATTTGCTAATACTAAATAAATTTAAAACAAAAGGAAAAGCAGACTCCTCTTACACTTACTTAGAATACACTCACGTGGAATCAGATGGAGAAACATCTTGTAGTGGTCATCTGTCCAGTCCTCTGATATGCTGGACAGATATTGCTCTCTTGTCTTCCAAGAGCTGGAGAGCTAGCACGTTCCTCACTTTGACCAGTTCAAGGTTTCCAATATTTTCTCTTTTATCTTTTCCTACCATCTCTCACTCTCTCTTAAGCCCATTTGCTTTTTCTTCATTTTCTGTGCTTATAATGAGTTCACAGAAAAAAAAAAAATACTTTCACATTCATTTTAGGAACAAAAACCTTATGGCTGCGAATAATAATGTTATTTTAGCTTCAAATTTGTATAGGTAGAAATAAAATGCCGGTTCATGATAGCTGTTGATATATGTGTGCATCCATCAGCCACTGCATACTAGTCATTCTGGTTCTAGAGATCTTCCCTCAAGAAAAGTGCTGGATGGCAAGACAAGAAAGCCATTTTGCAGTTGGTCTTTTTAACCAATAGAGCAATAATAAGCACTTGAAAATATATTTGCTTGTTTAATTTTATTTCCTATTTTAGAATTATTAAATGGACTTGAACTGTTTCTTTTTACAACAGATTTTGCATAATATAGTATAATACAGTATAGTTATACACATAACAGTATTTCAATAAATTTGTCTAATTTTCCTTTTGGCAACTGATGATATGGTATAAAAGATGAAATAGGTTAATATAAAACTTCTAGGAGATTAATAAAGATGCTGGAGTAAGAGGACTTAGAATACACCTGCTTCCACAAACACATCAAAAATACATCTATATGTGGAATAATTCTCACTGAAAACTAATTGGAAACTGGCAGAAAGATTTCTGTTCAATCAAGGCTGTAAGTAATAGGCACATGCAATTAGGTAAGAAGGGAAGAAAAAATGATCAGGTTGGGACCTGTGCCCCTAAGAGGGGATTCAGAGGAAAAGGAAGATTACACAGGCAGATACCTGCCCTGGGGAGTCAGCAGTTCAAGCCACAGATTGGACGCTCCAGTGCTGGGATCTTACACAGGGAAGACAAGCCCCCGTGCCTGGTTGGAGGACTGCTGGGACCAACAAGAGGGCTGTGGGAAGCCTGGATTCCACTTGTGAAGAGCATGCGTGCTGACTAGCCCCCCAAGGCAGGGCAGAGATGTTTAGACTGAGGACTGCTCCAGTGACTACTGGGTTTCCTGTGACCACCTCTGTCCATAACTCAGCCTGGGCCAAGCAGACATCCCCACCCCCACTGACTCCATGTCTCAGTGCAGCACTGGAACTGCGGTTTCCATGAGTGGGGAGAAGGCTCAACCATGGGAAGCAGAGGCAACTGGGTAATGGGTGGCATCTGGGTGAGGCAGCAGTGGCCATTATTGACACTTACTCAAGCAGCACTTCTGAAGCATTCCAGAACTTTGACAGTGGTCAGTCCACTACACCTCACACCTCAGTATACACCATGAGTACATGTGGGCCCCACCCACAATAGGGCAGGGGCAGCAGAGACCAGCTGTGAGGGGTAAGGGGAACTTGGACCTGAAGCTGTGTCTGAGCAGAGCAAGGGAAACAACTGTGGGCACCTGCACAGGCAGTGCATGAGAGACAGCTCAAACCTCTGTCTGCAGATGGTACAAGCTGAGGCCCCACACAGACCCTCCTGCTTCAGCGCTCCAGCACTCTGAGGAAAGGGTCCCAGTGCTGGGACAGAGGAAAGCACACACCTAAAGGAAACAGAGCCAGCTCAAGCCAAACCCTCAGGGCCTCTGCTCCAGCAACTTGAGAAGAGACCCTGCCCCAACAGGACAGTGATGGCCACTGAGAAGAGGAGAACCCCCACCTCACACCCAGCTCTAGTTCTAGCCCCTGCATCACCAGGCTGACCACTTACAAAGGAAAGATGTGGCTGGTGTCCACATCAAATGCAACCCTCTCACCAAAGGCACTGGGCATACACAGTCTGTATAGGGATGCTCTCACATAAGGACACACCTTCAAGACTGCCATAGGTAACTGCTTCACTTAAATTCATAAAAGCAGAGAATAATAAGCAAAACTAAAAGGCAGGGGAATGGCCCTCAATTGAAGATACCCTGAAAAAAATAATGAAGCGATTTACTAGAAAAATAATTCAAAGCAGTAGTAATAAGAATGTTAACTGAATTAAGGAAAAGGACAGATGGATATGGCAATAATTTTAATAAGAAACTAGAAAATATAAAAAATATCAGAAATTAAGAATTCAATAGCTGAAATAAAAACACATTAGAGGGAATGAATAGCAGACTAAGTGATACAGAAGAATGCATAAATGATCTGGAAGATAGAATAATGGAAATAACCCAATCAGAACAGAAAAAAGAAAAAAAAATTTAAATGAAAACAATTTGAGAGATCTCTTCAGTAGCATTCAGCGTACCAACATCTGCATTATAGAGGTTCCAGAAGAAGAGAGAGAAAGGGATCAAAAATGTATTTGATGGAATTATGGTTGAAAACTTCTCAAATATGAAGATGGAAAAAGATATCCAAGTACAGGAAGCACAGAGGATCCAAAAAAGATAACTCAAATAGACACGCACCAAGACACATCATAACTGAAACAGCAAAAATTAAAGATAATGAGAGAATTCTGAAGGCGGCAAGATAAAAACAAAGAGTCACATACAAAGGAATCCCCATAATACTATCAGCTGATTTCTCTGCAGAAACTTTGCAGGCCAGAAGGGAGAGACATGATACATTCAAAGTGCTGAAAGGAAAAGCCTGAAATCTAGAATATTCTACCCAGCAATATTATCATTTAGAATAGAAAGATAAACAACTCAGACAAGCAAAAACATAAAGTTTATGAATACTAAACCCACCCTGAAATAAATGTAAAAGGAACTTCCCTAAGTGGAAAATAAGTAAGAATCTATAGGAAAGTGAAAAATCCCATTCAAAAAGACAAATTTATAGAAAGGGCTGAGGATTAACCACTTACTAAGCTAGATCAAAGGCTTTTTTTTTTAATGTAAAAGCAATGATAACTATAATAAACAGTGAGATGTAAACTATGACATCAAAAACACAAGATATGGGGGAGCAGAGTAAAAAATGTACATCTTTTAGAATGTGTTTGAACTGAAATGACTACCAGTTTAAAACAAATAGATGTAGTTATAGATCGTCATATATTAAACTAAGGTAATCACAAATCAAAAATCTACAATAGAAACACAAAAGCCAGAAAGAAAGGAACACAGGCATACTTCTTTGTGAAGAAAATCATCAAACCACAAGGGAAGAAACAAAAAGAAGTAGAAATGAACTGAGAAAAACTATCCAAAAAAACTGGAGAACAAGTAACAAAAGGGCAATAAGTACATAACTATCAAAAATTACTTTAAATGTCAATGGACTAAATGGTCTGATCAAAATATCTAGGGTGGCTCGTTGGATTAAAAAACAAGATCCATTCCGTCTATGTGCTGCCTA
Source organism: Sus scrofa (assembly GCF_054392235.1). NCBI lineage: Eukaryota > Metazoa > Chordata > Mammalia > Artiodactyla > Suidae > Sus > Sus scrofa. The sequence goes on from NC_139393.1 coordinate 77,816,733, forward strand.
CAAGAGACTAGCTTCAGAATTAAAGACGCACACAGATTGAAAGTGAGGGGATGGAAAAATATATTTCACGCAAATGGAAATGACAAAAAAACAGCCCGTAGGAATACTTAGACAAAATAGATTTTAAAACAAAGGCTATAAAAAAGAAGAAAGAAGGTCATTAAATGATGATTAAGTGACCAGTACAAGAAGAGGACATTACACACATTAACATATATGCACCCAATACAAGAGCACCTAGATATATGAAGCAAATATTGAGAGAGATAAAGGGAGACATTTACAGTAATACAATAACACCATGATGTTTTAAAGGTCACTGGCACCAAGGGGCAGACCATACAGACGGAGATCAGGAAGGCAGCAACGGTCTTGAGAGACACAATAGACCATTTGGACTTAACAGGCATCTGTAGGACATTCCACCCCAAACAGCAGAATACACCTTTTCAAGTGCACAAGGAATGTTCTCAAGGACAGATCACATGCTAGGCCACAAAAACTCTCAACGATTTAGAAAAGCAGAAATTACACTTTTTTTCTGATCACAAAAGTGCAAAACTAGAAATTACAGAAAGAAATGTGAGAAAAGCACAAATGCGTTCAGACTAAACAGCATATGCTACTAAAAAACAATGGGACCGTGAAGAAATCAAAGGGGAAATGAGAAAACATCTTGAGACAAATGAAAATGAAAACACAACTTTACAAAATCTATAGGATGCAGTGAAAGCAGTCCTAAGATGGAGGTTCACAGCAATACAGGCCTTCCTCAAAAAAACAAGAAAAATCTCAAATAAACAACCTAACCTACCATCTAAAGGAATTAGACAAATATGAACAAATAAGGCAAAAAGTCAGAAGAAGGAAGGAAATAATAAAAATTATAGAGAAAATAAATAAAATAGAAGAACAAAAAAATGTAAAAGATAAGTAAAATCAAGTGCTGGACGTTTGAAAAGATAAACAAAATTGATAAACCTTTAGCCAGGCTTACCAAGAAGAAAAGGGAAAGGACACAAATGAACAACATAAGAAATAGAAGAAGAGAGATAACGACTAATACCACAGAGTTACAAAAGCTCCTAAGAAAATACTATGAATAGTTGTATGCCAACAAATTGGACAACTTACAAGAAATGAAAAATTTTCTAGAGCTTCCAAAATTGAATCAAGAAGAAACAGACAACTGGAGTTCCCGTCATGGCTCAGCAGTAACAAAACTGACTAGTATCCATGAGGACCCAGGTTTGATCCCTGGCCTCATTGAGTAGGTTAAGGATCCAGTATTGCCATGAACTGTGATGTAGATTGCAGACACGGCTTAGATCCTGCATTGCTGTGGCTGTGGCATAGGCCATCAGCTGCAGCTCCGATTCAACCCCCTAGCCTGGGAACTTCCATACGCCACAGGTGCAGCCCTAAAAAAAAAAAGAAGAAACAGACAATTTGAACAAGCCAATCATTAGCAGTGAAACTGAATTTTTAATTAAAAAAAAAAAACTCCCAGCAAACAAAAGACCAGGACCAAATGACTTCACAGAGAATTCTACCAAACACATAAAGAAGAGCTAATAGCTATCTTTCTCAAACAACTCCAAAAAATTGAAGAGGATGGAACAATCCCAATTTCACTCCATAATCCTGATACCAAAACCAGACAAAGACAATATAGGAAAAAAATGTTTATATATAGACCAATATCTTTGATGAATACATATGCAAAAATTCTCAAAAAAAATACTGGCAAACTGAAACCAACAATATATGAAGAGGATCATACATCATGATTTTTTTTATTTTATTTTCCCACTGTACAGCAAGGATACATCATGATTAAATGGGATTTATTCCAGGGATGCAATGATAGTTCTATATTTACAAATCAATCAATGCTGATACACCACATTAATAAAAGGAAGGATAAAAAAAAAATCACATGATCATCTCAATAGATGCAGAAAAAGCATGACCAAATACAAAACTCACTCATGGAAATACTCTCATCAAATTTGGTATAGAGGAAACATATCTCAACATAATACAGGCCACTTATAACAATCCCACAGGTAACATGATACTTAACTATGAAAAGCTAAAAGCCTTTCCTCTAAATTCAGGGAAAAGACAAGGATGCCCATTCTTAGCATTTCTTTAACACAGTGTTGGAAGTCCCAGCTACACCAATCAGACAGAAAAGAAATAAAAGGAACCCAAATTGGAAGGAAGATGTAGAATTGTCACTATTGGCAGATGACGTGATACTACACATAGAAAACCCTGAACTCTCCACTAAAAAACTGTTAGAACTCATAAATGAATTCAGTAATGTTGCAAGATACAAAATTAATATACAGAAACCTTTGCTTCTATATACACTAATAATGAACTATCAGAAGAAGAAAACCAAAAAAAAAAAAATCCCATTTAAAATCACATCCAAAAGATTATGATACCTAGCAATAAGCTTAACCAAGAAAGTAAAAGACCTACACTCTGAAAACTATAAAACATTGGTGAAAAAAATTGAAGATGATACAAAAAAATGGAAAGATATTCCATAAGTTAATATTGTTAAAATGGCCATACTACCCAAAGCAATCTACCAATTTAATAAAATCTCTACCAAAAAACCTATGACACTTTTCACAGAACTAGAACAAATGATTTTAAAACGTGTATAGAAACACAAAAGACCCCAAATAGCCAAAACAATCTTGAGAAAGAACAGAGCTGAAAGTATCACACTCCCTGACCTCAGACTATACTACAAATCTACAGTAATCAAAATGGCATGGTACTGGCACAAAAACAGACACATAGTAGATCAACATAACAAAACAGAGAGCCCAGAAATACATCCATGTCCCCATGGCCAGTTAATCTATGAGAAGGTAGAAAAGACAGTCTCTTTTCGGAAGTGCTGTTGGGAAAACTGGAGAGTTACATGTAAAAAAATGAGATTAAAACATTAACCTCATACCTTATACAAACATAAACTCAAAGACCTAAATTTAAGACCCGAAACCATAACACTCTGAGAAGAGAACACAGGCAGAAAGAACACTCTGTGACATAAATTGTATTAATATGTTTTTGGATTTGTCTCCTAAGGCAAAATAAATAAAGGCAACAATAAGCAAATGGGATTTAATTAAGTTTAAAAGCTTTTGCATGGCAACAGAAGCAATCAATAAAGTGAAAAGACAACCTACTGAATGGGATAAAATATTTGCAAATGATATGACCAAAAAGAGGTTAATATCCAAAATATATAAAAAGTTCATACTACTCCATATCAAATGAACAAGCAAACAAACAATGCAATCAAAAAAAAAAGCAGACAATCTGGAAAGACATTTTTCCAAATAAGACATACAGATGGACAACAGGCACATGAAAAGATGCACATTACTATATTACTAGAGAGTGCAAATCAAAAGAAAGAGATATCACCTCATACCTGTCATAACGGCTCATCTACAAGTAACCAGTGTTGATGAGGATGTGGAGAAAAGGGAACCATGTACACTATGGGGGGCAATGTAAATTGGGGCAGCCATTATGGAAAATAATATGGAAAAAACCCTAAAAATAGAACTACAATGTGATACAGCATTCCACTCCTGAGCATATATCCAAAGAAATTTAAAACACTAATTCAAAAAATACATGTACTCAGGTCCATCGACAGATGATTGGATTCGGAAGATGTGGTATATATACACAATGGAATACTACTCAGCCATAAAAAGAATGACATAATGCCATTTGCAGCAACATGGATGGAGCTAGAGAATCTCATACGGAGTGAAATGAGCCAGAAAGACAAAGACAAATACCATATGATATCACTTATAACTGGAATCTAATATCCAGCACAAATGAACATCTCCTCAGAAAAGAAAATCATGGACTTGGAGAAGAGACTTGTGGCTGCCTGATGGGAGGGGGAGGGAGTGGGAGGGATCGGGAGCTTGGGCTTATCAGACACAACTTAGAATAGATTTACAAGGAGATCCTGCTGAATAGCATTGAGAACTATGTCTAGATACTCATGTTGCAACAGAACAAAGGGTGGGGGAAAAAATGTAACTGTAATGTATGCATGTAAGGATAACCTGACCCCCTTGCTGTACAGTGGGAAAATAAAAAAAAAAAAAACATTAAAATAAAAAAAATACATGTACTCCAATGTTCATAATATTAGCACCATTTACATCAGCTAAGATATGACAGCAACCCCAACTATCTGCTGACAAAGAAGCAGATAAAGAAGACTATTACTCAGCCATAAAAAAGCATGAAATTCTGTCACTGACAGCAAGATAGATGAACCTAGAGAATATAATGCTTAGTGAAATATATCATACAGAGAAGGACACTTTATGCATCATTTATTCCTAGAATCAAAAAAATAAAATGAATGAATATAGCAAAACAGAAATAGATTCACTGATGCAGAATATAAACTAGTGGCTACCAGGGAGGAAAAGGAAGGGAGGAGGGCCGGATAGGAGTGTGAGATTAAGAGATACAAGCTATATACATAAAATAGATAAGCAACAAGGATATATCGTACAGCACAGGGAATTACAGCCACCATTTTGTAATAATTTTAATGGCGCATAATCTATAAATACACTGAATCTGTTACACACCTAAAAAATAACATATTATAAATCAATTAACTTTAACAACAAATAAGTAGAAAAAACTTCAAGAAGAAGAAGAAGGACAGCAACAACAAAACTTTTAACTCTTAAGAACTCTGAAGCTATTTAATTTTAAGATTGTTCTCAGATCTTGGGGGGAAACTTGCACGAGGATTAGCTTATTTGCTTCTCACCCAAACCTGCTTTTCTCTCTCAATTCCCCCGCTCTGTGGTTGGCATCACCATGCACTTGGTTGCTCAGGCCAGAGAGGCCTTGATCCCTTCCTTGCCTTTCATCCTGACAGATCTAACGTGCCTACTTCACATCTTTAGATCATGTCCATGCATCTTTCTTGCAATGTCTGGGCTATGTGTTTGAGCCACGATTCTCTTTTACCTGAGTCCTCAGGGCTGCTGGCCTGCCTCACTCCTTTCATCTGCCACGAGGCATCCAGAAACTGATCCTACCATCTGTATCCACTCTGGTCACGTCACTGCGGCTTAACGCAAGACACTGGACCTCCATTCATCCGTCTGTTCAAGATAAATCCCCAACTCTTAGCTAGGTACCTCAGACCCTTCACCACCTGATCTCCAGGCATTTCCCACTTTTTTCTCTCTCCTTGTACTTCCCAAGTATCTGTCCCTGAAACGCAGGCTCTTGCTCGTGCTGTCGCTTCTGCCGTAGCATTTTCTTTTTCCTCACATCCCCCCTCTCCTTGTCCTGCTTTGCTTTGCTAATTCTCTATCATCCTCAAGATCTGCGTGTAGACATCACTTCCGGGGCAAGCTGATCTGACCCCCACTGCCGTGGGAGCTGTGCTCTTCAGCCTCCCGACTCTATCCCTACTCCTGTTCACACGACCACCTCCTCCCAAGACTGAGGCTCCTCGAGGATGGCTGAGATCTTCTTCCACTGGGTCCTTTTGCCCCCACCGTGTGGTGCTTAGAGTAAGAGCTTAATAAATATGAATAATAAATTAATTAAAATGATGGCATTTCCATCCAACACAACTTTGATTATTAACCAGATCACAATCCCTAATTGATCAGAGTGAGGCAGAATATTAACTCAGGGAGCCAGTGTAGGAGCATGGGCTCGCTACATTCTTTGATATGTTGGCTATTGATTAACATTTGTGGCTTAAGGGCTCCAGGGAGTAACATCCCCACAGACCTTGTTTTATTATAGGAAATACGCCTTCCCCACAGGCCTTGTTTTATTATAGGAAATACGCCTTCCCCACAGGCCTTGTTTTATTACAGGAAATGTGCCTTCCCCAAAGGCTTTGCTTACTGTAGGAAATGCGAAGCTGTAGCCCACGCCTCAACTGATAGGAAAGGAATGAGAGGAATGGTGACTTAGTCCAAGGAAAGAAAAGGACAAAGAAACCCTAAAACTTTGGGGGCATTTCCAATCCTAAAACCCCTATTGGACAAGGACTGATATAAGTAATTGAGCAAGGCCAATGGGAGAAAACCACATTTTTCTGGACCCCACATTCGTGCCCCTCCTCATCTTTAAGAGAGAAAAATCCCTATAGGACAATAGAGAAGGGGGCTCTTCTCCCAGCTCCTAGCAGTCCTGGGAGCTATTTGCTTTCCTTTAATAAAGACTGCTTGCTTGCTTGCTTGCTGTCTGTGTGTTCCCGGAGTTCATTCTTCAACTGCCATGAACAAGAACCTGGATTCTGGTATCATCTTTCCAGTACCAAGAGGAGGCATTTCAATGGAAGGCAAGAGACGTGTCGTCCTCGTCCTCCCCAGCCTGGCCCACTCGCCTTTCCGGACATGTGCTCACCTCATTCTCACCGTCGTGACCACACTCGTGTTATTCGGCCTAGAATTAGTTCCTTTTCTCAAAACCATCACAATGTCCATATCTCATTTTCTCTACGAAGCTCCAGCCAAGTACTACAACACAGATGTACCTGATAATCCCAAATTCCATAGTATTTAAGGCCATAGATTGCTAATTTGTTTTTATATATTTTCTGATGTTCAAACATGTTCTAAGCTCAGTTAGATTATATCCCATGTCTTGTTTTGTTTTGTTTTTCTCCCAGTAGTTAAGACAGAACTAAATGCTCAAGTTCACTAGCAATCACAGAAGCACAAATTATAACAAAAATAATGAAATAACACACTGGATCCATCGAAATGGTAGAATTTAGAAAAGGTGATATCATCAACTGTGAGTAAAGTAACGTGAGCCGAGAACTCTTACGTGTGTGGATATAATGTTGTGTAGTCATTCTGGAAATCAGACTGGCAGGATTTATGAAATTAAGAATTTGTTTGCCATAAGGTATAGCAATCTCACTCCTGGGTATATATTCCAGAGATGTTCTCCCAAATTTCATCAGGGACGTGGATGAAAATGCTTGCCGTGGTCTCTTATGTGACAATGGGGAGTTGAAGTTAGCCCTAGGGTCTTGTTCTCAAAACCATTACGATAGCAGGGAGCTGAATAGTAGAATATGTTGGAAATTCTATCTTAGAATAAAATAGCATTCAGCAGAGAGAAGGAACATGGCAAGATATAAAACATAATATTCAAAAGAAAATAAAGACAAAAATCTACAGCACATATTAGTTTTGTAAATATAATACATATACACACAAAACATTACTTACAGATGTATTTAAGGACATTTAATGTGTATATAGGAGAAGATAACAATAAGTAGACAGATGGTGGGTTAGATAAATTAGATACATCTTAGATATGGGTGATAGATGATGACGATGAAGACAGGTAGACAGAGAGACAGAGAGAGAGATGACAGATAGACGGATGAAGGACCTTGCAAAGATACTTTTTCACACAGAGCTTTTAAAGTCAAGGCATGATTATTACCATCTGAGGACCGAATGAAAGAAGCAGATGCCAGACAGATGTAGATACATAGACGTTAGGAATTCTCTACTCAAAAGTTATAAGGAGTTTCTGTCTCCGAAGATGGTTTATTTGGGGCTACAGATCACATTACTCACCCTTTATTTAAATCTAAAAGTGACCAGTGAAACATTTGGTAGAACTGTTAAAAAAGACTTTCAGGTGTTTTGTTGACTTAAATACATTTCCATTTGAGCAGTTGCATTTATCCCTGAAAACATGGCCAGCAGGGAGCTTTGAAACATCTGCTATCAAAACTATCAAAACAGAAGGCCTTTCTATTCTATCTCCTACAATGATGTTGAAATGAATCACTGACCATTATTTCCCACCCTCGGCACAGTTATTTTTCATCAACAACGTCCAGCAAGTGCAGCACTATGATATTTTAATGGAAGTGTTATTTTAAAATAATTATTTTTATTTGTGTCCATATAAAATATATATTATGTGTCTATAAAAAATATATAATTATTTTATTTGTGTATATATTGCTTTTAATCTGACAAACTATTCCAAAGAGTTCTTTGTTCATAGTTGTTATAAAAAATTTAGAACGATATGACCACGTTGGGACTGCTTCTCCTAATTAAACCAATCTGTATAGAAAGGCTGTGTGTGTATATATACATAAATATACATATATTTCTATATAGCTTTAAAGTATAAATGAGTTGTTTCTACTTTAAGGAATAAAAGAGAATCAGACTAACAAAAGTCTTATTAAAATGGACCATAAAAGAGACCAGGCCAATCAGTTTTCTACAGTATTTGTATATATGTGTCCACGTGTGCATATGTATTACAGAAACATATAACTATGGAAGAATATATGTATTTATCTACATACACTGTAGAAGACTGAATATATGGTAAAAGACTTATATATAGAGAGAGTAATATATAAACTAAGAGATTTACATAGAAATGGAAATTGAGAAGGTAGCATTTTCCAAAGAAAGAATATTCATTCCAATCTATAAATCATGATTCCCTAAATTGAAAATCTAGTTAAGACAGTCCCAACATCTTTTTTGGGGAGTGGGGAGAGGGTTTTGGGGTTTTGTTTTGTTTTGTCTTTTTAGGGCCACACCTGTGGTACATGGAAGTTCCCAGGCTAGGGGTCTAATCAGAGCTGTAGCCTCCAGCCTATACCACAGCCTCAGCAATGGGATCCAAGCTGTGTCTGCAACCTACACCACAGCTCACAGAAACACTGGGTCCCCAACCCACTGAGCAAGGCCAGGGATCAAACCCACATCCTCATGGATACTAGTCAGATTCTCAACCCATTGAGCCACAACGGGAACTCCAGTCCCAACATCTTTAATCAATTAATTGTTAAGTACAATTGACTTAAATGAGGCAGGATGAATTAGTTAAGAGTTTCATTTCGGCTCATTAGAATATGTTTTTACCTTGTATGTCATACAGTAGAATAGCCTAGGCACTGCCTTGTCTGGAATTCCCTGATTTCAGACGTGGAGGTCAATACCCATGTCAGGGGCATGGGACAGCCTAGCCTGTGTACACAGGGAATGGACTGTTTACACGGTTCCAAGGGAAAAATGGTACACCCTGCATTCCTTGATCTCTTTCTGAAACATGCATCTAGTAAGCAAATGTCTGAAAAAACAAAAGACATGAATTAAAAAAAAATCCATGTCCTTTGCTATCTTTCTTCTCCCAATGCAGTGTTTATTACATTTAAACACAAATGTTGCCACTGGCCTTGAAGAGGCACTGGGCTAGACCTTGAATATCAAGCACAGACAAATAAGATAAACCCCTGCCTGCATGAAGAAGAATATCTCATCAGAAAAATGCAGGTGCACTGCGTTATAAAAGAGGGCCATGCGGAGTGGCCACTGTGGTTCAGCAGGTTAAGAATGAGTTAGTATCCACGGGGATATGGGTTTGCTCAGTGGGTTAAGGACACAGCATTGCCACAAGCTGCATCATGGGTCACAGATGCGATTCAGACCTGGCATTGCTGTGGCTGTGGTATAGGCCAGCAGCTGCAGCTCTGATTCGACCCCTATCCTGGAAAGTTCCATAGGCCGCAGGTGTGGCTCTAAAAAGAAAATGAAAAACAACAACAAAAAAAGAAACAGAGCAAAAAACACACAAACCCAAAACCCCAGAGCCATGCAGAGAAGATGCTATGAGATGGGATGATGTTTAGCCAAGCTCTGGATTGTTCCAGTCCTATCTTTCACAATATCCTAATCTTTCCAAAACTTAGGCAAGAAGATGACCAACCAGCACCAGCTGACAGATCTGGGGGCCTTTCCTGACTGGGCTCAGAGAACAATACAAGCACATATCTGCCGCTTCGACAGCATCAAGCCTTGTGAACGGAAGAGCAGTGCCTAGGGCTAGCGTCCTCCCATCGGCACACATGGACTCCCATGGAACTCAGCAACTACAGTCACTATGGGCATTAAAAATTATTTAGCCTACCTTGGAACTGATGCCTTTGCACAAGGTAGAGTTAAAATCAATCATCCTTGACATAGAAATTGTGAGAACAAACCCAGCACATAACCTGGCAAAGGGGTTTCCTCTCAAGCAACAAGTTGGGCTACTTGAGAGTGGCTGCGGGGGGCACCAGGCTGAAACTTAGAAATATATAGTCATGAATGTTCCTTAATAATGACTAAAAAGCATCTGAAATGGAGGAGCTCAAAATTAATGGTTTGTGATTATCTTTTTACAAAGTTGCTTAAGTTGAGAATTTTAACATTAAAGGAGAGAAAAATCTCTGTTGGCACAAATGTTCCCTGGACATATCTAAATTCTTTAACTCAAACCTCCTCAATGTATCTTCAGGTCGAGTGTCTCTGAACTAGCAAAACACACACCTAGAAACTGTTTCCACACACACCAGAAAGATGTCACAGTGGGCTCTTCTTAGAATCTTTGCTTCCATCTGACCCAGCTGATATCTGGTGTCAAGCTACTCATCTAAAGCAACGTCCTGGAGTTCTCTTGTGGTGCAGCAGATTAAGGATCTGGTGTCACCACTGCAGCAGCCTGGTCACTGCTGCGGTGTGGGTTCAATCCCTGACCCAGGGACTTCCACATGCCATGGGTGTGGCCAAAAAAGAAAAACAAAACAAAGCAAAGTCCACTTGCACCTCGAAAAAGCTCAATGGCATTTAGTTTCTATATGTCATATGGACAAATACCGCATTTGCAGGAAAAAAAATTACAAGAAAACTATGTTATGAATTTTCATTAGAGTTCCTTGAACTGGTTGTTCTTACTACAATAGCGTGGAAAGAGTTAAAAATGAATAAGATACTAGCACCTTGGATAGCACCTCTATAATGAAGTCAATGATATTTGGAAAATCACCTATAAACAGTACTTTGCTACATGTGGGATTTGAAGCTGAATTCCAGGGGAATATTAAATAAGACTTTGGTTAAAATTCTTTTCTCTTACATGTGTCAATGCATTTGCTGTGCAGAGCAGTGTTCTCTGAAAGAACTAAGATCTCTGAAAGCAAAATACGTCATTGTATGACCCAGACCTCTTTATCCAAGGATAGTTTTTAAAATTCAATACTCCATTTATTTACAGCATTTTACATCTTAACAATAAAAATATTGCACGTATCTGGAATGCAAACTTGATGAGTGATATTTACCAGACTCCAAATATTGTATTAAGCACTATATGTTTATATCATGCAATACTCACAGCAACCCTATGAAGTAGATGCTAAATTATTATTATTATTATTATTATCCTTATTTTATAGATAAGAAAACTGAGGCACAGAAAGTTCAAGTAGCATATCCAAGGTCACAATGAACCCAGGTCATCTTATTACCTGTGTGAGCTCCTGACTGTTACACTAATCTGCCTCCCCTGTTAACAACAACCACCACAACGACAAAAAATCCACAGAAAATAATCAGCTCCAAACACCCACAGCATTGCTTTGAAAATGGGCCCTCCTGTTCAAAAAGCTTTAATTGCAAAAAGCACTATAGCAACCAGAATGGTCCTGCTGCAAGAACTGGTTTTCCTAGGATCAACATAGGCAACAAGCCTAACTGTAAAGCAGCCCACAGTTTAAATAAATAAATTCTAATAAAACAAAGCTCAGATTGATAAAGTGAGTCCTCAGTGAAATAGCACATGAAATAACTCAAGGATGACTGATATTAATAAGAAAACCTACTAAATCACACACACAAAAAAGGAACATATCCTTCCCCATGACTGTTATTTCAACTAGCTCATTTGGATTTGGCTTATTCCATAAAAAAAAAAAATAAATTAATGCTCTACTGCTCCCTTCATCCCTCCTCTATTTGGCTAATGGATGAGCCCTGGAGATTTTATCAAGGCTGGGATAAACATTGGGACATTAGATACCTCGGGCAAACAACATTTACAAAATTTGCCACAACGATAAGAATCTGAAACTAGGCCACTCTGCCCATTATATTTTAGAAAGAGCAATGAGGTCAATTCTAAACTCTGCTAAGTTTTTGGATTCAAATATGGCACCACTGGTGTTCACTGCGTGGTTTACAGCTACACACTCATTCCTGCTCCCTACCTGGTACTCGTTAATAAACTTGATTTTTTAATTGTGGTTTTTTTTTTTTTTTTTTTTTTTGGTCTTTTTGTCTTTTCTAGGGCCACACCCACAGCATATGGAGGTTTCCGGGCCAGGGGTCTAAACTGAGCTGTTGCTGCCAGCCTGTACCACAGTCGCAGCAACGTGGGATCCAAGCTGCATCTGGAACCTACGCAGATCACAGATGGGTGGCATCATGGGATCCTTAACCCACTGAGGGAGGCCAGGGATTGAACCCCCAACCTCATGGTTCTTAGCCGGATTCATTAACCACTGAGCCACGAAGGGAACTCTTGATTTTTTAATTGTTTATCCAATGGTCACAATACATTTATGTTGAAGCAACCTCACCTCAGATATCTACTTCTCTTGGCAACCAAATCAAAATAATTGACAAAGGTTAAAAACCAAATTAGGACCATAGTGTTTTCTGTTTTTATAAATTAACTGCAACCTTATGCTCTGGAGACATACCCTGGATTAAAAAAAAAAATTATTTGAGCAGAAAATCCGGAGGTTGCAGACTGTTGTGTAGATTGTGGACTGTTCCATTATAATAAAATAATATGCAGCCATTTGTTCATATGCTTGATGTGCCTGGATAACACTGGACTCCAATATTTAAACACTCAATGAGGAGTTCTTGGGGAGGAAAGGACTTAAGCTTGGTGCAACCCCACTTGTTCTGGACTGTCAACACCCTAAATTTGTAGGGTGATGCCTACATCCAATTTTTTGTTTACTGTCTTGGCATAGTTAATAATAGTTAATGATTTGGGGAATGCGCTGTACAGTCATCACCCATCAGTACATTTCAAATCTGACAACACCCATCTTGAAAACTGTCCAGATGTTGTACTATTGCGTTATTGTCTTATTAGGGCCATGGGAGAGGTCGCATCCTTCAGGTGGGGCGAGGCTTTGTCTGAATAATGATGCTATCGTGAATCAGGCGAAGTTATCAGTCTTGGGCTATGGTGATGTGGGCAGGGGGCCTTAGGCTAGGGTGTGAGGGAGAAAAATAATGGCCTGAGATCGGGGTTGCAGGTTGACTGAGACTGAAGTGCCGAGATCTCTGTATGGTGGGAAGCGGAAAGCCCTTCCCACGTGGAGCAAGACTCCAGGTGAGAAAGGCAGCGTGATAAGACAGAGCTGTAAGGTACTCCTTCTGTCCCCATCACCACGAAACACTTGCCTAATTTCTCATTGTTCATTGCCATGTGGGAATCAAGGAAAAGAGCCTATGTGTTTACAAGGAAAAATCAGTAAAGAGCTGGGTGCCTGCCATCCAAGGCCAGAGTGGCGGCGACGGAGGGCTGGGTACATACTGAGGCACTAGCCACTCCAGAGCAGAAGGATGCTGGATGCTTGTTAAGAGAGGACTGCGGCACACTTCAGAGGCAGCTGATACCTAGCAATAAACCCAAGGATGGCTTGTGCCAGGATGGCCTGTGCCATCATGTGAAGCATAATTATCATGAGACATGGGAGTTGTTCACAAAAGGTGAGCAGATGACATAAACGACTGTAATGGATACTGTTTGGTTTTTTTGTTTGTCTTTTTGCCATTTCTTGGGCCGCTCCCACGGCATATGGAGGTTCCCAGGCTAGGGGTCGAATCGCAGCTTAGCCACCGGCCTACACCAGAGCCACAGCAATGCAGGATCCGAGCCGCGTCTGTGACCTACACCACAGCTCACGGCAACGCCAGATCATTAACCCACTAAGCAAGGGCAGGGATCGAACCCGCAACCTCATGGTTCCTAGTCGGATTCGTGAACCACTGCGCCACGACGGGAACTCCTGGATACTGTTTTTAATACTAAACCACTCTGCAGGGGAAGGGGGGGTTGGCCACACCCACAGCCTGTGGAAGTTCCCAGGGCAGGGCTCAAACCCGCCACAGCAGCACCCTGGGCCATTGAAGTGACAATGCTGGATCCTTAACTCCCTGTGCCACAAGGGAACTCCTACCTTTTAGCTTCTCAATTCTTACTTTATAATTGTTTCAAGGTCTATGAGCAATTTTAAAACTTGCAATCTTCCCAAGTTCTGTGTGCTTCTGAATTATTCATCACTATTCACTTTGTAAGACAAAGGTCATGGTTCTTCTTTTTTATTAATTTTTTTTTTTTTTAATGGCCACACCACAGCACATGAAAGTTCCTGGGCCAAGGATTAAATCTGAGCCACGGCTGTGACCTATGCCATAGCTGCAGCAAGGCCAGAACCTTTAACCTGCTGTGCTAGGTCGGGGATCAAGCCCACGCCTCCACGGCAACCTGAGCCACTGCAGTTGATCCTTAACCCACTGTACCACAGCGGGAACTCCGAGGTCATGGTTCTTATTCCCCAACATGTAGAGTTTCCTTTGACAGACTGGCTGTGAGCTCCATCGATGCAGTGCATTCAGAGGTCACCTTGGTCTATTTTGAAGGCAGAGGTATTACCATTATCATGATAGTACCGTCCCTGTGATCGACAGACCTGAGTATGAATCTTGGTTCTTCCACCCTGGAAACTGGAGGAATTTGAAAGCCTACAACTCATCTGAGTCTCAGTTCCCTCATCTATGAAATAGAAAAAGCATCTCCCTTGCAGGGTTGATGTGACGATGAGAGATAAAATACATTAAATGGTTATTAAAGTGATTAGCAAATGCTAACACAATTATTATTAATCCAGAGAAGCTGTTCGATGTCATCATATGCTATGTTCCTTGAGTCCCACCCCATGAGTGATGGCTTGATTGCTGTTAAGGGAAGGAGGTGGAAAGGTTCGAACTAAAGACGGGAGAAGAGGAACTCAGAGGCAGAAGGAACTGGGGCAGAGGAGTGAGACTGTTAGAGAGTAGTTAGTCATGGGAGGAAATGAGAGACTGGGAAGTGTCTGTCCTACAAAGCTTCCGACAGCAGGCGGTGCCAGGGCTGGCCGGCTATGAGAACTGATTCATCCTTCCCATCTCGCAGCCTGATAGCCTGCTATGAACCGAATCACGGGTAAGCACGGCTCACCATCCGAGAGTAGCTAATATGCAAAATAGTTTCATTCTGCTGTAATTGTCTTACGCTAAACTTGGTGGAGTGAAATGTTTACAGGAATTGAACTTTATGCACATCTGAAAGCAACATCAACTTTATGGTGACAGCTCTAGGTCACACTCCTCGAGTTCCCTCTAAGCTGAGCGGTCACTTGTCCACATTTGGTGCTTCGGTAAAGCTGTGGCAGAGTCAAAATATTTGGAGGCAGGGTTGGGAAAACTCTCCGACTTTACTCATTTATAATGGCGATAAGAGTGGAGGCCTTGAAAAGGTGTGAAAGTTAAAAATGAACGCAAATAAAATGATTACCCAGCATCTGGCATATCAATCATACTTACCAAATATTGCTCTGTGTATCATGCAAAATATATCAATGTTCTATGTATGAGACACAGAGTTAGATGCTGCATCATTTTAGAGGCAAAAGAGGTCTGGCCCCGACCCACTCAAAGGTTTCCATACTTTCCATCCTCTACTTTCCAAAATGACTTCGAAAGAAGACAAGCGTTATCATTCTAGAACTTTAGAGATAAAAGGCTGGAAACTTAGCTGAGAAAGGTACTGGTAAGAGAGAGTGACAAAGTAGGAATACACTAAGTATTTAAAGATGACATAGGGTCCTTCTAATTAAGGGTGAAGGAGTAGAAATCAGATTTGATAAACCCCCCTAAGGACTAAACAAGAGGTCACACTTTTCTGCCACATTCACAGAAATTCTGCCTCCAATGTCCCTATCAATGCTCCCTCTATAAATTAGATTATCAGAAAAACTGAGCAGAAAACCCAACAGTATACCTATATTATCATGGCAGTTTGGCAAAAAGTGATAGAAACTAAAAAACTCAACTTTAAGCAAAACTAAACATTCATTGGATTACAAAATCCAAGGATGGGGAAAAAAAAAAAAAAGAACTGAAAAATAAAAACCATGTAGGAATAAGGGACAGACAGACAGCTGGATCTCAGGAAAAGTAGAAACCAGGGGCACAAAGGGGGCATAAAACTTTCTTCCCCATTTTTTTTCTCACCATCTCTTGCTAAAATCTAGCAGTAAACACGGCCATCAACACGTTCCCTATGCTGGAGGGCCTCCTACAGCAGACTTGCTGTCTTTCTCAGATCCAGTTTCAAAAAACCTCAGGACTGGCTTGGTTTGGACAAAGAGTCCATTCCTGGACCCATCAACTTTGGTCACGAAAGAAAATGGATGTTTCAAATGGAGGCAGCGGCAGTTTCAGGAAGAGGAAGACGAACTGGGGCGTCCATGCAGTTGAGATCTGGGGAGGCCAGGAGGCCGGCCTCTCCTTCTACGCAGGGTCAGTTCTCGTCCACGTTAAAAAGGACAGTTTCCTTTTTCATGCAGTTCTTTAAGGATACACACCAATACAAAAATAAGAAACAGGTTATGCCTTAATGCAGTGCTTTAGAAGGGTTTTCATAAAGTGGATTCTAAAAAGAGAAAATGCGTTTG
This sequence comes from Sus scrofa, assembly GCF_054392235.1. Taxonomy (NCBI): domain Eukaryota; kingdom Metazoa; phylum Chordata; class Mammalia; order Artiodactyla; family Suidae; genus Sus; species Sus scrofa. Next base: position 77,833,399 of record NC_139393.1, read on the forward strand.
TGGAAAACAGACATTTCCTCAAAGAATCACAGCATTTGCTGGACAAATGGACCTGAAAAATCATGAGGCAATATACTTTCGGGATCTGAGGACTCTCTTTAGCTAAATAAATGGTGGATTTATTTTTCCAATATACATAATTTTAATGCATTTTGAAAATATATCAAGCTCAACTACACGAGATTTTTCTCCACGGGTATATGGGTCAGCGCTGTGACTGAGTTGTTCAGATGCTGAATCATGATGCACTGAAAGAAAAAATAAGTCCGCTTTCTCTAACTTATTGCAAAAATTTATACATCTACCACTAGAGGGCACAAAAAAGGCTTTCTTAGGGGGGAAAAAAGGTCTTGAAAATGACAAAATTCCACATTTGGAATAGTGACTGAATTAAGATATGTAGACAGTGCATGTTTTCCTTAAATCTGAGACGAAAAATCAAAATATTCACTCCATCACAGATCATTTGTTCTCTTCTTTCCCCTTCTCTCTTTCTTGCCAAAAAAAAAAAAAAAAAGTATTCAAATGTGAGGGAAATAGAAATATCAATGGTTCATGAAAATTTACACAAAATTGCTGAAGCTAAACGGCTGTCACGGAATAGGGGAACACAAAAATACTGCTGTGGCAACATGATGAAAAGGCCACAAGTTAAAAAGCTATTCATGTTTGTCTAAACAACACTTAGAATCTTCAGAGTAATTCTCTCCTAAAATCATCAAGCACAAGACAGTTCATAAAACTGATTCTAAATCTTGGAAGTATCAGATATACACTGCATCCCTCCTTAGCAAATGAGACACTGTGGTAAAAATAGGATATGATTTGGTTGTTATCTTCACACAATACTGTGCTTGAGTCATGCTTGCAGGATACCTCCATCTTCAACAGCTGTTTTACTCCTTAAAAAAAGAAAGAAAAAAACCAACTCCTCCAGAAAAAGCAAACACCCTCTAATCTTGTCACCCTGGATGTTTGACAAACACTAATACCGATGGTTAGTTGTGATGTCTCCCTTGATTTGTTTTCGGGTATTTTATAAGGAAGAGGTCCTTTTTAGAATGAATGATTCTACCAGGAATAAAAACAAAACAAACCAAGAACAACGTTTACTGTTATGCTTTGAAGGTAGAGAAAGGGTAGTGAGGTGATCGCATCATGATTTGACTTAACGACAAGCATGAAATCGCCATAGTGAACTCAATAAAAGTGACAGATTGGTAGATTTTATGCCTTTTACATCTTACTTCTCCCCCTGATACATTTCAATTATCACAGATAGCATCAAGAGCGTATCAAAATATACATGTACCCATATGTTCACAGAAGCACTATTCACAATAGCCAAAATATGGAAGCAATCTAAATGTCCATCAACAGAGGAATGAATTAAGATGTGGTGCATATATAGAATGGAATACTACTCAGACATGAAAAAGAACAAAATAATTCCATTTGCAGCAACATGGATGGAACTAGAGATTATCATACTAAGTGAGGTAAGTCAGAAAGAGAAAGACAAATACCATATGATATCACTTATGGGGAATCTAAAATATCACACAAATTAACATATCTACCAAACAAAAACAGACTCACAATATAGAGAACAGACTTGTGGTTGCCAAGGGGGACGAAGGTGGAGGAAGGATGGATTGGGAGTTTGGGATTAGCAGAGGCAAACTATTATACATAGAATGAATAAACAACAAAGTCTTACTATACAAAACTATGTTCCATATCCTGTAATAAACTATAATGGAAAAGAATATGAAAAATATTTTATATGTATAACTGAGCCACTTTTCTCTACAGCAGAAATTAATACATCATAAATTAACTATACTTCAATAAAAATTTTAAAAATAATGTATCAAAATATACCGTCTTTATTACAATTTCTCTACAACACAAATTTTTAAAGTTTTTAAAAGTTATAGATTTTCATATAATCACTTAGTTTAGTCCCTTCCTTCTAATGCCGCCCTTTGAAAAAGCATATTTTTATTCTTTGTTTAATATTCCAATCTACAAGCAACAAATCTGATAGCTTCTGAAAACGTTTCTTGTACTCAAATCCTGTTTCCTTTCTTGCTTCAGATTTTGTCACTTTCCTCATGATTCCACTAAAATCCATCCCCAATATCTGGACAGGTCCACAGAAAATGGCAATTATGACATGGGTCCCCACTTATCCTCCCATCGAAAGGCATTCACATAGCACTAAGCATCTTTTTTAAGAAACAGCTTGTCTCTAAGCCCCAGGGTAGAGTTTCCTCCACCAAATCCTTTGAAATGCTTTGTCCTATAGGATTTCTTTTATACAGTAATTTTCAAAGGTATTTTGAAAATTATTTTTCAAATTTTTCAAAGGGGAAGGTGACACAAACTACTTCCATGTGACAAAAGGATACTACTCCTCCTTCACAGCCTCTTTCACTTGTGTGTGTGTGTGTGTGTGTGTGTGTGTGTGTGTGTGTGTGTACATATATATATATGCATGCAATATATACTCTGGAGGGTATATATACCTATATAATGTTAATAATGTTATATATAATGCTATATGTATATATATAAACATATGTGTTCATATATATTAGTAAGTTACATATAAATGTGTATATATATATTTAATGTCAACAAGGCTTCAAGAAAGCAAAACAGCGACGAGGATGACAAACATTTTCAAACTAATCATGACCATCTACAAAATATTACCAATTCACCCTCCTGTAGGAAAAAAAAAGTCTTGTTTTTCAACTTACTCATTGATATTATAAGAAACTAACCCACTGATGAGACCAAAGAAATTTATATGTACCCAGTAGGGTCTGTATTTGAAAATCAGCTTTAAATAGTCAAGCTTTTTAACCCATGCTTCTACTGCACTTATAGTAGTAACCTCAAAATGATTTTTGAACTCCAAGGACACTGTATTTAAGAACCCTCCCCCAAAAAGACAAGACAAACACTGCCTCTCTTTGGGGCAAAATGAATCCCATGTGGTAGCAGAGTCCAAAGATCCATGCATTGGTAGAGCTTAGCATGGTTCTAGAAAAAGCAGACAAGGGAGGACTTAGTACCTTATTTCCCTGACAAATCCCAGAGCCAGGAGAAGAAGACTGGAGGCCTTTGGTAGACAGAGATGCCCATGGAGTGTGCAGCCCACAGGGGGCAGCATGGTTCCTCCCAGGGCCTGGAGTATTGAGGCGAGAGGATGTTACTCCCTTCTCTGTCCTGGATGTTAGTCCCTTCTCTGTCCTTGATGTCACCCCTGAAGCATCTTAATATATGGACCCCATAGGATTACCTAGGTCCTGTAAGACAGCAGTGTTTATTACTAGTTTCCTACAAAGTGGAACTGGGTCAGATCATCATGAGGAATGCCCTCTAGTCTTGAAACCAAAACAGTAGGTATCATGCATCTTATGATTAAGGAACAAAGTAATACACACGATCTTATGTTACAACTTAGCATCTGGTGGGTTCTACCGTATTCATCATTTACCATAACCTTCTTTCTAAAACCCTTGATTAGATCAAGACACACACTGTTCTACACTAAACAGTTTATTTGAAAGAAATCATAAGTAGAAGTCCAGCATATAAAATGGGTAAAGTATTTTATTAATATAAATTTATTATGCATGTATACATGCTTATGATAACTATTTCTGAGGTAAATGAGAATAGCTTCCACACTTATAAGAAAATTTAAAATAAACTACAGTCTTCCTTCTGTCTGTTCCTCTAGTTTATTTCTGTATTACATTTCAGTTGTGGAGAATTGTAAAAATCCTGAATCATTAAACTATGTACTTGTAAACTGTGATAGTGTTTTAACAGTTTGCCTTCTAAACAGAATACTCTTCCATGATAGTGATCCAGGAGGCTTTGATAAGATTAGTAGGAAAAATTTTCTCTAAAAAGTAAAGCATTACAATATCTATAATCTGGTATAATTCTTTATCATCTACTGTGCATTAAATGTTTGTGTCACCCCAAAATTCATATGCTGAAGCCCTAACATCCAAAGTTACGGTATTTCAAGGCCTTTGGGAGACAATCAGGGTTAGATGAAGTTATGAGGCTGAGACACTCATGATGGGATTAGTGACCTTGGATTAAGAAGACATGGTACATACACACAATGGAATACTGCTCAGCCACAAAAAGAATGAATTAATTTCATTTGCAGCAACATGGATACAACTAGAGATTCTCATACTGAGTGAAGTCAGCAAGAGAAAGACAAATGCCAAATGATACCACTTACATGTGGAATCTCAAACATGGCACAAATGAACCTATCTACAAAATAGAAGCAAGACCCACAGACGTAGAGAACAGATTTGTGGTTGCCAAGGGGAAGGGGGATGGGAGTGGGATGGATGGGGAGTTTGGGGTTAGTAGATACAAATTACTACGCTTAGAATGGATAAACAACGAGGTCCTACTGTACAGCATAGGGCACGATACCCAATCTCTTGGGATAGACCATGATGGAAGATAACATAAGAAAAGGAATATATATATATATATACACACATATATATATATATATATATATATATATATATATGAATGAATGAATGACTGTGTCACTGCTGTACAGCAGAAATTGGCACAACATTGTAAATCAACTATGCTTTAATAAAAAAAATCTTACAAACTTGAAAATAAAAAGAGATACCGGAGCCCCTTATCCCTCTCGTTCTCTCTCCCTCTCCCTCCCTCTCTTTCTCTCTCCCCCTCCCTCTCTCTCTTTCTCTCTCCCCTTCTCAACTCACTATGTGAGCACAAAGCAAGTAGTTACCCTTCTACAATCCCGGAAGAGGGCCCTCACCAGAACGCAACCATGTTGGTGCCTTGATCTCAGACCTCTAGCTTCCAGAACTATAAGAACAGAAACTGTTGTTTACACCACTTCAATGTTTGTTATAGAAGCCCTAGTAAACTAATACATCATCATAAACACAAAAGACAAATACCCCAGACCTTTAATAGGCACATTGCCATCCACCTGACAGTAATTAAATGGCATGTGCAGAGACCGTAGCATAAATTACCAAAGCCTTGGCTGGGATGCAATTAAGCAAGGCATGCATTTACTGTAGCAGTAACTGTACCATTCTGCACACATGACATGTGCAAGAATAATTAAGAAGAGTGAACTAACGTAGAGTCACAACTTTTATAACTAATCACAGTTTACAAGAAAACCAATGATATGCAGCTATGTCTGGAGTCATTTATTAAGAGGTGCCCCCGCCCCAAATTTTAACTGCCAGTACAAGCTGATGGTCTTCAACATGTTAAAAGTGTATATTTTATACACTGGTCTGAAATTTAGTATAGTTTTCAATAAATTTTTTAAATATGCTTTGAAATAAGTTCAAAAACAAGGTTAGCAGAAACTCTGAAGCATCTCCTCAGAATGGTATCTCTTGAAGCACAAATTGAAAACCCCCAAGTGAGATTATAAACATTGCCTTTTATTGTCATTGGATGGTCAACATGGAATGACAGCAAGTTCCATTCCCACTGTTGTCTGCCACCTAAGCTCCCGAGCTCCGCCACAGGTATTCGTGAACTCAGCACTCATCAATAAGTCAGGCAATGCTCAAATCACCACATGCTGTTCTCTACTCTGGATATCATGCATCTCAAAGCTTAAGCAACCAACATCAAAAGTGCATGTACTTCAAGCCATTTTCATCTGAATAAGCATCGCGCAAACATAAAAGGAAAAAGAATTCTAAAAACTAGGATCTAAATCAGAAAAGTTCAATCATTTTAACAAGGAGCCTCTCTACCATCTATCCACTATTTATTTTCAAGTAAAACAAATATATCTACCAAGTAATGCCCTAGTAATATATGACATAAATATTCCAAAATAAACATGCCTGGATTTTGTTATGCTATTTGACAAGTGTGACAGAGGATCTTGTTGCCAAAAGCCATTATCTCCTTTTTTTTAATTCTAAAATAACCTCAATTTTGTTCAGATATTGTGGGTAGGCGTATGAATCATGCCGCTGGGGAAGATTAAGCCCTCCCTAGTGCTACTATGGGAAGGATGATTAAGTTAAAACAATTGTGATCTTTACTTTTCCTTGCCAATGGCCGAGTTAGGAATGGGCATGGAACCTGGTGCTGGCCAATGAGCTACGTGACAAGTTCCACTAGGGATGGGTGGACTGTGGACGTTGCTATGTGACAGCTGAATCTGCGGCTGCCATCTTGCAAACATGAGGGCAAGTCAGTCCACCCATGGTGGCAGGGTAGAAAGACGAAAAGTAGAAGAACCTGGATAAATGTTCTTAAAGGCTGGATTAACCAACTCTAGAACTTCCCTGCCTTCCCTCTTAATTACATTTAAGCCAGTTTTAGTTGGGTATTCTGATTTTTCATTTTGAAAATATTGTTAAGTCAGATGACCCACGTCCACTCTGAATATAAAATTTCCTTCGATGGGTGAGTCGCAACAGTTCACGTCTTTGTGCTCCAAAGTCACTCTAGTTTTCACGGTATTCATGAACAGCTAAAGTAATATACTTTCTCCCCAGAGCTACATAAGGCCCCCAAACCACCTCAGAAATTACTTGTGCATTAATAAAACTATTTGATTACCCTAATGCATTTTTTGGACAAGAAATCCAGCCAAAATAGAGAATGTTTAGAGAAGTACATAAACATTATTTTCTCTGAGTGCAAGAGATAGGAAATCCATTTAGAGTGAAAGGCACAAACCAGAAAACATTCTTACAAAATCATTCCTATTTATTTTTCGATAATGTTCTACTTAGACGCCAAAGGAAAAAAAGGGGAAAATATGGCATAAAAAGTAGGGGATAAAAGAGCAAGTCCAACCTAGCACTTTGATAAGCAAAGCGCATCACTGAATTCAATCACTCAAGAACTTCTCTATTCTGCAAGTCTGGTTCCTGTGAGTCATAAAACTCTCCCTGGTTGCTTGTCCAAAGTCACTTCATGTTGACTGCCGATGCCAATGGGGAAAAAAGAGTTTCGTTCTGTTTTAATTTACCATTTACAGTGTAATGTGCAATCTATATGCATGCAGTGCATGGTAGTTCAGATTGAGTCTAGTAGCTCTTGGTAGGGCTTTGAAGAATTAACGAGCTATTGAAGGCGAGTGTTGATTTTTGTGGTTCCTAAGTAAGATATTTTGTGAGATGAGCACCAAAGTCAGATTATTTCTATCATAAATATGCCATGATAACAGTATTTGCCCATTAACACATTAAGAAAAATGGCCCCTTTTGACGTCTGCTAGAGAACTCAAATTCAGCAGTGTTTCATTAATTCCCTAATTCATTCAACAAATACTCTGGACTCTGCCTCTATAACAGGATTACAGCGAAGTGAGTGTTTGCAGCTAGAAAATACTCTTTTCCAAACTCTTCATAAGTGAGAAAATGGAGGCCCAAGAAATGATGTGATTTATATCAGTGCAGCTATTTAGCGACAGCATCCAGACTCAATTCCAAATCCCTTACCTCCCAGGTCACTGCTTTGTCAACCACAACATGCTGCCTGATCAATAGCAAGCATCCTCGGACGACGGCCGAGGGTCCACTCCACCAAGCAAAAGCACGCACTTCAAATAAAAACAATGAAGTTTTTTTTTTCCAAGCCAGTCCTAATGACCTGGCTCCTTCATGCAGAGGACTAATGAAAATGGACTGTGGAAAAGGTAAGGAAGCCCATCACAGTAAATACGGTGGCCAGGAGGGACAAAGAACAAGGTCCAAAGGACTAACCAAAACCCAATGACCAACTCGGTTCTGTTTTAGTTTCTTCCAGTGGGTTGTGGTTTAAACTCTGACACCATGGAGGAGGGTAAATGAGGACTTGGGATTAACAGATACAAACATTATATATAAAATAGGTAAACATCAAGGTCCTGCTGTATAGCACAGGGAATGACATTCAATATCCCGTAATAAACCATAATGGAAAAGAACCTGAAAAAGAATAAATATATATGCACAGCTGAATCATTTTGCTGCACACCTAAAACTAACACAACAATATAAATTAACTACACTTCAGTAAAAAATCTTTAGGAGTTCCCACTGTGGCTCAGCCATAACAAACCCGACTAGTATCCATGAGGATGCAGGTTTGGTCCCTGGCCTCAGTGGGTTAAGGATCCAGTGTTGCCATGAGCTGTGGTGTAGGCTGCAGACACAGCTCAGATCCCTCGTTGCTGTGGCTGTGGCATAGGCTAGCAGCTGTAGCCTCAATTTGACCCCTAGCCTGAAAACTTCCCTATGCCCCAGGTGCAGCCCTTAAAAGTAAAAAAAAAAAAAAAAAAAAAAAAAACAAACAAACAAACAAAAAAAACCAACAAAACTCTGACACCAGAAGAGCTACCAGTGATGCATCCAGACCAAATCTGAGTGGATGAATCAATAGCATCTATTAGCAAAGCCCTAGAATGAATTATGGTATGACTTAGTTCATATAAAAGATTTTGTTGGATTATTTTACATCATAGTGAGACAAATATTGATTGAAAATACTTAAATATTTATTGACAACTATCTTATTCATATCTAGTCAAGACCTTTCACTAGCAGATGGGAGAAAATGAGACTCAAAGTGAAGCGACTGACTCAAAATGAGCCAAGAAGCAACTGACAGGATTCAAATTTGAGCCGTCTATACTCTAGGTCACATTTTCTTCTGCCTTGTGTTTGACCAAGGAAGATTCACAGACTTGTTGGGAAGGCAGCCAGGCCTTAGGAATATGCAGGTGTATTTGTTCACAGTGCAAGTCAGATACTCACCATTTCTATGTGTCAGACACTTAGCAGGGGGTGTGACATAAAGATGAACAGGCAGGGCCTACCTCTAAGGAGCATATGTGACACAAAGGAACAGAGGAACATACACAGACATTTCATCAGCATGTGGGGAGTGATTTGAAACATCACCAAAAGGACAACTTTTAAAAGCCACCTCTCTGTACATGTCAAAAATATCATCATCAAAAATGTCATCCTTTTGTACCAACCATTGGTCCACCTATCGAGACTTTTGAAAATGCAAATATCTCAGCATAGGATCCTAGAGTCCTTGGGGCTCAGAGTGGCTTATCTCCCTGGTTCCATAAAAGAGGAGGGATTAAAACGAGGCTGAAATGAGTTAAAGAGGTCAAACTTCACTTAATTTACCTTTCTGTCACTAATCTGGCGTTGACCCTACTGGGAAGCTTTCCCAAGCCAAAACTGATTTTTTTTTGTTAATTTTAAAGAGAAAAAAAAAAAGTGTGGAGGTTTTAGACCATCCTGTACGCTAGGCCATGTTTTCAGAGAGCTGCCAGGCACACACATGGTATAAGTAATAATTAACTCTTCAAAATTTGGCCAATGTCCAAAATGCAGCAATTCCCCCATGCCTGAGAGGTATGTGATTTTTAGCAAAAGCTTTATTTCATAAATCTGAATTTAAAAGTTTTTCCAAGCATAGTGCCTCCAAGGCTATAATGGATAATATGTCAATAGTCTCTGCACTGAAAATGAAAGTTTTACCATATGTAAAATTTGCATTTATCTGCTGTCCAGTTCCTTTCTATAGCCGTATATGTAAGTGCGCTGCAGTGTCACTCCTGCCACACCCACCCTCACACCCACACACACTTTTATATATATTAGGATGTGGAAAATTGATCATGGAGATACAAATCTATAGCTTTTACTAATAATAGCTCACACTGAAACCTGTTACGTGTCAGGCTATGTGCTAATAAGTGCTTTACTGGGATTCTCTTACTACTTAAAAGAACATAATTTGGTCAAAATAGAAGTGTCTAAGGCAGGCTGTCATTAGTTTAAATAACTGATTCCTAGATAAATGTTTGAAACATGCATTGATATAAAATGATGTCCCCTATGGTGGATTCTAAGAAATACTAGTTTAACTACTAATGGTTATAGCTTTTTAAAAAATGCTGTGATGGTTAATGTTATATGTCAGTTTGACTGGGCCAGAAGATACCCAAAGAGCAGGTAAAACATTATTTCTGAGCGTGTCTGTGAGGGTGTTTCTGGAAGACCTGAGCATTTGGGTTTGTAGACTGAGTGAAGTTCCGCCCTCTTCAATGCTGGCATCAGCCAATCCACTGGGGGCCTCGAAGAGAACAGAAAGGCAGAAGGGAGAATTCTCTTTCTTCCCTTGAGCTGGGACATCTGCCTCCTGCTTCTCAGGCCTTCAGTCTCCAGGACTGAGGTGGGAACCACCCCACCCACTTTCCCCGCCATCGGCCCTCCTGGTTCTCAGATCTTTGGACTCAGACTGAATTACACCACAGCTTTCCCGGTTCTCCAACTTGCAGAAAGCACATGGTGGGACTTCTCAGCCTCCACATTCACCGAAGCCAATTCCCATAATGTCTTCTCCCTAGAGACCTCTCTCTATATATCCTAATGATTCTCCTCCTCTGGAGAGCCCTGACTAACTTAGATGGCAAATATAGACTATGGGGAATAGGATTAAGCAAGTCAAAGACAACTCTGTACCAAAACACTTCTTAAAGCCCTTCTGACACAATGACCTACGGAACTCTGTGAGGGAGACAAAGCGACTGCAGATGGACACAGACGCTCATGCCAGGGTACACGCTACACATTCTAGCATCTCTCCAACCTGGTGTTCCGCAGGGCACACTTTGGGAACCGCTAACAAGGAAACTCAAAATGCACATCATCAGGCTGGCGGGTGAGACAGGCTCCAGGAGATGAGGTTTGAAATGTGTTTGAAAGAAGACTTCCACTTGATTGACGGAGGAGAGGCGGATGTGGGGTTGGGTGGTATGACAAGGACAAAGGCACAGCGCCCAGGCAGGACAGGAGAGACAGATGGAGATAAGGCGGCAAAAGAAGACCCGGCTGGATGTGGGAGGGCTCATAAGTCAAGTTAAGAACTGCAGTAATAAAGGGAAACCTACTCTGATATGCTTACTCTTTCTTTCGCTGAGGATGACAGACAATCATAGGCCCTTGCTCTATGGCCTCTATTTAGTCATCACAAAAAACGTAGGATGTTCATTGAGAGGATGTGTATAAACCAATTCAGACACAGAAAACATTGTATGGACGCATGTGAAAGAACCGGTCCATTAACATGGACGCACTGAAGTATCGCACAGCGTGAACTGAGGGGAAAACGCTGCCCTGGTTTAAGGGGCAGCGGATACTGGGAAGAGCACTGACCAGGGAAGGAAAAATGTGTTCTGGTCCTGGTTCAACCATCTGGGTGCCTGCGAGCTCATCCCTCAGCGTCACGGAACCTCCCAGGACTCCTGTGGGAAGGAGAGACAGGGCTGGCTCATCCAGAGCAAGGCTCTGAACCCCATCTTCTCTCGCGTTCCTGGGACCTTTCCACCACCTTCTTAAGCCTCACTGAAAAAGTCAAAGAGAAGGTGAGGGAATCTAACATCCATACGAATGTTCAGTCACGTGCTGAAAATGAGCTGAGCTTCAACTGCCTCCAGTTCTACTTTCTCCTTCGACGAAAGGGTCCACATGAAATAATGACTCACGTTGTTATATAACACTTACATAACATGTGCATTTATGTAACTCTGTCGTTTACATGGCGCAGAGTTTCAGAGCCATTAGCTCACTTAATTCTCACAACAATCTTACAACACAATCATCAGTTTCTCATTTGCTGAAGAGCAAACATCGAGGGAGTTTAAATCCACACAGCTCGCAGGGTCTTTAAACGAATTCTGATTTCCCAGGGGCTACTTTTTCACACCGCCCAGCTCAGTGCATGGAAGTGTGGACATTTCCAACATACTATTCTGCTCCACACTCAGGGACCCAAAGGCTGGGAAAATGAAAAGGGTGGCCTTCCGTCCCAGAGCTGGCTTAGCCTTACTGCTGACAATCTTTCTTCCTCATTTTACTGCAAGTTTAAGACCTGGCAAAGCTCCTAAGCCCTGCTCACCAGTCATCTTGGTTTGCTAGGGCTGCCATAATGGAGAACCACAGGCTTAGTGGATAGAAATTTACTTGTAAGGTCAAGAGACCAGAAGTCCAAGCTAAGGCTTGTCTCGCGAGGCCTCCCTCCCGGCTTTGCAGAGGGGCCCTCCTCCCTCGTCTTCGCATCGTTTCCCCTCTGTGTGTTGGCCACACTGGATTAGGGCCCACCCAAACGGCCTCATTTTAACCCAATTTCCCCTCCAAGGAAATTTCGTCCAAATACAATCACATTCGGAGGCGCTGGGATTCAGGAACTCAACACATGAATCTTGGGACAATTCAGCCCCTAATACTGATGTCAGGAAATTTTTTAAGAGCTCAGATCTGGGTTCTATGAATAGCTAAAACTCAATTCCAAAATAGAAGGATCTTTTTAGAGTTATGATGTTCTGCTTTCACCTATAATTGTTTTAATCTGTTATAATATATCTAAACAGTGCATTTTATTCTTAGAGCTTAGCTCTGTGCGGTGAAGTGGAAAATGTATTGACATGTTAATCTACGAATGTTTCAAGTTCTGGGGAACATTTAATTTTAAAAGATGTGAGGGAGTTGTTCAAGAGGCCTCTTTTTGGCTGCTTGGGAAACCACTTTTTGACTCTCTCCGTGACTTCAACCTCCTCCTACACCTACCCCGTGTGGCCCCAGGTCCTTGCTGACGCCGGCTGAGCACGGCTTCAGCAGGAACTGCTGGGAGCAAAGAGGTCCCTGCTTGCCCACCCTGTTTCCATGTACATTAAGCTGAACTTCTCCTAAATAATGGAATGATTAGCAGAAGTCAGAATTATCTCGGATGATAAAAAGCTGTTCTAAACATACCTGATTTTTTCTGAAATTTTGAGAGAGGCTGGAAGAGAGGCGGGGAAGAGAAGGGAACTGCCCAGGGTAGGCTGCTCTGTTGGTGGAGAATAAAAGGAACGAGAATTTCATAAGGAGATGCCCCCAGATATACATAAATATTATTCTCTGAAAGAAGATGACGGCAGTTGATCTCTACAGAGACAGCACATTACAGAGACAGAAGAAACTTTATTCCTGGGTCACAGCGTCTGGATCACATCCCCAAGTCTCTCGTGTTTCTCGGGCAAGTTGTCGACCTCCTTGAGATTGACTTTTCATGTACGACAGGTGGTTGATGACCTCAGAACTGCCTATTTCACAGGTTTTGTGCGGATCAGATGAGGCACAGCATGGGAAATGCTAATGGAAATTATCACCATTTTGAGAAGAATGTTGTGAGTTATATATTTCTGGAAAAAGTAAATTCATTTTCTATAGCTTTCTACTAACTTTCCTGAACACAAATTGTTTTAAGGAGTTAAGCATACACCGCTCTGCTTCAAGCCTGAGCCCAATCCCAAATGTAGGCTGAAATTTGAATGAAGCTCCCATTTTCAAAATAGAATCCTCCTTTCCTGACACATAGAGGGTTTGATCACTGAAACTGAGTCCAGGCCATCTAAAACTTCGGCCTCATCTCCCGTCAAAGCTTCCCTGTCCGCTTCCCTGGAAGCTCCGTTCTGGGTACACCTTCCTCCTCACTCTTAGGCTCCAATGCTGGGGCTCCAAGAAAGGACGGAGGACGGAGTGCATTTTTGGTCTTTCCCTGTCAGTCTTTGCAGGCAGTCGAAGGCACCACACATTCAGGCTCTTCTCAGATACTCTCCAAGCACAGCTCCCTGATGTGGGGAGGCCCAGTTTGCCGTATCTTCCATTCTCTGATCCTGCCAAGAACGGTTCATCCACGTTTCCTGACCTTATGGTCTCTTCTCCCCAGGATAGCCCCTGACATATTGTCCTAGCAAGATGGCTCAAGCTTGGTTACTTCCCACACCATCCAGTTCACCTCCAGGAAAATCAGCATGCTCGTCAAGACACCTAGAGGGAGAGGGTTGGCTACTCCACTGCCACACCTGCTCTAATCCCCGCCTCCCCCAACATCCAGCGCTCTCCCCCGACTCCCCATCTCAGGGAGATCCGGGAATGCGTGAGCCAGTCTCCACTTTCTCGGCTCTCCAGCTGGGGAATGAGATATTATCTCTCCTCGCTGGCAGTCGTCCTCTAGTTGACAGGGCTTCTCCTGGAACTCCTCTCATCTGGCTTTGGGAAGATAAAAACAGACCCCACAGAGAGGGAGGGGAGTCCCTTTCCTTAGAAACACTACAACCCCCTTAAGAGCAATAACCCCAAAACCACCAGAAGAGGAAAAGGGAGAATTTGAGGGATGGCAGGGCTTGGAGAAGAAGCCCAGATGCTGAAAGGCAGGGAACACACCTGGAATGCTCACTGGGGGGCATGGCAAGGATGTGGTTTGGGGTGTGTGAACAATACAGTGCATATGTAATTTGGTGGCAAAAAAAAAAAGTGGTTGTAAGGTGGTATGACAATGGGTAAAGATCCTCTCCCAACCTCTATACCCAGCTCTGGCCCAAAGGGTGTTGACTTAGGACTCAACAGAAGCACTTCATACTTCATGCTTCCATCGAACGGTCTTGCAAACCTTATCAAATCACGCATGCATTTCTGCTGGGAAGACATTAAAAGCGATGTGGTGGTTAAGAGCAACACAGAGAAAAGCAGGAGAGGAAAATCAACAGAAAGTATTCCTAAGAGAAAGCGGAGGGGGGAGGAGAAGGTCGTAAAAGCTAATCCTCAGGAAACCCAACGGGGAACCGAGCAAAAGGGTCTTCTGTAACTCAGCGGGCACCACGGAAACACGCTGAAGGAATGGATGGGTCAAAGAAAAAGGAGCGAGAGGAAGAAAGGTGGGAAAGAAGGGCAGCTCCAAAACGCCACGTCTGCGTTTTGCGGAAGGCTATCCTGGCGCTCAACCAGGAATCCCTGCCACTATCAAGGGAAGAGGAAGCCTGCTGTTCCTGCTACCCCTCCCGAGACTGCCCTTCTTGTCACCACTGTATCCCTGGCATCTGTCTAGCTTAAGAGATGGGAGAGCAGCAAATAGGCCCTTCCAAGGAGCAAATGCTCACTCAGGACAGAGAGCAGTTACACAGTCGATGGGTAACTAACTGTCTTTACAAATGATGGAAAACTACTAGGGGAGCGTCTCGGGAATTCCTTTTTATTTAATAATACTTTAGTTGTACATATTAATATCTTATGCAACTGACTTTCCAGTATTCATATTTTCCAAAGAAAAAGAGTACAGATGATAGAAATGCAAGAATTCCTCAGTCAGACTCTAAGCTCTCTGAGGCCTTTAATCACTGTACTCCCAGCATGACACTTCTAGGAGATACTAAATACAGATACACAAAATGAATGAATGAGTGGATGTGATTTCTCACTCTGTACATTGATTTTAATCTTATCAAGAAAAAAATAATAATATACCTAAAGATAAGGTACAGTGGTTTCAGATCTCTCTGAGTAATGTCTGCTTAATATGACACTATAACTTAGAATCTAAAGCTAAATGGAACAATGACATTCTGACACATGGAAGATACCTTAGTTACCAGAGTTTAGTTGTGTTATCTCTTGGCTTTTATGAGATACTAACCGAGGGACTAGAGGCAGTTGCAGACTTCCTAACTTGGAGCTGCGTGAAAACGAGCTAGTGGCACATCCCAGCTTTTCAAACAATACTGTTTTAAATGGCAACTGAAGTTTCAGCAAATGCAGAGTCTCTTGGTCAGGGGCTGAACAAAGCCTGCTATTTTAGGCATTTTGTGATAAATTACAAGAATGGATCACAGGCACGCATTTACTGAAAAGCAAGTGAAGAGAAAGCTTTTAGAAAAACAGATTTTTGGCGAAAGCAGCCCTGAGCTATTCTGGTCTTTGGCATTATGAGGCCCATAGAGCAAATTTCCAAAGCAATTATTATAAATGAACATTACATTAAAATTAATTCTTTTATATAAAATGCCAAGAGATAGAGGCTAATATCTAGTCTTACAAATGAGCACTTTGCATCATTAAAAATATCACAAAGGCTTGAACCAGAAGAGTTTATCAAGTTTATGGTATTAGTAATACTGCACGCTTTCCTGGACAGATGCCCCAATCTTGAGAAGAAGCCTAACGTCTCTGGCATCTCCCCATGTAATGCGAGGCTTTGTTAGCTTTTCATTGAGTGTGAACTTGGAGCCAGAAAATGGAAAATCATAAAGACCTGAAATTATCTGGAAGCCATAGCTATGGTTCCCCAGGTTTTTCGTGTGGGTAAAAAACAGTTTAAAAAAACGAGCCCCTGCGTGAACTACACTTGCGCCCCAGCCCTGTGTGTGAGAAGCTACCCAGCTTCTTTCTACATTATGCTCAGTAAAGACTTTTCTGCGAGGATGTTATAAGCCCAAGTCACTTTCCTGCGGGCAGTAGCAGAAGTTAGCAATGTCTCTCTCACTTGTACGTAGGCCAGTGGTCAAGACAATAACGATGAAATAAATGATATTTCTAATTCTTGGAGAAACGTATCTGTTTTGAAAATGCCTCTAAATAAATATCTATGCTGCTAACATATATCCACATATTTCATACAAGAAGATTCGTAAGTTTCCCCAAATACGTGAAACATTTGATTTTCTTTTTACAAAAGGCTCATCAAGTGCCAAACACTCGGCCCAAACACCCAGTAAAGGTAAATACTTTTAAAACATTTTCTGCCCAATTCCAGGAAATGACCTTTCACAGATACATTGTATCTGTGACGACAGAGACGCAAATCCGGATAGTTTACGAGTATTAACCTCATTCTACTTTAATTGTAAAAACTGTCCTCTAGCAAGGCGCTATTACCCCCCAAGTGCAAAATCTTGTGCCATGTTTGGCCAGAAGAGGGTTTTGCTAGATGAGGGATTTGCTATTCTTCTCCCTTAGAGGAAGGATATTTAAATGAGGCACCGCTGTGACAGACACCATACGAGGCACCACACGTATACATATGAGCAAAGCAGGGGCAGGACTCTGCTTAAGGGACTTTGAGAGCAAGCAGGAGGACAGCTAGTAAACCCACGAACATGTTCCATTTCAGAAATGTGATCCAGTTAGAGGAGTGTAGTGGGTCCCACAGAAGCACCAGCAAGGGTGCAAATCTGTCTCGGCAGGGTTGCTAGCAAAAATTCTCAGAGGTCATTTGGGGCTGGGTCTCTGCAGGAAGGTTACCAGGGACAAGTATCCTAGGAGGTGATCTGGCTGGTTCCAAAGACAAGCAATTCGGGGCAGGAAAGCATAGGGCACATGGTGGGAAGGTGACCAAGAGGGAGCTGGATTGTGAAGCTTCGCTAGTACTGTGCTCAGGTGCTTAGGATTTTCATATATGAAACAGGAGCCTTCAAAGGTTCTCCTACAGGTGAAGAAATGACATTTGCACCCCTGGAAAACATTCTGGATGCTACCGAAAGAACAGTCTGGAGCAGGGAGAGATGCAGAGAGATGGGTTAGTGAAGCCATTCCAGAAACGGAGGGAAAATAGTGAAAGCTATAATCGGGACCTCCAATTCCTACTGCAGGTTACATGACCTTCCGCCAACTCTCCTGATGTTCTCCATGCACCTGGGTCACATATTCCATCCCTGTTGACCCCGGCAGCGCTCAGGTGACTTGCTTTGGCCAATAAACTGTTACATGTCATTTACCGGCAGAAGTTTTAAGAGGCTAATCATCCATCAGAGTCCCTGGATAAAGCCACAGTCAGGTCACAAGGAGTACAGGGTGTGAACAAGAAGTCAATTTCTGTCTGGACGCTAATGACATCTGGGGGTCTTTTTTGTTCCTAGCCTATCCTGATTTCTACAATCCCCCAAGAGCATATGTTTTATTTCTCTTATTTTCTTGTGCTGCAAAGTGCTGCTGACAATTGATCAATAGGTATTTATGGGACATCTGCTTGAATATTAGACACTCCATTTATGCTGACCATTTTCCACCCATAGAGACTTTGCAATTATGTTAGGAAAAGATGACATTAAACGAAACAATATTTTGGGGAATTCAGAAAGCACAGAAATCCCTTCCACATGGATGGGGTGGGTCATGGATGGTTTCCCTCAGGAAGGGGTGTGAAAAAAGAAAAATGAAGAGACTAGGGAATAAAGACCAGGTTGGGGAACAGGGAAAGAGGGAGAAGATAAACAGGCAATGGCAAGAAAGAGGAAATCTGTAAATTACCTCTGGGACACAACAAGGGGACCGCTCCTCAAGGGCACAGCGCTGTCCTATACACTGGCTGGAGCCTGAGTCCAAGCAGCCACAATACTTGGGCAGTTCCTCAGTCACAACTAGCTATCATCATTTGAGCCCTCAACAGTCCCACGTGCTAATTCAGTGCAGCTTTAGGATATTTTCATCATTGAAGAAAGTTCTACTGGACGATGCTGCTCTAGGAGAAGTGAGATGTGAAATGAGAAAATGACAGACCCAGAGAGTCTTTGAATGCTAGGACAATATTTTCTTTCATTTGAAAAGTTTAAAATTTTAGAAAGGTGGTGACCATAGAAAAGAAAGTGAAAAGTTAGTCTAGCGGTAGCAAGAAGGAAGAATAAATAAAATACAAGGGTGAGAGAGAATAATGAGGGTCTTTGTAGCAACCCAGAACTCAGTGACCAGGACCTAGATCAGAAGGGTGATGGTAACGGCGGCCTCTCATCATTTGCAGCACCTGTACTTGCAAATTTACCCACTCACTGAGATGTGCTGGTCACCCCCAAAATGAGTACTTGCTATGCCTTCATAGTCATTCACAGATGCTGCGCAGAGTGGAGAAAAAGTTAATAGCTGTGCCAATAGCTGTGCCCGTTCTCAGCTGAGGTTGAGCTGAGGTTTCAGCTGAGACTGTAAACAAGTGTCCTTTTCACAGTCTGTTCAGTGCCATGTTTTCTGTGCTTTTTGTTGGTGATTTCACTGTTTAAATGGCCCCCAAGTGTAGCTGAAATGCCGTCTGGCTTTCTGAACACAAGAAGGCTGTGACGTGCCTAAGGGAGAAAAGACAGGTCAGATAAGCTCTGCTCAGGCACAGGTTTAGGGCTGTTGGCTGTGAGTTCAATATTAAATGTACATGTTAAATGAGGTGCCTTTACCTACTTTTTGTTTGTTTGTTTATTTATTTATCTTGGCAATGGTGGATCCCTGACCCAGTGAGCAAGGCCAGGGATCGGGCCCCATCCTCAGGGATACTAGTCGGATTCATTTCTGCTGTGCCACAGTGGGAACTCCCTAAATAACGTGTCTTTAAACAGAAGCACACAGAAGACAAGTTATGTATTGCTCAGTTGATGAAACCTTGTGACCAGAGGCTCACAGGAACCTAGCCCTGCATGTCTCCTAGGCGCATCGGTGCAGTGCCTCCTAATTCAGCACAGGAAGCAACTGCACAGACCGTAACTGTTGCCACATGGAGACTTCACTGTGTGGGGGAAGAGGCCTTGCAAAGGGGATGTGACAGAAGCTGGACACTGAGAGACTGACAAAGACCCAGCAAACGAATGGACACTTCAGGCTGTACCTATTGAAACAAGCTGGTTCCAAGTCCCAGACCGGAATTTTCCCTTAATTAAAACCTAAGATTTGCTTACAGTCACTGAAAAGAAGCCACCCATGACTGAACTTTTTGGCAGGTACACTCAGATTTTTTTCTTTAAATCTACTACTACTGAAAATTCAAGCAATGCCTTTCATAGTTTACCTTCTATACTTAAAAACAAAACAAAACAACAAAAAACACTAGGTCTGGGAGTTCTAATTTCGGTGTCTCTATGTTAATAATTCAACCTGGATTAATTTTTACTCTATTTCTCCATTTGAAGAGTAAATAAATAGGAAGTTTGAAAAGTAAGTGATACATTGAAACTACTGATTGAGCAACTATATATATGCAGGACTTTAGTTCCAAAAAGCCTTGAACTTTGAAAAGTCAGAGAATCCTCATTAAAATATTAAAAACTGAAATACCAAATTTTTTTTTCAAAGTATGGTTTGGAAGATGCCGAACATATATAAGGAGGAATCAATTTTAAGAGAAAAGGTCGTGAATTGCAATCCTTCTGATGATGGATCAATAAAATTAAATAAATAAAAGAGCTAGGTTATTAAGTGCCCCCTCAAAATCTGTTATTTAACTTTCTAGCCTTTTTGTTGTGGATTTTAGTGGATGTAGCCATTGAAATCCTTTCCATAAAATTATAGCTTCAAAAACCCTGAACCAAAAATTTCATTTTTTTCAAGGAGATCATGGGTAAACATATGAAGCAAATCATTGAAAGTCTACCCTTAAACCCCCCACTGCTTATCATTAACATGATAGGTTACTTTTGCATGGTGTCTCTGATTCTAGTGTCAATAGAACATATGCCCTCCTATGATGTAAAAAATTCCTGGAGAATGAACAAAAACATGTACATTTGGAGGACACAGGGCAAAGATTTCAAACCCCCAGCATCTCATCAAATTGTGCTCATTCTTCAATGTCGGTGTTCAAGCCCATCACCGTGTCGACTGGTCTGTCACCTTGTCACTCAGAACTCCCTGGGATCACCCATCAAGATGCTCATAACTGTGAAATTCTACATCGTGTACCTTTTAAAACTAGCAACTCTCTCCCCAGTGGACTGTCAGGGCCCTTCTAGGATAGCTATTTGCTCACCACTGCCTTCTCAGTATCTAGTACAGTGTCTGCAAACAGTAGGCACAGTGTCTGCATATAGTAGGTGCTTGCTCAAGGAAACAGTTGCTAAATGAGTGAAAGAGTCAGTGAACCAGTGAATCTCCGTCCTTTTCTCAAGC
Organism: Sus scrofa; assembly: GCF_054392235.1. NCBI lineage: Eukaryota > Metazoa > Chordata > Mammalia > Artiodactyla > Suidae > Sus > Sus scrofa. The sequence continues at coordinate 77,854,161 of NC_139393.1, forward strand.
TGAAGGTCTGCACCTCTCAAGAGGCACTCATGCAGGAAACAAAACAGCACACAAGCATAGCACACAGCTCTTACAGGTTCAAAAAACACGGACTGAACCCAATACTTCCTTTGTGCGGCCCCTTCTCCCCACCCCACTGCCAAGTGTGCAGGTCTCAGGCAAGCGTGCAGACACTCATATTTACAATAGCTGCCTCCTGCAAATTTTGTTGGACACCCACAACCAAAAATGCCCTAACTTTCCAAGCTTGGCTTCCATCTCTGGCCCCAAGAGTAGGCTTCCTACTTGAAGCTTGCTCTTTTTTTCCCTTGAAAAGAAAATATGGATGTAATTACTGGGGAGGTTCTAGCAAACTACTGCAGCAAACCAGGAAAGTACAACTGAGAGGCTGATGCATAACAGTTACTTAGGGTTAAGGGACTTGTTCCTCCAGACCAGGCTGGGAGTGCTCAAGATTCAAGTTTAGATCTCAACAAAGATCCAAGTCACCATACATCATGGAACTCTGAGGTCACACTCAAAATGCAGAGTAGTCACAAGGTCAGCTTCTCAAGTGCCAACAGTCTTCTCTAGGTCATAATTAAAAGGAAAATCAACTGTCCCTTGTTCTACCAGTGGAGTGATTTTAATGATATAAACCATATTTTCAAGTGCACAGGACCTGATCATTTTTGAGAAAAACAACTCTGGCTGCTAACTCAGCTACCAACGTGTACAGTGAAGGGTATGCTGCTCTTCTTCTCCCTCATCTGTGATTCTCAGGAAACTGCCATTCTCGTGTCCTTACCTTTGACATTACTGCTAATTCTGACACCGTCTGGATGTGCTGTGTGCAGAGATAAGGTTTTCCTTTTTTTTTTTTTTTTTTAATGTGACCCAATTTTCCACTGCATACTATTCTTCCTTTTGTGGAAACCATTCCTTTAAATGTTGAATTATAGGTTTGGCTCTAATCATCAATGTTGTTCTCTCCTAGGAGAACTGGGCTGCGGAAGAAGGACTCTGCACACAGAGGAACTTGGGCAGAATATATTCTGAAAATCTGAATGTTTAATCTGGCAGCAGAAACACTTGTAACTGAAAATCAGCCGGAATAATAAACTGTTATCACCTTCCTGATGAACTAAGATGGGGCAGACGAGTGACAGAGAAAAAGGAAATGAGATATATTTGCTTTCATGGAAGAAAGCAGCCGTCTTCTGTATCATACCAAAGTAAAAGAAAGAAGGAAAGGAAGAAAAGGGAGAAAAAGGAAAACTGTGTAAAAAGGAGGCAGATATTGTTTTCATTTTATTATTTTTAGAAGCAATGAGCACATGTCTGATAAGCCCTGCAAAGTATGGAGGGAAATAGGGCATGAATGTCATTGATTCTTTTCTTGGGGCTGCACCAGGACAGGTGAGGGGGTCTAAACAGTGAGTTCGGGAGCTCCCCTTTGCTTAATGTGCTAAAACAAACCATCGGTGGGACTGAAAAATACCTCTTGTATGAATCCAGTACACACAGCATAAGAGCTGGATTTCATATTTTGACCTCCTTATACACCATGGGTACAAATGGCATTTCTTTAAAATTAATTTATACCTCATTGCTGGGGAAAATCTGCCTTAAAACTGATTTAGGAAAGAGCTTACCACCTTCTGTTTTTTGTTTGTTTGTTTCTCTTTTTTTTTTCTTCTCAGACTACAACAGTGTTCTTCAGAGAGAGAGTTAGTCAAGCTTTTTTTTTAAAAAAAGAACCCAGAGGAGTTCCCTCTTGGCTTAGTTATTAAGGATCCAGTGCTGTCACTGCTGTAGAGTGGGTTCGATCCCTAGCCTGGGATCAAACCACATGCCATAGGTACGGCCCCCCAAAATATTTTTAAATAAATAAAAGAACCCAGAGAAGAGGGGATGGGAATCTTAAGCTCTTTGCCCTTGGACCCATGTTCTCAGGTGACCCCCTCTTGACTCCTGGCGAAGGCTGAGAGAATCAGTAAGACCACACACGTGCGACAGGAGGTCCCTGCATTTCATAGCTGGGCCGGTGTAAGGGGGGCTTCTAGATGAGCAAGGAAGACTCACCAAACCCATTGAACACACTGCAGAGAGCCGCCAACAGCAAAGAGGGGGTTCCCGGGGCCGAGTATCCCCCAGACAAAGGTGTCTTCCCTTCCTGACTGTTTCAGTCAACAAGCAACGCTCTGCCCTAAGGAGATCCAGAGCAATGTCAGCTGCTGCGGATCCCTGGGTTGAAGACACTATACCAGAGTTGGAGGAAAAGCAACATGGAGAATTAAAGGCGGTTAGATGCTGAACTGTATCCAGAGCAACTCAGAGAGAGTGAAGAAAAAGTACACTCTCACAGATTACTCTTTGCTTCTCTGAGACAGAATTCTGCTCAGCCATCCAGCTCAAGTCCTGTCTTTGGACTTAATAAAGGTCTATCCTCCTCAGACAACTTGATCACGCGGAAGGGTCTATGCCTTTAAGCCAGGATGCCTGCTCCCATTCACAGGCTGGGCGCTTTCCCTCCCTTCTTGTGGAGCTATTTTGCCCTCAGTTTTGCTTCCCCACGTTTTCCTTCTGTCCTCTGTCCGAGAGATCTCAGCTCCTCCTCTGGTTCCAGTCTCCCACTCACCCTCCCGCCCACCCCCTGGTCAGCCCTCCCAGCCTCCCTGAGAGAGCTGCCCTCGGTTTGACAGCCAGTCTCACTCAGGCCCCTGAGGACAGGACTGGGACCAGATCATCAGACCAAATTCTGCACGTTTCTTACCTGTGCCAAGTGCAAAGTAAACAATAAACCTTAAGCAGAAAGTTACAAAAGGAGAGGCAATTGCCGCTAAGCGCCATCCCATCAGACATTCCAGAGAGCAAAAGCAACAACAAAAACTCCACAGCCACGAAGAGAAATAACTCCATTCTTTACAGTTTTATGGCCAAATCTGCAAATACACACTGCTACTCAATGATGTGCACAGAAACAAAACAGTTGTTTCCTATTAACTGATCTCATGCTGTTTAAAAGCCCCAATCGAAAGTCATCTTATTGGGTAACATTTATCCCAGCCCACTGGAGGAGGTTCATTCAGGAAATCTTCCCACGATAATGGAATGTTCTGGACCCACGCCGTCCAACATGGTAACCATGAGTCACACGTAGCGATGGAGCACTTGAAGTATGGCTAGGAGAAAGGAGCTGAATGTTTAAAATTAATTTAAATTTAAATTTATATAGCCACGTGTGGTTAGTGGCTGCCAAAGGGAACGGCGACTAACTAATTCAGAACTAACTAGTCCTAGGCTGTAGAACATAAATACCCCTGTGGGTGTGCGACTGCCACAGCGTTACAGGCAGGCGGGGAGTGCTGGTGTCCATTCATCCTAGGACAGAGGCTGAGCCAGAAGCAGGCAGCCAGGGCTCTCTACCCCTTTTTCGGTGCTTCCTCCCCCATCACTGAGCATCCGGGAATACGCTATGATACAGCTGGCATCTAATACGTTAGAGAAAGAGGTAAGGGTATTAAGGTCACAGTTTTCTTTTCTGATAAATTGTGGCTTTTATGTCTGTTATCCTGATGACAACACAAAAAGTCCCATGTAGGAAATAACAGCTCTCCTTTTTTTCTTCTCCTTCTTCCTATTGTCATCTCCCATGCCCACCCCCACCTTCCCCTCCTTCTCACCCTCTCCTGGCTCCTCCTCCTTTTGCAGCAATGCTACTTCTTCTGTCCTGCACCCAAGCAGATGGCTGTCCTGGTCTAACAGAGAAAGCCATTTACAGACCAGTGCTGCAGAAGCAGCTCAGTATGATATTTCTAAGCACATCTTCCATCACAAAAGCATTTGTTTTACAATCAGTGAAACAATTACAAGGACCAAAAACATAAGGCATCTTTTGTTATCATAAAACTATAGGCAGGCCAAGTTGTTCCTCAGCAATTATTTTAAAAAACAAAACAGAAACCCTTCAGTGAAACGTAGCTACTCAAAGTTATATTCTTCCAGAATATAGAGAAATCAGAGCTAAGCCTCTGTAATGGCAGAAAGAGTGGACTGTTTTTTTTTCTGTCCTCCACACAGCTAATCCAAACCTGTATCTTATAATATGTTGTTTGCTCTAACTTCTGAATTCTTTGCATCAACATTTTCAATGACTTCTTTTGATTAACTCACATGATTAACTCACAAAGCATAATGTATCACCAAAAAACAAAATTGCTGTTTTAAAATCATTAACAATGGGAGGTCTCTTGTGGCCCAGGCTGGTTAAGAATCCTGCACTGTTAAAGCAGCAGCCTGGGTCACTGCCGTGGTGCAGGTTCACTCCCTAGCCTGGAGACTTCTACGTACCTTGGGCACAGAATCTAAAAAAAGGATACCATGAACTTCTTTGCAGAACCGATACTGACTCACAGACTTTGAAAACTTATGGTTTCCAAAGAAGACAGGTTGAGGGGTGGTGGTGGGGGAATAGGCTGGGGGTTTGGGATGGAAATGCTATAAAACTGGGTTGTCATGATGATCATACAACTATAAGTGTAATAAAATTCAATGAGTTAAAAAAAGTGAGAAGAATTTTAAAATACGATTGGTTTTGTTAATGTTATTTTAATGAAAATGAAACTATAGGATAACAGCAATTTAAAGCATCTTAGAGCTCAAAAATAAGTGAAAACTAGGGATATACATATATAATATTCGAGGCAATGTGGACATGGGCATTTGAAATAATAATTGTACAAAGATGTAATGCATTAATCGACCCCTCATTTTCAGACCAGTGTTTACTAACGCTATTCCTATGTCAGTCTTTAAAGAGGAAAAATTAGCCGTAAGACACTTGCTACTCCCAAGAACAGCAATGGAACAGCGACTGAATTGATGAATGAATGAATGATGGTACAGTGCAGCATTCATGAAAGAGATTTGCTAACAGTGTCTTCAAGAAATCCAGACCCTGAAGCACTTAAATTCACCAGAAATGACAAATGATAAGGGATTTGTTTAACAACAGACTCTACATCTAGGTATAAAAGGGTTCCTCCTTTTGAATTAATTTTTCCTTTAGAAAATCTTTCCAGAAAGAGACTGAAAGTCTAACCTTCATTTTTAGCATAGGAATAAATATAACAAAATAAAAACAGCAAGTCTTAATGTCTTTCATTTCTCATTTTAATCTTACTGGAAAATATTTAATTATTTGTATAAAAAATGAACAAAATAATTGCAGGCAACAAGTAGTTTTTTTAAAGAAATTTCCTTTACTTATTCTCAAGATAATTATATATGTTGTTGAATAAAAAATATCCATACTGGAAAAGATTTATGTTGATTTATGTTGATTGTTTTGTCTTTTTTTTGGGGGGGCACACCCACAGCATATGGAGGTTCCCAGGCTAGGGGTCCAATCAGAGCTGCAGCTGCCAGCCTATGCCACAGCCACAGCAACACGAGATCTGAGCCGTGTCTGTGACCTATACCACAGCTCATGGCAACAATGGATCATTAATCCACTGAGCAAGGCCAGGGATTGAACACACATCCTCATGGATACTAGTCAGGTTCCTTAACCACTGAGCCACGACAGGAACTCTGAGTAAAGCATTTTTAATGCCCGTTTTTGGTAAGAGTTGCTATTCTCTTAAGAAGCACCACAAGATACCCCATATATTTGATCACTGGACATTGAACACCCTCCATCTATTCTTCAGGAAATGAAAAAAAACAAAATCTTTCAGTTTTCTGGTTTTTCTCACTGCATCATATATTTTTAAGGAGATTTGAAATCAAATTTTGAAAAAATGTGTAACTGCATATTTACTTTTTAAACAAACTTTTTATGTTTCTAAGACATGATAAAATGCTTATAGCAAATTTCAGGGTGAAAAAAATATAAATATTAAATCAATTCTTACCAATGGCTTAAAACAAATCTGTTCTACTCAACCCATCCTCTCGCCAGTAGCTTGGAATGACCTTCCCTCAATACTGTTTTATTCGGGTGCCCATGATTATAAACCCTTAGAAGGTTGTTGGGGGAAGCGCACAGGCACCAGAACAAAAAGGCAGGCTTTAAGAGCCAGAATTGGGTATGTTGATGGAGAAAGGTGGGAGAATTGAAGGTAGCTCAGAATCTAGTCCAAGAACATGATGAGGTATATATTCACTGCCCCGGCTCCTAAATCTGAATCAGCTGGAGAATTGGGCTTGGTCGCTCTGCAATGTGTTCCGTAGCCTCCTAACATGCCTTTGCTTATTAGTAGTCCTTGGACATTCTTGCCTTGAATCCCCCCAAGTCTTAAGGCCGCCCTGGGGCTGCTGCCCTCCCACCTTGGCTTCTCTTCTTTCCCATGTGTTTAGCCCACAACGTAAGAGCATCAGTCTGAAAGGTCCTTTTCGTTCACACAAGGTAGACCTTTTCTCCTTTAATACACTTAAACTTTTTGCCGGGAACTGGGGAACATCTTGCTAATATGAGGCAAAATGAGTGAGGTTCTGAAACACAAGGCACACTTGGGTAACCTGGCAGGTAATCTGGGAGTATCATCAGGCCTTTGTTAGGTCAGTTACCAAGCAAGGGTGATGCTCAATAATTAACGGCAGGTAGACACGGAAACCAGTCAGATCTTCTGCTGGCTGTGAAGTACCAGGGTGGTCAAATTGGGGCATGTCAGCTGGATCCCAGCAGTGGGCAAAACTCTATCTACTTGGATCTACTTAATCCAAAGCATCCAGTAGCTCAAACATAAGCAAAAGCAGGGACTAAAAGTATCTATTATTTGAAGCATGAGGTTCTTTGTAACTCTTTACAGAAATCTATAAAGCATTCATTGCCCCTCACTTTTTGTGCTTACCATGAGCAGTTTAAAAGTCTTTTAAAAAAGGAAAGTTCACCTGGGAGCAAAACATTCATGGTTTCATAAGAACAGCAATGGAACAGTGACGGAGTTGATGGATTAATGACCACATAGTGAAGTGTGCACAAGCCCTGGGTTCTACTTGGCTCACACCCAAGGTGCACCCACTGATTCTTACCAAGGGACTGGTCCTGTGGGAAATACATCTTCCTGGAGCTTAGAGTCCAATAATAAACTAACTTGAAATAAATTTTCTAGAAAAGAGATGTTTTCCCCATTAATTTATACGGTAGAGAAGACAGCCTGACTTGAGTCCAGGTCTTGGATCCCTCAGGAAACCACACCAGGTCTGATAGGAGCCAAGCTAAACTCAAACAAGGTCAATGATTTTGGTCCTAGAGTCCTTTATACTGGTTCTTGATATGTTTGTAATTCTCTAGACTGCAGGCTCTTCATTTTATGGGAAGAATAATGCAGTGATCCTTTCTTCTTCTCAAAGAAAATCACTAGCTTTTTCAGCTAATTATGTGCACAATGACTCCTATTTTTCAGACATACCATTTCTTTTCTGCATTGCCTCTTTCAGACTTGGCATCTGCCAATGTCCATGCACCAAATCTATCTTAAATTGTTTTGTCAGTGGGTTCTTCACAGGAAAAAAGAAAGTAAAACCCTCAGTCTGTTTGAGATTTTTCTCGGGGACCTTATGGCACATTGAAACCCTGCATTTACTCAAAGGGGAGTCTATTACCAAGAGCTATTCAAGGCTAATGTAAAGCAGGAGAAATGATAAAGAAAAAAATTCCCATCTCAGAAGAAAAGGGCCCTTCATTTCATAACTTCTGCATAAAAGTTGATATCAGTACATTCCTTTAAATCTGGTGTTAAAGAAAACAGACAACATTTAATCATATCCCAATAAATGTATATGAAACTAACAGGAGCCATGATGTTGCTCCATCACTTTCAACACACAGCACATGTCTCTCTCAGCTTAGGCCCCAGGTCTCCCCTGATCACAGCACACATCACAACTCATGTGGACAACCTAACCCCCGCCCCCCATCACATCCTCATCTCCAGCACAAAGATGGGGCCAAACCCTTCCCTGGCTTCCTGGTATCTTGACAGATCCACCCACTTACTGAGTCCAGAGTCTTGACTTTGAGAATTGCCTAAGCAGAGCACCTGCTCTGCTTCAGTAGTTCGACAACAGAGTAAAGTGAGGATTATGGAAAGGAAAGCAACGGTCTACAGGGATTACAGAAACACCACTATGGCTCAGAAGGCTGGAAAACCCAAACTCTGTCAACAGAATCATAATCTTCCCACTGTATAAAACATCGCCCCATAGCTACTAAAAACTGACGGTGATTTAAGACACCAATTTCAATCAAACTCCCCCAAGGCCCTCCAGAATAACTACTTAATACCACCCATTAGTTATTTTAACTTTAATTTTAAATTGCATTTACCGTTGTAATTTAAGCCCAAATGCAAAGATTCATTTTTTGTAATCAGGGAGCTACGTATCCCTTGGGGGCTTAATATTGTGGAAACAGAAAGCAGTGAAGAGGAAGAGATACCGAGGAACCGCATTAGGGGAGGACATAAAACAATTTAAAAAAGAAGAAGGAATGAAGGCTCAAAGAATCCCCAAGCATAGCCTGCAGAACGGAGTTTGGTACTGTAGCTTATGGCAAAAACATCACCATGTATCAAATGGCACAGAAGTAGGTTTGTGACATGAAGTCCCCGCTCTCCCTTGGGTTTTCTGTAGCAAGTGATAAGGAAACAGGGAAATACCCAGTTTTCCCCAAGAATCAGTGTTATCCCAATAGCCTTAGAGGATGGTACCATCTCTGCCTCCACTACCCAGCACGTCCCTGGCCCCTGTACTGGTCCTGATGATGGTCTGACTCCCTTCTCCAGCAGACTTACCTCAGACCTGGCCCAAGTGTTTCCAGGATAACCCAGCTTTTCTCAAACTGCCTACCTGTATGCTTAATGGTTTGGTGTCTACAGAATCTACAGCTATAGGCGTCCACATTTCTTAACAGATAAGTTCATTAATAAATGGTGTCTTATTACGACCACCACCACCAACACCACTGCTATTAAATTACTGCTATTAACAACAACGAACAAGCAAATAGCACCAATATAATGTTTATTACATGCCTGGCACTCTTACACTTAGGGACTGGCTTTATACCCATTTCACAGAAAAGTAAATCAAGACTTGAAGTGGTATGTGATTTGCAAGGATGTCTAAAATTTAGACCTATGTAGTCTGGCTCCAAAAACCATGTTATTTATCACTAAGGTGACTTTCAAGAGTGAAACAATAAGAATTTTTTTCCTTTTTGCTTTTTTAGGGCCATACCTGCAGCTATGGACGTTCCCAGGCTAAGGGTCAAATTAAAACTTCAGCCGCTGGCCTACACCACAGCCACAGCCACAGCCACAGCAACTGGGATCCGGGCTGCATCTGTAACCTACACCACAGCTCACAGCAATGCTGGATCCTTAACCCACTGAGTGAAACTAGGGATCGAACCTGCATCCTCATGGATCCGTTGGGTTTGTTAACCTCTGAGACATGAAGGGAACACCCAACAATAATAAATTTAAGAGTCCAAATACATAACTAAAATTTTGAAGAATACAATTCCTCCTTCAAGAAAGCCTTATGAATGGGATCAAGCAGACTATTGATCTTATATCCCCTTTCAAAATACCTTTATGGTTGGTACATTTCTTTCTATCATACGGATTCTAAAATATATCTTCTGGGAAAACTTGATCAGATTTATAAGTAGGATCACTCCTCATCGCTACTTAACATCCCTTGTCCCAAATACCTCCTTAACTTCACATTTTATTACTAATGCAAAGAAAAGCCAAGTGTGTTTCTGACAAAAGGTTATAGACTTCCTATGGAAATCTATGGATAGAAAAGTTATTTAACACTGACCTCCAAGGCAGGACTACAGCCTAGCCAGTTAAATGTCAACAGATATAATTTCCTTATTTGAAAGATAAAGTATTTGATGGAGTTCCCGTCGTGGCTCAGTGGTTAACGAATCCAACTAGGAACCATGAGGTTGCGGGTTCGGTCCCTGCCCTTGCTCAGTGGGTTAAGGATCCGGCATAGCCGTGAGCTGTGGTGTAGGTCTCAGACACGGCTTGGATCCCGTGTTGCTGTGGCTCTGGCGTAGTCTGGCAGTTACAGCTCTGATTAGATCCCTAGCCTGGGAACCTCCATGTAACGCGGGAAGCGGCCTCAGAAAAGGCAAAAAAAAAAAAAAAGACAAAAAAAAAAAGTATTTGAAATTGATGTTCTCTTGACAGTATGTATATTAACCATTAGGATTGCTTACCATCATTTCCATGCTATAATTCTGCTCAAATTTTAAAGTTTGTCAATATCAATTAAGATGAGCCATTTTACAAAAAAGAAATATGCTTTTCCCAGTTAGATGGTATTTTTCCTAAGTGAGAAGCCTGATCATATTATCCTGCTTATAGTAACTGCCCAAGAAGAATGTATGTAATATATAAAATTCTTTACCAAGTTACAGTTATGTACAGTTATATGTAACTGTATAACTATAGTTACATACTTAATGTGTACATTCCTAAAGGATTGTTACTTATACATATAGTTATACATGTGTTATATAAAGCTATAACTATATAGTTATATATGTTATATAAAGTTACAAGTATAGTTATATACTTAATATATATATTCCTGAAGGAATGCTCCTTATAACTATATATAACTATATATAACTTTATATAACATATATAACTATATATATTATAACTTAACACATATATAACTATAGTTATAAGTTACAAAAAATTATAACTATATATATATAAGTAGCATTCCTTTAAAATAAATCAATGATAAATATTAAGCATCCTACATCTGGCAATTTTGTTCAAGCTACTCAAAAAGGTTCATTTTTACCATGTGGGCCACTCCCAAATATGTGTTCTAGCCTGACTGGGACTATAATTTCTATCATATTTTTCAAAGCATTTTATCATTGCATTAAATATTTTTAGTAACACTCTAGTAGGTTTGGCTTCAATAGTACTTTGTTTAAAGGAAGAGTCAGCAAACTGCAGCCTACAGGTCAAATTCAACTCTACCTGTTTCTGTGTGACTCATAGCTCAGAGGGATTTTTCCAGATTTGCAATCAACTTGATAACAGGGAATACTAATTTTGAATCCCAATTAAACCAAATGTAATCTCATTATCTACATAATGGTTGCCAAAAATGTCCTCAGTCAAGTCCCCAAAACCTGTGAAAATGTTCCCTTACATGGTAGAAGGGAACTGGCAGAAGGTATTAAGGTTAGGGACTGTTACTGTTTGAATCATGTCCCCAAAAATATACACTGAAGTTTTAATCCCATCTGAGGACCTGTGAATGTGACCTTATTTAGAAATAGGGTCTTTGCAGATGTTTGCAAGTTCAGATGAAGTCATCAGAGTGGCCCTAATTCAATATAACTTATAGTGTCCTTATAAAAAGACAGAAGAGACAGAGACACATGAGGGGAGAAGGCCCTGCGATGACAGAGCTAGAGACTCGAATGATGCAGTTATCAGCCAAGGATTGATGGCCACCACCAGAAGCCAGAAGGAGGCAAGGAAGGATTCTACCTAACCTCTCAGAGAGCATGGCCCCGCTGACACCTTTGTTTGGGACTTTGAGCCTCTGAAACTGTAAGAGAATTAATTTCAATTGTTTTAAGCCACCCATCTTGTGGTACATTGTCATGGCAGCTCTGAAACTAATTCATGAACACAGAGGTAGAAAGACCATCCTAGATGATGCACCTGGACCCAGTATAAACACATGGATGCCGCAAAGTGAACCTTTCTGGATAGTGGTAAGAAAAAGAAATGTGATGATGGGAGCAGAGTTAGAAAGATGCTATTTTGATGGTCTTGAAGAAAGAGGAAGGCCAATATAACCTCAGGAACACAGGCAACCTCTAGACTTTGGAAAAGGCAAGGAAGCAGATCTACACCAGAGCCTCTAAAAGGAACGCGGCCCTGCCAACACCTTGGTTTTAGCTCAGTGAGATCCCTGTTGGACTTCTGGCCTCCAGAACAGCAAGATAATAAATTGCCATTGCTTAAGTCACCAAGTTTGTGATCATTTTTAATGGTTACAATAGAAATCTAATACAACAGACCTGAAAAATTGTACTAAATTATCATTATCATCACATGAATTTCATCAAATGTTGTAGAAACTTGTTTTTTCTCTTTTATCTAAATACCTACTTAATAGCTTTGATTTTTTTTTTTCTTTTGTCTTGGCCCACCAAGTCTAAAATGTTCTCTAACTGGCTCTTTTTTTTTTTTTTTTTTTTTTTTCTTTTGGTCTTTTTAGAGCCACACCCAAGGCATATGGAAGTTCCCAGGCTAGGGGCCGAATCAGAGTTGTAGCTGCTAGTCTACACCACTGCCAGAGCAACTCGGGATCCAAGTCACCGCTGCAACCTATACCACACCTCCTTTAACCACTGAGGGCGGCCAGGGATCGAACCCGTGTCCTCATGAACACTAGTCAGGTTCCTTACTGCTGAGCCACAACCGGAACTCCTCTATCTGGCTCTTTACAAAGTTTCCCAGCCTCTAGTTTTGAATGTAGCAAGTTTCAACTTTGTCAAAAGGAAAATACAGATGGCCCTGACTTATGATGATTTGAGTTACAATTTTTGGATTTCACAGTGGTGTGAAAGTGATAACCATTCAATAGAAATTGTACTTTGAATTTTGACTTTTGATCTGTTGCTGAGCTGGCGATATGCACAATGATCCCCTCTCATGATCCTTGGCAGAGGCAGTGATCCATGGATCTGTCAGCTAGGAGACCACAAGGGTCAACCGTCAACACACCTACAGCCCTCCTGTACCCTGACAAAAAAGTCTGTCTTTCACTTTCAGTACACGGATCGATAAGCTGCATGAAATACTCAACACTTTATTACAAAATAGGCTTTAAGATAGACGATTTGCCCAACTTCAGGCTACTGTATAAGTGTTCTGAGCTTGTCTAAGGTAAGCTAGACTTAGCTATGACGTTTATTAGGTTAGATATATTAGATGCATTTTTGACTTCAGATATTTTCAACCTAGGATGGGCTGATCAGGACATAACCCCATCGTAAGTCAAGAAAAGTTCTAGACTTAAAATGCATATCTTTCATTTCTCAATATATCTTGCTGAATAGTTTACTGAAGTTCAGATTAAAGAAGCAGATTTATTGTAAAGAGCTGGATAATTGCAGCTCTCGAAGGAAATTAAGAGAGACATACCCACTCTTACTATGACTATGTTTGCTCATTTTTTGAATTCACTTGGGCGGTTCCTGGTGTGACACCATAGTGCTGTGGGGACAGCAATCATATGAGTCAAGAGTCAGAAAGAGATATTAGAAGACCTGGAACAAAGGCAAGTTTCTATTTCCAGAGACATATGCCATCCCCCTTGTCTTGAAAGACGGATAACACACCAGTCCTACCAGCTATAAGCAGGTGGCTTATAGCACGTGGCTACACTAGCAGCAAATAAAAGTCACGTGTGTGATGGGAATGTCCAAGACTGGGAATAAGCATGTTCCGTTCTTTTTCCTTTTCTTTTCTTTTTTAAACCTTTTCTTCCCTTTTCTTTCTTTTTTTTTAATCTTTTTTTTTTTTTTTTTTCTTTTTAGGGCCTCATCTAAGGCATACGGAAGTTCCCAGGCTAGGGGTCAAATAGGAGCTGCCGCTGACGGCCTATACCACAGCCACAGCAATGCCAATGCCGGGTCTGATGAGGTGCACCTGCAACTTACACTGCAGCTCATGGCAATAGCAGATCCTGAACCCACTGAGCGAGGCCAGGGATCGAACCGAATCCTCATGGATACAGTCGGGTTCTTAACCCACGGAGCCACAGTGGGAACTCCCAAATATGTTCCTTTCTGAAAAGTGACACTCACCTATAATATGTTCAGAGTTCCTTCCCCTCTGGATTTCTTTAAAATTCACAAATTCCAAATTAGATCATCAGTAAATTTAAATACAACACTGTTCTTCCTTATTAATCATCTGTTCAAAGAGTGCAAAACGTATTCATCTTAATCACATCATTTGGAGCATGGTGGTCTCACTGCGACGAACTGGAGGTTACGAAGGCACAGGTGTGCTGCTGAGGACAGGCCGAGTCATGAATAAATGGGGTAAGCATTACCAGGGTGTCCCTGCCCAACAGACTAGTTAACCCTGCTTTTACTTGTAAGAAGATGGTAGATTAAAAAAAAAGTCTCTTTCATTCAAGAATCACAAGTAGCTGTTTAGTATCTGCCATGTGCTGGGAAGAGAAACCCCAGACTTGCCCCCCTCCCCATGAGCTCGGGCCTCTGCTGTCAGAGTGGAAGGTGCATTTGACCTTTGCCCCCTCCCTCCTCACCGCACCCTACCCCACCCCGTCTGCACCCCACAAGGGTTGGTTTGTGCGCCTCTTGAGCAGAGAGCAGACACAAGCAGAGATATCCTGACCCGCTGGCAGAGAGGCCAAGAAATACAGCAGAGAAGCCGTGCATGACTTCAGGGTCATTGTCTTGGGTTCAAAGCCACTCTCATCATCCGCTCTGTGACAGGGAGAAAAACAGCCATAGATGGGCCATGGCTTCTAGAGCTCAGACACAAACAAGGAGCATAGGTGCCCTTCGTGGGGTTGCAGGGGTGCCGATGGAGAAAGCACACAGCAGCCCAGCCAGGGGGCCCCCAGAGATGCCCCCCACCCCCCTGGAATCAACCACCACGAACGTCTTTGAAGGAGATAAAGTCGACGCAAAGAAACACAATGAAAAGAACCCTCAGCCTTCTTTGCACAGCTCTGCAGGACCCTGGCTCACCCACCGGGTTTCTGTCTCAAGGCGGCTCAGTAAGGGAGCCCACGATTTCTGCGCAGCAACCCCCCCACCCCCGCTGGTAGGTACACATAGTGGGACAGCCCTGGGTTGCTGGAAACACGTAAGGGAAGGACAGGAGCACCCATCAGACAACCTGGAGCAAAGGCAAAGTATGGACTTCCATATCCAGAGACGCACACAGCCTGCTAACCCCAGTTTAGGACGAGGATGTCCACAATCTTGAATCAAGGGGAGAACAAAATGAGAGGAAAGACACAGGGAAGAAAAGAAGAGAAAAAGTAAAAGGAAGGGTGGTAAGCGACGATAAAGATGAGCAGGAGGCCCGGAGGCACTCGCCACTGACCATCCTTCCTCCACCCTTCCGGACGCCCATGTGTGGGGAGCAGCTGGCCGGCGCTCACGCTGGCCCCTGCGATTCTGTTCTTCTCAGGAAGAGCTCTAATAAATGACAAGTGAAGTCAGAAGGTGATTTAGACAGGCTTCGAAAGAAGAAGATAAACAGCTCGTAAGTGCCAGCAACACAAATGGCCTATCTTTTTTTTAACAGCACAAATGAAATCAACGCGATGCAATGTCTTTCCATCAAAGGAGCAGAGAATTAAAAGGAGGAAGTCACAGCAGGCGAGGGCACAGGGAAGACGCATTCAGACGCTGCGGATGGAAGCGAAAACTGGTCTAAGAGGTTGAAAAGGAATTTGGTGATATTTATAAAATGACGTGCAATGTTCGTATCTTGTGACTTACCAGTCCTTTCCAGAAACTATCATAAGGTAGCTGGTTATAAAGAGAGATGTCAAAATGCCCACGAAAAGTGACGCAGAGCGGGGACCACAGTGAGAAATGGGAAAGCCCCCGCGTATTCAATATGAACAGGATGTTTTAAAAAGCCGGAGTATATCCATATGGTGAATACGTTGTAGCCATTAAAAATGAAGGTTTTTCAATAACATGGGCAAATTTAATAACATTAAAAATGTCAAGTAAAGAAAGCATATGTTCTCACACAAGCTAAAAACTTATTGAGAAAAATACACCAAGAAATTACTACTGCTGGAACTATAAACACACATTTCCTGACTCTTCACATTTTTCCAAAATTTCTAAAAGCACGTGTAATATCTTTAAGCTCATAAAGGACATAAAACTAATCATGACCACAACAAGAAAAACAAAGGATAAAAGCGAACAATTCTCATCTGTTTTCTTTCGTAGTTCTGAGGCCTTATGTCCATGAGAAGAATAAGAAAATATTCAGCGGAAAAATAATTGCATTAAATGATTTCAGAAAGTCCATATAGAAAGAAAAGTTAAGGGAGGCAATACAAATTTTTGAAGAGGGCAATATTTTTAGGAGAAAAAAACTTTCTAAACCTTTCTTCAGACTACATGCCACATAACATGGCATTTTGCACTTTCAGGTTTCAAACTCATTCTAATTGAATAGTTATATAGAAGAACTAAAGCTTTAGAATACACCCAGGCTACACTTTCTTTCAAGACACTTCTTAAAGTCTTTCCACCTGTACTAAATGTCTTAGAAGTTAGGGAGAGAAAAGGTTTTCTCTCTGTTAAGCGTCTTCAGTGTTGCATTGTATTTGACTATAAAAAGTTTGCTCCTAACTTCCAGGAGGTTAAGAACATAATTTTATGCTCTGGTCCTTTAACTTCTTTATTTTCTCCTTATCTTCTTCCTCTATTACTTGCCTTTTCTATTTTAGTCTGAGTTAAAGGATCTATTGTATAGCACTGTGTTTCATCTTAATCCTTTTCTGGTAGTCGGCAGGAACATATATGAATATTTGTGTGTGTGTATATATACATGCACACACATCTTCATTCTTTTTCAGATTCTTTTCCATTACAGGCTATTACAGTATGGTTCCCTGTACTATTCAATAGATCCTTGTTTACCTATTTCATACACAGTAGCATGTACATGTTAATCCCAACCTCCTAATTTACCCCCACCCCCTCCCCCCTTAGTAACTGTAAGGTTGTTTTCTATGTGGGTGAGTCTATTTCTGCTTTGTAAATAAGTTTATTTGTATCTTTTTTTTGGAAGCCACATATAAGTAATATCATATGATGTTTGTCTTTCTCTGTCTGACGTACTGTACTTAGTATGATAATCTCTAGGTCCATCCATGTTGCAGCAAATGGCATTATTTCATCATTTTTTGTGGCTATTGTACTATTATATATATACATTTTAAATGAAATAAAAACAGTACAGTAACCACAACAAATACGACGTTCACTTGACACAGTGTGATGATCTTTCCACAATATGTACATACATCAAACATTACGCTGTACACCTGAAGGTTACATAACATCATATGTCAATTACATCTCAGGAAAAATATATATGTAGCAATAATAATAAACCATATCCAAAGAAAATAGGAAATTTATCTTGAAAGATTTCCATATGAGTTAATATTATATTTTCCCTAGATAATTCAATTTCTACTAAAAATTAGTTTAAATTTTATTTAGAGAAACTCCATGAGATAGTGAAAGGAGCCTGAGGTTTGAAGCCAGAACACCCGCATTCAGAGCTAGAGGCTGCAGGTTTATGAAAGGGACAAATCACCCCACTCCCTGACCTGCACATCTGTCGTCTACTGAGTGGAAATGATACTGTCCTCGTGACCTTGCTCTGACAATATGACAAAACACATGCAGACGTGAGTATGGGTTGCGACGTTACTAGTTTAATTCCGTCACAACAAAGAGGGAAAAGGCTCTGACGGTGCTGCTTCATTCAGTGAACGTGCTATGTTGATCCAAATGAAGTAAACAGTAAAAGCAAACTTTGGTGACCCGCTGTGGAAAAAGGTCTTAGGCAGGACACATCACCTTGAACGGTACAGAAACCACACAAATATGATGGTCCCTTGACACACTGTGATGATCGAGTTGCCTCAAGAATTCACCAGTGTGCAGTTCCCGTCGTGGCGCAGTGGTTAACGAATCCGACTAGGAACCATGAGGTGGCGGGTTCGGTCCCTGCCCTTGCTCAGTGGGTTAACGCTCCGGCGTTGCCGTGAGCTGTGGTGTAGGTTGCAGACGCGGCTCGGATCCCGCGTTGCTGTGGCTCTGGCGTAGGCCGGTGGCTACAGCTCCGATTCGACCCCTAGCCTGGGAACCTCCATGTGCTGCTGCAGCGGCCCAAGAAATGGCAAAAAGACAAAAAAAAAAAAAAAAAAGAATTCACCCGTGTGAACACAGAGTAATTGTTTCCTAGGGAAAAGGAAAGCGGACAGGCGAAGACACAGAGGCCACAGCTACTGTAAAGGTAACTAGAACATTGCCATTAATAAGCTTAACAGAGCCTGGGTGACAAATATTTTTCTCTAAAATACCTCAATGGGAGTCAATGCATTCGGACATACAAGCACTTCAGGAGAGAATGGCAGAATGTTCTGAAAACTTATGTAACGAGTCTCTTTAAAGAAAAACATGCTCTCATTGACGGCAACTGTTCACAAGGTATTTTATACCAATATTAATATATAAAACTATGGATGATCTGCCTGCTCTATCCTTATGGCTTGTATACAGTCCTAAAACTAAAATTAATTTATAAGTTAAAAGCAAAAAAAAACCACAAAATAGTATAAAAAAACAATAATATTAACGAGAAGGACTACAATGTTTGCTTTTAAAACAAAACAACGCTTCTCCATGCAAGTATGATAGTACACGTGCACAAAAGTTTGACATACCTAGAAACACAATTTTCTCAACATTTTTCTCTTTCCAAACTTCTATGAAATCTCCACTGGTGCAGTGCCTGCCTGAGTTACATACACCAGGCACACACCTGGGATATCCATGTAACATGAATATGCAGCACACACAGGCACACATCTCAGTCCTACCTGCCGTGCACACATCGTGCGCATGCTGAGCACAGGCAGATGCATGCCTGTCTTACGTGTGGAGGTCAGCTCTAGTCTTTCCCATTAATTGAGGGCAAATAGACGGCATTCCCTGGTGTCAATCATATGATCAATCCAACCGAAAATACAGGTACTGAAATTGCAGGACCAAATGCCATTAGGAGTCCCAGATAATCTGAAACATGCTTCTATCGTTTTTTTAGACTATAATCTAAATGGAATTGTAAAGTTGATCATTTTCTGAAGGAACACATAGACACTGGGAAAATGTTTATAAAGCCTTGCTTAAGAAACTCTAGCATTTACATCATGAATTAGGAATGGCCAGGGAGTTTGGGGTTAGTAGATGCAAACTCTTACATTTGGAATGGATAGGCAATGGAGTCCTACCTTACAGCCTAGGGAATCACGTCCAGTCTCTTGGATTAGAACATGATGGATTATAGTATTGGGGAAAAAAATAATGTACATATATGTATAACTGGGTCAGTGTGCTATACAACAGATATTGAAGGAACACTGTAAATCAACTATACTTTAATGAAAAATTTAAAAAAAAAGAATTGAACAGGAAAAAAAAGAATGGATGGGTATATTTGTATAACTGAATCACTTTGTTGTCCAGCAGAAATTATCACAACAAAGTAAATCAACGATACTTCAAAAAAACAAAAAAAAAAGGAAAAAATATTCTGTAACATTTTTTATGCAGTAGAATCCTAGAATTCCTGATTGAATAGCACCGTGGGGATGCCCGAGTCCAGCCAGATCTGACTAATTGATTTATGTTGCTGACTCAGGCCAACAGCACCAGCAACAGCCTCCCCCAGTTGGGTGTTTTCGCCCTAATTCAGTCTAATTCAGTCTAATCTCCATTCTTGCCTATTATCTTCTTCTCTTTCTTAACTTCTTTTCTTCCCTCTTTTCCATCTCAGTGCCCTGCCCTTGACCTTCTCAAATGTCTCACTCATTGGGGTCAGGTAAGACAGACATACCACTGAAGCAGACTTGTCTGCATCCTGACAGACCATAAAACAGCTTCTCTGTGGAAGAAAGCCAATGTTACAATCATTTACATGCCTAGAAAGTCCAAACTCCCCTGCAAATATTTTCCCTTTGTTAACTACAAATATATATATATATATATACATATAGACCCCCAGGCCTATTCACCTGCACAGGCTAACAGAAAGTAACGGACATTCTTCATATATTCAATAGACGCCTCAAGAGCTTGCTCTTACATACATAGCTAGAGTCTGCATAAGAGAAATGGACACCCAAAAAGCTGATCTATTCGATTTTCAGCAAATCATTCAATTTAACAAATAGCTACTGAGTGTCTATTATCTGAAAAATACTACACAATTTTGATTTTTCTGTTTACATCAATAATGAATTAAAAGAACAAGATACTTATGCTACAAGTTTTACTTATCAATCTTCCTTATGTAAAAAATATATGGGCCATCCACCATGATGAACCCAGGCATTATATTGGGTTCAGTAAGACATTAAAGAGGGGAAGGACTTTCTCCGTTGAAAGACGAGGACATGTGTTATGGATGAACTGACATATAAGCTTAGACTAGAAAACATCAGAGTTGCAGCGGAGAATAGAGGAGAGGGAGGACAAGGAGGACCGAGGGTAAAGCCATACAGCTTTATGGAAAGAACAAGAACACGATCAATTGGAAAGATCCACGTCCAAGGTGCAATTTTTCCAATTAACATCTGCACGACCTTGGGAAATCATTTAACCTCTCCAAGCTGTAATTTCCTTTTATGTGTCAGAAGACTAAGCAGAAGAATAGATTTGGTTTTGGTTATGTTTTGGAGAATAAAATGACATAAAGCACAGTATCTGGCACAAGGTCAGTGCTCAGTAAAGCAATAAAGGCTACATATTTTCATTATAATTATGACTTTTAATATTCTAGTGTCAAACATAGCATAAGAACATTCACAGAGACAGAAAATATAGAGCCGTTTCTGGGAATGGTGAGCATTTTTATTTGGTTAGTCTTAGTCTTAGAAGAAAAGCAAAGGCTGATGGGTTTGAAAAGTTGATTCTAGTCAAACTGAAAAACGGACTGAGATATTGCATTTAACATGTAGATAGTAAGGAAATCTCACAACAGTAGGGCAGAGATAAAATGAAAGATGTGCGTGGAAAGTTTTTCAACTAATCAATTAAAACTTAAGAGGCAAAATGGGAACTAGAGAGTTGAATTGCTATGAAAAGAAGGGATCAGGTTTGAGAGAGACATTACAGTGATGGATAATCCCTTACAACTTTCAGTAATACATTTAAATTCAGCTTAAATATTTCTTATATGAAAAGCAAATATCATGGCATAGGTCCAATTGGTGTCTTAATAACTCTAAATATTTACTATGTGCGAAGCACACGTTATGTACCATTTTAGCATCACGTTAAAGCTGAACACCCAGTGGATTTCACATCCTCACACAAGCCCACCTAGAAGGAGAAGGAGGGAAACTTTTCCTCCAGCTGTTTCCAGCAACCTTCCCTCATGTCTCCTTTTCTTGCATTGGTTATACTTCGGTTCTTGACCCATCTAATTGTGATCATGGAATTTCCATGTGTTATGAGACGTAAGCCTTATTCATCTGAATCAGCTTCTGTGTCTAAAAGAATGAGGCTATATTAATATAGTTAGAACAGTGGTTCTCAACCAGGGGAAATTTCTCCCTGCAGGGGATATTTGGCAATGTCTGGACAACTTTGTGGGAGGGTATTACTGGCATCGAGTGGGTAGAGTACAGGGATGTTGTTAAATATCTTACAAACCACAGGCCAGCCCCCCACAACTCAGTTATTGAACCCAAAATGTGAATAGTGCCAAGGTTGAGAATGCTGGGTTAGAACAGAGATTGCCTCTGGATCTGAGGGTGGAATTAGCTCCAAACCCAACTTCACATTCACAGAAAAGTATAAAATCAGAGGAGGAGGGAGTGGGATGGACTGGGAATTTGGGGTTAATATATGCAAACTCTTTCCTTTGGAATGGATAAGCAATGAGATCCTGCTATACAGCACTGGGAACTATATCTAGTCACTTATGATGGAGCATGATAATGTGAGAAAAGAATGTATACATGTATGTGTGACTGGGTCACCTTGCTGTACAGGAGAAAACTGACAGAACACTGTAGTCCAGCTACAAAAATAAAAATCATTTAAAAAAATTTTTGAAAAAGAACGACAGTTACAAAGTCCATTTAATTCATATTGGGGACAAAAATTGTCACCTGCCATATCAGTAAACAAAGAGTATTGCAGCCATCAAGCCATCAGCCACTCAGCTCCCCTGAATGTGAGGGGATCAGGATGGAGAAAAACTGGATACTGGCTCTAGATAGTTAAGGTGCATATCAAAGGAATTATTTCAGTGAGCCCAGACTCTTGCATCTGCCCGTATATAGAAAAGTGTTTGATTCAATATCTCAAGGCATCTGGTTTTCTTTAACTCACACTTAGACCTAGGAAGGCCCTAGTTTCTCAGCTCTTGCCGACTTTGAGGCTCTGAGCACGCAAGAAGTGAAGGCTGAGGAAGAGTTTTTAACTGTCTGCCAGGAAGGCGAAGGCATTCTCCAACACAGAAACCAGATTAATACCTCATTTTTCATCATAAATCATGGAGGCCAGAGAACAAGGAGGTGACATAACCAAAATACTGAAGAAAAATTCTGTGAATCAATAATTCTATACTAGAAAAACTGTTCTTCAAAAATGAAGGAGAAATCAAGATATTACCAGATAAACTGAGAGAATGTATGGCTCATAGAGCCCCCATGAGAAATACTAAAGGGAGTGCTCCAAACAGAAATAAAAGGACACCAGACATACATAGAATCCACATGCGTAGTATTAAGAGGGGCAGTAAAAGGAATAATACAAATAAATATAAAAATCAATATAAATGTGTTTTTTGGCTTGTAACTTTTTCTCCTATTTCGTTTGAAAGATATCTACTTAACCCAACAATTATAAACTGCCTTGATGAACTCACAATGTATAAATATTTATATTTATAATGTGTAAAAGCACAAAGTTGGGGGAGGAAATGGGGCTATATAGCAGCAAAGTTTTGTATACTACTGACATTAAGTTGGTATTGACCCAAATTAAATTTTTAAGATAAGATATTAATTGTACTCCTTACGAAGATAGTAACT
Source organism: Sus scrofa (assembly GCF_054392235.1). Taxonomy (NCBI): domain Eukaryota; kingdom Metazoa; phylum Chordata; class Mammalia; order Artiodactyla; family Suidae; genus Sus; species Sus scrofa. The sequence continues at coordinate 77,877,066 of NC_139393.1, forward strand.
TAAAAAAGAAGAAATAAAGACATTAAAATGCTAGGAGTTCTGGCTGGGGCACAGTGGGTTAAGAATCCGACTGAGAAGTTCCCATCGTGGCATAGAGGAATCAAATCCAACTAGTATCCATGAGTTGCTCCCTGACCTCGCTCAATAGGTCAAGGATCTAGTATTGTCACAAGCCGTGGTGTAGGTTGCAGAAGCGGCTTGGATCCCATGTTGCTGTGGCTATGGTAGGCAGGCAGCTGCAGCTCGGATTTGACCCCTAGCCTGGGAACTTTCATATGCCACAGGTGCAGTCTTAAAAAGAAAAAAAAAAAATCCAACTCCAACAGTTTGGGTCACTGCGAAGGCAAAGGTTTGATCCCCAGCCCAGCAGAGAGGGTTAACAGATCTGGCATTGCCACAGCTGTGCCTCAGATTCAATCCTTGGCCCAGGAACTTCCACATGCTATAGGGGAAAATTTTTTTTAAAAATGCTATACTAGAAAATATTTATTTAGCAAAAAAGAAAGTAATGGAGAAAAAAAAATAAGACATGTAGCACATAAGTGGAAAAATGGCGGATGTAAATCTACATGAAATGTAAATAAAATAAACTGCAATTAAAAGGCAGAGATTGGAGGAATAAAAAGACGAACATAAACCAATTATATACTGTCTACTAGATACACATTTTAGAATCACACATAGTTTAAAAATAAAAAGATAAGAAAAGATATGCCATGCAAACTGTAGCAAAAAGAGAACTAGAATGGCTATATTACTCTCAGCCAAAATAGACTTCAAGACAAAAATTGCTACTATAGACAGAGAAAGACATTGCATAAACATAAAAGTGTCAATCCATCAAGAAGACATAACAATTATAGGAACATATGCACCTAACAACAGATCTTGAAAATACAAGAAGCAAAAACTTACAGAATTGAAAGGAGAAATAAAGAGTTCAGCAACAATATTGGAGACTTCAGTAACAGACCAAATTGGAAAATGCTCAACAAGAAAAACAAAGACTATAATAACACTATAAGACAGCTAGATCCAAACAGATATCCATAAAATTGTCCTTTTTAAAACACCAGAATATAAAGACAGTTACAAGAGACAAAGAAGGTCATTACATAATAATCAAAGGATCAATCCAAGAAGATAGGATAATTGTAAATATATATACACCCAACATAGTACCACCTTAGTATATTAGGCAACTACGAACAGCTGTAAAAGGAGAAATTGACAATAACATAATAATAGTGGGGGACTTTAACACCTCACTTACAGCAATGGACAGACCATCCAGACAGAAAATCAACAAATGAGTTAGACCAGATGAATCCTTAAAGGATGCATTAGACCAGATGGACTTAATTGATATTTATAGAGCATTCCATCCAAAAGCAGCAGATTGTACATTCTTTTCAAGTGCACATGGAGTATTCTCCAGGATAGATCACATTCTGGGCCACAAATCCAGCCTCAGTAAAGCTAAGAAAATTGAAATCATATCAAGCATCTTTTCTGGCCACAGACAAGACTAGAAATCAATAACAAGGGAAAAAAATGCAAAAAATACAAACACATGGGAACTAAACAATATGCAACTAAACTACCTTGATCACTGAAGAAATCAAAAAGGAAACAAACAATACCTAGAGACAAGTGAAAATTAAAACACAATGACCTAAAACCTATGGAATGTAAAAAAGGCAGTTCAAAGGGAGATGTTTATAGCAACACAAGCTCACCTCAGTAAACAAGAAAAATCTCAAATAAACAACATAACTTTATACCCAACCAACTAGAGAATGAGAACAAACAAAACCCAAAGTTAGTAGAAGGAAAGAAATCATAAAGATCAGAACAGAAATAAATGAAATAGAGACAAAGAAAACAATAGAAAAGATCAATGAAACTTAAAGCTGGTTCTTTGAAAAGATCAACAAAATCGATAAACCCTACAGCCTGCAGCTGTAGCTCCAATTCAGCCCCTAGCCTGGGAATTCCCATATGCCACAGGTATGGCCATAAAAAGAAAAAATAATCTACAAACAATAAATGCTATAAAGAGTGTGGAGAAAAGGGAACCCTCTTACACATTGGTGGGAATGTAAGGGAACCCTCTTACATGTTGATACGACCACCTTGGAAAACAGTATGGAGTTAAAAAAAAAAATAGAATTACCATATGATCCAGCAATCCCACTCCTGGGTATCTATGCAGAGAAAACCATAATTCAAAAAGATACATGCACCCCAATGTTCATTGCAGCACTATTTACAATAGCCAAGACATGTAAGCAACCTAAATGTCCACTGACAGAGGAATGGATAAAGAAGATGTGTGTGTGTGTGTGTGTGTGTGTGTGTGTGTGTGTGTGTGTGTGTGTGTAGTGGATTATTACTTGGTGATGAAAAAGAATGAAATTATGCCACTTGTAGCAACATGGATGAAACTGGAGATTATCATACTAAGTGAAATACGCAGAGAAAGACAAATATCATATGATATCACTTACATGTAGAATCTTAAAAAAGGACAAATGAAATTATTTGTAGAATAATGACAGACTCACAGACTTTGAAGACAGATTATTTATGGTTACCAAAGGAGGCAGGTGAGGAGAGGGATGGATTGAGGGTTGGGGATTAGCATATGCACACTATAGTATATGGAATAACTGGCTAATGGGGACCTAGTTTATAGCACAGGGAACTCTACCCAATATTCTATGATGATCTATATGGGAAAAGAATCTGAAAAGAGTGAATGTATGTATATATATAACTGAATCACTTTACTGTCCATCAGAAATTATCACAATATTGTAAATCAACTATATTAAATAAAATTTTAAAAAATGAAAAATAAATAGAAATAAAGTCTAACTTTTTAAATACATTTTTTAATTTTTAAAAAGTAGCTACTTAACATTTCACTAAAGTATAAAATTACAGATATTTTCTAAAAAAAAAAATTTATTGTTCCCCTTGCCTACTTTTGCTGTTTCTGTGAACTTTTAAAATTCTGTACATAGGACATTTTATATAAAATATCAGTCTACATTTCTATTACTCCTTTCCATAAAACAAACATGTAGTACATACACAATATCAAAAGGAAGCCATCTTAAAGCCACTATAAACTTCGACTAAAAGTGCCACAGTGACATTTCTGGTATACAGATACATTTTGGAAAGAGTGCAGATGCCAAATGCAAAACTTTATGAAGAATATACAGACCACTTTATGGGTTAGGAATAAAAGGATACTTCCTCCACCTGATAATGAGCACCTATGAAAAACCCACAAGCAACATCATAGTTAAGATGAAATACAAAAGATACTCTCCTAAGACAAGGAAGAAGACAGAATATCCATTCTCACTACGTCTATTAAACACTGTTCTGGAAGTTCTAGATAGTGCAATCAGGTAAGAAAAATAAATAAAAGTCATCCAGATTGGAAAGGAAGAAAAATATATTCTAAGATGACATGATCTAGCATATAGAAAATCAAGATCCAAATTAAAATTTTGATGTGTTTCTATACACTTGCAAGGAACACTACAAAAACAAATTAACAATAAAATTCATTTTATCATAACACCAAAAAGAATAATACCTAGGGATATAGCTAACAGAAATGTGTAAGACTTGGGCACTAAAACCTATAAAACATACTTGAAAGAAATTAAAAATACTTAAATAAATGGCAAAGCATTTGCTTTCAAGAATCAGAATACCTACTGTTAAGATTGTAATACTCCCCAAACTGATCTACAAATGTGACACAATCCCTATCAAAATCCCACCTGGTTTCCTTCCATAAATTGACTAGCTGATTCTAAAATTCATATGGAAATGCAAGGGACCAGAAATAGCCAACACAGTCTTGAAAAAAGGTGAACACAGTTGAAGGGCTCACCTTTCTAGATTTCAAAATTTACTACAAAGCTAAAATAATCATGACAGTGTGTTGCTGACATAAGGACAGACATAAAGACCGACAGAACAGAATTTAGAGTCCAGAAATAAATCCTAACATTTATGATGAGTTGATTTCAACAAAGATGCCCAGACAATTCAATGAAGAATGAATCATTTTTTCAATATATGTTCTTAGGAAAACTAATATCCATATGCATACTAATGAAGTTGGACCCCTACCTCACACCACATACAAAAATAATTCAAGTAACTCTAAATGCAGCAAAGTTCTAAATGTCAGAACTAAAACTATAAATCTCTTAAAAGAAAACACAGAGGTAATTCTTCATAACCTTAGATTTGGCAGTGGTTTCTTAGGTATAACATGAAAGCACTAGGAACAAGAGAAAAAACTGATAAGTTGAACTTCATCAAAATTAAAAACCTTTATGCCTCAAGGGACACTGTAATAAAAGTGAAAAGGTATTTATCTGGGATAGAAGAAAATATGTGCAAAATACATATCTAATGACCTTGTATCAAGAATATATAAAGAATTCTTACAATTCAACAATAAAAAGACAAACGACAAATGACCTAAGTTAAAAAAAAAAAAGGCAAATGACTTAAATAGCCTTTTCTACAAGGAAGATACAGAAATGATGAATAAGCACATAAAAATTTGCTGAAAATCTTTAGGCATTAGGGAATAGCAAACCAAAACAAAACTTCACACCATTAGGATATCAATAATCAAAAAGACAGACAGTAACAACTATTCACAAAGACAGGGAAAAATAGAAATCCTCACACTGCTGGTGGGAAAATAAAACGGGGCAGCTACTTTGAAAACAGTTTTGACAGTTTCCCCAAAATTTTAACATATAATTTATGACTCTATAATTCAGGATTGCCACTCCAAGTTTATACCCAAGATACTTAAAAACATATGTCTGCACAAAAGCTTGTAAATAAATGTCCACAACAGCATTATTCTTAAAAGACAAGGTGTAGGAGAAACTCACATGTCCATCAATTGATGAATGTCTAAATAAAATGCAGTATATCCATTTTATGGAATACTATCATCCATAAAAAATAATGCAATATTACACAAGCTACAAAAGGAATGAACCTTGTAGTCAAAGAAGTCACATAGAAAAGACAGCATGTTGAGAGTTCCCACTATGGCACAGTAGTTAACGAATCTGACTGGGAACCATGAGGTTGCGGGTTCGGTCCCTGGCCTTGCTCAGTGGGTTAAGGATCCAGCGTTGCTGTGAGCTATGGTGTAGATCACAGATGTGGCTCGGATCTGGCATTGCTGTGGTTGTGATGTAGGCCGGCAGCTACAGCTCCAATTCGACCCCTATCCTGGGAACCTCCATATGCCATGGGTGTGGCCCTAAAAATACAAAAAAAAAAGAAAGAAAGAAAGAAAGAAAAGACAACATATTGCATGATTTCATTACACGCAATGTCCACTGTAGGCAAATCCAGACGTAAAGTAGATTTAGGGTTGCCAGGGGCTGGAAGGATGACTGGAGGAATACAGAGTGTCTACTAGTGGAGAAAGCATTTGTTTTTCTTAGAATGCTGGAAAAGTGCATTTTTCTGAAATTAGGGTGTTTGTGCAAAATATAATGCCACTGAACTGTCTTCTTTTGAAAGGGAAGATTTTATGGTATGTAAATTATTTATCAGTTAAAAAAAAAAAAACATTGAGGAGTTCCTGTCATGGCTCAGCAGTTAACAAACCCAATTAGTATCCATGAGTACTCAGGTTCAATTCCTGGTCTCGATCAGTGGGTTAAGGATCTACTGCGAGCTGTGGTGTAGGTGGAAGACGCGGCTCGGGTCCTGCGTTGCTGCGGCTGTGGCATAGATTAGCAGCCACAGCTGGGATTCGACTCCTAGCCTGGGAACCTCCATATGCCGTGGATGAGCACCCCCCCCAAAAAAAAATTGAGAGGAACTGAAAGTTTGGCTGATATTTTATCTTATTTTATCGAAAAAAATGCGTTTTGGAGTTCCCATCGCAGCCAAGCGGAAACAATCCAAATAGGAACCATAAGGTTGCAAGTTCAATCCCTGGCCTCGCTCAGTGGGTTAAGGATCCACTGCTGCCGTGAGCTGTGGTGTAGGTCACAGTTGTGGCTCAGATCCTGCGTTTTTGTGGCTGTGGCGTAGGCCGGCGGCTGCAAGTCCAATTAGACCCCTAACCTGGGAACCTCCATATGCAGCGGGTGCAGCCCTAAAAAGACAAAAAGAAAAAAAAAAAAGGTGTTTTATAATGGCAATTGGGACGTGAATGTCAATATGATGATGATGACAGCTAAGACTGGTTGACCTTTACAAAAATCCTATGAAGCAGGTATTATTTATAGTCCCAATTTTCATATGAAGGAAATCAAGCTTAGGGAGGCAGGGAAACCTGCTTAAAGTTACCCAGCTAGAAAAAAAAAGTAGCAAAAATAGAATTCAAAACTAGTTCCTTTGATTTTTTTAGGCACTAGCGGTCATAATGTCCCTACTCTTGAGATCACATTTTACTGGTAGAAACAGACAAGTAGAGAAATAATAGTCATCAAACAAAAGAAGTTTGTAACGGGAAGAGCTGTGTGCAGGGCTCTTTGCTAAAAGAAGAGGGATCAGCACGAAAGACGACTCCGTGTTTCCCGGGAAGAAAGGACAAGAACATCCTTCACAGGTAACTAGATGAACAGAAGTCCTACAATCAGGACCTCAGTCCTTTTCTTGCTGCCTCTTGGTATCTGCTCTCGCTCCCAATGACCTCAACTGACCGAGCTCCCCTACACGAATGCGCGCTTGCACGGGCGCACATGCCCACACACAGACACACAAACACGGTATAAGTAAGTTATACATTAGCTGAGCTTATAACTACACAATTAGCTGATCCACACATTGGAAGGTCAGCTGGTTTCTTACTCACCTGGGATTAAAGGCCAGGTCTGCTTACATACTTTGCAGACAAGCCTTTAGGTACAGAGACCTAGCAAACATTTTTAACTCTTTCAAGTTCTTCTATGAAAAGAGTTCATTTAAGCTCATTGTTGCATACATTTCTTAGTAGCTTAGTCAATGAACCACGAACCCTAGCCTGAACAAAATATGTGTAAACAGCTGTTAATCACCTAAGAGAAACCACATCAAGAATCTATACAGGAAACAGCCACTGTCTCGAACGCAGAAAGAAGAATGTCACATTTGGATAATGATTTTTCTGATCAAATTTGTTGCAGACAGACAGAAGAGAGAATTAGATCAGCAGTGGGTTTACAGAGTAGCATTAGCAAGAGAAAGGAATTGAATCCACAAATGTCCCTTTGGAGAGAGGAAGCAGGATGTATAAGTCGTCTCCTAATAGATTAATTAGAATAAACTAAACAGCATGTTCGGAAAGTTTATGGGATTGGCAAATAATGTTTTGGTAAGGTCATTATAAACCATTCAGTGGCCATTATGATGGTAATTTACAGCCGTGACAATTGTCTAGACAAGAGAATTAAGACGTTGCTGGTTCCAATTTTAATTTGAAACAAAGCTAACTGTATCATATTAAGTGTCCTGGTCTGGTGGCCTCCAGCCACTGGCTGCAAATGTTAAACTCATTTGCTGTTTTCCCCAGGACAGCTCCACAGGAGTGGGCAGGGGCAAGAAAGACATGAGTCAACTGTGAAGAAATGTGGATTCAAGCAAAAAGCCTCAAGGAAGAAAAAAGAGCCTTCTTGCACAGCCATGCTATCCAAACAGCACGGTCCTCAGACTGCCTGGTACTGCAAGACATCCCATAATCGGCCTCTGGTAAAGGAGGAGTAGAGGTTTATCTTGAAAAGCGTTCAGAGTTGGGCACAGACTCTCTTTCTACTGCCCTTACAGCACAAGCTTAAAGCAAGGCAGGGGCTGGTGGTCTCCACGCAGAGCAGAGAGAGGAGACGGGCAAGGCCCTCCCACCCCTCTGCGTGGGAATCTCCAGGCTGCTTCCTCAGGAACACAGTTACGGGTGTGGGACTGTGAGACCATGTGTTCTTTTGCACTGGATAGCAAATGCACCTTGTGTTGGCTTCCTATTGAAGTGTGATTACACTCTCTAAGCCAAGTGCTTCCTAATGCGTCTCCACTTGGTCCTGCCACAGCGGATGGGTATCAGGTCAGGGCTAGAGTGGGAGCACCTCGGAATTACCCTGAGGGCACAACCTCCAGACCCCCAGTATCGCCCCTCCACCAGCACCAGGAAACCACTGCTCTGGACCCAGGGCCTTGCTGGAGAGCATCTCGGTTGGAAAGAGCAGCATAGGTAGGGTCCTGCCTTTTCCAAAGACCTTGGCCAAGTCACTCTACTCTTCTGGCCCTCAGTTTCCTTAGCTTCCAAGGAGGAAAGCAAACATGTACCTTTAAAATTCTGTGATTTTTGATGCCCAACCCATATGAAATAAATCTCTCAATTCTTTTAAAATAAATGAATAAATAATATATAAATATATACTTACCTATAAATACATTTTATGGATAATAAAATAATATAGATTACATGTCTATATACAATAAAACACATAATATCCATTTGTATGTCATTATACACATATAGCACAGCACACACAGACATGCTATATAAATACATTCCCACAAGTGTGTTTTCAGACAGTCTCCCAACAGCCCATCCAAAGAAGTTTTAGGTCCACAGAAAATTAGTTTAGGTCTCTCAGAATCGGAAGACAGAAAAGCCTCAGAGCCACTGTAGCTCCCTCCTGATTCAAGACCGTATTTATCGCTGGAAAATCTCTAAACGGACAGGAACCAGCATTTGCAAACGTCTGTCCCAGAAGAAATGGCCTCGGCCATCACGGTGAAGCCGACAATTTTTCCCTCTCGTTTTCTCTACCATAGTTCTGTCTTTGCTGGACACCCCCTCTTTCCTCCTTTCCCCCAGTTCTCCTCCACCCACACGCCCTGACTCAGAGGGGTCACCTTCTTATTGTCAATCACACTCTATCCCAGTGAGGTTTTTCCGAAACTCACCCATTCAAGGCAGATCACGGCAGGAGCAAGTCATGGTGCTCTCTCTCAGCACCAACAGGAGTCCAGGCTCAGTGAGAGACACAAACCAAAGGAAGAGACATAGTCTTCCAAGGCTGCGTGCGGGTGTGTTACTGCGTGTGGGTGTGTTATTCCCAACTGGAAGGGAAAGTCAGGCTGCAACAGTATCTTCCAGGTATCTAATTCTAGGACAAATCAACCCACACCAGCCTAAAGCATAACACATGAATTTCTTCTAGAGAGGATGGCCCAGCCTCTGTTAATGATTCAAAGAGCAGATATTTCAGGCATGTGCTTCCACCAACATTATATTCTATGGGCAGCAGCCTATTTGTCGGATCGCCCTTAGGAAGCCATAGGAGACGGAACTGCAACACGCAGCCAGGCTATTCACGCTGAAACTGAACAGACCGTGCCTCGGAGCGGGGAAGTGGGGGTGTGGTCATTTTCATTCCTCCTTCTGGAGACCAGAGGAGATTTCTGCTCTGCCTGACAAAGTCCTTTTGGACTTTTAAAATAGTGCTCCTGGAATTGACGGTCATTTAAATATTGAGAGGAAAATTTGCCACAGTGATTCCATTATTCAAATGCCTTCAAGAACCATTAAAGCACTGACTCTGTGGGATGAGAGGGGCTGGCCCACCCCTACTGGACTCCTTCCTCATGTAGATTCCGACACTGCTCACAGACAACCTCCGCCTCTCAATAGGGGTTCGGCGTTTAAGCTCACTGAGCACGTGGAAAGCACTCGGTTCTCACTCTTTGCCAAACTCTCAATCTAGAGTCACCTCGGGGAAGCACCAAATTATCTTCTTATGTCTAAATGTCCCAGTAGCGACAGGGGTCATGAAAGACACAAGGAGCTGGTTCAAGACCATGAAAGATTATTATTCCACGACTATATACCCTCAGGATTTGTGAGATGTGTAGGCGATTCTCAGTTCTTTTACCTTCATCAGGAGTCACTAAGGTTGCATCAGGTAGAAACTGTCCATCCAAATTAAAATAAATCGTGTCCACAGAGATGGCAGATATTGATTGCTTATTAGTGAAAACGGTCTAGTGCCTTGGCTTAATAGAGCTTCACTCCTTCCAGGAATTAACGTGTCCTTGGTAAAATATGTCATCCTTTAAACCTCACCTCTTGCAACTTTACCTCTAATAATAGTTACAAACACACATCTAATGTGTTTTCTAAAACACTAGATGCTGGGTTAAGACTAGCCTTATGTGGATTATTTCATTTATCCTCAAAATAACCAGATGAAGCAGGAACTATTACGACCTGCCCAGGTCACAAAGCTAGTTAGCGACGGAGCTAGAGTCCCAATCCCTCATGTTGAACTAGCTGGCAGATGGCCAAATCATTCAAGAGAGCTCTTACTATTCAGCCTTATTTACTTTTCACCTCCTGTGCGTGCACAGATCCTGAACTCAGCTCTCAGACTCCAGGCTGTAACCTATTCCGCAGAGAGTCCCTCCCAATCTTGCTCCAGGGTGGTTCATCCTGTCCTGCGCTGCAGTCACTCCAAGGCATTAAAAATCCAACTCGTACCCCTCCACACTCAGACCCCAAGTCCTGAAACAGCAGATCTTACTCTTTCCATTTAAAGACACTGAGTGAGCTTCTTTCTCCTCCTTCTTCCATGCGTCGCCTTCCAAACTCTAGTGCACACTCTTCTCCCATCCTGAGACGCCTTTTCTTCTGCACATCCGAGGCTCTCCTCCGGCTCCACATTTACCCATTACCTTCCTTGGGGACTTGTTCTCACACTACTTTAAGAAAAGAGCGAATGCTTCAGTGGCAAGACCAGGGGGCTTAGAATCCAGAGACCTCTCCTGAAATCCTAGCGTTACTTACAATGTTACCTAATATCATGTGGCCTCAGGGTTTTCATGTATAATGTGGAGCCATTACTCTCCGTCTCATAAGGTTGCTATAAAGAGTAAATGAAATTATAAATGTACACATATAAATATATATGTCTATATACCTATAATTTCCTAATGTATATTTAACCGTTATATAATATTTATACAGGGGTGTATAATATACACATATAATTTTGTACACACATATGATATTTTGGGAAACTATAAAATACTCTAAAGAGGTAAAGAAATCATTACTGTGCCTTAACGGGTAGACTGACAGAGAGAGAGAGAGAGGGATAGAGACACAGGTAGAGACAGATGTTGGATTCCTAGTGGGTAGCAACCTTTTTTATTGATGTCCTTCCCAGGTTCCAGCATCACGATATCCACAATAAATAATGCTTGGCAAATACTCGAATAAGAAGTCTTCCAAGACCCCTGGGGAAAATCCTTAATCCTGTATTATACACTAGAGAAACACATCGGTGACTGGCAACTAGTCTGTGGCAAATGCACATGTCTGAATTCTCATTTGAGACTCTTTTTTTTCAAGCACGCTGTTCTGTCAGCTTTTTCCTTGATGAATCGGACTTCGTTTTTACTAAAGACATTCGAGAATGTACGCACTGTTTGTGGATAGCACGAAGGGGGGGGTGTCAACTGTTTGGAGGGTGTCACTGTAACTCCAAACACTCCCGACAACTCGAAGATGTGGGCAGATATAAGCATCAGCGTTGAGAAGACCACACATTTTTTTTAAAAAAAGACTAAGGTCTTCTTTATCAAGGGTCTCCCCAGAAAAGGTTAAAATGCAAACACAGAAACTTAGGATCTAGCAGACAATCCCTCCCTCATAGTAAATATAAGAGGTACCTTTGAATCCCACTCCACTCTAAGATCCCCCAACTGGGCAAGCATGGAAGATACAGAGAAGGATGGAAGAAAATAATAAACATACCTAATGGATTAATAAACTCTATTAGGAAAAGAAAAAAAAATACCTAATCGTAAACACACACACACAAAGAGCAGCCACCATATTTTTTAACAGCCCACAAAAAGATGTACAAATTCCTTAAGAAGAGAGTTTGGCTGAAAAAAATTTCCCTGAGGTATAAAACCACGATCTTAATTCTTCCTTAGGCTGTAGGACCCGCTAACATCCTTTCCAGGACAGACATTGAAATCTCTTCTGAACACATGCAACTGATTCTTTAGCAAGAGTTCAGAGGATGCTAAATCTTGGGTAGTCCAGAGCTTAAGTGGGAAGCGACTGAGCAGGATTCTTTTTTTTGTTTTTTTCTTTTGGCCTTTTCTAGGGCTGCTCCCACAGCATATGGAGGTTCCCAGGCTAGGGGTCGAATCACAGCTGTAGCCACCGGCCTACGCCAGAGCCACAGCCACACGGGATCTGAGCCACGTCTGCGACCTACACCACAGCTCACAGCAATACCAGATCCTTAACCCACTGAGCAAGGCCAAGGATCGAACCCGAAACCTCATGGTTCCTAGTCAGATTCGTTAACCACTGAGCCATGATGGGAACTCCGACTAAGCAGGATTCTTAAGCTTAAGTGGAGAAGGCAGTGGAAAAAGTATTTGAAAAAATAAACTGACACCTTTGTGGTCCTGAAGCTGAAGAGAGGGACAAATACAGACAGAGGTGTCGGGCTGAAAACTACAAGTAACACTTCCTTATTTCTGTCCCTGATATAAGACAATACGACCAGCTGCATCTCCTCTAAGCCACTGCTCCGCGATCAATCACCACGGTCCCTGAAATACCCTGTTGGTCCAAAGAGCCTCTGTGTATGCAGACCCTGACTAGCAGGGGTGATGCAGAAGCTCACAGCATTTGTTCTTATTCACCTGCACGGAAAGGCGTCCTATGAGCAAGAGGCTAAGTTGTGATCATGCACCAAGGGGTCTGGGAATGAGCTGAGTGAGGGTGGTGGCCGGAGGGCAGGCGAAGAAATTACGAGCCTTCTTGTACCTCCACTAGCCTGTTAACATTACGTGCAAAACATTCTTTTATGCCAGACTATACTCTGCTGCATTCGGGTGGCGGGGGGGGAGTCCTTTTTAGCTCCTTCCCAGAATTGAACTGTATCATCCTAGCAATACGGCTGCTGCTGACACTACAAGCTTCCTAGTGAGAGCAGACTCATCTTAGAAAAGGTCTGATCTCAGTGTTTTAGAGCTATTGTTTTTCACTTGTAATTCTAGAACTTCCAAAACATCTGCAGAGAAGTCCTATCCTTAAGCAAGAGAAAATTTGGCAAAATCTCCATGTCTAAGCCCAAAGCATTACTCTGACCACAGCAACAAAAGGGCTCAGCGTCAGGACACTGCAATGCTGGTAAGTTTTCCATTTCCCAAAATGATCTGAGAGGTGGGGAATGAGGAACGGAGCTGGTGGGCCTCTTTGTCAGAGCTTTGGGGGCTGCACTGACCCAAACACTATCCCAGGCCTCCCTGGAACCCTTTCAGTCGTACTGTGGATGACTAACAAGCAGATAAGGATTCCCCAAGCACGTCCAAGACTAAGAAAGAACCTCTATTTCACCATGGTTATGAAGACCAGCAACCAAAATCATCCAAAGCATAGGGCAAATTCAACCTCATCTTGACATGGTGAAAGGCACGCATTTTCCTTTCTTCTGATAACCATGTATTTGCCTACTGAATTATGTTTTGCTTAAGCAAATACCCTAACAAATCCGTTTGCATTCCCAAGGATGAATCAACAACTAATGAAGTGAGGCAGCCTACAACAAGGCCAGGTGGTGGCAAAAGAGAATCTTCAATATATTTACAAATCTCAAACTCGATGTTGTAGAGGCAAATTTTTGATACTATTTGCAGAAGAAAAAATAAAATCCTGAATAACTCTAGGAAAACAACAAATCGACTCAGGTCTTTGCTTCTGGAGCAAAAAAGCACTGGGTGGCTCTCCCTTCCCACATATGCCCGAGTTACAATTTGATAACGCAGCCGTAGCTCTGTGAAAACATATGACATAATCTATTGATTTTGGTAAAGAATGAGACCAAGGAGAGCACATTAGTGGAATTAAATTATATGTGTTATCATTGAACTCTGTAAGTCTCAAATGTAGGATGCTTATATTTTTAAAAATATATATATTGAAGTGGTTAATTTTAAACACTTTTCTGCTTTGCTTTTAAGTGTATTTCATGGAGTCTAATTTTTTCTTGTGGAATTAGGTTGCAATGCCTTCTTTCCCTCCCAGTTAATGCACGTGTTGACAGCACTTTCTATGAGGGCAAATACAATTTAACTCAATGGGCCCATTTGCGCCTCCCCCCATTAAAGTTTGTACCATTGGAAACAACTTCTAATTAAAGCTTAATCGTTAGCTACCATGCACTTTTCACTTTATAAGCTAAGTGGCTTCTGTCGGAAGCTCAGTGGAAAAGACGAGATCCAGGTACTGCCGGTGGGTAAGGTCTCCAGTCTTGCAGAACCTGGACTTCCCGTGCAGGCTTCAATTACAACTGCAATTAGAATGGGGCAAACTGAATCCATGGCAACAATCACCAAAAGAGGGACTGGACCCGGCTTACAAATTCAGTCAGCTGCCACAGGACACAGGTGAAGTGGGGAGGTGGGTAGCCTGACTCAGTCCTGCCATGCTGTCACCCTAGCTTAAGGTTGTCCAAAAGTGTTTTCTTAACCCACTCAGTCCCCTTTTCCCGGGAGGCGCGCACCCTCCCCTGCTAGCTCCCCTCCCTCACCCCAGATAGCTCGGTGACCATTTCGGCTGGATGAAGGGAACGCCCTCTCTGGGCCACACCTCACTTTAGTGGTCAGGAAAGCATAGGAAGAGAGTAGGGCGCTTTTGTTCTTTAGGGAAAAATTGATGCAAATCAGACTGGAAGGATTCACCTTCTCTGCAGACAGTTCAGCCCCATCGTAAAGCCAGTAACAGAATGGCCTCCTCCTCTCCTGCCTCTGGAGCAGTAGAAGCTACAAGAAGAAGGGCTCTGCCGTGCAGCACTGCACCTGGGTTAACTCAAGTGAGCTATTAATCTCTATGAGCCTTGGTTTTTCCATCTAGAAAATGGGGATTATTTCTAAGAGAGACCTTACAGAAGTGATGGAAGGACTATATGAGATAATGCATGTGACTTGCTTAACAGAAAACAAGGCACAAAACCCCCCAAACCCTCAATAGTAACTATTATCATAGTTAATGAAAAGTACTGAAGGTTCTGTACGTAGACCTTAGGCATTATACATAGCGCAGTGCTGTGAGCAACACAAAGTATAACACATGATCTCTGATCTCCATTGGCTTTCCAAGGTCGGAGGGGGAAGAATTTATGTCACAGGAAGAAACTGGTGACCTGGACTTCATTTTCCACAGGGACGAGTCCGGAACGGGGGACACTGGATTAGAAAAGGTACGAGCGGTCTTCAGAAAGGAAGGGACACGTGGCAGCATGCTGCCGATCTCTCCCCAAGTGAGGGAACCTTCAGGAACGAACCGCCTAAATTTCTACTGTAATTCAGTGCGTCTTCAAAAGACTAACGGAGCAACGCCCAGCATGGGACGTGGGAAGTGAGTATTTAGCACGCAGTGACTTACACTCACGTTCAAGACAAGGAGGGTTGTCACCCCAGCCCCTGTGCCCCGGACATACCCGGACCTCTTCTTTGGATTTTGCTTCCCCCAAGAACCTCCCTGCGGCCGCTGCAAGGTTCCAGTATGAACTCATTTAGATGCTGGAATGCAATGGAAGCATTTAACTAGTTCACGCCAGTAAAACTTCAAAACATGCACACACGCACATTCCTATACAAGAATAAAGGGTGTTTTTCAAAGAGGATGCTGCTAGGTCTAAAGACCTGTTAGTATTCACTGTAATTTGCCAGAGTGTGGAAGAAATATGTGGAGCATTGTCTTATGTTAAATCACACCCCAGACCACCTAAATGTCAACAATTCATGACAAGCTCTATTTGACAAAATGCTCCGAAACAGATCTCCGCCCTCTCCCAACACCTCAGATTTCACGTTTTCTTGATTCGGCTAAGGTGAACATTCTAAGAAGCCCTCTTACGCCTCTGAGTCTTTAGACTCAGGAAAACTGTCAGAAGCCAGTCATCAAAGAAAGCCAGCTTTGAAACTAAGCAATTGACCTCTTTCCAGACTTACCAGGATTATCCCCCAAATGGGTGAAAACAGGCTCCAAATTATTTGAACAATTCCCCCAACAAAAGGGAGGACGGAGGGAGAGAGACAGGGAGTGAGAATCCAAATGGTTGAGAAGCATTTAGGCAGGGGAAAATAACAAAGCATCTTAACAATTTTTTGCAATATTTCTCAAGAGTCAGTTTTTATGAAAATTAGATAATGTTCATGGACCGAGGGCCCGTAATGAATGTTTCGAAGGTGAAAAATTGAGTGCATATAAGATTCTTTAAAATTCTTTAAAATGACTTGTGCTGAAACAATGTCTGAAATTAACTAGTCCAGGAGTTCCCATCATGGCTCAGTGGTTAACGAATCCAACTAGGAACCATGAGGTTGTGGGTTTGATCCCTGGCCTCACTCAGTGGGTTAAGGATCTAGTGTTGCTGTGAGCTGTGGTGTAGGTCGCAGACATGGCCTGGATCTGGTGTTTCTGTGGCTGTGGTGTAGACCGGTGGCTATAGCTCTGATTAGACCCCTAGCCTGGGAACCTCCATATGCCATGGGAAGCGACCCCAGAAAAGGCATAAAGACAAAAAAAAAAAAAAAAGAAAGAAAGAAAGAAAGAAAGAAAGAAAGAAAGAAAGAAAGAAAGAAAGAAAGAAAGAAAGAAAGAAAGAAATTACCTAGTCCAGACCCTGTATTTTTCTACTTCGAACAGTGAAGTTCCAAGAGGTTAAATCACCTGCTTGTGGCCGCCCAGTGATGGTTCTTACTAGTGACACAAACCAGCCACCTGTCAGGACTCCTTTCCACTCAGCTCTGGTGACCCAGAAAAATCCACAGATGATCGAGTTAACGTGGTTTTCCTTGGTGGGACTGTGCCTTTGGTTTTATCGAAAAGAAAATGTGTTTTTCTGTTGTTTTTCTCTGTGAACTCTCACTTCATTAAAACTTTAATTTCCAAGTTAAGTTCCAAGGTCAGGATGGCATTTGAAAAACGTAAAAGTAATCCCTCTTCATTCAGCTGAGTCAGCACACAGCCGCACCCCCAACTCCCCAGCCCTAGCCCCACTCCCACTCCCACCGGAGACGCAGTGCTGGTGGAAGGAAGGCCAGCAGGGGAGAGAGAATCGCCGCACTCACCCCTGAGCCACAGGCACCCGGAAACGGGCGCTGGAAAGCCTGGCCTGCGCTAAGACACCAGTCAAGTGTCACTCACTCAAAATAAAATGCCTGGATGCTCAAAAGGGTCTGGGTTGTTTGTTTGCTGTTTTATTTCCCAATCCTCATACCCCTGGGGTCAGAGTACATGACACAATTCCTGGATAAAAACAGCAATTAAAGCTTTCAGAATATACGTATTAGCAGATTACATGCTCCTATCAGTTTATCTTGTGAATATCATAAATATCACGCACACAACAGATGGAAATGGTACAAACAGCAACATTCTGCATTATTCATAAACTGTAGTTAGCTTTTCCCTAGGCTCCCTGCTACTTAAGAGTATGTGTGTGTGTTTGTATGTTTTCTGTTAGAAACCAAGTCTTTAACAACAGCGTACCTTTCACTGAAGCATTTTATTTTCTATTTGTTATTTCTTTGGTCTTTTGTCTTTTGGGGGCCGCACCGGAGGTATATGGAGCTACAGCTGCCAGCCTATGCCATGGCCACAGCAATGAGGGATCCGAGCCAGGTCTGCGACCTACACCACAGCTGATGGCAATGCTGGATCCGTAACCCACTGAACAAGGCAGGGATCGAACCTTCGTCCTCATGGATACTAGTCAGATTTGTTAACCACTGAGCCACGATGGGAACTCCTACTGAAACGTTTGAAATTGGAGGGTTATTAAATTATTAAATCTGAGTACATTGCACCCTCTACTTTATCTCACCTCTCAAACCAAAATGAAAACAGGTAATCCAAGAGGCATAACCAAAATACGTCTGGCTCAATAGGACACTATCAAGGAGAGTGTTTATTAAGGGTGGGGCATATGTTCAACAGCTGTCCTTCTGTTCACTATAGATGGTTCATACCACAAATACCACAAAAGAGGCACCACCAAAAATAACCACAATAAGTCGACAGAAGCCCACAGTAGCATTTCCACCCAAAATAGAGTGACTTTTTTTTTTTTAACTCCTTTCTACAGAATCCCACTCTTGACGTGCAAGATAATGAATGGGTGTTTTACAATGAGTTTCCTGGGAACAGATTCAGAGTCAAGTGGAACTTGAGAGGAAGGCAGAATTGGACACAACAAAAAATGAGCTCTCTGGAAGATCAGGCCAGTTCTACAGGGAACCCCGGAGCTGGGATGACCTGCAGATTCATCCCAAGGTGAAGGTACCAGCCAGGCCTTGGCTGAGGCTCTGTGGACGGGTCCCAGGGTGGAGGACAAGTCCCAGGGAGCTAGGAGCCAGAGGTGGCCCCTGCTGCCGGCATCTGGGAATGGTACCTCTGATCTGGAGGAAAGATTTAGAAAGAATAGTACAGTATAGCCTGCAAAAGGGATTTTTCATTGTAATAAGCACCAAGTCAGATTTCAAACCATTGACAGCTTTTTTTAATCAACTCTACTTTAACAAAAAAATCATTTAAAAATTTTTTAAAATGCACCGAAACTCAAACCACAAATTGAAAGAAGATATGTGCCACACGTATAATGAACAATTCATTAATACCCCCAAAATAAGGAGAATACCAACAAATCAATAAGAAAGAGACAATCAAGTAGAAAAATAGGCAGAAGACATGACCAGGCACCTCAGTGTGGGGAATCCAAAGAGTGGATAAAAGTACTAAATAATAATTATCCTCTTTCATAATTAAGAAAACACAAATTAAAACCACAACGCAGTACCATTTACAAGCACCAGACCGGCAAACATTAAAAAGTTGAACAATATCAAGTGTTGGCCAGGAAGTGTAGGAATCAGAAAATTCACATGCTCCTAGTGAGTATGTAAATTTATTTTACCCACTGAAGAAACTAATTAGACATAATCTAGTAAAACTAAAGATGTGAATTATTTATAACTCAAAATTTTCCCCTGAATACTTGCACTTTTACACAGACTCATGTATAATAATGTTCATACGAATGTTGACAAACCTTAGAACTCTTGATTCAAACTTTTATGACCTCAGATACTCTTTAAGGGTGCCTAGCCAACAAAAAAGAAGCAACTACTAAACAAGAAAGAATGGATAAATACTTTCATCAATTTTTATCAACTCACTTGTATGAACAAGGGTTCTCAGCACTTATAACTCTGAAAATTAAAAGAGAATTGATGCTGAGTTCTAATTTTCTCATTCTAATAATAAGTAATATTTACCCCAGGACAAGAACAAATTGAGATTTTTTTAGAGACCCATCTATTTCATTGATATGCATTTTAATATAATTTTAGTTTTTATTATTATTAACCATAAAATTATGCTGTTTTAAACAATATTCTTTTGTGTGTGTGTGTCTTTTTAGGGTCACACATGCGGCATATGGAAGTTCCCGGGCTAGAATCAGAGCTGCAGCTGCAGGCCTACACCACAGCCACAGCAATGCCAGATCCACGCTGCGTCTGTGACCTATGCCACAGCTCACGGCAACATCGGATCCTTAACCCACTGAGTAGGGCCAGGGATTGAACCCGCGTCCTCATGGATACTAGTCGGATTCATCTCTACTGAACCACGATGGGAACTCCATGTTTTAAACAATATTCTAACGAGAACCCAATTTAGAAAAAAGTATGTTTTAAAGTTGTATAAACATTTTTATTACAGAGAGGTATGAAAATGATCAACAAAAGGCTTTCGGGAATAGATACATCACTTTAAGTTCTGTGAGGGAAGCTAAGTGAAAATACAAGCGCATGAAGGAAAGGACATGATGGAAAGTTCCCAAATGGGATCATTACTCTGGAAAGAAGGATGTTATACTTTGATTGTTTAAATATTTAAAATACATTAAAAATCATGTACTCTTCAATTACGATATAAAACCTAGCTTCATTGTGCATGGGGAGATGAATTTTCAAAACTCTTTTTCAGGTTAGAGTATGAAGGCAAAAGTTTAAAGAGCCCACATTTTCAGGTCTCCCCCAGCCCTTAACTACTCATCACCATAACTGTGAGCCTGAAACTGCTGCGCATGAAGCCCCTCAGAACTACCGCCAGAAACATGTTTCATCAAATATCAAGCATATTACGAACTCTACTGAGCACACCAAAGGAGTAAACAGCAATCACAACCAAGACAATCTAGGAGACACTGTCACTGGAAAATGAGGGCTTTGCAAGGTAGAGAAAAATCCAACCAGTCGAAGTCAAGAGGGCCAAAATGTGGGAACGTAAACTGGTATAGCCACTGTGGAGAATAGTATAAAGGATCCTCAAAAAACTAAAAATACTTATCATATGATCCAGCTATCTTACTCCTGGGAATATATCCAGAAAAGACAAAAACTCTCCTTTGAAAAGATGCAGGCACCCTGTCGTTCATCACAGCACTATGTACAAATAGCAAACAAATGGAAGCAACCTAAGTGCCCATCGACAGAGGAATAGACAAAGACTCTGTGTGTGTGTGTGTGTGTGTGTGTGTGTGTGTGTGTGTGTGTGTGTGTGTGTGTACAGTGGAATGTTACTCGGCCAGAAAAAATAATGAAGCAATGCCATTTGCAGCAACATGGATGGACCTAGAAATTATCATACTAAGTGAAGTAAATCAGACAAAAACAAGTATCATATGATATCACTTATTTATGGAATCTAAAAAAATAATTCAAATGATCTTATTTGTGAACAGAAACAGACTCACAGACATACAAAATAATCTTATGGTTATCAAAGGGGAAGCAGGGGAGGGAAAAATTTAGGAGTTTGGGATTAACAAATACACACGACTATATATAAAATAGATAATCAACAAGGACCTACTGTAGAGCACAAGGAACTATACAGAATATCTTGCACTAACCTATAATAGAAAAGAATCTGAAAAAGAATATATACAAATATATGTGTGAATACAGGAATATACATGTGTGTATATGTATATGCATATATATGAATCACTTCACTGTAGACCTGAAACTAACACATTGTAAATCAACTGTACTTAAAGAGTGGGATGGACTGGGAGTCTGAGGTTAAGAGATGCAAACTATTGCATTTGGAGTGGATAAGCAATGAGATCCTGCTCTGTAGCATAGGGAACTTTAGCTAGTCACTGATGATAGAACATGATGGAGGATAATATAAGAAAAAAGAATGTATATATATGTTTGTGACTGGGTCACTTTGCTGTACAGTAGAAATTGACATAACACTGTAAACCAACTATAATGGAAAAAACAAAAATCATTTTTAAAAAAAGAGAAACATAGGCCAAATAACAAGAAAAAAGGAGAACAGAAGTAAAGAGAACACCAATAAGAAAAAAAACCTTTCTTTAAAGAGGACCAAAATGGTGCACTGTATTGAGTCAAAGCAATCATACTTGTTGGAAGCCCAGTTTGGTGCTTTTTGTGGCAACAGCTACCTCTTGCCTTAGGAAGCAGAGAATATCTTGGGACAGAGTCAAGACCCCTGAGTAATGTCACCAGGAGGAAATGCAGCCTAACTTCAGCTTTGCCCTTTGCTTTATGATTTTTCTGACTGTCTGTACTCCCCTTATTTTCTCCTCCTTCTTCTTCTATCTGCTCCTCCCCCCTTCCTCTCTCTCTTCCTCACTTTC
This sequence comes from Sus scrofa, assembly GCF_054392235.1. Taxonomy (NCBI): domain Eukaryota; kingdom Metazoa; phylum Chordata; class Mammalia; order Artiodactyla; family Suidae; genus Sus; species Sus scrofa. Next base: position 77,898,833 of record NC_139393.1, read on the forward strand.
TCTCTCTCCGAGTTAAAAAGACTGTCATTATAAGGCAAAAATCAGCAACATAAAAATCATTCATTATTTTGCCAAGATGAGAGACACACTGGTCAAAACAGCTTTACAAGAAAGGGTAAATTGACAACTCACCCTGATAAGGCTCCAAGAAACTTATAACTACCTATTCCTCAAAAACTAATTTCACATAAACAATGTGTATGTGATTCACCCCAGCCTTATCTAGTCAAACATTTTAAAGAATGCCTTGCCATATTGCACACCTGTTTGTTCCCTTCATTCTAACCAGAATTTATATGTTAATATGACTCCTTCGAATTATTTTCAGAGATCATTTTGGTGTCTGCCATTTTAGCTTGAAACTAATCAGATTTTTGGTTCAATTACTTCCAAATTTTTTTGAAGTATGGAATAGAAACATGCACACACACACACACACACACACACACACACGGTAGGCACATCTGCCCTGCTTAGTACCTCTTTTACCACTTGGATGCAGCAAAACCATACTGGACCCCTGTGTGCCAGACACCCGATAGGCCCAGAGAAAGCATGGCTTGCAAGTCTACGTTAAAATTTAATCTTGCTTAATAATTTTTCTTTCTTTCTTTCTTTCTTTTTTTTTTTTTTTTTTTGTCTTTTTAGGGCCCACACCCACGGCATATGGAGGTTCCCAGGACAGGGGTCAAATCGGAGCTACAGCCGCCGGCCTACGCCTCAGCCACAGCAACACCAGATCCGCAACCTCATGATTCCTAGTCAGATTCGTTTCTGCTGTGCCACAATGGGAACTCCCTAATTTTGCTTAATAATTTTTCAATGAAATTTGGTTGCTCCTTTAAACTCTGACACCAAGAATTCAAGATCAGCGATGTTTCCCAGGACTCCATGCTTATCCCCAGGTCAACTTCCCAAAAAGAGTCCAGCACGGGAAAAAAACCATCTCAGGTGGCCAGCAGCCAAGGGTGCATATTAGACTGATTTTCATAAAAAGGCCTTCAATTTTGAGACTCATTTTTTTTTGTCATTAATGCTTCTCAGTTCAATTTGATGTGCACGTAATTTTGCCCTACTTTTTCCATTCCCATCCTAAATTCCTGTTCCGGTAGTGTTTTGCTTAAGTTTCCCTTCTGCAATTGTTCAGATGTTTTCCAAGAGAATATGTAGGGCCCCCTCCTTGATAGGGTTTCTCTTAGCAGAGGTTATCAGGGAGTGAACAGATGGCCCCAGTTCCAGTTCCCTAACTGCCTCCACAAAGAGTCAGCCTCTGTGCGTTTCATTCCATACCAGCCCTGCTGCCTTTCTTCTCATCAGTTTCAGGTCTCCTCCAAAACTTTTGTCCTTGCTGTTTAATGTCATGTGTTCTTCTTAAACCACTAATGTAGGTCAACCTGCTTCCCAAGCCAGAAGCCAGTGGCGGGACAGTCTTCAGAACAGCACACAAACTTGCACAGTCAAGTGGAAATGCCACAGCCTGGAAAGGAACCAAAGGGAGCTCAAAGCATCCTGTGCCTGGATCCTGTTGAGCTGGGACGGCCCAGCCCTGGCTCACGCAGCAGCGCCCTCACCTGATGGGTACTGCGGCTATTCCATCCACCACCAGACCTTTAAGATTCTTGAGGGCATGGGCCCTGTCATTCTTCTCTTTCTCTTGACTGCTTTAGGGCTACAAGCAACATACTCTGGGCACAGTTTTGAGAATATGCATTTGAATGAGGAAAATGGGGGATTATGATTCTGACATTATCATCAGCTTAACAAGAACTAATTACAACATTGAACGTTAGGGGAAAAAACTCTCCATCTTCAAAATGAGCAGCATGGATACACTGATGTAGTGGACACAAGGTGGGCTGGTACCAGGACTGCCAAGCAAGGCTTGCAGAAAGCTTCGCTCAGGTAGGGCTCTTCATTCTAACCAGACAGGATGCCTCCACTCAATCCAAATAAAATCTGCCATTCCACTTCCCCCCATGGTGCAAAGCACCCTGAGCTTTCGAAAAAAAAGGACGGAAAAGTAAGCTTGAACAATGCCAGCTGTCGGCATTTTTACATATTGTTCAACTGCCGCTTTTAAAATTATTCAACACCTTGAAGAAAATAGTGACAAAGATGGAGATGTCTTAGAAAAGAGCTCTAAAGCAGCCTGCTAAGCAGGTGCTTCGTACCCACAGCCAGGGTGCACCCAGCCTGCTCTGTAATTTAAGGATCAGTAGACATTAAATAAAATGAACTGCCTGGGGAATTCTACCATTGCTTATTTTCACAAACAGCATAAACATTAACAGAGCTTTACTTCTTTTCCATTAAGGGCACTATATATTCATACAGTAATTCACACCGGGGAGAAAATACAAATGAAAGTGTCTGGAAAGCCATGCTTAGAAAAAATAACATCGTCCTCCTGGAGCATTCCCTTCACTTACAGATCTCAAAGCACTTCGCATTCCCCAGCTAGCGGCAGGGCTAGGAATAGGATTAAAATATTATTGAAATGGTAGATGAAAGAAACACCGCAGCGCATATATGTCAAGTTGATTTTTAGGGGTCCATGAATCGACTCATCAAGTGATTTTATAAAGTTAAGAATCTGTTGGAGTAACTGCCAATGAGTCACGAACCAAAAGAAGTTCTTGGGCACCTTTAATGATGACTGTTGTTGTCAATGTTGATGAAAAAAAGCAATAAAGCAGAAGGATGTCCCTGAAGAGTGAGAAGAAACAGCCTCCACAATTTAAATGGAATCATTCTTTATTTTCCTTCCCCAGTAAGCAACCTCAACAGCATCTGCTTCTGCCTGCCAGATGGCCAAGCCAGCTGAGAGCACACTCCTCTCTATACTCCAGGCACCAGGTAAATATGTAGGTAGCCAAGCTTCTCTAGACAGTACTGATGAAGACCAGCCCATAGTCTTCCCAGGTCCTTTGGTTAAAAGGCATTACCTGATTGCCTGAGGTACCAGTAGTCTTTGCTTAGGATGCCAAGCCTCCAAAAGGAAGGAGATTGATGCTGCCTTCCACCTCAGCCTACGGGTGAGAATTCAGATCATTACTCGAGAGTCAGATCATAACCCTGTAGACAAGCTGCCTTTCTCCTAAAATGACCTGACAAAGTAGGAAACAAGCCTTGAGTCCAGCAGTGGAATGGTGTAGCCTTGACCTAACCTTTAGCTTCACGGTCTTGAATCGCACAGCCTAACTTCGAAATGTTGACTTGGTTGCATTCGGCAAGATTAACGACCCTGCCCAACTACTGTCTCCTCAGGAAGATCCTTCCCCTCCTCCATGTGCTCATTAATTCCCTTCTTCTTCCATTAATTATTTATGACTAAATGATGAAGTGCTGTCATCAGAAAAGATGTCCTTTATTGGAAGCCATGATTGGGAGTCATTTCATTGTCTCTATTTATTCTCAATTTAAGTATCTGACTCACCATTTAAGAGACAAAAGCTTAAAAAAGAAAAAAAGTAGGTTTTCTTTCCTTGGGATAAGTTATTGGGTAGTTCCAAGTGGGGTCCAGAGTCTTCTGTGAAATTTTGGGAGCAAACTGGTCATCATGCAGCAAACATGACGAAAATACCCATTATGCTAAGTTCATCCTTCACACTCTCTGAATATCATTTAGTTCCAGCCCTCAGCACTCCCCCAGGAGGTCAGGTAACCATTTGGAATGGTTTCCTCTCACTAGATGATTATGAAATTCATTATTTGTAATGTATATTTCTAGATCAGGGGTTCTTAACTGGGAGTGTTATTTCCCCCTTTTCCCAAGGGAATATTTGGCTCTTGCTGCACATCTTACAATGCACATGGCAGCTCAAACAAAGAATTATCCAGCCCAAAATGCCAATGGTGTCAAGGTTGAAAAAGCCTTTTCTAGATAGTCTCTCTTGCCTTCCTTGTTCATATTTGGTATGGAAAGACTTTTTTACTCATCAGCCTGCAGAGTTCCCATAAATCCTGAAAAAAAAAAAATGACTCACCTATAAATAAAGGAGTGGGAAACTCTTTTGGTGGGAACTGAATGTCACCACCCACATTCTGTGAAGGAGAGGCAGATCACTATTCACTCTTCTAGGAAAATGAAGTTGAAATTTTCGCAATTTACTTCTTTTTGGTTCACATGCAAATTATAATGCACTAAAAATGGGAGACGCTGACAGGTTAATTGCTCCCACTCCTCTGGTCCAGCTGCACAGAACTGATGCTGAGGAATCACAGAGCAAGAAAAAGTTGTCAGGGAGGGTCAGCCCACCCCATGAAGCTGGGTGCATCAGAGTCCCCTGAGTGTTGAGTTAGAACTACTGATAATCTAAGATATACTTCTCATTTGCTGGTTTGATTCCAGCTTTTTAAAGTAGTCTTTTAAGAAGAAGTTGGCACTGCTCTTACTCTTGTATCTTTTCCCTTGTACTTCTTAAAAATGAAATATAAATGCAACATATGTTTCAGGCAAATTGGCTCAGAACTCCGACAAGGTGAAAAGAACTCTCCTAGAGAGACAGTGCTCTAAATAAAAACCAGCCCCAGCCCCCAAGCCTTCCTAGTTACACAATTTTTGGTCCCCAATCCAGGTTAAACCGCCACACATTTATCTTTGTCCTGAGTCCCTACCCCATGACCAGAAACATACTTATCGTCCAGGCTACCATTGTGTATGTGTGTGTATGTTTAGGCTATTTATATAATTCTGATTAGAACATTTTGTATCCTTCTTGAGATGATGAGCTTTTCAAATGCAAACTGTGAGTTTCTGAATCATCTCAAACTGCTTTTTCAAGCGCAGGGTTATATATACAATACTCAACACATGTTAGTTGATCATTTTTATTTCTGAGTGGAAGAGGAACTGGGATGCTATGTGCATTAGCCATACGCGTACTCTTCTTAAAGCACTTTTCTTCTCATGATTGAGTTTGAGCTAATATTGTAATGATAAGTTCTTGGAGCCAGAAAGAGAGGAGTCAGAGACGGCGGTCTGGGTTCCAGATAGATCCAGACATGTGAACGGAAGGCACGAGAAGATGAGCTGAGCAGAAGAGGATTTACAGAAAGGAGCCAGGAGACCAGGAGACAAAACAGAGCAGAAGTTAAGTGGTAGGAAGAAGAGAAACCATAAAACCTATTCAAGCTTGCCAGCAGAAAAAGGAATGTTCACATGGCTTGGGGGTCTTCTGGAGACAGGATGGCAGCACAGAAGGACCTTGAGCTCACCTCCTCTCACGAGCACACCAAAGGAGCAACTGATTCTAACAACCATCAGTAGAAAAGACACATGGCTTGGAGATACAGGGTACTCTCAGGTGCTCTGGTCACTCTCCCGCTGTGGAGCCCAAATCTATGATGTGTCTGATACTAGGCTCTCAGTCAGTATAGCTTGGAGGTAAAGCAGGAAGAGGTTAAGGAAAACAATAGCCATGAAACCAGACAGAACCAACTTCAATGGATATATCACCTGCTAGTCATGATCTCAAACAAGTCACTTAAATCTCCCCAAGCCCCATGTCCTCATCTTTAAAATGGGGACTATCATAGTTATGTAACAGGGTTGAGGTGACATGTGTAATGAGCTGGGTGCATTAGCTGATGCACGTGGAGCACTTTATCATCACATCGCAGGGCACTCTAAGTTCTGGAGGCAAAAGGTATCAGTAATAACAGAAGCAATATTGGACTATGAACTTTTTTTTTTCTTTTTTCTTTTTTCTTTTTTTTTTGTCATTTGTCTTTTTAGGGCCACACCTATGGCACATGGAGGTTCCCAGGCTAGGGGTCGAATTGGAGCTGTAGCTGCCAGCCTACACCACAGCCACAGCAACGCAGGATCCGAGCCACGTCTGTGACCTACACCACAGTTCATGGAAATGCCGGATCATTAACCCACTGAGCAAGGCCAGGGATCGAACCTGTGTCCTTATGGATACTAGTCAGATTCACTTCCACTAAGCCACTACGGGAATTCACCAATTATGAACATTCTTAATCCGGCAGCCATTTAAAATTTCATGGGCTAACCACTAATTCCTGAAGGAGAAAATTTTGTGTTCTCTCAGAAGACTTTAAAGTACCGACATTCTACAAAAAACTGAAAAACAAAAACAAAAAACAACTTTTTCTACTATTTCCTTCCAGGAGAGAAAAACAAGGCATTCTTCAAGCCTTCATAGCGGGATATTTTTGTTGTACAGGAAAGAGAAGTCTTTTGCAGAAATTTCCCAGCCAAATATCAGTGTTACATCCACTGCGCAGAGGATTCCTCAGTTTACTCTTAGCCAAAAACTCATGTGTATGTCTTAAGAAATCACTTGCTAAAATGATATAAGTAGACACTTCAATAGACAGGAAATAACATTTCGCTCTATCAACAGGTTTCAAATAAAAGCCTGCTCTGTGTGGTGAAAATAATATTTAAGTTCCCAGAATAGTGGCAACCATGAAACTCAGGAAAGAAAACATGGACTCAGAAAAATAAAGGTAACTCAAAAAACAAGCCAAAGTCACCCCTCCCCTCTTACATGGACAAAGCAACATGCAACCAGCACCAGCAAATTCAAGGTCCTACTGTTAGAGCCTCACAAGTTGGCAGGGCCTTGGATGAAGTATGCAGTTAGAAGCCTGCAGCTGGTAGGGCCGGAGAACCATGCTCATTAGAGGAAGCTATGAAAGCCAGGAGGACTGGAGACAGGTTTCGGGACCAGCTCAACCCAAACTCTATCACAAAGAGCAAGTCAATACTGCAGAGTAAAAAATGAGAAAAATTAGCACTTAAAATGGTTTGGAAAAGTTCTCCTCAGAAGCAAAATTTTGATATGGTTTCAAGAGAGAGCACTTTCTAACATTCACGTTCCATTTTTCAGGAGCACAATCTGCTTTTGGACCCTCATCAACTCCAGCTTTGCCCACCTCTGCAAATGCTGTATCAGTTCCTGAAGGAAAGCAACCCCAGCTTAAAGGATGATCTTTCATCAAATCTCCATTCTTCTCAATGCCAGAGCCCTGCTTAAATTGAAACCATGGACCACTAAGCAAGGATTTCTTTCCATTTGATTTGTTCAGCCAATACGACTGAGAGCTAGGTCTTGGGTCACATCAAGATGGCCCTTGACCAAGGTTAGAAGAAAGCCACCAAGCCTACACCTGACCTGCAATACTTGGTCGAGAATACTTGGGCATGTGAAATTGGACTCAGAGGTAAAAGTCGAATTTTTGGTTTGGAAATTATGACTAGAATATTCTGAATCCCTAACTGAATTTCAAAGAGCTCAGAATCTTCTTGGAAGTCCACAAAAAATTTAAAGAGAAGGAAATATTATATATTAAGGAAAAAAATCAAATCCTTCAGAACTTAGCTTTATTTTGTGGTAAAAAGTATAGAGTTAAGCTAGAGTGTTAAAGGCCCTCACTCTTCTTTATCTTTTCTTTTCCTCTACATCCATGGCACCCCCCACCTCTTCTCCTCTCATCCAAAGTTGTGGATCTTGGTGTGTTTTCATTCACACCTTTATACTTGCCCATAAGACAATATACTGACATATATGAGTATGTTCATGAGTATGTAGAAATATAAACATGTAGAATGTTTTTCTTCTATTTTACAAATCTGAGATTATAAACTGATTTTTTAATTAAGAGCAAATTTGTGATTAACTCATTATTTTTCATGCCTGCATAATATTCCAGTTGATCTTCTTTTTCAAATTCTCCCCAGCTTCAAAAGAGCTATACTTGAAAGACCATTTTTCTCTGCTGGGCTTGTTGTCGAATGTTATAGACTGTCCATTCCCAGCACCTCCAGAATCTTCCTGTTACTTATTCACATGGAGGCAAAGTCCCTCACAGTAACTCCACAGAGCCACACCCTCCGTGCAATGGGTACCGCAGAGACAGAAGGAGAGATTCTCAACTTAGGACCTGATGACAGTCATGTTTTCCAGGGTTTCTACTGTTGAGTGATATTGTTCTATTTCAAAACTTGTTTAAAACTGGTTGTAGAGTTAAACTTTCTGAACTTCTTGTGGAGACTGGGTTAGAACTTAGATATACGCTGTTCTTAATCATGAAAGAGAAAATAATATGCTTCAGATAAGAATTTATAATGTTTACTTTTTAACCTCCTCCTGGAATTGGAAGGCAGATTACCATTTTGGTGGGTAGGATTTAGTTGCTAAAACTGATTAAGATATCCTCAATTCATATATCTCAAGCCCCAACTCACAACTCACATCTCTGGAATCTATAAAATTTCTCCAGTGCAATGACCACAGTAGAGTCAATACTGCAATTAAAAAGCAAAAGATTTCCTTTTAGTTAAATGAGTCATGTTCAGAGCTTCTCCAGAAATATATATTCACCAAACCTGACCCTGGGGCATTACTTGCCCTGTATAGCTTGGATATGGCTTAATTTAATCTTGTTAACAACATTATTAATATAAACAATCATATGAAAACTATTAACACATGGCACTTGGCAAGCGACCTTCCATTTCTGGCTTTTTATTTTCAGTTGCATAAAATCTAAAAGCTGGATGAGAATCATGTGTCTAAAGTTTCTCCCTATTTGGCTTCTTTGAATTCTAAACTGCTAAGATCATATGGCCTAGCACCACACAGAGAGATGTTTTTATCTGGGGGTTAATTTTAGTAATTCTCCTAACAAAAATATGTGGCCACCTTTGTCATTTAAGAAGGTAAATACAAGTGTTAGGCAAATAAGGCAAACAATTCAGAATCTATATTGATTCTGAAAGAAAAATAAAACTCTAAATACAAATATACCTCACTCACCTCATCAGTAGGAAAATCTCTAGATCTACACATAAAATCCAAAATTTGATATTTTATGTTGTCATTACTGAAACAAAGATGCAGAAGTGTGAGGAAGAGGGCTAAATATTTAGAAGTTTCAAGGTGATAAGTGTGTTTTTATTTATGGTATCTGGAAAATACAATTCAGGTCACTGGAGATGGTCAATATACGGCTACAACCCTCCTTTTCAGCTGTTCCCGCCTAACACCCAAGAGTAACATTCTTATTCCGAAACACAGCAGAAGTTGTCCAGGGAGCAGATACATTTTTCAAAAGCACACTTTGTAACGTGGCACTAAGAGGCACTTCGCACAACGTTCGCAGCTACCATTCACCACTGTGTTTCCCTGCTGGGTTCACAGCGTGTGGCCAGTCCACGTTATAAGGATACCCAGGCTAACACCGGGATTCATGCTGGAGGAAGAGGGAGCCCAGAGATGAAACCAGCATGCGGGTTTCATACCAGCCCTTCTACAAACCACATAATCCTAGACAAATGCCTTAATCTCGCCACCATTCCTCTCCCCTCTGTGAAAGAAGGAAAACCACTCTACATGGGTGCTGAAATACCAGCTGTCAAAGTGAAGACAGTTGACTCTGTCGGTGGTTGTGGCCGCATTAACATTCGCCACGGCCGGAGAACAAACAAGCAGTGGATTCTGTGAAGGAAATTTCCGCTGAGCCCTTGGTCGTCCATGTCCCAGGAACACTAGATACTTCCGCAGTGCAAAAAATTGAAGAACAGAATTTTTACCAACACACCCTTGTGATTTTAATCAAACTACATTACGAAGGCAGTTATTATCAGAGGAGAATTAGATTGGGAGATAAAGTGATTTTTTTCAGATGGAAATTTTATGAAACAAATCAAAATTCCCAATCACCTAGAGAACCCAGAGTCACCAATAACAAAGGAAGAAGGTTAAACTCGTAACATGTACTTCTTCGAAGACCACTGAGAAAGAGCAAGGAAGTTTAAGGTGCTAACTCTAAGCCATGATTGCCTATCACTGCTCTGTGCACTGAAGGGGTCCCAAAGAAAAGGCCCTGACTCCTGTCTTCAAGGAGCTGAGAATTTTTTAAAAGGGGGCAAGGAATCCATCAACGAGCCAAGCGAAGGCTGTATATCGCAGACTCTTAGGCATGACCATTTCAGCCTTTCGGAAGATACACTAGTGGTACAGGTTGATGGGGATCATGTCTCACAGAGAAGATGGATTTTAAGTGACAATGTGGCCACACATTCGTCAAATTAACAGAAAATTTGCAAAGAGGTTAGTCATGGCTGAAGTTCAACTGCTAACAGAATCATGGAGTAATAAAGAGCTGTAGATCTGGAGTTCCCGTCGTGGCGCAGCAGAAACGAATCCGACCACGAACCATGAGGCTGAGGGTTCGATCCCTGGCCTTGTTCATGGGTTGAGGATCTGGCGTTGCTGTGAGCTGTGGTATAGGCCACGGACACGGCTTGGATTGGCTGTGGCTGTGGCTGTGGCGTAGGCCGGTGGCGTAGGCCGGCGGCTATAGCTCTGATTTGACCCCTTGCCTGGGAACCTCCATGTGCCATGGGTGCAACCCTAAAAAGACAAAAGCAAAAAAAGAGTTGTAAATTTTTAAATTATTATTTATTTAATATCATTGATGACTTTCCCAACTAGATTGCAAGTTTCTCGAAGGCAGAATGTTTATCCTTTGTTTTCATATCCCCACTACAAGCGAGAAGAGACCTAGCATCTAGCTGATGATCTATCCTAATCCCTTAATTGTGTGGACAGTAGGAACTTTTACCACTGATTTAGAGATGATTAGGAGCTAGAAATAGTTTTTCTTTATCTTTAGCAATACACTTTTTGTACTCAACAACTGGTACAATTACAGAGTGTGCTGTACAATTCCACAGCCTCCCTACCCCATACCAACAGTCTTCAGAGTTACAACAGGCCTTGAAGTTACTCTGAGCACAGAACCCAGTAAAATCTGGCTCAGTAACGCCGCAGGTATATAATAAATATCTGTTGAATTCATTACCTGCTATGCCCTGGGTCCCTCTAGGACTTTGTTTACTCTGTCATTACGCCACTTGTACTATATTCTACTTAGTCTCATGCATGTCATTTCTTCTGCTGAGATCGCTAGACCTTGTGGCAGGGTCCATGATGTATTCAGCTCCTCTTGTCCCAGCATAAGCACAGTGTGTGGCAAACACGCTGTCCAAAAATATTCGTTCAGCAGAGTGTAAGTTCTGAAAGCGGAAAGCTTTTTTTAAAAGACATTCATTGCCTCCAGGTACCCAGCTAAGAAATTCTGACCAGCGGTTTGCCGGCCCCAACGTGAGTACGTCTGGCAGTCACATCCTCCTGACTCAGCCCTGGTTGTTACAGAAAGGGGTGGGGTGGGGGGCTGGTTGTTAAAGAATTCTCTTCCAAGCTACAATCGCTCTCCTTGGGCCTCCTGCCTACTGGTTCTAACTCTCTATTAAGAGAAGGGCTGAAGGGCTTGTTCTACTACGTCTAGAAGATGTTCTTTTGAAATACAGGTCAGCAATCTTGTCTCATTCAGGATGTATCTTTCTCAGGGTAAGTGCCCTGTTGTCCTTGGGGGCCCTTCTGGTGTGTGGTCTCCGGATCACAGAGCTTCCTAGTCATTCTCCCCAAATACACCTCCAATCGACGCCCTTCCTGAAATACAGCTTCAGAAAGGTCCTGATTACAGACCAAAATCCAAGCACAACTTCCCTATTCACACAGCCCAAGACCCTACGTAGGAGAAAATGGAGGAATTAGATTTCGACCACATTGGAGGGGCTATTTAGAACTCAGCTTTCATTGGACATCTTTCATCATCTATTAGGATGCTATCTGGGTCAGTCAGAATATGTAGCTTTCACTTTAAAACCTCATTTCCTACAGTTCCAGATATAGGTTTCAAATTATCTAGGGAAAAGCCACCCTAGAAAAGTGGTAAAGCCACACACATTCACACATCTACCAAAATTCAGTATGGGTGGGGCTAAGGGTGTAGGAAAGACCCTTTGTGAGAGACGTGGTTGGTGACTCGAGGCAAACGACAGCAGTGACCACAGAGACAGGCATTCGGCTGGGGGCAGAGGCCAATGCATAGAAATAGGGGCTTGTAGGCTCAAGAGCAACAACTGCTGTAGCTACTGGAGACCCAGGGAGGGACCAGAATCGCTAGTAGCTTTTCCATCTTTGACAGGATCACTTTTCTCTGCTTATTTTTCCCCTGTAAGAATGGCAGTCATCTATTATGGTCCATCGCTTTCAAAGGAGACTTAACCTAATTTTTAAACATTTTAAACATCATCAGTGTCCTGTCCTATCTTTATAATCTACTGTCATAATTCACATGTATCCTGTCTGAATCTCCATCAATATCCAGCCTACACTTTGCTGCTTTTGTTCACCACCATAAAGCATAACAATGCGCAACTTGGGGATATATTACATTAAAATTTTTTGGTTCTTTGTTCTGCTGTAAATGACAGGACAACATACTAGGAATGAGAACTTGCTCTGAGCTACAGGTCTCAGGACAATGGGAGGTGAGGCCCCACAACCTCTGCAAGGTCACTTTGGTTTTATCATCTAGTTTCTCTTTTCATATACAAGAGAATATAAAAATTTTGGTTGCAAAATGTTATCAAAATTACTTTCATCCTATAATTCCCCCCCACCATTATTAACAGAAAGAAAATTTGGAAGTCAGAAAATATATTTTTTAAAATGTTCCCATGCATTAGTGAGCATTCAAACAGTCCTTGGATTAAAAGGTGCTCTCTCCTGTGTCGTACTGACAGGATCTAAACAGCTTGTAAGGAGGAAGTTCCCTTTGTGGCTCAGTGGAAATGAGCCCAACTAGTATCCATGAGGATGTGGGTTCGAGCCCTGGCCTTGCTCAGTGGGCGAAGGATCCAGTGTCGCCATGAGCTGTGGTGTAGGTCACAGACATGGCTCGGATCCTGCACTGCTGTGGCTGTGGTGTAAGCTGGCACCTGTAGCTCTGATTCGACCCCTAGCCTGGGAACATTCATATGCTGTGGGTACAGCGCTAAAAAGCAAAGAATTAAATAAATAGCTTGAAAGGAAACTCCATATTGAAGGTTTTTAGTATTATAGAAATATAACTTAAGAATCACCTCTGTGGTGGAAGCTCTAGAGGAAAACTTTCTCGAAATAAGAAATAACGTGAATTGTGCATGTTCAGGGTCACTGGGTCTCTCTTTCCTGCCACACTCTGTGATACCTAATGGTTGCTGTGGTGATTAATGAATTCCATTTATCATTTCCACACGTGTCCTGGGACGAGAGAAGCCAAGAAGCCCAATTGAAACTGAGACAAAAGTAGTTTCAAAAAGCACCAGGAGTTCCCGTCCTGGCGCAGCAGAAATGAATCCGACTAGGAACCATGAGGTTGCGGGTTCGGTCCCTGGCCTTGCTCAGTGGGTCAAGGATCCAGCATTGCTATGAGCTATGGTGTAGGTCACAGATGTGGCTCGGACCCTGCATTGCTGTGGGTGTTACATAGGCCAGCAGCTGCAGCTCTGATTAGACCCCTAGCCTGGGAACCTCCATGCGCCACGGGTGCAGCTCTAAAAAGCAAAAAAAAAACCACCAAAGACTGTAGCATTTCTAGAGGGCAACTTCTGCTCTGTATACCAAATAGACTTTAAACTATTAGATAAGATGCTTTAAGCGTCGTCATACCTCTGAGTCTAACCAAACTGTACCTCGCAAAATATCTATCAAATATAAGCCATGATTCAACTACTCAAACACTGGCTATAATTTTATCCCTTTGAGTATGTACCATGATGATCAATGATTATGGCTATCTTTTTCTTTTGCTTTTGCTTTTTAGGGCCGCCCTTGTGGAATATGGACATTTCCAGCAAGGGGTCGAATCAGAGCTACAGCTGCCGGCCTACACCACAGCCACAGCAATGCAGGATCTAAGCGGCATCTTCGACCTACACTGCAGCTCACAGCAAACCCGGACCCTTAACCCACTGACCGGGACCAGAGATCGAACCCACGTCCTCATGGATACTAGTTGGGTTCCTTACCCGTGAGCCACATCAGGAACTCCTGATTATGGCTACCTCAAAAGGTGCCTTGAAGAAGAAACATTTTAGCTCCATCTTGGGAGGTTCTCCATCTCCCAGTGACTGTTTTTTATGCTGTTCTGTGTCTTCGGTGACTAATAATTAATCATTATATCATAGCTTCCATTAGTTTCCATTCTCCCATATCCATAAAGAGAAGTAAAACTCTTTTTAACACATTCTCATCAAAGTTGGTGCTTTGGCACAGCAACTTGGCCCTTCATGCGAACAGCAAACATTTTACTCTAATTGATTCTTTTCTTTGCAGAAATGTTCCAAATCTCTTCCTGCTCCCAAGTCCAATCCAGTCCCCAGTTCCCAGCAGAAGAGCTGGCTCTTTCCTCCCTCAAGAGAAAGAAGTACTTCGAAGCCTCCCTCTGCAGAAGCACACTTACCACGAACCCAACCTGCCTCTCCTCTTGATTCAGAAAGCCCGCTCAGCCCACGAACAAGCCCTTCAACCCCAAAGAACCTTCCTGTAACTCTGCGTTCCCCAGAAGTCCCTCGGAATTCAATATTCATCTCCTCAGTGTTACCTTTCTAAACACAGTAACTACTGCCTCCCTTTTCAGCTAAGGGCTCACCCAGGGCTGGACCAGCCAATAGTTCAAGCCCCTCGTTTCAAGATCTCCAGAGGAGACAATTTTCTACTGATGCAAACAGCATGCTTCTGTGTCGGTTCAAAATAAGAAATTTATTTCCCACACTAAGTCTATGCTACTGTTAACTAATTTCAAATCGCCTTTCATTTGGCTCCTTTTCAATTCCCTCCAATAGATGAAGTTAGTCTTTCTTAGTACACACTAAGGATAGGAGTAAATTCCAGGCTAAAAAACCCAACTCAAAAAAGTTTATAATTTTTTAATAGACTTGGAGAATAGACTTGTGGCTGCCCAGGGGGAGAGAAAGGGAGTGGGAAGGATCGGGAGCTTGGGGTTAACGGATGCAAACTATTGCTCTTGGAATGGATTGACAGTGAGATCCTGCTGTGTAGCATTGAGAACTACGTCTAGATACTTACATCGAAACACAACGAGAGGAGAAAGTATATATACATGTATGTGTAACTTGGTCCCCATGCTGAACAGCGGGGGAAAAAAAAAAGCATATAATTTTTTAAACTTTCAGATCAGCAAAATACATCTCCCTTAGTTTTCTCTTGCTGTTTTACAAGCCAGGCTACTTCTTGGAGGTGTATTAAGGAAATTCACAATTAGATAATAAAGTCATCAGGTTTTCCTTGAAAATAACATTCTGCCATGCACTTGTGTGGTTACAGAATTTACAAATTGTGACTAGCAACTTGAGGCAACTGTCACTGAGAGAGCCCAAAAGCTAGGGTTGTTGTCACATATTACACCTTTCACCTTGAGGCAGCAGCCAGGGAAGAGTGTTATTGCTTGTCTGCTTTAGGTCCCGGTCAGCTGTTACTGATTTTGTCCAGTTGGCATTGAGCTGGTTATACAACAGCTCCTATGTGCTTTAATCTCCCCAAGGTAATAGTACATCAGGAAGCCACCTGGCTGGACCACCCCATGCAGCGCATCTGCGCACATGCATCAAACTTAGCCTAAGTCACTACAATTAGTGGTTTGGTCACTACAGTCAATGGCCTGTGTAGTTTTCATAACTTAGTCATTTATTAACTGTATGATCTTGATAAGGTTGTTTAATTTTTCCATGTCTCAGTTTCCTCATCTGAAAAGTGGGCTGAGTTTGAAGCCTATCTTATTGGGGACTTAATAGAATCTGAGCTAATACACCCACACCAAGAAAGGGCTCAAAGGATAGTAACTACTTTGCTCATTTCAATTTACTATCTTGTTTATCTGTTAAAACTACTTTTGCTATTATCTGTACAACACCTGTTCCAATATTCTCTTATTTCTTATCCTATTTGATTTTTTACAATCTGTCATATTTTGGAATGTGTGTGTGTGGTTTGCTTTTTTTTTTGGTCTTTTTAGGGCAGCACCTATGGCATATGAAAGTTCCCAGGCTAGGCATCAAATCAGAGCTGCAGCTGCCAGTCAATGCCACAGCCACAGAAATGCAGGATCCAAGCCCGAGCCACCTCTGGGACTGACATCACAGCTCACGGCAATGCCGGATCCTTAACTGAGAGGGGCCAGGGATCAAACCTGCATCCTTACAATTAACGGCCTGTATATTTATCATAATTTGGTCATTTATTAACTAGATGATCTTGATAAGGTTGTTTAATTTTTCCACGTCTCAGTCCTCACAGACACTAGTTGGGTTCATTACCACTGAGCCACACCGGGAATTAAGGCAAGTGCTATTTTTGAACTCTTCTTCACCTTTTCAGCTTCAATCTTTCAACAATAATCTTCCTTCTGGTTTTCCTCCTTTTATAAGTTCTATGTTCATCCCCGAAATGAACTTATTCTTTAAGTTTTTGCTCCTGACCTTTTTTCTTCTCACTGCACCTGATCTTTTTCGGCAGAATCACTTACAATTACTGCTGTGATTCGGATAATTCTCAAATCTATGTCTGCCAGCCCACTTACACCTCATCTTTATTTCTAACACTTTGAAAACATTTTCTCATAAATAGTCACAGAATTAAACTTATAATTTTACCCACACATCTTACCTTCATCCGTCCGCTGCTTTCCCAAGTGTCTCCTCTTTCTGTATTCCCTGCCTTGGTCAAAAGCACCAACTTTCATCTCAGATGCCCAAGTTAGGAACAACAGGATCCAATTTAACGCCCAAGTGTCATCTGAGTTTGTTCTCCCCCACTGAGAAGTCAGTTCTGCATTCCTCCGTTCTCCCATTTCAAGTTCCCAGGCTTGTTTACCAGACTCCCTGCCTGTGTCGCCCTAAAGGTACGCGCTGGTTATTTTCTACTCCCCAGTTTTATAACATTTGACAAATTCCCGTTTTTCTCAAAATAAAGTCTACATTATTAGAGTATCACTCAAGGTCTGCCACCATCTTCTATCTCCAATTTCATCTGCCAAGCAGCCCACACCAGGGTCCCTTCAGGATGCTCTGGCAGGAGTGTTGTACATTGACTTGCCTTGTGAATTTGACTTTTTCTTTGTCTCACCTTGGCACATCCTCTATCCACCTGCAAGGGGAGAGCTCCCTATTCATTCCTTAATGAACTGCTCGAATGTCTAGTTTTCAGTAAACGTCTCATCCAGCCCAGATCAATCACACAGATTTGGGGTTTTGTCATTTCCCAGATTTTTATACTGTCTTTTAACACTACATTGCAATCTCATTGAGGGCAGAAATGATATCCTATATGACTTTATCTCCCCTGTCCCCCACCCCAATATCTATCACAGTGTCTGTCACAATCATAACTTTGTGTCACCATGAACACTCGTCTACATCACACAAAGCTATCCCATATCAGACCTACATCTCCTTTAAACACAAAGGTTTTACTAATCCTTGTCTAGCTATAAAATGATAGTCCTTCCAAAAGGACTCACTGCAATCTAGAAAAATAGATACGAATAACAGAAACATTAAATATTTTTTAAAAAATAAGTATCGTTTGTCTGACCTACTTTTTTTTAATACTTAATGTAAGTCAGTGAGTCAGAGAAAGACAAATATATGAGATAATCAATAGGTGGAATCTAATAAAAATGATACAAAAGAACTTACACAACAGAAACAGAAGCAAAGATTTTGAAACCAAATATACGGTTTCCAAAGGGGAAACATGGGGGCAGGGGGAGGGATAAATGGGGAGGTTGGGATTCACACACTCGTGCACCGCTGTATATAAAAGAGATAAGCAACAAGGCCCTACTGTACAGCACAGGGAAATCTACTCTTGCTCTGTAATAACCTATATGGGAAAAGTATCTGAAAAAAGAATGGATATATGTATATGTATAACTGACTCACCTTGCTGTACACCTGAAAGTAATCCAACATTGTAAGTCAACTACACTCCAATAAAATTTTTTAAAAAGGGAGTTCCTGTCATGGCTCAGCGGTTAACGAATCTGACTAGCATCCAAGAAGATGCAGGTTCGATCCCTGACCTCGCTCAGTGGGTTAAGGATCTGGCGATGCCATGAGCTGTGGTGTAGGTCGCAGACAGGGCTCCGATCCTGCCTTGCTGTGGCTGTGGCAGAGGCCAGCAAGCAGCGACAGCACCGATTCGACTCCTAGTCAGAATCTCCATATGCCGTGGGTGCAGCCCTGAAAAGCAAAAAAAAATTTAAAAAGTAAGAGCCATCAGTGAAAGAGTTGTGCAAATCTAGGATTCATCCCATTGTTTTCTTGGAGTAACAGGTGGGTGCTTTCTTGTCTTGGGTGCCATTCAATCAAGCATACACACCATCTGGCGTCTTGTCTGCTGAGCCCCATCAGCTGCCTGGCTTTGTTTTACATCATATACTGCATGGACCACGTCCTCGGCTCACAGACGCTTCCAGGTTCCTTTCTGTGAATTGCACTCACGAGGGAAACTCTGCACACGACACCCTCCGTTGCTGACTGAGCAGCAGCCAGTCTTCCTTCCTGAGAGTTTACGGCGACCAACATCCTCGCTCATGTTTGTTAACTGTAATTTTGTCATGCTTCCTCGTGGCAGATCTTCCTATTTCAAAGATTCGTTTTCATCAAAAATGGATGCTGTGACTTTCATACCACCACTTTTACTCTCAGGAATGTTGGACAGTTTTACTTCTTTACCAAAACAAACGTATTTTCTAGTCATTCAATGAGAGCTCTAAGAAATGAAGCTTTATTACCATGTGGCGGGGTGCCCCTTAAGAAATGGTGAACATGAAACAAATATAATTCTAAGCATTCAAAGTCTCAATATCTTCCTTCTACTCTGACATGAATGGTGGTTCAATTTCGTGTCAGAGAAAATGATTGAATGATTTATGTGATGAAGGGAATATTACAAGTGCCTAATTAATACCTACTCTCTATTTTCCTGGGATTGGAAACAGTGTCTGTCTATCCATCAATCCACCCATCTATCGTGCTTTGTCATCCTCCAATAGCTATACTGATTGATCCCTTCCTATGTTCCAGGTCCCTTTCCTATGTAAAGGTTTTTCTTAACATTGCACAGTTTCATCCGTAAAGTAGCTCAAGGGGTCAGCTAGTATATATCCCATTTTACAGATAAGAAAACTGAGGCTTAGACAAGTTAAGAAAGCTGCTATGACCACACAGTAAACATGTCTTCATGCTGGGATTCTCAGCTTGGGTTTTACTGGCTCTGAAAGCATGCTCTATTCTACTGCCTTCTAATCATAGCACACCTCTGTCCTCCGCAAGTGGAATATTAAAAAAGAAAACCTCCTCCTCTGTCATTAAGTGTATTTTTAAGAACGGTCTCACTTTTGGGGTTGACTTAAAAATGACATTCTCGAGACGACTGACTATGCACATCTCTCCTTCACTGACTCTGTCCTCATCCCCCTTCATTTCCTACCCTCCCTCCCCTGGTTTCACCTTGAATGGTTATGCACCCATGGGGTGAGCTGTCAGAGTTGAGTCCTGAACCCTGGAAGATCCAGAAGTGGGCACTTCCTGGGTGTTCTTACTCTCCGGAGGTCCTTTGTTTGCTAGAAACAAAAATCTTCCACGATGATACATCTAGCTCTGTTTTGCCCATTTCATTTGTATCACACAACCAACAATTGTATTATAACTAATGTTTATTTAGCACTGATGACGCGTAGGGCTCCGTGCAGGAATTCCACCTGACTTTCACAGCTTCAACCCCAGGACAAGCTAATGGCTCAGGAACGACCACTATGCCCATTTCACAGATGAAGGGAGCATGATGATGATATAAAGAGATATGAACTGGCATTTTGTGGTCTCTGATTCTACGGTTGTGATTAACTGACAGCAGGTGTCTTTTCCTGAAAACACCCTGCCCTGTGGGCCTGGGGGTCTCCACTCCTCCAGTTTTCTTTCTTTCTCTCCAGTCGTTCCTTCTCAGCCTCCCTTTCGGCAGTCTCTTTTTATCCAATCTCAGGGCAATAAAATAGACTTTGCCCTTCCCACACCTACATATGAGGTCGCTAATGGCCATGACAGGAGGGTGAGGGCTAAGGAGAAAAGGAGCTTTATTTCCCAATTCACCAGATGAACTTCAGCTTTGGACAGTGGACAGATCAGAGGTCAACTCAGGTTGAATCATCTGAGTGTGCTGTGACTGGCTTTATCACAGGAGAAAATACTGAATAGCCTTCAGTTATTCAATAAAGATTTATTCATGAATTCTAGCCATTGCGCTCATCAATAATAAACCAAAATTACTGAGCATAAACTCTGTCTTTAATACACTCACAACCTAACAGGTAAACACACAATTACAAATCAAAATAGAAAGAAAGACAAAAAAGAGTCCTAGAGCTCTAGACCCTAGAGCTCTAAAAAAAAAAAAAAAGTACACCAAGAGCACAAAGGAAAGAGTAGTTAATTTACACAGACTGCTGGATCCCAGCCTGCCCAGCCCACTGTTGGGGAGTAGTTCTTGGAAGGCTTCATGGAGGAGGTGACTCAAGAGTTTCTTGCAGACAGTAGCAGGTGGAAGGGTTTAGGGGCATTCAAGAAGGGAGTGTGCAGGCACTTTGTTAATATTTCTATTATTGTGATCGTTCGTACCGAAAGAACTTGTATTGGTTATTCCCCAAAGCCCCTACCTTCTAAGTTCTGCATGAGCAGATAGGAACACAGTTTTTACTTAAAATCCATGTAATACTTGCAGAGAACATTAAAGACACATGCAGTAATATAAGCTGAAGCTTATCAAATCTATAGTTAGAGATGGCTAAAGCCAGCTTTTATAAATATCTCATTAATATTCAAACCAAATGAGGGGGGAAGAAAGGCTCTCTATTCACCTAGTGCAGAAACAGACATTAAGAGTTTAAGTGACTTACTCATGATCTTAGAGGAGTTAAGTGGGTAGAATCCGGCCTTGGGTATATAGAGACTCGAAATATATTCTTCCCCTTAAGTTATTTTCCTGCCTCTTTTCTCCTATGATATATTTTGATGTCAGCCAGTCTGATGAACCAAGTTGCCACTAAATGTCTCTTTCTCCCTCTCTCAGATGCCAGTTTAATATGTTGTGGAATATACGAATCATTTTTTAAAGGCTTGAATTGTAAATTTATGGGGAAAGTGGCAGATTGCAAATCAACAGCTTATCAAGGTCACATAAAGTAAGCACCCTGCTCTGCATTTTTATCTGTTTATTTCTTTTAAAAGTCATCTTCCTTGCCTTTTTGGCACACTGTGAACCTAAAAAACATCCTTCGTGAACAGCAGTGCCAGGGTGAGCTAGCTATGAGAATGAGCTAGAAATGCTTAGAAATGAGAAAAAGGAATTTAAAGCCAGAGCAGAAGGCAGAGTTGGAGCTGATGAGGGAGGCATCCCAGAGACAGAGGTAAAGAACTCTAAGACATGATGCTGGAGGCTTATCAGCTAGACACCCGGATTACGCGGCTTTAGTTATGTTGCTTCTTAAGTATTCAACAACTGACAGTCCAGCCAAAGAAATGCCCTTCTCCCTGCTAAGAGTCCAGTGGCTCTTTCATGACTCGGGAGAACCTATCAGAGAATGAACAAGGAGTAAGATCTCCTCCGTCCCGTGAGGTGAAGAGGACAGACTGAATTCAGATACCCAAGTCCATCTCTTTCTGGCTGTAAGTCACTGAGCGAATGATCTAAGATCTACCTAACTCTGTTTTTCCACCTGCAAGTTAGTTAAGTATCAGTCATTTCTCTCCCAGAGACATCACACTCGTGCTTGGTACCGGCATCTAACAGGCTTATCAGGATCAACAAAACTCTGCATCTTCCCGCTCGTGCCAGCTCTTCTTCAGTCCTCCCCACCTTAGAAAGTGACAACTCCATCCCTCAAGTTGCTCAAACCGAAACTCAGCTTTCTCATCCTTAGGCAAATCCTATGGTCTCCACCTTCAAACCATGGCTGACCACCTCCATGCCGGTCCAAGGCACTGGTATAGATCAGCGGAATTCTCACCACGGCCTCCCGACCACCGCTCTCACTTCTGCTCTTGCCCCTTCAGCAGCCAGAGTGACTCCTCCAAACTCTTTTTCTTTTGGCCTTTTTTTTTTTTTTTTTTTTGGCTTTTTATGGCGGCACCCGCGGCATGTGGAGGTTCCCAGGCTAGGGGTCTAATTGGAGCTGTTGCTGCTGGCCTACGCCACAGCCACAGCCACACAAGATCTGAGCCATGTCTGTGACCTCCACCACAGCTCACAGCAACACTGGATCCTTAACCCACTGAGCAAGGCCAGGAATCAAACCTGCAACCTCATGGTTCCTAATCAGATTTGTTTCCGCTGCATCACAACAGGAACTCCCCCTCCAAACTCTTCAAATCACTGCTCAGCGAAAGCCCTTTAGAGGCTCCATCTCATTTCAAAGAACAGTCCAAGTCTGTCTAACTGACTCAAAGGTTCCGTCCTCTCTGGTCATCTGCAATCTCCCTGTCCCCATCACTTCCCACTCTCCCCCTCACTCTCAGCTCTGGCCACAGCACTGTCCTTGCTGGTCCTGGATGGTGCCAGGCAACTTCCAGGCAGGTTTTCACACACTGTTCCATCTGGGGGGGACACCCACACAGCCCCTGCCCTCCTCACCTGAGGTCTACCCCCTGGCCTTTCCTGGTCTCAGCTCACACCATCCCCTTTCCCCTGTCCTGCTTCACTTTTTTTTTTTTTTTTTTTTTTTTTTTTTGTCTTTTTTGTTGCTATTTCTTGGGCCGCTCCTGCGGCATATGGAGGTTCCCAGGCTAGGGGTCAAATCGGAGCTGTAGCCACCGGCCTACGCCAGAGCCACAGCAACGTGGGATCCGAGCCGTGTCTGCAACCTATACCACAGCTCACGGCAACGCCGGATCATTAACCTACTGAGCAAGGGCAGGGACCGAACCCGCAACCTCATGGTTCCTAGTCGGATTCGTTAACCACTGCGCCACGACGGGAACTCCTGCTTCACTTTTTATCAAAGCCTTCCTCACTATATAATAGAGAGTATCATCTTTTAAATTTACGTTCTGTCTAGCTTTCCCCACTAGAGTAAAAGTCCCGTGAGGGCAGGGCTCTTCACCTGTTCTTTACCCCCAGCACCTGTAACAGAGCTTGGTAGAATAAAGAGCTCAAAAATTCCTTGCCAAATGAATAAACTTGGAAGATCATTCAACCCTTAAGTATGTAGATGAAATATGTCTTAGCTGAAAGAAGGGTCAGATACGAGTGTTTTCTATGACATCATTCTGCCTCCACAAGATTTAGTAGCAAGTCTAGCAACCCTATGCTTAACGATGCTGACACACAAAAGAAGGACGTGTATGAGATACCAGGTTCTTGCAAGCTTGCATTTGCATCATGCTGACTCTTAACGTGTTTTTAATTGGTTTCCTGTTACGTTTTTAAGCATCTTCAGCCATTAAACTATGTGCTTCCATATTTGACTCCAAAATAACGGACAGTCTTCCACTTACACCAGGTACCCAAAATAATCAGATTCACAGAGACAGGAGGTAGAAAGGCAGTGGCCAGGAGCTGGAGGAGGGGGATGGGAAGTGGCTGTTTAATGGGTGCAAAGCTCTGGTTTGCAAGATGAAAAGAGTTCTGGAAATAGGCGATGATGACACACAACCTGACTGCACTTAATCCTACAAAACTGTACCCATAAAAAATGGTTAAGATGGTATGTTTTAAGTTATGTGTATTTTGACCCAATTAAAAATTAAAATTAAAAAAGAAAATTAAAAAATTAGTAGGAGATTACTTTCAACATTTTTTCTGAAATGGCTAGATATGACATTATTATCTTCAAAGAGTTCAGAATTATCCTCTCAAGTTATGGAACTATTTTATTGATATATACAGATATATGTATGTCAGACATAGTAAATGCATATCATTCATAAATTATATGTGAGCTTATAAAAGTTAAAGGTTTTCTCTCTCCCCAGTGGTCTCCCTGTATTTAGAATCACTCTTTCTGCATAGAGTCAAATAGTGTGTAGAAAAGACTCTAAGAGTTAGCAAAAGGCTTTAAAACACTGAGAGAGAGAAGCAAATCTTTTGATTCTCAGAGGAGCATGAATTCATTTAGTATGTACCTATGGCTAAGATTCTCCAAAGAAGATACTATCCACATTCATACTGAAAAAGCATCAAAGAGCAAGATCTCTCTTGTCTGATCAAATCAATGTATCATTTGATAATTACCTGATTCATACAGTTGGTTTACTGACAAATTCTACTGTATATATGCCCAGTGAATTTCTGAAACAAAATAAAAAAATCAATTGGCACACTTATTCCTTTGGGAATTATACTTGGGGATTTATTTATATTTTCCTGTAATGTTTAATCATGTCAAATAATAAAATTTATTAATCATGTAGAATATATTAAAATTCCAGCATGTCATTAAAGTTTTACAAACGAATAAATTAAAAACCATGAATAATTCAAAAATCTAATCTCCACTGAGCTAGAAATAAAACCAAATAGAATTATTTACTGAAAATTCTCTATGTCATTGTTACTCAAAGTTTGGTCTGGGGGCCAACAGCATCCACTGACCTGGGAACTTCTTAGACGTGAGAATCTCAGACTCTCCCCCCCACCAACCTCCTTTAACAAGGGCTCCACAAGATCTGTGTGCACTTGAAGAAAAACTGCTCTAGCGATATATAAAGATATATCATAAATTTTGATTTTTTTTTCCCAACCGGTCTCCATTCCAAATTTATGGTCCTCGGGGATCCAAACCAAAGAAGAACATTTATTTTTCTGATATCTTGAGCCCTTATTTCTTAATGAGTAAAACACACTTTCGAGAGAAAACTGTGTCTCTTTGGGAGAAGTGGATATTTTGACAGAGGATCCCTGTCTTTTATCTTTGGGAATCACCCGATCATGGAAGCCTGGAAACTACAGGCTTCTCAGGAAAGGAAATGCTTCAAGAGCCTCAGGAAGAACTCTGTACCCAGTCAATAACCCATCAATGCTGGCCCAGCAACTGACCAGTTAGACTGAGATCTCTCCCAATAAACACTTTCTTTTCCATTCTTGCAGTCAGTATATCAATGGTCTGATCCCATCATTAAAAGCATAACAATCATTGGCAAGAATACAACAAAGTGCCTTGTCCTGGGCTTGTCCACGCTCCAGGCGTGTACAAGTTCCCAGGCCAGGGATCAAATCTATGCCACAGCAGTGACAACGCTGGATCCTTAACCCACTGAGCCACAGGCAACTCCAGTACCACCACAACTTTAAAGTAAGTAGAGTTGGCCTGGGAGGCAGAAAGAAGAGCCTCATTTTGGGACAGTGCCTGGCCTCCCCCAGCCTGCACCCCACAACTGTGTCACAGGCTTAGCTTATCCCTGGGCTGTTCACCCTCTAAGAAAGCAAGCTGGTGAATAAGACCTGGAATTTGCCCGGGTTCCAAGGATGTCCACTGAGCAAAGGGTACAAAAGGGGAGGAGTCTGGGCGTTTTCGTTCAGTCTGTTGCTATCAGTGAGGGTGTGGAAAGTCAACGTGGAGAAGCCAAGCGGAGCCTGGCTTTGCAGCTCCTGCGGATGAGCGGGCCCTGGACACATCCTCCACCTGTGCTGAACGAAGTCCGTCAGAGAGACGGCGGGAAGGCTGGGCTGCTGAGTCCCCGCCCCTGCCGGAGGGATGCAGGGCCCGGGAGAAGCACAGGGCCCTGGGCTGGCGGCACAGCAGAGCCAGGAGCCAGGTGGGGGCCCGGCCGTGCTCTGGCCCCTGGGTTTGCGCCCGTGATTGGGATTCTCCTGTGGGAGCTGACCTTGCAGGACCTCTTCCCAAACTGGGGCTGGAGGAGGAAGGGCTGCGGGCCGCTAGCTGCCCATTGTGATGGTGGAAGATGTTTTTCTTCCAGCTTCATCTCAGAGTCAGTCGCTCACCTGAGACCCTCCCACTCACGCTGACCCACGATGAGGGACCCTAGGGACGCAACCTACTCTTTCTCTACGCACATCAGAAAAAAACTGCAGGAGCTCCTTCCATCCTGGCCACTAAGACATGGGCAGGATGGGTTCCCCGAGAGGGGACTGGACCCGAAGTGCCTCTCCGGCGCCAGGAGAAGCCCTGGAGAGACGCAGCAAGAGAATCAGGCCAAGAAGAGCGTGACCATTCCTGGTCTATTGCAGCAGGTGCCCTGCCCCGCCATCCCCTTGAGAAGTAGTGAATGTCACAATGTAACTCATGTCAAAGGGACAGACAAGCCGCTGGCGCCACCTGCGTTTCAGCACAATCAGTATCTGCACCTACCTAGCTCCTAAACCAGCTGGGATTGTTTTTCCTCCTTAGAAGTAAAGACTTCCAAACTTGACTCAAATCCAGACAACTAAGTTGTTAATATTATGAACAATGTCCAAGTCATTTAAGCCATAAATTAAACATTTTAAAATTGTCTTCAGACTTTTAAGGTGAAACTTTCAGAACACAGTAATAACATCTCAAAACTCTATAATATGCAAATTAACACACAATTAACAAATCTAAAATAACAAATCTCTTAAGAGCAAAATGTTGAATTCAATAGCAAAGTGATTTGATTTACAATTATAGATTCATATGCAAATTTTTGGACCACACACACAGAATAATCAGTGTGTTGGCATATACACCCTAAACTAGTATCAGGGACACATCTTACCTGAAAAAATCATGTTTTTAAAATCAGCTTAAATTTTTATTATGCGGCTATTTATATGCCCCCCGAATCTAGTTATTTACCATTAATGTGCCAGATTTGTACCTGATGGACAACATTTTCTTTATAATCATTAAATTTATCTCTTGACAAAATTCACGTTTACCAAGTGAAATAACTGAGACATAAGAAATTCATATTGTCAAAGCTGTGCCAGATCAAAATATTCTGAAATATATTGAAGGGATTAATCAACAAGAAAATAAAAGGTGACAGGTTTAAGAGAATGAGATGAAGATTAATCCGATGACTAACCAGTGCCCTGATTCAAGATAAAACAGGTTGCAGGCACTTTCCTAGAGGCAATTAAAAATATATAGAACATAAAGAATATTTCCGTCTTCTGTACTATTTTGTATCTCCTGTCCTTCTACCTCCACCTAAGTCACAGAGCTACTTCCTTCCTAGGACTCTATTTTAAATTACAAAAGAGACACATTTCATCAGCATGCCAGGCACTGTATCTTTTTCAATGAAAATTCATTTACATATCTCATATCTAAATCAGATGGTATTTCCGAGAAAAGCTGAAGTTCCCTTTGCCTTTTTTTAAGATATATTTATGGACACAGTTCATATTTATGTAAAAGTCTTCAGCAGAAATTTCTCTATATTGCGATGGCCAGGAAGTTAGGTTAGAAAGAGACAAGGGTAAGACAGCCAGGGTCATTGATTCATTTTTAGAGAAAATTGGCAGAAAATTTAGTTGGAAACTCGGTAATGTAATTTAAACGTTTAAAATAACCTAATCGTCCTTAAACACAGATTCCCCCTTTGCCCTAGCTCATTTATATGTCTGTGTTTCTGGTTTATGCTTCTGCCCTTACAAAGGCAGTAACACAGAGAATAAAACGTAAGTTACTGAAAAGAATAGCCCGACTGAATATAATTATGGACGCCCGTGAACTGCTTTGCTTCTCAGCCTGACACAGCGGACAGCTCAGCGGTGTCAAAAGGCTGTGGCACCAAGAGTCAGAATGCTTCACTCCTGCTAAGGCTGGAGGCGACCTTCAATGATCTCCTGGTAAGGAAACCGGTACATCACAAAACCAGGATTCCAGCCCTGGTCGGCCAGACTGCACCGGATACATTTCCATTTCCTGGTTACTGCAGATTGTTCCTTTTCATCACACTCTGGCCAAGCTGGGCTGTTTTTGCTTTTTTTTTTTTTTTTTTTGCTGTTCAAAGAAATATCTGATGTACCGTTTTCCAAATGAGCTTAAGATAACAGAAATCCAGGCCCAAAGGACGTTTGTTCTATGAGTGCCGCAGAACAGTGTTTCTCAAACATTAATCCTGTTTTAAAAACGCACGTCTGATTCTCTAGGTCTGGGGCGGGGCATTCCTAACAGTCCCCAGATGACGGGGATGCACCTGCTCCAAGGACCCCGCAGAGCAGCCAGGCTTAGGGAAGACTTCAGTCAGTGCTCTGCTTTGGGATTTGAATGAGGTTGACTAAACGACTAAATTAGGTGTACAACTGATAGCATCAGCTGCACATCTAACGCAGTGACCACCTGCAAGCTGGAAAAAAAAAAAATAGGTGAAGATGTGAAATAACATTCTTATCCAAAAGGGGTTTCTTTGGTGTCTGCAACGACTCTAAACAAATGGAGCCACTGAATAACCAAGAAGATCTGGACACAGTTTTCCCGGGTTCTGTAACTTAGAATTTACTTTTCTTACTACAATCCTTCCAACATTTTCTTAATTATTTTTGATTCTTCACCCACCCAGAATAGGATATCTTCCAAAAGGAGGAAAAGAAACTCCTCTCTTCCAACACAAAGTTTGAGAAAATACACCTCTAGCCTACTGCATAGCACAGGGAAGTATACTCAATATTTTGTAGCCCGTAAAGGAGAAGAATCTGAAAAATATATGTATCATGGAATCACGGTGCTGTATACCTGAAACTAACACAATATTGTAGATCAACTAAATTTCAATTTTAAAAATAAATAAGAAAACACACTTTAAAAAAACATATCAATGGAATCAAAAAAGCACTCCATTAGGACTGAAAAGCCTAGGAAAAGACCCTTTCTTTCAAGAAACTCTCCCCGGATGTGCTACTTTACGATGGAAATTTAACACAATGCTTGGACCACTTCACAGCACAGCCTGTCTCAGCAATGTTACCACAAGTACTGGCCATTGCCTTGCACCGTTAATATTATTATCATTATTCTTTTTTTG
Organism: Sus scrofa; assembly: GCF_054392235.1. Lineage (NCBI taxonomy): Eukaryota > Metazoa > Chordata > Mammalia > Artiodactyla > Suidae > Sus > Sus scrofa. Next base: position 77,927,727 of record NC_139393.1, read on the forward strand.
TCTTTTGCCTCTTTAGGGCCGCTCCCTCGGCACATGGAGGTTCCCAGGCTAGGGGTCGAATCAGAGCTATAGCCACTGGCCTACACCACAGCCACAGCAACGCAGGGTCTGAGCCACGTCTGTGACCCACACCTCACCGCAACGTCAGATCCTCAACCGCAACGTCAGATCCTCAACCCACATGAGGTTGCGGGACCGAACCCGCAACCTCATGGTTCCTAGTCGGATTCGTTTCCACTGAGCCACCACATAAACTCCTATTTTTTTTTTTTTATCAGTATCATGAGGAAGAAAATCTCTCTTATAGATAACATACCTAATTCTCAGCAAGATTATGAACCAGCGCTCACAGGTTACAGATAAAATATCTCTATGTGTGGAGGTCTCAACTCAAGACAGAAGAGGACGCAAGTGGCCAAACAAGTGCAGCCACGCTGGCGCCCGAAGGGCCAAACCATGCTTCTCCCAGCTCACGTATTACCTAATAGGGACTGGTCTTCACCTGAAAAGCACTTTCCCGTCCTACCTGTCCGGTAACAGTGCCCAACTAAAATTAATCTTTTCAGCAAAGTCGAGAGTGGATATTTGCCTCTTTTAGAGACAACAGGCCAATTATCTGTGTTTCCCGCTACATCTGGTTCCTCATTTCCCTTCGTGCATGGAGTGGCATCTCGGAAAGCACACAGCTTTTAAGTTCTGGCAGCTGCAGCCTCCTCTCCCCATCCAGGGACCATTCTTGATGTGTTGCTACAGAGACTACTCTTTAAGTGTTGCTATGGGGGAAGTGGAAGGAAGGTAAACCCCAAACCCAGAATAACATAGGATTGAAGAATTAAACATCAGTGAATTAAACATCAGTTCCAGAAGAATTAAACATCAGTTCCAGAAGGATTGAAGAATTAAACATCAGTGGGGGGAAAGTAACATTGGGAGAAACAACACAAAAGAGTAACTTTTATCCTCTTACTGGGGAAATACTAGCAAGATAGATCGTAGTGAAATGGGCAAGGTCTGTAACAGGAGAAGCATGTCTAGAAATCATGAGAAGAAAGGTGAACAATATATAAAAATGGGCAAGAGTTCTGAAAAGATAATTCCTAGGGGGAAAAAAAAAAAAGAAACGCAAAGGTCCAGTGAACGAGGGTAAAGATTTTTAATCTCACTAGTAATCGGGAATACAAATTAAAAGAATCATAGTCTACGTTTTGCACCAGATCGATAATAACCTCCGGTCGAAGGGTTACTGAGAAAAGGCCACTACGCATCCCGGCTGGAAGACTGTCTCTCAGGCAGTCCACAGCCTGTTCTTCCTTCCTTCACGGAGAGAAAATAGATTATAGACATGTGTGAGCCGCCCTGCAAAAAGGTAGCAGAATTCCAAATTCCATAAGCCTTTAGCCTGGTCCACACGAAATCACAGGAGGCCCGTGGTCCCTGCCCCTTCCCAGGCTCATCCTGGAGCTGCAGCCCGACCATCCGTGCAGCCAAACACAACATCCCTGTTCTTCCCTCCGCCATGAAAAAAATAAAAATTAAAAACAAGACTCTTCAGAAGAAACAACAGTCCACTTTAAAAAATGCAGATTTCTTTGTGGAGGAGCAGTGAAAAGAAACTGGGACAACTCCCGAAGACAGCTGGAATCCCACTGGAGTTACACTGTGGAGGGACTATCCTTTGTCCACCCGCTTTGCTAATTTCAGCTCAAGAACTTCAATATCATTGAAGTCTATTTTTTGTCATTATTAAAAAAAATCCTCTCCATGAGTAGCAGCCAACCCGTCCTCCCTTCCCACTGAACAATCCACTTAATGAAGAAGGAGCGTGTCTGCTTAGAGCACAATGAGGAGAAGACAAGCCACTGGAGACAAGGTGCCGCCAAGAAGAGGCCCGAAAGCTCTGATCCAGCAAATAGCTCCTGCCAGGAAGTCTTATTTTTAGTTAGGAAATTATTTTCTCCAAGCCATGCAAGTTTTGCTTGCTTTGTAGTGAAGATTTAAAGAATCTTTGTTCCTGGCAACCTGGAAATGGAAAAGAAACTAAATGCTCTCTTCAGGCTCTAAGACTCCAAAGTGGGGTAATGAAAGAGACAGTGGCTTTTCGAGATGGAAAACCAAACCCCTCTCCTTCCACTCACTGGCCTGAATTTCAAATCTTAAGCATTTGTATAATGAGAGGGATCAGAATAACCCGGTTTGGGAGACCGAAACAAAAGGAGATACATGTAAAAGCTCTGAAAACTGCAGAAATAAGTTCTGAGCCCACAGAGGTCCTAACCAGTCAGTCCCTGCCCCCACCTCCCCTTTCTCTAGTATTCCTCAGGCAAGAGAATATGCATGACATTGAAACGAAATATTTCGATTTTATTCATACGTTTAATATATGTAATATTTAAGTATACTTAAATCTGTGATTTTGAAAAAAGGATCGGGAAGGCAGAGCCAAGCCGTGGCCATTCATGAAGTGGCATGACAGCATCTCCTCTGGGCTGATCCACTTTGCATAGCTCACCTTTGACTTTTTCTCAGTATTTTACTTGGAAACCATTTGTTCAACCAGTCCAATCTTGTTCGAGAACTATTCCTTCCACGTGTGGCAGAGTGCCACCTTCCCTCCCAACCAGTTCCCTTCTCTAGCCCTGGGCTCGTGGCTGCATAGCCGAGACTCTATTTCCCAGCCTCCCTGGCTCTTAGGCACGTGGTGACTAAGGTCTGGTCAGTGGAGGTGAGCAGAAATACATGCCACTTCTACATCCTGGCCGCTCGTGTCTGGTCATGTCCTCCACCACGCTCTTTCCCATGTCTCCAAGGCTGGAACGAGGAGAAATCAGCGACTCGGCTATAACCGTGAAAATGAGGACAAAGCCCAGAGGAGACAGAGCAACAATATGGAAAGAACCCAGGTCTCCGAATGGCCTCCCAAAGCAGAGCCAAGCTGTCCAACTAAACTGGCTGGAGAATTACAGAAGAAAAGATAAATGTCTATCTTCTATAAGCGACAGTCATCGGAGGTCTCTTTGTCACAACAGCTTAATCATTACCTTGATAAATGCAAAAGAAATCAATTTGTTCAACCAAATTCTGCTCTTTGCAAATGTTACCTATTCCCCACAGTAACTACATTTGAATATGGACCTTCTGGCAACACAAAAAAGCTTTAAAGTCCAAAATAGGTGATCTAAGTTTCATAAACCCCTATCCTTGGTGAAAAAATAAATGTCTAGGCCTGACGTTTATTTACAACAAGTTATTGAATTATCTAAGACTGATTATGGATTTTTTCGTCCTTATTTCCCAATTATTACTGTAAAGTAAGTTGAAGGTTGCCAGTGTGGTAAAATGGAAAGCAGGCAGGTTTCAATACGAGATCTCACAAATATCAGGCACATTAGATAATTTCTCTGGGTCTTAATGTAACGTGTGTAACACAGCGATAAGACAACCTAGCACATGACGTTATCACACAGGATCAACAGGAAGCTGTCATCCAGAGCATAGCTACTGGCAGTAGCCCTTTAATTAATAAACATATTTATACACAACGGCTACAAAGAACAGTCCTGCTCACTAAAAGGATAACATTCCTTAATAACCACACGGATGGGAACTCTTTCAAGTCCCATTGTGGTTCCTTCTGGGACTGTCTACACTCAGCTGATGCTCCTGAATGTCCTTCCTTTATCTCATCCCAGACCATTTGCACTGAGATGCTTTCTTCCCCATGGAAGCCCACCACCACTATATAGAAAATATTAATTCTTCATCTGCAATTGCTTCAAAGTTTCCTTTAAATTCTACGTATTTAATGAGAGGGCTGCGAAGGGGGTCCGCATCCTTCCTGTGTCCTGTAAGAGCTAAGCCGGTACTTATTACTTTGGGACTGGATCATCCCTTATAATTCGTATAGCGTTGTAGATCTGTGCCGGTCCGAATTCTTCAACATGTGGGGTTCTGTATTGGGTCCTGAATTCTTCTTCTACTGAAAAGTGTGACTTGCAGTGTGGGTGTGAATTGAAACCCTCATTCCCAGCGCCCTGGGTTAGGGAGGCGAGGGTTCTTTCTTGAGGTACCCACATCCTCTCTACTCGCTGACCAAGTCACAAACACCACTGGTTGAGCCAAAGGAAAAAAAAAAAAAAAGATTTTTAAAAAGAAAGAAACCAAAACACAGCATTTTAAATGAAACAAAAATTCTCAATTAGAATTATATTATTGAACCAAAGAGTTTTGAAGCCTTATACAAATACAACAGATGGGAGAGCTGAGTGTAAAAATATCAGATAAATTTATAGGAATTGTCTTGAGTCCTTTAGATTCATCATGCTATGGCATGCAGCAAGCTGAATCATTTAACCAGGTACAAGGTAGGGTACCATGCGATCAGTCTCAGTTACTTGGGCACAACCGGCTTATTTTTTTTTAAGGCCACACTCCCAGCATAGGGAAGGTCCTGGACAAGGGACCGAATCCGAGCCACAGTTGCAACGTGAACTACAGCTGGGGCAACGCTGGATCCTTTAACCCACTGTGCCCAGGGATCAAAGCCGCACCTTGGCTGTGACCTGAGCCGCTACAGTGGGATTCTTAAACTACTGCACCACAGTGGGGACTCCCAGGCACAACAGGATTTGTAAAGCAAATACATTTCCTTCTCAAATGTTATTGAAAATAACAGGGAAATGTGCCTGATCTGGTGCAGTGAAGGGGACTATTCCTCAGTCCCCAACAGAGGCCAAGCATGCTGGTTTGTTACTGTGACTACCCTAGGGGTCCTTCTAAGGAAGAAACACATATGTTTCTGTAAACACGCACAAGTGCAGAAGGGAAAAAAGACTCAATGTAACTGAACCAGGGAATGAAACAGCTTCACAATGATAGCCCTTCAAAATCATGGCAGAAAAACCACCAATTTGCCCTTATTACATAAAAGGTAGACACTACCAACTGCCTCTAATCAATGTCAGAAGAAAGAAAAGAAAAGCTCCTGCCCGCTGCTTAGGGAATGGCACCAGAGATATTTATTCCATCTTCCCTTCAGAAACCCAGCCAGCGGGAAATTCAGCCTTGTGTGTGTGCCCCTTCTTTAAATGATCCCAAATGCCTCCTATTGCCTGCCTAAGCTTGGGTGAGTTATTGAATCACGCCTAAAAAGTAGGCATGGTGCACCTGAAACAACTCTCTTAAAGTTTCCTGTAAGAACCCTCCAGAAAAGTCATGTAGGGGTCAACCTTAGAGCAATATGTAAATATAAGCACTTCTGTTAGAATCTGCCAGAACACCGTCATGTTGCTTAACTGAAGTGGTCTATGTATTTATTAGCAAGATGAATGAACTCCACAGATCTTCTGTACGATGTACTTACAGTTAACAACACGTATTCCACCCCTAAAAATGTAAGAGCGGAGATCTTGTGTTTAATATACTAACCACAACACAATAAAATTTTTAAAAAGAATCAGTTGGTTATAAAACATGGAGAACAACTATCGGAATTTTCTTTACAGTATTTCTGGTGAGTCTTTACAAAATGCAGCCTAAGTTGTACCATGGAAGGGACCAAATTGGTTTTATCCATTTTTGAATGACAAGGGCTCGGCAAAGTGCCTGGCAAATAGCAGACCTTCAACAGACTGGTTACGCAATGAAGACATGAGTCAATGAAATGAGATAACATCCTAAATTAGAAAAAATTTGCCATAATCTCTAATTCAACCACTAATATTCTGATACTGTTTCTCCCAGCTTTTACTTTTACAGCTAAAAAAAAAAAAAAGTTTAAATAATAAAAAGTTTGAATAATAAGATAGTAATAGCTAAGGCTGATTGAAAAAACACTATCCATTAGCCTAAATGAACACGTGACAGCAGTATTTCACTTAATAAACACAACTGCATGTGTTAGAGACTTCTTTCAGCCTCAGAAAACAAAAATAAGACTTGAGATATGCATTTAAACTGTCATTTGATGCCCCAAATTTGGGTTTTGTTCAATATTCAGGGATAAACCCATGTACAGAAGAGATCCATTTTATCCAACTTAAAAGTATAATGATGAAAACATTAATTTAGCAGCCTGCAAACAACTGAATTGGTGTGCCATCATTTTTTCCTACTTACTTCTTGAAAACCTTACATGCAAGCGAACACAGTGCATAAAACGCAATAAATATTTTGTTTCATTCCTTTCTTTTTACAACAGAATATGTACAGGTGGATATTAACCTTTTCCTTTGTCAGAAAAGAATCGAAGCACAGAAAGGAAAAATCACTGGCCGAAGATACCCACCCAGCAAGCTGGAAGAATTTAGCCCCAGGAGTCCTCTCTCCTTCATGCCTAAACTACAACTTCTGCTCTGTGCCCTCTCAGAAAAAGGTAACAGCAATCACACGAAGAAGGAGAATTTAAAAAGGCAAAGAACTGTCCACAGGAAGACTGCTACAACCACCTCGCAGTCACGGTAATGCTGTCAAGATTTCCCAACATCGATTAGTCCTCAAGTGTTGAACTAACAAAGAAAAGCAAACAAGGCTCCACAAACCTAACTGTGTCAACTTTTTAAAAATCACGAGGAATCAGCAAACCTCATGTGAATCCACACCCAGGCCGAGGCGCTCGAAGGTGCAGTTGGTGCTGGCAGAGAAGGCCAAGCAAAGCTGGATACAGAAAAACACAATTCCCAGCTATCCATGGGGAAGGTGAGAAAGTGTCATTTCCAAGTTCGTTAGACAATTTATGACGGATTCATTATGTTTCAATCAGTCGAGATTAAATCATATGGGGAGTTCCAGCATCATGGACCAGGGGTTAATGAACCTGACTAGGATCCATGAGGATTTGGGATGGATCCCAGGCCTCGCTCAGTGGGTTAAGAATCTGGTGTTGCCGTAAGCTGTGATGTAGGTCGCAGACGTGGCTCAGATTCCGAGTAGCTGGGGCTGTGGTGTAGGCCAGAGGCTTACAGCTCTGATTCAAGCCCTAGCCTGGGAACTTTCACATGTCACAGGTGCAGCCCTAAAAAGAAAAAAGATTAAGTCAGTATGTATTCTACCCACAGGACACTGTAGTCAGCCACACGGGGTCTATAAAGAAGTGGGAAGCATTGTCCCTGCCTTTTAGACTCTTAGGAATAAACATGTGCTTGTTCACCAACTAAAGTAAAATGAGGAAAAGTGGCAGATGTACTGTTACCGAAGTTTAGGGAACATGTACCTTCTTTAAGATTTTCAAGACTCGAAGATGAGAGGGGTGGCAGATAGATTTGGAAAATTCAGTATAAAAATATGGAGGCCAGAGTGACTCAGGCCCGGTGCTTGTGCAAAGAAATAAGTGGAGGGTGGATGGGGAGAGGACGGTGGGGCTGGACGACACAGAGCTTTGGCTTCAGGTTAGATCTGGACTTAATCTGTCAGGAAACTGTGAGCTATCTATTTCGAGCCAAGAATTAATAGAATCAAAGCTGTGTTTCAGAATGATTTCAGGCGAAATGTGCAAAGCATATTGCCTGCAGAAATACTGGAAGCAAAGACAAATGTGAGACTGGTCTCTTGCGATATAAAAAAACGACTGAACAAGGTGAGCAGTGGGTAAAAGAGAAAGAAGCATTAAAGGAAAGAAGCAGTGAGACTCAGTGACTGATCACACAGAAAGCAAGGAGCAGGTGGAGTCCAAACATCAAAATTTCAAGTCTAGGTGATCAGGAGGGTAACAGTGCCACTGCTACAGTCACAGAGTAAGAAGGCCCAGGACTGTTACAGTCACAGAGTAAGAAGGCCCAGGACTGTTACAGTAACAGAGTAAGAAGGCCCAGGACTGTTACAGTCACAGAGTAAGAAGGCCAAGGACTGTTACAGTCACAGAGTAAGAAGGCCCAGGAAGGAATGTCCCGGAGAAAATAACAGTTTACTTCTGGAGACGAATTCTAGGAACAGCAACACATCTCTATAGAAACCTGTACTGCCCCTAGGACACAGATGGCTGCAGCCACATCCATGGTGGCCCCAGAAGGAGAGGCAAGTCTAAAGGTGAAGATTTAAGAACACGTCTTGCAATGCTGGGGGTTCCAGGTAGGAAGACCCAGCAAAGGGCTGAGAGTTTATCCTCATGTTATGCCCCTCCTTGGGAGCAAGGGAAAAAAAGAAGAGACAGTGAAGAAGAAACGTTTAGAAAAGGAAAGAGAACCTTGAGTATCCATGACGTTAGCATGGAATGAGAACATTTTGAGACAGTCAAAGAATGTGAGTACTGGAGAAAGATAAATAGGCTGCACAGCAGTAAGAAACTGGTGAATTTGCAAATAGCGTTTTTGCAGAATAATGGTAGCAATGGTTGAGGACCAAGGATACAACAGACAGTGAAGAATGGAAGCTAAGAGGGGGGAAAAAAAAAATCACCAACTTCTCAGAAAGTTACAGCACAGTACAGAGAAGAGTGCCTGTGCGTGAGCGTGTGCGTGGGTGTGTTAGGCGGTATCTTCTCTGGGAAAATGAACGACACCAGATGTTAGAACAGGACTTCACCTGTGTCCATTTCAAGCCAACTGCCAACCTGGAGGGGTTCATGTAACCAGGCAAGGGAGAGAGAAGGCCCCCTCCCTGTCCCCCAGTTTCTAAGCAGAATTTAGGAAGAGACTGGCCCTGGGAAGCTCCCCCTCTTTGCTCGAACTCCTCCTCAGTGAAGACAGACACAGAAAGGAGCTCTTCTGGGCTGGAATGCAGGAGCACTTCCTTCCTCTGCAGGAGAAACCAGAAATGGGTTTCGGAACCCATAACCACGGATGAGCAGGGAGAAGGCTGACCCCCGCCTCTTCGAAGGCAGACCCAGGGTGACCTGAGCCCCCAGCCTCTTCAAGGCAGGGATGGGTGAGGCTCCACCCTCACGGGAGCCTGACAGGAGGAAGAGGGGCCTTGGCCAGCCCTGTGAGCCTCTGAGGAACAGGGTGCGGGGCGTCGTGGCCCCAGGCCTGGGTGTTGGGGGGCACCTCTGGGTAGAAAGCAGCATATATGCTCCATGTCCATATAATCGTGGGAGGAAGCACCGTCGGGGGAGAAGGGTGAGCTTGAACTGGGGCCAAGAGGAGAAATGTGCAGGCCTGGCCCCCACCTGCCTCACCTGTCCTCATACCTATACCCCCACCTGCCAGGAAGTTAAGTGACAGCTGCCTCCGAAGGAAGGAACTGAGCAAGGAGGCAGCAGCTGCCTTTTCCTGGGACACAGGCGTGTGATGGAGCCACACCTAATCTGGGAGAAGTTCAAGATGAGCTAATGCACCTGTTTAGAGTTTTAATCATTCACAGTATGTTGTACTTATGCTTTTTGAATTGTCTGTTTTTATAGCAAGAAGAATGTTCCCACCCGAAAGTGATCAAATGTCAGGGCCTCATCCAGTTCTCCCCCAGGCCAGGCGATCACCCCGCCCAATACATAAAGGGGTGGAAGGCAAAGCGGAGTTGAGTTTCGGCCATGAGTTTATACTTAAGTAGGGCATAGGTTACGTATCAGGCTCCAAAATGCGTGTTTCATATGTTAAAACTCCTGAAAAGGCCTCACAGACACAGAGAACAGATTTGTGGTGGTCAAGGGGAGAATGAGGGAGGGAGCGATTGGGAGCTTGGAATAGCAGATGCAAACCATTACACAGAGAATGAGTAAACCACCAAGTCCTGATGTACAGCACAGGGACCTCTAACCAGTATCCTGTGATCAACCACAATGGAAAGAATATGGAAAAGAATGTCTACGAATGCACAAGCGAATCATTTTGCTGTACAGCAGAAATTAACACGATACTGTAAATCAACTATACCTCAATAAATTTTTAAAAATTAAAATTAAAAAAATAAAACTCCTGAAAAGTCCTGCAATGAGAAATGCGTTTAATTTCATTAATGCCAATGTTTCCTAAATGTATTTATCCCAGGGAATATTTTTTTCAAGGATTTCCAATTAACATCCTCATAATCTAATACTTCATTGGACAGAATTTTAAAAACATCATTCTAAATATGTAGCATATTATAAAGTCTCAATAGCAAAATATTTTAGGAATGTTAAGGTTCTTTCTGAGCTACACAATGTTGTTCCTTTATTTACAAATGTTATGACAAAATAATTGTGATAATACTTTGCAATTCTGTTTTGCTAGCCTCATCAAGACTTAAACATCCTACATAAAGTGAATCTTCATGATAACTAGAATTCACTCCTATACATTTTTAGCATTTAAAGGGTCAGCTTTTAAAAATAAGACCTCTGAAGATAATTCGGCTATTTTACTACTGAGGGTAATTGTTATAAACATGAATGTTACATACAGGCATTACTCATTGGCAAAGCGTCTATACCCTTGGAGACCACAGGGATGGGGGACCAGGTCCCTCCAGGCTGCTGACTTTGATGGCTTGGATGTCTGCTGTAAATGTTCTTTTGCTGCCTCTCACCATCAATCCGTTAGCTGTCAGTCGGAGTCAGCAGTCTCTGAGTGAAGGTTTTGTTGGTCGCCCAAGAACCCTATCCGTTGGCTTGTTGGGTTTTGTTTTATTCATTTCCAGATTCAATCTTTTAAAATGTCAGGAGGTGGGGTTTCAGGATGAAACAGTATTTCCTTAGCCCCCAGGGCTGCTGCATAAAGTCATTAGTGCACCAGGTAAGTGACCGAGGCCCAGGGGGAGTGGGGCTAAAACCCCGTTGGGGTGACTGTCATGCAAACCTCAGCCTGGGGGACTTCCCCACCGGCTCAGCCTGCACTCAGGGGACTGCTCTACCAGAGGGGCGCTTTGTCCAAATCACCAGGAGCACCCTGGAGGCCGGGCATAGGGGACAGTGGCAGTAACCCCAATGGCACTGGTGCTTCCGCCCACATTAAGTGCCATTCCCCTTACGTGGTTTTTAGGCTTCTCTTCCATAATCCTTCAAACAATGCAGCCAATTCCGTCCTTCTGCCAAACCTCTTTCATTTTTATTTATTTTGTCTTTTTGCCTTTTCTAGGGCCAATCCCTCGGCATATGGAGGTTCCCAGGCTAGGGGTCGAATCAGAGCTGTAGCTGCCAGCCTATGCCACAGCTCATGGCAACGCCGGATCCTTAACCCACTGAGCAAGGCCAGGGATCGAACCCGCAACCTCATGGTTCCTAATCGGATTCGTTAACCACTGAGCCACGACGGAAACTCCATGCCAAGCCTCTTTTAATCACCCAACAATATTTCCTTAGTTGGCAAGAGTGTACCTTTATGTAAATATCACTGATAAATTAGAACTGAAATTTACCCACCCACAAAACTCATTTTCCTGATTCTTCTGCATCTCAACCTACACGAGCTATGACCCATAAATGGGTAGCATTTAGCCAACCTAACGCCAGACTGGTCACAACTTATTACTGATCCCAGACACCTAAACGTCTACGAGGCTAATCCAACCGGTATGGACCACATTCAGAAAGAAGGGAACTGGATAAAGCAAATGCACCTTTCCAATCAAGCAGAAAAAATGAGCCACTTACCAAATGTAGGTGGCACTGAGAAGAGCTAAAGTAGGCAGGAGATAATGTAATATATATCAGTAAGGAATACATAATATATAAATAGGTCTCTGCCCCCCTTCCTTGCAAAGAGCTCCTAAATCCCTTGTAAACGCCAAGTGATCAGGGCACCAGGGCGTCTCTTCTAATGAGCGAGGTCCTGCACGGCTCCTGGATGCAGGCTGGTCACCAGAAAAACCAAGCCATGGTTAGACGCTTGGAAGTTTCTGCTCAACCCCCCACCCTTCAGAGAACAGAGACGGACTAGAAATAGAGTGAATTATTGATGATGCCTACGTGACGAAGCCTCCATAAAATCCCAATAGTAGGGGGTTCAAAGAGCTCCCACGTTGGTGAACATAAGGTGCTGGGAGAGAGATGTGATCAGAGAGGGCAGGAAGCTCTGCCTCCTTCCCACACATCTCACCCATCTAAAAAAGAATATATATATTTATAAACATGTATATGTATAATTGAATCACTTTACTGTACACCTGAAACTAAGACAACATTGTGAATTAACTCTATTTCAAAAAATAAAATAAATAAAATTTTAAAAATTATTAAAAAAAACAAAACAAGAACAAATGTAAAGAAACCCAAGGAGGGGGTTGTTGGAACCTGTGGTCTAGAACCCGTTGGTCAGACGCCCCGGGCGACCATCATCTGAAGAGGGGGTGGGGGGCGTTCTCATGGGACTGAGCTCTTAGCCCGTGGGGTCCGAGGCTGACTCCGAGTAGATGGCATCAGAACTGAGTGAAACTGCAGGACATCCTGCTGGCATCACAGAGAAGTGCTTGGGGTCGGGGAAACCTCCCCACATTTGATGAGCAGCAGTGTTGTGAGGGCAGGGTTCCCTGAGAAGGTGAGGGGGACAGGCAGGAGACAGACAGTGGGGTGCCTGTCGTATCCTAAGGGGTAACACACACGTACACGGCAGAGGCCACCAGGGTGAGGTCCGCCTCTGCTTTCTGGGAAGAAAAACAGCACTTCGGCTCAGATTCTGCCACGGGATGACCGCATCTCGTGGCCAGGTTTCAGGTTCCTCAGCCATAACACGAGGATGAAAATAACAGTACCTGCTTCCCAGGGTGAGGGTTACTCGAAATAAGAGAGCTGAAAGCTTGGTACCCTGTGTAAATAAATAAAGTCACTGTCTTAAACCTGGAGCCTGGTGATTAGAAGTAACCTGGAACAGCAAAGCTTCCATCCACTGAGACGGGGCTCTGCTCCCCACCCACAGGAGTAAGATGCAGGTTCATTTCCCCCCTCGTGTTGTTTTGACATGATGAAGGTCAGGTGAAGGACGGCAATACAACACTGCACATGCTATTATCGCTGCAGAGCAAGAAGGATTTCCACCCCCGGCAACAGAGGGCAAGGGGGCCCACGCAGGTGATGGTGAATTTCTCCACTATTTGGGGAAAATGCTAATTAAATGAATGACCCTCAACCAATAGTCCAAAAATATATAACAGATAGCTGTTAATCTAGCTAATATTGGTGTTAGTCTGACAGGGAGCGCTCAACACAACACACACCCAGAATGCAGGTGCCTGGGACAGTTCGAGAATTGCCTAAAATGCAGGAGAAAGACAGAGCCATCAGAGGCCAGAGCTCTGGATCCATCCTGAGGGGACGGATTACGTGAGTTACAGGCAGATCTCAGGAACAGAACCAGGATCCTGAAACTCCTCAGCACTGGATTTTTAGGAGCTGCCAGGACAGCTAAGGGATCCCAAAAAAGAAACAACTCCAAATATCCCCAAAGCCCAGGAGAGTTTTCTACTTTATTAAGATTCCTAAGGAGCAGAGAGGGCCACAACTCTCAAAGTCCTCTGTTGGAGCCCCGTCGTAAGGGACACCTAACATTTGTCACAGCTACTGGTAAAGCTCGGGTCTCTCCACAGCAGCACCACTCATGTTCAAGGCCAGAACATTCTGGGGGGGGGGGGGCCTGTCCCACACACAGTCAGATGTTTATCTTGCCTGGTCCCTACCCACTAGACACATGCCTTAGCACTATCCCCCAATTATGACAATGACAAGTCTCTCAGACGCTGCCAAATGTCCCCGAGGGAGCAAGACGGCGCCCGTGGAAAACCACCGTGCAGCGGAAAACCCAGAAAAAGTACTACTGACCAGCTCGCTTCTTCCTTCAACTCATGGTTAACAGACCCTTTCAGCAAATAGCTGGGTGAAGGCTCTAGATCACCGGGCATCTGAGACAGTTCCATTTAAACTTACCCATGGTTCTTGCTTAAGAACAAGAGTTCAAATTCTAACCCCTTTTATTTTGTTCATTGTTTTCAGTGATCTGTTTCCATCAATTAAAACTGAATCATTTTGTCCTTGTCAATCACAAAGACAGTAGAAGCCACCTCAGAATTTCTTTTCATTGCTGCCTTCCTGAAAAAGCAAATGATTCTCCTATAATCTGTAACTCCTTTGGCCATATATTCTAATCAGTTGAGCAGAATTTGATCTTGAAAGGGACTGAATTTGAAAAACCAGGACCAGGAGCAAATACAAAATGTCCAGCCATTTGGGGGTATTAAATACAGTGATAGGAAAATTTCATTGTGCAACATTCATTCAATTAAGCACACACACACACAACAAAGAAGAAAGCAGTGTTGGAAGGGAGGCAATTCATTTAAGGCAGTAAATTAGAATTCTAAAACAGGAAAGAAAACAGGCAGTCCTGCACAGTCAGGTGTCTTACTACCCAGAGGCAGAAAGACCATCAGAAAGGCCTGTGATGGAAGAAGATTCACCCCTGCTTGCAAATGAGGCAAGATTACAAAGTAATGTAATTTCCTGTATAGGTTGCGAGTGAGTAATTATCTCATCAAGGAATTCTGCTTCTGGTGGGCAATTAAATGAAAGGGAAAAAAAGAAAAAAAAAAAAAAACACAGAGCCTGTCCCCTGTCTCTTTTGGGACACCAGACGTTACTATTGCTGAATGTTGTGTGTCTACTTGGGTTAAATACACACGTCTACAGAGAGAAAAACAACACCCACCATCTTGCTACTAAAGAAACTCATCTGAGACCTTAACTCAGTACATCAATGCACACTTCCTCCAAACCTTCCCACATCAGGATACCTTTACAAGATACACTTGATGTGGGACAGAGTGTGGTAGAGAAGGTAGGTTTTAAAATAAGATAAAATTGGAATTTGACCATTGTAATAAAGTATATTCATTGGCTAGAGAAGTATCTGAGACCACTCAATTGACACCTGGGAACTCAGGCTGGGTGGAGCATCCAATCAAACTTCAAATTATTACTGAGAAGGATTTTGATTTGAGAACATGAAGGGACAATTTGAGTTGATGGAAGAGAAGGAAAAAATGAGAGGAAGATTAAGAAGTCAGATCACACACATTCAAGAGCTCTTTTGAGAGTAACAAATGGAGAAGCAAAAACGGAGGCGCCGAGCAACTCATCGAATCTTGATGAAATGTTTCCCAAGCTTCTCTTAGAAACTATTGTATTAGATCTTCTAAAGATCTAATACATCTTCCAGAATTGCCCGCATCTTAAGCAGAACTTATTTCCTCCATAAGATCTAGTCTAAATTAATATATAACTTACTAGCAATTGCTCATGGGTGGCATTTCCTGATTTAAAATTAAGATGATGCTGATAACACAATGAAATTAGTTTATGGTGAACACTGTTTGATTTTAAATTATGTGTCATGCAATATCAAGTTCATAAAATAAATTTAGGTAGTTTGGAATAAAACAATAGGGATGAATTGAAAATTTGTTGAAAAGATAAATGTTATTTTTCCCAGTGAAATAACATTCATTTGCCTTCGCTTTTTAATTGGGATTAGCATCTTTCTATCTGAAATGAGTGCTTTGTTTCAAACTCATTTGCTGGTATATAAGGAAAAGGGAGGATTGGCTTGCATGACAACTGGCATAATAAAGAGAGTCCGATTACTGCAAAATCAAACCGGGGCGGGCTTCCACTGGCATCTTCCTCGTGACGACAGCATTAGAGTAAACACTGATGGGCATATACAACTGACTCACTAGGGAAGAAAAGTACCCACCACCAGATGGAAATTCATTAGGCCGAAGAATAAGTCTTCAGAAAAATATTTTTCCGAAAGTGGATTATTTCAGTCGTTACTGGAAGCAGACAATTTTAACAGTTTTTGATGTCATCTTGGTTTTTTTCTTTTTCCTTTTCATGTGCACTTGTGTTTCTAATCAATAAAGTCCCCAACTACTTATCTCGTGACAAATGCATATTTTTTCCACCTCTACTTCAAGTTTTCACAACTGCTGCCACCAGGCCACCAGGAAAGGACAGGGCTGCACCGAGAAATAAAGGATGCTGACCTGGCTGCCTGCCGGCAGGTGTTTCTGAAAAATCACTTTCATCTCTCCTTTCTCCTCTTCCTCCCAGCTCTTCACGTTGAGTTAACAGATGTCCACCCTGCTCCTATTTCTTAGCCAGTTATACGGGGCAGGGGGTGGTAATCCATTGCTCCGGTTCCTTCCTGGAGGCAGTGTCAGGAAGTGGGGCAGCCACGGACACTGCTTGCCTCTCCCCCACGGCTCGCCTGGTCTGCTGCTTCCTTTCTCCATGTTCTCAGGCTGTTCTCAGCTCAGTTCCTTAGCCCTCTTAGCCCTCTTTTTAGGCCTAAACACTGGCCAGCCTTCCCCGGGAACTCTAGCAGCTTGCCAGTTGCTTGCCAAAGCAGTGGCCACCCGCTGTACCTTCGGGAAGAATACAACAGCGCATGGCAGCAGACTGATGGCCCCAGTTTGCCCTGAGCCTGAGCCCCTAGAGTGACAGCTGTCTCAATGGATTATTTGTCCTACCTGGTTTATGCAGTGGATAATGTCAGAGTGACGACACATGAGCTTGGGAGACATGTGCTCTTGGTTTCATTAACTGAATGGAGGATATGAACGATAACGGGAACATGTCAGGATCAGTTAGGCAGCTTTGGGACAAATCCCAGTGATGCGAAACCAATGAGAAAATTATACCTACAATGTTAGGGCTGGGACTTTATCCACTGTGATCCATGGGTGGTTTTCAGGAGGATTCTCCACCCTTTCCCACCGCCGCAACTCCATCAACACAGATTTACCTGTAGGTGCACTTTTCTGGAGATGATTTTAATATTCTCAAGACAGAACATGATCTGAAAAAGTTAGAAACTATTTTCATTCATCTGCTCATTTTATAAATGTTGCTTCCAGGGCATGAAGAAATAGTCCTGAGATGCAAATAGAAGGATCTCACTCCCTGTGGAAGGATTTCAGTGGCCCCACGACCACTCTTCAGATGAAATGCGACGCATGACAGACTCAAAGCCTGTGCGTGGGCCCCTGGCCTCATCCCGCCTGTCCAGCTCAGGCCCAGCCCTCCACCACGCACACCCCCTGCAGACACCCTGGAGACGCACAGCTCCTGAGGACCAGCGCTCCGCTTTGTCAGTACGCTCTCCCACCACCACGGAGAGAAACTGAATGTAAGGCTGTAGGCTCCTCTAGCTTCCTTTCCTTTGCAAAAACTTCCTGGGCTGCAGATGCAGTGCTCCCGCCTCTATCAGCTAACGCCCTTCCTTGTCATTGTAGCAACCTGGGTACACGCCTCTCGTAGCCCATACCCCGTTGACCATCAACATATGTCTGCTTGTCACTCCCAGGGAAGCCCGCCCCACGCAGCCCTTTGAGGGTAGAGCTTTTCTGCCGTCATAATCCTCAGACTTAAACAGCTCCCAAAACATGCTAGTTTCTCTGCAAATATCTGCTATGTGAATGAACACATGAATGAATGAACCTTGAATTACAGAATACTAAAGCATCGACCCTCTCCTACAGTCCAAATATGTTTTTTACAGATAAAACAGAATACCACACAGCTAGCATGTGACAGAGGCCAGTACTACGAACCTGCCTCTGATTCCAATGATATTTCTATTATGCCCCAGGGCTTTATGTCTTTGCACCCCCCCCAAAAAAAAGGAGCATTTTTTTTTTCTTTTCAAAGCATAAACTATAACAGCTACCTCCACAGCAGTTCTGAGCAGAGGGAGCGGCCCCTTACCCTCTGTACAAGGGTTACTCTGCCTCTTTTCAGGGGGATCCATAATTCAGACTTGTTAAGAGTGACTGCATCACCAGAGAAGTGCTTGATGTTCGTACAGAGAGAGAGAGAGGAAGAGACAGAAGGAGGGAGGGAGAGAGAAAGAGAGAGGAGGGGGAGGGACAAGGGGAGAGAGAGAAGAAGGAAGGATGGAAGGAAAGGAGGGAGGGAGGAGGGAAGAAGAGAAAAGGGAGGAGGAGGAGGAAGCAGAGGAGAGAAGGGAAGAAGAGAGGAGGTGGAGGGGGAAACGGGATAGAGTAATTTTAAGCACAATTTTTAAGACACCAGTTGAAGCCTAATTACCCTGCAGGCAAATCCTCAGTTATTCACATCTCAAGTAAAAACTAAATCTCAAGTTATCTCAGGTACCAAATAAACTGGGTCACCGATGATTACTTCTGGAAAACAGGAAGTTTGTTTCCAGTATCCGGTGAAGACTGAGCAGAGCGATAGCCCGCAGGCGTGGTGATGGGGCCAGGGCCATGAGCCAGTCTGCTGGGCTGTCAGAGCCACTCTGCACTGGCTTTCTGGATAGTTCCAAGGGGAGTATCACAGCACTGCTATGTTTTCATTCCCTCTGCAAGCCTGTAGTTGCTTCTCTTGTCCAATTCACCACAACATACTAAAAATAAACATGCCTTCCTGCTCTACCCGTAACTACTGTCCATGGCACTGAAAGTGCCAAGTAGAATGGACACCGGGATTGAGAGGAAAATAATGGCCATATTCTCAGCCAGTCTGTATATAGGCTGGATCCTACCCAGCCGCTTGCAGGGTCCCCAGTGCAGCCTGTCCTTGTTGGTCAGACGTGGGATCCCTCTGCTTCCGGTCCTCTTCCTTGCCCCACGTCCCTTCTCTGAACAACACCTCCTTCACCTCATGTCTCAGCAGAGAAGCCACTTGCCCAAGAAGGCTTTCCTGACTCCCGCAGGGAAGGGAGTGGCCCTTCCTGGGGCTCCCATAAAGACCACATTGAACCCAGTCTCTGCCCTGAAGTAGCTGGTGTGTGGTGAAGAGAGACGGGGAGAGAGACTGAGTTCATAGGAGATGCTCAAAAATATCTCAACAATGAATCCTCTAGACTACTTTTACAAATAAAACGCATGTAAATTTGGTTTAGGTCATCAGTATGTGGGGAAAATGGCAAAGAGGGTGCCTGACAGGATCCATTAGGACTGTCTTAGAATCGGGCTCTCCTAAGCACCAAAAATGAAGCAAAAGTTCTGGAAGAGGCAATTAGAGGATTCTGAGTAACATTTAAGGAGGTTTACCCTTAGCTTCTTGGCTGGTATAACAAGTTTTAATTCAGCTTGGCTGCAGGTTGTAGAGAAAAATCTTTGAGATATTTAAACCAATAGCTGTGCTCCCCATTATAAGGAAATAAAAAAAAAAAACACCAAAAAAATGAAAACCGATATGAATGTAGCATCTTTAAAGAATAATAAATTAGCTGGAACCAGCATCCAAATAGCAGTTCCCAAGATGTCACTATGTAATTATAGCTCATCAGCGTATGTCTTGCATCTTCCAAAATAACCCATTACACTACCCTCTTTCTTCCCCAAACTGGGGAAGGAAAGATGACAGCAGGCCTCAAAAATAATAACTAAATGGTTCCTCACTAACAGGGGTGGCTTTCAGCTTTGAATGTCCAATATTTTCTAGAAATACATCACCCACAAAGAAATCTGAAAGTGTATTCCTAGAACTCCAACTACCCTTAGTCAACTAACAGGGATTTTCATTATGCTTTAGGGATGAAGTGGTTTTTTTTTTTCTGTTGAATTTCAAATGAAGAGGAGATTATGACTCTGCATTTACAGGACAACCATCAGGTTTTGTTGAGTTGAGGATATAGAGGAGCCTCTGTGCCCATGGCCTCTTTGGTGTGATCACTCAAAATGACTCACCGATGAGACGGGACCAGGAGTCATGGTGTCCACTCAGTCCCCTGAGGGGTCCAGCTGCATAGAAGCAGTGGGCTCACATGTTCACCCAATAACAGCTGTGGGTGGAGCCTGGGTAAGTTCCACTGAACGAATAAATTTGAACATTTTTATAAAGCAGAGGTTAAATCTTCAGTATGACATAGTTGGGGAAACTGCCCTTCACAGGGCAAGAAATGTTTGCACTGTGTTTAGTATTTTAAATGCTTAAGGAAAAACATTTTAGATTGTACCTTAAAAAAATAAGCATTTGAAATGCATAAGATGAAATATTTAGGTTAAACCATCTGAAACTTTTCAGATACAATAATTTACCATGGAAAATGAAAACAAAAATTCAAAATTGTTATTTTCTACCTATTATTGCTGGGACGTCCCTTGCAAGAGATGAAACTCAAAAAGGTTTACTTTCCATCCCATGTTCCCTCTGTCCCTGTAAGAGCTATAATGAAGGAGAACGGCCCTAGAATCCCTGTCACTGGGAACGTCTCAGCATTTCTGTTCTAAATAGGCGCTTGTTTATTTTTAGATGGTCTTCCGAAAACTCCTAGCAAGGATGAGTACTTGGGAAAATTTTTATGTAAATGTAGCTTTAAGAAACTGCATGACTTCTTTTATTAAATCATGTAATCATGATCCGGTATAGCCAATTACAGCCAAAATTTAACACCAACTAAGAGGCAGGCCT
Organism: Sus scrofa; assembly: GCF_054392235.1. Taxonomy (NCBI): domain Eukaryota; kingdom Metazoa; phylum Chordata; class Mammalia; order Artiodactyla; family Suidae; genus Sus; species Sus scrofa. Next base: position 77,948,002 of record NC_139393.1, read on the forward strand.
ATGTTGGGCAGTGAGCCACAGAAGTAACATGTTTTCATTGGTACTCGGACTTTTAGGAGGCCTCCAACTAGTTCATTTTTACCTATATTTTCTTGATGTTTTCGTTCATAACATCTTAGGAATGAGTGATTTTTTTAAAAAGGAGATTATGATAAATATTCCTTCGATGTTAAGGAAGGAGGATTTTCATTTTAAAGACAGGGAAATGGAACATGGACAGTAAAAATTACGTGATGTTATGATTTAAGAACATAACAAAAATCTGGTCCCAAGTGCGCCAAATACTATCATGTTTCTTCACTCATCAAAAAACATGAGAGGCACTCACGATGGAGATGAAATCTGTTGTGCATGAAGATTAGAGAGAGATTAGGAGATTCAGAAACGCCAATATTCTCATTTTATGGCAGCTTTTATTGACATATACCTAACAGCTTTTTTACTTTATCAATATTGACAGTTTCGATGCACTATATTTTCATGGGATCTTAAATAATATTCTGTTTTTAGATAATAAATATTAGTAAAGATAAAAATATTTCTAGCACAATGCTTCAGGACATAAAAATGCTTTAATCCATAAGATATCATTAAAAGTTCAGAACTTAAGAAAAGCAGCCTAGGGAAAAAAGCACAATAAAGACTCATACGCAGTGAAATGATCTCTCTAGCATATCGCTCTGTTTTGGGCAACAGCAAAAGGTTCAAGTACAAGAACCAGGAAAAAAAAGTTTGTCATTTAAGAGCAGAACCCATCAGAAGCTTTAACTCCATCTTTCCAAATGTGGCTGCGATCAGAATCACCGTCACTGGGGCGGGAGCAGGGGGGGCTTCCACAAAGTTATCCATGGGCTGCACGCTTCCAGGTCTTCTTTTCAGCAGCCCTGGGAAGCCCTGGGAACCTGGATTTTTAGAAGAGCTCCCTGTGCACTTCTGAGATGGTCACTTTGGGGAACCTCTCTTAGGAGAGTCTGACTTACTTTAGACAGGATAACGAAATTTTGTGCACTTGACACCATCATAAAATCAAAGAAGATTTGCATCCTTTCTTCTATTTCCCTAAAATTAGCATCTACCATTGACATTGAGACATACTTCCAGTTCTCTAACTTGGTGAAGTAATATTATGTAGGCTTCCATTTAAAGCATGAAAGTTGGCCAAAAATAAATGTCCTGCCCATTTCAGCTGATTGAGCTATATGGCCACCAGGCCATCTGTGTTTGTTCTAGGGGAATTCCTGTCTCTGTAAGAATACTTACATAAACCAAGCAAGCCCAAGGGCCTCCTTGGCATTCAGGGTTCCAGCAGAAAACAAAATGCTTCAACTGGGTAATTTGAAAAGGGTTTTATAGAGGAAGTGTTTACAAGAGTCTGGGCAGGACCTACAGAAACCACAGAGACAGTAACGGGACCCTGGAACTGAAGATGGGGGCAGGGGGTTCCTGCCACACCGGAGCCAAGGCGGCAAGGCAGCAAGGGGTTAATCAAACCTGGAGTCTGAGGACCCCCCTTGCAGATCTGTGACCTTTGGTCAAGAGACACAGCTAACCTAGTGACTCTTCAAGACTACAAGGTGAAGAATAAGTCCCAACCTCACTTCCCGCTGGTTGCTTGCCACTGGTCCTCAGGTTAAAGGTCAGGTCAGCCTCCCAGGGCAAGGAGTGGGAGGAGACTGGAGTGGAAGAGGGAAGGCATCCCACGTAAGTCCTATGTTGTTCATTCAGTATCTCAAAGAAACAGGGCCCCTCACCCCAAATTAATTTAAAGTAGTTCTAATATCGACTTGTATCTTTCAAAAACATTAAAACAAACCTAATTCATAACCAAAAACACAACTTAAAATGCCTTCTCTCTCCTCCTCTCCCATTCTCACCCTCCATCAAAATCTTCCTCCAAAATGAAGTCCGCACCATCCATTATTTCTTTATTTTTTTTTCCTGTATGTCAATATTGGCTCTTTCCGGTAGAAACTCCCCAATCCCATTTCAGTTCACTCCATCCTTATCTCTGCTTTTTGCAAATGCTCAGAAACAGAACTGGCGCCTCATTATCTCTTTCAGCAAACACAGAGGGAGGGGAATTTAAAGGCAGAGTAACTACAACAGCACTAACACACTGGTATGAACTTTTGGCTATCTTGATCGCATTTAGTGAAAAAATTAGAAAATCATCCCAAGTCAAGCAAAAAGCAAATCTACCATAGTCTTCTCTAAGCCAAGATTTGGGTTTTTTCCCATATGTAAAATGGAAAAGGTCTCCATATGCAGTATAAATACTAACTGTACCTGATACTTGCATTGGAATCAGTAGCATTCAAAGCCGTCATATGTATTATTCTATTTGATTCTCATAAAAATATTCCTGTGAAGTAAGTAGGAATTTTTATCTCCCTGCAACTGAGAAAGTTAAAGGACTAAGTAGAAGAATCACAACTGGCGAGTGAAGAGATCAGAACCTAGGGGAAACAAGTTGTATAAAATATGAAATATTTGTCCTTAAGAATTGAAGACGCTTTCATAGATATCTATGAAAGCATTTTTATTTCTACTTTATATATACATATATGTTTTAAATCAATACCAATACTTCAATTACTCATTTTAAACCATACAAATGGAAATTTCTGGGAAAATGTGAGAACAAAAATATTTGTTTACTCCCTGCATTAACATGCACAAAATTAATGGAAATAATTCAACAATAAGATAAAACTAATTATAGCAAAATTTGGAAACTATGACAATGCCATGAGAAAGACTAAAAGGACTATTTCAAAATACAGTAGAATTGGGACAAAATGAGAGAATAAATCATGGAAAATTCATATTTCTCCAGGTCTTGACCAAGAAAAAGCTTCCTTAAAAGTAACTGGCCTGATCAATCCTTCCCATGGGGCGAGAAAGTTGAGGGTCAACTTCCAGTTCCCAAAACAGCAAAGGGACTGAACTGAAGATGGGTGATACACACTGGCCCTCTAGGGTCCTTGCCACTAAGACGCCTAATGCCAAGAAACTGCCCAAGACAGAACTGAGAGGGCAGAAGAGAGAGGATCAGCCCTCCCTGAGAAATTCACTAGATGACTGATAAACACTAAATCACAAAATAAAAAAAATATGTGGTTTAAATGTTCAATAACAACAAGACTAATCTACATGGGTGATCTGCTTATTCCAAAGAGAGAATACAAAACATAAACAGAGAGCGAGAGAGGGAGATGATACCAGATCTCAGATAAAACACATTTCAGAAGAAAATTACCCCCAATAAGCAGAAGCAAACTTAAATCAAATGATACTCTTAAAGAGTATGGATTCTAGACAAAGAATTTAAGAAAGATATAAAACAGATAAAGGGAGATCAAAGGTAACGAACACAGATAAAAAGAGAATTGACTGGTTTTTAAGAAAGAAAATGAAAATATCAGTAGTCATTTTACATATGAAATCTACACTTGAACCAGAAAAGAATAGAATATCTACAGCTGAAACCAGTACAAGACATAATAACGGACAGGACTGAAAAGCAAATCACACAAAACAAAAATAAACGGATAAAAGGATAAACTCACTGAAGAGAAAATAACAGTCATAGAAGATTTAAGAAATCCAAATGTGGAAAACTGATATTCCTAAAGGAAACCAAAAAAATGAAATAGAAAAAATAATAAAATTTAATGAAAGAAATATTTCTTAAAATAATGACTTAAAACGAAACAGTCATCCTTAATTTACAAAAACAATTACATAAATACAAAGATTGAATATTCTGATGAAGTTACTGGAACTCAAGGAAAAAGGTGAACTCTTCAAAACTCTTGAGTTAGAATGATGCTTATAACTCAGACAACTGCTTTGGAACTCGACCACACCCTCCTCTGGGAGCTCCCCAATGAAGAGTCAGATAATTTTTCATTCTTATACCTCCAGCACCTTATACTGTGTTTCGCATACTGCAATGAGAAAAGCAAATTCAGGAGCATTTCAGATAGACCTTAGATATGTCTACATCAATTTTCAATGTCCAACAAAACAGAGAGATGGAAAAATATATGACTCAAATTTCATACTCTGCCAAGACTTTGAGGCAAATATATAGACAACGGAAATGAATTTTTAAATATACAAGGACATAAGGAATCTATTAGTGAGTCTTTTAAAGAATTCTATTATTAGAAATATAAATATTACATGTATTTACATACTTCCCACATATATATCCAACCAAGTAATAAATCATAATGTCTGCTATATAAAGGATTAGTGCTGAATCAACATAAATGAAAATTTAGATCTGAGTATGGGAATTATAGTTACAGAACAGAATGCAAAGTGTTACAATCCTTCAAAATGTAAAAATAATCATTTAAAACACTAAAATTATGAAGTAAAGAAAAATGTAAACATAGAAATTATCTCTTTTTTCACCCCAGGTAGAAATGGTATAGGGTTAATAATCAAGAAGTGATTGTCCAGGAGTTCCTGCTGTGGCATTGTGGATTAAGGATCTGGCTTTGCTACAGCTGTGGTGTAGGCTGCAGCCGTGGCTTGGATCCAGTCCCTGGCCCAGGAACTTTCAAATGCTGTGGGTGAAGCCAAAAAAAAAAAAAGAAAATCCAAATTCATTATCTAAGAATATTTTAAAAACCACTGAAAGAAACTGGTTAGTTCAGCTGGCATTTTCATGCCCCCCAAAAGCACAAAAAAAGACTACAGTCAGCTTAACTAAAAATAGATGAGAAGAGAAGCAATAAATCATGAAATACAGCATTCTAAGGCATTATAACAGGACCAAACTTATGAAAACAATAAATGTAAATGGAATAAAATTAACTCTTAAAAGACAAAAATGTTGCAAGAGTGAAAAGCTGAAAGCAATGTAAGTGTCCATCCTTATGGGCACAAACACTCTGAAGACAGAGAGCTGATCTGTGCTGCTTACAGCAGCCCTAGCAGCCAGCCTAGGTCGCCACACTGCAGGAACCCAACGTTACTGACCAACTCTTTAAGGGTTAATGGGATAGTTCATAATAATCCATACAAAGGAATAATTTGCTGCTGTGAAAAGCAATAAGAAAGATCTAAAAACGACAAGTGTGAAAAGTTTTGCACGATGTAATTTAAGTGAAAACACTGCAGAATAATGATCTCATTTGTCTAAAAATAAACTATATAGATATTATGTAAAAGTTATAAGAAATACCACATTACACACACAAAAAATGTTGTATATACAAGAAAATGTATAACATTATATATACAACTGTATAAGGAAGTCCCAATAGAAGATCTAATGAAGGAAAAAGGGAATAAGAGGGGGAGGAGGAGGAGAATTTTACTTTTCACTTCTGAACTGTCATGTCTCAACTTTTTACAATGACTATGTTAATTTTATAATTTAAATCATTTAGCTTAAAAACAAAGACTATCGATGCCATCTGGAAATTTCTAGCACTAATCCTTGGTCACTGAAATATATGGGGGAAAAAACACACTTATTATTCAAATAGAGACAGGTTAAGAAAAATATTTACATCAAAAATCTGACTAATCAGGAATTCCCGTCATGGTGCAGGGGAAACAAATCCGAGTAGGAACTATAAGGTTCGATCCCTGGCCTTGCTCAGTGGGTTAAGGATCCGGCGTTGCCGTGAGCTGTGGTGTAGGTCCCAGATGTGGCTCGGATCCCCTGTTGCTGTGGCTGTGGTGTAGGCCAGCAGCTATAGCTCCGATTAGACCCCTAGCCTGGGAACCTCCATAAGCTGTGAGTGAGGCCCTAAAAAGCAAACAAACAGAAAATCTGACTAATTACATGGTAAGTCTAATGATAAACTCACCATGGCAACCAATTTCATCACTTCTATAACAAGACGGTTCAGTGGGTCACCGAGAAGGTAGGGATGCCATTTATGTTAGAGAGAAGCTTCAGACTTCCTACTCTCCCACCCAATAATTAACAATTTAGAGAGCTAGAACCCTCGCACTACGTGTTCAAATAATATTCAACTGAGAAAAACATAATTCAAGCCTAATGCTTGGTTCATCAGAAAATGTGGTCTGAAACAGGTAGTAAAATGTTAGGCACAAAAATCCACAATCATGAGAAACGGTTCACCAGGAGAAGCAAAAGCTCTGAAGTGCTCGGTGCGGTCCAACTGCACAGATGGGAACCCGACAGCTAAGGAAGGCCACGCTCGGGAATACAACATCACCAACTGCCTGGATCAGCAATAGACCGTGAGAGTAATACAAAGTCCTTTTTATCAGCTCTGAAGATGCGTCTCACATGGATGGCACAGGCAGCTCGTGTGCGGAAGACAACAGAGAATCTAAGTCTGCTTTTCGTATTAGGTGGGTTGTTATGTGAACAACGTGATCAACCTTGCAACATCTCTTACGGAGACAGGATGAGGAAAAACGAGGCTAAACTATATGATAGAGAATTCCGTTCAGACACAAGTAGGAAGTTGCTGAATTTCTAGGGTAAGTCAAATAACAAGCCTGGAGATCTTTGTAAAAAATGGATGAGGAGTTTCCACTGTAACTCAGGAAGAAAAATGACCTATACCCCTTTGGCTAAAAACAACCACATACTAAATGTCTTTTATTTTATTCTTCTCTCTATTTCATGTATTTTAAGCATAAACATAGTATTGCTTTGATTTTTTACTGTTTTATATCAGAAACATTCCCCACGTTATTGCATATTTTTCACGTATCTTATTTTGAAATCTCTACCAGAGTTCCCATTGTGGCTCAGGAGAAACAAACCTGACTAGTGTCCAAGAGGATGCGGGTTCGATCCCTGGCCTTGCTCAGTGAGTTAAGGATCCGGCATTGCCGTGAGCTGTGGTGTAGGTCGCAGACACGGCTGGGATCTGGCGTTGCTGTGGCTGTGCTGTAGGCTGGCAGCTGTAGCTCCGATTCGACCCCTAGCCTGGGAACCTCCATATGCCATGGGTGTGGCCCTAAAAAGACTAAAAAATAAAAAATAAATAAAAATTAAATTAAATTAAAAAAAGAGATTTTCCTCAGCTTTTACTGGAGAATAGACTCTTGGGTTGGGGCAAACAGGGAAGCAGAGACCAGGCAGGAAACCCCCAGTGTGGGCCAGGTGAGAAAGGATGGCAGCCTGGCCTAAGGAGGTGGGAGATGAAATAGAAAAGGAAAGATCTGATTAAATTTTGGAATTATTTTTATGCCATGCCCTCACTTGGCCACCTAGCAGACAGGCATCCAAAAGTACTTGATGAAGGCAACCATAACTCATCACTTATCTGCTATACAACTGGACACTGTACTCGTTATTGGGGACTTAAACTTTCAGTCTGCTGTGGAAAATGGACGCACAAGAATTCGTACGATGCAACATGATGGCGGTCTCTGTGCATCTGAATAAATAGCACAGATGCTTACAAGGACTCACTTGTCTGGGGCCACTCACAAGAATTCACCGAAGAAACGTTATTTAATTGTAGCTTCAAATAATAGGTTGGAATTTGCCGTGTTGAGAAATGGGCAGAAATGCCCTCTGGGGAGGAAATGGAGAATTATGAACTGGGGCGACTGGAACGTACGAAGCAAATGGACTGGAGTAAGAATTATGAGGAGAAGGAGGCATACGATAGAGTTTTATTTTGCAAGAAAGAGCAAAACGGACAAACAAAAATGAGATACTAAAAAAAACTCACAAAAATACAGGATTTAATCTGAGAAAAAATCCACCAGATGCCAAGTGAACCAATAAGTATATATCTTAATTTTCATTCTGACAAGGATTTACCATATAACCAAGGATAACTGACCAAAAATCATTCTTCTGTGAAAAATATAACAATAATAATATATCTGCACGGCATGTAGAGTTAATATGAATACATAAAATTTGTCCATTATGAGTCCTGTTGACTACTTATTCTACAAGAGTATTCATTTCTTTTAACTTAGAGCCTAAGCATGGAAATAATACTTGGTGTATTTATTCAATAGTAACAATAATATGGCCATTAAATGAAATTCATCTAAGACCAAAATTTTTTGAAAGAACTTTATGAAAAAATATATAAGGGAACATTAGGTGCTGAAAAATGATAAAAGACTAATTACTACATCATGAACTCACAACAATAAATAAGAAGAACTTTTTTTTTTTTAATTTTTAAATTTTTGTCTTAGGGCTGCACCGTGGCAGATAGAAGCGCCCAGGTTAGGGGTCGAATCGGAGCTACAGCTTCTGGCCTGCGCCACAACCACAGCAACGCCAGATCCCAGCCGTGTCTGCGACCTACACCACAGCTCACGGCAATGCCTGATCCTCAATCCACTGAGTAAGGCCAAGGATCAAACCCGCAACCTCAGGGTTCCTAGTCAGATTCGTTAACCACTGCGCCATGACCGGAACTCCTGGCCAACCTTTTCGACTCTCTCTCCTTCGCCTAAGCCCTCAAGCCATTCCTTCCCCCACCCCCACCCCTACGACAATGCTTTTCCTCTGACATCTTCTTGGCTTGATTTTTATTCTTTTAAAATTTTGAGTTTACATGTCACAGACTTGGAGACTAACGTACCCCCGATCTTTCAAGCAGATCACCCCATGTTAATTCACGCATTTCTTATTGTTTGCTTATTTGGCTTTTTGGCTTATATATTCTTGTTTGTTGCTTGTCCCTGACCAGTGGAATGTAAGATCTATACATTTTTTTTTTTCCATCATTGTAAACACAGTGCTTGGCACAGACTAGGTACCTGGTAAATACTCCTAAATGAATATAGAGTAACAGTACTAGCCGTCGTAATACTGGGGAACATTTACTGGATGGCTGCTACACACACAGTCTTGTTCTAAATACTTCGTATGTGTTAACCCATTTACTTCACACACATATGCACACACAAAACTGTGCAGTAAAAACACAGACACTGTCATTACCCCTATTCGAGACGTGGGAAAATTGAGAAATACGAATGTTAAATAACTAGTCCAAAGTCACAGATATGGAATGACACAGCAAGAATTTGAATTATGTCACACCGAGAGGGGCCCCCACTCTCTCAACCATTGTACCATACGCACCTCATTTTGAAACAAAGTGGAAAATTCATTACAAACACTTTTATCTTCTAGTTTTAAAACTATTTTAATTTTAAAACATTTCTGAGGCATTCAAATACAAACATTAAAAAAAATAAAGCAGATAGAGGCTGACACTGCTGAAATCATAACTTACGACCTGTCATGAGATAAACAAAAAACGGTGAAATGAGAACTAAATCCAATGTCTGTTCTTAGAAAAAAGCAAAGATTTGCTTCCCCTCTAGCTGAGGGGACTACATGGGCCTCCACTGCATGGCATTATCTTGACAAAAAGGTAGCAACACTGGACATATGGTGTGGTTCAAACCCATGCTGAGTAACTTTTGGACAGAGACACCAAAAAATATACCTAACCTGGTTAATAATAGCAAACCACTGATCCGTCAACCGATGGGGTTTATAGGAAATAGAATTCACGAGGAAAAGAAATAGCAGCATGAGACAAAATTAATCCACAACAGGTAATTTCCTTCTCTGTGCACAGGAAATGTGCAGATTTACCACCTGTTCGGACGTGCCTATCATAAGATTTAGAATGGCCTGCCACCAAAATGACCAAAGCTATGTATTTACACCCCACGGTAAAATCATGATCACGTTCTCTGCAAGGCAACTTTTGCGATAGAAAGAAGAATGGGTTTTTAGAAATAGTTACATTCTTAATTCTCAATCACTTAATTTTAGTAACAGATATTTTGTCTGTACTAATTTAAAACATCTGAAATTTAATATACAAAAAAACAGTGATTTTTAACGCTTGCATGTGGTCAAGCTGCCTTCCCAGTTCATAGAAATCGCTTTACTCACCTTAAAAATCATGAGTTTCCTTTCTTTTTGTAAAGGCCGAGTTTTGTTTTTTTTTTGGTTTTTTTTTTGTCTTTTTGCTATTTCTTGGGCCGCTCCCACGGCATATGGAGGTTCCCAGGCTAGGGGTCGAATCGGAGCTGTAGCCACCGGCCTACGCCAGAGCCACAGCAACGCGGGATCCGAGCCGCATCTGCAACCTACACCACAGCTCACGGCAACGCCGGATCGTTAACCCACTGAGCAAGGGCAGGGACCGAACCCGCAACCTCATGGTTCCTAGTCGGATTCATTAACCACTGCGCCACGACGGGAACTCCAAGGCCGAGTTTTAATACCCTTTCAACACACGCACACGCACACGCACCAAAAGGAACTCTGGGTGGAGGAAATGTTCAAAACCACCGCTGAAACCCGCATTCTGGCTATGCCTGACGGCGTAGTCCATCTTTGGTTCTCAGCTACAAAGTGCAGGAAACATGCCTACATGTTTTATGCCCAAAGTAGAGTTGTTGTTTTTGTTCTTACACATCATTATTTAATAAATCATTTAATGATAGCATTCAACTCATAAATATGCTTGAAATCCACAAAAGTTAAATGAATGTTGACTGCACATGAACACATCAAGATTTTATGTTGCCTATATCAGAATGTTGGCATACTTTGGAGCACTGTGTCCCAGGTGCACAAAGGTAACCATTCTCTCTACGGTCTGACTTCCTGGATAACACTCTCGGTAAAGCCATGTGGAAGTCACTGCTCTGCCTCTTGACACATCTCTCTTTTTTCACTCTATAATTATCAACGGCTCATTTTTGGTATTTTTTATAAATTAAAAATATACTGTCTAGGACATTCCCGTTGTGATACAGCAGAAATGAATCCGACTAGTATTGGGGAGAGGGTTCAATCCCTGGCCTCCCTCAGTGGGTTAAGGATATGGTGTTGCCGTGAGCTGTGGTATAGGTCACAGAAGCAGCTTGGATCTTGTGTTGCTGTGGCTGTGGTGTAGGCCAGAGGCTACAGCTCTGATTTGACCCCTTGCCTGTAAACTTCTATGTGCCGCACCTGCAGCCCTAAAAGGCAAAAAAAAAAAAAAAAAAGAAAGAAAGAAAGAAAGAAAAAGAAAGTGTACTGTCTAATAAAGAATTTAAATCATGATGATTGGACTAGGAGCTACTACACTCTTTTTTTTATAATCTCTGAAAATTTTGCATTAAAACTGGAGGGATTCCTTTCCTAAGCCTCAAATTAAAAATAACTTTTGGACTATTCAAAAAGCAAAGAAGATAAAAAGGAATCCGAGACTAACGAGCTAAGCTTTCGGACAGGAAGGCACTCCACTGGGAAAGAGCTTCCGATCATCTCGGTGGCCCACGTGGATCACTGCAAAGAACATGAGATAAAGAATTTGGGTCTGAGACTTTTGTGACACGAACTAGATTTTAGAACAGAAATGATACTTCTAAAGTCCTTTCCTGTGATGGGAGTCCAAAGTCTAGCTCCTCAAAGGAGATTTCCCTTCCCAATATCCACCTCTGCTTAGCCCAATAAACTCCTCTGCCTCCAACTCCCTCTAAAATTTTCCAAGACTAGGAAAAAAGGAAAAAATATTTAAAGTGATTTTCTGCATATTAATTTTCAAGGGACCTAAATTCACGTTGCAAAGTGAACTGAACAGATAACGTTCCCAGCTGTGTATCACTGGGATCTAACACAGATAATAACCTCGACTGGGACAGGAAGGATGACTAAAATGAAGGGACTGCTTGGTCATGCATGAAAGCAACATATTCGCAAATTGGATTTAAGAGCTTTACAGTCAAAAAGAAACACAACAGGCACCACTCACACTTGTTGAGCTACTATCTTACCAATGCACAAATGTGAAAGTGGAATACATGTATTATTACTAAGAGGCACTGTGGGGTATGAAATGACTACGAACTTTGAAGCCAAACTCAACAGGATGGTCTTCTGCACATTACTCAATCTGAGGTTTTGTTTTTCTACTGGTAACATGGAGACTCCTGGTTGTCCAGCTCAGGGAGGACTGCATGAGATGATACAAATTAACACACCGCATGGCGGAGGTCCCAGTAATTGTCCTTTCTCTTCGTCTACTAAGTTACGCTAATTAGGGCTTTCTGGAGATTTCTGCCTGCTTAGCTGTGTGTCTATACACAGCCATTTACATTTATATATAAATATATCCACATACGTATATACAAATATATATACACAGCCATACTTTATTTTATGTATAGTTTATCATTGCTTTATCAGAAGAACTTCAGCAACAATCTCTTAGAATCTTCCCAAAACTAATGACATATTTAGATTATGAAGCTTTTCTTATAGTTTATTACATTTGCTGCAGGCCATCAAACAAAAATTCTGCAGCTCTGAACAGACTGTTCACTGTCAGTTCAAAGAATTCTTTCTCTTTTTAAGAAGAGTTGTAAAGCTTTTGGTGCATTATTGAGGTTGCCTGAAAAACACATAACTGTCATGATACGTCGTCTTCTTTCTGAAACACTGCAAAAGTATGTATGTGTCTGGCCTTTATGTTTTCAGAGAATTTTTTATTTAAGTAATATATAAGCATCTTGAAACACATGAATGATGTGTTTAGTTATGAACATGACATTTGAAAGTTGACAGTAAATGATGCAAAGAATTAGAAGTTGCAAGGTCTTAGAGTTGCCATTCATAATAGAAAAATGTGGCTTTGACTAATTTGGCAGCATGTTTATGGGTATCTGCTCTGATGGTCACCCTTAGATGATGAAGCCAGGATGCCTGCTAAAGGATATCAACCTAGAAAGATAATGCAAGGGTTATCACACTTTCCCTGCCCTTTTTTTTTTCATTTCAATTATTTTATCTGTTCAGGTATTTTTGTAGATTTTAATTTTATCAACAGCCACACTACCAGAATATGGCCAGTTTTACCAACGTTATTTTTAAACACATGCTAGACAACAGAGTTTGTGGTTGATGAGGTTCTATTTTAGAAAGACTGTCAAGAAAATCTATTTTAGAAATCATTATTGACTTTATATTCCTATTTTAAACCGCACTATCTATCTCTTTGCCTTAAATTTATACATTCCTGTTTAGCTCTAACGTTGTGTTTAAGCTGAAAGTTATACAAAACTTTGAAAAGCCACACTCATTGCCTTCCAGGAGGGACTGCCCCACCATCAACTTTCCCTCTCCAACCCCCACCCTCCTGTGGGGGTGTCCAGTGACCTTGATGCCCTCCATCAGGTGTGGGAGCGGCACGTTGGTTCCATGCCGTGCCCACTGGAGTTATTTAGAAGGCTGTTCATAAACTTAACCCATCAGTCCACCTGTAGCCTGCAGACTCACTCTTCCCTCTCCTGGGGAGAGTGCCCGGGGAGCGGTCCAGGTGGAGGCCAGCCCCAGGCTCTGCTCTGCTGCCTTCCACTATCCTGCTGGAAAGCATCCCATGCAGGGGAGGATCCCAGGAGGAGGAAGACCTTTCAAATCCTCCATCACTTACTGGACCTCACCAAGGGAAAAGGGAAGAGAATCGAATGCTGAATGTCATTTTCCCACTAATTTTCCCGTTGTTCAAACTCTTTGCTGACACGTGCTTGCTCCTGCTACATGAACCCACAGATGCTCCTGCACTTGGTGACTTCTTAGCCTACTTATGAAACTGATCAAAGCCAACGCATAATCTTTTAAAAGTTACGTCCTTACTATCCCTGTCCAGGTCATTACTATCTGTATCAGACTGCAGATGATACACATTTGGCATTATATCTGCTCAATTCACTTCAAAAAGTGGACAGCCCTAAAGCAAATGGGACCTAATTAAACTTAAAAGCTTTTGCACAGCAAAGGAAATCATAAAATGAAAAGACAACCCACAGAATGGGAGAAAATATTTGTTAATGAAGCGACTGACAAGGGATTAATATCCAAAATATACAAACAACTCATGCAGCTCAATATCAAAAAAAAAAAAGCAAACAATCCAGTCAAAACATGGGCAAAGACATACATAATCATTTCTCCAAAGAAGACATATGGATGGCCAAAAAACACATGAAAAGATACTCAACATCGCTAATTATTAGAGAAATGCACGTTAAAACTAGGATGAGGTATCACTTCACACCAGTCAGAACGGCCATCATCAAAAAGTCCACAAACAGGAGTTCCCATAGTAGCGCAGTGGTTAACGAATCCAACTAGGAACCATGAGGTGGCGGGTTCGATCCCTGCCCTTGCTCAGTGGGTTAACGATCCGGCATTGCCGTGAGCTGTGGTGTAGGTTGCAGACGCGGCTCGGATCCCGCGTTGCTGTGGCTCTGGCGTAGGCCGGTGGCTACAGCTCCGATTCGACCCCTAGCCTGGAAACCTCCATATGCCGTGGGAGCGGCCCAAAGAAGTAGCAAAAAGACAAAAAAAAAAAAAAAAAAAAAAAGTCCACAAACAATAAATGCTGGAGAGGGATTTACTACACTACATTGGTGGTGGGAATGTAAGTTGGTACAACCACTATGGAAAACAGCATGAAGGTTCCTCGAAAAGCTAAACACAGAACTACCATATGATCCAGTGATCCTACTCCTGGGCATCTATCCAGAGAAAAATCCACAATTTGAAAATATACATGCACACCAAAGTTCACTGAAGGTCTATTTCTAATAGACAAGACATGAAAACAACCTAAATGCCCATCAACAGAGGAATGGATAAAGAAGATGTGGTACATATTTACAATGGAGTGTTACATAAAAAAGAACAAAACAATGCTTTTGTGCAGCAACATGGATGGACCTAGAGACTAGCATACTAAGTGAAATACATTAAAGACAAACATATGATATCATTTATACATGGAATCTAAAAAAATGATACAAATGAATTTATTTGCAGAACAGAAACAGACTCGCAGACTCTGAAAACAAATGTGTGGTTACCAAAGGGTACCAGTGGGGGAGAGGGATGGATTAGAGGTTTGGGACTGGCATATGTAATGGTGGTATATGGAATGACTGGCCAACGGGGACCTGCCGTCTAGCACAGGGAACTCTACCCAACATTCCGTGATAATCTATATGGGAAAAGAACATGAAAAAGAGTGGATGTGTGCAAATGTGTAACTGAATCATCTGTTGTAGAGTTGAGAGCAGAAATTATCACACTGTTGTACAGTAGAAATTACCACAACATTGTAAACCAACCATACTTCAAGGAAACTTTAAAAAATAAAATAAAATAAAATAAAATAAAATAAAATGTAAAATGAAACAAAACAAATATGACCCTTAGAGTAAATGCTGTTCTTGAGCCGAGAGCCTTTGAAGAGCCCCTTTAAGAACTGGAGTCAGCACCACTCCATAAAATAGATGATTAGCAATAACCTACTTACAGCAAAGAAAATCTACTCAATAGTTTGTAATAACCTACATAGATATATTTATATGTACACCTGATTCACTCTGCTGTACACCTAAAACTAATACGACATTTGTAAGTCCGATGAATTTTTTTCCAAAAAAACAAAAAAAACCTGTCGTCAAGGTGGGAGCTCACCCAACACTCAGCTTAAATGGCTCTGCTACCAGTTTCCACAACTGAACTCTGCTGAAACAACACAAATGCAGCTTGGAGTCCCTCTGACCTCCTACTAATGTCTGCAGCCCATCTATTAAAACAGGCTTCCTGGTCACAGGCTCAGGGCCTGAAGAGTTCCTTTTTCCGCAGATGAAGAACAGAGGCTTGGGAGGTAAAATGGTTTGTAAAGAATGATTCAGTTAATTGGCAGCTGTCTTGAGGCTCAAGAATTTTCCCATTAGAGAATGAGCAGTGGACAAGTTAAAAATTCTAGAAGGGTAGCTTCTAAGATAAGAGGAAATGAAATAGTGATATATATTGACCTCAGTTCCTAGCCATTCCTAGAATTATTATTTTATAAGCTAATGCATTAAACTGAGTAGATGAAACAGGGGGTGACCGAGTATAGATTCAAAATGCACCATTCCTTCAGAAAAGAAAATCAAGATACTCTAAAAGGCAGGATTTTAGACACGTGACCCAACGTAAGCTTCCTTCTACATATACTTTGTGCCCCAAAAAATTTTCTCATTCAACTCCAAGGTATGCATTACTCTGCAAAATTCTTCCCTGCTGCCGCCATAATGTTCATTCGTTAATTTTTTAAGCTAAATGACTGAAAGAAAACAACAACTGTGGAAGAGGGACCACATTCAACCAGATACAGAAGGCCTGGCACCATCTGCTCTAGGGCGTGAGGACAGCATGCACGGGGAGGCCTGTACACACAGAGCATGTCTGAAGCCCTCCTTCAGCGGCTTTGCACAGAGTGTCTTGCAAAGAAGGATGACAGACAATACATAGTCTTATACATCATCTGGGTTCATTTCTGCTTTATTTTATTTCAATGGCTATAAAAGTATCGGGAACTTGTGGAAGAAAAATGAGAGGGGAGAAGAAATTACCTGTAACCACTTATTGAAAGATTACTGTTAACACACAGCTGTAATTCTTTCTGGTCCTTCACATGTGTATGTATAGAGGTAGACAGATAGATAGGTGATGGATGGATGGGTGGATAGATAGACAGATGTAAATTAAATATCAAGTCTTAATCCTTTTTCCATGTAATACGTTTATGTGAAAAACATGATATTTTGGTGGCTATCATCGTATATAAGCTGATATGTTATTTCTCTGTTGTCATATAATAGTTAATAATAATAACACTACAATTAGCTATGTTTTAACAAAATGTACATGTTATATTTAATCAGTTCAGTTGCCAGAGTCGTCTTCTTAATGTTCCAATTTGAGTTACGTCTTATATATATGAGTGTCCTTACTACGACTATCTGTGGTTCCTCATCAACTCATAATACTAACAAACCTACTGATCGCTTGCCATACATATCAAACACGCTTCTAACCACTTTCCATATATTCGCATATTTCAATTTCACAATAAATATACATAGGATTATTCTCATTTTTTATCATCTTTAAGGAGAAAGGAAAACTAAGCCACAGAGAAAACCCTCTGATTTCCCTAGGGCCAAACAGCTCACACGCGTCGGATCAGGCGTCCGATCCCAGGGTCCTGAGCCCTGTTCTGAATCGCGTTAAGTACACCATCTCCCTGGAGGACAGGATCGCGTGTTTGTTAGGCATATGCTATTTTAACAGAGCTCCCATTTGTTAAACAACTCTTTAAAACAGGACTATTGATGTATTTGGATAACGAAGAGTTTAGGGAAGAAAGAAAGAGGAAAACAGTCCCAGTGACTCATCTCCTTCACTGAAACAGCTTTATTCTCCCAACAAATGACATTTGTCTTACTCCTCCTCTTGTAGAATTACAGGTGCTGTGCTCCTGTTTTTTGAGAGAAAGAATAGGAATGCGAAGTCTTAAAGTCAAGACGTGAGTAATGAGAACTGTGATTTCCATATTCTGAATTACGTGGTAGGTGGACCAGAGTTGAACCCTAACTTTACTCCCTTCTAGAAGCAGTCACAGGGGGAGATACTTACCTCTCTAAATGCCCCATTTCTAACCTGAAAATAGGGATGTCAATCCCTCATAATTACTGCGAGGATGAAATCAAATACCAATATAAAGCAACTGGCATGATGGCTAATGCATATTAAGTAATTTTTTTCTCTCTTCTGCTTTGCTCCCCTCCACAAAGCAAATAAATATCAGGAAACCTTTCTCAGAAACAACTTTAAAAGCCTATGCTTTTATAATGTAACTATTAACACCTTGTTCAGAATAAGGTCCTTTAGGCACTCCATTTGAAATGTACCTAGTTTCCCCTGGAAAAAAATCCAGCTACCACTTCTCCCACTGAATGCATAGGATGCACAGGATGCCTTCAGAGTCTGCTCCCAAATGTTACGCTGAGTGTTTGCAGAGTTTATATTTACTGGAAATAAAGTGACTTGGAGACACAGTGCTTAGGCATCAGGCTTAAAATGTACTCTGTGCACGACTTAATATATCAAGGAGGAAGCTCTCCACATGGTAAATAATGATTACAAGCATCATGTAGATGTAGGCCTGTACATATTCAATAATTATTGTTATTTCTTTTATTCACTCTGTTCAAATAACAGTCCCTACTTAGACCACATGCCGCAGGGGAAATAGGCAATTACTTCAGCAGTATCCAGACATGTCAGCCACTGAAGAATAAATAACATATTTATCTTTTAAAAATTATATAGCAAGTTGAAAAAAAAAAAAAAGTCATTTTAACAGCTGGCAGCAGAGCTTCCCCTAAAGGAGCGAAATGTCGTTTCGGAAAATACCTGGGTAGACAGCTTTAAGCAGGGAAGTGTGACCCAAGGGGAAAGAATGCTTTATGTGAAAACAGCAAAAGCAAGTGATATCGTGACTGCTCCAGGAAATGGTAACTGAATCTGGAGGGTGGAGGAGGCAACTAGAGAGGAGAGAAGGCAGGTCATCAGCGAGAGTGGATGGGGGAGCCGACAGCACCTTAATAGAAGGTTTGATCACGCAGGAAAGGAGGTGGGTAAAAAAAGGCCAAGTGGCTGGGAAGTTAGGGCATTCAGTTATTAATCAAGTGAGAGTTCGGTTCTTTGAGGTAAACTGCCTTCCTCTGCAAACCTTCAGTAAAGTCATCACACACCAATGCCTTGTCTGAATGGTGTTTTTGGTCTCACTTTTGAGGATGCAGGGACAGAGAAATAAGGATAGCTCCAGGAGCTGAGATAAAAATGAGATCTAGAGTCAGCAGAAATATGAAAAGAGCTCTGGGGTGAAAATGAGAACATGGACCCCTGGGAAATAACAGAAATTGTAGGGAGGATGTTGAGCTTCCTGCAGAAAATGGAGTTGGAAATCTGAGTCAACTCTGTAAATTTCAAAGGGACCTAACACCAGGGTTACATGAAGGAATCTCCAGTCAACAAGCAAAAGTGCCTGGGGATCTGAATTTGGATTCCATCTATTTCTGTGATGGATTTCTATTGTTTTCCAAATACTTGAGCTTTCAAGAGTGATATTTTCACAACAGTAAATAAAAATAATTTTATGCATTCTAAATGAAATTAAGCCATTTTTTGATGAAAAGTAGGACATGATTTTTACTCGTTACAGTTTCCTGGATGCAGGCGCTGAGTGTGCTGAGGAGGCAGTAAGTGGGGCCCGCTGGCCTGGGCTGCCATTGTTCCTTGAAGCTGTCATGATTTAGAATGTCCAGTGGAGAGGAAGCAAGAGGGACCCTCCCCCGGAAAACTCTACTCAGCAGCCCAGCAAAGTAGCATGTGTCCTGTCTACATTCTAGCAAGTTCTGGCCCCAATTCACCTCCCTCCTCACAGTCATTCATTCCTCAAAGCAGAGCAACCAAATTCCCTACCACACCTCCAACCTGATCAACTCCACCACGGTCACCAACAACGGCCTAATTATTCAAACTAACAAGCATCTCTTGTGGGAATCCCTCTGCTTCCTGTTCACCCAGCCCTTCTTCTTCCACCAGTACCTTAAACGGCGTGTTTCCCAAATCCCATCCCGTGCTTTGCTTTTCATTCCATGTACATTCCATGCTTCCACTGTCACAGAAAATGGCTCCAAATCTACTTTTCCAGATTCCTCATGTCTCCAAGTTTCAGGTCTCTACTCCCCAAAGCGTGCTGTACACATTGCTCCAGATAGCTCACAAATAGCTCAGTGTCTGTGTGTCCCCACCAGCATAGGCAACAAGGAATAACCTGGTCAGGACTTATCCCTCCTCGACCAGGTGCCTCTCACAACTCTACCAAAGAGACAAAATCATACATTTGCCCTGCAAACACTGTACCTTCTTCCAGGCCCCTAATAACCAACAAGCTCCGCAGACATCAATGCAGAGGACATCAGGGGTCCCAGTCTCACTCCTGTCCCTCGCTCCTGGGAGGTCCTCATATTCGCAAGCTGGGCCTCTCGTTTAGAAATTATTTCATCTATCTTAACATCATGGTCATCTGAGCACCGGAAACAGCCACTAATACCGTCTTCCTCTGAAGGAACCCTAATCCGATCTCCCCAAGATCCGTAACAAGAGTTGCTGTTCCCTAGCGACAGGCTGAACTGAATGGCCCCAAATTTCCTCATGCCCACGTCTACCCTCGAGGTACCACCCTCGACGTTTATCTCTTCTTCGACCACTAAGAGCTTCCTCAAGCTGTGCTTCCTAAGGCTGCCGTTCTCAAAATGCAGTCCACATACGTCCACGCACAGTCCACACCCACAGGTCTGTAGGATGTCCCATGTAAAAATGATTTTCGTGATTAAAAAAATTAGAAATGCTGCACACCTCCTCTTGGAGATTTGTCCCGAACACTCGTACAAGAAGAGCTCTCGAAAGTCCTGCAATTAAAAAAAAACAAACAAAAAAACCACACAACTTTCTAGCCACATTTACATAAATGTTTTGTCTAGTAATTTTCTTAAGCAATTCAGATTAACATCTGAAGAGGTTATCTTGTCAATGTAAACATGTGCAGTGGCTTCAATAAGACAAAGGTGATCTCTTTCTCTGGGAGGGATAAACAGTCCAAAGTGGCCACAGTGGTTCCAGGCTCTTTCTCCCTGGTTGCTCTACGGTCCTCCACAGGCAATACTTCATATCCTCAAATGCCGGCTCCAGCTCCTACCCTCGCATTCACGTTCCATCCAAGGGAGAAAAGAAAAGTGGACATAACTACACCTTTTATGTTAAGCAAATTCCCTGGAAATGGTTCACACTGTTTTCACTCATAACCTGTTGGATATGGCTTGATCACTTGATCGCAACTGCCTGCAAAGGAGGCTGGAAAATATAGCCTTTAAGGGCATGGCCCAGGGCTTAGTTAGAATGCCAGCTGCTATAACAGAAGAGGAGAACGGACAGTGGAGAAGAACCAGCCACCTGTGCTACAATATCTACGAAACCCATGCTGAATGTGAACATGAGACCAGATGAACGTGAATGAGATTAGAGGATACATACATGAAGCCACCTGGAAGGAAGTGCTTTCCTGGCATTATCCAAAAGTTCACAATGAAAAACAACGCTTTGCTCTAAGTCTTATTTTTCCTTATCCTTCATATTTAGTGTAGATTCCAACCACGTTTAGGAAATGCAAGTATTTTCAAAGATTTACATTGAAATAATTCTCTGAACTCATTATCCAATTCAACCATTCTGCACTGAAAAGATGCTATCAAAACTACTTTTCTCTAATGTATATATTCATAAGGGAGACATTAAATGACATAAAGTCATTGATTTTATTCCCTAATCCTTAATTTCAAGAATGCCACTCACAGAGTAACCTGGGATGGATCAGTAAATGTTTTCAAGTCTCAATTTTTCCACTGTAAACTGAAGACAATATACGCACACTGCAGTATTATTTAAATCGTTTAAATAGAATCATAATGCATGCAAAACGCCCAAATGCAAGAGAAAAATCAATAATTGTTGGCACTTCACATGCTAAAAGTGGACATAACTGGATGATCTTTACTGTTCTGTCTCTATGGCCAACAAAAATAGTGAAGGGTACAGAATTGTTACAGGAAGAGTCCTGGCACTGGAGCTTCAGGAAACACTGTAGTTAATTTGTGCTTTTTCCTTTTCCAATGACAGAGCAGCACTCCAACAATAAGCTGATACCCACGTATAGTCTTAAAACTCTAGGAAAGAGCTCCCACACACACAAAAGTCTATTGCATACCCTAGAGCCTCCAAGTCTTAACTATTTTACAAAGCACAACCACAAAACTTTCTTGGATTGTCTCGATCCACTCATCACCCCCATGAAGGAGCCTAGAGAAAGTAAATCCCCAATAAAATGTGTTCACTAAGGGAATGATTGAGGGTTGCTGCATAAATGAGGAGCCCAATGAGGATAAATACGGCAAATTCCCAAGAGTAAAAAAAAAAAAAAAAAAAACCAAACTCTTTAGTAAACTATACTTTTGCTAAAGTTTAACTTTTGCATGATGTAAACAATAGGAGATGAAACGGTGCAACTCTCTCTCACTACAACTCCTCATTTTAAAAATGGAATTAGACCAGATGGGCTGTGAGATATTTTTCTGCTCTAAAATTTTAAGAAATTAAGTTTCTGTGTTCATTTTAATGTGAACTTTTTTAGAATAAATACAAATCTGTGCATTGATTACAAGACCCCATGTGAGTTTGTGCATCAACTATAAAATAATAGAAACATAAAACACCTAAAAAAGCCTTTTTTTTTTTTTTTTTTTTTTTTTTTGCTTTTTAGGGCCACATTTGCTACATATGGAAGTTCTCAGGCTAGGGGTCAAATTGGAGCTGCTGCTGGCTACAGCCACAGCCATAGCAACGCAGGATCTGAGCCAAGTCTGCAACCTACACCACGGCTCACAGCAACACTGGATCCTTAACCCACTGAGCAAGGCCAGGGATGGAACCCGCATCCTCATGGATCCTAATCAGATTCGTTAACCACTATGCCACAAAGGGAGCTCCTAAAAAATGGAAATTTCAAACACAAATGCTTACTCATGGTTTAAAGGCAAACAATACTACCTAAAATTTTTTTGGATGTTTCTTACTAACTGATGAGTATGAAAGACTCTAAATAATTATTACCATTGTTTCTTATTGCAAACAATGTTTATAGGTCATTAGCTATTTGTGTGTGTGACCACTTTATCTGACCTGTACACATAACGTATTTTGCAAAAACCCAGGGAGAGTTATCAAAGGCATGGAAGAAAGAGAAAAAGAAAATAAGTCTTGGAGGATCATAAAATTAAACATGTTTATTTATTTAGCATTACTACAAACTCGTGGCCTCCTGATGTTAGAGGAAATTGTTCATAGAGCAAAGGATAATATTCATAACTCCGTAATACTCCCTTTGGTGATTGAATGGATGTCCCTCGTATCCAGATTAAAACTGTTCTTTTGGTTATGACTGCTGCTTCAAGGGTTCTTTCACTACTTTATCAATAACTTGCACATTGTGTGTGTGTGTGTGTGTGTGTGTGTGTGTGTGTGTGTTGTATGAAATATGCTCATGGTAGCTGTTTCCTGAAGAGAGTAAAAATAAATTATCTGCACCACTTTGGTTTATAACATTATTTGGGGTAATGATAATGACTATTAACCCATGACATTTTTCACAGAACTAGAACGAATAATCCAAAAATTTATATGGAACCACAAAAGACCCAGAATAGCCAAAGCAATCCTGAGGAACAAAATCCAAGCAGAAGGTATAACTCTCCCAGACTTCAGACAATATTACAAAGCCACAGTCATCAAGACAGTGTGGTAATGGTACCAAAACAGACATATAGACCAATGGATCAGAAGAAAGAACCCAGAAATCAACCCAGACACCTATGATCAATTAATGTTTGACAAAGGGGGCAAGAACATAAAATGGGAAAAAGACAGTCTTTTCAGCAAGTACTGCTGGGAAACCTGGACACCGACTCTTGGGCATATATCCAGACAAAACTTTCCTTAAAAAAGACACATGCACCCGCTTGTTCACTGCAGCACTATTCACAATATCCGAGACATGGAAACAACCCAAATGTCCATCAACAGACAACTGGATTAGGAAGAAGGGGTATATATACACAATGGACTACTACTCAGCCATAAAAAAGAACAAAATAATGCCATGTGCAGCAACACGGATGGAAGTAGAGACTCTCATACTGAGTGAAGTAAGTCAGAAAGAGAAAGACAAATAGCATATGATAGCACTTATATTTGGAATCTAATATATGGCATAAATGAACCTTTCCACAGAAAAGAAAATCATGGACTTGGAGAATAGATTTGTGGTTGCCAAGGAGGAGGGGGAGGGAGTAGGGTGGATTGAGAGCTTGGGGTTACTAGATGCAAATTATTACCTTTGGAATGGATTAGCAATGAGATCCTGCTGTGTAGCACTGGGAACTATATATAGTCACTTATGATGGAGCATGATAATGTGAGAAAAAAATGTATACATGTATGTGTAACTGGGTCGCCATGTTGTACAGTAGAAAAAAAATTTTGTTGGAGAAACAACAATTTTAAAAATATAATTAAATTTACATTAAAAAATTCATAGGAACCAGTTAAAAGGTACCTATGTCGATCTTTAGGGAATTCTCTGTAAAAATACCTCAACTGATGTACATAATGCCATATCGTTTTTTTTCTCCCCACCAAATGCTTTCTACTTAATTTTACTTAATTTCAGACCAGAACTGTAGATGGATCACATAACTTACATCACTATAATGAGAAAAATATCTCGGTTGATCAAATACCTACTACTGAATGTTTAATTTTAAAAATGTTCTGGCTTTTAACATAAATGGCCAAAGTAGACATATGAAAACACATCAAAGGGGATTTTAAAAATGAGAGATTGGTAAAATTATTGTGAGTGTGTATAAAATATGACTCCTGGCACTTCCCCCCTTTACAAAACTCATCTGGGGGGGGATGAGTCTTTGGAGGTCCACTTTTCACCTCTGTCTTTGCACCACTGAAGCAGGCCAGAAACTCGCTTTAATCGCCCATTCTTCTGCGCGTCATCCCAGTGCCTGGCACGCTGGAGGCACCCAATAATGGTTTGATCAATGAATAAATGAGAGTCTGTTGAAGCCACGCAAATGAACTAAAATCTTCTGAAGATGGATGATAAAAAAAAAATTGCTTCAGAGAATAAAGTAGTCTTTGAAGTTGGATCTAAGAATCTCACAATTCAAAGGCACGTCTACATTACCCTGGCATTTTATTTGATATCAATACCACTTTGAAACAATGATTTGACTTTATCTAGTTTTTCTATTTCTCTCAGCTGTGATCAGGGAAGGCTGATAAGGTGGTTTGTGTTCACACAAGCCTGAAAACTAAAGTCTACTGCAACTTCCCGAAAACAATCTGCCAAAATTGGGGGCACGGCCACACTCTCACAGATCCCCGAATTCTCAACAATCAACAGGAAAACTGATTCAAAGTTCAAAGCCAAATACAAACTGATTCAGCCTCGTATTAATTCTAAATGCAGACTAAGGTATTTACTTAGTTTTTGTTGTTGTTTACTATTCCATAATAATATTCAGGTAATTAAAACAAAAGTACTTTGAAGCCTTCAGAGGAAAAAGTGTTATTCTCATAAACAGTCACCTCGTAACACAAAAATAAGCACCTTTTGCTTATTTATGGAGTACAGTATATTTCTATTAATTCATATGCCTGAACAGGTGCTGTCTTTTCTCAGTGTTTCTCCGGGAGTTCCCCTCATGGCTCAGCAGTTAACGACTGATCCATGAGGATCCAAGAGGATGCAAGTTCGATCCCTGGCCGTGCTCAGTGGGTTAAGGATCTGGCATGGCCCTGAGCTGTGGTGTAGGTCGAAGATGCAGCTCAGATCCCGAGTTGCTGTGGCTGTGGTGCAGGCCAGCAGCTGTAGCTCCGTTTTGTGACCGCTAGCCTGGGAACTTCCATATGCCTTGGGTGTGGCCCTAAAAAGCGAAGGAAGGAAGGAAGGAAGAAAAGTGTCTATCCTTCAACATTTTTCTCGAGAGACTGTGAATTTGTCAGTTTGCTTTTTCAGTTGCAGTACCAGTAAGTGCCAAGTTTAGCCAGTGAAGGCCTGAGAGTTCCAGGATGCTAATCAACTTAGTTCTGGCCCTTTTACAAACTTGCAATACCAAATTGGAAGGGATTTGGTCAGAAACCCCCAAACACTTAGTATTACCAGAATCGTGCTCCAATTACAACTTATTTATCCCTCCTTGAGTGTGGTCTGTTGTGAGCCCTGAGAAGAATTCAACAAAATCAAGGAAGACCCTCTGTGGTCTGCTTTATGTCATTTCATTTCAGGTCCCATAATTCAAGGTCAGACATTTATACACCTTTCCTGCCCAGCACTTAGCACATGCATATTTTAATGATGTGATAATCTGATGACTATCTTTCTACCCCTTGAGATAATTCACTGACACACATTTTTTGGTAAAGAGTCAGATACTAAATATTTTAGGTTCCATAGACCAAAAGCTCTTTAATTACTCAGGCTGCCCCTTATAATGTGAAGACAGCCATAAGCAATACGAAGTTGAATGAGTATAACTATGTTCCAACAGCACTTTTATTTCGAGATCTGTACACCTACATTTGAATTTCATATCATTTTTCATGTACCACAAACAATTAGTCTTCTTTTGATTTTTTGTTCAACCTCAGCTTGTGCTCCGCACAAAAATAGTTGGTGGTGGATTTGGCCCGTGAGTCACAGTTTGCTGACCCCTGAATTAGACCATAAGATCCACAAGAGCAGATTCTGTATCACCTTTCATTTGCCAGCACAAGTTCAGGCCTTGCATAGTTCTCTGTACACTGTAGACACTCAACACATGTTATTAAATTAGTCACTGCTGAATAATTCATGATTCTCATAACACCGTGATTAACTTAGTTATGGTGAGTGAATTTGTTGGCACCCTTTTTCCTCTCTCTCTTTCTCTAAGACTGTAGTGAGGCCAAAATATGCTAAACTTAAAAGGTTAAGTCATTCCTATGAAGTTCGGGATATTTAGAAAGCGGCTTTCTTGTCAAAGGAAAGCTTGGTTAAACAAGTGGAATGGTAAGAAGCCACATGGACTTATTAAAAATGTCTCAGCTGCTCCTGTTTCAGGCCAGCCTCTGGCTGCAACAGCAGTGACCAACCTCTAAGGTTCAGAAGAGTCACTCATCTGTGGCTCCCTGGACCTGATCTATTTTGCTGCCAACCACCAATTTTTCCATTAAATTCTAGGGCCGTGCCAGAGCCCAGCCTCAATGTGGCATCGAGTCCCTCTACATATGCAAAACTCGGCTGTGGCCTTAAACGTATGTCTGGGATGAACTGACAGGGGACAGCCCGAGTGAGGTCTAAGGCCACTGTTACCCTTGCCAAGCAGTTTCACTACCTTGTCCCTCCACATCCTACCTTTAAATCACATAGTCGTTTTCATCCTGTGCAACTGTCACCAGCCCTTGCCAGAGCCTCTGTGCCCTAAAGATGACACAGCAACAGCAGAGAATCACCGTATCTTAGTGAGACCCGCCTTATGCGCCTATGAAAACCTAGATACTTTGTAATTTTCCTTCGTTGGGACATAAAATGTTGCAGGAATCAAACACAAATTATATATTCAATAACATTTTGAAAAATAACATTATTCTTTTCACTTTGTATCACTTTTGCAAAAAACATTTTAATAATCAAAACAAAGAGAGCATTAAAACTGAGCAACTGTATTTTTAGTAAGCAGTATTTGTTCAGGACTCTAAAGCATTAAAAAGATGCTTTTGCTAAAAAGAGTAATTGATGCAGATTAACTTTTTAGCTACAAACTGTTGAAACTGTTTAACAAGCAAAAGACTCGAAATGACTTTAAGAATTACCTTCATTTAATGCAAACCATCATTTAAAAGTTAAAACTAAGCATTTTCTTCTTTTGAAACTTACAAATCTCAAATACCACCCTGGGCGTTTTATACACTGGGCCTGAGCCTTACCTTCTGGGCAGAGAAACCGTATGTAGAGGTCTCGGTGGAAGAGCAGAGAGAGGAATGTGATGGTGTGTTCAGAAAGTGTGGGAGGAAAAAAGCGTGGAAGCTTTCACAGCGGTACCAAGAGATGCCTAATGGGCTTATTTCCCCCCTGGTCTCAAGAATGTGTTATCTGTTTGCCAAAGTAAATAAATATATATGTAAGCATAAATGAAAACAGACAGACTGATAAATAAAGCTTTTAGAAGCCGGTAGTCATCATCCACTGAGCCAAGGGTCCTACATGCTTGGGAAACGGAGGAAGAATTTCAAGGACTTAATCTGAAAAAAGTGGGATCCTAAGAACGAGGCTGGCAAAAAAAGACAGAGCTCAGAAAGCAGCAGCTACAGTGCAGCTGGAAGGACTCAACAGGTCTCGTCCCCTCCTCTTGTGCCGACCGCCACGAATGGAACTGGAGGACCCCCGGCCACCCCTCCTGCTGGCCCATGAGAGGCCCCCCAGCCTTCTCTCTGTACCCAACGTGGAAGCACTCAAAAGAGGGGAGTGATGCTTCAGAGTCACTGCAGTGAGTCAGCATCTTCTCCACAGTCACTGATTTAGAGCCAGCCTGGCTTGTGACCCCAGGTCCCCTTTTGCCCAATCCCAACTGCCACAGAAAGGCCAGCTGACCAGGGCTGGTGCAAATCCCTTCTTCTGGCTTGCGCTTGGTTATTCAACATGAATCTGTGGTCAGTACTAAACTAGCCTTCCCATTCTGAAGTCTTTCATCACACACCAGCCATGTGCTGAGAGATTTTTGAGAATGGTTTGATTGTATTCTATTAATGAAAGCCTCAATTTTGTGAGGCTTTGTCGTCGTCGTCGTCGTTGTTAATAAGGGGCTGCTTTTACGGATTTAAATGAATTGGCCACAACTCGTGGGGTTTAAAAGAAGTCAAACCTTGCCTGCCAAACATTTCCTAATATATACTCCAGAGCAAAATAAATATGGAAATGCCTAAACATTTTCAAAGCAGGAGATGCAAATGTATTATTCTTCTTGAGGGTAGATCTTTCATGTCACTGACTTTCAGAATTTCAAATGCAACAGGAAAACATGGGATCAGTATCCTAATCCATCTCCACAGATAAGAGATGATTATTTATTTTAAAAGACATGCCTATCAGCTTGTTCTGGGCTGTTACGTGTATGTACTATGATGTCAGGCGTTTACTAGGTGCTCAATAAGCAGCAATTCCCAGCTTTTCCTTCACGGTTTTGGTAAGACTTTGGGATTTCCAAGTCAAAAGTTAACAAAACATTATACACCAGATAAAAGAAATCCCTTCACCTAAAACAACAGGCTTGAGACGCAGGAGGATAAGAAACATCCCTATGTGAAGACACACGCAGCTGACCCATACAGAGAAGGGCAGGGCAGGTAAAGCCGAGACAGCAGGAGAGCTCAGGGGCAGATGGGCATCGCTTCTGCGCGCAGCAGACCGCCGCTGCCATGGCCCTGATTTCCTTCCGGGGACACGTGGGACATCTGGCCCTCTGCCTTAGACCTTGTGCGGGACCCAGACATTCCAGGAGCACGTGATACTTCTTCACCGAGCTGCCAGGCCCTGCTCCACAGCCTTTAGCTCACAGTCTCTCTGGAGTCGGAGAAGAAGGCAGGCCAGACCATTAACCCCCAGTTTTTCAGGCAGTAGGAAAAGAATCAACAAATTGCAGTTTCCTCGCCAACCCCACCTTTCCATCTCTGGTTACCACCACCCCTTCACCCGCAGGCAAGGGGCTCCATGTCTTCCTCCAGAAGATGGTGACAGACGCAAGGCGGGTATTCACAAAGGCCATCGAGGCCCGCTCCTCTCTGCCTTTTGACACCTTCTGGCATCCTGTCAGTTGGCTACCGAGTCTCAGCATTCACTTTGCAAAATGAACTCATTTCTAAGAGGTCTGCTGAGAGCTGCAGGCTCAGCACTCCACTGTTAGAAAATGACACACCTGACTTATGGAATTTGTTGTTTAACTGTCCCTCTTGAGAGAAGAAAGGCTTCTCTGCCCCCATTGCCTTGGTTCAAGGCAAGTACCCCGTTCATCCAGACTAGCGTGTTGACAGCAAGGGGCCGCTTCTGGGGCAAATGCTGCCCCCCCCCATCTCATTTCCGGGTTCTCTGTGCAGGGTGTTGCTTATTTCCAGATGTGTAAATAGTTTGCACCTTCATGTATTTAAAGACTGAAAAGACATGCCACTTGAAAACCATTTGGAAAAAGAAAAACAGGAGGGCCGGCCCCGGAGACCGCACCTGCAAGGCGGAACCACAGACAATGCGGCCCGTGTTTTACGACATCCTGCCAAGGCGTCATTTTCTGATACATCCCCCTTTGTTCCGCATGCTTTCGGCTGTATGATATGCAAGAAAAGAAAAGGACATTGACTGGAAATTCTGTCTCTGTGATTTGACGTGCTCTCACGTGCATGCTGAGAAGTGTTATAATGAATATTTTTGGCATCAGCTGCTGATAGCAGCTTGGTACTAGCAGCCTTGATTCAAAACGTCCTATGATACAATAATACACAAATTGAGCGCACCGAGGGGGTAAAAGACCACGCAACCTGTCGTAGGGGGCGCCGTGTTTCATGAGTGTTCAGGGAGGGAAACGCAGAAGTAGAGACCCGAACTAGGAAATAAATAAACACCCAACATGCACAACACCAGGAAGAAGAATTATCAACAAACGGAACACAGTGATTTCTGTGTCATCAGAACACAAGTGGTTTCCTCAGTCAAAATCTTACAGCATAAAGTTATGAACGGCCTGGTCCACCTGAGGGACTGAAGTCGGTGAGAAAAAGCCTGTTTCTCACTATGATCACAGGCTGTCCTACTAACATTTGACAATCCATTTTCTTCCAATAACAATCCTGTTCTCTACCACTCAGTCTTTATGTTCCATTGGCCTTCCTTCAAAAACAGATTAAAAAAAAGAAAAAACTAAAACTACACACCCTGAATATGATTAGGATAAATATCCTAATTGTCTTATGGGAAAAAAAAATGCTTCAATATTACCCATGACTTATCTAATATTAACTCTTAAAATAAACGCATTCCAATATTAATGTCTAGGATGTCCCCATTAATACCACGGCATTCCCCTGTACTTGTACAAACACGGAGGGAGTCATCTGTGTATGAACATTCAAGTAGTTACTGGTTTCGGACGGTCAATTTGTTAGCCCCTTTTCCTTTGTTATTTCCACTGTTTTTCCAACTTCGCCCAAACAGCTCTTTTTCCCCAAGTCCATCAGTGACATCTTCCTAATTTCATTTTCGTTTACTATTTACAGTCAGTTGGCCTCTGTCCAAGCTGTGGTCCCCCCAAACCAGCGGCACGACCTTGGTCAAGTCATTTCTTTCCTCTGCATCTCAGTTTCCTCATCTACTTCATCGGGATGCTCTGGATTAATGAGTTAGGGTAGCAATGAGAACGTGCGCTGGTATACAGTGAGTTCTCCGCCAATGTTCTCATCACGAAAGCTGGATTTGTTTAAATGTGAATGCATATTATTCAAAACATTTTCAAATATCTCTTTTTATTTGGTTCTTTCCCCCATTGGCCTGTGGATTACTTTAACATAAGTCATTGGTTTGATTATTTTCAGTTGGCCATCCATGGGATTTTAAAATCAGGAAAAACCCTAAAAATCCTGTTGTCCAACAGTTCCTACAGTGGACTTTTAATCATCATGATTATTGTCACAGGCTTTTGTTAAAGAACTACCTGTACCTTTCATCATTCTGATGCTGCTGAAGTACATTTGTAATCTACGATCAGGCATGGAGATGTTCTCAGGACTGTGGCTAAATTCCCTCTCTTCTCTGTCCCTCGGGCCCACTGTTCATCACAGCACAAATCTTCACCAACACCCTGTGCTCTGATACCTCATAGTGGGGAAGGTGGAGCGGACACCTACAGACGTGTCCTCGCCCTTAGCAGACTTCCACTTTCTTTTCCTTTGACCTCCCAGCACTGTGTGGTTTATAATGCATTTGCACAATGAGCATGCTCTGGGTTCTAAAACCACCTTACTAAAGTTAAGCGAGGCAGTTATAATTGTCCCTTTAATCTCCTCCAAGATCCTCAAAGGTTAGGATCTTTAGCTCCTAGAGTAGAGTGCCAGAGAGAACCATAAAACCCAGGTCTTAGGATTTCCCTTTCAAAAATGCTTCTTTCCAAAACATGTCATTTCATACTACGCCATCAGTGGGAGCAAATACCCTGGAAGTGTGCAAAGAACCAAGACAACAACACAGGACAGTAAGATAACGTCTGAAATGGCAGTAAGCTGTTCACAGCTTTCATCTGCTCAAGGTTAAGTCCACACTGAAGTTGTCTATGATGATGTAGATATCAGGGAAGCAGGTGCATGAATTCTCTATTTGGCTAAGACAGGGTTGGAAAATAAAGTCCTTTGGGGCTACAGGAGAAAGAACTTTCAAAAGAATTGGCCTCAGTCTTATTTTATTTTCATATTGATAATGCGGGACTAAGTTTAAACTCTCAGGACCACTGTTTCTGTTCTGTTCTGAGAGTTAGAAAGTCATTATTATTTAAGTAAGGTAAAAGAATTTCAATTCCAAAAGGCAGGGTTTTCACATTCCCAACACAGAGCTCTGGATAAAGGGAAGTTTGTGTAACGTCTTCACAATGTCTCCAGGCTCACAAAAGACAACAGATGGTCCCTGAGTTTTAGGGCTCTCTTTGTGTTCCACATGAAAATTTTTCTAACAGACTGACATAGTGTAGGCGTATGAGTCTTTATTGAAAGACTGTTTCTCAGGTTCTGTGCAACTTCTTCTGTAAAGTATGAGAAATGAGTGGTTGTGGTTTGCAGCTTGGGTCAATGGCACAAAACTTTTCTCTACACTGTGTTGGAATCACTTTCCTTCTTAGGGATGGTTTTAATTTGGGCAATGGACTTACCAATGTTTAACTGGCCTTGGCTGTCCACCGATACACTGCAAGGGGATTATCAAGGACATGTCTGCTAAATGCACTCGAGAGTAAGAAGAAAATTTTATTAAGCTGCTATAAAATGCTAACCACAGATGCAAGTAAAACTGAACCCAAGGAATGGCACATGTCGTCTTGAGCTTGAAATCCTGAATCGTGCAACTGCAGAAGCGCAATTGTACAGCCATAGTGTTCCATTTTCCTTCCAAACTCCTGCCAAAAACATCCCATCTTTGGAGCCGGTGTTTCCTTCGGTTAGATACTAAGGCTCAAGAAACATGAAACAAGACAGCAAAACTGAAATTCAGCAGGAGTGCTAGGATGACAAAGTGCATTTCTTTCAGCTACTCACAAAATCCTCATAAACAGGCCAAATATCTAATTCTATCATGAAGAGAATGCAGTTGAAAGAATTTACCTACCTGCACACATTCCCACTTCAGTGAAGCAAACCACCCAAGTATAAAAATCACACAAATGCAGCAGAGGAGAAACTAGACTACACCACCTCAGCCAGGTTCAAGGTCAAGAGCAACAGTGATATGTCAGTTGACAGTATGGACAGAGGCCCTTCATATGATGTGACGAGAAGGACAGTTTACCTCTGGGACCGTCCCCACAAAAACCCAAAATCCCAGGCTACATGTGAGGAAAACATCAGACAAATCCAAACTGAGGACTGTTCCAAAAAACACGACCAGTGCTCCTCAAAGCTGTCAAGGCCATCAAAAACAGAGAACGTTTGCAAAACTGTCACCATCTAGAAAAGCTTCAGGAGACATGAGGTCATGAGGTCTCCTGGACGGAAGCCTAGAACAAAAACAGGACATTAAGTAAACACTAATGAACTCCTAATAAGTATGGACTTGGATTAATCACAAGGCATCAATATTAGTTTAGACTCATGTGAGAAGCCATTTAAGGAAAAACTGGGTGCGGGCTATGCGGGAACTCCAATCTTTGCGACTCTTCTATAAATCTAAAACTTCTGACACAAAAGTTTTCTTAATCGTAAATAAGAAATTCCTTTTATTTTATTGAAATACAGATCAGAGTAATTGAATTGGCCAACTACTTTTTAAATTTCTCCTGTCTCATCAAGGAATGTGCTGGAAACCCATGACCGCTGACCACGTGGCCGGGTCACCCTCACAGACTGTCCATGCAGTCCAAGAGTTCTGCTCTTACCCACACGTGCCCCTGATCTTGTTTATGCAAGTTGTACTTGTTATTTTAATTATGTAATTTAACTATTTTTGAACACACAAGTATAAAAGAGGGAGTCATTATTTCTATGAAAAAAAGAATAGATTGAATGGTTTGAAAAAAGCCTGATAAAGGCAAACAGCTAAAAATAGGCCTTTGAAGATGTATGTTCTTGTACCATAAAAGACTGGGAGGAATGTCAGGCAAATCCAGAGGAACTCTGCACTCAGACTGCTCACATCCTTCAGGTTCTGCTCCACTTAAAGACACCGAATTAGAAATCAGATCCTGAGTGTGACTTCTGCAGGAATTCAAATCCGTTCAAGCATGATCAAAGGAAACCGTGGACTCTCAAAGGACTGTTGAAGGAGCATTTATATACTTAATATAAAATAAGATGTTTAAGGCACATGTGTATCATTTTTAATAATTGCCCTGTTTTACTGCCTTTTCATTAACTCAACTTTTCAATGAACCAATTACCGCTGATCCCAACTGACTAACCAAGGCACATTCTGCTGAAGATGATGTTTACTTTCATCTCTCACGCATTAATAATTTACAGCACATTTCGGGCTGTCTTTCGTTTAGCTGGTAAGTTCGAGTTTTTATTTGGCACCGTTTCATAATGAACCCACTGTGAGATTCGGTCACCTCCTCCCCCAGTGGACTCTCGACGCAGGGGCCAATGCCCAAGTACACTGTGCCGCTCACAAGAAGCAAATTCGTCAAAATTCCTTGCTCTGATGAGGAGTATAACGCATCCTGGGAGAGCACTCAGAACAAGGAAGCTTGAAAATGTTTGTTTGTTTTAAATTCAGCATCTACGAAAACAATGCCATTTTCCAAAAGGAAGGGAGTCTGTTTCCAGAGAACTCTACGAAGGAGTGAGGATGAGAAGTGAATAAATGTGAGGTGCTGCTCTCTTGGCTTCCAGGTAATAAATTCTGCCCAGACGACTACACCGATGTGACTCTAACTTTCTCAATGATGGTGACGAAGCTGTTTCTTTCTTCACGGGGAGAAAACTCATTCTACTCAAAGTTGAATAGTACCCAGCCAGTAGAATTTTCTAGTCAAAATGAACAACAACATGCTCTAAGGATACAACGAATGGAATCAAATGGTTGTTCAAAATTCAGCTGCCCCCCCCCAAAAAAAATATCCTTTAAAAATGAGTATGATTTTGTCTGGGATACGCTTTGAAGGAATCGTTTTTAAAACAGGGCATTTATAAAAATACACCTGAGAAACAAATGGAGAAAGTCAAAAGGGATAGTAACTATCCCTTAGGAATGGAAAGCAGTACAGAGGATCCAAAATCAATGCCTCCTAGGATTCAGCAACGTGCAAGTTTAAAGGGTAGGACTGTCAGCGTGAGTACACATTGGGCTGGACTTTTTATGTTTCCATCATGAGTGTTCTAGTGCCAGAAATACTGGCTGGCAACTAGGCAAGAGACCTAAAGGAAAATCAAACAGGAAGAGAACTGCTGAGGCTGCTGGGTATCCCCCCATGACCCTGGCACTGCCTGGCACCCCCTGTCTCCCAGCGGGGGAGCAAGACTAACCGGACTGGAGAGAAAGAAAAGCGGTGGCTGAGGGGAGGGGGCGCCAGGAAGCAAAGTCTTCCTGGCAAAGACAAAGGTTGCTCCTTTCCCTCCTGTGCTGCCCACGAGAATGAGCCTTGAGACTAAAAGCACCACAGGAAAAGGGGAGAAGCAAACAAGACACCGTGGGAATTCCCTAGGTCTGAAGATGGTCAGGTATTGAGAGTACATCAACCTGGGTAACCCAAAATTTCAGTAGCCTCCGGTAATATTTTAGGAACATCAGGGAGAAAAACAAATGCATAAACCAAATACAGAAATGCAATTAAACGTTGAAAGCTCGCTGCTCCTCTCTCTAAACAAACTTCTTCTGTTTGTATACGTATCTCATCTTTCAAGCGTCTGAAATTTTATTTAACTGACATTTTTATAGCTAGCTATTCTACCTTTAGAACATACTTTTATTTCCTGGTACATTCCCATATAATTTCAAATCTGTCGTGTAAAAAAAATACAATCCTCATAGTCAAAATCTAAAATTATATGAAGTATACCAGCACTGATCATTTATGAATGCAGCAGCACGAAGCATCCTTCTCTCCACAGCCACTCCTAAAGCATCAGTCCCACCAACCTTCCCACGGCTGCCTCACGTCTTTCCTTCCGTCCACCTAAAAACTGCAGCAGCTGCAAGTACATGTTCTGCCATCTCACCGAACTCCCACTGGACATTTCCACACAGATGCCTGTATAGACCTTTCAACTAATCTTGCATCATCTAATCAGCATCTTCCCCAGGCTCTGCAGACCTCTCCTATTCCCTACATGCATTAAGCTAACATCTTCTCGGGGTCGAACTTCTCCACGATTGTCTACAGCTCTCTCTTCATAGCCCACACCCATTTAGTCAAATTTGCCCATTCTATCTCTACAAGGATTCTAATTTACCGCCCCACTGGATTTTGAACCTCGTGATAGTAAGAGTGTATCTTTCTGTTTATTGTCTTTTTTTTTTTTTTTTTTTTTTTTTTTTGTCTTTTTGTCTTTTCTTGAGCTGCTCCTGTGGCATATGGAGGTTCCCAGGCTAGGGGTCGAATCGGAGCCGGGGGGAGCCACAGTGATGCAGGATCCAAGCCAAGTCTGTGACCCATGCCACAGCTCATGGCAACACCAGATCCTTAACCCACTGAGCAAGGCCATGGATCGAACCTGCAACCTCATGGTTCCTAGCCAGATTCGTCAACCACTGTGCCACGATGGGAACTCCCTCTGTTCACTGCTTTAATTATTGTGGCCCCAGCACCTAGCACAGCACCATGCATGAGAAGGTATGCAGAACTTGTTCATTGATGAAAGTTATATATCACTAGACATCAAGGCAATACTCCTAGTTGTTAGTCTTTAATATTAGGCATAAGCCAGGGAGGAGGGGGGTGTCTTGTTGGTTTTGGTTTTGGTTTTAGGGCCATACCCACAACATATGGAAGTTCCCAGGCTAGGGGCCTAATTGGAGCTGCAGGCGCAGCCTGCGGCACAGCCATAGCAATGCCAGAGCCAATGTGCGTCCGCAACCTACACCACAGCTCAAGGCAACGCCAAATCCTTAACCCACTGAGGGAGGCCAGGGATCAAACCCACATCCTCATGGATACTAGTTGGGTTTGTTACCACTGAGCCATGATAGGAACTCCACAAGAAGATATTTTAGAAGCTCCTTTGCCAACCATTGACCTCTGATCTAACTTTTCTTTATTCCATCTTCTCCACACACATCTAGCCTAAATAAAATTCAAATTGATAACTGTTATAAAAATATCATTTTCAAAAGAAAAAGGTGGTTGCCTTTTTTTCAATCTTCTAGGCTTTCCTCAAAACAAAATGGAAAATTGGCAAAGGTTAGGTCAATTCGATTAAGTGTACCCAGGTCAAATCAAATAGTTCAGGCTAAAGACTTTATTGAAATATTTCTTTTCATCCAGCTACTTAATTGACAAAATTGGCCATAATGTCAAAAGTTTAATTTACCTCAGCTGTGCTGACACATCTATAATCAAAAGTAGCATTTTGGAGAATAGTTCCTATTGCATATTTATATGGAGCTGACTTTTTTAAGAGTCTTCAATAAAATTTCACATAATGTAACTGATGTGTAATGACTAAGAAAAATATGGAAACACAATCCAATTGGTAGCTACAGATTTCCTACTTTGGAGAAAAAAATTGCTACAGAGTTTGGTGGCAACATCGAAGAAGGAGTCATGGGCTTGTAAGCAACTGGGGACATAGAGACAAATATAAATTACCAGAGGAGACAGATTACAGTAACTGGCAAAACAGAAAAATGGAAGGCACTGGTTTCTAAGCTTCCCTCACCCTCCTGCCACCCTCGGCTCTCACCTTATCCACTTAGATTCCATGGGGCATCATCGTGATCACCCCTCCCTACCCCACCCCTTCATTTGACCCCCCCCCCCACAACCCAAACCCAGTCCACCCTGTGCCCAGGCAGCTGAACATAATTGGAGAAAAACACCCAGCCTCCAGGCAGACTCCCCTGAAAATCACAACTGCTAACCTCCAGTGGGTATGAGTGATGGAAGGCCAGCCTACAGTACTCCCTGGAGATTACTTTGTACTTCCCTGTCCCTCTACACTCTAGTACTCGCCCCCACTTGTGCACATCCCACCACTATCTTCCAACCACCTGCACGTGCGCCCAGACAGGCTGCCATCCTTCCTGTGACTTTTGTTGACATGTCCAGACTTTGAGAGAAAGCCTCCTCCACCAACAAGTGAGACCTTCCTGGTTTTGCCTCTTCAAGGACATTGCCCCCGTGAGAGGTTTCCTCCCTGAGTACTCTTGGCTTCCTCTCATGCTCAGCGAGAATTCAAAAAGGTTTTAAAATATGATGTCCAGCCATTTTCATTGTTTTCTGCAGAGGGTCAGACGGATGGCACCGTTCACATGCTGCAGATATACTGATGGTTAATCTTCAGTCATCATCTCACGATATATCAGTGGAACTGAATATAACTAATGTTTCTTTCTTTCCTTCCTTCCTTCCTTCCTCCCTTCCCTCCTTCCCTTCCTTCCTGTGGCTTCAGGAACCATGCTTTCTTCTCTCTGGCCCCTTCCCATCAGAGGTTCCTCCTCAAATCTGTGTTCTATAAACACTGGCTTATCCTCCCAGGACTCCTCTTACCCATCCACACTGATTACTCAACTGTGGACTCAATCCACAAATGTAAGTCTCCAGTCCCCACCCTATTCCCTGAATGCCAGACTTAGAGATTCAATTCTCTATTCACCGTCACCACTTCATCACCACTTAAATGTCTCTAAAACTCAAACTTAGCATGTCTGAAACCAGACTCTTGATCCAGCTCCCAGGGAACATCCCAATAAGCAACTCCATCTTTCCATTTGCTCAGCCCCCAAATCCTGGAGTTCTCCTTGACTCCCATCAACTTTCCTTTCAACATATGTCCAGAATCTGACCTCTTTTCTCCACCAAACCTCCCTAGTTCAAGCAACCACTCTTTTATTCCTGGACCATTTCAACAGTGTTACCTTTAACTCTGGCCCCTGCAGTCTACTGCAGCACAGTAGCTAGCGAGATCCTCAGAGAATGTAAGTCACACCATGTTACTCCTTTGTTCGAAATTCTCCAATGTCTTCCCACCCCTCTAGCACTTAGGGGCAAACTCCCCACTGTGACCTTCAGAACTGTAAGCCGGCTGACCACCACTGCCTCTCTTTTGTCACCCACTACCACTCCCTTGCCCACTCTGCTCCGTCTGAAGTGGGC
This sequence comes from Sus scrofa, assembly GCF_054392235.1. Lineage (NCBI taxonomy): Eukaryota > Metazoa > Chordata > Mammalia > Artiodactyla > Suidae > Sus > Sus scrofa. The sequence goes on from NC_139393.1 coordinate 77,987,059, forward strand.
TCCTTGATGTTTATCAATATGCCAGGCACACTGCCACCTCAGGACCTTTGCACCTGCTGCCGCCTTTGTCTAGAATGTCTTCCCAGACACCTGCATAACTTCTTCCTTCACTTCTCTCAGTTCTCTGGGCGTACGCCATTGAGGGTTTCCTTGGAGACCTTGCATAAAATAACACTGCCTCCTCAATACAGCACTTGTTTTCATTCTTCTGTTTTATTTTCTGTGAAGAATTTGGTGCCATCTTATACACTTTGTATTTCTATTTTGGGGCTTACTTTACAGCTATAAGCACCACACCATGAGGACAGTGATCTCGGACATTTGATTCACTTCTGTTCCCCAAAACCCAAAAATATGCCTAGCAAATAACTGCTGAATAAATGAATGATTGAATTTTGAGAAAGGATATTTATACAAACAATAAAAGCTAATATTTACCGAGTATTCACTGTCAGGCATGTTTTGTCTTACTCAACCTTCACAACAACCTACGGGGTAGGTTCTTTTAATCCCCAATTTTATGGATGAGGAAACTGAGTACTTGGAGAGGTCAGATAACTCGCCCAGACTCCCAGGGCCGCTATGTGGTGGGCTTGAGACTGACAAGCCAGCCTGAATCACTCTACAGCCCATTGCTTTGCTAAACCAACTCCCCACATCTCATGGCTGTGCTGCTGGGATGAACCTCGACTGACCTTCGTGTGCACTTGAGAGAGGTCAGCAGTTAATGTGGTTAAAAATTAAACTCCACGCAGTAGATAAAATAGCAAATGATAACTTATCAGATTCAAAAAGCTATGTGGATTTCTAGAAACTACATTTCCCAATAGAGATTTTAGAGACTTGGTATGACTTTACCGTCCTGCTACATGGACACACCACTTTACGTCTGGAATTTTCATATCTTTCATTTAATTCCCAAAATCAGCTTGGTCTTTGTGGAGGTTAATGTTCAAGTCTTACAATCTACTGGCCAAGGTGCTACTGAATCAAATTCACCATAATTACAAGCCCAGACCAAAACAACCCATTGCATTAAATATCCTCTCAGAAGATAAAGAACTGGACGTGCTTCTTGCTCGACTCTCCAGGACCCACTCCCCAGAGTCCGGTCTTCCTAACCCCACAAACTCTCTTGATAAAAGGAGGCAGCTGCCCTGAGATCTGCTTGGTTCAATATCTACTCTTTTCTGGGCGAGTCTTCCTGACCCAGTTTCTTGCTGCTACTCTGACTCTGGATCCAGCCCTACTTTCTCCCATACCATTATCTTATGTTCTATCTCCTGATGTTTGCCTAACAAGGGTTCTCTATTCAAACCTAAGTGATTTAAATCATATTTTAAAAGTATGCAGGATCAGCAGTCACATGGCCAGAGAGACTCAGGAATAAGAAAAAGGAACAGGTGTAATGATAGCCTGCCTTCTAAGGGACTCTGCTGATCCCTGCCTCCTGGTATTCATGTGTTTTTTTATAGCCCCCTCCTATACTAATAGGACAGACCGATGTGGCCAAGGCTAAGTCCTAAAGACACTGTCAGATCTTCCTTGCACTCTCAGACCATTTTCTCTGGAGGAAGCCAGTGATCATGCCATGAGGACACTAAATCAGCCCCAGTTAGAAGTACAGGTAGGAAGGAACTGAGGCTTCCAGCCAACGGCCAGCACCAACTTGCTCTCCACACGTGTGACCCAACTAAGAAGAAGCTTCTCCAGCTCTGTCAGCCTTCAGCTGACTGTGTCCTCAGCCAACATCTTTATTACAACCTCACGAAAGACCTTGAACTAGAACTACCCAGCTAAGACACCCCTGAATTCCTACCCATAGAAACCGTGTGAAAGATAAATTATTTCTTCTTCTTTGAAGCCTCCGAGTTTTAAAGTAATTTGTTTTGCAATAAAAGATAGCTAAGAAAATGTGCAATTCAAAATTCATTTACAAGGAAAGTAAACTTAAAAAGTCCTGAGCCCTGTAACAAGCAGAAGTGTATATAAATACAACCCAACATTCAAAATACGTGTGGAATATAAAACAGATAAAACAGTGTCTTTCTTATGAAGCTTAGAGTTTTGATTGTGTGGTTTTTTAAAAAGGCTATTTGCTGACTTTTTCTGACCTTCAGTAGAGCCCTAAATGTCAGACTTTCAATAAATGTGTATAATCGCACAAACAGCTTAAACTACAGAAAACAGAGCGCCAAAGACTTTGAACTTTAAACTCTGAACTCCGAGAAATGTTAAGAAACATAATTTCCTGCTATTAATGAAATAGCTCTGATTTAAAATATAATAACCCTCTGAATGTAGATTTTCTAGGACATAAACAGAAGATTAAAGTGCAGTACAGAAAGTTAAAGACAATGCCAGGCCACGACTATGAAGAAAATACCAAGATTAGGATCAGGACAGAAGTGTTCACTCAAGGTTGAATCTGGCATTAACACAAGGATGGCACTGTACCTGGGTCTGCATCCTGCCACACTTTCTTACATAAATGTAAGTTTGTTTAAGAACATAAAATCTAAACCTCTGAACATAAGTCATTCTGCACATGACATCAGGCATCCTCAACTAACCCTTCTATTGCCTTAGACTTCATATTAAAGAGAGTGACCTGAACCAGGTGAAGTTAAATTGCCAACTGCAGACAATATAGAGCAATGTAAGATACTCAAGTACACAGCTGAAATGATGGGCACCCAACCTATAGATGCACCTGACATTGTCAATATTTACTCTTGTTCTTGGTCTATTACACATTACAGGGGAAAAGGTGCTATAAATCTAAAACTGAAGACAGAAGACCTGGAAATAATATTTGGCTTCTGTTTTGAAGCGCTAGGAAAGTATTTAATAGATAAAAGTTAATATCAGTGGCCTCTCTTGGCCTCAAATAAAGCACTGCGCACTCACCTCTTCACGAGGCATGCACCACTCTTTTGTCAGAGATGTATCGCTTTGATGCTTCCCTAGAAATTAGGCTGCAAACCCCTAGGGTACTGGAACGGTGTCTATTTATGGCTCTGCCTCTGGTCCCAAGTTCTGCCTCCTGTGTTTGGTCAATAGATAACCGCAGAGTAACAGAATAGACAAATATCCTCTTCTAATCAGTGTCCTGGGATATATCCATCACGTCCTGCAAGCTTATCTCCTATCAGGCACTGTGTCAGGCACTACGGATACAAAGCATCTTAAGGAAGAATCCAGCTGTGAAGAAGCTCGCAGTGCAGCAAGGGACCCAGGCACGGACACAGACAACTGCAGGGGCAGGGAAAACATGGCACAGCTGAGGGAAGACAGATGGTGGAAGGAAAGACAGAGAGAAGAATCCTAAAGTCCAGAGAGACGTCAGGGAGAGACAGGCTGCAGAGAGCACTGCGGAAAAGGAGTGATGAAAACAATGAGCTTTGAGCTTGATCTTTAAGTAAATAATCTCCTAATGAACAGCTGGCTTTCGACAAAGCAACAGTTGACAGTATGCCACAAATCTGAAGCTTCTATGAAATAAGACCAGCTAGAAATATCGCTAAAAGGGTGATGGAATAAATGTGTTCTGAGGGGCCGTGAGACCAAATGAAGAGAGAAAAGAGCAAGTCTAACCTTTTCACCTTCGGAACAATGGAAACTGGAGCTTACCCTGAACTATCCACAATTAATCAGGTCCATAGGCCAGTCCTTTTTTTTGGATTCTAACTGTGATATATAGAATTATGCCTCCCTCTTTTCAGATTCCACATGTCAGTGATAGCATTTGATGTTGGTGTGTCATTGTCTGACTGACTTCACTTAGCACGATAATTTGTAGGTCCATCCGTGTTGCTAAAAAGGACACAATGAACTTCTTTGCAGAGCAGATACTGACTCACAGACTTTGAAACTTATGGTTTCCAAAGGAGACAGTTTGAGGGGTGGGGGATGTGCTGGGGATGTGGGATGGAAATCCTATAACATTGGATTGTGATGATCATTGTACAACTATAAATGTAATAAATTCATTGAGTAATAAAAAAAGAAGTAATGCATCCCTGCAAAACGTCTACATCCCTAATCCCCAGAACCTGTGCCTCTGTAACCACACACTGAAAAAAGGACTTTACAGATGTGACCAAGGTTAAGGCCACTGAAGTGGGGAGAAGAGCCAGAGGGATCTAGGTGGGCCCCATCTAATCACACGTGTCCTCAAACATGGGGAAGAGTTCCTGGCTGGGGTCAGAGAAGTGGCAGCATGGGGTTGATCTGGTTCCCTGTTTCTGATTCTGAAATGCAGAGAGCTACATGCAAAGGCTGGACACAGGCTTCTCCATGCTGAGGCAGGCCTTTGAATCGAATCCCGGGGAACAAAGTTCACACACACAAAAACAAAAAAAAATCCACAAGCTTCCAGGTCTGTGGGGTCATCTGGCAACACCTACAGCATCAGAACGAGCAGCCAGCAAGGAAACGGAGAGCTGAGTCCTGCACATACATGGAACTGAATTCTGCCAACAGGTGCATGAGCTCCCAAAAACAAACACAGGCTGCTGACGCCTTGATTTTAGTCAAATGGGACACATACAGGACTTCAACTGAATTGTAAAATATTAAACTTATGTTGTTTTATATGACTACGTGTGTGGTAATAAGCTCCAGCAGTAGTAAAAAACAAATACACAACACGTGGCTTTTAACTTAAAGATTCAGTTACAAAGGCAAGCTTATAACTTGGTCTTATAAAAATACACATGTCAAGATCCAGAAGTGTTAACAAAGTGATAGCACTTATTTTTATGGATGAGTTCTTCTAAAAGGAAGAAAAGAGTAAATAATAAGGGAGTTCTGTCGTGGCGCAGTGGTTAATGAATCTGACTAGGAACCATGAGGTTGGAGGTTCCATCCCTGGCCTTGCTCAGTGGGTTAAGGATCCAGCGTTGCCGCGAGCTGTGGTGTAGGTCGAAGATGAGGCTCGGATCCCGCGTTGCTCTGGCTCTGGTGTAGGCCGGGGCTACAGCTCCGATTAGACCCCTAGCCTGGGAACCTCTATATGCCGAGGGAGCGGCCCTAGAAAAGGCAAAAAGACAAAAGGAAAAAAAAAGAGTAAATAATAAGAACAGCTATAATATAATGAGTAAATATTACAAACTAGTCGTTGTACTAACTGCCTTACCTCGCAAAGGCAACTGCTGGGTCTGGGCGCACGTACAGGTACGTGAATAGGTGACAAGCACTGTCCTCAGTGTTTGACACACGTGGGTTCATTCAATCTTCACAACCTTATGGCTCAACTTCTAGTGTCATCCCCATTTTACAGATCAGGGAATTGAGACACAAAGAATGTAAGCAGTGTGCTAAGGTCACAGAGCGACCAGCTCTCTAATAGAAGCAAACACCTGTTAAGAACATGCAGTGTTCCAGGTACAAGGCCAGGCTCTTCCATTCATTTGCGTGCTTCTGCCCCCATAGCACCTGTTTGGCAGAAGAAGAACCTGGGACTTATGAAGGCTTGGTAACTCGCTCAGGATCTCACAACAAACAACTAAGGATGGAGCTGATCCCAGAACAAACCCTCTTAACCATCCAGCTGTTCTAGAGAAGCCCAGTCAGGCGAGGCCAGTGGCCTCAATGTACAGCTGCTTGAGGGTGTCTTTTCCTGGACCACCTTTAGAGGAGCATTTTAGTTAAAAGCTTTTCAAACGCTTGGATCATGCCAGCCCTCTCCCAAAGGACATTCCGAGATCCGCCGCTCTACTGGCAGAAGGTGGGCCTCATGGATGCCAAGTCAACAACTGGGAATGATCTGTATGTAGCAACAAACACAAAAAGCTTTAGTCACCTTCCCACTTTTCATTCAATCCTGATTATGAAATTGATTCAACATTCATTGAGTACCTGCCATGTGCAAATCAATATGATGAGCATTCAGGTATATCTGATTAGATGTAACTTATCTGAGGGTACTGATTTCAAACTTAAAACTTTCAAGAGAAGTTAAAAGAGCTTCAGAGATCTGCTGGGTAACAGCCATGGCACTAAAGAAACTTACAGGCCACACGAGGGGCAGTCTTCTCACACTCTGCCTGAAAAATTCAGTGCAATTAAATCAGACTAAAGGTCAGTGGACCCAGGTTCCATCTGAGTGACCTTGAACGAGTCACCTCATTTGTCCACCTCCATGTCCTCATTTATAAAACAAAAGACTGGACTACAAAAATATCAAATACCCTCCTGGTTCTGATTTCTGTCCCTGCATAATTGGAATGGCTGGATTTAGACAGTGGGACTAGAGGGGCCTGGGACCTGGAGGGGTCGCAGGGGCAGAAAATGGTAAATAGCCAAACCCCAGAGCCATTCTGATATGAGTTAGGAAGGTTTGTCACATATATATACAGACCCTGGAAAAAGAGCACTCCAAAGTATCAGCAAAAAATGTAGTGAATTTTCCAAGACCTGAATAAAAATGGGACGCCAGAAATAGTAACCTTGCTAAGTAATCGCAGATGTACTTGACACTTGGTTAATGGGATCTAAGGGGAAGTAAACACGCACCCACACGGATGCGCACATGCAGAGAATACACACGCATCCCCTCGCACAGAAGCGAGGCAGTGCTCCCCACCGAATCGATCCAAGCGTCCACGTGGAGCGGTTTGCTGCACTGCACCAAACTCCCAGAACACGCCTGCAAACGCCACTGCGTTGCCCACAAGCCCCAAGGAGGCCCTGGACCACTTCCAAAGCCTGATGCTTTTATCAGCCAGGTAAAAGCACTCATTTAACCAGTTGAAAGGACTATCGGCCTGTCCCCAGCAGCCCTGGGAAAGGCAGCTTCACAGCTTTCTCCGCAGTAGAGGAGAGGAAAGGGCTTCTGCCTAGTTCCTGCCGGCAAAGAATCAAAGGATGAAGGAAGGTACCTTTGAGTGCTTTCTCTGGCACAAAAGGATCATGCAGTTTGGGCACAAAACACAAAAAAGTAAATTCGAGAGTGAGTGGCAGAAATCGAGAGAGTTCAGGAGTGTTCAGTAAACAGACACCAAAATGAGTGCTGTTACTGCAAAACTGCAGGCAGCCCCGGCTGCCCCTTTCCCCGGAAAAGGGCTGATGCTAGTGACAATGGCACAGAATTAAACAGTGACCCTCCTCTCACTCCCTGCTCCCCCCAAACAAGACGCCGCGGTCCTCTCCACGTCTTCATCACACGTTTGGTTTAGCCTCTGAATCGCCGCTTCTCTGAGTTTGCGTTTGGTATTTGGGGGAACCACAGATCAGGTCTCCAGAACCTTTCGTTTTTCCCCCACGTGTAGAACTCTCTCTCAGGCCGGACAAGGTGCCCGCTCCCCGCCACGTCTCTGCGAGACCCTCAGTCATCACTTCACTGTCAGCTAGGAAATGGGGCCATTTAGGACTCATCGTCTTACCCTAGGAAATGAGAAGTTTCCTCGCTCCCAGCTCCAGGATTCTGGCATCAGCTTTGAATTGGGAAAACTTGGAAGGGCTTTAACTCTAACTAGTCCAGGTGATGAAAAGAAGGGGCAATGGGAGACTAGCTTTGTTTTCACCCAGCTTGATTTTGTTAGGACACACACACACACACTTTCCCCCCTTTTGTCACTTTAGAGTCTTTCAGGGTTTGGGGGGGGGCAGGGAGGTTTTCTATTCTTTCTTTGGATTATTAACTACTTAAAGTGAGGAATCTCAACAGAATCCTAGAATTTGAAAAACAGACGTGACCCTCAGGAGCATAAGGGATGAACGGAACTAATAAACTTTAAAAGAGAAGAGAATTTATTTTTTAAATAGAATGGAGTCTTTTCCTAGATGGGCCCTTGCTGGCTTTGAAGCTGGGGGAAGGGGCCATGAGCCACGGAGAGCAGGAGCCTCTTACGTCTGGAAAAGGCAAGAAACATCTCTCCAAGACCCTCCAAGAGGAACACAGCCTTGATGATAACTTCCTTTTGCTCGGTAAGACCCATTTTGGACTTTCCACCTTCAGAACTGTAAGGTAATAAATCTGTATTATTTTAATACCAAAAAAAAAAAAAAAAAAAGGAATGGAGCCTTTTCTGAGTGTGAGCTGCGCTTCTGTAGGTCTCTGTTGCTTTCAACCTCAAAATTCCTGCCCACAAGGGACAGAAATGTCCTCCTGGGCCAGGAGACAGAGAAAAGTAAGGAAAAAAAAACATCCTTTCTTTCTCTATTTTTTTTTTTTTTTTTTTTTTAGCTGCCATAAAATACCCACTTCCTCTAACTGTGAAGTAAGGAGCCCTAAGCTGCCCGTGAAGGAAGCCTGGCCTCCACCGGGCTGAGGTCCCTTCTCTCAGGAGTCGGCCCACCACTTGGGGCCAGCTGCCAGACCAGATTGTGCGCCCTTGGGGGTGGGAAGCGACTGCCAGCATCTCCTCTTCAGGAGCTGAGAACGGCATCCAGGGCATGACCTAATTCAAGCCTGTGTCCTTCCACCCCGCCAGCATCACCTCTGTTGATATTACCAGCTGTGTCCCATATGGCCCACGTCCATGCATTTACACACACACACACACACACACACACAAACACACACACACACACACACAGTTCCAAACGATCTGGACAGCCATTAGATGGGCTCCCGGCTCTGACTCCCTCCGAGCAGCGTGCTTCCGCTCAGCAGGTCCCACACGGTCCCACAGAAGAGGCTGTTTCTTGAGGGTGTGAGGAGACGTGCACCCGAAAGTGCATTCCTCGGGGAGACCTGAGCTGTTCTCTTCTAAGAAGGTCATGAACAGATCACAATGCAGGAGGAGTTTCTCTTGCCCTGGTTTCTGGGCCCTGGAGGGTTGAGCTTTATGATCTGCTAGGTGCAATTATCGGATGGAGGCCGAAGAAAACACCTTTTCAGTGTGTGCTCCTTAAAGCACAACTAAGTCTTATCAATGATTCTCCCCAGAAAAGAAGAGCATCTTGAATCTGAGCTCCAATGCCCCTGCTGGCAAGCATCCCGCTTCCCCGAAGCGGAATCGGGCCGATTGAAAAGTCACCTCGTGAATTTGGGACAGGCTGGAGGTGTGGAAAAACACCACCAGCAGAATTCAGAAGTACTGCCATATACCAAGAACCAAAAATAAGGCCGTAGACTGGAGGGGGTGGGGAAAGGCAAGCAGAAGACACTGAGCGATAAGCAAGGCGTTTTTTAAAAGGCTGGACAATACAGGACAGTCTAACCTAATAAAGACCTGAGCTGGGGAAAGCACCAGGCCAGACCCTGTTCGCAAAGGTCCGTCATCGCATGTGAGAGAACAAGGTCCTTCCCTTCCCATTTCTTAGAAATACTGAGGGCCTATCACTCCACTGACCAAGTAAACCATGAGAAAAAGCAGCAAATGGACGGATGCACTGAAAAGTTTCTTACGAACCCAAGCCGAACAGAAACAGGCACTGGCTCGTCCTTTCTAACACTTGTTCACTACAGCTCATGCCGGGAGCTTCCACCAAAAAAGGTGGCGAGTGAGATGTTCATTCCCATTTTCCAAAGTATTAACCACGTGACACCACTTCACAGGTACGGGTTAATAAAATTTGAGCTTAGGAACCAAGTGCCCTGCGTTTCGATTTAGCGATGCTGCTAAGGATTCCTTCTAAGTGGCACACGCGGAGTTGCCGTTCATCTCCGTTCTCTTTGAGGTTGCCTATGATTTACTGCTGTCCCCTGTAGGACTCTTCATGTCTCTTCATGTGACGTGATGAGCGACATAACAAGAAAGGTAAACCTGGGAGTTCCCAGCGTGGCTCAGCGGACACGAATCTGACTAGTGTCCATGAGGATGCAGGTTCCATCCCTGGCCTCGCTCAGTGGGTTAAGGATCCAGCATTGCTGTGGCTGTGGTGTAGGCCAGCGGCTAGAGCTCTGATTCGACCCCTAGCCTGGGAATCTCCATATGCCGTGGGTGCAGCCCTAAAAAGATTTAAGAAAGAAAGAAAGAAAGGGAGAGAGAAAGAGAGAGAGAGAGAAAGAAAGAGAGAGAGAGAAAGAAAGAAAGAAAGAAAGAGAGAGAGAGAAAGAAAGAGAGAAAGAGAGAGAGAGAGAAAGAAAGAAAGAAAAGAAAGAAAGAAAAAGAAGGAAAGAAAGAAAGAAAAAGAAGGAAAGAAAGAAAGAAAGAAATGAAAGAAAGAAAGAGAGAAAGAAAGAAAGAAAAAAGAAGGAAAGAAAGAAAAAGAAGGAAAGAAAGAAAGAAAAAGAAGGAAAGAAAGAAAGAAAGAAAGAAAAGAAAGAAAGACGGACCGACCGACCTGGAATGTTGATGAAAGCGAGGAGGAAAGCTCTTACCTGGGAAAGAGCTGAAAATAGCATCTACATCTACATCTGCACAATACTCAGGTTTTCTTTCCAAAGAGGCTTCACTGACGCGGTTTCATTCGAGCCTCACAGTAAAACTTTGGAGGCGAACTACTCACCACTGTTGTACTAACGGGGAAGCCCAGTGGCTAGCCAAGGCCATCAAAACACATCTTTTTTAAAAAATTAAATGAGACTGAAACTTGGGCCAAAGTTTCGAAACGTCTGCAAATTCCATCACGAATCAAATCCACCAGCAATCCTATTTCCCACAGACACTCGTGCCAGCAGGATGTCAGTTCACTCTTCATCCTCGCACTGCCTCCGCCTGATAGATTACACCAATAAGGACTCTCCGCACGGGCCCTAGAACACCATTCCCGGGGTTATTTCTGCTTGGAGGAGGTTTACTTCCCTTTTCAGGGCACGGGGTTGAAAGCCTCCTACAGCAGGAAGCTACTGCAGATTATTTTGGTCCCAACAATGTGCTCAGAAACAGAGAGGAGAAAGATACAAGCCCTGACATCAGAGCACTGTTCTGTCTCTGGCTACAGCTCCCTGGCTGTGTGGAAAGAAGGCAGGTGGGAGAGGAGATAAAACCCCAGGAAGAGAGGAGCCCCTCTCCTCTGAGGCCATACGCTTGGGAGCATGGGAGCACACAGACCAGCCCGGCCCTTCCTGGGTCACAGCCCCCGGAGCAAATTGAAATTGAGGTCAAAGATGCTGGAGCCCCCCTCAGAACACCGACAGGCTTACACTTCTGTAAGGGAAAGGCAATACCTAGCAAGGCTCCACTGCCAGGTTCCCACTGATCAGGCCAACAGGAAGTTCAATCTCAACTGTGAACAGAACACGATGCCTTGAAGGTACGACTCAGCGTCAGGTGTGAACCTGAGAGAACTCCATCACAAATCAAACCCACCAGATAAAGTGAAGGCCGGTGTGTATATAGGCTGAAGTGACAAAAATTATAAGGATGTGCTTGGTCTCTACAAATTATAGTAGACTCGGAGAGGTGGGAAATGGTCTGAGACCTAGAGGGGAACCTTCGCGCTTAATCTTGAAAGATGAATGGAAGTGCATCCTCAGAGCTGGGGGAAGGGCACTCCACTCACAGGGAAAGGCATTTAGGAAGGAGCTTAGGTTTTAGGGGAAAGGGTGAGATGTTTAGTGTGGGAACTACAGTGAGTGGTCCCAATAAGAGATCCTTGGGGAGTCAAGAGGGAGAAGAAGTCCAAACACATTGATTTCTTAGCATTTAGCACTTATTTATTTATTCATTCATTAATTCATTCGTTTATGCTTTTTAGGGCTGCACTTACAGCATACGGAGGTTCCCAGGCTAGGGGTTGAATCGGAGCTACAGCTGCCAAAGCTCATGGCAACACCGGATCCCCAACCCACTGAGAGGGGCCAGGGATTGAACTTGCATCCTCACAGGATACTAGTTGGATTGGTTTCTGCTGTGCCACAAAGGGAACTCCTAATTTATTTTTAGGTTAATAACCTAATATTATTTAAAAAGGTCTGTTTCCATCTTCAAGCCAAAAAGAAATATTTTTTTCTTTTAATTAAAGGAAATATTCACCAAAACCTTTCAGATTAAATTCTATGGCAAATCATTCCTAATCATCAATCCTTATAATTTCAATAATCAGTGCAAATGGAAGAGAAAGGACACAGTCCCAACACTTCCCAGATCCCCCCACAAAATAACACATGAAATAAAATAAGCTTTAAAAAAGTCCATCATTAAACAAGGACTTATTGAAGAGCAGTTCTTTACTCCGAAATCACCAAACCTCATTTCTGTCATTGCCCAGAAGAAATGCAGCAATTTGGTAACAGCTCTGCCAGACGGAGGCAGAAAGACACGGCCAGCACACAAACACCACGGTGGCTACTGCCTGTTAGAAAACACTCCTTGTGAGATGCCACCCGTGTCATGAAGCATTAATCGCTGAAGAGAAATGGCTCATAATCTGAGAGGCCAGCTGGGAAAAAAGAGAGTACAATCTCTTTCTGCTGCCTGTAGAGCAGAAAATCTACCTTGAGCCACAGTCAGGGAGCAGCCTTGGGCTTTGCCTGACACGCGGATCCCGACAAGCGACAAGACGAAGTGATCGATAAAGTCACCAACATCTCCATTTGTGCATCACCACGTTCGACTCAAATGGAACAGTTCTTGCCACAGATCTTCTAAAACAGCTCTTACATGCAAAATCAGACAGCGTTTATCCTATTCTTAGCACTTATTATCTCCTATGAGTGTATCCTCAATCGGGCCTCGTGCCTTTCCTCAAGTGAAGGAGCCATGTCCATTCGACTTCACATTACAGGTCCCTTCGACCAAACAGACATACCTTGAAGGTTTTCCAGACGCAGGAGCCTTTCCAGACACCGTCCTAAGTCTAAGGTTCCAACAATGAACGAGAGCCCATCCTGCCCTCCGAGAGCTGGCAGCCTCGTATCCTCATCAGAGTAACTCACAAAGCAAGTACACACAGGAAGCACTCAAGAAACCCTGGGTGGATAAACAGGCGCATGCACCTGCAGGTAAATAAATGCCAAGCACGCTTTCAAAAGTGTGCCGGATGAAAGCGCTGCTGTTTTTATTCCGAAAGTTCAGTTCTGCTCTCAGGAAAAAAATATCACCTTGCGTCTATTGACTGTTAGAGCTTTTCCCACGAGGCCCCAAACCAAGCGTGGCCACATCAGCCAGGAAGGTTTGGTGTTTGTGGACAAGGGAGCAAGTATAATGTTTTATTGATCTCATTGCCACAGTTTTAGCTCCAAAATTATTCATATATATATAATGTATATATTAATATAATATCCAATGTACATATATGTGCACACACAAATATATACATACACACATACGCAGGTGGGCTTCCCTAACAAATCGGTCAAAGATATCAGTGGTAAAGGGAAGATATTATAAAACCTGCTAGTCCCCCTCTTTACAAAATTTCATTAGCTTTTCTAAAAGAAACACCCATGGCTCTAAAAGTGGGTCACACCTCCATGGACATGAGAGCCCACTTCCAACGTACCACCCAGTCTGCATGATGACGGAGCAGAGGAAACGAGAACCACCCTCCAAAGTCTAGTTCGAGGACTATCACGTCCAAGAACCCGCTCCTACAAGCAGCACCTGTAACACCTGACTGCATCCTGTGCAGGTCTGTTTTACATGACTAAGCTCCCTGGGGGCTGGCACTGTGGACCTTGCTTCTTTAAAAGCCACGTACTCAACACAGACCAGGTCAGACTCCACGGCTTCAGGAAAGGGGACTCAAGGGCATGCATTAGTTTATTAAGTTAAACGTGAAATGCAGTTTCTTTTGAGCTGTTTTGTAATGCCCCTTAAAATCACTGAGATCCCCTATTCTATCACAAAACCAGAGCTGGAAATTACTGTCCCAAATAGCCTCTAAAATATATTAGCTTGAGTCCTGTGTACCTTAGGGAGAACCCCAGGCCTGAAATAAACTAGGTAAGACCTCAAACACAGCAAGGCAGTGAGCCTAACACAGATTTATTAAAGCCTTAATTCCCTATTCTTACCTTTCTAGCCAATTACTCCCTTTTACAATATCCCAGGATATTTAAAAAAAAACTGTTGTATATTACATTACACTCTTTCATGATTATACCAGCACCGTGAAAGAGCAGAAACTAGGACATAACTACTTTGATGCATAGTAAGTACTATGCAATCCCATAGCTACATTGCTCAGGCAAGAATAAAGCATTCGGCCAGTGCAGTCTAATTAAGGGGGCGTATGCCCTGCCAGGACACAAGGGTCTAAATTAGCAGACCCTATGGAATCTCATGTTAAACCCGGGGGTGGGGGTGGGGGGTGCAACCCACCAGAATTTGACAGCAGGCTCAGCTTTGTGCCTGGAGAAAATGTTAACAGTCCTAGGTCCTAAATTCCTGAGTCTTCAGCTGCAGCAGGCCATCGAACTGTCATGACACCTCATTATGTGACAACCACTTGTGGGTCTGTCAAAAGCAAGGCTACCATGAATAGTTAAAATATTAATATTGAAAAAAACAATATTTTAATAAATTAAAGCAGATTCAAAATTAGCTCTCCAACATCACTACTGTCCCCTGTGTGCCCAGCAGGTTTTCTTTGCACCCTGTAAGTTCACCATCAAATTCAACACGCAAAACATGGAGGAAAGCTAAGGAAAATTTAGTAGGTCAACCACACCGTGTGTGTGTGTGTGTGTGTGTGTGTGTGTGTAAAATGTTACAAAAACTGAGATCCTGTTTTTCAGCGCCATAATTATGGAACTCAATTTTTTTGTTCAGATACCCCAAGCTGACATCTCTGAGAATCACATCTCTTTTTAAACTTTAACTGCTATTTTCTCAGGCTGATCTTAAAACCTCTGAAACATCTGTAAGATTATAGTAAAAATAATGTACTCCCTTCTCAGAGTAATCGTTATGAGCATCAGTATGAGATGTCGCTTTAGGGAGGAAGGGGACGTGGGAGGCGGCTTGCCTGCCTGAGGTGGTCCCGCAGCATCATGCTTCTTTAGGCTACAGGGCTGCTCTCATTGTTTTTTCGGATCATTCCACACTCATTCATTCACTTTAGGTGATCATTTAACTTCTCAGACATGGGGCATAAAGAGGACACCTCGCTGGTGTCAGGATGCCCAGCTCTAGTGGGGACACATCCTTCCTTGATATGAACGAAATTCCTCATTTCTCTATAACTTGGAGATGTGCTGCTTTCCATGTCCCCTTCGTGTCTTCTACACACTCCCCAGAACGGAGGGCAACGGCCCGAGGTGCTCAGGAGAATGGAGCAGGCGCAGGAAGCTGGAAGCTGCAGGTGACCCCTCCTCGGCAGGACCTGCCCCTCATCCGCCCCCCACCCCAGGGACCACGGCCGACCAGCATGACGTGCCTGACTGGCCCTCAGCCCAGCCCCTGGCTTCCAGCTACTCTGTGTCCCCACCCCCCAGTCACCTTGAGAGGATAAACAGGTCAGCACTCCTACAGGACATCAAGGCACAGAGGTGGGGGAGACTCAAACCACTGGAGGAAGCCAGAACTCAGGTTGGACTCTACCCACAGAAGGAGCTACCAGATGCTGTGTGAGCAGCAGAGGTCCTCATTGAACAGCTTAAGCCTTAGAATGTCCTTCCCAACCCAAAAGGGGTACACAGCTCTATTAGTCCACTGGGGCTGCGGGACAAAGTACCGTAAACTGGGGGCTGATCCAACAGAAATGCACTGTCCACTGCTCTGGAGGTCAGGGGTCTAGATGAAGGTGTCAGCAGGGTTGGTTTCTTCTAAGAAGGGTTATATGGGAAAATCTCTTCCACAGCTCTCCCCTCATTCCTTAGGCTTTGCTGGCAATTGGTGGCTTTCCTGGGCTAGCGGATGCATTACCCACTCTGCCTTCATCTTACTGTATGCAGCATGACATCGTCTTAACATCTGCAGTGACCCTACTTCTACTTCCACATAATTTCACATTCTGGGGTCCTAGGGGTTTAAGCACCAACATAAGGATTTTGGGGGTATACAGTTCTACCCATGACAGCAGGGATGGCATCTGCCACTGTCTGAGGATGACCTGAGGCAGGGCGTGGTCCACAGCAGGTTACTGGATACATGTGTGCTAAGTAAATGAATGCCTGAGTGCACGAGCCTTGCGAGTGCAAGGATTTGCTCTGCAAGATTATCCCCCTGCTTTGGGGTGATGTGGTTTTTATGGTCACACTCAACACTGTGCACTATTGACAAGAAAGGTTACTGCTCTGAGAAAGTTTGAGACTGTTAGCTGAGAAAGTGAGGCACTCTTAGCTGTCAGAACTCAGCAAAAGGCTCTGATCTTGAGCTTAGAGTGCTATAAGTAGCAGTTAATCTTATCCTTTCAAGTGTCACATGTGCTTATAAAAAGGATTTTAGTGTCAGGTAAGAGTCTCTGAGTAACTCGATTTACAGGAAAAAGAGACCAGGGAGAAATAACCGTATTATAATTAACTACATATGCAAATGGTGGCCTAAATTTAGATGCACAATGACGTGTCTAGTCACAGCCGGCATAGGTGAGAACTCGCATGCGTGGACCAAGGAGCATGCCTCCCATTCCACTCAGGTGCTCAGACGCAACAATCACCTGTCTCAGGACCACTCAGTCTCTGGATGCCAGAGAGAAACCTGGGAACATGGTCCTGGAAGTGCCCAGCCTCCTGTCTCAAGATTATCAGTGATGTCCCTCAGTCTCTGCGGGACACAGTCCCCAGCACGTGTGACACAGTACAGGGGATCTGTGGTACGGGCTGTCCCCAGACTGTGGCTATCAGGAAGCCAGGAGAAAGCACAAGTTGGTGTTACTGCTACAAGCCAAACAGCTGCGGCCATGTGCACGTGCTACCCAAATGCAAGCCATGTCAGGAACATCCTTCTGGAGCCACAGGAGCTTCCATACATTCAAGCCAAATGACAAGTTGCCTGTGTCCTCCCATCAACTCAGAAACAGCTCTCTAGGCTAATGTTGCTGCTGTGCATGTGAATGGGAGGCATTAGCTAGGTAGTGACTGACACACAGAGATAAATATACATGTGCTAAGCACTGTGTGTGTGTGTGTGTGTGTGTGTGTGTGTGTGTGTGCGCGCGCGTGCAGAGAGACTGATGAAAGCCACTCTGCAGAGATCTCCAAATTGCCATTGAGTTATAGCTTCCATGTTTATGAAGCATATTGTAGGTGTCTTTCTGAGACTACCTACAAAAGTGTGTTGTGGTCAGACACACACCTGTATGGTTTCCACATTCAAAATGTGTGCATGGGGGCGGCGGGGGGGTCTATCCTCCCAAAGCAGCTGTAGGTACTGCAAGGAATAATCAAGGTTGGGAGTTAATCAACCTTAACTACATTTGAATCCCAGTCTTGCCACTGGTGAAAAATGGGAATAAGGATTTCTCCTACCCAATCCATGAGCATGAAATGAAAGGGATTATGTGAAAGCATCTTATAAACCAGAAAAAAATAAAGTGACACTCATTAGTCTCCCAGGTCCACGAAGGTAAGAGCACACGGTGAAGGTCTCACGTGACTCTGTGAACCAGATGGAGCCGTGACTGGCCCCCCCACTTCTGGTGGCTTCCCCAGTGTGGAGTCAGCTGGTGCTGTGCCTCGGCAGCCTCCTAATCTCATCCTCGCCTTGCTGTCCGACTGCAGTGATCCCAGGACAGCGGTGACTGGGCCGAGGTGCTCTTCAACGTGTCTTCACCCTTGGCCTTTTCAAGCCCACCCCCCCTCTTTCGGCAATGACGTCTCTCGCTCGCGCGGTCTGAGAGGAAAGGGACCAGGTTTGCTTGATGCTGACAGAGGCTGGAGTCAAGGAGGGGCCCCTCGCTGGAGCATGTGCCCTTTGAAAGGGGACGTTCGAGGACAAGCTGAGAACACAAGGAGACACCTGAGCAGCATCTACCTTCTCACCCTCACACATGCCCCGCGCCTGCAGACCCACAGCCCCTCGAAGGGGCCTGAAATCTGGAAAAGAGCAAGGCAGGTGGGAGGAAGCCATGGTGTCTGTCTAGGATGAAGCCCTACGGGGAGACCTCACTTCCTATCCCCTTGGCTCCTCCCACTAAATTCTTGGCTACATTCACGTCTAAGGCTTGATTCCTAACCTGGGGAGCGCAAACAGAAAAACTTCAGGCTGTTCAAAAATGTTCAACTTCCTGATTTCCGACTGACATTCCGTAGAGGAAGTTTTGAGGCCAAAGTGCAGTCTCTCCTTGGCTGCCAAACAGCTGTATGGCCTTAGGAAAATGCCTTCATTCCTACAAATTGCATTTTTTCACCGACAAAATGACTGAAAATATATATACATATATACGGACTGTTTTAATTTCCATAGTATAGATAAATGAGATGGTATAGTATTTTGATTAACCTGGAGTTACCACATAACAATGCTCAATTTTCAAGGAATCATGTTGTTTAAAAAATGTATTTACCAATGCAACTACACAGAATATAATTTTTAAATAAATCTGAAATGTAATACCTCCCAGTCATTATAATCATATATCTTCATTTGCTAATGAATGATGAAGTGCTACCTAATGAAAATTTTGATAAATTCCTGTTATTGGACTTTCCTACATTTCATTTTTAAAAGTGGCGGGGGGGTGGCTGTGTGAATTACTGTAGGTGAAGGTAACTGAACATTTGGACTGCTGCCAAAATGTGCTGATAATTCACAAATTTTGATTCACTTCATGGTGTTTTCTAAATTTGGGCAGGCCATACTAAACATAACAAAATTAGATCCCACATCTGGTTCATAACCAGTAGCACTCCAGTAGTATTTGATTCTATAACTAATAAAAAAAAAAATCACCACTTGTCCTTGTTAATTGATTCTGATTAATTTACACCCCCTCCCCGCTTAATTTTAATTGTCTTCCAACCCAAATGTTCCAAGCGACCTTTGGCTTCTAAAACAGTTTTCAACCCAAACCACACCAGGAAGAGACTCCGAGTCAAGGCGGAGCCAGGTCAGAGAGGGCCGACCCGGACGGTTAGCCTGAGCCTCGGACCATCAGGACCCAGGAGAGGCACAACGCCGAGGACACAGGGTGGCTCACCAGCACTGTCCCCTCCAGGATTCTCTGGAGGGAAAAGCTAAGGAATGGGCTGGAGACATGCCTTCTAGGAAGAGCTTGAGCCTTACTTTTCCAAACGCACCTGCAAGGCGCTTCCGCAGTCTCACGCGGAGACGCAAAGAGTATTGCCTTGAGCTCCCGGAGCTGTTAACTCAGTGGCTTAATGCCTGCAGTTTAGCAACTTTCAACTGTAATTTCCTGGGACAAGCTTTAGCACCAAGATGGAGGCCTCACCATGGTACTGGAGAAAATCAATAAAATACACCCTGGCGTCGAGAACGGGCACACGTCGATTACAAATGGGAAAGACCTATCAGGCCTGCCCATCACCACGCCAGTACGGAACGCATCCCTGCGGCCTCGGGGATCCCGTAACTGCCCTGATTTAACGGTGGTGAGTCATGGGCACTTAGAGAAGATGGAGTGCTTCGCTAACTAGAGATTGGGCTCTTGAGATGCCCAGACTCAAAAAAAATTATCCAAAATTTTGCCTAAAATGTGAAGTTTCGCCATTTTTGCAAATAAAGGTTTGGTTCCATTATCTCCTTCCCTGCCCCCTACATGATTTCCTTGAGGTAAAATTATCATTATTAACTTTGCAAAATAAGGTCAAACAAAAGCCACATGGAGTTTTTTATAATTTCAGAAGGTCAATACATTTGTTGTTTCATGCTAATGGGTATAAGTCATTCCTAAAACAGACAATGTAACATGAGTTCTAATCCCAAGCACCATTTAAAGAGATAGATATACAGCTGCTTCCTTTCTGTCCAATCTCTACTTCCTCCCAGTTTATCTTCAAAAAAATAAAAAAAGAAGGAAAGAGAAAAAAAAGAAAATTCGCCATGATACTAAAAACATAACAAAGTAAAAGCGAAAGAAATGTTCTATTTTGACTCTTTGACCCTTGCTTTTCTCACAAGTTGATCCTTATGCCAGCATTTCTTAAACCATCGAACAGCACAAAGATGAAATCAAAGGCCTGTGGTTTCTGCCTATAACGTAAATTTGGTTGACATTGACTTCAATGATTTTTTTTCCCTTTTTCTGCCCAAGTGTAAGGTTAAAAATGTTGCTGCAATGTCAATTTATAAATTATTGTTAATACTGCATCAGCATTTGACACTTTCTAGTATATAGGAAATACTGAGAAAAACTGCTATGTGTCAGACTGAGGCCTTTTAAGCTGCATCAGTCACAGATTTCTCTACGAATACCTGGAATTTCGAGTCTTCTAAAGGATCACATGTCTTTATGAATTTATAAGACCGTGTTTTCTATGGTTCATTAACTTGCTTTTTTATTTTGTTTCCTGTCTTTATCACTGATGAAGTAAGGTAATAGAGTATCATTAAACAATCTCATTCATCATTTTCTTATGAGTTATCTAACAAAAATACGTAGAAAGCTGATATTCAAAAGGTATTGATATGACATTGGTAAGGACAAAACTCAATCTCAGAGTGAAATCGTATCATTTGTATAATAACCCAGCTTTAGCAAAAATGTTTTCTTTTAAAAAAAAACCTTGGGAGTTCCTGTTGTGGTGCAGTGGAAATGAATCCGAAGGGTATCTATGAGGATGCAGGTTCGATCCCTGGCCTCTCTCAGTGGGTCAAGGATCCAGCGTTGCTGTGAGCTGTGGTATAGGTTGCAGATGCAGCTCAGATCCTGTGTTGCTGCGGCTGTGGTGTCGACCAGCAGCTGTAGCTCCAATTCGACCCCCTAGCCTGGGAACCTCCATTTGCCTCAGGTATGGCCCTAAAAAGCAAAAAAAAAAAAAAAAAAAACCTTTACTGGCAGAGTTCCCTGGTGGCTCAGTGGGTTAAGGATCTGGCATTGTCACGGCTGTAGCTCTGGTTACAGCTGTGGCTATGGTTCAATCCCTGGCCTGGAACTTCCACATACCAGAGGCACTGTCAAAAAAAAAAATTCAACAATTTTAAAAATTAAAAATAAATTAAAAACTCTGGAGTTCCCATCGTGGCACAGTGGTTAACGAATCCGACTAGGAACCATGAGGTTGCGGGTTCGGTCCCTGCCCTTGCTCAGTGGGTTAACGATCCGGCATTGCCGTGAGCTGTGGTGTAGGTTGCAGACGCGGCTCGGATCCCGCGTTGCTGTGGCTCTGGCGTAGGCTGGTGGCTACAGCTCCGATTGGACCCCTAGCCTGGGAACCTCCATATGCCGCGGGAGCGGCCCAAGAAATAGCAAAAAGACAAAAAAAAAAAAAAAAAAAAAAAAAAAAACAACTTTACTGGCTCTTCTGTGAATATAGGCAGGAAGATCTTACCACGCTCCCTTAGATTTTTTTTAAACTTTGAGAGCTTGAAAAGACGTGCGGGCGTTCCCACTGGGGTGCAGTAGGTTTAAGAATCTGACCGCAGCGGCTCCGGTTGCTGTGGAGGTACAGATCCCATGCCCCGCGCAGTACAGGGGGTTAAAGAGAAAAAGACTGGAAGGGTTATTACGATTACTGAGCACCAGACACCATCGGAGGCACTTCTGAACAGGATCTCTATTCTTCAAACCAACTCTCCCTAAAACAGTCAGAAACCCTGTCTCGCTCGTGAGGAAACTGAGGCAAAGTGAGGTGGGATCTCGTGGCCGTTCAGTTCTTTTCTTCCTTTATTAAAATGCTTTACACTTTTATATGAGAAGTTCTGTGTTCTAAGCACGTGACAAATATTAACACATTTAAATAATTCATTAAAACCCCCTGTTTTTTTTTTCACTCTACCCCATTATTTGCTAACCATTAATTGATCATTATTATTTCAGCTGATGATTTGATAATTTTAGAAACGTTAAAGGTGCGTTTTTTTTTTTAAACTTTACTTTCAGTTCAATAACATAAACACACACAGAGTGCAGTCCTAAGATTTTTTTTTTTTAAGCAAAATATTGTTGAAAGCATAGCACATCAAAGAGAAATATGCTCAAAGGAAATGGAAGGAACCTAAAGAGATGGGGCCAGATTTCCACAAACAGCTCTCAAATATCACCACCCTACAGAAACAAAGAATAAAGGATGCCAAGGAAAAATGAATAGATTATACTGGTTCTTAATCATACCTGGAATTATTTTTTCCAAAGAATTTTGAGAAGGGGCAGAGAGTCTCCAATCAGATCAAGGTTATCAACAGAAGAAAAAAAAAAAAAAAAAAAAAAACCTAATAGGAAAGTATTACTATGAAATGGCCTTTCTGTCTTGCTGCTGACCAGAGAGAACCCCCACAGCAGCACTGCGGGCTGAACCCCCACAGACAGACCTGCCTTTGATGAGTATTTCCTTGCTGAGCTCCTCTCCCCCACATTCCCTCTTGCTCGAGTCACTCAGCCATTGTGGCCTCCCCGGTATTATCTCAACGTGCAGTGGACACTCCTGGGCTGTTTCGTCTGCCTGGGGCTCTGCTTTCCAGATAGCATCACAGCTAATGCCCTCGCCTCCTTGAAGAGACCTGCTCTGACCTTGCTATGGAAGAGTTAAATCTGCAACACACCCCCCCCAGCCTAGAATTCCTCATCCTACCTGCCCTGATGGATGTCTTTTCATGACACTACCATCCCCTGTCACATCCTATGCGACAGGGATCTACCACGTTTGCTTTTTCTTTTGTCTAGTCTTCCCCTTTGTTCCCCTACCTGTCCAAAATTTAATATAAGCTCAGCGAAGGCACAGATTTTTTTTGTTTTCATCCATCTGTTCCCTGATGCGCCTTGAGTGCATATAAACAGTGTCTGATGTAAACAAAGAAAAAGTGCTGGCTCAATAAAGTTAAAAATTCCAATTTTTTTTTTCACACTTGCTCCAGTGGACACAGGTGATGCATAACACAAAACAAAACAAAAAACACAGATCAGTCCCCAAACATTTGGTTGGGCATTCTTGAGAGAAAATGAAAACTCACAGTTACTACTTTGTATGGGATTGAAATGCGAGGTGAATCACAATCACTCTGACATTGTTTAATTCAAGTTTAAATCATATTCTCAAATAACAGCTACATGCAAATGTCAAGAAAAGCCCAAAAGCCCAAGAAGAATAATCAAAACGTCAAAGGCAAAGGGCTAGAGCAAAGAAATTTCTCCGCTGAAAATATGGCAGCCAGAATTTTTTTTCAAAAATGTCGTCTAATATGCTAAAAGCCACAGTCTGCACACTGCCAAGTGAAATGACTATTAGAATCAGGCCAAACTTAGTAGAGAATTATCCCATAATCTAACTTCAATTTAAATGAATCAAAAGCAAAAGAAGAATGTTGACCCCCTTCTTAGATTTCCTAAGCCTTGTGAATTATTCTCTTGGGACACATCAACACTTAGTGAACAGCATGTTAGCGCTACTTCCTCGTCATTCGCAGGAGAAAATGCATCGGTTAGCACCCTGATTACGTCCACCTTGCGACAGGAGGAACAAGAAAACAGCTCAAAATGACTGTCAAGCATTTTAAAGTCTGATATGCTACTTAATACTTAAACCCTACATTTTAAAATAAACATAAAAAGGGGAAAACAACAACAACAAAAAATGCTTGTGAGGAAAGCAATGTTCCAATCTCCTGGAGATTGTGGCTGAAAAGCAAGGTCTACAGAAGGCCAAAACAGAAAAATTACAGAATATAAACGGAACAAAAAGTCAAGATAATAATCCCAATTATTATTCTGCCACAGAAGGCAGACTTACAGGGGAGGTTCTGTTCAGCTCCCATGTTACACCAAAGTAATGGTTCAATCTAGTACAGGATAAACCCAGCAAAAGTCCAAAAGCTCAAATTGAAAAAAATTAAATGGCTACTTAGCTTCTAACAACTGTGCGTGCATCTCTAGGTAACTTCATCAAAATAAAACTGAAGGATGCCAGGTCATCATCACATTCCACCTAAGAAGGGCTCTCTGGTCCTCCAAAGTTGCACGACCTATTTCAGTACCTATTTCTTTGCTTTCAATAGCACCGATGATAATTTGTTTAAAAAATCATACATACAGCCCCTCAGTTTGGCTGCCTTGTGATACATCTGTTAGACTCCAAAGGTTCAAATGACTGGGGAGAGAAGCCAGCACAAAACAACAGAAAAGCACTTAAAAATCAACACTAGTAATTATACTTATCTCATATAAGCTCTTGTGTCAATCTACAAGGCAGCAGAAAGTGGCCATTAAATTACCAAAAGATGCCTACAACTCCAAGGAATTCTCTTAATTATGTCTGGGTGGCCAAATCACTTCTGCAAATCTTTTATCTGATGGAACACAACTGTTCTAATATCCTGAAATCAGAGAAGATAAAGAATGGACTCATTTCTAAAACAAAACAAAACAAACAAAAAAACCACACCAAAAACAAAGCAAAGCAAAAAAAAACCATCATGAGCAAAAGGCAGCATTAAAGGGATTAGCTTCAGAACAAGTGCTAGAATGTGATCTAAGAGTCTCCAACCCAGGAGGACTCCTCTTCCCACCCTGGGGTGAAAAAATGAGGAAACAGGACTAAACTTCATGAGCCTCCTCCCTATCATCTCACATCAGAGCACAAATGGTCCCCTTCCTCCATTCTCCCTTCTGGAGTTCAAGGCAATGAAGTCCGAATGTTTCACCGTGTAATTGAATTTTAACATAGATGAGAAATGTTTACAACTCGCTCAAGTTAATCTTCTTGAAGGCTGAAGCCCTTCACAAGTGTTTATCATTTATCCATCCATCTGCTCATTTATTGATCAAAAATATTTGCGCACGTACTATATATAAACACCATGCTAAGTACTATATGACTTCCCAGAAATCAAACTCCTTGCGGGTGTCTGTAAAATTCTGCTAGTAATCCGGTGAAAATGGGTGAAATGTATCCTCTAGGTAGGATGTTTGGTCCTACATATTGGTAGGAAAATTGACATCTAAACACATCCCTGTGTCCTCTACATCGCCACATGACAGTTCTCTCTAGTTATTCATCGGGATACTCATTTGCCCTCTGGACCCAACTCCTCAAAGGACTCTACCCATCCACAGACCTCCCAGCTACTCCCTCCCTTAAAGCACGAGCGTGGTGCCTGGTACACTGTAGATGCTGAGAATAGCCAGATGGTGCAGTGCAGGATGGAGGAGCAGTAGCATAGATTGCTGAAGTGGGAGAATCTGAAGTTCCACAGCTGAGTATTCTCACAAACGAAGCAAGTGGGTTTCTTGGTATAAATATCGAGTATAACACAAGTATGTGCCCTAACACTGCTCACGTTCTAGGAATTAGAAGTGCGCTCCGGAGATCCTGGTGCTCCAGATGAAACTTACTCTCGCCTCTACACCATCATTTGCAGGAACAGAAAAATCCTGAAACCCCATGTGCTCTTGGCAAGGCTCCCTTCCTCCTCTCGGCTCAGCGCATCCAGTCTCACCACCACTATCTGCTTATCAACCATGGGGGCACTTGAATTTCCATCTTCAAGGAGCTCTGGTTCACGTCCCCTCTCAGCCTGCCATCCCTTCCGGCTCTTTACACCCTCTTCTCTGGCCTTATCCACTGCGCCTCCAACTCTTAAAGTTCTTCCACCATGACCACCAGAGCTCATCGACATCAGTACCCCCTCTCTGTGTCCAGCCCCCTCTCAGACTCCCTCCTTTAGCCTCGTGCACCAAGCTGAGACCTGGCTCTCCTCCAAGGACTCAGCTCCTTCTCAGCCCTCTGAGTGAAGGCTGCCTTCTTTCAAAACACACCACCAGGAGGATGCCAAGGTGCCAAAAGTGAGGTCCGCATCCTCCTCCTCCTCTTTGCCAGGTGATTCTCCTGTCCCTCTCCCTGAAAGACCCATGGCTCCTTATTTCCACTGGGGAGCAATACTCATTGTAAGCAGACTCATCTCTTTTCAAGCTGATCAACAATCTTCTCCTTCCCACAATCACTTCCCATGACCTCTGGCCAGGCGAGGAGTCCATTCTTCATCTCCTCTGTTTTCAGGATAGCAGTCAGTTGGGTTCTATCAAATAAGAGATTCGCAGAAGTGATTTGGCCACTTGGACACATTTATTTGAACTCCTTGAAGGAGTTCTTTCACTTTCAGGTCATCATCGAGTTCTAAAAGAATCCTGAAACAATTCTTGGTAGTTCCCCTTTCCAGTTAATGGTGACCTTTCAGGTCGTCACAGTTTCCCTCCAATGATCGTGTCCTCTGCCCCACCTCAGCTGCTCAGAACTACGCTTACAGCCAAGAAGACCCAATCCACAGAGAATAACCTCATTATCATGCATCCTACTCCCAGACTACACCTCTGCTGTCCACCTCTTGGACCCTACCGGGACTTACAATCCATCGACCTCATCACCTGCCCATGTTCCTCACCTCCCCGTGTCCTCATTTTCCACCTTCCCGGCTTAAATGTCATAATTATTACCTCCTTGTTACACTTTTCTGGCAAAACCCTTTTCACTTCCTCTGCGTACCTGGACCTGGTTTGGGAAGCATGCTCACTCCTCAGTGAGTGAGCCCGCAATCACACTGATTGTTCTCACTCTGACCGCATGACCACTAACCCCAAGTAGATCCTTAATGCCAGCAGACAATGAAATAAGGAGATACGGTCCCTCTTCTGGCAGAAAATTCTGCACTCTTTCCTCCTTGAATTTCCAACGTGGCCTCCCCCATCTGCACCCTCAGCCCAAGATCTGAGTTTGCTTTTGCAGCAAGAAAACAGGAGGACTCTGAAGAGAAGGTCCTCGACCGCCAAAAGTGCGTCTCCTCATCTGCCAGCGTGGGGCGCCTATCTGCCTTCCTGCCTCTGTGAACCATCTTCCGTGCTCCCAAGATGAAGCCCTCCACTTCCGCACTGAGTCCCATCTATCTCATCTACTCCAGAACATTCTGGTAGCAATTCTCACATTGCTCTCCTGGATCATCAATCAGTTTTCCTTCTCTACTAGATCATTAGCCTTTAGTACTCAACCACAAAGTGAAATCTCAAATCTTAAAAAAATAGAAGATCCCATACTCTCCTGGTCCAGGACCAATTTCTGACACACAACTTCACAGAGTTGTCTTTACTCTCACTCTTTCCAATTCCCCTCTCTCCTCCCAGTTTCTCTTGGGCCCTTTCCCATATGTTTCAGTTCCACCTCACTCCCAGGTCAATTATGCCTTTGCTCATGCCTTTGTTTAAGTGTGACCTTCTCAGCAAGGCCTCCCCGACCACCTTACTTAAAACTGCAAGTCCCACACCCTTGCTCATCACCTCCTACTCCCTTCTCTGCTTTGTTTTTCAACAAAGCCCCCATTACCATGGGACATCCTGTGTATTTTACCCATTTCTTCACGTAGCGTCTTGCCTATAGGAATAATAGTTCCTCATGGATTATTTGTCGATTTTATTCTCTGTTTTCCTGGCATCCAAAGTTATTTGCCAATAAAAATGTGTTAATGAATGAATGGGTTTGGGAGAATCATAGCATAGTGATTAAGAGTAAGGCTTTGGAATCAGTCTTCAAACTGAACAGCAGTTTTGAGTGCCTAAGCATGTTCTTTAGCCTTTTTTGCCATTCAATTTCTGTTTCCATAAAGTGTGGATAATAAATTATTCCATAGAGTTGTAATAATAATTAAACAAATGCTATACTGTAAAGCAGTCAGCAAAATCCTTAAAACACAGCCAACAACCAACAAATGAAGGCCACTTTTACATTATCCCAGGTCAAAAGGTCCAAAGAGGTTTAATGATTACACTCTGAATGGCTCCGTTTCCTAATACTTTAATATCCCAAGGCCCCACAATACATGGTTCTGGCTTATGCATTTGAACATAGACATTGGTGTAATCCCAAGAGCTTGGGTCCCCAGTGGAAATGACGTCCTGCTCCAACACGTACGTGCATTTATTAGCTAAACTTTGGCCTCGTTATTACACATTCCCATAGGCCCTGAGGACGCGAGTCCACAATGCTACTGATGTGCGTCTGGACACCCCACCCAAAAAAGCACAGGAAATCAGGACAGTGAATCAAAGCCCAGCCTGTTCACAACATAGGACCCAAGGCAAAATGTAACCAACCGTTTAAAATAACGGAACCCTTCATTTGAGCACTGTATCACCAAAGGGCATTACAATATTATTTCTCAGGCATTCTTTAAGACAAAGTGAAGTAAAAAGAAGTAAAACATAGCATGAGGAATACAAGCTGCAGGAAATACACAATGAAGGATTTCCGGGTTGAGCAGCATTTTTCATAAATGTTGACGAAAGGATTACAAATCAAAGCACTGATGGAAAGGATAATTAAAGAATCAAGAAAGTCTGGAGTTGGCAGTACAGCACCCTCATTTCATAAATGAGGAAACTGAGGAGGTCCACTGACTTTATGCGAAGAGAATGGGCACTGAGAAAATGCTTCCTGTGGGAAGCAAAGTAACTTCCATAGAGCAAACACCCCGATGGCAGAGATAGGCAGGCAGCATAATGGAATAGGAAGGGCACAGAAATAGCAACCGGCACAGCACCCAGAGCAATAAATATGTGTGCAAGAACTGAATTAAGAGGAAAATGACCTAAATTCTGGTCACTGCTCTGCCCAAACATGCCTTGAATAAGTTACTTTACCTCTTTGGTTTCATTTTTCTCATCTTTATATTTACAGCACAGTCACTAGTTTCTACCAACTTAAGGGCATGTTAGGTTGTTGACTGTAAGCTGTAAAGGGTAGGAAAAAGAAGAGAAATTTTTTAAAGTTTTTTGTTTGTTTATTTTTGTGCTAAGACTCAGTGGGCTTCCCAGGGAAAGAGGGGCAAAGGTAACATTCTATTTCAATAAATAGAAAGTATACATTTGAACAAAAGGATAAGAATGAACAGAGTCAACTGCCCATTTCCCCAAAGAAAATACATAAATGAAGCAACTGAAGGAAGAGTCATTATTATGCGATGCCATCGTATGTTAGTATTTTTAAATATATCTTAAATCTAAGATAGCATTTTTAATTCTCACAGATTTTACTGACTCTGCGTGTGTATGAAATATTAATGAGAGTCCAAAAATGCAGAATAGTAAGCATCCCTTCTGCCACGTTTGTAAAGCTGAGGGAAAATTCCATTTTCCCAGAATGTAAGCCTCCAATCCATGACTTCTCCAAAAAGAGCCTCACCAACATCTTTTTTATAAATTCAACTGCTCTGCATCATGTCCTCAAATACATCATCCACAGATGATGACTAACCCACAGCAGACCTGTCTCCTCTCCAGGGCTGGCTG
Organism: Sus scrofa; assembly: GCF_054392235.1. Taxonomy (NCBI): domain Eukaryota; kingdom Metazoa; phylum Chordata; class Mammalia; order Artiodactyla; family Suidae; genus Sus; species Sus scrofa. The sequence goes on from NC_139393.1 coordinate 78,016,222, forward strand.
AAACCGTGCCATCCTTCCTGACAGTTTCAGGTATCTCAGTCGTTAATAATTGTTTACCTCTGAGTGTCTTAACATTTATAAAGAAAGCCCCCCCAAAAGCTTTGCAAGTTAGACAGCTTTGTTTTACATACATACATACATACATATATATACATACATACATATATATATATATATATATATATATATATATATATATATTTCTTTTTAAGCACCAGTGAGGAGACAGGATGTTATACTTCTCAAGAAATAGCTCAGTTATAAATCAAATCAGAAAAAAGACTAGAAGTCCCACTTTTAATTCTCTCACCTGACTGTCCTGTAATGCTTCTAGCTAACTAGCGAGACAACTTAAAGCAGATCACAAAGTAAAGGTCTTACGAAGATGCTTCTATTTATGGCATTTCTAGACACAGTACCAGTTCTATGTGTCAAGCTATGTAAAATCTGGGAACTAGATTATCATACTGCACTAAGTAAGTCTTGGGATATCCAACATGCCACCCACGGGCCATATGAAGCTTTCGAAATTGAAAAGCCTCATACATATATATCTCAGATTCATTCCAAAATGTGAAACGTCCCTTCTACCTTAACCCAGCATAGCTCCTACATATGTGCATATGTGAAATGTTTGTTGTTTGAAAACATATCAACGCTCATGATTTACAACCAGAAAATCAGTTTGCATTTGTGAGACTATAACTCAAAGGTTGGTAAGCAAAGTGGGGAGTCTTTATTCCAAATAAAAGGAAACTGGGCCAGAAAGCAGTCCAGTTCAAGGTCAACTTGTTAATATACTAATGAGTAGCAATCAGTCATGCCATGAGATTTCAAATCTTAAAAAATAAAAGACGCCACACTCTCCTGATCCAGAACCTTTTTTTTTTGACATGTGACTCCAAAAAGCAGCTGAGCTCAGGGTCGACTTGTTAACATTGAAGATTTAACAAGACTTAAAGCTTATGTCACTGGTTTTTCTTACACTGAGTGTCTGGCTATACAGTCTCCTCCGGACTCAATGAAGTGTCAACACTACGGATGTTACACAAGAAGAGGGCCCTCAGCTTTCAGTACAGTAGGAACACAAAGGCACTGCCAGAGATATTCAGCATGATTCCTGTTGGTGATTTCCTGTGTTCTGATGCTAGGAGATGTAAACACTTACCAACCAGTTACCAAAAATACTGAGCCCCATCACAAAGGACGCAAAGCGTCTGGGAGCGAATAAACAACGCTCCCTCCAAACCTGCTGCTGTCCATTCAGTGCCAACTCTTGGTCCTGACAAAAAAAAAAAAAAAAACAACAAAAAAAACACGTCCTTTCCGAGGCACGACTTGGCCATTTGTTATGTTAATCTCCAGCGTGTGAAGGGCTCTTTCTATCTGAGAAATCGCCCCACAGCCACCACAGGATGTTTCTTATTTTGATGACTGAAAGGTACATGCTGGGTCTGGAGGAGGGAGCCATTGATTTATTTTCACCACTTTTCCCTGGCTGACAGCAATTTAAAAGAGAAGGAACAAGCCAGATCACTCATCTGCCTGCTTGGCACGCCTGGTAGTCATGGGAGCCCAGATCGAGGCCATCTGTTCAGATCCCAGCCTTTCCAAACACACCCAGAAAGATGATGCCAAAGGGGTGTGCTCCAGCCCTGCCAGCGAGGCACCCGAGGTAAACCAGAAGACCCAGCCTGAGCGGTCCACCCACTCGGCTGGATTCGAACTGCCGCGATTATTTTTAAGTTGGTTTGCCTAAACAAATGTTAAGCAGATTCGAATACTCCCGGCTTCATCCTACCGTACAGACATGCAGGGAGGCAGACCCAGGGAATCAACAGAAATGTGTGTTGCACACAACCTACAAAATGAAACCCGCCTCAGAGGACAGCACATGCTCAGCGCTGGCCTGATGGTGCCTTAGCGCACCTTGAAACTCAGCTCTCAGATGCCCTTAAATTACTGCAGCCAGAGAGGCTGTCTGCAGCAAAGCGTACAAATAATGGCCCCTCTTTAGAAACAGCAGTGTCATATAGCTCTACTCAGTGACATAAAGCCAAATGAGACGTCCTCTCTCGTCCCAACACCGCCTTGTGGCACAAGGATGCATGATCTTGTATAAAGAACTGCCAAGCATCACAGCTGAGGCTGGGACAAAAGAATGCATTAGCATAAGGTTTTTGTGATCAGAACTCTAACTTCATGTTTCACACATGTTATAAACACTACTGGAAATAACTTAGCTTTCTAAGATATTTTGAATTTGGTTTTTTGCGCTGTAAAATATTTTGCTTTTAAGTTATCTTTGAGATAATTGTGTGAAGGATGTTCTAGACTTTTCAAAAGAACCCACTCTGACAACAAAGGAAATTCTGAGATCTAGCTCTGCTTTAGCAACTGTGTTGATGACAACCCCCCCATCCCCAAGAAAGCACATAGGTTTTTTTGAGTTTTTTGGGGTTGTTTTTTTTTTTGTCTTTTGTCTTTTTTAGGACTGTACCTGAGGCATATGTAGGTTCCCACGCTAGGGGTCTAATCAGAGCTGCTGCTGCTGGCCTACACCAGAGCCACAGCAACGCCAGATCCGAGACACATCTGCGACCTACACCACAGCTCACAGCAATGCCAGATCCTTAACCTGCTGACCAGGGACAGGGATCAAACCCACAACCTCATGGTTCCTAGTCGGATTTGTTTCCACTGTGCCACGACGGGAACTCCACATGTTTTCAACCCACACTGACACCTAAAGCTAAATTTTCTTCTCTACAATCCCTTCCACCTAAGCCTACTTTCCCATCAATACACGTCCAGATCCCACTCCTTCAGGGGCCTTCCTGTATCTCAATACAGGAAAAGTAATTCACGACGACAGGTAACATTTCAGGTCCCTCTGTTTACAGATACGCATTTCCAGTTAGCCCCCTGTTCTACACAGCCCAATCTTGGATGTTACTGGAGGGAACGGGGAGCACATCGTCATAAATACCCCAAAGTGCCAGGACGGTAGCCTTCTTTTCATTATTCTTTGGTAATTTCTATATAGACTGTTCTGTTTGGTTCTTCCTGCTGAAATTTCTATTGGTTAGATTTTGGACCTTGTGGATTTTCCAAATTACTTCTGGTTAAGCTATTTATATATCTATATCTATATCTATACCTATACCTACACCTATACCTATATCTATACACCAGGCTATTCCACACATAATGTAAGTCTTCTCAATAAGGCGGGCCTTTTTTCAAGATTTAGTCATTTTAGCAGACATATTCCAAACCCAGTTCCCACCGAGAAAGGAGATATAGCCAAAAATTTTAGTAGAAAAAGGAAGGTGCCTACTGAAGGGGGTCACCAGTGACATGCACTTCAACTTCCATTCGGAACCTAGAAACAGCTCGGGAGTTGGAAGCACAGGCAGACCGTAATGGAAGAAGAGCATATACGACTAAGAAGTTTGAAAACAAGAGAATATTTGGAAAGTCTCTATAAAGAGCATTTATTGTCCTACATCCCCACCGCCAATGCGCTTGTTACATGATTGCCCTCATCCCTACAGGAGTAGAGAAATATTCTACAGAAAAACTGAGCCTGAGGCTATCAAGGTTCAAAGACATCAGGGACGGTGGAAGGATAGATGGATAAGAAAACATTAAGATCCCCTTCCCTGCCCGCCAGCCCAGCTCTAGGGCATCAACAGCCAAGTTTATGCTTCCTTCAAAGGAGATTTGAGTATCCTGCTCTGGAGAAACTGGGGCGGGGGTCAGGGGAGGGAAGGCAGTACTCATACTGACTTTTGAAGGTCTCCAACCAGGAATGACCTGGCTGGTCACAGGAAAGCTGATGAGTGAACAAACCCAACTTTCTCACAAAGCTTCTCATTGGTGTTTCAGCAGAAACATGAGTAGAAAAGCAAGAATTACCAAATATTTGAGAAAAGCCTCCAGCTGAAAGATGGAGAATAAGATAGGGGAAAAAAGAAAAGAAACAAAAACAAAAATTCCAAATAATTGACAATGATAGATAGCATCGTAGATAAAAGAGACTGCATCTATGAATTAAGAACAACACTTGATACAAAAGGTAACAAAAATACAAAAAAAGAGTTCTGTGAGATTAAGAGTATGGAAGTAAAAAATGTTTCAATCCAATACGGGAATTAGAAGATGAAAGCAAGAAAATATGTCTCAAAGAGGAACAAAATGACAAAGAAATTATAAACAAACAACAAAAAAAAAGAGGACTAGTTCAGAAAATCCATGTGGTACAAAATCTCAGGAAGAGGAATTTCAACAGGAAAAACCAAACAACCATCTGCACAGAAATTCTCAAAGAAATAATAAAAGAACATTTCTCAGAACTGACTGATGTGAGTGTAAAATGTCTAGAAAAATCAATGAAGACCCACACCATACACTTAAAATCCTAGGAGACGAAGTGAGAGAAAAGGTCACATACAAAGAATAGGAAAAAGTGGCATCAGATTCTCAACATTAACACTGGAAGCTAGAAGGCAATAGAGTGATGCCTTCAAAATTCCAAGGAAAAATAATTTTCATCTCGAAGTCTGTACCTGGCAAAATTACCAATCGAGCATGAGGATAAAATAAAGATATTTTTAGACATGCAATGTCACATTTTCCTTTCTCAAGGAATCAACCCACAGGAAGGGGTGATAGTGGATCCTAGAGACAGAGGGTCCCACATATAACGAGATTAAGGAAATTTCCAAAATGACAGCCTGGGCTGCATAACTCACAAGAATAAAAAGGAACACACTATGTGATGTGTGTTGAGCATCTATCGCAAGTCATTTTTCATTTTCACTAGTTTGGAAAGTCAGGTAAAAGTGAAAGTTAATGACACCCTGAAGTTGTCCACTTGGGTTTTGGATAAAAGGTTAATAGATTTTCAAAGGCACTTTAATCCGTCCAGTTCACTTTAAAACATAATGATAAAATCATGCAATACTTAATATCCTCACATTTGGGGGAGACTTAAAAAATGCAACCAAATTCAGTTCAACTGCCATTCTGTCCAATGAGGCATGGCTCTGAATTACCTTTCAGTTGTATTATTTTTATATTCAAATTTCCCCTACCTCCACCTCTTTTGCCATTTTGGCAAGTCCCTTAGAGGGGAATCATGTAGTTTGGGATTGGACACAACCGTATTTCACATCAAAAAGTATTGTTCTTTGAGTGAATTAAAAGAGGAAAGCGGAACGGTCATACGTAGTTTTCACCCTGATTCTCTTTCTAGTTAACACCTAGGACTATCAACAATCCTTTGCCCTCTCATCCTTGCCCCAGTGCAAAACACACGCACACACAGACACGCACACGCCAAAGAAGAGTGTTATTGAGTCCTAGAAGGTCCACAAAACATGCAAGCCTTCTACCTTGAATTCTCCTTGAGTATCCCAAAATATCTTTAGTTTACAGACATACTCTATTACCTAGTCAGTCCTTTTGCCTACAAATCATGGTCCCTGATTTTGAAATAATAACGACTAAGATGAAAAGAAACACAGTAAAGTGCCCAACAAACCTTAAAATCAATATATGGATCAGGAAGATAGTAATAAAGATACAAAGGGCTTTTTATTGTAATAGCTGAAGTTCCTGTAAGAAGAAAAGGTAATCAATTAAATTACCACGATGGATGTACTTCTTCGGACATTCAGAGGCCTTAATAAAATGGCAATGAAGTTTACTCAAAAAGGTGCCTCCCCAGAAAGCTGTAATCATTTAGTTAATTGAGAAGTATTTATTAATTACCTACTATGGACTCAGCACTGAATTAGATGCGGAGATTTTTTTTTTTTAAGTAAAATACATGCTATTACTTTGCCTCATGTAATTATCGTAAGAAAACTAAATAAGGAAATAGGCATCAAGCAGAAACAGGAGCAGAGTAGAAAAAGCGAGAAGCTTCATGGAAGAGGTGCTGCTGGAGCTCTACCTTGGAGGCAAAATTAAGAAAAATAAAGACTCCCCAAGCCTGGGGAAAAGGAAGATTTGTGTTTGAAGAATTTTGGACCAAAGTCATCATAATTAGAGGAGCCACTTATCAATTATGCCCAGACAGTAGGCAAATATTAAACACCCCCTTGCCAGAGAGTGTCATGGTTTCCATCTTAAATGTGGGATGCTCTTCCTCTAAGAGCTTGAGCCAAGCTGTGGAGAATGAAGAAGGAACTGGGAAGGAAACCAGGAGGCATCTACCACTCTTCTAAAGAGCTGAGTGTCAGACAAGGGGAAGTGCTGCCACAGAGAGCCTGGGGCTCCTGAAGCCGCCGACAGGAGGAAAGCCAGACAGATAATTAAGGGGTTGGGTCCCAAAGAAGCAGCATGGGAAGTAATCCAGAAAAAAAGCAGAGAGCTTTACAAAGAAGGCTTGCTTTTTTTTTTTTTTTTTTTTTTTTTGGTATGAGACTATTAAAGAATAAAAGGATACTTCTTTTATTTATGCAAATAAAAAAGGAAGAAAAAGTGTTCCCTTATGAGGAGACTTTATTTGAGCGATCCCGTGTCATTCAGAATGACACAAAGTGGATGAAAATATCCATATCCATTTACCCATCCATCATCCATCCAAGACACCATTCACTCCCCCCAGCAACCACCTTAAGGTGCAGACTGTGTGCCTGGCACTCTTGTAGGCTTTACAGGATACAAACACGTAGAGTTCCTTGCCTAAGAGTGCTCCTGATGTATAATTAAAGGCTGTTCTTTCCCCTCCCTCAACCCACCTACTGTCCCTATTAACAGCTCAAAGCAAGAAGGCTGCCAAAGCTGCTCTCTGAAATATTTTCATGACTGAAAGGGCTAGCTTTCTGCGAGCTTTCCAAGACAGGGCATTTTTCAAGAACTTTTTATGTCCTCTTACCGTGTATGAATAAAAGGCGGAAAGCTGACACAGAGCTATGGCATTACTTTTTTTTTTTTTTTTTACATGAAATTGCAAAATGATTAAAGCCACCTAGCAACAATAGTTGACCAATTGAGGAAGAATGCCAGTCAGGTGCCAGGCAGGGACTGGGGTGATGACATATTTATAAAGGACCCCCAAGACTACCTGCATCTTCCTCCGAGCTGTTTTCTCTCCCTTGCCTCCGCTGTTAGTTCATCATAGCTCTGGGGGGCCACCCGAGCTGACCCCGCTCAATATGGCATCTCGTTAAGCCATAGGGAAGTAACAGGCACACTTGTTAACAGAAGTAATTTTAATTTGAGATCTTCACTCACTAGTCAAAGTTTCTGCTAATTCTAAGTAGAAAATCAGCATTTTGAACACTTTTAGGGCACCACCTCAGAGTGTACAGCCCCTTGGATAAAGCCAGAACTCCCAAGGCAGTTTGGTGCTTCAATCTCTCAGTTTGGTGAGGACCAATTATTCATGTGCCAATTTTCTACAGGGGACAATAAAAAAAATAATGGAAAGCAAGCTAGAGCGTAACTCCCAGCTCCAACTAGTCTCTCCACCACAATGCCACTGGGTTGGTTCTCAACTCCAAAAGGCAGGGGAGGCATTTTGGAAATACTGTGCCAGGGGCTCAGTGCTTCTGTGAATTCTGCCAGGAAATCCTAGATAATCACTTCAGATTCTAGACTTCAGCTCTCTCAGCTTCAAACATAAAAGGAAGAGGGACAAAATTAGCTCAACACTCTGTGGTTCTACCTATGTCTTAAACTAACTTTAAGTCTGTAGACAACAACAATGACTAATTCCATAACTACATTAATGATCTCCGACTTTATGTAATTAAGATAACTCAGACATAACTGAAATCCAGCAACCAAGATTAGGAGCAGCTCGGGAACAAAATAACATAGAATCACTCTAGCTAAAAACAGTGATGCCTTTGGCATGTTTGCTCCCCACAAAATCCTAAACCCTTGATCCAGTGGAGGGCAAAATGGATCAAGTGGCACATCTTGGAAGACACATTTCCATGGCGAAAAAGATCAAAATTGAGCATTTTGCTGACTATGCTGGTTTTCTTCACCTAAAGCATTTTCTTCCAGGGGAATATAAGTATTTGGGTAAGAGTTGAAATTATCAATCAAAGCTACTCATCTCCAATGTTTTAAACTACAGCATGAAGACAAAATCAGTAAGTGTAATAATAATAGCTCGGGAAACCGTCTCAAGCTGGAAACCACTTATTTTGAAACTGTTGGCAAAACCCCCATGAAAGGATCCTGTTTTCAAGCAAGAGGAAGCACGTTCAACATGTCTCTCGGGTATGGGTGAATCCATGCATAAATCGATGTGATTAGGAGCACACAGAGATTTAAAAAAATGTTTAAAAACTTGAGAGTCTAAGAGAGAAGGTAATTGCATATACAAAACATTAGGAGTGGTTTGTAAATGTGGGGTGCAAAGGAGATCCATTCCCCTGGGGAAATGGACAGAGAGCATCTATTCCCGGCTGACAGAGATGGTTTCAGTATAATAAAAAGTAATCGATGGTTGAGGTGTGCTGGGCACTGGGAGGTGCTCATTACAGCTCAAGCATGGATTTCAAGGGCAGTTATTGCCAAGAACTACTTACAGAGGACCCAGCCTACCAAACTAATGTGTCTGGATTCCACCACTAAGGGGCTTTCGACAGATGCACCACAGAATCAGATTTGCCTTTAGAAAGATAACTGTCCCAGCTGCGTGAAGAATGGATTGGAAGGGTGTGATATTAGAGAGAGTCACATGTGAGCGTGCTGGCTTTCAGACTAAATTTAAGTGACCCCTTTCCACAAATGCTATGGGTCAGACCTTCTACTAAACATAGCTCTCACAGTCTCATATCGCCTTTGTAGAAGCAGAGCAGAAGCTGAACATATTTTGAAGGTTAATATGTTGTTTAATATCCTGTTAGATTTCCTTAGCTGAAAAAAGACAAGCCACTTAAGGCTGACACGAAGGACACATTCTTTCCTCGAGCAGCTGTTGGATCATCCTAACCCCATCTTTCTCTGACTGTACCCCTGAAAACAACATCACTAGCCTTTTGCAGGGAAAAAATTCTAATAACCATATTCTCTCCCTAGTGTTTTTCATACTCTGTCACAGAATGAAAATGGAGGGCTTTTCCAGCTCATTATATAATTCACAGCAAGATCAGTTCCATTCTTAGTTATCAGTAAAATGATTAAGTCAGCAGCTGCAATCCACTTTTTTCTGTTTCAGGAAAAAAGGAATGAGATTCATCACTTATGAAATGATCCTCCATGAAGAAATTATTCTGTGGGTATAATATCTTAAAATTCCCTCATGCCTATTAAAAACCAAATTAATCAAATCACTCGGATGTCAGAATGTTTTAAAAAGATAGATATTGTCAAAATGCCACCATTTCTGGTACAAAGATTCTCCCAACCTCTTAGGGAACCTGAATGAAAATAGAACTGCATCCTTAAAGAAACCTACCAAACCCGTTAGCCATTGACATGTAACACATGTTGCTTCTGGACAAAAAAATTAGATGTGGACCAGCACAAATAGTGGCTATTAACAGACTCATCATTTGAAAACTGTATTTTCAAAAATTCAAACTAAATTTCTCTCTCAACAGAATATGGTCTAGAGGTTGATTCACTGATTTCGATTTACTCTCACATTCTATTTGGTACAAACAGCCTATCAGTTCAGCCCACTCAAACAATATTTGAGTTCTCACTACAGGTTAGGTTCTGGGAGTACAAAGAATTTACAGTAAAGAAGAAGCACATAAAGAGCCAATTACAACATCAAGTACCCCACAAAGTCAAGTGCTAGAACAGCCACAGATGAGTCCTTGCTGGAGGTCAAAGGAGGCTACTTGGAGAAGAGGAGTTAAAAGCTTGATGCAGGTGTAAGAATCTTCCAGGGACAGCAGGATGTGAAGGGTAGTTACTTAGATGGCCCTATAGTGCCTAAAATGCAAAGGCATGAGGCAGCACCGGTGCAGGGGAGAAACTACTGGAACATGAGCTATACAGAATGAGGAGCTACAGGAGATGAGGCTGTGAAGCAGGTGCGGGCTGAGTCCTGGGTGTTCTTCTCGAACCGACTCCTTGAGCCTGACCCACTCTCCTCGGACAGAATGAAAGGAAGTTTTACTGAATTCCAGATGAGGATCCTGCCAATATAGCCTCTGGTTTATGGTTTTAATTCCACTAATAACTTGCTGTCAGCCTCTGGGGGAAATCACTTAGTCTTTCTCTTTTCCCTTTTGAGAGACACCCTACCAACCCACTGAGGAAAACTGAAGGACTAAAAAAGATAATAAAAGAGCGCTTTTGAGAGCACGACCACAATATTATTGAAAAGCATTATTTTATTTTATTTTATTTTATTTTATTTTATTTTATTTTAATTTTTATCTCTTCTAGGGCCACCCGTGCAGCATACAGAGGTTCCCAGGCTAGGGGTCGAATCAGAGCTGTAGCCGCCAGCCTACGCCACAGCCACAGCAACTCGGGATCCGAGCTGTATCTGCAACCTATACCACAGCTCACCGCAACGCCGGATCCTTAACCCACTGAGCAAGGCCAGGGATCAAACCCACAACCTCATGCTTCCTAGTCAGATTCGTTAACCACTGAGCCACGATGGGAATTCCTTTTTGGGGGTGTTTTTTTTTTGCATTATATTATTTTAATAATAATCATTGTTATGTATAGAGTTAACCATCCCAGGTTTACTCTATATAAGAAATAGTAAACACAGACATTCTATAGCATGTGTGGGCAGCATTTTTCTATATGTATCTAGTGCTACGATGATTGTATTAAATATAGCACTACTTTGGCATGTCCTTTCCTTTTTTAACACACAGTGTTATGCCAAGGAAAAAAAATGATGAAGAAAATAAAAATTCTCTCCATCTTCCAACCTAACTTTTTTCTCCTTTCTTTCCTCTCTCCCTCTAAAGCATATCGTTCCCCTCCCCCATCTCTTTCTAAAGTAAAAAGCTGGAATGGATCTATCTTGTACTTTTAGGTGAGTATAGATTTGTTGCTATAGATTTTCCTTTTCCAGAGCTATTAATGTTTTAAATCATATGTCTATAACTCCTCTACTATTAATAAAAATGTTAAAATTTCAAGGACCTACTGCCAGTTCACTAAAAATTCATCAGACCAGTCTAGCCTTCTTTACTTTTATGACACTCTTACAGGAGAGGCAGATTAAGAGAAGCTGCAGAGATAATATATTCTTATTCACTCAGCGCTTCTGGCGGGATTTATCTCACCCTTCCTTGGGACCAGAGAGGGAGACCGATCAGGAATATGCCTGAGTACTGAGTGTTGATTCAACACTCGATAACCTTAGCCAAAGTCTCCTGATTGGTGGACCATGCGGGAAAGGATGCTACTGGAGTGACAACAGTGATGGAACATACAGTTCTCTACTACATTGACTCTGGTTAAAACTTTCATCTAGGAGTTCCCGTCGTCACTCAGTGGTTAACGAATCCGACTAGGAACCATGAGGTTGCAGCTTCGATTCCTGGCCTTGGCTCAGCGGGTTAAGGATCCGGCGTTGCCATGAGCTGTGGTGTAGGTTGCAGATGCAGCTCGGATCCCACATTGCTGTGGCTCTGGCGTAGGCCGGAGGCTACAGCTCTGATTCGACCCCTAGCCTGGGAACCTCCATATGCCATGGGAATGGCCTAAGAAATGACAAAAAGACAAAATAAATAAATAAATAAAACTTTCATCTAGAACTTAAAAGTCCAATTATCAAATTTACATATGAAAGACAGATGCAAGAGATAAAGATTGAAGAGCATTTTAAAATTATTCCAAAGCCTGAAATATTGGGTTGAAATCAACAAGATTCAGTTTAACAAGTTCAAAAATATAAAATCCAGCTTTGGGATTCAGAAATCAAAGTAGAGAATTAGGGGGATCTAATCTAAAGATGCTGTAAATCTCCATATCCATAAACTAGAAAGCTACCCAGCTCTAGGAAGTATGTAACTATTACCAATAGGATATGTTACATAACTATAGAGCTGACGTTTGGAAAGGATAAGTAACTACCCAAGGTCCTACAGCTAAGTAAGTGGTAATGGGATGCAGAGGCCAGGTCCACCTGAATTCAAATCCTGGATTCCTAAGACTACACCCATTGCTACTGATGTAGCACAGACCTGTATTTACCGATGTGAAGAGACACCACAGTACATGACAGTGCACAGAGCTACAGAAATAGGTATAAAATGAACATATGAGCTCATGATACACACATGTGCATATACATATATACATACATAGACACATGTCCACAACACACACACACACACATACATATTTATGTATTCATGTCAATATAAATAGCTCATGGGAAAAGTCCCTAAGATCATATGATTTTAATACTGGATGTTTCTGGGTAACAGCATTATTTGGTAATTTTAAGTTATTACTCTTTTTCATCTGAACTTTGTAGGTTTTTAGAGTGTTCATCTACAGCTTGTATTATTTAAATGTCTCACAAACAGCCACAGTGATCAGAATTTTAGCATTTGCCCGCAGTGTGACTCAGGGGCTCAAGTCACTAAAGCCGTTCTGATGTGCATTAGAGAAGGGCACGCCCGAAGAGAGGAAAAGAACATTTCCATGTGTTTGGTGCGGATACCCAGAACATCCAAAAGTGGGTAGCCAGGCTGGCAGGAGGTCTGGAGACCCCATCCTATGAAGAAAAGCTAAGGAGTTTAGCTCTTTAAGCAGAGCTTAGAGAGGAAAGGCGGAGGGAGTCCTATGATCACGGACAGTCAATGAGAAATTTTAGAAGCAGGGTTCTTTCTTTCTTCCTTTTTTTCGTGTTGTTCCAGAGAGCAGACAGGATGAAGGGAACCACCTGTCATGACACACAGAGCTCCTTCTAGGTACCAGGCACCATGGTTGGCAGAATGGCTTTACAGTGACCCGAAAAACACACACTGCCCTTAGAGAACTCCAACATAAGCGAGTTAGTCATCGTATGATGACAGTCAAATAATTACACCGTGCAAAGTGTCCTGAAGGAGAAGAAGGGGTGCTCCAGAGGAGCCTGGCCGGGTGTCATGGCAGAGCTCTCTGAGGTGGTGAGGTGGTCACGTGCAAGCAGACACCTGCAGGATGACCCTTGGCAAGGAGGGTGGGGGCCAGGCTTTGGAAAGGTGGAAGGCAGCCCTAGAGGAGGAGCAGAGTGGGGAGCGAGCAGGGCCTGTCGCAGAAATCACGTGACGTCCTCCCTCCCATTGCTTAAGCAGCAGCTGCTTGCCCCTTCCCCATGGGACACGCCTAAAATGGGCGCCGTGTAAGATCCGGGGTGACAGAACTGCCGGCTTACGGTGACTCACTGGGGCCAGCCACTTACGTAGAATGAGGCCCAGGAAACCAGGTAGCACTAGAAGAAAGAGTCTACTTTTGAACCCAAATTGGAGTAAGATGGAGGGGTAGCAGAACACGCCACCCAAGAGATGCCACTTTAGTTTATTGATTATTTTGAGCTGTCGGCACTTGAAAAGCACCAAACACAGAGAGATGTTTTCTCTGAACTCCCTTTCTCTGCGTCAGGACAGATTCTCCAAAAGGAACTCAACTGTAGTAAATCCCCCCCATCCCCTCCCCAGAGTTTTACCAGCCCGAGAAGACTGACTGTTGTCACAGGAGAGGAGGTGGGAGGGCAATGCCACCTTAGCCCAACTTTTCGCCCTGTCACGCCTCCACACCTTCTCCCGAGGACCCGGTCGTCTCTCCTACGAATCCAACCATCTCTCCCAAGAGGCCTGCATCCCTTCTTCCCCTTCCCTCGGAAGATGGCATTTAGGCCTGAACTCGGCTCCACCTCTGGGAGCCACTATCTTTCCCTGGGCAGCTCCTGTGTATATACATGGAGGGTACATGTTAATAGACGCGTCTGTGATTCGCTTGCTACTCTGGCTTTTATTACAGGGTCTCAGCTAAGAACCCAGAAAGAAAGAGGGAAAGCATTTTTCCTCTCCCGCAGGATGGCGGGATACTGGTTCTCGTGGATAAGGAGTTTCGTTACCAACACACAGCAAAGCGAGCAACAGAGAGGATTTCCTGGGGACCAATCTATATCTTTGTAAAAATACAAAACATTTTAATGACTAAGAAAGGACAGGATACAGTGATTTCTCTAAGAATGCATGTGACCCTAAGTAATCTTTCCTGGGTAATAAAATGCAATCTGATGGGGACATCTCATGAGGATGTGTGAGTGGGCAGGAAATTCACAGATAAGCTTTGATGTGGGCAAGTGTAAAATTATACATTTATGCAAAATAATTCAAATATCCCTGGTAGAACGATGAGCTCCAAGAAATCACTTACAGCTTAGAAAAGGATCTAAAAGTCAAATATTTCCTAAAAATGTGTTACTACAGTCAAAAGAGCATATCAAAAGCTGAGTGACTACAGATTTTTGACAACTGTGGTGTATGTCTATAACCCACCCTTAAGGCACTGACGTCCTGAAAGATGGGCTAACCCCGGGTGACAGTACCTGAGGGAAACTGAGTCCCAGAGGATCTGAAGCAAAGAAAAAAATATGCCCAGTGAGAGCAGCAAAGCAAAGAGGAGGCGTTTCTCCTCCATTCCTCAGTGCAGGATGCGATGTAAGGAAGACAGTTAGGAACCAGGGGAAGTAAATGATGCAAAGATGAAACAGAGCAGATTGTGGATGAGAAAATCTAAAGGCAGAGACCCTGAGCATGAAGACAATCACAAAGGCAAACAAGAAGCATCAAAGAGAGAATGCCAAAGGCAGCTGACTCCAGAAAACTGGTTCTCAAATATGGCCTCTTTGTGATGCATTGGCATCACCTGAGCACCTGTTAGAAACATAACACTTCTCCCCTCAGGCCCTCAGATCTACTGAATTAGCAACTCTGGGGGCCCAGTGATCTGGGATTTAAGAAGCCCTCCAGGCGATTCTGAGGCATATGCAAATTTGGGAACCAATCTGGAAGCTAACAGCCATGAAGACACCATGAAACTTAAGGAGACTGGTAGTTGTCTGGGAAGTTGGGTTCATAGGTGGCCTCATCAAAGGGCCTTGGACATTCCTTTAGCAAGAAAGTACTTCTTCCTCAGCAATGTCCTCTTCCTGCAACCTTGAACAGAGGTGGCCATTCTAACTCAGTGCTACCCACAGGCTTTATCTAGACCAGGGCTTCTCAACGAAGCCATTTTGCTGCCCAGGGAACATGTGGCAAAATGAGGGGCAATTTGGGTTGTCGAAAACCAGGGAAATGGAGTGGCACTATCAACACCTATTGGGTAAAGGCCAGGCGTGCTGCTGCTGAACAGGGTACAAGGCACAGGAGCACAGAGCAGCCACCCCACAGCAGAGAACCGTCCAGCCCCAAATACCATTCGTGCTGCTGTTGAAAACTCTGATGTAGATCAGTTGCCCTGGGAACTACTTTCAGCAAATGTTGCTCCGACCCAAATTGGCTCCACTAAAACTTGTGACATCTGGGTTCTGCTGATATAGCCAATTCTCATTACACTCAAAACGTCTCCGTATCTGCCTTCCAGCCACTCATCTCACCTACAGATGGCTCTTCTCAGGTAACACCACCCTCCCAGCAACAGCCTCTAGGTCAACATTCCTCCTCCCATTTTAAAAACCCCAAGGAGAAATGATGGCATGTTTTCAGCACTTTGTCTTTTCTGGCTTAACGTGCATAAACACAGAGAGATGGTCTCCATAATAGCACTACTTGGTGGAGAGTCATAAAAATCTGCAAATTTTCATTCCACAAAGATAATTCAAAATGCATATCTCTACAGAAACAGTTTTGATTTTTTTTTTCTTTTTATCAACAGAAACTTCAAAGCCAGGAAGCTGAGAGTTGATTTTTTTTTTTTCAGGGAATAAAGTTAAAAACCCTACACATCTTGGGTTCCTTAGTTTTATTTAAATATAATGTATTATGAACCCATGATTTTATGTAAAAGTAGGACAAATTCTGAGTATTCCTTGAGAAACCTTGGTACAATAAACCTATAAAGTGTTTTAAAAATAGTACTGCCACTAACCATCAGTCCCAGAGAAGTTCTGAACTATGATGTGCTGTTTTCAGATACAAACCTGAGAAGAGAAGAGAAAAATTACAGACTATGGGCAGCAAGGGATTCTCCCCTTACCAGAGTGGAAGCAGCTGTGTCAGGATCCCCTCGTCTGTGCAAATGCACCTGCACTCGCTGAGTGCTCCCTGCTTCCGCCACTCCTGCCCCACGGATTCCACTTCTTCCTCTTTCTTCCCTCCAACCCCCTTCCTCCTTCCCGAATCTCTTCCAACTCTTTCCTCGGGGACACCATTATCTCTCTCTCACTTCTCCATCTCTGATTATAATTCTTCAATATCCGAGTCAAAAACACCCCATGATTTGAGTACAGTTTTGTGAAAGTATAGTCATAAGTATAATAAAATTATACTCAAATTAAAAATCCGAGTCACTGAAAGTCCCCAAAATTCTCCTTCAGAATCTTAAAAAAGTTCCAACTCCTTCCTCATCTTTCTCTAATTAGATTTGTCTTTTCCGCCTCAAAAACATATTCAAATCATATTCTTCACACGATGCTACAAAGTCTACTTTGCTTAAAATCATAGTTTTAAATAATGTTTCACTGGAAATCTTCAGAGTATTTCACCTGGGATTAAAAAGGGGTTTGATGGAGTATTAGTTATGGGTAAACACATCAGCAGACGACACAGAGTGTAAAACAACAAACATTCATTTTCTGACAGCTTCTGCGGATCAGGAGTCTAGGTGTGGCCTGACTGGGTGGTTCTGGCTCCGGGTCTGTCAGGAGGCTGCAGTCGGGTTACCAACGAGCAGTGCAGTCTTCCCAAGGCTGGACAGCAACGGAAGGTCCATGTCCAAGACGGCGCACTCAGAGGCTGTGGACAGAAAGCCTCCATCCCTCACCATGTGGTCCTTCCAGAGGTAGCTGGCTTCCCTCCACGCAAGTAATTCAGGAAAAAGGGTCGCCAGGTTACCTTTAATAACCTCGTCTCTGCAGTCCCACTCGGTCACTTCCATTTTTCCCCCTCTGCCTTAGAAGAAAGTCACTAAATCCAGTTCACACTGAAGGGACAGGGGTTAGGTTCCACCATTTGAAGGAGAAGTCAGAGAGCTTCCGGACAAACTTCAAACCATAGAGCAGGTGAGGCTTGAATCTAAGTCCCAGCTAGGACATTATTTCCATAAGGGAACACATGTGCTGCAATCCACCTGCAAGCCGATGTTTAAAACACAGATTTCTGTAAAGGGGATACACCCCATAGTGTATGAATATGGCAAGTATGTTGTCAAATATTATCGTGTGTTGTTGAGACTTTGAAACCCAGTGAAAGCTGCAAATCTGCGTTTTATAAAATACTCAATCAGAATATCTATAGCTACGTACAGTTTACCCTTGAACAACCCAGGTCTGAACAGCACAGATCCGCTTACACGGGTATTTTCCAGTAGCATATACTGTAGTACCAGAGTTGGTTGAACGTGTGGATGCGGAAGCTGGAATATGGTGGAATCTGGGGTTCAGAGGTCCGACAGGTCAAGTTACACTCTGATTTTCAACAGCAAAGAGGGTTGGCACCCCTAAACCCTGTGCTGCTCAAGGGTCAAAGTGCATACACACACACACACATCCAACAATTTAATCTGGTAGTTTAATTTGCAAATTAAAATACCTATGGAATACCAACAGGGTTCTATAGAAAATAACAGGATTAGACGACTTGCAGATGAAAAAATGAGGGCGATTTTAACTACTGAGGAAATGGGTTGTTTTAATAGCTCCTAAAGCCTATCTGCACTTACTCACTCATTAGGACAAGTCCATCATTAGCTGTGGTCACATCATCTAGGTCTTTTAAGACACAATTAGGTAAAAGAACATTGCAACTTTAAAAGAAAAAAGGTTCCTCTCAAAATATTCTTATAAATGATTGCTCTCATTCTCAACTCCTTCCCACTACCTTTTTCTATCTCTCCTGTCCCGGAAGAAAGGTGGCTTGGTCGCTGACACAGCTTGGATCTGGCATTGCTGTGGCTGTGGTGTAGGCCAGAGGCTACAGCTCTGACTTGACCCCTAGCTTGGGAACCTCTATATGCCACGGGTGTGGCTCTAAAAAGACAAAAAAGAAATCAAACAGGCCCTGAAAGCATGAGCAACGATACATTTAGATTGTTAATAAGCTGCTGCTTCTTCCTGTCTGTGGATTCTCTCTCGGTCTCTTTTGCTGACTGCGTTTCATCACCCAAGTGTCTGCTCTTGGTGTTATTTAGGGTTCTGTGTGAGAAATAAAGTGTTGCCTGCCATATCAGTAAACAGAAGATGTCACAGTCATCAGCCACTGCAGCCACCTCCAAGGATGAGCCAGTGAGCCTTGAGGGGACTCAGGAAGGAAACAAATACCTACCCTCCAGCAGCCATCAGACTGAAGCCACTCCCAACTGTGCACCTGAGGAAACTCAGGGTGTGAAAACAAAGGATACTGACCCCAGAGAGGTGCGTATCAAAGGAATGAGTTCAGCAAGCCCAGATATTGCATTTTCCCATACATAGAAAAGCCCTAAATTCCTTAAGATGTCTAGCTTTCTGTCACCAGCAGTAATCTTTTGTTCCTACTACCTGTTCTTTGTTGCAAAACTCCTATACGTCCTGGCTTCCCCCTCACCTACTCGAAGCAGTTTTCTCAGGGGCACCTGAGATCCTGTTTCCCAGACTTAAGTCCTCAGTTTTGTCCACCGAATAAAATATAACTCTCAATTTTTAGGCTGTGCATATAATTTTTGAGTCGACACGTGTATGGCCTCCTTCTCTTCCCATCTAAACCGCTGTGCCCGGTGGTCTCGTCAACTCCTATGGCCTCAAAAGCCAGCGAGATACCAGGATCACTCCCAGCCTAGAAATCAACCAACCACAGGTCCTGCAGGACTTCAGTAACTACTATCAAAAAAAAATCCGACTACAAGCAGACCTGCATAGTTCAACCTATGTTGTTCAAGGGCCAACTGTATACCCCATTGTTAGAAGTTGAGAAATTTTGATAGAGGAAATGCTTAAGGCCAATTTAAAGCCCCCTCTTGTGTGAGACAGAATGTGGGAAATACCACTAAATACCACTACCTGAATTAACACGGTCTGCACATCCGCCCACAGTTAGGCAAACCTGAGTGTTCTACAGAAGGAACAGTATTTTAAGTAGTTCTACCCTCTAATATTACAAAATTACTATTTATTGACAGTATACTCTCCATTGTAGTTTATGTCTTCAGCATCTGAAAACCTTGTGTGGTACACTTTAAATAAAATGTATGTGGATATATTTGTAATGTCTTCCTTAAAATTAACCATTATAAAAATTACGGAAGATGCTCATACCAACTCAACAAAATGCAATGACAAATGCTCTTAAGACTAATTCGGTCCTAAGGTTTCTGCTCCATCCCAGTTGGCTCTGGGAACACTGTCCCCATCCCCCACGTGCATCACGCTTAGGGCCCCTTGGGAGCCACTTGCTCCGGAGTACGATTTTTGGAACTTTTCACAAAATGGTTTTACTGCCCAAAGTGAGGTCATAACACATTGTTAGGCAGAGGACTGGAGAAAAACTCAGTGATGACCACTGCAACAAAGGAAGGAGACGTACGAGTCCTCACTAGGAAGCAATGGAAAGCAAGGTCTCATTCACCTCGGCCAAAGGTAAAACCAGACCCAGAAATACAGCTCTTCCTTAATACAGCTCTTTGCTACTTACTACAAGAGAAACACTTTTAGACCCAACCATGCAACTTTCAACAAGACTGGAGCTCCCTCTGAGGAAGCAATTCAACAAACACCTAGAACTTTAGGTGTGAAACCCTGGTAGTTACCTGATCTTTAAAAATACAGTATTCAGAGAGCTAATACCCACCTCTCATCTGGCAAAAGTATACGAGAATGAATGAGTCAGCCAAACATGGGAAGTTCCATAAGCTGCCCCGCCACAGAGTTGTGCGTTACATAAAATCTGTCATTATTAATGAGACGCCTTGAAAATCTGCTGGATGAGTAAACATCCAAGAGACAAGAAACACACCAGGCTCGACACCTGAAGGCAAGAGCCTGTCCCACTGCCCTGAATGTCCCATTTCCCACTGTTTGTTGACTCACTGAGTCATACAACTGGGACACCATTTCATACCATCGAGTAGGAAAATGGTTTCATTAACGATTTTATTATTTTAAATGCTATGTGTTTTATCTATATTAAATATATTCATGTAATGGAACATTCAGCAAATAGGTTTTAAGTGAACCAATTCTCAATATACTAATATGGATTTCTGAAAGAACTGTAATTGATTAAGTGCAGAAAGAAAATGTCCTAACAATATGTACGTAAAGTATGATGTTATTCTGTAACATGCAAATATGTATATATTCATTCTAAACTACATACCAACGGAGGAGCTCCGTTTCTGCGGATACTCATTAAAGATCTGGAAGCTCCATTTCAAGCTGTTAAAAGTTACTATCGCTAAGGCGGTAGAGAAGCAGGGACCAATGTTCTTTTTATATCATAAAACCTGAGCTGCTTCATTTGAAGAAGCACAGACACTTTTCAACATGAACTGCTTTCAGTATAATGTTTTTTAAAATAAGCGCCCTAACTTGTCATCAGCGTCAATGCTCCACACACCAGCGAGGCCCCCAGCACACAGCACACCACCTGCGTCACGTTCATGGACACGTGGCTCACAGTGTACCTGGAAGATCCCCTCCAGAAAGGGAGGAGCCACACCCGTACACACTCTGGAGATTTCTAAACTGGGGGTGCAGAGGTCTACTGAGAAGGGCACTGGCTGTGTGAGGGCACTGCCAACATGAGAAAGAAAGCCCATGACAGCAAAGCCAAGGTCCAGAAATAATAGCATACACTGTTTAATTCTGGTATTCTTATTCTCCCTGGAAAGAAGGCAATTCAAGGTAGCAGTTTAAACAGCCTGCTCTACAGACTGTCTAGATCTGAATCCTGAACCCGTCCACTGTTAGCTTGGGGACTCTGAGCAAAGTGCTTCTCTGTACCTTATGTCACGGCCTGTAAACCAGGACATTAATAGGGGCATTGGGAGGTTTCAGTGAGTTGGGGCAGAAAAAGTCCATAAATGTCACTTTTTGACAGTGTTCCTATTATCTCTACACCAATAAATGGAAGCGAGGGGGTGAGGGGAGGGAGGTGAAAATGGGGCTCACTGATTGTACCCCCTTTGTAAATGTCTCCAACAGGCCAAGCTCAGAGAGAAGCAGGCATAAGCCCTCAAGGTCTGGCTTATCATTCCCTAGAAGATGTACACGTCTGGGGACATGAATTAAATCTACCAGTAATTACACGCCAAAGAACGGTATGAGCAGAGACAGCCGAATGGAACGGTTTGTTATCTCCAGATTACCTCCATTTTTGATCATCTCCAACCAGATTATCTCCATTCTTGATAAAATATCTCACTTCAGGAAAACTTCATTTCTCATGGGCAAAACTTGAACTTTATCAAAGAAAATTAGAGAGCTGTCTGTCTTAGAAGACAGTCTTCTAAATCACGACTTCCCATAACACAGTTGAAATACAAATTAGTAACAAACACACATCCACTGATGTATGTTCAATGATACATCAAAGATAGGAAATATGGACCCTCCATCCCAAGAGTCTAGGATCTTCAGCAAGGCTTGTTGTAGTTTTTGATACTGACTAGCCATGGAATCACAGAATTAGAAGGATTTTCTAATATCAGATGGGTATCCTGGTGAATTCATGGAACTTCCTTTCCTACAGGCTTTTACCCGCATTCTGCTATCTTGTTAGTCTGACACCGTCAAAGTTCTGAGATGCGGTGGACAGGGTGCACGAGCTGTTAGGGCCCGGTTCAGCTTACGATCTGAGCATCTACACTTCAACACAGTGTGTGGTGTGTGTGTGCGTGCGCGTGCGCACATGCGAGCACACACATGTTCTTACCTCTCTACTTGAAAACATGATACATACGGTTTGGTTCATGTTTGTTTTTATTTCTTCATAGGCACAAAACCGTTCTCTTCATAGGCCACACAAATATACTTATTAACACAAATTAGAGCCCCATAATGAAAGCATGGAAAGGAAGGACTCAAGATGACAAAATATCCTTTTGCAAACATTGTAAATGCTTATCTGAGATACAGCTCTACAGTGAATATCAGTTAAACCCTAGAAAAATTCTCATTCGTCCATTCAGATAAAATTTCTAACCCCCTAATACACACCCGGTGGGATGCAAGAACGTGCTTTCACCTGCCGCACCAGAGCATGTGCACTGTTACTGCACCTTCATATCCTCTCCATATTCTCATCGTTTTTAAGATATAAAATTCTTTCCACATTTGGATGGTTCAGTCAAAATGCTATGGAATCCTGCATTCCTATACATCTTGCTAGTTTTCACTTTTACATTCTAATACCAGCTAAGAGGAAGCTCTTCCATCACTCAGGTATCCGAAGGCGGAAAGATATGATGAATTCTGAAGTCAGTGACGGTGAGTTTGAAAATGCACAGTGGTTTAGTTAAAGTTACAAGCTGCTGTCCCTTCATAACTCAGTGAAGTTCTCCTCTTACATTAAACTTTGTTTTGCTCTTTTTTTTTTTTTTTTTTAGGGCCAAACTCTTGGCATATGGAAGTTCTCAGAGATCCAAGCCACATCTGTGACTTACACCACAGCTCACGGCAACGCCAGATCCCAGACCCACTGAGCGAGCCCAGGGATCGAACCCACATCTTCATGGATACTAGTCAGATTCGTTTCCACTGCACCACAATGGGAATGAATGGGAACTACCCTCTTACGTTAAACTTTTGAATTAGATGGAGTAAAAATTTATATCCTTTAAGTGTTGACTAGCTGAAATTCTAAAGAGAATTCCATTGGGAAACTGCTCTGGCAGTTTAGAAAAGAAGTTAGCCAAAATTAACTCTATGTTAAAAAAAATAAGCAGTCCTCAGGGAGAATCCTTTACTTTACCACTCACGATTTTTTTCCTGGTCCCTAAAATATAATGAAAGAAAATGTGATAGTACACAGAATACTGGATTTTGAATTAAAATGTCGTTTCAACCCAAAATATGATAATGTCTTTTACAACAAAGCCGAAGAGCTATAAAGATTAGAAACAGCTACAAAACTTCGAAGAACGGATGGACTATCCATTTGCACCTTCAGCCATCTTAGCTTCACTTTTACTCAGCAGTAGTTAATACCATGTAAAGCAGTACTTTAGCACACATCAGAAAAGGGGTGCACTGTGTGTAAAAACCTGCTCTGAAGGGGCGCCAAAGTCACGAGCCTTTCATGGTTTCATGGAGCCTCATGTTCTTCGAATCAAATTTACAAATTACCCGTGGATACAATTACAAGAAGACCTGCTTAGGAACACTTCTAAAGATTTGAAAACCAACCCATAAAGTAATTTAACTACTTGCCCCCAAAGGTACACTGCCTGCACAACTCCAGGGCAGAAAAACCCAAGCATTTCAGCCTAGATGGAAGTAAACTGATTCAAAACATTTAATATCATGGTTGAGATGGCACAGGTTAAAAAGGAATGATAGGGCTCGTCCACTTCCTTTAAAAATCAGGGGGATAATTTTAAGATAAAATGGTATTCCCTGCAGTGCTAGTTACTTAGTGACCTTACTTCCTCAAGAGGTAGTACAAGAGGAAAATACAAGTAATTAGTTCGAGTTTATATAAATCGTAAGGAGTATCTCCACAGTTAAGTAGAGAAAAACTGGAGATGATAAGAGTGCAACCACCTTCGGAAGTCAAGGTCAAGGAAGAAAATGACCCTCCACCTGGCTAATCATTCCCATCTGTCTGAGAAGTTTCCTTAGATGGACTTTGTTCTCTCTTGAAACACTATTCTTCATGTTCTCATGTCTTAGCCAAGCCAGTTCCCACGGTACACTCCCCTCCAAATGCTGCAGAGTACACACACAAACACACACACACACACACACACACACACACACACACACACACACACACACACACACATTCGTTCTGACAGTGCATGGAGCCTGTCTATTGAATAAGTAAGTGATGCAGAAAACAGGCCGTGAACACCAGGATGTAACTTCCAGTCTCTGCACCCAGGGCATACACTGCAAAGCAAAGCAGATAGTAGATTACCACTTCATTTGAAGGTAATTCTAAATTATCTCCTACTCAAATATATCATTGTCAGATCATTGCCTGGCTGATTTACAGAATTGGGGGGAAAAGGAGGGTAGATTAAGAGCTCCATGTCATATCTATGGAACAAATATCTCAGTGTCTTCATAATACATTAAGTACAAACTATAAAACACTGCAGTATTAACTGATACGCTCTCTTCAGGACATCCCATTTCAAGAGTCAAATCAAAGCAGTCTGAGAGCAAAAGCCCAGCCTCCTCATCCTGCAGTTATCTGTGGTCCAGGAGGAGCATTAGCTTAACCATGACAGAATATTTTTTATTTCTCAAAAAACAGTGCAAGTTTAAACGTCTAGGGCTGATGTGGCAGTACCACGGGGTCCGGACCCTGGCCCAAGGCTGCTGTCCCAGTTCAGGATTCATCTTCTCTTACTTGGACTACGAACACAGCCTTCTCTCTGGTGTCACTGCTGCTGGCAGCTTCCTCACTACTTCCAGAAACTGATCTGATCGGATTCTTTCCAGAAGATTCTAAATTCACTACCACCAGCACCCAGGCTTTTCAAATAATGTCCTGGATTCACCATTTCATCTCCATTTCCAGCCATTGCCTCTCACTCTATCGCCACTTTCCAAACACCTTACAAACTTTTGTTCCCTCCTGGTTTCTGCTGGAACAGACCTTCCCTTCTCACCTCTATTCTGCCCTTTTTCTGCCTCATCATTCTTCAAGGTCCATGCTGAATGTTGTCTCATTTGCTAAGTGCCATCTCCTCTAGGAGCCCTTCTAGCTTCTGTCCACCAAACTGAATTCAATAAATATTTAATAAGCATCAAGCAAGGCAAGGACTGGAGATACTGAGATAAATCAGAGTGCTTCTGCCCAAAATGGTTAAATATTTAGCAGATGAAATGGAAACTCTACTCATTATAATAAACATTATCAACAGGATAATTGCAATATGAACAGAATGACATGGGGGCAGTTAATCTTGCCTGAAGACAAAAATCAATGGTTCTGCTTGTATGTACAATCCTACTTCCTTACCTTAGTGCTTGTATGTTCTATCAATATGTTTGTATCTCTCTGCCCTGCCAAATTATGAGTTGTTGAGAACAGAAACCATGCAACTACTGGGGCCGAGGGCAAGTCACCCCAAAACAGGCCTCAATGGAATATTGATGATTTTGAACTAAAGTTACTTAAGAAACAGCCAATGCAGGAGGGACCCTGTGATACTCCCATCTGTCCCCCAGAAAGCAGGAAATAAATCTCCCTGCATCTGGAGGTGGGAGGACACCCTCCTCTCAGGAACAGGGCGTCAGGGGCCTGAGCAGCCTGTAGACATGAACTTCTTACTTCTTTACTGATTTACTACCCAAACTTTGCTTAAACTCCTTATTAATTAAGCACGCAAACCTAAGTTGCTCTGTCCTACTAATTCCTCTCAAATTTATTGTTTCTTTGTCTACGGAAATATAAATGTTGCTGCTTTAGCCACGTCTTAGGTTCCATTTCTAAAAGACTTCCATGCTAATCAATTAAATGTGTTTCTTTGCTCCTGATAATCTGTCTCATGTCAATTTCAGCCACAAGAACTCAAGAAAGGGAGATGGGGAAATCCTTCCCTCCCACCACTACCCATACCACAATTTTATTCACTGCAAAAACAAATAAGGATTTCATTGGGTACTTGTTTGTAAAGTCCATACAAGTAAAAGAAAAAGCATTCAGATTATAAATAACTATATTACAGTATAAAAAATTTTTAACCCGATTAAAATAATACTGAGTTATTTTTAGCCATAATATGAAGAGTAAAAAAAAAAAAAAAAAAATCCAAGTAGAAAAGATTACTTTTTTGAGGTATTGAAAAAGAAAAAGATTCACCTTCCATAGGGAGAAAAAATTAAAAATAATAAGAGTGTTAAAAAGCCAAACTATTAAAGCATATGCTTTTTATTCTACCATAGATTGATTTTTAACTTTATTATCACATGAAATATAATAAAAACTGGTTCTTTGAAGAGATACATACATGTGAAAGAAAAACACTGAAATGTCAGAGATATTGAGATGTAATTCTGCATCAAGCTCTTTTAATCGTATGTAAAATCAATGCACTCCAAAACTCAAATAATTAATTTGACTGAACGTTTAGATCAACTGATTACAATCTTTAGTTACGTGGTTGCTATTTTCTGGATAGAGCAAACATACTCATTAATCTGTCTGAAGAAAAACCCCTCCTTGAGGATGGCATTAATTTTCTCATTTTTCAAGAAAAAGAAAGAGAATCTGGGAGAGGTTTAGCAGTTTTCTACATTTCACATGGCAGATCAGCTGGGAAATCAGAAATAGGACTCCAGCCTATTCAATGAGATAATAAATGTTCAAAGAGCTTTATAAATTGTAAAGAGCTCTAAAAATGTATGTTCTGTACAAGCTGGATTAGAACACTGTGTGTTCAAATACACTTCAACTAAATTCTATCACAAAAGGCTCCTTTTCCCAGGGCATGAGACTGCCATTCTGATGAACGTTTATTGTTATTCCAAAAGGAAAAACAAAAGGCATTTCCTCGAACTGAAGAAAATATACACTATTTTATTTTTTGTAACACGGTGCCTCCGCCGGCTGTTTATGACACCTGTTGGAAGCCCTTCATTTGCCTTGGCGCCATTTTGAATAGTCTGATGATATCCTCTCTGTCCACCCCCAGGAATTCACAGCCCAGATTCTGCACGCTCCTATTGAACATGAAACAGGGAGGTACTTGAATTTTTCGAAGGAGTGGAACTCGGTGTCCTGTGGCATTCTGACAAGAGTCTCTCAGTGGTTCTTTTCCTTTTTTTAAATTTATTTTTCTTTTCAGGGCCGCACCCATGGCAATATAAAGGTTCCCAGGCTAGGGGTCGAATCCAACCTGCAGCTGCCGGCCTGCACCACAGGCACAGCAACGCCAGATCCAAGCCATGTCTTCAACCTACAGCACAGCTCACGGCAACACCAGATCCTTAACCCACTGAGCGAGGCCAGGGATCGAACACGCATCCTCATGATTCCCAGTCGGATTCACTTCCACTGAGCCACAACCGGAACCCCTCAGGGGATCTTCTCTTAAAGAAAAGTCTGGACCGTGATTTCCATTGGAATATCTTAGCCCCCAAACACACTTTCAACTTCCTGGACTCTACCTAAGAGAGAGGCAGAGCCAAACAATTCTAGATAATCTGGACACCCTGGTTTGTGGGAGCGGGTCTGAAGGTAACTGTTACTGTTACCTTTTCACTTCAGAGAAGATGTTGGACGTGCCCCTGGGTTGTGCTCTAAGCTTTTGAAATTAGCTGCCAACAGCACAAATGTGCAGGTCCAGTGATAACTCTGATGTTCTCAGTCAACACTCAAATGACCAAGGACAGCTGTGCTCTAAGACGTGTCCCAGGGGCCAGGCCTGAGGCTACCCGCCAGCAGGGGATGCTCTACCCTGTCACCACGTTCACACCGATTTGTTCTCAAGGTTTCTAAGTTTTTATAACAAGGCAAAACCTCATGGTGGACACAATTCAACATGAGAAAGTTGCTGTGTGTTCACAGTAACTCCAACCAAAGTGTTCTGGAGGCTGAATTTGTTCATTGCAGCTTCAGAGTCCAGCCTTACCGCTTTCGGTCCTCATTGGTTCATGCTGAAGAGTATTTCCTGTTTACTAACGCTAAGGGGGAAAAAAGGATTGTGGCAACTGAAGAAGTTCTCAGCAGACATTTTTATATGTTGCCACTGAAGCCTAACAATATTTCACTTACAGCGTATACACCCATCTACTGGAGTTTAGACTATAAAATGGCAGAGAAAGGCCCTACCCCCCTCACTGGAACCACCCACAGCACGGCACTGACTGCGGTCCGAAACCAGTCTCCCCAGACTTCCCCGTTCAGATCCTCTGCAGCTGGTCATCAGCCAGAAGCAAGCGCAGAATCCACTGTCCATGGGAGAAATGCCAGAAGGGACCAGAAAGCCCATGCATATACCAGTGAGTTGCAAGTCCTTTGCTTAGTCACGAAATCTATGAGACCTAAACTTTTAAGTTGGATCTTAAGTTTTCATAACTGGGATCCATCCAGAGCCAGCTCAGACTCAAGCAAAAGCTTTCCTTTAAAAATGCACTGACTCCCAATACTCTGGCTCTTTTCCTTCCACACCAGGCGGTGTCTCCATCTGGGAATGCACTTCTCCGTGGTCCACCCCCTACGTAATCATCCTTTTAGTCACTCAGGACCAGAGAGTAACAAAGGAGAAACAAAGTTAAGTTCTGCTGCGTCCTGACCCCTTCAAGACCCTTAAAGTGTGAGTCCTCCAGCCAGGAAAATTCAGACACGCACTCAAGGATACATGAATTTTAGCACTTTATCGATGGACCCCGGATTGAGGAATTTCTGGAAATGGAAAGATCTAGGCAGATCTGAAGACAGAACCCCCAGATTCAACTTTCGGTTGTGTCCCTTACTCACAGACTTAAAGCAAGTCCATTAAAATTCTTTGAACTGTTGTTGCCTTTTTTTGGCCACACTCACAGTATGGGAAAGTTCCTAGGCCAGGCATTGGGCCCACATCACAGCAGAGACCCAAGCTGCTGCAGTGACAACATCGGGTCCTTTCACTGGCTGAGCCACAAGGGAATTCCTGAGCTACTGCTTTCTCATTCCCAACATGGTGATAATAATTCCTGCTATAGCCCCCTCTCTGGGTTCTATCAAGAAAAATTATTCTGTGTATCAAAATTTTACATATTTCTAAGTAGGTTAAAGGATGTCTTTTAATTTAGAAACCTTGGCGCTACCCTCGAGTCTTTGTTTTTTGTTTGTCTCCTAACACCTGTTAGATGTTCCTTGAATGCAAATCTCACAACTCACTCACCTTGGTCAGGGTCTTATGCTTGAATGCCAATCTCTGCTCCCCAGCTTTTATACATAAGCTTTGCTATATATGAATAAATAAATATACATATATAATGTCAATATCTGTTTATATAAACATACAGAATTTATATGTGAACGTAATATTCATTTCTCTCTCTGCCTTTGCTATGTTGCTATAAGACAATCATGTTTCCAGCAATAATGCACTGTTTTATCTAAATGATGTTCTCTCTCTAATCATTTCCACACTGGCGCAAAGTAAGCCAAGACAGAAAATTTAGAGCGTAGGGAGAGAATTTGCTGAGGGGGGTGGTAGAGAGAAATGGGCATGATAGCCGATGAAGAGGCTTTCATTAAGAAAATTTCATCTCATCCAACAGAACAAAGATTTTGAAATAGATATTGGGAAAACGTTAAACAGAACAGTACAGCATCCTGTTGCCTTACAAGGCTTCGCAGACTACTGACTCTGGCAAGGGCTAACTCGTATCAACCTTCCGTCTCCTGGCACTGGAAACACTGGAAAGTCTACACATCGTTCAAAATAAAATACGAGTGATTAAAAAACATAAAGGCAGAAGATATTAACACATGTTCCATTCATGTTCAGGATTATAACATCTCTGCACATCGTGATATTTGCACTGCTCACATGTTCCTTGATTAATAATCTCAGGATGGACAATACACAACCCCATGGACATGACGAGGCATGGCATCTAGGACGGAATTAAATCTGTGACCCGCATGTGGGTTTGGTGGGCATTTTGGTTTATCAGTGGTGCCTGAACTGACAAGGCTCTGCCCTCCACTGCGTATAAATTCCGCTTTTTAAAAATGCTATCCTAGAAAGAAAAATGGGGGGGGTAGAAAAAAATAAAATAAAATAAGAATGCTATCCTTCTGCCTTCTGCCCAGCAATACAGCACCAAGTGAAACTCCAAAAATGCTCCTCCCTGCCAAGAAGCCAGCAGTTACTTCTACATCCTGTCTTCCAACAGTAAACAGCTCATAAAAATGTCCTAGCTTATCTTTTCTCAAAACTTCACAATGTGATTTAAAACATAAAATAGGAGTTCCCATCGTGGCGCAGTGGTTAACGAATCCGACTAGGAACCATGAGGTTGCAGGTTCGGTCCCTGCCCTTGCTCAGTGGGTTAAAAATCCGGGGTTGCCTTGAGCTGTGGTGTAGGTCGCAGACGCGGCTCGGATCCCGTGTTGCTGTGGCTCTGGCGTAGGCCGGTGGCTACAGCTCTGATTCGACCCCCAGCCTGGGAACCTCCATATGCCGTGGGAGCGGCCCAAGAAATAGCAAAAAGACAAAAAAAATAAAAAATAAAAAAATAAAACATAAAATAATCTCAAACAGGTAATATCTTAAAGCAGAAAAATACACATTTGTTGGAAAGCAGATTGCAAAGTTTCTCTTCTGAACTAGCACAGTATACCATTTTTAGTACAGAGCTTTATACCAAATTTACTTAGAACTATTAGATTGAATAATAAGACTTATTCAGCTATAATTTCCTTACATACTATTGTGTGACAATCACTGTGAAATGTACTACTTCATAATTCAGCTAGTTTTAAAACTCACTGTCATAAGCAGAAAGAATCTCAGAGCTGAGGAAAAAACACAAAGGAAGTAAAGAAAAAAAGTCTATTGTTGTCTATCACTGCATAACAAATCACCCGCAAACGTAACCTAAACCAGAAGTAAACATGCATCATGTAGTTTCTGTGGGTCAAGAATTGTCTGGGGTGTCTTGGCTGAGCGGTTCTAGCTCAGGGTCTCTCGTAGCACTGCTGTCAAGGTTTTGGTCTCAGCTTAGTCATCTGAAGACTGGCTGACATATCCACTCTCAAGATGGGTCACTCTCATAGTTGACCAGTTGGTTCTGGGCACTGACAGGAGGCCTTAGTCCCTGGCCATATGGGAGCTCCAGAGAGCTGCTTTAGTGTCCTCATATTATAGCAGTGACTTGGCACGCCTCTCTGAACTCGATAATGTAAAAAGCTAAAGCATGATCGGATCCTCGGTACCTAAAGGAACTTGAAGAAGAGCCAACCAGGAGAGTAATTCTTCAAGAGAATCCAGCCATTTCCGTGACAACTGTCACCACGCCGCTTCACGGGATTCGTTCTGAGAGATTTCCTCAGGAATGTACGGTGAGCTTGCAATCAGCAGACGGGTAACTCATCTGCTTCCTCACTGAAAAACCAACGTGTGTCTCTGTGACATAAGCCAGGGGATCACTGGCCCATCTGTCACACGCCCAGGTCACACAGCCCAACCCTGGAGCACTGGTGTCAGTGGGATGCGGCTTTTGAGCCACGCGGAGCTGCTGCGCACCTTGGGGTGCTTCTGTCACCGCCCTGCACTGAAGGGCTCCTGGGGGTGGCCACAGGGCCCCCAGCAGCACAGGAACAGGCGCCCAGGACGCCACCCGCTCACCCTCTCTCCAGTGGAAGTGAAACCATAAAGTGCCCAGATCCATCCTGTCAGAGGCACAGGGATGCCAGAGATGCCCTGCTGAGGATGCAGGTGCAGGTCTCAAACTCATGGCCACCTGACAGACTCGCTCTGCTCCGCTGTGCTCCCCTGTGCTGCCGAGGCCATGTGTGCGTGGTGCTGAGTCACAGTGACACAGTATCCTGCTGCAGACACCGTCAAATTGGATGTTACAAGGTCACATGCTCTCCCTACTCGGTGGCCAGGTGGCTCTTTACCTGTTCAAGGTTAAGCTTTGCTACCTTAGTGGGTGTTTGAGAACCTCACACAGGACCTCCTTGACTGGTGTGCTTTAACCTAACGCACCCACAGGAAACTACTTACAAGCAAATAGCATTAGATGTCACCAAAGGAAAAAAAGTTACGCAGGAAAATAAAGAATTCATATATAATAAGATATAAATAGCACATTAATTCTTCTGTGCATAAAGTAATACACTGCTTGGAACATGAATGCCCTTCTCTTAGCATCACTCTTGCTGCTGCTTGGTCTCCAGATTTATGATTTAAGCTTTGGGCTGTAAAACTACAACCATGAATTCAAAGTTCCAGACTTCCATAGCAGAATTCTTTAGCTGTATTAGAACAATTCTACTGACACATGAGAATTTAAAATGACCCCAGACAAACACATTTTAAAGTAAATGGTAACAATTATGAGCCAAGACATTATTAAAGACAGAGATTTATTTTAATGAGATCATTATGTTACCAGAAACCTGGATTATTTTTATTTAACCAAAGTGGGTGAAGAATGAATTTTCCTCTAGGCATCCAGGGTTACTTCTGTAACACCCAACTGGTTTATCAAAATAATAATAAGGTACTTGTATATTTGCATAATATACAAATATGCCCGAATTTACACATGTAGTATTTCTTGTTCAAATGTAACGAGAATTTATTGAGCATTGTTTGATCTGCTGTGGGTACCAAACAGAAGTGTTAAGAGACCTTAAAGCCTGAAGGGAATCACACACACACACACACACACACACACACACACACACACACACACACACTGGACTTAACCCTATTTTTTATACTCAAAACTTCTGTCCCTATACAAAAAACAAAAAAACAAAAAATAAAAACAGGCAAGGAAATTGTTCAAATCCTAGTAATTCTTCGAAATGTTTCCCCCAAGATCTCTCAGCTCCTGTACCACTACCCTGTTCCTGCATCATCACCTCACTGCCCATCAACTACGCCAACAACAGCCAGCCACCTGTCCTCCTATATTCCAGGTATAATCCTGAGAAACGAATAATTAGCTCTCACTAACTTAAAACCTTGGGTCATTCTCTGTTTGGCAATACAATCAAAACTCAGAACTGGATATAAAATACTCTTCATGGGCTTCTTTTACCTATTTTTATACCGAATCTCCAGCTCCGAAGGTTGCCAACATCTTCTCAAAATCAACAAGTCCTGCCAGGTTCTTCCATAGGCTGGGTTGTTGGAGGTTTTTAATTCTCTTCCCTCTCTCTTCCTCAAATAGCCGTAACTCTGCTCCTGTCCAACAAACTTTTATTCATCCTTGAAAACCCACTGCAGGGGCTCCCATCATGACTCAGTGGAAACAAATCTGACTAGCATCCATGAGGATGCAGGTTCAATCCCTGGCCTCACTCAGTGGGTTAAGGATCTGGTGTTGCCGTGCGCTGTGGTGTGGGTTGTAGACATGGCTCAGATCTGGCGTTGCTGCGGCTGTGGTGTAGGCCGGCAGCAACAGCTCCAATTCTACCCCTAAACTGGGAACCACCATATGCCATGGGTGGGGCCCAAAAAAGACAAAAGAAAGGAAAAGAAAAGAAAACCCACTGCAAACTGTTTGGTGAAGCTCCACCAAGCTACTCTTCGTGGATCTAGAAGAAATTCCTTTCACTGTTACAACACTTGAGACACCGTGGGGGTTTTTTTGTTTTTGTTTGTTTGTTTGTTTGTTTGTTTTCTTTTTGTTATTTCTTTGGGCCGCTCTCGCGGCATATGGAGATTCCCATGCTAGGGGTCGAATCGGAGCTATAGCCACTGGCCTACACCAGAGCCACAGCAACACGGGATCCGAGCGGCGTCTGCAACCTACACCACAGCTCACGCCAACGCCGGATCGTTAACCCACTGAGCAAGGGCAGGGACCGAACCTGCAACCTCATGGTCCCTAGTCGGATTCATTAACCACTGCGCCACGACGGGAACTCCCCGTGTTATAGTATAACTACCACCTCTCTCCAGAACTCCCCTGTGAGCTCCACATAGGCAGTCATTCCATCTTACACACTTTCTATCTCCAGTACCAAACACAATTCTTGGCACATAGAAGATGCTTAGTTATGTTAAAAGAAGGAATGAATGAATGAATGAATATCAAAGTAAGTACTTTAAAAATGTACAGAAGGTAGGTTTCAGTATGTTCTGGGGTAACAGGAATTCCCACATTAAAACACATGTAAATAAAATGTTTGTATACAAAATGGTTTTTTTTTGTTGTTTTTTGTTTTTTTTCTTTGTCTTTTTGTCTTTTGTTGTTGTTGCTATTTCTTGGGCCGCTCCCACGGCATATGGAGGTTCCCGGGCCAGGGGTTGAACCGGAGCTGTAGCCACCGGCCTACGCCAGAGCCACAGCAACGCGGGATCCGAGCCGTGTCTGCAACCTACACCACAGCTCACGGCAACGCCGGATCGTTAACCCACTGAGCAAGGGCAGGGACCGAACCCGCAACCTCATGGTTCCTAGTCGGATTCGTTAACCACTGCGCCACGACGGGAACTCCCAAAATGTTTTAAATGTGTAAAGTAATTATCCAGAAGTATGAATAATCATAATTTAACCGTTTTTAACTTCAGACTTTCTTAAAACAGGATACATCTATACTATCATACACGCTCTTTAATATGAGTAAGTATCCAGTTGGAAGAGACTTAGGTTCAGAATTAATTCACATTCTTGGGATGAGAGAAATAGACATTCTTCTGTCCACATCATCATTGTCTAATTTTACTCTGTAACAATTACATCAATAATATTTCAACAAATAAAGCCATTTTAATGCCATAATCTGGTTTTTGAATTACAGAAACAGTATTTCCCTCCATTTTATTCAGCAATACAACCATTTTACTTCAGGATAAAATCTGCCTAACAGCTAATCCAAAACATTCTTACATAGCATGTAGGTAGGATCACCAGATTTCGGGAAAAAGTAAAAATAAAAAACCCATACGATGCCTAGTTAAATCTGAAGTTTCAATAAATCATGATTTTTTTAGTTTAAATCTGTCCCATGTAATATGTGAAAGATGTCCATCAATGGATGAATAAAGAAAATGTTACAGATACACACACTAGAATATTCTTCAGCCTTAAAACAAAAGAAGGAAATCCTACCAATAGAGTAGCTAGCAAAACTCTATTATACCCTTAAAATTTTCAGAGAAAACCGACTTTCTGTTAAGTGTCCTTCGCAGTAACAATGCCGATGGCAGGGATGAGAGAAAACTTTGGCAAGTGATGGATATGTCCACGTTCTTAATGTGGTGAGAAAACACGCTTACCTATCCCCACACGCATCCGGTTGTATACATTACGCATGCAGTTTTTTACATGTCCATCATTCCTCAATAAAGTGGTATAAAATTTTCAAGTTAATGAGCACTTCCTCTACTGTGAGACTTTATAGGAATTATCACTGTTAATCCTCACAATATCCCTACATGAAATGTGTCATTATCTCTACTTTACCAATAGACATATGGAGACGGAGATAAAATAATTTTTGCCTGAGGCCAAAGGGACAAGGGAAGGGCTGGGGATGCGACTCGAATCCAGACGTGTCGGACTCTGGAACGTCTCAAGTATTTAATAATGACGGTACACTCTGACTTTTAGTAGCTAGGTTCTTCTAAACGACTAAAGGAAACGCAAAGTGCTCTAACGAGTTGACGTCCAGGTAAATGGTCTCAGGATCAGCAAGTTCCTAAGCAAGAATACAGGTGTGTGCATCTGTGTGGACACATACAGCTTTCTCTGAAAGTGCTTCTCTAAAGCCAAAGAGCTTTACAGAACCAAACCCTCGCCGTTTCCTTGCAGTGTATTCGAGGTTTCCTGGATGGTACATTACTGTTCTAAGCTGCTAGCACACTTCCAAAAGGGTCTACCTAACTTTTTAACTATAAATACTGCACATTAAATCAGAAAAGTACAGGCACATAAATATAAAAATAATCTGCCCACTTCTTCTCTGTTTCCCCAGGTACAAGAAATTGAATGATCATAATACTCCGAGAGAGCAAAGAACGTTCATCTGAGTCACACCAAGGAATGTGATTACTGCTAAGGTAGAATCTGAAAACGACTTAAGGGATTTTTTATGATCAGCCTTTTGGAAGTCATTCAAAAGTGCTGCGGTACCACTTCAAAGAAGATAATTCAAATGTAAATGTCATTCTCTCTTCAGTGTTGTTTATCAACAGTCGAGTATTAAATTGGGAAGCCTGATTTATGGTATATAATTTAACTAGTATATAATTTAAACACTCCTATAATTAAGTCACTCTTTGAATAAATGGAATAAACATGAGATTAAGTTTGGTAGTGAGGTGCTCATCTCCAGAGGAGGTCAATCAGACTGGGAAGATATTTGGTAGAGATGTTCTAGAACAATGGCTCTGAACCTCAACTGCACCTGGAATCACCCAAGGAGTTTTTAAAAAGACTAATGCCTCAGTCCTGCCCATGGAGATGCTTATAAAATTGGACTGAGGTGAAGCCTGAACACTAGATTTCTAAGGCTCCTCAAGAGAGTCAAACCGGTGGCCAAGGTTGACGCCACTGCTACAGAAGGAACTCAAGCACTGGATGCAAGGTTGAGACAAGTGAAATTTCAGGACCCTTCCAACCCTGAAAGTCTGATCGTTGATGTGACGCAGGACACAACACGGTGCTAGATCAGACCTGAAGTTTCCCTGGATGCGCAAATTCGGAATAAACTGTTGCAAGAATATTGTTTCCTGGCACGTTTCCAAGTACAAAGAGGATGCTACTATTATTTACACAGCCTCCTTACAGTATCCTATCTTCTCCAGATTATATGTTGAGGAGGTATTAGAACTGAATGATCCAATCAATTCAATCATTAAATATCTACTGAAAATCGATGAGCTGCAAGACACTCCTCTAGGTACTGAACACTCAATGAGTTAGCCGGAGTCTCAGAGCTTACAATTTAATAGGCATATGAAGGTTCCCAGGCTAGGGGTAGAATCGGAGCTACAGCTGCTGGCCTATGCCACAGGCACAGCAACACCAGATCCAAGCCGAGTCTGTGACCTACACCATAGCTCATGGCAACGCCGGATCCTCAACCCACTGAGCGAGGCCAGGGATGGAACTCACATCCTCATGGATCCTAGTTGGGTTCATTAACCACTGAGCCATGAAGGGAACTCCCACCTTGATATTTAAAGTCTGGCTTGAATTTGCCTCTTTCAAGGGCTTTGTGGGAAGTCCTCTGCTCATAAATGAGCTCCTGTTCCAGTTGGGAGAGAGGCTGGATGCCATGAGCGCCCTGCCACCACCAGGATTCAGGTGACTAGGGCTGTCTCTAACACCTGCAGCCACTGGGCCTGTTACGGCTACTTCTTGTTCGAAGGCGACAATGCATGACAGACTTCTCTTTTCCTTGGAGATACCACTGGATAACACGAAATGTCAGTGTGCTGGGAAAACACAGTTTAGAGAACCCAGAAGAGAGGCCCAGGGTGTGAAAGTTCGAGCTGGCATCATCCCTGCGTGGCGGTAGCGGAAAACTTAGGAATGAATGAAGGCACGGGGCGGAGAAGGACTGAAAGGAGGAGACCGCCCTGAATACGCGCTCGCAGACGCCGATGTTTAATCAGATAGGAAGCAGTCAGGCATTTTTATTGACAACAGAACCAGCTGATTTGTTCCTCGGAATGTGAATATCAGTGGGAGAGACGGAGTCGAGAAACTACAGGCTCTGAATTAATACTTTTGTTTTTTTTCCCATTTCAGACAGGTTTGAACTCCACAAAGAAAGAAGATATATTAGGACACCCCGTTCTTTTGGTTATGATTTTTTTGTTTTATGTACGTAGTTTTTAATCTGCTGTTGATCTTTTTAAGGAGCAGGATTGAAAAATTAGAAAAAAAAAAAGAAGGCAGAGGACTTTTATTAATACTCTATTTGCTGAGCTGAGGTTGAGTTTTCTATAAGAAAACTTGAATGTAAGGATTTCAGGAAATTCCATATATGCCATAGGTGTGCCCCCCCCCAAAAAAACCTAGGTGATTATTTTCCTAAAGAAAATAAATGAATGATAGAGCCTGGAGTAGTCAGGTAGGAACAAAGAAAGGAGCTATGATTTTCAGGAATAACGCAAAATTGGCAGGATAGGCTATTTATCGTTTTCAGGGTGTAAGCAGCATGGCCAATGGCAAAACTTAAATACACAACTGTGTGAGGAGGTGGGAAAGAATAAAATCCTAGGAGCAAAACAAAGATTTCAAGGTTATAAAAGTGATTTTTAAATCCAAAGAAGTAAAACAAACAAACAAACAAAAAGGCACAGCAGTTCTCATTGTGGCTGAACAGTTTAACGAACCCAATTAGTATCTATGAGGGCGAGGGTTCCATCCCTGGCCTCGCTCAGTGGGTTATGGATCCGGCGTTGCCGTGAGCTGTGGAGTAGGTCGCAGACATGGCTCGGATCTTGTGTTGCTGTGGCTGTGGTGTAGGCCAGAGGCTACAGCTCTGATTACACCCCTAGCCTGGGAACCTCCATATACTAAAAAAAAACTGCAGTTGGTGGATAGTGAATCTCTTAGCAGAACAATGATAGGAAAAGACTGCTTTAAAATGTGTTTCATTCATTTATACAAAGGCAAAAAGCCTCAGAGAATGGGAACAACCCATAAAATTTACCCAAACTTTTTTTTTCTGTCTTTTTTAGGGCCACACCCACAGCACAGGGAGGTTCCCAGGCTAGAGGTCAAATTGTTACTGTAACTGCTGGCCTACACCACAGCCACGGCAAGGCCTGATCCGAGCCGCGTCCGCAATCTACGCTACAGCTCAGGGCAACGCCGGATCCTTCACCCACTGAGTGAGCCCAGGGATCAAACCTCACGGATGCTAGTCAGATTCCTTTCCACTGAGCCACAATGGGAACTCCATATCCAAGCTTTTTGAGGTAATTATTCTTAGATATAAGCAATTAAGAACAGATGGTCAGTTGAATTTGTTCCAACTAGGAACCATGCAGATTCGGGTTCAATCCCTAGCCTTGCTCAGTGGGTTAAGGATCCGGCATTGCCCTGAGCTGTGGTGCAGGTTGCGGACTCGGCTCGGATCCCGCGTTGCTGTGGCTGTGGTGGAGGCCGACGTCTGTAGCTCCTATTCGACCCCTGGGAACCTCCATATGCCGCAGGTGCAGCCCTAAAAAGCAATAAATAAATAACTAACAGCAACCAAAACTAGTTGTTAAAGATACAACTCCCTAACGGTGGTTGTGAAAGGAAGAGACAGACTAAGAACACAGAGGCACTGAGGGGCCTTTCGACGGGGCGGGGGCGGGGGGGGGGGTGTCACAAAACTAACCACCCTCATCAGCAGGGCTGGAGACATCTAGGCCAGCACAAGCCAGAAGACGATGAAGTCATCTGGCGGAGGCGTGTACCAGAAGATCCTTCTATAATACAGAAGACGACATTAAAGACTGAAATTTTTCTAAGTTCCAATTAAAGGGAAATACGTAAGCAAATTAGAATCCCGATCTTTGAACATTTCATTTTTTAACATTATAAGAATATCGAAAACCTCTATTAAAATGGCTATTGGGGAGTTCCCGTCGTGGCGCAGTGGTTAACGAATCCGACTAGGAACCATGAGGTTGCGGGTTCAATCCCTGCCCTTGCTCAGTGGGTTAACGATCCGGCGTTGCCGTGAGCTGTGGTGTAGGTTGCAGACGCGGCTCGGATCCCGCGTTGCTGTGGCTCTGGCGTAGGCCAGTGGCTACAGCTCCGATTGGACCCCTAGCCTGGGAACCTCCATATGCCGCAGGAGCAGCCCAAAGAAATAGCAGAAAGACAAAAAAAAAAAAAAAAAAAAAAAAATGGCTATTGGTACTCAGAGCTCTACTCCCCAGTTTAGACTGGAGCTATCTAAATTAAGGACATTAAGAAAAACGTTATTTTCAAGAAAATCAAGTTTATTCTAAACATATTCACTCAGCAAACCTCTTAGGCATTAGGACGTATGTTTCGCCCAGAAATAAGAAAATAGCAAAGAGATATGTCTATCTCTGATGCATCTGTATATTACATGTATCGCATGTACACCTAGGTTAATGTGGAAGTACATACACATACATGTACATATATGTACATATACACATACACACATTTATGCACAGAGAATTCAATGAGCAAATATTTAGGGCATGTTTCTAGATGTTAAATATACATATAGATTAAGACAAAAGAATGCCAGCATGCTAACATGCTGAGATCAGTTCTACCTTGTTCTTAAGTCTGGGGGCACAAGTGAATGGGGCAGAAAGGTAAAGTACAAATCATCTCACAGAACTGCACTCTTTTTCCCTGGCAATGTAATTAAAAATAAATACACACTTCAAGTTTGTATCTGAACCTTGCCACAGATGACCGCCCCAGAGAACAGCCCCCTGCTGTCCAAGAGCCGCTACGTGTTTGTAATGACAGAGCTTCACCCTATTGGAAAATGCGTGATTTTTTTTTTAATTTTATGCAGATTTTATTTTTTTAAGCTTTTTATTA
Organism: Sus scrofa; assembly: GCF_054392235.1. Lineage (NCBI taxonomy): Eukaryota > Metazoa > Chordata > Mammalia > Artiodactyla > Suidae > Sus > Sus scrofa. The sequence goes on from NC_139393.1 coordinate 78,056,693, forward strand.
ATTTATTTTTTTTCCCCACTGTACAGCAAGGGGATCAAGTTATCCTTACACGTATACATTTTTTTCCCCCACCTTTTGTTCTGTTGCAATATGAGTATCTAGACATAGTTCTCAATGCTATTCAGCAGGATCTCCTTGTAAATCTATTCTAAGTTGTGTCTGATAAGCCCAAGCTCCCGATCCTTCCCACTCCCTCCCTCTCCCATCAGGCAGCCACACGTCTATTTTCCAAGTCCATGATTTTCTTTTCTGTGGAGATGTTCATTTGTGCTGGATATTAGATGCCAGTTATAAGTGATATCATATGGTATTTGTCTTTGTCTTTCTGGCTCATTTCACTCAGTATGAGATTCTCTAGTTCCATCCATGTTGCTGCAAATGGCATTATGTCATTCTTTTTTGTGGCTGAGTAGTATTCCATTGTGTATATATACCACATCTTCCGAATCCAATCCTCTGTCGATGGGCATTTGGGTTGTTTCTGTGTCCTGGCTATTGTGAATAGTGCTGCAATGAACATGAGGGTGCATGTGTCTCTTTTAAGTAGAGTTTTGTCCGGATATATGCCCAAGAGTGGGATTGTGGGGTCATATGGAAGTTCTATGTATAGATTTCTAAGGTATCTCCAAACTGTTCTCCAATGTTTATGGATTGGAAAAATCGATATTGTAAAAATGGCCACACTACCCAAAGCAATCTACAGATTCAATGCAATCCCTATCAAATTACCCATGACATTTTTCACAGAACTAGAACAAACAATCCAAACATTTATATGGAACAACAAAAGACCCAGAATCACCAAAGCAATCCTGAGAAACAAAAACCAAGCAGGGGGCATAACTCTCCCAGACTTCAAGAAATATTACAAAGCCACAGTCATCAAAACAGTGTGGTACTGGTATCAAAACAGACAGACAGACCAATGGAACAGAATAGAGAGCCCGGAAATAAACCCTGACACCTATGGTCAATTAACCTTTGACAAGGGAGGCAAGAGCATAAAATGGGAAAAAGAAAGTCTATTCAGCAAGCATTGCTGGGAAACCTGGACAGCTGCATGCAAAGCAATGAAACTAGAACACACCCTCACACCATGCACAAAAATAAACTCCAAATGGCTGAAAGACTTAAATATGAGACAGGACGCCATCAAACTCCTAGAAGAAAACATCGGCAAAACACTCTCTCACATCAACATCATGAATATTTTCTCAGGTCAGTCTCCCAAAGCAATAGAAATAAGAGCAAAAATAAACCAATGGACCTAATCAAACTGAAAAGCTTTTGCACAGCAAAGGAAACCAAAAAGACAACTTACAAAATGGGAGAAAATAGTGTCAAATGATGCAACGGACAAGGGCTTAATCTCTAGATTTTTTTTTACCAAAGCACAGAAGGTATAACAGGAGGGGTTGTTCTCATACAGCTTTAGAGGACATTCACATCGGAATGTTCGTGTTTTGCATGAGCTATTTCAGAAGCGAACCAGAAAAAATTTAAAGTGTAACATATCTCACAGTGAATTCTGAGCTTCACTGCATTAACATTAAAGCCAACTAAACAAATTAAATGTAAATATAGGACCATATTATTAATATATTCATGAAATGCCCATGCTTTGAACATAGTTAAACATAGGTGAGAAGGGTCGGAGTGATATTTTAATCAGACATAAATATATAAAAACTGTTCACCTTGTATATCTATTCTCTTAAAGTGCTTATAAGTTTACATTAATTTTTTTAAAGCACGCATAAGCTAAAATACAGTAAAAGCAGGCATTACTCATTAGATAAGTATGCTTATTGATAGCTAGGTAAACAAATTTAAAGGTACAAAAAATGTGCAAAGAACCCAAGGCATTGCCAGTCTCTTGTGGGCCACTAAACCGATGTCCGGTCATAACCTATTTTACAGTTATTGCTACCTTCGCTGTATTTTTCACCTTAAAACTGTAACCCAATTTATCATGAAATGCTATCTAAGGACAGTTATAGACTTCATTCTATTTGGATACTCTAGCCCAAATCCATCCTTCATTTGGTCCAACAAGCAGAATCTCATGACATAATTGGCAGTGGCACAGGGAAAAGGAAATGGGGGGAGGAGGACGGATGAGCTCATTCCTCCATCTCTATCAACACAGCTTCTTTAGCTCCGGGACTGACCACCCCCAGCATCCTATCTTTATCTGAGCTTCCGATCCCCTCTACTCCCCTGGAAAGACAAAGATACCATTACATTTGGAGGCAACAAAACTAACTCCTAAGTTACCTGTGTGACCTATTTACTTGAGAGAAGCTTAAAGTGCTAGTTATACTCGACCAAGGCCAAGAAGCCTGACTAATGAGTCTGACACAGGAAGCAGACATACTTTAAAATGTCTTGTTCAGCCGTTACATCCTATGCTACAGATCTCGGCATTTAATTTTATTCTATTTTACTGTTTCATTTTTGCATCTAACAGCATTTATTGAGACTAGTTCTCAAGTTGCACATTGCTTGATAAGAGAAACCAACACGGCAGAAAGGTTTCCCTCATAGATCCCGTGGGACTCTGTGCCTACAGAGGGAGAGACATCCTTCCTTGGACAGTATCTGGGCCCCTGCTGTGACCGCAGCGACACCAGTACAATCACTACGTGCCCCTAGGATTATTTCCTCGACCCATGACCCTGCCACATGTAAGGGATTCTCCTTGGCTATTGTTTCTTCAAGTCTGAGCTGACCTCTAACAAGGATGGTGCTAGACAAACTTAACAGGGGTTGATGTGGTCAGATAGGCAAAGCACAGTCCCAAGAGATGCACTGCACTAAGTGGCAACCTCAGAAGCAGACACTATGGCCTACACATTGAACCTCACAGCATTCTGAGTGCTCATTACAGCCCCATGAGCCTACAGTGGTGGTGGACCCTGACCTTTAAAATAAGGATGTATTTGTGGTAGGTTTCCTTATTCTAATTTACTATTACTCCAAGATTTTAGTATAAAAAAACAAATACTGGTGATAACTTACACACAGTCCCTAGGATGTTTTCCAGTCCCTATAACTGGAAAATGAGTGGAGTTTCTGTGGAATGGAATGGGAGGTGTATCCGGCATGAATGAGGGAGAAAGGCAGGTGTGGTAGCGGGTAACACACCAAGAAAAAAATGTGAAACAGAGCTAAGGAATGAGCTGAAGGTTTGGGGGTCTCTGACTACAGTGGCTTGGGCATTGAGAAATTCAAGAAAGAACTTTTTTAAACTTTAAAGTAAAAAAAGTAAACCATTCACCCATCTCACCCCCATATATATATGCACACACTCCATACATATATATGCACACACCACACCTTCCTAATCCACTCTTCTACTGATGGACACTTAGGTTGCTTCCACATCTTGGCTACTGTAAATAATGCTGCAGTGAACATGTGGGCAGGGGACATATATCTTTTCAAGTTAGAATTTTCATTTTCTTTGGGCAGATAACTAGAAGTGGGATGGCTGGATTGTATGGCAGTTCTACTTAAAATTTTTTGAGGAAACTCCCTAGTTTTCCATAGTCGCTGTACCGATTCACATTCATTCCCAGAAAAAGTGATCAAGGCTTCCTTTTTTTCACATCCCTAATATTTGTCGTTTATCTTTTCGAGAATAGCCATTCTAAGAAGTGTGAGGTGATTTCTCGTTGAGGTTTTTTTTGTTTGTTTTTTTTTGTTTTTTTGTTTTTTTGTCTTTTTACCTTTTCTAGGGCCACTCCCGCGGCAGATGGAGGTTCCCAGGCTAGGGGTCTAATCGGAGCTACAGCTGCCAGCCTACACCAGAGCCACAGCAACACAAGATCCAAGCCACGTCTGCAACCTACACCACAGCTCACGGCAACACCAGATCCTTAACCCACTGAGCAAGGCCAGGGATTGAACCTGCAACCTCATGGTTCCTGGTTGTATTCATTAACCACTGAGCCATGACGGGAACTCCCTCTCACTGAGATTTTGATTCACATTTCTCTGATGATAATTTCGAGCATGTCTTCATATACCTATTGGCCATCTGTACGCCTCCTTTGGAAAAATCTCTGTTGAGGTCCTATACCCATTTTTTAATCAGATTGTTTGTTTTTCTGTTACTGAGTTGTATAAGTTATTTATATATTTTTATATTAGTTCTCATTAAATATGTGATTTGCAAATATTTCCTCTCATTCAGTTGGTTACCTTCTCATTTTATAGATGGTTTCCTTTCCTGTGCAGAAGCTTTTTTAGTTTGATGTAGTCCCAGTTGTTTATTTTTGCTTTTGTTCCTTTTGTCTTTGGGGTCAGATTCAAAAAATCATTACCCAGACCTATGTCAAGGATCTTGCTGTCTGCTTTTTTCAAGGAGTTTTATGGTTTCTGGTCTTACATTTAAGTCTTTAATCCATTTTGAATTAATTTTTGTGTATGGTATAATATAGTAGTCCTGTTTCATTCTTTTGTACATGTCTGTTCAATTTTCCCATTTATTGAAAACTGTCCTTTCACCACTGTATACTCTTGGCTGCTTTGTCATAAATTAATTGACCATATAGGCATGGGTTCATTTCTAAGCCCTCTATTCTGTTCCATTGATCTATGTGCATGTTTTCAGGCCAATACCACATTGTCTTAACTACTATAGCTTTGTGAAATAGCTTGAAATCAAGAAGCATGATGCCTCCAGCTTTATTCTTCTTTCTCAAGATTGCTTTGGTGATCTAATTTTAGTTGGTATCTAATTTTAAGTAAAAATCATCTCAACAACAGCTACTTGAAAGCCATGAAATGGACTGGTATGGATATGAAATATTCTCTTTTTTTAATTTCAAAATCACAAGTCTAAAAACACAAAATATGTAATCTCTTAATTATTTTGTAATTGATCCTAGTTCCTAGCTATTTCTTTTTGCCTCAAATTACAGTTAATACAAACCCTTCCCCAATCACTCTCTTGAGAGAAAGATTCTACTAACTTATAGATTGGGTAAGTCCACAAACACCTAGGACTTAAATGTCCTTAAGCTAAATGTCTAGCATGTACCCACCTCCATAAATATATTCAACTTGCTGAGTGTTTGCCCTTCAAGTTGGAAAAATCCAAACCAAAATTTAGTTGACAGAATATTTCACTATTCAGCACTTCAAAATATAGGCATTTTGCCATAATGTAATATAGCAATTAGAAAATAAACATAATGTGTACTACCCGCAAGTTAATTCTATGCAATTTTTGAAATTCCTTCCACCTGCGTTGCCATATTTATTAGTGGCACCAACATAAAATCATTTTCCTCAATTTTCTGGTGATTCTAAAGTGGAGCTACAATAGCTCCTAACAAAACACACAATCATATTTAAAAGTGTTCCTACCAATTATAAATTTAAAAGAATACAAGGAATAAAGGGTCTTAGATCCATCCTGCATTAAAACTGTAACAGTAAAAGGAAAAGCATAGTTAGGCAAAAGCTGTTACCAAGATTGACAGAGAGAACTCTTCCTTCTGCTTTGGGTAATAAAAATATGAGAGCAAGATGATGAGCCACACAGTGAACTGAATGACACTAATTTCCTCTCCTGGAGGCGCTCACAAATACGTGTTAGTGGGCACCCAAAGAGACTGGGTAAGAAAATGTGTGCATGCACATATGTGTGTGTGTGTGTGTGTGTGTGTGTGTTCCTATAGCTGTGCACAACCTGGACTCTGGCATCTGTATATGCAAAGGATGTACATTTTAACTGTTTTTTCTTTTTTTTTTTTTCTTTTTGTCTTTTTAGGGCCACACCCTTGGCATATGGAGGTTCCCAGGCTACTAGGGGTAGAATCGGAGCTGTAGCCACCAGCCTACACCACAGCCACAGCAACACAAGATCTGAGCAGCATCTGCGACCTACACCACAGCTCACAGCAATGCTGGATCCTTGACCCACTGAGCGAGGCCAGGGATGGAACCTGCGTCCTCAAGGATGCTAGTCAGATTCGTTAACCACTAGGCCATGACAGGAACTCCTATATTTTAATTTTTTATTCAAAACTACATTAATGCAACAACATTCAGAACCTTTTTTTTTTTTTTTTTTTTTTTTTTTGTCTTTTTAGGGCCACTCCCACAGCATACGGAGGTTCCCAGGCTAGGAGTCAAATTGGAGCTATAGCCACTGGCCTATGCCACAGCTCACAGCAACATCAGATCCTTAACCTGTGTCCTCATGGAAATGAAGATTCGTTTCCTCTGAGCCATGACAGGAACTCAGAGACCCTATACTTCTTATTCAGACCTTCTGCACCATGAAGCTGTCTACTGCCTTTAATTGACAAAAATTAAAAAAAATTATTAAATCATTTACTCACTACCCAGTGAAATGCCAGAATTCGGGTTTATGCTGCCAATTTGCTCCCACCACAGTGTGTCTGCAACTGTTACCATCACCTAAAATGAACTCTTTCCCCTTCTTGTATAAAATATGCTTGTGGTCCCATAAATACCAGCCTTATAAACTTACAAACTAGGATCTCTAATACGGATCTTGGGTCTCAATCAAAGAAATTGAAAGTGCTACTTTTAAGGCATTTGTAAGTTATGTATTTGTGAAGTCTGGCCATTCAGAATTTAACTAGTACTCCTGTTTTAACAAGTTATCTTAGAATTTCATTTTATAAATTTTGCATTAAGCATTAAGGTAAGCAAGAAATAGATACTGACACCCTAAAACACAACTCAAATTGTATACCAGAAAGGCAGAAAATCAAAATCCATTTCCAAAAAGTGTGCTTTTAGCAAACTGTTCCTTAATGCATCTCTCTGCTAAGCAACGGTCATCAGGGGTCACTAAACCATATATCCACTGCTAGAGCCAGAAGAGTAGAGCAGGATTCTTGAATAAGAAATTCCAGTTCAAGTTGCTGAGAAGTTCCTTGTAACCAAATAGCTCGTGACATTTTCAGTCTAGCGGTGTTTCACTAAAAAAAAAATCACCTTCCTGGGAAATTAACTGCTGCCCCAAGTATCTTTAGTGCTAGAAACAAAGTTGTTCCACCTTCCCATTCCAGAACCGTTCTCGAGTTCACTCATTTTTACCACGTCCAGCCTAACTCCTCTGCCAGGCTTTGGTACACCATATCATGACTCCTCTAATCCTCTAAAATAAGATCCCACTAACAGCCCCACAAAACCCCAAACACGAACCTTTCACTCAGCCCTCACATTACTCCCCTTGCCAAGAATATTCTTACTTCTCCTGCCAAACTAAACGCACCTTCCAAAGTCAGCTCAGGTGGCACTTCCCTGCAAGGTTCCCTTTCTATCCGGTTCATCCTGTGTGGGTCTCCCATCATTCAGGACTCTCCGGTTACTGGTGTTCTCTGTACATTGGGCATCAGTATGCTGGGGCCAATGACCAACTCCTTCTACAATGTTTTAAATCCCCCCCGGTATCCAACACGGAACTTACATGCGGTTATTTAATAAATGCTGAGAGGTTTATCGCATAGGATTATATATTGTCTATCTTGTCAAGACCTCAGGATCATTTCTTTAGGTAATTTTTAGATGCTTTCCAAGGGTACATTAAGAGCATCTTTGGATCAACAAGAATGGCAGTCCTGAAAAAACCCAAGAGGGGAGAAAAGGCGGCTGAGCAGAAACAGACTTAAAGAAGTCTGTTTAAAAATTCCCTGGAAGAGGAATTTCTACATGTCTTGTAAGAGCTTTCGACTCAGACTGTCTTTGCAAGGATATGTGCATTGCAAACAACCTTGGAATCTAAAAATAGTGCTTCCAGGTTAGAGGGCAGATTGGTTTCCCACCCAGGATAATACAGAAGTGCCTGCCTTGGGTTGGCAGGTTGAGCAGTTCTGCAAGCCCCTTGAAAGAAGGGGGACTTCGTGAACTGAGAGATCCTCAGCTGTGACACAAATCCACTGTGTGCGGGTGGCCCCCTCAGCCACTCAGCATTGCCCCTGGGAGCCTGGAGGGCAAGGGAAGTGAGAACGTGAAGCCTGCTGTGCCCTGAGTAGTAAAGTCCTTTCTCTCTGACCCGGGGGCATCAAGGGAACAAGGGCAGCCAGCTTGTTCACCTGCACTGTGCAGTTTAGGACAACTTTTGGCGGTTAGCTAAAAGTGAGTCTGTTCAGCTAGGATTTTCTTATTTATAAAAGAAAACATAAGTTACCACATCAAATTCTGTACATCTCACACGAACGGCCAAGATGAGTCTCGAAAACAACAACGTGCTGAGTGAAAGAAGGAAACTCAATGGTGTGAGGACGCCAGGAGTTCAGGATAGGAGGTTCTTGCACAGGCGAAGGTAAAGTGAGAGAAACCAGAAGGTAGGTCGCTTCTCACAGGAGCCACGGGTGGGAAGTGACTCCAGCTGAGAATGCATTTTCTGGGGTGACGAGAATGTTCTACATCTAATTGTGATCATCAATGAGGGTGGTTGTCACAAGATAACACACAATGGTCAAAAGACATCAAACTCCACAGTTAAGGAGTTCCCGCTGTGGCACAATAGGTTAAGAAGCCGATGGCAGTAGCTCGGGTGGCTATAGAGGTGCGGGTTTGATCCCCAGCCCAGGGCAGTGGTTAAAGGACCTGGAATTGCTGCAGCTGTGGCACAAGAGGTCACAGCTGTGGCTCAGAGTCGATTCCTGGCCCAGAAACTTGCTGTTGATGCAAAAACAAAACAAAACAAAAACAAAAACAAAAAACACCTCTATAGTCAAGAGCTGTGTGTGTTTCCAGGCATGTAATGCTCAATAAAAAAGCATTACAAATGCCAAATATCTAAACCCTGAACATGCTGCATTCTCCCTTTAGTTTCAGGATATGATTGACAGAAACACTAAGACAATACCAGCCACTTTCACAGACTTTCTTTGAACACTGTGCTTGTTAGGGGGGGGCTGCAATTCGGGGACTGAAGAGGGTGCTGCCTGGAATAAGACAGATTTGGTTTCTATTACTAGCTGGGAGCCTTCGGGCAAATTCCTTAACCTCTTCATGCCTGGGCTTCATCCTTTTCCAGATAAATATAAGAAAAGTTCCTACCTATGGTTTTGAGGACTCGATTAGGTAAGATGAGTAAAGCATGTAGTACACAGAAAGCATCCTATAAAGATTAGTTTTTATTATTACTTAGAGCATAAATACTAATACAGGATTCAGAATAATTCAGGATGTTTCTGTTAAAGTAGAGGAGCAATCCGATTTAAAAATCCAGTAAGTTTAGGAGTTCCCACCGTGGCACAGCGGAAACAAATCCAACTAGGAACCATGAGGTTGCAGGTTCGGTCCCTGGCCTTGCTCAGTGGGTTAAGGATCCGTTGTTGCCGTGAGCTATGGTGTAGGTCAGAGACGCAGCTTGGATCTCACGTTGCTGTGGCTGTGGTGTAGGCTGGCAGCTATAGCTCTGATTGGACCCCTAGTCTGGGAACCTCCATATGCTGCGGGTGTGGCCCTAAAATAGCCAAAAAAAAAAAAAAAAAACAATAAGTTTGACAGACATTCATTAGCAGGAATATTAGAGGGAACAATTATAATAATATTCCCCCACTTATTTAATTATATAATCTATTAAAGGTAGTAGACAAATATCATGGTTTTTCACATGTCATTCGAACCACAGAAAGAAAAATAAATAAATCAAATAAATGCTATTTGGGATCCATGAATCAAGTTCAGACAGATATGTCTCGTTTACTGTCTGACAACTGTATTGTTAGCATTTTTGCCTTTTTTCCCTATCTAACACATGTAAAAGTTGAAAATCCAATTGAATACTAATCCCAACTTTGCCTGAAGAGTTAAACTGATGACAAGCCTTTTGAAAAATATAACTAAAGGAAATATGTGAAAGGACAAAACCTCAAGTATGACAGTACAAATACAGGGAGAGTGGGACAAAGGGGTGAATTCTCAGTGATGGAAAAGCAGTTTACTAAAGCAAACAGAACAGAGCGAGCGGACTCCATGGTCCACAGATCAGGCCACACTCCAGGTGCAGCAGGTGCACCACAGCTCAGTGCTCCCATGAAAGGCAGGTGTGCACTGGATGTACCAGCACTGTGTTCTTTAAGATGATCCCCAAGATTTTAAAACTATACTTCAATTAAAACAAAAATTAAACAAGCCCCCCCCAAAAGAATTAAATTGGAAAAAAAAAAAACAAACCTAACTTTGTTATTTCATTTGCGTTCTAGTACATAAATCTTATCCATTTAATCCTCCTTTGTTAAACAATATTAAAGAAATTCTGTTTTTCTCTTGAGAAAAAAAAAAGATTATTCCCAAGATTTTAAAAGAAAATATAGTTAGGAAAGATAAACAACAAACAACAATGATGCAAAATGGCCATCTTTTTAAAATTTATTTGTTACAAGTGTATCATTAAAATACTTCTAACATTTAGTATCCATTCTACTAAAAATATTTCCAGTATTTTGTATCTATTATTATGTCTGACATATGAGGAATTTTATGTCACTTAATTGGCATAGGAGTGGAAATTTTAGATGTAAAAGAAAAATAATTAAGATGATGAAAAATGTAAATTCCTAGGAAACAAGTTGAGTCATCGGATAATTAAAAAAAGGGAAGAGCATACAGAGTCACTGTCCTCAATTTACCCCTTCCCCCCCACCAAGCACAAAGTTAAGGCACAACAAAAAGGTCCTGCCATATAGCACAGGGAACTATATTCAATATCCACTGACAAACCATATGGAAAAGAATGTGAAAATTATATATATATATGACTGAGTCACTTTGCTGTACAGCAAAAATGAACACATTGTAAATCAACTGTAATTATTTTTAAAAATATTTACCGTCGACCTCTCCACTGCCTCTCTACATAATTGATGTCAATAGTTTAAAAAAAAAAAAATTCAGGAGTTCCCGTCGTGGCGCAGTGGATAACAAATCCGACTAAAAACCATGAGGTTGCGGGTTTGATCCCTGCCCTTGCTCAGTGGGTTGGGGATCTGGTGTTGCCGTGAGCTGTGGTGTAGGTCGCAGATGCAGCTCGGATCCCCTGTTGCTGTGGCTCTGGCGTGGGCTGGCAACTCCAGCTCCAATTAGACCCCTAGCCTGGGAACCTCCATATGCCGTGGGAGTGGCCCAAGAAATGGCAAAATGACAAAAAAAAAAAAAAAAAAAAATTCAGAAAGTAAATCTACTGAAACAACTCAAAAAAAAAGTTGAGGCTGAATGATGGTAACTACTGACTTAGGCCTCCTAGAAAACAGAGTCCTTTCTTTGCTCAGGAATCTTAACATCTGGTGAACAACAGAAACACAACCCAAGAAGATGAGTTTTAGACTTTGAAATAAGCAGTTGTTTAAAAAAAAAATTATATATATATATATATATATATATATATATATATGCCCAAAACCCTATAATCGTGTTAGCCTTTAAGCCTCCTTATTTTCACATTTCTTCTTTTTTAAAGTACAATAGTACATCACATGCTTCACACAGGAAGTGGAAATTACAATCCCTCCCAAACTCCACTTTATCTAAGTAAGAGGCAGCATTACAGCAGAGGTTACCACACACTTCACTGATCAACAGTAATTGTGCAGACAACAAAATGTTACAGGAAAGAAAGGCATTTTAATTACAACTACATCCAGTTCTACCCAAGGAGCAGGTGCACACACTTACATATGTAAATTCAATAAAGTTCAAACTTCCTTCTCTTTTCTTGCCAGCTCTGAATAATCGGAAAATCTGGCTTTTAACTGTATTCTTTGACTCCTCAAACTGAACAAAATATTATGCACAGAAACATCTACTATTGACAAAGAATTGTATATAATCATTACATTACAAATGTTTTTGACTTATTTTTATTTTAAAGCGTTTTTTTCATCCCTAAGGACTTTCTGACTTGGTTGAGAAAATGACTTCTTTAGACCAGAGCAACTCTCCCAGAACTGCTTATTTAAATGATCTAGAAGGAGAAACTTGTCAAAGGTTTCCACTTGCTATTACAAGTTACCACAGCCCCTCGAATATAAGCAGTCTGGAGAGAGTTAGGTTTTTTACTCCATGGTTCAAGGAAACCAGGTGTTCTGTTGATAAATGGGCAGTGGCTTAGGATCAAAAGGAGCCACGCAATCAAAGAGCTGCGGTCAGAACATCCTGGGCGCCTCCCTCCTTTCCCAAAGTCGGTCTGGCCACTGAGACGGAGGGATCCACTTCCTCTCCAGCCCTAGTCACGGCCTTATTTGGACCGCACCACGTCTACCTCAGTGGCTTCCTGCGGGGCCTTTCTCACCTTCGGTCCTGCCCTATGCAAAGCTGTTTTCCACACGCTTGCCATAATGATTACCTAAAGAGTAAAGCTGACCACGTTACAGTACATAACACATGGACTCTTTCTGACTGCTGATAAAGTTAATCTGTATATCAGGACCCATAAAAGGGAGGCCGTGCCCGTGGCCTGGCCCAGACCACAAATCTAAAGCTACGTCAGCCCTGCACTTACAGGAAACAACTCTCAAGGACCCTAGCATACACCCATCATAACCCTCCACCCCAGCTTTAGCTAGCTTACCTTACCCTACAACACAGGACCTGCCTGCCTTTTAAGGAAATTCCCAACCTCATAGGCACCCGTGACCTGCCTCTTCCAATGCTCCATGAAACTCACCCTTGCCCAACCTGGGACGAGTGCTCCTCTGCTTTCGAGGCCCTGTACCCCCCAATATGAGGATTTTTTCCCCTTAATAAAGGACATCATAGTTGCTACTAAGTAGTTTTCATTTTGTCAGTCAACAGTTTGGGCCACAAGATAGGACCTGAAGACAGCAGCTGAAGACTGGGAGGAAGTCCCCCAGATGCAGGTGGAGGCACCCACTGAGCCCTTTTAGTTTGCTGCCCCTTGGGCTGCTCTCTGGGATCCCTGGCAAGCTTCCCTCAGATCAAGCCCTGATTCTTTTACATCCTGAGCTCTCTGAGTTTGTCCAGCACTTCTGGGTGGAAACTCAGGATGTGAGAGATTCCAGAGTTTCACAGTGAGACCTGCCAGTTCGAATTTGGGTTTATAGTTGGCCTCCTCTACCACGTAAGCACCTTCAGGAGGTCCTTGTAAGTCCCGGGAACTGTGCCCCAGCAGCCAGAGACACTACATCTGGTTGAATTAGGGAGGATTATTTCTAGGGAAAATAATGAGTACCTCTCAATTTAAAGAAAGCAAGATGGCAGCCTTAGGACATTCACAAAGCCTGGGGGTTAAATCCACAGCATAAACCACTGAGGGATTTGGGGAAGTAAATTAAAGCAAAAAATTCAGACTTTTCTGACCAATGGCACATCAGTTATCTAAGTAGGCATAAGCTGGACTATTAAAAGCCATTAAAGCTATTAGGGCGTCTGCCACTATAGGAAACCTTATAAAAGGAATAATAGATCTACTGCGAATGGGATTCTTGGAAGTCAAAGCCACAAAACTGGTGGGCGGAAGTCAAGCACTTAAAAGCTATTAGAGTTTTCACCATCCATACTAGGCTAAGTTGGTCACAGGGTAGGTTAGATAGACACTAGGTCACTTAGCACACTCAAGAAAATTCCATGCAAGAAGCTACACTGTAAAACACCACAAAATCCCCAACCCAGCAGTACATCCCTCTGAGGTATTAACTTGGCTCCAAGAGACCCAAAGTTCAGCTTAAAAAGTAGGACCCTCAAGTTTCAATGAATTAAGCACATGCCACCTGCTTATTTTATGCCTCAGAAGCTGTAGGTATCTACAACACTGGCAAAATCTTATTAAGACAATCTGGAATTACAATAGCAATTATGGGGAATGTTCCAATTAAACAGGATTTTTCTTTTAAGAAGTGCACTTAAAAATAAGGGCTCCCAAATCAAACAAACAGAGTAGGATACCCATTTTAAGTGGCATGCAAAGCCTCCAAAAGGCTCCAAGATTCCAAAAACATCTTCGTTGAAAGATTCATTTCAACGAGCTAATGAAAAATTCAGGACACAAAAGGTACCTAAAGAGAAGACTGTTAGAAGTGACTTCGACTACTCCCCTCTGTCTTTTTCCTGCAGTTCTCACCGGCCGCTAATCCTCTAACTGACCTGCCTTTCCACTCTAAAGAAACTACAATACCATAAACAAAACAAATCAGGGACCTTACAGATGTCCCCACACCTCCCCAAAGAGGCCCCTCTCAGGGGTGATAGACTCCAAGGGATTTTCCAGTAACCTCTACCACTTAGTCCCTTAAGAAGCCAGCGGGAAGCTAAAGTTAAAATTAATGAAAAATCTTGGCAAATTCTGGCAGATAACAGAGCCGCACTCCACTTGCTCTGGGCCTGTTGACGGGATCTTGAGAAAACTGGCAAGCGCCAGAGAATTCTTACCTGAGTCAGCCCTCCTGGATCTGTCTGTCTGCAGTGCCCAGTTGAGGGAGGAAGGGAAAACTCACGCTGTTTCTTCCTTCCCAAGACCTATTTGTTGTTGATCCTTTCTTTCCCAGGGACAGTTAGTGCCTTCTTGTCTGTCTCATGTCAGGTCTTTGGCTTGGGAACCATCAGGCTGAGGGCCCTCAAGACACGGCCGGACAGCAATGTGGGTTGCACTCCATTCACAGCTAGTGTCCTAATAATTGGAGCCAGTGCTCAAGGGAAATACCCAAGTCTCTCTCTTTGGCTACCTTTGGATGCGGTTCTGGATCTTGGGAGGATACTACCTTTTACACATTTTGGGGGGACAGCTCTTGAATCCAACAGGTTTTCAATATTGCCAGGAACATTTACTCTTTGTGTCAGCTGAAATCTGACAATGTATTTGAAAAAAAAAAAATTAAGTTAGCTCTATAGTGAGAAGTTGGCAAGATTGGAAGTGATACTCAGAGCCCGATAGGAACTTTTTTTTTTTTTTTTTGAGGTCTTGTCCCCAAAGCTAAGTGCAACTATGCATGCAGAAGGAAAGATCTTCCAAAACAAAGAGCTATCTAGAACACAGAAATCTTTGTATTTCCATCTTAGTTGATGATCTTCTCCCCCCAATTAAAGAAGCAAATAGATAATGTAGTAGGATGGGTGACCAGCCCTCTGATGGCAAACAGCTTGCAACTCAATTCTTGAATTAAAAACAACTACCCTGAACTCAAAAATTGAGTCTTTACAAGAGCAGAAATGAAGCTCCAGAAGCAATTCAAAGCCCAGCTGTCCTTTTTTCCAATCCTCAACCCTCCCCTATGCGGGTAGGTATTGTAAAATTCTGCATGTAGGAAATAAAAGCCCTTCTTGGAGGAACTTGCATTCTTTCCTGTGCTTTGAGATGCAAATATTCTATCCAGTTTTCTTGAGGAACTCATGGCAAATTACTTGAAAAGCAAACTTCAGGGGGGTAATTCTTATCATGGGGGAAGGGGTAAAAAGACTCTTTGGAAACCAGGCCAACAAAAATCTTTTAAAAGTTTAAAGCCATATGAGCAGGTAACTTTGACCTACTCCACTTGCCAGAAACACAATTTAGATCTGTTCTTTTATAAGAAGGCTGTTCTCGTCTTATCATACCTTCAAAATAGTCTTTTTCAATTTCTAAATTTACAGTGAAGTGGTTTTGATTTGTTTTTGTTTTGATTTGAAAATACTTGTGATTCTTCCCAATAGTCCAAAATAACAGAAGGTAAAACAAATCAAGGTAGGTAGGCTCCTCCCCCCAGAAAATGTTCAGAAACTGCAGGTAGAGGCATCTGGGGAATACAAGAAATATAAAGGAATGCCATCTGTTTCAGAACGAACCACACAACTCTGTGAGATGCGTGAAGAGCTCTTGGTAGTGTCACCAGTAAAATACAACATTTTTCTTCTTCCAAGGCTCAAAGTTGCGTGCTGTGCTTTGTCTACAACTCAAAATTGGCTCTTGGAACAGTCACTTCTCCACGGTGAAGGACTTGCCACACTTCTAAAAGGTCAATCCTGATCCCTAAGGTAGCCCTCCATGTCCGATAGTCTCAGATCTTAGATTACAACTTAAATATACTCAACACAGTCCAGGAGAGATACAGGGAAGATGGGAAAGTCCACTCAGAATCCGGACTGGGTGGAAGTTACAGACGCTTGGAACACGAGCGCTGGGGCTGAGCAGAGCTTATTCTAATCAATGCCCTTGCTTTGCAGTCGAGGAAACTGAGGCCCAGAGAACTTCGCGAGCCCGCCCTGGTCTTCCAGCAGCCAGCAGGGACGGGGCTCACCCTCTCCCAGTCCTGAACTCGGGAGTGATCGCCAGCAAGCTGGCTCCTTCCTCCTGCCCAGTGCTTTTTCCTCTACACCTGGCAGCGCATAGGAGATGCTGCCCAGGTGAAGGCGGCCACCTGTGGGCCGGGACCAAACTCTCCCGCAGCCCCTGGACCCGGCGACGCACGGGGGCGCACGCGCGGACGCCGGCCGGGGGCTGGCAAACGCGCGCCGCGTCAGAGGCCGGCCCGCACCCGCACCGCGGCTTCCGGCCACGTGGTTTCCATAGCAACGGCTGCGCCGGCCAGGGGGCCCCCCAGAGACGCCCCCTGGGTCAGAGGTCATCTCTGTAGCAACGGAAACCTCCCGCGCTACGGCGGCTCGGACGGGCCGCTTCCGCCGCATTGCGTAGCAGAGCCCCCGACGCTCGGAGGAGGGGAGCGCCGGGTGGCGGGAATGTGGGGCTCTGGCCGCGGGTCACAGCAGAGGAAGGCCACGCGTCGCCCGCGTGCCCCCTCTCTCCAGGGCTCCGTTAGGCAGGCTCGGGGCCCGACCCCTGGAAGCAGATCCGAGCCGCAGAGGTGGCCGGCTCTTGGCTGGCAGAAAACAGTCCATGCCCCGCTCGCTGCTCAGGAAGGCGGGGGCTCTGTCCCAATCGTGGCGTCCTGCCAGACGTCCTGCCCCTGACACAGACTCCGCGGCCCGCGCAGGGCGGAAGCTGAGTGGCTGAGTGCGGTTAGGGAAGTGCTTTAAAGCAAAAAGGAACAAAAGAGTAACGGAGGGGGCACCTCCTTTCAAAACAAGTGGAGCTCGAGGCTGCTTGGGTGCTGGCCCCTCAAGAACAAAAACGTGCCACGCGGGAGGGTCCCATTGACCACCTTCGGAGAAAGGGGTTCAAAAATGATAAGAGGAACAATTCAGATGCACTCTGTTCTGCGGCATGCCTTTAAGAAGAAAATCGAAGATCAGAAAAGAAGCGGAGGGGGCTCCTGCAGAGGGAACGAGACGGTGCCCTGCCACTTGCTGTGTCAAGGCTGAGGGGGCCAGAAGGGTGGACGCCTTTGGCGCCTGGGCTGGTGCCTCAAGTTTGGAGACTTAGCATGTGGGCCTAGGGAATGTTTGCAGGCCCCCTTTCAGGATGCCCTGGCATGGCCGATGGAGAGTAGGAAGGCACCAACAGCTTTTTTCCTTCTTTCCTTTACTATTCAGAAGCCAAATTCTTGGTTGGCTCTGGGAAAGGAAGACGCATGAAGTGAACTTCAGCAAGGAAATTGTATATTACTGGCAATTACAGCCCTCTGGTTAACTTTCTCAGAGATCCCTAGTTTTCACTATGAATTCATTTAGTAAAAACATGTTGAAAACCTGCAGTTTGTCATAACGGGATTTTTGGTCAGGCGACGATAAGGGCAATAGTGACTTTTGTCCATTGTTAGGTGACTTTCTTAGCTGATGTTGAAGAGTAGATAAACAAAACTTCAGTATTCCCTGTAAACCATGTCTGCAGTATGCCTCCTTTTTGCTTTTCTGTTTAGGAAGTTTCTAAGAATTCCTCCTTTCAACTTCCCTTTGCTTCCTCATCCTACTTTTTACTACCGGGTCAAAGCAGAACATTAATTTCTCCCGACTAGAGGAATATACAGGGAATACATCCGTAGTCTTTACAAAGCAGAATAACCAAAAAGTGCAGCACTGGAGGTAGAGGGAGAAACAACTCTTCTCAGACAATTCCTTGCCCTTCTGTGCTCAGGTTCAACTCTTATAACTAAATCTGGTACATGGTACACAAACTAAGACCCTAGAAACACCACCCAGACTATGGTACTAGGCAGAGAGACTTGGCAGTGGGTATTTCCCTAACCTCCTGTCCCTCCTGGAGGTGGTACTAAATTGGGCTCAAAGCTTTTATCAAGAATATAGACGCAGTGTGGTGTCTTATTTAAAACTTACTAGAGAAGCTTCAAATACACTGTTCAAACATCCCAACTGTTTCCCCTGAAGGCATAAGAAACTATTTTGAATAAATGCTCCCATTTTGAGACATCTACATGATATTTATAGTAAGCTTATGAGTCAATTGAGTTATGATGCCAAAATGTACAAAGGAGCAAAAACTTTGGTTGTTGTCCTTGTTAGCACATGTATAAAAACACTTCATAAAAGTCTTCAGTGTTTGTGTTGCTAAAACATGGAAGACTGGGTTTGAACATTTTTAAAAGAATGTTCTGCGTGGGAACTATGAAATATGGTATAGAATTAGCTTTAGCACCTTCTGAAAGCAATGCATCATTTGAACAAATGTTCTCAGTGACGGATGCTGCCTAAGATGAGAATAGGCTGGGTATGGGTACAATGAAGTCACCTCCATTGTTAAAACCAAGTTTAGGATATCATGCATGGGATTTCACGCTTGTTAACTTGGATCTAAGTGAAAACAAAAGAAAAAACACCACACTCCCAACAGGTCAGTCCTTGAAAGTCTACCTAAAACGTCATTCTCTGGTTCAGGAAGTGCTACTGCCTGCAAAACTCATTTTGCTGCTTCAGTAACTAAAGCTTCCTGGATGGAGTCCAAGGCCACCTCATGTTATGTGGAATCCCACTCTGGAGGCAAACATAGCAGCCGAAGGACCTTACATCTGTTTGGTGTTCCAGCCCTGCATCTGAAGTGACCATTCCACTGTCTGTGTGCTCGGTGTTCGGGAATGCAGAGATCATGGCCCATTTGTGGTTCCCCCAGCTCTGCAGGAACCCAGGATGAGTCGTCAGGCAGAGGAGAAGGAGTGAAAAAAAATGCTTACTCTTTTTTTGTCTCCCTCTTCCTATTTTCTCCCTTCTTAAGGACATGAGGGCCCTAGCTGTAGAGCAAGTGGCTTTAAAAGAATAACATGTATTTAAATAAGTAACAATAGCATACCAGATGTTTGGGGCACCTAAAACAGCTTAGTCAAAAGCAAAAGCAGAGATGAAAGACACCCAAAAAAAGTAGGCAGTAGGAAGTGAGTTCTACCAACCCTTGCCTGTTTCAGCTCAAAGTTACATGGCAGAGAAGGAGACAGAGTTTAGAAAAGGAAACACTCGGGGCCAGGAGTGTGGGGGATTTTCTAAACGTGCTCTGCAGAACTTGTCTAGGGCATCCACGTCCTACCCTCCCAGCCACTAACACTGGTACTCAATAAAATTACATCCAATTATGATTTATCTTAAAATCTGCGCTTTACAAAATCCTGCCAAGCCACACAAGTTTGTGTCTGTGAGTAGCTGTATATAATAGAGGGTATGTGGCTTCCTTTGCTTGTTGGACATTATGTGTCTGAAGAGACATTTGCAACATGA
This sequence comes from Sus scrofa, assembly GCF_054392235.1. Lineage (NCBI taxonomy): Eukaryota > Metazoa > Chordata > Mammalia > Artiodactyla > Suidae > Sus > Sus scrofa. Next base: position 78,076,238 of record NC_139393.1, read on the forward strand.
CCTTCGTGTTTATTGTGGACCTCTTTTTTCCAGCCATATTTATTTGCTTAGCAGCCATCGCTCAAGGTTCAGTGACCTAGATTATTCCCCAAACTGGCCCGTGATACAAATGGGTCTGTCCAAACTATCAGTACTGGTTTAAAGAAATATATCAAGCCCTCCTCAGGGCAAAATAAATGCCTCAGACTCAGTATTCCTTATTTAATGATCTGCCTAAAATACAGTCACCTTGAATGACTCATGCAGTGAAAGTTGAAGCAGGTAACATTTATTCTAAACATATAGCTATTGCTCTACTAGGAAAATAGGGAACAGTAGGACATTTAAGTGTGTGTGTGTGTGTGTGTGTGTGTGTGTGTGTGTTCTCTGATAGTTGTACTGTGAAAGATTGGACTTTTTATAAAGACAATAAATTTACTTTCTATCCAGGATTTCCAAACTATTACAGTTTATTTTAAAAAGCATAGATTGTGCAAATATATTCTTTATGCTCTTTTCCAGTTTTACATGAAAACAACTGCAAAAGACACCTCTTCTTTAAGCATTAATGAGTCTGCGGGTAGATGAACAACTTTGCCTTTAAGTTCATGACTCAATTATCTGTGTATTTTCACATCAACTCGATTAGATAGCAGTGCTCTGAAAATCCCTCTCAGGAACCCCTGACCCAATGGCCTATACTTGTTGACAACTTAAAGAACTAGGAATAATTGGTAAATTAGTTTATAATTTCCAAAGACTAAGAAGAAAAATTAATCTAATAAGAAGTCTTTACATCAAATTCATGATCCTAGTACCAGTACTAGAGGTTCTGTGCCAAGCTTCTTAGTCTGAAACCAGTTAATTGTCCTCATTTTAGATTTAAGATAACATAATAGGTCGTAGTCAATCTGTTCTTTTTGGTTTTAACAGTTAAGAGGATTTTAGTCTTTGTTTTATTTTAATTACCCAATTAACTTCTTAGTTATACTGCTATCTTGGGATCAAAAAACCTGGAAAAGATTTTAGGCTTCATGTTAACAACAGAAGGGGAATGAAATTGACCAACCACAATCCTGAAACTGCAATGGCTAGGCATGGCTTTGATTCAGTCTCCAAAGGCAAAACTTTTGCAAGGTGAGCTAAATAGTGTGCCACCTTAATGTCCCATTTTTCAAATAATTTACAAAGCGCTGCAACTCCCAGACTAGACCTCTAACCCGTGGCAATCTAAGACAAACTGTCCTATTAGAATAGTTGATATTATTAGACAGTTTGAATTAACCCATCAATTCACACCCCAGTACTTTAGCTTCATAAGCTGCAAAATAAATTGCTCTAAAAATAATTCGTCATTTGCTTGACACCTTCCAAAACGCCTCAGAACGAAAAAAAAAAAATCTACTTTATTCCAGAGAGATGAAAGTGGGTGGGATGGGGGAGGTGTAATAAAAAAGATGTTGAATCGTGCATGGGTGAAAATTAGTGTTTCCAGTAAAACTGTTTACAACAAAAAAAAAGTATAAAAGGCCGTAAGGAAACTTCGTGTTCCATGTTGAATTATTTCCCACTCTCCAGTACTATGGAAGGACTGACTTCAAGATCCCTAAACAAATGGCCAAGTCTAAAGAAACGCTTCTACAGAATTCCCTTGTCAGAAGGACACAAGAAGGCTTCAAGACCCACTGATTTTCCCGTGTGAGCGAGGAGCCCCTCCCCTCTCACCGCAGCCCCTGGCTTGATCCACTTGGGGAAGTCTCGCCAAAAGGGTCTTCACGCGAACCCAGGAAACGGGAGCGTTGCAGATCTAGGTACGGCCTAGGGACCAGCAAATGTTGGGCTTGATGCGGGCTTGGGGTGCACCTCACTGGCCAAACTGGAATTGCGGCTGGGTAAGGTGACAACACTGCTTTCTCCTGAGTAATTCCCAGGATGGTGGTACCATCTCAGAGTTACTAAACGCTAAGGAGTTAAGGGAGAGAAGGGTAAAAGGACAGGGGACGGAGGCGGGGCTGGGGAAGAAGAGGGGGACGGAAAGCGAGCCGGCCGAGCTAGAGCCCTGGGATGAGAACTCCAAGACCCAGGCTTAGAGCCCACTGCAGCACCGCGCCCAGAGCCTCCACAGCCACCCAACGTCCCAGCTGAAGGCACCTGCCAGGCGTCCGCCGGCACGCGGACATCTGCCCTTTTGGACGCTCTAACTACTCGCAGGTTCCCTCCTGCCGCAGCAGAGGGGGCCGTACGGGGTGCTCAGCCTCCACACCCACCGCCTCCATCCCCGCCCACCCTCACCTCCTCCTCCTCCTCCCTCCTCCCCCCCACCTCCTCCTCCTCCGGCTCCCCGGCTCCCGCTGGCGGCAGCTCCTCCGGAGCGCGCCGCCCAGCTACGCTGCATTAGCAAAGCTTCGGAGGCATGGAGACGGCAGCCACTTGCTGCCCGGCCGCTGGGACTCCGGGTGCCAGCGCGGCCGCGGCGGAGCCCGGGGTGTCAGGGCGCCCGCGGGGAGCCATGATCTACTACACCGCAGTGCCAGCGTCAGGAGCCTCGGGCGCCCCGGCTGCCACTGCAGGACGGCCAGGGCCCCGCCCCCGCCCCCAACGCGGCCCCAGACACAAACAGCCCGCCCGGGGCCCTCCCCGGCCTGAACCGAACCGGGGGACACCGCACACCCCCGCTGCCCGCGCGCGCGGCTCCCGGACCCGCTGCGCCCAGCCTCCTCGCCGGCGCGCCGCCGCCACCACGCCGCCCTCCGGCCTGGCCTCCCCGCGTAGCTCGCCCACAGCTCCGCGGCCGCCCCCAAACGCCTCAGACTGAGATACCGGGAGGTGAACCCCGGGGACCCGACTCCCCGAATCACCTGCATTTGCATTCCTTATGTAATGTACTGCAAGTTTCCCGGTTGGAGGCTTTTGGAATGGGGGCGCACGATCGCCAGGAGGCTGAAGCGGCGACCCAGGGCCAGGCTCATCCCACCGGTGGGACCCAAACGCCGGGCCCGGACACTGCTTTTTAAAGGGGAGGTTTAAATGACATATACTAGAGTGACCCGGCTGGTGTGCTCGGTCTGGGGTTCCCTCCCGGCACGAGCCCTGCTCAAGTATCCCCGGTGGCTGGAGGTGTCGGAGGCAGACAGGCGAAGGAGTTAATTAATACTCCGGCACCGAGAGCTCGACGGGGGCGGGAGGCGGGGGCTGACGGAGGAGCGGGGCCGCGAGGGAAGGGGCCTCTTTTACTTGGGTAAAGGCGATGGGGTGGCGAATATTGTGCAAGCTAATCAGAAAGTCTAGAGCCGGGTCTGGGCACCGAGCTACGTCCCCGAACCTGCAGCAGAAGTCGGGAGAGCTCGCGGTTCTTTTTCCTGGCAACTACCGAAGCTTCAGCTGCCTCGGGCCAAACCTGAAGCCATAGCCCTTCAATATTCCACCAAACATCAGCAACCAAATATATTTAAAAAAAAAAAAAAAAAAAAGTTTCCTCCTCCCTCCTAGTGATGGATTGTGTCACAGCCAAGAGATGCCCAGGATGATTTTCGGGCACACAGACGCCGATCCAGCTGTTAGTTGTTTATCCATGCAACACCTCTATATACCACACTGTCCTGGTCCTTTTCTGTTCCCCTTGCCTTCCTGCATAGCAGAACTGCAGATCTAGCTCAATGAGCAACAGACAGGTTATTATGAGGAAAAACATAACATGATGCATGTTTTGCTTACCAGTTGGGTTCTTGTTTTTCTTAAGACTCTTGCCACAAAGACACTGCAGCATATGCGTTCCTTTGCTGAAAATGTTCCAAAGAAACCACATTGATTTGGGCGAAAAGCAATCCAGCAGCTTAGACACCCTGAGAAAGAAGAGATCCTTGTGGTTGCATAATAATAATTTGAAATCAGTTCTCCTGAAGAGGGGCACCGGTTTTACCATAGGAAAAACGATAATATTCCGGATCTTCTCCCAGTTTTTTCCCCTCACGTGGTATATTTCTTTGAGACTTCTCAGTGATTGTTTTTTTTCGGCCAGGGTGAATGATTTATCCCCCTTGATCACCACTGGATTACCAAAGGGTTGGCAAAAAAATCCTTTTTCAGCATGAAGCCAAACAAAAAGGCAAAGAAATCCCAACTGAGACCAGAACTAATCAGAGAGAACAGTAATGCACAAAAGATCCCCAAAGAGAAAACCATAGCCTTTTTTACTTGATCGCTATGAGGATGGGTGGGTCTGCAGAAGGCAAAGCAGGGTTCATCTCACTGAGAAGAGACTGCCATTGTGTAGTCCCTAGGAGAGAAGGAAAAAAAAAAAAAAAAAAAGGAAAGAAGAAAAGAAAGAAAAAAGAAAAAAAAAAAAAAGAAAGAAAAAGAAAAAAAAACCACCAGCACACACACTCACACACCAATACCACCTCCGAGTCTGACAGCCGAAGACAGAGCCTTCCTTCTGCCAGTGTCGATTTTTTTTATCATCAATCGCCAGTGCTCAGTGGGATCGGATTGAACCTGCAGTTCTCAATCACCACGAAGAAAAGATGCAAATCTAGGTGCCCCCTCCCCTGGTCAGGCTGGTAGTAGGTCGACAGCGCCACAGAGCCCCTGCCTCCTTCCTCTCACTCTCCCAGTTTCCAACAACGGCGAGCATGAGGAAAATCTCCCCTCCGGATTCCTCGCCCAGCCTCGGATGTGAGTTACAGGCATTAGGGGGGAGGAGGAGGAGGAGTTGAAGTTTGCATTGAAAAGACTGGCTTTCCATGACGTAGCCACGTGCTTTCAGACCCGTCACCAGTGAGATGCTTCAACCCGCCCGGGGAGGGCAGTGTCACTGCAGTCTCCCCGCTAGTTCCCCTCTCGAAGTCCCCCCGCCGCCCGCACCCAGCCCCAGCCCCAGCCCCAGCCCCAGCCCCAATATTCCACCCTCTCCCTCCTGGGCCCAGCCGGAGTAGGCAGGCTCGCTGCCTGCTGTTGGAGCCGGCTAACAGAGCCTTCTCTTAAAGGTGAATTTTGAAAAGGAAAATTGATTATAATTTGTAAAGCCTAGAAAATACGGGGGGTTAAATGGAAAGAGTAGTCTGGTACCACTCCACCGCCAAAAATGAGTTCCACTTGACGTTTTCCAAAGCGGCATCTAAAGTATCTGCAACATTAAGGAAAACTCAAGTTCCTTTCGTTCTTATTATTGGATTCCTCTTTAAAGTGCTGTTTGAAAAATATAAACTAGGCATATGACAAATATGTACTTGCAGAAACAGCCTGTTAAAAGGGCAACCACTAAAAGCTGGGTGACAAACTATATTTTGCTGAGAGGGTCATATGTAAATGAGAATATTTATGCCTTTTCTAGACAGACAACCCATATATATATATATACATATGAAGATAATGGGTGATTATATATTTATATTTATTTTGGTACTGAAAGCACTCTGATTCACACCCTAATTCATTGCTTGTTTCTGCACCCATTAATTAAACTAACATTAAAATCACCTTCATTCACTTATCTACATTAATATTTAACCTTGTCACCAGGCACCACAATCTAACCTAGCAAAATGGACCAATTTTCTCTTTCATCAGGATACAACCCAGCTTCCTAATCTCCTGAAAAATCAAAGCTTTAGGACAGAGCTATAGACGTATTTTACTTTACCTGGGAAAAAAATACAATATATAAAATAGTACAAACTATGATAAAGAATATGTAACAAACTCCTGTGTACTCACCAGTCAAAATTACTCAATGTTAAAATTTCATAGTTGTGAGCTGAGCATTTCGGAAAAGTAAAGCTGATCCCTCACACTGCTGTTTGGCAAATGAAGTAAAGTTATGCCAGCTTATTTCCACTTTCATGGGAAAACCGACCTAAAGTTTGTAACTTAAAAAATATACATTCAGACGCTCCATCTTAATTTCAAGAAATTAAAACCACTTCCTCTACTGCATGGTATATCAAGCAATCTTATAAACAAGTAGATGCAGATTTATGTTGTTGAGAATTGATTGAAGAAACTGATTTTAAAGAAAATTACCTCCGTGATCAAATATTAACTCCTTGTTATATTTTCATTTATCCAAAAAAAAGAAAAAAAGAAAATACAACAACCCTCTCACTGCTAAAATTTTCTAACATTTGGGAGGAATTTTGAGATACCAGAATTTGTATCCAATATCCTAAACCCTTTGGGGATATGTCAGTCAATTTCAGCCATCACAGAAATTGAAAACAAGTGAATTTTATTAAAGTTAAGAAACGTGAAAGTTAAACACTGACGTTCTCAGTGTGCCTAAGGAATCATGTTAAATGGTGTAAAGAAATTACCGAGATTAACTGCAGTCTAAGTAAATTTTGAGAAGTAAGAAAAGAGAGAAAACAGTAAGTCCATGAATTTAATGCCAAATGACTTAGAATCTGAAAACAAAACAAAAACAAAAACGGAAGAGTAAAACTCTCTTTTGAAAGAGGGAACTGGGATAGCATCGCCAAATAATAAGGAACGTATTTAAAGTCTGGTCGATTTGCAATGTTGCTGCTAATTTCTGCTGTACAGCAAAGTGGTTCAGTTATATGCATACACACATTCTTTTTTGGAAATATTCTTTTCCATTATGGTTTATCCCAGGGAAGACATTTTGATAGCAGTAATCAGGGTCACATCCCACATGCTGTTTCCATAACTTTCTTGTGTCGGGAGTTCCAGTCTATCCCAATATATGACCATTGGACATATGTCAGAGAAACCGCTGGTTAAAAAGATATTCTCCATCAAGATCTTGTGAACTCACAAAGCGCTAAGGCTCTGTGAAAGCTTGCTGAGTTTCCTGGGGTATTTCACAAGCAGAGTAAATCTGGGGACATATTCTGTTAATTATTGGACTTTTTCACATGCTAAGTTCGTGTAGAGAGAGTATTTTTCAAACCAGCTCTTCTTGCATTTCCAAACTGGACTCTCTTCTCTACCTTGTGACAGTGAATTTGTGGTTTGTTTTGCTCTGTATTAGTGGAAAACTGATCACTTCTTTATCCTGTGACCTAAGGAACAATATAAAAGGTAATTAACTGTGACTACTATTTATTGAGAATCTCTCGTGCCAGGCACTGTGTTAGTCGCTTCTCTTTTTTTATGCTGTGAAAAGGAAGGAGAAGTCTCCTATTATAAGAAATAAAAATTCTGTAGTTTTTTCTATATTTATCATTATATTTTTATTTATATATTGGCACATTTATCATTTTTCTATATTTACCATTACATTGTTTACATTACATAAGCTATTAGTCCCATTATTAAACAAACAGAAAATACCAAATACTTTTGTCTGAAAAAGATGGCCTAATACTGATTCAGGTCACCTTTGGTCCAAGGGAGTTGCAATTCCTAATGAACTCTGAGTAACCCAATTTAATTATTCAACCAATATTTATTGAGCATTTACCCTGTGGAAGTAATTGTACAAGACTCCATTATGATGTTAATTCATAAAATTAAAGCAGATTTCCAGTTACACAATAAAGAAGACCAAGGGCTGTTTGCCTCCAGTTTCGGAATGATCCAAAGATACTTACACTGACCTAAGTTCAGACCTTTATTTAAGTTTTGCTTTGGAAGACATCAAAATATTTACTTACCTTTTGCCATGCTACATTCAAGTCAATATTAATGACAAAACCCAGAAATTATTATAAAGTACATGCAAGCTTTAGAACTAAAGAAAATAAGAAAAACCTCATAGCCACTGTAAAATTGACAGTTGAGTTCCCATCGTGGCTCAGTGGTTAATGAACCGGACTAGGAACCATGAGGCTGCGGGTTCGATCCCTAGCCTTGCTCAGTAGGTTAAGCATCCGGCGTTGATGTGAGCTGTGGTGTAAGCTGTGGTGTAGGTCGCAGATGGGGCTCAGATCCCGAGTAGCTGTGGCTGTGGCGTAGGCCGGTAGCTACAGCTCCGATTTGACCGCTATCCTGGGAACCTCCATATGCCACGGGAGCGGCCCAAGAAATGGCAAAAAGACAAAAATAATAATAAAATAAAATAGAATAAAATTGACAGTTAAATCTATGGCATATACAAGTAGAAAAAAAAATCTTAAGATTGTGTTGTACAATAAACCCAGTACTCATAATCAAGTTCACTTAGAAATTAAATTAACATTCAGCATATTATAGTAAGCAAATCTTAAGGTAGGTTTAATGACCAGAACACAATAAAATATACCTTTCATTTTATCATAGGACACATAAATTTTCATGAGATTAGTCATCAAACATTTGCATAACTATTTTACCATGCTTTTTCTAATTGTTCCCAAGTTACTCTTCTACTTCATTTTGCCTTTTAGCAGTAAAACCCCACCCCCATCACACTTTTGGAAGGGCCCATGGGTATCCGGGTAGAGAACAGAAGTCCCAGCTACCCCGCAGTTAAGTATGGTCATGTGACCAGATTCTGACCAATGAGATGTAAGCAGAAGTGCAGCGTTAAATTTCCTAGTCACATTCTCCAAAAGAAGTTGTTTGTCTTCCACGTCTCTGTTTTTCTTTCTATGAGCTGAAAGTAATGGTGTGAGCGGCTTGGAGAGCAGGAAGCGGAACAGGCTCCAGGAATAAGGTACCAAGAGAGAGGAAACCCAGGATCTTGGACAGAGCAGCCAATCTATCCTGAATTGCCCACCTGCCTCTGTTCTGTTAGATGATAAAGAAGCCTTGATTTTGTTTGAGCCGCTGTATTTTGTGAACCTTGTTACAGCAGCTTATCCTTTCTACTCTCTTATGAACTGGTCTGGTATTAATTACAACACACCTATAAATTTGGGTTATTTACTCATATTAAAAGGAGAAAGAGCACAAGTACATCACACATAATCTGTGGATTTATGCTATCTGCCACTCTCCTTTCCAACCACTTAGTAGTAGCAGCCACTTATGTCCCAGCTGCCTCTTACAAGCCACTCTTACTCTCACACCAGTGCAAACATCCCATTGTCAGATCTTATGTCCCCTTGTCACCTCTGCCCTGCTTCCTGCCTGTCAGAGGTAACCTATGACAGTTTAGAGCTTATGATCTTGATAAAAAAAGAAGATAAAAAATGGGGGAAACATGATTGAAAGGAAAAGTTGATTAATGGATCTGTAAGGACCTCAGCATCTATATTTACCTTGTAAAACATCTGCCCCTCTCTTCTGGAAGGAAGAGTCTGGAAAGAAAACTCCAGTCCATCTCCCAATTTTTTAATGAGAATGGAATGACTTAAGTGGCCCTGCCTTTTCTCTCTCTCTCTCTCTGGATCTGCCTGCCTGCAAAAAGTTTTCATACTCCTCTGCTTCAGCTTCTCCCTGCAGGAAGCACTGGGGGAGTCATGAAGCCCACAGCCTGTCTTCTAGAAGCAGATCTGGAGACCAGTCTATCTGTGAACTCTTCATGGAGGCTTGTAGCAGACGTCACAGTGCCCCCCATATACGCCTTCCATTCTCCCCTATCCCTGTGCTCTGGTTGACGTTCACTTTCCAGTAGCTCCATCTCTGAACCTGAGGAATTTCTGTCCAAACCACGGAAGTTCCTCTCTGTCCAGGACTCTCAGAAAAGCCTTGGAATTAGCCCACCCTGGGAGAATTTCTCCACACTGAATACCCAGTTCCTTTACCCCTTGGGAGGGATAATGATAAGGTGTGTGTTTTCCGTTCTTTCCCAGAATTCCCCTGGGGGGTTAAGATCCAGTCTCCCACTGGGATATTGGCTTTACGCACGACTGGCCCTCCCCGCCTTCCTTACAACATCCATCCCTCGCTCATGTGCCATGGTCTTTCCTAAGTAAACGACTTGTGCCAGAATCTTCATCCTCTGTGGAAACCAAGACAGGGGTGAAGAGGGAAGCCGGTTCTGGGTAAATATCTCTGCTCTCCAGATCCAAACCCTTCCTTGAGGGGTCATTGCAATATTCAGATGTGGGGGAAGTAGTTAGAGAAACCACTGCTACCACAGGTTAAACTTCACCCCCCAAAAAAACCATGATCCCGAATACAACCAATAGTTTTATTTCCATCTTTCAAACATGGGTGGCCTTATTGTTTAATTGAATCTGAACTGAGATATGTGGAAGGAAGAGGGAGAAGTAATTATCACTCGTACGACCCTCAAATATTAGAAAATAACATAAGAAAAAAAGCCTCCTCTTTTTTCCTATTATGTTGGCGAGAATAATAATAAAACAATGAGGAACCTGCCAAGGGATACAGGCAAGAGCAGATGAAATCCCTTGAGTCCTCAGAAATATGAGCTTCTCTTGGCGAAATGCCCCAAGACTTCATTTCTCATCTAAAGGAACTTTATCTCAGACTATATAGATACACCTGACAGTAAAGCCCTAATTTCCTGTACAGCCCAGTAAGAGACAAAGGACCCTTCTTTCCATCCTCTGATGCAGGTGAGAGTTAACCTTTTACAGGTAGGACTGGCCCTAAACAATTTGAGGACCTGTACAGCATGGCCCATTGTACCCAGGTCTCTGAACTTTAATAACCCATGCTTTCTATTAATACACACATTAAACCCTTATTAATGTAATTTAAACTCAATATGAATTAAACATCTCTACTAAAACCAAATCAAAGCAACGGTGACTTCTTATAACTACTTTAAACAACAGTCTACTTTCTCCCACTAACCCAAAATTTCATTCTGCCTTATTCTAAGGAAGTATGCCGTCACTGTCATCTATAATCTGAAGTATTTTAAGGGGAGGGCACATTTTCTGTACCTGGAAGCTGGTCCTCAATCTCTATAAATGTTGACTAAGACAACTTTGAGGATATCATTTTAAATTGACAAGAGAGATTTTCCCCCTGAATTTTCTTCATTTCGGGAGAGACTTGTATATTTCAAAATTCAGAATATTATTTGCCCTGAACAAGAGTTCACTTTATGAAATATGGGGAGTGCCCCAGTGGCCTAATGGTTAGAAATTCAGTGTTGTCACTGCTGCAGCTCAGGTCACTGGTGTGGTGTGGGTTTCATCCCCAGCCTGGGAACTTCTGCATGCCATGGCCATGACCAGAAGCAAATAAATAAAAATCAAAGTAAAATGTGGATAACTGTGGAACAAGAATAACAGTATTGAACAGGTGCCTGAAGAGGTACATCCCTCTGCACGATTAATCATCTATGGTCCACAGAGCAGCATCAGTGCCCCCAAGCTATCACAAGATCACCTGGAAAAATGAGGAATACATTTTCCACAATGCCCTTTTTGTGTGGCTCCAGGTTAGTACTCTCCAATGAGAGGCTCTCGAATGCGATTTGGAAGGCAGAAGAGAAGAGGCTATATTCTCTGAAGGAAATGGCCAGTCAGTATGAGATTCACAGTGGGTTTCTGGTGCATCCTTGAGAATCATAGCCTTCCTGACGGCAATTATGGCAGTAGCCCAATCAACCCTTAAGAGCACCAAATTCAGTGTTTCTGGCTGAGATCACGGATAATAGTTGACCTGACTTTCATTCCCAGCTTTTCCAATAGTTCTAAGTCTACAATTTCATTATTAAACTATTGTGAAAGCAGACTCTATCAAACAGCTTCAGTTTTCTTGACTGTTCCCAGAGAGTCCAAGTCATTACAGGTACCCAGCACCTGGAACCTCACTGATAAAGAATCCCCTTTGAGTTTTGCTTATAAACTTAACACCTAAACATCTTGAATTAAATGAGACTTTCAATCCAGTATCCATATGTTTTATCACACACTGTTAAACAGGTAAACAGTATTGCCTCCTATAGATGTTTGCTGGACACATGGCCCAACAGGCCACTTTGCAATGAAAGTCAAGTTGAATTTGTAGCACATGTTCTTTGAATTGAATGAAAATGACTTGGCTGGGCTTATTTCTTATATTTCCCCAAAAAAAGAAGTTTATAAAGTCAAATTCAATTCTCACATAAGAAAATGTATGGAATTATCTTATTTGTAAACCAAAATTTCCTGTCATTAAGTTAAAATGTGTCATTCATAAAGCAATTTAACAGAATCAATGTGAAAATTACATTTCAAAAAAATGTGTCATATAATCTACATTTAGGTTACAAAGTAAATGAAGAAAAATGCCAACTCAGAATTGACAACCCCCCAAATAAATGGCACAGGTCTGTTAGATCATAAATTTCTGGAGGTCAAGAGTGAAGGCTATTTAACTCCCTTAATACAGCACCCTAATAATCTCAGCTGTATGCCTAATAATTCATGTCCTGAATATGTAATTTCCACATAAACTTAGATTCTGAAGATTATGTTGTGAGAAAAAGTCCTATTTCTTTGTTCATGTCGACAGACTCATGAACATTTATAATATTGCACATTTAAGTGCACATAATTGAATTGCTGTCCATGCAGGTGTGAAAAATGTCTAAAATTATTGTGTTTCATGTTTGAACATTGATTTTGTTTAATGTATTATTGGCATCTGGACAATAATGCATTTTAGTTTATTACTTGCTTGAATGAGACAAATAATAGAATACACACACATCCATAATTTCTCAAGATAATTACTACTTAACATTAACTTTGTTTTTTAAAAATAAACATGGCAATAAACAATATATAAGTAATTTGTCAAATATATCAAGGCCAATATTTTAGGACAGAGTTAAGGAATTTGTAATTTGGATAAAATTGGGATAAAAATATACCAACAGCATCTTGTGAGCTCAACATCAACCATTTTCTCTTAACCAATGGATGTTTCCCAAGCTCTAATGAACATGAGGATATTTTTTGTTTGTTTTTAAATTTTGAAAGAAGCACATGTTTTATATAGGCATTCCCACGTTTTGGATGTGTTTGTTTTAAAGTTTTCTTAGAAAATTGAGTCTGATACTATTCCATTAAGCCAGTATTTTTACGTAAGATCTTAAAATATGCTTAGGAAGTAGGAGGCAAGAAGTCATGACATTCAGTGCAGAGCCATATGAAATATTATTACAGTAAACTTAAAGTTACTAAATATACCTTTCTGATAAGATTCATGCCTTCTTTATTACAATATGAACATTCTTAGCAGTAGTAGGCACCAAAATCTCAAGTCAAATCTGGTAGAATAAATAAAATTAAAAAAATCTATTAATAATGTTTCAGTTTTATTTCCTACAATGAAGGAAGAAAGACCACTACTTGCAGCAAACCATTGTCGTTTGAGCCCTGAAAGTTCGAAGGCAGCTAACCAAGGGCATGTGAGTCAGGACCAAAATGCAAGCTGCGCTCCATTTGTCAGGCCGGTGCCCTAGGCATCAGCCTAGACTAGGAATCACATCTTCTAATTGGTTCTCTAAGAAGGGCTGCCTTTCTCTCATTTGTCCTTGAGAAATAATGCCTTTTTCTAATTGGTCAGGCCAGAAAGTATGCTTTTTCTGACTGGTCAGCCTAGAAGGGATGCCTTTTTTCTAATTGGTCCCTGAAGAGAAGACTTTTTTTCTGATTTGCTGTGAGCACCGCAAGCTTGGCCTCTTGGCTGACATACCCCCACAGACCACGGAGACCCGTGACAGGTACCCATGACAACAAGGCGAACCATCGCGGGAGAAAAGTGTGTACAGACACAGAAGGCTGATCAAAGTAGGACTCAGATTCAGAAAGAATGGTAACTTTTGAATACAGTCCACAGTTTGAAGTTTAGACGAATTATGACTTATTTTCCACCTATTTCTAATTGGTTAGCCCAGCGGATAATGTGCCTGATGCTATTCTAAATAAATTGCCGTTCCTTGAAACCTGAGTGCTCATCACTGAACACATTTCTTTGTACCAGATTCTATTCTCAAACACCACATCTTTCCAACCTATTAAATGTCAGTTTCTGCATGGGAAGAATATTTATCTCAAACATAGAAAAGTCGGAGTGGCATTCAACCTGAAGCAGAAGGGACCACTGGTCTGAATCTAATGTATTTGAGGATTAATAGTTCTATTTATTGAAAAAATATTTGCAAATCTGTATCATGCATGCCTGCTGATTTTAACTCTGGCATTTAGCCAGCCAATTCATGAGAAATTTGGCCAGCCTCTAGGAGTGTTGGAAAATCTAAGTCTCCAGAGGATTTCAGCTTTGTCTATGTGAGACCAGCCAATGAAAGTTTACAACTTCAGACCGTCTATGTTAATTCTCTCTCTCCTCCCTTCTCGTTTAAACCTGGCTTTTCCTCTCTTCCTCTTTCTCCCTAACAAGGAAACTGCATAAACACAATTCTGTTGTGGCTGTGGTGTAGGCTGGTGGTTGCAGCTCCAATTCAACTCCTAGCCTGGGAACTTCCATTTGCCACGGGTGCTGCCATAAAAAGAAAAAATAATAATAAATAAAATGTTTATGTTGGGAAAAGAAGGAAGGCTAAGATTTTAATGAGCTAAGAGTTGATTGCATAGATTTAGTAAGAGAATAGCAAATTGCAGAGTTCTGAGGTTGCCTTGTAGTTAAGAATCCAGCATTGTCACTGCTGTGGCTTGGGCTCAATACTTGGCCCTGGGAACTTCTGCATGCTGTGGGCATGGCCAAAAAAATGTAAAACAAAACAAAGAGAAACTGAGTGGTATAAGAATAGCAAATTGCCCAAATAATTTGGGAAGAAAAAAAAAGAAATCCATAAAATGAATGTTAAACTAAAGAAGATTAACAAAGTTTTGAAAAACTGACAAAACTGAGCAACTTTGCCTTCCCCAAAAAATAAAGGGAGAAAGTATGCACATGTACACACACACAAACACACACACACACACAAAACCACTCTGTTAGGAGTGAAAAAAGGACTATCACTACAGAACTTGCAGATATTAAAAGGACAGAATAATATAACTCAACTGCAAAAAAACCAACAACCCAATGGAAAAATGGGCAAAAGACCTGAATAGACATTTCTCCAAAGAAGATATACAGATGGCCAACAAGCACATGAAAAAATGCTCAACATCATTGATGATTAGAGAAATGCATATCAAAACTAACATAAGATACCACCTCACACCAGTCAGAATGGCCATCATTAATAAGTCCACAAAGGGAGTTTCCGTCATGGCTCAGTGGTTGACGAATCCGACTAGGATCCATGAGTCTGTGAGTTCGATCCCTGGCCCTGCTCAGTGGGTTAAGGATCCAGCGTTGCCGTGAGCTGTGGTGTAGGTCACAGACGTGGCTTGGATCTGGCGTTGCTGTGGCTCTGGTGTAGGCCGGTGGCTACAGCTCCGATTCGACTCCTAGCCTGGGAACCTCCATATGCCATGGGAGCAGCCCTAGAAAAAGGCAAAAAGAGGAGTTCCCGTCATGGCTCAGTGGTTAACGAATCTGACTAGGAACCATGAGGTTGCAGGTTCGATCCCTGGCCTTGCTCAGTGGGTTAACAATCTGGTGTTGCCATGAGCTGTGGTGTAGGTCCCAGATGCAGCTCGGATCCCGAGTTGCTGTGGCTCTGGTGTAGGCTCATGGCTACAGCTCCAATTCGACCCCTAGCCTGGGAACCTCCATATGCTGTGGGAGCGGCCCTAGAAAGGCAAAAAGACAAAAAAAAAAAAAAAAAGTCCACAAATAAAAGCTGGAGAGGGTGTGGAGAAAAGGGAACCCTCCTGCACTGTTGGTGGGAACGTAAATTGGTACAACTGCTATGGAAAACAGTATGGAGGTATCTTTGAAATCTAAATATAGAACTACCATATGACCCAGAAATCCCACTCTTGGGCATATGTCCAGAAAAAACTTTACTTGAAAAAGACACATGTTCATTGCAGCACTATTCACAATATCCAAGACATGGAAACAACCTAAATGTCCATCAACAGATGATTGGATTAGGAAGATGTGGTATATATACACAATGGAATACTACTCAGCCATTAAAAAGAACTAAATAATGTTATTTGCAGCAACATGGATGGAACTAGAGACTCTAAGTGAATTAAGTCAGAAAGAGAAAGACAAATACCACTTATATCTGGAATCTAATATATGACACAAATTAGCCTTTCCACAGAAAAGAAACTTATGGACACATAGAACATACTTGTGGTTGCCAAAGGAGAGGGGAAGAGAGGGGGATGGATTGGGAATTTAGGGTTAATATATGCAAACTATTGTCTTTGGAATGGATTAGCAATAAGATCCTACTGTGTAGCACTGGGAACTATATCTAGTCATTTAGGATGGAGCATGATAATGTGAGAAAAAGGATATGTATATATGTATGTGTGACTGGGTCACCTTGCTGTACAGCAGAAAATTGACAGAACACTGTAAACCAGATATGATGGTAAAAATAAAAATCATTTTTAAAAAAAGAAGCAAGCAAAAATTAAAAAATAAAAGGACAGAGTAGATGATGTGCAGAATCCAAATGAAGGTTTGGAAGCTTGAATTTTTATAAAATGGTCTCCCACTCTCTGGAGGGAAGAAGTCCATGAGTTTAGATGCAAGTAAGTCTTGCATCTAAAGAGGAGGAAAGTCCTAGCCACAGTGGGTCTGGAAGGCATAAGGTTGAACCAGAGAGGATTATTCTTGAGCCTTAAGAGCTAATGATATTTATTTGCTTGAGACCTCTCACCCCTTCTCTCTTCCACATCTGTCCCTTTTGGAATGGGGGTGTCTATCCCAGGCCTGTCCCAAAAGGATGTCCATGACTTACCTGGCTTCCAGGGTCAGAAGTGGAGATGAATTTTGCCTGTGGATGAATTGTACCCCAAGTCCCACACATCTCCTTTTTAAATAATATTTAGACTTTGGACTTTAGATGAGTTGAGGCTAGAAGGAGTTAAGACCTTGGCGCTATTGGAATGAAGTTAATATATTTCACCACCAGGAGAACATGAAATTTGGGGGCCCAGGAGCAGAATGTCATGTGTCCCCCCAAAATCCATGTTGAAGTCCTAATCCCCAAGGTGACAGTGTTTTGAGGCAGGGCCTTTGGGAGATAATTAGTTTAGGTAAAGTTATGCCCATGATGGGATTAGTATTTTTATAAGAAGAGAAGAGACTTGAGTTCATTCTTTTCTCCTCGTGAGGACACAGTTATGACAGCTGTCCCCAAGCCAGGAAAGGAGCTCTCACCAGGAGCAGAGTCTGCCAGCACCTTGATCTTGGATTTGCCAAGAACTTTCTGGGAGACAGGACTGTCTGAATGTCTGTGGTACTTTTTACAGCAGCCTCAGCTGATGAAGCCAGAGGGGAGGTGGCCGATCACAGAGCAGAAATTTCAGAAAGGAGTGACTGGGATGGAGGGAGGGTTGCCGATTGAGGCAGAATAGGGTCCAAAGAGAAGAACATATGGGCATTTTGGGGGGGTCGTGAATGTCTGCAGAGGTTTGGACTTCTGGGGGTGATGGGAACAAGCAAGGAATCGGGCACGAGAGGATTTGAGGCCGATGGGCTTTGGGTCCTAGCATTGCATTACAGCCCCTAAACATTTCAACTGTTTATATTGCAATTGGTCATTTAAGCTATAAGCTATTGTTTAAGCAGGCAACAGAGCAAAGCCAGTCCTATAGGTTGCAGTCAGCGGTCCAGCTACAGATGAGAGGCAGATTAGCTGGCAAGTCACACAAAGCTTTTTCAAGAGGGAGGAGGCTGGGATGTATTTAAAAGCTGATGGGAAAGAGATCAAAACAAAGCAAAGTAATGAAGACACAGAAAGAGAGAGGGAGAGTTCCTGCTGTGGCGTGGTGGGTTAAGGACCTGACTGCAGCGGCTCCGGTCACTGCAGAGGCGTCGGTTTGATCCCTGGCCTGGTGCTGTGGGTTAAAGGATCCAGCATTACCAGAGCTGTGGTGTAGTTCACAGCTGCAGCTTGGATTCAGTCACTGGGCCAGGGACTTCCTTCCATATGTCATGAGTGCGGCCATTTAAATAAAAAGAGGGAGAAAGAGGGTTATCAAGGGTGAAATGTCTCAGAGGCAGGATCCTAACGTGGGTGATGGGACTGGTCACTTTCACTCTGATGTGAGGGAAGTGTTTTGATAAGGCACCACAAGGACCTATAAAGAGAGGTAATTTGCCATGCATATTAATTAGTCACTCTGCATTTGTAATGACACCCTGAGGGAAGCAAGCTCCAGGCTGAAAAGGTCTATAGCCTTCTCCGTGTATTCCTCCCTCCTAGGCTAGCCTGCCCTACATCTCTGCTTCTTTCTTTTTGGCCACTAGGACTGTTAGCAGTGGCCCTTACCTGGAGCAGAGCTGGGCAAGACTGCATGACTTCCACGTATCTGAACATTCAAGACAAAAAATAAATAAGGGTCTCTTCTCTGCCCCCTTCTGGTGCAGCAGAAACATTCCCCATTCCATGATGATGCAAAAGATCTTAAAGCTCCTATGATGGCTTTTAACAGCCCTTTCCTGCCTGGAGTCCAAACACCATATGATGGTAATTCTCACAGAACGTACGTTACACCCTTTACCACCTAGAGAGGTAGCTGGTTACACCAGCCCTTACCAAAGCAGTAGCCATATAGCACTTTGAAAACAAACAGGAGGAGTTCCCTTTGTGGCGTAGCAGGTTAAGGACCTGACATGGTCTCTGTGAGAAGGCGGGTTCGATCCCTGGCCTTGCTCAGTGGCTTGAGGATCCAGCATTGCCATACGCTGCAGCTGAGACTCCAATTCTTGGCCTGGAAGCTTCCATAGGCTGCACTGAGAACAGGAAAAAAAGAAAAAGAAAAACGAAGAAAGAAAAGAGATCCGAAAGTCAAAACCAAAAGATCAGAAGGATGAACACAACGAAATGGGGGAAGTAGTGGTGTTTGCCGAAATGATCTGAAAAGAAATGAAGCCCAGAGTAAATCCAGACAGATCCCATCTCCAAAGCTCAGCTCCAAGGGAGGCAGAGTTCAAGCCAAGGAGAGTGTGAACGGAGCAAATCCGTAATGTGCAGCACAAGGACAGTGAGACCCTCCAAGGGTTATGTTACAAAACGAGAGAATGAGGCATAAACAGGGACGGGACCAGGCAAGTTTTCTCGGCCAGTCTGTTGCTTAGCGTTCGATCCATGAAGGGTGAAGAGCAATTCCCCAGGTGCCCCGAGGAGAGGACAAACCAACATTCATCCTAGTTTGGGAAGGAAGAGTGAAGTGGAAGCAGTCACAAGCTGAGAGCCTAAAAAATGCCTGGCACCCCCTCTGGAGCACAGACCAGCGACTATTTCAAAATGATTTCTGGGACAAATGCTATTAATATTCTACCAGTGGCTCAGGGGAAGCTTGTTGAGTAGAGGGTCAGGGATGGGACAGCTATTGCACAGAATATCAACCATGACTGAGTACAACAAATACATACAGTAAAACTTTGATAACTTGATGAATGTACATTGCCAGGTGTGTGTTTCTTCTGGAGAAAATATCTGAGAGAGGAAAAGATTTCTTCCACCCTTGAGACCCAGAGATGCTGAGGGTGAAAAGACGAAACTCTGGTTAACCGAGAAGGCGAAACAAATCAGCAGAGAAAGGCTTGGACCTGGCTGGGGAGTTGTTGGCATGTGGGCAATTCGACGGTGACTGCTAGGCACGTGGATGCAAGCTCCCATCACTTGAATGTCTGCAGATGAAATTTAACCTGGCTTGGCACCCAAATGCCAGATTGACATGAATCTGTTCTTTTTAAATAATTTTTTAAATTAAATTATAGTTCAGGAGTTCCTGTTGGGGTGCAGGGGAACTGAATCCGATTCAAAAGAAGGCCCTGGACTTTTAAGATACAAAGAAAATCGTCTTCCCTCTCTGAGAGAAAGACTTGGATCTTAAAAACATAAAGGCTTCTCACGTATATACACATGTACATACACATATCAACAGAAAAGCAAACATACGGAGAAACAGCTATATGCCCACACACATATCCACTTACATAAACACCCGCTTAGATATATGCACATCTTTACACACTTAGAGATACACCCATACACACATGCATGGACCTACACACAAACCTACATACTACACGCACACCCCCAACCACGCATACATACTCGCTATAATGTGGGTATATGTCCAAAATATAATTTTTAAAGTTGGAGTTTCAAAAAATATGAAAACATCCCAATAAATGCTGCATTAAAACCAAAAATAATAATTATTATAAATAAAAATAAATAAAAACATAAAGGCTTTTATGCCTGCTCTGAGAGGGGGTTGGACAGAATAATCATCCTCCATCCCTCCTAGTTGAGTAAACTGACTCCTTCTCATACTCAACAGAAAAAAATATATATATATATATACATATATATATATATATATTTTTTTTTTGGCTGAAGGAGGGGAAAAAATGTGTAAAGCTGGCTTTATCCAATCACCGCCCCCTGCATGTCTAAACTCAAGAAGCAATGTTACCAAGGCGTGAACTTGAACCTAGATCACTGGTCTGTAGGGTCCAAGAGTCTGTGGGCTCCGTCTGCACACCTGAGACAGGCAGCTCCCGTCCCGGTGTCGCAGGACGTGTACCGCATCGTGGCGACTCTGCCCCGTGGAGGAGAAGTGTCTGAGCGGAGGAGCAGAGCCAGAGAGCAGCCAGGTCACCAGGTCGCTTAGGAAGGGGATACCGAGGCTGGGAGACCCTGTGCCCAGCTTGGGGGACCAAGGAGACACCACTGGGGCAGCCGGCCGGCCTGTGTTTCAACAGTGACACCATGTGGTAGCAACGGCTCCCGGGACAGCAGAGGACGAGTGCACCAGGTTTTCTCTCTGACATTAGCACTGGTGACTCTGAAACTACTGACACTTCCACTGAGAAAGGCCCTCGGAATCCCACGCCGGGAGCGTGTGCGGTGCGCATGCGTACTCGGGTCCGGGACTTGATGGGGCACAAACCGCCAGGGCCGAGGGACACCTTCCAAGATTGCGAGGGGCGTGTTGGATTCACTGAATTTGAAGACTATAAGATCTAATTGCTTGGACCTCTGGCGAAACAGCTGACTGCAGGTCTTATTCCCCCAAACCCGCTAAACTCAGGAGTGCCTCGGGAGTCACACAGTATATCCCCTAAGTCAGGAACAAGCACAAACACTGTAGGGGAAAAGGGTTGGATTTTGGTGCGAGGCCGACTTGGGTTCAAATCTCAGTTCTTCCACTGATTAGCTGTGTGACTCTGGGCACGTTCCTTGAAGCATCTGAACTTGAGCTTCCATATCTAGCGATGGAGTTGACCGTGGTCATTTCACATCAGCGTGGCCGCAGTGTGTCCGCGCTGGGGAATTTCACAGCCTTTCTCCCCTTGATGGTTTGGCTGTCAGCACAAGAATAAGGAGCCCAGATCAGAATTGGCTACATCTCTGAATTGGTTATAACAACGACAAGTTTGGATGAAACTACGGGAGAGAAATTATTAATTCAATATGATAAATTTATATTAGGAAATATTAGGCAGTCCTTAAAAATGAAGCCTTCAGTGAACTTCATTGGCTTTAGAGATTCAGAATTATTGATTATTGCGGAGAGAATAATATGAAGGGAGGGGAGGCGAGCAAGACGGCGGAAGTGAAAAAAGGAACCGTATAATTTTATGTAATGTTATGTAATTTATATGTAATTCACCAAGATTGTATTTTATATATAATACTTCCATATGCATTTATGCATCAGTATGGAATTCTACAGGCATTGAAACAGATGTTTAAAGGATACGCAAAAACTTAATAATGCCTTCGTGGTTTTTTAAGTTTTTTTTTTTTAAGGGGGGAGGGTGGAGTTCTGATTTTATCCTCCGTAAGTAAAGCCTTTTAAAAATGAAATTATGAGCTCCTGCTGCGGCATGGGATTGGCAGCATCTTGGGAGAGCTGGGAAGTGGGTTCAATCCGCAGCCGGCATAGCGGGTTAAGGATCCACCGTTCCTGCAGCTGCGGCTTAATTCGAAGCTGCGGCTCGCATCTGATCCCTGGCCCGGGAACTCCACACACCACCAAGCGGCCAAAATAAATAAATAAATAAATAATAAAAATGAAAGTAAATAGTAGCACTGCTTTATAGCTCTTCTCAGTGTAATGGCAGCTATGATCCTGACACTGGAGCTTGATTTTCTCTTTCCTATGGCCCCAATTTAGATAAATATTGAAGGAGGAGGTTGAATCTATGGCAAAAAGAGGGATGAGAGGACAGGGAGGAGGCAGGCTTTTTAATACCCCTGGCCACTTTCTCGTTGTTCTTAACAACATTCTAGTGGACACCAACCCAGGTTCTGAAACTTGAAGAACATTCTATTTCTTCCCATGGATTTTATCCTCTGGAGAACCTGGGTGATGCTGAACCTAAAAGGGCAAAGACTCTTCCCCTTCCTTGGTGAGCAAGTTGTGTTCATACCAGCTAAATACATTTGCTTATATTTAAAATAATAACAATAATAAAGCATGATCAACCTTTTCCTGAACTCCCTTCTCCTGTCCCCAATTAACTTTTCTTGCAGCTGTTTGTATCGTGCCCATCTCACCACCATATTTGTGAAGCTCTGTTTTTGTATGTTTTATATATTCATGCAATGAAGCTGCTTTAGGATCTCAATGAATATCAACAACCAAATGGTCCTGCTGCTATTGAAAAAAGTTTGGGAATCATTGATTCAGAGACTGTCCATATGTATGTGATGTAACCCAAACTGAGATGTGTCATCTAATGATGTCGCTTTGACCTAGCATAATTTCACCCTTTCTTAATCTCCAGGTAGAAATATTTATTTGGAGGTCCTGGAATCATGCACTGAAAAGTTAAAACACTATGCACATTGTGGTTATATGGAATGGCTGGCCAATGAGGACCTGTTATATAGCACAGGAAATTCTACCCAATATTCTGTGATGATTTATATGGGAAAAGAGTCTGAAAAAGAATGTACGTGTGTGTTTGTACAACAATCACTTTGTTGTACAGCAGAAATTATCACAGTAATGTAAATCAACTATACTTTAATAAAATGTTTTTAAAAATGAAAAAAAAGAGTTAAAAATAAACTCAAAACAGGAGTTCCTGTTGTGATACAGTGGAAACAAATCCGACTCGTATCCATGAGGATGCAGGTTCAATCCCTGGCCTCACTCAGTGGGTCAGGGATCTGGCATTGTGGCGAGCTGTGGTTTAGGTCTCAGATGCGGCTCAGATTTGGTGTCGCTGTGGCTGTGGTGAAGGCCAGCAGCTATAGCTCTGATTTAGCCTCTAGCCTGAGAACTTCCACATGCCGCAGGTGCAGCCCTAAAAAGCCAAAAAAAAAAAAAAAAAAAAAGTCAAAACGCAAATGTTGAAACCATCACAAAGAGTCACATTTATTATTTTGGCATTGTATTTGCATTTCCTCAAAGCTTAGTCACTATTAATTGTGGCATTCCCAAACCATTCTACTGAAGTTAATCAAACGACAATTATGGGAAAGGAATCCTGCTATAATATGGAGATGGGAGAGCAGAGAAATGTACTCAGTAAACCAGGATTAAGGAGCTCCAGGTTTGAGGACTTAATGTTCCCTGATACATGTAGTGAACAACGTCTCTGAATTTCTGAATGCCTACCAGCAAAACTTGATGTCTTCACACTGCTTCCGGAACTTTCAAAGGAATGCCCACTGATGATTTGGGTAACTGATATAAACATGCTTTTTAAAGTTGGGGAGGTACATTAAACTCCACCGTAATGATCCAGTATAGTGACAGCGATCAGGCCTTTCCTGCCTAACTCACCTCTTTATTTGAGCCCAGATGAAACATGGCCATCTCAGGCAACCCTAACTCCAACTCGTGAAATGTAAATTAAAAAGTAGCACCTCAGCACTAGATTTTTATCCTCGGATCAAAGTAATGCTAATGAGATAATTGAAAGAAAACATTGAGTCTCCAGAGAAATCGTGGGAATTTTTCTCTAATTTGTTCCTAGATTTTAATTCAGGGATCTTCCCACCAACTGAAAAAAAAAAAAAAAAAAAAAAAAAAAAACGCACGTTAAGAAACGAAAATGTAATTAATTAAAATAGAATTACAATAATGCCTACATACTTATGCATTGCACCTTACGTACATTAGCCCATTTAAATTCTTGACAAGTATCATAATCCCATTTTACACAAGACACCATTCTTTTTTTTTTTTTTTTTTTGTCCTTTTAGGGCCGCAGATGTGACATACAGAAGTTCCCAGGCCAGGGGTCGAATCAGAGCCACAGCCGCTAGCCTACAACACAGCCACAGCAATGCCAGATCCTTGACCCAATGAGTGGGGCCAGGGATCAAACCTGCATCCTCATGGATACCAGTCGGGTTTGTTACTCCCGAGCCTTGATACACCAAGTTAGTTTGGAGGATGAAAGTGGACCCTACATGAAAATTAATAAGTATCAATTAGGTCTGTTTCAGTTACAAGTGGCAGAAACCCAACTCAAATTGGTTTACTAGAAAGAAAGAGAGAGAGAGAGAGAGAGAAAAGAAGGAAGGAAGGAAGAAAAGAAAGAAAGAAAGAAAAGGGAGTTTTCTCTCTTAGATTCAAAGCAACCAGCCACATGGGGCTTTTGAGCACTGAAATGTGGCTAATTCAAATTAGGATGTAGGCGTTCCCCATCAGTGGAGCTCAGTGGTAACAAACCCGACTAGTTTCCATGAGGATGGGGGTTCCATCTCTGGCCTCACTCAGTGGAGTAAGGATCAGGCATTGCTGTGAGCTGTGGTGTAAGTTGCGGACACAACTAGGATCCTGCATTGCTGTGGCTCTGGTGTAGGCTGGCAGCTGCAGCTCTGATTCCACCCCTAGCCTGGAAATTTCTATATGCCGTGAGTCCAGCCCTAAAAAGACCAAGAAAAGAATTAAGATGTACTACAGATGTAAAATATACCTATGCATCTTTATATGTATATATATATCATTAATATTCATGAGCTGATTACAAATTAAACAATAACATTTTCACATATTTTTTTAAATAAAATATATTTGTAAAATTAAATTCATCTGTTTCTTTTTACTTTTTTTTTTGTTTTTTTTGCCATTTCTTGGGCTGCTCCCGCGGCATATGGAGGTTCCCAGGCTAGGGGTCCAATCGGAGCTGTAGCCACCGGCCTATGCCAGAGCCACAGCAACGCGGGATCGTTAACCCACTGAGCAAGGGCAGGGACCGAACCGCAACCTCATGGTTCCTAGTCAGATTCGTTAACCACTACACCACGACAGGAACTCCTTTTTTTACTTTTTTAATGTGGCTCTTAGAAAAATAAAATAACTAATGTGTACCTCACTTGCAGCTTACATTATTTTTCTACTGGACGGCACTGTGCTAGATATTCCTGACACCCAGCTGCATCTTGCCCTTGGGGTCTAGATGATGACTTTGTCATTATTGTAATAAATCCCTCCTTTTTCCTTTACTTTAGTTCAAGTTGATATTTGGCACTGAATCTCAAAAGAGTCACAACCAACACACCTACTAAAAAGATCTTTGAGCATATCAGATGTTAAGGACTGAACTGTGTTCTCCTGAAATTCACAAACCAGGAAAAGATTTCTTACTGGGAAAGGAATCAGCCAACGTCTTGATCCTCAACTTCCCAGCCTCTAGAGCAATGAGAAATCAATGTCTGTTGTTTAAGCCACTCTGTCCATGGCATTTTTTTTAAACAGCAGGTTGAACAAAATAAGACTTCTTTTCATCACTCATTGAGGGAAAATTCTTACTCTACTGATCCTGATATGTGAGTCTTCAAGAGACCATTGTACCTTACCAATAACAGTAAACCAAATTAAAATATCTAGATAAAATTTTTGCCAGAATGTGGAAGACAAGATTTTTGAAGTGGATCCATTTGCATATGATCACTAACTTAATTTTCTCTCCTTCCAAGTGTTCCACGGAAAAGATTTTGAGAAATATACTCTGTGATCCCGGGAACTGGTACTTGATAAATTCTAGCCCAAATTCAATTTGCTGAAGATTCACGATGGGCTTTATCACATTACAGATTTTGAATTGTCCTAAAGTAACGAAATTAGATTACCTTGGTTGAATCCTCAAAATTTCTGAAACTCCCTTGACCATAGAAACATCTTTTATTTTCCAGTGATAACAACCAAAATCTCAAATAGATTTGGGACATGCTGCCTTAACATTTTAAAATATTTTAAAAACTTTAACGAAAATGTTACAAAGAAAGATTTGTAAGTCTTTCTTAATTTTCTTTTCAATGAATTATGTCAGATTTCTGAACAGCAAATAATTCAGAAGGTGGCATAAGCTCTCACTATTTATTGGCCCAAATTGTTAGTAACTCGCTTAATCACATCAATGATTGTTCAAAAGGTTCATAGCTGAACTAATGGAAAAACTGAAGGTTATCCTTCATGTAAGAAAACAGGGATAATAATTGACTATCAGGACAAGGCAAAAGTTGTTTTTTACCAGTAGTGGTGGATATAAGCAACTCCATCTACCCTCTCTTTCTCCATATGGTAAGTGACAGACTTTTCTGTGACAGCTGGTGAAGTTTGAGGGAGGGGAAAATCCAAAGAAGCAAGGAATATATAAAACCATCACCTTTTGAATTTTAGATTTTATCTATATGGTTTACCAACTAAATGTTTTTAAAGATATCTCTTTCATTGTTAAGAGCTGGACTCTAGTTTGCCCATTTATTTCTTAATTTCTGGTACATCAAGGTACGACCTGTCTGCAACCTATTTCAAAAACCTTAATTATAATTAAGACCCAAATCCGCATTTATATGTTCAACGGCTAATGTTTCTCTTCCGTTGTTCTTCCATTGCCTTTTTAAAAAATATTTGTTGCTCATGGGTGCAACTAGAAATTCTCATACTAAGTGAAGTAAGTCATAAAGTGAAAGAGAAATATTATATGGTATTACTTATATGTGGAATCTGAAATATAGCACAAATGAACTATCTGAAAAGTAGAAGCAGACTCACAAACACGGAAAAAAGGCTCGTGGTTGCCAAGGGAAGCGGGGAAGGGAGTGGCATGGCTGGGGAGTCTGGGGTTAAGTGATACAAACTATTCCATTTAGAATATGGATAAACAATAAGATCCAGCTGTTTAGCAGAGGGAACTATATCCAGCCTCTGGGGAGAGACCATGATGGAAGATAATATAAGAAGAGAAAGTATGTAATATGTATGACTGGGTCACTTTGCTCTGCGGCAGAAATTGGTGCAACATTGTAACTCAACTATACTTTTAATTTTAAAAAGTTGTTGCTATTTATAAAGCTTCTTAATTTGAAGCTTCATCAAATATATAGAAATAAACTGAGACTTGATGATTTGCATCTTTGTTCAAAAGGGAAATGTTCCACATGGAAATTATTGTAGAATACGATCAAACTTAATATTTTTCATTAAACATCTTTTTTAACTTTTTAGAAGTCTGGTTAGGTTAATTTGGTGAATACTAAATTCTTTAGGATAGATTGGCATACTTATAAAATAAGAAAGAATATACACCAAATTGCATCAAATGGCCCTACTCAGGGTTTTATCAGCCCATCCTCAAACGGCTTTTCTTTTCTAACATGGCAATTAGGAGTGATGGTTACCACTTACAATGAGTTTTACTCACGTTATCCCCATTCATCTATAAAACCATATTATGTGGGAGTTCCCGTCGTGGTGTAGTGGTTAACGAATCCAACTAGGAACCATGAGGTTGCAGGTTCGATCCCTGCCCTTGCTCAGTGGGTTAAGGATCCGGCATTGCCGTGAGCTGTGGTGTAGGTCGCAGACTCGGCTCGGATCCCACGTTGCTGTGGATCTGGCATAGGCTGGCAGCTACAGCTCCGATTCGACCCCTAGCCTGGGAACCTCCATATGCTGAAGGAATAAAATGCCTAGTTATAAATTTAACCTCCATATGCCAAAGGAATAAAATGCCTAGTTATAAATTTAACCAAGAAGGTGGAAGACTTGTACACTGAAAAATTTTAAAGTGTAACCAAAGGAAATTAAAGGGTGGTGGCAGTGGGGGAGCTTACAAAATGCTGGAAATGGCTGACCTCACTCAGGGTTACACAGCAACTCATTGAAGTATATTTCACAATTTGGGTATTCTTCTCTACCTATGTTCTATTTCAATTAAAAAGTAAATTTTAAAAAGTTAATTGAATAAAAAAAAATTAAAACCAGTATACCTGAATCCTGAACACGGGCCTGCAGAGAGATTCCTGCTTTCTCCCTGATATGTTGCTCACATCCCATCATATTTCAGCATTTATCAGTTAGCCTCTGGTGTTACTTCTTGTATTGAAGTCTGCTCTCACCTCTGGCTCCAGCCATTTTCACCAGCCCTCAGCCTTTCTCCTGGTCCACTTCCAGCAACCCCAGGAGGCCCAGATCCCCCCAAAATGTGAGAGGCCCCAGTTGGCCCTTTCCTCAAGGGGGAAGCAGACATACTTACAAGGTGGGGTTAACTCACTACCTTCTGCATGTCTGCCCCACTCTTAAGCTCCTAAGCTCCCTTTGAAAGAAACTATTTACTCTTGTTTGTATTCAGCAGAATACCTGGCACAGGGCCTGGTGTGTGACAGACACTCAATAGATGTGGAATGAGTTGCCTCGGCGATGTATCTGGTGAAACCTATGTCAGTGTCAAAAAAACAGAAGAGGGGGTAGAGACCAGGCTGGGGGAAGGGAGGGATGCTTTATGCTTCTTGCTTTTCTTTTTGTTTTTTGTCTTTTGAGGGCAGCACCCACAGCATATAGAGGTTCCCAGGCTAGGGGTTGAAACGGAGCTATGGCTGCCGGCCTTCACCAGAGCCACAGCTACGCCAGATCTGAGCTGCGTCTGTGACCTACACCACAGCTCATGGCAACACCAGATCCTTAACCCACTGAGCGAGGCCAGGGATCAAACCCACAACCACATGGTTACTAGTCGGGTTCGTCAACCGCTGGGCCGCGAGGGGAACGCCTGTGCTTCTTGTTCTTAACAAAATAGATTTCTTTACATATATCTGAAAGAGTTTAATGGTTTGTTTTGTTTCCTTTGATTTCACCCTACACACACTTGACTTCAAATATCCCTCTGTTAAGTTCTAACTAAGGTACTCTTGGCTATAATTATCCGATTACTGGAGAGATTAATAAGCCTTTTCATCTTGGCTCATAAATCACAAATTCCCACAAGTAGGTGATTTTCAAATAAGAGGCAAAATCCCAGTGCTTAGTCACTCTATTGTCTACTTGAATCCGTTTTAGAATCTAACAGTACCTCATGTTCACTACTCTCTTTGAGGTGAACATTATGTTCTAATGACCAAAAGTGATAAATATTGTATTGAATGAAAGTAAGACAAGCCCAATATTTCAAACGACTATAAATCTTTATGTTCTCCCAAACAAAAATAGTCCTATTTTATCACTAGAGAACAATTTGAAAGATGTAAAATACTAAAGAGGCTAAGTAATATTCTGTTTGGTAAAAGAACTTGGGTCTTATTGAGTCTTGGAGAAATTGACATCAAGGAAACATTGAGTGGACACCAGATTTGTTTTCTGAACCAAGAAGAGAGACTATTAGAGGATGCTCAGGTTAGGATGTTCTAGGGAGGCTTCTAAGGATAGTAACCAAACGTTATTTACCCGAGAAAGCAGGTGTGTTTTGAACTTGGGAAGCAGTGGCTGGTACTACCCAATGAATTCTACGGTGAGTTTTTTTCAACAGCCTAGGTCAAATGACATCTTACTACCTACTACCTGAGCCTCTTAGAAAGTAAAATCTAGCTAGGAATGCCCCATTGTAGCTCACCCCACAATTGCCTTCCCAACTATTATACCTTTCATGTTTCTAAAGAAAAGTCTGTATAAATATGCATCGATGCTTTCTGAACCAATTATTTTTCACTTCAATTGGTGCCAACACAGGAGCAATAGTTGGCTTAGTTAATGCCCTCTCCAATTTCCTTCCTAGACCTTTCGAAATTTACAGCTAATTTTACAGAAAGACAATTGATCACCATCTTAAACTTTTATGAAAAAGAGGTAAAATATAAAATACATCAAAATGACACCAGAGAAGAACAGGCTTTCCTTAGTCTCGATTCAAAAAAAAAAAAAAAAAATCCATGGGAAGAACTCTGGCTTGGGTCACAAACTCGTCTTTGAGGACAGAAAGGCTGAATGTATATGGTTGGCAGTTTTCAGTAGAACAAAATTTTCAAGTACAGAAAGGAATAGTTTCTCCCTCCAGAAAAGTATTGTGTTCCCAGAAAAGACCAAAGGTATCTCTGTGCCATAAGTGCATATTGCAGGGTTTGGGGGTATAATTAATATACCTCTTGAACTGTCTCCAAGTTTCGTAGGCATCTGATGAATAGAGCTTGAAGTAACTGTGTTATGGGTAGAGCTGAATTGGAGAGAACAGCTCAGATCTACCGCAAGCATCTACCTACTTCATCCTTGAGCCCGTCTCTGTATCTTGAGATTACACATCCAATGGAGAGTTTTTATCTTCAAAGCAGATAAACTTACCCTAAATAGCTGCCGCCCACCAACAGTGGGGACAGAGATACATGTTTTATGTAGTAATGGTATCACTGTGTGAGCAATGCGGAGCTGTAAAGAAGGATATTTACAAACAAACACACTTCATTCATTAAACAAACGTCTAATGAACCTGTCTATGTGCACTGTTCTTGGTGCTGGGTAAACATCAACCAGCCAATCAAAGACACTCCCACCCCCAAGGAACTTAACTTTCCAGAGGGAAACAGAAATTGATGGATGCAAAAGAGAGAGAAAAAGAACATCGAGAGATCAGGAATTCTAAGGAGTGAAGAAGAAGAAGAAAATAGATTAAAATGAACTTTATGAAAAATAAAACTATGAGTTTTTGAGTTAACAGTATAAAATAATGAGTAAATCCTGGGAAAAGAAAAGTTGAGAAACTTGACATCTATTAGACCACTAGAAAAGGGAAAATGTCAATAAAGGATACCAAGGCGCAAAATCAAAAAAGGAACGTAAGAATCTTGCGTTGGGTATTTTATCAAGCCAGGGTTCAACCAGCAAAGCAGAACCAATAGGAGATTAAGAGATTTATTGAAAGGAACTGGTTCCTGCGCTTGTGGAAGCTGGCCAGGCAAGTTCAAAATCCATGTGGTAGGCTGCCAAGAAGGACACTAGCTGAAACTCCAGTCCAGAGGCAGAATTTCTTCTTTTCCAGAAACTCTTGGCCCTGCTTTTTCAACCAACTGGTTGAATCATCCCATGCAGATTATCTAGGATAATTTCCTTTACTTAAAGTCAACTGGATATGGCCTTTACAAGTACAAAATGCCTTGACAGCAACACCTAGGTTAATGTTTGATTGTCCCTGCCTCACTCATGATGGAGGGAACATGAGATAACTTCATGAATGAAGGAGATGAAACCCAATGCCCGCCTTGTTAGTCTCTACCCACCAGGTCACACAGTAACCTACTTAAGGTGATTATGAAAAAGGAACCACAAAACCCACAAACCCATCATTCACTTTGTATGAACCACAGTGGTGAGAGCCCAATGGTAATTTCTCTACATAAGCTGCAGCCCTCCCTATTCCCATATCAAACCTTGGATTCTGGCCTTCCTTCCTTTTCCATCTTCTTCTTGCCCTGACAATGACCTTACTGTCTCTTTCCCCACTACACTCACTGCACTAGCACCACGTAACCAAGCTTGATTCTTGCTGGCCCTATCACTTTCTAATTTTTATAGGATTTTTATAGGATTTCTCCTACGAACCTTATGTCCTTTACCAGACTGTAACCTCTTTGCAAACAAGCACTAATTCTTACTTACCAAGGAATAAATTATACATAGCAGAGACCCTAAGTAAGTGTGATAAATAGTGAATGAACAACTTAAATAATTACTCTAAGTGAAACATTTTAAACAATGCCTAAGATTTCAATATGAAAACTCAGAAAGCCTCTAAATAATTAATAGTAAGTCTCTGCCAATTCAAGAATTACATTTAAACTGTCTTTAAGATTGCAAAATGTCTTCCCTTCTTATGAAATATTAATGCTCCAATTGAGTGATACAATTAATTTCTGACCAACTTTTTAAAAAAGGAAAAGAAAGAAAAGGCTGTACTTAAAAGTGTGGCAAAATTAATTCAAAATAGTGACTTGTTTGCATAGTTAGAAACAAATACCTCATACCTTTTAAGGGAAGCTTGCCAGCTTTTCACCACATTATTGATACATTACTAATTTCTATAGTAAATAACATAATTTCTTATTAAAGTTACCATTAAATCTATATTGAATTAATTTTTGTGTTTATTAAAGTATAGTTTATTTACAATGTTGTGCCATTTTCTGCTGTACAGCAAAGCGACTCAGTCATTCATATTTAGACATTCTGAATTAATTTTCTTGTGGTCAATCACATCCTCAAAACGGACATCAATGGGCACCATTATTGCAAATGGAACAAGTTTGATTTGATTTTTCAGGAGCAAAGATGCTAGTACATCCAGTGTACTTAGAGAAGACGATTCGAACAAGAAGAATAGCAGGTGGCCTCCAAAATAACTTACTTCCCTATGGGATTTCATAGGACCTGAAACTCTCACTATTCAACTCATTATTGGGACACATATCTATAGAGTCAATGTATGTTTTTATTACTGGTTTCTTGATTATAAAAATACTGCATACCCAGAAAAATTTGAAAACGTAGCAGTTCACTTCTCATGACCAACTTTCCCTTCTGGTCCATCCTGAAATTTTCCCTCAGCCTCAAAGAGCTCTTTTTGCCCAAACCCTGTTCCATCCCTTCAACAATTAAAATGCACCTAAGTTTTAACCATGAAGTTAAACAACTCTTTCCTGAAGCCTTGAGAGATGATGGGGTTAACTGATATTCCTTCTAGCAGTGGCCACCCTTAAAATCACTGGGGCCCTAAACCAGACCCAAATTTGTATCTTCTTCCTTCCTGCATGTTCTCCTCCCAGGAGGAAGGTAGCCTGACACCACACTAGAGACATTTCTAGATTGAAATTCAGTTCATATTTTTTCAGTTTCTATTTACAGGTAAATCTTAACAAAAATAGAAACCCACAGAGTTCAAAAAAAAAAAAAAAAGTAGAATATCAGCAGTGAGCATAGGGGTCTGGCTGCTTAGAAGGGTGGGGCTGTCTGAATTGGGCTGGTTGGAGGGAAAAAGCCACCAAGACTAGAAAACCCTACTGGGAGGAGAGAGGTAAGGACCAGCTGAAATTGTGTTGCTGGGGAATCGTGTTGTGTGAGATGCTCCATTATCTTGCCTGAATGGCCTGAAATGCCCTCATGCCTGCTTCTGACAGCCCTGTATTTTGGAACACAGAAATGGAAAACTTTTAAATTAAAAAAAAAAAAAAGTTGCACCTGGACAGATGGCCTTTTATACCTTGTCTCCTGGGAAAAACTCTTACTCAGTGGGTCAGCAACCTGAGTCTGTCCTGAAGAAAATGTGGCCATGGGAAGTGAACACCAGATTGAGAATAATTGCTCCCCTGGGGCCTCACAGATTTTTCAAAATGGCTCAGAGTTTGCCTACTTCTTAACTTGGGGAAACAAGAATAGCAGACAAAAAACTGAGCACTGGGAGTTCCCGTCGTGGCTCAGTGGTTAACGAATCCGACTAGGAACCATTAGGTTGCAGGTTCGATTCCTGGCCTTGCTCAGTGGGTTAAGGATCCAGCGTTGCCGTGAGCTGTGGTGTAGGTCGCAGATGCAGCTCGGGTCCTGAGTTGCTGTGGCTGTGGTGTAGGCCTGTGGCTACAGCCCCAATTAGACCCCTAGCCTGGGGTCCATATGCCACAGGAAGCGGCCCTAGAAAAAAGGCAAAAAGACAAAAAAAAAAAAAAAATGAGCATTGAAATTTCCCATGAAGAACACTGATAAGGACTGGCTTCACTTTTTAAAAATTATTTAAAATTTTGAAAGAATCTCAAAGAAAAATTGCAAGTACAATTATTTTTACAAACATTTGAGGGTGGGTTGCTGACCTGGTGCCCTATGATCGCCGTATACTTTAAGGTATATTTCCTATAAAATAAGGACCCTCTCTTACCCAGCCAGAATTCAATCAGGAAATTGACATTGATATATATTACCGCTTTATTTTTTTTAGAGCAGTTTTGGGTTCACAGCAAAATTGAATGGCAGGTGCAGAGTTTCCATACATACCCCCTGTCCCCCGCACACATGCATAGCCTCCCCACCAGCAACATCCTATCATTTGTAATAATCCATAAACCTACACTGACACATCATTAGCGTCCTAGGTCCATCGTTTGCATTAGGCTCCACTTTGGGTGTAGTACAGTCTGTGGGGGTTGACGAATGTATAAGGATTATATGCACCCACTATTACAGTGTAAAGACTAGATTCTCTGCCCTAAACACCCTCCACGCTCTGCCTATTCATTCCTCCCCCAGCCCCTAGAGAACACTGATCTTTTTAGTCTTTCCGTAGATTTGTCTTTTCTGAAACTGCTCTGTGGTTGGGATCGTAGAGCACGTAGCCTTTTCAAACTAGCTTCTTTCGTTTAATAATTTACATTCAAGTTTGTTTCCTCTGTGTCTTTTCATGCCTTGATAGCTCATTTCTTTTTAATGCGGAATATTATTCTGCTGTCTAGATGGACTACAGTTTATTTGTCCATTCACTTATTGAAAGACAACTTGGTGGCTTCCTAGTTTGGGCAATGAAAAATAAAAATACTGTAAACATTTGTGTGCAGGTTTTTACGTAGCTGTAATTTTTTAACTCTTTTGGGTAAATATCCAGGAGAGTAGTTGCTGGATCATATGGTAAAAGTATGTACAGTTTTGTTGTGTGTTTTTTTTTTTTTTTTTTTTTTTTAGGGCTGCACTTGCAGCATATGAAGGTTCCCAGGTTAGAGGTCATCAGAGTTGTGCTGTGTACTGTACCAGTACTTGTAAAAGTTGCCCATTACGTCTCATCCTCAGCAATACACATTAAGGGGCTTCTTTGCTTTTTCCAGTCTTATGATATAAAATGCTATTGCACTGCTGTCTTAATTGCCATTTTCTGTAAGACTGAGCATCTTTCCATAAGTTTATTGGACATTTGTACTTCCTTTTCTGTACAATGTTAGTGTGTGTTGCTAATTTTTCGACTGAGATGATATTTTCTTATTGGTTTATAGTTCTTTCCTATACTGACTACTGGGTTTTATTAATTTTGTACATTATAAACATTTGCTACCAGTTTGAGCTTTTAATTTTATATCTTATAAACATTTGCTGCCAGGTTGAGCTTTTACTTTCATTTTCTTTTTAGTGTCCTGAAGTTCTCGATTTTAATTTTGTCAAATTTACCAATCTTTTCTTCTATGTTGGTACTTTTTGTCATGTTGAAGAAATTCTTCCCTCCCTCCATGTCACAGAAAAACTTCCCAAGTTTTCTCCCAAAAGTTTTCACACTTGACTATTTAATTCGGGGAAAGGTGTAGAGTAATAATCCAATTTCTGTTTTTATTTAGAGAACCAAGTATCCAACACAATTTATTAGCAATCAGTTTCTTCCCCAGCAATCCAGAATGCCTGCACAACCATAAAGAAATTTGCATATATACCTTTTGTTGTCAGGCCATTTGTCCAAACATAAGTACGTGACACCAATTACAATGGTTTTATAGAAAGTCTTCAAATTTGGTAAAGTCAGCTTCTCTGTCTTACTCCTTTTCAGAGATATTTTAAGTGTTTGTGGACCTAAGCACTTGAATCTAAATTTTAGAATCAGCCTGTCAACAAACTCAATGAGTCCCAGCGGGGTTGTGACCGGAATTTTCCTGGATTTCTACTCCATTAATGTCCTTATGCTCTTGTCTTTCATTCCATAAATATGAATGATCTCTCCATTTATTTAGATCCTTTGTAGTATCTTCCAATACAGTCTAATAAATTTGTCCGTATAGATCCTGCGTGTATTGTGGTAGATTCATGCCCCTGTGCTTTACATTTTTGTCGTTTTTAAAACGACCTCTATATTTGGCTTGTTTTTAATTAAACTTTTTATTTGGAAATAATTGTAGATTCACATGCAGTTAGAAGAAATAATCGAGAGAAATACTGCCTAGGTTTCATCCAGTTGCCCCCAACGGTAGTATCTTGCATCGCTATAGCATAAATGCAACCAGGAAACGGATGCTGGTAAAAATCCAGGTATCTAATTCAAATTCCTCAAGTTTTAAGTGTGTGTATTTCACATGCGCAAATTTTATGTGTGTATTTT
This sequence comes from Sus scrofa, assembly GCF_054392235.1. Taxonomy (NCBI): domain Eukaryota; kingdom Metazoa; phylum Chordata; class Mammalia; order Artiodactyla; family Suidae; genus Sus; species Sus scrofa. The sequence goes on from NC_139393.1 coordinate 78,112,412, forward strand.
ACGGGTGCAATTTTGTCACCTGTAGAGGTTCCTGTGGCCCATGTCATATTCATGATCTAGAACAATTCCATCACTGCAAGAACCCCTCATGCTATCCTTTTACAGCCTCAGCAGCCTCTCTTTCTACCCACCCTCCTGTCCCTCTCTGTTGCCCCTGGCAACAACTCACCTGTTCTCTATAATGTTGTCGTATCAATAATGGTGTCTGAATGGAATCATGTGCTACGTAAGTTTTAGGGACTGGTTATTTGACTCAGCGTAATTTCCTTGAGATCCATCCAAGTTGTTGCACGTATCAATAGTTTTTCCCTTTTTCCTTCCGGGAGGTGTTCCACGGTATGCATGTACATATGTTTAACAATTCACCCATTCATTGAAGGGCGTTTTAGTTGTTGCCAGCGTGGGGCTACCATGAATAAAGCTACTATAAACATTCATGTAAATGTTCTTGTGTGAACAGAAGTTTTCATTTCTCTGGAGTAAAGCCCAAGAGGGCAATTGTTAAGTCTTACTGTGAGCACATGTTTAGTTTTGTAAGAAATAGCCAAACTATTGTCCATCGTATGTCTGCGCCATTTTGCATTGTGTTTGTGAGATTAACCCAACTTGGTCATGTTGTAGTAACATATTTATATAGTACTGGTCCTTTTGGATAACCTTGTATTGATTTTTTTCTTAATTTTACCCTTCATTTTGTTGAACACATTGATGTGTGTATTCTGTATCTGATGAGGCCAAAATCTGAAATGTGGGAGCCTGTTGAATTTCACTCATGGGATTGATTTCCTTATGTGTTCTGTAATTTTTTTATGAGCTCATAGCTGGTTGATTTTAATCTGTAGGGAAACCGGAGGCCATAACAGAGGAATTTCTCTCAGGAAGCTTTTGTGTTTGTCTCTCCTGAGAGTCAGAGGAATCACCTGCCTGGGATCTTTTTAGCTCCTTTCCAGGGTCCCCAAGTTTAATTTAGGAGTCAAATTCAACTTCCCCAAATGGCACTTTTACATCCTAATGTCCCAATTAAAAGTAGATATTTACAGGATAAACATGAGCAGGAAGACGGAGGAGCGGAACTTGGGAGGGTGTCACCGGCACCAGTAAAAGAGGGAGCCGCACGTGGGGACCCCCAAATGCACATCGAGCCCTGCCCAGGAAAAGGCAGAATAAGAAAATCAGCATAAGGATTCAGTGTGGAAAGACTTTTGTAAGACCCAGCTTGGGAATGAATGGTTTCCAGGGGCAACTACTATCTTCTTTCAAATTTTACCAAAGACAACACCTGGAAAGGTCTTTTTGGCAGCTTTCAGGCATTTGAAAATCTCCTTTTGAATCCTACTAAGAGTATGAAAATAATGAAACCTTGTTTTGCTGGCATCCCAGCCAAGCTGCACTGAGTCACATCAGTTAAACAGCTACTTTGAGTGGTGAAAGCTGTAAATAACGTTCTGTGAGACCAGTGGGAACTAGAACACTCCCCAGTGATGGGGTTTGTAGCCAAACTTTTCCACGAGGTCACAGTTACTTATCCTGATCTATGAGACATTTCATTCTACATAGAGTTAGCCAAACCTGGATACTATATTAAGTGGCCTATTTCCATGTCTGTAACAATTCTTTTTGTTGCATAAGGATCCTGAAACCCAGACAAGAATGTAAATGCTTGGTCCTGTATCCCTCACCAAGTGGCAGGAGGCTAAATCTACCAGTGTTTAAATATTTCTATTTGGAATATTTTCAACATACATAAAAGTAGAGAGAACAGCATAATAAACTCCCATAGACCCACCACTCAGAGTTAAAAATTTAACAAGAATTTGTCATACTTAGTTTACCCCTTTGGAGGTTTTCTTGTTGGTTGTCTCCTGTTAATTTTTTGAAATGGGATGGCATTTTCATTTTAGATTTAAAAAAAAAATTTTTTTTTTTTTTTTGGCCACAGCATTTGGAAGATCCTGGGCCAGGAATCGAACCCCTGCCACAGCAGCAACCCAAGTTTCTGCAGTGACAACACCAGATCCTTAACCTTCTGGGTCATAAGGACACTCCTAAAATTTTTAAAGAAGGTCACAGATGGGCTATCATTTCAACACTAAACTGTTCAATATTTACTACTAATATGAGATAATAAATTTATAGCCTTACCATTATCACACCTAAAACCTTTAACACAAGGCAGCCTGCATAGTAAGAAATTTTCATTGTTTCTTTCAACCAGTCCTCTGTGGAGCTTTATTTGGGCTATTTCTGGACTTTTGCTTTTGTAAGTAATTATCAGATCTTTCATGACTGAAAGAACGCAGACGTTTAATTTTGCTTTGGGGGTCCTTCTTCCAATATATACTTATTTTATACCTGCAAGTCCTCCGGTATGTATGTATGGATTTTTGACAGGAGGGGCAGATGTATTTATTGAGATGGTTCTTGAAATGGGCTAATGTGTTTTGCTTTCGTCAGATGAAGATGACTAAGTCCATGGCAGACAAAATTGACCCCGAAACATGTCAGTGACAAGGAGAAAGTAAATCCAGACTCTGGTCACCCTAAAGGAAAATGCAGTTTGGATGGCCTCCCGATGATTTTTCAAAGAATACACTTTCGAATTTTCTCAATTTCCTTATAATCTAACATTTATTGCTTCCATTTCCGGGAGCTCTTTTTAATCCAGTGAAGCTTCTGAATATCTGAGTCAGCGTGAGGTAAAGTGGCAGATTTTTATATTCACCATTTGTGCAGTGCAACGGAACTTTTAAAAGACAGTCAGTAAATCACTCTGGCATTTGAAAAGTGAGCTAGAAGAAAAATAATGGGAGTGGTAAGAAAAATTACAAAATGTCAGCGATGTTCATTGCAATTCATTCATAAAACAGAAGAGAACCGGTTGCAATCGTTGAAGCGTAATTCCAACGTAACCCCTTTATCTTTCAGTCAAGCAGCTCAGAGAATCAACCTCATCACGAATGTCTCTAAATATAGAAAATCAGTTTAATTTAGGAATGGGGGCTGTAAAATGTTAGCAGCATTTTTTCTAAGCTGCTAAAGTCCCACTTTTCACGCATACACTCCGTTTCCAGTATAAAAGATGAATGACGAATAACAAAGCTCTGTTGTTGACACACGCCTCCTCCTCCCCGAGCCCTGTCCTCCAACAGAACCCACAGGGAGCAGATTAGCCTGTGGAAAAGCCCAGCCCCGGGGCGTTGGGCAGAGCAGGGTTCCAGGCCTTGCCCTGACACTTGTTGGCTATGACTTTGCATAATTTACTTAGCTTCTGAGTTTTACTTCTGCCACTACATAAATTTGGATTAGAAAACCTCCCTTCTAAGGTGTGGGGAGAATTAATCGGGTTTTCAAACATTACTGTAATTTAGCATCACCTGGAAAGTTTTTCAAAATCCGGATGCTCAAGACTCAGCTTAGACCAATAAAATCAGAACCTACCGGGGGAGGACCCACGTATCAGTACTGGTTAAGCTTCCCAGGTGATGCCATCGTGCAGCCAAGTCTAAGAACCCCATTGCTCTGGTGTATAGAAATACCTGGCACACTGTCTACCCTCGGCGGACTTGCCCTCTGTGGTGGCTGTGACCATTCCGTCCTATCAAATGTCAGAACGCCTTGTTTCTTTTCATTCTCTTACCTGGGGTATCTCCAGACTGTTACAGTGAGTAAAATTTGACCTTAGAGCATCCTTGTTCTCACTGCCGTCCTGTTTTCTTTTCCCCTTTGGGAGTCCTTTCCCTTCCATACCTTCCCATCTGCTCCCTTAATAAAATAGCCATCTCATACACCCCAAATTAAAGGTGCCAAGAGAGGGTAGAAAGTTACTCTCTCCAAGCAGAATTTCATACTGCCTGGACTCAAAAAGTGAGAGATGGTGGGAGTTCCTGTTGTAGCTCAGCGGAAACAAATCTGACTAGTGTCCCCGAGGATGCATGTTCCGTCCCTGGCATCGCTCAGTGGGTAAGGATCCGGCGTTGCCATGAGCTGTGGCATAGATTGCAGAAATGGCTCAGATACTGTGTTGCTGTGGCTGTGGTGTAGGCTGGCACTTATAATTCCAATTTTTACCCCTAGCCTGGGAACTTGCACATGCCACGGTGCAGCCTAAAAAGAAAAAAAAAAAGCAGTCGTGATGGAGATCAAGGGGCCATCTTGGTGATGTGTCAATTATAAGCTTTGTCACCACTTACTCTCCTAGAATAACCACTGGGTTAAGATTTATGATTCACCATTTCCAACTCTATTCGGTGACACAGTGTGGCTGTTTGGGTTCTTTTTACATCTGACTCCATATTTTTATTCCAGTTCTTCTTTGTGCAGTTCGGTAAAAAAAAAAAAAAAAAAAAAAAACCCGTCCTGGTTGGAGTTCCTGTTGTGGCTCAGCGGGTTAAGAACCCCGACTAGTATCCATGAAGATGCAGGTTTGTTCCCTGGCCTCGCTCAGTGGGTTAAGGATCCAACATTGCCATGAGCAAAGATGCATCTCGGATGTGGCATTGCTGTGGCTGTGGTGTAGGCTGGCAGCTGCAATTCAACCCCTAGCCTGGGACTTTCCATATGCTGCAGGTGTGGCTCTAAAAAGAAAAAAAAAACACAAATGTCCTGGCTAATGTCACATTACTATCGTCATGGTTGCCATGGCACGTGGCCAAGCAAACATTGCAAGACTTTGATTTGAGACTCCTCCGTTCCCAGCGTGGCCAGATTGGGATTTGTTTGCTTTTGACTGAAAAGAAAATATAAGTTAATTAAGATGAGATGCTAAGTGATGAGTCTCTCCTTAGTCAGAGAATGATGATGGCTTCCAGGAAACAAGCTGTAGCATTGCTGCAGGCAAGAGCCACCTTGCCTTTATAGTGACGTGCCTTATAATGTGTCAACCATTCTCAGCAGATTTCTCACACAAAGATGAATAATTTTCTGCAAGACTTGTTAAATCAAGGTGATGATTGAAAATTGGCAGATGAAAAATGGAGCCTCCCGAGTAAGACAAACCATGGAATGGAACAATATGACATTTCAATCTCTGCCTCCTTAGCGTCTTCAAATTCTTCTATCAGTTTGTAGCTCAGACCAACAACACTAATCAACAAAAATGTTTCATTATGGTTGAGCCATTTCCAAGTCCATGAAGATCAGGTTTTGAGGGAAGGTGGACAGTGGCATTTAGTTTCCATCGCTCTGTGTTTACTGCCCAACTACCTCAAAGTCTTCGACAGTCTTTCAAAGTTTACATTCCTATCAGCCATCTCACTGCTCAACTCCCCACAGTAGGGGGATATAAGAAGACAAATTTTAACTCAAAGCCTAGAAACTTTGGGATTTTTCTTTTTTTGGTCATTTATTTATTTATTATTTTTTGGCCACCTGGGCCAAGAAGTTCCTGGGCCCGCACCAAGGCAATGACAATGCAGGATCCTTAACCACTAGGCTACCAGGGAACTCCCTAAGTACCTTTGCTTTGATTTCCTCCTCTTTACTCCATAGATGAGGGAGGGGTTCTCACCCTAGGATTTCAGCACAACACGCAGCAAGCAACACCCAGACTGGACGGATGTGACTGGCAGTAGTTTATTAGTCTCACCTACTCACAGCGCAGGAGAAAAGGGCACCCCGCCACGCAGGGCCACCCCGAGGGTGGACTCTGGATCAGGGTGACGAGCCAGAGGCTGGGAGAGGCAGGCTTGTAGTCACAAGAGGGCAGGTGGCTCCTGGTTCCTGGAGGAAGATCTGATTGGCTTGTGGGCTGGTGGTGAACCACCTGAAACTGGCCTGGTTTCTGCCATGAGTGAGGTTGTTTGGCTGGCGGACCCCACCCTCGGGAGCAGAGTAGGGAATCTTGCCTCATGTCATGCAGGGTCCCCTGCGTTTTCCCCAATGTCAAGGCACATACCATACTGGGCTTTAACTTAAGGTTGTCTTCCAGGGCCTTACAATGCTTCTTGAAGGTTGTCCAGTCACTGGAGGGGATAATGAGAGGGTGAGATAACCTGCAGTTGGCACTTCCAACTGCGGTTGGCAGGCCCAACAGGCACTTCCTTGTTTAACTGTTTATCTTCCCCATTGAGTTGGAAACTTCCCATGGATACAGGCTGTGTCTCTCTCGTTTCCCACTGCGGCCCTAGCTCCACACAGCACCCAGAATATTCATTAATTAGTTAACGACTGTCTTCATCAGCTCTCTGAGATCACAAGCACTTTTTTTAAATTTTATTTTATTTTATTTTTTTATCACATCTGTAGTTGTATAATGATCATCACAATCCATTTTCACAGGATTTCCATCCCACAACCCCAGCATATCCCCCCACTCCCCAAACTGTTTCCTCTGGGGACCAAAAGTTTTTCAATGTCTGTGAGTCAGTATCTGTTCTGCAAAGAAGTTCCGTCTGTCCTTTTTTCAGATTCCACATGTCAGTGAAAGTGTTTGATGTTGGTGTCTCATTGTATGGCTGACTTCACTTAGCATGATAATTTATGGTCCATCCATGTTGCCAAAAATGCTGGTATTTTGTTCATTTTAATGGCTGAGTAATATTCCATCGTGTATATACATCACATCTTCTTGATCCACGCCTCTGTCGGTGGGCATTTAGGTTGTTTCCATGTCTTGGCTATTGAAAATAGTGCTGCAGTGAACATCGGAGTACATGTGTCTTTGTGAGTCATGGTTTTCTCTGGATAGATGCCCAGGAGTGGGATTGATGGATCAAATGGTAGTTCTATTGCTAGTTTTCTGAGGAATCTCCACACTGTTTTCTACAGTGGTTGCACCAATTTACAATCCCACCAACAGTTAATAGGGTTCCTTTTTCTCCACTAAGATCACCAGCACTTTACCATTCTTTAAAGCTGATGCTAGGGCGTGGGTTCAGCTTCATGTTGACAAAGGGAAAACAGGGTATTACCTTCACCTCTTTGTCACCGTCAGTTCTGCAGCTTTGCCCGATCCTATTCGACTTCCTAGAGCTCTCAGGAAAACAAAGATCAAGTTTCGGTCTGTTAATATTATTTCTTGACATGCACATTGGGAGTCTGTGGTCTAAGAACCTCAGCAGGCACAGGGAAGAAAATGCACCAGTGCCAACCAGTGAAAGAGCAGGAGTGATGGTGCAGGTCCGTGGACACCATCAGGAACCCTTTCCTCGAGCGCTCCCTGCAAATGTCAGGAGCGGTGCACTCGGCTGCGCTGCCCTCTTCCCGTGTATAATCCTGGAAAATGAGTCAGCCTGTTTGCCTCCCCCTTACTCGCTCTTTCAAATTCAAAGCCAAAGCCCGATCCCAAATAGTGTGTCTTCAGTGTTGACTCAGGAACAAAATATACGGAGAGACCATTGTTTAAAGTCGGTTTAGCCAGAGCTGCCCAGAGGAGAAACAAAATAACTGGACACCCATATCCAGATGGTTTTCATGATTAATACATTGGATTAAATCATGTCCAGGATCCACACGCTTCCTATTTATCTATTGACATTTTTAATTATTTTGGCTGATTACAACCTTCGTGAATACAGTAGACATGACCCAGCAGCCCCTTGAAAGTGATGTCAGTGAGAAGAAAACTTTTGCTAATGAGCAGTGTCAATTGAGACTAGAAACTATCTCATTCATCACCATTTTCCTCCCAGAAACCCTTTGCAAAAAGAAGTCTGAAGACTTGACGCTCCGCTCCGTTGTATAATCTCTCCGGGCTTGGTGCTCACTTTATCCTCCGAGCTTCAATTTCCTCATCTGTGTAAAGTAGGGACAATACTACTTGTCCTGCCAAGTCATCTTGCAAAATAAATGAGATAGTACTTCTGAAAATGCTTTGGAGAGTACAAAATGTGATGTCCAAATGTAAGATACTATCCAACCCCACCTTCTTTGGTATTTTCATCTCATGCCTCCCCCACCCCGAATCCTCCTGTTATTTTTCTGCCAATAGGTGGAATAAAAACGAAAAGGTTGCTATCCTCAATGAAGGTGAGCTCTGTGATTTCACCACTCAGAGAAAGGCAGCCCAAATGTAATCTCAAACGCCAAACCCAGGCTCCAAGCCGCACTCGATGAGGGAATGATGATTAGACCAAGTCCCAGGATGAGCTTCTTGTTCGGCCACCTCCTTGCTGAGCAGCCTCGAGCACATCGGCGCATCTCCCCGAGCCTGGGTTTCTTCTGCCACAAACTGGGAAGGATAATGGCATCCCCCTCACCATTTGGATGGGTATTAAATAGGGTCACACGTGTTATGTATCTAGACAGTGCCAGTCACATAGTAAGCCCTCAAGAGATGTGGCTGTTGTTAGCAATGTGACTTCTAGCCGCTCTCCCCCTTCCAACCCACTTCTCCTCCAGCGGTGCCCTGTTACCCTGCCAAGTCCCTGTTTCTGTGGGGATCTGAGGGCTGAAGCCTCCTATGCCATCATCCTCATTCCATCCTTCCTCAATTTCTAATACACGTCCTTCCTCTTTCTTATTTTCCTTTTTCTTCTTCTTCTTTTTTTTTTTTTTTTTTTTTTTTTTTTGTCTTTTAGGAGCACACCTGTAGCATATGGAGGTTCCCAGGCTAGGGGTCAAATCAGAGCTACAGCTGCTGGTCTGCACCACAACCACAGTAACACCAGACCCAAGCTGCGTCTGCAACCTACCCCACAGCTCAAGGCAACGCCGGATCCTTAACCCACTGAGCGAGGCCAGGGATCGAACCTGCGTCCTCGTGGATGCCAGTCGGGTTAGTTAACCACTGAGCCACGAAGGGAATTCCTTACTTTCCTTTTTATTTCTTTTTATTTCTTTTTCCTTTTGATCCCTCTTCTCTAGTCAATAGCATTTGGCTGCAGGTATGTCTCAATTTAATGATGCTTTGTAAAGCTATTCAGATATTTGGGCTCATGAAAATGCTGCTAGTCAAAGTTCCATAGTACTTAGAACTGATATGAAATAAAGGCAAACTTAAAAAATATATTTAATCTCTTCCACGGTACTCTCTTCTCTTCATATTAGGAGCCAGTATCTAGCCAAACAGTTTCTATGACTGAATGCTTTGCTAGATTTGGAAAGCATACATTTTAATACTCTCAGTTTCTTTATGGTTACTTATTTTTGGTTAATTTTTATTGCTGAATAATATTTCATTGTCTGGATGTACCACAGTCTGTTCACCTACTAAAGGACATCTTCATTGCTTCAAGTTTGAGCAATTATGAATAAAGCTATTCTAAATGGGTTTAGTTGATACAAACGATTGTATTTGGAGTGGATAAGCAATGAGATCCTCTGTGTAGCACAGGGAACTATACCTAATCACTTGTGATGGAACATGATGGAAGATAATGTGAGAAAAAGGATGTGTGTATATATATATATATATATATATAACTGGGTCACTTTGCTGTACAGCAGAAATTGACAGAACATTGTTAATCAACTATAATAAAAAATGAAAACAATAGCAACAACAAAATAGCCATATGCAGGATGTTGAGTGGCCAGAAGATTTTAATTCATTTTTGGGAAATACCAAAGCTCAGGGTTGTTGGATTGTATGCTAAGAATATGTTCAGTTTCATAAGAAACTGCCAAACAGTCTTCCAAAGAGGCTGTACCATTTTTCATTCCACCAGCAATGAATGAGCGTTCCTCTTGCTTCTCACCCTGATCAGAATTTTGTGTCGCCAGTGTTTTTGATTTTCACCATTCTGGGATGTATGTAGCAGTAGCTCATTGTTTTAAATAATTGGTTTTTTTTATTTTGTTTTGTTTTGGTGTATGTGAAACATTACAGTGGTTCTAAGAGTCAGCTATACAGAAAAGTTTACTCGAGGGGTTTTACAACCAAGATGTCCTTCAGTAGGTGAACAGACTATACATCAAGACAATGGAATATTATATATATACAGCAATAAAAAGAGATGAACTAAAAAAAAAAGCCATAAAGAAACTGAGAGTATTAACATGCATGCTTCCCAAATCTAGCTAAGCACTCAGTAATATATGCTGTTTGGCTAGATCTTAATTCCTAATATGAAGAAACTACCTGGAAGAGTTTAAAAAAATTTTTTTTAAGTTTGACTTCATTCCATATCAACTCTAGGTACTATTGAGCAATATTTTTATGAGCCCAAAGTATCTGAATGGTTTACTACAGAGATGTCTCTGTATAGCTGGAATACTCTATATAACTAGTACACTAATAATGACACTAAAACCAGGGCCAGCTGCAGAATCTGCCGGGTCCAAGGCACACTGAAAATGCAGAGTGCCAGCTGGATGGGGGAATCTATGCGTTCCGGTCAAGCCCTCTGCCCCAACCCACAGCGCCACCCCGCTCAGAAACAGCAGCCTCCCCCTCCCAGGACACACTCAGGACCTGCGTTGAGGGAGGGGCGGGCAGCACCTAGAAGGGTGGGGACCGCAATACAGGGTGCTGCTGTCCCCCGCCTCCGCCGCTCCCAAGGCACGTGCCGGATGTGGGCATCCAGGGGCCCACATCCAAGCCCCCAGCCCAGGAGAAGGCAATGGCCAAACGGGGGCTTCCTCCCAACCAGGAGATCCAGGCCTGTTGTTACCCAGACGGTGAGGAGGCAGGGGAAGCCCAGGCGCCAGGTAGCCGAGACCTCAACCCAGGAAGAGAGAAGGGCAGGAGGGAGGCAGAAGCACCTGGGAGCCTGCCCCCACCCCAGTGATCCCATCAGACTTCCTTACAGAGCATAACATCAAAAATGAAAGTATTAAGAATTTCAAGACAGCAATTACAGAGCTCTTCTGACCGAGGCGTTCAGTACAGCCGCACTGGCCACTCGCGCGGGCAGCCGACCCTAAGGCGTAGTCCTGCGTTAGCCCAGGCCAGGCGGTGCAGTTAAATGTCGGCGGAAAAGGCAAATGGGCCTCTCATCCATCAAAAGTTACGCTTCTCAGATTTTCGTGGTGGTGGAGCGGGTTAAGGATCCAGCCTTGCCTTTGCTGTGGCTCTGGCCACTGACAGGTTCCATCCCTGGCCTGGGACCTGCCGCAGGCAGGGGGGCGGGGCCAAAACAAGGTTACCGGGCTCACTACTCACCCATAAAAAAGGACATGATGCCATTTGCAGCAACACGGGTGGACCTAGAGATAATTTATCATGCTTAGTGAAGGAAGTCAGACAGTGAAAGATAAATATCCTATGATATTGCTTACATGTGGAATCTATACCAATGATACAAATGAACTTGTTTATGAAACAGAATCAGAATCACAGGCATAAAAAACAAAGGCGGTTGGTTACCAAAGGAGGGGGGTGGCAAATTAGGAGTTTGGGATTAATAGATATCCCCGACTGTATGTTAAATAGATAAACAAGGATCTAGTATATTGGAACTACAATCAATATCCTGTAATAAGACATAATGGAAAAGATATGACATATATATACACACACAACTGAATCACTTTGCTATACACCTGAAACGAACACAGCATTGTATATCAACTATGCTTCAATAAGAAAAATAAAAATTAGGAGTTCCAGCTGGTTAGGAATCCAACTGCATTTGGCTCTGGTCGCTGTGGAGGCTCAGGCTTCATCCCCAGCCCCAGGCAGTGGGTTATAGGATAGGGCATTGCCACCACTGTGGCTCAGATTCAATCCCTGGCCCTGGGAACTTCCATTATGCTGCAGGTGTGGCCTTAAAAAAAATGAAATAAAATGAATAAAATAAACATGAATTTAAAATATTTAAAAATTAAAATAAAAAACAGACTTAAGTTTCTATCTTTACTCTTATCAGTCATTAGCATGTCTTTACCCAATAGCTACTGAGCTTCATATTGGAATTCACTACGACTGCTGCATTTTAGAAAAGTGGACTCCAGGTACATATTTAATTGTAAAAAACAACCTTTCTTGAGTAATATCAGATTATTAGGATACTGATGATGAGAAAAAGAGAAAGAAGAGGAGGAGGAAGAGGAGGGGAAGAGGGAGGAGGGAAAGAAGAAGAAAAAGAAAGGGAAGGAAGGAGCTCCCGTCGTGGTGCAGCGGAAGCGAATCCGACCAGGAACCATGAGGGTCGATCCCTGGCCTGGCTCAGTGGGGTACGGATCCAGCATTGCCGTGAGCTGTGGTGTAGGTCGCAGACGCCAGCTCGGATCTGGTGTGGCTGTGGTGTAGGCCGCAGTTGTAGCTCCCCTAGCCTGGGAACTTCCATATGCTGCAGTGCGGCCCTAAAAAGATAAAAAGACAAAAAAAAAAAATAAGGGAAAAGAGGAAGGGTGGAGAGAAACAAAGTTGAATGATAAAACAGAGCTCATATTTTTAGTAAATCCCAAGTCCTTCTGATTTCTTCTTGCCTATTAAAAAAATGATGTAATATGTCAGTTAGACGTAATGAGACAGAAATCAGACAGGATAGTGTCACCTGTTTGTCATGGGTCACCTAACTGGTTTAGCGTGCTCCGGGTTTTCCTATTACAAAGCAAATAGAACAGGATTTACTGATCGCATTTTGCTAGGCTTTAAGAACACCAGGAGCTACTAACTTTTGTTTTCTGGGTGTATAGTTTTGCAATTTTACTTTCATACTGTGTATAGCTTGTTTTTTGTTTGTTTGTTTTGGTTTTTGGTTTTTTTTTTTTTTTTTGTCTTTTTGCCATTTCTAGGGCCGCTTCCTGCAGCACACAGAGGTTCCCAGGCTAGGGGTCTAATCAGAGCTATAACTGCCAGCCTACACCACAGCTCATGGCAATGCCGGATCCCCAACCCACTGAGCAAGGCCAGGGATCGAACCCGAAACCTCATGGTTCCTAGTTGGATTCGTTAACCACTGCGCCATGACGGGAACTCCTAGCTTGTTGTTGTTGTTGTTGTTGTTTTTTAAAAATACAGTTCTGCCCATGTACCTATGTACTGGTAGAGCTATAGTTATTAAAAAACTCATTCTTTTACATTTATAGTTGATTTACAATGTTGTGCCAATTTCTGCTGTACAGCAGTCACCTCAGTCGTACATGTATATACACCTCTTTTTCTCCTGTTCTCTTCCATCGTGGTCTATCCCAAGAGAGAGGACAGAGTTCCCTGGGCTGTAGAGTAGAACCTCATTGTTTATCCATTCTAAATGTAAGAGTTTGCACAAAAGACTCATTTTCTTTGCATCTGCCTTGCAAAATTTGTAGAATGACATTTATATTAGTTACTCCCCCCAACGAGTTTTGTTTTACTGCAATTACTATTCTTAGTTCCAAGCAAAACAGAAAATCGAAGTTAATCTAAGAAGCTACCAAGACGTGTTTTTTATGCGTTACACCTAATGACCTTTTTAAATATTATTAAAGTACCAGCCTAGTAGTCTGCCTTACCATTCCGGTTTTGATTTTATGGTATATAAGCACACTTTTAAAGACTTCTTTCCTTATCCTAGGAAAAACTGTGAGATTTGGATTATGTAATGAGCTCTGATGACTATTTATTGAGAGTCTACCGTGAGCTAAACACGTTTCTTCTAAACACCGTGTGATAATTTGATACTCACAAGAGCCATTGGATGTAAATGCTACTCATCCCCACATTTTCTTGGGTAACAGATGAAGAAACTAATGTTCAGGTAGATGGAGCAATTGGACCAAGGAAGGAACAATCCCTAAGTGGATTCAATCCATCCCTGAACAATTCCCCAACTAGTGCTCTTTCCGATCCTGTAAGAGGCTGCCTTCCTTCTCACGGTGGAGGACATTGTATTTTCTCTTGTGAGACAGTTGTCTTAAATTTTTAATTTGAAAAGAGCTGAGGTAGGAGTTTCCATCGTGGCTCAGCGGTAATGCACCCAAATAGTATCCATGAGGATGCAGGTTCGATCCCTGGCCTCGCTCTGTGGATTAAGGATCCAGCGATGCCATGAGCTGTGGTATAGGTCACAGCTCGGATCTGGTGTTGCTGTGGCTGTGGTGTAGGCTGGCAGTAGCTCTGATTCAACCCCTAGCCTGGGAACTTCCATATGCCACAAGGGTGGCCCTAAAAAGACACCCCCCCAAAAAAAAAGGTGAGGTACACATTTAATAAGCCTCAATGTTTTCCAAAATAAGCTTCCTAAGGTCTCTAATTACATATGCATGACCTTTGATGTTCTTTCATTGAGCTTGAATTCCAGAAGTCTATAATCAATACTCTCTACTCAAAAACGGCAGTATTTTAAGCTTCCAGAGTATTCTACTGTGGTTTCATGTGAGTCACAGTTGGGGTGATGTGGAGGAGGCTTGGTTTCAGCCCACCGTAGCCACTTGAGGGGCCAGGACTCTGAAGAAGAGAAGGCTGGCAAATAAGCCTGTCCTGTTTGACGGCAAACGATCAGAAAACATGGGGTGGCCTGCTGGTGCCCCTGCCACTGTCACCCACCAAGAGACCACCTGGATCTCTCGTCCTTGCTCCGTAAGTGTCTGGGAGTGAATCCAGATCGGTCAGAGCCTGGGAGCAGGTTAAAGGCCTGATTCCCTCGGCTAACATAGGAGCCATGCAGGAGACTCATGGTTTCTTGATGTATAAAGTGAGTTATTTGGACCATGAGGCCTTTCATTTTCTCTAGTCTAGCATACAATGCCTAACACAGAGCCCAGCCATACACTAGGAACTCAAATCTTGAACAACTAAATGTCTGAGACTTTCAGTATTTTGAAATGGAGCATTTTTTTTTCTTTCTTATGACTATTTTTGAAGGTCAGAATTGTCAGTATATGCGGCAAAGATCTGCTAAGAAGCTCTCTTGCTGGGGGTGGGGGGGGTGCTTTTCAGGAAAATCACGGATGCAGTTTATGTACTAAGAAAATCTATTTTGAGGGTATTCCCTGGTGGCCTAGTGAGTGACCAATCCAGCATTGTCACTGCTGTGGCTCAGGTCACTGCTGTGGGGTGACTTCAAACTTCTGCATGCCATGGGCCAGCCAAAAACAAAACAAAAACCAGAAAACCTATTTTGAGGGGAAATTTGCCAGTCTTACATTCCTGGCAAAGTGAATGACAGAACCAGATAAATGGCACATACACTCTGACGAATCCTTCAGAGTTCTATCACTGTGTTATTGACTACAATTAAATACCATGGGATCTTCTAGGAAACTGTGGATTCAAAGATACGAAATGTGTGGATGAAAACCCAGCCTGTTTTACATGAACTCTTGAGCTGTAAAACTCCAAATTAGGATCTATAGAACATCAGCAACACATGAATACACAGGGGCACCATAACTGCCAAAAGAAAAAGGATGAAAATGTCCAACAAGATTTTTCATTGTATAAGTATTTATTACAGTACAGACTTTAGGCGAAGCACTTTTGTTTTTTTAGCAGGAAAAACATATTTTTCTTAATTACAGACACTTCCTGTTAGCATTGTCTGGTAGGTCTCAAGGCATCTAAATATGATCTGTCAGTCTGTAAACTATATAAGTTATATTAGTTATTTCATACACGAATTCTTAATTTTTTTGATTCACAGATCTCTTGAAGGAGATAAAGCTCTGGATCCAATTTTCAGGAAAATAAACAGTCACACAAAACTGTGCCCTAAATTGCAGGTGTTCAGTTTAACAATTGTGTAACTAGAAGCTACTCAGATCTTTAAATATAAGGATATTTATTACTTGCTATTTCACGTAATATAATACATATTTATCTTCTGCAATTGAATCGTTTGAGATTATCTTGCCAAAGGAATCACATTATATCATAATTTATTACAAAATCGAATTTACAGGGGATAAAAATAATTTAAACTTTATTATCTAACTAGTAGGGTTTCACTGATCTCCAGTGGGTAACGCAATAATATAATAAAAACCAGTAAACAAAAAGAAGAACATTTTCATAATGAGCAAATTTAGACTGTATTTGGATTTGAGGAAATTTTTTCTACTGAGCATCATATATCAAAATACCATGAAACAAGAGAATATAAAAACTTTTTAAAAATTCATTTTGCTTTGGGAGTTCCCATCGTGGCCCAGCAGAAATGAATCTGACTAGTAACCATGAGGACACAGGTTTGATCCCTGGCCTTGCTCAGTGGTTTAAGGATCCAGCGTGGTCATGAGCTGTGATGTAGGTCACAGACGCGGCTCGGATCCTGCATTGCTGTGGCTGTGGTGCAGGCCGGCAGGTACAGCTCCAATTCAACCCCTAGGCTGGGAACTTCCATATGCTGCAGGTGCAGGCCTAAAAAGACAAAAAAGAAATTCAGTTTGCTTTGGAGTTCCCTGGTGGCCCAGTAGTTAAAAGATCCAACATTGTCTCTGCTATGGCTCAAGTCACTACTGTGGCGTGGGTTCGATCACTGGCCGGGAACTTCCACAGGCTGAGAGCGAGGCAGAACAATAACAACAACATGGCAGTTTGCTTCTTTTAGCAAAAATGATTTCAAGATCATTACTCATTTTAGACCCTTTGCTGGATGGTAACATTTGTCTAATTTTAGGGGCAAGGAACCATTGTTTAATTCCATTCCTTCACTTTGTCAAAAACCCTCCCTCATCTCCCATGAAAACATGGACGGTCCAGGCTCAAAATACCTCTTCCAGGAGTTCCCGTTGTGGCACAGCAGAAACGAATCCAACTAGGAACCATGAGGTTGCAGGTTCGATCCCTGACCTCACTCAGCAGGTTAAGGATCCGGCGTTGCCATGAGCTGTGGTGTAGGTCTCAGATGTGGCTCAGATCCTGCGTTACTGTGGCTGTGGCATCAGCCGGTGGCTACAGCTTCCATTAGACCTCTAGCCTGGGCACCTCCCTGTGCCTCGAGTGCATCCCTTAAAAAAAAAAAAAAAAAAAGGACAAAAGACAAAATATATATATATCTCTTCCAAACTCCACCTTGACCTTAATGCCTTGTGCTACTGAAGAACAGCAAGAATTCCTTCCCAGGAGAAGCTTCGAGATAGGAGGATTACCACATCTGGCATATTTGTGGGTGGAAATACAGGTTTTTAAAGGAGCTGGTTTATCTGATTCATCTTTCTGTCTTTCCCGCATGACAGCTCCCTGGTGACTCATTCAGCAAGAGGCTGATTAGAGACAAACACACACACACTCTGTAAGGTTCCAGAACTTCAGCCTTGCACATAATGCACACTTTGTATAATGGTCGACAGAAACAGCATTCTTCCTTCAAAGAGCAGCTGCTCCATGTTCTTGCAGAGAAAGGCAATTCTTTTCTTGTTGCTTTTTTCCCTGTAAGTTAAAAGCAAACACTTGCCACCTGGACTCTTTCTGGCCTTTGGCTTCTGTTTGATGCTAAAGTAGCCTGGTAGGCCAGTGGAGAAAAAAGTAAGCTCCTAGGACCCAGACTAAAAAAAAAAAAAAAAAAAAAAAAAGAAGGCTCGTTCATGTTTTGCTCCTCTTACTGAAACAAGCCTTCCCCACATGAAAGCTTTATGATTTCAGCACCAGCCAGTACAATCAGTGAGGTCAGCCAATCGAATTACTTAATCCCAGACCCATATATCTTTGAATTTTTCCAATAGTTGTACCTGTGGCGTCTTCTGTTGTTGTTGTAGTTGTTGTTTGGCTGCACCTGCAGCATATGGATGTCCCCAGGCGAGGGGTCAAATTGGAGCTGCAGCTGCCAGCCTACACCACAGCCACAGCCACACCAGATCCAATGTGTGTCCACAACCTACACCACAGCTCAAGGCAATGCCAAATCCTTAACCACAACGCAAAGCAAAGGAAGGTAAATAATCCCCAAGACTCTCTTCCATGTTCAAACCTCAGAGATTTAAGAGTAAAGTGAAGAAATGAACCTTCATGGGGTGCTGGGATTTACTCCACAGGTTTGCGTTAGGTCAAAATCTACAAGTCACACTGGGGACAAACGAATGAAGCCAGCGTGAAGGATCTTAAGGCAGTGAACATGCCTTCTGGGATCATCGCACGTTTGTCGGAACCCACGGGAGGCAAAGCACCAGGAGTGACCTTGGGGTAAACTGTGGTTTCGGGGAATAACCGTGGGTCCGTGGAGGTTCCACGGTGTTCTTTGAAGGGAAGGTGGTGGAATGCTCTTACTCTGCCATTTCGCTGATGGCCCTGTGTCCAGAGCCTGGCACGCCCCTTCCCAGGGTCCTTCTACAGCAACTAACTTTGGAGCCCCCTTGCTGCTGGGGGCGGGAGGGGGGGGTGGGGGGGTGGTTAGGCAACTGCCTTTTAAGCAAACATCGCAGTTTATTCTGAGGCAAGTAGTCCATGATCCACGCTGTGAAAAACCAAGGACCTCAGGCCAGACCTGTCCCTTCATTTTCCTGTTTTTGCCTTTTAGGTGGTACAGTACGGCTGAGTGAAAGATGAACACCGAATAACAGAATGACTCCTTATCGAAAAGACAGTAGGACCTCCCGTCTTTAGGCCTCTGTCACTGACTATGACTGCAGAGGAGAGCAGGCTTAATTAACTGAGAACCAGCCAAAGCTATGATCAGTACGACGTGACTGCTAAAATGGTTATAACATCACTGGGGAGAGGAAGGCCACAGAAAAGGAGCTTTTCAGGCAAGGAACGAAGAAGGGGGATGGCTTCACTTGCCAGGAAAATAAAAGCTATTCCTTCTGTCCAAAGAGGCTTTTGGCAAAGAAGCCCTGGAGCCAACACTTGCCAGCGACAATAGCCATCGGCAATTCTAATCACCAGTCTCCAGTTAGCCGAAGGGTAGGATCTCGAAGTGTGGGCCCCGGGCCAACAGCCTGAGTATTTTTTGGGACTCCGTTTAAAAAAAAAAAAAAAAAGTAATTTCCCAGACCCCTTCCAACCCCACTGATTGAGCAAGAAACTCTGGATTAAAAAGCCCAGCAAGCTATGCTTTAATAAGCACCTCCTCTGAGAGGTCGGCTGTGGCTAGAAAGCTGTTATCAAGAAGATAACAGATGAGTAAAACAATTGTTCCTGTCTTTAACAGTGGAAAAACACCTTACTTAAACCAGAAGTTTTGCAGTTCCCATTGTGGCTCCGTGGTTAACAAACCTGACTACTAACCAGGAGGCTGTGGATTCGATACCTGGCCTTGCTCAGTGGGTTAAGGATCCGGCGTGGCTGTGATGTAGGCCGGCAGCTATGGCTCTGATTTGACCCCTAGCCTGGGATGCTCCATATGTCGCAGGAGCAGCCCTAAAAAAAATAAAGACAAAAAACAAAACCAGAAGTTTTAGGAACAAGCACCCTGACCATGTTGGACCTCAGCGTCCTCAACCACAACAAAAACCACAGAAGGTAAGTGATCGCCAAGACTCTTCCGCGTTCAAAGCTCAGTGACTTAAGAGACATTAAATTTGTAGCCAAAACATGGCCTCTGGACGCTGGCACCAATTAAGTCCCTGAGACAGAGTTTTGGGTGAAGCAGAAAGAACAGCTTTATTGTTTTGCCAAGCAAAGGAGGCCACAGAAGGCTAATGCCTCAAAACTCTGTCCTCTCTTGAGAGGGGACAGCAAGGGGTCGTATAGGTTTAGCTTGAAAAAAAACAGGGCTGTCGATAAGGACTGGGGTGCCTGCATTCTTCTCCTTCCACAGATCGTTTCAAAGTCATCAGGGCTGGAGTCAGATGGTCTGGTGATGGTGTCTGGTGTTGGTGAGGGTGTGGAGAAACTGGACCCTTTGTCCACTGAAGGTGGGCACATAAAACAGGGCAGGTGATTTCCGAGAGACAGCAGTGAGTGGTGGCTTGAAGCCAGATCTTAATTCCCTGCTCAGGAAGTGAACCTGCGCGGCTTGGGTGAAACCAGGAATCCCAGCCGCTAGACCAGCTAGAGGTTACAAGCTGAATGGCCCTGATTCTTGCCCCCTGTTGAAAGCAAGAATGTTTCAAGGAGGCAAAGACTGTAAAAGCAGGCACAAAGCTTATTGTTGGAAACACGGTGGAACATGAGGGCGCCTATTTGTCTGAGGCAGAAGCAAAGCAGTCCTACACACCCAAAGGCGCATGGGTGTGGGCGGTCCCCCTGAATGAGGAGGGAGCCAGAGAGGTGATTAAAACCACTTATGTGGGGCAGTTCTTCCTGGTCTTTACCTTTGGCCAATTACCTTGTTTTATTTTTTCCCACCTGACTGGACCCAGGGCCCTCCCCAGTCTGTTGTGCAATTTTGGCCAAGATGGATTCCAAAGCAAGGCATGATGGGAAGATTATCCAGACTTACTATGGCCTGGCACCCCCTCCGTCTCTGACCCAGAGGGGTCTCTCTGTGCATGTATAGCCGGGGGTCTCCCTGACCCTGAGGATGGGAAGTAGGTGACCTCTTGGTCTTTCGTCCAAGCAGGGCTCAGCCCCTCTTCTGATCCTGCCATTACCCTTGTTTAATAGTTCACAGAAGACAAGTACCAGTTATTTGCCTTGTGCCTGTTGTTATTCCTGCCTTGGAGGCTAGGCAGGTGGCTGGTTGTAAATACTATCCTTGTGCCCATCCACCTCCTGCCTCACAGCCACCATGGAACACGGTGCGGAGGTCATTCAAAAAATTCAAAGTCCAGCTAACATGTGATCCAGCATTCCCACGTCTGGGTGTATATTCCAAAGCCTTGGAATCAGGATCTCAGAAAGTTCTTTGTACTTCCATGTTCACTGCAGTGAACAGCCAAGATGTGGAAACTAAATTGTCCATGCACAGATGAAAGGTTTAGTCTTTCAACAGCAGGCAATGTCTTGACCTGCAACACCATCAAGAGCGTTGAGGGCACCAGGCCAAGGGAAGTGAGTCAGTCACAGGACAAATACTGCAGGATTCCACGCCCAGGCAGTATGAAAAGTAACCAAAGTCAGAGAAGCAGAGACTAGAATGGTGGTTTCCAGGTCCTGGGGGAGGAGAAAATAGACAATTACTAAGGAATAAGCATAAAGTTTCAGTTACGCAAAATGTATCTGCTGGATAACATCGTGCAGCCTCTAGTCAACAATGTATTGAATCCTAGGCTTACAATTTTGTTAAGAGTAGCTCTCATGTTGGCTGTTCTTACCTTAATGTGACATAAAAAGCTGGCGATTCGGATGCAGGCTAACCTCAGAGAACCTATAGTGCAGACAGAAGTCAGGAGCCAGCTCTTTCCATATCATGCAGTGACTGAAAGGAAAAATAAAAAGCTCAAGTAGTTACAGGAAAGGATGTAAGAAGCTCTAAGGGAATAAAATCTCCAACGCAAACCAGATTTACATTAAAGAACCGGGTTATTTTCAGAGAGCTGAATCGGATGCTTTAACCTTTCATAGCATCCTACACCCAGCTCTGGTCGTTGTCTTCCTCCCACGGGAAAAATCCTTCGATTTAATTAGCATGCCAGTTTACAAAGTGGGTTCATACACACGATCCCATTTGATCCTCATAGTAATCCATGCAGTAGGCAGGGATTACTTCCATCTCATTCGGGAGACACTGAAACAAAGAGATTAAGAGATTTGGAGTAAATTGCACAGCTCTGAATTAGTAGAGCCAGAACCTGAATTCTAGACTTTTGCTCATTCCCTAATCCATGTTGCCTCGTTGTTGACTCAATTTACCTACCTTCCAGAAATTCCTCCTAAAGGATTCAGTGTAGAATTTCTCAAGCCTGACGCTATTGACGTCTGGGGCACTGAGTTCGGCTGTTTGTTGTGGGGGCGGTCCTATGCTTTGTAAATTGAGCAGCATTTCTGACCTCTAACCACTAGATGGCAGGAGCACTCGTCCCCCAAATGGAAACAACCAACAAGGTCTCCAGACATTTGCTAAGAGTCTCCAGGAAGGGATGGAGCATAAAAATCCCCCTGTTGAGAACACCTGATTTAGTTTAACTAAACCTCCATCAGAATCAGCTGGAGAGCTTCTTGACCTGCAGATGGCTGGGCCCCGCCCCCTGAGTTTCTGATGCAGTCGATCTGGTGCAAGGCCTGAGCATTTGCATCTCTAACAACGTCCCCAAGTGGTGCTGATGCGGCAGGTTCAGGGACCACACTTTGCAAACCACCTGACGACTCCATTCATGAAGTCAAAAAGTGTATCCCTAAAAAGGATGTTTGTTGTTTAAACTATCTCGGGACAAAAACAGTGAATAATCAAAACAAAGATTGCCTTGATCCAGAGCCCACAGTTGTAGAGACATCTTCCAACACATCCAAGGTGAAGATGAAACTCAAGTGAGGGCTCCATCATTAATACATGGCCCTTGACCATTATTTCAACAAAGAGTACCCCTAGGCACCTGAGTGGAAAAACCCCTCCTACTTCTTACTTCTCACACCACTTTATGCAATTTTAAATTTGATTAGACCTTCACATCTCTCTTGTGACTCAGGAAAGAGGACACGGTGGCTCTTTTTGTTTACCACTGTCCTAGAGTTAGCAGGCCAGATCAAGAGATGCAGTGAGTAATACTCCCCCTCTCAAAATTTTGGAAAGGATCCTATTTTATACTGAATTTAAAGTGTTCTCTCTGTGAGAGAGAGAGAAATTCCCAAGTTCTGGTTGCAAACTTTTGCTAGATGTTATTATTCAGAGGATAAAACGTATCTGTTTCTGAGGGTAAAAGATTCTTTGTCATCACTTCCCAAGTTTAAAAGAACTAGGTTTCATTCAAGATGTCAACTTCTACCTCCTTAGTTTCTTTTTAAGGTAGATTTTTAAATTATTTTAAAGAGTTTTTATTTTATAACTCTGAGACTTCTTTTTAGAATTTTGAGTTTTAAAGTCAGATTTCTGAAGGATGATTTAAGAGATTAAAGTTCGCCTTTATCCAAAAATGATAAAGTTTTCTAACGCTGAGGAAATTGCTCATCATAAATACTCTTGACACAGTAGGAAAACCAGGGAAGGGAAATCATTGCCTATAAAGTGCATTTCCTGGCCAGTTTACACAAGCAGACCTCAACTCTGCCAAGCAAGGTGGTTTTCAAAGAGTCCTGAGGCAGCTGAAGATTTGAAAAATAAAACATGTCTCTAAGTCCTTGATACTTAAAGTATAGCCCAGGAACCAGAAGCATCAGTTATCACCAGTGAACTTGTTAGATATGCAGGGTCTCAGGGCCCATCCCAGACCTATCAAATCAGAATCAGCATTTTAACCAGATCCCCACAGGAGTCACATACATGCCTTACAACCCGAGAAGCGCTGTCTAGATAAAGCTGGCAAGTCTCCAAAATAGAGTTATTATTTAGGAAATAAAAAACCGTGGAGAACAGAGGAGGCCAGAACCAATTCCTTTTACAAAGTAATCCAGACCTATTCCAGATGCTCACAAACATTTAGCTTTAAGATATCTTAGAACTGTTTTGTCAAAGATACATTGTGTACACAAAACTCTGATTTTTTTAGAAACTAAATAACTTAGAGGGGCATGACTGTAAATAAAAGAAGTTAAAAGAACGTTTCTTTTTTATGGCTGAGTAATATTCCATTGTGTGTATCTACCATGTCTTCTTTACTCATTCATCTGTTGATGGCCATTTTAGGTTGCTTCCATATCTTGGCTATGAGAAACAATCCTGCTATGAACATCGGGGTGCAGGTATCTTCTCAAATTAGTGTCTTCGTTTTCTTCAGATGTATATCCAAGAGTGGAATTGCTGGATTGTGTGGTGGTTCTATTTTTAATTTTTTGAGGAACTTTCCTACTGTTTTCTATAGTGGCTGTACTGAGTTGCTTTCCCACCAACAGTGCACAAGTGTTCTCTTCTCTCCACATCCTTGTAACCCTTGTTATTTGTTGTCTTTTTGACAACAGCCATTCCATCAGGTTCGAATTCTTCCACCTTAATAGAGAAAGAGTGAGGTTTGTGTAATGTGACTAGAAATTCCTTTACTCTGATGGTGCTAATTGAAATACTACAAATACATTTCTGTTGCCTACCTTCCTTTTGAGATCGAGTTTAACATTTTAAGAACTAAGCATCCATGTTTTAACAACCAATAATTATGTAATTATAGCTTGTATATTTTTAAATGATTGAAAGGGTAACAGCACAGGACAAATGTCTTATCATTAATTGAATGTTTGATAGGAAAAATAGCAACATGACTCAAGGTTAAAGCAGGGAAAATTTACCAAATTACTTCTTTGACATAAACTCACTCTAGATTCCATTTAACTAGGATATAAAATGCAAAATGGGTGACTCAATCAAATGCTAGCTTCCCAAAATAAGTGTGTTTTCATGGGAATCTTCAATGGTCTGCCCTCAAGAAGTACCTCAAGCCCCAGCCCCCTGGCTCTTCCCTTGAATAGTCCTCCAGCCAGGCTGTGACCTTGTTAATGCAGATTTGAGCCTTGACCTGCTTTGACGAGCCAAAGAGATCCCTGAAAACCCTGCTGTTAGGAGGCCCCCAATAATAGCCTGAAGACCAGTCTCACAACCATTATTTCCAGAAGATGGTTCAATTCCTTCACTTTCTCCTGAAATGTCTCTTGTATGGTTCTCCCCTCCCCCGATCCCTCCCCGACTGACCAACTGGTTTCACTATGACCGTCACTTAGTCATAGAAAGTGAATCTAATCCCCTGAAATTTACCCATCGGGAAAAGGAAGCTGAGACAACGATCTAGATGACCCAAACAAAGGCTTCAGCTCTATCTGCCTAATAGGAAAACAAAACAAAACAAAACCCAGACTTTGTGATTATTTGGTAACAAAATAAAGTCAAAAAATCTAGGCATTGCAATGCCCAAGGTGGATTTTATCTTAAATTGTCCATTTTTGCTGTCTTCAACTTAAACAAATAGGGGAGTTCCAGCTGTGGCTCAGTGGGTTAGGAACCCAACTGGTATCCATGAGGATGCAGGTTCAATCCCTGACCTCGCTCAGTGGGTTAAGGATCTAGCGTTGCCTCAACTGCAGCGGAGGTCACAGATGGGTCTTGGATCCAGTGTTGCTGTGACTGTGGCGCAGGCCTCAGTTGCAGCTCTGATTCAGCCCCCAGCCCAGGAACTTCTGTGTGTTCTAGGTGTGGCCCTAAAAAGAAACAAAATAACTAATGAAACAAATCATGCTTAATCTACATCTCCCCACAACAGCTTGGATATACTCAGACTCCATTGTCTGAATATTTGAGAGAAGTGTGTTTCTGTCTTGAAATGTCCACACAGCTCCCTTGCTTGCCTACCCACCACCGGCTTGTGGACTGCCTGAACAAGGCATTGCCTGAATCAGTCTCCTTTCCAACACAGAAATTCAGCAAGAAGGAGACGGCCACATCACCAGCACTAAAGTGACCTGGACGTCCTGGTAGTGTGTAACATGTAAATATTTCAGAGACAACCATGGAGTTTTTTGTTTGTTTGTTTGTTTGTTTTTAACGACTGAACCTGTTGCATATGGAGCTTCCCAGCCTAGGGGCCTAGTTGGAGCTGCAGCTGCCAGCCTACACCACAGCCACACATCAGATCCAAATCACATCTGCGACCTACACAACAGCTCATGGCAGCCCTGGATCCTTTAACCCACTGAGTATGCCAGGGATCAAACCCACATCCTCATGGATGTTAGTAGGATTCTTAATCTGTTAAGCCACAATGGGAACTCCCTCGTGGACTTTTTTTTTTTTTTTTTGTCTTTTCTAGGGCTGCTCCCGAAGCATATAGAGGGTCCCAGGCTAGGGGTCTAATCGGAGCTGTAGCCACTGGCCTACACCAGAGCCACAGCAACGCCAGATCCGAGCCACGTCTGCACCCTACACCATAGCTCATGGCAATGCTGGATCCTTAACCCACTGAGCAAGGCCAGGGACTGAACCCGCAACCTCATGGTTCCTAGGCAGATTCGTTAACCACTGCGCCACGACGGGAACTCTCCCATGGACATTTTTAAAAGAAAATTTGAGTTGGGAAAAATATGTCGTGTGTTCCTTTATTTCGTGTCCTCAATACCGTGAGTCACGCACCGTGTTCCTGCTGAAGGGCCCAAAAGGGGGTCGGGAACAGCCTTTGTCTTCACCTTCCAGCAGGAAAGACAGGGAAGAAAATTACCCATCACTGTAGATGTTGACGAGGACTGTACAGAAAAATGCCCAGAAAAATGCCCAGAGAGCTTAAAGAGCAGACCCGGAGCCCTTGCAATGCTCTGGGCAGGGGGTGGTTGAAGGGAATTAGAGCTGAGTAGAGATGTGGAGAAAGATCTGGAAGATCAGTTGAGTGAGACGGAACCCGAATAATTAGCCTGAGGCTTGCACAGTAGTGATTACTAAGGGGTGTGGTTTATGTATTGACATGACTAATTCATCCCGAAGAACAGAAAGTACACATAAAGTGATTTAAGGACAGCTTTAAACCTGAGGGGTGTTTAAACACATTAATTTTACCCTTTTGATCCTTAAAACCCAAGTCAGCCTTGTTACACTTCTGTGTTTATGAATCTCCCAAGGTGGTTTCCATTAAATGTCTTATTTTTGAAATAGCTGTATGCTCCTATGTTTGTCACTCAGCCTCTCAGGAGCTTGCTCTCTTTACACACTGTTTCTCCACGTTTCTCTACTCCCTGAGGTTCATAATAATGAGTCAATGTGAAACCGTTACAAAACACTTCAAATTGCCCTAGAAATAAAAATTTCAATTATTATGATTAAATAATCCCTCTATGGAAAAATGGAGAGTAATTTGGGGCTGCTAACAAAGTTAAGCAAAACAATCTCCCCAAATATAATTTTCTTTTACACTTTTTCAATTCCCATTAATAGTGCTTGGCAGTTTAACATCATTTTTCTGAGTGAGTCATGGCCACCTCCTTTGTCTCTTTTTACAAGAAACAGGGCAACAAAGACCACAGCAGCCCCAGGACACAGTCCAAAGGGAGCAAGCCTTGGGGTGGAGGCGAATCGGAACAGAAGCAACAGAAAGAACCGTTCCAGAAATAGTCAAAAAGTAGAAAACTGAAACCTACCATGAGAGCTTTGTGAGAGAATACATACTATTCTAGCCACATGAGAACATAGAGTCTATTGACATTCGAATGGAACCACAGTGATATATATGTACAAATCATAACAGTCTCTCTCTACATGAATACATAGATAACTATGTAATGCACACATATATGCACAATATACATTTATACAGCTAACATAATACGTGTATATATAGTTATCTATTTGTCTATGTATACAAAGTATATGTACATACATATTATGTATACATGTACATGTATAACACACACATATATAGTATATGTATTGTGTATATGAATATACAATATACACACATTTATTATATATGTAGTATATGTATGTGTATATATTATAGATTGCATATTACTATACATGTGCATATGTATATGTTTATTATATGTGTGAATATAATAAACATGTGACGTATATACATGTAGTATATACGTCACCAGTTTCACAGAGAAAATTTTGCAGATTTGCAGATTAAACAGGGAGGTTCTTTCACAGGATGCCTACCAAATCTTTGTGCCTGCATTAAGAAGATGTTGCTTCAACAAATGCTAAGGTATTTTTAAATCACTTTCTCGCATGAAATGTTCTATAACCCAAGAATTTAAGTTTTTGGAAAATGCAGGTCTCTTTTATCATTGAAAAAAACCCCTAAAGATTAAACATTTGATTTCCGAAGTTGTATGGTTAGCCATTTGTAAAGGTCTGAGTAGAATCTCTCCATTCTGACACGTGGAGGATAACCTGAGAAAAGCTTGAAGCGGTTTCCAGAGGCGTTCAATTCGGGAAACCAACAAACAACCCCCCAAAACAAAAACCCAGAACCAACTCTATAATGATCACTGTTGCCTGGCCAGCAGCCACCGACCAGCCTTTCTCCCGATAGGGCCCCAAAGTAACTTCTCTGTACAATTCCTTCCCCGGGAGCTCAGAGCCAGGACATCCTTGCGAAGTCATTTTTCAGCATCCCACAAAGGGACAATCGAAACAAGGGAAAGAATCGCAAACCACAGAGAATGAAAGAAGATAAACCTAAAAAGAACCTAGGTAAGAAGCTTGCTACAAACAACAACAACAAAACACACACAAATGCCTATACCAGGGGCTTGGTAAAGTCAAAGCCTGAGGGAAATGACATGTTAATTGCAATAACGTGCCAAGAATGTCAACCATTAGAGAAACAGAACTAATGTGACTGTTTCCAGTGGCTACTTGTTTGCAGTTGCCACCTCCATCAGCGCCACCTACAATTAAAGGCAAGGATAGGAACTGTAGACATACATCATATGCCCCATCCTTCCCAGCAAGTCCGGGGGCCGCTGCCCACATGGGCCCAGAATCCAGCCATCTCTGGTGCTTCGCAGGCCTGCCTGACTGTGGGACAGAAGGGGCGAGAAGCTGGTGGAGGACGAGAAGTTGAGCCTATGCATCCGCATCTCCTGGAAAGCCCGTTTCCCCGGGAGACCACCCTGGGCCTGGTGGGGCATCCGGACCAATTAGGTTTTTACCCAGAATGCACGCGGCGCCGGGCGGAAGCGGAGAAGTGATGCGATGGGACGTGCAGTTAACCTTCAGCGGGAGAGGGAGATGGACAGAGACCGGCCGGCCGGGAGGCGCCTCGCGCGTGGACTCTGCCCTCCGCCCTCCTCCCCCATCGCTCCCTGGACCACCGCGACTGTCCCCAAGGCGCAGGCCGCGGATCCCTTCCACCCCTGGTGAGTGGCCCGTGCGCCCCCCAACCTCGCCCTGCGCGCAGACCCGCTCTGTCCCGGCCCGCTCCCCTGCTAGCAAATGCTGTTCTAGTTCCTAAAATCCTACCCTTCCTCTTCGTCACAGAAGCTATTTCCAGGCCAAGGTGCAGCCTCATGGCCCACCGGCTGCCCTCTGAGCCCCACACTCTGCCCCGCTGAGCCTCGAAGGGCATCAGGCCTTTCCACGATTCTTTATGTTGCTTTATGTTTTTGTTTGTTCTGTGGAAAGAGACTCACAATGTCACTGTTGAAGGAACTTCAAAATGACAAGACCCCTAAGGGGGGGGATTTCTTTTTTAACCCAGCAGTCCCCTGGCTGGTAGTTCATAACCTGCCCACATACAAAATACCATGTACAAGATTACTCACTGCTGCATGTTTCCTGAGAACAAAAGGTCAGAAGCAACCCAAGGGTTCTTCATTAGAGCGTTGTTTAAACCCCGGGTTCACAGCCAGGGCTGATTCATTTTGGGCTGTCACAACTAGGGAGGGGACGGACGCCCTTGGCATTTAGTGGGTACAAGTCAGGGGTGCTGCTGAGTAAGCATCCTTCACTGCCAAGGACACCTTCCAGGAATTATTGCTGTGGAATGATTCCACGCAACACTATCCTACCCAAAATGTCCAGAGTGCCAAGGGTGAGAAATCCTGAGTTCAGCAGTCATACATGTAATGAATATCATGCAGCCACTTAAACAAAATAGGATAAAAACATCCATGGCATACAGATATAAAAAGATCTTTAGAGTACATGAAGTGGAAATAACATTTGTGTAAGAAAAAAAGAATAAAGCAGTTCCTGATGTGGCTTAGTGGAAATAAGCCCCCACTGGTATCCATGAGAATGCAGGTTCGATCCCTGGCGTCACTCAGTGGGTTAAGGATCCAGTATTGCCTTGAGCTGTGGTGCAGGTCGCAGATGCGGCTTGGATCCCGAGTCGCTGCGGCTGTGGCATAGGCAGGCAGCTGCAGGTCTGGTTCAGTCCTTAGCCTGGGAACTTCCATATGCCGCAGGTGTGACCATAAAGAAAGAAAGAAAAGAGGAAAATACATGTATGTGTTTGCTTGTGTCTGCTAAAGAAACACTAAAGGGACACCTGGAATTGAGGAAAATATTACCAGAGTTCCCTGATGGCACAGCGGGTTAAGGATCTGGCATTGTCACTGCTGTGGCACAGGTTGCTGCTGTGGCTTGGGTTCCATCTCTGGCCCAGGAACTTCCTCATGCCACAGGCATGCCAAAAAAGAAAAAAAAAAAAAAAAAAAAAAAAAAAAAAAAAAAAGGTGACTACCATTGGGGATTGATTGGACTTGGAGCAGATGTGTTTGGAGACATAAGTGGGAGCAGCAATTCTCAGTGTAAATCTCAACATATTGTTTTAATTGGGAACCATGTGTCTTTTACCTTTTGTGTCTTAAGTCTATGTGTACCTACTTAAAACAACACACAAGGACTTAAGACACAAAGGTAAAAAAGAAGACATGTGAGGTCCTTGAGAATGAAGGAGTTATATTTTATTTATCAATTGTGTTCTAATCATCTAATCATCTAATCATTATGCTTTTTCTAAAATAGACACAAAGTTCCATTAAAAGAATTTAATTCCACTCAAGCCAAATGGCTTTCACACTATAAGAACCTACATAAAGACACTTGTAAGTACTGGGCTAATTACAAAATAAATGAGATCATAACGTGTAGCCTTTGACCTCATGGAGGTTACAATCAGCTATGGAAACAAACACATAAAGCAGTTAAGGAACAATAGTGCAATCCTGTGGGTTTCTAAATGGGGGAAAAATGAATTTGTCACTATAGATTTTCACTATAAGATGAAAATGAGCTAAATGAAGCAGGAATACAATTTTTCAACTGCTTCTTTCATTGAGCACGCAAATTCGTCCTGTTGATTTACAAGGACGTCTGGCTTTGGTTCAGAGGTTTACTATTTTCGTTCATGAAGTGAGGCGGAAATGAAAACAGTGACATCATAACAAACTCCAGGGGAAAAAACAAAACAAGCCGATGCTGATTCACTTGAAATTTGACATTATCTAGTCTGGGCAAATGTCATAAAGAACTGAGAGATTGCTGCCCCCAAGAGGTTCATCAAAAAACTCCAAAATAATAAGGATGACTCGTTTAATTTCAAGAGCCAAGCTACCGAGCAGGGAGGACAAGGGAGGAAGACTCATTTTACAAGGGGGTGAGACCCAAGCCCACTGATTCCGAGCCAAAAGGAAGAGGAAGTTGTCTGAGCTTCTAAGAGTGGAGAAGGGTTTGTAGCAAAAGAAAGATTGGAGAGTGAGTTCTTAATTAGGAATTTGTGATTAATACATACACACTGCTGTATGTGAGACAGGTAAGTCACAAGGACCTACTGTATAGCACTGTAGAGAACGCCACTCAATACTCTGGTACGTACATACCCATATACTCTATGTCTATGCTGTTCCATATATACATATATACTATATAGTCAAAACATACATGCTGTGTGTATATGTGTAACTGAATCACTTTGCTGTCCCCCTGAAACTAACACCACCTTGTAAGTTAATGATACTCCCATAAAATTTTTTCTAAAAAGAGAATGAGAGAGGTCCCGCAGTGGTGCAGGGGGTGAGTGATCCAGCTTGTTTCTGTGGAGGTGCCGGTTCTCTCCCAGCCCAGTCAGTGGGTTAAGGATCCAGCACTGCTGCAGGTGTGGCCTAGGTCACAGATCCGTCTGGGATTTGATCCCTCGCCTGGGAATTCCATAGGCCATGGGGCAGCCAAAAAAAGAAAGAGAGAGAGAGAGAGAGAGAGAGAAATTAAATGCAGTGGAAATGAAAGCCTGCAGACAGAATCTCGGCACCATTGAGCTCTTCGTAAAGTTTGAGGTGGAAGGAAGAGAGGGTGGGGCCCCAAACCAGCGAAAGACCATGAGACCCTCTGGATCTCTGGTGTGTCCTTAAGCCTCACCCTCATCAGAAATCTTACCAAGCCAAGGAGAACTTGGTTGGTTTCCAGTAACCTGGAATTTTAAGTCCCCAAATTCTGCTGCCTCAACTGGGAAGGGTATATTCAGGTTAGATCAAGTTGGAATTCCTATGTGAACATT
The DNA here is from genome assembly GCF_054392235.1 of Sus scrofa. Taxonomy (NCBI): domain Eukaryota; kingdom Metazoa; phylum Chordata; class Mammalia; order Artiodactyla; family Suidae; genus Sus; species Sus scrofa. The sequence continues at coordinate 78,144,101 of NC_139393.1, forward strand.
TATCTCTGGCTGTATATATTGTACTTTGTAGGTTAACTAAACGCAGGGGAGGTACTGTTTCTCTGAAAAAAATTAATTTCAAATTACCAATTTAGAGAAATTTCTGAAAAAGCAGAATAACCCAGTAGAAAAGCTTTGGCCTTTGAGGTCAAAGAAAGAGTACATTTTAGTTATGAACCTGCCCCTTATTACCTGAGAGTTCGCGTCTCTGAACCTCAGTCTCCTCATCTTTAAAATATGGATAATACTTATCTTGCAGTATTGCTGAAATGACATACATTCTCCCCACATAAATACCATACATTCAGAGTTCCTGTTGTGGCGCAGTGGTTAACAAATCCGACTAGGAACCATGAGGTTGCAGGTTCGATCCCTGGACTTGCTAAGTGGGTTAAGGATCCGGCGTTGCCGTGAGTTGTGGTGTAGGTTGCAGACGCGGCTCGGATCCCGCGTTGCTGTGTCTCTGGCGTAGGCCGGCGGCTACAGCTCCGATTAGACCCCTAGCCTGGGAACCTCCATATGCTGTGGGAAGCACCCTAGAAAAAGGCAAAAAAGACAAAACAAAAAACAAAAAACCATACAGTCAATAAATGGTAGTTATGTTACACAATCAGGATTAACCTGTGCTATATTATACAAATGTAGGATCAGGTTTAATTCCTGTGTCCACATATGTAATGCAGACACCAAAGGGCTAAAGGCCATTGGGAAAGGGAAATCAATGCTGGCAGAAAGCTTGAGTAGATGTTGTGAGTAAGTGAGATGAAGCCTGATCAAAGCTACATAGTTCAGTTGAAAAAATGCCATGACTCCCTGAAAGATTTTCAGAGATCAAAGATATAAAATGTGGGATGTGCTCAGGCTTGGTTGACGATTGGACTTTTAGGAAACTATATCCCAAAAAATCACTTCAGTCATGAGATTATATCTTCTAAATACAGTCTAGTCATCATGGTGACAAGTCCACATAATTCTGAAAAATAGTACTCTACTTTAAAGAGACATACAATTATGAATAAGACTCTCCTTACTTGATTAAAAGCTCTGTGTTAGTTTCCTGGGACTGCTGTAACAAATGACCACAAACTTGATGACTTAAAAGAACAGAAATGGGAGTTCCCGCTGGGGTGCTAGGGGTTAAGGATTCAACTGCAGCAGCTCCAGTCACTGTGGAGGCCCGGGCAGTGGATTAAAGGATCCTACGTTGCTGCAGCTGAAGTGTAGGTCTCAGCTGTGATTCACTCCTTGGCCTGGGAACTTCCATATACCGAGGGTGTAGCCATACCAATAAAAATTTTAAAAAAAAGAAAGAAAAGAAATGTGTTCTGTCACCATTCTGAAGGCTAGGAGCCTGGAATCAGTGTTCAGGCCACACTCCCCCTGAAGAGACCAGGAGAAATGGCTCCTTTGCATCTTCTAGTTCCCGGTGGTTGCCACCTGCCTTGGCGTTCCTGGGCTTTTCGCTGTGTGACTCTGTCCGAATGTGGCTTTCCCCCTGTGACTCTGCCAGATCTTCCTCTCCTTCCTCCTATAAAGACACCTGTCACTGGGTTTAGGAGCCACCCACCCTAAATCTCATCTCTCTAGTAACGTCTCGTCTATCCCTGAAGGATCAAAATGTGACCTGTTTCGTGTTCCCTTGGCATAGCCTGTTACTTAAGCTAACAAAGTGAATGGATTCCTTCATGAAGGTCTGAAGAGCCTGAATCGCTCTCCACTGTTTGGAAGTAAAACTTCAGGTTTTTGGAGTTCCCTAGTGACTCCGTGGGTTAAGGATCCAGTGTTGTCACTGCTGTGGCATGGGTTTAATCCCTGGCCCTGGAACGTCCGCGTGCTGCTAGCATGCCCCTCTTCCCCCACGCCAAATTCAGCTTATTGTCAAAAATCAATTATGGAAATCCTCCCTCTGGGTTCAACTTTGTTAGCATATTTTGATTTCCCCAATAAACTAATGAATCCGCATGTCCCATGAATTTTATCTCAGGTGTAAGTTTTTTTAGATATCTAGTTAAGAAACTGCCCTCTCTGGAGTTCCCGTCGTGGCGCAGTGGTTAATGAATCCAACTAGGAACCATGAGGTTGCGGGTTCGGTCCCTGCCCTTGCTCAGTGGGTTAACGATCCGGCGTTGCCGTGAGCTGTGGTGTAGGTTGCAGACACGGCTCGGATCCCGCGTTGCTGTGGCTCTGGCGTAGGCCGGTGGCTACAGCTCCGATTGGACCCCTAGCCTGGGAACCTCCATATGCCGCGGGAGCGGCCCAAGAAATAGCAAAAAGACAAAAAAAAAAAAAAAAAAAAGAAAAAGAAAAAGAAACTGCCCTCTCTGATCACTTTTTTTTGTCTCTCTCTTTTTTTAAGGGCTGCACCCACAGCATATGGAGGTTCCCAGACTAGGGGTTTAATCAGAGCTACAGCTGCAGGTCTACACCACAGCCACAGCCATGGCAGATCTGAGCCATGTCTGCAAACTACCACAGCTCACAGCAATGCTGGATCCTTAACTGGCTGAGTGAGGCCAGGGATCGAACCTGTAAGCTCATGGTTCCTAGTCGGATTCGTTTCTGCTGTGCCACAACAGGAATTCCTGCTCACTTTATACTGTCATTAAAACAACTACTATGTTTAGCTAGCAAAAACCTGTCCTTGGGAGTTCCCATCATGGCGCAGTGGAAATGAATGTGACTAGCACCCATGAGGACTCAAGTTCAATCTCTGGCCTCACTCATTGGGTTGAGGATCTGGTGATGCCGTGAGCTGTGGTGTAGGTCGAAGACGCAGCTTGGATCCTGCATTGCTGTGGCTGTGGCGTAGGCTGGCAGCTGCAGCTCCAAAGAGACCCCTAGCCTGGGAAATTCCGTATGCTGAGGGTGCGGCCCTAAAAAAAGCAAAAAACAAAAACCTGCCCTCACTTTCACACTTAAAATCCCTGGATCCCCCAGAAATAGATTATAAATGTGAAACACTTTACTAAACAAGAAAAGTACAATGCGTGTAGTTTGGTGTGTGCATGTGCCAATAGACTGATTTAACACCAAAGTGAAGACATTCTTAGCATGCCTTCCAGCTGAGACCAAACAGATGCCTTCCCGCTTGAGGGGGTGTCTAGGGGAACCATCTGAGCAGTCATCACCTACGGATGCTCAGCAGAACTCAGCATAAAACAGTGGGAAATTGAACTCCAGTAGGAAATTTACGATATTAGATTGTTTCTTTAGGTAGGTTCATACTTAGAAATACAGCCCAGGCTTGTTTTCTCAGAATTTGCAGCTCTCCAGCCAGAATGGTGGGCTGCAGAGATAGCATCCGTAATGTGAGTCCTAGAAACCATTCATCCTAAATACTTATAAGGTGCCTGTTGTGCACAAGACACTCTGCTCAGAAAACCGAAGAGGCTTTGTATCAAAGACCTCTTGCAACTCACCTGCCTCTTAACACAGTGCCTGGCTTTGCCTCCTCACCGCGTGGAAGGGTCTTTACCCTGCGTGACATCTGCCGTGGGAGGGATGCCGCCAAGGTTGGGACCCTTCCTCATGCTTCAGCGAAGGAAGCTGTACATCCTGGAGAATTCAGCGAAATGGTCAGATTTGGGGGCGAGGGGGGGCAGTCCCTCAGCGGCGAAGGGCTGAAGAAGACGGAAAAGACACAGCCGCTGTGGGTGACAGTCCACCAGGAGCACGTGCCAAAGTTCCTTAGGCACATCTCATTGCATGGTTGACCCTCTGTGGTTCAAGGACAGTTCGTCCAGCTCTTCCTGACACTGAGCGCCTCCCTTCTGCTCGGGCGGGTGGGTACCAGCCGGTAGCATTCTCACGCTGCATGGGCTCCCTGGAAGTGCAGTCACCCTCATCCCTCTGCCCTTTCCTTCTCCCTCCGCCCCTCACTCTCACCCGTGTACCTGCTTTACAAGACGCCTGAGTCACTTGTTTGTAAAAAGGAAAATGTCCTTGCGAATAACGCTTTTCCAGTCTATTCATTGTATCAGAAGAAACGATCTCCTCCAGTCTTCACTGCCTTTTAACCTGGGAGTTAACTTTCGCCAAAAAATATTATCCATTCCTTTTTCTTTGACAGTTGTGCAAGGGAAAAGGGAATCACTATACACATATGGGGAGTGTGTGTGTGTGTGTGTGTGTGTGTGTGTGTGTGTGTGTATTTATTCAATCTAAAGCTAATGAGCATCTGAAGTTCCCTCGTGGTGCAGCAGGTTAAAAATCTGGCATTGTCACTGCAGTGGTTTCAGGTCGCTGCTGTAGTTCAGGTTCGATCCCTGGCCTGGGAACTTCTACACGCCACAGGTGCAGTCAAATAAATAAATAAATAAATAAATAAAACAATGAGCATCTTCACAGTAGGGAATGGTTACTGTAGGCTGCTTGGATGCCTCTATTCCATGTTACTCAGCCATTGTGCCCATTGAAATAGTATATTGAGAACCCCTTTTAAATTGAGCCCTTTGTTTGCACTGCATTTGCAGGGGGCTTTTAAATGCCAAATCCATGGAGTATTTGTTGACTGGCAGAATGAATAAAAATATAAGTAGGGACTTTTAAGGAAATTGTAAGCAGGTTAATATAGAAAGTGAATTAAGGCAAAGCCCATAGCTGGCTGCAAAATCGAATTAGAGTGTGGGTGTGGATCTCGAAGTTGACATTCTCATGCTGCGTCTTTGGCTACAGAGTAAGGATCTTGAAAGAGAACTGCTAGAGAAGGATTGGAAGGCGTGGAGGGGAAGATAAGACGGCTTTGCTACAACCAGAGCCGGAGACCAGCCTGCACCAGGCAGAGGTGAAGGTGGAGACCAACCAACAGAAGCCATGGTGCCCAGGGGTCCCCAGAGGACTCAGCGAAGGACCGTAGGTGAGGTGGTCACTTTACTAGGGGAGAAATTCTGGATCATGTGAATATCATGAGAAATGGTGAAGAAAATATTGGCAGTGGTCATATTTGAAGATAGCAGTGCAAGACAGGGAAACCGGATTTGCAGTTACAGAAAAGGAACCCAAGTTAGTTAGTCGCGTGGAGCATTTTGAACAAGACGTCAGAGTCACGTGGAAGCCAAGGGGCCAGCTCAGTAATTCTTTCTGTAGAATAAAAGTTATAGTGATTTTATTTGAAGCAGAAGCACAATTACATTAAATATAGCTATTGGTTTTTTAAATTACTCAATGAATTTTATTACATTTATAGTTGTACAATGATCATCACAACCCAATTTTATAGCATTTCCATCCCAAACCCCCAACCCATCCCCCCACCCTCCCCACCTGTCTCCTTTGGAGGCCATAAGTGTTTCAAAGTCCGAGTCTCTAGCTCTTTGTTTTACAGTAAATTAGGGCTTAGCACCAAATCTCTTCACCTGTATGAATAGATTTATACAGCTGAATGAATTAAATTGTAAATTTAATTTAAACTCGGTTTAAAAACATAGAGTTTATGGGTTTTCAAAAGGTTCAAAGACCTCAGAAAACTATATATAGAACTACCATATGATCCAGCAATCCCACTCCTCGGCAAATATCCAGACAAAACTTTCCTTCAAAAATATACACGCGCCTCTATGTTCATTACAGCACTGTTCACAATAGACAAGCTGTGGAAACTACCTAAATGTCCATCGACAGATGAGTGGATTTCAGAAGATGTGGTACATATACACAATGGAATATTACTCAGCCATAAAAAAGAACAAAATAATGCCACTTGTAGCAACATGGATGGAACTAGAGATTCTCATACTGAGTGAAGTAAGTCAGAAAGAGAAAGACAAATGCCATATGATATCACTTATTTGTGGACTCTAAAATATGCCACAGATAGAACTTACCTATAGAACATAGACGTACAGACATGGAGAGCAGACTTGTGGTTGCCAAGGGGGCATGGAGGGTGTGGGATGGACTCTGAGTTTGGGGTTAGTAGATGCAGACTATTACATTTAGAATGGATAAGCAATAGGATCCTGCTGTATATCCTATCACTTGTGATGGAACGTGATGGAAGATAATGGGAGAAGAGTGTGTATATATGTGACTGGGTCACTTTGCTGAACAGCAGAAATTGACAGAACATTGCAAATCAACTATAATAAAAAATTTTTAAGGGAAAAAATGTTCCCAGAAGCCTAAACTTCTTAACTCCCACTTTGCCCTCATTCTGAGTTTATCAAGCTGCCCTGTGCTGCAGATGTGTGCCAGGGACTTTCAGAGAAAATTTTCTTTATGTTTCTCTATGAATTCATTTTTAACAGCCACGTGAATTCGGGTCATTAAAAATGGTGAGAGGAGAAACTTGCTTTTCTTTTTTTTAATTGACGTAGAAGGTTGTATAACTTAAGGTGTGTATTATATTGGTTTGATACACTTATTTTCTTGCAAAATGATTACTGCCCTAGCTTTGACTAAGCCTTTATCGTGTCACATAGTTGTTATTTCATTTTTGTGGTGAGGACATTTAAGATCTTCTCTCTCAGCAACTTTCAAGTATGTAATACAGGAGTTCTCATCGTGGTGCAGCAGAAACAAATCCAGCTAGCATCTGTGAGGACACAGGTTCGATCCCTGGCCTTGCTCCGTTGGTTAAGGATCCAGAGATGCTATGGTGTAGGTTGCAGAGGCGGCTTGGATCCCGCATTGCTGTGGCTGTGGCCTAGGCTGGCAACTGTAGCTCTGATTTGACCCCTACCCTGGGAGCCTCTGTATGCCATGGGTGCAGCCCTAAAAAGCAAAAAAAAAAGTATGTAATACAGTATTTTTTTGGCCACACCCGTGACATTTGGAAGTTCCCTGGCCAGGGATAGAACCCATACCTTACCAGTGACTCAAGCCGCTGCAGAGATAATGCTTGGATCCTTGACCCACTGAGCCACAGCAGGAGCTCCATATAATACAGTATTACTAACTATCATCAATATGATGAAATATATTATTAACTAAAATCAATTTGCTTTTCTTAAAAAGTCTTGGCCAACTTGAGCATCTGAGAAGCTATAAATTGAGAGTGGTAAAAATTGAGCAACCTTAACTGGAGAAAATTTCCACAGACCTCGAAATACTAAAGAATGCATCTGAGCAGGGAGTTCACAGGCCCAGAGACAGCAGGTGAGTGGCCATGAGTTCTTCCTTGTTGGGAACGCTCTCCAGCTTCTGGTTCCATGAGGGAAATTGATAATTATGAGCCTTCAGGTCTGGTCTCGTCTCAGCTTTCTGGTCGTCTCAACTCTTAGTTGTGATTGAGTGATGTCCAGATAACAGGAACGGTTTTTACAAGTGAATTTTTTTACAAGTGAATTTTTACAAGTGAATTTTTTAGATTACTTTAAATCTCACACTTGTACCGGTTTTTACAAGTGTGAGATTTAAAGGCTTTGCATGCCATCAGATTTAGAGGATGCATAAGAGAAACCCATCATGTCAGTTTCTCAATGGTCACATTTCAATTCACGACTAAATTGGGGGTTGTTTGCTGCCAGTCAGGGATCAACAGGCACTTTGCTATATTTTGTATAGGAGTTTGGCAACTTCAGAAACCAAAAAATAAAGAAAGGGCGGGAGGGAGGAAGGAAGAAAGGGGGAGGGAGGGAAAGAAAAGGAAAAGAAACAGCCGCTTAACTTTTTTAGGTACCTATTTTCATTTTAGAAAAGACCTCTGTATTAGTTTCCATGATTGAGAATTACGTTTTTTTGCTTAAAAGTATCACAACACGACAAGAATTTTGCGCCTGTGGATATTTGTTTAGTAAGCTGATAGGTAGTAGCCTTGGCCGTAGAAAAGTTTGGCTTTAAGTACATTTCAGAAGTTTGAATAAAAGGGACGAAATAGTGCCCCACAGTCATTTAATTTGGGACCTCTAGGTGGGAGATTCTTAACCTGAGAGTCTTAATATTTTGTCTTATGTAAGTTGATCGTGGTAATAAAGTGCCCCTTTCGTGGTAACTAGGAGCAGTTTGAAAGATGGGGGTTTTCTTATCCTGAAACTGGATCCAGGCGGCAGTGTCGTGGGCAAGTCCTTGAGCTTTAAAAACACAGGAAGGAACTAGAGGGTTTCCTCCAACAGAGAGACACACCCCGTCTACAAGCTTCTCTGAATGAGAAGGTAAAGAGTGGAGCCAGGGAACTTTATATATCCTGGACCCTAATTTAGCAGTAAGTAATCATGTGTCCTGTTGCATCTGAAGAGTTGTGTTGAATACGAATCGCTGTAATGCATTATTTTTACCAAAATAAAAGAAGGAACAGCTTTAGTGGGAATCTGGGTGTGGCTACAGCCGTTGTCTCAAATTTTAACTTGGTACTTAAGTGAGAAGTTGATGTTAAGGTAGGGGTGTAGGTTATGGGGTGTATAAGATTTATCACTTTAAATGAACTCAAATGAGTACATTCAGAGGCTGATATGAAAGGTAAGTAGAGGCCCTGGTGGCCTGAAGACCCATCTTAGATGGTTCCTGACCCACTTATACCTCAGCTTTGGAGAGAGAGAGTCTTGGACACGGTACTTTTCTGTTTGACCTTTGCTGCAACGTATTCAGTTCCGTTGTTTCTTTCTCAAGAACTCTAGATCAGCTAGAAGCAAAGACGTATTGCAAGTTTAGACACACAACTGGCTTCTTAATATGCTTGACATGATTTCTTTTTTGTTATTATTAATAAAGTACAGTTGATTTCCAACGTTGTGCCAGTTTCTGCTGCACAGCAAAGTGACCCAGTTACACGTGTATATATATATATACATTCCCTTGCTTATACCACCTCCCATCATGGTCTATCCCAGGAGACTGGGTCGAGTTCACTGTGCTGTACAGTAGGACGTCATTGCCTGTTCATTCCAAATGTAATTGTCTCCTTGCTTGGCGTAACCCCTTAGTCCTCTTTTCTTTCCGTTTCCTGAATCCCCTATGCTTCTTTGTCCTCCAGCACCTATTAGACCAGAATCTTGAGAGTGTAGTAAGCTACGCTCTTTAAAAAAAGATTGATTTACCACAATTCCCTCACTGGAACAAAATCATTTACCAGGCAGAGTGGGATGAGTCTGGACAAGACACCAGCTTGTAAAGGCAAACTCCAACCAGAAGATGGCACTGTCGTTGCAAAGCCAATGCTGGAGTGAAAAAGCCTAGATGAAATGCTTTTGATAAACAGCATTTTCTAGGATTTGCACACGCGCGCGTGTACACACTGAATTAAAATTTATGGGGATAAAAGAATTGAGAAATGTTTACTCCTGTTAGGAATAATTATAATGGAGAGTTCCTGTTGTGGTTCAGTGGAAGTGAACCTGACTAGTGTCCATGAGGATGCAGGTGCGATCCCTGGCCTCCCTCAGTGGGTTAAAGGACCGGGCATGGCTGTGGCTGTGGAGTAGGCTGGAAGCTGCAGCTCTGATTAGCCTGGGAATGTCCATATGCTGCAGGTGAGGCCCTAAAAAGCAAACAAAATAATAATTATTAATATCACAAAGGAACTATGGTTGTAAAACTGAGCGTATTTTAGGTTTACGACCACAGCAGCATGCTTTCCTATAAAGTGTAGATTTGCAGTTTGCTTTCCTCCATAACCAATTTTGAGTTGTAAATATTGCAACCATTTAAGCGAAGCAGCAAACACTTTTCTGTCCCTCCCCATGCGCCAGGAATAGTTCTAAGCATCTTACACAAGGTCAGTCAATCTTTGGGCTGGGCCGCTGCTGAGGGCAGCTCTCCTTTCAGACCCTCCCTGGCTGTTTCCTGTGCAGTGCTCTGCTCCATCTGTTGAGTTATATTCTAGTATCTGAAAATGCCCTTAGTCTGTTTGGCTTAAAATTCTCCCAGAAAGCTGGCCATCACGGTTATTTTGGGAAAGTCACCTGATTAGAATCTGTTTGCTTCCATATTCATTTCTTGTCCCTTCACGCACATTGATTTCCTACAAGTCCAGGTTTTTAGAATTTAAATTTGAAAATTTTCATGGATTTTGACGAAGAACCTTTAAAAAAAAAGTTCATGTATTTTGAGAAAATCCAAAATTCTGGGTCTTTTTCTAAGGAAATAACCGGAGATGCAATCAAGATTTTGGCTGTGTAAGGATGTCTGTCACAGTATTACTTATAAAAGTGAAAGCTTAGAAAAAATTTGAAGGTTCAAAAATTGGGCATGTTTCAAAATTGGTTGGTATATCCATTGAACAACATACAAACCATGTTTATACAGAAATCTTTAAATTCTGAAAGTGAGAATAATATAACGTGAAAGGAAAAGGCCATATATGAGGGAGTTCCCGTTGTGGCTTAGCGCTAACAAACCCGACTAGTATCCATGAGGACGCAGGTTTGATCCCTGGCCCTGCTTAGGGGGTCGGAGATCTTGGGCTGCCATGAGCTGTGGTGTAGGCCGACAGCTGCAGCTCCAACTAGACTCTTAGCCTGGGAATTTCCGTGTGCCAAAGGTACAGCCCTAAAAGAGAAAAAAAAAATAGAGAAAAGTTTGTATATGAAATTCTAATACACAGAAAAAAAACCTCATTTGGCTATTGATCGCTGTCAGAGCAATATAATTACAATGCTTTTAATTATAATCAAAGGCACAATGAAGTATCACCTCACACCTGCTAGGATGGCTATCATTGAAAAAGAATAAAAAATAAATAAAAACTAAAATTAAAAAAAGGAGTTCCCATCATGGTGCAGCAGAAATGAATCCGACTAGGAACCATGAGGTTGCGGGTTCGATCCCTGGCCTCAATCGCTCATTGGGTTAAGGATCCGGTGTTGCTGTGAGCTGTGGTGTAGGTGGCAGAGGCGGCTCTGATCCCACGTTGCTGTGGCTGTGGTGTAGGCTGGCAGCTGTAGCTCTGATTTGACCCCTAGCCTGGGAACCTCCATATGTCATGGGTGCGGCCCTAAAAAGACAAAAGACAAAAAGAAAGAAAAGAAAAGACAAGACAAGAAAGAAAGAAAGAGAAAGAAAGAAAGAAAAAGAAAAAGAAAGAAAGAAGGAAAGAAAGAAAGAAAGAAAGAAAGAAAGAAAGAAAGAAAGAAAGAAAGAAAGAGAAAGAAAGAAAGAAAAGAAAGAGAAAGAAAAAAGCGTTGGAGAGGATGTGGAGAAATTGGAACCCTTGTGTACTCTTGATGGGAATGTTTAGTGATGCAGCTGCTATGGAAGACAGTATGGAAGTCACTTAAAACATTAAAAATCGAACTACCACATGCTCTAGCAGTCCCACTTTTGGGTACACATCCACAAGAATTGAAATCAGGCTCTTGAAGCTCTTATAATCATTGCAGCAGTATTCGTAGTAGCCAGGATATGGAAACAACACCAGTGTCCATCAGACAGATGACTGGTTAAGGAAAATGTAGTGCACTGTGCACCACAGAATAGTGTTCAGCCTTCAAAAAAGAGGGGGATTCTACTCTTTTCAACAATGCGGATGGAGCCGGAAGGCATGCTAAGTGAAGTCAGTCACAGACCAACAGTGCCTGAGTTCTTACAGGAAGCATCTAAAATAGTCAAAGCTATAGACGTAGACAATGGGCGGCAGTTCCCACGAGGCAGGGAGGGGAGGATGTGAGGAGTTGTTCAAACGCGTATAAAGTTACAGTTATGCAAAGTAAGCTCCAGGTGTCTGCTGTACAACGTCAGATATAGTTAACAATAAGGCATTGTGTACTTCGAAGCTTGTTAAGATGGCAGATCTCAGGTTAAGTGTTCCCATCACACACACACACATACACACAGAGTGATGTTTATATCCTGACTTCTATTCGTCATTCTTTTATCTTTTACTAAAGGAAAAAGAATAATTCTGTGAGATTGGAGGTGTATTTACCTTAGTTAATCATGAAGTTCTAAAAATAGCTCCCGCTGTGGTGCAATGCCACCGGAGGCATCTCTGCAGCCAGGGCAGTGCCAGGACTTGGGTTGCATCCCTGACCCCCTCTGGCCCCCACCCCCCGGGGGCAGTGGCTTAAAGGATCCAGTGTTGTTACAGCTGTGGTATAGGTTGCAACTGTGGCTCAAATCTGACCCCTGGTCTGGAAACTCTATATGCCACGGGGGGGGGGGGGGGGCAAAAATATTAAAATTTTTTTAAAAAGTAAAAACAGTAAGAAAAAGTATCTGTCCGTGTTATACTTCACCAGTGATGGAGTAAATTGTTTGATTTACCTCAAGGAAACAGGCTGAAGAGGTCTCGTTACTATACACCTAAACTGGTTTTTAAGAGCTGTTTCTTGGAGTTCCTTGGTGGTGCTGCAGGTTAAGGATCCGGCATTGTCCCTGTTGTGGCTCGCAGGTTCAGTCCCTGGTCCGGGAACTTCCTCATGCAGCAGGTGCAGCCAAAAAAATAAATAAAAAAAATAAAAAATAAGATGATAAAAAACCATTCCTTGCAAACTAAATAATCCTTGTTTAAAAATTGATTTGCCTGCACTATGTAAGCTTTAACTTTAGGTAGGGGGAGGCCACATGGTGGGAGAAGCCTCAGTACTTCAATTCCTACTGCACTCCCTCCATGAAACAATAAGAGCAATTATTTATTGTCACTGGGGAAGGTACTTTTTCTCACTTAACTGTGATCAAACCCTGAGACTGGGAGATGCAGATACAGAGGCCCTGTTAAAGTTCCCGAAGCTAATTAGTGGCAGACTTAGTCCTCAAAGACAAGATCCCTTAACTTCTGAGTGCTTTTCCTCGAATCTTCTCTGCCTCTCTCCTTCGAGTCGGGCTCTTCAGGATTCTCGTTAGGATCAGCATGTATTTGTTGGCACTGAGCCTGACATGTTTTTCTGGCCCTTGGCGTGTGGACAGGACTTAAATCCTAGGCAGGTGCTGCACATCACAACAGCCACGGTGGTTGGGCAGATCCAGGCCCATCCCAGCGAGAGACCCTGAGGTGCTTCCTGCAGTGAAACCAGGGACGGTAGGACTTCCTGGGGACAATCTCTGCATTGCATAATTGGGTTCAGGTCTGTCCACATGCGCATGATACACTGCCATGGAATTTAGTGGGAGTATGGTTTTGCTAACACACATCAGGAGCTGGGGTGAAACAAAGTAAGTCCCAGATGCTGTTCTAGGTAAGGCTCTTTTGATGAAGCCACGCAAAATTCCAAAGAATACCAAGAAAGAGTGTGTCATACAGGGATATGGAGGGATCACCAATCAGACGGAAAGCAGCAGCTCAGTGGTTGGGGCTTTTGCGAGAACGGAGCCGTTCTGGATGAAAGAGGCTTCTGGAGCCCCCAGCCCCAAGAATTAGTCTTCAAGAACCTCCCTCTGAGGGCCCACCGCGCACTAGATACCCATCTGCTTTGATCCCACAGAGAAAACGAGAGAGTCTCACGGCTGCTCATGGCTGTTCACCTTCACCAAACACCTGCAATTAAACGTGTCTCACCTCTCCAAGTATTCCCTTCCTTCCAGAGGCACCTTTCTTTCCGATGTGAAAAGTTCACACTTCTCCTATTTAGGTAACATCGCCTCTGTTTCTCGTGAGCTGACAACCCTCCCTTAGTGTGCTAAGAGCACATGACACTGCACCCCCCCCCAACCTCCGGCCCTGGGGGACAGTTTAAAACTTTCTTATATTAACTGACAATAAAATGCACTGTTTCGAAATGTTTCAGGTTTTCTGCCCCATAACTACAAAGGAAGGGGGCTCCGTCCATTCTTTCCTGTGCCAACGAGGAAACTGAGGTCCAGAGAGGCTCACAATCTTGTCTAAAATGACAAACCAAGACAGAGCTGGGACACAAGTCCGGATGTCTAGATTCTTCAAGCCAGCTCTCTTCCACCTCCCAATACCAACTTCTGCATGGGTTAGATACGGCCATGGGACCTGACCTCACCCCACTGGCTCATGGCCTTCGCCTCTTTAATTTTTCAGGATTTTCTTCCCATGGCCCCTTGCCCTGAAAGGCAAGGCTGTCCCAAATGCTAGGCTTAAGTCTTGGAGTTTACACCTGCTCCAGAAATTTTTCACCACACCGTTAGCCCTCTGATGCCTAACAGGCAGATATTTTTCGTATGTTGTCCAGTTTTCTTCATTGTTCTCAGCAGTGGTCTTTGTCCAAATTGCCTAATTTATCATCTTATTTTTGAAGGTTTGAGGATCAGGGACTGTGTTATACCACTTAATTTAGTTTGGAGGTGGAAAGAATAGAAAGTGAGAGCATAATTTAAATTTAATTTAGAATCCTATCTTAAGGCTAAGAGGATTTAATATTAATTATATTTATATTATATATTATACATATGTGGGCATAGTGGAAATTGTTATTTACAAATCTCTTGAATTAACAGGCATCTTTTGAAAAGCTTTTTATGTATATAGAATTTCCCACACTATCAGTGTGCCTGTCCATGCAAGAAGTCAGAACTTGACAGCCTCCTTGACAGGCTGGTGACTTAAGCTTTGCCAAACACCGTCGGGTCGCCCACCTGGCTTTGCACTGAAAAATGCCTGGGAAGCACGCATATTTGGTAGGGCTGTAGTGACGGCCTTTGCCTCCAGGGGGCAGCAGTGGCAAAGTTGGAAGCATCTGAATCTCAAGTTTCTTTGCCGAGTTATTTTAGTGCAGGTACTCCCAGAAGCGGCTGCCAAGACCCTCTTTAAGGAGCAAGGATTCTATCGGGGAACGCCTGTGTAAGGCAATACAGTCCAGGGTCCACAAAAGGCTGGCGGAGCCATCAGGTCTCGATGCAAGTCAGTCCTTGAGTAAAGAAGAGAAAAAGAAAAGGTTGGGTGCCACGCAGCCTAGAGAAGGTTTGGCAAAGCCAAGGGAGAGTCCCCCGGCCCAAAACTACTGTCAAGAAGTTCCTCGTTTCGCAGGAACGGATGGGCCCAGCGTTCCTACTTCACTCAATCACGGCCTGGGTGCCACCCGCGGGAGGAGTGGTCGCGCTGCAAACTGCGCGGGAGTTCAAAGTCCTGCCGCTGGGACGTGGGGGACGCTTTCACAATCTCTCTCCCCGCACCTCCGCACTTGTTTTCGGCCTCAAACCTGCAGGTGATGGGGAAGGGGGCGTGGGTGGGCGTCGGCACTTCCCGCTCTGAACAACGCTGTGTGGGAGGGTTCGTGCTCCCAGCCTATTACTTTGCCCCAGATAGGATGATGGACGGACGCCGTGGTCTACTGACCCTGTTGCGTCCTATCCTCCCCTTCCTCCTCCTCCCCATTCCTCAGCCCTGGTAGCTATTTATCTGTTATCTTCGTTGTTTACTCCAACTAGCCTCTACTTGTTTCCTCCTGATAGTCAATGAACTGGCAGGCTGTTTGTCAAGTTGCGCAAGCGGTCTTGGCATTGAAAGAGATCTCTTAGATGGCAATGGCATTAGATCAAGAGAGGAGGCGGTGTAAACACATACTGTGGAGAATGCTGCGGCCTGAAGGCAGCGCAAATGCTTCGTATTGAGGCACAGTGATTTCAGGATTTCTCTAAAACAGTGGTACAAAGTCATGGATAATTTCATTATCTTCAATTTGCAGAGGCGTAAATGTCATATCTACTCTTTCCCAAACTTATCTGCTTGAAGGCATGCCTCTAGTGCAAGGTCATATCTTACCCCCTTGGCCCCATTTCAGAGCTGGGTCCCCTGCTTCCTAAGGGGGGGGGGAGGCGGTTTACTATCATGCACCCCCTGAGAATAGCTTCTTGGGTGTCAAATTAAGGAACAATTTGAAAAACTGTCAGTCAGACCTTTAATCAAAGGCCCCAAATATACCTCTCATACATCTTTTTAAGAGCTGCATTTTCAATAAAAATTTTCTTTTTCTGTAATTTTTCATCTTAATCAAATCTTTAATCAAAGCTTGATTTATTCATGTCATTTTGATCAACTTTCCAATAATTGAAAGACGATTCAAAATTTTAATATTTTGATCCCAGGAAAAAGTTTTAAATTAAATATTAGAGTATATATAGCTTCAGATAATAAATAATAGGACTTTCCATTATAAATGTGAATTACATTAGGATAAAATTCTGTGTAGAGTGTTAACAAAATTTCAAGAAGGCAGAGTGTTGTAAAATGTCTGACTGCTTTTATTTATTCGTCTTTTTAGGGCCTCATGAGGCTAGGGGTCGAATAGGGGCTGTAGCCGCCAGCCTACACCACAGCCACAGCCAAGCTGGATCAGAGTTGCATCTGCGATCTAGCGATCTACACCACAGCTCAGAGTTGTGAATCCTTAACCCGCTGAGAGGGGCCAGACATCGTACCCACGTCGTCATGGATACTAGCTGGGTTCTTTAACCACTGAGCCACAAGGGGCACTCCGCCTTTACAGTCATTTTTGAGACCTCAGGGAGAACCTTCGAATCCTGTGGATTGGAAACTGGTCTACAGAGTATTTCCCTTTACAACAGGCATTCTTGAACTTGGAACCCATGAGAGAATCTGAGGGATTCAAAAACTTTAGGAGAAAAAAAAAAGTCTTTATTTCCACTAACCTTTCAATTAAATGTTTCCTTCAACTACAGATGCAGGCAATGAGCAGAGTGGTATTAGCAGTTACTGTTAGCGTCACCAATAAAAATCAGCTTCTTATCACAGTATAGTCACAAGCATCTCAAGATATCATTTATGCCCTTTACTACTTTGAAATAATGGTAGTTTATTAGATTTGGTGCTAGTTCCTATTATTTAATGTAAGGAAGCATATATATAACTATATACACACGTATAAATCTATTGGCACATAACAAAGTTAGTTTTAATATTCTGTAACTATCTCAACGTAATTTCTTTTGTAATCCTATTTCATTTTGAGCTTAAAATTGCTCTGAGACGGGGGTCTGTAAGCCTCACCGGCTTGCCAAAGGGGTCATTGGCGGGCACACACGCACGCGACTAAAATCACCCTGGCACGAATACAGACAGAAAGATCATGAAAGAGCTACTAGTGTACCATGAAGCAATTTATAGACGCCACTGATTATCTGAAAAACTGTAACTTAGGGCTCGATAACTGGGGAACTTTTAGGAGCAACCAAGAACATCAATTTAAGGAGGGGGAGATGGAGAGCGAGAAGAATGTTTTTCAGAAACCCCTGGCGCCCAGCGTTAAGCAGTGAGGATAGGAGAGGCCCACTTCTGCCTGGTACCGCGTTACAAGGCCGACAAAACGGACAAACCCACTTCCAGTTGACTGAAGCTTTGGTCCCTCCCCACCTTATTCCTTTTTACTCCCCGGCCCGGCTCAAACGGACACACTCGAGACAGGCAGGGGAACACAATCCTTAAACGCCTGAATCAAAGCGCTCTCTCTCAGAAACTTATGTCCCGGCATTTCGCCAATCTCCAACTCCTAGGGGTTTAGCGTGCTTGAGCTGGCTCCTTTCCTCGGGTCACCTGGGGATGCTGCAGCGGCGGACTGAGAAGTTTCACAACAAGTTAGAAGCCATCGCTGGCCAGCTCGGGGTTCCTGCTACTCCAGACCGGCAGATCACTTCCTTCCTCGTCCGCCGGGGATGGTTTTGATTCAGGACATGCTGACTTTGCTTGGCAGCCCCTTTACCCTAAAAACCCTAAACGTGCGTCCCTTTAAGACCCCGGGTTCTAGAACCGAACCCTCCAGCTATGCCTCAAACTCCGCCTCCTTCTCTGCGGCCCGGGCAACACTCCGCTCGGCTCCCGAGAGCGGCGCCTTTGGCTTACGTCGCAGCGCGTGATTGGCCGCCTCTCCCTGGCGGGCCGGGATTGGCCGGCGGCCGGCCCCGCCCCTCGCCCCCGCCCAGGCCCGCGGCCGCCCGGGTGTCCTCGCGCCGCCTGTCCGCGCGCAGCCTGGCAGTTTGCCTCTTCCTCGCCCTCCAGCCTGCGTCCATGGCCACCGCCGCGACCGAGGAGCCCTTCCCCTTCCACGGCCTCCTCCCAAAGAAAGAGACCGGGGCCGCTTCCTTCCTCTGCCGCTACCCGGAGTATGACGGGCGGGGGGTGCTCATCGCCGTCCTGGACACCGGGGTCGACCCCGGGGCTCCGGGCATGCAGGTGCGGCAGCCGCCGAGGGCCCGGGCGCGGGGGCGCGGGCGGCCAGCCGGCGGGCGGGCGGGCCGGGGACGCGGCGTCGGAGCCCCGCAGGCCGAAGCCCGCTCTGCGGCGGAGGGGGACCAGGGCGCCGGAAAGAGGTGAAGGGCAGGGCGGGCGCGGGGGCCCGGCGGAGGGCGACGGCCCGGGGCCCGGGAGCCCCGGCTGGGCCGTGATCCCGGCCCAGATAAAAGCTGCGTGCCCCGCGGGGTTGGTCGGGGCTCCCGGGTGCGTCTGTCGCCCGGGAAGCCCCTTCCTCCCAGGCGCTGCCAGGCCAGGGCCCTCAGGCCCCTGTCCACCTCGCCAGCTTCCTCGCGGGTTCCTCGTGTCTCCGGAACCCACTCACCCCGTGCCTGTTATTTGCAAACGAGATTTCACAGTTTTATTATTTACGGGAGGGTGGGGGTGGGGAGGAGATAGGGGCAAATGACCCATGTGAACTTCCTTTTTTATCGCTGCCGTTCGGGAGATTTGGTTTGGGGAGGAATGGTTTATCTTGAAAGGCAAGAGCCGGCTTTCAAGAAGACAACTCAGTCAACTTCCGGAATTGTTTCCTCTGGTAGTTTTATGTGTTCTATTTTTAAATCCTCTTCTGCAGTGTGCTTGTTTAGGGTCATTGAAAACGCATGGCTTAGTCTTTGTTTGACACAAGAACCCAGTCGAGTTTGTTTTTGGCGAACTCTTCAGACGGCATTAAATTATGCTTTTGTATTTTTATTTTTCAGCCTCAAAATGTAAGACAGCACTTTATGATTTTTTAAAATTACCCCGTTTTGCCTCAGGCACCTTTGAAATCGCTAGGTCAAGGTACCATCCCAAAGGTCGTTTTAAAACATGTGTCTTTCCATTGAAAGCATTCTCATTAAAGTCTTCAAAGTTTGACTTTTTTGAATTCAGCCTCAGCCTTTTACTGAAAGCCAGTAATAAACAGAATCCCACCGCTGTTCAGGATCCACCTCCCCAAAGTCTAACCTGGGCTAATCCTCCTGTGTGCTGTCTGTCCCTTGTATCAGTCCCTTCATCTGTATTTCTTCAAAAGCTGAAGTTTAATAATCGCCCCCACACCTCGTCCCCATCTTTTATTGTGTGTGCTCTCTAGTAATTGAGGTAGCATTTTGGAAGTTAGGGTGTCATGCAGGGGAAAAAGGGACCCAGTTTGGCTGACTCAGTAGGGAATCCCTCTAGGAATCTTACTTCCTCCTGTTCATTCTTCGAGTCTGGCACGCCTCTTGGTGGCCCTGCCAGACAGCTCTGGTGCCTCAGGAGAGGGGCAGGTGATGGGTCCCTTGCGGCTGGCCCTAGCGGTACAGTTGTGTTCCTGAGACAGGGCAGGGCCATCACCTCATTGAGGCTTCATTACAGGGTAGTGAGGGTTTCCATTCTGTTGCGGTGTATGTTTACTTTTTATAGGGCCAAGTGGGAGGAGAACAGCTGGGATAAGTGGTTCACTGGCTCTTTTGTCAGGATAATAAGAGGCTCTGAAGAGTTGGGAGGAGTACGGTCTCAGAAAAAAATACTCCTGTAGAATGTCCCATACCTGCTTATCAAATAATTCCATTACTCCCTCTGTAAAGTAGCAGAAATTCTCATCCCACGGTGTTGCTGTGAAAATTGAGGCGATTAATTAATTACATGGGACCTCAGAGTGCTCAAGGAAAGTGTTAAAACACTGATTTTTTTTTTAAGCCAGGCTATTTAGCAAAAGGAGTTTATGCTGGATCTTTTAAATCACCAACTCTCTGAAGGATAAATATACATTAGATATGTGCATATAATCAGTGTTTAAGCAATAGCATATTTGAAGTAAAATGAAAGAAAATTCTTAAGTCTTCTAACACCTTTAACTCAGAGATTGACCTAAACATGGCCATTTGAAAGCAATGTAGTGAGGTGCAAACATGAGTGAATTTTTTTTTTTTTTTTTTTTTTTTTTTGTCTTTTTTTTGCTGTTTCTTGGGCCGCTCCCGCGGCATATGGAGGTTCCCAGGCTAGGGGTCTAATCGGAGCTGTAGCTGCCAGCCTACGCCAGAGCCACAGCAACGCAGGATCCGAGCCGCGTCTGCGACCTACACCACAACTCACGGCAACGCCGGAACCTTGACCCACTGAGCAAGGGCAGGGATCGAACCCGCAACCTCATGGTTCCTAGTCGGATTCGTTAACCACTGCGCCACGACGGGAACTCCAACATGAGTGAATTTTTAAGGTTTATTTCCCCCCTCTTCCCTCTAACAAATGTGTTTTATAGAGCTGTGCTTACATCATCAAGAGGTGGATAGAAATAAAAAGGAAAGAAAGGCCACTTGGAAAGGCCGATGGGGTCTGAGTAGAGGCCTAGAGGCACAGTGAAAACTTTCAGAAGCAGAGTGGGGAGTCCCATGCTTGGTGCCAGCCTGTTCTCTTTTGTGACAGCTGTGTAGGCTGCTTAAATGTAGAGGGTGGCCAGTAGGAGAGGAGTGAGAATTGAATGATTAAGTCTTTCTTCTGCAGATGGTCAGGCATCTGCTGGGTGCCTACTGTTTTGCATTGAAAGTGATGGGATCCTGGCGTGCCTGTGGTGGCTCACCGGGTTAAGAACCCAGTGAGGTGTCCGTGAGGATGCGGTTTCGATCCCTGGCCTCACTCAGTGGGTTAAGGATCCGCTGTTGACTCAAGCTGTGGCATGGGTCACAGATGGGGCTCGGATCTGGCGTGACTGTGGTGTACGCCTACAGCTGCAGCTCTGATTAGACCCCTAGCCTGGGAACGTCCATATGAAGCAGGTGTGGCTTAAAAAAAAAAAAAGAAAAAGAAAAAAGATGATGTAGTCCCGCAGACTGTAACTGCGAAGAGAGGTTGGTGGTTAGGGGCCCACTAAGAGCTGGACCTGTCTGGCTTCATGGACAAGAAATGGGGCTTAGATGGGGCTTGGAAATGAACCCATAGTAGCCAAGGGCCTCCCGGCCACTCGTCCGGCTTCACACTGATTGCCAGAATTACTTCCCTTTAAAAAAAAAAAGAAAACAAACCCTTCCATCATTCCCTTGCTGAATGTAATGCAAAACTCTTTGTGTATCCCACATGTCTTTGTAGAAAACCCCCTGAGTGCGAGCCTTGCCCAGCCCTTCTCCACCAGCCCCAGCTCCTTGGGTAGCCTTGGTCTCATCTCACCTCTTCTGTCCGCATCCACTCCACCCCAGCCCGCCGTTGACCCTGGGCCGTTTCTATTTTGTCCAGCCAGCACCTCCCAGCCTCCCAGCCCAGGTCCCAGAGCTTGTCACCTTAGCGCTCCGCATACAAATGGTGCCTTCAGTCCCATGTGACCCTCCTCCTTAAGGATCAAAGATACGGTTCTAACGTTAGCGGTTCCGTTTCGGCTCCTTCTCACAGCTCCTCTACAAGAGTCTCAGCTGGTCTGCCTCAGTCAAACCTCTCCTTCCTAAGCCTAAGTTCCCTCTACTATCTTATTATCGCCAGTGGAGCGGTTCCTTTTATCTCAAGATGAAGGAAGAAGCAGTGGACAGACAATTGCACATATGAGAATTTTTCATGCAGGAGGGAGATCAGATCCTAGTGGGTAAATCTTGCGGCAAGAGTAGATGGTAAGGAAGCCGCTAAGTCCCCTTAGGCCTTCTTTGCTCGCATTCTGATGAGGTTTCTAAGGACAGCAATCTGTGTCTGTCTTGTTAGCCATCTCGTGTGATTCTTTTTCTTCTTCTTCTTCTTCTTTTTTTTTTCTTTTATCTTTTTAGGGCCACACCAGCGGCATATGGAAGTTCCCAGGCTAGGGGTGGAATTGGAGCTGTAGCTGCCGGCCTACACCACAGCCAACGCCAGATCGCAGCCTCATCTTCGACCTACACCACAGCTCCTGCAACGCTGGATCTTTTTAATCCACTGAGCGAGGCCAGGGATTGAACCCACATCCTCATGGATGCTAGTTGGGTTTGTTACTGGTGAGCCACCACAGGAACTCCGATCTCAAGTCACTGAAGTTGTTTGCTCACTGCGTGAGAAAATGAAGACAAGCGATTTGTGTTCTTAGGGTTGTGGTTTAGTTTTCAAATTATGTACATATTTGGAATACATTTTAAAATAGATTATTTATGTTCTTAGTACATGGTCTAGCTAGTTTTAACTTCACTGGAGAGTATTAACTTTCTCTTAGTGGTTTCTATTTTGATTTTGTTACATTTTCTTATGTTTTTCCTTCATTGTTTTCATTTTGGTTTATTTTGAAAGATACTTAGCTAGTCCCTTTAAAATCAGTATCTGATTTAAGTTTTATAATCTTATCAGAGTTTGGTATGATTTCCACAGTGATTTTTTTTTTTTTTTAATTATGATGTTGAGCCTGCTGAGTGTTAGAATACTTGTGACTAGTATGGCCAGCCCCCGAAAAGCAGACATCCAGCCTCAGAATTAGAGTACGTTAAAGTAACGGCTGTGTGACCCTGACAAAGCTGTCAGCCCCGAGCTGGTCAGTGATGGGCCTGAGATGTAGGATCCACCAGCCACCCCCTCGTTTTGCCTTGTGAAGGAAAAAAATGTGTCTTTTTTTTTTTTTTTTTAGAGCCACACCTGCAGCATGTGGACTTTCCCAGGTCAGGACTTGAATCGGAGCTGCAGCTGCCAGCCTCTGCCACAGCCACAGCAACGCGGGACCTGAGCCGCGTCTGCGACCTACACCACAGCTCACGGCAGTGCCGGATCCTTAACCCCCTGAGCGAGGCCAGGGATGGAACCAGCATCTTCATGGATAGTAGTCGGGTTCCTGACCCGCTGGGCCGTGACTGGAACTCCAAAGTGTGTGTCTTTGTTTCCTCCACATAGTGAATTCCCCCCTCCTTCCGGGAACCCCTTAACCACAGAGCTTTAAGGAGGTCGTGGCTGGTATTGGGGAGGGGGCGCGAGAGCAGAAAGACGCCTGGGAACAGACCCCGCACCTGCTCTCTGAGGGAGAAGCCTCCAGATGGAAAGGCAGGCCGTGCTCTTGCTGCACTGGGGCCTTTTCTCCATCCCGTTTCTCTCTGGAGGCTCTGCGTCTGTCGGTCTTCTTTTTGTCTCCACACCTGATTCCTGTTGGTAACTCAGCACGTGGGTCTTGGATGGCACAGATGCCCTTCGCACAGCCAGCGCCGAAAGAGCCCCAGGAGGCTTTTCCCGCAGGGCAGGATGGCTTTGAGTGTCCCCGCAGCATCCGTGTGAGCGTCTGGGCTGCTCCGCAGAACCCGTCTTAAAGGTCGAGCGGTCGGTGTGAGGCCCTGCCGCCGCCCAGCCGCATCCAGGAGCCCACAGGGCACTGCCAGGTGCGGGCAGCAGACGTAGGCCTCGCCCTCTGGCGCTTCCCCTCTCTCGGGAGGAGGGTGAGGAGGCGCAGCTGTAATCGGGACTCCAATTACTCCAATTACTCCAATTACAGCTGTTCGGAGCCGGGCCCAAGGCCGCGTCGAGGAGTGCGTTTAGGATGGTGGGCACTTGGGCGGGTGAGGGCGTCGGGGAGGAAGCCGAAGGGCAGGGGAGACCGGGCTCCCGGGGGCACCTGGGGAGACAGAGCAGGCCAGGCCGAGGCGCCCTGGCCGAGAGGCCGAGAGGCGGGAGGCCGAGCGCTGCGGGGCGGCGGGAGCGGGGCCCTGGCGGGGTCCGGGCCCAGGCGCCGCCGGCGGCCGGCGGGAGGCGGTGGTGTGGACGCCAGTCGCGCAGGTCGGGACGGGGGCTCGACCTGGACCCGGGTCTCCGGACGGCCAGCGCTCCCCGGCAGGTGAGCCGTGAGCCGTCACCGGAAGCGTCCGAGCCGGAGGGACCGCGGTTGGCGCGCAGTCCCACCTTGGGCTCGAGGGCCGGCGCGGTTCCCGATGGTGTGATGCTGCTCAGTACTTTCCCCCTTGCCCAGCCCAAAGCAGCCTCGTCGGGCCCGTCTCAGCGACGCCTTTCTTGACCAGCCTAGTTAGAGCGGAAAGCCCCGCGTCTTTCACGGTGCCTCCTTTTCCTGCTGGATTTTCCTTCGTGGTGATGGTTACTGTCTGTCGTGTCATGTAGTGTATTTATTTGAGTCCATGGAACGCAGTCTCTGCGGTCAGGGAGTCTGCGTGTTGATCGTTGCCGGCTCCCCAGCACCTGTCGGGGTGGCCTCCCGCAAGTGTTTGGTTCCTCAGTCTATGAAAACCCCTGGGAGGAGCCTGTCTTCTTTTCTGTGATGACATTTTCTTGTCAGCGTATGTCAGGCTCGTGGCCTAAAACAGTTCAGTTCTCTTTTTGAAATGAAGGCAGATTTTATATGATATGTTACACACACGCACACATGTATATGGGGTCTGGCATTGCTTTAAGGGTGAAAACAAAAATCTCTAGTTTATATTTGAATTGTCTCTTAATTTTCAGGTCACAACGGATGGAAAACCGAAAATCATTGACATCATTGACACGACGGGAAGTGGTGACGTGAACACGGCCACGGTAGCAGAGCCCAAGGACGGTGAACTCATTGGCCTTTCGGGAAGAGTGCTTAAGGTTGGAGTTTTATTTTTTTTACTGAATTGTTTTCTTTTTTTGTACTCTCACCTCACGGCATCTTAGGTTTTTATCTTACATTTCATGGTATGAAATGCATGGCCTTAGTTACTTGTTCCCATATAACAAATTACCCCAAAACGTTATGCTTTAAAACAGCAAGTACTTATTGTTTTACGATTTCTGTGCGGTGCGTCGGGAATCCGAGAGTGACTTAGCCGGGTGCCTCTCTTCGGGATTTCTCCTGAGCTTGCTAACTGTCGGCCCGGGCTCTGGTTTCATCTGGAGGCTCAGCGTGGCTGGGCAGGGGCAGTCTGTGGTTATCAGGAGGATTGATTCCAGAACTCACGGGCTCCCCATGCGGCTGCTTCACAGCCATCAGCTGTCTTCCCCAGGATGGGCAGCCTGAGAGAGAGCCCAGACGGAGGCCGTGGTCTCGTTATTAAATAACCTTGGAAGTGACATCCCATCACTTCTGCCATGTTCTTTTCACCAGAGGTGGGTCAGTAGGTCAGCACAGGCTTCCAGGGAGGGGATTTTACAGGGTGTGGGTACCAGCTGGTGTGGACCTTTAGGGTTCACCTCAGTAGAAGTTACTGTTGCAAAATGGTTGCTGGGTCCTAAAAATTTTAAGTTTTAAGTGGAAAGATGAGAAGAGTGATGAGAATGTAGTTTTGCCTTCACCCTGTCCCTTCTGGGAACTTGAAATGTTTAGGTTTTAATTTTCATGGACTTAGATGTCTGGCTTTGTCTTATTCCATGTAGCTGGTAGAAGGGCTGGGGTCCCCTGACCTGAAAGGCGATTAGGAAACAAACATAAAGCAGTTCGTGAGCTACTAGCTGAAGAGTTTGCTAGATGGCAGGAGTTTGATTGGGATGCTGTACTCTGTATCTTTTCAAATAATCAGAATTAGTTGGGAAGATAAATTGTGATTACTTAGCTGCCTAAAGAGCTGTATCTGACTCTTCTCATCTTTTACCGTCTCCCTGAATTATGTTTAGACCTTGTCTTCTGGGTGAGATTGTGATGGCAGTGTACTAGTTTTCTGTGCTGCGTAACAAATTAACACGAACAGCAGCTCACCACCTGCGTTCCTACCATCTCATGGTTCCTGTGGGTCCTGGCTTGGGGTTCTCTGCTCGAGGTTTATAAGACCTCAGTGAGGTGTTGCTTTGGACTGTGGTCTCAACTGAGGCTCAGGATCCCTCTCTCCCAAGTTCACACAGTTGCTGGGAGAAGTCATTCCTTGTAGCTGTGGAACTGAAAACAGTGCTTCTTCTCAAGGCAGCAGGAGAATCTCAGTGACCTTGGGGATGGCCCAGTCTCTCTTCTAAATAGTTCATCTGATTAAGTCAGGCCCACCAGGGCACTCTTGATTAGCTCAGTCACCTGATTGAGGACCTTAATTGCATCTGAAAAATCCCTTCGCCTTTGCCATATCACTTACCATAGCATAATCACAGGGGTGATTGGGGTGATGGCATAATCTCATCTTTGTGCTTCTGCCTCTGTAAGGAGGGAGCACGATGGGTCATCCTAGAATCTGCATACTACAGGCAGATGGCAGGCAATAATATCCAACTTTTCCTTCTTTTTTCATGTCTTAGGGACTGAATGTGTGACCCCTGAACTCATGTTGAGGCCCTGACACCCAATGTGATGGTATTGGGAAGTGGGACCTTTGGGGCTGACTAGTGTTAGATGAGGTAGTGAGGTTGAGGCCTTCGTGGTGGGATGGACGCCTTCATGGGTGCCCTGCAAGGGAGAGCTTGCTCTCTCTCTGCTCTGTGAGGACGCAGGCAGAAAGCTGTGCCTGCGAGCCGGGAGGGGAGCCGCCCCAGAACCCCGCTGATCTCGTACCCCTTCAGAACTGGGAGAGAGTACGTTTCTCTTGTTTAAAGCACCCAGTCTCTGGTGTTTGAAGGTGCTTTCAACAGTCCCATCATCTCAGTCCTAAGTCCCCTAGAGAAACTGCAGGTGGGTTCCAGGGGTGCTCTCGGGAGCAGGCAGAAGCAGAAAAATGACTGGAAACACGAAACCTTGCATGGTAAAATGTACAGGCCAAAAGAAAAGG
Organism: Sus scrofa; assembly: GCF_054392235.1. NCBI lineage: Eukaryota > Metazoa > Chordata > Mammalia > Artiodactyla > Suidae > Sus > Sus scrofa. Next base: position 78,170,660 of record NC_139393.1, read on the forward strand.
GCGTGAAACGCGCCTGTACAATTTCGTGAGTAACTGAAGGGGATACCGTCTTATCCGCTCCCGGAAAAGGCAGCATTGCCAGACCTCAGAAGCTTCCTGTGTTCTCCAGGTCACAGCATATTTTGGCCTTTGTGACAATCAGTTCTTTGCTTTCTCTTACGGTTTTACCACCTCTATGTGGATACATGCAATATATTGTTAGTTTTGCTTCTTTGTGAACTTTATGTGAATGGCCTCTTTTATGGATCCTTTCTTGTCTTGTTTTCCTGGGTGTTTGCTAGATTTATGAGACCAGCCACAATGTGCAAGGAGTGGTGATGGGCTCGGTCTCACTGCTGTGCCTGTGCCGTAGTTCGTTTGCACACATTCCGTCCCTTCCACTGGTAAACCGCTGAGTTCTTTGCAGTTTGGGACTGTCACTAACAGTGCTTTAGAGAACATTCTTGTAAACATATCCTGTGCACACATGTGCAGGTATCTCCAGAGTGTGTACCTAGGAGTGGAATTGCTGAGTCATAGACATGCAGCTTTGCTAGGTAAAGCCAAACAGGTTTTCCGTGTGTTTGTATGAAAATGCATTTCCACTAGCAGTATGTAGGAGTTTTAATAGTTGCACCGCTAACACTGTTTTTTTTTTTTTTTGGTTGGGCTTTTCAGTTTTTTGCAAGTAGGCCGAGAATCTAGCTGATTGTCATTGTGGTTTAAATTTGCATTTCTCTTTACCATAGAGCATAGGGAACCATACCAAATCTCTTAGGATAGAACACAATGGAAGATAGTATAAGAAAAAATATATATATGCGTGTACGACTAGGTCATTTTGCTGTACAGCAGAAATTGGCACAACGTTGTAAATCAAATGTTATTTTATTTTATTTTTTGTTTTTTCAGGGCCACACCCTCGGCATATGGAGGTTCCCAGGCTAGGCGTCCAGTCCGAGCTACAGCTCCTGGCCTACACCACAGCCACAGCAACGCAGGATCCAAGCCCCATCTGCACCGTACTCCACAGCTCATGGCAAGGCCGGATCCTTAACCCGCTGAGCAAGGCCAGGGATCAAACCCACAACCTCATGGTTCCTAGTTGGATTCGTTTTCCACTGTGCCACAATGGGAACTCTTCAAATATAATTTTAAAAAAGTTTTTTAATTAAAAATATAAATGAAAAAATTGCATTTCTCTAATTACTATGAAGACTGAGCACCTTCTCATATGTTGCTCAGACAGTCGAATTTCCTCTTTTGTGAGGTGCCTGTTTGAGTTCATTTGCCCTTGGTTTTTAATATTGAGTTGTCTGTTCTCTTAGCAGTTTTGTGAGATTACCTGCCCTTGGGTCACATGTGTTTCAGGTGTCTTCTCCCACGCTGTACCCATATTTTCACTTTACAGATGATGTCTTGATGAGAAGGAGCTCTTAAATTTGATGCAGTTGGACATCAATCCTTTGCCTTTTTGATTAGGGCTTTTTGTGTCTTAAATCCTTCCTCCAGCAGGCAACCAGTGAGAATCTGTGGCCCTGGATCTTAGAGAGGGAGGGAAGCAGACTCTACCAGACACATCAGCAGTTAAGCTCCAGATGAGAACAGGGCTCTGGCCAGCACCTGGGTTGAAGCCAAGTTGAGGATCCAGTGAGGCTGTGCTATAGCTTCTGATTGACAGAATGTGTAGGATGGTAAATGTGCGTTCTCCTAAGGAACAAAGCTTGTGGTGACCTGTGACACAGCAGTAACTAATACACTCAGCAGCGTTGTAGAAGCTGTTGAGAACACTCATGGAAATTTTCAAAGCGAAATTTACAATAACTGAAATTTTAAGAAAACATCACTGGGTGGATGCAGTAGCAGAATGGAGATGCCAGCCAGGGTCAGTGAACTTGAAGATGAGTCAGTAGAAAATATCTATTCTGAATAACGAAGAGAAAAACATTGAAAAATAACTAACATAGCTTTAGGGACTTGTCCGTAACAAATGGCCATTCCCTCCCTCCCCCAAAGAAAGAAAAGAAAAGGAGTTGTCTGCTAAAAAAGTTTTTTGTTTTTTAAAGTAGTGGCTGATCCAAGTTTGGCAGAGACGTAAACCTACCAATTCAAGAAGTTGAATGATAAACCCAAAGAAATTCATGCCCAGAAATAACCTCATCAGATTGCCAAAAATGAAAGACAAAAAAAAAAAAAAAAAAAGTGGAAAAAAGCTAGAGAAAAATCCCATAATTTCCCCACTAACTTCGAGGGCCTTCTTTTACTCTGCAACCTTCAACATGTGGTGACTTTTGGCTTCTAAAACCTCATTTCCCATCCTTTGTCCTTTGGGTTTTTGGTATTTTCTTCTTCCGTATTCTAATTTTAGTATTTTGGAAGGGAATGCAGTGCTTTTCAAAGTTTTACCACATTTTTTAAAAAAATCATCAAGGTTTACATGTTAAAAAACTGTTAGTCCAGAGATGACATGCCTTGGCCAGGGCTAGCACCGCATTTAGATGCAGCGGCTGCCAAAGGAGAGGCTGTCGGGTGTCCTGGCAGTGCCCTGAGGCTGGCCAGTCTGAAATACAGCCTTGAGGCAAAAAACCTCAACACGATCTGCCCAAGGGAAACATCAACAATTCCTGACGACCCTTGGCTCATTAAGAAACCAGTTTGCCAGGCAGCCTCTCTTTAAAAGTTTCAGGGAAATGAAGTGTAATGAGCAGTAAGAGAGGTTCCGTTTCTCGTATGAAAATCAGTCTTCCACATCGTAGTTCCCATGCAATTAAAGGTCTTTTAAGGAGAGTGGCTTAAGTGGTCAAAATAAAACGCTTTGATTCTTAAAAGACAGCAAAATAACGTCATTTGCGTAGAATGTCCAAATATGTAAAATGGCATGTTCTATAATTGCCTCAGCATAAAGAGAGCTTTACTCTAACTTTAGTTAAGGTTAGCTAGCAGAACCATGGTTGTAAATCATTTTTCTGATTTTTGTCTTTTTTGGTTTCATTTGTGTAAGTAACTAGTCTGCTTTTTACTGCGAAGAAGGTATATAGCGGTGGTTTGAGAAGGCTCTGGTGTCCTGGACCCTGCAAAATTTGGTCTCATTTTGATTAAATATAAATCATGTCTATTGGGTTATTTTTATTGTATTACACTCATATTATAAGTCATTGTGATTGTCTGAACACCTGATTATTTTGCAGTTGTTTTAATTATTTATTCCTCCCTGGGGAATAATTTGACAAAGAGGGACTTGGGGCTGAGTCGGTTAAAGATCCTGGCACTGGTGAGAATCGGAGGCTCGTGGGCCAGTCCACCAGCTCTGAGTGCTCGGTAGTTCAACCTCGTAACCTGAACACATTTAAGAGCTGTTTTAAGTGATCATGGGTCCTGTGAGGACAAAGGATAGGAATAGTCGCTGTTTTTTTGATTGACATTTCAAGCTGGTTGACGTTCATGCATCTTACTGTTCACTCAAATCAGGCAGTAAGGATCATGTCCTTCCTTTTACACGTGAGGAAGCAGAAGCCTCCGGATCCCACTCGGTTAGTGGTAGAGTCTGGACCCACAGCCAGGTCTGTCTGCCTTTAAATCCAACTTCCTTTACACCGAGTTCGTGTCTCCATGATGAAACTAGATTCCAGTTTTCTTGCCAGCTTTCCTGTGCTTTGGGTCAGCCTTTTCATTTCTTTTTGCTTCTTTGCATTCTCCTCTTGCAAAGTGGACATGCTCTTGACATCATCCTGTTAATTAAAGCTTGAGGTGTTATTTTTAAATACTCTGGGATAGTTGAAAAGACTAAGATGTCATGTGCAGTCACCGTGATTTTCTAGAACTTTCTTCTTAAGCACTCAGAGCTCTTTTTTTAGTATCCGGGCTTATCCTCGTAGTGTCGCAGAGGAGAGCGAAGGTCTCGTTCTTACGGGACATCTCGGGGAGAGGGTTTCTGCGAATTACTTCCCCTTCCCCTCGAGGAGGAGGGGAGGTGTTGCTGCCGCCTGGGAACCGAAAACCTGGGTGGTTTGATGTGCTGGGTTTTGTTTGTTTGGTTTTGTTTTTTTTAGTATTATTTTTTAAAATTTTATTTATTTTACTTTTTTTCTGAAATTAAAGTATAATTGATTTATAATGTTGTGCCTTGATGTGCTGTTGAAAGCACTTTATAAACTATGAAGCATTGTATAAATGAAAGGTATTTGGTTAAAGCATCTCATTGGTGAGAAAAAAAGGAGCCAGAGAGATATTGTGTGATAATAACTTAGATATTAAAAATACTGCTCTGTGAGCCATCAGGATAGATGTAAAATACTTTTTTCCCCAGTGCTGTCTCATAGGATTTGAGATGCATTTAGTGAGTGAGAAATTTTCTTTTTTTCCCTGTAGATTCCTGCAAGCTGGACAAATCCCTCAGGCAGATACCACATTGGCATAAAAAATGGCTATGATTTCTACCCAAAGGCTCTCAAGGAAAGGATACAGGTAACGTCCACTCTGGTACCAGTGACTTCTTTTCTTCCTCAAGCTTTATTCATACTAATGAATAAACGTCCTAAAAATCTCACTACCGTAATTATTCGGGGGTCTGGGAGGCGTCCAGATGACGACTGCTTAAAGAAAGAGTCTGTTCAGCGGAATGTTACCTCTTCATGGTTCTTAATCCTGGGTGCAGGGGGGGTTTAGGGAATTGAATACCTCGGAATGACATTCAGATTTTGTGTATCTCGGTTTTTCTGGGAGAATGGGATGGACTTCATTGGGTTTTTGAAGGACTTTTTTTTTTTTAATTTCAGAGACGTTAAAGACAGTCGATTTAAAGTCTGGACCTCCTTATTTCTTCCCGTCGCTACTGTTTCTGGGGTGATTTGCCCCATTTCCCTACTGTTTAACTAGCTTTCTTGATCCCAGTTCATCATCATTTGCTATTAGAGAAAGGATTACTCAGACCTAAAGCAGCTGAAGTATAGGAAAGAGTCTGTCATTAGAGAGAGAAGAATTATAAATTGAGTGATAAGGAGCCTGCTTTAAAACAGTGCCCTTGGCCTTTCTGTGATAAAGGGAATGCTCGAGATGCTCGTCATTCACCCGTCATAGCAGCCACGGAGAACCTGAAACGTAGGAGTGTGACTAAGGAAATATTGAGGGTTTTTTCCCCCCTTCTTTTTATAGCTGCATCTGAGGCATATGGAAGTTCCTGGGCTAGGGGATCGAATCAGAGCTGCAGCTGAAGGCCTGTGCCACACGCAGTCACAGCAACACTGGATCTGAGCTGAATCTGCAACTTTTGCCACAACTCATGGCATCAAGCGATCCTTGACCCACTGAACAAGGCCAGGGGTCAAACCCACATCCTCACAGATCCTCTGTTGGGTTCTTAACCTGCCGAGACACTATAGGAGCTCCTAAAAGTTAAGTTTTAATAGCAACATGTGCCTAGTGGCTGCTGTATTTGACAGGTTGCTTTAGAGGATTGCTCCCACTAGTAGCCCATACAGGTTGGGGTTTCACCTTTCAAACAAGATGTATCCTTGCCAGTGAGCCTTGTGGATAAGACCTATGGACCTTTTTATCCAGTCCAGTTTTAGGATTTGCTTCTCCAGGGCTCAATGAACAGTAAGAAGTTACTCAGTGTTTTATATATATAACCTTTACTTACTTGTCAGATTCCAACATTTGAAAAAAAATTACAAAAGATAAATGTGTAACTCAGCTTTTATTGGATACTATTTTAAAACTGAGGCTGAAATGCACCTAGATATCACAATATTTTTATGCATTATATTAAATTTAATCAACTATGTTACACTACAAATTAACATGCAAATAGAGTGGGTAAGTCAAAATGGATCCCTTTCCTTGCCCTGGTCAAGTTATTACTTTCCTAGAAAGCATTTCTTTAATTACCTGACTTCCATTGGGAGGCACTCCTGGCTCAAGACACTGGAGATGGTGGCAAGACCAGTTTCAGTAGCAAAGAACCCTATCAAGTCAAAGAGGTGGGAAAGACAAGCTTAGAGAGGAAGGAGGCTGAGGATGCCTGCATGCCCATCAGCATAGATAAAGGATTTTAATTTGATGTATGAAAGTACATTTGGATGTGCCTTGGTAAACTGAAAACTTGGGTCTCTTAAAACCTAGGTGTGGTGAACTAACTAATCAATTTTAATAATTTATTCATTGCTTTATGAACTTCATTATAAACAGGTTTTTTTTAAAACTTCATGAGAATTGTGTTGTATAACAACCAAGTTCACATATAAATGACTGTCTAAGTTTTACCTGAGTGTTTGTCAGCTTCATTGTGAGGTCATTTTTCTGTCTTTGCAGAAAGAACGGAAGGAAAAAATCTGGGACCCTGTACACCGAGTGGCCCTTGCAGAAGCCTGTCGAAAACAGGAAGAGTTTGATGTTGCCAACAGTTGCCCTTCTCAAGTTGGTGCCAGTTGCTTTGATGTAAACATTACTATGTTCTTAGAGAATTAGGAGTACTTGGAGAACTTAGTAGACTGTTTTTTCCAAAAGTTTTAAGTTAATTTTTACTAATTTTTCTTTGCTAACTTATCCTAAAGTCAGTTTACATATGATCTATCAATCATTTGAAAGTTCTTAATAAAGAACACACGTCAAAGTGCATAAATCCTCGGTGTCTAGTCATGAATTGTCACAAGGTGGGCACCTCGGATATGCAGCACCACAGCCACTCTTGTTTCCCCCCCCCCAGCAGCAGCCACCATCCTAACTTCGGACGCTAACAGATTTTACCTACTTTGAATGTTGTAAGATGGAATTATACGGCGTGTCCTCTTACGTGTGGCTGCTTTCACAGGGTGCTTTTTGTGAGATTCATCCATGTGTGAGGTGTTGGCAATAGTTCATGCCGTTGCTCTATGATGGATGGACCACAGTTTATGTATCTGTTCTGCAGATTGGTACTTGCTTTGTTTTTGCTAGTAGGAAAAATCCTATTTGAAAATTCTCATGCATGTTTTTTGGTGGGTCATAAAGTGATCATACCAATTCCGCAAGAAGCCTATGAGAGCTCCCCTCGTTCTCCATTCTCACCAGTAAATTTTTGTGAATCAGTTTATAAAATGAAAATAATGTCTTGCCTTATTATGAAAATAAGTGCTAATTGCGGAAACTTTGGGGCAACACAAGTGTATAGAGTTTAGCAAGTGAAGGGCTTTGAAATACCACCCCCCAGGGATAATTGTTCCTCCTTCTGAATTTTTCTTTTAATGCATGCATTTCTTTTTTGAAAATTAATTAAATTTTTAATCAAACTATGGTTTATTTACAATGTTTCAGGTGTACAGCAAAGTGATTCAGTTATGTATACATATATATGTATATTCTTTTTCAGATTCTTTCCCATTATAGATTATTACAAGATATTGAATGTAGTTCCCTGTGCTATACAGTAGGTCCTTGTTTATCTATTTAATATATGGTACTGTGTATCTGTTAATCCCAACCTCCTAACTTATCCCTCCCTGTCCCCCTTTCCCCTTTGGTAAATTCGTTTTCTGTGCCTAAGTCTTTTTTGTTATGTCGGTAAGTTCATTTGTATCATTTTTTTTTTAGATTCCACGTATAAGTGATGTTATATATTTGTTTTTCTCTTTCTGATTTATTTCACTTAGTGTAATAATCTCTAGGCCCATTCACATTGCCCCAAATGGCATTCTTTCTTTCTTTTTTATGGCTGAGTAATATTCCATTGTGTATGTGTACCACATCTTTTTTTATCCATTCATCTGTCACTGAATGTTTAGGTTGCTTCCATGTCTCGGCTGTTGTGAATAGTGCTGCTATGACCATTGGGGTGCATGTATCTTTTCAAATTAGAGTTTTCATCTTTTCTGGGTACATGTCCAGGAGTGGGATTGCTGAATCATATGGTAACTATTTTTTAGTAGTGTGCCAATTTACATTCCCACCAACAGTGTAGAAGGGCTCCCTTTTCTCCTCACCCTCTCCAGCATTTATTATTTGTAGCCTTTTGATGATGGCCAGTGTGAGGTGATAACTCATTGTAGTTTTGACTTGCATTTCTCTGATAATTCACAGGGTTAAGCATCTTTCCAAGTACCTGTTGACCATCTGGATGTGTTCTTTGGAGAAACATCTATTTAGGTCTTCTAATGCATGCATTTCTTAATCAGAAATGGAATGGTATGAGTGGTTCTCAGCCCTGGTTTCTTGTTAGCATCACATGAGGATGCTAAAAAATTGAAATTCCCAGTGCTTGTGCCCTAGAGAGGAATTAAATCAGAACCTTGCAAGGGGGGAGGCAGACATTTTTAAAACACTTCAGGAGCTTTAATTAACATGCACCTTGGATCAAGGAGCACTGGCCCATATAATCTGCATACACATTTAACTATGAAAGTTACTTAGTCTGTATACATTATCCTTTTTAACAGCTATATAATTTTCTATTAGGTTAATATTCTTCAGCCTCTCACTGGAGACATGAAAAGTAGCATTTCAGGTGCTACATACAGACAACTAACTTTATAAAAGATCTGAACTTAAGTATCCACTTTATTTTATACACTAGAAATGTCTATATAATTGTCTTTTTTCTTGGGGGAGAAAATATGGAATAAATTGAATAAATAAAAACGTAGCACAACTTAGAATTTTGCCAACATGTGAAAATGAAATTTTTATTCACTGGGACTATTCAGGCAGCCCAATATAGTATGGAGCTTAAAAATGCCCAGGCTGAGGCGTGAATTTCTCACTTTCATAGATCAGAATGGTCAACAGCTTGTATGGATTCAGTCATGAATATAGTACGTATGGAACTTAGCAAATTCTAAAAGAGGTAAAACTATTTATGGTTCCTATTATTTATCCAGGTTTTTAAGAAACAAATTTGAAATGGAAAGGGTTCTGATAAAAAAGAAAATCTAAAAGTTGATAAATACAAAAGCAATTTTCATGTTACTTTTGAAAATGAATGAGAGAGCACACACAAATGTGTGATGAACACTCTTGGCCACGTGGTGCCACCAGCATGTAGCACGGTTGCCGCTTTGTCTGATACAGAGGAAAAGAAGTATTTTTTGTATTGGCTAGTACTTTGACAGTTTAATTGATACCTGCCACTAAGTTGAACTTCAAGTTGCATAGATATAAAAAGAAAATTTTCTTATATTTTCTCCAGAGTAACATGACTTTATTTTGGGGTTACACTATGTCTTGGGTTGTATGTTTCTATCACTTTTCAAGGGCACACAACTTTCTAATATTAAAGTGTGTTCTAATTGTCAGGCAAATAAACTAATCAAGGAGGAGCTTCAGAGTCAAGTGGAGCTGCTCAACTCTTTTGAGAAAAAGTATAGTGATCCTGGCCCTGTGTACGACTGCTTGGTGTGGCATGATGGGGAGACCTGGAGGTAAGCTGTCTGTGTTTTATAGATCTTTATTTGAAAATGTTTCTGTCTACTCGGAAGAATATTACATCCTTAGAACTGTCCAGAGGTTGGGTGTACGTGACATTAATATCACTGAGCAAAGATTGGGCTTTTAGGTAGTTTTGAATCGGCCTTTCAAACCTCTTGGAATTTTAGACTCGAACGCCGACCCTTATCTCTTTTAAGGAAGCTTATCTCATTAACCAGAGAGTAGTCATTAAGCAGATGTTAGCAGGTTGATGATCGGTACATGTGGAGACGGTCCCGCTTGAAGCTGGGTGGTTTGGAAGGTAAGTGCCGGAGGGTGTTGCAGAGCATCTGCTGTAACTGTTCTACCGGCAGAGGAGGAAGGGTGGGCGGCGACTGGCCAGTAGAGACAGGGCAGTGTGATACAGCCTTGAGGAGCTCGGCTCTGGGATGGAATCCTGGCTGTGTGACCTTGAACGCTTTATCTCACCTTTCCAGGCCTATTGCTTCATCTGTTAATTGGGATAATAACAGGGTCTACTTAGAGGGTTTAGTGAAAATTAAATGTGATGTTTCTAGGTACTCAGTATGTGTAAGCTGTTGCTTTTGCTCCTGCTGCTAATGATAGTGCTTTATACCAGGTTACCCATTGTGCGTATTTTCCAGTTTCTCCCTTAAGGAATCATACACTGCAGATGTCTTTCTGGGCATTGGCTAGTATGCGTTCTTGAATTATTGTTTGCGTAGAAGCAGGAGTGTGTTCTTAATACAGATATTTAGGCGTAGACGTGTTTTGGGTCCCTGGTTTATTGAAACTTGAGATCAGATAGTGTTTTGTAGTTTGCGTCCCTACTTACATGTAAAGAATTGTTTCCTGAGATGTGGCAAACACAGAACAAGATAGGGCGACTTGATGACTGTCTCCAGTTGTTGAGTATAATGCACCAACTTAGAAGGGGGCCTTCCTCCGGCGGATGTGGGTACTTAGTCATCTTCGATAATAGATCTTAAGATTTTCATTTGGGTAAGGAATCCCTGCTCCATTTGGGACAGAGAACGGTAATAAAATGTTTGCGTGTAACAGTGTTTCAGTCTAGATGATAGTGACTATTCATGCAGTTGTGTATATTTCTCGCGTGTTTTGGTGTGTATATATGCAGATGCGCACACATTGTGAACAGTTTTTTCCCCAAAAGCTTTGCAGAAGCTTTCATCACATGTCTGTAATATTAAAAAGTTGTTGAAACATCTAGTTTAACCAATTTTGGTACATACATGTGTTATAACATGATAGAGTCATTCCCAGTGATAAACCTTCTTGAGTTTGGTTGTGGGTGAGGAGGCAAGGTTAAATATGAGGAAAATACTAGATACAAAATTCAGTAGATGAGGAAAATTTCCTGCAAAATATGCAAAAGGACTTAAGGAAATACTTTAAAATCATCAGGGTTTGAGGAGTGGAGCAATGGTGGGTTCGATTCAAGTTTTACCGACCGATGCTGAAAACACTGCAGATTACTTTGTCCAAAGGGAAAGGAATTTGGGGTCGGGGGTCCAGGGTGCCGGTGTATGTTTCCAGATTCCCTTGGTCTTTAAAGGTGGTTGACAAAGCAGTGATAGAGTGTAACAGTTTGTCAGCAGTGTTCTGAGACATCTTGTAGAATTTTTGTGTTGTTTAACCAAACATTAAGTGAAATAAAATCTGAAAGGACTAGAAAACACTTGAGAAGATGTTAGCATAGTCAAAGAGAAATGCAGCAGAATCATGCCTTCAGGTGCTGCTGGAGATAAACCTAGTGTTTTTGCAGAATACTGCATGTTGTGTCGGGCTATGACTTCCCGACCCATCTCAGAGTTAGATCTAGAATTTTTTGAAGTGAACCTCAAAGATCCCACATGCCCTAGGGCGAATCTGGGTACTGTCGGCAGATATTCTCATTACTCCTTTCAGAAATGCCAGCCATTTCTGAGAGGAGATAAAGTGGCCTAAGGGTCCCTGTTTTCTTTGTGTGGTGACCGAGTCTGCCCACCTACTGGCTGGTAAATCCCGGCCTCTGCACTTTCGGGAAACCTAGTGTGTCTGCCCTCAAGTGTTTGTCAGGAAGCCTCGGGTCAAACACTGTCACTCACCGTGGAGAAAACCTGGTTAGAAAAACACTGTTTATAGAGGGTTGCGTCAAGGGAAGACTGTTAATTGGCTTCTTTGCGATGGTTTTGACCTTGTCATCTCAGGTTTCCTTTGAGAGTTTGATGAAAGGTGTGGATTCTTTCCACACGCACGTGTTCCAGTCCTGTCCACGGGTCTCGTGTTCACATTCCGCTTTCTCCGTGTCCTGACCCCTGTCCCTCGAGTGAGGCCAACCAGACCTTCAGAAACTCACACCCTCGCCCTGTGGTGTTGGGTAGTGACGTCACTAAATTTTGCTTGCATTTTGCTACGGTGCTTGAGTTGTTGAGTCACTCTGTGTTGCCAGTGGTTATAAGACATGCTCTGTGAAGTGTGTCGGTGTTTTTGCTCTGAGAACGTTGTTGACGATGTGGTTTCATCCTTTCATTGTTTGGCCGGCACCATCTCTGTACCCAGTGGCCTCTCTGGGAGCTGCTCCCTGGGCTCCAGCCTCTGGAGGCGCATATTGGAAAGAGCTGCGAGCAGCCAGGAAGCAGCAAGGAAGATCTCTGCGCAGGCCAGCCAGGCAGTGCGCAGGAACGGGGCTGGAGCCACAAGGGGAGGACCCGGGGACGGTGAAGGGACTGGTAGAAATTCGAGTGGGTCCTGGGCCGCGGGAGAGATGGGGACTGCAGCGCGCTCTCTAGCGTGTGCGCGATGGGGTCAGGAGGGCTGCTCTGGTAAATGAGGAGGTTTGGCGGCGTCCGTTCCACCTGCTGACCTCGGTTTTGATTCCAGTCACTTGTGTTCTCTTCCTCGCTTTCCTTTAACTGCTCCATGCCTGTGTCTTGCTCCATCGTATGTCTTTTCCAAAGTGCCGTGAGTCATTTTAGGCACCCATTGCAGTACATAGAACCAACTGATGAGTTCAGAGAGTCTTCTTCCAAATTGTTATTTGTTATCGCAGTATACTAAGGCGTGTTCGTTTTCTAATAACGTCCTCTCTATACTACCGGGCTTCCATGAGCACATTATAGCAACTGTGATTGACTGACTTAGCTTGTTAAAACACAGCTCTTATTTACAAAAATGAGCACAAAAGTTTAATAGCTAAACATGTAAAATTGACCCTTAAATGACGTGTTTCCTTTATGACTTTTTAATTTTAGTCTCATTAAGTCTTTCTTCTACTAAAGTGTTTGGAATACGTATTTTAAAAATTAAAAATTTAACAGCACGAGGAAAGAGCAGGTAGGACAACCATAAAACTATGTAGAAAATGCTTTTCGTGAAAAGTAAAAGTTTGCCTAGGGCTGTTGTAAACAGAGACTGCATATGGTTCACCGAGTTTCAAGTAGCCTGAGCGTGCTGTTGGATTCATGAAGTCACTTCTAAAAGAAGCAGCCGGAAGCAAGGCCTGAACTGTGTGTCAGAATCATCCTAAACTATTCTAAAGGTCTGGGCTAAGCTTTGGTCTGATTTCTTTGGTGGGTAGATGGTTTTCTGCCTGGAGTTTTGCGAGGGACAGTTCCTAAAGCTCTTTGTACGTGGCTTCATTTAAAGGACTGGTTTCTATAAGCTGTTTGAACCTAATCTTTATGGATGACTTTATGAAACAGAGGAATTCAAACCAGGCAGTTACCGTGTTTATTGTGGTCAAAGTAGGTAGAATATGAAGAAGATACCCAAGAAACAACAAGATACGACTTTTAGAAAGATAAATTTCAATCTCTCTATTCTCATTTTACAGAGCCTGCATTGATTCGAATGAAGATGGGGATTTGAGTAAATCGACTGTTTTGAGAAACTACAAAGAGGCCCAGGAATATGGTTCTTTTGGCACAGCTGAGATGTTGAATTACTCCGTTAACATTTACGATGAGGGAAACCTGCTCTCCATTGTGACCAGTGGAGGTATTCTGTTTCAGATTTACTAACCAGAGATAAGCTTACAAAGTGGTAGGATGATACACTCCTCTGGCCCAAAGCAGCCTCCTAGAGAATTCAGCCTAGTGATCCCTACTAAAAACCAGGTCTGAAATAGTGGATGGGATTTGATTCCTTGGAAAGGTATTGTTTTTTAAAGTCACAACCAGGACTTCCTGTTGTGGCGCAGCAGAAAGGAATCTGACTAGTATCCATGAGGAGCAGCTCGGATCCCAAGTTGCTGTGGCTGCCGTATAGGCTGGTGACTGCAGCTCCGATTCCACCCCTGGTGGGGAACTTACTTATGCTGCAGGTTCAACCCTAAAAAGCAAAAAAAGAAAAAAAATTAAAGTCAGAACCATGTAGGATCCATTCCACGAGCGTAAGCATGGTCCAACCACAAAAAATACAGCAGTGTAACTTCTCTTATGATAATTTCACCTCCAGATTATTAACCCTTGAAAATTCACTGATAAGCTCAGATGGTCCCGTAAAAGGGTCCTCACTGCAGTATTCTGTGTGATTTCAAAAAAAGCCGTAAACTTTCTAAATACCCATCTACGAAAGAAGAGATTTTTTAACAGTTACTCATCCTGTGGAATACGTTATGTAGTAATCAAAGCGAATGAATTATATGTACCTGTTTGCATCAATCTCAGATACATAGACAATGAAAAAATGTATTGATGAAACCTTGCGTAGAAGTTTAAACGTGCCAGATAGTATTGTGTTTATGGGTGTGTGGTGTGTGTGGGTGTGAACAATAGAAAGGTACAGGTGGGGAGGAGATGCCCAGCCGCTCGAGGGTAGTGGTTATGCTGGGGCGCGAGCAAGGGGAGCGAAGCAGGCCAGCTGGCTCTTTGCCTCCCCACCCTGCTCTGTGACGGTGTAGCTGAGGGGCAGGAAACTGCGCCGACATGTACACACGCAGTCTGGTAAGTTCTGACAAATGCACACACCCAGGAAACCATCACCCCAACCCGGGGAATGAACGTACCCATCCCCTCCAGATCTGGCTTGTCTTCCTTTGCAGTCCAGCCCTGTCTCCACCCACATGCTCGTGGGCTGCTGAACTGCTTTCTCTTCCTCTAGATTACTTTGCCTCTAAAATTTTCTAGAGTTTTATGTAAATGGGATTAAAAAAGCTGTGGGATTTTTGCCTGCCTTATCGCAGGATGATGGATTGAGTCCATGTATTACTGATGATAAACAGCTGGTTCCTCTTGAGTCGTACCTGCTCACATGGACCCACCACGGCTTGTGGATCTGTTCACATTTGGGTTGTCTCGACATTTGTGTACAGGTCTGTGTGGAAGTATGTTTTGGTTTAACTTGGGTCAGTATCTGAGAGAACTGGCTGGGTATGGCAGGTACCTGCGTAACTCTTGAGACACCTCGAGGCTCTTCTTCACAGTGGCTGCCCCTCTCCAGCCCCAGCAGAGTATGAGGGCCCATCTCCATCCGCCCGCAGAGCTGTCGTCAGCCTCAGCTGTGGTAGCGGTGTCTCAGCAAGGCTCTCATTAGCATCTTCCTGGTGACCAATGAAGTTAAACCTCTTTTATACGTTGACTTGTCGTTCGGTTATCCTCTTTTGGGAAATGCTTTTTCAGATGTTTCTCCCATTGTAGGCAGTGAGTTTTTCCGCTTTCCTTTTGAATTTGAAGGATGATGTTTTGGATGTAAGCTCTTTGTCAGTATTATATATTGCAAATATTTTCTCACCTTTGTGACCTGCATTTTTGCTCTCAGTGAACAGGATAGAATCTGGGTGGCAGAGGGTGTATGTAATTGAGAGTCCCTTTTTGTGAGTTATTGTTAGAAGCCTTAAGATGATATAAAGTGTTAAGATGAGAGTATATTTTTATTCAGTTATTTTTATTGTGATTATGAGTATGCCAGTGGAATCTTAATGGTTAAAACTAAGTCTCTGAGCACATTTTGTCCTTTTCTCCCCTTCTTGCCTCTAGGAGCTCATGGAACCCACGTAGCTAGTATCGCTGCCGGGCATTTTCCCGAAGAACCGGAGCGGAATGGCGTAGCACCTGGTGCTCAGATTCTTTCCATCAAGATTGGTGACACCAGACTAAGCACAATGGAAACAGGCACAGGCCTCATCAGAGCTGTGAGTATTTGTGAGCTATGGGCTGCAAGTAATGATTGATGATATTGGGTATTTCCAGGCTTTATAAAGTGGTCTTGCTTTTCCAGAAATATGTGAAACTGCATTTGGAGTATAGGACTTTGTTTTAAAAAGCAAGAATGCTTAATTCATTTCAAAATATTTTCGTCAAAAATTATTAGGATAAAGCTTTTTGAGAAATATGAAAGTATTATTTGTATTATACTGCTCACTCAGCAAGCTATGTGGAGGTACTTTTGAAAAGGAAAAAAAGATTTGTTGGCCAGCTGGTTCCCATTAACATAAGAAGAATTTATTATTTTACATATTATGTTAACATATGAATTACGTTTTTACTGTAATGAATTTCCACTTCAGTAAGAGCCATCCCCCTCTTCCTCTCCCTCACTCTGTCCTGCAAATGCTGGTTGGTTTTTTATTGATTACCTCATGTACTCTGTGTCCCCATCTCAGCCCCACCTTTTTTTTTTTTTAATCAACCATATGCCTGGGAGTGACTTACACACTTGGATTTGAATTAGAGTATGATTAGAAATATAAATATGATTAGAAATATAAATATGATTAGAAATAAAGGATTCCATGCCTTTATTTTACCGGTTAACCTGTTTCTATAGATTGCTGTCTAAACTGGACTGTTAATCTTTTTAATAGATGATAGAAGTTATAAATCATAAGTGTGATCTTGTCAACTACAGCTATGGAGAAGCAACTCACTGGCCAAATTCTGGGTGAGTGTTCTTTGACGCTTATCAGCCGCAGAAGCTTAGCTCATGAAGAGTATTGAATGTTTTTTATAGCTGGATGGAATATCACCGCTGAGAAAGAGCAGTCATGTGAATTTTTGTCTCCTGGACCCAAGCCCCCATTCCCAGTCACATCTGTGGTGTCGTCACCTCCCCCCCCCACCCCACCCCCAGCTGGGTAGACCAGATGGCCTGTCCAGCATCCGCATGCCTCATCCACACACAGCCTGAGCTCTTGCAGGTGTGCTTACCTGACGGAATCTAGACTGGCGGGAACCACGTGTGTCAGTGGTTGCATGCCTCACCTGCCAGGGTCTGCTGGGATCACACTGCTGTCCCACTTGGTGACCACGAGTCGCAGGTGGTCACTCAGCGTCGTCTGTAATCACACCACACGTGCTGTTCCACTCCAGGGTGGCCATTTGACGCCTTCTTTTCTGCTTGGAGACCTTCTCGACCTTCCCTGTCCTTGCGCAGCCGATGTCCTCACCTCTCTCTTTCCCAGAGAGAATGGAGGGACTGAGAGGGCCCTTCCAGGCTCTGCCCCCGCGCCCTGCCCGGCCTTCTGTAATGGAAGGCGTGCCCCGGGACCACACTCGGGTCCGGCTCCCGCCTCCTCTTTCCTTAAGGACTGCTCCTCTCCCCGGGCGGTTACTATCACGCAGACGTGTCTAGGGTCTGGTAGCTCTAAAACTAGCCAAAACCCTCTCTGTTTCATGCTGCCTCCACCTTTCCACAAAACTCAGATGTTAGGACTGTTCCTGTTTCCACATCTCGGTCCGTCCATCCGTCAGTGGTCTCCCTGCCCTTCGGGGTCTTCCCGCCTCCAAGTCCACTGGCTCAGCCTTGACCTCCTGTTATCGCATCTTTTTGTTCTTCGTAGTGGTAACTCTGACGGTACCTCATTTGGAGTCTTAATTTATGGTCCCTCTCCCTCTACCCCCACCCCGCCATCCTGTATACCTGCGTCCTCTGTACCTGTGTCCTGTTATAACTGAGTCCTGTATACCTGCGTCCTGTGTACCTGAGTCCTGTGTTCCTGCGTCCTGTGTACCTGCGTCCTGTATACCTGCATCCTGTGTACCTGCGTCCTGTATACCTGCATCCTGTGTACCTGCGTCCTGTATACCTGCATCCTGTGTACCTGCGTCCTGTATACCTGCATCCTGTGTACCTGTATATGTGCGTCCTGTATAGCTGCCGTCCTGTGTACCTGTGTCCTGTATACCTGCGTCCTGTGTACCTGCGTCCTGTGTACCTGCATCCTGTATACCTGCATCTTGGGTAGCTGCCGTCAGATTTCTAAAGCCCCCTGATAGAGCTCCGCTCAAATGCAGATCTGGCCCAGCCAGATGCTGCAGGCTACTGCACTGCAGGCAGTAACCAGGTCTTCCTGGGTCCCTGCAAGATGCTCCTCTCCTGCCCTTGGCACCCTGCCGTCTTCTGCCTTCCGTCGTTTGATTCGTGAACATAACCTTGCCCCTTCTCTTGCTTCTGTGTCTCGTTTACCTCAGTGTTTTTCTGTCTCCCTTTGACGTTCACTCGTTTAAAGTCTTCTTTCCCCGACGTGCTTTCCTTCAGGTTTATGACCTCCGAGTGTCCTTGACCCTGTTCTTCCTTGTGGCCTGACCTCATCTCTAATTAATACCAGTGCATGGTTCTCGGTCGCTGCCAGGCTCTGACCAGAGTTCCTGGATTTTAAATCTTCCTCTCTAAGTTCGTCGGTGCCTCCTTTCCCCACTCGCCTTCGTCACGGGTCACAGCTGTACAGAGGAGCCCCTGGAGTCGTTTGGGAGCACGTTTCTCCGGGGAGGGTGGAGGTGGGGCCCCTGGTGCCCCACTGCCTGGTCGCTGCTGGTGTTTCTGTCTTGGCTTTTGGTCCTTCTCTGGCTTCTTTTCCCCACATGTACTCAGCGTTGTGTTAGCATTTTCCCCACATTTAGCCTGGCCTCCTGACCCCTTCCCTAAAGGAAAACCCAGCTCGAGTGTGTCTCTGGGAGCGGCTGTACCACGTCCCAGCAGTGGTGGGTGTGCCGCAATCTCCTTAGCCGTGCATTTGCACGTGGTGCGGCCCTGTAGACACTTGGGGGACAGATGCTAAGCCCTTGTGGGTGGAGGATGTCCCCGCGTGGTGCTGGAGCATCCTCCTCATCTCTGGCCGCCTTTCACTTCCACTCCTTGGAACCCCGGTTTGAGTTTGTTTTTTCACATAAACCATGTTTGAGAATATTTTCACATTATAGTTCTTCAAAAGTGGGGCAGTTTTATGTTTTCAAAGGAATTCTCTCTCTCTCTTTTTCAGGAGAATTTGTGAAGTAATTAGTGAAGCAGTGTGGAAGCATAATATAATTTATGTTTCGAGTGCTGGAAATAACGGTCCCTGCCTTTCTACAGTCGGGTGTCCAGGTGGAACCACATCAAGTGTGATAGGTGAGTTTCCTGCTTGAGGAATTGACCTAAAAACAAGCCAACAGAAAACTCAGTTACTCCACTGTTAACTGAATCTCTACCACGTGCAAGACACACACACACCTCAAGCAGACCCTCAGGAGGTGAAATTAGTAGATGCGCTGATCTGGAATTTACCGTGAGGCAGACTGGAGCAGGTGTGGACGGACAGATCCCACGCTTCAGGCTGATGGAAGTGCAGTTACCTCTGCTTTGGCAATTTGGGCCAGGCTTTCTGGAAGAAGTGTGGGAATGAGGATTTCAGTGGGTAGGGACAGGCAGAGGAAGGGCTTTCCAGACTAAGTGAACAGCAGAAATGAAGATGCTTGCTTCGCTTTTTATTTATAGGGTATGACTGCTTATTATAATTTCTCTTGGAACAGGCGGAAAGATTTAGGCGCAGAGGAAGGGAGCTTTGTTACTGAGAAAAGCTGTTGAAACCCACTTATTCCATGAATGTGGCTTTTCTTCCACTCTGGTCTTCAGGATCTGATGCGAGGTTGTCTGTGTCACTGTAATGAAACGGGGAAAATGCCTGTCAACAAGAGTCGTAAGGGAGTCCCTGTCGTGGCTCAGTGGTTAACGAATCTGACTAGGAACCATGAGGTTGTGGGTTCAATCCCTGGCCTCGCTCAGTGGGTTAAGGATCCGGCATTGCTGTGAGCTGTGGTGTAGGTTGCAGACGTGGCTCGGATCTGGTGTTGCTGTGGCTGTGGCATAGGCTGGCGGCTACAGCTCTAATTAGATCCCTAGCCTGGGAACCTCCATATGCCACGGGTGCAGCCCTAAAAAGACAATTTAAAAAAAAAAGTTGTAGGAAATCAAAATTAGTTGCAGTCATAATAAGAAAATAGTAAAACTGTCTTCCATTATACCTACAGAAGCTGCCTTATGTGAAAAAACCCCACAAAACATGAAACCCAACCCTTGCTTTTTTAATACGAAGCATGAATGAGGAGGATGACTTGAGAGATACAGTGTGTAGTAAATGATGCCTAGAATTTTTTTGTTAATTTTTAAATTAGAGATCAAAATTCAGCTTTTGCTTCTTTACGTTTATGCTGGAACGCATGACTATGAAAACTGGTCCCAGACAGTTTTCCCGGTATATCCATCCATAACTGCGTGGATGTGTACATATTAGAGGTGCTGGTATAGAGAAACGTTTGGGCATCAAAGTTGAGCATAAGAAACTGGTCCTTTTAAAGATGTTTTTGTTTTCAAATAACAGTGATTTTATATTTATAGGGACATGCTTTTATCCCTGCTTTTATCTATGGATAAAAATTTTAAGCAAGGTGTAGCTTGCTTTACGTAGTTTGAAACCTCTTGGTGGAGTAATTCTGTGAATTTGTGTGTTAAGACACCAGTGTCTGCCAGTGATATATCCGTTGCATGTTGCAGAGCTCTGGATATTTTTAAGGACACAAATTAAAGTGAAACAGAAAATAGATCTGAAAAGTACCTAATGATCAAAGTGTACCCCTCTGCTGCAGTGCTCAGTATTATGTCATTTTCTTATCCCCAGATTCACTGAAAGCTTTAAACTAAATTTTACAAAATGATTACAGTTTTATGTAGCAGCATTACTAGCCTAAGTGCTCCTAATTTGCTCATTTTCTCCAGCCTCCTGCTCTGAAAATGTGCGAGTTGTAAAGAAGAAGAGGAGCTAGTAGACTTGGATTCTGGTCTCATGTCTGCTGCCCATTGTGTTCAGTGAATTTTTTCAGCATCTCTAGGCTCTGTTTCCACATTTCTAGAAGGAAGAGACTGAGTTTAATCTCTATATTCTATGTTTTTGGAGTCTAACTAGTTTGCATTTGCAGATTTATTATAACACTGTGTTTTTATTTGCTTATTGCAGCTGTTTTTAGAGGAAGGCTACTGCCAACTTTATCGGATACAGTGGTCTTTTTTTTCTTTTTCTAAATGACTGCACCCAGGGAGTTTTCTCATAGCCTAGCGGGTTGAGCCTTCTGCTTTCTCACCGCTGTGGCTCTGGTTGCTGCTGCGTGGCGTCGATGTTTGATCCCTGGCCCAGGAACTTCCACATACTGCCTGTGTGGCAAAAAAAGAAAAAAAAAAACAAAAGGAGAGAGAGAGAGAACCAGAAATTAAATGGCTACATCACATCATGTGGAAGTTCCCCAGCCAGGAATTGAATCTGAGCTGCAGCTGCAACCTATGTCACAGGGATAGGCCAGGCCAGGGATTGAACCTGTGCCTCCACAGTGACCTGAGCTGCTACAGTCAGATTCTTAACATGCCACACCGCAGCAGGAACTCCATGATAGTCATTATAAAATGAGGACCAACCAGTTTCTTCTTTTGTTTATGCTGAGTTATAGTTTGAGAGTTCAAAACACATTTCTCTTTCTCTTTTACACATACACCCCCCTTTTAAGGTACATTAGTTAGTCTACATAACAATTCTGGTAACACAAGAGCATAGCACCTAGTGTAATGTCTGGCATGTAGTAATCTTGCCCTGGTTATTAAATTCTCTTCTCTTTCCATTTTGTCGGGTAGAACTGAGGTGTGGGGAGAGCAGGCAACTTAGTGGGGTCCTACGGCCGCGTGAGTTTAGAGGTAGGGTCCGTATTTTGTGCTGTTTTGTTAATGACCACATCTGCCCCCAGGGGTTGGTGCCTACGTTTCTCCTGACATGATGGTTGCCGAGTACTCGCTGCGAGAGAAGTTACCTGCAAACCAGTACACGTGGTCTTCCAGAGGCCCCAGGTAGGTTGAGAGTGTCCCCGGGCTGTTACAGGTACTGTGTATCGACAGCGCACAAAAAGCAAGTGAAAATCCCCCCGAATCTCATTGTCTGTCATATTAGGGTGACATTCTCCTGAACATCCTTTTACTCACTGCTGTCTGAGTAGACGGGGGGCACACGCTACCCAGGGACGTGTGACCTACTTTTGTCACCTGGTTATACGGTGAGAACGCCTTTACAGGCCCGCCACTTCCCTGGCACCTGTTGAAGCTACTTGCCACCAGCCCATCTCAGGAGGAAGGCACTGCACCGGGGGGCCCTCCTCTCCCAGGAGCAGCCCTGGCTCAGTCGGTTGGGGGAGGAACTCGGGGCCCTTCTTCCGGGAGGAGGGAACCTGCGCGACGTGTTGCTCCTTTACTCGGGGCCGAGCAGGGCCAGCATCTGGGGACGACACGCTGGCGACCGCCTCGGGCTCCATCGCCGCCAACCCTGCTCAGCCAAAGCCTGACGAGGCGCCCGGTGGGCGTGGGTCCCTCCTGGCAGCCCCGTGTCACACGACCAGTCTGAACTGGGGTGCGCACAGTGCGCAGCAAACAGCAGATTTGCGCCACTTGGTGCAGAAATGGTGCTGATGACCTCGTTCTCCTACTGATTTCGTGTTGAAATGACAGTGTTTGGATATGGTGGATTAAGTAAAGTAGGTGACAAAGATTTCATCTTCTTGTTAGCTTTTTTTTTAATGTGGCGTTTAGAAGGTCTAGAATGATGTGTGTGTCCCGCTTCCTTCTCCGGGACGGTGCCCTTTAGACCTGACAGACAGGGGTGAGTGCTGCTCATTGCAGACAAGAGGAAAGCCCATCCATTGAGGTCTCTGAGGCATGACATTCACTCACTGTCCTTCTGTAAATATACCTGAGATTCGTGGCAGAGGCCGCAGGTCAGCCCAGACAGACAGACAGACACGCACACACACACCGCTTTTGTCCAGTCACAAGGAGGAAACTTGCTGCGTCCTGGGGAAGTGGCCTTGCCAGGTAGTTGCCCATTGGTTCTGGTGCCCTGCTCCTCCCGACGCCGAGGTGAGCAGATTTAATTGCTTTCCTCCAGTGCCGACGGGGCCCTGGGCGTGAGCATCAGTGCCCCGGGGGGAGCCATCGCCTCTGTCCCCAACTGGACCTTGAGGGGAACTCAGCTCATGAACGGGACGTCCATGTCTTCTCCCAACGCCTGCGGGGGCATCGCACTGATTCTCTCAGGTGAGCACGCTGCTGGCGGCCCAGCTTCCTGCCGCTTCGGTGTCCCGGTAACGTGATCATTTTTGGCTCCTCTGCATGTATTTCAGTCACAGTTTAATTCCTTTTATTTATGTATTTACTTTTTGGCTGCGGCGTACGGCAGCTTGACGTAGGGTCTCAGCGCCCAGGCCAGAGACTGAGGCCAGGCCACAGTGGTGAAACGCTAGGTTCTAACCACTAGAACCACCAGGGAACTCCCTTAATTCCTTTCCCTAATGGGACAGAAGTGGGGTGATAAAATGGATTTTACAAGTATCATTTTGTGCTTCACCTTAGACCTGGTCCTAAAATCCATGACTTATTTATAAGCTTAGCTAAGTAGCTGTTAGGTATCTAGACTATTTCATGTTTATATCGTAAAATAAAGTCAGATTGTGGCCATAAAAAAATAATTGAGGAGTTCCCGTCGTGGCACAGTGGTTAACGAATCCGACTAGGAACCATGAGGTTGCGGGTTCGGTCCCTGTTCCTTGCTCGGTGGATTAACAATCCGGCGTTGCCGTGAGCTGTGGTGTAGGTTGCAGACGCGGCTCGGATCCCACGTTGCTGTGGCTCTGGCGTAGGCAGGTGGCTACAGCTCCGATTAGACCTCCAGCCTGGGAACCTCCATATGCTGTGGGAGCGGCCCAAGAAATAGCAACAACAACAACAACAAAAAGACAAAAGACCAAAAAAAAAAAATTTTTTTTGAATAAATTTCTCTTATTGCAGGTGATTATTTTTGTTTTCTGAAGTTCTCAGGGTGAGAAAATGTAGAATTGCTAATGTCCTGGCCCTTAAGGTGGAGAATAATTTATGTGATAATAATGATTTGAATGTGTCTTCATTCACTCAGCAAGTATATTTATTGGCTATTAATGAAGCTTTTTTTTTTTAGCTCTGGGGCCAAATGAATGAATAAAACATCAAAAACACCTGCCCGTGTGGAGTTTATATTAAAGGTGGAGGAGTAACAGACTGTGAACAAAATGAAAATTCATTTACGTACATGTTAGAAAGTTGGGAATGTTGCTGTGGAGCAAGTGAGGTGACAGGGAGGTGGTGTTTCTAGGCTGGCGTGCGAGGGGGCCGCCCGTGAGGTCGCGAGGCACCGGCACTGAGGGCCCAGCGTGAGGGTGGCCGGGCTGTTTGCACAGGTTCTGCTTGAGAAGCTGCCCTGTGATCACGTGGGGGGGCTCTGCACCCTCACTCCTGGGCCTCTTCCAGCCTCACCAAGTGTTTCAGGGTCGCCCCTGCCCCCTCGGCCTGGAGGTCCCTTCTGCCATGTGTTGGCCTCGCGAACACTTTTGTGCCCCCTGAGCCCCAACTCAGGTATCATGCTTCTGACGGGGCTTCACCTTTTCTTGGATGCTCACTCACAGAATTGGCCCCTGAATTTGCTCTTACAGGACCCTAGTGTTGCCATGTTTGTTTTGCTCGTGTCTTATGCTGTGCTGAGTGGTCACACGTTCAGTGAGCCCTGGAGAGGAGGGGGTGCCGTTTTACTCATCTTCCGCCTCGAACAACCGTCGTTGCAGAAGGTGTAGAGCCTTGCTGCTCCCTGGCATCGCCTCGGAAGCTTGTCATCAGTGTCAGGGCCCGGGATCCAGTCTCAGAGATGTTGATTTAATTTCTGTGTGGTCTCAGCATCTTTTTGGCTTGTTTTCGATTTCCTTCACGTTGGTGACGTGTACCAGATAGAGAACATCCGTCGGTGCCCGTGTTGTTGGACCAGCGGTATTTAAAGAAGCTGTCATTCAAACGTCTCTTGGCACCTGCTTCACACATGTCCATTCCCTGTGCAGAGCCTGCGTTCATGCCACCACTCGGTGGGCACACAGTCATTTTTGCTGAATGGTGTCTTTGTGTTAGACAAGCAGTTTGGTCAGTTTAGGTCAGTTTAGGTCAGTTTTTTGTTTTTTATCAAAAAAAGATTTTTAAAATGTGTATTAAACATAGGAGGTTAACAACAGAAGAGGTTCCTGCTGTGTGTACTATCGAGGGGAAAGGTTTTGAGTAGCCAGCTTCTTTAACACCACTTTCTTGTTTGGGCTTCTAGGTCTGAAAGCTAACAATGCTGATTACACGGTTCATTCCGTCAGAAGAGCTCTAGAAAACACGGCAGTGAAGGCCGACAACATAGAAGTGTTTGCCCAAGGACACGGTATTATCCAGGTACTGTTGTCCGTGTGACGCGTGAGTTGTAAATCAGTAAGATGGTGTTTTACCTATTACTGGATGATAGTCCTCCTGTGATGGTGACTGAGTTTATCTGATCTGAACTGTGAACAAAGAGGAGATAAAAACAAGTTTTGTACTTGAGACAGATTTTGCGGCGCTAAGGTAGAGAAATGTGATCTCTCAGACGCCTAGAGGGTAGAAGTTCAAGGCAAAGTGGCGGAGGACAGACACTGGCCAGCCGTGATGGCACGTGGAGGTGTCTCTCGCTGTGGTCATTTGGGAGTAGAGAGTGGAGTGGCAGCAGAGTCCAGCGACTAGACCAGTATTTTGTCTAAGAAGGTCAACTCGCCCTCTTAATTGGGGTTCCTGTGTATGAAGCAGTGAATGCAGAAACTAACTTTTGCTTATAGTTTTCTACAACTGAAATGAAATTGCTGATTTGCAATAAAATATTTTCTTGATCCAGCCATTGCTCTTACTGTTTGTATCCTTTTAATTAGGTTGATAAAGCCTATGACTACCTCGTTCAGAACACATCATTTGCTAATAAGTTAGGTTTCACTGTTACTGTTGGAAATAACCGTGGCATCTACCTCCGAGATCCTATTCAGGTGGCTGCACCTTCAGATCATGGCGTTGGCATTGAGCCTGTGTTTCCAGAAAATACTGGTAAGTGACAACTGGGCCGTCAGCTGCGGTGCTCACATTTGCTGTTCAGATGGCTAGGACCATACTATGCACGTGCTGTCTAGGCGAGTGTTCTAAAGCAGAGGACGTGAGTTGACCATGTTACTGAGTTTTACAGATTTTAGGGGAAATTGATGGCCATTAGGGATCCTGATAGGGCAGCAATTCAGTTAGCCGCGTGACGACTAGAAAGACAGCAGAATGGGCCTTCAGTGGTGTGGGGTTTTTATTAAAGTGTGGACAATAAAACGTGAAATTCCTTTTTCCTCCCACTTTTACTCCTTGGGTGTAAGACAGTTTGGGGTTGGAGAGTGGGAAGTAGAAGCAGCCCAGGGAACCCCAGCTCAGTGAGTGGGAGCGAAATCGTTGTTACCGTCAACCGGGGAGGCATCTTGTTAAGTCGGAGTCTGTCAGCTGCACGCAGGGAGGGGGAGCAGCACTGAGACGCCTCCGGTTAAGCTTGTGGCTCTGGTGGGTGGACGCGAGTGTGGAGCGGGTGTGGACCACGAGAGTGGGGGAGATTCCGTGCCTGCTTGACGCGAGCTGGGGTCTGGGAGCCCGTGCCTCCTGCATTTTACAGCCGACCCAGTTCATTTGCTGGGTTTTCTCAAGAGAAGACAGAACATTTTAAAATGGAAGGAAAGGGAAAAATACTAATCTTTACTTTTTGGTCTTTTTAATGCCAGAAAACTCTGAAAAAATATCCCTTCAGCTTCATTTAGCTTTAACTTCGAATTCCTCTTGGGTTCAGTGTCCCAGCCACTTGGAGCTCATGAATCAATGTAGACACATAAACATACGTGTGGATCCCAGGGGCTTGAGAGAAGGATTGCATTACACAGAGGTATTTATTGGCACAGCCTCATTCTTGCTTTCTTTACTCCTTACAATGTGCTAAAGTACTTTGGGTGGCGGTGTGTTTTCTCCGTTGGTCGGAGTCAGTCAGTGGTTGTCATGCACATATCTGTTTAGGCTCTTGCCATTAATTAAGTGGCCTGACATCAGAAAATTGATGCCAGCTTGTGCAAGGGACCTTTAAAATTTAATATTAGGAGTTCCCGTCGTGGCTCAGTGGTTAACGAACCCGACTAGGAACCATGAGGTTGTGGGTTCGATCCCTGGCCTCGCTGAGTGGGTTAAGGATCCCGCATTGCTGTGACTGTGGTGTAGGCCAGCGGCTACAGCTCCGATTCGACCCCTAGCCTGGGAACCTCCGTATGCTGCGGGAGCGGCCCCAGAAAAGGCAAAAAGACACACACACACACACACACATTTAATATTAATCTATTCTGTGACTAGATGCACCTTTTTTCGTTTCATTTTCTCTGAGAGCGTTTGTTTGCGGGCACTGACCCTTGTTCTTTGCTCCAGGTCTGTGGCTATGACACAGCGTCTCCGAATGCAGGCCCTCTGTTCCGAGTCCCCATCACCGCAGTGATAGCAGCAAAGTAAGTGCCAGGTCGCCAGCAGCGTACGTGGACTTACATAATGGCTGTTTATGGACATGGTGTGATGGTTTGAAGGATTACTAGGCCAGAACCAGGTCACTGGGTTTTAGTTCTGCTTCTTGCTCTGCGTTCAAGGTGGCACATGCACAGTCAGTCATCCTGTCGTTGTTCACGGTGAGAATAACAGATGGCATCTGTCACCTGCCCTGTCCCTCCCTCCACCAGGAGGTCAGCAGCCTCCTCGCCGCTCTGCAGTGTTTTGGGCGGTGTGACGTGGTTCCACGCACCTCACAGCCCCCCTTGTTTCCTGGTTCTTCTGCTCTCCAGTCACCCACTGTTTCCAGACTCTTCCCTTTCCCTCTTGTCTTCCACCTGGAACCACGGAGCTCAGATCAGATCATCCCGCTTCCTGTTTAAATAATTCAGCAGCATGCTGAAGGATCATCCTCCTTAGAAAGGCAGCAGTGACCCTTCAGACCCAGTGTTTGCCGTGATCCGTCCCCAGACCACACGTTTCCACAAGCTCGCCGGCGCTGCGCCTCCCGCTTTCCTTAGGACAGCGCTGATTTCTTTGCTTCGGTTTCTTGTCTGTTAACTTAATGACCAGGCATGTCCTGGTCCTGCCTGGGTGAAGGGCGTCTCTCCTTGCTGCTGCCTGGCACTTCTTACACGCCTGCAGCACAGACTTTAGCCAGTATGTTGTCATTCTAAACTTACCCCATTTGACTGTGAGCTCATGGAAGACACAGGGACTGCATCTTACACGGTCCTACATGGGGTCCCTTGAAGAGAATATACAAAACAGACATAGTCGGCTCACTAGATGAAGGTCAAGATTGAGAAGAGAGCCCTGGGAACAGTGGAAGATTTCTGAGTTAACAGTTTCTATTGAGTTAGTTGCACAGTAAATATTAAATATGCAAGAGGTCTCAGCCCATATGAAACTGAGACAGCAAGTGACATGCATGTGAAGAAATTGCAGAGCAGTTCAATTCCCCAGAAGTCCAGTAGGAACTTAGACAAGGTAGTATTTAAGATTCAGGAACCAGCCGAGACCTCTCCTGGCTCAGGAAACTTCCCCCTGCGTGAACCAAGCACCTTGCATCTCTCCCCCAACCTCCTGTCTGCCTGAGCATGTCACGTTAAACCTCTCTGCCATCCTCACTTGATTGGAGCTCCTAGTCACAGAGCCTCAGATGCATTAGGCACTTACGAATGTTGTCACACTGACTAGAATTTGCCCTTAGTATATATATACTTCAGGTTTCCAGGATGGGTAATTATGTTTCATTGATTTCTTACAAAAATGCTATGAAAGTTTTTCACTGTGTCATTTATGGCATGGGTGCATTTTGAAGCTACAAAAGGGATTAAATTTAACATGAGTCTTAAGCTACAAGACAGTATCAGTGTCATGAAAAATTACCTTGGATTTTAACATTTAGGACTCAACAATAGTCCAGCTTCTTATAACTGGAAAATCCTGTGAATGTTGTAGAAATCCTTTAACCAAAAAAGAAAAAAAAAAAAAAGAAAAGAAAAAAGAAGAGAGAGCTTTGTGTGTATCTATGTGTCTTAGGGACAGGTTATAGAACAAACTAGTAAAAAGCAGAAAAATAAGCTATTCTGGGCTCCCCAGAATTTATCTCTGCTAATCTGTTGGAGAAACGAGGTGATACTGTGCACGGTGTTACCAGCTTTTAACTCCCTGTGTTCATTTCACACGAACTATTAAAATCTAGAGTCCCGGGGGGCTTATAATGTAAAGCTTTTTTAAATGAGAGTACCGCAGTTAATCATTTGTTTTTATTTTCAGAGTCAATGAATCATCCCATTATGACCTAGCCTTTACCGACGTACACTTTAAACCTGGGCAGATTCGAAGGCATTTTATTGAGGTTCCTGAGGGTGCGACGTGGGCTGGTAAGTGAGATTAAAATCTGTCTTGACCGCCTACCCTCATGGTCATCCTCTGCGCTGACCGTGACCGCGGCAAAGTCCGTGTGTCTGCAGGGGACTCTTCTCACACCAGTAGCACAGGTGCCTGGCACCCTCAACTTGCTCTTTGGTGCAGAACCTTTAAAAGACCTCGCACTGTTTTGCATTGCCTCATACAGCAATGCAGTCTTAAAGTGCTAGGCCCTCTTAAGGTGCTTTACTAGTCAGGATTTTAATTTAATTTCGAAGGTGGCCTTCTCTGGTGCTGAGAGAGTCAGAGTTCCATCATTGCACAGCTCTGGGCTTCCACTCCCGTAGGGCCCCGTGGCTGTCTTATGTCAGGCTCTGATACAACAGGCACTGATCAGAGCAAAAAATAAAGATCCATACGTAGTCAGTTAAGAGTGAATAAATGTGCCATCTGCGTAACGGTAAATGTCAGTAATTATAATGCCCTCATTGTGGTTTGTTTAAGTTGCCATTGGAAGTAACTAGTTTTTTTATGTAAGAATTGATCCGATCACCCAGAATTAGAAGCGCAGAGCAGTTAGCAGTCTTGGTTAGGTGTACACCACGGGGGCGGAGGAGACTGGGGCGATGGCGGCCAGAGGTACAGACTTTTGGTTACAAAATGTGCACGTTTGAGGGCTCTAATGCCCAGCGCGGTGATGCCGCTTGATAATTCTAGGTAATTCTTGATAATACTTGAAATGTGCTAAAACAGTAGATCTTATATGTTCTCCCCACCAAAAAAAAAAAGAAAAAAAGGTACCCATGTGAAGTGATGGATGTAACTAGCCCCATTGTGATCATTGTCTCATGATGTATGTACATACACATCACATCATCACGTTGTATGCCCTGAACTTGATCGTATTATCTGGCAGTTGTTTCTCAATAAACCTGGGGGTTGGGGAAGAGCCAAAGCAGGGGAAAGAAAGAAGGGACTATAGCTCATGCCTCTTTCAAATAGGCACGTTGTCCTAATACCACATTGTATATCCTTAGCGATTGCTGAGGTTCGCAGAGCCCTGTGCCCACTTGACCTGGTGAAGCAGAGAACTAAGCCCTGCTTTAGTTTCATATATCAGAGCCGGGTATTGGTTCGATAAGCCGCTAATCTTGCTTCCCAGTGGTCTTGGCTTCCCTCCAGGTCTGCCTCGGAGCACAGCTCGGCATATGTGGTTGTGACAATTGTACTTTCTAGAAGCAAACAGGACACAAATAAACTAAGAGGGAGAGGTTAGGAAAAGTTATCACTGAAGTTGAATAAATGGATGCTAATAGAATTTAGGCCAAGGAACAAAAGAGGTTTCCAGAATTAAAGTCCTCTTTATCAGTAGTTGATTGGCTTTTAGTGATGGCAAGAGGAAAGGTTGAACTTAGCCTCAGAGGCAGAAGGGATGTTAGAAATTACCTGTGAGGGTGCTTAAGGATCCGTCTGTGGGCAGTTGGCTGTTTCATGCTATTTGCAGCATAGTGGTTTTTTGTTTCAGTTCCGATTTATTTATTTTCCGTAGCTAAATTTTCTGCTGTCTCATCTTTATTAATATTCTATTGATTCATTGTTTTTAAAGAAAACTGCAGATTTCATTTGAATGTATCCTTTTGTTCTTGATATATTACGCCCCCAAAGGAGGCATTATTAAAACTGTTTCGTGTCCATTTTCAGTCGTAATCCATTAAAATGTCGCTTCTTCCCTCCTCCTGCAGAAGTCACGGTGTGTTCCTGTTCTTCTGAGGTGTCCGCCAAGTTTGTCCTTCACGCAGTGCAGCTTGTGAAGCAGAGAGCGTACCGAAGTCACGAGTTCTACAAGTTTTGTTCCCTTCCAGAGAAAGGAACCCTGACAGAAGCTTTTCCTGTCTTAGTAAGTTTGAATTAACGCTCTGAGATCCTAAAACAATTTCCTTTGGGTTTTGGTGTGCGCCGGCTCCGGTTTGAATTTGGTTTTATAGTTTGTATTCAGAGCACCCTTGGGGGTGCCTTTCGTTAATGCTGAAGAGGAAGGCAGGTCGTCTTTCTAGGATACTTGGGCCCAAGTCACGGTCAAATATCAGTCTCTCTTTAACTCTGGAATGATTCAGTCGGTGAGGAGTACTGGTCTGCTAGATTTGACGCCTCACAGACTGGGCCCTGGTTGAGGTTGTTCTCTCGTACAGATTAATAAGGCACACTGAAGACTTTTCTCTGTGTTTGCTACCGAAGTTCTTTTATTGGTGCCCTGTTGGGAAGCATCTGTGGGGTTAATTTGCTTCATAGGTAAAACTGCCACCCCCTCCTACAGATCACTTCATGTGCGGCAGGGCTCCACTCTTACCTGTAGTGTCGGAAGTAGTGGCCGGTCCTTCTTTCTGGAAGGTGACTGTTCTTTTTTAAACTTGCTGCTCATTGTTTTCTGCTGGGTACGTCATCTTCCCTCTATCACTTATCGCTCATGCTTCTGATTACTTTCACTTTAGAGTAATATAACTCATC
This sequence comes from Sus scrofa, assembly GCF_054392235.1. Lineage (NCBI taxonomy): Eukaryota > Metazoa > Chordata > Mammalia > Artiodactyla > Suidae > Sus > Sus scrofa. The sequence goes on from NC_139393.1 coordinate 78,202,103, forward strand.
TTTTAACTTTTAATACCCTGATACTGGAAAACTTAATTTGAAACCTGGAGTTCTGTCGTGAGGTAGCAGGTTAAGGATTCAGTGTGGTCACTGCAGTGACTTGGGTTGATGCTGTGGCGCAGATTTGACCCCTGGCCTGGGAACTTCCACATGCTGGGGGTGCGGCCAAAACAGCAGCAATAACAGCAACAGCGCAAAAGATGCAGTGCTAAGATCGGTTTTTGTTTTTAACTTTTTTAATAGGGAGAAAGATGTGAGTGACCATAATTTCATTTTTGCTTTGGTTGCCAGGTGCAGCCCCTGAGCCCCAAACTCAGCTGTGACTCTTGAATATGCCTTACAAAGCGCTCATATCCCTTCTCTTGTTATTATTCCTAATCGTTTTTCCTCTGGTCCTGTTTTTATTCCAGTTTGTTTGTACCATTATGTGAATGTGTGTGCTTTCACAAGCTGCCTCAGATCTCTTAAGACAGGCAGTTCAGGATTGTGAGTAAAGAACTTGGTGAATTTAAATACCTGCCCTCTAGCTCTGCAGCTATGATTGTGTAACTCCAAGCAAGCGTAGCTAATAATAAGGTTCTTTGAGTTTTCTTGCTGTACAATAGGAAAAGTTTGAAATCAGAGAACTGCTTTGAAATAGCTATTTATGTCTTGTGATTTGAAGGCAAACGAGAAAAGGGGTTTACGCATTTATAGGTTATTTCATTTTTCTTTGCAGGGTGGGAAAGCAATTGAGTTTTGCATTGCTCGTTGGTGGGCAAGTCTTAGTGACGTCAACATTGATTATACCATTTCCTTCCACGGGATAGTATGTACTGCTCCTCAGTTAAACATCGTAAGTTTCACATTTCCTTAACTTTTAACGTCAGTTATTTGTGTTGTTATGAAGTGATTTCAGTGCTTGGATTTAAATTTTAATGGGGAAATGACCTATGATTCTAAAAGAACACTAGTCCTTGTTATGGGTGCTTATAAACTGCATTGGACACATTTATTTTAGGTTAAAGTATTGTTTAAAAATGCAGTTTATTTTCAGTGATGTTTGAGCAACTCATGTGATAACTATCCTTTGTAGCATGCATCAGAGGGAATCAACCGTTTTGATGTTCAGTCCTCCCTGAAATATGAAGATCTGGCTCCCTGCATAACTTTGAAGAGCTGGGTCCAAACGCTACGGTATCTTAACTGTCTTAGGGCTGCAGATGTTGGGTATTGCTGTGGGGGAGGCGGGGGGAGGGGATCTCTTCCCTCTTTGGAAAGGGTCTTTTTTTAATCCTGTGAAGACTGGAGCTGAAAACTCAGTTCATGACTTTGCAGCCCAGGAGGCCTAGCAGGTCTCCGAGAGGCAGCCCCAGCCCCAGCCCCAGCCCCAGCTTCAAGCCTTCAGTGACACACATATACAGCCCTTGGCATGGCGCCTGGCAGGACCCTCCTGCGTGAGGGCAGGAACATCTGTGGACAAAACCTGACCTTCAGCACTGTTAGGGATGAGTGCCCTAGTGTTGGGATCTGATAATGTCAGGACTTCTAGTTGACAATTGAAAATGCTTTTATCATGAAAAGATTACCTTTAGGAGTTTGTGCTGTGGCTCATCAGGTTAGGAGCCCAGCTAGTGTCCAGGGGGGTCCAGCATTGCCATGGGCTGTGGAGTGGGTTGCAGACACAGCTCGGATTTGGCGTTGCTGTGGCAGTGGCATAGGCCGGCCACTGCAGCTCCGATTTGACCCCTAGCCTGGGAGCTTCCATGTGCCCCAGGCGCGGCCCTAGAGAGAAAAAAGGAGAAGAAGAAGAAGATTACCTTTGTAATACTGTAAAATTGAGCACTATGTATTGCTGTGGTTCTGTCAATAAAGAATTACGTTGATGTTAATGATTAAAATATTATAGCATGTACTGCAGAGTGACAGTGTCCATTTGTCACTTACTGTGATATGTTACAGATTTTGCTGATTATAGTTTTGTCTCATTTAAGTGAACTCTTGAATCTTATGCAATTGTCTGATTACAGTCCACTGAGTGCAAAAACAAAGCCTTTAGGATCAAGAGATGTTTTGCCAAATAATCGTCAGCTCTATGAGATGATCCTGACATACAACTTTCATCAAGTAAGTGTTTGTATAACCAAGTATACCCTAAAAAGATAAATAAATAAAGTATATGTACCCTTATAATCACCTTTGTTTTATGATTCATAAAATCCAAAAATGAAAGAATAGTGTATTTAGTGTTTGTATACACACATATATGACATAGAATCAAGTAATTAACACTGATTAACATAATTATTCTGGAGTTCCCATCGTGGCTCAGTGGTTAACGAACCTGACTAGGAACCATGAGGTTGTGGGTTTGATCCCTGGCCTCGCTCAGTGGGTTAAGGATCTGGCATTGCCGTGAGCTGTGGTGTAGGTCACAGACGCAGCTCAGATCTGGCGTGGCTGTGGCTGTGGCGTGGGCTGGCAGCTGTAGCTCCAATTGGACCTCTAGCCTGGGAACCTCCATATGCTGCAGGTGTGGCCCTTAAAAGCCAAAAAAAGAAAAAAGAAAAAAAAAAAAAAGAAACCGCATAAACCACGTCAAGTAATCAGTCTTATTCTTTTACAGCCCAAGAGTGGGGAGGTCACTCCAAGCTGCCCCCTGCTTTGTGAATTATTATACGAGTCAGAATTTGACAGCCAGCTGTGGATTATATTTGACCAGAACAAAAGACAGATGGGTTCCGGCGATGCCTATCCTCATCAGGTATCAAGTGGGCAGTGACTCAGAATTAACAGAACTAGTACACTGCAGGTGGTTGGTGGGGTAACGTCCCTGGTTTGAAATGCTGGTGTGGCTGTGCACTTGGTGCATGGAGCCGCTGCTCGTGGCCCAGCCGTCTGCTGTAGAACAACCATGACGGCTTCTCAGCCTACAGTTCGGCTGAATCAGGCGCTGGGCTCGAGGAGCGCCAGGGTCACGCTCGCAGGTGCTGGCCGGCAGAGCTTTTATTTTTAGTATTTCTCCTTCTTACCCGGTGCTTGTTCCCATCTGATCGCTGAAAGCAAATCACCCTGATATATGAGTACCTCGATGCGATCCCATGACTGAACTGGGTCCAGAACAAGGCGACCCTGCCAGGTGTCTACAGTTTATTAGAACTTTGAAATATATTTCTTCTTGGTCAGCTGTGTAGTGAGCACTTAGTGTATGCCAGGCACTGTGCCTGTCACTGTTGTGTTGAAGGGAAAAACAAATCTTTTAATCATGTAATTTATAGAAATCTTATCCCTGATTAAAGTGTTATGACAGAAATGAGGTATTTCCTGTGACATTCACAATTTTATGCTAAATAATAGAAGTAATTTATGCAGAGTGTTTTTAGTTAGTCGTTCGATGAATAATTTCCTTTTTTCCTCAAAGCGAGGCCCAGTCATGTCTCCTCAGTACAGACTGGATTATTACAGTGCCATTACTACTTTGGTTGCTTTTAAGATCTTGGGAGAAACTGCTGTTGCAGAATACAGTATTCCATCCTCTTGAGCAGGTTAACTAGATGGAGCTTGGAGGATTTGTATTCCTTGATCCCCACTGGCTCCCTCTTTCCTGTCTGCAGCAGAGGGGTGTGGCATTTTGGTTATAATCCAAAGCCTATCAGTCATATGTGTGTGTATGTTGGTCTTGGATACACAGCACCTTAGTTTTGCTAATTTTTGGTGGTGTTTTATACGTGTCCATGAAGACCCCTGAACTAGAAAATCTTTGCCTTTATCAGTCTTGAGCAGACAGGGATTTAGCTTGGCGTGTAGGAGTGAGTAGCCTGTTGTGGGACGAATGAGGGCTTGGGAGCCAGAGCTGCCTTCAGCCCCCTTATCTACTCTGTACGTGACCTTGGCCAGGTTACCTGACACCCCAGGTCCTGCTTGCTTCCCTGCAGTCGAGACCACGTGCATGTAGAAGTAGGTGTAGTAACTGGCCCTGAACCTCATGTACCGTAAGCAGCCTGTAAGTGGTAATTCTTACTGTTTATCCTCTGACTGTAATTTTCACTTACCCAGCTAAACTCTTCCCAAATGTTTTCTCTTTTGTAGTATTCTTTGAAACTGGAGAAAGGAGATTATACAATTCGACTACAGATTCGTCATGAGCAAATCAGTGATTTGGAGCGTCTTAAAGATCTTCCGTTTATTGTTTCTCATAGGTTGTCTAATACCTTGAGCTTAGATATTCATGAAAATCATAGCCTTGCACTTCTAGGGAAGAAGAAATCAAGTAACTTGACATTGCCACCCAAATATAACCAGCCGTTCTTTGTTACTTCCTTACCTGATGACAAGTAAGTGATGGTAACATTGCTTATACTCGCTGTCCGTCTTCTGCTCTGATCTCAGAATGCTAGTTCATTACATCAGCCTAAGCTTACAGGATCTTGTCATTTGCCATTTGAGACTAAGGTAATTTTTCCCTTTGGTTTTTGAAATCTCAGCTGTGGGAATTCTTCAGAATGCACGTGCTTTTTTTTTTTCCCCTGGAATTATCTTAGTAAACGTTTCCCTTTTGTTCCTTTTCTCCTCTTTTGACTCTTAGGATACCTAAAGGGGCAGGACCGGGTTGCTACCTTTCAGGATCCTTAACGTTGTCAAAGACCGAACTTGGAAAGAAAGCCGTAAGTATCAGGGTTTATTACCCTCAAGTTACATTTTCCAGGATTTTCGTTTCTTTAAAAATGGGAATTAATTCTACCTTTCATAGTGGGTAAAAGAGAAGATCTTGGGGGAGGAGGAATCGACTTTTTTCCCAGGTTACTAGTAAGAGTCAATTAACATTCGATTTGTGTTTTTGTATATTTAGTATTCTTTTTCCCAAGCCTAAGTGTTTGGGCCTTGACCATGTCCTACCTTGCATGGCTAACACACTCGAACTTCCCTTGAAACGTGTGGATCCAAATCAGACTTGGCTTAAGTGAGTGGGATGTTTAAAATTAGAGAATTCATAACATTTTAACTGTCGTAATATTGTGGTATGGGAATAAATCAGATCTTTCTTGGCTTACTTCTAAAAAGCAGGACAGTTATTACTAATAAGCAGTATTTTTCACCTGTACGGATCTTTCCCTCATTGGAATTTTGCATAATTGTGTAAATATCTACATGGTATTTCTTTTGGCGTTGTGTTTTTACAGGTTCAGAATTGTGCTTTCTGTTAAAATCATGTTTTTGATTGTTACAGTTTAAATGTTACAGTTTGATAGTACCTGTTTTAGTTTTTTCATCAGTTTTCATCACAAGTTTATTGTGAGAGTAGTATTTATGTAGACGTCACCTTTCATCATGTCATTCTGGCTCTATGGCCATAAAAGTTGTCAATCTTACAGTTTTGCATTTATCTTTAGTTCTTACAAATAAGTCCATCACCTAATTCTGGAGTTCATAGGTGCTGATATCAAAATGAATAGATCTCAGACATCTTCAAAAGTATACTCATTTCTTAGCCCTGTTGAACCAAAGATGGTTTATTCCCTGTCACAGAAACATCATCACTTAGGACTTTTGTGCTTAGAAAAAGTTGTTTGCCCTGATGTTTCTCGAGTCTCATTTCAGTCCATACTATTGACATATACTCGAGTATAATTTATAAATGCTTTAATATAATTTATAGCTGCCGAAGTGAATTAGTAGTTATGATGCTGGAATTCAGAGAGGTTAAGAAGTCCTAGTAGGCTTTTAAAGTAGATTTCATTTTCCGCTATGGGAAATATTCCTATTCCACTATGGGGCTTCAGCAGTGAGGCTTCTCATCCAGATAACTCTTTCTGAAGTGTCCACTGCCTTGTGACGAGTAAGACAGAAGAATGTTATTCGAAATATGCTTTTAGCAATTCAGAGACAGTTGCTGCTTCCTGGCTGCATTCTGTCAGGGGCAGTTGTGAAATTATTCACAGATGGAATTGACTATAGTTATTACTTAGGGTAGGTTTTCTTGAGGGAGTAAAAGCCTGACCCTGTTGAGTTAGTTATAATCCCCAACACATTGTGTATTTACTTTGACCTCAGTCGTGTTGCGCTTATGGTTTTGCAGTTAGAAAGGTGACTGTTCATTTTGCTTCTCTTTGATGTTTCATAGTCGCCTTGAATGATGCTTTTTCCCTAAGAATGCTTAGGCATGTGTGATTGTTGTGATGTCCTTGAAAATTCTCCTCTGCAGACCGTCAGCTAAATTTAATGTTTTCAAAACAGTTTTGATAACTAATGATTTTGCTCTACAAATTTTTGAAATATGTTGAAAAACAATGACCCTTAGGGATATCATTTTAAAAAGTGGAAGTGGCAGTATTGCTTTCTTTAAAAGCCTGCCATCTTGATGGTAGTCCTGACCCTTCTGAGTCCTGTGACACATACAGGTGGAATGGAACTGGAAGAAAATTAGGCAGAGGTGGTATCTCCATCCTGTGTAGATTGCACATGTTTTCTTACAGAATGTCGTTCTAACTCCCAGGGGCAGTCTGCAGCAAAACGACAAGGAAAATTTAAAAAGGTACTGATTGTCAGTTCTTTAAAAGGATGTCTTAAAACCTTATTTGCGTATTAGTTAAACTTCTTTTTCTGTCACTATTATAAATCTTTTTTTTTTTTTAAAGATCTGTCCCTTAGTTTCCTTTCTTTAAGTTCTGCAGAATAGTGCTTTTTAGCTTTTCAATATTGACATACTCCTTTCTTGCAGTTTTTTTCCTACCATTAATCGCTTGAGGACCCCGGTTTATAAAATGTGTATAGAGAAAATTTTAATGCTACTCATTTCTTACTAATGGTAATGACCAAGTAATAATATTTGAACTCTTACATATCTAAAATGCTGTGGGGAGATGTATGTGATTTTTTTTTTTTTTAAGCCGTATAGGACAGAACAGTTAATTTAAAGTTTAAAAACAGTCTTACGTTAGATAATTTGAATAATAAAAAATTATTAAAATATTTATATTGAAGTTTATTTCCTGCCCTTGCATCTTCTTAGTTCTGGAAGGGCAGAGGCAAAAAGAGCAGTGGACGTAGCAGGGACAGATATAAGGACTGTCGACCCCAAATTAAAACTTAGAGTAATAAGCCCGAGCAGATTTTAGTACTGGTACTGGTAAGTGACCTAACTTCCCTGCAACTTAGCAGACAATCTCTAATTTAATTTGAAAATTTCTCCTTCGAGTCGACTTTAGAGAAAGGGTACATGTTCGATGGGCTGTCTGTCGACAATCTGCTGACCTCATTCAGCCTTGTAACGATTCTGTCATTCAGGCTGAAAGCGCTGCAAGGCGAGAATTAGTATTCTAAGATATAAACCAAAGATAACTCGGTGTTTCTTAAGTCATAATGGTGTGAAACTAGGGTGACTGTTTTGTAGTAGATAAAATGTCTCTATTAAAATGACTTCTGAAATTCCGTATTATTACGTAACGGTAAAGACTTTGTTCAGAGAAAAGACAGCGCTGGGAATCATCTTTCTGGATAAAGATGCTTCTCTGTAGACCAGTTATTTCTCAGCTGAGTGTCTTGACCCATTGGAAGACCATGTAAATTCACTTAATGGAACATAACCAGCATTAAAGCCAAAAGAGAACGAAACGGAAAATGTCAGCTCATCAGACTCATAAAACTTCATTTTATGTATATATTATCTTTGAGTCATTGTTGAAAAGAGCTTGAAAGCCACTGTTTTGGAGAATGAGAAGCAGGCGTTCTCGGAGCTTGCTAGAACGAGGGTGCACATCACCAGGGCACAGTTGGGGTTTTTCTTCCTGTCGTATCGTTTGGTTGCCTTTCAGGGAGTTGAGATAGGAGACTATCAAATGAATAGGAACGTTACTCTTCCCCGTTAGTGAAGCTTTGTACTAAAGAGCTGGGCAGCTAGTTACCTCCTGTTTCTCCCTGTCTCAGCGCAAGCGCACGTGAAGGAAGCCCTTCTTCGGAAAATAATCGTTACTATACTTCTACAGTCACAATACAAAATATGTATACATGATTTACTGCCCGAACAAAATACCAACTTTTTTTTTTTTTTGTCTTTTTTTTTTTTTTGTCTTTTGTCTTTTGCTGCTGTTGTTGTTGTTGCTATTTCTTGGGCCGCTCCTGCGGCATATGGAGGTTCCCAGGCTAGGGGTCCAATCGGAGCTGTAGCCACTGGCCTACGCCAGAGCCACAGCAACGCGGGATCCGAGCCGCGTCTGCAACCTACACCCACAGCTCACGGCAATGCCGGATCGTTAACCCGCTGAGCAAGGGCAGGGACCGAACCCGCAACCTCATGGTTCCTAGTCGGATTCGTTAACCACTGCGCCACGACGGGAACTCCCCCCAAATAACTTTTTGTACATAACCCTCAATGGGTCTGTCCTCTGGGTTTCAGTGACTTTGGAGTTGAAAATGTATATTACCCTTTTTTAAATTCATTGTAATATGAAAGACTATAGTTATTTTTAACGTAAATAGCACTCAGATGTGATACTAATTGTTTAAAAAGCAAGCAGCTTTTTTTTTTTTTTAACTAAAATACAGTTTGTTTAAAGGTATTAAGAGCATTAACATTTTTGAACTAAAATTTAAATGGTGGTATGTTATATTGTCCCAAAGCATAGTTGTCAGTTTGGCAAGTAGGTTTGATTTTCTAAATAAATACTGTTCGATTCAAATACTGCTGAAATGCTTTGGGAATAGCTGGAGTGCTTTTTTTCTTAAAAAAAAAAAAAGTATGCTTACTGTTAAGTTCTGCTACAAAGAACTTTTACATTGTAGCATTTCTGCTCTGAAGATTCTTCTTGACAATCTTTTGAAATCATAATCAAGATTTCTTATGATTTAATGATTAATGGTATGAAACCATTTCTATTCATTTGACCCTATGCTAACCCTTGAGAAGTGAGTTGTAAAAATACTTGATTGACGAAAAGGACAGATAACCATGATAAAATAAATGAAAAAAAGAACCTCCATTTTCCTTTTGGTTGGGGATTAAAACTACCATGTTTATAATATTTAATAATAAAAAATTACACTTGTCCTGAAATGTTTTATAGGATTACATTGATAGTTATAATTACTAATTTGATATATATATTTTTTAATATAGAAGATGTTGATGAAAGAAACATGGTTTTCTTCCCAAGGTCATTCATCATTAACTTTCTTTCTTTTGCACTTTTGGTGATAGTTTATGAATTGCGCTTATCAGCTCAAGTATTGCAGACGCTTTACCTTGGCTTAAGCCCAGGGCAGTGCCCACCTTGGAGAGTGAACCTTGAGAAGGAGAGGAGGGTGTGTGGCAGGGACGGGCACCTACCCACGCGAAGGGCTGTTCCTCTGCCCAGGCTCCCGCTTCATTTAAGATCTTTGCTTGCAGGCCCTGGCTCCTGACCTCAGGCGGAGAGGGTGCCAGCATGGCTAAAAGTGGTGTTCTCTGGTTCTTTCCCATCATCAGTGGTTTTCTCTGCCTTAGATGAGTCACACCGAAATAGTAATTACTACTTTATGTTGGGATATTACTAGAACTATTACAACAGTAGTTCCTTGTTTTTGCTGTTATACCCCAAATAAAGTTTAATTATGAAATTATTAAGATGGACATATTTATGTAGTGTTTACACCTCAGAATCATATTTTGGAGAAGGTGGTGCCATGCTGTTTAGTTTTGTTTTTTTATTTCTTACAACTTTTTTTTTTTTTTTTTTAGCCACACTTGTGGCATAAGGAAGTTCCCAGTCCAGGGATTGAACCCACACCACAGCAGTTGCCCAAGCCACCCCACTGACAACACCAGATCCTTAACCTTCTGAGGCACACAGGAACTCCAGCAGTACTTTTTGACTCAACCTGTCTGGTTGCCTGTCAGGTAATTTTCTGAAATTACCTTAAAAATCTCAATAGCATAATTTGTTCCAGTTTTAGAAACTTTGTTAATTTATAACAAATACAGGATTTTAATTCAGCAGCCTTTTTGGTATAAACCTAAAGATGGGATTTGAGGGATGGACGTAATAGATAATGATTAGATTGAGGCTGTCCAGTTCCTGTGCAAGAAACGGGTCTAAGCACGTTTAGCAGGTAATTTCACTTCCCAGACACCGAATTACTCTTCAGACGAAACGGCTTCCCCGCTAAGGAGAGCTGCAAGGAGACGTGGTCATTTACACTTGTCCTCTAGAGGGCAGCACTCCTCGAAAGGCCCGTCCCTACCTTCCCGTTCTCTCCTCCTCGCCCCTTGCAGCCTCACCCCCCGGCGCTCTGCTGCAGCTCCGTCACCAGCTGCTCTCTGGTTCTTCAGGCCCCTTTTCTCGGGGCTGCGAGGCCGCAGACTCTGCCCCTGGGATGGGCCGCTCCTGACCAGTCCCGGGCGCCTCCTCTCCCTTCCCCACCCGCGCTCCTGCTCATCCCCTCATCGGAACTCCATCAGCAGCTGCCATCGGGTCCCGCCTTCTCGGGACCCTCACGTCGTCTGCAGCCTGTTCTTGGGTCCCAGGCAGCACTGGGACACCTCAGTCTACTTCCTAACTTGCTTTGCTCTTTGTCCACTTTGGCCTCTCTCACCCATTCTCCGGGTGCTATCAAGAGTCATTAAAAACAAACCCAAATTCTTAGTTCACGCAGGATCCAGAGTTATCTTTAACCATATTACCACTGTCTTGCATCTGGCTCTTCCTTGTTGCACTGAGAATAAAATCTGTTTTTTTATTACTGTAATCTGTTAGCCGCTGCCCACCGCCCAGTACCTGCGCCCGTGCTGGCCGAGTACCAAGCCCAAGTTTGCACGTGCTCACCTTGTGCCTTCAAATGCTCCTCCCTCTCCCGGCCTTGGTTACTCGGTTCACACAGTTCATTCGATGAGGTCCCCAGGGTTCCGTGGGATGGGTGTTTCCATGACGACTTTGTCTGCTCCATCTCCCCTTGCCCACCAGTCAGGCTCTGTCCCGTTACTCTGTTCTGTTTTCGTCACATCTGGAGTTGTCGCTGCCCTTACTTTCTCACACATTTGTGGGCTGCCTTCCCCACATGCATGAAAGTCCCCAGAGGGCCCAGGGCTTTGTCTGCTTTGTCTGTCACCCCTTAGGATCCGTTCTCTTGCATGTCGAGGGGGCTTAGCAAGCCCTGTTGATTGAATGAAGAAAGGAATTCTTTAAACTTCCTGAGAAAAGAGGATTTAAAGAAAAAAATCTAGCATTTCCTCCCCTTCTCAAATATAAAAAAGCTTAATATACTTTTGTAGTTAGTCAAGCGAAGCTAAGAATGCCAAATACACTTAAATAGAGAAAAGTTTGTTTCTTATTTCCTTTATTTTAAAGGAGATATTAGAAGCATTAATTTCAAAGTTTGGGAGACAATTACTTTGCAGGTTGAAATTTTAGATGTATAGTGACTATTAGAATCTGAAATACAGTCTAGTACAGCTCAAGTGCAGGTGCTTTTCAGCTTCTGAAGATTTTCTTTTTCTTCTTTTTTTTTTTTTAATTGTCTTTTGTCTTTTTAGCACCACACTTACGGCATATGGAGATTCCCAGGCTAGGGGTCCTTTCGGAACTGTAGCTGCCAGTATATGTCACAGCCACCGCAACTCCGGATCCAAGCCATGTCTGCGACCTACACCACAGCTGATGGCAACGCCGGATGCCTAACCCACCGAACCCGCAACCTCATGGTTACTAGCCAGGTTCGCGAACCACTGAGCCACAACGGGAACTCCCAGCCACCGAAGATTTTAAAATGACTAAAATGAAGCGTGTTAATCCAAGACTTTCTCCCTGTTAATTTTTCCCAGGATGTAATCCCTGTTCACTACTACCTGATATCGCCACCAACAAAGACCAAGAATGGCAGCAAGGACAAAGACAAAGATTCTGAAAAAGAGAAGGATTTAAAAGAAGAGTTTACTGAAGCGCTACGAGATCTTAAAATTCAGTGGATGACGAAGTAAGTTTTTCGTGGGTTTTGACCCTCTAAGTGTTAACTTTTATCTGCCCAGATACAGCAGTACTGTGTGTTTCTGCATAGGCTATATTCAGAAATGTTAGCAGTGGACGGTAGAGTACAGGTGCTTTTACAGTTTCTCGTGATTGTATATATTTTAAAATTCTCTTTTGTGTAAAGAATTTTTAAAATTTTATTCAAATCCTTATTATGATTTGCCCTTGGAAGAGAATGTTATTGAGAGGTACAAAGAAGAAAATAAAAATCACTTTTGCCTGCTTTCCCAAGATAATCATTGTCCTGTTATTGTTTGCCTCTGTATTTATACACACAGCAGGTGGGTGACACCGTGTCCTGGTTTTCCAGTTACTGTTTGATTATGAGCATCTTCCTGTGTCATTTACGAGTCCTTTAAAATACCATTTTTAATGACTATATAGTATAGGAGTCTATAGATGGAATATAGCCTGTTTAAATATCTCTTTGACATATGCATGTAGTAATTTTTCTCTCATGCTGTGATGGGCGTTTTGATACCTGCAAGCTTTTTTAATTTTTCTGTTAGCATCTCAAAAGTATAATTATTGAATCAGAAGTATTAATTTTAAAAAACCGTCCTGGTACACGTGCCACGTTGCTTTCTAGAGCAGATTGGCAGTTTCTGCCCCATCCGGTGGAGTGTCACGGAGCCTGTCTCCCCCCTGTGCCTTTGGCCAACAGCGAGCCGTGTAATTAAACGTAAAATCTCGCTTCCATAGCACGCAAAAAGAAAGGGCCACTGTTGCAGTCTTTTTTTTCTTTCTTTCTTTCTTTTTTTCTTTTTTCTTTTTTTTTGTCTTTTTGCTATTTCTTTGGGCCGCTCCCTCGGCATTTGGAGGTTCCCAGGCTAGGGGTCGAATTGGAGTTGTAGCTGCCGGCCTACGCCAGAGGCACAGCAACGCGGGATCGTTAAGCCACTGAGCAAGGGCAGGGACCAAACCCGCAACCTCATGGTTCCTAGTCGGATTTGTTAACCACTGCGCCACGATGGGAACTCCTGTTGCGGTCTTAAATTGCATTTCTTTGGTTATTACTAAGTTGAGCTTTTTTCATGTCATCTTTTCATTCTCTGTGCAGCTTCTGTCCGTTGAGCATGTGCTTTACCCATTTTTCACTTGAGACATCAGATTTGTCTCTTAACCTTGAAGCAGAAAAGACATTAGTGCTTTGCTCCGTTTGTCACAGATTCTCCCCCCAGCTTCTTTGACTTTTGGCGTGCTTGTTTGCGTAGTAGAACTTCGTTTTATAGCATCAGATGAGTGGCGTTTCTCCATGTACGATGTGCAGCATTTTTTAATCCCTGATTTTCTGTGGGGTCCTCAGTCACTGCATGTGGACCCAGCCTTCCACTCAGGTCTTGTAGAGAAGAGAAGTCATGATAGTGTGAAAATGATCCCCGAGAACTGAACCGTTAAGAGTGTTGCTCACATTCAGACCGACTTTCCACTTAAACCTAGGCGGTAGCTCCAGCAAAAATCAGCCTTAGGTCAGTCTCTGGCTGATGGGAGGACGGCATCAACAGCTGAAAACAACAGTGCAAGCTGTGAAATTGTAGGCATTACTTACGGCGTGAAATGGGAGGAGCCCCGTGAACCTGCGGCCCGGAAAACAACCCTTTTACTCTGGATGTGGTCCTGAGGGCCTATACTGCAAAGGAAAAAAAGCTGCTCGGGAGCATCTACGGAAGTTCCGTGGGAAAAGTGAGACTGTGGGGTTTGAGCCAAGATGTGCTCTTCTCCTTCCCACCCCGAGCAGTGAGACGGAAGCCCCTTCATCGGGCCGCAGCCCGGACCCCGGGCTCCCTCTCCCCTCGGCTCAGTTGGAGGACTTTCCTCCTGGGATGTCAGCACGTCACCCAGCCCCCTGGTTCCGAGGCCTGTGGCTGAGGCCAAGTTTTGGGCGACTTCGGCTGAGAGGCAGGGTCTCCCTCCTGCTCAGCCCCTGCTTGTGAAGTGAAGGGTCTGCTCAGGTGGGCGCTGCTGAGAACATGATGCCCAGTGGCCCTGGCCCAGATGGGGAGCAGGGTCACCAGGCCAGGCCGGGCAAACCGGGACACAGGCTCCTGCTCCTCCTTCATCTAACCTGGAAGAACAGATGTTTGCTCCACTTCCCCAGCTGGGGACCTGGAATTTCTGTCTCTTCGCTCATTCAAGACTCAGGTTTTTCCCAAAAATGTAAATTTTCCTTCTTTGTGGATCTTAGACATTTTTAGATCTTAATCTTTCTTACTGTGGGGTTTTTTGGGTTTTGGGTTTTTGTTTTGTTTTTGTCTTTTTTTCAGGGCTGCACCCATAGCATATGGAGGTTCCCAGGCTAGGGGTCGAATCAGAGCTGTAGCCACTGGCCTACGCCACAGCCACAGCAATGTCAGATCCGAGCCGCGTCTGGGACCTGCGCCACGGCTCACAGTGACACCGGATCTTTAACCCACAGAGTAGGCCAGGGATCGAACCTGCATCCTCATGGTACTAGTCAGATTCGTTTCCACTGAGCCATAGCAGGAACTCCGTTCTTACTATTTTCGAATGTTTTTTTCCTCCTTTTAGGAATCTAGTTACAGCTAGTACATAGGAAGGCTATTTTTATCTGGCCATCTTATTGAACTCACGATTGAAATAATTTTCAGTTAGAATTTTTTGGATTTCTAGGTAAGCATGTTTATACTATCTGCAAAGAAATACACTCTGTCTGTTTCAGCTTGATGCCTTAGGTTATCGACGGGACCTCAAAGCGATCATAAGTAATGGGAAAGACGGAAATTATTTTCTTCCTAAAGGAAATGAAGTAACATGTGTTTCTCTCTTTCTCACATATGTAGGCTGGATTCTAGTGACATTTACAATGAATTGAAAGAAACGTATCCGAATTATCTTCCTCTCTATGTTGCACGACTTCATCAGTTGGATGCTGAAAAGGTCGGCCGTGTTCATTTTTACTCTGAGTGGCTCACTCTGTTTGCAGTACTAGATGAGGTTTGCATTTGGAATAAAGGTGCAACCTCTGTCCTCTCTTCTCACTGACCAAAAACGTGTGTCCTCACATCGAACGTTCCGTGGAGCCATTTTCATTACCTGGCTTAGGACTTGGCCGTCACTGTGATGTAGTTGAGGATTCGTGCCCGTGTTTGCTCAGTGGGAAGAGGAGTAGACAGGAAACCCTAAGGATTGCTTTCCTGACCTTGATCTGAAGAGCAGGGAGCAGAAGGCGGTGGACCTGGCCTGCTGGAGGTCAGAGCTCCTTCCCGTGAACTTGGCGAACCAGGTTTCCCATTTTTAGGAATTGGCCACAGCTCCCAACTGTCTAACATGGACCGGCTCTCAGCGGGGATCTTGGCAGCAGAAAGCGCCTGTCGCCATACTGAGAAGTTGCCAAGGGTGGGAATGAGCTAGAGGCTCTGAGGGGGCAGGTTGCTGAGCACAGCATGACGGAGGGAGACGCTGTTGGTTATGCTCCCCCTCTCATCTCTGTGATTTCAGTACCAAGTTAGAAAGGGTTTGTCTCGTTGGCTAGCGTTTTTTGTTTTTGTTTTTGTTTTCTTCCGTTTTCATGTGCTGTGGGGCTGCGAACATAGCTGATCACATTTCTAAACTCCTAAGGCACCCAGAAATACGGCTGCCTCTGTAGGAAACAGTTGATGTTTCTATGAACTTTGTGTCTTGCTCACTCTCGGGGTTTAACACCAGCAGGAAGTACGGGAGGTGTTTTTCTACTTGAGATGCTGACAGTTGTGTAGGTCATACAGGCCCCTGGCCGCACACTACCTGCTGCCCACAGAGTGAGGGCTTCAGGAGACTCGCTGATGCATCCATGTTTTTCTTATTTCTTCTTTGTTTCCTCCCCAGGAACGAATGAAAAGACTTAATGAAATCGTTGAAGCTGCAAATGCTGTTATTTCTCACATAGATCAAACGGCCCTAGCAGTTTATATTGCGATGAAGACTGACCCCAGGCCTGATGCAGCTATTATAAAAAAGTACCTAACCAGTAAATAATCTTTCTTGCATCTCATTTCTTAGTTACTTTTTTGAATTATTGACAGTATCCTCCTTCTCTGGTATTTGGTCCGTTTTTATCATTGATTGGGGTTGGTGGTTTGGGGATGCTCCATCCTTAGATATTTTATAGTACTGTTCTCTAGTCGTTTAAGGTTAAGCGAAAGAAAAGCCATTTGCTTTCTCCACCGTCAGGTCAGGTGCTGTTGCGGTGGAGAGCTGTGAGTGACAGTGCCCCGCAGTCCTGCCACCTGCGGGTGTGTGTGAACTGGGTGTGTGGAGAAGGCAGGCACTTAACACCCTACAAAACGGATCTTTCAACTATTGACTGACTGGTATAGCACAGCTAACTCCAGATTAGTTTGCAATGTCTAGTAAAGTGATAAGGAGTAAAATTAGGTTAAAACCATTATCTGGCAACTTCAGTTTTATGGAATTGGATTTACAGTAAAACTTGAGGAGAAGGGGGAGGTTGTGGCTTAACGTTAATAAACCCTAACTAATGTAGTGTGTAAAACAGGCGTAGCTGGGTTTCCGTTTCTCTCCGCTTCTGTTCATGTGAGAGTGGCTTCCATGTGGTGGCCTGATGGTCCCGTGGCTCTTTCACCTTCACCTTCCGTCAGCTCCTACCATCGTCTCAGGGTGACTCTCCCAGTATCACTCTTTCCTCCGTCACTTTGGTCTCTTCCCACCCTAGGGGGTTATTAACTTATTACGAGGGAAGAAATCTCCTTCTCTTAAGAGTTGTAACCGGCGAGGTGAAACTGTCCAGGCTGTCTGAAAGTAGGGTAATTTCCCTTAAAGATTCCATCTGCTTCAGTCAGAATTTTTTTTTATACAAAATGTTTGATTCTAAATGGCTAGAACTCTTGGCATCGCATTGTTTAGAGTGATGTTACGGGTCTTACAACTCTTACAAGCCGCAGTTGTCAGGCAGAGTAAAATTTACTCAGAATTGGTTATTGGCCATTGTCAGCACTTTGTGAAGGAGCCTTCTCTAAACATTGCTGTTCAGCCGTTGTTAATAATGGTATTAAGCAGTGCAGCCACCAAGTTCATGACATGCCCATTGTGTGTAAGGGATTAATTGGGGCATATCCTTAAATGCATTTTCTCATTCAAACTTAACCTTCTAAGTGATGTGCCAGGTGGGGACATTTCCACCCTGCGTTTATAGAAAGGAAGCTAAAGCACAGGAAGGTTGTGTCGCTTGCCTAAGAGGGACAGTGCCAGGAGGGGAGCAGGCCAGGCTCTGTCCCCACTGGTGCCCTTTCTTGCTTGCCAAGCACCCCCCCCGCTCCCGCCCCCAGGTAAGAGGACCTGTCCTCTGGACTAGCCCGGGCCTGCGCCTCACCTGCCTCCTCCTCTCCGCTTCCCTCGCTGTGTCCGGCGTGGGGAGACGCCCTCTGCTGCCCGGTCCCTCTTCCTCCTCCTCGGGCGTCTCCGCCTCAGCCTGCAGCCGGTGCAGACGTCTCCTGTTTGCTGCGGGAGGGGCCGCCTTGCTCTGCTGCTTCCTTAGTGCCCGTGGCTGTTAATCCCGGTACGGGAGGTCCCCTTTGGCCACAATCAGTGGCCCTCCGAGGCTTCCTTGAGCTGCCCCCTCTGCTTTCTGGCATCTGTTATTTCTTAGAGTTTGTGATAATAATATGATTTCTTCAAATTCAGGTGTATATGAACTGACACTATTTGTAGCTCATTTTGAAATTTCCGTAAATATTTAGGTTCATGTATCCCTGCTGATATTTTGGCCTGTCTTTTCTAAATTTTACTGTCCACAGGGGAAATTCTAAATTCCAGGTTAAAGCGAGGCAGAAGTACCAGATTAGTTGTGGTTTTTGATCTCATTAGTCCTTTTTTTCCTCACTGTTTTTATCTCAGACACCAACCCTAGTGGCTGTTAGCAAACAACAGTAAGCCAGACGCCTGGCCTCAGAGACGAGAGTGGCAGAGACTTTCAGATATACAGGGACAGAACTAGGAGAGAGCTGTGAAAACCGGGGACCTGCTGGGAGAGAAGCTCGTTGAGGTGGGGGCAGCACTGGGTCGTTTGCCCACCTGTAACTAGGGTGTTTGCTCAGATGAGCCGGGCTGAGCAGAGGACTCTGTCCAGGCCGTAAGGGCTTGCACGCCCGCTCAAGGAACAGTTGGTATTTCTGTTGTTTTTATTCATGGGAAGTAGCAGGTAAGCGTTAATTTCTCACTTCCATGCAAAACTGCTTTCACATAAGTCACTCGTGTCAAAAATAGTAAGATAGCCATTTTGTAATCTTAAAAATATTAGCTTTTTGAGGGTGATCTAATGCCAGGTTTTAGTTGAACTGCAGGTAGGCCGCTCACGTCTCATTGAAGTTGCTTCCTAAAATGTAGCTGTTACCACCTTGAGCAGACCCTAACAAAATTTGATTCTGAGGTGTTTACTGAGCATTATAAAAAGTAATTGTGAAAGCCTCTGGGAAGGAGAGCTGACTTCCTTTTGTGCGGGGAAAGCCTCGTGGGTTCATAGGTAGTGAATCTCAGCAGATCAGGTCTAAGTCAGAAGAGGGTAGGAGAAGGATTTTCACGATAGTAGGATTTCGGTTCTTGGATCAGAGAGTACTGAACTAGAAGGGGGTCTGACGGGTGATTCACTCCAGGCCCGCTGAGTCCAGCTCGCTGGTCACCCCAGCCTGCCCTCTGAGCTCTGCACCTTCTGCCTTCTCTGGACAGCCGGGGCAGTCAGGCCCGCCCTGTCTGTGCAGCTCCGTTCCCCAGCCCCCATCCTCCTCACAGAATGAGGGCTGGGATGGTGCCTGCCTCCTAGGGCTGCTGTAAAGCATAAGTGAGGTACTGCTGAGACATTGCAGATGCTGCCTGGCAGAGCGGTGTGGACGCCCAAGCCCGTCCAGCCACGTGTGCTTCTGTCCAAAGGGGCCAAGCAGTCCCCAGAGATGTTTCCATGGAAAGAGGGAATGGGGTTGTAGAAGCTGCGAGATTCTGCTGCTACTCGTAGGCATCTTTTAGGCCTAATTTCATCTACAGTGCAAATGCATTTAGGTGGGTCACTTAGGTTGTGACTGGTTGTCCATAACAAGGTGTTGGGTTGTGTGTGTTCTTTTTTTCCCCCCTCGATTTAATTGCCCCTCGTGCTATCGGTTGCTTTTCCAGTAGCAGTGGCTTTCGTACGTGCGCGTTTCACCCCGTGACCTTCAGAGGCATCCCTACGGTTAGACTGTCTGTCATCCCGTGTCTGAGGCCCTCACGGTCATCCTCTTGGCACTTTGAATCCTCACCTTCACACGCACCTGACAGGAGTTGAACCGGATGCCTCAAATAAGCGGGATCCTAGAGGCCAGCGCTGTCCCCGGAGTGTAGGCTCTTACTGTATTTCATTGAGCGGTGATTTATTGAGTGTTCTGTGCCAGGCCTTGTTCTGGGCACTTGAATACATGGGAAAACAGGGATGCCTCTCGGAGCAAGGCAGGGGCCACGGCGATTGGGAGCAGGGGTTCCAGGACCAGCCACGGGCTCCGAGCCCTGGACCTGCCGCCCCCTCACTGTGGGACCCTGAACTCGTGGCCTCCTCCCTTTGAGCCCCGGTTTCCTCCTTTGCAGAATGAGGGTTATTGGTGCTCTCTTACCCATAGGATCATTTTGAGTATAAACGAGTTAATATGTTCAAATGCTAAAACAATTGCTGGCACATTCAGTTACAAGCAGTGTATTTCTTTGCTCTATGCATACATGAAAGTTCATGACTACACAAATAGGTAAAAATTGATACTTATAAGAAGATAGTATTGGGGTTTCCCTTGTGGCACAGTGGGTTGAGCATCCGGGGTTGTCACTGCAGCGGCTCTGGTGGCTTCAGTGGTGCAGGTTCAGTCCCTGGCTCCGGAACTTCCACATGCCACGGGCACTGCCAAAAATAAATTAAAAATAAAAAAGTAACGGAAGTTGTTATTGTTAAAAGAGTGTTGTGAGAGTTCCTTAGCCGATGGGATTTAGAACCTGCAATCTCGCCCCTCGCTGCAGGCAGCCATCCTGCCTCCTCGGCTCCAGGGTAACAGGGCGGCTCATTGGTTGCACGGTGCACGCGTCTGTCCGTGGCTCTGCAGGATTTCTGCGTTGTCCATCTCAGCCAAGAATGCATGAGCTGAATTTTAGATAAGGCTGCAGTTTCAAAGCAGTCTCCCTGACATGTGGCATGTGTTTGGTCTGGCGTGCAGTGACATGGACAAGCAGAAGTCGACGCTCGTGGACGCCCTCTGTCGGAAAGGCTGCGCCCTGGCCGACCACCTCCTCCAGGCCCAGGAGCAGGAGGGGGCTGTGTCGAGCGATGCGGAAGGGAGAGAGGAGGAGGGCGAGGGCACCCTGGACTCCCTGACGGAAACCTTCTGGGAGACCACCAAGTGGACCGACCTTTTTGACAGCAAGGTACGCTTTCTGCCTCCCGCTTTGCCGCAGTTCTGGGGCGGGGCGCGGCCCAGGTGTCTCTTGCTTCTGGCCCACCAGCCACAGAGGCCGGTGGTTGGGACGAGGCTGAGCTGGGCTCTGAGGCTCCCTTGTCCTCCTGGCTTTAAAAGCCCCGGGCTCTTGTTCTGTCCATCTGCACAGCAGCTGGGGACCAGGCTGGTTTGGAAACCAGCGGGAGCATGTGCCTGTCGCGGGCTTTGGTTAAGCCATTGAGGTAGAAGCTGAGGTCAAGGACCTCAGAGGTTGTCTCTGGGCCTCCCCACATCTGCCTGCATGCTGACTTGTCAGGGATACAGGTGGGGGTATCCTGCTTAGTTTAGATATACCTTGCTCCAGACGTCTAGATAATTTTCGTCTGACCAGCTTTTATTTATTGACTGATTTGTCTTTTTAGGGCCACACACATAGCATATAGAGGTTCCCAGGCTAGGGAGCTGCAGCCCCGGCCTTCACCACAGCCACAGCAATGCCAGATCTGAGCTGCAGCCACAACCTATACCACAGCCCACGGCAACACCAGATCCTAAACCCACTGAGCAAGGCCAGGGATTGAACCCGAATCCTCATGGATTCTAGTTGGGTTCTTAACTCACTGAGCCATAATGGGAAGTCCTGATCAGTTTTTAATACTCAGTTTAGAAAAAGTAACGTTGATAAAGTTTTGGGGTTTTGATTATAAAAGCATTTTAAATCCCTTGACTTTCGACTGTAATTCTTACCACAGAGGTGATACAACTGCAGGGTTTGTCTGCCTTCCTTTCTTCTGGACATAAAGGAAAATAAAGTAAATGACATCAGTGCCATTCTTCCTACTCAGCACAAACGTTTTGTTTTGTTTTCAAGAGAAACTGTGGTAATTGGGAGTAAAGACCTCTGGAAGTAGAAAATTCTTACTGTCCACTTCCGTTTTTCCCACCTCTGTCCAGTGGGGCTTTTGTAGAAGGAAACCGAGGGAGTCAGCCCCAGAGGGAAAGAGTTTGAGTCTGAAATCAGACCCCTGGAGCTTGAATCCCGCCTCTGCCACTTTGACCCATGTCACCCTAGTCTGGTCATTGACTTCTGACAGGGGGTAGTGGTGCTGCCTACCACAGGCTTTGACGAATGAATGTTAGGTACACGGACGGATGTCAGCACTACTTGCCGTTACAGCTAACAAACAGGGATTGCACGTCTGCTGCGTGCCAGACGCTGCACCTGCTGCTGGAGAAGGATGGTAAGAACCTGGTCCCACAGCGAGTCTGTAAGCTCTTGAACGTCACGGTGACGTTGTTACAAATCTGTTCTCGCTGCTGCGCTCCCGTGTTCGGTCCGCCACCACTCCCTGTCCATTTACTCTGTTTGTAGCAGCGATTGCTCCTGTGTTCGGGCTGCCGCCACTCCCTGTCCATTTACTCTGTTTGTAGCAGCGATCGAATCCTTTGTTTGACTCTAGAATACAAATAAATGTGACACAATTCCTTCCTTTGAGGACAAGAAGTGGAGACTAGCGATATAAGTAAATGGTTACAAGTGTTTTTGACAGATGCAATGATTAAAGGTAGAAAACTTGTACAGAAGGAAGTAGCCGAAGGTAAGTGAGCACATGTTTACGCCATCCGACACGCTTTTTACTCTCATCCCCTTCTGGTTTTGGTAATTTATGGTGACTCTAGACCTGTACTTCTAATCTGCATTTTTGTAATCATAGACATTGGCTCTGCTTTGTTTTTGCACAAAGAGGTATTTTGGTATGGATTCCAACAGCTAGTGATTTATCATAGTAATTGCCTTCCCCCAAATAAATGATCCGTTCTGTGGAACATCAGGCTCTTTTAAAGATGTTAGTTGTTTTCTTAAAAAGTTCTTAAAATTCATTTGCTGTAACATGTTTGTTTGAAACACTTCTTTTAAAACCTTAGTTCTTTCATTATTAAAGCAGGCCTTAAATTGTAAATATTTTGTGGATAAGCTGTATCTTGTTTTCCATTGTAGGTTTTGACATTTGCATACAAGCATGCATTGGTAAATAAAATGTATGGGAGAGGCCTTAAATTTGCAACTAAACTTGTGGAGGAAAAACCAACAAAAGAAAACTGGAAAAATTGTATTCAAGTAAGTAACAGTTCAGTCATCACTGCTGAGTGACATTTCAATGTCGTATGGTGACACGGTAGCTCGAAAGCCTTATGGCAGTGACAGGATAGTGCCAATTCGAACATGACTAATTAGTAGTCCAGTTAACATAATGGGAACCATGAAATAAATGCATGCGAGACCGTCGATAAGCTATTTAAATTTTTAAAACATTTCTCACTCCTGTCTAGAAAACAAATACATATTTAGCCTCAAATGTGTTCAACATAGGCAGAGTGCATTACAGATCTTGTATAGTTAGAAGACAGACTTCCCTTATGAAGGAAACTGGTAATTCCTTTAAATACATGTTGGCTCGGTTCTAAGATGGTTGAACTTTTGGAGCTTATGTTTGGTTTTAGTCTTCATTTGAAATGATAGACCATGTTATTTTTACCATGTATTGTGTTACATGCAAAGAAATTCTGTGGTTGAGCTTCCTGCGCAAGTTAACTATCAAATATTAAAGCTTCTGCAGGAGTTGTTTTAGCCTCGCCTTGTCTTTGTACACACATGAGTGGTTTATGCCCAAAGGGTACACAGAGGGTGGGGTGTGCTCGTTGTGCCAAAGGCGGCAGAGGTCCGCTCTTGATATTTAAGCTGTTCTTCAGATGTGAGGCTCACCAGTGGCCGTTTTTGGTAGTTAAACTGTAGGGTATCTTTACCCTTAGACCTTTTCTGTGTTATCTTCACCAGTTTAAATTGTACGACACTTGAAATTAGCTTCTTCAGATCTGTGAGGAGGCTGAGAGCTCTTTCTGGAACCAGTTGGTAATGTCTTCCCATCACGTAGGCCATAAACTGGGAGCCCTGCCATTTGTGAGGCCAGCAGTGCCCACAGACACTCACATCAGGGGGTGTTTCGTAACTTCTCTCCCTGCTGTCTGTTCTCCACACAGCAGCCAGAAGAGATGGCTGTAGACGCCTCCTGGCGAAGCTCCTTCACAGTTAGAGGAAAATCCCAGCTCCTCTCGTGGCCCATAAGGCCCGTGTGGCCCAGCTCCAGCCACCTCCCCAGCCACATGGCACGTCACATTTTCGCACACTCACTCTGCCTCTGCTGCACCAGCCCCCGTTCAGTGTGGCTGACACAGCCGCACCCTTTCCTGCAAAGAATCCAACTCTTCCTGAGACGTGCTTCCCCAGATTTCCACAGAGTAGACTTCTTATTCAAATTTCAGCTTAAATGTCACCTCCACAGTCTATGTTATAGCAAGTTTTATTTACTAGATACTGGATACATTTCTTTTCATTATTATTATTATTGTTATTGTTATTATTATTATTGTCTATTTAGGGCTGCATCCACGGCATGTGGATGTTCTCAGGCTAGGGGTCAGATCAGAGCTACAGCCAGATCCAAGCCGTGTCTGTGCCTACACCACAGCTCAGGGCAACGCTGGATCCTTAACCCACTGAGCGGGGCCAGGGATCGAACCCACAACCTCATGGTAACTAGTCGGATTAATTTCTGCTGCACCACGATGGGAACTCCCCGTTTACATTTCTTAACAATTTACTTGTTTATTCCTCTTTTGATGAGCCTGCTCATTTATTATTTGGCTTTCCCGAATAGAACATGAGGTTCCAGAAAGTGGGAATCGAGTTTGTTCAGTGCTTTTTCCTAATGCCTAGAACAGTGTTTGACTCCAGCAGGCACTCAGGAAAAAAATGAAGCAAAGGAAGCGAGGTTGGTAGGAAGGAAAGGAACAGGTGAAGTCGGTAGGCGGAAGGGGCAACAGGAGGGAGGGAGAGCAGGGAAGCTTGGCGGCGGTGATGATGGGCGTCAGGATAGGCTGGTTGGTAGGAAGGCAGGCTGATGAATTGATAGGAAGATTGGGAGGGAGGAAGGTGAGTGGATAGGTTGGTGGTGGGTTGGATGGAAGGAAAGTTCTACCTGCCATGACTTTATTATTACTAAGTGGTTATTATTTGAATCCTGAGCTTAAAAATTCTATTCTTGAATAATACTTTTTTGTGTTTATTATAGCTGATGAAGCTACTTGGATGGACCCATTGTGCGTCTTTTACTGAAAACTGGCTCCCCATCATGTATCCTCCTGATTATTGTGTATTCTAAAATAGGAAACAAGACTTTAAATTTTAAAAAAGAAAGTTTTATAGTGAATGGACATAAAAAGAAATTTGTGGCATTTTTAGTCTAATGCATGTTTTCATCCGCTATCAAATACTGATTATTAAAATGATGCGTATTTATCAGAGAATTTGCTGGCGTGTGGCTTAATACATGTAAGTCTAGACCTCTGACATCATGGTGTTTTCTTAATGCCTCCCATTGCTGGCAGCGGGCTGTGCCCTGCCTGCCAGCACCAAGGACTTTCAGTTGGGTTGCAGCTATTACATGCATGAGAGGTTTTGAACAGCAACTTTTAACTGCAAACCTGTAAAATTCTATTTTTTATTTTATAAATGAACAGGGTTTTAACATGCTCGACTTTAATTTTTTTCAATTGTATGAAGGCCTTAAATAAGCTACATTAAGCGTAGCTAAAATTATTTATTGGACTAAAAGTAACAGAACTTCATTTCCAGGTTTTCGGGGGGTTTTTGGTTTTGGTGTGGTTTTTTTTTTTTTTGTTTGTTTTTTGTTTTTGTTTTTTTGCAAACGTTTACATTCAATTAAGGGGACAAAATAAACCCGGCACAAATAAATACGTGGCAATTGCTGGAGCGTATCTGCTTCAATCAATCTTCATCTTGGAGTTCTTTCAGGCCAATCATTTTTAACATCTTCTTGACTTGCAGAGCATCAGAATGAACTAATAATACATGTATAAGTGCCAGACAGCTTAAATCTATATCAGGTATTGTAAAGATACACATATGGTATGTTTATTAAAGTTGGAAATAATGTAAACACGTGAATAAATGTGCAAAACCAAGATCCCAGTACACCATATGCACTCTGATACCTTAATTTTTTTTATAAATAATAAAAGTGAATATTGAAGCTTCTTAAAATTGGTCTTAATTTTTCATAAATAAAATTTGAGGTTAGAAGAGAAATAATATATTAAATCCATAGACAAAAAAATTCCAACATGAATTAATTGATTTTATAATGTTTCATAGAGGTTGGCAATCATTTGAATGTATCTCTAAATCTTTTTATGTGATTAACTTTCATGTATGTTTAACTTTTTAGTATTTTTATCCTTCTGGCTACTACTCTTATCCTTCCTCCATAAAATAAACTGACACACGTAGACAATATTCAAAAGCCTCCACTCACTTAGAACAAATGTTTCATATGTATGTTTTTTTTTTTTTTTCCTTAGGGCGACACCCGAGGCACATGGAAGTTCCCAGGTTAGGGGTCAAATCAGAGCTACAGCCGCCGGAGTACACTACAGCCATAGCAACTCGGGATCCGAGCTGCACCTGCATTCTACACCACAGTTCATGGCAATGCCGGATCCCTGACCCACTGAACAAGGCCAGGGATGGAACCCGCATCTTCACGGATACTAGTCAGATTGATTTCCACTGCACCACAACAGGAACTCCCGATGTGTATGGTTTTTAAACCTTGTACCCTTAGAATTTCTTACTGTAAAAGGCCTGCCAGAGCTCTGATCTTAGTCATTCATAACTGTTTTTTGAGCAGTTTGACTCCTTTATCTGATAACAACATTGGACCCTTGAAGAAAAAGTACAGATATGTATGCACACATTTTGTTGTTTCTGAGCCATCTGGAGCCATCCATGAACAGCCATGTGCATGTTCTGTCACAAACACATCTTTCACCTACAGATATACAGGTCCCCCCACATAGAGGTTCAATCTAATCAGGAAATTGGGAAGCTCCAAAGGGAAAGGGCAACTCCCTGAGGTCATGCTGACTGCTAATTAGAGAACGTGTTTTATAACCAGGTTTACCATTTCTGTAAGAACTATCTGCTGCAGAGCCTTGGGCTCAACAGAAGTGAGGTATTGGGTCCTTCTCAGATCTTTCCTGCGGATATATTCAGCCCCGAGAGATGTGTATAGCTGATACCCAGGAATATGACAGCTTTCAGAGCTCCTCTGAATGTCTCATTTCTCCGCATTTCCCTTGAAGCTTTTTTTAATTAGTCCCACTGTTATCCGTCATCTCAGGCAGCCATGAAATTATACAGTTGCCTGAAATTATCTAGACAAACACCCCTGGGAAAAGGCTTTTCCGCCTGAGAGAGATCTGAGTCCAGTCAAAGAACAGCCTGGTACGTGGTGTTTTCTGGTGAACAAACTCCAGTGCTAAGGTAACCGGGCTGCTGCTTTTCAAGGCTACCATGGAGTGAGAGGCGGGATGGGGGCAAGGCAGTTGAAACCATCACAAACTGCTCTGTTACCGAGACCCGGCCATTTTGAGTGAACACACCTCAGATTGCTACATGTCTTTGGTTAATTTCCAGAGTGCTGGAAAAGTTGCTCCTAAGGATTTCTGTCAGTCATCTCATGACTTTAATGGAAGAGAGAATTTTTAGAGGTGCTTTTTTCATTGACAAAAAGTTCTACCATTTTCACTGGAATGACACCCGTTTTTTGGAACATGGATTTAACATTCAATTTTAAGGTAACTTGATGGTTAGAAACTTCCTGGTAAGAGAGTTATTTTGAAGTACTACCTTCTGAGTTATGTCAAGGTATAGTGAATTCCAGGATCCTTCAAATATGACTGCTTTTCATATAAAATTGACATTGTTGCAGAGCTGCCTAATTTCTCACTTTACTCCTCAGGTTTTGATCTTTTCACTGTCTTTTTTAATGTGGAAGGAGAAGCTAAGCCCATGGGGGGCTTGGATGTACTCTTTGAAGAACGTTCTGGAGCCCCAGGCACAGTAAGCGGCCGGGCCCTTCTGACAGGCCAGGTCATCAGCTGCCCAGCTGTCCGATGCTCTCAGTCCTGATGACTGGTGGTGAGAAGCGATCCAGTGAGGTATGTGCCTGCAGCAGGAGGTGAACAGCAGCGCTTTTTAATAGGATGTCTCAGTATGGCCTGAAAGTTCACAGGCATTTTTTTTTTTTTTTAATCTATGGGCCATGTCTGGTTCTCTGTGATAACAAGGACTTTTCAATCTGTAATTACTACTCTCTTTCAGTGGGTTGTCTTTCTCAGATAATGAAATTTTAGCATGAAGAGTATTAAGTTTGCTGTGGAAATTGGAGGTATGTCCACAGACTGGCACAATCTGCTTTGAGCTGTGATTTCTAGAAAGAACAGTCCCCACAGTAAGAGACGCCAGGATCTGGGGGCAGGTACACACAGCTGGCTTGTGGGCCCTGCTTTCTCTCTAGATCACACTGTGCCTCCAAAAGAAGGTGTCCTCCGAGTTCCCGTTATGGCTCAGCAGTAGCAAACCCAGGTAGGATCCAAGAGGTTGCAGGTTGGATCCCTGGCCTCGCTCAGTGGGTTAAGGATCTGGTGTTGCTGTGACCTGTGGTTAGGTCACAGACACAGCTCGGATCCCACAGTGATGCTGTGGCTGCGGTGTAGGCTGGCAGCTGTAGCTCTGATTCAGCCCCTAGCCTGAGAACTTCTGTATGCCACAGGCGCGGCCCTAAAAAGAAAAGAAAAAAAAGGCATCCTCAGCAAAACTTGTATTTCTGTGTGATTAAAATGGAACTTTTAAAAGCGGGGACATTTTTCCTCTTTCTGGATATGGTGGCCCATGGCTGCACCAGCCACTGAAAATGACTGGAAGAACCAAGTAGAAACAAAGAGCATCTGAAAGAAGCGTTGGCAATGGTGCGGAGTGTGCACTCAGCACTGGTTCCAGGCCCCCAAGGCATCGTCCGTTTTCTCATTCCAGCACTGTTGCCGTATTTTTCCGTTTTAATCACTATTAAGCCTCTAACCGTGCCCTATTATTCAGTACCCTCTCCCTTTGCTGCAAATAAAACCTATCCTAAGTAGATTCTTCCAGTTAAGATCCACAGACCCTGTCGAGCTCAGTTTCAAAATGCATGAGACAAAAAGGTATATTGACAAGTTTAAAACCATGCTCTCCAGCGGGAATAACAAGGGGGAATCCACTTGTTGGTTACTTTAGTCTTGTAAAATTTATCAAGCACTTCATTGAGACTCTGGGAAGCCAACAAAGCTACTTCTATGTTTTCATATTTTTCTTTTGTGTATATTTCGATTAAGCAGGTAATCCTAAGCAGGTTAGAGAGTTGCTGCAATAGCATGTCTGTTAGGCATCCAGGTTGTTTTTATGCCCTACCTTTGCAGTCTTATATTAGAAGTCTTTGAACTGCCATTTCTAATGCTGCTCAAAAGACACACTCCTGTTCTGAAAGGCATTTGGTTTAACTTAGTCCCATTTCAGCACTCCTTTGAAAACCTTGACAGATGACTCTGGAAATTCTGCCAAGAGCGTTGTATCAAAAACTTGCTTGAATTTTTCCAAAAATTCATAATCGGTGCTGAATCTGAACTTGTTTGCCCAGAGCAGCACGGTGCCCGGCTGACAGAGGTAGGCCATGGTGGTGAGCAGCTTGTCCAGGAAGTAGTGGTGGTAGACCACGTCGGAAGCCAGCACGTAGTCGTAAGAAAGCGAGGCCTTGGGGAAGTTGTCTTCCAGGCCCTCTCCCCACGCCAGCGCTTTGACCTCAGGCAGATGGGCTGCACGGTGTAGTGTGTTCCTTAAAAGATTGAATTGAAGGTTCCCTAGGACGTCGGGCAAGTCTGTTGCTGTGACTTGAGCTCCTAAGAAAGAGAAGGTTGTACTCATGACCCGGAAGCATCTGGGCAGCCACAGGGCACCTGCGCGCTCGGGGCGGCGTGGACCTGGGCCTCCCACCTTGCCCCTGTGGACACAGGGGCTGGTATCCTGGCGGGCGGTGGACCCTGCCCTGTGCCCTGAAAGATGTTCAGCAGCATCCTTGGTTTCCACCTGCCGCATGCAGGTGGCACCCCCCCGCAACCCCCAGGTCGACAACCAAAAATGCCCCAGTACATTGTAAATGAACTATAATTTTTTTTAAAAAAAGTTATTCTCCCAGACATTTCCAAATGCCCTTCATTTGGGACAAAAACAAAAAACCTTTGGTTGGGGAGCCCTGAAATAAAATAAGGTTCTTTTAGGTAAACAGCAGTGCAGTTTGGGGAGCTTCTGGAGTAATTCAACATCCCAAGGCTCTTAGCATTTGCTTACTGTCCTAATTCGTAACGGTTTTCCTTCTGAAGATTTTGGGTTTCTCTCACATGAGGCGTCAGCACCCAGTTTTCTTTCCACGAGGGATGGTCTCTTTCGTATGACTCTCCCCCCAACTGCGTGCATGAAACTAATCTGCAGGCATTTTAAAGCCCGTGATAAGGGTTCACGAGGCAGATCACCATCTTTCCAGACTGGTTTCGACGGAAGACGATCTGGACTAGTTTTGGCAGAAGTAGCCCACTCTTGCCCAGTGCCCAGGACTCACGACTGGCATTCGAGGTCTAAATCTGTCTTCATCTTGGATTAACTCGTTTTCCTTCAAAATGTTTGTTTTAATATGTGTAATGAAAAGCAAGAGACAGCATATAGCATAGTTGTTCACAACGAGTTTCTAGAACCACACCGTTAGAATTTGGACAAACCAGTTAACCTCTCTAAGGCACGGTCATCTTATGTCTGGGATAACAGTAGCCATTCTAGCTCTGGACACGGGGAGGGGGATTCTAGAGTGGCATCACAGCCAGGCTCCTAACCCACCACCCTGTTACATGGTCAGTAGGCATCATTGTCGGCACAGGAAGCCTCTTTTGAAACGAAGCTGGGAATAAACAGACAAACCTAGAATACTGGCCACGATGGAAACCAGGCCTGGTCCCGCACCAATTTCAAGTATCTTGGCATCTTGGAAATTCAGTTCCTCCGCATGTTCCTCCAAATACTGGCACAAAGCCATAGCCTGAAAAACATTCACAGTTGTCACCCGGATGCTGTTGAAACGTTAAAAACCAGTGACCCGGTTCCCCGCCACAAGTTAAATCCCGAAAAACACAGTCACAGTTTCAGTTTGTTGAGGGGGTCGTGCAGTGCCATGGTTAGAACTGGGGAATGTGAGCATTGCATCAATGGAGCTTGTTAAAGCCCCTGTAAAATAAATCAGGAGACTCGATCGGGTCCAGGAACAGGAAGATCAGCTGGGCTCTTACAGAGCCTCTGATCACAGCTACTCCCCCGGACCTGAAGGTCTGGGTGGCCTGGGAGTGTGTCAGAAACGCAGGCGCAGTACCCCCACCCTCTCACCCCGACCTCCTGAATCAGAATCTGCCTTTAGCAAGATCCCAGAGGGAGTCCCATCCAAGCACAGGCTGAGAACCTCTGTGTGGAAAGCACGACAGTGCTGGGCCCCCCAAGGTTCACTGGCCCCACCTGGCAGAAACAGTGCCCACGGCCACAGCAGGGTGGCGCTCTGGCTGTAAATTCAGTGTTGGCCCCACGCCAGCGCCATCTGCTCAGGCCTGAGCATGAGTGAGGCCCTGCTTCCTGAACATTCCCGCAGGGCTGTCCACACCGGAAAAGGGAAAAGACTCTCCAAGGGCTGGAGGGACTGGCCCAGAGGCGCCGCCGCCGAAGCCAAACTTGCAAGATTTATTATTTCTTAATAATATGAATTTTTCATCCTACTTCCCAGTATGCTCAAGTTTACGATAAAAATGCTTCAAGAAACACCATGGAGACCATTGCTTCTCGGAGAGAGGTGGCACTTGCAGAATCTAAGTTCACCAGCGGCACGCCTGGGGCGCAGAAACGGACTGTCCGCCTGCGAGGCACAGGGCGTCACAGCCCTGGGCCACGCGGATGCCCGAGATTGTCCTCATCCCAGAGACCCCGGCACCATCATGAAAGGGCTCCCTCACCGCTGGCCACACCACCGCTCCATAACTCTCTATGGATTCTTGAATGACAATCTTCTTGCCTGCGAACCGATAGTACTCCTGGGTGTAGCTGGCGTAATTCGCCGGAACAAATTTCTGGAGGCTCTGAAGGGCTTGCCGTATCTCGTGAGAATCTGTGGGACAGAAAATAAAATAGGTTTCCTGACGCGTGGCTCCAGTGCGGACACACCCTTGGGATGGTGAGTTACACGGGAAGAGGCTGAGCAGTGTGCCCCCAACAAGGGTGATGGCATGAGTGACAGTGGCAGACGAGCACGCGTGGAATGATGCGGGGTGCCAGGGACGTAAATCCCGATGGGACGTTCTGACCATGGGACGCAGCGCCGAAGGATGCCCTGGGCCCTGCCCTCTGTTTAGGAGAAGACAGCGCCGTGTGGACCCTTCCCCGCCCCACCCCCGTGTCTCGAGGGGAGGAGGCAGCGAGGCCAGCGGCAGGACGGCAGGGGCGAGCCGTCTGCCTCAGGAAGACCTCTGCGAGCGTGGACCCGACTATTTTTAGGTCTTGAAGTAACATTCCCACATGTTGGCTGGGACGAGCTCCTTAAATCCTTCCTACAACTGGCCCTCAAAAGGTACAGGTCACCCAACGATGAGCCAGAGCCACAGTCCTGGGGGAGGTTGTCAGATGAGCTCCAGCTATTAAATTACTCTTCCTTTAAATACTCCTTTGCACGCATGACCCACTCGAGCGGCTCTCAGCTATCATATAAAATGAGAGGAAAAGGGCACCTGATGGCGACTGATGTCACCGGAACCCAGAATGTCACAGGTTTTGCAGGGGCTTTCTGCATGACAAGACAAGTGAGTAAAAGGCCAGAGGAGGATGCTAAGCGCACGGAGCAGGGACGGGCCAGACGCAGAAGCTGGGGTGGGGGGAGGCTGGCACCCACAGCGAGAAGCCATTGGCAGCGAGGGGTCTGTGGGGGAACCTGCCTGAGACCTGCCTTGGCTGCCTGAGCTGCGCCCGGGACATGTGTAACCAAGGATGGGACACGGGCTTCGGGAAAGGGCGGGAAAGCGCCGTCAGGGACCAGCGGAAGGGCTCGAGTCAGAAGTACACGCTCAAGGTGGAGGCAGAGGGTGCGTGCAAGGCCTTTGACGAAGCCTCATCAGGGTCTACCCGTCGGAGTTCAGGCATCACTCACTTCCACGCACCCCGGACAGGTCTGGGCCGAGCCTCTGCAAACGCTTTGTTCGTGTTAAGGGGAGGACAGAAATGTGAAGGAAGCTCTTAGAAGGTTTCCAACAGCTTGACCGTGTGTGTTGAATCGGATTGCGAGAAACCAAAGCTTGTATTTCGTAGATCTGTGTACGTACTTTCATTGTGTTCTTCTAGAAATTCATCCGTGCTGTGTCCTACAAAAGTGTCAAAAGGGTCTCTGACCCAGAATTGACTAGTCTGTAAATGAGCAGGAGGCTGTGGGTTCTGATCTAGCGTTTTCCAGCCCTGGAAGGAGACTTCTCTGACCTGGCCGCAAAGGCGAGCTTTCCGGGACCTGGCTGTCACCAAGCTAGCGAGGACCTGCTGGTGACTGTCGGGAAGTCCGTCCTGGGATGTCCCTTCCCCTCGGGTGCCCCGGAGAGGCTGTGGGGAGGGAAGGAGACCTCTGGTCCCCACCCACCTTCTCAGGGAAGCTATGGACATTTAACAGCGTGAGCCCAGCAGAGAGGCTTCTCCCATCGGCCCAGAGGCTGACTTCAGAGACAATAAGAAGGCAGAGGAACAGACCAGGTTGTGCTGGCGTGACCGCTTCCACCACGGTGATTTCAAAGGCCCGAGGCTGTCCTTGGGGAAGAAGGGCAGCCGCTCAGCATCACCGGCGTCTCTGCCACCGATGTGATGCCCATTAACAGCCTCAAGAGCACAGGCATCATAAAATGTAGGAAAATAAGTGAGTGACGACACGTGAGTATTTGCTACCTGAGTTTTTTCATATCCCTTTGCCTTTTGCTTAATCATCTCATTGTACGTTCTTATAACTTAAATTTTAACAATGGCCTGTTTAACAACGAGCTTGCAAAATTCCTGAAATTCAGAAGCATCAGGTATGAGCTGATGCTTCCCTCTAAGCCTCTCATCCCTGGAGCACCTGCCCCATCAGGGATCCAAGTCAGCTCCTGCACGCTTCCCATCTGCTCGATGTCACTCAGACTGTCCCTTCACCCCTTCCTCCCACAAATCACTAGCTGGAGGCTAATTTTTCTATCCAGATGGTAGGAAAAGTTGATGCACTGATTTTAAGTGGCTCATCCTTTTACACGATGACAAATAATAAGCTGATGGTTATACTTTCTGAATCAACATTGTGAGGAAACGTGGACTTTTAAATATTCTCCCATAAGACCCTTTTCCATGCTATAAAGATAAAGGAACTTATGTTCATTGCACTTGATTTTTTTTGTTTTGTTTTGTTTTTTGGGGCCATACCCGCAGCATATGGATGTTCCCAGGCTAGGGGTCCAATCAGAGCTATGGCTGCTGGCCTATGCCACAGCCACAGCAATGCAGGATCCAAGCTGCATCTGCAATCTACACCACAGCTCACAGCAATGTCAGATCCTTAAGCCACTGAGCAAGGCCAGGGATCAAACCTGCGTCCTCATGGATCCTAGTTGGATTCATTTCCCCTGTGCTACGACGGGAACTCCCTGCACTTGATTTTTATTTACTGTTTCTATGCTAGTTTTAGGGAACCTGAAGGTTTTAGGGAGCTCAGATTTCCGAGATAGGCAGAGTTCCATTTTTATGTAAATAGTTTAGTAAAAATAAATAACATTCTGGGTTAGCAGAGCTGGAAGGTGACTTTCCACATTCAGGGATCGTAAATGTTTTGACTGTTGTATCTTGGCTCTTATGACATCATTTGCTATGTTATTTATTTACTACTGATTCCCTGTCCAGAAATACAACCCTAAATGGTTACAGCGTCCTAATGGGAAGATACACTTGGCTTTACAAGGACCCAGTGTCTGACGCAGCTGCCAGGAATACTTTTGGCAAAAAGCGGGAAGGAATCTAGATTTCATTTCTTTTTAAACGTTCTGGTAATAAAAACCTAACTGCCTTAGATTTGGACCCCGGATAAAACAAAGTCGGGTCTTCCATAGGTCAAGAATGAAAACGCATTACCTTCAGTGCTGGCACAAAGGCATTTTTCTCCTAAGCTTCATGATAGGAGAAAAAAAAATCTAGAGTTAGAAGGAAATGGCCATTCTTGTCCCTGAGGTTCCCTGGCGAACGCCATCAGCATCAGGAAAAGAAGCGAGAAGGTGCGGAGGTGAGGAAGGAGGTTACCTTCCAGGGGTCCGTCTGTGCGCAGAGCCTGCTTGTCCCCCTCTGCCCTGCTGTCCCGGAAGCTCGGTCCCTCCTCCAGGTGCTGGGGCTGCTGCCCGGGGTGCAGACACGCGTCCATAACGGGGCCGCCACGGAGGAGAGAGCTGGCCAGGCGCTCAGCCGGGTCTGAATCCCAGAGCCTCTGCAAGGTGCAGCTTATCGCCTTAGCATCTGCTGAGCCGGAAAGAACACCTGCTTTTCAGCTTAGTTCCCTGGGCGAGGAAAGCAGCCCCCCTCCCCCCCGCAACCCGGAGCTGCCATCCTGGTTTCCTGCAGCCAAGTGGGAGACCATGAAACACTACCCCCGTCTGCATGGAGAAATGCAAAAGCGGAGCCTCTGAAGCCGAGGACAGGCACTGCCTTGCCTTGCTGCGGTCTGAAATCCGCTTCCAAGGGCTCTTGGAACTGAATCTTGAGAAAGACGGTCGGATCCAGCTACACATACCTTTGAGGGTACCTTGTGGACTGAGGGCTAATGACATCACGGATTTGGCCCAAATGCAGGGCTGCTCCCTTTTCCTCTAAGGTTTTAGTGCAAGATAGTAGAAAGCGCTGGGGGCTGAGAGCCAGGAGGCTGGTCGTCTCCCCACTCTGACTCTTGGCAACTCAGTTCTCTCTACGCCATTTCCTCATCAGCAAAAAGGAGTGGATAATACCCGCCTGCCTCCTAGGGCTGCGGCGAGAGACAGACGATTAGTGATCCGTCCAGCACAGGAAAAGTCTGCCGATGGGGGAAAAAAAGGGACCAAGCTATCGGGATCATTGATCAGCATCAAAGCAGTAACATGTGACATTGCTGCAGGACTTAGCGTGTTGTTGCCAAGCACCGTTCTCATGCTTTTCGTGTATTGATTCGTCTAATCCTCACAACAAACCCTATGAAGTAGATGCTATTATTATGCCTCTTCTCAGATGAGAGAAATTCAGGCACAGAGAGATTCAAAAGCAGCCCAGGAGACGCAGCCGGCCAATGGCAGAGCCAGGAGTCAGATCCAGGAGGTCCAGCTGCACAATCGACATTCTTGACCATGAAGCAGGACCAGCTTGAGTTTGCTGCTTCAGCTGTGGGTTTCCTGGCTGAGTTTGCCCCAGAATTACTAGTCTTTTTTGTTGTTGTTGTTTAAACAAAATGCAAATAGTTTTCCTTATTTGTTTTTACACATCAGAGTTGTCTCATGTTGTTTCAGCCACATGGGGAGAGCAGCCTGCCACACCAGCCACAGCAGGACTAACGACTCCATGCCTGGAGGGTTGCATGCCCCCCACATGAACACGCAACAGGATTTCAAACAAAGGAGGTTGCCCTGAAAGTCAGGTAGCATTTTCACTGGCTCTAAAATCAAATATTTATCCCAATGCGCCAACTCAAGAAGTTTGTTCTGCAGATACTTAGTTGCTCCTTTTCAACTTGGCCCCAACCAGGAAGTTCGTTGTTCCCTAAACAACAGCTGATGGGTTGTGAGCACCTCGGGCATCTTCGGGGCAGACCCCTCAGCCCGGTGGTGAGGGGTCCCCCCGTTTGAATCTTGGCTCTGCCATGTGCAGTCTTTGTCGAACACATAGATAAGGTGACTCCTCCCTCACCATTGTAGGAATTAAGAGAATTAAGCCATGCAGACAGAGCCTCTCATAACACAGTATCAATACAAAATTAATCACCATACAGTAGCAATTGTTATTTTCATCTCCAAAGCCAGTCAGTCGTCAGGTTATACAGCACTCGGGACACCCCCCCAACACCCTGGGACTCTGAATTCCGTGTGAGACATTTCTTCATTTTGCACACAAGGAAAGGAGAACTGTTTTCAGTTCAATGACACGTAGTACTTTTCCTTGTGAAATGAAATGACTCCCTCCCCCATCATTAGAGCCGACGTGAGAAACTAGTTTTTTCCCCAGAGCTACTTAGACAGTAACTACAGTCATCGGTCTAGTGTCGACGACTGTTAGCAAGCACAGCGCATGATCTGTATCAGAGGTTAGTATTTAGCAAAGAACTGGGAAGTTCTGAGAATGACTCCTCCTTAGTAGTCTCAAAGTAATTCCAAATTGTTAGTTTAAAACCTATCTTTACCTTGGGTGGCAGAAGAGATTGGAGATCCCTGTGCACCCTCTAACCCTCAATGTTTTATATAGATCTGCACCTGAAAGGCTTAGCATTTTATGACCAAAGGCCAGCCAGTGGAAGTTCAAGTTATTTAGAGTAGCATTACCCACCAGTAGCCAGACACACGCTACTTTGCTAGAAGTTCCTCTCTCTCTATCTCCTTCTCAATTCTCAATTTTCTCTCTTACACACACGCACACACACACACACACACCCCATTCTTGTGACATGAAATGAAATCGCTCTCAGTAGATCCAGAAAATCGCTCCAGCAGAACAGAGGTTGTCCTCTTTGACAGCCAGTGGCTGTGATGTGGTTGAAATGTAAACTTCTTCTACTCTAAAGGGAAGCGGGGTGGATACCTGGGGTTTTGTACAGACTGACACACTGTGTTCATTAGCGCAACTCCTGTGGCCGAAGGCAAGGGCATGCCCGCCGTGGACTCTGCCCTGGACCCTGATGCTAGCAGCCAGAAATAACGTAAGACTCTCCGGAGAAGAGGACCAGAGAAGGTCTATCTATCCACAGAGGCAATGTGAGTCAAGGGCTTAAAGTCACATATGGGGTATTTAGTTGGGCAGCAGTGAACAGGAAACCAGAAAATGCCACCCAGGAAAAAAAGCCAGCCGTTGTAATGGACTCAGTTGAAATGAGGGGCAGTTAAAAACGAAGGAAAATTGGATGCTCATTTGGGAAGTCTTGAAACCGATAAAATAGAGTATAGGCGTGTAAATTAAAGCCTTAGGCAAACGAGAATTAAATAATCCTTTACACTGATGAGGGACCATGCTTACCCAGTGAGCTGAGGGAGTGATTTAGCCTGAGCAGATATAAGAGCCTTTTTTTTAAAACCCAACTTTGGGGCTCTCTTCTCTGCTGTCTTTTTTTTTCTTTTTTCTTTTTTTTAGTTCATTTCTTTTAACTCTGTGTCTTTTTTTAAATTAGAGTATAGTTGATTTACAATGTTGTGCCCACTTCTGCTGTGCAGCAAAGTGACCCAGTCATTCATATACCTACATTTCCTTTCTTATACTATCTTCCATCATGGTCTATCCAAGAGACTGGATAGAGTTCCCTGTGCTGTACAGCAGGACCTCATTGCTCATCCATTCTAAAGGTAATAGTTTGCATCTACTAGCCCCAAACTCCCAGGCCATCCCTCTCCCTCCCCCTCCCCCTTGGCAACCACAAGTCTGCTCTCCACGTCTGCGAGTCTGTTTCTGTTTGGTAGGTAAGTTCATTTGTGCCATATTTGAGATTCCACATGTAAGTGATATCATAAGGTATCTGTCTTTCTCTCTCTGACTTACTTTTTTTAGTTTTTTAAACTCTAGTTGCATCCAAGCCTGCAAATGGCATTGTTTTGCTCCTTTTTATGGCTCAGTAGTATTCTGTCTTGTACATGTACCACACTTCTTAGTCCAGTCATCTGTGGATGGACATCTAGGTTGTTCCAATGTCTCGGCTACTGTGAGGAGAGTTGGTATTTAACTCCAGATCTTCACCTGGACCTGCTGTGGCCCCGGGACTATCTTCTTTCCCACTCCTTGAAATGAAGAGAGGTGGCCTGGAGTCTTTTCCAAATCTGCCATTCGAATGCTTTCTTATTCCCCCAGCGGTCCAGTCCTGTGACGGTGTCCTGCGCTTCTGACTCCTTTCTGCTGGTCGTCGTCATCCTTATGAGAAACAGCGGACAGATGGTCGGCAGGACAGTTTCACCCAGAACTCTAGCAACAGATTGCAGTTCATATGGATACATGTGTGTGTGTTTACACACACCTACATTCATTCCGTATGCTTTAAAATGGAGAAAAGGACAAAGAGGAAAAATGTTCTGTTTTGGTTTTTTTTGCCTTTTCTAGGGCTGCTCCCGCAGCATGTGGAGGTTCCCAGGCTAGGGGTCGAATCGGAGCTGTAGCCGCTGGCCCACACCAGACCCATAGCAATGCAGGATCCGAGCCGCGTCTGCAACCTACACCACAGCTCACGGCAACGCCAGATCCTTAACCCACTGAGCAAGGCCAGGGATCAAACTCGCAACTTTGTGGTTCCTAGTCGGATTCGTTAACCACTGCGCCACAACGGGAACTCCGGAAACTCCGGAGAAAAATGTCTCGATTCTCCCTCCTTGCATCCACTCTCTGAGGAAGGAAGCCTGACCAACATTTCTGGGTGTCAACTTCTAGGCTTTTTTTGGATAAAGCTTATAAAAGCTATTTGACTGAAAATTAAAGTGGATAGCAATGTGTATCTCTTTGACCTCCTGTGGAATGTTCTATTGTTTTAAGGGTTTCCTTTTCAGACTTTCTTCAAAAACCATCCTTTCGGTCGCTGCTTTAGGAAATAAGTCAGAACTCTACTGCCTGGACCTGGCATGAGTGAATCCGAGGTTCCTAAATACTGGACTAGAGACAGGCTACCTCGGAATTCCTTAGAAACCTTAAAGCAGGCAGACTCCAGGCCCCTGGAAATTCTAGTTCAACAGTCTAAGAAAGAGCCTAGAAGTTAGAACGCCCCCGACTGACAACTGTTAGCTGTGTGTCTGCAGCGCGTGGCGTTAGTGGTTGTCCATCTGGAGGGTGGGGGACACAGGAGTGGCTGTCACATTGTTGGAATGCCATCCCACGGGGAGGGGTTAGCGCTCGGCGGGCTCTGCGGGCCGGGCTGATGAGTAAGCTCCCAGGAGGCGGATTTGGGCACAATAGGAAAGAACTTTGTAACAGGCAGAGCAGCGGAACAGTTGGTCGCAGGGATGATGGAACATGGGCCAGATTTGGAGTCAGAAGATGGCAAGATTGGATCAGAGGCCTCTGCGGGGTCAAGGAGAAGGCCACGGACGTGCCTCGGCTCGGCCTTTCTCCATCCGCGGACTCTGAGATACCGCTGCGCTTTCCCCCAGCTGGACTTGGCGCCCTCGGCTAGTGGTCCTCAGCAAAGGGGGATCCTCCCCTCCTCCCAGGGGCGTTTGGCCATGTTTGCTTGTCGTGATTGGGGAGGGTGCTATTTGCATCCGGTGCCTAGAAGCAGGTGCTGCCCATCATTCTACGTTAACTGGGACGACCCCCCAGCAAAGAACCCTCCAGCTCGAAGTGGCAGCAGGGCAGGTTGAGAACCCGTCTAGGCGACTCACGGGGGTTGTCATGCAGGGTAGATTCCAGTTGCCACCCTGCCCTTCCCAACTACCAGCAGGGTGATCCCCGCCTCCTCTGCCTCCACGGTCTCGCCCCTCAGATGGGTGGATTTGAATTTACAGAGCATCAGATACCCGCCAGACTCTGAGCCACATCCCCGCGGCCCCTGGTTCTGTCCACCTTCTCCCAGGAGCTGCCCCAGAAACAAGGAGCGCGTATTTCACTTTGGCAGGTGAGGAAGGGAGAATGATCCAGGGAGAGGGCGGCCGCCAGCAAAGGGTGTTCTGGGAAGCCAGGATCTACCGCAGGGGGCGATACAGACGCAAACCCCTGGGGGAGGCTGGGGGATGAGGCGAGACACACACCTCTGTACTCGTCGCCTGCAGGTTCAGGGGGCTTCCGGGTGTCTACACCAACGCCTCAGCTCGGATGTAGAGCCAAGCCGCTGGAGCACTCAGGTGTGTCTGAGGGATGTGAGCGACCTGGTACCGTTTCTTTACACAAGGCTGAGAAGTGAGACATCTGGCAGAGCGCCTGGCACCAAGAAGGTCATCCATCAGTAAGTGCCCTGTGTAAATCATAGGCCATTCAGGTAGCGGCTTGGTTCTTTGGAAGGGCTCTGGGTCTTTCCCTGAATCAAATGGAAATGGTGAGCTTCCGGGCTTGAGAAATAAAGGACCCAAGGTGGCTCTGGCCTCCAAGCAGGAGAGCACGGCCTGGTCTTTGAACAGTGCTGTGGGAGGCCTCCGCTGTGGTCGCCTTCGCCTTGTGTAACTGCAGATTCAAGATCTGGGGGACACGTTTCTGATTGGTCTAACTTGGTCACCAGCTCTGCCTCGTAGACAGGGCTGGTGGGTGTGAGGGAAGCATGGGACCAAAGCATGCGGAGTAGGGCTGGCAGGTCCAGGTGAGATGCTGGGCCCCTAACAAGCAAGAGTGGGGTGGCCCTCCTCCCCTTCCTGCCCCCCGCCCCCAGCGGGGCGTACACACTTTCTTATTTTCATAACAACAGTTTCGAAATGGCAGCCCATCTGCTCCACAAGGGAAGGTGACCTCGGCCTCACTGGCTATGGCCTCTGGAGAGAACAGAGGCTTCCTTCTCCAAGTGGAAGCCCCAGCCCGATGGCCTTTCCTCACTAGTTCCAGGGCTTCCCCCTCAGTGGGCAGGCGTTCCCCGGAGACCACGACAGTGACTCGATTAGCCGCTTCATCACCTCTTACCACGTGTTGGAGCCCGTGGAAGAGCCGAACTCCCCAGAGGGCAAATAAGTGTGGAGGCAGAATTCTAAAGTACAGCGTCTCCTTCAAAGACCAGATAAAGGACTTATGCATTAACCATCTTCTATAAACAGCTGCACTGTGTCCTAAGGACACCCCCGTCGATATCACTAGAGAAGATGATCTCATCATTGCCTATGGGTCCCTGCCCACGAATCTTGTCACCTTCATTAAGCCCATTAATAATAATCTCATCACCTTCCTTAATAAAAATCATGTGGGCGAAAGCCTAGGCCCTTTGTTCTGCAGAACAGAGGCCCTCCTGGTCGCCCGCGTTCGGGATGTCAGAGTCGTGTGTGTTCTGTTACACCAGGCCGTCCCTCTTCCAGGAGGCCTCGCTGCCCTGCAGCGCTGGACGTGGCAACCACGGGCCACTCGTCTCGTCCCCGCCTATGAAGGAGCCTATCCCTGCCTTTCACATGACCTTCCCCCAAACTTCTACAAAGGAAAGGTTGCTGATCACACAAATACATGTCCACCATCCTTCCTTATC
Source organism: Sus scrofa (assembly GCF_054392235.1). Classification (NCBI taxonomy): domain Eukaryota; kingdom Metazoa; phylum Chordata; class Mammalia; order Artiodactyla; family Suidae; genus Sus; species Sus scrofa. Next base: position 78,243,854 of record NC_139393.1, read on the forward strand.
AGCGAGACTGATGGGAGTTCACTTCCAGGGGGTGTACGTTCGCAGATGTGGCTGGACGTTCTCTCGTCCTGGCACCCACGAGCGTTCACAAAGTGTGTGGGTTTCTTTTTGCATATTCTTTTCCATTATGGTCTTTTATAGGATATGAAAGGCAGTTCCCTGTGCTATACAGTAGGACCTTGTTCTGTATGAACAAAGTGCGTGATTTGCCGTGTGTTCTGCAGAAAAGTAGGTCACAATTTGGTCACGGTGACATGCAATTCCAGAATTTCTGGTCCCTCAACTATCTGGGAACACAGTGGCTCAAAGTGCATGCTCCGCTCTGTCAAATGACGGAGGGCTGCTGCCAGTGCCCCTCATTCGCCAGGCTTCTGGGGGTGCCAAGGAAAGGGGTCCACTGATGCTGCCGTGGAGACGTGAAGATTTAGATCCCCTCGCCCTGTGGAGGAGCAGACCCGGGAGGCTGAGCAGCAGGATCTAAAAATGGGAGTCTTCTTGGGAGTTCCCCAGAGGCCTGCTGGTTAAGGAGTCAGCCTTGTCACTGCTGTGGCTTGGGTTCAATCCCTGACCCAGGAACTTCCACACCTGTGGGCTCGGCCAAAATAATAATACTAAAAAATAAAAATGGAACTTTTCTTGTCTTGGTTTCAAATGAGGGTGGTGGCCTCCTTGTCATGTTCCAAAGAGTCCACCATCATAAATTTTAAAGTAAGGGCACAGAAGACATTCAGGCCATGCTTAAATGCGGTCAAGCTTGTGGATATAGAAGAACTCAGGTGCTTCATTCTGAATGTCTTTTCTTTCTTTTCATTTCTTTTTTTTCTTTCTTTTTTTTTTTTTTTTTTTTTTTTTTTGTCTTTTTGCCTTTTATAGGGCCGCCCCTGCGGCATATGGAGGTTCCTAGGCTAGGGGTTGAGTTGGGGCTGTAGCCACCGGCCTACGCCAAAGCCATAGCCATGCCAGATTCAAGCCACATCTGCGACCTACACCACAACTCACAGCAATGCCGGATCCTTAACCCACTGAACAAGGCCAGGGATCGAACCCGAAACCTCATGATTCCTAGTTGGATTCGTTAACCACTGTGCCACACGGGAACTCCCTGAATGCCTTTTCTATAAGGACAAACTTTAGCGGTGAGGATGGAAGGACAACTACAAGTGAAATAACCCAGTACGTGTGGAAAGAGCAAGGCAAGTTAGCGTCCTTTCATTTTAAAAATAGCACATGCCTGGTCCTAAGCATTTGAGTCCACACTTAACCACATGGAAAAGCCTGGCTCCGCATAAATTATCTGCCTTTTAAAGTGGCTCTGACAGGAAACCATGAGTAGCCTTGATGGGCTTACGTGCATTTGGGAGAAGTGATGTACTTGGTTGTTTGTTTCTATTTTTAATTTTTCTCTCCAGCCAGTTCTTAAAATGGAATTCCCCTCAAAAAATTTCATTGCTATTTGAGAAGAATCTTTGACTGCAACGGTGTGCGGTCTTTGACTGCACGTCAGAATTGGAAATGGCCAGTGTTTGTGCCGTCAAAAATCACTAAACGTGCTTCAGAGCTTTCAGCCTGGGGTGTCAATTACAGGGAGAAGCATCTGCTCAGGAAGTGGGTTTAGGTAGGAGATTCTGACATCGAAAAGTCTCTGAAATAAGGGTTTGTTTGCTAATCCCATTCCTCTTCATTTAAACGCTGGTAAAGGATAGCTTTCTGCGGCTCCTCTGAATCCTGGGGGAGATGGAACCAAAGGAATCTAGCAGTGCGGGGGGGGGGGGGGGAGAAAATCCCTTCACAGTAATTCGGCTTTGAGACTGAGGATGAGAGATGATGGATCAGTTCCAAGTTCATCGTCAGACCCCGGGAGCAGAAATGACTACAGCAGCCCTCCCAACTCCCCGCCAGAAGCAGATGCCTCCAAGGCCATCACTTCTTTCCATAGCGCCATCAGCTGCTTGGGAATGGCACTTTTTAGAGGGGCTTAGCGGTACCCAGTCATGCTCTGATTTTAGCAACAGCAGTTGACCCGTGTTCAGAAAGATAATAATTTTTTCCCAACAGATTTCTATTAGGAAAGAATGTTTACCTGGTGGGACTATTCTGGGATGTGCCATAAGGGAGAATTCCTTTCATTCTTTCCCCTCATTCCAGGCCAGACTTGGTTTGAGAAGCACATGTTCGCTTCCAGGGCTGGGCTGTCGGGATGGAGGAGATAACGCGGAATGGTTTCATCACTGATCCAAGTGAAAAGGGGGAGAGGGCCGGGGTGGAGCGAGAGGGACAAGCCGTCGCCTGGATCCCTAGCCCTCCTTTTTTCCAGCTGGGTGATCTCAGGGAAGTCACATCCCAGGCTCCGTTTCCCGCATCTGTTAGAGGTGACCACACCTCTCACACACTTGCTCTGTGCGTCCTTTTAAGGGTAAAGTGAGACCAAGCGTAGGAAACAGCTTTGAAAATGGCAAGGCTTGTGTAAGCATCATCATTCCTTCTTTCAGGAGGCATTCAGATCCGACGATGCAGGTGCATCAATCAAGTTACCAAAGAAAGTATGTGTCCCCCTCCGGCCTCACAGCTGCAACAGTGGGGCAGGTGGGCATTGCTTTCCACTCCCAACATGTAAAGTACCAAGTCGAGTCTTTCCAAAGATGCTTTAGAAATGCATATCCAAACTTGAAAGAAAGGGACATCCCTAGATGCTGTAAATGACACTGAAAATCAGAGGCACAGCAGGAAGTGACCCAGTTCCTGCCACCACAAGCCTGGGTGTATTAGACTTGGGTGCAGGCCCGGGATTCACAGATTTTGGGGTTTTGAGGCATTTGGAGGACAGTAGATGTGTCATGGGCAGACAGGGTGTGGGGGCTGGGACTAGGATAAAGCAGGTTTGGGGCAAAGCCTGATGTTACACAATCTGGGGGGAGAGTCTTCTTTAAGGAAAAAAGTTATTCGTTACAAATACAAAATTCGGCACAAAAGTAATATTTATTTATTTAAAATGAAAATCACCCAAATTAACATTTTAAAAGATGAAAAATAGAGTACTTTAAAAATAATATAATAATCATGATTCGCTAGAATAAATATAATGATTATAACTGTAATATATTGTATTATATAATTATAACTATATAATAATTATATATGTGTGGAATCTAAAAAATATAACACTCTAGTGAATAAAGCAAAAGAAGAAGCAGGATCACATACATATACCAGTGGCAAGGGGCAGCACAGGGCTAGGGGAAAAAAGGGTTATCGTGGGATTATATAAAATCATGTGGGTGAAACTCTTGAAAATTGTAAAGCACCATAGAATTTAAAGACTTTAATTCAACAAAACATTTTTAAAAGATTAAAAACAGAGTATTTTAAAAATAATATATTCATCATGATTTTATATATAATTAATATTATTATAACTAGGTACTAGGTTGTGTTATATAATTATAACTATATAATTATTATATAATGCTATATTAAATACTTTATCAACTAACTTCCTGCAACACTTTAAAAATATTTCCTAAGTTTTTGGCTGCCTACCTTTTTTTTTTCTTTTTGGTCTTTTTTTTTTTCTTTTATGGCATGCAGAAGTTCCCGGGCCAGGGATCACTCTCTCACCACAGCAGCAACCTGAGCCACAGCAGTGACGACACCAGATCTTTCCCCTAATGAGCCACTGGGGACTGTTGGCTGCCTACTTTTTGATTACTTTATACTGTAACAATATAATATCATATTTCTTAGAGAAGATGAACCATTAATCATGTATTTTTCTTCTGGCATGGTTAATTTAAATTTATTATAATTAATGATATTTTGGTTACGTTTCTCTCAGCTTTACAACCCATTATTGGTAATGTCGTGTGAATTTTTAGGTTGTTGTCAAATGCGCTTCTTTCATATATGACTTGTAATTGCAAACCCTCACAGTCTTATAACCAAAGCTTAAAAGGTCTGATTTCCCCAAAATGCTGACCCCAAATGGAATTCTCACTTCAGTGGGACAGAGATAACATGAGTCGTCACCTTGTCAGCACATATTCTCCAATAGTGACCTTTCTGTCATTCCCGTCCTGGCGCAGTGGTTACCGAACCTGACTAGTAACCAAGAGCTTGTGAGTTCGATCCCTGGCCTCGCTCAGTGGGTTGAGGCTGTCCAAAAACAATATCGTACGCCAACAAGTAAAGGTTAGAAAGGGTAATTTTTAAAACATGCCATTTGCACTATCACACAAATTATAAGGGAGCAAGGAATACATCCACTGGAGATGTTCCAGAAATTGTCTTTCTCAAGACCTCTCCCTCTAGCGAGTGGAGAAGACAGCTCCAAATAAACACTCCCATTGTAGCAGGGTAGCGTCACATGAGCTGCCATAAACCCCTCGTTAGGACATTTGCCAATAAGGACACCTTTCTTTCCGTCATTGTGGACTGGACTTTCAGCTAGAAAACGCAGAAACTTTTGGAGTTTCACACATGGGCGCCTCTGTCTCTCCCTCCCTCTCTCTTTTTCTCTCTGTTTTCTTTTTCTTGTCTTCAATTATTCAGCTGCAGTGTACTGCACCTCAGTTTAATCACATCAGAAGAAAAATGGAAAGAAAACTCTGAAGCAGGAGGTGAAGGTAAACTGGGGAAATGTTGCCAAATCCCAAAATAATTCTTGGTGCTTCCAGAGGCAGAAGGAGCACTTGAAATGGACCTACTCTCCCTTTGGCAGAATGAAAGTCGACAAGCTCTGGACTTAAAGATGACATTTGCTGCCTCTTAGCTCTTAGATTCCAAATGGTATTGTCATCGTCGAGAAAACTTGATCTCTTTTTCATTGGTATCATGAATACGATCCACTAGCCAAAGAAGAAATAAAAGTATGAGTGTGTGAGTGTGTGTGTGTGTGCGCACATGCACTATCAAGGGACTATTAATGCTACCTGACATGGGCACACGTGCTTTTCAGTTTTTCCAAACCTATTCATAAACGCTATTTGATGCCGCCAGCAGTTTTGTGGGACCCACAGAAACAGCATCAATACCAGGGGCAGGGGAGGAGGCAAGTTTCAGTTAATCGTCTCGACCAGGGCAGCAGGAAACTTAGAGGACAACAGTCTTTATCAGAGCGAAGAGGAAAACAGTGGGTCAAATAAAAACAAACTTCATCATGAAAGAAATAATCGATAAGCTGGACTTCAAACTTAAGACTTCTCGGAGTTCCCGTCGTGGCTCAGTGGTTAACGAATCCGACTAGGAACCACGAGGTTGTAGATTCGATCCCTGGCCTCGATCAGTGGGTTATGGATCCAGCGTTGCTGTGGTGGAGGTCGCAGACAAGGCTCGGATCCCACGTTGCTGTGGCTGTGGCATAGGCCGGTGGCTACAGCTCCGATTCGACCCCTAGCCTGGGAACCTCCATATGCCGCCAGAGCAGTCCCAGAAAAGACAAAAAAAAAAAAAAAAGATGACTTCTCTGCAAAGGACAAATATATATCAAGAGAACAAGACAGGCAGATTGAGGGAAAATATTGGCAAAAGATATATCTGACAAAGACTGTTACCCAAAATATACAAAGAACTCTTAAAATTCAACAATAAGGAAGAAAAAAAAAAAACACCTAATTTTAAACATGGGCCTGACACTTGCACAGACACCTCAGCGAAGAAGATACACAGATGGCTGATGATCATGTGGACAGAGGTTCCACATCAGATGTCATCAGGGAAATGCTAATCAGAGTCACAGAGAGGTACCACGGTCCACCTGTCAGAATGACCAAATGCCAGGACACCGACCCCACCAAATGCTGGTGAAGATGTGGGGCCACGGGAACGCCTGTTCCCAGCCAGTGGGAATGCGAAATGGTTCAGACTCCTTGCAAGACAGTTTGGTGGTTTCCTACAACAGATTCTGACCGTGCCATCCGACAGCCTTGCTCCTTGGTTTACCCAAAGCAGCTGACAATTTACATCCACACAAAAGCTTTTATATGGACATTTGATAGGAAGCTTTCCTCACAAACTCATGGTTGCCACAACGTGGAGACAACCAAGAGGGACTTTGAGGTAGATGAATGGATAGACAAATTGCGATTCATCCAGATAACAGAATCTTATTCAGTGCTCAAAAGAAAGGAGTTAAAAAAGACATGGAGAATCTTAATGGCTTATTACCAAGTGAAAGAAGCCAATCTGAGAAGTCTACACTGTCTGCTTCCAGTTATATGACGTCTGGAAAAGGAAATTGTTGGACAGTAAGAAGATCAGAGGTTGTTAGGGGTTAGGGGAGAGGTAGAGATAAGAAGGGAAATTAAGCACCTAGGGGTTTTAGAGCAGTGAAACGCTGCTGTGTGATACTATAATGCTGGGTACATGTCGTATATGTCAAACGTGATAGAATGTGCAACATTAAGAATGAACTTGAGGGACGGGGGTACAGGGGAGCTCTGTACTTGCCGCTCAGTTTTGCTGTGAACCTAAAAATCCCCCCAAAAAGGTAAAACGATTCATTACAAAAGCAAATGACGGCCAAAAGCCCCAAGAGCTAACATATTCGTTGAGGTTTTCATGGCAATCGGCAGGGTGGGTTCCATTTTCATTTTCTGCGAGGAAAAAATGTCACGAGTTAATGCTTTACTAATCCCTCCTCTCGGTGTTAATAGAAAACCCTGAGTAGAAATCAGAATTCAATCATCAAGTCAGTGCAAGTTGAAACCCCGCACTGCAGGGCCGCTTAAGTGCTTTACACGTGTGTCAAAAGACCAGCTGATTTAGTTACAGTCCTGGTCTTCTGCCCAGCACGGCAATAACGGTGGCATTATCAGTGGAACCGGTTTGGGAATCATGTTTTCATTCCAGATGTATGAATCACTCTACGTATTGGAAGAACAACCCAGTGACTTCTCCCGGAGGAAAGGATTGCAGGATGCCTCAACACATAGACAATAAGGTCGGAAATACCCAATTACACATACATGGAAAACAGCGATCTTATCTTGCAGCATTGCTCTGAAAAGCCCAGGATAGACAGAACAGGCAAATGTTCTTTCACAGACAAGATGAATGTGACAAAATGCACATTTCTTGAAAGACGCATGTGCTACCTGTCCCAGGATGTGTTGCTTCTAGTCTGAAATGCATGCTGTGTTATTCCAATCATTTGAAACCGTTAGCATTGCAGATAATCAGAAAACTGATGTAACCCAAATAGAGCCTCTCTCTCTCTCTCTCTTTCTCTCTCTCTCTCTCCCCCTCGCTCCCTCCCTCCATCCTTCCCTCCCAACCCTCTGTCTCTCTCTTTCAGCTCTTCCGGCACAGAGCTGTAGAAACATAAAACATTTATCAATGCTTCAACTCTATCAAACATACTACCCCTTTTATTTAGAACATATCTCATTTTTATATTTTTATAGATGTTTCTTATCTAGCGTATACATTTATCCATGCTCTTAGTTTAATTAATTTAAATTCGGTCACACCCACAGTATAAGGAAGTTCCCGGGCCAAGGATCGAATCTAAGCCAGAGCTGTGACTTAGGTCACAGCTGCGGCAATGCCAGGTCCTTAACGTGCTGCACTGCAGCGGGAATTCTTGGTTTAATTAATTTATAGGTGAAAATTTGAGCTCGACTTTTTTTTTTCTTTCAAACAATTGTTTTTCTCTCAGACATATTCTCTCCTGGACAATTCGGATGATTTCTTCCAGCACAACTCAGGCCTCACTCTCCCAGGTGACCTTCCCAAACTTCTTCTGTGTATAAACCTTTCTCCGTGATGGTCCAATTTAACCATCCAAGATTTTGGCTGTCGCCCGCTGGATGTGAGGAACCTGAGGCTTGGGACCCGGTGTGGTTATTAGCATGGAAAAGAGGCTCTTAAATGTTTAATGAATAAATAAAGTTATTTCAAGGAAATCAAGTTAAACCCGGGAATAAAACCAATGGAGCTAAAATAAATAAATAAATAAATAAATAACTAAATAAATAAATAAATAAATAAAGTTATGAACAAATGATGGGAACAACTTCTTATTTCTTCAACAGAACTCAGACCACACGTTTCAAAAGTTGATGTAGATCCGTGGTGTTAGACGTAGAGAAATTGATCCACTAGCTCAAGGCTTCTCAAGCTCCAGGAATAGATCTATCACTTTTTCTCACCAAGACTTTTCTTTGCTAAAGTTAAAATAGCTAGAAAGTTACAAAATGGATATAATAAACACCCAAAGTTCCACCACATTTTAACCTAACCTTTTATCGTGTGTGCTTCTGGGGTTTTTTCAAGATATCAATACAAGCAAAGGTCCCTTTCGACAGGTACACCGCGCCAATCGTGGACGTTCTGCCTTTCAGCTCCACAGTCAGCCTTTCTTGTTTGCTCTGTGAAAAGAGAAGTGGGTCCTTTAAACATCCTTGAACTATTTTTCTTGTGCCAGCTGAAGCAATGCTACTCCTTGTCTGTAGAGGGCACAGGAGGACAGGTGTGCCCCCTCAGCCCTGCCCCTTCCCCAGCTGAGGCTCCTTTAGAGCAGGTGGCTTCCCCAGTTCCCAGCTTTCCCAGTGCTCTTAGCCTGCAGAGCTTGGCAGCCAGCAGCACCCGTGGCAATGCGAGGAGACCACTGGCGAAACTGCCCACCTTGGCCAAGACAACCATAGCCACTTGTGTGACTTGTCTCACAGCAGGAGCCCCTGACAAGGGACAGGATGCTGCCCGGAAGGCTCACCGGGAGGATTTGGGAAGGGCCAGTAGGAGGGAGGAGACCACCAACCTCCCAGGATCCTTGGCGCTGGAATCCACACTGGCTGAGAGGTGCACCCACCACCAGGAAGGACCCTGGGCCAGACCAAGGACGGGCCGAGCAAGATGACTGGTAGGAGACAGCCAGGAAACGAGCCCCAGACCCAGAAGGCCTGAGACTGCGAGCCCCGTGGCGGAGCAGTTCTCCTGGGTTCCCTCAGCCTGCTGCTCTCCTCCTGGGCGCCCCGACCCAGGAAAGTCTTTCCATGAACGCCTTTCCCGGGCAGCTTCTGGGGAACGTTTGCAATAAACAGGACCAGCCCGACACCACGGCAGCCTCTCTCCTCCAGCGAGCCACGGCCCTGGCCTCTCAGCAAGATGCGGATTGCAGCCCTGCTGGCGGGGGTGAGTAGGGAAGAGGAGTTCCCTCTCAGCCCTAAGTGTAGTGGCTTCTCCCTGTTCTTGCTGCTTCTCCACTCTTCAGTGTTCTTCTTGGTCGCCTGGGCCTCGTTATGCCAGTCTCCTATTCAGTTATGCATTCTTTAGGTTCAGCTTCCCTGGTAAGGTGCGGCTTCTTTCTCTTGATTGGACCCAAGCAGAAAGATGCCCGCATATTTCCCTTTCCGCAAGTATGTTCAATTTGTATTTCTCTAATAGGGTGGAAAGTTAATGCATATTTCTGGTGTCACTGCTGTTATATCTGGACGTGTGGCAGGACTTGGTGTGTTAGATGCTGTACTTGCTGTCCCATCAGTGCCAGAGGGACTGTTTCTGATCGTGTGGAGAAGTACGGGTACCCTTGGGGACTCCCCTCCTGCCTTCTCTGAGCTCTGAGTCACTGTGGCTAATGATTCTAGTCCTTGGAGTCTCGAGACAAAAGAGGCAGGCTCTACTCAGATGCCTTCTGAGAGGTCGAGAGGCTTCACACTTGTCACCCCTTCATGTGACCACCAGGTACCCCTACCCCCACTTTTGAAAAGCAGCTGCTGCTGACTGGCTCTTTTGCTCAAGTTGAAACTGCACACCTGACTCGCAGAGGCCACGTGACTCTCCAGCCTGCTCTCCCCATTCGAGGTGGGTGACCTCCCTGCAAGGTGGGGAGAACCCAACAGGGCTTTTGCTTGTAAAGGATTCAGCCCACCTGGTCCCAGCAGCATCACAGCTTTTCCAGGAGAAGTGGCTGCCAGCTCTCTGAGGGAAATTTAATTCCCACCTCATCAGTGAAGCAAAGCTGCAGGCTCGAGGGGGCCCTCAACTCACAAAGGGGCGCAGTTGGGGGGTTACAAGAAACGTGTATTCATTCCATTAATTTGACCAATTAAATATGTGGGAGAGGGAAAAATAGAGAGGCCCCAGCTGATTGGATATCACTGGAAGTGCCAGGGCTCCAATTTCTTACTCTAAAAGTTGGCAATTAGAAGGAAAGAAAGATGCACTTTAATTATGCCTTTCGGGCTAATTAAATAGCCTTAACTGAAGAGTGATGGTTTTTATTTCCAGAGGCATTTCAGCTAATATATACATACTTTGCCACCCCCAATGAAATAATTGAGTCAGGCAGCAGTCATCAGAGGATACTATCACTTGACCAATGATTGGTGGGGAGCTATAATGAAGGGATCCGGCTGTCACCACCCACACCCTTCGATCAATCTTAGCATCACCAAAAATAGAAACCAGACATTAGGTGTAATGCAATATGAAGAACAGGCACCAACTGTATTCTAGCCGAAACAAAGTTAAACTTTTATCGAGCCTCTAGGGCAGGCTCCAAGACCTACAGGGCATTCAAACGAAGTTAAGTCAAACCAGAGATACAAAGAAACAAATCAGAACCTGGGACATTCTTTGGGGACAACGGGTCTGGCTGATTGAACAAGCCAATGGCAGGGAACGGGGGAGCGGGAAAGTCTTCAAAAAGCACAACCGCCAAACCAACGCGTGGGCTCTGACTCATCTGCATTTGAATAAACAATGTGTACAAAAAGTTTGAGCCGATCAGGAGAACTTGATCCCAGTCGGATTGTAAAATGGTTCTGCAGAATTACTGCTCATTTTCTTAGATGCGATAATGACGTTGTGGTTAAAGCAGGAAATGCTTTTTCTATCGGAGGGACTGAAGTTTGCTGAAAGGAAATGAGCCGTTGTCTAGGAGTCTCCTGAAAATACTTTCATAAAGAGAAAGAAAACAGAAATGAATAGATGAGACGAATGCGGAAAAATCTCGGTAACTGTTGAATCTGGGGAAATTGTATGCAGGGATTCGTTGTCCTGTTCTTTGAAATTTGAGGCATGTTTTATAATGATTTAAAGTCTTTTAGATAATAGATTAAACAATATAACAAAGTAGAAGTTATAAGCCATTAAAATGAGCAGCAAAGGAACTAAATATCAAAAACATGGGGATGTATCAAAAATATTCACCCCAAAACTTGTAGCCTGAAATGTATTTATAGTTTTTTTAAGAGTGACAAAACAAGAATTTAAACTTAAAAAAATTAGCAGTTCCCACTATGGCTCAGAGGTAAGGAACCCGACTAGCATCTATGAGGATGAAGGTTTGATCCCTGGCCTTGCTCAGTGGGTTAAGGACCCAGCGTTGCCGTGAGCTGTGGTACATAGGTTGCAGATCCCGCTTGGACCTGGCATTGCTATGGCTGTGGTGTAGGCCGGCACCTGTAGCACAGATTCAACACCTAGCCTGGGAACTTCTAAATACTGCAGGTACAGCGCTAAAAAATAAATAAATTAATTAAAAGATTAAAAAAACTTTTAAGGACTTCCCTTCGTGGCTCAGTGGTTAATGAATCTGACTAGGAACCATGGGGTTGTGGGTTCGATCCCTGGCCTCGCTCAGTGGGTTAAGGATCTGGCATTGCCATAAGCTGTGGTGTAGGTGGCAGACCTGGCTCAGATCTCATGTGGCTGTGGCTGTGGCTGTGGCGTAGGCCAGCAGCTGTAGCTCCAATTCGACCCCTAGCCTGGGAACCTCCATATGCCACGGGTGCAGCCATAAAAAGCAAATAAATAAATAATAGAAAATATTTAGAGAAAAAATAAAATAAAAAACCTTTAAATTTATCCATATATATAACAATAAAATCTGATCCATACCTGTCACCATATACAAAAGTTAAATTAAAATTCATCATAGATCTGAATGTAAAACCTATACCTATGAAAACTTTTAGAATATGAGAAAATATTTTTCTTATATACAATACCTAAAGCACAATTGATTAAAAAGAATATTGATCCTTTTGATTTCATCAAAATTTAAAAATTCCAAGTTCTCGCACAGGGGAAACGAATCCGACTAGGAAGCATGAGGTTGTGGGTTCAATCCTTGGCCTTGCTCAGTGGGTTGAGGATCCAGTGTTGCTGTGGCTGTGGCAAAAAAATGTTTTGCAAAAGAAACACTGTCGATTATCCAAATGGATAATTGGAAGGAAAATATCCAATTATCTCACTTAAGCTGGTAGGTCAGGAAAGGCTGGGACCCACAGGAAGCAAAAGATTTTTTTCTCCCAAGAGGGAAATAAGGGGAAATAAAGGGAAGAAAGCGTGGAGTTCCCTGGTGGCTCAGCAGGTTAAGGTCCAGTGTTGTCACTGCTGTGGCTTGGGTCACTGCCCTGGCCTAGGAACTTCCAGATGCCTCAAGTGTGACCAAAAAAAAAAAAAAAAAAAAAAAGTAACAAAGCATTAAAGGAAGGTTGCAGAATTAATACTGCCTTTGGTTTCCTGCAAGAGATGCTCTGCCTACATGTCTCAGGGAGCCTGGCTTTCTTGCATCCGGAGCCCACCTTCTAGGTAAGGAGTGTGCGCGAACCAGGAGGTGCCCACCCATCTTCTGGACCGAGCTGTGGGTTTCTAGGGTCCAGAACACCCCATTGCAACAGTTCTGAGCCAACTGGTAGGGTCTGAATGTGTTTGTTTTCCCAGTTTGTTCTCCAGGGAATGAACAAACATGGCAGGACCCAGCAGTGGGCAAGGGACTGCTCTGTGTGTGGGTGTGGGTGTGGGTGTGGGTGGGTGCCGCTGTGTCCACACCCAGAAGCATGCAGTTCTCCTTCTTGGTGGGAGCAGAGCCAAGTTGGAAAGGAAAGGGGGGCGCTGTGGGCCAGAATCCTGACCAAGAGGGGCCCTCTCTGCACTGTCCCTTCCCCGAGCAGATCTCCAAGAGCTCCGAGGAGTCTAAATTTGAGCCCGGACTCCCAGTGCATCATGAAGATTTATTTGTCGCCCTGAAAGATAGAACATGTTTTATATGACGGCTCATTAGTTTGATTTATAACTTTTACGGATATAGAAAAATGGTATGTGGGTGTCCCTGGCGTTCTCGCCCTGGGCCCTGTGCGTGTCAGGACAGCCTTTTATATGGCAAGTGTTGGGCCATGAATTCAGAAGAGGAGGAGGTCACGGTGGGCTGGTGTGAGCCGTTAAGAAAGGCTTCATGAAAGAATTCACTGCAGGAGTTCCCGTCGTGGCGCAGTGGTTAACGAACCCGACTAGGAACCGTGAGGTTGAGGGTTCGGTCCCTGCCCTTGCTCAGTGGGTTAACGATCTGGCGTTGCCGTGAGCTGTGGTGTAGGTTGCAGATGCGGCTCGGATCCTGCGTCGCTGTGGCTCTGGCGCAGGAAAGGGGCTGCAGCTCCGATTCGACCCCTAGCCTGGGAACCTCCATATGCCGCGGGAGCAGCCCAAAGAAATAGCAAAAAAGAAAAAAAAAAAATTTCACTGCAAACCATCGTACTTTAGGCTAGGAGACCGCTGAGGTCATGCTCGCAGGAAAGTCAGGTTATCTTTTATTTAGGCTCCTGGAGAGACATGGGGAAACTATGAACCTAGCACAGGCTCTTACTTTACAACAAAAAACCCAGGGAGGTCGGGCAAATAGGAAGAGAGCGGGGCCTGAGCCAGTTTCCTGGCTGGCAGTTCGGTGCCTCTCCACTTTCCCATTGGCTTCAGCTGCCCAGTGGGGTTGGGGCGGGGGGGAGCAACACTTGGGATAACGCAGGAGTGCAGGGAGTTCAAGGTGGGACGAGAAAGGAGACCCAGCCTCCGGAAAGGGGGCGGAAGAGGGCCTCCCCTCTGTGTCTGGAAACGTAGCCTATAACAGCTGCCTTTGCGATCTCATGCGTGATCTTTAAAGGTAATGCGAATTGTATGTTCTGTTCTCTAAGGAGGCTTTGGAATTAAGCTGGGGGTGGAACTCAGATGCTGCTCCTTCACTGGTGACTTTGGGCAAGTTATTGAAACCCGGAACCTCCGTTTCCACATCTGTGAAATGGGTGTAATAATGCCACAGTCTGTGTGTGGAGTAAACTTGACATCACGTCTATTGAGTGTGCCTGGTGCTTGAGCACTGCTGGCTGATGACCCTTCCTGGCATCTGTGGGAACAGCGGTTCCCTAAAGAAGTGGCGGCTCGTGGTATTGTCACATGGTTCTGCGTTGTACATCAGGACGGAATTATTTGGTGTTTAGAATGTATGTCGCAATTTATTTACTGTCTTTGGAAGATGATATGCCAGCAACAGCTGAGTTTTGAAGAATTGATGATGTGTTAACTTAGAATGAACACAGAGTCATGCTGAGTCCTGGTAAATTCATGGTGCAGCAGCTCACAATCAGTTGAGATTCTTGGATGAAGGGCAAGCTTTCCTTTCCAGAGTTCCAGTCTATTTTTGTCAGCAAGGAGAGGTGATAGGGCTTATTTTGTAATAATGCTTGTAATCCTATGATCGTCTGCATGTTCTAAATCTACTAAGGAGTCGGCTGAGATGTGGTGGTAGGCTTTTCTGGATATTTAGGGGAAATATCTCCCTGAGCTGCCGGGGTAGCCATGAGGTTGTTTATATGCTGTGCAGACAGGATCAGGAAGAGGTTTTGACAGTGTTTTTAAAACCAGTGAACGACTTAAGTATGAGATGTATGAGTCTTCAAATGAAACTGGTAAAAATATAGGAATTGGTGGTAAGTATGTTCTCCTTGGAGGGACCAGGAGGTTTCGAAGAAATGGAACGTTAAAGTGAGTCAAGCCATCCATCCCTGGTCACTGAAAGCAGCAGAACTGCTTTCCCCACCTCTCCCTCACCCTTCGGAGTTTTTTTGACCCCTGTCATCCATTGCCCACAGCCCACCCCACCCCTCAGACTCCTCACCAGTCTCTTCTGTGTGTCCATCAGCCTGGCTCTTTTGTGTGTGTCTAGATTCCACATGTAAGTGAGATCATATGATCATTATCTTTTTCCATCTGACTTATTTTACTTAGTATAATGTCCTCAAGGTTTATCCATGTTGGCACAAATGGAAAGATTTCATTCCTTCTTTATGGCTGAAATGTGTGTGCGTGTATATAACATCTTCTTTACTCATCAGTGGACATTTGGGTTGTTTCCATGTCTTGGCTATTGTGAATAATACTGCAATGAACATAGGGGTGCATGTGTCTTTTAATATTAGTGTTTTGGAGTTCCCGTCGTGGTGCAGTGGTTAACGAATCCGACTGGGAACCATGAGGTTGCGGGTTCAGTCCCAGTGGGTTAATGATCCAGTGTTGCCGTGAGCTGTGGTGTAGGTTGCAGACGCGGCTCGGATCCCGCATTGCTGTGGCTCAGGCGTAGGCCAGTGGCTACAGCTCCGATTCGACCCCTAGCCTGGGAACCTCCATATGCCATGGGAGCGGCCCAAGAAATGGCAAAAAATAAAAATAAAAATAAAAAAAATAAAATAAAATTAGTGTTTCCATTTTCTTAGGATAAATATCCAAGAGTGGAATTGTTGGATCATATGGTGGCTCTATTTTTAATTCTTTGAGGAAGTCTCTGTCGTGTTTTCCACAGTGGCTGCACCAGTTTACATTCCCACCAATAGTGTACAAGTGTTCCCTTTTCTTCAAATCTTTGCCAACACTTGCTATTTTTCTTTTTTTTTTTTAGGGCTGCACCCACAGCATATGGAGGTTCCCAGGCTAGGCGTTGAATCGGGAGTAGCTGCTGGCCTACACCGCAGTCACAGCAATGACAGATCCAAGCCGTATCTTCGACCTACACCACAGCTCAGGGCAATGCCAGATCGCTAACCCACCGAACAATGTCAGGATTCAAACCTGCGTCCTCCTGGATACTAGTCAGACTGGTTTCCACTGGGCCACGACGGGCACTCCTATTCTTGTTTTTTGATAATGGTCATTTTAACTGGTGCGAGGTGATATTCCATCGTTGTTTTGATTCTTATTTCCTTGATGATTACTGATGTTGGGCATCTTTTCATGTACTGTTGGCCATACGTATGTCTTCTTTGGAAAAATGTCTACTTAGATCCTCTGCCCTTTTTTCCAAATTACTCAATGAATTTATTACATTTATATTGTACAATGATCATCACAATCCAATTTTATAGGAATTCCATCCCACAACCCCAGCGCATCCCTCCCACCCCCCAAACTGCCTCCTTTAGAAACCATAAGTTTTCCAAGTCTGTGAGTCAGTATCTGTTCTGCAAAGAAGTTCATTGTGTCCTTTTTACAGATTCCACATGTCAGTGATAGCATTTGATGTTGGGGTCTCATTGTATGGCTGACTTCACTTAACATGATAATTTCTGGATCTATCCATGTTGCCAAAGATGCCGGTATTTTGTTCATTTTAATGGCTGAGTAATATTTCATTGTGTATGTGTACCACATCTTCTTTATCCACTCCTCTCTCGATGGACATTCAGGTTGTTTCCATGTCTTGGCTATTGCAAATCCTCTGATTTTAAAATCAGATTGTTTCATTATTTTGCTATTGAATCGTGTGAGTTCCTTACATAGTTTGGGTATATTTTGGATATTAACCCCTTACAGATACATGATTTACAAATTTTTCTCCCATGAAGTAGGTTGCCTTTTCTGCTGATTCTTTTCTGTGCAGAAGCTTTCTGATGTGGTCTCCTCCTCACGTCATTGTCATCACCACCACCTCTGTCACTCTTGTTTTCTTTCCTTTCGGTGTCAAATCTAAATGATCATTATCAAGCTTAATGTCAAGGAACTCACCACCTATGTTTTCTTCTAGGAGTTTTATGGTATCAGCTATTAAATTCAAATCTTTAATCAATTTTGAGTTCGTTTCTGTGTATGGTATAAGATAGTGGTCCAGTTTCATTCTCTTTGCATGTGGCTCTCCAGTTTTCCCAACACCATTTACTGAAAACACTGAATTATCCCTATGGTGTATTCTTGCCTCCTTTGTCATAAACTAATTGACCATGTGTGCGTGGATTTATTTCTGGGCTCTCTACTCTGTTGCATTGATTTATGTGTCTGTTTTTATGTCAATAGCATATGTCCTGATGACCATAGCTTTGAAGTATAGTTTGAATTTCAGGGATCTTGATGTCTCCAGCTCTGTTCTTCTCTCTGAAGATTGCTTTGGCTCTTTGAGGTCTTTTGTGGTTCCGTATAAATTGGAGGATTTTTTATTCTAGTTCTGTGAAAAATGCCATTGGAATTTTGAGAGGGATTGCATTGACTTTGTAGATTGCTTGGGGGGAATATGAGCATTTTAACCATATTTGTTCTTCCAATGCAGGAGCATGGATATCTTTTCACTTACTTGTGTCTTCTTCAATTTCTTCCATTAATGTCCTGTAGTTTTCAGAGAATAGATCTTTCACATCCTTGGTTAAATTCATTCCTAGGTATTTTATTCTTTTTGATGCAGTTTAAATGGGATTGTTTTCTAAATTTCTCTTACTTATTGTTCATTATTAGCATACAGAAACACAACAGATTTTCATATACTGATTTTGTATCCTGTAACTTGACTGAATTCACTTGCTCAAGGCCCATCTTGCTCTCCTTGGCCCAACACTTGGCAATGACTACTTCTAAAAAATCTTACTAGTTGCTATAATTGAATGATAGCACAAGGTACTGTAATCTGAACACAAGAAAGTAACACCGGGGAGTTCCTATTGTGGCACAGCGGGAACAAATCTGACTAGGAACCATGAGGTTGCAGGTTCAATCCCTGGCCTCGCTCAAGGGGTTAAGGATCTGGTGTTGTCCTGAGCTGTGGTGTAGGTCACAGATGCAGCTTGGATCCTGCGTTGCTGTGGCTATAGTGTAGGCTGGCAGCTATAGCTGTGATTCGACTCCTAGCCTGGGGTCCAGAGGTACTGCTGCCAACCTACGCCACAGCCACAGCAACTCGGGATCTGAGCCGCTTCTGTGACCTACGCCACAGCTCACAGCAATACTGGATCCTTAACTCACTGAGTGGGGCCAGGGATCGAACCCACATCTTCATGGATCCCAGTTGGGTTTGTTAACCGCTGAGAAACAAAGGGAACTCAGAGCTTTTTAGTTATATTTTCCAGCTTGAAAAATTCAGTTGGTTCTTTTCTTCTCTATTTGTTTTCTGTGACTTTTTCATTTGTTTCAAGACTGTTCATAATTGCTCGCTGGAGCATTTTTATGATGGTTGCTTTAAAATCTTGCACAGATTCTCCTATTTTTAAAAAATAAATTTTATTGAAGTATAGTTGACTTATAAAGTTGTCTTGCACCGATCCTTTTCTCATTCAGGTGAGATAAGATGTTCCTGATTCTTGGTGCGATGAGTCATATTTGATTAGAGTCTGGACTGTTTTAGGAACTATGAGAATCTAGTTCCTCTTTGTATCGTCCAACTTGGCAGCTGGTTCCCCTATTTGGTGAAAGTCTGGGCATCACTCACAGTCTCTGTGGACACCTTAACCCTGGACTGGTAGGGAGGGGGAGGTGTGTCAGCTTATGACTAGAGGACGAGGATGGAGGTGAGAGCTCTGCGCACACTGTGCTGGGCCTAGGACCCATGGAGAGAGGAAAGGGCATGATTTGTTTCTGGTATTTGGCTTAGGGCAGTTATTGCCAAAAGTGTCCTGTCCTGCCCAGCTTCCCCTTTCCTGGTGCTTTGGCTACAGAGGGCGGTCTTTTCCTGGGTCTTTTATTTGTTTGCTCTTTTCGTTAGGGTTTCCAAACCTATGCCCTGCAGCCACGTGGGATTATTTTAATTGTGAGAGAAAGACAGTGACCTCTGTGTGGTACAGCATGAACCACTAGCTTAGGTAGTTCACAGTTTCATTACTAGATGGTGTGACATTCCTTTCCATTATGTAATTTCTTGGTGAAGCTGAGTTTTCCAGCTGTGGCAGAAAGAAAAGCAAGTAATGCACAAAAATGCGTGTGCGTTGTCCAATCTGATTCCCAAAGTTTGAAAAGTTGTGCAGTGCCCAACAGGCACAAACGTCCCACTAGTAAGTAAGTCTGGTTATTTAAGAATGAAATAGGAGTTCCTGTTGTGGCTCAGCAGGTTAAGAACCTGACTAGTATCCATGAGGATGTGGGTTCGATCCCTGGCCTCACTTGTTAGGTTAAGGATCTGGTGTTGGTGTTGCTGTGGCTGTGGCTGGCAACTGCAGCTCTGATTCACCCCAGCCTGGGAACTTTCATATGCTGTAGGTGTGGCCTTAAAAAGAAAATTGGCATTGATTTCTCACTCTAAATAAATATTCCCTTTCATATCTAATTTTGTATTCAAAATTTTGTAATTTTTTTCAATTGACAAATAGAACATTTGCTGTCTCAGTACAATTTCTTCACAATACAAATGCTAGTCACTTAATCTCTCCCTATTTTTTATGGTAAAAACTTTGCTGTTTCAGCCAAAACAGCTTTAACTACATAACAGCTCTATATAACATACAACAGACCTATATAACATGTAACTATATAGCAGCTCTACATAGCATATAAATATGTAATAGCCCCATAGCTGTAACAGCTCTAGTTTGCATTGCCAGAAGTGACAGGCAATCTTCTGAAGCAATATATCTTCTTCTAAATGCTGCACATGTGTCATCTGTTTGAAACCTTTTTAAGGAACAAGTAGGAATTCAAAGTTAATTTCAATCTGAAATGGGGAAGACTATCAGGAAAACACAGGCTGTAGGAAACTACAGAGAAAAACAACCTGTTCTGTTTTTCCACTTGGAAAAACTGTAAGAAAAATAGTGGAGTGGGAACTATTAGAAAATGAAATGCATAAAAGATAGCTGGAAATAATCCGACTGAATATTTGATATTAAGCAAGTATTGTTACTTCTTAGATATGAAATGGTTATTAAAAATAGCTTGGAGACATATGTATTATATTTATAGATAAAATTATGTATCTATGGGAGTTCTCGTCGTGGTGCAGTGGTTAACAAATCCGACTAGGAACCACAGGGTTTCGAGTTCTATCCCTGGCCTCGCTCAGTGGGTTAAGGATCTGGCGTTGCCATGAACTGTGGTTTAGGTTGCAGATGTGGCTCGGATCCTGCGTTGCAGTGGCTGTGGTGTAGGCTGGCAGCTCCAGCTCCAATTAGACCTCTAGCCTGGGAACCTCCATATGCCGTGGGTACAGCCCTAAAAAGACATGCACACAAAAAAATTATGTATCTGTGATTTGCTTCAAAATACTAATGGAGGAGTTCCCGTCATGGCACAGTGGAAACAAATCTGACTAGGAACCGTGAGGTTGCAGGTTCGATCCCCGGCCTTGCTCAGTGGGTTAAGGATCTGGTATTGCTGTGAGCTTTGGTGTAGGTCGCAGACGAGGCTCGGATCTGGCCTTGCTGTGGC
The DNA here is from genome assembly GCF_054392235.1 of Sus scrofa. NCBI lineage: Eukaryota > Metazoa > Chordata > Mammalia > Artiodactyla > Suidae > Sus > Sus scrofa. The sequence goes on from NC_139393.1 coordinate 78,264,230, forward strand.
TGTGGTGTAGGCTGGCAGCTACAGCTCTGCTTACACCCCTAGCCTGGGACCCTTCATATGCCATGGGTGTGGCCCTAAAAGGACAAAAAAGACCAAAAAAAAAAAAAAAACTAATGGTAATGGAGAAGTGGAGAAGGTGGGCATGACTATAGATGAAAGTGTGACAGCTGAGCGAGGGGCACATTAAGTCCATCAAACTATTGTCCTTTCTGTGTGTATGTTCAAGATTCTCTACAATGAAGTCCATTAAAATATTCCATCTGATTGTCCGACTCAATGGATATAACTCATACAAGATTCTAAGACCATCAGAGTTCCCTTGTGGCACAGCAGGTTAAGGGTGTTGTGACTGCTGTGGCACAGGTTCCATCCCTGGCTGGGGGAATTCTGCCTGCTGAGAGCGGGGCCAAAAAAAAAAAGTGAAATAATTTCATGGCTTCTATTACTTAAATTAAAAGTTGTGTGTAAATTGTATCAAATTAGATACTTTCCTTGTTAAAAAAATTGGAATGTTTTATAATTTTGTATTTTATTAAGCATGCCACCACACATAGAAATCAAAGTAGGAGGCATTGTTATCCCTAGCATGAATGTAATGATGATGCAAAAAGTATATAACAAAATGATTAACCTTATGGAATTTTTATGAGCCTCCCCCAAAAAGTTTTTTCCCCCAAATGAGGTGAATGCTCTATTTGCAAACTAGAAATAAGCCAGTAATAAAATGCATTCTAAAAAATGCACTTGGTGCTGAAAATTCTGTCCCCCGACCCCCCAAGCACACACATCTGTGTTCTCTTCTCACAACCCCTGGGTCAACCCAGCTTTTCTGGGCCTCCTGCAAGAGTCTAGGGATGGGGGTGGGATCACCAGCCCCGAGGGCATAGGCCGGGGTGCATTGCTGGTAGTGTCCAGGCCACACTCCGGCTCTCTATCACCTCTGTCAACAGGTGGACCGGCTCCATCCTTTGCCAGGGGTCTCGAAGCCCAGGGCGGCAACGTGCACGTGCAGGTTAAGAGGAAGGCAGGCAGTTCAGACGCTTTGCAAGGTGGCGCCCTTCACCTGGCGGCACCACGGGGAGGCCCCCTGCCCTCCCAGAGGCTGTTCCCACGAAGCAGCAGGTGCTATGGGCTGAGGTCCCTATCTGATGCTCTGGCCACGGCAGATGGCGAGTGGGCAGGGGTCCCGGAGAGCCTGTGGGTTCCACTTGCGCTTGGGGGTGAGGACAAAGACGTCAGAGGAGTCTGGGCTCTCAGATCAGTATTTTGTGGCATTTGATACTGGTGAACCCTCGCTGCTACTTGAGACCGTCTCCCTTTCGTTTCTATATCCTCTTACCTTTCTGGTTATTCTCCCTCAATCTCATTAATGGGCTACAGTTCCCCTGACTCACCCTTCAGTCCTTGGGGTGGGGTGGGAAGGGGGCCTCGGCATCTGTGGGCTTCTCTGGGAGTTACAAGGATGCAGCACAAACTGAAAGGAGATCTCAGGCGGGGTTGGACCAAACCCCAAATCATCGAGTTTCCCTCCCTTCCTTCCAGAACTACTGCAGAAATGAAAGGTGTCAGCTTAGAAAACACTGCGTGCGGAAACCATCTGACTTTACAGGATTTTATTTTTTCAAAGACTATGATAGCAACCAGCTTTCCCCTCGAGATGAGACGTGTCTTGATGTGACAGTATCACTGTGGATGAACTAGGCTGAAGGATTCTAACAATGACCCCAGCAGCTTTTTGGATGAACTCCATATGCTGCAAGAACTTGAAATCTTGGCCACCAGTGGAACTCTGAAGTTTCTCTTCCTCAAAGTTTTGGGGGGAACAGTCCAGCGAATGGTTTGGGGTGTAATCCCCAGGGAGTCTGCTGGTACACAGGCATAAAAAAATGGCTGGTTTTGCTTTGTTTCGGAATAGAAGTCCATGTCCTCTTGAAGAGGTTTCGATGCTGATTTACGTTTGCTTGGGACATAAGCTGATCTTTCTGACTCATAATCCCGCCCCTTCTTCTTCCTTGTGCGTTTCTCTGTGCTCTGTGTATAACTGCGGTCATATTCCCAAGGACTCTTGTCCTTTCTAAGTGAGTCCAGCTTGGCCTTCCTTCCTTCTTTGCTGTCCAAATGCCTGTGAGGTCTGCCTTGGCTTTTTGCAAGATGCAGTTTAATATTGGCCTCCGTTAAGGGAACTACAGAATAACTTTTTCTGCTTCTAGTACTGGGTGAAAGGTTCTCTTCACTGAATGGACTGGACGATGATCCAGATGGATTGTCTATAGTATTTAAGGAGCTGTCACACCTCGAGTCAGGAGGGCGATGGCGCATTTTGGAGGATGACCTGTGTTTCCTGCTTTTGTGGGATTCGTAAGAAGGTGGTGTCACAACGGAGGACAGTTTTTGACAGCCTTTAACATGATGGGAACCTGAATCGTCCCTGTGAAATGGTTGTAAGCCAGTGTTGACCTTTTTCTTCTTGTAGAGGAACTCCAAAGGCAGGCCTTCCTGTAATTCAAATAGAATATTCTGCGACTCCTGACTTAAATAAGAGTTGGCATCTAAAAACAGACATTCTTCACTCTCACGTGCACGGAGAGCTGAGCATCCCTCAAAATTATCTGAACTCACGTTATTTGTCTGACTGTCAGTAAAATCTTCGAGACTCTGAACTGACCGAGCATCAGCCAAATCGTGATCCTTTTCTTTAGTCTTTAAATCAACAGATTCACATGCGTTTGTGTCTTGAAACCACACATGGCATTGTTTCTCTTTTTCTGGAGCCACGTGAGAGGTTAACTTTGGAAGAGCTGTAGTGTCTCTTTTCTGCGCCGTGCTGTGTTGATCAGAGTCAGAAGTGCCCTCCTGGGTGGGCCCCAAGCATTTTCTGATTAAGGATGAGTTTTCACGGAGACTTTGCTTTTTGAACGAGATGTGTTGTTCCAACGGTTCTGCATCAATGGAAAGACCACCACTTTCTCCACCATCATCCACTTTTTTACATAGGGCCACTGTCTGTAATTTAAGAATATGTTTGGGGAGTGCCTCTGGCTTAGGGAACATACTTTGGGCTGGAAGGCCCAGGAGAAAACGAAGGTATTTGTATCGCAAATTAAGATCTAGTTGATGAAGAGATTTTTCCTCAAAAAGTAACACAATTCTATTTTTTTGTCTTGGTATTTTGACATCTGAATGGATACACTTAGATAAAGGTTTCTGTCCATCCTGAGCATTGGCCATTGTGTAAGATTCTCTCATCATTTGGGGAAAGGCTTTCATCTGAATCTCCAATGTTTTCATAGAAAAGTGAATGAGAAGTTTGTTTTTTCCTTCTACTGAGTAGTTTTGGAGAATATGAGGTAATGGCATCTCTCTAGCAGAGGTCAATGGAGATGTCTTCCTTTCTAGCTCATTTAGAGTCTTTGACTTTGTAATGATATCCTCACGGCCACTTGAAACGTTAACAGTCAGCGACTTCATATGGCTGGCAGGAGGTGAGTCTTGTGTGTATTTGTGTTTGAGGTTAAAGTCTATGTTATCAGTTCCTTCCAGAGACAAAAAGCACATGTTTTTATGTTTTGGATTGAGCCTCCAACTGTTATATTTCGAAATAGCCTGATGTGGATAACAGTTGAACTCTTGGAAGGATCGTTTTACCATCTCTGGTATCAGATTCTGTTTTATTTCAGGTGCTTTTGATGCTAAATGACTGGTGAGCTTGTTTTTTCCTTTGCAAGTCAAGTTTTCTAAAATAGGTTTGGGCCGCAATTTGAGATGTACTGTCATGGATGTTGCAGCCGGACCCCCTGCAAAAGCTGGCGACTTCCCATCACCGGGTTTGTTGTCCTCTCCTTCTTCTAGGGGATCAGCAAAAGTTTTGTCCTGGAGCATATTTTTCACCTGTGACTCAAAGACATTTTGAACGGCTTCATAGAGAGGCCGCAAACTTTCTGCACTTGGACTATCTATCACTATTTTTATTTCATTACTTTTAAGTTGGGTTGGTACAGACACTGTTCCTGGAGAAGTCTGTTGCTGCTGGACCTCTCGTGTGGTTGTGTCCTGGAGGGGTCCACCGTGATCCCTATGCTCGGGTGACAAGTCACAGTCCACGGTATCAGACAGCTGAGTCTCACATTGTGGTGCTTCTACCCCTGGAGGAGAAATATTCATACTTAGGGTATTTTCCGTGTGAGTGTCCACCTTTTTCTTTGAGTCTTCTGACATGGATGCACACTCTGTAGGTGTCTGAATGGGTTTGGGTGCCTTTTCTTGCTCAATCATAAGCAAGCCAGGTTCTTTTACAGCTCTTGAGATAGCATGCTCTGAAGCAACCCTTCCTTTTGTTTGTGGAGTTAAATTTCTATTGCTTTCGCTGCTGAGGTTTGCTTCCGATTTGACACTAGGACATTTGTGTGTTTGCTGTCCGTCTGTCACAAAGGGCTGAGAATCCCGAGGAACTGTGCTTATAAAATTCTGGTCCCTTTTTCTTACAGCGCTTGAGTTGTCCCTCTCAACAGTTTCCCTAGTATTTGGTGACTTCTCCTGGAATTTTGAAAGACAGGTTCTCTTTGCTTGTTCTTGGATTGTCTCAGATTTTACTGTTCCTTTAGGCTGAGATGGACTCATGGAAATAGAAAGACTTCTGATAAATATTTCTGAGGCTCCTTCGCTCCATGAAGCTGTCTTTGGTTTGTTAAAGTTATACTCTAATTTCTTTCTATTGCTTGGAGTACTATGTCCTGTGTTGCCTAGAATATGGAGAATTGGATGCTTTGGGATATTCATATTTACATGTTTAGAGCTCAATTCTCTTTTCAAATCTGCTACTGTTAATCTGCCTTTCTGGTCTCCAAACTTGGAAGGTAGAGGAATATAGGCATAAAATGAACCCAGAGTATGTTTTTGAAACATTTTTTGTAGCTGAATATTTTGTTTGGCACCAGACACTTCTCGTTCCTTTTTATGTTTTTGCTTGATTGGGCAGCTGTTTGGCACACGAGTGAATACCCGGGTCTTAACTGCAGGTTCCTCTGCCTTTGGAGACACAGTGCGCAGATTTATTGTATTGCTTGTGTCCATTTTTATTTTGTCCTTCTCCAGATTAACAATGGTTCGTTTGCGCATTTCTATTTTGTCCTCTTCCAGACGGACAGCTATGTTTGTATCTATTTTTAATATTCCTTCTTTCATTTCTAATTTATTTTGTTCGAAATGGATAGGAGGGCTTGTGTCCGTTTTGGTTTTTTTCTCCAGATCTCCAGACTGAAGTGGAAAAGTAAAGCAGGAGGAAAAAGACTTCTGGAGCAGGTCTAAATTGCGTGCCTCTTGTTCTGGAACAATTGGTGCCTGCTCTTTTTTCCCGTTTAGGGCATTAAACTCTGTAACACCAATATCTGTGCCTCGTAGTGTCTGTAGTCCAGGGTACACTGTAGTTTGCTTGTGCATATCTATTTCCAGCGGTGTCCTCTGCTTTCCGTTTGGAAGTGGAATCTTCAGAGAAAGGCTAGAATCCAGCCTGGTCTTCTGTCCACTCCCAGACCGCAGCACCACTTGCTTTTTCAGGAAAATTTCTTGTTCTGTATTTGGGGAGGCATTTGAACGTGTGATATTCATTTCCTCAAGGGATTCCTTTGTCTGTGGGTCTAACACGTTGGGCGGGGACATTGTGCTTATTTTTTCATTATTCTGTCTGTCTCCCTCGGGTCTGTCAAATTTATATGCACCTGCAGACCCCGGAGATGCTCTGGATAAAGTGTCACACTGGTGGGCACCTTGCTCTGCAGCAGGACATCCTTCTGCACTGACTGGGGGGCCCAGGGGGGCATGTATGTCCTTGGGTGTTTTCCTTGGTAGTGAAACTAACACCGGAGGGCTTATTTTCTGGGTTAAGTTAGTCATTATTTCCGTTTCTTTCTTCAGATTTTCGATTGTAGTTAGATCCATGATGGGGAAGGAAAGAAAGGTAGTGAGAGCTTCTGCTCTGTATTTTTCTTGCGGATCCTCTGGCCCTGTCAGGAAACATTCCAGCCTCTTCTCACTTCGGATGGCACCAAAGCCTGTGAAATAAAAGTCCTCCTGCTGTGAATTGAAAAGAAACCGACTCAAATCTTCTTCGGATCTGACTCGTGGAGGGTCTTTCCTGCGCTGTACACTGACCATGAAGTTGGAGGTCCACTGTCGGACCTCTTCCGGCACCGAGGGTTTTGTATGAACAGTTTCACCCTCGCCAGCAGCCGTCTCTCTCGTGGCTGTTTTCCGGGTGTCTGCTGATGCCTGGAGATTCCGCTGTGCACAAGAGGATCTCCTGATTCCTGATGCTTCCTTGTCTGTTTTGCTGCCTGAATCTAGATAAAGGGGAGGTGAAGGGATGGAAAGGAAAGTCCTTGTCAGGACCACACCTGGCCCAGCTGGACCTTTGTGCCTTTTTTCCTCCGGCTCTTTAATAACATTCAACACAAACTCCCTTGTCCTCAGGATGTTGGAAATCGGTGAGGCCAGTGCCTCTCTGCGGTACGTCTTGAGCCGCAGATCTACTTTGGTCACAGCATCCTTTTTTTCTTTCTCTGACACGTGCTGTTTCCTTTCTATTACATTCCCACCAATTCCCTTCGTACCTGCTCTCTCCTTTCTTTCTGATAATGCTGAAAGCATTTGTGGGAGGAGAGAGGGCCTTTTAATTCCAAGCCTTCCTTCGTCTACCTGTGTACCTTTATCCAATTTCGGCTTAGCGGGAGGTTGGGAAACATGAATTTTTCTTACCGCCAAGCAGGGCGGTTCCCCTGGGCCTTCAGGTGCCTTGGGCCCTCCCCCCGCAACGTGCAGATACAATTCTGTTCTGTGGAGCGTATGCGAAGGGGCAGGTTTCCTGGACCCCAACGTCCTGTCTTTGGTTTGTGTTGCACATCTTGGGTCTGCTGCGCTCGCTCTGTCCCTCTCTGCTTTCCCAGGCGTACGTTGCTCCTTGGTTTGAACGTGTCTCACGACATCACTACTAACTGACTCTGTATGTACGACTGCTGTTGATAGTCTCGGCAAAACAGACCTTTCATGCATGGCTGGCATGTCATCACCGACCTGTACTTCCTTATCTGACTTGAAGGTGAAGGTAGACAGTGATGAAGACGTGGTCTGGGTTTGAACAGCTCTGGTGATATTACCACTAACTGACTCTGTACGTGCTATTATCTCCCCTGCATTTGATCTTCTCGGCAGAACAGACCTTTTGTGTACACCTAGCATGTCATCACCGACCTGTACTTCCTTATCTGATTGGAAGGGGAGGGGAGACAGTGAAGAAGACGTGGTCTGGGTTTGAACGTCTCTCCTGAGATTTCCACTAACTGACTCTGTGTATGCAACCTCCCCTGCATTTGATCTTCTCGGCAGAACAGACCTTTTATGCACGGCTGGCATGTCACCACCGACCTGTACTTCTTTATCCAGTCGGAGGGGGAGGGGAGACAGTGATGAAGACGTGGTCTGGGTTTGAACAGCTCTCGTGATATTGCCACTGACTGACTCTGTACGTGCTATTGTCTCCCCCGCATTTGATCTTCTCGGCTGAACAGACCTTTTGTGTACACCTAGCATGTCATCACCGACCTGTACTTCCTTATCTGATTGGAAGGGGAGGGGAGACAGTGAAGAAGACGTGGTCTGGGTTTGAACATCTCTCCTGAGACTTCCACTAACTGACTCTGTGTATGCAACCTCCCCTGCATTTGATCTTCTCGGCAGAACAGACCTTTTATGCATGGCTGGCATGTCACCACCGACCTGTACTTCTTTCTCCAATCGGAGCGTGAGGGGAGACAGTGATGAAGACGTGGTCTGGGTTTGAACAGCTCTCGTGATATTGCCACTGACTGACTCTGTACGTGCTATTATCTCCCCTGCATTTGATCTTCTCGGCTGAACAGACCTTTCATGCGTGGCTAGCACGTCACCACCGACCTGTACTTCCTTATCTGATTGGAAGGAGAGGGGAGACGGTGATGAAGGAGCCCATCTGGTCAGAACCCTACCTGGTTCATCTTTACTTTCCTGCTTCTCATTTTCTGCACGTTTGGAGGACTTGAAGTTTCTTCTCTCCGTTCCACCCTCTTCCTCGTTCGGGGGCAAACGTGTTTCTTTTTGCGGACTACTGGCAGTTGGGTCTGCGTGCAGCTCTTCCTCAGAACCCAGTGATTTCTGGGCGTTTACTGGGGAGGACGTCTGCGTGCCCTCTTCCCGGACGCTGGGCTTTTCATTGGGGCGGGGAGGGAAAGAGGCGGACGTGCAGGTCTCAGCGAGCGTTACATCCTTCGGCTGCCATTTACCTTCCTGAACTTTCCCCTCTTGCTCTTTAGTTTTCTGCTGCAGGTCCCTTAGATTCTGTGTAAGTAAAAGAGGTGATTCCTTTGCTTTCAAATCCAGGTAATGGGGGTCCGGCCTACTGCAGGTGTCCACATTTCTCTCTCTGTCCGTCTCTCCTCTCTGCAGAATGTGTTCTTTCGATTGTTTTACCTCTGTGGCAAGTTCTCCATCAGGGGTTTTAGCATCTTCTGTTTTCACTGCAGGCGATGACTGCTTGGACTGCTCTTGGGCAAGAGGCACTTTTGTCATTCTTATCATGTACCTCTCTCCCGGTGAATCAGGTTGACAGTATTGCAGAGTCAGTAAAGAAGTACAGATGTTTTTCAGTTTTGCCACTAGGTCCCTGTCCTCTCTCTGCACCTTTTTCTTTGGCTCTCTGATTTCCCCCCGCAATTCTTTGGTATCAAGTAGATAGGAAAGTGGAAATTCCTTTGCCTTCTGATGCACAGGTACTGGGGGCATCTTCTCTTGAGTAGCTGTTTTGAGTCTCTCTTCTTTTAGCATGAAACCATCACAGGACTTAGGATCTGCTTTTGTGCTTGGAGTGAACGGATCATGGATCTTCAGTGGTGGAAAACAGGATCGTGTTATTCCTCCAGTGTCTTCCTTCCCACGTCTGCTAGGGTCCCATTTCAGGCGGGATGAAGGAGGTAAGGAAGCACACGGTTCCCTCAGGGCCGCTTTCGGCTCACCTCTGCCCTTCTGAGCCCCCTTCCCTTGCTCTCTGACATCCAAAGGTGGCCTCTTTCTACTGTGTGGATGGCTAAGTGGGGATGTGTGGGCTTCCAAAGTTACTACTCTGGGGTACAATCTATCGTTCCCGTCTTTTGCTTTTACGCTGACCATTGCCTCTTTATATGGCACAAGTCTATTAGCATGTATTATGACATTACATGAGCTAATACCGTGACTGGAATCGGTACACCTGATGCTTCTTGCCCCTGAGGACTCAGGGAGCTGAAATGGTGAACGAGAGGATCCAGCTGTTATGAGCAAGTCCTTGTCTCCTTTGGCCCCTGCATCCCATTTTCGGTGAGATGGAGAAGGCGAGGAAGGAGGAGTTTTTGTTGGAGCCACATCAGCGCCTTCTGCTCTTCCCAGTCCCTGCCCTCCTCTGCCCTCGGTGCACGACTCTGCTTCCTTTCTCCTACTCAGAGCACCGTGCTCAGCGTCACTGAGCACACCAGGAGGTGTGGGTGTCTTTGCCTTGAAATCTCTGCCACTGGGGCACAGTGAGACGCTCAGGGCTGCTGTTTGCACTCCGTCCTTTTCTTTCCATGGTGGATACCGTTCTCCTTTCTTTCTGTGGCTATCCGTCCACTTTGGAGGTGCTGTTTGCACTGAAAGCAGTGGGTCTTGGGGCTCAGGAGGTGGCACAAGATTCCTTAGGATTCCTGGTTCACCCTCCTCTTCTTTTATTGTGTCAAATTTAAGATGAGTGGAAGAAGTGGCAAAAGGACAAATTTTGCTCAGAAGCACAACTGTGTCCTTGCTACCTTCCTGCCCCCTCTTCATCTGCTCTCTGATGCTCACTTGAAGTTTCTTTGCTTTGAGTATTTGGAAAAGGGGTGATTTCTTTGCCTTCAAAGCTAGGCACTTGGGATGCATTAGGTCTTCCATGAAAATATTTGCTTTATCCTCTTCTTTCTGCCTCCCGTATTTAGTTCCTCTTGAATTTCTTGAGATGTAATTCACAGGTGACACTGGATGGGTGAACTTCTCTGCGTGTGATGATTCTCTGGGCCAGGAGGGTGGAAGATGGAGTCTTATTATTCCCTGCCCCTCTTGCTTGCCTTCTGTATCTTTGTTTACTGGGAACTGACGCAAACAAGGTGCTGTCAGAACTTTTCTTTCCTGTACTTCTGCCAAGTTTTTTCTCCTGTTTGTCTGTACTTCTCTGACTTGGGGGTCCCGCGTCCCAGGGGTACTGGGTTCACGTGGATGCAATGATATCTTTGCCTTGGAAGGTGTTCCTTTGGGGTGTATGAGAGAGTTCGTATTGACGGCTTTTCCTCTACCCTCTCCTTTCTGGGGCACATGTTTTTCTGCTTCTTGCACAGCACTTGTGATAACACCCTCAGTGGACTCCTTGTTTGCTTTTTTCACCACAGCTGGTAATTTCTGGTGTAGCAGTTCCGGAAGAGAGCATCTTGTTGTGTCAGCTCTGTAGTCTGCTTTTTTAATGCTTTTATCCAATTTTACAGAAGTAGCAGGTATGGAAGTACAGGTCAAAACCACATTTGGTTCACCTTTCATTCTTTGTGTTTTTTCCTTGTTTTCTTTGATGTCCAACTGGATTTCCTGTGAATCTGGTGATTTCTTTCTCCTCAAAGGCATGACTTTTGCCATTTTTCCTCTCTTCTCTTCTTCCTGTGTTATATGTTCTTTGGCTTTTTCTACACCATCAACAGACTTTTGACGTGCTACTTTTCCCCGATCCGATGGCTCCTGGGGTTCTGGGTGTAGGAAAGGGGATCTTGTGCTTCTGAGCATGACCGCTTCTCCTTTTCTTCTTGGGTCCACTTCAGAGGAAGGTGGAGAAGAGGTGGAATCATGAGATTTTCTTTGAATCCCAACTCGTTCATCTTTATCTTCCTGTACCTTTTCCTCTTTTTCTTTAATGTTCAACTGTAATGCCTGTGTGACTGGAGACTGGTTCGCCCCCAAAGCTCTTTTTTGGGGAGGCCTTCTCTCTTCCAAGGCCCTTGCCATTTCATCTTCATTCTTCCATAGCCTATATTTTGCTCTTTTTATACTGTGTAAAATAGCATCTGTTGGCTCCTGGCATACTGTCATTGCATCTGACAGTTCCTGGAGGGTCAGCGGTGGAAGGCAGAAGCCCGTTATTCCCTGCACGCCTGCCTCTTCTCTCAGCCCGGGACCTCGTTGTTCCAGGTGAGGGGAAGAAGGGATGCAAACATGGGGCTTATTCCGAACAACATCTAGGTCACTTTTATCCTCCTGCATCATTTTCTCTTGTTCTTTATTTTTCCACTGTGGTTCTTTTCCATGAGGTGTATGTTTAAAAAGTTTTTTCTTCCTTTTCAAAGTGGCACTTTCGTGGCCCCTTAAAGCTTTCATATATACTATACTGTCCCCATCTTCCTCCTTTTTCTGTGGCAAATATTCTGCGTCTATTACGTTGCTTAAACTTTCTCTATTAATTGACTCTGCAAATGATGCTCTCCTAAGATTTGATGACGCCTGGGCCTTTAGGGGTGGAAGGCAACTCCTTGGTATTCCTGACTCATCTTTTGCTAATTTTATTCTTGAACTCAGATTGGAATGTGCTAGAGATGTTACGTTTGTCAGTTTCATACCTGCCTTACCTTCGCCTTTCTGCACCTTGATCTCTTGCTTTTTAACGTTCAACAGAATTGGCAATTCCATTTCACTGGGTATAGGTGACAGCGATGATTGCTCTGCCTTTAAAATAATGCTGGGCTCCATTCTTCCCTTCATATTGATTCCTTTTAGTCTATCATTTTTCTGGGATATAGGTTGTTTTGTTCTTTTTACATTATTTGAGAACCTCTCATCAATTGTCTTTTTATTCAATTTGAGGTGAGGTAAGCAAGGGATGAACTCATATATATTTGTCACAACCAAATCGGGTTTGACCTTTCTATGTTCCACATATGCCATTTTCTCTTTTATGTTCCATTGATGTTCTGGTCTGTTGCCTGGGGTACTATAGTCAGCGGTATCAAATGTATTTGAAAATACTGATTTCTCCAACATCAAAGTTCTTTGGGGGCATGTTATACCTTTCTTAACTCCTTGTTCTACCTTATTCTTCCGTCTTTTACTTCCAGGCCAAAGAGGCATATAGATAGGAAGAGAATGTAAAAATAACCCAGGTAGATATACCTGTTTCTGTACTCTTTTTTGATATGCTTTCCATAGTCGCATCTTCTTTCTAACTCTTAGCTTGGGAGAGATACCATTGGATATTGAATCAATTATCTGCTCCCCACCCGATGACTTCTTTCCTTTCAGAACTGAGACATTCTGATTTTTTACAGTGCTGATTCTAAATGATTCTAAAGGAAGCCTTAGGTTTTGGTTTTTTCTTTGCCTTGGAGGAATCAAGGGTACAGTCCATTCCAGGCCATACTGACATCTTGTATTTAGCTGATCTTCAGAAATCAAGTCTTGTTTGAGCCATCCTCTTGTCTCGCTTGACACATTACCCATTTCTGATAACGCTTCCTTTGTCGGGGGTGTCAAATGTGATGGGGGCCAGGGATCATTTTGAGGGTAAGATGTATGCTCCAGAAGATACTCAGAGGGAATCCACAGGTGCTGCTGTTTGTGTTCTATACTAGGTAAGCTTTGTCTTTTTTCACTTTTTTGACTATAGCCAACAATAAGGTCCTTTCCTTTTAATGCTTCCTTAGTCTGTGGAGTTGAATATTCAAAATGCATCATCCTCAGGTCATCTAATTTTTCTCGCTGCACTGGGGTAGGAACTGGAAGTAGACATGCTTGGGAGTGAAACGCAGACTTCAGAAGAGCCTCAAATGTACATTTCTCTTGCTGTTCTCCTTGTCTAGTAACAGGCGAACCAATTCCTTCTGCGCTTGGAGTGTAAGCCACAGTGCTAACTCCTTTTTCCAATGCCTTCTTCTCATATGGCGTGTTACTTTGAAACACAGTTCTTGAAGGGTGAGAAGTAAGATTTGGACAAATATGCTGTGTGCATTCTGGTTGCCCTCCTTCTTTTCCCACAACAGGCAAGCCCAGTCCTTCTGTGTTTGGAGTGTGGTATGTTAGATCACCTACTTCCTTTACTGCTTTCTTTACCCTTGGCAATTTAATCTGAAGTGTAGCCGTCAAAGAATCAGAAACAGGTGTTGGAAGAGCCTTGCACATACTTTCCTGTGGATGTTCTCTTCTTCCTCCAATACGCAGATTAACTCCTTCTGAGCATGGAGGTTGATCCACTGGATTATCTGCTTTGCTTGATGCTTCCTCTACCACTGGGCTCAAAACTGTCGAACTCATTCCTTTTGCTGAGCCTTCTTCCTGTAGCGTTTCAATATGGAGTTGATGCAATATGCAAGAGGAGATGGATTTGAGAATACTTTCTGCCTTCTGGTTAGAGCTCCTTTGTTGTTTTGCCCTCACTTTTTGGAGAAGGTTTATTTTCTGTTCATTTGATTTCGATAGAATATCCATTAACTTTGATTTCTCTTTTCTCCATGGATTTGCATTTGAAACAAATGGGATGCTGACATTTTTTTCCCTTGTTGCATCTACTGTCTGTTTAACAAGGAGAGGTTCCCCACTGGGGCAAGATACAGAATCTTTCTGTGCTGCAGAAACATTTTGCTGGACCTCTACATTTGTACAAAGAAATGTCTGTCCTTTTGAACCCTGTAAGATATCAGTTTCTTTTAATCCTTCTCTTCTCAACAGATGTGAAACACTTTTTCTCTCAGTGTATGCATCGTCCTCAGGGACCTTTCCTGTGTTTTCTGGATGAGGAGTTTCCGCAAGGGGGAAGGTACTAGGCTCCAGATATGAAATGCTTCCTTGTTTTAGCAGTTCCTGCTTCTTGCAAATCTTCAGTTGGGAAGCTGCCAACTCTGGAATTAACACAGTCTGTCCTTCTGAACTTAGTGACATGTCAGTTTTCTCAAATACTTCTCTCCCCTTTGGAGCTGAAACGGATCCTTGGACAATGGCCTCATCTCCCTTCTTTGCTCTCTGTGCAGTAAGGAATTCATGTTTTGTATGCATTCTAATATTCGAGATGTCAGACATAGCGCCACTGGTTTCCCTCTTTTGTGAGAGGACATCAGGATATACTTCTCTTTTCAAGTCTACTGTGAATTTGACATGGTCCGTTTCTTTTTTCAGCTGCTGGCTAATCACAAATCGGTATCTACACTGTGGGAGAAGGTCTGCTGAAGCGACTTGGTTTTCTTTTTGCTCTCCAACGTACCATCTCAGTGTTTTACTATTTCTTGATATAGCACTCTTACGCATGGACTGTGAAAATGCCATCTGTCTTTGGCTGAGGGATTTCTCCAGCGTGGGCGGTGGAGGGCTGTGTACCAGCTTTGGTGGCTTGCCTTTTTCCCTCTTCCTTTCCATCAACTCTCTAATTTTAGATGGAATAAGTCCACAGTCACAAATAGTGTTCAGAACCAACTCGGCCTCAGCTTGAGCTTGCCGGAACCCCTTCTGTTTCTGGATGTAACGTCTCATGTCCTCTTTGTTGCTTTGGCTTCCATATCCTATGGTGTTACACGTCAGAGAAACAGGTGGTTTCTTTGCCTTAGATTTTACCTGCTCGGTATATGTAGTGTTTTTCATGCTTGCTGTTTCTGCTTTAGCACTATGTTTTATGATTTTAGGGTATTTAAGTGCATAGGCATAAGCAGAATCCTGGCTGGTTCCTGGGACGCATGGTTCTTGCTGTTTCTTTTGCCCTCTTGGCGCCGTGTCTTCTCTTGGCTGTAATGAACCACTACACTCTCTTACGTTAAGATAACGCATCTCAATTAATGACTTATCTGCCTTCGGAATCAGTATCTTGGCCTTTCTTACGAAGTCATTTTGATTCCGTGCCTTTTCCTTAGAAATAGGACTCTCCCGTTTCCTCCCAGGCTTACCATCCCAGGGATCACCACATTGTGTGGAGCCAGTCTCTGATTTCTGGGCTTTTGGCAATGGAGTCTTTGGATCTACCATGTACTGAATTCCCCCCTGGTTATGAAGACTTGTCTTCAATGTCTGTACTTGGATAAAGTTCATCACGTTTCTAGAAAGAGGTTCCAAGATGGTTTCTCTAACATGTTTTTCTTGCCTCTTCTTTTGCATTGCACAAGACAAATTCCAAGTCCCTCTGGCTTCTGAACTATGCATTTTAGATTCTGATTTGCAAGGGTCAAGATTTTTCATGTGGTGAGAACTGAAATGGAAGCATTGGCTACTCTGTGGAACCGATTCTGCTAATGTATCTGGGGTATTTTTCTCTTTCTTTTCACAGGGCACGTGTGTGTTCCCTGTGTTGCTGGATCTGCTTTGTGTAACCATCAAATCAGCCTCCCATGCTCCCCCATCACATGGTGGTTTCTCTAGCTGTGCAGAGGTGTGGCTGTGCATTTTTCCTCTTGGGGGATCCATCCGTGGTTTGGGTGTGCCATCCGTTTCAATATCTAGTTTGTTGTCAGTTGAAACAGGTGTGGGGGATGAAAATGCCTCAGTCATGCTTTTACTGTGCTGCACGTCTTTTATCATAGGTTTTAACTTGCCTTCCTGTCCATTTCTACAGCACAGGTTACCGTGCTTGGTGCTATTAAGGACCTGTGAACAAAGAGGTTTCTTTGCCTTCATGGTTCTACATTCGGCACCCTTGAGATCTTTTCTTTCTGGAAATGTGAACGCCTTTTCCTGCCTTTCAGATTCAGATAAAAAAGACGTCATGGACAGTGCTAGTAAATCCCGCTGCAGCTCCTTATGTTTCTTGGCAAAATGACCATCCACGTTCCTGCTGGAGCTTTCATCATCTGGATCTTCAAGCACTGAGATCTCTGAGCGTGGGTATTTTATTACTTTTTGAGTGTCTGTGTTTTCCTCCTTTTCTTCACGCTTCAGGGAACCTGCCCCGGGAACATCCAGCTTCCTTGCCGGGGCCCCACCAGATGCAGGGCTATACTCTGCCTCAGCAACAGCAAGACCACCAGACATGGCTTTCCCTCTTTTTGGACAGGAGATCTTTTCACTGGGTCTGGGTAGTACCTCTGTTTGTGGTGGGATAATCCTCAGCTTTTCCGTTGGAAATGGAATTTTCAGAAAAGAACAGGGAGACTCTAATATATTTTCTGAAACCAGTGTGTGTTGCTGCACTTGTTCCTCTGTCACAAGCATAGTCTGATCTTTTCTACTTCCTGTCCTAGGCAGGAATTTTAGACGTGCTTTGATTCTGACTTCATTGCCCTCTGTTTCATTCTGCCATCTGGATTCCGACGTGTTTCTCGAGGTGCTCCACTTACTAGAGGAATGTGTACATAGTTTCTTTCCTTCGTTTCGTTTCAGCTCTATAATACTGCTTTTTTTTCTTAATGGGCATTTCTTTGCTTTCAATTTTTTGTGTGTTCTGAGGGCAGGTGGCCCAGGCGTAGGTGGGAAAAAGGTGTTCGCAAATGTGCCTGGCATACTTTGAGAGAGTCCTTTGGCTGTGTCACCCAAGATGTAGATCTGTTTCTTTCCACGGGGTGGGGCACCAGACCTAGTGGTACTCGTTGTCTTGAAAATCACTGCCATCTGTGCTTGTCCAATTCTGGACTTAGGGGTCCGTGCGGCACTTCTCAGCCCTTTAATTTCAGATGAAGCTGGCATGGAGAAGCCAAAAGACTGCAGGGGTCTCGCTTGCAAATCCTCTCCTAACCTTATCTTTCCCTCTGGAACGGCGCTAGAAAGCTTCTTCCCAGGCCCTCTCCCAGATGGGACGTCACTCTGTGCTACAGCAATGAAAGAGCCACGGAGTGACTTCTCTGCCACTGGAGATAAAACGCTTGCACTCCCTGCATCTTGTAAGCCTTTCTGTGTTTTTGTCCTTTTCGGAAGCTTCTCCAA
This sequence comes from Sus scrofa, assembly GCF_054392235.1. Classification (NCBI taxonomy): domain Eukaryota; kingdom Metazoa; phylum Chordata; class Mammalia; order Artiodactyla; family Suidae; genus Sus; species Sus scrofa. The sequence goes on from NC_139393.1 coordinate 78,281,165, forward strand.
TGGAGGGGAATTCAAAGTAGAGCCAGAAGCAGAAGGCGCTACACCTCGTGTGAAAAGCGCGTATTGCTGCAGCTCCTGAGCGATGGTAAGCAATTCTGGGGGTTTTCCCTTTGCTGAATACTTCCGTTCTAGATCTGATTTCACAAGGCGAGGCTCCTTCATTTTATGAGCGTGGACAGTGACCTGCTGAGAATTCCGTGGCCCTGCTTCTCCACTGTGGCCTCTGATTTCCTTCCTGAGGCTTGAGGCCCTGCCCTCCTCACCCGTGGAACCGTCACACCAGGTTCTCTCGCCACCTGATGCCTGTTCTTGCTGCAGCAGCTCACGACTGAAGGTTGTCTTGCAGGGCATCCCCGTCTCTACGTTTCCAGATGTGGGAGAGGAGATGACATTTGGGATGATACCTGCCACAGGCTGGCCTCGTTTCATCATGGTTTTGCAGTGGTGTTCAATTTGTCTGCTGTAGCGTGGCACACCACGCTTTGTGACATCAGACATCTGGGAAATTGGTGCCTTCTTTGCCTTCCAAGGTGTGCGTGTGTGACTCATTCTATTTCTCTTGTCTGTAAGTTTTAAGTCCTTTTTCTTTCTTTTTGACACAGATGAAACAAGTGTGGGTATAACCCCTGCTGGTGATTCATGGGTTAACCCTTCCTTTCTCTCTAGAGTAAGATCGTCCAGTACCCCAGAGTATTTTGCATGAATTAAAAAGTAAACAATCTGTGACTTCCGGGTTTTGGGAGGTAGGGTTTTTAGACAACTGTTTCCAGGGATGTTAAATATCTGAGAAATGGGTGCCTTCCTTGCCTTCATGGCAACACCTCTGGGACTCATTTTACTTTTAAAGGCTCTACACGTAAATGTCTTTCTCTGCCTTTTAGATCCAGATAGATCGGGAGCGGAGACATCCAAAGGCTCCAGCAAAGTTGCTTGTAGATCTTTTGGAACCGCTGCCTTCCCCTCGTGACTCTGACGGGGATGGTACTGTTCCCCTGTGTGGCTCCCACGCCTTGGGACACTGGGTCTCCCTGTATCCGTTGAAACACGACCTGTTCGTGATTCCTTTGACGTCAGAAGAGGAAAGTCTGAACTCGCCGTCCGCGTGGTGCCAGTTTGGGACTGGTGGCTTCTCTTGGGCTCCCCTGGCTGCACTGGATCTGCAGGCTGCGTCTGCGGTGGGATGCCTTGTTCTATAACAAACAGAATCTTCCCACGTCCTTTGTTTTTGGATGTGTGAAGGGTGAGCTCCTCGGCCTGGCCCGAACAGAAGATAAAATGTTGGCTGTGCTGGGGGATTACGTTTAATAACATCTCCTGCTCGCTTTCGTCTTCGTCCTCATCTTCAAGATTGGATTCTTCGGTGTCATCTGAAGTCACAGTCCCTTCCTCTGGTGATATCTCTTGCTTTACTTGTTCAGAACTGAGTCTTTTTTCTCCTAACATGTCCATTTCTCTTTCTCTCTTGCTATACCTGTGAGCATCAGGTATGAAATTCAAGAGGGAGTACATGCCGTCTTCCGTTTTTTCCCCTTGGTCCTCCTCTTTCATTTTGGTTGTCCAGTCGCATCCCAGTTCTTTTCTATGGTTTGGGCCGGCACCGCCCTTGATATTGAGCATGTATGATATTGACGGTTTCTTTGCTTTCAAAATTCCATGTTTGGGATTCATGAAGATTTTCCTGTTTGCATGGTGTTTGAAGTTTCTCTTGCTTTTGGATACAGATAAAGCAGCCGAGCAGAGATCTGAAGTCACCCTCTCTTTCTTTTCAATGTCACTAGCTTGTTCCTCCTGATGGTTTACCCCAGAGGGGACACCACATTCTCTTGCAGAAAATACTTTTTCATCAAAGTTTGCTTCTCCTGACATTGGAGGTGAAAACCTAGCAGAGCTGTCTAGCTTTCCAAACTGAAATTGAGCCAATGCAGGGCATGGAGCAGAACTCAGAAGAGTCTGTGTACAGTGTGTTGGTGGTTGTGCCTGCATGTCTATACTTCCTGCCTCTTCCGGTTCCTCATCTGATTTGACAAAGGCATGATCCTTCTTCTGATACACATTGAATATGAAGCCTTGGCTGTTCTCTGGAGCTGGGAAATCTTCCTGTTCCCCTGGCTCCTCCTTCTCATATTTCACATGGTTGCATAAACTACTTGTATCAAGAGAATCTGGGCGACATACTTCCCTTCCATTTGGTGATTTCTCTTGCATTAGCTGCATAAGACTAGGTCTTGTTATCCTCAGCATCTCTCTCTCCACATTTAACCTGGGTACTTTGAAGTGAATGATATCCAAAAATGCAGCTGCTGTACTCTCATTTTGCTGTAGGCTTTTCATCTTTGCTTTAAGGTTGCATTGCAGTTCCTTGTTCTGCAGGCCATCAAGCACATGCAAAATTGACGATGGCTTTTGTTCCCTCATGGTTCTATGCCTACCACTCATTGTTTTTTGCTTCCTTGCTAATTTTAATGTGATTTTCTTTCTTTTAGATTTAGAAACCAAGGGCTCAGCAGAATCAGAAGACTGTAGGAATGTCACTTGCAAATTTGGGGCCAACTCTGAATTTTTTCCCACAAGATAAGCTTCTGGTTCCCTTTCAAGATTTCCACCAGATGGCAAGCCACGCTCTGGGGTAGTGTTTAAAGGTTTCTCAAGTGATGTGTTCCCTGTCTCAGGAGGTAGAATCTCCAGACCCATGGAAGCTATTATACCATCTTCTAGTCTGCTGGTCTTCAGGAGTTCCTTAGTTTCTCTGGGACACATCTGGAGGCCAGCCTGCAAAGCCATTTGTGGAAAGCATGTTTGGTGCTGTCTATCTTGCTCGTGAATGGGTGGCTCTTGTGTTAAATGGTCTGGTGTTGAGACTGGTTCGGTAAAGTGGGTCTCCTTCCCTTGACATGCATTGATCCAGAGGTACTGGGAAGGCTGTGCAGCTGTTCTTAGCAAAGGCTTCTGCTCCTCTTTGTCTCCATCTTGCACGTTTTCTTCTCTGCCACAGAATTCACTGCTCCTGTCAAAGAAATCAACATACCGTGGTCTCCCCACATCTGTGAGCCCGTGGAGCTGAACCTCATTGTAACAGCTGTCTGACTCTCCCTGTAACCTGTTCTGCAGGGGACAGTAAAGGGTATTGAGATATTCATACACCAGTCCATTAGCTTGGTTGATCTTTTTAAACTTGCCCTTGAAGCTGGACTCCAGCTTCTTTCTGTGACGTGAGATATTACACATACGTGAAAGGGATGGCTTCGGTTCCTTCATATGCACAGACTGGGGCTTTACTGTACATCCTAGGAATGAGAATCTTACTCTGTTTTTCTTCTTTTTAAAGTGAGATAAAGCAGGCATGTGGCAATTCAAAGTCTCTCGGACAATTGCTGCTAATTCTGCCTTTGTTTCTGGAAAATAGTAACCCATTTCGCTTGTATCACTTCCATAATCTGGAACATCACGTCCTCTCGTTTGGTTTAAAGGGTCTCTAGTCAGTGATTTTTCTGATGCCGAAGGAGGCATCTCAGAATCTGTAGTGCATCTTGTACCTGTTTGTGTTGTCAGGCTTGTCTTCACATTCGCAGTGTGAAATGGATCCACTATAGTATAGTGAATAGGCTCCACCATGACTTCTGCAACTGTGCTTGGTTGCTGCATTTCTTTCTTTGTTTTAAGCTCTTTCTCTGGATATGCATCTAATCTGAGGTTCCAGCTATCCTGAAGGAAGGCGTCTGGTGAAGCTTTTTTGTCTCCTTCCATTTCATGTTGCAATTTAGCTGCTTTGGGTGCGTTTCCAGAGTCACTTCCCTTATTAATGGTATCTGAACACTCTTCTCTTTTAACTTCTGCTTTCTCTTGTTTCAGCTTGCTAAGACCATGGTCATCTGCATTTAATCTGCTCTGCGTTCTGACATGAGGCAAAACAGACAGACGAGGCTCAATAACGTTCACAAGCCTCTCTGCCACAATTTGATCTTGCAGTCGTTGTTTCATCAGGATTTTAAAACTGCCTTTCAGTCTTCTTCTGCGAAGTATTGGTGGCTTCTTTACTTTCATAATTACACTTTCGGGACCAAGCAAACTTATTGTTCCTGATAATTTGTTTCTGATTCTCTTCCTTTTAAAACCTGATAAAGGAAGCATATGCCTATGGAAAGACTCCAAGGCGACTTCAGGTAAAACTCTCTTTAAGGCTTCCTTTTCTTCTGCAATCTGTTCATCTAGGGTCTTTCTGGGGCTTCTGCCAAATGGGACGCCACGTTCTGCTGTTTCAGTTAAAACTGGTAAGCTTGCTGACACTGGAAGAGGATGCGCGGGCTCTGCAGTCTCCCCCTCGGTAGGTCTGTCTGCACGTGGCTGCAGCTTCTCCACCTGACATGGAGCCACTGTGTAGGATGGACGAGTCCCCACAATTGTTTCTGTAGAAAGAGTTTGTGGTTGTACTTCTAGCTCTTGATTATGACTTCTTCTGCTTTCTGAACTGCTCTGACCTATTTCAAAATTGACATACTTGGGCTTCTGCGTTGGTTGTAGGGTGGACCTGAAACCGTGTGCCAGCTGTGGAACTGCTTCTTGCAAAGCCTGTTGTTCTTCCTCTTTGTCATGTTCTTGTGGCTTTTCAAACATATATCCCTTTTCAACGTATTCCACACTCTGTATCATCTTGTCATCTCGTAACTCATCTTGCTTTACCACTGAATGGCTGAGCCCTATTTCTGATGAATCTGCCTTGGTTTTGAATCTGCTGTGCACGTCCACAGGAGGTGGTTCAGAAATGGCAGTGTGGGTGGCGTCGTGGAATGCATTAGGTATTCTTTTATCTTGCATCTTTTTTATATTACTTCTGGTGTCACGTTCCAGTTCCTCACCTTTGCGTCGGTCAACACATCCTGTAACACTAAGCATTAAGGGTTTCTTTTCCTTCTCACTTACATCTTCTGTACTCTCTTGAATTTTTATACCTGCTGATTGTTCACTGCTTTTATGCTTTTTGGTTCCTGGTGAAACGAGCAAGCTGACATCTGAAGACTCCAGAACAAGTTCCAGAAAATCTTTTTGTTCTTGTGTATTTCCCTTTCGAAAGCACCTCTGCCTTTCTGATGTACTGGTTGCTAAACCCCCTCCATTTGAAAGTGGAAGATATGAATTCTCTGTACTTTGTAGGTCTTCCCATGTTTCCATTTTTTTACCCAAGTCCATGTGGGGAGAGGAAACCACTTTCCACAAAGGTTCTGGTATAGACGCCTCTAAGGGGGTCTCATGCTTTGCCACATGCAGGTCAGCTGTGTTTCCACTATTTGGGACACAGGACGCTGCAGGATCCATTTTCTGTGCTTGTGTAACTGGGTCTTTACGAGACTCTTTATCCTTCCAGGTTGTTTTTATTAGTGGAGAACGAGGTGTTTTTCGTTGATAGGTGCTGGCCATCAAAGACGGTTCTGGCTGAGGTGGGATTTTTGGTGAAATGCTTTTTAGCCCTGTAGTCTCTCTGCCATGTGCCTCTGTATTTTTAGTACTCTCCGAGGTTCCTCCTTTCTTGGTAGACCCTGCATGGCTGACTTGCTCTGCGTGTGGTGATTTATGTTGTTGCTTCAGCAGAAAACGGCCACATCCTATTAAATCCGGCATGGATCTCACTAGTCTTTTCTGGGAATACTTCCTGCTATAAGGAGGAACAAACTTGAAAACATAAATAAGACGCAACACGATACCTGGTATACTTTTTCTTTGATGTAACGCTTTCTTCTTAACGTACCTGTGTCTTAACTTGCTACATTCTGAAGTGTGACACGAAATACCTGTGATTTGAAATACCCGTGAAGTTGGTGTTTCCTTTGACTTCTGAGGTGGAACTCTGAGCCTAAATTTACTTTTACAGTGTAAGCTTTTTCTTCTCTTTTTCTGCCTGTTCAAGGTAGGTGCAAGAGGCACTGAGCCATAAGCGTGATACCGCTTTAATTTCGAGGAAGCAATTTGTTTCCGGCCCTTTGTCCTTACACTCTTTAGCTGTGGCAGGCCTTTAACTACCGACTTTGGGTTCAGAGTTAAAACTAGAAACCTGGCATTCTTAAAAATAGTATTTTCCAACTGGATTAAATATTTAATCTCGTTTGAATCTTCAAACCAAACAGAATATTGGGCCTCATCTAAGTGTTTTTTATCAGAGTCTAGGCCCTCGATGGAATCTTTGGTCTCAACAGAATGTGGGACTTCGACTGACGGTTGGTTCCTGACCATGTCTTTTGTCTGGAAGGAAGCGTGTGTGCTGCTGGAGAGTGGTTTCTTCATCAGCTCTTGAGGCAGAGCAAAGTACCTGGCCTTGACATCAGCATGGCTGCTGATTGATTCCTGGTTGTTAACAGACTCTCGGGCTTGACTAGTAAATTGTGCTTCAGAAAAACTTTGATACTGAGTATCGCTTTGTCCTGGAAAAGAATCTTGCGCTTGGGCAAAAATGTCCATTCTAACAGAATGCTGATTCTGAATCAAGGACTCTTGAGAACTTGAGTACAGATGGGTAGCTTTACTCTCTAACGAAGCTTTGGATTTTAAAGGAATTTGATTTCTCACATTTTCTTCCAGGAGTCTGACTTGGTCTCTAGAAAGAAATAAATGGGCAGGAGGGAATGGTGCCACATCCAGATCTTCACTTTCTATAATGATTCTAGAAGTTCTTGAAAAGTTAAAGTCAGAAGAAAACATTACATTTTTATTTTTGTTGGTTTTCATTATGGAAAATAATTTCTTTGAGGAAAACTGTATTGTTTCGTGTTCACTTTCGGGATAACCTCTACGCCTGAGAAAAACTTCCTGTACTTCAGAATGAAAAAGGGACAAAGACGAGCTAGTCCCATTTGACGATGTCACATGACTTTCACTAAAGTGACTTACTTGATATTTGCCTTCCCCGGGACCTGCCCGCACCGTTTCATCTGCCGGTAAACCTCCGTCTTCAAAATTACTTTCATTTCCTTCCGATGTAAGTGATGAAGGAATTGTCCTTTCTGAAAAGTCATCAATTCTGAAATATATGAAAACAGTGTGAAAATGAACTGTCACTGAAGGTCTATGTCACACGAGAACTCTCTTCTAAAGGAAACCTATGCTCAGTATAGAGATTAGTCAGAAAGTCATGAGCCACGTTACAAAATAAGTCATTGCCTCGTTCCATTCATGTAGTACATCAATCCACTGACAAAGGGAAGTAAATTATTTTCATATCTAGGAGAAGGAGGGATTTTCCCTCAAATACCTGTCCAGAAGTCTACGTTCAGCTGTCTTGTTTGACAGTCAAAGTTGCAGGTTGAGATCATAGCCTTTCACAAGGAATGCCGGTTGGTTTCGGAGAGAAGCCTGCGTTTTAGGGTAGTGCCTCGAAGCATAACTTCGGGTGGAATTAATGACCACGGAAGTGGACCCTCTGATACCCATTCTGCCTCCAGCGATAAGGCGCAGCCTGACAAAGCTCAGACCAACAGCAGCAGCATCACTGGGGAGATGATCAGAAATGCCAACTCCCAGGTCCCACCCTTGACCTCCTGAATCAGATGCCCTGGGGAGGGGGCCCAGAAATCTGAGTCTTAACAAACCCCCCAGGTGATGCTGATACTCCTTAAGTTACCTCAAGGTAAAGCCAACACCAAGAAAGGCAGAGGGAGAGATACAGAACCTTGGTGAGGTACCTGAGCCACTGTATCAAGAAATTTTGAAGCAAATTCTACTTCAGGGTTTCTTATTATATATCATAAAGTCTCTTTTTGGTATGCCAATTTGAATTACAATTTTCTGTTACATAAGAATTAAAATATCCTAAAGATACAGGTAGGATGCATAAGCATTCTGGGGTATCCACGTGACCCTAACAGGCTATCACAGTATCCAGACATAATTAGGATAACATTCCACCAGGACAGGAGTCTTATTCACTTAGGAAAAATATAGAGGAAAGCTGAAAAGAAAAACCAGTATTTTTTCAATTTAATATTATGATTTTAAACACCATAAAACAGTGCTAGATAATTTTCGTATGTGGAAGCAATCCTGCATTCTTGGGAAAAAAATCCCACTTGGCTAGAGTGCATAATCCTTTTAATGTGCTGGTGAATTTGGTTTTCTGGTATTTTGCCAAGGGTTCTACATCTGTATTCATCAGGATATTTTTCTGATCCTTAACTTGTATGCCTTGTATACCTCTTTGTCTTTCCTGCTCTCCGTACTCTCCACTTGGAGAGCTTCTGGATCACATAGCTCCTGGTTTTCCTTCTAACTCACTGGGGGCCCTTATCAGTCTTTGCTGGATCCTCCTCTTCTTCCTGACCTCTTTGAAGTGCCCCAAGGCTCAGTCCTTGCTCCTCTTCTCACAGTCCCTTTGTAATCTCACCAGCTCTGTGGCTTTTAACACTTCCTCTATGCCAGCAACCCCCAAACTCATTGTCTCGACCAGGCATCGCTCCCAAATTATACATTTATATATAAAAGAAAGAACATATTCTCCTGTGTGAAATTCTACAACGATCCCCTCTAGGAACCCAGAGTGAACGCTGCTATCCTTACCAGGGCCTGCAAAGCCCACCCATGATCTGTCACCTGCCCTCGAACCTCACTAATATTCTTCTACCTTATCTGTTAACTCCCCATCCCTTCAAGGCGTCAGTCAAATCCCACTGTATATATTGCACCTACCTCTCCTCCTCTACTTCTAGCATCATGAGTCCTCTTAGTCTGTTCTATTTTTTTTTTTTGTCTTACCATAAAACCTATCACCTTCTGACATATGTTTTATCATATTATTGTTTATCATCAGATTCCCCTGTGACTAAAATGGAAGGTAGGAAGCAGTGTCTGTTCTGTTCACTGATGTCTCTCAAGGGCTTACAGCACACTGTAGCCCCTCAATAGCATCTGTTGAATGGTCATCATAACGCTGGTCTCTTCTGCTACCTCTTGTCCACAACAAGCTGACCCAGACACACAACCCAATCCTTTCTTCAAGTTCAATGAAAGGGGAAAAATACACATATACAAAACACCCATAAATGTAGCTGATTTTGATGAAAAGTTGGAGGCAGATATAGAAGGAAGTTAACTACAGCAATACAAACAATTCCCACTTAACTTTTAGGTATGTCTCTCCATTTTTAAAATGTTCTTTGGCCTCTCTCCTCCAGAGAATTTCAACTGGGCCTTTGAAAATTTAAGAAGAACTCCCCAAACTCCTTGGAAAAGACTGACAGCTCTATGGCCATGGCAACAAGTACTAGAAGTGGTTGAAAATCAGTTAAAACAATCAATGGCATACAGCCATAATATAATCCTATAGTCACAGTAACAAACACCAGATCTGCTTTTAAACAACTTTATCTATCAATGATAACTTGCTTCGGGAAATATGCTTCTGAAACCGTCAGTGACAGCTTTAATCTTTGAAAATCAGGTAATCGGTGGCAGACTTTCCCAGGGACACACTTCCAAGGCTGAGGTCAATCCTGAATCAAACCATTTGCCCCAAACCAATGGATGCAAGGTCAGCAGTTAGCTTTGCTCACTGAGACTATGCCTGGCCAGCACTGCGCTCCCTGATTTCAGATACTGAGTGATGGTCTTGTCTTTTATGCCATTCAGTCCTGAGCCTCAACCATCTCCCCTGCTCCTCCGTCCTTCAGGGGTTACCATCTACCAAGCTTCTTAACAGGGTATAGAAAGTCCCCCAGGACCTGCTCCTGCCTGTTTCTTTACATTCATCTCCCTGACCCATCCCTGGCATTGCAGCAACTCTGAAACAATCATCATTTACCGCACAGACCCTGCTGTTATGTCCTTGCCTCCCATACATGTACAATGCCTTTCTCATCCTCCTCAGTGTCTTTTTCTGACTAATTGTCACTTATCCTTTAAAACTCAGCTTCAGTGTAACCTTCATGAAGCCATCCCAAGACCCCTTTGCTGGCTTAGGCGTCTCCTAAATGTTCTCATAATATTTCCATCACTGTGTTAACATGTTGCAAGCAATCATCCTTCATGTACGTCTCCTCCACAAAATATAAGGTTTTTGAGAACAACGACTATCTTATTCGGATCCCAGAATCAAACACAATGTTCCCTGTATCCCTCTAGACAGAGATATCGAATGATTGCTATGAATGGATTTTGATGAAAACAAAGTACTGCTGGCAAAAAGACCAGTGATGTCAGTATGTGCTCCTAGCACCTTTTTGTCCTTAGGATGCTGATGAGTTCTGATTACATAAACTCCTTTCATGTCATTCTTGCAGCTCAGGGTTTGATCAGTTCACAGTAGGTGCTGAATGAATATTTCTCAACTGAATTATCAGAACTGGCAATTATTACTTCTTCATATTGGAAAGAGGCTGGAGTAGGGAAGCAAGCCACTTAATCTCTCTGAGCTTTATCTTTTTCATTGGTAAAAACAGTAATGATACTACCTCCTTTGAAGGATAATTTCAATATATTAAAAGCCATTAACACAGTTTGGAAAAGAGCAACCACTGAAAAATCAAAATTAGATTGAATTATGATGTTGAACAGCTGTCATCCTCTATACAAATGGGACAGCCCTTTTCTATAATTCAGATGTAATTCTGAATAGAACAAAACCAACCTGTTTCATATAATTTCAAAGTATATCACTTACCTTTCTTCTGAAGATGAATGAATTGACCACTTATCTAGAGATAAATGGGAATTAAAAAAAAAAGTCAGAGCACCAATGGGAGAAGCTCAGGCTGAACAAGTTTTATATTAAAATATGAAATTATAAGGATATTTACCAAGCCTTGGGCTTTTCAGGCAACTGTCTTCTTTCTATTTCAAGAGAGATAATTCAATGTGAGAGGATTAATCCAAATATGAATAGTTATAAAGTTTCACAATTTTAGAAGTCATTCATCGGTGTTATTTTCAAAAATAAGGGAAAAGAAAATCAACCATTTGTTCTTACCTCATGGGCATCTGGATTATCCTTTTCTGGAAGTGCAGCCTTCTTCCGAAAGCAGGTACAAATCTTTATAAGTACAATCTCAAAAATAATTCCCAGGAAAATGATAAAGAAGATTGCTATCCAATTATTTTGAGAAGCCCAGGACTCTAGGAGGTCCCATAATGTCAAAATTGTTTCACTTTCCAACCCACCCTGCACCACTTTTTTAAAGAAATAAAACTGCTTTGACATTTTTATGTAATATGTAAAATAGACTGATGCCTTCATTCCAAAGTCCTCAATCCTGGATGCCCCAAAACACAAAAAGGTGGTTTTCCCATCTCATAACCACATGCAACCATGCCAGAAAAATAATGTCCAGTGCTACGCAGTGTCTTGTCAAGTGCAGCAGATTGCTTTAAGCTTAGGTAAAGTGAGGTACGTGTCATAGTGGGTATTGAACTGAGCTCATATCAACTTACTTTAGCAATAATGAAAGCTCACCAGTGAGACATTTATGATGCTATCAGTAGTTTTTTGATTAAAATTTAAAAATGATCCTCCATTAATTTCTCACCAAAAAGCCACAATTCTATAAACATTTCCTTAGCACAACTGGATGATCACTACCCTGTAACTTCAAAAATGTAGAACAAATTTGAATTGGACGTAACCATTTTCTTTTATCACCAGGAATGGTGTATCTTAAGCTTTAAGGAAAAATATGAATGTAAGGTGGCCAGATTTAGCAACAAAAACAAAACAGAAAACCTTCCAAATATAGATGCCCCGGTTTAATTTGAATTTCAGATGACTACCAAATAAATTTTGGTATGTCTTGTCACTCTGCAGGACATATGACAACTTGTCTTGGGGGGGGGAGCTGCCTGTTTTTATTTTGAAAATAGAACACGTCATTTTACATTTCTTTTTGTTAGAGGGGCCTGTCAGCAATGTTCCCACTCAATAGTCTACTGTTACGTTGAAAAACAAAGTTAGATTTTGTAATGGTTTCCTGGTAATTTCTTCTTCACCTGTTTCTGGTGATTCCGAGGAGCAGAGGAGCAGCTACTTGTGATGCTTGCTGATGTCAGAATTCAGGTTGGGCAGAGCCAGATCTAAGTACCACCCATTTTTCCTCAAACTCTAGAGAGTAAAGTCATAAGTACAAGAAAGTCTGGACTATTAATGAAAATATTAAGACTACCTTGGATTTGGAGTACTTTCCCTTTGAAGATGTAAATTAATACTTCCTTTTTCTTCACGCATTCAAGGTGGGTTGAGGAAAGAAGTATAATTCTTTACACCAAATTAACTGTTCAGGCCTCTTCTATCACATAACCTTGAGTGCAAGGAAGATATATTGAGCTCTTTCCTCAAGTATTAGAGATATTGAGATCAATAATACATCCTAGTTTAGTTTTCCAGTCCACTGGACCATAGCCTGCAGGTATTTATAATCTTAATTCAGGTTTGACTGTGATCATGCAGTTTGTCTTTGCAAAGTATAGCTCTCCAGAACACATGGTTGGCATTCCTTAGTTCTAGAAGAAACTTGAGCAATTCCTCTGGATTTTTCTAGGCTAAAGTACACCCTTCTGACTCCCCATCCACATACACAATCAGGGTGATTTTATTGTACTGGGTTTTTCTAGAATATTTAACAGAGTTGGCAAAATGCTCAATATCTCTTTCCTGATTTGGGGGGTGGGGGCATTCTCTAATTCATATGATGTTAACTATCTTTGAGGGGATTCCACTTCTTAACACTAAGGAAACTCTCTATAGTTGCTTAGATCTTTTAGGGCTTGATGTGCTGAATCCCTAATAAGTATACTGCAAATAGAAGTGAAAAGGAACTTCTGTGTACCACTCCTGTTGATGCTCAAGTCTACACAGAGGTAAAGAGTATCCATCTCCAGCGCTTTGTCATGCTTGTCACTTAAGCACTTACTACTAAAAGAACAATTACCTATTTTTCAGCATGCACACTTCTGTCCTTTGCAGAAGAAACCTCTTATGTTAATCTCAAGTGAACACCATAAAAAGTAACTGCTAGATTTTTTTAAAAGTCACAAAAACAATAATAGAGAAATCCATTTACTAACAAAGACACTGAAAGAAAACACTCAAATTCTATTAAAGTTTAAAAAAAAAACATGTTAAATCTACCAATGTCACATTCTTTGAACTATTTAGATATTGTGAACTCGATTTTTTTTTCTTTATATGTAAAGAAAGTGCCAATAATAGGTGTATAAAATAGCAATATAAAACCAGGGATGGTTTATCATGGTTAGAAATGTTCCTTCTTTAAATATTTTAGTTCAATACAAGTATTTATTGAAAAATGAACATATAAGGCACTAAGCAAGTAATACAAAGTGCTTTATGGAGATGATGAGTAAAAACCATTCCCTGACCTGAAGCAGTATGTAAGAAGTGATAATGGGGCAAAAATATCAATAATCTCTGAGAAGGCAGAGTGTGATTAGCAACAGAGAAGGAAGGTATTATGTGGCTTTGAAGGAGAGACTCTTGAGGTAATTCCAGAAAAGTTGTGAAGTGGGAAAGAGAATTTAAAGGTCTTATAGGATGATTAGGATTTGGTAGCTAAGTCTAACAAAGAAAAAAGTTTCAGGAAGAGAAGACAAAGACTTCTTCTAAAATTCCGGGTAGTCCAGGTAGGCTGGAGTGTACGAGTTGGGTGGAAATAAGGTTAAAATATCGATAGAGCTTCTTGCGGAGAGCCTTGAACTAAGGTCCTTAATGTTACCACTCTCCTCTGGAGGGCCACCAACAGTTGGAGGTGTCAAATGCTTTATCGAAACAAGGAGACAGTAGGATAGTAAAATGAATTAGGCCACTGTAATTATACAGATGAGAACTGATGAGAGCCTGGCTTAAAGTGATGGCAGTATAATCAAAAAGGGGGATGAGTCAGCCTTTTGAGAGTGAAAACCCAGGCTTTGGCAACTAAAAGGAAGCAAATGAATTCAGAAGTGGTATAAAAAAGCTAAGGTAAAGGAGGAAGGATCTAAAGATAATCCTAAAACTGGTTTATCAAGGACAAGTTTCCCAACCAAGGCACCACTGACCTTTTGGACCGGATACTTCTTTGTAAGGGCTGGCTGTCCTGTGCACTGGACACTGCTAGCAGCATCCCTTCCTCCTATCTGCGAGATGTCAGCAGCATCCCCACCCCAGCTGACAACTAAAAATGTTTCCAGATGTTGTCAAATGCCCCCTAGAGGGCAAAATTACCCCCAGTGTGAGCCACTGGTCTAAGTGAATGGTTGTGCCATAACTCAGGACCTACCAGAAGTGACGCCAGGACAGCTCTTTGACTATAATCTCAAACTTGAAGGAGCAGCACCTTTTCCCTGCAAGATGCATCAATTCTGTGCAGAAGAGCAGATGGGACCTTTTCACAAATGTTTATTTTGGTCTTAGACAAAGCGCTCTTATCTCTCTCTGGGAATTACATATTCTCCACAACAAGCTATTTCATCAATCAGGAATAGTAGCTTCTTACAAATGAGCTCAGGGAAAAGTCAACTTTAAATGACCTTCTACATTATCCCTGTATTTGTAGTGCTATCTCTGAATGGTCATGCATATCATGCCTATCATTTAATTTGCAAACTTGAATATTATAAATACAAAGCTTGGTTAGAAACCTTTTAAATCTATTTCTTCATTGTACTTTTATGGTCTGCTTTATAGTACATTTTCCTTTTTCCCATTAGTTTCACTTCTGTCTTCCTTTTATAAAGATGACACTGCTCCGCAAAATTAAGAGTACTAAATTAAGAGTACTTTCTCAGGTGTACAGCAATGAGACAAAAGTTTTGTTGTAACAAAATTCAATGTTTAATTTTTCAAAACTATATTAATGAAAATAAATTATATTTAGACCACCTTCAATATTTGTACATCATCTTTATACAACTATAGCAGTGCTTTCAAAAGACATTTTGTAAAGGACATTAATTTCACAATTAAAATGTGTTTTAAAAATAAGGAAACATTAAAGAACATTAGTCTGAAATATATCATAATGCTGAGAGGTATGCTGTTCTCTAACAAATTAACTGTACTTATATTCAAAATAACATAGCTTTAAACTAAAGACAATTATTTCTTGACCATTTCAGTGATTTCCTGGATCCAAAACAAAATCTGTGTATTTATTTCTTTGAAAACATCATTTGTTGACCGTCCTTTCACTGCCATGGAATGATTTGCCTTCTCGATCCAGTGGATTTTATTAGGAGCTTGCATTTTCTGTGCCACTTTCTCCAATAAGTTCTAAAGGAAAGAAAGAAGAGGATGCTAGACTAATGCTTTATTGGTGTTTAATAAAGATTTTCTCTCTCCCACCCTACCTATACTGGCATCCATTCACTAATATTCATTAAAACCTACTCTAGAGATAACTTTGGAGGCAATGGAACATGCAAGACGTGGCAGTTCACATTTCTCAGACACAGCAATACCACAGAAGAGAACAAGCATTTATTATTGATGATAAAAAGTTATTAAATAGGCTGAAGCAAAAAATTCTAAAAAATATTTCTCCCAAGGAAATTCTATGCTCTGGGAAATACACTAAAATTTAGTAGTATGTACAACTTGCTTTTTTCTCAAGAGTCAATTTTATAACTGAAGAATCTGCTTAAATGTCAAAATGATAAACCAAATGTACAGTTTAGTAACCCCAAATTCACAAGATTCAGATATTGATCATTTTATAAGCACGCACTGATCCATTTTACCAACTCTCTCTACAGGGAGATAAATATTGTCAGTATCCTTATATTTTTAGATTCTCCAAAGCAACAGGGTAATTATGGTACAAAATGAGTATTAGTAAAATCAGCATCTTTTTAAAGACACTAAATATTGCAGGTAATATCTTGTTCCCAAGTCATTTCTGTCTTTCATTCATACAAACATCAAGTTACAATTCACCTTTTCACACATTTCATCTGCTGAGCCTGACACAAACAGCACAGGATCTTTTATACGAAAGAGATCTTCATCTCTAAGTTTATGCTGTTGCTTTGGATGGTGCAGTGGATAGGAAATACAAATGAGACCTCGAACAAAATCGTCAGCATCATCTGGCTCAATATGACACATTACAGAAGCAGCTGCTCTTGAGCCCATTGAACGACCTAAAATCAATTAAAATTAAGTTCAGTTTGAAATATAAACATTCACATAAAGCAGTGGTGATAATAATGTGGCAAGTCAGATTTCACTTACTTCATCTATCATATTGCTTATCAACAAATACTTAAATACAAAAGGTGGCGATTAAGCACAACATCCAGAGCCTTGTTCAAAACAACAAAACAAAAACAAACCAAGGCCTAAGGGAATTCCCCCTGTGGCTCAGTGGCATCGAACCCAAGCAGTATCCATGAGGACACAGGTTCGATCCCTGGCCTCACTCAGTGGGTTAAGGATCCAGTGTTGCTGTAAGCTGTGGTACAGGTCAGACGCGGCTCAGATCCCACATTGCTGTGGCTGTGGCATAGGCCGGCAGCTACAGCTCCAATTCGACCCCAAGCCTGAGAACTTCCATATGTCCTAAAAAGCAAAACAAAAGAACAAAACAATAACAATCCAGAGCCTTGTAAAGATCTAAAAACTGATCCTAGAAGTTCCCACTGTGGCACAGTGGGTTAATAATCTGACTGTGGCACCTTGGGTCACTGCAGAGGCATGGGTTCAATCCCCGGCCTAGTGCAGTGGGGTAAAGGATCTGGTGTTGCCCCAGCTGGGGTCTGAGTTGCAGCTTTGCCTAGGGTCCAGGAACTTCCATAGTCTGTGGGTAAGGCCATTTAAAACAAACAACAAACAAAATCTGATTCTAGGTCAAACTTAAAAAAAAAAAGGAATTATTTTTCTGAAGAATTCTTAAAGAGGTGAAGATAATCTTTGTGAAGGAATCATTTGAGAGAGGGTGACTCAAGGATATAAATAAAAGGAGGTTATCTTTGGTTTACTAAATACAAGGTTTAAATTTGCTTTAAACAAAGTATCTTAAGGGTATACTAGGAAGTAACTTACCAAAATAAAACAAAAACTCCTTAAGTCTCTTCCTGTCATTTTAATTCTTGATTACTTATTCCTATATTAATATAGATTTTTTTAATACAAATAGATTTTTAAACAAGTATTTACAAGTATTACAACTTACCTCCAAGGAAAACACCTGCAAGTTTGTATTCTCCTGAGGTCTTTAGGTAATTCTAGAAAATTGACCAAAAAATTATCAATTCTTCTCCTATGAAATATTCCACTGGAAAATCAATATATTTTTCATCATTACTGAAATATATCAAAAACCTTGCAAAGACAACTATGCAATCTTAAATGATTCTTCTTGGAAGAGGAAACCAATTCTTCGCTCTTCTGGTCATGCCTTTCTTTATTATCAAATCACACGCTGGATAACACAGGCAAATATGTGGAAAAAAAAAAACCTCTAAAAAAATTCAAATATGAAAATATTTTTAAAACAAATATTGGAGGGGGAGAAAAGCCAGTAAAAGCTTCCAACTAATACAAAATTTGGTACTACTTCTACTATCTAATTTAAAACTCTGAAAAACTTAAAAGCTTTAAATAATTTGGATTAAAAGAAATTTCAGATTTGTTTCGGCCAGAGATTTTATGGTTTCTAAATGCTATATACAAAAATCATGCTATTTGTACATTCATAGTACAGAAGGCAAAAATATCCAGAACTATATTTACAGCTATATAATTCTAGTAAGAAAAATTACATCATAAGTAGATTCCTGGGCAGTGTCATGGATAAACATTTATGATGTAAGCATTCATCCCCATGGAAACTAACAGATGGCAAGAGAGAAAAATGTGACCTCTACATAGTCTTCACACACTTTTGAGTTTCTAAGAATATTCACTTAGAGATTTTTAAATTAAACCAAATGACTGCTAATAAAATGTCTTAAATTTATTAATTTTAAAAACAGAATTGTCAAAAGTAAATATAAAGAAATGTTCTTACCAAAACTGATTTATATGCCTTAATTCTATGTACAATATTAAGGCCTTTACACGTAAATCTCAGGCAAAAAAACCCATGAGATGCAAGATGGGATGCCAGTGACATCAAATGAGGAAGATTCATGTCTCCTGATGCTCCATGTGTAAGAATTATCCCATATGTTAAGCTCTTGTTAGGTACCAAACAAACAGCATCTAGTAATTTATTTCCAAAAGGAATTTTTAATTTAACCTGGAATTCAAGAGAATAAAGGGATCAAAAATTACTTCCTTGCCTATTCAAATAATTAACTATATATGTTTGTTCTAGGAGATCCATGATTTAATTCATAGCCTCCAAATAAAAAGCTATGACATTAATAATAATATTTGAGAAGTATTTATTGTGTGTCAGCTACTATTTTAACTGCTTTACATGTATTAACTCGTTTAACCTTCCTAATAGTTCTCAGGCAAATGCTGTAATTATCACCATTTTATAGATGAGAAAACTGAGGCACAATAGGTTACATAATGTGCCCAAGGTTATATATCCACCTGCCAGGATCCAAACTCAAGCTCCTTCAAAGTCCTTACTCTTAACCACTAATGCTATACTGTATCTCTTAGTACAAGTTAAAAATAACAAAGTTACTCTGAAGCCATATGACTACCAAAAACAACAAAAAAACAAAAACAAAAAACAAACAAAAAAAACCCTGAAGATGCAGAACATATGAAAATATGTATTACCTCTGTATGACTCATTTTCACTGTTGAATAACAAACTTAAAGTGCATTACATCTGAGAAGCAAAGGACATCTCCCTGAAAAGAAGATTCTGTTGTGAAAGGTGGGTTGGCAGACATGGATATGACATAAGAACTATGAATGAACACTTTCAGTAGCTAAAATAAACACATTTAGAACTACTTCTCTAGGAACTGGTCTCTTTACACGTACCCGTATTTATTTTCATTCCTATGGTCACTCAGAATTGGTTAGAGGGCCAGATGTGGGGCTGACAGATGTTATGTAAGATAAAGCCAATGTGATATCTTAACATGGATGGCTTAAGAAAAATCATATCAATGCAGGATGCTTTATCTTTTCCCCCCAAGCATCTTCATTCTCAGCTTCATCTTCAACTTAATCTCACAGCATCTACTAACCCATTTCCTTCGTCACCATCGTTCCCAGCTCTTCCACCCTGCAATGGAAGTACACATCCACATCCTTTATCATGAGACTCCGCAGAGCCAGAGTGTACATCTCAACCCTACTGCCTTTGGGCTTGGCTATGTGACTTGCTTTAACTAACAGATAAATTCCAAACTGCTACTTCTGGGCTGACACATGGCAAATTTCCAGAAGTGCTCTTGAACTCTCACCTTCAGCCCTAAGAAAAACATGCTCCATGTATTTTTTTTTTCCCAGCCTGGGTTCCAGAAGACACATGGAACAGGTGTGAATCCAAAACCAAAGGCCAGAGTCCAGCCTAGTCCAGCCAACATCTAAACCACCAAAACACCATGAAATATCCATCTCAAGAACCAAGAGCATAAAAGGCTGTGAGCCATTGAGAGTTCAGGCTTGTAATGCAGCATTCCTTCCTACAGTGAAGAGACCTTTTATTGTTCAGGACATTATCAACATCAGGATCTCCATCATTCATCTTTTTCCCATTAACATTTACTAATTCAGTCACTGAAGAGATTAACAATACCAGGGTTCAAAGTTCAAGTTACCAAAAATATAAAGTCTCTCCCTCATTCCACTTCTGCCTTACCACTCAGCTCCCCTCTTCAAAGGCAACAAATGTTACCCAAGTCCACTTATCTTTCAGTTATTTTATATACATATACACACACACCTTTTTTAAAACAAGCTTGATATATGTAATTCTAACAACTCCCCCAGTACATATCTTGGTGATTACTTTCTTCTTTAGACAATGAGCTTCTTTCATTATTATGGCTACAAAATATTCCAAGAAAGAGTTGTGCATAATGTATTTTACCAACCATTAGTGAACACTGAGACTGTTGCCAATCTTTTGTTAAAGCAATACTGAAATGAGTGGCACCACACTTATTATTTTCACAAAATAATATGTATAGATACAGCTATAAGATAAATTCCTGGGAAAGGAACTTATGTGTCAAAGGATGTGTTAATTTGCAATTATTTTTTAAGAACTACATTTTTTTCTTTAGTGCTGCACCTGCAGCATATGGAAATCCCCAGACTAGGGGTCAAATTGGAGCTACAGCTGCTGGCCTAAGCCACAGCCACAGCCACACCAGTTCCATGCTACATCTGTGACCAGCCTCTGCCACAGCCTGTGGCAATGCCAGATCCTTAACCCACTGAGGGAAGCCAGGATCAAACCTGCATCCTTGTGGATACCAGTCAGGTTCTTAATCCACTGAGCCACAATGAGAACTCCCTACATTTCATTTTTGAATAGGTAATATATGCACATGGTATGCAATTAAAAAAAAATGTGAATAGTTGTCTCCCCACAGTTTCCCCCCAACCACAAAGTTTCTTTCCCAGAAGCAACCACTGTGACCAACTTACTGTGTCTATCTTTCCCCTTATGTGTTTGTGTAAAATTCTCACATTTGAGCCCGAAGGGTATTAGACTGGCTGCAAAAGTTCTGGGATTTAAGTTGGAGGAGTAGGAGGATGAACTTCAGTCTTCATTGTCCCTGTTTTCACACTTGTAGCCTCATAAGTGTGCCTGGGGTCCCCAGGTGCAAAGACCTGTTTTACGTTCTCAAGAGAATAGCCTGCTTGGCTTCTAATGGGAGAGAAGCAGTCACCAACAGTGTGATGTGGGGAAGGAGATGCAGATATCTAGACCTCACCTGAGTGGACATGGAGTCCTCTCATCCATCCCCAGCACCGCGCCTTTCACTGCCAGTTCCCAAAGTGTCCCTGGCTGCCAGTCTCTGCACATTTCCAAGACTCTGTGTGTGGCTTAAATAGAACTTTTCCACGGTTTAGAATGTGGCCAATCTGCTAAGACACTTGCTTTCTGGAGCCCAGTATTTTCTTGCTGTTGTTTGCTTCCCCATATTCTCTCCCTCTTTGCGGGTCTGTGTCCCTTTACGGTAATGTTAGCGAGATTTTAGGAGGGAGTAAAATTGGACGTGCATTCTATCCACTCTCTATTCCTCAACAGCTTGGGTGTTTGTTTTATTCAAGGAAACTCCATCCCCTTCCAGAATTCACGACGGACAGTGTGCTCACAACGGTGCACGCAAGCTGGACTACTTGGGAATCTGAACTGGAACGTGGTCTAGACCGACGAGGTTACAACTCGGGCTTTAGGGTCAGATGGGGCAGGGCTGGAAGCGTCTCCACCACCCTGGGGGAGAGGCAGCGATGATCAATCGTACCGGGTCGTGTGCCCACGTCCTGAGCGTTTTCGAGAGTGACTTGTGTGACTGCGGATGCCACCAACCCAGGAACCTTCAGCTGGCAGAACGCCTGGGCGTTACCGACCACGTCGGGGCGGGACGTTGGGGATCGCGGGGCAAACACAGACGTTAAGAGTTCAAGTCCTCCGGGGGGTCGATGCTCCGGCCGCGTCCGCAACAACGCCAAGCCGTACACGGGGAACTCGAGGCGAGGTTCCGCGGGGCTGGGGGCTCAAAGGCGCCCGAGGAGCGTCCTATTCCGCCCACCGGCCCCGGGGCTGCGCCGCGGCCGTCGCCGGGGCCCGGGCGACCCTCGCCGCTCCGAGGCCGCCTCGCGGGACCCAGGCCGGAGCCGCTCGGCTCTCCCCGCCCGCACCGACCCACATTCCGCCTCCCGATCGCGAAGCCCCAGCGGCCGCCGCCCGCGGGAGCGAACCGACGCCGAACGCCTCAGGGGGCCGCCCAACAGCCCCTGAGGGGCGACGGCCGCTAACCCGAGCCGCCTCAGACGGGTCAGCGGGAGGCCCCCGGGGCCCTCGGAAGCCGTCCCCATCTGGCGTCCCCAACCGCTGCCGCCGCCGCCGCACTTACCGGGGACGGGAAAGTGGCCGCGAGCACCTAACCGCCCTGACTCCCTTCAGGGAGCGAACTACCACACTCGAAGGGACCGCCTTGCCGCACCCGCCCGCGCGTCCCGCTACGGCGCACGCGCGCGCAGGCCCCGCCCCCCGGGCGCGCGGCCGGGCGCGCGGAGCACGCTGGGAACGAGAGTCTTCCCGCCGCTGCCCGCGCGGCTGCAGCTGCGCCTCCTCCCCGACCTGCGGGGCGGGAGAATTGCCCTCTGTCGCTTCCTCTTGCCCGACCTCCTCTGCTCAGGACGCTTTCCCGTCCCAGCCTCTGCATTCCAGCAGTTGCACGCGGGGTCGACTCTGATTATTCTCTTTTGCCAAACCCCACCATCAATAGTCCTGTTTGTTCGACTTGCAAATGTGTACAGGACCCAACTACTTCTCACACTTCCACAAGACCCGTCCGAGCCCCACCTCCTGCTTTGCCTGGATTGTTGGAATAGGATGGTTCACACGCTTGCCCCCACTTTTTTGCTACTGATCAGTGCAGCAGCCAGCTGGACCCTGTTAAAACTTACACCCACCCCTCAACACTTTTCAAAGGCTTCTCATCTCGCCCATAATCAAAGCTAAAGAAGGCCTTGCAAAGACCAAGGTTTTAGATTTACCTCTTATCTATATCCTACTATTCTCGGTTCCCTGGCTCCTTCAGCTCCAACTACTACCTCTTCACTAGTCTCATAGCCAAACCCATCAGACTCACTGCAGGGCTTTTGGCTCTTCACTGTTTTTGAAAAGACCTCAGTGGCTGGAGCTGAACTCCTCGGGGCCTCACATACCACCTTCTCAGTGAGGCCTTCCCTAATCTCAGGCGCACTTCTATCCTTCTACTCTAGTCGCTCAGCATGCCATGAACTTGTCTGTCTTCTTCCTGGACAGAAGGCAGCCATCTTTATTGTTGTTATTTTATTTTGAATCTCCTGTGTATGGAATGATTAGTGGCAAATCAATTTGCCTTGAATTAATGACTCTTGCCCCAAGCCCAGGGCAGTTTATAATCACCTTCTTTTCTGTCACAGGACATGGAAGGAAATAAAATGCAGAAAACCACTTACTGTCATTTTTCTCAAGCATTTTCTTGAATTACAAACTTTTTTTTTTTAATTTAGACTTTTATTTTCTTATATTTTTAATTGTTATTTCCCCAATACAGTATTTTTCCTACTGTACAGCTTGGTGATCCAGTTACACATACATGTATACATTCTTTTTTCTCAAATTATCATGCTCCATCATAAGTGACTAGACACAGTTCCTGGTGCTAACTATGTTCCCAGTACAGGATCTCATTGCTAACCCACTCCAAAGGCAAAAGTTTGCATCTGTTGACCCTAAGCTCCCAATTCACCACACTCCCTCCCCCTCCACCTTGGCAACCACAAGTCTATTCTCCAAGTCCATGATTTTCTTTTCTGTGGAAAGGTTCATTTGTGCCATATATTAGATTCCAGATATAAGTGATGTCATATGATATGTCTTTCTTTTTCTGACTTACTTCACAGCATGAGAGTCTCTAGTTCCATCCATGTTGCTGCAAATGGCATTATTTTATTCTTTTTTATGGCTGAGTAGTATTCCATTGTGTATATATACCATATCTTCCTAATCCAATCATCTGTCGATGGACATTTGGGTTGTTTCCATGTCTTGGCTATTGTGAATGGTGCTACAAGGAACATGTGGGTGCATGTGTCTTTTTTAAGAAAAGTTTTGTCTGGATATATGTCCAAGAGTGGGATTGCTGGTCATATTAGTTCTACGTATAACTTTCTAAGGTACCTCTGTACTGTTCTCCATAGTGGTTGTACCAGCTTACATTCCCACTAATGAGGCAGGAGGGTTCCTTTTTCTCCACACCCCCTCCAGCATTGAATTGCAAAGTCTTAACACTACGCGCTTCCTAATTTTCTACCTATGCTTTTAAAAATGGCTTTATTAACACACCATAAAATCCACTCACTTTGAATACAATTCAGTGGTTTTCAGTAAATTCACAATCAGCAGATTTGCAACTATCGGCATCATTTAAGAACATTTACATCGCCCCACAAAGAAACCTGTGCCCATTTCCTCCTACCCTTAAACCCAAGCAAGCAGATATGTGGTCAAACATTACTCTGGATTTTCTGTGAGTGTTGTTGGATGCGATGAACAGAAATCAGTGGACTCTGAGTCCAGCCGATTGCGCTCCATAACTTGCTGGATAAATGGAAGGACTGAAGAAAACAAAAGACTGATCTCCGCTGTGCAGAGAGGAATTCTGCCCACAGACAGCCTTCAGAGTTGAACTGCACCATAGGTCTTCCCTAGGATTCCAGCCAGGTGGCTTTCACATGCGAACTGCAGATGTTGGACTTGCTAGCCTTCAGGATTGTGTGTAAGCCAATCCTTCAATCTCTCTGCCTATGTACAATGTATTGATTATTTCTCTGGAGAACCTGACTAATATGTCACTGAAGTCTGAAACAAGATAAGAATGTTTGTTATCACCACAGTTCTTCAACATGGTGCTAGGGGGAGTTCCCTGGTAGTCTAGTGGTTAGGACTTGGCACTTTCACTGCTGTGGCCTGGATTTAATCACAATGGCCAAAGACAAAACAAAACAAAAAATTATGCTACAGGTCCCACTAAATGCAGTAAGGATGGAACATAAATAAAAATATGGATATGGTAAAGAAGATACACTCATTATTTTCTTTCTTTTTTGGGGGGGGGCTTTTTTTTTTAGGGCTGCACCCCTGGCATATGGAAGTTCCCAAGTAGGGGTCGAATCCAAGCTGTAACTGCCAGCCTACACTACAACTGCATCAATGCCAGATCCAAGCCTCATCTGCTACCTACACCACAGCTCACAGCAATGCTGGATCCTTAACCCACTGAGAGAGGCCAGGGATTGAACCCGCATCCTCATGGATACTAGTTGGGTTCGTTACTGCTGAGCCACAATAGGAATTCCACTCTCATTATTTTCAAATATGGTCATACTTGAGGAAATCAAGTAAAGTTTCTTAGATCTGATAAGACAGTGAAGTATGTAGTTGGGTATAGAACAAACAAAAATCTGAAGCTTTCTGAAGCACATTAAATAACTTGCTAAAAAAATATAACTTTTAAAAAAGGCTTACGGCTTTTAAAGATTGTGGCTCAGAGGGTTATGAACCAGACTGGTATCCATGAAGATGAATGTTCTATCCCTGGCTTCGCTCCATGGATTAAGGATCCAGCATTGCTGCAAGCAAGCTGCAGCATAGGACATAGATCAGATCCGGTGTTGCTATGGCTGTGGTATAGACTGGCCCGGGAACTTCCATATAGTGCAAGTGCACCCCCCAAAAAAAGAACAAATTAAAGAACATTAAAAGACTGGGCAAAATAGAAACAAGTGTATAAAATACCTAAGAAAAAACATACTGTAAAGCATTCACATTCTTTTTGAAAAAAACCATAACATTTTACTTAACAAGCTCAAAAAAGGTCTGATTAAATGGAAGTATGCACCACTTTCTCAAGGGGAAAATAATAAATGTTTTAGTTTCATCAACTATACAAATTAATGACATCTCACTTGGAATTTTTAGAGGTCTTGACAAAGTGACTTTCAAGTTCAACTGGAAGTACAGATAAGAAAATTAAGATTTACCATTTGATCCAGCAATCCCACTCCTGGGCATCTATCCAGAGAAAACCATAACTCGCAAAGACACATGTACTCCGATGTTCATTGCAGCACTATTTACAATAGCCAAGATATGGAAACAACCTGAATGTCCATCAACAGAGGAGTGGATCACGAAGTTGTGGTACATATACACAATGGAATATTACTCAGCCATTAAAAAGAATGAAATTCCGGCATTCTTAGCAACATGGATGGACCTAGAAACTATCATGCTAAGTGAAGTCAGCCATACAATGAGACACCAACATCAAATGCTTTCATTGACATGTGGAATCTGAAAAAAGGACAGACTGAACTTCTTTGCCGAACAGATGCTGACTCACAGACATTGAAAAACTTATGGTCTCCGGAGGAGACAGTTTGAGGAGTGGGGGGATGTGCTTGGGCTGTGGGATGGAAATCCTGTGAAATCAGATTGTTATGATCATTATACAACTACAGATATGATAAATTCATTTGAGTAATAAAAAAAGAAAATTAAGAGAACAATTTTAAAAAGAATAGTAAAGATATCTATACTATTATATACATTACATATATAATGTGATATCAAGTTATCATACTGATATCAAAAGACAGTAAAAATTTAGAGGATCATACTTTAAGGTAATTTGGAAAATGTTTTTTATCTCTCAAGGTGAGATCGCCTTTCTATGTAAGGTGCAAAGCCAAGAAATCATAAAATTACAATGGACAGATCTGACCACATAAAGATTAAGAACATCTATACTGAGAGAGGCACCGTGAGCAAAATCAAAGGATGACAAAAACTGAAGGACAACATTTGCAACAAACATAATAGAAAGGGTTGATGGCTGTAAATACAAAGAGTTGAAACAAATCAGTAAGAAAAAATGTCCAAAATAGAAAATTTGACATTGCTGAAAAGTCAAAGACAAGGAGGAAAAGATATTCAATTTCATAAGTAGTAGGTTATCAGGGAAACATTTTTTAAACAAGTTTTGTTTTCAAATTGACAAAAATGAAAAAAAGGAATAATACCCAGTGTTGTTGCATATACAGGAAAATGACATTTTAATACCCTAGTAATGGGAGCATTGTTTGTATGTCTCTTTCTGTTTTGCTTTATCTGTAAAAATGTATCCATTGTGTCAGTACTTCGCTTTGAGAAATTTATCCCACGATATTACCAGCAGGCAGCCTTCTTTTTGAGATAGTGAAAATTAGAAACAATCCTTCTTGTATAGCAGAAAGGATGGAGAGGATATATTTTTGGGGTCTGGGTCCCTGAAGGACCTAACCTCCAAGTTTATGAATCCAGAAAAATGTCTGAAAATCTACTTCTTAACAGTGGTTCTCCTGAGAAGATAGTGATGGGAAGAAGTTGATTTTTCATTATTATGAGCCTCTTTACTTTTGAAATAAAATTCCACTTCGAACTAATTATATATTCATGGGAAGTTATAAACGTATCAAAAACAGGAGCTTGACATTATGCAATTCACAGAACTTATTCAGATTTCCTCAACTATATATGCATTTGTGTCTGTGTGTGTTTGTGTGTATGTGTAATTCTATGTAGCTTTGTTATCTGTGTATATTTATGTAACCAGCTCTATAATGAACGTATAGAACCGATCCATAATCACAAGCATCTCTTACACTAGACCTTTATAGCACGTCCTCCCTTTACATCCAAAATATCCTTCTCAGGAAAAATGCAAGATAGGGAGTTCCTGTTGTGACTCGGTGGAAACGAATCTGACTAATATCCATGAGGATGCAGTTTCTCTCCCTGGCCTCGCCCTGTGGGTCAGGAATCCGGTGTTGCCATGAGCTGTGGTGTAGGCTGGCAGCTGCAGCTTGGATTCGACCTCTAGCCTGGGAACTTCCATATTCTGCAAGTGTGGCCCTAAAAAGAAAAAAAAAAAAAAAGTAAGATAATGGAAAGAGAGCTATAATTTATTGTTGATTGAAAAAATGTTACAGAATTTTTTTGAGAGAGGGCAAAATTTATGTATATGAGCATATTTCAATTCAATTTCTTATATCTTAATTTGAACTGAAAGTCTGGTTCTCTAAACCAGACTTCAAAACACACCAACAAGATGAAACTTGCGAAACATCCATCCACAAGTCACACACTCTGAGTTCAACTTCAAAGTCAGTCCTCCTGAATTCCTATTGGAGTCTCAGTTCTATTCACTTAGACTTAAACAAAAGATTTACAAGACAAGCAGGGATAAGAGTACAAATGCCATCCTGTCATCACCTACTTTTCACTTATTTTTACAGCGAGAGGAATTCCTGCTATGCGAAAGTGTCATTCAAGGTCTAGGGAACACAGGGGCCATCTGTGGCCCTGCCGTTGTGATGGATGAAGAAGAAAAGATTTGCACAATGAGAAACACATGTTCTGGAAACTTCTAGAGTTGTCATTTTTTGGGTAATAAGTTATAAGGCTTAATTTATCAGAACCACAGAGTGAAGGAACTAATGCTTCAGCTCCTGCAGCTGCCAGTATCCTATTATTATACTACTCATATAATGCACAGCCTCTTTGCTGATTACAAATATTATGTTTTGCCTATTGTCACTAATCCTCCTGGAATTGATCTTCGGGTACAGTGTGTGCTAAGGATTCAGCTGTTTTTCTTCCCCATAGGAATACCTGTCATAGTATGACTTACAATAAGAAATATGTATTTTGTCTTCCTTTTTCCCAATTCTGGCACAGAGCTCCTAAAACTTTTGAATTTCTGAAATGACAGCAATAAAGCAATAAAGGAGTCTTTTGTTATGTTGATGAGTTGACTTTTGGAAAGTACCACAAGTGGGAGACTGGTTGGCAAGAAAGCCAATCATGTGATTAGAGGGTTGGAATTTTCAATGTCCCTCTAACCCCACTCTGGGAGGTAATCAGCCATGCCTACTTAATGAAGGCTCTGTAAAAACCCAGAAGGATGGAGTTTAAGAATTTTCAGGTTGGTGACCCAGACCCTTCCTCAGTCACCAAGCCTAACCCCAAATTCCACAAAGACAGAAGCTCCTTTGTTTGGGCCCCTGCTCCGTGTACATCTTCATCTGGCTGTGGAGTCCTATCCTTTCATATCCTTTGTGATAAGCTGGTAGTCGAGTGCATAACCTGGTTTCCTTAGTCCTGTGAGCTGCTCTAGCAAACTAACTGAACTCATGGGGGGGGGTCATGGGAACTTCTGATTTACAGCCAGTCAGTCAGAAGCACAAAGTGACAACCTGGACTGGTGATTGGCATTTGAAGTGAAGGACGATCTTGTGAACTGTGCCCTTAACCTGAGGAATCAGATGTGCTCTATGTAGATAGTGTTGGAATTGAGTTGGATTCTTGGATACCCAACTGGTGTTGGAGAATTGCCTGGTCATGTGGGGAGAGCCACCCATTGGGGTTGGAATCGGAATCATTGATACCCATTGAAACCCATTGTCCTAGCTTCGTGTGCACTTTCTCCAGTTCTCTGTGGTTTGGATTGCAGATCAAGCTTCTAGTCTGTTCATTCATGACTCTTTGGTATTGTTCTGTTTTTCTTTTTCTTTTTCCTATCTCTGCACCAGTATCATATGTCTTTGATTCTGAAGCTTTATAAAGCTTGCTTAGATTTCCCTTGTGGCCCAGTGGGTTGAGGATTTGGCGTTTCACTGAGGGGGCTTGGGCAGCTGCTATGGTGTGCGATCCATCCCTGGCCCAGGAACTTCCACATGCTGTGGGTGTGGCCCCCTCAGAAAAGTCTTGCTGTATAGTGGGAAGTTTCTCATGATTCATCCTACCTCAAGACTGTTTACTTTTTCGGAGTTCTCATTGTGGCTCAGCAGGTTAAGAACCTGACATAGTGTCCATGGGGACGTGGATTCGATCCGAGCTCAGTGGGTTAAGGATACGGCATTGCCGTGAGCTGTGGTGTAGGCCGCAGATGCGGTTTGGCTCTGTTGTTACTGTGGTGTAGGCCTGTTTCTCCCGTTCAACCTCTAACCTGGGAAGTGGCATATGCCACACATGCCGCTGTAAAAAGGAAAAAAAAAAAGAAAGAGTTTAGTTTATCTTGGACTTTGCAGGTCCATGCATTTTTTAGGAAAGGTTTATAAGTTCTACAAAAAGGGACAGGGTATATTTTGGTTAGGACTACATTGACACTATGGTATGTGAGAGAAAGCTGATTTTTTTTTTTTTTTAATATTTTTAGGGCCACACCCGCAGAAGATGGACGTTCCCAGGCTAGAGGTCGAATCAGAGCTGTAGCTGCCAGCCTATACTACACCCAGAGCAATGCAGGATCTGAGCTGCATCTGCGAACTACATCACATCTCACGGCAACACCAGATCCTTAACTACTGAGCAAGGCCGGGGATCGAACCTGAGTCCTCATGGATGCTAGTCAGGTTTGTTTCTGCTGAGCCACTACGGGAACTCCAAAGCTGACATCTTTAATGCTGAGGCTGCCAATCCATGAACATGTAATATTTTCCAATTTAATTACTTTTAAAAAAGTTCTCATAATTTTCTCTATAAAGATCTTGTCCATTTTTGCTAGATTTAATTCATCAAATAATTCACAGTTTTCAAAGCTATTGTTAAATCTTATCTTAAACATTTTAATTTTTCTGTTACTACCCACTATATTAAAATACCAGGTATTGAATTTTATATACTAGCTTTGTATGTAACAAATGCCACATTTTCTTGTACATTTTCTTGTTAACTCCATCAATTTATAGATTCTTTTGGATTTTCTCTGTACTAAAGCCTATCATCTGGTTTTTATGATACTTTGATTATTTTCCAATCCTTCAACTTCCTACTTCTTTTCCGGGTTGAGTGTGCTAGCTCAGACTTCCAGCCTTGGGTAGAAGGGCAGTTGTTGTGATGGTGAGAATCCTGAGGTTGTTCCTAATTTCCAAAGGAAGGTCTTTAGAAGATGTGGTGGGTGATTAGGGTCCCTCCCCACAAAGATTTATCCAAGTCCTAAGCTGCCTACTTGTGAAATGGGACCTTACTGAGAAATAGGGTCCTTGCATGTACAGTTAACACCCTCAAGATGAAATTACCTTGGACCTAAATGGCCCTAAATCCAATGACAAGTGTCTTTATAGGAGACAAAGAGAAGATACAGAGACACAGGGGGAAAGACCATGTGAAGACAGAGGCAAAGACTGGAGGGATGTGTCCATAAGCCAGTGAACGCTGGGAAGTGCCAGAGACTAGACTTTACAAGAAAATGCACCGATAGGCGAGAAGATTAAGGATACTTCATCAGTAGTTACATTTCATAATTATTTTAATTATATTTTATAATTAAAATTATAATTATTTTTTAGAGTTCCCATTGTGGCTCAGTGGTTAATGAATCCAATTAGGAACCATGAGGTTGCAGGTTTGATCCCTGGCCTTGCTCAGTGGGTTAAGGATCCAGCGTTGTTGTGAGCTGTGGTGTAGGTCACAGACGCAGCTTGGATCCCTCGTTGCTGTGGCTGTGGTGTAGGCCGGTGGCAACAGCTCCAATTAGACCCCTAGCCTGGAAACCTCCATATGTGGTGGGTGCGGCCCTAGAAAAAATAAAAAGACAAAAAAAATTATAATTATTTTAATAATTTTATAATTATTTTAAAGCTGGAGATAGATGTTTTATATACTTTTGTACATGTGATACATTCTATAATTAAAAAAATTTATAACAGATTATTTAACCAGAAGATGGGTAGAAGGGAAACTCCTAGGAAAGGAATTTGTGGGGACATAAGGTTCCAGTTCAGTGTTAGGACTTCTGGTTCCTTTTTAATTCTCTCAATCACATTTCAGGGTAATTTTCATTTGGTCATTCATTTGTCCACTCAAAATTTATTGCATCTTTCTAGGTGCAGGAATTCTTGGCAAAATGTTTAATTCTATTTAATAGTAATATTTAATTCTAGGTTTAATTCTAACAGAAGAAGAGCATGGTCTCTGTAGTCCAGTTACTTAAAACCTGGTCAGGGAGAGGGACAATGACTTAGGTCACCACTGCACAGCATGGTAAATACGGCAGCACAAGTATACACTTGAGGAGGTTCAGGGCAGCGAGTCCTGGAATGAGCACTGAAGGACAGCGAAGCCAGAGGAAGAGGAGGGACTCCGTATTCCAGACCAAGGGAAAGCATCAGCAAAGAAGGAAGGACCAGGGCACAGAAGGAACAGGGAGGGACTGGTTTTGCTGGACCTGAAGCTACATCTTAGGAAGCGGTGAGAGATCTGCTAAAAGATACAGGCAGAGGGCAGGTTATGAAAGGCCTTGTAAGATGTATTGGTTAGAATCAGACTTGGCTGTGAGTGACTGATTATCCAAAATAATAGTGTAAACAAGAGCGGAGTTGACCGCTTTGTCATGTAAACCACCTGTCTGGGGAGGTGGCAGCTTCTGTGATGCTTCATACTGAGTCCAGGGCCCACACGTCCTCTTTTTACTGCCTCATGGTCCCAACACAGCTAATGATTGGCACACCACAGGCCCTTAAAATAAAAGTGATTTTATTATAAAATTCTAAAAATGTGCGTCAAAGGACAGTCATGGGAATACTGCAGAATAAGAAGAGACATATCTTCATAATCCAGAATAATCACAGAGCAGATTTTATATTGTCCTTGGACTTGGTATTTAAAAGACAGGCTTCTTTTCATGAAGACGAGTTGTCAGAGCACCATTATTTGAAGGGAAGGCATTTTGCACATCAGAGTTCATCTTTGGTCTGCAATTAAGAAACAGAATATTTTGCGCTCTCAAGGCGTCTACTAGGAGGCAAGAAGGCTTACATTAGTCTATTAATCCTTTTTCCCCTAAAGAGAAAAGAGGTGAAAAAAAGCCACATTGTTGCTACAGGCTTCCAGGGCCCAGGGCTGTTACGGGAATCACCTTGGGGTAAAGTCACATTGATTGGGGATCCTGAATGTTTAAGAGTCTGTCTTATGGCAAAAGGCTCATGCTATGAAGGGTATCAGTGAAGGGCTAGGGTAGAAAATGGGGGGAAGAAAGGGGTCCCCAACTGCCATGAGTCAGGGGAATCATTTGACACCCCTCCAAGTCACTTAGAGATAAAACACGAATGAGAGTGAAGGGAGCTGCGTGGTTTCTCCGGGAGCCGATGGAAGCATTCTGATTTCAAATCGCGAGCTCCACGGGCACCTTTCCATTCTGGCAACTTCTCTTTTTCACTGGCTTTCCCTGCTTTTATGGCCTTGGAGCCATGAGAGGAGTTAATGTGGCGATGTAACCCCTTCTGAGGGCGGGTTAGGTGCAAATCAGTTCTCCAAAAACCAACACAAAAAACAGCAAGACAAAACTGATTTGTAGCACGTGCTGTTGTCATGGTGTAAATATTCCCACCAGGGGGGGTTCCAGGCTACCCCTGTGCAAAATTCTCCAATATTCAATCATCAGTGAGTGTAGATGAGCTAGTTTGATCATATCAAGCGCCTGGAAGTCGCCTTATTCTTTTTAAATCCCCCCCCCCCCCCGCCCGACCCACGTGCGCCTCGAGAAGCAGACGTAATAATTACCAAATCTGCCTTCTCATCTTTGGTGCCAATGCTACAGTTTTGGTTTTGCCCACTCAGAGACACAACGCTGGTGCTTAAAATACTGTCAAGCTAGGAGTTCCTGTCATGGCTCAGTGGAAACGAATCTGAATGGTATTCATGAGGACACAGGTTCGATCCCTGGCCTCGCTGAGTGGGTTAAGGATCCAGTGTTGCCGTGAGCTGTGGTGTAGGTCACAGACATGGCTCGGATCCCATGTTGCTATGGCTGTGACGTAGGCTGGCAGCTGCAGTTCTAATTTAACCCCTAGCCTGGGAACCTCCATATGCTGCAGGTGGGGCCCTAAAAAGACAAAAAAGAAAAAAAATACTATAGTATTTTTGTTATATTTTGTTACTAAGTTATATAAGTTATATATAACTTTGTATATAACATACTAATATTTTTACATAAAAGTTATATATATAATAAAATGAAATTCTATGCAATATGTACTTCCTCAGGTAAAAAACAACTATAATCACAACAAGCATCCCCTGCCACACTCTCTTTCTACACAACCACGCACACGATTTAAAGATGCTACATTGGTTTTTTGGTTCTTGCTTTGCTATAATCCAGATTGATGACTGTGAGCTAAATTCTTCTTTGGGCTGGTGCTGTTAACTGTAAAAGGCAGGCATTTACTGGCTGACTGCTAAAGTCCTATCTTTAGTCTGCCAAGTCCATATGTGAATCTGCCTTTTATAAATGAAATTAGTGTGCAGTGGGATAAACAGAGATTATTTTTATTTTATTTTATTGTCTTTCTAAAATTTTTTTTTAGGGCTGCACCCATGGCCTATGGAAGTTCCCAGGCTAGGGGTCGAATCAGAGCTGCAGCTGCCAGCCTGTACCACAGCCACAGCCACAGCCACGCCAGATTAGAGCTGCATCTGTGACCTACAGCACAGCTCATGGCAACGTTGGATCCTTAACCCACTGAGCGAGGCCAAGGATTGAACGTGCATCCTCATAGAAACAGTTGGGCTCATTACTGCTGAGCCACTCGGGAACTCCTGAGATTGCTTTTAAATGAATCATCTGTTAACACGAATAGTCATAGTTATATATTTTCCTATCTTTATATTGTGGTGATTAACTTTGCAGAAATCATCTCACAGGCCATTAGAGGATACATGTGAAAATACTTTTCAAACTGTACACATCTATTCAAATGCCATGTGATCTGAATTCTCACAGTAGAAAAGGCTTCCCTCTGTTTTGCTGGGAGCTCCCACGTCTTCTCACGTGACGGCATCTTACCGCCTGTCTTTTGCCTTGTCGGTACCTGCTATGTCTGCCTCTGCTAGAATGAACTGCCTGGAGGCCCCCGGAGGAAATCAGGTAGCAGGAAAGGAATGAAGGAGGACTTGGGTGGCCCTTAGTTCCGACGCTGACATGGCCAGAGGGCCAGTGCGGGTTACCTTCTTCCTGTGGCATGCGCAAGGGAAGAGGTCGTCCTCGGTCTGCGGCTGCACCCGCTCCATGCCCTCTCGGATCTGGGGCTCACTCACTTGTAAACTGGCATATTCCTGCACAGGCGACAGTACAAAAGCATGTCTTATGTAACGCTTCAGGCACACGTACCAAATTTGATACACTGGAGTGCGCAGGAACAGGGTCCATTTAACCCACATGTGTCGAGTTATGATAGGCAAAGTCCTCCACACTCCCATTAAACACCCAACAGGAGAGCTTCTGAGAGGCTGTCCTTTAGGCATTGGCTGTCCATTTCCAAGGGACCACACTTTTATTCTACCCTTCATTATTACGACTTGCATTTTTAAATTTTTATTTCTTTTGAACTGCCTTCACCATCTTCCCTAGACTGAGAATCTGAGGACAGACTTTCCGCCGGACCCACCACAGCTTGCACAACCTCAGACACATCTTCATCATGTGCTTGCTCCGTCCTAAGCTCTGGGTGAGGCGCTTGTGCTCTTAGCATATGCGAAGTGAATGAATGAACTCTACCCTGCGGATCTTCAGGAATTCAGAGAGGAAGCCCCCAGCCCCTTCCTTAGTTTACATACTGCACCATCTCCTAGGAGAGGTTTTAAATGGGGAAGGACCAGAAATGACCAATTTTGTTCTGTAGCAGAGAAATGCGACCCAAGATCTGCAATTCTGAGATAAAAGATAATCTTTTTTTTTTTTTTTTTTTTTTTTTTTTTTTGCTTTTTGCTTTTTAGGCCTGCACCCACAGCATATGGAGGTTCCCAAGCTAGGGGTCGAATTGGAGCTACAGCTGCCGGCCTACACCACAGCCACAGCAACGCAGGATCCCTAACCCACTGAGCGAGACTAGGGATCAAACCCGAGTCCTCATGGATGCTAGTCAGGTTCATTAACCACTGAGCCACGACGGGAACTCCAAGATATGCTTTGATCACAGTCCCTAAATGGGTAGGTCCATGAAAATAATTTCCAAGAAAAGTCATGGCTCATGTAGGTCCATGACCCATAGCGCAACAGTGTAAAGAATGTTTGGACCACAGCACAGCAGGTCCAAACGTACTTTACACTGTTCAGACAAAAAAAAAAAAAAAAAAAAAAAAAAAAAAAAAAAAAAAATGGTAGGGCAGTATTGCACAAAGAGGAATAGGAATCCAGGCACTTAATTCTGTAGGATCGGAGGCCAGTTTCTTATCCACATACCACATAGTTCTAACATTAATACTTTTCTCTTAATGTTGCAGCATTCTCCATTAGCTAAATCTTTGGCTTTCTACTTTTTCCGTAATGATTTCATATTCTTCCTTGAATTTGCCTACAGAGGTATACATAGATCTCCTTAGTTAATATACTCTTATTTTTAAAAAATTAAAAAAAATTTTTTTAATGGCCTCACCCACAGCCTATGGAAGTTCCCAGGGCAGGGACTGAATTCAAGCTGCAGCTTCAACCTGTGCCACAGCTGTGTAGCTACATCCTTTAACCCACCGCACTGGCCTTGGGATTGAACCCATGCCTCTGCAGACACCTGAGCCGCTGCAGTCAGATTCTTAACCCACTGTGCCATGGTGGAAACTGTAGTTAATATACTTTTGGAAATTAAGTGGAACATTATTTGCTGCTAACACGACCAATAACAAGCCGTATGTCTATTTTCTTAGAAAATACTGACCTGGAAAAGTTTAAAATAATAACAGAATATGTCGTCACCCATGAGATTATTTCTCGCAAATTCTTGTCCTGTTTTTGCTATCTTCTTTGCCTACGGGGGAAAAAAATCCTTTAAGAAACATTTTTTCCTATGCAGGTGTATGCTAACTGATGCTCAGAGTACACGTTAGTGAGACAAGAGAAGGAAAGATAACTTTGGGGGAGTCTAACGTGGTAAAGGGAACATTGCACAGAGCGTGTTTTTACTCAAATTAAAGGGAGGGGTTTGGTTTTTGAATTTTTGGAAGTATAGGTGATTTATAATCTTGTGTTCATTTCTGCTGACCGCAAAATGATGCAGTTATACATATATCCACATTTTTTTCCAGATTCTTTTCCTTTATGCTTCAGCACTGGATACTGAATATATAAGGGGAGGCTTTTAAAACTTGAAAATTTGAGAAGTCATATTGGGCCTTCTGGAATTAGCCTGTCTTCGAGAGAAAAGGCATATAATAAATGAGGTAACAAGGACTTTGCAAAGTAAACGCAAGATGAAGCTTAGGGCACTGCCTTAACAATTTGCAGCGGACAATTAGCTTGAAGCTTATTTCACGCAATTCCTCATTTGAATCCACAGCGCGGTTAGGTTTTCTTCCTGCCAGGCTGGCCATCCTAATTTGCATGCTAGCAAAGGTGCGGCCGTGCTCGGGGCTCAGAGAAAACTAACTAAAAGAGAGAGCACAGTTAAGGCCAAGGTTGAGCTTTTCGAGTCCTGTGCAGAGTGGATCGTTAATCCAAGCCACAAAGCGTGGGTTTATCCTGAAGGAATCTGTGCCATCCACAAGGAGGTGGCTTCCCCTTTACAGGTGAGAGTCGGTAGCCATGCATCGTGAATGTGGCCAGGCACAAGACCTTGAAAATGAACCCACGATTGCGGGGCACAAAGAGACTGACCTTACCTCTTCATCGTGATCTTTTGCCCACTTCAGTTTTTCCAGGAGGTCGCTCAGGTTGCTTCGAACAGGAATGTAGTGTTTCCAGGGCTGCAGCTCATTATAAAAGTGTTCATAGTAGATGGAGTCCTGCTTTAGCACCACACTGTCACCAACCAGCAGGTAGGGTAGGCGGTAGGCTGCAACCGTGCCATCGACGTTTATCTGGTACTTATGCTGCAAGAGAGCAGTCAAGTAGAAGAAGCCCCGTTAAGTTTCCCTTCCCCACTCTCTTTGCTTGTCTCCTCCTTCCGCACATCAGACCTCACCGTCCTCAGATACATTCTGGCCAGATTGTGCCCTTGGCCTCCACCACTTAGAAAGTGCTATTCTATAGAACACGCTGGCCTAGCGCTCAAGGGGGTATGTTGACATTCTTCCAAATTTCCAAAAAGAACCACAAGGCTAATGTCCTAAGGCTGCAACCCACAGAAAGATTTACCATGACTCTGTAAGCCCTTTACTACTCTATCAATGGTGTATTCTATGCTGTGTTAACCATACATACATATATATTTTTTTGGTCTTTTTAGGGCCACACCTGCAGCACATGGAAGTTCCCAGGCTAGGGGTTGCATCCCAGGCTAGGGGTAGCAGCTGCCAGCCTCCACCACAGCCACAGCAACTCGGGATCCGAGCCACATCTGCGAGCTGCACCACAGCTCATGGAAATGCTGGATCCTTAACCCACTGAGCGAGGCCAGGGATCAAACACGCATCCTCATGGATACTAGTTGGGTTCGTTAATGCTGCGCCACAACGGGAACTCCCCCAGATGCATATTTAACATCAGGTTCAGGTACTAAGTACAACCCAGGTCGTCCAACCAGTCCCGGGGCCACAGGCTTTGAGGTTCATTACATTTTGTGCTCACCTCTTCCCCGCCCCCGGTAAATATACAGACCTTCATTTCCCTCCTGCAAATGAAGGTATTTGGAAAAACACAAAGGATTGGCCGCAAATGATGTCATACCTTGAAGAAATCAAAAAATGAAATGTGTTTAACGATGGGACCATACAGGCTCTCGTCGTGTTTAAAGAAGAAAAAGTTGGTGAAAGCAGCATCGATGAGCTCTGGGTGTTTTCGGCTGAGTTTCACCAGCTCGAGTCTCTCTTTTCTGCTGTCTCGCCCCCTCCAGACAGCGGTGGAGTTTTTGCTTTCCCAGGGAGGGCCCGTGTTGGCTTGCACGGACAGCATATCCAGACTTACTCTGGAAAACAGAAAGTGCCATCAATTCTTCTCCCAAACCATTGCATCACAAAGGCTGTCGGGAAAGAACTCAGCAAGAAAGGAAACTGAGGCACTGGATCATCTGCGACCCATCTCTCACCGGCCCATGGTTTCGAGAACAGAGTCAGTCAGGTCATAGGTAGGCATCACGATATCCTTGGAATCCGTGGAGCCACACCAGGAAAAGATCGGATGGATGTGGGAACCAGATTTCTTCTTTTCCAAAGGCCAGTCTCCCAAATTAACAAAAAACTCCACGTCGGGCATCTTCACCTAGGAAGAGAAAGCCAAGAGCTCTTTCCACGTTCCTTATATTGGATAATTCTTTCTCCTTAGCAGGGCTTTGGGAAAGGCAGGCTGGGCCACCCTGTCTTTCTTGGACACAGAAGAATGGGCCCTGGGCCTGAACACTTCCTTACCAAGAGCTAAAGAACCCTCACAAGCTCCGTCTGAGGGAAGATACTTTTACTCTCTCTCTCTCTCTTTTTTTTTGAAAGGGCTGCACGTGGGACATATGGAAGTTCCCAGGCCAGGGGTCAGACTGGAGCTGCAGACCCCGGCCTACGCCACAGCCACAGCAATTTGGGATCCCAGCTGAGTCTGCAACCTACACCACAGCTCATGGCAATGCTACATTTTATGTAGCCACAGGAAAATATTTGTGGTATCTGTAAAACATATATTTAATGTGTCTTGGGCCACGCCTGCAGCATGCAGAAATTTCCAGGGATCAAACCCATGCCACAGCAGAGACAGCACCAGATCCTTAATCCACTGAGCTAGCAGGGAACTCCTTTTTAACTTTTTTGGGGGCGGGGGTGGGGGGGCAGGAGATAATATTTTTGAAGGCAAGAACTGCACTGTGTCAGTCGGAGAAGCATCCTGAGGAAAGGGGGTCCTGAGAGCCATATTTTCCCATGGATTGATGACAGATGAACCAGAAATACGTGCCAGCACCCTGACATTTTAGCTTGAAGGAAGCAGAATGCTCCTATGATGTAATTACCTGGGTTCAGAATTAATTCACTGTAAACGCTCTGCAACCTTGAGAAGAAAGGTCGTGTTATTGCCTGCGAGTAATTTCATCACACAGATTATGTGATGGTTAAAAGGATTTTTTTTTTCTTTCATTTTCTTTTAAAATTTTTATGAACTTATTTTTTGGCCATACTCTCGGCACGTGGAAGTTCCCAGGCCAGGGATGACACCCGCGCCACAGCAGTGACCATGTTAGATCCTTAACCACTAGGCTACCAGGGAACTCCAGCGGTAGAGTCTTTCATACCAGCCATCATACTATTACTGCTGGCTATTCCACCAGAGCTCTGATAATGTACATTATACCAAGGAATAAGAGTCAGCATATGGTAAGTCTTCTTCAGGCTCAAAGTAGATGTAGGACCAAAACAGTTTCATGGTATGGTATTTTTCCTCTAGAACATATTGTTATGGAGTGCATGTACCCTCTGCCCACAAGGGTGCTGAAGTCCTACACCCCAGAATCTCAGAATGACCTTATCTGGAAATAGGGGCAGTGCAGATGTAATTAGTTAAGATGACATCATTCTGGAGCAGGAGGCCCTTAATGCAGTATGACTGGTGCCCTCCTGGGAACAGGTGAAGATGGAAAGACACCCAGGCACAGGGATAATGCCATGTGACAACATAGCGGAGTGAGGCAGCTACGGCTCAGGAGTGCCAAGGATTGCCGAGTACCCCAGATGCTAGGCAGAGCCAAGAAAGGAGTCTCCCCTATAGGTTTTGGAGGGAGCATGGCTCTGCTGACACTTTGACTTCAGACTTCTAGCCTCCAGAATCGCCAGAGAATAAATGTCTTTTTTTTTTTTTTTTGGCTTTTCAGAGCTGCACCTGCAGTACATGGAGGTTCCCAGGCTTAGAGTGGAATTGGAGCTGCAAATTCTGGTCTACACC
Organism: Sus scrofa; assembly: GCF_054392235.1. Taxonomy (NCBI): domain Eukaryota; kingdom Metazoa; phylum Chordata; class Mammalia; order Artiodactyla; family Suidae; genus Sus; species Sus scrofa. The sequence goes on from NC_139393.1 coordinate 78,321,656, forward strand.
ACAGCCACAGCAATTTGGGATCTGAGCCATGTCTGTGACCTACATGACAGCTCATGGCAATGCTAGATCCTTAACCCACTGAGTAACCTCATAGATACTAGTTGGGTTCGTTACTGATAAGCCATGACAGGAACTCCAAATTTGTCATTTTTAAGTCACCTAGGTTAAAATACTTTGTAACAATAACCCTAGGAAACCAATACAGGTATCCTATGTGACATAAAACTTCAGAATAATATTCTAGTACTTAAGGCTCCAGACTAGAACACCCTGATAGTGTTATTATTTTTATTTTGAAAAGTTACATTGTACAACCTGGGCAGACATTGTCTATGATAGATCAGAGAAAAGAAATACTTACTTTTCTAGTCAAAGACAGCAGTATGGCATCCATGAAAATCCTAAAACCTACATGTTCACCATGAGTCTTGATATAAACCTAGAAGAGAAGGGAGTGCTTATTCTGGAAGTCTAACAGTACTGGCCAGCAGACTTCGCTGAGATAAAACTTCACCACAGTGATCCCAGAAGGATTTTTAATAAAACTAGGTAGCTGGTTATAGCCAAACGGTCTAAAAAAAAAGCCGCCGCCCCCCCCCCAAGACAAACAAACCAGCCTCAGGGGTGAACAGTACCTTGTTGTCCTTCAAGGTATAATGACATAAGCTCTGCCTTTGTCCGAATCGTTTTGGGATTTCTGTGGCAATCTTTTCTGGATCGACACTAGGGAACTGTGCCAGATCTCTCTGAATCTGAGGGATGGTTTCTGGGCAGCTCATCTCGCGGAGCCAGGCCGCCGCGTCTTCCAAGGGACAGTCACAATTCTCATGGTAAACCGGCCCTAATTACGCACAAAGTACACAGCAATCATTTAGTTTAGCACTGGAAACATGTAACGTAGCTCCATAATGAGACTTCACAAACTTTGCCCAGTTAGATGGAGGAGGTCATTTGATGGAAAAAAATATCTTCAAGAGAAAAGCATTTTTGTCACCCTGGGGTATCACTAGTAAGTCTGTTCTGATGGCTCTTTACAGTTATGCCTTATGATATTTTCACAGCTGGGCCCACGTGGCCCAAGTGCAAAAGAAAGCCAATGGCTCTAAGTGGCTACCATAGTCCATTAATCTTTATGTTTTGTGTACTTAGAGTAACCAGACATTGGCAGAAGGATATCAGAGGAGAGTATCTGTTTTAATGTAAGACAGAGGTGTTAAGAAACTGATAGTGCAATGGTCTATTACACAAATGAGGTTTTAAAGTGGCTAAGGTACTTTTCTCAATGGGCAAATCATCAATGACAATACAAGTAAATAAAGCACCCCTCTATGCTTTCTATTTTTTTAATACATATTTTATTTATTTTTTGGCTTTTTAGGGCCACGCCCATGGCTTATGGAGGTTCCCAGGCTAGAGGTCGAATGGGAGCTGAAGCTGCTGGCCCACACCACAGCTCACAGCAATGCCAGATCCCCAACCTGCTGAGCGGGGCCAGGGACTGAATCCACATCATGGATTCTAGTCTGATTCGTTTCCACAGCACCCCAAAGGGAACGCCCTGGTATTTAAAAAAAATAACTATAGGAGTTCCCGTCATGGCGCAGTGGTTAATGAATCCGACTAGGAACCATGAGGTTGCAGGTTTGATCCCTGGCCTTGCTCAGTGGGTTAAGGATCCGGTGTTGCGTGAGCTATGGTGTAGTTTGCAGATGCGGCTTGGATCCCGTGTTGATGTGGCTGTGGTGTAGACCAGCGGCTACAGCTCTGATTAGACCCCTAGCCTGGGAACCTCCATTTGCTGCGGGATCAGCCCTAGAAAAGACAAAAAAGACAAAAAAAAAAAAAAATATATATATATATATATATATGTGTGTGTATATATATATATAAAGAAGCAAAGTAATCCTCAAAACACCCATTTCATTAATATTAAAATGAGGTAACTACATGTATACAGAAATAACACTAACATAATCTAGAATTTGAATTGAGATTTTACTGTCCTTTATTTCTATAATCCTCAGATTGTCACCTGTCCCAGGCAGTAGCAGATAATGGGGTATCTAGCAGGTTATATGGTATTGTGTGTCCTGGTGGAGTGTGGGAAAGAAACCTAGACGCTTTCTAGAAAAATGTTTGCTTTTCTTGGAGCAGGGGGATAAGGAAGATTTGTGTGTCTGTATACATACTGCTTCTCTGATATTTTAGGGGACTGTCTCTGCTAAGCAGGAATGATAAGCTCTAGGTAAGAAAGCTGTACTCTCATCCTCTATCAGAAAACATTAGAGAACTTCTCTGGAAAAAAGCTTTGAAATAAAGACCAAAAAACCCCACAGTCAATTTCTCCTCTCTCCATCAAGCTCTCTCTCTTCCTGAAGTGACTGAAGAAATTTCAATCACACTTCAGTTACTTAAGTCAAATATCTAATTAAGAAAGTGCCAGAAAAGACAGCCTGTTCATAAGCGGTGCTGGGAAAACTGGACAGCCACATGGAAAAGAATGAAATTAGAACACTCCCTAACACCATACACAAAAATAAACTCAAAATGGATTAAAGACCTAGATATGGCCAGATACTATAAAACTCTTAGAGGAAAACATAGGCCAAACACTCTCCAACACAAACGACAGCAACATCTTCTCAGATCCACCTCTTAGAGTAATGACAGTAAAAACAAAAATAAACAAATGGGACCTAATTAAACTTGAAAGTTTCTGCACAGCAAAGGAAACCCTAAACAAAACGAAAAGACAACCCACAGAATGGGAGAAAATCTTTGCAAGTGAATTGACTGACAAGGGATTAATCTGCAAAATTTCTGCAGCTTCTGCACCTCAACACCAAAAAAACCCAAGTAACCCCATCAAAAAATGGGCGGAGGATCTAAACAGTTCTTCAAAGAAGACATACAGATGGCCAAAAAACACATGAAAAGATGTTCAACATCACTCACTATGAGAGAAATGCAAATCAAAACCACGATGAGGTACCACCTTACACCAGCCAGAATGGCCATCCTCAAAAAGTCTACAAACAATAAGTGCTGGGGAGGGTGTGGAGAAAAAGGAACCCCATTACACTGTTGGTGGGATTGTAAATTGGTGCAACCACTGTGGAAAACAGTATGGAGATTCCTCAGAAAACTAAACATAGAACTACCATTTGATCCAGCAGTCCCACTCATGGGCATCTACCCAGAGAAAAACATGACTCGCAAAGACACATGTACTCCAATGTTCACTGCAGCACTATATGCAATAGCCAAGACATGGAAACAACCTAACTGCCCATCGACAGAGGAGTGGATCAAGAAGTTGTGATACATATACCCAATGGAATATTACTCAGCCATTAAAAGGAAGGAAATAGGCATTTTTAGCAACATGGATGGACCTAGAAATTATCATGCTAAGTGAAGTCAGTCAGACAATGAGACACCAACATCAAATGCTTTCACTGACATGTGGAATCTGAAAAAAGGTCAGAAGGAACTTCTTTGCAGAACAGATAGTGACTCACAGACTTTGAAAAACTTATGGTTTCCAAAGGAGACAGTTCGGGGGATGGGGGGATGCGCTGGGGTTGTGGGATGGAAATCCTATAAAACTGGATTGTGATGGTCATTGTACAACTATAAATGTAATAAATTCATTGAGTAATAAAAAAAATTGCAAAAGAAAAAAAAAGTGCCATCAGAGTTCCCTTGTGGCTCAGCAGGTCAAGGATCCAGCACTGTCACTGCTGTGGCTCTGGTTACAGCTGTGGCGTGGGTTTGATCCCTAGCCTTGGGGCGGGTGTGGGGTGGGGGGAAGAAAGAAAGTGCCATCCATGACCATATATAGAGCCCATTTGCTTTTGCCCATGTTGTATCTTCAAGGAGCAAATTCTCTATCAGTGTGTTCTTTCCAAACTATAATTTCCATTCAAATCTTTCATTCAAATCTCTTTTACCAGGACTCTCAATTTATTTTTCAAGTAGGAAATGTCTATTTTTTTCTTTCAGTGAAAAAAAAATCACGCCAAGTTGTTTCTCTTGATCGAATGACATGTACCATTGTACGCAAACACAATTTGTTTTAAAAGTATGCTCCAAAATCAACTATAATGGAAAAAATAAAAATAATTAAAAAAAAGAAAAATAATATTCCAAAGTACCTTTTAAAATATACGGAGATTTGGCCACATGTTGACCTTGGAATTTAACTTCTACCTTCAGATTTTTGTAGCTGGCATACATTCTGTATCTTACTATGAAGGACCCATCCTTTCGATCTAAAACCTGGACCCCAACTCTAGTGAACTGCTCATCTGGTGCTGAGATTTTAATCTGGAACACTTTCTCACCCGGAGAAGTTGTGAATCTGTGATGGGAAGAACAGTGAGATTTAAAGATTATTTTAAGTAGAGCAGAAATTGACACCACATTGTAAATCAACATTATTTTATTTTGTCTTTTTAAGGCTGCACCATGGCATGTGGAAGTTCCCAGGCTAGGAGTCGAATCAGAGCTACAGTTGCCAGCCTACACGGCAGTTCACAGCAAGGCCAGATCCTCAACCCACTGAGCGAGGCAAGGGATCGAACCCGAGTCCTCATGGATACTTACTGGGTTCATTACTGCTAAGCCACGACAGGAACTCCCATCAAATGTATTTTAATGAAAACAAATTTTAAAAAGATTATTTTAAGAAACAAGCATACACCAATTATGTCCTCTCGTCCATGAACTTGACTGTTCTCCACATTCTCCCTCGTTAGGAGAACAGTTTGTTATATGCTTGTTTCTTTTTCCTGATGCTTTTAATACCAGAATGAATAGGATGGATCAGAGATTAAAAAAAAAAAAAAAAAAAAAAAAAAAAGAGGATGACAATGGCCAAGACAACATCGCACAGTTTTAGAAAATGGCAAGGAAATATGTTAAGACTACTAATCCATGTAAACATAGAACATATGCATTTCATATATAAAAATAGTTTAATCAACCTACTTTTAATTTCATGCCCATCACATCTGGAAAGTTGTTATCAAATGGTTCCTCAAAAGATAATGACTTTCTGAATAATCACTCTCAATGTGATTTTTAAAAATCAGTATTTATAAATCATGCTCAGCCATGGGCAAAAGCTAGTAGGTAGTATATCATATAAATGATGCTGTAAAAAAGGTTTTTTTGAATGAGTGTTGTTAAGATTAATATGGTATTTATATGATATCTCTTATATCTGGAATCTAATATAAGGCACAAATGAACCTTTCCAAAGAAAAGAAAATCATGGACTTGGAGAATAGACTTGTGGTTGCCAAGGGGGCAGGATTGGGAACTTGGGGTTAACAGATGCAAACTATTGCCTTTGGAATGGATTAGCAATGAGATCCTGCTGTGTAGCACTGGGAACTCTGTCTAGTCACTTACGCCAGAGCATGACAATATGAGAAAAAAGAATGTATACATGTATGTGTAACTGGGTCACCATGCTGTTCAGTAGAAAAAAAATTGTATCGGGGAAATAACAATTTTTTAAAAAAGATTAATATGGTATTTAATTTCCCCAATCGTAATATTTATAACCAAGTGACAAAATGTATAACCTTCCTTTTCTTTGCAAAACCTATTCTCAAGATTTTCCTACAAAATATACACAGCATCCATGGATAAAGACAATCATTTCCAATGTGAATTCTAGAAATACGTTCTAAGTATCTTTCTATAAATACGTTTTAAACATCATTTTAACTGTTGAATTTAATGGAATGAAATTAAGTTGTAACAAACATATAGGAGATTCATATTTTGTTACTTTCCCCCCTCAACTCCAAAGTTTCAAATAGTGCTTTAATTTTGGAGTTTGAAAACACACTTACCTAAAGAGGTCTGCCTGAAAACAGACGGAGCACCAGAGAAAAGTGAAACCAACCAGTTTCTTAATAACTGGGTTTAAATTCTTTATAACAGTTTATGCACAAGTAATTAGAAGGAGTACTTCCAGCAAAGTGCAAGAGTTTCTTCCCCAGTCACGTGGGAAGCCCTATCAAAACAGCCAGGAGAAAGGCTAATTCAATATCATTTCCAAAGCTACAGAGAAAAATTGACTGGGACGGGGAAAATTTTACTAGATGTGAACAGCACCCAAATAAACTGGATTTTAAACTGCTGTAGAGAAACGAGTTCTTGCGCGGAAAAAACTTGAATGGAGAAACCCTAAGTTTTAAATGCATTCCAAAAACAGACAGGGAGCCAATGCTCGACTTACTTATTTCCTGATGTGTCCACCGCCTGAATATAGAAATAGCGCGCGGGAAGGACGACAGCCGCTTTGAGCCCGGGGCCCCATATTTCGCTCTTCTCCGGGCTCACTCGCCTCTCTCCGCCGGTCTCGGCCAGTGTTGGAACTGTCCCCAGAAAGAAGCAGTAAAGCAGCAAAATGCTAAACATTTACAAGATGGACTCAAAATCATCCACAGATGAATGAAGTGGAAGAGGTGTACGGAACCAGCCGCGGCTGGGGCAGGGGCAAGTCCGCCGATTCGGGCAGCGGTCGCGGCTCCAAGAGGGTCTTTTGCTGTGCTGGGCAGGGTCGTGGGTCTCCCTGGAAAGATCACAACAGGAGCGCTGGCTCCACTGGCTGAAGGATGCCAGCAGTTCTGCTGAAATGGGCAAGAATCACGCTGCTCCGCTTTCTCGGGACAATGACAAACTTGCGTTGCTTCTGTAATTGGAGCATCGTTGGGGGCGAACCCATCTCAGGTTCCAGCCCAAGGTGCAAAGCGATGGGATTGGCCCGCGCGTCGGCCGGGGCTGAGTAAAGCCTCCTCCAAGTGGATGGCGGAAGGGACACGCGTCCCGGGGCCAGTGCTTCCTGGGACGTGTAGTTCGCGACAAACTGGCGGAAATCCTGCCAGATTTGACCATCTCACTCATTTATTTACTTTGCGGTCCCCGCTTTCAGCGGAGAGATCAGCAGTAGGCGCTTAATAGAGGGCGCGTGGGTCTGGAGGCGCAGCTAAGGTTTTGTTTTGTTTTGTTTTAAATTGTCGTCATATCTCCGCACGTGCAGAGGGCAGGTGTAAAACACGGTGAAAGGAAGGTGTTGTCAATGATATCTGACCATCGGTCGCCCGGCACAGCAGTCAGGGCGCTGTCCCCGCGCGCTCCGATGGGACGAGAGACGCCCGCTCCAGGGTAACCAGAGGCGCGTCGCGGGCCGCGCGCTGGGAGCTGTGATCCAGGACCACTGCCGGGCTTCGCCGCGGGCTGCAGCGACCCGACCCCACCGGACAGGCCAGAGGTATAGCGGGCTGTGGGCAGGGGACGAGGTGGTAGCGAGCGCCTGTGCACCCTGCACGCTGGGCCCTCCGCGGGTCTCCCGAGCGCCGCGGGCCAGGCCTGCCGCCGCCCGCCTGCTTTCTGTGCCGCCATCGCCTCCTGCGTGGCCGGGGACGCAGGCCTCGCCTGAGGCCGATGGGCATCCGGGTGGACGCCACTGTGTGGGTGCCTGTCCTTCTGGGAAGAGGTGGGGTGAAGAGCCGGGCCGCAGGGTGGAGGGAAGCGCCAGGGAGAGAAGGGACGAGTCCTCTTGGGAACAAAGCCCGGTTTGGAGGGGCCTGCGCGATACCGGTGGCTCCTGTCTGGCGCCAGTCTCCACGCCACGCTCAGCAGGGCCCGGGCCCAGAGCGTGCGGTGGCCGTCCCCTCTCCCCAGCACACCCGGAGCCAGCGTGGTCACGGGAGGGTTCACGGTCAGCTCCGAAATCGTACCGGGAGCCTCCTCCTCCCCTTGCCCCTTTCTCTCAACCTTGCCAGCTGCCCTCTAACTCTGATGGGCCGGTGGCACCGCCAGCCAAAGCGGGCCTGGGCAGAGGCTAAGACGGGGGATTCTTGACGGTTTTCTTTTGGGCAGTTGTCATCAGTAATGATGTCGGTTCGTGCGTTCAAAAGCTCGAATCGGAGTCCCTCTTTCTGCCCAGGAGCAGTGACTGCCCGCGTCCCATCTGCCTGGGCGGCGGGAGCACCCCAGCGTCCTCGGTCCCCCGGGCCGGTTGGGGGCGGACAACACGTGGGCCTTCGCCGGCTCTTTTTAGTCGAGGACTCCGGCTTCCTGCCCCTGGGACGCACCGGCCTCGGGAGGGCGCGGAGAGCTCGGAGCTGCGCGGGCAGGGGGCGTAGCCGCGCTCGGCTCCTTCCTCTCCGCGCGTAGCGGCTCCGCGCGGCGGAGACCTGCCTGCGCGACTGTCGCCTCGGTGCCAGCGGCCTCCGAGCCCGGCGGCGCCGCGAGCATCGCAGAGGAGGGCGGTGGGAACTCGGCTCGCCGTCCCGCAGCCTGAGCTCGACGCTGGCCCGGAGCGCGGGGAACTCCGGATATCCTTAGGAGGCCGGCGCCTCTGTCCGGGAAGGGGTTCAGGTCTGTCGGAGGAAGGGCCTGGAGGGCGTGGGGAGGGGCTGGGGGTTGGAGGGGGAGGAAGGACCGAGATCTGACCCTCGGGCGAATAATCCACCCTCGCCATGCAAATGTTTATTGTGCAGAACAATTCGTTCCAGTGACTTCAGGATCGTTATTCCAACGGGACATTTAAAGCTGGCCACTTTATAAAATTGTGTGGGCACACAGTCAAACAGTAGTTCTGTTGCTCGTGATCTGATTTTATGAGTGCTCATTAAATTGAGCCTTAGGTGCTGCCGTCGTTCTTAGCGGTACATCTTCATATAGCATCGCCTCATTTACTGCATTAGGGAACCTCAGTTCTCACAGATGAGAGCCAGGGAAGAGAAAAAGAGAACTCCAGTCCTTGATTGCTAAGGCCACACTTGGTAAGCCCTCCTGGAATCTAGGTTCCTAATGTTGGTTTACCGTAATGCCTGACCTGGTGGAGCACTAAAAAATATCTGTTGATGAGACTTCTACACAGCACCCTGGGAATACAGGAAAGCCAAACTTGCCGGAGGCAGACATTCATCATATAAACACACCCTGGTACATAAAGTAGAATTTCACCCTGGTAAGGTCTGTGAAGGAAAGGGCATGCATTTGTACAGGGTGACCTGGCCTAGTTGGAGGAGCAAAGACACCATCTCCCAGAGAGTGACATTTGAGCTGACATCTGAGGATAATGGGAATTAGCTAAATAAGGGAGGGGAAGTGGGAGGAGACAGTCCTCCGAGAACTGAAAGGGGGTCTGTGGGGGAGAGGAAGGCAAGGTGGAAGAAAGAGATCGGTGGCCAGGTAAGGGCTGGCTTTTTGTTCCGAGAGCAGAAGGTTTTAGGCAGAGAAGTTAAACGATCATAATTGTGTGTAAGCTTTAGTCTCCAGTATCTATGCACAGGTCAGGTTAGAAGTGTCAACTTGGGGAGCTAGGGGTGGGAATGGTTTATAAAAACTGGGACAAAACCAGGAGAGCTGCAGGCCGTTTAGTGCATTTCCTGAGGCTGTCTTTACAAGTCATTGAGCCCGTAATGATGCTGTAATCAGTAATAACGGGTGCTTAGCTCACTGGTACAAAACCCTGATGGCAGATCATGCCAGCGCCCTTAGCCTCGGGGAGCTGTGACTTCAGAGGGGAGACAGCCATGGGTCAGACAGATAGTCAGGAAAGGAAACCAGCATCGGCAGTGTTCGGGTCACCGGGTGCAACTAAGTGTCCTTTTCTGGGTGAAGTCTTTTGGCATTTTGCAATGTTTTTCTGTAATTTGTTTTACTTAGGTGATAAAATGTATAAATATTACAGTTTTTCCAAGAGAAATGTCCATAAACCGTGGTTCAAGTGAGAAAGTTTTCATATCGCTCCAAGTTTACGCTTGACTTGTATTGACAATATAACTGCTTGCCCTTTTGTTGATGATCTTTGCCCTATTTTTTTTTTTTTTTTTTGTAAATGTGCCACCAAAGAGATCACTCATGTTTAGTGACTGTTATTTAAAAGCCCAAACAGGGAGTTCCCGTCGTGGCGCAGTGGTTAACGAATCTGACTAGGAACCATGAGGTTGCAGGTTCGATCCCTGCCCTTGCTCAGTGGGTTAACGATCCGGCGTTGTCGTGAGCTGTGGTGTAGGTTGCAGACGCGGCTCGGACCCCGCGTTGCTGTGGCCCTGGCATAGGCTGGTGGCTACAGCTCCGATTAGACCCCTAGCCTGGGAAACTCCATATGCCGTGGGAGAGGCCCAAGAAATAGCAAAAAGACAAAAAAAAAAAAAAAGAAAAAAATAAAAAATAAAAGCCCAAACAGAAACAAACAAAACCGGAGACTGCTAAACTTTTTATTAATCAAGTGCTATATTCTTTCTTGCTTTAGCTTCTTGGAAGCTCAGTCTTACCTTTTATACACAAATACAGTGGTTTTCCTTTTTTTTTTTGGCCACCCTTGTAGCCTGTGGAAGTTCGCAGGCCAGGGATCAAACCCCCAGTGCAGTTGTGGCCACAGCTGCGGCAACACTGGATCCTTCACCTGTGGAAACTTCCATCCCTGTGTTTCTGATAAGAATATGCTGCTCCATACGTCCCAAATTAGCATCCTTCAAACATCCCCAAGCTGCCCCACGGAGAGCTGGTGCCACAGGCAAAATTCCATTAATCTGAAGAAAAAAGCTCTGTCAAAATGGGAACTAAACATGAGATGAAGAGATAACAAGGCAGAGACTGGAACATTTCTGTCTCTCTAAGCCTCTTTTTTTTTTTTTTTTTTTTTTTTTTTTTTTTTTTTGCCTTTTCTAGGGCTACACCTGCGGCACGTGGAGCAGGTTGTGGAGGTTCCCAGGTTATGGGTCTAATTGGAGCTGTAGCTGCCGACTTACACCACGGCTGTAGCAACGTGGGATCCGAGCCGCCTCTGCAACCTACACCACAGCTCACCACAACGTCAGATCCTTAACCCCGCCGAGCGAGGCCAGGGATTGAACCTGCAACCTCATGGTTCCTAGTCGGATTCGTTAACCACTGAGCCATGATGCAAACTCCTTCTTGAGCCTTTGTTCACTGCCCTTTATTGTGACCATATGCTGTTTCATGCCCCACCTACCACAACCCACCCACACCACCCCATGGCCAGAATAAGACCTCCTTCTACCCACGGCTTTTAGTGAAAGGCATGAGGATAACAGAGAAGCAGCAGAACATGCTTTGCTAAGAATCAGAGTAACCTGGGTTTGGCCTGTATAATGTCAGGTACGGATCTTCTTTGAAGCTTCCTCCACCATCACTTCACACCAGGAGATGAGGAGGAAGGAGAAAGCGTAAAAGCGTCCCGTCTAGAGATCCATTGCACCGCCTCCGAGGATTGCTTGACCAAAAAGCAAAGGAGAGTTTCCAAAGTGAGACCCCTGGAGGGTCCATGTCTGGTGGTGAAGCTCCTGCCAAACCAGCCCTCCTTCTGTAAATAACTAGAATTTCTGCACAAAATACGTAAAAAAAAAAAATAATCAATGCCTGGAGGTTTGACTAGAGAGAAAACATTCCTCAAAAGAAAGAACATCAAATCTTTTCTAGGATATGTGGAATACTTGTATGGAGCTCTGTTCCATAAATTCTAGAAGGACACGCTGTATCTTTACTGATTTTTCCTCACAGACTCCAGAGCTCTTTTGGGAATCATCTTCTTCATCTTCTGTTAATCCTTTTTTTTTTTTTTTTTTTTGTCTTTTTAGGGCTTCACCCGCGGCATATGGAGGTTCCCAGACCAGGGGTCTAATGGGAGCTGCAGCTGCCAGCCTACACCAGAGCCACAGCAAGACCAGGTCCACGCCATGTCTGCGACCCACACCACAGCTCACGGCAACGCCGAATCCTTAACCCACTGAGTGAGGCCAGGGATTGAACCCACAACCTCATGGTTCCTAGTCGGATTTGTTAACCACTGCACCATGACGGGAACTCCTAAAAACAGTTTCTAATAAGATAGTCAGTGATTGTGACTGAGGCAGGTAGTAGTTGTAAAATAAATATTTATTGAAACCCTTAAAATATTTATTGAACCCTTAAAATATTTTGTAGCACTTTTGTACCGTCTGGTGGATGGTTGATCTTTCTTTCTTCTCCCTCTTTTCTTAGGGGACCGTTTTGCAGCTCTCACGTGTTTGGAAAATGCTGTAAACACTCGGCAGGGCTGTTTTGCGAGACTGAGACAGCGCGGCAGCGTCTTCCTGGTGACAGCACTCTCCTCGTTGCATTCAATGCCGAACGTGGCAGAAGCAGAAAGGGCAGATGCTTCCGGAAATGGTGAGTGCAGGTCGGAGCGAAGGTCTCCGGACGAGAATCTGCAAGCTGCCACGTCGTCCTTCTGCACTCGGACCCCAGGAGAACCCTTGGGTCCCAAAGGAGATGGTCATTACCCGTGGAGCTGTCCCGTGACCCACACGCGGGAGAAAATTTACGCCATCTGTTCGGACTATGCCTTTCTCAACCAGGCGACCTCAATCTATAAAACTCCACATTCAACCCGCCCTTCCTGCCTGCCTGATAATACCTCTTTATCTGCTGGAAATCATTCCTCAAGATTCATTGGCTCTCCGACCGGTACATCGGAAATCATCTACAAGGAAGAAAACAGCTTGGAAAACTTATCCAACAGCCTGGGCAAGCTACCTCTCGCATGGGAAATTGATAAATCTGAATTTGATGGAGTGACCACGAATTTGAAACACAAATCAGGTAAGGAAGGAGCCATGAAGTTTCTGTGTGTCGCCAGGAGGGAGTGGGATGGACTGAGAGTTTGGGGTTAGTGGATGCAAATTCTCGCATTTAGAATGGATGAGCAATGAGGTCCTGCTGTACAGCACTGGGAATTATATTTGGGTCTCTTGGGACAGACCATGAGGGACGATAATATAAGAAAGGGAATGTATTTATATATATGTATGACTTGGTCACGTTGCTGTGCAGCAGAAATTGGCACAACATTGTAAATCAACTATACATTAATTTTTAAAAAAGAAAGCAAGCAGTATATCTTGTTTAAACTTGCCATTAAACATTTTCTTTCTTTCTTCCTTTCTCTCTCTTTCTTCTTTCTTCCTTTCTCTCTTTCTTCTTTCTTTCTTTTCTTTCTTTCTTTCTTTCCTTCCTTCCTTCCTTCCTTCCTTCCTTTCTTTCTTTCTTTCTTTCTTTCTTTCTTTCTTTCTTTCTTTCCTTCCTTCCTTCCTTCCTTCCTTCCTTCCTTCCTTCCTTCTTTCCTTCCTTCCTTCCTTCTTTCTTTGGCTGCGCCTTCGACATGTAGAAGCTCCCAGGCCAGGGATCGAACCCACACTATAGCAGCAACCCAAGCTGCTGCAGTAACAATGCTGGATCCTCAACCCACTGCACCACAAGGGAACTCAAATATTTTCTTTTTATAATATCAAATGAAGGACATTACTGTCATGTTGCTTGTCATTGTAGTTAAAAAGAATAACCTTGGGGGGGTTCCCTGGTGGTTTAGTGGTTAAGACTTGGCGTTTTCACTGCTGTGGCCCAGGTTTGATCCCTGTTCTGGGAACTGAGATGCCACATGAAGCCACTGCATGCCTCAGCCAAAAATAAGTAAGTAACCTTGAGCACAGAACATTTAGTTCATTAATGTGTTGCCACTGGAAACTTCAAACATAACCCTTGCATTTTGAGAGCTTTGAGCAAATCTAAGAGTGCTGTAAAACACCACTCTTACAGATAGGTAGTCAGTAGTTTAGAAATTGTTAAGGAGGTGACTAGAATAATATAGTGGTTCATAGTTTTGCAGCCATGTGAATTCATATTTCTCAATGAAACATCTAGTTTTCTTTTCTACTATATATCATTTTGCCTTTTCTGTTGTTAAAAACTTTTGAACACTTAGCAGGGTCTCTGGGTACCGCCGAGTAGGTTGTGTACTGCACAATTTAAGAGGCTGCCATGATTGCATTCTGGTGGTTCTGGAGCAGATACCCATGCTTTTCACTCCTTTTTTTTTTTTTTTTTTTTTTTTGTACTCACAGTAATATAGGAATTTTGCGAGGTAGCTCTCATTTTATAGGTGATGAAATGGAGGCATAGAGGGAATAAGTTGCTTGGATAAAATTGCACAGTAAGAAAAAGGCAAAAAAGTCAGGTTTGTACTTTACTTTTAGGCTTCTCTGATCATTTTGTCAAACCTCCATTGATCTATTCATTCATTTGCAAAACCAGCTTGTTTCACAGAACGTTATGTGAATTAGTAATTTGGGGGGCATCCGGGGAATTTCACTTTGTGTCTCTAGTTTTGGGTGATTGGTCTGTAATATTTTTCATACTGTAATAGTTTTCATATTTTCCTAGAACTTATTGGGAAGTATTCTCTCCTGTTTTCTGTGGGGTTTTCAGAGGAGTATTAAAAATCTCTAATGAGTATGGAGTTGTCTTGATTCCCATCAATTCTGTCAAAGTTTAGCTTGTCCATTTCATCTATCTTGTCAAGGTGTTGACATAAAGTTGTTTCTAACAGTCCCCTTTATCCCTCTAACATCGGCAGGGTCTTTAGTGGTAACTCCTTTTTCATAGCTGATGCTGGTAATGTATGTTTTTTTTTTTTTTCCCTTAGCTGAGGGTTTATCAGTTTTGTTTGTCTTTTCAAATAACCGCCTTTTAGCTTTGCTAATTTTCTGAATTGTCTATTGTCTATTTCATTGGTTAATGCCATTTTTTGGTTCTTTCTACTTTTGATTTACTTTGTCCTTCATTTGCTAACCTCTTTTTTATTTTTTTATGGCCCCACCTGCAGCATATGGAAGTTCCTGGGCTAGCAGTCAAATCAAACTCGCATCTTCATGGACATTATGTCAGGTTCTTAACCCACTGAGCCACAATGAGAACTCTATTTTCTTATCTCTTGATTCAAGACTTTTCTGCCTCAAGGAGTTCCTGCTGTGGCTCAGCAGGTTAAGGACTCAGACCCAAAGTCTCTGTGAGGATGTGGGTTCCATCTCTGCCCTTGCTCAGTGGGTTAGGGATCCGGTGTTGCAGTGGCTATGGCATAGGCCACAGCCGCAACTCCAAATTGACCCCTGGCTCGGGAACTTCCATATGCTGCAGGTGTGGCCGTAAAAAGAAAAAAAAAAAATTTTTCTCCTTTAGGTATTTAATGCTCTAAATTGCTCACTAAGTACTGTTTTGCAGCAGTCCACAAATTTTAATACACTTTTAAAAAATCATCATTTAATTTGAAGTATTTTCGAATTTCTTTTGTGATTTCTTTTGGATGTGGACATTATTTAGAAGTATGCTAGGTACTTTTCAGATACGTGGGGTTTCTCTAAATATTGATTTCTGATTTAATTCCATTGCAGATAGAGCACACATAACTTCAGTTTTTTAAATGTACCGAGACTTGTTTCACGAGTCAGCATATGGTCTCTGTTGCTGAATGTTCTCCGTTGCCTTGAAAAGAAGGTGCACTGGGGAGTCGTGGGGTGTATAGATATTGAAGGTGTTTAAATATGTCTCTCACGTCTTCTTAAGTGACATGTCTTATGTCTTTACTTAATTTTTGTCAGTTGCTGAAAATGAGATGTTGAAAGTCTCCAACTGTGATTATAGAGTTATCGTTTCTCCATTTAATTATGTTCTTTTTTTTTTTTTTTTGGTCTTTTTGTCATTTCTTGGGCCGCTCCCACGACATGTGGAGGTTCCCAGGCTAGGGGTCAAACTGGAGCTACAGCCGTCGGACTACACCACAGCTCACAGCAACGCCGGATCCTCAACCTATTGATTGAGGCCAGGGATCGAACCTGCAACCTCATGGTTCCTAGTCAGATTTGTTTACCACTGAGCCACGACGGGAACTCCTAATTATGTGCATTTTTGTTTCATGTAATCTGAAGCCTTGTTATTAGGTGCATCACGTTTATGGTTTTTATTTCTTCCTGATAAATTAATTGACCTTTGCATCATCATGAAACATCCCTCGTTATTCCTGGCAGTGTTTCTTGTTCTGCAAACTGCTTCGTTTGACATTCACATAGCTACTCCAGCTCTCCTTTGACTAGTGTTTGCTTGGTCTAAAATTTCCATCTGCTTATTTTCAACCTGTGTCTTTTTGTATTTAAAGTGCATCTCTTAAAGATAGGTGTCACGTATATTCAGTGAATTGTTTATTTCAGATAGTGTTTAGTTTAGTTCCAGAATTTACATTTTAAAAATAGTTTCTTGGACTTGCTATCTTTTAGTTCATTACTGGAGTATCTTATCTATCTCATAAAGCATAATTATAATACTCACTTTAAAATCCTCATCTGCCAGTCATCTCAGAGTTGAGCTTATCTTTTTTCTGACAGTATGTCACATTTTTCAGTTTCCTCACATTTTCAGGACTTTTGGATTGTATCCTAGATATTGGAGATGTTATATTATGGTGATTTCAGATTCTGATCTGTTCCCCCAAAGAGTGTTTTGTTTGTTTTTCATTTTAGCGGCAATTAATTTGGTTGGACGAAAACTGCACCCACTGTCCCCAGAGGACATCTCAAGTCTCCGTTCAGTTCTTTTAGGCTCAGTGTGCTGTTGGGGGTCTGCTCGGTGCTTGCACAGTTCAGGGGTCAGCCTAAGATTTGGGTCAAATTTGTACACAGAAGTTGGGTCTTCCCTTCTCTGGCTCTGTTATTTCTGGGGTCCCCCAGTGTCATATTCCAGTGACAGCAATTGCCTGGAACTCTATCTTGTGGTTCCTTCAGTCAAAAATGTGATGAGTGTTCTATTTTTATG
This sequence comes from Sus scrofa, assembly GCF_054392235.1. Lineage (NCBI taxonomy): Eukaryota > Metazoa > Chordata > Mammalia > Artiodactyla > Suidae > Sus > Sus scrofa. Next base: position 78,338,333 of record NC_139393.1, read on the forward strand.
TGCTATCCTCATACCTTTCTCTAAAAGCCAGTGTGGTGAACACACACACACACACACACACACACACACACACACTTTTTCATTTGGGGGCTAAATGGGTGGGGAGTCATGGGCAGGCAGGATAAGGAATGAAAGAAGGAATATGACAATGACGAGGGACAGTGGTTACTGGAGTTGATGTGATGGGGAGACAGACATCTTCAGGCATCATCACTCTCTCTATTATGCTTCCTGCTCAAATGTGGCTTCCACGTTGACAGAGCTTCCTGCCTCAGACTGAATGGGATTTTGCTAGTGGGACAAGCTCTCTGTATGACAGGCTGGGGAATGTTGTGAAGGATGCTCCTTTGGAACATACATGTTTTTTAAAAAACATTTATTTTTTTAATTTTAATTTTTTAAATGGGCCACACCCACGGCATGTGGAAGTTCCTGGGCCAGGGATCAAACCTGTGCCACATCAGTGACCCGAGCCACAGCCGTGACAATGAAGGATCCTTAACTGGCTGTGCCACTAGAGAACTGCTGAACGTCTATGCTTTTTTATCCCAGGGGCTCATTGGAGTTTGCTAGAAGAACACAGAGAAGGCTCAAGTGAGCCTTAGAGGAGTGTATGTGGGTACAGATGACTCTGTGGGCTGCGGAGGTCACAGATAACCAGGTTTCCTTAGCCTCTAAAATTCCAAGTGGGGATAAAAAACAGGGCCCTACTGACAGCATAAGAACTATATTCAGTGTCCTGTGATAAACCATAATGTAAAATAATATTTTAAAAAAGAATACACACACATCTATTTGAATCACTTTGCTATATAGCAGAAATTAACACAGAATTGTAAATTAACTATGCCTCAGTAAAAAATAAAATAAATGAAATAAAACCGTAAGTGGCTGGAAAATTACTAAGGGAATTGAATCATTATGGGGCAGTGAAGACATCTCAGAAATGGTGGAAAGTACATTTTCTAGCTTCTCACTGTTGAAGATTTATTTTATTAGTGAAAGAGACTTGTCAGAATGAGATTTTGCTCATGTTGGCCAGTGGATGTTCAGCTTGGTGAGAAATCTTGTGTTTCTGTGAAGGCTGAAGAAGAGTAACTAGAGGGAAGAGGAAAAAAAAAAATTCTTGGAGTTCCCACTGTGGCACGGTGGGTTAAGAACCAGACTGCAGTGGCTCTAGTCACTGCAGAAGCGTGGGTTCAATCCCCGGCTCTGTGCAGTGAGTTAAAGAATCCGCTGTTGCGGCAGCTGCAGCTTACATTCAGTCCCTGGCCCGGGCACTTCCGTTGGCTGCAGGTGCGGCCATAAAATTTTTAAAAAAGAGTGCTTGCTTCTTGTTTTTTTGTTAGTGTTCAGTATAACATTTTATTTATTTATTTTTATTGTGTGTTTTTACATTTTTATTGTTTTTTAAAAATCAAGTAGTTTTATTTTAATTGAAGTATATTGCCTTACAAAATCATATTACTTTCAGGTGTACAACATACTGATTTGACATCTTTATACATTATGTAATGATCATCACCATAAGTCTAGTTACCATCTGTCACCCCCCAAATTATTACAGTATTAGGAACTGTATTCCCTATGCTATGTGTTACATCCCCATGACTTATTAGTTTTATAACGGGAAATTTGTACCTTTTAACCTTCCTCATCTATTTCACTCATCCCTCTCCCTCCCTATTCCCTTCTGGCAACCACCAATTTATCCTCTGTATCTATGAGTCAGTTTCTGTTGCAGTATGTTTGTTCATTTGCTTTGTATTTTTCTTTTTTATTTTATTTTTTATATAATGGTTTTTATTTTTTTCGCTATAGCTGGTTTACAATGTTCTGTCAATTTTCTACTGTCCAGCATGGTGACCCAGTTACACATACATGTATATATTCTTTTGTCTCACATTATCATGCTCTATCATAAGTGACCTGACATAGTTCCTAGTGCTACACAGCAGGATCTCATTGCTCATCCATTCCAAAGGCAATAGTCTGCATCTGTTACCCCCAAGTTTCCAATCCATCCCACTCCCTCCCCCTCCCCCTCCCCCTTGGCTACCACAAGTCTATTCTCCAAGTCCATGATTTTCTTTTCTGTGGAAGGATTCATTTGTGCCGTATATTAGATTCCAGACATAAGTGATATCATATGGTATTTGTCTTTCTCTTTCTGACTTACTTCTCTTAGTATGAGAGTCTCTCATTCCATCCATGTTGCTGCAAATGGCATTATTTTGGTCTTTTTTATGGCTGAGTAGTATTCCATTGTGTATAAATACCACAACAATTTAAATAATTTGAGAAATTCTCTGTGTAGCAATAGCGTCTGAGTTGCAGTTGGCTTCATTGTAGAGCTTCTTGAACGAATCAAGTGGATGCTTTTCTACGTTTGTTTTCTAGGCAGACATCTGTATAATCTATGTTTTATGAGTTATGAATAACTCAAAATTAAAATATTAGTTTTCATTTAATTTTTATAACAGATTTATTTATAACACGTGTGAGAGATTTTTTAAAGTGTTTGGACATAGTTAGCTGAAATGTTAACGGCGATTTAGTGAAATGAGGCTTGGAAATAAAAGGTATTAAAATTAAACAGTGTAAAGTCTCACTTTACCTTTGTGTCCCTTTTGTGTGGCTCCTGATTTTCCGTCCTCTCCACAGTAACCACTGTTATCTATGGTGTGTGCCTTTTCGAGAGAGAGGGTGTGTGTGCACGTGTGCGTGTGCCCACATACACACATGCACATACTTACACACAAAAAGGAGACTTTATTTTCCATTCTGGCTTCTGGAGCTAAAGTTGCACTTTAATAACGTCCTCGTGTGCATGGTTCTTAATCCATTTTGTGGTCTCTGGAGGTCTGGGGCTATTTTTAAACATCACATCGTGGGATTATTGAATCTACTGCTTTTACTTTCCCAAGAGTTACATTAATGTGGTTTTATTGTTTTACAGAAAGGATTCATTTTTTGGAACGTGGTCCAGTTAAATAGTTTACTGTTGGTTATTTGATTTTCTAGTTGTAGCTGAATGTTTTGTGATTGATTCTTTTATTCGCTAAGTGGCTAGCTCAGGCATTGGAATAATAGATCCTAGCAGGAAATAACAGTCACGGTTTTTAAATTTGTTTTTATTCTCTCTTTCTCTCTTTAAGGTAGGAGAGTATTCTGGAAGATAGTTGTATTTCTTCAATGTGTTTGCGAATAATCATTTTTAGATTGAGTGGCAGTCACTTTTACATTTTGTTAGGTAGTTACTTGTGTTACCGTGGCCACTTCCTTCATCTTACTTCCTTTTATACTCTTGTATTCTAGGCAATGTAAAGAAACAAATTTCCAAGAAAAAAACTTCAGATAAGAAAGGAAGACATCAAAGGGAGTGGCCTCAGTATTCTCCCCTGGAAGATATTAAGCAGCGGAAAGTATTAGACCTCAGACGATGGTAATCTCTGAACAAGGGCCTCTTACTTAACCACAATACCACTGACACACCTAATGAAGTTAATAATATGTCCTTAGTATCTAATTTCCAGGCTAAATTCCGATTTCTCAGATTTTTCTGAAAATGTCTTCATATTTGATTGTTCAGACTTGGACCCACTGTGAACTACATATTGTGCTTGCTGTGGCCCATAAATCTCTTTTAAGTTAGTCTCAGGAGTTCCCACTGTGGTGCAACAGGATTGGCACTAGGACTCAGGTTCAATCCCTGACCCAGCACAGTGGGTTAAAGGATCTGGCATTGCCGCAGCTGAGGCATAGATTGCAACGGTGGCTTGGAAAACAAAAACGAAACCTACAACAGTCTCCGTCAGACCCTTCTCCAAGTTGTCTGACGTCTTTCCTGCTGGTTGTGTAAATTATTCATAGAATATCTATACCTGTAAAATAGAAGTTAGATGTAAAGGCTTGATTAGATTCCAGCTGAACATTTGGGGCAAGAATAGTCTAGGTGACTCTGTGTCCTTCATACTGTAACCCATCAGAAGGTACCTGGTGTCTGGTCAGACAATGTTAGAGATTCTGGGAGTGGCTATGGAGTAAGGTGGTGACAGCCTTAGCCCACATTGTTCCCTCTGCAACTACTGACTAATCAGTGGTGGGGTGACAGTGGCATCAGGCCACACATTTCCTGATTTCAAAACATATTTCAAAGCTACAGTAAACAAGACAGTGTGGTACTGGCATAAAGACAGACAGATAGACCCATGGAACAGGATAGAGCTCAGAAATGAACACTCATATAAACAGGCAAATAATCTTGTGCCAGGGTGCTGAGGCCCCGAGATGGGAAAGGGCTCTCTTTTCAGAAAATGGTGCTGGGAAAGCTGAATATCCACATGCAAAAGAATGGAGGTGGACCCTCACTTCCCATCATACAGAAAATGATTCAAAATCAATCAAAGATATAAACGTCAGACATAAAACTCCTGGAAGAAAACAGGGGAAAAGCTTCATGACATTGGATTTGTCAGTTATTTCCGGGGCATGACACCAAAAGCACAGATAACAAAAGCAAAAACAGACGAACGGGTCCACATCGAAGGTAAACACTTCTGTGCATCAAAAGAAACAATCAGGAGTGTCCTTCATGGCGAAGTGGAAAGGAATCTGACTAGGATCCCTGGGGTTTCGGGTTTGATCCCTGGCCTCCATCAGTGGGTTAGGGGTCTGGCTGGTGTTGCTGTGAGCTGTGCTGTAGGTCACAGATGCGGCTTGGCTCTGATGTGGCTGTGGCTGTGGCTGTGGCCAGCAGCTGTAGCTCTGATTTAGCCCCTAGCTTGGGAACCTCCGTGTGCCTCAGGTGCTGCCCTAAAAAAAAAAAAAAAAAAAAAGAAGAAGAAGCAATCAACAAAGTGAAAAGGCAACCCATACAAAGTGGGGGAAAACATTTGCAGATCACATCTGATAAAGGGTTATTACCCAGCCTGTATTCAAAACTCCTACAATTGAACTTGCCACTACATTGAAATTTTAGTACTGGGTGTCTAGATGTATGTATCTTTATTTTTTTTTTTTTCCATTGGTTTGGATAACATCCATTTTAGCTAGTAGTTGCTCATACTTAGCCATCTTTCTTAAAACACATTTGCTGTTGTTATGCATTTATAATGTGTTTGATAAATATAAACATACTTTACATGCATAAGGGTTTGACATTGGTTTAAATGATCAAAGTTTTCATTATGTTAACACTCTCCATTGCTGCTGGTGTTCTTTTTCTGTATGCATGTTTTGTATTTATTCAACCGAGGAAAAGAGTCTTTTTATTTTCTCAGGTACTGCATAAGCCGGCCACAATACAAGACTTCTTGTGGTATCTCCTCATTAATTTCTTGTTGGAATTTCTTATATAGCACAATGGGGGCCGGAAGGTAAGTATGTTAATTTATTGGTGTCTCTAAACTCTTAAATTCAAAAGTTATTCCGTGTGGCTTTTTCTATAATTGTAGGTTTTTAAGGACAGATTTTTTTTTTCACAAATTGGGAAAAAAAGCCACTGTATTTTGTTATCACTTATTTAGTTAAAAATATACACATGCATTATTTTTGATAAAAATTAAAAATATTACAAAAATTGTTTACATCAGACAGACATAGCACCATCGAGACAGGTTCTATTTGCACATGATTAGAATTGTAAAATAAAAGGCACTATTTCTTCTGTAGTCTTCCAGCTATCACCCAAGAAGAAGCTTTACATATTTTGGGCTTTCAACCCCCATTTGAAGATATTAGGTTCGGCCCTTTTACTGGAAATACAACACTTATGAGGTATGTATTGCTTAGAGTCCATGCCTTAATTCTAGTTCTGCAAAAGAATAATGCTGTATGTGCATTAATAGTAAACCATATAGCCAGCTGTTGGGATCCAAATTCTGGTAGATAAGCCAGACTTGAGCTCTGCCTGCATTTCTCCGGAGTTGGAAGAGTGTCAAGAGTGAATCTTCTTGTTATTTTCAGGTGGTTTAGACAAATTAACGACCATTTCCATGTAAAAGGATGCTCTTATGTTCTATATAAACCTCATGGGAAGAATAAAACAGCTGGAGAAACAGGTAGGTAAACTGATAGACAATGTATACACACACACACACACACACACACACACACACACACACACACACACACACACACACACACACACACCCCTGTGTGCTTTGGGATCCATCTCCAAGCTTGGTTTTGATGTACAGGATGTGATATAAACCCTACCTACAGTCTGTCGCTCTTTATCCAAGGAAAAATCATAATAGATAATAGTATATATGTAGGGTACTTTTCAATATATAGTTTAGTATTTTTAGCTCTTCTCATCTTTGCACATAGAACTTTAATTTTTTTTTTGTCTGTACTCTTGGCATGCAGAAGTTCTCTGGCCAGGGACCGAACCCGTGCCACAGCTGTCACCAGAGCCATGGCAGTGACAAGGCCAGATCCTTAATCTCCGAGCCACCAGGGAACTCCTGCACATAGAACTTTGAAAACTTCAAGAATTTTGAAAACTTCAAGACATGTCATAAACATTACTTTAGCATGTTATATTGTTTGGGTCCATGGTGTGTGTGTGTGTGTGTGTGTGTGTTTGCATGAGCTTGCCTGCTACTAAAACTCGTTTGGGAAGAACGTGGAATTTGCAGTTCCTCTTCCTCACAGGGAATGCAGGGACTTTAGAATATTTGATATGGGACCTGCATAATAACATGTAACAACTGAACAATGGACTGTGAAAGTGACAAAGTTCTATTATAGAAGGGTCTTGGTTCTGACAGAGAGTCATGGAGTTGATCCGAAGGATTGTTTTATTTAGATGCTAGTTAAAGAATTTGCATTCCTTGACAATTTCCATTTTAAAAATTTCACAATCATTTTTTCGACCTGACGATTGGAAACCTGCAATTCAACGTTAAGGAGAATTGTATTCTGACACTTGTTGAAAGGGTGAAGACAGCTTTATTGAAGACAGTCGTGGTGGGGGACCTGGGGGTATGGAAGAGGGTCGGGCTCAACCCTGAAAACGACAAAGACATCTGGGGAGTTATCCAGAGGGGACTTTGGGGGCTCCTGCCCTTCTGGTCTAACAGGATTCCTGTAAGAGGCAGGCCAAGGGCTTAGGCATCGAGGATGAAGCATGAGGACCTTGATCAGATCTTGGGGTTGGGGATTCTCTAAACCGACTTTAGCAGGATTCTCGCTAAAGCTGGATGCAGCCAGGATGGACGAAGACACCTGGCATCCAAGCCTGCTGAGGATGCCTAACTGTAGTTCGATCGAGCAGGGAGTCCGTCAGCTGGGATGATTTATCAAGATCAAAGACTGAACATAGAGTCGGATGTACTTCTGTTTTATTGCCTTTTTTTTTAGGGCATATGGAAGTTCCCAGGCTAGAGGTCGAATTGGAGCTACAGGTGCCAGCCTACATCACAGCTCACCGCAATGCTGGTTCCCTGACCCACTGAGCGAGGCCAGGGATGGAACCCTCACCCTCATCCTCTAGTCAGATTTGTTTCCACTGCACCACAGCGGGAACTCCCGGATTTCTGTTGACTTTTATCGGGGTGTATCAAGTTGATTGTTGAGTCAGGCGGACTTGGAGTCCACATGGTGGTTTCTGTGCTTTGCTGGTTTTGTGACCTTAATCAAGGCACTTAGACCCTCACTCACTGAACCAGTGTCCACTTTTGCCTCCTTGTTTGCACCCACCCCACAGGGTCACTGTGAAGATATGGGCAGACATATTTGTAATACACTTGACCCCTTGCTTGACACAAAGAGTAAAGACTCAATAAACATAAGCTTTTCCTGAATCCTGTGCATTTGCCGGGGACCTCTCTCTGTGGAAAGAGCACCTTTAAATGGTGTGTGAGTAATTTTTTCTGTTTCCACCGAGGCTGTCAACACAAGCTCTCTCGGTAATGGATCAGGAATTTAAAAACTAAGAAAGGATATACTTTCCAACATACATCCGTCTTTTTCCTTTGAGGAATAGGATACACAACCTCTTCTCTCCTTCCTTCCTCTTTTTTGGGAGGAAGAGAAGAATGGTTGCTGTAAATTTCTTCTCTTTTTTTTTCTTTTTTGGCCACCTCCTAGCATGTGAAGTTCCCAGGCCAGGAATCAGATTCGAGCCACAGTAGTGAACTAAGCTGCAGCTGTGGCAACGCTGGGTCCTGAGCCCTCTGAGCCGGGCCTGCATCTCACTGCTCCCAAGATGCTGCTGATCCTGTCGCACCACAGCGGGAACTCCAATTAAACTTTTCTTTTGCTTTTTAGGGCCATACTTTTGGCATGTGGAAGTTCCCAGGCTAGGGGTCAAATTGGAGCTACAGCTGCCTGCCTGCACCACAGCTCAGAGCAGCACCAGATCCTTAACCCACTGATAGAGGCCAGGGATTGAACCCATATCCTCATGGATACTAGTCAGGTTCTTAGCCCACTGAGCCAGAATGAGAACTCCATGTACTTGTACTTAAAAGATGTCAGTTGACTACAGGCCTTGCAGGATGATACTGTGTTCCTAGATTCGAGAATCTGGTCCTTGTCCTTGCCTTGAAGGTATAAAAATACACACTAGTAAGTTCTTCTAGATTTCTCTAGAGTTCTCCGATAGATGATCAAGCTTTACAGAACAAACTCATACTAAGCAAATTCAGAGACTATCATAATGCTGATATATTGACTTAGAGGGAGAAATACACTAAGGCACCAGAACTGTCTCCTTGGATGCTCAGGACATACACGGCTCCTCGAGGTAGAGCACGCGGGCTAATTCTCAGTTGTGTTCTGCTTTCTCTGCAGCATGCGATCATGGCTCTGCATTTGGTGCTGGTTGCCTTGTATAAGTGTCAGATTTTTCTGTCTCCCCTCGTCTAGTCTCAACTTCATTCGGCACGTAGTTTCCATCTGTAACACATTTCCATGTCGCCTCTTAGATAGCATCACTCTCTGGGATGACCCCCTTTGTGTATTAAATACTGTATTTACGCTCTTTTATTTCTGAGGGTGATCTTTTTCTGACCTTATCATGAAATTCTGGGGCTGCCTACGGTAGGCCTGTCTAGACTCATTGTTGTAGCCTGCATTCCAAACGCGACTCGTGCTCTTCCTCAATTATAGCCTTCCTTCAGTACTTCTGATTTCTCCCCATGCTCTTTCCTCTGTCTGGATTGTTAAAATTCTGCCACTTGATTATGTTCTGTCGTGGATGCCACCCCACTTTTATTTTATTTTATTTTTTTTGTCTTTTGACCTTTTAGGGCCACACCTGCAGCTCATGGAGGTTCCTGGCTGGGAATCCAATTGGAGCTATAGCCGCTAGCCGACGCCACAGCCATAGCAACACCAGATCTACAACCCACTGAGCAAGGCCAGGGATCAAATCCACAACCTCATGGCTCCTAGTCAGATTCGTTTCTGCTGTGCCACGACGGAAACTCCTGGCACCCCAGTTCTTGATGTGCTCTTTTTTTTTTTTTTTCTTGGCTGCACCCTCAGCATGTGGAAGTCTCCTTGGCCAGGGACTGAACCTGCACCAAAGCAGCGACCGGAGCCACTGCAGTGACAATGTCAGATCCTCAACTCGCTGCACCATAGGGGAACTCCCTGACGCGCTCTTTCTCCTTTGAATTCTATCCCTTTTTTGTGGCACTGTCTTATTCTACCCTCTATCAAAGTTACTTGTTTTATCTTCTCTGTAAGGGCAGCAGTCTTCGTCTTTTGTTTTCCTGCAGATGCTGATGTAGTTAGTAGGTGCTCATAAATTGCTTCCTAAATTGAGTTAAATGAAACTTTCCTATTAATCTTAGACCCTTGGCTCTCAAAGTATCAACATTCCCTGGTTACTCGTTAAGTGTGCAAATTCTTGGTCCCAACCCCATGCCTACTGGGTCTGTCACTGAGGGGGCAGGTACCGGCAATATGTACCAAGCCTTTCATGGTCAAGTCTGAGAACTAGTGCTATCTAGCTTCTTTATCATGACCTTATTCATTCATTCATAGGAAATTCAGTGATTTTTTTTTTTCAAACTGCCCTCATTTGAGTCTTCGGAACTCTATTGGCTGTGCCTCGGGGCTGGTGGATCCCAAGTTTCTGTGGCTGTGGTGTAGGCTGGGGCTACAGCTCTGATTTAGCCCTTAGTCTGAGAATGTCCATATGCCTCCAGTGTAGCCCTAAAAAGCACACACACAAAAAAAAAAGTTACAGTAAAAATTCTTTCATTAAAAGTTTTAGTTGTTTCGGGTAACTTTTTACTTGGCATTTCCACAATTTTCAAAAAGATTTCAGGAGTCATGCCTAAACCAACTATTGTGTCAACATCTTCAGTATTCATTGAATTTCTGAGGACTCTGCATCCGTCTATTGACATTGGCTTATTTTCTTGGATCATCTCCATAGTCAGGCTCAACTGTGGACTTGAACTATTGACCACCTTCTGGATTTCACTTCTTACCGTTCTTCATTTAGAGCTGCCCTTGGCTGCCAGTTTTTAATTTGTCTCGGAAACTCAACCCAAAGTAGCAGAAAGACTCATCATTATGAACTAGAGGTTGTAGCAGCAAAGATTGCCTTGCATGCAAACATGCTCTAGCAGTACGCCATGACGTACAAACCTATGGTAAAAATCTAGCTGACGCCGTGGAGACAGAGGTTAAGACAGAAATGTTACTGTCTCCGTGGAAGTCACAAATTGTGTCTGCAGGATGGGGGTGGGGTCCCGCCTCCTTGGCGCTGCTGCAGCCATTGACCTGCTGTTCTTGGTCTTGAGCTATTTCAGTGGCCAGAAAGTCAATCAGAAAAACCATGTCTTGCAAAGCTTTCAACTACTTCAACTATTTTTAAGATTTCCATTTGTAATGGGCTATTCATTCATGAATAATTTAGTTTCTTCCAGGAGATGCAAGTTAATGAAACCTCAGTTAATGGCCTTAAGTATTGAGGGCTGGTAAAAACTTGTTTTTTATGGTAATATGTTTGAAATTACTTCATAACTAATACACACGGCCATGGGGGAGGTACATGGAGAAGCAATTATAAGAGGATGCTGTGGTATTAGCAGCTCGTTTCTAGAAATGTTCTTATCATTTGGCTTGTGAAAGCTGTTCCTCTGGCTTTTGTGACTTTTAGAGAAAGGATCGAAGTAAGTGTTAGTGGGAGAAAGTTTTCATTTTTGGAAGCTGTTTGGAGTTTATGTTTATCCACACCCCTCAGTGGTCTTCAAATTGGGGTGTCCACATTATGGCCCCTGTGCAAGACGATCACAGCTGCATGGGAAAGACACACTGGAATGTCTACATTTTAACATAATTAAAATTCTTCCCTTTTGTCTCTTTTCCCCTTCCTTCCTCCTTTTCTCCTTTTCTTTCTTTCCTTTTTTTTTTTTTTTTTTTTTTCCTTTTTGGCTGCCCTTCGGCATATCGAGTTCCTGGGCAGGGATCAGATCCGAGCCACGGTTGTGATCTATGTCACAGCTGTACCCACGCCGGATCCTTTACCCCAGTCTGCTGGGCCAGGCATCAAACTTGCATCCTGGTGCTGCAGCGACGCCACTGATCCCATGGCGCCACAGTGGGAACTCCATGTCTCTCTTTTATGAAGACATGTTAGTACAGTAGTGTATGTACACAGCTGATAAACAAACATGCTTGTGATGGGCATGCTTATTCAGAAAATTTCTAGTGACAGATGTGCACAACCAGAGAAGCTGTGAGACCCTTGATGTATACACTAGGTATTAGTTTCTGCATGGTAATTAAATTTTGTCCACATGCACATGTGTTATTTGAAGATGTTGGTAAGCAAAGATGTATTTCAGTTTTTTAGTTTGGTATTCAGATCATCTGAGTTTCAGTCCAAAGGGTAAAACCTACTGATAATTTTTTTACCTCCCAGCAATGTCTGTGTGTTCCAAGATATATCTTCTCTGTCATGAAACCAGTTATTGGCACAAAGCATAGACGGTGCTTTATGGTCCCTCAGTTGATTTGTTTCTGCCTTTTGTAGCTTCCGGAGCCTTGTCGAAGTTAACTCATGGATTGAAAGATGAATCACTAGCTTATATCTACCACTGCCAAAATCATTATTTTTGTCCAATTGGCTTTGAAGCAACCCCTGTTAAAGCTAATAAAGCATTCAGGTAAGCGTTTCCTTATTTCATGTGAATACTCTGCCAGGAGAATATGCTGTGGAAGCATCTAAGAAATATTTGGTTGCTTAGATATTGGCAGACTTTGGTGATTTGCTTTCCTTACATCAAGTAATGCTCTTCTTTTAGACATTTTTGCTTAATCTTCTGCAGAATTGTGTTTGGTTAATTGTGCTTGTACATGACCCACTTAGATACTGTTGTTCAGAGTCATGACAGGCTAAAGTCATTTGAAAAATCACTTCTATGTTTATTGTAAAGCAGTTGCAAAGGACTTTGCATAGTGTGTCTCCGTGACCTCATCCAACATCCCATGGGGAAAATGTATTATGGAATCCAGTGTCAAGAAGATTGTTCCAGTTGGAGTATGTTATAAAGCACTTCCTTTCTTATGGCGAATAACATGAAACTTATCAGGGTTCCCCTCCTGTCCTGGCTACAAGAAGGCCAGGGGCCATTTTTATTTCTAGTGTCAGGAACTATGTTATCCTAATGATTCTATTCGTTCCTTTGCTTGATCCAGGGTTTCTCTTTTATTAAATATGTATATTTACGTGCAGGTAAATTTGTATCCTTTTAGAAGAGACAGCCCATCAATAAGAGAGGGTGACTGAATGCTTTTGCTTTCTTCCTCCTTAGCGAGTTTTCTTCCTGAGGGGTTGGGATAATGCCAGGGCAGTTGAAAGCAGCAGAAGAAGTGTCTTACTGGAGGGTACTGAAAGCAGAAGCCATGAGTGCTTTGAGGAGATGGATTGATAGGCACGGTTATTCTTGCTCCGCTGTGTTGTGGATTGTTCTGCCCGGGTGGGTGGCATTGGTAAATGAGGAGGGAGGAGGAAGGGGCTGAAGGTCAGGCTGGGAGAACCAGGCCTTGGTCATCTGGGGAAGCGAGGGTTCTTTGAGACCGGAGGCTATGCGGCCTTTGTTGGGGGCAGCGAGCCCAGAGAACGGGGAAGCTGGATGTTGTATTTTTGTGAATGAGAAGAGGGAAATCATGTGGTCTCTCCAGATTCTGGAATGTTCTCTGTGGTGGTGAAGTTTACTGTGGTTTTACATGGTTTGGCCCTGCAACTTCACCTTACTCCAGACATCTGTCAAACGTAAAATGTGAACAAGTGGGTTCTCCTACTTTGGACCTTTTAGAGGAGATCTTCCCACCTCTGCCTGGACCTAAGAACCACTGGGGATGCTTTGACAGCTGTGTCAATCTTCCCTGTGCTGCACTCCACGTCTCCTTGAATTAGAATTTCCAGGGGTGAGATTAGGGCATTAGTATGTTTAAAAGTTCCAGGATTGGTGCCTTAGGATTTTGTTTTTAGGATGCTTTTTGAAACTTTTTGAATGCAAAGGGAAAGAAAAAGTATAGCTAAAGGATACTGGTGGTAGCATGCTAGGATTTTTTTTTCCTCCTAGATGCTGAGAGGTGGTATATTTCAACATTTTTAGCCCTATATTTGGTAATAGGCGATCAAGACCTAAATTCGATTTATGCTTTCTGTTTAATGGCCTTCAGATATTTGCTCAAGCCTTAAACTCTTGGTGTTGAAGTGTTAGTGAATGCTCTTTTTACATAAACTTCCATGCATCTTTTATTCATATCTAATTGAAGCAATATTTTTCAAGGGGGTTAATGACTGTATGAAGCTTACTGTGAATGTATTTTATATTTAGCAGGGGACCCCTCTCACCGCAAGAAGTAGAATATTGGATCTTAATTGGAGAATCAAGTAGAAAACATCCTGCTATTCACTGTAAAAAGTATGTTAACATCCCTCTTCCCTTTTTTCCCATCTCTGCGCAAAAGTCTATTGGCCTTTTGATTAGAATAGAATCCATAGAATCCACAGTTTAGTTTGGGGAGAATTTACATCTTAACAATAGCCTTCTCATCTATGAACATAGACTGTATTTCCAAACATTAGAGCTTTAGTTTCTCTCAGCAGTGTTTTCTGTTTTTCAGCATAGGATCTTATATGCATTTTGTTAAAATTTCTCTATGTGTGTATATTTTTCGATGCTGTTGTAAATTGATTTTTTAAAATCAAACTATAGTTGTATTAGTTTCAGGTGTACCACAAAGTGATTCAGTTATATATTTTTTCTTTCAGATTTTTTCCATTGTGTTATTCCAAGATATTGAATATTGTTCCTACAAACTGATTTTTAAAACATTTCATTTTCCAATTATTTTCTGGCAGTGTACAAAAATACACTGGTTTTTGTTTTCTTTTGTTTGCTTCTTAGGGCCACATATGGAAGTTCCCAGGCTAGGGGTCCAATTGGAGCTACAGCTGCCGGCCACAGCCACAGCCACAGCCACGCAAGAGCCAAGCTGCGTCTGTGACTTACATCACAGCTTATGGCAACACCGGATCCTTAAGCCACTGAGCCAGGCCAAGGATCAAACCTGAATCCCCATGGATCCTAGTTGGTTGGGTTCATTACCACTGAGCCGCGATGGGAACTCCCAGATTTTTCTGTATAGTCCTTAAATACTGCATCTTTACCAAATTACCTTATTAGTTCTAGTAATCGTTTTGCAATACAAAGCAATTTGTAATTGCTTTGGATTTTGTATACAGTCATGTTGTCTGTGAGTAAAGGCATATTAACTTATAATGCTTTTGCAAATGTACTTAATTAAAAAGGAAATATGGAATGTTTCTATATTAGTTTGCAGGATGTCATCTAATGGGTTGATAAATATTTATTTCACATGAAGAGTAACCGTTTTAACCTTGGCAATAGTTTCATAAAAGCAGTGAAGCTTAGTAGATAGAACAATCCTGCGGTAAGAGAATCACTGCCATAGTAATACGGTAGCAGATTGCACGCGTGGAAAAGTTCCCTTACTGTGGTATTTTGAACTTAAAGAAAATTGTGCTTTATGGTATTTTGAACTTAAAGAAAATTGTGCTTTATGGTATTTTGAACTTAGAGAATATTGTGCTTTATTTCAACTATAGATGGGCAGATATCGTTACTGACCTAAACACTCAGAATCCTGAATATCTAGATATCCGGCACTTAGAGAGGGGGCTACAGTATCGAAAAACAAAGAAGGTAAGAACATCATTGTATTTGAAAATATTTTTTCTTTCTTTTTTTTTTCTTTTTGGTCTTTTTTGCCATGTCTTGGGCTGCTCCCGCAGCATATGGAGGTTCCCAGGCTAGGGGTTGAATCGGAGCCGTGGCCGCCGGCCTACGCCAGAGCCACAGCAATGCGGGATCCGAGCCGTGTCTGCAGCCTACACCACAGCTCATGGCAATGCCAGATCCTTAACCCACTGAGCGAGGCCAGGGATCGAACCCGCAACCTCATGGTTCCTGGTCGGATTTGTTAACCACTGAGCCGTGACGGGAACTCCTGAAAATATTTCTTAACTGGTCAAAATGTAGTTGTTTTACTGAGCATGTAGGTTGTATGCAACAGAAACCCAGTGCAGACCATTTTATTTTACTTTTTAATTAAAGTATGTTGATTTCTGATGTTGTACAGCAAAGTGACCCAGTCATACATATGTATGTATATGTGTGTGTATATATTCTTTTTCTTATATTATCTTCCATCATGGTCGATCCTCAGTACATTTTAGACAGAAAAGTGAAGATGACTTTCAGGACACAGGGGTATCTTTAAGAGGAAAGGGCAAGAAGTCTAGCCTGGATTCAGGAGGGACTGGTACCAGGTAAGACGATGTTGGCGTGGGTCAAGGAGTTAGTCTGGCTCCTTCTCTTCTTAGCTCTCTTCTCCTCTAATGAGTTACTTCCTGGAGATCACCATCTTTCAACTGAGGTCTCCCTTTCCGATGAACAGTCTAGACTAAGACCAGCCTGCCTCCAGCCCAGTTCTGTAGTCTTGGCCCTACATAGGTCAGAGCCATGTGTACAAACAAGGCTGCTGGGGGTAGGTCTCAGGGAAATGCAGGTTCTGCGGATTGAGCAGACATCCCTTCCCCACCATCCTGCCAAGACATGAATAATGCCTAGGAGGGAGAGGGTAAGGAATGACCTTGGTGATTGCATTTGGCAACTTGGGAGGGCATAGTGTGAGTGGTAGAGAGACAGGGAAGGGGTTTTGGCTCCTGTGAGCACTGTTATATTTTGGTAAAGGCAGCTGGCCAGGAAAGATGCAGGATAATGTGATCCGATGATGCCTGAAAGGATAAGTATTGTCTTGAGGCAGGTGAAGGGGGAAACATAAGGAATTCTTAGGAACCCACATATTAGTATACTTAATTGCCCATCATTTTCTCAACCCAACATTTTTTCTTCTTAGGTTGGGGGAAATTTGCATTGCATCATAGCATTCCAGAGACTTCACTGGCAGAGATTTGGCCTTTGGAACTTTCCATTTGGAACCATTAGGCAAGAATCACAACCTCCACCACACGCCCAGGGAATTGCCAAATCTGAGAGTGAGGACAATATCTCTAAGAAGCAGCATGGACGTCTGGGCCGCTCTTTCAGTGCTAGTTTCCATCAGGACTCGACATGGAAAAAGATGTCCAGCATCCATGAGAGAAGGAACAGTGGCTACCAGGGTTACAGTGATTATGATGGGAATGACTGACCAGGCTGGTACTGATGACTGGTGTATACACACGGCTGGTCCACACGGGACTGCATTAAAGCACTGTGAGGTTTTAAGTCTGTATTACATAGGAACAGATCTTGTGGTACCAAACACAGTCTTGCAGTTCCTCCAGTCAATAAGCTTGTATATGATTTTGATGGATGATTTCAGAAATATAAGCAGATAAGCACAGATTTTTTTTTGTCCTTTTAAAATTAAGAGTATATACAATTCTGGACAGTTTCACAATGTCCTATAAAATTACATAGAAACAAATCAAACACAATTTTGTTCAATAGCATCATTATTTGAAATACTTAAGCATGAAGTGATTTCTTATGACTTGATGCCCAGATATTTGTTGCAGATAGTTTTATTCCTAAGCTCAAAATGTAAGCTACTATCTGCCCTTAAAAAAAAAAAACCAAAAAACAATTGACGCTCTTGAGTTTAGTTTTCTCTTGTGGGTAAAGCTCATTTAAAATGATGTAGTGAATCTAGGCATTTTTCTGCTTGTTAGCAGTACCTTGCTTGCCTCATTTGTTTCCTGATTAACTTTCTCAGGATTCTCAATAAAGAGGCAAAAGAGAAAAGACTCAAGACACAGATCTTTTCTGTTGGTGCAAATGGGCGACTTAATGCATTGATTCAGGTATTCTTGACTTTCTTGCTATGTTACTGTCAAATATTGACCAGAACTTTAGGTCTTGAAAGACTTCTCTAAGTCTACAATAACCTTTGTTTAGGGATAGAGTGAAAGGTCACTGGCATCTAAATTTCTATACCCAAGGTAACCTGTGAGATGAAGTTTGATACCTGACTGGTCCCTCAATATGGAGTCATGTGTTGCTAACAGCATTAAGGATGTGTTAGGAATTCTACATCACTCAGAGGGCAACTATTCACATCCCAGACTCTGGGCTGTTTCCTTCTTAAAATCATGTAGGCAACTAGCTGTTTGAAGTTAAGTGTTAAGTAGTTCCGAAAGCGTGGATTTCATGTATCTGAGCTCCTCTCTCGTTGCTGTCAGTTTTCCTTCAGCTGTGATCCACGAACTACTAGGATGTCTTCTTCTTTCATTTCAGGGGCTGTTCCAAGACTCAAATCAGTAACTTGATTATTACAAGGTGCTGAATATGTTGGTAACCACATTGCAATACACCTCGAAGAGAGGGTTCAGATTTTTATTTTTAAAATAACTTCATTTTCTTCTCTTTTGAATTTTATATCCATTTATCCACCCAGACACACCTAGCCTACAGAAGGGGATATGTATTATGAAATGGGCATTTTTCCGAAGAGAGTATTTTGCTTGAAATGCAAAGGACTGAAAGAGATTTTTAGGTTGCTGATTTTGTTACTTCATACTGAAACTTTTACGAAGTTTTCATCAATAAAGTTTTGTTTTCTACTTTTAATCATGTAAATGTT
Organism: Sus scrofa; assembly: GCF_054392235.1. NCBI lineage: Eukaryota > Metazoa > Chordata > Mammalia > Artiodactyla > Suidae > Sus > Sus scrofa. The sequence goes on from NC_139393.1 coordinate 78,356,486, forward strand.
TTGGACCTTTGTTTTAAGAAGGGAGTAGTCTTTTAATTCTGCTTGAAGTATACAGCAGTTTGTCAATTCTGCCTAAGTAGTGTGTCGTAAGAAATATCTTCTGACTTTTATAATCAGTGAAACAATGTACATTATGTCTATAATTTTGAATTTCTGTAAGACTTTATAACAGGAAATAGAAAATTCAGTTCTTTAGCTTGGAAGAAATGAAACTGTCACTTCTGTAGTCAAACATGGTTGAGTACCAGCAATTTTATGTAGTTCAGCCCCGTATTTCAGAGAAGAGGTTAGTAAGGAAAGGAGACGAAGGCAACAGGAAATAAATACTGTGGCATCTAGGAAAAGAGGATGTTTATACATGTTGCTTATTGGCTATAATCAACTTTTATAGAGGTCTTAATATAGATGATCACTTAATGATTTGGCTTCCAAGTATGGCAGTTATTAAGATCGCAATGAGGTTTAGAGACACTGCTTTGGAAGAATCTGTAAGCAAGTGATTTCACATATCACTTTCAAGATTAGTAAATCTCCCATCATATTTAATTTCCTGGTCAATTTTTCTTAGGAGTCTCCATAGAGGCAATGAAAGTTCATATTACCAGCTCTGCACTAACTAGCTATATATATAACATTGGGCAAGTTAAGATTATTTTACCTGTGCATATTTCCTCATTGGTAAAATGGGGTAATATATGTATTTTATAAACTGTTGTGAAGAATAAATAAGTTAATAAATGTAAAATGTTTAGAACAGTGCTTAGGAGATAGGAATTGCTATTTAAGTGCTTGCTATTATCATTACCCTAAAAGATGTGTATTTTATAGTCAGAATCTTGACAGCCCTTTAAACAGCACCTCAAGGAAACAAGTCCCTATAAATCAAATATACTCTTCTTAATTGCTATCCCTGCAAAAGAATATTCCGGATTCAAGAGACATTGGTGTGGTTTTAATTGCACTTAGAACACTCAAATTCTCACACTGGCTATTTGTTTCCATCCAGCTCTCAGGCAGTAAGAAATGTATATTTAGATCAAATCCTGAAACTTACTTCCCTGCTACTATGCCCCATCATTAGGCCAAGGGGGTACAGAAACCATAATGCTTCTCAACTTTGCATTTTCTCAGACACCAGAGGGGCTCAGGCAAGGTGCTCTAGGACCCATCACATTCTGTATTTCAGTTCTACCTGTGGCCTTCTCTCCCGCAATCATTAACTCAACTAACCAATCTGAGTACCGTCACCTACTAGGTGTTTCATGTAAGTCAATGCCCTCGGAGCAACCACAAAAAGCAGTGACAGCCCCATTTTCTTTAGACTCTCCCTGGTGAAGAAATGTGCCGAGGATCCTAGGGTTTCTCAGTTGGCTAGGGCTACCATAATAAAATACCAGATTGGGTGGCTAAAACACTTTTTTGGTCCTGGAGGCTAGAAGTTCAAGATCAAGGTATTGACAGTTTTGGTTTCTCCTGAACCTTTTTCCTTGGCTTCTGGAAGTCTGGCTTTTCCCTGTGTCCTTGCGCGGTTTTTCCTCATGCACCTTTCTTAGTGTCTGAGTATCCAAGATTCCTCTTCTGATAGGGACACTGGTCAGATTGGATTAACTCATCCTAAGGCCTCATTTTAACTTAATCAACTTTAAATGGCCTTATCTCCAAATCGTCACATTCTACTAGAGGTTAGGGATTCAACTTGGGGATTTTGGAGGGTGACACAATTAAGCCCATAACACAGGGTTATCACATGGCTCACAGGATCTGAACTAACATCAGACTGACTCTTGAGGAAAATTCTTTATCAACAAGGTGTAAGATGCATTGCAGAGTTTTAGAGCTAAGGCTGAAAGTGCTCATTTAGGCAATTATTTATAAAATAATAAATATTTATTCCTGCTAAATATCAACAGTGGGGTATATAACAATCAAGAAAATACTTTTTCAATAAATTTACAGTCTATTCTGTTGGGGGGAGCATAGACGATGAATAGGCAATTATATTAATTCCCATAATATACATGCATGAACAACAGTTCTCTGTATTACTTTACACATGGAGCAAACGCAAACAAGCACTTTGTCAGTATTATCCCTGACAGAAAATTAGTTGTGACTAGGTCAAGTCAACTAGGCTACTGGGAATCATCTGTTTGGGCATAAAAATAGCTATGCTAAAAACTGATCTTTAATCAACTTTTCACTGATTTTGAAGCTATTTTCAACAGTGCAAATCTGAATCACGATGTATAAAGCTTTCATTTAGTAACTACTAGTGATTAAGTACTTTGCAAACATCGTCTCTGATTCTCATTGAACGCAGCCTGCAAGACAGGACAGGTTTTATGCTCGTCCAGTTTACAGATGGAGAAACAGACTCGAAAAAAAAATGCCTCCAACAATTCAAACACCGTAACGTGGTTCCTTCGGGGAATCTTGGCGTGAAGGTCCAAGCCACCGCCTTTCCAGGAGCTACTCTGGCATTAGTTTCTTGCTATTTTTTGACCTACAAGCCGTGACATCCTAAAATTTTAGATGCCGGAGAAAACTATATTTCAGGAGTTAAGAATTTAAATCGTATTACTATTTAGTTACAAGTTATGGGACAAACGAAGACTTAGCACTTAAAAAACACCAACCAAAGCGTCCATTTTTCTGTTATCGCCACTCGGGTAAAACAAATACTTGGTTTTAAAAGATTTCACAAGCGGCAGCTCAGGGGGAAGAAACCGACACGGGAAAAACACCTAAAAATCCATAACCTTTGAAGGCAGACGCTTCGCACGTGGTTTCAACGCTTAACCACCACAGGACACCAGAGTGGAGAAACTACAACACAGACAACCCACACACACTGGCGCTGAACCGCTCCCTCACTTCCGGCGTGCCACGGGCGCAGCGGATGTACGTCAGTGGGGGAGCCGGAACTTCCGCCCTGTGCGCCGCCTTAGACGGAATCCGAGAGGCTCCAGTTCGAGGGAGTTTACGGAACCACGGGAGGAGACAGGAGTTGTGGGAGGCAAGTTTTCTGGCTGTTTATCTGGCGGGCACTGTGCCATCACCCCAGTCGTTCGTTAAGCTTGCAGATTTTTGGGCCAAAGTGCTGGGCGAGACGAAGACCTGCTCCTCCCCACTGCCGACCTTCTCTCGCCCCGTCTTTCTTCGGCGAGTCAGTGTCAGCTTCTGGGAAGTGCTGTTGTCGTCGGTGCCGGTTTCCCCTGGAAAGCCGCGGGGCTCTTGTTTTCCATCTTTGCTGAGTGGGAGCGGGGGACCCCACCCTGGAATCCGGGGAGGTGGCGCAGCCCGCTGTGGAGCACTTGGAGCAAAAGGTCTTCCGCGACCCCGCCCCCGCGTTGCGCTCGGAGGACCACCTGCCTGATGGGAGTCCAGGGGCTCTGGAAGCTGCTGGAGTGCTCCGGGCGGCAGGTCAACCCGGAGACGCTGGAGGGCAAGATCCTTGCCGTGGGTATCCTTTACGCGGCGTCAGTGCGGGAGAGGCAGTGATTGGCGCCAGGATTTTGCTTTCGGTTCTCCGTGGGGCTGAGTGGCGTTTGTAGGTAGACGGTCTCACATGGCGGGTGGGTATAGATAGGATCTCCTTCGGGACGTTTCCTTACCAAGCGTCTCCTCTCCCTCGGCTTTGCGGTCACACCGCTCTGGATTGGAGTTCTGGCTTTATCATCCAGGGGCCGTGCTTTACCTCTCTCTATGCGTTCATTCTCTTATCCGTAGAGTGGGGTTGACAATGAGCTTCACACACAGGGTTGGTGTGAGGACTATGGGGATTATTTTAATGAAAGGAGTTTAGAACAGTGTCTGGCACTGTTAATACTGTAAATCTTAAAAGTATCATCCTGGCTGGGAGGTCAGCAACGAGAAAACGAAGTAGACTTCCTGCCGGTAGTTTTGTCTGCTGTCCTGGGTCTTGCTGCATTTATGTTTGCTAGAGGAAGAAAAGTGTGGGCGAATGTTTTACCATTTCCTTAAAAAAAAGAGAGAAAATAACTGTTGTTATTTTTTTGTTATGGGTTTTGAAATAGGAAATTCATATGTTACAACGGCGAGTGTATCTCAAAACGTATACAGTGAGTTATATTCTTTCTAGCCTCTATGATGGACATTTTTAAGGACTGTGGTTTGTGTGCATGTTTAGCTGTTTTGTTGTATCTTTGAAATTAAATGTTTTTCATTACCAAAACATGTGAAAGCTGTTTCTGAAATTTTGATATCTTGTTCTTCGTTAAGAATTCTTCATTTTCTTTTTCTTTTCTCTAATTCTTCGTGTGTGTGTGTGTGTGTGTGTGTGTGTGTGTGTGTGTATTCTATTCCATTCCAGAAGCATGAGCCTAAGAGCTCACGCTCTGGGTGGAGAGGAGAGTTATGTAAATAATTGCTGTCCGGCGGTAAATGCAGTGTCAGAGTACTTGGGAATTCAGGGAAAGGAGCCATTGACTTTAATATAAGGACAACTTATACATTATGGAACATTGATTTTTTTAAAAAAGTAAAGTAAGGTAAGAATTCCCGTCATGGCTCAGTGGTTAAGGAATCCGACTAGGAACCATGAGGTTGCGGGTTCGATCCCTGGCCTCCATGCTCAGTGTAGGTTAAGGATCCGACATTGCTGTGAGCTGTGGTGTGGGTCGCAGACGTGGCTCGGATCCCGCGTTGCTGTGGCTCTGGCGTAGGCCGGTGGCTACAGCTCCGATTAGACCCCTAGCCTGGGAACCTCCATATGCCGCTGGAGCGGCCCAAGAAATAGCAAAAAAGACAAAAAAAAAGTGAACTAAAAATAAAGTAAGGTGATAATAACGGTGATGATTATATCTTTTGCAGTGTGAGTAATTTTGAAATACATTTGTAATGAATTTTGGCTTTATACCGGGTACCTTGTAGGAAAGGTGTTTTTTTTTTGTTTTTGTTTTGTGGGTTTTTTTGTTTGTTTGTTTTTGTTTTTTTTAAATAAGCACGCGTGCTAGTGCTGCCCTCCAGTGGTTCCTTAAGTCCCTGCTTTCTAGAGACAGTTCAGTGTCAGGAACCCTGAAAACTTAAGCATGACTTAGATCGTTTTACGTTGCAGCCCATATGAAGAATTAATACTTTGTAAAAATAATTGGAATGTCATGTGAAGTTCAGCATTCTAGTTTTTTAGGAAGTTGTCCAAAATAAAAGGAAAGCATATAACTTAGATTATCTATTTTCAGGAGACTCTGAAGCTTTTTTGGGACATGAAGTAATTTTCATGGGGGTATTAGGCCTTTCTGAAAGAATGCATTATTTAAAGGAGATTGTCAAAAAGATACTCCAGTTAAAAGGGTAACCATATATATATATATATGTGTGTACACACACACATATATATATGTACACACACACACATATATATATGTACACACACACACACACATATATATGTACACACACATATATGTACACACACACATATATATGTACACACACACACACATATATATGTACACACACACACACATATATATGTACACACACACATATATATGTACACACACATATATGTACACACACACATATATGTACACACACATATATGTATGTACACACACATATATATGTACACACACATATATATGTACACACACATATATATGTACACACACACATATATATGTACACACACATATATGTACACACACATATATATGTACACACACATATATATGTACACACACACACATATATATATGTACACACACATATATATATGTAAGACTGTTTGTTCTTTTATAATTTATTTTGCTTTGCTTCATTTTCATGGGAATTCCAATTCAAGTATCTGAAATATATTCAGATTTTTGGTTTTATTTGTAATGAAGAAATTATCCCATGACATACTAGGTTCATAATTTACTCTTGGATCCCTAAAATAAATTATTTGGTCTCTTTTTTAGAGTGTCTTGTTTATTTACGCAATCTGAAGGTGTCAAATAATAAAGAATTAATAGTTAAACTTGTCTCTTATGGACCTAACATTTGTCAAATGCATTTAGGTTTATTAACCAAATATTACACTCTCTTTAGGCTATGCATACTAATAGGGGTTAATTAAAATTTACATTGCTTAACAGTGGAGCTAAAGTAATTTATTTTTTGTTTCAGAGAGTTATTGGTCCTTTGGGTCTTATCTGTAAAATGATTTTTGGCTTTGCTGCAGATTTAACTTTCTCAGCCCTTGGATAAATTTAATGTTGCCTTTTACAAACTTACTGAAATTAAACAAGTCAAATCATGCAAATATTTTCAGCTTACCTAATTCTGTGTGTTTCTTTAAGAATTTCAAGCTAGAGCTCTCAACTTTGGCTGGAAATTGACACTACTTATAATTAATTTAAAAAGAAAAGGCTCTGCTCAGTCTCTGATTTAGAATTTTAGGTGTACATGTGTTTAGCAATCTGTATTTCAGAAGCTTCCTATCCAGTTCCCAAGGATAGCAGAGTTGAGAGCTACTGATCTGAAATTAGATTTTCTTATTGATTATGAAATTTAAAGCAATGGGCTAAATAGAAACCTATTTCATCTGTAAATGGTGTAGCAGCCAGCAACAAGCCAATTAGAAATATTTATCCCATAAAATACAAAACTAAATCAACAGCAAATCCTACTTGCAAGATGGATCCTTTTTTTTCCCTGTCTTTTGTCTTTTTAGGGCCGCACCTGCGTGGCATGTGGAGGTTCCCAGGTTATGGGTCTAATCGGAGCTGTAGCTGCTGGCCTACACCACAGCCACAGCAGTGCCAGATCTGAGCCGCATCTAATCGGAGCTGTAGCTGCTGGCCTACACCACAGCCACAGCAGTGCCAGATCTGAGCCGGCGACCTACACCACAGCCCACGGCAACACCCACTGAGCATTGAGGCCAGGGATCAAACCTGCAACCTCATGACTCCTAGTCCGGATTCGTTTCCGCTGTGCCACGATGGGAACTCTGCAAGGTGGATCCTTTATCTGACCACTTCTCACGGTCCTTACCGCTGCATTCTGCTTTCACTGAAGCTGTCCTGACTAGTTTAAAACTGCTTTCCTTGTGGTTTAATACCTCACATGTCCACTAAGTCACATTCTAGAAATCTTCCAGTACCTCTGCTGCTCCTCTTGGATGAAGAGAGCATGTGGGAGGGACTTAGAGTTGTGGCTCAGGTGGATGGGAATGACAGCCACCAAAACAGGACCTGAGCAGCCTGGTGAGAACATGCCAGCGTTGGGTTTTGGTCACGTGACATCTGCAACCAGGCAGTGATGTCAACGAGGCTGTGTGCTCTGGGGTCAGGAGGGAGCTTGGGGGCAGATATGCATGTGGAGGGGGGTTGCTGTGAGGGTTGTGGCGTGGGGGGCGGCAGTTGCCATGCAGGTGTAGGAGGACAGGAGACGGCCTGAGAGCGGGCAGTGTCAAAGACCACACTTTAATGGTGGGTCAGGGGAGTGGGCAGAGATTGAAAGCAGGGAAACCAGCAGAGGGCTGTGTCCCTCTCTTGTGAACAAATAGAAAATAATTCGTTAGAAAGCATTCTTTAGTAAAGTTTACATATACAGGAAAACTCCAAGAAGAAAATATAAATCCGTTATGTAATGACAGTAGAAGATAATTACTCTTAATATTTTGGGGTCTGAACTTCTAGCTTGCTTTATTGTTAACATTGTGTGTGTTTTAAAAATGGAATTATACTTTCCATACTTTCGTAACCTGTTTTATATCCTTTACTAATATTTTGTGACTATCTTACGTGCTTCTGCAGCTTCCATTTTTAAGGGATCCTTGGATTCCAGTAAATCAGTATCTCATAACTTAATTTTTAAAAAGACCTGTTGGTAAACTTTTATTCATATTTTCATTATTATAAACAGGCCATCTTATAAATAACTTATTGTAAGTGTGATGGATAAATGTCTGGAAGTGGAATTCTTACTTAAAATAGAATACAAGTCCCTAAGGTTTTTTGTTTTTGTTTTTTTTTTTTTTGTCTTTTTCTAGGGCCGCACCTGCAGCATATGGAGGTTCCCAGGCTAGGGAACTGGTGTACACCACAGCCACAGCAACGTGGGATCCAAGCCATGTCTGCGACATACACCACAGCCCACAGCAACACCAGATCCTAACCCACTGATTGAGGCCAGGGATCAAACCTGGAACCTCATGGTTCCTAGGACTTGTTAACCACTTAGCCACAACGTGAACTCCACAAGTCCCTAAGTTTTTTTTAACTTTATTTTTTATTCTTTTTTAATAGTATTTTGATATTAAGTGACATGCATGACATGGTAGAAAATCAAATGATGCAAGTCTTTAAGTTCCTTTGCTATGAATTGCCAAATTATTCTCCAGAAGAGTTGTGTTAATTTACTGAAATCCCATACAGGTCACTAGTGTTTTTTAAAAGAAGCAATTCTTTGCAATTAGACTTTTTAAAGGAGGCGTGTATGTAAGAGTTAAAAATTCAAGATGTGAATAGCGGTAACCAGGGCCCAAATAAAATTAACTGATTTTAGGTAGAGTCCATCAGGGCTAAGCACTTCTCAGTTTGAAGTGAATTGTGAAGAGTGCTCAGTTTCCGTGTTTGGGTGGTGTCAGGCATTAGGAATTTGGAATTGTGAGGGTGAGGGAAGAAATTGCAAGTTGTTTTCCATTAACAATTCTTGTAGATATTAGCATTTGGTTAAACCAAGCACTTAAAGGAGTCCGGGATCGCCACGGGAACTCAATAGAAAATGCTCATCTCCTCACCTTGTTTCACCGGCTCTGCAAACTCTTATTTTTTCGAATTCGACCTATTTTTGTGTTTGATGGGGACGCTCCGCTGTTGAAGAAACAGACTCTGGTAAGAGCCATCTATTTTTTCTTTCTGGGAGTTCCTGTTGTGGCTCAGTGGGTTAAGAACATGACTGGTAACCGTGAGGGTTCGATTCCTGACCTCTCTCAGTGGGCTAAGGATCCGGCGTTGCTGCAAACTATAGTATAGCTCACAGATGTGGCTCAGATTCTGAGTTGCTACGGCTGTGGTGTAGGTCTCCAGCCGTGGCTCCACTTCAACCCCTAGCCCGGGAACTTTCACATGTCACAGGTGTGGCCATAAAAAGAAAATACTTAAAAAATGTATTTTTTCTTTTCGCACTCTTAGAAAGAAAAGTTCATATAAGATTTAAATTTTCTCAGAATTTTGGAAATCAAGACTTAGTTTGACATGTATCTAATTTAATTCAACCTTTACAAATTTATCTTGAACAAATAAACACTTTTAAAAGAGGTTTGTCTCTGAAAATATATCATGGGTGCTATGATAAAATTTAACTTTTACTAAAACCGCTACAATTAAAACAAAGTTTTCCCTGTGGAGTGTCTTCTTAGGTGGTGTCCATCCAGTTGCCCAAATCATGTTATTCAGAGCATCACAGGAAACCCATGGGGGACAAGCCTCCCTGAATCTTAGAAGGCACATCCTCCGTGACAGCAAGCCTTCTTTTAAAGGAGAATTGGGTTGTAGGAGTGAGCAGTGTAATGTGGCACCAAGTGGGACCAAAATGGGTTATCAGGGAGGATGTTGGACAGGGTATAAAAGAATAAGAGTGGGCGTCTTTACTGTTTTTTTGTTTTTGGCTGTGCCCGTGGCATGTGGAGGCTCCCAGGCCAGAGATCAAACCCACACCACAGCTGCAACCCAAGGCACAGCAGTGACAACTCCAAATCCTTGACTCACTGTGCCACCAGGGAACTCCAAGTTTCTTTATTCTGAAAGTAGTTCAAAACGATGTTTGAACCATGTCGTGAGCTTTGGCGTCATCGTGTACTCCCCGAAGGACAACACCTGTTTAGATATGACTTTTATATGTTAAAAATGTCAGCTCATGACCATATAATCATGTCAGACAGATACTGCCTAAGTGAGGATATAGGACAAAAGTAAGGATTCGTAACTGCCTGGGAACATTAACTCAGGGAAAACTGTAGACTTGACTGTTGCAGCTTTCAGTTCTCTAAGGCGTGCTCAGTACCAGGGACTCTTTGGAAGGATTAGAAAGGAAAAGAGAACTTCACAACCTATTTTTCCGCCAGATGCGAGTTTGTACCTTTTAACAGCATCTCCCTAACTCCCCCCCCCCCGGCCCGCCTGCAGTAGAGGTGTTAACTAGCCCTGCTGTAGCCATCAGCCGGCCGTATATAAATCATCAACACGCCGTCCACCTTACACTTACAGTCTCGTGTGGCAGTTCCATCTCAATTTAAAGAAAAGGAAAAGAGTCTTTCGGCATTTCTGCCTTGTGTTCAACTGTAAGCACAGAACCTATTCCACTTTTCCCTATTTGGACATTTCTTACAAGATACTTCTATACATTTTAGGATTTCTAATGACATAATCTTGAATGTGGAGTTACATATGAGTAATACATGTTTATAAAAACTAGCAGCAGTTGGTTTTGGCAAAACTGGCATTTTACCGAAAAATTTAATAATCTCTTTGGGGAAGCATTAACTTAATTATACATCATTAAGTTTTAGGCTTCTTGGGGACATGAAAGGACATTTACAAGAAACTGAAATAAATGAATAGTTTCCCAAATATATTGTATAGTAGTCAGTCCATTAAGTAACCCTTGGAAACTCTGAAAGTCCTTTCCACAGCGGAAACCTGAAGACATTCACTCAAATAGCAACTAGGAGAAAATACTAAAATAACCATGGTCTGAAAACTCAGACAAACTGAATTCTATGGGGAAAAAACACACAGAAATGTTTTAATGTGCTAATACCTGCAGTAAAATCCTATATCCTTCCTTTTCACAGGCTAAGAGAAGGCAGAGAAAGGACTTGGCAACTGATGACTCCAAAAAAACTACAGAGAAGCTTTTGAAAACATTTTTGAAAAGACAAGTTGTCAAAACTGCCTTAAAAAGCAAAAGGCAAGAGGGAAATTACATTCCTTTTAAGGTTAATGTAAACGTTTACTGTGTTTGCATTGGATTTTTGCGATGCCCTTTCCCCAGTTTTAGTCCGAAGTAGAAAATATAGGGTGAAATGAGAGGAATCAGCAGGGTGTCCGTGAGACCTAGTAAATTGAAGTTGTGACAGTTCTCTGTTCGGGGAGTCTCAGCTTGGGTGATGAGAAAGAAAAGCTGCAGCAGTGTGGTGTGGAGTTCCCCTGTGGCGCAGCGGATGAAGGGTCCCGTGTTGACACTGCTGTGGCTCAGGTTGCTGCTGTGGCACGGGTTTGATCCCTGGAAGAGAGCCGCAACCAGGGTTTACTCTCCCAGAGCTCTTCGTTGAGCAGAGACCAGCTTCTCCCTTTCTGGAGGCTGCCCTGCCCGCAGCAGCAGCTGCCCTGCCCACGGCAGTGGCCTGGGCAGCTGGTCAGTGAGGGCAGGAGTCATGGCCCCCGTATTCCCCCTTCTCACCTCAGCAGGGTTTGTGTCGTCATTGCAGGGCGTTTCTGACTCTCCGACCTGCTTGCTGTCATCTCTGTGTAAGTCTCTGTGTGCTTTTCAGGGAGGAAGCCCTTCCCAGTCTTACTCAAGTTCAAAGAGAAAATGACATCTATGCTTTGCCACCTTTAGAAGAGAAAGAGAAAAATAGGTAAACGTTTTAATTATTTAAAAATGTTATTGCTGTATTCCGACAGATTTAAACCTTTTATGTTTTATCTACCTGGTAAGGCACAGCTGAAATACGCATTCTTGACACCTTTTAGAATATTTTTTAAAGACTGAGTTTTTTATTTCTTACTTTTGTGTTTTGGTGGTCTGCTGTTTTTCATTCTGTGGAGCCTGGGCTGACACTCTGCATTTGGAAGTCGTGGAGATGAGGCTTTGGGTTTTTCTCCCGCTTTGCTTACGCGTGCAGCCTCTGCCTGCTTCTCAGCCCCGGGTCTTCTCTTTCACACCATCCTACCGAACGTCTCCGCACGAGGGCCTCCTTGCTACGAGCAGTGGGTGCTTTGTGGGTCTCAGCCTAACACGGTGCCTGCACCCCCCTGCTGTCTGGGGACGCTGGCTGCTCCGACTCCCCTCTGCACGCTTCCTCCACCTGGCTCTTGGTCAGCCGCTTCTCTGGTTGAAGTGCAGAGGAAGGGCCAGTTTGTCTCTGCCCCCACTCACCCCCATTCCTTTCCCGGGGCCCCCTCGAGGCCACGCAGCTTTCGAGTCACCATTACTGCCTTCGTCACGTCAAGGTTGCTGCCCTGGCTCCCACACTTCCTTCTCTGTCTCTGTCTTTGATCTTACCCTTTGTCCAGGACCCCTCCCCGCCAAGCCCAGACCCTGCACTGTGGTGTAGAACCTGTTAAAACCCAAATCTGATACTGTCCTTTCCTTGCCTAAAGCACTTCCTAGCTTCTCATTTCTTTTAAGACAACACTTCAACCCCTCAGTTACGTGCGTCTTCAAGCAGTGTGATTGCAGATTTCAGAAAGCTTTTGTGACCCAAATCGGGGTGAGGTGACACTTAGTCGCACCTTTGGCAGCCTGCACTGCCCTGGTGATGGGAGGTATTAGAGCCTTGTGATTGCTCACTTACAAGGCTCCCCACCAGACTGGGAGGCCAAAGATGGCACATTTCCTAGGATCTTATTCTCCATTGTACCTCCTATAACTAGCAGCACCTTGCGCTCAAGAAGTATTTTTATAAGCAGTCATTAAATCATAGATGTTATAAATGTATGTTTGACTTTCAGTTCAGAAGAGGAAGACGAAAAAGAATGGCAAGAAAGAATGATTCAAAAGCAAGCACTACAGGTATTTAAATAATTTTTGAATTCAGGATTTATTTTATTATTTCAAATGAATGACATGATTCATTTTAATGAGGTAGTATGCATTTATGAATGTTCTTTATAAGAGACAAATAGCTGCTTCTTCTTCCTTTTTTTTTTTTTTCTTTTTAGAGCCACACTGATGGCATATGGAAGTTCCCAGGCTAGGGGTCGAATTCGAGCTGCAGCTTCCTGCCTACACTACAGCCGTAGCAATTGGGGTCTGAGCTGCACCTGCATCCTACACCACAGTTCACAGCAATGCCAGGTGCCAGACCCACTGAGCGATGCCAGGGATTGAACCCTCATCCTCATGGAGATTAGTTGGATTTGTTTCCACTGAGCCACAACAGGAACTCCAGACAAATACCTTCTTTATTGTGTGTGTGTGTATACATACATACATACATATATATGCATGTGAATATATGTGTATATATAAAATATACAGACATACCTATTGTGGCACAGTAGTTAAGGATCTGGTGTGGCTGCAGCTTGGATTGGATCCCTGGCCTGGGAACTTCCATATGTTGCGGGTGCAGCCAAAAAATAATTTAAAAAAATTAAAATATGCATACACTCAATACATATTTATGTAATTATGCATATCTAGATACAGTCAACCAGTAAATAAATATACATAGTAACACATGCTTGTGTGAAGGTATGGAAAGCATATCACCCATAAATAACTTTTCCAGTAACATCTTGCTGTATATTAGTACCCCTCCCACCCCCATATAGTTGAATCCCTGTGTGAGAGAGAGAGAGAGAGAGAGAGAGTGTGTGTGTGTGTGTGTGTGTGTGCCTGTCTGTGTGTGCGCCTGTGTGTCAAGGGTACATGTGTATATGTGTGTGAAGATGCATGTCTGTGCATATGTGTAGTTAGCAATTGCTGTGTAATCTCGTGGTGTGAAAACAGGCTTTTATCGTCATCATCTCTCGCTGTTCCGGGGGTTGAGTTGCTCAGCGAGGCAGGTCCCTCTCAGCGGCTCCCGTGCAGGTGTGGTCAGTAGCTGAGGCTGAAGTCCCCTCCAAGGCCTCCTCTCCTCACCCGTGTGCCAAGTGACCGACACAGGCCATCAGCCAGAACACCTGCCTGTGGCCCCTTCTCCGTGTGACCTGAGCTCCTGCCCAGCGTGGTGCTGTGTCAGGGCCAGCAGGCCCCGTGCTGCCCATTGGCCCGGCCGTGGGAGATTCATAGCCTCCCTTCCACGGCGCTCTGTTCACGAGCAGCTGGTGAAGACCAGCCCCTGCTTGGTGGGAAGGGAATCAGACAAGAGGAGGGTCGGAGAACCTTTTCGTATGTTTCAGAACCCCCACCACACATATTTTAATGACTAACGTTTTTACAAATTAGGTTGTACTGTATATATAATTTTTTGAAATTTTTTCCAGGTTTCTCAGAATAGTGGGTAACATTCTTTGATTCCTAGGCTCCCTGTTTCTTGTATGTTCATGTTATTTTGGTGTGTCTGGTAGAAGACTTTTGAGCTGAAACTGCAAGATTCTCCAGCCTGTGGAGGTCCTGCATGATTAATGCAGCGAGTGAGAGCAGTTTTGGTGAAGACAAATGTTACGTCTTACTCTTTACAGGAAGAGTTCTTTCATAATCCTCAAGCAGTGGATATTGAGTCTGAAGACTTCAGCAGCCTGCCCCCTGAAATAAAGCATGAAATCTTGACTGATATGAAAGAATTTACCAAGCGAAGAAGAACATTATTTGAACCAATGCCAGAGGTGACGTATACAACAGCACATTAATGTTTAGAATTAAGAATGTCAGCAGAATTCGGCATTAGAAAAACAGAAAAAATTGATAAGCATTCCTTACACAATACTCGTTCGTGTCCAGTGAACAGCCTTTGTGTATCTCGGAGATCCTGTGCAGCGTCATGTGTTTATAAGTTTGAGCTTAGGCATACTTACTCAAAGAAGCCTTTCTTGACTTTCCACGGAGGCCAGGTCTTGCCTTCTGCTCTGTGTTCACATCGCAAATTAAGCACCTCTGGCTTCGTAGCACCCAGCTATGCCGACCTGGCTCACCTCTTGTAGTTTCAGCACTTAGCTCAATATCTTTCACACAGCAAGTGCCCAGTGTACGCTTCGTGGTTCAGTTGTCGATGAGTTCATAAAAGTTATTTTAACCCACACTCTACATGGTGACTGTTAACAGTAATACAGAACCTAATCACAGTGGAAGGGCCTGTGCCGACTTGAGATTCCAGGTACCTCTTGCTCTGCAGCCCTAGAAAAGCAGGTGGGTCTTTTCTTTCTGGGCAGTGGTAATAGGGAATTTAGTGGTAAGTGTCTCAACTTGGAGCATCTCATGGGGGCTTCACAGCCATCACACCCAGGAGAGGGCGATGTGTGCAGCTGGGTTCTGTCGTGTGCGTCTCCCGTTCGTGCTGCAGCACAGGTGACTGTCTTCGGCTGGTGAATGAGTTCTGGGTTCCTTTCTGCTGTTACAGCCTGTTTGTTCTAGCATTGTTCTCCTTCAGCTCACCGTAGTTACGGACAGAATGTAAAGTTTGTAGCATTTCTATTCCTAATGAGTAGATTTTTTTTTTCAATAGATTTTTGAACATTTCTTAATACCAAAAATATGAAAAAGGCAGGAGCTATTTCTTTTCCCATCACTCCTCTCTGTTTTTCCAAGAAGAATGTGAACATAGGAAGATGCTAAGGTGTACAGAAATGATATACAAAGAACGAAAGTAAATTTATTCTCATTTCAGGGGAAAAATCCAGGCGGAGTCTGTCAATCTAGCATTTTCTTTCTTGAGTGTAAAAGGATCTCTGGCTGGTCTTTGAGGAAATGGAATTTGGATTGTGTAAACACCAGTGGGAAGGATGAGGGAGAGAGGGAGAGAGTCTCTGATGATGTGCTCCATTTATTCTTTCTGCCACCACAGAGCCTCTGGCATCAGTGGGCCAGGGCAGGGTGGTGCAAGCTCATTGGGTCTGTCATTTTGGTAGCTACGGGAGGTACTCGGTCACAGGCTGGACCTTTGTGTTATCCGTACGTTGGGCAAATGCAGTATCGATAACAGTAATGTTGCTGAGTAGTAAGAGTAATAGTCCCAATAAGAAAAGAAGCAATATAGCACAAGGCTTGGCAACTGCTTTTGACTCTGGATCTACCATTTACTAGCTATGTAGCTCTAGACAGGTTATTTACGCTATTTAAGTCTCAGTTTCTTCATGTGTGGAGTGGAGGTAATGACATTTGTCTCATCGGTGGCTGAGAATCAAACGGGATAATATATATAAAAACCCTTAGAAGAAGAAGTGTTACTCAAGAGGTGGTTTATACATGTTAAGTATTATTAATAGCTATGATTTCAGTGAATTACTATGTGTCTTTTCTGGACCTAGAACTGCTTTGGGCACTTCCGGTGTTTCCTGAAGGATATTCTGTCTGTTAAGCTATAATCAAAATGTCACAGTGCCTGGCGTGTATGACATACTCAATAAATTTTTTTTGAGTAAAATATTAAATCATAAACAGGATCCATGATTTCCTTTCGTTTGCCAGTTGTTTTTATTTGAAGGATTATTCCTTAACAAGGTAATTATAGCTTTTCCCTACTATTCACATTTTTCTTCTAGTGTAAAAATACCACCAATGAAAAAAATCACCTGTTCTTTATCCTCTGTGGGGGAAAAAGATGGGCTATTATCCGTATTTAATATAAAAATAATTGTTTACTTATTTTACTTTAGGAATCCAATGACTTTTCTCAGTACCAGCTCAAAGGCTTGCTTAAAAAAAACTATCTAAATCAACACATAGAAAATGTCCAGAAGGAAATGAATCAACAACATTCAGGACAAATCCAAAGGCAATATGAAGATGAAGGGGGCTTTTTGAAGGAGGTGGAATCAAGGAGAGTGGTCTCCGAAGATACTTCCCATTACATCTTGATCAAAGGTATTAGGTACCATCACTTATTTGATGGTTAAAAACCAAAGATATGTCATGCCTCCAACTTCTAGCTATCACCCCAGATAATATGACTCCTAATTGAAGGCAGTAATAAACGTATATAGCTATTAATGTATTAACTAGTGTTGTATCAGCCCAGTTCAAAATGAACTCTCAGCTGCTGATTGCATGAAAATTTGTGACTTCGTGAGAGACCCAGGACTCTCCCTCCTCTGGCCCAAAGCGCGCTGTCACCGCGTCAGGGCACAGAGTGAGCCCCTTTTCCTTTTCCTCAAGGTATTCAAGCTAAGAAAGCGGCCCAAGGGGCATCGGCGTCTCTTCCCACCAGCAGTGCCAATGCCGTGCACAGCAGGTCTCTTGACGCGAAGTCCTCTCCGGGTGAAACACTGACCCCAGATGCGGAGCCCAGGGCGTCCCCGCCCTCCCCGAGAACCTTACGGGCCCTGCAGGCTGCGCTGCTGGGAGGCAGCTCAGAGGAGGAGCTGGAGGCCGAGACCGCGGCTGTGGGGCGCCGTGATGGGGACAGCATGCCTGCTGCCCGTGAGGCTTCTGTGTCGCCGCCGACTCTCCTGGCCATCCAGAGAGCCCTCGAGGACAGTGATGGAGAGGGCAGCCACCAGCAGGCCAGAGGGGCAGGGGCCAGAAAACCAAGGAAACTGCTGGCGAGCAGCTCTGACGAGGAAACCGACCAAGGGCCTGAAGCGAGAGACGGAGAAGCCCCGCTGTTGACAGGGGCACCTCATTCAGCCTGTGTGAGCCTCGCTGGGGTGCGTGTGGCCAGCGCCGAGAGCGACCGAGAACGGGCGGCCCCGGCTCCTTTACTGGGCGCTGGCTTTTGTCAAGGCAGCGAATCCACCGTCCCAGGAGAACAGACCCCATTGAGTGACCCAGAGGAGGGAGCCCTTCAGACAAGCCGTGAGTCTCCAGTTAAGGATGGAAAGGATCTGGTTCCTTTAGGAACCACGGTGCTGCTGCCTGGGGCTGCACCCGGGCTCCAGAGTGGCCCAGAGGTGACACCAACACCTCCTGCAAGTCCCAGTTCTGTGTCAAGGAATGAAACGGACACCAAAGTGCCTGAGCTACAACAAGCTCTTCCTCCGCCTGAGAGTAAATACAATACCTCTGTTCTTTCAAGTGATGATGAGACAGAACATGAGAGAACCCCTGCTGCTGAAGCTGGCGGTGCCATCAGCTTGCAGGAATCCCGGAACACACCAGGTGAACCTTTAGAGACAGTGAGTCACTTAGGAAAAGTGGCCTCACTTAACGCCAGGGAGCGTGAGAATTTCCTGAAAACCATCCGAGAACATGAGGTCGTTGAGCCTGCAGGCCAGGGTTTAATTTCAGCTCCAGAGACCATGGAACCAATGGAAAACGACTCTGAAGAAAGTGAATCTGACGGTAGGTGCTCATGCTCTTTCGAGATGGAAGTAGACCTCGTGTCTGCAGTATCCGAGAGAGACTTTAGTGTAGCCCACACCCCACTCTGTTCAGGTGATGAACCAGAGACCCAGAAAGGTCAAGGGACTCTCCCAAGGACACACAGCCAGTAGTGGAATCTTGACCTTGCCTGCTTTGCCATTCTTCTGTTGTTGCTGTTTTTAAAGGGAGCACGTGCCCTAGTTGGAGAAGGTAAAGAAGATTTCCTTTAATTTTTGAACTATTTATTTAGAAATAATTAACAGATTTTAAAAAGCTGAAAAAATATTTCAAACCATTGTCTTTCCCTCACCCGGGTCCTCAGTGGCTGGCATCTTACCCCACTAGCTTGAGCACAGCTCTCTCATTGTCTGTCTCTGGTGCCCTCTGTACGTACACAGGTATATTATATATCTGTACCTATGCACTCTTCATACAGTTCTTCCTTATTATTTGCAATTTCATATTTGCAAAATTGCCTACTCACTAAAATTTACTTCTGACCCCAGAATAAGTCCTTTCAGTAGTGTTTTTTGTGATCATTTGTGGACACGTGTAGAATGGCTAAAAGTTGAGTTACCAGGGCGGTCCCCGCCGAGGTTGGGGAGGGTGACATGCTGTCTTCTTGCTTCAGCTCTCCTGCAGAGATGACAAGAGCGTGGACAGAGCAGTGGAGTGTAGACGAGCAGCTCCAGCTCTGGGGCCAGTCGGATGGGGTTTGAATCCCGGCCCTGGCACCTGTTAGTGGGGCCATGCACATGCCCATGAGTTCACACCCGTGTCTGCAGTTCCAGTCCAGCATCACGAGCCTCACTCTAGGCTCTGCCTTCTGATAATCTCCCTTTCTAACAGTGAGGACCCTTCCATTGCCTTCGATGTATTTACTTACTTGCTCGCTCTCTATTTGTAACCATCTCCCCATCCTACTGGCCGTCTCCTTGGTCCCAGCCCCCTGCGACCTGAGTGTGTCCTCAGACCCAGCCTCCTCCACGGGAAGTGAAGGCAGGGAATCAGTACACACTTGTTACAGAAAAGAAAAGATATCTGGAGAGCAGGGAAGGAAAGTGCAGGAGGGACAGCTGTTTCTCCTGAGTCCTTATCCAGGATTCTTTTTACCAAGTCACAGCTTTATTCTTCACTGTGTTCATAGTGGAATAGCATCAAAACACAGTTAACAGCCTCCATGATTGTTTACATATTTCGATGTTCTCTGTGGATTTTAAAGCCCGTTAATTTTAAAAGTTAACACAGAGAGTGGAGTTCCTATCGTGGCTCAGTGGTTAATGAATTTGACTAGGAACCATGAGGTTGCGGGTTCAATCCCTGGCCTCGCTCAGTGGGTTAAGGATCTGGCGTTGCTGTGAGCTGTGGTGTAGGTCACAGACGAAGCTCAGATCTTGCGTTGCTGTGACTGTGGCGCAGGCCTGCGGCTACAGCACTGATGAGACCCCTAGCCTGGGAAGCTCCATATTGCCACATGTGCAGCCCTAGAAAAGACAAAGAAAATAAAAAAATAAAAGTTAACATAGAGAACATATTTGTATAAAGCAAATATGCAAGTCTCTGAAAGCTTGGTTTTTAATTTCAAAGAGAGTGCCACGATATGTAATTGAAAAGGCTTGTTTTGAAGTCGTAGGCCTTTATTACTGAATGTATTTAATAACAGTGTACTACTCTTACATGTTTTCTATTATATGCAGGTCTTTTCTTTTAGGGTAAAACATTTTCCAGGAGACTCTGGGAAGCTCGGGATGATTTCAGGGTAATTTCAATATTTCAGTTGTAGATAAAGTGACCTTATTATTTTGGTACAGGGAGTTTCATTGAAGTGCAGAGTATAGATAGCAGTGATGAGCTTCCAGCTGAGTTACACGAAGCGTCCAGCCCTCCCCCAGGACCAGCTGAGGACGAGCCGACAGGACCTGAGGAGGGAGCCCCTGGTGACTCCGAGGGCCTCCGGAGAGGCAGCGCTGAGAGTGAGGCTGTGGGGATTGAGCCACACGAAGAAACGGACAGAGCTGCAGGCGGCTCGCCCAATGAATGGCAAGATATTGATCTGGTAATAACGTGCCGGCATGCTTTCACTTACTGCGAAGGAAGCCAAGTTATGTAGCTTCGGGGTTTTCAGGAGTCTTGGGCCGAATACTTATGAGCCGTTTGCGCGCATCCCCGCGTTCCTCCTTCCTTTTCCGGGTAGGCTGCGGGCTGGGATGGTGCCCACTGCGCGTGTGAGTAGGGAGGGAACTCTGAGGATATTGCAGACGTGCTCAGAAATCCAAGCGGAAAGCTTCCTGAGGGGAAAAGCCTTGTTGGTCATTTCAGTCAGACTACACACAGGCGAATTTCTATAGCAAAGGAACTGAGTTGGGTAATTTACATGTAATTGTCTACAAAGGAAATCGTTTTATAGGAGGAGCTGGCGAGTCTGGAAAGCGACCTTTTAGCACAGCAGCATTCCCTGAAAGCTCAAAAACAGCAGCAGGAACGGGTCGCCGCTACCGTGACAGGACAGATGTTTCTCGAAAGCCAGGTAGGTGGACAGCTTGGGCCTCCCTGACCGGTGCCTACTGCTGTCTTTACCTGAGGGATGGGCCTTGAATTGCGTGTTTAAGTCGTGCTTCCGCCTCCGGGTTGAGGCCGGTGCTGGGTGCCAGCGGGGGTTCTGGGTGTGCCTGTCGCGCCTCAGGAGCTGCTCCGCCTGTTCGGCGTCCCCTACATCGAGGCTCCCATGGAAGCAGAGGCTCAGTGCGCCATCCTGGACCTGAGCGATCAAACGTCCGGAACCATCACTGATGACAGTGACATCTGGCTGTTCGGAGCACGGCACGTCTATAAAAACTTCTTCAATAAAAACAAGTTTGTAGAGTATTACCAGTACGTGGACTTCCACAGCCAACTAGGTGAGACGTCAGAGTATGGTTACTTTCTGGAACTTTCCTTCAGCATTTGTGTTACGAATTCTTTCTTTCCAAGGCACCAGTGATGCATTGCTGGAAACGGTGGATCTCGACAGGGTTTTCTATACGTGGTCTTTTGCTTCTGTAGAAGAACAGGATTTTTAATTGAGAATCAAGGAATCGAAACCCTAGGAATGCTTAGACGCTTTCTGCAGTTTTAGTCTTCAGACCCTGTCACATTTGACTGGCTTCCCGAGCTGTCCAGCGTGAGCGGAAGGTGGTGGGGTAGCTCCTGCTGGGGTCCCGAGCCTCCTGGCCGGTCGTCTCTTGTTTCTGGCAGTGACCTTCCTCCTCCTGTTCAGCCAGCGGCTGCACTGAGTCATTCCTATGTGCCCGTTGTTGTTCTTGGCAGTGGAGATGGGGAAACAGCAGAGAATGAAACAGTCTAGCAGGAGAAACAAATGATAAATACATAAATCATAACTGGACGGTGGGGTGAGCCATGTAGAAAAATAAAGCGGTAAAAGAGAGGCGAGAGTGACGTGCAGGCCCAGGAAGGGCAGGTCCTCTGGTCAGGAAGGGCTCTACGAGCAGGTGCCTTTGAGGCCGGGGCCTGAAGGAGAGAGGAAGCTCGGGCTGGGGCTGGATGCCTCGGGGTTGAGCTTGTCAGACGAGGAGGCCGGCATGTGCAGAGGCCCTGAGGCAGAAGCCCGCTTGGTGTGTTCTAGGGGAGCAGGAAGGTAGTTAAGGGCTGAATTGTGCCTCCCTGAATTCAAGTGTTGTGGTCCTCATCCCTGTGCTTCAGAATATGACCGTGTTTGAAGATAGCATCTTTAAAGAGGTGACCAAGGTTCCATGATGTCGTCAGGGTGGACCCTCATCCAGCCTGACCAGGGTCCTTCTAAGAAGAGATGAGGCCATGGAGGGAAGACCATGTGCGGTCACATGGAGAGACAGCCACCTGCCAGCCCAGGACAGAGGCTCAGAGACCAGCCCTGCCGACCCCTCGATTTTGACTTCTAGCTTCCGGGACTGAGAGGAAATCAGTCCTCACCTTGAGCTCCCAGCCGGAGTCCTTTGTGAGGGCAGGCCAGGCAGGAGGGCAGAGTGCGAGGGAATGAGGAGGGGGGTGGCAGGAGGTAACCCAGAGGTGGGGAGGGGCCAAGAGCAGGTGGGGTTGCACGTGCTGTGATGCGAGCGGAGAGCAGGGGTCAAGGATGGCCCCTCCCGCACAGCAGGCGGGACGGCCCCACCTGTAATGAGAGGAGAGTCTGGGCAGGAGCAGGTGGCCCCGGGGGAGTGTGAAGATCTGGGGCTGGGGGCTGTTTCTGAGATGCTCATTGCACGTCCCAGTGGAGGTGCTAAGGCCACAGTTGAGTGTGTGACTCAGGTTCAGAGAACGGGGAGAGCTGAGTGTGGGGGTCAGAGTTTATGTGGCTGGAGAAGCCTTGCAAGATTCTAACACGGTGCCATTTAAAGAACTTATTTCGAATAGTAAAAGAAATAATCTTTGGATATTGGATGAGAATTTATGTATATATATGTTATCTTCATGATGTTTAGAAATGTTAATAATTTAATGAAACAACTTTTAAATAAAAATTTTAAAAATATCTAATCATTTTTACTTGTATAGGATTGGACCGGAACAAATTAATAAATTTGGCTTATTTACTTGGAAGTGATTATACAGAAGGAATACCAACTGTAGGTTGTGTTACAGCCATGGAAATTCTCAATGAATTCCCTGGACATGGCCTGGAACCTCTCCTAAAATTCTCGTAAGTTCTTTGTTAATTTCTTCAATTCAGATGTTTATATATATAAATACCCATATTATAACGTTATTTACGTCACAGTCCATTTGTATCCTGGATTGTCACAAATCATTGTTCATTGAGAAAACAAGAGGCGGTATTGTTTGGGGCACTAAAGTTTGTTTTGCCTTTTCTAGAGTTTGCTGAAATCAGGGACAGTATTTTTAAAGAGGATAAGCCAGGCTTACCCAGGTTTAAAGAGATCTAGTCCTGTGGGATTTCCTGGGAGTGTCGAAGTCAGCGTTCCATTCATTCAGATTTTGTTGAGTAGCTACAGTGTGCCGACAGCGTGCTCGACTGGAGCGGGAGCGATGACCCAGTCACAAGCTGTGCCCTCGGGAGCTCCCAGGCCTTGGGTTGACGGGAAGCACCCTCATGCCTGTACTTGTGGTGCCCAGTGTTCTGAGGGAGGTCGGCCAGAGAGGGCTCAGGAATAAATGCCAGGACCAGCCGCTGCCCGTGGGCACCTGTGATGTGTTCAGCGGCGGCGTCTCCTTCGTCTGGAACCCAGGGCTGTGCTCTCCTTGGGGACACTTCTCACTTTCGGGGATGCCGAGATGGTGCTAGTTGTGAGTATGACTGTGAAAGGAGTTCTTTCCTGAGGTTGCCCCTTGATGACATTAAAAAAGTACATCATTGGTACACCGTAAATTTCACTCCTTTAAAGAGTGCAATTCAGAGGTTTTAAATCTATACATAGGTTGTGATGGCATCTTCTAGGCAAAAAAAAAAAAATCTTTTCTGGTGGCCATGCCCATGGCAAATGAACCTTTCTAGGCCAGGGATTGAATCTTAGCTGCAGCTGTGGCCTGTGCCACATCTGCACCAATGCCAGAGCCTTTAGCCCATTGCGCTGGCCCAGGGTCCAACCCCAGCTGCTGCAGTTGGATTCTTAACCCACTGTGCCACCGGGGGAGCTCTGCCGTCTTTCATGTTTAAGTGCCTGGCCCTCTTGCTGTAAGGAGAGTGATCCTTTTGGTTTGATGAGCCTACAGTGTGTTGTGCGGACTGATGACACTGATGAAGATGGATCTCTTTTTTCCTTTTTGGGCCGTGATCCTGCGGGAAGACGGCAGTTAGGATTTTACACGCTAGGTGGCACTCCCGCACTGGCGAGGCACCGCACTGGCAGAGAGCAAGTCTGTGAGGCAGTTCCTAAGACTAGAGAGTGTGTGAAGCGGTGGAGCACAAGATGCAGGGTGTTTTAGGTTCTGCCGAATGCATAGATCAGAGAGGGTTATGGTTAGTTACCTTTCTAACTTTGATGCCGTTCGTTTATCCTGATTGTATAAAGTTTGTGGTTGTGTATTGATTGCTACATTACAAACCACCTTAAACCTCGGTCAAACAGCAGCTGTCACAGATTTTGCTCCTGACTCTGCAGTTTGATCAGGCCGTGTAAGGATGTCTCCCCTGGTTGCATGTGTGTTGGGGGCACCTCTGCTGGGCTGGAGGGGCCACCTGAGCTGGCTTCCTGTGGCCGGCAAGTGGTGCTGTGACCAGGAGCCCAGCCGGCATTGGGGGCGGGGGCCCTTGGACCCTCTCACCAGCTGGAGCTTCCTCATAGCGGGTCGGCTGCTTCCCAGGCAAATAACTCCAAGACAGGAAGTGGAAAGGGCAGTCTCCGAAGGCCTGGTACAGTGTCACTTCCTCACCCACAGAGCCCGCTCGGCTCAAGGGCAGGAGGCATGGGCCCCACTTCTTGTTGGGTGGAGGCTCCAAGAATGAGTGGCCATCTTTAGGCCTCCAGAGTCATTTAGGCTCATGATGGAAAAACCGAAAACGGAATAAAACATGGAGAAAATTAACCTGTCTGCTTGTCTAGAACATACAATAAAATAATAACTGTTAGTATTTTTTTTTATTTTAAACATCCCCATTTGCTTATTCTCTCTTTGTCCACATGTATGCATTTTTTCCTTATTGGGATCAGACTTGATGTAAAGGTATATACTGTATTTTAAAAAATTACCATCTTTTTGGCATTTTTACATTTTATTCAATATTCTTGGGTTCCTTATTGTCGTTCACTGGAGGTAAGTCTTATGGGCACATCACATCATTTTGCCGCTGAGGAGGCCCGGGGGAGCTGTGCCTTTTTTATGAGCGTGGGCTCTGCGGGGAGAGTGTAGGTACCCCAACTGCGGTCTTGAGCAAGTGGCTCCTGCTGGAGGTCGGTTTCCTTGTCGGTGAGGTGAGGACAAAGGTAGGACTGGGTGTAGAGTGGTTAACACGGTGCCGAGCCCGGAGTCCGCTTTCGGGCAGCGTTTGCCGTCATCCTGTGCTGGGTTAATAACACAGAAGATGACAGCACTGTTCTCGGGTAAGCCAGGCACACCGCGTTTTGGAGCTGGCCCTTGAGTTTATGTCCCCAGATGCTGCCGAGCTCTTCATCCGCAGTGCATCTGCTCTCAGGTCTCACTGCCTCACGGAGACTCGTTTCCTTTGCCTTATAGAGAGTGGTGGCATGAAGCTCAAAAAAATCAGAAGCTAAGACCTAATCCTTACGACACCAAAGTGAAAAAGAAGTTACGCAAGCTGCAGCTCGCCCCTGGCTTCCCTAACCCGGCCGTGGCGGACGCCTACCTCAGGCCGGTGGTGGACGACTCCAGGGGGGCCTTCCTGTGGGGCACCCCCGACCTCGACAAGATTCGAGAGTATCCTAACCCTTCCTGAAACACGAGCACCAGCGCCTCAGGGGTTTGGGTTTAAAACTTCTGCACCCTGAACCCGGATCAGTTTTTCCCAATATGCCATTATCTCCGCGGCTCCTCTCATTCCCTCCTCTTTAGCGTTGTTATTATTATTATTATTTTGGTAGCAAAATGCACATAACATAAAGCTTACCATCTGAACCATCCCAAGGCACCACTCCGTGGTTATTAAATGCGTTCGCACTGTTGTGTAGCTGTCGCCACCATTCATCCCCGTGTTCTGTCTGTCTTGTAAAACTGAAGCTCTGTACCCATCAAGCCGTAACGCCTCGCTCCCCTCGCCCAGGCCCCGGCTCCCCCCATTCTGCTGTCTGTCGGTGTGAGTACAACTCCTCTGAGTACCTTCCGTAAGTGGAGCCACACCGTGTAGGCCTTTTTGTGACTGGCTTATTTCACTCAGCAGCATATCCTCAAGGTTCATCCAAGCTGTAGCATCCAGGTCAGGATTCCCTTCCTTCTTCAAGGCTGAATCACATTCCCTGCTGTGGACAGACCCCTTTTTGTGTATCCGTTCATCTGCCCATGGACACTTGGGTTGCTGCAAATCATCTCTTTAGTTTTAAAGAGGCTCTTTATTTGAAATAAGTGGTGGTCAGCATTCGGAGGTACGCCAACATACTGAAGTATTCATCCTGAAAGAATAGAAAGGATTATTAGTTTTGTTCTTTTTATGACTTCTTTTATTCAGATTTAAATAAGAGTTTGGAGAGGTATTTTGAAGCTTTCCATCGTGTTACTCTAACTACGTCTTTTTCTCTCACAGGAGTGTATGCAGTATCAGGAGTCTGTTTTTATTCTAGATTAACCTTTTTTATAGTCACGAGGTTTCGATGTTAAAAGGGGAGTGGATTCTTTTGTTTTCTGCGGAGAAGTGCACAGTGCCAGATGGTTGTGTTGGAGTTACTTGCTTTGTTATTCTTCTCCTTTACCGTTTTAGTCTTTATAAATATGAAAATGTCTTGGGAGATGGGGGAATGGCATCAGGGTGGGTTCTTTGGATCTTTTTATTTCTTATTTGTTTAAATATCTTGAAAAACATGTATGAGTCTTAACTGCCTGCATATTTTGTCAGCGGTATTTTGGCTGGAACAGGACGAAGACAGATGAATCTCTGTTTCCAGTATTAAAGCAACTGAATGCTCAGCAGGTAATTGTGGCAGCTCTTTTCCTAAGTTCAGGATAGAGAATAAATTTAGGAAGGCTGTGAGGGCCAGCTGTTAAAGACTAGTTACTCTTTTATTTTAGGGCATATAAGACACATCTTAAAATTATTGTACTTTAGAGAACAGAGGAAAACAGAAAATGGGAAAATTGGACTCTCTTCGTTTTCCAGTATCACTCTCAGGGCCGAGCTTGGACATCCTTTCGTATTCACTCCAACTTTGGAATTCTTACTTAAAATAGAATACAAGTCACTAAGGATTGGTTGGTTGGTTGGTTTTTGCTTTTTAGGGCTGCTCCCACGGCATATGGAGGTTCCCAGGCTCGGGGTCTAATTGGAGCTGTAGCCGCCAGCCTACGCCACAGCCACAGCCACAGCCACAGCCACGTGGGAGCCGAGCCACATTTGCGACCTACACCACAGCTCAAGGCAACGCCAGATCCTTAACCCACTGGACGAGGCCAGGGATCCAAGCCGCAAGCTCTCGGTTACTAGTCGGGTTCATTAACCATTGAGCCACGACAGGAACTCCTGTTTGACTTTCTGTACTGGTAATGTACACCAGCCAACAAGGAAAACTAATTGGCTTAGTGACTGATGACTCCTTAATTTCAGATAAATTTTGTTGTAATACCTTTCTCCCTTTTCATTGTAGAAGTTAATATTTAGTTTATTTCCACAAAATTAGCAAAAAAAAAATGCGTTAAAATTACTCATTGGGAGTTCCTGCAGAAACGAATCTGACTAGCATCCATGAGGACACAAGTTCGATCCCTGGCCTTGCTCAGTGGGTTAAGGATCCAGTGTTGCCGTGAGCTGTGGTGTAGGTCACAGACACGGCTGGGATCTGGCGTTGCTGTGGCTGTGGCCTAGGCCAGCAGCTACAGCTACAATTTGACCTCTAGTCTGGGAACCTCCATGTGCCACTGGTGCGGCCCTGACAAAAAAAAAAAAAAAAAGAGTTACTCATTGTTTGCTTCGTCTAACACAGATGTTGACAATTAGGTCTATTTTCTTTTTCACCTTCTTCCCACATGTATTTTTTTATCATACGTAAGTGCAATTTGATATAAATAACTCCATTAAGGCAAGTTTTTTTGTTTTGTTTTGTTTTGTTTTTTTCTGTATACTGCATAGCTTTCATTGTTTCAAGTGGCCAGATTGCATTTCATCAGAGATTTAACTTAATTGGTTTACTTCACTTTGTGAACCTTGGATTTTCAAGTTTTCATATGTAATGCTGTGATGATGACCATGAGGCATTTAACTTTTCCCAAATGTAACTGTTTTTTAAGACTGTCTTCTGGAAAGTGAATTTGCTGAACAAAAGTCGAGACTATTTTCTTTCTTTCTTTTTTTTTTTTTTTTTTTTTTTGCCATTTCTTGGGCTGCTCCCACTGCATATGGAGGTTCCCAGGCTAGGGGTTTAATTGGAGCCGTAGCCACCGGCCTACGCCAGAGCCACAGCAATGCAGCATCTGAGCTGCGTCTGCGAACTACCCCACAGCTCATGGCAACGCTGGACCCTTAACCCACTAAGCAAGGCCAGGGATCGAACCCGCAACCTCATGGTTCCTAGTGGGATTCGTTAACCACTGAGCCACGACGGGAACCCTGGGACTATTTCTTATGACTCCTAATATGTAATACAGTGAGATTACCTCCTAAAGGTGTCATATGATGATAGTGTTTTTAAAAGAAGGGAAGAGTAGAACTTAGAAACAGACCCCAAGAAATATGTCCCTCTAATGAAAGAAGATGCTCTATCTGGCCCCTGAAAAATATTTAACTCTTTAAACGCTGAAGGAGGGATTTCATTCTTGATGTGTGCCTGGAGGACTCCATTGACAGAGGTGGTACCAGCACTGCTTCAGGGGTGATCTTGAAAGTCCAATTTACTGCCAGTCATTCACTGGGGAGAGGTGAACTTTTGAGAGAGGATGAATTAGCATTTTCCGAAGGACTCCTCCCGTCCAGTGCCAACAGTCAAGGTGGGGCTCTCTGATCTGCTTTGGAAAGTTTACTTACTTGTCTGATTTATTATTATTTGATTTCATTTTTTAGACCCAGCTCCGCATTGACTCTTTCTTTAGATTAGCTCAGCAGGAAAGACAGGAGTCTAAGGGCATTAAGAGCCAGAGACTTAACAGAGCAGTGACGTGTATGCTGAGAAAAGAAAGAGAAGAAGCAGCCAGTGAGATGGAAGCAGCTTCTGTTGCCATGGCACAGGACTCTGAGTTTCTGGATGAGGCCAAAGGGAAGACCCAGAAGAGAGGCTCAGTGAAGCGATGGCAGGACTCATCCAGCCCGAAAAGAAAGAGGCTTTCGGTTTCCAAGCATGAACGTGGTGGCTTTTTAGGGGAGGCCTACCTCTCGCAGTCGTCCGATGCCTCATCGAGCGAGGATGCAGAAAGCTTCCCTTTCACGGAGAGGCAGAAGGGACCAGCTGCGGCACAGTCAGGACCCAGCCCTCCAGGCTTTCGGAGTGCCGTGCCGCCAGCTCCCCAGAGAGACACAGGTGCCGCAGCGAGCAGCTCCAGCGATGATGATGGAGAGGAGGCCAAGCCCCTCCTGGTGACGGCCAGGTCTGTATTTGGGAAGAAAAGGGGGAAACGCAGAAGTGCAAGAGGAAGAAAGAAGAAAACCTAAATGCGCGTGTATTCTCTGGAATTGGGTACAGCTTAACATTTCATCATGAATTTGTTGTGAGGAAATAATAAAATTTAAAGTATCTGCACAGTCTTTGTTGTGTAGTTTTTTAAAGAAAGTAAAAATATTTCGAATTTAATTTTTATTTTATTTTGGAATGTAGTTGATGTACAGTGTCGTGTTAGTTTCAGGTGCACAGCAAAGCGATTCAGTTATACACATACACGCATCCATTCTTTTTTGGATTCTTTTCCCATAAAGGTTGTTACAGAATATTGGGTAGAGTTCCTGGGGCTCGACGGCAGGTCCCTGTTGCTTACCTGTTTCATGTGTAGTAATGTGTGTATGTCGATCCCAAACTCCTATGTTATCCCCCACCCCACGTTTCCCCACTGTTAACCCTAAGTTTGTTTTTGAAGCCTGTGAGTCTGTTTCTGTTTTGTAAATAAGTTTGTGTCATTTTTTATTAGATTCCACATATAAGTGATCGCATATGCTATTCGTCTCTGTGTGACTTACTTCCTATGATAATCTCCAGGTTCATCCAATGTTGCTGCAAATGGCATTATTTCTTTCTTTTTTGGATGTTAAATTTGACAGTTGTTTTTTAATCCGTTACCTTTTTCTAGTGTTTTCCACTTCATTGACTCTTTCCTTGTCACAGGTTTTGTCTGTTCATGTTTCTGTTACTGTACGATGTCTGATGCTTTCTGACAGCACCGATAAAAGGAAAAAGGATTTCTTTTGATGGGTACTCTCTCTCAATGTGCGTTCCCCTTGACTTCCCAACCTAGACGGGAAGAAAGACATCTTTATTTCTCTTTCCTATGTTGGCAGCTCCCCTCCCCCAACTAGGTGCAGACCTGACTCCCTCTCCCCTTCCCACCCTTCCTCGGTGTCCGCTTCGAAGGCTGCACGCCCAAGAAGAGCGTGTGTGCAGTGGTTACAGCACACCAGGAAACCTGCCTGGGGGCAGGATCCCACCTGCGAGCATGCAGGCTGTGTCCCACCACGTTTGGCCTTTAAGGTGCTCTGTGGTCGCCAGCTGACTTGTGAGTCAGTGGCTGTGGGGGCTCCGGGCTGCAATGGCACCAGGGCGGGTGGGTCCACGCCAGGACTGGCTTCTGGTGAACAGGGGCCCAGCCAAGCTTCCTTGATCATTGGCCCTGCTGAGACCTCTCACAGTAGCAGCCCCAAAGGCCGAGGTGTTTAGTGGGAAGAACAGTCTGAGGATGGTTTTAACAGTTCCTTTGAGCTGGGGCTCCGGGGCCTGGGAGATCTCTCCCCCAACCTGTGTCTTTTCTGGCAGCTTTGGTATTTCCAGCTTTACTGATTTCCTTCCCTCAGCCTTCAAAATAGTTGAAAATCTTCACCACGGAAATAAATACCTTTCCACAATTGGGTAGTGACTCCTGGATGCTGTTTTCAAGGATCTCATTTATATTTACGTTCCAGACAACGTCTCAAATACTTGGACTACAGCTGCTTCTTTTCTTTGCTTGTTATTTATTCCTTCCTAATTTGAAATCTGTCTTCTGCTTTAGTCTTCTTGAGTAGGTTTCTTCTGAAGTCAACACTGACTTCCACATAAATAAACTTGAATCTTTTTTTTAAATGCTTTTTTTTTTTTTTCTGGTGGTATTTAAAGCAGAATACTTCTCATGGGGGATTAAGGAGAGAGACATTCACTTTCACATGTTATTCTCATTTCTCAAAGCTGCATTGTTGGGAGTTTTCTGCATATGTGTTTGTAGGTAGAATAACAGTAGTTTTGCTAACATTTAATTTTGTTGCCTTTAACAGATAATTTATATTTATTCTGTGCTACAGTAGCTGGGCTGAAAGGCTAGGTTGCTATAGCAAAGAGATGCTTATATGCATTCTCCTATATAAGCTGAAAGATTATTTTTAGTCAACAGTCTGGCCCAGCTGAGCTGGTGAGGCAGTTGTGCACCTTGAAATCATTCAGGGTCCCAGCTTCAGCCATCTCCTAGGCTACTGTCTTGTTTGGACAGGTCTATACTGGGC
The DNA here is from genome assembly GCF_054392235.1 of Sus scrofa. NCBI lineage: Eukaryota > Metazoa > Chordata > Mammalia > Artiodactyla > Suidae > Sus > Sus scrofa. The sequence goes on from NC_139393.1 coordinate 78,387,891, forward strand.
CACTGCTACATCTAACTGCATTTCAACCTGCTGGAAGAGGAAAGAACCAAAGTGCTGGCAAGCAGCATGTCTTAGGTTAAAGGTGACTAGAAGACTCACTTCTGCCCCCATCCTGTTGAACTGCATTGAGCATATTCTTCAGAGTACACAGGAAATACTCTTTCTGTATCTGTAATCCCTACCTGGGCTATGGACCCAGAAAGAGAGGAAAAATGGATATTCAAAACCATTAGCAGCTCACGCCCTAAGTACCGTATTTACCGAACAGTTGGATGTTATAACCCTTTCCCCTCCTAGCCCTGCACCCGAGGAGTACCCTCCAAGGGAAGAAATACGGTTTGAGATGTTAACTGACGACCAGATTCACCCCTTTAGTAGGAAAACATTGTGACCTGAACCCAGATCTTCTAATTCAAAATTTAGGGTGATATTTTACCTATAAAATAGGTTGCACGTTTAAGACCAAACAAATTTATCATTATTCAAAGCAAGTCGAGATACCTCTGACCGACTTAGGATGGCAATCATCAGATCCTTTTTCTATAGAATTATTTTTCAGCCTATTAATCTTTTACTCAGCTGTCTCCCCATTTGCTGTCAATCCCATCTGTTGAACTCTTTGTTTCATGTGTCGTATCTTCAGTTCTATTTGACTCATTTTTATAGATTCCAGTTCTCTGGTGTAATCCTGGTCATCTATTTTTTTTATAATATCTTAATTACAGCTGCTTTAAAGTCTGTCAAACAACTCTAATATCCAGGTTACCTGTGGATTTGTTTCTGTTGTCTGTTTCTTGGTATGACTAGTAAACTTTGAGTGAGTGCTGGACATTGGGTATAAAAAGGCGTAGGTGTTGGGGCATCTTCCGCTGGAGAGGATTTCAGAAGGCTTTCTGGCAGGCGGCTTAGGTGGGGGTCACCTGACTCTATCAGCACCAAGTGGATTCAAAGCTGGTTTGCAGTTTTTTTCTTTTTTCTTTTCATGGCCGCACTTGTGGCATATGGAAGTTCCCAGGTTAGGGATTGAATCTGAGCCACAGCTGTGGCAAGGCTGGATCCTTTAACCCATACAGTGGGCTGAGGATCAAACCCACACCCCTGCAGCAACCCGAGTGACTGCAGTCGGATTCTTAACCCACTGTGTCAGGATAGGAACGTCTCATTTGCAGTTTTGGTCAAACTCCTCTTAATTTTTCTCCATTCGTAAAGGAGATTTCCAAGGGTACCAACTGACTGCTGGGGTGTTTCTTCTTTTGAACTTTGCCATGTTTTTAGCCAGTTATGGCTTGGAAAATTAGCATCTTGCCCTAAACATCTTACTGAGCAAAATACCTTGAGTGAAAAGTTAGTGTTTGCTTCTCTGTCCCTTCTTTCTGGGATTTTGGGCTCCCAATTCCTAGCTGCCTTGCCAGCTACAAACACTATTCTGTTGGCTCCCTAGTTCTATGAGATTGCCTAAAGCTCTGCTGGCCTATTTCCTAGTGTCTTTGGCTTCTCAGCCTCTTTACTCCAATAATCAGCAAAGCACGGTATTCTTGGCTGCCTGGCAGCTGCCTGATGTGTTCTAACAGGTGTGTGTGTGTGTTTAAAATCTGCTTTTCTAGTTCTCGGAAGCAGAGGTCTGCTATAAGCTACTTGTGCAAGTTTCTATGTAATTTTAAAAAACAGTTTGATATAACTGAAATAATCATTGTCATTGTGGCAGTTTAAATGATTGATTTAGGGATTCTGCCTCTTAAGAAATCCAGCACTGAGGTTTCTTGATCTTTTAAATAACTCATGGAAAAAGACAAGTGATTTTTATTCACCAAATAATTCTTTATTCTTGTCTTTAAAAGACTCACAAAAGAGAGAGTGTCCTTTGCCCAGAATTAATGGCCTATGAATAGTTGTTTTCATTGTTGAGGGCTTTGCAGTTTCCAGAACGTTTTTACCTACCATATTCATTTCATAAATATATATTGTGTGCTTTTTATATTTCTGTTTTATGGATGAGGCCAAGAAACACACTAGGCAAATGCCTACAATCACAGGCTAATTATTGCAGGATTGACTAAAATTAGGCACCCAGACTGCCAGTCCTGTCCAATATATATATCTATATAATTTGGGGGAGGCACTCACCCCACAGCATGCAGAAATTCCAGGGCCAGGGATTGAATCTGAGTCACAGCAGTGACAATGCTAGGTCCTTAACCCCTGAACCACCAGGGAACTCCCTTTTTTTTCTCTCTTGAACAATGTATTAAAGTGACCTCATAGAACTAGAAGAGAACATAGGCAAAACAGTCTCTGGCATCAACCTTACAAATGTTTTCTCAGGTCAGTCTCCCAAAGCAACAGAAATAAAAGCAAACAAAACAAAACCAGTGGGACCTAATCAAACTGACAAGCTTTTGCACAGCAAAGGAAACCAAAAAGAAAACAGACAACTTACAGAATGGGAGAAAATAGTGTCAAATGCTGCAACTGACAAGGGCTTAATCTCTAAAATATACAAACAACTTATACAACTCAACAGTAAAAAAACCAACAACCCAATAGAGAAATGGGCAAAAGATCTGAATGGACATTTCTCCAAGGAAGATAAACAGATGGCCAACAAGCTCATGAAAAAATGCTCAACATCCCTGATTATTAGAGAAATGCAAATCGAAACTATTGTGAGGTACTGCTTCACACCATTCAGAATGGCCATCATTAATAAGTCCACAAATGACAAATCCTGGAGACAGTGTGGAGAAAAGGGAACCTTCCTGCACTGTTGGTGGGATGTAAAGTATGAAAAACAGTAGGGAGGTATCTTAGAAAACTAAATATAGAACTACCATATGACCCAGCAATCCCACTCTTGGGCATATATCCAGACAAAACTTTCCTTGAAAAAGAAACATGCACCCGTATGTTCACTGTAGCACTATTCACAGTAGCCAAGACAAGGAAACAACCTAAATGTCCATCAACAGATGAATGGATTAAGAAGATGTGGTATATATACACAATGGAATACTCCTCAGCCATAAAAATGACAAAATAATGCCATTTGCAGCAGCATGGATGGGAGCAGAGACTCTCATACTAAATGAAGTAAGTCAAAAAGAGAAAGACAAATACCATATAATATCACATATCTGGAATCTAATTTACGGCACAAATGAACCTGTCTACAGAAAAGAGACTCATGGACTTGGAGAACAGACTTGTGGTTGCCAAGGGCGGGGAGGAGAGAGCAGGATGGACTGGGAGTCTGGGGTTAATGGTTGCAAACTATTGCATTTGGAGTGGATAAGCGATGAGATCCTGCTGTGTAGCACTGGGAGCTATATCTAGTCACTTGTGATGGAGCATGATGGAGGGTAATGTGAGAAGAAGAATGAGTATATATATATACATATATATATATATATATGTATGTGTGACTGGGTCATTTGCTGTACAGTAGAAAATTGACAGAACACGGTAAACCCTATTATGGAAAAATAAAAATCATTAAATAAAAAAAATAAAGTCATCTTTCATCATGCGATGTTATGTATCCATGGTGGTATATATATCATGGTATGTGAAGTATTTCTTAGAAGCTGTATCCACACTCCTAAGTTTATTGCACTTTACAGTATTGTTTAATTTCTTCACCTATGGAAACTTCTCATTCAGGCTATTTTCAGTGATCAGGGACATGTATATGTACACTGAGATGCAGCCCTAAATGCACACAAGCAGGTGCACAGGCGACACACCTTCTTAGCGTTCCTATTCTGTCTGAGTAGGAAGGAATCGGGTAATTTAATTCTTGCACCCAGAGCATGCACAGCTGCACACGCATTCTCAAACATGCTGGTATGGTTGTCGGATTCTAAAAACACAGTTCACACCCAGACAGGTGATGTGAAAAGTACGTTGTCTCCATTTCACAGGACGTCATAGCTGTGACCTCTTAAATGACCCTTGGCATTGAAGTTAAAACATGGACCTGTTGGCTCTCCCTGTGTTCACGAGACACTCATGTGCCATTTCCTTCAGCCCCCTTATTTATGGGCGTTCCAGCCTCACTGCTGTATAACCCGAGGCTGTGAAGCCTCAGCTGTCAGGATCCTAATACCTCTGTGAGGACTGTCTGCCAGTGTGTACAGTAGTAAGCTGTGTGCTTTGGTGCTCGCCTTTTAGGCACCATCAGAGGTCTCATCAGCAAAGCAAAAGTTGCGGATGATACTTTTTAACCTTCTAGAAGCTCAGCTAACTCGTATATATAGGTATGTCCAGACTTACAATTTAACAAACGACCGTCAGGCAGACACGTGTCGTGAAGATTGCTTTCTTTAATGGAAGAGAAACTAAATTGGGAACAAGATGGGTGATTACTCTTGCTCCAGTTTAGCCATGTGACCTCAGGAATGCAACTTAACCTGTGATTTTCCTCGTTCGTAAACTGTAGGGAAAAATAATTTGTCTTCTGATTTACTGAGGCATATTGTAAAGAAAAAAGTGGGGGCTGTGAAATGTGTTTGGGGTGCCCTGGAAGAAAGGAATGCTGTATAAAATCGTGGTAGTACAGTGATTATTAAATAACTCAAAACATGGAGTTGTCATTTTCCCAAGTTGGAATTACAGCTCGTTTAAGCTTATTCTCTGGTTATGCTCTGTTTGGGAGGCATAAAATACTGGAATTTCTTCCATTTTAAATGTTTGCTGAGATTGTGTGGATCTTCTTCTAAAGCGGAAGCTGCACGAAAAAGCCATTTGGTGGTTGAGCTATTTGATCTTGGGGATGTGCTGATGACCATGGATGAGAACAGGTGAACTTGGCATCTTGCTGTGTAGGAAGCTTTGTTGTAGGTTGGGACTGTGGTTTTCACTACACTGAATGAAACCCATTCTCTCCTAATGTTTTAGTCACCTCTCAAGTTTTAGGATTGCCACCTGACTAGTCAGTGTAAAGATGATGCCTTTCTTTCTGATACCGAGTTAGTCTCTGGTAAAGAAGGTGTTTTCTTTCTCTAGGAGCTTCTAAAATTTCTGACTTAGAATTTGGGTTTGTACTTGATAATGCTTCAATGGTCTTTTTAAAAGCATGACTTATTAGTAAGATATTTTAATGTGATTTTCTCTGCTATATTTGACATTAATCTTGATTAGGTAAATACAAGAGCACTTAACAGATAATAATTTTTGAATTGTTACCATTTGGTGTTTTAATGTATTATTTGCCTAATTTTCCAGAAATGATCAAGAAAAGATCAATGTATAGCTTAATGGATCCAGAAGCTCAAAAAGGTAAATTATGTTATGTTTCTTCTTGTAATTTCAGCAATTCTGAGAAGATAAAATAACTAATAAATATAAATGGTTACCTTTTCAGTGTTCACTAATGTCTTAAAGACAGCTAGGACCTTTACCACCTGTGTATCATCGTTTGTCTTGTGTTTGCTAATCTGTAAATACCTCTAATAATCTTTTTTTTTCTTGCCGTCCCTTAAGCCATTTATTTTTATTTTTACTTCTTGAATTTTATTACATTTGTAGGTGTACAACAATCATCACAACCAAATTTTATAGCATTTCCATCCCAAACCCTCAGTGCATCTCCCCACCCCCCCCATCTAATAATCTTTATTACCTCCTGCTATATCTGTGGGCCTGATTGTATGTTAGAGATGGTTTTGACATATAATAAATCAAATATATAGACTTGCTAGGTATTTAGAGGTTTTTTTAAAATCTGCAAAAATGGAATAGTTTTTCCCCAAGTGCTGTATACTAAATACATGGCTGTGATTTCTTATTCCTATTCCGATAGGAAGATTGCAAGAGTGATGCAGAGAGTTTTATGTCAAACTGTAAGTTTTTACCGATGCTTCCATGAAAGATGATTTTAGACTATAAAAAAAATTCTAGCTTTGTGTATGGTCCCTCTGGTGTATTAATTAGGGGCAAATACATAATGTAATTTCTCTCTTGTGGTAAGGAGGATTTAAGGTTGGATTCCACTACCAATGGAGTTATTTGGACTTGACCCACTGGTTTTACATCATCCTAAACATCTGGCTTTGCCTAGATTACATATAAGACGATCCCCATTGCCTTGAGCTAAAAAGTGCAGACATATGTTCTTGACATAGAGAGGAGAATTATTACCATGATTTGGTAGAACAGTTGTAGTACACATGTAATTCTCTTGGCTTCATTCTCTCTCTCCTTTACATACTGTAGATGTTTTCTAAGGCCTAGAGTCCTGGGTTTTTTTTCTCTCCTTTTTAAGGCATACCAGGTGGCCTCTACACAGGTGAGCATACCTCAGGCCAAGAGAGCTGGGTGTGTGCCCAGTGTTGGCAGCCTACTGCGCTTAAACGCGAACAGTTTTCCTGCAGCGAATTTTGCAAATCTAAACATTTAAAGTCATCATCAGTTAGAGACTCTAGCCGTTTAGATGATTTGAGTGAAGATGCAATTTCTGTGTGGTTTGTGAACAAAATAGCATTATTATCATTGCCGTTAGTAACAATGCTTGGTTTCAACTGTGCATACGTTAAGTTGGCAGATGACGAAGCATATGGAAGAAGATCAAGGTAAGATGGAGACAGAAGTAGTATGGAAATATTTTACAACACGAACAAACAAGGCTTCTAATCATCTGTATGGTCAGGTGAAACTTCAAAAACACATTCACAGGGAGTCCCCGTTGCGGAACAGTGGAAATGAATCCAACTAGTATCCAGGAGGATGTGGGTTCGATCCCTGGCCTCGATCAGTGGGTTAAGGATCCAGCATTGCTGTGGGCTGTGGTATAGGTTGCAGACGGGGCTAGGATCCCATGTTGCCAGCTGTCAGCTGCAGCTCTGATTCGGACCCTAGCCTGGGAACTTCCATATGCTGCAGGTGCAGCCCTAAAAAGCAAAAACACAAACAAAAACAAAAACAAAAAAAACAAAACCACATTCACAGCCACAGTGCTAAGGGGTTAAGTGTGTGCCCCTGGGACAGAGTCAGATGGCATTTTGCTGGAAAGGCTTCCACTAACCAGAACACTCAGTTCTCAAGCGCGGAAGGGTATTGACTTTTCCTGTCTTAACTCTTTTATACATAGTGTCTCATGCTTGGAAAGGATGAAGCAAACCCACAGCCCAGTTCTTCTAGTTCCACACTGGCCTGAAGACCCCATCATTATCGGATGTCACTTATTAATACACAGTTTAAGTTAGGACTGTGGTGGATGCTAAACATTCCTCTCTCAGTGGTTGCTAAGGCTGCATTAGAATCTAAACCGCCTAAACCTCAGCCTCGTTAACTATTCCAAATATCTTTGTTGCTTGCTCTTGCCAACAGCTGCTCTGCAGCTGTTAGGCCTGGTAGCAATGCGTCATAAAATACAGGGGGCCCCTCAGGGTCTGCAGCCTTGAGCAGGCTCTTCCTGGCGGAGGCTCAGTGACTCCCAAATCTGTCCCCCCAGCTACTGACTTGATGTCTTCCATGCTGCCTTGTGTTAGTTTGGTTTCTTCAAGAAGCCGATGCCAGGGAGTTCCCACTGTGGCTCAGCAGGTTACAAACCTGACTTGTATCCATGAGGATGTGGCTGTGATCCCTGGCCTCTCTTAGTGGGTTAAAGGATCTGGTGTTGCTGCAAGCTGCTGCGTAGGTCACAGATGTGGCTCGGATCTGGTGTGGCTGTGGCTGTGTAGTAGGCTTGCAGCTGCAGCTCTGAATCGACCCCTGGCCTGGGAACCTCCATGTGCATAAGTTCCCAAGCTAGAGGTCGAATTGGAGGTGCAACCCAAAAAAGAAAAAAAAAGGTGAACATCATTTGCTGCCCTTGAGGGGAGGTCTGCCAACCACTGACACTTGGCTCCCAGACCCAGGGCGCTCCCTCGCTTCAGCCTCCTGCGTCTTTGTCTAGATGATTGTAAGTCGTTTAGTTAGTTTCTAATGTGGCCTCAGCTGCTGCTGCCAGAAGTGAAATCTCAGATACCACCTTTGACTGTGTCTGCTCCTGTCCTTATGATTTTTTTCATTGGCTCTTGCTCACCCTGTGGAACCAAGGTCAACGTTGCCTGCAGCAGGTCTGACCGCAGCCTGCTTCTTCAGGCTTATTTTCTACAGCGGCTTGTTCACCAGTTCCACGGTCCTCCTGAGTCTGCCTACACACCCTGGGGGGTGTTGCATCTCCTAGGGCCTGGCCTCCTCCCTTCTCTGCTTGGAAGCCTCCCTCTTCCCTCCAGCTCAGCTCCGATGTCTCCTCCTTGAGGATACTTCTCCTGATTCTTTTTCTTTTTCTTTTTGGCTGCACCTATGGCCTATAGAAATTACCAGGTGGGATTGAGTCTGAGCTGCAGCTGTGACCTACGGCAACACTGGATCCTTCAACCTGCAGTGACAGGCCAGGAATTGAACCCGTGCCTCTGCAGCGACCCAAGCCACTGGGGTCATTCTTTTTTTTTTTTTTTCTTTGCTTTTTTAGGGCCACACTCATGGCATATGTAAGTTTCTGGGCTAGAGGTCGAATCGGAGCTACAGCTGCTGGCCTACGTCACAGCCACAGCACAGAGGGTCCCAGCCACGTCTATGACCCATGCCATAGCTCACGGCAAGGCCAGATCCTTAACCACTGAGTGAGGCCAGGGATCAAACCCGAATCCTCATGGATACTAGTCATATTCCTTTCCGCTGTGCCACAACGGGAACTCCCTGCAATCAGATTCTTAACCCACTGCACCACAACAGGAACTCCAGGAATATTTCTTTTATTGCATTTATCACACTTCATTGGCATTTGTTGTGGTCTTTTCCTGCTAAGATCCCAGAAGCAAACTTTGAGTCCAACTAAATTTGGTTCTTTTTTTTCCCATTTGCATCCTGAGCAGTCTCAGTAAAAAATGAATTTTCTTTCTGTGGTAAATGTAGTTATCATTTGAGCCACTTGATTAAACTTGTGGCCTCTGTATATTCTTGATGCTAAGCAGACATCCAGACAAAAAGCCATTTGTGAAAACTTCTCAGGAATTAGTTTCCACAGGAGAGCCTGAGACCTTGTCTTTGCTGACGCATTCAGAACTGTGGCTTTCAGGTTCGCATGTGACCATTCACTAATCTGAAAATATCTTTAACATCTTTTCAAAAAATTCTCTAGGTATTTCTCAGAAGCATATGACACTCATCTTTGAATAGAAGTTTCAGTTGAGTGACAGTCTCTTTCATTTAGTTGAGGGTTTTTTTACTCTAAATTTCACTGACAGGTTTTCATGACAGCCTTCAAATGGAAGCTTAAATTCACTTGTCATAGCTATTAAAGAATTTTTTTTTCTTTTCCTGTATTTCTGTGATCTGACCCTTCCTTTTATTATTGCTGTTATTGACCTTAAAAGTATAGAACAGAAGAATACAGACAGAGCCTCTATTTTTGAAAGCTTGCTGCAATCCAGCCTTGGAAGTCAGTTCACTGTCAAATCTTCCTCTTAAGAAAATCATCATTGTAATATCGCAGGATCTTGCTAATTTTTTCTTCATAATTGAAACCCTTTTAATTCTCTGGAGAACAAGAGCACCTGCTAGTTGTTTTTTTTTTTTTTTTTTCCGCTATCAGCAAAGTTTAGTAGCAGGAAAATGGTGTTAAGAAGTTTTTTTTTAATAGCAAAAAGCATTACAATAGATAAGCCTAAGATGTCAACATAATTGTAATTCTTTCTTAATGATGTTTTATTAACAATCTGTTTTAATATTTATGTTTCAATATTAAGTTCATTTATAAAATAATACTCTAAGATTATAGTAGATAGCTTTTATCTCAAGGTATAGATACCAGAAGTTTTCTGCTTTTCATGTAGGGAAGCCAAGATTCCATACCTTGTGTAATAGTTCCTGGTTTTAGTTATTTGTCCTGGGGCCTAAGTGCTAGATGACAAAGACAGAATGTGTGTGGAAAAATTATTCATCAGAAATGTAAATTAAATCCCACTGTATGATAATGCTGTTAATTTTCAGAGAAAATTACTCCTCAAATCTTACCCCCAAATCAAAGAATATTTGCTCATTCACCAACTTCTCAAGAGTCAATCCCATAACTGACAAATCACTAAGCATACCCTTGGAGAGGTCTGCTCTTTGCATGTTATGTCGGAACATAGGTTGCCCGCTTTTATTACAACAAGGCACCTTTGGGGACACCTCATAATAGTGCAGCTCCTTCCATTAGATTCCTGGTCAGCTCTTATCCTTGACTTTGCAATGGTGATATTGCTAAAACACGAAACCCGTCTTTTGATTTAAACAATTACTGTTAAAATTGTCTCCCCAGAATCTTTAAGCAGAAGTTAGTGCTGAAAAAGAGCCAAGTGTTAAGATGGACATAATTGTTTATGTGTGCATATTTGCTTTTAAAACCCCACGTATTAGAGTTTGACACATTATTTCAAGTGGCTGAGTTCAGTATATTTTGATTCCTGACTATAAATTATGCAATTATTTATGAGGGTCACTTCTTACCGAATGGTTGGTATTCATATGGTCTTTAAATGCTAAAGAGAATATGCTAATTTAAAGCATGGTCAGTTGTATTTTCTTCAGCTTGATAATGTTTTCTATAGGCTAGGTGGTCATCCAAGGTAAAGAACTAATTTCAAGTGACCACGTATGATGGATAGTGTTATTTTCGTGTTCATTTAGAGTATATATCCAATTTACAGTGGTTATTGTTTCACAAAATCTCTTTGAAGGTTATTTGGGGGGGTGTAAATCATTGTGATTACATAATATATTCATATATTGCTCTTAAGGGCTGCACCTGTGGCAAATGGACGTTCCCAGGCTAGGGGTTGAATCAGAGCTACAGCTGCTGGCCTGCGCCACAGCCACAGCAATGCCAGATCCATAACCCACTGAGCAAGGCTAAGGATTGAACCCACATCCTCATGGATCCTAGTTGGGATCATTAACTGCTGAGCCACAAAGGGAACGCCGCACATATATATCTTTAATCTCATTTCCTTAGAGAAGTGAAGATGTCATTCTTTTAAAAAAACCAAAAAACTAAAAACCGGAAATGACTAGCTCTATTTATCTGGAAAGACAGCAAAAAAACCCCCAAAAAACAAAAAAACAAACAAACCGCAAATAAACCCAGAAGTCATTTGTTATTATACCGTAGTTGTTAGGACAGTGCTGCTAATTTGGTCAACTAACCTCTAAAGGAAAGTGCAAAGTCACAGATGTGTTTGGTAGCAGTAAATATTCACTGGCAAAGTTTTTATATCAAAGATTGGAACTTTAGGCGATGCTCCTGGGATTCCGTGTACTCTAACATCTATTAATCCCTGATACCTTAGGTGACTTGTCAAAGAAGTGCTGCATTTACAAGGAGTTTGCAAGGAGGCCCAAGAGGGCATATTCAGTTAAAGGTCAAGGAAGCAATTAATGTTCTCTGCTTTTCCCTAAAGAACTTCCACCGCAAAAGCAGCCCCTGCACCCCCCATCCTAGCAAGGCAAGTGAATATAGTGAGATGAAAGTTAAAGTTCAAATACAACATATTACCAATATTATTTGGGCCTGAGAGCTCTGCCTGAATATGAATGCGTGCCGTTGTTTAAGGAGAAATAGAGTGAAATATATTAGAAGAGGTGGCTCTTGCCAAAGACTATCGGTTTTTCATCTGTTTGTTTTCTCTGCATCTCTGCCAAAGGTCAGTGTTGTTGGTGGTGAGAGGGTGGGTGGGAGAGGGGGCCTATCTGTAGGGTGCAGTGAGATTAGAGGTTTTTGGAGAATTGCTTGTTCCCTCTGGATAAAGGCTCAGATAAGGGACCAGAGAATGTAGGACAGGAAATCATCTTCGCTGAAAGTCCCAGCAGGGGCAGTTCCTGTTGTGGCTCAGCGCTAACAAACCCGACGAGTATCATGAGGACGAGGGTTCGATTCCCGGCCCCACTCAGTGGGTCAAGCATCGGGCATTGCCATGAGCTGTGGTGTAGGGTGTGGGTGGAAGATGAGGCCCGGATCTGGCATTGCTGTGGCTGCGGTGTAGGCTGGCAGCTGCAGCTCTGATTCAACCCTTAGCCCGGGAAATTTCACATGCCGCAGGTATGGCCGTAAAAAGAAAAAAAAAAAACAACAACAACAACAAAAACCACCTTTTATTTGTTGTTTATTTACTTCCTATTTTTGGATCTCAGGACTGAGGTGTGAGTTAATCATACCCGTCAGGTCCTGGTTCATGCTCCTCACGTTGGCAAAGCCGCACTGTTGTATTTTGTCTCATTCATTTTTTCATTCATTCCTTCCTCTTTCACCCATTTCCTACTCCCGTTTCCTTTTCTAGCGTCCTCTTGGCACCCACCCTAGTGTGTTTGATATGGATTTTTGATAAGTATTTTCACACATATCCATGTAAAGACTTATATAAAAATTTGGGAAGGGGGCAGGATGGCTGGGTTATAGGATCTTTGTATATTTAATTTAACAAAGTGCCATAAGATTGCTCTCCAGAGTTACTGGAACATTCTATACTCACTAGTGGTATCTGAGGTTCTGTCATACCCACAAGCCCACCATCACTCATCACTGATTTTTGTCAGTTTAATGAGTATAAGGGATACCTTGTTTTAATTTGCATGTATTTGAGTTTGAACATTTCCATGTTGCTTTGTGGATTTTTTAGTTTCTTCTTTTGTAGTCTGCCAGTTTATATCCTTTGCTTCTTTTTTAAATTAAAAAATTATTTTATGAGTTCCCGTCATGGCGTAGTGGTTAACAAATCCGACTAGGAACCTTGAGGTTGCGGGTTCGGTCCCTGCCCTTGCTCAGTGGGTTAACGATCCGGCGTTGCCGTGAGCTGTGGTGTAGGTTGCAGACGCGGCTTGGATCCTGCGTTGCTGTGGCTCTGGCGTGGGCCAGCGGCTACAGCTCCGATTCAACCCCTAGCCTGGGAACCTCCATATGCCGCGGGAGCGGCCCAAGAAATAGCAAAAAAAAAAAAAAAGACAAAAAAAAATTTTATTTCATTTTATTTATTTTTTCTTTTTTGGCCACCCCATAGCCTATGGAGTTCCTGGGCCAGAGACCAGATCTGAGCTGCAGTTGTGACCTACACTGTAGCTGTAGCAACGCCAGATCCTCTAACCCCCTGTGCCAGCCTGGGGATCAAACCTGCATCCTGATGCTACAGAGATACCCTCCGTCCTGCTACGCCACAGCGGGAACTCCTCTGCTTATTTTTGATGTAGTTGCTGTCTTTTTCCTTGTTAATTTGGAGATTATACAGATTTCCTATATATTCTAGATATTAGTCCCTTTTCAGTCTTAGACATTGTAGGATATCTTCTCTCACTGATCATCTTCGAATCTCATCCATGACGTTTTTTTCCCTAAATAGAAATCTTTTTTTTGTTTTTCTTTTTAAGGCGGCATATAGAAGTTCCCTAGGCTAGGGGTCCAATTAGAGCAGCAGTTGAGGCCTATGCCACAGCTTGTGGCAATGCTGGATCCTTAACCCACTGAGCCAGGCCAGGGATTGAACCTGCATCCTCACGGACACTATGTCGGGTCCTTAACCTGCCGAGCCACGTGGGAACTCCCAAAGAGAAATCTTTTGATATAAGGATATTCACCCCTTCTGGGTGTTGCAGGTTTTAGGAAGATTTCCTCTCTCCAAATTCACAGAGATTATCATCCTACACTATTTACCATTACTTTTCCCTTTTACATTTTGGTCTTTAATCCATCTGGAATCCAGCTTCATAAAAGATTTCATGTAGCGATTCAGTTGTATTTTTTCCATATAATGCGCCAGCTAGCCCACTCTCTCTGTGTACCTGGGTCTGTCTCTAAGATGCCAGTTTTGCCCATTGGTCCCTTTATCTCTTGCAGCAGTACCATACTGGTTTTGTTACTATGGCTTTGTGATATACCTAACTATCTAATAAAGCAAATATTCCCTCACCCCTTTGTCTTCTTTTGCAAAATTTTCTCTTCACAGATATTTACTCTTCCATTTAAATTTTGAAGTAAATATATCAAGTTTCTCAAAAAAGCTCATTGGAATTATGATTGAACTGCATGGACCATGTGTGACATTTTTATAGTATTAAGTCATCGCATTTAAATGCATAGAGTCTCTTTCCATTTATTCATATCATCTATTATTACTAAAAAATATTTCAAACTGGCACGTATCAAGTTGGGACTGCCATAGGTCATTTCAGCCTTGAGGTGTGTACAAGCATTTTGAAAGACAGGTTTCGAATGGCAGACATTTAGCATTACAGGATCTCGAGGTAAGCAGTGATTCGAGTCTCCTTGAAAACGAAGGACTGCAGCCCTAGATACTATTGATTAAGTTCTCTCTGAGGCAGGACTTTGCCCAGCTCAGCCTACCTCCTGAAGAAAGCATCCCTACATGAGGGCTGACCTTTTAAGGCGCAGCAACCTCTCCCACTGGGAAAAACCATGGCCCAGTCCACACGTTAGGCTGGTAATTAGATGAACAGCTTCTCCTCTCTTGCAAGGAGACTAGAAAAGGAGGAGGATGTGGGAAAATGTGCCAGAGTGTTCTAAAATATATAATATATGAATACGATATATAATAACTTCATCGATTTCCTGGATCGTCCCCTAATGGAGCTGTTCAAAGATGCCTCTTTAAGTTCCCAGTTCCTTCTTGAAGTGACAATCTTACTTTCCTTCTTTTTTTGTTTTGTTTTTTGTTTGTTTGTTTTATTTACTTTTTTTATATTACTCAATGAATTTATTACATTTATAGTTGTACAGTGATCATTACACCCCCATTTTATAGCATTTCCATCCCAAACCCCCAGTGCATCCCCCCACCTCCCAACCTGTCTCCTTTGGAAACCACAAGCTTTTCAAAGTCTGTGAATCAGTATCTGTTCTGCAAAGAAGTTCACTGTGTCCTTTTTTCAGATTCCACGTCAGCGATAGCACATGATGTTGGTGTCTCGACAGTCTTCCTTCCTTAGTTGACAGTGATGTCGCCTTTCTGCAGTAAATACCACTCATCTACAATTTCTCCTCCCTTGTCACCTCTGTGTGTAGATGCATGGACACCACATCACACATGACCTTTTCTTTGTTTAATACATTTTCGTGTGTGAGAAAACGCATATGAGATCACTGTCTTAGCACATTTCAAGCATACAGCACATCGTTATTAACCGTGGTCGTCCTGCTGTAATGAGGTCTCTACAACGTCTTCGTCTCGCGTAACTGGAACTTTGTACCCTCTGCCATCATCCCCGTTTTCCCCACCCCTTGGCCCTGGTAACACCATTCTACTCATTGCTTCTATCAGTACTTAGAGAATTTTCAATCAAATACCACACTATCCAGTATTTTCAATTATAGGATGATCTTGTTTTATCATTTGGTTTCATGACCAAAACATAGTAATGGTTACAATGACAGCAGTCGTCGTAATTTGCTGAGCTCCATGCGACGCAGTGCTAAGCACTTTACCCACAGCATCTCATTTAAATCTCCCAACGTTATTTCCTGCAGGTGCTTCTGTCTTTACATTTTACAGATAGGGAAATGGAGACTTGGAGAGAGACGTGTATCTTTCTCCGCAGTAGTTTGTAAGTGCTTAGAGACAATTGGTGTTTTATTTAATTAATTTATTTATTTCGTCTCTTTTAGGGCCACACCCAGAGCATATAGAGGTTCCCTGGCTAGGGGTTGAATCAGAGCTGTCTCCGCCGGCCGACACCACAGCCACTGCAACGCGGGATCCGAGCCGCGTCTGCAACATACACCACAGCTCATGGCAACACCAGATCCTTAACCCACTGAGTGAGGCCAGGGATTGAAGCTCAGTCCTCATGTACACTAGTCAGATTTGTCTTCCATTGAGTCACAACGGGAGCTCCCTTATTTATTTAATTAAAAAAAATTTTTTGACCATACCTGAGGCATTTGGAAGTTCCCAGGCCAGGAATCAAATCCAAACCACAGCTGTGGCAATGACAGATCCTACAGATCCTTAACCCATGGCGCCACAGCGGGAACTCCAATAGTTGGTGTTTTATAAATTACATCATAGCTTTTTAATAGAGGAGAAGAGAGCCTTTGGAACAACCAAAGAGGAGCTCAAATTTTGGATCCCTTTGTTTACAAGTTTCATGAGCTTGGTCAAGTTGATAAAGCTCTGAGTCTTAGTTTTGTTATTTGTAAAAATACAAGTAATAATGCCTACCTGACAAAGTTGTTGCAAAAGTCACAGGAGGTATTAGATACAGTATATTTGACATGGTCTGGCGTGTGAAGGATGAGCTAAGTGATTGGTGGCTAATGTTGCTTATGAAACTTATTGGATGCAGCCGATGTTAAGATGCCATGAGTTTCCTACAAATAATAAACATAAAAGTAAGTAATAATGAATTAATGCAAGGGTATATTGTTGGGTGATACCGGATGTCTTCAGTCTGGGTAAAGGTAGGTCATAAAGAATAGTCTACTCTTCCAATATTGAAATAACTGGAATTGCACTGTGTAACCAATACAAATAGCTAAGGTCTTATATTCCATCACCAGTCTTTCTCCTGTTCTAGATGAATAGATGGTAGCCTTTAAAAGATAGTGCTTAAAAAAGTATATCAATTATTATTTGTTTCCTGTAGCTTTGCAGAAATGACTAGACTAGTGGTGACTTCAACCTTAGTGAAAATCAGAAAGACGTTGCTATACTGATGCATGCAAGGTGAGCTTCTGTTAAGAGGTATTTTCAAATGGTTTACCTTCCTGTGATTGCACTGCACCCACCCGAAGTCATTGGCTATTCAAAAGTAAGTGAGAACAAGTAGAATCGCTGCATTTCCCTCAGGTTCTTTTCCTTTGTCATGGTTTTACGACCGAAACCACAGACACTGCCTTTTTCTTTCTCTTTCAGAGAAAAGAAAGGCTAATGACGACGAGAAAGTGGTTGCAGAGATCATGCAGAGATGTTTCGTTCCAACTTTGATAACAACCACCTGCTGGGAGGGATTTCATTTTGTTGGTCATGAGATTCGGATTACTGAAGCCATGGATTGCTATGGTGCTGTTGTTTGGCCATCGGTATAATTTCATGCAAAATTTGCTACGTTTCAATGATTTTTCATCCAGTTTTTTCATTATTATATATTAATTGGAAGGAGAAGAGAGGTTCCATAGTTCTATTTTGTGACCTCAAACAATAGTACATTTAGAAATCACAAAAATGCTTCCACAAATTAATCCCGACTTGTAGGGTTAATGAAGAGACTTGTTTGTACCTGCATTTTTTGGTGACTATAACTCACAAAAGTTTAGAAGAGTAAGCATTTAATTTCCCGTTTAACTCGTTCCCTTTGAGTTAAACAATTATAATGAAGTCTATCAGTCTCAACATGCAGAATATTCTAAAAGACCACTATTCATTTGTCAATTGTCCTATGAAGGGTGCAGGACCACCCCCACCCCCACCCCCGCCCCACCTGGCCCCCCCAGTCCTTGAAAACACACTTTTTTTTTTTTTTTTTTTTACTTTTAGGGCCTCGCCTGAGTCATATGGAAGTTCCCTGGCTAGGGGTCTAATCAGAGCTGCAGCTTCGACCTAGGCCACAGCTTGTGGCAATGCAGGATCCTTAACCTACTGAGTGAGGCCAGGGATTGAACCCACATCCTCATGGACACTGTGTCAGGTTCTTAACATGCCGAGACACAGTGGGAACTCCAACACACACTTCTTTAAAATGCCTGTTGTTATTACAAGTTGCTTTCTTTAAAGATAATCAAACCTAAGTAATTAAACACTGTTCTTACTTCTCTTTCTTCCGCAACAAACTCCAAGGGCTTTTTCTATCCTAAATGTTGAGTCTATTGGAGAATGTACTC
This sequence comes from Sus scrofa, assembly GCF_054392235.1. Taxonomy (NCBI): domain Eukaryota; kingdom Metazoa; phylum Chordata; class Mammalia; order Artiodactyla; family Suidae; genus Sus; species Sus scrofa. The sequence continues at coordinate 78,405,736 of NC_139393.1, forward strand.
CTGGGTGTGACTGTCTGAGGTGACACCTCATAGATTTAGTGGGACATTCATCTAATTAAGTGTCTTTTTACTTTCGTGATTACTTGCCCAGCACTACTTTTTTCTTTCTTTTTAAATGTTCATAGGCCCTTGTTCTCTGCTACTTTCTGGAAACAAACGTAAAGCAGTATAACATGGTTGACAAAAATGTGATTGAAATCGGAGCTGGAACTGGGCTCGTCTCCATTGTGGCCAGTTTACTGGGTAAGTAGGCCTTTTTGACTCAGTGATGAGCCAATATCATTAGCTGCTTTTACTATGAGATGGTCGCATAGTAAATCTAGTTTGCTATGACCTGGGCCGTTTTTTTAACCTTTATGGTTTAAATGGGCTTCATCAGGAAACTCTGCTAATTTTAACATCACCTAGCTGGTTTCTTTCACAGTTTTCTGGGAAGCTGTCTTAATTCTTCTCACGGGGTGTGGGTCACAAGGTCTTCTCTCTGGGAGGAGCACCCCAGCATCCAGGATGCTAGGGGTCATATGAAACGCTAGACAAGGGAAGACCCGACTATGGTGGATGTGGATGTTCCTTATTTAAATTTTAGCCCCATTTCCACATTCCCACGTAGCTGTATATTCCTTTTGGGTCTTGAAGTCCTATGCTTTTATGAAAAAGCACCTGTTAGAATAGAGAAAGAGTATTAGAAATCACGTCTGCTTCTAAGTGTAAGCGTTTGCCCTTGCATTCATTCCCACAGTTCACTTCTGTGCTGCTCTTCCATCCCTCATTCTCTCACCAGCATCTTCTTTTCCAACTAAGCGTGTGATGGCCTCTTTGTATGCCTGAGCCTGCTTCCGTTCAGTCTTTGTGTTGTGGTTGTTACCTATTCCACGGCCTTAATCTGGCTGCCTTCTCTGACGTGCGCTGCCCAAGTCCGTCTTGATTTCCTTGATCTTCAGAAGTGCACACCTGCCACTTGAAAATCTCAAGAGGAATTCAAGATTTAGCCATTTATGACCTTCCACACACTGGAGAGATATAGGCCTCTTGAAGTCCCAGCCCCCCAATATTTAAAAAAGTTTTTCTCTGTCCTGCTGTTGCTTCCCTTTAGTGTGGATAGAGTCAGAGGCGCTAATGCATTTAGACCTGAAGGCTTCCTGATCTGGGGGCAGAATTTGTGTTCTGGGAAGTTGTTCATTTCATTAAAGTGAATTGATCCTTGTATAATGACCCACATTTCACAAGCTGGAAGCTGTGTTTAGTGGTGGTGTTTACCCTCTAGACACAAAGATCTTAAGGGTCAGATAGTTTTTATCCCTGTGGGGGGTGGGGTGGAGTCATTCCTTATCTTGGGATTTTAAAAAGATTTGTTGAAAGTGGTGGATCCCCTCTCGCGAGAATAGATTCCTGTCTCTGTGATTCCACCAATGACGTGCACATTTCCCACCATTGTCACATGTTCTAGAAAACAGAGTCGATGGCCAGAGAAACTTGCCGTCATGGATCAGGAATGGGTTCTAAGCTGGTCTGGGCTGAACTAGACTTCTCTTCCTATTCTGCTTCCTCATTCCTTACCTGAGTCTGTTCTTGTCTGATGATGTGGAATTGGCCAGTCCTCGATTTATTTACACATTGTCTTCAGGCTCTGCCATTGCTTAAAGTTCAATTTAAGGGCCACATTTTATGGGTTATTGGTTTCGCATTTCTTCCTGAAAATTACCATCAGAATTCCCTTTTAATTTGGTAATTGTTTGTATCTTCTTCATCCGAGCATTCTGTCCTGCATCTGTGATCTTTTTTTTTAATTTTTTAAAGTCTTATTGAAGTCTAGTTGATTTACAACATTGTGCCAATTTCTGTTGTAGAGCAAAGGGACCCAGTCATATATGTGTGTGTGTGTGTGTATACATATGTATGTGTGTACACACATATATATACACACACATACATATTTCCTTTCTTATATCACCTTCCATCACGGTCTATCCAAAGAGACTGGGCATAGTTCCCTGTGCTGTACAGGAAGACCTCATTGCTCATCTATTCCATATGTACTAGTTTGCATCCACTAACCCCAAACTCCCCGTCCATCCCACTCCTTCCCCCCTCCCCCTTGGCAACGACAAGTCTGTTCTCTATGCCTGTGAGTCTGTTTCTGTTTTGAGGATAGGTTCCTTTGTGCCATATTTTAGATTCTGCATATAAGTGCTATCATATGGTGTTTGTCTTTCTCTTTCTGACTTACTTCACTTAATGGGAATCTCTGGTTGTACCCATGTTGCCGCAAATGACATTCTTGCATTCTTTTTTTATCTGCCTTAGTGGTCTTTGCTGTCATAGTACATATATGTATGTGTGTCTGGGTATTTTTAAAAATTTTATTGAAGCATAGTTGATTTACAATGTTGTTTAATTTCTGCTATATAGCAGAGGGACTCAGCTATACATGTATGTGTTCTTTTGCTAATGTCTAGGTTTTAAACATCTCTTGATGGGAAGAAGAGTCACACTTATAATGGGGTCAAGCTGAAAACATGGGCGTAAACATGAATGCATGATACTTTCTGTGTAATGACATTGAAGTGTCTCCTCTCCTCCCTCCACTGCTCACACTTGAGCAATGCCTGTGCAACACCAGGCTGCTCAGTGTTATATCCACTCATTTGGTCTCACTTGACTGGGGCTCAGATGTTTTTAGGGAAGGACTTGTTCCTCTTTCAGCAGGGACATCTGATTGTTCCAATGAGGGTACCAAATATTTTAATTTTCCCTTTCTCTTGATTTTTTTTTTTTAGTAGATAAATAGAAAATAACAACAGCAACAATAACAAAACATCCAAAAAAAACCAAAAAACAAAAAACAAAACCCAAGAGTATAGACTAATGGAATGGAGTGCAAAAGTGCCATGTGGGAATCTAAATTTTTTAAGGGGAAGCATAAAGCTGCCTTCACATCCATTTCAAAGGGATTTACCTCCTGTGCGTGCTGACCAGTCTTTTCCTTGGGGCAGCAAACTGTGCAGAATTGCAGCGTGCCTGGTGGGTTGAAACCTGACTGCTCTACCTTCTCCCAGGAGAGTCACTTTTCCTGCGGTCCTTTATTTCCCAGGTGCACACGTGACGGCCACAGATTTACCTGAGTTACTGGGGAATCTGCAATACAATCTTTCCCGAAACACCAAAATGAAATGCAAGCACTTGCCTCAGGTGAAAGAACTCTCCTGGGGCGTGGCTTTAGACAAGAACTTCCCCAGGTCGTCCAACAGCTTTGACTACATCCTGGCCGCCGACGTGGTCTATGCGCACCCCTTCCTGGAAGAGCTCCTGCTCACCTTCGAGCACCTGTGCCGAGAAACCACCGTCATCCTCTGGGTCATGAAATTCAGGCTGGAAAAGGAAAACAGATTTGTAGATAGATTTCAGGAGCTCTTTGACCTGGAGGAGATTTCCAGTTTCCCTAGCCTGAATATTAAGTTGTTTAAAGCCACGAAGAAAAATCGGAGGAATGCGTGATATCCTCAAAGGAAGACTTGGCAAGTGGAGGCAGTTTCCGGTAGATTATGGCTTTAACAAAGATCCTGGATAATCTGATGTAGCACTGACTTTCCCCAGGGGAAACACACATATACACACACACACACACACACACACGCACGCACGCACGCACGCACGCACGCACACACACACACCCCTCACCTCAGACAGGGATTTTTCCCAGGTTCAGCCCGGGGGTGCTAGGGGATGGCTACGCCGTTCCGTGTGCTAATTGGTTAGGACAACGTCTGCTTTCCTTCTCTTTCTAGAGCCCCATTTCTACTTATTCTCATTTTAATAGTGCCAAGATTGTTCCTGTTCATGTGTAACTGTACAATAAGGGCTTTTAATCTAAAATATATTCAACATAAGCTTATGTGAGTCTCTCGTTGGAAATAAAGAAATGGACTACAGCGGGCTTTGCAAATAAAGCTGAAAAGGCAGACCGCGAGTGTGATGGTCAGTGCGAGATTGTCGTGGTGTCAGGAGCGCCAGCGTGTCGGACTCTGCCTTCTCTGCTTGGCAGGAGGGTCTCCAACAGAACCTCTGAAATCAATCAAGCTGGTGGATTGGAGGTTACGGGCAAGGACATTTCACGCTAGTAAATGAAAAATGAATGGAAGAAAGCAAAAAAGTTGTGATTTTGGAGGCGTTATTGTCTTATTTTTAAGCCAAGTACAGTTATTCTGTAATCGCAGAAACAGAAATAAATATAAAAATTTAGGTTGAAAATACACATGAAAAGATTTCAGCTTCTAATCTCAAAGAACCAGACAGATGGCTAGTTTTAAGGTTTAAAGCTCTTCTGATGAACACATAGAGACCTAAATATTTGAAATCCTGTGTGATTGTTTTTTCAGAAGGACCTCAGAGATTAGAATAAAGTCTGAAGTTACTGAAATTTGTGCAGAGAGCAAAATAGTAGGATTTTGTACCATGGAGCAGGACTGGGGTGGTTCGTAACTCTTGAGAGTTCTTACTGATGTTTGTTAGGCTGGCTCTGTGCCTTGGGGGTGGTAGTTGCTCAGCCCTTTCTGTTTTGCTGGAAGTTCTTGGTCTACTCTGGGTGGAGCAGAGCTGAAACGATTATTTCCTAGGACTCTGACATTTAAGCCAGGATGCAAATGTACACTCCCAGTGGGTTTTTTGGAATGCACAGTTCGTGGGGTCAGCTCTCAAGAACAACCAGTGTTTACGCCCCTTTGTAGTTCTTATAGCCCGAAATGTACATAAGGTCAATTAATCCTCACGGCCATTCTGAGAGTCTGTGTAATATCCTTCTCTCCACACAGATAAAGAAGCTGAGACTGCAGGGTTCGCGGGGTCCCTGCTCCAAATCCGCACAGCCTCGGGGTGGCATGGCTGGCACGCAGGTCTGAGTCCAGAGCCCGTGGGCATTTTTGTTTTGTGTTGTTTTGTGTTTTTTTGCCATTGCTCTGCCTTCGTGTATCTAAACCAGTACTTTTCAGACTCTTTTGTGAGTGAAGCCATTTCTTCCAAGTCAATCTCTGGAAAGGTAAGCCGAGGCACTAGGAAAAGATGAAAATCTTTTCCTCTATTTCCGTCCTAATCGGGTGCTCAGGGCAGGCTCGTGTGGAAGGTGACTTTGAAGCCGAGCCGCAAGGAGGTGAGGGAAGCAGCCCTGCGGGCATCTGGGGAGGTGTGATCCAGGCAGAAGGGACAGCCGTGCGGCCACCTCAGAGCAGGGGCACACTGGTCCTTGGGGTGGAACGTGGAAGGCGGATGAGCTGGGAGCAGGGGTGCTCGGGGAGGCCGGGGGACACCGCGTGGGAGCGGCTGGCGGGGGCTGAATCGGTTGGGACCTTCGGGGTGGGCTGGGCTCTCCGGACACCGACCCTGAGGTGGCATGTGATGTGCAGGTCGGTTGTAGGGCGTGTCATTGGGATCAAGGCCCGGGAAGGAGCAGAAGGAAGCAGGGCGGAAGCAGAGGTTGAGCTGCAGTGCAGGCCCAGCCATAGCCTCAGGACCCCCGATGGGGCTCTGGACCTAGGGTGGCCTTTCAGGGTCGCCCGGGGTTGGGGCGAGATGGCTGAGCCTGGATAACCCCTGTCGCTCAGTCCCTGGACTGGCTGCCCTGGAAGGCAGTGACCTTGGGGGAGGTGACTCCCCTGGGTGAGGTGTCTGCCAGCAGCTCTGCCATCGGCGAGGTGCTTAGTCCCTCTGAGAGCCTGGGCAGCACAGCACGATGTGCCAGGACCTCAAGGCCATGGCAAGGACTTCAGCTTTTCCTCCAGGGAAGTGGAGAAGCTCTGGACAGTTTGGAGTAAGGCCCATCTGGCTGACGTTTCTAGAAACCATGGGCAAAAGGACCAGCTGGGGAGGCTGGCTGGGGTTAGGAGGCAGTGGGGTCTGTGGCTGGAGGGGGTGACAAGTGATCATTTCCAGATGAGTCTGGAGGCCAAAGCCAGCGGACAGTCTGGCCGTGTTGAATGTGAGCACGAGGACAGGCTGGCTCTGGCTTGTTTGGTCCGAGCTGCTGGACGCAACATCAGCGGTTGGCTGAGGGTGGCTGGTGAAGTTCACACAGGGAGCAGGTTGGAGCCCTGAGGTCGCCAACAGTGAAATCACACACAGCTGTGTCTGAGGTTATTTTTGTTTGTTTTCTGTTTGTTCTTTTTTTGAAATTCTGCCAGCCTTTCCCCGAATTATGTTAGGATCTATTGACTCTGAAAGAATTTACCACCCCCTTGGTTTTGAACTGGTCAGCCCAGTTCTAAGCTTCCTAAACTTCCTAAGCCACCCAGAGGCTTCTAGGAGTGTTTCAGGGGCAACAGCAAGAATCTTGGGGTAACAAGTGAAAAAAAAAGGCTCCTCTGCTAAAGAATGTCTGAAGAGCCTAGGAAGCTATTTTTAGGCAGCATGGATCAAGTGTCCTTTCACACACTGTTGGGACTGAGCAGCCATACGGTTCTTTACATCCTCTTTCTCTGAGTGTCAGTCTGTCAAACACAATGTTCAATAGCCATTGTTTCCCTCTTATTTTTTTTAGCAGTCACTTGCAAATTTTAACACCCACCCACAGACCCTGTGTCACTCCTGCTTCACTCTGCCTGTTTGTCTGCTTTTATCTTTTTGCTGTCGTTTCTCCACACTTTTCTAGATTCGATTTTACACTAATTTGAATTCCAAAAGATGTAGTTTGAGGAGCTTTTTCCTGTCTTACGGTTTTAGTGGTTTTTTTTTTTTTTTTTTATGGTCAGGAATTGATGTGTTAACTTTAATCCAAGGGCTGTGAAATTTGCCTTTCCTCCTCCCGGCCTCCCTCCCTCCCTTCCTCTCCCCTTCTCCACTCCCTCCCTCTCTGTTTCTCACTCTCTTCTTTCCTCCCTTCCTTTCCTTCTTTTGCTTTTTTTTTTTTTTTTTTTTTTTCCTTAACAACTATGCCTCTGAAAATCTTGGTCCAGCATTTGCCATAACTTTCTGCGTTTCTGATGAATAAAGAACCTGGCTGTCAAGGTTTTAATCGAGATTATCACAGAAGAGTTCCTGCTTCACAGCAGACACACCAACTTGCTGATGATACTCCTGTAGCTTCAAGTTTACATGTTCCATACGTGGCACCGTGAGAGTTTTTTCTCCCCAGGCTGTCTCAGCTGACTTTAGGAAACGCCCGTACTGTATGAAAAGCGTCTGTCTTATTAGCATTTACCGATCTATCCTACTCCGATTTGTACCAGTTTTTGTTGGCCAGGATTGTAAAACATTGGTTTTCATTCCATATTTATATTTGGTTCTCTTTTTGGATAAAGGATTGTGTTGGGGAACTTCCTAAGCAATTTGGAGCCAAATAGCATAAAGAAAAAAGACGAGGCAACACATCAGAATGAAATGTTCCTGTGTTTTTTCCCCTTTAAATCCCCAGATTCCAGAAGCTTGCAGCTCTGTGAATACCCGATCTTTATAGACAGAGACCCTGCCCAGCTTGCTTTAAGCAGTGCCATTGGTATAAGAGCAGATAAGTAATTTCTGAATATCCTTTGATAGAAAAACATGCCCACTGGTAAGATTTTGATACAAGAAAAAAATTTACATGTACTAAGTTTGAAAACAGGCTGCATACCTTGGGTTCTAGAAACAAAAGAATTAAACTTGAAAGTAAGCTTATTGCTAAGTTTCGAAGAAAATTAGTTATATTGTGCCTCTTCTTTCAATTCCATTTTAACTTAGTTTTCATGGAAATCTGCACATAGAGGAAGTAAAAATTGTCAAAGATGTGCATTTTTCTACCAAATGATAAGGCAATACTACACAAAATTGGGCATGCAACAGGTAAATACTTTCGCAAAGTGTAGGGCACGCGGACAAAGCAAAATTTAAAAAATCACAGATATTTGTGAGTGTGTCTCTGTGTGGACCTAATTCTTATGTTTTCTTTGTGGAGCCTAGAAATAGTTCCCACGTGATTTCCACATCCAGGCTTTGGCATTCTTGAGTTCGTGATGTGAAATTAAGTCTAGAGCATTTACCCGCAAGTCTAATTTCAGTATTTGCTGTGCTCATAATCGAAGAGTGTTGATATGATCCTGTGATCATGTTAAAGGGACAGTTGTGTCTTAGGTGGCCTTAGTCAGCATCCATTAGTTCTGTGGTCATAACTGACTCCTTTTACTAAGAGCTCTAGGGCCAGACATACATGCTTATTCATGTATGTCTGGGTATGGCTGGGTCCTGTTCAGATAACGCCGCCGCACAGACGGCTCACTGCCTGTTCTGTCAAACTAACCTTTGGCCTCCATCATCAGACAGTGCTTACACTGGGAACGCTGGAAGGCAGCAGCTCTTCCTCTCAATTCTCTCAATTTCTTTGTTTCTCAGGCAGTTGTCTTTCCTTGAAATCAAATCAGGTTTTAGAATTGGCACTCAACCATCAAGGAAGTTAAAAGCATCACTAAAAATGAAAACAGATGTCCAGGTCAATTTTTTTTTTTTTTTGCTAAATGGCATTAATAGAAAAAAAAAAAAAGAGAGAAGGAAAATATTGGATATCTGTTGCCAGTCGTTAACACTTTACCAAAGTATATTGTTTGATCTTCTAAACAAAAGCACAAGTGGCAAAAGATTAAAATAAGGCATATAAAGTATTTTAAAGGCTAGACATTATTTCATAAGTACAAAAGATATAGGACAAAAGGCATTTGGTGAATGCTAGATTTTGTAGCTTAGGTTTTGAAAATATCCCTGTTTTCATTGTCCTCAGTCTATGTGTCTGTCCCCTTCTTGGTTTTGATTTTAAATGATCAGTCAGCTCCTTACCTTCACTGGATTTTTTTTTAAGTGTCATGATTTAATTTGGGCTTTCTTATCTAGTGCCGTGATTTAATTTGGGTCTCTTATCTCTTTCTGTGTTTCCTTTGTTGGAAGAGTATAAATCACAATGGCAAAGGTTGCCTCTTTGTTCCAAACCATCATAAATAAGCCCAAAGAACAGGCCATAAAAATGGAAGAAATTCTTAGATTAAAGACCGTGAGTAATGTTTTTACCCACTTGATGTTCACAGGTAAAAGTACAGTTTGCAACTAGTAAATTATTAACACTTTTCTCCCAAGGATTTCCTCCTTCCTTAGGACTTCTATGATTAATATATAGTCAATTTAAGAATTAGAAGGGTGTCAAACAGGGTAAGCATATTTTATAATTATGTATTCAAAGCAGAATGGAGGACTAATTATAATATTATACAATTATGCAATCATATAGTTATATAATTATACAATTATTCTAATGAATATAATAGGTAATAAGAATGTGGAGTTCCCACTGTGGCTCAGTGGATTAAGAACCCAACTAGTATCCATGAGGATGTGGGTTCCATCCCTGGCCTCACTCACTGGGTTAAGAATCTGGTGTTGCCATGAGCTGTGGTATAGGTTGCAGATGTGGCTTGGGTCTGGTGTGGCTGTGGCTGTGGCTGTGGCATAGGCCCACAGCTGTGGCTCTGATTCCACCCCTAGCCTGGGAACTTCCATTTGCCGCAGGTGGCCCTACAAAGAAAAAAAAAAAAAAAGAATGTGCAGTATTTTTAGGGTGAGGGGAGCAAAGTGCCAGAACTGCTGGGAACAGATTTCATATTTTTTTTTGAAGGTAATTCAAGGAAGCTGAAAGGCAATTTTAAGAATGCAAAAATAGCTAATGCAGCTACCTTTTATGTTCCTGGTGGTGTATTTTTTTCTTCTCTAGGAAGCTATCTAATGGCTGTCATTCATTCAGTATTTATTGGAATCCCACAAAATGCCAAGCGGGGGCTGTAGACACACAGTGAACAAGGGAGATGGGCCAGTCCTCCTGGAGGCTTCAAGTTCAGTGCAAATGAGCCGAGGCATTAAAGTTAGTGCTTGGCAGGGGATATAGACCCATTTACAGAGTAATGTTAGGTGTGCTGACAGGAGGAAACCTAATTCACACCAGGGGGCCAGTGAGGACTTCCTGGAGAGAAAACAGGTAGCTGGAAAAGGAGCTGGAGAGAGGAGACAGGGAGCCTTTCTGGGCAGAAGGAACAGCATGTGCGCAGTTTTTTTAAAAGGAGCCAAGGGTGACTTCTCCGAACTACTTGCTGGAGAATTGTAGCTTCTAATAATCCTTGCTGAAATAACTCCGTTTATGGAATACTCACTGTTTTGGGCTCTGTTTTACCTATTTCACATACAGCATCTCTCTGAGTACCTCTGATGCCTTGGAGGTATCAGCCCATTGTACATACGAGGAAACTGAGGCTCAGTGAGCTCACCTTCTCCAAGCTTACACACGTGTGTCTGTTGGGACCTTGGTCACTAAGGCATCAAAGCCTGTGCTCTTTTCAGGGACTGCCCTGGGCCCAGTTTCCCCTTTGAACCCTGTTCAGAAAACCCTGAACTTGACTTTTATTCTAGCTAATTTGAAACAATCCAGTTGAGTGCATGTTTTCTTTATTTGCCTCCTGAGCACGAGTTGGCTGAAGTGGGATAATGCTGAGATGTTCTGCCTTGTGAATTGCTTTTCACAGTAAGTCAGGAGAGAATGATTTGACACATGTATGTATGTACCCAGCAAAGCCTTAAATAAAATTTTCTTTGCAAGGAATATCAGACACATCTTAGCTTAATTAAAGATAGGTAGTGAGCTTCAACCAGCTCAGGCAGAATCCAGGGGGGGCAGGGGGTGCCCTCAGGCGACTTCTCCGAGGGAAAGGCCAAGGGGGCGGGGCTGAACTTTAAAACGTCACCCGATCTGTCAGCGATGCTGGTGTTTACAGGGCTGTTCCTAGGTGACAAGGCTCACTGCATCAGCACCGACTAAGCCGGTCCAGGAAAGCACCTTTCAGCAACCTTTCAAGGCAAGAGCAGAACTGACTCAGGCCGCGTGGCCTTCTGAAGCCCAAGCAGAGGGCACAGGGGCCGTGCTGAGGACACTGGAAGGACACCAGCGTCTCTACAGCAAAATGCTTGGCTAGGTGGAAATGGCCTGTGGTGCCCTTCAGCCTGAGGCTCATCGGATGACAGGCACCTCACTTCGGGGAGGCTGACACTGCTGAGTAAGCCTCGCACCCTGGCTGGAGGCCTGGACCAGTGACGGGATGTAAGGTGATCAGCGGGGGCGGCCTGCTTCTGTGACGCCAGGACAGAGCAGCTGGCAGGGGCTGTCCCGTGAGGGCCCATCGCCGCTGGTGGACAGAGACAAGAGCCAGAACACGGAATGTTCCAGAATCCGGAGGAGGGGGAATCCATGTATCCCAACTCCCCGCAGGACGTGGCAACCCCGGGGCCGTCACAACTTCAAAGGCAGGATGGCGGGAGGGGACACTCAAGGGAGAAAAACCTCAGGGTTATGGAGAAGGAGGACTCGCAGGAGGAGCTTCTCCGTGAGGGTCTCGTGGCACAGAGTCCTGGTTGAGGTTGACACGGATCTGCAGAAACGGAAGCCGGAAGCCGGCTGCCTGACATCGCCACTCAGCAAGGACCTGAACCTGGAGTCTGATCGATGCATGAAGTCCAAGCCAGCATCTGCGGAAACGTCAGCTCGACTGCCCAGTCAACCTGCGTCAGATAAAAAGCGTGCTGTGATTCCATCTTTTGCTTCTACCAAGTGGGTGAAAAGCTAAGCACCACCGGATACCCTTCCCTCCAAGCTTCCGGAAATTAAATCTGAGCCTGAAATGACCAACGATTGCCACTGGGAGGCCCCAGTGATCTGTAAAATGAACTCTCCCATCTGAATAAGCAAGTGAAAAGACATGATTTGAACAAATGAATTGAATTATGAAAGATTATATGCAAATGCATCAAAGGCAGTACAGGGTAAACACACAGAGTATATAATGTGATACAAACGTGCTGCCAACCTCGTTCTCGTTAATTGGGGAGGGGGGGAAATTCGGTCCCTGCTTCAGAATGCACACAGAAAGAAACGCTCCAAGAAAAGGGACAATAAGGGCTGGTTTCCTGTTCTTTGAACACTGTGCAGGTGTTCCCAGCTGCATAGGTGTGTGTGCACATGCACACATTTGTGTCTGTGTCAGGGAAGCGTGTAAGAGAATGGAGGAAATATCTGGCCATGTTTTCCTTTCTTGTTCTCAGACTGGAGCAGGGGGGTCAGAATCCCCTGGAGAGCTTGTTAAACACAACCAGCTTTGCCCCCAATCCAGAGCTTCCGATTCAGCAGATCCGGAGCGGGGCCTGGGCATTTGCATTTCTAACGGGTTCCCCGGCGATGCTGATGCTCCTGGTTCTGGGGAACACTCTTTGAGAACCTCTGCTGTTGTCGCCCATTACCCTCCAGCCTGTTGTTCAGTGGAGACTCGGGCCTTTGGTACATGAAGAAGATGCTCCCTTCTCATCGTTCCACTGTATCCTCTCTTCTCTAGCTGATGCTTCATATTTTAAAATGCACCCTCTTCCCTGAGGGAACACTCTTTCCCACGGGCCGTTCCCTGAACGCCCTGGCTAGCTCCCTCTGGGCTCCGTCTTTCCTAGGCTGTTGGGAAGACACCTTTATTCAGCAAGGCATGATACAGGCTCACCTTTTTGCTTGTCCTTAATGCTCTTTTATGTTGATGCACCGTTTATGTTCATTGTGCGTCTAAGCATGGTTATAAATAGTTTGTGAAGAGGGAGTAAGAAAAATGGTATGGAGATTATTTCACAGTCAAAGACTAAAGGGATAGTTCTTCAAACTCTAGCTTGGGGACTCTGAATATAAAATGCTTGTAAGCTATTAAGGAACAGACAGTGACAATGTTTAATTTTATTGGTACAGTGTGTAATAATAGCTCCATATTTAAAGGAGCTCTTAATTTAAAAAAATGTGTGGGTGTTCCTGGTACCAGAGCTTTGACTCTCAACCTTATATTATCTTTAGAGGGAAAGTTCTGATAAGCAGGGAATGACCGCATTTGGGGTGGGGTTTGTAGTGATGAAGACTATTTGTCACCCCTGGGGTGGGGGAGTTCTTGGTTTCATCGCTATGTACATGGATCTGGGCAAACACCCCCTTGGTTACCCACCTTCACCACCTGCCCAATAAGCTAGAAGATGTTGGCACTGGTGAGGTTTTTTTTTTTTTTTTAACCACAATGAATTATTCTGGCAGTGGGGTATAGCATTTTCCCCCCTATTTTCAAATTTGTGATGAATTAGAGCCGTAGTCTTCCATGAAATTGACGTAGTTATAGCTCTAGATGATTTCCATGAAATAATTTGAAAAACTGGACTTCCTCATTCTCATTGTAAAAACTAATTTCGAAAAAGCAACTGGAGTTCCCTGGTGGCTCAGTGGGTTAAGGTGCTGGCATTGTCGCTTCTGTGGTGTGGGTTCGACCCCTGGCCCAGGGACTTCTGGATGCCATGGGCATGGCTTAAGATGAATGTGGGACGAGTATGGGATGAATCCTGCCCGGGTTATCCTGCTTTGACCTTTACTGTGCTCTTCATGGCTTGTGAGTTACCGAATCACTTATGAATTCTGAGTTTTCTCACTGCATGTAACTGCTAAACAGAGAATTTTCCACGTGAAAGCCTCTGACTGCATTGAAACCGAACTCAGATATATCCTAGGATATATTTTCCCCGGAGCTCAGTCAATACAGATTAATTAATTGTTTGGGGAGGAAAGAAAGCATACTGCCTGACCTTAGCACTGGAGTAGGAACTGATTAATCAATAGAAGTTGGAATATTACCGTGTTCAACACGAAGTATGTCCATTGCTCAATGAGCCTGCACACCACCGTTTTCCAAGAACTCAAGAAGTTCAGCCTCCTAGAACCAGGACTTGGCTTTTTCACAAAGCCTTGGGCACATCTTTTCTAGAAAGGGAGTCTCAGCAGGGGGTGAAATGGGTCAAGACAAATTGGGGGGAAGAGTGACTGCATGGGCCCCAGTGGAGGGAGCTCTCCCAGGTTCTCAGTGTTTTGTTTTGTTTTTAATTTTTATTTCCACGTTTTGCATCAGTACATTGATCAAGGGGGAAAAAAAATCTGACAATGATGCCTAACACCACAGGAAGTAACAGTACATAAAAAGATATGCCATGTGTAAAGACTCTGTGAGATGTCTCTGTATTAGTTCTTATGCCTGTGTGGGAATCCACAGTTAGAGCTAAAATACATTTTCTAGAAACAGATCCCTGTTTGTCCAGATGTATTTCTTTAAATGTGGCTGATGCACACACCGCTTTTGTCCTTCTCTCTCCCCACTCACCTTCCTCTACATGGGATGTTTAGGATGTGCAGGGAAGGTCTTCGGTGTGGTCCTTGGGGGGTAGGGTCATCCCAGGGCTATGCCTTGTCTAATAATAACACCTGCCCTCTATTGAAGAGTTTCTTTGAGTCGGGGACCTTGCTCTTCTCCTTTTATTCATGATCTCATTTCCTTCTTACGACAATCTTGGAGCTAAATAGCAGCATTCCATGTTACAGATGAGGAAATTAAAGCTTAGTGAGGTGAAGGGACTTGCCTAGGTCACAACAGGCTATAAACGGGGGAGCAGGGATGTGAACGTAGGTCAAACATTGAAGTCTATGCTTTCTCGGTTTTACCTACTACCCCCTCTGTGAGGTTATGGGAATCAGTAGGCTGTCATTGATTTACTGGCATCACATCAAGTGTTTTTTGTCAGATTGACCTGCTTTAGAAGGAATTATTGACTCCGGAAATGATTCAGAATTCTCATGCAAAAATTTTTTTTTAAAGAATTAACCAAATATGTAGACTATTAGGAAGCTGAAATTTCAAGCTACCTCTGAGGTTAGGAGTCTGACCTCTTAGTGAGTGTGAAATCATCTTCTAAAGTATTACTAACAGATGGTGGATGGGCATTCTCTCAGGGAGGGGCCCCTATCTCTGACAAGGCAGTATATTCTATTTATAAGAAAGTACTTTCTTATATGGAACTGCAATCTGCTTGCCTCTTCCATCCAACAAAAAACAAGCCTTTTTCTATAACAGTGCAGTGAGAGTAGTACAAGGCCGTCTGTCTTTTTCTAAGCTAGACATCTCCAGTTCTTTTTCAATCATTTGAAGCTTAACATTACTTTGAGAATCTTGATTATATTCCTTGGACATCCTCCAGTCACTCAATATCTCCTCTTAAATTGTGGTCTCCAAGACTAGAGGCAGTGCAGTGCTACAGAGGTGGTCTGACCAGGAAAGCACTTTTTCTGAACACACTTAATCCTTTGACAATGGAATGCAGGCAATGGCTGTACTTCATAGATATGAGAGGAATCAAGAAATCTTACTTCGAGGAATCTGACTTTTGTTGGTCTGTAGGAAACATGGTACAGAAACACATTGCTCCCCACGTCCGGGTCCACCCAGGGAGCGTATGAGATGTGGGATTTCCTGTGGAAATTCCTACCCTCTATAAACTCAAAGAATGATTTGCTTTGCAGGATCAGAGTCCAATGTTTTCCTTTTGGTAACTGATGAAATGACTCAAGCCTGGGCTAGGGTTCAGTAATAAGAAAGAGGGAGTGGTCATCCATTTGGAGGAGCTGGGAAATTAAAAGTACCTACTTGACCTTGGCTCCCAGCTGAAGGGTCAAGAAGGAATATGATCTTCGTAATTGGCATTAGACATTCTCCTGATATATGTGTAGATTCATTCCGGGAATTTGAAAGCTACATTCAATGTTTTCTTAAAACCAGTTACGTTTTCTTCAGAAAGCTCAAGCTAAGTCATAATAATAAATCTGCTTTGGAACTTTCCCTTTTAAAAGAAATCCTCCTTACCCTTCAGTGCAGCCTGCACATCACAACATAGCACAGAGCCAAAGACAGCCATGCTGACCACGAGGCTTGGCATACTGAGCTCGCTTTTTATTTGAGTTGAGTTTCCTAGGTCTGTTTATAGTTTACTATTGAAACAGACATGAACCATAATATTGGTGTAAAAACATTATATGTCTCACCTAAAAAAAATTAAGAACACACTGGTAGTCTCCATTCTTTAGGGTTGAAAGAAAAATATATTAATCTTAGGATGGCACTACTCTGGATTGTTCGGGAGCTCCAGGGACTTGCTTGATCTTGAAAATGTGGGAAGCGTTCTTGGTCCAGGGGAGTTGACTGTGCCGCTATTAAGACAATAGTGCTCTTTCACCGTCTGTGGGGCTTCCTCTCCTGAGGGACCTCAGAAGTGCCCAGGGCATCACCGTCAGTGATCCTGGGGGTTTGCACTCTGTGTCTTGTTCTTGGCAGATACCTCTTGTAGCCATATTTCTATTGACAGTGCAGCTCTCAAGCAGCCCATAGGCCCTCCTGAGGACATTGGGGAGAATCTATTTTTTTTTTCTAACTTTAAATCCTTCTAGAAAAATTCTTTTTCTTGATAGATCCTCTTACCATAAATCTCGTTTTAAGCTGTTTCAAGTCTTTTGTATAAATAGGCACATATGGGGTGAGACGTTAAAATTACCTGACTTTCTCACAAGGCTAAGGATTGTCCAGTGAACCTGGCCACTTGGATGAAAAGCCTTTCACAGACATAACTCTGCTTCTTTGTCTTGGTCAACCTCCGCGCGCTTTGTCGTTTTGGTTTTTATTAGGAGAGAGGTTGTTGCTACATTGAATGACCTCCGCATTTGGGGATTTGCTTTCCTTTGATAGCAATTTAAAGATGAATTCTCCAGGTTTTAGTGCCTTATCATCTTGATGGTTTCCAGCTTTGTTACTGACTTAGAGAGTTCTGTTAGGATTCTTGTTTTTATTCACTGAAGAAACGCATACGCTAATAAGCTGATTTGGAATTTTAATAGAGTGTCAGCAATACAACCAGGCAGCTGTGATTTGATGTCAAGAAATCTGTTGCGTTGGGAGTTCAATCCTTCAAATGGGTTGTGCAGGGTTCAGAAGAGAAGGTTGTTTGCCTTTAACAAATCCTGCTAGAACCCGGTCCTAGGATGGCATCCCTGACCTTTCGCTAGAGGGCGCTCTGCAGGCTACTTAGCTTGGTACATATACTTTTTTTAAAAGATTTAAATTTTTTTCTATTATAGTTGATTTACAATATGCTGTCCATTTCTGCTCTACACCAAAATGACCCAGTCATTCACACGCACATACACACACACACACACACACACATATATATTCTTTTTCTCACATTATCCTCCATCATGTTGCATCACAAGTGACTAGATAGAGTTCCCTGTGCTACACAGCAGGATCTCAGTGCTTATCCACTCCAAATGCAATAGTTTCTTTAGCCCCTATAAAAGAGGTGGTCAAAGAAGGTATCCTGGAATGTGAAGGCAAAATACAAATGCTGGTGCAATTCATATGGAATTTAAATTCACTCATGCTTCAGGTCACCTTTGGTATGTTTCAGAGAGTAAAAGAGGAAAAAGATCATGGCTTTGCAGAGGCAGAGTAGATTATGAACACTTAATTCGATTAGCTATCTTTTTATTTATTTATGTATTTATTTATTTGGTCTTTTGTCTTTTTAGGGCCACCCCTGTGGCATATGGAGGTTCCCAGGCTAGGGGTCGAATCTGAGCTGTAGCCGCCAGCCTACACCACAGCCACGGGAACATGGGATCCAAGCCTCGCCTGCAACCTACACCATAGCTCACGGTAATGCCGGATTCTTAACCCACTGAGTGAGGCCTGGGATCGAACCTGCATCCTCATGGATGCCAGTCAGATCTGTTTGCGCTGAGCCATGACGGGAACTCTCGATTAGCTCTCTTGATATGTGTTCCCAGGAAATATAGTAAGAAAATGAAATCATCCCTGTGAGTATAAGTAAACAACAATTCAGTAGTTTATTTGGGTGACAAATGTGAGTCCACAAAAGTAAAAATGAAGTTTCCTTTAGCGCACAGGGATGGACCCAGAGCTAGCCATTCCTCAGTAAATGACATAGTTAGAAAACAGGACAAGAAGATAGGGTTTTGCCTGAGACCAGCATAGATGAATTATAATGACTGTGAGGATGTTACTAAAATATTTTCTGACTTCCCTGTGTTTACATTGGTAACATAAACACTGTGAATATGCATTTTATCCTTAATTTCCTGGGACCGTGAGAGACAAGAAAGGTTAAGAATGAAGAATAAAACCTTGGCTAGAACCAGCTAGGAAGCAGTAATCATTTTATTGTGTCATTTTGATGCAGATTAAAAACCAAATGAAATGCCTTATTGTGCAAAACTATACTTAAGCGGCTTATAACTTGAAAAAAAAAAAAACAAAACCCTTCTCCTTTTGGAGTGGAGGAAAACTCCTTTAGTGGCGTCATTGCTAACTTCAGTGTAAATTGAAAAATTTACCTGGTCTGAGTATTTAAAATGCCTGAGGGGAAGCTTGGGAAAATGATTTTCAGGTACATTTTGCAACAGGGAAGAGGCTATTTGCATAGCTATGTCCACCCCTCTGTCTGCGTATTTGAAAGCCTGTGCTCTGGGTGCCGTAGGCAAAATGAATAATGCACAGGTCTGGGTCCCTGAAGGCCTGGGCCAGAGGAGGCAAATGTCTGCCTGGCCACGGGAGGGGCCGCCACCGGCCCAGACAAGCCACTGTCATCATCTGTCTCCCATTCGTACGAATGGTGGTGCACGTTGCCATTTCTTTGTTCATTGTTTCTTTCTTTTTTTTTTTTTTTTTTTTTTGTTGTTGTTGTTGTTGTTGCTATTTCTTGGGCTGCTCCCGTGGCATATGGAGGTTCCCAGGCTAGGGGTTGAATTGGAGCTGTAGCCACCAGCCTACGCCAGAGCCACAGCAACGAGGGATCCAAGCCGCGTCTGCAACCTACACCACAGCTCACGGCGACGCCAGATCGTTAACCCACTGAGCAAGGGCAGGGACCGAACCCGCAACCTCATGGTTCCTAGTCGGATTCGTTAACCACTGCGCCACGACGGGAACTCCTGTTCGTTGTTTCTTAACCTTTGGGGGTGGTTGCACAGGTTTTTAACCTTCAAGTTTAATAAGGAAGCTGATGCACACTCTTCTCAGGGAGATACAAATGAGACTGTGTTTAAGATCTGAAGTTAGGGATGAAGGAAAGGGGGCCTTCACCATTGACGTGCAAGTTCACTCCTACCCCCAAATGTTGCCTTCGCTTTCCTGCGCATCCTTAGCACAGAAAGCAAAAATGGTACCTTGGCTAACTGGGGATGTTTTTGAGATAATACTTTCCTTGATCTCTGTAAGGCTTGTCAGCATTCAAGTCTTTCTTGCTCTTTTCTAGCACAGATAGCAAACCTGCCAGTGGCCTATGCCTTTAAGCATTTAATACAGTGATAAGCATTTTGAGTGTATGTCGAAAGCCCAGTGACTCTTTTTTGGAGTGAAAGACCGAGGTTTTAGTCTTCTCCCGATAAGCATTTCTTCACCCGTTCCGTTGCTGCCCAAGAAATCTGAGTCATCTTCAAGTCCGTTTTCTCTCTTAATTCATGGATCATTTAGTCATCAGGGCTTATCAAGTTTACTTCCCAAGTAATGCCTTTAAAATAGCCATAAAGTCTTCCTGACTTTTTCTTCTACTCCAACCTGCTTTCCACACTGTGCTGTTTTTAAAAAACGCAATCTTTGGAGTTGCTGTTGTGGCTCAGCAGGTTAAGGACCTGACATTGTCTCTGTGAGGATGTGGGTTTGAACCCTGGCCTTGCTCTGGGGGTTAAGGATCTGGTGTGGCTGTGGCTGTGGCTGGAAGCTACAGCTCCAATTCAACCCCTAGCCTGGGAATGTCCATATGCCGCGGATGCGCCCTAAAAAGAAAACAAAAAAACCCCAAAACAAACAAGCAAACAACCCCCCCCCCCCGAATCTTTGGACATCCACTCATTCAAAGCTTCGGGAAAGGCACACTCAGGAAGTGAACGGGGCCGGGGGGTGGCGATGGGGAGGCTGACTGAATTCTGCATTGTCCCCTCGCTCGCTGATCTGAGCAGGTAACTCCCCCACCTGATGCCTACGTGGCACCTTGTGGCCTGTAAACTAAAGTCCAGACTGTTTCTTGGTGGCACAGGTGGCACACAGACCCTTGTCACCTTTCCATGCAATGGTTCTTAGTCTCTGTCACTGTTCTTTCCCTCTCTTTCCACCTTTTCCTTTCTTTTTTTTTTTTTGTCTTTTTGCTATTTCTTGGGCCGCTCCCGCGGCATATGGAGGTTCCCAGGCTAGGGGTTGAATCGGAGCTGTAGCCACCGGCCTACGCCAGAGCCACAACAATGCGGGATCCGAGCTGCGTCTGCAACCTACACCACAGCTCACAGCAACGCCGGATCGTTAACCCACTGAGCAAGGGCAGGGACCGAACCCGCAACCTCATGGTTCCTAGTCGGATTCGTTAACCACTGCGCCACGACGGGAACTCCCTGTTTCCACCTTTTCTGCCTCCTTTCTCCTCTACCTGCTTATTTCCTGGAGGATAACCCTGACTCCTCCCAGGGCCCGTCCTCTCTCGAGGCCCCTTCCTTGCTCCTCTGCCCACCTGCTCAGCCTGGAACACTCCCCGCTTCCCATCTTGGTTTCCCGCTCACTCCCCAAACACCTTCCTCTATCAACTCCCCAGGCCGGGGGTCCCCTTCTCTGGGACCCTCACCCCATGGCCACACTGCGCTGTCACTGCTTGTTCTCATCCCTACCCTCTCCATCAAACTGAACTCTACCTGAGGCAGAGTCTATGCTTTTGATCGTTGTGCGCAAGCGCCTGGCAAAGGGTCCGACCATTCTAAGGGTGGATGATAAATGTTTGTTGATTGAATAAGTGAAAGAATGCTGGTGTTACGCATTTTTCATTTTGCTCCAGGCACTTTAATCCTGAACTTTAGCCAAGAGCATCAGTTTGGCCGAATGGCATGAGCTCAGTTTGTTGCTAGAAGTTTCTTCCGTTACTAGCCTTTCATTGACCACCCAGGTATTTCTTTCATAGCACAAACAGGGCTGAACATTTTCTGTGGCCAGGCATTTTGTCAATGAGAATAAAAGATACCTGGGCCAGATACCTCATTAACTTCATCTTGGATTCTTTCGAGGAAGGGACGTGGAGACTGAGCAGAACACATCTGTCTCCTGCATGTTTCTTCTGGCCTGAACTAATCTTTCAATTCCAACAAAAGCTTGACTGAGTTGAGGGCAGGACCAGTTGACATATTGATCTAGTTATAAATGGTCCTGAAAGGTCCCTCTTGGCTTTGGCTAATGTCTGGGCTCAGGCATTTCTGCAAGGCTGAGTTATTTCTAGGTCAACCATGTCTTGGTTCTTTTCTCCAAGCGAAGGCTCAAAAACTCAGATAAGAATTTTCTGGGTAACCCAAGGTGGAAAGGGAATAGTTTTTGTTGTGTGTCAAACATGTTCTTTTTACAAAGACAAAAAGGCACTGACTTATACGCTGCTCCCCTAGTTTATTTGTTGTGATTTTGTTAATCAGATACTCACTCTCTTTTTTGTTCCTTTCTGCTCAGTCTTTGGGAAAGTGCTGGCAAGTTAAGTGACAGGGAGGAGCGAGTTTTATAAGATGGCAGAATGCCAACATTCCTTCGCCTTCTGCCGTCTTGCGAGTGATGCCAAGTCATCTGGTGGCTACTTGTAGCAGAGGAAAGGATTATTAATTATTCCCTGACAAATCGCTCAAGGATTTCTCAAACCATGAACTTCAAGGAGCTATGGCAAGGATATTGGAATGACAAGCCCAAGGGCACTTCGAGGAATTAATATTCGACAAGGGGAAAGTTTTGCCCTGGTCTGATCTTCCTTCCTTTCACCCCATTTCCCCCCCTCACAGTCTCCCAAAGGAGGGAGGATGGATGCATGGGGAAGCAAAGCTGAGACAAGTGCCCACCAGCCACCGAGCCACCGGGTGGACAGAGTAATGAGTATCAGCCGTGTGGGCTCTGGGGCGAGGAGAGGAAACTGCTGATGGAGCCCTTGCTTGGATTGGATTTGTAATATTCTAGGAAGAGACTTAAAGCGAAAGGCAGTGAGGGGAAGGGGTGCGGAGAGATGGGGAGAGGGCGGGGAGACCTCTTCCTGGTCATTGGGCGGTCCTGGCTCAGCAGCTCTGTTTTGCCCACTCTGTCCACTGACCTTCGCCAATACTCTTGTTTGACAGCCCCGGCGAAGAAATTCCTCCGTCATCCTCCTCGCAGGCCTGGCGGAGACAGGTAGCAGGGACCGAGCAGCTGCACACAGAACCTCCAAGTTCACCTCCAGAGGCGAAAGGGTAATTCGTTCTGCCTGCTCGCTCCATCACTGACCTTTCTCTTCGCTGCCCAGGGTACCAATTAGTGCTAATTGCTGCCGATGGTGGGGAAAGATTCCGTGACAAGTCTCTGCTAAGAAGAGGGCGAAGACCCCTAACTCATTTCATGTCGAGCATGCCCAGGAGAGGCCGTACTCTGGGCTAGGAGAGCAATGAGGCTGAGCTGGGAAAAAGATCATTACCAAGAGCACAGTGGTTTTCAGCAGACCCGTCTCATTATAATCCACCAACAGATACGGAAAAATCACCCTCTAATTAATTTTCCCAGAAAGAGGAATTTTACCACTTCTTTCCCAGATCTAGCTTTGATGTGGGAAGACCCCCAAATATTCTCAAAGTATGAGTGCATCTAATTACATCTGGGGTAAAAATTCACTGCCTCAGCTCCGCCTAGCAAAGCAGCAGGAGATCTTTGTGCCCAGGGAAATAAATTTTTAACAGACTTGCTGTAATGTGTCAAAGTTTCCTGAATAGAGTTGAGTGAGTAAGCATGGCTTTTAAGATCCTTCAATTGGATGGACAAGAAAATATCAGTGTAGCGAAGTAGGTCTCCTTATATCATTGCAATTAGCCACATTATTGCAAGTGGAAAATCCTCTCCAAGGAGACTGGTGGCCCTGGTGTCATATTTTTAAAGTAATGTAAAAAGAGCTGCTTTATATTAGCCAAGGGAGAGTTGAGAGCTTTCTGATGTGACCGTTATGCTGCTGAAAGACGCAGTTCTATATATATATATATATATGTATAGACCTAGCTTTAACAATTGCCAACTGCCAGTTATAAATAGCTTTCCTCTTTGAAACAAAGCTTCATCTTTCAAATTGCTACTTTCTTAAGCAAAGAAAAAAAATATCATGAACTTCTTTCAGCACATACCAGCTGTTCCAGATGTTATGATTACACATCTAGGATCACATTTTGAACTAAAAATATATACAGGAGATTGGCTTCCAACCTCTTTAGTAAAGCACTGTCATAAATTATCTTATTTACCCCTTAATTGTGTTCTAGAAGTGTTTGTAAGTGATTTGTAAGGGGAGGAATAACTTGATAACTCATTTTTCCCCCACAAAATATATTATGATTAATAATAAACTCTACTAATAAAATTACAGCCATATAAGATAATAATTAATATAATCTATATAGAGTCTAGTCCAAAATTTGTCTTACTTACAATGAAAAATAATAGAAGATCCTATTGCTTTCATATTTGTAAAAAAAAAAGGAAATTGCAAAATCGAATAACACATGCTTTTAAATGTAGGACTGGAAAGAGCTTGATTTGAGAGTTTAGAAGACTTTGGGGGATTTTTTTGGGAAGATCTGGGTGTTTTCAGCTGTGGGATCAAACAGTTCCGATGCTGGCCACCAGATGGCGATATGAGACCAGAGCTTCGGGTGTGGGCGCTGATGGTAGTGGTAGGTGGTGGTGACGGCAACAGCGGTTTCAGGGTAGGTTGGGGAGCAGGCAGAACGGATGCAAGTGCTCACCTTTTGTTTTTACTGCATCTCCTCAAACACTCTCCATCTCACACACTGAACAGCCAGTGTGACATTTTGGAAATGGAACTCAGACGATGCCATTTTCTTGTTCAGAACTCCGATGGCCTCCCACCCACTGGTGGAATCAACTCCAAACTCTTTACCCTGGTTTACAAAGCCCTACGTGATACGGTGCGTGTCTGGTTCCCTGAACTTATCTCAGACCACTGTCCCCTAATCTGGCTGTGTTCTAGACACAGTGGCCTCCGTGCTTTTTTGTTTTGTTTTGCTTTGCTTTTTAGGGCCCCACCAGCGGCATATGGAGGTTCCCAGGCTAGGGGTCGAATTGGAGCTATAGCTGCTGGCCTATACCACAGCTACAACAACGCCAAATCTGAGCCAAGTCCGTGACCTACACCACAGCTCATGGCAATGCCAGATCCTGACCACTGAGTGAGGCCAGGGATTGAACCCGCCACCTCATGGTTCCTAGTAGGATTCATTTCCGCTATGCCACAGCGGGAACTCCACCTCTGTGCTTTTTGAAAAAACAAAGCCTTTCCCTAAGGGACTTTTCATTCAATGCCCCATTGGCTTGGATGCTTTTATTCATATCTTGAGATAGCGGATTCTCTCTTACTGTTCAGTTCTCAGCTGAATGTCACTATAGAGTGAGTCCATTCAAGTTTAAAGTATTAATCCAGCTATTCCCCAATGCATTACTTTAGTTTACTTCTCTGGCTAAGCTTTAATAAGGATCTATTTTCTTCCTTCCTCTTCCTTTCCCTTCTATTCTTTATTTTTCTTTTTTTTTTTTCCATTTTTTTGTCTTTTTAGGGCCGCATATGGAGATTCCCTGGCTAGGGGTCTAATCAGAGCCACATCTGCAACCTACACCATAGCTTGTGGCAACGCCAGATCCTTAACCTGCAACCTCATGGTTCCTAGTCGGATTCATTTTCACTGCATGACGACGGGCACGCCCTCCCTTCTAGTCTTTCTATCTATCTATCTATCATCCATCTATCTACCTACTGTAGACGATCTATCTGTAGTCAGTTCCTCCCCACTGGAATGCATTCCCATGAGAGCAGCCACTTTTTACCATTCGTTGTCACTGATCACGTCACTGGAACAGTGACTGTTCCTGTATAGAGAATGAATTAATGGATGTTTAAAGTATTTATAAGTCAGGCATTTATAGCCCAAGGAGCACTAGTATTTGGATAATTCCTTATAGTAAAATTTGGAGTTCCCGTCGTGGCGCAGTGATTAACGAATCGGACTAGGAACCATGAGGGTGCGGGTTCGATCCCTGCCCTTTCTCAGTGGGTTAAGGATCTGGCGTTGCTGCAAGCTGTGGCATAGGTAACAGATGTGGCTCAGATCCGGCGTTGCCGTGGTTGTGGTGTAGGCCAGCAGCTGCAGCTCTGATTTGACCCCTAGCCCGGGAACTTCCATATGCTGCAGGCATGACCCTAAAAAGAAAAAAAGAAAAACAGAAAAATATATAGCTCACCTACAAAAGAATAACTGTTAAACCAACAGGAGACTTATCATCAGCAAAAAAAGATGCTAGGATGTAATGGAAGGATATTTTCTAAGTGCTGATAGAAAACAATGCTTAGTAAACATTCTATACTCAGTGAAAATATATGTCAAGAGGCAGGGCAAAAGAAAGACAGAGATAAAGAAAGACTGAGTAGTTTACCACCAACACAACTCCTGATTAAAAACATCAGTGTACATTTAATTCGGGAAACAGAAAATTGAACCCAGAAGAAAGGAATGAGATGTAAGAAAGAATGGCAAACGTGGGCAAATACGAGTAAGCACTGAGTAAAGCAGCAACGACGGCAGTGAGTTTGTAGGTAGTAAAATCAGGATGGAACAAAATGACTGCGTAATCCTGTGAGATGGGAAGGGGTTTCTGAACTGAAATCATTCTGAGATCATCTGCGGTTAGATATCCTGATCACCTTTGGACCTTACGTATGCTTTTGACTGTGCCGAGGTAATGAGTAAACCCCGATGTTTCATGGACCTGTCTTCAGAGTGATCAGCAACCCAGGCTTCTTGTATTTAGAGACACCACTGCCTTTAGCACATGGAGGCTTTTTTCTTTCTTTTTTTTTTTTGTCTTTTTGGGGCCATACCCACAGCACAGGAACCTTCCCAAGCCAGGGGTCGAATCAGAGCTGCAGCTGCCAGCCTACCCCGCAGCTCATAGGAACACTGGATCCTTAACCCGCTGAGCGAGGCCAAGGATCGAACCCACATCCTCAGGGATCCTAGTTTGATTTGTTACCCCTGAGCCATGATGGGAACTCCCAGCACGTGGATTCTATATACACCAGTAAAGGGGAGGAGAGTGAACCATCAGAGGGATGAGTAAGGCCAGGCTTGTATGTGGAATACCTCGCTTCCAACCTCATACTTTGCCTGGATACTGTTCCCATCATCCAACTTAACTGCCCTATTTTTGTGTACTGAGAAATGGGGACAGCTTGTCAAAATATGAAAACACTAAGCACTGCAAGGAATAGAAATAGAACTTGCAAGTTCCAAATAAATAGAGGAGAGAAAAAGGATAAATAAAACTTCATGAAACCAAAAGAAACCAAGGAAGGAGGAAAAATTGTAGAAAAAAGATGAAAATTAAGCATCCAGGGAGGTAGCAGAGATAAGCCCAACACATAAAATTACATTAAATTTCCCACTTATTCTGCAGAGATTATTGGACTAGATGAACAATTCTGCTATCAAAAGGCAAAAATGAAAGCATCAGAGAAAGCAACTGACATACAAGTCAGGTGTATGTAACTTACAAAGGACATAGCTAAAATATAAACACACAATGATTGGAAATTAAATGGTAGAGAAAGATATGCCAGCTAACTACTGCCCCAAAGAAACTAGTTTAACTGTATTAATGGCAGGCAACCTGGGCCTTAAGGCAAAAAACGTTGTTTAAGCTAAAGAGGATTGCAGTTGGCCCCGTGTACCCATGGGTTCTGCAATCTGTGAATTCAGCCAACCTCCGATTAAAAATATTTGGAAAGGAGTTCCCACTGTGGTGCAACAGGGCCAATGGCGGTGGCTCTAGAGCACTGGGATACAGGTTCAATTCCCAGCCCTGCACACTGGGTTAAGGATCCAGCCTTGCTGTAGCTGCAGCTGAGATCTGATCCCTGACCTGGGAACTCCATATGCCATGGGGCCGTCCAAAAACAACAACAGTGACAACAGCAACAACAACAACAATAAACCAAATTGGAAAACAATCTAGAAAGTTCCAAAAAGAAAAACTTGAATTTATTGCACATCAGCAATGATTTCCATAGCATTTGCGTTATATTAAGTATTATAAGTAATCTAGAGGTGACTTAAGGTGTGCAGGAGGATTGCATAGGTAATATGCAAATATAATACTATTTTACAAAGGGCTTGAACATCCATGGATTTTGGCATCCGGAGAGGTCTTGAGACCCAGTCTCCTGAAGATATTGGATACCAAGGGACAATGGTATTGCATTTTGATAAAAGGAATGATTCAGGAGGAAATCTAAGAATAGATTCTAACCTTAATAATGCAGGTTATGCTTGAGAAGCAAGAACTGACAAAAATCGCAAGACAAAATCTACAAAACCACCATCACAGTAGGAGAGTGGTAACACGCTCTGGTCAGTAATTGGTAACCATTCCAAATGAAAACTGGTCAGGTTAGAGTGGATTTGAGCAACGCGGCTAAAAATCTTGACCCAATTTACCTCCTGGAAATATAACGAACTCACAAATTGGGAAGATTCTGCATCATTTCTTCAAGAGATGGTAACAATCTAGACAAAAACAGTATTGATAGAGTGAAAGGACTGACTTGGTGGTTAAAGAGAGAGGATTTGCTGTTTAACTGAATACGGGAGCTGGGGGAGAGGGGGTGGTGGAAAGTGATGAAAACCCGTGTGGGTAATGGCACTCTGGAGGGTGAGAATGAAAGGCTGGGAGGAGGAAATTTGAGCAGAGGGGAGGGTGGGGAGTTCCGATGCGATCTCTTGAGTTTCAAGCACGTTTCTGGTAGGAGGCTGAGCTTGAGCTCCCTGTGCTTGTTTTCTTGGAGTGCTATTTGGAGCATCTGGCCTTTCACATATACTGATTTGATAATAATCCTGCTGATCCACCCATGTTTAATAGACATTTGTTAGTGGAAATGCTGCTTGATCAATCAGATAATATTTAGGGGGCTTATGTTGAAGCAGCTGATTTTCATTTGCGCTATTTACTATTAATTGATTCGAGCTCTTCAATAAGTAAGAGGCTTTCCTTTCCAGTGGGTTATAGAAGCAACTGTCGATTCCTTAAAGGTGACCTGTATCTTGGATCAGACATAATAATAATAGCCAGGAGTTCCCGTCGTGGCGCAGTGGTTAATGAATCCGACTAGGAACCATGAGGTTGTGGGTTCGGTCCCTACCCTTGCTCAGTGGGTTAACGATCCGGCGTTGCCATGAGCTGTGGTGTAGGTTGCACATGCGGCTCGGATCCCGCATTGCTGTGGCTGGCATAGGCTGGAGGCTACAGCTCTGATTTGACCCCTAGCCTGGGAACCTCCATATGCCGCGGGAGCAGCCCAAGAAACAGAAAAAAGACAAAAAAAAAATAATAATAATAGCCAACACTTGAGAGCTTAACAACTCTTCCATGTATGTTCTCTGTAGTGACTTTCACAGACATGCCAGGAGGTAGGTAGGGTAGGATTTTATGATTGTCATACCCATTTTGCAGATGAGGAAATGGAAGATCAAGGCAGGGACTGTATCCTCTTGTTGGTTTTACAATTCAGCCTTTGCAGGGTGGCTTGTAAGCTGGACAGGTTGACATGAAAGAATAGCCACTTCTGTTTTTCCTCGGGGCTTAATGCAAACTACTCTGTTCCCTGTCTTATCTCTTGCTCTGGGCTTATTGTTTTAAGGTCTCGGTTTCTGTGGGGTGGTTTTAAGCCAGGAGCCCCATGGATAGGCTGCATGCGTGCAGACATTTTTGTGCTTATTTTCTATTCACACTTTTTCTTTCTTTCTTTTTGTTAGCTTCTTTCCTCCCACCCTTGAGCCTTTCATACGGTCATGGATGAAAGATACAAGCTACAGATCCCAAGTGGATTGTGCTCTTTGGGGTGAAGCTGAACCCACAGTGCACATGTGCCGTTTTCTGGGGAGAGGGTCTGCAAGTCTCTTCGGTTCTCAAAAGAGACCAGAACCTAGCAAAATTAAGGACCACTGTACAGAAGGAAGGGCATGTTTTAGGCATTTATTAGGTTTCTCTTTTGCATGTCCATCCGCCCTCTGTGGTTCTCTGTTGTTCTCTCATCTTCATTTAGAATGTAAATATTTTCTTAAAAATTCAAAATGTGTATTACAGGAAAGAAATTCATTGCTTCGAATTTCATGATGAAGAATTCTGGAGAGCTAGCATTCTGAGCTTTTCTTCCATGACCCAGTTCCTATCTTTTTGAAAGAAGAAAGGCGAGTTTCTTTTTCATTCTCTCTCTCTCTCTCTTGCCTGTGTATGTAATTACTGTGAGTTTCTAGGCCTTATACCTAATACCAGTGTCGCGAAGGCATTTTGAAATTGAGTTCCATTGAAGTGATGGTCACTTTCACGCGACCCCATGGGAATGAGCTGCACCTTGCATCTTCTAGAGGGAGGTGATTACAGCCCTTTCACTACGCTGCGCTAGGGGAAATCCAGGATGCTGGATTGATGCGTTATTTTTCCTTCTACTGCTCTTGATGCGAGCCAGAGCTTCGCCTTCCCACCCTGTGACTGGATGCTGCAACAAGGGAAAGGGGCCAGGGCCATGACGGCCACTGGAAACCGGCAGGGCTGGATGAGTAAGTTAAGGTCAAGCAAGCTGAGGTCAGCACAGGTCTCGTTGGAAAGAGGCTGGAATGAGACTGGCAAGTCTGCTCTGGCATTAGCAACATTCTGGACCTCAGAGTTGACAAGCAGTGGGGAAAAAACTTCAGTAAGGCTGAGTATAGTATAAAGAATTCTCAGAAAGATGAGTAGCTTTGATCAGGAGCCTCTGTAGACTGAAGCCTCGGGCAATATTTAGCTGGCCTGTCCCAGATGGAAACTTACTGATCCTAAAGGGTCCTTATCAGCTCAGCAGAATCCAGTTCCCTGGAAAGGAAAGGCTTCTTTCTTCTTATCCAGCTGCATGTCTGTCTTCAGGAAGTGTGTAAAGAGAAGAGGAACACAGAACAGGGCTTGGGCTTCTCCCAGGGGTGCTTATTCTAGGGGATGGGGTGGGATTAGCCCTGGGGAAGGAAGAGGGCAAGACGGGGGGATGAGGGAAGGTCTTCATGTGTCCCCTGCTTGGGTTTCTCCCTCTGTGACCGAGTCACCACCTGGGGCTAAAGGCAGAGGTGTGGCTGAGGGCATCTTGACCGCGTCCTGTTTTCCGTTTCTGCAGCTCCTCGCAGTCCCCCCAAGTCTCCTCTGCTCATTAGCATCAGACAAGCCTTCTTGAAGGGTGGTTTTCGTGATCTCAGAAGCCTTTAACCACTTCTCATTTCTGCGTGATAAATTCCGACTCCCTTAGGCTGACGTTTGAGAACATTCACTTCTGGGTCCCAGCCACCCTCCCGGTCCCCGCACAGAGCACCCACCCAGTGAATCAGGTGTGCTCCCCGTTCCTTGACCCCTTCCCAGCAGGTCCTGTCTGCGTGTTGTGCATCCTACGCTCACTCTCTCGGAAGGTCTTCCTCCTCTTCCTCCACTTTTATGCAACGTCCTAGAGACCAGGGCCCTCGTCCTGTCTGTTCCTTGCAGCCTTTCTTATCCCTCTCCACCCTCCTCCGACGGCTTGGGCTCTTGGCTTCCTTTCCTGTGTTTGGTGATTTATAGCAAGAGCAGAGGAGTAGAAAGGAAGCAAAATAGGACGATGTGGGAGAACTGCACTTTCCAGAAGCGAGCTGTTTCAACTTCCGCCATGAAATAAAGACTCTTTTTTTTTCTTTTTGTCTCTTTAGGCCTGCACCCAAAGCATATGGGCGTTTTCAGGCTAGGGGTCGAATCAGCCGCAGCTGCTGCCGCTGCTGGCCTTCGCCAGAGCCCCAGCAATGCCAAATCCGAGCCGAGTCTGTGACCTACACCACAGCTCAGGGCAACGCCAGATCCTTAACCCACTGAGTGAGGCCAGGGATCCAACCTGCCTCCTCATGGATACTAGTCGAATTCGTTACTGCTGAGCCACAATGGGAACTCCAATCAATACCTTTAAGAGATGCATCTTTTTTCAAAAAAATCATCTTATTGAAGTATAATTGATTTACTATGTGTTAATTTCTGCTGTACAGCCAGGTGATTCAGTTATACTTACATACATATATATATATTCTTTTTAATATTCTTTTCCATTATAGTTTATCACATCATATACATATATATACATACATATATATATGTGTATATATATATATATATATATATATATATATTTTTTTTTTTTTTTTGGCCAAGCCTGCAACATGTGGAAGTTCCTGGGGCCAGGGCTCAAACCCGAACCACAGCAGCGACCAGAGCCACAGAAATGACAATGCTGGATCCTTAATCACTGCACCACCAGGGAACTCCTCTCACAGGATAGTGAATATAATTCTCTGTGCTGTATGGTAGGACCTTGTTGTTTATCTATTCTGTGTGTAGTAATTTGCATCTGCTAACCCGGAACTCGCAGTCTACCCCTCCCCTCTCCCCCTTGGCAACCCCAAGTCTGGTCTCTAAGGATGTGCATCTCTGCTTTGCCCTCATGAGCCTCAAATGTCTCCCTCCCGCAAACATGGCCCTTGTTCAAGATCCAGTGGGGATATTTTTGCACGATTGAATCTGGACGGACTGCAGGGGCTCATGTGGTGGAACATTCTCAGGACGGCTTCGTCTGGAGTCTAGGACATTCTCAGTGACTTGCAGCTATCAGTTTTCTCTCCAAGTTTACAGACGCTCCTTATGTAATCCTGGCTCAGAGGTGTTTTCAGGACACTTGACTCTCAGTGGGATGGTATATATGAGATCAGGGTAACCTGGAGAAGAGTTCAGTACTTTAAACTCGGAAATTGCCAGCTTGGGAAAGACCTGAGACAGTGGGCCTTGGAGGTGTGGGGCAGGGGAGTGGTTTTGCTTGTTGGTAGAAAGTC
This sequence comes from Sus scrofa, assembly GCF_054392235.1. Lineage (NCBI taxonomy): Eukaryota > Metazoa > Chordata > Mammalia > Artiodactyla > Suidae > Sus > Sus scrofa. Next base: position 78,437,636 of record NC_139393.1, read on the forward strand.
CTTCAGAGGTAACACAAAGTAGCATAAAGATGTAACACAAAGATGTAACACAAAGACGTAACTTAGATCTCTGGGCCTGTTTGCAAAGTGCCCTCTGTATACTCAGAGCTCAGGTGTGAATAATAATTGACTAACTTTCTGAAATCTTAAGACAGATGGACTTTGGTCAAGTGAGGTCAGGAGCTTCAAAATCGTTCCCAAGACCTTGTATCAACGCTCGCCTTAATGCAGCAAATGTTCTGTGGATAATATCTTCCCGCAGAGTTACATCAAATGGAAATGGAGCTGCGTATTTCCTTAGCATCTTAAGCCACGATGCCCTGTGTGTTTAACTCAAAACTCTTTAAGCTCTAATGCAGTGTCCTTAATGGATCATTTGGCATGTGTGGTGTTGCTTGCATGAAACAAACTTCTGAAAAATTTAAACGAAACCTTTTAGAAGTCCCCACTAGGGAGCATGATTGTATTGAAAGGTAATAAAATTGGTGACATCAGAAGCCCTTTGTTAGTCTCTTTTCGAAAGCCTTCTTCTTTTGATTTCCTGACTTCATTTTCTCCTTTTTTTTTTTTCCAAAAGAGACTTTATTATTTGATTAAATGGATAATTTTTTTGTTTTTTTCCAGAAATCACATAGAAACCATAGACTGTTGTAGTTTTTTCCCTCCAACCCAAATTACATACAAGTTATCTTTGACCCAGGTTTTCTCACCTATTATTTTATTTTATTTTAAAAAATTATTTGGCTGTCCACGACATGTGGAAATTCCCGGGCCAGGGATCGAACCCATGCCACAGCAGCAACCCGAGCCACAGCAGTGACACAGCAGATCCTTCACCCACTGTGCCACCAGGAAACTCTAACCCAATTTTTTTTTTATAGGGAAAGTTTTATTTAGGAAACGATGATGGTGTGGTGGGGAGCTTAATTTGTATTTTAAAGAAATGTTAACTCTCTAAGTTGTGAACATTTTAAAGAGACTTTTATTCTAAAATTGCTCTCTGCAATAATTAATTTTTAATAGATGCTGGTCCTGACATATTGTTCATTAGTATGATTGAATTGAATAGTCATCATTCAGAGTTCCCATTGTGGCTCAGTGAGTTAAGAATCTGACATTAGTGTCTATGAAGATGTGGGTTGGATCCCTGGCCTTGCTCAGTGGTCTAAAGATCCGGCATTGCCTCAATTTGTGGCATAGGTCACAGATGTGGCTTGGATCTGGTGTTGCTGTGGCATAAGCCAGCAGCTGCAGCTCCGATTTGACCCCTAGCCAGGCAACTTCCACGTGACACAGGTGCAGCCCTAAAAAGAAGAACATTTTTTAAAAGTCAGCAGTATGTGTCACATACACGCATACATGCATTTCTTTTCTTTTGATGAAAATGACACGTTGTTGCATCATTTTGAGTAGAGGACAGTCGTTTGCATATACATCTAAAAGAATTTAGCAAGCAAACTGTCCCGTTTCTATTTGTCCAAATGAGGTCTGAGGACCCTTATGCCACACAGGCTTACCTTAAAGGCAAAGTGCAACCCGGAAGTTCCTGTAAAATTCTTAATGCTCCGTTTAGGACAGTGTAGCTGCGATTATAAAGAATGTCATAGTTCATTTTTTATTTGCTCATGTATATACAACAATTTATTTTATATGCAATCTGGACACATGATTACCCAAAGATATCTGGGCTGCGTGAATGAAAAATATTCCTAATAACCTTGTCTTTCTTTCTGAAGAACCTAGAAAAAGGAATGATTGCTTTTCAGAAAGGGGAAAAAAAGGATAATTGGAGAACCATGAGGGAAAAGCTCTTCTCGTGACTTTCTTTGCTTGGGACCCATCCGTCTGCTGGCTTTCTTCTCTGTCCCCTAAAGCAAGCTGAGGGGCTCATCTTCAGATTCTGTTGGGGAGCCCAAGACTTCAGCGTGCACCCCATAATTTTTACAGAAGACTCTGTTTGGTTAATTCGTGGGTTCAGATTGGAATGTTCTTGCCTGAACAAGTTTTTGGCTTAAGATTCTAGACTTAAGAGACCTCAGTGATCCTCTGAGTATTTATTTATTAATTTATGTATTGTAAAAAAAAAAAAAAAAAAAGGCAGCTCTCTTTAAGCGTGGAATCCAGAGCAAGTACTCTTGATACAAAGCTGATGTTTTCATTGCACCAACCACTGTTTTATTTACCAAGCACTTAGGTCATGCTTACTCTTTGCCAGAATGTGTGCGAAATGCCTTACAATGAACTCTTTTAATCCTCATCGTAACCCTAAGACAGATACTACGACTCTTCCCATTTTACAGAGGAGTCTAAGTAAAACACCTACGGTCACACAGCTGCAAAGGGGCAGAGCCAGGACGTCTGCTCTGGAATCTGGGCCACAATCTCTGCTGACATGATGCCACTCTGTCCGCCCTAGGTCATCCTTCTGGAACCCAGGGGGTCCTGTGCACTGGCTTGTATCTCTAAGCCCGTCCCGGAGGATGTTCCCCCAGAATCGTCTGGCTGTCCCAGGAGAAAGTGACATCACGCACACCTTCCCTGCTTCGCCTTACAATCCAGCCACAGGGAACATCCCCCTGTCCCTTAACTCAGTGAAGTTTCTCAGACCCCTATGCCCTCACGCTCTATGCACTCCCCTCTTTTTTTTTTTTTTTTTTTTTTTTTTTGGCTGCACCCATGACATATGGAAGTTCCTGGGACCAGGGATCAAATCTGAGCTGCAGTGTTGACCTATGCCACAGCTGCAGCAATTCCGGGTCCTTTAACCCACTGTGCTGGGCTGGGGATCAAACCCGCGCCTCTGCAGCGACCTGAGGCTCTGCAGTTGGATTCTTAATCCACTGCTCCCCAGCAGGAACCACTACTCACTCCCCTCTCACAGGAAGCCTTTTCCCTCCTTCTTCTTAAGATACCCTCTGAGTCACTTTCAAGATGTTAACTCACTTGTCATCTCTTCTGATCCTTTCCACCTTCTGGTGGACGTAGGGCCAGATGCCACACACGCTCACACACACACACACACACACACCCAAATGCCTGCCAATCCATCGTGGCCCTCTAGAGTTTGCTTTAGCCTGATGTATGAGTTCTTTTAGTCTGAATCTAGGTTTGAGGACTGGTTCAACAGGTCCTGCCTGGAGTCTGATAGTTCTGGGAGGCCCCTAATGAAACCCTAGAGAATTTCTAGAAAGCTGGCCACCCCTTGAGCCACGCCTCTTACCACTCTATGCTTGGCATACTCCTTTCTGGTTGGGCCAGCCAGTCTGTGGAAAGAGCTCTCAGAACCTTAATAAATTGCTCTGGAATGCAGTCTTGCAAATGCAGATGGAGCACAAAGAAGACCTCTGACTCTGCTAACTTTGAAAGACATTGGCACTGGTGGGAATCTGGCCAAAATGCTAAAAACAAAAGCTAAAACAAAAATACCCCCAACCATTCCGTTGAGAGAATATGAATTTCCTACTGCATATACCTATCATATCCTCATGAATACATGATATTAGTATTTCCATATGGGCTGGAAATGCTAAGTAGCTAATAGCTTCCTCAGCAATTTGTTTCTTGTTATGACTTCTCCAGTAATATGCAATAGTTTTGGCTAAGTGCAATAACAGTATATTCCTATAATCATAAAAAACTCCATAGTTCTTCAGTTAGCCTGGTTTTGATATTTGAAAAGTAGAGATATTAATTTCACATGCAAACAGAGGATAAGAAAATGTCCAAAAACTAGTTTATGTGAAATATGTGTTATAGCATAGTCGTTAATGTTTTAGAAGATTCTTTCAGTAAGTACCCTTAAGTAAACCTAGTGTTATTAATTCCTGACCTTTTTTTAAAAAAATTGAGATATAACCAATGTATAACATTATATTAGTTTCAGGTGTACAACTTAATGAATTGATGGAGGTATGTGTTGAAAAAATGATCCCTCAATAGGTCTAATTAATATCCATCACCATGCATCACCAATTTACAATTTTTTTCTTGTGATGAGAGTCTTTTTTTTTTTTCCTTTGGCTGTACCTGTGGCATGCAAAAATTCCAGGGCCAGGGATCGAACCCGAGCCACAGCAGTAACCAGAGCTACAGCAGTGACAACTCCAGGTCCTTAACCTACCAAACCACCAGGGAACTCCTCTTGTGTGGACACCTTTGAAGATCTACTCTCGTGGCCACTTTCAGATATGTGTATAATACAGTATTATTAACTATAGTTGCCATGTTTATTTTTTCTATAACTAGAAGTTTCTACCTTTGACTCTTTTTATCATTTCACCACTCTCTGCTCCCTGCTTCTGGCAACTGCCAAGCTGTTCTCTGTACCTATGAGCTTTGGTTTATTTGTTTGTTTGCTTTTAGATTCCATATAAAAGTGAGATCACATGGCATTTATCTTCTTTGACTTACTTCATTTAGCACAGTGCCCTTAAGGTGCATCCACGTTGTCACGAATGGCACAATTTTCTCTTTTTTTTATGGCATGTGGGTACGCCATGTTTTCCCTAGTCATTCATCCATCAATGGACACTTTTGTTCCATGTTTTGGATATTGTAAATTATGCTGCAATGAACATGGGGTTACAATTCCTCACTTTCTAATATGCTATAGTTACCTTTTACTTCATTGGGAAGTAAAATTTCTTAATAATTGTATGAAAAGGAACGGAAATAAAGATTTCCTGAGTCAAATGAGCTCCCAGTGTGGAAAATCTTATCCTAGGTAGAGCCTGCACTCTCAGATATTCATCTATATCAAAGGCTTTTCAGGTCAAGCAGAAACAAAAGGTGCTGAGAAATAGAGAGGGAGGGATCCTGATGTTCTCACAGCCAAGACCTTCTCCGGTGAACACTGTCGAGTGTGTTTGTGTTGTCTCGTAGGATAATTTCAGAAGCAATTGAAATAACGGGGAATTTTCTCCTTCCTTCACTCACAGAGAGCATGGGGCCAGCATCTGAGAAAAATCAAAGGCAATAAATAAACAATCCACTGGGGGGAAAAGAAACTAAATGACCCACTGCCAAGGTAATCAGAAGTCTTTGAATACTGTCTGCGAAAGAAGTTTTTAGCTGAAGAGATGTGGATTTTATTTTTTAGTGCTTGCTAAGTGCTTTTAAACAAAGTTACTTTTTTGTCTTTTTTTTTTTTTTTTAAGTGTTTACTTGCAGATTCTGGAAGTCTTGATGAGGCCAGGTTTTGAAAGTAATTTGAAAAGTGGAATGAACACATTACTGTGAAACGCAGTACGCACTTAGCAAGGATGGTTGACTTTTAACTTTTACCTTGAATCCCTTCACTATGGAATTGAACATAAACGTCTTTTGTCAACAGATGAAATGAAGCGAAAAGGCATCTCCGCGCCGCCTGTTTCTTCTCAAGGAGAAAGAGCCACTCTTCCTGGTAACTGATGCTGACAACAAAAGGGCTCATGGTTTATATTTCATTTACTAAAGTTCTTGAAATCGAAATCTGTTTAAAAGCCTTTGTAAGTCGCTCTCTTTCCCACCTGATAAAGGCTTCCGTGCCATTTCTGAAGTTGCCGTGGAAGGAAGGTCTGAATCTATTGGCTGGCACTTGCGAATTAAGAAATTTTGCACACACAGTGAGTGTGGCCGTGCAGGAAACCACCACCCATCACAAGCTGAATTATTTCATCCAGTTCTTAACCTGGAGGGCTCTGTTCCCCTCAGGGCAATTAATGAAGCAAACAGGACCAGGGTTGGTACTTTTGACAGATTAGAACAAAGGCTCTTGCGTTGGGGCCTTCATGGGTCTCCTAGTGGAGAGTCCTCATAAACCCTGTATAACAGATCTTTCAATTCTTCCTCAAAAGCTCTCTTGTCACCACGGGAGGTTTGCTACTTGCAAATTTCTCTATTGCTGTTTTCATTTCCTCCTCGGTAATAGAGGCAATCAGTTTCTCATTACCCAGAAGATCCAGTTTTGGCATTTTAATTTTAGTCAGAATTTCCATAATCTCTCTGTTATCAGCTGTGAGCTCCGATGCAAATATCAGTTTGGAGAACAAATGAAAAAAAAAAAAAAAGAGCAAGAGAAACTTTTTACCTTATTGCTCTCTAATGATCAAATGTAGGACCTGCTGACATGAAAAAAACTATAGTGTTTTGTGATTTTGAGTCTTATTAATGCATTAGCTAACCCTGACATTGGCATACGTATTTATAAAATTTGATTCAAAAAACTTTAGGAAAATTTTAGCATAATACAATGTGAGGCTTTAACATTCCCTGGGTTTCTGTGTTGGGTGTAGAACCCCGTTAGGTGTTATCAGGATCCTGGGGAACAGGTTTAGGTCCGAGTGGAGAAAATTTAGTGCTTTTCGGCAAGGGGGCTATTTTACTGATGTGTTATAGCGTCGGGCCCTGAATATAAGCACTGATGTCTAGTGATTTTGTGCCAAACTCCACTCCTTTATCCACCATCGTTGGCCTGATGTATTTTGAAGGATAAAAAGACTTACAATTTAGGAGAAGAGATAACATATACAAAACCAAACGAAAACGAAAGGAAAAACCCACATGCTTTATAATTCCAATTATTAGACAAAGAGCGTGCAGGCAAAGAAAGGGATTTATTGTCATAAAATACAGGTTCTTGAGAAAGAAGTTTGGACAGCAATCCGCGAGTGCAGACTTTGATAGTGGTTAGGGGGCCAATTTTTTAAGCTTGCTTTCTTCTTCTTCTTTTTGTTTTTTGGTCTTTTTTTAGGGCCTAACCTGTGGCATAAGGAAGTTCCCAGGCCAGGGGTCGAATCGGAGCTGTAGCTGGCCTACACCACAGCCACAGCAACACCAGATCTGAGCAGCATCTGCAACCACAGCTCATGGCAACGCTGGACCTTAACCCACTGAGTGAGGCCAGGGATCGAACCTGCGTCCTCGGATGTTAGTCGGATTTGTTTCCGCTGAGCCACAATGGGAACTCCTAAGTTTTCCTTTTAACACCAATTCGTGTGAACACGTTTGAGTTTCTGTATGATTTCTTTGAGGACATGTCTTTTATGATTTCCTCGCTTATGAATTTGGTTTCTAAGCAATTCATTCCTCCTTTTTTTTTTTAATTTAATTTTATTTTTTTGTCTTTTTTTGTCTTTTTTGTTGTTGTTGTTGCTATTTCTTGGGCCGCTCCCGCGGCATATGGAGGTTCCCAGGCTAAGGGTTGAATCGGAGCTGTAGCCACCGGCCTACGCCAGAGCCACAGCAACGCGGGATCCGAGCCGCGTCTGCAACCTACACCACAGCTCACGGCAACGCCGGATCGTTAACCAACTGAGCAAGGGCAGGGACTGAACCCGCAACCTCATGGTTCCTAGTCGGATTCATTAACCACTGCGCCACGACGGGAACTCCTCATTCCTCCTTTTTTTGGACCCGTGTCCTGATGGTGGTATGTCTGTCTGCTTGGGCCGGGGCGGGAGGGGGGGGAGGTTTCATAGACTCTCTGCGCCAGGAGGAGACTGTGACGTGTCAGGCAAGCTAGGGGGATACCAGCCTACAGGCTTGGGGCCAGGTAGGGGACACACCTGTGCTCTCTGTTGGGCTCTGTACCTCTAATTGGGGAGAGGAAGCACGGGGATTCTGTAGGAACAGCAGACATTTTCCGTGTCTCCTGTGGGCTGCAGCTGCTTCACCTTGAGTCAGCTGGATGTCACAGCGCCACTTGGAAATAGAGTCTACCAAGAGGAGAAAGGCAGCCACCAATTGGGTTGCCTCCTGTGCTTCTGCCTGTGCTAAGTTCTAGGTGCCGGCTCTTTTCGAGCCCTGCTGCAGACAGTCCTGGCTGACCCTCAGCCGTGCAAATGGGACGTGGTCTTTTCAGAAAGAAGGATGTCCCAGGGCTGGGAGGTGGAGGGTGGTGTTGCGGGGGAGGGGACCCAGGGAGTATGGCCCAAGGGGGCTGTGGGGAAGAGTGGAAGCGTGTGGTACCTATTCACTGGGTACCCACCCCAGAAAGGCATTGTTGCCGGTGTGGAGAGTCCTGCCAAGGCATGAAGTCCTAAGATCCAGGATGTATTCGTGGAGGACAGTGGCCACCCAGTGTGACTTTGGTGTAGGGGCTATCAGAGGGTGAGGTGGGGAAGGGAAGTGGAAAAGTGGGTTGGGGTCAGAGGTTAGAGGGTAAAAAACCTTCCGTGAGAGCTCGTAGGTTTGCATTCTATCTGAAAGGAGTGGGGGACTTTTCACAGGGTCGGTGTGATCAAGTACCTGTTTGGAGAGGCCAACTCCAGTGTCCTTGGAGGACAGATAAAACTGGAGCGAGGCTGGGGGCAGGGAGAATGGTAACAGCAGGTGGATGATGAAGGCTGAGGACCTGAACTAATGTGGGGGTGTGGTATTGAGTCAGGGTACTGGATTTCAGGTAAAATGGTGAGTTAGAACCAATAGGGCTTAGAAAATGGGACTAAAAAGGGAGAGGCTGCCTCTAAAACCTTGAACTTGGAGAGCTAGGGGATGGTGGTGCCATGAGCTTTCCCTGCTTGGAGAGAGTGGTGCAGGAAGGAAGTAGGTTGGATTCGCATGGAGATGTGGTTCCAAATGATGGAGCCCCTTCTCCAACTCAACCCAGATACAGAGGCGGGTATATGTATCCGGAATCTGAGCCTCCTCAGCCATGACCATGATGACAAAGCGTCAGAAGGCATCAGTCTCTTCTGTGAAGTGGCGAGGAGGGCAGTGCTTAGCAAAGGCTAGTGTTTCTCCCCCCCGCCAATAAAACTTAGTTTTTTAGAACAATTTTATATTTACAGAAAATTGGAAAGATAATACAGCCATTTTCAATATGCAGGTGATCCCTGAACTGTGATGGTCTGACTTAGGGTTTTTTGACTTGACGATGGTACAAAAGCAATATGCGTTTTGTAGAAGTTGTACTTTTGAATTTAGAATTGTGATCTTTTCCTGGCTGGTCCCATCCCCTCTCCCGTGATGCAGGGCAGCAGCAATGAACTGCAGCTCCCGTCAGCCCCCCAGTCGATATACTTACAGCCATTCTGTACCCAGACAACCATTCTGTTTTTCCCTTTCAGTACAGCATTCAAGAAATTATGAGTCAACATTTTATCATGAAATAGGCTTTGTGTTCAGTAATTTTGCCCAACTCTGCATCGCTCTAAGTATTCGGAGCATGTTTAGGCTAAGCCGTGATGTTTGATAGGTTAGATGTATGAAAGGCACTTTTGCTCTACAATATTTTCAGGTGAGGATGGGTTTATTGGGACATAACCCCATCGCAAGTTGAGGAAAATCTGGTTCTTCTTCCAGTTTCTCCTGTTGTTAATATTTTAAATTACTATGATACGTTTGTTACAATTAAGGATCCAATAGTAGTGCATTATTGTTGCTGAAGTCCATACTTTGTTCAGATTGCCCTAGTTTTTACCTAATATCTTTTTCTGTACCAGGGCCTCACCTAAGAAGCCACACTGCATTTAGTTGTGTCCCCTTAGGCTCTTCTTGGCTGTGAAGGTTTCTCAGATGGTCCTTGTGATCAATGACCCTGAGAGTTTTTTTTCTTTTTTTTCTTTTTTTTTTTTTGGCCGCACCCATGGCATGCAGAAGTTCTGGGGCCCGGGATCAAACCCTTGCCCCAGCAGTGACAATACGGGATCCTTAACCTGCCGCACCACCTGGAAACTCCTGACCTTGAGCGTTTTGAAGAGTACCAGTCAAGTACTCATTCCTCAGGTTGGATTTGTCTGATGTCTTTCCCATGGGGAGACGGGGTTTATGAAGTTGGGAAGATCACGGAAGTGGAATGCTATTCCCGTGACGTCATGTCAAGAATCCGCACCGTCAGCATGACTTCTAACTAGTGATGGTGACCTCCGTCACCTGGCCGAGGTGCTGACTGTCAGGTTTCTCCCTCCCCGTACTGCACTTTTTGGAAGGAAGTCATTCCCTACAGGCCGGAGTGAAGGATCTGGGAGTTCTGCTCCATCTCTTGGGGGGGGAGTGTCTCTATAAATTACTTGGAATTTTTCTGCAGGAGAGATTTGTCTCTTCTCCTCCATTTATAATTTATTCAGTTATGTATTTATGTCTGTAAGGATGCATGAATATTTTATAATTTGGGTTATAACCCAATGCTACTTTCACAATTTTGTTGCTTGGACTGCTTTCATTTTGTCCGTGGTGTTTTCATTCTGTCCTTGAGTTGGCTCCTGTTCCATCGAGGGGTACTCGTGAGACAGGTGTGCTGTGCCAGCAGGCGGGCTGGGAGGTCTGTCACAGGGCAGCAGAGCTTAGGAGGTCCCAGAGCCTGAATGCCTGGCGGGTGGCTTTGGGTTACTCTGTGTAGCAACTGAAACGTCCTCTACATTCTGAGGCACAGGGGGACATGATGAATGGCATATGCTGGAAGGTTACTTTGGAGGCTCGATGAATGGCATGGTTTCTCTCACCCATTCATCCAGCCAAAGGGTATGGAAAGTGTTCTACAATCCACTTGGGAGTGAGAGTGGGTCATGATGGGGAAAGAACACTAACATTCACTGAGCACCCACCTGCCTGGAACATGGCGCTTTACGCACCAGATTCCATTCGATCCTCACAGCAACCCAATGAGATAGATGCTCCTTTCAGTATTTAAAACTTTTTTAAAAATAAAAGTATAGTTGATTTGCAATGTTGTGACAATTTCTGCTATACAGCAAAGTAACCCGTTTATATATATATATATACACACATTCTTTTTCTTATACCATCTTCCATCATGTTCTATCCCAAATGATTAGATATAATGCCCTGTGCTATATATGGCAAGACCTCATTGCTTATTCATTTTAATTGTGACAGTTTGCATCTACTAACCTCAAACTCCCAGGCCATCCCACTTTCTCTCCCTCGCCCTTGGCAACAACAAGTCTGTTCTCCGTGTCTGTGAGTCTGTTTCTGTTCTGTAGACAGGTTCATCTGTGCCATATTTTGGATTTCGCATATGAGTGATATCATAGGGTATTTGTCTTTCTCTTCCCGACTCATTTCACTTAGCGTGAGAACCTCTAGTTGCATCCGTGTTGCTGCAGATGGCATGATTTCATTCTTTTTTGCGGCTGAGTAGTATTCCATTGTGTTTATGCACCACATCTTCTTAATCCATTCATCTGCTGATGGATATTTAGGTTGTCTCCATGTCTTGAATATTGTGGATAATGCTTCAGTGAACATGCGGGTGCAGAGAGGTTAAGTAACCGACTTAAGGCCACACAGCTAGTAAGTGGCAAAGCTGGGATTTGACGCCAGATCTGTCTCAGACCACATGACGTTGGTTAAGAAGGTCACTGATTTTTTGCTACTGCTTTCATTGAGAAGAAAAGTCTAATTTTCCTCTTCTGGAATCTGGACTGATGTTTTTGATTTCATTAGGCTTAACCGAATTGAGCAGAAGTGACATTCTGGAATTGACAAGGCTAGATCAAAAGCAGTCCAGAGCTTTCTCCCTGGCCTCTTAGAACTCGGGTTTTGGGGAAGCCAGCTGGCACGTGAGACGTCCAACCCTCCTGAGTCTGCCCAGCTGTGAGATGGCCAGAGCGAACCACACAGATAGGTCTGCCCAGTTTCCCCACTTGTTCCAGCCACTTTAGCCCAGGCACCGGAAATGTGAATGAGGGGACCTTCTCTGATTCTGGTCCGAGCCAGCCCCTGACTGCAATTGCCTGAGAGACCTTGAGCCAAAACCACCTAGCTGAGCCCAGCCAACCCTCAGAACCATGAGAGGTAATAATACATTGTTGTTTTAAGCCACAAAGTGATGGGCTAGTTTGCAGCAATGCCTAACTGGCCCACCAGCCAGCACAGGTGTTGCCTGTGCTGCCTACCCTACAGGAGAGCCTCCTGTTCTGACAGCGTCCCTCCACTGAGGCAGAGAACGAGGGAGGACATTATGCTAACGTCCTAAGGGCACTGTGGGCACCTGGCTGGGGCTGGGTGCTGTGGATAGGGAGAGGCAGAACTGGAAACCTTCTTAAGAGAAGAGCTCGCATTAGACTGTAGAGTAGAATTGCATCAGCACTTGGGAGGAGGGAGCATTCATTGTCGGGGAGTCTGGCGTTGGCATTGCTACTTTCTCACTTCTGAGATGTCTGACTTGGGGCAAATTACTTCAACTCTCGAAGCCTCAGCTTCCTTATCTTTAAAGTTCAGATGATCTGATGACAATAACATCAGATGCCCACGAGATAACAGCAGGTACTCAGTACATGTGTTCTTGTGATTTTTTAAGCGTATTTATTTTATAGCACCTGTTCCATTGTGTTTGAATTGTTTATTTTCTAGCCTGTCTCCCAAACAGACTTTGAGATGTCTAAGGGAAAGCAGATTGTATTTTCTATTTTTATATTCTTGGTGGCCAGCAGAGTAAAGAGAGCAGATATTCAAGGAGTTGTGGGATAAAAGTAGGAATGGATGTCACTGTGGTCAGGGAAAGAAAGAAAGATCTGGCCTATTTGGTTAGCAGGACAGAAGTAACACTGGGTATCAGGAGGAAACCAAGGCAGAAAGAATTCTGAGAACAATAGAAGCTGCTAAGTAGTGACAAATGCAATACTAAATGAAGAAAAAAGTTTCCATTGGAGTGTTCGTTCATAAGCTCCAGCTAAGGGGTTTAAGGAAGAAATGGGCAGTGCCTGTTGTGGCTCAGTGGTAATGAACCTGACTAGTCTCCATAAGGATTCGGGGTCCATCCCTGGCCTCGCTCAGTGGGTTTGTGGACGTGGCGTTGCCGTGAGCTCTGGTGTAGGTTGAAGACATGACTTGGATATGGTATTGCTGTGGCTATGATGTAGGCCGGCAGCTACAGCTCTGATTGGACCCTAGCCTGGAAACTTCCAAATGCTGCAGGTGTGGCCCTAAAAAGACAAAAAAAAAAAAAAAAAGAAAGAAAAGAAAAGAAAGAAAAAGAAAGGGGTGCTGAAAAACAGAGGCAGCGTAGGAGTTGGCAGAGTCAATGAGAAATACACTTACCCATACATGAAGAGTGTATTTTATCTTTGGGGAAGTTTTAGTGAGAACATATGTTTAGAGTGCAGCCATCCTTTAAAAACTAGGAACCCATTTGGGGGCTGGTTCCAGGATGCCCGCAGGTATCAAAATCCATGGATGCTCAAGTCCCTTATATGAAATGGCCTAGTATTTGTATATAACCTACTACACACATCCTCTTGTAAACTTTAAATCATCTTTAGATTACTTACAGTACTTGATACAGCATAAATGATATGTAAAAATTGTCTACACAGTGTAAATGCTATCTAAAGAGTTGCTGGGAGAGTAGCAAATTCAAGTTTTGCTTTTTGGAACTTTCTGGAACTTTCTTTTTTTTACTTTTTGCATATTTTTGATCACAGTTGGTTGGACTTGTGGATGCAGAACACCACTGTCTATATTTAGAATATATAATTAAGAATGCATACTTAAAGAAATCTGTATTTAGAGGAAGGTAGACGTATTAGTTTGCCCACGTCTTAAAGAACCCTTGTCTACTCATTCAGTCTTTAAATATTTATGACTCACTAGGCACAGTCCAGAAACTTTGTCAGTCATGGATAACATTGTTTCTTTCTTTTCTTTTCTTTCTTTATTTTTTTTTTTTTAACTTTTTAGGGCTGTACCTGTGGCATATGGAAATTCCCAGGCCAGGGGTTGAATCAGAGCTACAGCTGCTGGCCTACACCACAGCCACAGCAGCACCAGATCCAAGCTGTCTTCAACCTGCACCACAGCTCATGGCAACGCCACGACCTTAACCCGCTGAGCAAGGCCAGGGATGGAACCTGAGTCCTCATGAACGCTAGCCTTGTTCATTACCACTGAGCCAAAACAGGAACCCCAGGCAATGTTTCTTATCAAACTTATAGTCAAAAAAAAAGACTGACATTGAACAACTCATGAACCCAGCAGATGTATAATTATTACTTGAACTAGTCCTGTGAAGAGGAGGTGGAATACTAGAACGCCTGGGTTTTGGGAAAACAGCACCAAAGGCCTATTATCCTGTACGGCTTGTCCGAACCACTCTGTTCTGGCCAATGGAATAGAAACAGAACTTCCACTGCTGGGGGGTGCCCCGAAAAGGAATCATTCCCTTGGCCCCTTTCCCCTTCCTGCTGGAAGATGGTAGGAACTGGGGTGGCAGCCTTGGATTCCAAGATGGAATCTGCGTTTCGAAGATGACAGCATACCCTTCTGGTGCTGGGCACTGGGATGGAGAAAATAAATCCCCACTTTGATTTAGCCCATGTTTCTTAGGATCTCTTTGTTATTGCAGCGGAGCCCAGGCCCTGGCGAATCCAAAACGCGAAAGAGGGAGCTTAGCTTAAATCAGGGGAGGGGCAAGGAAATTGTCTCCTGCGAGGCCGTATCTGCCAAGCGCAACGAGGAGCGCGCCGGGCAGCAGGAGCCGCACGTATGCGGTCCTCAAAGGGCACAGGCAAGACTCCCTGTGTCAGAGGAGCAGAACGAAGGGGTGGGGAGCGTGGGAGAGAGTAGGGAGACGCAATCAGGGTAATCCTGAACTAGGAAACCGCCCAAGGGTAACGTGACCTGGTCTCTCTTTCCAGACGGTCCCTCTGACTCTACTGGAGGGATTGGGTGGCTGCAGGGGGTCCCTTAGCCCCAGCCACAGATAGTGGCACCTAATGCTAGGAGTGGAGAAGCCATGGGTTTGAGTAATATTTTGAAGGTAGAATTCCCAGGTCTTTTTGATGAGCAGGATGTGCATCCATGAGGCGAAAGATGCCTTCAAAATGAGGCATAAGTTTTGAGAAGGCGGAAGAAAGGTATTGGCCAAGGAAGTCCAAATGTTTGGTTTCTTCTGAAGGTGGTAGGTTAGGAAGAGATGGAAAATCAGGGTTCAAATCCCATCATTGCCAGAGATCAACTATGTGTAACCTCGGGGTTGTTGCAGTTTTACAGACAAAGAAACTAAGGCTTAGAAATTAAGCGACATAAACTCAGCATTTTAAACTTAAAATCCATGGAGGATGGACTTCCCGTTGTGGCTCAGCAAGTAACGAGTCTGACTAGCATCCCTGAGGATGCAGATTCGATCCCTGGTCTTGCTCAGTGGGTTAAGGATTGGCGTTGCTGTGAATTGTGGTGTAGGTCACAGATGCGGCTCAGATCCTGCATCGCTGTGGCTGTGGTGTAGGCTGGCAGCTAGAGCTTGGATTTGACTCCTAGCCTGGGAACCTCCATATGCAGTGGGGGCAGCCCTAAAAAGCAAAAAAAAAAAAAAAAAAAAAAAAAATCCATGTAGGTAACATGCCTTAAGTAGAAAGACCTCGGACTCTGGAGACAGATGCTCAGTTATATTGCTTCCTTACTAGGTGACCTTGACAAAGTCACCTAAATTCGTAGGACCTCAGCCTTCTCATGAAAAACAAAAACGGACTTGTCATAGGGGTTAAATATGATAATTTTAATAAAACACCTAGGAAAGATCTGGCCTAATAAGTGATATATAAATAAATGCATGCCCTATTCATATTGTTCCAGGTGGTTTTTAGCTGAAACTTATACTGGGTGTTCAGTGTGTGTAGAGATCAGATTATCTGGCCCTATAGTTTTATATCAAAACTGAGGAAGACAAATCCAGGCCACTTTGCCTGGACCACTGTATTCCTGTGGTGACCCTTGCTCTCCCATGGTCTGAAAGCTTCGACGACGAAGTGAGTTCCCAAAGGACCTTGAACTTGGACTCTGTGAATCATTGGTTAACAGGTTCTGTTTTGTACTTTTCCAGAAGGGAAGTGTGACCTTCTGGAAAAGCTATGCCACTCTAATAGAGAGATCTTGAAGGCAACTTCAACAGATGTCATCGTTTTTTATATTTTTTCATTTATAGAAACTCCCCCTAACCTCCTGGCATCTGGGGCCATTTATTCCTTATGCTGTGGGGGAGTTGAGCCTAAAGCAAGAATACTGCTTGCAAAGTAAAACGACTAAATAATTAACAAGGACACCTTCTCAAAGGTGAGATTTGGCCAAGGTATTAGGACCGGTACTCAGCAAAATGCCTAAGGTAGATCATGGATATTTGATGAAAGCACTTGGTCATCACTGTGATTTTAAAATTCATCCAGTGACCTGGAAATTCTGAAGGATAGTTTTTAAAAAAGTTTTTTTTTTTTTTTTTTTTTTGGTCATCTCAGAGTGGGTTGGATTGACTGTGCATAATGGATTCCTTTTCTAGAATTACCCACAGGCAATTCCATTCACAGTATGATGGGGAAGTGGGGCTGGACCCTGAGGTAGCTGACATGTATCTGGAACTTGGTGAGAGAGCTATCGCCTTGGCACTTTGAGAAGCTGAGGGCAGTGTGAGGTTTTGATGAAAACTTTTGGAAGTGCAACACAAGGAGGTTGGTATGGTGGGAATTTGCTGAGTGGTGTGTAATGTGATCCTATTGGGAAACAGGGTTTGCCTTTTAGAGAGTTTTGTGTCTATCAGATTATGATAATGAGTTCCCCCAACTCCTCCTTAGGCGTTCTTCTTGCAGCTGTGGATGACGGGGGTTGACTTTTCAGGGGACCAGGGACCACTTCTAAGTCTCATTTCCAGTGGGCTTTAGCCGTTCTCAAGCAGAAAGCCCAATGTCCTATACCCGTATCTACACATCGTGACTGGAGGGGGGTGATCCAAAAAGCAGACAACTGCTTGATATTTGTTATTATAATTTTTTGGAGAAGAGTAGCTGAACAAATTGAGAGAAATGGAACGAAACTAAATTGTGCTGAAGAGGAATTCCATTCTTTTATCCTTTGGACTTTTTTTTTTTTGTACGCGTGGATCATCTATAGGTTGAAATAATTATGAAACTTGGAATTTATCCAGTTGTGTAGTGGGTAATTACAAAATTGCTTTGTTTAATTATGTGGTATTTTATAGGAGGGCATTTTTAACCTTTGTCACTAGCGCCCAGTGGAAGGAGACACAGCTCTTTGTAATAAGTATCATAACTCTAATTGCATCTAAGGTTTATGTAGAAGCAATTCATTTTTAAAGACATGCTCTAATTTGTGTAATTTTTTTCAGTCCGTAAAAACTGCCGGAGGAAATTGGTTTCTGGTAACAAAAGCAAAACAAGAATAACTGCTTGTTAATAGGCTGCTCCGCTGTTCAAATAGCCTGTGTCCATCCCCGTCGAACACAGGCACTGCTGGTTCATTTCTGAAACATGAGGCAGCCTTTTACAATCAAGAGGTTCATTAGAGAAAATCAGAGGATTTCAAAGTACACTTAAAAATCAGGACGAACGTCCTGCTGTTAAAGAGCGGATCAAAGTGGACACCAGGTCCAGAAGGTGCTTTGTGTACATTCCCTTCTGTGCTATTGTCAGAAGGGGCTTTTGCTGACACTCACCATAAGTCCACATAGGCACCAATGAGAGATTAAACAGTTAAACCGTCACATTTATTCACGCATCACGATTATTGAGTGTCATGTGTGCAAGGCAATGCAAACCCAATGCTGCCTAAAGAAAAGATTCATTTGTCTTTATTTTCTAAAATTTGATTTTATTGGTGTACAATTGACTTAAAAGGTTGTTTAGTTTCAGGTGTACTGTGAAGTGAATCAGTCATACATATAAATATATCCATTCTTTTTTCTCAGGTGATTACGAATTATTGAGTAGATTTTCCTGTGCTCTGCAGTGGGTTCTTGTTAATCATCTATTTTATACAGTCGTGCGTATATGTCCTTTTGTCTTTAAAATGCAACTACTAAGGTAACACTTCAGAAAAAGTCACGATATCTTGTATGTTATGTCTTGGGGATGGGATCATCTAAAATCATTAATAGAAGAAACTATTTCAAAATTTATAAAGGTTTTTAAAATGTGAATTTAATTAAATTCAAACAATTATTGAACACCTCATACATAAGGTACAGGGCGCAATAGAGAGGATTCTACCTTGAAGAGTGAGATGTAGTCTCTGTCCTTGGAAAGCCTTTGGTCCAATGGGACAGAGAAGATATACAAGGGTGACACTGTAAGAGCTATAAGAAAGGGGGAGAGGAGTTCCCGTCGTGGCGCAGTGGTTAACGAATCCGACTAGGAACCATGAGGTTGCGGGTTCGGTCCCTGCCCTTGCTCAGTGGGTTAACGATCCGGCGTTGCCGTGAGCTGTGGTGTAGGTTGCAGACGTGGCTCGGATCCCGCGTTGCTGTGGCTCTGGCGTAGGCCGGTGGCTACAGCTCCGATTCAACCCCTAGCCTGGGAACCTCCATATGCCGAGGGATCGGCCCAAGAAATAGCAACAACAACAACAAAAAAGACAAAAGACAAAAAAAAAAAAAAAAAAAAAACAGAAAGGGGGAGAGAGGGAGTTCCCACTGTGGCACAGCAGAACGAATCTGATTAGGATCCATGAGGATACGAGTTTGATCCCTGACCTTGCTCAGTGGGTCAGGGATCTGGCATATTGTGAAACTCTAACAAATGTTTTACTAGGGAGTTCCATGGTGGTCTAGCAGTTAGGATGCAGTGCTTTCACTGCTGTGGCCCGAGCTCAATCCCTGGTCTGGGAACTGAGATCCCCCATCAAGCAACTGCACGCTGTGCCCTCCCCAAGAATATTTTACTAAAGAAAAACTGTAGTGACAAATGCATTTGCTTTTCAATTTATTTATTTGTTTATTTATTTTTACTGGCTTTTAAGGCCACACCTGCAGCATATGGAGGTTCCCAGGCTAGGAGCTGAATAGGAGTTACACCTGGGGGCCTACACCACAGCCGCAGCAATGGGATCTGAGCTGCATCTATGACCTACACTGTGGCTCATGGCAATGCCAGATCCCTGATCCACTGAGTGAAGCCAGGGGTCAAACCCCTGTCCTCATGGATACTAGTCAGATTCGTTTCCCCTGCGCCACGACAGGAACTCCTACTTTTCAATTTAAATGAAATATCTCTATAAACAGAATATTGTCTCTGTTTACTATATTGATATAACTAATTTTTATATAATCCTCAGGATTTCAGTAATTTAGTAATTGCTTCTGATAAACCATATATAAGCATTTCTTTTACATTTCCATTTTTCTAATGAATTTTGTATCCATTTGAATTAAATGAATTGGTGATAAAGTTCATAGACATCAACAAATGTACTTAGAATTGTATAATATAGCTATCATATCAATTTCAAGATGAAAGGATTACCTATTGATTCAATAAATATTGCTTGAATGTCTTCCATATGATAGCTTTATGCTAGGGGTGAGGGGTGCTGTGGTGAATTTACAGACCACAGAGAGCTAGCAGATTTAATCTTTGCCCTTTCCATAGACTGAAGACGGTGGTGACAAAATCTTCCAGATATTTTTGGTCAAGAAAGCTTTTCAATGTGGAAAGTACCAATTTTCCCTACAACTTTAAGGAAATGATACTTACATTTATATTGTAGCATACACTTTAACAATGATTAAACCAGTGCTTCAGCCATAAAACATCTAACAATAAGGCTATCAGCTTTGTCTTTCTTGGCTGTCTAATCATTTTAGTTTTTTTAAATTTATTTTTTATTGAGATATAGTTGATTTCCAATGTTGTGCTAATTTCTACTGTACAGCAAAGTGACTCCGCTGCACACATATGCATTCTTTTTTCTCTTCTTTTTCTTTACGGTTTATCTCAGAATATTGAATGTAGTTTCTTGTGCTGTACAATAGGACCTGTTGTTTATTCCTTTTAGTTTTAGACTCAAAAGAACTCACACAGATGTTTTCAAAATGTGGTAT
The DNA here is from genome assembly GCF_054392235.1 of Sus scrofa. Classification (NCBI taxonomy): domain Eukaryota; kingdom Metazoa; phylum Chordata; class Mammalia; order Artiodactyla; family Suidae; genus Sus; species Sus scrofa. The sequence continues at coordinate 78,457,398 of NC_139393.1, forward strand.
ATGATACATATGCATATATGTCTTTTCTACATTAAAATCGTGTAAGTATATTATGCTCTATTTTCTTTTCTTTCTTTCCTTTTTTTTTTTTTTTTTTTTGCTTTTTAGGGCCACACCAGCGGCATATGGAAGTTCCCAGGCTAAGGGTCGAATCGGAGTTGCAGCTGCCAGCCTACACCACAGCCACAGCCACGTGGCATCCGAGCCACATCTGCGACCTACACTACAGCTCATGGCAAACCAGAATCCTTAACCCACTGAGCAAGGCCAGGGATTGAACTGCATCCTCATGGATCTTAGTCTGGTTCGGTACCACTGAGCCACAATGGGAACTTTATGCTATGCTCTGTTTTCAATGACCTAGATCACAAACCTGTGTTCAATTGTGATATATTGATATTCTCTCTCTCTCCTTGTATATATATATATACACACATTGAATAAGTTGCTCCAAGATCAATTCATACTTATGAGATGAAGTTGTATGGCTGAAATGCTTAAATGTTTCTGTGTAATTAATAGAATGATTTGTTAATTTGTGGGTCATTGGAACAGAGAACAGATGAACCTTTATGAAATTTTACTTTTTTTAGGTCACGAAGGCTTAGGACCACATAATCCTAACCTCCTGGACATATTTTAAAGGCAAATCCAGCCAAAGATTAATTTTATTCAATTATAATTTTGTGTATTTGCTTAAAGGCTCTAGTGACTTTTAAATGGATTAGACAAACATTGCTCATATCAGCAGGAACAGAACAATGATCCTGGGAAATGTTAATCAGGGACCCCTAAACAAAAGATATCTGATCCGGTTAGCTTGAGCTAGGCTGAGGGCTAAGTTTTCCCTTTGGTTATTCAAAATATTTATTGCTGTATTAAAGTACTGAGGAGGGCTTCGAAGTTCCCTCGTGGCACAGTGGGTTAAGGACCTGGGGTCACTATGGCAGCTCTGGTTGCTGCTGTGGCGCAGGCCCGATCCCTGGCCATAAACTGCCATATGCTGTGAGCACGGCCATAAAAAAAAAAGTTGCATAAAGTATTGAGGAGAGCTTCGGTGAAAAAAACCCCCCAAAAACCCATTGAACTTTGTTTGCTGTTAACAAACTAACTTAATTGTTCAAGGAAAGTCTATTTTTCTTGGCACACCAATTAACGCTACGCAGAAGTTTTTCGCATCAATTTGGGAAGCACGGCATCAGCTAATTCAAAGACCGCGGTTAATATTACTAAACATTTTAACTCGACATGAACCTTAAGGCCAAGTTGAACATTTGATTTAGTGTCATGACTAGTGCATGAAGAGGGTGAGCTGGCCAGCCTGGTTAACGTACCTTCCTAAATGCGTCGTGTGCTCATGACTTCTTGTCCGTCGGCATCCACATGCCCTTCCCTTTGTCTTCCAGAATGTTCTTGTGGCGAACGTACAGGAAGCCTGCCTGTCTTGGCCCCAGTGGGTGTCGGGACCCACAGAATACTTCTCTGACCCTGTCTAAATGTCAAGAACCATGAAGGGGGCTAGATTCTACCCAGCTTTGAAGTTAGCAACCACTTCAGCCCAGCGCAGTTACGCGGATGCAGGGAGTGAGGGCACGACCCTCCTGGGTAAGAGAGGAGGGCTTGACGGGTCCCCGCAGCGCAAGCAGCCCATTCTTCCTGCCTGGGTCACCTCCTTTGGCCCCCAAAGTCACAGGGGCGGCAAAGAGGGTCCTAGATGCTGCAAGTGGTCTGGGTTTGCTTCACAGCTGAGGAACCTGGGCTTAGGAAACCCCAATTTTTTTTTTTATTATAAATGGGCTGCAAGGCAATGTGCCCAGTTTCTGTTGAGGAGGGAGATAAGAGATTTTTTTTCTTTTAGTATTTATTTATTTATAACATTGTATTGGAGTACAGTTGACTTCCAATGTTGTTACCTAAAATGTACAGCAAAGCGAATCCGTTGTCCATATACATGTGTCCATTCTTTTTTCCCATATAGGTCATTACAGACTATTGAGTCAATCTCCTGTGCTACCCAGTAGGTCCTTGTTAATTATCTCCTTTGTATACAGCAGTGTGTATGTATTATTCCTGTCCTCCTAATCATCCCTCCCCTCTCACTCATCACAGTCTCCCCTTTGGGAACCACAAGGTTGGTTTTGAAATCTGAGTCTGTTTCAGTTTTGTGAATAAGTTCTTTTGTATCATTTTAATTAAACTCCACATATTAGTAAGCTCATATGATCCTTCTCTTTTTCTTTCGGACTCCTTCACTTAGTATGAGGTCTATCCAGGTTGCTGCAAATGGTATTATTTCATTTCTTTTTATGGCTGAATAATATTCCATTGTTTATGTGTACCACATCTTCTTTATCCATTCCTCTGTCAGTGGACATTTAGGTTGCTTCCATGTTTTGGCTATTGTAAATAGTGCTGCAATGAACATTGGGGTGCATGTATCTTTTTGAATTATGGTTTTTTCCAGATAGATGCCCAGGTGTGGGGATTGCTGGCTCGTATGGTGGTACTATATTTAGTTTTTGAAGGAACCTCCTTACTGCTGTTCTCCATAGTGGCTTCACCAATATTCCTTCCCACCAACAGTGGAGGAGGGAGGGTTCCCTTTTTTCCAAACCCTCCCCAGAATTTATTGTGTGTAGACTTTTTGATGATGGCCTTTCCGACTTGTGTGAGGTGATACCTCATTGTAGTTTTGATTTGCATTTCTCTAATAATTAGTGATGTTGAGCATCTCTTCATGTAAGAGTTTGTTATACTGCACAATAGGTAGTTCTTCCCTGTGCTCTAGAAGCAGACGCCTTTCTAATACATCTAATAATAGACATCTTGGGCTTGTCTTTTGTGTCCGTTTTTTACCTTAAAATTTTCCAATAATTATTTTTTGTTGTGTTCCACACAAATATATTTTATTATTGACATTTGGTCAGGAAATACACTGGGTCTTAAGCCCAAATAATTTGGGAAGACACCAAATAATTTGGTAAGGCTTTTTAGTAGGGAAATCATATATGAGGCTTTTCTGCTTGTGCTGGAGGAGAGGATGGATGCAGAGAGGTGGTGCTGGGGCTGAATCTAAATTAGACAGTGATGGAGCTTGTGCCCCAGAGGGGCGATGAGAGCCTGAACTGAGGCGAGAGCAAGCAGAGACAGTGAGAAAAGGACGGGCTCCTGGGGGCAAAAGTAGCCACTACTGCTTATCAAAGCCTTTGTCAGTACCAGGCACAGACTCAGTGCTTTCCTTAGTTAGCCCGTTGATTCTCCAATAGCCCTGCTCTTATCACGCCGGTGTTACAGGTGAGGAAAATGAGACCCTGAGCTTAAGGGACTTGTCAGGTGGTGGAAGGGAAACTTGAATCCAGGTAGTTAGCCTGGCCCTTCAACTCCATGTTGTACTACCAGGCAAAGTCAAGGTGACTTCCCGGTGGATTATCTGAGCAAAGTGGAGGAGAACTCAGCTCCAGAGAGATCAGGCTTACAACCCAAATCACCTGATGGGTGCTCAGGGCCCAGCGCAGGGGATTGTGGGAGAAACGCAGCTCTGGCAAGACAGCAGAGAGGTGAGGAGTTCCTCCCTGATGTGCTGAATGTAAGGTAGATGAAATTAACTGAATTCATGACAAAAAAAAGCCGATTTAAAATTTAAAAATGTAGAGCAGGCTCTGATATAAGCACTTTGCTTGGTGCTTCAACTTAATTCTTCGCCACAATGGATTGGGCGGCAGGTTGAAGAGGAAAAGGAACATTTGAAAATGCTCGTGATGTTGCCGCAGGAAGCGTGTCAAGAGGGAAATTCTAAAAAGGGAGTAGATTTTACTTTGGGAAGTGGTAGAGAGTACCACACCCTTATTGAATGCCTACTGTGTGCTAAGGGGGTCACACGGAGCCCCATTAAACCCCATCAAATATTTATTTCTTTATTTTTATTGCCAATAGGACCAAGTCATCCTTGCTGTCTTGTTCTTCTTGGAACCCTGAGCCGCCCCGGGAACAGACCCAGCCTCCCAAGCTAGAGAATCACCAACACATGGCCTGCCTACCTTTGTGGTCTCAGCTGACAGCCTGTTAATGCCAAGAAGCAGAAGCACCCAGACAGCTGGAAGCCGACTGCAAACTCTGGGTAAGAGCTGAGTCTACCAGAAAACAGCCCAGCTGACTGGGGGTGGGGTGCGGAATTCTAATCCATAACATCCTGAGCTAAGTAGATATTGGTTGTCCTAAGCCACCATGTTTTGGGGTGACTTGTCATGTAATGGCAGGTCACCGATGTAGAAAGTCGTTGCATAAATGCAAGGTGTGGAGACTCTGACGATTTGGGAGGGAATGAAATCACCAAAGAGGAGAAATACTGAGATTCGAAGGATTCAGTTTGTTTCATAGAATTGTACTTACTTTATAGCAACCCCAAGCTCACAGAAAAGTTGCAAGGATGGTTCAAATAACTTCTTGCCTTTTTCTTTTCTTTTCTTTTCTTTTTTTCCAAGTTTTATTGAGGTAGACTTGATTTATGATGTGATCATTTCTGCTGCGCAGCAAAGTGATTCAGTCATACGCAAACATACATCCATTCTTTTTCAGATTCTTTTCCCATATAGACCAGCACAGGATACTGGGTAGAGTTCTCTGTGTTACACAGCAGGTCCCTGTTGGCCCCACTCCATATACAGTAGTGTGCATATGCCGGTCCCAAACTCCCTGCCCATCCTGCCGCCACACCTGTCCTCTTTGGTAGCCATAAGTTTGTTTTCAAAGTCTGTGCATCTGTTTCTATGCTACAAATAATTCCATTTATGTCATAGTTTAAAAGTATTCCACATATAGGTGATATCATATGACATTTGTCTTTCACTGTCTGACTAATTTCACTTAGTATGATCATCTCTAGGTCCATCCATGTTGCTGGAAATGGCATTGTTTCATTCTTTTTTATGGCCGAGTAATATTCCATTGTATATATGTACTATATCTTCTGTCAATGGACATTTAGGTTGCTTCCATATCTTGGCTATTGTGAACAGTGCTGCAGTGAACACTGAGGTGTGTGTGTATATTTGCTTTTTAGGGCTGCACCTGCAGCATATGGAGGTTCCCAGGCTAGGGGTTGAATAGGAGCTACAGCTGCCAGCCACAGCCACAGCCACAGCAATGTGGGATCCAAGCTGCATCTGTGACCTATACCGCAGCTCACAGCAATGCCTGATCCTTAACCCACTGAGCGAGGCCAGGGATCGAACCTGCAGCCTCATGGTTCCTAGTCGGATTTGTTTCTTCTGCGCCATGACGGGAACTCTGATACATGTATATTTTTGAATTATAATTTTCTCCTGGTATGCCCAGAAATGGGATTGCTAGATCATACGGTAGTTCTATTTTTAGGTTTTTTTTTAGGAATCTCCATACTGTTTTCTATAGTGTTTGTACCAATTTACATGCTCACCAACAGCGTAGGAGGGTTCCGTTTTCTCCATACCCTCTGCAGCATTTATTGTTTGTAGACTTTCTGATGATGACCGTTCTGGCTGGTATAAGGAGTTACCTCCCAGTAGTTTTGATTTGAGTTTCTCTAATAATTACTTCTTGCTTTTTTTTTCTGAATCAGTTGATGCCTATTATTCCTAAATACAGCCATCAAATTAGGACATTTATGTTGATATATTACTACCATTGAGTCTTCAGGCCCCATTCGCGTTTTCCAGTTGTCCCCATAGTTTCTATGAGAGAAAAATAATCCAGTTTCAGAATCGTATGTTGGCCTTTAATTGACTTGTCTCTATTCTCTCTTTCATTCTGGAACCATTTTCAGCCTTTCTTTGACTTGGGATACTCTTGACTTGTTTGGAGATGGCAGGCCAATTATTTTGAGGTGTATTCTTCTATGTGGGCTTGTCTTTCATATTCTTAGATTCGGGTTTTATATACTGTTGAAAAGACTAACATGGAAGTGATGCTATCTTCTTCTCAATGCATCTTATTAGGTTGTGAAATTAATATTAGTTCCATTAGTGATAACGTCCACATTGATCAGCTGATTAATGTGTCTGCCAACCTTCTCCACTATAAAGTTATTATTTTGCTCTTTGTAAAAAAGAAGTATTTTCTGGACAGGTACTTAGAAATCATGAAAATAACCCATTCCTTACTGAGCATTCAGTTTTCCATTTATGAGTTTGTATCAGTATGAACTCAAGAGTTTCCTCTTTTTGTTCAGTGAGTCATAATTTGTTATTATCGTTCTTTATTTTGAGGGTCATTTTGTCCCTCATCTGGCTGCTAAGAGCTCATTCAGGCTGGCTTGGGTCCTTTTGACATTGCTCTGGGATTCATTGCTTTTTTTGTCAAATGAGAAATTGCAGGCTTATCTTGTAATTTCCTGGCCTCTGTCCTTGAATCATTCCTTTAAGGAGCCCTGGTTCTTTGGGTGGAGAATGGTATTTAGAGGCCAGGATCTAGGTGTTGAGTATGCATGTTGCTGCTAGGAGGTCACTCCTTGTTTGTTTGGTAGAGCTAGGGAATGTATATATGCACATGTGTGCACACACACACAATGCATGTGCAGATATATGCATTTGCATCTGTATTTAAAAATTTGTCTTTACAGGTGAAAAGCAGTGAGCTATCACTGCTACCTCCAATTCACTACACTATAGGGTTCTTTTTACCTTTCTCCCCTTGTGCTATTTTTTTTTTTTTTTTGGCTTTTTAGGGCCACACCTGTAGCATATGGAAGTTCCCAGGCTAGGAGTTGAATCAGAGCTGCAGCGGCTGGCCACAGGCATAGCCATAGCCACAGCAATGCTGGATCCAAGCCTCGTTTGCAACCTACACCACAGCTTATGGCAACCCTGGATCCTTAACCCACTGAGTGAAGTCAGGGATTAAGCTCGCCTCCTCATGGTTATTCGTTGGGTTCATTACCCCTGAGCCACAGTGGGAACTCCTCTTTGTGTATTTGTAATTCCCTTTTCAAACTGTGAGAAACCTGGCTCCCCTTATCCTTAGTAATTTAATGTTATTTGACTGATCCCTCAGTATGTGATGATTGCCTGTCACCATGGCAACCCCTTCCTTGTGAGGAGAGCCTTCTCCTCACACCTGTCTCCAATGTCTGTGCTGATGCATTCCTCCCGGGTGAACTCTCCCCGGACCCTCTCAAGCTTTGGCAACAGCCCATTTCAAGCCATGGAGGTGCCCTCTGGTCCCTGATGGTTGCCGATTCACACCTTGCTCTGCCCTAGCTAATGACATAGGGATTGAATTGACTGAGAAGGAAAGGGGAAGAGGAAGAGCGATTGGATGGATGGATATCTAAAAAGAATGGAAGAGTGGGAGTTCCTGTTGTGGCTCAGTGGGTTAAGAACCTGACTGGTATCCATGAGGATACAGGTTCAGTCCCTGGCCTCACTCAGTGGGTTAAGGATCCAGCGTTGCCACAAGCTGTGGCTCTGGCGTAGGTTGAAGATGTGGCTCAGATTCAGCATTGCTGTGACTGTGGCATAAGCCTGCAGCTAGAGCCCCAATTTGATCCCTAGCCCGGGAATTTCCATATGCTGCTCCAAAGATTGGAAGAATAGTCATGGTAGGAATTTGAAAATCCTTTTCATGATGGTGCTCAGACAGAAAAGAGCAGCGTTGACCATCACTGCTCTGAAGCCCATGCATGAAGACCCAGAAGAGACCTACTTATCAGTAGCAGCATTTTGAACAGAAATATCTAAAACAAAAGCCAATATGATGTTCTGGGCTCTGAAGAAGAGAGGCTTCGTAGACCAATCATTCAAATATTGGTTAGAATATTGCCCAGATCTCAAATACAGAGCAAAAATTATCTGAGGTTTATTGGCTGAGTGCCAGCCCCAGACTACTGCCCATCAGGGGAAGGAATCTGACAAGTAGGTCATCTTCTGTCCCCTGTGACCCCGAGAGAGATCCCACCTTTGATCTGGACTCTCCTACTTCCCCCTCCCCCCCATAAACACAGATGTAAGAGAACACTGGCTTATTGATGATGGGTTGAAAGCTAATAAGCTATTTTACCAGGTAGTTGTCAGAAGTAAACACTCTGCAGATTTCAGGAAACTTTTCTTTTCACAGATACTTCTAGAGGTAAATAGTTTCCAGAAGTGGAGGCAGGGGAATCGCATTGATCAGAGAGGTGGGAATTGTTTTCCCTACAGTAGTTTCCGGGGTGGTTGTCGTTTCCTTGGCTTTTGTCCTGCATCTTGCCTTGAGCGGCCATTGCCTTATTGATTCTTTGCTGGTATCATTTGAATACATTTTCAGGTGCCTCATTAAACATTTCTGGGTTGCGGACAGCTGTTGTTAATACACATGTTTATTACTGAGAACCCACAGGTAATTTGGTAATGTCTCAGAGGGTTGGGTTTCGTGTTGGAAATGCTCCCATGGTCTCCTTATCCAACCAAAGGAGAATAAGTGCAAGAATCAAGAGAATGTGCTGGGAATGAGAGTTGGGTTATGTGATTCTTCCTGTATTTTTTTTTTTTTTTTATGGAATGATCTGTTGACATAGGCAGACAATATTGGCCTTTATTGCCTGGAGCTCAGTATATATTAAAAAAGAAACACTAAGTGTGTGTTCATATGCGTGTGAGTGTGAGCGTGCATGTGTATATATGCCTGCATGCGTGTGTGCATGTCTGTATGTGAGAGAGAGAGAGAGAGAGTTTGTTGATTGACTTTTTTTTTTAACCAGTAGAATATACTTACTAGAACTTCCTTGCACTCATATGTTCTTATTTTCACTACCAAATGTCCTTCCATTTTTGTTTTGTTCTCTTCATCTCACCTCAGATTAAGAGAAAGCAGGGGGGGAGTTTGAGATAATTAATGGTCATTTAATGTCTACATCCTGAAACATATTCCACTTAGCTCTGGCTGTCTAATGATTAGATTTCGGTAATTACATTTGGGCGTTTTTGAGCTGGGGATGGAAGGGAGCCGTGTGTTTAGCTGCAGACTGTCTGTATCATTCTGCAGTCTTCTTCAATCTATTCCAACTGCAGTCACTTTGCTCTAATGGTAACTCACAGGAAACCAATATCATCCTCAATAAAAGGGTTGATGACATTTCCTTCTCCTTTGGGGCCCTTAGATTTTGCTGAATCTCTTTCCAGGACTGAGGAAATCTCATTAATGTCAAAGTAAAAGCAAACTATGCTGCACCCGTTGGCACTCACCTTGTCTTTGCTCATGGGTGATGGCAAGTACCACATTGCCTCCTAGAACCCTCCTGCGCATCCTCTGAAATCTATTCCCATCACAGCCTGGATTTGACCAAAGGAGGGCTGGCCCTGTCAGCGCTGCCCAGGGAATAGCCAGGTTCAACCTGGAATTGTTTTAAGTTGCCAAACATTTCTGTGGCTGAGTCACGGGGAAATTTCCCCCTTTTGAATTATAATGGAGAGGAGGTGTGCACAAATAAATCCACTGAGATATACAGATAGATAGATAGATAGATAGATAGATATTCCTTCCAAGTACAAAGGCGTAAGTAAGACGCCCCTTTCCATTTCTGCCGAGAAAAACAACAAGGGCAGTACCTGCAGAAAGGAGGCACTGTCTCTTTTCCAGAAGGTTTTGAAGATAAATAAAACATACACATCACTCCATTCCTTTGCCCCATCTTTTATTGCCCTAGAGCAATGCTTCTCACACGTTAATGTGCACACAAATTACCTGGGGGTGGGGTTGTTAAACTGCGTCTTCTTGTTCACTTAGTCGGGGATGAGGGCTGAGATTCTGCATTTCTAACAAGATCCTCAATGCTGCTGCTGCCATGGGCCACCCTGGCGTGAGAGTTAGAGCAGGAGTTCTCAAAGCGCAGTCCCTTGACCAGCAGGATCACTGAGAAACTTGTTAGAAGTGGAAATTCTGGGGCCCCAGCCCAGACTGACTACAATGTGCAGAATACACCCCCACCCCCGAAAATGTCTACCCTCTTATCCATGGAGCCTGTGAGGACGTTACATACAAAAGGAAGTTTGAGGAGGTAATAAAGGTTTATGGACTTTAAAGATAAGGAGATTATTCTGGATAACTCAGGGGTCCCCCTCTAATCACAGAGTCCTTAAAAGTAGAGAACTTTCTCTGGCTGGAGTCAGAGAGATGCAGCAGAAGGGAAACTTAGATTCAAAGTGTGAGACGGACTGGTCTCGCTGGAAGGGGCCACGTGGAAAGCAAGGGAAAGAATGTGGGCAGCCTCTAGAAGCCAAGCTTAGCCCTTGACTGAGAGCCAGCAAGGAAAGGCGGACCTCAGTCCGACAACCACAAGGAATTGAATTTGGCCGACAACCTGAACGAGAGCAGAAGCAGATTCTTGCCCAGAGGCTCCAGGAAGGAAGGCAGCCTTGTCAGCACCTTTGATTTCAGCCCATGAAACTCTGAGCAGAGAACCCACTTGAGCTGCACTGTATCTGAACTTGTCCCACAGAACTGTGCGATAATGAAACTGTGTTTTGAAGCTACCTGGTTTGTGGTAATTTGTTACAGCAGCAACAGGAAACCCATACATGGACTGAATCAGAAACGGTATGTTTTAACATATCCTCAAAGCTCTGTAGTCATTCTGATGCAGGGTGTGGAAAGATCCTTCTGTAGAAAATGCACAGAACCTGACATCTATGGGGTTCTGCTGCTTAATAGCTGTTGCAGCACTGGCCAGTCTCCCAAACATCCTAAATCTTCAGTTTTCTCCCTTTCTGAAATGGAGTTGATAAGGGGAAGGGAGTGGGGTGGACGGGGAGTTTGGGCTTAGTAGAGGCAAAGCCTTACATTTAGAGTGGATAGGCAAGGGGGTCCTGCTGTGCAGCACAAGGAACTATATCCAATCTCTTGGCATAGAACTGATCGAAGATAATATGAGAAAAAAACCTATACATATATATGACTAGGTCACTTTGCCATATGGCAGAAATTGACAGAACATTGTAAATCAGCTCTACTTTAATAAATAAAATTTAAAAAATAAACGGGGTTAATAGAAACAAAGTATGATGTGAGAACTTCAGTCTGACTCTCCAGGAGAATATTTTGCAGTTCTTATTATAGTCGGTCCTCAAATGTTACCTTCTTTCCTTCCTTCCATTTCCTTCCATGGACTCACTAAAATGCAGACAGTATTGATGATTCTGATGTCAGCTTTCTGAGGCTGAGGGCTTAGAACTTGACCTTGATTGTCATTGTGTAAATATGAGCTGGAAACCAAAAACAGAATTGCGGGAAGGAGATGCAGGTCTAATTTATAAGCAATTGCCCTGCTCAGCCTAATTGCTCTTAAAAAAAAAAAAAAGAGCAATGACTATGCTTCCCTTGTTTTTAGGAAAAAAACTCAGCACCATTTACATCTGGATATAGAACATTTGGTTCTAAATGTGACCCTTTCATCGTGGCACTCACTTGAGTCAGTTCTTCGCAGCGTGCTGTCTTCCTAGTGGGACCACGACTGCTACAGTATGTATTCTGTATGTTCTTAAAAAATGCAATGTACTAATTCTAATTTGCTAGTCTGCCAGAGTGCTCTGATGCTCATTCATTTAGGAAATTTCAAGTATATACGTATATTTTTTCATGTGTGTCCACCCCAGAGCTGGAAATCCTTGCTGGTTCTTTCTCCTTTATCCTCCCTGCATGGCGAGCTGCTTTGCTGGGTGATTACACATTCTTCTCCTCCACAGATGCTGGAGCCTTTCCTTTCTGACCATCCATCACTGGGTGATGAAATTTGTTGACTGGGTTTATCTTGCCAATGATGCAGTTTGCAGAGTCCCAGGTTCATCGTCATTTTCCATTGCTGTCTAGACTGAGATCAAAACTCTCAATCAATCAACACTTCGAGATTAATTTTTCCTTCTCTGTGAAATAAAAAAAAAGTGAATTAAGAGTTAAACTAGGCTTCCTGGCTTATGTATTTATTAATCAATCAACCTCCCACATAATACTAAATGCATGTTTATGGTACAGTATCCTCATACCTATGTCTGTGTTGCCTGCTTGAAAAGAGGGCTGTGCTGAAGCAAGATGCTGGATCTGCTGTGAACATTTTTATCATGAGCTGCAGTCCTGGAAACACTGAAGCCCATTTCAAAAGTGACCTGAATAATTTCTCAGAGAAAATTAAATGGGTGAAAGATCATGCATACGAAGTAAATATATATTTAAATAGCATCAAAATGGCATCTATTCTTTACTGCAAAGTTCTTGGTTTTACTTGTATCAAGCTGCATTCTGGGTACTCTGGGGAGGCACTGGGGGGATTCCATCACTTACAGAGGCTCTTCCTTTAAATATTCGCAGAGCCCAAATCTCCTGCGTCCACATCACATTTCTTATTGTTGCATATACTAACACCTTCTTCCTGCTCAGAGGATGAGGCTGAAGATCCTTTTACGTTGATTTTCTCCATCAGTGAGCTATAGAGTGGAGGTTACTTATCTGAAGTGTGGTCCTCAGACCAGAAGCATCCGCATCACCTGGACTCTGACATCGCTTGTTTGAATGGCCGAATCTCAGATTCTAGATCTTCTGAACCAGACGCTGCATTTTAACAAAATCCTGGGCAATTTGCTTGTACATTGGAAGGTGAGAATTGCTGGAGTCAAGAAATGTCTGGGGAGTTCCTGTTGTGGCTCAGTGGGTAAGAACCCAGCATAGTGTCTCTGAGGATGTAGGTTCGATCCCTGACGTTGCTCACTGGGTGAATAAGGAGCTAGCATTGCCGCAAGTGAGGGGCTTGGTCTCAGCTGTGGCTGGGATCCAACATTGCTGTGGCTGTGATGTAGGCCCACCCACAGCTGCAGCTCCGATTTGACCCATGGCCTGGAACCTTCCGTATCCTGCAGGTATGGCTGTCAAAAGAAGAAGAAAAAAGAGGTATCTGGGAGGTGGGGGTGTGGGGACCGCAGAGGGTGTAGGATAGAGGTGCCCAAAGACAATAATGGACAGGCATGTGCTTCTCACCTGCTTCTTGTCAAGTCCTGGAGGGTTTTGGAAGAGTCTGTTGTGCTCTTTGACCCTGGAGCTCAGTAGCATGCATGTGTTAAATGGCTGAATAGATTTGAGGGTGCAATTTGTAATTATGCACTCACAGAGCCAATCTATGTGGCTTTTTGCATGTCTGTTTTCTAATGTAGTGTCTTCTGAATTGTAGCATGAGCTTGGATGAGAAGCCATGTGGGTAATGGAAAACTTACAGGTTTTGTGGTGACACAGAACCAGGTTGGTTTTGTTGTTGTTGTTGTTGTTGTTGTTGTTGTTTTTTAAATGGAGGTGAAGCTGCCAGTCTACGCCACAGCCACAGCCACAGCAACACTGGATCCAAGCTGCATCTGCAGCCTACACTGCAGCTTGCAGCAATGCCGGATCCTTAACCCACTGAGCGAGGCCAGGAATTGAACCCACATCCTCAGGGACACTATGTAGGATTCTTAACCTGCTGAGCCACAATGAGAACTGCAGAACTAGGTTTTTCACTCTAACCCTGATAATCATGTCAATGGTACCTTTATGGGTAAAGTAGGCAAAATAGCAGCGCCGTTACCGATGGGTCCCGTGAGCTGCTGCACGAGGGACTTGAAGTGCAGTGACCAGAACCAAGTCAATCTCTGACAAATATGTCTTTGCTTCTCCTTTTCATTGGTGCATCTCATTGCTGTTGTCGCTTTGCAGTAAGTGTATGTATACAGGGAGTTCCCGTGGTGGCTCAGCTGTTGATGCATCTGACTAGCATCCATGAGGATGCAGGTTCGATCTCTGGCCTTGCTTAGTGGGTTAAGGATCCGGCGTTGCCGTGAGCTGTGATGTGGGTCACAGACGCGGCTGGGATCCCGTGTGGCTGTGGCTGTGGTGTAGGCCGGCCGCTGTATCTCCCTCCCATTCAACCCCTAGCCTGGGAACTTCCACATGCCGAGGGGGCGGCCCTAAAAAAGACACACACACACAAAATGTATGTGTACAAATCTGTCTATCCATCCATCTGTCGCCCATTTATCTTTCCTTTTTTCTTTCTTCCCACCTGTCTTTTCTTCTGTCTTTTGATACCAGTTATTACTTCCTGCTTTTCCATCTGGTGGGCTACTCCCCCCACACCCCCCATTTCCTTTCTGATCTGGACAAGTGAAGACACAGAGGCATGTCAGGTCCTGGAGGAAGCTCTCAGGCAGCTGAGCCTGCGAGCTATTGAGTGCTGCTGTACTAACATCATGAATGAATTATGTCCAGCTTCGTGGGCACCTATGGTCTTTTTTTCTCAGAGGGTGATGGGCACTTTCCAGAGCCTGTCTTCCTCCTGCTTACATGTTCCTAGGGGTCCACCGGCCAAGTGAATTGGCGTTGATCTGGATTAGATGGTGCCGTGCACATCTCTCCCAGCCTGTTCACCGTTCCTTCTGTCGAACCCGTCGATCCGTGTAAGGAAGGTGAGAGTCACTGTGGGTTCTGTGTGCACCCAGGTAATTCTAGACTCCTTCCTTCTTCCTCACTAATCCAAGGGCGTTTGGGGGCCTGAGCTGTGTCCCCCAGGGAAGGCTCTTGAGCCCAGGTGACTTCGGTAGCAGGATTCTGACATTGAGAGAACGAGCTTCTGATACTGAAACCTATCCTTTCATCTGAACTGGAATGGGTCCCCGCTGAGCCCAACTGCTCATTTATCTTGAATGTGACAAAAATCTGCTCTGGCATATGGTTTCACCTCTGCTAGGAAAAAAAAAAAGTCATTTTAATTGCTAGTTAAGACGGCTGGGTTACTTTAATTTGCAGGCGCTTTATTAACTGAGATCTATTTCATTGAAAGCAGCCATAAATGAGGTTTGGTGTGAGCCTCCCAATTATTAAATTTCCCAGACACTATGAGGAAACTTGAGGTCACCCTTCTTGAGACTCAGAGCCACTTAACATTGAAGAACTGAGCATACTTGGTGTGTAAGCAGAGTTCTCACACGTAGTAGTAGGTTCTTAATAAACGTTTGAGAACTTGAATGGAGGATGTGTATATGCCTGTTCCCCATTTCCCTTCTTTCTTTTTTTCTTTCTTCTTCTTTTTTTAACTTTTTAGGGCTGCACCCGTGGCACATGGAGGTCCCCAGGCTAGGGGTCTAACCAGAGCTACAGCTGCCGGCCTGCACCACAGCCACAGCAACGTGGGATCCAAGCTGCATCTGCGACCTACACCACAGCTCACGGCAACACCGGATCCTTAACCCACTGAGTGAGGCCAGGGATCGAACCCGCAACCTCATGGTTCCTAGTGGGATTTGTTAACCACTGAGCCATGACGGGAACTTTCCCATTTTCTTTCTTGTTCCTGCAGGTGGGGGGTAGGACATCATTTCTTCTCACTAAATTTCTCAAGTTGAAAATTTATGGCTGCAGTTCCTTAAAATATCTATTTCAGGGGTTGAACAGCTGTATAGTTTAGAGTGAGTTAATCCAGCCAATTTCCTTATTCTTGTTTGACTTTTTGATGGAGGCAAGCAGGAGCAGTAGCTGCTTCAACTAGGATGCCCACTGTAACATAGAGACTGAGTGATGGCGTTTAGCCTGTGGGATGTAGGTTCTATTAAACTATCTAAGAAAGGAGCAAATTTTGATGGAAAGGATATAATACTGGAATCCACAAGACCTGGGTTCTTGTCCCAGTCCTACTCTGCACTGAATTGTGACCTGGAGCAGGTCTTCTCTCGCCCTCTCTTTTTCTCTTGATTCCAATTATTTCACCTGAAAACCACGAGGCTAGAGATGAAAACATGGTTTGGGTTCCATCGTGTTCTCAGCTCTGCCGTTCTCGCTCCCATCCCAGTCAGATACCGGGACCTGGATTTTCATTTTGGCTTTATCTCCAACTTGTGGTTGAGATATCCTGGGTCTTCTTTCCACACGTCATTATGCTCTGTGGGGGCTAGTCCTGGTCGGTAGCCTTTACGTGCTGAGTTGAACCTGTTCCAGCAATCCACCTGTGGTATATCCATATGTTGCCTCGGGTGCCAGAGGAGACACAACACAAACGACCTCCCTGTGGCGGCTGCGATGTTAGCTGAACACAGGCCATGGCACTGATGTGTTTTGACAAAGTGTTTGTGCCCTTGGCGTTGAGCCTCAGCCCATCATCTCGGTCAAGAACTTGGGGTTGTCATCTTATCCCCCTTGCCGTCCAAGGGTCACGTCGTAAGCTGTTGGGTACCAGAGGGGTGCGGGTAAGGAAACTTAAAATCAATGATGTTAAATTCGTGCTTTATACCACGCCCGTGGCTTCTGCCGTGCAGGTGACTCCCTTTCTGTCCCTTGAGCGTGAAGTGCATTTTCTTCGCAACTTAGCGACCTTTTAAATTTGGTCTGATGCCGGTGACCTGAATGTCTAGAGTTGCTAGAAATCTAAGTAGAAGCTGAGGTGGGGGTGGGGGTGGGGAAGCTTTCTTATGCACAGTTGTTTGCACAAATGTACTTAGTGGTATATAACGTTTCATAGAAAAAAGTACCACATTTAAGAAATCTTTTAAGTCCTGCGTAGCCCTTAGCACAGTGACCTGTGAGTAGTAGACAGTTGATAAGTTCTGTGAAAATGCCGTCGGCACTTGCCTGTGTGACTTAGAGGTCCCGGTTCGCATCTGTCTGATGGTCATTTTAAGGTTTAAGAAAATGTGTTGTGAACGGATGTGTCGTGTGTCCCGAGGGTCCCCAGGTCTGCCTGGGTTGTGGGAGCACTTGGATGGGAGTGACCCAAATTTCACTTCTCCCAAGTTGCTCCCGCGGGACTGGGAATACCTTGGAAATTCCCCAGATGTGCCTATAAGGGTGTGGATTCCTGCCAGATGCTGACATGACCTTTCACCTTTAACATGGCAGCTTCTTGGGTTTGCTACGTTCCCAGATCGCAGCTGGGGGTGGGGCAGGGGGGAGGTATGTTCATTTTGCTGTGAAATAGAGAATGAATTTTGGTGTGTCTCACTCTTCCCCCGCCTTCCTCATCACCGCCATCACCGTCCTGGTCATTTTTGGTCGGAGGAGAAGGGATGTTTTCCTAAGCAGCGTGGTTTTAGGGAAACAGTTGTTTGGGTTCCTCTCCCCTCGCCCTGTGACACTCCTTCCCTTTCTTCAGGCCTCAGTTGAGCTAAGAAGGCTCTCAGCTGAGCTGAGGCTCTCCTCCTGGCCAGGCACACACTCGGCCCTATCAGCTCTTCCAAATAAGATCCTGCTGGGCTCCCTGTACCTGTTCAAAGGGCAAGTGCAGGCAGGTGTGAGCATCACCTTAGGTTCCTGCTGGGACCCCAACATACTGAGTGTGGACACTTCAGGTAGGAGCTGTCTGGGAGGTGGTGTATCTGTAACATCCATTGCCTTTGCAGAGGTGGGTTTTGAGGGAGGGTCGCTCATACCTTTATGTTACCTTGGCAACATCATGTCATGGTGTCTGGCTGGGCTGAGTTCATGCTTTTTAGACGCCTTCACCAATAGATGGGTGGAAGCAGGGCGAGAAAGCAGCTTCAAGATCATTTTAGCAAGGTGTACGGTGGAGGAGGAGGGTATAAAATGATTACATGAAATGAAATGTTTGAAAGCAGCAGTGGGTCTCAGTCATGCATCGATTCCTCGTTTGCTCTGAGCCTGGAGCTAGGAGCCGATGGCATCTCTGCGTGCTCGCAGGCCCCCCTGCGCACTCACTGCCAAATCGAGCATGTTCTTTTCATCCCACCTGGAATATGGCAGAAAGATCAAAGACACACTCCCGTTGCTTTTTCATTCCTCAATAGCTGCTGAGAAACGGTCTCTGTTTGTTCCATTTTGTAATAGACGTAAAGTTTCAAAAGTAAAGCTAAAACGCTGGTGGAAGAGATCTACGTGAGTGTGTGAGTTTGTGAGTGTGAGTGTGTGTGTTCTATTTTCCACAGCTGTCACCTGCTTTGCAAAGATGTTCTGAAAAAGTGCAGACAAATCCAAGGCATACACTTAGCCTTGAGCCCTGCTCAGAATGACCGTCTCAAATCCAGTAAATGCTAGCCCTAGCACTACTTTATTTCATACTGCGATGCTCACTCAGAGGAGTTACCCTGAACGCTGGCTCCTCTTTGGTTTTTGAAATGATGCATGGATGAACTTGAAGTGATGGATACAGAAGGGAAGGCTGCTCTGACCTGCTCGGGAATGGTGCCCCTTTATACCGCATCGTGAACAGAAGCACAGAGTTATTCCACACCGTGGAGGCATTTAACGAGTAGAAAAGAAAAGGGAAGATGGAAGAATACCATTTAGAGGAATCATAGTTTGAATAAATACCTTCGGGTTCTCAGAAACACTAGGTTTTGTGATGGGGAGGTGGCTTCCTGAAAATGCCCCCACTGCAAACATCTGATGTTTTTGGAGTTTATCAATCAGTGAACCAAGCAGTCCATTAGTTAGGCAATGGTTTTGAGTACCTATTATATGTCTGGCATCATTCGATTTTATTATTGAATGAATAAATTTATTCACCCGACAAACACTTTTTGACAGCCTTCTCTGTGGTAACAAGACATAAGCTCAGTGATGCCAACACAACAGGGCGCTCACACTACCCTCAAGAAGCTCCTAGTTTATTAAACTGTGAGGGCACGGTTTAAATACGTTAAATGAGCAATAAAATATTTTCAAGGCATTGTGAAATTCATTCATCCATTCATTCTGCTTCTGCAATGTCCTAGCCATTGTGCTAGAGTCTAGAAATAACAGTGTTAACCAAGAGAGAACTCGCACCTCTCCTCATGGAGCTTATATTTTCATGGGAGAGAAAGGCATTGAAGCAAACGAACAAACAATACCGGCTGGGAGGGGTCCTAGGAATTAGCTGATCTGGTCTGCAGTCTTGGCTTAGATCCTAATGACTTTATGACATCCCTGAACATTTTTGGGTCTCATTTTTCTCACGTGTCTCCTGAAAGAGTTGGATTGAGTCATCAGTCAAGTCCTCTCTAACTGTGAAAAGCAGCATTCCCAGTGGAATCCATAAGTTCCCGCCTCTCTGCTAAAGGGCCACTTTCTACATGGAGACAAAGGATGGTAACGCTTAGAGCACAGTGCACTGTAATGGCTGAAGGCATCGGGCCAGGCCGGCTCATATGTCCATGTGCAGACATGCAGCACAGGATTCGGAGGCAGGCACCGTTCACCAAAGGTACCCCAGCCCCAAAGACCACAGGCCTTGTATGGCTTATCGTTCTGCCCGCTTTTTGGAGGCTGGATGGAGGAATAACCTATGGATCTCTCACCTTTATGCATTTACCCAAATCGGGAAGATAAAAACAAACCCAGTGGATGTCCCAGGTTGAGAGTAGAAAGAAGCAGAAGTAATGGCTGAAGCTCCAAGGTGTGGTAAGTTGGGCACTGGACCAGGAATGAGAACACTGGGGTTCCAGGCTACGTTTGGACACGTTCCAATCTTGACTCATTGGGCAAGAGATCTGATCTTGAGCCAGGACCATCCGACTGTGATTCTAAGGTAGGGTGGCCCGGAATTTGTAGTGTTCCCCCTTCAATATTGAGCATCAAGTACCCTTTCCAGTGAAATCGTGCGTGAAACCCCCGGCAGGCCTACCTGCGAGATGGGGAGTCACGCTGGCCTAAGGGGTGGGAGTTGGAAACCTGTAGCCCTTCTCACTGGGCCTTTCTCTCTCATTCCTAAAGCAGCTCTGAGGCGGGAAGCCAGGGCTTCTGGAAATTCGGTTCCCTGCCTCACTCCTTCCAGAGCCCAGCCGCTCTTCCCCAAGTGAAAGCTGGCTGGCATTTCGGGCAATCTGGTGGCTGATCATGGTCCACACCAGAGACTGGGTCCTGCCTGAGGTAAA
Organism: Sus scrofa; assembly: GCF_054392235.1. NCBI lineage: Eukaryota > Metazoa > Chordata > Mammalia > Artiodactyla > Suidae > Sus > Sus scrofa. Next base: position 78,477,221 of record NC_139393.1, read on the forward strand.
GACGCGGTCCGGGCTGAGCAACACTTGACTTATGCAAATATGACCTTCGCAGATTGTTCCACCAGGCCCATAATAACATCTCAGAGAAGGAAATTTTTATTGTGCGGTATGTGGCTGATGGCTGCGAAGCCAGAGAGCCAGGCGGGCGGCAGCTGCCACAAGGCGGGAGCCTTTAGACTTTGCTTTCCTGTTGTTCTGTTTTGCTTTGCCCGCGGAGTTTTGCTATGGCTGCGTGTGTTATTTCAGTATCATTTGCGTTATTACCTCCTTTATAACCTTCTAACTGTGGCTGAATGGAAACCAAGCAATAACAAGGGGTGTATTAAAAGGAAAAAAAAAAAAGAGAAAGTTTAAAGAAGCTTAAAAGGGCCAGAGTCTTTATTCCATTGTGTGTGGATTTCTTCTGGCTACCCTGACATGGAAAAGTATTTTGCACAAAAGCACCTGCGTAAAAAAACACAGAAAATTTTCTGCACATGGTGTAATGCTTGAGTCTCGTCCCTGGAGTTAGATGGAGAGTTAGATGGTGGGGGTTCTGAATTTTGTCTCTTAGCTGTATGACCTTTATCAAATCTTTGGGACAATCTTACAAGGTACTGGTGTCCTCATAGCCACATTACAGATGAGAAACTGAGGCTCGTACAGCTGAGAGACAAAATGTGTCCATGTGTGTGTGACTGGGTCACCATGCTGTGCAGCTGTACAGTAGAAAATGGACAGAACGCTGTAAACCAGCTATAATGGAAAAAAATAAAAATCATTATAAATAAAAGGAAAAAAAACCCACAATAAATATAATAATAATAAAAAAAAAAACACCCAAAATGTAAAAGCGAGAGGTTGGGAAGGCAGGCTGTCCTTATAAAAGCAGCACACATTACCTTAAGATGTTGTGAATCATTATAAGGAGACCATGGCTTACACACAGCACGTTTTTAGTGTGAAGAAAACTGGGCTGTTGTAGGGAATGATAGCAGAAAGAATAACTTAGTGGTAGGAAAAAAACGTTGTCAGTATTAGAGCCCACAAGAGCGAGGCAGGCATTCTTTTTTTCCCCCTTGAGGCTTGATGTGTTAGCTAAAGCTCCTCCAAGCGCTGGCTTATCGTTGAGCACATCCGCAGGCACTCGAAGGTCTTGGCAAGGCTGATACGTGTATGCGCTGGGGCCAAAGGTGCCCTGCAGGACAGCCTGGAGCAGAGCGCGCGTGGAAAGGGGTGTGGGTGTGGATCGGTGTGATTGGGCCCAGGACGGGGCTGTGAGGTGCTCTTTTCGTCGGGGAGATGTTTGGCAAAGGAATAACCATCCGTCCTAATGGCTTAGTGTTGCCCGGGGCTCTCTTTCCATTCAGCGAATTTATATTTTTATTTTCCTGACTTTCAGATGCCTAGGTTCTGACTTTCAGAACTTAGGAAGGTTCTCCCCAAAAGACCTCTTACACTCCTGTTTGGCTGCTCTTTACTTGTGGGACACCTGGATACTTAGGAGAGAGATCTTCCTGAGGTTTGCAAAAATGAAAGTTCTATTTTCTTTGGCCAAAATAACCCTTTTTTTTGGTTTGGAAGTTGGGCCGTCAAGGCCTCTGACATTGTAAACTGGCACTGCCTAGGCCGGTCTGCCGACTCAGCATCCTGTCAGGCACCTGTGTGTCTCTGATCCCCTGGGATTTCAGGCCCCCTGCCTCACCTGCTCCTTAGAAGGTAGCTGGAACTCAGCACATACTCTCTGGGTGAGAGGAAATAAAGGATTATGGCCGAATACACATCACATCATTTCCAATAATGTCCATTCATGGCTGAACACTGAAGGGTTAACCTGTGACCGTCATTTTCAGAGCATTAGCATGTTGAGAGTTCACTGCATGCCAGGCAGGGTACGGAGCCTTATAGTCATGTAGTTGCCACAATTCTAGCAGGTCGATCATTCTGATCTTCATTTTGCAGAAGAGTAACAGCATCTTAAAGTTGGAAGAATAGCCAGAAAGATAACATTATTATTGTAGCTGAGCCTGAGCCTGAGAGAGTGCAGAGTGATTTGATAACTGTAATTCAGCTTCCTCCTTTGCTCCAGGGTCTGATGGAGTTAAAACAAACCACAATTGTCACCACGTGGGGAAGCAAGCTTTTATTTCAGAACATAGGTCCTTCTGTCCATGCATATTTGTTCTTCCCACTCTGGGAGACAAGGTTATTTTAGACACATCTGTATTTTAAATCACAACCCCCCCAGATAGTTTTTTCCCCCCAAATGAATGTAGTTGATTCAGATACACTCTCATTACTTAGCCTGTCTCCTTGTTCGAGTTCAACCATCCCAAGCCGATTTACTGCTGAACTTGGATGAACAACTGTTCTCTTGGAGTAAGAATTTTGCCACTTGTTCTTCAAGCAATGCCCTCATGTGCCCAGCAGGATGTAAATAGCCAAAATGCATCCTGGCATCCTGGAATGACGTTTAGCGGTGGGGAAGCAAGAATATTCTAGAACAGTTTCAGTGGGACTGTCTCTTTCTCTCTCTTATTGTCTCTCTCTTTCTATATTATTTATTTGGGAGCACCAATCCCATTGGTAATAAAAAAAAAATCAATCGCCCTGGAAATTGTTGTGGTCAGAATAACTCTTAGGAACAATTCTTCAAGAAATACCACTTGACTTGGAGAACTGACTTGTGGTTGCCAAGGGGGAGGGGGAGACGGAGGGAGTGGGATGGCCTGGGAGCTCAGGGTTCATAGCTGCAGACTGTTGCATTTGGAGTGGATGAGCAACGAGATCCTGTTGGGTGGCACAGGGAGCTCTACCTGGTCACTTGTGATGGAACATGATGGAGGATAATGTGAGAAGAAGAACGTATACAGAAATAAAAGTAAAACAAAGAAATGCCACTCGCAGGTCTAATCGCAGACTCTAGTAATGGGGCAGTAGTTTGTTCCTAAAGTATTTGAATTCATCTTGTATCCTCGAGCAGTATATAAATAGAAAGTATTTTTCCTCCTAATTTTAAATCAGAAATTGTTATTTAAAGTTAATTTTAAAAAATCAGCTCAAGCATCTTTGCCGTCATTAATTTCATGCAGATTTTTAAAGCTTTATGAAAATTGCCCTGAACCACGGGCCTGTGAAGAACATTCACGAACAGATGTTCGGGGTAAGTACAGAGACATTCGGTTTCTAGCAAAGGGTGTTTTAAACAGTTGGCTCAGGCGTAGGCACACCTTTTAATTACACTGAACTTAGGATAGGCCATCCTTTCAAAGTTTATCTGAACAGCGAATTAACCCTGAGTGCTGTCATCACGCTAAGGCCAATCCTTGACCTTGAAGGAGGAGAGTTAATCATGAAAAGCAACTCAGCAATAGGCCGTGTCACTGAATAACTGAGAAGATGGAGAAAAGAGAGAGGGAGGGAGGGAGAGAGAGTGAGAGATCATGGTTTAAAAACGTGACCTCAATGGTCCCGCATGAGTAATCCCTGTGTTGTTTTATGTTTCTTTCTAAGGTGGGATGGCATGTTCGGAGACATCGTAGTTTTTCTTTGTCTCTTAAAAAGTGTAGTTGATCCACGTGTTGTGTCAGTTTCTCCTGCGCAGCAAAGTGACCCAGTCATGCATGTAGACACTTTCTTTTTCTCGCATCCTCCCCTTCTCCATCCTGAGATGCTGGACCTGGGTCCCGTGCTCTACAGTAGACCTCGTGGGCCACCGTATCTTCTTTTCAGCTTTCTTTGGTCTGCAGTTAGGAACTCTGTGGCCACTTCCTTGTTGTGTGGCATCCACTGGCTTGAAAGAGTGTGGAACTGGCCCGCACTGTGCCTGAGGCACACTAGACCGTGAATGAATGTTGGATTGGTCTAAAGCGAATTTCTTGGAGACTGTGCTCCAGAGAAATGTGTTTTGGGTGCATCACTTCTCAGGCACGCAATATGTTAAAGCTTATGCCTTTCCCTGTCTTTTTTTAATCCTTAAAAAAAGAAAATTTTCATTCTCAGTTTCTCTAGGATGAAGAGATTATCCTGATATAGAAAGACAATTGTCTCATGTGATTTTTTTTTTTTAAGGTGCAAATTATTATTTTTTTAATCTTCCTCCTGAGGCAGGAGATAGAAGGGCTCCAGGATAGACATTTACAACTAGCCTCTTGTTTACACTTCCTGAGGCAGGAGAGAGGTGGGCTCCAGGTCAAATATTTACAACCGGCCACCCATGTATACTTTAGACAGGAGTAACAGCAGGCACAAGGCAAAAAATTGGTACTTGTCTTCTGTGAACTATTAAACAAGGGTAATGGCAGGATCAGAAGAGGGGCTGAGCCCTGGTTGGACGAAAGACCAAGAGGTCATGTACTTCCCATCCTCAGGGTCAGGGAGACCCCCAACTACACATGCACAGAGAGACCCCTCTGGGTCAGAAAGGGAGGGGGTGCCAGGCCATAGTAAGTCTAGATCACCTTCCCTGCCATGCTTTGGTTTGGGCTCCATCTTGGCCAAAGTTTGTGAATGCAGATTTGGGAGAGCCCTGGGTCTGGTCGGGTGTGAAAGATCAAATAAGATAACAGGCCAAAGGAAGACAAAGACCCTGAAGAATTGTCCTAAATAAGTGATTTAAATCACCTCTCTGGCTCCCTCCTCATTCAGGGGGACCGCCCACACCCATGCTTCTTTGGGTATGTAGGACTGCTTTGCTTCTGCCTTAGACAAATAGGCTGCTTCTCTGTGTGCTCGCCCTCATGTTCCACCGTGTTTCCAACAATAAGCTTTGTGCCTGCTTTTACAGTCTCTGCCTCCTTGAAACATTCTTGCTTTCAAGAGGGGGCAAGAATCAGGGCCATTCTGCGCTGAACCTCTAGCTAGTCTAGCAACTAGGACTCCTGGGTTTCACCCAGGCTGCGCAGGTTCAATTCCTGAGTGGAGAATTAAGATCTCACTCCAAACCATCCCTCCCTTCTAGCTTTCCAAGATCCCTCCCAGCCTTGAGAAGTACTCCTTGATGTGCAAACTATGGATTATTCAAATGGTTCCTAAATAATGAATAAAGTACCATCTTTGGAAAGCCCATTTCCCGAAGGGGCTGGCAGTGCAGGCATGGCTCAGCACAGGTGTGGTTCCATCCTCACCCACAGTCCACGCTGTTCCTCTGTCCACTAAAAAGTGCTTGCAAGAGCTCCCTCCATCCTCACCTCACCTTTCTGACTCGGCTTCTGTGAGGGGAGCCTTGTAAGCATTCCTGCCAAGTAAGCTACCGAATACAAAGTGCTGTATGAATATGTAATTGCAGCCATTATCAGTTGATGCCCCTGTCTTTGGAAAGAATCTTTTCATTTACTGTGGAGAGAATGAGGGGCAATTTGAAATGGCCCGAGGTAAGTGGCATTTCATACATTGCCAATCAAATTAACCTTGAACCTTTCTCTGCTGCTTAGCATTCCTCTTCTTTTTCTTCTTTCTCCATCGCTGAAAATTAAGATGACGTGTATAAAACCACTTTTTGCTCCACAATATTGCCCTTGATCTTCCTCTCCCTCCCCAGGGAGGAGAGAGAGGAACAGTTCTGTGTGTCAGTCAAACAGATTGAGAATTAAGAGTGGAGAAACCTGTCACCAAGACCCTGTCACCGAGTCCGGAAGATATGACGGTATGTCAGCTTTTACGTAGTAATTGCTTCTCCTGTCCTCCTTTCCTGCCAGCATTTGATCTGCAAATGCAGCCTGATCTGAGCTGGGGAGTATGATCTCAGATCAGAGCTGCCAGGCTTGAACATGAATTCTGCAGGCGCGGGGATCTGGGGCTCTTCTGTCTTTTGCCGCTCACGTGGAATTTGCATCTTTGATAGCAAGTAGGTCTCTGGGGGGCTCCCGCCCAATTTTCTCTCTATCTGAGCAGAAGGCAGCCACGTATGAATGCATGCAGTCGTAGACTCCTCAATCCCTGCATTTTGTAAGTGAGCGTTTAGTAATTGTGTACATTTTCAGTAACACACACACACAAGTACTATGAACACATACATTTTCCTTCCTCAGTCTGAACTCCCCGGCTATGACAGGCACATCAAAAACCTACACTGGAGTTCCCTGGTGGCTCAGTGGGTTTAAGGTCTCCTGTGGTCACTGCAGCAACTAGGATCGCTGCTGTGGCATGGGTTCCATCCCTGGCCCAGGAACATCTGCATGCCACAGGCGTGGCCAAAACAAAACAAAAACAAAAGCTGAAAAATCTACCTTTTTTTTTTTTTGTAAGAAAGGACAAGTCTTAGTGCTAAATGGACATCCTGCTGGTTTGAACTTACTGCTTTATCCCAATCATACGCACCCTTTCCAACCCCTGGTCCTTTATTTATGCTGTGCACACCTGGATGGCTGGTCCCTCCCTCAATATCTCTGCCGTCATCCAGCCTCCTTATCCACCCAGTCCCAGCGCTGTCCATTATCCAGTGCCAGTTCTTTTCTCTTGCCACCCTTCTCCCCTCCCCATGGAAGTCATTTCTTCCTTCTTTTGAATCTCCACAGCATCTTGTTTCTCTTCCATGGCACTTATTATATAATATTCTGTACTACCGCTCTATGGTTTCTGTTTTCCCTGTTTTTCTACATTTTAAGATCCATGCAGGCAAGAACCGTCTTTGATTAGTCCTGTGTTCCCCACATTGTGGCAAAAGGATGTAAGAAGGCTTATAGGCGTTTACAGCAAAATGATAGAAATTTTAAAAGACTGATAAAGGGAGTTCCCACTGTGGCGTAGTGGTTAAGGATCAGGCATTGTCTCTGAAGCAGCTTGGGGGGCAGCTAATGTGCAAGTTTGATCCCTGGCCCGGTGCAGTGGGTTAAGGATCTGGTATTGCTGCAGTTGTGGTATAGGATGCAGCTGCAGCTCGGATTTGATCCCTGGCCCAGGAACTTCATTATGCCTCTGCTGGTGTGTGTGTGTGTGTGTTGTGGGGGGACAGGGAGAAGAGGTAATGCTCCTTTTTGTCATTGAAATGTTATTGTATTTGAAAATAATATATTTAGGAGTTCTTATAGTGGCTCAGCAGAAATGAATCTGACTAGGTCCATGAGGATTTGGGTTCGATCCCTGGCCTCACCCAGTGGGTTAAGGATACAGCATTGTCGTGGGCTGGGGTATAGGTCGCAGGCGCGGCTTGAATATGGCATTGCTTGGCTGTGGTGTGGGCCAGAGGCTGTGGCTCTAATTAGACCCCTAGCCTGAGAATCTCTATGTACTGCGGGTGTGGCCCTTACTATAGATATTGTTTTTTTTTAAATGGATGAGAAAAATGGGGCCAAGGACTCTTCTTTGTGACTTGACAATATCCAGCTCGCTGCCCTTCTAGCGGCGGGGTGGGGCTGTTTACATCCCACAATGGAGATGTCCTCCAAGCCTCTGCAGCCAAAATGCATGGGGCTACCGGCTGGCAGACAGAGTTTTCTCAACCACCCCAGGATGTGGGTGATGTATTTTACCACTATAACTATATGCAATCCAACTAGTAGCTCCTTCTGAGCAAATCAGTGTAATAAGCATGAAGGTACTTTTACTTCAATCTGTCTCCAGTGAGGCAGATTGAAGTGTCATCAGTAAGACCAAGTAGGCAGGTGAATTTTGATCTTGGTATCAAATAAAGTGATACGTTGGTTGTCAAGCAAGAGCCAGTTCTTATTTGGGGAAGGGGAAGTTTGGGGCAAACGCTTAAAGGCAGCACCAAAATTTTGAGTGTGTGTGTGTTTATGTGTGTATTTTAGCTGCATTAGCAAGGTCAGGTTGAAGGTTGCTGAGAAACTGTATACTTACTGGTTACTCTCACCAAGACCAAGGAATATCAGAAAGAGGAGGTGGATGAGATGGTTTTAAGATTTCACATGTATTTATTATATCAGTTCGTTCCCTCTAAATGCTAATCCACTAAAAATTAGGGTCACCAAATAATTTGTTTGCTAAACTGATAAATATATATATTTATATATATTTTATGGCCACACCCAAGGCATATGGAAGTTCCTGGGCCCAGGCGTTGAATCTGAGCCACCATGGCAGATCTGTGCCACAGCTGCGGTGGCAGTGGATCCTTTAACTCATTGTGCTGAGCTGGGGTTGAATCCAGGCATCCATGGCAACCAGAGCCGCTACAGTCAGATTCTTAATCCACTGCACCATGGTGGGAACACCAACATTTTAAAAATTATTATTTTTTTTTTGGATGCACCTGCAGCATGCAGAAGTTCCTGGGCCAGGGATCAAACAAACCCTACCACAGAAACAACTTGAGCCACTGCAGTGACAGCACCAAATCCATAGCCTGCTGAGCTGCAAGAGAACTCCCTAAACTGGTACAGTTTTGAGACTGAAAAGTGACACTGTTATTATCCAGAACAGCAGGCATGATGCCAGGCAAGCCAGGACATGCAGTGACCTTCTGACAGTGACTGATCTGTATGGCAGCAAGCAACAGGCTGATGGGATGCTGATTTTCGCTTAGACTGAAAAGATTTTAGATTTATCTATTTTGGAAAAGTCTGATTTAAAAATATAGCCTTTCAAAAATCACATCTGGGTGATATCTTTTATTCCATACATTAGGCACACATTGTTGCTTTCCCATAGCATCTTCCAGACACACTCAGGAATGTTACATTACCTCACTGAGTTCTTACGTGTTTCCTCTGTGATGTTTTTCTCTGTCTTGACTCCCCTCTAAGTAACAGTCACGTGGTGATTTTCCTGCTGCCCCTTAATCTATGGCTGTGCTATTGATGGCTTTGTCCAGTTAAAATTCAGTAGGGCTTGAGGGGAAGTTGATTAAACTAACCGAGAGGCCAGATGTAGGGAGAGCCCATTTTCCTGTAAGGAAAATGAATAACAATTGTGCACGAGGGTCTGTTAGCTTGGTGTGCTTAGAATATGCTTCTGTAAGAGTGGTGATTTGAACGGCGGGGAGGACTAATGGAAAAAAAAGTGAAGTTTTCTCCTAAAGCTTTGTTCACGGTGACAAAGAGAAATGTAGAGTGATTTATCTGGAAAAATCCAGGTTGAAAACTTTTACTACCAAGGGCGAAAATTATACTGTCTTGCAGCACCCATTTGATGACTTACATTGATTAAATTCTCTGAATTATTGCCTAAATAACCTCTAGTTTATTTCATTTAACTAGAGTTGAAAATAACGCAGACGCGCTCTGTAATCTAATGCTTGACGTGTGAATAATGCTCCTCAAGGGTTTCCAGTCTTAAAATTTTACCCCCATTTGGGGAATAAAGAGTGAGAATCGTCGAAGTAAAAAATGTAAGGATGCACTGTGGAAACTAAGAATATGACTTTTAAAAAAAAAACCCTTATTTGAATTTCTGAATTGAAAAAATGTTAACATTTGAGAGCAACCCAGGAACAACTGAAACTCAGGCACTTCCTGTTTCTTTGTTGTCACCGTTGCTTAGGAAAAGGGGAGCCCGTGGAATTGGTGTCTTTCATGTCAAGAATGCATAATAGTCCGCACATAAACAGCATATGAGTTGCTTTACAGTATATAATAATCTGTAAATGGATACCGATTTCCTATAAAAAACAATTACCCCTGTACGAAATGTCTCAATAGGTTTATTGTGTTTGCTTCAGATCAAGGATCAAATCTGGTTGCATAAGAGATAGGTATGGCCTACCTCCCGAGGCTATTACTGCCTGAATCTGAGCTACCCCTGCTGCTGAACAGTGGTTGATAATAGACACTTTAGAAATAGGTCAAAGGAAGCTGAGAGATGGGCTCTGACAGCACGTCCCCTTACCGGTGGCAAACTCAGGGACTGGCTGGAAGAATCCCTCCCTTTCTGTAACGACATCCATGGACTTCCAGCAAAGCACTGTGATTTCTGTGCTTTCAGTTTTAAAAGGCACGGCGCTCTGAACATTTCATGCTCAGCTCATAAGCAGGGTCCACAATTTCCCATGACTCAGAGGAAACAGGGAGCCTGGATTTAGACACAAACAATCAAAAATGGTTATTCCCTTTTCATCTGGTGCTGTTGATTCTTAGTTAATCTCGTGCGAAGCCAGTTGGAGTCCACAGGGAGGAGGGTGGGCGGCTGAGGGGGTGATGTCTGCTCCCAAACCCCGAGAAAGAGAAGAGTTTCTGCCTTTCCCTGGGACCAAAACTGGTAAGGACGCTTGCTTGCTTAGGACAGTGGTCATCTCAACTGATTTCCATGCCTCTCCTTTCATCTTCAATCAGTTTTGGACAAGAACTAACATCAACATGGCAGTGTTAATTCCCCTTACCTGATCGGCCTGGTAAATTTGATTATGTTAATTATTTTTCTCTGAGCAGTTTTCTCCTTTTGTAAATGAAATCATTAAATACCTCTTAAATCATGTTTCTCTCTCTCTCTTTATCTCTCTTTCTTTCTTTCTGGCCGTGCCCATGGCATGCAGAAGTTCCTGGGCCCAGAATCAAACCCCAGCCACAGCACCAATCAGAGCCACAATAGTGATAGCACGGGGTCCATAACCCACTGAACCACCAGGGAACTCATTTTTTTTTCCCCTTTTTAAATTGTGTTTTGCTTTTTCATTTGTGCATAAGTCCTTACAAAAACCATAACAATAAACACACATAGAGTTCAAGGAAGGAAACTTTAGTTTGGAATCTGACTACTTATTCTCTCAACAGATATTTTCCATGTCTTTTTTTATGCACCTGACTCCTGTGATGAGATAAGAGGGGAAGTCTGGAACCAGTTTCTCAAGGAGCTTAAGCTCTAATAGGGAGAAAATTGTGCAAACCATACATGTCCCTGTAATAGAAATATGAAATTACATAAGAGAGGTAAGATCCAACCTGATATGATTTTAGGTACTATTTCTATCTAGGTGGGCCCGGAGAGATTTGTGGAGAAAGAAGCATTTAAAATGGAGCTTGAAATGTATTTAGACATTTAGAAATAGCCACTTATCTGCAAGTTACCTGTTATTACTGTTATTTATTATTGTGATTAGTTTTTATTACTGTATAACAAATTCTTCTAAAAATAAGTGTTTTAAAACAACAAACATTGTTTATTTCCACAGCTTCTGGGGGTTAGGAATTGGGAGCAGCTGAGCTGAGGTTTTGGCTCAGTGTCTTCCTGAGGGTGCAGTCAAGCTCTGGGCCAGGGCTGCAGTCAGTCTCAAGGCCTGATGGGGGCTGGAGGATCTGCTCCCAAGAGGGCGCATGCTCATGGCTGTTGGCAGGGGGCCTCAGTTCCTGACATGTGGGCTCGTCCAATGGGATTGCCTGAGGGTCCTCAGGACATGGCACCCGGCTTCCTCGAAGTCAGCAATCGGAGAGAGAGAGAGAGAGAGAGAGCGAGAGAGAGAGAAAGAGAGAGAGCAAGCAAATAATGTGCAAGAGGCAGCACCTTTTTATGACCTCATTTTATGCATCATCATCACTTCTGCTTCACTCTGTTTGTCAGATGTGAACCACTAAGCCCATCCCACGTTCAGAAGGAGGAAGATTGGGTTCTGCCTCACAAAGGGAGGAACAGCAAAGAGCTGGTGGGCACGGTTAACACCTTCACAAGAGACTGGGGAAGATGAGGGAAGAACCTCCAATGGAGGATGGATCAGGTCATGACAAAGATCCCCACGAGGAGCTGCACGCAGGGAGCTTGAGATAAGCCAGCTGAGAGAGCTTTAAACGAACCTTCTAGGGTGAAGGACAGCGGGATCAATAGAGGGAAGGAGCTACGTATTGTCGGCCAGGGCTGGGAAACAAGGCAAGATTTGGGGCAGGGTTGACCTATAATGACAGCTCCACTTTAGGGGGATTAGTCTATAGCAACAGACACAACGAAGGTTGGCAGTGTGAGCAGAGCAGAAGAAGGCACCAGTCGGGAACCCGTTCCGGTCATACTGGGGCATGGCTCCAAACCCAGGGCTGCTGTCCTTCTTTTAGACTCTTCAAAGGACAAATAACTATGATGATTAATACATTTGTATGTGTCTCCTCCAATTGTTAATGGAATCTGCCTGTGTTTTCGATGCTGCTCCTTCTGGAGCTTTTAGTGGGCTAGTGAATTGAATTGTAAGCTTGATGCACGGCAGCCATTCTTTCTGTGCTGATTGAGTGCAGTTTGTCCCTAGGATGGCAATTGCATCTAATACCCACAGGGCACATTCCTAATTGAGTCTGTCTCTTAACTGTGGGAAGAGCCTGATGCTATTGCTAGACTGAAACCATCCTAAATTGGAATTCTTCATGGCAAAATCCTACCCCCTTTCACCCTTAGTTACTGACTCCTCCATCACCAAGAATTCTCTTATTCTCCTGTAAATACGTCATGTGTTCATTGACTCCACTTGTATATTCATGGACTTCATTGGCAATATGGAAACTGCCCGGGCTTTTTTTTTTTTAATTTTTTTTTTTTATGGCAGCACCCATGGCATATGGAAGTTCCCCACTAGAGGTTGAACTGGAGCAGCAGCTGCCAGCCACAGCCACAGCCACAACAACGTCAGATCCGAGCTGCATCTGCAACCTACACCACAGCTCAAGGCAATGCTGAATCTTTGACTCACTGAGCGGGGCCAGGGATCGAACCTGCGTCCTCACAGATACTAGTCGGATTTGTTACCATTGAGCCACAATGGGAACTCTGATGCCTGGGCTTCTTGGCGATGTCCATTCCCGTCACACAGGCCACCCAGAGCACTAAAAAGACAGGTGCATGACCAATCATAAGGCCAGTACCGCAGCCTTGACTTACCCCATTGTTCTTAAGGAAATCCAATTCTTCCCGACTCTAGGGAGCTTTTACTTTCTCTGTCTCTGGATTTACCTTAGTTTATGAGCCTCCAAGAGTTTAGCATTTAAGCATTTTTCTCATTGAGCCTTAGTTCATTTTCTCACCAACTTGACTGCAAGCTCACAGGATGTATGAACCAGTATTTTGTGCATTTTTAAATTGAAAGTGGGATGTGAGCCCAATTGAAAAATACCACATAATGAAACTGGCCCCATTTATTTTATCTTCTCAACACATACATCCTCTGTACAGGTATATTCCTTTACTCCTTTGTACCTCTAGATCCTGAATGCAGTTTTAAACAAGGGTTGTATATGGGTGCCTGTTCATTGCAGCACCATTCACAATAGCCAAGACATGGAAACAACCCAAATGTCCATTGACAGATGATTGGATTAGGAAGATGTGGTGTATATGTCCACAATGGAATACTACTCAGTCATAAAAAAGAATGAAATAGTGCCATTTGCAGCAACATGGGTGGAACTAGAGACTCTCATCCCGAGTGAAGTCAGTCAGAAAGAGAAAGACAAATACCATATGATATCACTTATATCTGGAATCTAATATACGGCGCAAAGGAACCTTTCCACAGAAAAGAAAATCGTGGACTTGGAGAATAGACTTGTGGTCGCCAAGGGGGAGGGGGAGAGAGTGGGGTGGATTGGGAGCTTGGGGTTAGTAGATGCAAACTTTTGCCTTTGGAATGGGTTAGCAATGAGATCCTGTACTGGGAACATAGTTAGCCCTGGGAGCTATGTCTAGTCACTTATGATGGAGCATGATAATGTGCGAAAATAGAATGTGTATATGTATGTGGAACTGGGTCACCATGCTGTACAGTAGAAAAAAATTTTATTGGGGAAATAACAATAAAAAAAAGAAAGAAAAGAAACAATGAACAGAAAAAATAAAGCAAGCAAGCAAGCAAGGGTTGTAATTTATAGCACATGTTCACTCCTCCTTGATCTTGGCAGCCTTTTTGACCCTGTGTAATAATTAGATGAAAACTTGAAGTGATGTCTAATTTCCTCAGTGTCCATTTCTGTGTGGGATCAATCTAAACAGTGATAATGTGTTGTTTTGCAAATATCTGTGATTCTGAATATTTGGTTGTTTCTCTGCATCGTTCATTGTGAACTTTTACCCAGGAGGTAATGCAGTATAAGTCATTGTCAGTGGAGTAGAGCTTCTAATAGTACCTTAGGTTGTGGACCAAGGCTTAGTAGTGGAACAATATCCGTTTTTTATATGTATTTTTTTTCTGTTACTGTTAATCACCAATGGAGTATTCTCAAGCTCTCAGGATATTTTCCAACTCCTGGAGTATCGGTAAATATAACCTGGAGGTGAGCGGATTTTGATCGAGGCACAGCTTTCCCCCTAGATCCTTATATAGGTAAGCTGTCCAGTTTGTAGGAAAGCATGAATAACAGTTGTATTCTGAGGGAATCCAAGAGCCTTCTAGCATTACCCTCTCATTTACAAGTGAAAAGAACTGAGTTCCAGAGATGTGGAGTGGTGCCTCAAGGGTGCCACGTCTTCGTAGATCACCCATGACTTAAATACTGTTTTCTGAGTCCTGTGTTCTGTGTTATAAAAACAAACAAATAAAAGAACTTTTCATCTCTTAAAAAAAAAAATCCCTCCAATCCTCCTTCCTCTGAATCTAATAATCCATCACCTGTTGAAACCAGGACTAGAAATCGTCACTTGCTAGTTTCTTTTTCTTTTGGAGAGTTTCTCACCTTCCACATCATCAGCTAATGAAGTGGTAGAAAAGGCAGACAGGTGTTGTCTCTCACCTTCATGTCCTGTCTCTTACCTTTCACACTCTGAGTAGTGGACATCAGTTCCTACTTTCTGAATGACCCGACTCATAAAGAATTGTCTACACTGACAAAGAGTGGAGTAATGAATGTAAGTGCTTCAATTTGGGTCAGAAACATGGGCATTTCTTTCAGGTGTAAACACATAAAATGCGCTTTCAAGACCTAAGTGTTTTGGAGGGTGCTGATGCCCTAACAGGGCTGGTTTTCAAAAACAATTAATTCTAGAGGTTGTGCAAAGACGTTTATAGAGAGTTTGGGCTTTTAGGATGTTCTCTGAGAAGGAAGGAGAGAATGAAGAGGAGGAGGAGGGGAAGGAGAAGAGGAGAAAAGGAAGAGGAAGAAAGGGGGGAAGGGGAGGGGGCAGGGAAGAGGAAGATGTGCTGGAGTGACACGGAGGTGGCAGGCAAGCATTTTTCTATATAGGGAACTACTCGTGGATGAGTGTATCATGAATATTATCACGGTAAATTATAAAAATTGTAACTTAGGAGCTCTAACTGGGTCTTCAGCTAGACCTATTATTCTGTCATGGGTTATATGGAGATTGCGGTGGTGGAAAGTTGGGGTGAACGCATTTGAGAAGGTGGGCAGAAGGTTGGGCAGAGCATGTGGAGGTTTGGGGATGGCTATACCGGGTTGGTAGTTTGAGAACGGATATTCCTGAAATGGAAGCTAGTGTGTTCGACAGTTATTATTTAATGAGGGGCAATCAGATGCTGCAAGTGTGGGAATCCTTGCAGGCTGGAGGGAAACAAGTTACACGGTATCAGCGGCAGACAGTAACATCCCCAGTGTTATGGAGGGGACACAACGTGGGCTTGAAGCAAGAAGAGTAGGATATGGGTACAGCCATGGTTCCTGTGGTTTTACGGGAAAGGATGAGGACAACTAGTCACTCGTTCATCTCTCCCGTGTCCGAAACAGTGCCTGGCACCCAGTAGGTCCTCAATAGACGTTTAAAGAATGAATAGATAGACATAATTTGTTGTAGCATCATGGAGAGCGAGAGAGATCTGATAATGTCAAGAAGGAAGGAGGGCAAAATTTCCAATAGGAACAATATACAGTTGTTCAAACAGAAACAATATACAAAGTCAAGAGAGTGTCTTAATTTGAAGGTTGCCAGGGTGATGGATTTAACCGTGTTTCCCCAAGAGCTGACGGTGTTTCAGGGCAAACCCGATGCCAGATAGACCAATTCTGGGGATCTGAGAAGGAAAGCATCCTCAAGCAGTCATCTTTCCTTCTGTTGCTTCTGGAACCCCTTGGGATACTTTGACATTTTCATGCTTCAGCAGAGTCTCAGAGCCAAAGACCTTGAGGTCCTTTGAAGATCCATTTCCTATGATGCTGTAACCTCTAGCCTAGTTATCACGTTCCAAGAAGTGCTTAATATTTAACGCGCTGCTGATTTCCTTAATCATCTTTCAATATCAGCCTCTTGTGTTTATCAGATAAAGCTTTTTAGACTATGATAGGTAATAATGTTTAATCCAATCACAAAGCATCCATCTCTGGTGACGTTAGCTCCAGCGCTGACTCAGGATCTTTCCCCAAATTTGAATGTCCTGTCCGTTGCCCAGAAAGGAAGTTGAAAGGAGGTCACAAGGTGAAGATGGATGTGTTATCCTGAAATTCTGAAATTCAGTCTCAGATAGAATGGCTAAGGATTGTGTCCTATGGATGGTTACACAATATTGCAGTGTGGCCTGTTCCCAGATACTTTCAGCTTCCTTAAAAACAGCTCAAGAAACACTCTATTTAAAAAAATTATTCTAGGTAATGTGCAAAACACATAACACTGCTCTATCCTTGAGCCTTATCCTATTACAGAATCTGTCCCCTTGGGGTGGGGATCAGGGTTAGGGTCAGGGGTAGAGTGAAGTTCAATTTTTGTTCTTCATATTTATTGATGTAAGAAATAGTGCATTTAACATTTTGTCACGTCCGTTTGTGTGCAACTGCATAAATACAGAAGCATTAAAATGCTTGTGTCAAATTGTTCATATCAGAGCATTCTGTTTTGTCGCCAGATTAAAAAAGAACCTCTTACCGTCTTTAGGCCGTGAAAATTTCAGGAGAGCCCCTGCTTTTGCTCTATTTTATCGAGACTCTATGGATTATTTCAATCCAGAACTCACATTCTTGCTAGGACTGACCCGATTACCAGGGTGTCACATGTCATGTAGTCATTCAGTCTTGTTGTTTTTCTGTTTGTTTGGTTTTTTTTCTTTTTTGACTGCCATGGTATGGAGTTCCCAGGCCAGCTATGCCAGATCCTTAACCCACTGTGCTGGACCAGGGATTGAACTTGCATTCCAGTGCTCCAGAAGAGATGCTGCTGATCCTGTTGCACCACAGCAGGAACTGCAGTCATTCAATCTTGAGCTGGGTTGGTGTCCCTAATATGCAGCCTAGAATATTCCCTCACCATCACGTTCTCTGTTGCAGAAAGTTTTGAATGGATGACTCAGATACATAAGAAAAGAGTGCCATATTAGCCTCAAATAGCGTATCCCTCTGTGTCTTGCTGGGCTTGGTCTGCCATCTAAGTGTAAATAACAGTGCTGGTGATATGGCCATGTGATCAGTAGAATTTCTACCAACGTTACGTCATTTACTGTGTATGGAGTGTGGACAATAGGCTGTCTCTACTCAAGCATCTGCACTTGTTAAATAATGCTGATTGACAAGGTTTTGTTAATGAGGCAAAATACATCAGATATATACTAACTGATAATTGTAACCATTAGAGTGTTTCCTTGTCATTATGCTGAAATGACAGAGGTGTTGGCAAGACCTGGGTTAATACGTTTGTTCCATTGCATCAGGTCTTCAAGGGCCAGGCTCCCACTGAACTAGGTTATGCTGAGCCTTGTCCTGTCAGCCAACAGGTGTGTGGTAAAGGCCCCTGGGAGCCTCTGTTGGGTCTGGGTCCTTATTCTTCCCGAACGCCAGCCAAACAGAGACAGTGACCATTTATGCTCTAAAGCACTGCGTCCAAGAAAAGTGGGAAGACTAAAATGCAGGACTATGGTAGCTGAAATGAAGAAGACATTTTTTTTTATGGCCACACCCAAGGCATATGGGATTGAATCTGAGCTGCCACTGTGACCTATGCTGCAGCTGCAGCAACGTTGGCGCCTTTAACCAACTGGGCCGGTCCATGGATCAAACCCGCACCTCTGAAGTGGCCGGAGCTGCTGCAGTTGGATTCTTAACCCACTGCGTCACAGTGGGAACTCTGAGAAAACGTTTTGTCATCTGTTTTATTTTTCTTTCCTTTTTTTGGGGTATTCATTTTATTTATTTATTTTTTGTTCCCCAGCTTTATTGACGTATAGTTGACGAATGTAAAAATTATATACATTTAAGGTATACATGGGCTGTTTTGATATATATGTGCATGTGAAATGATCACAGTCAAGCTAGTGAACCCGTCTGCCACCCGTGTAGTTAACTCTTTTTTTTTTTTTTTTTGGTGTTGGTATATTGAGAGTACTTACGATCTACCTTCTTAGGCAATTTCTAGCATATAACACAGTATTAGTAACTGTAGTTGCCTTACTGGATATTAGATCTCCAGAACTTATTCCTGCTGTTTGACTAAAACTTTGTACCCTTGGCCCAACATCATTGTATTTCTTTCCCCTTGGTCTCTGGCAACCATCATTCTACTCTGATATGAGAGGTTTGACTTTTTTAGATTCCCTATATAAGTAAGACCATACAGTGATTGCCTTTCTGGGTCTGGCTTATTTCACTTAGCTTAATGTCTTCCAGGTTCATTCATGCTGTCGAAAACAGCAGGAGTTCCTTATGTTTAAGACTGAGTATTACATATACATGTAAAACTACCATATTTTCTTTATCCATTCATTGGTCAACATTTAGGTTGCTTGCATATCTTGGCTGTTGTGAATAATTCTGCATCGAACATGAAAGTGCAGACATGTCTTTGAAAGACCAATTTCATTGCCTTTGAATACACACCAAGAGGTGGGATTGCTGGATCATATGGTTGTTCTATTTTTAATTTTTTGAGGAGTCTCCACACTGTTTTCTTTAATGAATGTGCTATCAACAGTTTAAACACGTCTCTCTGCGTCTTCATCAGCGCATGTTATATCATTTTGATAATAACCATTTAACAGGTAGTGATGATATCTTAATGTGATTTTGATTTGTATTTCTCTGCTGAGTTGAGTTCGTTGAGATTTGTGCTCTGATTCTGGACTGGGAAATAAACCAAGCAGAAACCATTTCGTGGCTCTTGATGTCTAACACGGAAGATGTAGAACCCAGGTCCTTTCTATAGTTGGGAAGTGACTTCTGGGCTGACGAGTAACTCAAAAAATGGTCTAGGGACTTAGGAATGATAGGAAATGGGGATTAGGGCTTACTGATTTGGAGGAGAAAGAGCCTCAGATTTCCCAACGTAGAAGTTCACCTGCAGTTGAGAGGTGGATTTTGGGCACGGGAAGGTCAGGGGTCTTAGACCTAAATAAGCCTGGTGGAGGGATGATTCAGCATGATGTGGATCGGGTCTTTGGGCAGCTCCCCTGGGCGCATGAAAGCCCTTCATTAGATTTCTGGAGTGGGAAGTCACAGCACTTAGAAGTGCTTTTGAGGGGGAGTTCCCGTCGTGGCGCAGTGGTTAACGAATCCAACTAGGAACCATGAGGTTGCGGGTTCGGTCCCTGCCCCTGCTCAGTGGGTTAACGATCCGGTGTTGCCGTGAGCTGTGGTGTAGGTTGCAGGCGCGGCTCGGATCCCGCGTTGCTGTGGCTCTGGCGTAGGCCGGTGGCTACAGCTCCGATTGGACCCCTAGCCTGGGAACCTCCATATGCCGCGGAAGCAGCCCAAGAGACAGCAACAACAACAACAACAACAACGACAAAAAGACAAAAAAAGACAAAAAAAAAAAAAAAAGAAAAGAAAAAAAAGAAGTGCTTTTGAGGAAACCACATGTCAATCCCGACTCTCAACTGGATGTATATTTGGAGGGTAAAGCTTGAACCAGATCACCTTTCAGAGATCGGAAGAATGCCTGTAAAATTGGGAGAAGTTTGGGAACATGCTCAACAGCTAGTAAATTTTATTTTAACATAGTCACTATTTCAAAACTATTTTTTTTTTTACCATGAAAAGTCTCATGTAACAAAAAATTATAATAAAATTTGTGAAAGGCTTTGGAATGTAGTTAAGTGTTTAGTGCATATAATCTCTGCCTGTGTTTGCCTTTGACTAACATTCTTTAGAACCCTGGGGAGCCAAAAGTTAACTTTTCGAAAACTGATAACGCAGGTAAAAATTTCTTGCCGGAGAAATGTAAATTGTGTTTGGCGTAAGACAACTGATTATTGTCCTTGCAGATACTGTCTGTTTAGCACTATTTGTAAATTTATTTAAGCATGCCTTATTTGACTGTACATGTCTGCCTTTTTATTTTTTTAGTTGTATGAATCTTTTATATATTGTGCCTATAAGTCCTTTGTCATATATATGACATGTAGGTATTTTTCCTGCATCAGTGGCTTGTCCTGGGTTTTCTTAATGGTGTTGTTTGAAGCACAAATGATTTTAATTTTGAGAAAGTCCAATTTAGCATTCAGATGGTGTCATATCTGAGACCTCCTTGCCTAACCCAAGGTCATAAAATTTTTCTCCTATGTTTTCTTTTAACAGTTTTATAAGTTTAGCACTTTTACTTAGGCTTGCGATCTATTTGGAGTCGATTTTTATGTATGGTACGGGGTAAGGGTCTAAATTTATAATGTGTCTCACCTGGATATATTATTGTCCCAACACTATTTGTTGAAAAGACTGTTCTTTCCCCCTTGACTTGGGTTAGAATCTCTGTCACAAATCAATTGACCATAAATGTAAGGATCTATTTCTGGATTCTCAACTTCTGTCCTATTGATCTGTCTGCATAGTTTTACTCCGGACATATTTTTATGTTTGTCTTTAGTTAGAACGGGGTTGCTACCAATTAGTAGCTGTTCTGAGATTTGTGACACTTTCCGTCTGGAATAGGTGCTAACATTTTTTTGTATTTTTGTTTTTCTTTTTAATAGCAAAGAGAAAGCCATTTAGACCCCTCTTTCCTCAGCTATTCACACTTTTCAACATTTTCTCAATTACCTGTCAAACACGTATATGTGTACATACTAAAAGGAGAAAGACGGAGATGTTTGTCCTTGAACAACATTCTAATTTGGGTTCAGCCAGATGATGAAGGTTTGATCTAGCAGTATGGGGACTGCTCTGATCTGTTAAAACAGCTGGTATCCTGTTGGGATGTCTTAACTGGTTTAGGATTGGGATGAAAACCTCTGAGGTATTGTTAGACTTTCTTCACAAATTGCTCATTTTTGAATTGTGCTTACATTTTTGCCAAAGTTTGAATACCTTCCTTAAGACCAATTCCCAGAATTTGAAATTCCAAATCTAAGGAGGATAAAATGTTATTATATCAAGGTGAAAGTAAACATTTATTTTTCTGGCTCAAATGAGACCACATGCACAATATACTGTAAAGAGTAAACAGAGGCCGTGGATATTGCAAAGTATAATGCAATTGACATTGTGCATATTAATCACATTATACACAATATGTAACATGTGACCATAATGTAATGAAATTGATGTAATAAACATTTTAGTCTCTTGATGCTTAATTTTCACATTGCTTTCTAGATCAAGGTGTATTCTTACTCGTGGAATGGATTTTAGCCAATAAGAGTAAGGCTTGCAAGTATCTCAGCCACTTTTGGTGATTGTCCTCATTAAAGGACATGAATATTCAACAAATATTCATTGAATGGACACTGTGTTTTGGGTACACCTTAGAAGATGGCAGACATAGCTATGAATATAGCCAAGATCCTGCTCTTAGGGAATTAACATCCTAGCAGGAAATAAAGATAACAGTAACAAATATATATATTTGTGATAAGGGCTCCCCAAAGCAGGGTAAAGCACAGGGAGTGATGGAATAGAGTTTGCAGGTGGATACTTTAGAGAGGGTTGCCAAAAAAGGCCCTTTTAAAGGAGGATTTGAGTGGAGATTTAGGTGGTGTGAGGGTATGAGCTGGGTGAAGAACGCTGGAGTTGGAGTAGACTAGGGTAGATCATGTATGTTGTTTTAGGTCTTGGTCAAGAATTTGGATTTTATTCCAAGAGTAACGGAAAGCTGCAGAAGATAGGGTGGGCTAACGAGTGACAATCTTACCTGAGCTTTTGAAAGTTGTTCCAAGTGTGGTGTGTCATTTTGTCTGATGGTGGATGAAAGTGGGAGCAGGAGATCTAGTTAGGAAGCTATTTCACAGTCAAGGTGAGAAGATTTGGTGTCTTGGACTAGGGCGGTGGGAAAAAAATCTTGAGGGGAGAACCAGCAGAATTTGCTGGGAGTGGGATGTGGGGTGTGAGACTAAGTAGGTTTTTGGCCTGAGTAACTGTAGGGGTGAGGGCACCTTTCCTGAGATGTAAAAATGGGGGAAGAGCATTTGGAGGCAAAGAAGAAGAGGTAAGAAACTGTTTTCACTATGCAAAATTTGAGATCCTGATGTTCTGATAAAAAAAAAAAAACCAAGTTAAATAATCTGCTCAAGAGGAAGGAAAATTTTGTCTGCAGAGCTTTTGGGGAATTACTTAATGATTGGATTCCAAACTCAATACATTTGTTTGTCTGAAATGTAGTTTATCTTATTTGAAAAGTTAGGACACTTCCTATCTTGTCAAATTACAGACACATTTGTTTATTGAACCTTTCACTTTCCTAGTATACTAGCTGCTTGTTTAAAGAACTACCAGTTTGGTTTTCATGGGTCAAGACTTTTCATGAGGAACATGAAGACTTGAGATAGGTTGATTCGGTCTTAATCTACTGCTATCCTCTTCACTTCTGTGGAAAACAGTACCCTGGAATTAATGATAGGTATATGTATCTTTTATCAACTCTTTCTCAGGCTTTGATTTTGCAGGCTTTGGTTTTGGACTATATTGCAAGAACTGCATGAATATCTACCCAAAGTTATATTCAAACAGGCTAAGGAATCCTGCCAGATGGAATTGTAAAAAAATTTAAAATGTATGCTAAAAAAGAATGTTTTCTTTTGTCTTTTAAATTGGTATCTTAAAGAGCATATACAACTTTTGATTGGGTTAGCTCACTTTCCTTCTCCTTTAAGACAGAAAGCCTTCCATGGTGTTAGACTTTTATTGAGAGTGTCCTGAAAAAATAATATGATGACCCTAAAAACGAATTATCACTGGGAAGAAGGGCCACAGATCAATATTCCAAAACCCAAGTTGCTATTTTTGAGGATTCATTCTTCAACATTAATTGGTTCACAAAAAAATCCAACAAGCATTTCGTACCCTGGAGAGTTCACTTTACAAATTGATTAGTAAGGAGGCTGCTTCTCATTGCTCTAAGCGAGGTGATTGTTGACATTTTTCTTTGAGCATGATGAATGATATTTACATCCACTTTGAAAGCCTTCTGAGCTGAAATGTGAGCACAAGAGAAGGTAGCACATGGGGTTCTGTGGTGCTCATTTGTTTTGGGGATTCACAGTAGTGCTTGAAGAACCCTCTTGGTTCTGCCTACAGTTTTGCTTTGGTTCTTCTGCTCACAGAGGAGCTATGGATTCTCGTTAAGCATGAATCCTCCTCAAGCTCTACAGTTTTTAGAAGAGCTGTCAGCTTTACCCCCAGCAGGATGGGTTAGGCACAGGAGGTTTGTGCCTAATGTACAGCACTGTTCAGAAGGGGGAAATGTACCCCCCACCTTCTTGAGTTCTTGAAACTGGACTACCAATGAAATTGATGTGAGACATTAACAGGAGAAAAAGAAACATTTTAATGTGCACACACTGAGGTCTCATGGAAATGGGAGCTAAGAAGAGGCCAAAGCAGGCAGCTTTTATACTTTTTAGACAAACAATGCATTTGTGAGAAATTGACAGGACGAAGAAACTTAGGCTTTGGATGCTTAATTAGTGAAGAATCTAAACAGAGCTTGGGCGGGTGGTCAACTAAAGAAGTAACAAGGTTTGTCTATACAGACTTCTCTGCCCCAAATTCCCTATCTCTGGAGATGGGAGTCCTTCTGCATCCAGATGCAGGGAGCAGATGTTTCATTTGGGAGATTTGTTTTCTTCTTTCAGGAAGACAGAAAGGAGGGTCAAAGTGTCCCTCTTGCATTGGCCATTTCTTGAGTAACTTCAATTCCAAATAATCAGTGTGTCACTTTGAGGTGGTCTGTTCTGGGCCCCCATAACACTGACTGCCTTGATATAGGCATCATGCAATATTTTTTAGAAACTCAATGGAGGGGAGGGGGATTTTTGAAGACTATACAGCTCACCTGTTCCTTCTGATATTCTGAAATCCCCTGGGTGGTCAGATCAGCAGAGAGCTGGGTGCTCAGACCTCCCAGCAGTGGCCATCTGTAGAATTACTTTACTATAATTTTGGTTTGATAATCTTAGCCTTAATGATAGCCAACATAAAAGAGCCATTTGAAACGTACAGTTATTCAGCTGTAAGAAATGTAGGTGAATGTTTAATGTGGCACAAAGCCTTTCCCTTGCCCCCCTGTGTATTCCCAGCTTCCCATGGCCAACGTTATTCCCTAATTTCTCAGGAGATTGAACAGATTCCAGGCTACAACTGGCCTTTAACCAAATACCTGAAGTTCTCCAAATCTGTTAGTTAAAAAATTATTTTTTCTCTGAGATTCTCTCTTTCATTACTTAGTGGTATGGATTTTCCCTCCCATTTTGCTGCTGTACTTGGGAGATAAAGGAATAATTTGTTTCTTCACTTCACCTGTAAGAGTCATTCAAGAAAGTTTGGGAGTTCCAGTTGTGGCTCTGTGGAAACGAACCCAACCAGTATCCATGAAGATGTGGGTTCGATTCCTGGCCTTGCTCAGTGGGTTAAAGTCTCCAGCATTGCTGAGAGCTGCAGTGTAGGTCATGGATGTTGCTCAGATCTGGTGTTGCTGTGGCTGTGGCATAGGCCAGTGGCTGTAGCTCCCAATTTGTCCCCTAGTCTGGAAACTTCCATATGGCAAACTTATGGCCCTGAAAGAAAAAAAAAAAGGAAAGATGGTGTTTTCCCAGTTATCATTAAAAACGTCTTGGCTAAATTACTAAATTGGTTTTTTGTTGCTCTTTTAAATTTTTTTTATTATAGTTTTGTTTCTGTTTTAATTTTCATTTTTTTAGTTAATTACTGAGGTTAACTTTTTCAAATATTTATAAACTACTATTTGTCCTCATTTGTGGTTGTCATTTATCTGCTGGATCTTAGTGTCTTATCATATTACATAACCTCATCACATATCAAGGAGCTGATCCTTGGTGTATCATAATCATATATATATTTTCACCTTGTTGCTTACCACCTGATAAGCTTGTGTTTTGAGAAACAGGTTTACATTTCCATGCAGCCAAGTCAGTTTATCTTTTCCTTTGTTATTTTTTTCTATTGCTTTTATGCTAGTTGTCTTTTCATGCAGTCTAACAAAATGTACTCCTTGGGGGTTTAGATATGGCGATATGTAATTTTTACTAGACGGTTCCATAAACAGGCCTGGTATTATGCTTAGGGCATAAAAACTGCACAATAAATACTTGCTGATGTGTCGATAAGTTTTACATGATGCATCTCTGGGGCCTCCATTTCCTGCAAAGTTACATGGCCAATTTTTAGCAGAAACACATATGTTCGTTGGCATCAGCATTTCCTTTTGGACACTTACAGAGAATTTAAACAAAGTCATGCTTTTGGGCAACATTTAACAGAAAACCACTGCCTTATCAATATTCTTGGTCGAAGAGAGGGAGAACTCTTTATCATATCTTTCGATTTGCCTGGCTTACCAAAAATCGCATCTCTCTTGGGTTGAGACTCTTGAGTCCAGCTTTACCTCATGAGTCAGCTGGCAGAGAGATAGGAAAGGATTAAATTGTAACATGACTTCCCATCTAGCGAATAGATTGCGATCAGTCTTCTGTGCATGACTGTGAGATTGCTGAGCCAGTTAGCATCACATTTGGGATCCCAGAAGACTAACTCCCGGAGAGGACAAATCTGAAGCTGAGACAGAAGAGCTGAGTCTTAAAGGAATTATGAAGGGTGAGAGTCGGGGGTGGGGGTAGGGGGTGCTGAGGAGTGCCAAGAATCCAGAAACAAAGAAGGAAAAAAATGTAGTTGGCAGTGAAAACAATCACATCGTTGTTTTTCCCTCACTTCAGCGAGATGGGAAGAAACGGCAGTTTTGCAGAAATCACCATTTCTTGCCACATCTTAATAAGGCCCATAGGCAGTGTATGCCATCATACGTCTTTTGATAAATCTAAATAGATGGTAAAATCAATGCATCATTTCCCCGACTACTGATTAGTTGATCCTAATAACCTCTAAGTGTGAGAAATGACTCCTACAAAAACAAAGAGATGTCCTCTGGGTGCCCAGTCTGGCCCTCGGCTTCTCCATAGATGTTTGGTCCTGGGCCTCCTACCCAGCTCCCTCAGCTCCCACCTTAGGCCAAGGCTGCAGTGAGAACGAGCATCTCTCCCTGGGCTCAGTTTGCTGACCCCAGTGGTGCAAATTCCCGTAAGTACCTTCAGTTGTGATTTTGGTCCTTAGATTCTTCATGGCTTTGGAATGACTTCTTGTTCCCAGCGGCCACCCTAACTGGGGTCTGGCCTTTGGTTTTCCTGTGCAATCTGGGGCCATTCTGCTGACTCCTGGTTCAGACTTTACCTCTCGTTGGAGTCTCAGCTTCTAACACATTAGGGGAAGGAGACAGGGTTCGCTCAAGGGTTTATGGTCATTTGGGGGCCTCAGAGATGGTGCCATGAGGCGGCCTCTGCTCCTGTGGCCTCCTGTGGTTCTGCTTCCCATTCACCATTGGGGGCTGGGTGAAAATTGCTCAAGGGTTTTGTATCAGGGGCCTGCCTACCCCTTCCTCTAGAGTACTTACTGGATCATTACAAAAGAGCAGGGCATCCAGTGCAATCCAGATCCTGGCCCCTGCTCACTTATTCATCCCACGTGACTGACCATGGTGGGGGGTCCTCTGCCTTCAGCTTGAGGACCTGCTGTCAGTCTGAACCCTGTAGGACTGGCTTCAGCTGCGCCATCACAGACCCAAAGACCCTATTGTCCCCACATTTATTCTCCTGAAAATGGGTTTACCGGTTCATTTGATGCACCGAACTTGCAATGTGATAAGCAGCCCGTAGGGTTACTTTCTTGAACTGGACCTTCGGGGGTGGGTGGCTGGTGCTGAAGAGGAAAGGTCAGCCCTGGGGTCCCAGTCCCCGGACTCTTCAGGGCTAGTCTATGAAATGAATGGATGTGAGCTTCATTCATTTCATTAAAAAATGAATGAAGCTTTAAAAATTTTGTTTCTTTTCTAGCTCTATCGAAGTATGGTTTTCAAATAAAAATTGTATATATTTCGGTTGTACAATGCTACTTTTTGAAAGATAATGTGATGGGTTGATATACATGTACATTGTGAAATCATGTGTCCTCCACTTTATATAGTTACTTTTTGTGTGTGGTGAGAGAGAACACCAAGTTTACTCTCTTGGCAAATATCCGTTGCAATGTAGGATTATTAACTGTAATCACCATGCACTACATTAGATCCACTGAACTTCTCCCAGTGAAGGATAGTTTGAGCTTCTGAATCCAAACTTATCTCTTCCCCCAACCCCTGGAGGACGGAGCTGTAGATGTCAACATACTCCTGTTGACAAGGCTGGGAGGGAGGCTAAGGGGCTGGATGGATCCCCGTCTGGGAATCCTAAACCCTGCATTAATTTCTTCTAAAAGGTAGCCCCATACACTGTAGAGAATTATTTACCGTCAACGCTGCTTTTGAGATCTAGAGGCAGAACAAGGACACGTGACCTTTGGTGGCAGTGCGCCCAGACTCTTGCAGCCCTGGGCAGCTGCAGCAAGCTGGACAACGCAGTTCATGACAGGGAGAGGCACCTTTCCTATGGCTTTGAGTTTCCAACCTTTGTGTCCTTTCTAGCTGCCCAAAGGGACAGGTGGACACCTCTGCAGAGATGACCTCTGTCCTGGGTTGAGTGCTGCTCCTCCGAAACTCACGTCTACCCAGAACCTTTGCATGTGATCCTATTAGGAGATAGGGTCTCTGCAGATGGAATCAAGTTCAGACCAGGTCATGCTGGTGTAGGGTGAGCCCTGAATCTGCTGTGACTGTTGTCCTTACAAGCGGAGGGAAAGGTTGATACCAGACACAGATGCACAGAGAGAAAGCCATGGGCGATGAGGGCGGAGACTGAGTGATGCATGTACCAGCCATGGAAACCAAAGATTTCCAGGACCTACCAGAAGCTGGAAGATTAAGGGAAGGATTATTTTCTAGAGCCTTCTGGGGAAGTATGGCCAGGATGACAGCTTGATTTCTGACTACAAAGAATACATTTCTGTTGTTGAAAGCCACTTGGTGGCAATTTATTCTAGGATATGAATACAGCCCAGCCTCCGTCAGCAGATGCTCGTCTGGAAAAATATGGTTATTCAGCTCATCTACAGGTAATAAAAAGCCACCCATGTGGTTGGCACAATCAGTTCCAGGGTCACACGTAGGCCCTGGAGAGGGAGGGGCAGAATGCTGGCAAGACCTGCTGGCAATGTGGGTGGTTATAACCTGGCCAGTTATTGTGGCCCATTCAAGGCCACTGGACATTCATGGCCACATGCAGGTGCATTAGCCTCCTATTAGGGCAAATCGGGAGTGTGTATTACATGCACCCGTGACATCTGTGTCCAAGTTAAGGCCCTTTCATGAGGAAATCTGACTTCCTAAGCACCTCTGGAATATTGCTAATCTGGACAATTTCTTTGGTCTGTCCCTTTTATAGACAGCTGAATATTCACGTATTTGTTTATTTCCCCTCTTGGTTTTCCCTTCCCCTCTCCCACGCCCTAATGATGGAGTTTGCCCATCTTTGTGTCTCTTGTCCTGGGTTGGAAAGCAGAAGCCATCTGCAAAACTTCCTGGGTTTTTTGGTTTGTTTGCTTGCTTTTTTGTTTGTTTTTTTTGCTTGTTTCTAAAAGCCAAAGTCGCAGAGGGAGGGAATGTCTTGCTGAAAGCAGCAGAGTGGCTTGGAAGAAGCATGATGAGAGAATGTTCCCCAGGCTGAAAGGACTTCTAGAAGCTGGTGGGTGGGATGGGGAGGAAAGCACTGGGAACCTTCATGATTCTGAGAGTAGCCTCCAGAGGATATGATAAGTTTCCTGAAAGGAAGGGCTGCCTGGTGCATCCTAGCAGAGAGAAATCCTAAACAGCCTTCTCATATGCACCTGCTGCCCCAGGCAGGCCCAGGGGCTGACGTCTGCTGGAGAATCAGGCAGAGGGGAAGGGTACATTCAGGGGGTTCCTGTGTAAGGCACTGAACCTTGCAGAGCCCTGGGTTGGTGGGGGCTGGGGGCAGGAATAATTCAAGTTTCTTGCAAAAATGGAAGAAGGTAGGCTCACGCTTACAGTGGACCATAGAGAGAGTAAAGGTCCATGTCATTTCTTGCACCTTGGAAAATCATAGCCCCGTATGGCATTTTTTTTTTTCCCTAAAGGAATGGAGAGCTACCCATAAGGCCCACTTCATCTGCCCTGTGCATCCATCAAATCCATTCTCCTACCAGCTCTTCCTCAACCCTGGGCTGCAGCACGGGGGTTCCACCAGCGGACCCTGTTGGTCTCTTGGTATTGGAGGTGCTCTTTGAGGCCTCCCAGATTTACTGCTCACCACCCACCACCCACAGACCCATGGCCAGAAAAGCCCATAAAATGGGTACTTGGCCCATCCCTGTAATGCCTCTACCTTAGAACCGCCCAACTGTCCACCACAAAAAAACCCTTTTTTCTGCACCCAATCCACATAGAAAGTTGTTTGGGTATGACTCCCCATTCCTTCTTTCCACCTCCTAACACTATCACCATCCTGGAGGGCAGCCAGGGTCTGGGTGAAACACAGTGTCTTGGAAGGATCCCCAGTTCCCTAAAGGGAAGACCCACAGGGCAGAGTGGGCCAGATTATGGAGTCATGTCTGATTCTCTCAGTATATCAGCTCCACCTGCACATGCCAGAAGCTTTAGAACGTTCTCTGGGCCCATTCAGGGTGAAAGGAGATCATCTCTATAGGCTGTAGATTTCAGTTGCCCTTCTTGTTGGTGATGCCATCTAGCTTTCCCAGATACACCAAGATGGTGCCATCCACTTTGGCTCAGGCGACCGGCTTGATGTGAGAGAGAAAAGACCAGGCGTGTCCTAGGCTCCCAGGAACACAGCGTGGGTGGCCCAACAGGGAGGGGGCTTCTCAGAAGGGCTCAGGCGTCCCTCAAAGCTCTCCCCTAAGTGGCTCGAAGAACCCCAGGCCGTGTGTTGCCACGTGATGGTGGCGTGGGCTGGTGGTGGTGATATTTGAACCCACCCAGCCTTCCCCGAGGGCATGCTGCATAGCAGTGATTTTGTTTTAACTTGTATCCTGAACACAGGCCATGGCTGGTATTGCCCGAACTGCTACATTTTTTTGGATCTCATAGATTATTTATGGGATTGTCTGTTATGTACTGGACATTTTTCTAGGCCATGAGGAAGCGTTGATAAAAAAAAGAAATGTTGCCTTTTTCCCTCTTCCTCTCGGATCTGGCATCAGTGAACAATGTCTTACTTTCTGAGGCCAGCTATTCAGATTCGCCTTTTCCTCTTTCCTCCGTGAAGAAGGCAGGACTGGCTCCTGGGACCCCATCCTGGACCAGAGCCCCGGATCTTCTGTAAGATTCAGAGGAAATGTTTGACAGACCCTAGAGCAGACGCAAATAGCTCGTCCTCGATGGTATTCACAAGGCGTGATTTTTGCCCCGTTTTGGAATGAGGCTGGAGTCTGAATAGAGCCACTTCATTTGTTTGTCTGGAGATGCGTGCTTAGGAGTGGGACAATGACTTCCAGAAGGATCCTCGCTGCAAGGGAACAAAGGCTTCCTTCTGTTGAAGCTCGAGAGCCAAAAACATTAATTCTCTTCTCCTCTGCGCGTGTGTCCCCTTAGCACTTAGATGATTTCTGGAAAAGCCTTTTGTTGTTTCTCATAATATCGTAGAATTTTAAATGCAAAAGCAAAGGGAAAGAAAACCAAGGGTACTTCTCGGTGAAACAGTGGGAGCCCCCAGCCGCCTCCTCCGCCTTCACCCGATGAGATTTTCTTCTTTCTTTTAATAAAGGGGATGTACTTTCCCAGTCTTTCGGCAGAAAAAAGCACGCGGATGTTCCTTTGGGGAAACTTTCTGCTAGAAAAGCAAATAACTGAGAGAAGCCTCTGAATTGAGAAAAGATTTTGTAAATACTTTCCAGAAAGTCCTGCCTTACTGGGGAGATGGCGTGAAAACGTGCCGTTTTGAGCGAAGGGAAGCCTGGCTTGTCTGTGGAGAAGAAAAAACACCTGTCTCATCTCAGTTTAGGCTGCAATAGTTCGTTTCTCTTGGGTAAAATAGACGGTTTGACTCCTACTGGGGACAGCCAAGAAGCTTGTCTGCACCTCTTATTTCTAGGAGCTAAATCCCACCTGATAAGGCCCCTTCACTTTTACTCCACAATTACTTACTGAGCACCTACTGTGTTCCAGGCTTGGTGCGGGTAATTTTCAAGGCAAGGCTTTTTTCTCGTGATGGTTCAGTGGCAGATATAAACCGAGGGTTGAAACAGTGCACGTGGTTAAAACTGAATTACCAAACCTGAGAGAAGAGGGCTGTCCGGTATCAGATGGACCCGCCGTTCCACAGCCCGCCCAAATCTTCGGCGGAAGTGCGTGATTAGATTTATGTGCTCGTGCTCCCCAGAGAAATAACCCTGGATCAAACAGAGACAAAACAATTGCTTATGGAACAATAGCCCCAACACTTTCCAAAGGAGCCAGTGGTCACCGTCTCTAGTACCGCGATGCTTTTCTAAAGCATCTGTTTCGAGGTGTGTGGAATGTTGGTGAGGTCCGCGTATTTTTCTCTATGATGAGTGCATGATGGGCCTGTAATTTGCGAGCGACCCCCCGGGGACAGTCCTCTTTAGGACTGATGGCAAGATCCAGTTTCCACTTTGCTGATGAAGTCATTAGTTGATCTGCTCGTGTTGATTCTTTAATTGTCTGAGAGTCTCCTTATAAGGAGGAGCTGGAGTCACGGTTCCTGGCGAGGAAGAGGATGAAGGTCATTGGCAGCAGTTTGGGTCAGGGTTGCACCCGGCTTATATGGAGAACATTTCCTTAGTTTTTCTGCTCACGGAGAACAGGTCTCTGAAGACCTGGGGTTGGAAGGCATCCAGTCCAGGGAGGTCCATTCTTCATTCCCTCCACCCCAGTGCAGATAGAAAAGTGTTCCCGGAGGCCCCCCAGTGTGGAGCTTCAAGGGGCAGAGCTAGGTGCAGAATTGGGGAGTGGATTCTCTCACTCGTCTTCAACCTCCTTCCTTATCTCTGTGCTTAGAGATGAGCCCACGGAATGACAGGAAGCATCTGGCTTCTTCACCTTTCTTTATGAAATGATAAGCTAAAGGGATTCTTATCATATGAGTCATGTTGGCCAATGATCTTTAGTCGAAAAACTTGATGACTTATAAGCAGGCAGCTTGTTCAGTGTGGACTTCCTGCTTCATAGTTCTTATGATCAGGTTCATCAATGAGTAATATTGGTTTCCTAAGATGGAATGTATGATCATCAGTGCTTATGGGATGAAAGGTGTGGGAAGGAACCCAAGCGATGGATCAAAATCCATGGGCCAGAAACCATGACACTTACCTCCTGCTCTCTTGCCATTCTCCTGCCCAGGGCCCCGTGAGGGTGATAAGAAAGGGGTAAGATGGAGTTCCCATTGTGGCTCAGCAGAAAGGAACCTGACTAGTATCCATGAGGCTGAGGGTTTGATCCTTGGCCTCACTCAGGGGGTTAAGGATCTGGCATTGCCATGAGCTGTGGTGTAGGTTGCAGACTCGGCTGGGATCCTGTGTTGATGTGGCTCTGGCGAAAGCTGGTGGCTGCAGCTCCGATTCAATGCCTAGCCTGGGAACTTCCATGTGCTACAGGTGGGGTCCTAAAAAGCAAAAAGCAAAAAGAAACAAAAGAAAGGGGTAAGATGATTTTGTTAATAGAAAGTAACCCAACTAGAAGTGAGCTGACCGATGAGAAAGACCAGGTCAGCGACTGCTTTACAACAGAAAGCACTCTGTGCAGTTGAGGGTCTTCCTGGAAGTTGCAGAGCTTAAAAGGCCCACACCCGTATCCCGTTACTGTGTCACCTGCAGAAGAATATGGCACATGGTTATGGAGAAAGAGAAAGCTGGAGGTGGTGGAAAAAACCCTTAAGATTAGGAATAAAAAAAAAATCTGACCTTTAATCTTAGTCACTTGCTGAATTGTACATTCTTGGGCAAGTCATATCCCCCCCCAAGAGCCCCAGCTTTCCTTTCTGTGGAATGAAGATATGAATAGCATCAATTTTACAGTTTTTTTGGCCTCGTCTACAGCATGAGGAAGCTTCTGGGCAGGGATAGAACCCAAGCCACAGCAGTGACAATGCCAGATCCTTAACCTGCTAGGCTACCAGGGAACTCCTCGTGATATTTTTAAAGCATTGAATATATGTGTCCAGTGTTTTGTAAAATACAGTGCTCTCTGTTTCATATTTATAAGACCATATTGGCTCCCACAGCTCTTTGCTGGCATCTATCTTTCAGTAAATAAGATAATGAAGGAAAAACCTATTTTTATATAGTAGGTCTTAGCACATGTCCGGTGAATTTCAAAATTAGCCTAAACATTTAGTTTTGCGTCTCTGGATTCAGTTTGGATAACCCTGGACACCAAGAAGCAAGACGGACCTTCTAAAATGTCAGTGTGCCTCTCATTCCATCATTTATCATAGGCTCTCCCTGGTTTCACCTCCATGGGAGTTCCTGTCCTGGCTTGGTGGTAAGGAACCTGACTAGTACCCATGAGGACACGGGTTCAATCCCTGTTCTCCTTCAGTGGGTTAAGGATCTGGCATTGCTGTGGCTGTGGTGCAGGCCTGCAGCTGCAGCTCCTATTCGAACCCTCGCCTGGAAACTTCCATCTGCTGCAGGTATGGCCCTATACAGAACAAAGAAAAGAAGAAGACGAAAAAAGAACATAGCATGGTTTTAGAAGGGCTTAAAGTAAAATACTTGGCACTTGACAGAGAGGCCTGACTCAATAATTTCCTAATGTTCTTGGAACGCTGGGCGCTCATGGTGTGTATTCTTGAGAGAAAGCTTGGTTTCTTTAGCCAGGCTTCTGGGTTTGGTTTTAGCATTTCTGTCACCAGCAGCCCCACGTCCACGTGAGGATTGAGCAGGCACCCCCGCCAGGGCACTCACCAAAGAAGGGGCCAGCCTCCAAGAACGGTGTTTCCCACAAATGCACAGCTGAGGACACGAACAACTGCCTCGTCTGGTTCATGTTCGGTTCGCCCCCTCCGACGTCTCACACCTGCCTTCTGAGTTGAAGGAGCCCGTGCCAAGGTTGCAGCATCAGCCGGGAGTTCTGGGGTCGTTCCCCTGACATCCGCCCCGGCAGCCTTTGTCTTGGGCGACAGCCCGGGTTTGCTGGCAGGGTCCGTCCAAGGATGGGGACCAGGTCGAGGACAGTTTGAAAGGTCTGGAATCATCTGGGGAATGCTCAGGAGGATTTGTTCGGACCCAGCGAAGGAGACCCCCCGCCCCCACTTCACCACCACCTCGCTCCGACAACATGAGAACCAGATGGGATCCACAGGCCGCCTGACGGCCACTGCCTGATGTCGACGACGGGGATCCTGCACATCTGCGCCCTGACTGCAGGGAACAGGTCAGCCCTTCACTCCGCCCCACAGACCCCACTTGCACGTGTCTTTTTTCTCCCTGACTCACGTAGGAACAAAACCATCACATTCAAAAAGCACCTTGTCCTGTAGCCATTTGTAAATTCATTTGTTAAGGAAACCTTACATCAGAGGAGCACTTCACAGTTTACAAAGTGCTTTCATTTCCTCATTTAATCCTTCAAATAACCTTGCGAAACAGGCAGGGCTGTTGAAAGAGGCTGAACAGTGGAGGGGAAAATCCACTGTGCTCCTATTCCTGCCTTTAAATGTTTCGTGTTAAACTTATATATGGACTAACATCGAATTTTTGCCAAGCATAAAACATGTATGAGCCCCTAGAATGTGTTTCTTCCCAAGGGGATGCAATTTCCATACATCGTTTATGGAGCACTGGCTTCTCAGACGTTGATGGGACACCCATAGCTGGATCCAAGAATGACTTTGTCCCTTGGGAGTAGGGTGGGGGATGGGTATTTGGAAGAAGGGTCTGAATGGCAAGTTACAACACAATGTTTTGAAGTCACATTTTCTTTCTTTTTTTTTTTCTTTCAGGGCCACACCTGCAGCATATGGAAGTTCCCAGGTGAGGGGTCCAATTGGAGCTGCAGCTGCCGGCCTATGCCGCAGCCACAGCAAAGCCAGATTCAAGCCCCAGATTCCAGGCACGTCTTTGACCTACGCCATAGCCATGGCAACGCTGCATCCTTAACCCACTGAGATCCTCTAGACAGAAAATCAATAAAGCAACAGAGATCCTAAATGACACAATAGAAAAGTTAGACTTAATCGACATTTTCAGGGCATTATCTCCAAAAAAATCAGAATATCCATTCTTCTCAAGTGCACATGGAACATTCTCAAGGATCAATCACATCCTGGGGCACAAAGCCAACCTCAACAAATTTAAGAGTATAGAAATTATTTAAAGTATCTTCTCTCACCAATGGCATGAAACTAGACATCAACCACAGGAAAAGAAATGAGGAAAAACTTAGTACATGGAGACTTAACCCACTGAGAGCGGTCAGGGATAGAACCTGCATCTGAAACCTCACAGACACTGTCTGGTTCTTAACCTGCTGAGCCACAATGGGAACTCCATGAATTCATATTTTTTTTTTCATCTTAAATAATCATGTTGATATAGAAAAATATCTACATTTTTTTTTTGCCATGCAATATTGAGCAAAATGGACACATCAGGAAGATATACCATACTTATATTTCACTGGGTATCCAGGTTTGAGAAATTTAGGTTATTTAAGATGTGCATGATACATGTTCAAACACATGTTATGTTCCAACAAGAATTTTCCTACTATACACGTGTCCAGCTAACAACAGGAGAGTAATGTTGGGATAGATTTGTCCTCAGATTGTTTGGTCCTTCATTCAGGTTTTGTAGTTAAGATGACCGTGCTGCTACAATGGCTATGGAAGCCATGCCCAGCTGGCATTTCTGCCTGGAGAAAACCCACAGGTTCTGCAGGCTCTGCGGATGGAGATGCGTTTTTCTCCAGCCAGGGGCCTGAGCCAAACCTCGCAGCAGCTCCTTACCAGCGAATATGCTAAGCACGAACCTCGTCTCTCAATTCTTGGCCTCTGGAATCAATTCCAAATTTCTTTGCAAGAGGAACAAGGGCCTTCACCATCTGGCCCCACCCGACGTGTTGGCTTCCTCTTCTGCCTCTCGAACTTGTACTTGGGTTCCTGTAGTCTCTAAATACAGGAGAATTTTTGTGTTTTGCACGTTTGGATGCACTGTTCTCTCCAACACTTTCTTGCCCTGCTGATGGGCATGGCCTCCTCCTCATCGTTCCCGTGTTACCTTGAGCATGCCTGCTTTCTATCAGTCTCTTCCTAAGGCCCTAAAGCAGACTGGGGGCTGTTATTTAATGCCTTTGTATCTCCTCTACACTTGTACCTCTCACCACAGTCCCAAACATCCCATATTTATTGCTTGTTTGTCTGTCTCTAGAGTCAATACTTAAAAGCAGGCACCATCTGTCACGTACCCGGCGCAGACTATAGATGCAAGCGCTTGGTGGAGGAATGAATGAAGGACCATGCAATTCGGCAGCAGTTATTTTAAAGTGGCTTTTTATATGTCATCCCCAAATAGCAGCAAAGAAGGAAATAGACCTTGTTTTGTCTCTTTAAGGTACAGAATATATTATCCACTTTGAAAAGTTTAATCTTAAAAAGTGATTTGAGGTGTTCCGGCAGTGGCTTAGTGGGTTAAGAACCCAACATAGTGTCTGTGAGGATGGGGGTTTGATCTCTGGCCTCCCTCAGTGGGTTAAGGGTCTGGTGTTGCTGCATGCTGCAGCATAGATCACAGATGTAGCTGGGATCCAGTGTTGCCCTGGCTGTGGTGTAGACAGCAGCTGCAGCTCTGATTTGACCCCTAGCCATGGATCTTCCATAAGCCACGTGTGCAGCCTTACAAAAAAAAAGAATCCAACTGCAGTGACTGGCTCAGCACAGTGGGTTAAAGGATCTGATGTTGCTGCAGCTGTGGTGTAGGTCACACCTTCAGCTCAGATGCAGTCCCTGGCCTGGGAACTTCCATATGCTATGTGCGTGGCCATAAAAATTTAAAAAGAAAAGTGATTTGACTGTACTTTGGGGGGCCACTAGAAACAATATTTTGATGAAATGCCATTAAGAATATTGTATAAGGATGGAGGGTATTAAATGTCCTTCAAAAACACTAAGTTATAACAAATTGTAGCATGCTAAGTTGTCAATTACGCAGCTTCATTGATGATAGGATTTGTAGATTAAGTTACGGTAGGAGAGAGGAAGTTGTAGTGAATACAGTACCTTATAAATAACAGAGTGATTTTACCCAGATCACGACTTCCCTTTGTTGTTGGTAAGGATGGAGGCTTTGTAGTAACGACTTATTCTCAATTCTTCTGAAATAATTTACACACTCAGTGACTTGTTGCAAACTTTAATGTGTGGCGGCATTATCACAACCAAGAAAGCGGGATAATTTGAAAGTCAGGGCCATGGATAAAGGGCAGGAGCCTGGGTCTGTGACTCTCA
This sequence comes from Sus scrofa, assembly GCF_054392235.1. Taxonomy (NCBI): domain Eukaryota; kingdom Metazoa; phylum Chordata; class Mammalia; order Artiodactyla; family Suidae; genus Sus; species Sus scrofa. Next base: position 78,514,797 of record NC_139393.1, read on the forward strand.
CTCTGCGTTATTAATGGTGTTGCCACTCCTGTTACATGAAGCTCTCGAGTTAGGATTTATCCGTCACGCTGGTAGGACGAGCATCTTCAATTTTGCTCTGTTTCCTTCTCTCTTCCCTCTTTCCTAAATTATGGATCAGGATGACATCATTTAGAGCACTCTCACCTTTCCCCATCTTGGACTGGGCCACCTTAAGTAGAAATAGTGAGATAATCAAGAATGGGGCATATCAGTCAGGTGGCCCAGGAGTCACAAGGACACCTGAACCCTGTCTACTTCAGAGAATTATTAAGAAAAGCTAATGATCTAAGGAAAGTTAGATACCTGGCATCAAATTAAAGAAGGTACTTAATTTGATTTAGGAATGGCTTTGTGTCTTAGTCTGTTCAGGCTGCTGTAACAAACTACTGTAGACTGGGTGGCTTATAAACAGCAGAGGTTTCTTTCTCGCTGATTTGCAGTCTGGAAGTCCAAGGTCAAAGAGCCAACATGGTCAGATGAAGGCTGTCTTCTGGGTTGCAGACCGCTCATTGCATCCTCACACAGTAGAAGGGACCAACGAGCTTGGTGGGGTCTGTTTTATAATAGCTTTAATCTCATTTATAAGAGCTGCACCCTGATGACCTAAGCACCCAAAGGCCCCAGCTCCTAATAGCATCACACTGAACATAAGGATTTCAACATATGAATCTGGGCAGATCACACATCACTATGTATTGGGTCATAGACTATGTGTATTGGATCGCATACCATATGCTCACCCTTTCATTTCTGACTTCTTAGCAGCTAATGATGTTTCAAGATCAAGAAAGTCGTTTGAGGTTACATAGAGGACTCTTTTCTAATCTCAGTTTGTAAGCAGAGATGGATCCTCAATCAATTTTTTTGTGACCGTAGCCACTATCAGCATGTTTTCAGTATTCATCTAAAGTACATCAGTGGAGGAGTTCCGGCCGTGGCAGTGGGTTGGGAATTTGCCTGCAGCAGCTCAGGTCACTGCCGAGGTGCCCATGTTCGATCCCTGGCCAGCACAGTGGGTTAAAGGATCCAGCGTTGCCGCAGGCTATTCCATCCCTAGCCTGAGAACTTCCATGTGTACTTATTCAGTAGAATAATATCCTCCAGGAAAAAAAAAAAATATCCTCAAGAATCCTGATTCTTTTTTTTTTGGCCATGCCTGCAGCATGTAGAGGTTCCCGGTCCAGGGATCAAACCCATGCCACAGTAGTGACAATATCGTGTCCTTAACCGCTAGGCCCCAGGAAACTCCATCCTGCCAAATGATTCTGATTCTCATTGTTATCAGGAATGATAATGTATTTGATGTTAAAAGTTCTACTTTTTAAAAAAATTTTTTAAATTTGTATTTCTTTATATATATTTATTTTTCTACTGCACAGCATGGTGACCCAGTTACACATACAGTATACATTCTTTTTTCTCACAGTAAGTGTTCCATCATAAGTGACTAGACAGAGTTCCCAGTGCTACACAGAAGGATCCCATTGCTAATCTATGCTGAAGGCTACATTCCGCATCTATTTTACCCCAAGCTCCCAGTCCCTCCCAGTCCCTCCCCTTCCCCCTTGGCAACCACACATCTATTCTCCAAATCCAAGACTTTTTTTTTTTCTGTGGAAAGGTTCCTTTGTGCCGTGTATTGGATTCCAGATATAAGTGATATCATATGGTATTTGTCATTCTCTTTCTGACTGACTTCACTCAAGATGAGAGTCTCTAGTTCTATCCATGTTGCTGCAAATGGCATTAGTTTGTTCTTTTTTATGGCTGAGTAGTATTCCATTGTGTATATATACCACATCTTCCTGATCCAATCATCAGTGGACATTTGGGTTGATTCTATGTCTTGGCTATTGTGACATTTTTATGTTTCTGATCAGTAGAAGCATTTTTCATGTGGCTTCCATGTGGCTTCATGTCTCAAAGATGGCTCCAGCTAGGCCTCAGAATATCAACTTCTTTGTGTCATCTTCCCCCACAGTACGTCTGGGCTGGTCTGTAGCTCACGTTGACCCTGGAAGGCAATGGGGACCACACTGTCAGTTCTAGGTCTACCTTCTAAGATACTAGCTGCTTCTGCTTCCTCCCTCTTGGAACCCTCTCTTTTGGGACCCTTGAACCATCGTGCAGGAAGTCTGGCTGACTTGCTGAAGGAACCAGGGGCAGAGGCCCTGAGCCCCTACGGAGAGGGAGAGGCCACTACTCTCAACTACTGACATCCCAGTTGACGCCAGCACCAACTGGCCGATATATGGTTACACTCTTGAAAGACTTCAAAGGAGACCATTGGGGTGACTGTTACACAGTGACGGATAACTGAAACAGTAACCAAATATCACAATCAGGTCAGAAAATCTCTGCTATAACATTTACATTAGAAAATGATTGGTTCTTGGTTTCTGGAAGAGCTTGATCTGCTGTTGCTCAGGCTGAGGTTGTTGGAAGCCTGGTTCAACTCTGCTTTAAGGGGAACCTTATCATGGAAAAATCCAATAACTTATTTTCAAGGATCCTTAGAACTCTAAGAGGACCGGCGTGGTTCAGACATAAGGGATGCTTTCAGAGATGCACCTCATGTCCCTAACCTCCACCCACTCACGCAGATGGTTGGCCTTGGAAACCACAATCCTTCCCAACACGGTTTTGTCTTCCCCAGACCTCATTCTTGTGGCCAAATTCTTCTTAACTTTTGGTAACATTCCTTGTCTCAGTCTGTGTCACAAGGAAAAGGAACAGAGGAAAGGATAAAACATACTAAGGTTATAATTTTGTAAGAACCTGCAAAGACCTAGAGTGGGTGGATGGGTCAGAAAAGAAGAAAAAGGAAAGGCGTAATTAATATGAATTAGCTCTTTCTGAAGTCTCAGATCTTTTGAAATTTCTTTTGATTTGGGTAATGCTTTATACTTATATATAAAAAAACCTCTTTGTGATTTTCAGAACCTTTTCCACTTACAGTAGATCATGTGGTTCTTATAACAATTCTGGGAAGTAAGCAGAACATTAATTCTCTTAGTTTGGAGACTGGTTTTTAAATTATTGTAAGTGGTGGAAAACCCCTCTTCAGGAAACTCTTATGTGGAGCCACTGTACATAAACACGATACCAGTGGATCTGTTCTGGTTCCATTGGAGGATTGCAGAACTGGATCAGAGCCAGCCTGCCTTGGCCTTGCCCTCAGCTTCCTCTTCATTATCCTGCAGCAAATCCTGGGGCGCCTTTGTAGAACTGAAGCAATGCTTACTCCTGCATTTTGAGCTAATCCCAAACTTGGTGAAACAAATACGCTTTGCTTCCCTGAAGATTTCTCCCGGCTAATCCTACTCACTTCCAGCCCAGCGTAGTTCTTCCTCTGTCTCTATGGATTTTCCATTTTCCCAGCTGGAGCTCCGATTAGGTGTCATTTGAGATTCGTCCACTTTGTGGACTCATTTGTGGCGTACAATGACCTCTTGGGTCACGATCAGCAATGCCATCCATCCGTTTATTTGTCCACTCGTCTCTCCACCATGTGGTCTTCTATTCATCCGCTATTTATCCATCCATCCACATTTCTACTTATATGATCTACAGCCATTCTCTCACCTCTTCATCTGCCCATCTGTTCATCCATTTTTCCGTCCATATTTGTCAGAAATCAAACAAATGGGGAAAAGAATAAGATCTACCAAGATTACGGTGTATATCTATCTATTCATCCATCCACACATCTCTTCATCCATTGACCCACACGTTCGGCAAACCATCATAAAATATCTGCCCTCAGAAAGCCTAAATATCTGGAATAGACTATGATTCTCTTTTGAGTGTGAAGTTGTAAATAGGTGGGCCTCTTACCTCACTGGGTAGACTGAAGCTCATCTTTTAAAAAGGAGATTAATCATAGCCATATTTTTTTATTTTCTAGGGCTGCTATGAGGGTTCAAGAGTTAAAACACTGAATGGCATTGCTCAGAGTTCTCTGTAGGAAGATGCCAGGGGAACAAAGCACAGCCCGATTCATGCTCTCAGTAACTTACAATTATGGCCCTAAAGCAAAAACCGAAGCTGATAATTCAGGTCCAGAGTACTAACTTTTCCATAATGATCCTCCAGGGAGGAAGGAATAGAAATGAAGTGGTGGCGAAAAAGATTTCTTCTAAATTAAAAAAAAAAAAGAATTATTTTGGCTGTGATAGTTCTTCTGTCCGTCCCTAGGAATGGCAATGGTTGACCACTACTTGTTGGCAGGAAGAAACTGAAGCAACTTCTGAATTTACAAATCACTTAAAAAAAAAAAGGTTTTATAGCACAGGGAATCGGAGTGGTTTGTCGCCCGCCCGTTCATGGTCACTGTTGAAACTTGGATCCTTATAAGTACTGGGAAAAGGTGAGGAAATGAAGTAGGTTTTTAGGCTCAGATTCAGGAACGAAACCTACCCAGACTCTGGGTGTAATGTCTGATAGGAAATAGACTATTCCCTTGCTACTTGTGGAAATGCCACTTGATAATGAGTTTTGACCCAATTTCTTTCCTTGTAGCAGCATAATAATTTGAATCACCAGGGACACATTCTGAAACCTTAAAAAAAATATGCTCCTTGATTAAACAAGGGTAGCCCCCTCAATTTGACCTAATGTTATGTAGCATCCCATTCTGACCAGTAGACCTTACTCAAAATTACGGTGGTCTCAACTCTCAAGACATCAACTGTAGGCCAGGTGTATTTTAGGGTTTTCCTGGGGCTTATTCCTGTGTATGTCACATAGTCATGAAAATTCTATTAGCATATTGCTTGCAGAACATTTGTGTATGTTCTCCTAGATTGATGTCTCCTCCCCCTTTGGGGTATTTTTCAGTTAAGATGTGATCGTGGTATTCATAAGGCTGCTATTTCCTGATGGAAGTTTGTTGAGGTTTTCATTCATCCATTCGTTTTTACAGTTATTTTTATTTTCCTCAAAGAGCAGAGACAGAAACAGCGCCGAAACATGGAACATTCACCCAGTAAGAACTAAAAATCTTCACTGAATTGTATGTTTCTAGAGGCTGTATTTCAGGATGTGCAGTGAGGTTCCCATTTGTGAGAGGATGATGAGGTCAGATTTGGGAAACAAGCTCGGGTTTTAATTTGGACTCATTTGGAAGAAAGAATGTGAAAGGGAAAAAAAAAAAAAAAGAAGAGCACAAGTGGGGAGTGTCATCAGAACCAGTGGGATCTAGTGGAAATGGTAGAACGTGAAGCCAGGTGGGAGTCTCTCCAGGTGCCAGGTCTTATCACTTGTGTGAGTAGCCAAGTTTCAACCTCTAGGAGCCTCCTTTTTCTTCTCTGTAAAATGAAAGTGACAGTGAAATGGGCTGGAAAGACCACAGCAATTCTCCCTGTTTGCAGAGAGATAAGAATGATGAAATTAGATTGTTTTCACACTGGTTGATGTCCAAACCAGCAAAAAAGCAGAGCAAAGGATGGAGGTGATATTTGGAACACAGACAAGGGGAACTGGGTCCCCAGTGTGGTGCTCTTGGTCCCAGGGAAACAAACCCAAGAAAACTTGAGGTCCCAGCTGCCTCCACTGTGTGAGGAATCCCCCCTCCTCTCAGGCTAGCGGTGTCAAGGGGCCACTTCCTCCTAACTCCACTGCCACCTCTGGACCATGAGATCGTCTTGTGGTTCCTTTTTGCTTCTTGCCTAGTGGGGATCGGCATTGCCTAGACCTCTTCCTGCATCTTTCTGCTCCTTTCCTTCTTCACGATCTCCTTTGGATGATCTGACACCATTGGACAAACTCATGTTTCCACCTACATCCAGAAAATACTCAAATTTATTCCCAGCCTCTATCTATAGCCTTGATGTTCTACTGGACACCTTTGATTGAAGAACCCACAGGGGACCCAAACTCAATCAACACATTCCATGCTCCCCAGACACATTCTCTTTGAGTGGGTGGAACCATCAGCTCCTCATTCTTCGAAGCCTGCATTCCTCCTTGCTCTGTCCTGGTTCAGGCTCCCTCTTTCTACACTAGCTCTTCCTCTAATCCCCCGCCACCCTGCCCACCCCATGCTGCCACAGCGTCTTTGTAATATGCAAACTCAACGATAGGACTTTGTCTGCAATTCTACTATGACTCTCCACTGCCCTAAGGTGAGAGTCCAGTTTCTTTGTAGGGCACACCAGACCCTCTGTGACTGGACTGCTGCCTCCTGTCTTGCCAACGTGCCCTGACACACCCGTGTGCAACAAATGCTTGGCCCATGACCAGGAACCTGCTCCCTGGGCTCAGAAGTTTCTCTCTCACTTCTGAGCCTTTTCCTCTCCTGCTCTCTCTGCCTCAAATGCCTTCCTCTTCAATCCCCGTGATTAATATCTCGTTTTCAGACTCACCACAGGGTCTCTTTTTTGTTGTCTAGACTCTCCTTGGCTGGAGTTTCTATTTTCTTACAGGGCTCTTGAAATACTTCTTTCAGATCCTTTGTAGAAAGCTACACTTTATAGGTGCTGGTTGATTTTTCTCTCTCTCTCCCTGGACCTTCAGTGAACACTTCGACAGCGTGAACTCTTTTTAAATTCATCCCTGGCCCCGTGAATACTGCCTGGTATATGGTAGTGAAACTGCACAACTCAGTTTGGGACTTGAATCCGTGGGGTGGGACTGAACCCTGGGCGAAACCCAGACTGGGACTGAAATCCACTGTTTTTCAAATTAAAATCCCGCACCTGCTCTTAGGACTTATCGAAGTTCAGGTTTTTTATGTCTCAGCATAGAAGGAATTCAGCGAGAGGCAAAGTGATAGGTAAGAAGTAGACTGATTGAGAGAGATGGGGTGTGGGACATCTCGGAAGGCGAGAGACCCCAAAATAAGGGGTAGTGAGTTTTTAATGGGTTAGGTAATTTCATAGGCTAATGAGTGGAAGGGTTATTTCAGCTATTTGGGGGGGGGATGGTGGCAGGGATTTCCAGGAATTGGGCCACCCCCTACATTTTGGTCTTTTCTGGGCAGCCTCAGAACTGTCAAGGCACCTGTGGGCTTGTTGTTTAGCATATGCTAATATATTACAATGAGCGCATAATGAAGCTCAAAGTCCAGTGAAGTCGAATCTTCCACCATCTTGGTCCTAGTTGGTTCTAAGCAGGTTTTGTCATCTCCTCAGGGGCTGTGTTGTTTTTTTAAAGTTTTCCGGGCCCTGCCACCTTATCTCCTATTTCAGTAAGAGGTAAATTATGTCTTCTTTTTTCTTCTAAAGTGAGTGTATTGAATAAAAGATCGTCCTGAGACATTGCTGGCATTACTGCTCTGCAGCTGTGTCCTTATTAACATTTTGTTTGTAATAAGGCCGTGCACACAGCTGCACGGAATGTCTGGGTGAGAAATAACTCTGGGTTGTGATTCTTCCCCCGCCCCCATCATAGGCAAAGCAGGCCCCCCACCCCACCCTGTTTTCCTTTTTGGTGCATGAATGAATGTCAGGTGACTGAGGAGGAAGCAAATGGGCAAGATCCTGAGCTGGCCCGAAGCTAATGAGCCATGGTTGCTCTCCGGTCCCACTGCTGCAAATGAAGCTGCCTTCAAAGGCATTGCACCTCTATTCATTCTCCGGCTCATCCACGGTGCAGTCGCAGTCCTGGATGGAGTAACTGACAGGCTCAAACGTGGGAGCAGGAGGACCCCAAGTCCAGGCTGGTAGGGGCTTTGGTTAATCCAGCACTGGTTACACAGAAGCTGTTTGAAGCAGTATCATTTCCAGAGAGGTAGTTGAGCATCAATAAGGGAGATCAGTCTTCCCGAGGTGTGTCAATCAGGCTTTATGTGGCTCCACTGGGGCAAGGTGCTGAGAGGATGGTACAAGAGAAGGCTGCTGCCGGTTGGGCTGAGTCCTGCAGGGAGCTGTGGGAGCTGTTACCTGGTGCACAGACCACACAGATCATTCTCCTGGCGGCCACTGTTTTCACAGATCTTTTCAAATACAATTAGGTGGACCTGAAATAGAATTTGAAGCTCTCACAACAACTTGACATCAGAAGGCCATGAATAAATAAAGTTACAAAATCAAAACGTAATTCAAAAAGACTCCACGTGATAATGCCTTTTTCAATAAACGCTGCAGAAAGAATACTGTGTGCTAAACCGTATCGTTTCACTTTTCTCTGAGGGGAATTTTAGATCTCTATGCTTTTAAGTAGAAAAATTAAGATTAAGAAAAAAGCTCTGCCACCATGACTCCCGAAACCCTGGCAAGTGTTCATGATGGGGCTAAGCGTGGTCATGCCGCTTGGAACCCGGGCTAGGCTGGCTGCATTTTCTGATGACATTTTCTGGAGCTGGGAAGACTGTCATTCTCTGCTCCCTCAAGGGACTGTCAGTTGTGTAAGAGTCTCCCTCCGGGAATTGTCTCCTGGGGTTAAGGTATATTTCTAGGAAGTTCAAGTTAAGTTACAAATATATTAGCAGGAACAAGGCACACATTCATCCAATTACAGATATAAGGAATTCAATGCAGATTTTCCTAAAATGCATTTCACAGAATATTATTTCTGAGAAGCTATGTAAACAAAGAGGTCTATGGTCAGGTGAGCTTGGCAAATACTGGGTTAAATAGAAACAAACTCTTTTTCTCCCTTTTTCCTCCTCGTTCTCTTCCTCTGTCTCTTTCTTTTTTTCTCTCTCTTCTGTTTTTAGCTATGAATTTCTCCAAAGCCTTAGTGTGTGTAGCGAGAATCCCCAAGAGGGGAATATAGTCTACAAAGTTTGAAAAAACGTATTTCAACTCGAAGAGCTGTTTTTTGTGTGTATTTGGAGAAACACAGATTGGAAAATTCTGCAACTAGGTTGCTGCACCTGGAACTTGAGAAAAGAGAGGTTCTGATTTCGAGGGAGGCAGGGGCTGCACTGATGCAAGCTCGGGGGGGAGCCCTGGGTGCTTCTCCAGCAGAAGGAATGTGGGAGGGGGCACAAGGAGAGTTCCAGGACAAAAAGTCAGGCCTCCTGAGGAAAGCCGGAAGAGGGGGCAGAGCAAAGTACCCGGGGCTTATGTCTTTGTTCTGGACGTCAGATCTAGTTTTGAGCTCAACGCTATAGCTGCGTGAGAAATCGGAGCTACCAAATCCTGGTTAAAGATGAGTTGGGATCTTTTCCAAATCACCTGTCTCGCTTGGGTGTTTTTAGGCCCAAAGTGACCTTATCTGGTCCTTTAGGATGGCTTGGGGTTCTGAATATTGTCTCCTGGATAACATGCTGGGGGGAAGTCAGACAAGCAGAATGACAAAATGAAAAGATCATGAATTGGGGCTTTCAAAAGGATGGATTCTGAATCCCACACACTGGCTTTCGTCAGAGCTTTGCCACTTACCCAAGAGATGAGCTTGCTATATTATTTTAACTCTCTTGCCTCAATTTTTTTTCCTTTATGAAATGTGAATATGGCCATCACTTGGTGTTCACGGAGGATTGGTTCCTGGACCCCCAGCAGACACTAAAATCTGAGGATGCTTTAAACTTCCTTACATAAAATGGTGTGGTGTTTGCATGTCATCTATGCAATCCTCCTGAGTACTTTAAATCATCCCTAGATTACTTTAATACCTAGTACAACGTAAATGCTATGTAAATAGTTGCTCGGTGCAGGGCAAACTCAAATTTTGCTCTCTGGAACTTTCTGGAATTAATATATATATATTTTAGATCTTTGGTTGATTGAATTTGTGCATGTGGAATCCATGGACTGGAGACGGGCATAACTGTTGTAAAGCCCAACAATGAAATTTGAAGTTATGACTCTAGAAGTTCCTGATCAAAAGCATTGAATTTTTAAAGGTTAGTTGTTCGGCTGACCATGACTACTTACAATAATGGCTGTGGGTTTCGGCATACTAATTTTTATGTTTCCATGGTAATGTTTTTGCAGAGCTTTAATTTTTCACAAATGCAAGCTCAGTCATTTACAAATAACCTTATCCAAGAAAGAAGGGAGCATTGGGCTAGTCTGTTTTGCTGGAAGTAGAAGCAGGGGTATGAGGCAGCAACTCTTTTGGAAACTTGGAATTAAGCCAAACTGAGCATAGTTTTTTGAGATTCTGATTCTTTTATTGGCTAACCCATGAGTAAAAGCTATGGTAGTAATGCAGATGGAGTGAGGCCAGGGATCGAACCCACATCCTCATGGATACTAGTCAGGTTCATTACTGCTGAGCCACGACAGGAGTGCCTCACCAGTCAGCTTTTGCACTTGCTTCTCCTGAAACCTCTTTCCTACTCCCCACCCCGAGAAGACTGTCTTTTTCCTCTGCACTTTCTCAAACTGGATAGATCTGCAGGGCGCGCCTCAAATGGCACCTGCTCCAAAGGAGACTTTTCTAATCTTCTTCAATTCATCCCCTTTCTGCGAACTCTGACGGTTATCGTTCCAGCGTATTTTAACCATTATTCCTGCTTCTAATGGTAGTGGAGTATCTTATTGGGAATTATTCTCTATAGGGTACTTTCCTATCCACAGTTTCATGTGATTCTCTCAAAACCCCAGGGAGGAAGATATTAGGATAGTTTCTATTTTACATGTAAGAAAAGTGAGGCTCAGTAGGGGAAACGGCTCACCACCGGTTCGAAGGCTTGTGCGTCAGGATTCCAGTGCCATTTTCTGACACCAAGATTTATAATCCATCCACTCAGTCCTCATTCCATTTTATGAATCTTTCTCCCCTATTTTACTGTAGTTTTCTAGTGTTGTATGCCTCTCTTTAGGCTGAATTTAATTCTTTCTTGGGGAAAGAAACAAATTCAGTGCATTTCCTTGAAGGAATTTGGAGTTTATTCAAGTTTCTTTCCACTAAGTCAGAAACTAGGTAATTCCATGACAAATAGAAGTCTCTTCATTCAGTAAATGAAGAAACTGACAGGGACAAGGACCTAATTTCTGCCTTCTATCTACTGGATTAGGCAATTCCTATTTATTTATTTATTTTTGTCTTTTTGCTATTTCTTTGGGCCGCTCCCTCGGCATATGGAGTTCCCAGGCTGGGGGTGTAATTGGACCTGTAGCTGCCAGCCTATGCCAGAGCCACAGCAATGCGGGATCCGAGCCGCGTCTGCCACCTACACCACAGCTCACGGCAACGCCGGATCGTTAACGCACTGAGCAAGGGCAGGGATCGAACCCGCAACCTCATGGTTCCTGGTCGGATTTGCTAACCACTGCGCCACAACGGGAACTCCTATTTATTTATTTATTTATTTTTCAGGTAAAAAGTGTTAATGAGAAAAGCTCTTGGCCAAGATAACACATTGATTCTACAGAGCCATATATCATTTTTGTTTCGCGATTGCAATGGGTCAACCTACCTTTTTCAGTGTCTGGACTCAGAATATTTTGGCCTCCCACACGGAAGATGAACTCTGAGGTGACAGCTACGAGGTGGGGGTGAGGCAGTGTGAAATAACTTGGCAGTGGCAACCTACCAGTCGCACTTGACCCCAATCCGTCCAGACATGAGTGCAAAGAAACCACTTACAAATTCTTTGAGAGTGATACCAAATCAGAAACATTTCATGAGCACTGAAAAAGGCCAAGTTAAGAGTCAAGTTCAGACTTGCAGAGGTGTGAGATCTCCAGCCAGAGCCAAGTGAGAAAAGAGTTAGCCCTTTAAATGGCCAAACGAAACAAGGCACAATCGAGGGTAACTCTTCCCTCTGGGCACTTAAAAACCTACACATGGGAACTTTGGAAAATGAAGTTAGCACCAATCCTGTCTTATTTTGCTTGGCCATTTAATGGGGCAACCCTTTAGGAATTTGGCTCTGACGGGAGAGGTCACACTTTTACGTGTCTGACTCCCCCCCCCCCCAACTCTTCTTTTTTGTGCATATATATAGAATTTTAAAAATCAGATACAATGTTACCTTTTTAAGCTTAGTAAGAGTGAATGCTAAAAAAGAAAATATGAAAGAGAACCAAATATGCTGAGCGTAATGCAATTAGACTACTGAGGACATGCTGTTTCTTTCTGGGCTTTTTTACAATAAAGGCTGAGTTAGTTGCCTGCTACCTGGTTAAGATCAACAGTGAAGCTATTTGGCAGGGATGGGAGGGGGCGGGCTTGGCGGTGGGGTGGGGGTATTGGGAAGTGGGGTGGGAGGGGGCAAGATTTCTTGATCCCAGCCTCACTAACTCACTGCCAGTATCCTCAGCAGCAGGAGTGCTTGAAAGGGGACCAGCTGAGTGTGTGGACACAGAAAGGCGTGTGTTGAGAGTCCCGCAGTAGACAGAGGATGTCACTAAAGCCAAAGATGGCGCCTGTCCAGCTCCTTGCAGGGTTTAAAGCTAATAGACTGTGTGTTGCTTCTCAAAAGCTGGCAGTTCCTGGGGCCATAGGCATAGGCGGGGAAGAGGCTGTTAAGAGCACAATGAAAAAAACTGCTTGCCAGGGTGTTTTTCTACCTCTGTGGCCTACCTGTCAGTCCACTCCCCCTGCTTGGAAGCTGTAAATTTAAACAGCTCCTCACCAATGCGGTGTTGGCAGCAGAGATTATCAGGGAAAAAATTTCATGGCATTTGATTAACTTGTAAATTTTTATTGCAATGCAATAAAGAAGGGATCTCTACTGAAATCCCTTAAGCACCCAATTCTGAGTCACTTTCTCAAGGGACAGTGTATTGAGATGCATGCATAGAGAACACAATACTGTAGTTTTGGGCCAACAACCAAGAAATGTTTCTTTACCATTTCTTTAATATGGCTTTCAGTGGAAAGGGACATCAAGTTTAAGCAGTTAAGATTTATCTCTCTCTCTCTCTCTAGATTTATTTATTTTATGTTTTCTTGATTTAGGTCCTGCAAACTGCTATTTTCCCTGTTAACATTCATGTTTCTCAGCAGAGCTGTGCTTATGTGAGAAAGAGTCTCACGTCTTTTCATGGGCTGACTTAAGGTCTCATCCTGAGGTTGCTTCTGACACAAAAGGGGTGAAATAATATTTTCTACGGTCAGACATGAGGCAAGATCAAATACTCTGAGCTCAGAAGAGGTACGATTTATTCGTGCGTTTTCATCTGCGCTCAGCCCTTGTGACTGCTGGGCCGTTAAGAGAAATTCTCTTAAAAATTTGGTGGTACTCTTTTATGAGGTAGTTTCATGCTGAGGTAAGTGTTGGCAAAGGAATAATCAGCTTCTGTTCCAGTTTCCCTGTGGTTCTGTTCCAGGTCAGTCCCAGGATTCTGGCCTAATTTGAGAAGTTTCTTTGGTCCTTTCCATTTCTGGCCAAGGACATCTCTGGGAGGCCAGCTTAGGACTATAACCACTTTGCTGATCCCTGCCTGTTGAGTGGCTAACTTGGGAATGTGTTTTTCTCTGTGCACATGTCCTGGATCTCTCTATTCATTACTGAAAATTCTGGATCCAAGGCACTATTTATGATTTGGCCAGTTGTTGTTTTTCATGTGTGTGTTTTTTCTTGGGAGCCTGGGGCTCACATGTTAAGCATCTTTCTATTCATCTTAGTCTGTATTTCCCAGGACTGACTTCTAAAAATCAAAGGCCGCTTTGAAATGGTTCATGGTTTCAGTGACTAACCCTTTACTTTTGTCTTTCCACAAACATCACACAATTTTTAAAACTATCTCTAATGATCTTTATAGTTCATAATAGATTTATCTTCGAAACAAAACTGTGGGTGTGCCTAAATGTACACTGACAGAGATTGCTGGTGTGTTGAAAGACTCTTGGTGTAGAGAGATGAGAAATTGAAGGAAATATTATGCCTTCATTAGGAAGGGCTTGTATAGCTGCTCTGTGCAAGTTGCGTAGTAAATGCGCGTTTACATTTATGTTTTCGAATAATCTAGATATTGTATAAGGTTGATTGGAATGTCCTTTATTTGAGTGAACATCATGACTGAAACTCTGTGTAAACGGGTTTTCTGGAAGAAATGATTCTAATTGATTGAATTTGAGAAAAGCGTCATGATTTGGTAGACAGAGTGGAAAATACCATTTTCCAAGAGGGGGATAGCAAAAAAAAAAAAAATAGTGAAATGAAAGTTTAAAAGTCTAAATCAAGTATGCATTTATAGCATAGAGCTTATGACTAACTGACTTTAACTAAGACAAAATATTTCATGGCTTGAAAACGCGGAGAGGGTTAGATAATGAAGTTTGAAGACCTTTGACGGCCATGGCAGAAAGTTAATTCGACTCTATCACATTGTCGAGAGGTTGATTTTAAACTCTTTCTTATGCTCAGATGGATCTACGGGGGTGTCAGGGCTTCTCTCTTTGATTTTCTAAAGCAGATCATCTTTTGGAGAAATTCATTTCTGTGATGGTTTAGTACAGGGTATTGAATATAGTTCCCTGTGCTACAGAGTAAGGACTGTTGTCTATCCATTCTATACGCAATAGTTTGCATCTGCTACTCCCACCTCCCAACCCATCCTTCCCCAGCTAACAGATCATTTTAATTGAGAATGACAAATATAAAAGACAACATACAGGATCCTAAAGCCAGGCAGTCAGTCTACTCACAACACAGAGCACGATGCCTGGAGGATAAAGTTTGCTCAGTTAATAAGTGATGTTCGGATGACCCAGAGGTCCAGAGTCTGCTCACTTCCTGGGCTTGAGCATCATTGCACACACTCAGGGTTGATTGGAATTCCTCTTTCACTGAATAATGACTACTTTTTATATTTCGAGATCTCACTCTTAATCAATTCATAGAAACTCAGGCAACTTTTCAAATAGAAACACTCCATCTGAGCAGTGGTAAGCAAGATTTAAAGTCTGCATAATGGCAAACAAATTATGCGTAGGAACTGGGGGCAATGACTTCAGGGAAAAAATGGACAATTTTTAACCCACTCCTTTTTTAATTGTTTTGGCATGTGAGCATCAGGCAGTCACTCAGGTGTGCAAATGTTAGCATCCCAGAGGACTGCCACCTGATGGCTCAGATGTGGTTTTTTTTTTTGGTTTTGTTTTGTTTTTGGTGTAGCTCCATGCTACAGACAAAATGCAATAGCGCCAAGCAAGCGAGTGTTGTTAGGTTTCAAATGACTGAAGGTGGTTTTGAACTTTTTCACTGAAGCAAGTGTTAAGGGTTAAAGACTTCGACCAAGATTGCAGTAAACTGCAAAACCATCTCCAGAACCCAGTGTATTGTTCCTAAAGGAGGGTGGGTACCCATCAAGGATTACAAAGTGATATTTGACAGAAAGCCTCTTGCAGTATCATTTGTCTGGGTTATTAAGAGTGAACATAAATATTATAAATGTTTCCTTTCTTCGTTTTTATTGCCTTCCCATACTTTTATGAGTTTGGAAGGAAAAACTTCAGAAAAATATGGTGTCAAGAGTCAGTATTCTGCAGAGAGTTTAATGGGAGAGTTAGGATTTCTCAAATAAAGCATCGTCTCACCACAGACATGGCTGCTCTTCCAGTTACACATGGAAAGAGACCGCTAAAAGCACCACAACTCTAGCAGTACCAAAACCTGTGCTGAAAATAGCTGATGCGACTACATTTCACTGATGCAATAGCTGAGGCTGTGGGGGGATGACTAGCAACCCTCAGGCCACACTGCCACTGTTAGTAAGTGACAAAGCCATACTTTGATTCCAGATGTGCAAACTCGAAACCACTATGTTATATTTGTTAAACAGATACTTGCTGAGTTCCCAGTTATTTCTTAGTCCATGTATGTCACTGCTGATTGTGGCGGTCAAGTCAGATACTGGCAGACACAGCTGTTTTTAAGATGCTTCTCCTGTTGTCAGGGGACATAGGATATGTTTACATAAAAACTAACCACAATAGAAGGTAGTAAATAGAACCCAGCAGGATCCCACACAGGAAAGTAGAGGAGGGAGTTTAAGGAAGAGGTAGGTATTTTCAACAAGGTAGGCACATGATTTGGACCCAAATCACTTCTCTTTGGAAACATAAAACACGGTGTGGACAAAAGACATGTTAACACACTGATGTTTGGGGAAGTCTTTCTGGCATATATATGAGTTAACTCGAATTTTTTCTCGAGTGTTTAAGAGGCCTGATTGTGGCCTCTCAAACACGCATGTTTACACAGCTGCTTCAATTATTAAAGGAAAGGATACATTGATCAGAATTAAAGAATGTCCACGTCCATATTAAAAATGAAGATGAAGTATCTTCCTTCCCGGGATGCCAAGACTGGTTCTCCTTTGACAGTAAGACACCTTTCCCAGATGCCAAGGCGACACCACTCACTGCGTGGGTGCTAATCGCTGATCTGGTTTTTGGGTTTTTTTGTTTGTTTGTTTGTTTTTGAAACCCTGAAGGACTGTATCTGACTTATTTGATGCTCTTTCTTTCTTCTTCTTTTTTTTTTTTTTTTTTTTGGTCTTTTTTCTATTTCTTGGGCCGCTCCCGCGGCATATGGAGGTTCCCAGGCTAGGGGGTGAATCGGAGCTGTAGCCACCGGCCTACGCCAGAGCCACAGCAACGCGGGATCCGAGCCACGTCTGCAACCTACACCACAGCTCACGGCAACGCCGGATCATTAACCCACTGAGCAAGGGCAGGGACCGAACCCGCAACCTCATGGTTCCTAGTCGGATTTGTTAACCACTGCGCTACGACGGGAACTCCTCTTTCTTTCTTCTAACAAGACATAAAACTGCTGAAACCATGCTTCTAAGGAGCAGGTCCTCAGAGTTATCTGAGAGGAGCCCAAATCACTGTCTTCTGGGCTATAGTCCTTGGTGCGGCTCAGATAAAGCTCTTTTCTCTTCGGTTGTAGATTGTTCATTGATTCTTTTCATCAACCGTATTGGGGACAGGCAAACTTCCTTGAGGAGAGAACCCATAGCACTGGTATGAATACTGTGACTCTGCGGCATTTCTGAAGACTCTGAGGTGGTCGGGGAAGACTTCACAGGAGAGGCGGACCTGAGTGGGACCACCGGGGATAGGTCTGCTTGGAGAGCTGGAGAGGCCGGGAGAGGATGGAGGCCAGAGAAACGGTGGACATTAAGGGGTGGAGTCAAGGACGTGTGAGGACTGATGAGAAAACATGGAGAGGATCAGCTGTATTGGAGAATAAGTTTTCTGGGACAGGAATGTCAATACGACTAGAAACTTCTACCAACCCACAGCGAACACCTGGCAGGAAGAGGGAAGCAGAATGAAAGGAAAGGAGATGATACAAATTCATCTCATAGGATGGCCTGAGGTTGGCTCTGTTTACATGTTAATATTTCTGCCTGGAATCTTTCCTCAAAAACTCTTGTTATTAAGCACCAAAGCCACATGAATACTGAAAAAATTATCTGAAAAGGAAAACAGGGGATAAAGATTGGGGAATTATTTCCATAAACAGCAGGGTATTTCCTGAGGCCAAAAAAAAGAAAAAAAAAGTGAGTTATTTCCTTTATTATTTTAAATACTTTACTAAATGCCCGCTAGTCTTTGGAGGGTCAAAAAAAAACTCTTATCTTCACTTATTCTTCTTATCTTTGAAACTTATCCAATAAGAGTGTTTTCAACTTTTGAGTTGTAGGAACAAGCATCTTTAATAAAATTATATGGTACTTTCTTTGATATCTGATTTCTATCTCTGTTTATTCTCTGTCTTTTGACATTACTATTACTGGGTGCTTTTAAAAAACAGGTTGTACAATTTTTATTCTGGCTCTCATTGAAAGCCATCAAAATAAATAAATTTTTCTAGATATTTATTACACAAGGACAGAAACAAGTGTATATTTATTTTTTTTCCCATTTCAACTGACTGCTAATACACAGAGTAAGTTAATTTTGGCATTTTGGAAAGCAATAACAAAAAACAGTAGAATATTCTGCTTCTAATTCTGATTTTTTTACTTTTTTCCTATTTCCTGTCTATACATGCAAGCATTTAGGAAGCTCTACGTAAAAAGATCTTCTTAAATTCTAGGCTTCATGTTAATCAATTGGTGTAGAACATGTGGTTTCCTCTCCTTTCAGGTGCTAGTTATGTGTAGTTTTTTTTGCTTTAAAGTTTGTTTCCTTTTCATTTATTAACTTATTCCTTTATTGCAGGAGGTATACAAAGGTATACAAAATGAAGTATGTCAAGAGTTAAAGAAATGCATGGTCCTTTTTTATTTTTATTTTATTTTA
The DNA here is from genome assembly GCF_054392235.1 of Sus scrofa. Classification (NCBI taxonomy): domain Eukaryota; kingdom Metazoa; phylum Chordata; class Mammalia; order Artiodactyla; family Suidae; genus Sus; species Sus scrofa. The sequence continues at coordinate 78,532,923 of NC_139393.1, forward strand.
TTTTTTGTTTTGTCTTTTTGTCTTTTGTTGTTGTTGCTATTTCTTGGGCCGCTCCCGCGGCATATGGAGGTTCCCAGGCTAGGGGTTGAATCGGAGCTGTAGCCACCAGCCTACGCCAGAGCCACAGCAACGCGGGATCCGAGCCGTGTCTGCAACCTACACCACAGCTCACGGCAACGCCGGATCGTTAACCCACTGAGCAAGGGCAGGGACCGAACCTGCAACCTCATGGTTCCTAGTCGGATTCGTTAACCACTGCGCCACGACGGGAACTCCCATGGTCCTTTTTTAAATCATCACTCAGTCAAGTGAGGACCTTAAGACGTAGAGTCCGTCTTTTAGGATTATGTAAATCTAGTGGAGGGAAAAAGATATCTGTGCAAGACATGGTGAAGCGACATTACAGGTAGAATGCCAGAATTTACTGCTGTTGTAGGAAATGCTATAGGGATTCAGAGAAGCTGGATGGCCAGTGAGGGGCACAAGTCATCCTGGACATCTAGTCACAGAGGTAATAGGGTGAAGTTTGCATGCGTGAAAAGAAGGAGCAGTACTTTTCAGAGCCAGAGAAACTTAACTCTGGCCTGCTCGGGAAAAGCTACTCGGGACAGAGAAGGAGTGTGGAAACAGTAGACAAAAGTTGGAGTCAGATTGTATGCAGATTTAGAATCTGAGTTGGGACATATTGGGACGGGGTGGCTGTTATGAACTACATACCAAAGTCACTTTATAGGAAAAGAGCATTTACTTATTAATCCATTTTCATACTCGTTCATTGAAGAAATAGCAATTGATGCCTAACTGTTGTTGGATATGGTGTCAAGGGCTGAGTGTACAGGATTTCGGAGGGGCGTGAAACTGGAGGAAGGGGAACAAAGAGGCCAATGAAGTTGTCCAGAGATGAGAAAATCAGGGCCAGTATTGTAGTTTGGTAATGGAAGCAAAGAGGAGGGGCTACATTTAGGATGCTTTTTTTTAATAATTTTTTAAATTTTCCCACTGTGCAGCAAGGAGGTCAGGTTATCCTTAGGGATGCTTTTTAAATTAACTAATTAAAATTTTTAAGTTGGAATATAGTGGACTTACAATACTATGTAAGTTTTAGGTATACAGCAAAGTGAATTTGTTATACACGTACATATGTTCATTCTTTTTCAGATTCTTTTCCCATATAGGTTATTACAGGGTATTGAGATTTCCCTGTGTTATAAGTAGGCCCTTGTTGATTATCGATTTTATATATGGTGATGTACATATATTTATCACTAGCTCCTAATTTATCCCCACTCCCAACGTATCCCCTTTGGTAACCATAAATTTGGTTTGGAAATGTTTGAGTCTGTTTCTGTTTTGTGAATAAGTTCTTTTGTATCATTTTTATACCAAACATATTAGTGATCTCATATGATACTTGTCTTTCTCATTCTGACTTAATTTAACTTAGTATGACAATCTCTAGTTGCATCCGTGCTGCTGCAAATGGCATTATTTCATTCTATTTTATGGCTGAGTCATATTCTCTTGTATACACGTATGACATCTTCTTTATCTATTCCTCTGTCAATGGGCATTTAGGTTGCTTCTATGTCTTGGCTATTATAAATAGTGCATGGATCTTTTCAAATTATGGTTTTCTCTGGATAGATGCCCAGGAATGGGATTGATGGATCATATGGTGGTTCTATATTTAATTTTTAAAGAAATCTTGAATCCATACTGAACTGTTCCTTTTATTTAACTAGTTGGCTATAAGAAATAAAGGAAAAGGAGAGGAGAAAATGGCTCCAAGTAGTCAAACTGGGCTGACTTGGAGAATGCTATTGATAGGAAGAATGAAATGATTTAAATGGACATGTTGGTACAAAGAGGACAGATATTAAAGTAGCACTTAGAGGTGTAGGACCAGAATATAAATGAGAGATCAAAGCTGGATACATGTCATTAACTGGGTAAAGTTAAAGCCATTAAATTTATTTTGAAACATATTACAGTTGACCCTCCATATCCACAAGTTCCCCATTCAAGGACTCAACCAACCTCAGATCAAAAATATTTGGAAAAAAAATTCTGGAAAGTTCCAAAATGCAAAACTTAAATTGGCAGCACACTGGCAACTATTAACATAGCATTTACATTGTATTTACAACTATTAACATAGCATTTACATTGTATTAGGTATTACAAGTACTCTAGAGATGATTTAAAGTCCATAGGAAGAAATGCAGAGATTATACACAAATGCTACTCCATTTTATGTAAGGGACTTGAGCCTCTTGAGTTTGTTACCTATGGGGCTTCTAGAACCAATCCCCTATGGGTGCTGAGGGTGACTGTCCTTATTCTGCAGTCGAAGGTCATAGAGCCAAGAAATAAATAATGGAGATGGTCCCAGGTGGTATGAGAGATTATGGAAAGATGAGGATAAGATTTATATGGAGCGGAGTAACTGGAGGAAATGGGAGAAGAAAAAATGTGTCACATGTCAATATTTTCAACAATAGATTTTCATACTTTTATTTAACAAATATCCTTGAGCACCTATAATGAGCTGGGCACTATTTTAAGTGCTAAGGTTATATAGGAGTGAATATAAATGTCCCTGACCTCATGGAAGTTATGTATTTGTGGGGGAAACGCAAGAGAGGTTGAAATACAAATTTGAAAATGCCTTGGAATACAACACAGAGCCATTTTAAAGAACTGATATGCAATATGTTCTGATTCAAAGTATGGGTGTGACCCCCAAATGGTGTAAAAGATATTTTAAAGGGAACATTTTTTCCTTCTTAGGTTTATGATTCAGTAATCCCCACGACAATAAAATAGAGTTATATAAAAGTGAGATAAGGTGGAGTCGTGGAATGAATAGAACTCTAGATATACATCAGCAGCATCAGATATAATACAGTCTTTTTTACAAGTCTATAAAATGCTCAAGTCCTTGAAGAAGAGAATTGTAGAAGAGGTGGGGTAGGGACTCGGTCTCTTGGGAAACAAGCTGCTGAGTCGATGTTAATGACGAGCACAGCCTTTTCTGACGTGTCAGAAATGAGTGTAATGCACAAAGGCAAGCAAAGTTCACAAGGTGGACAATACACGCTAACGTTATCATCAAAGGTCTCTTTGCAGAGATGCATCTTATCTTTGCAAGGGCAGTGTTGCTTCTCATGAAAAACACCTTCCCCGTAAATATCAGGATCCAGTGTGTACTCACTAGACACAGGAAACACAAGCGTGCGTGCCTGAATGCACACACATCCACAGGTGGAATCACGCAGTAAGTGTCCTCATCACTTGAAGGTCTTCCCAAGGATTTTGTAGTTCAATGACATGGGAAGTATGAGCCTTCGGTTGGTGGTGCTTAGCCAGGAAACACTGGGGATGAACAGGAAGAGGCTGCTGATACCTAAGGGTGGGGCCGATGTATATTTTGTGAGTTTTGAAATAACGTGTTTTAGGACTAGTGAATTTTTGAAACACAAGAATAAGGAGTCTTTGGCTAGGTGGCATGGAAAAGAAATCAAGACACTTGGCCTCTTTAAAGATCTATAGTGCTTTAAAATAGCTATTATTTGATGAATTTTCATCAAACTCTACTCACTCACGAGGCTTGGGGAAAGAGAAGGAAAACTAACTGGACAAGCCTTTGGGAAACGCCAAGTCATAGTTCAGAGACAAAAACTATGGAGAGAGAATAATAGGAGATCACCACATTTTAAAAGTAAAGCATTTTGATCGATGTGGTATGTGTTATGTGAGATTTTGAGATACCTGTTCATGCTGGTTGCATGAATTTATTCTCACCTCCTCAGTCTCTAAATAGATAGAGGCTGGATTTAGGAGCAGCCCCCAGCGGTGACCTTGTCCAGGGCGCTGGGGGAGGTATCAGCCTTGAAGACACTTCTCAGGTTCAGTCGCCAGATCTCCAGGTAACGAAGAAAGAGATCAAGTTTCTAATGTGAATGGTGGGTGGGGTTGCAAGTTTGGGACGATATCAGATCCAGAGTTTAGAGACCAAAGGTAGCAAAAATCTTTGTAATGTTGGTGATTCATTCATGGCTCTTTTTATCATGAGAATTAACACCTGGGTTATAAAGTTAATCATGTTGTATCACTTCAGTGTTTTGGAGAACATCGTGCAACACAGTACACTAAAAATCCCTGGCATAATGAACATATCACTTTGGGATTCAAGCGAGGTCTACTGAATAAATACAACATTTAAGCACATTCCTAAGGATCCAGGCCAGATTCACTTGATAAACCAGATAAGCTCACTATTAATGGGTTTGTTCTGGTTGGCTGAGTTAATATGAGTGCTTAAAATTGTACCTAAAGCATATTCGCTCAATAGTCAAATACCTGAGTGATGACTCTGTGTGGTTGGAAACCCCGTGTAATAAGTATGTATTTGAAAGCTTTCAAAACTATTGCTAGAATTATGTAATTAAAATTTTTGTTTTGTCTTTCCAATCCCATCTAATCACTATATGGTAGGACTTCTGTTTTCATTACAGCAAATGAATAGTGTAAATAAACTTCAAAGAAATTTGCGTGGTCTGGGGAGAATTAATAGAAATTATAATTGTGCTATGTACTAAATGAAATATTCCAAAACATAGCTTTGCAGTAAACAACTTGGAAATAACAGAAAAAATTCCTAGTCCCATAGCTGCAACTTCTGTGTTTATTACTTTTTTTTTTGGTCTTTTTAGGGCCACACCCATGGCATGGCATATGGAGATTCCCAGGCTAGAGGTCTTATTGGAGCTGCAGATGCTGGCCACAGCCACAGCCACACCAGATCCAAGCCGCGTCTGTGACCCACACTAACAGCTCACGGCAACGCCGGATCCCTAACCCACTGAGCAAGGCCAAGGATCGAACCCTCAACCCCATGGTTCCTAGTTGGATTTGTTTCCACTGCGCCACAACAGGAACTCTTGTGTTTATTATTTTTAATTTTAAATCGGTGGAGAGATAGTTTTGGCTTGAAAATGTGCAACATTTTTCATAATGTGATGCAGGGTCAGTGTTTTCAACTTCACAGAAATGTACTGAGCTTCTTTTATGATAAGAGATAGACAAATTAAATGTTACAGTCATTGCCTTTATAGAACTTGCCACCTCGCTGTGCCCCAAGCGGAACTGTATTTGGAGAAACTTTATCTTGACAGTGACCCCTACAACTTTCAGCTCCCTCTTGTCTACCAAGGCTGTGTCCTCAGATGTTTGCCTGAGAGTCTTATACCCAAGGCAACTCCAGGTATAGTAATTATCAGATCCACAAGTTAGGAATGCTTCTAAATGCAAGTAGCAACAGCTCTGAGCAACAGCAGCTTAAGTGAGTAGTGTTCGTTCTTCGCAGATAGCAGGAAGCCCAGAGGCAGGATGCTGCCGCCATTGGTTCAGTGGCTTAGCAGTCTAGGGCTGGTGTCTGTGCAAGACCCTGTTCACTCCTTCCTTGTCACTGTTGTGGCACCGTGAACCCATTTGTTTTGAAATCAGAAGGCCATGGAGGAAGGAATAATGCTGAATGCATCTACTGCCTTCTAGCAACATCAACCCAAATTACCCGAGGCTTTGCTAGAATCTTCCTGCACTTTTCTGCTTCTGTGTAATCGACTAGAACTGTGGCATAGGGGCACCTGAATGCAAATCAAAGTGGGAGCCTGAGTTTTCAGTTGAGGTGGGAGTGGGAGAAAGGGATAGGAGATGGGAGTGGGGTTAACCAGACTAGTGTTTGGCACACTGGTGAGTCTGTGCCCTGCCAGTTGGGAACAGAGACTCCCAGGGGCCAAGTGGGAGGAGAAAAGACAGGAGGCAGCAGCTGTTAGAACCAGTAGAGGCACATATATCTCCCCTTTCCTCCCAGATCTCTAGATGGACACGAGGGAACTCACGTTATCCCTCCAGGGGAAACATCTTAAGATGTTTCTTTCTTTCCCCTTTGAATTTATTTGGTTCTCACATGTTATATAATAGTAAAATATATTGAAAAGTCAACTCCCATTCCCATTTCTTGAAACAGTTTTCATGTCTCCATTTTCCTTTTGATCCGGATCACTTGGATGCATTGCAGTATAAAGATAATTACATACGAATTTATTTTTTCACTTGTGACTTCATAACCCGGTTCCCTTTTGTCCTGAATGAGTGTCTGTACTGTCCTCATTGATTCCTTTAAAGGGTAGACATCCGCAATACTAACCTAGTAGCTGTAGCCCCTGTAATGTTCCTTAATTCCAAAGGCTACTTGCAAAAGAGTCATTATATTCTCAGTAGCAGAAGGACTGAATCATATCTGTTATTTTTGAAAAGCTCTTCTTTAAATTCTCCTGGTTTGAGAATGATGTAACCATGGTGACTTATCCATAATACATGCATCAGTAACTCAGCTCCAAACTCTGCTGGTTTAACACGCGAGTAATCTCTGTGTCTAAACATCCCAAACCACTCCTGTAATTTTGAATAACAATATACTTTTGTTATTTTTTGCACTGTGTGCGTGGCGTGTCTGTCTGTCTGTATTTTATATGCAGTAAAAATCATGCTTCCCAACTTCCTCTACCATCTTTATAACACTGACGAAGCTTTTTTTTTTTTTTCAAATTCTCAGATTATGCTAGGAATTGTGCAAAATACTTAATCATCAACAACCCTATGGAGTATTTTTATCACCTCTATTTTGCAAATATTGAAACAGAGGTTCAGAGATGTTATGGGACAGGCCTGAAATCTCAGAGCTAGCAAGTGGGCTGGGCTTCCAACGGTGGCTTCTTTGATTCTAGAGGGTTTTTTTAATTCTTCTATTAAAATATAGTTGATTTACAGTGTCGTGTCAGTCTCTGCGATACAGCATAATGACCAAGTCATACATGCATATACATTCTTTTTCTCATTCTATCTTCCATCATGTTCTGCCCCAAGAAATTGCATATAATTCCCTGTGCTGTACAGGAGGACCTCACTGCTTATCCATTCTAAATGTAATAGTTTGCATCGACCAACCCCAAACTCCCTGTCCATCCCATTTCTCCCCTTCCTCCTTGGCAGCCACAAGTCTGTTCTCCATGGGTGTGAGTCCGTTTCTGTTTTGTAGAGAGGTTTATTTGTGCCATATTTTAGATTCCACATATAAGTGATTTCACATGGTATTTGTCTATCTTTTTTTGACTGACTTCACTTAGTATGAGAATCTCCAGTTGCATCCATGTTGCTGCCAATAGCAATATTTTATTCTTTTTTATGGCTGAGTAGAATTTCATAAAAAGCATACTACTGACCAGGATTTTAAATGCAATTCTTACCAAGTTAATAGAAGGCTAGAACACTGGAATTAAAAAAGAAATTAGATCTCATACCCCCAAATATCTTTTAAAACCTATGAATACCTTGCACATTTTTTGGTGCTATTTAAAATGTGTCATCCTACGAGTAAATAATTACAAATTTAATTTCTGACAGTTGATGTAAATACAGTTTTGTAACTACTGAACTTTTAAAATCAAACTGTCACATCGCTTTCACATGTATCCAAGGGGATCTGCATGCTTCCTCGGTATGATATTCACTGTCAAATTAAAGCGAATATTAACAAGTTCTGCCTTCATATTTGGGAATTTCACGTTGTTTTTCTTTATACTTGAATTTAGATTTTCATTTCATTTCCACTGAAGAGTTTTATTCTAATGTAATGCCTTCATGAAAATTGTGAAATTCCACGTATCCGTGGATGAATATGAAACAGGTTAGCACTGTGGTCAGTGTTGTAGGATGTAGAGTGAGATTTCTTGAGTTCAAGCCAAGTTTTGCCACTTGCCAGCTGTGTGATATGGAGAAAGTTATTTAGTTCTCTGTGTCTAAATGTCCTTATCTGAGAACAGGAGAAAATATTACTTATGCCATAGAGTTGTTGTGAAGACTAAATCAGTTCACACAGTATAGAAATTAAAGAAAGCCCGCAACACAATGGCACCGCTTTTGCTGTTATTATCAGACTGAGCTAAGGTTTAGCATCTCATTTGCTCCTCTCCTAAAATTTTTGTAGATTTAAGTGCTCATCAATCTTGTTTCATATAAAGAGGGAGATGACAATGGAAGAACTTTGGGTATATATTGTTCCTTAAATTTGAACTTCTTCCAAGTTATATGCCAAAGAAATCAGAGTGGAAACTATGCAAGAGCAATAGCTTAACCAGAACCTCCCAGGTGTGTTGAAAGCAAAGAACTGGAAATGCCTATTTTGCAAAATGTTTCTGGAACCTGAGTTATTCACTGTTTCAGTTTCTAGGAACTAGACTGCGAAAGGCTTGACCAGACTTATCAAATAGCTCTTACAGCTTGTTACCCTTTCATTGAGAGGCTCCAAATTTAACTCAGTATTCTCAAAGAGGATTGGGGGTGAAATAAATTTACCCGCTTCAACATCTTGACCAATAAACATTTTAATCCATTTTATTCATGGTAGAACTTATATAGAATAAAATCCACCAATTTTTAAAATTTAATTTTTATTTATATTGGAGTATAGTTGATTTACAATGTTGTATTAGTTTCAGGTGTATAGCAAAGTGATTCAGTTATACATATACACACATCCATTCTTTTTCAGATTCTTTTCCCTTATAGGTTATTACTGAATATTCATTAGAGTTCCCTGTGCTATGTAGTAGGTCTTGTTGATTATTTTATATATAGTATTGTGTATATGTTAACCCCAAGCTCCTAATTTATCCCTTACCCTCGTCTTTCCCCTTTGGTAACCATAAGTTTGTTTTCAAAGACTGTGAGTCTGTTTCTGTTTTGTAAATAAGTCCATTTTTTAGGAAGTCACATATAAGTGATATCATGTGATATTTGTCTTTCTCTATCTGACTTACTTCACTTAGTATGATAATCTCTAGGTCCATCCATAATGTATTAACTCATTATGGCTGAGTAATATTCCATGATGTATATATATATGTACCACATCTTCTTTATCCATTCCTTTGTCAATGGTAATTAAGGTTCCTTCCACATGTTGGCTATTGTAAATAGTGCTGCAATGAGTGTTGGAGTACACGTACATTCTTGAATGATGTCTTTCTCTGGATATAAGCCCAGGAGTGGGCTTGCTGGATCATATTTTTAGCTTCTTAAGGAACCTCCGTATTGTTCTCCATAGTGGATGTACTGGCTTACATTCCCACCAACAGTGTAGGAGGGTTCCCTTTTCTCCACACCCTTTCGAGCATTTATTGTTTGTAGACTTTTTGATGATGGCCATTCTGACCAGTGCGACATGATACCTCGTAGTTTTGATTTGCATTTCTCTAATATTAGAGGTGTTGAGTGTTTTTCTCTCTTTGGCCGTCTCGTCTATCTTCTTTGGAGAAATGTCTATTTAGATCTTTTGCCCACTTTTTGATTGGGTTGTAAATACCTAAGAGGGAGATTGCTGGGTTATATGGTTGGTGTGTGTTTAACTTTATAAGAGACTGCAAACTGATTTTGAAGTGACCCTGTCACCTGCAATCTATGAGAATTACTGTTTATGTCCTCAATACTCGCTGCCACCAATAATTCTTAATTTTAGCTGTTTTATTGGGTCTTCAGTGGTACCCCCTTGTGGTTTTGGTTTGAAATTACCTTAAAGATGGTATGGAGCATCTTTTCCTTGCTTATTTGCCTTACTGCTCTTCGTTACTGAAGAGTCTGTTTAAATTTTGGTGCTTATTTTTTATTTATTTATTTATTTTTTTTGTCTTTTTGTCTTTTGTTGTTGTTGTTGTTGTTGTTGCTATCTCTTGGGCGGCTCCCACGGCACATGGAGGTTCCCAGGCTAGGGGTCCAATCGGAGCTGTAGCCACCGGCCTACGCCAGAGCCACAGCAACGCGGGATCCGAGCCGCGTCTGCAAGCTACACCACAGCTCACGGCAATGCCGGATCATTAACCCACTGAGCAAGGGCAGGGACCGAACCCGCAACCTCATGGGTCCTAGTCGGATTCGTTAACCACTGCGCCACGACGGGAACTCCATGTGCTTATTTTTTAATTGTTACTTTCCTCCTTATTATTGGGTTATAGGACTCATATATTCTAAATTAATTATTTTCCTAATGTGCTTTCTACATTATCACATGTTTGGTATATTCTTTAAAACCGTGTGCTACAGATTTTGCTCATCTAATTTGTGGAAAACCCCCTTTGCATTTCTTCATTGGCAAAGCAAGGGCCATTTTCACATCAGCTAAGTCACACTTTCTGTCAGAAAAGAATATTTGATTTCATTGTTCAAGTCTAACCAATATATTGATATGGGTCCCTGTGTCAGTCCTGTCACATCTGAACTTCAGTGTCAAGATGGAGAGGTGCCATAAGTTTGGGATCTCTTGGTTGGGGAAAAAAGTGCCCTCTTTCACTGTTTCTCCTTTGTTTGCTCTCCCAGGGATGATTTTTTGGTAAAGAGTTGGGGCCGAAGTGCCAGCATGTTAACAGAAAATTGTTTTCACTCCCACACCACTTTACAGTACTTCTAGATTCTGAATATTCCCATTACAGATGAGACCACTCCATTTCTAGAACCTTAAAGGAATATGTATATAACTGAGAAAGATGAGATGTTTTTCTTGGACACTATTATTCTGAATTGTTCCTCTACTTGATGTTCAAAATTCTTCAACCCTGGGCCAGTGTCACCACAGTCAAATGAGAGCTGGTGGGAGTCAGGCTTTCCTTTTTCAAGGGGGCAGAGGGGCATCTTACCAGAAAGGAAGAGGTGGGAAGGGAGGACTCAGAACTTTCTCAAGCAGGATTTTAAGCAGGGTAATTTTGGGAAAGTAAACACATGCAAGTTGAAGACAAGGGAGCTGCTTCCCCATCCATTCCTGCAACCCCCGGGACAATTTCAAATACTGCAAGTATCCATATTACCACCTGAAGACCCTTGTTCTAAGCTGATGTGGTTTTTGAGAAATAAAGGTAATGGGATGCCAAATATTCCAGGAAAGAGAAACTGTGTCCTGCTGGAAGAGAGGGAGAGTTTCATAGATGGAGAAGAGAGAGATGTCTTCAAATAGTCAGATGAGGGTCATAACCTGAATTTCTTCAATTCTTCTTGATGAGAGATTTTAAGGCACCAGCACCGTAACTGAAATATCTCTTTGTCTCTGTATCTGTATATCTCTCTGTCCTTCTCTTTCTCTTTTTTCTTTTTGGCTGCACCTGCAGGGCACATGGAAGACCTGGCCAGGGATCGAATGTGAGCCACAGCTGTGACCTATGCCACAGCTGTGACAGTGCCAGATACTTAACCCACTGCCCTGGGCAGTGGGTGGGAATTGAACGCGTACCTCGGCAGCGACCCAAGCTACTGCAGAGACAATCCTGAATCCTTAACCCACTGTGCCACAGCGGGAATTCCTCTCTCTCTCTCTTTTTTCACAGAAGTAGTGGTGGTCTTATTTATAAGTACACATAGTACTTTTATTATTATTTAAAATCAGGTATCAACACACTGTTCTTAAGAATCTTTAATGATCCCCTAGTATGATTTTCTTGGGGACCACCTCAATCTGATTGAGTAGGAGACCTAATTACTAGAATATTTAATTAAAAGTCTCTTTCTGGTACTTTCCAAAGAGCAATTTAACATGAAAAGCCCCACTGTATTTATTTCTCTAGAATTGAACAGTGAGGATGTTTTGACAAGTGTCACAAAGACCCAAATGGACCAACCATTACAAAAATTATTTTCATTTATTCAAGCCTTTAAAATAAAATATTCATTTAATATGATACTCACAGAGGCAATAAAATACATAATTTAACCAGCTTTCCAAACTCATTTAAAAATAGAGAGCTTTCATTTTCAAAAAGCTCAGCTATTTTTCTTCCCTCTAGCACATTAGGAAAAAAAAAAACCCACCACTCACAAGATACCACATCATGTTAAGAGAGCCAAATTCTGTTTGACTCCCATATCGACAGGGAGGAAAAAGCTGCCTGTTGCAGCTGCTGGCGTCCAGGCCCTTGACTTTGGGCGTGTTGAAATCATGATAGGAATTCACAGCGTGTCTTTTGCGCACCTGCCTGTTTTCTGTTTGATGAAGCAAGTGGAGGAGGGACTTGGCAGAGAGACTGCAAGTCCTCTTTTTCCACCCTTGGAAGGCTGTTCTTTGACCCTGCCTAATAGGAAAATCTGCATCACCTCTCCCCTACTTTCCTTTAAGAAAATCCCCAGTTCCTTTGAATATATCTGTCTAATGATGAAAGACTTGGAGGCCTTCTTCAATTGTAAATGTGAGCCTGGTATTAAAAGAAGCATCAATGTTACGACATTCAAAGGCAGACTCCCTCCTCATCCTGTGTTGCAAGAGCCAAGTTAAAAGCTGAAGTTCATGTTCCTGAAAGGCTGAGGGTCAAGAGCAGGACCTGAACACACACCAACCAAATGCCAAAGGCCCTTGGAAGCCAAAACACTTGAAAGGGAATCTATGAGGCAGTGAACATGTCCACACAGAAAATGGAACTGGGAGTTCCCGTTGTGGCTCGGTGGTAATGAACCTGACTATGAACCATGAGGCTGTGGGTTTGATCCCGGCCTCCCTCAGTGGGTTAAGGATCTGGTGTTGCCATATGCTGTGGTGTAGGCAGCAGCTGTAGCTCCGATTCAAACCCCAGCCTGGGTGCGGCCTTAGAAAGCAGAAAAAAAAAAGGGGGGGAACGAAACCACTACCAACAGAATTAAGAATGGGCCACATCTTGCTGAGGAATGAGGAACAGGAGATTAATTTAGACCTATAATTGAGACCCTAACCCTTGGCCAGTTGTTTCTCCTTGGCCATAAAATATTGTCCACTTCCTCTTGTTAGACCTCCCAGCATCTGAGAGACTCCCTTGGCGATGCTCTTCCCACTTCTGGGCCCTGGACTTGCCCTCTTCTTTCTCAAACACAGTTTAATATCACTCCCCCGCCTCTGTCCCCGGCTCCCTGATGTCATTCTCACCGCTACTTACGTCTGCGCATCTAATTGACTCGAGTCTTGCATTTCAAGCACATTTCTGTTATTTGGGCTCTTGCACGTACTCCCCATGACCTCCTGTGGAACAGAGGTCACCCACTAGAGCCGTCGTGTTTCTTCCAATACTTCTGCTGTCTTTGTGCCTCCTGCCACCTCCTCGCTCTATGAGGCCTACTGTGGGGGCTTCGTGTGAACCGAACAGCTGTCATACTAGCCCACATGGGCCTGCGTCCTACAGGCAAGGCTCAGAACGTCTCTCTCCAGGCCTTGAAGAGCTCTGCCAAATTCAAGTTCTGTTTTCCTAAAAGAGTGTGGTGAACGCCATTGGACTTGCAAGGCTGAGCAATTGATGTACGAAAAATCCCTGGTGAGTTCTGGGCTCGATTCTCATTTGGTTATTAAATTCTCAGTGTTTCCTCTGTCAGCTTTAGTCTGAGGTCTGAGGATATTATTTTTTTTGGGGGGGGCATATTCAAAGACAGTACATAAGTATATATAAGTGTATATGTATAAATATTTGTCATATTAAAGATTTGAACTTCCAGTCACTTGGTACCCAAACCAGTACATGGATTCAATTCAAACTTAACATTTTCACTTTCACTTTTTCCTGCCCAGTGTCCCAACAAAGCAAATAATTAAATCCTGTGGCAGTGGAAGCAGTCTTTGGAATTCTTCTTTTTGGTCTACTGCTGTTTACTTTTCATCTGGTTGAAATCCTTCGTTTGCCTTTTGGAATGATGACTTGGGGTCGGGTTCGTTGTCTTTGCCCTCTGGAAATTCCACCTTGTTTTTACCATACCATTTCCTGTATACCGCGTATACTAGAAAACAATACACAGCAGGTTAAACAAACTTCATAGCAAGAAACTGCCGACTTACTTTGGACAGTGATTCTAATTGAGGGGGAAAAAGAGCAGGAGGCAGTCTGCGGTTTCTGGAGGCTGGAGGCTGTTTTAGAGAGCACGATCCCTCTTCCTGTGACAACGAATCTTCATGCTAAGAGAGGTGACTGCACTTTTGGAAGACCCAGCTTACAGCCAGGGGATGTTTGCCCAAGTGACCTCTGCAGGCTTCAGCCCTGCAGGCGCTCCTTCCCAATAACCACAACAGCAAGCTTTTCTTCTCTCCCTCTGTTCTCTCCCTCCCATCTCCCAGTTATTTCCTAGTCCTTGACAGATAAGCTGCAAGCTAAGTGGAAGGGCAGAGCCTGGTCTAAGGATCTGTGTGGGAGAACTTGAACTAGAATCGCTGTGTCTCCCTGCCTTCATTCTCTCATTCCCTTGACGGGGGAGCCTTGCCCGCTGGGTGATCAGCTTTCCCCTCTCCCACGAAGCTGCAGGTCCCTGGTGGCCACATATTTTTGAGGTCAGCTCACCCAGACTGACTGGCCTGCAGCTTATGTGTGTTATATGTGTGCAAATTGTACACCCAGGAAGCAGTGGAGAGGGGTGGAATTAACAAGCCCCCTTGGCCACAGTTTTGAGCCATATTTTCTCATTAAGCTTTATCTATCATAAAAGTGCTATTTTGTTTTATTATCTAAATACTTTTTTTCCCCTCCTACTTCTCATCTGGCTCCAACATCAACACACAGAGAGAAGATGTTATTTGTTGGAACCCTTGGATTCCAACAGCTCATATTTACAATTGGTATAGTAATACTATCCTCTCATAGGGCAGGTGTGATCATACATGAGATTAAGTAGTTCGGTGCCTGGCACAGCCCTGGGGAAGCAGGAGGTGCTCAGTAAACACTCACTCACATGAGGATACACTGAGAGAGACAACAGGCTGCTCCCAAGATCTTAGTATGTCAAGGTTGGCATCTCCTTGGATGGTCCCGGCACTTCTACTAATATATTAGTTTTGAGGCCACTGAGCTATTGACTCTTTTGAACTGAGTTTGTGGTTAATTAAAAGTATCCTAGAACTTTTATTACAAACTGTTTTGAGTTGGGAATGCCTCAACTTATCACTGATTTTCTTTCATCAAACTGTTTACTGCCCATCCTTCGTTCTTTCCTTCTTCCCTCTCTCCTTCTCTTCCTTCTCTCCCCTCCTTGTTTCAGAAACTATTCAGACTGCACATCCTTTCACCAAGCGATGTCTCCCAGCACTGCTTATCCTTAGGAGAGATGTCTCCTTGTTTTCGTTCTTGCTGTTAAAACTATGAGAAAGTATAAGGCGAAGAGCCTGGCCCAATTTTCCATTATTCCTTCAACTTAGCCGGTCCTTTTAGATTAGTTATTTAACTGGCAAATCGACTTAATTGTTCTGTATCACCAGCCTACTTCCCTTGGCTCGTCTAGTCGACTCCACTAGTAGTTCTTTGGGAAAATCCCACAGTGCACCAGATTGACTCCATCTCCATCATACTGGAAAACAAGGTAATCAGGCCATGGAGCCTCTCTCCTGCACCAGCGATGAGTCAGTGGAACGTTTCTAATGGGTCCAGAGAGTCCTGTACCAGAAAGGAAAACTCTGCTTCGAGAATGGCATTCGAGACCATAGCCCAGAGAACCACCAGCTCCCGAGGGCCAGCTGAATACTTACTGGAGCTAAGCGAGAAAGCAAACCCCAGCCTAGACAAAACTACACCTCGGGTCATTGTATCACTTGAGTTACGTGATTTTGTTCATTCCCCTTCCCTGTATGATCCCTGTTACAATGCTTCGAGACTTTAAAAAAAAAGGTTCTTCATTAAGCCCAGAATTTGAAAATAAAGGTTAAATATCACCAGTCCTCAAAAGCAAAATGTAGACAAAAGTGTGCAGTAGGTGAAGGCCAGCAGGTGGCAGGTACCAGTGGCTCAAAGCTGCGTGGTACATCAGGGTCAAATGAAAACTTAAGTTTGCTGTTCCTAATACATGTTTGCTTTAACTGTTTCAATTATATGGCTAGTAAAATAATACAAAATATGGATACACATATTTAAATGTATATACATACACATATTTATATGTATATACATACACATATATGTAAACACATATATGCACATACACATATATACATACACATAGATGTGTACATATATACTTACATACATACATATACTTGTATGTATGTACTTGTGTGTATATATACACACCCACACACCCACACGCACACACATATATCTGTCTTCAAATATAACTTAGCCAGATAAGTATCTTTTCTATACCAGTTTTCTGATAAACATTCTATATATACTAAGCATATTAAGATGATGTTTTGAGAAAAATGACCAGTTCAGGGTTCCTGGGAGCAGGTAGAGGGGCCCCACCATAAAATGGTCCCAACCATTTTATTTATAAAATTATTTATAAAATGGTCCCAACCATTTTATTGGTTAATATGCCTCTGTAATTACTGAGAAAAAGAACATCTGTGGAGAGAATCAATCTCCATTCCTTTTCACTTAAAATAGCCTCTACTAGACCCTTTTGGTAAAATCGTATTTTTTTTCATTGGCAGTTGGAAAGTCATAATGATATAATGGGTGGTTTTCCCCACCCATTTATTCCACTGCCAGAAAAAAGGAATTTGATTTAATTTTTAAAATTCACTACCGGAAACAGGGGAATTAAAACATGCCATCTTAGCAACTCCGGGGCTTCTCAGAGAAGAACAGTACAGGGAAATGTGGTGATCAGTGTTCCTTACTTCCTACAAATACTCCTGCCAGAAAGAGCTGGAAGACGCTGTAGATGAGGGGGAAGGTGAACACGAGGTTCAGCTCCTCGGGGGTGAAGGAGAGCTGGACGATGGTGGAGCACAGCTGCGTGTTCTGCATCCCGGTTTCCAGAGCAACCGTTCGGCACCTGAAAGGCACGATCAGAGAACCTACGTTTTTATTGCTTTGTTTTGGGCGTCGTTGTGTTGCTTTGTCATTGTATTACATTAAAGGCAGATATGAACAGAGAAAACCAACTCATGGTTACCAAAGGGGCTAGAGGGAGCTGTGTGGGGAGGGACAAATTAGGAGTTTGGGATTAACCAACACACACTACTATGTATAAAATAGATAACCAACCAGGACCTACTATATAGCACAGGAAAATCTACTCAGTATCTTGTTAATAACCTATAGTGGAAAAGAATCTGAAAAAGAATATATATGTGTGTGTGTGTATAACTGAATTACTTTGCTGTACAGTTGAAACTAACACAACATTTTAAATAAATCATACTTCAATTTAAATCGTTTTCCTCCGGAAAAAAAAAGCAGATATGAGAATAAGTACACATGCATGCATGCATACAGGTATCTGCTTTTAATGTATCTGTTTACAATGTAGCTATTTATATTAAACAGATGTGTAACTTATTAATATATTATTAGATGATATAATGTAATACACATCTTTTCTCTCTTTCTCTCTACATATACATAGACAAAACCTTGAGCTAGTCACCTTATGATTGTTATGATAATGAGACCATGGCTATAAACCTCTATAAGAGTTACAAGCCTTATATAAATAAAAGCCACTATTATTGTTTTCTCCTTTTCACATTAAAAAAATGGGAGATTAGGAGTTCTCTTGTGGCACAGTGGGTTAAAGATCCGGTGTTGCCACTGCAGTGGCTCCAGTCGCTGCTGTGGCGTGGGTTCCATCCCTGGCCGGGAAATTCCACGTGTTATGGGTGCATGACCAAAAAGAAAAAAAAAATCAGAGATCATAATTTTCTTTTTGTTTAAGAACAAATAACACCAGCTTATTTTGGCTCTGAGCAGTGAAAGGTATCTATGTCATCTGTTTCTATAAGTGCGTGTGTATATACATATATATACATACACACACACATAGTATTTATACTATATTTAATATATTTTATAGTGTATATAATATATTTATTAATACATGATATATACTTATTAAATATAATCAAATCATTCATATATTTAGTAATAAAATAAAATTTATACAATAAAATTATATATTGAATAAATACATATATAGTAAAATCAGATATATTTATGTGTGTGCATGTGTGTATATATTCATTTATTTATTTAAATTTTAAAAAATATGAAAGCAGGCTCATTTATATCTGTGTTCCATAACTGGCAGAGTGGATGCATTTCACTCTTCAGTTAAGTCCTTGCTAACTGTGCAAAGCACAGAGCGGGTGCTGAGAAAACACTCAAGACAGAGTATTTGCTATAGTTGTTTTATTTGTTAAATTGGTTTTGTTCTTCTCAGCAAATCTTTTTTTTTTTAAATTGAAGTATAGTTGATTTACAATATTGTGTTAGTTTCAGGTGTAGAGCAAAGTGATTCAGTTATACATAAATACATGTATGTGTATGTATATATCGATATACTTTTTGTTCTGTTCTTTTCCATTATAGTTTATTAGAAGATACTGAATATAGTTCCCTGTGCTGTATAGCAGGTGTTTGTTTTTTTCATTTTTAAATTTTTGTTATTTTAAAAATTTTTAATGATTTTTATTTTTTTCCATGATTTTTATTTTTTTCCATGATTTTTATTTTTTTCCATGGTTTACAGTGTTCTGTCCATTTTCTACCATACAGCAAGGTGACCCAGTCACACATACACATACATATTCCTTTTTCTCACATTATCATGCTCCATCATAAGTGACTAGATAAAGTTCCCAGTGCTATACAGCAGGATCTCATTGCTTATCCTTTCCAAAGGTAACAGTTTGCACCTATTATGTTGTTTTAAAATTTGATTAAAAAATAAATGTGCAAGGTAGGCATCACCAGCCCCATTCTACAGATGAGAAAGTCAGAGGAAAAGTAAATGCCTGGCCTGGGTCCCACAGCAGGTGCATGTTGGGTCATCCTGACTCACATCACACCCTTCTCACTGCTCATGTCTCTCATCTTGTCCCAACCTCATCCGTACCAGCTCCTGCACCTGCTTCTCTGCCTGCCTGTTGCTTCTGATTTGTTAGGAAGAAAGGAAATGTCTTTCCCTTGCACCAAGCCATGCATGCTAAGACAAGTTCTGCACTTTTTGAGTCATGAGTTCATCCTGTTTCTGGCTGGAGGAATCCTTCTATATGATAAGGCCAACCTGAGTGTTTTTGTTGAAGTCACTTTGCTTAGAGAATAAGACACGTGACAATGGAAGAGCCCAACCTGCACGGGGTGGGGAATGGTCTGGGAGAATCTGGACTAAAAAGAGGCAGTCAGTATTTTCTTTCTGGGGACTTGTATAATTTAGGAATGAATAAGTCTACTTCAAATGATGTATTCAGAAATAGGGTGAATGTTATTACAGGTGAGAGACTTTGAATTTGTCATTTGGTATTTATAGCTGTTATGGGTTGAATTGTATCTTCCCAAATGCCTATGCTAAAGTCCTAACCTTCGGTACTTCAGACTGTGACCTTATTAGGAAATAGGGTCCCTGAAGATATAGTAAGTTAAGACAAGGTTATTCGAATGCACCATAATTCAGCATGATCTGTGTCCTTACGAAAAGGGGAAACTTGGACACAGACACCTGCATAAAAGGAAGGCAGCATGAAGAGAAATAGGTAGAAGATGCCCATCCACCAGCCGAAGAGAGAAGCCTGGAACAGGTATCTACCCTCTTATCCCACAGGAAGGACCAGTCCTGCTGCCATTGACTTTGGACATCTGACCTCCAGAGCGAGGAGACAAATCTCTATTGTTTAAGCCACTGGGCTTGTGGTACTTTGTTACAGTGGCCCTAGCAAATGAACATAGCAGCTATTATAGAAGAAAATTCATAGTCTGATTTATCAAACACCATACCTGTCCCAGGACTGACCAGCTAGTCTAGCCAGAAAAAAGCCTAGGGAGTAACCGGCCAAAGGAAATATGGTTCCTATAATCCAGAGTTTGGGCTCGATGATCCAGGCACTCTGGTATAGCACTCCTCCGATCACAGCTATGAGCACGATGAGCAGGGCGCCTGTGATGGATCCAACCTGGAAGAAAGGCAGGAGCAGATGCAGAAATCATGTGTCAAAGCAAATTCAACTGTATTCATCAGAGAAGATGCCTAGGCATCTCTTTGCCTCTGGGGAAGTGAGAATAAGTGACCTCTCTGTGTCCTCACCTGATGGCTGTGGTCGGACCCACCAGAATCATTGGTGCTTGTCCCATGTTTCAATTTTTTGTTTCTTTTCTGGCTGCTCTGTGGCATATGGAGTTCCCAGGCTCAGCATCGGATCCTAGCCGAAGTTGCGACCTACCCCACAGCTGCAGCAACTCGGGGTCCTTTAACCCACTGCATCAGGCCAGGGATTGAACCTACATCCTGCCACTACAAAGATGCTGCCAATCCCATTGTGCCACAGTGGGAACTCCCCACATTTCTTTTTTTTTTTTTGTCTTTTTGCTATTTCTTGGGCCCCTCCCTCGGCATATGGAGGTTCCCAGGCTAGGGGTCTAATCGGAGCTGTAGCCACCAGCCTACGCCAGAGCCACAGCAATGCGGGATCCGAGCCGTGTCTGCGACCTACACCACAGCTCACTGCAACGCCAGATCGTTAACCCACTGAGCAAGGGCAGGGATCGAACCCGCAACCTCATGGTTCCTAGTCGGATTCGTTAACCACTGCGCCATGACGGGAACTCCCCCACATTTCAATTTTTAAGATTAACAGGACACAGAGTGTCTTTGCTTGGTTAGCCTGAAGAGGATGTTTTAGCCAATTATCCTTGTCAGAGAGGAAGAAAACCTGCTCCAATGAGAACTAGAAGACCTGCCTTCCAGATTCAGCTCCTCCTGCCCTCCTTCCTTTGGTAAATCATGACACCTCTCTGAGTCTTAGTTTTTTTTAATCAGTCATTGAAGATGAAATCTTACCCCAGTCACCTTTTATTTTTATTAATTTAATTAAAATTTTTTTGGCCATGTCCATGGTGTGAGGAAGTTCTCAGGCCAGGGATCAAAGCTGTGCCACAGCAGGTACGTGAGCCACAGCAGTGACAATGCTAGATCCTGCATGCACGCAGTCCCCAGGGAACTCCCCCAGTCACCTTTTATGATTGCTATGATAGTGAGAAAACAGAGAAAAAATTCTCTACAGGTTAAAAAGGCACAGGCAAGCAAAAGCCACTATTATCGTGTTCTCCTTTTCACATTAAAAAAATTTGGAGATTACAGCTTTTTTTTTTCTTGGTCCAGAGAAACAAAGAATACCAAGTGGCTTATTCTGCGCCCTGAGGAAGGGAATCTGTCCCTGTCTATATTTCTGTATTGTCCATCTCCACTCCATCTCCATCTCATCTGGTTAGAATACGGTTGGTAAAAGGAAACGAATAGTTATTAATTCCATATCACCATTTGTATATAGTTATATTATTTTTATGTCTATCTATCTGTGTAGCGGTCTATCTATCTACTGATGGCCAGACACTGAATGGGTTCTATGGAGACAGGAATGAGAAAGCTATGGTCTCTTTTCTTAGCTGTCTAGATGTATTTTATAACACAAACCCACCTAACAGAGATAAAGGCAAAGTGCTGTGGGCTACAGAGTAGAAAAGCCAAGAGGTGAAGTTTGAATTGGGTCTCTCAAGGGGGGGGTGAGAAGCTTGCCGTGTGGATGGGACAGGGTGGGGTGTTCTAGAAGACTGGGCTGAATGTCGAATAATCTAAAGACCCACTGGAAGGGGCTTTATCCTATGGTGAGAAAAGTCAGTTTGGCAGATGGAGAGATCCACCAATGCCAGGCACACCGTGGAGCAGCTGACCGAGCTGCCTGTGACACGAGACACTTACCTTAAGTATGATCTTGGCCTGACGTGGCCATTTGTGATTAACAAATATTCCGATGGACACAGGAACAATAAGAGCGACCAAAGATATGCCTAAAGGTGACAGAGAGCCATTGATCAACAGAACACGTAGTACAGGCAAGAGGCAAACAAAAGAGTAAGCATCCTGAAAAAGGTCTAAGTTCTAAATCAGGCTCCCTTTTTGCATATCTGAATCAAAATTTAAAAAAGAAACTTCCTGCTGTATCGTCCAGGGAACTATATTCAGTCACTTGTGATAGAACACGTTATAAGATAAGATGAGAAAAAGAATGTATATATATGTGTGACTGGGTCACTTTGCTGTTCAGCAGAAAGTGACAGAACAGTGGAAATTGACTACACTTTAATAAAAAAAAATGTAAAAAGAAACAAACAAAACTCCCTCCCACTTTATCCGCTCCAGGAAATAATTCAATATGGCTGGTGGAAAATTGATAATATTGATGATACAAGTCCATTCCCTAAATCCCAGATTAATTTTTTAGAGTTCCTGACACTGCCAATCAACATCTTTTTGTTTCAGTTTGCCAGTATCTTGGTTTATTGGACTGTGGGATCATTCTATCCTAGGAAAAACACCTTTTCAAAGTGTGTGTGTGTGTGTGTGTGTGTGTGTGTGTTCTTGGAGTGTACAAAGATGATATTTTACACCTGTCTGTTACTTTATGGTAGTAGAAACCAAAAAAAAAAAAAAAAAAGTTCAAAATTCTCCAGGCATTCTGTGGGCTAATGACTTCTGTTAAGCCTGACTTGGGTTATTCAAATCTGCAGCAGAGAGGTGAGAGAACAGGTTGAAAAGCACGCCTTAAATTTTCCATGAGATAATATATTTGGCGACCTCTCATGTAATTATAATTCTTTGCGGGAACGTGGTCACCCAGCCAGATAAAAGAGTCATCCTTCAATTTCCCCGTGTTAAATTTACTGCTGTTCTCCTGGCATGCGGTTTGTTTCTCCACATTATTTAACACGCATTTGTCCCATCACTGCTTTTATATAATATGGCACCAACGACTTCTAACGTCTCATGGGCTGTTTCTTTTTCAAACATCCTTTTCGAGCAGTAGGAGAAAGTGGCATCGAATAATGAAATTCTGAGAGCGGATGTTGTTGGGTATTGGAGTAGATTGAACTAGGACTGGGAATGGATTCTGGATTCCAGGGCAGTAAATATCAATTTAAAATGAATATAATAGTGATGAAAACATAATATCTTTGTTGCCTTCTGGCCCTCCTGGCAATATAAGGGTCGGCGATTACTTTTTCTCAGAAAGTACTCAGTGGGATTAAGTAATAGCTAAGGGTACCAAGAGTAGGAAAAGAAAAAAGAGGGGGGGTAGACAGAGTAAGGAGAAAACGATGGAACAAAGGAAATAAAAGGGTCCCTGATGGGTATGCTGATAAGAGCTCCCAGCAAAACATCTCCTTTGGGTATCCCTACCTCCTGCCACTTTGTGGGGAGACCCTCCCTCGAGTCTTCAGCCTCGTCCCTAGACTGTGTGAAGTTCATAGGTTTTAAAGGAAAACCATCTTGATACAAATGGGTTGTGCTGTGGTCGCTTAGATCTGGGTTCAATGTGATTGGAATGTGAGCTGCTAGGTTTTGGTAATGGACTTGCAATGTGTGGGCTCAGTGAAAAGGCAGCCCAGCCCCCAGGTCTGGCCCCTTTTTGCTGCGTCTTTATCTCTCTGGGGCAGCCCAAGGCTGCAGGATAAACACACAAGCAGGACGGCTGCCAAAGTCCAGGGCCGAATTGCATTTTCTCTCTTGACCAGATGAGATGGGATAAAGTTTTTCCAAGCCTCCAAGTTGGCTGGAAAAGACACTCTCTGCCCTTTGTCCCACTCAGCGTGTGTGACTCCTGCCTGGAGGGGTGGGTTGTTGTAATTCTTTACTCCCCAGCAGGCCAGAGATTTGTGTTCCTTATTCTCCATGTGCCTGAGCTCCCTGTGGCAAGTGCCTGGCTATTTCGACGAGAAAGCATCTCATCATGGCACTGCTTGAACCATAACTTGGTCCTTAATCAAGTTTACACGGCCGGCACAAGAGGCAAGGAAGGAGGGAAGGAAAGAGAGTGGAGAACAGAGGCACCTGGTGGAACTCAGAGCCAGGCCTCCTTGGAGCACAACCTCATTCGCACACTGAAAACTGTGCGCATCTCTGAGCCTGGGACTCCGCATTGTGCAGTGCCTTATGACAGAATTATGTCTGTCTCATGGTGCCATTGTGCGAATCGGATGGTGGTGAAGTGGATCCGTGGTTCGTGGTCCTGACATGCTCCAGGGCAGGGGAGGGAGGAAGAGGAGCAGAACTGGCTGCAGGTGTTTGCAGTGGTACCAGCTGTGCAAACTGCTTCCTTCTCTGTCCAGATGTCATTATCTGAAGGGGCTCAGCAGGTGTTCATTGAATTATCAGAACCTAGTGAGCCCCACATGAAAGCTGGGCCAAACAGCCCTGTCCACGGAGCAGAGTGGAGAGCAGACTGGAGGGCTATTTCCAGCTCTCTGGTCATCTTGGACAAATTAAACACATACCCTGAGCCTTAACTGCCTCGTTGAAAAAGTAGTGATAACATCTTGTGAGTTAATCAGGTTGTTTATTTTCTACATTAAAAAATAGCAAGAAGGTTGGATTGGAAAATAGGCCTGGGCAAAATGGTGAACAAGCAGAATTAATATCTTTGTTTTGTCAAACTCTTGCTTTAAAAAAAATGTATCTTTTCCTCTTCTTTACTGTCTCTTTCTATTTCCTTTTTTCTTTTCTTTTTGCCCTTTATGCCTTGTATGATGACCTCTTTCTCCTTTGAGATACAAAACTCTTTCTCACTTTCTCTTCCTCTCAAAATTTATATTCAAGGAGGTGCTATCAGTCATTCACACTGTAGTTAGAATTTCTCAATACTGCCATGGGCATTTTCCAGAGGAGAATATTTTAAGTCTTAACTTTTTTTTCTTATGCCAACAAGTTGTATAGAATTAAAACTCCTTATTTAGCATTCAGATGCTTTGAGAGGCCTATGGTGTATTCCACTCAAGGAAACTGCACTCTTCAAGTTGAAGGAAGGTGTCCTCCAAGGGGGCAGACTAAGAGTTAGCAGCACCAGGCACAGGCAGGTGGCTGTACAGGGTCATCCTCAAACCTGCTTACAGGAGATGACATCCAATAGAAAAGAGTTCCCAGGGTCAGTAGAAGGTCCATATGGGGGGAGCTCCTATAATGAGCAAGCTGTGCCCAAAAGACCCCTTTATAGGGGGTGTCGTCCAATGGCCATGGTAGGAACAGAGAGAAAGGAAAGACTGAAAATACTGCAACACGGATTGTCCCCAGTGAGTATTCCAAAGTTTGTTCTAATTCAGTTGTGTGGACCCTGAGCAATATTTTTATCACAGAAGCAATCTTAGTAATAGAAGTGGTATGAGATGCCATCCCATCCACCTTCCCATGCCAACAGGACTCCTTCTTACAGACATCTTTCTGAGCCACCATTTCATCTTTGCTTACGTGCTTCTTTGCACAGGATGCTGCCTCTTTTGAGGCAGCTCATCAGGGAACCACTTGTCCCCAAAGTCAGCTGAGAAAGGACTGGTTAGCATGTCACAGACCTGGTGATTGGTACTGATGTGCTAGTTAACCCACATCTCACGCTTTATGAGCATCGCTCCAGGGGGAGGCCTGGTTGGGGTTAGAGCAAGAACTGCTTGGACTTGATCCTCCCTTGATGCCATGTTCCACCAGCAACTTGATCTCCCACCATTAATTAGTTCTCCCAGAAACAGACAAAAAAAGAAGCCCTTTGGGTTTGGGGGGGAACATCCGGTAGCTGAAACGAGTGCAGACAGAGTTACAACTAGCTCATTTGCGCCTGGGGCCTGATACACAGGCTGTGCCCATAGATAGACGTCTAAATGGAGTTATGACCCCCAGGGGAAGGGGAGAAGCCTGGGGTGGAGTGTTTCACCTGGAGGTTTCCCTCCGCCACACTCCTGACTGTTGCCTGGGTGCCCTATTTTGAAATCATTCGTGGGATGCTCTCTGTATTTCTTCCGTTTGCGTGTTGGGGGCGGGGAAACTCGGGTCCCAGGGAAAAAAGCTCAGATCTCGCTGGACTCATGGCACTGGGGGTTAAGGGCGGGACAGAGCTTCAAGTCCGGGCGGCTGTGCTGCAAGTGTGGGGGTCCCTGGGTTGGCCCCTCTACCTGGAGATTTCAATGGAGCACCAACGGGTTCTCCCATGGAGTCAGGGTTTGGAATTCAGTCTTCAAACCCTCATTCGCATGCAGGCCAGGTTTGTCCTGAAACCCTAATTGGGCGCAAACTACCGCTGTGGAGAGGCAAAGACCAGCTGGGTCCAAGCCCCGCCTGGGGACCCAGCCAGGGAGGAGCAGCGCGAGATCTGGCGGAGGAGAGACTTACCTATGTTATCAAAGGGAATGACGATCATTCCAGAGTTGACCCACAGTTTGGTATAGATTAAGAGGCACAGCGGCATCATTCCCAGAGCCAGCACCGTGGAGCATGTGGTCATGCTGATGCTGAAAGGAAACCGGCAGGTTGATTCGGCCACCTGGGTTCTCCAGGGGAGAAGCTGGTCCATTTTTCAGGTCACGATTAGCACGTCCCGCCAGAGACTCACTCTACCAGCCGCACCATCCGCCCTGATGGGCAGGGAGAGACCCGGGTCCGGGTCTGTGCAGGCCCCGCCCCCGCCCCGCCCCTCCAGGGGTCTGGAAGGGGGGGTGCTGGGGGACAATATGGGGACGTCTGTATTTGGTGTCTTTCCACTTTGTCTTGGGCCATCTCTCCCTCCCCATGGGTTCTCAAGGATCAGAGAAGACGTTTCATGACTGTTTAAACTCATTGTGAAACAGGGTACTAGGTGCTTGGACGTGCCCACCCCGCAAGGGGCAGCACACACGTTTACACCGGCCAAGACTTCAGGGACTTGGCCGTGTCTGTTCAGCTCAGGGTGAGAGGGGCCTCCACGACCCCTGGAGGAGGAGGCTTGTCCAAGGGAGGATGCCTCAGTGTCTCTTCTTAAAGCAGCAAATTATTCCCAAACACCCGTAGCTTGAGAAAAGGGAGAGGAAGCTGACTTCAAAAAACCAAAGAGAAAGTTCCTGTGGTGGCGCAGTGGTTAATGAATCCGACTAAGGACCACGAGGTTGTGGTTCGATTCCTACCCTTGCTCAGCAGGTTAAGGATCCAGCGTTGCCGTGAGCTGTGGTGTAGGTTGCAGACGCGGCTCGGATCCCACGTTGTTGTGGCTCTGGCGTAGGCCGGTGGCTTACAGCTCAGATTCGACCCCTAGCCTGGGAACCTCCATATGCCTCGGGAGCGGCCCTAGAAAAGGCAAAAAGACAAAAAAAAGAAAAAAAAAGAAAAAACAACCCAAAGAAAATGCCCTGCATGCGGGGTGGGCCTGGGTTTTAGTTTAAGAAATGCGGCAAATGGTTTTGAGCAGAAACAGGGGCCTATATTTCTGAGAGCAGCAGTGTTTGAGGGAGCAGCCCTGGCTGGGTAGGTGGATTTGGTGTTGGAAGTGGGCCATGTGGAACGCCGTTCAGCCCTGCCTCAGGGGATGAAGGAGCCGTTTGGGCTCTTCTGGTCCCTGCAAAGTGCCCTCTGCACAGGGCCCCATTCTCTTCCTGGGGGACAGAACCCATAAATGCTGGGCTGGACACTGTCTGGCTTGGAAGCAGGCGTGGCCACCTGTGTGACCCTGGCTCATTTCCTTGACTTCTCTTTGTCAGCTTCCTCATCTGTGGCATGAAGACCTTACTGCGGCCACCTCGTAGGCTGTGAGGACAAAGGGACCCAACAAGAGGCCAGGACTTAGAATAAGGAAGGTGCTCATTACAAGCCACTTCCTGCATTATCTGTCCAGCCATTGTGTGTGTGTGTGTGTGTGTGTGTGTGTGTGTGTGTTGTGTTCCAGCATAATACAGAATCCGAAAACTAGAGAGATGTTTCTGAAAGTCCCTTTCTCTAATCCCTATATCACTGAGACTATCAGAGTAGTAATTTCTTAAAGGTATTATATGTGGATTTCAAGGAAAATATTAAATTATTTACACCACCTGCCTCCCCTCCCCCACCAAAACCCTCCAAATCCCCCAAAACTCCCAATCACCCCACACGTTGCTAAGGAAAACAGCTGGAGATGAGGAAGTGTGTTTCAGTGCATCAAACTAAGCAGAGTTTTGGTAAAATAAAGGAGGTGGCAATGTTTATCAGGGGCTTAACTTCTCCAATAATCCTTTTTTCAAAACCAGAATGATCTCACTTAAAACACATTGAAAGGATTTTGAAAAAAGCACTTGTTTTAGTAGAGTTAAAATAGTGTAACAATAACCAATGCTGGGGATGTATATAAAGCATTTCCAAGACGTTCAGTCTCTAATGGTGACAGGTTAACTTAATTCAGATACAAAATAGGGTGCTAAAGGCAGAGTCCCATGCCAGAGTAATACATTGTTATAAATGGTGCTTTGTCCTCTGTAGAATTAAAATACTGGAGTTTGTAAATGATTTTCCCCTCTCTCTCTTCCTTTGCCATTCTCTTTTTTATCTTTTATTTGAACAAATAAATTAGGAAGAATTTAAAGTTGTCCCTGCAATAAAGTTACCTTTATTCCAGTGCATCCAGTATGCTCTCTGGAGCAGAGATGATGGGAGGAGGGTAGAGAAGGGGCCAGTGTTTACTACCTGGGTCACAGTGAAGAGAAGGCTGAGAATTATTTGTTTTAAACCATGAGCACAACGTTTCGAAGGAAGTCTCTTTGTCTCCTTGTTTTTCTTTCAAATTTCCTTGGGAAAGCTTCAGTTCTGACTCATTGCTAAGACAGTTTATGAAGTTGTACCATGCTTTTGAGTTTGGCGAGAGTAGGTGCTTAGAGGTCACGAGAGGGTATGAGACAGGATTTGGGGAAGGGAATGGCTTAGCTTGCATGGGCCGCCTTGACCATGAGAGGCTGCAGAGGGGCAAGAGAATAGATGGCCAGAACCACTCCAAATGAGATGAAAAATAACCCACAGATAAATAGGGTAAGGCGCAATGTAGGAGAATAATTGGCAAAAGAAAAAAAAGCACTTTACATAAAAAAATCTGAAGTTCCACAAGGAGCATAGAGGTCAACAATGGAAACACTACACCATATGCATTTATATTGGAATAAGAGAAAACATGAACAAACAAACAAACAAAAAATCTCTTGGTCCACACTCTTGCCTTAGCCCTATTAACGGCCAGGGAGAGTGTTTTCCTTCTCTTTTCTTTTTGGAATTAAGAGAAAGCAATAAGTGAAAATTCAGTAAATGCTGAGGAATTTGGTGGAGTCAGTGATAAGGAATGCAAAAGACTGCAATCATATTAGAAGTGAAATACCAAGTTTGAAAGATCAAAAGAAGTGTATACAGGTGGCGCCAGAGAGTGGAGACGTGATGAGTGATAGAAGTAGTGTTGAACAAAGGTTAAGCGTCTGGCCAGGGATAAGTGGCTAGGTCTAGATTCGGATTCTGACTCTCACCTCCATCAAGGTTATGAGCCTTCATTTTATCCTCCATCCAATGCAGAAAATAACAGTAGCAACATCAGAGGATTAGCCTGAGGATTAAAATAATACACTGTGTGTGGCTCACTGCAGTGTCTACTAAATGTGAGCTAGTAAATAAAAAGCAATGCTGCAGAGAGAAACAAGGCTTGGTTTCTCAGAGGAGAGGTAAAGGGACATTCAGAGAGGGCTGGATTAGTTCTAAGGCGCTGGACACTTATGTGGTTGAACCGGGAGGAACTGCTTTGAATTTGTGATAAAGCAGAGGGTCAGGGATCCTGAACAACTAAAATAACAGGGAACACACAGCTGGCAGGAGAAAAATGTAACATTTGGGAAAAGAGCAAAGGATGTGGTAGGAAAGTCTAGAAACTTAAATCTAGAAAATAATGAAAGAATAAGTCTAGAAAATAATAAAAGGGAGTGGTGACACAGCAGAGCAGTGAAGGAACTAGGGGAACAGAGGGAAGGATGCAGAGGCAGGGGTTCCCCCAAGAAGCCAAAGAGGAAAATCGGAAGGAAAATTCTTGTGTGTCTGACCGAGGTCATGGCTACGAAAGGAGAGCTTCAAAACAGGGATTGTTTGGGGGCTGGAGCCGGCATGGCAGGTGGGAGCCTCTGTGGTCCCTAAACTACAGGCCTGGGCCACCAGGAAATACACCAAAATGTCACTTTCATTTCTCCCTGAAACACTGTCCACAACGCACTGTCCCAAAGATCCCTGTTCACTGGCCAGATTCCCACAACATTTGTCTAGGTGGGAGGGGTCCGAGCAGGAGCTGGAATATTGCCTGCTGTAGTTCAGTGAGCAGAGATTCCATTAGCAAGGTCTGCTATTTTGTTGTGTGTGTGTGTGTGTGTGTGTGTGTGTGTAGGTCACTAGAGACTGCAAAATGCATTGGTTTCCCAGGTTTTGGAAGAGAGGATAGCATGAGGGGGAAATGATTGGGTTTCCTCCCGGAACCACACCCAGGAAAGTCAAAGTCAGAGGGAGTTGTTTTGCCAGGCTTAGGTGGTATCTGCTGAACGAGTGCCGCATCGTCTTGGTATAAACAGTCTATCTTGTCTGCTATGGCTACAGCTCAAGTGGAAACAGGGAAGGTCAAGTTTAAGAGGACAGAAGTGGAAATAGAAGGGCACGTGGGATTGTATCTAAAGAAATCATCATCAGACTTTAGTTATCCAGCGCTTACTGCAGAAGAAAGAAAAAGTATTAGAAAATGGTTTCCCAGGAGCTGAGCTGTTACTCTTCCTTTGCTTTAAAGATGCATTTCAACAGCTTTTGCTCTCACATGTGGGATGCATAATGGCATCATCTTCGTAATGGCATGGTTTAACCTCCTTGCCATGGTTATGGGTTATTACGAGAAACATTATAACTCGTTCCACGACCGCAAAGCACTGTCCCCTGGCTGATGTGCTTGCTGAGCCACCTGTTCCTAACTTAAGTAAGCAGTGCAGAGCTGCTGTGCGTTGTGAGTTGTCTTCTTTCCTTTGGAGGCATTTTGGTCTTTTCTCTTGAGGTCTGGTTTATGGGACCGCGTGCGGCTGTGGGATACCTGTCTAATACCTTGCTCTCCCCACCTCATCCTGGTGCCAGGAAATAGCGCAGCAGAGCTTGAGAGTCGGGAGAGTAAGTGGGTCCTGCGGGAGGAACGTCTGTGAGCTGCAGTGAGATTTACTTTGGGTGGGCAGCGTCTTTGATCGGAGCCTGTCGGAGTTCTGGATGGGAGAGGTTGCCAGAGAGGTGACTATGGAACTGGACGGGGTGGATGTTAATCGCAAGACAGGAGATCTAGGGAACGCGCACTTTCTAGAATGAAAATTAGACATTTTCAATGTCATATGTCCTACCGTAGGATTATTTTTTTTCCTCCCTTTTTAAGCCGCTCTGGGGCATATAGAGTTCCTGGGCCAGGGATCACTCAGATCTGAGCCACAGATGCAACCTACGCCTCAGCTACTAGAACGTGCTCTGACCTGCTGAAGGATTCATCTGCACTGATTCAGCCGGCTGCTCCCACCAAGCTTTCAAATTCTACTTTTGGGTCTTCTTAATATTTTTATTTCTTACGGGACTTGGTGTGCGAGGGAGACAAGATTACATTATCATCTTCTGTTGCCAGAGAAATTAGATTTCCTTAAAAACCACAGGAAAGGGGTAACATGGAGCTTTTAGATTAGGTTGCTACAGTTTCAGGTCACAGAAGGGAATCCGTCCCAGGAACCAATCAACCCAGCTGCACGCACCCTTTTCTGTCTTACAGAATTGATGACACATGTGGCATTACGTTGAGGTACCAGAGACTTCTGTTTTCTTAAGAGAGTTACAAATATTATGTAAAAGCTGTTTGGTGGCAAGTCCTGTATTTAATTCAGTCCCCCCCCCCCCCCGCCCTGACTCACTTGTAAAATTCTCATCTCTGTGCCCACATCCAGGTCAAACTAAGCTGCAATCCAGACGGCCTTACTGGTCTATGGTGGTTCATAGATTAACCAAACCCAAGCATCACACTGCCCTTGGCTCCCCACAGGCCTCTCCTTAGGGGAAAAAACACCCACTGCAGGGCAGAGATGGTATTTCCTTACGTGAAAAAGATGTAATGTGAGGATATAGCATTTGTATGGCTTTTCTAAAGCTTCTGGAGAAATCAAGACCAGCTGAGGTGGCGGGCTCTCGGTTGGGTCGACCCGGAATCGAGTTTTAGATTTTTTGCCGTGGCTACATTTCTACATTGTGACCTTCTTTCTGCTGAGCGAAGTAGCTGGTGATGGACAGAGCCCACGGCTTCTACCATCTAGTATTTAATCAGCACGCGTTACATTGACACTGGGCTGGTTTGCAGAAATGCATACCTTTCACAGGAAATGAGGAATGGTGAGGTAGGGAAAAAGACACTTGTCTATTCAACTGGGGGCATGAAAATGCTCCGTCTCCTCACATTAATGCTTCATCTTATTTCTATTAGTTTTTTTTTTTTTCTTTCCAGTGCTAGTTCAGACTGGCACAGGATGGATTGGGCAAACGCTGCAATTTAGATTACTCTGTGGGAAGCAGAGAAACCATTTTCTGTTTATTTTATAGAAAGGTAAGAGTAATATTTTAAAAAGCTGTTTTGTTTTTTTTTTTTTTCCCCCGTTTAATGCCAGTAGAAGCAAAGCATATGTACAAATTCTTTCTTAGGCTTCGGTACCAAGAAAAAGCTTGTCCAAAAAAACTGGCTGTGTTTGGTCATTGTCACATCCTAGGATCTAATGGTTAACAAACAATTTAGTTACTTAGTTTCATGACTGCATCCAGAGCTCTTTCTCCCCACAAAGAAAGTTGTTTGTTGTTGTTGTTGTTTTCTTTGTTTCTAATGCCAACAAAGAAAACTTTCTCATATGCCGCTTGTGGCTTGGAAGGGATTTCTATTTTCACAAAAACCTTGACTCTTTGCCCAAAGATAAATAGCAATTATACAACTCTTTGTTAACGGAGTTAGACTTCAAAGCACAAACACAAAAGAGAACCCCTAAATTTGCATAGCCAAGCGGCTGTGCAGGAAGGAGAGAGAGTGAAAGTCA
This sequence comes from Sus scrofa, assembly GCF_054392235.1. NCBI lineage: Eukaryota > Metazoa > Chordata > Mammalia > Artiodactyla > Suidae > Sus > Sus scrofa. Next base: position 78,565,811 of record NC_139393.1, read on the forward strand.
CTCCTGTTTCATTCCTTAGTTGGACCCCCCCCCAGATCAAATGGCAGATCAGAGGGACAATCACCGTGGCATAGGCTCTGGAGCAGATTAATTCAATGGGATTGCAGGATTTGGAGGTTTAGATGTCCTACCTCAGATCCATGTCGCCATCAACCCAGTAGGCCAAGATGTTGGAGGAAGTGCCTCCTGGACAGCATCCCATTATGATCACCACCACGGCTTGGACAGGGAGGATGTCAAAAGCCACTGATAGGATGAACCCCGTGAGAGGCATGATTCCAAACTGGCAGAGGAAGCCAATACATATGCCCCACGGCCGCTTTACGTGCCCCAGGAACTTCTTGATTTCCACGTTACACCCCATGGAGAACATCACCAGGGCCAGGAGGGAGGTCAGCACGGTGCTCAGGACCGTGCTTAGAATGGCGTTGAAGTTGCTCTCGGGTACCACGCAGGACGAGCCATTGCAGACCGTCGCATTGGCCAAACAGACCCCTGAATTATCCATCCCTGGGTTTTCTGCTCAAATGCTCACGGAAGTCCAGCTGGAGCACCGGCCCTCTGCTCCTCTCTAAGTCAATCCTGTCGGCTCCAGCCGCATCAAACTTTTAAACCCGTCCTCAACATGTGTCACCTGGCGTTTCCTTCAAAAGCCACCTCAGAGAGCCAATAAAAGAGCAGAACTGCTCATATGTCAGTTTCCAGAGGTAACATTACAACACAGCACCAGTCATGGAATCATAAAAGTCTTGCCAAATTATTGGTCCAGACAGAGACTTCTAATTAATCATTTATTGGCATGATAACGAACCGTGCCATATAAAAAGAGCTCGTGTTAATGTTTAATGCTGGGGAGCTTTTTGTTAAATCCTTTCAGTTAAGTGACCAACTCAGACCATTACAGAACATTGGAGGGGTTAAGCCCTGGGAAAGCATGCATGTCTCATCCCCTTGAAATGAGGGGTGGGGTTGGGTTCTAAGAAGTCCATTGCCTTGGGACAGGTCAGATGAACAATTAGTATCAGACTCTAAGCTGGAGCCCAGGAGTCTTACTTCCTCCCATGATAGGGAAGTTTTCCTACTGTACATCTGTCTGTGTTTTTGGTCTCTAGTGTCTCTGGTTAAAGAAGATTTAAGTTGGAGAAACTTGTAGGGTCTTGAGCAAACCTATGGGAAGGTAACACGTAGGCAGAGGGGGTGTTGTCTGTGTTGTCTGGTGGGAAGGCGGCCAGGGGAACCCCGCTCAGTTATTCACAGTCTCCATAGTAACAAAATGCTTCATAGCAAGGGCGACAATACAATTATTTGCAGCGATGAACCTCAGAGGCTGAGGTCAAAGGGACGGGAGCTCTTTGTGCTTGAAGTCCGGAATTGAAGTAGAGATCTTTGGGGGGAGGCAGGCGATCTGAAGTTCTGAGGGAGGCTGATTTTTTTATATGTCAAATGGTCAAACTTAGGGGCAGGATGCTGTACTTATCATACAGGGAAGGTGAGAAAGAGGTAGAAGAGAGATCTTTCCTATTTTCGGGAGTTTATAATCCAATTAGTGGGTTAGGATGCAGCGTTAGGATGAAATTGAGTGTTCTGATCGATTCACAGCTTATAGGACAAACAAATTCTTATTCAATTTAATCATCTTAAGTAGAATTAGCCTCCCCTTTTACAGGAGAGGACTTGAAGGTTGAGGAAATTAAGTGCTTGCTTGCTTGCTTTCCTTCCTTCCTTCCTTCCTTCCTTCTTTCTTTCTCTTTTTTTGCTTTTTGGGATCGCACCTGCTGCGTATGGAATTACCAGGCTAGCAGTCGAATCAGAGCTATAGCTGCCAGCCTTCGCCATAGCCACAGCCACAGCATCATGGGATCCAAGCTGTGTCTGCGACCTCCACCACAGCGCACGGCAACGCTGGATCTTTAACCCACTGAGTGAGGTCAGGAATCGAACCCGCATCCTCATGGATACTAGTTGGATTTGTTTCCACTGCACCACAGTGGGAATTCCTCAAATGAAGTGCTTTATTCAAGGTTATCCAGCAGATAACTGGAAATACTGAAACTCTGTTTGGCTTGGAGGAGATAGAGAGAAATATCTTAGAAAAGAGCTTCTCAAAACTCAGGAATCCGACCCCCACCCCGGGGAGGGGGGCGGTCCTGTTAAAATGCAGATTCTGATTCTGGAGATATGGGGAGGACGCAGGAGTCTGCTTTTCAGACAAGCTTGCAATTCACAGTGAATGCTGATCCAGGGACCTCACTTGGAGTATCAGGTCTTAGGATGCCAACAACAGGGGGAGGATAGTTGCACCCAAGCTGGTGAAAACTCAACTTCCTGGCCACTTCTTTCCGAAGAATTTATTGAAAACAGCGTTTACAGAGCCACTCAATGTGGAAAAGTCGGCTCTTTCCTAACTTGAGAAAATCTGAGCTGTGGGCGGTGGGTGGGCTGCCAAGCAGAAGAGTCGAGGGATTGAATCAGAATTCCCAGCTGCTGGGGACTGAGATGCTGGGAAATCCCTGAGCCACATCCTGCAAGGGTGACAGTGACACCCTCACTGCTGGTGCGGGCCTTGTCCCCAGAGTGCTCCTCATCAGCTGTCCTGCTCTGCTCCTGCCTTCCTTGTGTGGTGGGGAGTGGGGAGGGAGGGCTGCCATCAGTCTGCCTGGCTGCCTGCATCAGCCTTCCCTCTCCCAGAGCTAAATGATTAGCTATCTCATTCCTATCAGGGCTCCCCTCCCACTCCTAGGTGTGGAATGACTTGACCCTGCCCGGCTGGCTCATTCAGAGCATCTCCTGGCCTCTGGTGCACGTCTTGGCTCATGGGCCAGCCAGCCAAGTGCAGATGAGCTGAAAGCGCCCCCTGCTGCTGCACCTTGGCACCTACAGTGCTGGCTCTTCTCCCTCTGGCCCGGGTGGGAGTGGGGGGGGGGTCCCCCGTGCAGAGCTGCCAGTCATGAACTTGACATCTACACAGGGTCAATCAGCTCTCCAAGTGGCTGCCCTGCTCTAGCCTCCAACATCCAGAGAATCTGACAGCTAGCCCGGGACCTACCTGCAAACCGCCTCTTTTATTTCAACAGTTCTGGTCTGGAGAGGGAAGCAGGGGTCCTGTGGGTTGGCAGGAAGGATTAGGATGTTTCCCAGGCTGGGCTTCATGTTCTGGCCATGCCTGGGGTTGCCAGGTGAAAGCTGTGCTGAGCCTTTGGTCCACAGGAGAGAAAGAGAAGAGAGAGAAAGATCAGAACAAAGCTCTTCTCAAATTTCAGACGACTTGCTAAGGAGATTCGAGGCTCCCAGAGGCAGAATGCTTTGCATATAGACAACTTGCAAATGAGCAGTCTGTTTGACTAGACAGAGTGCTACAGTTCTGGTTAAAAAAAATGTGCCAATGCATTTCTAATTTTCACATTGTTTTTACATAAATTTGCACATTAGGCTCGAGAGGCCTTCTATTCAAGTATGGGAGTGATTCACAATTAATTAATACCCTTAACTATGGCTGCATTCAGATTCAGGCATCAGACTGGGATGAATAGGAAAGAGCGAAATTTGAAAAAAATCATTCGCTTTAATTACGACTCGAGTTGGGGAACAGGTGCACACCTGAGTGGGCCATCAGGAGGTTGGGGCTCCATTTCCATTGTCATCTTTCTCAATCTTTTCTGCTCAGTGTCCTCATGCCCCAGGCTTGGATACCGGTAGTCTTCAAGAAGCCAGCAGCAGGGTTCTGTTCCTGGCCTCCTGGGTGGAGAAACAGAAGGTTGTAGGTCGGTTAGGCTGCTCAGGCTTCTCTTTGGTTCCAGTGTATTGCTTTGGAGGAATGTGAGTTTCATAGCTTTTCAAGGGGTTTGCTCTGAAGTTTATATGGGAAAAGATGAGCCTTCTGTTTCTTACTGTGTTTCATCAGGTTGGCTTTCTTCAGATCACCAGATCTTTGGGGACTTGAGAGCTTCTGATAGACAGCTCCCTCTGAGTGAAATGGCCTCTCCTTTGTCCCGTCGTTTCCTAAGGACTGAGCTTTTATGGAACCTGAAGTTAGAGATATGATTTAGAGTCTCCACTGACCCTCTTTGAGGCAAAAATACCCTGGGGAGACCAGCCCGTGAATGACTAAGCTGTGCACGCATCTTTGTGGCATTAAAGGCAAAAGGCAGGAGTCCCCACTGGGGCTCGTGGGTTAGGAACCCAACTCGTCTTCCTGAGGATGCATGTTTGATCCCTGGCCTCGCTCACTGGGATTCTTAGATCTGGACCTTCCATATGCTACAGGTGCAGCTATAAAAAGAGAAAAAGTAAAACAAATAAAATTGGGGGGACAGTGTGATATGGGTCACTTAGTGTTTGATACAAACTCTGTGTCCAAATGGATCCAAGGGTCTGAGGAAAAATTTTTTCTCAAAAAAGGGGATGATACCCCTAAGTCTTCCACATCTGCCTGTGTGACGTGAGTATGTGACCTAATTCCTCTCAGCCTCGGTCACGTCATCTGCACACTGGGGTTGGTGAGACCTTCCTCACCAGGCCATAGACTGTCATTCTCTCTTATAGGGTCAGAGTCTTCCTATCCGAACTGGACAGGTGATCATTTAATCATTCGGGACCCTGGCAATCCTCTCCAAGAAGCCAAATGCTCTTTAATCTATAGATGGTGTAAAAATTTATAGGGAGTGAAGAATTGAGGCGTGGAGACGATGAAACCATTCTTGGAAATTATTCCTCTGCCTTTCAGCCAGGCCTTGATGGTGTGAGCTCAGGGTGGAAACATCAGAGACTCTGGCTCAGGGAGGGAGACAAGGTGCCTGTTGTTTTAAAGAGAAGGCCGATGTTCAAGTTTAGCACCGTTGTGAAAATACTTAATTCGAAATGAGACCCCAGAAATGTGTGGTCTCACAGTGTTAGAGCCTGGAAGTCCACGGTCAAGGTGTCCTTGGGTTTGGTTTCTTCCGAGACCTCTCTCCTTGTCTTTCTATGTCTCCGTATGGCCTTTTCTATCTAGGTAGGTCCCTCTGGTTTCTCCTTTGGGGTCCAAATTTCCTCTAATAAGGACTCCAGAAAGAGTGGATTAGAACCTCATTCAACCCAATCACTTCCTGAAAGACCTAATGTCTAAATATAGTTACATTATGAGGTTCTGGGGGTTAGGACCTCAACATGCAAGTTGGAAGTGGGGAGAGACATGACTTAGCCCATAACAGAGATACTTCCTATAAAATTCAGAGGAGACGCTTCTCTGATTGGCTTGAAAATTACCGCAGAGAAGTAACCGCTTTTACTAAGTTGTGTCATGTAACAAAATCTTCCCCTCCATAAGTAGCTTATAACACAAAGGCTTACCTCTTCCTCTGTTGGCTGTGGGCAGCTGTTGCTCTGCTCCCTGTGTCTTTCCATTCCAAGCCTGCCATTCCCATGGCAGAGGGAAAAGGGTGGGGGCCGGGTGGGGGGGAACAGGGGACTTGGGGGAAGAAAGTAGGGCCAACACACGATGACTCTTCAGAGCTTCTGTCTGGAAGTATTATAAGCACCATTGTCATGAACATTTACTTCGCCAAGGCGATGCACATGGGCTGGAGCCTCAAGCTTAGCAGTTGGGTCTGTTCCTTCAGCTGGGAGGCCCTGCAAGTCAATTCCAACAGGTGTGGCTATAAAATCCCATCACAGGGGAACAGATGAAATCACTGAGATCAATGATACAATGTACCACAAGGTAGGTCACCGATCCCATGAAATGGATTCATCAAAATGCCAAGTTAAAATGTGGCTGTTATCTCCATCTATGATTATAGCTATATAACTGTCAGCTGTATCTGTTTCCATTGGGCTTAAGGCAGATTGTGCCTTTGTTCAGTCGCATCTCTGCTATTCACCCCGACCTGGCCCAGTTAGCAGGAATTTTCTAAGAAACTCAACTCACCACCCTCATGTCTGAAATTCTGTACTTAGAACCAGAAGCTCAACCAGATCATACTCATCTTACGACCCTCTTACTGACTGCTTCTCAGGACCCCCTGCTACGGACCTTCACCCAGGCCACTGCCTATGTCCTGAAGCATCCTCTGATCACCACCCTGCCACGGCCCTGCTCCAGGCACCAGCACGTCATCATCTGAGCCGCAGCCTGGCCTCCCCAGTCTTCCATCCTTCCTTTAGTGAGAGCTGTTCTCCACAAAGCAATAGTTACAACAAAACAGCTAATACTAAAATCATTCGGTTATGCCAACCTCTACGCAAATTCTCCAAGTGCAGAATGAAATTCAAACTCCTGCGCAGAATAGAATCCAGGCTATTGTGCTGTGCACGGCCCTCCACGGACTGTCCCATCCATCTTTCCCATCAGTCTTCAGCCTGTTCCTGCTCCAGCCTCTTGGTCTCCTTGCCTTCCTTGGATAAAAGCATCTCACTCCTCTCTCAGGAGCGCTTTGCCCAGAACACTTTCCGTTTGATGTAAGGATGCTTCGCTCCCTCCCTTCATTTAGTCTTTCCGAAGTGAAATTCTTCAGATAAGCCTCTTCTGAGGGCCCTGTTTACAAACGTCCTCCCGCCCCCATTTGAATGCCATTCTTTTGCCTCTTCTTGGAAGCCCTTCCTACTTGTGGGGATCCTTTGCATATTTATTTCTTTGCTTATTTCTTGTCAGTTTCCACCACATCGGTTTGCTCCTGCTGCCATAACAACTGCCACAAGCTGGTACGCAGAGTGCTGGAGGCCAGACGTCTGAGATCAAGGAGTTTGGTAGGGCTGGTTCTTCTGAGGGCTCTGAGGGAGCACCCGTTCCAGGGTTTTCCGGCTATCTTTGGCATTCCTTGGCTTGTGGAAGCATCGCTTTAACATCTTTCCTTGTCTTCACAAGGCGTTCGTCCTGTGTACCTGTCTATCGGTGTCCAAATGTCCTCTTTCTACGAAGATACACTTATACTGGATTGGGACTCATTCTAATGACCTCATCTTAAGCTGATCATCTGCAGGGACTGTATGTGCAGATAAGGCCACATCCAGAGGTACTGGGCTTAGAACGTCAACATATGAGCTCTGTGGGGCATAATTCAATCCACGGTGCCACTTCTAGAGTTCCTTCTGGACAGTGGTTCTCTCTTACGCATTATTATATGTTTGTCACCAGAATGGTGTCAAGCAAGATATCTGTGCTAACTAAAGGAACATTCTCAGAGTTCCTAGGGTGGCTCAGTTGGTTGAGAACCTGACAGTGTCCGTGAGGATGTGGGTTTGATCCCTGCCTTCATCCAGTGGAATAAGGATCCAGCTTTGCCGCAAGTTGTCGGGTAGGTCACAGATGTGGCTCAGATCTGGCGTCGCTGTGGCTGTGACCTAGGCCGGCAGCCGCACCTCCGATTCAGCCCCTAGCCTGGAAACTTCCATATGCTTCGGGTCCATCCCTAAAAAGAAAAAAAGTATTGCTCTTGGAATGGATTTACAATGAGATCCTGCTGTGTAGCATTGAGAACCATGTCTAGATACGTACATCGCAACACAACCGTCAGAGGAAGAAGGATGTATATACGTATGTGTAGCTTGGTCCCCATGCTGAACAGCAGAAAAAATAAATAAATAAAAAAGAAAGAAAGAAAGGGAGAAAGAAAGAAAGAAACAAAGAAAAAAGAGAAGAACAAAGACTGTTCTCTTCCTGTAGACATTCCACTGGACTTTTGCTCCCTATCAGGGTGTGAAAATCACTGTCCTGGGGATAAGGCTGACGCCCATAGGAAGTTTCCTCTGTCCTGATGGTACAAGTACCTTTCCTCCCTGCCTCGCCTCTCAGGGTTGCTACGTAATCGGGATTTACTGTCCTGGCTCAGCAACCCTCCCCGACCCCGCTTTGACCTCAGGTTTATTGCCAGCCCCAACCTCGAAAGTCCTTGAGCATGGTTTCACTTTGGCTTCTGGTGACTCTCCGCAAGTGCCTGGATGCCCGTCCTATTACGTCTCCTGGCCCTCAAGGAGCTGGCCTGGTCCACCACCGCCTGGCCTCTTGAGTCTGAGAGAGGCCCGGGAGGAGGCTTCATGCATGGCTGGATTTCAGAGGGGAGCAAGGGCTTGGCCACTGGGCATCAATTACATGTCGATTGTGTCAGGCTGCCTGTGTTCAGTGGTGTTTTTAAGAACAAAGTTCAAGTAACAGTCTTTCCATCCGCCAAAACTAGAAGAGTAGCACCTGGCAATAGACTTCTTCAAGAGCCAGGGGTAGCCGCTTCAGCAGATGAAGCAACACTGGAACGTGCCCACTGGTCTTGTCTTATTTCTCAGATTTTCACATCATAGCCTCCCCACCTCCTTGCCATCTTCGTGGAACTCTAGCTCCTTTCAAACTTCTAGACTGAGGGGAAACTTAGACAAATAAACCCCAGACAGACAGATAACCTTCCCTGTTTCCTTCTCCACTCTGAAACACCTTTGGCTTCTTGAAGGAAACTTTACTAAATTCAAAGAGAGTGGAGTTCCCATCGTGGCGCAGTAGAAATGAATCTGACTAGGAACAATGAGGTTGAGGGTTCGATCCATGGCCTTGCTCAGTGGGTTAAGGATCCGACGTTGCCTTGAGCTGTGGTGTACGTTGCAGACGCAGCTCGGATCTGGTGTTGCTGTGGTATAGGCTGGCAGCTGTAGCTCAGATTGGACCCCTAGCCTGGGAACCTCCATATGCCACAGGTGTAGCCCTAAAGAAAAAAAAAAGGGGGGGGGGGGAGAGAAGAAAATGGAATGAATAAAGTACAGGAAAACCTAACTGTAATTGTCTGAGTTTTTAGGAATTCAGGAGGTTGGGAAGAGACAGTGCCTGAGGTGGGAAAATTGGTCAAGGACAAATGATCAGATATTTGGGTGTTGAGTGAAGGAATTTGGATGCCTTCCTGCCCAGGGTTGGTTTTTAAAAATTATTTAGTTATTTATTTATTTTGTCATTTAAAGCTCTGATTTTTTTTTTTAATTTTAATTTTTTGGGTTTGTTTTTTTTTTTTTTGCTATTTCTTGGGGCGCTCCCATGGCATATGGAGGTTCCCAGGCTAGGGGTCGAATTGGAGCTGTAGCCACCAGCCTACGCCAGAGCCACAGCAACGCAGGATCCCAGCCGCGTCTGCAACCTACACCACAGCTCACGGCAACGCCGGATCGTTAACCCACTGAGCAAGGGCAGGGACCGAACCCGCAACCTCATGGTTCCTAGTCGGATTCGTTAACCACTGCACCAGGACGGGAACTCCTGGGGTATTTTTAAAATTAAAGTATAGTTGATTTACACTGTTGTGCCAATTCTGCACCGGGTTTTTGATCACAGCAATGGGACTGGGAAAGGAAAATGTGGGTCTGAGACCCTCATTACAATTAGAAACCGAGAATGCTTGAGAGCGATTTGCCTTGTTAAGACAGAAAGAGTCAAAATCGATTTAAATTTCAGGTTGCAATTTGGTAAAGAGGCCTAATCCTCAGCGAAGCGCAAGTCAACAAGCGTGGGCTAAATAAAATGAGGACAGCTTTTTTTTGGGGGCGGGGGGGAGCGTGTTGAATAGGAGCTACTTTGGGGACATTTGTGTAGAGATATCTCATTAAGCAGAAAGTAATTTATCTTTTAAATTTAACTTTATAATTTTTACAACGGATACATATTTATTATAAAGAATTCAATTAATGCAAACAGGTTCAAAGAAGGCAGTGAGGAAAATGTCCAAATACCATCCGCTGGAAGTAACCTTTGTTAATATCGAGTGAGGGTTGGGTCCCTGTGCAGAAACGTGGAAGGAAGGCTAAGTTTGGCATGGAAAGAGATAGGCTTATACAAGTGGGATCACATATGCGCACTCTTGTAAAAATTAGATGCATGAAAGTTATTGCTTGTAAGGTTACCGGAAAACTATAAAATGAAGGACTTCAGGTAAATATTGAGAGGGTACTGTGGAAAGCATAAGATGTCGAATGCATTTAAAAACACACATTGAATTTTATGCAGTGTTAACCCCCTAGCAAAAAAGATAGGGAAAATCAGCATTCTGAGATTTTTTTCTCTGCCTTCAGGTTCTGACTGCATTAATGAATATATATTTGAGCACCTACTATGAGCCAGGAATGGGTCTAGGTGTTTGGGATATGAAAGTGAATAAAATGGATAGATTTCTGTCCTTGTGGAGCTTGTAGTATGGTCACAGGGAGATAGAAGATAAATACGATGATAATTTAGTAAATAAAGACAGAAAAACAAAGGGTAAGAAGGAGCAGAAGTGACAGGCTTCAGTGTGAGAGAAGGTTATACTCTCAAAGAATTGGTTATGAAGGTAAGATTGCAGAAAAAAGATGAGTGGATTCAGATATCTGGGGTGCCCATTGTAGGCACAGGAAAGCGAGGTTAACTCCTCGCCCCACCCCAAGCCATGCCTGGCAGTTCTAGGACCAGTGAAGAGGCCAACAGGGCTGGAATGGAGTGAGCCAAGAGGAAAATAACGGAAGGCCATGGACATTTACAAGAAGGAAAGGCTGACCAAGCAGAGCCCTATAGGCCATTTTAAGGACATTGGTTTATACCTAAAGGGGGAGCCCCGACAAGTCATAGTATTTTTTTTCTCATTGCAATTATTATAATATTTATACTCTGCTTCACGACTCTGAGTTTCGTGGATGTTTTGTCTTTTAAAATGGATTTAGTGCTTACTATCAATTTTTCTATGTTAGTGTTTTTGTTTTTAAGGCTGTGTAACAAAGTATCCCGAAGCTTAGTGACTGAAAATAATAATTATAATGTTAACTCCCACGAATCTGTGGGTTGACCGGAATACCTGGGCATTCACATGCTGGCAGTTGATGCTGACTGTTGGCTCGAGCAATGACACGTTTTTGCTCCATGTGGCTGTAGCATCTGGCAGCATGGGGCTTGGGCTCAGAGAGAGAGCATCTCAGTTCCCTTAATGTCTAGGTCTGGAACTGGCACAGCACCATTTCTACTGCAGATTCCAGGTAGAGGTGGAGGAAAAACCCTTCATCTTTCATTGGGTATTGTGGCCAATTTTAACTCATCACGATGACTTATTTTATTTTTATATTTATTTATGTATTAAAGTATAGTTGATTGACAATGTTGCATCAACTTCTATTGTACAGTGGATTGACTCAGTCATACACACACACACACACACACACACATTCTTTTTCTTGTCTTATTTTCCAACATGGTCTATCCCAAGAGATCAGATATAGTTCTCTGTGCTGTGCATATGGTAGGACCTCATTGCTTATCCATTCTAAATGTGATAATTTGCATCTACTAACCCCAATCTCCCTGCTCCCCCTTGGCAACCACAAGTCTGTTCTCTATAACAGATGACTTATTTTTTGAGTTCTCCCCTATGATTTTTTGCATTTGGATTTATTTTGACTGTGTCTATCTCACTGATTAATTTTTTCCAGAAAGGCTCATCACCTGTTCTTTTCTGCTTGAGAATGAATATATTTTTGCCTGCCTATTGGAAGAATAAATTGACCAGGTAAAATATTCTTTTTTTAAAAAAAGGTGGGTTTTTTTGGGTCTGTTTTTGTTTTTGTTTTTTGTTTTTGTCTTTTTAGGGCTGCACTCACAGCATATGGAATTTCCCAGGCTAGGCGTCTAACTGGAGCTACAGCTGTCAGCCTACACCACAGCCACAGAAACGTGGGATCTGGGCCACGTCGCAAACTACACCACAGCTCACGGAAACACTGGATCCTTAACCCACTGAGCAAGGACAGGAATCGAACCTGCAACCTCATGGTTCCTAGTCAGATTCATTTTGCTGTGCCACTACAGGAACTCCCCCCTTTTTAAAAAAAGTTTTTATTGCAGTACCATTATTTTATAACATTATGTAAGTTTCGTGTGTATAACATTATATTTCTACTTCTATATACCCTACAGCATACTTGCCCTAAAAATGTGTTTTCCCTCCATCATCATACAGTTGATCCCGTTTCCCCATTTCATCTTCTTCTCTGCCCATGCCCCTCTGGTAACCACTACTCTGTTCTCTATATCTGTTTGTTTGGTTTTTGTTTAGTTGTTTTTTCATTTATTTTGCTATTTTATTTTTTATTAGCTTTTTCATATTTCACATATGAATGAAATCATTCAGTATTTGTCTTTCTCCATCTGACTTATTTCACTTAACACAGTCCTTCAAGTTCCATCCATGTTGTAGTAAATGGCAAGATTTCTTTTTTTATGGCTGAGTACTATTCCAATGTGTGTGCATGTGCGTTTGTCGTAATTTCTTTATCTATTCATCTATTGATGGGCACTAATGTTGTTTCTATATATTAGCTATTATAAATAATGTTGCACTGAACATAGGGGTGTATATATCTTTTCAAATTAGTGTTTTGGTATTCTTTGTATAAATACCAGGAGTGAGATAGCTGGGTTGTATAGTAGTTCTATTTTTAATTTTTGAAGGAATTTCCATATTATTTTCATAGTGGCTGCACCAATGTACATTTCTGATGATAATGCATAAGGGTTTCCTTTTCTCCACATCTTGCTAATATTTGTTATTCCTTGTCTTTTTGATAATAGCCAAACCAATGAGTTGATATTGCATTGTGGTTTTGACTTGCATTTCTCTAATAATTAGAACCTGTCTCTGTGTTGGTCACATTTTTGTTGATATATGTTAGCACTCTACATACTCATCATGTCTAGATGCAATTATTCTTTTTTTTTTTTTTTGGTCAAGAATTTTCTTCTGTTTTATCTATGGATATTTTGCTTGTTTCACTTTTTTTTTTTTTGCTTTTTAGGGCCACACCAGCAGCATATAGGTTGCAGGCTCAGCTCTGCATTGCTGTGGCTGTGGCTGTGGCTGTGGCTGTGGTTGTGGCCAGCAGCTGCAGCTCCAATTTGACCCTTAGCCTAGGAACTTCCATATGCTGCACCTGCAGCCCTAAAAAGCAAAAAAACCCCACAAAAACAAAAACAAAAAAACCCCAAAACAAAACAGAAAACAAACAAAAAACTAAAGGAAAGGAGCAATACTATCAATAAAAGAAATATCTCATAATGGTGGAGATTCTATTCATTTTGGAGATGAGACAATCCTGAATGTGTCTGTACCTAATAACAGAATTTCAAAATATAAGAACTAAAGGAAGAAATCCAGAATCATACTTGGAAATTTTTAACATCTCTTTTAGTAATTGATAGAATATATAGCCAAAAATTAAGTAAAGATGTAGAAGATTTGAACTATATTATGAACCACATTCAGTTAATAGGCATTTTTAGAATAGTATTCCTAATAGGAAGAGAATATACATTTTTTTTCTAGTGCACATGGAACATTCACTAAGATCACACAATAGGATAAAAATTTGTATATTAATTTAAGAAGATAAAAATCTTCTATAGTATGTTCTCTAACCATAAGAGAATTAACTGTAAATAAATACCAATAAGACAGCTATAAAAATATTATAGATTTGGAATAAAAAACTAGATAATCCCTAGAGCAAAGATAAAACTATAGGAAGTATTTTAAAATATTTTGAAATTTATGCAATTGAAAATACACAATACCATGGGAGTTCCCGTTGTGGCACAGTGGTTAACGAATCCGACTAGAAACCATGAGGTTGCGGGTTCGGTCCCTGCGCTTGCTCAGTGGGTTAACGATCCGGCGTTGCCCTGAGCTGTAGTGTAGGTTGTAGACGCGGCTTGGATCCTGCGTTGCTGTGGCTCTGGCGTAGGCCGGAGACTACAGCTCCGATTAGACCCCTAGCCTGGGAACCTCCATATGCCGAGGGAGCGGCCCAAGAAATGGCAAAAAGACAAAAAAAAAAGAAAGAAAAAGAAAATACACAATACCAAAAGGTAGAATGCAGCAAAAGCAGTGAAAAGTTAATAGCTGCAAATGCTTTTATTAAAGAAGAAAAGTTTAAAATAAAAGAACCAAGTTTTAATCTTAAGAAGAAAAAAAGGAAGAAATACTCTAAATAATAACAAGATATTTATGGAAGATAATAAAGCAATAGAGAAGACTAAATTGGTTCTTTGAAGAGATTAGTGAAGTGGATAAACAGGTAGTATGTCTGGTCAAATAAAACAAAACGCAATGATAGACATCGGGAATGAAGGAGGCCATATGACTACTGACCACACAGACAGTAAAGGGATAGTAATAAAATTATGAAAAAATTACACCAATAAACTAGACAACTTAGAGGAAATGGTCATATTACTTAAAGAACATTACTTATCAGAACTAAGTCGAGGAAAACTAGAAAATATATGAATAGCCCTGTATCTGTTAAAAGAATTGAATTTGTATTTTGTCTTCTCTCAGAGAAAGAGCCAGACCCAAAGGGTTTTATTAGTGTATTAGTTAACATACTTAGAGAAAACACTCTCTAACGTACTTTATGAAGCAAGAATAAACATGGCTGTAATTTTTTTTTATTTTTAAATTCTTTTGCCATTCTTTTCTATTTTACTCTTCTTCCCCCTCCTCATTTCTTGAGTTCTTGATTCTTTTTTATGTGCTGGACTCTGATCATTGCATTCCCTCCCTAAAAATTGTTAGCTGTGCAGCTAATCCTTCTACAGTCTCTTCTAGAAGTCCAAGAACTTTGGGGAAAAATGATCCCCAACCCTTGTTTAATCTCCTTGCATCTCTATATTTCTTATCAGCTCTCTTATCTTCAAGCAGATTTTTAGAAGGCATTTACACTTATTTTAATCTCATTGGAATGCCAGTCAAAATTGCTTACTCTATGGTTGGTACTTTTATGTTGATTAATTATTAAATATGTATGTAGTTTTCCCTTCTTCTTGTTCTTCTCTTTTATTGATTGATATTTATAGGTGAATTTATTTCTGTAGACGAATTAGTCAATTGGGAATGAGTGATTGATGTGTAAACTTTATTCTGAAACTAATGTGGTAGTGAGTTGTACTAACAGGTCCGTCTCAAACCACACACTATAGTTTATTGCTGTTTACTTTCTTTCACTCTTATTATGGTATTTTGCTTCATGTTCATGAAGCCACTAAATATTCTAGGCATGATCGTACTTAGATTTTATTTTATTTTATGCTTCTTGTTTGACAGAATGGGAGGTTGCTATGCTGTAGCTTGAGTGTTAGGTTTCATCTTTTCAAACTCCCCTTCTATCATCTTCAGAGATGATCTCTTCCAGGAAGTTTTCAACCACGCAGTTGACAAGAAAGAGGGATAGGAAATGGAAACTTCTCATTTGTATTATGAGTTGATTGTTCTATCTTCATCCTGAGTAATCTACCAGTAAACTTGTCTTTTAAAAAGTTGATGTATATGACCGACCACAATAAAACCATAATCCTCAAGGTTCCTAAGAAGACATTAGAGAAGTAAAGAGGAATACAGTATGCAGTTTAATGCTATGGGGAGCAAACATGTTAATTTTTAGGCATTAACGGTATTAACTGTTGTCACTTTTGCCAACCCTTCTGGCATTTGGGACATGTGAATCGAATCTAATTGCAGAGTGACTGAAGCTGCTGATACTGTGTGAGAAAGTCTTGTTTAAAAACATTCTTGATGTCTGGTAAAATGTACATTTTTCAAAACAAAATCAATGGAGGTCTATTCCCATAAAGAGATGTGAGGACCACAGTTGACTCACATATGAGCTTGATTTTCCTTTGGCATATCTTATTTCCACAAACGGGCAATGTCATTGATTTGAAAACCACCCTTCTGCATGTCCTTCCCTGTTCCCAAGGGCCTGATAGGAATAGCAGAACTTCTCGGATGTGGTAAGAACTCCAAAAAAAGGCTCTGCTACATCTTGAGGAATATTACTCTGGAATTTGGGACTGTCTGGAAAGTTGCTGCAGCCCCAGTAAATGTTGAGATATTAACTATAATTTATTCCACCTGTTTTGCTGAGGATTATGTTAACTTTGGCTAATTGTTGAGGAGAATATTTTGAATTTTGTTGCATGCGTGGCAAAATAATTTTTGAGACATTGGTTTTTTGTTTGTTTTTAATGTAAGAATTCCATCTTATTTCCAAGCAGTTGGCCGCTTTGGGGGGGGGGGGTTCTACGACGTAGGAAGTGGTAGCAGGGTTGCACCGCTATGTTGGAAGCAGGGTGATGGCCGTGGAAACAGGAAGGCAGAATAGACAGTCTGGACCAATTTTTGTCTATGGCTCTTGGCTTTTGCCTTGTTTTCTTAAAGCTGGTCTTAGGGTTACATTTGCTCCTTCCTTTGGCATGCTTCCTCCTTGGGCTCATCCTTCTATGGATTTTTAAAGTGATAAGAGAACAACCATTAAAAATAGGTGCATGCAGGAACAGGGCTGAGGTGGTACCCTGAGTTATTTTAGCTTAAGTGTTGTGGAACAAAGCATTAAAGTCATGCAATGTAATTCTGTGTGTCCTTGTGTTTTGTGTGCGTGACTCCCCGAAGGTCCGTTGGGAGGTGGCTGTAGATACTATAATAACGGGTTGGGACTAGGATTCAGAATCCTGGTCATCCCTGTCTGTGTTCATCATGGAGCGTGAAAAGTGCACCCTCCTATCCCCTCTCCCACAGCGACCATCGAGATGGCAGACAAACCAACAACCACAAACAGACCAAACCCCAGAAAACACAACTAAGGCTGCAGTCAGTGATTGATGTCTGCTACAAGTTCCAACCAGGTCAGAATTATTTCTCAGCAGAGCTTCGGACTTGCCTGGGTTTCTGATTCTGAACTTACCTAGCCTACTGTGGTCTACCTATTAGTTACCTTATCCAGCATCACGTGACCATTTAATTACCTCTCCGGTTGTTTCCAGGGACTCTGTTCACTGTGGTGCCTACTCATAGAAGGTAAGGCTTAACTTAGGAGTAATCCAGACCCCACTGCATAGAATACAATCCCTGTTAAGGTGTAAAGGACTGATTTTATATTGTGTTTCTGCACACACACACATATATATCATGGTACACTTACTTATAATGATATTATATTATATTTCTGGCAGTTGCACCTAAAAGGGGGGAAAGAGAGATTCGAGTCAAGGGATAATGGGGAGAAGATGGTAGAGAGCATGCTTTCGCTGGCGGGGGAGGGGTGAAGGGTGTTAAAGCCACATCTGTCCTGATTCATGCTGCTGCTTCCCTCCAGCCCTGCCTGGCATGACTCGGGACTGGCTAAATCATTTATTCATTTTCATCAAGTGTCCTGGTATTAATGACTGTGCCCATGTCCCAGCTTACACTTTTATTCCAAACTGCCCCAGTTTCTATCCTTTAGCTCATGTTGAAACATATTTGGTCTTTACAACCTGAGGTAGATCTTCCCACTGAGGTTAATTCTTTACTACTGCTGGCTAGGTATTTAGATCTAGAAAGAGAGAGAGGTTAGCAATGAGATCCTGCTGGGGAGCACTGGGAACTGTGTCTAGTCACTTATGGTGGAGCATGATACTGTGAGAAAAAACACTATATACATGTATGTGTAACTGGGTCACCATGTTGTACAGTGGAAAGAAAATAATGTATTGGGGAAATTAAAAAAAAATAGAGATAGAGATATCCCTTGCTTCTAAATGGACTTTAGATACTAAAGGTAAATCTGTGACAGAACTCAGCTCCTCATGGAATATGCCTTTAGTGGCAGAATTTGGGGGGTGTCTTTTCTGGCTGCTGGTGTAGAGGGCTTGCCGTTTGTCAGCTGTCCAAAGACGGACACCTTAATGCAGCTCACTTAAGAGTGATGTGTGAATCACAGGGACGAACTATTATTAACTGACAGGGGTTAAGATGGTAAATTTTATGTTATGCGTGTTTTGCCACAATTAAATAGTCCCCGATCACACAGCTTTTTTCCCCCCAGTTGCATATCAAGGTAAGGACACTTGCTGTCCTCCTTCAGAGCTGTTCCCACTGACCCTAATGCCAGTTCTTGCCCTCTCTCTCCTTTCATATCAATTTCCCATCCATGGTCCTCAGCTCATGAAGTCCTGCATCTCCAAGGGCCCAAGTTCTCTTTCTAGGGGTTGGAAGACAGAGTGGGTGGAAGCTGAAAGAGAGACAAAAAGAGATACGTGTTCCCGGTGTTACACAGCAGGATCTCATTGCTTTTCCACTCCAAATGCAGCACTTTGCATCTATTAACCTCAGATTCCCAGTCCATTAACCCCAGATTTCCAGCCCATCCCACTCCCTCCCTCTTCCTGTGATGAAGCATGATAATGGGAGAAAAAGAATGTGTCTATGTGTGTGTGACGGGGTCACTTTGCTGTACAGCAGAAAATTAACAGAACACTGTAAACCAGCTATAGTGGAAAAAAAATCATTTTAAAAAAAGAAAAAAAAAAGAGACATACATGTTGTGGAAATAGGTACCTTCAAAGTCCCTTTCCAGTCTTGGTCCTACTTTCTCACTCTTTCTCAGTAAGGGGATCTCAGTGATGAGTTTTGAGTGGAAACATTGGCATCAAAGTCCTGGGTGAAACTGTACCATCCTTCTACTTAAGCCCGAACTGCCTAGGCTTGGGAGAAGATACTGGTGGGTACATTAAAACTCGGGGCGAGTCAGCGAGATAACCTTTAAAGTTCTTTCAACCTCTGAGCCTCTATTATTCCCTCCAATATACTTATCTTTTATTATTATAAACATAGGCTTTTGTGACATGTTCACTCTAGATGCCTCTGCTGACATTTTTTTTTCTAAATGTCATACTCTGTATTATCAATTATGTATGAAGTTCATATTATTTATATGTTGGAAAATTTATCCAGAGTAAGACGGTTTTGAATATTTTTGAGATTTTGGAGCATGATTTATGTAAATACCAAACAGCATTGGCTATGGCGCCTTCCCTTTTCTGCACGATTTTCTGATTCTAAAAGTGAGAGACCATTGCTTGTATTTCACAGTGAATGAAGTCTGAGTTTTGGTATCAGTAAGCCATTTAGGGACAAACAGCTCTTCCCCCAAATTTTTCTTTTTTTTTAAACACCTTAATTTATTAGTAAAGCTCATACTGGATGAGCTTTCCCCTGATTTACTGCATAAAACGAAGTGGGACATTCACACTGAGCCCAGAGACCACAGCAGCCTCTGGTGTCTGTGGATGGAATGATTTCCTGGAGACGAAGATGTCCTCATGAGTATTGTCAATTCTTCATTTCCTTCCCTGGCAAAAAAAAAAAAAAAGAGAAGAAGAAAAAAAAATTCTTCTCTGGTTCCCACTGGTGTCCCAGGTAGTGGAAATTTAAATTGTGATGTATTTGCTAGAAATCCCAGCCATCAGAAAGTGGGAAGAATCAATACCCTCTTTAGAGATTGGAGGTTTGGAGGGCCTCCACATTAATCTCTTTTAAATATCCTCACTGCATGCAAATGGAAAAATGGATATTTTTAACATTCATCACGTAGCCTTATAAGGTCACCTTTTGGAAGTCACTAAGGCTTTGGAGCAGTCAGTGCTCAGGTTTGTAATAACGTGACAACACTCCATCTTAAGTACATCCTTCTGCACCATGTTTGGTTTTCTCTATTATTATTTTTTTTTTACCAAATGCATGAGGGCATTTTTACTTATTTTAACTACACGATAATTAACCTTAAGTTAAACAGTTACTTAGAAAACTTTCATGACCCTCTTTTCTTAGATTAATCAGATGTGCTGATGTCTGGTAGTAACCAGGAATATGAAGAGCGTTTGGCCTTGGACAAGATAAGTAGATAGGAGATAAAAGGGATGTCCTACCGGGAGGCTTATTAGGGGATCTCCCTTGTCACCCCATGCATATCTCTCCATGGCACCTGTTCCCCTGCGTCATTATTGCCTGCCTTCCAGACCATCCTCTGCCTCTGCAGACTCTTTGTTTTATCCCTAGCACCTAACACATTTCCTGGACGACAACAGGTGTTTAGTACATATTTGTTGATTGGAGGGAGGCAATAAACGCTCGAATTCTTTCAAAATAAGATAGCTAAGGAAACATCCGCTGAAGGAATGGGATTTGATCTGGGCTTGAATGATGCAAGATCTTACGTAAGTGCCAAGGTGCCTGATAAAAATCAGGAGGTCTTGTTCAGTGTGAGCTTCAGATAAATGATAAATAAATTTTCAGTATAAGTATATCCCATGAAATATTTGGAGCAAATTTGTACTAAAAATTGAATCATCATTTAAATTTGAATTCCAGATAAACAATGAGTCTTTTTCAGGGGAGCCACACTTACGGCACGAGAAGGTTCTCGGGCTAGGGGTTGAAATCACACCATAGACATGACCTGAGCTGCTGCAGTGACAATGCCAGATCCTTAACCCACTGAGCCACCAGGGAACTCCCACGATGAGTCTGTTTTTAGTATGAAGTTCCTCAATGTTGCATGGGATGTACTTATACTGAAATATTATGTTCTTTATCTGAAATTCAGACTTAACCGGCTGTTCTATGTATTTATTTGCAAAATCTAGCAACCCTAATAGACAATAGATAAAATTTTAAGTTAAGGAAATGGCAAGAGAAAAATAGGGAGACATTTGGTTTATAGGAGAATCTGAGTCTTTGAGTAGGAATATCTGAATGGAGAATCACAATGGAGGACAATGCCTAACATGTCTCTCTTCTTCCTTGCTGATTTTCTCTTCTTTTTTTTTTAAGTTTATTATAGTTGATGTACAGTGTTCCTTCAACTTCTGCTGTACAGCAAGGTGACCCAATCATACATATATATATATATACATGCTTTTTTTTTCATACAAAGAACTCAACAACCAAAAAATCATACAACCCAATCAAAAAATGGGCAGAAGACCTAAATAGACATTTTTCCAAAGAAGACATACAGATGGCCAGCAGACACATCAAAAAATGCTCAACATCACTAATTTTAGAGAAATGCACATCAAAACTATAATGAGGTACCACCTCACACTGGTCAGAATGGCCATCATTAATAAGTCTGCAAATACAAATGCTGGAAAGGGTGTGGAGAAAAGGGAACCCTCCTACACTGTTGGTGGGAATACAAATTGGTACAACCACTATGGAAAAAACAGTATGGCGGTTCCTCAGAGAACTCAGTATAGACCTACCTTCCTTGCTGATTTTCTTTTAAAAATGGATATCCCAGGAATTGTCTTGTGGTGCAGCAGGTTAAGAATTTGGCGTTGTCACCTCAGTGGCTCAGGTTGCTGCTGTGGTGCAGGTTCAGTCTCTGAGCTGGGAACTCCCACATGCTGAGGGCTTGGGCAAATAAAATGGATATTTGGGTTTCTGAACACACTTCACCTACTTCATGCTCTTCCTTTCCGCACACGTGTTGTATAAAGGACAAAGGGTTCCCAAAGGGCTCCTTATCCTTTTGGTCATTGAACCTGGAAAATGCTTAATGTATCACTGACTATATAACAGCGAGGTACACGACTGTGTGTTCAGTAAAGACATGAGTCACAATAACGATACATTTAAACATTTCAGATGGCTTTATTGGAGCTCTTTAATGAAGAAATTGACCATATTATTTTCTTTAGATAGACTAACCCTGGACTTTGACAGGTGCTGTATAAGTTAGTTGAAGGTCTTCCCTTTGCTCTTTCAATGTGCTTATTATAAAAGCTGGCTTTGCTAGTTCTCCCATGTCAGCATTTCTTTCTTCTTTCTTTTCTTTCCCTTCCTTTTCCCTCCCTCCCTCCTTTTCATTCTTCATCTTTCTCTCGCTCTTTTTCTTCCTTCCTTTCTTCCTTCTTTCCCTTTATCGGTTCAGTGACTCAGTGTCTTTTACATAATATGGAAACCAAAAATGTTGATGGTTTTATCTTTATCATGCTGTCGCTATTCAATACCTTTTGTTCCATCATACCATGCTGGGCTATGATGGCCTTATACAAATCTATTTCAACAAAAACAGTACATTCTTCGAGGTGCTCCTGTCCCAAAACAAGATGAAATGTTTTAGCTAGCTCTCAAATTAGCATTCTTGTGCTTTGTACTGAAATAGTGACTACAAAGTCGCAGGACCCAATTGTCCTCATTAACAGCAACTCTTCTCATCCTTTCCACTTTTTAACTTTTAGACCTTAAGGCATTTGAGAGGCACAGATCCAGAAAGAAGAAACCACAGAGACCAAGAAGCAAAGCACAGGGAGGATAAAGAGAGGTGATTTATCTTCTATCAGCATTCATACCCTTTTATTATTAAATCTGATTTCATTATTCTGCATTTGTGCAGTGAATTGTTCACAATGGAGAAAGCGAGAGAACACTAAGTTTTGAGGGATGAGATACCATCCAGAGATAAACCAAAGGCTAATGGTCTCAAAGAATAATAATATAACCTTGCTTTTAAATTTTCTTTTATTTTAGTGGATCTGTAACCTAGTGTATTATGTAGGTTATCTGAGAACGTGGGTGTTCTGTTGGATTTTCTTCTGGAAATAGAAAACATGGAGATGAAACTCAAGGCTTGGTTCATCATTCTCTTTCACTCTCTATGTATGTGTATATATTTTTTTCTCTCTCTTTTGTCTTTTTTAGATTTTTCATACGCACACTCAATAGAGAATATTGTTCATTGCCAATAATAGGAACAAAAGGGAAAAATAAAGACTAAGTTGAGAGAGTCAGTAATATTTGAAAAATGAAAGAAAATAAATTTAAATAAATATAGAGTAAATCAAAGGATATTTATCCTTAATACAGTCTTCAGCTTGGAAAATATCTGCTCCAGGCTTTTAGCCTGCCGAGTTCTGTTAAAGACATGGCAAGAGGATATGATGATACAGTCTTTACCTTGAAGGTGAATATGATTTGATGGTGGCAAGACACAAAATTCAATAGGTGAATGATTGTAATATACAGCAGAATAGAATAAGGGCCAAGGAGAGGTATACCCACAGTTGTAAGAGAGGTTTGAGGGAGAGAGATTATATCTTGTTTTGAGAGTGGGAGGACACAGTGATTGTGGTTGGAGGGGAAGTAGAATTTCATCTGGAAAATGAGTAAGATTGGGGGAGAAATGGGGAAATAATTTTCTGGTGGAAATACTATTGCATATCACTGAGAAAGGACACAGGGGAAGTCCAAAGATTCCCGCCTTGCTGGAGTATATCAGGTATGGAGGCAATCGAAGGGAATATAGGGCTGGAAAGGTAGGTGGGGACTCACTTGTGTAGGTGGAACCACAGAAGCCAAATTGTCATCAGGACCAGATACCAGAAAAGAGGGAAAGTCCAAAAAGTCAAGAGTCAGCTAATGATGGGAATGTCATTGATGAAAAAGGATTTACTGAGATAAGAATGTCTAGGACTGGGATTTCTGGAACACAGTCCTATTGGGTGGTGAACCCTTGGGTAATACTAAGAATAGCTAATACGTCATTAATGTTCACTATGTAATAGTGAAGTCTTAGGTATTGTCACCTGAAGTTTTGATCTCTCCCAGGTATTGAAACTGAAAGTGGTCCAGGTCTATACCTACCACAGTTCTGTGTGCTTTTCAGTGGATCGACACATTCTGTCCTTTCACCGACCCTATGGGTTTGGGGCTATTATATTCCCACTTCATAGATGAAGAACTTGAATCAGAAGGAAGGGAGGGGACTTGCTCAAGGCCACAGTCTGAAAGTGGTGAAGTTAGAATTTAACTTACAAAGAAATATAGAAATAAAAAAAAAGGGAATTGTGAAGGTGAGTCGTCTAGGAAGGTTAAAAATAAAGCCAGTGTTTCAATATTCAAGTTATAGAAATCCAGGTACAAATTGCACATGGATCTTATCAAGGATCCATTAAATTAATATAAATAAATAGGTTACTTAGATTGGATTGGGTACTTGCAAGATTCAGATTCAGTCTTCAAAACAACATTGTTTTTTTGTGCAAACTATGCACAAACATGTTAAAATTCGTAAAGGGGGTCTTTGGTGTGAATTTGACTTTGTTACTTGGTTGGTCTTGTTACTTCTATTGAAATCATCTGTAGGATGTAACAATGTAAAGAAATGTTTTTCCTTTTTCTGTCTCCAAACTGCAAGCCTTTGCCTCCCGCTCTTTAATGAGAACAAATAACATTTGTCTCTACAATAACCAGGCTCTTGGGTACTGGAGGTTTGTTTGGAAGAACATTCAAGATCTAAGGCACATTGTGAGAGGTCGTTACATCTCTCTCTGAGTTAGCTCTACAAAGACAAAGCGCTCCTTACCAAATGGATACTCAGGAGGAGCTGGCAAATAAACACACTGTGGGCTACAGGAGGGAAACTGCTCTTTCAGGGTCTAAAGTGATCCGTGTTCCTCTGAGGAAGATGATGGTGGAATAGTTTTCCTGGATCTTTTTGTTGTTGTTGTTGTTGTTGTTGTTGTTGCTATTTCTTGGGCTGCTCCCGCAGCATATGGAGGTTTCCAGGCTAGGGGTCTAATCAGAGCTGTAGCCACCAGCCTACGCCAGAGTCATAGCAATGCAGGATCTGAGCCGTGTCTGCAACCCATACCACAGCTCAGGGCAACGCCGGATCGTTAACCCACTGAGCAAGGGCAGGGACCGAACCCGCAACCTCATGGTTCCTAGTTGGATTCGTTAACCACTGCACCACGATGGGAACTCCGTTTTCCTGGATCTTTGAGAGAAGTGTTGGGTTCCCTCTCTGATAAATCAGATTGATCCTTTGAGCTGACCTCCAAAGGGCCAGAAGCAGTGTCAAGGCAGAAGTCTCTGCCAAGGAGACAGATAATGATGCTGATGGTGGTAATGATAATATTTGAAGTGAAGGCACCGAGTAAACATGTTTGTTGACTGCGTATTTGTCTAGCATTGATCTTTTATAGAATAGAAAACCAAGGACACGGATGGAAGAGGCAAGGCAAGCTCTATGAGGAGCTACCACTATTTGTACAAATAATTGTCTTCCAGAAGCTGTTAGCTTTATCCCCTCTGTAGAAGCCCATGTTATCCTCTTCTACAGCCCATAAGTAGATCCGTAAGAGAAGCTGGATCGAGCTTTATGATGGTCAATTACCAAGGAAAGATTCCAGGGCCATCAAACTTGCACTATTCTTGCGCCTCTCCCCACCCCCCCAAGAATTACCAGCCCTGTTCAAAAGCAGTGACAGTCTCTGTTCTCAGGGAATATTGTGGGTTTTTTCTTCTCTGCTTCCTTCTTCTGGTTGAACTTTCCACACAGTTTCTCTCAATGCTGTGGTCCTCCTTTGGGAGTCAGTGCCTTTTCCTAGGAATCCATGGGGGCAGCTGGATCAGTGGAGGTGGGCGGCAGGAGGGGAAGGTCAATGGCAACCATGTCCCAGAACTGGAAGGTCTGGTTGGCTCAAAGGTGGGCTTATAGGAATGAAGTGAGCATGATGGATATGAAATGGTTCAAGCAACTTATCACAAAAGAGGCTATTCCTGAAAGTCTAGACAGAGTAAGATACACCCCCACTCCTCTTCCATCTGCGTCCTTGGTTTTGCAGTCCTTTTCAGTACGATGCTTTGCATTGTACATCTTAGGCTGAAGTTGGTACATGAGATGAAAACTATTTATTGGCCTAGTGAAAATACCCTGTTTTCATCTGATGGTATATCACTTACAGCTACCACAAAATAAAGGGTTTTTTCCCCACTTTGTTTTTAATAATAGAAAGTGCAGTTGATGCTTATTTATTTGGGGGATGAATTTCTTTTTTTGAGTCTATGAATCTCTATTCTTTTATTCTTCCAGTTGACCTATTTTGACTCTTGTCTGCTGATGAGCATTGCATCTATAAACATGGGTCATTGAAACAGAAGGAGATCAAACTTCACTTATTTAAATGTGGTAGATGCTGTGGCAAATACAAAATGAAAAGTTTTTGGAAAATAGGATGGAGTTATTGGATCATTAATTTCAATTATGTTGCTACCTATTAGTACAAATAATTAAAAGTTGGCTGACACAGGACCTTAACAAGAGACACAAACGTCTTTAGTGGTAGCTCCTCACAGAGCTTGCCTTGCTTATAAGCAAAATATTCATTTTAAGTAACAGTATATCTAAAGATCTGGTTGTGATCAGCAATTAAAGTTTATTATCAGTTAAAAGGTTAATTCTTTCAACAGCTAAAAGGATATATCTTAAAGTAGGAAGTTTATGGCAGAGGGCACTATCTCACTGGGTATGCAGGGTAATGACCTCATTAAAACCAGAGTGTGAGAGAGGTTCACTTTATATTACACCAAGGTCAAAGGCAAAGAGATAGACAAAGTGTAAGAAGAAGGCAGTTAAGCAGAATGCTCAACTTGACGTGTTATTATTTTTCTATATTTTGCACCAGAAAAACTACCAGGTGAAGGAGACAAGTTGCTTTTCACCATTTAGGACCAGAGGGGAAAAAATCAAGTTGTGTGATCTGGAACCTACAAGATTATAGCTGCCGTGACTTAAGCAGAAAGAAGCCAAGAGCTCTTATTGACTTATTAATGATTAGTTTATTTTTTTTTTCATTTTGATTTAGGGGAGAACAGTTATTGAATACCTTCTGTGCCAGGCACTGCTCTCTGGCGATTTTCATCTGCTGAGTTATTCGATTCTTCTAATAAACTTTGTGATTACTGACAAATGAGAATATTTTTTAGAAACATCATTAGTAGATGTCATCAGTATTGATAGTAGATGTAGTCAGTGTTGATCAAATGTGGGAATATTGATTATAATTATGCAGATAAAGATCTGAGGAAACAAAGAACAGAGAGAGAATGGACGCAAATGACTTCAGGGTGCTTTCCTTGACATCAGACTTAAATCTAAACACATGTGCAAATTGTTTTTGATAGTTCAATATAGCAAGATAGCTAGTTGGTGATAATTATTAGTTTAATTCTCTTGTAGGAGTATTAGCATCCCCCTGTTTTGACTATAGACTCTCTCCCTCGCAATCTGTCTTGTAAATATGTATTTTCAGCAACAAGGGAAACCAGGCCTAGTGATTTTAATATGTGCCCACAAATTCATTAACATTCTTCCCTTCAAAAAGTAGAGCATCAACATTGTTAAGCATTAGAGAAATTCAAATTAAAACTACAATGAGGTACTACCTCACACCAGTCAAAATGACCATCATCAAAATTCTACAAACAATACGTGCTGGAGAGGTTGCAGAGAAAAGGGAACCCCCCTACATTGTTGGTGCAGATGTTAATTGATGCAGCCACGATGGAGGACAATATAGAAATTCCTTAAAAAACTAAAAATAGAACTACCTTATGATGCAACAATTATACTCCAGGGCATGTATATGGAGAAAACCATAATTAGGAAAGATACATGCACCCCAGTGTTTATTGCAGCACTATGTATAATTGCCAAGACATGGAAGCAACCTAAGCGTCCATATGGATAAAGACATGGTTATCCATATGGAACCTTAGGTTGCTTCCATGTCTTGGCTATTATACATAGTGCTGCAATGTGAAGACACCTAAGAAGCCATATGGAGAGATTCACATCATGAAGAACTAAGGCCTTCCAAGAGTCAATGAGAAACGGAGGCTTCTTGCCAATAGCCTTTTGAGGGCACCATCTTGTAAGCAGATTCTCCATCCCAGTCAAGCTTTCAGATGACTGCAGCCCTGGCTCATATTCTGACTGCAACCTCATGAGAGACCTTGAACCAGATCACTCAGCTAAGCCACTTCTGAATTACCTACCCACAGAAACAGTGAGATTAAAAAAAAGTTTATTGTTTTAAGCCACTAAGCATTGGATAATTTGTTACACAATCAGCGATAACTAACTGATAGACCAAGAGAGATGACATATGTCAGCACAAATTAATCTATGCTATGGGAAGGAAGTCATTTGTTTTGTTCAAGAAAATAGAGTCTAAAGTCAAGACTGCATGCTTTTGTTTCAGCAGAGAATACAGTCTGAAGGAAGCAAGAGTGAGGGGAAAAGTGAAAGTGAGGCACGGAAGAGAGGAAAAAATTCAAAGTGGTGCCCAACAAAGCTGGCCACAGTTTCTCAAGATGATGCAGTTGGTTGCCCAGTCAGAGGGGATGTCGTTAGAGAGGTGGGTGGGTAATATGGAGCCACTGTGTCTTAGCGTAGTCAACTGGGGAGGAAGGGAGAGGAATTTATCTGCTGTTTTTTTGTCTGTCTTAGGTCAAAGTACCTCCCATGGGACATGAACTCCTCACATTCCTTAGTGGTACTATTTCCTCACTCTAGATAGCCATTGGAAAAGACCTTCCATGGGTCTTAGTTGGATCTGGGTACCAGAACTGTTGTTGCTCTTGCAGTGATGTATGCGATGGAGCAACCATGAAGCCTGAGTCTTATCCCTCCAGAGAGGCTAACAAAATTGATAGTGTTAGGAGATGAGAAGAAATGACAGTGGAAGTGTGTGTCTTCAGTGGAGCCATTCCAGCCAGGAGAGGAAGCAGGCTGAGACCTGGGGTCCGATGGGGCTGAGTGTATCTGGGACGATACATAAACTGGCCACGTGTCCAGTTCAAGGCACATGGTGTTTGTGTATGAAGACTGGTACATTAGCTTATTCTTGCTAAAATAGCATCTTGTAGTGAGTGAGTAGAAGTTCAGGCTCTGGAGTTTGAATCTCACCTCCTATGCTGATGGGTTATGTGACCTTGGGCATGTGGTATAACCTTTGTGGGTCTCAGTTTTCTCATCTTTACAATAGAGATACTAGTAGCACCTGTCACCTGGGAAGTTTAAATGAGTTAATAGATACATGGTACTTGCGACAGTGTCTGACACAAAGTGCTAGATAAACGTTAGCTGTGAGCTCATATTACTGCCTACTAGGAGCTGTTCATGGGAAGAACAGTCAGACAACAGCAACAACATAAAATGTGAAGCTAAAAAGTGGACAAAA
This sequence comes from Sus scrofa, assembly GCF_054392235.1. Classification (NCBI taxonomy): domain Eukaryota; kingdom Metazoa; phylum Chordata; class Mammalia; order Artiodactyla; family Suidae; genus Sus; species Sus scrofa. Next base: position 78,594,621 of record NC_139393.1, read on the forward strand.
CACCTATAGGGAATGCAGGTCAAAGCTGAATTAAGGATTTTGCACACAAAAGGCAAAGTAAACCACTGAGTGTTTCTCTTACCTTGTAGCCAGGAATGCAGTCATGGTACATTCTTATGGTTATTTCTGTCACCGTGATGGCTGATTGGTTGAAGGTATGGAAACAATAACCCATTTCTTAGCTACCATCCACAGGCCAGGGATTAAGTTTTTTACATGTTATCTGATTTATACACACCAGCCCAGGGAAAAGCTCACATCTTTCCTGCTTTAACTACATACTTGGACTTGAGATAATGTCTAGTTCAAAATCCCCAAAATGAAAAGTGAAGTAAAGAAATAAATAGGAATCAGGGTAGATTTCCAACTTGGCTTAGATGACACAGCTCTCTGTCTGAAGGGAGCAGAGGCAATAATGAGGAAACAAGGTTGATAAAAAAAAAGTCGGCCTCCCAGTCACATCTGGAAAACTGGAGGCTGGAGTTGGGAGTGAAGAAGAAATCACCTATGTCAGTTCAACAAATATTTCCTGCCCATGCTCACGACATGCCAGGCATGTTGCTAGATTCAGGTTCTACAAATATGAGTGACAAAAATCCTCGACCTCTGTGTGGTTTAGTGGGGTGTGGAAGACTGATTTTAAAAATGACTATAGGGAGTTCCCGTCGTGGCGCAGTGGTTAACGAACCCGACTAGGAACCATGAGGTTGCAGGTTCGGTCCCTGCCCTTGCTCAGTGGGTTAACGATCCGGCGTTGCCGTGAGCTGTGGTGTAGGTTGCAGATGTGGCTCGGATCCCGCGTTGCTGTGGCTCTGGCGTAAGCTGGTGGCTGCAGCTCCGATTAGACCCCTAGCCTGGGAACCTCCATATGCTGTGAGAGTGGCCCAAGAAAATGGCAAAAAAAAAAGACAAAACAAAAAAACAAAACAAAACAAAATGACTATAATTCCATGACGAGTTAAGTAGCAAACGTGTGTAGGCGTTTATAGGGACTTCCAACCATGAGAGGATGACCGATCATCTTGCTCTGTCATCAACTGAAATGCTCATCAATATGTAGGAAATACTGTCTTCAGATGTTTGACGTAGGCAGCACAAGGGGTCTGAATAAGGGACACAGACAGTGTGAGTCCTGTAGTTGTCCCAGATTCTTGCCTGAAAGCACATTTTGGACCTTGGTGCAAGGAGAGGAAACATAAGCAGAGCATTCTGGTTGCACCGAGCTGGGAGGACAGAGGAGGAGGAAGCTGGTGTTTGCAGAGCAGGTGCTGGAGGAACAGAGTTGCTGAGAGAAAGAGCTGCAGAGATCTGCCTGGGATGCTCTTGATCTCTGGCTGGCCACCAAGCCGCATGCGCACAGGCTGAGCAAAGGACAACTGCCAGGGGCCTGTAACAGAATAATTCCCAGAGCTGACCTAGCGCCCAGGGATGTTTAATTTCTGGCATGCCTCAGAAGGAAAGCCACAGAATAAACGCTACCCTACCTGCTGTCGTAAAGTCTAAAAACAATCTAAAGGATCAAGCTGATGCTGAGCTTAAATACCTGTACAAACCAACTCGACACTCCTTAAAGAAGATAACAAAATCCAATAACACAATAGATACAGAATCCACCATCTAATGAAAAAGTATTGAACATGAATAGTAGAAAAAATGTGGCCCACGGTTAGGGCAGAAATAAGGCAATAGAAATGACAAAAAAAAATAGAAATGACAAAAAAAATAGAATTAACAGACAAGGAGTTCAAAATTGTTGAGGTAAATATGCTCAAAGATTTAAAGGAAAACAAATATAATGAAAGTGAAAATTAAAGATATAAGAAGAGCCACGTGTTCTTCTTAGATGTAAAGCTGAAAAGTACAAGAGCCTGACATTTTAAAAATTAACTATTTTAAGTGAATTAATCAGACTTACCAACTGATTAGACGTAAGAAAACTCAAAGAACTTGATGACAGCAAGGGAAACTATTCAAACTCAAGCCCAGAAGACAAGAACTTTAGTAATTACCACAAACCTATGCAACGCATATCAATATTATACCCATTTTAGAGGTGAGGAAGCTGAGGCAGGGAGAGATGAAGAACATGCTAGAAGATCACACTGTAGCAAGTGTGGGGGGAAAGGGGGTTGGGACATAGGGGTGAGAGAATGAATGTGGAGGGGATTTGGGAGAAATTAGAGAGAGGGAGTGTTCTGTGCCCTCTATCTTGCCCAGCAGGAAAGGGAGAAATGCCATGTGGACTGAAGGAAAAGCCCAGATGGAGAGCCCTGGAAATGCAGAGGGCTTTTCTTCTTCGATTTTAGTTTCCCCAGAGTTGTTAGTTAGAAAACCATGTCTATTTAGCAGAGAGCTAGGCAGGTTCTTCTCTAAATGTCCCTTGCCCCCTTCTGAGCTCTCTGTGTGATGTGAACCTTAAAATATCCTCTTGGGGAGTTCCCGTTATGGCTCAGCAATTTAAAGGACCAGACTAGTATCCATGAGGATGCAAGTTCTATCCCTGGCCCTGCTCGGTGGGTTAAAGGTCCTATGATGTAGGTCACAGATGTGGCTCGGACTCAGCGCTGCTGTGGCTGTGGCGTAGGCTAGCAGCTGTAGCTCCAATTGACCCCTAGCCTAGGAACTTGCATATGCAGCAGGTGCAGCCGCCCCCCTACCCCCACCCCGCCCCAAATCCTCTCAGGCGCCCTCCCATTGGCAACACTGGTGCTGAAGGAATGGGAAGGGCAGGGCGGCCCTCCTGCCTCCTGCTGCTGTGGCTGCTGGCGTGTTCCTCCTCCTCCTGCTCTACTTTGGTCTCTGTTACGCAAACCTCAGCTGTACGGATATATTCTCACACAGTGGCTCCAATGGCGAAGGCCATCCCTGTGTCACGTGGTTCCTTCTAAACCCAGAGGAGGAGAAATAGATTTTCTATGGGATTTTTTTTTTTCTCAATTCAGGATTTATGTGTTTCTCATTTGAATGTTTCTAAAATCTGTACATCAGAGCATCTCAGTTTTAATCTCCCTATTCCAAATTGCTCAGGGTATATAAAAATCTATTGCTCCTTGCTCTCGACTAAATCGTGTCCCCCTCTAAATTCATCTGTTGGAAGCCAAACCTCCAGCACGACAAGGGTGCGGAGACAGGCCCTTTAGGAGGTAATTAATTAAGTTGAAATGAGGTCATAAGGGTGGGGTCCTGACCTGGTAGCATTAGTGGCCTTATAAGAAGAGACACCAGAGACCTCTCCTTCTCTCTTTTCTCCTCTCTCAACCCTCGAAAATGGAGTCCCCCCCCCCCACCTCTACCTCTTCTCTAAGGGGGAAACGAAGGATCTGTAGCCAGTGGAGGGAGAAATCAGTGACAGGAGGTGTGTTGGGGTCTAAGACTTGTGCTTCGACCCATCGCATGTCACTGAATCATCACCACGAACCCCAGTTTTGGAAGCAACTTCTCATCGTCTGCTGTTTGTTTGCAGCTGCCGCCCCCAGGGTATCTGGCGCATCCTGCTGTGTCTGTGGACGTTGCTATGGACCTTGGAGGCCCGCAGAGATGGATGCTGTGGATAAATGTCATCTCCCCTGAGTGCCAGTTGGCAGTCTCCTCTGCTGTGAACAACGTGCACAGGCCGCCGCTGACAGTCCCGTGACAGAGTGGTGAGTGGCGTGAGACAGCCGTTTGTTTTGAAACTGAGCTCAGTGCCACAAATGCTTTGTCATCTGTTTAAAACGGGTGCTGCTTTGGTAATCAGACTGTCAGTTCTTCAAGGGCAGCGCAGTGGCACACACCTACCGCTGCCGTTCACCGTCAATCTCAGTGGCGATGGCCATTACCAAGCATTCTCTGGGTGGCACCGAACGGGGTAGAGACCTAGATGAAACAGAACTGCCAGATGGACATAGAAGGAGAGGAGGTGAGGGCAGGAGACAGGTGCTTTTAAAAATAATTTCTAGGGATCTCCTGTCGTGGCCCAGCAGTAACAAACCTGACTAGGTTCCATGAGGACGTGGGTTTGATCCCTGGCCTCGCTCAGTGGGTTAAGGATCTGGCGTTGCCATGAGCTGTGGTGTAGGTCGCAGACGTGGCTCAGATCTAGTGTTGCTGTGGCTGTGGTGTAGGCCAGTGGCTGCAGCTCTGATTCGACCCCTTCCTTGTGCTGCATGTGTGGCCCTAAAAAGAAAAAAGAAAAAAAAAAACTTTCTAGGGGTTCTGGCTGTGGCACAGCAGGTTACTGATCTGGCTTGTGTCTGTGGAGGTGCCAGTTTGATCCTACTGCAGCTGTGGCATAGGTTGCAGCTGAGGCTCAGATTTGATCCCTGGCCCCAGAACTTTCGTGTACTGTGGGTGCAGCCGAAAAAGAAAAGAAAAATTTTTTTCAAGGGCAGAAACTCCTCTTCAGTTAGCTAGGGGCTATGACCTTCCAAAAATCACATGCAGACTTTGTGTCTGTATCCATGTTGCTTTCTTTTTCTGATTCTTGAAGCTGTCTGTAACTCATGAAAGGCAGAGAACTCCTGCTTTAGCAAGAAGAGCCGTGGATTCTTTGCTTGTCGCATCTGAATGCAGGTGTTGCTTGCCAAACTGGAGCAGGCTGGCATGGTTTCCAGTTCCAATGGCAGAGAGTTTACAGAGTGGCAGGCTCAGTTTCTACTGGAACCAGAGATGGCTAGTGTTTTAAGATCTGTGACAAACCTAAGTGAGCATGGTTGCCACCCTCAGATGGGTTATATCTTGTGGTGTCTTGAACCCTATGGAGCAAACCTCGAGGCCCATTTCAAGACTGTACTTTTAATATCTGTATAATCTATGCAGCAATACACCGTATACATAAAAAATCCCATTTAATTTTTTTTAAATTGTAGTTGATTTACAATCTTCTGTCAATTTCTGCTGCACAGAAAACTGACCCAGTTATACAAATATATACATTCTTTTTCTCATATTATCTTGCATCCTGTTCCATCACATGTGATTGGATATGGTTCCCTGTGCTATAGAGCAGGACCTCACTGCTTATGCACTAAATGCAATAGTTTTCATCTGCTAACCCCCACACACACATATGTGTACTTAAAAATATGCACTATTTCATATATACGATACCTATATATTGCATACATTAAAATATCATGTATATAGACACTTCATGTACATATGTATAGACACACATGTATACGCTTAGAAAATATATACCATAGCTATATACTCTATACATAAAAATACAATGTATATACTTATATTCACTTCATACATACATATATACGTACAAACATATATCTCAGTAAATATATACTATTATATACATTATAGCTATACATAATATACATAAAAATATCATGTATATACTTATATACTTCATACATATACACATACAAATGTATATACTTAGAAAAGACATACTATTTTACATATACTATAGCTATACTATAGACATAAAAATACCATGTATATACTTATATACACTTCATATATATATACACACACACATATATCTTAGAAAATATATACTATTTTATATATACTATAGCTATATACATAAAAAATCAAGTATATATTCATACACTTCATATATATAATATATATACACACAAGTGTATATACTTAGAAAATATATATTATTTTATATATACTATAGCTATATATTCTATAAATTTAAATATCATGCATATATGTATACAATTCATATACATATGTACACACGAATGAATATCCTTAGAAACAGTCTAAATGCTATTTTGTACATATTATATATTCTGTAATATTCATATATTCTAATATGCTGTTTTGTACATACCATAGCTATATACATAAAAATACCGTTATATACTTATGTACACTTTACACACACACACAAATATATGCTTAGAAAATTACGATTTTTGTGGACTCTTTTTTCTCCTCTTTTAATGGTTTCTAAACTGTGCACAAATTTTCTGAGAATTCCATATCACTCTGTGAAACCGATGGGTTTGGACTTGGCTAGAATGTCTGGCAAAGGACAGAAATGTGAAGTAACCAGGTCAGTCACCTCTTAGGTCTGGGACAGAGCCTCTGCTGCCTCTGCCACTGCCGTTCTTCATTTACGGGACGGGGCCAGTCCTCTTGGAGCCGAACGTTTCCTGGGACAAATATAAAATGACACAGGAAGTGATGGCGCTTGAGTTCTGCCGGAGCGTGAGCGTGTGTCACGTGTGGTGTGAGAAGTTATGTCTCCTAAGGACCATCTTTAACTCGAGCAGCATGTCCTGAAGATGTCTTACAAGGGCAATCAAGATCTAGCCAGGGGGCTAAGTGGGAGGAAGTTATAACGTACGAGGTGAGTCTTTGGAGACTCTGAAAAACCCATTAGCGGAGAAGTTATTAATGTCTTTTTTTATGCAGCTATAGTGCAGAGGCAGACCCCAAAGAAACCAATCCACGTTATGAAACATTTCACAGAAATCCATTTTTAAAAATAGGAGAATGCTATAAATGAAGTCTTGAGGTGGGAAGTGAGTACGTGCCTGGCCTCCTGGGCCGGCAGCGGATTTTCTAAAGAATAAAGGGAAATTCTTCTCTTAGCCTTTACTTTGAGACAAAGAAATTGAACGAAATCTCCTCCTGTAAAATTTGATTATCTTTTTTATTTTTCTTATTCTCATATTTAATTTTCTTCCTTTCTGTCTTGTGCTTTCCTTTCCCAACCCTAATACCTTCAGGCCTCTGTTAACGTGAATTTAACTTTTAAAATATCAAATTATTAAACCTTCGTTAGACATGGACGTGGTGTGCAGTTAAGTGAGTTCCTCTAAGAATAGACTATAATGGCGGAATATAATGGTAGAATATTCATCCGTGAATACCATGCCTGAGAATTATTGTTATTATTATTTTTTCTTTTTAGGGCTGCTCCTGTGGCATATGGAAGTTCCCAGGCAAGGCGTCGAATTGGGGCTGCAACTGCCAGCCTACACCACAGCCACAGCAATGCCAGATCCAAGCCACATCTGCCACTTACACCACAGCTCACAGCAATGCAAGTCCTTAACCCACTGAGCAGGGCCAGGGATTGAACTCGCATCCTCATGGTTACTAGTTGGTTCCATTACTGCTGAACCACAATGGGAACTCCCCATGCCTGAGAATTATTATCAGAAGGAATAAACTTAGATACTTTTTCTTCCATAGAGATAACAGTTCTGCATTCATTTGCATCAGAGCAAGAGCTCTTCGTAAACAGAACAGTGACGAATTTATCTTTATCATATCCCTATCTTGTATAGCACAGACGTGGTACAGAGTCAGTGATGAACAAAATGCTTGTCAGATGAATATACTCTAAGTCCATGAAAACTTTGGTTCAACCATTACCCAATCAGAGACTTCCTTCTACAGCCCAGACCCTCTGCCAACTGCTGGATCTTCTGAGATGTGGTTCTTACCTTCAACAACCTTAGGGTCTGGTGGGGTCTGGGGAAGAGGGGGCCACTCTGCCAGTGGTGGGGTCAGGGAGAAAGAGGAAATTCAAGCAGGGGCTCGCCAGATGGACAGAGGAGGTGAGCATTCAGGAGAGAAGGGCAGCAGGACCAAAGGTGGGAGGCGGGGAGGGTGAAGCCCAGGGTGTTTGGACACTTAACTGGCCAACATTCCTGGTGACCATGGCAAGGAAGTGGGTGAGGACTAATGCTGGGAAGGGCTCTGTGTGTATGTATGTATGTCTGGGTTACCTTGTCGTACAGCAGAAATGATCAGAGCCTTGTAAATTAATGATACTTCAATAAAACTTAAAAAAAAAAAAGACTAAGGTTGGAGACGGTGTGTGGGGCGAAGGACCTGATGCTTCTGGAACCATGGCCCTGACACCCTGCATGTTCCTCTCAGATAATTGAAGGCTCTAGGAGAGCATCTTTTTAAAAAATAATAGGCACACAGATGCCACAGAGGTGCACGAAACAAAGGATGGGCTTTAAGCAAATGCAAATATCTTTCTTGAATCCAGTTTTCTCAAGGCCCTGGGCACAGTGCAAAAAGAAAAGTGATAAAACCAAATAAATATCACAGATGTCAGAAACCTTCGCTTGCATTTGTTTAATGTCATCCCCGTTCTCGCTACGTGGTTTATGCACCTATTACCATCTTTAAAGGCAAACCTCGAAGGAAGTATCCTTGGGAAGGAGCCTGTTAGTGACCAGCACGTGACGTCTTTGTTTCATGACTCATCCTTACCCACTCACCCGGGCCAGTTATCTTGTTCCTGGTTTTCACATGAAGAAGTCATCAGGCCAGCGTTTAGCTGTTTGGTCTTGGATAAATCACTAGTTATTTTCACTTGTTACCAAGGAGTGTTGTTAAGAGGTGATCCTTCCAGCTCTCAAATTCTGAGACAGTAGCAATTTCGTATCTGATCCTCCTTTTTCTTTATCCTTTCTTTTCATCTTTTTTGAACTGGCTAATTGGTCTTATATTCCAGTTTTGGTTTTCTTCCTCTCTTCTTTGTTTCTCCCTTTTTTCCACTTCCACTTTAATTTTCTCTGTCGGGCACAGAAAAAAAGAAAAAGAAGAAAGAAGCAGAAACCTCCCTTTGGTTACAACTGAAGGTAAAGCGCAGAGAGGAAAGAGATGATTTCTAATCGTTTAAACTGTGTGGAAGAGTTTAGAGAGGATATTTCTGACTCAGTTGAACTTTAAGCCTTACTAAGATTTATTAAGAATCTGATGAAAGCCGTTTCCACCTCCACTCACCTCCTGCACAATTTTGCATCTAATAACAGAAAACCATCTTTCTCCCCAGACCCACTCAGGGACCGCAGGTTACGAACTCTTTGCATATCGGGGAATCAAAAGTGCTCCAGTGATGGAGATTGTCCACGCATATGTCAGGTTCACTTTAGGCTCAGCCTGCTTTCTTTTTTCCTCTTCTGCTTTTTCTAACGCTCCTCCATAACCTCCAGCCCTCACCTGGGGCAGTTCTAAGTTTTGTCAGGTGGCTGTTGGAAACAGTGCGTGTGCCGTCCTGTGTGCTGCTTGGAGAAGGGCCATAGCCCCTGCTGCGGGCCACTCAGCTGGGAAGGGCCTCCTGCAGATCTCAGGCTGCTGGGGAAATGCAAACCAGGTTGCTGGGCTCATCAAGAGGAACAGAATAGCAAGCAAACACGGCTAGGAGGGCAGCTCTGGGTGGAGCTCCCCGAGTCCACCCGTTTCATTTTATGAGATACCCTCAGTTGTCTGCTCTGCATTTTCTAGGGTGATAAGCCAGAAGTCTCAGATTCTACTGACTGTGTGGAAAAGAGGGACACGGCTAGGGCGGACGTGTGGACGTGATCTTTGGCACAGCCATGATTCCTCTGATGGTCATGGGTTAGATGAAGTTTGCAACCTGTGGACTGAGCTATGGAGAGTCCACCAACAGGCTGTGCTGGAGTCATAAGCATGATAGAAGCATGCATGCCTGTGTGTTAGTGTGTGTGTGTGTGTGTGTGTGTGTGTGTGTGTGTGTGTGTGTGTGAGACTGACTCATCCATGAGCTAAGTTCTGCCTCTGCTAAGGAAACTAGATAAGCTTTTCTTCACATTTATTTATTTATTTATTTTTAGGGCCGTACTTGGAGCACATGGAGGTTCCCAGGCTAGGGGTCGAATCAGAGTGTAGTCACCTGCCTAGGCCCGAGCCAAGCAAGGCCGGATCCGAGCCACATCTACAACCTACACCACAGCTCACGGCAACGCTGGATCCTTAACCCACTGAGCGAGGCCAGGGATTGAACCTGCAGTCAGATTCGTTTCTGCTGAGCTACGACAGGAACTCCCCTTCTTTATTTTTAAATCTTCAAGTTAAGAAAAAGAGAGCACTTCAGACATTGAAATAGCAGCCAACATCGCTGAAACACCTGGTTCATCAGGACAACTTTTAGGAGACAAAGATTTCTGTCTTCAGAACAAAAGGCTTTCATTTCGTGACTTTGAAATGTCAGCTCTCAGCATTGCTTGCATCACACCTCCTAAGGCTCAAAATATTGCAAACAGGAAAGCAAAGTCATTTTCTGTAGAAAGAGCACCCTTGCGAATGCTGCCTGTCGTAAGGTCTGGGGGTTACTCCTCAAGGGTTTTATGATATTATGGTTGAGAGGAGATTCTTTTTCCATTTTTCACCCTGGAGAATGGTATGATTCATATTCATTCTGCAAGTTTTATGCTTTGATTTTTGAATGAAATAAGAGTTCCCATGAACAGACTTGTATTAGAAGGGAGGATTCTGAGAGGTCAAGTGTACTCCTGTTTGGGCTATCAAGGGACCTCCTGTAGGGACGGTTTGGGTTTGGGGCCATTGAGGATTTTAAGATGGTTCTTTAAGACTTCCTGCTAAGTCACCTGCAAGTTTGGCTGGAGGAACCATTGATTTGAGTCATCAAAGATTTTTTTTTTATCTTGGTAACTGCTTCAATTTCAAATGGTCACCACCTCTGCTAGGAGCACAGCTATACTAGCAATGTAATAGGAATTACAGATGGGGAAATATGTTCTTATTTCCTGCCACTGCCTTGTTTCTTTTCCCAAGACGACTTTGGGTAGTAACCTGCTGTTAGCCGGGCTGGGCAGTCATATTAGTTTCCTATCGCTGCTGGAACAAATGACTGCAGGCTTAGTGGGTCAAATAAAATACAGATCTGAACTTTGGTAAGGAGACACTTTATCTGAAAAGGTTATTGCAAGGGGGATGAAGGGGCCATTGAGACAGGGAAAAAAGTCTCTGGCCATGGAGGTGCAATCATCTCCAAGGTCAGGCAGAAAAAGACTTCTCTTGGAATAAGGAGGAGTGAACAAGGTTAGAAATCTAGAACCAGATGTGACCAGTGGGATGAGCAGGCAGAGAGTAGCATGTTAGAATAGTGGATCAAAGAAGGTTTCTCCCTGAGGTCACCCTATTTTCAGGTGGGAATATTAAGTCAGGCAGTATGTTTTGAGTCAAAGTTCAGTGGCCTGGAGGAAGAAGAGCAACTTAACTGATGTTTGGGTAACAAGCGTTTTGTTTCACTCGACAATGTGGACAAAACAGCTCAGCTGGGGAGCCCTTGTTGTGGCTCAGAGGGTTAAGAACCCAACTTGGTGTCTGTGAGGATGCAGGTTCAACCCCTGGCCTCCCTCAGTGGGTTAAGGGTCTGGTGTTGCTACAAGCTTGGATGGGGCGTGACTGTGGCTGTGTAATAGGTCTGTAACTGCAGCTCTAATTTGACCTGGGAACTTCCATAGGCTGCAGGTGCGACTGTTAAAAAAAAAAAAAAAGGAAAAAAAAAAAAAAAGAAAAAACCCAAACCTGAAAACCAAACAGCTCAGCTAATTATTTTTGAGGCAAAGAATGGCGACTTGGAGGGCCAGCATCTGGCCTTGTGTTAGGTGCACAAGGGGGCATCAGTGAGTCGTGCCTAAGTCTGGGGGGAAGTGGGGTTTTTTTGCAGTGAGGCACTTTTCTAAGTTCAAAACAGAAGAGCAATTTCTTTTTTTACTGATTTTTTAAACCTTTTTTTTAACAAATTAAATACAGTTGATTTACAATGTGGTGTTAGTTTGGAGTATACAACATAGGGATTCAGTTATACATATATGCATACACATAGTATTTTCCAGATTCTTTTCCACTATGGGTTATTACAAGATACTGAATGTGGCTCCCCTGCTATACAGTAGATCCTCATTGTTAATTTTTTAACATTGTTGTGTGTATATATTAATCCCCAAATCCTAATTTCTCTCTCCCCACCCCTCTCCCCTGCCACCCCGCTATCCCCTTGGGTAACCATAAGTTTGTTTTCTATGTGTGTGAGTCTATTTCCGTTTTGTAAATAAATTTATTCATATCAATTTTTTAGATTCCACATGTAAATGATATCATAATGATATCATAATTTGTCTTTGTCTGACTTGCTTCACTTACTATTGATCATCTCCAGGCCCCTCCATATATGCTGCAAATGGCATTATTTCATTCTTTTTTATGGCTGAATAATATTCCACTCTGTATATATACCACATCTTCTTTGCAGTGAGCCATTTCTCCAAGCTCAGAATGGTAGCGTGATTACTTAATGTTGGCTGTTTTCCAGGATCTCAGGCTTCAGGTAAAATTGGACATTGGAAGTGGCTTAAAACAACACACATTTATTATCTTGCAGTTCTGGAGATCAGAAGTTTGACACAGGTACCACTGGGTTAAAATCAAGGTGTTGGCAGGACTGTGTTCTTTTCTGGGGTCTCCAGGGAAGGACCTGTTCTCACTGGTTTTTAAGCTTTGGGAGGCTGCTATGTTCCTTGGCTTGTGACTCCTTTCAATCTTCAAAACCAGCAATGGCTGGTAGACTCTTCCTCATGCTGCATAACCCTGACACTGACCTTCTACCTCTCTTTCACTTGGATAATCTCCCTGTGTTAAAGTCAACCAGTTAGCATCTTGATTCACTTTGCCAAATGTATTCTCAGGTTCTGGGAAGTAAGACTTGCATATCTCTGGAGGCCATTATTTTGCCTAGAATTGTACATATGTTAAATAATTCTAGAAGGCACAAAAAGCTCATCTTGTCAAATACTACTTTTTAAAAAATGTTATTGATACATAGTTGATTGATAACATTGTGTTCATTTCTGCTGTACGACAAAGTGATCAGTTATACATACACATGTAGACATATATATTTTTAGATTCTTTTTCATTACAGTTTATCACAGTATATTGACTGTAGTTCCCTGCACTCTGCGTTAGGACCCTCTTGCTTATCCATCCTGTATGTACTAGTTCGCATCTACTAACCCCCACCTCTCAATCCTTCCCTCCCCCTCCCCTTTGGCAACCACAAGTCTGTTCTCTCTGTCGGTGAGTCTGCTTCTATTTTTTTATTTTTTCTTTCTTTTTTTTTTCTTTTTGTCTTTTGTCTTTCTATGGCTGCACCCACGGCATATGGAGGTTCCCAGGCTAGGAGTCTAATCGGAGCTGTTGCTGCTGGCCTACGCCAGAGCCACAGCAATGCCAGATCCGAGTAGTGTCTGCGACCTACACCACAGCTCACAGAAATGCCAGATCCTTAACCCACTGATCAAGGCCAGGGATCGAACCCACAACCTCATGGTTCCTAGTCAGACTCATTTCTGCTGCACCACAGTGGGAACTCCTGTTTCTATTTTGTAGATAGGTTCATTTGTGCTGTATTTTAGATTCTACATATAAGTGATATCAAATGGTATTTGTCTCCAAATACTAGTTTTTTAAGTACTTAAAAAAATTTTTTTTTGGTTTAAAGTAGTAGCTCTCAAATATTTTCATCTTGGGTCCTTTCTCCACTCTTAAAATTTCTCGAGGATCCCAAAGACCTTTTGTTTATGTGGGTTCCATCTCCTGATATTTACTGCATTAGGGATTAAAACTGAAAGAATTTAAACGTATTTATTTGTTGAGTCATTAAAATGTCTGTCATAAACTCACTTAATACAATTAACATTTTCATTAAAAATAACCGTATTTCCTAAAACAAAGTTTTAGTTAGAAAGGTGGCATTAGTTCAAAATTTTACAAATCCCTTTAATGTCTGGTTTGGTAAAAGACAGCTGAGCCTCATGTTTGAGTCTGCATTCATCTGTTCGATATGCAAGTTGATTGAAGTATACAAAGAACATACAGCCTCACGCAAATGCATAATTGGAAAGCGGGGGTATTTTAATAGCCTTTACAGATAATCACAGATACACTTCTTTGATAGCACACCAACATTTGACAAGTGGAAAGTGGGATTTCTTGCAGGTTAATTGCAATGTGGACTAGGGAAGCACAACCAGCTTTTTGTGGTCTCCTACTATAAAACCCAGTGGTCTTGCACTTGGAGTTGATCTTTCAGCCATGAGTGACTTTATAATAGCATTCACTGATGATTGGAAAACCCTGATCTGCAGAGTGATGAAGCTCTGCCAGTTGTCCAGTTTTGAGTATAGCATCAAAAATCCTATCTGTTAATATCACTGTGAAGTTCACCAGAAAAATCTTTAGGTATCGGCAAGCTCCACCAGCAACACAAGTTCTCTGGATTTCTCCTTTTCTCTCGAAAGGTCAGATGTTATCCCTGGCCTTTTCCCCTGTGTCGACACTGGCACTCCTGGTACAAAAGCAATGGTGAGTGGCACTGCTGGTATGATTCAGAGCAGAGTCACAGCCGTGACGGCCACATGGAGTGGCGGTCATGACATTCCTCGCCACCTTTCACTGACAGTGAGAGCAAAGAGACAAATCCAGTTTCAGTTAAAGGGGTTCAGGATGAAGCAATAAAAATCACTCATTTTATTAAACATCCACCCTTCGGTGTTCTTTTTCAGATGGCTTCTAATGAAATGGCCGCATATGTACATTGTATTGCTGGTCTGTCCTGAGCCAGCAATGGTGAGGTGGTAGTCAGCGCTGGGGTCCGACTGGGCCAAGCCCTTGACCAGGATTCATGGCACTAGGTGTCCGTGATGGGCCAAAGAGCCATCTTCTTGGAAGGAGTGAAGGATTGTGTTGACATTGTCCTTGGTGGAAGTGGGTTTGAAAGCATTGCAGGTGACATTTCTATATGGAAACTCCTCTGAAAGTTTGGGTTTTCCAAATGAAAAATGACTTTTGAGCTAAGGGGGCCTTTTTTTTTTTTCTTCCATTTTTTAATTGAAGTATAGGTGATTTACAATGTTGTGATAATTTCTGCTATACAACAAAGTGATTCAGTTATACATATGCAGACCTGCTCCATAGCACAGGGAACTCTACCCAATATTCTATGATAACCTATATGGCCTTTTTTGTGCTTTCACTGATGTCCACTTAGTAGTTGGACAAGGCTGCAGGGCACTGGTGGACGCCACGAGACTTAGGCACTTGCTATGGCCAGTCTATCCAGGAGGCACATGCTGCTCCAAGCAATACAGAAATGCAGCCCCGAGGGAGTGTATTTATTCCAGCAGCCAGGTGTTTGGGCCTCAAGACCTCATCAGGAACCAGAAAAATAATACTTTCCTATTTGTCTCCCTTCAACTGATCTGAAATTCTTCAGGCATTATCTGTGAATGCTGAGCCTTAATGCTGCCTTTCAAACTAATCAGCTAACAGGGCAGATGTGCTTGTCTCCTGTGAGTCTCTCATCGTTTCAAAGTGCCAGTTTGTAGTTTTAATATCTTCTCAAATGTCAGGGCTCTGGCATGATGCTAATTTTAGTCCCTTTCTATCATTCCCCCATTGTTTATAGAAACGGCAGAAACATTCCCCTTGCTCAGTCAGGAGATGCTGGGTGTTTCTTCACACGTGTCTTAAAGTTCTGAATTCATCTGGCTTCTGCAAGACTTTTTATTTATTTTTTAAAACTCAAGGGAGATTATCAACAAGAGGCATTTGGTTCATTGCTGTGAGCAGATGTTGGAAGAGCAGGATATGCTCCGTTGTACAGGTTTTTCCTGCTTTCCAATTCTTCACTATTGTGAAGTCGCAAAGTACTATTGAACTGTCATTAATGAGCTGCTTGGCTTATTGAATGCTATGGTGTGCCTGTAATTTGGCTTAATCAAATAGTGCTGCTTTATTTCTTCTTATAGCTGGAGGTCCACGATGGTCTGGTGGTTTTGTGATGTCCCAGGTCCCAGCCTCTGTCCATTTTCCCTCCCACTCTTACCTTATGACTTCTGTCTTCCTTTTGCCTCATGGTTGCAAAGTGGAGGCTCCAGCTCCAGCCTCGTAGTCACTCTCCAGGCTGGGGGAAGAGGAGGAGCCAGCAGCCTACTTCCTTCAGAGGCCTTTCTCTCTTCTGATTTGGGAGAGGATGGTGTCTCCAGGGGTTTCTGCCTACATCATTTGGGCCAGAGCTATCTCATGATCCTGTTCCCCACCCTTGCATGTCCTGCTCACACAAGGGGGGTGGTGAGATTGTGCATTTCCAGTAGGACGTGTCTCTGCCCTAACCAAACCTGGGATTTTGCAATAAACAATTGGGGGAATATTTAGTGTTCAGTCCGCCCAAGATAGTGCAATCTTGGTTAAGCTTGAGGTTAACCCAGTTCTCTTCTGAGTCTCCTGATCAAGCCTTCCTTCTTCTGGCCCCAACTTTGAGTAATTTGTGTTCCAGTTTCTGATACATGCTGCCCTTAATGCTCAGTATTTTTCCAATTAACCTTATGCCATTTCTCACCCAGGGTTCTTAGCAGGTGGCATGTAACTCTGTACAAAACCCTCCCTTGTCTTGATGCCAGCTTCAAGGCTGTGTGTTACACTGTGCCAACAAGATCCATGGGTCCTCATTTTGGAAACTGATTCACATTCCACGTTTGTCTCATAGCCACGAGTCTCCAGTTTTCTAGCCTCTGTTTCCATTGTCATCCTCAGTATCTGGATTTTTTTAATGAGATTTATCCCCTCAGACCTTCCATCTCATAAACCTTTTTTATGAGATTTATCCCCTCAGCACTTCCACCACCCATTCTGACGTCAGTTTTGTTCTATGGACCATTGGAAAGTTATGCATCCCATGACCCATAAATACCTCTTAGAAAGTCTCAAAAGCTTTAAGCAGTGGTCCTCCCTGGAGATCCCAAGGAGAGCTCGTGCTCGGTGTTTTCTCTATGATGTGCAGAGCCCCTGAGTAAGTACACTCTAACCCCCTTCCCTGAACTTAATGCACTTCCATCGTCAAGGGAGCCTGAGAGAGGCTCAGATGGAGGATTTTCCCTCTAGTCATTGCTGCGGTTCAGGGAGGACTAAGGCAATGAGTTGGACAGGAAACCTGACTTAGTAGTTTTCTTTCCAAGTCGGATGACTGCTGGGAGAAGTGGAGGATTCTGGACCTGGAAGGGGATCTGGACAGTGCGGATCAAATGCCTGAGTTTCTCAGATGAGGATGCTTAGTTTGGGAGCGTGGGTTATTAGAGATCATGTTGGAAATCAGGGCAGATCTAGGCTTAGAATCCATGGTTTTTTCATGCTGGTTGTAGGGCTTTGTTCTTACATTAATTTTTGGGGGGAAAGTTTATCTTTCTATGCCTGTCCCCTTCACTTAGGAAGCTGGGACTACCAAAAGCCTCTTAGCTCAAAGAGCAGGGGCTATCTCTGAGATGCCCAGCCCGACCCCTGCCTGATACCAACAGGGAGAATCAAAGTTTTTGTGAAGACGTTAAAGGATCTGAATTAAATCTTATCTATTTTTATCCCCCCCCCCTTTCTTTCTTTTTATGGTCACACTTTCGGCATATGGCAGTTCCCGGGCTAGGGGTCAAATTGGAGATGCAGCTTAGGCCCATGCCACAGCCATGGCAACACCAGATCTGAGCTGCATCTGTGACCTATGCCGCGGGTTGCAGCAATGCTGGATCATTAACCCACTGAGCGAGGCCAGGGATCAAACCTCCATCCTCACGGACAATGTGGAGACAATGATGGGTCCTTAACCTGATGACCCACTATGGGAACTCCTAAATCTTATATTTTCTATCATTTTGAGCACCTAATTCTCCCCTCTTTCTGCATTTAAAAAGTATTTTGTTACTATACATTACATCATCGCGATTGCTTTATGTAATTAAACTGGAAGAAAAAGAAGTGTTGCGGCTCAAAGGAACATCATCAGAAATATGTTTCATTGACTTTAGTGACTTGCTTTATCTAGTGCAAAAGTTTTCCAGTATTCAGAGAGATCAGTTACATCCCAGATTTTCTTAATTGCACTTTACTCTTGAGTGCAATTAAAAGCATCAGTGCTGGACCATTTAATGCTCGTATTCTAAGGTTTCATGGGCAAATCCTATGGATGGAGTTTTATGATTGAGAGGGTGCTTTTAAAACATCCAGAGACCTGGTCCCCCTTCCTTTCTCTTTTTTCTTTTTTCTTTTTTTTTTTTTTTTGGCCTCACGCATGGCATGTGTGTGTTCCCAGGCTAGGGATCAAACCTATGCTATAGCAGCAACAATGCCAGATTCTTAACCCTTTGAGCCACCAGGGAACTCCTGCCACTTCCTTTTCCTATACCTTCCTGATTCTGGATTAATTGGTGTCAGGCATGTGCTGGGCATTGGCATCATCAGAAGATAAGGAAGCAAGTAACAGTAATAGCAGTAAGATAAAATGCCCAGCTAATGCTAAAATGAAGTTAGGACAGAGAGAAACATTTTGTGTGTTTATCAAAATATTGCTTAAATTGAATTAATCAGTTTTCAGGAACTTTGACACACATTTTATTTTGCCATGTGAAATATTAAGCATAGGTCATTTAGCCTGATTTATCTGAAGACATACTTATGATATCCCTGGTCAATTTACATACTGTACTCAACAGTCTTATCTACAGTCATGGTTTTGTTATAACTGTCCTTTAGGGCAAAATTTTCCATCACACCCTGTTGAGGGAAGGCTGGACTGAGAAGCAGAGATGGTCAGATTTCATGTGTCATCAAATTATTCAAACCATTATTTAACAAAAATAATTAGTTCTCTGGCAGATAATGATAGTTTCCCCTCAATATCCATTCTCTTTTCTTCTTTAATCATAGAACTTCCGAATGCTAGCTGGGCATGTAATTTCCCAAGACAAAAATGAAATTCCCCAATCTCTTTCACAGCTGGTAGGACCATTTGATTAAATTCTAGTCCAAGCGATGTGAACAGGAGCAGAAGTAGTATAGGCACCTTCCAGGAAGCAGCCTTAAGAGGAGGGGGCCTGTGCCTTTTCCACGTCCCTTCTGGCTCCTTGCTTCTGGACGTGGTGCTAGAGCCGAGGCTTCCGTCTTGATCAACAAGATCACTGCCATGTGGTGAGAATAGGCGTGATCCTAGCCATGGTGGAGCCCTTGCACCTTGTCTGCGTGAGAGAGAAATCAGCCATTTCCTGCTTCAGCCGCCGTTATTCTGGGCTTTCTGTTGCATTACACTCAAAGCGCACTTATCACCCATTCTGAACTATAGTTGGATGTGGCAGCCCTGATTGAGGAGGAGCACGTTGAACAGAGGGTCTAAGTACACAAATGGATTCGGAAAACATCAGGACGCTAAGAAAGCCCTTTGACACCGCTGATGCTTGTTCAGAGTCCCTATCCTTCATCCATTCTCCGCTCTGTTTTTACTATATTTTGGCTTCTCTAGTTGTCTTAATTTTTCCCCTTCCCATTCTGATGAGTTATAATCAAAGGTGGCAAAATCAAGGGGCAGAGAAGGCAATAAAACCTGCTTCCTCGAGTCCATGAAATTGCTTCTGGAGGGGTCTCAGATTCCACTTCCTCAAGGCCCACACCTGTCCTGTGAGTCCTGAGCACAGGTGTCTCAAGTATAAAATTATTAATTGAAGGACTGGGATTGAAGGGGAACAGAAGTTTTCAAAAAAGGCTCAACATGTGAGTCGCTAAATGGAAGGACACCCCTGAGATTTTAGTTCATGACATTAGTGATTGCACAGTGGTTTGAGAAATCAGAAAAATTGTGTATCGAAAGCAAAGGGATATGTAATACGTACATACGCAGGGACCAATATCTAACTCATTAAAGATATCGAAATTATATACACCCACGGCAGAAAAATAATCAGATTCCAGTGCATCATCAAATCATTCCCTTGCCATCATTGTACGGATACCAAATGGCTATGATGCAGGTTGATAGACTTAACAGGGGGAAGGAAGACCCAGGAGGTGTCTTCAGTACCATTCAGATAGTTATTCAAGCTTGTCACCTGCTCATCTCCACTGGTTGCCATGGAACTTGGTACAGGTGATAATCTCAATTTATATAGAAATACTAGATGAATGAATGTACTACAGAACATGTTTGTCTCCGAATTTATAAAAAGATTGAAGTCAACAGAGTGTTCAAGATGAACAAAAATGTGTTAAAGAGTAAGAAGCCCGGGTTATATAAGAAATCATAAAATTCACATTCCGTTTGGAGAAAGTTTAAGGCAGGATAATGGTTTCAAAGCATCTGTTGACATGAAGACCTGAACAAAATATTATGAATTAAGATGCGTCACAGATTTCTTGATTTACATGAGACGAAGTAAACTGGAAGACTGCACGTGGTGGAAATAAAAAATAAGGAAAGGATTTTACTTTGAATTTTAAAATTTAAAGTGATGAATCAAATTATTTTTACAGTGGGTGAGTCACAGTATGCTGATTGATTTGAATCCATGACTGAGGTAAACGGTTTCTTACAGAGAAAAGAAGACAGTAGAAGCTATTTCATTGAGTCAACTGGATATAGGCTCAAGTTTTACAAATACATGAGAAACTGCAAAAATTCTTCTAATCTTTGGGAAAGTCAGAGTAATGGTTAATTAGAACAGGAATTTGTCTCTGTAGTAAAAGATGATCTTGACAATAGATGGAAATAATGGAGTTTCTATTCTAAGAAACTTTTTCCCCAAAGCAATCTTGCCTTTCCTGGGACTAGGTAAGCAAATTTTGAAGATAATTCCCTTTAGACTCCCAAAGAATGGTGAACTCGTGCAAATGAAGAAATCTCTGTTTTAAACTCTCAGATAAGGAAGCGATAAGGGTAATGGGCTTGAGGAAAGGCAAACATCTCGATTGCACCTTGGATTTTATTTTACTGGAGTGAGCAGAGAGACCCTCTTGCCCATGTTTACCCAGGTACAGAGAATTTAAAAGCTGAGTCAATAATTTAAGTTCTATATGTTCAAAAGCCTGTCTGGGGGCCACGCTTTAGCTCGACTGCCATTAGACAGATCTTCTGCATATTTTCCTGTTAAAATTTTATTCTGCTGTATAATTGAAGACCATAATGACAGCAAACTGATTTGTTTTTCGAAAGAGACACAGCCAATGATCATGTTCTACAGTAGATGGAAATTAATGAGTAACTATCTGGTTAATTTTCTTCACCTGAAAAATGGAAGGTACACATCCTAACACTCTCCCCTCTGTCTTAAATCCGAAAGATAGGAGCTTTCTCAGATCTAAGCAAAATCACAGACACTACTTTTCCCTCCTTAAAAAAAAAAAAAAAAAAACAGACTCCAATGATACGGAATTTTCTCCACTTTGCCCATGTAGTCTGGCACCATATGAAAGATTTCTTTCACAGATATTTCAGACTTGTTTGTCAAAGATACCTTGTAAGTCTCGCTTACTTAATTGAAAAGCCTAATTAATTTGTAGAATTTTCAGATATGTTCTAGGCAATTGATTATTCCCATTCTTTGCCTCTTAATGTAATTTTAGAGTAAGCAGGGGAATTTTCTTCCTAGTCCACTTTACTAAAACAAGAAAAGTAAAAATATACCATTAAGCTTGACTAAGGGTTGAGATTTAAAATGCATGGTAGGTCATCCATAGTCTTACAAATGGTTTAGATGCATGTGGTTCCCTTGTACATAAATAATAATTATAGAAGACAGAGTGGTGACATTATTACACTGGTAGAATCATATTCATAACTGGAAGTCACTTAGAGAGTGTCTATTGCAACTCCACATTCTAATTTTAGATGAATGAAAATGAATGTATATTATTACATCTTCGCTTATATTCATAAATGCTCACTGCAGAAGATTTGAGAAGCACAGAAAAATATAAAAAAGAAAACATCATGGAATCTCACCACACGGAGATGCTACAAATATTTTCTATTGTTTTCCTTATCACTTTTTTCTCTGCCTCCTTATGTTGTTAAAACTTAACAATATCAATAAAGCATTCTTGAATTAAAAAAAATTATATGTAGCTACATTTAGTGCCAGAAGGTGCCAAATGTAGAAATTAAGGTTGTGTTTCCTGAAAGCAGAATTTGTCCGGTAAGGTCCTCCTGGACTTAGCTGAGGTCTTCTCCTCCCCAGCAGTGGAGGTGCTTTGCCTATGGAATCAAGAAACTCTTCCTTTGGTCACCTTGACAGTGTACGATTCTTTTCCAATCAAAAGCATATATGTGAAAAATTAGAATTTCCGGTGTATTCTGACACTATCGTTTCCTGCCTTTCTCTTTACATGCACAACCAAGCATAATACATTTGAGAGACTGAATATATAAACAGAAAACGTCCGGACCACATATAAAAAGAGATCTGTAGCAACCAGCCCGGGAGACCACCCCATGACCCGCAGGAACCAGCCCAGGAAGCCAGCCTGCTAATCTACAAGTCTCCAGCCACCAGGGTAGAAAGCTATGCAATAACCTCTGTAACAATTGGCCCCAAATGGCCAGGACTTGACTAATAACTGACAGGTTCCCTAATTCCTTTCCACCAATCAGAGAAAGCTAAGTATGCACCTAACCAATCACATAGGAGCCCTGTAACTAGTTGGCCCGCCTCCAGCTTCCCAGGCCAGCAGCCTCCAATCAGGACACACCTTTTCTCCCCATGAAGCTCTCTTCTCGGCTGCAGGGGCTAAAGTCTCTCCAATACAGTGAGGGTGGCTGCCCCCCCGATACATCAAGCTCTGAACAAACAGCCTCTGCCCTGTTCTCATTAGGGTGGTCTTTGTATTTCCAAAAATGATACTGTGTGCTTGACTCTAAGGTTTCTGAAGTTCTAGGTCTTTTAGAATGCCTGTTAAAGGACTATGCTAATGTGTGTGTGGAAATACAGTGATGTAGTGGTGGCGGTACTGGGGACATAAATTTTGCAACCTATAAAATAATACCTGCATGGTGGGCAAGAATGGATACAGTTATTTATTTATTTATTTATTTATTGCAGCTCCTCTAACTCCACCCTGGTGACAGGGATTGGGACAATGGATATAAGATTTGGCATCTTCTTGCTATAATCTAAGCAGGACATACTGTTCTGTATCAGGGAACAACACATAGCGAGGCCAGCAGTTTTATTGAGTGGTCTATCTCCATCTCGTTACCCCTCCTTTCCTAGGATATTGCATATTAACATTTCCCCCCATGTCTTTATAACTATTTCAATAGCGGGAATTTGGAAATTACCAGGAATTGCACACAATGCCATCTTAACCTGGAAATAAGCTCAATCTACCCATTTTAGAGATGCAGAGACTAGGGCTCTGTTCCCTTGATTCCTTGTCCACTGTACCCTCTGCTCTTTGTTTTCACCAGTTTTTCCGCAGCTCACTAGCGCCCTTAGCCAGTTCTTTGGAATACATTTAGAAAACACTTCCGCACATAATAGGACAAGTTAGTGAATATTCTTAAGTCTCAGTTTTGCAGTTAAAAAAAAAAAAAAGGTAATAGAATTGTCAAGGCATTGAATATGCCAGAAACCATTTTTAGGTACTTTTATAGGCATCATTATATATTATTGTTAATCTTCCCCAAACCTTATGAGGCAGAAGCTATTAGCATCCCTAATTTACAGGTGACAAAACTAATGTTCAAGATCATAAAATCCAGGGGGTGGTAGAGCCAGATTTTGAAATCTGGTAAAGGCAGTCTTCACCAGGACTCACATTTTAAACCACAGCACTGGGTTTTAATCCACAGATTCTTCTAGGGCTAAACATAGCTACACCTAATTTTTTTAAAATTCAAGAATGCTTTATTGATATTGTTCAGTTTTCGCACATTAGAATTTTTAAAAATTTAATTGTATTTTTAAAATATAATTTTAATGAAAATATAGTTGGTTTACAGTGTTGTGCCAATTGCTGTACGGCATAGTGACCCAGTCATACATACATATACATTATTTTTCTCGTATTACCTTCCATCATGTTCTATCCCAAGAGATTGAATATAGTTGCCTGTGTTGTACAATAGGACCTCACTGCTTATCCATTCTAAAGCTACATCTAAAGATGCTATGGAATGAGGCCAGGTAGGTGCAAATGACAGCAACCTCAGAGTACCCTGGGCTCCCCAGGATTCAGAGTGTCTAAGATTTCAGTCATCCTGTAGGGCAAAGTATCCCCAGTGGGGAACATGGATCAGCAACATGGCACAAAGGGAGCATTTATGAACACAAACTTAAATGCTGGCATGGCTTTGGGATATATTTACTTTGCAATTTCCTTTGGAATGTTTCACTGCAGAAAACTCTTGGGTTGAGACATTTTCAACCCCTCGGAGGAGGAATCTGGTAGGTCTAGGAGTCTGAGATTTCTTCAGATCCAACATAGACAATCTTAGGGCGAGGCAGGCTTCAGAAGCCATTTATGCTTTGCACAGAAAGCCCTGGAATCTTGCAACTTTCTGGAGTGTGAGGATATAATGAGAGTGGCTTGATGGCACCGTCTGTGTAATTTGGAAGCCATACTAAGTAGCATCAGTTGAAAGGATTCGGCACTGGACATTCACTATTCTTCAGCTTTCCAGTGTTTGATTTCCCTGCCCATGTTCAGGAATTCCTCAGCTTATGAGTGTTTGTAGAAGAATCAGCCTCCCACTTGTAGGAGCAGAAGTGCCAGACATGCTCTCCTGATCTCTTTTGCAGTTTGGAGCGTTGAAGTAGGACTTCACTGTACCTAGTCTGGACCATGGAGGGTTCTTTTTGGCATGTGGTGTTTGGAAGAAGATGGGGTTTCCTGGGCAGCAGGAGCAGCAGGGTACACAGTCGTCTCCACTGGCGGGACCCACTCCCCCTCGCTCCTGAGCTGCCTGCTCTGTGGGAAGCAGAGGATGTAAGCGATCATTCAGTTCAACCACCCAGCTTCTCATGCTGCACTTCACACAGAGCCCACGCTACAGACGTGGTCGACCTGGATCTCATCCCAGCTTTATAGTTTGTCTTCTGCTTTTTTTCCCCTCGTGCCTGTCTCACTCTTTTGAGGTGCCCTCATTCAGTTCCCGACTCTAATCCTTTGTCTGAACCTCTTCCCCCCCGCCCCATTTTATAGCTGCCTCTTCAATTTCCTTTTAGTGGTGAACTCAGGCAACTAAGCATATAGAAATTATTTGGCCCATAAATTCCTTAGAATTCTTTCAGATACTTCTCATTTCCCACCTTCTATCCATCACTTAGTGGCCAAGCCCAGATCTCCCAAGCATGGGTCTTCTCTGGGATTAGGAGAGACCTGGCTTTTTCCATCCTGCGGAATGCAGGTTGAGATGAAGGGAGTTTCCATAAAATTAAGAGTGCAGATGTTACAACTGGAAGAGCTTTGGCTTCCAGGAATTTGTGTGTGTGTGTGTGTGTGTGACAGCATGGACCAGTGACCTCTGAGTTTTGGTTTTCTGATCATAGCAAGCTCCTCCAAGTGTTGCTGGAAGCAGTAAGCATGGCGAGCGTGGGAAACTTGTGCTCAGAACTCAGCGCTTGTGGGGTGGAGGCACTACTCTGGGTTTGGGATCATCTTAGGTTCTATTTATTTCTGTGGTTACCAGGCAGAAATCATCTTCTACAAGGCCATGTACCTGATTCTTTCAACTGACTTTTTGAACCTGGCAACACATTGTTTTGGATCTGTCCCCTTCCTCCACCACCACTTCCCCACCTCTTTATTTTTAAGATGGATTCACTGTAGCTGAGTATTTTAGTCCATTTGGGGGGTATCAGACTATAAATAGCAATTCTAAAGTGCACCTAAGCCAATACACTCATGAAATAATTGATATGTGTAATATATTGTGTAAACTGCAATATCTTATGTAAGCCAACCCTCTTGGCAAGAGGTACAGTCCCAGGTCAGCGGGGTTTGAGATGCTGGAATGTCTCATCTCTAATGACCCTCCTAACCCTCCAGTTATGAGGTTGATCATCACCCTGTCAACATAAAATCCCTGCTCTGATCTGGTCATTTCACTCTGATTCTTCCCTCTTCTCTCTTTCATCTTCTTTGCTGTAGTACGTATTTCTCCAAGTTTCCCTAAAATGGGCTGAAGAAGGAATTTTGGGTACTGGAGCCTCTGGGAGTCACATTAAGTCATGAGTCTGCACCATATTGGAAAAACACCTGTTCGTTTCTCTTTGTATCCTCCTTCCCCTGCCCCCCGACCCTGTAAAACTTGCGATGTGAGAGCCTGGGGCATCAGGAAGTGCCAGGAGAGGAGGGGCAAACATTTACTGAAGTTCTGTGGATGAAGTACTATGTCAGTTAGGGTACTTACAGTTTTTCATTTGAAGTTCACGCTAACCCATTGAGGAAAGTATTACATCAGGGGGATGGGGAAACTGAAGTCAGAAAGGTTACATAATTTGCTTAATGTCAAATAGTCTATCAGCGAAGTACTGCTTGGATTCGAACTCAGATTGCTCTGACTCCCAGGGAGATCATGTCAT
The DNA here is from genome assembly GCF_054392235.1 of Sus scrofa. Classification (NCBI taxonomy): domain Eukaryota; kingdom Metazoa; phylum Chordata; class Mammalia; order Artiodactyla; family Suidae; genus Sus; species Sus scrofa. The sequence continues at coordinate 78,620,762 of NC_139393.1, forward strand.
TACCCCATCCTCTCTCTTGCAGTTTAAAGCGTCCCTGCTGAGTCTCTGAGTCTCTACTTGCTCCCAATTCAGTGATAAGATAGGTGGGAAGGGGTGAAAATATATTGAACTAGGAAGGTTCTAGAATCCAAACTACTATCACTTTCTATCAGGGGTAGAGTCAGGTGCTCCCCTGGGCAGTGGTGTTGGCTGCACAAATCTGGAAGTTCTTTCCCACCATGTCTGAGGTTTTCTAGGGAAGGAGTGAAATGATGAGATTAAATTATTATCAGGTGAAACCACCTGCAGTCCCAATTTCGAAATATTTCTGCTTTCAAATGACTTCTCTGGGGGGAAGGGGGCTGTAAATCCCCTAAATAAATAATAATAAATGTTCTGGTCTGTGTATGTATCACAGGGCGATTACTTTGGCACACTGGCACTTAGCAAATGAGAAATGTCAAAACAAATAAACTGCTTAATCCATATTGGATCATGACAAATTGATTTGGAAATCCTGTTTTCTCCTATCAGGTGCTGCTTCGGAGATGGATTGTTTCACATTTTTTATACCAGCTTTGAGGCCTTTGACTTGTGTTATTGAGAATAGAAAGGCAATTTAGCAGTTCTGGGAGGTATCTGACAAAATGCTTTAAAAAAACTTTTTATCATCCTTTTCCTGAATTGATATTTTATATCACCCCTGTACAGAGTCATGGTTACATCAACTTTTTGTGCAGGGGAAAAAAATACCCTATTTAAGTGTCTACAACCACTTCCATCATCTCCCATTTACTATTATTTCATTCGGAATGTCTACAAAGAAAATATCTGCTATAAAATTATGCAGAGTGCTAATGACTTTGGTAGTTTTTGTCATTTGATTGCTGCTGAAGAGATTCTTAACCAATTATTGTATTGAAATCAAACTTGTAAGAAATGATTTCCTGCTCTAGCAAATGAAGACTTTTAGGTTAATATTTATGGTCCTACTTTTAGTTGTTTTCTTATGTTATTCTTTTTTTTCTTCATGGAATATTGCTTTTAATATATTTAATGAAATTTTAACTTTTGAATAATTAGGATGCAATACACATACTTGAAAATTTTCATTCTTAATCTTTCTAAATTTTCTAAAAATTTTAAATATATAAATTTTTAAATTACGGTATTGATTTACAATGCTGTGTCAATTTCTGTTGTACAGCACAGTGACTCAGTCTTGCAAATATATATACACATATATAGATATACACACACATATATATATACCTTCTTTTTCTTGTGTTAGTCTTAATTAGTCACTGTCTCATAAAGTTATATATAAAACATATAAAGCAAATTCTTTTTGTGTCATTAAATCTCATCTGGAAAGTCACAACAACGCTCTAAGGTAAATATTATTATTATCTGTGTATTAGAGATGAGGAAACAAGTTCATAACTGCCCAAGTTATGAACAAGTTCATGCCTCCCCAGAGTCATAGGTAATGTGGCAGAGCACCTGGATTTGATCCTAGGCCACCTAATTAAGGATTTTGTGCCATATTTCCTTAATTTGTGAAGGAAAGAAGCTCTAAATGGCACAAATGAACCTATCTGTAGAAGAGAAACAAACTCATGGACTTGGAGAACAGACTTGTGGTTGCCAAGGGGGAGGGGAAGGGAGTGGGATGGACTGGGAGTCTGAGGTTCATAGATGCAAACGATTGCATTTGGAGTGGATAAGCAATGAGATCCTGCTGTGTAGCCCAGGGAACTAAATCCATTCACTTGTGATGGAACACGATGAAGGATGATGTGAGAAGAAGAATGTATATATATGTGTGACTGGGTCACTTTGCAGTACAGCGGCAATTGACAGAACATGTTAGCATATTAGTGACACCTGACCTCAGCAACACCCCAGCACTTGCAGGAAAGTCCTTTATTCCTGAAGGGGGCGCTGAGCTCCCTATCTTCACCTCTATGACAGAAGGAAGATCTCAATATAGTTTTGTACAACAAAACAAACCTAAATATAACTGAGCCATTGTTATATCTAACATGTTATAAATGCTGGTGTTCCCAAGTCCACGCTGGTGCCACCTGCCATACAACAGGCCAATAAATTGAGAAACGAGGCGTTGGGGCGAGGCATGGCGACTTTGTTCAGAAAGCCAGCAGATGGAGGAGAGGCGGGACTAGTGTCCCAAAGAACCACCTTCCCTGAGGTAGCATTCAGCTCTCTTTTATTCTAAAAGAGGAAGGAGTGTGGTTGGTGGTTGCCAGCCTATTGCTGTCAGAATCCTTCCTTCTCCTGTCTGTCCATACAGATCAAGTCACGATGTTCCCGTAAACCTCCAACAAAACAAAGGTTGTTCTCTGTTCTGCAATTTTTTATCTCTGTATTAGTGGAAAAGTGTTATACCTTTCAAGGTCATAGACAGAAGAATGGGCTCACCATGGAGTTTCTCTCATGGCTCAGAGAGCTATGAACGCAAATAGTATCCATGAGGTTGTGGGTTCGATCCCTGGCCTCGCTCAGTGGGTTAAAGGATCCCGCACAGGTTGCAGATGTGGCTTGGAGCCGACATTGTTGTGGCTGTAGCACAGGCAGCAGCTGCAGCTCTGATTTGACCCCAGCCTGGGGTCTGCCATATGCCACAGGTGCAGCCCTAAGAAGCCAAAAAAAAAAAAAAAAAGAATAGGCTCACCTGTCTATTTCAGAGTATGGGCAATGGCCTTAACTTGGAGCGAAACCAACAGAAGACAAAGGTAAAAGAAACTGATCCAACATGGAGTCAGACCTCTTTCTTCCCTATTACGCTGGAGATTGTGTCACATAACTGGGAGGCAGTTCTTTTCCGGAATCTTCCATAGCCTTCTCTAGCAAGTCTCACAGCTTCAAAAGCAGGAACTCTTTCTCATGCTGATGTTTTACTTTTTTAGGACAATAATGATGCCTTCCCACCCCAAGTAGTATAATTCTTTAAATAGCTGTTATTCTTACCTCCCAACTAGAATGTCGATTCCATAGGGTCTGGAATCCTTGCTTTAAATATTTCATTGCTTAAAACACTTAACCCAGGGCTGAAGACAAAGCAGATGCTCAAGAAGGTGAAGTGAATAAAGGTAAAGTCAATAAGGCCAAGTTAGGGCATTGAGGATGGTGTAAAAACAGTAACATAAATTAATATCAAGAAATAGTTTGGTCCCCACCTTCAAAATAATGCTAAGAGCTGAACTCTCTGAGAACGCTCACCAGCTTTCCTGCTGCAGCCCCGATCCAAGCCACAGTTAGCAATCCTGGGTTGCTTCTCCAGCGATCTCCTGCTTTGGGTAGTATCCTTGGTCCCCTTCCATGTCCTCCACAGAGCAGTGGGAACCCTCCCGTGGAAATGCAAGTTGAGAAATGTCACTCTTCTAGTGACACCTCCAGTGGCCCCGGGTTTCCCCCAGAGCAAAAGACGACGTCCTCGCAATGGCTTACAAAGCCCTCCACAAACAGGGGCCCTCCCCTCTCTGACCTCAACCCCACCCCTCTCCCCACCCTCATTCTGCCCAACTGTATTGTCCTCCTTGCTGCTTCTACCTCAGGGCCTTTGCACGGGTTGCTCCATCTGCCTGGAAAGCTTTCCTGCTACCTATCCACATGGCTCCCTTCTCACTTCCTTAAAGTGCTTTCTCCTTTGAGCAAAGCATCCTTTGAAACTTCAAATTTCAAGCTGCATGACTGCTCCCCAACCCTTCTGATTCTTATCCTGTACTGTTTTCTCCTCACAACTTATATAAAAGGTTATATAATTTATTTTCTATATCTTCTTTTTATTCTTACTCCACTCTCACCAGTAATTTCCACAAAAGCTGAATTTTGGTGGTGACGATTCAGTTCTGCCCAGTGTCTGGAACAGTGCTGCTGCAACAATGTCACTGCACGAACAGGTGGAGGACAGGGCTTTTTGCCGAGCGTTCATGGTGGTGGGGGGGGTGGGTCTCTCCTCGGCTGTGACCTGGAGGCTGATTTCAGCCATCTGGGAGAGTGGGAGAATTTTCTGGCAAGTTTGCTCATGAGGGCAACTGACCGGGGACCCGAAACTTGGGCATCCACCTGCCCCACTTCTGGCGTATCTGCAAGTAGCTTTCTCTGCTTCCACCGTCTGTGGGTGGAGGATACCTGCTCCCGCCACCGCCCCCCACTCCTGTGCTTCAAGTCGCAAGAAAAGTGGCCACTAGCTACTCCCATCCCCACATGCTATAGATCCCCACCTCCAAAAAGCATGCGAATTTCTTGCTTTTGTTCCCCAAATTCCAAACTCCAAACCTCTGGCAGAAACTCTGTCTGCTCCATCTTGGATCAGCTGTCCTGCCCTCTGTTCAACGAACTGAGGGAGGAAACAAGGTCACCAGGCTGCCAGAGGCCACCTCCAGGGTCCTGCGCAGCAGCCAGTGGCCTTGTAGCGGGAAGGAGAACAGCCTTCTCCGTGGGAGCCACTTTAAGACCTGGGCACGCTTTCCTTCTGCTGCTTTTGTCACCTGGGTCATCTCCTCCTGATTGATCCTTCTGTATCCTTTCCTTCTTTTTATGACTCCTCCTAGGCTGGTCTTTGTTCTTGGTGAAGACAGCAAGGGGCCCACCATTGCTCTATTGACCCTGGGGCACAGGGAACGCCTTGGAAGAGGCAGGACCTGGGCACCGCCTTTCTGTGTCTCTGTGTGATATGAGACTGGGGGGAGGCCCTAGAATCCTCCTTGGTTGTCACCGGCAACTTTTCTTTCTGTCTCTGTAGCAGCATCTTCACCCCCAGGGGTCACTGCTTTCCGCATCAAACAGGCTGGCCAGCTCCTCAGCCTCCCCATCAAAGCAGCAGGGGCAGCTGTAAGCAGCAATTGACTTCCTTAAACACAGGCCTTGCTAAGAGAAGGGTTGGTTTGTACTCAGCTGGCATAAAAGCAATTGCAGGGGCTAAAATAATGATATTCTATTGGCTCTGTCCAAAGCAACCTCAGGAAATCCTTCATGAGTGCTTGTTATTTTTTATTCTTCCCTCACAATTAAACTTGTGAGTGATCGGCATTGTTAGGCTTTTTACCTAAGCTCAGCTTCCTGCTACTTTCTTTGCTCAGGCTTGGAAACCCAAAAGATTATGTCAATTTGTGGCTTGTAAATCATGGCTGTCTTCTCACAGGGACTGGGCAGGCTTGGCTGAAAGATAACAGAAAAGTTCCAGGTCATATTTTGGGTTCTTGTTCAGGCTGGACATTTTGTCCTCATAAGAGGGAATTTTAGCTGAACGTTTTGCCACATTCTTAGGAAGAGTTCTCAGCTGTTGAGCTGCCCGTGGGCTGGAGAGGCAGGTCTGTATGGGGAGCTGGAAGCATGCTTGATAAACTGAGAAGAGAAAATAAAAAGTAAGGCTTCCTGACCCTCTGCTCAAACTGTACAGGTCACCCACCATGCAGACTCCATGGGCCGACCCTTTGTATAGAAAATACTAAAGCAGGGGAGTTCCCATTGTGGCTCAATGATAATGAACCTGACTAGTAACCATGAGGATGTGAGGTCCATCCCTGCCTTGCTCAGTGGGTTAATGATCCAGTGTTGCTGTGAGCTGTGTAGGTTGCAGACGAGGCTGGGATCTGGCATTGCTGTGGCTGTGGTGTAGGCCGGCAGCTGCAGCTCCAGTCGGATCCCTAGACTGGGAACTTTCATGTGCCACGGGTGAGGCCTTAAAAAGAAACAAAAACCAAAAAACAACCAAAACAAAAACCCAGAAAGCAAAAACAAAAAAACCTAAAGCAGTGCCTCTGGCAGAATAAGAGGCTCTATTAAGTGCCAGTCAAGGGCCATCAGCTACATTGAAAACACAGAAATGCAAAGGTTAATTGATGGTGCCCTGGGTGCCTATGGGACCAGGCTGTTTTATCTGTAAGCCAAGGAAGTCAGTGGAGTTGGGAGGGGGTGCGGCTCAAGAAGGGGAGATGCCCGGGAGCTGGATGAGCTTCCTGGGCTGAGAGGCTACAGAAACTACCGAGGTTATGCCAGACCCACGCGCATCCAGTAGAGCTTAATGGTCTGTGTCTGCAGAGCTGAGAAGAAAATCTTGCCAATCGTAGGACTGGATTCAGCTGCTGGAGAATGCCAGGAACCAGCTCTCTTTCCCTCTCTCCTACAGTGGAGGAGAAATTAAAAACCACAGCCCAAAAACCCCTGACTAACCCGTGTGTGTTTCATCGTCACCTTGTAGCTGTGAAAATATTTGTTGCCGGCGACATTGACTGGCAGTGGCTTTGCATCAGTCACAAGCTTGTAACATTATCCTAAAATGCTTCTTGCTGCATCCCTTGCTGGGGCTGGGTTTTATCCACCTAACTTTAGGTAAGAGGATGTGAAAGTGGCCCTTGCAAGGAATGGCACTTTCTTTCATGCCTGAAGTTTGGGTTTAATGATATGAATCTCTGTTCTAATGCAGTATCAAGAATTTAAGAGACTTGCCAATGCAGATGCTAATTTATTTTGTGCAATGGTGAGATGAGAACTTAAGTTTCATGTGGGAGGAAATTCACATGCCCCCTCCCCTTCCCCGGTCTTAGTCTATAACTAATTCATCAAGAAACCTCAGTGTAACAGGATGAAGAGCAGCAAGAAAGGGAGAATGAACATTTGTGGGAATCTATTAAGTTCTCCATTAGCTTAAGTGTCAGTGGCTTTGACACTGTGGGCCACCGAGCTGTGGTCTCTGATGAGGTTTCCTGGGGACACACCAAGGGCCAGCTCTGCCCTGTGAAGTGCCACGGGATCAGCTGTATCTTGGGCTTTTGTATCATACTAGGTTTTAAAATGGTTGCTCTCACAAATACATTTGGAACTTGTTTTTCTATCACGATTAGTCTAGACAGTATTCCTGCGGGTTTGCTCTCAATATTCCCATTTTATAAATAAAGCACTTAGAGCCCCGAGTGGTCAGCTGGCCCCCTGGGTCACAGAGGTTCGGAAGTGGCCTGCCCCCGTCAGCATTTCTCCAAAGCTCTTTGTACTGAAACACTCAGATGTAGGAAAAGAAGCTTCTGGGGGAGGCTGTTTCAAAGTTCACGCGCTAAAGATCATGCACGTTCCCATAAAGGGGCCCCTGACTTTCACTCACATCTTCGTTTGCTAGAACAGTGGGTATGATTACCAGACTGCTAGCCCTTCACTCAATAGCAGTCAGCAGGTTTTCGCTGAGCCAGGAATATGTTGGAGACGTTGACTTGAACGGAGAGCGAGCTGCGAGGGTGCAGGTTGAACAGAACAGAACTTCCCCGCTTCAGGGAGCTCACAGCCTGATGGGAGGATAGAGGGTTAATGATACACCGTCAGTTTATTTTCAGTTTGAAGACGAGTTCAATGCTGTTGGGTCTGATGGGAAGAAAAGAGCTTCCCAAAGCAGAGGCTCTGGGAGATGGTGACTCAGCAGCAGAAGGGTGGCAGAAAGTAGCAGACACAAAAGCTAAGGTTTCAGCTCTTATGTGTAACAATAATAACAACATGTAATAATAATAAGTCCTCATGGTGAGCTTATTCATGGTATTTAATTCTTCCAGCAGCCCTGTAAGAAAACAGTGACCTTGAATGCTGTTTTACAGAAGAGAAAGCTGCGCTCTGAAGGTCATATAACTTCCTGAGGTTCAAGGCCAAGCAGTGGGCAACTGCATCCTAAAGGTGTTGAGATGCACTGAACCCGCACGGCTGTCAGCACTGCGGGAACGGCGTGCAGAAATCCTGTCTTGTGGCCGCAAATGCAGGTTCTCCTGCTTGTTGGGCTCCAATTGGATCCTGCTCCCTCCCCCCCCTCTTTTTTTTGTCCATGCCCACATGTGGAAGTTCCTGGGGCCAAGGATTGAACCCATGCCACCTGGAACTGCAAGGCCCCCAGGAAACTCCTCCCCTTCCGTTCTTGCTAAAGGTTGAGTGGTTCTCACCAGTTCCTTTCCTCTGTAAAGGCCCCAGCATCCCCAATAGCTTGTCAGCACCCCACCTGCTCTCTGCAACTCCCTCCCGTAAGACCAGCTTAGGCCTCTGTGTTCTTTTTTGATTTTTGTCTTTTTAGGTCTGCAGCACATGGAAGTTCCCAGGCTAGGGGTCCAATCAGAGCTGCAGCTAGTGGCCTACACCACAACCACAGCAACACCAAATCGAGCTGCGTCTGTGACCTACACCACAGCTCATGGCAACACTGCATCCTTAACCCGCTGAGCGAGGCCAAGGATCAAACCCGAATCCTCATGGATGTTAGTCGGGTTCCTTACCACTGAGCCACGACGGGAACTCCCAGGCCTCTGTGTTCTAATCCAAGAGCTTTAATCACCATGGGAATACAGGCAGGAGGGACTCACCACCAAGCCAGCAGCTCCCGAGCTCAGGGAACTTCAGTGGTTGGGGTACAGGACTCATGGTGGTGACCACTCCATTAAAACGACTTCCGCTGGGGGCTGCCTCCATGGGTGGGCCTGGAGATCATGGGGTCAAACAGGACATGGAGACTCCCCCCGCTTAGGGGCTTACTCCTCTCTTGCGGGCAATTGCCAGTTTTAAGACCTTTCCGGGTCCCGGCCTCACACATGGATATTTTACTTTTGGTGGTTTCCGTGAGGTTTGTTTTCCTAGTTTCAAAATGAAACTAGACTATTTTTAATACTCTTTATGCATCTCTTACTATAAAACAATAGTCAGCAGTGCTTAAAGTTCTAAAAACTAGTCAGTGGCATTGGTGCGGTCACATGGTCATGTGTTTACACAGCCCTGGAAGGATTCAGTGTCAGAATACATTGCTCCACATCCATCTTGATGCTTTTAAATCAGAGGTGTTCAAACAAGCCAGGTCATGAGTTTTTCAACATTTATTATCTCTATAAATATAATTTTGATTTATTAGGAATCTCAGAATCAGAGCCAGGCAGCACTGATCCCTGATTTATCATTGATTTATTATTTATTAAGCCGTTCATATATGCTAGGCACTGGGGAGACCCAGGAGGGACTCAGATAGAATACCTGGCTTCATGGAATTGATATTCTTTTTTTTAAAAAATCATTTTTAGGGCTGCACCTGCAGCACATGGAGGGTCTCAGGCTGGGGGTCTAATTGGAACTGTAGCTGCTGGCCTACACCCCAGCCACAGCAATGTGGGATCTGAGCCTCCTTTGCGACCTTCACCACAACTCATGGCAGCGCTGGATCCTTAACCCACTGAGCAAGGCCAGGGATTGAACCCACATCCTTGTGGATACTAGTCAGATTCATTACCACTGAGCCACGACGGGAACTCCTGGAATTGATATTCTCCTGGTGAGAGACAGATGACCATGTGAAAAAGAAGATTAATTTCAGATCGTAAAGACTGAGACGAAGGAAAGAGGAGAGTGGAGTAGAAACCCAACACACAGCTGGGCATCAGAGTCTCCATCAGGGAAGGCTGCTAATGGTGGTGGCTTTTACGCAGAGACCTGAGTGCGCAGAAGGAGCAGCTGTGTGGAGTCTGGAGGGAAAGGAGCTCCAGGCAGCGGGACTATCCAAGCAAAGGCCCTGAGGTCAGTGTGGGCTTTGTGATTTCAAGGAACGGAAGGGCCCCTAAAGTGATGTATGGTGAGTAGAGAGAATTCTGGACTGACCTAGGCGAGGAGGCTCGGCGGATATAAGACCTGGTTATGGAGTTTGGATTTTATTCTACAGGAAGTGGGAAGCCATTGGAGAGTTTTATTCAAGAGACTAACTTCATTTGAAAAAGGTTAGAAAAATATTACTCTGATTGCAGGGAAGTAAAAGCACACATAGAGCTTTGTTAGGAATGTCCCGAAAGGATAGGTTGGTGTTTGGCCCAAAGGGGAGAAGGCGGGGGCAGGAGAAGTGGTGAAGTTCAAGCTCATTGCGAATGGAGAGCTGGAGGGGTTGCTGGCAGACTGTGTGGTGGGTGGGGAAGGGAGGAGAGGGGGGCATCGAGGAAGACGGGACTTGAGCAACTGCCCAGGTGGCCGGTGGGACCTTTTACTGAAGTGGGGAATTTCGAGAGGATTTGAGGTGTAAATCAGAAACTGTTTTGCAATGTTGAGCATGGACTTCATAACACACCTCAAAGTGGAGATCGTGCAAGGAGAAGGAGTGAACAGAAGGCAAGAGGGGCAGTTGGTAAGGTAGGTGGGAGTTACAGAGGGTTATAGAAACCAACAGAAGAAAGTACGTCTTGAGGCAGGAAGGGCCAACTGGATCCAATGTCTGTGGAAGTTCAAACATCATGACAGTCGAAGGGTTGAAGAGGGACCACGGAACCTCCAACATGGTGACCTTCCCCTGGTGACCTTGAGAGAATAGAAATCCAATTGGAATGCTGTAGCACGATTGGATATCCCATTGGAATTCCGTGGCAGCACTGGAAGTCACCGCGCACCGTCGGTTGCAGAGAAAATGGGAGGTGAGAGTGTAGGGGCCACAGGAACAGTCCACATTCATTTGAGATTATGCTGTGAAGCGTGATGACCTTGACTGGTTAAGGTATTTGTATGTTAAGTGTAAGGGTGTGTTATGTGTAAGGCAGGAGACGTATAGTCTATTCGAGTCTTAAAGGTAAGTTCTAGCAGTAGAAGAGAAGGCAAGGATGCAGGAAAGCAGAGGTGGGATTATTTCTGAGAATAGCCTGGCGAAGTCTTGGTGGAGGTGAGAAAGGGAGGGTAGGAAGGATGGGGGCACCAAAGGAGGGTGGGCGTTGAGGCCACCTGAGGCTCTTGCCCAAGATAAAAAGAGGGAAGGCACGGAGCAGACACAGATAGAAGAAGGCGGTAAATTTGGGGATGGTCAAATGAGAGAACGGCCCCCCCCTTTTCTTTCCCCCACTAAAGCACAGCAAGAAACAGATAAAGAGAGAAATATTTGTAGGCAGGTTTTAAAGAAGAGTCCACATAAAATGTAATGGGGTGTCGGGGGCAGGTTGGTTGCCGAAGTTGGTCATCTATCCAGCTATCCAGAACAAGCCACATCCCTGGGGTTCTGTATAACTGAGGTCTTAACCAAGGGTCTTGCTGGACACCGGGACCTGCTGGTAAAGGCTAGACCCTGTGGTCAGAGCAGCTAATTGTTTCAGGCCAGAGCTGCCTACTTTACGGAGAATCAAGCCCAAACTCCATCTCAAGGCCAGCCCCATGTTTGGATCCAGCCTTCTTTCCCACCTCCGCTTTTCCAGAAGGTTCTAGAAAGAAATTGTAGCACTGGAAGGTAGCTGAATAGAGACCGTGAATATGAGAAAGATGCCAAAGGAAATGTAATTAATAATTCAGAAAATACTCTTTTAGCTGATTTCTTAGAAAAATGTATTCTTGGGGAATAAAGTTCTCCTTTTATAATTAAAGTCTGTAAGACAGGAGAACTTCTCAGAACAAGAGATAAATGCAGGGATCACCGAGCCATTAATTATTCTGTCTCCCTTGTTTTCAACTTCTGCTCAGCGGCTTTTGGTTTTTGTTCCTCAACCTACAGATGTATTCAGTCCCTCCATCTTAGCAAGGAAATGTCTCTCACTACTTTCTGAAGTCTGGTTTGCAGGCGTGGGCATTTTTCTCTCCACCCAGGCACTTTCCTGGACAGTCTCACCCACCCCGAGGGCTGTAGCTATCACTCTGATGACCCAGATAGCTGTGTTGAGACCTCTTTCCCCAACTGGAGACGGGGTGTGGGTGGCCAGCAGCTCACGGAGGTCTTTAGTGAATACCCCATCTTTAGTTTTTATTTATTTTTCTTAGAGTTCATTTACAATACCATGTAAGTTTCAGGTGTAGGACACAGTGATTCAGCTCTCTCTCTCTCCATAAAATATGCTTTTTCAGATGCTTTTCCCTTATAGTTTATTAAAAACATTGAATATAGTTCCCTGTGCTGTACAGTGGGTCTTCGTTGGTTATCTGTTGTACATATAGCAGTGTGTATCTACTGAATCCCATACTCTTAGTTTATCTGCCCCTCTCTCCCCTGTGGTAATCCTAAGTTTGTTTTCTATGTCTGGGAGTCTGTTTCTGTTTTGTAAGTAAGTTCTTTTGCATCTTTTTTTTTTTTTTGATTCTACGTATAAGGGATATCATATGGTATTTGTCTTTCTCTGACTTACTTCACTTAGCATGATAATCTCTAGGTCCATCTATGTTGCTGCAAGTGGCATTATTTCCTTCTTTAATTTAATCCAAATCAAATGGGATTTGTCATCCTCTCCACTTTCAGAACCTGCCATACCTGTGGGCTGAAGTTGGTCGTTGCAATCTTTTTTTTTTTGGGGGGGGGCACACTCATGGCGTATGGAAGTTCCCCGTGCTAGGGATCAAATTTGAGCCGCAGATGTGACCAACACCACAGCTGCGGCAACACCAGCTCATTTAACCCACTGCACCTGGCAGGGATGGAACCTGCACCACTGCAGAGAAAGTATCCACTGCTAGATACTTAACCTGCTGCACTGCACCACTGTGGAAACTCTTGCAGTCTTTGTTTTTACAGTTGTCCAAGCAAGAAATGAAGCACCTGTGGTCTCTATCCCTTACCTCTGACTTCCGTGGGGTCCTTGGCCTCTCTCACATCTGTCCCCACCTCTCCTTCCCTCCCCTCTTTCATGCCTGGCCTTTTGCAAGATGGGTACAAGTTGGTTCTTGCACATCTAGTCTCTGCCCTCACTTCTCTGTCTCGCCACTGCCTACTTCTCTAGTCCCATTTCTCGTTCTTTCTGCACAAGTACGAGCTGTAACTTAACTAAACTACTTACCCCTCTCCGAATAGGCTTCGTCTCATCTTCCTGACAGGCACATGCCTGAGATACTCTTTATTTCAAATTCATTCATTAATCAGTGCATCCATCAGTTAATCAACTCATCCGTCTTTTAAGTTTGTATTATCTTACATGTTCATTCATTACTTCCTCAGCATCAAGGCATTGTTCTAGGGCACTGATGAGAGAGAGCCGCGAAAACTCTCACTTCTCCCTTAAGATATGAATCAGAATTAGGATTCTCAGTGATGCCTCCCTGACCTTCCTCTGACTTAGGCTGAATTGGGTGTTCTTGGTCTCTGCTCTCATGTCATTGCTACAAATTGTCATCAGACTATTCAGCACAATTTGTTACTGATGATTTGCTTGTCTGAAAACCTGGGACTTGAGATTTAGGGGGTCTGTCCCAGCCAGACACACAGTGTGGCTTTATATTTAAATTCTAAATTTGCGCGGACAAGAGTGGGCGAAGAAATGTTTGAGTAATTTTCTCACCCCCCTTTTTCGTGGCTCAAAAACTGCAATGTTTTTAATGACCCATTTATATAGGTTTCCAGATAGCCAGCTATAAAAACACGGCTATTTGATCAAGGGATCGGGGGCAGATTAGATGGTCTGTTAAGAGTTCCTCTCAATTCCCTTCTGGTAATATATCCACGGACATTGAGGGTTATCCAAAGTGATGAGGCCAGCAAAAGATCTAATGCAATCCTAGGCTGCATTAATAGAGAGAAAAATAGTGTCCAGTTCACAGAAGATAATAAGCTCCCTGCACTCAGCACTGCTAAACCCATCCCAGACAAATTGTGATTAATTCTAGGTGCCTTATTGAAATGGGAGAGCATTCTGACATTTCTGTAAGAGGTCAGTGAGTAATGAACCCTGTCTTCTATAAGTGATGGTTGAAGGTGCTATAGTTGTTCAGTGGGAAAAAGAGACATCAGCACAGAAACCAGCCTTTCTATGTTTGAGGGCTGTTATTTGGAAGAAGAATGAAACTCATTCAGCTTTCAGATCTAGGCTTTGGGGGCAGAATTTACGTGCAGAGTAGATTTCAGCTAATTATAAGTGAGAATGTTCTAACAATTGGAATGAGCTTCCTTTTATATTACTAACTTTCTCAAGGCTAGCAGTGTGCAAGGAGAATGATTACAACTTAGTGGGTAGGTGATGTCTTCAGCCTCTTTCAGATCTATGTGTCTACAAGTCTGAGATGGTAGCCTTTTTTGTCTGATCTCCAAAGAGGACTCAAGAAGAAATGGAATTTAAGTACTTTAGGACAATTTAGGCAGCAAGGAAAAAGAAATCTCTGAAAGGCATGAGTAGGACCATCAGAAGTTTTAGGAAATCTCAACTGCAGATAAACTTGAAAAATAGTTTGCATAGTCCTTTATGAGAATAATTTAGCTACTTGTATTCAAAATCAAGATAATAGGCAGCTGTTAATACCTCTGACTCATGGTTTAATTTGACCGTATAATGTCTTTCCCCATTGCAAGGTGTTTTTGAGCAGGGGACTATTTTAAATAAGAGAGACAATAGCAGCAAATTAAAAACAGGATGGACAGTGGGGAGATCAGTGGTTTATCAATTCATCAGTTGTATTGCTACATAAGTTGAGAAACTTGACTGACATCTCACAGAATCCAAAACTATTGCTTTGTCTTTGAAAAATTATTCTTGTTCTGAAAAATACAGGTAATTTTTCTTTTTCTTTTTCTTTTTTTTTCACTTTTTTGTCCACACTTGTGGCATGTGGAAGATCATGGGCCAAGGACTGAACCCACTTCACAGCAGGGACCTGAGCCACTGCAGTGACAATGCTGGATCCTTAACCCGTGCAGCCACAAAATAACTCTGGTTTTTCATTTTTTATCTTAATTTTTTATTGCCAAACATTTAGTATTTTTAACTGTCAGAAGGTTCTTTTTCTTTGAACTAATTTCTATCCCTTGTGTAGCATTTATGCAGAGATTTATTTTAACAAATCAATACACATGTCCTTTATTTTGGTCTTGAGGTATGAAGTTCCAATTGCTGTTATAGTTTCTCTATATTGTCTTTGCTTACTGCATGCATATAAATTCCATTATCATTAATAAGGGTTAGACAATGGAAGCATAGCCTCATTAGTGTCTAATGCACTTCTCAAGGTTATTCTAAGGTGCAGGAGTTTAATGAGTACCTAATGAGAATTCTAGTATCACTGATTAAGAATATCTATCATATTTGTGATATGGATATCACAATCTAACACTGAGAAGCTAGTAAAAAAAATTAAGTCCCAAATAGCTTCTTTTATTAATCACATATGTGAAAGGCACTTTGTGTTGACAAAGTTATGACCTTTAATTTAATCCATTAATACTTGAAATCTGCTAATCTCATAAGTAATTCATCACGATTTAAATTTTCATGCAGTATATGACACTTTTGTGATAAATGGTATCATATAAGGCTGGAAAAAGCCAGGGTCATGCTTTAAAGTAGAATGTTCACATCTTAACAAACTGCCTGCTTAAAATTGAGTTGAATTTTTTATTATTGCTTTGAGTAATTATCTGGAAGGGAGGAATCAATAATCTGTGAATACGGTGTGAGTGAGGTTAGTCCAGATAAGCCCAACCAACATTATCATCTCTCAATTAACAGAGGGTCTTAACTGTACATCTTTAGGAAGAAGAAAATATTTCTAATTGTGGAAGACATTCTGAAAACATCAATGACTGGTTAGATTGGAACCTTCTAGTCTACAGTTGACCCTTGAACAATGCAGGGGTTAGGGGCACCCACTCTGCAAGCTGTTGAAAATCTGAATATAACTTACAGTGAACCTCTGTATACGTGGTTGCTCCATACCCATGGTTTCATATCTGTGAATTCAACCAGTGGAATGTGTAACACTGTAGTATTTACTTCTGAAACAAATCCAAGGAGTTCCTGTTGTGGTTCAGTGGAAATGAGCCCAACTAGTATCCATGAGGACGTAGGTTCAATGCCTGGCCTCACTCAGTGGGTTAAGGATCCGACGTTGGCACAAACTGCAGCAGAGGTCACAGATGCAGCTTGGATCCTGCACTGCTGTGGCGGTAGCCTATGCAAACAGTTGCAGCTCTGATTCCACCCCTAGCCTGGGAAATTCCACATGCTATAGGTGTGGCCCTCAAAAGAAAGAGAAAGAAAGAAGGAAGGAAGGAAAAGAAAGAAGAGAAAGAAAGAAAGTCCACATGTAAGTGGAATTCAAACCCATGTTGTTCAAGGGTCAACTGTATTTTATTTGCTAGATTTTAAAAGTCAGATAAATTTAAGGAGGAACTATTTAAACAGGTTTCTCAGCAACTTTACCATTTTCAGCTAGTTTTTGACATTTCCATTGTTCTTGGACTATAAACGATGCTTCTCATTGTAGCTGTTTTTTTCTTTTTTTTTTTTTTAAGCACCTACTGAGCAGTTTCTTTCCCATGGAACTGATAGGTTGATGAGTGTCCTCCTACATTCATGCACTGGCGGTAGAACCATCACATGAGATAATATATAAAGGGACTTTATAGCCATCAAAGACTTTGGCTTTGTATATATGTAGTTTGTTTTTGTTGGATATCAGTGAAAATGTCTGTGAAGTCAACAGCTTCTGAATGGAATTTAGTAGGCATAATAGAGGCGTGGCATGATCAGTGTCCAAGAAACGGGTTCCAGTGCTTGCTCTGTCTTCCTCTGTCTCTGCTTCTCTCCTTAGCTTTTTTCTCTCTCTCTTTCACACAGACACACATTTCAATTGACTGCATTTTATGCATACTTTCTAAGTAGACTTAAATCCCACATAGATTGAATTCCTCAATTAGAAAACTATATATACTGTCACTCAGATTGACACCTAGTAGATTTCTTAACCCATAAAGATAAAGAGAGGCTCACGGGACCATGTAACAGATGTCCCAGGAGGTGGAATTTGGGAAATCAAACTAAAAATGACTGAATACCCCGGTGAGAACTCATTAGCTCTGCCACCTCCTTTCTAGAGCCAAGAAAGAAGAACAGAGCTGGGGAGGGAGAGGCGAGTTCTTTGGTGCAACATTCAGAATAGGAAAAGGGAAATCCAGACTGACCAACTGGACCTCCAAATATGAAACAAATTCTTAATAGGTCCTGTAGAGGTGTTATAACTTTATTTATGAATTCTTCTTGAGTGTCATACAAATGAGCAAGAGTTGGAATGAATCATGGAATCTCATTCACAATTACCCAATTTCTCTTTGGCAAATATGTTTTATCCCCCCTTTTTTTAAATAAGAGACTTTGGTACACCCATTATGGTAGCAAAGCCTTAGGTTACTTTGATTCCATTTTTCCTTCTCTTATCCTCTATCTACAAGAGGATATACTAAGTAGCAGGTAGTTTAAAGATGAAAACAAAGAGGAAGAGAAACAAGATGCAGTAATGAACCATACCCTGGATCATTATCACCTGTGATGACTGTGATATGAATTTCAAAACATAGAGGATTCGGGACATCTCTCAGCTTGTTAGGTACCTAAAACATTTCTATCTCTAGCCTATTTTAAACATCTCTTCAATTAGGTAGACGAATGATCCTTGTCTTGGTAAATCTAAGTGTGTTGGAAAAATAAAGTTACTGCCGAGCCGCCTATCAATATCAACTTATTAAAGACATTTAATAATGTCTTTGGATTATAATTTACACATCAAAATCACACCAAGCTTCACTCTTTGGCTCAACAAATGTTCTCAAGCTTACCCATTAAACTGGGAAATTGATGAGAATACATCCCGGAAGTGATTGTTTCAATGAAGTTACAGGACCTCATTCATCACCACAAGGTTAAGACCAGTCTTCTCTCCGGTCAAATGACACTGATTCCTTTTAAGATCAAAGAAGAACCAGATTTAGTGAAGAAGCTGGTCCAGATAAGCTCATAGCTGAAGCAATGCAAGAGTTAACTGTGAAACTCTCGCAGTCGGTGACATTTGTAGCCGATACTATTTTTTGTAGGTCTGCTTGGTCACTTACACTATCTTTAATAGTTGGCTGAGTGTTTGGCATTTTGCCCTCAGAATGTTACGGAAATCATATCCAGATTTTTGAAAGCAAATCTGTTAAGATCAGCATTTTTTTTTTTTTTTCTTTCTGAAAAAGTCTCAAAGAAATGACTCGGTCACAATTTAAAAAGTTAATGTGTTTGGAGGGAGCTGAGGACTTTCCAGACATTAACTTGAGGACCAGGTGCAGGGGGATAACTTCTGAGAAACAAGAGGCGGGGTCGACATTTCAACCTCCGTGACTTGGGGGGTATTCCCACGTGAACCCGCTATTCAGAGAATTCATAAAACGAGGGGCTCAGATGACAATCTCAGACTTTTCAGGAATTTGGATTTCCTGTTAAACTTGGTGAAATGAGAAAAATAGTGACATTATGGAAGATGAGTGGCACAAAGAGGACTAGTGAAAACCATTAACTAGCCTTTTCTTAATTCTTTCTCGTTTCACACCCTTATTCTATTGCAATGGATTTGTAAGATCCTATTTACTTTAATTCAGGAACCTATTTTCTTTCATATGCCAGAGTTATTACATATTTTCTACTTAAAAGCACAGCTATCAACTCACAAGTGAAAAACAGGAATATATATACATATATAATATGTATATACATCAGAACCACTTTTGCTGTACACCAAGAAACTAACACAATATTGTAAATCAACATATATTTCAATTAGAAAAAAATAAATAAATAAAAGTGAAAAACATGATCCATTGGCTCTGCACGTCACTTCTTTTCTTGTGTATAGATTTAAAAAAAAAAACAACAACAACAAAACAATAATTGAACTGAGTCATCCTAAGGGAATTTGTCAACATCCAGCATTTAGCTTATTTACCTTGTTCTTGTATTTAGGTAACTTCTAAAAAATTTTGCAGCTGCGTAAATGCATACAATGTAATCAAACAAAAGGTAAACAGAAACATGCTGAGAGTAAAACAGAAGTAGATGAATGCCAGTTGGTCCATAGAAATACAGGAGCAGAGTACATTTAATAAACTAATAAATTTAGGTTAAGTGCTCCGAGTTTCCTTAAAAAATTAAACGAGAAAATACTCTTTTCTTGTTTTTTGTTTTTGTTTGTTTTTTGGTTTTGGTCTGTGCCCATGGCATGTGGAACTTCTTAGGCCAGGATGGAACCTGAGCCACAGCAGTGATGATGCTGAATCCTTAATGGCTAGGCCACCAGGGAACTCCAAAAAATACTCTCAGTTGCAAGATTTTTCCTGTCCCTAAGACCATCTGCTAATGACAGGCATTACTTGCTAGTGTCCAGTGAGGGACCGAATACCTGTGAACAGCTTCTTGAGCTTCTGTTTTATCCATGTGTTTTAAATGTGTTCTTTCAACACTCGCGATAATATTCGAAGGAGGTATTATCCTTCGCTTTGTGCAGAGGAGGGAATGGAGACTTCGACAGCTCTCTGCAACTTACACCAAGTCACAGAAGCCAGAAGCTGAGGACCAGAGAGCTGAATCCAAGTTTCCCTGAGGTCAACGTGCATACTCTACCCTCTACATATTTCTACATTTCAGTCTACAGCTTTTTTGAAAGAAAAAGTCTTAACTTTTTTTTTTTTGGCCTTTTCGAGGGCCACTCCCATGGCATCTGGAGGTTCCCGGGCTAGTGGTCTAATTGGAGCTGTAGCTGCCAGCCTACACCACAGCCACAGCCACAGCCACATGGGATCCAAGCCATGTCTGCAACCTACACCACAGCTCACGGCAATGCCGTATCCTTACCCAACTGAGTGAGGCTAGGGATCGAACCCGCAACCTCATGGTTCCTAGTCGGTTTTGTTAACCACTGAGCCATGATGGGAATTCTGGTCTTAACCCTTTTTAACTGAACCGCTGGGCAGTTCCGTGGTATTAAATGCATTCGTAATGTTGTGCCACTGACTGTCACCACCACCCATCCTCATAACTCTTTTCATTTTGTGAAACTGAAACTATACCCATTAAACAATACCCCTGGGGCTCACCATTTGACTTTCTGTCTCTGTGATTTTGACTCCTCTGAGTCTCTCATGTAAATGAAGTCATGTAGCTTCTGTCTTTTTGTGACCGACTTATTTCACTTAGCATAATGTCCTCAAGGTTCATCCATGTTGCACCATGTGTCAGAATTTCCTTCCTTTTAGGGCTGGATAATATCCCATTGTATCCATACCCCGCATTTCACCTATCTGTTCATCTGCTGATGAACACCTGGGCTGCTCCCACGTTTTAGCTATTTAAAGGATGCTGTTTTGAATATAAGTCTACAAGTATCTCTTTGAGAGTCTGTTTTAAATTCTCTTGGATATAAATCCAGAAGTGAAATTTCTAGATTATATGGTATTTCTGTTTTCATTTTTTTTGAGGAACTGCCAAAATGTTTGCCATAGCTGTCCATTTTACATTCCCATCAAGTGGGCATGAAGGTTCTAATTTCTCTGCATTCTCACCAAACACCCTTATCTTTCCTTCCCTCTTTCTCTTTCTTTCTTTCCTTCATTTGTTTGTTCGTTCATTCGTTCCTTCCTTCCTCCCTCCTTCCTCCTTCCTTCCTTTCTTTCTCTCTCTCTCTCTCTCTTTCTCTTTCTTCCTCTCTCTCCCTCGCTCCCTTCCTTCTTTCCTTCCTGATAGTAGCCATCCTAATGGGTATAATATGGGATCTCATTGTGGGTTTTTGGTTTTCCCTTTCCTTATGATAGTGATGCTGAGCAGATTTTCATCTGTTTATTGGCCATTTACATATTTTCTTTAAAGAAATGTCTATCTAGGTTCTTTGCCCAATTTAATTTTTTTTTGACTTTTTTTAGGGCCTCACGCACGGCATATAGAGGTTCCCAGGCTAGAGGTCGAATAGGAGCTATAGCTGCTGGCCTACACCACAGCCACAGCAAATTGGAATCCAAGCCGCATCTGCAATCTACACCATAGCTCACGGCAATGCCAGATCCTTAACCCACTGAGCAAGGCCAAGGCTCGAACCCACAACCTCATGGTTACTAGTCGGGTTCGTTAACCACTGAGCCATGACAGGAACTCTCTTTGCCCAATTTTTAATCAGCTCATCGTGGTTTTGTTGTTGAGTTTTAGAAATTCTCTTTTTATTCTGGGTGCTAAACTTTATCAGATAGGTGACTTGCAAATATTTTCTCCTCTTCTGTGGATTGCCTTTTTACTCTATTAGTTTCTTTCGATGCATATAAATTTAAAAAATTTGCATGAAGTTTGTCTCTTTTTGTTGTTGTTGTCTGTGTCTTTGGTATCAAATCCAAGAATTCATTGCCAAATCCAACTTTGTGAAATTTTGTCCTGTATTGCCTTTTAACAATATTATAGTTTTAGGTCTTACATTAAGTCTTTGGTCCATTTTGAGTTACTTTTTTGTATGTGGTATGAGATAAGGGTCCAGCTTCATTCTTTTGCGTATGGTATCCAGTTTTCCCATTTTTGGAAAAAGGTTTATCCTTTCCCCCATGGGTGGTCTTCGTACCCTTGTCAGAAATTATTTGACCAGATATGTGAGGGTTTATTTCTGGACTCTGTTCAATTTCACTGTTCTGTATGTCTGTCTTTACGACAGCACTACACTGTTTTGATGACTGTAGGTTTGTAGTAAGTTTTAAAATCAGGAAGTGTGAGTCCTCCAGCTTTGTTCTTCTTTTTCAAGAATTCTTTTGGCCATTCAGCCTCCTTTGAGATTACATGTAAATTTTAGAATGCATGCTTCTGTTTTTGAAAAAAAATGTCACTGAAGTTTTGATAAGGATTGGTATCAAATTCAAAGATTTGATATTGAATCTTTAAATTGCCTAGGGTAGTACTGACGTCTTAATACTGGAGGGTTTCCCAGTCCATGAACACAGAATGTGCTTCTGTTTATTTACGTCTTCATTGATTTCTTAAGTGATGTTTTGTAATTTTCTTTATATGTCTTTCACTTCCTTAGTTAACTTCATTCCTAAGTATTTGTTTTTGATGCTCTTATAAATGGAATTGTTTTTATGATTTCCTTTTCATATACTTCATTGTTCCTGTTCAGAAATGCATGTAATTTTCACAGGCTGCTACTTTGCTGAACACATTCTAACAGCTTTTCATGGAACCTTTAGGGTTTCCCCGTGTAAGATCTTATTATCTGCATACAAAGATAATTTTAATTTTTCCTTTCCAATTTGGATGCCTTTTATTGCTTCACCCTGGAGGTTTCAAGCTTTGAGTAGACTCCAGAGTTCCTAAATAGTTACAGAAGACAGATTCTGCCAGTGTACTTGTTGTCCAGGTGGGGAGACAGATTCCAGGTGGTTCCTACTCTATTTTCCAGAATCCTCCTCAAGGTACAGTTTTTATACCTCAAATGTGTGAAAATTGTGATTATCCTTATTCAGGCTCTAGCGAATATTTTTTGGAAGATGTAGTGGCTTTAGTATCAGTAACTATGCCTAATATTAGTCAGCTGTACTCTTCCCCAACAATGTATCTGAGATGTAAAAATCGGATCAACACATTGTCAGAAGGAATACCTGCAATATTCCAAATATTGCCTGAAGTACCTAGGTGTGGGCTAGGGATTGCACGGATATTGAACTTTTAGTCTTTTGTCTTATAAAGCTTTAAAAATCTGGTTAAATAAGTGCTAAGTAAGGAGAAATATAACAATAAAATATTAAAATAACACTTAAGTGTAAAAAATAGCATAGCTATCAGAAAGCAGTATAAAATAAATTGACAAATGAATAATACAGACCATAAGTGCTTGAAGATTTCAAAGAGGGGAGACATCTCTTTTATGTAGCCGATTGAAGATTGCAGAATTTTTAAACTCCCTTGTCCTATGCACCACTCAGAATTTTTTTTGTTTTTTGTTTTTTGTTTTTTTCATCTGTATACATTCAACAGGAAAATCCACGATGAATCCTAGACCACAAGAAATGATATTCAAGGATATTGGGCTGTGCCTTCCAGCGACCCTTTAGGAGATTTCCAATAAATGAAACTAGGAGACATTGATTTTTCAGTGCCTTAGAATTTGCAAAGAATTGTTTTGAGGTCTATAGACACACAGTGGAGAAAAACTGTAATATTTACCAGTTTTAGACATGAACACCCTGAATGATATCCCCTGGGAAGTAGTGAAATGGAATTTTTCTCAATGTATAGCTGAGGACATTGAAAAATAGAAACAGAAAGCAGGCGTCCCCATTGTGGCTCAGCAGGTTAAGAACCTGACACAGTATCCCTGAGGTTGTGGGTTTGATCCTTGGCCCCTGCTCGGTGGGTTAAGCATCTGGCATCGCCTCAAGCTGCATCACAGGTTGCAGAGGCAGCTCTGATTTGGCATTGCTGTGGCTGTGGCGTAGGCCTCAGCTGTAGCTTTGATTCAACCCCTAGCCCAGGAACTTCCATATACCACAGGAGCGGCCCTAAAACAAACAAACAACAACAACAAAACAGAAAGCAATTTTCCCCTATGCAGGCTGAAGAAATCAGTACAAAAGTTCATTCTTTTTTTAAATCATTTATATATATTTTTTCTGCTGTACAGCGTGGTGACCCAGGTACACTTACATGTATACATTCTTTTTTTCTCACATTACATGTTCCATCATAAGTGACTACACGGAGTTCCCACAACCCAACTGAAAAATGGGCAAAAGTTAATTCTTGATGGTGTGTCTTAAACTGGCAGTGGGCTGGGACACGCGGTAGGGCTGTTGTCCTTATAAAACCCTTTGCAGTCATTGCTTAGTTGCCTTTTGGTATGAGGCATTTCACTTTTCTCTTATAATGAGAGTAGCACATTTTGGTCTTCTTCTTTTTTTTTTTTTTAAATAAAGTGAGCACTATTCTATTGGTTGCTTCCCATGTTGTTATCACCTCATAAATTTATGCACATTTAGGATGAGACCTTCTTGCTTGATTAGATCTCACCTTTTTTCCAACCCATGCTTGAACGCTTTGCTCAGGCAGGCGTCTGAAAATTCACCTTCCTACATTCTTAACGTTTCTGCTACTATAAGCTGGTAGCAGACGGGGGCCGCCATGGGTCTAAAACAGTTAATCAGACGTTGAAACAGCTTTTCAGACATTTTCCTCTCACATGGAGCCAAATGCGACTGGTTTGATTATACATTCTCACTTTTTGAGAGATTTCCAGAAACAAAGGAAAGCAAGTTAGAAAGCCAGGGAACTGGCCAGCTGATTTCAGTAGGCTTCAAGATGTCCTGGTAGGAGAAAGTGGCCAGGAATGGGAGGTTTATTTTGAATAGAAGTCTGAGCAGAAGCATTGTGTTGCTTTTAATGTTCCCGGAAGTGCCAGAAAGGTCTAAAAAGAAGTCAGTTAATAGATATCAGTATGAATCCCAAGTTGACTTTCTTTCCTTCAAGTTAGACAAATCTCATCTATCCTTCAATATCTGTGTAGAGGCACCTGTGTCGCGAGACTGTCTCTTTTTTGCTCTCATTTTTTAAGGTTTTATTGAAGGCTGGTTGATTTACAGTGTCGTGGTCATTTCTGCTGGACACCCAGCGACTCAGTTTACCCACACACGCATCCATTCTCTTGCAGATTCTTTCCCCACGTAGATGATGACAGAATATTGGGGAGAGTTCTCTGAGCTCTACAGCAGGTCCCTGTTGGCCAATCATTCGATATACCTCGGTGTGCCTGTGCCAATCCCAACCCCCCAGTCCGTCCCTGCTACCACCTGTCCCCTTGGGTACCATAAGGTTGTTTTCAGTATGTGAGCCAGTTTCTGTTCTGCAGATAAATTCAATAGTATCCTTTTTATAGATTCCACATATAAGAGAGAGCACATGATGTTTGTCTTTCCCTGCCTAACTTTACTTAATGTGATAACCTATAGGTCCATCCTGATTCCAGCCCGTGCCCACTTGGCTTTTGCTGCCCACACCCCAAGAGCACAGCTCTCTAACCACATTTCCCACCTCTGTCCTGACCACGTCACTCTTGCCGGACTGTGCTGCGTGCTCCTCCTCAAATGTGCTGATGTCATTGCCACCTCAGGGCCTTTGCACGGCCTTTCCTCTTTGCCGGGCGGGGTCTTCCCATTGATTTACAACGTTGTGATCATTTCTGCTGGACGCATCTTTAGTTCTCTACTCAAATATCAAGTCACCAAGACGTATTTTCTGACTAGTCCATCTAAAGAGCATCCAATCCCCATTTCTAGCATTGCCTACGCTTCCTGGCACTCATAGCATAACCTGACTCATTCAGTGTTTATTGACTTACTGCCATTGTATTGATTTCGCTTTACTTATTTTCACTTTCTGTCTCCTTCCCCTAGAATGTCAGCTTCCTAACAGAATAGTCCTGTATCTTTTATTTCCTGCTGTACCTCCACTGCTAAGAACAGCTCCCAGGCTACAGTATGGCACACAGAACTCTACCCAATATTCTGTGATCACCTACATGGGGAAAGAATCTGAAAAAGAACGGATGTGTGTACATGTACGATTGCATCACTTTGTTGTGCAGCAGAATGATCACAACACTGTAAATCAACTCAGCTTCAATGAAACGTCTGAAAATTTTCATAAAAAAAATTCTGCTTTGGGGTTAAAAAAAGAGAACGGTTCCCAGGTACATAGCAGGCCTGCAATAATACTTGTTGTGACTATATGATTGTACCTATCTGTACTTTCTGAATTATATCAGCATGACCTTGAGCTTCACACGATGTTGCAATCAATTTTAAGGAGACTTGGGCATAGGCGGAGGTATCATTTTTCCTCTTTGTGTTTCACTTCTGGGAGTCACTTAGCTGGTGTGTTACCCCCTCTCCATAACCCAGGAGGCCTTTAGGCAGGGCCTGATGTTTTAGGAACTGTGAAGTTCTCCAGATGCCTTTCTCCTGACCATCAAGGAATACTCTCTAGTGACGTGTTCAGCCATTATCGTTCTTAGTCTAATTCATAGTTGGATTGTAAATTCTGTGAGGGCAGGAACAATGTGATATACATTTTGTGTGTCTTCTCCTTCTGTGGCTTTAATACAGATTGGGCCCATAATGGAGATATTAGAGTAACTGAGATTTTGTTTTATTTTATTTTATTTTATTTTATTTTTTAAAGCCACGCCTGTGGCATATGGAAGTTCCCAGGCTAGGGGTTGAGAGCAGCAGCTGCTGGCCTACACCACAGCCACAGCAACATGGGATCTGAGCCGCATCTGCGAGCTATGCCTCGGCTTATCGTGGTGCTGAGTCATTACCCCACGGAGCCAGGCCAGGGACTGAACCCCCACATCCTCACAGAGACAACTGTGAGGTCCTTAACCTGCTGAGCCACAACAGGAACTCCTAGAGTAACTGAATTATTTTAGAAAAACAGCATGTTTTTAATTTTGCGAAATAAATAAATATTTGGAGAGTTGTGAATGCCTGCAGTTTCTAAAACCCTGATTTGAAATTTTCAGAGTGCTATTTTAACACAGTACTTCACACAGAATAATGTAGTGGAAAACACCCTACAAGTGATAATGCAGGGTGGTGATAGGGTAGGAATTGGCGATAATGTTAGATTTGAAATTCTGTAACATATTCTTGCTTACATTCCGCTGACCTTTTTGTAACAAGTCAGTAACAAGAAAATGGGAGATTATCTCAATTTCAGTTGCCTCTGGCTTCCTAATAATCGCGTCCACAACCAAAACCATGCATTTATTTCATGTTTTAAATATGCAGATTATGGTAACGGTGTCGTACTTTAGGGAACTCTTAAGCCAAGACATTTTAGTTTCTTCCTGATTTAATAAAAAAGTCATCTTCACACAATGTGTTTTGGATTTACTAAGTTGCGCATTTCACTGTTCATGCTATTTTTTTTTTAATGGAAATGTGTACTTTCACTAAAATCAATGACTTTACCAGACAGGCGTGCATTTTTAGGCCTCTTCTTCTATATCTTTTTTATGTGCAACTCTACTTGCATTAAACAGTTCACTCTGTTCAGTGTTTCTGTACATCTGTGGAAAGTGACATCTTGTGACTTGCATTTTCTAAAGAGGGAATGATGATGAAATTGGGTCATGCAGGTGCCCAAGACCCCAGATATGCTAAGCAGATTATCTCGGGTGGGTTGGGTTTTGAGGGGCTCGAAACAGAAAAGCTTAGTTACTCCAGAGAGCTCTATAGCTCCTCCAGCAGATCTTATCTTTGGGTCAAAGGAGAGAATTCACACCTTTCCCCTTCTTAATTTACAAATATTTTTAGAGAGTTGCCAATGACCGTAAGAGTTTATTGCTAATTGTTTAAAGCAAGTTGAGAATCCTGGAACATTTAAGAGCCACGAGGTGAAGTACAGCATTATACTAGACCCAGGTCCCTTCCAGGCATCTCGATTTAAAAATTTTTTTATTTTTTTATTTTTAGGGCTGCACCTGCAGCATATGGAGATTCCCAGGCTAGGGGTCATATCAGAGCTGTAGCCTCTGGCCTGCACCACAGCCACAGCAATGCCAGATCCGAGTGTCATCTGCAACCAACACCGCAATTCAGGGCAATGCCAGATCCTTAACCCACTGAGCAAGGCCAGGGATCGAACCTGTGTCTTCATGGATACTAGTCAGATTCGTTTCTACTGAACCGTGATGGGAACTCCCCAGGGGTATTTTTGTGAGTGTCCTTGACAAACTGATAGTTTGAACTTTCCAGTAATATGTTCAATTTACCCACACTGGAGAGACTGGTATAGCGCTTTGTTCCTTTAACATCTAGTTGTAGGACAATGAAAGGATTCTGTGGCCAAATTAACTAGAAAAATGTGGAGAAAATAAAACCAACTAGGGTTGTTTCCTATAGGTCTCTAGGAAATTGTGAAATTATCAAAAATTTATGACATTGGGGAAAACAAATTGTATTTACTACGAGTTTAGCTGTCAGAAATTGGGTAAGTTAATATGATGTACCTAGATTCTCATGTGTTAAAACCTATTCCACACAATTACTCCTGGAATGAAATGAGGTAACTTGCAGTCCCCTGGTGGCTCAGTGGGTTAGGGATCCAGTGTCGTCACTGGTGTGGCTCAGGTTGCTGCTGTGCTGCAGGTTCGATCCCTGGCCCAGGAATTTTTGCATGCCTCAGGTGTGGCAAAAGGACAAACAAAATAAAGAAATGAGATAACTTAGTATAAAGGGCCAAGCATAACATCTGGAACGTGGTAGACACTTCTAGAATATTGGATTTTCTCCCTCCTTTACTTGTTTCCTTTTTGCTTTATAGAAAAGCAAAAACTTCAGACCAGTACTAAATAGAAATTAATGTTTTATACTTTTGGCTTTTTATCTGTTGGCCTGCAGACCTTTCCAATAATTTCGTTAGCATTACTTAGGTAGGAAATATTTTAATCCTTTCCTATTACACGCTTGATTAGTATAATGTTCCTGTTCATTTCCTATAAGGTGTTTTTATATCAACGTGTATGAATATTAATATTTAAATAATATGGTAATACTTCTATATAAAAGTATAAAGTAGATTTGAAGTGTTTCTAGGATAATCATTGTTTGCCTTAATGTTAATTACTTGGATCACATGCAAATTTGAAATAGAATATTAAATCGATGCTACTCAAATGTATTGAATGTACGTGATAGGTTACCCAAAGTTGGACATAACTTTCTTCTTTAAAATGAGATTTTGGGAGTTCTCGTCGTGGCGCAGTGGTTAACAAATCCGACTAGGAACCATGAGGTTGCGGGTTCGATCCCTGGCCTTGCTCAGTGGGTTGACTATCCGGCGTTGCCGTGAGCTGTGGTGTAGGTTGCAGACGCGGTTTGGATCCCGCGTTGCTGTGGCTGTGGTGTAGGCTGGTGGCTACGGCTCTGATTGGACCCCTAGCCTGGGAACCTCCATATGCTGCAGGAGCGGCCCAAGAAATAGCAAAAAGACAAAAAAATAAAAAAATAAAATAAAATGAGATTTTTTTTAGATTGCAACGAGCTTTAAATTTTCCATAGGTTTTTTTCCTCTGGTTGTCTGAAATGAAAACTGGGTTCCCAAGACATACTAGTGTGTTCCTTGGAACTCATTTTTAAAAGAAAATTCAGGTCAGTGATCACAAGAAGTGACATTCATGAATATTGGATGAATACTAAGGAATTTTCCAAAATAAGTAACAAACTTATAGTTATTGGAAAGACTACATGGCAAAAAGAAAAAGTTACAAACATAAACATTTTTGAAGCAGTCACTTTTTGTCTTAGTGTAATTTTTTAGGTTGTCTCTGGGTCAACATGGCATCTTCTGGTGGTTCATTCCAAAGGAACAGCCGGATAAACAGGTTTGGCAAGATCATGACAACTTACATGGGCTCTGGTCTTCTTAAGTGCCACCCTCTTTCATTTTTAATTCACTTATTGAGATTGCATTTCCAACTCTATTTTTAAATTGTTCCAGCCATTGTAATGGAACAAAAAGCTGTTCACATGTTCTTAAGGACAGCGTTTCAAGACGACTGGCACAGATTCAAGGATAACTGGATGTGTACGCTCTTTTGATAAAGAGAGCAGTTTTCAGAAACATTTCTCCGTTCATTGTGCAAAATTGTTGACATTCCGCCATTGTAGTCCTTTTAATGTTGTCGCCCTTTGAAATTTGTGGCAAGGCTTTGCTTCACATCAAAGTAGATGAGAATATAGAGAGCAAACAGAAATAGAATCTCTGAAAGCATGCCTGGTATTGTAGGGATTTACTATGGTACCGCAGCATCTATGGATCGGTGAACATGAATTTGTTAAAAATAAAAAAAATTGAAAAGGCATAGTTACCCAGTTCCAGAGAGAAATGCCAAAAGCATGATAAAACAAGATCCACTAGTGGAACAAACTAGATTTGTGCTAAATGCCACAATATGGGGCATTTATGAAATTTGCTGTTGGGTTTGGTTCTATAGGTGCATGTCAGCTCAAGGCAGATGAAATCCAGGCCCTAAGACTTTTTTCTGTCTGGTGTGGTCAGTTGTCCTGTTCATAATTGTTAGACTTTAAACCTTCTGTCCTAGGAGCTCAGGGAACCATGAGGAAGGTCCAAAACGTATTTAAACCAAGACTCTAGGAAGAAGCCTTTGATATGATACGCATAGGATAATGCTGCTGAAATTCCTAATTCTCTAGGTGTATCAGAATATTCAGGTTGATTCTTATCTTTCCAGAAACTTCTGCCTTTCCATCTTCCTCTTGGAAGAAACTGCTCCCTCAACCATGCAAATAGCTTTATTTGGGGATGCTGTAAACCAGCAATCTGAGGTACCATACTTTGTCCTTGACTGACAGAAGGACAGTGGACCATCCATCCAGCAGCCAGACATCCACTGAGGTGTTTTTCTTTCTTTTTTGATTATCCAGTATTTACCGTCATTTACAAAAAATTAAGCTATTTTTAAAATCAAAGCGTAGTTAATTTACAGCGTTGTGTTTCCTTCAGGTATGCAGCAAAGTGATTCAGTTATACACACACACACACACACACACACACTCTCTCTCTCTCTCTCTCTGTCTCTCTCTCTCTGTCTCTCTCTGTCTCTCTCTCTCTCTCTCTCTTTTTGGGCACCCAATGGCATGTGGAGTTCCCAGGCCAGGGGTCAGATCCTGGCCAGGGATCAGATCCAAGCCACAGTTGTAACCTACACTGCAGCTGCAGCAATGTTGGATCCTTAACTCACAGTGCTAGGCTAGAGACCAACCCTGTGTCCCAGTGCATCCAGGATGGCGCGGATCCTGTTTTGCCATGGTGGGAACTCCTGTACCATTATAGGCCACTACAAGGTATTGAATATAGTTTCCTGTGCTATACAGTAGGTCCTTATTTTTTATCTACTTATGTATAGTAGTATGTATATGTTAAATGCAAACTCCTAATTTATCCCTCTACCCCCAACCATCTCCTAAGCCTAAGGTGCTAAGCCTAAATTTGTTTTCTATGTCTGTGACTCTATTTATGCTTTTTATTTTTTATTTTTTTTGTCTTTTGTCTTTTTTGTTGTTGTTGTTGTTGTTGTTATTGTTGCTATTTCTTGGGCCGCTCCCGCGGCATATGGAGGTTCCCAGGCTAGGGGTTGAATCGGAGCTGTAGCCACCGGCCTACGCCAGAGCCACAGCAACTCGGGATCCGAGCCGCGTCTGCAACCTACACCACAGCTCACGGCAACGCCGGATCGTTAACCCACTGAGCAAGGCCAGGGATCGAACCCGCAACCTCATGGTTCCTAGTTGGATTCGTTAACCACTGCGCCACGACGGGAACTCCTATTTATGCTTTTTAAATAAGTTCTCTTGTATCATTTTTTGAGATTCCTCATATAAGTGATATCATGTGCTATCTGTCTTGTTCTGTCCAACTTACTTCATTTAGTATGATAATCTCTAAGTCCATCCATGTTATGCAAATGGCAGCATTTCATCATTTTTTATGGCTGAGTAATATTCCATTGTATATATGTATGACATCTTTATCCATTCATCTGTCGATGGACATTTAGGGTGTTTGCATGTCGTCTTGGCTATTGCTCTGAACACTGGGGTGCATATGTTTTTTTGAATTAGAGTTTTCTGTGGATATATGTCTGGGAGTGGGATTATATAGCAACTCTATTTTTAGCTTTTTAAGAAACTTCCATCCTGTTCTCCATAGTGGCTGCACCAATTTACATTCCCAGCAACGGTGAAGGAAAGTTCCCTTTTCTCTACACCCTCTCTAGCATTTATTACCTATAGACTTTCTTTCCTTTTTTTTTTTTTTTTTTTTTTGGTTTTTTCTAGGGCCACTCCCATGGCATATGGAGGTTCCCAGGCTAGGGGTCCAATTGGAGCTGTAGCCGCCAGCCTACACCACAGCCACAACAATGCCAGATCCAAGCCACATCTGCGACCTATACTACAGCTCATGCCAACGCCGGATCCTTAACCCACTGAGCGAGGCCGGGGATTGAACCTGCAACCTCATGGTTCCTAGTCGGATTCGTTTCCACTGCGCCATGATGGGAACTCCTATTATTTGTAGACTATCTAATGATGGCCATTCTGACTGGTGTGAGGTGACATCTTGCAGAGGTGTTTTTAGCCTTCGTTTCCTCCCTGGCACCTGATCTTATGTGACTCACATGGGTGTTCAGGCCAAGCCCTTCAATCTACACTGTTGGCATACCTCACTTCAAAAGAAACCTCAAACACCCCGTGCAACCTTGTCCAACTAATAATATTGTGTTGAGAATGTCGTGTAACTTCTCGTGCGTCCTATTGTCATGGCTTTGTCTTCTTTTCTCTCAGAACATCCCAGCCTGCTGCAACAGTCACCTACTCTGCTAATGATTTGCTTTGCCAGTTCCCTGTCGTCCTCTCATCCTTCATAAGAACGCTTCTGCCACGCGCTGAGTCCCTTTCACTCTTCAGCAGTGTTTTTATTTCTTGGGCTGCACCATGGTTTCTCGATGTCAGCCTTAGTGACCTTGGGGTCTGGATGAATCTGCTGTGGGGGTCTGGTGACACCAGATGTCAGGGCCAGCCTCCCCAGGTGTGGCAAAACATTTCAACCAGCCCCTGAAGGACAAGAGCCCACTGCTGAGAACCACTGGTCTGCATCCCGTCCAGAACTCTGCAGGCACCTGGGGTCATTGCTCTGCAGAGCTGTTCCTTTGCTCAGCCTCTGAAGCCCGCCTGCTGGTCACATCGGCTCTCTGGGAACTGCCATCACCTGCATCAGGAAAATGCTCTAGGCCCTGGCTTTGAGGTCACCTTCTGTCCCTTAGTGACCTCACTGCCTGGCTTTCACTAGTGGCATCCTTGAGCCTTGTTGGGGGTGGAGGCTGGAGCAATTATCAGGCTTCCTGTCCTTGCTTGTCCGGCTTTCTCTGAGCACAGGGAGTGATCAAATATAACACTGGACAGAACACAAGGGTTGGGGGGGAGAAGACCAGAGAGTCTTGATTGGATTTAATTTCTTGGGTCAGAAATGATTCTCATACAGCTGTACATGTTGTATCTTCTTCAGCCTGCTCTTCTTCTGCATGTGTAACTCTGACCCCATTTGGAATTGAATAGAAAAAAGAGGACGAGGGTCAAACTCTGTGCAGTGTTCCTTCCTCTCTTTGTATGTCATTCATGACACACCCTGGGCGCATGGGCATGCTCTGTCGTCTGCATCTGCTGGCTTCTTTTTTTTCTCGCCCTTCTAATTACATTCTGAAGTCTTTTACCCTCCCTTACTCGTCTCCTTTTCCTAGCCTGGTTACAGCCGAGAATCTATTTTCCACCTGCATTTTTCTGTGCTTGCTTTTGCGACTTAATAATATTTGTTGTGCACTGATTATTTTTCAAGACCCCCCCGCCCCCCACCCCGGGGACAGGCCTCCCAGCGTCTGTAGTGTTTGGATGGCCGCGCCTTTGCCGCTCCTGCCGTCTCTTTGGTCTCTTTGACAAATGCAAAGCAGCCCTTTGGAATATTTACGGCTGCCTTCCTCTCACTGAAGTTAAAAAGAAACCGCCTCTGTGAACCTTCCTTCTAAGGTTTCCGGCGTAGCCACGTTTTCCAAACAACTTCTCCCCTGGGTAGAGGGAGCTGTGGGTGGTGCCCCACTTTCTCAGAGATAAAAATGTCTTTGAGAGGCTTCTTAATTTTCCTCTGCTTTTTTTCCCCTGATGCCGTTTCTCTGGTGAGTTTGAGAAATTTTAGCCCTGCCACAAACACACACACACACGCAGAAACACACACACACAGGGACACAGGCGAGCGATGCCCCCAAATGCACAAACAGGTGACCTCGTTCTGACAGTTCCAGCGAGCGCATGAAGATAGGCGCCTGTCACCTGGCTTCTGTGGGGTGGAAGGTAAGGGCCTGACCCAGGCGGCCCTCGCCTGGGCGAATCCTCTCCCCACCCCCGGCCCACCTGGTCTTTGTTCGCCTCCCTCAATCCTCACAGGCCCCTATGGTTCCCTCTCCCCCTATCGCCATCCCCCTTTTAGATGCCCAGTCCCCCCTGTACAAGTGGAAGTTGAGTGGAGTTCACACTGGACTGGCTTCCCCAGGGTCACAGTAGGTACTGCGTGACACTGCGTTACTCATTAACATCTAGCTTTACCTGGGGCGCTCCTGCTAGGGCTCAGTGGCTTATGAACCCAGCTAGTATCCAGGAGGAGGCAGGTTCGATCCCTGGCCTCGCTCAGTGGGTTAAGGATCCAGTGTTGCCATGGGCTGTGGTGTAGGCCGGCAGCTGCAGCTCAGATTCAGCCCCTAGCCTGGGAACTTCCATATGCCCGGGGAAAGGTCCTAGAAAGACAAAAAAAAAAAAAAAGCATATTCCTGGCCCCACCCCAGTCCCACCGTCAGGACCTCTGAGGGTGGATCCCAGCAACGTGGTTTGGGGTTGGTTTGTTTTTTAATAGAAGTATATAGTTAATTTACAATGTGGCCTTGGTTTCAAGTGCAAAGCAATTCAGTTATACATCTGCACGTGTATTCTTTTTCAGATTCTTTTCCATTTTAGGTTATTACGAGATTTTGAGTATAATTCTCTGTGTTCTGCAGTAGGTCCCTGTTTACCTCCTTTACACAAAGCAGTGTGTGCGTATTAATCCCAACCTCCTCAATTACACCCCTGCCCCACCCTGCTGGTGTCACTCTCGCCTTGGGTAGCCGCCATAAGCTTGGTTTCCATGTCTGTCTATAGGTCTATTTCTGTTTTGTAAATAAGTTCCTTTGTATCGTTTTTTTTAGATTCCACGTGTAAGTGGGGTCATGTGGTATTTGTCTTTGTCTGACTTACTTCCCTTATTAGGAGACCCTCTAGTTGCATCCATGTTGCTGCAAATGGCATTATTCCATTCTTTTTTTAATGGCTGAGTAATATCCACATATATGTACCACATCTTCTTTATCCATTCATCTGTCGATGCACATTTAGGTTGCTTGCATGTTTTGGCTGTGGTAAATAGTGCTGCTATGAACATTGGGGTGTGTGTGTCTTTGCGAATTAGAGTTTTTAAAATACCCCTCCCGGGGACTCTGAAGGACACTTGAGTTTTGAGAACCAATGGCAGAGAGAGATGAAGAGTAGAGTGAATTTTGAAGATGTCACTAAATCAACTAGCAGTTGTTGGAAAAACATGAAGCAATGGACTAAAATTTGGAGAGCCAAGAGTCTCAGAATTTTAGCTTTTGATCCCTTTGGACACTCAAACTCTAACTTGAAAGAAACTCTCTCTGACTTAACTCCTGCCACTTGCAACTTCATGGATGCAGCCAGAGGGCATGATGCTAAATAACTGGCATAGAAAAACAGTCACTGCGTGATCTCCCTTATAGAGGGACCCTAACAAAGTCAAAGTCATAGCCACAGAGAATAGGATGGTGGTTACCAGGGGCCGAAGGGTGGGGAGAGTGAGATGACAGTCGAAGGGTACAAACATTCCGTTATAAGACAAATAAGCTCTGGCGACATAATGAAAGCACAGTGTCTGTCGTTAACATTACCGTATACTTGAAATATATGGAATACTTAAAATTCGCTGAGGCTTAATCCATCTCAAGTAGTATCGCACATGCACACACACACAATGGTAAATACGTGAAGTGGTGGCTATATTCATTAGCTTAATTGTGGCAATCCGTTCACAATGTGTGTGCGAATCAAAACACCAAGCTGTACATCTTCAATATATTCAATTTTTATTTGTCGGTTGAAGCTCAATAGACCCGGGGAGTTGGGGGGGGGCGCCAAGGGAGCTCTTTCAGCCCAAAACTGCAGCTCTTGGGGATTCTCGCTCCTGCATTAGAATAGCCTCTTAAACTAGATTGTATAAAACATTTCACAAGGACTTTCCCATCATCGCTGGGTCACCAGCATAACCTTAATTTGGGAATGGAAGACAGCGCTGTCCCTTGCTTGCTGGAAAATTTACGCTCTGCGAGAGGGTTTGGGGGTGGCGCGTGGCGTGGGAACTGGAGGATGACATCACACGAGAAGCTTCAGTGAGCTGGGCCAGCAAGGAACTAGCGGACTGAAGGGTAACTCACCCGCCTCGCTACGTCGGGACTGTCCAGTCGTGGTGTTTGGGTAAGCTGTTTCCAGAAGCTCTTGGCCTTATTTTCATCACCCACATGTCACCAAACAGGGAGGCCTCAGAGGGACCCAAGGATACAGGGTCTACATAACTGTTGTCAATAATTAACAATGCTGAATTATAGTTAAGGTGGCAAAGATAGGGTTTTGTTTGTTTGTTTGTTTGTTTGTTTTTTAAGGGCCGCACCTGCTGTATATGGAAGTTCCCAGGCTAGGGCCACAGCCACAGCAATGCAGGATCCGAGCCTCATCTGAGACCTACACCACAGCTCTCGGCAACACAGGAATCTCAACCCACCAAGCGAGGCCAGAGATCAAACCGCATCCTCATGGATACTAGTCTGGTTCATTATTGCTGAGCCACGGTGGGAACTCCCGGAATATGCACCTCTAATCAGTTCCCAGGTGAGCCTGGCTGCCGGTTCGGGGCCATGCTTAGAGAACCACTGCTCTATGCAAATTTCAGTAGAAGGTTCTGTTTCCAAGTCTGTATTTTTTAGAAAAGGAGAAACTGAGCTGTGACCGTGGGGGACAATGGACGTGATTGAAAAAATTGAATCTCAAGGTGAGAAGCTGGGGGATTTGAACCTGGCCATGGAGGGTCTGGGGATCAGAGGGACCAGCTGGGGCTTGAACGCTCTGCCCTGTGACAGTGAAGTCAGCCTGAGGAGGCTGGGGGTGGGGTGGGCGGGGCGCTCCTCCCCAAGCTGCTTTCCACTCTTACTGTGACTGACAGGCCCCCTGAGTGTCATGCATCAAACCTGCCTGATTAGAAGCTCGAGGCTGGAGTTCACAATCCCGCCTGCTCTTTAGAATCGCCAGGAGAACTTTAAAAACACCCTGTGCCTGAACCCATCCCAAAGCAGTGAACTCCACTCCAGAGGCCGCTGTGTAGACAGTGGAAGGTTGCAGAAGCCAGTTTTGCAGCAAAGGATGGCTCTGCTCCACCCCAGCAATGCTGGTTTCATTGATTTGGGGGCATTTTAAGAAGTATCCCCGCTCTGTTGTTTTCGATGGTCACTTGGGGGACTCTGGTGTTCGTTTGGTTGGAGGACAACTCCGTGGACGTGAACTCACAGAGGCCAAGGGCTTGGGTCTCAGCTGTATGTGTGCTTAGTGTCAAGGGCTCTGCCTGGCTCAGAGCAGGCCTTCCATAAACATGCATAGACTATGTTACTTAATGATTGCCTTTGTGTCCTGTTAGGCCCCTAGGAGGCTGGGACACTGATAAAACAACTTAGGACTTGCAAAGTCTCTTTCTTTTTGTCAACATGGGTGCGGCGACATTTCCTCTGCGATTGGCTGCAATATGTCCGCTATGACTGGCTCATGTTTGATGAGAAGCAAGAAAATGAGAGGTGCTAGAAATATGTGGGGTTTGCGATTCTTTTTTTCACTTAGACCAGGGGTGGATAATCTGCCGCCTTTGGGACAAATCTGGCCTGTTGTTTTCTTTGGTATAGCTTGCAAGCTCAGAATGGATTTTACCTTGTTATGTGATTGGAAAGAAAGAATCCAAAGAAAAATAAGATTGCCTGTGAGAGTCAAATTTCAGGGTCTGCAAGTAAGGGTTATCGGAACATGGTCGTGTCTGTTCATTGCCACTTTGTGTATGGGGGTGACTTTTGTGCCACAACAACAGAGTTGAGGAGTGGCCACAGAGACCACAGGGCCTGTAAGACTCAAGGTGTTTATTCCATGGCCCTTCCCTGTAAAATTTTGCTAACCCTCCATTGAGAGCCTTAGGCCTCCCTAGAAATACCCCGTTTGCAATTGGACGTTGCCCAGCTTGCTGTCTTTAAGATCTTTTCTGATGCTTCCCAGTAGAATTCTTTTCAAGCAGAAAAGGACAAGAGGATTGTTTTATGCATTCAGGTCCCAGCGGAACTCTTTGCAAGGCTTATTGCATCACTTTTTTTTAAATTGAGGAAGATGAAAATCTATGGACCAAAGACAACATGTGGTCACGAACACATAGTCCCCGGGGCATCTTGAGTTTAATCTAAAGCTGCTGAAGATGAATTTGAGTGTGTGCTGCTCTTTAATTTGGAAAGACAGTTGCTCAGATTGTCACTTAGCGACAGACAACAATCTTTCCTTTCCTTTTCCCAGCCACTGTTCCTCTGTCTCTTGTTCTGCACGTGGGCTCTGCACATGGGCAGCGGGGTTTGCTAGCTATGGTTGGACACTTCCCAAGGCATCTTTCCAAACATCTTAAAGAACTGGAGAATGACAAGCCTTTTGTCCCCAGAACAGTTCGAGACCCCAAGGGACTGCATCAAATCAACGTCAATTTTTGAGACAGTTTCAGACATTTTAGAAATGTTTCTAAGTTCTTCCAGCTCAGTCCTGTGCTTAAAAACCTCATCCCTTCTGCTTCAGTGGAGCTGAATTCCAGCTCTCCCACCTCTTTCAACAGTTTTGCTCTCCTCTCCATTTCGAAATCTTGAATCAAGTCTTCCTAACCCAGCCTACTTGTCCATGCAAATTTTTCTTTTTTAAAAAAATGATTTTTATTTTTTCCATTATAGCTGGTTTACAGTGCTCTGTCAATTTTCTACTGTACAGCAAAGTGACCCAGTCACACATACATGTATACATTCTTTTTCTCACATTATCCTCCATCATGTTCCATTACAAGTGACTAGATATAATTCCCAGTGCCATACAGCAGGATCTCATTGCTTATCCATTCCAAAGGCAATAGTTTGCAATGTCCGTGCAAATTTTTCTTTGACACCAGTTACCTTGATGTTGTGAGATGAATTGTCCCCATACAAGGTATGGTACCACCTATGAATCTGACCTTACTTGGAAGTAAGTCTTTGCAGATGTCATGAAGATATAAGTTAAGACGAAGCCATACCGGAATTGAGCAGGTCCTTCATCCACTACGACTGGGGTCCTCATGGGGAGAAAAGAGTTGCAGAGATAAACATGGAGGAGAGATGGCCACATGCAGACAGAGGCAGAGATTGGAGGGGTGTGGCTCCTACTCAAGGAACAACAAGGATGGCTGGTAGCCACTGCAGGACAGGAGAGAAGCATGGGTTAGTTTCTCCTCCAGAGCCTCCAGCAAGAACCAACCCAGTCAACACCTTGATTTCAGACTCCAGAACTGTGAGAGCATAAATTTCTGTTCCTTTAAGCCACCCAGTTTATGGTGCTTTGTCAGGGCCATCCTAGGAGACTAATGCACGAGGGATCCAGAGATTTTCACCACCCAGCTCAGGTCCTGCCATAGTTTCATTTTCCAGCTCTTTGGGCAGCACCCAGTTCTCATATCTGAATTTCTACACTGTGCTGTCTCCTGTTTCCACACTCTTTCCCATACAGATCTGTCTGCCTCAATCCCACTCCAGCCCCGGCCCCCTCCCCATGGCCGCTTGGCCAAGTCCCATTTGTGCTTGAAGGTATTTCCTCTTCTGCAGCCCCCATCGATGTATGGGGCAGAGTTTGCTGCCCTGACCTCTCAACGCCTGTGGGATGTGGTCACCAGGGTACATGCCTGCCCTTGTATCAGAACTTATTGATGGTTGTGACTTGCTTTCCCCAGAATCTGGAGGGCAGGGGCCTTATCTCATTTATTTTTAGGGCAAAAGGTTAAAAAAAAATTTTCAGAGGAAAACCCCTGCCTTCTTGGACAACATGGTGGATGACTGCAGGTGGAGCTGCGGAGGCTCACAGAGTGATGTCTTCTTTCCTTTTTTCATCTCATTCTATGTATTTATTTATTTTCCATTTTAAAAGTTGTATTGAAGTATAGTTGATTTGCAAGATAATTTCTGCTGTACGACAAGGTGACCTCGTCATATGTATACACACATCCACTCTCTCTCAGATTCTTTTCCCACATAGATTGTCACAGAATACCGGGAAGAGTGCCCCGAGCTCTACAGCAGGTCCCCATTGCCTAATCATTCCCTGTACCTCAGTGTACATATGCCAGTCCTGCACCCCCAGTCCACCCCTTCCCGCCCCGACACCTCTCCCCTTCGGTACCCATAAATTTTTCAAAGTCTGTAAGTCTGTTTCTGTTCTGACAAACATCCCATGAAATCACTTATAGGTGGAATCTAAAAAAAGGATTCAAAGGAACGTTATCTGCAGAGATGTCTTCCTTTTCTCCTCTGTGTAGTGTGGAGAAGCCTCTGTGTGGTGTGGACATGTGCCTCTTACATCATGTCTAGAGGAGACAGGAGAGCGGGAGGGGAGACAGACTGTTCATCAGATACCACTCCTTAGATAGACCGGCAGCCTGGCAACCCCCAAAGCACATCCGTCATCGAAGAAAAGCCCCATCCATCAGCCTGGAGCACTGTCTAGTCCAACGAAAACATCCTTGCTCTTGCATCTTGTCTGCTAAAGGACCATGAAGTGACACAGAGGCCTTAATCAGGAGCTTTTGAATTTTTATTCAAAGGCCCAAGAAACTAAGAGAAAATGAGGTTGGTTGGTTTGAGTGGTTGTTGGTTTGCTTTGCATTGAGGCGGCAGAGGAAACGACCCAGGACAGGCGCTGGTCTTCTTTGGCAGCGTTTCCAGCATCCGGGATGCTCCCATTCCCCGCTGCCACCTCAGGCTTTCACATCTTGGTTTTCTCTTTTGGGATTGAGAGGAAGGGATGGCACCCCAAGAAACTTTTTCTGTTGAAGCCCTAAGACCATGCAACGCTGGGTGCATCTGCTCAGGACCCCGTCTTTGCCTCCCTGGGTTCCCAAGGCAATCCGATGCCCCTGTCTGGAGGGGAGGCCCTGGACCTGTGTGGTTGGACTCCAGAGGGACACTTCCTGACCCTGGCCGCCAGCGTTCCTTCCTGCCTGTCTCCTGGGAACGATATTGCCTTCCTTTGAGGAGCTGCTTTTTGGGGCTCGTGCTCTCTCCCACCCCAGGCTCTGAGCTCACATGGCCCCACCCGAGGTCACTCAGGCCTCTCCTCCACACACCTCAAGGACCAACATGACTGAAGGAGTGATAATAAGACCGAGGCATGAAAACAAGGCATCTTGAAGGTGGAGAGCAATGGACAACATCATTCACTTGAGTTTCTGCCATTCCTGAGGCCCGGATTTTTCAGTTAGGAAATCCAGTCACTTCCCGTTTTAGTTTTTCCAGAACTCTCTAGAGTGCATGCACCTGCATCCGAAGGGTCCATACTTCTATGGGATCATGGCGAGGGCTTCCCCTTGGGTCTCTCTTGTTCCCCTGAAACTCGTGTTCACAATGCAGCCTAAGGAGACAACGCAGCCGCAGAAATCCCCTGAGATATTTCTCAGTGGGGTTGCTCTCATATCCTCCTGAGGTTTCATCTCGCATCTTCTTTCTCTGGGATGACAGGCACCAAATAAATCATGTCGCTATTTCCTCTTATTTATATCTCAATATACCATCAGTGGTGTGATTAGATAATTTGAAATTTAATAGAACTTTCCTGAGTGAATCAGCTAAGATATATCACGGGGAAATCTCAGCGCCTGAGAAGGAGAAAGGGAGGGGAGCCGAGAGCCCACAGTGTCTACTGAGTCAGCACATAATAGCAATTTTCTGCGTCCTCATAATGGATACTTGAGAATAATTACTGACAGCCTGTGGAGAATTCATCAACCTCGGGTACCCAATGATAAGTTGTACTATCACAGTAACTGTGTGAATTAAGTTAGAAATTCAAAGAATACTGATGATGTCTCGTTAGGTTTTCCTCCCCAGAAAAGCCAATCTGCATAATTGATGCCATAGGTAGAAAAACATTTTTTTTTTCCTTATTACATTCTAAATCAGATAGACTTTCATAAGCGAGAGGTGCAGGATCATCGGAAACTCATGGTGGCCCCGTGAGACAGCAACTGTGGTCTCCATAATTCTTGGGCACATTAAAAAACATAAAAAGCACAGCGCTGGTGTTTATTTTGTAAACCTCAGCAGGCCATGTTCCAAAGAGAAGTCTCAATTGATGAGCAGAGATGGACTGTGCAAGTTCAACGTTTGGAGAGAGAGGCTGCTAATGAGTTAGTAGAGCAAACATAGGCCGGCTGCCCAGAGTGGCCAGCCCTGGTCTGGCCAAGAGCCTGCCTTTTTCATTTGCACAGGCTGAGTGTGGTCTCTGTAACTCATGGCAGCCATAACACATCAGGGCTTTTCCGTGATTACTGATTTAGCACCTGAATTTTTGCCGGATGATAGTGTGTTGCTTTCCTTCCCAGATTCATTCCATGCTCTTCTTGATGTTAATATTCTTTATAACAGACACCAGGTGTAAATCATGTGTATTTGTTTGGAGGAGTAGATGGTTGCTAAGTGAAATCCGTTTGGGGTTCTTCCACTTAGAACTTTTTGTCTGGCAGTGTTCTCCTTTGCAATCAGACTTCACAGCTGGAGACTGGTTCTCTGTACCGAGGTGGCACTCTGGGTTGGAGACAGTGATTCCTGGCTCCTTGGCGTCTCTGCCGGGCATCTCGCGTTTGTACTTTCCCACGTGTCTCTCCTTAGCTCGGTGGCTGACTTGCATGAATTACACCCACGGCGCCTCCATGTCTTGTCTGATTGTCTTCATCCCGTGGGGAGCCCCAGGAATAGATCAGAGAGGGGCTAAGAGGGGGTGTGGTTGGAGTCTTGCGTCTCCAGGAACTTCCCCTGAAGGGTAACTGCAAGTTGATGTGCCTCTTAATCAAAAATCACCGCTCCACTCCTGATGGCTCGCTCTCTGCAAGTCTCACCTTCCAGGATCTGGTCATCATTATCTGCTCACGTCCCTTCAGACCTTGGGGTGGGGACGGCTTCTCAGCTCTTACTAGTCCTGAGATTCTATCTCTCGTGTGGTCTCCCAGTGCCCTGCCTCCCCGTTTGCAAGAGGTCTTGGATGAAACGCATCTTGGGGTCTCCCCGTGTGCAGGTACCATGCACTTCCTGCGGGGATTCTGACTGAGCGGGTGTTAGGATAACGATTTTTGGTTTGGATTGGTTTCCTTATTCCTTTCGTGGTTTTAC
Organism: Sus scrofa; assembly: GCF_054392235.1. Classification (NCBI taxonomy): domain Eukaryota; kingdom Metazoa; phylum Chordata; class Mammalia; order Artiodactyla; family Suidae; genus Sus; species Sus scrofa. The sequence continues at coordinate 78,663,617 of NC_139393.1, forward strand.
CTGTTACTCTTCATTGTTTTCCTCTCCTTGCCCGCAGATCATCCACGCTACCTCTGTGAGTCTGACCTTGACTCTTTCCTATTTTTCTCCCTCCACTTCTACTCCCTCTACCATGTCAGTTACAAGACTCTCATGATTACAAGTTTCTGGAAACGATGGGTTGTCCCCACTGAAGCTATAACCAATGCTCCCATCTATTGCCACCAATAACCCTATTCTCCTGTTTATAATGCTCCTGATGTCCACATTTACAGGACATTCCTTTTCTTCACCACCAACCTAACTCTATCTTCTTGCTTTTTTAAAAAAATCAGAGTTCAGTGTCTTAGCTCTGACATTTCTTCTCCATTTCCTTTCATGCAAAACAACAGCAGAGCTCAGGACACGGGGCCTTTTCTAAGCTCACAAATTATATGACTGTTGAGGTTGGTATTTATTGATTTTTCACCCTCATAGGCATCCATTACCATTGACCAAATCCCCTCCATGTCAGCAAAACTCAGAATACAGGAAGAAACCTTAGATGCAGAGGTGAAGTTGGGGGAGGTGGTTCAATAGGAGAAATGGACAACCTCACTTTGTAGCATATTTAAAAAACCCTGCTTGTCCAGAAATATTTCCTAATAGCATCTGCTGTCTATTCTGCACCTGCCTCTCTAAGGGATCACTAGTTGGTTCAAACATGCCTCCTGCAGGTCGAAGCATGTTCGTAGTTCATCTTTCCTCTCGCCTCAAAATTTTAGCCTCAAAGATGAGTCACAGAAACGGAGCACACCATCGGGGCCACTTGGGGTCCAGCACGGGCACAAAGCTGGGAGGAGGGTGGGGGTAGGCAGGTCCCTACAACCAGGAGATGGGGCTGGGGCTTGAGGTGAGCCATTGGGGTTGGAGTTTGGGGTGTTACTTCATAAATCTGTGAACTTACGGAGGTCACGTAAACTCCCTGAGCTTTTGTTTCCTGATCTGAAAAATGAAGCTGAAACTCATTTTAGAGAGCTTGCTGGAGGGATCAAATGAGATGTTGCCTCTCGAAGCTCCTGGTAAAGCTCAACACAGGACCCTCGTGTGGTTTGTTCCTGTCTCTGCATAATCATTTCCCCTCCCGGCTCTGTTGCTTTATAGGTGAGTGGGATAAAGGCAGCCGTGGAGAGCTCGGCAGGCTGCCTCTTGGCCTTTCGATTTGTAATAATAAACCCTCATTATGTTTTTGTATAAACTTGTTCTGCTTGAATACTTTATCGGGGCCTTTGTTTCTGCCTAATTGTTTTATTTTTCATGACACTTTGCATGGATTCAGAGAGGGAGGCATGGCTTTGTTTATCTAATTCTTTAATTAAGTCGCCCTACCGTGGGGTGTGAGCCAATACCCCCAGGAGCTAAATAAGAGAAGCTAATCACCACTGCCAAGCCCAAGGCAGAAGCTGCTTTGGGTCTGAAACTGGTTCTGTTGCCCATGTGGACGCTACCTGTCCAAATCAGCTGGCATCTGAAGCCTGTGCTGCGGGGCAGGCCGGGCACGGGCTGTGTTTCCTAGGCTGGCAAGAATAAAGCTTTCCATTTCGTTCCTCTTTTAACCAGTGTTCGTTCTGCTTCCATCTCTTGCTCTTTCTGCTTGGAGGCCATACTGTCCATTAAAAGGGGTACTTTATATATTATTTAGGACTCGAGTCTTTTCAAAATGCTTTTACATCCGTCTTCTTTTATCTCCCTAAAGTCTAGGGGAGGTAACTGCCAACCTCGCTGCGTTTGGATGAGGAAATGGAACGGGCCTCTCGGCTTGTCCAAGGCCAATCGGCTGGAATCCAGTGGAGGCAGAGGTGGGCCCAGCTGTCCCCGAGACCAGGGCGAAGGGGGCGCATAAACAAGAGTGGAAGAGCTGCCTCTCTGTTCTCCTGTCTTGGGCCTTGGCTGATTATTAACCATGCTTTTTCCCTATTGAACAAGCGATGCGTTGTCCCAGCTCTGAAAAGGTGCAGCAAACGATTCTTCTCTGCTGGTTCCTCTCCTTAACGTGAACCCCCTACGGATGGGGCAGTTATCAGCGTCCGTATGGTGTTTGCTATTGTCCGAAGTCCTCTATTCAGACATTTAGTTGGGCAGCCATTCGGTCAGTCAACACGGACCAAGGGCGTTCTCTGTGTCCTGGGTAGGCATGCAGGGCCATTAAAGACAAACTTAAAAAGAAAAGGAGTTGGCAAAGACACAGTTCTTGCTTTCAAGCAGTTCTTTCTGCTTCTAGATGACAAGCAGTGGCCTGGGAAGGTCCTTGGGTTAGAATCTCAGTCCCTGTTTTTCTCCTCTTCTTTTTACTGCCTCCCCTGCAGCCTGTGGAGGGTCCCAGATCAGATTCAGAGCTGCCGCTGCTGGCCTATGCGACAGCCAGCCACAGCAACGCCAGTTCCGAGCTGTATCTGTGACCTATGCCGCAGCTTGCTGTGACACCGGCTCCTTAACCTGCTGAACAAGGCCGGGGATCGAACCTGCATCCTCACGGAGACAGTGTTGGGTTCTTAAGCTGCTGAGCCACAGCGGGATCTCCTTGACTGTGTTCTTAAAACAACTTTCCTCCGCGTCTGCCTTCTGGACACAGGGATGATTTCAAACTCTAAGCCGTGACACTCAAAACCCAGCTCAACTCCACCTGTGCCCTCCCTTGTGAAGCTTCTCACGTGTCACATGAGTCACATGTGGGCCACACAGGGCCCCCTGCCCCCTCTTAAACATTTCCTTTTCTCAAACCATCTCCTCCTGGAACCCTTTCCATGTTTACTTGGAAAAATCTCATCACTTTCTTCATTGAATTTTTTTCCCTATAAAATGTCTTAGAAACTCAGAATTTCAAGAGCTCATATCCTCCATAATATCATATGTTCAGTCTATCTCAGTCAGTTATTTGTGTATATATTTGTCACTGTTCACTAGATTGGAAGCTCCTGGAAGAAGCTTGGAGGTGGGAACACATTTGCTTTTCTTACTACCCAGCAGAGCAGTTTGCAAATAGTAGGTATGCCAAAGGTAATTTTATATATTCACTGAATCCCACTGTAAGTTTGTCCTTCTTGGGAAAACTACAATTTCAGCCTCCCTTGCAGTAAAGCTGGGGTCCCATGATTGTGTCTGGCCAGTGGGGTGTGGGTAAAAGGCCGTAATTCACCCTCCTTTCCTTCCCTTTCCCATCTCGACATCTGCTGCCCCTTCTCTTACCGGAAATTACTTGTTCATATTGGCAAGTGTTGTTAAACTAATTCTGGCTGTGTTTTGACGGTGATAAAGACACTCTTTAATCATGTTACTGATGGATGGTGGGGCTGCTTGATGGGTGGCACGGGACTGTCCATGCCTCGCCAGTGACATTTCTAGATGACAAGAAAAATACCTGGTCTACAAAAAAAAAAAAAAAACAAAAAACTATATATATATATATATGCGCCTGGCCCTGGGGCTATTTTCAGATTCATGTTAATTACAGAATGATCTGGGGATGCTGAGATGTTTGTTCTATTTCAACTTTATTCTTTTTAATTAGAAAATAATCATTCTTTATGATGACTAAAGGCATTTTAATACCTACAGGGAGGGTACACCATTTAGCTCTGATACTAACCAGTAAGGAAGATCTTTCTGTCTCCAAGGTTTTTTTTTTTTGTTTGTTTTTCACTTTTTTTTTAAAAAAAAATTGAAGTATCATTAATTTACAATGTTGTGTTAATTTCAAGTGTACAGCAAAGGGATTCAGTTATAGGTATATACGTGTATGTTCTTTTTCAGATTCTTCTCCATTACAGGTTATTACAAGATATTGAGTATCGTTCCCTGTACTCTACAGTAGGCCCTTGTTGTCTACCTTTTGAGTTTTTTGTTTTTGTTTTTGGCCATGATCGTAGCATGAGGAAGTTCCCTGGGCCAGGGATTGAACCTGAGCCACAGCAGTGACCCGAGCTACAGCAATGACCACACCAGGTCCTTAACCTGCTGCCACCAGGGAACTCCTTGTTTACTTATTTTGTATATAGTGGTGTGTATCTATTAATTCCAAACTCCTAATTTATCTCCCCGTCCCCCCATCCCCTTTGGTAATCATAAGTTTGTTTCCTATGTCTGTGAGTCTATTTCTGTTTTATAAATAAGTTCATTTGTATCATTTTTTTAGATTCCACGTATAAGTGATATCATATGATGTTTGTCTTTCTCTATCTGACTTACTTCACAATTCCCATGTTTGAAGGGAGACTTCGATGTCTTAAAAAATGCATCATCTTCAGCGAATCCAGTAGTTGGGTTCACGTCCCCTTTTGCATTTCAGTGGAAGAAGCTACACAAATCAAACTGGCCTCATGTTAACCAGGTTATTGGACCTAAGTTTACTCTGATAAATGACCAAGAGTTATTTTTTCCAACTTACATGACTGGGAGGATTGAGTCTTATTAGAAATGCTAATACTTGTGAGATTCTGATGCTTCTTAATGTGACATACATTTTCTCCCCACCCCACCCCATACAGGTGAGTAGCTTTTAAGCAGCAAAATAATTCCATAAGCAATTTTATTCAGTAGAATAATGAAAAATAACACATCTCTCCACCCCTACTTTTTACTTTCACAGCAAGTTTATTATAGAGTGGATGGGAGTTTAGAAGGTTAAGAACAGAAAACACAAGTAGTCTGGACAATTTGTAATGTCAGAAAAAGCAGGGGAAGAGAAGATTACCAAATAGCGCAAAACAACCTTCCAAGTTAAGACCCAAAATGCTGAAATGGAAAACACAGGCACTTAATGTAAAATTGGCCATCATTTGTCCGGAACACTGATGAAGCTGACAAGTCTAGCAGGAGCTTTTTTATCCTTAAGTATTTTTTCCTGCTCTATTTTGCTTTTCTAGGGGAGAAGAAGGAAAGAGATACAGGCAGTTACGTTAATCTCTGAAAAATCTTTTTCCCTGAAATGTTAACCTCTGCCACGTGCCAACAGCAATAAATATCTTGCTTTTGTGTTGGGTATACATATTAAAATCCCAACGTTCTTTTTAGTGAGCCTTACATCTAAATTGCAGCCTTTGGACCATCATGCTAATAGGCCAGATAGAAAAAGAGGAAAAACACCATTGGAAAGAACTGATGGTAATTGGACCTGGCCTGGGTGGGAAAAGGGCAGTTACCATTTTTCACTACTTCTCTTCTTATGTGAAGTTCATTTGGATGGCCTTTGCCATTTTTCCTGGTAACACTGAGTGTCCTGGTCTTAAGACCGAAAGCTCTCTAGTGAATCTTACTCTTAGAGAAGAATTTCAGCAGGTCATGGTTTGCGGTTACCATCAGAGACCAGTGAATGTGCAGGCAGAATTCTCTTTCCTCCTGAGTGAAGAGGGGTCATTGTTTGCCCCATTGTCCATGCCTGGGTTTAAAGATTTGCTCATAACTTCGCCAAAAAATTAAAATAATTTAACCTATTGGAAATCGCATTTCAGTTTTCCTTTGAACTAAGTCTCACTAAGATACAAATGAACTTATTTACAAAACAGAAATAGACCCACAGACATAAAAAATAAACTTATGGTTACCAAAGGGGAGGGGGGAGGGATAACGCAGGAGTTTTGGATTAGCAGATATACATTACTGTTTATAAAATAGATAAACAGCAAGCACCTACTATATAGCATAGGGAACTATATTCAATATCTTTTAATAACCAATAATGAAAAGGAATCAGAGAAAGACTATATATATATATATATATATATGTATATGTATAGAATCACTTGCCTGTCACCTGAAACTAATACAACATTATCTATCAACTCTACTTCAATAATTAAAAAGGTGTCATTAAAAAAATAAAGTCGTTGTGCCTAGAAATTAGGTATGAGAGGTGGAGCACATGATCGTTAGTGAGGAGAGCTGCCCAAGGGTTTCTCTATCATGATTGAGATGTGATTCTACCCATCATCAAAGGAGAGCTGGATGCGGAAGTGGGCGGAGCCTGCAAGAGTTCCTTTTAGACAGAAGAGAAAATCATTAATATAAGTTTTTAGATGTTGGCCATCTTTCATTATAGGGAGTGACAGCCTGGGTTTTGTCAAAAACTAATGATGATGGTTCCTATTATATAAAATATGATCATATAAGTAGATAGTTCATCACCCTACTCACCTGGGTTATTCTGCAAAAGTTCTAATTTAGTCCAAATTACCTGCTTTGGGAACAAGGATGCTTTTCTCAGGGGGTAATTACCAGTGCAATTGGAGTACCATCTGTTTGCCTTCTGTTCTGTCGATGGCTCAAAGGAGATAGTTTCAGGAGAAACCTGGGAACGGAACATTTCGGGAGGGAGGAAATGAAGATAATGGAAAAGAAAGTAGTCATTAAGAGTTTAAAGAGGAAAAGCACGTGGCATTGAGGCTATAAGCCTAGAAACCAGCATCCTGGATAGACCCCTGGCCCAAGCGAGTTTTCTCCAGGCTTAAGAACTGATAGAAATCCAAGGTTAGAAGAGAGAGTGACCAGTTGGCCAAAAGAGGATCTGCAGCGGGGCCGAGGGAGGGGGCAGATGGGGTCCTTTGCAGTTTAGCAGTCAAGGAATAGCCTCGGGCCAGGTGCAGCTAGCAGAAGCTTGCTGTCCATATTCTAAGACCCCCAACTTTAAAAGGAAAGCCTGGGTACCCTGGAGAATTTCCATGCAGTCATCATTCATTTAAAACACACACACACACACATTTAACACCTCCTGAGCAGGATGCTTTCCACTGGGCTCTTAGAGCAGATATGCAGATGTGTAAATTACAGTTCCTTCCCTTGGGGAGTTGCACGATGCAACAGGGTCTTGGGGAAATACGATGAGTGCATGGCCAGATAACTTCCATCTAGGGCACAGAAGTGCCACATTCGGAAGACAAAGTGCTCTGGGGTTTCATGGAGGTGACAGTTAGTTCTCATTGGGGCACCAGGGGTGCCTTCATTGAGGATATGGAATTTGAGCTGATTCGGGTGGATGGAGAGGATTTTGATCACGAGCAGAGGGCTGCTTAATAGGGAGGTGGGAGTCAATGCAGAAACTTCAGGGACCTTCAGGAGGAGAGTGGTTCAGGATTTTAATATTTATCTGATGAGATAATAATTACATAAATATTTGTCATGCTTTAAATACATCTGCAATGTGATCTGCATTCTTGGGCGATTAAGCTGCACTTGAAAAGATGTGCATGATCAAATCTTCAGGAGTTTGAGCTTTAGCATATGTTAATCCTGCAGCTGTGACCCCAGAAATAGCATTTTCTGCAAGAATAATTTTTTTATATCTTTATTTATTTTTTATATTTTTTAGCTTTGGCAAACAAAAAGGACTGGCTTGATGGCAGAAGCCATTGATGTCAGATTTTCTCCTGTTTAAAGCCAGGTTGAGGTCTTGTTTGGAGGAATCCGTGTTTCTGTTGTTATCCTGGACGCTATTTTCCACAGGAGTTGGTCCCTGCCTCTTTTGTCTGTGTCAGCGCTCAAATCTATATAATGGGAACACTTGCACTTATCATATTTCTACTGTAATGAAATAAATAACATCTTCCAGGGTTTTGTTTTGTTTGCTTTTGCTTTTTAGGGACACACCGATGGCATATGGACGTTCCCAGGCTAGGGGTCAAATTGGAGCTGCAGCTGCTGGCCTACACCACAGCCACAGTAACACCAGACCTGAGCCATGTCTGCAACCTACACCACATCTTGCAGCAATGCCAGATCCTTAACCCACTGAGTGGGGTCAGGGATCTAACCTGCATCCTCATAGACACTAGTTGGGTTCATTTCCACTGAGCCACAATGGGAACTCCCATCTTCCAGTAATTTTTAAAACTGGGATAAAGGTAATATTGGGATACAAAGTATTGTTTCACAAAGACAACTTATTTAGCTACTTTTTTAAGGGAGTGAAAACAACAAAGTCACCACCCTAAGTAAGTCAAACCATATTTAGAGCGTATTCCTTTTAGTATATTTTCTGTCTTCCCTTAATTTTGATGAGTTCACAAGCTGCACATTGGCTCAGTTGAGGTGTGAATTATGTTTAATTAAAACCTGTCACTTAGATGTAAGGGAAAGTGCATTTAACCTCTGCTCATTCCACTTCAGTTCTTCTGAGCCTCCCAGGGCTCTACTCTGAAGGGCGAGCCCACTGCTTGTGGCCAGAGCGGGTTACCAGTGGTCCTTCAGCATACATGAGCTGCGAGGGGGCATGCTGTCACTGCAGAGTTTACATGGCAGAATATTCCCAACCCCTGTCCATCCTCTTCTAGGCAAACATCCACGTGTGGGTAAGAGACCAGGTGGGTGAGCATCCCTGCCCGGCTTTGCTCAGAGGACTCCTTCCTTTCATAGACACCCTGCTGTCTGGCAGGGTGGGCAGGCATGTTCCATCATCCCTTCACCAAGGTGATGGCTGAGAATAGTGGTCCTGGCATCTCCCACTTTTCAGAACTCTCCCCTCCAGTCTTGCATTTCTCACTGGACTATGGCCATCTTCATTCAGCCACCTCTCCAACGCCTCAGATTCTGTCTGGGCCCAGCCATCCAGTGAGGACAGGTCCTTGGACATGATATGCTGCGTCTAGTTGGGTTTTGGAAAATCCTGGTGAGAGGTTGCTGGGGCTGAGCTGAGAAGGTCCAATACTCAAGAGCAGGCTGAAGCCCATGGAAGGCCAGCACGGAGGGCACGAGCCGAGAGCCGACCACTGCAAACGCAAGAGGAAGATTAGGTGAAGATCACGCTGAGGTGTTGATAGAGCAAATGTTGTTTCAGAATGAATAGGAGTAATATTTATTCCACAAGCTCCTTTCCATAGATGAATTGCACACCTTGCTGGGTTGGGATGAAACTTGTAGAAACACTACCCAAATTTGTGTATATGGAAATGGATACTTACTATCTTCTCTTTCCTTCTCTTGTGTCACTCGTTAATTGGCATCGAGATTCTCCCAGTTACTCAAGGCTCTGTGACTCCTACCCTTTGCTCCTGCCTGTCTGATTACATCCTCTCGGTTCAGTCTCTGAGGTGCCCTCACACTCTTGAACGTTCTCCTCCCCTCTCTTGGGAGCTCTGTTACAGCGGTAGCCTTCTAACTGGTCTTGGGTCCAGCCAGCTGTGCACCACTCTGCTTTTTATGCACAGCTGGCAATCTGCCTGAAGTCACCTTTGATGATTTACTTGCATGCCCCAAACTTTCCAGAGATTTTTCCATTCCCTCTAGAAGAAAGAGCAATTCCTCAGCTGGTGTTCTAGTCTCCCTTTGATCTGACTGCAACATGCTGTAACAAATGTGTTTCCCATCATTCCCCTTCTTCACGAGCCATTGCTGCAGGCAAATGAAGGGGAATACCGTTTTCTATTCCCATACCGCGGGCGTTCTCACCTTTGTTGGTCCTTTTCCCTCTGCCGTGACAGTCCCTTTTCAAATCTACCTCTTCCACCTCCAAATAATCGAGTCCTGCCTAACCTTCCCCAGTGCAAACACCATGACCTCTGTGAAATCCCCCATCGTCTTCATAGCTAGGATGGGGTTTATCCTTACCTCCCTGAACTCCAAAGCTTTCGTTTACACGTATCTTAGTTTACTTTCCTGGTGGTGTATATGCTTTATAATCCCTTGTAGGATTGAAATACCATGAAGGTTAAGACAATATTCTGTTCGGTTTTGTAGCAGCCTAGTTCTTAACACAGTGCTTTGACTATAGATGGGGTATAAGAAATGTGATTCAAGTGAATTGATAAATAAATGAAATGAAAACAAATATCCATTCCTGCAAATACATGTACTAGAAATTTCACTATGCATATTGCTATGGACAGAGGTTTTCTGTGAATGTAACTCAGGCTCAGCACTTCATAGGACAATGAAAGATGCAAAGAAAGAGTACTGTGGGATATTTGACTTAGGTTTAGGAGTTGAACAGAAAGCTGAACTCATACTTCTAAATAGTTTGACTCGAGAGGAAGTTAGTTGCTAAAATCCCTTCTGGAAAGGTACATGATAGCATGATGAGGCACATGGAAGATTAACACAAGCCATATAGAGCCTATTATTTTGGAACCATTAACTCCAGGGGTTGCCTCCGCAGACAGTACATTCTGCCGGTAATTCCATCAGGCTACATGTTTGGTCATTGCTATTTCCTTTTGTTTTTGCTACCTACTTAGCCAGTTCCCTGGGAAAGCAATCCTCTCTGATTGCTAAATGAGAATACTGAAGTTTGCTCAGAAAGAAGAAAATCAGCATTCTTTTCATAGACCTCGTAATTCCTTGAGATTTCTTTGCATCGCTGTCAAAGCATAGAATTCTACCTCCTCTCTGGTTGACACCACCAGAATGTAGGCTAACGATTTTGGAGGGATCAGGCAGTGCTCTATTATATCCTTTCCAGGATTGGGGGTGTGGAGGAGCTGTAACGGGAAAGGGCAAATTCTAGATGGAAATTAGGCTACTTTAGTTGAAAACATCAGATACAATATTTCATTTAACCAGAAATGCAAAGGGTTCCTCAAATCTTATCATATGGTTGTAAAATAAGAGGATTTCATGGTTGGTGCCCAAATAGGATGCTTTGAGAAGCTGCATTAATTCAAATAATGCAAATTTAATAGGAACATGTGGAAGTTTGAGGCAGATATTCTGGAATGACTGGATGGAAAGAATCTAACCTAGAAAATGGACTAAGCAATGAACAGTTAAATGAGGCTAATTCTGAGAAAAAGACTCCCTCTTGGTGCTTTTTTTAGGAGAATCACTCCAAGCTGGCCAGACCAGCTGAAGGTACCACTGGCCTCGCACTGAAGAGTCGAAGTGGCTGAGTTTGGGAAATAACTGGAGAAGAGACCCTGCTAGCACAGAGATGGGGTGTCCAGGTGGAGGGAGGGGACAGGGAAAAAGCACGGTCAAGATTAATTCAAAATGAGAGGCATCCAGTGGGGACATCCTGGGGATGGGATGAGTATCTGTACTGGGTTCTTCTGGAAGGTCTACACAATGAGGTCACGTCCTCGGAGTGGCCCCTGGGATGGGTCAGCCCCACTAGCGATGGGATGATGCTGTTGTTTCCCAGCATTTGGATGAAGCTTTCAGCTGAAAGCCTGCTTAAGCCTCCGGCATCCTTCAGTGTGTGTGCAGCCAATATGGGGATGATAGGAGAAGAAGCATTTGGGAAGGGGCTGCCCAGATAAAGGAAGAGAAAAGGGGACACAGTTATTCCAGGAGAATGGAACTGTCCTCTGTGGGCAAACTTTGTCCTCTGAGAGAGCAGTCTGTTACAGTACCAGCTGGAGCCACCGCTAACTGCATGGTGGAGATTAATTCAAAATGGGAGGTTAGCTGACTTAGCACCAGGTCATGGTCATAGGCAGGTAACTGCTTTCGGCCCTGGGAAAGTTGGATCATGAGGTCTTTTGCTGTCCAGCAGTGCATTCGCAGTGTAGACAGGGCTCAGAAGATATGTGCTGTTCTGTAAGTTGGGGCCCAGAGTAAAGGTCTCTTGAAGGACAGTCCTAGCATGTCACCCTTAGTAGGCCATCCAGGTTGTCCTCGCCTGCACACCTGTGTGTAGGTGTGCTGTGTGTACAGGCGTGTGCGTGTGTGGACGAGGGTGAGTCTACGTGTGAGTGTGTGTACGTGGGAGCCTTCCGTGTGTTTCCAAGTGTGTGCAGGACTGGACGTCCTGAGGAGGACAAGAGGGAAGGGAATCATTCATTTTATAATTATCGTCATTCATCAGAGAAGGGACAGTGTTTGCTGATCATTCAGTCTTCGTAGAGTTTGCTCATTCTCCCCACGTGAGTTATTTCTGTTTGGGGTAGATTATTTTCTCCTGGAATCTGAGCTTCTGCATAAATCACCCCAACCACTTTATAAATGGAATGAGGGACAATAATAATGCTATTAACAGTGTTTACCCCGCGGATGATTCCAAAAATGATACTGTGCTCAGTACAAACCTGGGCTGTTTTAAGCCAAGTTCGAGTTAAGTGGTGAATATCACAAACTATTTAGAAAGTTAAAAATAAATTATTTCAAAGGCAAAATACCACTGGGTTTTAGAAACAGAATCTTGGCGTTAGGCTGGCTCACCTCTGCTGAATGCATTCCTCTGTGGAATTACACATATTACACATCATTTCCATATATCTTCATTTTATGATCTTCATTTTGAACGATTTGATGGTTCAGAGGTGTGGTAATAGATATGAATTTTATTTTGACATGTGGAAGAAGGCATTTAGATGCGGGTGTGTGTGTGCTGTGGAATGATTAGAAATTATTATGGGGTAGAAAATTCGTGATTGAGTTTGAATGATTGAATCTATTTTAAAATGTGCAGAGCTGTTAGCTTTCAAAATAATTTGTGCCATCAAAAGAAATCAAAATTCATTTCAGTTATTCATATTTTACTTTTGAAATAAGCCGTAGTGATTTTATTATTTTTTTAAAGGAAGGGCTTAACTACAACACCGAGGCTCCCGCAGAGGAAGGAGTCATCCAGAGAGTGCTTGCTTTGAAATGAAATTAGGAATCATCATGGCGAGAGAGTGCTTTCTTGGAAATGAAATTAGGAGTTGGTAGATGAAGAGACATCGGTTGTCCTTTCATTAATCACCACCTTCTTTTAATTTTAGTTAATATTTATAAATGGCTTATTGTGTTAGTAAATGGCTAGGAGCTTTGGGTTTTTCAAGAGGAAAGAACCAGAAGCTAAGGGTAAACTGAATAAGAGCTTGATGGCTGGGGTCCAAGGACTTGGAAAAGAGGCCTGGCTTTTCAAACAGAAAATGAAAATTTAAGAAGTTCATTTTAATCGATTCCTTTCCTATTATTCCTGCTGTTCCTTTAACGTATTCCTGTCCTATCTACCTCTTGTGACTCTCATGGAACAACCATAAGGAACAACCAGCAGAGCCGCATCTTCACAGCCCCCAGGGGAGAATTAGATGAATGTTTGAACAAGGAAGAAGCAATTCTTAGGCTATTTGGGCTGATGGCAAGGGCACACCTCTGCTTGCTTACCTGTTTGTTTATTTTTCTAACTGTAATCTGGTTTGTCAGTTGCAGATCCAACAAAACCCGGAGTTTGAACTCTTGTTTTCAGCATTGTGGGAAAATAACATGAAATGAACAAAGATACTAGAAGAGAAAATATCAGATGTCTCCAAGAAGTGAGACATTAATTAGTTGTTTGAATCCATACATATTTTCATCAATTACTTACTGAATAAGCAACATTGAAGTCTTGCTTCCCAAAGACTTCTCAGCCCTCGGGGTTTTTTTTTTTGGTGGTGGGGGGCAGGGGGTGGGGCTGCACCCTCAGCATATGGAAGTTTCCAGGCTAGGGGTCCCATCCGAGCTGCAGCTGCCAGCCTACACCATAGCCATAGCAACGCCAGATCCGAGCCGCGTCTGTGACATATGCCACATCTTAGGGCAATGCCAGGTTCTTAATCCACTGAGCAAGGATAAGAATCAAACCCGCGTCCTCATGGACACCAGTTGGATTCGCTTCTGCTGAGCTGTGACGGGAACTCCACCTCTGGGTTTCTGCATCCAGTGTCCCAGAGCAGTGGAGGGGGACACCTAGAGAGGCTTCCTTTCCCACTGGCCACCAGGTGTGAAGAGCAGGGATGGGTGTTTCAGGTCATTTCTTTCCCTTCCCAGGATCTCCAGGGAGCGTCCTCTGGTGGAGGTTTCTTCTAGATGCCTTCAGTCCGTAAAATAGAATTATTTGTGGTCAGAAAAGTTTTTGTCGGCCATCCCAATAAGTTGAAATAGGCTTTTTCTATCTTTTTTCCTGAAAGCTCAGAAAGTCTGCCTTTATTTTCTTTACAATCATGGCGCATCCTTGAGTATGACTTTTGATTTTTATTTTTTGGCCTTAGATATGTTTATACATATCATTAATTTATGATGCATGTTATTCACCTATTAGATAGATTAGTAGTGAGTTACAAGAGAAATATACAGTATCACCTTTAGATAAAGAAGTTTAGTAGGACAACCAAAGCAGCAATAAGAGCACCTAACATTTATTTTGCTTTAAAAAAAGTTGCAAACACTGTACATGTGCTAACTCACTAAATCTTTTCAACAACACTTTGTAATAGGCACCTTTCACATTTTTACATTATTTATGAGGAAAATTAAATTTAGAATGGCTCCCACCCTTGCTCAAAGTCTGTAATAAAGGAAAGTAGGAAATGGATTTTTATTGAGCAATTGCTATGTGCCAGGCCCTGCAAGGTGCTTCCCTCAAGGAATGAAGAGGGTCTTTGCACATAAATTCCTACACTAGGAGAACTAGTTACCATCTAATTTTTGCAAGGTCAAAGTTTTGCACTAAATAATCTGGAAGGCAAGGCAAGAGCGAACAAAGAGAACATGGTATTACGTCACTATCTTTATTCCTCTTTATTTAAATTTTTTTATTAAAGTATGGTTGATTTACAATGTTCTGTCAATTTCTGCTGTACAGCAAAGTGACCCAGTCATATATATGTATATATATATATATATATATATATATATATATATATATACATTCTTTTTCTCATATTCTGTTTTATCACAAGTGATTGAACATAGTTTCCTGTGCTATACAGCAGGACTTCATTGCTTATCCATTCTAAATGCAGTAATTTGCATCTACTAACCCCAACCTCCCAGTCCATCCCACTCCCTCTCCCTCCCCCTTGGCAACCACAAGTCTGTTCTTTATGTCTGTGAGTCTGTCTCTGTTTTGTAGACAAGTTCATCTGTGCCATATTTTAGATTCTACATATAAGTGATATCACAGGGTATTTGTCTTTCTCTTTCTGACTTACCTCACTTAGTATGAGAATCTTTAGTTGCATCCATGTTGCTGCAAATGGCATTCTTTTCTTATTTTTTATGGATGAGTAGCATTCCATTGTATATATGTACCATATTTCTTAATCCATTCATCTGTCGATGGGCATTTAGGTTGTTTCCATGTCTTGGCTATTATGAATAGTGCTGCAAGGAACACAGGGTGAAGAAAACTTTTTACAAAAGATGTACAGATATTCCTTGGCTTATGATGGGGTTATATCCTACAAACCTGTTGTAAGTTGAAAATATCATGAGTCAGACATTCATTTAAGACATCTGTCCTACTGAACATCCTAGCCTACTTTGGATATGCTCCCAACACTTACATGAGCCTGGGCAAAATCATCTGACACAAAGCCTGTTTTATAATACAGTGTTGAATATGTCATGTAATTGATTGAACACCGTACTGAAAGGGCAAAGCAGAATGGTCATCCGGGTGCATGGCTCTAAGTGTATCCGCTATTGACCCTTGTGACCACAGGTGGACTGGGAGTCTCGGTTCCCTGCCTCCGCCCAGCATCACCAGAGAGGATTGTACTGCGTATCGCCGGTCTGAGAAGAGGTCAAACTTTACAATTGGAAGTATGTACTGAATGCATATTGCCTGTATACCATCGTCAAGTTGAAAAATCATTGAGTCAAAGCATAAGAAGTCAGGACCATGTAGTAACATTCATTGCCTTGTTTCTCTACGCCTGCTTTGTGTAAAAGTTGTATGTATGAGTATCAAATAGGAGTTTCACGAAATTCTGTGTACACTAACTAAACTGAAGTGTCCATTGACTAATTATCCCAGAGTTTGACTCTTTGGAGACCCAGAGCGTGGATGACCAAGAGGATGGTCTGGGGCCAGCAGGGCCGCAGGCCTTGGCCCTTGGAAAGCAGCCGTTTCCGTGAGTTTTCACACGAGGTGGGGCTGAGAATCTGGCTGAAAGCCTTTGGAGCTCACCTGTGGTGTGGGTACATGTGTCGTTGATCAGAAGGACACTACACACAAGTGAGGCAATGGCATTGAGTGCCCTTCCCCAGGGGCTTCTCCAAACCTACGTGTTTTCTGCACCATGTCCCAAAGCACTGGAGGGGTGATACCTAGAAGTGCCTACTTTTCTTTTTTTAAATTTATTTTTTGTCTGTGCCCTAACGTGGCAGTTCCTGAGTCAGGGATCGAACCTGTACCACAGCTGTAACCAGAGTCATGGTAGTGACCACGCTGGATCCTTAAGCACTGAGCCACCAGAGAACTCCAGAAATGTCTACTTTGCTACTGGCAAATGGATGCAAATGGCTATGGCTTTGCATTTCAGAAAAATCTTTTTACCTGCCAGGTATGCGTTGAGATAGCAAGGAAGTCCATGGCTTTTTTGTGTGTACATTCTTAGGAGGATAAATGAAGATGTTTGTGTTTGGAGAATCCTCCTCTCGCTATTTGCAGGTAGATGAAAACTCTTCTCTGGAAATTATTTGGGTGTGAGAAAATTCTGGAGTCCATGTTTGGTCAAACATTTACGATGAGGTTGAATTTCTGTTTCCTAAATTCTAGAAAAGGGGTCTGGAAGAGTCTGAAGACAGACGTAGTGAACTATAAAATGTCCCTCCATTCACAGACACTGAAATCAGTTGACTTACGGAGAGAGATTACAGAGTCCAACTCCCGATGGGCCACTAAATGTACTTGGACCATACTCATGGGGGTGTAAATGATTAGATTTAATGGCAGCATAGCTTGCAATGTCCTTTTCCTTAAAATTGAACCAGTGAACCCTGAGGAGACACCCATACAGACAAATTAGGGGGAAAAAGACTAGGAAACCTCCTATGACCTTGCATCCTTACTGACTTGCTGATGGAAAGTTGTCCTGGCAGCCAACTCCTTACAGGGTAGAGCGAGACCGTGAGATACATTTGTGAGCTGATCTTTGACACCTTCGGGAAGGGGTTTACAACTGAACCTCCCTTCTTCTTAGCAGGATATAGGGCAGAATAATCCCTGCACGGGGTTTACTCAGACCTCAGTTCAATCCGGGACATTTACTGAGTATCCTCAGTTTCCAATCCTTACTACTGTGGGGGAAGAGGTGGGGGGTGTTTTACCCTGAGCTTGGTAAATATGCACACGTGTTTGCCACAAATTTTGTTGGAAGATGGTCATTTTGTGCAGGTCAGGGAAAAGTCAGCTGAGAGATTCGGCACTTGCTATTTATAGGGCAGGTAATTTTTCTGAGGAAGCGTCCCTGATGCTCATAACAAGAGGGAATGACTTAGCTCTAAAAGGTTCAAGACCCTTTTTAGGCATTCCATGACAGTCTCTCCCTGCCGCATGGGAATGCCATTTATCCGGAAGGGACAGGTGCCGTCTGGAGCAGATGTTTGCAATTTGGGATTCAAAGATTATTATCGAAGAAAATGATGCCCCTGCGTCTCCTCTGGCTTGCTCTGTCTTTGCGAGAAAAGGGTGTGAATGAGGAAGAACACTAAGCATGACAGGAGTCCATGCAAGGCTGGCCCATGAAGGAGGAGTTCCCTGGTGGCTGAGCAGGTTAAGGATCTGGCAGTTGTCACTGCTGTGGTGTGGGTTGGATCCCTGGCCTGGGAACTTCTGCTTGCCAAAGTGCAGCCAAAAAAAAAAAAAAAGACCTTTTTTTTTTTTTAAAACCAAGGAGAACTCTCGCTCCATCTACCGGAAGTCAAGGGCCAGGAGGCGTATCAGTGGTCAGTGAAGTTCTCTTGGCAGCCGCGTCTGCTCAGTGCCTTTGGAATGTGACGCTTGTCCAGGTATCAAGCTAAGAACTGGCCTTTGAAAACATTCAGTGTCAAAGGGGAGCCGCAGAAAAGCAAAGGTCCCTTCTCTTTGTGGGGTGCCTTTGTCTGTCCGTCCGAGCTGGATGTAGGCGGAAGGGGACATTTTCTTCACCACGGAAGTGACCTGTCATTTGAAAGATTAAGTTCACCAAGTAAAAAGCTCCACGTTGCTTATGACTGAGACGCTCTCTGCAAAGGTCCCTGACACCCAGGAGGGAGCCACGGCTCAGTCTCAAAGACCTAAAAAGGCAGAAAAAGTCACAGGCACGTCCCAGCTGTGCACCCCGCCCGCAGTGACCTCTTCTTTGAGGGCCGGTCATACTTATGATCAACCTCACAGTCCCTGGAATTTGATGAAAAAGTACGTGGCCGAAGGAAAACGGACATCACTGTGAGACTTGTGATTTGCCATTATCTGTGTTGGTATAAAAATGTTCAGAGGTCTTGCACCGTAAAAACTAACAAGCCTACTGAGGGAACCGCGATGGTGGCCATGCTGATGAAACAGCATGTTGATAATTTATTTGCTGGAGGACAAATGATCAAAAAGGGATCCAGGGGCCCAGCTGATCTGTGATGGAAAATATTTCTAAAGAAAAACGGCAAGTGTGGAGTTCCCATCGTGGCTCAGTGGTAGCAACCCAGCTAGTATGGATGCAGGTTTGATCCCTGGCCTTGCTCAGTGTGTGAAGGATCCAGCATTGCCCTGAGCTGTGGTGTAGGTCGGCAGCTGCTGCTCTGATTCACCCCTAGCCTGGAAACTTCCATACACAGCCTTAAAAAAAAAAGAAAAGAAAGAAAGAAAAAAAAAGGAAATGGGAAGTGTGCCTTCAAAAATAAAGATATTATGGAAATACTCTTTCTAATGAAATTGCTTTTTTTTCAATGCCCAGAAAGTCGTGAATAATATTTAAAAGCAGAAAACACACTCTCTTTATAATCTTTGCAAATCCAGTTGAATGTTAAGCTTCCTTTAAGCTCTATTTACAAAGAATTCTACCAGTTTTCAACTTGATATGGTGGATTTACTTTTACTATGCAATTGGAAAATTGACTTTTGTACACTCCTGAGGGTATTTTTTTAACAAATTGGATTTCTAAAATTCATTATTTTTCAATAAAATGCATAGCTAATGGTATTAAAGCTTTCTACTACCTTTCCGTTTTTGCTCGAAGTAGATATGGGTTCGTAGCTGATGTATAGGGAAAAATCAATCAGAAATACTTTTAAATGAGACTTCTAAGTATGCCCGGCTCACATTTTTCCAGTAGGGGGCAAGAAAGTACTACATATAAAATCCAGACAGCCCTTTTTTTTCCCCCTCCCCTGTACCTTTGCAAACCAATTAAGTGCCTGAATTGTGGAATGCTAAGCATGATAGAGAAAGGAATATTTAAATCCATTAAATATAATCTTTTCCTTATATCAGAGGGCTATTAGGCATGATCTTTAACTGCATAGTGAACCTCTCTGGGACAGAGAAAAATGAATTTGGGAAAGGCCACAAGATTGGGGCGTGTAGCCCTTTGGCCTCAGTATGCTGTCGTCCCTCCAGCAAAGCAGCACTGATCCAGCCAGGATGCCCAGCTCCCTCTGCACACCGCCAAACACAAAGCAAACCCAACAAACTAGAAACCTGACCTCTTGAAATGCTGAGTGTCTCGTAAGACAATTTACCGTACTAACGCACCCACACGCAAGGCCATTCAAGTGGTCCCGTCTAAATAGCTGCCTTTAGTGTATGTTAGAGATAGGCAGCCTTTTATTTATGTTATGGATAACTTGTTCACACACATATCGGCTGAAGCCCCTGAAAGCATCTATGACTCATAATTGATCCAAGCTGCAAACTTTCTCATTATGGTTCACGCGCTCAAAGATCCTCCATGTAATTCTTCCAAAACAGATTTCTAAAGCCAACCTGCACATTTTTACTAGACTTTTTTTTTTTAAGACCTCTAATTCAAATGCATTTTCTATGTGTTTTTTTTTTCCTTCCCCTAAGTTCTTAATTTTAATGGGGTGCTTTTCCCCTTACGCTAGTTTTTATGGGAGAAATAGCTTATAAAATCAAATCAACTTACCACATGATGCATTTGATGTAAATATATGTATGTTGTCAAAATATCGTTTTGGATAATACTCAGTTGTGTTGTTTAAAGTATGGTCTTGGCACTCATTTTGGTGTATTGTAATACATCTAAAAGGAAACGCGATGCCATTTGTCATAAATTTTCCACCGTTCCTTGGTTTGTGTAATATTATTAGCTATATAAGTCAATAGGTTCCACATGACCAAGTTATGTTCATTTGGTTACTTGAAAAACAGACGGTTATTGGAACATAAACTAAGGTACTGAGGGGACGATGTTTAAGGGATTTAGTGATGTAAAAATGGTGGCAAACTGTCTCCGTCAGGTAAGTGGCTTCCCGAAGGCCACTGCCATATGTTAAGGTCTCTTCCTTGGGAACAAACTGACTTTGTTTACAATCCATTGTATCTTGGGTGGTGTATACAGACACCAAAACAGAATACGAAATTCAACTTCCTTTTCCAGGTCAATCCTAACTCTTAGTAGACTCGTTGCATTTGCGATGGAAACTTCAAGGATCACATTCAGGAAAAACCACTTGGCCTCTTGGAGGAATGGTCTCTACCCCTGAGCTTAGAGGAGGCTTCGACGTGACAAGCAAGCAGATCTTTCAGCGGAAGGAAGGAATCGGTTTATGTGCATTGGGGGGTTTATTGGGTTTTTCTAGAACCTCATTTCTCTACTTTTGCCACAATTTTTAAATTGTATTTCTAAGCATTTGTTTTGCTTATTTTTCTTTTTCCGGAGACGAATTTGGCCCTTCTTAGGAAATCATCTGTACTAGGGTCCTAGTAAAATGTTTCTGGTGGGGCATCAGTAGATTTTTTTTCCTTCCTGACTTATATTTATGATACTTTTTCTTGCCAGTTAGAAAAACAGGATATGCGGGTGTAGGAAAGAGACACAAGAACTGTTGCATTTATTTTAGTTACAAGACTACTCCTGAAAAGGGGGAATTGAAGCAGTTTTCTCAAAGAGGTCTTCAGTAGACCTACTCATGCCTTTTCTGGACGTTTGACTTTGCTTCCTCATGGGAGGAAAAGGGGAATCGGTTTTAAAGGAGAACAGAGATGGCATTTTTAACCACGTTTCCCCACTGCCTTTTGATAGAGGACAGTCTACACCTAAATCAAATGCCGCTCTTAAAATACCCCTGACAGGTGATTATGGTTTGGGATACTCCAAAGGAGGGAACTACTCTGCAAAATTATTGTATTAGCCTATTCATTTGAAATGATCCGAATCCGCATGTATAAATGTGTACAATATCAAATGAGTGACTTGCATAGCTGCTTCCCCTGCCCAGGTTAGAAAAGGGAAAAACTGCTGAATTCAGGGGAATGGGTTATATTTGTTTTCTTTAGCATTTTTTTGGAAGCAGCTGGAGCAAAATATAAATAAATAAATACATAAATAAAAACACTACACAACACAAAACACAAACAACCGACATCAGATTGTCGCATTTGGCTACAGATTCCACCTGCAGCCAAATGAGCTTGACACGCTTTGTGGTTTATAAAAAAAAAAAAGGAGTACTGCTGAATGAAATTTCGTTCTGGTCTTTGTGCATTTGCAAAGAGTAAGGAGTGTCCAGATCAGCATGGGAAGGATGTGGTTCCTTTCAAGACAGGGGTTTATCCTCACACTATGCTTGGAAAGCCCGAATGGTGTCACCTCCTTTGCCTCTAGGTCTTGTGAAATTGGACCCTTTGCTATTTGAGCAGGAGTCCCTTAGGCATTCATGGATGCTTTTCGGTGGAGTGAAATAGAGATTAAGTGTCATTACCTGGAGAAGCTACAGAAACTGCTTCTTCTGCTCAGACTGCTTCTCTTCCAACTTTTGCTTTGTTTTCCAAGAGGCGCAGTCACACGGGTTTTAGAGAAATGGAATCGATAATGACCAGTTTCCTTGTTAAGGGACATGAATTTCGGAGGATCACAGGCGTTTAAATAACTGGTTTCAATCGCCGTCTGAATTGGTACAGAGATAACCTATTTTATGCCATGTCTCGAAATGTCCTTCTGCTCCTCTCTTCTCACTCTGGTACCCTTCTCTCTAGGCATCTGTTCTAGAAAGGGTAGTTCCCTGTTTATGACATGCAGAATTCCTTAATGTTTGTCACTCTTCTGAATTTTCTAATCCCCAACAACATGTCTTATGGTGCACAAATCTGCAACTCTCAGGCACATCCTTCTGCAGTAGTTTACTGCCTATGACACTTTTTATAAATACTTTCTCTCTAATAGTTTAGACATCAGAAAACAAACCTTTCATTAGATATGTGCACTTCCCTGAGTGCAAGCAGCCCATTTGGAATGGTTTCTGTTCATTTTCTATTTAGCTAATAGATATGCCTCCTTTCCCCCGCCCTGCCCCACGGCCACACTGCAGCATGTGGAAGTTCCCAGGCCAGGGACTGCAGCATGTGGAAGTTCCCAGGCCAGGGAGCCACAGCTGCAACATATGCCACGGCTGCGGTAACACAGGATCCTTAACCTGCTGCGCCGGGCTGGGGATGGAACCCGCACCTCAGGATCAACCTAAGTGGCCGTAAAGACTTCACTGGATCCTTAACTCACTGCATCACAGTGGGAGCTCCTAGACATGCTTATTTTGGTGTGACCATACGTCTAGAGGAAAAAGTCAACTGAGGTGGTTTTCTGTGTGATGTTGCCTCCTTGTGTCTGAAAACCAGGGGCTTTTCTATTCAGACTGGGAACTGTGGTGTACCTTGTTAGGTCACTTTGAGCACAGTAATTTTGGTATTTCATGTATCTGTAAATGGAAAATGTCTCATGTTCTTCTGAAACCCAGGACTTGGCATCTTTCACACATGCCCTTTCAACACTAATATGACTCAATCTGATTTATTCACATTTTGGAGATGGCCTGTTCCCGTGCCCCAGGATGAAAGGTCTTTAAAGACACTTAAAAGCAGAGGGATACAAACTTGCTGAATAAAAAAACCAGCAGCTAGAAATGGGTTCCTCAGCTTCAGAACAAGCCCCACATCCCTGGTTTAGAGAAGAGCACAATGAAAAACTGTCTTTTAGCTTGGGGTCATTTGGAGACAGGCTGAGAGAGACAGAAGTAATGGTAATTTACGAGACTGATTAAGCTCTTATTAACTTTGACTTGAAAGAGGAAGATGAAATCTAACACAAAAAACGTTTCCAAGGAACTGACCCCAAAGGACAGCATCAAGTCCAGCAAACACCACACTGTTTAGAGTCCGAGTTTGGAAGAAGAGGCATTTCGACTTAATAAAAAGAATATTTATCTCTCCAAGGAGCTGCCTTCGGGGGATATAAAGTTTCTTGTCACTGGAAGAACAGAGAATCACCTGGGAAGCCTGCGTTAGAGAAGGATGCAAGCGTTAGATGTGAGCTGTATTTCAACTCAAGGGTCCTTTAACCATTAGAGTCAGAGGTTCTGTGGTTCTGCAAATGGGAATAAGCAGGATCTTCTCTGATGCTCAGGTATTTCCTGTGTCTCAGTCCGATGGGATTAGAAACCACGCAGACGGCCTATGAGAGGATATCAACCACCGAGACGATGGGATCTCTGACTGTTCCTCTTTTTCTCTCACTTCTATTTTTCGCTCTCTGTTCAAATTCTCTTATAATAGGAAGAAGTCAGTTATTGCTCACCAGGGACTGAGTGGTCAATCACTTTTCCAGTGGTTTCTCTGATTCACTAATGGCTGTGCTATAGAAGGAAAATAATTAAGGGGGGGGAAGAACCTCAGCAAGATCTCTATACACCTCCACCCTGAGAACACATAATATGGAAAGCCCATTTCGTGAAGTAACTGAGATTTCCAGGGCTGCCAATCTGGCAGGCCTTCAACATTTAAACAAAAATTTAAAAGGGGGAAAAATACCCCCTCTGCCAAGTATCCCTGTATTGTCAATAAAATCAAATGAACTGCTTTTTCTGAATATTGGTCCCCAAGGAGAAGAGCGTGCTGATTGCCTGAGACGTATCACATTTTTTTTTAACTGCTTTATTCCAGGTATTTTTCACTCTTAAATATTTTATTAAGAACGATCAAATATTTTCTATTAAAAAGCTGACCTTTGGGCGAAGTTAGTCATTAATATTTTAGACTACATGGATTGTGGCAACTTTGGAGCAGGGTTTTTTTTTTTTTTTTCCCCCTGCTACCATGCCTAGAGGCCCAATAAAAGCAAATCAGAGTATTATATATATTAGTACTATGTTGTTGGAATACAGTTTTTCCTGCTTTTGGACTTTGATGTTATATTATATATTTTCCAAGAAACATTGACATAAAACGCAGTCTGGAATATTGACAATGAAAGTGAAACAAGAAAAACAAAAACTCAGCTTTCATATGAAAAGGAACCAAAGTATGGTTATCAGTGAAAAGTAGTTAGCGCTATAAAAAGGCAAAAGGGATCAGAAATACAAGCCATCGTCCAAAACATACAGAGGAGAAGGTGTTTCTAATGGGCATTTAATGAGGAATAAGTTGCTGAAACTCCAGTTATTGCAGTGTTGGCTGGAAGGAAATGAAAATGTGGCACAAAAAATAAAATAACTTTTGATTAACTATAATTGCAAAATCAGATTAAAAGCTGAAACTGATTATAAACAGAATGGATAAAATAACCAAGTTCGAAAGATCTTGGAGACTTCATATGCGTGACGGCTGGTCACAAGTGTCAAGAAGAATTGAGGGGACCTCATGTCTCTCTGGCAAGGATAGTTGTGTCTGCAGCCTTCTCCAGGTAATCAAGGGGGACTCAGACCCACAAACTCTGGAGGACGCAGTTTGCTTTGTGAATGACCGCATCTGAAGAGGTTGATGTGACGCAAATCATGTGATTCTCATGGTACAAACCTTTCTTGAATTACAATTTGATGTACAAAATATGAGCTTACAAGTATTTCCATTGCATTAGAGTTATCGAAATAAGGAGGTGTTTGGAAATACATCCATCACTCTTTCCCTATTAGACTTTACATAAAAAGTTTGTTGATCCACTTCGGGGATGGAGTAAGCGTGGCAAGATGGTGGATGGCAGCACAACATCAGGATTTGGTGTAACTGCTGTGTCTTATATAGTGTAAATCTACCGGACAGAACCACTTCCTTCTTCTTCTTCTTTTTTCTGTTCAGTGTGTTGATGTGTCCCCAGTATGTAGAACAATGTTCAGCAGAGAGCAGGTGTTTAAAAAAATCATTTTTGACCGAATATAGTAAAGAATGTTTTGGGATATAGTCTTGGTTTAGTCACAGCTTCAAGATGCTCAGACTTCATTCTTGAGGTCACCTAAGGCAGCCTTACTTCCTCTCTGGTCAGACAGAATCAGGTTTGTATCCAAACTTGATGGCTTAATTGTTTGGTACAAGCACGGTTATTTGGGTTTAGTTCTGAGGGGGTTTTTTGGGTAATCCTCCTCTGTATCTAGGGTTGAATCTAGATATGTGATCAACTCAGTTTAATAAGATTGACAGACAGATTGATAAATATTTGTTTCTCTGCTTCCTCTTGCAGACTTGATGATATGTCTGCTTAATGTGCCCCTGTTGATAGTTGCAAAATTTCTAGACGAACTATGAAAGAGTGACGTCGGTGAGATGGGGCAAATCCTCATTTGTTTTAACAAAAGGCATTATTCCCAAGTGCCATAGTAATGAGTTTCCCAACAACAAATAGGGCATTCAGGTTCCAGCCTGGAAGACAAGTAGTGATTCCTTTATTAGAAAGTTCCATGAAATATATTTCTTTTGTCTCTATTTTATTTGCCTTTGTTTAACAGGCAGCTTTCACATATCAGAAAAATGGACTTGTTTCTTAAAGCCTGCCTAACCACCACCATCTGAGACGAGTAAATCTCTCATTCTAGATCGTATTCTCATTCCTTGTAGCCGCCTGTTGCTGTCACTCCGTCTTACATGATTGGAAATGACCACCGCGCATGTGTAAAATTGCTGCTGGGCGCTTCCCAATGTCTCTTCCATATTGTGCTACAATTACTTTTGGCATCTAGAAGCAAAATTTGCCTCTCAAACTAAACTTAACATTTTTTCATCCTCTGCCTTTGAAACAACATATCTGCAGATTGTTTGCACTTGTCTGGGGTTCTGGGGGTTCCCTGGAGTTTTCCAATGTCATTTTTCTCCTAAGCTTCCTGGGGAAGTTACTGTTCTGTTTCATCTCTCCCACTTTTTTTTTTTTTTTTTGGCTTTATAGTTTCATAAGGAATTGTCCATTTTACCGCTGCAGGCCTTCTGTGTACTTTAGTCTCTAAGCAGTGCTGGTCATTGTCTCTTATTCCAAAATCAAATGTCTTTGAGCTCTAATCCTGTCGACATCTGCCATCTAGGTAGCATTGGGCTTGTGTGTGGAAATGGTATGAGGATTCAGTGTTGGCTGTTACAGGTGAACAACTACAGGGTTGGATTTTGCACATTTCATCCCAGTGCTGGGGGATCTTCTGGACCCTGGCTTTGTCTTTGGATGATGTCAGAACTGGGGGCCAGGTTCCGACTTCCTCAAGGTCTAGTGTGTGCTTCGAGGGTGGGAGGGGCCACACTGGCCCAGGAGAAGACAGAACTGTGTCTCTTCTCTGGTGAAAACATTGCAAGAAATCCATCTGGCAGTGAGGATAAAAGACACCCCCCATGTTGGCCTCTGCTGAGCTCAGAAATGTGCCTCCCTCGCTGTGATTTTCAGTGCCCCTCATTGCCAAGCTCGCATATCTTATGCTACACGGTTCCCTGCCTAGAACACCCTTCCGTATTCCTTTTGCTCATTTTGCATAGTTGCTATTTATTCTTTAGGTCATTTATTCTTTAGGTCTCCTTTTAGAGTTTACGTCTCCTAAGATGTGATCTCTGATGCATAAATCCAGCCAACGTGGCCCTTATATGATCATAGAACTTCCTGCATGCTGTCAAAGGTTTTTCATCAGGTATTAGTCACATGGTTATTTTTCAGTGTCTGTTATGTTCATTGTTGCAGCCCCAACATCTAACAGAAGTGCTAATTAGTATTTTTCAGTCATTGCATAACTTTCCTTCATCTAACCCTTTACCAGGTGTTAATGCTACACAGACATTTTTACTGAACTAGGCAGCTTTATCTTATTACACTCTCACTACAATCCATGAGGTGGGTATTCTCTTTATTTAATGGCTGATGAAATTGGGGCTTGAAGCTAAATATTCTCCTCATATTGCTATTAAATGGCCCCAACTGGAATTTGAATCTGGATTTGTCTACTTCCAAATCCTATTATCTTAATTGTACTGGTAGACAGAGCAATTTCTTTAGATCCTAGGTGACAAGTTACCTTTCTTTAAGTCTAGTCCAACTACATCGTAATGGGGTTGTACTTGCATACTTGCTGTATTAGTTTGCTGTTGTAACAGATCGCCACAAACATAGTAGCTTAAGATGATACAACTTTGCTTCCTTTCAGTATGCTAGAAGTCCAATGTCAGTCTTACTGGGCTAAAGCCAGGGACTTCCTTCCTTCTGGAGGCTTTTGGAGGGAGTCTGCTTCCTTGCTTTTTCCAGCCTCTAGAAGACGCTCAAACTCCTTGACTCATGGCCTCTTTCTTCCTTTATCTTCAAACCGAAGAAGATAGGTTGATGCTCTTTCCCTTATCACATCTCCCGGTGATGACTTCATCTGTGTCTCTATTCCACTGGTAAGGATGCTTATGTAGATAATCCAGGACTATCTCTATTTTAAGGCTAGCTGATTAGCAGCCTTAATTCCATCCACTGTATTAATTGCCTTTGCCATGTAACCTAACAGAGTCACAGGTTCCAGGGGATTAAAAGGTGAACATCTTGGAGGTGGTGGGATCATCATTCTACCTACCACACATGCACACAACAAATATGCTTTGCTGCCTTTACTGAAGGTAAAGAATGCTGTCACAAAGACGGCAGAGACAGGGGTGGGCTGGTGACCCCAACAAGCTTTAGAGGAACAAGTATCTGAATGAAACCCTCGGTTTGAATTTTCGGTGTCTCCACTGTTGATCATCCTCTGGGAACTGACAGCCAACACCATTTACAAGAAACGAATGAGTACATTGGAATGCAAACGCATTATTTTGCAATAGGAAGCTTTGCAAATGGGTACAGTCATCCACCATCCACGGGCTCTCTCCTGTGGAAGTGAAATTAAATTTAAAACGTTAACTGGTAGATATCTCAAGCACTCTTTCTCCTGGCAAGGACACTTACATTAAATGATCCTTGCCTTTAAAAATTACGTTGCCCTAATGGACGAAGGGCTGGCCATCTTCCTCCTTTGGCCTGTAGTATGATGACACCTGCTAAGAGTTCAGGATCTGTCACACTTCCGTCCCATGAAATGTCATTTCTTCTGCTCATATTTTTTAAATTTTATTTTATGTTTATTAGAGTATAGTTGATTTACATACACTATTGTGTCAATTCCTGGTGTATAGTGACCCAGTCATACATATATTTAAACATTTTTTTCTCATACTATCTTCCAACATGTTCTGTCCCAAGAGACTGTATCTAGTTCCCCATGCTGTTCGGTAGAATCTCATTGTTTATCCACTCTAAATGGAACAGTTTGCATCTTCCAGCCGCAAACTGCCCGTCCATGTCCATCCCACTGCCTCCCTGCCGCCCCCCTTGGCAACCACAAGTCTATTCTCTATGTCTGTGAGTCTGTTTCTGTTCTGTGTATAAGTTCATTTGTGCCATATTTTAGATTCCACGTATAAGTGCCATCACATGGTGTGTGTCTTTTGGATACTGAGTTGTCACCAATCCTGAAGTTCTGCTTTCCATAGATTTTACCCTAGAATCCACCTTTAGAAGATCAGGATTCCCTGATTCCCACCCCCTGCTTTGGCCACTTTTTGAGATAGCCCTTCTCCGATGACTTCCATATGGATACTGTCATCAGGCATTTGCTATTTCTGGTTTAACTTTTAGAGAGAAAATTACCTTTCTCTTCCCAGGGGCCATTTCCTGTATTGAGTCTTTCCTTTGACATCCAACTGGCTGTAGGGATTATATGCTTTTAATAACCACTTTCCATCAAGCACCCATGGCATCCTACGTACAGAGCACCCCAGCATACTTCTCTTTTCTCCAATTTATCAGGGAAGCCTATTACATTTCCCTGAATTTGCCTTGAGCATTCACTGCTGGCTGATTCCTTACATTTTCTCACTATATTCTGAAGATTAGTGTGAATTCCTGTCTCATTCTCCAGGCCTTTCTAATCTGAGATACCGGCTTTTTTTTTTTTTTTTTTTTTAACCTAGGAACCTCTGTGGAAAAACCTTTTTCTGCTTATTCCCCCAAATGTAAATCACATCTCTTTGAATCCTTCTGACAATTTTCACCACCATTTTAATAGACTGATGTGAATTTATATTCTCAGTGAAGAATTGTGTCTTAAAAATCTAGCAGACGAGTTCCTGGTGTGTCGAAGCGGAAACGAATCCGACTAGGAACCGTGGCCTTGCTCAGTGGGTTGGGGATCCGGTGTTGCCGTGAGTGGTGGTGTAGGTTGCAGACACGGCTCGGATCTGGCGTTGCTGTGGCTGTGGCATAGGCTGTTGGCTGTAGCTCTGATTAGACTCCTAGCCTGGGAACCTCCATATGCCAAGGGTGTGGCCCTCAAAAGACAAAAAAGACCAAAAAAAAAAAAAAAAAAAATCTAGCAGAAGACCAAGCAAGTGGAAAACACACGTAATGTTGATGCCACTTTCATGTCTACCTAATATCTCTTTTTTGGCATAAGCAGTGCAGTGGTGCCCAGAAACCTTTTATTGTACTTCAAAGAATTTTCACTGATAAGGAAAATAATTAAAAACTGTCACCTTTTGGAATCCATCTTCTGTCTTTATTCTCAAAGAAGGTGAGGAATGCTAATTGGTATTTTAATATCGGTAACCTATCAAAGTTGCAAATTGTGGATTTCTTTTATTGTACTTGCTTAAAAATGAAAATGGTATCACAGAGATAAAGATTTCAGGGTCAGACTTAGCAGGACAGTCAGACCTTGGGGAAGAGCATAGAGAGAGAGATTTTGGCCAGGATCTCTTTGTACCATTTGCTATGTGAGTAACGCTTCAGGAAATATACTCTCTGTGTTGGTACATGGCAGTGCCTTTTATATTAAGTATTTTACCATTGCTATAAATAATGTTTCAAATATTACAGAATCTGGGAAAACAGAGGATTTTATACTAAATAAAGACATTATCATTCTCACTGGCCTCTTCTAGCTTCTGAATTATGGATAAATTGTTGAAATACAGTTTGGTTCATGCTAAGGTATATAATAAACAGCCAGGAAACTAAAACAGAAGTAGTATTTTAAAATATCCTTAAATCAGAGGTGCCTTGATTTTCACTTCCAGTAGTTTAATATTAATTTTCCTAGTCCTAATACAACTGCATTAAAGTGAACCTTAGAGCAATAAAATTAGAGAAAAGAAAATAAATGATGGAAGTTTATAAGGAAACAGGGGTTTTAATGTAACTCAGTTGAGAGTCAAAGTTGGTCTCTTTTCATATAATTTATAATGTTAATTTTGCAAGTGTTAATCTTTACTAAAGAACGTGAATTCTTGAAAAAGAACGCTCAATTTCTGAAACATCAAAGGCCTATTTTCCAAAGAAATTTCTACAATAAATAGTTATTATTAAAAAAAATTTACCTTAGCAGAAAGAGTGAGGGATAAGGGAAACTCTAAATTCAGGTTCCCCATGAAGGGGAAAAAAAAAAAAAAGTGTTAACATCAGACCTCATTGCTGGAAGAAATAACCAGAACCCTTGGCCTGACCGTCAGTTCCTTAGACACAACGTGGCGCTTATTCAGTCAGTTCAAGCCAATAGTCAGTAGCACCTTCCTTTTCCCAAGTTGGTAACTTATAAACACACCAGGATTTAACCAGGGAGCTGATTAAATGAATATTTCTGGAGCCAGTCATCACTATGTTGATTCTAGTTCCTCTGGATCTAAGGACGAGGGTTCAAACCCCAGCAGAAGTGAATTTCTCCAGCAAAGCAAGGGCATTTGTTAACCTAGTTACTAGTGTGCCGTGTGAATTGCTAGTGTGCTGGGTCGGGGCTGGGCTCAGAAACGCGTGGTTGAGAACCGCTGGGGTGAGCCCGGGGCATGGGCTCTGGGGCAGTTTGTTCCTGGAACACCCTGCAGCTGCTGTGTCATAATCAGAACCAGGGCTTCTTCTGTGCCCCTGGAATTGCTTTCAACAGACCAGATTATGGGCCATTTCTCCGTGGTGCTGCTTTGGCTTTCAATTTTCCTGGACTTATAGAGGTGTCTTCAAAAGAACCCTTGGTGTATGTTGCCATTTTGGTTTGGGGATTAATTATAGGCTTATCCTTTCTACCTTCCTTCCTTCCTACTTTTTCCCTTTTCTCCTCTCTGACTCTCCTTACTCTTTTTACTCTCAATATACATCTCATTCTCTATCTGTCTGTCTGTCTGTCTATCTGTCTATCGTCTATCTATCTATCTATCTATCTATCTATCTATCTATTTAACTTTTTAGGGCTATACCTGCGGCCTATGGGGGTTCCCAGGCTAGGGGTCTAATCGGAGCTGTAACCACTGGTCTATTCCACAGCCACAGCAATGCCAGATCTGAGCCGTGTCTGCAACCTGCACCACAGCTCACGGCAATGCCAGATCCTTAACCCACTGAGCAAGACCAGGGATCGAACCCGCAACCTCATGGTTACGAGTTGGATTTGTTTCCACTGCGCCACAATGTGAACTCCTAAATTTATTTGTAAATTATATTTACTGGAGTATGGTCGACTTAAAAATGTTGTCTTCGGTGTACAGCAAGGTGAATCAGTTATCCATATAAATATATTCATTCTTTCTTCTCATACAGGTTCTTACAAACTTTTGGGTAGATTTTCCTGTGCTATACCTGTAGAGCAGGTATAAAATCATCTATTTTATACAGTAATGTGTGTATGTCATTCTCAGCCTCCCAATTCTTCCCTCCCCAGAACAGTTGCACCGATGGTAACCATAAGATTGGTTTTGAAATCTGTGCGTTTGTTTCTGTTTTATAAATAAGGTCTGTTGTGTTATTTTCACTAGATTCCACATATAGGTGATATGTGATATTCGTCTTTCTCTGACCGACCTTTCATATTGTCATAGACTCTTCTTCCCATTGGAGTGAACCCCAAGTGCTCAGTGTCAGTAAGCCCAAACCTGTTCCTGAATGAATTGCTTCTGTTTTATCCTTGTTTGTCCATCTCTTCTTCCAGGGCTTTCCAAGATGGAGATTTATTATCACAGAAAGGGGTCTACTCTTTTTGGGGGGGTGGTAACATGTCCGTATTCTCTTTTAAGAATTTATACCCATATTCTGGCTTCCACTGCTTTTTTCTGTCTCTGACAAAACCCTGTGCTGGAACCACGCACCCTTCTTTTCGACTCTGAGCTTGTTGCTTATCTCCTGCCATCCATGGATGTGAATCACTTTGCAGCTCGCCAGAGTTCTCTCCTTTATTTGCTTCATTTTAACTTTTTTTTTTTCCTCTTTTTATGGCCATACTCATGGCATATGGAAGTTCCCAGGTCAGGGATGTAGTCAGAGCTACAGCTGAGGCCTATGCCACAGCCACAGCAATGCCAGATCCTTAACCCCCTGAGCGAGGCTAAGGATCGAACCTGCATTCTCACCAAAACTATGTTGTTTTCTTAACCCGCTGAGCCACAATGGGAACTCCGACTTCACTGCTTTTTTTTTTTTTTTTTTTTTTTTTTAAGCTATACATTTCCTTCTTCAGTTCCCCTAACTCATGCTAATGTTTCTTTCTGGGAATTTGATTCCTGAGGATCTTCCAAATAAAATGAAGAAAACCTTCCTTTACCAATGCATGTTCTGTTCTCTTGGAAAGTGATCGATTTATTACCTTCCTGTGGTCTTGAGTGGTGCTCTCGTCTTGAGAACACGTCTTTGTAGTAGAAGGAAGACCCTTGAATATGTTCATCAGGCAGTTACTTAGTATACATAGAATTAAGCTACAAACATCTTTGGGAATATTCTTCCTGCATCTATTGATTCAGTCACTCATTCATTCTCCAAAAATTACTGGTATCTGGTTAACCACAGGAACAAGATATCTCAGTTCCAGCAGACCACTTTTGGGGGTTGATAAACCAGGGATCGTTTTTCAAATTCTGAACATACTTATTATCTTTCATGTTAAACTATAGTTCCCTGAAACCAAGACCATTTTTCATTCATGTCTGTGGACTCCAGGATCTAAGGCTGTAGGTGACACTGATAAGCAATTGTCAGATGTGAATGACAGTTCACATCTGGGCTTGATTACAGGATGGGCTTGATTACATGACTGATCATGCTCGTGCAGCCAAGGGCTAAATGATAGCTGAATAGAGGTGCTGATGACAACTAACAGCTAATTTGGGAAATACAGTGTTTAGTAATATTCTAAATAGGCAGAAAGTCAATGTATCATACGTTCTTAGTCTCATGTTCCCCTCCAGCCATTGTGACACCTGCTTTTCAGTTTCTTCTTTTGGTGCGAGGGCAGGTGAAATGTAAATTTCGTCAGTGCTTTGGAGGGGGTGAGGATAAACCCCGACTGGACCTGCCATGGACAGTCGTGCAGGCAGAGGTCACGTTGTGGCTCAGTGGGTTAAGAACCCGACACAGTGTGTGTGAGGATGCAGGTTTGATTCCTGGCCTCGCTCAGTGGGTTAAGGATCTAGTGTTGCTGCAAGCTGCGGGGTGTAGTCATGGAAGCCACTCAGATCCAGAGCACGGCCCGATTTCTATTGTGCTAAATGACTCGGGACGTCTAAAGTGTCAGTGCAGGTGTTCCCGTTGTGGCTCAGCAGTAACAAACCTACCTAGGAACCATGAGGACACGGGTTTGATCCCTGCCCTTGCTCAGTGGCTTAAGGATCCAGTGTTGCCGTGAGCTGTGATCTTGCATTGCTGTGGCTGTGGGGTTGTCTGCCAGCTGCAGCTCTGATTCGACTTCTAGCCTGGGAACTTCCATATGCTGCTGGTTTGGCCCAAAAAAGACAAAAAAACCCTTTTTTTTTTTAAAGTGTCAGGGTGTAACAGTGGTCTTTAGAGCCCAGGAGAGGGGAAAGGAGAGAAATGATGGAGCTGGAGAGGTACCTTGGAGTGGGGGGCAGGCACCTCATAAGGTCTTTTAGTTTTGGATTATCATGTGATGTCGTCCCACCGATGTTTTCAGGAGAATCTGTATTTATCATTATACCTCTGCCCAGTTAGATCTCCTTACTGAGAAGGATAGGTAGAAGGAGATTATATAGAGCTGATATATATATAATACTTACATATATTGGGTACTACATTATACATATTATAGCCTTAAGACAGCCATAGGCAAGAGGTCCCATTGTGGCTCAGTGGGTTAAGAACTCAACATAATGTCTGTAAGGATGCAGGTTTGCTCCCCAGCCTCGCTCAGTGGGTTACGGTTCTAGCCTTGCTACAAGGTACAGTGTAGGTCACAGAAGCCACTCAGATCCAGTATGGCCGTGAATGTGGCATAGGCCTGCAGCTGCAGCTCTGATTTGACCCCTAGCTGGGAACTTCCGTATGTTGCAGGTGTGACCATAAAAAAAAAAATAGCCAAAGGCATAGACATGGATTGAGATTGCCTTTATTGACTCAGATATATCTATCGATTTATAAAAGCTTGGGAGTTTACCTTATAAAAGTGATAGCCACAAGGATGTGGGTTTAATCCCTGGCCTCATTCAGTGGGTTAAGGATCCTGCATTGCTGTGGCTGTGGTGTAGACTGGCAGCTGTAGCACTGATCCACCCCTAGCCTGGGAACTTCCATATGCCGCAGGTGCAACCCTAAAAAGGACAAAAATAAATACATAAATACATAAATAAATACATAAATACATAAATAAAATAAAAGCTTGTGTCTGTGTGTGTGTTTACACAAACACATTCTGATATAAAAGTAGTATTTCAAATAGTTTTTAAAATATAAAAAATATTATAAAGAAAAAATAAATGTAATGCACAATCCCCCCACAGACTTATCATCACTGTTGATGTGTTATTGCATTTTATTTTATTATTATTATTTTTTGTCTTTTGTCTTTATAGGGCCGCACCCACGGCATGGGAGGTTCCCAGGCCAGGGTTCTAATCAGAGCTATGGCCACTGGTCTACGCCACAGCCACAGCAATGCCAGATCCAAGCTGCATATGTGACCTACACCACAGCTCAGGGCAAACCCAGATCCGCTGAGCAAGGTCAGGGATTGAACCCGCAACCTCATGGTTCCTAGTCGGATTTATTTCCACTGCGCCATGATGGGAACTCCGCATTTTATTAATATACTTATTGAGAGATAGTATAGCATATTGGTGAAGAGTATGGAATCTCTAATCTCAGTTCTGCCACTTACAAGGTGTATTAAGTATTATTATATTTTAATTATATTTTATTATAATTTTATTATATATTTATTATATTAGTATTTTCTATATTTACTTAAAAGTTACAACATTAAAGTCAGGGTCAGAACTTAGAGATGGTGGAACCCAGCAGTTGAACCGAGATGGACTTAACTCCAGAACTCATGTTTGTGATTATAGTAGAAACATAAAGCTATAAAAACAAAATGATTAGAAAAAACTCACATTATTATTGGACATATCAGTGATGCATGTTGAGGATTTGGCCTTGGGAAACAGAGAGGGCACTAAGCTATGGTCAGAAGTTCCCAGCATGGAGGTTGAATCCAAGCTGCAGCTACAGGCCTACGCCACAGCCACAGCAACCCTGAATCCTAGCCACATCTGTGACCCACTGCGGCAACAGCAGCCCCTTATCCCACTGAGCGAGGGCAGAGACTGAACCTGCATCGTCTCAGACACCCTGTTGGGTTCTTAGCCCACTGAGACACAATGGGAACTCCCAGAAGTCCTTTTATACAGCCCCAGGGGAGCTGATGGTTGAATATATTTGGGAATTTCACACACTGGTTGTTAAATTATTGGTAGCTTGAAATTGGTCATAGTGGGCCGTATTGAACCACAAGTATTGACAAATGTGATAAATTGGGGCTTTTTGTTTTTTAATTTTTGAGGGTCCCTTTACCAGCCCACTATGCCTGCATTTTTAATTCTGAGACCAATTGGCTGTTGAGTGGATTTCCATGAAGAGTGCATGGGTCTGAAGCAGGACTTTCTTAACTGTGGGATCATAAAATCATAATCATGCTTGTCCCTCTTACAAGGTTAATAATTTGGGCAAATCTTTGATGCCCTCTTGTCATTTACATGGAACTGGGTAAAGTGTGAAGGGCTGTGTAAGTGCTACTTGTTTGACATTAAATCACCTGTTACCTAGAAAAGGATACTTCTGGAGGAAATGTGTTTAAAAAGCAATGATTCCCCTTAAAAATTGGAATAGTAATTCTATTTGTATTTTCACTGATTCACAGAGAATCATATCACTCTTTCCCCCATTCGGAGGCAAACTGTGTCTATAATAAAAATAGAATTAAATACAAAAATAAAATTTGGGATTTGTAACCACAGAACATAAAGCAAAGTTCCTCCCTTTAATTACAATGTGGCTTTTGATTGTACTTATTTGACTCACATGTGAAAAATATTTAAGCCAAATTCCCGATTTTTTTTCCCATCAGTAGGTGCAATATGAAGACAGTATATGTTTTGAGTAGTAAGATATTTGATGGATTAGATTAATTAAACAATGCGCTTCTTTCACGCAGAAGCCAAGACTATTAGTGCTTCTGAAGATAAGAAAAACAGTGATTATTATTTCTGGGGGGTGCCTCTTTGTGGCAGGCTTCTTGCTATCTTTTATGCATTTTCTCAAAACCTTCAAACGACTCTATCTGACTACTGTTATTTCCATTGTGTGGTTGGGCAAATTGGGTCTCAGGTAAATAATTTGTCTGAAATCACAGAACTAGAGCACACGAGGGTTTATATGTTTATATACTTTGGGATCTGGGCTTGGCAGAGAAGAAATTAAAAAAGAAAACTTGAAGTAAATGGTCCAATGTGCAGAACACTAAAGTGAGATGTGAATTATTCATGGCAATAAAAGGACATTTGCACTCTTGATAGCTAAAAGGGGTGTCTTCCATTTCCTAGAAATACACACAGTTTTCAAGGATTTAGGCATAATTTATGTGCTTCAATCCTTAGGAAAATCAAATCCCTCTCTCTTCATTGGAAGGTTTCCAAAATTTTAATGAACAATTAATAACAATTTTTTTTTTTACTTGGGAAATCAAAGATCTTGATTTTTTAAAACTCACAGTATAATCTCATTCTAACAATATACTGTTCATTCTAGCTTTGCTCACATCCATCATGGGCAAAAGCAATTACATGAAATCACCTTAAAGGATAATTTAGGTTTTCTGTTCCAACATTAGTTCTAATTGTCTAAGTGCTTAAAAATTCATATTTTAGTTGAAATATATTTGACATATATCATTGTGTAAATTTAAGGTGTACAACATGTTGATTTAATATATTTATATATTATATAATTGCCATTATAGTGATAATTAGTGCCCCTATCATCTCATGATTATCATTTGTTTTCAGTGGTTGGAATAATTAAGATTTAGCCTCTTAACAAGTTGCATGATTATTACACAATATCGTTGTCTTATTCCCTATACTGTGCATTAGATCTGTAGGACTTATTTGCTATTTGTTGTAAGTTTCTACTCTTAAATAGCACCTATCCAACCCGTCGCCATCCCCCAACCCCTGGTAAATATCATTTTACTTTCTTCTTTTATGAGTTTGGCACTTTTAGATTCCTCACATCCTCGTAAGTGATATCCGTACTGTATTTGGCTTTCTCTTACTGACTTCTCTCACTTAGAATAATATCCTCAAAGTTCACCCATGATGTGACAGATGGCAAGATGTCCTTTATCATGGTGAATAATATTCTCTCTCACCCCCGCATCTTCTTTATTATTCATCCATTGACAGGCACTTGTTTCCATATCTTGGCTGTTGTGAATAATGCTACAAAAAACATAGGAGTGCACATATATCTTCATCATCTTCTTTTCATTCCTTCTGGGTATATATCTGGAAAGAGAATTGCTGGATCCTTTTCAAAGAGCCTGCATATTGTTTTCCACAGTGGCTGAACCAGTGCACATTCCCACCGGTGTGTACAAGGGTTCCACTTTCTCCACGTCCTTGCCAATAGTGCCACGCTTGGTGTCTCTTGTCTTCTTGAGGACAGCCATTCTAACAGCTGCGAGGTATTACCTCAATGGGTTGTTCCTTGCATTTCCCTGATTAATGATATTGAGCATCTTTTCATATAGATCTTGGCCATTGAATGTCTTCCTTGGAAGAGGCTATTTAGTTCCTCTGCCCATTTGAAAAACTGGATTGTGGAACTCTCCTGTGGCACAGCAGGTTAAGGATCCAGCATTGTTGCTGCTGCGGCTTGTCTTGCCACTGTGACATGAGTTCGATCTCTGGACCAGGAACTTCCACCTGGGCCGTGAATGCAACCAAAATAAATAAATAAATAAATGTTATTGAGTTAGATGGGTTCTTCCCATAGTTTACTAATATATGGTTTGCAAAATTTGTCTGCCATTCTGTAGGTTGCTTTTTAATTTTGCTAGCTGTTTCTTTGGCTGTGAAGAAGACTTAAAATTTGATGTTGCCTTGTCTGTTGATTTTGCTTATTTTTAGGGCCTCACCCATGGCATATGGAGGTTCCCAGGCTAGGGGTCAAATAGGAGCTACGGCTGCCAGCCCACACCACAGCCACAGCAATGCAGGATCCTAGCCATGTCTGTGACCCACACTACAGCTCACAGCAACATGAAATCCTTAACCCATTGCATGAGGCCAGGGATTGATTCCGCATCCCCATGGATCTTAGTTGGGTTCATTAACCACGGAGCCACGAAGGGAACTCCTGCTTTTCTTTTAATAGCAATATGAAAGACGTTTTCATATGTCTCTTCCAGCATGAAATGATATACTAATGTATCCTCCAAACCCAGGAAGGACACTTTATTTTTGTCAATTCATTCCTGGAGAAAGCAGATTTTTCTGCTCCACAAAAGTCCTTAGCATGCCGCCTCACTCTCTGTGCTCCAATTTGAGGGTGCAAAGTTCAGTGTCATTAATAAAAATACACTTGGATGGATGATTTAAAAAAATAACTTTTACAATTTAAATAACTTTTAAATTTCACATACATTTTCTCACTGAAGATGATTATGTATTGTAATTGCTAAATCCTTTTCTCTTTTTCCCATTTTGTGCCTCCACGTATGGACCATTAACACAGATTAGACCAAAGGAAAGTCTCCCTTCTAAAATGAAATCACATACTCCTAGAGTTTCTTCTGCTTAGCTTTTCTGAAACTCAAGACGTTTAACTCAATTAAGTAAAAATACCTAGTTTTTACGGAAGCAACAGATTGGTCTATATCATTGGGGACATCATATTGTCTCACTGATCTAAGGGATTTTGTGCCCCAGATTCAGTCCCCACCTCCTCCCAACAGCATCCAACACTTGATATTTCGTTCATCTTTTGATTTGCATTACCAAGTTCATATTAGGGCTGTCGCAGAATCACCTGTGACCTTGATCCCCCTCGGCACTACTTTCTTGTTGTTGTGAATTAAGTTGCTAAAATGAAGGAAGAGTGTAATTCTCAGCAGTGAAGAAGGACTAGTATAGGCTTACCTGGATGTGAAGGAACTTATTCTGAAAGGCTAAACTATCAGAGAGAAAAAATTATCACATGGGGAGTGAAAAACATAATGCGCAAGCAATGAGGTCCTACTGTGTAGCACAGGAAATTATATCCAATCCCTTGGGATAGAACATGATGAAAGACAGTGTGAGAAAAAGACAATATACATACAAATATAGGAACACATACGATTATATATACACACATACAATATACATCGAGTCACCATGCTCTCTAGCAGAAACTGTCACAACACAAATCAACTATACTCTAATTTAAAAAAAAATACGTTGAGAGTTTACTATGTTCCAGACAGTGTGCTATGTCACACCCATCAGTCCTTTAACAGCTCCCTGGGACCTGTGTTTCTGCTCCCACTTTAAGGCACTCATAGAAGGTAGGCGCTCTACCCAAGGTCCCTGCAATCACCCATGGCAGAGCTGGAATTCCCGCTCGGGATCTGCATTACCCCAAGTCACGGGTTCTTAACCTGCATCTACACTGCCTCAGGGAGTCTGTGGAAAGAACTTAGGGATTCTGCGAACTTGGATGGGAAAAAAAATTTGCATGTTTATTTTTGTTTAAGTACGTTTTCTTTCATTATGTATGCAGACAAGCACAGAAGTATTGTAGTATATGTGGACTTTATTTATCTGTAAAAAGCACAGATGTTTTCCTATCACAGCTCAGTTGTTGCAGATATCTTGAAGTGACATTTGCTCATCATTATTGATAAATTACAGTAGCGTATTTTTAACATAATTTGTTTTCTTATATGTGCATTTCAATATGACTTTTCTTTGTAGTCCTCAGTATTTTATTTTTATAGTTTACACTTATTTGTTTTTATTACACATGTTTATATTAAATATTTGACGCTTAACATACATATATGTATATATACTTATTACACATTTATAAGCATTATTATGAATTTAGTCCATTGGATTTTGCCAAAAGGATGTGTGACCATCAACCTTGGAAACCTGTTTTGAGCCTTTAAGTCTAAATGAATATTTATACAACCTTCCTTTTCTTCTTATACCACGCCTGGATGTAGAGCAGACATTTAATGATTCACACAACTCAGCTATGGGACTATTCAGTTTAAAGGCTGAAACAACAGAGAGAAAATTAAACATCTAGAACACTTAACACATCTATTACTTCTAAACACACGTGTATCTGCGGAACATTGAAAAGGATTATGTTTCCTTTCCTACCAGTCAAAATCTCCAGATAGCCATTCATTTTACATAGGCCAGTATCAGTTGGCTGAAACTTCTTTCTTTCTTTTACCCGTGGTCGTGGGTTGTGTTCAAATTATTGATGGTGCTTAGTTTTAGCTGATTCTTAGACATAAACATCCCAGTCAGGCTTCCAATCCTGCCGACGCTGTACCTCGATCTGGGCTTTCTCATCTCTGCAGACATACCAGGCCTAAACCAAATCGCACATCCCAGAAACCTGCTAGCCTTTGCCTAAAGTCACATTGGCTTCAGCAAGTTTGTGTGTGGACCTGTTTTTTGTGTGTGTTTTTAGGTTTATTAATTAATGAAGAAACATTAATGAATAGTTCATTTAATAACACTTACTAAATACTAGGCATTTTTTTTAGGCACTGGGGATACAAAGAAGCTGTTCTAAGGGAGGTTTTGATGAATTTCTCTTTATTTCAAAGCATTGACTTATGGATTAATTAATTATTATTAATATTTACCCATTAACTGGATTGTTGGATAAGCTATACCTGTGCCAAGATTCTGAAATGTTCCCACAGACACCATGGGACTAAAGGACTTTAGAAGCTTGAATCCTCCTTGACCCCCGGAAGATGTCAACATTTTAATATTTCATGGAAGTGAAAGTGAGTCCACACCGAGGTTAATCGGTTGACATCTAGTTGGCCTCCAGGCAGACTTAGCCCATTTTCTTTAATGGGACACAGAGTTGTCTTGTCTCACCAAAGTATGGACTTGGAACCGTGAAAGGGCCCATACGCCATTTGTTTTCTTCTCCGTAGATGGACAAATTGGAGCCAGGTGTGTGCATCTTGAAAGGTATCGCTGCTGCAGGGGTGGATGCCAAACCCTTCAAGATGGGAAAGGCATGTGGTTGTCTGGGGTGCTTCATTCCCAGTCTGCCTCTAACTACTTCTGTGACCTTGAGGAAGTCAGTTAACACCTCCAGCTCTCAGATTCCTCACTTTCAAAATGATGGGATCAGATTATAAATCTCGACGATACCTTCCAGCTCTCAATTTTATTTATGGGATTGAGGCATCATAAATGTAGGGAGGCCTAACATTTTATGTTTTATTAATGTCAAAAAGATAAAGATTCATTTCACAAACATCTGGTCCATAGAGCATCATCTTTGAGGTTTACGTCATAATTGAAAGGTGGGATTTACAAATTTCCTGTTAAAGGATTGGTTCGTACTAAGTAAGAAAAACGCTGTGTACCGTATAACAAATTATAGACAAATGTTTTAGCCAAAGCCAAAAAGGATGGTATGAGAAGATATTTGTGCTAAATTTTCTACATTATACTTATATTAACATACATATTTCTAAACATATGTCTTTCAAAATAATTACTGGGTTAATATGAGTAACAGGATTGAAGGCCTAATGCATGTGCTTAAGTGTGTACAACAGTTGAATATTAGACTTTCTGCATTGTTGGGGAACAGATAGATTCTTTCCCACAGTTGGTCGTCGGTGCTCTACTACTGAGATTAGTAAATAGTATTACATGAAGCCAAGTGAACATGGATGTGCTTGATGTAAATTAAACATCGAAGCCCCAGTCTGTTGACAAGACTGTTTTACTGGAATGTCACTGAGAAAGTTGTTGCAAAGGCAGTGCATGAACTCTCTGTCTGCACATTTGCCCAGAGGCCTTGGTGAAATGAATCTTAAAAAAAAAAAAAAAGTATGTGTGAACGTTGTACTGTCACTCTTGGATGAAGCCTATAAAAGAGGTCTGTTGATAGACAGTAATTCAATATAAGGTGGCATTATCAGCTAAAAATAACTTTGTGCAGCATGATGACACACATGATTTGAGTTTGTTTGCTAAGCAAATGACATTTATGCTCATGATTGACATAAGTGAGAGATTACATCAA
Source organism: Sus scrofa (assembly GCF_054392235.1). Lineage (NCBI taxonomy): Eukaryota > Metazoa > Chordata > Mammalia > Artiodactyla > Suidae > Sus > Sus scrofa. The sequence continues at coordinate 78,706,316 of NC_139393.1, forward strand.
AAATCTTTAGAGCACTTTTTCTTCCCCAAGGTAAAATTGGGTTGACTGATACGACCGTGATAATTACGCCCCATTCCTACTTAGAAGTCCTATCCATGTCAAAACTTTAATGGATGCATTTTATAAGTTTTATCTTGACTTTGCTTTTTCCCCCTTTGGTAGATTTTCTGCTGGAGTAAAACCTTGGAATGTTCTAACACAGAGTCTGGGGAGAAGCCTGAAGGGAGGGGCATAGGTGCACTGTAGGAATGATACTAACTCAGGTTGTAAATGTGCTTTGAGATGATTTTTACATATGCCAGCTTCTACATAAAGTGGTAGCCATTAAAATTGTAAACAGCTAAGATACATTCCAAAAGCCTAAACGTGATATTGAGTTTTGGGCCTGCATATTGAAAAGAGAAGCATCTCAAGGGGAAGTGGACTTGCCCTCCAAGTTTCTGATATGACAAGGCGTTTATATGTCATGTGCTTAGAGAAATCTTTGGTTTAAGAAAATTACTACTCCAGTGATATCAAAGGTTCACAACCCCAAAATGCACCGAGCTAAACTTATCATCAATGCGTTTCCCTGCAGAAAGTCAGAACCTGCTAGAATCATTTCTGGAGTTTTCCTCAACACAGGCAGTTGCTTTAGAGTTTGCTGTAATCAGGACAAAAATCAATCCCAGTTTATCATCCACCCTTTCATTTTCCTGCCGGAGCTGCTGCAGTTCTGGTCTTCGTGATGAACAAAGGTCATGCGTGGGGACTTCCACTTCGGAATTCCTTTTCCAGCCATCAGCTGTTAGTGCATTGAATGACAGTCTTCTTTCGTCCCAGGAAACATTCGGCGTGTCTGCCAACTCAGAAGAGCCGTAAACCTACTCTAACAGTGTTTGTGAAAATGACTATGGCGTGTGTGGTGTTGGCCCGTGGCAAAGTCAGACCGGGCAGAGTGGAGTGGGGCTGGCTGGTCTGAATGGTGAGCTTGCCAGTTGAGTTGTTAGCCTGCTTTCATGGTAACTCATTTGCTCATTTATTCAGTTAGTACTTCCATCCTGGTGCCATAGGGGCCACCTTCCCATGCTCTGGAAGCTTGCAGCATTAATCGCGTATACACATCAATATCCCAGGCCATGACAGTCGGGTGTCTGAACGGAGGACAGGACTAACCCTGAGCAAAGGGCACTGCGCATGGAGGAATCCGTCTTCCGAACAAAGGGTTCTCTGCAACAACCACCCAAGAAGAAAGGGAAAAAAAGCCAGCTTGATGGATTGTTGCCAGATCAAAGAAATCACCCTTGCTTTTTATGACCTTTGTTCAGATTTTTGTCTGTCTCTGAAAAGATATAGCACAGCCTAGCACTGTTGATCCTACCAGATAATTAAAAAAAAAAAAATGAGGGCAAAGAGCAACAAGAGTCAGAATTTAGGTTAGAAATGAATTCTGCACATTCAGGGTTTCACGGGAAGATGTTATGTCTCAAATGAAAACAAGTGGAAGTTCTAACCAGGTACATTTCCTTCCGAAACTGCGCTATAAATACTGAACTCTGCATCCGGGGCTCTTGATCTACTAAACTTCTGCTCCTTTTCCTAAACACCATTTCATTCTTGGGATTTGGTTTTAGAATGGAGAAATACTCGAGACATCATTTTAAACTGATTCTTTGAATAATAGTTTACAAAAATGATGTATTCAATGTGCTTTCCTGTGTCCTATATGTAATTCTTGGTTCTAAAAAAATTTTTTTAAGGCCCACACCTGCAGCATATGGAGGTTCCCAGGTTAGGGGTTGAACTGGAGCTGCAGCTGCCAGGCTGCACCACAGCCACAGCAACGTGGGGTCCAAGCCGCCTCTACTTGTGGCAATGCCGGATCCTTAACCCACTGAGCGAGGTCAGGGATGGAACCTGAATTCTCATGATACTAGTTAGGTTCATAAACCGCTGAGCCACTGGGGGAACTCCCTGGTTCCAAATTTTTGAAAAGGGGTACTTGTCTATGAAACCATGAAAGACTGAAGTATTCAGTGTTGACCATTTTTAGTAACTAACAAAGTCCATCACAATGTTTTCCACCCTTGAGTCCACAGTGCAACAGATGCCAGGGGCAGTTTGACATGCTGTGAGCCCTTTCACTGACACGACCGGTAAGCCCTTTCCATTTAACTGGTGAGTCCACAGATATAGAGCGTGTCGTATTTGCAGCCAGGGGCAGCCTTTGAGTCTCACTCATGGGCCGGGGAACACCTTGAACTGAAAAACCTTAATGATTGCCTCTCCTGCTGATCTTGACGCCTGCAACACCACGTGACGTGCTGACGAACTTTCATACACATCAGAGTCACCTGGGCACATGGTCTACCGGCAGCTTTTGCATTAATGGATCTGAGAGAAGCCTGAGAGTCTGTATTTCTAACAAACTCCAGGTAATGTGGGCACCGTTGCTTCTTGGCTCACCCTTGGGGAAGCAAGTTACAAGAGAGCTGATTAAGAATTTGGGGTGAAGGAGACTCTATGGTGGGGTGACACTCTTTCTTTCATTAACCATCTCATTATCAAGAAGAGAAGAAATTGGGGTTCCTGGTGGTTCAGCAGCTTAAGGATCTGGCATTGTCACTGCTGCAGCTTGGCTCACCTCTGTGGCGTGGGTTCGATCCCGAGTCCAGGAACTTTTGCATGCTGCAGGTGAAGCCAAAAAAAAAAAAAAAGAAGAAGAGAAGAAATGGAGGTGGCGTACAAGCTACAGTGTGGGGAATTTCGCTCACTTGATAATAGCACTTTCCAGTTGAGGCTATTTCTATGAAGACAAGATAAAGAGATGAAAAGTGAAAAAAAAAGAAAGCAAACACTCATTTGAAAGTTGTTCTTCTTTGTGGTGACATTTCATTTTCATTCAATTGTCTATTTTTCACGAAAGAAATTTTTTTTTTTTTTTGCCAAGAGATTCCTATTTGAATGCAGATTTGCAGGAAAAATTCAGGAAGTGCTGTGTAAACAAGGACTAGTTCGTGGAGCTCTAATCATGTTCATCATTCCTAATCCATCGGAAGGGACTGCAGCCTTCCTTGACCTGCTGGCGTTCTGCTTCATCCACAGTTTTCCATTGGGTCCCCTTGAGTCCATGAGGTTGTGCTGATGTAGATACGGGGGCTGTGTAACAGAAGAGAATCAGGAGCTGGATCTGAAACCTTGGTCTCTTTACCCCAATTCTCTCCTCCTCCGAGCTGACAGCTCACGCATTTGGAGCTGCCTCGGCTGAGGTAGGTGGATGGCTCTTCTTTCTCCAGTTGCTGAAGATGTTTCAGCAGGTCCCCCTGGACTCCTGAGCTGCCTGTGCTTAGAGTTTCTGCCACATTAGGCCAGACTTTGCAATTTATTGGTGCATTCTGTCAAACCACAGGCTTACCCTGGTAAATCAAAGAGGCTTTTGGACAGTATCCCTAGCCAGCCAGGTAATTGGGGATTGAAATCTCGGGAGAGTCAAGAGTCCAGCCCAGAAAATACCTTTGTGAAATGTAAACAGTTGTGTCTCATCCTCTGTAGCCTGACAACTGGGTTAAATCATTAAAAAAAAAAAAAAAATAGTTCGACAAAGCATAGCTTTCTCGATCCCAAACCATCCACCCGCAGGAGGACCTGAAAAGAGGTTTGACAAAGGAAGTCACATCGCTTCTCTCTCCACCTTTAGCCTAGTGAAGCTGCCTGGAAAATCTGGACTAAAATCTTACTCAGGGAGCTCGTTGCAACGGCAGGCATGTACTCTTGGGTTCAAATAACGACCATCCTGATCAGTTGTTTTGAATCCAGTGATTCCCAGCTTCACCGACTGCTTAGAAGCCACTACCCAGTGTATACTTTGACACCCCGTGGCAGGAGTTTCACTAAAACCTCATGTTTTATTCTCTGAGTCATTTTCTCCTCTTGCCAGGCCTCCCCAACCAAACGTATCAGACAGAACTATTTACTAATCATTTTTCGTGGAACTCATTTTTAAATAAAGCACCAAGTTGAACATTCAAAATGTTATTATATACATATGGTGTATTTGATGCAGAACAGACGTCCACACTGCAGTAAACAATCCTGATGCAAATGGAAACCTTTTAAATAATCACAGGGTATAAAACCCAACGGAAGGGTCGGAAGTAATGCGAGCCAAAGAAAACACCTTTTCAGGCTGTTTTTCTCATTTCCCTCTGCTTCATCCCCTGAGGAGCATCTCATTCCCAGGTGAGTGCTGTGCTGAGCGGCCCCCTGAGAATCCTCGAGTAAGCCGGCCCAGCGATGCTGGTGTAGACAGGTCCACTGTCCACACTCTGGGCGTTCTTTACTCCATGACTTTCCTCCATCATTCTTCCTTGGAAATGGTGCAATATCTCTCTAAATGAGGGTTTCTCAACCACAGGGCTATTTTTTTGGGGGGGGGAGGGCCACACCCATGGCATATAGAGGTTCCCAGGCTAGAGGTCAAATCTGAGCTGTAGTCACTGGCCTACACCACAGCCACAGCAACTCGGGATCCGAGCCGTATCTGCAGCCTACACCACAGCTCATGGCAATACCAGACCCTTAACCCACTGAGCAAGGCCAGAGATCAAACCCTCATCCTCATGGATGCTGGTCAAGTTCGTTAGCCACCAAGCCACAACGGGAACGCCCTATTTTTTATATATATATATATATATATTTTTTTTCCCACTGTACAGCAAGGGGGTCAGGTTATCCTTACATGTATACATTGCAGATACAGTTTTTTCCCCCACCCTTTCTTCTGTTGCAACATGAGTATCTAGACATAGTTCTCAATGCTGTTCAGCAGGATCTCCTTGTAAATCTATTCTAGGTTGTGTCTGATAAGCCCAAGCTCCCAATCCTATTTTTTTTTTTAAGTCCTTTCCACCTTTTGTTTTAATCATGCAATACTTTTTGGGTATATTCTTCTTTAATTAAAGAAAATTATTTATTTATTTTAATTGTTAAAAATGTCCTGGAATATAGTTGACTTACAAAGTTGTGTGTTTATATCAATCCCAACCCCCTAATTTATCCCCCACCACGTTTCCCCTTTGGTAAATGTAAGTTCGATTTCAAAATCTTTGAGTCTGTTTCGTAAGTTCTATTGAATCATTTCTATTAGTTTCCACATAGTAGTGATCTCATGTGATATTTGCTTTTCTCTGACTTCTTTCACTTAGTATGATAATCTCTGGTTGCATCCATGTTGCTGTGAATGGCATTCTTTCACTCTTTTTATGGCTGAGTAATATTCCATTGTATATATATACACCACATCTTTGTCCATTCCTCTGTCGATGGACATTTAGGTTGTTTCCCTGTCTTCGCTATTGTTTATAATGCTGCAATGAACATAGTGGCGAATGTATCTTTTCTAATTATCCAACCATGGTATTACTGAGAGTTTGGACTGGATGGTTCTCTGTTGTGGGTGGTTGCCCTGTAAACCATAGGATGTTTAGCAGCCTCCCTGGCCTCTCTACTCACTAGACAACCCTCCCCTTGTAATAACACAAATGCCTGCAGACATTGCCAAACCTCACCTAGTGGACACCATTGTCCCCAGTCAAGAGCCAGTGCCCTGAGTCCTTTTTATCCCTCAAGTCCAGATATCTCTGTTGTGTGAAGCCTCTTTTGATCATATACGTATATGTGTGTATATATATATATATATATATATATATATATATGCCCATAATGACATTTCCATTGTATTTATATAAAAAAATCCAGTTGCCTAAACAATACATACTTAAGGCGAACAGTGCAACACTATGGAGAACAAGGGGGTTATGGGACATGTTTTTCTCTTTCCTGGCTCTTCCCTCCTCTTGAGGCATAACCACTATTAAAGTAGTGCCACTATTTTTTGTCTTTTTAGGCCCATACCCACGGCATATATGGAAGTTCCCAGGTTAGGGGTCTAATTGGAGCTGCTTGATGCACCACAGCCTCAGTGACGTCGTATCTGAGCAGTGTCTGTGACCTACACTATAGCTTGCGGCAACACTGGATGCTTAACCCACTGAGCAAGGCCAGGGATGGAACCCATGTCCTCATGGATACTAATCAGATTCTTAATCTGCTGAGACACAAGAAACTCCAAGGTGCCACTATTAAAGTAACGGTCTCCAGACCACGTAAAGCCATCTAAAACATTAAAAAATGCTATCTCTTTGTTTTCATTTGTGTTCCCTTCATTGTTAATCAGTTTGAGTATATTTTCATATGTTCTATGGCCATTTTTATTTGTTTTCTTTTTGTGTTGCTTGTTAGTTTCTTTAGCCCACGTGCCCAATTATTTTTTTCCATATTGATTTGGATTAAAACCCATATTTACATGATCATTATAAATCATTTGCTTGTTGTGTGTGTTGCAAAAAATTTCTCTCAGCCTATATAATTATATGCAGTTACATGTTAAATTTTTATATAGCCAGAAACACCACACTTTCTCGTTCTGGCTATTGGATTTTATACAGTGTTTTACACTCCTTTTTCCATCACAGTTATGACATATCACAGTTATGCACCATCGCTAAGATACAGTAGAAACACTGAAAAGAACAATAATTATTTTAAAATTCTAATATACAAAAATAACTCATGCCCACATAGGGTCTCATCAGAAGAGTTTGAATGTAGAATGAGGGGTGGGAGGGCAAGGAAGTGTTTAGCCTGCTGCATTTGGAGCAAAGAGCAAAAGGTGCAGAGATTGAAGAGAGCCAAGACCAGAGGAAAGGGGAAAATGGGCTCCGTGACCATGTGTAGACCTGTGCTGGCTTCCTTGAGCTGGCTTTGGGTCCTCGTCATCAGGGGCTCTTATTTGGTGGTTCTAAATATTAGGGAGCTGAGAGAATAGTGTATGAAGCCCTGTAACTTCTTTGCTCTCCTGACATCCCTCTCCTCTTTACCATTTGTGGATGAGCTTATTTGCATGATAGTGACAGACCATGCATTCAGCAACCTGGATGGATTTTAAAAACCTAATGCTGAGATGAAAAGGTAGGAAGCAGCGGGGAATTTATTGCACAAGGCTCCTCATGTAAATGAACAACACAGAGTGCTGTGGATTTTACAAGGATACGTGCATATTTAAGGACCTATTTCAAACACATGAGGGGAGGTAGGCGTCTGTTGGGAGGGAGTGGAATTGACGCAATCACACAGACAAGAAAATAAAAACAAAGTGAAACAGGGGAGAATCTTGTAAGCATTGATGCCTACAATGTACTGTCTACTAAGGAATAAAATTAACTGCACCACTGTACCTGGAATAGCACCTGCTCTGTCTGTGGTTAACTGTAAGGTACTGAGGAGGAAGTTGACCTGAGATCTGGCTAACGTACCCAACTCACTTGTGGGTAGAGCTTATTACTACTAGGACTTTTCCAGTCCATTCGAATCAGTTTAATATTTCATTGCCTCCTGAGTGCTAAACTCAGGAATTCCACTTAAAGGCTTTATATTGAAATGTAGTGGCTTCTGGGATGCAGCTTCCTTTCATGTGAGAGGCTGAGCCCAGAAATGGGTGTGGGCTTTCAGACCAAGGTCAACACAGGTGGGGCTTTGTGACTCCTCCTTGGGTGTGAGGTCCTCTATCACGCAAGGTGTTTGTGTGGCAACAGATGGAGGTATTGCCTCACCAGCCCTTCCCACGCTTGGCAAAGGTCAGGATCATTGAACAGCTGTAACACCCTCCTTGAGGTCCCAGCCCCCTGGATATTTGGCTTCGGGAATCGGTGGTGACCACAGGAGGAGGACTGTCAGAGCTGTGTGCACCTGAACGGGGGGCAAGGAGGATGCTGCTTCTCGCCCAGCCCTTGGAGTTCGTGTTCTTTGACCCCTTGTGCATTATCTCCTCCTCTGCCTTCCTGAAGGCCACGGGTGGGCTCAAGTTTCCCTCATTCTTCAAATCTTCCCCTTCACCGTGTCTCCTTACTCACGCTCCTTTTTACTCCTGCTCCTCATGATGACTCTTCTGGAAGGATCTTCTCCCCACCCAAATACAAGGATAAGGGGCTCACTTTGACCACTGCAATCTCCCCAGCCTCACGAACAGCACTTGGCATACTGTAGGGGATCAGTTAGTATCTATAGAGTGATTAAATGAAGAAATGAATCAACAGAAGTCATTCTCTTAACTTCTGCTTCCACTCACTCAGAAGCATGTTGCCTTAAACTTTCCCCAAATGCCCTGACACTGCCCTATTCAATAGCATTAACTTTCTGTCTGGCAGACTGTGAGCTATTTTTAACTAGACTATTCTTATTTTTTTCCACACCATGTGACCCAATTGTTTACCTCCAAATTCTGAAAAATCTACTTTTCCTTTAGCTTCTAGAACACGAGCCTATCCTGGTTCTTCTAATAGGATTCTGACAATTCTTTCTGGCCCCTTTCCTGATCTTCTTCCTTCATGAACACTTGAACATGAGGGATCCTCTTCTCTCTGCACCTGTTCTTCAGACAGTTGACTTTGGTGGTGCCTCAAAAGCACGACAGCAGCCTCTGGAATGACAGATGTGTGCTTCCAGAAGTGGACAGACATGTCTTTTCTTGAACATTGCACGATGACTTCAATATGAGCACTTAAAACTGTATCCTAAGCCCTACTCCAAATACATTCCTTGCCCTTTCTCCTGAACTTTCTGTGATCTTACCATCCATGCGGCCCCAAAGCCTGGAAACGTTCAATTTTGCTGACTCCTTTCCCTCCTTCCATCCCTTTCCTTTAATTGGCCTTCATGACCAAGCTGTTGGACCTAAGAGATGTCCCCTCTGGTCTGGTGTCTACCCTCCATTCCTCTTGCATCCCCTTTGCATAATGTTTCAGCATTTTCTTCTGAATTAGCTCTTCTCTGTACTGCCGCTAAAGTTATGTCCTTAAAATGCAAATAAAATCTTCCATCACAAACGCCTTTTTTTCCCCCAGATTTCTGTATTATAAAGTTTAACCTAGCTATTCAAAGGACTTAACAATTCAGGCCATCTCCATCCTCCAAACTAATTTCCTGCCTTTCCTCAGTCCATTTTTATTTTTAGTACCATCTCCCAGTGCAGTCCTTTTGAATAAAATTCTTCTTTAAAAAATCTTTCATCAAGAAGGGTTTCCTACCAAGGAGTTCCCACTGTGGCTCAGCAGTAATGAATCTGACTAGTATTCACAAGGATGCGGGTTCAATCCCTGGCCTTGCTGGTTAAGGATCCAGCATTGCCGTGAGTTGTGGTTATAGACATGGCTTAGGTCGCAGATGTGGCTCAGATCTGGAATTGCTGTGGCTGTGGCACACAACCCCTAGCCCTGGAACTTCCATCTGCCATGGGTATGGCCCTAAAAAGACCAAAAAATAAAAAAGTAAAAATAAGGGTTTACTACCAAGACCTAAATGTGTAAGTTTATCCTTCAAGAGAAGGTGCTTCTACCTTCATCTTTTTTCTATTATTTCAATACTCACCTCTGAGAAGAAGGGCATGACATCTTTTAATTCATAGTCTCCTTATGGCCTTTCTCGCACATGTGGTGTATCCATCCCATCCACCGATTCATCTGCCCATCCGCCCACCCACCTACCCATCCACTCCCCTCTCCACCCACCCATCCACCCATTCATCCATCCACCCACCCATCTATTCGTCATGAATTCTTTACAGTTTAATGCCGACTGGGGAAAATTAAATGTACAAAGTATGAAATTTTACAATACATCAAAAGCTACAAAATTATATCCAGAAGATTTTAAATATAATGTTTACTAAAATGTTACTTTTTGAAAACATTATTTCAACTCAACTCAATTTCTTTAGTGCCTGGGGCCTGTGTACCTAGAATAATTTTCACAGTTGATAGACAGGGTCCTTGTACACTGGGAACTTAACAGTTTGGAGCTGGGGTGTTTGTGAACTCTGGTGATGCTGTGGATGTGGGAGGTCTCATGGAGCCTGAGCGCACAGTGGGCATTTCAGAAGTAAGTGAGGTGCCCCACCTGGAACGTCACAACTGAGTCTTGTTGACAGCGTTTAATACTTTTAAAGGCATGCTCTGTGCTTTTTAGGAAAAGCCATAAAATTGGAAGCCTATTCACACCATAACTTTATATGCTGAAATATATCTGACACCCTATGCTGACTGTTTCACTCCTTTTCTCTGAAAGTTCTGCATTCATGCATCCGAAGGAGGAGAAAGGAAACTGATTTACAACCCTCTAGTGAGGGTTTTCTATCTCTACAGTTTTCTTTTAGATGGCAATAGCTAATCAATAAAGCTGGAGCACCGCTTTCCTTTATTTATATATTTAGCTTTTTAGGACTGCACCCGTGGCACATGGAAGTTCCGAGGCTAGGGGTTGAATTGGATCTGTGGCCTACACCACAGCTGCCGGCTTACACCACAGCCACAGCAAGTGGGGATCCAAGCCATGTCTGTGACCTACACAGCTCACAGTGACGCCAGATCCTTAACCCAATGAGCGAGGCCAGGGTTGAGCCCGTGTCCTCGTGGATACTAGTCGGATTCGTTTCCACTGCACCACAGCAGGAAGTTTGGAACACTGATTTTCAAATGGGGTTTTACAGACTCACAGACGTACAGAAAAGACTTGTGGTTGCCAGGGAGGAAGGGGAAAGAAGTGGGATGGACGGGGAGTTTGGGGTTGGCCGATGCAAGCTATTACAGTTAGAATGGATAAGCAATGAGGTCCTGCTGTACAGCACAGGGAACTCTATCCAGGCTCTTGGAATAGACCATGCTGGAGAATAATATGAGAAAAAGAATGTATGGATGACTGGGGCATTTTGCTGTATAGCAGAAATTGACACAACATTGTAAATCAACGACACTTTATTTATTTATTTATTTTATTTATTTTTTTTGTCTCGTTGCCATTTTTTGGGCCGCTCCCGCAGCATATGGAGGTTCCAAGGCTAGGGGTCAAATTGGAGCTGTAGCCACCGGCCTATGCCAGAGCCACAGCAATGCCAGATACGAGCCACATCTGTGACCTACACCACAGCTCACCGCAACACCGGATCCTCAGTCCACCGAGCAAGGCCAGGGATCAAACCCGCAACCTAGTCGGATTCATTAACCACTGTGCCACAATGGGAACTCCTCAACTATACTTTAATAAAAAAAAATAAATAGGCATATATATATATACATATATATATATAAAAATAGGATTTTAATTGGGTTCTCACACATCATATATTTCACAATGCCGATTTTACTCATAGAGGCTAATAGTAAGTGGATTTGTTATAAAGATAATAGATACTAATGCTTACATAGGTAGCTTAGGTAGCTTAAACTAAAGGATATGACAGGGATTTTTTTTTTTTTTTTTGAGTGATGGGCATCTCAAAACGCAGGTGTTTGTTTTCCAAAATTTTACACTTATTAAATGGGTTTGGAGAACATTCTCCTTTTGGTAAATAACAGATAAAATACACCTAATATTTTCCAAAAAAAAAAAAGAGAAATGAAATAGTCTTGATTTTTGGAGTAAAAATATTGAAAACGATTAAATGGCTTTGGGGCAAAAGTTCACCTTGCTCTCAGAGAAGGTCTGTGCCATTCAGGAGCACTTCCTTTGCAGTTTTGGTTCACATCTCTCTGTGCATGGCCGCTGGGCCGTATCTTCAGATTCCGAGTCTCCTCTCAAGGAGTGGGAGAAGGCTTCCCAGCAGGTATCAGGTCCTCCTCAGAGCTGTCTCCTGGCACTGTCTGTACCCACCACTGCAAAGAGGGAAGGGGGAGCGGTGGAGAAGGCTTCAGTCAGTGCCACCCCTTCACCCAAACCCAGAAACGCATGGTCCAAACTAGGCATAGCCAGCATGACACTGCTGCTAACTCCTCCTCTTACCTTAATAACTGTAGATCCCTGAAGTAATACATTTTTTAGCTGTGAATTAAACATGGCAATATATTGGCTTCGATGCTGTCAGAATGAAATCTGTATTACCAAAACTCTGTGAGCAAGAAGATTAATTATATTTGTACAGCCTTTTTTTCTTAACCAATCACTAACAAATTATAAAAGTACATGGAGTCTTATTTGGGAAATAATTTTCAGCTATTATCTCAAATGGAGTGCTAATTTTGCTGGTCTGGTCAATGTGCTGATTGCTATACTTAATTCTACTTTATCTCTCAGAAATGGAATCATATTAAAATCTTTTGAAAATACAACCAAACATTGTTTAATGGTTAGATTAACCTTCACGGAGTCAACGAGATTCCTAATGAATAAATCCATTGCCTTATATTTGATTTGACTTTCTCAAAACAATATCAGACTTAATTGACAATATAATGGAGGGTTTGCAAGAACCACCTTAGAAGGTTTTCTTTTTTTCCTTCTCCCTCCTCTTTCTCTTTGTTTCAAAATTAGACTGTGGCTCGGTTTCTGTATAATCTTTAGTTTGAGCCCCGACTCGAGGAGCTGGGCCAGAACTGGACAGACCCCGGCTATTAAGGAATAGGTTTTTCTTAGGGCAATTGGCCAAACTTGACTGCAGTGGTATCAATTGTAGGTATATTATTGTATTCATTTTACTAAAGGGCACGTCACTTTTTTTTCCTCCAGGAATTTTTAGCAAGTGGTTAAAAATAACCTTTAAGAAAGGTTATATTGCTGCTAAGGCCTAGCCAAACCTTTTGGATGGAAATCTGCATCCATCATACTCAGATCTGTCAAACTACGTCTAGTGAGTAGTTCAGTAGACATAAGGTTGAATTCAAATGTCACAGCGCCATGTTTTGTGAAAAAGTGGCTGGCCGTGGTGACCTTTGCGTGCCAGTGTTCCGTTTTGTAGTTTGAAAGGTAGAGAAAAGCTAGTCTGCAAAATTATACAGTATTAGGTAGGACCCAACTGGAGAGTGAAGACAGATGCAAATTTTCATTCCGAAACTGTCAGCTTTGGCGTGGGATGAACATGAATCTTAATCGCCTCCTACAAATTCATTCAATCTTCACCTGAAACATTTTTTTAAAGGATGAATAATATACACTGTTGGTCAAGAAGGTGTGAGTTTAACAATGATAGAAAAAGCTGTTTGAATAACTTTCCATTAAACACTTGTTTATTTAAAATGTATTGCACATTCTATACTTTTGTTTTGTTGTGGTTTTTTTTCCCCCTTCTCATTTTATTGAGATATGATGGACATACAGCACTGGACAAGATTAAGGTGTACAGTGTAACGATTTCTCTTCATTCTATAGCTTTGAACTGTGGCCATTAGCTTCCATAAAGAAGTTCTCTAATCTAAGACAAGATTGACAATTACTTATTAACAATAAGTGATAATGAGGAATTGAAATGGAAATTACTTGGAAAAGACCTGTTGCATTTTTGTATACTTGCAAAAAATGCAAGAAAGAGCTGAATCAATTTCCACGGTACCAGTGGGGAAAATGGTAGTATTCTCATTCAATGAACATTTATTTTACATCTTGTGTACAAAGCTGTTTATTTGCTTTTCATTTTTTTTATTTTTAATAATAAAATATTAGCATGTAGTTGATTTACAGTGTTGTGTCAATTTCTGCTGCACAGCATAGTGACCAAGTCATAGGTATATATATATATATATTCTTTTTCTCATACTGTCTTCCTCATGGTCTATCTCAAGAGATTGAATATAGTTCCCTGTGCTGTACAGTAGGACCTTGTTGCTTATCCATTCTAAATATAATAACTTGCATCTAGCAACCCCAAACTCCCTGCCCATCCCCCTCTCTCGCCCTTCCCCCTTGGCAACCACAAGTCTATTCTCCATGTCTCTGAGTCTATTTATGTTTTGTATATAGGTTCATTTGTGTCATATTTTAGATTACACATATAAGTGGTATCATCTGGTATTTGTCTTTCTCTTTCTGACTTCACTTAGTATGAGAATCTCTAGTTCCATTCATGTTGCTACAAATGGCATTATTTTGTCCTTTTTAATGGCTGAGTAGTATTCCATTGTGTATATGTACCACATCTTCTTAATCCATTCACTTGTTGATGGACATTTATATTATTTCTGTGTCTTGGCTATTATGAACAGCGCTGCTATGAACATACGGGCACTTGTAGTTTTTGAATTATAGTTTTGTCTGGATATGTAGCTATTTATAAATAGATTCTAAAGGTGTGAACCACAAAACCAAATAATTCCTTTCACCAGTGAACTTCTATCTAAATAAGCCAAAACTCTTCTGAAATAGGTGCTCCCAGAAAACAGTAGCCATCACTTTGTCAGGTTTCTTCAACACCAAGGGGATTTAGAGGAACCGTGTTGGATTGTTTTGCTCCTACTTTAGCCCTCTCCTATCACCACCTTTTCCCAAACTTTATCTAGGGACACATGTACCTGCTGCGCAGTTCTTAATTTTAGAGGTGAAGCCACTGCTCCTGCTGTTACCCTATTTGTTCTGGATGACACCTCTCGTTGGCAGGGGGACAGTAGAACACTCAGTGGACTGCCAAGATTGTCCTCACACCTACTGATTCTTCTCCTCCTCTTATACCCACTTTCTGATTCCTTTTATCCCCAACTCTCGGTTTAAATACTACCTACAGGCTTTGATTCTCAAGATTATACTTCCAACCATGCCGCTCTTCCTGCTGAAGACTGTAACATGCCTTTATCTATGGCATGTCACCACCACAGTGGGTCATGGGGGCCTGTGATATTTTCTCTCTCTCCTCCTGAAAGCTCAGTCTTCTGGTAGTCCTAAATTCAGTGCCGTACAAGTCCCTGAGCAGCATTTGGGAAGATACAGCTGTTGCATTAGGGAAAAATGTGTGTCCACCACTTCGGATGTAGTCCTCAGCTTTTCTACCAAATCCACAGTATTTAAAACCTGGGGTAATTTTAGACTACATTTTACCTTCTAAAGATTTAAAAAGTTTAATAAATATGCACTGTCTGTTTCTCTGATTCACCCAATAACTGATAAGGATGGGTTAAAACAATTAATTAATAGAATGCAACAATTATTGTAGACCATGGATTGGCAAACTGCGCCCTGTGAGTAAAATCCTGTCGTCATTAGTGGTCTTTAAAAAATTATTCAAAAAATTTAGCAGTGGTTTTTATCTTTTTAAAAGGTTGTCAACTTTGAGCGTGTGTGTGCAAGCACAATCACATGCCCAGAATATGCAACAGGGACAATATAGCCTGAAAAATGGAAAGTATTGATTATCTTTATAGAAATGTTTACTGACCCGCATCAGAGTGGAATAAGCAGCCAAACTTCACAATCCAAGTTGCTAGTTGGCACATTATTACCAAGCCTTATAATAAACAATTTAGAAATTTGAATTCAGACTTTCATGCAGATGGGGTATAGTACACATAAACTTAAGTTTCGTCAAATATCTTGCACTTTGTTTCCAAATAATGATTATAGTAATGATATTTTCATAAGCAATCTTCTAATATTGTGGGATGAATTAAATTTGTAGTGATTATATAAATTATATTGAGACTATATTCCAGATGCAGCTGTGAAAATTTGAAAGAGAAGATGAGTTAAAAAAATTTCGAGGTACCTAAGCAATTTCAAATGAGTTAAACCCTGTAGTCATCAATTTCAAAGGGACAATTCTAGCAGGTGTCAACATAAGTGTGTCAATCATGGATATACTTTGGGATATGATCAATAATCCATTCATTTATTTATGAGCATGTACTTTGTGCCAGGGATCATGCTAAGTACTCTCTGTTAAGGATATACGATACATATAGAATATTTGTGATACAATGAGATATATGCTCTAAGAGAGCCATGCATTAGGTCCAGCAGTAGGAAAAATAGCAAAGATCAGGATTGCTGGGTAATGGCCCTCTAAGAGTGTCCATGGAAGATGATGCCTGGGCTGAGTCTTAAAGAATGAGTTGAAATTAACCAGCTGGACCAGTGTGGGGAATGTAGGGTAATACTGAGAGAGAACAGCATGACTAGTCCAGGCAAATGATGGGCGTATGAGTCAGAATGGTGGGTTGAAAGCCATGGTTCAACTGGATGAATACCATGTGTATGTGCAGTTAGGAGATTGTCAAGGTGTGAAGCTAAGAATTCTGATCACACAAGGGCTGTTACATGGTGTAAAGGGTTTGAAGTTGCTCCTACAGACTACAGAATAATTGTTGGCCAATATTAATTGAGACGGTAAAATGAAAATTATATGCAACATATTTGATGGAGGAGGAAAGATGAATTGAAAGGGAGAGGTGGGAAAGAAGTCAGGAGGGTATTATAGAAGTTGAAGTAAGAAATAAGGAACCAGGAGTTTCCACTGTGGCACAACAGGACCCGCAGCACCTTAGGAGCGCTGGGATGCAAGTTCGATCCCTGAACCATCACAGTGGATTAAGGATCTGGTGTTGGTGCAGCTATGGCTCAGACCTGATCCCTGGTCCAGGAACTCCACATGCCACAGGGTGGCCAAAAAGAAACAAACAAAAAGGATCCAGACTCATCTACTTATCAAGGAGATTTGAGGAGTGTGGTAGGATTGGAAATACATGGAGGATAAAATCAATAGGACTTAGTCACCCATTTGATTTGAGAAAGAAGGATGCACCAGGAGGACCCTCAAGTGTGTAGCTTACACACTGAGCGAATGTTAAGGTCAGCAAACAGCAGCCACGCCTATTCATTTATAAACTATCTGTGGCTGCTTCTGGACTTCAGTGGCAGCGTCAACTACTTGTGTTGAGACCTCATGGTTCACAAAGCCTAAAATATTTACTAGTTGGCCCTTTACAGAAAAAGTTTGCTGACCTCAGGGTTAAGGCATCTGCTGAGACAAGGAAATTTGCCATAAGAACAGGTTGGGATGATAAGACCAACATCAGATGTGCTGGGTTGAGGTAGATGTGGCACCTCTGAGTCTATGAGGCTGCAGGTCAAAACTGGAGCAGATTAAATTGTAAGGAATGGAGCACAGGAAGGGAAGGGAATAGAGAGGCATCAGGACGGAATCTCGGACACATGCGTGTTGTGTATCTCATACCTTTTAATGGTTTCAGCTTACCCAGTGTAGGAGGCCTAGAACAGGTAACGTGTATTGGGGATGACACCTGTGACCTCCAGGGTATGGGCTGATCGGAACCCCTCAGCTACTTACCCAGGCTCCTGCGGTTCCTCAGCTACTTACCCAGGCTCCTGTGGTTCCTGCTATTCTCTCTGGGGCCCCGATTGGCTAGGTCTCCTTCTGTGACCTCACAGCCAGACCCTGGGTGCTCATGCGGTCTCTGCTTTGGGTCTTGGTATTTCCCCTCTAGCTGTGTTGCTTTTCCTCTGGCCACAGTCATTTCTACCCACAGGTCTAAGGAGCGCATGCCTCAGTCTAGACCCTGTTCATCCCTGCTGCATGGCGGACAGCACCAAGCTTGTAGAAGCAGGCAGGGAAGAGAGTCAGTAAGGAGGCTGGAAAGATGTAGAGGGACTGGAAGGGTGAGAGACAGCAGAGGACACTATCAGCGATCCCAGGAAGGGAGTGGTCCTCTATGCCTTGGACATCCACCAGGATAAGGACGTGTGTGTGTGTGTGTGTTTGTGTGTGTGTGTGTACATGCAAACGTGCACGTACCCGCGCACTGAAAGGGCTGGTTATAGCCTTGGAAGTTCTCTGCTCGCAGTGAGGTGCTGATCCAACTTTAACACATTGGAGGTGACGTCTTTTTAGTTTACTCTCCAGGTAACCAGCTTGCAGAGAGGTAACATGCCCTCCATCCAGATTGCCTGTATCCTTTCTCTACAGAGTTGATGTCTAAGACAACCTGGTTGTCCAGGAATTCTGGCTATTTGTCTTCATTCTAACTATATCCTTAGGATAAAAACCAAATGTAGCATGTTATGTAACCCCGATAGCATATTTCCCATAGTGTCTTTCTGCTGAGGACCTCATTGTTTTCTAAAAATCTCACTATGTTCATCTCTGCAGAGGAGCCCGAGATACATTATGTACCATGTGAGTCTGAGGGAGGCCTCCTCCGTTGGGAAGATGTGGGATGCTAAGATTTTACTCTTTTCTGCATGGATCACTAGATAATGGTTTTCACATTAAAAAACAAGCTCTATCCCAAACTCCCAATATTTGAGCTAGATAAATGAGGCTGCCCAGAGGGAGGGGCTGGGAGGCAGGAGTGAGGCTCTGAGCCCATCTCTGCTGTCCCGAGGGAATTTATGAAGAAGCTCTATGAACCCTTAATCTCTAGGGAGCATTGTTTGCAAGTTGCTGTGCTAGACCCTGAAGATATGTATTTTGACTACGGAAAGCTTCGAAGAGACAACACCCGGTCATGTAGCCGCCTGAAAAAGAGGGACCTTGTTTCTTCCACTCCCACAAATGCAGTTGTGTGCACTGACACATGGCCCGCGTTCAGGACAGATGGTTCTGTGAACTCTGTCCCACTCTCAGCTGTGTAGACACTTCTGGGTTGAGGCAAGCTCATCCAGTGCCCTGGGCAGCCTGATTTCATCTTAAGGGATTCAGTAGCCCTCAAAGGAGTGACTAATGAGAGTCCCTGTTCTTCACTTTTGCCTGTGTGCGCCCCCTGGGGCTTCCCTTGAGCCTTTCCATGTCACACACTGAATGGGGGGTGTGACCTTCTCCCAGGTGATGCCATGACTGGGCACCCAGACTCAGGCAGGTTGTGTTGATGCTGAACTCTTCGGAGTTTAGAAATGATGTTTTCCACTCAAGTTTATCTATCTATGTATCATCTACTTATCTCTATCAAGTTTCCTTATGTCCGTGTGTGTGTGTGTGTGTGTGTGTGTGTGTGTGTATTAAGAAAACTTAACATGAAATCTACCCTTCTAACACCTTTTTGGTGCACACCACAGTATTGTCAACTCTAGATGCCATGTTGCAGGACAGATCTCCAGAAGGTATGCACAAGGCATTGCTCCCTGATACCTTCCCACTTGCTCTTGTACAGATTCTAGGTCACAAACAGGCACCTTTCTGCAGAAGGCTCTGTAGAGATCCAGGACTCTCCCTCCTCTCTCTGGATGGCACTCCAAGAGGGTTCTCGGAGGACAGCCATTTGGGCCAACATGGTTTTGGCAGCCGTGACTTTGCAGATCTGCAGGCAGGTGATTATTTTTATTGGAAGGCAATCAACTCCAAACACCATCAGGAGCCTTCTGGCCTCTCTTTGGGTTTCCCTTATTAAT
Source organism: Sus scrofa (assembly GCF_054392235.1). Lineage (NCBI taxonomy): Eukaryota > Metazoa > Chordata > Mammalia > Artiodactyla > Suidae > Sus > Sus scrofa. The sequence continues at coordinate 78,725,504 of NC_139393.1, forward strand.
ACACCACAGCCTCAGCAGCTGTATTTGTCAACACTGTAGGGAGGACCATGTGGGCCGTTGGCTGCAGCAAAATGAGGTTTGTCTGGTAAATCCTGATGTTTTCCAAAGCTCCGTCCTGTCATTCAGAATGACATTTTATTCCACTTACTGTGATTAGTTTTTTGCAGAAGAGTTTTAAAAGTGTAATTGCTTTTGTAGTCTAAGGAAGAAAAGGGCACTAAGCCACATTCAGAGATGTGGATAATTGTTAAGCCGGTTTGGGAGGTAAAGAATAGTGAGATTTTGAGGAGAGAGAGTAGGTACATTTAAATATATGAATGTGTTTCTTTCAAACCTTTACCAAAAAGGGCTTGCCACAATGTAGCTAATGAAACTTGACTTTAAATCAGTTTCCAAAGATAATGGAGAGAATTTAAAGAAACCAGGGTGTTGACCACTGATTGCAGGGGAAATGGGAGAGAGCAGATTCAACTATTTGGAAATAAAGCAAATCAAATAAGTAGAGTAATAAAATTCAGGATTGATGGAGCATTTATATTAAATAGTAGTAGGCATATATAGTTGCTATTATGATGTGTAAAAAACCTAGAAAAGACTAATATACATTAAAATAAGACTATTATACACGAGGTTCAAGAAGTTTATTTGATATTGGTCAGTACCTTGTTCCAGATTTCATTTCCAGTTTTCTTTCTAGCAAATAAAGATATAGATAGAGTAGTAGGATATGTCTGTCAACCTCCTCATTCACTGATTCATTCCAAGATGTTTGTTCTGTGCCTATTGTATTCAAGGCACTGTTTTAGATACTTAGGGAATAGCTGTGAGCCACAGAGTTCTGGTTTCATGAAGTTTATAATCTATAGAAGGAGACAAAGCATAAGCAAGCTGATGAAGAGTGTTTGTATAATTGAATTTCACATTGTGATATGTTCCATGAAAAAAAAAAAAAAAGGAAGAGTCAGGAGCTAGAAGGTGACTGGGGACAGTAGTTAATATCATAAATATGCACAGCATTTTCAAGGTATACAGGACACAAGAAGAAGCAGGGAAGCTAAGGGTCTATTTGGAGCAGCCTCTATTCCTGCTGGTGAGGAAGACGTAGGAGAGAACAAACTGATGCTCTGCCAGAGGGATGTGAGCTGGAGATTGGCACCTGCCATCCGCCCGCCTCCCAGGGAACAGTCCTCATTTTGCCCCAATAAAACTTAACTCTCAACTTTTAGTCTGTGCATTTTTGAAGTCAATAGGGGCCACTACAGGAGTGAGGTCCCTGAGCCAGAGAAGGATGAGAGCCGCCAGGGAACACGGGGTCTTGGCTCTCAACTGGGTCATCCATTACAATGGGAAGGGAAACTCTGGTGTTTCTGAGCTGAGGTTGGCCACAATCTGTGTTTTGTTTCAAAGAGCCCAGTGCTGCTGCAACATTCACACTAGAGGATGTGTGCTTGTCTATGTGTTGTGGTGGGGATTTGAGCAGGAAGGCCTTCGAAGAGGCCACTGCCATGGTCCAGGTGAAAGATGGTAGAGACTTGAGTGACGTGACGGTGGTAGAAATGGGAAAACGTGATTGGATTCTAAAAATACACAAGAAACTGATGACCAGATCTGCTGATAAGCTGACTGTGAGGAAAAGAGAGGGTTCCAAGCATCACTGTCAAGTTTTTAGCCTGTGCAACTGAGAATTCGATAAACCACCAACAGGGGTGTGAAACATTATAGGCGATATTAGGTACCGTCCCCAGTCACCTTCTAGCTCCTGACTCTTCCTTTTTTTTTTCATGGAACATATCACAATGTGAAATTCAATTACACAAACACTCTTCATCAGCTTGCTTATGCTTTGTCTCCTTCTATAGATTATAAACTTCATGAAACCAGAACTCTGTGGCTCACTGCTATTCCCTAAGTATTTAAAACAGTGCCTTGAATACAACAGGCACAGAATAAACATCTTGGAATGAATTTATGAATGAAAGAGTAAATGGATAGATCCTTTTACTCTATCCTTATCGCCTTCTGCTTTAAATTGGAGGTGCTTATTGGCTACAGTAAAAGTATAAGTGCTGTGAAAAATGATCCTTGGAGGCAAGATGGAATAATGTTTAAAGGTTTATAAAGTCTGGAGCCAGGATGCTCAGGTGTTCATCTGCAGAGTGAGGATTATACTAGTACCCACCTCATTAAGTTTGAAGAGTTAAATGGTGAATACCTGCAAAGCCCTGAAATGTTGTCTAACCTGTACTAAGATCCAGTACAGACTTTCCGTGGTAGTATTGTTGATATTACCAAGACTTTTCCAGGTTGACTCCATGAGATAAATTTGATGCAAATATGGATTTGGCCAATCCCAGCACAGAGGTATCAAGTGGGAGACCATCAAAGTTAAAATCCACATTGTGGTTTCCATAATCACTTTTCTTTTTTTAAATTTTTTTGTCTTTTTGCCTTTTCTAGGGCTACTGCCGTGGCATATGGAGGTTTCCAGGCTAGGGGTCCAATCGGAGCAGTAGCCATCGGCCTACGCCAGAGCCATAGCAACACGGGATCTGAGCCGCATCTGTGACCTACACCACAGCTCACGGCAATACCGGATCGTTAACCCACTGAGCAAAGCCAGGGATCGAACCTGCAACCTCATGGTTCCTAGTCGGATTCTTAAGCACTGAGCCACGATGGGAACTCCCACAATCACTTTTCTAACGAGCCTTGTGAGAAACTAGTTTGAAAGGCACGACCCTTTCATTTTTGAGGCATCGAGGAGTGGTTTTGTGAAGATGTCAGGACTTTGAACTTGCTCTTAGGCTTCCTGACATGTTACTAATCAAAATCCCCGGTAATTCTAAGTTTGTGAATTTCCTTTTTATGAATTTCGAGTAGTGTTTCTTCGTTTCTCTCCCAGATTCTGCATGCTTTTCCCTTGAATCTGTGTTCAAAGACTATGTGGTCCATAGCAGCCTGGGTTTGGTTCTGTACATCTGAACGGAAGTGCATGGGTGATTTTAGGTTGAATGGATTCACTGAGCAAAAGTTCTGGATTAAATAGTAGGATATCATTTGTCTTAGCAGCTGTTCCTTTAAGTTTTCTGACATAAAGTTATACAGTGTCATCGGCCAGAATATTCATTAGCTTATTTCTTATAAAAGTCATAGTTTGTCGAGTTAAGAATACTACTGAAGACTTTCCTTTTGAAGTTCATGTATAAGAGGATGCTCCAGCATCTCAGCTAAAAAATTTCCACATTTCAGGGCCCTTCAATTTGTCCTAAAACTGGTTCTTCTTGTGAATTTTATTTCTATTTTTATTTTTTTGTCTTTTGGCTTTTCAGGGCCATGCCCATGGCATATGGAAGTTCCAAGGCTAGGGGTTGGATCGGAGCTGTAGCTGCCACTCTACACCACAACCACAGCAACGCAGAATCCGAGCCACATCTGTGACCTACACCACAGCTCACGGCAACGCCGGATCCTTAACCCACTGAGTGAGGCCAGGGATCGAACTCATGGATACTAGTCAGGTTCCTTAACCACCGAGCCATGACGGAGCTCCCTCTCCTTGTGAATTTTACATACATAAGAATAATAAAATATTTGCCAAGTGTGCTGAAGATGGAAAAGCTGATAAAGATTTTATCGTGGGAAATGTCTTTGCTCATCCCCCACAATCGGTCATAGATCCAGCGGCAGTTCTGCTCAAGGCCTGTTACCCCACTTGCTGGAAGGAGAGCCTGTTGTCAAACGAATCATCCAAACATGGTGATGGATGACTAGATTATCAGCATGACCCAGAGAAAAGCCTAAAATGCTGAACATCGCCTGACTCAATTCAGGTGCTTATTAAGAGCACTTAAAAATGGATTTCCCAAACTTGCTATAATCCATTTTGTTCCTGAGCCTCCTTCTGCTGCACTGTTTACAGTATATGCACCTCTCTCTGCGATGACGGGGAGCTGTGGGTGTAACGGAGGAAGGCCTCTGAAAGACACCATTGCACTGGTCCATGTTCGAGACATTGTTATGGGTTGAATTATGTCCTTCAAAAAGATATGTCAGAGACCCAACCCTTCCTCCCCCACATTTCAGAATGTGACTTTATTTAGAAATAGGGTTGTTGCAGGCATAATTAAAGTCAGGATAAAGTCACCCTGGAGTAGGTTGTGTCTCTGACCCAATATGACTGGTGTCTTTATAAGAAGAGATACAGGAGTTCCCGTCATGGCGCAGTGGAAATGAATCCAACTAGGAACTACGAAGTTGCAGGTTTGATCCCTGGCCTCGCTTAGTGGGTTAAGGATCTGGTGTTGCTGTGAGCTGTGGTGTAGGTCCCAGAATCGGCTTGGACCTAGCGTTGCTGTGACTGTGGCTGTAGCTCCAATTTGACTCCTAGCCTGGGAAACTCCATATGCTGCAAATGCAGCCCTAAAAAGCAAAAAAAAAAAAAAAAAAAAAAAAAAAAAAAAAAAAAAAGAGAGAGAGAGAGAGAGAAAGAGAGAAAATACAAAGAAATAGATGCAGGGAGAAGGCCCATGAGTCAAAAGCAAAGAGTGGCATGATGCAGCTACAAGCCAAGAAAAGCCAAGGATTGTTGGCTACACTGGAAGATACAAGAGGGAAAAAAGGATTCTACCCAGAGCCTCAGAGCAAGCAAAGCCCCTATGACTCCTTGATCTCAGACACTTCTGGCTGCAGAACTGTGAGAGACTCAATTTCTGGTTTTAGACAACCATTATATGATAATCTTGCTATGACCGTCCCAGGACGTTAATACCGACAGCAGAGTGCTCATACAAGACAGGCCTTCCACATCCATCCTTTGCCGAGAGCCACTGCCCTTTTAGCCAAACTTCCAGATAGACTTCAGTATAAATCACTGCTGTGTACTCAAAAGGAATGAGACATGCAGTGACCCAGAGCATCGATGGCAGTATAGAATCTTAAGCAACTTTATCATTAATATCTATGACTTATGCACCTGAGACTGTGCTAGCTTTTACATATGTTATCTTAATTTATCCTTTCATCAACCCCCTGAGGTTTCTGTAATTACTATTATTTTTTCTAACAAATGAGGGGCCTGAGGTTTAGAGAGGTTACACATCTTGCCCAGGGTCACAGAGCTAGGAAAAGGGGCAGCGGAGAGCCAGGACGCAAGGCCCGTCAGGTCTGCAGCCTGACCTCTTTATCCCTGCCCACGAAGGCTTCACAGTTATCATCTTGATGCGGGAAAAAGACCTACACCACAGCAGTTTCATCTTCCTCTTTCCCAATTCTTCGCTTCCCGTACTTTTCTGCTTTTGGCCAGTTTCAGAAGGTCAGAGAAGAGGTAACATTCCTGCTCAGATTTTTTTTTAAGGCATTTCCAAAAGATCTGGAAGGCTATTCCCATTCCCGCAACTTAAAATCTTCAGTTTACCCACAAGTTTGTGTGAAATGGGAAAAATTTTGTTAGTTTCAAAAATTCTTACTTTTTTTTATCCACAAATTATGATATGCATCTTTTTTTGGGGGGGGGCTGTACTTGTGGCATATGGAAATTCCCGGGCCAGGGATCTAACCTGCATCTTAGCAGGGACCAAAGCCACTGCAGAGACCACACCAGATCCTTAAGCCACCGAGCCACCAGGGAACTCCCATGATATTCATTTTTGTAGGGGGTTGGGGAGGGGTGATAATGGGCAAGAATTCTCTCTTCTTCAAAAGTACCTTGGAAAACTATGGTTAGTAATGATTTTATTTGTTGAGAAACAGCAAAAGTTTCCAGGATGCTATTTCTAGATTTGGTCACTGTGTACTGTGGGGTATTTGAAAATGCCCTGAATAATAAAGCCAGTATTTCCTCCCTAGTAAATGGGCTCTAGCTCTGAAGAATGGATGTCAATTTTGTCCTTGATTTTATCTACTTTAGTGGGCAAACAATTCATTTTAAAACAGACTAATAAAATTATTCCCTTAGTTAGAAAATATTCCACAAGACAATTCAGGGAAAATAAATCTTTCGATCATGTTTTAAGGGGGTCTTACAGCGTTTTATGGATTCCATGATTTCTCTTTGAAGCAAATCATTTACTGGCAAATTTATAATCACTGGGATGTATTTTAAGCTATCTATATTTAATGATTCCTTTCATTGTGGCTCAAATTCATTTTATTGACTTAATTTGGCATCTCTGTTATATGCTCTCATATATTAATACTTTGTGGTGACAGTAGATAATGGTAACCTATAAAGCTTTATATTATTTGAAACCATGGACCAACATTTTGGGAAAATGGAAATCATAATATGTAGACACAGTCAGGGATTCAGTGGTATATGATGGCTATTCGGATAATCGGTATCTTTTAATATTACAAATACCAAAAAACAAAAAACAACAAAAAACGCCGAGACCTGGAAAATACCTTTAAGATCCTCTGGTAGCCTGAACACATAGGTATCTAAAGCTCCGACTTCAAAGTAAGGTTACAAAAACTCAGGGAGCCAAAGTGACTTGCCCAGAGTTTTCAATCTCTGCCACATGAATAAGAGTGATTTTTTTTTTTTATTTTAGCAGCGGGCTAATGGACGAATAATCAAATATCATGAATTAGAGTTTGATAGTATCAGCAGGTAGTGAGGCATCGACAGTCGAGATTTAAATCCTTCTCCACTATTCTGGGCGGTTTATTGAACCGTTTAATGCCTCAGTTTCCTCTCCTGTGAGGTGTGGTTGACTGTATTACCCACTTCATTGGATTTATGCAAAAACAGTCTGGAAACTAGTTAAGTCTTGCTTGCTTTTTATTCTCTCTTGTCTTCTGAACCGGTTGGCCTGAAGACACAGTTATAGGTCAAAAGAGGGCATTTTTAAGGATTTAAGAAATAAAGATCACATTTCTGTTGGCAAGGTGGCTTTTTCCCTATATGAAATATGCAGTGTACAGTTACCATCGTGTGGCATATCAATAACTTATTTTTTTATTGTAGTCACAAGTACTTTAATGAACATGCCCTATTTATTCCCTCTAATTTATTAATTAAATGATAGAATGTCCTTGCAGAAATAAAATTTCACACATTTAAAAACATCTTGTGAGACATTGGTTTAATTATGAATGATATCTAATTGAAAGAGAAACAGAGATAACTCCTTTTTCAGCCTCTACCCCTCCCTTTTTGAACAACTGAAATAATTGTTCCCAGAAGTCGCTACCCTGTGAAGCCTGGGCTGTCATTCTTTGAAGTGTCTCTCACATGGTAAGATCAAATAGCTCCCCATAATTACAGTTGGTAATTTTGGAGTCATTATTTTTGTTAAGATTTTCAGCACTCAAAAAATATGTATATTCTAGGTCAACAAGTCATTATGTAATGAAAACAAGGTAGCAACATGATAAAAGAGGGGAAGGAATGAAAAAGTGTTAAACTACCTTTGGTTCTGGGTGTGGTGAGCCTAAATTCACCTTCTCACTAACGGAAGTTGAAAGTGATCACTGACACGTGATTAAAGAACCCATTTTACAAACTGTGTCGAAGGGAAGTGGAGAATCTTAGTGGTTGCATTTAGAAAACAATGGTGTTAAGGAGTCTAATATTCACTGGAAAGAGTTCATAAATGTCTAAGAAACGCACTTGAGCTTGGGTTGGCTGTCTCATGAAACATTGTGCTAATGGCACTTCCATGCGTGTAGGATTTTATCTTTGAATTATCAGAGTACCACACAAAAGGAGAAGCTTGCAATTAAGCATGATCCTGTTCTCCACTCAATACTCTGTGATAAAAGATATGGGGACGGAGTGGATGTGTGTATGGCTGAATTGCTTTGCTGCACAGCAGAAATGAACACAACACTGTACACCAACTGTAGTACAATGTTTTAAAATGATAAAAAAAAACCACGGTAGTGTTTGCAAAGTGGCTCAATAATTTTTAGGCTATTTAAGGGTTACTTAGTTGGCATATTGTCTTTGAATTCCTCGTGGGGTCCCTCACAATTCCTTGCAGGAATGCGTTTTACCGCAGGATGTCTCATTCAGCACATTTTAAATGCAGTCCCTGTCTGAAGGCAGGTGGTTGAATAGATGATGTTCTCCAGTTCTCAACAGCCCGTGGATCATAGGATGACATCGACACTGCAGTTAGAGTCCATTTTTGTGGTAGTTACTGAAACAAACCACTGGACATAGGGCCAAATGGACTGAGGCAAAACATTCATTAGCATCCAATTTAGCCATTTTTGTGGTTGGATAGTACCACATACCCTATAATCATTCCTATTTGGTCCCTGGTGAATGCAACTAGAGGATTTTTCCCCCCGACTCAATGTATTTCACATCTAATGGATATATGTTCTGGTAATTACTTAGGTCTGAGTTATTCTTATGGAGCAACAGGAGAGAAAACTAGATTTTCTTTTCTTTTCTTTTTTAAAGTTATAAGACTAAACTTAGGGAAACAAACAGTTGGGAGCTTTGAATAATACAAATTACTCTGTGTGTGGGGCTAGCCTTAGCAGTCTCTAGAAAACTTTCTGATGATGGGATTAAAATCCAGCAAATTTTTACTCTTTGACCAGCATTTTAACTTCTAGGAATTCAAAGGATGAGCTATATGTATACATACAGATTTAATCACAGACATATTCATGGCAGTGCTATTTTTAATAGAAAAAAATGGAGGTAAAACTAAATGTCTACTAAATTCACTTATCCTTTCAAAAATATATATTAAGCTATTGCTTTGAGCCATTCGCTGTTTTACTTGTTAATCAGGGATAATTGAATCAAATAATAATGACAGTTCCTGTAATGGAATACTCTGCAGCTGTCAACAGGGCTGCAGAACAATATTCAATCACATGGCAGGATGCTGGTGATATATTCTTGAAAAAGTAAGTAATACACAGGGATGTACCGTTGAATGTTTATATTTTTCAAATATACTATAATGAATACATGTTACTTTTTTAATAAGAGAAACAAAATAATGATTCTATTTCCATAGAACTCAACAAAAATCTATCAAACTGAAAAAGCATGTGTATGTCTAGTTGATGATGATGGATCTTGTAAAGGAAAGAAGCAATTCAAGAAATATTTATTGAGCACCTACTGTGTGCTGCCTTGTGCAGAATACTGGGAAGCAATGGTGTTGCTGCCCAGGAGCTTCAGGTATGGCCAGTTGGTCAGAACTAAGGGTGTCTGATGACACTGTGGAGTCTCCAGATTCGAGAGACACCATCAACGCCAGAATCTCTTAGACAAAAAAACACTCGACTATCCCAGGTATCATGAAATCACCTGGGGACATCTTTTCTTCATTCCTTAACTCTACTTGGATTTGCTTTCTTGGTTATAAACATTTTTTTGTGGGATGACATTGTTCCAAACCATGTTTTCCTCAAGGGCTCAGGCACGGAGAGCTTTGGTTGCTGGGAATTGATGGGAATGGCCCTGAATGATATTGACAACATCATTTGGGGGCAGGAAAAGAGAACTAGCAATGGAATAAAGAAAAGAAAGAGGCTCAAGCTTAGTCTTTGAGGAGTCAGTTATCAAAAGTTTATTTATTTATTTATTTTTTGTCTTTTTGCTATTTCTTGGGCCGCTCCCGTGGCATATGGAGGTTCCCAGGCTAGGGGTCGAATCGGAGCTGTAGCTGCCAGCCTATGCCAGAGCCACAGCAACGCGGGATCCGAGCTGCGTCTGCAACCTACACCACAGCTCACGGCAACGCCGGATCGTTAACCCACTGAGCAAGGGCAGGGACCGAACCCGCAACCTCATGGTTCCTAGTCGGATTTGTTAACCACTGAGCCACGACGGGAACTCCAAAAGTTTAGAATCTAGGTCTGGCTCTTTCAGTCTGTGTCCAGGTAGACATCAGCAGATATAAAAATGGAGATGGTCTAGGCTGGAAGCTGGCCGCAGCCTGACTTTGGATGTACAGGCAATGAGAGTCAGGGCCATTCTGCAGCATGGGAATTTACCAAAAGTATGCCTCTCTAAAAGGGCAAATGGGATTGGAAGAAAGATGATAGACATAGAAGAGCCTAATTCTGCCCATCTGTAAATATGACTATTAAGAATTACCAGGAAAATTATATTTAATTCACAATTGAATTTTCTGGCTTCTCTGATATTTTAAGGGATATAACACCATATAATCAGTCTGACGAGCAAAAAAAATCTTTCACTAGAAACTCAGTTGAAAAAGAATTGATTCTCTGGACCCCATGTTGTCCTTTGCAGAACATAGTATGTTAGGTTTTCCTTGAGACTTCTATAATTTTGTAGAAAAAAAAATTGACCTCAAGAGTGCCACGGGAGTTCTAATAAATGCCTTCTCATGGAACCGAGGGCACTTTCTCTGATTTTGTTATTCTCATCTGCATTAGTCAGCTTCAGCTCGCCTTCGCTTGCATTCTAAACTGCTGAGTGACTGCCTCAAGCCCTACTGGCCTGTGGCAGATAAAACTGACTAATGTGTCTGAGGCTTTGGAATAAGACAAACAGAGGCAAATAAAAGCTAATATTCCAATGTAGGCAACATAACTGGAATAATCTGCAGCCCAGTTCATGAAGGAAAACTAATTATGAATCAGATGTATAGTTTTGGGGAAATTTTAATGTAGTATATACTTTATGTACCTAGGACAGTTAAACTGTAATAAAGCCTACAGATACACACACATACACACACACACAGACACAATTAAGCAATTAAGACTTACTGGGAGCTATGCTTTTACGTTAGATTTACATTTGTCTCCAATTTTTGAAGGCTTGAGGGTATTAAATCATTAAGATCCAACTGCCATGACTCTCGAGTTGGTTTGGGGAGCTTATTGCATGCAATTAGAGTAACCATTAGGAGGGTTTTGTGTGTACATAGGCAAAATGAGGTATAAAGTCGAGCAATGGTTGATGAATTTGATCAATTTAGACAGTACCCTGGAATAATTTAGGCCAAAACAAATCCTTTACACTACCTAAAGATTTTTCAAGGGTCTGAATTTTCTGAGTAATTATTTTAACTGTCTTCAGACTGTCTCAATACCAAGTCAAGTTACATACAATTTGAAAAAGACTTTAATTCTTCTATAGATTGTATGTTGCTTACAAATTTGGTCGAGATTTAAAATCATTTTTTTTTAATTCACAAAGTTATCCAAATCATACTGAACTGGCACACTGATTTACATTTTAAAGTGCAGGGCCAGAAACCCAATTTCTATTATTATTTTCCTGCTCATACCTATAAAAGCCAAAGAAAGAAAAGTCACCTGATTTCAACATTCATGATGTGTGATAGAAACATAGTGTCCTCTGTTGCTTTTATTCTCTGAAATGCTACTGACCTTTCCAGACATGAGGATGTGGTTGGCACCTTGAATTGTGCTACTATGCAGTGCCTGCTCCCCTCAGGATGCCTCTCCCTGCAGGCTGGCCTCCCTGACACCAGCACTGGTCTCACATGTGCCCCCACAGGCTGACTGGGCCATCCCTCTTGCTGTTGCCTGGAGACATCTTCCTATTCATCAACTCAGCATTGCAGTTACTTTCACTTTCTTGCAGTCTGTCTTGTATTATTTTGTCACAAGGAGGAAATGTGCAAATTCTGTTTTCCTGAGATCATTAAAATTCCTAATAAAGCAACCAAAAAGGGCATAATTTTATCCACTAAAAACATCATCTAAATTAGCCAGCCTCAAGCAGGACTTTGATGGAATAAGACACATGACTGGTTGGTTTTGGTGAAAAGTAAGGAGGGGAAGAAAGGCTGAGCATAAGGTCTCAGATATATCAGCTTTCTCAGGTTGTAATAATGCTGTGTAACAAACAACCACAAAACTGTAGTTGATTCAGTGGAATTCAACAATAAACACTGATTTTTGCTTTATTGCTTGCCTAGATGGCTTTACTGCCCTTATATGGCCTCTTTCTCAGTCAAGGCTTCAGTTGGGCAACTGAGACATGTGTCTTCTTTATGTGTCTTTGGCAGGGTAGCCCAGGCATGATGTCAAGGTGAAGGCAAAGGAGCAGAAGAGGAGGCCAAAATGTGTATTAAGTTGGCTCAAGCAAGTCACTGGGTCAGTGAAGAAAAGCACTGCCAGAGGTAGGTGTGCAACTGATTCATACAATCAGTCTAAACTATATAAGGCAGGTGTGTGAGAGTGCTTAGTGGATGGCTTCACATACCAGAAAAGGGGCTGGCAAGAGGCCTCAGTCAGATGCTAAAAGGACTTGTGAAGTCTTAAGAGGAATCCCCAAGCTAAATCAATGGATCATTTTTCATAGTCTCAACTGTAATTGAGAGTTACAATTTCATCACATACAACAAACATTCATAGCATTTGACAGAAGTTTCCATTAAGCAGGAAAACCTCTAATAGCTTTATCATTGTAAAAAAAAATTCAATATTCTTGAAATTCAGGTGAAATATTTTCTATCATTGACACAACACTCTAATGCTTTGCAAAAATAACAGTAAATATTTACTTCTAAGAGCTCTGTTAAAAGTAATATTTGTATTTTATTGGTCTTGGGCATTGTTCTGTTTAAAAACTCAACCCAACCCAACCCAACCCAACCCAACCCAAACCAAACCAAACCAAGCGAGTTGGAGCAAAGCAGCCTCTTTTGCCTTCACTTCCTGGGAATTTGTCACCAGGACCATATTCCTTTTACTACCAACGCATGACTGATTCCAAGCCACTTGTGAGGTATGTGATTTCAAAGCCTTATCTTCCTTCCAGTAGCTGAACCTCATTCTTTTTCTGTTCTCCTAGAACTTTCTAGAGTTTCCTTGCAGTACCCTGCATCTCTTTCCTGAACATTCTACAATAGTTCCCATTCCTAAAACCATTTACCTCAGGGAAGGCATTTTGCTTAGAATGTCATTTCACTGTTTTCTCACTCAGCAGGATTTGCTAGTCTGTCACATACTCTCACATTTCAGAAACTTTATGCTTCTGTTAAGGTATTAATAAATAAAATAGCTACCACATAGCAGTAATCTTTAAAAGGAGACCTTTAATGATTTACAATGGCTTAATTTATTTCAGGTTTTATGACGTTACTGGAAAAAAAAAGACTTTAGATTGACTAATATTTAAATATATTCTTCTAATGTTAAAATATCATGTATTAATTTTAGACAATTAAAGATAAAAAAACTGAAGAGAGTAAAATCATTCATAATCTTACAAACTAAGGAGCAAATACTCATTTTTCCCCTCATTTTAGCATTCATTTGTGTGTGTGTGTATGTCCATCAAACTAGATGAAATTGCCAATAGTCAATTGCTTTGAATTGAACAAAAGCAGCAATTTCATATATTTCGACCTTATATTTGTGAACATTCCTTGCATTAGTAATGCTTCTCAAAGAAACAGAACCAATAGGATATGGTCATTCTATCTATGTAGCTATTTATCATGTATGTATCTTTTTATCTATCTGTAATCTACTTTTTAATGAAGAGAGAGAGAGACAGAGACACAGAGAGACAGAGAGAGGGAGGGAGAAAGGGCGGAAGGGAGAGAGAGAAGGATTTTTTTTAAGCAATTAACTCGTGATTGTGGAGGCTGGTAAGTCTGAAATCTGTAGGGCAGCAAGCCAGAAGACTGAAAGGTTAGGGAAGAGTTGGTATGCCTTCTTGAGTCTGAAATTTGAAGACTTTCTACGTTTTAAGCAAAATGCTTCATCCTCTTAAGATCTTCAGCCACCTGGAAAAGGCCCAACCATGTTACGGAGGATAATCTGGTTTACTCAATGTCTACTGAATCAAGTATTAATCACATCTAAGAAATAGTTACCCAGCAAAATCTAGACTGGTATTTGACCAAGTGGGCATCACAGCCTAGCCAAGTTGACATGTAAAACTGACATCACATTGCTTACAATCTGGATTTTACTATTCTAAATAAATGTAAATAATCACCTTGTAAGTAGATCTATGTCTACATCTTTGATAATTCTACTAAATTTACACAAAATGGAATTACTGGTTTTCTTATCAAAAACATGTATTCTCCTAACTCTGAGGCCACTGGGACATCTGCAATAATCTCTTGTTGTAGGCATGGGATCCATCTCAGGGACCTTCATGCTACCTCTCTATCTTTAGCCATTTTTTTTGCACAGTCATTGGTGGACTAGCACCTAATCGTGGAAACAGGGCATTCGACAATGGACAGCCAGAGACTGACTGTCTGAGGATGAGACAATACCAACATCAATATCTCTTGATGACAGAGGCTATTTTCAGAGTCTGGGGCTTATTTTATGACTTTGGAGAATAAAGTTTGTACCAGCTACAGTATTTATACTCATTATTTTATTTGTCCCTCACAATGGTATGAGGTAGATACTATTATCATACCTTCTAGGTATAAGGTATAGTATTTTTCTACTTATGGGTAGAAAAACTGGGGCTTGAAGAAGAGCCACCTGGTTGTTGGATATGAATTTACCAGTCCAAGCAATAACATAATACCATTATTCTTTCCATTGGCAGAAAGTAGAGAGAAGGTGGTGAAACCAGCTTTGGCTAAATTTCTGGGAGCTGGGGCTACTTGAGTTTGGATGTTTTCATTTCATTGTGGAGTTACAAATTGACATGGAGGATGGAGAGTTGTGATGACCAAAGAATCCAGAGGTCTGAGCAAGTGTCCATTCTGGCTATTTATTGAATATTTAGACGTCATCCTATTATCTCATTGGGCAAAGACCCAGAGTTGTTTTTGATTTAAAAGACCATCATATGGGGGATAAAGATCAGGGGTAGTTGCCATAGTAAAGATAATCTTGGCAAATGCCAAGCTTAATGAATGTGATGGGTAAGTGACTGTGTGTGTGCATGCATGCTATGCTTTTGAAGCAAGACTATAATAGCATAGAGAGTAAATTTATAGAATTTATTAGCATATTAGCTTAGGAAGAGACCTTAAAGTTTATCTAATGCATTCCCTTCAATTTCCAGCTGTGGCAGCGGATGCCTGCGGAGACCAAGTGTTAAAGGTCTTGCAGTCAGTTCCACCCACTATTGCATTGATATAAAATAGTAATTTTATGGTAGAGTATGACTTAGTGAACATACATCTTTGGCTTTTCCTGGACAGTGTCATTTTAAAATTTACTTTATTGTTGACTCCAGATCTATGATGTGTTCTAGACACTCCTATTTCAGGACTCGGATTATAGCTTTTACATTATATTTCATCCTCAGAAGTGGTACTAAGGCTCCTAGTGAGACTATTTGTTCCAAGAGTTTCTGGTTTGGAAAATACATTCACCTTAACCATGATTGAATGTGCTTATTTCCAGGCCAATGGAAGAAAGAAGAATCATAATTTTCTTTCTCAGAGTGTTTTTGCTATTATCGTGGCATCTTTAATTTTTCTCCCCTTGGCTTCCTCTTCCCCTCTCTCTCTGCCTTCGCACTTTTCCTACCAGAGAGACTTTGCTGATCTCTATTGAATTGATACCCAGAAAGTGGGTGGGTACATCAATGAGTTAGGTTAAGAAATACAGTTACTAGAAAAGGTGTCACCAAAACTTGCCCTCCGTCCACTGGTGCTGAATAGAAATGCAGAGATAGAGTTTTGGGTGAAAGAGAAAAAAAATAGCTTTATTACTTTGCCAGGCAAAGGAGCCCACAGCAGACTAATGCCCTAAAGACTGCATCCTCCCTTGGGAGAAATTAGGAAGTGACTTGATAGTTTGTGTTTAGAAAATAAAGCCACAGATAAGGGTAGATGTAAGCGCTCATTCTTCTTCAAAGTTGGTGTTTATGGCTCCGGGGACTGCTTCTGGTGGTCCTCCTCTCTGGCTTTTATTTGTTGGAGGTTTTAGTTTTGCAGGAGGACTCAAAGACATTGTTATGCATATTCCTTGAAGAGGAACCGGGACCCTGTCCCGAGGCTGCACTCCCATTTCTTGACTGTTCCTCCCTTCCCTGATTAGCAACAGTTTGAACCTGCCCTTAGCCACTCAGGGAAAGTCAGGAGGCTGAAGCTTATTACCTAAAAATAAGAAGTGGGGGACACAGAAAGGCTTGTGCCCAAGAGCCCCACAGGGTCCTGCTCGGTTTCAAAAAGACAGAACTACAATGTGAGCATCATCAATTCACATGTGTACAAGGCACTAAATCTAGAAACTAAATCTAGAAAGAACGTTCCCACAGATACCTCATGTAGCTGTGAATGGGCCCTTCCTGGGAGATGGGGGCAGGCTTTAAACTCACTTTAGAAGTCAATCCTGTGTCAGTTCTCCTCTTGCAGCAAAAGGAATTAAACACAAGCAGTCATCTTCCTTGTGGAGAACCATTATTCTAGCATTGCGTCTTTTCAGGAATGTATAGTGCTTTAGTTACTGCACATTTAACTGTGTACTAAGAACTTCTGGGGTACTTGTGTTAACGCCGCGTATGGATAACCTGAGACCCGGGGTAATTTTCAGGTCTGCCAGGAGCTACCCAGTAGGTTGTGGGACCAACAGCAGGACTGCGGCACCACATTTTGGATTCCAGCCCTTGTCCTACTTTCTAGGAAAAAGCACCTTCCACGTAGAGCAATGGCAGCCGAGGAGAGGCATGCTGCTGCGGGAAGGGTCAGAATCCCTTGCCCAGGATGAATGGGGCCTCTGAGAGAATCCATCACTGCTCTGTTGAACTCTTGCTTCATTAGAGCTGAGCCAGTGGCAGATGGTGCTCTTCCAATCGCATGGTCTGAGTTGGAGAATAGGTTTTCTACAAGACGGAGAGATTTGTAATCAAGGAAACCATTTATCTTTCTTCTTTCCTAGAAGCTCTGTACCATTTAGTTACAGGACTGGTAGTTTATCTTGGGCAATTCTCATTCCTTCCTCACAGAACAGCTTAATCCAGGATCGTTTTCACAACTTCCAAGCTGTGGCAGGCTCTCGAGATTTTGCACAATGGGCTTAAGCTGTATGTGAATGAAATTTCTTGGCTGATGTCCTACTAATGAGACCCAGCAGTATAAAGTTTCTAAACCACCGAGGGTAGTCATTGCATTTCTCTTGTTCCTACAAGACCAGTCAGCTAATCCTGCCAGCTGTATATTAAAGAGACAGGGAAGATCGTATGTCTTATCACATGGAAGAGAAAATATAACATCAACTGCAGTGAAGGGACCGCAAAGCAAGGGATTGAGGTTACCGTTCCACTGGGAAGGTGGGATATTTGGAGGCAGATGCAAATCACTGCTCCAGTGTTAGTCTTTGTCAGAACCATCCTTCTATCGATGGGCAATGGGGTGAATGAGGTCAAGGTCAATAAAGTGGACCTTAGGTGACCCAGTTTTCAGCTCTGACATCACCCCACTTGTCACAAATGGTGCCATCCAACACAGTGGAGGTGAGTGGACCTGTCGCAAGGTAGCTTAACATTAGAAAAGCAGTCCAGAAGAACTGCTCTATTAGAGTGCACTTTTAAAAGAACCAGCCCGCGTTCTGTTTGGGGACTTAGTTGAAGCTGAACTGATGGAGGAATAGGGTTGCCTTCAATAGTCCTGGCTTGAATTCACTAATCCTCCCTTTTGGTGTCATGATGCTGAACGAGCCGCTTGAATTCTCAGACCCTGCATCTTTGCAGCTGCAGTATGGGAACAATTAAATAAGATATGTGTATGAAAATTACTAAGTGTACTTTTTTTTTTGGTACATAGAAGCTCTTAAATACCTAGCTTACAGGGTTCTTAGGGGGATCGAAGGGACTTTATAGATTGAAGCGTTTTACAAATGTAAATCTGCGCACATATGTAAGCTATTAATGTTGTTACTCCTCTTTGTATGTGTGTTACACCCGTGTGCAGGTGTGCGCATACATATGCATGAGGGAGGCGGGCAGTGCGCACGGCTCTGGGTATTCATCTACTTTGTTTCTGCTTCTCTGTATGGGAGCGCTTAATGTAATGTGAAAAAGCAAGCAATGCCATATCTAATATTTTTAAATAATCAATTCCGTTTAAACCACAGAGTCGCCGGAGAATTACATCAGCCTCCTGGAGGCTGCAGTGCAGCTCTGGGTGAGATTGGATCTGCCACTCTCAACCTCCAAGCTGAGTGAATGTTCGCGTGTGTTTTAATGGGTTTCCACGGCGGGTTGACCTTTCCAGTACATAGGTGAGCCGACGCGAGTTCCTGGATCTGAAACCTTCTGAGGCACGCAGGGCCCGGAGGGTGGAAGGTATTTTCTAATCAATAACACTTCAAGTCAGCAAAAACCTACATAAGCTCAGTTTTGCAAAATCTTATAACACTTTGTGACAAAGTCATTTATGAATGTTCTTTAGCATTTAAAAGGCTCTTTGTATGCTCTGTCAGAACTCCAAGCAATGAATTTTGCTTGATTTTTAAAGGGGAGAAAAGTCTTCCATTTAATTTTTAAAGGAGAGCATGAATACATTTCATTCGGCTTTAGTTGGCAACATCTGTTGTTTATTTCAGAGTTGGAATCATGAAATGTTAGATCTACCCAGGGCCTCAGAGACTTTGTGAGTCTGGTGGTTTTTGAACTGGGCTTTGCAGAGCCCTCGGCATCTATGGAGGTGCCTCTGGGCTCCCTAGAGGCGGGGACAGAGTTGTTTACTGATTGGCAGGGCTCCAAGAACACCAGTCCATTCAACCAAGGCAGCATCATGTTTAAATGATTAACATATTACAGCTCATTATATAATTTCGTTTTAAAATCTTTGCTTCATTTAGAGAGTTGGAAAACCAATCTAGTCCAAATCTTTAATTTCAAAATTAAGGGTTCAAGGCTTCGAGAGGCGCTTTTTGCTTAAGGTCAGGAATTTAATAAATAGATGAGCAGAGTCTGAGTCTAAGGGCTCTTATTTCAGTACTACCTGGACCAAGTGAGAGAAAGCTGGGGAGAAGGTGAGACAATGATGCTTACCTTTCTTGGAAAGGTAGGAAAGTCCTAACGGCTGGGTGCCTATGCATCCTCTATTGATTGACTCACTGATTCATTGATTCACTCATCTAGCAAACTTCTGAGGTGCCATGAGGTCTTAGGGGGCAAGAAGATCCCAATTCTGACTTTGAGGAAGCAGTTGTACGAGAGACAAATGTAGAATCAGTTTCCTATTGCAGACACAACAAGGAAATGAAGTTTCAAGATCAACACTAAGTTAAGGGTGTTTTAAATGTCGGGGCATTTGGCTCCCAGGAAGCAGAATCTTTCATCTTCTGCATCTTGCCAGCCCTCAGGGGAGAGTGGATTCTGCCAGGTTCAAGGACCCGAAAGGGAGGCTGGAGAAGCTCAAGTACAGTGGGGTCGGGAGGGGGTGGCAGCAGGGGAGGGGACGGGTGGAGACAGGGCCAGATCTCCAGTCACAGGACTCAGTGGGATGTTTTGATCTAATTGTAAAAACAGTAGAGAGCAATTAAAAGGTAAGAAACGATGGGGCGACATGGTTTCTCTTTTAACATAGGACCTGTTTAGCTACTTGGATGGAAGATAGATTACGGTCGGCAGCGGAAATAAGGACTTAGTCAAGAGGATCTGAACGTGTGCAGGTGGGGCACGGCTGGGCATAGAGGGGGTTGCATCTAAGTTAGGGAAGGTGGACAGACTCAAGATAAAATCTGAATCAAAAGGAGTGAGAGCTGATAATGAATAAATATTCAAAGGGAGGAATTAAAGGTGGTTTGGAGTTTCTTGGTTTGAGCAAGTGGGTGATGGGATAGCTGGAGGATTTGGTAAATACCAGGCGAAGAACAGTTTTTATCATGATAATAGGGATGAGATTTTAGGAAGCTGGATGTGAGAGTCTGGATTTAGGGGCTAGAGATATACATTTTAAGGCCATGCATATTTAAAACCATGGGTCTGGATGAAAATCATGCATGGCCAAGAAGAATAGAGAAGAGGGCCTCGGACTGATCCTGAAATACTAAATGTTTGGTGGTCAGTTAGAGACTGGGAGCAGCAGCTGAGAAGGTGGAAAACCAAGGCAGCGTGGTATCCTGGGAAGTGAAGGTCAATGGCTGTCCGTGAACCAACTGTGACGCGTCTGCTGTAGTGCCTGACACCTAGCAGATATTCAATGAGTGATATGATAATGGGGACGACAGTTCAAAGAAGCAATAAGAAAGAGCTGCCATTTTTGAAAGGCTGAATGAGCCCAGAGGTTGCTACCATATGGTGTGTGGATCTCATCAAGCATTAGAAAATTCAATTTCCCCTAATAGAACTCAAATATACAGAGATTTCACTCCATATACTTTCTCTTCAGTCGCAAGAAGTTTTAGCTTTCGTATGCATGAATTTTGAGATGAGATTTGCTGATGGAAATAATTTGAAAACGAGGCAGCCAGGTGCTGTGTGTATCCGGAGAAAGTACAGCAGAAAGTGAAAAAAAGTGGAGGATGCTGCAGGGCAACCTGGACTAACTGAAAGGATGCTAGAGGCTAAGGATGGGGGGAAAGCCTTGAAGCTGTTGGGAAGAGGAAGAAACTAGCAGGTGCATAAGAGCTGCTGATGTGACTTGGGTTGAGACCTCTGCTCTGTGCTGATGTTCAGTCATGAATTTATAAGCATCCGTTCTGGGTAGTTTCATTCAAGGTAACCCCCTCCCCCATTTGTCCATCGCAAGTATTTAAAGGACTTTGTACGTGGGACTATAACAGGATACAGGAAATAGCAGAAACAACTCTGGAGATCTAAGTTCAGGAAGATTTTGGACATCCGGGTGAAAGTGCTAGAAAAAAAGTCCATGCCTGTGCAAATTATCCAGAATAAAAGCCAAGTGGATAGAAAATATAGTATTGAAGCTATAAAGGATAAAAGTAGTGAAAAAAATTTTTTCTTTTTGTCTTTTGAGGGCCGCACCCACGGCATATGGAGGTTCCCAGGGTCGGTGTTAAATCGGAGCTATAGCCGCTGGCCTACACCACAGGCACAGCAACACGGGATCCAAACCGCATCTGCAACTTATACCACAGCCCATGGCAATGCCGGATCCTTAACACACTGAGTGAGGCCAGTGATTGAACCCACAACCTCATGGTTCCTAGTTGGGTTTGTTACCACTGAGACGTGATAGGAACTCCCCAAAAAATAGTGCAAATTTTTAGGAAACAAAGTACACTGCCTAGAAAGGAATTCTGTAAAATGGGTTTATTCCTAATTTTTATGAATTCCAATTACTTGAATGTGTGTGCCCGATGACATGCTTTGCATGGAGTGTATCGTGGTGACCAAATCCAACAAGCTGTCCTCTTGGTTGTTGGGGACGCTGATTGAATCAACCCACCCATAAAGGTTATATACACATTGTAATTTGTGACAATGCTACAAAAGGATCTTAAGGCAGGGCTAAGCGGAGATAACGGGGGAGGCAGTTGAGATTGGAAGGGTCGGGGAGAAGTGACCTTTGAGGTAAGAACCGGCAAACTTGGGGGTTTGTGCAGGCTGTGCGCAGGGGGCCCTCACAGGCACCCACGGCAAGTGTGTGAGGAGATGCCACAAGGGGTACAGTGTCTCCTTTCTTTGGTCTGTCGCGGCTTCCACCTACCATTCTGCTTGCTCTGAAATTGTTTCTGTAAGGAGTGGGATGGACGGGGACTTCGGGGTTGGTGGATGCAAACAATGACATTTAGAATGGATAAGCAATGAAGTCCTGCTGTCAGCACAGAGGATTTTATCTAGTCTCTTGGGATAGACCATGATGAAAAACAGTCTGAGAAAAAGAATGTATATATGTGTATGACTGGGTCACTGTGCCATACAGGAGAAACTGGCACAACACTGTAAATCAACTAAACTTTTTTTTTTTAGGGCCACACCTGCGACACAGGGAAGTTCCCAGGCTATGGGTCAAATTGGAGCTGTAGCTGCCAACCTATAGCACAGACACTGCAACGCCAGATCTGAGCCACGTCTGTGACCTATGCTGCAGCTTGTGACACTGCCGGATCCTTAACCCACCGATCGAGGCCAGGGATCAGACCCTCATCCTCATGGATGCTAGTTGGGTTCTTAACCTGCCGAGCCACAACGGAACTCCCATCAACTATACTTTAATTTAAAAAAATGATAAAACAAAACAAAAAAGAAAAGCATTCTACAGGAAAGAAAGAAAAAAAAAACCCTCTGCTGGAGGTAGACAAATAGAGCTCCTGGCACCTAGCAGTGCTCAGTGAGGATGACTGAGGAAGTACACGAGTCAGTGAGTGAATGAAGGAATGGCCAGTCTTCCAGGAAGAGAGGTGCTGAATGCTCTCGGTGGCCTGGAAGCCCGGTGAGCATCCGGGGTGGAGTCGCCCTCTTCCAAGCACAGGTTAGCACCCAGGAACACACCCGTCAACCCGACTCCTCTCTAACTCCACGGATCACCTCATTTTCACTTACCGAAACGGACAAAAGCAGCCTGCCGGGCCTTCCTCACGGCCCGCGCCAGGACCAACCACCAACTCTACCCCCGTCCTGAGCAGATGCAGTTCT
The DNA here is from genome assembly GCF_054392235.1 of Sus scrofa. Taxonomy (NCBI): domain Eukaryota; kingdom Metazoa; phylum Chordata; class Mammalia; order Artiodactyla; family Suidae; genus Sus; species Sus scrofa. The sequence continues at coordinate 78,747,963 of NC_139393.1, forward strand.
TCTCCAGTTTGTTACTGTCCACCAGCCAGAAACTTAAACGCTTTTAGCATTCCTTTGTGCATTTTTGCACATCTATGGAGTTAACAGAAGGTTTTTTTTGGCTGTTTTTTTGTTTCTTGTTTTCTAAATCACAAAGGAGAAAAGAAATGTAGATTCAGATCTAACTTGGGAACAACACGATTTCCTTATTTAACGCACTAGCCCTTTCCAGCATTTTCAAGGGAGGCAATTTTTCAATGAAAACCTAATTTTCCAATATGTTTGTTCAGAGTAGGTTGAGAAAAGCATTCCCGTGAGGTGTGCAAAAGTCTGTACTGTCATACGCTTAACGTGCGGGCCCCATTTCCCCCAACAGGAATTACCTTCCTCTGTGTTTTCAGACATGGCTAAAATGTTTTATTTACCCTTTTTTTAAATAATGACTCTAGTGAGTGAGTCATACATCAGACTTCATCCGTGGGCCTCAGAAAATGGGCAAAAACTGAAAAACACATCCTAAGGGGACTGTTTTGACCTCACTAATTATGAGGAGGAAGTTCAGCGCAGGTGTCTTCCTGGAGTTTAAGGCAATACTCCTGAGATCCCAAGTACATCGCAAGTTACAATGTGTTTCTACTCAAAAGATAGTTCATGCAGAGTGAAAACACCCCATGCACAGCTCGGTCCTTATGCTAAAATATAGTTGGATGTTTATAATCACCTACATGTCGAGATAGTGTATGTTGTGTTTGATGCCGGCCTAGGCAGTTTAATTGGCCCCCGTAGAATTTCAGCCAGCGGGGAGGAGAAAAGCAAATACAGGGCTCACAGCCACAATACTCATCGGGGTGGAATGCTGAGTGTTCTCTTTCCTAGGATCAAAGCAGCTCTGGTTTGGAAATTAAAACACACACACGTACATGTGCACATAAACACAAAAACAAACATCCAATAAAAAAAGGCCTGATAATTGAAACCAGATGAATTCCTTTAATACCGAGCAAAAACATCTGCAATTAGAACGATCGATGGTTTTCCCCCCAAGTCAGCTATTTTCATGGCACTAATACTTGGGAGAAAATCCCAGGGCCCCGTGAAGGAGGACACGTCACTCAAATGGCCGTTAAATATCTCGACCCCGTTCACGCCAGCAAAGCTGGATGGCCAGTCTCCAGGGATAGTGCCAGGGCAAAATCCAACACCAGCTTTCAGGTGGCGTCCCGCTCGCCTCATCAGCGGCATCCGACGAGGTCATCACTGCCTCCTTTTTGGAAGTCACTCTCCACTCAGCTTCCAGGAACACACATTCCGCTGGTTTCCCTGCTCCGTGATTCTGTCTCCTTTACAGATGGTTCCACATCTTTCTTATCTCTAAGCTGGGGAGTGGCTCAGTGGTCAACCCTTGGGGCTCTTCTCGCTGTGTAGACTCATTCTTTTGCTGAGCTCACTCAGTCTCGTGGATTTCAGTAATCCATATCATGGGAGCGCCCTAATTTTTCTGTCCTGTCTGGGTATTTATGACTCATGTAATTAACTGCCCACTCACCGCTTCCATTTATCTCCTAGGGGTCTCAAATGTTGGTTCTTAACTAAACTAAACTTTTGACCTTCCTTTCTCTACGCGCTGCTCCATCCATCCAGTTGCTCAGTGTTATCCTTAAGGACTCCTTTTTCTTCATCCCCCATGTCTAATTTGTCAGAAAATCCTATCAGCCCCACCTTAGAGATATATGCACAGTCTGGCTATTTTTACCTATAAAATAGGTAAACATCAAGGAGCTACTATATTTTATAGGGAACTATACTCAAAATCCTGTAACCTCGAAAGGAAAAGAATATGTGTATATGTGTATATGATGTGCTTAATACTACTAAATTTATTCCTGTGTTTGTCCTGTTATCTTGAAAAGAAACTTCCTTCAGCCTCAGTTTTCCTATTTAAAGAATAGAAATACTGTTGGTATTTACATTACTTGGGATTAACTTGAGGATTATATTTTAAAATGAATTAAAACACTTAGAAGTAAGTCAGAGAAAGGCAAATATCATATGATATCACTGACATGTGGAATCTTAAAAAATGATACAAACGAACTTTTTTACAAAATAGAAGTAGGTTCACAGACATAGACAACAACTTATGGTACTCCAAGGAGAGAAGAGGGAGGAGGGATAAATTAAGAATTTGGGATTAATAGATATACATCTATTTTGTATAAAAAAATAGATAGAAAACAAAGCACTACTATAGCACAGGGAACTATATTCAGTATCTTGCAACTACCTGTAATGGAAAAGACTCTGAAAAAGAATGGACCTGCATAGCATGACTGAATCACTTTGCTGTACACCTAAAGCCTTATAAATCAACCAGACTTCAATTTTAAAAAAGATTTAAAACACCTCATGTGATCCCGGGTACAGAATGTGATCGAAGACAGTGTTCAGGCTGATTACAGCGGTGGCGACTGTGGTAGTTATTCCGTCTTTTTTAAATAAACCCCTAACTGCAAGGAACCATCAGGCACGCATTCTACTCAGAGCTAAGAGGGGAGGCATACGTGCACTGTATACGGATTTCTAATAGAGAGTGGAGAGTTAGGTGCTTTTAGACAGGTTGATGAAGTATTCAGGAGGTCTCGGCAGAAGAGTCAAGAGTTTTCATGGGACTTTTGAGTCAAAAGGCTTGTAGTTAAAAATCACCATTCTGCCTTGCATTAGCTCTTCGAACCTGGATGAATTCCTTGAACTTTCTAATTTATAGACTGGGAAGGACGATGATGATAGTGGTGATGATGATGAAGGTAATTCTTTTGCAGGGCTTTTGAGAAGATTCAATGAGTTAGGATATACTGCCGGGTTGCCTCATTCCACAGTCCCAAATTGGACCTTAAAGCAGCAAAAGCAATTTACGTATCTAGAAGAAATACTGTGGGGACTTTTTTTCTTAATTGTTTACATGATGTCAAAGGCTTGGTATTTTTTTTTTTTAAGATGAGAAAGATGTAAGTAATTGTGGCCAAGAAAATTGAGAGTTAATATTTTGAATTTTGGCTGAGCTGAACTTTTTTTTCAGCACCCACGCTGCTGTATGTTTTCTCTACAGCCTAGTGAGACTGCCTTTTATGTGTATTTTTGATGAATGGGCTAATACACTGGGTTGAAAAAAAATAAAGTCAAGCTTGTCATTTATAAAATAGCTTGACTGCTAATATCCTGTAGCCACTGACAAGAAAATTTCTAAGGACATGGACTTCAAAAATAGGTCAGCATTATGTAGATGTGAGGAAGAAATAAAATTGAGCTCCTTAATCTGCTATAAATCTGTCACTGTCACATCAGCCTCTGAAACAATGCAAGTGCCCTCTTTTCTAAATAGCCCATCAGAGAGCATCTTCATCCCTATGCAAAAAATCAGAGTGTTTGTAATCTGGCTAATTTTAACTGAGTTCTGCTGGACTGCATCTACCTGGACCCATGGGCGTTTTCTTCACCCATCTCTTCTTTTGGCTAAAATGCGGTTTGTTCTTGATTTTTAAATATTCAGTCTTCCCTCAAGGATTGTTAAGTAGGCATCTATCTTTTAAATACTATTTCCTTTGTGTATGAGAAGTACTGTGTTAGCTACTCGTTTTAAATGCTAACATTCCTTTTACACTGTGTTTCTTTTGGTGATGGCATAAGTATTTTAAGAAATGTATAGCATTACATTGGGATGCAAGTTCTGAACAAAATGCATCAATGTAGAATTGTTGATAGTACTGACAAATGATCTTCTCTATCAAAGGATATACAGTAGTGCTTCTTTGGATTGGAGAAAGGTTTCTCCGTTTTTAAGTCACAACTAGAGTCGTAATCACTTTTGATTGGATCACCTTGTTCCTTTTCTTAGCTGCCTGCACCAAAATGTGAAGTGTCTCATACTTGTTTACTAGTTTAATGTCTCTAGAGCTTCTGCAGAATATAAGTAAGCCTACGAGCGGAAACCCCGTTTGTCCTGTTCTCAGCTCTAATCTCACCATCAAAAAGAGTTTCTGATACATAAGAGGAGCTTCATCAATATTTGGTGACTTGGAGATGGTTCAATGCAGCTTTGAAGACTAGGAGTTTGTTGCTGCGTCACTGAATAACATAACTTTGGGGTAGCATTTTGATTGACGTCTTAGCATGTGGGTATTTTCAAGTTCAGTCTTATAAGCCTTATGTGAGCACGGAGAAGATGGGTGGCCAGTGTCAGTGGTGTTCTGGCAACTTCTGAGACAATGTCTAGGGAGGAGGCTGAACCTAGACAAGGCAAATGGCTGCTTCTGTTTCCCTGCCAAAGTGTAACAGGAGAATTAATTTGTGTTGACAGTTTGTTTGAGTTCTGTGCGCATTTATGTCTATTATTATTTACTTCTCAGTAAGAATAGTGGGTGAAGAGTGTTTGTTGCTCATTTTTAACCACCCAAAAATCACTCCAACCTCCCTAGCAAAATTTGGTCTTGAATCATTGAAAGGCTGGTTCATAAATTTTGAATTTGTAGCCTAAAAATAGTCAACTGAAAGGAGGTAACAAAACATTTCCAAAGTGAAATCTGCTTAGAAAGAAGATCAAGCAACACAATGAAAACAGATTTATATTAGAGTCAGCTTTGCAGAAGCTCGCAAAGAAGTGATGGATTATTGAGGGAGAAGCCTGGAGCATGCAGCCTGCCACGTAAGAGTGTCTGAGGCCTCAGAGGTCTAACAGTCCCATGCTGAAGTCTAGGGCTGGGGGGACTTTCTGCCCGGGAGCCCCTGGGGATGGCCAAACATCTCACCTCTCATCTGCCCACCTGACAGTGGTACTCACTTCTGACTTTTGCCTTGCGCTCCTGTGGACTGCCTCAGCCAGGAAGAGGAACACAAGCAGTGGAGCGGTGACCGTGGCAACAACAAAGGGTTGTGGGTGAGAAGCAGCAGACTGTCAATTTCAACCCTACAGACCACCCTTTGGGTGGTCACTTTATTTGCCTGTTTTCTGAGCTTGACTTTCTCATCTGCTAAATGGCAGTTCCACCTGCTATGTGTTCTCCAGGCATTTTATGTGTACCATCTCCTTAAGCTTCATGATAACCTCATGGGATGTCTTTTTGCTGAGTCACCTCAACAGGGACTGACCCTGTGTCTCTTTCTCCTGAGTTCAGGGGAGGGTGGGCTGGGAGTGATATTCTCTTGGGAGCTGGATAGTGAGGCAGGGGGTGTTTTGCAGCACACAAATCTTTCCCGGTTGTTCAGCCGAAGACCAGTGCATGCGTTGCCGTGAAGGGATTTTGCAGATATAATTAAAGTCCCTGATCAGTTGACTTCCTGCTAATCAGAGGGGAGGTTACTTGGGCGGCCTGATTTTATCAGTTGCAAGGCGTTTATTGAAACGGGCTCAGAGATGCCGACCAGCTGCTTGGTGTCTGGTGCTCTCCTTTCCCCTGGACCATCCTTCTACACGGCTGCCTGCAGATGGACAGCCAGCGTCAGCCTTTGTCCGTGGGCTTCCAGCCCACTGGCACCTTTCCCAACTGTTTCCCTGGGAACTTCACTCACGCTTAGCCCATGCCCACAATGACGTCAGCCAGTTCCTACGACGAATCCCTTTATGCTCAACCTTGACTCTTATGCCCCCTAAGATGGATGATGCTTTGAACACTATTATGAATACAGCGAAGCTGGAAGAGCTCATCATGTTACCCTATGCTTTGCGGTTAAATCCCAAAGTCTGAAGTTGGAAACCTTAGGCTTTATTCCCCAGGGGTGATGGGGGCTGCCAAACTGTCCTGAAGCGATCCTAGAAGATCAAATCAGCAAAGAGCCCAGATCCTTGAAGGCAGGCATCCTATTCTGGTGGTTCTGCCACACAGTGAGGTTTGTTCTTGAATGAATGACTAAATGCAAGGTATAAAGCGCTGATCATGTGTAGGCGTAATTCTTTCCAATAACATTTCAGATCGCTTGAGACCTTTTGAGATCACCCTCAGTCACGCACTCTTGATGGGTGAGAGACTCTCCTGTCTCGTCCCCACTGTTTTCTTTAAGTCAGGAATTTGGGAAGTAAGATTCCCAGTCTTGTCTCAGCCTGGCCCCTCGCTTTGTTTTCTTGGCCATTCTATGCAAGCACGCTGACTCAGGTTCCAAAAATATAAACAGCAAGCCCAACGACACATGCTCTCTGTGTGTCAGAGCACATCACCTAGGAGGTTATCTGAGTGTCTGGATGCCTGTCATGGGTTTTGAGTGGTCACGGTGGACATGGCTCCATATGTGGCACCAAGAGAGACCAAAGGAGGCTGTGGTTCATGCCCTTGAGGAATTTACAGTCAGGGTGAGACCGGACAGCAAACCTGAGATGAACAGAGAAGTAAGATCAGAGCCAAGGGCATATCCTTTCTGCATAAGTACAGATTGCTTTGCGCACCTTCAGTGGAGCAGCTGAGGTTCATACGGTGCATCTGCTTTTACGAAGACAAGGATTTTGCTTTTAAAGTAACCTCTGGATTTCCAGTTCCTAAGGCAATGCCTGGCAGATCCTAAGTGGTCCACAGATCCTTGTTGAAAATGATAAAGCTTGGGACTTGTTTTCACATGGAGAGAAGAGCGTGAGTCTATTAGCGAGAAGGGCAGGGATCACTCCAGACAGAGTGGGGTGACGAAACGTGCTACCTCGTCAGCTGTCCTTGAACCTCAGTGCTGACATCTCCCTGCTGTACGATATTGGATTTCTCAGGCTGTGTTCAAAGTCATATTCCGATTCTGAAATATGTCTCTTCCTAAAGAAAGAGAATGCTAGCCTCAGGCTGGGACGTTCAAGCTACTTTACCAAAGAGGTTTCCTGAAGTGTAACATGAATTTCTCATCGAACTCTAAAAACAGACACAATGGCCAGGCCTGACTTCAGGGATTCTTTCGGAGTCCTCTTTCCCAGGCTGATAGTTCCTCACTGGGGCATAATTACGGAGGGATATTTTCGAGCCCTTCCTAGGGAATTTGAGATCATCAGGGATTTGAAAGCAGTCCTCAGGGCAGAGAGAGGAGTGAGGCAAAGGATGCCCTTGGTAGGAGATTTCTGTGGCAAGTTGCTTCATCGATTCCTTCCAAATGAAGCATCTCTCCGCAGACTCCAGGGTCATGGCCCAGGCCTGGGAGAGGGTCAGGGCCCAGCAGCACGAGGCAGGGCTGCTTGTTGGGGCAGAACACTTTGGGGTTTTTATTTCATTTCGTTTTGACAGCCAGATCCATCTCACAACCTTCCTGCTCGGTGTTTTCATTCCCCGTCTGAGGGCGTTAATTAAAGCCTCCCTCTCACCTTATTCACAGAGATTCTGCCTGAAAGTTCAGAGCTGTCAGCAGAAACGTGTCATCACGCCGTTGCCAGCAGGATCCTAGGAAAATACCAATAAGCACATTAAACAAAAGAGGAGTTAAGAGGCAATAAGACAAATTTCCCAGATATGGGCCATTTCACTGCAAATCCACTTTAATATCTTTCAGGTTACACTTGACTTGTGCATATAAAGCATGTGGCAACAAGCACTGAAATCTAATAACTCAGAGGGCAAGAATTAAATGTGACAACGTTTGCATGATTGAAAATGGAAAAGAAATCAATTGCTTGTTCTGCTGGGTTAAGAGAGTAAACTGGGTTACCAAAACCTTAATTTAGTCAGGAAGACACATCTTTTGTTAAGAAAGGAAATGCCTTTGTTTGTCAATTACCTGTGAAGGATCAGAGAGGAAGACACAGGGAAAGATGAACGCAGGTGGAGGCCTGGCTCAGAAGCTGCAAAGGAAGCAGCCGGTGGTTCCAAGCAAGCTCTTTAACCTTTTCTATGGCTCAAATTATCCATACTTTGAAATGGCAAACCTATTAGTATCCTCAAAAGCATTTACCGAGTGTCCAACTTTGCCTGGTGCTGGGATGTGAAAAAGGAAGAAAAAAGATGAGGAATTTCCGGAATATGCACTAAAAAAGACGCACGTGTTAAAAAAAACAAGGGGGGAACGTTCCCACTGTGGCTCAGCAGTAATGAACCTGACCGGCATCCACGAGGACTTGGGTTTGATCCCTGGCTTCGATCAGTAGGTTGGGGATCCGGTGTTGCCGTGAGCTGTGGTGTTGAAGATGTGGCTTGGACCCCGAACTGCTGTGGCTGCGGCGTAGGCCGCCAGCTGCAGCTCTGATTCTACCCCTAGCCCGGGAGCGTCCATATGCTTCAGTTTCAGCCTTAAAAAAAGAAAAAAAAAGATGCAAGTGCGACGGAGGTCAGTATACGTCTTACAATAGTTCCACGGGTGTGAGTCAATGAGGAAATCACTTCGTTTTCTTTAAGCATTACGTACAGAGAAAATGGATACACACGTTGTATTTGTATATTGTCTACATATATTGAACCTAGGACCATTTTCACTTCATTCTGAATTACTCGGTAAAGGTATCAAGTGGCTAATGAGAAAAATGACAGCAACAACAGAGATTGACCGATTGCCTTCTGCATGGCCACTGCTATAGGCCCTGCTGGTTGGTTGCCTTATTTAATCCCCCAGTGGCTCTAGGAGGGAGGCTTCATCCATTGCTCTTTATAGACAAGCAGCTAAAGTGCAGAGAGACTTCATAGTGCGGCAAATTCCACGAAGCAGAAGGCAGTTCAAAACAGGGGTGGCCGATCCACAGCTTGCACTCTGCCTACCCCCCATCTTGTCTCCTGGGAAAGGGGGTTCCACAGGGTTGTCAACAACCAAGAAGCAGATGACCGGTCCCTAAGGACGAAGCTGCGAGGGGACCTTGCAAATCTCACTTGGACGCTGGCTGACCTCAAGGAGAACTGAAATCCCCACCAGTGTTAGCTGTTTACTCCAGTTTGGCCACCTTTTCACTTGTTCCAGAGTCAGAACAGAAGGGCCAAGCCCGTGACTTCAATGAAAAAAATCAACGAAGCAGGAGTTCCTGTTGTGGTGCAGTGGTTAACAAATCTGACTAGGAACCATGAGGTCGCAGGTTCGATCCCTGGCCTTGCTCAGTGGGTTAAGGTTCTGGCGTTGCTGTGAGCTGTGGTGTAGGTCACAGACACGGCTCGGATCTGGTGTTGCTGTGGCTCTGGTGTAGGCTTGTGGCTACAGCTCCAATTCGACCCCTAGCCTGAGAACCTCCATATGCCTCAGGTGAGGCCCTAGAAAAAGAGAGAAAGACAAAAAAACAAACAAACAAACAAACAAAAAAAAACAACGAACGAAGGTAACTGAAGTCATCACCCGACAGAAATACGGTTTTGTAAACAGAGTGGCTCTGGTGGGAGTGGGCTGAGCTTCCCAGCTCACCTGCTCATGTTGACAAAAGTCCCTTCCTAAAAATGTGTCCTTAGGGCTTATGTCAGGCAACCCCAGAGGCTTACCTGGGCTGCTGGGTAGCTATGAGCTGCCCCTGTGACCAGAGAGCAGACCCTTTGGAGGCTTTGCAATGGTGGACAGTCGTAGATGAGCGATGAGCAGAACTATCAGAACCCTACATCCTGTCACCCTGCTCCTCACCCAACTCCCCTGCCCAAGCCATGCTTCACCTGGACGGACCAGGTGGCCTCAGATAGAGGGACCACTATTCCATACAGAAAACCTAATTTCAGCCAAACAAGGTTTGAATCCTGGTTCTACCCCCACTGGCTGTGTGACTTTGAGGAAGTTACTTCACCACTCTGAAGGAACTTTACTGGGTTGTTGGAAGGTTGAAACAAAATATCGTATATGTCAAGCACTTTGCACCATGCTACCATGTTAGGGATCCTGCAGTTTCCCTTCCTTTTTCAGGTTCATCTAAATCTTTTTATCCCAGAAAGGTGTATGATTTGGACATAGGCGATTTTTATGTGTTGCATGAAAATATTTTAGAGCAATGTGTAAATTAAACAATTCAGGCTGAGCAGAAATCAGGCAAGTGGTTATAATGATTAAAAATCCTAAAGTTGAGCAGTCAGTTAATCGGGGAGGAAGTGGGGGCAGAGGGGAGTGTTTTATCAGCAGGTGTAAGAATGGTCCTCAGTGTGGGACTCCCTGGGTAGGTCAGCAAGCTGTGGAACCATTAGACTGTGGGCTTATGGGCTTTGGGATCCCGTGGTGCTCTTTCCCAGGGCAGGGTCATGAGAGTGGCGGGACAGAAAGTAGGTCACAACAGGGCAAGAAACCAATCTGAGAATAAAAAAGCAAGAACTGTGATGGAAAAGAGAGGAGCAAGGTCAGGTTCATGTTCCCTCCAAGAAACTCAAGGATGGAATTCTGGGAACTTGGATGGGAATATCTTTCTTTGTATGAATCTCTACTTGTAATTGAGCATTTCTTTTAATAATGAAACCTGGGTAACCAGCTCTGTAGCATTGCTGGCAACGCCAGCGTAGCCAGACACCGACATTGTCACATCACATTACTGTTACTGCAACTATTGTTCAGTATTGCTTGTGCTCAGCATGCCTTCAAAATTAAGGTAGTTATTAGAATAACCACTCCATTTGTTCATTAGCACAAAAAATAAATAATAAAACAAAGAAAGCAGATATATTGCTTTGTTACTCATTTTTCTATTATCTTTTAAAAACTCTACCCAGTGTAACTGGGTTCTAGAGTAATCCTAAGTATCTTATTTATTTACAAACATTATTCCAAGAAGGAATCTATAGGCTTCACCAAATTTCAGAGTCCCTGGCACAAAAAGGCTTAAGGATTCCTGAGAGGGATATAGGTTAAAGGAAGGCTGATTTTTAAAACAGTAGATATTAGAACCTGTTACCAACTGTGGGGATTAAGTCTAGAGAAAGAAAACAAAAACCTGAAAATCCATGTGAGAAGGAGTTTTCTCAAAGAAGGACAAACAAGGTCAGGGCATCGCATTCCCAAGCTGGTGTGGAATAAAAAGGAATAACTCTTCCTATGAGACTGAAAGGAAGTGATAGGATTGATTACGGATGTAGATTCCTTTTTAAAGAGATTGATGATCTGATCCTTTCAGATTGTCGATTATTTGGTGGTTTCAGGTTGTGTTAAGACAGCAGAAAGTGGTGTTTTCAGCGGAGATGGAAGGGTGCATTAGGATAAATTCTCAAAGTGGCCAATACTGAGAGTCGCCACGGAGACGTCTCTGAGAAGACTGTCACTTGGGACGTAGACTAGGCTTTGCTGAGTGTGGCTCTGTGACTGTCTCTGGTGGTGGGGGGCTCAGCCACCCTAAGTCACATGAAGCAGTTTTTGTGGCTCAACAAGTCCCCTCCCTTACGTTATTATTACAAGGATCGCAATTCTCAATCAGCCTCCTCTCCCCCCGCCTACCAGCCCCCAGCTCTCCCATTAATTGCATCTGGATTTGATAAGCAGCCGTGTCCCCCTTTCCACGGCCCCTTTTTGGGACATTCACAAACCCCAGTGCTGCAGAGCCTGCCCAAACCCAAGAGGAACCATCCTTATTCAGACTCTTCTTCCTTTAGGGACTGCTGGGTTCCCAAAGCAGTGTCAGGGGTGCATTACTTTCTACTGAGCTGCAGAATCCAAGTGCATGGAAATAAAGTCTTTTTCCTCTTTGCTTAAGTTGATGGGGGCTTTGCTGTGGGAGATATTCAGGGACAATGCAGACAGGGCCATCCTGGGGAGCTGCTTCCTCTACTCATTTTTGGTTTCTTGGATGTTTTCCCCCAGTGGGTCACATGTGGCCATTTTGGTCCCAGCTTGGCAGAGTCCTGAGAAAGGAAGGAACGGCTGGAGTCAGGGCTCAGGACTGTCGTTAGCCTCATCCTAAAGTTCTACAGAAAACTGGAAACTTTGGTTCAAATAGCAATTCAAGGCAGCCCTTGATTCTAGTTATTTGGTCTTATCATCTCTGCAAAATTACCAACTTATGAGCAGCAATCTGTGTTTGATTCATTACTCTCTTCACTGAGGTGTCCTGCTTGTACCTGGCTCTTAATTCATCTTTCTTTAATGGATGGACAGATGGATGGATACAGCAAAGATAATAAGACATGAATGAGTATGGGTCCGCCTGGGAAATGGAAATCAAAATTCCCGAAATTAATCTGATCCATCTGAGCTCAAAGTCAGACTTGAATATGGATTTTTTTCATGTCATTATTTGGTTTGTCTATACTAAATATTATATCTATGAATTCTTGACCACTTTGCATAAAAAGGTGTTATTACCTGTCATCATTTATCCTCTCATGAAAAAATACAAATCAGGAGTTCCTGCTGTGGTGCAGTGGGTTAACAATCTGACTGCAGTAGTTCAGTTTGCTGCAGAAGCTCAAGTTTGACCCAGGTTAAAAGGATCTGACATTGCTGCCCCTTTGGTGTAGGTTGTAGCTGTGGCTCGGAACTTCCCTATGCCACAGGTGTGACCATAAAATTAAAAACAACAAAAACCCAAATCAAAACAGTGTGCCCTAATTAAGTTTACAGGAAAAAAAAAAAAAAGAAAAATGCTATGTGTGGGTTTTGCCGTTAAAAATCCATGCTAATATAAAAGAAAACAAGATTTTAGAGAGCTTGGATATCTACATTCCTTAAAGACTAGGAATCCTTTTTAAAAAACTTGGCCTCTACCATCTAAAAATAATGACTTGGGGAGTTTCCGCTGTGGCTCAGCTGGTTAAAAACCCAACTAGTATCCATGAGGATGTGGCTCGATCCCTGGCCTCACTCAGTGGGTTACGGATACGACGCTGCTACTGGAGGCAGGGAGCAGATGCAGCTCGGATCCGGCATTGCTGCCGCTGGGGTGTCGGCCAGCAGTTGCACTCCCAATCGACCCCTAGCCTGGGAACTTCCATATGCTGCAGGTGTGACCCTAACAAGGAAACAAACAAAAAAAAAAAGAATGCTACATTGGATGCTCCAGAGGAGAGGAAAGAGGGCACTGTGTCTGCAGTTTCCCGTTGGGACACATTCGGGGAGACCTGCACGTCCCCTGCAGTTTCCGGGGTCTCACAGTTCCACAGGGAGTCACTGACAGACCTCTGCGTTACCTCCGTTTCGGTGTGCAGTTTATTTCTAGTTTTGCGTTATGTCCTGTACCGACTTCTTAGGCATAAAACCAAGTGCATTAAATCTCCAAGGTGCTGCATTTCCCTTAAATCACATAAGCCTGTCCCTGTCATCCCGGACTATCTCTGGATCAATACAGATCTTTGACTTTCTCCCTTACTTTCCACTTCTGAAACTGTATCCAATTCATCACAAAAGACCCCGCAGTAGATAAAACGAAACAAAACAAAACACAACAATTTAGGGCAGGATGGAAGTAGTTCTTCCTTATCAGAGTTCTGTTTAAAAGGTTTACAGTCCGTTGTTCAGGGATGGATTCCAGGGGGTTTCGGTGGGCTGTCACTCCCACCACCTCATGGATGCCCTATGAACTGTAAAGTTAAACAGAGCAGAGTCCTTGTCAGATCCCGTCTTCTCTCTCTGCCTGTGCTCATGTGCTGTTCTCAGAGGTAATTTAAGATCGTCCGCTTGTGTAAGCCTCATTGCACAGAGTAAACATCTCAGAGCCTACTCACTGCCGGCAGGAAGCACCGTAGGCATTCACAGTTCTCACCTCTTCATCACCTGCAGTGGCCAAGCCATCAATTCATATGGTCAATGCATACAGTCAGGATTAACCCCTTGAGCTCCCGATGGAAAGCAAAGGAACTGTGGGAAAGAGATTTCCTTCCTAAAACACGGCAGGGACATGCTTCTACAAAGTTACCGGGATGAAGAGGAGAGAGCCCCTTCCCAGGCGCCATCAGGTGTGCCTTGCCTTCCAATGATTAGTTCTTTATCAGTGAGTTCTGAGTTCGCATTAGAGATGCTCTGTCCTTACACCACATAGGGAATGTTCTCTATCTTTGTGGTCCAGGACACATGGTCTGGTACACCTGAAACGGGACGTGTGTGGCTGAGGAAATGAATTTGAGATTAGATTTAATTTATTTAATTTAAATTTAAGGAACCATATGTTTGGACTGTGTAATTCTAGAGTTTAGATGCCATTTAATTTCATGGTTGTTTTAAACAGATAGAAGCGGCAGATAGACTGGATTGAGACCATTGGCACAATATCATGATGGGATTCTTGCTCGAGCACTAATGTCTTTTTTCGACAAGTCAAAGGGTTTCTAATGTAAGATACAGTGAACTCAGTACTAGGTCTGCCTTTCCCCATATATTTTTCCCCATCTTCTCCAAAACCCACTACAGACCTAATGTAGACTTAGCAATGGGAACAGACTTAAAATAGCAAAGATACTGGAAGGAAGAACACTGATGGACAGATGGTATATTTCAAAATTTTGTGCATTCTGAAAACATACTGATGGATGAAGACGTATTAATGGATTGAAGAAGCTCTGGCCCAGAGTGGGTGGTGGAAATTGAAGATCATTTGCCCAGAAAACTGAGAAGAGAAATTCTTGACTTGGGATCCACCAGCTTTCAAGGGTGGGAGTGAGGTGGATGTGAAAAAGGAGTTAAACTGAAACTCTATCTAAGAAACAATTCTCCTGGATCGACTCCCTCATTAATTTCCCTGTCTCAGAACAAAGGGATCGGCAATTCAAGGGTTACGCTTGGACAAAATCTAGAGGACTTTTATGCCTCTCCCCCAAAACTGGATAAACTTCCTGGGAAGAACTAGGGTTGCTGATGTGAAGTGGGGAGCCCAGAACAGATCCTTCTTTGAACTAGCTTTAGGGAGTTCCCCAATGTCACTGGCTCTCTGTCTACGCAGTCTGCAAGCCCACCCACTTGAAGAGCCCCCAGACTGAGCTTCTGTTCAAAAAGAAGCCCAGAAAGGAAACACACTGAGATTCCTGATAGAGAAAATGGAAATCAAAAATTACCCACCAGCCAAAGAGTGCCAGCATGGAGGAAAAAAAAAAAAAAAAAGACAAAGACAAATAAACATGACAACAAATTCAGGAGGAAGCCAGGAAAATTTAAGGGTGAGTCCAAAAAAAATTTTTAATGTTATTATTGTTATTATCATGAATTTATAAAACCTCTAATTATTATCCTCAGAGAAATCAAGGAAATGTCAAATCTAAAGAATAAGTGCAAGATGCTATGAAATATGAATAATCAAGGACACAAAGATCTCTTGAAAATTAGAAGCGATTGCTAAAAATGTTAATAAACAGAAAGGTTAGTGGCAATAACTGAGGTAAAGCCCCAGAAAACTGAACAAACTATTTGACACATAATATTAGAGAAAGCTTAAATAAAGCATAAGGGAACAATATAAAAGGGCCAATGTCTGATAAATAAGCATTCCAGAAAGAACAAACGTAAATAAACCATGAAAAGGAAATAAAAGAAGTAACAAAAATACTTCATGGAGCCAAAGTATGATCCAATCTCTAAATTAATACTAAATACCAATGTTGGAAGAATAGAGAGAAAAATGTTTTAAGAATGACATGGGTCAAACAGGTCACAAAGAAAAACGTGACACGGATTTAATACCTGATGACTCACTGGCAGAAAAAGGCACTGACTCTTAGATGGCATTTGACCCAGGGGGATCTCTGGGTCAGAGAATGTGTTGACCTCTCTCTAGTGTGGCCCTCGAGGAGCAGTATTTGCTAGGAAGTATAAATACTCTTTACTCATCTTGAACTTTGTGCTTAACCTACAGTCAAACCTCCAAAGTGACCATCATTTCAAGCCAGCATTAATGACTTGATAATGTGAACGTTTGTGGTTAACTGAAGATGGGAGTGGGGAGCTGGGAAGAGGGAGATGAAAGTTCTACCAACAATACCATGTTTTATAGGCTAAGTACTCAAGAGATAGTGTTCACGGCCAGGAGAACAGTAAATAGCAGCATAAGTTTATTGTTTGAGCTTACAAAGTGGAGTTACTGGAGACAGAACCTTGTAATACCACTTTCAAACACTGCAAAGGCAAATAACTATGAGAAGGGTTATCAGTTACCTAATCATAGCCTCTGTGGTCTGGAGTCCCGTCGAGAATGTCTATGTAGACGCAGTGGTGTAAAAATTATTTACATTTATGAAGATAACAAAGAAAAATACGAAGTAAAAGCTTAATTAACAGTGATTGGCTCTTGAGAGGGAAGCTGGACAAGGAGTAGAATAAAGTGGCTTAAAAGAGTATTGGTTTTTATTTAGGGTTCTTCTACTAGTTTTCTTGTTAACCATGCCCATGTTTAACTTAAAATAGGGGGAAAAAAGACAGAAATGCATTCAATGTTTAGAGAGCACCTGAAACTACTGAATATACGTTGACCTTCCGAGCCAACAGGGTGGCTCTTCTGACCATCTCTGCAAAGGTCTTGGATAATTTAGTCAATTAATATGACAGGGACCACGATACTTGGGTCTCTTAGAAAATGTGTTAATAAATGTGCTGATAAACGAGCAAGACAAGAACTTTACATGAAGAGGAGCGATAAAGCTTAAACTTTTCATTCATGTGCTCCAGGTCTGATGAATAGTTTAATTTTTGGTCGTAACATTCAAGTGAGAGAATTTTACTAAAAAAGATTCCAAGTTCCAATACACTCAAAGGTATTACCTTTTCCATGGGGGTACCAGCTAGATTTTAAATGTCTTCATTTAAAATGACTTCCCACTCATTGCATAAAAGCTTTGGTAAGAGATTGAGGAGGCACATAAATTTAACAGCTATCAGGTCGGACCCTGAGATGTCTGCATCCAGTGGTCTCGCGCAGCATGTCTTACGTACGTGGACCTGGGGAGCCAAAGATGAACGTCTCCCTTCAGCTCTTCTCCAGGCTCTGCTCTGACCTATTTGAGCCCTTCTGTCCAGCACTGCTTGCTGTTCCCACCAACAGTCCTGGCCCTGGATCCCAAGAGCGTCCTTCGTCTCCGTGTGTCCCCAGGGTCCAGGTCACTGAGCCTGCAGCTTGCTCCTTCACCGTGTGCCTGCGGCGGGGGCTGTCTCTCTTAACACACAGCAGCAACAACAATACTAACGCTCACTGACCTTACTGAACACCTCTTGGTGCCAGTTGCTCTATTTATGTACAGTATCTGTTCCATCTTAAAAGTAACATCCAGTGAATCTGACGAAGAGGCAGAGTCTCGGAATGTCTAAGTGTCTTATTCAAAGTCACATAATTAATCGGTCAGAGGCAGGGCTACGATTTGAATACAGGAATCCTGCCTCTGGGTCATTTTCTTTACTGCATCACTGCTCCCTTTCTGGGTGTTTCCAAGCTTCTAAGTGTGTGGACAATTGCTTATTTTAAGGTGTTGGCCTTTGTGTGCGTGAGGGGAAAGGGGTGTTTGCAAACTTTATGTCTCTTCGTCACAAGGTCAGAATTATTTTGGAAAATGGAGCCAAGGCATATCACAAAGACCAAACAGTTCTGCTTGTACTGCTGTGTAGGCTGTAGTGTGATGCAGAGGAAATTCGTGCGACTGAGTCACTCAGGGATCTCTCCGTGGCTTTGAGGAAGCCACTTAACGTCTCCGAACCTCAGCGTCCTGAATGCTAAGTAGGAGTCAGGGCCCAGCATGCCAGTCACCCTAGGTCACAACTATCAAATGCCAGCCATTTATATTCTATAGGCACTTTCCTCCTCCTCTTTATGCTCCCCACCTCCCTTAGTCAGTTCTTCTCACTTCTAAAAGTAAGATATCTAGGGCATTCCCTGGTGGCCTATCAGTTAAGGATCCGGCGTTGTCACTGCTGTGGCTCCAGTGGCATGGGTTCAACCCCTGGCCCAGGAACTTCTGTATGCCACAGGTGCAGCCCAAATAAATAAATAAATAAATGAAGAGTAGCTATTTCTCCCACCCTGGCTATGAGCTCCACTTGTGCTATTCTGCTTTTAATTATCCCCCCACCCCATTCTCTTGTCCAGCTTCCTACATAATTAAATGAGCTCTTATTGTTTCTTTCGTGCGGGAACACACTTGGTGCGGCCTGAGTTGAGCCTTTCCAGCCCAAGGAGAGTGCGGGCCTTCTCACCGTCCTTTTTCACCTGCCTGTGGAGGACAGGGCTGCGTGTCCCCTGACACCGCAGGCTGTGCTGACATGACTGAGTACCTCTGCACACTGTCTCTCTGCTTATCACCCGACAGCTCAGCTGTCCCATCGCTCTCCCGTCCTCAGTTCCAGGGAGCGGACACTTGGTAACCTTGGCAGTGTCCCTTGAAGTATGAGCCATCAAGAGAGCATCCTTCGGCTCCTGCGAGCTGGCTCTGCTCACAAATTAAATACGCCGCAGCCCAAATCAACATGGTGAGGTTGAACCAGAAAATGCTGAGTGGTGGATTCTATCTAACAGTATGCAGGGAGTGCTAGCATGTGGGAAGCCAGGAGTTTTTCTTTTTTCTTTTTGCGCCCTTTGTTTGTTTTCTGGCTTTTTAGGGCCGCGTGTGCGGCACGTGGAAGTTCCCAGGCAGGGGTGGAACCAGAGCTGCAGCGGCCAGCCTACGCCACAGCCACAGCAACACCAGATCTGAGCCGTGTCTGACACCTACACCACAGCTCACGGCAACGCCGGATCCTTAATCCACTGAGGGGCCAGGGATCCAACCCGTATCCTCGTGGACGCCACAGAGCCACGACGGGAACTTCCAGGAGCTTTTTCCATGTAGGATTTTTCACACTGGATTTGACTTTGTTGGAACATTGAATCACAGTGGCATTTCTTGAATGGCAACTTCTCAGAATAGTTGCATTTTTAAACCACGTCTAAGGACTCACGATGTTTCCTGCAGCATAGACAGAGGCAGGTGTAGGTAAAGGTGTTAGCAACAGGATTCTCTCGACCAACCTGTGCCCACTGTGGAGTAAGAGTCACAGCAGCAAAACCCAGAGGCCACCTACAGAACTGCCCCCAACAGAAACGCCTGAAAGGTTCATTCCTCCTTCAACACATTCTTACTGACCACTCTTATTACCACGACGACAGCTGAGGAGGAGGAGGAGGAGGAGGATGACGACGATGATGACGATGATGACAACGATGAGGATGATGACGATGACGGCGATGATGAGGATGATGATGAGGATGATGACAACGATGAGGATGATGACGATGATGATGACGATGACCATGAGGATGATGACGATGACGACGATGACGATGATGATGACAACAATGAGGATGATGACGAGGATGATGACGATGATGATGACGACGATGAGGATGACAATGATGACGATGAGGATGAGGATGACGATGACGATGAGGATGATGATGACGATGATGATGATGACGATGAGGATGACAATGACGATGACGAGGATGATGATGACGAGGATGATGATGACGATGATGAGGATGATGATGATGATGATGATGACGAGGATGATGACGATGATGATGACGATGAGGATGACAATGACGATGACGAGGATGATGATGACGAGGATGAGGATGATGATGACGATGATGAGGATGACGATGATGATGACGAGGATGAGGATGATGACGAGGATGAGGATAATGATGAGGATGATGACGATGATGACGATGACGAGGATGACGATGAGGATGACGATGATGATGATGACGAGGATGATGAGGATGATGACGATGAGGATGAGGATGATGACGACAACAATGACGACGACAATGACGTAACTGTGTGGCTGAAAAACAGTTACTCCCTCCCAGGTCTGGAGGCCAGACACGCAAGTCCAGGTGAGGGCAGGACCAAGCTCCCTCCGAAGACCCTTCCTCTCCTCTCAGTGTCTGGGGCGTTCCTTGAAGAGTGGCACCGTACCTCTAATCTGCTTTTGTCTTCTCACCACCTTCTTAAGCACACTGGCAAAGACTCTTTTCAAAATACGTCTTCCTTCCCAGGGGCCCGGACACCCACGCATTACAGCAGGAAAGTGGAGAGTGGGGGTGCCGCGGGGCTTGTGAGCACAGTGGTGGGGGCTCCTTTCTGAAGGGCTGGGGTGGAGGCAGAAACAAGGTGCCAGCGGGGAGGCATGGCAAGGCCCTGGGGCGTAAAGTGGACATGAGCCTGGCCTTTCTAGGAATGGGAAGGTGAGGTGGCGTCACCGAGGGGAGAAGTGGATGGTGAAGCCACCCCGTCGCCTGAGTGTGCAGGTTTGGCAGCCGTGTGTCGCAGGCACCGGATGCTTTGAGGACATTCGTGCCCACTCGTCACTGGGTCACAGGTGCTCCCTGGCAACGTTTCCTGGGGGGTTCCAGACCTCGCCTCAATGTTTTCTGACCACCAAGTGACCCTTCAAGCCACGTCGCTGCTCCTGCTCCTGCCCAGGGATGTCCCCTGTGTCCTCCTACCCACCCTGCCCCACGGGGCCCCCAACCCCGGGAGTTTCTTATTAAAGGGGGGATGCAGGAGTCTCCTCCCCATTTCTCCACCTGTACCTTCTAGGTTGGTCTGGATCCTATATGCTCACTGGGCTGCTTGCAGCTTTCTCGGGCCTTTCTTACTTTTACTCGTATTTTCTCTTTCCTTCTCTGGTGCAGCTGGGTCTTTTATGAGAAAGTCTATGCGTTTCTCAGGGATTTCCCATTTTATTAGCAACTCCAGCATTAGAGGCAGGCTGGCTTCTGTTCATGGCTTCTGAGCTCGGACGGCCCTTTCATCATTATCTGTCACTTCCACCTGTAACCAGCTGTGGGCCTCCAGGGCCGGCGCGACATCACTTGCTCAAGGTAGGTGGAGAACTTCGCCAAGGTCATGCATCCCTCGGCCTTGAGGGAGTGCAGGGAGGTGAAAGACGGTCCAGACCACGCACACTGTCTCCTTGCTTTCCAGCCCAGGTTCACACAGAGGAGGTACCTTGGGTGAAGCCAAAAGGGTCTGCTGGAAACATCCTGTCACTCATTATAACACCCACAGCGCCCATAAGCTTCGAAAGAAGAGCTGAGAAATGCAATTTCCACCACCTGTTTGGGATGCTAAATGGAGTTGCCTTTTTTTTTTTTTTTTTGTCTTTTTGTCTTTTTCTAGAGCTGCTCCCGCGGCATATGGAGGTTCCCAAGCTAGGGGCCTAATCAGAGCTGTAGCCACCAGCCTACGCCAGAGCCATAGCAACTTGGGATCCGAGCCACGTCTGCGACCTACACCACAGCTCATGGCAAGGCCAGGGATCGAACCCACAACCCCGTGGTTCCCAGTCGGATTCGTTAACCACTGAGCCACAACAGGAACTCTATGGAGTTGCTTAGTTTTTGTAGTTTCAAATTCTATCTGTCATCCTAATTAAAATCACTCTGGATATTAGATTAAAGGAAGTAAATAAAGGGAGTGCACTTAGTTTACGTTTTTCCGATGATGTGGAGGAGAACTAAGTGAATCACGGCTCCTGGCCCAACATACACTTTCTGTCTTGACTTGGAACCTGGTCATTCTTACCACCCGGGCCACTGGAAGTGACAACAATTAAATAATTTCTTTCCATACTTGCACTTAGTTTGCCTCTTCTCCAAGAAGGTGGGGGGAGAAAGATAATAATTATTAGGTCAGTATAAATCTTCCCCCCTTCAGGCAATTGAACAATACAAGGCAATACAACAACAAACAAAACAAAAAAAGGAGTTCGCATTATGGCTCAGTAGAAACGAATCTGACTAGTATCCATCAGGCCAAGAGTTCAATCCCTGGCCTTGCTCAGTGGGTTAAGCATTGCCGTGAGCTCTGGTGTAGGTTGCAGATGAGGCTCAGATCTGGCGTTGCTGTGGCTTTAGTGTAGGCCAGCAGCTACAGCTCCAATTCAACCCCTAGGCTGGGAACCTCCCTATGCTGCAGGTAACGCCCTAAAAGTCAAAAAAATAC
Organism: Sus scrofa; assembly: GCF_054392235.1. Taxonomy (NCBI): domain Eukaryota; kingdom Metazoa; phylum Chordata; class Mammalia; order Artiodactyla; family Suidae; genus Sus; species Sus scrofa. The sequence continues at coordinate 78,769,721 of NC_139393.1, forward strand.
CAAAAAAAAAAAAAAAAAAGGCAATAAAACAAAGTTTTCTTGAATGTGTTATAGAATATTATCGAGGTAAGGGTGTTCAAAGGTGACTTTATAAGAGAAAACTCTCCTCTCATTAATGCATGTTGTGACCATTGAGAAAGTTTTATGAAGATGTACTTCGCTTGCTTCTGTCTGGCCAGCAAAACCGCATCTCTTCTTGTGATTTCCTCTTGTAACGCTGGGCTGAGCCTCTCATCTGTGGCCCCTTCTCATCACAACACAATTGAGCACAAGTCCTGGTTTCTGCCCTTCGTGCCACCAGGAGAAAGGGCTTTGGTGCGTCCGCTCAAGTGCAGGTCATGGGCGAATAGCCCTGAAACACTTCTGGAGCCACATGGGTAAAGCAGCCTTGGGAAATCTTACCATATCCTCTTCAGAGTGAGCGGGTATAGACGAGAAAGAATTGAAACGTTAACCCGCTTTTCTCCAAGTCAAATCTCACTTTACTACGTCACTTTTTTCTCATATGAAAGTAAGATGGGAACATTTCAAAGGTTAAGTGTAAAGTGTGTAATTGTTTTCTTGCTTTTTCCCCTGAAAAAGGGACTAGAACTCATTTCCTTACTGAAACAGATACGGGGACGTCTAATGTAACTGTACGAAAATGCAGCCGAGGCAAGATGCAGGAGGGGGTAATGAGGAGACAACCTCCTCGCCTGACCCCGTGTCCCCCCTCCCCGGCACAGCCACCTCCATGACCTCCACCCCACACCTCCCCTCACCCCCCCGACCCCAGTCTGCACAGTTTGGAAGTAAAGCAGATCTCAGCTGGTGCAGGGAACTTTCTCATCCATTAAGCCATGGGGGGAGAGGACTCTGAAATGGTGCATATTATTCTGTGGTAGAATTTAACAAGTCAAAGCATTAATTGGAAGGAAAAATACGGTTGTTGTCCAGAAGTGGCACATGCAGTTGTGTGGTTGGGTCCCTCTCCCAGAGAGGGAGGTCATCCTTAAAGGAGAAAGAACACCACCAAAACGATGCAAGGCCAGGGACTGAACCCGCATCCTTGTGGATACTAGTTGGGTTTGTTACCGCTGAGCCACGCGGGAACTCCTACTGGCATGGTTTTTAAAAACAACAACAGGAAGAAAATGAAAACATACTCTAAGGCATGTCATGGTCAAGAAGGTGCCACACATACTTGAAAAATCACTGTTTAAATGCTCAAGTGCTATTATCTTGAAAACTTTAATAGTCTGCAGTCTGGATGTTTGTTTTCACACTTTATTTGCATGGTTTTTGCAGCCGAAAGACCCTGTTTCAGTGGCATGCTTGGTAATGCACCAAGGATGAGTAACTTCAGTAAAGAGAATGTGGGGTTCCTCTGGAAACCATCTCTTGCCCTAGCTTCTCTCTTAAGAGAATGTGGGGTTCCTCTGGAAACCATCTCTTGCCCTAGCTTCTCTCTTTGCCTGGGCATGATTAGACATCAAAGATCCAGACATGTTGCCTGGCAAAGAAACTTGCTTGGGAAGGAGGCCAAATTGAGCACTGTCTTCCCTGCCTTCTCCAGGACGAGATTAATAGATGATATGGCAGCGAAATATCAAGCCAGGCTTGCCAAGTCTGTCAATGCTGTAAGGATTCATTCTGAATCATTGGAAATTTGAAAACATGACTACAGGACTTGAAATGAAAGCTCTCTGGGGAAATATACCTGGGGAGGGAAAAGATTTCACCTGGTTGTGATCAATCACCTTTCAATTTCTTAATAACCAAACACAATTTCTCTTTTCCATAACTTTCTACTCAGGAAGAGATGTTTGCTTTTCAAGGGGTGACATTTTAAAATAAAAGCGTCATAAATTAACATTGCATTAACGTCAAAATACTGGAGGGGCCACTGGTGTTGGAGGTGAAGTTCCTGGAAGGCTTTGAGGTCATTGCTTGTATACGCCAGTCTTCCAGGAGAAAATAAAAGGACTAGAAAAAACTAGGTTTATAAATATTTGCTTTAAAAGGTGTTACTTAAGTGAATATTTACTGTGGGACTCTGACAAGAAGAAAGATTGGGAGAAACTGCTGGCAGCTCAATGATGATGAAGGTTAAGCGAAAAAACAAAACAAAACCCAAACCCAAACCAAACAAAAAACCCCCAAACCAACTCATATATATATATATATATATATATATATATATATATATATATATATATGTTTTTTAAAAAATGTTTTTCAGTTGAATTTAGGAATATTCATTAAAGAGAGAGGGAGGAGTTTTCAGCTGTGCTAGATGGAAGGTTAAGTACCTCTGAAAGCAAGCTACACCTCCGTGTCATACAATTGTGAGGTTATAGACAGATGCTTGTTGGAATGAGATTAGCAGCTGCCTACTAGACATCATTGTCTAATGTGTATCACTGTGGTCATTACTCAGTGAATTAGTTGATGAATTGGTTTTGGATCAATCTTAAACTGGCTTAGGCAAAAATGGAGACGTATGGGATGATAGGGTTGAAACAGGTGTGACTGAGCCTGGCCTCGGATGACACCAGGGTTGAGACGCCAGGACACCAGACTCACTCTCTACTCGCCTATGGCTGCTGCTTTCCTCACACTGACCTCTTTTCTCAGTCTGGCCTCCTCCGTGCTAAGCAGAGGCTTGGGTACTTGGCATTTTCCAACTCTGTCACCAGATAGAATGGGGCTCCTATCTATATATCTATATATCTATATCTACAGATATACAGATTTTTTTTTTTGTATTTTTAGGGCTACACCCTGTAGCATATGGAGGTTCCAGGCGAGGAGTCGCATTGGAGCTGTAGCCACCAGCTTATGCCACAGCCACAGAAACACTACATCTGAGCCACATCTGTGACCTACACCACAGCTCACAGCACGCAGACTGAGTGAGGCCAGGATCGAACCTTCATCCTCATGGATGCTAGTCAGATTCCTTTCCACTGAGACACTATAGGAACTCCTCCTGATTTTTTTTTTTTAATTATAGTTGATTTACAATGTTGTGCTAATTTCTGCTGTAAAGTGACCCAGTCACATATATCCCAGGAAACTGTGTATGGTTCCCTGTGTGATACAGTAGGACCTTATGGCTTACCAATTCTAAATGTAATCGTCTGCATCTACTAACCCCAAACTCTCAGTCCCCCGCCCCCTCTCCTTCCTGCTTGACAACCACAAGTCTCTTCTCCAAGTCCATGAATTTCTTCTCTGTGGAAAGGTTCATTTGTGCCATAAGACTCCAGATATTAAGTGATATCCTATGCACACCATATCTTATCAATCCATTCATCTGCCGATGGACATTTAGGTTGTTTCCATGTCTTGGCTATTGTGAACAGTGTTGCAGTGAACAGAGGGGTGCAGGTATCTTTCTGAACTATAGTTTTGTCTGGATATTTGCCCAGGAGTGGGACTGCTGGATCATATGGTGATTCTAACTTTCTGGGAACCTCAATACTGTTTTCCATAGTGGTTGTTCCAGTTTACATCCCCACCCACAGTGCAGGAGGGTTCCCCTTTCTCCACACCCTCTCCAGCATTTGTTGTTGGTAGACTTGTTGATGATGGCCATTCTGACTGGTGTGAGGTCGTATGTCATGGCAGTTTTGATTTGCATTTCTCTAATAATTAGTGATGTTGAGCATCTTTTCATGTGCCCGTTGGCCATCTGTATCTCTTCTTTGGAGAAACGTCTATTTTGGTCTTCTGCTCATTTTTTGATTGCATTGTTTTTCATTGTTGAATTGTTTGCATATTCTGGAGATTAAGCCCTTTTCAGCTATCATTTGCAACTACTTTCTCCATTCCCTAGGTTGTCCTTTCTTTCTTTCTTTTTTTTTAATGGTTTCCTTTGCTGTGCAAAAGCTTGTAAGTTTTATTAGGTCCCATTTGTTTATTTTTGTTTTTATTTCTATTACTATTAAGCCATATAACTTAATTACAAACTACAAATGACATAAAATAGTCAAATAAAAAATGTAAGCACCCTCCTGTCACAATACCTTCCCCATGACCTGAGCTTCTTTACCCAAAAGGGGAACTTTGGGAGATGAAGTGATAGGTTACAGGCATGAGACTGCTGACATTTACATGGGGTGTGGCCACTTCAGCTGTTCTCTGGCACCAATACACTAAGAACTCTTTCAAGGCAGATGGTCAAGAGGGAATCGTGTCTCAGAGTCAGAAAAGGTCGGATAGCTTTTTGAGGCATCTCAGAATAATGTTATCTGTAACTCAGCTGTGGAAGGAAAAATCAGAGTTGATTGTTTAATGAAACATGTTTGATGAAGCAGAACCTGCCCATGAGGCTGTTAAGCAAGAACATTCACAATCATGCTACTTCTTAAGAGAAAGTAAAAAAGTTCTCTCAATATCGTTGGCGTTCCCGTCGTGGCTCAGTGGTTAACAAATCCGAATCCGACTAGGAACCGTGAGGTTGCAGTTCGATCCCTGGCCTTGCTCAGTGGGTTGAGGATCCGGCGTTGCCGTGGGCTGTGGTGTAGGTCGCAGATGCGGCTCGGATCCTGCGTTGCTGTGGCTCTGGTGGAGGCTGGCAGCTACAGCTCTGATTAGACCCCTAGCCTGGGAACCTCCATTTGCCGCAGAAGCGGCCCTAGAAAAGGCAGAAAGATGAAGGAAAAAAAAAAAAGTTCTCTCAATATTGTTGTATTAAGTGTCGACTTGAAAACCAAAATCTTAACAGACATTATCTCGATGAAAATCTTGTAGGGTTTTTCTTAGCCGAAATAAGCACCCTTTTGATAGCTTTTTTTTTTTTTTTTCACTAGGTATAAGGATAAAACACTTTACAGTTGGAATATTGCACCGCCTTAAAACTCAAGTATGTTGACACTTCTGCGAGGAGAGAGTTCTCCAGCAGAAGGGGTCTCAAACAGGTCAATTGACCAGAGAGAAAGTGAAGCAATCTCATCAGGAAAACATATTTCCATCTTTGACGTGCATTTATTTAGTCAATAAATATTTATCAGATACCTACAGATTGCTAGGCCCTGGGTTAAAGCTCTTAAAAGGAAGAGGATTCCTTGAGTTAAGAAGACCCCGTTTTAGTGATATCAAGGAGAGATCTTATCAGTTTTGAGATCAAGAACAGAATGCAGCATGGAGGGAACCAGAGACTCTCATCCTGAGTAAAGTCAGTCAGAAAGAGAAAGACAAATACCACATGATATCACTTATATCTGGAAACTAATATACGGCACAAAGGAACCTTTCCACAGAAAAGAAATCATGGACTTGGAGAATGGACTTGTGGTTGCCAAGGGGGAAGGGGAGGGACTGGGAGGGACGGGGAGCCTGGGGTAAATAGATGCAGAATGTTGCCTTCCAGATGGATTAGCAATGGGATCCTGTGGTGTAGCCCTGGGAGCTCTGTCTAGTCACTTATGATGGAACACGTAATGTGAGAACAAAGAATGTATATGTGTATGTGTAACTGGGTTGCCATGCTGTGCAGTAGAAAAAAATATATATATATAAAGAAAAAAAGAACAGAATGGAACTTAGAAATGTGAGTATGTTTTAAACGTTTATGTTCCTCAAGGTTTTAAAATGGTTCCCCTTGTTCTTGAAAAGTGAATTGTACTCTGTGCCCAAAGTTCAATTAGATATGATTTAAACATTTCAGTGGAACTAGAAACTACTTCTGGGCCAGGGACTCCACAGACAATGTCAGTGGGCCCAGAACTTTCTTCTAGTTTAAAATTTAAATAAATAATTCCAGCCAATCACTTGTAGTCCAAGAGGCCACCCCATTACAAAGACATTCCTCCATTATTTGGCCAGTGTTGAAAACACACCAAGTAACTATCAAGATTTACTTATTTGGAAAAGATTTCCTTTCTAATTAAGAAGACAGGTGAGGAGTCTCTGCTGTGGCACAATGGAATTGGTGGCACCTTGGGAGAGTAGGGACTCGGGTTCAATCCCCAGCCCGGCACAGTGGGTTAAGGATCCAGCATTGCTGCAGCTGAGGTTTAGGTCACAACTGCAGCTCGAATATGATCTCTGGCCCATAAGCTGTGGGGTGGGCAAAAAAAAAAAAAAAAAAAAAAAAAATTAAAAAAAGAAAAGGAAAGGAAAAAAAAGGCAGACAAAAAGGAAAATGACTTAAATTAGAAATACCTGAGGAGTTCCCATCGTGGCGCAGTGGAAACAAATCCGACTAGGAACCATGAGGTCGCGGGGTCCATCCCTGGCCTCACTCAGTGGGTTAAGGATCTGCGTTGCTGTGAGCTGTGGTGTAGGCTGGTGGCTACAGCTCCGATTAGACCCCTAGCCGGGAACCTCCATATGCCATGGCTGTGGCCCTAAAAAGCAAAAAAGGAAAGAAGAAAAAGAAATATTTGACACCACTGATAGACATACATCTAAAAATTATTTTATCTGTTCAATTCTTTTCTTCTTAATAATCCTTCATTTAGAAGAGGAGAGTAGCCTGTGAATAGGCATTTATAATTGTATTTATACTATGGCAATATAGAAAAACTAAATGAAAGCTGGTGAAAAGATAAGGCCTTTTCAGGCCTCTAGTAAATTGCCTGGAAAATGAGAAAAAGGAAGTCCTCAGAGACCTGGAACCATTCTTGGATGCCAGTTGTTCCCTGAGTTATATGGAATTGTACATTCATTCAGGACTTTCCAATTGCAAGCTAATTCCAGTTTCAAATGATGGGGATAGCATTGCCAATGTTTTATTTTTAAATCTCCTTGAAAGTTTCTTGGTAATTGAATTTGTAATCCTGTGTATTACAATGCACATAATCAGAACCAAAAAATAAATGTAAAATTGCTAAAAGCAGAGAACAAGAACTTCTCAGCAACACCCAGAAAGCAAGTTGGGGTTGCTGAGGTACTATTCCGTGCCTCCCATCCAAGATACACTGTGCCGTAGTATATGTAAGAGAACATTGCCTGGTGTTCTCAGTTAAAATGAAATTGCTGGGAGGTGATTCCTTCCGCTCTGGTCTGTCCCCACAGCGGAAGAGGGTCTCAGAACAGCAGTACTCATGGCCAGTGTGAGTTTAGACATTAGGTACATATTGTCTTATTTTCTTTTTCACAGGAAAAAGATAATATTCATTTTCAGGGCTGGTGAACACAAAACCATAAAAGGTTGGCTGGAAAGAGGGGAATAAAGTGGTGAGGATTGTGTTAGGGGACAGGAAGCCCAGTAGGGTCAAGACAGTCCAGGGAGCACATGCAGAGCTTAAGTGGTGTGATGGTTAATTCATGTGTCAACTTGACTGGGACACTGGGTGCCCAGGTAGTGGTGAAACATGACTCCAGGTGTGTATGGATGAGAGGAACATTCGAATCAGTAGCAGACTGCCCTCCCCACTATGGTTGGCCCTCATCCCCCTCATTGGAGGCCTGAAGAGAACAAAAGGCATGATACAGGGGAATGTGCTCTCTGCCTGACTTGAGTTGGGACAGCAGTCTTCTGCTCTTGGATGGGGATTTACCCATCAATTTTGCTGGTCCTCGGACCTTCAGACTTGGACTGCAGTTACATTGTATTTGCTGGGTCTCCAGCTTGCAGACTCCAGATTGGAGTATACAGTCATGTCAGCCTCCATAATTATGTGAGCCAATTCACATATCTATACCTATATCTTTACCTGTATCCATTTCTATACCTGTACCCTTATCTATGTATATACCTATGTCTATATCTATACCTGTATCCACATCTATGTCTATACCTGTATCCATATCATACCTATATTTATATCTATACCTGTATCTACATCTATATCTACACCTGTATCTATATCTATACCTGTATCCATATCTATGTATATACCTATGTCTATATCTATCTCCTTCCTCTGTACTTCCTTAGAATGTCTACTCTCACACAAGCCTAATTAAGAAATCTAACCCTCTTCTAAAGCCCCAGAGCCAAGGACATCTTTGAAATAGGCAAAATGCTTCAATTTTATTCTCTGACCTTCAAATGTAACCCCAAAGACAACTAAATTGCATTAAGTATGTGAATAAATTCCACAATGAAAACAGATCTTTTTATTTAGTAATAATTCAGTTTTTCATTTTAGATCTCAATGGCCTGTCATAAAAACCTGATTGCAGCTATCATTCAGTGATTATTATGGTATCCCCTTTATGTCTCGGTCAGATTTTATAAATGACTTTATGTCATCTCCTTATTTTATGTTTCAGAGCCGCCACCACCCCCCCTTTTTTTTTTTTGATACTCCATGGCTGCCTTTAATCCAGAAGCTTAGATACATTTAAAGATTTATGTTGTATAGTGATAATAGTCTATTGTTATCCTGGTAATTTCTATATAATGTGTCCCTATTGTATGTTGAGACACAAAGACTGGGAGGTTTGAATTGGACTTTCTCCCTTATCTGTGGGGAAAGCTTGCTTTGGGCATAATTTCTGGCCAATATGTTACCATTGCAATTCTTATCAATCTGCCACATAATTTCTATTTCAATTCAACCTTTGTGACGGAGGCAAGATTTAGGATGAGGCAGCCATGTCCTCAATAGCAAGAACACACATGAATTTTCCTCCTGACTGTGGGTATCAACTTTGCTGGCCAAAAATGGAAGGAAAACTCTGGATGGGTCACCAGTTTTCTGCTTTTAGCGATTTCACACTTTTTACTATTAATAAGTTGAGCTATAAGGTAATAAATACATGTTTAATTTTAAACATGTGTGGAGGACTGAAATACCCACAGTGAAAAAAAATTGAAAATAACAATTTAATTGGCTTTTTGTTTTTCTACTGAGGGGAAAGACGGACCAATTATATAGTCAGCTTTGGTTAGAAAATTATTACCCATATTACTTCCAGAAAAAAAAAATCAATGGCCTCTCATGAAATGGAAGGTGGTTTAAATGGCCTCTATTCAGTTTGTTGTTTGGGACAACTAGCCAAATCCAAAATGAGGAAGATAAATCTGATTTTCATTACTTTCAAATTTATAAACATAAAGTTATACTTGGTTACAACCTTGAATGCTATGAAGCGTTCTGGAGAAACCAGATTTTTAGTCTGGGTGAACAGAGCTGGGCCAGCTTGTTCCCCAGGGTTCGACTAAGTTCCATCTCCATCCTCCGTGTGTTTCCTGTGAGTCAGGCACTTTGTACAGTGAAGGGAATAAAGATGAATAAGAAATGCTCATGCACATTGTCTTCAGGGAGTTGGAACGAGATGCAGCAATGTCGCCTGCAAACTTGGAAGTGGGTAGTATGACTGCTAAGGTGTGGGTTCCACGGGACCACAGGCGACAGGATGTGGGTGCTCTTCTGGAGGAGTGCCTATAGAGGGCAGAGGGCTCCCTGGAGGAGGAAATCTGAGTTGCACCTTGAGGCCAAGGAACAAGTTAAGGCTGAGAAGAAGAGAGTACAATGACAAAGGCATAGTGCCAAGAGGCAGGGCTGGTGGATGGAAGAGGCAGACATGGCTCTTAGAGTTTGTGCCATAAGAGGCCAGGCAGATGAAGCTGTGCCTAGAGGTGGGTCAGGCCATGGAGGTCCTTGTGTGCCACCTGGGAGCAAGTGATGAAGTCCATGGCAGAGCAAGAGTGATTAGATGTGCGTTTTGGAAAAAAAACAAATATGGCTGGTAGTTTTATGAGAGGTGAATTTCAAAGGGAAAAAAAGCTGGAGGTGGGGGTCTAGTGAAGAAGGCTTAGCTTTCAGTAGCATAGTGAGGAAAGAAGTAATGCATTTTATTTTAAAAATTAGGCAGTAGAAGCAGCAGGTCCTGGTAATTGACTAGAGGTTGGGTGAGGGAGGAACAAGTACTAACAATAGCTAATACTAATTGTGATTCTCTTTAAGCTTCAGTACAAGTGGGGTGAATGAGGATATGCATTTGTCCTGTCATTCATTCATTTACTTATTTATCTGTTCGGTTGTTTTGTCCTTTGGAACTTATGATCTGAGGCAGACAGCCAAGCGAATCAATGATTACTATATATTTAACATTACAATATATTTATTCGAGAGCATTGCAAGATCTCAGAGAAGTCACCTTTACATAATAGAGGATTTCAAATATTCTACATACTATCTCATTTAATAAGTAAATATTATTATACCATTATGGGAACTGGCATTTTCTTAAGCAAATAAGGTAGACAACTGTCATTATTTAAACAGAAAAAAATTAAATGTTGATAAAGGTTGAAATAAATGTTCATCTAGAGGTGACCTACATGCTAAAGTTTCAAACTTACTTTTTCTCAGCTCACACAAACACCTGCTCACACACATGCCTATGGCATTTATCTCTGTCACCCATGTCCCATCAGACATTTGAGGAGTTTCATCACTGTCAGCTAAGAACCATTTGTAACATTGAATGAATACAACTTTGAAGCTCTACCTCATGTAATTCAGTTTTTGCCGAGCTGGAAATGTGCACAGGATAGCTGCAAGACCTCTATTACGGGATGAACAGGGTGACTGCAAACAGGGTAGGGAAGAAATTCCCTAAGGACACCTGGAAGCCAACTGCCTGCAATGCAGCACAGCTCTCGGCTGCAATGACCAAACAAGGCAAACAAATCAGGCTTAGGTACAGCCCTTGGAGATGGGGCGATAGGAAGCTTGCTGGGAGATGAAAGCACGGTCCAGACTGAGCTGACTGAGTGTAGATCTCAGGACAAAACAGATTTCTCCTTGACTGAGGATATGCTAACATCTCAATACAGCTACATCTGTTTAATTTTGAATGTGGCTCACGTTTTCTGACAAATTTTCTGTTTGTAGGTTATTAAGAATTTCTTTAAGTTTGCAATTAAAGTATAATTCAAACCACTGCGGTTTCTCAGATGCATTCTGGATGCTAAGCCAATTTTCGAAAGTGTAATTTTCCAGTGCTATACGTGGTAAAAATAAGACCTGGACAGAAATAAAGAGGGAAGGAGAGCATTTCTTTTTTCCTCTGAAGTTTTTGGGTTATCCCTGTTTGGTCAGAATGGGCCTGAAATTTAAGAAAATAAAATGAGACACAAAATACTGGCTCACGGGGTTGGCTTGCAGCGGCGCCACGGCCTCTCACCATACCCTTGGGATGACCTCTGCCAGCAGTCAGAGATCTGTGTCCTTTCTCGCTTTGCGGGTTCCCAACTCTGTGACCATAGCAATTCATTAGGGCCTCTGTGCAGTTTCCCAAATCTGTGAAATGGGCACAGCAGTGGTACCATCTTATTGGTTTGTGATGGTTTAAAAGAGTCGACCTATGTGCCCAACACAAGTGTTTGTTATTCTTACTGCATGTCAAATGAAAAGGGATAATGATGCCTATTCTTCCATCCAGCTCTAACATTCAGCAACGTTCTCTAGAGCAGTTTTAATTTGTGCTCTTTCCAAAGAGCAGAAAATTCCATATTGTGCCAGAATGACTGCATATATTTGGTTAAGTGATCCCCATAAGATTCAAGTCCTATAAATTAATAAATAACGCAGGCACTAATAATAATAAGTCTACAATTAAGACTTTGGGATTTCTAAGAAGGCTGGGAAGGGGCCTAATATGCTTGCTTTCTTTGATTCAAACCTCCCCTGTGTGCTAATGGCCGAAGAAAAGGAATTACATTTACGATATGCATTTCAGGGTAAGATGAACACATTTTAGTTGTAGAAAACACATCATAAAGTGATTGGTTTCAAGACAAAGCCTGTGCTTTTTTCAGTGACTAAAAAAATCCCCTGGCAGAAACACAAATGTGCCATTTTGTTTTGAGTTTTATCACTTGGTATATAAACTCTGAGCACTGCCGATACAATCACAGAACATTTTAATAAGAGAAAAGAAAAACAAAGAGCAGATTAAGCTAGCCATTAATACTGTGTTGGTGTCCACTCATTTTTCCCCTAAAAACAAATAATCCATTTAGAGCCTGCAGCTACCTGGCCAAAGGGATTCATTATCCCGTGATTATTATGGGAATTTGGACAGCTCCATAAATCCAGATAGTGAAATGTGTCACACCATGAAAATGATTTCAGGATCCATGGATTTTTTTTTCTGTACACAAGTGTCTGGCTTTTATTTTTAGGGAAGGCATTTAAAATGGTCTTTTAGGAATATGTGTCTTCATCAGTGATGTCTACAAGAAAAATGAAAAGGAATTCTGTTATCACCCACCGATGAACAGAGAAATTGTTTTCAATAAGTAAAGTTATTAGAATGACAGTTGTGTTTTTCCTTTATCTGTCTGCTCTTTTATGATTTTTGGTGAAGAAGACAAAATTTGGACACGCAAGTCAAATACTACATTTAGAACTTGCTTCTAGTTTTCACCAAAAAAACCCCCCAGTCTTCAGACCTAATTGTAACCTTTTATTAGGACTTTTCAAAAAATCCATTTTAGGTCGTACCCTTCCTCTGATGAACTGTAGTTTCTGCTATTGTAATAATCAGAGTTAAGAGGGTCATTACAAAGGAAGTGAAGGTTCATGCGTGTGTTTCTAAAAAAAGATTTTAGGAACCAAAGGGAACTGTTTTTGTTTATTATAAGGAAATGGTTCATACAGTTTTGAGTTCAGATGCTAAGTGAGGCTGTGATGCTTTCTCATTATCCTCAACATCAATCCTGCTCCGAGGCCATCGCTACTGTTGTGATATTCTCTCCTGTCTCTGTATCTACGCAAGAATCCCTCCCATCCTCACCTGTTAGGTATGGTCATGAAACCACCTACCTCTCATTGGCGGCAATTACCACAGTTGCAAGTTCATTTTGTTATTACGCCATTACTACCCATTTTGTTCCTTAGCATGTAAAACATCTACGAATGAGAGCGCTGGCGCATTTTTCTAACCGTTACAGCGTAGCACCTAACACACATACACATACACACAGAAATATTTGTTTCTTGAAATAGTCACTGTTTGAATGAAATGCATCTGCCATAAAAGTTGATGTGATTTTTCCTACAAACAGAAAAGCAAATGTTGGAAATCACATAAAGCACTGCTCCTTATGAAGAGTCCTAAGTTGGCTAACAGAGGGAACTAAAAGAATAAATCCCACTTCCTGAAAGTAGCCTATGCATTAAAAAAATCTGCCTCGAATTATTACAGGTAATAATAGTATGTTTGTAAGAAGAAAGGGCTAAAATTCAGCAAGCAATTTCTTCCTAACATGCTTACAATTCCTTAAAGCATCAATGTCCTATGTGAGCACACTTCTTAGCCTGACGTCACACTACCTTAAAAGCCATCATCTTTCTGAACGGTTCTTAAGTGACCACCTCACCAGTCATCCCTCTTTCTCAGATCCCTATAAAACAGAGTCATGGAAATTATTGTTTTATGCTTCCAAGTGTACAAAGATACTGAACACACTGAATGGCAAAGACCAGGAGATTAAGGGAGCTGTTAGAAGTTAAAGATATCAGCAAATGGCTGTGACTGAAACACTGCATTTCTGGACCGTGTCTCAAGCACAAAGCTGCCTTCTTCGTCTTGCTTCCATTTCAGTGCTTCTGGAAATTCTCTGAGAGGGCTGTACATGTAGAAATCAAAGATGAATTTCTTGAAAATAACTTAGGCTATAACAAACTCACTGGGCCCAGATTTTTTTTGTTTGTCAAAATCAGGTGGAATTTTGTGATCTGAAATGTTTAGGATTCACCTTTACCACGCCGTAACTGTGTTACATGTGAATTTTCAGTGTTGACATTTTATTCATTTTAAGTTTCTAACTTAAAAAAAAAAAAAAATCTCATCCCAGGTGAGGGCTTGTTAAAGTGGGAAACTACTTTAAGAATTATCTGGTAGGGACACAGGAGGCAAAGTCAGCACACTGACTGTGGTGGAATCTCAAATCCCCAGGGAATGAGGCTGGTGATGCTGAGTCTCATCAGAAGGGCTCTTATTCTAGGGTTAATCCTATTGAGAAGGTGTCTCACAGGGGACAATCCTGCAGGAAGAAGGGGCACCGCTCTTCCGTAGTATTTGTCTGAACTTCCCTCTGAGCATCATGGATTTTGGCAGTCACCCCATAGCTAAGGCCCCAGGTGGCTAAGGGCAGGGTTTCAAGCCCTCCTTCCCCCGTTCCCTTCTGCAGTCCCTGTGGTTCTCTGGCTGCATGTTGCACTGAGTGGAGAGCCACAGGTGTGCTTCAGTCACCTCACGAGGCTCTGTGACAGCCCGTGGACCTTCCACATGCATCATGGGAGACAGGGAGTGTAAGCAAACCTATCTACTCATCCTGCATCTAGAATGCATCTACTGTGCTCAGTTCTCCACTGGATTGTGTGGCACAAAGAAGCATAAAGTTGTACATCTGCCCTCGGGTATCATACAGACACCAATATCTACTTTTTTCGGGGGTGATAGCAGATATTCAAGGGCCTATAATGTTTGGGTTAAGTCTTTATGTCCAGCCTCAACCTACCTTTCTAACTAGAAGAACCCTGTGTTACAACAGCAAAAGCGACCACAATGAAAATACTAAGAGCAGTGATAAGTAACATGTAGCAAGCACTTACTAAGGAGCATTTAACAACGCTGCAATTTTTTTCTTTTTTCTTTTTAAGGGCCTTAGGGCCACACCCATGGCATATGGAAGTGCCCAAGCTAGGGGTCTAATCAGAGCTACAGGTGCCAGCCTACACCACAGCCACAGCAACGCAGGATCCAAGCCATGTCTGCGACCTACACCACAGCTCATGGCAACACCGGATCCTTAACCCACTGAGTGAGGTCAGGGACTGAACCCGAAAACTCATGGTTCCTAGTCGGATTCATTTCTGCTGCGCCATGATGGGAACTCCAACTCTGCAAATGCTTTTAATCTTATAAGATAGTTCCATAGACTCCCATCTTACAGATGAGACAACTGAACCTTGGAGAAATTACCTACCTCACCTAAGGCCACACAGGTGCACAGCAGGGATGAAAGTTAGCTCTTGTCGGGTGGACCTGGGAGCCACAATAATTGGTCTGGTTGTATGACTTTGGGAAAATCAGTTAACATCTCTGGACTTCAATTTCCTCATGTGTCAAATGGGAATGCTGATAATAACGAAGTCATAGGGTCGTTGTGAACTTAGGTGCTTAGTAAATGCTAACTACTATTATTACTGCTTTATTATTATCATCATTAGGCTATACCACTTGTCAAAGTTATCCATGGATTTTCTGCACAACATGACTATATTCGCAACCTTTTATTTTACCCCCTCAACCACACACTCCTCGGAAATTCTTCATCATTCTTTTAACCTATCACACCAATTTCATCGACCTTTCCAGGTTCCAGGTGTCCTTCTTAAAATGTCAACTCAGATACCTCCTCCCCTAAGAAAATGGAACTCCCATTGTGGCTCAGCAGGTGACGAACCCAACTAGTATCCATGAGGATGCAGGTTCAATCCCTGGCCTCGCTCTGTGGGTTAAGGATCTGGCGTTGCCATGAGCTGTGGTGTAGGTCAGCAGCTGCAGCTCCAATTCTACCACTAGCGTGGGAACTTATGCCTCAGGTGTGGCCCTAAAAAGAAAAAAAGAAAATGATTCTTGGCTTATTTCTTTTGCATTTGTTTATATGTCTTCCACATAGCAGTGAATACAAACCTGTTACACTCTTGGCTGGACACAGGGAAGAAGACTATGCCTTGGACTTGTCAATAGTCCTCCAAGTCTAGCCTTATGCTGCCTACAGAGTAAATGTCCTTAAAAAATCATGTATGGATTAATTTTTAAAATCCAGGAGATCTCTTGAGTAGGCTGTTCCTGACTATGAAGCAGAGATAAAAGAGGAAACAATATGAGAAAAGAGAGCTACCAGCTTAATGATGACCCAAGATAGGTCGAAAAGAGAAGCAAAGTGAGAAGGCCGAGCTCCAATTTCCTGCCTTAAATCCAGACTGAAATTGGTTTTGAGAATTGTGTGTACATTAGAATGGTACAGTGATCAGATGGGATAGGTAACTGCTAACTTGTAATTCAAGTGTCACCTGGCTTTCTTCCTACCCGCTAAATCTCCCCTGTGCCTCCCACTGGGGTAAAACTGCACTTTGTAGATTTCTTTCTTTGATTAAAGACACTTTCTTCAAAAAAAGGCCAAAAACCTGATTAGAGAGAGTTTCTAGAGGGGTTCATCATATATTTGATAACATTATATATTGTACATTAATATTATATGTATTATGTGTGTACAGTGATATATATATATTTATACATGTCTGTATGTACATATTTTTATTTCAGAAAATATTTATAATGACTATATGACAAGTGAACAAAAATTGAGAATGAGACAAGAGAAGACAAAGACATCGAAATTCGAAAAAAATTGTTCAAGATCTTTAAACGATAAAAACATCTCTTGGGTTTTTTTTTTTTTTTTTAAATAAATAAATAAAAGGACTTCCCTGGTGTCCTGGCAGTTAAGAATCCAGTATTGCCACTGCTGTGGCACAGATTCCACACCTGGCCCAGGAATTTTTGGCCATTAGCACCTTCTGGACAAGTTCCCACTGACTTATTACTTTGCTTCACGGGGCTCCTCGTGGAGCGAACCTCAGTACAGATGACGAGGTCACAGTAAGAGCAACTCACTTAAAAGCAACGCTGCTGTTATGGATCTTTGCTGATCCATCGTTGATCCTCTGCCATTTTCATTATGAAATACCTGGAACAATGGGTGGACCAGACATTCTTTGAGAAAGTTGTCCTGAATGCTACTTTTTCTCCACTGAATTCTGAAGGCTCACAGGTCACGTGTGCACGTCTCCATGCTGCTCTGGCAGGAAGTGGGGCATGAACGTAGTTTCTGGGTCTTTGTGGAAGCGTAAGAACCCACCAAGGACACAGTCTAGTGAGAAAATCATCCTATATTTGTTTGAGAGGACCTGATAACTAGTCTTCTAACTACGCCAGGATCATGATTAAACGATTATTTTAAACTTTCTCTATTGAATAGATAACTAGGTGGCAGAAGCCCAAAGATTATAGTCTATATGGGATGGATAAAATACTGTCAGCCTGAAAACACTTAAAGGCACATGCAAGCTGCTACTCCTCATGGCCCCACTAACTATATCTCAATGCTACTTTGCAAATGGCTGAAAAATTAACACTAAAGTAACAATGTGTTATCTAGTTAAACAGAATAATTATTTACAATCTGCCTGAAATAGGGCATGTCAACCAATAATTTTATTCTTAGAATATTTGATATTTAATGATTTTTATTTCCAATTAATTAGGTAGCAGGATCATAAATAATAAAATTATAATAAATATGTATGGCATAAGTACGAAATCTGATATGACTGTTTTATTTTCCAGTTGCAAGGCAGTTTCTACACATTCAGATTACGACTCAAGTTTAAAAGGAAGGCGCCAGAATATGAGGCTTAGTCTTTCAGTTGGAAATTCTAACTGCCCTGCAGGAAGGTCTTCATTTCAGTTGGGACCCTCGACAGGGAGTTAAGGAGAACGCGACGCTCACGTGTCAGCAGCCAGGGTCTGGACTAATTCTCCGTGATGTGATCTATAAATGATCCCCATGGCCAAAGGTCAAGAAAAGGCCAATAAAATGGCAAATAATCTGCTATTTGTTTCTGATACATTTTACCACATTCAGTCATTCATTGATTCAACAAATATTTGTTGGGTACATATTGTAGACAAAGTCTATTCTACTCGCTGAAAATAAACTGTGGGCAAAGCAGAGAGGCAGACAAGCATATTAAAATCTGCCTTTGGTTCAAGTAAACATTGGCCTAAGCTTCTCAGGTGGCATTTGTCATTTATTCATTGAACAAACATTAAGGCACTGTGCTAAATACCAGGGTCATCCCGGAGAATGAAAAAGACAAACATCCTGTCAACTGGGGGAAGAAAAATAACAGATAAGCACCTGTACCTTCAACCCAACTGCAAATTCACTGAAGACTCAGGACCTGTGTTCTGTAATGGAAGTAAAGCAGTGGGGTAGGTATGGGTCACTGCTAAAATAAAATTCCTGGGGACCTCCTGCCTGAGAGAATAATATTTAAGCTGATATTTGAGGATGAGAAGGAAACAGCCATAGGTAACCCTGCCAAGAAGATGGCAAGTGAAGCCAGCCTGTCTGGAGATGAGTGAGTGAGAAAAATGGTCCAAGACCTGCTGGGAGACGGTGATGGGAGCTGCTGCTGTGGCTGACCTTCTTTTTCACCTCCAGGATATCATTCTACCTGAAATGCGGAAAATGGATTGAGAAGGGGAAGAGTAGAAAATGCAGGGCAAGGGAAAGAAAGAGAGGAGGTGGGGGTTCAGCTGTAGTGGTGCTATTGTTTAGGGAGGAGATGGGAGTGAGGTGGCCTAAGGAGGTGGCACGGATATGGCAAGAAATGAACCCCAGCTATTTGCAGAAGGAAGAATGTAAAGGATTAACAAAGACCTCATGCGGGAGATGAGGAGGAAGGAATCAGTGTCCCAGAAAACTTCTGGCAAAGAAGTGAGTAGCGGTGTGAGTGCTGTGGTGTAGACGTTTGATGCCTCAGGCATATGGAGGGGAAATAGGCCTGGGGTTATGGGCATCATTGGTGCTGAATCACAATCCTCTCTCCTTTCCCAGGTACCTGTGAGTCACACATGGCCAGGTGACCTGCCTGGATGGGTTGAATGGGAATGGGAGCAGGTCACCTCTGGGAGGAAACTTTGGGAGCCAGGGAGATCTTTCGATGTTTTCTTTTCTCAGTCATGATTGGGTTGGACATGAAATTCTGGGAATTTCAGAAGACATTTCAACTGTTTGCAGTTTGGGGAGTCTTCAGCATCTGGATGGTTGTTAAAAGCACAGAAAATCTTGAGCATATAAAGAGAGAAGCTACAGATTCAGCTGTAAGAAACCTTCATAGCAACAGTAGGGCAGAGCCCTGGAATTAGAAAGGAACCGTGAAAGAGCTGGAAGAGAATATGCAGAAGGCGGCGTCTCTGTCTGTGAGGGCTGCCATAGCAGAGTCCCACAGACTGGGGCACTTAAGCCACTGAAATTTATTTGCTCACAGTTTTGGAGGCTGAAAGTGACTGCATGGAGAGAGTTCCATGAGGGCTCTCTTCCTGCTCCCAGATGTCTGCTCTGTCTTCAGGCTGTCCTCTGAGCATATGTGATGTATCTTCTTGTAGGGACACTGATCCTATCAAATACGCCCCACTCTCATGACCTCATTTACCTCATTTACTTCCTTATACCCGCCACCCCCAAAGACAGTCACACTGGGGGTTTGCCTTCCATATGCTAATGTAGAGGGTGAGCATTCTGTCTACAGTAGACGGTCCTGGGAAAGCCCTAAGAGGAAAACCCTTCAGGAAGCAAGGAGTCATCACCTGTTTCAGCTGCTACTTGGATGTAGCAGAAGGAAGGATGCCTTTGGGATTTAGCAACAGGTAGGTAATTCATGACCTTGGCACAATCAGATTCAGTGGCAGAGTAAGGGAAAAAGCCAGATTGAAATGAGTCAAGGAGTAAAGGGACATCCTAGAGCAGAAGTAATGAGTATGCACCACAATGGGGCCTCAAGAGGAGCAGAGAAATGGGGACAATCTGGAGAAGAGAAAACCAAGATTTCTTCCTTTTAATCTTTATTTTATTTAATGATAGATACTAGAGCTTGTATGAAGGAAAAGGTCCAGTAACAGGAGAGAATGAGAATTTAGGGAAGAGAAGAGGGTGACTCCAGGAAAGTCCTTGGGAGGTGAGAGGGAGACTTTTCATTGGCAAGGAAAAAAAAAAATACCTCCTTGCTTTTCACAAGAGGAGAGAAATATGGTTATGGGGTAAAGGAAACAGGAAGATCAGATACTGGTCAAGGACCGTCTCAGTGAGGTCCTAGGCAATGTGCATAGCAGAAACAAGGGGTGCAGAGTCTGGGGAGCAAGGAAAGAACATCTGCCAGTCTTCCCAGGAAGTGGAATAAGTTTCATCATGGATCACTAATGATTGAAATAGGGTTATAAATGAAATTATTAGAATATAATATGCACACTTTTCTAAATACTAAAGATATATCAAAAGATGGGAGAAGTAATTTTTTTAAAAGTATAGTTGATTTACAATGTTGTGCCTATTTCTGCTATACAGCAAAGTGACCCAGCCATTCATATATATCATACATATATATATATATATATATATATATATATACACACACACACACACACACATATATATGTATTTATTTCCTTTCTCCTTTCTCATATTATCCTCTATCATGGTCTATTAAAGAGACTGAATATAGTACCCTGTGCTATATAATAGGACCTCATTGCTTCTCCATTCTTTTTTTTTCTTTTTTGTCTTTTTAGGACCGCACTGGTGGCGTATGGAGGTTCCCAGGCTAGGGGTCATATTGGAGCTGCAGCCTCTAGCCTATGCCACAGCCACAGCAATGCGAGATCCGAGCCATGCCTGCAACCTATACCACAGCTCATCAGCAATGCTGGATCCTTAACCCACCGAGCAAGGCCAGGGCCCAAACCTGTGTCCTCATGGATACTAGTCACATTTGTTTCCGCTGAGCCATGATGGGAACTTCATCCACTCTAAATGTAACAATTTGCATCTACTAACCCCAAACTTCCAGTCCATCCCACTCCCCCTTGGCAACCTCAAGTCTTTTCTCTATGTCTGTGGGTCTGCTTCTGTTCTGTAGATAGGTTCATTTGTGGTATATTTTAGATTCCACTTATAAGTTATATCATATGCTATTTGTCCTTCTGTCTGACTTACTTTACTTAGTATGAGAATCTACTCATATTTGCATCCATGTTGCTGAAAATGGCATTATTTCATTCTTTTCACGGCTGAGTAGTATTCCATTGTACATATAGGTACCACATCTTAATCCATTCATCTGTCAGTGGACACTTAGGTTGCTTCCAGGTTTTGCCTAGAGAAAGGAGTAATTTTATTGAGGTTACTGAGAAATGACTTTGGATCCTTGGCTTGTGTTGAATCACCTTTTATGAAATTTTATTCAGTAATTCTCAGCTGTATAATTTTGGACGTGGATAAGTCATGTCACTTGGTCATTAGATTAGTGGCTACTTTTTATTTTCCAAGTGGATGTGATGGAGGGACAACTACTGAGGAAAAATGTGTTTGTAAGAGGTTGACTGTGATGGTGGGCCATGAATTCTAACCTGAGGGAAAGAAAGGAAAGGATGATGGAAGTGGAGCCGTCAGTGGTTTGGAGGTTTTCATGATGAGGACCTGTTTTCATGGGAAGACTTGCACAAGAGATGTTAATAATTGAAGCTATTGAGATGTTTTCATCTTTGATTTTAAGAGTAGAGCAATTTTAGTGTAGGACAGATACCAAGTAACTCTCAGAAGTAAATTTTGGTTGATTTAAAAATGAAATAAAAGTCTATAATCTTGGGGTATAAGATGACTGATCTTTCCATAGATAAAGTAAATCCTGGGGCTCCACATGTTCTCTGAAGATTTAATAAAGTTCTCTGAAGAAGCAAATTATGTTTAATAAAGTTCTCCGAAGAAGAAAATCATATTTTGAAAGTATTTATTTTCTTCTTTTTTTTTTCTTTTCAGGCTCCCAGGCTAGGGTTCAAATCAAAGCTGTACCTGCATGCCTGCACCACAGTCACAGCAACACAGGATCCAAGCCGCATCTGTAACCTACACCACAGCTCATGGCAACAATGGATCTTTAACCCACTGAGCAAGGCCAGGATTGAACCTGAATTTTCATGGATGCTAGTCAGGTTTATTACTGCTAAGTCACAATGGGAACTCCTTCTTTTCTTCTTAAATATTTAAATCAACATTACATCATGACAGACTCTAATTAAGCTCTTTTCATAAAAGATAGATATTTTATGCCATATATAAAGATGGTAGTTGTTTTTTTGTATATTACTCAATGAATTTATTACATTTATAGTTGTACAATGATCATCACAACCCAATTTTACAGCATTTCCATTCCAAACCTCCAGTGCATCTCCCCACCCCCCAACGTCTCTCCTTTGAAAACCATAAGTTTTTCAAAGTCTGTGAGTCAGTATCTGTTCTGCCAAGAAGTTCATTGTGTCCTTTTTTCAGATTCTACATGTCAATGACAGCATTTGATGTTGGTGTCTCATTGTCTGACTGACTTCACTTAGCATGCTAATTTCTAGGTCCATCCATGTTGCTAAAAATGCCTATTTCCTTCCTTTTAATGGCTGAGTAATATTCCATTGGGTATATGTATCATAACTTCTTGATCCACTCCTCTGTCAATGGGCAGTTAGGTTGTTTTCATGTCTTGGCTATTGCATATAGTGCTGCAGTGAACATTGGAGTACATGTGTCTTTGCGAGTCATGGTTTTCCCTGGGTAGATGCCCAGGAGTGGGACTGCTGCTTCAAATGGTAGTTCTATGTTTAGTTTTCTGAGGAATCTCCATACTGTTTTCCACAGTGGTTGCACCAATTTACAATCCCACCAACAGTGTACTAGGGTTCCTTTTTCTCCACACCATCTCCAGCATTTATTGTTTGTAGACTTTTGGATGATGACTGTTCTGGCTGGTGTAAGGTGGTACCTCATAGTGGTTTTGATTTGCATTTCTCTAATAATGAGTGATGTTGAACATCTTTTCATGTGTTTTTTGGCCATCTGCATGTCTTCTTTGGAGAATTGTCTGTTTAGATCTTCTGCCCATTTTTTGATGGTTTTTTTTTTTTTTTTGGTATTGAGCTGTAGGAAGTGTTTATAAATTTTGGAGATTAATCCCTTGTCAGTTGATTCATTTGCAAAGATTTTCTCCCATTCTGTGGGTTGTCTTTTCATTTTGTCTAGGGTTTCCTTTGCTGTGTAGAAACTTTTAAGTTTAATTAAGTCCCATTTGTTTATTTACGTTTTTACTGTCATTACTCTAAGAGGTGGATCTGAGCAGATGTTGCTGTCATTTATGTTGGAGAGTCTTTGGCCTGTTTTCCTCTAATGGTTTTATAGTTATCTGGTCTTATATCTAGGTTTTTAATCCCGTTTACCATCACATCCAAAAGAATAAAATATCTGGGAGTAAACCTACCTAAAAAAGACAAAAGACATGTACTCTGAAAACTGTAAGACACTGATGAAAGAAATCAAAGATGACACAAATAGATGGAAAGACATACCATGCTCTTGGATTGGAAGAGTCAATTTTATCAAAATGACTATACTATCCAAGGCAATCTACAGATTCAATGCAATCCCTATCAAATTACCAAGGACATTTTTCACAGAACTCAAACAAAATATTTTAAAGTTTGTTCGGAAGCACAAAAGACCCAGAATAGCCAAAGACATCCTGAAAAAGAAAAATGGAGCTGGAGGAATCAGACTCCCTGACTTAAGACTATACTACAAAGCAACAGTCATCAAAACTGTATGGTACTGGCACAAAGACAGACATGTAGATCAGTGGATCACGATAGAAAGCCCAGAATTAAACTCACGTTTATCTATGACAAAGGAGGGAAAAGAAAAGACAGTATGTTCAATAAGTGGTGCTGGGAAAACTGGAAGGCCACATATAAAAGAATGAAATTAGAACACTTCCTAACACCATACACAAAAATAAAGATGGTAGTTGCTGATCATTATTTGAAAAGCTAGCTTCTAGACTTCTACCACCAAATTCAATAGATTTATTTGCCAAGTAATCATTTCCCCCAAAATGTACTCATTATAGAATCTACCAGCCTGGCTTAGGTTCTACTTCAGGGTTGGAGAAACTTAGACTTAAATTTCAAAAAGTCTTGGATGGACACTTTTACATTTTTCTTTACATGGCACCTTATTAATCTTGTTAAAGATTTATACGCTGAATACTCAAGAAATCAAGTGAGGTGTTGGGAAATTTCCATAGGTGTTTGCAATTTACAACTGTTTATAATCTAGTCTCAGTCTGCTACTTGGAAAGAAGATTCTTGAGGCATCAGAGGAAGTTCAAAAGCTTCTTAGCCCAAGTAAATTCCCTAGGGAAGTTCAAACATTCCTCCTTGTCTCTGCTCTTTGCCATGCTCATTTTTACAAATTGGTCTTTGGCTATCTTAGAAGTTAGCCCCAACTCATCTTAGATCACTTGAATTAGAGAACTTGTAGACACAACTGCTGTGTCAGAATTCTCTTTTGGTCTAGAAAAAACTCCCTGATAGATGCTGGATGTGCCATGCCAAGCTAAATGCCACCCTCCTGAAGGACATACTTAACAGCAGAGCTAATGGAGGTCTATCTTCAGAGCTGGTAGCTTTCTTAGACTATACTCTGAAAAGCCTCCCTTTCCAGCTTTAGGTGCACTGAAGTTAAGGATCATATTCCTTGGCGATCTTGCGAAAAGTTTTAAAATGTTTATCTTTGAGAAATCAGGATTTTAGTACCAACGTTTGTTTATATTCAGAAATTATTTGCCTTTATTCCTCTTTCTTACTTTAGTAGAAGGGAACATGGATTGCTCACTCTTCTCTTTTCCAGCCTTTGGGAGGCTCTCCAGAGTTATCTGGCACAAGAGGAATCTCTTCTTGATAGATTTGCTTCCATCACCTGGCAATTGAGCTGCCATGTGTCTTAATGCTTGTACTCCCTTTGCTAAGGTGTGTGGTACATTTTAGTACATGGGATTGTTTCTATGACCTTTTAAATTTCTATGGTCTGTCTCCCCCACAGCAGAGCTAATTTTTTTCTTTTTTCTTTTTGGGGCTGCACCTGCTGCATATAGAGGTTCCCAGGCTAGGGGTCTTATCGGAGCTACAGCTGCTGGCCTACCTACAGCCACAGCAATGCCAGATCTGAGCCTCATCTGCCACCTACACCACAGTTCATGGCAATGCCGGATCCTTAACCCACTGAGTGAGGCCAGGGATTGAACCTGCAACCTCATGGGTCCTAGTCGGATTCGCTTCCACTGTGCCATGATAGGAACTCCGAGCAGAGCTAATTTTTATGGAGAACTGAAATACAGAATGTGTTGCCATCAGGTGAAACTCTAATGGGAGGTATTGAAGAATGAGAGGAAAGCTTTCCTCTCAGAATTTAGCATGAGAAATACACATACAAATGAAAAAGCCATCCAAGAACCCATTTAATACACATTTTATGGTAGTATTACATTGTATCGGGTGTAATAAGTCTGAAAGATATTTTAGCTACATTTCTCTTCTTGGAGCCAGCGCTGTAGATGATATTGCAAGTGTAGCCCAATGTGTCTTACCAGTCTTATAACTTAGAATTTAGGAAAAATAACTGTTTCCCTCTTGCTTTTACCCAGTGTGATCCACACACATTATTAGATTATGGAGTCGAGGACTCACTGATCAAAGGAAGGAAGTTGAAGGTGTGATGGGGAGGCAGCATATAGACCATCTCTTACAAGATGCTGAAAGCGGATCTCATTTCCAGAAACTAGATAAGCCACTGAGTAAGATAAAATATTGGGGGTGGAGCACGTTCATGCAGGTGTAGGAAGAGCTGTACTCAAAACAACAACAAGAAAAACAGTAGTAATAAAAAGGAGGTGGAGGAAAGGAATTGAATTAAGTGTTCATAATAAAAGTTGCCTTAAATCCTATATTTTGACCACCTCATAAGTTGGTGTCCCTAGATTCCTTAGGAGGGCATCTGATTCTTCTCTAAAAGGCAGGGAATTATTAATTCAGCTGTTTCTGTCCGCTTACCATTTCTTAAGGGTTTTACGAAAGATTAGGAACCATGACTTCCTTGAGAAGGACCTTTAATTTTAATGCTAAAAGTCTCCCCTTCCAGATCTTGTTGATTTCCCAAGTTAAAGATGTGGATAGGTAAGAGAAATTTCTCAAAAGTAGCGAACTGACCCTTTGACAAATGTCATATTTCAGAGTTCGGCTCATAACAATATGATAAGACTAAATGTTCCGAATACACTTTCCATACTAAATATCTACAAATATTGGATAAAATACAGAAACATAATTTTAAGTACACAGTGAAGTTCCCTAAGAATGTGAGAGTAAGAAAGTGTGTAAATACATAAATGCAATGCAAGACATTTCCAGCGGTCCAAACTTGAGACAGAGCAGATAACAGAGTGTTAGGCAAGCTCTGGTGCTTTAACTCTCCTGGGCTGGCTACACAGAAACAGAAGACAAGTCCTTGACCCTGCAGAAGATGAAGACAGGAATTTGAATTTCTCTCCCTAAAGATGTGCCACATACTCATGGAAAGGCAGGCCAAGAAACGAACAACTGACCTTTGGAAAAGCGTGATAGTAGGATAACATGTCTGCCTTAGTCTTGGCACCAAGTGGAAAATTAATACTTTAACAAAAATTTCTCCCTTCTTTGGATAATTACCATAATTTCATGACTTAGGAAAGCCTAAACCAAGAATTAATTTAAATGACTGACAGGGTGGCAATGCCCTGGGGCATTCAATTAAAGCAAGCAGGATGCTCTGGAGAAAACATCCTCAACCCAGGTGCCCAAACATTATTACTGACCAAAGTCAGCCAGCTATACATTGATAATCCTAAATTACACACACAACACATGATCAGGGGAGCAATCATAACTGAAAGCAGTAGAAACTATAAATAACAGAATATGATCAAATAATATCAAGGAATTAAAATATTACAAAATATAGGTATAGATAAAATAACTTTGTTTAGAAAAAGAAGTAAAATACGTAGTAGAAAAAGTGTTTAGAGATGAGAGAAAAAAATTTTTCAGTAGATTTGCAAAAGAACCAAATAGAATTTTATAAATGAAAAATATAACTAGTGAAATAAAAAACTCAGTAGTTCATTAAGTTGATTAGAAACAGCAAAAGAGGGAGTTCCCATTGTGGAACAGAGGAAATGAATCTGACTAGTATCCATGAGGATGCGGGTTCAATCCCTGGTCTCGCTCAGTGGGTTGGAGATGTGGCATTGCCGTGAGCTGTGGTGTAGGTTGCAGACATGGCTCAGAACCCTCATTGCTGTGGCTGTGGAGTAGGCCAGCAGCTGTAGCTCCAATTTGACCCCTAGCCTGGGAACTTCCATGTGCCATGGGTGCAGTCCTAAAAAGCAAAAAAAAAAAAAAAAAAAAAAGAAACAGCTAAAGAGAGAATTGGATGATACTGCTGAAGAAATCTTTGAAACTTTGGAGAAAAGATATATAACATGTGGAAGAGAGGTTAAGAGTTATGAAGCTTTGAAAGTCTAACACAAATTTGATAGCATTTTCAGAAAGAGAGAGAAGAGGTTACAGGCATTGCTTATAAAGTTAGTGGATAAAATTTATCCATAATTAAAGTCATTCATCCTCAGATTCACTGAATCCTAGGTAGAAATAAGAAAGATATTCATGCCTACGTACATCAAACTGCAAAACACCCAAGACAATGAAAGATTTGACAGAAATTACGAAGAAAAGACAAATTACCTGCAAAGGAATGACAACCAGAATCAGAGGCACCTTCCAGCACAATGGCAGAAGCAACAGCATAGTATAATTGTACCTTCAAAGTGGTGAGAGAAAATAACAAAGTAGGACTGTAAAACCAGAGAAGTAAAAGTCAAGAAGTAATGCCGAATAAAGACACCTTCACAGAAGCACAGAACATTTACTAAAGGCATTTCTAAAGAAGATACTTCAGGAAGAAAAACAATATTAATCAAAAAAAAAAAAAAAAGGTTAAGTGTGAGGGACCCTGTACACACAAGACTGCATAAAACAATAACATAATGGTGTATTTGCTGGAAAACAAGAAGAGAGAACACAATGGTACGTAAAACAGGGAGAGGGGATGAAAGTTAAAGCTCCTAGATAATGTCATTGATCCAGATGAAGATAAAGATAATATCTCTGCATTTCAGATGTGTATGCATGTTGAACACAGATGGGATGTCTCCACAACTGGTGGAGAAAAGTAGAATCCAAATAACGACCCAAAGGAAGGCAGGAGAGGACAAAAAATAAGAAACTCAGAAAAAAGCAAAATGTGATCACAAACATACTTTAAAATATATCCATAACCACAACATAAGGCTTAATTTATAAGTTGTAAAACATAGTTTTCCAGATTACATAAAAATACTCAACTGCATATATTCTTTACAAGACGTATATTAAACCTAAGAAAACATAAAAGGGTGTAGAAAATTATATACTGCAAAAAAATAAGTATGCTGTAGCTATATAAGTATCAGACAGCATGGATTTAAAGACAAAAACACTCCTAGGGATGAAGAAAGTCAGCATAACCCTCCAATTTACTGGGAAAAGATAAAAATAGACTAAATTTATAAGCACCTAATGTCATAGTAGAAAATACTTAAGGCTAAAAAATGACATTATTGTACGAAAAAGTTGATAAATTCATTACCCTAGTAAAGTATTTTAAAACAACCATCTCATTAACTGCATGACTTCAATATAGTTAAAAATTTTTAAATGCACAAAACTGAACTATTTTTTCCCCAACTGGAGAATGGTCTTGTTTCTCAAGGACTTGAATATTCATATTAATTATCTACATAAAAGGGCAATATAGCAAGATTCTCAAAAATAATGAAAACACTGTATGGCTAAACATGCATATAGTTATAGCATTACATTCCTAAATTACAGAGAACAAAAGACTCAACACTGAGCGAACTGCCTACCTTCTGACTTTAGGAAAGGAACTGCAGACTCAACCCAAAGGAAGAAGGGAGAAAGCAAAACTGTTCACAAAACCCTTTTTGGTGCTAACAGAAAAGCAGCATGGCTCCAGACCAATCATCAGTCCAGGTTTGCATGGGACAGTCACAATTAATGCCTGTTGTCTTCTCATAATCATTAAAAATGCACTCTTTCATTCTCAAGAAACGTTCCCATTTGAAAGACAAACGCAAAGGACCACAGAGTTGAGGGAGGAGCAGGAGTAGGTGATGAAGTGAAGGCCAAAGGGTTTGGGGTGTTTTGTTTTTTTTTTTTAACAGGCTGGAGGGTTTCACTAGTTTGGAAGCCAGCTGTCAGAATCCTGAGTGGGAATCCCATTCTCACGGAGGGCCCCGGCAGCTGAATCAGATGCGTATGTTCCCCTAACTAGCTTGAAGAAGGTGGTCAACTCGACAGGTCTGGAGCTGAGTTCCCAAGATGTCAGCTGGGCCCATGGAGTGGGTGGAGAGAAGGAGAATGATTACCATGGTTACAGAGGTGGGACTCTGAGTCAGCTACATCTTAGCAAGGAGGCCCTCAATAGCTAGTTCACTAATCGGCTACTCAAGGCTGAGCCCATTTGATTACACATCTCTGAATCAGAACTGACAAGAGGATCAAATGAAAGAAAATGACATTTTCTCACATATTCCTTGAAACACAGGAGGTACTGAATGAATTGGTTTGTGTTTATTTTTCTTCCTTTTTTATTTTCTTCTCTTCCCTCCAAATTAATAGCTTAACCAAACAGTACAGAAAGAGCTATTTTTTGGACTTGAAGTGGAAAATCTCAAATCAGAGGAAAATAATATGTTTCAGAGACATAGTCCTCAGGACTACCGGGGAAAGAAAGCAAATGGTAATAAATATAGTTAAATGATGTATTCTTGAGCATTAACCAAGTTAGAGGTGAAAAAATTTAGAAGCTCATCTTTTACATTGTTGAGAATATATATAGACTTTTTGCAATAGGATGGAAGTTGGTAGGGGAAAACATCTGAACCTTTCAAAAATAGAATGAAATAAAACATTTAAAAAATCTTACACAAGGCTTTTCCCAACATGTGAGTAATAGAGTCTTGCCTAATAGAAAGGAACAAATGAAAGACACCCAATCCTGCTAATCTTTTTGTTCCATCAGTGGAGAAGCAGTTGAATGGGAGGAAAACAGTTTTGGAGAAGCACTCAGCATAATGGAGCAGCTCTGGGCGACAGGCTGAATGGTGATCTGATCAAATTACTTAAACTAAAAACCATGAAAAGAATTTCACACATTGTCTGGCTAAGAAAACTGTTTTATCAAGTACATGATCTTAAATGTGGTGAGATTTCTTTTTACCTTTCTCTTCCCTGTCTTGCTTCAGTGAATATGCTACATGGAAAAAAGAAAGGCATTGTTGATGACAGATCTTTACGTGAAGGAAGAACAATTCATGGCATTAACGTGTTGAGTGCTGAGTCTGGGAAGATATCGAAAAATTGGAGCTTTCAGTAGGTTGGTATATTTAAAAGTATGCGTTTCTATTGACTTTCTTATGGTAGTTTTAATTTGCTTCTTCTCCTCCTCCCCCCTCTCCCTTCTTCTTCCTCCTTTTTTGTGTCAAAGCCAGAAATCAATGTTCATAAATAAACATCAGGCATTCTAGAAAGTTGTGTGCAGAATTTGTATTTGCCTGTGTGCCTTGTTTTCCCCAGAGACAGGGAGAATAATATTTTTCAGATTTTTAAGTTTTTTATGACTAATACTTTCAACACAGTATTGGGCTGTGTTGTCTTTTGCTAAACTTTGTTAGAAGCCTTTAGGCCTCCTTCCCTTCTGCTTCCCTGGGTCAAATTGCTGTCCTTTCCCTCCACCTGTAAGCAAAACGACTCAAGAATACAGATATTCACAAAAAGCCTAGAAGGAGGTTCAAGGTAAGGGAAAGAATTCATCCTGATCAGCACGCTGTCTGACCTTGACCTTCCAAAGCAGCTCCCTCTTCCTCCTTTGTGGAGACACACTGTTGTGGGTGTCAAGACAAAGATGACGTCTGTTACCACCCCCAAGAAGGAATATCTCAAGGGAATAAGGTGGGGACCACGAGGATGGCAAAATGGGTCCCCTTTACTGGCTATCCCTTCCTGGGAATGTGGGGTTGCACCCTTCATGGTCAGCAGCTTCATCAAGCAGGACTGGAGCAGTGTAGTCAGAGCTACCCTCTCAACAACCTTTGGTGTGAATAAAGAATGCTAACTCCAAAGACAAGCAGAAACAAGCAGAAACCTCACAAACCAAACCAAACCAAAAAACTGCTTTGGGTTAAGTCTTCCCAACTGTCACAATGAATGACAGAAATGAGACTAGTCACTGAGAAAGCATAAAACAGCAAAAATTCCTTCCAGATCAAAAAGCCAAACATATTTTCCAGTAACAATACTTTTTTCTTCAACGCTGCACCCATCTCCACCAGAGGAAGACTTAAAAAGACCAGGTCAATTTGAGGGTAAATATTTCTTCTTTATACAAAGTTAGGCATCTTGTGCAAATAGATCCTGAGACTGCAAAGTTATTTCTTCTAACATAGTAAAGCGAAATAGGAGTTTTATCTTTCGTTTATAGTATGTTATTTTTTCATTCAGTTTAAAGGTTTTTTTGTGATTTTCACTGATGTTTATTTGATTCATAGGTTATTTAGAAACACATTGTTTGGTTTTTACTGTATTTGTTTCTTCTCCTTCTTCTTTTGTTATTGATTCCTAGCTTATTTCCACTACTGTCCAGATATATTTTGTGTGTGATTTCAATTTTTAAATTTTGTTGAGATTAGGTTTATGGCCTTGCATATGTTTAATTTTGGTATCTGTTTCACCTGCACCTGAAATTATGTGCAGAATGCACTTTCTGTGTGCAGTGTTCCATGCAGGGCATCTGGGTTAATCATGTTAAGTATTGTATATTCTTACGAAATTGGTTTTTTTTTTTTGCTTGGCTTGCTAGCAGTTATTCAGAGAAGTATGTTAAAATATCCCATTAGGATAAAAGATTTCTCTATTTTCCTTTTTATTTCTTTCAGCCATTACTTTAAATATTTAAAATTTATGTCATTAGTAGCCTGGGAAGTTAGAAATTTTATATTTTCTTGCTTTATTGACATTTTATTATTATTTGTTCTGTATTTTTAGTAATGCTTCTTTAGCATAACTGTATTAGCTTTCTTACTCTTAATGTTTGAATGGTATATATTTTTTCATCATTTTACTTTAAATTTTCTGTATCTTTAAATTTAAGGCCTGATTTTGTGTGTGTGTGTGCAGAGTATAATTAAAGTTTGTTTTGTATCTAGTTTGGTAAACTTTTAACACACTTAAAATTTAATGTGGTTCCTGATATGTTTGGATTCAAATTTACCATTTTAGTATTCATTTATTTTTTCTCACATGTCATCTATTAATATCTATTCTTGTTCTTGCCTTTTTTTTTTTTTTTTTTGGCTGCACCTGTGGCATGAGGAAGTTCCTGGGCCAGGGATCGAACCTGGGCCTCAGCAGTGAAAACACTGGACCCTTAACTCTTGAGCCACCATGGAACTTCTCTTGCCTTTTTAGATTAATCAAAATTTCTCATATTTCATTTTAATTTTTTCTATTAATCAGTTATATATCCTTTGACTATTTTTCAGAAGTTACCCTAGAATTGACAACAATAATCTTGATCATAATCTTGTCCATTAATGTCCAATAATACCTGGTACTTCCAAAACAATGAAAGAAACTTAGAACAGTGCCAATCCATTTAATTTCTCTATTGTTGTCATGCGTTTTATTTCAAAATATTTAAACCCCAAATTATTATTGCTATTTTATATGATCAATTCTCTAATTTTCCCACACACATTTCACCTTTGATTTACTATTGATCTTAATTTTTTCCTTCATTTTTATGCTTTACTCTGAGATCATAGTCCTTGTTCATGAAAAAAAAGTTAATGTTATTTATTTATTTATTAGGGCCACACCCACAGCATATGGAAGTTCCCAGGCTAGGGGTCAAGTGGAGCTGCAGCTGCCAGCCTATGGCACAGCCACAGCCATGTGGGATCCGAGCCTTGTAACCTACACCACAGCTCATAGCAACACTGGTTCCTTAACACACTGAGCAAGATCCGGGATCAAACTTGAGTCCTCCTGGTGCTCATCAGTTTCATTACTGCTGAGCCACAATGGGAACTCTTATGTCTTTTAATGTGACCTACTGTGTTTGAATTTTCTGTTTTTTTCTGCAAATGTCTTTATTGAGACTATTTTTGACTGATTTTTCAAAATAGTCAAGGTAGGCATTTTTTCTCTGAAATTTAAATAAATTATTCTATTTTCTTCTGAATTATACTCACATCTTTTTTTTTGTATGAAAAACTTGGGTTTCAGCATTATTTTTCCTCCGTTAAATATACTATCTTTTTTGTTGTTCTTGCTCTTAATATTTCTGTCTTTATTCTATGGTTCTGCTTGAACCTCAGTGTTTAATTACCAACTCTGAGTTGCTATTCTGTCTACCTGTGAAGTTTGTATTTTATCACATTTATATTTTATACTACCAGAGAGCTCTGAATTTTTTTCCTTCCATAGCAGTACGCTTTAGTGGGTTTTTTTTTTTTTGTTTTTTTAAGTGTTCTTTGAAATCTCTCTGAGGATATTAATTATAATCATGTTGATGTTTTCTTCTGTTCCATATAATTTTTAGATCTGTGGTATATTGAGTTTTTCAATGTTTTGTTTTCTTGTTTTGATCACATTTTAAAAGAGAGTATGGTTTAAACAAAATTAATAACTGGGAGTGTACTTCCTCAGACTGAATGATAATTAGATTTGCCTTGCAGTCAAAGCCACTTCAGATTTGAGTTCGTGTTTCCCGTGATTACTCAGGAAATTCATGGGGCTTCTGACCAAGTGGAGTCTCTACCTACTTTGTCTTCTGGAGAAGGTGGTTTCCACCCCTACAGACTGCAGCAAATTCCTTCATATATTGACTCCGGTGTTCCATTTGGAGACAACTTAGGGTCACTGGTGCAAAGACTGGTGGTACCGGCTCAAGGGTTCCACCACCTCAGTGATTATGACCCACTCCCACAGCTCCATTATGCCAGTTTGGGGATTCTTCCAAGATTTTATTTTGCTCAGGAAATCCTCTCTTCTTTTCCCTTCTTTCTTTCCTTCTTTTCCTCCTCGCCCAGGAAGCAGAATTTCCTTCTTTTCTTCCTTCCTCTCTTTCTAATAGAATGTTTTCCTCCCTGTTACAGATTTTTGAACAGGTTGGCTGAAAAAAAAAAAAAGCACAACATGAGAGTTGTGAGTTAAGTTTTATTTGGGGCTAAATAAGGACTATCACCCAGGAGGCAGCATGTCAGAGAGCTCTGAGAATCCCTCCAAAGAGGCAGAAGGGAAAGTCAGCAGATACAGGGTTTTGGTGAAGGGAACAATGCATGCGGTTAAGCACACGTCTTATAGAAGGTAGCTGCTGGTCACGAGGAATAGTTGTCATCATGAAGGATTTCAGTGCTTTTCTAGAACCAGGAGATGCAAGGATTGGGATCATAAAATCTTCTGAAAATACCGAACTGTCTGAAGACCTGTTCTGCCAGTTTTCCCAGAGCACAGAGGGCCTCACTCCTGGGCTCCACCCTGGTCTCCTTTCAGAGGGTGTGGAGGGTTGGGAGCTGCAGGGGCTCAGGATTCAATCCACGTGGAGGCAGATGGCAAATGCCCGTCTCCAGTTCACAAAGAGAAGAAAAAAAGTTCTTTTAAAATTATTTTCAGATATACAAAACAGAGGAGCAAAAATTGCTATCATCCCTAAGAAGGCATGATTTACAGGTTCAAACTCTCCCAGTGACCATTTGAATCCATAAGGATTTGTAAGTGAACTTCATCTTTCAAGGAGTGCCTGTAGATCATACGAGGCAGCTCTGTCATCAAGTCACAAGGATGTGGGGAAAGAATTCCTCTATAAATCCTGAGCTGACCTGGGAACGGAGTCAGGAGCGCTTAGCTCCTGTGTGCTTTGATTTTAGTTTTTATTGGTATCACATATGATGATTCATATCTGAGGATAACTCTGGCTGCACTTGGAAACTCAAGTAAATGACACTTTTTTGTCTGAATTTATAATGATCAAAAAACTATAGGACCTTAGGTGAAATGAGTAAAATAATGACTTTTGGTTGAATATTTAAAACTTTGTCTTGGGGGAGCTCATTGAACTGCTTGGTTTTAGTGATGAGTTGGTGGAGTGCAACTAGTCATTGCCGACCCCCACCCCCCCCCCCGGAAACTATGGGAACTGCCTCGACCTGTGAGGTCATTACATCATCTGTGACCTTGAACATTACCCATCATTACAGGAGAAGAAACTCTCCTCTCCGTACTAAAAAAAATAAAAAAGAAAGTGTAATTAGCCAAAGAAGACAATTAATCCCTCTTCGCTCCAGGAATCCATAGCAGTGATTCTCCTCATAATTTCCCAAGTGTTAGCCTGTCCCTTTTCCTTACAGAAAAACAGAATCGTGGAAGTGAAAATGGAGTCTCAGCTGAGCTGTCTTCTAGCTTGGCCGAATCATTTGTCCATTCTAATTCTCTCTTTGCTTTGCCTAATACTTAGCAATGTCTTGGTTCTTCTGCTGAACACATTATGTTTTCTTTTCAGTTTTGTTTCATTACTGCTGGCGTGTCCATTGTTTTGAGAAACAAAGCTTGCACGGGCTTGCCCCCCCCAGAAAATAAACTCTCCTTTATTCCCGAAGGTGCTATAGATTCTTAATGACGCTGAAGCCCACTCGGCAGTGCTGCAGTAACAGGCAATTTGGGAGTAGGATTCTTATCCTGGCCAAAGGCCTTTATCGCTGGTAAAAATAATAAAGTGAATTCTGTGAAGATTGTCTTTGAAATCATCACATTTGATATTCTCCTTTGCACATAAATTATTCACACACTCCTGAACCTTTGTATAGTAACAAAGGAGAAATCCAGGGAATCACACTTTTGTTTTTGCCCTTACGTAATTCTTCGTGCATGTAAACCGGACGATGGGCGGAAACATCCCAGATGCATCACAGACATCAGTTTTTTCGTCTTCTCCTTGCATAGAAGCTGCCACCAGCAATGTGCAGTTTGGCCAACACCTCTGCCATCGTGTGAAGAGAGGAGTGTGTCACAAGACACACACACACGTAGGCTTTGAGGTGTCTGGTCTCATCTGCACTGTAAAAATTTCGCCCAGTCAGTGCTGATGTCAGATACTTAGGCCTTGAAAATTTAAAACCTAAACAGCAACGTGGGCTGAATTTTCACATTTTAGTTTTATTACTATCCTATTTCATCAGGAATGAATAAGAGGCAGCTCCTGATGTTGGCTGCGGCAGTTGGCACTCTTGGGAGAAAGAGATAAGAGACTGAGAGAGAGAGAGACATGGAGATGAGAGACTTTGGACCGGCTGGAGTGTGGGTGCTGGCCAGTGTTAGAGTGTGGGGCAGGCTGGCAGGCTGGAACCTCAGGCAGAGTTCCTTTTACATCCAGGAACCTGTCTTTTTCTGAAGGCCTCCAACTCATTGGAGGTGGGCAGATGGAAGGCAACCTGCTTTTACATAAACACCTCAGTCACGCTAATTGCATCTAAAACACAGCCTCACTGCAACATCTACACTGGGATTTGACCAAACTCCTGGGCACATAGCCTAAGCCAGGCTGGCACAATTTTACCATCATCAATGGTCTTCATACGGGCTTTGTTGAGTCCACCATGAGAGGTGGACATCTAACCCATCTTTAAAATCTCTGTTGAGAAAGTGTATCATACGCTTTCCAGAATTTCAAAGGGAATCTTAAAATCCCTCTGTTGAATCTCCTTCCTCAAGTGTAATTTTTAAACCCACTAGTCCTTGCACTCCCTCTAGTAGAAGTGCTAATAATTAGATAGCCAATTCCTATGAAATTAAGATACTTCTATAAGCAACTTTTAAAATAACCCTCTAACCAAGGATTTCTAGACACTGTGAAG
This sequence comes from Sus scrofa, assembly GCF_054392235.1. Classification (NCBI taxonomy): domain Eukaryota; kingdom Metazoa; phylum Chordata; class Mammalia; order Artiodactyla; family Suidae; genus Sus; species Sus scrofa. The sequence continues at coordinate 78,806,419 of NC_139393.1, forward strand.
TATGAGTGACATTCTTCATGTGGCTCTCAGCTTTGTTTTAAACTCTTACATTTTGGTTTTTTAAAACAGTTTTATTGAGTTTTATTCTCATACCCTAAAAATCATCTATTTAAAGTGAATAATTCAGTGTTTTAATACCTGTGCAAAGTACATGAAAGATGCTTATCGGTGAGATACATATCATTATTTTAAACAATTAAAATTAGATTGCTTTTCAGAAAAAATACAGATTATAAATATATCTCTATATATCATATATATGTATATATCATATATCATATATGGTGTTTTTTTGAGATTCATTTCCCTATAATCAACTTATTCTTTTTGAAGTGGATGGATATAATAATTACAAGTATATACTAATAATTTTCCTACATATTGTGCATAATTATAGAAATTTTATTTCTAAATATATTACATCATTCAGCCAATACCATTAAAATGAATACTTGTGGTATGACTGTGAGGTCACAGCAATTGGTAATAACCCAATATCTGAGGTATTACCAAGAGAGTGGGCTGGAGGGTGTGCTATTTAGCTGATGCACTGATTTAATGGCTAAACTTTCTATCCATTGATAATTGGGCTTATTAATATATTTCTTGTCTAATCCTCATGAGGGAATAGCAATGGGCATACAGGATATAGATTTCCTACCTTAAAATCTTTGTTCATGTATGTATCCACTCAGCCACTCACTTCTGAGCCCTTGCGCTGTTCTAGAATCTATGCTTGGTCCATGGACAGAGCTGCCCTCATGAAACTTACAGTCTCCTGGGGGAGGTAGACATTAGCTAAACATTCAGACAAGTAAATGCAACATTACATAACTGCTATCATGCTGAAAGGGAAAGGCATGCTACTTCTCAACTTCCTAGACAAAGGAAAGAACCTAACGAATCTGGCTTTAGGTGAGTGAGTGTTGTTTGTTTTACTTAAAAGAAAACAATGTTACCAGTAGGTATCATCAAACAACAATGCCTCCCTTTCAGCATGGTACCGACAAGGTTCCAGTCAAAGATGCTGGCATTGCTCCCTTGATGGACTGACTGTAAGGATTCCATTTTCATGCCTGGAGAACAGAGCAGAGCGTAGGAGGATGGAGGACGGGAGAGGCATTTCATCATTTAGCCAGAAAGGAGTTCTTGCACTGCATTATTGGTAAGAAAGTCAGAGTTGCTTCATGGTGTGCTACTCCCTTGCAGGAGCATGGTGGGCTCTGCAGCTGATCAACCCTCGGTGATCAGCTACAGAGCACATCTGTGGAACAGCAGTGGGATCATCTGTGTCTTGCTTGGTTCAGAGGGAGGAGGGACCAGTGAGGTCTTCCTTTAGGATCTTAGTTGTATGGACCATGCCCAGGGTGCCCTGCTGCTCTAGGCTTGTTTTAATTTTTTTAAAATTTTAATGTAACACATGAAAAAACAAAGTTGTATATGAACACATATATAATTTACAAAGCTTAATATCAGAGTATATGCCTTCTAGTTCTCTGCCAACTTAAGCCCTAAAACAGTGAAGAATGACATTGTGTCTAAGTTTTCATATCACATCTTTCTGCCTTTCCCCAGAGGTAACCACACTGCTGAATCTTGCCTTTATCTTTCTCTTGCTTATGTTTATCACTACATGTGGTTTTTCAAAAAAAACCTTTGCTTTTGTGTGAGTCCCCTGCATTCATTTTATTTCCTTGGTACCTGTCACTCTCCCACTCCTAGAGAAATCTCAGAGAGTATAAGGTGAGTCTTAAAACAGGGGCCTGCATGGTTTAGAAAAGGGAAATTGTGAGAATCTGACCAACTTTCTACATGAACATGGAACACAGAATATTGCAAAAGTTGAAAAAGCACATGTAAGGGGGGGGGTTGAGATCACAATCTTTAATATTTCAGAGATTTGGCCAGTAAGACAATAAAAGACATCAGCAGAATGGTATGTTGAAAAGTGGTGAAGGCTTGCAATGAGGCAGGTTTGAGTCTGAATCTCAGCTTTTTCGATCAGGAGCTGGGTGGCCCTGAGAAGTTAACTGACCTCTCTGAACCTCCATTTCCTCCATGGGGAGGGGGTTGGAGAACGAGTATCTCCCAAACATTGTGAAGACCTGGAACTCAGTAAGCCTTCAATATTCTCTTCTTCTGTGTAACATCATTAGAGGCCCCAAATTCCAATCATTGCCTGTCTCTGGTTCCCATCTTTTTCTGGAATATACTATGATCTTTGTCTTGAATTTGTCATGTTTGACTGTGTGCCAAACCACAGTATGACAATTTATCCAATTCTTCCTTCCTTAGACAAATTTCCTGCCAAATCTGAGATTTTTAGGTTGCCCTGTCACCTTGCCTCTTAGATTGATTAGTTTTTTTGGCACTTTTAGCTATTTCTCAAAATTTAATTTTCTTATGTAATAAGTAACTGCCAATAATAATATTTAGCATCTATATACTCAGTATAAACAAACTAACAGGCAACAGGAAGATGAAAGTGTTAACATCAGGTTGATTCCATTGGGACCAAGGGCCTCTGAGGGACCTGACCATACCTCTCCATCTCAGGGCAGCTGTGAACTTGACCTTGGGAACTATTTGGTTACATTTCTTTGTGCAGTTTTTTTTTTATAGAGAACTCAGATTTAGTCCTGCAGCTTGTGTGCCTCTCGTGCAGAGACTTGCATGAAGCAAGCTAATATTCTGACCTGGTAGGGTGACTGCACACTGTGGGTATTTGAGATTCAGAAGAGGATGTGGATCTGACACAAAGAATGATTATTATTTCCTGCAATGAGAACTGCATTAGTAACAGAGAGGTGATAATAGGGGGACGTGTCAGAAAAATGTTGGCAAGAGTCTTAGAGAATAAAGTTCTCCCTAATATGTTTTCTTGTATGTAGTTGCACTTGTATCAGCAAATTCTTAAAAATCCGTAGATGAAAAATTTTGTAGGTCAAATGTCAATATTGATCAAAATGTTAGAAAGCTCAATACTCTTCCAGGACATATGCTATTGATTTATTTTATTGAGTTTCTACAGGTCCATTAGGGTTATTCCTTGGTGGGTGTTTTACATATGAAAACACAATTAAAACCCATTTATAATATCTGTTCAAATAAAACATCTGCAGATAACGGCCACAGAGTTTGCCCTCCCAAGCCGGTTTTTGATAAAGGATATAATTTCATATGTCCACATGTGCAACTTGTCTTACTTAGGCACCTGGGAGATGCTTGAAACTTGATTGCCAAATGTGGAGGGGAGGAGGGAGGATTGCTGGCTTTCCAATAAAGGTCAGATGAAATTGTTCTGGAAGCCTAAGGGAATAGTTTTTAAAGAAGTTCTGTAAGAGAGAAGGTTTCTTACTGTAGGTGGCTCAGGACTGCATGAAATTACAGGACACTAAAGAAAGGAGTGCTTACTCGAACTCCTTTGTTCCAAAGGAAGTCTGTTGCCAAAAAGCAACAAGATTCAAGGAGACGCAAAAAGCTGAACACACCAGGAAGCTAGAAAATTGAATATTCAAATGGGCAATGAACGTGGAGCATGTTCAAGATGCTTGAAAATGATGTGAGATGTTCATCTATTACCCTTGCCTCAAAGATGTGCCTCATGTGAGGTGATGTATTAATTCTTCATCTGGGCCCTGAGCTGTGTGCTTCCTTTGTGGTGACTCTACTAACTTAATGAATGCCTTTGAATATGTTCAACGAGTTCCCAGGAAGTTAGGAAGTTTGAGAAAACGTGAACTAAATCAATAGAGGAGAAAGATGAAATGAGTATCTACAAAAGGGCTTGGCAGGGATGGAACATTTGCTCCTTTGACAAATGACAAAGTAGGTGATCGATGCTCAAGCATTGATGCAATTTTTCTTCTTTATTCTCTGTCAATATTGGTGCAGGAGACACAGCCTGAGACCAGAAGTTTAGATGACCTAAGTTTTAGTACAAGCCCTCTTCCAACTTTCTTTAGTTTTCTGTCATATGAAAGCTGAAATACATGATTTAAGATTTTTATTATAAAAACAGTATCTTAAACATTACTGAAGCATTATATATTCTCAGACTGGTAAATGACCCTAACTTGAAATAAATTATCCTGTGTCAATCGTCTTGTTGATTGATTAGATGGTGAACTACAACTAAATCATGAATCAAAGCCATGACTCCTAAAGGCTCAGGGAGTGAGTGAGAAAACACTGGCTCAGGTCATATCCTGTGGCTTAATAATCATAAACCTGTCCAGTATGTTCACAGTTTGATTGCTGGCTATAAAGTTCAAATGCTAGACTCTGTGGTCAAAAAAAAGATGCCTGGGCTCTCTAGAACTAGGCAGAAAAGGGGAAATAAAACAAAAAAACCTCCTGAATGATCATCAGTAACCAATTTATTTAACATGCAAATTCCTTCCTAAGAACTAGGTACAGAGTGAATTGTAACAGTAAATTTAAACTATGATGAACAATACTGATATGATTAAGTAGTAGTTGATTTAGATTATCTCCCTCTTTACTAGGTTTTGGAGTGCTTTTTTTGTTCTTGAATACTTAGAATACACAATTCTAAGGGGTTGATTTTGACCCTCAGAATCTGGTCCTGCCTGGTCTATCACATCCCATTTCAACTCCTCCATCATTTTTCACTTCTCAGAGCCCTTCACTTCTTCCCCTTTCTCTTCCATCAATTGTCTCCTGCTCACAGCCTGTCTCATCTCAGGTCCAAACAACACGGTGTGCCTTTTATCAGGATCATTGTGGTCTTAGGTGACATATGATTTTAATATCCAAACCAAGGAATTACCTTCATGAAAGCTGCTTTTAAAAAGTGAATTTCAAGGAAATGTACTATGTTGCTTGATTTAGTCACTGACTAAATAGGATTTTGATTTCATTCTTCTATTATTATTTTACATATGAATTGACAGAGTTGAATTGGAATTTCCCATCTATGAATGGACTTGGTATTGAATGGTGAGCCAGTTATCATGAGACATTGAACCTGATGCAGATCCAGCACTGTTACCCTTTGCATGTTCATACTTAAAAGCACAAAATTGGACATGTATGAGTTATTGTGCCATATGCTCTTGACTTTCTAAAGAGGTACTTGCTCAAAGACTCGATGTACGTGAAATAAAATCTTGTTTCAATTCAACTAAGTATCAAGATCATTTCTAATCAAGTTTCTTTTACAGCTGTATACTATAATGACATTCATTTTACTGATATTTTATAGAAGACCAATTAAGATAATGACTATACCAAAAGGTAAAGATTGTTGAGAACTTCTAATTGATAAGGGACTTTACACTTGTCATCGCTTCTAGAGCTCACAGCCCTGTGAAGTGGCCATTCTTCACTATCCTAATTTTGAGTTGAGAGTTTGAGGCTTGGTAAGTTAAGGAACTTGCACAAGATCACGCGAGTAACAAGAGCAAGGGAAAACCAGCCACCCAGATCATATGTTCTGACACCAGTAGTCTCTTCCTGCTCTTCAAGCTCTGATCTGAGGCCAACATCAGCAGCAACAGCTGGTCCTTGATGGAGGCAGGAACCTCATGTAGGGTAAGCGATTCAAGTGCCCTAGTGGCTGGCGCAAGGCTTTCCTCGTTTCAGCACCGAGAGTCCTTGGCCCCAGGAAACCCTTTACTCCTGGGGAAACTCAGATGCTTTAGCACCTAACTCCAGCCCCTGCCCTGACCTAATGGATCAGGAAGAAAACTGCAAACACCCCCAAGTGACTAAGATGCACTTGATACACAGGAAGTGCTGCTTTTTAGTTTCATTCACTTGATGAACATTTTCTGAAAAGATTTCTAGAGAAGCTAACCCCTGGAACCAGCTTTTGTTCTTCATATTGCCAAGAGCTCATCTGACCTCATCATACACAGGACTTATGCAGATGAAAATTCTGATTTACATATCTTCAGAAATTCATGTCTCTTGAAGAAAGAACTTGTCCCACTCTCAAGAAGAGCGATACATTAAACTAACTAGAATTATGATTTGAGATCACAATGCTACAAAAACTGTTAAGAAAGAAAGAAGCCTGTGGGATTTTTCCCTTTGATTGTAGCAAGAAGGATGTAGGTTGTCAAAAAATTGTAATTTTAACTGAAAAGTGACATATAAATATATTGATATGGCACAAAACATACCTGACATCTGTATTGCCAGCCCAGGTTTGTATTCTCACTGGATTAGGAAGCTGTATCACTTTATTAGCAGGAGCCACACTTGTCATACCCCAGTTGAAAGGGTATGGTTTGTTTAATAAGCCTTTCATATTTCACTTGTACACTTTTATGCCTAGGATTTTTGCAGATAAAATTCTCCCAGCATGTGAAATCTCAGGGGACATACGCAGAATACTGAGAAAGTTGGCAATGACTATTTCTATCTTACAGCATAGATTAAAAACAGTTAGATGTGGAAGAGACCCTGGGGAAAATACAGCCCCTTTATTTTATGAATTAGGAAATTGAGACCTATCAGAATTAAATGACTTCCGGCGGCCATCCAACAAGTTCACAGTGCAAACAGGCCCAGAATTGAGTGTGGCTGAGAACAGATCTGACAACGCTGGGTTTACCTTGAGTGTTCCTCATGTTACTTGAAATAGAAATTAACAGCTGTAACTCTGAAAAAAATTACATGATTGCGGAAGTCTCTGAAAGGAAAGGTGGACTATGACGCTTGCAGAGGGAAGGTCTACTCCTGATCAAAGCAGTAGGGTCTAACAGGGGAGTTAGCGAGAAGGAGCTGGGTCTCGGGGAATTATGCTCCAATTTGCTTTAATTTTTACTCTTAGGGAAATTAATTAACTCTTCCGTATCTTACTTCTATTATCTGTAAAGTGGCTTCAAAAGCAGTTCCCTCCCTGCCTGAGAGAATTGTTGGGAGGGAGACTGGCTCCCCATGTCTGATGGATGCCCGGCACTTCAAAGGGGCAGCAGGGGCATCTTCTGACAATTATGTAAATGTTCCTGCAGGGAAGGAAGAGATGAGAGTGGGGAGTAAGCAATGGAGAGTCGGAGGCAAGGGACGGACCAGCCGCAGGGGGAGGAAGAAAAGGAAAAGGAAACTCTAATCCAGATTTAGAAGTCTTCATTTCAAACTCGGAAAGAGAGCAGAGTAAGGAAGCAACGAGATGAAAAAATAGCAAAAGTAGGAAAGGTTTTGAATTTTTAAGAAAGGAAACTGCAAACTTGATAAGGAAAGTAGGACATGTTTAATTCTCTGCAGAAAGAATGAATGGCTCATTCAGATTCTTAAGGAACTTTTATTTCAGGAAAAAAAAAAGAGCATTGGTCTTCAGGAAGATGTAGAACAGAAGTGGGCAAGGGTTCATAAAGTAATTTTTTTTTTTTTCCAGAAAACCTTCATTAGAAAAGGTTTTCAATGGAGATGACATAGACACATCCTAGCCATCAAGAGATGCCAAACGTAAAAGTATAGGGTGTTAGTTTTAGGAGTGGGCAAACTATGATTTATCTGTGAATGAAATTTCTGGAGAAGGAAAGGAAAACTGCTGGCTGACTGTGACCAAAATGCTGTGAAGACTGTTTACATATCATTTACGAATAAAATACTCGCTGGAGACAGCACGTGCTCGTAACTAAAAGACATCAGAAGATTATGACCACTGAGAAGGTAACCGGGTGTCTTCAGGTGCAGACAAGGGGATAGAGTACGAGGAAAACATTTTGGCCCAGAGACATGAGGATAAAAGATTTATCTTGCAACTACTCCCTGTGAGTGCCGGAGGGTACTGGCCATCCACACACTGGATAAATGCAGACCCACTTAGGACTTAAAGATGAGAGTGGCTCGTACCTCAGGGCTTGGGGGAGGCAAGGGGCAGAGGCACATACTGTGCTGTGAACTTGATGCCAGCAAGCGGAGAGAAGCTTAGTCTGATTGCTTACAGTCAGAAGAGCATTTGGGGGACATTCAAGATTTCGCCTGCAATGGAGGTCAGGATGGAAAAAATGATTCCAAACTGGGTTTTGTAGAACATTCTGCAATAATAATAGGCTTTCACTGAATCACCTATTATTAGTATAGAAAGAAAGTTTCCCAGAGACTGCGAGATACTTAAGATGGATTATTTAAACCTTTACAATAATCCTGTAAGGGAGGATCTATTATCTTCTTTTTAAAGATTATTTTTATTTCTTATTGAAAGGTTTTATTTTATTTATTTATTTTTTGGTCTTTTTAGGGCTGCACCCATGGCACATGGAAGTTCCCAGGCTAAGGGATGAATTGGAGCTGCAGCTGTCGGCCTATAACACAGCCATGGCAAAGCCAGATCCGAGCCACATCTGTGACCTACATACACCACAGCTCAAGGCAACAATGGATACTGAATTCACTGAGCAAGGCCGGGGATCGAACCCGCGTCCTCATGGATACTAGTCGGGTTCGTTACCCTGAGCCACACAGGGAACTCCTCACCTGTTTTACAGATAGGGATGGAGGCCTGGTAAGGTCAGCTAACTTCACCATCCTATTAGAATAACATCAAAGAGGACCTGGCTGTTAACCCCATGTGTTTGCACCCAGGATATTTTCCTGTAACAGGCTGTGAGAAGTGACGCAGTGTAGTGGTTAAGAACATGGGCTCTGAAGCCAAACTGCCTGCAGAATGGTGGCTGTGTAGCCCAGGTAACTTACTTGCCCTCTCTGGGTCTCAGTTCCTGCCTCGGAAGTGGTCTGTCACGGGGAATGCATTCGTTAACCTGTATAAGGTCCTCAGCACAGTCCCTGATTTGCAGTCATCTTTTCACAAACACGAGCTGTAGCCCTTTCCAAGTTGAGGAAAGGGAATGCAAGCTCAAGACAGAAAAAAGACTTTGTGCAGTTACACGTTGCTTGCTGCTCACTAATCATCCAACCAGCAGGGTCTGGCCATTCCGTAGACACTACACTGGTTTCCTCCCGTGGCTACTCCTCCACGCTGTCCCCGGTCCCTTCCTGCCTGAGCTTTGCAGCAGAGGCCTGTCTCCTCCTGTATACGTCACGGGTATATATCCGAAAGGAAGAAAAGAAAAGAAAAAAGACCCTAACTTGAAAAGATACCCGAATCCCAGCGTTCACAGAACCATTACTGACAACTGCTAAGATACGGAAGACACTGCTCAATGGGATCTCTGATGTGCTTTTCAAATACTACCCTGTTTTTGCCATTTTTCCCCGAATATTTTCAAACTCTCTTTAAAGCTGCCAAAATAATGTCCCATATCCGCAAACTGACTCATCACAACCAGGGCTTAATTTTCTTTTCTCACTGTATTTTTCAGGAATCCTGGACACTGACTCCCCCACCCTGCCGACCCCGCCCCATCAGAGTGTTAACTGATCCCTCATCACGGCTTGAGCTTCTTTGTAGACACCCCTTTCCATCCCAGGGATTTTCCTGACCCCCTCTAGGCCACCCTGCAATGAAGCCTCGCTCTTCTTAGCCACGTAGAGCTCATCATCTTCATCATTTGGTACAAAACAGGGCCTCGCAGGTCAAGTTCTGGATGTTCGTATCTTATCTCCTCTGATACAATCATAAACCCTTGGAGCATAAAGATGGCACTTTCTCTTTGCCAGTAGGCACTGAGCATGGAGAAGTCACAGGAGAGAGACTGGGGGAAAGGGGACAGAGAGGCATCCTTACGACACATGAAAAAAAGAAGCTAAACCTGTGAGACAGGCAGAGGAAAAAGCGGAAATTCATCAAGATTTATATACCTTGCTGAAATATTACCAAATGCCAATGTGTGTGCCCGAAGCACAGTGAGGCCAAACAAACCAAAACAGCGGAGTCTGGGGCCAAGAAAGGTTTTCTGCAGGGCCACGGAAGGAAGGCGAGGGGCTCATGCCCCCCCTCCCCAAGCCCCTGAACTTCCTGAAACTTTCTGCAAAGCAGTTTCAAAGGCCTGGAGAGGGAGGCTGGGTCGCTGGGTATGTGATCAGCTCGATTCTCTGATTGGCGATGGTGAGGGCAACGAGGAGGTATCCCAGGGGTCGGTGTTATCAGCCCTTGGGTGCCACAGCTCTAGGGGCTCCAGGCTCAGGATCATCAAGTGCTTAATTTCTTTCATTTGGTGGGGGGGGGGTAGCATCTGAAAAGCTCAGGAGATGAGCGCCAGGTACTACTGTCTGACGACTTCAGAGCACGTTTGGGGCGGGGGTCTGCCTCCTAGGGTCCTGCTTGGTCACAGAGACAAGTGGTCAGCTCAAGAAAGCCCACGTTAAGGGACTGAAGATGATTAGTCATCAAAGGGAGCGGCTCCCCCCACCCCCTCACTCCATGCACGTGTCAGAGGACCCAGAGTTTAAGAAGACCTGGGAGACACCAAAATGATAATGCCAGCAGCTCCGAGTTTTAGGAAACATGAATTGAGAACAATCTGTATAACTTGCATGGGAACCGCAGAGCAGGGTCAATTAGAGAAGATGGATCCAGGGTGCATGGCGTGGACTAACTCCAGGATCAGGGGATGAGTGCGTCTGCCCAGAAATGGCATTGTCAAGGGAGGGAAGCCTCCGAGTTGGCTTCGCTTCGGGGGACTTCGAGGGAAAGAGGGTCACACCCACACGCATCTTTTTCCTTTCTCCTTGCCCATCCCACTGTAACCACAGAGGCCACAGGCATCTCCAGGCACAGCCTGGCCCGGAGGCTGCAATCCTACCACCCACCACTAGGCGGGTGGGGGATTTAAGGTCCCCTTGAGGACTGCCACGAAAAGGCACAGGAGGATAGCAAGGCTGGTGAGTTCGTACTGCATCACACGCGCAGGTACATGTGAAGAAATACATTCGAGCATTATCTCCATTGCTGGGCACTACAAGATTAATGTTCTGAGGGGACTTTTGCTACATTACAGAAAAAAAAAACTGGCCCCAGCAGGGATCGCCAAAATAAAAATTCCATCTGACACAGAGCCTTGAAGTCTTTCTGTAGAAAGGGAGAGATGATATCCATACCATATGCCATGAGAATTCACTTACAGGAGAAAATATACAGCAAACTGTTTTGGGGAAAAATGATTCCCTACCAAGAAAAAAATTGTTGCTCTTGGGAGGTGGGAATGAACGAGTTTCTTTGAGGTGGCAACTCATTTGCTTTGAAAAGGAGGATATTTAAAGCAGGCTAAAGAAACCCGAGGGTGGGGTGGATGCGTAAATGGTGAGGAGACACTTTGGCGGGAGAAATATTTTAAAATAAAGAGGAAAGGCAGAGTGGGGTGAAAAGAAAACCAGACAATTTAGAAAAGAAATCACTTCTTGGAACTGAGAAAATATCTTTAGAGATACACGAGGGAAAGAGAAATTACCTGAATAATAGATTTTAAAAAAATGAGAAAAGCCTGCTTTCAAGGGCTAAAGCAATCAAGAAAGTGGCTGAAAGTAAACTTGAGGAATGTGAGTGCCCAGGCAGGAGCCCAGGCCATCGCCTCTGCTTGTGTTCTTGTGGTTCTTTATCCCACCAAAAATGTTCAACAGAAGTCACCAGGAAGGTTTGTATTGTGATTTGTAAAAGGATATCTGAGCAATTAATTTTATAGGATATTTGATGGAGGGAAATAGGCGAGCATTTGGTGAAAGGAATTTGCTAATACAATTACTGCTAGTTTTTTTTTTTTGCTGTTGTTGTCTTTTTTTTTTTTTTTTAATTTTATGGCTGCACCCATGACACATGGAAGTTCCCAGACCAGGGACTGAATTCGAGCCACAGCTGCAACTTGTGTCGTAGCTGCAGCAATGATGGATTCTTTAAGCCACTGTGCTAGGCTGGAGATCAAACCTGCACCACCACAGTGACCCGAGCTGCTGCAGTTAGATTCTCACTGTGCCATGGTGGGAACTCCTGGCTATTTTGTTTTTGTTTTTAAATATATGCACTTTAAACAAATGCTTCCAGGTGCACATAAACAAATAATTTCCAAGGAAGCTCAGGTTAGGTCTGGGTAGGATGAAGACATGGACCTTTTGCTCTGGGGACCTTGCTTTAGTCATCTGTGCATACCCAGGTCCTGTGTGGCAAATACTAACTACTCAGAAAGCTCTCCTCCCTGGTAAATATCTGAAAAAAACAGAAACACTAATTGGAAAAGATACATGCACCCCAATATTCATAGCAACACTATTTACAATAGCCAAGATATGGAAGCCACCTAAGTGTCCAACGAAAGATGGATAAAGAAGATGTGGTATATACATACATACCACGCATATATACATATACGTACCACATATACATATGTATGTACACATGCACACACACAATGGAATACTACTCAGCCATAAAAATGAAATTTTGCCATTTGCAGCAACATAGATGGACTTGAAGGGCATTACGCTAAGTGAAAAAAGTCAGAGAAAGACAAGTACTGTCTGACATCACTTACACATTAAATCTGTAAAGTATAACAAAGTGGTGAACACAACAATAAAAGAAGCAGACTCACAGCTGTAGCAAAGAAACTAATCATTAGCAGTGTGTGGGGGGGCAACACAGGGGCGGGGGAGTCGGGGGTACAAACTACTTGGTGTAAGACAGGCTCAAAGATGCCACCGTACAACATGGGGAACACAGCCAATAGATACAAATATTTGCTAGGCAAGAGACAGATTTATTAAGATAGGATGCTTGTGAGAGATGCAAGCAGGCAGGCAAGGAGGCTCTGCCCCAAGGACCAGGTGCGCTACAGTTTTATAATCCAAGGGGACTGGGGGTGGGAAAAGACCACCTCTTCCTCTTCATTTGAATGACAGCGCCTCCTTCATATCCGGTAAGAGAGTATTTGACCCTATAAGGTCAACCTAGAACTGTCATGGTACTTATTCAAGTTACCAGAAGGGCAGTCCTCAAACTGCTGCCCTAGGTCTGAACCTGAATGCAGACTTCCCCCCACCCCCCATCCAATGACCGCAGGCCTATCTCGTGCCTCCTCTTGTCGAGCAAGCCTGCCTTGTCCTGATGGGCCTCTTGAGCAGTTATTAACTCACGGTGATCTCCCAGAGTCCCCTCGGTTTCCCTCTCTATCTGTGGTCCCTTATGGGGACTTCTGCAACCACCTGTGCCTACTCCACCCCCATCATTGCCCCTTTCAGGTGTTTGACCCCTTTATGCTTAAAGGGGATATTGGGTGACGACTGTTCAGTAACTACCTCCTGCGGAGTCAGGGCGGAGGCCTGCCTAGGGAAGGCCTGCTCCCTGTCCCTTCTCTGCTGGGAGGGCTGTAAGCCAGTGTCGCTCTGGGTAACATTATTTTCCCAGCCACATGAGAGATTAAACAGCGTGTGATGACACCAGTAGCACCAGGAGGACCAGAGCTGCCACAAGCACCTGTGGGTCTGGGAACACGGATGTCATGAATGGGTCCAGGGCGTCCAGTGCGTCCAGCAGGGCCAGGTTCCCCTTCAGTTCCAGGTCAGCCATCAGCACCAGGGAGGCCAGTGAAGCCAGTAGGGCTGGGGGCGTCAATATTTTATAACTATAAATGGAGTATAACCTTTAAATCTTGGACAAAAATTTAAAAAAAGAAAGTTAGACAAAGCTAGATTTGAATCTAAGTTAAAAAGAAAAAAAAGGAAGCAAGCAAGCTCTCTTCACACTAACAGTTTGTTAGGAGTTTGGAGGTTCTAGCTTCAATATCATGAAAAAGGAGTGAAAGAGAGAAAGGGGAGACGGGTAAGCTGTCTGTACACTGCACACCCTCAGGAGAGGAAGAATCGTCTTATCTTCATTTTCTTGTCTGTTTATGCCCATTTGTTTCACTTTGTTTTGAGAGGAGGCTCCGGGCAATGATCTATCGCCGAATACCTGAAATTCAGATCCCTCTTCTCTCATCCCACTCTTCCACAAGGATTACTTGATTCAGGGCACAATTCTGAGCACACTTCACTGAGCCTGACCCCCACTGTTGCAAATCACGGGAGAGAAACGAACTGAGGATTTCAAGTCTCTTACGGTGTCCCCAGGCCGTAAGCTGGTGATCGTCCTTTGCTGCAAGTGGAAGGACGAGGTGGGAGCAGCACAACAGAGAGACAGGCTGGACCAAAGTTCCCCGAGGAGAGGAGAGCCCACCTCCTTCACCACGGCTTGCATCCCAGGGAAGTTCTCCTAGGCATTCCCTCCGCACTTTACTGCTCACACCCCCTCATGTGTGACCTTGGGGGCGTCACCGTCTCCACAGCTCTCCCCTGACACCTTCCTCCTGCCTCCTTCTGCCCTCTCTGCTCCAGGTCACTTTGCCAGACTTGGAGCCATCATTTGCTCTCTTTCTCCAAGGGGATAAACCAGAAAGGGAAGGACTATACATACTGACACCGAGAGTGGATACTTTAGATATTTAGCTTGCAAGTTACTTTTACGTGTTATGTTCCTTGGTGTTCACAAAAATCCAGATAAATAAGGCGTTTTTGCTGTCTTCATTTGGTGGAGGTGTTGAGCATTGAAGGGATGTCTAATCTCAATCAGATGGGGCTTGGAGTTGATCCCAAGGTATTTGACTGTGAGTCTGAATATCTTAACCCTCCCAGTTGGTCTTGTCTTTTCTTATCTCTCTCTCTTTTATTTTTTTCATTGCTGCATATGCAGTATATGGAAATTCCCAGGCTAGGGGTCAAATCGGAGCTGCAGCTGCTGGCCTATACCACAGCCTCAGCAACGCAGGATCCAAGCTACATCTGTGACCTGTTCCACGGCTTGCAGCAGCACTGAATCCTTAACCCACTGCGTGAGGCCAGGGGTCAAACCCAGACAACAGCACGTCGGGTTCTTAACCTGCTGAGCCACAGTGGGAAGTCCTCCAGTTGACATTTTCATCTTAAGAATCTTGAGACATGATGCTTAACTCCTCAGATATTCGTTCCTCGTGGCGAGGTTTCAAGCCAACTAGCTGGGGTGATCATTTTATGTAGGGGGAGCACTACCAGTACTTAAGAATATAAGACCCTACCTTTAGAAAGGAAACGAGGAAAAAACAGAGGGGGATCGATTTCTGAATATATCGGAATCAGGAAATCTCTGGACAGGGCAGAATACTTGGTTTTTAATATACCCTAATTTAGTGTGATAAAGAGTTTTGGTGGCCTGATGAATCGATGAAGTGTGGGAAAATGGGATTATTGCTTAACCAAAACAGTAAAATAAAAAGGTGATCTGGTTCAGACGAGCGATGCAGCAAATTATTAACAAATACAAAAGTAACAAAAACAGGGGGTCCATAACAGGAAATAAACGCACTGGCAAAGCCATTTGTTGTTATTAAAATAACTAATAATTGAGAAAATGAGGCAAATTTCTGTTTTCAAGATCATGATGAATACATGGAACATTCAAAGTTCAATATCAATAAATGCGAAGGGAGAATAATTTGTTTGGGGAAGAAAAACATTAGAATGGGGAAAAGACCCATTAACATCCTAGCCATATTTAGAGCCAACCCCAAAGAAAAAATAATATCTGAATCAGAACAGAAAACATTTTCAAAGGAAATAAATCTACAGGGAAATATGAAGGAGGGATAATTGCCCTCTCTTTGAAGTAAAAATAACATGATTACATTCAATTAGGAATCTGGTTACTGTACAAGAATAGCTTTGGGGAGAGAGCTAAATGCATGGCTGGGAAGGCCCCCAATCAACTTCATCCTTCTCTTCTGGCGAGAGATACAGCAGCAGCTCATGCTTGGGAGGCAGGTGGCGGGCAGTGTGCTTCAACTTCAGGGCACGCAGAGGTTGCCCTGCGGCTGATTTCACAGCAATGCCAGCCCTCCCTGAGCAGAGAGAACCTGTACGCCTGGGAGCAAGCCCCCTCCCCTTGCTCCTGTCCCATGAAAGCTTCTGGATGTCCCCACGCCCCATCTTTCTATGAGCTCATCTTCCCTCATGCTTTTGGGAGAAGGGATTGGGCTCGCTTGAAAACTTGAAAACTCAGCTCATTTCTAACAAGTTCAAGTTTTATGATTTTAAAAAACTTTTATCAGTAAATAAAGGTCAGCCATCTGGCTGCAATGTGTCTACTTGGCTCCGTTTTAGTTTTCTACACTGTATTATAAAAATATTACAGTCAAGTATGATATTAGCAAAGTGTGACATCTGGGCTTATACAAAATATAAGAGTTGGCCAGGGGATGAATTTCCCTTCTGAAAAATTGCCGTGGCACCAAGGGACCGAGGACAACCCTATAGTGAGAATACAGCCCTGGACCTCACTGTTATTCAGCCAGCAGCATCTTCCAGAACGTCTGCCTGGAAAGGGGAAGGGGCTTAATTAGCCTGGAGGATCACACTGATGGATTGCCATGGGCCTTTGAGAATAGAGGCTATTTTAGCGAAAGAGAAAAATTCTCTCTACCTGCAATGCTAGGCGGTCATGCATCCAAGAATTAAATGAGACTGCTTCAAAAAAAAAAAAAAATACTGTAGGTATAGCAATAATAAAGCCAGGCTGCTTTTCAGAGGGCTTAGATGTTAGAGCATTTACTTTGGGGGTTGAAAATGTATAATTAAATTTTGGCACTGCTCTTAGGTGGTAATGATTTTTATTAAATTCCTTTTTTTCTGTATGACCCCTTTTACGAGTTCAAGACAGATGTCATATTTATTTTTTCCCCCTTAGGCTCTCTGGGTGCATTTTAATGCACTGCAATCTAAAAGATAGCAAGTCATTGACTAAAAGGACCCAGACAGAACCATTGTGCAATCTGAGTTTGAAGGCGATTATTTTTTTTTTTTAAGAAAAGAAAGAAGATCAAATTTAAAGAAAATTTCTCTCCTCATCTCTGAGCACTCAAGTTTTATGAAGATTCCAGCACTATGAATGGCTGGTGATACTCCTAAGTGGGAAACTGCATTAGCAATTTTTCACAGGGGTTAAATTAAATTCTAAGCTTTAAGAAATTTGGGCATCTAGAACTATAATGCCTGTTTAGGAAAGAGTAGGATAAAAATGTTTAATCAGAAATGTGAATTACTGTAATGGTGAAAATCCGACGATTTTACAAAATGCTGCATAATGGGAATGCGTTGTGACTTGCGCAGGTGGCATGGCATTCCCACTTTTTGTTCTGGTAAGTCGTGGTGGCCGAGATTAAACACAGGAAGCTTCCCCTCGGTGCTCCCAGTCCATCACGGCTTGATTTTCTTATTTTAGATGAAGCAGCACATTGTTGCTAATGGTCCCCATCTGACTCCCTGTCAGCACCATCCTCAAGGAACATCAGGCAGAGATGATTATCGAGGAGGGAGAGAAGGCAGGTCGTGTTCCTCTGCCCTGCTGGGAACTTGGGGAGCCCAGCTCAGAATGAAGGGAGCAAAGCTTTCAGCACTTCCGGTTTTCACTGGCTGCCCCGCCCCCTGCAGCTTGAACTGTTCACTGCTAATCACCACCACCCAGACCCCCAGACCAGGGCCCTATCACTGAACCACTGAATCACCACTCAGCCTCTGAATCCCCTCCTTGCCCAGAGACAGACAGAATGACCTTGTGCCTCCAGAACTTAGACGAAAGAGTGGGAGTGGGAGAGAGAGTGTGTGTGTATATGAATATATGTGTATGTATATACATATGTAAAGATATATTTGTAAATATATATGAATGACTGGGTCACTTGGCTGTTCAGCAGAAACTGACAGAACATTGTAAATCAACTATAATAGAAAAAACAAAAATCTCTTAAAAACCAGAAATAAGACTGCAGGGCTGGGCAGGATCGGCAGCTCTGACTCCCTCCGTTTCTCTGCCTTTGGGGACCCTGCTCAGTCACCTTGTCATTATAAGGATGCTGCACTCTGGGTTAGAGACGGAAAGCTGTGAGACAGAACAGGTGCCTGTGCAGTGAGATCGCCTTGCCCTTCATGGGAAGAGGCTCTTCCTTGCTCTCCTGCACTTAATATTTTCCTCCTTTCCTCAGGGGATTCTCAAGATAGAAGAAGATCCTGACATAATGCTGAGGACTTGAAGGTCGCCGGGCGTTCCTGGTGCACCCAGCGCCCTGGAGGCGCCTGCGGAAAAGACTGGCACTGTTCCTCAAGAGGCCACACAAGTGCATCTTGATGTTTCTGCCCCGACTCTGGCATCTGCTTCTGCAGGCAGGCCAGCTCCAGGCTCTGCTCCGTGCCTGACACAGCCCGGAGGGTGGTGGGGGGCAGGGGCGGGGTGGTGGGGAGGCTTAAGTGCAGGGCCTCTCCTCTAACCACCTCTAAGGCTGTGGGGTTCAGACTTGAGATAAGCAGTCGCTTCGGGAATTGCGTCAGTGGTCACAAGCCTGAACGCCACATGCTACGGGGAAGACACTCTGAAATGATACCATCCCCTCTCCTTTTCTTTTCATCGAGATACAATTTGCACAGCATGAAATTCATGGTTCTCAAGTATACAGGCCCACAGTTTTCAGTATTCACACGGTTGTACAAGGTCATCAAACTCAGAACGTTTTCATCACTCCAAAACAAACCCACACCCATTAGGCATCCCTCCCTTTCTCGGGCAGCCACTGATCTACTTTACCCAAGTCTGTGTGGACTGGCCTATTCTGAGCATGACCCATAAATGGAATCACACAGGGTGTGGCCTTTGTGTTTGGCTTCCATCACCTAGCATAACATTTTCCAGGTCCATCCACCTTGTACCCTGTGTCCGAATTTCCTTCCTTTTAAGGCCGAATAACAGTCCACTGTATGGACAGACCACAACTTGTTTACCCCTTCACCTGTTCATGAACATCTGGGTTATTTTCCAATTTTTGGCTATTAAAAATAATGCTGCTAGAATCATTTTTTGGACAAGGTTTTGGGTGATTGTAAGTTTTCAGTTTTCCCCTCCCCTTTTCATTCGTCACATGTCTAGATCTCTGACGTATCTTTTCTTTTACTTCGTTTTTCAGACGCGTGGTATGTACAGTGGAAAGAGTATGGACTTTGCGGGGCATATAAAGTTGGGTGCAGTTTCCAGCTCTGGTATCTCATCTCACAGCTTTGTTTTCTGAACTTGAAAAAGGGGTATGAGGATGCCTACTTCAAAAGGAAAATGTGGTTTAAGAAAGATGTGAATCCTCTGTTAGTGAACATAAATTTCTGGTTTTTTAGGCTTAATCTGAGTTCCACCAGTTTAATCACTGAGCGTTCTTGCCTTCATATTGCACGAACATAGACTAAATTTCCTCCCATTTGCTGTCAAAGGAACTGCACCGTCTCTAGGAGAGGCCCCTGAGTTAGGGCCATTACCGAGGATGGTCTGGGTTCTTTTCTGAATTGAGTCCCCTGGGACGGACTTCCGTGTGAATGAACGGTGATACTGGGGGGGGGGGGGGGCGCTCCATTTCCTGGACACCAGCTGTCCCCTTGGGGCCAGGCTGGGGTCGTTGCGGGGTGGGGGGGGGGATTCCCAGGCCTGGAGTCTATAGATTCTTTGCTTACCCCCTCCCCCCTTTCAATGACTTCGTAGTGATTTGAGCAAACTAATAGTGCCTTCTACTCCAAACCTGGATTAAGAGATAACGAGAGAAAGAAGAAATGCCTCTATGCTTTGGAGGGTGTTTTCGGGAGAGGCGGGAAGAGCACTGAGCATTGTGCATTTAATCCACACAAGAGTCCTGTAAGGCAGCTGGCCTTTTTCCTCCAGGCGGGAAGACTGAGGCTCAGCGACGCCAACCTGCTGAAGTTCACAGAGCTAGGACCTGGCAGATCTGAGGGCTGACCTTAGATGCATGTGACGTAAAGTCTGCGCCACTTCCAGGACCCATGGGCCCCAGACCTTGGCCACCACCTCCTTCGGCAACTGGTTCACATAAAAGGGCTGGTTTCCTCAGCTCTCCCTGGGTGACAGCGCGGTGACTAGACGTGCGCTCACGGAAACAAGGGTTTGTTATTGCTCACGTTAGATGTTGGGTGTGGCTCTGTTCTTCACATCTTCTTCTTCTGGTTTGTGCTGAAGGAGGGAGCCCCATCAGGACTCGACCCCGAAGGAACAGAACAAGGCCAAGCAATGCAAGGACTCTGGAAGCCTGTTTAGTGAATAATCCATCACTTCTGCTTACAGTGGCCCCAGCTTGTCACAAGGACGAGTCTCAGGTGAATGTTGAAGGACGACTATTCCTCCCTCGGGAAGAGCCGCTCTAGAGGAGGAACTGGCAGAAAAGCCAGTAGGATCATGAACAACTAATGGGGTCTTCCT
This sequence comes from Sus scrofa, assembly GCF_054392235.1. NCBI lineage: Eukaryota > Metazoa > Chordata > Mammalia > Artiodactyla > Suidae > Sus > Sus scrofa. Next base: position 78,826,592 of record NC_139393.1, read on the forward strand.
CATGCAATTCCCCCATCGCCACACACAGAGGGAACAAGAGGAGCTCCGATTCCCTGCCCTCCTACTTCTTCCCTCCGCCGTAGCTCCTCTATCCCAGGTTCTCTTGCTGGGTCTTCCTCTTCCTCTGACCAGTCTCCAAACATGTGCATATCCTGGGGTGCATAAGAAGCTCTCCTCCGGCGGCTCTTCGCTCAAACTCCAGATGACCTCATCCCGCATGGCTTTAATTACCCTTAACTTGCTGATAACAGTCTAATTTATCTTGCAAGTCCTGACCTCTTTCCAGGCCTCATGTTATATCTCCACTTGGAATTCTAATGTGCATCTCAAATGTAATATATCCACAGTGCGACTTTTGATTCCTATCCGTCCCCGCCCAGCTGGCAGTCTTCCCTATCGTAGTAAATGGTACCATCCTCCACCCAGTTCCTCAGAGCAGAAATCTCGGGCGCCTCCCTTCTCCCAACTCCCACATCAAATCCATCAGTGCACGTGTTAGCTACATCTCTCAGAGAGTTCCCTAAGAGGGCCGCATCCCTCGACTGCAAATGCCAGCACGCTGACTCCGTTCACTGTCACCTCTCACCCTGGTTCCCGCAGGAGTCAATACCCCGGCTTGTTGCTCACCTTTTCTTTTCTACCTACAACTTTCTCTTTACCTACTGATCAGAATGTTCTTACACTTAAATCAATTGCATTGTGCTCTTCCTCTGCTAAAACCTTCTAAAGATTTAACACTGCAGTAAAATAAGAAAAAAAAAAACCCTAAAAAACAAAGCAACAAAAAGACCCATGTTCCATGTAATAGATGACAAGGCCCTGTGTGATCAGACAACTGTCACTCATTGTACTGGGTTGAACAGTGTCCCCTCAAAATTCTTGTCCACCTGGAAGCTCAGAAGGCGACCTCAGCTGGAAAGAGGGTCTTTGCAGATAGTAACCGGTGACCTTAGGATGAGGTCATCCCGGATGGGCATGGGCCCTAAATATAATAAGACTTACCCCGAGAAAAGAGGCACGGAGGTGGTACAGGGATGAAGGCCAGGTGAGGATGGAAGCAGATACTGGAGGGACACAGCTATAAGCCCAGGAACACCAAGGCCGATCGCGTCCCACGAACGGCTAGAAAAAGGCATGGGACAGACACGCCCTCAGAGACTCCCCAAGGGAACAAGCCCGTGGACACCCTGATTTTGATTTCCGGCCTCCTTTTTATGAGAAAATCCATCCCTCTGGCTGTAAGCCACCTGGTTATGGTGATTTGATACAGCAGTGGAGGAAACTCACACAGCCTTTTCTTGCCTCCTTCCACCTTTGGCCTCTTGCAACGAAGCTGCATGGCCTTCATCTTATCGCGAAGCTTAGTTTCATCCCTGGGCCTTTGCATTTGCTCTCCTCACTGTGCCCGAGAGCTCTTCCCAGCACTGGCTCCTCCACAAGAAATAGGCCTCCACCTGCACCACTGTCGTCTCTGAGGTTGGTTCCACACGCTTACAGTAATATCTAGAGTTGGATGGCTTCAGAAAGCCTTCACTGTATTTATTGGAGTCTTCCATTTCCAAACCCATGAAATCCAAGGCAAGGGATGCGTGAGGCATCGTTAATCAGTGAGGTTACACTGTTTCCAAAAGTGGGTCAGATAAGACATGGGTGAGGGGATGTGGAAATGAGAATGTATTGCTCAGTCCAGGAAATTCAGGAAACTTCAGTCTTAATCAATGCCCTGAGATCTGTTTCCCTGTCTTTGAAAACCAGGAGCAGTAATTCCCTCCCACTACGGTTAAGTCACGGGCATAGCGAGTTCCCACGCAGGCACAGAGGAGACGTCCCAGGTGAAGACAGTCAGTCTCTTCAGAGCATAGACATTGGAAAAAAAGCAAATTTGGGGATTAAAGATCTAGGTTTCACCTTATTTCTTTTTTCTTTTCTTCTTCTTCTTCTTTTTTTTTTTTTGGTCTTTTTGCCTTTTCTAGGGCCGCTCTTGTGGCATATGGAGGTTCCCAGGCTAAGGGTCTAATCGAAGCTGTAGCCACCGGCCTACACCACAGCCACAGCAACCCAGGATCCAAGCAGCATCTGCGACCTACACCACAGCTCTCGGCAACGCTGGATCCTTAACCCACTGAGCAAGGCCAGGGACCAAACCCGAAACCTCATGGTTCCTAGTCGGATTCGTTAACCACTGTGCCACAGTAGGAACTCCAGTTTCACCTTATTTCTAATGTCTGAAAAATTTCTGGCAGAGAATCCAGTAGTAATTTAGATTGAAAATCATAATATAAGGATATTCTAATTCAGGACAGAGGTGCCAGGGCCGCAAAATGAGTTTGCAAACACTGGTATGATTACAGGGACTCTGGTGGAAGAGGCAAGAGAAGCCACGTGATTCTGAATATTTGTTCTCCTGTCTGTGGCTTGGACAAACCAGGCTGTAGCAGTGATCTGGCCCCCGTTAGAAAAAATTGGAAATGAACGTATCAACCAAACTGTATGTCCTTTGTACTTTGCACTGCATATGTGTGTGATTAAGGTTGACTCATTTAGCAAACTGCTTATAGCTCTCTTTTCATACGTTTACGTGGTTTTTTTTTGGGGGGGTCCCTTTTTTTTAGGGCTGCACCCATGGCATATGGAAGTTCCCAGGCAAGGGATCCAATCGGAGCTGCAGCCGCTGGCTTACACCACAGCCACAGCAATGCGGGATCCAAGCCGCATCTGTGACCTACACCACAGCTCACAGCAACGCTGGACCCTTAATCCACTGAGTGAGGCCAGGGATCAAACCTGTGTCCTCATGGATAATAGTCAGATTCGTTTCCACTGAGCCAAGATGGAATGCGCCTATGTTTTTTTTTTTTTGTTTTCCCATGAATACCTTATACATTCTTAACTCAAAGAGCCCTTTCAAGTAGTATGTAGATAAATATGAAAACTGAGTCCTCCCTGCTCGTTAGAGCTTAGTTTCTGGTGCCCCATCAAACCAATAAGTCAATAACACTGTGATAAAGAAAGGATCCTAATACAACCTAACTACTCCCTTTGGGAACCAAACACAGGCTTTACTCAGTGGGGTCACACATGTCTTCCTGACTCACACACCCGCATCCTCTCCAAAGAACGGCCCCACAGTAGAGACTTTCACCCTGGGGAGCTCCCCGGGCTACATGGGCGCCCTTAGCTGGCGATTACGACAGGGGCGGTCTTTCCCAGGGGCTCCCTATGTACTGGGCACGCAGTTTAAAACGAGGAGGGTCACTGAGGGCACTCTGGTGAATTCTTTCAGGTGATTTGCTCAGTAATGTTCCTGTTCTCCTGGACTAGACTCTCAGAGTTCAAATTCTTGATTACAGAGTATGGCCCTAATGTGCTCGTGCTCATGGTTATCATCAGAACTGCGCTTGGAAAAGCCTCATTAACAGGCTCTCGACCTTTTTATGGAGTGTGTTTCCCACAAAAACTGGACAGGAGTCTTTACCTTCCAGCAGATGTAGGACCAGAGGTGCCTTGCTGCTCACCTGTCACTGGAGCCTTGATGCCTGGGACTCAAGTTGCTTCCACATTTGTCCTGAATCTGGAGAATGGTAGAATATCAGCCAATATAGATTTTCTTACGCACTTTAGTAACTGATTTATTGAGACCTACTGCAAACCAAGTGGCAGACCTGAGGAGGGCTGACTATCTTCACGCAGGCCCCAGATTCAGGAAAAATCTGTTGCCCATCTTTGAGGTGGGACATCTGAGGCATGAAAACATTAAGGAGCTTGCCTCGTGGTGCACAGACCTGGTAAGTGGTAGAGTGAGGCCAAGTGGAAGAGCTCCTATCAGATGAAACTACAGATACATCAGTTTCTAGGCTCACTTTTCTAGCGGGGCAAAACCGTGAGCTAGTGTCAGCAGGTGCGGATCTAGGCACCATCTAAATCCACAAGCTCTAAAGTCCCCGAGAGGAGCCAAGGGCAAAGGGAGGCTCTTTTCAGTGGCATCTTGGAGAGCAGGTTGCTAATGGCCCAGAGTACACAGAAAACAATAAAGATAAAAGAAAGAAAAAGCTAGGATTTCAAAGATGAAGAGTGGTTTGAAACAACTAGGTACAACGACAAATTCTTTCAGAAAAAAAGAATCCGCTCCACCAGATTTTAAGACTGGAACTTGTGAAAATGCAGAATTATTTTTATTATAAATCTGCTACCTCTGGGGGTCCCTTGGAGGAAACGGTGCAGCGTGCATCCTCTGAGGGCTGTGATGGATTCTCTGCACGGTGGAAGTGTGTTACCCGTTCTGAAATGGAAGGCAGCCCTTCAGGCATCAAGCCTCAGGAGGGCAAATCTTCTTTGCCTTCCATCTCCACATTCTGTTTCCCTTACCAACTTACTTGCTAATTTGTTTCTGAGTTCTACTTAAAGAACGAACGAAAGCAAACTTAAAATCATGCAGCTCAATTGAAGCATTATATTCTCAAAACTTTCAATTTAAATTTTTTTCTGTCTTGGAGAAATACTAAGAACTAAGTCAAAGCCCCCCCCCCCCCGACCTTTTTATTATAATTTTTAGTCCTTTGGTTTATTGTGTTCCTTCTGTAGCTGCTAGAACAATATTTTAAATATGTCTTTGTCAAACCAATATTGTATATGTTAGGTAATCCCAGAATGTCACATTTGACTGACCTGTGAGTCGAACAGTCCTTAAGCCACACCTATATCACAAAATTCCTTTATGCCTAAATAATTCTGAATGCTCAAGCACATCACAACAGATCGACGGAAAAATACAAGTGAATTCACATGAGCGCCCTTTGTATTTCTTCTCTTCAGGATAATTTACGTATTACTTTCGGCTATTGTTTCAGGAAACTAAAATCCGGAATCAGAATGTGAAATAAGAATTTGTTTTACCCTTCTCTCATACAATACAAAAAAAAAAAAAAAACTCATGATGGATTAAAGGCTTAAACATAACATCTCAAACTTTAAAACTCTTAAAAGAAAACACAGAGAGAGAGATATTCAGGACATTGGTCTTGGCAATGCCTTCTTGGATACGACACTAGAAGCGCGGGCAACGACAACAAAAAAGAGACAAGCAGGACTGTATTATATTAAAAAGCTTTTGCACAGCAAAGAAGACCATCAACAGAACTAAAATTAACCTATGGAATGGGAGAAAATATTTGCCAACCATATATATCTGATAAAGGGTTAATATCCACATATATAAAGACCTCCTAAAACTCAGGAATTAAAAAAAACAAGTAACTCGATTAAAAATGAACACGGGATTGAAACGGATATTCCTTCCGGGAGACACACAAATGGCCAACATGTATATAGAATTTGCTCAACACCACTAATCACCAGGGAAATGAAAATCAAAGCTACAGTGAGATATCATCACCTCACACCCATTCGGATGGGTATTATCAACAAACAAATAGCAGGTGCTGGGTAGGTCCTGGGGAAACTGGAACCCTGGCACACCGTTGTGCAAATGTGTGCAGCTGCTACGGGAAAGAGTAAGCAGGGGCCTCACAAAGTTACAGAGAGCTACCCATGTCTAGGTACACATTCCACCGCTGAATATACGTGCGAAATAATTGAAGTCGGGGTGTTAGGTATTTGCATTCCCGTGTTATTGCAGCCTTATTCACAATAGTCAAGACATGGAAACAACTTAAATGTCCATTGATGAATGAATGGATAAAGAAAATGTCACATACACAAACACACACACACACACACACACACACACACACACACACAAGTGGAATATAATTCAGCTTTATAAAAGGAAATCCTGCCATATGTGGCAGCATGGATGGACCTGAAGGACATTATGCTAAATGAAATAAGCCAGTCACAGATGGACAAATACTCCAAGATTCTGCTTGTATAAGGAACCTAACAAAGTCAACTCATGGAAGCAGAGGGTAGAATGTGGTTGCCAGGGGCTGAGGGGAGGAAAAAATCGGGAGTTGTTGTTCAGTGGGTATAAACTTTTAGGCATGCAAGATGAAAAAGTTCTAGAGATCTGCTGTACGATAGACACATTTCGGTTAACATACTGTACTGTGCACTTACACAGTAAGGTGTTGGGGGCGGATCTCACGTCAAGGGTTTTTACCACACACACAAAAAACTCTCCAAAAACAAAGGAGAAGGAGGTGACTTTTTGAAGTGACAGATGTGTTTATTATTTTGGTCGTAGTGATGATTTCAGGGGTGTATGTATAGGTCCAAATTCATTAAATGGAAAATTGTATACATTAAATATTTTTTTTGTATATCAACTACATCGCAATAAAGCTGTTTTGAGAATAAAGGAATTCTTTCTTTCTTTTTTTTTCCAGGGCCGCATTCGCGGCGTATGGAGGCTCCCAAGCTAGGGGTCAAACGGAATCGGAGCTGTAGTCACTGGCCTACACCACAGCCACAGCAACACCAAATTTGAGCTGCATCTGGAACCTACACCTCAACTCACAGCAATGCCGGATCCTCAACCCACTGAGCAAGGCCAGGGATTGAACCTATGTCCTCATGGATACCGGTCAGATTTGTTTCTGCTGAGCCATGAAGGGAACTCCTGAAAAGGGAATTATTATTAACTAAGAACTTCACTACCAGAGGGAAGGGAGGTGGTGCGGGATGATCACACCAACCTTTGGAAATTATCCACATTAAAGACTCCCTTTTATGCATCAGTCTAGCCTGGAAGTTACGAGATTTCTTATACTTAAGTTCAAACTAAGGTCTTTCTGAGAACCGCCTTTGGCCAAAAGGACCGGTGGAGATACTTAAGTAGAAAGAGGAGGGAGTTCCCGTCGTGGCACAGTGGAAACGAATCTGACTAGGAACCATGAGGTTGCAGGTTCGATTCCTGGCCTCGCTCAGCGGGTTAAGGATCCAGTGTTGCCATGAGCTGTGGCATAGATCGCAGATGCAGCTTGGATCTGGCATTGCTGTGGCTGTAGCACAGGCTGGTGGCGAAAGCTCTGATTGGACCCCTAGCCTGGGAACCTCCATATGCCATGGGAGTCGCCCTAGAAAAGGCAAAAAGACAAAGAAAGAAAAAAAGCCAAAAAAAAAAAAAAAAAAAAAAAAAAAGAAAAGAAAAGAAAGAGGAGGTCTTTGGATAATCAGCAGAGGTGGACAGGCCTTTGTTTTCTGAAGTTACAAAATGTTATTAGGGGCTAATATCATACGTTTGAAAGGGGCTGGTATTTTTCTAGACAACGATTAAGGACCTATCACTTTGTGAGGCTCTGACTTTCTTCCCTTTAACTATTGCTTCGTAACGGTTACATCTCCCTTTGTCACTATGGCTAATGCCCTGAATTTAATATTAAAGTACTATTATTCTGGTATCAAAGCTAGGACATGATGGCAGCGATGAAAAGGATGCTGACATCGAGGGCAACAAATACGAACGTCTTATTTCTCTGTGGATCCCCAATGACGGGGGAGAGCAGAGTTGATGCATAAAAGGAAACCCACTCCAGCTACAGTGTTGGTCAATTTGAGTGCCCCTCTTACTGGCCTTAGCAGTGGAATCAGGCCCTCTGAGGTCAAAGTGGTGACTGTCCCCAGACCATGCTTATTCCTTAGAAACATACAAGGTCATGCAAGTATAACTCTCTAGTCCCTTATTTTCTCCCCCATTCGCCCTTCTTCCCGCTGTCCTTTTGCTAACCATGGCATACCTACTCTCGTCTCCACCCACCTGAGCAGTTTGGGCAGGTTCCCACAGTTCTAACTCAAATTGTGATTCAAACCCTGAATTCTTTTCGCTTGACCAAGCAGACTCAACTTAGAAGAGGGTGAGTGGCATATTTTACGTTTGTTTAGGCGTGGATTAGTCAGCTACCTTAAAATATTTAATATCTACTTTGTTTGTTCTCCTGCACGATGACGTCAGTCTTGGGTTTGCATATAGGTATACAAACACCTACTGAACCAAGATACAGCGGTGTTTTTGACTGAAAGGGAATCTCCTCACTTTCATACATACATTTCAAAGGTGCATCTGTTGTAAATGAAATGAAACTTTTATAAGAATGAAGAAAAATCGAAATCATTTCCCCTGAAGAAATTAAAATATTACCAGCTGAACTTTCTGACCTGCTCATAAGCCAACCTTAACCCCATTAAGTCCACTTTTCAGTTTATGGGCACCTAGAGATCGTCTCTTTCCCAAACCAGCCCTCAATGGAGGCGTCCCAAGGGTCCCTTTGACCACCCTTCTCATGCTTTGGAAGCATGATTCATGTAGCTAAATTTCAAATTGTTATTTCATCATGTGTCTCACAAAATATTACATTATCCTGGTGACTCACTCTTGTCAGTTGGAGGTTACCTCAGATTTAAATTATTTCATGCTGGCAGTATGTGCGTAAGGTTTTTGCTTTCGTAATTTTTCTCAATTTACTCAAGCAATTTAGAAAGGTCCAGATGGAAATGAACATATTGAACGCCTAAAAAATGTTTGTGTTGTTTATGCAGGAAGTGAGACTCATTTTTTAATACACAGAGAAGGCTGTTTCCCTTTCTATTAGGAGTTACAAATGAAATAAAATCTTGGACCTCTGCATTTCCCTACAGGAGTTAAGCTGATGCAGCAGATACTTTGGTCTTAATTATTTATGGATGAGCCATGTAAAATGCCTGCCAAAAGTAGCAAAGGGAAAATAATGGCTGGTATTACACAACTGACCTTGAATCCAGCTCTGATTGAAATTAATTACCCAAAGTTTTAAAATCTCAGCTTCCTGTACTGGTGGTCATACCCTTCTCTGGTGAAAATGAATAGGCCCAGTGTCTTACCAGGAGCTTTGCTTATCACAAGTATTTATTTCGTAGAACTGGGTCTATGTGATCCTTGTAGGGAAAACATTATTAATTGACCTTTTTTTTTTTTTCTAATTCCTATATATTGTGTTACCATAACATTTGGCCTTTGACACTCCATTAAGGAGTGTCATTTTATAGAATGAGTGTATAAATTAGCTGTTATTTTATAGAGTGAGTGTAAAAACTAGCTCAGTTTTGGGCTGACCTCTAGAATACTCTGCCACTCTGAAGGTATAACCAGATTGTCTCACATCCTTTTCTAGTGTTTCCAGGTTGTCAACGCAGTGGATGTCAGGTGTGGGCCTCTGGAAAGGGGAAATTATTATTCCCATTAATTTGCATCAGTTGTTAGTCTTCTGAGGAGAGGGTATTTGGTCAGAATGTGGCTGATGCTAACGTGTGAATATATAATCCAGTATTTAGAAGACATTTGCTTTGAAGGGGCCGTGGCTTCTTCTATCATTTTCAAGGGCCTTTTTGGTTTCTCACCTATTTGAGTGTCAATAAAGATGCTGCCTCCAGCGTTCCACATGCTGGGCCCCACGGTCGGTCTCTGGATCACTGCAGGCTTGGGAGCCTATCCTTGGTAGCTGGGGGCAAAAGTTCCGCCGGAGGAAACGTCACTGACAGAAAAATGAAAAGTGCCACCCGGGGATGCTGAGAGAATTCATTTGTAATAAACAGTAATTAAACAGGGATTATTAGGGTGGCACATTTATGAGGTGAAAGTCAAAGCTGTGTCAACACCTTATAAAGTCCCGAAAGTGATTCAGCTGAAACATTTGCTCTGGGCTGAAGAACCAAGTTCTGTTCTTGGGAAGATGCGGGCTCCTTGTCTGCTGTATTGAGAAACGCTTCGTAATAGTGTGTTTGGTTTAAAGCATTTAACGAATTTCCTCCCGGGGTTTAATACTATGCTAGGGAATCTGAGACACTGTGACTTATCATCGGGCTTTTCTCATAACCAACACCCATTTCTCTTTCAAAATATATGATTAAAAAGTAGACACGGGGGGAATTCCCGCTGGTCTGGTGGTTAGGACTTGGCATGTCACTGCCGGGGTCTATCCCGGGTCTGGGAACTGAGATCCCACGTGGAGCCCCTGCACATGGTGGCGGGGGGAATATGTATTGTATAGAAACTTCATTTTGTCTTTCGAATTTCCAGCTCAGGCAGGACGGCTGCACCCAAAAGCCCTTGCCAGAAGGCTCTGGGTCACCCCCTCCCTTCGTCCTCGATCTCTGCCTTTTGCCTTCGTCCTAACCTAGTGGCTTCACCTGTCACATGAGCTGATGACGGGAGCCTCAGACAAAGGCAGGCTTCCCTTGATGTTTGGTGGTTATTCTCTTTCTTAAGAACCGTGCGGAAACCTCACTCTTCCACATTTTTGCCTCTCAGTGTTGGCTTGATGAATGCTCTCCTATGTGTTAACGGAGAAGAGGAAGAAAGACAGCTTTTTTTTTTTTTTTCTCTCAAGAATCTGACATTTCCTTGGCCTCCTGGAAACATTTCTGTTTACTAAAAGAGATCTCTAATAGTAAGCATTTCAATGAGGGTAAACGAATAACCAGCCCAGTGACTGTGAAGTAGGGAGTAGTCGGTTTGCCTTCTTCACGTCATGGGCAGCCTATGTCATTTATACATTAGACTTAGCCTGTGACAGGGATCTAAGACTTCAGTTCAAGTGACTTAGAAAAGAAAAGGGGCGGATGGAGGGTAGAGTGGCAGAAGGAAAAAGGAGCACCTCTGCACCAGAGCATCAACACCAATTTTCTAGATTTTCTAGATTTTTGTGTGAAATATGTAAAAATCTTTTCTTCCTTCACTGTTAAAACAGCATTTACTTAAAGGACCCATTAGCCATGTGTGAGTCAAAATGTCCTTTAACCATATTTAATTTGTACTTCCTATATTCTAGGAACTTTTAAATTATCGGGAATACGAACATGAATAAAACAGAAATCCATATTCAAACTTTTTTTTTTTTTGCTAGGGAAGCCAATTACTGTTGGGTTTACTATTTCAAAACCCCATATTACGCCCTATTAAGTAAATTGGGTTAAAGTTGCCTTTACACAGAACATCCATCCTACTGAAAAGTCCTGTGCACAAGTAACCCGTGATGACTGTCAGGGCCTTCAGTTTCTCTGTGGTCTTTCTTTTGATTTGAAAAACGGCCATTTCTTAAGAGAGAGAAAAGTCACGCCCACGCAGAAAGATGTGGTGAGCCTCTCTCTACCCACATCTCCCAAACAGGGCATCTGTGTTTAGAACCTCTGCTTAAGAGCAATTTAATCCAGGGCAGTTGGTTTTCAATCCAGAAAAGAAGCGCGACAGACAAATCTAGGATGGATGGAGATTTAGTTTTTCCTCCAATGTTATGGAAAGAAAAAATAATTTCCAGTGGATAGAATATTTCCAGGAGGAAACGGATAGGTTCTCCTAGAAGCTAGGAGACCAGATCAGAAGTTCCTCTAGGGAAAAGATGCAGGGAAGCTAAGAACAGAATAGGTGGTAAATGATAAAAGAGGAAGAGGTGTAGAAAGATTCTGAGTCTGAGGACATTACAGAGTGAAGAGCTTGGCAAAGGCAGATTCAGAAGCAAACTGGGCTTAGGGATCAGAGAATTTCCTGCTTTTGTTCCCCAAACAATTAGAGTACATTTGTGGGACATGTAACAAGCTTACAAAGCTCCGCCTTCAAATCAATTTGTTTACTTATTTATGATTTTATTTATTTTTTTCTGTTTTTTTAGGGCTGCACCCACGGCATAGGGAGGTTCCCAGGCTAGGGGGTTGAATTGGAGCTATAGCTGTCAGCCTACACCACAGCCACAGCAACGCGGGATCCAAGCCGCATCTGCGACCTAGACCACAGCTCACTGAACTGCCAGATTCTTAACCCACAGAGAGGCCAGGGATCGAACCTGTGTCCTCATGGCTATTAGATTCGTTTCCACTGAGCTACGACAGGAACTCCAATTTTTTTTTCTCAAATTTATATTAAATATCAAAAGCTTTCTGATTAATTTACTACTCTTTAAGCTTTTTCTTAAACTACCAATATTTCTCTAGGTAGAAAGCTATGGGATAGCCATGGAAAATGAATTTGTTCAAGGATTCTTAGTTGAGATCCAGGCAAAGAAAAATGGGGCTCTGACATCATTCCTGTCAGCCTTCCTGCCAAAGAAATAGCCCAAGATTCTTCATGACAAGAGCACTTTTATCAGGAGTTGCATGTTTGTGTTGCTTGTTAATAAGAGTGGAATTCACAGTACAGTATAGTGGAAATTACCTGAATATGGGAGTCAGGCAGATCTTGGTTCAAATATAAGTTCAATAAATAACTAATTGTGTGACCTTCACAAATTGCCATAACAGACACATCCATGGTGCTTCTATTCCACTCTCCCTTGGCAAACTAAGAATAACGGCATGATTCTCTTCCCTGTGATGCGAAATTGCCCTCTCCTTCAATTTATTTGAGCCAATGTTTACGTAGACTTCTTGCCCTGAAAAATGGCTGCCAGTGAATTAATTCAGTTACTGTTCAGAATAAATGTACAGGTAAATTCTACTACAACGATTTCACAATTTATCAAAAACACACAGAGATGAACTAGGATTGCTCCTGAATCCACTGTGTTGCCCCCAAACTTAAGTCACTGTGTTTCTCTCTTCAGGGAGGCAAACCCTCTCTATGGGCAAAGGGAAAAAAGGACACATCATTCACATAAAATTTTTCCTTTTACTACCGATCTCATGTTGTTAACAATGTTGCTTAACTTAGTAAATTTGTGTTCTCATTACATTATACTTCATGCTTAGAGAAATTTTACTGAGATCTACTGCAATATTTTTGTTCTTTCCTATCTTCACTTGTTTTCCTTATATCATTCTTCATATTATATTAGCCCTTATAATTACTATGTTATTCATTATATTATATATAATTATATTATATATTGTATTATATTATTCTCTGAATGATATGTCAAGGGAGAAGTATACATTCAATAAACAGAAATACTAAGGCAATATAAAATATATAGTTTTTCGATGATAATATTTTATATATCGTGGATCATGTACCTTTGATGTTATGTTACAATGTACAAGGAAGGTGAATGTTACAAACTTAGAGCTGGAAATAAAAATTTTTATGTGTAAACCTATTGCTTAAAGGCCCCAATTTTTTAAACAACAAACACAAATAAGGAACAAAAACCATGTAAAACGTTTCAAAACCCATGAGCAGTTTTATAGCACAAATGAAACAAAGAACAATTAGTATTCACTTGGCCTCCACTGGTAACAAACCACTCGTCTATGTGTGTTTATGGGCCTGAGGAGGAAAGTGCAGTTAAGTGTAGGATTCCTTGTTTAAACTGAACAACACCGCTCCTTTTGGATGTCATTTTTAACACATTAGGGTTCGTGAATTTTATTTGAAGCGGGACAAGGAGTAGACAGCTAATTCTTCCCTTATACTTTCATCAGAAGTGAAAACAATAGAAAATACAATGTGACGGGTTCATAGTATTTTGCCCTACAGACAATATAAAACTTCCAATAACACAGGCATTAAGATTTAAATTGATCACCAAAAGTTTTCTGTATCTTAAGCAACAGAGATCTAGCCAGGTTAAAATATCTTTAGCTTTCCAGTTGTGTGGAAATAAACGCAAGTATCTTCAAGGTAGATAAGAGCTAATACTCCGCATATTGAGCCACTGAAGTAACAAGAATACTGCTACAACATGATTTGAAGACTAAATAAAGTATGGCTGCTTTGTCTCACTTGTCTTTAATTTAAAATGCATTGTACTCTGAAGTGACAATATCCGTTCATATATCAACTTCATCATTCATCCATTCAGTAAACCATCCATCCACCCAGCCACTCATCCATCCATCCATCCATTCATATCTTCATTCATCTATTCATCTATATAACAATTACCTATTAAGTAACTACTGAATATTGAGAAATGACCTAAGAACTAGTAAGGCAAAGAAAATTCCCAATTTCAAGTTGCTCAGGACCTCATGAAAACCATCAGGCATGTAACTTAATGATTATGACGCATGTGGTAAGTGCTGTAACAGACACATAACTGTCCTTGAAAAAGGCTTTGGAAACAATATTTACATTTGCCTGGCTGACTGGGGTTGAAGACAGAAGTAACGAGAAAGAATAAAAATATTGTCAATATATTAGATGGAATTCAAGTTAAGAAGAGGAATGTAAACTACAGAACACCAGGCATATAAAAGTAAGGATAATTTAGACAAAGTAGGCAGTTGGAAAAGGCTGAACTACAGGGTGCATTTAGCACTGGGAGGTGACGGTGGCTGGATTATGGCGGCACTTATTACTATATGACACTCGGGCTTGAGCTGATACACCAGCATTTCTTAAAGTTGAGTAATGTATGGATGCCTTTTCAAGGAAAATAACTCTTGTGACTTCCATTGTTCACTTCACTTAGTTTTATCATCTTCTTAGCTACATACATACACATGTAAAACCACCTTCAAACTCCTCATATACAAAGCTCTTATATAACCAAAATTATAAATTAAAAATAGTCTATTGTGTTTGGAGTGAATAAGCAATGAGGTCCCACTATACAGCACAGAGAACTCTATCCAATCACTTGTGATGGAACATGATGGAAGATAATTATGAGAAAAATAATGTATATATACATATAACTGGGTCACTCTGCTGTACAGCAGAAATCGACAGAACATTACAAATCAACTATAACACAAAAATTTTAAAAATAAATAGAATTATGTAACTATAACAATTCAAAATTGGAATGATGTTACTTTGTTTTTAATTAATTTCTCTGGGAATTCCCATTTCCGCTCAGAGGTAACGCACCCGACTAGTATCCGTGAGGACCCCTGTCCTCACTCAGTGGGTTAAGGAACCAGCCTTGCTGTGAGGTGTGGTGTAGGTCCCAGACACAGCTCAGATCCCATGCTGCTGTGGCTGTGGTGTAGGCCAGCAGCTGCAGCTCTGATTTGACCCCTAGCCTGGGAACTTCCACTGTTCACAGGTGCAGCCCTAAAAAGACCAAAAAAAAAAAAAGACACTGCTCTGATGTGAACGTGGCCTTGATTGCTTTGGTGCAGGAGCTATGAATTTGTTACATATCCACTAATGCTAACGTGTGCCATACTAGGGCTCAATTTGCTCACTGTGTCTCTATCTAAAACACAGGAGATCTTTATATGTTTATATACCAAGAGGGAAAGCAATTTGAGTTTAAGCCGTCAAGTTCCCCTGTGTACTTTTTTTTTTTCTTATCCGCAACAATGAAAGTAGTGTCACTGATAGAAAACAGATATGTGGTTTTTGCCAAGGGGGTGGGAGACAGAGTGGGATGGACGGGGAGTTTGGGGTTGGTCGATGCAAACTATTACACTTAGAATGGATAGGCAATGAGGTCCTACTGTACAGCACAGGGAGCTATAGCCAGTCTCTCGAGATAGAACAGGATGGAACATAATACGAGAAAAAGAATGTCTGTATATGTATGACTGGTCATTTTGCTGTACAGCAGAAATTGGCATAACACTGCAAATCAACCATACTTCAATAAGAAATGTAAAAAAATAAAAAGCATCTAAAACACAAAAATAAAGCGGAGAGTGGTTGCTGGCTGCTAAGGAGATTGACAGAAATCTTGTTATCTTTATTGTCTGTGATATACACCTATATTTACACTTACATGTATGTTTTGGAATATGCTTGTATTTATGTTTTTAAAAAATGCACAACTTCGAAGTTAATAAAGAAATCCAGGACCCCTGAGACCAAGGTCACGGAAATGGCTTTGAAAAATACTGCCAGAGACAATGAAGGAGCCACGGAAGGGTTACAACGAAGGAGAAATGTGCACGGACTTCCTTTTGGAAAGCTCGCTCTGTGAAGAGTTAGGGAAGTTTAAACAGTCCAGGCAAAAGATGATAAAGAATTCACAGCAGCCATGGGAATAGGGAGGAAAAGATAGATTTGAGAGTGGTAGGAGTTTAATTGACAGGACTTGGTCTCAGATTGGATGTGGGAGGGAAGGGAAATTGGAAATTGGAAGAGGGTTCTCATATTTCTAGCACGGTTGCCTGGGTAGGAGGGGAGACCATGGCTAATAGAGAAAACGTTAGAGACCGAGGCGGCTGTGGGCGGAAAACAACGAAATGGGCTTTGGATGTCCTCCATCCGAAATGTAACAGCTCTGATGGAGTGGACCATCTGCAACGAGAGCCTGCAGCCTGGGGGAAGGGACTGGGCTGTGGTCGAGGTTCGGTCACTGTCAGCATACCTGTGGTCACTGCCCAGCCTGTGATTCCTACAGGGAGAGCATAGGGGGTCAGAAGAAAGCCGAAGATGGCGTCACAGGGGATGTGATACGTCAGGGTGGGCACATGGAAGAAGGATGGCGTCAAAGCCTGGTAAGGGCCAGCTGGAGAAATGAGAAGACCCAGGAGCACAGGCGTCACTGGTGACCGTGGAAGGCGCTGCTGGGTTTTGCTGCGTTATTGCAGCAGGCTCCTAAATACTCTATCTTGAGCATTGGTGTCTTCATATCCACCTCCATTGCTGTTGCCATCACGAACATGTTAAGCCCGAACTGTTCCTTCATATCCACCTCCATTGCTGCTGCCATCACGAACATGTTAAGCCTGAACTGTTCCTTCTCCTTGGTGATCCAGTATGTTTAGTGGTGATCCATGCCTTCCTCAACAATGTTTAGCTTGTGATCCTCTACAAATGTCACATTTTCTTCCATGTGTGTGTCTGAAAACATGGATTAACTCAGGATACATGGGTATCTTTGCAATAGTGGGTTCTCTCAAAAGAAGGAGAAAGGGCCCCTTCTCTTTTACCTGATTCCCATTTTTGAGCATCTTAGAAACCAGCACTAGCCTCTTTTCATTGTCAGCATTCTCTTTCATGGTGATCCACTTCTGCTGAATTTCAAATCGACCTTGACCGATTATCCATCCATCCATCCATCCATCCATCCCTCTCTCTCTCCCCGTCTAGAATCCTGGGCTCTGAAATGTATATCCAACAATTGGCTTACACTTTCCACTTGATTCCACAATAGACATGTCAACTTTGAATTTTTCCATTGCCACACATTTGTTTATCTCCAGTTTTGTCTGGTTAAGTGAAAAGTTTGGCAGTAATATTAATTTTTTTTTTTTTTTGGCCAACTGTCACTCTCAACATGAAAACATCAACTAATTCTTAAGAGTATATGCTGAAACCAAATATTTATCTCTTTCTAGACTCCACTGGCTTTCACTTAGATGCTCCCCTTTCTTCCTCATTCACTGCCTTGCAATCTATTTCTATACAACTTATGAATGATATTTTAAGAAACTACCTCAGAGCCTATTACTCCTCAACCTGAAATCCTCTAATAACTTCCTATTGTCCTTAGAGTAAAATTCAAACTCATGGCAATGGTGCATAAGACTCTATAAGATCTGGCATCATCGGGCACCCTGCTCTCCTTGCTGACTGGTTGTGGCCTGGCCACACCGGCCTGTCTTCTGTCCTGAAGTGAGAGGACCTGTGTATTCCTCAACCAAAGTGCTTTACTGCCCTGGGGCCTTCAACTTGCTGTTTCTCCTAATGCATCTCTCAGAGTTTTGCATAATTTCTTTCTCTTCATTCCAGTTTCAGCCCAAAGGAGACCTCCTTGGATATGCCTTCTGTGTAGCCATATCTATTTTTTTTCTTTTTTTTTCTTTCTTTTTTTTTTTTTTTTTGCTTTTTAGGGCCACACCCATGGCATATGGGGGTTCCCAGGCTAGGGGTCCAATTGGAGCTGGAGCCACCAGCCTATGCCGCAGGCGCAGCAATGTGGGATCCGAGCCACATCTTCGACCTGCACCACAGCTCACAGCAATGCTGGATCCTTAACCCACTGAGCAAGGCCAGGGATCGAACCTGCAACCTCATGGTTCCTAGTCAGATTCATTTCCGCTGTGCCACAATACTCCCTGCGTACCATATCTGAAGCATTATCTGGCCTCGCTCTAGTCACTTGGTCATGCTACCTTGTAGTTCTCTGTACCCCGCGAGGTTAGAGGGAGGAATATCGCCAGTGTTTGGGGGGTAGGGGGTCCAGGGAGCAGTGGAAAGGTGGAGATGAACGATGAAATGTGACAAATCCGGGTTTGAAGTCTATCGCCTCCTACCAACATGACTAGTTTCCTCACATTTATGAATCTTAGTTTTCTCACCTGAAACGGAAATGACCATCTTATAGTTACGATGGGAATTATGTGACTGCAAAGATGAGGAACATTTACCATGACCTGGATCCTAACATACAATCATCGCTTATAAGATGAATTCCTCTTCCTTCACCCTCACGCCTATTCCTTTTTTTCATTTGCCTGGGGGAACTATTGAGAGGATAGTATATCAGTATCACAGAGACCCTGGCAGATATCATGGCTTCGTCCCAACCTCCACCCTCTTAATATCTAAATATTAACTGGAAGGTCAACCATCCAGGTCACTGAGGAAGTTTTGGAAAAAAGACTCACTGAACCCTGGCCAGGAAGAAAATCCTATTGCTGACCTCTGCCAACACTTGACAAGGGAATCCAGTTGTCATGAATCTGGAGAAAATATCAGAGAAGCATTTTCTAGGTGGTATTTTTCAGGTTCCACAGGCTCTGCTGCATCAGTGCTTTGACTTCAGTCCTGACCCTGACCTTGAAGCTTTCTATTCTAAACCAGGTATGAACTGGTTTCTTGTTCTCAGACCGACTAGTTCTAACCGATCACCATTTGTACACGTAAAACCAGAGGTCCTCCAACCATAGCCCACTGGCCAAATCTGGCCCTCAGCTTGTTCATGTAAATAAAGTTTTATTGACACAGCCACACCCATTTATTTATAGACAGTCTGAGGCTGCTTTAACACTACAAGAGCAGAATTGAGTTGTGGCAGCAGAGACCATATGACTCGCTGAGTGTGAAATATTTACCATTTGGCCCTTTAGAGTAAAAGGTACCAGACCCATGTGTTATACTCTCTAACTCTTTGTATTGCCATCTTTAGCAACGGAACATGTGCTGGGTACTTAGTGGATGTCTATCTGCAGGCTAGATACTAAGCATAGAACAGGGAGCCACTGGTGCATCTGCCCTCAAAAAGCACACAGTGCAGATCAGTAACTCCTAACCAACTGGGGGATAAGACCCTCTCATCCACCCTCTCTCAATGGTCTCTACTCAGAGGATCACATCAAGGAAAGTAATCAAAACACAGAGATGCTTTGTACTCAAGGCAGTTCCCATTTATGTCGATAGTTTGTCCTGATTCAATGCTCCTCCGAATGAAAGTTTCATTAGTGGGAAGAATTCTTTTTTTTTTTTTTAATAAGGGCCACACCTGCAGCATATCAAGTTCCCAGGCTAGGAGTCGATTTGGAGCTGTAGCTGCCACCCTACACCACAGCCAGAGCAAACAGGATCTGAACCCTGTCCGCAATCTACACCACAGCTCACAGCAATGCTGGATCCTTAACCCATGGAGTGAGGCCAGGGATCAAACCTGTGTCCTCATGGGCACTAGTCGGGTTTATTGCCACTGAGCCGCAACGGGAACCCCAAAAATTCTTAGAAGAAAGAAAAATACCCTCTCCCCTCTTCTCCCCTAGATTCCTGGCCCAGCACCACTCTGCTCTCTAGGCTGGGCTAGACTTTAAGAGTTCAAAGCCACTTCTTGTTCAAGACAATTGGTCTACCAAAATTAAGGGAAAAAAGTTTCTTCTTTCCATAAAACCTTTCATATTTCATTATAAAGTCTCTAGGTTACATTGTGCATCCGATGCAGCTCATAAACTCTTGGAAATATGTAAAGTGTTCTCTTTTGTTCAACTATAATAGTAGCATATTGAAGATAACAAGTAGAAAATAGTAATTGGGTTCGGGCGCATAGGCAGCTGAGTTCAGATAAAGCCTTTCCCCTAGTTAATGAGATGTGTGTGAATGTGAAATGCCATGCAAATGGCCTCAGTTTGTGGGCATCTGGGTTCTTTTATTTACACTAAAAAGTCACAGCCGAGGAGGTTGTGTTGATAGATCAGCTCAACTCTCCAGAAAATGAATAATGTATATGCTTTCAGATAGTTCAATTAGTGCAAAAATATACTAGATATACAATGACACAACAACTTGCTGTTTTCAAACTACTTCTTGTAGTTCTCTGCATCGAGTTTAGAGTGACAAATAAAAAAATTAGGTTTTTTTTTTTTCCCTTCAACTTAAGCTGTCATTATGCAACTTTTAAATATTTATTTGTGAATAAAATTTTTAATGCACATAGAAAAAACAGGAGAAATGAGAGTCTAATGAAGTCATACTCGAAACAGTGCATTTTATATATTTGTACATTCGCTCATTAAAGTACAGGCAAGGTCTTTTAGAAATTAAACTTAAGGATATTATCTAATTCTATTACTTTTAATTTTTTCTCAGATTTATGCATTACTTTTCCCCTTAGATTAGATTTCTTAGTTATCTTCAATTTCACCTGGAAATACACATTTTTCTATCATTATTATTTTTACTTTCACAATTCAAGTTTCTAGCCTATAAAAAAAGATGAGTTTATGTTAAGGCTCTAGTGTTCTACAGCCAAGGATAAAAACCTCTACTTATCACAATTTTTAGTTGTTAAATATTTTTAGGGCTGCACCTGTGGCATATGGAAGTTGCTGGGCTAGGGGCCAAACTGGAGCTGCAACTGCGGGCCTACACCACAGCCACAGCAACTCGGGATCCAAGTTACATCTGTGACCTATGCTGCAGCTTGCAGCAATGCCGGATCCTTAACCCACTGAGGGAGGCCAGGGATCGAACCTGCATCCTCATGGATACTACTCAGATTCTTAACCCACTGAGCCACAAGGGGAACTCCTCTATTTGGCACTCATTTTAAAAAGGGATTGGGGAAATGAAGCCAGAGGGAAAAATTCCCATTTCCCACCTTCTCGGAGTCTTGAACTTCCACCTCACCATCCACCTGCCTCTGGTGCTGGGAACTCAGGGTCCCCCTTTGGCGCTTGCCCTCTCCGGCTCCGTTCCTTGAACAAGCCTTACCAAGTTGCTCTTCACACAGCGTTTCTGGCCTGGCTCCGTCCAGGGCCCTGTGATGCCCACACCAGCTCCTTCTCTCTCCTCGCCGAGTCACGGCACAGGGGGCAAAGCTTGGCGGGCAGCGAGCTGTCCTCTCTTCTGCCCGGAGCTCATCTCCCACCACATCTACCCTCCTTCCGGCATCAGTACCTTTGCACTCTTCTCTGAAGACAGCTCCTCGGAAGTTATCCCTGTGGCCCCCTTTCCTTTCATATGGTCATTCTTTATTTCTTTCCTGCATCCTTGACCGAGGCTTAGCAATTACGGTGCTGCTTCTACCACTGATGGCAGTGACAGCTCTCAGCTACAGAGGGCATACTATGTCCCAGGCACCCCGAGGAATGACATTCAGAAAGTTCTTTTGACCTCACAATCTCCCATCAGGATAGATATTATTATTAGGCCCAATGAGAGTTAAGGCAACTGAGGCTTAGGAAAGCGTTCTTCTTCCAAACTTGCTCATGCAGCTGAGTTCAGAACCTGAGTCTGTCTCTACTCCAGCACTTTGCAACTTCATTTCCCTGCGGCGCCTCTTCCTTGAACTCCGCGCGTACACCCTGAATTTCCAAACGGCCTCTCTGCTGCCTGATGTCTACATCCCTCCCTTTGTCTGGAGAAACCACAGTCTCCTGTACTTTTCTGTAAAAGCACCCCAGCTAAGGCGGAATTATTTCATGTGCCTTCGTGGTCCTTTTTCATTGAGCAATTAGGAAAGACCTCTTCGGTGACTACGTAGTGTCAACTGTGGCCAGAAATGTAAAGACACACAAAATACATTCCTCCATCTCTCACTGGGGAGAGAAGACCTTTGCATAAAGGACTATTTGTTCTAAGAAGTTTGGGAATTTATTTCTAATCTAAAATAAAGGTATTTGCTTGGTTTTCACACCCCCATAAATTCTCTGCTTTGCTCAACTGTGGTTTTCCTTTCACCATCCTATCACTTATTTCTCTGACGCCATCCCTCCCCCTCGAATATTCACCTAGGCTGTTTCTGCGTCTCTGCTCTTTTATGTAGGTCTCCCAACGCTTTGTTCTGAGACATTTTTTTTTCCCTTTTCACTATGTTTCTCTGTTAGGTTACTGCTCAAGGAGTTTACACCAGTTATCCTTAATCCTCAAAAATAAGACCTTTTCTTGGGTGAGGAAAACTTTACAAAATATTTAAGAAACTTACGTTCCCACAGTTCATGTTAAAATTGCTGGCGCTGAGATTCAGACTAGATGATGATGTTTCTACATCACCACTTTTTTTTTTTTTTAAATATTTTTCTTTACTAAATATTCTGTCTGGACTTCTGACACTTTGAGAGTATTAGAAGCAAATTATGTTGGAAGCAATTTGGTGTGGTTTATTTTGATGATTTCATTGGAAGAGACGAAGGATGAAACGGGGCCAGGAAGCCCGTAATGAGGTGAATTGAGCAACTGCTGGAGAGCTATTCCAAACAAATAAACGGCCTTCTTAATGTTTACAGTAAAGGGGGATGTATTGTGATGACCTCCAGCAGAGCTTTCCAACTGTTATTCACAATCAATTCCCTGACTTTGATTGAAAGTAGTGGGCAATGGATCTTCCCGTTTGGTTCTCCTGGTGCAGCCCATGACACCTCTACAAGTCCGAGTGAAGAAGAAAGAAGGAGGCAGATGCGCAGTCCTGGTCCCCCCCCCCCCCCCCCGCCCCGGATAAGATCAGGCTCAGCTACACAGTGTCTTCATTTTCTCCACTCTATTCTCCTGTTCACCTGGAAGTTTGCAACCTCGTGGGTAGGGTGAGGGAGCTAAGAGCAGGAGGAAAAATGCTTTGTCCCCTCTTTCTCTCTATTTAAGCCCATTTCCTCTTGTCCTTTCTCAGGGGTAAGCTTATATTTCCATTTTAAATATGAGCTCCCAAAAGGCATTCGCCACGCCATTTGTACTTAGCTGCATTTTATTTTCTCCGGTGTGATGCTGTGCTCACATAACTGATCTACGGTCACAGGAGGTAAATGACGCCAACTGCATTCCAGTGACCATAAGCTAATATTTTATGGGCCACTGTAATGAAAGTTTTGACCACTATTATAAATCATACCTAGAACGTATATAACTCATGGCCTGTATTGACAGTACTGTGAATACATCATACAACACTAGGCAATGGATTTGAACTCTCCTAATTGGGGTTGGGTGACAATCAGGCAGAGCAGGAGAACATTTACCGCTGCACTCGGTAGGAAATGAAGACATTTATAGCCAAGAAACGGATAATATAAACGAAGGCAGAGAGTCATGTTTTACTTCTGTGTGCAGTTTTACAGAAGTGGATTTTACTGCTATAAACTCATGTTAATGGCTAGATATGTATTTCAAAGCAGAAAATTTCAGTTATTTGAATTGTAGAGTTACAGTATTTATAATACATGAAAATAATTAAAATCCACTTCTTTATTAAGTACTTGTTATGTAAACATTAATTTAAAATCATTTTGCTATGATTTGGTACAAGTTAGAGCACCTGCATTATTTTTTCCCTTTTTGTCTTTCCTTTATTCTTTTTGGGTTCTTTTTTCTTTTTTTTCCATCTCTTTTCATTTCTCATAAAATGCATTGCAAACTAAATATATCTTTGTATATTAGATACAAGGATGTATCACATCTAATACAGTAAGATATCAAGATAATATCTTGAATATGAGATGCTTTCTTTGAAGCATCTTTGAAACTCGATACTAGGGCAACACAGGCAAACATCTTCCTGAATAGATCTCTGTTTGATTGGGAGGAAGTGTCTTTACTTATTTGCTTCACTATTACCTTTCAGATGGAAGGGTAACTCATTTTGGCCTCCTCGCAAAGCTTAGTGGAAGACATCATTTGCTTCGGTTTAGGGATATTTTCAAAACCCTGGGAGGTTAAAAGGTGACCTTCACTGATAAACGGAGAAATGAGTAAATGTAGGCCTGGAGAGTTGTGTGTCTGGCCAGTTGGGGGTGGTGGAGGGATGTACATTTTAATTGCATTCCGATTTTAATAAATTCATTTGCATAATCTGAAGAATGCATGTGGGCTGAATAAAAGTGCTGGATATTTTTTTAAGATTGCTCATCTTCGTAAGTTCTGCAATGTGGGGTCTATGAATGTGTAACAGGTTTTGCCTGTGCCTCCCTCACCCCGTCCCTTTCTAATCAACGGTTCTAATGCATTTGTGCTCAGTTAAGCCTCAGGAGATAAAAAGAGCAGGGAATGCAGGGAATGCCGAGACGCTCCTCTCTGCGAAGGTTCTTTTTTGTTTGTTTTGTCTTTTTTTTAGGGCCGCACCTGTGGCACATAGAGGTTCCCAGGCTAGGTGTCGAATCAGAGCTATAGCTGCCGGCCTATGCCACAGCCACAGCCATGTGGATCCACGCCCCCCCCCCCAAAAAAAAGACCCCTAGCAAATTCCTCTTGCTTTCATTTGAGCCCCATCACTTACTTAAGGTTCTGAATTGCTAGTGGGGAGGCTCACCTTTTCTGGGGAGCAGCTGATAGAATGTCTGGCAAGGAAATGCCACCTGTTCCATTTTAGGTATGAACTTGACTTTTTGTGTAGGTTCTATCAGTTCTGCAGTCAGATTCCATTTCCATAGGAGACAAGGAGATGGCATTTTCTCTATGTAAATGTCTACTAACCCATTCCACTGAGGCTGTGACATATGCCCGGGATAGATGCACGTCCTGCTGGTCCTTGCTGCTATTGTTCAAGGTCTGCTCATCTATAGCTTATTTCTTTGCTGTCTGGGAAGACAGCCATGACTGCAAGAGTGCTCTAGTCTGAGCTTTGAGGCAGATAATTTTCTTGCTCATTTGAAAGTTCTCAACAATGATTGTTAAAAGGATAAGAACATGCCAAAGAGTGTTATTCAGGAAATCTCTTTGAAATGAAATCACTGAAAAAAAAAAAAAATCTTGGGAGGATGATCTGATTATCGGTCAAACAAATGCACCGAATTTTCTCGTGGTTGTTCCTGCTTTTGATACTTGCAGTTGTTTCTTGTTTACTCTGTGAGGGGCATTTGTGATAAGACTTAGGTCAGACTTTCTATTTGCCTTTGTAACTGATAAATGAGAAATTCTGCCCTTTTTACTTACATTGTATATCATAAAAATCATTCTGCTTTCATTTAGTACCTAGTTGAATATATTTAAATTATCACCCTAGAAAAATCATTCCTTTGGAACAGATTGTTTTTCATACTGGTGGTTTCTTGGGGTTCTATTCACATTCTTACTCTGTTTTTTGTTTTTGTTTTTGTCTTTTTAGGGCTGTACCCGCGGCATATGGAGGTTCCCAGGCTAGGGATCTAATTGGAGCTGGAACCGCTGGCCTACGCCGGAGCCACAGCAACGTGGGATTCGAGCCGCATCTGCGACCTACACCAGAGCTCATGGCAACACCGGGTCCTTAACCCACTGAGCAAGGCCAGGGATCAAACCCGAAACCTCATGGTTCCTAGTCGGATTTGTTTCCACTGCGCCACGACGGGAACTCCTCTTACTGGGTTTTGCAATAGCACATCCTTTTGATCTCTAGCTTAATATCTACTTTTTCATGGTATACAGGGTCAGTGGACTCCCCGCCCCCCCGCAACTTCTGTAAGAAATTTTAATACCAGAGAAAGATCTTACATCTAATATTAAATATTTACTGTTTTCATACTGGTTTAAAAATCACTATTGATTTGTTTTTGTGGAATTTAAAAATAATTTGCATCATTTGCCAACTGATTCTATCTCACTTTTCTTTGGGCTTCATTTTGCTACACAATCATTTAAACTGGGGCAAGTATCTGATACAGAGTAATGTCTTTACCAAGCCTTTCCCATCTTTCCCCCAATTCTTTAATATCTTAAAGCAAGTCTTTTCAAATAAGTTCTAAAGGTGACTCTGGGAACGTGTGACTATAATAACCTTCACTGCCCTCTACTATTAATTCTGAAGGGATCTGCTTTGCTGGGACCAGTGGATGCAGTGGCAGGGGAACAGGTTTTGGTGAAATCTTAGGCGAGCGAGCTGCTTCTCGCTTGGCAGGGGTCTATGCTGGTTGGGGAGAATGTCATCTTTGACCTCATGTGAATTTTCTGTTTTATGATTCTATAGCGACCAAGATGGACTGAACCTGAAGGCTGGCATTTTCCTATCTTTCTTTGTGTTTGGGACGCTGTGAGAGACAACAATGCCGAGAGTCCTCCTTCAAGACCTTGCCGCTGAGCCTCAGCGCCCACCCTCCTCCCTGGTCCCCAGGGACAGAGGTCATTATAAAAAGGCTCACCTAAGCTGAAGGACGGATAAATAAGTGTAAGAAGAATCTACAGGATGAGGTTCATCCTGGTAAAATTTCTTGCATTTCAGAGAAAAAACAAATTTTACAAACTTCTAGACCTGGGGCTTTTAACTGAGGGTGATTTTTGTCCGCCCGGGGAATTTTGACAATGTCTAGAGACATTTTGGGTTGTCACAACTCAGAGGGAGTGGAGGATGCTACTGGTGTCCACTGGGGGGAGGGCGGAGACACTGCTAAACGTCACAATCCACGTGGAAGTCTTCACAACAGAGAGTCACCCAGCCAAATGGGTCAGTGATGCCAAGGCTGAGAAGCCCTATCCCAGCCACAAAGAACAGGCTCCCACAAAGGATGGAAAAGTGTACTCTGTAACGGTAGAAGCCGCGAGAAGTGGTCTAGCATCCATAATCTGAGAAAAGAGGTCCCCAAAGGAAAAACTCTATTCCTAGCCAAAGGCCGTCACCTTCTTGCTTAATTTGAGGAAAGCACTTAAAAAAAAGTGACACTAATGTATAACGAACTGGCTAGACAGAGACCTCGAGAAGGCCTCCTCATTTGTTCACCCATCACTCTACAGTATAGATAGAACAGAAAGTCTGAGGATGGATTAATAGTATTTACTTAGCATAACAACTCTTCAAAGAGAAGACTAATAGCATTTAGCATAGTATTACGCTGGAAGAAGAAGGATAGTATGCTTCTTCCATAGAAATGCTGATAATTTCTGGAGGTTTTCATCAAAATCCAGGAGTAGGAGGAAGTTGTGATAAGGAGGGGATACAGGGAGAGGCAACAGGAGCTCTTATCGTATGCGACACGGTATCAGGAAGAAATAGCTTTTTTGTTTGTTTTTTCTAGGGCCACACCCTCAGCATACGGAGGTCCCCAGGCTAGGGGTCTAATCGCTGTAGCCACCAGCCTACACCACAGCAACAACCATGCCAGATCAGAGCCGTGTCTATGACCTACACCACAGCTCACAGCAACGCCAGATCTTCAACCCACTGATCGAAACCAGGGATCAAACCCACAACCTCATGGTTCCTAGTCGGATTTGTTAACCACTGAGCCATGACAGGAAGTCGGAGAAATAGTTTTGAAGTGGCTATTTCAAAAGCCATGGGTGGCGAAAGACAGGTTGTGTGTTCACAAACTTATTGAGTCCTATTCTTGCCACAGCAGCCATCCCCAGACAGAAAGGTGTAACAGTAGTTTCCGATTAATGAGGGGGAAAACGGAATAGAACAGTCTCATCCAACCAACAGAAGGAAAACGGAAGATTGTGCAGGCAGGTGATGGAATGACAACAGAGCAGCAGGGCATACAATCATGTGTATATCGGTGATTACTCTAAATCACAGTGGATGGACTAAATTCTCTTTTTAAAAAGGTAGAAACTCTCCCATTTGGCTAAAATAAAAGTAAATATTAATATTTGTGGCAGAGGTGGTTAGCTATTGGCCAAATCTGTTGCCTTTCTTGCAGGCTATACAACTAGACTGTGTCTGAAGCATCGCTGAAGCCAAGTCTGTTTCTGAGACTAGGTTCTGCCTAATGGAATCCTGAGCCCGTGTGTCTGGCCATTTCCTGGCCTAGACCATACTGCTCTCCCATGCACGATTTGCTCTCGTCCTGTGTACTGGCCACAGGCAGAGGACCCAGCCAAGGTTGTGAGGCCCTACATCATGGTGGCCCCCGAACAGTTGTGTGGCTGGCTGCCCCCCAAAACAGGAACTAAACTGGTATGTCAGCAAGACATGAACTTTTTTTATGGGAAATCACTGAGATTTGGGTACTTTTCTTTCTTTCTTTTTTTTGGTCTTTTTAGGGCCATACCTTTGGCACATGGAAGTTTCCACACTAGGGGTTGAATCGGAGCTGTAGCTGCTGGCCTATGCCACAGCTCACAGCAATGCTGGATCCTTAACCCACTGGGTGAGGCCAGGGGTCGAACATGCGTCCTCACAGATGCTGGTCAGATTTGTTTCCACTGAGCCATGATGGGAACTCCTAGGTATTTTTATTTCAGCAGGTGACCTATTTGATTAGGACTAGTTGCCTTTCTGAAGTCATGGGGTCAAGACCCTCCTGGTTATGCCAGAATCTCCTGCCAGCGATGATTTAAACAGTTAGGATGCCCAAAGTTAAGGGGATGGTAGAAAAGGGACACGCCAGTAAAGTGCTCTTGTGAATAAAGTGTACTTTTTGGAAGACGTCGGCTTCAACAGACTAAGTGATGTCCATTTCTTGTGGACCAGAAAGTTCACTTCTAGGAAATGTGTCCTAAAGAAATACCTAGAGTTTTCCTATCTTTTTTCTCTTTTCTTTTTAGGGCCACACCTATAGCAAATGGAAGTTCCCAGGCTAGGGGTCAAGTTGGAGCTGCAGCTGCCAGCCTACATCCTGATCTGAGCCACATCTGCAACCTCTGACACAGCTTGGGGCAACACCAGATCCCTAACCCGCTGAGTGAGGCCAGACATCAAACCCACATCCTCAGGGACACTAGCTGGATTCTTAATCTGCTGAGCTAAAATGGGAACTCCTTTTTTTTTTTTTTTTTTTTTTTTTTTAAGGTAAACCCATCTTTAAAAGTTTTGTAAATCTGCTGTGTGATTTTTGATCAACATACAGATAATGAGCATTTGGAAACATTTTAATTCCTTTGATATAATGATCTGAGAAAGGTGATTCCTCTGGTTTACAAAACGGAGGCTAATCACTTAGTAAACATGGAGGTACATTAACTTCATCATTTTAAATACAATTACAGAAAAATTAACTGGGGTAGGAGACTGGTTAAATAACTTACTGTGTCCTTACATTGTACTAATTGAGAGCTGCTGAAGTCACATTGAGAATAAATATTCCCAACAGGACAGTGTCAAGTTACACTGTCATTTGGAAAACGTCAAGGCGTAAAGCAATACGCGCAGCACATTTTACCACACTGGAAACAGACGAACAAACACGACGACAGTTTCATTGTGTCTACGGAACGCCTTTCTAAATTTTTAAAGATGAGCAGGTATTACTTTTGTGACGTAAAACTCTAATGAGGGAGCTCCTGTTGTGGCTCAGTGGTAATGAACTCAACTAATATCCATGAGGATGTGGGTTCAATCCCTGGCCCTGCTTAGTGGGTTACGGATCTGGCAGTGCCGTGAGCTCTGGTGTAGGTCACAGATGCGGTTTGGATCTGGCATTGCTGTGGCTGTGGTGTAGAGCAGTAGCTGCAGCTCCAATTCAACCCCTAGCCTGGGAACTTCCATATGCTCCTGGTGCGGACCTAAAAAGAAAAAAAAAGCGACGACACAACAAAAACTACAACATCAGTCCATTTAGATCATTGAGAAAATACACTGAAGCTTTTAGGGGCTGAATGGTCAACATTTGTGCTTGTGCTGGGAATTCGATCTTAGCCTGGATCATAATAAACCAGCTACATGGCTGTACTGGGTCCTCACACAGCGGCCTCATCTTCCATGAGGACTGGGCTTTGAAATCAACGCTTCTCAGAAAAATTGCTTCTAGACAAGATCCCGTTACAGGTGCCTTAGCGAGGTGTCGTGGAGGAGAAGGCCTCACCAGCCTTTTCTCTGAAACTGCATCAAATTCCTGTTCTTCAGCCGAGTGACTGGCATGTTTGGGGACCTCAGGGTGGCCAGCATATCACAACTGAAGAAGCAGAGGAACGATCAACTGCAGTATCACCAGGTTCGATCTCCCTTCTCACGTTCACTCCAGACACTGGGCATGAGGCTGGGATGGAGGAGCGGCATCGCTTCCATTCATTCTTGCTCTCTGATCAAGCACAGGAGCAGAATCAGTAAAAGGTAGACATACATGCGCTTTAACTCCATTGCTCTATTCGCACAGTCTGAGCTCCATTAAGAGGAAAGCTGCATTAATGTGACGACATCCTTGGCCCTGATCGATTTTGTTAAAAATGTGTTGAGCTGGCCTCTGCAGCTGAGAACATGCCTTTTAAAAGGGATATTATGACCTTTTTTTTCAGAACAAGAAGTCACTTTTGGAATTCAAGATTGCAAATAAGTGGCATCTTACTTGCTAAAACATTTGGTATTAGGGAGCATTTATGGTACTCTAAAATCTTTCATCCTAACCTCACAATTCATTGTTCTCTAGTCTAATGCAGGCTCTGGCTGAAGTGACTAAAACGAGGTGGACTGGCATAGGAAGGCCCATCAGAATATTTTAGGATCATATGCACATATATTCAAGTTCATGCATGTGGTCTGCTTTTTTAAAGTAGAGAATACACTGCAACATGTTTAATGAGGTGCCAGAATTGGAGACTTAATATGACCTTCTGTAATTTCACACTCACTGCATGTGTGTTGTGTGGGGAAAATTAATGTTTCCAGCTGCCATTGCATGAGATGCACAAGTCCCCAGCACACTTATAAATGCTATCTGCCTGCACATGGAAGAGATTAGGGCCCCATCTGCTGCAGTTTAGTTGGGGGACACGGGGTAGTTGGTGTCAAGGATCATGCTGCACTAGAGTCTAATAAGAGGACAGGAGGCCACCACCCACAGAGGGACAAGGTTCACAGGTCCTTCTGGGACACGGTTTAGTTAGCCTCCTTGGGTTCTTTCAATACGATGAAATGATGAAATATTACACGCTACTCCCTGCAGACTCGTTGCTGATGTTTGCCTGCACATGGTAACAGAACTACTCTAGAATATTCTAATCCTAAATTTGACTGAGGTCATCAGTTGTGGTGTGTGTCCATGAGGAAACTCTAAGATACAGAGCTAAGATAAACATACTGCGCCTTTGGTCACTGTAGGCATGATGGTGTGGAGACCAGCTCAAGTGAAAGCGACAGCTGGATGTGTGCAGGTGGGTCACCAGGAGGCCCAGCACAGGGGATGGGGGGGTGCGGGGTGATGTCCTTAAATCCAATTGAGAACTAGAGTGAAACTTTTCATGTTGATTGCAAACAGAAGACACCGTTTAAAAACTGCATATGCATGATAGCAGTGCAGCTATTTTTTATAAGGAATATTAATCTAAACACACAGCAAGGGCCTGTGCATCATTCCAGGTCCTTCTGATGTTCTAAATGATGGTTTGCCTTTGCTTTCCTAGAATAACACTTCATCATCCTTCTCAGACAGCGGTGTTTCTAATCTTTTTTTTTTTTTTTTTTTTTTTTTTTTTTTTTTTGTCTTTTTGCCTTTTCTAGGGCTGCTTCCCTCAGCATATGGAGGTTTCCAGGGGTCTAATCAGAGCTGTAGCCACTTGCCTATTCCAGAGCCACAGCAACTTGGGATCTGAGCCGCATCTGCGACCTACACCACAGCTCACAGCAATGCCGGATCCTTAACCCATTGAACGAGGGCAGGGATCGAACCTGCAACCTCATGGTTCCTCATCAGATTCGTTAATCACTGAGCCACTAAGTTTCTAATTGTTATTGGCGTCATTGTTTTTAGCTTTTGATAAGGTGGTATCTCCCACCATTTGGGATTTTCTTTTTCCAAACCCTTGGATCCTCTCGAAACGTGTCTGCAGTGTAGTATGTTTTATGCAGCATTAACCTGGATTGATGGAGGTTTCCCAAAGTGAGAATTCTGCTGTGATCTCAGGTTTCCTATTTTTTTTCAAGACCTTTTCTTTAATTGCCTTTTCTCTGGATGTAACTTTGGAGACTGAAACCCTCTTCCAAGGCATATGGTTGGCCATTTGGTGATTCAAAGGTTTTGGAGCCCGTCATCCTTGGATAGCAAATGGACAGACCTGGAGCAGCCTGGACCGGCAAAGTCTCCATGTCTGAGTAATGATGGTTACTAGCAGTGATAAATTTACCTTGAGGATGTTAACTTGATTTCTATTTTCCACCCTGAAATTGCTTTTGACTATGAGTTTATAAGCAAAGATTGTGATGAGTTTTTCTGACTTTTACTTTAAAAACCTCTAGGGTAACATTTGGCTCAAAACTCCTCTGCCTTAATTAGTTTGCTGAAACATTAATCCATGTAGTCAGTGCTAGAGGACTCGACTTGCGTAATTGTATATAGGCCTCCAAGCCATCTGTAGAACTCAGAGTTAATATCGAATCTAGCCACGAGATTAACTTGAGGAATATAACGGGTAATGAGGAAGCACTCGGTAAAACAGGAATTGTACTTTATGACTCAGCAAGTAGCATTTAAGTTACCTGAACGTGGGTGTACATGAGTTTACCACATTAAGAAGTTTCTGAGAGCAGTCTTTTTTTTATTCTTATCATCCTGAAAATCCACTTCCTCTATCTCCCTTCTGTTACCTCTGCTTTATCACGGTCCCGAGTGTGTTAAGGCTGGACTCTGGGCCCCAATTTGATTTTTCAACTTCTCTTCCCTTTTCTGTGAGAAGTTCTACATGAGGGAATGAAAAGAATGTTTTTCTAGGACATTTCTTCAATTTCACACTATGGGTGAGAACATGTTCCATGCCACACAATGTAGCCACTGTATAGCCCAATTATAAATAATGCCCACTCTCCAGGATGCAGCTGGGGGATGAGTTTACACAGGCAGGTCCTTGGTCTGCACCAAGTCTTTACTTCCAAACTCAGCTTCCTCCTACTGTGCATGAAGGGCTTCATACGCAGGTATGCAGGTACCATACCCTGCAGATTCAATCTCATTCCATGACCTCCTTCCATGCTCTGCACACAGCACACTCCTGGCTGCCCCTTGTTCCTGGAGGTGTGCACAGCTGAGCCATGAATCCAACCTCTGCAATGGTGGATGGCCTGGGGGCGGTCCTAGCAGCAGGCTCTAGGGCATTTGAGCAGGGTCTCATATGGAGCCCTTACTCCCTGGGCAGAGCTTATAAGCAGGTGGGCCAGACTGGAACCCTCGGCAGTACAGGATCCAGGAGAGAACCCAGCTTGCTGGTTCCTTAGTTGATGCTGATTCTGCTGCTACTGAGGGGTATACCTACAGAGAAGATGTGACATTAAGCTAAGACTAAAATGAGTAATTTAGGTCATGCAGACAGGAGAAGTGGGACTGAAAGGGGGATGGGAAAAGGTTTTTAAGGAGAGGAATTATCATATGAGGAGTCCTCAAAATAAGGTGGAACCTAGGGGTTCAAGGATCAGAAAGAAAGACAGGTTAGTTTCTTTTTCTAAGAAGGAAGGCAGGAGCCAGATTTGAATTTTGAACATTATCTGAAGTGCAATGGGAACTGGTGAAATATTTCAGGCAGGGAATGACGTTATTAAAATTGTATTTCTAGGTATTCCCGTCGTGGCACAGTGGATGTGAATCCCACTAGGAACCATGAGGTTGTGGGTTTGATCCCTGGCCTCGCTCAGTGGGTTAAGGATCTGGTGTTGCCGTGAGCTGTGGTGTAGGTCGAAGACTCGGCTCAGATCTGGCATTGCTGTGGCTGTGGTGTAGGCCAGCAGCTGTAGCTCCCATTAGATCCCTAGTCTGGGAACCTCCATATGCTGCAGGTGTGGCCTTGAAAAGACAAGAAAAGACCAAAAAATGTGTATTTCTATAAACCCTGTTTGTTGAATGGGGAATAAAGCCTGGATTAGGATGTATAAAAGAGATGGAGAGAAGGTGGCAGGTTGGAGAGACACAGGAGGTGCACTCAACAGGAACTGGTGATGAAGTAAAGGAGAAGGAAAAAACAGAATTTCCTCAACGTTTCCGGCTTTTGCAACGGTGCTGATGAGAGACACTGGGAAAGAATCAACATCTATTCAAAATATTAGATCTTCAGTTTTGAGCTGGATACGTTTGACGTTATCTGAGATACAAGTGGAGACACTGTGCAAACAGTGGAGTAAACCATCACGGAGAGCCGAAGAGTGGTCTGGGCTGAATTCACGAACTGGTACGTAAAGGGATATGTGAAACTGCCCCAAAGAGGCTGTATACAGAGGACCAATTCTGAGAAAAAGCAATTTCTAAGATCTATTGGTGGAAGGAGGAGGAAGAGGAAGGGAAGAGCTGACAGAACTGTGACGCTTTCTGAGGGGGTGAGAAGAGTCAAGACCACACATCATGGAAGGAAGAACGAAGGGAATATTGCACCAAACACGGAAGAGGGAGCTCTGTACACTTGATAACAACTCAAGTCAAGGGAAGAACAGAAATCATTCTCATTGGACGCAGCAACAGAGAGATTCCTGGTGACTCTGGGAGGATTTTGTTGCGCAGTGATGGTGAAGTGAAGTCTTATTCCAGTGAGCGAAGCCATCACTGAGATGAAATAGCATTAAAAGCATAAGCAGAACAGTATTTTCATCAGCTTGACTGCGAAAGAAAAAAGAATGAGAGAGAGAGGAAAGAAGGAAGGGAGAAAGGGAAGAGGGGAGGAATGAAAAGAAAAGAAAGGAAAAGAAAAGAAAGGAAATAAAGAAACCCACAGCCAGAGAGGACTGTGATACCTAGGAAAATAATTTTTAAAAAAATTTTTGTTTGTATGAGGAAACAGGGTATATGTTAATAAGAAGGGTCAAATTTTATACATAAGAGAAGGTTGAAGATGCAAGAAGGAAACTACATGGGTGACAACCCAAGATTCCAGCACGGAGCCCTGTGGAGAGAAGGGACTCTAATGGAAGAAATACTTTCTCCAGCGGGGAAGGTGGGTGTAGACACTGGTGGTTCATAGATCTGGTGACAGGCTGTTGAGGCCATCTCCGCAGATGGCTTGACATTCTCAATACCATCTATTCTCCTGAGCAAAGGCTGGGGGGGCAGGCTGGAGGTTTGATGTGATTCAAGTTCTATGGGTTTAAGTTTCTGTGCAGAAGGGAAGAAAGAACTGTTTATGGAGCAGCATTAAAAGCCCAGCCAAGAGCAATGAATCAAAATACACTGCCACACCA
The DNA here is from genome assembly GCF_054392235.1 of Sus scrofa. Taxonomy (NCBI): domain Eukaryota; kingdom Metazoa; phylum Chordata; class Mammalia; order Artiodactyla; family Suidae; genus Sus; species Sus scrofa. The sequence goes on from NC_139393.1 coordinate 78,861,790, forward strand.
ATATGCTCAGTTGTATAATTTCTTCCAAGGAGAACTGGGGGCTTGATAAGTGAATGCAAAGACAATATGAAGCAAAGAATTTGGAACATTTACAAATGCATGATTAAATGACAGGCTAGTGGAAAAAGGATGACAATGGGGGTTTGCTGGATAGAGAGAGGGCAGAAGGCTCAAAAACGAGGGTCTCCATGAGATGGAAGCACAGTTTTGGGGAGGTACTTGGGTGTCTAAGATAGAGGGATGAAAGTTGTGGCTGGAAAGTGGGATATTTTGATTCATAATTTAGACAAGAAATAGTTCAGGATTGGATGGTAGGGGAGAGTGGCTATCATAGGACAAAGAGCAGAATGTTTTAGTCTAGGAGATCATTAAACTTGAAGGCCAGGGTGGTAGGGGCATCTTCATGTTGATACTGATGAGACAGTGTGCAGAGGCTGAGGGTGAGCCAGCTGGAAGGGTTATCAGTGAATGAGAGGCAGGCTCTTGGAGGTCTGTGGATGACTGCAAGGAGCCTGCAGTCCAGGAGACTGGAAAGTACCAGAGAAGGACGGCCATGAACTCCAAGAAGGAGCCACTTTGGCAGAGTGAGCGAACTGGGGTAAAAAGCACGAGAGACTAAGGAGGCAAGAGCTCTGTTCCTGTTTCCTGACCTCCGGGAAAGAAGAAAAGCCTCCTCTTATGGGTGCTGAAGGGAACCACTGCCTCTGGAAAGTCCTTTCTTTCCTTTTTTTCTTTTTAGGACTATCCCTGTGGCATAGAGAAGTTCTCAAGCTAGGAGTTGAATCAGAACTGCAGCTGCTAGCTTACACAACAGCCACAGCAATGCCAGATTTGAGCAGCATCTGTGACCTACACTGCAGCTTGTGGCAATGCCAGATTCTTAACCCCCTGGGTAAGGCCAAGGATCAAACTTGAATCCTCAAGGACACTATGTTGGGTTCTTAACCTGTTGAGCCACCACAGGGACTCCTTGGAAAGCCTTTTCTATACAACTAGGCAAAAGGAGGGAATGTTATGGAGGGGGGGGGCAATGCGACAGTCAAGAGGCTGTGTGCCAAGTGGCAATTCCAGCAGGCTCTGCGCAGACGTTTGGGAGGGAGGTGAGAGGTGTGGGTGGGAGAAGGCAGTGCAGGGGTGAGTGCAGAGGACAGACGAGGTCTTCCATTACTGGCAAGAGCTGCCCTCTGGCCCACCATGGCCTGGGAGGGAGGCTCCACTGCAGGGCTCCCTGCCCTTTGTCTTTGCCCAATGAGGCAGGCCGCTACGGTCGATGCGCGCCCCGCATGCGTCAGAGGGTGCAGGGATGGGGGAGCACAGATTCATGCTTTTTATGCATCAGAAAAATCTGAATCCATTAATCACCTCTGTTCACGAGGCTCATAATCCTGACAGGCTTGTGGAGCCGGGAAGGCGAGCACTGGGTACTCGGCGAAGGAACAACGTCCACCTGAGTCGTTCTCGTAATATTTGCTTATTGAACTGAGATAAATTTTAAAGTCTTCTTTTCAAGGATGACATTCTCCTTATTTATAGATACTCTAAATGTTTTCTCAGAAACAGCTGCCTAAACAGACAGTTTACAGCCGGCTCCAGGTGGCTGCACGGCAGAGCCGTTCTCGGTGACCTAGAGCACAGCATCTGGGGCAGACGCTGGTAGGGGTTTTAAAGAGGGTTTTCAGCTGGTTCCTGCCCTTTCCTTTTCTCTACTAAACTACAGCCCAGCATTCGCCTGACCTCACCACGCCTCCAAAAAGCTCATCCTCATGTTCCACTTCCTAACAGGATTTCTACAAGGATGTCTTCAGCCCTTCCGACGAACACAACTTCGCAAAGACCCTGACACAAACAGGGGAAGAAGTGCCACGCATGCCTGCCGAGTAAATGTTTCCTCTGACTTTCTGACCTCTTCAACTGTGCCTTTTCTTGAATGGGAAACTGGGTGGTGACATCACCCGTGATGAACACCAGTTCCTGTGAAAGTTAAGTATCCTGAAACGTAGCCATGGAAACGAGGGGTCACCGGGAGCGGGCCCGCTCCATGCACGTGGTCCGTCCCTTTCCCACAGCCTGCTGCTCCCCAACCTTAGGACTCCCCAACCAAGGCGCACTAGGATCCTGAGTACGAATACCTCCAGCTTCTCTGCTGAGGCACGTGAGTACCGGAGACCACTGCGTTCCCTGCCATGGATACAGGTCTTTGAAGGAAGCACTTTTACTCTACACATGAACCTTTTGCTTGGCGTGAAACCCAGGTTTAAGTGTCTCCTGTATAAATGATGACCGCAAGATTCTGGCATGTCCCCTTTTGTGGCTGACATCCAGATTTGCTGTCCAATCTTCGATATATTTTGCTAGAAGAAACTATATTTGTGAAACAGTATAACAGTGATACTAATTATTAGGAAAACAACATGCATTATACAGTAATCATTTGGGGTGGCTTTTCCTTATTTGCCCAATAAATTCTATTTCATTATTTGCCATGATATTAAGCTTCCAAGGGATGCCGTGCATGGTCTCCACTTGTTTTAAATGCCGTGTATCTCAATTACAAACGTGCCCTGGTGAAACATTAGTCTCAGTCCATGTTAAAGCTAATGTTTAACTGGAAAACACATCCGTTAAATGTATCTTTTAGATTCAATGTAAAATCTGGGCCTGCTGGTGCTTTGCCTGTCATTAATGGAGCCTAGAATCCTATTCTTTTTTTCAGAAGTTCATTTTCTTTTTCGGGACCATGAAATACCAAACTGTACATGACCCCAAACAGGCTCTCAGTTTCAAATTGGATATGAAAACCATTTAAGAATCATGGTGGGTCAATTTCACAGAGAGAGAAGGAACATGTAACATTTCCAAGTCCTCTCTGAATTGCTTACACGCATAGTCAACTCAATGAGGCAGCCCTGGGTGTACAAAGACCCGTGTAACCTGTATGGCTGCAGAGTAAACATCGTCACTGCTTTGTCCCACCGCTGCGTCTCCCTCCCCCCAACACTGACCCGCAGAGCCCCATTCACAATTACTCTGACGGCCAAACATGTTGTTAAGTGGACAAATGGGTCACCGGCTCTCCACAGATGTCTGCACATTCTTGAAAGAGCTACAAGTTCACAAAGAAATGAAACATTTGGCTGGGATTCTGAACTAGCACTCTAAGCTATAGACCTACAATTGTGTTTGCAATTTAAAATGCATCTCACAAATAAACAGGAGGCGGGGGAACAGGTACAGGAAAGGAAGCACGAGGCCATGAAAACAGGTGGATGTTCTAGAGAGATGCCCACTGCTCTGTCTAGAGTCTGGTGGAGAGAGCGGCTGGCCTCGGCACGTGTCTGCGCGATCATCGGGGCAAAAGGACATGTTCTGTGACCCTGAGCCGCGAATGGAGGTTGGCTGGGAGAAGGAACTGTCTCCCCATGCAGAGGTTGTTCTGAACACAAATTTATCTCAGGTTCTTGTACTATTAGCTAGAAAGGTATGAATATGATCATAAATAAAATCATTTCTTCAGGTCTCTGTAAAAATTGTAGGATGTTGCCTTGTTTTAGGGATACAATTTTTAATTCCAAGTAAAAAAGATGTAGACGTTTTGATAACACCTTTATATATGATTTACACTTATCAATTACAAGACCATATACTGAATATTACTATGTGCTTGACCTTGTGATGCTCAACAAAAACATGGGGTTGGCATAAAACCACCTTTCCCCTGGGGGGGGGGGGTCTCATCTGGGTGTGACAGACTGACACTAAGGGGAAATAAGACAGAAATTAACTACAGGATAAACACCTTGGTAAAGACTGCTTGTTTCTCCTTCCTTGTTTGTCTCTATAGCCCCTTCTCCACACCCCCAGTCATTTTAGACAACATCATGGGGCGATCTCTTTATAGTGCAAAGACTTTGGAATCTGACAGACCTGGGCTGACTCTGACTCTTAAATAGTAGTAATTTATCAGCTCCGAGTGCATTATTTTATTTCTTAGTCCATCTTCCATATCTGCCATCGGGCCGTTCTAAGGATTGAGATCATTTGGGTCAAGTCCTGAGGTCCTCAGTTGACTCCATCAACACCCCACCTTTCACAATTGGGCCGGAGACCCCCCCCTCCTTCAGTGCAGGGTGAGAAAGGAAAACATGAAAGTAGACTATTTCCTAACTCCAGCAATGACTCTGTAAAGCAATCAATAAAAGTATATGTTTTATTAAACATTCCTTTTCTCACTTTTGTGAGACTTCAGTTAACTTAGTCTGTCCAGCTGTTGTTGTCCTTTCCTTAAAATCAGGTGGTTGAAGTGGACGGCTTTGGAAACGCTTCTAGGCCCTGCTATCTCCTCCCCTTTCTGCTCATCCTGAGAAAAATAAGGAGGCTACTAAGCAGAAGGGGGAAAAGATGGTATTTCAACAGATTTAAAAAAATTCAAACACTGAAATAAAAATAGAACTTGAGTGGGATGGACTGAGAATCTGGGGTTAATAGATGCAAACTATTGCATTTGGAATGGATAAGCAATGAGATCCTGCTGTATAGCACTGGGAACTATATCTAATCACTTGTGATGGAGCATGATGGAGGATAATGTGAGAAAAAGAATATATATATATATATATATATATGTATGTGTGTGTGTGTGTGTGTGTGTGAGACTGGGTCACTTTGCTGTAGAGTAGAAAACTGACAGAACACTGTAAGCCAGCTATAATAGAAAAAATAAAAATCATTTAAAAATTAAAAAAAAAAAAACTTGAGAAGAGATTAGCAGTGTTGACAATGGCATCCTTTTTCATGTGTACAGAATGACTTCCCTGGCTTGACAGGTATGGGTGTACACACGGGGCCAATGGAAACTGTATTAGAAGTTAAGATTCTTGGGAGTTCCCATCTTGGCTCAGTGGTAATGAACCTGACTGGGATCCATGAGGATGCAGGTTCAATCCCTGGCCTTGCTCACTGGGTTAAGGATCCGGCACTGCCGTGAGCTGTGGTGTAGGCTGGCAGCTGCAGTTCTGATTTGACCCCTAGCCTGGGAATTTCCATATGCTGCAGGTGTGGCCCTAAAAAGACCAAAAAGAAAAAAAAAGAAAAAAGAAAGAGAAAAAAGAAAGAAATTAGGATTCTTTAGGAAAATCAAGGTGCAGTGTATTTTCTTACTTCAGTAGATGTTTTAGGAAGATAGTGACAGGATTTATTGAAATGAACAGTTGGATTATTGCCACCTGACGTCTACAAATAACATGAGGGTGGAGGCAAGCTTGTCTGGGTTTCTTATTTCTGAACCAAATGAGCGAGAGAACGGCCATGTTTAGTTGTCTATGGGCTGAAACCCTATGTGCAGGGTATCTTTCCTATCTTTTGGAAAGCTACAACAACAACAGCAAAAATGAGCGGAGGACAAAATCTATTGGTGAGATCATTAAGAAAGATCCTTGAGCTCGATTTACCGTGTGTGCTGTTCTATGTGACATATAAATTGTTCTTATTGCCAAGGACTACCATGGAATACACTAAGGAATATTTAAGTGTCAAAAGCCACAATGGCACCAAAATAAAATGAGACAAAAGCAATTCTGTAGAGGGCTACCACACAAAATCTTATAAATTTAAATATCAAAGGCAAATTCAAAGATGTTCATTGTATAAATATTTGTCTTGCTCTCATTATTATTTATATCTTGTTCTATCACAATAAGGGTGAATTGTCTATAAGCACAAATAAACCCCAGGGTAATTTTATATTAAGAATTTCCCTGTAGTTATTTTATATAAAATAACTTTGAAGTAAGAAAATACATATTAAATTTAAGAATAATTCATTTTCTGGAGCAAAAGATATTCAGGTTTCTCAACGTCTCAGTAAAGTAGCTCTCAATTTATGATTAAAATATTAAAGCTATTCTACCAGGGAAACTCCAGTGAAATACAGACACATCTACGCCAAAGTAGACAAAAGAATGGATTACATATTCGCCTTCCTTCTTTCAACCTACCAATTCCGATTATGAACTGGATCTGGGGAGAGCAAGGAAGACTATGACAGGGATCTGATCACAAACAGCCACAACCCTGGGAGGAGCAGGAGGGCAGTGACATGACAGGGATGAGCACAAGACCGTGGGGTGCACATGGGGGAACCCTGATTTTTATGGAAGGACAGGGAGGCTTTCCGGGAGGATGTAGCAGATACACTATATCTCACAAGATGAGGGGTTCACAGAGGTGAAGACAAGGACACAGATGGCAGAGGAAACAGTGTGAAAAGTCCATTTGGAGACATATGAGTAGCTTGTTAGGTCTGAAAAAAGAACTAAAAGTTGGAGGCTGGCAAGAAAAAAGTCTGTGTAGACGCACAGGATGGCATCAGTATTTGCCACTGATGGAGTAACAGTGTCTGGATTTATCTCGCCTCATGAAACAGCTAACCAATAGAAAACAGAATACGAAAGAGTGGTTTTGAGACAAGGCACATCAAGGCAGTACGTGACAGTGACTCTCAGAGGGGAAACAAGCCCTAGGGTGATTCCGCTTCCTCCTAGGAGCGTCTCTAGCCCACAGCACAGGAGCGGGCGCAGCGGGAACCCCTGAGATCCTCCAACCTGAGAAGATGGGTCTGGGAGTCCAGTGAAGCCAATGCGATCAACTCGATAAATACAACAAAAGACAAGAAAGAAATATTGGAAAAAAAAATCCAACATCTGTTCCAAACAAAAACTTTTAGGGTATCAGAAGAGAATGACAGAGTTCCTCTGTAAAAAATCTACTGCTGCTGTCATATTAGTGGTGAAAGATGGAATTCTGTTCCTCAATTCAAGAATAAGACAAGGACATCCATTCCTACAGCTCCATCAGTAGTGCAGCCGTGATTATCACCAGTGCAGGAAGGCAAGAAAGAATAAAATGCATTGAGAGCCTGAAGTGAAAATCCAGACTGCCACTGCTCACAGAGAGCATGATTGTCCGCATAGGATATCTTACAGAATCCTGTTCATGGGCCACAGGTCACCACAGTATTAAGAAATCTATGCTCCCGAGGTGATCTACAGATTCGATGCAATCTCAGTCAAAACTGCAGCAGACTTTTTATAGGAACTGGCAAGCTGATTCTGAAATTTAGATAGAAATACAAAGGACCTAGAATAGCCAAAATATATTTGAGTAAGAAATTAAGGTTAGAAATCTTACACTCTCTATATCAAGACTCATACATACATAACTACAGTAACTAAGGCAGTACTGCGTTGGAGTAGATGTTAAATAAATCAGTGGAATAGAATAGATTCCATGTAGATCCAAAGATACACATGTGGTCTACTGATTTTTGACACATGCCAAGGTAATTCAGTCTGAAACTTCCAATAAACAGCAGTGGAATGATTTGATAGCCATTTTTGAATACACCTCACAGTGTATTCAAAACTTTGGTTGAAATGGATCATACATAAATTTAAGAGCTAAAACTATAAAACTCAGGAGAAAATTCTTAGTGACTTTAAGTGTGGGAAAAACTTCTTAGAAGACAAACCCCCAAAATATAAGAAAGAAAATGTAATAATTTAAATATTCATGATGGGAATCTTTTGCACTTCAGAAGACACAGTTACAAAAATGCAAAGACACAAACAAGGGGAAAATATTTATAAGTAACAGGTTAAATGAAGGATTTGTATAATGTACGCTTAAAATTGAACTATAGAGACAACCTAATGCCAAAAATGAACAACAGTTTTGAGCCAACATGTTGCTGACAAAGACACATGGTTGGCACACAGCCCATGAAATGATGCTCAGTATCATTAGTCATTAAATAAAAGCCATTTAAAACCACACTGAGACATATCACACACCCCTGGAAAGGATAAAATAAAAAGGCTAATCACAGCAAAAGGGTTGTCGAGGATGTGGAGCAACTGGCACTCTCACAGAGCACTGGTGAAAAGTGTAAAATGGCACAAACGTTTTGGAAAGCAGTTTTGAGCCTCTCTTAAAAATGAAATATACATCTATCGTAAGTACAAGTCATCCTACTTGTAGGTATGTACTCAAGAGAAATGAAAGTGCACATTCATACAAAGACTTTTACATGATTTTCATAGCACTTTTACAATAATAGCTCCAAACTAAAAACCAAATGTGTGCCAGCAGTTGAATGAGTAAACAGGTCAGAGTTTACCTATTCAGTGGGACCCTGTTCAAGAACAAAAAGAAACAGCTATTGATAGACCCAATCACATGAATGAAATCTGAAACTGTTCCGAGGAAGAAGCCAGAGAAAAAATATATATATACTTTATGATTTTACTACTATGAAATTCCAGAAAATACAAACCAACTCTAATGTTGCCTGGACATGGGGGTCAGGAATGTGGGGAGTGATGGTCCCTTTTGGCATCTTAGTTATGTTGCTAGTTATAAAGGTGTATTCACATGTCCATGTTTATCAATTTGTACACCTCATACAGGTGCTGCTTGTTGTATGTCAATTGTATTTCATTAAAAATGGAAAAAAAAAGGAAGAACTTTTATTTCTGAGTTTAAGGTACAGGGGCTCCTTGCAGAAAGCTGCTTGGTCAGATTTGCATCTGATATAGCTTTATTTGGACACAAAGAGGAGAAGGACTGAAATATACTAGCAACTGGGGGATTAGAGTGTTGGTTCATATCCAGGCAAGAAATGATGAGGTGTGAACTATGAGAAAAGCGTTGGGATGGAAAGACAGTGACCAGCACAATATCCTCAGCTGGACGTAAAATCCTGGCTATAAGTTATCAACTTCGTGGCTAGTGAGATATGGTTTATTTCTTTGGTAATGTTTCCTCATCTGCAAAAAGTGGGGTAAAGATATTCAAGTATTAAATAATGTTACTACGGAATACTAGCAGCAGTTAATTTCTGAGCACTAAATGCAATACATACTTGTGTATAGTAGGCATTCAGGTTAATGTGGAATGTGATACATTTGCTTTGAGGTTCTTACTGCTTTGTCATCTTAAGTCAAATAAGCTCTGTTTTATACCATGATATATTCAGGAATTAATTAAAAGGACACAATATTCTTATTTAATGGGTACAGAGTTTCAGTGCTGCAAGATGCAAAGAGTTCTGGAGATTGGTTGCACAATAATTTCAATGTACTTAACACTAAAGTGTACTAAACTGTACACTTAAAAATGCTTAAGATGTAAATTTTATGTCTGATATATTTTATCATCGTCAAAAGCCTTAAGAGGAACATCAATACAGTATAAAAATTCTTAAAAATTAGCACAATTAGAAGTTCAGACCCTACTACAGAGAACCTGAGAGTAGCTGAATCCTGCGTGTGGCTGAGCTTGCCTCTCAAGAGCAACATGGCCCTTGTTAAATTGGCTTTTTTGGCCCAAACAGATGTATAAAAACTCTTCCCAAATATTTTTCTTTTTTTGCTAAATTAACTAGACTAACATATATTTGAAGGAAGTAAACTTTGGTGATGCCCTATTTTACTCCCTGTAGTCAAAATCCAAGTTTGGGATTCTAAGGGAATACTGAGCCATGCGTATTCTCCAGCACCAGAGGAGATAAATCTCGAAAGAGACTGGGAGGGAGGCACAGACTGAAAGTCTGTGAGAAGTTGGTGTACAAAGAGATGGTCTGCCTGCGTTTCCCAGATTGCCAACCTCCAGGCAAAGCCAAGACCACAAGCAGAGGGAGATGAGATTGGCCAGGTACTTAGAGCTTTATATACATTCAACCCCTTTCTCCAGAGGCAGAGCTCTCTATTTACATTTTACAACTAAGGAGAATGAGATTAAAAATGTGCTCAAGAGCATACACCTAAGAATTTGCAGAATCCATATTCAAATTATAATATTTTTTATTATAAAACTCATAATCTTACATAATATCTGTTACTGGGTGCATGCAGGTTTATAAATTATGATACATGTATATAAGGAAAAAGACGCAATATGTAAATACGTAGACACAGTAATCAAAGAATGTAATTTTGCTCTTATTTCATTTGTCTACAAAGTTAACATAATAAAACTCCAGGGATAATACCTAAGTGGGCCTCAGTTTTGTCATAAAATGTTGTTAAAATATTGGCACGTGCTTTAGTTTAACCTTACTCAAGTCTTTGATAAAAAATTATTGAAATATTTAGTTCAATCCCTTACAGTTTCTGGGTCCTAAGAACTCAAACTGTGTCACTTGGTGCAAATGATAAATATGTTGAATCGATTTTCCCTATTTAAAAATGTCTGTGGAGTTCCCATATGGCTCAGCGGATTAAGTATCCAGCATTGTCACTGCAGTGTCTTGGGTCACTGCTGTGGCACAGCTTGGATCCCTGGCCTGAGAACGTCCACATGCCTCAGGTGCAGTGGGGAAAAAAAAATGTAACTCCACATACATTCCATACATATTTTTTTATTTTCATGTAAAAGCTGATGTAAGTTATATTTATTAAAACTATATTATGTGGCATGGGATTTAAAATAGGTATTTTTACAAAAGCACTGACTGTAACTTCTATATATATTCTAGACTTCTTTATGCACGATATCATTCATAAGCAAATTCAAACCAATTACTATATACATTTTACCCTCAAAAGATGAATTTAGTGTAGGTATCTTTACAAATCAAGCAGTAGAATCTGCGAAGGATCTGATTTAATGTGTTTAATTCTACTTAAAATTTCATGATTACCATAATAAAGACATCCTTACAGAATGATAATCCAAATGGTAATTAACATTTCTGTTTTGTTGCCTCAAGGTCAGCAGGTGGCAGAGAAGCCTGTTCCTTCTTTCACCTTGTGACACTGCTTTTCACTGCGCTCAACATTCACAGTGCGGATTGATACGGCGGCGTTTGGCCTCACTTTCTGAGCTGCATCTGAATCTTGGTGGTTAGAGGCAGGGAAATGAATGAGTCCACCACTCTGCTTCATTCTCTGCTCCCTTCTTGAAATGGTAATTATAGTGACACCATTCATGGTACTATGGTTAAGCATCTCCATTAGAAAATCAGTCTTTCTTCTAAGATTAATACTTTCTCTATAAAACCACCCTACCCACTTCAATTAGACCAAAAAAATATATAAACCAATAACTCTGCAATTGTAATCTTGAGGGTAAAATTGAGAATCAGTACATACAGGAGGCCATGTGATATAGCTCAAGTTGTGCACTGAGCAAATCCAGGGAATGCCAATCATAGAAAGCAGGGCATCAACACGTCTATGTTCCAAATTAGGCAAGTGAAGTTGTGGAGGGAAAACCTACTGCAATGGCTAAAAGTTAATCTTTTAATATTGCATTAAAAATATAGATAGCAGTGAACTCTTAAAGAAAATTTATCTGTATGCTACTTACTGAGTGTGAGAAATGTAACTGGGATAGAAGCTACTAATGGTGATATTATAAGAGCTGGTGACTAAGGGAAAGTTAACATTGCATCATACGGGAATGAGAGTTGACAGGAGAGCTTGTTTATCCCATGCTTTGATTCCTACATTTGAAACCAGGAAGGAGAGATCTTTTTAGCTAGGGTTGGGCAGCTGGCAAGGTGCATCAATTGCTCTGAGCTGTTGGAATTAGCTGGATGAGTTTATTGAGAGATTAATTCTTCTATTCTGACAGATGGTCCACTAAATATGGTGTAGTCTGTTTTTCAGAGCATGCTTTCTGGGCTTCTAGTTTTTATTTAGGCCATGGTATCAGGTGCTCCGCAATTTGCACTGCAGCAGTAGTAGTGCAGAATTCATTGCAAGTTATTTATTTTTTGTAGTTGGAGGCAATTGCACTGAATTATTATATAAAGGCCAAATAACACTTTGCACAGACAGCCCCTCTACCTCTCTACCACATTGTTTTAAATTCTTATAAAGCCATCCTTTGGGGTTTATTTATTGGGTTCCCCACTGAAAATGTAGATATGTTTCCATTTGTTTTGCAGCTGGAAATAGTTTAGCCAAGAACAAAAGCTTGAATCCCAAGGGAAGGATGAGGTCTAGGGCACGGTGAGCTCTGCGGGGGTCCTAGGAAAACGGAGAGGTTGGTTTTCCTGGACAAGATACCTGGACATTCCAGTCCAACAGCAGTCCCAAGAGTGAACACCTGAGCTCCCATAGAATCTTATTACCTTCTGAAATGCCTGGAGCCAAAGCAGCAAGAGGAATGACCACAGAAAGAGGAAGAAAATCATGACTTTTTTATGCTTTAGACCTTGAGGTCCCTGAGGTGGGGCTGTGCTCCTGCCTTCTCTCTACTGCACACCTGGGGATTTTTCTAGCATCTGGTGGCTGCTCAAAATGTGTTTTTTGAATGAATGAATAAATAATGGTTGTCTTTCCATACACCCTGTCTCATTTGATCTGGCAACAGACTCCCATGAATTTTCATTTCCATGAATTTTCATTTCAGTGAATATTATCAAGCACCAAGAAGATGGACAAATACATTTGAGTTAATGTCTCTTACATCTAAGAGCTGTCACTGTAGCTGAGCATGTGAAGGTGCCTGGGATCAGAAGTGTGACTGCATCTAGCTCTGAGGGGTGTAAGCGTGGTCAGGGAACGTCAGATTAACTCCTGTGTGCTCCTGGAGTCTTGAGAGGTTAGTGAACATTCTGTAGACACTCAAATGAATGGAGCTTATTTCAAGAAAAAGACTCGCCTCCATGCATACCCAGTCACCTGGTCATCTTATCAAAATGCAAATTCTGATTCAGCAGCTCTAGGGTGGGACCTGAGAGTTTTTCATTTCTACCGTGTCCTAGTAATGCAGATGCTACTGGTATATGGACTCTATTTGAGTATCAAGACTCTGGGGGGGAAAAAGCCACATTTAGAGAAATATAAATAATCTGTTATATTCAGATCCCTTTCTCCAAATTTGTTTCCATGTGCTCCAGGGGACCTGCAAGATGGAGGTAAGAAGGAACTCTTCTTAGAGCTTCTTTGCTTTTCATGTCAGCTTCTGAAAATGTCTACTTTTGTTCAGCATACACAACATTAAAAGTTATATATGTACAAGGCATACAAATGTATACATGCATATTTGCTTGAGAAGATGCTCACTTTTTTACTAATAGAGGCTAGTGTTAAAAGAACAAAATGACAGGGCTGGATGGGACTGGTGCAGCGCACAGGAAAAGGCATCAGCATTTATCTCACTTTTCAGATGGAGACACTGAGGCTCTGAGATGTCAAGTGATTTTCCCAGGTTCACAAAGCTGAGGCCCAAATGCAGACCTTCTGACTCCAAACCCAGTGCTCTTTCCTCGCCTCTGTGCCTCGGGCACTTAGCTGGGAACAGAGCCACAAGTCAGTCAGCGCACCAGAGGGAATCCTCACCTACACATGCACTTTCTTTCTGACCTCTAATAAAACACCAGCAGAACAGGAAAGTTGCACAAGCCAGACTGTCTTACATAAGCATCTCATTGGAGATAAAACCTTCCTCGCCCATGTCGTTAATCACCTCACCTCTTCCCTTCCCCTAGTGCTCCCCAGCGACAGAGCAGCCACAAGCTGTTTTGTGTCTGGGTTGCAGCGATCTCAGGATCAATTAGTATTTTTCACAGAGCTGTCAGGTAGAGATGCATTAGGGGATGCGGACAAAGCCAACCGCTGTGAGGCCACAGGGCACAGCTGAGTCGCCCGTGAGGACACCAAAACGGCTGTCACATCTTACCATATCAGTCTGAGCTTTGACTATGGCCACTCATGGTTTTGTCTTAACAGAAGAAAGAAGCCACAAACTGGGGAGGAGTTTGAGTCCTACTCATGGAAGTACTTGTTTTGTTAGATACCTTGCAAAAACAGTACATTCCACTTTAATGTTGCCGAAGGTGCTGCCCAGGTAAAGGACTCTCCTGCCCAATGTGTGCAAAGTAGAAAGCACATGCAACACTAAAGGACAAAAATCTATTTAGAATGTGCTAGAACGTGTGTGCTCTGTCCTCTGCTCCAATCTCCAGCACTCCCTCAGGGCTTTGCTGCTTCCGTTAGCGCCTTAAGCCCTGCAGCCATCAGAGGTCTGGACTTCTGAGGACTCTGCCCTCCAAAGGCTGACATGGCATCCCCTCTCGAGGCTCAAAGACCCTTTACCATTTGCATGTCGGGTGGCACTTGAATATCTGACTAATGTGATTATGAACAAAGTCTAAGGAACTTGTCTGTTAACAGACTGACTCATTCATTCCTTTACTCTGTTATTTATTGACCTTAGCAAGCAAACCTTACCAAGTGCTTACTAGCACTGGTCACTGTGGGAGTCCTGCGAAAAACAATACATACCATCCTCACCCACCAAGAGCCCCTCCTAAGGGACGGCGAATAACCAAGTAATCACACTCCATGGGATGCATACCTGCAAGGAGTAGAACAGGTGAGGAGAACTGGATTCTAGTTCCAGATCCTGCATTTGTTGGCAGTGGGAGGTATTACCTCTGAAGGGTTTGGTAATCTCTGGAGGTGCCAGCAAATCCAGTAACAGAGAGAAAAGTGGCATTTTCTGAGTACGGGGCAGGTGATATCTATTATCCATCTAACTGTCACACCTTTGCATGTGTATATAAACACACACAGCGCTACTTGCATGAATACACATATACACATGATGCAAATGTGCATATACATATGAATAATCACATAGACACATTTGCATATATATGTACACAGAGTATATATACAGAGATACATAGATGCATACACAAACACAATTTTCACTCTTATTTTCCCTCACACAGACGATCATATATGCATATATGTACATGCATTTTTCACTTTCCCTCACTTTCCTTTCATAGATGCTCATAATTATCCTGTGATGTTAATATTTCCAATTTACAGCAAATTAGATTAAAATTTTGAAATTCTAAAAAGCTTGCCAAGTTACTCCGAATCCATACAGTTTTGGCTCCAAACCCCACACTGTTTCTGAAAAGATGTCCTTCCAAGGCAGACACAAAGCCTGGCTCTCTGCACCTCACCACAAATGCTTTAATTAAGTACACAGAATAGACGCGCGGTTGTTGCTTTTTCAAACTTTCTTTGGTTATGGGAGTTACTTGCCTTTTCCTCCTTGTGCTTAGATTCTTACATATATTCCGGGTCACTATAGTAACACAGTAAAGCCCTAATTCCTTTTCCAGGAGCTAATCTCTCAGTGAGGAACTTCTCAGCTGTGCAAAGAGTCACTGCCTAGGTAGCAAATGTGTCCATGTTAATAATTCCCGTTAAGAGCATTTGGGGCTTAGACGATCCACTTTCAACAATTCAGAAATCACATTTCAGACTTTCAAGATGACAGACCTTGTATTATGCCATGAATTTCTTGGTAGCTGTGAATCTGACACCTTGAAAAATATTTTCACGGACAATAAGAGAAACCAAGAGGAGTTTCAGCCTTAATTCCACACGAATGTTTTCTGGGTTTTACATATTGAATGTATGCACTCATAAGTCTGAGATTTGAGAAGCCCACTCGTGTGAGAGAGAAGGAAAGGGGACACAGAAGTTACCAAAGCTCTTTTCGTTTTCCTGGTTTACAGAAAGTACCTATTTTTCCATAACTCAGAGACCACCAGCTCCTCTCAGAGCATCTCAAACTGGTTCAATCCAGCTTCTGACCCTCTCTGCTTTGGTCAAAGGGTAAATGTGGGTAAGCAGTCACCACCCTACCAGGCACCCCACTTGCTTGGTGTCTCAGCTCTGGCTGCCATAACAAAATATCTCAGACGTAATGGCTTATACAACAGAAATGTATTTTCTCATGTTACGCAGGTTGGAAAGATCAAGGTACTAGCTGATTCAGTTTCCTGGTGAGAGCTCGCCTGCTGGCTTGGAGACGGCTGCTTTCTCACTGTGTCCTCACAGGAAGAGAATCTGTTTCTCCTTCTTAAGCTACAATCCCATCATGAGGGCCCCACCCACATAACTTCATCTAAGACTTCTTCCCAAAGGCGTCTTCCTCCGATACCCTGACATCACGGGTTATGGCTTCAACATATGGACTTGGTGGGAGGGACACAATTCGGTCCACTGTCCTCAGGTTTATAGTGTTCAGGGTGTAGGTGAAGTGTGGTGCTCAAGTTGCAAAATGGGACGACCCACGGTGAGTCATACTGCTTTGGAGCAAAGTCTTGGAGTGTGGACCAGCATCACTCCTAGTAGACAACAACAAGGGAGATGTCAGCAGCTCACAAAGGAAAATCTTGGCCAGACACAAAAGAAGGGACAATGAGAGTTCCCTGGACCCTTGGAGCTGCAAGGGGAAGGCTCACAGGATGAAGGAGTGAGCCGTTCCATGGGGCCTCTGGGCACTGAAACGGTGGTTTTCCTTTCTTGGGTCTCACAGTGATTCTCTTCCATTCAAAGCAGAGCCCTCACATTTATCCCCCAGGTCCTGCTCCACATTCTCTCAAATCCCTACAGTCCCTCATTTTCATTCCTCTCCCAGAGGCACTTCCTTGCTTTTATTTCCTTCTTCTCCACATATACTTTCAAAGTAGGTCTTGGATTTCTACAAGTGCCACCAGGAATTTGGAGAATTCCATTTACATTCATATTTCTTTTATTCTTATTTTGTTTATGTGCACGATAAAGTAAAAAATAATAAAAGCGCCGCACTGCCCTACTAAAATATTATTCGCATGACTTTTTTTAGAGATAACGTAACACTAAAGGAGTCTACATACTATACCTAGACACAGAATGATAAATTAGGAAAAAGCAAAACAATAAAATAAAACATTTTCGAAAGTTCATGCCACCATTGATCTGAAGACATCTCTGACCCCACAGATGAAAATGAATATCCTTTCCTGTTTGTTGCCACTGTACCTATAATACCTATTCCATTTTAACATCTTATCACAATAACTTGCAATTACAGACATGGTTGGGAGACATCATGGGTTCAGATCCAGATCACAGCAACAAAACAGGTATCTCAAAAGAGTGGGTAACAAATTTTTTTGTTTCCCAGTGCATATGAAAGTTGTTTACACTATACTGTATTCTATTAAGTATGCAATAATATTATGTTTAAAAAAACAGTGTATACACCTTAATTAGAAAATACTTTATTGCTAAAAAATGTGAACCATCATCAAGAGCCTTCATCGAGTTGCAATAGTAACATCAAAGATTACCTACCACAGATAACCAGAACAAAGGCAATAGTAATGAGAGTTTGAAATGTGAGCATCGCCAAAGTGTGACCCAGAGACAGGAAGTGAGAAAATGCTGTTGAATAAATGGCGTCAACAGACTTGCTCTATGCAGAGTTACCACAAACCTCCAATTTATAAAAAATGCAGTATCTGGGAAGGTCAATAAAACAAGCAGCAATAAAAGGAGGTACGTCTATGCATATTTTCATACATTTCCCACCCTCATCTCCAAATTCCTTGAGGGTAGGGGCTCTCCTTTATTCCCCACAGCACGGCTTAGTGTTGAGTGAGACACCAGAGACATGGCAGTGCTTAATAAAAAGTTCACCCACTGAAAAAAGTCCTTTGAAGATCATGCAAACACTTACTTGAGTTCATTCGGAGGTTACTGGGTATTTAATACATATGGAGTTGGTACATACGGAGTTATATCATTTCCAAAATAGACCAGATTAGGAAATTCTTGACATCTAATCAAACTCTTCAGCTTTGTCATGGCAGAAAGCAAACTATTCTGGGGCTTATTTAGTTCCGATGAAATATAAAAAGAGACCCAGATTCAAGTTACAACTGTTACTAATTGGGTAAGTGAAACTCAGCAATTTGAGTAATGCATGAGTCTCTTGTTTTCTTCTGAAAAATGAGGAAATTACATAGGAAGATGCTTCAGTTCATTTATAGCACCAAAATTCTATTCTTTCATGTGCAACAATAGTAGGAAGACACAATAAGAAGTGGAAATATTTTCATATAAAGCTACACCAACCAGCTTTATGAAAACAGCAAGTGTGTACAATGAAGGAATTTGCCATAACTCTGCACGATGAAGCCCTTTCTCTCTTTCTTTCTTTTTTTTTTTTTTTTTTTTTAAGAAATTGCCTTAGCAGGTCCATACCAGCTGTGACAATGCAGGATATTATTGAAAGCAATACCTAAATTGAGCAGATGCTCAGACTCAATGCCATGTGGGAGATTGAGTGAAGTTTTTTTGCTGTTATTCTGGGGAGAAGAAATTGGAAAATTACTGTGAGCTGACAAAGGGGGAATATGAGTTTGCCTTAGGCATTAACCTACTACCAAAGAGTAGTACTCATTGGATAGGGCTCAGGGTGGCTGGCTCTAATAACTGAGCTTGTTTTTGGCCAAAAGAATCTGCAAAGACAATAATATATGTGCTCACAGTGTGCATCTCAACGAGACATTTGCAGGCACATTCCTGTCATGGTAATGAGGCTTTTGCCACCGCCTGGCCCCAGTGACAGTTGGATCCACAAACAGCAGTTCATCAATTGATTGCAGGTGTTTCCCCTTGGAAAATAAAAACTGCATGTACAGACCACAAAGTGAGGGAAAATCGATTCTCAACAGCCACACAATCTGGTGACTTCTGAAATACAGCTTTGGGAAACAAATTCTCTTCCTGCTGTTTTCACATATAAATATATTTCACTTCCAAAATACAGGGCCAAAGACATCATAGTAGTAAGGATTCATGAAATGAAAATTAACTCCAACACTCCTGGGAAGGGACAAAATCTTTCTTCCTAATTAATAGAAAATAAAATCTCAAAACATTACATTGATATCCATTATTATTTTCATGGAAGTCATTTACGTTTTTATCGTGTTTGAAAGTTTGTCGAAAATGTTTCTTAACATACATTCAAAAAAACAATTTGGTGAGAACCATGCTCAATTTCAGTTTAGGCAGTCCCAATAAGGTTTATAAGCTTAGGTTCCCAAGTTTGGAATTCCACTTGTCTCTCTTTTTTTTTTCTTCGAATTCTCAAATAGATACTTGACACAAGCATGTATCATTGGGGCCCTGGCTTTTTCAAATGAGGTTTTCTTCTTACTAAACATTAGACCTTTAGCGGAGACCTGTGTTTTTCTCCTAATGGACTGTCTGCTTTTATCCTTTCCTCCTTCCATCTCCTGCAGGCGAGTCTACCAACATCATCTCCATCAACATTTTACAGGGTTTGGCTCAGCTGTCCTGAGGCCTAAATAAGATTGCCATTATATGGAGGGAAGCTAACTGCAAAATTCAAAATTTGTTCTTTGAAAAATAACTACATGTGAGGGGTTTTTAATTCAGTGATCAATTCACAAACTTACTAATGTTCAAACAATACCTCTTGACAAACCAGGACCCTCGGGACCAGTTTCTGCTAATGCTTCCTAGTTTCAATACCTTCTCCATAAGGACTATGTACATAGAAACTATTAATAAGACATCTTCTGGTTCCCAAACACACCCATTCCTTGCAGATATAGATCTGGATTTAGAGCCTTAACCTCAGCACTGCTGAGCTTTGGAGCCAGACAATCCTTTGTTACGGGCTGACCCGTGCAAAGCAGGATGTTTGTCATTGTAAGAGTTTATCCCTCTCCTCTGCAAACCAGATGCCAGGAGCAACCCTGCTCCCCGCCTGCGCCTGGAGTCCTCTCTCTCAAAGAACCCTCAGGAGCAAGAGCACCCTAGTTCAGAACCACCGATCCAAGCCTTTATTGGGGAAAATATTTTACTTTCCTCTTTCTGCACATATATGTCGACAATAGGCAGTGGGCAATCAAGAAGGAAAAATTATTTCTTCTTTGGTCAAAGTTTGAGGACCATGGTGATTTAGGAGACAGTACTATGGGTTATGACCAGGAGGCATAGGTGTGTGTGTTTCTCACCATTTCTGTGATTTTGGACAAGTCTCTTACATTCTGAAGAATACGGTTTTCTCATTTACACACAGGAGTACTGAGAGAATAAAGAACCCTATTTCCTCCCTATGCAGAGTCGATTCTGCCTACTTCATACATTTATTTGAAGGAGGAAGGCGGTACATGCAAATGATATTGAAACTTGAAAGTTAAAATAGCTGAGAAAATGTAAGTCCTGCCTGTTAAGGTCAGTCCTCTGGAAATCCATCGCCTTCCTACCCCCTCTGCAGCCCAATTTAAAACCCACTCTTTCTGGAAGACTTCTTCCAGTTAAGCTGAGCTCAATTCAAAGTTGCGTGACTCTTCCTCTCCTTCCTTCTCAGGAGCAACTTTACGAGTCATTCAAGGACGTAAGTCTCATGACTTTGTAATCACACCTCGTTTGGGACCCCAAATAGAATTACATGGCCTGATGGCTCACTTGATTCACTAGATTTGGCTCCAAAAGACGTTTGCCGTTTCTGAAACAAAACCAGTTTTCAAAAGTTGAACATTTGTCAACTTTGCACCGCCCAGAAGGACTGTGTTGCAGATTCTAGAAACAACTGCACGAGAGAGGGTTTCATAAGATTTGGAAACCTGTGGGACTGAAAATTTTGTTAAGAAAAGAAGCACTCTGAACGTGGGTAATTGTCACTTTATGACTAGTCTCATTGTACATCCATAACCACGAACCCCGAGTCAGCCTTAATGCGGCCTGAAAATCTTACCCTATTTTTCTAGTTTAGGAGCCCACCTTTCTAGGGATTTAGACTATTCCTTCCTGTCTTTTTGTTTTGTTTTTCTCTTCTAAAGCTCAACTGTATCTGCCTCCAATCTCACTTTCAACCAATGACTTGGATTTCTACCACACTGAGAAAAATGAAGAAACCACAAGAGAACTTGCACAGACTGGTCATCACTTGAGCCCACCTATGAGCTGATGTACCTGTGCTCTGTCCCTCTTGGGACAAGATGAGCTGCCTGTGCCCTGCGCAGAGAGCAGACCCCTCCTCTTGCGTGTGGAGCCCGTCTCTCCCGCTTGTGCAAGGGCACTGCTTCCAGGATGTCCTCCTTTTCTCCCGAGCACCATTCTTTCTCTCTCGACTGGATCATCCCCATCACCATAGTAACAGATCTTTAAAATAGCAGTCCTTGCTCCTTCCCTTTCAATTTCCCTCCCATTTCTCTGCCCTCTATGTAGCAAACCATCTTGAGAGAGTCCTCTACATTCCGCCCATCTCTCCGACATTCACCCCAGCCAGGTGTGTGCCTTCACCTTACTGCCCGGACCGCTCTTGTTAAAGGCACCAATTGGCTGCATGCGATGGTGACTCTTCAGCCTTAGGACACTCAGCAAACCGAGAGAATGGAAGCAGTTCATCACCTTCTCCTTGTTGAAATGCTTTCCTCGCTTGGCTCCTCGAGACCTTCCTCTTGATTTTCTTCTTTTTGAATTTGTTACTCCTTCTCTGCCTTTCGCTTGTTCCTTCTCTTCTCCTTGCCCTTTTAATGCCAGAGTGCCCAGAGCTTATGCTTGGTCACCTTCTCTTCTATGATATTTCCTTGATGATGTTATCCAGTTGCAAGGCTTGCAGCAGCATCTATGTACTAACGACTCCCAAATGTACATGTAGAGCCCTGACCTCGGTTCAGAATTCTAGACTTTGTATCATGTGCTCCCTGTGATAGCCACTCTTGGATGTCTAGTAGACATTACAAACTCAGTAATGAGTTTCCCAGGGAATCTTGTTAAATTTACCTGCAATATATGTCTAGAATCCGAACCCCTTCCACTGCTACCACCCTGACCTAAAGACACTGCATTTCCTCTGGATGATTCTTACAGCCTCCTAACTGGGCTCCATGATTTTACTCCGGTTCCCTGACAGTGTGTCACTAGGACAGCATTCACAGTGACTCCTCTGAGCATCTCTTCACACAATGTCCCTTCTTTGCCCAGAGCAACTTGTTTGTTTATCTTCTCAGAGTAAATGCACAAGTCCTTGCAATGACTTACAAGGCCCTGCATCATCTGGCCTCACCCGTCTCACACCCACTTGGTTTGCTACATCACCACTTACTCTCTGCACGTTAAGAGCACAGGTTCCTCAGACAACCTAGGAAGGTAATTCCTCCTGGACATCTTCTCATTTGTTCCCTCAGCCTGGAACCACACAGCTCACCTCCTCCTGCCTGCAGGTGTTTCTCAGAGGCCACCTGCTCTCTGAGGGCTTCCCTCACCTCTGTATTGAAAAGTACACCTCACGTACCGCAGCGCCCCCGCCTGTTTAAGCCCAATGACCTGTCCACTTTTGCTGCATTTGCAGTCTCCTAATACGTGACATTAACTTAAATGGTATTTTAAGTCCCTTTTTTCTCACTGTCTGTTTTCCCCAGGACAATATGAGCTCTGTGACAGAAGAGGGTTTTTAATTCTTTTTTCTATTGTATTCCCTGATATATTCCAAGGGCTCAGAATCATTTCCAGCCCATAGTAAGGATTAAATAAATATTTTTTACATAAACACCTAAATTTCCATGAAGAGTGTCCTCTTAGATATCAGTAATCTTATGTCTTTCAGTGAATTCAAACTTGCCTAAGGTCAGGGGTTGTGCGTCTTTGCTGATAACCTTTATGGAACAATTAGAACCCCCTTTTACATATAGAAGGGGCTCAACAAATGCTTCCCAGATGATGAACATTTACAAATAAAATCTTTTCAAAGCTCATTTAAATACACCCTTTTCAGAACAATGAGTACAAATGAAATAGACTTACACATGGCACAATGATCTTGGATAATGTAATGTTTCTCTGTTTCTTTTACTGACTAGCAATTATAACAATGGAAATGTCACCGTGACCATATGTAAGACTGGGAGACAGAAACAATAATGCAAAAAGCCTGAACTCATAAATATTTTCCAGAGGATTATTTGACAACTTTCACAAGCAAGTGGTGAAAATGAGGGAATTGATGAAAGGAAACCTGATTTATCTTAGAAAAGCAGTAGAAAAATGGGCCACGTTTGTGTCAAATTTGCACAACAGTGGAAGAGGCAACTGGGGCTTGGAGACAGTAAAAAACCCTGCTAACTGATGACACCCAAGTGGGGTGGGCCGGGGAGGTGCTGTTAGATCTGAAAACTGAACTGGTCAATTTTTTTTTCTTTCTCTCTCTTTTTTTTTCTTTGGCTTTTTAGGGCTGTACCTGCGGCATATGGAGGTTCCCAGGCTAGGGGGTCAAAGTGGAGCTGCAGCTGCTGGCCTACACCAGGCTCACAGCCACAGCAACTCGTGATCCAAGCCGCATCTGTGACCTACACCACAGCTCATGGCAATGCCAGATCCTTAACTCACTGAGCGAAGCCAGGTTTTGAACCTGCAACCCCATGGATGCCTGACAGATTCAGTAACTGCTGAGCCACAACGGGAAATCCTTATTTATTTATTGAACTGGTCGATTTCTTAACCCCAGAGAAGTTCAGTTCTGAATGCTTTAGCTTTTCATTAAAAAAATATTTAAAAAATTACCCAGGCAATACATGAATTATCTTTCCTTACCCTCTCTCCATTCCTCTCCCACATGCAGAGGTAGCTGCTTTTGGTATTTAGATTAAACTTCCAATCAAATTTGCATACAGTGATACGTAAAAATTTCCATACAGTGATATGTAAAAACGTGAATAAATAACATGGGTCCACACATGAACACACATTATATAGGTTTTACATTTAGGTAAACACAAACGTAATGTGTGTATTAACTTGTGATTTATCATTTTCTCTAATTTTGTGTTTTAGAGATCCTGTATTTGTCATTACCTAGACATCTACCTTGTTCTTTATAATGGTTATATAATATTCTCTAGAAATGTTGAACCACAATTTGATTATTCCTATGCTGACTGATACCTGAGTTACTTCCCACTTTTGATACTTAGACACAACTTGCAAGTGAATATTTTACACATGTATATCTGAGCCCATGTGCCACTGTTTCTGTAGGACAGACCATTCAGAAGCAAAACTGCTGGATTTTTGTCTCCACAAAGTTTCTACCAATTTATTTTATTTTACTTTCTTTTGTCTTTTGTCTTTTTTAGGGCCGCAGCCTCGGCATATGGAGGTTTCCAGGCTAGGGGTCGAATCAGAGCTACAGCTGCTGGCCTACACCACAGCCATAGCAATGCCTGTTCTGAGCCACGTCTGTGACCTACATAGCTCATGGCAACGCCAGATCCTTAACCCACTAAGCGAGGCCAGGGATCGAACCCGAATCTTAGTTGGATTCGTTTCTGCTGCGTCCCGACGGGAACTCCTTTACCAGTTTACATTCGCAGCATTGGTGTCTGAGTTTCTATTTACCCACTCTCACCAATACTAAACATGACCTGGTCTTTTGAAGTTTCCAAGTTGATATGTAGGGGAGGGACAACTGGTTACTTTTGGTTTTCTTTTTTTGCTATTTTATGGCTGCACCTGCGCCATATGGAGGTTCCCAAGCTAGGGGTCGAATTAGAGCTACAGCCACTGGCCCACGCCACAGCCACAGCAACTCGGGACCCGAGCCACGTCTGTGACCTACACCACAGCTCATGGCAACGCCAGATCCCAGACCTATCGAGGCCAGGGATCGAACCTACATCTTCATGGATACTAGTCGGGTTCGTTAACTGTTGGGCCACAAAGGGAACTCCGACTTTTGATTTTCTTTATTTCTCAATTTTTTGATGTTAGATGAATGTATAGGTTGCTTTTTTGTATACCAAATAGAAGAAGCATTCTTTTTTTCTTTATCATTTACCATTCTTTCTTCAATACACTTTTTTTCCTTATTTTTCTTCCCTTTGCTTTCTCTATAAGGCGGTGATCCTGTGGGCTTAGGGAAACAGGAGGGAGGAAGAAGAAACTCCGTGCATTTCCCAGCTCCACTGCCTCTTCCCTTCCCCTCAAGGCACGTTTGAGAAACAAAAGAAAGTGTACATAGAGATGCTAGGCTAGTGATCATTAGCTTTGGCCACATATTAGACCTGCTTGAGCTTCTCAGGTTCGTTTAGCTCTGTTTTGGTACTGACATCTGGGCCACACCTCGGGTATGTTAATGTAGTTGTTTTAGGGTAGAATCACATCAATTATTATTATTTTTTCTTATTTCTCATGTGCGGCTGGTGCTCAGAACTATGTTTTGGAAAGTCCATTTATTCTTCCAGTTCCTACTCAATTGCTTGGACAGTCACTTTATCAGGATGTGGGGTTGGAAATAGAGGTAGATGAACCACATTCTTCTCCATAGGTGTGTGACTTGCTGCTGTTTTCAAGGTGTGACTTAGGCTCCTTCACGTGGCTAGATTACCTAATCTACGTCATAGATCGTCAACATTTACTTTTTAAGCAGAAAAGAAAACGTAGTAATTTTAATGGAACTTACTATCTCTCCCAAGTTATATACGTGCATATGCACTAGTGGATACATTCCAAATGTACCATCAGTGCTGTGGTTCAGGAACAGGGGTTTCTGGTTTCCCTGTGGGACCATGGATATTGATGTATGTAGAACTTGTGACAAAAGTTAAGGAATACCCTCAGTTTTGGCCACTACATTCTGAAGTTATTGTCCTTCTCTTGAAAATAATTGTTCAGAGCACCTGTTGGTTTTGCTAAGGGTTCTGATTCTCTATTCCTGGGTGCAAACTCATCTTTAAAACGGCATCATTCACTTAATTTGGTTCTGAATCTGCATTTTTGTGGGGGTGCGGTGGGGACGGTGTGACCTGTGTTCCACAGGCATCAGCCTGGGCAGGTGGCTCAGTGGGAGGGAGATCTGCATCCAGGAGGCTCCTTCA
This sequence comes from Sus scrofa, assembly GCF_054392235.1. Lineage (NCBI taxonomy): Eukaryota > Metazoa > Chordata > Mammalia > Artiodactyla > Suidae > Sus > Sus scrofa. The sequence goes on from NC_139393.1 coordinate 78,887,504, forward strand.
CCTGGTCAGAGAGTTAGGATGCTCTCTGGTCCCCTCCAGGTGGAGTTTTCCCGGGAGCTGCTTCTGACACACAGTGTTGTGTTCCAGAACTGCCGATGTCTTAAGACCTGGACACAGAAGCCTGCACAGCCTCACCTCTGCTGTCTTCTGTTGCTCAAGCTGTCCCCAAACCCAGGTTCACGAGGAACAAATACCACTTCTAGATGGAAGACATTCAAATAAATTTGGGGCCATGATTTTAAAATATCATATAAAACAAAATCCTTGTTTATAAAATCCCTGTGCATTCATATGAAATAAACCCTGGGTGTTTTATAAAACTTTTCACCCAAAACATGATTATGAGCATGTAAACATAAGGCCAGATTCAGACCAGGGTACCGCGATGAAAAGGGTAAGCATATGGATATTGTTTTGAAATTTATCTACACCTCCAAAAACAATCTTTACTCCCTTTGAGTGCTGAAAGGACATTTGAGGAAGTAAAAATAAAATTCATCAAATGCATTTTTACAAAGCCATAGCTTCACTACATGCACTTAGCTATGATTTATTTTACTGGTCTGTTAGAGATATCAGAGCTGATGAAGGGATATATTCTCGGTCAGTTAGTGACATCCTCATGAACTAATGAGCACAAGATTTTATTAGTTACGTGCACCTTGAATCGCTTTTATTTATTGAATGTACTTTAGGGAGATTTCATCGAGGGATTTTGTTGACAAATTTATCAAACAAATGTGAACGTTAAAGGGTATCAGTCTAAAAGTAGTTCTTTCTACAGACCACATATAATGACATGCTTTTAGTCAAATTACAAAGCCTCAGTTGGTTCTAAATTTTTTGACTTTTTTATTAGTTAAGTATAGGTAATAAATATTGTAAAGTGCAAATATATTTGTGAGTGAATATTAAAACTCACTCTATTTCTTTCCCAAGGAATTTGTCTCTGGAGCTGCTATAAGCTTCTTGAATTGTTTTAATATAACAAAGCAAATGTCACTTTTTTTTTTTTTTTTGAAGCATGGCTCATTTTAAAAGTATGCTGAGCACCTGTGAAATATAATGCTCCGAGGACAGGACTAGAGATTATAAATGGCATCTTCAACTATTTTTCGACTGCATTAGCACATTTTGCCTGGATTGTGAATTCTGGTAACTTTTTGTTTTATAAGTTATCTACAGAATGGGTAGATCTTTTGTATAAGATAATGGTGTCATAAAATTTCCCCACAATATAGCAAAACCTATTAAGCAGTCAACCTCCCCGCCCCCACACAAAGACATTCATCACTTTGTTACTTTGACACCTTGACTCTTGGTAGAGACAGTTCTCTCCTTTTGATTTTTAAAGATGTTTTAGATATGAGATATTTTCATTCTTAAAAGGAATCTTGACTGTAACACTTGTCCTTAATCTTTCTTATAGAATAATATACGTCATCTTCATAAATAGTCTAGAATTCTAAGTCAATTAATGGAACAAATAACAATATGATCACGTGTCTTAGATGATCTTGGTTAAGTAGAACCCTAGTCTACTGAGGTGTCTTACAGTGATCGATCTTGATAAATCCTGCATCCTGCTGTGTAAGGTCAGTAGTATCTGGACACACAGAATAGCTCTGTAGCTCTGATGGCAAGAATGTGCCTAAGCCTCTCAAGGTGAAGGATAAGGACAGAGGTTCTGGAGTCAGACAGATTGCTATGCTAATTCAGGCCCATTATTTGCTAACTGACTGTGTGCTGTCAAGCAAGTTACAGCCCCCCATCGAAGCTCTTCTGTAAGATGAAGCCAACACAGCGTTAGGGCGAGGATTAAGTGGGAGAGTCCTTAGCTGGTAGAGCTAAGTAGCCGGCATAGCACCTGGTACTGCATAAATGCACATTTCTCCCACTTCTTATTTTCCTAAAATAATATATTTTCCTCTGTATTAGTCAGCATTCTCCAGAGAAACAGAACAGGGTGTGTGTTTAATGCAATACGTACTCATTAAAAGGACTTGGTTCACACAATTATGGAGGCTGAGAGCGCCCACAATCAGCTATGCAAGCTGGAGAGCCAGCAAAGCCTGTGGTATAATTGAGTCTCACTTTGAGGGGAATGAATCTCGGTCCAAGGGCAGGAGAGGATGAGATTCGACGTCTTCGCCCAAGGATGGGACAGACGAAGGGGTCAAATGCTTCCTTCCTCTGCCTTTCGTTCTACTCAGGCCCTCAAAGGACTGGAGGAAAGCCTCCCACAGCGGGTAGGGCAATCCTCTTTCCTCAGTCTACAGATTCAGACGTTAATCTCATCCACAGACACCCTCATGGACACACCCAGAAATACCAGTGAGTCTGGGCACTTGATAGCCAGTCGAGCTGACATAAAATTTACTATCATATCCTCTTGTTTTCCTTTTCTATTATTTCTGAAGTCCCAGGAAACATCATCAATCAAATATTTCTTAAGCACTGGTTTCTTTTCATTTTGTAGTGGAGCTGCCTCCAAATCCGTATCATAGAAAGTAAAGTCAAAAGTAAGACTACAACTTTACAGTTTGCTTGGTTTAATTCATATCTGAGGCACAGGAAGTCACACAGGACGAAAAGTTTATTTCCCTAAGTCTGTCTGATGCTAAAGTTTGTGTTCTCTGAGTTTCTGTCAGGGCTCAGTGCTAAGGAACCCAATTAGTACCCATGAGGACTCGGGTTTGATCCCTGGCTCCGCTCCGTGGGTTAAGGATCTGGTGTTGCCGTGAACTGTGGAGTAGGTCACAGATGTGGCTCAGATCCCGTGTTGCTGTGGCTGCGGTGTAGGCTGGCAGCTAGAGCTCCAATTTGACTCTGAGCCTGGGAACATCCATATGCCATGGATGTGGCCCTAAAAAGACAAAAAAAAAAAAAAAAAAAAAAAAAAAAATCAAAATAATAAAGTTCACATTCTCAACTAGTAGATTTTACCACCTCTTAAAAACTGATGCTAAGAAGGATCGTTATACTAATCCTAAATATCTGAAATTGTAAGGGCTGTTTTGCAGCCTAGGCATGGGAGAGTCTGACTTCCTTAATTTAGTGGCATTTGATTCATGACAGACAAAGCTTCCCTGAAAACAACATAGAAAAATAAATGCTTATTCTGAACTATTTTTGGAAAAAGTTTTTTCTTAATGAATAATAGGAACCACCATTGACTGAATGCTCTGTGCTAGTTTACCTTCACTGGCCCTTTGCAAGTTTTAGCTCCCTTGATCTGCATATCAACCTTTTGGAGAATTATTACTATTCGTATTTGGTGGAAGGAAATTAGGGATGAAGACATTTAAGGATCTGGCTTAAGAGCTTAGAGGTGGAACTGCTAGGATTAACCCAGGCCTGAGTCTCTGCGCAGTTTGGGTTCATATTCTTGATTTTTTAAAAACCCACCTCTCCATAACTATTTTTGTTAGGACCATCAAGCATGACATGATATACATTCCTTTCCCTTAGGCTGATAATAGCATTGATTGCCTTGAAAAATTACTAACTGGCTTATTTACCACGTAGAAAACTGAAAGATTAGAACAGAGATCTCCACTGGGGACTATTTTTCCCACCAGGGGGCACTGGACCATGTCTGAAACAATTCTGGTTCTCACAATGGGGAGGGAGTTGCTGCGGGCATCTCAGGTGTGGGGGGCAGGGATGTTGCTACACATTTTTACAATGAACAGGACGGCCCACAACAAAGAATGGTCTCAAATGCCAACAGTGCTGGCTGGGGTAGAGAAATTCTGCTCAAGAAAACCTCATTCTCAGCTCCTTAGTACAACATTTTCAATCGAATAAACATGGGGGATTCCCAAAACAATGCGTTAATAAATTAATGTTGGTTGCTAGGAGATTTTTCTGGCTGGGAAAATAATAGAAGTCTGATCTTGGCCCCACTGGACTTTCACAGTCAATGGCTATTTGAACATGTAAATAGCTTACATCAATTAAATTATAAGACAAATGATTATGAAACCATGAATGACAACTAAACGTTAATTAGCAGTGATCGGATATACCTACATAGCTTATAACCATGCTTATGTTTTTTTTTTAAAAACATATTTCACTAAGTAAGAATGTAAGTACAACTCAGGATGTGTAGAATTTGTTTTTTCACAGCTATGAAAACCAATGGTTTCCAAAGTCTAAACAGGATGATTTCTGAATATTTTATATCTAGTCATTAATTCATTTTCCATCTCAAGAACTTAGAAATGAGAAGGAAGCACTCCAAGGACTACTGCAATTTAGTCCTTTCCTATAATAATTTTTTCCTATGACAGCTGCATTTCTGTTAGGGGGGCACTGACCGAAACTGTCCACCTTGGCCAAGACAACCATAGCCACTTGTGTGACTTGTCTCACAGCAGGAGCCCCTGACAAGGGACAGGATGCTGCCCGGAAGGCTCACCGGGAGGATTTGGGAAGGGCCAGTAGGAGGGAGGAGACCACCAACCTCCCAGGATCCTTGGCGCTGGAATCCACATTGGCTGAGAGGTGCACCCACCACCAGGAAGGACCCTGGGCCAGACCAAGGACGGGCCGAGCAAGATGACTGGTCGGAGACAGCCAGGAAACGAGCCCCAGTCCCAGAAAGCCTGAGACTGCGAGCCCCCTGGCGGAGCAGTTCTCCTGGGTTCCCTCAGCCTGCTGCTCTCCTCCTGGGCGCCCCGACCCAGGAAAGTCTTTTGCTTTGTCAGCATGTGCGTCTCCTCAGACGATTCATTTCCAGCTATTAGACAAGAGCCCACGCTCAGGGCCGGGAAGGGGTCCCCCTTCCTGTAATATTTCTATATATGGTTGGAAAATAACTGACTTTACCTAACATCAGAATAATGGAAAATAAAAATTTGGATAGAAGTCTTGTTATCACCACAGCATCATTCAGCTAGACAGTGGGATTTTCCTCACCAAACCTTCACTACAAAAGGGGAAGGCACGAAAGCTTTCCAATCAGGGTGAGTGATTTTTCCCAGGACCTCCCTGAAGCAAGGGCAGCAGGACTTTGAACAGCTGGTCTGTGACACTGACTCCTAAGGCATCTTCCGCTGCCATCTCTTCATTCATTCTCAGCATTGCTTATAAAGCACTAACTTTCTGTGGTCCTGGTATTGTGTTATATACTCAAGATTTAGTGATAAACAGTGATTCGAAAGACAGAATGCCTGCTCTTAAAGAGCTGTTTGGATAGAGGAAGACGGGATTTAAAAGTAAGCCCCAACTGCAGTAAGTGCTTTCGAAGAGGAAATGAGGCAGGAGCGGCTCACCAGGGACCAATCATGAATGCCTTGTTCACCATCTCATATCATTTGGTCTTAATTCTTGGATGTGGTGTCAGTGCAGGGTTTTAACCAAAGAAATGAAATGAAGGGATTTGCACTTTTTTTTTTTTTTTTTTTTTTTTTGTCCTTTAGGGCTGCACCTGTGGCATATGAAGTTCCCAGGCTAGGGATCAAATTGGAACTGTAGCTGCTGACCTATACCCCAGACATAGCAACTTGGGATCTAAGCCACATGTGAGACTTACACCACAGCTCATGGCAATGCTGGATCCTTAAGCCATTGAACAAGGCCAGGGATCGAACCTGCATCCTCATGGATACTAGTCAGATTTGTTTCTGCTGAGCCACAACTGAAACTCCCATGAGATTTGCACTTTGGAAATAAAACTAGCTGCATCATGAGGTTAATGTCTACAAGTGGTCTAGAAAGGCAGGTTTTGCAGCTGTTACAATAATCCCGGTGAGGGAATTCCTGATGTGGTGCAGTGCAAACAAATCTGACTAGTATCCCTGAGGATTCAGGTTCGATCCCTGGCCTTGCTCAATAGGTCCGGGATCCTGTGTGGCAGTGAGCTCTGGTGTAGGTCACAGACATGGCTCGGATCCCTTGCTGTTGTGGCTATGACGAAGGCTGGTAGCTGTAGCTCCGATTAGACCCCTAACCTGGGAACTTCCATGAGGAGAAAAAGAAAAAAAGAAAAAAAATAATGCAGGTGAGAGAAGACTGAGGGCTGCACTGAGAGGTCCGGGGCTGGGTGATGAGAACAGGGACAGACTGGAGAGATGCAATGGAGGGAGGATTCAGAAAATTTCACTGCAATTTCACTGGTTAAGTGTTGCAGTTGAAAAAAACAGAAGGAAGAAAAAGCACCCTGGAAACTTAGCTAAGCAACTGGGTAGATAATGATACATTTTTTTTTTTTTTTAAAGAAAAAAAAGCCTATTTTGAGGAAAGGCCTTTGCCTCCCTCTCTAGTCTGAACATGTACCTATGTTTTACCAGACGGACTGTCTGGTAGAAACCTGACTATAAGCATCTGATCCTCAGGAAAAGATGGCTTGGTGAGATAAAGTTGAGGTCCAGACGTAAGCAATGAAGTGGTGAGCCCAAGTGACATAACTTTTACTGCATGTCGTGTAATAACAGAGATGAGAGAGGAGAAGCAGCTCAGAAATTTGGGGATCTTTCTAATTCTTGTTTCAACATTTCTCCGAGAGAAAAGATGGGCTTTCTGAAAGTGCTTATGTAGAATGAGGTGGGAATGTAGGCATGCATGCCTTCTGAAGTTAATTTAACTGACAATTGTATGTGCAGTTGTGCTAATGATCAAAATCAGACAAAATAAAAGCAAGCAAGTTTAGTTTAAAGAAAGGCAAAATTGCTGCCTACTGGATAGTGTCACAAAAAAAGGATTCCCAAATTGTCAAGTACTGTTTTCATCTGCTGCCTGCTGTCATTCTAACTTACCCCCTATCTAGTGGAGATTTCCAGAAGGCATTTTAACTGACTTCTATATTGCTAACTGCAGAAACTCACTGCATTTCCTTCTTCTTTTTTAAGTCATTACATCCTTCCCCTTCCTGAAATTAAAGACAGTCTTGGTTCAAATCAACATTTCTGACAGAAGTTTAAATGCTCTTGGAGCAATAAAATGCAGGTTAAAAAAAAAAAGAAAACAGTACTATAAAATGCCTTGTGTATGTAATTAGAAGGACACATAACATGTGGTTGCTGAGTATGAGGAAGCATGCTTATGCACTGGAGTAATTTTTTTTTTTTTTAATGGTTATCGATGTACATTCCAGTCAATTTAAGAGTTAAGATTGGGAAATCAGGGTCGTTTACTGATTTTTGAGAATAAGTAGCCAGCAGCTAGTATTCAGTAATGGGGATGATTTCTGGAGGTTTAACCATGCACCTGGGTACAAGGTTCTCCACACGGAGCCTCTAGGATTCTATTTCTGCTCTCTGTTGAGCCTAGGATGACAGTGGTGATAAATTGTATCATACTGTGAGGTGGTTTGTGATGAAATCAAATTTCCACTAGGGACTGTAACACAACCTCCCAACTCATGCTCTGATAAAACACTTAGAAATGTACAATTGTCTCCTCTTCCTCCCTCTCTTCTTTACCTTTTGTCTCTGTTAAAAATGAAAAACAAAATAACTAGCAAACTAAAAAGTGTGTTGGTAACAGTGATATTTTTCTAGAAAGAGATCTGGATTTCAATGATTTTATGTGTCTATATCTATACCTAATTTTATTTATCTATCATCTAGCAATCTCAACTAATTTTTGTTTTGAATCAGTTTTAAAGTGAAAAAAATGGAAAATGAATGAAAAGGGATTTGAAAATTAACAGTGGTTTAAATTGTGGTGTTAGGGAAGATACAGATGTGAAAAAAATTGATGATAGCTTTCTCTTTGGAATGGACATTATATACATGTATACAAAATTCTGTAGATAGAGCACAGTGGTTGGTAAGTTGGAGAATTACCTGTATCAGAGAGGCTAATGTATTTCATTACTTGAAGATGCAATCATTTGGGGGATAAATGGATGACTTGCCTATTTGCGGATTAAGCCTGTTATTAGATCCAAGTGAACACTACTGGTCTTCCTAAAGGAGAAAGGTAATGACCTGCCAATTTTTTTTTAAAATTAAATTTCCTGCTTTCAATCATTTAAACTGTGTTGTATTCTCACCTTTCTCCTCCCCAGAGTCTGCTCAAGACCGTGGCCAATTACTCCTCTGAAATCATCTTCATACCTCTGGAGCAGCAAAGAACTCTGAAAACACTGGAAAACCTCAGGATGTAGCTCAGGCTACTCTGGAGATGAACAGAGGTCCCTAGGCCATTTCTCACACTGAAAATCCACCAGGTGGGGAGCTCTAGAGAGTCTTCAGTGAGACAACATGGTTACTTCGTGTGCCTTCCAATAGCTATTGCTGCCTGACTCCTACTTATTCGCTCATTGAGTCACGTATTTGTCTACCAGACAGACAATTACTGTACTGAGTCTACTGTACTGCATGAGCATTGTGGGATTTTCAAAGAGGTACAATACTTAGACCACACTCTCCAGGAATTTACAAGCTTATCCTATCAAGTATTCTTATATAAGGTCCTAGTCTCCTCTATCCTAAGAGGTTGAAGGACTCCTAAATTCAGTGCCTGGACTATACTTGCTCTAAGTATTAAATATAAAATTATGAATAATGTAAAAATACAATGGATGAGGTGAGAAAATTATATAAAATAGACGTTCATGAAGGCAAGACAATCATAGGCCTAGACTGTGCCTCTTGTAAAATTCATATATTGAAGTCCTAACCTTAGTTTCTCTATAGAACATGGTTGTATACAGAGAATCTTTTACAGAAATAATTAAGTTAAAATGAGGTCATTAGGGTGGATCCCCATCTAATGTGACCAGTGTCCTTACTGGAAGAGGAATGGCCACTGACACACGAGATGCTGTGACGACTCAGGGAGAAGACAGCCACATCTGAGTCAACGAGAGAAGCCTCAAGAGAAGTCAACCCTGCCAACTGCTTGATCCTGAACTTCTAGCCTCCAGAACAGTAAGAAAATAAATTCTGTGGTTTAAGCCACCCAGTCTGTGGAACTTTGTCAGAGCAGTACTGGCAAACTAATAGAACTCACGACTTGGAAAGTGAGTCAAAAGTAATTATTGATCAAATATTGTCTGTACATCATTATAGTAAATGTTGAGCAGTGGACATTAATTTATCCAGGCTCTAAGCAACTTAAAACTAGTATCTCAGAAAGTATAGATACCTAGAGGAACACACACACACACACACACACACACACACACACACACACACACACACACACACACAGAGGAACCTATAGCCAAGTGGGAAGATTGATAGTTGAGAAGCGCCCGTCATGGCTCAGCTGTTAACGAACCTGATTAGGATCCACGAGGATGCAGGTTTGACCCATGGCCTCCCTCAGTGGGTTAAGGATCCAGTGCTGCCATGAGCTGTGGTGTAGGTCACAGATGTGGCTTGGGTCTGGCATCGTTGCAGCTGTGGCTGTGGCTGGCAGCTGTAGCTCAGACTGGACCCTTAGCTGGGAACCTCCATATGCCATAGGTGCAGCCCTAAAAAAAAAGATTGGTAGTTGAGAGTAACAAGTGGGAAAATCACAATAATTATAATGACAATAGCATTTGTCTATATTCAGTGATTTTCTGTGCCAGATACAGTACTATGTACCATGACACTTTTTTTCTTTTTATGGCTGCACCTGCGGCATATGAAAGTTCCTTGGCCTGGGTGGAATCAGGGCTACAGCTGCTGGCCTACACCACAGCAACACCAGATCCTAGCCACATCTGTGACCTATGCCACAACTGGTGGCAACGCTGGATCCTTAACCCACTGAGTGAGGCCAGGGATTGAACCTGCATCCTCACGACACTATGCTGGGTTCTGAACCTGCTGAGCCACAATGGGAACTCCACGATACTCTTCTTACTAAAGATTTGTACTTCTGTCATAGTTGAGGACCTGGGCTCAGAGAAATTAAATCTTTTATTCACCCAAGATCTCACAGCTAAAATTTTAACATAAATTTATCAGAGACCTAACCTGAAGCTCTTACTTATGTCTAAAGGAACAGAACTGACAATAGCCTATTCTTCCTTTCTTCCTCCTAAAACCTCACCCAGTCTCTCAGGATCAGCTTGCAACAGACCTCTCCTTTACCTGACTGCTCTAAAACTTTAGGTAGGAATTGTTGCTAAGGTCTTTACAAGGTCACAGCCAAATATGTGAAATAGGCAGGAGGACCACACGTGAATTTGCATAAAAATATGCCTTGAATTTGCATTTAAATGCATTTTAATTTGCATAAAAGTCTATTATTATGCCTTTAGAGTATAAATTTTATAATTGTTCTTTTTTTAAAGCTGTCATTTATTTTTCATACTTTCTCCCTTTCCTTTTCAGTCCTTCCCAAGATTTCTACATTTTCAGAAATGCCTTCCTTCATGACCCAGTCAGGAAGTAACAGAGGTGCTGATGCTTTTTACATAAAGAGCTCACCGTGTGGCATCTTCTCACCATCCTTGGTTCTTTTTCCTCATCAGAAAATCCAGTTACATGCTTCTCTTACACCCTTTTCCTGTCTAATGTGTGCCTTCTTCAGTGATTGTCAAGCCCACTGTTGTCAGTGGAAAACTGCATCAGGAAAGGAAGATTTTATTCAGGACTATGGCAATAGAGGTGAAGACAACTGCTATAGGAGAGAGAAGGAACTCAACTCTGTTGAAACATAAGACGGAAGAGTTTTTAAGTGCTGGCAGGAGCGAGTGTGAATGTGCTAAGGATGGAAGGGAGGAAGTTGGTCAATAAGATTAGGCACCTGTGTTTCCTAACTGGTGCTCCAAGCCTGCCATAGCGACTGGGAGGTAGAGGCGCCATCCTTGCTAATTACATTCAAAAGGATGGCGTCCAGGCCTTGAGAAAGACATTCCTGGGGTATACACTTGGCAAGAGGCTGGAAGAAGATCTACTTCTCCAAGGACAGAGGAAGAATTTACACTGGCAGGTTCTCTAAAGTAAATGCTCTAAGGAAAGGGAGGTCAGGGGCCCATAGTTAGGAGCAAGTTTTATACAGTTTAGTGAGGAAAGGTAAGACCTTCTCGGTCTATGCAGACAGAACTATTAAAAAGGCGGCCCTTCAACCTCTTCCCCGTCCCTGACTTTTCCCTCTTTTCATTAGCACCTCTGATATACAGAACTTCTCAGCTACTTTATTAATGTGGAGGGGAAAATGTCACAGCATGAGGCTTACGTTGGGAAGCCAAAAGCGAGATATCTTACAGATGAGCTCTGCTGTTTACAGCCTCTATGAAGATGGCCCAAATTACTCAACTTCTCTGTGGTCCACTTCCCTCATCTATAAAGTGGGAATAAATAATAATACAAAATTATAGGGTGATGGGGAGAAGTTGGTGAGAAAATAATCCATGCAAGCCTGTAGAAGGTTCCTGGGTATACAGGAAGCACTTGCTAGACTTCAGTAACTGTGATTTCCTGCTAAATACGAGTTGTGCCTGATTCTAAAACTCCTGCTTGTTTTTTTTTTCCCCCATGTCATGATGTCATACATGTTACTGTAACCTTGTCATTCATCTAGCGAGTTGACTTAAAGTTTTAATGGTGAACATACCATTCAAGGGCATGAGGAGTACATGATGATTACAGATGCCACCTATTTTTCCCCTGACTCTGCTTTCCAGGGAGACTTTGTTTCTGTAGCAATTCTTAACAGAATCTAGAGTCTTTTATACCAGCTGTCCAGACATTAAAATAATCTCTGTAGCTACCTGATGTCAAGGTTGATTGTGTTATTTATCTGATGATGTTCATAAGAACAAGGGGAAAATTCATTCATTTAATGTCGGCAGCTGAGACCACGATGATAATATTATATGCTCCAGCTTTTACTCCAATTGAATTATGACTCTTTTCTTCTTGACTCTGTTTGAGTTACATCTTTTCTTTACCAAATTTATTGTTCTCTTTTTGAAATTTTCTTTAAGATTTCCCTTAAATCTAACTCACTTTATGAATTTTTAATCCTAATTAGTGTCCATGGAGTATAAGGTTGACAAGATTTTTCTCCATCCTGGGTTACCCGGACCCTGGAGGTACCAATGTTTAATTGTGGCACTATCTAAGTATCGCAACTGGATTAGATTTCATGGATAATTTGAACAGGATACCAATTCTATTACTTTTCACCTAAAAAGTATCTGCTGTAGACTGTAATCTTTCAGGAGAACAGAATGACCAATATTGATTCTGATACTGAATACAAGTAGTTCAAAACATCTGAAAGAACGTAGGTTTATACCTCAATTGTTGAAATAATTCTGAGATATTTGTTTTTGAATATGTGATACGGTTAATTTCTTTTGGTGAAATGAAACACAAACTTAAAAGGGGTTATCAGAGGCTAAATGCTGTCACTCAGTGTCAGTGTTGATATTTTGGGCATTGTTCCAACAGATCATCATCTGAGAGATAATGACTCTGGTTCTGTTTTTCCCAGCTGTTCTTACTAGTGGGAACAGCTGCCATTGTTACACTTCTAAACTCTATGCTTGGCAGAACTTGGGCTGGAGCCTGAAAATGCATCTTTGTTTGCAGGTTTCTTTTCCTGTGTGGCAAAGTTATGTTCAGATTTAACACAGGAGCAATACCAACGGTCTGGCTGACAATAACAAAGCCCAGGAGACACGGCTTAGGAATTCACTTACACTTACAGACATCACCTTGGATTTTTCCCTTTATCCTGGTTGAGTGAATCATTTGTGATATCCTTATTTGAATGATCTTCTCTTACATTCAAAAAAAAAATCCTCAAGGACAAATGTAGGTGAGTGGAGGCTGTCAAGTTGTGAGACGTAAGATTAACTAGGTTAGAAACTTGTGCTACTTTTCCTGGATGATGATTCCTCATCAGGAATTCACCTTCCCTCACCTGGGCTCCTTTGTGTCTAATGCCAAACCGGGAGACAGCTGCACTTGATTAGAGGTGCACAAGAAAAAGCTTTCCCTGCGTGGGGCCTGTCTGCAGTACAGGGATTGAACCAGCAACTTTGGCCTCATTAGCCTCGTGTTCTACCAGCTGGCTCTGGGAAGAATTAATATGCAACATGAAATGGTTTCTCTGAATGATCAAAAATAAAAGAAAATGGACTTGAATCAAAGTGTCTTTTTCACCTGAGTTATATTGCACCCAAAGAACCTTCAAATTTCCTGCACCATAAATCATAAAATGGCACCAGACATCTCACCAGATGTCAGACACACAACCTCAGGAATATCATGTGGGGGCCGTCCTTATCTGACTAAGAAGTCTTCTTTTTCATTATTATGGTCATAAAAGCCTAGCAGTTTTGCCGGGGACTGTTACAGTGTTTTAAGTCCTTTTGAAGCTATATTTGAAAAAATACTTCGATCTTACCTCCATCGATACTGCTTTTAAGAAACAGAATCTTGAATGGAAACTTTTGATTAAAAAAAAAAAGACATCTGAAACTCAATAAATGAGGACATTGTCCAAGACTGCTTCCGGGTTTCCTTCTCTTCTTGATTTCTCTCTTGGAATTTCCACCTCAGAAGAATACTCAAAATCCAGTTTTGGAATCCTTTCTAAATGCCAATCTTTCACCTACTCCCTGATGGAACCTTCCAATTTGCATAAATCCTTCACTTCATCAAATTGCTGAGCATCTCCCATCAACTACATTATTTCTTAAAGCGGCTTTCCCTTTTGACTTTTGTTTCTACTGGTGCAGCTTCCTTTCCTCAATCACTCTAGCTTAAATCTAGGTCATGATTGCTTGTCAGCGTCTTTCACTTGGCTGTATGCTCCCTAAGTACCAGAATTGTCATCCTTTATTCTCCATTGCCTGCTGCAGCTCTTGCCACACTGTAGTTGTTGAATAAACATTTCTGGAATAAATGAATATATATATTTTAACCTTTGCTTCCTCTGATAACTCTTCCTATGATTAAAGAAATTGAATAGACAATCAAAGAATTTGAATGCAAAATCAAAAGTTATCAGATGTATGGAAGGAAAAGTCTCTCTTTCATTCTCATCCTCCATCTGCACAGCTGTCCCCCTGCCATGAGAACTCTCTGGCTCCTTCCAGAGTTTCACTTTGCACATACAGAGATGCACACAAGTACATGCTTCTTCTTTCTATATATGTACATGTGGTAAGGGTAGCACACCATACAACCTACTCCCTATCTTACTCCATACTCCAAGTACGTTGGAAATATTGAAATTTAACATGTATCACATTCTAAGAAGTTAATCATTTGGATTGTTTCCCATTGACGAGCATTTATTTCCAATCTTACGCTCATATAAAGGATGCTTCAGTGATTAACTTTGCATTTCACATTTGTGTAGGTGAATTCCCAGTATGTAATTCCTGGGTTGCTAGGTCCAAGCTGATAGTGATGACATGATGGAATTGTCCTCCAGAAGGACTATGCTAGCTTCCCCCAGCAATATAGGAAATTGCCTGCGTCCTTATAGCCTCATCACTATGAGTGAGTTATCAAAATATAGAGAGTTCCTTAAATGCCTGGAGAAAAAAAATTATTTCACTAAAACTTTAGTAGCATTCACTTGCTTTATGTGAAGCTGAGCATTTTTTCATGTGCTAAGAATCATTTGTATTGTCTTTTTGGTGAACAGTCTGTTTGTTTATATGCTTCCTACTGAGTTTTGGGTCAGTTTCTTATTAATAAGTATCCAGGCTTGATCCTTGTGATAGGTTTGAGCCCTGCTTTCCCTACACCCACACCCCTAGACTTTGTATTGGGTTAACTTTGTACATTAAGGAAGTTTTGATTTTTATGTAGTTACATTTTATCAAACTCTTCATCTATGGCTTTGGGCTTTGAGTCTTAGTTAAAAAACACTTTTCCCACTTCAGTATTATAAGAGGATTCAGCCACGTTTTCCTTTAGTTCATGGATTATTTATTTCACACATAAATCTTGATCATTGCAAACTTATCAAGGTGTATAGTGTGTGGTGTGTGGATTCAACTTCATATTTTTTTCCAAAATATATTACTCTGACACAACTTGTTCAATGGTCTTTTTTCCCTTCAACGATTTTGTGAGATCCAATATTTCCAGTATACTAAATTCCTTTATTAAGATTAAAAAAAGTCTGTCTTCTGAATTCTGATTGATGGTCTATTTATGTACCAATACCACATTATTGTTAATTATTGATACCTTATATTTTAATATCTAATAGGATCAGTAATTTTTGTTGCTCTTTTTGTGCAAATATTTCTTCACTATGTTTATTTCTTCATATTAGCTTTATAACCAATGGATCTAGTTCTAAAAAGAAATAATTTGGCATCTTATTAGGTACATGTCAAACATGCAAATAAACTTACAGAGAATTAACATCTGTGTGACACTCAATTCTTCTCTCCAATAACGTGGTGTGTCTCTTTGTTCAATTTTTGTTTTTGTTTTCCAGTGGTGTTTTAGGTTGCTTTTGTTGAAATCTTTCATAGGTTTTATCAAATTTATAAGTATTTTATCATTTTCATTGCTTTTTAAGATCTTTCCTTCAATTATACCTTCTAACTAATCATTGCTTGCATGTATGCAACCGATTTCTTCATGTGAATTTTGCCTTATGTCATCTTTCTGAACTTTGTTTTTGCTTACAGTCATATTTTATTCGTATTTCAATTTTTCAAGCCTACATCATATCAGCTAAAATTGATCTACTTTTTTCTTTGGATTTTTATAAGTGTAATTCTTTTCATTTTATATTATTTTTGCCTTGTTCCTAATTTACAATATTAAATGATAGCAATTATATAGACATGCATGTTTTGCTCCAGACTTCAGTGGGACTGTTTCAAGGTTTTCTGAGTCAAATATTTCACTGACTTTGAGTCTCTCTCTATGATCATTATTATTTAATATTTTATGGCTGCACCTGTGGCATATGGACATTTCCGGGCCAGGGATTAAATCCAAGCTGCAGCTTTGACCTACACCACAGCTGCAGCAACACGAGATCTTTTAACCACCGTGCTGGGCCAGGAATTGAGCCTGCACCTCTGCAGTGACCCAAGCCATTGGAGTCAGATTCTCAACCCACTGTGCCACAGTGGGAACTCCTCTATCTATCTATCCACCATGTCTTTACATCTATCCATCTATGCTGTATTTGAATACTTACATATGCGTACTTTTTTTTAGCATCTCTGTAGTCAGATTATCTCTGAGAAGTAAATGCCCCAAAAGGATTAGATGAGCAAGAGATTTTCTGGGGAAGCACATGAGAAGAATAAGGGCAGGGAGCAGTTATAGGTAGCAGAGGCTTCACCCTGCAGTGCAGGCCTGGAAGCTGTGAAACAAGAGAGAAGGAAGGGATATTTGGTGGGAAGAGTCTCAGATGCTAGAACAGTTCTAAGAGAGTTTGGAGCTCCTGAGCCGAAGTTTCCTCTTAGAGGAGTTGGGTGGACCTGTAGGATGGGCCTCGCTAGTGCCTTGCTGTGGTCACCCCCTGGCTGGAGAAGCCTGAGGGAGCTGCTGCACTGGTGTTTCGCGGGTGTGCAGTCCAGAGGGCTGGCTGCTGGTGCTGCCAGCTAGCAACACACCAAGGGAGGTCTCTCTTGAAGCAGAGCTGAGAAGTGCCTTTGTATAGCTTCCACAATATTATACTTCCTGTTAGCTACTGGATTCCTTTAACTTTTTTTATATTGGATATTTGCATTTTTACTCTAGGACATGTAGGAATTTTCAGGTCTTAGGTAACCCTCATGTTAATGTTTGACATAGACGCTGGTAGATAGGTTTCCAGCCCACTCGGGCACACTCAGAAGACCAGATCTGAAACAGATGCTTAGACTAGCAACTTTTGTATTTAAAGATACCGATTTCAAGAGAGTTATTCGCTAAAAAAGCAAAAAAAAAAAAAAAAAAAAAAAAAAAAGGAGGAGTTCTTCCTGTGGCGCAGCGGAAATAAATCCAACTAGGAACCATGAGGTTGGGGGTTTGATCCCTGGCCTCACTCAGTGGGTTAAGGATCCGGAGTTGCCATGAGCCTGCAGATCACAGATGTGGGTTTGATCTGACGTTGCTGTGGCTGTGGTGGAGGCTGGCAGTTGTAGCTCTGATTCGGCCCCTAGCCTGGGAACCTCCGTATGCTGCTGGGTGCAGCCCTAAAAAGACAAAAAAAAAGAGAGAGAGAGAGAGAGGGAGAGAAAAGAGAGGGAGAGAAAAGAGAGGGAGAGAGAGTTATTCATTCTTCCTTCTAACTCAGGATGGAAAAGCAGGAGAAAAACACAGAGACTTCTGAGCTGCAGAGTAGTAGAAACACAAATCTTCAAATCAGAGACGCAGAAACTGGGAGGTTCTGGAGTCAGATATACCTGAGTCCAAAACCTGTTCATTACTGTACAATCTGAGTGTAAAAGGACACTCAGAGCTGGAAGTGTCCTTCTTTGCACACACAGGTAGAAGGTATTTCCCAGCATCCTTTGCACTAGGTACGGTCATGTGACTAAGTTCTTTCCAGAAGAATGTGAGCGGAGGTCATAGATGCCAGCTTCCAGGTCTGGCTGAAAAAAAAACCCTTCAACAGGAGATATTCCCATCTTCTACTCAGATTCAAATGAGGGGGCAGTAGGGGATGGAGCGCCACAGGATGAAAGTGGTTCTTCCTGAATGACAGGCTGGAGGAAAACAGCTACTGCATTGGGAAGGCCCATCTAGGACTCTTACGTAAGCATAAACAAGCTGTCCTTGCACTGTAGCTGTTCAATTATTTAATCTATTTTATGACTCAGAACACTGAAACATGATAAAGGGAGCATTCAATGCTGATACATACTTAATGTTTAATTCATAGTAGATGCTCAATAAATATTAATTCCTGCCCCTCTCTATGGCATGGCCATAAGGTACTTGAAATTGTATAGTTTTAAAATAATAGAAGTAAAATTTAAATAATCTAAGTCTAGGCTATTTGTGCGTGTGTGTGTGTGTGTGTGTGTGTGTGTGTGTGTCTTCTAAGGGCTGCACCCACAGCATATGGAAGTTCCCAGGCTACGGGTCTAACTGGAGCTGCAGTAGCTGGCCTACACTACAGTCTCAGCAATGCCAGATCCAAGCCACTTCTGTGACCTACACCACAGCTCATGGCAATGCCAGATCCTTAACTCACTGAGTGAGGCCAGGGATTGAACCTGCATCCTCATAGTTAGTAGCTGGGTTTGTTACTCCTGAGCCACAACTCTGATCTAGGCTATTTCCAGGTGTATAATATTCTAATCATACTCCTATTAATTTGTTATTTATGGAACCTGACTATCTGAGAATAACAGGAGCATAGGAACTGTAGGGCTGGAGCGTTTTCTGCAGGTTGTTTGCATGTGGGAGGATCATTACTCACTCACCCATGTATGACTTAAAAGAAACCATCATCTAACACATATGGCTCCTCCTACAACAACCATCTAGAAGCAATATTGTGTAGCTGACCTTTCAGTGAATGAGTTCCGGAGAAAAGCCGTAACACTGTAGGTTTTGGCACTAGACAGTATCTGTATAGCAGCAAACTTGGCAATACTCAAAATAATGTTTTCTGAACACCTCTGATGTGTCACTGTTGAAGCATGTAAGTTTTGCATGTCACTCATAAAGGGCAGAGAGTAATTGTACATCTTAATTATGAGGAGGAGAAAATAAAGATTTCCTAATCCTCGACTATACCACTAAAGCAAACTGTTTCTAATACTAACACTAAACCGAATCCTAGCCCTCTCTGTCTGGGAAGGCAGATTTGTTTGTAAAAACACACAACAGCAGAATGGCCTTCATGACAGGGCTGGCAGAAAGCATTTTACGCACATAATCTCATTTGAGCCTCACATGTGCCCTTTGAGAAAGGCATGTCCCTCTATTTATAGGTGGCATAACTGAAGTTCAATGAGGGTAAATAAATACAGGCAATGAGACCCAAGAATAAAATGTTAAGCCTGGATTTCATTATAAGCCTGACTGTGCCAAACCCGCGTTCCCTCCATCAGACAGCATTAATTTACTGTGGATTATCTGTGTATGCTTGAGTGTATTCCCCAAACAACTGAAGCTTACTGTTTGAAAACCTAAACTTTTAATGATTAATTTGTAAGGAAATCCTTCTAACACCCAACTTATCTTAAAGGGGTTATTGTTATGCACATCTCTTAGGGTATTACACTTGCAGGGCTATCAATAAGGGTTTTTTGCTAACTGTGGGATTTTTGTTAAACTAAGTATTTTCTATGATCTTTATTTTCCACATATGTCAAATGTGGCTCTTCACACCTATCTCACAGGATTATTGTGTCAATTTAATGGGAGACATAAAACACTTCCCTGAAATCCAGCAACTCATATATGAATATTTACTATTTTTTTGCCACTTAAATATAAAGATTTCATCATTTAAAAGTTCTTTAGAAAGGTTGAACAACAGCCCATATCACTGGGTATTTGCTTATGTAAGCGCGTATTTCTCAGTTGACAGCACAGTAAACTTCCACTATTTGTTTTGTTTGTGGACAGTAAGGGGTCTAGGTTGCCGTTCTGGGTGACAATGTGTGTGTGCATGAGTGTGGCATGAACTGCGTGTGTGGCGTGTGGTAAAGGGGTACCTCTGTTGTATTTTTAATTACGTATTTATCATTGCGAGGTACTCTGCCTTCCTTTTTAACACAATCCAGAATTCTTTCTTTAAAAACATTATCTTCCTCCAATCTTTCATCTGCTTCTCCTCTGTGCAGTTAGGGGGCTGCATTGCTCCCACATGTCTCTTCCAGCTCCCAAACTCAGATTCCATCACTCTTTGTTGAACCATCTCCAACATCTCCCCACGCCTTTGGAGTTTATGGTCATAGTTCACTGAATCAAGCCACACAAGTGATGAAGGCTGACCTAGGACTATATGCTAGTTTCACAAAGTTGATTATAGCTGTTGTATACTGGCGATTAGACCTAAATTCTGTTTTGAAGGTAAAAGATAGTCTTCTTTTAAAATTTAAAAATTGCTTCAAAGACCTTTGCTCACCTGGAAACTTTAACAATGGATCTTGGAGGCACGAAGGAGTTAATTATCTCTTTTTAAAAAATACAAAAAAGTGGGTTTGAGGGGACAGTTTCTGACCACAAATGCAATGTGGTATGGTCAAAGCTGATGTTTATGGAAGTTCTTCTGATGGCCAGATGGATAAACTATTTGCCATAAATAAATTACAAAATATGGGATAATAAAACAACAGCTGGTTAGACTTTGTCTGGAATCTGTGTATGTGTGTGTATGTTTATGAATGTATATATAATCACATACACACATCAACATATACACATGTATATATGTACACACACATATATGAGTAAGAGACATACCCTATTCATTACGTTCATCTTCTAAGTAACATGAAAAATACCAGTAAAGACATTTATCTAGACAGTTTTGTGCAGCAAATGATATTTTGGTTTCATCGTAACTTTGGAAGACCTCATGTGGGAACATCCTCTTAGGTTCTATCTCCAACAGAAGAGAGCTGCTTAGGTGGCTCCAGAGTGTAAAGGGAGCTTATCAAGCTCTTCATGCTGGTGCTCCTGCTGCTACAGCTTCTGCCACCCTCAACCCTGAGTCAGTTGTATTGGTGCCAAAGCACACCCTTGGGTTGTGGGTCGGAGGGCATGTTGTGTTTTTCTGTGTGTGTGCCAATAGGAGAAAACCTCAATATTAACGTCCCAAATACTGAACTGAGCCCATAGTGGCCTCCTGGCAATCCAGCAAGTGAGATGGAGAGAGGAAAAACATAATGTGTAGGGGAGCTTCTTCAGAATTAGTTGTTTCTAATTATTACTTTTGACAAAGGGGGGGTAAGGAACAAAGGAGGGATAATAGACTGAAAAATTATGTGTTGTGCTACAAATGAACAATTTGCCAATAACCCTGGAAATCATTTTGTTCAGGCAGCAGGCTTGATGATGACCAGTCCATCTCTATGGAGAATGATCTGAACCAAACGTAAACTGTTTCCCCTGTCTTTGGCGTTGTAACCAGTAAAAAATAGAGGTTTTGCATTAGAAGTGTAATAAAAATGTAGATTCTTAAATCAAATCACAGTTCTATTGATTTTTTTTTTTTTGAGCTTATTTGAGCTTTTTTTTTTATTTTCCTACTGTACAGCAAGGGGGTCAGGTTATCCTTACATGTATACATTACAATTACAGTTTTTCCCCCACCCTTTCTTCTGTTGCAACATGAGTGTCTAGACAAAGTTCTCAATGCTATTCAGCAGGATCTCCTTGTAAATCTATTCTAAGTTGTGTCTGATAAGCTCAAGCTCCCGATCCCTCCCACTCCCTCCCCCTCCCATCAGGCAGCCACAAGTCTCTTCTCCAAGTCCATGATTTTCTCTTCTGAGGAGATGTTCATTTGTGCTGGATATTAGATTCCAGTTATAAGTGATATCATATGGTATCTGTCTTTGTCTTTCTGGTTCATTTCACTCAGGATGAGATTCTCTAGTTCCATCCATGTTGCTGCAAATGGCATTATGTCATTCTTTTTTATGGCTGAGTAGTATTCCATTGTGTATATATACCACCTCTTCCGAATCCAATCATCTGTCGATGGACATTTGGGTTGTTTCCATGTCTTGGCTATTGTGAATAGTGCTTCAATGAACATGTGGGTGCACGTGTCTCTTTTAAGTAGAGTTTTGTCCGGATATAGGCCCAAAAGTGGGATTGCGGGGTCATATGGAAGTTCTATGTATAGATTTCTAAGGTATCTCCAAACTGTTCTCCATAGTGGCTGTACCAGTTTACATTCCCACCAACAGTGCAGGAGGGTTCCCTTTTCTCCACAGCCCCTCCAGCACTTGTTATTTGTGGATTTATTAATGATGGCCATTCTGACTGGTGTGAGGTGGTATCTCATGGTAGTTTTGATTTGCATTTCTCTTGTAATCAGCGATGTTGAGCATTTTGTCATGTGTTTGTTCGCCATCTGTATATCTTCTTTGGAGAAATGTCTATTCAGGTCTTTTGCCCATTTTTCAATGGGTTGTTGGCTTTTTTGCTGTTGGGTTGTATAAGTTGTTTATATATTCTAGAGATTAAGCCCTTGTCAGTTGCATCATTTGAAACTACTTTCTCCCATTCTGTAAGTTGTCTTTTTGTTTTCTTTTTGGTTTCCTTTGCTGTGCAACAGCTTGTCAGTTTGATGAGGTCCCATGGGTTTATTTTTGCTCTAATTTCTATTGCTTTGGGAGACTGACCCGAGAAAATATTCATGATGTTGATGTCAGAGAGTGTTTTGCCTATGTTTTCTTCTAGGAGTTTGATGGTGTCCTGTTGTATATTTAAGTCTTTCAGCCATTTGGAGTTTATTTTTGTGCATGGTGTGAGGGTGTGTTCTAGTTTCATTGCTTTGCATGTTGCTGTCCAGGTTTCCCAGCAATGCTTGCTAAATAGACTTTCTTTTTCCCATTTTATGTTCTTGCCTCCCTTGTCAAAGATTAATTGACCATAGGTGTCAGGGTTTATTTCCGGATTTTCTATTCTGTTCCATTGGTCTGTCTGTCTGTTTTGGTACCAGTACCACACTGTTTTGATGACTGTGGCTTTGTAGTATTTCTTGAAGTCTGGGAGAGTTATACCTCCTGCTTGGTTTTTGTTCCTCAGGATTGCTTTGGCAATTCTGGGTCTTTTGTGGTTCCATATAAATGTTTCGATTGTTTGTTCTAGTTCTGTGAAAAATGTCATGGGTCATTTGATAGGGATTGCATTGAATCTGTAGATTGCTTTGGGTAGTATGGCCATTTTTACAATATTGATTTTCCCAATCCAGGAACATGGAATATCTTTCCATTTCTTTACATCTTCTTTGATTTCTTTGATTAAAGTTTTATAGTTCTTGGCATATAGGTCCTTTACCTCCTTGGTCAGGTGTATTCCGAGGTATTTGATTTTGTGAGGTGCAATTTTAAAAGATATCGTATTTTTGTATTCCTTTTCTAATGTTTCATTGCTGGTATACAGAAATGCAACTGACTTCTGAATATTAATCTTATATCCTGCTACTATCAAAACCATAAAATGTGGGCAAGGGATGTTAGGAAGTAAATAACCCTTTTTGTTTGTTTGTATGTTTCTCTTCTTAATTTTAATATAGTAATGAAGTGTTTGAACTTATAGGACCATCAGGCTAAAACACATAATTATGGGAAGGGGTTAGCATATTTAAAAAACAGGGCAACCACAAGCCAAAACCAAATATTGCATTTGCAAAAAATGAAAAAATACACTCAAGCAGATAACAACAGGAGACCATCCAATCAAAAAAAAAAAAAAAGAAAGGAAGAATGGAGAACCATAGAATCAACTGGAACACGAGGTTCAAATGGCAATAAATAATCATCTATCAATTATCACCTTAAATGTCAATGGACTGAATGCCCCAATCAAAAGACACAGAGTGGCTGAGTGGATAAAAAGGCAAAAACCTTCAATATGCTGCCTACAAGAAACTCACCTTAGGACAAAAGATACATATAGATTGAAAGTGAAAGGGTGGGGGAAAATATTTCACGCCAATAGACAAGACAGAAAAGCAGGAGTCGCAACACTCATATCAGACAAAATAGACTTTAAAACAAAAGACATAAAGAAAGACAAAGAAGGACACTATTTAATGATTAAGGGATCCATCCAAGGAGAGGATGTTACTATCATCAACATATATGCCCCAAATATAGGAGCACCCAGATACATACAACAAATATTAACAGACATAAAGGGAGATATTGATGAGAATACAATAATCATAGTAGGAGACCTTAATACCCCCCTCACATCAATGGACAGATCCTCTAGACAGAAAACCAATAAAGCAACAGAGATCCTAAAGGAAACAATAGAAAAGTTAGACTTAATTGATATCTTCAGGACACTACATCCAAAAAAATCAGAATACACATTCTTCTCAAATGCTCATGGAACATTCTCAAGAATCGACCACATATTGGGACACAAAGCGAATCTCTAAAAATTTAGGAGCAGAGAAATTATCTCAAGTATCTTCTCTGACCACAATGCCATGAAATTAGAAATCAACCATGGAAAAGGAAAGAGAAAAAACCTACTACATGGAGACTAAACAACATGCTACTAAAAAACCAATGGGTCAATGAGGAAATCAAAAAGGAAATTAAAAACTACCTTGAAACAAATGATAATGAAGACACAACCTCTCAAAACCTATGGGATGCTGTGAAAGCAGTGCTCAGAGGGAAATTTATAGCAATACAGGCCTTTCTCAAAAAAGAAGAAAGATCCCAAATTGACAACTTAACCCTCCACCTAAATGAATTAGAAATAGAAGAACAAAAAAGTCCTAACGTCAGCAGAAGGAAGGAAATTATAAAGATCAAAGAAGAAATCAATAAAATAGGGACTCAAAAAACAATAGAGAAAATTAATAAAACCAAGAGCTGGTTCTTTGAAAAGGTGAACAAAATTGACAAACCCCTGGCCAGACTCACTAAAAAGAGGAGAGAAGGAACCCAAATAACCAAAATTATAAATGAAAAAGGAGAAATCACAACGGATACAGCAGAAATACAAAAAACCATAAGAGAATACTATGAACAACTGTATGGCAACAAGTTTGACAATCTGGAAGAAATGGACAATTTTCTAGAATCTTACAGCCTGCCAAAACTGAATCAAGTAGAAACAGACCAACTGAACAGACCAATCACTAGAAATGAAATTGAAGAGGTCATAAAATCACTCCCTACAAATAAAAGTCCAGGACCAGATGGCTTCACAGGTGAATTCTATCAAACATATAAAGAAGAATTGGTGCCCATCCTCCATAAACTCTTTCAAAAGTTTGAAGAAGAAGGAATACTCCCAAAGACATTCTATGAGGCCACCATCACCCTCATTCCAAAACCAGACAGAGATACCACCAAAAAAGAAAACTATCGGCCAATATCATTGATGAATACAGATGCAAAAATTCTTAACAAAATCTTAGCCAACCGAATCCAACAACATACCAAAAAAATTATACACCATGACCAGGTTGGGTTCATCCCAGGTTCACAAGGATGGTTCAATCAATCAGCATCATACACCACATTAACAAAAAAAAAGTAAAAAATCATATGATTTTTTAAAAATAACTCAAATGGTATTAAAATACTACAAAAATCCATTTTTTAGTTAAGACACAAGTGAAGAACTATCTCTTAAGAAATAACTAAATTATATGTCCATATTCAAGGTATGCATGCAGAAGATATCTCAAGTTACTGGAACTTGGACTTTTTTGGGGGGTGGGGGTTCATGTGGCATGAGGAAGTTTGCACCACCACAGCAGTGACCCGAGCCACAGCAGTGACAACAGTGGATCCTTAACCTGCTGAGCCACCAGAGAACCTGGATGGAACATGGACTTTTAATGTGAACAAGTACTTTTCTCATCGAAAGAGTTTAAATCCACACGTTGTAAAAGGGCTCTGATCATAAATTTTAGGGCACCAGACCCTTATAAGAAGACAGTTGCCTGAAGTGGACCTCCCATATCTCCTTGTGGGCGCTAGTCATTCTCTGAAGGGCCTTTTACCTTCTGCAGGCTTGCGGAGGGCCTTGTGCTGTATTTTTATTTGTTTGAAGCATGTATTTATTTTTCTTTCTTTCTGCCTGGAAGAGAAACTTGGAGGAGTTCAAGGACAATTTTTTCTTAACTTCCTATAATGGTGATGTCCTCCAAACTCGCACATAACAGATTTGACCACTCTGTTTTAATCACCGCTTTTGACAGCATCTAATTATAACAGGTGTGATATTTTAAAAGACGGCCAAGTTTTATGCAGTCCCTTGAGCTGTTCTGAGATCCTTTGAACCTGTGGCATGTTTGTAAATTCTTACTTGTAAACCATTAATATATGCTGAGTATTCATAATGTTAATTACCCACAAGAAGGTTAAATTATGAATAACACATATCACAGAACCTCTGGTGGTATATATTATAAACCTACCTGATTGCCTTTTTCATTTTGATTACTAGAAAATCAGTCATTTCCTGGCAGTTAATCAAATGCCACAGAGATCCTCATCTTGGTTCCAGTTTTCCTGCTTATTCCATTTATTTTTTGATTTACAAAAAAAATTATTACCATAACAATCTTTCAGATTTGATTACTGGTGAAGTTAACAAACCCATTTTAGTCACACACCTTTTCGTCCTAAACAGGCTGTTAGCTATCAACTGGTAAAAATGTTATTTCATTAATTAAGAGTATTATAGGTTCATACAGCCTTCAATTTATTACCATTCAAGAATTCTGCATATAAATCTCATTAAATGAATGTGTGCATACTGTGAGATCAAAGAATATAGAAGTCTACTTTTTATCCACAGAATCATCAACATTTGCCTCAGAAGAGCAATGTCGAATAATCTTTGATTTTTAATATTACTCAAGTTAGCAAGCATTTACTAAAATTATTTCTTTTCTCCTTTTTAAGGCATTTCCCTTTTTTCTTCTACTCCTACATCTCTGACTATTTTTCTCTCTGTCCCTTTAACTGTCTTTTATATGAACTACTTTTTGAGTGCGTCTTTTTTTGTGCGTGGCTTCACCCCTGATATCCTTGTTCCTCGATTCTGCATATTCTTCCTGGCCACCTACTCTCACAGGGTCAACTGCATCTATGGAGATTAGTCATAGACACAAATACAAAACCATCTTAAAATACACATCTGTAAGATCTGCCCCACTATCTACACAAGTACCTACAAAATAACTTAAATACATGTCTTCTGTGCTCTCAAAAATCTCAAAATAAGCATCTAGAATGGACTGGTTTGCCCCCAGAACAATTATCCTCCATTTAATCTCAATGGGAAGTAATGGTATCACCATCTATTAGCTGCTCAACAAAGAAAATTTCCACTACAAGCAGCTCCCCACCACCTCCAGCAGGTCTACAGCTGATGAACAAACCAATTTAGTGCTTCTTTTGTTTCACTATCAGAAGTAGAAGACGGGCAAATTTTACCCTCTTTTATTTGATGACACATAGGGCAGGTGACTCAGTCACAGGTCACTTTGAATGGCAATTATTTCTAAGCTTCCAGGCTAATTGCGGGGCCACTATCTGATTCAGTACCCTTTGTGAATAAAACTTTAGACAAACAGAATTGTAGATGTTTACAGTTTGGCATGGCATCAAAAGATATCTACTATGTATGGATATTGAAGATCTTAAGTCAATAAGAACTAATACTCATATAAAAGTATGAGAAAAAGTTGCAATGGAAAATTGTCTCACCACCTGCAGTTCTCTGCCTTTCTCTTTATCCTTTATTCAGCCCTTTATAATATTGAGGATGCTTACAGAAGAAACTTGGAAAGGTATTTTAATACTCATAAAACATTTGCCAAAACGCATCTCTGGGTTAGCTGGATCAAGAATTAAATTTAACTTCCAGTTTATTTAAAAAGTGAGAACAACAAACCTTCTTATGAATAGCTACTATTTCCAAAAACGTCTCCCCAGATCCTTTAGAAGCCTTCTAATCCCATTAGTACATTCCATTCCAAGCCATTCTCTCTCCAGCTAGATCCTTGTAATTATCCATGTAACTCATTTTTAGTGCTCTTTACTCCTCCTCAGCCATCTTGCTGTCATATCCAGACTGATTTTCCCAGCACAAAAATCTGGTAATTTCTCTTCTTGCTTAAGTGTTACCATATCCCCTATATAATCCAGCGCAAACTCTTCAGTGTGACATCTGACATAAAACAACATGACTCCTCCTACTATAATGTTTGACCAACTATCTTTTTGCAAGCCAGGCAATCTGTACCTCTTATACCATATAAAGGTCAAGGTCGTCATATTTCTGCCTCTTTACCCTTGCTTTTTCTCTACTAGGGCTTCCTCTGCATCATCTCTACATATCAAACTCCCACTCAGTCTTAAAAATCTACATCAAAGCATACTTTCTTATTGAAGCCATCTACAGGTCCACTATGACAAGTCAGATTCTCTCTCTCTCTCTTTTTTTTTTTTTTTTTTTTTTTTGCCTATTCCATTTCATTTATGTATTTCTTTCTGAATTTCTTAGCAGATCGGACGAAACTCTCAAGGTCAGGCTCTTACAGATATCGTTATTTATACCAGAATATAGCACCATGTAAAGCACAAACAGATGGTCAAGAAACATCATGTACACACATAAGTCAATGAGGTACAGGATTTAAAAATTAGCCACACTTACAAATTATATACACATAAAATTCTTCTGGCAAAAGCTAATTTTGTACATTATTTAAGCCCTCATATAATCAGTATCACTGATAACTAAAAATGTCCTTACTTGAACTGTCTAGAGCTGACATGAGTACAGAAAAAAATTCAAACACTTCAAAACCTAAAATACAACCTCCTTTAGACATGAAGAATTTGCAAAATTTAAAACACTTCGAGGCTCTAATAATGAAGAATTTGTCCCCAGCAAAGCTCATGAGCAATTTTTGGGAGATAAAAATCTGGGTCATAAAATAAAATCTTACCTGTTTCTTTTCCTTTGTGCTTGGTCTGTTTCACAAGCTCACAGGAGGCCGCACGCAGAGGCCTCGCACCTGGTGCCTCAGGCCAGAGTTCCTGATGGGAAACGGCTGCGAGAGCACTTCAGCTCCTCGAGTCGGTCTGTCTTTGCAGAAGCTGCGCAAGATGCTCAGTCCAACATGGTGGCGGTGGGCGCAGTGCAGAGATGCTGCTCCCGCCGCAGGGATGGGGCGTGAGCAACTCTCCTGCGCCTGCGCCTGCGCCTGCGCCTGCCAGCGAGAACCCCGCCCCCGCCTCCCCGCTCAGATACCCGGATAAAGAGCCTGCCCCGTGGCCTGACGGGAGACCCGAGGGCCTCATCTCGCATCTCTGCGTTCTCTGACTGGAGAAGGATGCTTCCCTTTGCTTCCCAGCGGATCTCTGGGGCCTTCTTCGGGCTCCAAGCACTCTGGGCAGGAGGACCGTTGTCCGGCCGACGTGGAAAGGTCAGTGACCGATTCAAAGGAAAAAAGTTCACTTCAGCCATCGTGTTGAAAAGAAATTTTAGAAAAGGATCTCAGAAGCATAAACGTAGAAATAGCCATAGAACTTACCTATGTTGCCTTCAAGTTTATAGAAAGCCGTCCACTTTTTATAGAACTCAGGTTTCTAAAATCGTTTATGGCTTGAATGAAGCAACAGCATCTCAGTTTGGTCACAAATTTCCAAAGCAGAACCTCTAAATATATGGGAATATGGTTCAACAAGTTGCAACAATTGTGTTTTGAAATGTATAAATTGAACTTTGATATACCAGGACAGATTTTCTATAAACTAAGAAAAATATTTAATTAAGGAATATCAGCATGGATTATTATATAATGTAGTCAAAGTCACTATAATTTTTTATTGCCCATATAGTGGACACAGTTCATGGAAACTGGGCCATCCCAAGTAAAGGCACACATTATATCAACCCTTCACTGGAGAACATATTAATCTTTCCTTGGCTGTTTCTTTTCATCCCAGTGAATAAGATAAGGGAGCAGGTCCCGGGATGGGCCTCTTCTTTTAAGTTACCTCAGCCTCCAAATAAGTACTTTGAGGTTCCCAGCCATGAAGGCAAGAGGGGGCGTTCTGCTTTGGCCCATCTGCTGGGACAAAATAAAACAAAACAAACAAACCAAAAAACCCCTCCTTTTCTCAAAAAGTAGCATAGTGAATTTATGGAAAGATGCAGTTAAAAGGAAGATTTTTTGATGAGCAGACACATAGTGATTGGAACAGAGCAAACGGGATTTTTTTTTTTTTCTGAACTCTAATCTTTGCAAAATTAAAACCGCCAGTGTATAGATATAAAAATATATATCTTAAAAATTGTTCAAAATAGGATAACCAGTATAAATTTAGTCCAATGCATTGTAACATTGGTAATTATAGAGCTATAATTGATGTTCTTACTAATGCCTTTGTAAGACTTCAGAATTCCAAAATGACTTTTGAGTTATATGAATTTTTGTGTTAATTGTATTGTAATTATACAATTTAATAATTTTCTAATTCTCTGATATCCTGTGCCTGGCTTAGCTGTTAATTTTCATATAATCAGTGTATTCAATTCCCAGAATAAGTAAAAATAATGATATGGGCAGAATGGGTGAAAGTAGTCAAAACACACAAAATTACACTTATAAGATAAATAAATCCTGGAAATATAATGTACAGCATGGTAAGAAAAAAAAGAATTCTAGACACTGGGCTAAATCATATTCTATGATTTAAAGTTTCAGAAGGATAATGAGAAATAATAAAAAGAAATTTCACTGATGCCGATATAGTGGAGCCAGACCTCTCAGACAGATATTAAGAATAATGAATTGTAACCTAACCGCTTAAAATGTACATTTTAAAATCAAATTTTATAAAGCAAATAAATTATTAATGAGAAATATAGAGTCTAGCTGAAGTTCGTTCTGTAACATCATTACTGTGCTAATGTTTATATTTTAGCAGTGATAGTAAACTGAAAGTTTATTTCCCAATGTATTTTTCATGTGAAAATATCTCTTTTCCTTAAATTTTATCTATCTTTATTTTGGCTTAAAACTTTTTTGGTGAATTTTTCCAAGCATATACATTTATGGTGGTGTGCGAATGTATAATTTTAATTTTTTAGAGGTTATAATTTTAATAACAGGAAACAAAGTTCTTCACAAGCTAAATATAAGAAAGGTGACTTGTATTAATTTTATAGAATGAAAACTGTCATTATGCACTCTAAGACTTAGAATAACTAGAGGCATTGATAGTGTAAAATTTTGGCTTTCTTTTCTTTCTTTTTTTTTTTTTTTTTAGGGCTGCACCCACAGCATATGGAAACTCCTAGTTTAGGGGTCAAATTGGAACTATAGCTGCCAGCCTATGCCACAGTCATAGCAATGCCAGATTCAAGCCACATCTGCGACCTACACGGCAGCTCATGGAAACAGTGGATCCTTAACCCACTGAGCGGGGCCAGGGATTGAACCCACCTACCCTTCAATCCTAGCTATGACCATTGAGCCACAACGGGAACTCTACATTTTGGCTCCCTTAATGTTTGCTGAATACAATTAAATAAACACAACAGTAATACTACATCATAAATGTATCAGTAAGATCTCTCTAGATTTTATTAATTCCAATACAAATAGATTTGTTAATAAAGAGAAAATGGGAAATTTTTCTAGTATTTATCTTACATGAAATAGTCTACTAGAATAGGTTCGTTTTTCAAGAAGAAATTTCATTGCAGGTCTTATAGTTTACTCATCATATTTTCTGCTAGAATGAAAAAAGTCACCAGAATTTATAGAATCTTAACTAGCCAAGAAATGGTTGTATGTTTTAAGCTATAGAATTGTGTAAGTGACATGGGAAGATTAGTTGAAGCAATATATTTTCCTGAGTTTTCTCTAAACAGAGAATTTATAGAGGCTGGCAGATAAATATTCATTCTGCACAAACTTGCACTGTATTTATGAAGTTAATTTCAAAATTCTATGCGTAAATAATTATTTATTAAGTGGTTATAGCTATTTGGGAAATAGCTATAGAAATAATTACCATAAATAATAAACTTAATGCCAAAATGCTTATTTTTCCCTTACATAAAGACTAGGAAAATATATTTAGAGGAATATGTATTACTGTAATCAACATATTAGAGAGCAAACTGAAAAATGTTAGAATTCCAGAATTCTTGAAGGATGAGGTAACCATTAAAACTTACTGAGCCATTCGATGACTTTGAGTAGAAGATATATAAAATTAAAGATTGGAAGGGATGTATACATTTCTTTAAAAGTTCTCAGAAATTCCTTAGTAGAAAATATATGTCCTTCTGAAGCTGATAAACCCTTAGGCAGCTTTAAAAGTGGAAAGTATAATAAGGAAGTTTTGTTAGGATGTATAACTTTCGGAAATGGTCAGGAAAGACGGATAGAGAGAAACCTTCATTTACCGTTCAAATAGATTTATATCTCTAAATGCCAATTAGCAGGCCCCCATTGACTCTTGGTGATTCATTCTTTAATGAAATCATAAATGTTTCTGTAGCGCGATCTTGCACCTCTCCTCAGAGGGCAGCACAAGTTTCCAGAGATAGATCTTGGCTGTCTGCCACGGCCCACCTGCGGCCGTGGGGTTCTCATTTCCTTGAGCAGCAGTGTCCAGGTGGAGGCGCCCACACACTTGGGGCATCTGGCTTACACATCATGCATTCTGTGCATCTGGAACAATGTCAAAGCCATAATTAACACAAAGGCATATTCTTTCACTGTATTGTGGAGCACCAAAGTCCCCAGGGTAGGACACATCACCATTTTCTTCTGAAACTTAGCTCTTGGATGCCCCCCAATAATGCTGAGTTAAGTTGTTATAATGGTTGTCTTCCCTCCTGATACGTAGAATTTTTTTTAAAGCACTTAAATTTAGTCATGATTTTTGTATTGTTTTATTTACAAATTAAAATTCTGAGGCTATTTTATAGTTTAAAGAAAATTGTATTGAAAATAAGCTCAAGAAAGTTAATTTCAGATTTCTAAAGAGAAATTCAGTGAGACAGACAAATTAAAGCAGATTTTAGGTAAAAAAAAAAATCTTAAGATATGTCCATTGCAACAAAAACCTTTAAAAATGAAAATAATTTATCCAAGCTAATTTTACTTAACAATAGTATTTTTGTTGTAAAAATATATGATAGTTACCATTGTCTTTATGCTAAACGTTTTTATTTTTAATGATGCTCTAACGTTGTAGCTAAGGGGTTTATAATGCAAAGAGCTTATCTTTTCTGGCATTTTGTTTTGATGATAAATCCAAAATGACTAATCAAAAAAAAAGCACTCCAATGTCATTAGTAGAGTCCTTCCATAAGAGTTAGTTCATTTATACTGATGTATTGTATTTTCATTGTTGAATTTAGAGTCATATATCACACATTGTTTAGATGCAGTAAGGATCTTTGCATATCAGTAGTTCTTTTTTGGTTTACAGTACTTGTAATAAAATACCAACAGGATTTTTCAATTAAAATTTAGATAAATTTTAGTCGATGCTACAGGAAACAAAGGTTGAAAGGAAATAGATTCTAAAATCATTTTCAGAAAGACTAGAATAGAAATGTTTTTTTTTTTACGTGTTGAATTTCTCAACCATTTTGGAAAATTTATGAAATATTTAACATTCTTACAGAGTTATTTGACAATTTAAAAATCACTTTTCACTTAGAAATGATTCCAATTAAATAAAATATAAAATGTAGTACAATGAGAAAATAAGACCCAGATAACATTCGACCAAAGAAAACACTAAACAATTTCTGCCTCAAAATAATAAAGTTTATTTAGTTTTTGACCCCTTATGATCTTACCAAAAGCAGTAAAAATGTGAAAGAAGAAATAATATGGACCCTATATATAAATAGTGGGGAAAATGTGAGAGGAGGAGGGAAATATTAGCAGACATTTCCTGAATGATCTACATGTGAAAATAAATTTTCAAAAAACGTAAGATTCCCAACAGTTGTTCTCCATTCTGTCAGAGAACTTTCCAGCAGCTCATCTTTGAGAAAGAAGAGAGAAAGAAAATCAAATTATAATAAATACAAGGGCTTAAGTATGGAACTTAAGAAAACAGAATGAGTTGATGGGTAAACTAGCAGATCTCAGGAAAGGAATGAAAAAAAAAATAGACAAAAAATATAAGAAGCAACAATAAACCAGAATAAATAGGAACTAAAGCAGTTAGGTACATGGTGGACAGGCTGGTGGAAAGGAGATTGGAGAATAACAGGTATATGATATGGGATAATAAAGAAGACAGATGTTAGAGAGCCAGCCAGTCAACAGTATATGCTCCTTACAAATGTGACAGAATAAGTGAAAAGAAACATACAAAGATAAAACAGAAAAAAATAACTGAAGTGTAGGAGGATCTGAAACTGCAGTTTGACACAATCCTCCAGATCCCAGAAAAAACTGACAATAACCAATTCCAGAATATATGCCAAAGAAGAAAGTATGTTACATGGCTGAAAAAAAAAAAAAAAAGTCTATAAGTATTTAGGTAGGAAAAGTCATTGAATAGAAGATACCCAGTCACTCAGAATTCTCTATAGCAACGTTCAAGACCAGTTGATGGGGGAGGTTTATCTAAAAAATTCTAGGGGACTCTGTAAACCACCAATTTTATACTAAGTCTTTGAATAAAGTCAGAATACAGATAGTCTCACAATCCAGAAATCCTCAGGGACACGCAACATAGAACATTAAACAAAAAAATCTAATTTAAGTCTAATTTCAACTAACTCTGATGTATATGAACAATCTTACACACAGGCAAGCTGTTATTTGAGTGTCAAGTATAAACACAGGATTATTTATTTAGCAATTAAATAAGCAGCCACATAATGAAATGCAGCCAATCCATAAAGGAATCAAAATAAAGAAGTATGAGAAGAGGAGAAGTGGTAAAATGACTGATGTTGAGAATGAGTCCCATCTAAATAATAAAAAAAAATTATAACTTGAACAGAATGTAAATGCAATAAAACATGACAAGGAAAAAATAATCCAACCAATAAAACTAGGCCAGCGGGAATAGAGAGGCAGAAGGAAAGACATATGACTGCTCAAAATCTCATTTATATAGCATGGACTCAATCCTATAGTATTTAAAATATAATCATGTGGTTTAAATAAAACCGCAGTGACTTCAAACTCAATATAGATATCAGAATCTCTTCTTTCAATCTTGCAGAGATTTTTAAAGAATAAGTCCTGCAGTAAAGAAACATTTATATGAAATTCCGGAGTCCCTTCAGTATCACTTGTTTTTATTTCTTTTCTTAAATTAAATGAAAATGGGATGTAATATATTTTCAAGCTTGTTTAATGTAATCTTGTAATTATGAAATTGTTTCTTTCTCTGGCTCTTCACGTCCTCATTCATCATTAGTATGTGTCCCTACCCACGTGTGTTACTTATTTGTGCATGTGTGGATGCCAGACCTTCACGCAGGCGATGTCTAGCCGGCAGAATCTTACTGTTTTCTTCTTTGTCTCCCTTTGTATAGCCTGATATTTTAACACAGTATGTGTTATTTTAATAAGGCAACAACTCTTTTAAAAATGTATGAAAAAACACACCCTAGTAGATGAATAAGGAAAAGAAATAAACAGATAATGGAGAAATGTGGAATCACAAATGTTTAATAAAAATAAGGCATGGTTCAAAGTTCGACCTCATTGACAACTAATTAAAATCGAAAAAGAGAGAGATTGTGTTTTCTCATTTCAGAACATCTTCAAAGGGAAAACCACGGTAATAAATGCCTGTGAAAACAACGTCATGGGTAGTGGGGCTGTTGACTACACAAATTTCCAAGAACAGGAGTTCCTGTCATGGCTCAGTGGAAGTGAATCTGACTAGCATCCATGAGAAGGCGGATTCGATCCCTGGCCTTGCTCAGAGAGTTAAGGATCCGGCCTTGCTGTGAGTTGTGGTGTGGGTCACAGACACGGCTCAGATCTGGTATTGCTTTGGGTGTGGCGTAGGCCAGCGGCTACAGCTCCAGTCGGACCCCTAGCCTAGGAACCTCCATATGCTGTGGGTGCAGCTGTAAAAATACAAAAGACAAAAAAAAAAAAAAAAGTTTCCAAGAGCAGTAAGGAGATTTAGATTCCAGAATGTAGGGTGAATCCATGTGTTTTATCTATGCAGTTCACTTTAGGAAACCTACAGAAATAACGTGAAATGTAAATAAGGGATTGATGCTTGGAGAGACTCATCCTGGAATCGCTTGTAATACAAACGATAGATGGAACCTATTATCTGCCAAAAGAAACATATTTGATATTAATGCGTACATTTTATACACATATGATATACCACTATACAGATGTTAGAATTGGTGCTATCAAGAATTTTTAGAGTTGAAAAATATTTGCACACGTTTAAGTGTGTTTTGAAAATCGAATCTTCAGTATGATTGTAAAATATATACTTTATATGTGCTAAAATACATGTGTGAGTGTGGGCCAGATATTTAATATGCCAGTATTTTATAGGAGTTTATTCTCTATTAGTGGATTATAAAGAGTGACTTTTACAGTTTTTATAATTATAAATTTCTTTATGTGGGAGTTTCCATCATGGCTCAGCGATAATGAACCCAACTAGTAACCATGAGGACGTGGGACTGATCCCTGGCCTCACTCCGTGGGCTAAGGATCCAGCATTGCTGTGAGCTGTGGTGCAGATCACAGATGCAGCTTGGATCCCACCTTGCTGTGCCTGTGGGTAGGCCGGCAGCTGCAGCTCTGATTGGATCCCTGGCCTGGGAACTTCCATATGCCAGGGGTGTGGCCCTAAAGAGACAAAAAAAAAATTCTTTTATGTAATTTTTTTCAGCTTTCTAAATTTTTCATTATGAGCTTTATTATTTTAATCAATAAGAAAAAGTATATCTAAAAATATCTGATATATTTTAATATTGTGACATACCTTATAAATGCTTATCTCATTTACTTTGAGATGAAAAATTCTGTGTGTAGTAGGTGCTGGGTTTCTCATGAGGTAAAATATCCCATTTATTAGAATATTCTTTTACTTAACACTCATTTTTTTGTTGTTTTGTTTTGCTTTTTAGGGCCACACCCATGGCATATGGAGGTTCCCAGGCTAGGGGTTCAATCAGAGCTGCAGCTATCGGCCTACACCATGGCCACAGCAACATGGGATCCAAGCCGCATCTGTGACCCACACCACAGCTCACGGCAACGCCGGATCCTTAACCCACTGACCGAGGTCAGGGATCAAACCCTCAACCTCGTGGTTCCTAGTTGGACTTGCTTCCACTGAGCCAGAACAGGAACTCCTTGACATTCATTTTTGATGGCCTGTTGTGTCCATGGTATAAAGTTTTGCCTTTTTAGGTCTTCGCAGTTTTGCCTGTTGAGAAATCTCCTAGTGACATTCTGAATATTCTTGTTGAATATAGTGTCAGTTGAAGCCTATGTCACTTAGTGACATGTAGATGTATTTTATCTTTGGACGATTTTGTTTAATGAGTTAAATAACTTCAAAATGCAACTAAGCTCAAAGTTAAGAAAGTAGCCGACCAGTATATATAACTACTGTGCTCCATGTTAAAAGTTCTGGCTTTTCTTTTTCATCTATATGAAACTGCAAAATTTCCCACTATTTTCATTTATAAAGTGGTTATTATAGTGTTCACCTACCTACCTTGCAGGGATGCTCTGAGGATTAATGAGATCATTCCTATAAAGAATTTGAGTTCCTTGGAGATGAGAGAGATGAAAATGTTATTATTATCCTGCCATTCATGTATTAGCTTGCTCACTCTTTGAGGACCTCAAGGTAGAATAAAAAAGAAACAAATTCTGATCCACAGTGAGAAATATTTAATGAGATTTTTAAAAACTTTTTTTCATGTTTAATACCCGTGGTTCCCAGAGCTTGATATTATTAAATTCATCTCAAAGACCTTTTTGCATACCAATTTGATGTCTTTTACCTGTAAACCTGGGTTACTTCAGGTTAAGTTGA
The DNA here is from genome assembly GCF_054392235.1 of Sus scrofa. Classification (NCBI taxonomy): domain Eukaryota; kingdom Metazoa; phylum Chordata; class Mammalia; order Artiodactyla; family Suidae; genus Sus; species Sus scrofa. The sequence continues at coordinate 78,925,098 of NC_139393.1, forward strand.
AAGTGAAATCAGATTGCATTATTTTCGTTTGTTGGAAAGGAAGTCCACTACCTTTGGCTGAATTAATGTATCTTAAATTTAGAAGATGAAGGTATAACTTTATGCCGTTAGACATAAGGATCACATAGATGCCCACAGCTCAGTTAAACTGTGAGTTCACTTTTTTGTTTTTTAGCATTGTCATTATTTCTTTTACAAAGTTTGCTTTTAATTTTGTGTGTTCAAATACTCTTAGCAGTTGAATTATCTATCAGCTTTAAGAATGGAAATATGTCTTTCTTCAAAGCCAAAAACCCCCACCTTTACTAGAAATCATTTATTGAAGCTGAATTATGTTTTTTTCCAATTATTTATTACCATTCCACAATTTCTAAGAGTATACAGGCATATCTCATTGAGTGGCACCTGCGATCTACACCGCAATTCACGGCAACACTGGATCCTTAACCCACTGAGTGAGGCCAGGGATCGAATCTGCATCCTCATGGATGCTGGTTGGGTACGTTTACTGCTGAGCCATGGATGGGGACTGCGACCACAAGTTGTTTATCCATAGATACATTAATGATCATGTACATTGTGTCCAATATTCGGCTACTATGAATAGAAATGCTGCCATTATTTGTGTACTAGTTTTTTGTTTTTCTTTTTTTGGTCTTTTTAGGGCCACACCTGCAACATATGAAGGTTCCCAGGCTAGGGGTCGAATCTGAGCTGTAGCTACTGGCCTACACCACAGCCACAGAAAGGCTGGATCCTTAACCCACTGATCGAGGTCAAGGATTGAACCCGACTCCTCCTGGATGCTATTTGGGTGCATTAACCACTGAGCCACGACGGGAACTCCTTTGCGTACTAGTCTTTGTGTGGTAATATGTTTTCATTTTCTGGGGGGAAAATACCTGAAGGTGGAATTACTGAGTTGTTTGGTGAGTGGATGCTCAACTTTGTAAGAAGCAAGTTTTTTTTTTTTTTTAATGTAAGAAATACGTTAGTAAATAAGTTTTCTAAATGACTTGTACAGTTTTTATACTCTTACAGGCATATGTGGGAGTTCTAGATGCCAGATATACTCACCAAAATTTGATGTTATCAGTATTTACAATTTTGGGCAATCTAATGGATTTGGAAAGTTATCTCATTGTGGTTTTAACTTGCTTTAAGTGATGACTAATGATAAATCAGCGTTTTTCATGTGCTCATTGATTATATCTTTTATATAATGTTCTTTAAAATCTTGATTAAGTTTGAGTTGTTTGCCTTTTGTTGCTGAAATAGAGTTTTATTTTAATATATTCTGGATACCAGTCCTTTGTAAAAATATGTGAATTACGATTTTTTTCTCCAGTCTGTGGCTAGCTTTTACATTCTATCAGTATTGTCTATTGAAGAGCAGAAATTTTAAAACTTTGATGGCGTCCAGTTGATTGATTTGTCTTTGTTTTCTTTTGGTGTTCTGTGTAACAACTCTTTATCTTCCTCAAGGTCTCAATGATGTTCTTGTATTTTTTTCAAAATGGGTGTAGCAGTTATGTTTAAGTTTCTGATCCATTTCAAGTTATTTTCTGCATGGTATGAAACTGGGATTGAGGTGTATTTGATTTTATTTCTTTTTATGCGTGGGGTCCGGGCCTCTGGTATTCCTAGCATTCTTGTCGGGAAGTGGAGCCCATCCCTGCATGGAGCTGGGATGACGGAGCCTGGACTCTGTGTTCCCGGACTGCCTCCCCTGGGGGCAGGGAGGTGGAGGGAGGCTGAGCTGTTGGTCACACACACCTGGAATATAATTTTGCCACATGGTGTTCAGGGGGATGAGAAGTGCTGGGAAATCTACCCCTCCTGGGGAGACCCCGCAAATTTTGGCTGGAAGCTGGAGTGAGAGCAAGAAATATATTTTTGGGCCAAACTGCTCAGAATGGAAACGAGGCGTCATGCTCAGCTAGTAGAGCGGTGAGGGCGTGGATCCTGGCTGAAGTGCCAGGGACTCTCACTATTCTTATCAGCCTTTTATAATTTTTCTGGAGTAAATGTTTTAAATTTGTTATATGACCTCAAGACAATTTCCAGAAATTTTATTTATTTTTAAAAATAATAGTTATCAGTTATAGTTATTTCACTGGTGGGGGGGGGTTCTACAGAACTCTTAATTTTGCGATTTTAGAAGTCATCCCCCAGGACTTCCTTCAAATTAATGTTATTGATTCATTGGAGGTATTTATATATATATATATATATGTGTGTGTGTGTGTATTTAATTTTATTTATTTAGCTGTTACTTGGGTTGACAATATTTTCTAATCTTTGTCTTTTACATCTTTTTATGGTCCCATTTTTATTTAAAAATTAGTTTTAATGCTTTTTCAAAACACATTAAAACATCATTCCCTACCCCAAAACCATAATTATTATGCTTTTCATATTCATATATTTAACCCACTTGGATTTCATATTTTATTATGTCAGAAATGAATTGGATCTTTTTCCATAAATAATTGCCCCATCAATATTTATTAAATAATCTCTCACTTTTCTCATTAATTTGCAAATGGTGTTCTGTCATAAATCAAGTTTCTACATATATTTTATCAGCCTCGGGACTCATTTACTCCATGCCATTCAGTTATTTGGAGCCATTTCCAAATTATCCAAAGTGCATTACTTTCTAGTAAATATTGATGTTCAAAAGGATAAATCCTACCAAAGTACTGTTTTTCTCTTTATATATTTCCCTTCCTCCTCCATCTCCTTTTTTTGTCTTCTTTGTCCCTTTCTTTTCCTTCTCCTTTTCTTCCACTTTTTCTCCTCCTCCTCTTCCAGGCTCACTCCTAACTTAATTTCTGTCTCTCTTTAAAATTATATTTTTAATAGCTTGCCAAAGGCTTGTATGTTAAAGAACCAGCATTTGGCTTTCTTGAACCTTACATTGTTTTCTGTTTCATTATCCATTTCACTTTTAAATTTTCATCCATTCCTGACTTTGTAATTTTCTATCATTTCTACTTTCTTCGGATTCTACAATCCTTTGCTAACTTTATAATTTTGTGGTATAACTCATTAATTTGGAGGCTTTCTTCTTTTCAAAACTAAGTCATTAATCTGTTTTCAAGGACTGTTTTAACTGCTTCTAAATTTGCAATGTGTGATATTTCCATGATCTGCCCTTCTAAATAGTTTTAAATGTCCCTCATAATTTCCTCAGAAATATTTTCCATTGGTTTCCAAATCTATAAAACATTTGTTCAGAAATGTTCCATGTGAGAGTCAAGAGGAAGGGATTCCTCCTTGGGTGTAGTTTTGTTCCTATGGTGGCTAGGTCAGGCTCGTTGCTTGTTGTGCCAGTTGTAAACTACTGCCTCTTCACTCCAGATCCACACCTAGTGCCCTGCTGTGGTCCTACAACATTCCTCTCTTGGCAATTTGCCTGGAGGTAGGTGACCTTGGTGGAGGCATGGAGGGACCCTGGAGTAGAGAGAGCTCTTTTTTCTGGTTCTGGAGAGCCCCTCCCAGCAGATTCCTGGGTCTACGGTGGCCGTGCACCTATGGCCCCTTCTTATGAGACAGCTTCCGCAGCACACGCCACCTCAATTTTTCTCTGATTATAAACTTTTTGAAGTATTTGGGGTTTATACCATGTTTTGTGTTATGTGTGCAAGTCAGACGCAGTTTTTATTGTCATATGCAGTCAGGTTTTGTTTATATTACTTACACGTGTACAGATGTCACCCACATTAGGTCTTCTAGTTATTTGTCATCAATCTGTCATTGGAGATCCACTGCAGAAATTTAAAAAATAATTGACATACTCAGATTTTGTGTTTAAAGTTGAACAGCTTTGAAGCAACTATGGGTGTAAAAAAGGAAACCAAACTTCCAGTGATAAGATAAATAAATCCCGGGGATGTCGTGGACAGCACTACAACTAAGAATGATAATACTGTGTCATATATTTGAAAGTTGCTGAGAGTAGGTCTGTGACGTTCTCATCACAAGACACCACTGTAATTATATGTGGTGATGGAGAAGTACAGGGACCTCAAAGAAGCTTACCTTCAGGAGGACACTTCAGCTGTGGCTTTAAGAATATTGCCCTAGCTATCCTGCTTGGAAGTTTTAAAATTTAAAGAAAGTAGCTTTTGAGACATGCATTCCTGTTAGAGGTTGCTTTTTCTTATGCTTTCCTTTTTTTTTTTTTTCTTTTTCTTTTTCTCCCTTTTAGTTTTGACCTTCAGTATGCTACAGGTTATAAATTACACACTTTTTTGTATATTTTATTGCATGCTTATAAAGAGATAGTCTTCTACATCACTGAGCAAAATGTTTCTGAAGGTTTTTTTTTGAAAAATAAATATAAAATGATAGCGATTTTAGACTCATTTAAGTTTCCAAGTGCTGTAAAGAAAACTGTAAAATTCAAAATGAAGAAATCAGATATTCAGATCTTCTGACTGTAGTAATTTCTCACCTTTCACTTACTCAAAAAGCTTCCTGTAATTTTAAGCTTTTGCCAAGTACATGTCTTTCAACTACAAACTTTCACACCTACAATATAATCCAGATGGAGGATTTATGCTTCTTGAATACTGAAGTGGATCTATACTATGTTACACAGTAAAGGCATTCAAGACAGCAGTTAGGTTGATATGAAACTGAAAAGTTTAGCAGAATTCTTTCCCCTCTACATGCTTTCGTCTTGAAACAAAACCAGCCAGGAGTTGAGCTAGTTTATTCTTCTGGGAATTTATAACATCCCATTTTTCTCAGTACTATTTGGAAGAGAAACTTTCTCAAAGATGAACCATTTTGTGAGTGAAAATTCCTAAAATTTACTAGCTACAAGAGTGAAAAGATTTATATATTAGGCAGATCCTAGACTATTAGCATGAATTCTTACTTCCATAACATACCGTATTTCTATAATTCAGAACAAAATTCGAATGTACCCTTTTCTTTTCTCTTGCTGATGAGTTTATATCTCAATAGATTGGTAGCATAATGATTTATAAGTTGAAAACCACGGTTGCAAGTTTGTTGTTTTCTGTGGAATAGATTCTGTATGAAGAAGGATACATTTTAATTTGGTTTTTATTCATATTTGTTTGAGGGCCTTTTTTGTTGAGAGAATACTATTTGGTTTTCTAAAGATAATTGGAAATTGATTTGAAAGACAGCATGAAGTTTAATGAGGTGGTGTTAAAAGAATCCACTGTCAGGGAGTTCCCACCATGGCTCAGTGGTTAATGAACCCGACTAGTATCCATGAGGACGCGGGTTCCATCCCTGGCCTTGCTCAGTGGGTTAAGGATCTGGCATTGCTGTGAACTGTGGTGGAGGTCCCAGACATGGCTCAGATGTGGTGTTGCTGTGGCTGTGGTGTAGTCAGCAGCTACAGTTCCGATTGACCCCTAGCGTGGGAACCTCCATATGCTGCGGATGTGGCCCTTAAAAAGACAAAAGATAAAAAAAAAAAAAAAAAAAAAAAAAAAAAGAGAGAGAGAGAGAGAGTCTCGGTCAGGAAGGTGGATAAGAGTTAATCGAACATTTTCACAATGAGTTGCACACTACCTATGACACAGGGTAATGGTGGAATTAATGGTGGTTTCTGAAGACCAGCCTAGCAGTTGTGAGTAGGATAAATTGTATAGTGTGAAATCACACAATTTCTTACTATTACTCCCAAAGAATTACTCCCTACCTTGGCAAGGAATTCTGCCTTCACACCAAAGTTCTGTCCCTGGAAGGAATCTGAAGGCTTTGCTCTGGGGAAGGCTGTTCTTAAATTCCCAAAGTTAAAGATTCTTGTTAAAACAAATATAATAACAATTAGACTATATCAAAATAATTTAAATTATTTAGAGGAATATCCCAATGCTTTATTTCAGAGCAAAAAGATGGAGATGGAAATGATGAAAGGAAAGAAATTAAGACATACCGTGGATAGCATTAGAATAGTTAATGCCTGAATAATAGAAATTCTAGAATTAGAAAAAAAGAGCATATAATGGAAAACCCATTTAGACAAAGAAAATTTTACTGAGTTTAATAAAGACTGGTGTGAAAGGGTTCAAAAGAACATGTCAGGAATACAGAGTTATATATGGATAGATAAATAAATAGGTATTAGGTATCACTGTTTTTGCTTTGAAAATTCCTCGGCACCCCTTTGAGTTTACTGCAGGGTGCCAGGATCCCGGAGGCGGTGTTTGGGAACTGCAACTTTACAGGTTTGCAGGCCAGGATCATTTGGATTTAATTCCCAGATTTTGAGTATATTTTTAAAAACCAGTAACAGTGCCATTTTAGCATTGGAGGAAAAGTAATATCCTAAGCCCTAGATGGCACCCAGTGCAGGCACATTGAAACTATGTGGTGGCGCCCAGTCTCCGCACATGCAGCACTCGCACATCTTCAAGGTAACAAGCATGCCAAGGCCACCAGAGCTTTCTGCAGGACTGTGTTTCTCCTGGTAGAAGTATTTGAGGCAGAACTCAAATAAACAAACAGAGTCAAGAATAAAGATCAAAACAGAATCAATTGCCCAAAGCCTTACCACTTAGATATCAAAATCTCCCTTTTTAAATAAGTCTTTGGGATGAGAGAAGGCTCAGAGGTTAGTTTGTTCAATGATAAGTCAAACTCAGGTCGTAAACCTGGGGAGGGTGCTGGACTGTTTGGAAGTTGACAGACACATGTGGATTCCCGATTCGCTTCCTTATACTAGCAGGTAAGGATGTGGGGATAAAGCCCATACTGAAACAAAGGTTGACGCATGATGGATCTTGAACCAAATCTCATCCTTTGTCCACTTTGTAAATACGGTATTATTGGAACCCAGCCCCGATCATTCATTTACTTATTGTCTATGATTCTTTTGGAGCTACATCATCAGAATTGAGTCATTGCAGCAGAACCATGTCACTAACCCACAAAGCCCCAAATATTCACCATCTGAATCTTTAGAGGAACAGGTTCCTATCTGTACTAAAATGTGTGTTCTCCAAAGCACCCGCACTAAGGATAGTATGATGTATGATTGAAACATGATTTTGTCTTTAGAACGTGTACCCTGTACTAACATACAGGTACGGATTATGTCCAGTTCTCTACAGATTCACTTCAAAAAAGATATTAAAGCCCCATGGTAAAGATATAACAGGGGAGTTCCCGTTGTGGCGCAGTGGTTAACAAATCCGACTAGGAACCATGGGGTGGCGGGTTTGATTCCTGGCCTTGCTCAGTGGGTTAACGATCCGGCGTTGCCATGGGCTGTGGTGTAGGTTGCAGGCGCGGCTCGGATCCCGCGTTGCTGTGGCTCTGTCAGGCTGGCAGCTGCAGTTCCGATTAGACCCCTAGCCTGGGAACCTCCATATGCCATAGGAGTGGCCCAAGAAATGGCAAAAAAAGAAAAAAAAAAGATATAATAGGAAGGATGAAAAGACCTAAAATTTTGGGGTAAATCCCTATTTCCATTACACATCTCTGAGCTTGATCTCTGCCTTAGAAGCTGGAAATAGACCAGATTGCATTTCACCTTCGGTATCAGCATAAACAGAGCAAGTTTCTGGTTCCAGTCCCCAACTGCAACCCTTAGGACTGTCTGGAATTTCAAGTAGAGCAGATACACAGAGGCAAGATTGTGCCCCAGAAAAGATTAAGCTAGTTTGAGAAGCAATCGGTAGGTAGATAAGAATAATACTTTGGGAAACTTCATGTGATTGACGTGAGTACTTATAATATCAAAGTTCCCAACACTGAGGCGCTGCCTTTTAGGTGCCAGAGTAGCTAGGTTGTGAACTGGCTTTAGAAAAATACTCTCCTTGTATGCTGATGCAAGATGGATAGCTCCTTTCCTGGTCCAAGATTCCAGTTTGGATTTCTAGTAGCAGTTTCCAGATAGGGAGAGAGTTCTGTCTCAGACACTGGGAGAAATCTTGTCAGCAGAAATCCATACTTAGAATTTACAGGAAGTGGGTATGAACCTTAACAATATAAATGAGGTTGGCATGCAATATCACTTTATTTTTTCTAATGCGAACTACTTTCCGGTGCATAGACTGACGACTCTAGGAGGATATCTTCTTGAAGGCTTCCTGGGGGACTGTTTCTTTTGAGGGATCTTCTCTTCCCCAGAGTTTTACAGTGACTTCTGTATCGTAGGAAAGAAAAATAGTTTCTTGTAGAGAAAACCTTCTGGATTCTGGTGACCTTCCTGATGTGATGCAAATAAAATGTCCTCTGTTTATACATAAAATTATTAGAAACAAAACGTTCTTTATTCTTTTCCCTCATGATTTTTTCACATCCAGCACATTTTTCCTGATTAAAACCAATGCTCTGGAGTTCCCGTCGTGGCGCAGTGGTTAACGAATCTGACTAGGAACCATGAGGTTTCGGGTTCGGTCCCTGCCCTTGCTCAGTGGGTTAAGGATCCGGCGTTGCCTGAGCTGTGGTGTAGGTCGCAGACGCGGCTCGGATCCTGCGTTGCTGCGGCTCTGGTGTAGGCAGGCGGCTACAGCTCCGATTCGACCCCTAGCCTGGGAACCTCCATATGCCGCGGGAGCGGCCCAAGAAATAGCAAAAGGACAAAAAAAAAAACAACAAAAAAAACCAAAAAAAAAAAAAAAACAACCCAATGCTCTAAAATTAATAGAAAGTCAGTATTTTAAAAACTATAACCTTGGAGTTCCTGTTGTGGGCAGCAGAAACGAATCCGACTAGTATCCAAGAAGATGCAGGTTCCATCCCTGGCCTCGCTCAGTGGGTTGGGCATCCGGCATTGCCAAGAGCAGTGGCATAGGTCGCAGACACGGCTAGAATCCTGTGTTGCTGTGGCTGTGGTGATTAGACCCCCAGCCTGGGAACTTCCATATGCTATGGGTGTGGTCCTAAAAAAAAAACCAAAAAAACCCAAAACTGTAACTAGGGTTTCATGGATACAGAATTTCAGTTGGAGAAGATGAAAAAAGTTTTGGAAGTGGATGGATGATGGGATGGTTGCACAGCCGTGTGTACTTAACACCATGGAACCATACACTTAAAAATGATTAAAATGATAAACTTTATGTTGTGTTTATGTTACTGCAATTTAAAAAAATTGTAGCCTTCAAAATGAAGAATGGATTCTTTCCGCCATAAATTATTGGATACATTGAAGATACATATTGTTCCTGTAAATTATTACAGATTAGTAAAAAGAAGGAAACTATTCCAAATTTATTTCATAAACCAAATCAGATGAGGCCTTTTTAAAAATAATTATAGGGCACTCTTATTCACTGATAAAAAATTAAAAAGTAGAAATAATTTTTAACAATTAAAATCTGGCAGTTTATGAAATACATAATCTTTCATGAATAACTTAAGTTTGCTCCACAGATTCAAGGATGGATTGACATTAGGAAGTCATTATGTATTCTACCACATTTATAAATTAAAGGATAAAAACGTTTGATCAGGCCAAAAGATTCTGTAAAATTTGTCATTATTTATGGTTTCAAAAAAAATCAAAACAAGTCTTAATTAACTAGAAATCAAAGAAATATTTCTTAAACTACTAACCAGTGCCTATCCAGAAACTACAAAATTAAAAGTAAAAAAGTATTTTGGTTAAAATTGGGATCAAGACATGAATGACTGACATTGCCGTTTTTCTTTAATGTCGTCCTGAAGATCTTAACTGGAGCAAAAGAAAAAAATAAATGAAGTAAATGTGAAGAACTTGACAAGGAAAACAATGTCTATTCTCACAGGTGATGTTAATTTGACTTGGAAACTCTCATGAACCAGTCAGCGTGAATATATTCAATTAGTTGATCAAGTTTGCTAGACCTATGCACACTATAAAATATACATTTATCACTGTATCTCAGAAATAAAAATCTTAAAGATGCTATTTTTAAAATCAACAAATAGCTGGCACTTAGGACCCACTTGATTTAACCAGGCTCTACATGGTCAGTATGAAGAAAACTAGCTTTTTATTGGAACATATTAAGAAAGACCTAATGCTAATACTATAAAGATGTCAGTTTTCTTGAATGTAGTAGGTAACTGACACAATCAAAATGAAAATTCCTGGTAGAAAATTTTTGTATGGTGGAGAAAAACTGTAATATATACCCACCTCCTAAAATACCAACTCCATGTATATATTATAGCCTAGAGAAACATTCGCAAGTGTACTCAAAGGGATATGTATGAGTATTCTTAGCAGAACCATTGTAAAAATAGAAATAATAAATAAAGGAGACTGCAGATAGGGTCATCAAAATGAGAACAAAGAAGGATATATTAATACATTGAACTTGCATATGACTATGACAGTAAACTGACTTGAACTACACACATGAATATGAATGAATCTTAGTAACATCTTTCAACAGGAGACAGTTGGCGGAAGATGGGCTCCATGATAACATTTATATATAACTTAAAAGCGTAACAATACTCAGAGGAATTATGTAGATAAATATAAGTTGTAAAAGCTTAAAGAAATGCATCTGCGTAATAATCACCAGTGTTAGGATAGTGACTCATGATGAGGGGAGGGGATAGGATCAGATCTGGAAAGAGATTTCCTGCATCCTGGGGATGCTGTATTTCCCAAACCGGGTGCTGGGTACCAGCATATTTTGGGGGTCACTCGGTATCCTTAGTGTGCCTTAACTCTTGGAATGAAGCAAAAGGAGTATATGTTAAAACGAAAATCACCTTAACAAAAGGTAGACAACAGCAAGGGTCGGAACAGGAGGACAGACAGGACAAGCTTTCTGAGCCTCCTTCTGTAGATTCCTGGCTCAGAGCAACTGGAAAGGGCCCCTGGGCAGGGTGGGGGTGGGGATGGGGAGCTCCAGGTGATTTCAATGTGGAAAAGAAAGCTTAAGGGCAGGGAGATCCAGCATATCCACAACAGAGTCAAACATGGAAAAACGTTGTTTTAAGATAGATGGGTATCCTTTTCTTGAGCAATAGGACTCAAATGAAACTCAAATCTATGTCATGTGCTAGATATTAAGGCAGATAAGACACAGCCCTGCTCTCAAGGCCTAATGGGGGGATTTGACCTATAAAGTGGTTAAATGTGCCTGAGCATTTAAGGAGTATTGATGTTCTTTGGAACCACACAATGATGTAGCAAGTAACGTTACCTGGACCACCAAGCATCTCAGATGCCTTCCCCATCCGTGGTGCGTTTTGACCAAAAGTGGCGATATCTACACGTGAATGGACAGAACTGACAAGTAGTTTCACTTGACTGGAGTTTAGGCTGCATGGGGTGGGCATTGGGGGTGCTTTGGGAAATGGGAATGGAAAGATTAGCAAAGAAGAGACTGCAGAGTGAATTGAAATCTGGTTATTTAAAAAAACGCTTTCTTATTTTGGATTTTTGGCCGTGGGACAACTGAGGCACAAAAAGGTCATCTTTGGGGGAGAGTGGGGAAAGATGATTCCAGCCATAGTTTGCAGGATGAATTAGAAGAGTCAGGAACATAGAATGAGACTGGGTGGAAGGACATTAAACAAGATGCCCTGGATCATGCAGACCTGACCCAGGAGAGCGGGAGTAGAGCTGGCCAATGAGTGGAAGACAGAGGCGGTTCAGAGGCACAGGGGAACGGAGGATTGGAAGCAAGGTGGTGTTCAGACTTCTGTCTTGAGCACCTGGGAGGATGGTTGATAGGACAAGAGACTGAGTTAGGTTTTTTTTAAATTGCTGTATTTCGCTCTAGTATGATAAGCTCAGTGAGTCACCACAAAGGGAGTCTGTTATCATCATCTCCGCTTAAACCTTTCCTTTTTAGAGTGTTTTCTTGGAGGGGGTTCACTCCTGAGAGACCTTTGACTTGGATGTGCTTCGGGATTTCTGGAAGGCTTTTCGTTAGGAATGAAGACCCACCCACTGAATGGGGACTCTCTGGCACTCCTGTTTGGAAAGATCTTCGGTTTTGGTGCTCTTGTGGCTGGGGTTGGGATGGAGTGTGTGAATACAATGGGAAACAAGGACAGAGGCACAAAGCGTGGGCGTTCATTGCAAAGCGGGCACAAGATAAAATTAAAGGAGTTCTTTCTTAGCTATTTAGCCAAAGTAGAAAGGATTGCACGTATACTACTCCAGACTTCTCTTTTCCCTAAAAGAGGCAGAGGGAGGGACGAAAGAAAAATAAATGATGGGAGGGAAGGAAAGAAGAAGGGAAGAAGGGGAAGGGAGATCTTTGGTAGGGACATAAAGTCTGTCCCAGCAAGTGTAAATAAATGACAAGAAAATAGATTTTGCAGGTAAGAAAACCGAGGCTCAGAGTGATAAGGTCAATTTCCAAAGATCAGAAACAGGTAAGAGAAGAAATACTTGAACCTAGAGTATATGAGCATGGAACTCTTATTCTATATCACTGCGTTACACCTGCTTCCCTATGTGAAGTTTTCCTTCCAGAAAAACTGAAGCATTTAATTATACTCTTCTTTGAGCTTTGGTGTCTTATGTTTGTATGCGTGTCTTATCAATGACAAAATTTAAACTTATTAGCAGATATTCTTAAAAGGCAAACCCAGTAGTGAGCTACTTAGTCAATTTTCAACTTATATGTACTAGGGTGAATTATTACCTAATGGAGATTCTGTGTAATTTCACTTATTACTGAAGAAGCTCAAATATAATCTGTCTTGGTTATGTTAAGATAATTTGTCATTGTGAGAAAACATCCAAATTTTAGAAACTCTTGTTTTCAACCTAGAAGGATTAATGTCTCAGACCTTTTGTCTTTTATTTGGAGTGTCTGTCATTTTTGGAAAGACGAAAAGCCTTACACCTCAGTCAGGAGTTACTTTCTGTTCTGTGGCATGACTGTGAAGGATACATGGCATTTATTATCAACTGGTGAAAGAAAAGGTCTGAGAAACAGCAGACAGAGTTCACTGATAAATCTAAATACCTTTTCACCACATTTTTTGGACTGCTTTTCTTTCGTTATTTTTGTTAGCCCTGCAGCCAGCAAAGCCGAAATTATTTCTGACGCCATTAAAATATGCTTCACACCTCGAGTGCAAATGCTTATTTGTTCTTAGCATTTTTCTGAACAGAACAATTGTCTGAAAATAATGTCTGGCATGTCTTTTCTGAGAAAGGTTAACAGAGAATAGACTCAAAGCACAGATACGTGAAATTCTCCTCATTGCATTCTTCACTTTGGAAAACAGTTTTAAGTAGTTGAATTACTTGTAAAAAGTGCATGGCAACGACAGCTTCCTTTTACTGCATCTTGCTTCTTGAAGTTTGTTTAATCAGGGTGGCACGACTGAATGATGGTCTCCTTTCCTTAAAACACCAACGAGAAGTGTAATCTTTCAGAATGAACTACTCTTTAGCTTCTGAAATTTTTGTTCTTCAGTAACTATCCTACTTTTTGGTGAAAGTCACAAATGATTTTTTTTTCCTCTATTACATCTGAAAAGTTACATTCACATCTAGCTATCATTCTCTACAATTTTTAAGGAGTTAGTCTACTATATTAAAGAATTGCTGCATAAAAAAAAGCTTTTTCCATTCTATTTAATGCATTTAGAGACATTCGATATTTTTTAATTTCATCAGCAATAGCCAGGTTCTGGTGGACAAGATTACAACGATGGAGAAGATGTAGACAATATTATCTTAAATTCAGTCAAAATGAAAGATATAATGGAAAAAATAAAAATCATTTAAAGGACCAAAAAAAAAGAAAGAAAGGGTATTATATACACCAGCTAGAATATAGCAATTAATTGCTAAAATTGTACATAACATGAGCAGATAGAAGAATATAAAACATCTGTTTACATCTTCTGGGTCAGAATCAGTCTCATGTGTACTTAGACAGAAAAGGAGACTAAGAAAGTAAGCATTTGTCCTTAAGCCCCTAATTTCCTGAGAAGGTGCAGTGTAAGAAGAATTTTGGAGTGGGTTTGGTTGCTAGTCTTGTGTCTACACTGTCTTCTCTTGAAATTGTCTTCAGGGATAATTTAATAACCTTATGAAGAACTTAGCTTCATTCTCTCACAATTTGTGTAGAAAGAAATTATTCCCAAAGATCAAAAAAACTTTCATTTTCTATCTTCTATTCTTCATTCTTTTAATTCTTTTTAATTCATACTTTTTTTTTTTTTTTTGCTTTTTGGGGCCACACGTATATTTTTCTAACTTGTGGAACCCCAGTATACAGAGTTACATTTTGTAAGGATTGTCTATGTTTAGTTGTATAAAATAGCTACGCACATACTAACAAAATCAGAAATTTTCAGCCTGGCATTCCAAAGTAACCATCATCTCTACCTGTGTACATTTGTGGCTTTATCTTCTACTGTATCCCTTCCCGGACTGAAAGGAGTAGAGAAGGGTCTTGATGGGATTTGGAACTTGGACTAACTTTGATCATTTCTTTCCTTCTTCTTAAATGTCCAAGCATTCAATTATATGTAATTATGATATGTATTATGTATAATAACATATCTTCGTAAATTTTTGATTTTATAAAAATACGTAAATACATTTAAATTGTAACAAATATTTACTGTTCTACTAATACTTTGACAGTTTGCTGTTCTTTTCCTCAGTGTTTTTGGTAACTAACTTTATAACTGGCTCTTGTAATACATTTAGCATTTTAAAATATACCTGAATAAAAAAAAAATTAAGGAGCTCCCATTGTGGCTTATCAGGTTAAGAAGCTGACATAGGATCCTTGAGGACAGAAGATCAATCCCTGGCCTTGCTCAGTGGGTTAAGGGTCTGGTGTTGCCACTGTGACTCACATTTGATCCTGGCTTGGGAACTTCCATATGCCACAGGTATGGCCTGAAAAAAATATTGAGAAATATTTTGATTCTTATTTTTGCCTCTTCTAAAACAAAGAGTTTCATGGTGCCAATTTTCATGTCAAGTTATTTTTGTTGAATTACGATGTTAATGATTTTACTAAATATAATTTATTTCGATATGCCAGGACAGCAATTATAATTTTTATAGGATGCTCAGGCAAAATACAAAAATTAAAAATAATCTAATTTAGGAACTATTTGTAATATCTACTATACAATGTTTGGTTGTACAAATGCCAGGCTATGAATATCATCGGATGGAATGGATTTGGGATAAATTCTCTCAGAGCTCAAATGTGTTCATGGGAGAAGCATACTTTTGTGGAGTTAGAGATGCTTTAGGTGCACTTGTCTACATGAAGAGAAGAAGGAGGACATACTTCTTTTGCTTATGCCTCACACATACGCAAGAATGAAATGGGAGTGAAAGTACCTGTGGGAAAATTGGGTCCTCCAAGGCTTGCTGTCTTGTTTGTTTCCTTGATACATTTCATCTGTGTCCTTGAGGATATTGCAGCTTTATACTATCCCCTGAGGGCACAGATTAGATTTGGGGTACCTGGCAATTTCCTGGCCTTGGTTTGACTGTGGTGATTGCTTTTCAGAATACAATTGGCCCTCTGTATTTGCCGGATTTCACTAGGATTCAGGCCACCGGAGGTTGAAACCGTGACCTGAGACCCGCAGGCACTGAGGGCGGCTTGAAGTCTGCCATTTCATATAAGGGACTTGAGCATCCATGAATTTTGGTGTCTGTGGGAGCCCAGGAGCCAGTACCCCTCTTGCACTAAAGGACGACTATATGTGTTTTGAGATTGCTTAGCAGAGAGAGATTTTTTTTTCTTTCTTTGTTTGAAATCTCAGAGGCTTTCTCCTGTTACCACTAGGTCATTCATGTCTTTCTTCTTGTATTCCACTTTCTTTGAAAAGTGAGATATGCCTTTTCCTAAAAAACAATCCTAAAATCCTAAAAATCAATTCATACTTCTTTTGTAAACAGAAGATCTAGAATGAGTTAGGGTCTAAGGGATAGTCACAAATGAGGAAAATTGTACTCTTCCAAGATTAGCTGTGGGTATGTGTATGAACATGTTTAGGTGTGTGTTTTTAAATAACCTGATTCCAATTTTATACCTTTAACATTTTCCTATTTGTATTCTATTAGGAGCAGCCCCTGGTTATTTTATTTGTGTACATTCCCTAAGGATAATTAATCCTTTCTTTGATTTTGAATTCCATAATATGACAGATACCAAATTTAATATCTGATGCAAACGACTCCATGTGCAGGCCGGGAGATGAGGACTTGGCAAGGTTCTCATTGGCTGAAATCCTTCTTGGCCAATCAGTTCGGTCATTAGAGGATTACATACGTTCACAAATGTCAGGTACAATGACCAGCACGGGCAGGAAATAACATTGCACATGCTTCATATGTAGGATAGAAATGTTGCTTGTTTCAATCACATGTTTGACAATAGATTCTTTGAAAAAAAAAATCTAGAAAATGCTTTCCCATGAAACTGAACGTAAGTGTATTGATATACCATTTACACATCCATGACTCTCAAACAATGGATTGTTCTAGAAGAGCTGTGAGGGCAATTACTGAGGTTCACTGAAGTCCCAGCACAAGTGCAAACTCATCAGAGAAAACAAAGAAGTACAGACATTCTTTCATTTTTCTTTACCTCCCAACCATGATCTTTTGGAACCCAAAGTAAGAAGGTGTTCTCTGAGTAAGTAACTCACTCAAACCTTAAATACTTTTTGAATTGAGCTATGATTTTGACATACATAATTTTGTTACAATTATCCATTCATTCAAAATAGCCTTCTTTCTTACTCTCCTGTTTAAAAAAGTGTTATTCATAGGGTGAGGGAGATAACTCCTAAACAAAATAACAAAACCAAACTGACCACTTAGAGTGCTTCCACAATGCTTTTCGTGTGTGTGTGTGTGTGTGTGTGTGTGTGTGTGTGTAGAGTTAATATGCAGGAATGAATCAGTGAAGGAGGGTAGAATTTAGGAATAACCTTGCCCTTGTAGTGACAGCTGCCCAATGGAAAGAAAGCAGAGAAATGCAGAAATGGAAGAAGAGTATTGTGCAAGGTTGCCTTTGGAAAGAATGCCATTCCCGAGGCACTCCGTTGAATATCTCTCCCTTCATCAAATCAGGCAGTCACAGGGCTGATGAAGCAGTTGCTTTGTGTGTCCTCGGCTCCTAGACACTACGGCCAGTGTAAAATGAAGTGTGAGATTGAATTCCCTGCTGAAGGAAGCGTTTAATCAGACGACTTACTTATATTGACATAAGAAACAAGAGGATGAGAGCATATACAATGAAGTGCTAAAACATGGAATAAAGGATTAGCACACTAAACGTTGAGAAAGAGAATCGATTGTTATCCAAGACATTTTCACATTTCAGGAAACTAGTATCATAATATCGTCTCTTTTGATTTTGTGAAGTTAGGAATATATCTGTGTATATCTTCATTTATTTTTCCATAATCTATGGGATTTTAAATATGATTTGTCTTATGGAAATATATCTGATGCAACAAGGTAAAAGATAAATAATGGGTTTTTGTTCATATTTAAAACTTTTTTTTTTTCTTTTTCAGCCACACTTGTGGCATATGGAAGTTCCTGGGTCAGACATTGAATCCAAGACACAGCTGCAGCCTACACCATAGCTGTGGCAACACCAGATCCTTAACCTTCTGTGCCAGCCAGATCAGACCTGCACCAATGCTGGATCCTTAACCTGCTGCACCACAGGGGGAATCTCCTATATTTTTAAATTTTTTATTAAAGTATAGTTGATTTACAATGTTGTGCCAACTTCTGCTGTACAGCAAAGGGACTCAGTCATATTATATATATATAAATACATACAGACACACACATACATACATATACATATGTGTACATATTCTTTTTTTAATATTATTTTCCATCATGGTCTACCCCCAGGAGATTGGATAGAGTTCCCTGTGTGATACAGTAGGATTGATTTTTGTTCATATTAAAGTAAATGGCCTAATGTAATTTGATGAAGCCCCCCCCAAACCTAACATTCAAGACAATGTGTGCTGTATGTTGTATACAGTGATTAAATTTGGGGCGTGATGGTAGTTGACTAGCAGGGCCAGCTGTATAAGAAGCAGCTTTCGCATGGTGACAAGAAAAAGCCTGTCATCACCATCAGCTGAGCTCTCATCCTTCTATTATATTTAAAAATGAACTTGAATTTTAAACAAAAATAAATAAACCTATAACAAGAAAATGTTTTAAGCCCTTTCGCCGTACCCACTGGTTGTTTAATGTATGGCATATATCCTCCTGGGACCTATCCTGTGAATACGCAGTGAGGTGTGTGCACTATGGAGTGAGAAAAATTTCTGCACTTCAGACTTAAAAACAGATTTCACAAAAAACCGAAGTGGAATCTTTCCAAGGTGACAAATGGTGAGATCCTTTTTTTAGCAAGTAGGAACCATTTTCTTTTACTCCTGAGATTTTCCTGAAGTGCTTACACATCATTTTGTGGTTTGGGACAAATAACGTGCCAAATGTTTGAGAAATTCTGCTGTCACACGTCCTTTATGGCTATTAATCGCTCTTTTCAAAGTTGGAGGTCTTGGGAACAGAGATATCTTTACAAATTCCTATTCTGGCTCCTCTGGGTCACTTTGAACTCTGACCGCCACTTTTGCCTTCAGTATTTCTACTAGGATTTAAGATATCGTTAAATAAATGTTTGCATATGTGGATATGCATGCATGCCACAAACTTGCACAGAATGTATAGTCCTATAAAACATACAGAATTCAAATTCCATCTTAAATGCCAACTAGTTTAGTTTCTTCGTAATAAGAGTTAGGCTCTCTACTGGTTTGTGTTTTACAATTTATAGCCTCACAGTTCACATGCAAAATAAAAACACATAGGACTGTTTTAATCCTCTCAGAAGGAAAAAAGCGTGCTATTTCATTATGTCATATTTATGGTCTTTCTTCTAATGTGGGTATTTTCTTATTTTCAGGATATTTTAGGATCATAGTTTTAAATTAACATTGGTGTGATTTATAATAGTATGTTTGTAGGACAGATATATATGTCCTTGTAAATATTTAGATCTCCACATAAGCGTTATGGAGAAGGGTTGCCTTTGAAACTATTTTGAAGCATTTGCATTATCACAGTTTATTTTCTTAAGAAAACAATAGCTAACAATAGGGCTTATGTTTGCTCTTGAGAATAACAATTAGAATGAAACGTTTTTGAAACTAAGAAGTTTTAAATAAATCTCTCTCATTCCTTAATCTAAACATTTAAAAACTTACGTACTTTTTTTTCATAATGTGTTGGTTCTCAAAACTATAGCGCAGAAACTATTTTCTGCTTATAATTATATCCCCAAAGTATTTATACTTTGGGCTTTTTGGAATTAATAAGATTTTAATTATTTTAATTGTATTATAATTTGAAATTATATTTTCAAAATGAGAGTTGTATCTTAATTATGATATTTCTTCGCAACAGACAAAAATTTTTCTTTTTTCTACCTCTGTCAGGATATTTTAAAATCCTGACACCATAACAAAATTGCCTACCAATTTGTAAATCAAATTCTTTTTTCCTTCTTCAGTTTATCTCTGTGTTTCGTTTTCATTTTCTCTATTTTTTCACTTTATTTTTTTTTAGCATTTATATAATGATTTTTATTTTTTTCCATTATGGCTGGTTTCCAGTGTTCTGTCAGTTCTCTACTGTACAGCATGATGACCCAGTTACACATACATGTACACATTCTGTTTTCTCACATTATCAGGCTCCATCCTAAGTGACCAGACATAATTCCCAGTGCTATACAGCAGGATCTCATTGCTAATCCATTCCAAATATGTGTATTTTGGATGAGTTAAACATCTCACTAAATCTTAAAATTCCTCATATGACTGATCAAAGAGCTTGAAAGTAGTTAATGAATGATGATCATAAGGGTATGATCCTTGGTCCTTGAATAAATCTGTGCCATGTCATTTCATGTGTTTCTGACTGTGATTCTCTATGAATCAAATTTCCATTTGGTCATTTGAGGTAAAAGTTAAATTTATATTATTTTTGTTTAATTTGACCTTTCTAGCCTTTTTTATGCTTGAAATGTAATTGGAGATAATTTTAACATCTTGTCTTTTAATTGTCAAGAAGGTTTTTATTAAACTTTTATTACAGTTTATGACATTTTCACAAATCAGAGCGTCCTATTGACATGGAAGGTCCCAGCTCTGTGGAGATACAGAGTTAAGGAGTGGGCATAATGATGTAAATTAGGAAGATAAGAATCGTCGAGTTGATCTTTTCTTTGAAAGAGGAAAGGGTCATTTGTAGGTTGATAGAAGCGGGTGGCTGTATCAAGTTGGAAAATCACTGACTGCAGGAAGAGTTCATCACAGTCCCTGGCCCTGATAGCGGGGGAAGTTGACGTTTGATCTCATTTCCACCTTGCCCCGTGGCACCTACCTAGGAGGTAGCAAAAGGCCAGCAGTCCAAACAGTGGTAGCAGGAAGGACTTACAGAGGGAGCCTCATCACGGCTTTGTTAGATACATTTCCATGTGTATCTGGTAATGTGGAGGCTCATGTTAATTGGCTGGCGGGGGGGATACACTTAGACCACACCTGTATGGTTTTTTGTTTTGTTTTGTTTTTGTCTTTTGTTTTTTTAGGGCCACACCCGTGGCATATGGAGGTTCCCAGGCTAGGGGTCAAATTGGAGCTGTAGATGCTGGCCTATGCCACAGCCACAGCAACGCAGTATATGAGCTGCGTCTGCCACCTACACCACAGCTCATAGCAATGCCCGATCCTTAACCCACTGAGCAAGGCCAGGGATGGAACCTGTGTCCTCAGGGATGCTAGTCAGATTTGTTATTCCTAAGCCATGACAGGAATTCCCACCTGTATGTTTTGAAGCACAAGTTCTGTTGCCAAAACTCGGCCTGTGTCTACCAGTGCCAAATAGAAATGCAAAGACAGAGTTTTGGGTGATGGAGGAAAAGAAAGTTTTTATTGCTTTGCCAAGCAAAGGAGGCCACGGCAGGCTAATGCCTTAAAGACTGTGTCCCTCCATTGGGAAGAATCGGCATGGAGTAGTATAGTAAAAAGGAGAAAAACAGGTTTTCAGATAAGAAGCAGGATGGGGGCAAACATCCGTTCTTCTTTCTTTAGGGGCGTCTTACTCATGCAGGCTGGTGTTAGGAGATCCCAGTGTGATCCTGGCAGTTTTCTGAGTTATTGCCCAGAAGAACAGTACTTGCAGAAAGGGCATGTCGAGCCGAGATTCGAACAAACCAGGAGAGTTCCTGAGGTAATCTTTAATTCACAGGCAGCTGGGCTCAGGGTGCCTAGTCTTTAGCTGGAGCGTGATTGTGTTTAGGGTGCAGTTAAGCCAGGGAGAAGAACAAGGAAGGCCTTTAAGCTGTTCAGTTATAAAGTATTCATTTCTAAAAGAAGTGTAAGGAATATCACTTTTCTCTTAGGTACATAAGATGCCTATACCGCTATGTGTATCCCTTGAGAAGGAACCAGGACCCCGCCCCAAGGCTGCACTATTGTTTCTGGACTGTTCCTCCCTTCTCTTTGCATCCCCTCCCTGCCCTGATCAGCACCTGCCTGAACCTGCCCCGTGGAACTCAGGGAAGGCCAAGGAGGCCGAGTGAGGCCCATTTCCTAAAAACGAGAAATTCAGGACACAGAAAGGCTTTTGTGCCCAGAAGCCCCACGGGCCCTGCTCTGTTACAGTTCCTTTGGTCAAAATAATTCTTCTTAAGGGCAACTCACAAAGCATCAGGGATGGCCTTGTTATTTAGAATTCTTGAGACAATCTTGCTGGAGAAGCTTTTCAGGGGCACAAGTGCTGTAGGCAGCCTTAATTGTGAGGTCACTCTAATTGGGCAGTTCTGAGGGAAAATGGTGTTTGGATGTTTATAAGTGCCCACAAAACAATAATTAAAAAGAAAAAAAAAAAAAAAACAGCTCAGGAAAACATTAGTGTCTCTTCAGTTTATGCTTCAAAGAGGCAGGTGTAAAAACTGAATACATACCATAAATAAGCATTTGTGAGCATGATGCTGTAAATTAATACGACAGTTTCAGACCAAAAAAACCGAAACAGTCCTTGCTCTACAATACCAGAGATAGCAGTTATCACCAAGACAGTGTTGACTTTGAGTCATTTTCATCTTCCTACAGTGTGAAAAATGCCTGTTTAGAAGGATTCGAATTTAAACATAAGTGGGGACTTCTAAAGTTCATTAGCAAAATGATCTGATTTTACGCGTTAAATTTTCAGAAGAGCTCAGAGCTTCCCCGAGTGAACTCACATGGATAAATCATAAATCCCAAAGGACCCAGAGAGGAAAGTGAAGGGTACTGTGTTTTTCTAGCCTAAATTGTAAAACAGGGACCCACAGCCTCCCTTAGTAAGTTAGGTGGTTGCCAAGGTCTCTCAGCAATTTCTGAAATTAGAAAGTGAGAGCATTTTATTTTGGGGTGTGCTTGGCAAGCCTGAGTAAAGTTCAAGACCTTTCAATGAAATTGATGGCTGTTGTTATTGATTAATAAATATTTTTGTCCATTTCTTCTCATATTCAAGTCTTTTGCAAGATATTAAAGATATAAAAATCAATAAGGTATAACCCCTAAAAGAATGTACAGGTTAGTGGGGGAACACCTAAAAACAAAAGCTGTATTTAATAATGATTGGAGAGCTATGGTGTTCATACTTATTATGCCGATTGGTGGTTTTAGGCACCATTCTCTAGGTGTTTTCTAAACTCTCCGTTTCAAACTCTTCACTGTTGTGGAGCCCGTGTAGGAGACTTCAGAACACCTGAGTTTGGTTCAGAGCTAAAAAGTGTCCACACTGTCCTTCGATTTAAATATAGCCTAGGAGCTCTGCTCTAGAAAGTTAAACTCAGACCAGAACTGGGATGGGGAAATAGTCAAATTTACTCAAATTTTTTTTTTTGGGGGGGGGGATCCAGAAGGGAGCCAGATGGAGAGTGACACCATGGGTGAGATACAAAGACGGTCATCACATGTGATTAGGTCTGGAACTGTGGGCTGGCCTCCAAGGCAGGTCTGAATCTACGAAGAAGCAATGCTTCTAGCAAGGTCCTATCCTGCTCTGCCCCCAGTGCATGCGTGTGCACGCACACACCACCCACTCACCGCACCTCTACGCCCTGGGAAGGAGAAGGGTGCAGCAAGAGGAGAGAATTGAGTTGTCAGAGAACAACCCCTTGTGCAGGGGAAATACCTCTGAAAAACACCATCAAAAGAAGCACATGAGCTTCTGACGTGGAGATGCAAAGAGAACCAGGAAGCTGTGGTCCAGAGGCTGTTGGCAGCAGCCCTGGCCAGCATCTCTACATGTCTCTACATGCTGCAGTTCAGGAGTACAATTCTATTGGTTGTTCACTGCTATATCTTCAGGTCCCAGTACACTGTTTAGTACATAGTAAGTGGTTCGTACACATTTGTGGAATTAAAAAATACATGGATGCAAGAAAGTAGTTGTACTGTGAACATATCTGCAACATTCCTTGATGAAAAATAGTCTAAAACCCCATGGTTGGCTTTAATTTAAGCCTTTGACTATAGTTACAGCTCAACATTGAATATTATTTGCCCTTTATTAAAAATAACCTTTGTTTTCAATTAGCCTGAAGATTAAATATGTATTTATTAAATTCTGAAAATATGAGTATGCCATTTCTATTAAATATCTAGTAGAGAAAATGTGTAAACACATACACAAAATACATTTGTATATTTCTTTTTTGTTGATTTCTGCTGTGATCTATTTTCTTGTGTGGGCTACAGGCAGCAGGGGGCTAAGTGCTACATGGTGCGTCTTGTATGATCTACAGGCGGCAGGGCCAAACCACAGCAGTCATCTCAGAAACCAGAGGGAGCCGTGGACTGTCACCCACCAGGGGTCTGTGATCAGGCTCTGCCTGTGGCCCCAGTCACCTCAGGGCACCACCGAGGAGGGTGTTTAATGTTTTGAGGGATGTTCTTTCATATCTTCTGTTGTAATATTTAGTTGTTTTAAGTGGGAGAAGTCTGTTCTGTTACCCTATCCTGATTGGAAGCATAAGTCTCAATTCATATTCTGATGTATATCTTCTTAGCCTTTTTCTACATGTTTATAATTATGCGGTTTTTTTTTTTTTCAAATTGTTCTTTACAGAAATTGGAGGAGCACATTTTTTTCTCTTTTAAAAGTTCTTCATATGATTCTGTCTCTTGATGATGGATATCTTTGAATATAACCTTTTTTGTCCCCCTCTGATTATTCTCAAGATGCATTGTGACTATCAAGTTAATATTTTAATGCAGTTGGTACATGTGATCAAATTAGCCGCACCAGAAAATCCATGTCCCTTCTTTCCAGGCCAACTAAAAATTAGGGTTTAGAGAATATTTTCTGAGACAAAAATTAACTTCAGTTTAAATGTGAATTAAAAAAAATATTCCTGAGATGGAATGTAACAGTAATATGTTTATGTTGTTTGTTGTGAATGGCCTATTTTTTCTCGCTTTTTAAAAATTAGTTGAAACATCATTTTCTGAATGGCTTCTCAGATCTCTTTATCTTAAACACAGTGTCATGCATAATATTCATTAAAATGCTGCACCCTCTTTGATACTAATTTTTACAGTTTAGGCAAACATTTATTTTTTTGTGTCATTAACTCTGTCGGTTTTCTCCTTACGTTAAGGTCTTTGCTCAGAATGTCCCTTGATATTTTCCATCAGAGAAGTATATATGTACTTACTTATTACTTGTATTTTTCTTTACATTTAATTGTGTCTTTTTACTTACTGTTAATTCATTGGAATTTGTCTCAATCTGTAGTGTAGGGTGAAGAGCTAAGTTTATTTTTTTCCGTGTGGTTGATCAATTGTTTGCCTACATTTTAATGTGCTCAGTTACATGTATGTGTGTCTAATTTGAGTAGCTAGACATGCCTGTTTATAATTTATACAAATTGCATGGTATCAATATCAAAGAACAAATTTTAAATAGTTAAGAGCAATTTCTACTGTAAGCAGAGAAAAACCTGCAGACTTTTCCTCAGTTCATGTAGATGCGCCTCTGTATTTATGTGTTACACTAACGCATCATGTAAGACATAAGGCTGCATTCAGGAACTTTGTATGACTGCCTACAATTGGGAATAGAGCACCATGGTTTTCCTTAAAATCTTTTAGGATTAGTGTTTTTGCTATGCCTCGAACTAACATAATCTCTGTAACCATAATCAGGTGCCTTCAGGCATCAAGAGATGACTTTAGTTAGCAGGGTAAGTCTAAGATTCAGTTGGATAAAGACAGGCCTGCAGATCAGCGGGCTTAGATGCATGCTGGCAAGATGTTTCCGTCGCTGTCCGCTGTCCTTGCTCATTACTGTTTGTCTTACTCCCCAGACTGATTCAGTGATGCAGATAAGCAAAATACCTCATTTGTACACTTCATATTCATTATTAATCAAATTAAATCTTTGACTCAAAGAACAAAGTTGTTCTTCATTTAAATAATCTCTCCCTTGCATCTAAGATGCCTTGTTTCAGGTTAGGAATAGTATTGCAGTGTGATTGGTTTATGTACCCATGTATAATATTTTATGCATTAAAAAAATATTCTGAGATAGAATTCACCAGACTGCAAAAGGAATCCAGGGCACAAAAAATTTATAAAAACCTAGATGTAGATTATTTTAAAAAGAATTCTGCCATATTAAATACAAGATGTGACTGTTATTCTCCGTCTTTCTTTCCCACTTCCCACTTTCTCCTCCCTTTTTCCTTCCTTGCCCCTCCCTGGTGCTGCCTGACACCTAAATGAAGGGATGGAGAGGCTACACTGGTGTTCACTCCACAGCTGGTGTTGGTGGCTCGTTCACTCTTGAGCTCCTCAATATATTGGGTTTACTATTATTATGTAAAGATGTTCCTAATTCATCTCAGGTACTTTAAGATTTTTGTATGGACACACATGTGATTTTTCTGTGTGTGCTTATTTGTTTACTGCCTGCTTAGGACTAAAGTTCAATTTCTTCCCCCCATTTTGAAGCATTTAAAGTATGACAAAATGTAGTAAAATGATTGTGATAGGTTACATAAATAAGTACACTGTTTTAAACACATATACTGTTTATAACTATTTTTCTTATGGGACAGAATATCGCTTTTCAAATCGGCTATTGTTTCCATCCTTTGGCTTTCTAGTGAAATATTCAGTTTGTTTGAAATAGTCCAATGACTTAGTAATTCATTTATTTTCTTGAACCAGTATTTCTTTATTGCCCACTGCAAACCAGGGCACAATGTGTTAAGTAAGGCACAGATTTTATATTTTGGAAGTTTAATGTCTTGTCTGGGCAAATAAGTAGATATGGGATTACAACCCAGTGTTGCTTACGTTTTGATATAAAGTGAGACAAGCTTGTGTTGGCTGCTCAGTAGGGTTACTTAGACATTTTGCAGGGGGCTGGTAAAAGTGTATTTGAAAGGATGACATCGGAATTGATTTCTGAATAATCAGCCAGTTGAGTATGAACAGGTGGGGTTGTGGATAAGTCATCAGATACAGTAGGAGCACAGTATCCCTTGGCTGGTGACCTAGTGAGTGGATTAAGAAAGTAAAGTGATTAGAATAATGAGTTAAAACAGAGGACAGGGTCATGAAGGACCTCGAAAACCATTCAAAGGGGTTTGCACTTTATTCTCTCTCTCTCCCTCTCTCTCTCTTTTTATTTATTTATTTATTTATTTATTTATTTATTTTTTAGGGCCACACCTACGGCTGTATGGAAGTTCCCAGGCTAAGGGTGGAATCAGAGCTGCAGCTAGCTGCTAGCCTACAATGCTGCCACAGCAACCCTAGATCCGAGCTGTGTCTGCAACCTATACTGCAGCTCATGGCAATGCCAGATCCTTAACCCACTAAGTGAGGCTGGGGATCAAACCCACATCCTCATGGATACTAGTTAGGTTTGCTACTGCTGAGTCACAACTGTAACTCCTGGTTTGCTCTTTTATTCTGATAGCCATACATTTTAGCAGTTAACCAAATGACTGGCCAGTGTTGGTGTAACCAGGAAGGGAGCTGTGATACCAAGGGGACAAAGGATGGGGGATGGAACCTAGTTAGTGGAGAGGAGTGGAGATGGAGAGAGATGGAGACACGGGAGATGCAAAAGGATGGATGGTCTCGGGGTTGCTGGAGAGCGTAAGAAACAATCACTAAAAGCGACTTCTGGGTGCCTCGCCTGGGTCATAATGTTGTCATTTATTGAGATAAGGGGCACAGGAGATGAGGGGAACATGGGGATGAGGTGAGGGTGATGTGAGCTTAGATCCTTTTTTTTTTAAATTCGCCTGTGGTATATCGGAGTTCCCGGGCTAGGGATTAGAGCAGAGCTGCAGCTGCCAGCCTACACCACAGCCATAGCAAATCAGATCCAAGTGCATGTGACCTACACTGCAGGTTGTGGCAATGCCAGATCCTTAACCCACTGAGCAAAGCCAGGGATCAAACCCACATCCTCATGGATACTAGTTGGGTTCTTAACCCACTGAGCTACAATGGGAAGTCCAGAATTTAGATTCCTGATTTTTACGGTGGAAAAATATTTATTTTCTTCTTGTAACCTGTTTACTCACTTCATACACATAACTTCCTTATTCATATAAAATGTGAATGAATGAAGTTCCCAATTCAGATTTCTCTATGATTGGAGATTTTTTTAAAAGAATTTTACACAAGAATCAAATTTTTCATCAGAATGTATTCAACCTCTTTCCCTTTTGTTTTATAAGAAAATGAATGAAATAAGCAATTCTTCCTGCTGAGTAGCAAGCCACTTATCCTGGGAGATAGTGGGAAATGCTTACATTCATGGATGCCCAGGCCTGAATGGGCTCTAGAATTCATCTCATTCAAATATTGATTTTAGAGAAGATGACATCTGTGAGAAAATCCAGCAACTAGCTGCCTTTTATTCATCTGTTCTCGATTCCTTTTAAATGACATGACGAACATGTGTTGTGATTGCTTATTTGGTTCAAGGGTTCCTCTTTTCCGGAAGTCAACCTCTTTTCCGACATCAAATCTCACTTCTTGCTCTGCACTTTGGTGGAGACTTTCGGTCCCCTCTAAGATCGTGCTGCTTCCATTCCTCTAACAGAGGCTTTGGGGAACTTTTTTCTGCAAAGGGAAGACAGTATATATATTTTCTTTGCAGGCCGTATGGTCTTTGTCCCCCAAACCCAGCTCTGCCATGTGGCGCATAACTGGCTATAACAATGCATAAATGAATGAGTTTGGCTGTGACTAGTAAAATTATTTCCAAAAACAAGACCAGGGTGAATTTGGTCCATGTAATAACTCAACAGGGATAATACAGTGTTGAAGCATTTTCTTTACCATTCCTTATTCTTCTTTAACCTCCCAGTGCTCTGCTTGCATAGATGTCAACTTGGCCTTGCTTCTTAGCCATTAATTAATTAATTAATTTATTTATTTATTTTCAGTGTTATTTTGAATGTATTATCTAATTTTTATTTTTTCCATTATAGCTAATTTACAGTGTTCTGTCAATTTTCTACTGCACAGTGAGGTGACCCAGTCACACATACATGTATACATTCTTTTTTCTCACATTATCATGCTCCATCACAAGTGACCAGACATAGTTCTCAGTTCTCTACAGCAGTATTCTGTTGCTTATCCATTACAAAGGCCATAGTCTGCATTTATTAACCCCAAATTCCCAGTCCCTCCCACTCCCTCCTCCCCCTCTTAGCAAGCAGAAGTCTCTTCTCCATGTCCATGATTTTCTTTTCTGTGGAAAGGTTCATTTGTGCAATATATTAGATTCCAGATATAAGTGATATCATATGCTATTTGTCTTTCTCTTTCTGACTTACTTCACTCAGTATGAGTCTCTAGTTCCATCCATGTTGCTGCAAATGGCATTATTTTGTTCTTTTTTATGGCTGAGTAGTATTCCATTGTGTATATATATCCACATCTTCCTAATCCAATCCTCTGTCAAAGGACATCTGGGTTGTTTCCATGCCTTGGCTATTGTGAATACAGCTGCAAAGAACATGTGGGTGCATGTGTCTTTTTGAAGCAAAGTTTTGTCCAGCTATATGCCCAAGAGTGGGATTGCTGGGTCATATGGTAGTTCTGTGTATAGATTTCTAAGGTATCTCTATACTGATATCCATAGTGGTTGTACCACCTTACGTTCCCACCAACAGTGCAGGATGGTTCCCTTTTCTCCACACCCTCTGGAATTTTTTATTTGTGGACTTATTAATGATGGCCATTCTGACTGGTGTGAGGTGGTATCTCATAGTAGTTTTGATTTCTATTTCTCTAATAGTCAGTGATGTAGCGTTTTTTCATGTGCTTGTTGGCCATCTGTATATCTTCTTTGGAGAAATGTCTATTCAGGTCTTTTGCCCATTTTTCAATGGGTTGTTGGCTTTTTTGCTGTTGAGTTGTATAAGTTGCTTGTATATTTTAGAGATTAAGCCCTTTTCAATTGCATCATTTGAAACTATTTTCTCTTGAAAAAATTAATATAGTAAAAATGGCCATACTACCCAAAGCAATCTGCAGATTCAGTGCAATCCCTATCAAATTACCCATGACATTTTTCACAGAACTAGAACAAACAATCCAAAATTTTATATGGAAACACATTCCATATAAAATTCCAAATTTTATATGGAAACACCATTCTGCAAGTTGTCTTTTTTTTTTTATGGTTTCTTTTGCTATGCAAAAGCTTGTCAGTTTGATAAGTTCCTATTGGTTTATTTTTGCTTTTATTTCTGTTGCTTTGGGAGACTGACCTGAGAAAACACTTGCAAGGTGATATCAGAGAATGTTTTGCCTATGTTTTCTTCTAGGAATTTGGTGGTGGCTTGTCTTACATTTAAGTCTTTAAGCAATTTTAAGTTTATTTTTGTGCATGGTGTGAGGGTGTGTTCCAGTTTCATTGATTTACATGTGGCTGTCCAGTTTTCCCAGCACCATTTGCTAAAAAGACTGTCTTTTTCCCATTTTATATTCTTGCTTCCTTTGTCGAAGATTAATTGACCATAGGTGTGTGGGTTTATTTCTAGGTTCTCTATTCTGTTCCATTGGTCTCTGTGTCTGTTTTGGTACCAGTACCACACTGTCCTGATTACTGTGGCTTTGTAATATTGCCTGAAGTCTGGGAGAGTTATGCCTCCTGCTTGGTTTTTGTTCCTCAGGATTGCTTTGGCAGTTCTGGGTCTTTTGTGTTTCCATATAAAATTTTGGATTGTTTGTTCTAGTTCTGTGAAAAATGTCATGGGTAATTCGATAGGGATTGCACTGAATCTGCAGATTGCTTTGGGTAGTATGGCCATTTTTACTATATTAATTTTTTCAACCCAGGAGCATGGACTTGTCGTGTGGCTCGTGGCATAACTACTCGGCGTCGCTTCTTACTTGCTATTTAATGCCGGCTGTTTTTAAGACCCTGGCATTGCTTCTGAGGCTCTGCAAACAGAGATTGTATCCATCCTGTATGTCCTCAACCAGAGGGAGAATGCTCTTGGCCCTGGCTTCTACTCACTTTTTCCCACTGTGCAGTTTTCTCTGGCTGAGTAGTTATTTTTTTAAAGTTCTCTGTTCTTTGTCTAAGGAAGGGAGAATAGTTGGAGATACTGAGAGTCTCAAAGGGTGAAAATAATTCCTTGCTATGTTCTCTGCCCTATGAAGACTGCTGATTGATTGTGGGTCTGTAATTTTTTTTTTTTTTTTTTTTTTTTTTTGCACAGCCTGGCACAACCTTTTCTACTACAGCTTACCCAAAGGTTTGACCAATGTTCCAGGTGGACCACCCTCCCCCTATTTGACCTTTTGCCAGACTGCTGCATCTAAGTGGTGCCTTTTCTTAGCAGTCAAGAAATAACCTATATATAGTGGAGCTGGTTTTTTTGGAGAACCTGGACCATTTTCGCTTTCATCTCGGATTCCACCACCTTAACTACTGGCTCCAAAGCTACCATATATTCAAACACTATTCTAACTATAGGACTTTCCTGAGCCATGGTCATCCTGTTAAACTTGATCTTCATCTTAACATTGGTTGAACAGTATCTTTTATTTATATACTCCTGTTCAGTTGACAAAAGGCTTTTACATGCTTTATCTTATTCAGGCCTTCTAAGCAACCTGTAAGCTCAGTGGTAACTATGATTTTCTTCATTTTATAGTTGAAGAAACTGAGATACAGAAAGGTCAAGTGACCTGATCAATGTGGCACTGAGCTAATCTTTCAGCTGGCAGTGAAATTCTAGATTTAGTATTCCTCCCAATACACATGTGGTCTTGTGTAGGACATATTGATAGAAAAACTCAACTAGTTCAGTCCCTGAAGGGAAGTAATAAGTGGGACATCCTAAGTGGTATTATTTGCATATCCCTGTATTAGAAACTATGTAGAGAAAATAATAGTTCCTCCTTTTGCTTAAGTGTAGGCAATGCCAAGGTTAAAGGTAAGGTCTGAAGTATTACTATAAACTTCTTTCAATTAGGAGAAGAATGCTTATGAAACACCAGTGCAGATATTTCAAGAAATGGCCATTTAATCGGAATAGAGACAAAATGTTAAATATGAAAGAACTTTGTGTCCGTTGCTATCAGTCGTCTTTTATAAATTCTCTTGCTGCTCTTTGGCTAATAAAATTGACGGGGTCATCGTATCAGAAATTTATAAGGGGATTTAAAAATTGAATACAATTATTATCAGTGATTCATGCATTACAAAAGAAGTGTAAGAAACCTTAATAACTTAAGAAATTTAAAAGATTTTTTTTTCACCCTAGTAAGATTTTCTTGTTCTCTTTCTCACCAGATTGTAGGTGTATTCTCAGGAAGATCTTATTCGCTAAAATAACCTGAACTATCTCCTGAATATTAGTGATTTCTAAATCTCTCTCTCCAATCTGATATCCTCAGTTGAATTCTAACTCCTGGAATAGTTAGTTCTAACTGGAATAGTTACTGGCTGGGTGTCTTCACTAGGACTCTTTGTAATTACCGAAACCTTACAATGGTGACTGTAGGTCCTTTGTCACGTCTCCAGCTTCATCCTTCTCCTCCTTCCGTGAGTGGTAGAGAGCATCCCCTTCCATTGTGATTTGAACAGGCCCTCCCCCCTCAAATTCAAGTCCGCCCAGAACTTTAGATATGACCTTATTTAGAAACAGGTTCTTTTTCATTGTAACTGATTAAGGTGAATTGTCCTGGATGAGGACTGGACCGAAATCCAGTGACTGGTGTCCTCCAAAGAAGATGCCATGTGAGGGAACACAGATAGAACCCCACACGCAGGTGGAGGACTCCCCAGGGGCTTCAGAAGGAACCACCTTGCCACCCTCTGTATTTGATTTCAAACTTCCTGCCTCCAGAACCGGGAGAGAATGCATTTCTGTTATTTTAAGCCCCCCAGTTTGCGGTCGTTTATAATGACAGTCCTGGGAGACAGAGGTTATCCATTCTGTCTCCCACTGCCCACTCTCTCTCCTTTCACACGTGAACTATCACTAAAGCCTTTCTTCCTATTTCTGAAACACCTTTTGGCCTGCGTTCTCTTCTGCATCTGTAGTGCCACTGACGTAGGTCATTGTTTCTGTTATGTAAGCGTCCTACTCCTCTAGCCTGTTGTACCCCCAACAGAAATCAGCACCATCTTCCTCAGACAAAAAGCAGTGAAACAGTTATGTGAATTTCTTGCTTGCCGAATGTACATTTCTTGTATGAGCATGCGTTGAGGAATTTCTGTGTTCTTATTGCATATTATGTACTGTGCATGTATTAAATCATTCGAAAGTTACAACGAACACTAGAGATGCATGCTGGTAACACCGTCATTCCCGTTTTAAAGAGGAGGAGTGTGGGACACTGGAGGATTAACCTGCCCAAGGTTACCTAAGTGAGTATCCTAAGATTGGGATAAAGTATGGGCATGCAGTCTTCAGAACCAACCTCTCAACCATTAATTATATTGCCTCTAAGACTTTTTTCTCATGAATGTCATTTTTCTCTAGATCATATTCACTCTTAAATGACTATTTTTCTTTTTAAAAGCCAAATGAAATGTCATTACATTGCAGGTCTATTTTGTTTTCTCCTCTAACTCTTGGCTTTTAACACAGTGCCAGGTCCACCGAACAGACTCAGTGTATATTGATTGAACTGGTAATTGATGGTCACTGTAATAACACTGCACCAATGACTCAGACAGAGCTGCTCTCTTTGTCTTTTATGCTCCCGGATCACTTTGTTCTTTTCTCTACAATGTACCTGCCACATTTCATTATCATCCAGGCTTCTGTGGTTTTCATAAAGGACAGGGACCATATCTCACTCATCTTTCTATGTTTAGGAACATAGTATCTAATGATATCAATTAAATGCAGGCAGCTAATAAATGTAAATAGATGACATCAGAAAAATCTTAGAAAGTGCTATTAAATGGTGTACATCATATGGGCTTATATTACTACTCACTCAAATTAGTAGTAAAAAATTATTAAATTTTTTCCTATTGAATGTGTGTTTCTATTTTACTGATTTCTGTTCTTTTACTGAGTATTTTTTGCATCTAGTAATGCTGTATACTTCAAGTATGTAGGGAAAGTTTGAAGGGCCAGTGGATCAATATGGTCTTGAGAGGCAAATAATTATTATGTTAGATACAATTAAGTAATGTTGGAAAGTTAGAATATTTGGGTCAGAATTTTGTTACAGATATGGTGAAGTTGTAGAGATGACAAGGTATCTGGTGTGGCTACATGAGTATATGTGAATGAATCGAATCAATCAAATTAAATTGAATCTAATGTAATAGAGGGTCAAGCAAGTTGAGACCACAAGACTGATTATAATAGACTGTGCTGGTCAGTTCTCCTCTGGGACTCTCGCAGTAAATTAAGCTTCTTGTGGGCAGGGACTGGTCACCCTGGTCATGGTCACCCTGGAAGATGCTCAGTACATGTTCCAAAAATAATGTAAAAGTGTTTAGCACAACTCCCATCATCCCTCAACATCCTTTGGAAGTGAAGCGACTTCCCCAGGGTCATAGAACTGCTCATTCGAAGACCTAGGACTAGGACCACAGTCATCTGAGTGCTGATAGTGCAGACACTGAATGCCAAAGCAGGAGGTCTGGGCTGTGCATGTGACAGCCGCAGAAACAAAGTGAAGTCATTTTGGACAATCAAATCAATGAATCATACGTATTTTACTAATATCCTTTCTTCATTACCAAAGAGGCAGATAAAATTAGAAGTAAGTCATAGAACATATAAGTTGTAGCCAGGAAGACCAGGATAAGGAAGAAGGGAAATATATCTTGGGTCCTTTCCGGAGACTTTAAAAAGAACTTAAAATGAAGTATATGAGATCTATTTATTCAACCTGGAGGAAAAAAAATCCTCTGCTTTAATATATGCATACTAAATGTGTGTGTACACACACACACATACATACACACAGTATGTAATTTACAGCCAAGAAGCTTTATAATCCATTACTCTGTGAGCATCCCAGAAGGTAACAAAATTTGCCAAGGATGGAACCTGCATCCTTAAAGATGCTAGTCAGGTTTGTAACCTGTTCAGCCACAACAGGAACTCCCCATAATATATATTTTTAAACATGATTCCTTATTGCTGAAATGTGCTTATCAGGTAGTTTTTTTCTGCTGAGGAGAAATGAACAGTTGAAAATTGTGGACGGGAAATTTGTGGTTTGCTGATCCTTAAATCACCAAATTTCTGGAGGTTATGTATTACAAATAAGTAAGTATAGAAAAATCTCAAATTTGGTTTAGAACCAAAATAGCTGACCTTCTCCCCCCCTCCCAACACACACATGCACAAGTGTAAGTTTTAATTTCTATGGGTTGCCATTAATGAGAAAATATTCTTGACATCAGTAATGGCTTTTAATTGTTTGGATGGTGATGATAAGATGAGATGTTTCCGGATCCAATTTACGGTAAGGTTATATCATTTTTCATACAAGGAGTTTTACTCTATCATCCAAATTTCAGAATGACTTTGATTTTCATGAAAATCTCAAATTGGAAAACCTGTCTTACATGAGAATAAACAACTACGAAAATTCTTCTGAAGGCTGTCTATTGTATCGGTCTTTTACCGTAAACGTTTGTCTCGGTCTTTAAAACAATACCACACATGAGATACCTCCTGCCCGAGAATATCTTGCCCTATTGCCCTTCCCTGGCGAGTGGGGGTTTTTGAACTCAGACTTCGGTTTTACTGGGACAGCACGCCTCATTTGGTATCTTTGCCAACTGGTCCATGATTTATGACACATCCTGGGGCTGATCTTGCTGAGCATAGTCATTGGCCCCAGAAGGCTCTGGAAGCTCTTCCAAGCCTTAGCATTTTCTGGATGGTCAGATTTGGAGCTTAACACTAGCTTCCAGATTTTTTATGATTTCAGTATTTTTCAATAAATTTAACTCTACTGGACCTATGTATTCAACCTGACTCCATGACTTGGGTGAACAGAAAACACTAATACATTGCTGCTAACTGTGCCATGATCAAGAGTCCGCTATGGGTTGTAAGATCCAAAGCTGCTGCAGTCGGCTCATGGTTGTCCAGGCTCAATTCTGTTGATAATGCAATACAGCATAGATCTAGTGATGTGCGCAGCATGGGCTGTTGAGGGAAACAGTTCTAGCCCAGTAAGTTTAAGGAGCACCGTGTAACCCGTACTCGACACCGAATGCTTTGTCTTCTCAGAGATCCGCTTGACCATAAGCAGTGCTCTAGCACATTTAAGACCTCTTACCTTTTATTTAACACGCTCTTGTTTAAACGTTTTAAGTTACAAAATTCCTTTTTTTCCCCACATATAATTTGTTTATATGTGGCTGAACCCTTACCACTAGGACAGAGTTTGGAAATGTTCATATAAAACCCTTTTAAAATTAATTAATTATTTATTTATTTATAGTATAGTTGATTTACAGTGTGCCAATTTCTGCTGTATAGCCGTGATTCATATATATATATATTCTCCGCCCCCGTAATATTTTTTTAAATTTTTTTCCTTGTTTTATGATTTAATTTTTTTCCGTTATACAGCATGGGGACCAAGTTCCTCTTACATGTATACATTTTTTTCCCCTACCCTTTGCTCTGTTGAAATATAAGTATCAAGATATAGTTCTCAATGCTACTCAGCAGGATTCCTTGTAAATCCATTCCAAGTTGTATCCAGTAACCCCAAGCTCCTGATCCCTCCCACTTTCTCCCTCTCCCCCTAGGCAGCCACAAGTCTATTCTCCAAGTCCATGATTTTCTTTTCTGTGGAAAGGTTCATTTGTGCTGTACATATATATATATATATATATATATATATATATATATATATACATACACACATCTATATATATATATATATATATATATATACACACACATACATACACACATCTATATATATATTTTTTTTCATATTCTATCCCAAGAGATTTGGTAAGAGTTCCCTGTGGTGTACAGTAGGACCTCATTGCTTAGCCATTCTAAATGTAAGAGTTTGCATCTACTTGGATGTATCTGGTGTGCATTTTCCAATCTTATTTCCTGTCGTTGTTCTGTTGTCTTGAAGATCATCTTTATGGTTGAAGTTGCTGTCCTGTAGTCTGTGATCCCACAAAGCACTGCTCAGTATGAGTCAAAATGGAAAACTGAATTAAGACAGCTAGGTTGACTGTGGAAGCCTCCAAGACAGAATATAATCATAGTGTGCCATTGAGCTCAAGATATAACACAGTCTGTAGTGCACTGTTTGGTTTTAACACTTTTACAACCAGGAGCCTTTACAAGCCACCTGGGCCACATTTTGCTTCATGAACAATTTAATTAGTATAACTCATGAGCCATGCTTAAACTTAATGGCAAGACAGCATCTACAATAATTAGATGTGAGAATATAGCCCAAATGGAGAATTGAATCAGTGTTTGCCTCAACATGGTTCTGTAATTAATGGGTAGAAAAGTTCTTTTTAGCAATGCCAGTGAAGGGGCTCTAAGTGGCTACCCACAGGATGGACAAAAGAAAGATGGCTAAAGGCACAATTCACTAAAATTGTAGGCAACACTTCAGGAAATGAAGTGGGTGAGGGGATAGTGAGGAGCGATACAGAGATAAAAGACAAATTTTGCATCTTCAGAAACACTGTGATGAAATTTTCTACCAGTGGGGACTGGGATGATGCTATTTTTGGTAGGAATAAACGTCAGAGTCAGAAAGGCCAGTGTCATTCAGTGAACTCCCAAGGGAGCCAGGCTAGCGCAAGGTCACCACTCCGCCATCGCTACCCTGTGCTTCTCCAACTTGTGGGTGCAGGTAGGAACTATCAGACTGCATTTCTGGTAGTGAAATAGAGGAATAGGTAATAAAGGTACAAATCAAAGGTACATGCCAGCTATCTTGTAAGGAAGTTGTCCGGGAGCAGACACACAGTGCCTTCTGCTTCCATCCTATTGTGCAGGGCTTAGTTACATGGCCACACTGCTTTGCAAGTTAGACAAAGAAGTATAACCTTTATTTTGGGAAGTTGTGATCCAGGTGAAATTTTACCCCGGAAAGATTGGAAGCTGTCTCAGCTACTTGGCAGTCCATTCACCCTCCCTATCCAGTTATACATCCAGCTCAGTTTGCAGGATTCCTTAG
Organism: Sus scrofa; assembly: GCF_054392235.1. Taxonomy (NCBI): domain Eukaryota; kingdom Metazoa; phylum Chordata; class Mammalia; order Artiodactyla; family Suidae; genus Sus; species Sus scrofa. The sequence goes on from NC_139393.1 coordinate 78,962,796, forward strand.
ATATTGCATAGTTCTTGATTAGGATGGTGTGTGGAAACTCATCTTGTTCAATGGCCTATAAATGCAAAGGCAAGTCACCTGCTGTCACCACTTCTAGCACATATTTATTGAGTAGAAACAGGATAATCATGGTCAAAAACTCACTTGGAAAGTAGTCACAACTCCTTTGCAATTATCAGATCCTTTAGGATTAGATTAGTGACGGCTTCATTTGGGGCAGTGGAATACGTTATTGCTGACCCTCTGGTGGCTTCTGTTTGAGGAGCTCACCAGCTTTCTCAGGGTGTGAGTCTGGAGACCCTGGGATGCTTCAGATGTGAGCAACTCAGATATTTGCATGCCATTCGTGCAGGTTCTTTGAAAATGACACTTTTCCACACCTTGCGTGGATTTCTCAGCTGTTTGCTCCTGGCCGGTGCCCTGAGCTGAGTACAAAGAGCTCTCGAGCCACATATTTTACCCACTGGTTTCTGGCTTTTGTCCCCATACTCATCTCCCTTCGTTCCCCTCCACACCCCCACCACCCCGACAACATGGAAGGGCAGCTGTAGGGTTCTCTTTACTCCGGGACCAGCACAGTCGTGTTGTTGTGACCTGCTGGCCCACCTCCCTGTGGCTCATCTGCTGATTGGCCTCCTCAGTGTGAAGCCGCAGATGAACCTCAGTTGCTTCCTTGCCTGGTCTGTGGCCCTGGAGTGTTACCTCAAGCTCGTCAGCTTCTTCTAGCCTAATGGTCGTCCTTCCTTCCTGAATGCTCACATTGAGTTTGCTCAGCCAGACCTGCAGTTGTATACTTTCTCGGGATAAGTAAATAAGTAACCTGTATCTGCACAGTGGTCTTCTGTATTGCTACACTGCTATTTATCTATAAATACAGTCTCCTATCGCACCTTCTCTGGTCCAGGCTCTTTTGAGGATTTCTTTTCTTTGTTTCTTTTTTTTTTATTTTGGTTTTATACCGGATCCTTAACCCACTGAGCAAGGCCAGGGATTGACCCTTTGTCCACATAGATCCTAGTCGGGTTTGTAACCTGCTGAGCCACAACGGGAGCTCCATCTGAGGGCTTCGTAAACGAGGGGCTTGAATGGGAAGGCAGCACTTTAATCTGAGTGTGCTATTGGGCCAACCCCCCCTGTTTGTCACAAAACTTTTTTTTTTTTTTAATGTTTGAATAGTATTCCATTGTGTATTTTTTTTTTTTTTTGGTCTTTTTTGCCATTTCTTGGGCCGCACCCGCGCATATGGAGGTTCTCAGGCTAGGGGTCTAATCGGAGCTGTAGCTGCCATCCTACGCCAGAGCCACAGCAACGCGGGATCCGAGCCGTGTCTGCGACCTACACCACAGCTCACGGCAACGCTGGATCGTTAACCCACTGAGCAAGGGCAGGGATCGAACCCGCAACTTCATGGTTCCTAGTCGGATTCGTTAACCACTGCGCCACGACGGGAACTCCGTCACAAAACTTTTAATAGAAGGTACTCGGAAAAGCTCTGGGCCTCAGTCTCCTACTGAGGCGGCTATTTAAGAACCGTGGAAGGTGACTGCTCTAGTTGGAGAAAGGGGAGCATTTTAGTTTTTTCACGTCCATGAGGCTTCAGTTTACTAGACTCTTATTCTGTCTACAGCGCTGCCTGCAGATGGTGCCTCATTCTCGCTCCCCCAGCGCAGTCTCCTGACAGGTGAGCAGAGGTGATGTCCACGGCTCCTGTGGGCTTTGCTGAAAGTGGCAGGAAGCAGCCAGGAGAAATCAACAATCTGAGTTTTCCCTAATGTGATCTGCATGCGATCTGCCTTCTAAGAAACAGCAGGGGACACTCTGACCAGTGTTTTGTTCAGGCATAATAAGCTTTCAAGTGGCAGTAGCTCAGTTCATGTGACATCCCACCCTAAGCAAATGTCCGCTAAACAAATGCTACCAGTATAGGTGCCCTTACTTGTATCCCCCTATTTCCGGGTACGAAACTCTATAGAAGCTGGGGCTAGGTTTACCTGTGTGCAGCTGCAGCACACAGCAAAATGAGTAGCTTAAACAAGACTGAGAGGTTTGTGCTCTCTCGCTCTCTCTTTTCTGGTCATATCTGAGCTTATTTTTAAATTAAATTTATTTTTTACCAGGGTATAGTTGATTTACAGTGCCGAGTTAATTTCTGCTGTACGGCATAGTGACCCAGTCATACATGGGTATACGTTCTTCTCCTCCTGCCATCTTCCATGGTACCATCTTCCACAGTGTCGTCTGTCTCAGGAGACTGGATATAGCTGCCTGTGCTGCACAGCAGGACCTCGTTGCTTATCCATTCTAAATGTGACAGTTTGCATCTACTAACCCGAACTCCGGTCCATCCCACTCCCTCCCCCTTCCCCTGGCAACCACAAGTCTGCTCTCCATGTCTGTGAGTCTGTTTCTGTTTTGCAGATAGGTTCATTTGTGCCATATTTTAGATTCCACATATAAGTAATATCATATGGTATTTGTCCTTGTCTTCCTGACTTCACTTAGTATGAGACTGAGCTACTCAGCCGTAAAAAAGTCTTTTGCTCTTATGTTCAAGATAGTCAGAGGTAATCTAGGCCATGGCTGATATGTTTGGTCAGGGGGCCCCAGACTCGGGCTACATCTGTCTTATTTCTCTGTGTTTCTCTTTTCAGTGGGCATTTTGTGGCCTTAATGTGGCTGCTGGCTCCAGCCATTGAATTGCAATCCAGCCAGCAGGATTAGAGAGACCAAAGGGAGGAAAGGGCTCTCTTTAAAGACACTTGGCAGAAGTGCCGTAATTCCTTCCTGTTCCACAGTGGAGGGGCGTGAACTCTTTCTGCCCATGTGTTCTGTGCCACTTAAGTGCCACACATTCTGTGAAGTAATGCACTGGGGGAAAAAGCAAAAACAAACTATGCATTCCACAAGCAGCTGGTAACAGCTGCAGAACAAATACTACCCTTCACATTCAGGAAGAGTTTTATAATGTCATCCGTTTCAGCACGGGCATCTGAAAATGACAGAGACACAAGATATGTTCTGAGTTTATATTCATCTCTAGATAGTTCCTTTTATATTTTCATTCCAAAATCGGTAAATTTTTTTTTTTTTAACAAAGCTGTGTTTGGCTTTTAACCTTGTGTATTGACATAACAATTATTTTTGTGAAGTTCATTTGGAGATTAAAACAATAAATAAAAAGGACATTTAGATTTCAGCATCACTCTGAGGCTTAGTTATGGGGAGGGAAGAAAGGTCTTTATACAAAATACTGTTTACATTTGGCTTTCTATGGGAAAGCTCTGAGCCAGCCCAGGTAATGATTAGACCAAACGGGATTAATGCTTCTTGTTAAAATGGAAAGTATCGCTTTAAAATATCTGGAGGCCACTGAAAAGCCTTTCCATGTGTGTCTAAACAGACTTTTCTAAAAGGACACATTAACTGTAGATTGAACTGACACTTTGAAACTTCCCTGGCATTGGTAAGTGAATGCAGTACACTTGTGCTTCATTGTCATGATGGAGGTCAGCTAAGTGGCAGTTAAAACAGAATGAAAAAAAAAAATAGATAAATAAAACAGAATGAAGACTAGATATGGAAACAGCACCAGCTGACTAATGAGATGAACATGGGTAAGATGTAGCATTGCTCAGCACCCCTTCTCTGTACCTTCAATCAATATGTAATGATACATTTTCAAACATGAACTATTGTATCAGTAAAATGCTTTTTAATTGTATCCATGTCAGTGCTTTTAAACTGCCTAAATCAATTGCTTTGAACATAGGAATGTAACCCTAAGTGACCTCCAAGTAATGTTTAGGGATATGATGGAATAGAATAACCTAGGATATCCTTTATCTGTTTCATCAATCCTGACTTTATTTGGTTCACAAAGCTTGAATGGTGGTGGAGTCTCTTTGAAAAATAATCTCTAGAAGTTATTCTAGGATAAATGTTTTTGGTAAATTCTGGTCTGAGGACCAAATCTGGTTGTCTGCCTGATTTTGAACATAAAATTGTACTGAAATATAATTGCCCCCCCCCCCGTTTATGTTTTACTATGGCTGCTTTTTTGCTAAAACAGCTAAGTTGATTCTGTGACTCACCAGGCCCATATATTGACCATCTGGTCCTTTACAGAGTTTGCCTACTCCTGTTCTATGATTAAAATTAAGGAGAAGATATATTATTAGAGTGTTTAACGAAAGATTTTCTTAAACTTTTTTGCTCCTCTCTTTCGCTCCTATGCCTAGAAGAATATATTTAAAATGAATTTGATTATGTTGTCATCCATTTGTACAATATAATTTATAACTTTTTAACTTCTGAAAAAGGCGTTGTTACTTTTCTCATTTTTCAAATAGAATTCTTGGGGAAATTGGATTGTGATGATCATTATACAACTACAGATGTGATAAATTCATTGAGTAATAAAAAACAAAAAACAAAAAAGAATTCTTCTTGGGAAGAAAACCTTTATTTTAAAAAATGTCATACTCTCCCTTTTTCAAGAGGCCATACTGTGCAATTTTTCTTCAGTTGTGCACTATTTATTATGTGTTCTTTCACCTTGTTTCTAGAGTTTGCATCCAGGCTTTTAGCTATGTGGGATTAAGAGTATATATATTTAAAAACATTCGGTAATTATGGTGCAAATTTATCACTCATTTTTGCAGCTGTGAAGTATCGCTAAAACCAGCCAAAGGATGGTTTAAAGTTATTACATCCATTTGGTACAGATTGAATTAGTACATTCCATATATCACTCTCAAAAATGAAAGAGTACAAAGTTGTTGCTTAATACATGACTTCTTTGAATATACACCATAAAGTTAAACACTATAGTCAATTATTTTCAGTTTTGCATCATGTTGTTAACAATTTTGTTGTTTATACCAGTGCCATGTGCTATGTTTTAACATGGAAAAATCAGGAAAATATAATAATTTTGCATTTTTGCAGGTAATTTATAAAAACTTAAAAAAAAAGCTTGAGCAGACAATATGTGTCTAAATTGTGAGAGTTAAATGATCACTTTTCACAGCCCTTGTATTAGGAAATGCAGGTTAGGGTTTCACAGGCATTCTAGGCTATGTTACTAATGAAGCAATTTGCTCTGCGTCCAGTCCCATTTCACTTGCTGTCATCAACAATTAGAGAATGCTGTGGAAGGGTCACTCTGGATTAGCACCCTGACTTTGCAGAGATCCCTGCTTAAAGAAGAAGGATTTTCATTTGTGTTTGGGTGATGCCACAGGTGAAAGCCATTCAGCAGGAGGCGCATTTTTCTACATGTTTTCATGAGGCAGTTATCATTGAAGAATTCAGACAAATGTGGGAATATCCCCAAGTAAAACAATCTATTTACATGGCTCAGAAACTTACTTACCACAAGACTGAACATACCCAGAAGCAACCTCCAGAGAGGAAAGCAAATCAAGCAAACCAAATGATAGTAAGAAAGAAGCAAACCTGAGAGTTTTAAAGGACATTTAATATTTAAAGAAAAGAGCTGTGGTCTATCCACTCATCTGTTTCCCTCGAAGCTCCTACTGTCTACAGCTTCACCAGAAGAGTTCTTCCATGAGATGAAAGCAGTGGCAAAGACCTCTTATATTTCTTCTTCTTCTACTCCTGTTTCTTTTTTATATACCCATATCTCTTTTATATGTCTTTTTTTTTTTAGAATAAAGTTAATTAAAAGACAGACACCCAATATGGCACCCACCTTGTAAAATGTGACATTACCCACAGCTGTCAGCAGGGAACTTTTTAAAGTGAAAGCTCCATTAAGTCATACAAGTAATTTGCTTCTCTAAAATAAGTTTAATATTGCACATACTCTATACAGTCTTATCAACAGAAGTACATACATATCATAGAAATGTATTTAAAAATAAATAAAAATATACATGATGCTGTTATTGGTGCCTGAGAAACAACACACAGTTTTAAATAATCCATATCTTAGAGTTCATAGAATAGACTTTCTTCTTACATATAGAACTATGGCTTCATATAACAAATATTTTTTAACCACCTAATATGTGTCAAGCATTGCTTATCAATTAAGGCAGTTTAGCAGTATGTATGTATGTATGTATGTATGTATGTATGTATGTATTTAGCAGTAATTTAACCAGAGAGCTACCTACAACAAAATTATTTTTTTTAAATATGGAAGCAAGTTAAAATTTTTTGAAATTCCTTATAAATATTAAAAGTACCTCTTGGAGAAACAACATGTAAATTATTTTAAAAAATAAAAGTCGTTGAGTCGAATGGCCTGATGTCTTTGGGAAATGGCACATAAGTCTCTAGGCCATAGAAACAGCCTAAGGAAGCATCAGTGTTAACGATCCTGTTAACTGAATGGGAAAAAAATTTGCAGGGAGGTTCAAGAACCGCTGGGAAAACTTACCTCAATAGAATCCCAAGAAATAAGGCAGGTGTAAGGCAACTGTGGAAAGTATAGATCCGTAAAATAGTAACTGACGATAACTGTACACTTGATAGGTACTAATGCTCAGAACTTTATATAAATTATCTCATTTAATCTTTAGAAAACACTGTGGTGGTCTCTGTTGACATTTCCAAGTTCCAGGGAGGAAAAAGACTCAGAAACGTTTCAGACCTAGGAATTGAATCTCAACTCCAACCGTATGTATTATATGTGTGTGGGTGTGTGCATGCATATGCTATATATCAAATATCATAAGTGAACAGAGCAAAGAGATGTACTTTTTGGAGTAAATATTTATATGTGACCTCTAATCTAAGAGACAGATTTGTAATCCATTTCATGTTCTTTGGAGAGCAGCCACAGCAACGCAAGATCTGAGCCACACCACAGCTGTCGGCTATGCCAGATCCTTAACCCACTGAGCAAGGGCAGGGATCGAACCCGCATCCTCATGAATACTGGGAACTCCTTACTTTGTTTATATTTGTATATATATAAACAAAAATGTATATATATGTGTGTGTCTTTCTTGTTAGAGACTTTCCTCACTTTGTAGTAATTATCTTTGTTTTCATAATGTTAAGGTTAAACACTAAATATCTAATTGGGATCCTAGACAGAATGCTTAAGGTAGTCTTACTCAGTTGATTATATTAGGCCAATTTTTGGAAGCCTCCAACCATTGCTATCCATATGTTATATTTATTAAGCATAGCAGTTGCTCCACAGTGAAATTTCAGTCTTTTGCCAAGAATTAAGCATTTTTAGACTATTGGTTAAGACTGTTGGTTTCCATTTAAAACATCCATGAAAGCAGTAACTTTAACAAGTGAAAGTTGGTTTTCTCTGAGGAAATAGACTCAACATAAGCAGATAGCACAGGGCAGGTAGGAAGCCCTGTTCCCCTTATCATCCTATTTCCTGACCAGAGAAAAGAAGGAATGCAGAGCCAGCAGCTGTCTCTTAAACATGTGATGTGGAGGTTGTACGAGTCATTCTTTCCCTTTTCAATTCCCTGAGTGAACGTACTACTACACGACTCTCCCTTCCTGCACTGGAAGTTTTGAAGAGTAGTGATTACCTGGGTGTTCAGCTAACACTTGGAGCAGTGAGATGTTCAGCTAAGACATGGAGCAGCGAGGACCTCCATGAGAGGGGAAAAAAGAGGATGGATACTGTACAGATCTGCAGTGTCACCATAGGATCCAGCTGCTTGGAGTTGGAGGTCTTGAAAATCGGCGTATATGCCTGTATAGACCTCTGTGCTCCGTGTCTGCCATCAGCTGTGCCTGATGTCCAAGTCAAGAATCCCTCTGTTTTCTTGCTTGTTTGCGTCTTAAGTTGCTTGTTTGATCTTTGAAACTCCAGTTTTCTGCCTTAGAGTAAGAGGGGTAGTTGCCTGGCTCAGTAGCTTGGGAAAGGAGCTTTTCTCGCCACATTCTCAATACACTTCTCTTTTCAGCCCTCTGAAAAACTTCAGTTTAGAGCAACCTGATGCCTCTGGTTCTTGAGCTGTTCTGGGATTCCATGGTGTGAACAGGCTTCCTTTTGGGCTTCCTTCAGAAATTTCTCACCAACTTCTATGCCAGGCTTAGGTTTAGCTTTTTCCATCTTACAGTCAGTGTGCAGCTTCCAGAATTTCATAATTGCTTTCTCTTCTACTCTCTTTGGTCTTGTAGGCGTATGCCTTAAACAACAACAACAGAAAACCCCCAAAACTTTTATTCTATTTTTAGCAAAGTTTTTCGGTTATGTTACCTATTACCTACCTTGACAATAGGCAGAGATACTAGAATACAACAAAGTGCAAAATATATTCTTTAGTGTCCTTTCTCATAAAATCACATAAAGAAGAGAAATTGAGACTTACGGAAAATGTATTCATTTCTGCATGACAGATACTGCAGTTTTGACCCTAGACAATTTTCTTTCTTTCTTTTCTCTCTCTTTTTTTTTTTTTTTTGTCTTTTTGCCTTTTGAGGGCCGCTCCCACGGCATATGGAGGTTCCCAGGCTAGAGGTTTAATTGGAGCTGTAGCCACCAGCCTACGCCACAGCCACAGCAACGCGGGATCTGAGCTGAGTCTGTGACCTATACCACAGCTCACGGCAATGCCGGATCCTTAACCCACTGAGCAAGGCCAGGGATGGAACCCGTAACCTCATGGTTCCTAGTCGGATTCGTTAGGACTGAGCCACGACAGGAACTCCAACCCTAGACAATTTTCTTTCCATATTGGTGTTTGTCTATATAATTTTGTAGCAAAACTATGCAGACATGTGAAAATACTCAAAGGAATTGGAAAGCTGATCCAGATAGAGTGGAAAGGCAAAAATCTAAACGCTCAGTTTGGAAGGTTTCAAACACCTGCTGGTGTGACAAGCCAGACCAAGGAAAACCAAGATGAGGAAACGACACAGGCTTAAGAACCTTACAGTTTAGAAATGGAAATGTGACTATGGATGGTTAGATAAATGGTGGATACTCTGGCGAGAAGGCAGGCAGTCCAGTGGGGCCCCCTGCAGAACTATGGGAAAGGCGGCGTTATGTAATTGTGACCCAGTAACAGCAAAAGATAGATCCATACACCTTAGATCTATAATGAACAATCTGCTGACTTCAGCATGGACTGGAAGCAAATGCTAGGAACGTAGGAATTTGAAAATCTCATGCAAGGGAAATGTTCTCATTCCCAAAGGGAACAAAAAGATAAGGCACATTGTAATCTTGAATAAACTTGCATATGTGCACACTGGCCCAAAGTGGACCATGGCAGGTGATTCAGGGATCCAATAGAAGAATTCAGCTTCAGAAAAATAACAAAGAAAATAGTCATTGACTAGACCGGCTCACAGTTTCATTTAGAGAACGTTGGTAAGGTCTAATTGGATCCTAAACCATGGAGCTACTGCCCGGAGCTGCTTAAAACAGACTTGGTCTTGGGTTTTAAGAGGCTTACTTTGTAGATAGATATTATATAGTGGGGACATCATTATATAACATCATTATGTCCCCATGGTGGGAATTATAGGAAAACTTAGGGTTAGATTCAAGGAAATATGTTTTCTATTTGCCTTGGGACATTTCTCATTATCATCTGTCCCTTTAGCTATAATGCGTCACCTCAATCATTATTACCTAAAGCCCCAGGAGGAAGAGAACCATATATTTGAGTTTTTAATTACATTGTTCTTTATCCCTTTCTATAAAATGTAAGGCATATGAGCTCCAGATCGACAGGAAATGCCCTAAGCTGAGACTCTCCCAGTCCTTAGAAAGCAAAACAATTTTCAAAACAACTAAAAGTTTTGTAGGAAGATTCAGTAAACAAAGAGCAAACAAAAGTTTTACTCTAATATCTTTGTAAGAAGAGTGACGCAGTCTCAGTTAATTATTCTCCTTCCCTCTGCACATGTAGAACTGGTACCGGATTGTTTCCATCTTTTTAATTACTGCCCTTCATCTCTGTTTCTGTAGCCGCTTTCTTAGTAAAGACTGTCCTCTTTCTCACGTGTCTTATCTCAGTACCTCTCATCCATCCTCACTCTGGTATGAGAGCTATATCTGCCATAAATATAGCTATGTTGTTATTTCAATGCTAAAGATATTTCAGTGGCTTGCTGCGCAGTAAATCTAAATTCCACTGTATGACATATGAAGTATTTTATTACCTGTTCCGTATCTACCTTTCTAAACTTCCCCAACAAACTCTAGTCCTATAATACCTCAGAGGTCCATGAATATTGTTTGCTCTTGAAAACCTGAAAGTCTTTTCATCTCTCAGACCTCTGTTCAGTGTTTTTCCCATCATCTGCCATGCCAAGAATCAGCATCCTTTCTTTAAAAGGGAGGAGTTCGGAGCAGGGAAGGAAAGGAGTCTATTTAATATCCTCTAGTGAGAAGGAATATTTGTTTGCTTTTTGTTATTGTTGATTTGGTGTCTATTTTCTTTTTCTCCTTTTTTTTTTTTTTGGTCAGAAAAACTCTTTCAAAGGGAAAAAATATTTCAAACTCTAGGGAGAACGCCTTTCAAATGTATCTCCCTTCCTTCCTTTCCTCCCTCCCTCCCTTCCTTCCTTCCTTTTCTCTCTTTTCTTCCTTCTTCCTTTCTTGACACACCTGATGTGTGCAGAGGTTTCTGGGCCAGGGATCAAATCAGCACCGCAGCCGTAACCAGAGCCAAAGCAGTGACAATGCCAGATCCTAACTGCTGAGCCATGACGGAACTGCTGGGTCTCTTTTTCAGTGAAGGAAGTCATTGAATGTTTTGATCAGCTTCTTCCATTTAAAACTCTAAGGTATTATTATTATTATCCCAGTTTAATATAAATTTTTAGCTAAAATATGTCCCGTGTCAAATCTAGAATAGATTGTCTCCCAGCCTCCAGATTCCTTGCAACCCAGTCAAGTAGAAGGAATGTGAGTTTCGGTGAAATTAAAAAAAAAAGAGAAATACTTCTGGGTGTTTCTGTTGTGGCTCAGTGGGTGTAACCCTGCTAGAATCCATGAGGATTTGGGGTCAGTCCCTGGCCTCGCTTAGTGGGTTAAGGATCCAGCATTGCCAGGAGCTGTGGTGTAGGTTGCAGATGTGGTTGGGATCCCCTGAAGCTGTGGCTGTGGTGTATGTAGGCCAGCAGCTGCAGCTCCAATTCAACCCCAGCCTGGGAACTGCCACATGCCGCAGGTGCGGCCCTAAAAAGTAAAAGGAAAAAAAAAAGGAAAAAAATACTTGCATGAATACACTCAATATCCCTAAAGCTGTGTTGAGTTGATTAGTTATCTCTGGGGAAGCAAGGGAGTTATGCTGAAGCAGCGAGAAGAGAGATGAGCATCCACACATTGTTACCTGAATAAAAACCTTAAGTTAATAACGGTGCACTGTATTCTGTAGTGTATAAGGGAAGCAGCTTAGGAACGAATACATTTAAGTGACATCAGATTTCTGAATTTAGACAGGCTTTTCAGTCAAGTTGCTTAGATGGCCAGCATCTCGATTAATTTCACTGGCTGTGTAACGCTTACTTTCCTGTGAAGACACAACTTAGTCTCAGAAAAGCCTACAGATACATGTGGTTCCTGGACCACATCTATGGCTGAAAGAGGGGGGAAGAAGCCCTGAAAGCCAGGCTTGTCCTCAGTCCTACCAAAGAGAAACCGTGGTGGTCTTTCTAGACGCCTTGCTGGGGTGAGGGGACCACAGAGGATTCTGTCTCACTCTCCTTCCCTAAACATCCTTGGGAAGGAGACCTGCTCGCCTCACCACCCTCTGAAGTGCCTTCACTGCACTTACTATCCAGAGGGCTGCTTGCCAAGGGGTATAGGAGGCAGGGAAATTCGACCAGACCCAGATCCACTCAGGACGGTCTTATTGGAAGGCAGCCTCGTGATCACCATCAGTGGCCTTGGGGTAGTGTTAGAGGCTTTATTTATTTATTTGTCTTTTTTAGGGCCGTGCCCTCAGCATATGGAAGTTCCCAGGCTAGGGGTCAAATCATAGCTGCATCTGTGACCTACACTGCGGCCTGCAGCAATGCCAGATCGTTAACCCACTGAGCGAGGCCAGGGATTGCACCTGCATCCTCATGGGTACTAGTTGGGTTCTTAACCTGAGCCACAATGGGAACTCATATTTTTATTTTTTGGTTCAGAAGCAAAGGAAAGTTGTATTCTCTGATCAGAGAATGGAGGGGTGCAATCTCCCTCGAGACCGCAAGCTCTTGGACACAACAGGTGGTGGACGGGCCGCCTTGTAGACACCGCGACATTGGGGAAGGGGCGGGGTTCTCGCGGGCGAGCAGCGGCGCAGGCGCGCAGTGGTCCTGGCGCCTGATCCAGGGCTGGTCACCGCGTCAATGCACAGGGCCCCGCCGAGGGAGGTGTTGTCGCAACCAGGGACTCTGGTCTGAAGCAGCTAATACGAGGCTTCTGCACGCAGTCCCCTGTGAGCCAGTGAATCCAGATGAGGCACAAAGGAAAAGAAAAAGGTTAGACTTTATTTTATGATCCCAATTCTATTTTTATCCCTCAGAAATTGTTCCTGGGCTTGGCGGTGACCATAGGAGCCCACTAGAGAGCTGTAGGGTCAAACTGAAGACTTTCTCGTCTAGCATGGGCCTTGACAAATGAAACTAAATCACTGTGCACTTGCGTGAAAGTTGGGAGAGGCGAAACCGTGCCGTTACACTTTAAGGGGATTTCTCTAAACATTTTCCAAGGCCAAACTCTGCTAGCACCAAGGGTCCGCTTCCGTATCTCAGAAGGGATTCTGCTCTGCGGCTGCCACCACCCCCACCACCCCCTGCCCCTAGGTACTGAGCACTTCGTGCAGTGTAGGCATGGGGCTGAGCATTTGTGCACAAGAGCTTATTTAATTTTAGAAGTCCCACTCGTCTTAGATCACTTTCCACTCGTCTTAGATCACTTTCCATCAATCGAGGCTGGGAGAAGTCAGGCACAGCCGCTACTCAAGGCAGCCAGCATCCTTTGCAGCCAGGTCCAGATCTCAATCATCACCCCCCCAAGGACCACAGAAGGATGGGACTCAGATGCTTCAGGCACTTTTGACACTCCTGAGGACCTGGAAGCTGCCTCCCCAAAGAGGGAGCTCCCTTTCTAGGCAATTCTCTGGGTGGGGTGGCCCCCATGTGCCACCCAGTCCACTTCTCTAGGGAGAACCCAGGTTAAAGAGTTCATTAGAGCACAGTGCTCTGTATGGGTCCAGATCTGAGATGGCAAAGGATCTTAGAGGAGCATATTTTGATCTATGACAATCAGGAACCTTGATTAATCTCCAACAAAAGTTCCCCAGAAATCTCTCTTAACTTTCCCTATTCATACATCTTCTAAACTATAAATTCATCAAAAGACATCATGTATGAGAGAACAGACACGCTGCGGTAATACCTGGCGGTACTGAGTGTCTTCTGAAAACGTGGAAGGTTCACATTTGTCCTCTGGCGGACACAAAAGGTTATGATCACCTGAAAGGCAAATATTTTTAAATTGAATTTTTTGATGTTTATTGAAGTTCTTATGCATATGCAGCCCTGTATACCTTTTTCTTCTCTCTAGTACAATATTTATCCTTGAAGAAGGTGTATAGAATCCTTCATATATGGGAATTGTATAGTTTTTACATTGTAATCTACAAAAAATAAATTTATGAATAAAAATCAAATACAGGGACTAAAGGGTCAGCCTTGAATGTCATGTATACCTGAGTTCTGATTCCAGCTCTGAAGCTTACTAGCTATGCCACTTGGGGAACATTAGATTATGTAAACTTTTAAACCTTTATATGTAATAGAAAGTTTCTTTCGTTATATGCGCTAGAAATTGGATCCACTTAATTTAAGAAAAACAAGAATTTATTACCTGGCTGCTGAGAATTCCTTGGGAAGAAGCAGAAGGCCAAGGAGCAGGACTTGCAGTCAGTACCACCCAAGCAGCTGCAAAAGGTTCTGAAGGACACCTGAACCTTCTTGGAAGGTTCCTGGAAGGACACCTGAGCACTGTCTCTAGAATTACGGAACTCTCCTGAAGGGAGAATCTGAGGTTGTGTTAGGCCAAAGACTGTATCTTGGGTGTATCAGGACAGTGGTAAGAAGGATCAAAGAGGAGGTGACTATGGAGCCATCCTCGTCCTCCTCTGAGGCTGGGAAGAAAAAAAAAATTTCATAATATTAACAACATCAAACGGCCAGAGGTTTGTTTAAGAGGATTCAGTGAGATTGTGCATGTGACCTTAGATGGAATGCTATGTTTTTTGTTGCCTCAGAATTGGAAAATAGGCTCACCAGCTGAGCTGTAATCAGGGAGAGTTTCCTTACCTTCTAAGAAGGTTCCTTCTCTAGGGCTTATTACTTGGAGATTAACAGGCCACGAGGTAGTGCATGCTGTAGGTGCCTTGCCCAGACCACCAACCAAGCCAGCACACCCAGCCTTCTGCTCTTGGCTCAGAGCTGCCCCTTCTTCTCCAGAGAATCCCCCTCGGATGGTTGGGGCCAGCTTCCTGCTGCACCCCTATTTGCCCCACTCTGTAGGGTGACCTGAAGACAAGATGGATGGGCTGATATGGGGCTCAAAGACCAATTCTTTTTCTTCTTCCGGACGAAGGCAGTGCTGCAGTGTGTTTCATCCTCTCAGCCCCTTTATGCATCAGGCCCATCCTTCACGTTCTCAGTGAATCTTGTCCTCCCAGATCTGTCTCAGCCTCTGCTTGTAGGGGACGCAAGGCACATTTTCCTCCCAATCTGAGTGTAGAAGGAGAGGGAAGTCATCAGTATTTGCTGTGTGGAATATTAAGGGCACCTTTATTCCCAACTTCTCATATTTCTGCTCTGGACACAATTTCAATTCAAAAACAATAACAGCAACAACCACACAAGACCAACTAGGGAATCTGTAATGAGACGTGAAGGACTGGCGGATGTGTGTCAAGAGACCTGGGATTTCAGAAGTAAATCTAGACTCATGTGGAAGAACAGGAATAGACTTCACAAGACACCTGCCATCGGAAAGCCCTCCAACGGGGCGTTTAAAACACGAGGAGTTGTTTCAACGTGTAATTATATCAGCAAGGATGGTCAGGGCCCCAAATAATTTAGTTGAGCTCAGAAAGGAGTCAGGAATGTGTCTCCCAGAAGCTGCCTAGAATCTACCAGGAAGCACGTTTTTTTTTTTGTTTTTGTTTTTTTTTTTTTTTTTAAGCAGCCCAGAGCACTTAGAAGATCTTCCAACAGCCTGGCCCGTTGTTCTAAGGAACTGGTACGAATGTGAGCCGATTTCGGAGGGAAATACCAGGGAGATTAAGTACGATCCTGAGAACTCTTGGATGAGTTTTAGGATGACCCAGTTCATGAGGGTGGGGGTGTAAGTGCCGCCTGTTCCCGATACATGCCTGAGAGATTTACGGAGCTAGGGTTTGGGAAGCACAGGAAGATAAGGCACATTACAAACAAAGCTGTCACCTATATAGTATTTCTGCCAAAAGGGTTTAATTTGTGGCTAAACATGAGTAAACCAATAGATAAACAACCAAAATCAATTTTTAAAAGTCAAAAACAGCCCGAAAAACCTGCGAGATTAAAAGAGACTGAAAAGACATGACGATTAAATGCAAAACATGAACCTTGATTGGAGCCTGGATTAACACAGCAAATAAACAAACCCAAAAAAGCTAACAGTTCCAGAGAACAATATTGGGACATGAGGAGAACATTGGGTATGATGTATGTTAGTTAATAACATAAAATTAATATTAGACGTTCTCATGTAGTCATCCTAGAATGGATATTCAGAAATTTCTTTTTCCTAAAGGATAGATACTGAAGTATTTAGGTATAAAGTATCATTATGCCTGCAGATAATTCTCAAATGTGTGATCAAAAACAACAGAAATGGAGTTCCCCTTGTGGCTCAGGGTGTTAAGAACCTGCCATAGTATCCAGGAGGATTTGGGTTTGGTCTGGCATTGCTGTGAGCTGTGGTGTAGGTCCCAAACGCAGCTTGGATCTGGTGTTGCTGTCTGTGGTGTAGGCCGGCAGCTGCAGCTCTGATTCAACCCCTAGCCCGGGAACTTCCATATGCCTCAGGTGTGGCCCTAAAAAGAAAAAAAAAAAGCTAGAAAGCCCCCGCAAACATACATATAGAAAGAAAAAACTTAATATAGCCAAATGCTCACAGATATATGGGTGTTCACTGTATCATTCCTGCAGTATTTTGCAGTTTCAAATTTACCAATATTGAATAGTACAAAAAGTGTATCAGTGGGTTTGAAGAATTAATTTCTTGTTCTTTTATTTCACAAAAAATAAAGCTTAAGGAAAAACAGACATAAGGTCAATTCACACCAGGGTAGGAGATGCTCTAATGTGAGAATAACTTCAGGTCCAGTTTTCCCACTCATAAAGGGAAGGTAGAAAAAGTTGGTGTGAACCATGGATGCCTCTAGCAGGCCCAGAATGTCCCAGTTTTCTACATGTTATGATGGGCGACACCTAGGCATGTGTTAACAAAAGAAAGCTCTGGGCCAGAAAGCAAAGAAAAGATGGTAACGAAATTTGTAACTCACATTCAGCTTAGCTCTAAGAGGTTCTGAAGGCAAAGGGCAAATGAGAAAGCATGAGCATAGCTGATCCTTTCTTAAAAGACAGGAGAAAAATTGGAAGGTGCTCGATACTGAGGCCAGTGCTGCACGAAGTGGTGGGTGCACACGTGGGTCTTTAGAGTTGGGGCTGGTTTACTAGGCCTTGAGGGTCACAACTTCCGGAAAACTCGACAGCAGCTTCAGTTCTTGAATCTAAGATGGGTGATTCTTCGATTACAAGAACATGAGTGTAGGATGATAGTGGGGGACACAAGTGTCCTGGGGCTAAGAGGCAATGACAGAGGCTCACAGGCTGTAGGACTGAAAAGCCACCTTCCAGGAGGGAGTAGAGGCTACTTAGCTACTTGTTTCTGATGAGGATTGAGCCAAATAAGAAATGTAGGACAGATTGTAAATCAACTGTACTTTAATTAAAAAAAAAATGTATGAAGTGGGTCAGAATTATATGCTGTATAATCAATTCCAAGGTCAGTCTTTAACCAGAGTTGAAAATTCACTTTCTGTTCTATTTTTCTATGTTGGCTGCTCTTATTGTTCAGTGGAGCATGTCATAAATTCATCAATCAGATTAACAACAGTAAGATACTCCAATGGTAAAATGTTCAAAGAGGGTAGGATAGAATAACACTAAGAACAGAAATGTTCCCAATTTGAATTTACACTCTACCTCATTAAAAACAATTTTGAAAAGAAATGAAACTATAAATGTAACAGTACTTTGTAAGTTAAAGTCAAAGACCAAAAACAAACAAACAAAAAAGAAATTTAAGACAGATGATGTTTAATTTTTATTTTCTTTGGACTTCAAAGATGGGATATTAAACTTGCCTTGAAATTTAACTTATAAGGGTATTAGGAATTAATTTGGGGACCTAAAATTTCTCTTTTAGAATTTGCTGAAAGTAGAGCTTTATTTTTAATTTGAGATATCTCTCTGTTAAATGGGTTGATCTTTCATTATCATTTTGCCTTACCTGGTGAAATATAGGGGGCAAATAGATTAGAACAGAAACCAGAATTGAGAGAAAATCTTCAACATTTGAGTAAGTTAGGGCCCGGAGTTCATTCATGCCCTGCTCTGACCAGTTTCAGGGCTGCATGAGCAAACGGTAATGGGCCACTGCTCGTTCCAGCAGCGTACCCTCGTGGGAGCTTGTTGGAATTGGGGGAACAATTCTCTTTTCCTACGCAAAGTCTTGAATATTTAAAAGAAGGAATTGCATGGCTTCATTTCAGCCACTTTCTCAGTGGTGGCACACACCACTCAGGCACGTGAACGGTGATCGCACAGCTTTTTAACTGGTTAGTCAAAGCAAGGTGGGCACTTTTCCCAAACCTGACTCCGTGTTGGTCCCCAGGGAAGAGGCTTACCTGTGTGAGCACTGCAGCTAAACCCTGCCTCAAGTTCAGGAAAACAAAGTTAGCTGGATTCTTGTGGCCACTTTCACTTCAGAAGGTCCTGTTTATTAACTTGGAGATTTCTGAATGGGCAGGCTGAGGTACCATGCCCTCAGTAAAGCAAAATGACTCTGTGGCGCTCTAGATTGACAGTGGGCCATCAGCAGTAAAATAAGTGCCAGTAGCCCCTTCTTACCTGATTATACAGAGGCTCTGGTTCAAAGGTTTTTCCACCTGCTACAGTCCTAAAATTGTTTGCTATTGCTTTTCTCTCTCTCTCTCTCTCTCTCTCTCTTTTTTTTTTTGGTGGCTGCTTGGTGGTTTTGATATATTTGCTGTGATGCTGTGAGCCAGGGGGGTTCAAGTACATCTTACATGACCTTTGGCTGGATCATGCTTCAGCAGTCTTGAAATGAGATCCCAGGCCGCCTCTGGTCACGTTTTCCATAATATTTTGTAGAACCCCATAAGCAACATAAACTTTCTGACCATCATTAAATTGGCTTCAGAACTTTCCCTGCATCTGTATATATTTTTGTTTTGTTATTGCTTGCAGTTTGCAAAATTTCACCATATGACCTCTAGTGCTATGAAAATAGCTGCGTGGTAGTGGAAATGAAAACAGCACAAACCCTTAAAAATCAGCATGGTAGAGAAAATGCCACGCCATCCTGGTGAGAGGTTTTTTTTTTTTTTTTAATGAGAAGTCCTTTTTTTTCTCAGTTTTTTTCCTTCAAAAATAAAATTTTGATACACTCATATCACAGTTAGATAATAAATTTTCATTCTGTCTGGAGGGAGAAAGTAGAGGCAATGGAAAAAACAACAGGGTTCAGATTAATAGGAGATGACAAGGTGACCAAACAGGAGGTGGCAGCCCTGCCAGGTCCATGGCTGCATGGCTGTGACAGGCAATTAGCGATCGCGGCGGGCCAGATGTAGTGGGAGACAGCAGTGATGCACTGAGGGCTTCCTGGCTCCTCCGCTGCCTCTATCATTCATGGTGTGTGCAGAGACAAATAAACACTAATACATTTTTCTTAATGAAGTTATATTAGGAAGAAAGAGAGAGACAGAATCAGGAGATCAGAAAAACCCTGGATGCAGCAGAGACAGTCTCCCCAACTCATGCTGCAGTAGAGGAAACGAGCATGGTCAAACTCTTTAATAGCAGGTTTTGATTTTTTTACGTGACCTCACAGAATTTGCAGCAATTTTTAGAAGTCACCTGGCATATGAACCTTGAATCTTTACTAGCTAATGTAAAAAAAATGTGATGCTCTTTCTCTGTAGGTAGATGAACTGGCATTGAAGTTAACACTGTAACCGCCTGCATAGATGTAACTGTACACTGAGTTAATGTTATTTCTGCATATCACAGTTTGGTCTTCAGTTTCTATGATGCAGTATCTTCAGAGGTATAATTACTCCCCAAAAATGGGGAATAAAATTAATAATACAGTTAGCAGCCCATCCCCCAGAAAATTTAGTTTTACCCCTACGCACATGATGCATCTTTTCCACATACCACATAACACTCTCAAATGCAAACCTTAAGCAATCTTTTTATTCTTTTTTTTCCCCCCCACTTCCAGGGCAGTGGAAGTTCCTGGGCCAGGGATCGAACCCATGCCACAGCAGCAACCTGAGCTGCTGTAGTGACAATACCAGACCTTTACCCTACTGGACTATAAGGGAACTCCTAAATAAGCTTTTCAAATTAAATATTGAATGCTTGAATAACCTTCATATATTTAAATATTATGGACATATTAAAATTGGAATATAGCAATGGAAAATACAAGCTGTCAGAGCAGTAGCTGGCATTATCGATGTATCATATGATCACCTGGACTGAAGTATAAGAAAACAAATCTCAATCGTGTTTGCCATTTATGCAACATGGAAGCAGGAAAAATGAAGATGCTAACGTGTTGGATGTATGACTTCAGAACTGATCCACTAGCTTGCGTTATCATTCCAAGTTTCCGTAACTTTGAAGCAGATGTTTCTGAATTCTCATTTATCTAGACACCATGTATAATGAGATGAAAATATAGAAACATTTGCTTGAATGCACCAATCTGCAAAAATGCACCTTTATGGTAAAGAGACATTTAAATAAATCTACCCCAATCCATTTTACTATTCTCATGAAATTATGAGATTTGGAATTTCAGTCAAAATCAATTTAGGAATGATGCCTTTAAAAAGTCCATTTTACTACTCCACATCACACCTATTTTTTAATTAAAGTTCATTTATTTATCACTTTGCTCACTCCTGTCCTTATCAAAATAAGTTCCAAATTTTTTCAAGTATTTCTAACAGATAGAATTTACTTTCAAAGAATGCATATTAAACACTTTTGAAGATATTGAAATGAGTGTAGCATAGTCTTTCAATACTATTTTAAAAGAGAAAATAAAAAAATACTTTTAATCATAACAGTAACATTGGTATAATGAGCTTTTGAATGTGTTAACACACATCGAGATGGACACATTTCCAAATAAGAGAAGTTCAAGTTTCTTTTTTGTTCTAGAGATGATTCTCCTGAAACAAGACACAAAATATTTTTTGGGGTTTTATCTTTACAACCACTTCTTTGGTTGACAAGGTAGAGTTGCCTTAGGTTATATGGTGGGTAAGTTAGTCAACCATTCTCAAACTCATTTTTCTAAACCTTAAAATCAACCTCATAAACATCTTTGAGAGAGGATGGTGTAAATTTAAATACTGTGTATGTACATGTTAGATCCAGCACAATGCCTACGACAGAGAATGTGCTCTACACACGTTTCATGTTATTGTTGTTCATGATTCCTTCATCTGCAGCACATCAGCATCTTCTAAACTCGAGGGCCTGCACGTGTGCCTGCGTGTGTAAAGGATACTTGAATTTTGATCGCCTATTTTATGGTATAAGGAGAGTTTGAGTTCCTTGCCATGAAGACTTCCCAGATCCTTGGTGCAGCAAGGCTGCCACCCCGATAATGACTTGCATTGTGTTCTGTCATTTCTTCATGAGGTGAACATTTCCTTTAGTGAAGAGGGGGGCATGTGTCGAATTCTTCCCTACCACTCTGTGGACACAGATATCAGGAGGGTTACAGTGGCGCTTTGGCCCCTGAGTCAAACAGATGCGTTTCAGCTCTCCTTGTACTTGTATTTATCCATCGTATTGGTGGCTGTGGGTCACCTCTTCTCCCTTCTCCTGCTTTCTTTCTGCCCTCTCTGAGAATTGGAGAGGCCATCTACCTCCTCAGATTTTGCAGTCTTCTTTGCTCTTGCCCGTTTGCTGAGCATCTGACAAAACTAGTCTTGGTCAAGACTTTGTCCTAGGCCCCCCTTTCCTGTGATTTTACAAACCTCCTTGGACAATCCAGCTTCAAAAATTGTGTCAAATAACTAAAAAATATATATACCACCAGAACAATAGCCTTGGAATGTTAAACCAGGATAATTCTTGTTCTTAAAATTCCTTGTTCACAGGTCCACTGCTTTTTCTGTGTCAAGAGCTCATCTTCCAGACTCATGTCATAAGGTGGCATGAATCGGTTCTCACCCCTAGTGCAATGGGTGTTCATCAGAAAGTCATACCTTGTGCATTAAGATGCACGATGTCAGTGTAGCTTCTTTGAAATCCATCATTTCTGAGAGTTCCTGTTGTGGCTCACCAGTAATGAACTGAACTAGTGTCCATGATGGCGCTGGTTCAATCCCTGGCCTTGCTCAATGGGTTAAGGGTCCTGTGTTGCTGTGAGCTGTTGTGCAGGTCGAAGATGTGGCTTGGATACTGCGTTGCTGAGGCTGTGGTGCAGGCTGGCAGCTGCATTTCCAATTTGACCCCTAGCCTGGGAACCTCGCTATGCCACAGGTGTGGCCTTAAAAAATAAAATAAAATAAAAATCTGTCACTTGTTATCATCTCATAACTGCAATTAATTATTTAAAATGTGTATTTTAGGTGGATATGGAGACGAGTTGAAAAATTTAAACTTGACTTACAGTTATCTTAGTCATTTTTGTTTTACATTTTCTTTCTTGGAGGTCTCAGTTTATTTTGGCAAATACTCTTGTTATTTTTCCCTTTGGATTTTTACTCTGCAAGGCATTTTGTGCATGGGCTTATTGAACTCTTGATTATGGGGAGTAAGGCAGCCTGAGATGCATTTACTGTCCTTAAGATCTATGCTGTTCTCTTTGGAGCAGTAGCCTTTCTGGTCTGCCCTTGTGATTATTGAGGTATGACTCGATATAAGAAGATCTGGGGCACTAAGCTGGCACCATGCCTGGATTTCATGGCCTGAAATATCTGTAGGAGACCACACAGTCAGAAACAAGGCTTCTTTACCGTGTTTGGGGGCTTTTATGAACCTCTAGTTTTCCAGGCACCTCTGCAGTCCCTTAGAGAAGCATGTAAGGGACTTTACAGTTCAACTTTATTAAAATATAGTTGATTTACAGTGTTGTGTCAGTTTTTGCTGTACAGCATAGTGATCCAGTCATATCTCTAGGTATGATATGAGTGGATCTATGCAGGTTATGGTTCCCTGTGCCGTACAGTGGGACATCCTTGCTTATCCGTCTAAATGTAATAGTTTGGATCTACCAACCCCAAACTCCCCATCCATCCCCTCCCTCCTCCCATCCCCCTTGGCAACCACAAGTCTGTTTTCTATGTCTCTAAATCTGTTTCTGTTTTGTAGATAGGTTCATTTGTGCCATATTTTAGATTCCACATGTAAGTGATACCATATGGTATTTGTCTTTCTCTTTCTGATTTACTTCACTTAGTATGAGAATCTCTAGTTCCATCCATATTGCTGCGAATGGCATTTTTCTGTTATGGCTGAGTAGTATTCCATTGCATGTATGTACCACATCTTCTTAATCCATTCATCTGTTGATGGACATTTAGGTTGTTTCCATGTCTTGGCTATTGTGACTAATACTTCAATGACTATACAGGTGCATGCATCTTTTGGAATTATAGTTTTGTCTGGATATAGTGTTGTCTGTATACACTAGACGTGTATACAGTGCCCCGTCCAGCTTCCCAGGGGGGGTGTTTCTATTATGAGGATGCGCAGGTCTTGCCTCAGCCCTGATTCTGTGTTTTTATTGTTCTCACTATGTCCTGGAGTGGGAAGGGCAGATTTTTCACTCTTTCTCTTTGCTACAAACACCCTATCCCCTTCCTCCCTGAAACTGCATGTTGGGATTCTACTGGCAGAATGTCAGCTTTTTTCTCCTGGGGTTGAAGTCTGTCCACTGTTACGCTAACTTGGGGTGCTGCAGCTGGGAATGTAAAATTGCATTTGAGACTTTAGATTGCTTTAAGAGAGCAGTGGAGACTGGAACACAGGTGTAGGGAGGGAGAAGAAACTTCTTTCCTCTTTCTAGCTGTTCTGCTCAGTGTGGCCCCAGAAGCAGCATTTACCCCAAGCAGTTGTTTCTGGTCTCCAGCTTCTTTTGATTTTCGCAGAACAAGCCCCAGTTCACCTCTTCAGAAGCACCAGCACCACCCAGGTAACGCACTTTGCTCACACAGACCTCAGCCCTTTGGATCCCTCTTCCAAAGTCATAAATTTCGGTACTTGAGTATCTTTCTCGCCCCACCCCCAGCCACCTGCAAGCACTGAAGTCAGGGTCTCCTTGCTGTAGATCCTGACTCCAAGTTCTTTCATGTCCCCTTTCTGCTCTCTAAGCTCCCCACTCCTGTGTAAATCGTTCCCATATGAACTTGCCCCTGTTGAAGTGTCCACTGTGGTTTCTCTTTTCCTGATTGGACTTCACCTGATTTTTTAAAAGCCGCATTATTGGTAGAATAATGCCTCTCCAAATGTCCGTGTCATAATCCCCAGAACCTGGGATTCTGTTAGGTTACATGCCAAAGGGGAATTAAGATTCTAGATGGAAATAGGTTGCTAATCACACAACGTTAAAATAAGGAAAGAACCTTGGAATATCCAGGTGTGCCCACAGTAATCACAGAGATTATTTTTTTTTACCTTGACAACAACCTCTTTATTTGTTTATTTTAATTAAAGTATAGTTGTTTTTCAAAATGGTGCCAATTTCTGCTGCACAGCAAATTTCCTGAGAAAACTAAAAGTAGAAATTCCAATCGTAGCTCAGTGAGCTAAGAATGCAACTACTTTTTGAGAGGATGCAGATTTGATCTCTGGCCTCGCTCAGTGGGTTAAGGAGCTGGCATTGCCACAAGCTGTGGGGTAGGTTGCAGATGCTGCTAGGATCTCATGTTGCTGTGGGTGTGGCGCAGGCCTACAGCTGCAGCTCCTATTTGACTCCTAGCTGAGAACTTCCATATGTCTTGGGTGTAGCCCTAAAAAGATAAACAAAATAAATTTAAAAAGTCTATAAAGACATGCAGATTGCTGGCTACGAGGATTGAGGAAGGGGCCATGAGCCAAGAAATAAGGACAGCACCTAGAAGCTGGAAAAGGCCAGGAGAATCTCATATTGTATGCAGTTAAACTAACTCTTGACATGGAGAGGACAGCCTTTGTCATTGTCGGCTGTATCAGTAAGTAATGGTGTCTGCATGCCTATGCAAAGTTGAACAGTAAACTTGTCATTCAACCTGTGATGATTTAAAGACAGATGAGATTGTCCGTTGGCACTTAATTGGCAGTCATTTCTAATGTTCATTAGCAGGGGTACAGGCTATATTTATAAATGAACATTATGTTATCAATAAAATCAATTGCAATCCCAAATACTACTTAGATTCTACTCTAAAAAAAAAAAAAGGCAATGAACTATGTCCTAGGATTGCACTAATGAAGGAAATAGAATTTCTAAGTAAGCAATTGAAAATGGCTCTACATTCTTAGCGCATGCAATTGTCCCAGTTTCTTTAGGGCTGCCATGACAAGGGACCACCAGGTGGGTGGCTTAAGACAACATATACTGACTCGCTAATAGCCGAGAAAGCCAGATGTCTGAAATCAAGGTGCTGGGTTTTTTCAGGAGTTTCTGAGGAGGAAACATCCCGTTGCCATCTCCCAGCTTCCGCGGGTTACAGTTGCTTCTTGGCCATCCTTTGTTTATAGCTCTGTCACTTCGGTCTCTGCCTCCATCTTCGCATCTTCTTTTCTCTGTCTCCTGGTGCCCTTTCCTCTTCTCATAGGGACACCAGTCCTTGGAGTTAGGGCCCTCTCTAAATCCAGAAGCCTTTCATTTATGGGTTTGTAATAGATTACATCTGCAAAGACTGTTTCCACGTAAGGTCACATTCTGATGTTCCAAGTGGGGTTGAATTTTGAGGAGAAAATATTAAGCTCTCTGTAGCAAAAACTTCCAATTGTCATAACTTCCCATTTCTTATATATGAAATTTCTGAAAATCCTCAAGTGCCCTCAAACTATATATATGTATATGCTTTAGTGGATATAAGAGTGAAAACATTTTTTTCTAAAATAAATTATTTTGTGAATTGTCATCATTTCATATTTTTATTAACATTTTCATGCCGTAGGAAAAATACCACATGCAAAACCTGTAAGTACAAATATGCAATTAAATAAAAAGTGTGGGGAGTTCCCATCGTGGTTCAGTGGTTAATGAATCCAACTAGGAACCATGGGGTTTCGGGTTCGATCCCTGGCCTTGCTCAGTGGGTTAAGGATCGGCATTGCCTTGAGCTGTGGTGTAGGTCACAGATGAGGCTCAGATCTGGAGTGGCTGTGGCTGTGGTGTGGGCTGGCGGCTACAGCTCCGATTAAGACCACTAGCCTGGAAACCTCCCCATGCCGCAGGTGCGGCCCTAGAAAAGACAAAAAAGACAAAAAAAAAATTTAAAAATAAAAATAAATAAAAAGTGTGGATTATCAATTAGAGCAACAGTTTCACATTCAAGTTGAATGCAAGAGCCTTTTAAATATAACATCAGCATCATCACTGACATGAAAATTAACATCATTTATTCACATTTACTAATAACAGTCTTTTATGTTGACTTAGATGTTTAGTCATGTGTGAACTACACCTCTACTTTCAAAAGGGTAAATAGAAAAGCATCAATTTTTAAAACAATACCAGTACAGGAGTTTTCTTATAGCTCAGTGGGTAAAGGATCCAGTGTTGTCACTGCAGTGGCTCAGGTCACTGCTGTGGCATGTGTTCAGTCCCTGGCCTGGGAACTTGTGCATGCCACAGATGTGGCCACAACAAACAAAAAACCAAAAACTGTACCAGTGTAGAGGGTATAAAATAATATATTTCCGAATACATGTTCGTCTGTGCAAGTTTGGATATAGTGGTAAACTCAGATGCTGCTTCTCACCATGAGTGGAAGATAACACAAATTTTAAGTGATTTCTTCTAGAAATTACAAATCTGAGAGATAATTTATTTCTGTCTTTGACTACATTACACTGCTTCTGTTATTGATCTCACATCTCACATGTGTGTATTTGTAAAAACCATTGAGCATGTTTTCGTATTTATACTCTTTGGAATGAAGTGTTGGAAAGTGTTTTCTCCAGTATTTTCAGCATAGTCTTTTTCACATTACATCACTTAAGAAAACTGACTTAACTGACTTTTAGCACTGATAACAATAATAACAACAAATTGGGACAGCCAGAAAAAAAAGGAGGGAACAGTTTCTTTTGATTTATAGATGTCCTGCTATGTCTATTCGAATATTACAAAATGTAACACTAATGTGATAAATAGTACCTGATATACACAAGGTATTTAAATTAATTAAAATAATTTAAATTTAATTAACAAATTAAGTATTTTACATTTTCTTATTTTACTGCTAATGGAATATAATTCTTATGAATAGGATATGGTTTAATACTGAAAACAATGGTAAAATCAAATACAAATTTGGAAGTGAACTTGACTTTCTCGAACACATCCCCTGTGTCATTATCTTCTTGAACAACGTAGACACAAGGCTGGGATCCAATACAAGAAATGTCCCTTCAGTAGAGTTTATTTAATCATTTTCTAGGCAAGACCACAAAAATAAGTACAGAATTTTTTCCTTTGGACATCATAGTTTTGACCTTAATAAATTTGAAAGCATTGAGATCATACAAAGTATGTTCTCTAACTACAGTGAAGTAAAATTAGAAATCAATAACAGGAGGAAATTTGAGAAATTCACAGGTAGGTGGAGTTTAAATAATACACTCCTAAGAAACCAAAGGGTCAGGAAGGAAAAATAAGAAACATTAGGAAGGACGTTGAAATGAATGAAGCACATAATACAGTTTGTATCTGGACCAAGGATGAGTCCTTTCTGTAGATGGACCCAGTCACTTTAAAGTTGAAGCAACTCTGCGATGGCTGTGGATTTCTCAGATCCTGGGGGGAGATTGTGAATTTGTGAGGATGGTCAACAGCTCTGGAGACAAATAACAAAGGAGAGGATGTGTCTGGCCTGGCAGGGGCGGGGTGGATTACTCGAGCAAAGTGACGTTGTGTATTTCAACCAGCCCTGAGTTTTGGAGCTAGACCTGTACTCTAAGACTGCTTGGTTGGTTTTCTTCACTTTTTTTTTGTTTGTCTGTTTGTTTTTTCACCCTTTCAGGCTCCTTGAACAACAAAGTCTTGTCTCATCCCAAAGGGACGCAGTGCTCCTGCTGAGAAACCCTGCTGTAAGTAATAATAGTCCTATTCACCTGAACTACAACAATGTATCTTATAAATATGAACTGAAAGTGAAAACAAAAAAACCAGTAATATGAGAGAGAGGAAAAGATAGAGCTTTACCAAACCACAGACACAGAGGATCATGTGTTCTTATGTTTAGCTGAATTGAAAGTCTGAAATTTTTATCCTAAGCTAATGTAGAGGGATCCAGGCAGAGAAGTAACCAGAATTGCAAAGAAAACGGAGACAAATATATGGCTAGAAAACATACCACGTTTGATCCTTCTTGTTCAGGAGAAAAAGATAAGCAGATATATGTAGTAGATTTTGATAGTAAGTTTAAGTGATTATGGCTTCTGGGTACTGGTAATATAATATTTTTTTCTTCTTTCAGTCCTCTGTATCTTTTTTATTGTAATTTATTATTATTATTTTTTGTCTTTTTAGGGCCATACCCACAGCATATGGAGGTGTCCAGGCTAGGGATCGAATCGGCATACACCACAGCCTCAGCAACATGGGATCTGAGCCACGTCTGCAACCTACACTGCAGCTCATGGCAATGCCAGATGTTTAACTCTCTGAGCAAGGTCAGGGATTGAACCCACATCCTCATGGATACTAGTTGGGTTCATTAACTGCTGAGTCACGACAGGAACTCCCAGTCCTCTGTATCTTAATGTTTACAAAGATGAGATGTAGGAAGAGGCTTAAATAAATTTAAAAATAACGTGGAGTCAGAAGACAGAATAATTATGCCAAAAAAAACTCATTTACAACTTCTAAGATAGGTTGTAAATGGAAATGGACAAAAAAAAATTGCTGGCATTTAACAATCAAGAGGCAGGATGTACATGATGGAAATTATGAAATTTAGTTAGGGACACAAAATCACAGTTCCTGAATGGAGAGAAAATCCACATTTCCAAATTAAAACTTGGAAACTGTCAATCCTCCCCAAATTTATTTTAAATTAAATGCAGGTGTTATTCAGAATCTCAGTAGAATTTCAGAAAGTGTTAGACTTTAAAGTTCCTAGCTGCTCAGTCTTTCTTTGTTTGGATGTTGTATTTAAAACTGTGGCGCTGCTGTCACAAATGACCACAAACTTGGTGGGTTATAGCAACAGAAATGTATTCTCTCATCGTTCCGGAGGTCAGAAGTCCAAAATCAAAGTGACTTCGGGCCTGTGGTCCCTCTGAAGGCCCTAGGGGAGATTTTTCCTGGCCTCCCTTAGATTCCTGTGGCTCCAGACATTCCTTGGCTTGCTTCTAGGAAACACCCATCTCTGTTGGGTTTCTGCATGGCCTTCCCTGTACATCTGTGTCTCCTTCTCTTACTTGACATTGGACTTGGGATCCACACAGATCATTCATTCCAGCATGATGTCATCCTGTTGTCCTTAACTTAACTACACCTGTACAGATTCTTCGTCCACATGACATCATGCACAGATTCTGAGACGTGGACGTAGCTTTGGAAGTGCGATGCCATTCAACCCACTGCAGATAGCAGCTCTGCCTCCATCTTTCAGTAACCATGTCCAGTCTGTTTGTTTACGTGCACCTGACGAGACCTTTGACACCAACAGGGTTATGTAAGCCAGGAATGGGCCACCTACATGATTCTACCCTTCTGGCCACAGCGATTGGTTCCTTGGTTTAAATTGGTATATATTTAGGGCTGTATTTATGTCATAAAAAGCAAAAGAAGCTAATGTGTAAAAGGGTAAAAAAAAAAAAAAAGTTCAAAAAATCAAAGTCAATCAACTATTCTCAGTGTACAGGCCTAGTTTCAAAACTCATTGTTGGTTTAAATGAACAACTTTGCTTTGCCAATACTTTTTTCTTCTTTTTTTTTTTAGGTTTTATAACACAGAATGATCAGTTTTACCTGTTATTATAACTAGCGTATGAAATATTCACAGCTGTACTTTATATAGGAATTGGTATTATCATATTTGAAAATTTATAAATTGTTCCTTGCTTTAAGCACTATCCTTTGTTAAAATAAATGCATTTAGTTATTTAAATATAGGAACAACTAGAAAAAAATAGAGTTTGATTAAACAAAGGGGGAGATTAAACTAAAGCAATGTTGCTGCTGTAAAATGATCTGTAGTATCTGATTCAACTAAACCCGTGGCATTTAACTTCACATTAGTATTCATATAAATACAATTAAAGATAGGGCAGAGCAGTAGATTATATAATAAGCGATAAAACAAAATAAGTCTATTTGCCTCGAAGGTTTACATGTAACTTACAGATTGAAACACATTGGATTTAGGGTCGGGGGGAAATCCCCATCTAGGTAGATGAAAAATTGTCTGAATGTTTAGTAGAATTAAAACATATCTGAAGCCTAAGGAAATGTCACTGAATGAAATACCAGTAGGTGCCTGGGGAAGAGAGCCTGTTTCACACTGGATGGATTTTCCGGAAGCGTCCTCTCATCATTTCAAGAGGAGTTAGCAGGCAAGGGAAAGAATGGAAGACGCCGGGTATCATGCCCAGTTACATCACCGTTCCTTCCCGTCTCCCGTCAAGGAAAGTTAGCTGTCACTGCAGTGGGAGCGTGGATTAATGTCTGACTTACTGCAGCCTGACATCCTCATCTATCTTCAGCCGTCCTGCGCGCACGAGGCATGCTGAATGGAAGATGGCTTAGAAATGATGCGACCCACTCAGGCCACAAAGAACTTCTTATCCACACAGCATTTGGCCAAAGCCCCGGGGCTCTTTTGGATTCAAGATGGGGGGAAAAATTAAATAAACTGGAGGATGATGGAGTGGAAGGCATGAAAATTACAGCCTGCATTTGATTTTGTGAGCCTTCCTTGGCGTTTCCGTTTGGACATGAAGTAATGTTTCCTGGAGTCCTGTTGACATTTGCCACCGCACCCTTTGCCATGGCTTAAAGAGGAAAAGTAATTGACAAGAATAAAACTTAGATCTGGAAAGGAATTCATTTTTTAAAATATTTTTTTCCCGTCTTCTTCTGTATTTATTTGTTGTTTTCCTTTCTAGCTGGGAAAGTATATGATTGATTTGCATTAGCACTGACTCCATGCCCTGGGAAGAGGGAACTGATGAACAGAAACTGCTCCATACAACTGTCTCTGCATGAGCGGAGAGCTGTCATGTGTGGGGAAGATGAAATCCACCCCGAGCACCTCTAAGGTTCAGAAGCGGGACAGAAGCAGAAGTTACAGGAAGACAGAATTCAACTTTGTGTGAGGCAGTGCTCTGTAGCCCTGAGGCTACTCCAAGAAGGCCTTTCCTGGGTCTGGAGAGACTGGGTTCAGGAGAAGAATTCAAGCCGAGTCAGCCTGACCCTCTGCTCGGCTTTGGCAGAACAGACACTGCGATCGATAGGGGGTTATGGTGTTTACTTGTGCAGGGTGATTCTTCAGCCTAGGAGTCCATGGTTATAAGCAGTTTGGTTTCACCGTTGTTGCTTTTCTCAAAATCGGAACATCTCTCTTTGAGTCAATAGACAATATCAAATTAAATGTTTGCTGTATTATTCTTGGAATGAATGTTAGTATTAAAATATACAAAGGGAGTTCCTACTTCGCTGTAACAAGATTGGTAGCATCCCTGGAGCGCTGGGACATGGATTCAATCCCCAGTGAGGCACAGTGGATTAGGGATCTGTCACTGCCACAGCTGGCGTAGGTTGCAGCTGCAGTGTATGTTGCAACTGTGGCTGGGAGCTGATCTCTGGCCTTGGAACTCCATGTGCCGTGGGGCAACCAAAAAAGAAAAAATGAAAATAAAATAAACAACAAATACTCTCGATGTAAAAAGGCTGAGGTAGCCAAGACTCAAAAAAAAAAAAGCAGTATACTGAAGTCTTCTAGAAGTAACTCGAATTAATTGGAGAAGAATAAAGTATATTTTTCTCACGCTGTTGAAGTGCCTAGTAGAATTCATTCAGTGTGTAGTGTAGAAAGATCATGAAACATTTCAGTCTTTATAAGTGCATGCACGAGTCAAATTTTAACTAGTCTGATAGTTAAAAAATTGTCACTGGGCAAATGTCCAGACAAAGCTTTCATTGAAAAAGATACATGCACGCCTGTGTTCATTGCTACACTATTCATAATAGCTGGGGTTGAAAGATAGGCTGAAACCTTTTTTGTTCACATTTGATTCACAGTTTTTCATCTCTTCTTGACGATACTAGAGGTTTGGGGTTTTGTCTTGGAAATAGCAGGAGGCGGATGTGTACATCAGCATCTTGCAGCAGACACTTCTCATGGTAGACTTGTATCTCTGGACGAACTTTCTAACTTATACGGCTCTGTCCAGCTGCGTAAGTGCCTTGGGCCTCTGATCTTTGGGTGCTTCAGAGTCCAGAGCGGCCATGGTGTTTCTGTGACACTAGGAAATTCAGCACACAACTGCACTAAGCACTCGTGTTGCTAGATGGAGTCATTCCCAGGAAAATTCTCAATGCAGTCAGGTTATTCCACAAGCATTTACTTAATTAAGACTGTGTTTATTATGTGTACCAGACATGGTGGGAACACCAAAAACTAAATAAACAAAAAGCAGCACATAATGGACCTGCTTTTGAGAAGCTCAGAACTGCTTGGCCTTGTAGAATTTAGGGCACAGGCCAGAGACTTTGAGGTCGTCTCCTTCAACGTATTTATCTTATAGATGAGACAACTGAGTTTGGAAGATATCAAAGCATGTGCCCAGAATCCCATTCTAGATGTGCGAAGAAGAGAAAAGTCAGTGCCTGCACCTCTTCAGGCCTCCTTACCCTGCTTCATGGACAGCAGAGGAGGAGCCAGAGCAGAAGTGAGGGGAGGAAAAGGCAAAGATCTAGAAGCATAAATTACACGTATTCACCTTGGGGAGACGCTGGAGCTGACAGCCAGGTAGCAAGTGGATACTTAACTCACAGTATGAGATACTCGTAGACTTTGTACAGGAATGGAGACAAAAACGATGTAGTAGTGAAGAGACGTGTATGACTACAGCAAGGGTTTAACCTCAACACGTGAGAGGAGTTGATAATGGAGAGGAAGCAGTGCAAGCTGTACTCAAAAGCCCTTGGAAGTTAACTGGAGATATATATTAATAATACAGTTTGATACATTGAAATAAACATAAATACCAGGAAGAGCTCTTAAACTAATAAAATTCACTCTACTTTTTGGAAGCCAGTTAAATATAGGAATGCTTTTGGGTTGACATTATTACATGTAAGCCATGGATAAATGGATGATGTCTTTTCGGTAAGGGTGCTGCCATCACATACACAATGTTTGCTTTGTATTTTAAAACTGGGTAGGAAAGTTTTAGTCCAATGTTTTCTTGCATTTATGCCTATTCTCTCTGCCAATTTACTACTGGCTAGGGCGGGTTGGCGTGCTTCTTTGCCTGTCCTGTAGCACCCACACAATTTAAACATCATTTAAAGGAAAACGTATAAAATGTTTTGACATTTAAAATTTTTCCAGCCGATTTCTATACAAAATTGGTATTTATTCCTATTGACAATTCTTGGAAGATTCAATATGGTCATAGGATGTTGGGCAAAATAGGCAATGATTATTTGTGGGTTTTGAAATTGCTTTGAATGAGGAGTGCTTATCGAGTAAAAATAACTTAGAATGACAACAGTGTATGTGTGGGTACTCATTAATTGAATGTTAAAATAAACAAAGACTAAAAGGTGTAGCATTTTAATACCTTACATTCAGGAGTGCACGGATTTTTAAACAAAGGATGTGTGGATTTGGAAAAAAACATTCTCTTCTGTTAAAATTTCCAAATATAGATTGACTCATAGCACAATTCATCTTTTAGGTTATATAATAGTTAAACTGAAGAATGTGCTCATAAATTATTGGTAAATACTCCATTTTGTTTCATTTCACACAAATCTAACTTTACAACACAAAGCCATGGGTTTTTACTCACTGAAATTCTGGTAAAATAGAGAAATTTTTTTCTTTACTTCAGGTTTTACTGCAAATCCCCAAGTTAGTCTTTCCCCCTTTAAAAAGAATTGCAATAAATTGCTAAAAGTGACCAAAATGTTTTCCCCCATATTTTTCTTTAAATAAGGAGATAATTTTTAAATCATAGCTTTTATATTGCCAGACCTAATGTAAAACCAGTGCTGGACATAAAATACAGGAGACTGTTACATGAACACAGAAAAGCAGATCTATGCTTGAGATTGCCAAAAAACAAAAAGCAAAAACAGTGATTCCCTTAAATGGTTTATACCTAGCATTGCCTAGAAAGAGAGAAATAGGCAAAATGCAGTTTGAAAGTCAGTTTAATCCTTTTCAATCTAAAATTGGGTATTTGTCTTTTAAATTTTCTTAGTAAGTGAAGGCGTAATGACACTGGTGGTGGACAGAAAATCACACTTCCTTTGAGCACAGGAGTAATTTTTTAATATTTATTAGAGACCCAGATTTGAAAGAGTGTGGGCAAGCAGGGTGTAACAGTTGAGGTGTAAAACCTTTACATGAGTCTTACTGCAGTCTTTTATCATTTATATTACATTTGGCTACACAGAACACAATATTTGGTACTAATAGGCCAAGCCAACAAACATATTTGGTACTTTCATATTTGATACAATAGGCCAAGCCAGCAAAGATCTTTGGTACTGCTTATTAAGCTAGCTGTTAACTGTAAAAAGGGGTGCATGGTCAAGTCAATGATTTTTATCTACAACAATAAACTTTCCCCTCAGAAGGTTCTCTTTTCCTTCTTAACTACGTAAATCCCCTTTCTGCTCTAGAACTCTGACCTCGCCATTAATTTCCTTGTCCAGAATATTCTACCATCGTCTCCCTTCTCCAGTCTTTAATCCTGTGTCATTTTTAAAAGTGGAGCCTTATTCATTCATTTGTAAAACCCTTCAGTCCTGACGTGTGTAACCTCTTCTGGAAACCTATTCCCACTAACGGTTCTCCCCACAGCCTACAGTTGACACCGACACCCACAACTCTGCGTTATTTTTGCTTCCGTATTTATAACATTAGTGGGAAAATCCTTTTTTATGACTTTCACTCACATGATCTTTGAAGGAATGTAAATTTTGTGCTTTTTTTCCGCCAGAGATATTTCCCCAGGTATTTATAGAGCTTTATCTGATATCACATATGAAATATGTAAAGCCATTTTTGCTTACATATCCCACAACTACTTTTCATGCTTATAGACCTTCATAAGTAGGTCATGTGAGGAAAAGGGCAATACTTTTAATGTATATATAATACATACAAACATACGTTTATATAGACACTCACATACACACAGAAAGTGAGACTCATGTTTAAAAGAGTGGGAGCAAGCAGGATAGAGCATTTGAAATGAAACATCTTTACATAGTACTTATCGAGGGGGGGCAGGCATGGAGAAAATTTGCTATATCTTCCCTTTAAATAGCACCTAAAGCAAAAGTGATTTTTTTTTTTTCCTCACAGTTGAAAATGTGGCATTCAGCAAAATGTTTGTTATTTTTGTTGCATTCTTCCAAGTGGGAGACTTATGGGAGCTTAAATACTAAGGAAGCCAGGAAATCAGAACTTCAATCCCCGATGAACTAGATGAGCATGGTGTCAGAACAAGCTTATTTTTGCCCATAAAAAAAAAAAAAAAAAAAAAAAAAATGGACCCTTTGGATTCGGGTTGTTGATGGAGCCACCTGCTGGTTCTCTACAATACTCTCAGATAAAGTCGTGAGGCTTTATCAGAATTATTATGAGATGCTTTGCAAATATGGATCTGGAATGAGCAAGTGGAATTCCTTAACAATGAAGATGGGTGTTGATGACAAATACAGTCTCCAGTCTAGCCCAGAGAGTTCCCCTAGGTCCATATTCCTCCTGAAGAAACTGAGAACTGTATGTGCAATTAAGGATAAAAGCCCAAGTAGGAGGCCTCAGTGATGTCCTTAGAGGAGCATACGCCTTTCATGTGGCACTTAAATCTTCATTTCATACACACGCCATTTTTTTATACAACACAACTTTGAGTAAATGGAATCAACAGTTGCTAAACAAAGACACTGTGCCCCCACATCAAATTCATGCATCCAAACGTACTTAGAAATGTCCTCCAAAAAATGGAATTCAAGAGAGATTTTGTGTATAGATTTTGATTGGATGAGGGTGTTTCTTAAAAGATCACTGAGATATAATATGTAGAAGTAATGTGGCTAATGCTAGGTTAGGCAAATGTTTTTGCAACATAGTAAAATCATTTATGACATGTTTTTGCTTTATCATGAAATTTCAATTTTGAAATTATCATGAGACATTGTATCCAGGTTGCTTTATTCTGTAGTTCTTCAACTTATTTAACTTGTGAGGGCCTTGATTGCCGCTATTCATTTATTCTCTCCAATATCCTATCAAAGAATGAATTGTGGCAGAAGAGGAGGATGTAATTGTATTCATGCTAATGGAGTAATGATGTCTGTTATTTTCAGAGACGTGGCACAAAGAGTCCCTACTGTGGACCGTAATTACTCTCATCTCTTGTCCTATTCTAGTACAGAAGCAGAAATATAAAAGCAACATTTTCATATTTTATAGAATAGTATCCCTACCACCGGGGCACTCTGAATCCCTCCATTCTATCACTGGCATCGATTGCAGGGTTTCTAGGCTGAGCGCAAAGGTAACTGTAACTTAATACCAGTACATCATACAAGCAGCAGAGGGGCCCAGAGTCATTCTCCTGGTGACATGAATCTATAAAGAAGTACTTTCCTATGGGAACGGAGGGATCAATGCATTACATAAAAACAGAGTTTGAGTAGCATTATGGAGGAAAGAAACCTTTGTTAACTTTACTACCAGCATTCATATTTTTCTAGAGATCAAGATAGAAACCCATTTACCATCCTTTACCTAGGAATTTGTTTTAGAGCCATCATTTTTAAAAAGTCGCCATATATGTAAAATGGTAAAATTTTAATATTCCTTTTGTAGAATATACATTTAAAAATTTTATTGTATTAAATATATTGAGAAACTATCTCTCAGAAAGCATGTTTATTTACAAAATAAATTATTTAGCACAATAAATAACCGCATTTTCAGATATTTGAAAATTTAACAACCAAGAAAATATAAGCCAAGTTATTATGTCTAAAAATTAAACACTTTGTTGTTTACAAACTACTTTTGCCTTCTACTATTAGGAGCATTTCATTTCTGACCTAAGTGACTACTGGCTGCTAATTTTTATAGTTAAAATGATTGAGAATATAAAATTTTCCCAATTGATATTTTAAATTATGAAAATATATTAACTATTAATTCCCCCTTTGAAAGGAGCATGAGCCCCATACTTTCAGTCTTTAAATTTCTGTTTTTTTCTTTCTAATAAATGATAAAGTTCTGTTATATTAGTAGGATTTTCATTGCTCAATATTTCTCTTTATCTACTGGTATATAAATTATTTCATAAAAATTAGGTAATCTTTTAACATTGATATGAATAACTTTTGTTATTCATGCTTTGGAGAAACTTGCTTCATTATTTTTCTCTTCTCGGTGTTTCAAATATGTTATGAAAATTTTTCCAACTCTGGATGTTTTCATTAAGTAAGGAAATATTGCAAGAGTGGCTGATCTCATCAAATAGGGCTATTTCAATATAATCTCCAAGTGAATGTTCAGTGTAATATATATTAGATTCTTGGGCTTATGTGTTCACTGTCTTAAATTTTAATAGTTATGATGAAAAATGTAACTAAGTATTTTTATTAGATCATCAAAATTCAAATGACTCAGGATGTTTATAATGTATGATAGAGTTGTTAGTGTAGTAATTAAGAAAGATAATTTATCTATGTTAATACCTACTATGAAGCAAATTTATTATTTACAATTTTAGAGAAAGCGAATAGGTAAAGCAGAAATGCGTCAGATGTAGTTAGATGTACACTTAGGATTATAGTTCATACTTTGAATATTTAAATTTTTGCTGAATCTTTGAAAATTCTACTTGTCTCTAAATTTTGTAAAAAATAAAAATGAGTATCAATTAGGTATAGTAATATAATAATCATACTTTTAAAATCACTTTCCTTGATATACTCTGCTGCAGTCATTCTGTAACAACCTCTCTATTTGGATAAGTAGAATACTGTATCATAGAGTGAAAGATGGACCTACACTATACGGCAGTCACCCTCTTTTCTAGATATTTTGAACAACCATCCCCCTCTTTTCTAGACCTTAGGCATTTGAGTAAATTACCAATGACAGGAAACATGTTACAATGTAAGTTTTCCTGTGTGTAGGAAATCACTTTGGTGTGGCCATACTCTCCAAATACTCTACCAGCAAAACTACCCCAGAAATTTGAACAGAAACACACTAAATGAATACGCTCAAATCACATGGCATTTTAAATCCATTTCAAATCAAGTCAAAAGTGACTTAAAAGAGAGAAGATTTAGGAAGGGGCAGAAGCAGTTTGAGAGACCACACTACCGAATCTGAGTTACATCATTCTGAGTTTGATGAGTACATCAGCGTTTTCCCACACTAGTCATATCAGGAGGACTAGAGTTGATATTGGCCCAGGTAGGTGGAATGTGTCTTCGGCTCATGAAACATCTTGCTCTATAGGCAAGAGATGGGGACATGCCTGGCCAAAGAGGCACCTTTCTAATAATAAGCTAACGAAAAGCTGTAGGTTTTCTTTGTGTGTCTTGGGGAAGTACGTGTAAAGCCAGAATAAATATGTGATGTTTCTCAAGAGTGTTGGACCTAAAGATGACCGAGCTGTGTCAGCCCAAAGGTGGCATGACCATGACTTCATCTCTGTCCTTCTTTTCAATCTTTAAGTCATGTTCTTACTTACTAGATCTTATTTTCTGTTGATTCTAACTAACTTTATCATGTGTAATTCATTATTATCTTACCATTAATATTTACTGCTGATTATGAATTATATCAAGTAACAGGCTAACTCATTGCACATGCTTAACAGTCCTGGTGACTCTCACATTTATCTCAAGAACTTGTGATTTCTTTGTTGTTTAGGCTTAGTGCTTCTTACGAATTTTATCTATCCCATTCGTTTGCTCATCTTTTATAGCAAAATTGACTATTCTCAAATCAGTAAACTTTTGTTATTGGTTTTCAAATATATCTTTCACATATAAGGAATGGATATCTTGTGAGTTCCCTGATGGCCTAGTGGGTTAAGAATCCAGCTTTGTCACTGTTCTAGCTCAGATTCTGGTGTGATACAGGTTCAATCCCTGGCCTGGTGGCTTCTGTGTGCTGCAGGTATGGCTAAAACATAAAATTAAATTAAAAAATAAACAAGGGATATCTATCTAGCTGATTTCTCTCTCTCCTATTGAGTTTTCATGTTAACTGGGGAAATTTAAAAGCTATTTGTAGAAAGTGAACAAGAGTAGGGCTGCAGGTGTTAATATAGAGCAGAGAATGAGATAAGCCTTCAGTCATCATTTGCTTATTCTTTTAGCTCAGTATCTGACACTTAATGTGCACTCAATAAATATTGGTTGAATAAGTAAGATTGAATTTGTGAAGCAAAGGTAATTATTCGATTGGAAGGGTTTTAATTTCATTATCTGAACAAATCTATTTTGTGGTTGGTAAATACTATCCCAGGTCCTGCAGAGATGTATAGATGTGATTATTGAGCTTTATTTCTTCTTGAGGGATCATGGAAAATGTAATATTCATGAAAGAAAATAAAAGCACATACATCATAATGGAGTATATTTGCTAATAATTTAATTTTAAAAATTCAGAGAATGGATTAAAGTAATTGTATTTGAGGGCTTAGAAACAAAAAGCAATCTTTTTGGGCCAGAACCTTTTTTTTTTTTACTTATTATTTTGCCTTTTTAGGGCTGCACCCTTGGCCTATGGAGGTTCCCAGGCTAGGGGTCTAGTTGGAGCTACAGCTGCCAACCTACACCACAGCCATAGCAACACCAGATCCAAGCTGCGTATGGGACCTACACCACAGCCACAGTAACACCAGATCCGAGTCACGTCTGTGACCTGCACCACAGCTCACGGCAACGCCGAATCCTCAAACCACTGAACGAGGCCAGGGACCAAACCCACAACCTCATGGTTCCTTGTCGGATTCATTAACCACTGAGCCATGATTGGAACTCCCCAGAACTTTTTAACTAAAACCAATTTATGTCCCTTTCACAGCATTTCATAATTACTAGAATAATATGTCAAGAAGTGGGCAACAACAGTAGTACAATCTGCTTAGATTTCAATAAGTTATTTGATTAAATGTTCCCTGGTATTCTATGCACTAGAAGGAAAATTACATACAATATATGTCCTATAGATTATAGTATACTTTGGTTGGTTTGTGATATAGAATGGCCACTCACAAAAAATATTGATAGAAAGCAGTCTGGGGGCTGTCGAAATCCAGCAATTTTATTATATCACTTCAACGGTATAGAGAATATATATCATATTTGCAGAAAGCATACGCTCAGTGAGTTAGTTGCCCAGGCCAAATGACAACACAGTGTTCACAACTGGTCATTAGTTTAGAGGAAGGACTTTGAAATGTGTGAATCATTTAGGATGAGAACCCAGAACAGTTAACGTATCTGTCCTTCAAGTTGCTGAAGTGGGTAAGAGGGAAGAGCAAATACTGTGAGATTACCTTTAACACTGGTCTTGGTTTTTTTGTTTTGTTTTTTGTTTTTTCTCACACTGTACATTTCACACCCATGACATTTAGTTTGTAACTGGAAGGCTGTACCTCTTAATCTCTTCTTGGCGTGCATCCTTTCTGCAATCTCAGTCTTGTAGTCCAATATTTAGACCGTTTACATTGATAGTGATTATGGGTACAGTTGCATCAGTTATCTTTGTTAACTGTTTTTTTTGTTTGTTTGTTTGTTTGTTTTTTGTTGTTGTTGTTGTTGTTGTTGTTGCTATTTCTTGGGCCGCTCCCGCGGCATATGGAGGTTCCCAGGCTAGGGGTTGAATCGGAGCTGTAGCCACCGGCCTACACCAGAGCCACAGCAACGCGGGATCCGAGCCGCGTCTGCAACCTACACCACAGCTCACGCCAACGCCAGATCTTTAACCCACTGAGCAAGGGGCAGGGACCGAACCCGCAACCTCATGGTTCCTAGTCGGATTCGTTAACCACTGCGCCGCCACGACGGGAACTCCTGTTAACTGTTTTTAATTCATTGTATTTACTCAGTGTTTCTTTATGTTCTCTTTTCTCTTTTCCTTTTCCCCTTCCTTCTCTGCCTTTCTGGTTTTAATTGACCATTTAATATAATTTCATTCTATCTTTTCACTTAGTATATAATTTATACTTCTGTTAAAGCATATTTAGTGTTGTCCCTAGAGTTTACAACATTTAAATAATTGTATTTTAAAATAATCTAAGTTCACTTAGAAATAACATTATACTGCTTCCCTTATAGTACATGCTCCTCATAATAGTATACCCCATTCCTACCTTCTGATATTTCTGTTATTCATTTCATTAATCATAAATGAATCTCCTGTATTCACTTGATACATTGCCACTATCTTTGTTTTACTTAAGGTGTTATCTTTTAAATCAATTAAAATAAGAAAAATACAGACTGTTATTTTACCTTCATTTATTCCTTTTCCTGTGTCCTTCTTTATGCAGATTCAAGTTTCTGATCTATAATATCTTATTCTACTTGAAGAACTATCTTTATCTGTTTGGCATAGTATGATTCCTAGCAATTAATCCCCTCAGTTTTTGTTTGTTTGAAAAAGTCTTTATTCTCTCTCACTTTTCAAGATACTTTCACTGGATATAGAATTCCAGACTGATGGAATTTTTCTTTCAATGCTTAAAAAATTTTACTCTATTCACTACTTGGTTTCTAATGAGAAATTCACTGTAATTATTATTCTTGTTCCTTTTTAGATAATTTTTTTTCTCTCTCCATTTAACAGAAACTCTTAAATTTATTCAGTTTGAGTATGATAATATACCTAAGTGTAGGGTTTTTAAAAAAAATTTTTTTTTTTTAATTTATGCTGCTTGCTGTTCTCGTGAGTTTCCTGGATTAGGGATTTTCTGTGTCATTATTTTTGGAAAGTTCTTAGCCATAATAACTTCAAGTGTTTCTTGCACTCCATTCTCCCTTCCTTCCTGTCGGATATTCCAGTTACACTTATGCAGTAAATTTATTGCCATTTGGCAGGTTTTATTAGACTTATTTTCAAGTTTACTGGTTCTTTCCTAAGCAATGCTGAGTCTACTGATGATTCCAATAAAGGCATTTATCATTTATGTTACTGTGCCTTTTTTATTTTTAGCATTTTACTTTGTGCATTCTTTCTTAGAGTTTCCATTTCTCTGCATAGTTAACCCATTTGTTCTTGCCTGTTGTCTACTTTTTTCATTAGAAGATTTAATATTAACCATCATTATTTTAAACTCCGTATTTGATACTTCTAAAATATGAATCTTTTCAGAGTTTCATTTTGATGATTGCTTTGCTTTTCCCAGGTTGGTATGTATGTATGAATGTATGTCTTTTGGCATGCCTTGACTTTTTTGTGTTGAAAGCCAGACGTGTTGTTTTGGATAATAGATATTGAAGGAAATAGGCATTTTGCATGAGCATTTTTGTTAATACGTCTAGCAGTTGGGCTGTATTCAATGTTTACTGTAACTCAGTATCAGAAGCTTTGTGTTTCTCTAGCATCCTTGATTTTGTCTGTCCTCAAGGCTTTGAGGCTTTCCTGTCTACCACTCCTCAAACAGAGCATGAGTCTCATAGCCCTTTCAGCTGTAATTCGTTGTTATTAATCTAGAGCCTTGTTGGATGTGGAAGTAGGATATGAGACAGGGAACATTCTGTGATATTCTCATTAAGTCTCAGTCTTCTAGCGGGCCTGGATCTGAGGACTGGCCTTTACAAGTATTTCTTTTTCTTTACCACTGAAATAGATTTTGCCCTCTTATGCTTTCCCTTGCTGTGTAGCCATTGCAGTTTATTCCTATGAGGTCCCATTCCCTTTTGACCATGTAGTTTTATGTCTTCACATTTTCCCTCTTGCTTGATAAAGGATGACTGGAAGGGAGAATGCACGTCCTTTAGCTGAGATAAGATTTCTCAGTTGTTTGCTGGTGAAGTCCTCACCCTGGAGAGTAGGCCTTTGTGATGCAAAGTCTCTGGTTTTACTGTGTTGATTTTACCCTTTCGCTGTTTCTTCCCCTTTGATATTCCAATTACAGATTTGCAACTTCTGGTCCTAAGAAAATCTTGGTTGCTCTATCTCTCAACAAGGAGCATTGATTATTTTGGAATGAAATCTTGAGAAATAAGTGACTCCCAAATTGCTCATTGCAGCCAAAATGTATTCAACTTAATTAAACACCCCTTAAATACTGAACTTGCCCATTATTCATCTTTATATTGCCCAAAACACTTCATACTGAGTTTCGAACTTAGTAAACTTTCAATATATTTGATTGATTTGCTTGTTGAAATCAGTCATTGAAGACAACCAATATTCCTGTTTAAACAGGGCCTGTATGGTCACACAGACAAGTTTAAATAATAACTAGTATCATTTTTTCATGATGGTTTACTGCTTATAGAACTCTTTCACAACTCTTAAATCAGTTTATTTTTACAATCTCAGTACTAGGTGGGCAAGGATTATTAGTTTCAGTTAATTGATGAATTAGGCAGGAATTTGCACCTCAGTTTTTACTAAGGTAAATGTTATTAAATGTATTAAGAATGAATTGCCTGTTTTAACACATCTATCAATTAGGAAAACTTATGATAAAGAGACCAAAGTTATTTCAACTAAGCTCAACCCTGGACACACATACACAAGCATTCACAATAATGTCTGATTAATTACAAGTGGTTTATGTCATCTTATTTCTATAATTTTATTTCTGTGACTAACTGTTGCCTTATACATATTTGAAAATGAGAATACATCTAATGAACCAATTTTGTCTGCTTCTAATTTGATGACTTCTGAGGCAATCTCTTACAGTCACATTTAAAGCATATTTTTAAGAAAGAAACTTAGCTGAGTGCTTACAGAGGATAAACTGGAACAGGTAGTGGCTTCTTACTCTCTGTCAAGAAGCTTTTAACAGGTTACCCTAAAGACAGGTTTTTAGAAGAGATTAGCAGCTGTTATTATAGGAAATATTACATAATTCATGGCATAGTCATGTGAACTCTAAGGCATTTTACACAAATTCTAAGATGTCACCCTATTTTATTTTATGTTGTCAATAATAATATTAAGTAATCTCCAATATATGCTGCAGTAAAATTTTAAAAAAGACTCCAAGCAAAAACACTTTTTTTTTTTTTTTTTTTTTTTACTTTTTCTGTTCTGTGAAATTATAAGTGGTTATCCTTAAGCAGTACTTTGGTGCTTTTTTTTTGCAATTTATTTCAGCA
The DNA here is from genome assembly GCF_054392235.1 of Sus scrofa. Classification (NCBI taxonomy): domain Eukaryota; kingdom Metazoa; phylum Chordata; class Mammalia; order Artiodactyla; family Suidae; genus Sus; species Sus scrofa. Next base: position 79,006,852 of record NC_139393.1, read on the forward strand.
ATTTTTTCCATTTATATTAAAATATTAAATATCTTTAAAATATTTTAAATATTTGTAATTTAGTCATGGGAAAGAAAGGCAAGCATAAATATTAAAAATTCACTGGGGTTTGTTTAATTGAAGTTTTCTACCATTTTATTATATAACTGCCATTATAATGAGAGAAATCTACAGATTTATCATAATCCAGGGGTTTACTTACAAATTAATAATAAGAGTATATCATTACACTTTGATTTGTCTTCAATTTCTGTAGTTGAAATGGTGTTCATAATTCATTTGTTAAGGTTGTGTGTTAAAAAGGAACCAGAAATCTCACTTGTGGTATTTGCATTTTGAAAGACAAAATAAAAACAAAAGAACATAGCCGTACCCAAATATTTTCCAGTTATAATTTGATTTTGCAGATGACATAAAGCATTGTATTCTATAGGCTAATTTAAGATGATTCAAATTTTATGTTGAACTTGAATTATTTTGATCATATACTCAAGTGCAAATGTGATGTCTAGCCATCTCTACACCATTGAGGCATTCCAGTTACACAAATGATTTCTTTTTTATGTGATGAAGTATTGTGCTCAGGTTAATTAAATTTCATGTCAGTCGACCAAGTTTCCTTATATATTTATAATGTGATGTTAATTCACAGAGGTTGCTCCATAAATTGTTTTTCTTTCCCACTATTTACAGTTTCACAGGAATACATCACCAGTAATACAGTTTGGGTGTAAACCTAACTATTTCATCTGAATAAACAGTTTTATCTTTAAAGTGAAAACTTAATGTTGATAAGTAGGCCAAACAAATAAACTATGAGGAGGAAAGCATATCATGAAAGCAAAATAGTTTTAAAGGAATTCATACCCTGGGTTCATTTTGCCCTATTTGAAATGTTTCAAAATATTTAAATGAGGAAAAGTATAGTATTCCTATTTCTTAGCTCAATTCATTGATAACAGTGTATTTTGGCAATGGATGCAAGACCTTTTAACTTCTTCAACATAAGAAATTAAATAAGATGAAATATTATTGTTATCATTCTTTTTAGTGTTTCCTTTTACATTACATGTCACTTATAAAGTACAGAGCAGCAGGAATTAGGAATTGTCAGTGATATTCTTATAAAATTTTTTACTTTAAACCTCTCCCTGGAGGAGATCCTACATTGAATTTCAGATGAGCTGTTGTCATACATACACTGTCTTGAGAGAGGATTATGAGGAGATTAGAGTACATAAACTGTCATGGTCCATGTGCAGGTTGGAAAAAGAATTTGCAGACTCAGAGTGGGGTGAAAGAAAGATAAGTTTGTTGAGATAAGGAATGATGCTAGTGCAGTGGGCTGACTTCCTGGTAATCAGGGAGAGCCGACCTGAGCACGTGGTCACGTCTGTTTTGATAGCCAAGGAACAAAGGAGAGATGAGAGGTCTTATGATACACTTGGGGTTGGTTGGGGGCATATAATGCCCCATAGAGGCAGGATGAGAAGTGGGCGAAATACCTTTCCTAGTAGCAGCAGGAAGGAGTAGGCCAGGTTGCTCAGGAAGAGCTACAGAACTCTGTAACAACTGTAATGGGATGGAAGGGTGATGAGGGTCTGGTGATTTTTATCCTGTCAACGCTGACATCCTGAGACTGAGTTTAACTCCTTGAAGAGGCCTTGGAGTTCCACAGTATCCACTAAACATAACTTGAAATTATTTCAAAACCTCTTTAAAAAAACCCTGTTTGCACTCCCCAACTTCTGTTATGTTAAATTTACCCTTGAAAATGGAAAGAAAATAACATTGTAAAGATGACCTCAAAGCCTTTCCCAGAGTTCCCATTGTGGCTCAATGGGTTAAGAACCAGACTAGTATCCATGAGGATGTGGGTTTGATCCCTAACGTTGCTCAGTGGGTTAAGGAGCCAGCATGGCCGTGACCTGTGGTGCAGGTCACAGATGTGGCTTGGATCCTGCATTGCTGTGGGTGTGGCATAGGCTGGCAGATGCAGCTCCAATGCAGCCCCTACCCTGGGAACTTCCATATGCCACAGGTGCGGCCCTAAAAAAAGCCTTTTTCATGTAGGGGCCGAGTTCAGGGCCCACTGAGTGTGAGATTCCACAGCTGCCATTGGAGGCATCAGTCACACTTCATCAGCACTGAGATCCATTCAACACACTTTCACATCTAGCATTGACACCAGTCTCAGAAAGGAAATAGAAAACCCAAATATTTGTACAGTAAAGATTATATATTTTTGGAAATCAAAGTTGTCTAATATGTTATTTCAATAAATGGATTTTTAAATAATGATTCTTTATATACAGGATGAAAATAATTTAAGGAGAAATTGGGGGTATAACTTTTAAATAAAACCGAAAGCTATGAAGAATCCCAAAGGTAGAGTAGATTTATCTGCACATTTAAATATTATTTTAAAAATAGTTAACAAAAATCATTGAAATCTGCATGTTCCCCTTACACTTGCATGATGTCTGAGATTCCCATTTTAACAATCTTATGATAAAGTCTCCCTAAATAATTAACAAAAATATTTATTTTTGTTTTTATTTGTGGGTACATTAATACCAGAAGTGTACACAAGAATATCGATATTGTTATGGTGCATGAATAACTATATTATATATATTTTTAATCTAGTTTGTTTCTAATACAGTATGTGTTAGGTATATATATTTTATGTATTACATGTGAACATAATACATAAATATAAATTTTTATTTTGTTATTCCTAATTCTTAATTTGGAGCATGCAAAGAGGAAATGTAATAAGTCTACCAGACTTAAAACATTTTAGTAAATTATGGATTTTCATATATGATCTAGGAAGTTAATCAGTTTTGTAAGAAGTACTAGGTTCTGCAAAATACATAAGTAGCAACATAGTGGGAATTGTTTTTCAGGCTAAGGGACTAGCATGGATAAGGGCACCAAGAAAAGTAACACCTCTGAGTATGTAAGGAAAATATGCAGTCTGTCTCCCTTTTCCATAAATTACTCTCTGCATGGTGGCCTGAACTGAGGCTGAAGAAGATGACAGAGGCATTTGCGTGTTGTCCAAGTTCTATGTTACAGGAGATAGAAGTGATCTGGGGCGTTTGAAAAGGTGAGGATTAAGGTCTGGTTTACATTTGAAAGACGGGACCCCAACAGGAAAGAATGCTCAGAGTTGGGGAAGCCAGTTTTCAGGCTGGAGCAATTGTGCAGGTCAGAAATGATGAAGCCTTGCCTTCAAGCAGCAGTAGTGATAACAGGAGAAATGGGCAACTTTTGAGGATCAATGGGTAAAACCATTGAAACTGGCGATCAATGCATGTGGATGGATGGATGATGTTATAAGAAAACTCTGTTTTCTGGCTTCAGTAACTGGTGAACAGATCATAAATGAATTTGGGGACAGTGTAGAAGAGGAATAAATAATATGATGAATTGATATTCTGAGAGAAATATGATGAATTCAGTTTTTGGCATAAGTTTTAGATGTCCACTGGATAATCCAAGTGAAAATGTTTGGAGAGCAGTTTTATTTATACATGCACCTGAATCTTTGACATAGCTCAGAGATCATGGCTGGGAAATTTTAATGTAATAAAAATAAAAGAATGGCTACAACTGCCTAAATCAAAATACGTGTAGATTGGGAGTTGCCATTGTGATTAGTGGGTTATGAACCCAACTAGTATCCATGAGGATGGAGGTTCAGTCCCTAGCCTTGCTCAGTGGGTTAAGCATCCAGTGTTGCAGTGAGCTGTGTGGTACGTCTAAGATGCAGCTGGGATCCTGCATTGCTGTGCATGTTGCTGTGGCCAGCAGCTGCAGCTCCAATTCAGCCGTTACCCTGGGAGCTTCCATATGCCATAGGTGTATCCTTGAAAAGAAAAAAAACAAACAATCAAAAACAAACAGACAAAAACCCCAAATAAAATACACATAAATAAAGAGAGCAGAGGGAAAATGAAATGCAACCAAAGAATTCCAATGCTCATTGTGAGGAGAAGAAAGAATTTCGGAAAAGTGAACTGTAATGAAAATCAAATGTTTTGAAATTTTCATTATGCAGAGAAGAATAAAACACCAAGTAATTTCACTAAAATAAAAATTTATAGATCCCGAGGACGTGGATGATTTTGCTTCTGATGGTTTCAGTGGCTTAAAATGAGTAGATGTCATGAGGCAAACAAAGAAAGGCTGGACAGTGGTTCAGACTTGAGGGAATTCTTAGAGTCAGTGGAGTCGATTCTGTCAAGAATCATAGCTGAGAAAAGAAAAGGAGATAGGGTGGTATTGCTGGGGAGAAACTTAATCAAGGATTTCCCCCTCTTGTCTTCTTCTGTCATGGGGAAGACGTAAAGAGAGTACTGAGGAGTGCTCAGTAAGAAAAGAGGTTTTAAAAACAGGAAGCAGGAATTCCCTGGTGACCTGATGGTTAAGAACTCGGTGTTGTCATGACTGTGGTTTGGGTTACTTCTGTAGTCAGCTTCGACCCCTGGCCCAGGAACTTCTGCATGCCCTGGGCATGGCCAAAAATAAATAATCGATAAAAAATAAAAACAAGAGGCAAACTCCGCCGCCGAAGAGGAAGAAATGGCCACATGGGAAAGATGATACTAACTGGAACGAGAGCCACTTCCCCCTCTGGACGTGAAGAAACAGAGGAGGGATGTGGTTTCTGATGGGAGGTGGTGGGAAGTGGAGACAGTTCCTATCTTGAGTTCTTCCATCTCTCTATAAAGGAGGAAGTGAGGTCCTCTAAGTAGATAAGAGATGCTAGTGAAACAGAGTAGTCACTGAGGATCCATGGAAATTTAACTGAAAAAAAAAAAAAGACAAATAAGGAGTTCCATCATGGCTCAGCAGTTAACATACCCAACTAGTATCCACCAGGATGCAGGTTTGATCTCTGACCTTGATCAGTGGGTTAAGGATCCGGCGTTGCCATGAGCTGTGGCTCAGATCTTGTGTGGCTGTGGCTGTGGTGTAGGCCAGCAGCTGTAGCTCTGATTCGACCCCTGGTCTGGGAACCTCCATATGCCGAGAGAGCCACTCTAAAAAAACAAACAAACAAAAAAAGGCAAATAAGAGAATTGCTTGTGAATTTGGGGATGAAACTCTAGTTACCTCACCAGGGACTGCGTTGTGGGGACCACGTGGTAATTTGACTATTAGAAAGAGAGAAAGTAAACTACACAATGGGTTCCGGGAGGGGTTTTGTAAGAATGGATGTGTCAGGATTTGATTGAAATGCATGTAGCAGAAACCTCGAGTAACAGTGTCAAAGCTTAAAATTTCCAGGACTGGGTGACCTGAAGTTTCTAACTGGAACTCGGATGCCAACACAGTCCCCAGAGACTCAGCTTCATGCATGTGGAAGAGGCTTTTCCCCAGCAGCTCCTTCTTCATTGGGGTTCTTGGAAATGTGGTGGGTAAAAATAATCCCCATCTTCCATGGACAAGGCATTCAAAAATGTGAGGTCACTGCCAGAAAAATGCATGCTGTCTTAGCCTACACCTATTGGGATTGAGTCCATGAAAAAGAAAATGTCATCAATCTCGGACTTGGCAGGACCTTGTCAAAAGAGTTGTGTACTCTTTCCTAGTTACCTCGTTTTGAAACGGGGCATTGGCTGATCAGGATGTATCCAAACAAGAATGGCTGTAATGAGAAAAGTTTTGGAAAGGAAATGCTAGGGCTGTTGAGTACGTGAAAGAGGAAAATGATTAGTTACTTTTAGATGTGGAGCTGATAACACACGCGCTTGATTAGATCTATTCTCTGTAGTTCCAAAGGTAGGATTCAGATCCACTGGATGGAAATTATGTTGATTCAGGCTTAAGCATAAAGGCAAAAGTTCTAGCAGTAGTACAGCTCCCATATTGAATGGGCTCATTTATGAAATTGTGAGTTTATTAGCACAGGAATAGTGCAAACAGAGCCTTCTAGATATCCATTAGTGATGCAGTGTGCAGTCAGAAAATTCCTGATGTGGATAGAAAGTTCAACTACGAGTCTTTTAAAAGGGTTTTATAACTCTCTCTGAGATCCTAAGAGATACCATCATTCTCAACAAAAAGCTCTTGAGAATTAGGTGTAGCTTTTAATGTCTCTACATATGTGCTATTGAAATATTATAGACCAAAGAGCCAGAGATGTGAGTTTTAGTGCTGACTTGACTTAGTAAACTAGATCTTTGAGTAAATTATTTAAACTTCCTGCCTCTCCTTTCTCTTTACTCTTGTACCTTGATATTCTTGGTAAAGAATACTAATATCCAAAATCTCTTCTATCCCTATGACTCTATATTAGTAAGTAAAAAGAATCATTCTAACAAATTGCTTCTTTATATAATACTGATGCAATTTAATATCAAAGCAAAATTACACGCGTACTTGTGCACACACATACACACATGTATACATATAATTTATTTGTATGACTATTAGATCCGAAGGAATTGGGAAGGGACTTACTTATATTTTGTTTTAATAGTGTTTACCACAGTGTCTTACCAAGCTCACACACAACCGCAATGGAAGATGTTTGCTAGCTACTCTGAGGTCAAAGAGTACATGGTGTTCCAAGTGCGTGCCTGTCTTGTGCTTCACCCTGTACCCTGAATTCTGCACTAGAACACGAGAGGATGCTTTCTTCTTTTTTGTAATTCCCGGAGGACAGAGTCGAATGCTGGAAGGAGCATTGCGATTAGAATGAGATAATCTTAGATCCCATCCTGGATTCCTTATTTACCAACTATGTGATTAAACACACACACACACACACACACACACACACACACACACACACACACACACACACACACACACACACACACACACACACACACACACACACACACACACACACACACACACAGCTACTGAATTCTGTAGAACTCAGTTTCCTTGTCTATTTAAGTGATATGCCCTCCCTAGAATTTCCCCTAGAGTAAAACGACACAGTGTATGTGAAACCATCAAGGTCCGTATCTGGCACATGGCATATACCCATGCCACTGAGCGACAGTGGAAGAAAGGACCAATTAACTCACATATTTTAAGATTCAAGTATGAGTCCCATGCCTCTGCCTTCAGAAGAACCCAGGATGCTGTGCAAACAGCTTAAAATATAGGTATATTTTGGAATATAAACCAGTATTTATTATTTCTTCCCTCTCTTCCTGTAATACATAGGAATGTTTTTCTAGTTTTATTGAATAATTGGCTCTGATTTTTGCAATAGAGAGTACATTTTCCCTTGAGGTCTTCACTGCGAAAAGTGTTAAAAAAATCTTTATAGTCAGTTTATCCTTCACTTTTTAGTGTCTTAATGCATTTTTTGTATAGAGTTGGGTTATCTATTTTATAAATTATTTAAACATTTTCTAGTATATAGTTTTTTTTCAAATCTACTTGAATTATCAATGGCAAGTTTACTTAGAATATTTTCATTTCAAATATATGTTTAAAGTCTTTTGAGAAATTTAGCCTTTTCTTTGTCTTTTTTTCTTTTAATGCTTCTTTTTAATGCTTCTTTTTTGTATTTCTTTTTTTTAACTTTTTAAAAAAATTTCCCCACTACATTATTATTATATTTTTCTACTCTGCAGCATGTTGACCCGGTTACACATACATGAATACATTCTGCTTTCTCACATTATCATGTCCATCATAAGTGACTAGACATAGTTCCCAGTGCTACACAGCAGGATCTCATTGGTAGTCCATTCCAAAGGCAATAGTCTGCATCTACTGACTTGAAGCTCCTGATCCATCCCACTCCCTCCTCCTCCCCCTTGGCAACCACAAGTCTGTTCTCCAAGTCTATGATTTTCTTTTCTGTGGAAAGGTTTCTTTGTGCCGTATATTAGATTCCAGACATAAGTGATATCATATGGTATGTCCTTCTCTTTCTGACTTACTTCACTCAGTATGAGTCTCTTGTTCCATCCATATTGCTGCAGATGGCATTATTTTGTTCTTTTTTATGGCTGAGTAGTATTCCATTGTGTATATATGTCACATGTTCCTAACCCATCATCTGTCGATGGACATTTGGGTTGTTTCCATGCCTTGGCTATTGTGGATAGTGCTGCAATGAACATGTGGGTGCATGGGTCTTTTTTAAGGAAAGTTTTGTCTGGATGTATGCCCAAGAGTGGGATTGCTGGGTAATATGGTAGTTCTGTGTATAGTTTTCTAAGGTACCTCCATACTGTTCTCTATAGTGGTTGTACCAGCTTACATTCCCACCAGCAGTGCAGGAGGGTTCCTTTTATACCCTCACACCATGCACAAAAATAAACTCAAAATGGCTTAAAGACTTAAACATAAGACAAGACACCATCAAACTCCTAGAAGAAAACGTAGGCAAAATATTCTCTGTCATCAACCTTACAAATCTTTTCTCAGGTCAGTCTCCCAAAGCAACAGAAATAAAAGCAAAAATAAACCAATGGGACCTAAACAAATTGACAGGCTTTTGTGCACAGCAAAGGAAACCAATAAGCAAACAAAAAGACAACTTACAGAATGGGAGAAAATAATTTCAAATGATGCAACTGACAATCTCTAGAATATACAAACAACTTATACAACTCAACAGCAAAAAAGCCAACAATCCAGTTGAAAAATGGGCAAAAGACCTGAATAGACATTTTTTCAAGGAAGAGATACAGATGGCCAAGAAGCACATGAAAAAATGCTCAACATCCCTGATTACTAGAGAAATGCAAATCAAAACTACCACGAGATACCACCTCACACTAGTCAGAATGGCCATCATTAAGAAGTCCACAAATAAGAAATGCTGGAGGGGGTGTGGAGAAAAGGGAACCCTCCTTATTTTTCTATTTGGCTGTACCCATGGCAGTCATGTGGAAGTTTGTGAGCCAGGGATTGAATCTGAGCCACAGCTGAGACCTTTGCTACAACTGTGGCAGGGCTGGATCTTTAACCCACTGCCACAGTAGGATCTACAAATTTGGCCATTTCTGACCTCTCAAACAACGTTTTTCTATTTGGGTTATGAATGTTAAATGTCACTGTCATTTACTTGCCGTAATATGTCATGCTTTACACAATTCATTCTCAAAATGTTCATGGTGTGATTTCTCTAGGGCAGGTGGTGTAATTTTCACAAATCTATCTCACACTTCAGGACACTACATAACCACCCCTTCTTCTCCATCGGTGAATATGCTTCACTGTCCCCCCACCCCCTTTCCACTGTATCAGGCAACAAAGTGAACAGAAGGAAAATTTGACCTGTATTTCTTGTAGAAACAAAATGACATTTCTAAGGCTTGGAGAAATGAATATTCTCCTTCATGAACTAAATGCTCCAAGTATTTCTTCTATCTGGAATAAAATTTTGACATTTCTGTCAAAATTTTCACATCTGCCAGTTTGATATGCATGAAATAAAACAGATTTGCCAAATTAAACAATTTATCTGAAAATTTCATGAAGTGCTGATGAGCGTTGTTCAAATGATCACCTGTTTCTGCATCAAGCTACTGATTATTTATTCAACCACAACTTTTTATTTCCATATTTTTGAAAAACTACTTTTTTGTACAGGATTTATTAGTTTAACACTCAAAGGTTAATATATTTGATTCAGGCTAGATTTCACACATATGAAATAATCTCAACTATGCAATAAACTAACTTTTTTCTCTTTTTTTTTTTTCTTTTTGCCATTTCTTGGGCCGTTCCTGCAGCATATGGAAGTTCCCAGGCTACGGGTCTAATCGGAGCTGAAGCCGCTGGCCTACACCAGGGCCACAGCAACGCTGGATCTGAGCCGCGTCTGCAACCTACACCACAGCTCACGGCAACGTCGAATCGTTAACCCACTGAGCAAGGGCAGGAATTGAACCCGCAACCTCATGGTTCCTAGTCGGATTTGTTAACCACTGCGCCACGACGGGAACTCCTAAACTAACATTTTTAAAGTCCATAGTCTTGAACTCCTATCTTAATTAATGCCTCACAATTTCTATCCATAGAATAAACACTTTCCCTATGTAGCAATATAAAACATGGGTGGAATTTACAATGCAAATTTAACCATATTTCTCTACTTTAAAAGTAAGTGCTAATCAATCCTAAAAAAATTCTCTTTAGAGTTTTCCAAATATCATGCATTAATCTTCTCAAATTATTTCCTTCCTGTCTACCAACAGTAGCTGAGAGCCTACCTGATTATATTTAATTAATTTAAAACTCTTTGTTCATTCTCTACCTAATTATTTCCATAAACATTCCTTAATCTACATTCAGAAGATGAGAGAGGAATATGATTTTCATAGGCTTGATGTCCTGCATTTGATTTGGGAAGAAACAATGAAATTCATTCTCCACTAATTTTTCAAGCATGTTTTTCCAGCTGGGATTATTTCAGAAGAGGACAGTGTTTTCAAGGAAGTGTCAGGCAGACCACAGCTATATACTGCTCTTCAAACAGATTTAAGCTGATGTTGAACAGCCATGTAGTAGTAAAATGAGGGCGTAACATCTACCCCACTGAGTTATTCTGGTAGTTAAATAAGAAAATGTGTGTGAAATGCCTGTGTGCTGAGGAATATAATATTGAACAGCCACCTTGTTCTGTAAACCACTTGTATACATTAGAAGAGAGAGTTTTGTTTGTTTGTTTTTGTTTTTGTTTTGTCTTTTTGCTTTTTTGCTTTTTAGGGCTACACCAGCAGCATATGGAAGTTCCCAGGCTAGGGGTCGAACTGGAGCTCCAGCTGCAGGCCAGCGCCACAGCCACAGCAAAGCAGGATCTGAGCCGCGTGTGTGACCTACACCACAGCTCACAGCAACGCTATTTCCTTAACCCACTGAGCGAGGCCAGAGATTGAAGCTGCATCCTCATGGAGACTAGTGGGACAGCAGGAACTCCAAGAGAGAGATATTTAAGTCTTCCGTGAACTTGGGAAATCCTCTAACTGACCTAGGAACACCAGTGAAACCCACTAAGTATAAAGAAACCAGAACACTGAATAAAATACAGAAAATTATTGTGTGGGGCTGCATAATGGCCCCAAAGACATCTGGTCCCTAATCCCCAGAACCTGCGAATATGTGAGTGTGTGTATCCTGAAAGGGATGTTGCAGATGCGAGGATCTTGAAATGTAGAGATGAGCTTGGATTATCCAGGTGGGCCTGATGTAATCAGAAAAGCCCCGGTAGGAGGCAAACAGAATGATCAGAGTTGGTAACAGGAGATGTGATGGTGGAGGGAGAAAGTTGGAGCAAAACGTGGGGAAGGGCTCCTGCCTGGGTAGATGCAGCAGCCTGCAGAATCCACAGAGAGCAGGAAAACGGATTCTCGTCCCTCAACCCAGAACCTCCAGAAGGAACCTGCCCTGCCGGCACCTTGGCTCTAGTCCAATCAAGACTGATTTTTGTCTTCCACCCATTGAAACTGTCTGATAATAAATCTGTGTTGTTTAAAGCCACTAGGTTTGTGGTAAGAGAAAATGAATCCAGCTCTTTAAAAGTACCTTCTCATGACAGTAGAGGAGGACTAGGACGAATTTTTAAAAGGAGTGAAACACACAATTTTTATTTCAACATTTGTTTACTGATATCCTAACAACTCCTGGCTTCTTGTACACACACTCATGCACACACACACACAGAGGAATCTAGGTGCCTCTCAGTTCCCTCTGGTTTGTGGATCAGCAAGAGTGTTCTTACAGATGAACATCTGTGATTCATTTGCTTACTGGGATCATTGATTTATAAACCCAGCTAAGTGAAATGTCATCACCCCAAAAGTGGAGTCTAAAAGAAGTAAAAGCATTTCATTAACTATTTCCTACTGACCACATATATGTGCCTAATACATGCCAGTCACAGTGCGTGATATTAGGGATAAAAGAATGAGGAAGAGAGATGATCCCACTCCTTGTGGAGCATGTAATCCAGGGTGATTGACAAGGAAACATAGAACGATTATCAAGTGTGCTAATTGCCATTGTTGGGATACTCTGAGTGGCTTGAAGGTACACCACTCAGAGATAGAAGAGCGGGGTGCCTGCAAAGAGTGCGAAGCTGGGCAGGTCTCAGTTATCAGGCTATGAAGGGTCCTGCAGACAGCAGTAGGCAATCACAGCAGTATAGAGCAAAGAATAGATAACCAAAGACATGGTTATGTTTGTCATTTAGTTCGGCCCTTTTGATGAAAATATGAAGAGATTTTAAGGGAATAACCCTGGAAAGAGGGAAATTTGGGGATTTTTGCAATACTACACACTGAAGTTGCAAAAGGTCTGATTGGGGGATTGGCAGTGGCACTTGCTCAGCCATCCTGCTGTCAATCAGCTTCATTCCCGTTGATGCATGCAACTATTTGTTTCCTCCACCCAAACTCAGCTCCTCTCCCAACTCACATTTTTCTTTGTTCTGCCTAACCTAATTGGCTTTGCTCATCCTGTTTCTTATTTCTGTAATATGCTTCCCACTAATTCTACTTGTTAAAATGTGACAAAATTGATAAAACACAATTCATATCCTCTCTCAGTCATGGTACATTTCTGATCCCCAAAGTGGAGGCTATCACTTCCTTTAGGGAACCGTCATTGCAGCTTGGACCTATTTTAGCGCATGTAGTGCATTCTCACATATACGTTATTGCCCTAGGTACTGGTCCTGTTTATTGTCCCTTAACATTAATCTTATAAAAGAGCAGCACATGTTTCATTGTATGTTTGAATTTATCCCAGCACATGTGATATGGGTACAGCCTATTCTCGGGCCTTTGCTATTTCCTTTGAAAGTAATTAATTAGTATATATTGAAACTGTATTGTTAAATGGGTTAAAAAAAAAAAAAGAAAATCATGGCATTAAGCAAATTATTTCTTACCTGATAACTTCTCAAAGACCTTTAGAATAATGGCAGCTGTATGTGTCTAGAACCTAGAAATTTGAACTGTACTATACCTATTGTCTTAAAAGATGTTTACAAGGAGAGATTTATAAAACTTAAAAATAATGAAAGTTTTTATGCTTTGTTTTTCGATCACCACAAGTTCAATGTAAAAGCCACTTGTAGGATGGCAGGGAGTGAGCTCCTGCAAAGGGAGTCGGTTGGAAGGAATTTGAACTTTGTTCCCTAACATAGCGGCCAAACTTAAAAAGAATCTATGATGTCCAGGTGATGGTTCTTCCCTGTTGTCTTACATAAAATCACAAGCAATTGCAAATAAAAAGGGAGTCTGACAGTAGCTATTTCTTCCTTGATCGATTTTCCAAATAAAGCTAAAATGAGCATTGTGGATCAAAGTTATGGGCCTACATTTAATTCTGGTTCTTGATTTAGAATAAAGCTGAATTTCCTTGGAGATTTTTTATTTCTCAGCTGAGGAGAAATCATAACCTTTTCCTTGATTTGTGTCTGTTTTTATTTTTCTGAGAGCAAATTAATATTTAATATATGCACAATATTATCTGTCAATATTACCATTTGAAGCTTAACTTTTTTTATAAATTACTATTTTAGCACAACTATAGTGAAATAACATAAATAAAAAAGATAAAAATTTTATATTTCTGCAAATAGACAAAACTATATTATAAAAAATCTAATGATAGAAGAAGCTTATGCCATAGTAATAATTGAATTTTTCATATTTGAAAACATAAACTCATCAAATACTGGGGCTTTATCACATCTCATATGAAGGTTAATATTTTTCATAGATGCCATGCAATAAAATACATTTAAAAATTAAAGTTTGTGTTTTGTCATCATATCTTATTTCATGCAAAATCATAATTGAAAAAAAACCCTGCACATTCTAGTTTGTCTGTTACTAACCAGTAAAATTAGTTTTCAAAATCTAGAATTAATTATATTTGTTTGAATTTCCCTAAATAATAAAAAATATTTTGCTTGACAATTTTTGAAAAGACTATAGGCTGTATCAAATATTGATTCTTACATTGCTTTTTTTTTTTTTTTTTTTTTCTTTTTGGTCTTTTTTTGTCTTTCTTTTAGGGCCACACCCACGGCATATGGAGGTTCCCAGGCTACGGGTCTCATTGGAGCAGTAGCCACCAGCCTACACCACAGCCACAGCAACGCAGGATCCAAGCCATGTCTGCGACCTACACCACATCTCAAGGCAACGCCGGATCCTTAACCCACTGAGCAAGGCCAGGGATCGAACTGGCAACCTCATGATTGCTAGTCGGATTTGTTAACCATTGAACCACAACAGGAACTCCCACATTTCTTTCTTAATAAAAGCAGATAGATAATGTTGTTAAAATAAAAATAAAATTCAAATTAAATTTATAAGTGGAAATTGACAAGATTTTCATAGAATCAGGAAATGATAGTAATTTAGTAGTATATTATTGGACTTTAAAATGGAACTTTTAGATTCTAAGCAAGAACATAACTGCAATATGAAGAATAAAGAATAATATTGACTATTATTATCTAAATTAAAAAAAAATCCTGTTGTTAATTGTTATTTGAGACCAATGGAGTTTTGGAGTTTACAGGCGGGGACTTTGCCACCTTGTGCTGTGGATGTCATGTGGACTTTTTAATGTGTGTGTTAGAAACATGTTTGGTGTATCTTCCTCCTCTCATGCTAAAAGCTTAGCCTCTTAGAGACTCCTACCATCCCACTTCTGTGTTATAGAAATTCTTCCATAATGTGCCGTGTTTTTAGAAAATCCAAATATATTTTCGGGGCCACAAGACTCCTTGAAGAAGAAAATATACATTTCTAGTGTTTGTGATTAATCATAGGAACAGGGGTGGTGCTGATGTGTGCCTGGTCAGGGCATGTGAGTAAAATGGATTAGTGTGGGAATTAAAAGTAAGTTTCATGTCTCTATTAATGTGCAGTTAGAGTGCTCTTAGAAGACCTAATGTGAATATGCAAATACACATTTGGTTTTGCCTTTCTATTTCCAGATTCGGAGAAGCTATTTGTAGGGCAAATTGGCGTATTGATGTCTGTAGGTGGATGATTAGTATCTCTTTAGCTCTTAGACAATGGATAGGGGAATGTGATGGGTTTAACTAGAAAGGATTTATCATTGTAAGAAAACTATGGACATTTCGTAACCTAGAAGAAATTTTATGGCCAAATAGGTTTGAAATAAGATTTACAAGATTAATTTGCAAAATAATGAGTTGATACAATGCAGTTGTTATCCTCTAAACAATTCATATGTTACATGTTTGTTTCACATTAGGTCTTCAAATGTATGTTTGTGGGGAGCTGCTGGGCATTGAGATATTTTGTAACTGACAAGATAATAGAAATTAAAGGGCTATTGCAGAATATTAAAGTGGTGTTTAGATATTGAAGTGGACAATTTCTGGTTTCTTGGTATATAGAAAGCTGGAAAGACCAGAGTCCCATCCTTACAATGAAATAGACATCAAATTCATGATTTAAAAAAATCTATTGGAGAGCTGAAACTGCAAAGAAAACAGGATGAAAGACAAAATGCCTTGAGGAAGAGGGGAGACTTGAAAAGGTGTTCACCTATTGTAGATACAAGAGGGTGCCAATGAGAGGAGCTCAGCTGCAATAGCTGAACGATTAGCAAAGGCTGAACATGGCTGGGAGAACAGCACAAAATCCTTGGGGCACTGGAAATCTGGGGAGTTTACACACTCAGGCAGACTCTCTCTCCATGAGCTGTACCAGGCTCTCAGGGATAAGATCAGAGAGCCATGAGAAGTTCTTCATGCTGCAGTTCTGGCCAGGGAAAGGGAGCCACGTGTGAGAAACAGGATACCCCACCCAACTGGACCCTCCCCTTCTTCTTGGATATCCAGTGTGGACAAAAGCCTTCATTGGTGGAGGGTGGGGGAAAGGGCCAAACGGCTTACCCCTGAGCAATGGTGAATAGTCATTGCATTTGGGAAAGAAGAACAGGGAACTCCCTCCTGGGAGAGGAGGAGGCTGCAGAGAGCCTGCAAAAGCAGCCTGGAGAGGAGGAGAAGAACGGCAAAGGCCACATGCCCCTGGTCAGTGCACACCTACAGCAGAGCCTCCATCAGAGCAGAGGCTGCACCCCACAGGCTGAGAAGATTCACAGGACCTGTCATAGTGGAATGCTGCTGGAAGGAGGTTGGGAGAGGGCCTCGTGCTTGCAGAGACCCACTCTGAATCAGCACCAAGGGAGGTCTTCAAACTCAGAATCAAAAGAAGTTCTTCTGTCAAACCGTTCTCCACCCTTGACTTAGCCATGTCAAGTCTCCTGGAACTTGAAGCCTTTCCTCCATTGATAGTAACCATAGCAACGATGAATCATAAGCACAGCCCAACTCCTAACCTTATTAACACCAACCCCTGCCTAAAAGTTCTAGCAGAGGGAAAGGCATGCCCACTTCCTTGCATATTCAGTTATCATTTAAGTACTGAGAAGGGTGAAATTTCCTTATGGAATTACCAATAATGAACTTGATTTTGTTCTGTGTGCTTAAACATAGAAATGGTGTGCCATAATATAAAACAGTGTCTTCACATGTTATTTAATAACATGTTTCTTCTAAAGAAAATAATTTTCATTGTAAAGATCTCTAACACTCTCCATCATGGAATGCTCTTGAGAGGGGATAGTTTCCTAACATAGTTGAAAATGAGCCACTACATTAGTAAGTTTCGGTACATTTATTCTTACCAACAATGGGGTTAACTTTCCTGGAGACCTTTGCCTTGGCTGCCAGTAATAGTAAATCATGATTTTTTTTTTTTTTAAATTGACAGTATAGACATTATTAATGCCCTGCCGTGTCTTCTCAGCTCCACCTGGAGGCCACTTGCAGCTTTGTTATGCAGCTTCTTCCTTCAGTGTCCTGGCTTCCTTCCTCAAGCAGGCCGCCTACCTGCTTAGGGTATCAGTATAGACCTGAAATGCCAATGAGTCAATGCCTCAGGTATCAACCGTCATCCAGTGAGGGAGGGACAGGAATGCATGAATGAAGAGCCAACTTTCTTACCTCTTTCTGGTCCAATGTAGAGAAGGGTTTCATGTACTCTGTCAAAGGGTGGCCAGTGCCCGCAGCAGCAATCTGTTCATTGAACTCTGATTTTTCTAATTCCTCCATCTTCTCTTTTACTTCCCACTCACCATAGGCTCCAAGGGATCATCTCTCAAATAACCTGCCTGCACCAAAATCTTTCATTGTCAGCTTTAGGGGGAACCCAAAGGAAGACAGACATCAGTGATACAAATGTGTGTGTGTGTTGCTACGTATCATTTATAAATACTTAATAAGTAGAAGGAAACGAGAGCATGTTTGCGCATATATTCATTTCCTAGGGTAACAAACTATTGATAACTTGGTGGCTTAAAAGCAAAAATTTGTTCTCAGGCTTCTGGCGGTTAGAAGTCTGAGATCAAGATGACTGCAGGACCAGGATCCCCTGAAGGCTCGGGAGGAGGCTCCTTTCCTGCCTCTTCTAGCTGCTGGTGGTTGTCTTGGCAGCCCTTGGCTTTCCTTGGCTGGTAGATGCAGTACTCCAGGCTCTGCCTCCCTCATCCTGTGGTGCCATCCCTGTGTGTCTGTGTCTCTGTATTTCTACATGGCTTTTTTAGAAAGACCCCAGTCATTGAATTCAGGGGCCCACTCTAATCCAGTCTGACCTTATTTTAACTAATTTCATGTGGAAATTAGTTAATTAGTTAAATTATTTTAACTAATTTCATGTGGAAAAAGAACTATTTTAACTCATTTCATGTGGAAAAAGAACTATTTCCTAACGAGGTCACATTCACAGGTAGTGGGGGTTCAGATTTTATATATCTTTTTGGAGGACATGATTCAACCCACAAAAGTATGCTGGGGATATTTTATCATTATAATATTTAATACTTTCTATGTCATATTAGATGATGATGAATAACCCACTGCCCGGAGAGTGACTGCAGGCTACCTAGCCTCGAGTACATGCCATGTTCTAATTTCTAAAAAAATTAGTAGTCTCCTCCTGTTGCTACTAACCAAATCTGTTGTAGATTTTGTAGATAACAGAACTTTCCCAGGCTGAAATTCCATGACCTAATTTTCAAAATTGTACACTTAATTCAGCACTTGTACGACTCCTCATAATCTGAGCCTCTGTGGGAAGTTCCATCCACCACCTTTCATAGGCCTCGTCTTGCACACTCTGCTCTTGTCACACTCCGGTGTGCCCTGCTCTTCCTCACTCCGTGATGTGGCCCAGGATGCCTCATCCCACAGGACAGCAGACTCCCTTCTGGTCACCCTCCCATTTGCACACAAGGATCATTTCCTCAAGGACTTTTCTCTGATGCCCACGAGCCCAGCCTCTACCTGTGCCTGACCCTCCTTCCGTGAACTCATATGCTCCTTTAATCCCCTGTGCTTACACCCATGGTAGTGAAAATCACATTTTCTGCTAAATAACTTGACATTTACTTGTCAGTTTACTCTTCAAAGCTGTTGGCTAATGCTAATTAATGGCAGGAACTCTGATTGTTATTATGGCTCCTAGAATGGTGCAAAATGTCAGATAAGCAGCAAAGTGACAATGAATGGACGGCTATTAAAGTGTCTCAAGTGGAAAAGCTGCCGAGTGGTATTTAATTGGTCAATACTATTCTTTAAATCTGATTTTAAAAGTAAGTCAAATTCATCCTAATTTTTTCAGGATAGTTCCTAAAGTGAACTGTGAACATTTCACCTTATCAGATTTATTAGGATGATGGGTTAGTGATGATTTTATCAAGCTTTTAATAGATATTAGATACATTTAATTGAGTGCTTATTATATGACAAGTAGACATTCTAAGTGCCATCCTTAAAGAAAATACTTTTCCCCTATAAGAACCTTTTGAGGTGAGTACTGATACTATGCCCATTTTTGCGATGGGGAAACTAAGGTACAGAGAGGTTACACACATTGCACACGTAACTAGTAAGTGGCAGAACCATGATCTGAGTTCAGTGATTGTGGCTCCAAATTCACGGTTCCAACAAGAAAGCTGCAGTCTTTTATGTGGACCTTAACTAGCACAGTCCACATCCACTCCCTCTTGTTTGCCGCTATGGACGTGCTTTCATTTCCAGAAATAAGCAACATCAGGCCATAGTCATGCTGTGTTGGACAGAAATCTTTTGTAGGGTCTGTTGAATAAATTATCACTATTTTCCATAAATGTGTCACACAAAATTTGAACCTAGAATTCCAGATGTGGCTGAGAGAAATAAATGAAGTGGGACCATCGTGTTCCCTGATTTAGATTGTTAGTCTCCTAATAAAGAAACCTAATGAGTATTTTAATGGGCTATCTACCCTTCATTAATTTATAAAGTCCCCATTTCCCAGACTATAGCTTAAAAACACTGCTATCCATGTTTCTTTGAGTGTGAGTTTTCGGGAACAGTATTCTCACAGACTGGGTATCACATTTGCAAACATCGCCTCCATTTGCCTACTTAGTTTTTCTTCCCAGATGGCCATCAAAATACCTGTAGCAGAATCTTGAGTGGTCCTCATTAAATAGGAGAGGTCAGTCCTTCTTCTACTTAGAATTTCTGTGAGTGGTACCCAAAATGTGTATTTTAACCACCACCCAGTGCATCTGCACAGTAAAGTCCAAGAATCATCCGTCTGGATTTTAAACTGTCACCTAGCTGATCATCAATACATCGTATCTGGGACTGAATTATTTCTGTGTCCTGCAGAGTTGTTTTAAGTAAACTGAGCTGAATAAATATCCTTTACCTTGCTTTCAAGGTTGTAGGAAAGAATTGCCTTCTGGAGTCCTCTGGTTAAGGATCCAATGTTGTCTCTCTGCAGTGGCTCGGGTTGCTGCTATGGCATGGGTTCGATCCCTGGCCCGGGAACTTCCATATGCTGGGCATGTGGCTGAAAAAAATCACCTTCCGATTTTAAGGGACTTTGGGGATATTGTTGAGAATGTCACAAATTTCATCACTTACTGTCCCATTAAGAGGGCCAGAGGATTAGTGTGTCCCAGAGCTGAGCACTGGGGAGGCCTCAGTTGCTCCAAGTCAGTACTGTGTGTGTATGTGTGTTTGCATCTGTATGCACGCCTTTGCATATTCTCATGTGTATATACATCATTATACACATTATAATGGATGTGCATGAAAGCTTGTGGTCTCTGCTGCTTAATTTTAGTATTTGTCAATTTTTTTTTTTTTCTTTTTCCTAAGGCCGCATCTATGGCATATGGAAGTTCCCAGGCTAGGGGCTGAATTGGAGCTGCAACTGCTGGCCTCACCCCAGCCATAGCAACGCAGGATCCAAGTGGCATCTGTGACCTACACTGCAGCTTATGGCAATGCTGGATCCTTAACACACTGGGTGAGGCCAGGGATTGAAACCACATCCTCATGGACACTATGCTGGGTTCTTAACCTGCATTGCTACAGTGGGAACTCCAGTATTTGTCCGTTTTATCTGCCTTTGGGATTTTTGCTATTTGTCTTATTATATTGCATATATTTCTATAATTCACCGTGAAGCCTTTTTGAAATGAGGCAGAGTAGAGGTTAAAAGAACGAGCAAATAAAAAGAATGAATCAAATAACAAGTCTGAAAGTACTCGAACATCACATGCTACTATTAAACTTGTGAGCTTATAAAATAGATATGAATAATTTATTTGCATTTACAAACTGACTCATCTCCAGTGGAAAATAGTACCTTTTGTCAGGAGGAGAAATGCTAATATTAGGGTTAGAGATTTTTAAAATTTCTTGTTAAAAATAGCAAGGTTATTGAACATATTAACAGTTACCCACTCATATTGTTTTAGTTGAGAGAGGCAATCTCCATTTCAATCAGGGAGAGAAAAGTGGTCTCTTTGTGCGACCAACTACTCCAGTCATCTGAAAGGTCAATGGCGTCTGACCTTTGGCAAACCACTTATAAGCATGCGAGGCATAGCATCTGTGGGCTTATCTTCCTTGTCTTTCTATAAATAAATCATCTTATTAACAGGCACAGAAAGCAAGGAGTTTTATGTCAGCAAACCAAAAATGACTTCCAACCCTGTGAAAAAGCAAAGAGGGCCATTTCTGATGCGACTTGAGTAGTTGGGTAGTCCAAATGAGGTAGAGTCAGAAATATTACTGAACTTAAATTTTCAAATATGTCATATTCAAAAAGGTTTTTTTTTTTTTCATTTATTTTCATTGCTATGATACAGAAAATGTTTCATCAAGTCATCATTCACTCAGAATGCTAGGGACCTTTTCAGGTTACTTGAATAATTTTGGATAGATGATGCCTTTTTATTTGATAGTAGATATAATTACAGATGGTTTTAAAAATGGGAACTTTATATAACCTAGATTCTTTTCATTTAAAGAAAACCCAGGTGTTATGAGAATAGAGGCCATGTAAAAATAGCTTGCCTATAAATTTAGGGTCCCAAGTTTGCTTAGGAAGTGGTATAGAGTTGTTTAAAAAATCTGTATTGTGAAAAAAGTTAAAAGGAAATGTTTCTAGATTTCTTGTGACACACAATGTTATGTCGTGTTACAATCTAACAATACACTCAGCTACAACTGGAGAGCAGAGTACTTTCATATAACACACAGACACACATGTATAAATCTTGGCTTACATTTCTTCCAAATCATGTTATCTCGAATAAGAACCTATTTTTTTTGTGTGCTTTTTTTTCTTATTGTGAATACATCCAAATTTATTAGAAGTTAAGGTTGCATTAGGATTTTATAAACACCCTATAAATGTCCTTACTTTCATAGATGAGTGATACAGAGTTACCTTTCTTTGTTGTTATCATAAATTGAATCTGGTGATAGCCTATCAAAATATGGGTATGAAGAGCTTTCACTGAGTGCTCAAAGTATTCATTCTGTGTATAACAGATATTCAGTAATTGTTATTACTTGTGAATACGACATTATAAATGTAGCACTGCTGAGATATTTCTTAAGAGTTACAAACTGAGACTCTCATCTGTGAAGGGAAACTTTATGATAACATCAGCAGGAAAATAAAGTAACAGCAAGTATACTCATTAAAGAACAGAGCTCACATTTATTCAATTTTAATCTGTGAGGGATCTTCTTTTCATCATTTCAGTGGGGGGTGTGTGTGTGTGTGTGTAAAGAAAAAGCTTTTATTTTTGTATATCATGTCAATTCTGTGAAGAGTCTACATTCTTTCCATTATAGCAATTGCATTTAAGATGAAATTTATACAAACCTGGAGGCAAACAAATATTTTCAGCATATCCACAAGTTAATTTTCTAGGTTGCTGTGACGTTGTGCTGTTCTACTGACACTGTCGTAGAAGGAACAGTCTCCCATTTATGTGAAAGAGGAAGAATCTATTTCACAAGCAGCACACCAGGAAATACTGCAGAAACTTCCTCTCCTGGTCAGAAGCCACTAGATTTATAAAGGGATATAATCTTTGACCTTTGAACCTGGCTATTCTTTGGGGGATTCTATGCAATGGCACCTGTTAACTTGGAATTCCACAGAGACTGTAGGTCTCCTTTCATTGGCTGTCAATTGGACATCAGATTGTAGCAATTTTTTTGCTACTATTAACTGAGTCTGGATTCAAATGGTTGACCTGTAGGTCAGGGGCCCATTACTAATCCCTGGAGCAATTCAGTCTCCTAGTTATTATGTGTCATTTAGGAGGCTTGATTCATGGGCACGTCTCTTAGCAACATCAATAGAAATTCTGTGTGGGGATCAAGAGTGATGAAGGGCTGAGATTTTATTGAAAAAATACAATAGAAAAGATGGATTAGTTTTGTGATTTTGAAATGTGACATCTCATTGACTCTGAAGAGGGATCTGTGTATGCGTAAAAACCAATGTGGCCATACCACAAATTACACATGAGACAAATACAGGATTATAGAACATGAGTAATTTTCTTGCTCTCTGATGTAATCAGTGTGTATATGTAAGTGATCTATGCCACTTTTAATTCTCATTTTCTAGAAAAATCTCTTTTAATAGGCTTTTTGCTAAACATGATTTTTACAGGAATTGCTTTTGCAGCAAAGGCATTATTTATTCAGGTAAATTAATGCAGTCCATTACAAAACATTGAGACAGTATTTTTGAGCAATAAGCATTAGTAGTTATATGGTTAGTTTGGGGGAAATGCATTCCATTAGATTAGTTTTATGCAAGAGGAAGAAAGCCATAGAGTTTATTAAAAAGTAGAAATAAACTAGTTAGGAGGCATAGAGAGTAGATTAATTTATATTCAGGGCTGTATTAGCGAGCAGTGTGAGCAATCATGTTCCATTTTTATAAATGATACGTAGTGTAAGTGTGGTAAAAAGAGCAGTTAGGTGTAAGGTAGAATGTGTTAAAGGAAAAAGTAGTTAAACGCCAACTAGTAAATAATAGCAATAAGAACAGCCAGCCTTTATTGGGGACATTGACTATGAGTTAGGTATTATTCAAAACACTTAGTGCGCATTAACCTGTTTGGGACCAAAAAGCACAAGAAAATAAACACGAAGCAGGGGCTATTATTTTCCCCAGTGTTAAGGCAGAGGCAGATGAGACACTCAAAATCGTTTGCCCAGAGTTATATTGCTGGTATGTCGCGGAATCCACGTTTGAATGCAGGCAGTCAGCCTCTAGAGCCTATGCTCTTAACCATTGTAACAGAGAGTTACCATAAAATCAGTCCCATCATTTTCCCAGATTTCCTATATCCCATCTCCTTATTTCTATTACTGGTAATAATATAATTCCCCTTATTCCACAAGTTTGATTCTCAGACATCTCTGAGTCCTTCTTGTCCTCCATGCCCTGCATTTAACCATTCAGAAAGGCCTGTGCCTGACACCTGGTATGGCTATTCCTTCCCTCATTTCTGCCTGCTGCTCCTCCAGGCTTGGTCTTCAATGTGTTTTCCCTGGAAGATTGCAAAATGTTCTTAGGTTATCTCCTCTCCTGACCCAAGATGAATCATTTTAAGGCACAATTATCTTTGTGTCACTTCTCTCCTTAAAAACCTCCAAAAATCCTCTGTTGTCAGAATAAAGGATAAACCAGTGGCTTAGCCCGAAGTGAAGTATCCTCGGTGACCTTCTAGACTCATCTCTCTGGTCTTCTGCATAATCTGAGGTGCATTTTTTAAAAATCAAACTGGATTATTTACACTTTTAGAATGTGTTCCAGTAGTTCTACCTCCTCTCTTCCACCCGAGCCCTTCCTTCATGGGGAAGGCAGTTGACCTCGGTGGAACGTGCTCCCATGCCCTTTCCAATCTCAGTGATTGTATGTGACCTTTCTGTTCTTTGACCTTCAGACGTGCAGTTTATAATCCTCTTACACGCGTTTTATCTTTTTTTTCCCTTGTTGTTCGTGGTCTTTTAGTAGAACATGACTACTGGAAGAGAATCTATGGACTATTAAATCCTTTCCCCGAATAACCTGTGCACTTAACTAAAATTTCAGACTGTGCCACCCAACATGGAATGAATGAGAATGACCCCGGCAGGGCTGCATCCTTCCCCAAATTGGTACCTGCCCCCAGTTCACACAGGGGACAGCAGCCACCATGCCAACGCCTCACTATTTCACTTGGCAGTCGTTCGGTGTCCCTCCCTACCCTTTGATTCTAAATGTGGTTCACTGATCTAATCACAGCTGGTGACAGGATGGGTAATAAAACCAGGCGGGCTGTGTTTCCACTATATTCTGTAATTTACTGCATGACATATCACAGAGCATCTAATGGGTTTTCTACTTGAAGAGTGTAGTTAATAAGTCACAGTTTATTTTCCTACAGCATCCCCACCTCCAAAATGTCCTTATTAGTAAGATAACATTTAGAATCCAGACAAAAAAGTAGACCCAGAAAAAACATCCTCTTCCCACGCAAGCCCAAGGAACGTGTTCCTACTCATGGTTAGGATTTTGTATTTAACCTCTCACTCACAGACCCCCAGTCCTGATGTTTCTCATGGTTTCCACAGAGAGAGTTGGCCTTGAGGCAAAGGGTTTCTAGGGTTCTTATTTGGGGAGTCTTCAATTGCCAAGTTCTAATTTAAGAAAGCAGAGAGTTAGGTAGCATGGCTTATGGAGGGGCCGAGTCTTGGACCTTCTCGTATGGGCACACAAGGCATGGACCTAATCTTTGCCTGGCCCAAAGCAAAAGACTTGCTGCCCAGTGAATGTGCATGGGCAACATCCCACAGCTTTTGGTGAAGTGCACTTCATCCTTTTCTTCTCCTGACAATGGAGAAGGAACAATGTTTATTCTAGTTTCTTCTACTGGAACATCCCATAAGGCCTCATGTGCTCTGCTCTGCCTCCCTATAACTCCCTGAGAACAACAAAAAGAGATTATTGGGTAGAGGGCTTCCTAGCAGTTAAGTAAACAGATAATGAGAACTGGCTTGGTATATACTGCTGCAGAAAGGCAGAAAGACAGTGATTTCAGCAGTGGTTACTTCAGAGCTGTCTTCTGACAGGTAAGACTACCTTTTATGCAATTAATTGCATCTTATGTTTTGAGTTTTTTTAGGCTAGAAGTTTATTAAAATATATTTACTGTTGATTGTATACACTTCCTATGTACTACTGGCTTTATTTGGAAACCACAAACCGTTTCATCCAAAATGCTTTCACAGAGAACAAATTTTCTAGCCAACAGTGGACATGCCAGAAATACAGGATCTTTCAGTGATGATGATTATTAGAAGGACCATTAGCACTCAAAAAAGAAGGTAGCATGTTTACATCATTACTCGTGTCAATCTAATGGAAATTTAACAGTGAGGGCAGAGGAGTAAAAGATACTTGCCCCTCCCATGTCCTCAGTCACAGCATAAGTGAACCTCTTAGCAGACCATCAGCTACACTAGGTAATACGAGTGCTTGACAAGTTAAAACTTTATTTGCACAGTGACATTTTATACAACCAAAGAGGAATAAAAGGCACTTTCCCTCGAGCATTATCACTGAAAGTAAATATTCATTTTGTATTATCAGGCTGGGATTTTGGGAGAACGCTTTCATTACGTTTCTTTCTATCTCATAGATTAAACTTTTGTTCAGTTGGATTTATTCATACTTTAGTTTCCATTTTGACTTAATTTCTAAAATATGATAAATTTTAGTAGTACGCTGTGATGGTAATGCCTCCCTATGAATGTAATAGCAGAGGTACAGTGTTTTGTCAGAAGCAATTGTGCTGTCTCTGCTAAGAAGCACTAAGTATGTTTGCTTATAGATGGATTTTGCATATATTATTGCTTTAGTTTATTCTAATATGCCAAAGCAAGCAGTGTGCTATTTTTCCTTGTACAGTTTTTGTCCTCTACTTCATGTAGAAGTTTCAACTTTTCCAAGCCATTATTTCTTTTGTCTTCATGCTGTTAAAAAAAAACGCATCCACTAATTAAACTTTTCACTCTTCTTTTTTATACTAACTAGACTTTTATCTTATCCATATTCCTTGTTATTTAATAAATAACAGCACAGAACATTCTCTGCATAGCCTCAGGGTGTAAATAAATATACAAAAATATAATGATTATTGATAGGACAGAACAGGAACATCAGCAAATGGCAATAACTAAAAAAATGAATAGCTTCTATCACAATTTAAGAACAAAGGAAAAGTTTCATCCATCATAACAAAAAATTCAAAATATGTATCATTCTTTCACTTAAGGAATAACATTTATTAAAGTTATATATTATGTAACTATTGCCTGTATGTTCAGTAGTTCCACCTGTTAGTAAACCATTCAGTTAACAAAATGTGAAGTGTTAGATTGAGAATAACATTGATATATCATGAGCTTCATAGTAAAAGGTAATTCTCACATTATGTAATTTGATTTAATTCTATTCTTCATTTTATTTTTAATTTTTTTCTAAGTTGTAAGTTTTATGTTCTTCTGAACAGCCAAGTTTTTTTCACTTGTCATCCCAATGCAGTGTCATCACAAATGAAAGTATCACTAATACATTGATTATAGTACGAAGGCACACAAATATTGAAATGGACTATAATAATGAGCCAAAATATTTCAAATTGAGTAATGCAAAATGTAAAATTCTGCATTTGAAATAAAAAGTCAACTGCAAGGTCAATGTAGTATGATTGCCTATGACCTGATTTAATAGCACTACATATTTTAAATAAAAAGTTAAAGGACTTAAGAGATTGTTTTTTACTCTAGTTACACTATAAACTAACAATATGTAATGTTATCAACAAACTAACGGTAGTTAAATCCATATTGATAGAAGTAAAGCATATAGATCAAAGAGAAAACCAGCCGTGTTCTCTACTGCTGAGACCATTTAAAAGACTCGAAAACCTTGTGAGAAGAAAATGAATTTGTGAATAATAAATAATTTTTTAGAATTTTAAAAACGGCCTTATTGAACTACAATTGATATATATGAAACGACACCTATTTAAACTATAAAGGCTGGAGTTCTCGTCGTGGTGCAGTGGTTAACGAATCCGACTAGGAGCCATGAGGTTGCGGGTTCGATCCCTGGCCTTGCTCAGTGGGTTAAGGATCTGGCGTTGCCATGAGCTGTAGTGTAGGTTGCAGATGCGGCTCGGATCCCATGTTGCTGTGGCTCTAGCATAGGCTGGTGGCTGCGGCTCCGATTGGACCCCTAGCCTGGGAACCTCCATATGCCACGGGAGTGGCCCAAGAAATGGCAAAAAGACAAAAATAAATAAACAAATAAATAAAAATAAACTGTAAAGTCTGATAGGCTTTGATGTGTGTATACAGCTGCGACACCATCCCCACTGTCAGGCCCAGTCTTCTCATTCCCGTTTGTAAGCCTTCCTTCCCTGCCCGTTGTCCTTATCCCTCCCACTCCTCCCTGCGGCCATCCCCAGGCAGCTGCTCCTCTGCTTTCTGTCACTCTAGATTGGTTTCCATTTTCTGAAGTTTTACGTAAGTGGAATCCAGCAGTCTCTCTCTCTCTCTCTCTCTCTCTCTGTGTGTGTGTGTGTGTGTGTGTGTGTGTGTGTAAATTTGGGGTGGGTGGGGCTCTGGCTTCTTCATTCATGCAGCGCAGTTCTTTCAAGATTCAGCCATGCTTTGCCTGTGGATAGTCCTTTCCTTCTCACTACTGAGCGGTTGTCCATCATAAGGCTCTTGTCTCCTTTTCTTCGTCCACTCGACCTCCTGGTGGACACCTGAGATGCGACTGGCTTTTTGTCACCACAGATAAAGCTGATTTGAACATTCACAGGCAGGTCTCCATATGGACATATGTTCATTTCATGAGTAGAAGAGCTGGCTTCAATAGTCAATGTATGACTTACTTTTTTTCTCTTCTTTTAGCAGTTGGTTTTGAAATATTTTAAACACATGGTGGAGTTGAAACTATTTTCACAGTGGCCACCTGCATTACCCACCATAAATTTTCATCATTAACACTGTGTATGTATATGTGTGACTGGGTCACTATACTCTACAGCAGAAATTGGCACAACACTGTAAATCAACTAGACTGTAATAAAAAATACTGTGCTTGTGTGATCAGATATCTACTAAAGCAGCCATCCTTCTGGTCACCCATCAACCTATCTTAATTAAATAACACATTACAAAGTAAATTGTGGGCATAGGTACAATTCACACTAAATATTTTAGTAAGTGTGTCATTAGCTGACGTTTAGTATTTACACTTTTGTGTGTGTGATATAAATTTTACATTCAATGAAATGTACACAAAAGTATATATGTGCTAACTTTTGACCAGTATGTGCAAGTGTGCAACCAAAATCCATATGAAGATGTGTCATTTCCAGAGCCCCAGAAGGATGCTCAAGATTGTGCTCAGCCAGTCCCCACCTCTGCTGCACCCAGACCCGGAAGTGTCAGGCATTGCTGGTGAGGATGTAAAAGAGTGCCACTGCTTTGGGCAAAGTTCTGGCAGTACCTCACGATAGGACACACACACTTACCTTCTGATGTACGAAGACTTGCATGTGAATATCCACAGCTGTATTCATGCTAGACCCAAGCTGGAAGGACCCAGGGCATCCATCCAAAGAGACTGGACAAACTATGACAACAGGGGATTTAGAAGCAAGCGTCAATGGGGGACTTCTGAGGAAAGCAGGGTGTGGACGCTCCCACAGGAAAGACCAGGGGAGTATGCTCATTGTTCTGAAAGGGGTGTGTGTGTGTGTGTGTGTCAGATAAAGGAGACCATGCTTACTCAGTGCAGATGTTAAAGCTAAACGCAAAAACAAAAATTATGTGAAGACAGATTTTCATTGTTCCACCTAAGAACTTCATTACAATGAGTCATAGAATGGGGATTTCTTGAGGGGCTGAGCTTCTGATTTCTCAATGGACCAAGAGTCTTGGATACCTCACATGAGGTGATTTTTTTTTTTTTTTTGGTTTGTTTAATTCTGGTGTGTGTGTGTGTTTTTAATGGGTAGAGAAAGCTAGAGTTGACTTTCAAAATAACTTCAATTCTGATTACTTGTGAAACATTTGCTTTCCTTTATCTTTCTGTTTATTCTTTGTTGTTGCTGTTTTATGCACAGTAATCTCAAGAGATGGCCAGAAGGTGACCGGAGGAGCTAAGAGAGGAATAATGGTGTGAAGTCACTTCAGTAATTTCTTACTTTAGATCCTTTACTCTTTGTAGATTATTCTTATTCTTTCAACTGTGCCCCATATTGTTGTGATAAGAATAATTCTCATTTGAGTAGTGACTTCACCTTGGCTTGCTGAATATGGATCTATAATTAACCTGTTTATTTATTTATTTATTTATTTGTTTTTTGTCTTTTTGTCTTTTTGCCATTTCTTGGGCCGCTCCCGCGGCATATGGAGGTTCCCAGGCTAGGGGTCGAATCGGAGCTGTAGCCACTGGCCTACGCCAGAGCCACAGCAACGTGGGATCTGAGCCGCGTCTGCAACCTACACCACAGCTCATGGCGACACCAGATCGTTAACCCACTGAGCAAGGGCAGGGACTGAACCCGCAACTTCATCGTTCTAGTTGGATTTGTTAACCACTGCGCCACGACTGGAACTCCTAACCTGTTTTTTCTTTTTAACTGCTCCACCAGCCCCCTTGAATAGACTAGAAAAGTTAAAATCAACTTGACCTTTTTCTTTTTCTCACACTGCCCTTCTAATTGCTCAGCAAGTCCTGCAAGCTTTGCCTGTGCAATATATCCAGGCCATGACCACTTTCACCACCTTCTGCTAACAACAGGTTTCTGTTTCTTCACACGTCCCGTCAATTAAGGTTCACCACTGATTTTTAACTTCAGTAGTTCCCCTTCTCCTTCCAAGCAAAAGCCAAGGTTCTTGTGATGACGTCCAAGGCACCTGCGCGTCTGAATCCCCGTGGCCTCTCTGCTTTCTCCTCCTGAATCAGTCCTCACTGCTTCCACTGACCTCACTGCGTTCCTCACCCATTCCACGCACATTCCCGCCTCTGCCTTTCTTCTGCCCTCCTCTCTCCCCTCAGTTCCCTTTACCCAGATGTCTACATGGGAAGCGACCTCCAGCACTGCACGTCTTGGTTCGTGCACAGTTCACCTTCTTAGCAGTGCCCACCCTGGCCCCTGTTTAAAATGTCAGCCCAGCCCTCTGCTTCCCTGACCAGCACTCCTGATTCCTTTCGCCTTCCTGTGCCTTTTTCCTTTTCCCTAGCATTTATTGCCTTCTGCTACTGTGCTGTAAAGATCCTTATTCTTTCTTTTATTTTTTCTCCTCTCTGCTGCTCTTCTACTCTCCATTGCTGAAATGTCGGCACTGAACATTTTCTCATTGGCTCACTGATGTATCGAAAGTGCTCCAGGCAATTTCTATCACTTAAAAGGCATCCAGTAAATATTTGTTGAACAAATTGTTATTTTTTATATTTGTGAAAAAGCTTTTGTCCCTAGGGCTTAAGATTTTTCAACTATGTTGTCAGTTTTTTCCATGCATAATGTATTGAAGGTATACTTTATGTGGAGTGAAATATACAGATCTAATTATATACCCCAAGAAGTTTTGACAAATTCCATGTAACCCACCACTCTCTTAAGTTGTAAAACAATGCAATACTGACTTGATTTCCATCACTGTTGGTTAGTTTAGCCTGTTCCAGGACCTCATATAGTCACACAGTAAAACTGTATAGTCCGTCCCTTTTCATCTCCTTTCACTCAGTCTCATGTCTTTGGATCTCATCCTTGCTAGTTTTTTCTTGGTGTAATTTATACATTTTCTTATTTTCATGCTGTCCTATAAGTGGTAGCTTGTAAATTGGATTTCTCCCTTTTAGAGTTTTCAAAAGGATTCATTTATCTTTTACGGCTGGCCCTGTAGATGTTCGCCATTTAGCATTTTTGGTCCAAGCAACATGCTCGATTGAGAGGCCCACAAACCGTGTTTGAGATGAGGGCAGTGGAGAGATTGGAAAGTTTGCTTCTGTGATTACCAGTTTCTCCTCTTGTTTATGTGTGCTCCATTTCTCAAAGGGATGATGGATGAAAATGTGCTCGGATTTATCTCATATGTCCCAGTACTTTATATCCTTGATTGTCTTAAAAGCTCCTGGTGAGATTTGCTCTCCGAGTGTCATCTTGTCCACTTCCTCTGTTCCTAAGCCTCCTGCCATTCTTCATTTGATTTAACAAATGTCATTGCTGACACTCATATTTCCTGAAGCCCTGGCAGTTTTATCCTAAAGACACCCACATAGTTTCAGCAACAAGACTTAAAGTGATCCTTAAAATTAATTTTCCATGCAACTTTTGCCATTTGCGTTAAAGTGATTTTAGGCTGAGCTGATTTTTATCAAAATGCTGAACCCAGTGCTGGCCTCATCCCCTTAATTGCAGCCAGATACCAGTGGAGCAGATGCCAGGGGTAGAGCTGTCAAATGGTAAAACATTATATGACGGTGACAAGATAGCAAATCCCATAAATATTTCCTTTTCTACTTTCAAATAAACTTTTTTCACACTTAATCAATTCAAACACATCTTATTTGTAAACAGGTCACCACATCCTGACTAGCACCGTCATGATTCAAGTAAGTACACTATTGAAATGTAAATTAGCTGGCATTATTTTATTTTATTTTTATGGCTGTACCGGCAGTATATGGAAGCTCCCAGGCTAGGGCTCAAATCAGAGCTGCAGCTGCAGGCCCACACCACAACTACAGCAATGCTGGATCTGAGCCCATCTGCAACTACACCTTAGCTTGCAGCACTGCTGGACCCTTAACCCACTGGGCAAAGCCAGAGATTAAACCCACATCCTCACAGACACTATGTCTCGTTATTAACCTGCTGAGCCACAGTAAAAATTCCTGGCATTGTTTTAAATAGTTAAATCTAACCGTGGGAGTTGATCTTTGGTCCTGTAATATCAAAAACAGCCCTTTCTTGAAGTTTGAAAAAAATAAATCATAAAGATAATAGATTTGGGGATGGTTTATATTTTCCCCACGACAAGTTTGAAGAAATTGCTCATCAGATTGTCTTTTTTCCCCTTCTTAGTTGATTGCACAAACACAGGACCAATTTTTTGAGTAGCAAATGTGAAATATTTCAAAAGTAATAGGAAGAGGAATTCAATGGAGAAAAGCACTTCTGTTGTTAAGCAGAATTGGCAAAATTATGCATTTCTGTTGACTTAAGACCAGAAAAGAGAAAGGGTTGGACCATAGGACATTCCACCCTTTGGAGCAAATGTGCCAAATCAAAGGGTTCCTGGAAGAGTGTCTCAGAGCCCGTGTCCTACAAGTTCATTACCAGAAGGACTGTGTGAAGCAACTGCCCAGTGGGAAAAGAGTCCAGTAATAAACTTGAGAATGATGTAGAAAATGAGAAAGCTAGGGACGGTTACTCACTGGGAATACAAAACTGGAAGAACCGAAGTTGTGGGAGTTGAGAGAATTATTAGGCAATAAGAGGAGGCGAGGAAGTTGTGAGCAGGGCAAGGGTCAGTTACCAAATTCTGAGGGCTGGCCATATAGCCTTTCTGAAACTTTCTGTATCACACCACTCAATGCACACATTCTTGAATCCCCCCCACACAGGTGCTGGGATTTGTAAGGATAGTAAAGGGCCTCTTTCTTGGCTGGTTCAAAAACTGACCTCCTGCTTCCTCCATCCCCAAAACACTTTCGAGAGGCATTTTGCAGCCATTCAAGCCGTTCCGATCTCATTTTCATCTTGGTTGTCTTTTACATCAGTTCATTCCCAAAACAGTGATTCTGGGTGGCTCAGGTCATGTTTAATCAATTTAGGGGGAATTTCTGCTGTGGCCAGTTATCCCAACATACACAGTTCTATTGTGAGGTTAACTTCGTATGTCAACACGCAATGCGAAGGAGAGAAGCTATACATAAGTTCCAACCCTAGAATCTCTCCCAGACTCCAGTATTCAGGTTCACATGAAGTACCATACAGATGAGAGCAGGCTGTGTGGCTGGTTTGTGTGCTTTGTAGTAACCGAAGAAATTGGAAAATAGTCTAGAGGGACCCTTTTTTTTCCTTCTTGATAACATCCTTTTTATACTTTTAAGCTCAGAGCTGACAGTATATTTCAACAAAGTTTCCCTTTTTTTAATAGTAAAAAATAAAGGTAGAGAGAAGCTACTCTTTGATACCAGCATAAATATGAACTTGATGCCGGTAAACAGGTACGCCAGTCCATCTTGTGTTCCACAAAGGCAAGGGGGAGGAGGCGGAAGGATTTTATAGTGCTAATAGCTGCATCAAATGTATTCATTTCTCTCTTTGTCGGTCTTAGTAACTGGATACCTGTTATGAGAAATGGTGAACACATTTTTAAGTTGCGTGTGTGTGTGTGTGTGTGTGTGTGTGTGTGTGCGTGCGTGCGCCATAAAGGACAGTTACGTATAAAAATCTTAGTCTCTTTTATTTAAGGTAAATTCATTTAAAAAGCATGCTAGCAAAACCAGAAATAACAGTTACACTTCTTTTTATAAATGAGCAAGAAGATATTAGTTCAAAAAGGACACTAGCTTTGAGATTTACAAATATTCTCTCCCTTCCCAATCAAAACATGTCACTTTTAAAAGTCAAGTTTACATTCTGTTATCTGTGTCTGTTTTCACAGCATCATGTTGGCAAGTCATCTGTAGGAAGGATACACTTGACGGTTTTGACTTGGTGACAGATTTCATTAAAAATGAAGAGAATCCTTTCAGAAAAAGAGCAAAATGGGGGAGGGGAGGATGGGACAAGTGAAGTAAACAGCCTCTTTTGAAATTCAGGGAACTTCTAATAACTCAGTTTTCCTGGTGAGACACAGGCCATTTGTTTGCTTTGTAAAGACCCTGTGTTTCAAATGCAGTGGCCTCACGGAATCGCTCTGCTCCTGAGTATCCGTGGCCATGAATAGCAATACACGCATGTGCGGAGAAGTAAATGGTGTTCACAGAATGGCCTTTTAAATCACTGCCTAGAGTTAGTGTGAAATATTGACTTTCTTGCAACAATAAATCCACTTTTTGGGTCCTCAGTCACCATCTGAATCCCAATGGGATGTAAATGGAGACGTGGCACCGGTGATTGGCATTCTCCCCCTTGCTGCCAGCCGCTTGCTGGGTACCCACACATAGAATGCCGTCGATTCGTACGCAGTGCTCAATCATTCATTCTGTCCACCAGCTGGCTCCATGGCAGAGGAATTCGACCACAGCCTCTGACGGCGTTCAGTGAGTCATTTCGTGTTGAATGGGTCACTCAGACGCTTGACTTTTTGACTCCGTTTGCTAAACGCTCTGCTGTCAAAACTACCCAGAGTCATTCTTTTTCTCAATTCTCCATCATAATCTCTTCAGGCTAGTTACGCACATTTGGTGTTTCTTCTCTAAGAGACATGTGTTTGATGTTTAAAGGTTTTTTTTGGTTAGACAGGAGCACAAAGATGAGTTCCATTTTTTCAAAACTGCCATCTTTCCTGTTGTTTAGAGCTTCTACAGTTTATGAAGATCATCTTGATTTTACCTACACACCGACAGTAAAAAAAAAAGGACAGCGAGTGCCCTTTGTGGCTCAGCAGTTAACGAACCTCACTAGGATCCATGAGGATGCGGGTTCAATGCTTGGCCTCGCTCAGTGGGTTAAGGATCCCGTGTTGCTGTGAGCTGTGGTGTAGGTTGCAGACGTAGCTCGGATCCCACATGTAATTGTGACTGTGGTGCAGGCCAGAGGCTGTAGCTCTGATTTGACCCCTAGCCTGGGACCTTCCATATGCTGCAGGTGTGGCCCTAAAAAACAAAAAATAAGAAAAATTTTAAAAAGGACAGATATTACAACTTATCTTTAACCTTTATGCAAGATTTTCAGCACATAGTCATGAGAAAAACTATAGTATGGGAATAAGAAAAATACATAGATAATGGAGTTATGGTCTTTAATTACTGAAGACTGTGAGAATAGTCCATGTAATAGTGAAAGCAATAGCCAAATGCTGGAGGTGGTCTTTCTCTAGGATGCACTGAAGCTGTTTGTGGCTTACTCGTAATTATTCCTTTGAAAAGTTTACAGAAATCCAGACTGGCTCACTCACACCAGTGAGTTTCTCTTAATTGATCAGCATTTACGATTATGCGTAGATGTTTCTTTACTAAAAGATACATTCCCAGCAAAACTAGAACCTAGTTGTGCCCAGGTTATTTCCTGGATGAAAACCTCATAAGGATGCTTTAAAGGGATTTATGCCAAACTCTCTTTTGACCTCACATTTGCGGGAGAACATGTGCTGATGCATTTCTAAGAGTCTGTGACATAGCGGCGACTCCTTGAAAGGAGAATCTAAACTCTATAGCATCTTAGGTTTTCAAAGAATGGCAGGCACTGTAGGAGCATCGGTGATGAACAAATAGCCAATATAGGTTAATGACTAAAGAAATGCCTCTTGGTTGCCTCTTGCTGTTTTCAGTCTTTCTTGTAAATACAGTTAGTTGTATTCTCAATTTTGAAAACGTAGAAGAGTAATTCATATACTGCCTCACCTATTGGCACTGCAGTGCATTAGGCTTGCATGTCTCACACCAATACTAATGTCTATTGAAAATTACATGACTAGTTTCTGTAGTGTATTTGGGTACTCTTATGTTATATAAGGTGGATTTTTATCACATATTGTAGTGGGAAGGGGCCGTGTCCTCCTAGATCAAAGGGAAGGAGCTGAGCAGCACTGTCAGTGTCTGTACACACATGCGTAGTTCTGTAGCAAAGGAGCATAACCTATATCCTTGAGCGCAGGCGCATCTATAGTTGTCTGCCTAAAATTTGTAGTATACTTGGTAAAGGGGACAGAGAAACTTAGATGTAGCAGGAAAACAAGCGGGTTACATAAGGCGGTGCCCTGTTTTTTGTTCGGGGCTCAGCCTCTGGATACTAATCTGCTGAGCCAGTGCCAGCATGAATAAACAGCTGCTTCCTGGTGAAAAGCCTTGGTGTCTCGTGTTTCTCTGTACATAAGTCCCGCTTACAACATAACTGAGTACTTCCTATAAATGAGTTAATATGTTGAAAGTTCTTAGAAGCACATCTGGGACATAGTAACACTATCTAACTATTAGCTGTTATTATCTTGGCTGTTACTACTACTTCCTAATAACTAATGCTAACGTTTAGGCTTTTTAATGTATTTATCCATATCTTCTTTTGTTAAATGTCCATTGAAATATTTTGTTTATTTTTTAATAGGTTGTATGTCTTATTAAGTTGTAAGAGTTCTTTATGTGTTATGGACATAATCAGTTCTATATTAATGTGTAGTTTGCTTATTTAATTTTATATCTTGCCTTTTGAAGAACATTCTAGTGAATTTCAGCTTATTGATATAAGCTTCTAGAATTTGTGATTTTTGAGTTCTAGCTAAGGAATAGTTTGCAAATATGTTGTTTTCTGTTTTCTTCTAGAAACTTGATAGTTTTTGTTTTTTGCCTTTAGGTCTGACTCCATTTTGAATTTATTTTTTGTATAGGATGTTAATAAAGATGATCATTAATTCCCCCCATGCAGATATCCAGTTCTTCCAGCATGGTTTGTTAAAATAGCTGCTCTTTCCCATTGCAGTCAAAATCAATTGACTGTATATGCAAAGGATCTATTACTGTGCTTCTATTCTATTCCTTTTACATACTTGTTTACCTTTATTCCAATATTACACTGTGTTTATTATAGCCTTTGGGTAATTTTGAAATCAAGTAGTATAAAACCCTCCAATTTTGGTGTTTTTAAAACTTTGCTGTGATTATTCTATACCTTTATAATTTCCATGTACAGTTTAGAATCAATTTACAACATCTACAAAACATCTCTCAGAGATTTTGATGGAAATTGAAGTGCATCCATATTAATTAGATCAGGTCAAGGGAAACATACATAGTAAAAATATTAAAACTTTCAGTCTAAGGACAAATGTATATCTATGCTTTTTAGCTCTTTTTATTTTGCTCTTTTTTATGGCTGAGTAGTATTCCACTGTGTATATGTACAACATCTTCCTAATCCGATCATCTGTCAATAGACATTTAGGTTGTTCCCATGTCTTGGAATTGTGAATAGTGCTGCAATGAATATGTGGGTGCATGGGTCTTTTTTAAGGAAAGTGTTGTCTGAATATATGCCCAAGAGTGGGATTGCTGGGTCATATGGTGGTTCCATGTATAGTTTTCTAAGGTACCTCCATACTGTTCTCTATAGTGGTTGTACCAGCTTACATTCCCACCAGCAGTGCCGGAGGGTTCCTTTGTTTCCACACGCCTTCAGCATTTGTTATTTGTGGACTTATCAATGATGGCCGTTCTGACTGGTGTGAGGTGGTATCTCGTGGTAGTTTTGATTTGCATTTCTCTAATAATGAGGGATGTTGAGCATTTTTTTCATGTGCTTCTTGGCCATCTGTATCTCTTCCTTGGAAAAATGTCTATTCAGGTCTTTTGCCCATTTTTCAATGGGTTGTTGGCTCTTTTGCCGTTGAGTTGTGTAAGTTGCTTGTGTATTCTAGAGATTCAGCCCTTGTCAGTTGCATCATTTGAAACTACTTTCTCCCATTCTGTAAGTTGTCTTTTTGTTTTCTTTTTGGTTTCCTTTGCTGTGCAAAAGCTTGTCAGTTTGGTGAGGTCCCATTGGTTTATTTTTGCTTTTATTTCTGTTGCTTTGGGAGACTGACCTGAGAAAAGATTTGTAAGGTTGATGTCAGAGAATGTTTTGCCTATGTTCTCTTCCAGGAGTTTGATGGTGTCTTGTCTTATGTTCAAGTCTTTAAGCCATTACATAATTATAAAATAATCAATTCATCAAGAAAACAAAACCATTATACATGTAGAGTTCTCTGATAATAGAGCCTCATAATGTATGAATCAAAAATTGTTAAAATTAAAGGGTGAAAACATAGGTTTACAATCATAATAGACTTTAACATTCCTCTCTAAGCAGTTTATGGAAGACCTAGAAATAATACTAAAAACGTACAAGATTTAATTGATATTTACAGAACACTGCACTCAACAACTATGGAATAAACATTCTTTTCAAGTGCACATTATTATGTTCACCAATATAGACTATGTATTGGACCATTAAACAAGTCTCATTTTTTTTTCTAGTCTAGATCATTTCTAAGAAGAATTACACAGGAGTGTTCTGTCCAGTTTTCCCAGCACCATTTATTGAAGAGATTCCATTGTATATTCTTGCCTTCTTGGTTGTAGATTAATTGTCCATTTGTATATGGGTTTATTTCTGGGCTTTCTATCCTGTCCCATTGAGCTATATTTCTGTTTTTGTGCCATTACCATATTGTTTTGATAACTGTAGCTTTGCAGGATAGTCTGAAGTCAGGGAGCCTGATTCCTTCAACTCTGTTTGACCTTTAAATGATGATTCTTTTGTAGATAGTGTTATTTACTTTGACTACTTTCCTTTTGTTTTTGCTTTTCATAAGTTTGACTCTGGAGTGGGTTTCTTCACATTTGTGTTTGGGTTTCACTGAGCTCCTTGAACCTGTAAATTTATGTCTGAAACTCCATTGCGAAAGTTTTCAACCACCTCCTTTCCAAAGACTTTTTGCTGACCAGTTCTCACTCCTCTTTGTCCTGAAATCACCAGTTCTTTAAATCTCTTGGCATTAGGAATCATGTTCTTGAGGCCCTGAATATTTTTATTCAGTGTCTTTTCTCTTTAGATCATTTATATTGATCTGGTTTCAAATTTCCTGGCTGTATCCTCCATTATCTTTATCATTTTCTTGATTCAGTGATTTCTATATTTTATATATTTTCTGTGAATTTCAGGTGATGCTATCTCAACCAGATATGAAGTGGGGGGAGCATGTGATCTTGATGGAGCCAATCAGTGTACTCACCTTCCAACCCCTTCCATGAACCCAATGATTAGTTTAGAAAGGTGTAGATGACATAAGTCAGGTATTCAGTGACAACAAACTCACTTCCTGGAATTTACATTGAGCCCTCCATGATAAGGAGAGCTTCAGAGTTTTGAACATGATCCTGAACCTTGAAAGTAATGCTCCTTTTAAAGTGTTGATCAGTCTTCCAGTCTCTGCTCTAAAACCCTCTGGTAGTTTCAGGTCTCATTTAGAGTAAAAGCAAACATTCTTATTATGACCTAAATGGCTCTAGGTTACTTTGTCACCTGAGTTACCTTTCTAATATCATTGCCTCCCATCCATTCTCCCCTTGCTCTTTCTATTCTAATTGCACTGACTTCTTTAGTTTTCTTCAGTCACATTAAGCACATATAAGATTCAGAATCCTTTCCTTGGTTTCCTGTGGCTTGGAAGCCTCTTCGGAGAGACATCCTCCTTTCTTGACCGTTTTGGTCTTAGCCTAAACCCCTTCTTATGAGAGGTCCTGTTCCTTGACAGCCTTCCCTGGCAACTATCAAAAAATACTTTTCCTCATCACCTTCTGTCCCTTACCCTGAATTCTTTTTCACATTTTTCACTAAATAGACACACACACACACACACACACACACACACTGCTATACAAGAATCATTCAAAAGATATTTGTTGAATTAAGCAAATGGAAGTTACAGTTTGAAATCTGAGCTGAAAGCCAGTTGGAGAATACAGAGATGACAATCAGTGATGTTATTTAAGACCTCAATCAAGCTATATCTATGGCTAGACCTGAGTCTTTTTTCAATCTTTGAGCTTATATATTTCTTATAAAATCCTTAAATTTTTTTTTTTTGCTTAAATGAGATTAGTTTGGATTTTCTGTCACTTCCAGAAATATTCTCAACAACAATTTTTATTGTTATTGTAGTTGATATCATTTTCAATTTTTATTCTATTCTTAGAAGGATTTTATTGTATTCTTTATTTTATTTGCATTCTCTATATTATGAATATAACAGGTGAGACAGCATCAGGAGGATCACTTTTTAAAATCATCATCTCCTACAATTGGTATTTGAAGTTGTCAAAAAATTATTATGTCTACTGAGTAATTAAGTAAAAAAGAAATGCCATGCGGTAAATAAGTGTGGTTTTTTTTTTCTTTCTAAGTCTCTAGTTAAATGGTTAGGAAAGTGAAACAGTTATATCAGCTTATTTGTATAATTGCGTGTAGTTTATTCCCTTAGTGCAAAGATTTTTTTGTGCTTCATTGGACAGAGTGGGAGGAAGCATGTGGAAAAACCAAAAGAAACATCTTTACAGAGTTTCAGATTGGAGCACCATAACTTAGCTCTTCACAGAAAAATGCAATGCACAACTAAGTAGAATAATTGAAAAGGGTGGTAAATCACATAACAGAGTTAAATATAGTATAAGAAAATCCAAGAAGAAATGCTGTTTAATCCGAACCTTTAGAGATGAGTAGATTTTTTGAAAGGTAAGGTTAGAAGACGAGTACTCTGGGAAAGAACTAATGAATGAAACCGGGGACTGTCTTCTAGAACCAGAGTGCAACTTTCGGTATAAGTTAGCAGGTGATAAGAGAAAATTCGGAGTCGGAGCTTCCAAAGCCTTGACGGCCATGCAGGAAGGTGAAACTATATTCTTCAGGACATGTGGGGCCTGCAGGCAGACGTTGGAAACCAGGGAAGGCTCACTCCCACATGCATGATAAAGCATATCATGATTGGCAATGCGAAGAGTAGACTGGAGAAAGAGGATAACGAGAATAGGGAAGCCTACCAGCAAACCAATGTTGGATAATATGAATCTCGACCTAGACCTTTAGGACTAAGATCTGGAAGGAAAGGAATATTTTCCAGTTTCATTTCCCTAAGATACTCACTTCTTGTATTGGCTATTCAGAATATTTGCAGTCCCTTAATTTTGCCATGTTTTCTTATACATCAAGCCCTTTCATCTGCATACCTAAGAAATGGCTGTGTATTATTTAACACCACGGAATGGTCTTTTTGTAAGGCATCTTCCTACCCTGTGCTGCTCAGTACAGGTACACTTCTTTGTTCCTTGAAATGAGAACAAAGGGCAAACAAATATAATTTGAATTTATTTCCAAAGAAAATCAATATGATTCTGTTATAGAATCTCATTGAAATTCATGCAGGCAACCTATTTAAAAATATTAGATTACTGAAATTAATTGGAAAGTTTAGCAGAATATAGCTTTTATGAAAATAACATCGAAGTATTCATTATACTGTGATGATCTGTTTATTTCTACAAAACATTACCAGCATTTTCTGAGTTTTTGTACCTCATTTATTTTTTTAAATCCTATTAAGGAATCTATCACCTCATTTTGTTGGTTCCTCAAGATGTATCTTGGCTTCTTCATTTCTTCTATTCTTACAGCCTCTCTGTTGGACCTGGTACATATCACTTTATTTCTCAATGATTTCTGCAGTTGTATTTTATTAGAATCATTTTTTCTCCAATCAGTTATATACGTCTGATTGGTCTTCTGAAGAAATATTTGCAACAAGTCCTGGCGGTGTTCATGATCACTCATTTCTTCTGTGTTTTGCTCATCCTCAGTTGAACCGTACAGTCTGTAAGTTTGTCAACAATCTGGTCATCTCACTAACCCAATTTTCCATTCCTCTATCCCAGTCCTTTTTCCTAGTGCCCTGAGTCCTGCCTACCGACTGCCAGCTGTGTATATCTCTCTGCCTCTATTCATTCTCTTCCCACAGGAAATGTCCTGTATATTCCTGGTTTCAGTGAGAACAAAGTCTGTACTTGTATAAGGGGCCAAAACCACAGTGGCTTAAAATGGAAGATTAACTCACTTACCTACCTCTCCCCTGCGTGCCTGGTGGGAGGCTCTGCTCCACATGGCCATCCAGTGATTCAGGCTTGTCCAGTGGTCTAGCTTCACCAGTTCCTAGATGCTTATCTTCACATTATGAACAAAGCTAGATACAGACACATCTGTGTGGTAGTGATCCTGATGGGGAAATCAGGGAAGACCATGCAAGCAATTTTCTTATAAGCAGGTAAGGCAGGAGCTATACACGTCAATTCTTTCCAGACCCTTTTGGCCAAGACTTAATTACGTGGCT
The DNA here is from genome assembly GCF_054392235.1 of Sus scrofa. Lineage (NCBI taxonomy): Eukaryota > Metazoa > Chordata > Mammalia > Artiodactyla > Suidae > Sus > Sus scrofa. The sequence goes on from NC_139393.1 coordinate 79,049,375, forward strand.
GTATAACTACTTACAGAGGAGAATGGAAAATATATACTCTAGATAGGAGGCCATATTTCTTGTTTAAACTCCATTATTACAGCAAATGAGAAGATAAATTTTGTTGGCCAACTACCAGTCTCTGCTATTCTTTTCTTTATTTATTAAATTTAGACCCATCTTTAACATTTCCTAATCTTATTTTTTCTCACAGTTTCAAGTATTTCTCTCAACTGATAAGAAACCTTAGAAAGTAAGTCAATATTTTACTTTTCAAAAATCAACTCAGTGATTACATTTTAAGGCACACATTGATGAGTTTGATGAATGTAAATATCATGTAATTCTGGCCAAAATCAAATTATAAAACATTTCCATCGCCCCAAAATCCTCCAGTTAATCCTAGTTTAGCTTGGCCCCTGCTCTGCTTTCTATCACTATATACTAATGATTCATGGAGTCATAATGGATATATAATTTTTTGTCTGCCTCGTTTTGATTAATAAAATGATTTATTAATTTATAATACACACATACATTATATAAACACATTTGAGGTGGTCATGATGTATTAATTTAGAAAATAAAATTTTATTAAATGTCTACCTTTTATAAGATACTGTGTTGGATACAAAGTTATCAAACCTGGTAGTTTAACCTAATTGTGAGAAATATATAAATAACAAATAGATTCCTGAGAAGACTAAGTCTCTTAAATATTCACTGTCAGTTGTTCTGAAATGTGGGATTCCTTATATTCACAATCTAAATTTTCATTAAGAGAAATCATGCAGAAGAATCCAAAATAATTTATGTAAATATTTTGCTATCAAGGAGGTGAAAAATGTAATTAGCTGACAATCTTAGCCAGATGATCAAAGTTATCAACACTAAGTCATGTTGATAATTTATAGTCTTAATAAGAGGTGATAAGAATGACCCTTTACCTCTGTGTTCTTCCTCCTAAAGCAACATAATCACAGTCTAGTCTTGAGAAAAACTAGCAAAATCCCAGTTGAGGCACATTCTGCAAAATCCCTGACCAGTCTTGTTAAAGACGGCCAAGGACATTGAAAACAAGGAAAGTCTGAGAAACACTGGCTTCTCTGTCATCTTGAATTATTCGTATGTTGTTACTAAAGTATAGGACAAAAATAAAATTGGATAAAAATTCCCATCTTAAACATTGCTATAAATCCAAAACTAATTTATGAATTAGATACAAACACAATGACAAAAGGACAAAGCCACTAAAATTCAACCAATAAAATTAATATTATTGCGCATTGTTTTGAATTGTTTGTTTTTCCTGAAACTAAATTTCTGATCACAAAATAGAGTGAATTTGTATTATAATGGGTCACTCCTTATACTATTCTTCTTTTTTTAAAAAATACTGTTGTGTTTTCCATTTAAAGTAAAATGAAATTTTTAGCCACATTTTACTATGACCTTGTTCAACCTTCACTTTTTGTACTAAGCATTGCTTCCATACCAAATCCTCCTTTATTCTTAACCTTGCTATTTAAAAAAATCAATGTAGTACAACTTACGCTGATGAGACCATCGATACAAACAAGTACAAAGAAGGAGACCGATATTGAGTGGCTGTACTGGGTCATCCTGTTTTTTAAGTGGTCAGTCATATACTTTTGTTATGTTTTAACATAGTTACTGAAAGTGTGGAAGCATTAAATTTTAAGTCTTAATGGAGAAATTTAAAATCCAGAAATCAATCAATAGCTACACTTCCCAAAATAGAAATATTTTTCTAGACTATACCATGATGATTTCCAAATAAATGCTGAGGATTCACTAGATATTTTGAAAAGTACTTCTGAAAGTTTAAAATAAAAATATTGCATATCATGTATTTGTGTGGGGGAAAAACTGGAGATACGGAGGCCGGGGGAAGGTCAGCTGAATTTCAGGTTCAGAGGGTAAAAGCTCATACTAGATCAGTGATATAGCAGGTAAGTAGAATCAGCACACTTGGCAATGACTTGGGAATGAATGTTCATATCAATATTAAGGATTCATATCAGGGTGACTGGGAGAATGATTGGATGTTGTATTGGCTTCCTACTGTTACTTTAACAGTTACCACAAACGTAGAGACTTAAAACCAATACAGTGTATCATCTCACAGGTTTTGTAGGTGGGAAGTCTGGGCCTGGCATGGGTGAGTTCTCTGCTTGGTCTCATTGGGCTGACATCCAGGTTACCAGCCATGACTCTGGTTCTCACCTGGGCTCAGGACTCTTTGACGTCCCCTGGTTTGCAGAATTCCTGCTCGGATTGTGCTGTGAGTAAGGCCCCAGGTTTCCTTCTAGCTCTTATCCTGGGACCACTCTCAGCTTCTGCAGGCTTCCTGCGGTGGGATGGAAAGGTGCTTCACAGCAGGGATCTTTGCTTGGCCACAGCCATGTCCTGCAATCCCTAATATCCTCTGTTGTGACCTGCTCCAGAAAATTCTTTGCTTTTAAAGAGGTCCCAAGATTAGATCAAGTCCACCTCAATAATCTTCCTATTTTAAAGTCAGCTAATTTGAGGCTTTAATTACTTCTGCACCATCCCTTCACAGCAGCAACTAGACTAATGTTTGATTGAATAACTAGGAGACGGTGTGTGTATACCAGAGGCTGGGGATCTCGGATCTGGGGGTGGGTGGAATCTTAGAATTTTGCCTATCAGTGTACCATTGGGGAAATATGAAATTCAGGATGATGAACAGTCATACTTAAATCACAGTTCTACTTTCAAACAGGATACCTAGACTCACATAGTTCCAAGAGACTAGACAGGTAATGTGGATGAATAAAACCGACCGAATATAGCAGAATTCCAGCCATGAAAGACAAGATCACAGTACACGTGTGCTAAGAGATTACCCTCCAATAAGTTGAGTTGCCGTGAGAGAAAGAACGCCCAGCTTGCCAGATCTTCAGGCTTTACAGAAGAAGCCAGAAACTCAGGTTTTTATGTTATCTCCCAATTTTTAAATGCTGGCATCGTTTTTAAAAGATTTATAACCATGGACACGCCAAAGTTGTGTGGGCCAAACAAAACAAATCTGAGGGCAAAATCTGGCCTGTAGCCTGCCAGTTTCTGACCTCTGCTCTACAATAATAGGATTGATTTTTAAAAACTGCTTATTAAATCACTCATTAATGTGTAGTCATACCTCAGGCTGGTGTTCAGAGTGACTCAGACTTTTTTTCAAGCTAATCGAGCGATGTGAAAATTACACTCGAAGCTTCCCTAAGTTAATTTAAAATGTCCTAATTACAGGTGTGTTGTAAGGTTGTTGCTACAGAAAATTGAAATTTGAAATCCTGCTATTTTTAGAAATTATGAAGAAGTTTCTGGAAATTAGTTGATTGGTATTGCCAGTAATTGTTGAGGAAAGTAGAATGGTAGAATTTCTCATGCAATTTAATTCAGATTATGAATAGAGGGGCCAAGAGGAAGAGAAATAATAAACTCGGCCTATAGCTGGACATTTTGCCTTGTTTCAAGACTTCGTAAAAGGGCTGGGGCACATGCTTCCTGTCATCGACATTAAGGTACAGTGTATGTTGCCAATATCATCTATGGGGTCAAGTATAGATGAGTGTGCATGCATGTAAGTATTCAGACATGTGCACACATGTGTGCTTACACAGATATGCACAGTGCCATTGAATACACACTGCCCTTCATAGTGACCCAGAATAAGGACTTTGAGTCAGATTCATTAAATTCACAACCTTTCAGTCTGATTTTGAGGTGTGCCATTAAACTCTCTAAGCTTCTCTTTGCTCTTCTCTCAAGTTAGGACGATAATATTACTCACCTTTTATGGTTTCAAACAATATAATACACATAAAGCCCTAAAACAGTGTTCAGCCCATTGCAACACTCAGTAAATATTAAATAATAGAATTGTATATAAACATGTTTCTGCAGGTAGCTGCATATCTTTTATTTTATATTTATGCTAATGAACTATCATTTAATATAATTAGCAGTGCCAAAAGAACCAATTTGACTTGAAAATCACATTTCGATAAGTTTTCAGATTAACATAAATATGACTAAGTTAGTTAATTTGATTAATGACCTGAGCTAAATGAGGAATATTTGAAGGAGAAAGGGTATTTCTAAGGTCATTCTGAGTGATATTTATTGGAAAACCAGTGCCGAGGGCATCATTCAATTATGTAGAGTACGTAACAGGAAATTGCGTGCAGAGTAGGTGAATGGGATCTCTGCAGTCAATGACGTCAGCGGACAGAATTCAGCTGTGACAAATTCTTGGTGTATCCAAATCGCAAATGAAGAACTCCCATTATTGAATGTGACACCCACTGAGTCATTAGAAAAGCTATAATTCTTAAGTGTCAGTAACTAGGCATTCAGGATATTTGCTTTCCCAACCAGAGTCAATAAGGCATCATGTTTGCCCTTGAGAGGAAGAAGGTCATTTGACACAAAAATCAAGCTGAAGAAGATAGGAGTTCCTGTCGTGGATTAGTGGAAACGAATCTGACTAGTGTCCAGGATGCAGATTTGATCCCTGGCCTCGCTCAGTGGGTTAAGGATCTGGCGTTGCCATGAGCTGTGGTGTAGGTCGCAGTCGTGGCTTAGATCTGCGTTGCTGTGGCCGTCGTGCAGGCCAGTGGCTGTGGCTCCGATTCAACCCCTAGTCTGGGAACCTCCAAATGCCACAGGTACAGCCCTAAGAAGACCAACAAAAGAATATCTAAGATAGATGACCTGAGTCTTTAGCGAAGTTCTCAGGCGTTTCAGGTTAAGGTTTTGTGGTGATAAAGTTATCCAGTTCAGAAAACCTGTTGTGTTTCCCACCACTACTGTGGGGGATTCTTCTCAATGAATCTGTTCACGTGCATTATCTGAGATCTCCTTTTCCTGCTACTGGTACCCATCATCATGCATACTCATTTCCTCTCTTTAGTTCAGGCCTTTGCCATCTGCTGCCCGGATAATTGGAACAACATTATAATCGATGTTCCTGCTTCCAGCCTCTGAACTTTTATGTGTGACATTCTCTCTGCCTGCAGACTTACCTTGAAGAAATGCAGTGATTATCATGCCCCCTCTGTTCTCCAGCACCCTTCATGGCTCCTTATTGTCTATGAGATCAAAAGTCAGATTGCAATGTACTCCTTTTTTCATTTACATCGTATTCTTCCATCCCTGTCAGAATACAGAACTTATCCTGAAGCTTTCTAATTCTTTGACTTTCAATGTTCTGCTTTATTAGCTTAGGATCCACTTGTAATTCATGATGTACTTACATATAGAAAACCAGTACTCCCTCAACTTATGTCATGTGAACACCACTCCCGATGAATAATCTTATGATTAATAACTATCATAATAATTTCTCATTTTGTAATGCTATATGTCACCCTCTTGGCTGAATGCTTCACATGAATTGCCTTTATTTGAGCTTCACAACCCTTCTATGAGGATACATTATTTCTAGTTGTCAAAGAGGAAACTGAACTTTGGAGAGATTAATAATCTATCCAATGACCTGAGTGTCAGTGCCTGGACTTATATGCAGCGGTTTATACCAAGGTCCTTACTGCTCCTGTAGATAGTTATTTTTTGCATCTAGAAACCTATTTTGTCTCATCATGTTGCCCTTTATAAAATGTGTTCAGGTCAGTCTCCTTAATTAACTATCTGCCTTAAAGACAGAGGCTTACTTTTTTGTTCCTCCATGCCCAGAAAAAAATGTGCTCTCTCTGTATATATTTGGCTGCACTTGTGGCATCTGGAAGTTCCCAGGCCAGGGATCAAACCCCTGCCACAGCAGTAACCAGAGCCACAGCAGTAACCAGAGCCACAGTTAATGCCAGATCCTTAACCCACTGAGCCACTCAAGAACTACTCAATATATTTTAAATAAATTAAGTGGTGCACGTCTCCATTTGGTTCTATAATTTAAAAAAACTATGTGCGATCTCAAAACCTGCTACTTTATTTATTACTCTCTGATTCTCTTTGGGAGATATCCACAGATATTATCAACTCATTTAATAAATAAAGAAACTAAGATTCAGAGAGTCAAAGTCCTTATCAGAGATACTTACTGACAGTTACAAGTGGGTGGACAAGTATTTGAATACAGACATTTTTGTTTCCTAATATAATGCTTCATCATCAACCCTGAAATTCCTTTTATTAAAATCTCAAGGTTATATGCATTTGAAATAATCTAGATATCAATAAAAATTTCAACTCTCATGAGGATATATGACAACATTTCAAACTGGAAGGGAGAATAGCTTGGCTGATTGGGTCCATAACTCACAAAATAATCCAAACAAGGGTCACAAGTTTTTAAAAAAATCTCAACATCATAAGTTATTTTTTCACCTATTATTTGCTTGGGGAAATAGTTCTTATCCTTTAGTATTGGAGACTATTTTACCCTTTCCTCCTGTCTTCCAGGGCTCCTGGTGAGAAATCTACTATTGAATTTTTTTTATCCCTTATAGGTAAAATGACCTTTCTTTCTCTCTGCTTTCAAGATTTTTTTTTTTTTTTTTTTTTTTTGCCTTTGGTTGTCAGAAGTTTGATTATGATGTATCTTGATATGGACTTATTTGGGTTTATCCTATTTGGGATTTACTCAACTTCTTAAATATGTAGGTTTATGTCTTTTTCCAAATTTGAGAAGTTTGCAGCCATTGGCTTTTGGGATACATTTTCAACTCTACTCTCTCCATTTTTCCTGAGATTCAGATGACATGAAATGTAGATCTTCTGTTATAGTCCTGCGTGTTCCTGAGGCTTTGTTCACTTTTCTTCTGTCATTTTTCTTCTCAGTTGTTAAGTTTGGGTAATTTTTCTCTTCTGTCTTCAAGTTAACTGATTCTTTCCTATGTCATCTCCATTCTCCTGTTAGATTCATTCATAGATTTTTTTTTTTTAATTTCAGTTTTTGTGTTTTTCATTCCTAACATTTCCATTTGGTTTTTGTTTGATGACACTTTCTGTTCCTTTGAAGAGACGTTCCACTTTTCCATTTTCTTCAAGCATGTTAGTAATTGCGCAGTGAAGTATTTTTTGATGGCTGCTTTAAAATCCTTGTAGGATAATTCCAATGACATGTCGTCACAGTGTTGATATCTGTTGACCGTCTTCTGATATAATTTGAGATATTTTCTGGGTTTTGCCCTAAGTGATTTTTGGTGTATCCTGGGATATTCTGAATATTGTTGTGAAAATATGGATCTTATTTAACCCTTCTATTTTAACGGTCCTTCTCTGACACCATGCCAAGGAAACCTAATGTGATTTGCTTAGTTGGATGATAATTCAGGCTCCCCAGCAGGCTCTGCGGTGACCATTTTAGCTGGGGCTGGAGGGGTACCTCATTCTAAGTGTCCTCCACTGACACTCCAGATCTGTGTGTGGGGAGGGGTAGGGGAGCTCCTACCTTGTAAATAAAGATGAAACTCTCAACCCCCCAAATGGCCTTCTTTGAACCCACCCTGGTGAGGAATAAAGTAGGTAGGCAAACCTGGCAATCCAGGGTTTTAGTTCTGCTTTTGCTGACAGTGGAAATTTGGGAGGGTCATAGTTTTATTCAAGGTATTTTTCTGAAAGCTTTCCGCATTGGCAGAATGCTCCTTTCCTGGCCCTTTGCCTAGAGAGAGCAACTTCCCTTGGCTTTTTTTGACCTGTACCCATTGATGTTTCCAGGTTGATGTCTTCAGCACCCAGTGTGGAATAGTTGAAGCACAGTATAACCCAGAGAAGCCACCATCACAGTATTCCTTGATTCTCTAGGTTCTTAGCAGCCTTCCTTTTCCCCTCCATCTTGCTTAGTGATTCCAGCAGGAGTAGTTGTGGAATAGTTGGTAGAAACATTTAATTGGATTAAAAGTATATGTTGAATGCAAAACCCTGGAGACAGTAAAATGCTCCCTCCATGGTTTCCAAGGATAAGGGGGAGAGAGGGATGGGTAGGATAAGCATACATAAATTTAAGAGCAGGGAAGCTATTCCGCATGCTACTATAATTGTGGATACATGTCATATATACATTTGCCAAAAAAGATAGTGTACACAACACCAAGAGTGAACCCTAATGTGAACTGTAGACTTAGGGTAGTAATGATGTATCAGTGTAGGCTCATTAGTTGTAACAGACGTACCACCCTGATGCTGGGTGTTGATAGTGGGGGAGGGGCATTTTTTTGGAATCGCTATGCTTTCTGCTCAATTTTTCTGTGAACTTAAAACTGCTCTAAAAATAGTCTATTTTTCAAAAAGAAGCAAAAAAATAAATACAGCATTTTAAAGAAAGTGTATGTTGCTGTGGAATTTGAGAAAGGAACCAACAGACATTTTTCAAGAAGTTTTTCTCTGAACAAGACCATAAAATGAAATGGTAGTCAGAGGAAGAAGTGAGGTCAAAAGAAACCTTTTTTTTTTTTTTTTTTTCCCAAGATGGCATCTGTTAAAGCAGGATGTAGCAGAGAGGGAAAAATGGAAAGTGTGTAAGAGGGAGCACAATTTTCAAAACAGAAATCCTTGAGTAAATGAAAGGGGATAAAACCCAGATGCAGGAGAGAGGAGACTAAGTTTGTAGGTTTGGAGAAAGTCTTAGATGCAGAGATAAAGACAGGCAGAAAGTCATAAGTAGGATAACACAAGAGAAGAGCCTTGTTGGAGAAATATCTGTGTCATTTATCCCTTAAGTAATGATCCTCATATCAGCTGGTGTTACATTTCTATAACCACAGGTGCTATTAACTCGCCCTGGCTTGGGGGTGGGGAAAGAGGAGTCCGATAATAAAGTAGGAAAACGTCTCCTTTTCCAAAGTCAAAATCTAAATCAGGTTCAGATTTGCCATGAAAATAGAGCAATGTCAATGCAACACAAGTTACTATCCAGGAAATAAGATTTTCTTAGACAATGTAAATCGATATTGACTTACTTATAATGCACTATAAATGACAGAAATCCAATAACCCATGTTTAACTTCTTTTGAAATATCCCTCAGAAAAGAACAGACTTTTCTCTATTTTGCTCATTTAGAGCCATTCACCATACTCAGCATTTGGTAGACCAACAACAATTAGCTTCTTTCTCTTACTTGACATTTTTAAATTTCGTGAAACATGGGACTTCATATTTATTAACCAGCTAAGCTATTAATTTTCTCAAAAGAATTTCCCCTATTTCCTTTTCCTGCTCTACGATTTTGGTCAAGAGAATGAACCCCATTAAATGCAAGAACAATAGACAATATTATTGGTTATTTCAATGGCAGATAAGTTAGTCAGTTTAAGGGAATGAAATGCCGGTTCAGCTGTGAAGTGGTGTGATGTGATGCTGGAAGCTTCGGAACATATTTTATGCTTGACAGTAATAATATTGAATTAATATGTCCCTGCAAGGCTTAGAAAATCTGGTTCAAATTTAGCCCAATTTATCAAGGTTTGGCAGAGTTATAAGAATTAACAAATCATGCTGTGACTTAAAATTAGCATTATGAATATTTAGGAGCTGTTAAAACTGTGGGCTAAATATATAAAATGTCACTGTCATCATATAAAAACACAGTTTCAAACATGAGAGAGGAGGGTTTATTATGCAGTCCAGTATAGTACAAACTACAGCCTTTGATTTTGCTTTTGAGACCAATGCCTTCATAAATGTTTTCTTTTTAGTAATAAAAAGTCTTCCACATCTGCTACAAAGATGTCAGCCCAGGATATCTTTCTGTCCTCCAATCTGACTGTCCTTTTCATTACTCATACCGCATAGAAAACATACAGTGACACTCCATCCTTTTCGTAGGCAGGAGAGAGCCCTTCCAGAGAGCATTTCTCCTTGTCCTGCTATAGAATCCATGGGGCACCTGAAGGTTTTATGCAGTCGTTTGAACCATAATAGAATAAAAGTAGAAAATTTAATTCTTGGACAAATGTACGCGACATACATTTGCCCCTTGTAAGTCCGTTATCTACACTTTTATATCAGCAAATTGTAAAACTTTTGTTTTCATTTTACTCCTTTGATCTGAAATTTAAAATGAAAAACAATTATCTAAATAAAATCATAAAAATGAGGTCAAAGAAAACTGAATAGAGTGATAGATGAGTGGCTATATCCATAGAGAGATTGTTAAAATATTACTTATGGTAGATAATTGGGATTGAGAACTTTGTGGAAAGCTTATTACATTTTTCATGGAAAAACACTTTTTTTGGTATATATGCAGAAATAAGGACTGGAAAATGGCATTGCTGGTTAATTTCTAGGGCAGTAGTTCTCAGTGGGAGTGCTTTTGCTGCTAGGGAGTATATGGCAATGTCTGGTAACTTTTTATTATTAGAGTGTATTTGACATATAACATTATATTAATTTTAGGTATATGACTTAATGATTTAATATATGTATATGTTGCAAAATGGTCACAGTAACAGCCATCACCATACATAGTTGCAATTTTTTTCTTATGATGCGAACTTTTAGGGTCTACTCTCTTAGAGACTATCAAATATGCAATACTGCATTACTAACTACAGTCATTATGCTGCATATTCTATTCACATGACTTATTTATTTTATAATTGAACATTTGTACCGTTTGACCCCCTTCAGCCATTTCTCCCCCCTCCCCCCCAGCAACCGCCAACTTATTCTGTATTTCTTTTTTTTAATGATTTTTATTTTTTCCATTATAATTGGTTTACAGTGTTCTGTCAATTGTTCTGTATTTCTGTTTTTTCATGGAAAAACACTTTTAAGTGAGACTTGTTCTCATGAAGTACCTTTGTCTCCTCATAAAGATAAAAGTGAGGATATTACTTTTTCACCAAAAAAAAAAAAAAAGATTTCTTTATGATTGCTTGGCCATTTCATGTAAAGCCTTTTAAAAAAATATCCCAGTCCAATTTGAATTATCTTGATAATTTGTTTTTGCTTCACATTGCACGCATGTTTCAAGCATTAGTTAAATTCTGATATGATGTTTTCAAACATATAAAGAACATACCTATGTATATTTCAGACTCTAGAATTTGCAAATGCTATTAATTAATAGTGAATCTTTTGAAAAGACTCTTCTTTTGGAAACACAATAAATGACTAATCTTTGGTAAAAAAGAAGATCAGAAGTAAAGAAAATAAAAGTAAGATAAAATAAGAACACACTCTTAGAAATGTAATCTTAGGAAAGTTAGAGTGAATGAATACTAAATGCACTAAGAAAGTTAGATAAGGTCTCTGAAATTATCAAATCATGATGATGTATAAATCCAGCGTCAATGAGGATACTGTTGTGGGTATGAAAACAACAAGAACAAAAACAAACAACAAAACAGCATTTTTATGATCATTGCAGGTAACAAGCAAAACAGCTGTGCCACATTTTTAATGGAAAGTATTTATCTCACATTGTTGGTGGTTGTCCAGAACTGATGCCATAAATCTTTTGACACCCCCCCCCCCAAATAAAGCCTTGGAAGAATACTTGGGGTAAAGTCCTGATAATTTGGAGTAGAGGAGGGGACTCCTCTTCGGATTCCTACTCCTTATATAAGAAAGGAGAGTAAAAATGACAGAATGGATTCTCAGACTCCCCTAATTCCTGGAGTGATGAAGAGGAGGGACAAAGGGGCGGGGACCTTCAGGTCCAGGGGAAGAGCTTTCTCTCCAGTGGCCCTGAACTGAGGTGCCATATCATGAGAGTGGAGAAGAACATCCAATCAGATGACAGAGTGAATCTGATTTAAAAAAAACAAACAAACAAAGCACCAGAACTTTGCAGTTACTGAGTCTCTTTTACAAATGTGTCCCCTTGCCTGAGGTCTCTTCAGTGCTGAAGAGGAGGTCTGAATAAGTCATGGCTGTGTCCTTGTTCTCTAGGCAGAAAGGATGGAGAGGAAGGAGGTGGGGAGGGAACTCAGATCCAATAATTGTACTGTGACCTTGATTAAAGTAGAAAACAGACTGTGCCTTGTTCAGCAAGGAGTGATTATTTATTTACACTGACATGGGTTGTGCGAACACCTTGTCAGACACTCTGGGACTGTCAGAAGTTCCTAATATTGTCCTTCTGGGAGCTTGAGCCCCAAACAGATTTGCTGTTAATGAATCATCACTTGTGGTCAATAGTCCTTGATGATATCCTTCTAAGATGGATGTTGTTAAATGAAAGTTTTTGTACCTGTATTTGCCAAAGGTTAGCTTGTGCATTTCTTTAGTTTGTACACAAGACTGAATGGTTATTTGGCAATAATGCTACTTTAGTTTCAAGGGTGTTTGCCATAATTAGAGGACATGTTGTAAGCAGAGGAATTAGATATTTGAACCCACATTAACATAAGATTTGCGCAGCAGGTGAAAACAAAGCAGAAAAATTGGAGGACTAGTTGGGATGTCAGATTTAAGTTGGAGCAAATAGTTTTCAACATGATATGTTTATTTTATAATCTTTAATATCTCTTTCTTTTTTTATGACAAATAAATGGATGAGGAAACTTGTTACCAAATTGTCTAAAGTGCTGTCTAAGATTTTCTTATCAGTGAAAACATGCCATGAACCAGCCAAAATGCTTTCATTTTTTTTTAGCCTTATACATGGAATCTATTTTGTTTTGTGTCCACTGTAAGGCTGCAGATTAGATGCATTCCAGATAAAGAAGGATGTTTGGTTGTCTACGAATTATGATACCTGTCCCCCCCCGCCCCCACCCCATAGTCCTTTCTGCAAATAGGTTAGACATAAATAGATAGAAATGGTTGGTAAGATCCGCAAATGTTCCTGGGTCGGAAGCAGTGCAAATTTTCAGGTCTTCTTAAGGTTCAAGTAGGATGGCATCACAGTAGGACTGGTGAAACATACTTCCACCCTAAGTCCATGGCATTTGTGTGAATGTAAATCCTAGCCTTTAAAAAGTATTCCATTTTTTCAGTGTTATTTTAAATCCAGTTTCCTTAACTTTTTGATTCAGTTTTGATCATGATACCATAAAGATTAAAAACCAGTACACTCGAAGGTCTGAAATTGTCCTAAGAATATCTTCTTGTCTGACTTAACGTGTTCAGTCATCATGTTGTACCAGTTTGCAGATCGCTTACAGACACACCTGGCCAGTTATACCATCAGATCCCTAACTCCGTCTGCCTTGTACTCCCTACAACTGATGTGGAATTTTGCTGGTCAACATACCAGAGAGAGCATTATTGTTATCTTTCTTGTGTGAATGCAAAGACTGTGTTGTCAGTGGTTTGCTATCAGAAGTTTGGTCCTTCAGGGTACCCGTAGTAACTTAGTGCCAGGCCTGGGGTAGTGTTAGCTGGGAGGGTTTCCTCCTCCTGCAATAAAAGATTATTGTTGAGCAGTTTCTTATTGCATCAGTGGCTAATTCTGTATAGCACTCCTGTGTTCTTTGTAGCCCTTCCTAATAAATCCTACATTTTAATCCTTTTATAATTGCTATGTCTTTTTTTAAAAGGGACCCCTATTTTTTTTTTTTTCCCTGTGCTGAGAAGCAAGAATTGTGCCAGTACATTTAAGGACTGTATAGCCCTTCACACAGTCTTTACAAAGAGACCACCCCCTAAAAAGACCTTCCTTCTTAAATTCCTTCAGGTAGTTTATGGTCATATTTACATTTTAATCCATGGCTTCCTCTGGAAAAGAAATCTGGTTGCACAACTGCGCAGCTTGCAAATTCAGCATTAAATTTCTCTGTGGAAGCCTGCAGATGCACAGAAATTAAATACAGTAGAATTATATAGGAAATGAGTGATCTGTAAATTCCTTTGAAATACTCATAGGCACCCCCTTCCAAACTGGGGTACTTTTAAGTGATATGCTGCATTGATTTTCTTGTGTGTCACATTACATTGAGTTTGTATGTCTCATTATGCAATGTTATCACTTTATGGTGCAGTGGCTTTCGTGGTGACACTGAACATAATGTAATGTGATGTGCCATGGCTGTGAAATGCCATTAAACCATGACACTCTAGAGAGTCCGTGAATTATGCTGTTTTACTACTTGCGCTTTCCAGAGGCAGAGAAAACTGCAGGAGGCACTTGCCACGTGGGGATATCTGCATTTGCTTATCTACTTCATTTGAGTCGTGTCAAGTTATATGTTGGTAGAATTACTAGTACTGCTAATACTATAATCATTTGAAGTCTATAATGGGAAACTCACTTGCCCCTAAAATTAGTTGTTGTTACACTTTTTCATTGTTATCATTATGGAGCAAAAATAAAGTATCTGTGTCATCTGACCCCATATTTTCCTCATGTTTGCAAAGAAGGAAGAAAATGGCTCTTTTTAAACCTGGAGGATTGGTCAAATGTTCTTGGGACAATTCAGAGGTTTGTGACTGGACAATTCAGAGGTTTGTGACTGTTCTTGATACTAGGTTTTGCTTTTCACTGTCTCGCTTTATCATGAATCTTCTGGCCCACAGAGACCTTTCAAAGCAGTACACCCTTGGGATTTCTTTCCCTTTGATGCTGTGCTGCAATAATTTGTTGCAGAAAGAACTTTCCTGCCATGATCTCATGAGTTGGAAGAAGACATGCAACCTTTTCGGCTCATCCACAGCCTTGGCATCTTTATGAAAAAGAAATATTCCTTTAAAATCATTTTTTTCCTGAGAGCCAATCAAGATGGGATCTTATATGAAAAGTCTCTGGTGGCTACCATTTGCATCAAAATAAATGATGGCTGTGATTTTTTAGAGACTGGGTAACTTAAACCCAGTAACAACAATACTTGAAGTTACACTCCCATTTATAAGGCATTACTTTTTCTGTTTTTGTAAATGTGATTTTACTTAATTCTCACCATAAACACATGCATTATTATTGTATTTTATGGATAAGGAAGTTATTATTAATCCAGTTTTACTCATTCCACTGTGGTTCTTTTCAGACCCAGTCCTTATTGTTGCTCTTACTTCATCTTGTCAAAAATTGTTAGGGAGGTATTTCTGCCTAATTGTTTACTTGTGTATGCATTTTCCTTGCAATATCCAAAAAGTATTCACCGTGACATCAAAAATACCAGCCTGATGCATTTGTATAAAACAGGGTAATTAATGCAAATGCTGCTGCGAGTCGTATTATCATCAGCCGCAGTAGGATGGAGGACCCTGAGAGCTGCGTGTTTTTTAGATGAGAAACATTACCGGTCCTCATGTGAAATCCTCTTTGGATTTAAAGGTGATGGAGAAAACATGTGGAGAACACGGCCAGGTTCAGAGGGAAGATCTGTCCCCTGTGTGTCCTTCGCTCCTCATCAGAAAAGCCTTATCTTTCATTTTGCTTCCAATTTTCTTTTACGTATCTCCTATTTTTCTCATATGCAGAAATCTAATGCTTCTCCTGTTAGCAGGTTAAATGCCTTACTTTTATACTTACATGTAATTCTGTAAATGATATATTTCCTGAATTAGTTAAAATACCCCTTCCATGCCTTTGATGAAAAAAAGTAGGGTATCATATACTCAAGTCCTGCTGTAAACTTTGACCTTGACTTCAACATTATTCAACGGCAAGAGGATGCTTCTTAAGCCCATTTAACTTGATACTGTTTTGTCAATGAATGAATGCATCTGCATTTTTTATGTTGAAGTTCATATGCTTATAGTATTTACTATGACATTAATAACTTTGAAATACCCATGTAAAGCATCCAGATTTCCAGCATGATGATATGTTGTAGGAGTATTCCCAATTTAAAAGTTCTTGCTTAGTAGATTGGCTTAATTGGTTCTCATTTATCTCCATGGGGTATAGAATTCTTGCATAAAAATATAGATGTATATCCAGTTGCAATTTTTTTTAGTAAAATCTTTATAAACTATTTTCATTAGCTGTGATTAGTTTTTTCCTCCTATAAATCAATATGTGTATATGTGTATAGTGTGTGTGTTAAATTAGACAGTGTAATTATAATATAGGACTATCTTGTCCAACTAGTATAGATCCATGACTCATGGACCTCTATGTCCTAGCTTTATTTGTAATTCTGGCCTTGAGGAAGCAAACAGCAAAAATAAATATCCAAGCCATTATTTCCACTTTAGGGATACACTTTGTATTTTTGGCCAATCCTTCTATTAGCTTTCGATTGCTGCATACTGAATTACCCCAAAATCAAGGGTTAGCATAGCACACATTTATTATTTCATAGTGTATATGAGTCAGGATCCAGACTTTGGCTGAGTTCTCAGTGTATACCCACACTGAAACTAGGCTGTGTCCTCATGTGAGGGCTGACTAGGAAGAATCCACTTCCAAGATCATTCAGGTCATTGACAGAATGTATTCCCTTTTGACTGTAAGACTGAAGGTCTTAGTTTCTAACTAGTTGTTTGTTTTGAGACCACCCTTAGGTCCTACCATGTGGTTTTTTTCTATACACAGGTGTCAACATGGCTGTTTGCTTCCTCAAGGCCAGCACAAGCATCTTGTCCTCTCCAGGCTGTTAGAATGGGGCCCTATATAACGGGACATAACCATGGGAGTGACATATTCTGTTGGTTAGAAATATGTCATAGTTTCCACCTCCACTCAGGTGGAAGTAATTACAGAAGATGTGATTTTTTTTTTTTTTTTTTTTGAAGTTCATCTTAGGCTTTGTACAAGGCAGGACACTTCCCCCATTGCATCAAGGAAACCTATTAGTTTAAAATCCACCAATGATCTATTTTATCCACATGTTATATTCCATCTGGCAGACAGGTTGTTTTTAGGCCCCTACTCCTTATTGCAACATCAAGGGTACTTTGTGAGAGGACTCACATCAGCTGGAAATTTTGAGTCTTGAGAATAGTAATGATTTTTTTCTTGTCTATTCTTTCTTATTGATTCTTCACACTGAAGCATTATCAATGTCCCTTAAACTTTCCCAATTTTAATTGTACAGAATTTGAGTGGCTTGTATTACCCCACGTAAAATAGAGATAATGACAATAATAATAGTGATTGCTGTCATTTGCTCTGTGTGAATATTGGCATTTACTCTTTATAGCATTGCTGAAATGGAAGCACCACAAAAGTCCATTTGCAGGGATAAGAAACCTAGGAGTAGAGAGTTTTGTGCATAAGCCCAAAGTAAAAAGCTTATAATTAGCAAAATAAATATTTTAACTGAGGTCTGGCTAAAACCAAAGCACTCACTCACTAGAGATGTTTTAATGTGATAAAATACTATATGGATGTTCCTAAGAAGTAAATTATCTTTTTTTTTCAGTTAAAGAAACTTTTCTGACATATCCCAAACCTAGTTGTTGTTGGTGTTTGTTTGGTTGGTTTTGGTTTGGAAGCAAAATAAATACATGAAATTCTAAAATTCTAAAACTGGCCATAACAGAATTGCTCGATCTTGACATTTTGTTTTAGAAAACACTTTGTTTTGAGGGTCTGTTTTGTGCATTGTAAGATGTTTAACGGTATCCCTGGTCTCAGTCGTGATGAGCAAAAAATATTTCCAGAAACATTGCCAAATATCTGGGGGATGGGAAATGGAAGGTGTCAGAATCACCCTGGGTGGAGAACCATTGTTGTGCAAAAGCTCCTGATTGTAGATCTGCGACCTTTTCCCTAGGATATTTTAAAGATTGTATTTCTCTAAATATGACATTATATCTGCCATTTCCCCGTTCATTTACACCTTTTCAAAACCACTGCTTTGGATAACTCCCTGTGCTAGCTTATCATTTAATCAGTCTCAAGAACCATTTTTGTCTTAGCAAAGAAATTGGGTACTCTCCCATGCTTGCTTTGCAAAACACACTTTAGTCCCAGTTTTGTTTTTTGCTTAATAATATCCTCTCTTTCTGTTGACATTTTTGTTGAACTTGATTTGCTGTTTGACTAATGGACAAGGTTGATATTATCTAGGCCAAAGTGAGGAAGTTGGTCTCTCTGAGAATAAGCAAATTTATAATTTAGAAAAATGAGGGTAGTTTCTTTACCTTTTTTACCCTCTTGGGGAAATAAAAACTTGTATTAATTCTGAAAAAGGTTGTATATAAATTGCATTTTCATTGTCATAGAAAAATGAAAAATGATAAGAAAGTAATAATGAAAACCAGAATGATTTGGAATAAGTTGTGGTAAATATGTCAATATTTACTTAATTATAGTGATAGCAAAAGTATTTGTTTATTTTGTGGGTAAGTAGTTAGGAGAATTAAGTCTATAGTATCTGGAAACCTGGGTGGAATTTTGTCTCAGAGGATCCCATTTATCTATTCTATTTTGATAAAGTTGATAAAATTAAGGTTATAAATGAAATTACAGTTTAAAGACATTTTAATATTGTCATCTTATTTTTAATGCAGATGGACCTCTTCTCAATTTGTTTTTATTTTATTTTATTTTTTTATTGTTATTTCTCCACTACAGTTTTTTTTTTTCTACTGTGCAGCACGGTGACCCAGTTACACATACATGTATACATTCTATTTTCTCACATTGTCATGCTCCACCATAAGTGACTAGACATAGTTCTCAGTGCTACACAGCAGGATCTCATTGCTAATCCATTCCAAAAGCAATAGTTTGCATCTATTAACCCCAAGTTCTCAATCTACCCCACTCCCTCCCCCTCCCCCTTGGCACCACAAGTCTCTTTTCCAAGTCCGTGATTTTCTTCTCTGTGGAAAGGTTCATTTGTGCCATATACTACATTCCAAATATAAGTGATATCATATGCTATTTGTCTTTCTCTTTCTGACTTACTTCATTCAGTATGAGAGTCTCTAGTTCCGTCCATGTTGCTACAAATGGCATTATGCATTCTTTTTTATGGCTGAGTAGTATTCCACTATGTATATATACAACATCTTCCTAATCCGATCATCTGTCAATAGACATTTGGGTTGTTTCCATGTCTTGGCAATTGTGAATAGTGCTGCAATGAACATGTGGGTGCATGGGTCTTTTTTAAGAAAAGTGTTGTCTGGATATATGCCCAAGAGTGGGATTGCTGGGTCATATGGTAGTTCCATGTGTAGTTTTCTAAGGTACCTCCAAACTGTTCTCCATAGTGGTTGTGCCAACTTACATTCCCACCAGCAGTGCAGGAGGGTTCCTTTGTCTCCACACCCCTTCAGCATTTGTTATTTGTGGACTTATTAATGATGGCCATTCTGACTGGTGTGAGGTGGTATCTCGCGGTAGTTTTGATTTGCATTTCTCTAATAATCAGGGATGTTGAGCATTTTTTTCATGTGCTTCTTGGCCATCTGTATCTCTTCCTTGGAAAAATGTCCATTCAGGTCTTTTGCCCATTTTTCAGTGGGTTGTTGGCTCTTTTGCCATTGAGTTGTATAAGTTGCTTGTGTATTCTAGAGATTAAGCCCTTGTCAGTTGCATCATTTGAAACTACTTTCTCCCATTCTGTAAGTTGTCTTTTTGTTTTCTTTTTGGTTTCGTTTGCTGTGCAAAAGCTTGTCAGTTTGGTGAGGTCCCATTGGTTTATTTTTGCTTTTATTTCTGTTGCTTTGGGAGACTGACCTGAAAAAAGATTTGTAAGGTTGATGTCAGAGAATGTTTTGCCTATGTTTCCTTTGCTTTTCTTCAGTGAGTGTAGATTTTATATACACGTGCACAGAGAGTTCGAGAGTGAATTGAGTGCTGTGTTTCTCCCTCTTTTACTATTTGTGCTTGCCAGTTAGGTTTTAAATTAAATTCTAGCCAATATTATTATCTCACTTTCCAACACTTGTAAGATTGCACTGAATAGGAATGAAAAGCTTTTGTTTAAGCCTCACATTTGTCACTTACTGATTGTAGCACCCCAGGAAGTAATTCAGCAGTCTTGATCTTAGTACTCTTTTCTCTACAGTGGGAGTAAAACCTCACAGTTTTGTTAAAAGCATTATAATAAATGAGAGTAATGGGTTAAAAAGAGAGAGATTGCGCTTAGATTTGTCATTGTGTTTGCAAAGTTAGATCCTGTTGCTATGTAGCTCTGGGTCTTATATTTAATCCAAAAACCTTGGTTCTCAGAAAGCATTGTTTCTCATTTCTTTGTACCATATCAGTCTGTCTTGCCTCTTTCTTATATCCCTCTCTAGCATAACCATGACCTGCTGGAACAGGATTAGAAATTTAGCTCCATGCTGTTTCTGTCCATCAGGGTGGTCTCCATTATTCTACAGTGAAGACAGTAACCTCCCAATCTCAGTGTCTTAAAGCGGGAAAGGTTTTGTTCCTGCTCTTGCTGTGTGTCTAGGGAAGGTTGTGGGGGACTCTCTTGGGCATCTGTGGAACCTGTGCTGAGGGAACAGCCGCTACCTGGAACATTGTCTCTGTGGCAGAGGGAGAGACCAGTGAGAGGTACCTTGGTGCCTTAACTACTCTGCTAAAAGTGTTTCTTACTTTTCTACTCATTTCCACTTCTTACATTTCACTGGCCAAAGAAGTTAACTAACTGCTCCTTACATCTAGAGCACAGAGAAGATGATTTCATTGCCCTGATGGAAAGTGAAAAATATTTGTGAGCAACTTCAGTGCAATATTGACGATCATCATTTACCCTTTAGTTCACGAAATATTAGTTCACTCTCCTTCTGAGGTGCAGATTATACCAACCTCTCTCCTAAGCAGAGATGGCCAAAAGCTCGGATCCAGTCACTAGTCCAGCTCAAAGCCCAAGAGCTTAACATCATGCTCAGCTCTTGGGAGTGTTCTCTGAGACTTGAGACTTGTGAACTAAGGAAACACAGATTTGCTCTCCTCTCCCTTCGTTCCCCCAGTATACGTGCAGGGGTGAATGTAAGGCAACCACTCATTCAGGAAGTGGAAGAGCAGGCAGCAGTTGTTAGCCAGTAGTCTTTAGCCATAGCAACATAGGCGCTCACGAAATTGAACTGTTTGGTTCCTCTACCCCAAGGATGGGGAACAGTCATTGATTGAACTCTGGTTGCTCTTTGTGGGTGCCTCCCTGTCCATTGTTTCTCAAGGCTCCTCCTTTTCCGTTACCCTGCTTGGCCACGTCTGAGTTGGAGGATACACTCTCCTTGGAGATATACCACTTTCTCAGCCTGCTTCCTGCTTGTAGACTCCTGGGGGCCAAGGGTCATTTTATGTCTCAAGTGGGTCACTTGAAAGTTGCGGTTTTGACATAAAAACACTCTCAGAACTAAGTTCGCCTCTATTGATTGGATCCCAATGTGGTTCTGTGTATCCGTGTTCATTGTCATTGTTTCTTTCTGGACACAATTCCTACATTGGCACTCTCTGTAGCTTTTTTTTTTTTTTTTTATCCCTATGCCTCTCTCACTATCTTTCTACTTAATTATGGGTCGCTTGGATAGAGAGAAATGGAGATAGAGAAAGACAGAAAGAGAAAGAGAGGGGGAGAAAAATTTTTGTCTGGGACATTTTATCCAATTGAAATGGGTTACTGGCTCTTTATCTTTTACTCAGCATCTTTTTGTGCAGCTCTTGTGCACCTACCCCGGATATCATTTCAATGATCGTAAATTGGAACCAAAGCTGAATCTGGCTGACTGAGCAGAAATGGTATCTATTCAAAGAACATTGAGTAGCTCACAGAGTTTTTGACATCAAAGAACCAAGCTTTAAACAAACTTTCCAGGAATAACACTGAGTTCACTTGATGAGACATCACTGATGCTGCTACAATCCCTGGAGCAATGTGGGAAGGTTTCATATCACTGCCTGATTGAAGGTGGGTCTGTGCCAGGAACTTCCAGTTGCTGCTGCCCTCATAATCTGATGCCCCAGCCACCACTGCCCTTGGAACAAAACTAATTTTGGATGAACCTACCTCCTAAATTTCCTCACTTTTGAATTCAAGTTCTCGAGATATTCTTCTGGATTTTACCTTAGGAGATCAAAATCTAAATAAATTTCTTATCAATCTAGAAATTAATCCGATATAGCAAAGGTGTTCCAATAATACTGGGTAGGGAAAATAAAAACTATCCATCATCTCATCCTGTTTTCAGCCATTAATCTACAAGTTTAGTGGATCTCTCCTAACCATGAAAAAGTCTCCAAAATGCTGCATATACATGCTGGAATTTCACAAGAATTCACTTACTAACTAGATTTTACATCTGAAAATTTCAAAGCAGGATCATTCCTCACGGGCAGCCATACCTGAGTGGGTATCACCTTACCAATACCGGCATTCATATGCAGAAAACTACCTTTCACGCCCACTTTCTCATTCATCTTTACTCTGGTTCTTTGATGTGAGTATTATTATTACTTTCACTTAACAGAATAGGAAAAAAAAAGGATAGTGGCTTTGTCAGATGGCTTAGAGTTTGTTTCTGAAGAGCTGTGAATTGAAACCAAGCTTTGGGTTCTAAAATTCATGGTCAACAGGCAACATTTCAATGATGCATGGATACCAGAAAACTAATAGGCTCAGAGGGAATGGATAGAAAGAGACAGCATTTTAATATGTGTGTTGGGTAAGAGGAAGCATATGGATTAACAAGATAGGGAGATAAGGTATGTGAATCCTCTGTTATGATGGAGTATTGAGAAACTCAAATGACCTACATCATAGGGTAAGTTCACAGAAGGAAATAAATATGGGGGTAGGAAAGGAGATAAGATGAATTAATACTGTATACCTCTTAATTAATGGAAGACTTCTGACTACTTCTTATAGAATTTCATGTTTTCCTGAAATTTGATGCCACGCAAATATTACACTTGATCAACTTCCCAAAGGAGATCCTGGCTATTTTCTTGAAGTTCAGTCTATCTCCCCTAAAATGTTAATGAATTGTCTAAATATTAGCACTCTCATAGCAGCATTTCTTGGCAGTTTAAAGATCCATTCAAGTTCATGATACAGTTGAAAACATGGCTTTAAAACCTCTTACTTCATGTTGACACATTTTGCCCAGTGGCATTCTTGTTTTGTTCTTGTTTCATAGCTCTATTCACCAACTATTATTGCACTGTGACACTTCCCAAACAGATATTTTGTTTTTGTAACAGCTGTATAATGTTTCTTTAAAAAATGAAGTGAAAGGCAATGAACGTAGTCATTTTCGGTGTTAATTCATCTCTCATATACAGTGCACCGCACAGAAGTTCAGCCGTTTGAATTGAATTTCTAGTTTAGAAAATTGAGAACATTTGCAGCTGGCCACCTCTGACTGCCATCTTCTTTTCTCCTGACATTGAAACATCCATGGATTCTGACCTTCCTCTTTCAGGTTCTACAGTACATATCGAAATGTCTACAGTGCCTTTCCTTACCAAAAAAAGTACAAGGGTAGCAGCAAAAAACTCTTAAAATCTCTCTCCAGTCGTAGCTCATAAGAGAGCCTACAGCCTTTGAGAGCATTCACTTCGCCATCAGTTGGGAGAGATTATGGTGATTACTTGTCCTTTTAATAATGCAGGAATCTCCTTGTCTTTAGAAAATGAATCAGGTTTCTGCCCTTTTTCAAACCCACCCTATGTCTAAACAAAGATGTTATGGTATGATAGTTCCAATTTATGTGTCATATTGTTTTCCTTAAATTGGATTCATCTAGACTTTGGGATCAGATGGATTAAATAAATTACGATTTAAATGGCAAATTTAATTTGGTCCTAAAAAGATTTCTTATCTGAAAGGGAAGCTCATTATGTTTATTATGTTGACCTTTTCACTATAAGCGTGTTAGTTTATTTTTTGTTGATTCTTTAACAGTAATTTCAGATTCAGAGTGTCTTGACACTTTCGAGGAATTTTGAAGTGCATGATTACAGTTGTGTGTGTGTGTGTGTGTGTTATTTCCATGATGAAATTGTATGTTATTTTATAATCATACAGCTTTTGCTGCTTTAACTTTCCTGAACTCCCTAGTCCTATTATTGCACCTACCCAGTGTCTGTGCTTCATTTGGTTATCTTATTTACCAGGATGATGCATGGTCCTTTTTATGCAGATGATATCCTGATTTATCTCTTTCAGTGAACTTTTCTGCAGCAATTTCAAAGCTGTCAGCCTGGAAGCCTAAGATTAAAGACTAAAAGGCTGAGCATTTCCACAGCAAAGCACATACAAACACAAATGCCAGCTAGAAATCTTCCTCTGATTTAATGATCTTTTGGTAGTGACTCCTTTTTATGGGAACAGACTCTTCTGTAGGAGAAGTACAAAGCCAAGGTCATGGAGGAATGGACTCTGGAGGTATTCTAGGGATGGACATTATTCACCGGTTGCTTAAATGTTTCATTTAACTTCTAAGGAACATTGACCAACCATGACCATTGTTCTCCAGGACTGATTTATAAGTAGAGGAATAGCCTGAGAGCATCACACTACTAAATTAAATATCAGGAAATGACTGCAAAAAATGTTAAGAGAGAGAAGAAAGACCAGAATATTCTGCAGCCAGAAGCACCTCCTTTACCATCTTCTAAATGGTGGCGTTAGTAGGGCCTGATTTTTGGCTTTTTAAAAATTATCATTCTACTCCTTCCCTCAGGTCAAATGTTGCTTTAAATATCATCAGTATTTTCTAATGCCTATATTTATATCTGCAGATGTGGTGCATCTGATGTATTTTCTAAGATGCATGCTTATATAATGACTTATTTGAATTTTGCATGGAAATGTCATAGTCAGCTCTCATGTTTATCATAATAAACTAGCTTGCCTTTAGCTTAGGGTTTCCCGTCTCTAGTAAAAGCCATTCCCATCCAACTCATTGCTCAAGCGAAACCGCCTAGGGATTGTCCTTGACACATCTGCCCCAAATTCACGAGCAAGTTGGGTTGATTCTACTTACAAATGTTTCTCTGAATCATCTGTTCCTCTCTGTTTTCAGTGCTGGCCCTCTATTTTGATCAACTGCTATCTCTTATGTGGTTTATTGGTTTCCCATTTCATTCTTGCTTGACTTTAATGCATTTGCTACGTAACAACCAGAAATGTATTTTGAAAAGCTAAAGCACTCTTATTACTTCACTGGCCCCAAACCCTGTCATCACCTTTTATTACCTGTCGGGCAACAGCGGGATTTTTTTGCGGAGTCCTACATGGATTCTGTTCCTGGCTCTTCGTAGTTGTAATTTGTCTCCACTTCAGGGTGTAATCTCTTTGCCCTTAGTTGGATCATCTTTAAAAATGAGAATGTTAATGGTGAAAATACATTTGCATAGGCTTCTTGAGAAAATTAAATGAGTTCAATTTGCAAGCAGTTAAAATAGTGCTTTGAATATAGACAGTACCATATAAGAATTTGCAATTGTACTTGCCTTGACCTTCTAAACATCGCATCATTTGACCTCTGCTTTTCTCTTCAATCTCACTCTGTACCACTCCACTGGGATCCAACCATGTTGCCTTTTCTTTAGTAATTTAATTATTTATTCAATTATCCTCCTGAGTCAGCTTCTTCCCAATTTTCCTGCCAGTAGGCCCCAGTTTAAATATCATCTTGAACATCGTATCATAGAAACAAAATGCTTTCATTTGCTCTAGTTGCTGCAGCTCAGATCATCCTTGGGCTGAAGGAAGAGAGGGAAGGTGTGAGGCGGGAGGTGATGGGAAAGACCCCTCCCTTTCTCTTGCTCATGGTGGCCCTTGCTCTTTTATTTTTTTATTTTTATTTTTGTCTTTTTAGGGTCACACCTGTGGCATACAGAGGTTCCCAGGCTAGGGATTGAATCAGAGCTGGAGCCTCTGGACTACACCACGCCCCAGCAATGCCAGATCCGAGCCGCATCTGTGATGTACACCACAGCACTCGGCAACGCTGGATCCTTAACGAACTGAGCGAGGCCAGGGATCAAACCTGCATCCTCGTGGATACTAGTCAGATTTGTTTCCACTGAGCCATAATGGGAACTCCAGTGGCCCTTCCTCTTGATTCTACATTCAGAAAGACAAGGCTTCTCAGAGTTTTTGCTGCCTGTGCAGCCCTGCTGGGGTCACATCCTCAGATCCATGTCAGGACAGAAAGTAGAAAAGGAAAACAAAACTCACCTCCCTCTGGGCTCTCACCCCACAAAGGTTGTTTCTTCAAATTTCGCCTTCACTTCCCAATCAACTCGATTTCGCTTCCTTTTCAGAGTCTTTTGGCAGTTGCTTTTTCTATTTACCCAGCATTTTGAAGTGTAATGGGCTTATTCCATCTTAGCCAATCCTAGAAGTTCATGTCATTCATCTCACAGGTAGCGTAGTTTAGCTTATCAGGAGTGATGTCTTTCAGCTTCCTGGTTTCTCCTGAACTACTCTGCCGTTGCAGACACAGGACCGTGAGATACAGATCCCTGAAATCCCCGATTTCCTGGAAGGAATAGCTGGCCTTTACTTCCCCAGCTTTCCCGACTGTTGTATATTAAATCTGTCTCTAACAAAATCAACTACAGTAATTTTGGATTTGCTGATCTTCGTCTGATACATGCTCAGAAGATATCACACATGTGAAGGTTTTACCAGGATGGAGGGAATCTTATGCTGCTGTTAGATACTTTTTCTCTCCTCACACTCTCTTTTCTTCTGGGAAAAAAATTCTCATGTCTCACCTGAATTACTATACATTTTTCTTTTGTTTTATCTTTCTGAGACATAATGATGCAATGTGGAAAATATAATACATAAAAATAAATCTTGAGTACAAGGTTGTTGTATAATTTATATTGTGTAGTTCTATCAGCCTTAAAGATTACTAACTTGTATCTAAGAAAAGAGATTATTTTTTTATTTTCTTGGAATAAAGTGCAGATTTGTTCTTGTTCTTTATTTCTTTGTAATTTACTGTTCTGTCGAATAGGGTGTTTTTGTCTTTTTTTGTTGTTTTGAGGCCTCCCCTGCGGCATGTGGAAGTTCCCAGGCTGGAGGTTGAATGGGAGCTGTAACTGCAGCCCTACACCACAGCCACAGCAATGCTGGTTCCAAGCCATGTCTGTAAACTGCACCACAGCTTATGGCAATGCCGGATCTTTAACCCACTGAGCAAGGCCAGGGATCGAACCCAAGTCCTCATGGATGCTAGCCGGGTTCCTTACCACTGAGCCATGACGGGAACTCCCTGAATAGGGTGTTTTTTAAAGTAGATACGCTATTGCAGTGGTCATACTTGTGAATAAACTCAGCTAAAAAAAAAAAAATGGAAGTTCTTATTCATAAAACAGTATTGAATGTATATACGACATCTGACTATCTGTGACTCTTTGTAGATCTCATCACTCAGGGGTACTAATGAGATGGAAAATAAAGCCTACTCTTATTGAACTACCAAAGGGTGTATGGCAGAGAATGCCACATCATAAATGCCCAGAATCTCACTCAGAAAACATGGGTCAGAATATGCTATAATTTGAAAAGTTTTAATGCAAAGAATTTTAATGAGGAAGATGAATAATGAAAAAATATAATTTAATGTAAGAATTAGGATCTCTAGGGGAAAGCGATGCCAAGTACCAGATTAACCTCACGACTTTTATTGCGAACCAGGGTCACTTTTCCTGGAGAAAACTATGAAGGCTGCCCTAGGCTACAGTGAGACAAGCTATCTGATTCCCAAAGAAGCTGAAGACTGGGGCAGTGATAATAAACTTTCTAATGTTTATTGCCTGGGGAAAGATTTTCAAAGATGGCATGAAGCCAATAATAAATTACTTTTTAAACAAATCCTTGAACCTTTGCTCTCAGTGGCTTCCCTTTGGTGTCTCATCAAATGTCTCCAGCTTGATAGCCCACTTCATACTGAGATTGGTGCATCCATAATTTATTGCAGGCTTGACAGGGAAAATTCTTCCTTCTACATTCCATTCAGAAATTTCCCTAAGTTATAACAGCAATACCATTAGCAACACATAGGCCAGAAACTAGTAGTGGTTGTTGCTGTGCATATTTATTTCTGTCTAGAAATGTGTCGTTGAGGAAAATAAAAGGGAACTGAATAAACTATTACACAAGCTAGCTATTGCTCTTTCTTCTTCTTTCCTAACATATGGATCAAATATATGAGCTGTATAACATAGAACGTGGACTAAATAAAATCCTTATACATATCAGTTATTCCAGAAATCCCAGACATGCTTTTAAAATTCATTAATTTGAGTCTAATTAATGTCTGATCATAAAGTTTTGTTCCATAGTTTCAATATGTGCTGCAAGTCAAATAAAATAAACTAGAAGTATTTGTTTGTCACAAAATAGAATTTAAATTCACACAGAATCTTTTTATATACACATCCTTAAGTACCCAAAATTCACATTGCAAAGAAGTGGGCAAATTGTGATCTTTAATAGATATGAAACTAGTCACCTAAGCCTATTAAGACTATATCAACTGCCAACACAAAATGATAAAAAACAAAAATTACCCAGTCATCTAGATGAAGTAGAACAGTATTCAGGAGAGAGCAAAAAAAGATACATCAATGGAATATTGCACCCAAAAAACTCCCCAAATCAGACTTCATTTGAGCTACATGGAGCTGTCTCTTATTACAGGTGTTTTTCATAATCTCCATTGTCTCTGCTATAAATGGAATTTGATTAGATGGGGCAAGAGATAAATGTATGCAGTGGTAATATCTTCCAGGTTATGAAGAAAACATTTTCTATCAAAAAGTCTATGTTATTCAAATTATTAATCAAGAATGATGGGAGAATAGAGGAGTATCTTCAGATAGTCAAAGATGTATAAAACTTGTGTTATTAACCCTTTCATGGAAAGTTGTCTGAGACAATACTCTAGCAAAATTAGAAGATAAACTTAGTAGGAGAAAATCAGATGACTCAGGAGATTTTTCAAGGTAAATTTTCTCATAGTCCAGCTTAGAGCAGAAGGGTAATAGTCTCCAGGATAAGATAGTAATTAAAGGAAAAATCATTAATATAAATCTAAAATTCATGAGACAGTCCATAAAAATAAAATAATAAATTATTTAATTAACATAAATAATATTAAATAAATAAATAGGCAACTACAAACTCCAGGAGAAAACAAACAAAAGTCTCTAAAAAATATTATGGTAGAAATTTAAAGTAAACAGAACCATGATTTTAAGCAGTTCGTTGAATGTAATTACAAAACTCAATTTGTATGGACCATGTTACATGATCTTTTGATTGGCATATTAGAAGTGACATTGAAAGAATCAGGATCATATTATGCCAAAGTGTAAGCTCAAGCATCGTAAAGCCAAGGGTGACACTTGGGTTTGCAGTGACCAGTATTTGTGTAATTTAATTTTCTGAAAATAATGCCTGCTAGCCTTTAATTTTTAGAAAAAAAAATGTGCATATCATAGACTACTTAATTAAGGTTAGAGGACATAAAGTAAATGCTAGAAATCCCACCAATTTAAACATACACATACATTTAAGAGAGACTGGAGGAGAAAATGGAAGACAAAAAAGAGAGTCCTAGACTTCATCCTTTTTTTTTTTGCATTTTAGGGCCTTACCCACGGCATACAGAGGTTCTCAGGCTAGGGGTCCAATTGGAGCTGTAGTTGCTGGCCTACACCACAGCTCACGGCAATGCCAAATCCTTAACCCACTGTGTGAGGCCGGGGATTGAACCTGCATCCTCATGGATCCTGGTCAGGCTCGTTA
The DNA here is from genome assembly GCF_054392235.1 of Sus scrofa. Taxonomy (NCBI): domain Eukaryota; kingdom Metazoa; phylum Chordata; class Mammalia; order Artiodactyla; family Suidae; genus Sus; species Sus scrofa. Next base: position 79,078,935 of record NC_139393.1, read on the forward strand.
CATTTATGAACATGGCTTCCTTGTTATCACTGTTTGTTCTTCTTACTCATCTTAAACCCTAAATGATGTCAATCTGTAAGTTTTTTTCTCCAAACATGTTTTCCTGTGTCTATGTTCTCTCTTTTCTGTGGTTTCAAACACTCAACAAAGCTGTACTTTACCAGTACCTTTGTGATTGTAACACTGCATTTGAGACCAAAACCATACTTTAATTCATCTTATCTATTACATTTTATTCATTGATTACATATTGTATAGCTCATTACATTTCACCCACCAAACCAATTTCTCCTGCTGACTGTTTACCTTTGGCCACTCTTTCCTGCGGCTAAGCTTAGGACCACTTGGAGTCAGTTTCAACTTCTTGGTCCCTCTAACTGCAAACCAACCTGCAGCCATTTGATTAGTCACATCGTTCTTATCCGTACAGATCCTTGGGCATTTATCCTCTGCTTATCATTCCCACTGCTTCCACTGTCGACTTCCAGATTTTATCTTTTACTTCAATTTTCTACACGTGTTCATCACTCAATCCTAGTTCCCAAAACAATCCCACTGAAGATGTAGTTCAAACGCTTCAGACGGACAGTCTGACGTGGCTTGACTGGAAGGCATGAAGATGACTTATGACAGATGCAGGGGCTGGAAGCCAACCTGTCTTTCTGGGCTGTTATGCACTAACATATTTTTCTCCTTTTCCAGCTAGGGGACAATCTCAAGCACCCAGAAGGCTACAAAACTCAGCGCTCTCCTTGCCCTGGGCCTGGCTCAGTCTTCTGGATTTGGTTTCAGACTTGGCCAACATCCCTCTACTATCTTCCCAGCTGGTGTTCAAGAATAGCCCCCCTGCACTGGATTCAGGATCCCACACTAAACCACAGCTTCCCATCTGGGGACTTCCCTGTTCAGCTTCCTCAGGTATGTGGTCTACTTCTCGCCTATTCCCATTCTCCTGCAGAAGTCCTGCAATGTGTGAAAGGGCTGCTGCTCAACAGGTTTCTGATTTTAATCTACAATGTGAGATCCCCAGTGCTGTCTTGTGTGCACTTCGTAGCGCCAGGCTGGACCCATGCAGGAGGTTGCTGCATTTGTCAGTACCATCCATACTGCTCTTCTCTGAGACCAGTCTTTATAGCTGGCTTATTTCCTCCAGCTCCAGCCTTACCTGAGTGATATATAATCTCTGGTGGATTTCCCTTGTCCCCCCTGCAGTGATTCCCGTAGTCCAAACATAAATAATATCACTGTCTTGATGCAGGTCCTCAGTACCTCTTTACTCTCCCTACAAAGCAATCATTGTTGAATAATATTTATTACTTATAATTATTCTTCAAAATCTCCTCATAAATCACCATTAGATTGGTTTTCTTATGATTGGGGCGTATTCATTTATATGAATTATTATTTCCTTAGTTCACCAGTTCCACACATATGTATTAATTTAGAAATGCTAAACTGATCTTTTTTTTTTTTTTTTTTTTTTGTCTTTTTTGTTTTTTGCTGCTGTTGTTGTTGTTGCTATTTCTTGGGCCACTCCCGCGGCATATGGAGGTTCCCAGGCTAGGGGTTGAATCGGAGCTGTAGCCACCGGCCTACGCCAGAGCCACAGCAACGCGGGATCCGAGCCGCGTCTGCCACCTACACCACAGCTCACGGCAATGCCGGATCGTTAACCCACTGAGCAAGGGCAGGGACCGAACCCGCAACCTCATGGTTCCTAGTCGGATTCGTTAACCACTGCGCCACGACGGGACCTCCTAAACTGATCTTATATTCTCTTTCCGGAAGGTCTTCACTTGCTCCCTATTCACCTGAAAAATAAAATTTTACTAAAATTTCAAAATCTATTTGTTCCTACCTACCTTAACTGTATTACTGTCATAACATACAACACACATTTTAGGTAAATTAGATTTCTCATCTTTCTACAGTTATTCTACCCATCTGCTTATGGCATTTCTTCCACTACAGGAGTAGTTTTGTGCCCTCATATGTATGAAAACATGTCTTTTCCAGTTCAAATCAAAATTCAGGAGGAATACTTTATTAATAATAAAAAAAAAATTTCAAGAGGAAAGTTTACCAGCTATTTAACTATGGGCATAAGGGAAATCACTCACTTTCTAAAGATTTTTATTTCCCTGCTTTCTAATCCTGCAGTCTTAGTACCTCAGAAAGTGGTAAAATAATTGATAGGAAGTTCCATTTGTTATGCTCCACAAATGGTAAATTATTAAAGAATATTACTGTATTAATTCTGAGTAGATGTCAGCTTTTGTCATTTAATGTAATGAGCACACAATGGAATTTAATTGTGCTAAGCATCCTTCAGCATAGTCTAAGTGGTTATTACGGCAATAAAAACATCATATTGCTATTGGTTAAACATTAACAATTTTTTTATGATTCATTAAGAACATACATTTAGATAGGATATATCCACCCCTCTGGTCCTCTTTTCCGATGTGTTAGCATGGACATATTCAGCATCAAGATTATAAACACATATAAATGTGATACTTACAACAGAGTCAAAGATCTGTGGAGCTAATTATCTTGATGGTCTCGAAAGTCCAGAGGTAAGCAACTCAGAAATTATTTCACGCTTTTACTTATAGAGAATAAAGGGTAGTGGTCTTACTTTAAACTATCATGAAAGCCATCACTAAGGCATGGGGAAGAACTTTGACCCACAAACCAGTTATGTATCTGCCTATATTGTGTGTCACATGAGCACTCTGAAAATATACGTAAGCCCGTTTATATAAAAAAGTGGCATACTTCTGACATGGTTAATTTCGAGGTAAAATGTAAGAATCTAATGTATATTTAAGAATCACTAATACAATGAATCCATGAAAATGTAAGGAAAGAGAAAGAAAAAAAAATGAATCCATAGAAATGTAAAGAAAACCATTTTCTTTCTGTCATTCGACAAATACAAGTGGAACACAAAGATAGAATAGTCAGGATAGAAATGTTTCCTGCTTTCAAAACACTTTCTGTTCTTCTAGGAGGAGGCAAATAAGTCATTAAATAAATAAACAGGATGATATTAGACGGTGACAGTTGGTAGGAGGAAAATGCAATAGCCCTATTGGAGTAAAAGGGCCAAAGAAGAAGGAGTTATTCTAACTGGGGGCTCGAAGACAATCTCTCCAACATGGCATTGGAGAGTAAAAAGCCAAGCAATATGAAGAGCAAAGGGTGGGGATGAAAGCTGGTTTTTGAAAGAAACAGAAAGAAAGCTAGTGCAGTTTACTAAAAAATAAATGAGGAAAGAATGGCATGGAATTAAATCAGAAAGGAATTAAGTTCATATAGAGTCTTGTAGGCCATGGTCAGGTGTTTCAATTTTGTCCTAATATTTTATTAAGACATTGTCTTCCTTAAGGTAAGAGTGATGTCTCATCGGCTTTTGACTACCAAAGTCTGTTTTTACATCATGTAAAACAAGTGTGTCCTGAAAAGGCAGCCATCATGTTCTTATTCTTTCTCAATGTATCCTATGGGGGAGAATTTTATCTATAACTTTATATATAACATGTATATATAACTCTATATGTGTATACACGTATGTATTATATGTATGTATATATGTGTATTATATGTATTATCGTGTGTGTATATATATGTACATGTATATATATAACACTTTATATATATACATGTATATATAACTTTATTTTATTGGCATCTTTGCATTCCATAGAGCCAAACACTGTCTAAATTTTTAATTATACTCACATCTTATAATATTTGCTTTAGAAAACAGGTGGGGATATTTTCATAGAAAGCTATAATGGTATTGAACAAACCACTGTGTTTGCTAAATTAACTGTGTCATACTCATAACTACTTTGGTAAATCATGTTCGGAAACCAAATGGAATGTGTCAGGTTGAGACACAGGGATTTTCATTTTCCTCTGAGATGTGACCTCCAGTACCATTGGTGGGAAGAGAGAGTGGAATTGCATCTGCCCATGCCAGTCAGTGTGAGTGTAACTTAATTTGTTGATCTGGACTTTTTCGCCTCCGTTGCTGAACCTTTACGAACATAAACACTAGGGAGTTAGATTTACAGTGTATAAAATTTCTGGTGCACTATTGCTTTTCATAATAAGGAAGAATAAAACAAAACAGCCGTTTTATATGTCTGCCACTCCTTTGCACCTCTCTTTAAGCTGTTACACACATGGCCAAATGTTTGTCTCCCTGGAGAATTTCCGTGGCACAGCCAACAAGAGATTAAATATTTTCATTGTACCAAACATGTTGATCACAGCAAAAATAGGTCTGCTTTATTATAAAATCATGCATACCTTCACAAATGACAGTTTCAGTTTTCACTCTGAAATGTAAGGATTTTCTAAACTGAATAAAGACATAGATACATGATAACTGTAGTATACGTTCAATAACTTTCTAATACAGCCTTTGTTTATTTAGGTGTGTAGTCGTATGAAATCCCATGGGTCCTTATTTTATGGAGACCAAATTCAGCATACATGATAAGTTACCTAGGATTGGGAACTCGAGGTCGTCCGTGATTTAAAATTTTCCTTTCTTTTTATGTTTTATCATAAAGATAATCGAAAAAATGTTTACCTAACTGCACTTTGCAAATTTTAATGCAGCTATTCTAAATCACAGTTTATAGGGGCATTAAATGATTGCTTGGGTAGTTATTTTACTTTATTGTTTAAAGACGTTTATATTGGTCAGAATAGGAGATCCTATGATAAGAAAAGAGAACAGCTCAGGCCTAAAACATCCCAGTGGCCTAAAACTATTAAAGGTCATTTATCTTTCTCACCAGACAACTGGAACAGGTAAAGTAGGGTTCTTTGCTGTACAGCACCCTCACTGCTCTCTGTAATTCCGTGAGGGCTCCGAAGGAGAACGGTGTCCTGGAGGTCACACCCTGGAAGGGCCTGCCTGGAAGTGACGGTTGCCATTTCTGCCTTTTATCCTTTGGCCAAAGCAAGCCATGTGGCCGCAGCTAACTTCATGGAGGGAGAAACTTGGAAAATTACCCTCTGCCTGTTCTTGTCAAACCAGACATAATGGGTGTGCAACGCGCGATGGCTACCATTTGTGCTTCCTCCTTGGTGAATCTCAGGCATGCATACAAAGTCCTTTTGTCCCACAGCTTAACTGCGCTCATCCTACACTTCCAGCCTTGTCTTCATCATGCCAACACACCTTGTGTACATCCGTGTCAAAATTCCCTTTGTTCTCTCAGCATGTCGGAGCAGTATGTCTTCATAATCTTTTACATACTGTTTGCCATGTCTGGCCTTTCTTTCCTTCCTTTCTCTCCTTATTAGTCTCAATCATTCTTTAAGACTGTATGTCAAGATCTAACTTTTCTGAGAATTCTTCTTAACTCTCTTAGGTCAACTCAGTTGCTTTATTGGAGGAACCACAATACATGTAAAAATATTATTTTAAGCTGTCTCATCTAGAGTTTAGGTTCTGTGACATGAACTTATTAATATTTAATATAGAGCAAAAATGATGAAGTAGACTTCCCAATTTATAATACACTTTTACTGGATACACATATCATCTTTCTGTTACCTATAAACAAATTGCACATGGCCCCACTTGCCCATGATATGTCAGGAGCTGGCAGATCCTCCACACAGGTCAAATAAATGCTTCCTACTTAAAACTAAGTTTTATTAGAACTTGGGGGTATTTACCATATGCCTTTCCTATGCCTACTTTTGCGCCTTAACGGTAACAGAGACTGTTCTTGCTAGCAGATTTTATTTTATTTATTTTATATTTTTATTTTTATTTTTTTTTTTTGTCTTTTTGTCTTTTTGCTATTTCTTTGGGCTGCTCCCGTGGCATATGGAGGTTCCCAGGCTAGGGGTCGAGTTGGAGCTGTAGCTGCCAGCCTACGCCAGAGCCACAGCAATGCGGGATCCGAGCCATTTCTGCAACCTACACCACAGCTCATGGCAACGCCGGATAGTTAACCCACTGAGCAAGGGCAGGGACCGAACCCGCAACCTCATGGTTCCTAGTCGGATTCGTTAACCACTGCGCCACGACGGGAACTCCGAGATTTTAAAATTGTTACTTAATTATTGCAATGGACTGAATGTTTGTTCCCCCTCAAATTCACGTATTGACATTCTAGCATCTAGCTAGGAATTCTAGCATCGGGAATTCCTGTTGTGGTACAGCAGAAACGAATCTGACTAGTATCCCTGAGATGTGGGTTCGATCCCTGGCTTTGATCAATGGGTCAGAGATCTGGCGTTGCCACGAGCTGTGGTGTAGGTTGCAGATGTGACTTGGATCTGGCGTGGCTCTGGCTGTGGTGTAGGCCAGCAGCTGCAGCTATGATTCGATCCTTAGCCTGGGAACTTCCATATGCCACAGGTGCAGCCTTAAAAAGCAAAAAAAAAAAAAAAAAAAAAAGAAAAAAAAAGGAAAGAAAGAAGGAAGAAAAAGAAATGCTAGCATCCAAGAGGATGATGTTAGGAGGTGGGACCTGTAAAAGTTACCAGGTCCTGAGGATGGAGTCCTCATTAAGGAGATTCGTGCCCTTACATGGAGGACCCCCAAGAGCGCTCTCCCCTTCTTTCTACCTGTTAGGATACTGCAGACAGGTGGCCATCTTCAACCTGGGAGGGCCTCAGCGAAACCCAACCGTGCTAGCACCCTGACTTCAAAACGTCTAGCCATCAGAACTGTGGGAAATAAATTTCTGTTGATTCTGAGTCACTCAGTCTGTGGTATTTTATTATAGCCAACTGAGCTAACCTGTAGGGACACTGACCCTTGATAGGAGGTTTTCAGACCCCAAATCTAAATAAAAATATGACCTTTCACAGCACCTAAAATGAGGGAAGAAATTCAACATTTGTTAGTTTTTTTTCAGTCAAACATCATGCTATTATTGTATATCTTTGCTAACTCCTTTAACTCAAAATAGACATATATCATCATCTCCTTTTCTCTACCTGAAAAAATCATGACTGATTTAGGGTAAATTTCTCCAAATCATTTAGCTAACATGAGATGGAAAACTTTAACTGACAAGACTTCTTTATTATTTCATTTCTGGAGTTCTTACCTAGAGGAGTTTATAGAAATTACACAGTCAAATCAGTTGTATTTTGAAATTCAGATGGACCACTGGCAATATTCTGAATATCATGAGATGTAAGAGAAGGATAATGGAAATGCTCAATGCAAAAATCATCCCCACATTGGGAGTCCCTGATTTATTACCTCTGTCATCAGTTTCCCTAATACTCAGCATCCTACCTATTAAGGGCCTTGAACCTATCCATTTCTCTTACTTTCTGTACCCAAACCCTTGTTTTACATCTTGTCTGAGCTCTTACATCTCCCTCCTCAATTTTCCTGCCTCAAGCGTCTTCATTCTCCAATTGTAAGTTTAACCTCATCACTTCCTCTTAAATGATAACCTTAGGGGCCAACCCATTTAAAAAAATAATTCAGTCTTCAAATGCAAACCTCATTACAATAATGAGAATTTGATTCATTATACACATGAATGGAATGGAACCATTTGTTCCTTTTGCTTTCTTTTTTTTAAGCCTGACATGACATTGCACATTCTAAACTAAGGGGATAGTAAGCAATTAGTCAAAAATAATGAATGGACTCCAGGATTACATTTCTTCCATTTCTCCATTTATTTGGGTTTTGTTTTGCTTTGGTGTTCATGTGTCTACTCCTTAGCTGGACTTCAAAGTTTGTAATTAAGCTTCCATTTGCTGCTAAGTGTTCTTCTGATACCAATGGTAAGATGTTGCTTTCTGTAGAACTTACTCTATCTCAAATGACAGTGATCACGTCGTGCTCATTAATGGAGTGATTTGTCTAATTGTCAGTTTTCTTTGTGTATTGGTTTAGTGTAATGTACCACATACGGATTTTTAGGTCTAATAGTCTAGGGTTTAAATCCAACTCACTACCCATTCCCACATGAGTCATTTTATTCTCATCCTGGCCAGTTTCTCATTTGTATAACTAGAGATATAATACTTTTCAAGATTGCAGTGAGAAACACATGCACACATATGCATATGATGCATAGCACACAGAAAGTAATAAATGCTTATTATAATTAGAATTATGTTAAATGTGTAAAAGTTAGGGAATGTATCATAATCGGATCTTGTTGTAATGCAAATATAATGTTCGCTATATCCTGCGTTCAGTGAACATTTGCACATTGAGTGGTATTTATCACTGTTCCTTTATGGATTCAGTGATATCATGAACTTGTTATGAAACTTGTTTCTTGGAGTGGTTATAAGAGAGCCTATCTATCTGTCTATCTATCTATCATCTTAATTTAGGACGAAGCAAAATGACCTGACATGTAAAAAATGGCTCTGTCTCTGAAGTAGCGGTAATGTGAATATGAGTCATAAACTTTATAAATTAAATGTGTTGCTTCTTGCCCTAAAGCTCTCAAATAATAAGAATATTATTAAAAGATGACTATAAAAGAGAACACAGATAAGAGTCCATTATTTCCCAAATGGATTTTTTTTTCTTAGTGACATCTGGTTCGGAAATTGAGCTTTATCGACTCATCCCATGTGGGTGAGTATAAATTTCCTAGTATATAGAAGTAAGAGAAAAAAGGGACAGCACTAACACTGATACAGCATGAACACGAGGCCAGTTCAGTTTAGTTTTTGAGTTCAGATTAACCATTTGGGTTATTGGCCAGGGTAGCTTAGGTGGTCAGCAAGCTCAGAAACAAAATTGACCACTGAGGTCTTGATACTTAGTGTTAATAACGTTGAGCTTCCTTGGAAGATTGGCTGCCTTAATATCTTAGCAACTAAAAAAGTATTTCAGCTTTGCTCCGAGGATTCAAAGGGCAAGAAGGAAATAAGGGCTGATTAGTTTACCCCAGAAATTGCTAAGTAGGAATGAAACTCATGAAGCACTGCTTAGCTAATGAAGGTGAAAAATGGTTTTTATTAGAATATCGTAAGGTAATCTATTGCTGATTGAATCACAAAAATTTCAATAAAGTAACATAAGGCTGACAAAATATGGGTAGGATACTCTAAATGATCATAATTCTTTAAATAGAGACCTTGAATTATATTTCAGTAATAAGAGTTAAATTCTTTACCAAATGTTTCATTAATAGAATGTCATATTGAGGTTTTCTGTTCCCAAATACAAGTTTCAAATGTCAGACTTGAAATCTTTAACTTCTCTTTCACCATAACACTTGCATGGAATTGCTTTTGAAAATTTCAGTGCAAAAGCATTGATTTTGTACTTAGTTTTTTTTTTTTCTCCCTCTTGATAGCTTTTCCTTTGTTAGACTTTAAGTCTACAATTTGCAAAATCAATAAAAACACAGCTTTCCCCAAGAAAGAAAAGTCCTCCAGAGGTTTACCTGAGAGTGTCTCAGGCAAGACTCCTGTGACCTTGAACTATTTGTAAAGTACCAGTGGTGGCTTTTCAGAGTGTCATATCAAAATTGGTTTTCCGTCTCCAAGGAAGGTTCAGCATGTAATGTCAGTAACAGCTGGGGTAAAGGCAACAATTATATGTCAGCTTTGCTTTCTTTTCAAAGAGAGCATTTTCCCAGGCTGACACGTTGCTGGGGAGAAAAAGGACACACACAAAAGTTTGTTTTCATTTTCAATTATTTTTGGAGATATGGAGCTCGTGACAAGCCAATAATAGTAAACAAAAATGACAAGAATTGACACTGGTGACCATGAAACGTGGGCGCTACTGTGGTTACTACACACCGGGGTTGGCCTCTTTCAATTTTATGAGTTTGGAGAAGAGGAAGGAAAGAAATCCAGAAAGCCATACCCCTTTAATAAGATTCTGTTGGCTATAAAAATACACACTCAACCATGCCTTTGAAACTCCCATCATTTAAGGAATATAGAAATAATTGCTCAGCATGAAATCATTGCAAAACAGTTTAAGATTGACTTAACCAAGCATCCTTGCCCTTTCTGAAGTCTTAGGCTGTGCCATTGTTCACACATTATAGGAACTTATTTGTGTCGTTTGAGAACTGGTTGCAAAAAAAAATCGCTGTGAAAGGAAAATGTTGAAACTCAACTACAACTAATTAATGTTTAATCTACACTTTATAAAAGGTAAAAAAAAGAAAACTGTTTCATTTATTGGAAACAGTTGTGTGGGCTTGCTGGCAGAAGGAACTGCTATGTTATGTTATGAAATAATCAGAGGAAAAACCCTCTAATGCGCTTTTCATAACACTTAAAGGAGGTATTCTAATATCACAGAAACCTTGGGGGAAGGTTGCAGACAAAAAGCAACATAATTAAATTTCAGTTAAAGGCCTGCCAGAAAGGGATTAAATCAATGGTCCTGTTATTCTTGGTAGACTTCACGGTGGGGGCTGAACCAACAGGGTAAACACCAATCCTGAGAAGTTGTCTTGGTTGAGATTTTGCTTGATCAGGATTTTCAACTATTTATTTTCAAAATTGACCCTATGCTTTTAACTATAAGGGTCAAATGCTTCTGTCTGACTAATCAAAAATTCCGTGATATTTTGCCCAATGCCATTTCTTTGAACGCTTGTTGTCTTCTAAATTGGAAAAATAAACTGTTGGAGAGGAGGAGAAAATAGTTCAGTTCTAACTATCCTTGGTTTATGATTTCATCCCGGGCCCAGTGCAGGTTTATTTGTTTGTTGGGATTGAAGGTTTTGGCATTTTTTCCCAAAGTATTAATTTGACCTTTCCAAATAATTAGAGAGAGATGAGCGAGCATTAAACCCAAGGAGGAGCCCTGGAGGAGACCTGCCTGAACGTGGGCAGATAAAAATCATTAGCAAAGTCGCATGTTGCAAACCACGAGGGCGGGTGGTTACAGAGCTCTCTTTTCCTTCTGTACTTTGCGTAACAAACACAAGCAAACAAACACCATGGACCTGGAGGACATTATGCTCAGTGAAATAAGCTAGTCTCAGAAAGACACATATTGCATGATTCCTCTTACAGTAAGTATCTAAAAGGGTCAGTCTCTTAGAAGCAGAGAGAATGGTGGTCCCCAGAGGCTGAGAAGAGAGGGTCATGGGGGGATTGTTGTTCAGAGAGTCTGGAGTTTCGGTCATGGTCATGCACCATCAATCAGTTCTGGAGAGCTGTGGTGCAGCATCGTGGCTGTAGTTACCAGTACAGTTAAAATCTATTAAGGAGGTGGATCTCGGGTTAAGTGTGTTTGCCACAATTAAAGAAAAAGTGGGGAAAAAAAAGAAGCTCGTCCTCCCTGACATTCCAAATGCAAGAAACAGTACCATTGTTTGGATGGCTGTAAGCAATTAGGCGTAACCCCTCCAGTGGCTTCAGTATGTTGAGTGGTTAGAAGAGGAAGGATTAAGAGGACACAATTAGGAAAAAAGTGCTTGTGCTTATTCCGATAGAGCATTCAAAGAGAAAACAAGTATAGAAGTTTTCCTTTGCTTGCCTACAGCCATGGAGCTCTAAAAATTCTGCCATTTCAGCTGCAGACAGGAATTCATGGAAATTTCGAGCCAGACATTTTTCCTGAGGGCATTTACAAAACCTCACCAACAGTGACCACATTTAAAGATACTCCAGCCAAAGGAAAGAGAAATAAATGTTGCGACACATTGCAAATGCTGCTGATGAAGTCTTTGTTGGTTCAGATTTCACTTGGGAGTGTTTGAGCTGTTGAGACTGAGGACTCTTGGAGTAACATCTTAGCTCTGAGCTGAGAAAAAGTCTGGACATTAAGGTAGGAGATTAAATCAATGAGGGATATAGAAACAGATCCCAGAGGCCCAGAACCAGAAGATGAAAATAGAAGAGGACTGGCCTGGCCCCAAACCTCTCGTTACACGTGGTTAAAGATGTTACTAATACTCTAGTGGGGTGGGATTGGTATTTAATGCCAGACACATAAAACAGCAATATACATGCAGTTTGTATTGTTAAAATCATATTTATGTGTGTGTGTATAGACACACACACAGGACTAAGATATATACACACTAGTGTTTTACACATTCTGTATTCTTACATGCATGTAAACATATTCTTAGTTGAAGATGTTTTTTAAAATTTTATATTATTACAGCATTGTTGTATTACAGTGTTGGGTGAATTTCTGCTGTACTGCAAAATGCCGTAGTGCTACATGTACATACGTATGTGTATACACACACATCCTTTTTCTCATATTATCTTCCATCATATTCTGTCACAAGAGATCAGATATAATTCCCTGTGCTATATAGTAGGACCTTTTTGGTTATCTCTTCTGAACGTAATAGTTTGCATCTACCAACCTCAAACCCCCATCCATCCCACTCCCTCCCCTGTTTCCCTTGGCAACTACAAGACCTTTCTTTAAGTCTCTGAGTCTGTTTCTATTCTGTAGATATGTTCATTTGTGCCATATTTCAGGTTCATTTAGATATGTTCATTTGTGCCATATTTTAGATTCCACATATAAGTGATATCACCATGGTATTTGTCTTTCTCTTTCTGACCTACTTCAACTAGTATGAGAATCTCTAGTTGCACTTGGTTAAAGGTTTCGATTTTCCATACATTGTTTTATTCCCTTTAAAACAAAATCCTATGATTAAATAACTTGTCCAGATATTTTATTTTGGGGTGTCTCCTGAGTCCTTTCCATAACCACAGCCCATAGGCCAAAAGTATACAACCCAGGTAAGCCTCGCTACCTAGAAGGGCAGCCGCAGTGACTGCCGTTGACCTGGAGTCTGGATCTCCCCCTGAGTGTAGACCCTGCTCTCTGTGTCCCTGGGTGACACTCCGAGCCCAGGCTAGCTCTTGGCCCACGCTCTGAGCCTGAGCACAGGAAGTAATGCTCAAGGACCGTTGACTCTTACTTCACCTAGATTATGGAAAGCCTAAAGAAACGTGGGAAATGCTAGACAATGACGTTAGCATGAGCCTTTTTCCTTTTCTTTCTTTTCTTTCTAGAGTATAAAACAAAAGTTGTGAGTGTGTCCTTTACAAAAAAGACGGGAGATGAGTTTAGAGGAGTTATTAAGGCCACGGACCTAATGCCCTTGGAATTGGTACCACAGTTCATTTGAGGTAGGACAAGGGAGAGGCTTAAAATAAGTTAATTTACAGGTCATGAAACAGTAGCTTCTCAGACATATTTGTCATACTAATGTGGCCACGTAAATGAAGACCTGGGTTTGTATCTCGAACCTGTTCAGGCTTATAAATAATTTATGCCAGCATGTAAGTTTCACATTTCCATGGAACCAGATAATGATTCTCTAAATATTCAGCTGAACTGTTCTGTGGACTTAATGTGTGCCCACTACTATCCTGAGGGCTTTACATGCATTACCCCTTTTATCCTCACAAGGATTCTCTGAAGTATGTGTCTCTTTCTTTTGAAAACGAAGAAGCTAAGTTTTAAGAGGTTAAGTAAATTGTTGCAGAGCTTCTAACCACACTGCCAGGACTGAACAAATGTCTGTCTGACTCCAGGGTCTAGATTGTTAAAAGCTCTATTATTTGCTTCTTTTGTTTGTTACAGTATTGTCACAAGATTTAAATAAGGGACCCCAAATAAGTTTTGCAAATGTTTGAAGTGACAGTGGTCTGCCCTCCATTATAATTAATCATGTTAAAAACAGTCCTCTAGGGTTTCTCATTAAACTGAGGTAAAAGTAAAGGTATTTTTTCGTCTTTTTAAGGCTGCACCTGCGGCCTATGGAAGTTCCCAGGCTAGGGGTTGAATCGGAGCTGTAGCTGTCAGCCTGCACCAAAGCCACAGCAGTGCGGGATCCAAGTTGTATTTGCGACCTACTCTACAGCTGATGGTAGTGCCAGTCCTGTAACGCACTGAACGAGGCCAGGGATCGAACCCACATCTTCATGGATGCCAGTTGGGTTTGTTACCACTAAGCCACAACGAGAACTCCAAACAAAGGTATCTTAATCCTAGATTTGATTCAGCAACAGTGGATTCTTCTTCAACTAGGTATAGTAAACAACTTGGAAATAATTGCAAACTATATTTTCATGTGAATATTTCTTATAAGATACACAACTATTTCTTATGTATGAACAGAGTCAAATTCTGTTCAAATTCAGTTTCCTTCAAAATCTGATTCTCCTGATATTTATTGAATATTTACTATGTCCCGACAAGTGCTCGATTCTTAACTATTAAGAAACATTTTGCAAAAACATACATTTTCATATAGATTTATGAGGAACTCTTCCTCTCAATAATAAGGCAAACTATCCAATAAGTAAATGTTTCTGTTGTTTAAACTGACACTTTGCAAAGAAGATACATAAACAGAGACTAAGTAAGCACATGAAAACATTCTTAACAACTCTAGTGAAAGGTAAATTCAAACCACAACTGTACATCACTACACTACAAAGTAGCAATTTTTCTTAACTGAATGTTGTTAAGGATTCAACAACTAGAAACATCTTACAGAATAAAAGATCCACTTTGGAAAACAGCTCAGCAGTGACTTCTAAAGGTAAACATGCTTAGGAAACCCAGCATTCCCACTTATTGTTATTTAACCAAGAGAAATAAAAATATGTCCATAGGAAGAATTATAATTGAATGCCCATTGCAGCTTCTTTGTAGTAACTGCAAACTGGAAACAACCTTCAGCTATCAAGAATTAGTTATCAAAAATTAATAGATAAATTGCGATACGTCTATACAATAGAATGCTCAGCACTAAACACAGCAAGCAAATAAATAAACAAACCGAAAAACCCAATAGATAATTAGATAAAGAAACCACTAATATGGGGTTCTATTTTGGCGCAGTGGGTGAAGGGTCTGGCATTGTCACTGCAGGAGCCTGGGTGTGGCCAAAAAAGAGACACCAGAGAAAATGAATTTAAAAAAATTGTATTAATAAAAAAAAGAAACCACTGATATATGCAACCATAATGTCGAAAATAAAATGACAGAAGCCAGACGACATAAAATATTCACTGTAGGACCCCATTTAAATGAAATTCCAGAACCAACACAACTGTGATGATGGAAAGCAGATCATAGTCACGGGGGCGGGGGTGCTGTGGGTTGGCGAGAAGTGATCCACCACCCAGGGGCAAGAGGGAAACTGTGGAATGACGGGAACGTTCTATATTGTTATTGTGGTGGTCGTTATATGATGGATATTAAGACTCGTCAGTTAAGTTCTTAAAACTGGTGAATTTTATGTCAATTACTATACTTTATTAAATCACCTTTAAGAAAATTTCATTAGACTCCTACAATCAGCTAATAATGCAGATAGTGTGAATTCAGAGTTACAGAAAAATGAAAGCGGTAAATGGTCTAAACTCATGGACTTAAGAAGTTATAGAATAAACATATGAAGCAGGTGCTTGGAATGGCAGATTGAAAGCTCTTTCCAACGGCACTTAGCTTCCTCGTGTCCTCCCCTGTCCTCAGCCACTGCATCTTTGAAAAACCCAATAGATAATTAGATAAAGCCACTGCATCTTCTAGTGTGCAGTATGATGCTTGGGACTTCTGTTCATTCTCACTAGAGACCCACATGTCCCAGACTCAGTCGCTAGTATTTCATACCTCTTCTCTCAGTCTGCTTTTCTTGCTGTTCACATATCCCTTCCTTTCTGGGCTCTTACTTATTAACTGAGTTGGACATGAGTCTTCTAAGATGGGTGCAAATATATTGAATTCAGTAATATACAAGACAGTTTTTTTTTAATCACATGATTTTTATGAAGTCAAATTCGTTAAAAAAAAAATTCACAGTCACCTGGTAAGAAGATGAAAAATAGGCTTTACTACAAATAATTTCACTAAGATCAATAAAATGACAATGACTTTCTTTTCTTCAATTATATTTCCCCTAGTAGTAATGAACAAAGCAGAAATGACAGAGCTTTTGATTTTAACCTAGGATAAATTCCTTTAAAATGATATGCCATTAAATGAATGCAATTTAAAAAAAGTAATCTATGGCCTTGCCGTTGGGAGGCGAGGACAGAGACCCCCACAACAATGTCCATGTAGGACACTTAGGGAAAACACAGGTTTAGTTATGAATGCAAGTCTTCAGGTAAGTAAGTTGCTGTGCCATTTCTTAGTAGTCAGAAGAAGTCTCATGAACATAGATTAAAGGCTGAAATATTCATATTTCTTTAGAGAGTTTATTCGATAAGGCAACAACAAAAGGGGGAAAAAAACCTCTGAAATTATAGTGAGCTTGAAAAACCAGGCTAAAACAGTTTTCTCCTTCCAAGTTTCTGCTGTCACCTGTGGAGAGGTGCATAACCCACGTGTGTATAGCCAGCTCCGTGATTGAATGATGGGGGCTTCTCTAGTAGTAAATCAAGATGGAGCGATAGAGCTTGAGAGAGGATTCAGAAATACATTTTTCCTAGGTGTCAAAAAAAGTAGAAGATAGCCAGAGCCTGATTTGATTTGGGGCATTTTAAGCTAAAAAGACAGATATATATTACATTCATAGTTTGTGTGTGGAAAGAAATCTGTAGTGTAAATGGTAGCTGGACTCTGTGAATAACTAAATAAATAGCTTCTACTCTAAAATGCATTAGTCTATGCAATTAATTCTGTGATTGCTTGCTACATATTCCTTTAGAGTTTACTAATTAAATTTATTCTATTCCAAAGATTCTTGTTCTAGAGCATGATGAGTCAATATTTAGCTTAAAAAATAAAGAAATGAATAATGCATGACTCATTAGGTGCATTTCTGAAGGAAAGCAAAAAAAGAAGGTTATAACATAAGAAAAATGGGAGCAACAGATGGAGGTAATTTCTTGCTTAATGAGTCACTAAAGATGGAGGGTGAAATAAAAACCGATAAAAAATATATACAGAGGAGAAATTATTTGTGGATAAAATGAAGAAAAAATAACTTACCCTAGGAGCAAAATTCAGAGCAGAGACCATAATTAGCCAGAGAGGGGACAGGTTGTAGTTTATGAATAAGAAACATATGCAAGATGTCCCTGAAAGTTATATATTTATTTATTTGGACTTTTTGTCTTTTTAGGGCCACACCCACAGCATATGGAGATTCCCAGGCTAGGGGTCCAGTCCGAACTATAGCCTCAGGCCTATACCACGGCCACAGCGATTCCGGTTCTGAGCCGAGTCTACAACGTATACCACAGCTTATGACAATGCCGGATCCTTAACCCACTGAGTGAGGCCATAGATCGAACCCGAATCCTCATGGATGCTAGTCGGGTTCACTAACCACTGAGCCATGATGGGAACTCCCCTCAAAGTTATATATTTATTAATTCAAATTATGGGGGTAAAGGATTGCAATGTCAGTTTTGGAAGTGGAGCAAATTGCAATGTCCTTGGAGAAAAACTAGATTCTTAAAATTATAAGTCACTATAATTTTAGCTTTAGTGAGATATAATTAATACAAAAAACTTGCACATTTTTGATGTATATATCTCGAGGTGGGATATCTCCATATACAATCAACACAACTACACAAGCAAGGCACTAAATATACCTGTCACTTCCAAAATGTCCTGTGTTATTTTGTTTTTGTTTATTTTATCACCCTTAACATGCAATATAGCCTCTTAACATACTTTGTAAAATTTTATTAAAGTATAGTTGACTTACAATGTTGTATTAGTTTCAAGTATACAGCAAAGTCAATCAGTCATCAATATAAATGTCAATTTTTTCCCGTATAGGTTATCACAAACTATTGAGTAGATTTTCCTGTGCTATACAGTAGATTCTCACAAATCATTTATTTAATATAGTAGTGTGTATATGTATTTCCCACCCTCCCAATTCTTTCCTCCCCCAGCCATAAGATGGGTTTTGAAATCTGTGAGTTATTTCTGTTTTACAAGTAAGTACCCTTGTACCATTTTCTGTTGTTTTCTGATTTTTTTAACAATTTTTATTAAAATATAGTCGATTTACAATGTCGTGCCAATTTCTGCTGCGTACCAAAGTGACGCAGTGATTATGCCAGTTACTCATCTGGCATAATAGAAACTTTATACCCACTGAAAGATAGTTCCTCATTTCTTCCTTACCCCAGCCCCTGACAACCACCATTCTGTTCTCTGCTTTTATGAGGCTATTTTAGGTAATTCATATGAGTGGAATCATGCAGTATTTGTTCTGTGACTGGTTTATCCTAATTAGCTTAGCATAACATGCTCTAGGTTTATTCATACTGTAGCAAATGGCAATATTTCCTTCATTACTGAAGAGTAATAATAGTTCAGCATTGTTGTGTCATATATGTGTGTGTGTGTATCTTTATTCCTATGTCTGTGGGCATTTAGGTTGTTTGCATTTACTGGCTCTTATGAATAATGTTGCAATGAATGTATAGGTGCTGATGTCTCTTAGAGATCTTGCTTCCAGTTCTTTCAGATATATGTATTATGAAGTGGGTCTGCTAGATCACATAGCAGTTCTATTTTTAATTTTTTTAATTTTTTGAGGAGTCATCATATTGTTTTCCACAGTGGCTGAACCACTCTACATTCTTACCCATAATGTATAAGGGTTCCATTTCTCCATATTCTAGTCAACACTCATTATCTTTTATTCTTTTAATAAAAACATCCCAACAGGAGTCAGGAGATACTTCATGTGATTTTGATCTGCACTTTCATGATGATTAGTAGTGCTGAGCATCTTATCATATACTTCTTGGTCATTTGTATGTCTTCTTGAATGTCTATTCAAGTCTTTTTTTCCATTTTAAAAT
The DNA here is from genome assembly GCF_054392235.1 of Sus scrofa. Classification (NCBI taxonomy): domain Eukaryota; kingdom Metazoa; phylum Chordata; class Mammalia; order Artiodactyla; family Suidae; genus Sus; species Sus scrofa. The sequence goes on from NC_139393.1 coordinate 79,097,706, forward strand.
CCAGTTATTGGCATTTTTTTTTTTTACTGTTGAGTTGCAGGAGATTCATATGTGCATATACATTTTTTTTTCACATAATATAGGAACCCTTTTCACACTGTTGACTACTACCTTTGCTGTCCAGAAAGGTTTTAGTTTGATGCAGTCCCACTTATCTACGTTTATTTTGTTATCTGTGCTTCTGGTGTTCGTTGCCAAGATGAACATCAAAAAGTTTTCCTGTTATGTTTTCTTCTAGGCATTTCATAGTTTAGGTCTTAAAACTTTGATCATTTTTAGTTGATATCTGTGTATGGTGTAGGAAAGCAATCCATTTTTATTCTTTTACATGTGGATATTCAGTTTTACCTGTACTATTTGTTTAAGAGACTGTCCTTTCCCCATTGATGGTCTTGGCACTCTTGTCAAAGATCAGTTGACCACATACATGTGGACTTATTTCTGGGCTGTCTGCTCTGTTCCTTTGGTCTGTATGTCTGCCTTTGGATCAGATGGAATACTCAGAATACTGCATCAAATAGCAGTAGAGAGCACACTTTTCTCAAGTGAACATGAAACATCCTCTAGGACAGGTCACATGTTAGACCACAAAACAGTTCATAACAGATTTAAAATAATATCAGGTATCTCTGACTACGTGGTATGAAATTTTAAATTAATAACAGGAGGAAAACTGGAAAATTTTCAAATACGTGAAAATTAAACAACAAACTGCTGGATGACTCACTGCTCAAATAAGAAATCAAAAGAGAAATGAAATATATGTTGAGACAAATTAAAATGAAACACACCAAAACTTATGGGGTGAAGCCAAAGCTGTAGTACTGCAAGGAAATGCTATAGCAATGAACACTTATGTTAAGAAAGAAGAAACATTGCAAAAAATCCTACTGTCTTTATACCTCAAGGATCTAAAAAAATTAGGAACAAACTAAGTTCAAAGTTAGCAGAGGGAAGGAAGTAATAAAGATTAGAGCAGAAATAAATGAAATCAAGACTAGAAAAGCAATAGAAAAGATCAAGAAAAGTAAGCATTGGTTTGTGAAAAGGTTAACAAAATTGACAAATATTTAGGTAGACTAAGAAAAAAAGAGACATAAATATGTTAAATGAAAGAGGAGACTTTATAACTAGTGTCACAGAAATATAAAGAATCATAAGAAAATACTATGAACATTTTTATGCCAAGAAATTGGATAACCTAGATGAAATGGAAAAAAAAAATTTTAGAAACATATAACTTATCGCCTGAATCAAGAAGACTCAGAAGAAATTGTGAGGAAATGGAAAACCTGAATAGAACTTTAGTGAAAATGTTGAATGAATAATCAAAAACCTTCCCATGAGGAAAAGTCTAGATGGCGTCACAGGTGAATTCTACAGAATATTTAAAGTAGAATAAATGCAAATCCTTCTCAAACTTTTGCCAAAGATGGAAGAAAAGGGTCCACTTCCAAGTTGGTTTTGTGGTGTCACCCTGATACCTCAGCCCAAGACCAGGCAACTGCAGGCCAATATCTCTCACAAACGTAGACGCACAAATACTTAACAGAATTCTGAGAAACAGATTAAACCGCGCATGTAAAGGGTGACACATCGTGGCCAAGCAGGGTTTTTCTTTGGGATGTGAGGCTGTTTCAACGTAACAATATGTAAAAGTCAATAAAGGTGATCTATCACTTAATAGAATGATGAACAAAAAGCATATGATCATCTCTATGGCAGAAGAAGCATTTAACAAAAGTCCATACTCTTTCATGACAAAAATTCTCAGCAAATTGGGTCTAGAAGAAATCTATTTCAATGTAGTAGAGGCCGCATATGACAAGTGAAGGGTTGAAAGAACTTCCTCTAAAATCAGGAACAAAAGAGATGCCCATTCTCATCACTTCTATTCAACTTAGTACCAGAAGTAAGAGCAATGAGATAGAAAAAAATCAATTTGAAAAATGCAAATTAGAAAGGAAGAAATGATTGCCTCTGTTTGCAGATTTCATGATTTTTGTACACTGAAAAACCTAAGGATTCCACTGAAAAACTTTTAGAACCAATAAATGAATTCAGCAAAGTTTCTGGATACAGAATCAACATGGAGGCATATGGTTTTTATCAAATTGCTTGCAGAGGTGGAAAACAAAGTTTGAGGGAAGTGTGAGTTAAGATGTGTATTCTGGGTCTCCCCAAAGGAGTACACAATGTTTGAAACTTTAATGTTGAAGGTCGTATGGAAAAGTATATCTCTTACATGAGAAGGTACAGAAACATGTTTTGATCATGTTATTGAAGTTGATTTTAATGGTTTAATAGAATTTAAATATTAGCCTTTTAACCACAGTTGTTCTTGTGTGAAAACTAGCTCTTATTTAAAACAAAAGAGTATAAGAGGTGATACATGGGACATTGAAGGTGAAATTCAATCCATGTAGTTTCCACTTTTTTTAAAAAAAGCAAACTCATTTTGTGACCTTGGGACAATATGTTTCATCTTCTAAGTCTCAATTTTCTCATCAGAGAGGAAAAACTCAAAAAACAAAATAACAAGTGACTGTAGTTATGACATGGTCCTTGTGATGTGACTGTGGTAAATACAGGCAAAAATAGGAAAATGTAAAAAAAAAAATCAATTAAGTGAGGATCCTTTGTGGCCCGAGGCTGCTTAGAACACAGAGATGTAGATTTGAAGCCTAGGAAATCAGAGTGGAGCTGTCAGTGAGGGTAGAAAGAAAATGTAAGAAAAGGGTGGCCTTGGAGTTCCCGTCGTGGCGCAGTGGAAGCGGATCTGACTAGTATCCTTGAGGATGCGGGTCGCTCCCTGGCCTCACTCAGTGGGTCAGGGATCCAGTGTTGCTGTGAGCCGAGGTGGTGTAGGTGGCAAACAGAGCTTGGATCCCCCATTAATGTGGTGGTGGTTCAGGCCAGCAGCTGAAGCTCCGATTTGACCCCTAGCCTGGAACATCCATCTGTCTTGGGTACGGCCCTAAAGAGACAAAAAATAAAAGCAGCCTTGCCCAGGCCTAAGGCCCTGCCTTTCAGAGAATTTTTTAAGAAACACTGAAGCCTACGCATCCCAAAATTTCACACGTTAACTTAAGGAATAGGAGCTGTTAAAGTTGTAAGCACGCTAAAGATGTTTTAGATGCTTTGGCCCGAAGTCATCTGGGAATTTCTTATAGTGTTCCTACCTATTAACAGCTCATGATATTTAAAAAAAAAAAATTTATGTATTGATTAGGTATTGCATTCATACCTAATTCACAACTCAAAAAAAGTATAAGCATTGTATAAATCGTGCTACAATAAGTGTCCTGCTAAACCCTGTAGAGATGCTGGCTTCACCTCCAGTAAATAATTAGCATTAGTAGCTCCCTGTGTATCTTTTCCGAATATTTCATGCATATGCAAGGAAACACGATTCTATACAATCTTCTGTCCATCCATCTACTTTTTTTCTTTTAATTCTGTTAGCTTAACTTTACATTGCTGTGGTTGCTTACATTTTTTTTGTTTGTTTTCTCAAATTAAAACGTGTGTGTGTGGGTGGGTATACATATATATATGTATATGTGTATGTATTTCAGTTTTCATTCTCATCTTCATGGTAAGACTGTGCTACAAATACTTGATGACATTTTTGATGCTTTTCCTTTTTTTATGTACTATATTTGCTTAGAGTCTGTATTGATTCCTCTTTCATTCCTTGTACATTGCACATCACTGAAAGAGGCAGTTTCCTCATCCCTTCAGCTCACTCCCCCCACTCTCTAACCCCCACCCCCTCAGACGGTTACTTGTAAATGATTTGTTCTGGGAGTTGTCTGACTGGAGCTAATTGGAGTTTTGAGTGTTATTGTTGGTTTTCTTAGATGTATTTTTTCATCTGAATTTGATAATGCTTTTCTTCTTCCCAATTAAACAGCTCATTGTGAAAAATTACATTGCAAAAACTCTTTTCTTGTCTATTGTCATGGAGACACTATGCATTCTGTAAAAATGGCTTTTTGTCCCCCCACAAATCCTTGTTTACTCTTGCCTCCTTTGTTTCTCAGAACCAGTCACCTCAATGGTAACTAGCGTTTTGCAAATTAATGTGTTTGTCTCACCACCTTCTGAGAGTTGTGCTTCTTAGCTGGGGATCGATCAGAACGGAATCTGCTCTATGGGTATATTAGCTCCACTTTTTCCTGTGTGCCTACTTCATCTGTATCTTTCCTGGTAGCCACTCCATCTGTTTTGTTGTCTGGCTTCCCAGCTGCCTCCTTGTTTTACTGAAAATTGATTTTTCCTTTTTATTTGCTATTTTTTTTCAATGACCTCCAAAATGAGATAGCAGAAAACTAAATTTTTACCTTCACATTCAAACTGAAGACAATTCCTTAATTAAATTTACCAAGTGACTTATTACATTCCCATGTTTTAGAACATTCTGAAAATAAGATTTAGAAATATACCTTAAAATTAATTGCATGGAGTATTTTGTATAAACAATCTGTCTGGATGAATGAATCTATGTGGGTATCATTTTAATATCCTCATATGTTTATTCCATATGTCACTACAAAGAAACATGATGATGCAAACGTTCCCACAACCTTCAAGAATGGCATCTTGTGATGCTATATGATAATGGGCCAGGTATTTTGATATGAGCATTAAAATACTCAGGCATGAAACCTACTCCTTAAGGTATACTTCAATGTATATTAAGCCATAAAAAAAATTATAAGGTTTCAAATGAGCCACTTTTCACACTGTCTTTCAAAAGCAAAAAGTTGGAATTGACTTAAAGGATGAAAACAAGTCAGTGGTATCCATCATTTTCAAATATCTGGTCAACTTGTCCTTCACGGATGTAGCTCACAATGCATTGCCAGATCTTTGATGCGCTTAGTTTTTTCTCACTCAGGAATTAGCGTGCATTTTCAATACGTACTACTTGAAATGACTTGTATAATGGGAATCATTTCATATGGCAAATATGTTTGCTTTTATTAAAAGTGAACAAATCAATAGTATGAGTATAGAGAGTGGCAAAAAGAGAAAAGCTTTCAAAGCTGCAGCAAAACTTGTGCGTAGATTCTAAAGATGCTAATAAATAGAATGAGGCATGTGGTAGACATGAAATTGGATTGGATTCAAGATAAAAAGACATGCGTCAGAGAACTGGATGGCAGCTTAGATCTTCAGTGGAATCTATAGATAGGGAACTTGGTATCTCAGCTATATGGAACTCAAGTGGATCCCACAGGAATTCCTCAGTGGTCACGAAGGAGATAGAGGGGTCAGGTGGGCAGAACTCTTCACCAGAAATGCTACCAGAATAGAAACTTTCTGCCAGTTCTGCTTTGTTTTATGGCTGCCATTTCTCCTCTGTCAGTTGATGATCTCTCTCTTCATCCCCTGTGATTCTGAGTGCTTAACATCTTATGCACTTTGTTCTTAAACTCAGAACCACAGGGTCAAGATAATCCTTCTAACTTCTAATTGCATATAAAATATTATTCTCAGCAATTTTACTCCAATAGTCACTTGCATTAAGCATATCATATTAAACCTCTTCTATTCTTTGTCTCAAAAGCTTTCAATTGAATAGAAAATGTTCCACAAATGCTACTTGTGCAGTACTTTCAAATATCGAATAGATTGTTTATAGGCATGGAATCCACCTGTCTGACCTTCTGTTTCCAACTCCTCTGTAGGCAAGTGCTTATTTTGTGCCTATCTGCAGAAACCATACTTTCTCCAGTGATTCAAGCTGCTGTGAAGATCAGTGGCTCTTGTCTTTAATCACAAAGTGGTTAGCCTGAAGCCATTCGTAGTTTTCTTCTATGCTTCTATCTTTAGCTCAACCAATCCTCTTCCCCCCCAGGAACCCCCAGTATCCCCCACGCCCCAAATTGGGTTGGCTTCCCTCTTGTGAGGATGGCTAAGTGAGGATAGGTCTCACCATGTGCTTCCACTCATTGCTCCCAGAGGACCCCAATGAGGCTCCCGTATCCATCCCAGAAGACCAGTTAGCTGCTGCTGTCTTGTGAAGTGGATAGCAGATTTTATGGTTTTAATTAAACTCATTGCAGATTTTGTTTTTCTTCTCCATTGACACTGGGGCCTCTGGCCTTGATTCTTCTTCCATTAATGCTACTGATTCTAACATCACTTTGCTGCTTTGCTACCACCAGGGTCCCACAGCTAATGCCACCAATGGAAAGAGAGCTCAAACTGTGAAGTTCTAACAGTTGGGCCTTAATGTCATGGTCTCTTGAAATCAATTATTTCCAAAGGACATTAAACTAATTCCCTGTCAGTTTGTCCCACAGGCTTCCGAGGCTTTTCTTAATTGAGTCTAAATGGTTGCCAGAAAGTGGTTGTGTCTTAGACCAGTCCTTTTCTCATGTGGAGTTCCTGACTTCCTGGGTGACCCTCCCTGTCTTTAATATAGACCAAACTTTCTTCCCAGATGGTCAGCATAAGCTCAACAATCCTTGTTTACGGCACCACCAGCTACTCAGCCCTCCCCACACATAAGCCGTCTTACAGCAATCATCGATATTCTCATCTTGGTGGAAAGATGGTGGAAAACACTAGAATCCCGAGATCTTCAATTGTTTTCCATGTGTTTAAGCTGCCACAGGCTTAAAGGGAGGTGTATAGAAAGGGATGCTTCCAGTTGAATGCACACTCTCTTTAAACACTTGAGGATTTCCAAACTTGGCTATTAGACTTCTGACCTTAGTGCATGCAAGGGACTGAAACAAGTATAGGAAACAAGGGCTTTATTTTCCCCTAATTTGACCCCCTTTTCTGAGTTTTTCATCCTAATCTTAGCAAAACATATCTATGTTCAGAGAGTGACAGAGAAAAAGATAAATCCAATGACAGGACCTTGTGCACCTTACACCCAGTAGGCATGCGTCACGATGCTCAGGACAAGAATAGGTGCTGTGGGTGCGGTGTGGAGCGTGGGTGAGGTATAGAGCAGCGGACTGCTTCTCTTCCATAGATGGATGGAGATTTGGGGGTCCTAAGGCACGAATAGAGCCTTAGCTTTTGTCCTCAGGAAAATGCCTTCCTGCTTTCCAGCAACTTTGCCTTTTATTTCGGAGAGCCAACAAATCCATGAAGCTCACTCACAGACTTCTCACTGAGAATTTTTGCCCTGGTGGTTAGCACGTGTGACTAACAATAAGATGTGTCAGTTCTCTGCTCCTGGTTCTCTCATCAGCATAAACCGACACAGCAGTTTGCCCCGAAACTCCATCCAGCTAGAGTTGCTAGGGTCCCACTAAATCCATCATTTCAATAGAAGATGTGATTAGAGTTGTATGGTGGAGTTAACAGTGTTTTAATGGACTTTAAGGGACATAGGGAATTTCCATAACAGAAATGTCTAGGATACATCAGTTCAACTCTGTCTATTTGAAAATCACGGCATCCTGAAGGTAAGAAAAACAAATGCCACAGGAAGGGATCTTTGCCACTAGGCTCAGGTTGAGGGTGCACTGGGTACAGAGGACCCAGCATTGAATCCAGCTACTACTTATGATTTGAATTCTATTAAAATTCCTTTCTGGGCCTCTTTCTTCTCAAATATGAGGACAAAAACTCTTAGCCCATAGAGTTGCTGTAGTGACCAAACAAAATAATATCCCTGGTATGCCAGACACACTCCATGACTGGCTAGATGAATGTGGTATAAGAGCTTACACTGTTGCTCATCCTTTTTGTGCACTTGGTACATAATGCAGTTGCTGTAAAGCACAGGAGATATACCTTCGGAATATTTAAAGATCTTCATCTCATAATTGTAGGGTCACCATGTAATACCGGGAGGTGACAGAGATACAGGTTAATTATTTATTATGTGTGTATATTTGTGTGTGTGAGAGAGGGACCTTTACTGCAAGATCCCTTATATCTTTTGGGAAAAATAATTAGAATTTGTAAGAGAAATATGGACCACACAAGCTGTATAAAGACAGTCTTGGTTGTTCCATCAGGCACCATCTTTTCTAAATCCTCAATAGCATGAAAGTTGTCAGAAACCTGCCAGTATCCAGTTAACCAAATTAGTTAAGGCACGGGACACTCATTTCACAATAGCCATCACTCGGGGATTCCTAAGTCTCCTTTAACAAGTAAAACAGACCCTTTGAAAAGATTATCCATCCTGTTTCTCCAGAAACACATTCATTGATGCTAATGAAAGTCAATCTTCTCAGAATATTTCTACAAAAGACACATCTACTGTTCCTGAAAAGTATCTAAATCAGCATTTCCCTGACTGGGTTCTTTTGAACACTAGTCACGATGAGAATTTAATAAATATACACAGTGCAAGTCAAATTGTGGCAGTTTGAGAAATGCTAGGTTATAAAATTAGATAGGACATCTTGGACTTGCTAATATGTTCGTTTGTGTTGTGGTGGGTGGGGTACCACTTCATAAAACTTACTTGAGTGGGAGGAGACATCAGCCACGATTGGCTCTCCTCTTATTTCTCACCAAGTCTTTTAAGTAAAGGTACAATATCCTTTGTTTACAGTCAGAGGCAGCCCAGCAGAGTGATTGAGAGCCCAGACCAGCCTCGCGGGGCAGCTCTGAACACCAAAAAGAGAGAGAGTTTACAGAGCTCTGCAGTGGTGCCTGGCACACAACAAATGCTAGGTTGGCCGTAGTCTTCTGTATAAAGAGACATGACATGAAGAAAATCTTTGTGTAAAATAGTTGTTAAGCACAATGTTCCCTTCTCCTTGGGCTCGTTAAGCGGACTTAAATCTTTACGGAGAGTTTTAGGATTGCCCGTTTCATTACATCTCAGGTTAGAAAAAGAAATATAAAAGGGAAAGGCAAATAAATTCTAGGTATGTCTTGGAAAAATGATGGATTTATGGCATATTTAGGCAGGCAAGAGTGAATATACACGCACGGATGGGATTCGAGCAACCGCACTTCCACAGGCAAGTTCTAAGTGGAGACATGAGTTAGGCAATATTGTTATAACTATTTTAAAGGTGAGCAGTTTGAAAAAGACTGAAGTTAGGTAATCTGTCTGAGCACACACTTTAAATGTTTGGCAAAGCTGAGACTTGAACATGGGTGTCTTTGTTCTGGAATTCACCTTCTAATCATGATATTTTTCTCTTAATGTTGTAGCAACATCTCAATAACTGGTTTTAACTGTTCAGGTTGGCAAGGAAGATCTCTTTGATGCAAATGAAATAATGCCCTAAAGACTCTGAAATCTAGAAATCTTTTTTTTTGTTTTGTCCTCCTTATATATCTTTCTTCCCCCTAAATAACAATAATTCTCTGCAGCTGGTCATGAAAATTCAAGTCTAGACTTTAAAATGCATATTTGAGCCTGACACACATGTTTTGCAGCAAAATTGTGTAATAGAGTAATTGGAATGTAGATTATAAACTGCTGTTTGTCACATTTAATTGATATTTTGGTTGTTTCCCCATTTGCGGGTGTGAGGGCAAAGCTGTGGTATTCTTGGGTGTTCTGAGTATTTCCCGAAACTGTCGAAGGATGTGGCTAGTGAGAGCTATTTTTGGAGGTGCTGAAATGATCTCAATGGGAAGATATCCGAGGCGTTAGCTGTTAAAGAAATGCATGAAATGACATTTGTTCACTTGACTGCTGTTCCTCACGCTGGAAGAGAGCTGAGATAAGAAGGTACCTGTCACATGCATTTTTTGGTACATAAGTGAGCACTCAGACTGTGCAAAATTGATATGGGGGAACAAGGAAGTGGACTTTTACTCTCGTAGCTCTTCTGATTTGTCAGTGAGAACAAGGGCCGACTTGATAGAAAGAGGGGAGGCACAGTGTTGCATTTTACTCACCTGCACACTCTCCCGTGGTAGGTGTACCCTGCCTGAGGACCTGAGGTTTAATCTCTTTTCTGGTGATTCCTAATGTTCTCTCTCCATCCCTCATCAGTTCCCTGCGTTCACATCTCCAGCCACCTGCTCTGTATCTCTATGTGGATGCTGTGAAATTACCTCTGCCTTAGCTTCTCTGAAGCTTCTCGTTGACTTCTCCCTGCACTCCCAAAGACTCCTCCTTCCCCAGTCTGGTGCGTGTCCGTGACTGATGTCACGATGCCAGAATCACAGGGCATCTCCTTTATGTCCCTTTCTTAAGGGTAACATCGCAATGATGAGAAAATACTGATTGAACAGTAATACCACCTGCACAATACAGCAGAAATCCATTCTCGTCTCACCATTTCTGCCACTCCTACCCTAATCCAAACCATCGCCATCCAACCACAAGGTCTCACCTAGACTTTCACATCACACCCAACTGAGCCTCCTTGCTTCTGCTCAACTACTTGAGACTTGAAAGCTATTCCCACAACAGCCAAGATGTTACACAGCTTCTGGAGATAACAGAATAAATAAAAGGCCATAGGTGTGATCCACATTCTGTTTTGACCGTTAATCCATCAGAGTAACGTAACTTATGAGAAAAGAGTTCAAGGGGACAGGCAGAATTGTCCTGGAAAGATGCCTCTCCCACGTGGCGAGCACAGTGAACCTAGTTAATTGGGTTCAGGGCCTTAAAAACACACTGGAAAAAAAGGACGCAGACGAGGGTGTGTTTACCCCTAGCTCTAGGGTAGGGGCTTCCTGACTGTTCACGGTGGTCACCATCAGCATGACCACGCATGCTGTACACTCACTTTATCGCGGAAAATAAATGAATGAGAACCAAGAACTGGATCCACCACCCTTTGGAGGGCTGGAGTTGCACCATCCTGATTGTCAAGGGACAGTCAGGACAAGGAGGGCCATAGGTCAGGGGAAGACATGTTCTGTCAAGAGTCAAGGGCAAGGTGAATGTGGAGTTCCCGTTGTGGCACAATAGCAACAAGTCTGACTAGTATCCATGAGGATGCTGGTTCGATCCCTGGCCTCACTCAGTGGGTTAAGGATCCTGTGTTGCCGTGAGCTGTGGTGTAGGTCGCAGACAAGGCTTGGATCTTGTATTGCTGTGGCTGTGGTGTAGGCCGGAGGATGCAGCTCCAATTTGACTCCTAGCCTGGGAACCTCCACGTGCCGTGAGTGCGGCCCTAAAAAAAAGACAAAAAAAAGAAAAAAGAAAAAAAAAAGAAATCAAGGGCAAGGTGGAGATCTCGAGTCTGCAGAGACACAGGAAGGATGGCATTTGATCTTTTCATGGATGAGTTAAAGTTTTATGTATGGAACCTAGCAGGCGCAATATTGTTTTCTTTATGCAACACTTTTCTTTGAACTCTTGTAATCTGTGTATAAAAATGAAACCGGAATTCTTCCCAGATTGTGAGGTACTTTGCAAAGTGCAGAATAGAAACAAAGCAAGATCACTGCTAGCAGGAAGAGAGCGGTGAGCCTGTGGCTTTACATGCTCTGCTCTTCCTGCCGACACTGGAAAATAGACGCACTAAAGGTTAGGTGTAATCTGGGGCTGTAGACCAAGATATGAGACCAGATAGACTTTGAGGAAAATACAGATCATTTTAGTGACTGAAGCATATTGTCTAAATAAATATGCCTTTACTTAAGAATTTAGCAAGGTGATGATGGCTGTGGTATTCAGATTAGATTAGAGATTTTCCAATTCTGGGATTTACTTGGAGCCATGACTGAGGGGTGTTTATTTTTATTTTTCTCTTTTAAAAATTGGATTTTTTTTTTCTAATTCATTTTTCTAATGTGGAGGTTTTGAATGGAAGTAAGGGGCTAACCATAGGCATTAAGGTTCAGTTTTCTGTGTTATGTTCTCTGAATCAGATACACACCTGAATGATCACTCCTCTCTCTGTCAACAGAGAAAAAGGTGGCAGGGAGCAGAGTGAACAAAATTATAGGAAAGGGGGAAAATGGTCTTCATTGCCACATGTCAAAGAAGTATTGGCTCAGGTACAGTATTTATCACTCGAGGTGTATGATTCCAAAAGCGCATTTATATGCTATCATCAGTTAAGTGGGCTGAGCCATTCTTCATCCGATTAAAAATGAAGGTATAAAAAGTGCAGGCTGACACCATGTTATACCGGATTATAGTCTTTTATCAAAGATTAGCAGGCTCTGTTCTATTATCTAGCAGGCCCGAGTTCTCCCAATCCATTGCCTTTGCACAGGAGAATGACAAAATTCAAATTTCAAATGCAGCCAGCGAATGAATAAAGAGTGGCGATGACTCAGCCTGGAGAAAATATGACTGTTGGAGTATTACCGTAAAACAAGCCTCCCTGTTCAATCTGTCAACACAAACAACCAGAACGTGGGGAAGGGCCGGGTGCAGAAGAGGAATCTAAATGAATTTGGAGTTCTCAATCTTTCAACTGGTTACAGCAAAAAAAGAGAAAACCTTTGTGAAGACGAAAGAGCTTTCTTCTATATTTAAATTTATAGGCCTGACTTAATTTTCATCTGCGAATTGAGATAGGAGATTGCAATAATAAATGGCAGCCTTTAGAAACCACTTGGTCAGACATTAAAGAATAGGTTTAGATTGCAACTATATCTGGTCAAGTCTCTGATGGGTCACCTATTGATTATCGAAAAGAAATCCCTTGTTTGACATACAATCTATCTATTTACTCTTGAACTGCTTTTTTTTAAAGGTCTGGGTTTTCTAAATATTAAGCCTATGGAAACAAAACAGAAGGAGAATTCTGGAATGAAATACACAGCCTACTCTTTTTTGTGTGTGCTTCAAAGAAGAATATAGCCATGATTTGAGCAATTGTGACCGGGAACTGCCTGCTTTGATGATAAATGACTAAGTTAGTGGTCTTTGTACTTAATAAACAAAGATTGAGGTCTTGAAAGATCCGACAGAGTATATGCTTTGAGATTCTCTTATTGTAGTAAAGACGTGTGTTTAAAACAGTCTTAGTCTGGCGTTGCCACAATGGCGGTGTAGGTCGCAGCTGTGGCTCGGATCTGATCCCTGGCCAGAAACTCCCTATGACGTGTGGCAGCCAAAAAAAGACAAAAAAAAAAAAAAAAAAAAAACAAACGATCCTTACAACAGAAACTTTAATGTAAGTGGCCAATACATTGATCAGCTACTGAAAACACAATTTGGTATTTAAAGCTACGTGCTCCATGTTTGAATTCTACCCTACATCTTAAGGGATAGAATGAATTTGAAAGGCAGAATTCGGATCAGTTATTTATTGTACTATATCAACCACTTCTTTATGGACCCAGTCACCAAACTATAAAATAGTTTGAAGTGGCAAGGATGACAGCTGCCATCATTAGAGGTTACAGGCTCTCACCCGTGGGTATCTACTGCATTAACGATCTTCTACCTACAGGGAACCTATGCCGCTTACACAGTGAGGTCGTCTAATACTGCTGTTTTTACAGCTTGTCTGTATTCAGATCAATAAGGCGTCCTTTCTAGTTCATGGGGAAGCTCCAATACCCAAAGTAGAAGAACTGCATTTAAGAAATGGAAGCTTTTCCACAGGGCACCTGATTTTGGAGGGGTCCACTTGGACAAAGACCTTCACTCTCATGTTGCTTGGTGTGAATATTTGGGGTCCTACCATCATGACATTATGGTAAACCCTCCTTTTGGTGGGAGAAGAGAGGACAATTCCACTGACTTTGCATGATTAACTTGAAGTCAGGTCATAAATCTTCAGATAATAGCTATAATCACACCTCCAGAACTGCCAAATAAACTTCTTTGTCATGCTTTTTGTGGGAAATTTGCATTTGAAATATATGTTTTTGGCCATGAATATTTTTTTTCAAGAAGCTGTGTCTCATATTTCAGAATGTGTGTATATTTGCACTTATCTTTTTAATGTTGATCAGTAGAAATTTGTAAATTTTTATCAAAGGTATTATACATTGGAATAGGTTTATTTTCCAGGTAATTTTCTAGTTACTGTTGCTCTGAAATTGATTTTCTTATAATATTTCATTCTTCCTTTCGTTATTAATTGCTAAAGTTTCTACTATTTAAAAGTGTGGTTCTGGGGAGCTCCCCTTGTGGGTCCGCAGTAGCAAACCTGACTAGTATCCATGAGGACGCGGGTTTGATCCCTGGCCTCGCTCAGTGGGTCAAGGATCTGGCGTTGCCATGAACTGTGGTGTAGGTCATAGACGTGGCTTGGATGGATCCAGCATTGCTGTGGCTGTGGTGTAGGCCAGCAGTGGTAGCTCTGATCTGACCCCTAGCTTGGGAACTTCCATATGCCTCAGGTGTAGCCCTAAAAAAAATAAAAATAAAAAATGGGGTTTTGGTCTTATAAACCTGATCAGTTTCATTAAACTAATTCTCTTGAGTTTTGAACATTGACAGTCATATCACTGAATAGTGATTCTGTCATTTTATTTTTGTATTTCTTTTTATTGTATTATTCCATTGGCTAGGATAGATAGTATAATGATGCATGATAGTAGTAGTATATTTCCGGATATTCTTGCTTTTTTTTTCCCTTGAATGTAATGGCATGTATCAAAATTTCACAACTAATTTTTTTTTTTTAGCTAATGCCATTTATCAGGTTAATGACTACCATGTCTAATCCTACTCTAACTTTTTATTATGAGTGTTTTAATTTTATAAAACACATTTTGCATGTATTAGGATGACCTTTTTTTTGTCTATTAATGGCAAATACTGTGTTCTCCAATTTTCTAGAATGAAATTACTTATATTTCTTGGATATGACTACTTGGTTAGAATACAGTTTTTAAACCACTCTACTGAATTAAATATACAGTTGACCCTTGAACAAGATGGGACTTAAGGGCACTGACAGCCACCTGGTAGAAAATCTTCAAACTGCTATCCCCCTCAAAAACAAAAGAATTGATCAGTGACTCACCTAGGGGCTGGAAGCGGAAACTGTTCTTTAGATTCCAAATGTTGTGATCTCAGGGCAAAAACTTCCCTCTACACTTGGTTAATTTAAAGATCTGTAAATCGAAAACAGATACTATATTTGTTGGAAGAAATCTGCCTATGACTCCACCCACGCAGTTCAAGTCTGTTGTTCAAAGGCAATTCTCCTTTCTTTGGTGTTAGAAGGCTTTTGAAATAAGTTAGAGAATCCTAATTTTTTAATTTTTCAAGAAGAAAATGCATAGGATCAGAGAAGAGTTTTGTATAAGATTGGTATTCCTGTTCTGTGAAAATTTAAAAGTGTGTGCCTAAAGTGTGTGCCTCTACTTTCCATATGTTTGAGAGGGAAGTAAGTTATTTACAAGTGAGTTTCTTTACTAGGGATGCACGTGTGTGTGTGTGTGTGTGTAGATTAACTTTCCTACTGTACGCACTTTTCTAGTCACTTTAGACTTATACATACCTTGCAATTAAAATTTCTCCAAATGATTTGGGTCATTCTTTTCCTTAGGAGATAAAATCCTCTTTTTTATTTTCGCTATTTTTTCCCTTTGTCTATACTTAACTAAGTTTTTAAATGTATGTGTACGACGATTTTTCATTTTGTTGGTGTCTTTTTTGGTTTTTTGCTTATATTCATTTCTTATTTTGTATATTTTATTTCATGTAGTTTGTTATTCGCATTTTTCTTCATTTTATTTAAATTTACTGTAATTTTTCTTACTCTCCAAGCTAGATATCAACATAATTATTTTTAGTGTTTCTTATTTTATAACAAAAACATTTAAGGCAATAATCTTCATTAAGTACAGCTGAAGCTGTATTTTACCAGTTTAGTTTTATCTAAACTATCTTTTGCTATGATTTAGTTCTAAGTGTTTTGTAGTCTTCCTTATGACATTATTCTTTGACCTATGCAGTACGAACCATGATTTTGGCATTGTTTGTTTCTAAATGTTTGGTGGGTTAAACATTTTTATTTATTTATTACCCAAGAGGTTATACATGCACCAGATAAGTTTTAAAAAGTACGCAAAGAAATACTATGAAAATGTGTCTTTCTTCCTTCTGCCTAACTCGCCACACCCCTCCCTGGATGCCTTCACTCTTCTTGGGTGTCTTTTCAGATGCTTTTCCACAATTCCAAGCCTTACACATGTATTCTTTTTCAACACAAAAAGAGACATGATATGTGATTTAATTTTCATTTAACAGTACATCTAGAGAAGCCTTATTCTGTATGCAGCTCTAAGGCATTCTACTACATGGTTGTGGCATAATTTATTTAACTTGTCCCATATTTGTAGGCATCTAAGTGCTTTTATTACAACACACAATGGCTATCCTTATGCGTACAATACTTTGTAAATGTGTGGGATAAATGCCCAGGAAAATGAATTGCTGAGATACAAAATATATGCTTTGATTTTTGAGAGTTATTGTCAAATTACCTTGCATGGAGGTTATAAATATGTATTATCCTATGAACAGTGTGTGTATATATATATATGTGTGTGTGTCTATTTTTTTTTTGCCTTTTCTTGGGCTGTACCCTCAGCATTTGGAGGCTGCAGGCTAGGGGTCCAATCGGAGCTGCAGCCGCCGGCCTATGCCAGAGCCACAGCAACACAGGATCCAAGCTGCGTCTGCAACCTACACCACAGCTCACGGCAATGCTGGATCCCTAACCCACTGAGTGAGGCCAAAGATCGAACCTGCAACCTCAATTTCCTAGTCGAATTGTTAACCACTGAGCCACGACGGGAACTCCAACAGTGTATATTTTTAAGGATTCTTTCTTTTTTTCATGTACACTGTACACTGACCTTTGTTTTTCTTGGTGGTGTTTTGCTTTGTCCTTCTGATTTACAAAAATGCTTACATATTAAGAAAAATTTTCCTGCTGCCTGGGACTTCATAAAACTTTCTGTAATGAATCTTAAAATACGTATGCATTAAAATTTATCAGTGTTTTGTGTTTTTTGTATTTGGTTTCATACCTAGACATGACATGCCCGCTCAAAAATTTTAAACCAGTCTACCCCCAGTGCTTTCTTTTTGTACTTTCCTTTTTATTACCAGTTGTTTCAAGCATTAATCCATCTGGATTTATTTTAATGGAAGATGTAAAGTAAATTTCCAAATTGTTATGTTCCTTCAGATGACTACCTAATTTTCCCATTTGTTGAAAAATGCATCTTCCCCATTGACTGGACATTACCTTTATTATATTCTGAATTTCGGCCTCTCTTCAAACCCTCTGGTTTTTGGACAACCCTACCATTTGCTTCCACGATCTTAGATGTTTTGACTCTCCTTCAAGACAAGGAAAACCTCAGGCCTCTAGACATAAATCTTTGCTTATCTCCCCTGTTATGAACAAAATACCTTTCATTCTTTCCTGATCAACCTAGAGAAAAACACATTTGATTAACTGCTTCATCTAATTCTTCTGTCACAGATGGAATAGATATAGTAATAAATACAAGTGGAATAATTGTGCTTAAAAACACATGCTCCTCATAAAAATGGTATCTTGTAAATTATTGGTGTTAAAAGTGGTTGTAAAGTAAGATGGTTTAAATTGTATGATATTTAATCAAATATAATCGTGTGACCCCTCTCCCTTTGTCTGATGCAGTCAAATCATAATATTTAAACTGTGAACCACTGTGTAAGACTCAGGGGTCTATGGAGAAGATTTTGCAGAGTTTGCAGCTATTACTGGGTGCCTGATTAGCACCTGTGCATCAATTAGAGCTCCTATGTATGCATCTGTTGTACTGAATGAACTTTTTATAAGACGTTATTTGAAAGAAATTTCCAATACTAACAAACTTTGAAGATACTGAAGTGGACTACATTTTTCCTTTGATGAAGACTATAATTTGCATACTCTTTAAGATATTTAAATTAGATTCAGATTAGGCTTCAATCCGTGGAAAATCCATCTGTAATAATTCTATGGTTCGTTATATGGTATTTCTGCCACAATCTTATGATATCCTCTATAAACCTCTTTCTTGGTCCATGTTCTCCAGAGAAACAGAATCAATAGGATATAATATATAGGTATTATTAGGAATTGGCTCATGTGATTATGAAGACTGACAAGTCCCTAGACTTGGAATCAGCAAGCTGGAGACCCACGAGAGTGGATGGGTCTGGGGGTGGCAGGCTTATGACACAGGAAGAGCCAGTGTTTCATTTCCAGTCTAGAGGCAAGAAAAAGCCAGTGTCCCAGTTTGAAGGTGGTCAGGCAGTGATTCCCTCCTACATGGGGGAGGGTCAGCCTTGCTAGGGGACAGCCATCTGCTCCACTCAGTCTATAGACTTAAATGTTAATCTCAGTTCTCTAGTGGCTCGGTGGGTTAAGGGTCCCACATTGTCACTGTAGTGGCTGGGTCACTGCTGTGGCACAGTTTTGATCCCTGGCCCAGGAACTTCCACATGCTGTGGGTGCGGCCCAAAAAAAACATTAATCTCATCCAAAAACACCTTCACAGACACACTCAGAGTAATATTTGACCAAATATCTGGGCACCTCATGGCCCAATCAGTGGACACGTAAAGTTAATTAACATAATCTTCATCAATGAACTTATCATATTTTATATGCCTGGAATTCTATAAAGACAGACCAAGACTTTGGATCTATGTGTTTTTAGTAGCAAGCACTGTGTTTGATCTGAAATAAGCTTCAAAGATTCCTGAATAAACTAATCAGTTAATTGATACTGATAAAACACTATGTGTTGAATTAAGAATAGTATTTCATTTGGCAGGAATTTGAATTTCATTTTAATGGAAGATTCAGATGAATTCTTCTAGTTGGAGATATATTAGACCATGTTCTTATTTATTTATTATTATTATTATTTCTTTTTAGGGCTACATCTGCAGCATATGAAAGTTCCCAGGCTAGGGGTTGAATCAGAACTTCAGCTGCTGGCCTATGCCACAGCCACAGCAACATGGGATCTGAGCTGCACCTGTGACCTACAGCACAGCTCATGGCAATGCCAGATCTCCAGCCCACTGAGTGGGATCAGGGATAATACTGGAGTCCTCATGGATACTAGTCGGGTTCATTACGACTGAGCCACAATGGGAACTCCTATTAGACCATGTTTTTAATTAATTGAGAAGTGCTTTTTAGAATAAATAATTTGGTTGACTTCCTTATTACAACTGGTCCTTGAATCCCTAAAATAATGAGTTATTCAACTACAGCACAATTGGAAAAGTATCTAGATCCCTCTGTAAAATTTCCCTAAGAGAAATGAAAACAACACACACACACACACACACACACACACATTTAGACATACTTATAGTGACTTTAGATTATATCTACTGGCCTGTCTTTTAGTGACTTCCAAAATTAATTTCATATGAATCTTTTCCTTTCTCCTTTTTATTTTCCCCCAGATACAGGCTCCACAAAGTGAAAGGGCATGCAGTTAAGGAGGACACCTTGTTTTAAGTGTCTGACTAGTAAATCCTTGGACCTCAGAAGGCTAATTGTAGAATTAGGAGGATTAAATAGTCTGTCCCCGACTCGGCATCGCCTCCTTCATCCAGTCCTTTCTGTCATGATCCTTAGGGTCATAATGTTAAGAATGAAAAACTTGAAAGGTAATGTCTCTGTACAAACAATCTGCGCTTTTTTCCTCTAAAACAGTGAGAAGCAATGCAAAGCTGATGAATATGGATCTCTTAAGTTGTGTAAATGTGTGCAACCTACTGGAAGATTTTCCTTAGATTTAACGTGGGGCTACCTCCTTCTCTATAAACTTTTGTTGATGTATTGGGAAATTAAATTTGGTCTTAAATTTTCTTCTGTGAATAATAAAACTGTCCTTGGAGACTTGATTCATAAGCAAATACTCCTTAGAAAAACATTACTTGAATTTGAAACATTTGTAAAACCATTGCTCTTTGGGACCACTGACCTCTGAATCCTCATAAATACCCTAAGGCCACAAATGTACCTAAGCGTCACCTCAGCAGACTTCCATGGCTCCATTAGTTCATCAATCAATCTTATTTCTTACAGAATACCTGCTTCTTATATCCCAGGTATAGGCTTCTGGGGTTGGGATCTTCTTATTTTGTTATTTCAATCTGGTTCCCCAGTAACTGCACTCAAACGTCTTTTCTCAGTTCACATTTGTGCCTAGAACATCCACACACTGCAGGTGAGGCCAAAAACAAAACCCAAAAAACAAAAAAAACAAAACCCATTTGTGCCTGCACCCAGCTCCCCTTGGTCCAAGGGCCCACATCTGAGTATTCACATTCGCTAACCCAAGGTCTTTTCATTTCCCAGTTTTCGTAGGAAGAAGTAAGTACCAAAGCAATTAGATGGAGACACAAATTGCAGTGCTTGGGTTGAATAAACTTCGGTTGGAGCTACCTAAGAAAGAGGCTTTAAATTTACATGCTTTAGAGATAACTGACAAGTCAAAGCAAGCAGTTTAAACAAGATCTCTAATAATATTGATTTTAAGGGAAGAATGGAGAGTTGGTAGAAAAATACTGTCATATATGTTGACCTAGAATTCTCTATTAATTAAATTATTTGGGGGCACCTTAGTCACTGTCCTTTTCCCAAAAAAGCAGAAGAAAAATCTGTTGATTAAGCAAACCAAGTTAATAAAACTTGTAAAAATAAGAAAAAAAACCATATTGATAGTCTTAGGGAGACTCAATGTAAAAATATTATGAAAGTGTATTTACTGATGCTTGAGTAACTGAGATAAGTGATATTTAACGCAGGTATTTCAGAGTGAGGAGCTCCTTAGGATTGGTCAAAGTTCATAATACAAGAGTTTTGATTTTGCAGGCATATCAAAGAGTTGAGAATCTTGAAGTGAGTTGGATGACTGAATTTAGGCTTGATAAGTGAGTAGTTTAGTTACTTCTTAGTCTTATCTTCTAGGAACAGGTAATTCCTGGAATGAGAAAATAAGCTATTTTTTTTTCTTTGCTTGATCTCATTAAAGGAAAGCATACTATTATTGTTAAATACAGGAACAGAAATTATTCTGGTTTAAGTTCTTGATCTTCAGTTGACTTATGATAGCATGTATTTTTTTTAAGAGAGAAATTAAAATAAATAAACTAAGGACAATTTTTTTTTTAGCTATCTACTAGTATAACATCCACACCCAAACACATATTCGTAGACGCAAGAACTGCCATCCTTCATTTTTACCTATGATTTGAAAAGAAACATGAATGAACTCTGGTATCCCACTGGAGCTTGGCTTTCTCATTAGTTTCTAGATTATATTGTTTGATTAATTGTGTGACTCCAATGGTGGCATCCTATTTATTTTGGAAAACTTTCCAGGAAAAAGTTAAACATATTAAATTTCTCTTTAGTTTTAGTAAGATAAAGTGATCCAGAAATATCAAAGTATTTGAGTGTTTTAATCACCATCCCTGATGGGTGGTGGAACAACACATCCAGGTCTATCCAAAGGTCAGGCGACGGAAACAGTGAAAATAGTCACCTGGTGACGATCCTACGTTACGTCTCAGCCAAAAAAAATCGGGAAAGAAAGACTCAAGAAAACCCACTGTCTTTGTTTTTGCCTAGGATTTCACTTCGGGGACATTTTTCTTGGGGGAAAATCCCTGAAGAATCAATGCCGAACTTGCCATAAAATTCTCATCCCTGCCATGTCTAAAGAGCTTTGATTTTGGCAGAAAGTTTCCACCTGCCAAATCTCATGGTGCAAAAACCTCTCTGTGCTGGATGGGGAGCGATTTGTGAAGCGTGAGGGGCTGAAGCCTTCAGGGCCTGCCTCTTGGAAGCTGGAGAATGGAAAGTAGACAGCAGCCCTCTGACAGTTTGTTAGTGTTCCTTTGACTATTTTGGGTAGAGGAATGTGACGACAAAACCTGGGCGTAATGAGGACATAATCTTTCTCTCTTTAAAAAGATAATTATCTTGAAGTTCCCGTTGTGGTGCAGAAGAAATGAATCTTCCTAGCACCCATGGGGACACAGGTTCGATCCCTGACCTTGCTCCATTGGCTGAAGATCTGGCATCATTGCGGTGAGCTGTGGTGTAGGTTGCAGATGCATCTCGGATCCCACATTGCTGGGGCCATGGCAGAGGCCGGCAGCTGCAGCTCCAGTTCCACTCCCTAGCCAGGGCACTTCCCTATGTGGCAAGTGCAGCCCTCAAGAGATCAAAACACGTGCGCGC
The DNA here is from genome assembly GCF_054392235.1 of Sus scrofa. Lineage (NCBI taxonomy): Eukaryota > Metazoa > Chordata > Mammalia > Artiodactyla > Suidae > Sus > Sus scrofa. The sequence continues at coordinate 79,119,788 of NC_139393.1, forward strand.
GCGCACACACACACACACACACACACACACCCACACACCCACACACCCACACCTGGAATGCCTTCCTAGATAATCTGGATCAGCCTGGATAGGAAGAAAAAAATTGAATTTCTTCCTACTCCCTTGAATTCCCCTCAGCTCAGTCTCTATGGGGCGGGCAGGTAAGAAAGATACAGCCTAAGGCCTACTGTGCTGTACATTTAAATGCAACTCTTCTCCAGGAGAAAGTCCTTACTTCAGAACATTGCAAATATCTAGGGTGAAGAATTCGTATAATCTTTTGAGTTTTAATAGGTCACCACTATCTACTTTTATAAAACCCAGTGAAAACTTACTAGAATAAGAAAAGTGAAAGGAGCATACAAAACACAAGCCTGCATTTAAAAAACGATATAGATTGTGTTCACCGTACGTAAAATTACAAAAAAAAATTTCAAAACTTCACCATACATGAAATAACTTAAAAATTTCAAAATATTTGTGCTTTCTGTGTTCATCTCACCACAGACCTAAACAGGACAGAACCCATCCAGGCTACATCTTGAGGAAAAGTGCTCGAAGTCATGGGTGTGTCTTAGCCATGAACGCTGATGTATTTGAAGAGTGAGGAGAAGATCTTTGCAAGCTTAGAATTCCACGGGGGAGAAGAAACACATTCCTTTGTTGAACCACGGGTCTTAGCTGACAAATCCCCTTACGTAGATGCTCTCCTTCCTCCTTGCATTTAATTCCCTTTTCTCAGAGCACTTATTCTTTTCTATGTTGCATTTGTAATATTTTCTTTCAGTTTCTACAATGGAAGCTCCTTTCAAAGGAGAGCTGTGCCTAACTTGCATGCATTTCCTTCTTTACTCAGCCCAGCACCTTGCCTGTCGATCAATAAATACATTCAGTAATGCACCCGTCTTCATAAACATAGCAAAAAACACACAGCAACATGTTGTCTAAATCAAGTTACTGATAATCAAGTACAGCCAGCCCATTCTTCAATTGTAAAAGGCTCAAATTCTGCTAGCAATAAAATAATCAGTCACTACCCTAGTTATTATGGGATGAATTATGCCGCCTAAAAAATACATTGAACTCCTAACCTGTACCCATGAATGTGACCTTGTATGGAAACAGGGTCTTGGCAGATGTAATTAGTTAAGATGAGGTCATTAAGGTGGGCCCTAATGTAATATATCGGGTGTTCTCATAGAGAAGAGAAACAGACACAGAAGGCAGACAGCCATATGAAAACAGAGGCAGTGATTGGAGTCATCAGCCAACTAAAAGCTCACCTGGGACTGCCAGAAGCTGCAGGAGGCAAGGAAGGACCCTCTGCAGAGGGTTTCGAGGAACCATGACCCTGCCAATACTTTGATTTTGGACTTGTGGCCTCCGGAGATATGAGAGAAGAAATACCTGTTCCTTTAAGCCACCCAGTTTGTGGTACTTGGTTAAACAGCACAGGAAATCAATACATCAGGGAAATCTAAAAAAACTGGAGTGATGAATTCCATGTGGAACTTCCTCAAAATCTGGATGATGGACAGAAAACTTTAGGAGTGCAGTCCTGGCCTGAGGCTTTGCACCAGGAGCTCACTGGTTCTATGTCTAGAAAGGAGATGGGTACCACCTATCTAGCCAGCATCTGATTTTTAAAGCCCAACAACCTAGCTTAGTGAGGAAAATACCAGCTAAAGAAGTGGCTTGGCCCCCATTGCCTGGTGCAATAGAGGTACACATGAAGGAAAGGCACTATTAACACTTTAAATGTGCCAACATGTCTCATGCTATTAGAATTCTTTTTTTTTTTCCTGAATATCACTAATTATTTCCTGTAAGAACTGTTACGCATTTGAAAAGAACTACCTAATTCTCAGCCCTTTCACTCTAACTGTAATTTTCTTCTACTGATTTGTTGTTCATGATAGTCTAAGGAAAATAAGAAAATATTATAAGATTTGAGTTCAACTACTTACCTAAATAATACCCAAATATAAGACTGCTTTCCAAGGGCATATAATAACTTGAAACTTGAAGATATATAGATCAATCCTGTATCGATTCAGTTTAAAAGCTTGTTAGGTGTGTATTAGCAGTAATGCATTAAGTGCAGAATGATGCATTTCAAATTTGCAGAATCAAGTACAGGAAATCATTAGCATCTGCCCAGTAAGTACAATATAATATTTATAAAATTTATAGAATCAAATATAGAAAGCTGGTACTATATAAATATTAATTCTCAATTCTAGATTTATTTAACTCTAATTAATTACAGGAAAAGATCTCAAGCTTATCATAAAAACTGGAAGCAAACATTAAGAAAACTTCAAGTGGAAACAAGAAGAGGTGGAGATGAATGAAGAGATTTAAAATAATATAATAGGAGTTTCCATTGTGGCTCGGTGACTACAAACCCGACGAGCATCTGTGAGGATGAGGGTTTGATCCCTGGCCTTGCTCAGTGGGTTAAAGGATCCATCGTTGCCCTGAACTGTGTTGGAGGTCACAGTGCGGCTTGGATCTGGCATTGCCGTGGCTGTGGTGTAGGCTGGACTATACAGGGCCACAGGACTATAGAGGGTCCCCTAGCCTGGGACCCTCCATATGCCACAGGTGTGGCCTAAAAAGAAAAAGTAAATAAAATAATTTAATAAAACACAGGCAATCTATTAAAGTATTAGTTGCCCTTAAAGGTGAAAAGAAGACCTTAAAACTGAACTCAAGAGCATAACTTTTAGATGCTATTATACCTGTAAAAGAAAAAAGTAGTTATCTGCAATATTTAAAGGTCAAGGATACATTCAGAAATAGGTCATCAGGAAAGAGTGGTGAGATGCCCTGAGTGCCTTGCCGAAGCCATCTCCATGTGACTGCCCTGCTCCCCTCTCCAGTGACAGTGATGGACAAGGAGCCCTGCCCGGTGGCTGGGATCCCTCAGGGACACAATCACTGAAGGTGCCACAACTTCTGGAGCAAGGTATAAGTATGTACATATAAGGCAGCAACAGAGAAGTCCAAGCAGTTCTAGGAAATTGTTTCTAGTGTGCAAAAGTCAAGTGAATCTAGTAACAAATTCTCCTGATAAATATGGGCACTTTTATGGAATAAAACTTAAAAGTCAAACATAAACTTTTAATCATGTAATTTTTCATCCTTCATGACAAAGCATTGGAATTTGAAAAATCCGTAAGGCCAGCACATTCCGAAACTAGGAGAAGAGTCCAGCAAAGGAAGACATGGTAACTTCACCAAGCCCATGAAACATGAGAGATTCTAACCTGGTTAATACTTGCCATGTGCAGGTGATTTCCTAAGTGTGCTGTATATACTGTTATAAAGTCATTTAATTTTTGAAATACCCCACAGAGTAGGCACCACCTTAGAAAGAGAGACTAAGGCACACAGGGGTTACCTGACTTGTCCACGGCATCGCAGCTGGTCAGAGTTAGAGGTTGGGTACAAATCCAGCAGTCTGTCTCAAGATCAGTGGCCATTCTTTGTCATTACATACATTTTAAGATTCCGTCTTTTCAGCAAGCATTGCTGGGAAACCTGGACAGCTGCATGCAAATCAATGAAACTAGAACACACCCTCACACCATGCACCAAAATAAACTCAAAATGGCTTAAAGACTTAAATATGACAAGACACCATCAAACTCCCGGAAGAGTTCATAGGCAAAACATTCTCTGACATCAACCTTAGGAATATTTTCTCAGGTCCGTCCCCCAAAGCAACAGAAATAAAAGCAAAAATAAACCAATGGGACCTCATCAAACTGACAAGCTTTTGCACAGCAAAGGCAACCAAAAAGAAAACAAAAAGACAACTTACAGAATGGGAGAAAGTAGTTTCAAATGATGCAAATGACAAGGGCTTAATCTCTAGAATACACAAGCAACTTATACAACCCAACAGCAAAAAAGCCAACAATCCAATTGAAAAATGGGCAAAAGACCTGAATAGACATTTTTCCAAGGAAGAGATACAGATGGCCAACAAACACATGAAAAAATGCTCAACATCCCTGATTATTAGAGAAATGCAAATCAAAACTACCGCGAGATACTGCCTCACACCAGTCAGAATGACCATCATTGATAAGTCCACAAATAACAAATGCTGGAGGGGGTATGGAGAAAAGGGAACCCTCCTGCACTGCTGGTGGGAATGTAAGCTGGCACAACCACTATGGAGAACAGTATGGAGGTACCTTAGAAAACTATACATGGAACTACCATATGACCCAGCAACTCCACTCTTGGGCATATACCCAGACCAAACTTTCCTTGAAAAAGACACATGAACCCACATGTTCTTTGCAGCTCTATTCACAATAGCCAAGGCATGGAATCAACCCAGATGTCGTTTGACAGATGATCGGATTAGGAAGATGTTGTATATATATACAATGGAATACTACTCAGCCATAAAAAGGAATGACATAATGCCATTGGCAGCAACATGGACGGAACTAGAGACTCTCATATGAGTGAAGTAAGTCAGAAAGAGAAAGACAAATACCATATGATATCACTTATTCTGAAATCTAACATATGGCACAAATGAACCTTTCCACAGAAAAGAAAATCATGGACTGGCAGAATAGACTTGTGGTTGCCAAGGGGGAGGGAGAGGGAGTAGGATGAATGGGGTGCTTGGGGTTAATAGATACAGACTATTGTCTTTGGAATGGATTAGCAATGAGATTCTGCTGTGTAGCACTGGGAACTATGTCTAGTCACTTGTGATGGAGCATGATAATGTGAGAAAAAAGAATGTATACGTGTATGTGTAACTGGGTCACCATGCTGCACTGTAGAAAAAAAAATTGTATTGGGGAAATAACTATTAAAAAAAAGATTCCTTTGCAATTTCACTTGAATAAACATAGAACGGGCGAAACATGTGTCTTACGTGACATGAAACAAGTTGAGAAGTAGGTAAATCTGTTAGTAGATATAATAGTATCCTTTGCTCCTTTATGCATTATGGAAGTTTTTGTTTTTTCCTTTTCTTATTTCAAGTCAGAACAGCAGGATACCTCTGGTTAACAACAGTGTTCAGTGCAATCATGCTGATTTCCATGACTCATATACTAGCTTTGAAATAATCAGCCCCAAAAACGGGGACTGCAAAAATGTTCTATCATTAACAACATTCTGGAATAAGTATACAGCTTCCTATTGTGACAGTGCTTATTTTAAAAGCAAATTGGGATTAGCCTTTTCCCAGTATTAGATTTATTACTTAGAGCACAGACTAATTGCTCTTTTCATCATTATCTTCTGTTTACTTACTTATTTTTAAAGCCAAAGATAGGTCTTATGAACGTAGAAATATTGATGCGGTCTTTTTTCTTCTTTTTCTTTTTTTTAGGGCTGCTCCACAGCATATGGAAGTTTCTAGGCTAGGGTTTGAATCAGAGCCGCAGCTACTGGCCTACACCACAGCCACAGCAACCGGGATCTGAGTATTGAGTATTATCCAACCAAATCCAACAACATATCAAAAAAATTATACACCATGACCAGGTTGGGTTCATCCCAGGTTCACAAGGATGGTTCAACATAGGCAAATCAATCAGCATCATACACCACATTAACAAAAAAAAAGTAAAAAATCATATGATCATCTCAATAGACGCAGAAAAAGCATTTGACAAAGTCCAACATCCATTCATGATCAAGACCCTCGCCAAAGTGGGTATAGAGGGAACATTCCTGAATATAATCAAAGCCATTTATGATAAACCCACAGCAAATATAATACTCAATGGGGAAAAACTGAAAGCCTTCCAGGATTTTAAATTTCTCCTTCTGACTTAGTTTTCTTAACCATCAGCCCCTTGGCGTCAGGCTACTTTCTCTTTGTTTGTCCACCTTCCCATCATGGTGGGGAAGACAGGACAGCCACACACTCTGTCTGTCAATAAATATATATCGTAGGCGAGCAAAATATGCCACCAGAAAATGTGTCTCTTTGTTATGAGGATTCATTTAAACTGATTATTAAAAACAAAACCCAGAAGATTCAGGTTTTTTTGTTTTTGTTTTTGTTTTCTGCATCTCTTCCTTAACTACCAAAAAGAATTTACATTGGAGTTTCTGTTGCGGCTCAGTGGGTTATGAGCCCAACATAGTATCTATGAGGATGCAGTTTGATCCCTGGCCTACCCCATTTGGTTAAGGATCTGGGGTTGCTGCAAGCTCTGGTGTAGGTCACAGATGCAGCTTGGATCTGGTTTTGCTGTGGTTGTGGCATAGGCTTCAGCTGCAGCTCTGATTCGACCTCTAGTCCAGGAACTTCCATATGCTATAGCTATCACCATAAAAAAGAACAAAAAAAGAATTTAGATAAAGGGTCTGTTTGTGGAGTAGAGTTATCATCAGAAATATCTGAAAAAAATATGGGCTAGAGGTGGTGGACGAAATTTGGCAGGGCCTAGAATCAGACTCTGCTGTGTCCTCAGTCTCTGCCCCAATATCCTCTTTTGTCTTTAGCTGAAGATGGTGTTTAAAGGTGAGGATTTAGGCCATTTTGGTGAATTAATATTCCTAGGTCTCTTCCTTGTATATATTTGATTCTGTTTGATTTTCTCCTGTTAGTCTGTGTCATGTCAATTTTCTTCTTAGACCGGCCAGAAGAACCTAGAAGCATAGAGGCAAATATTTTTCTCCATAATAATATACGTCAGGTACATTTTAAGCACTAAGTTTACATCAGTGAAAAAAAAGTAGCCAAAAAAAAAAAAAAATCAGTGCATAGAAATCACATTTTAGTGAGGGAGGCCAAACTTAACAGAATAACTGAAAGTGTCAAGGGAGGCCAAGCCGTGGAGTGTGGTCAGTGCCCAAGAGAAAAAATGTGTTTATCAGTGACTTTGTTTGAAACACCCAGTGCATCCTGAACATGAAAAACAAAAGGCTTTAGTGGGTTTATCATGTCTTTAATTCTCTGGAGTTGCACCCCTTTAACGTATGTATTTAATGCAGGGCTACCTCTCCCCACAATTCTCAAGTCACATGCTAGGTGGAAAAACAGCAGGGAACAGGGCACAGAGCAAAAATTGGGGGCAGGGAGGATCAACTAGTGTGTCTTCCATGAGCAAACAGCTAACTTAGCAGGTGCAAGAGAAGAGGCCTCTGGTGACCTTTGGCGTATTTCTGCTTCTTGCCGTAAGTGCAGTGGACATGTTTCCGCAAGGACAGACTCACCTTGGCTCATAGCATCTCACTTAGAGTGTTACTTGTGTGTCCTTCTCCTTCTGCCCTGGCTTCTCTATCACAGTTTGGTCAGTTCTCAGCCAATCAGAGACAGGGACATCCAGGGGCTGGCATTTACACCTGCTCCTAGGAGGCCTTCGGGGCTGGCAGAACAGCCCACTGCCCACAGAGAGACGCTCTTTGGGCTTTTCCTCCTGTCCTGTGTAACCCTTCCATGCTCACTGCTTTCCTCATCTCAGGGTCTTCTTACAGGGAAGCCCGCAGGAAGGCAGCCAATTAGCCCAATTCTCTCCAGCAGGGGAGGATTCCAGGCAGAGGGAGGAGGAAGTAGCAGGAGCCCTGCTCTCAAGAACCAGGACCAAGGAGGCCAGTGCGCTGGGAAGGCGTGTGGACCCGGGGAGAAGAGACACCCCCCCACGTCCCTTGCAGAGGAGCCTGTGGTCTCCAAAAACAAGCTCAGACGAATTCCCAGTGGCAAATGTTACACAGCCTTAAATTGCTAGCAAATCTTGTGCCATGAAAAGGTGTAGATCAGAACATCTGGGTTCAGAGAGGAAATTAACCTCTTAATAGCCACACTTCAGTTTTATCTCAGCCCCCGACCCCCCGCCCCAGCCCATGGTGACGTGCACTTTCTTTTCGTTTTGTTTTTTCTTTCAGTCTACTTTGAAATACTCTTCAGCCTTCCTATCGTGTCATCTCTTCTCTCCAGATTATATTCATCATTTTATCAATTTTGCCAACTAAAATGCTTTTCCACATTCTTATTGTTATGAGACATATTAAGCAATCTGCACTTTTTTTTCCCTTTTTTTCCCCATTTCTTAAAGCATGTAGCTCTGGCAGAGAGAGGGAGAGGCAGAGGGGGGTAGAGAGAGAGAGACTGAGCGAACTTCCCTTTACTTAAGTGTAATAAATTGTAAATATACATACATAGGGGAACATTGATAAATTTGCTTTATGGGAGTCTTCAAAGAGATACATTTAGGTTCAAAGACGGAATTATAAAGCTAAGTGATCATAACAAGGTTTCTACTTTAGAGTCTCTAAAGTATTTTAGAGAATAAACTCACTAAAATTTTATATGCTTACAAAATTAGAGTGTATGAAGTTATGTAGTAATCATTCATGATTTCAGAACCTTTTCCAAAGAAATGATATAGCATCTGCCACATATTTATGCACAAAGTCCTTCCAGTACCCTTTGTTGAGTGGTTGTCTAGCATATAAGACAGGATGTCTGGGTATAAATTTGCATATCTGAAAAAGAAAGAAGAGGGAGTTCCTGTAGTGGCTCGGTGGTAACGAACCTGACTAGTATCCTTGAGGACGCAGGTTTGATCCCTGGCCTCACTCAATGGGTTAAGGATCTGGTATTGCTGTGAGCTGTGGTGTCGGTCGCAGATGTGGCTCAGATCTGGCGGTGCTGTGGCTGTGGTGTAGGCTGGCAGCTGCAGCTCCGATTCGACCCCTAGCCTGGGAACTTCCATGTGCCGTGGGTGTGGCCCTCAAAAGACAAAGAAGAAAAAGAAGAAAGTGGTCAGGACGGTTAATAAAGAAGATGTTCGATGAATGTGGACTAAATGAGTCAAAGAGTGCTCAACAAGGATGCTTGCTGCTTTAAGTTCAGCTAAGCGCTCACACGTGTTCAGCCCTGTCAGGCCTGTCTTTGTGATGTTCCTGCTTTCTTCACAAAAGCTGCACTTAAATATTTTGCCATATTTTAAGCAGCAAACTCAATCCTGTTTCTTTTGCTTCAACAGACCGTCCTCTCCCCGGTTCCTGATGAAGGCCGTCTGCGTAGAACCTGCCTCTGGACTCAGGAAGCGCAAGCCTTTCCTTCCTTCTCGAATCGTAAGTGACCACAACGTCCTGTTTGCTTTGCAGCACCTAATACGTAAACTTTTATTATGGGAGTGTGTGATCGCAGGTTGTATTTTTAGTAGATTTATTGAATTGGTAAATATGTATTTAATGTCAACTATGTTTCAAGAAGACTCATCGCTGCCAAATGCACAGAAGTGAGAGAAATCAGATCACTTCCTGTACAGAGTTCGCATTCCAAGGGGGCTGGGAGACAACACAGAAGAAAGTGAAGAAAAACTCGAGATTATGTGAGCTAATGAGCTAAGAAGACGATAATTCAAGGGGTTTGAAGACTTGGAGGTGGCGGGGCGTGCATGGGGCTTGCTGATTTAATAAGGTAGTGAGGAAAAGGGCATCTGAGGGGAAAATGTTGGAGATCCTCAAAACCTTAAGTTCAAAGACTCTCCCCCCCCCCCTTTTTTTTTTTGCTTTTTTAGGGTCGCACCCATGGCCTATGAACGTTCCCAGGCTAAGGCTTGAATCAGAGCTACAGCTGCTGGCCTCCACCGCAGCTACAGCAGTGCAGGATCTGAGCCGTGTCTGCAACCTACACCACAGCTCACGGCAACACCGGATCCTCAGCCCACTGAGCAAGGCCAGGGATCCTAGTTGAATTCGGACTCCTTTCCATGGAGCCACGACGGGAACGCCCTCTGGCGCTTTTTTCTTAGTTTTATCCACAGCATTTTAGCAGAGTGCTGTGTCCTGTGACAATGTTCTGGACTAATTTGGAGGAGAGACCTGGAATCATGAAGGGGTATTTGAGGCAAGTGGAGGTGGTTAGATGCATATAGAGAATGAATGGGGAGGAAAAGAGAAAGTTTAAAAAATCCAAAGTGTCATTTTAGGGATTGCTGCATTTCCTTAATATGTAAATCAGTAGACAAAGGGTAGACATTATAGAGAAACAAGTTCCGTTCAGTGTAAGTCAATATTACGTGTCTGGTGATGGAGCCGCCGCGCCGTGTTCAAGCAGACATTGCTCCTGCCTGTCAGAAGCGCTGTCGGAGGGCCCTCCGCCTGCCCAGTGCTGGGTGGGGTCTATGGTTCTTTGCAGAGCAACTACTAAACACACATATTATGCTGTCAGTGAATGAATGAATGAACTTGTAAACACGGTGGTGTGATATAGTCGAAAGCTAAAAGTAATGCAAAAAGGAATTTTAGACACAAAATTCTAGACAACTCTGAAGGCAAACTTTGTTATTGTTTGCACAGTAGTGAATTTTTCCATTTGATAGACAACTACTCAGGAGAACTTTTTTAAAAAAATGTATCTTCTGTTTTACATAGTTCTTTGCATATTGGCTAACAAGCTAATTTACACATTTAAATAGTATCTCGCTATTTATTTTCCTTAATTTTAGTCCTAATAAGTTCCATTGGCAACATATTTTGTGATGTATATTAAACTCAGAATAGAAGACCCAGTGTAATCTAGCCATTTATCAACTCACTTGTTCTAAGTTAAATTGAACTTTGACCTGCTATATCCTAATAGCAGGATAGGATATAGGTTTTTCATTCGTACCACAGGAATTCCTTCAACTTGTGCGACCTGCTCATGTGTGACATCGTTCTTATAGAAGTGGAAAGAATATGGGCTCTTTCTTTCTTTCTGGGATGGACGCACCTGCGGCATATGGAAGTTCTCAGGCTAGGGGTTTGAATCAGAACTGCAGCTGCCGCCTATGCCACGGCTCATGGCAGCACCAGATATGTAGCCTACTGAACGAGGCCAGGGATCGAACCTGCCTCCGCACGGATACTAGTCTGGATCATTACCAGGGAAGTCCCTGGGCTTTTTCTTTAAGAGTATATTGACCATTTTAATTAGTGGGAGACACTCATAGCTCAGTTATCACAATTCAGTGACACGGGGACATTCCCCTAACGTGTAAGGCCCATAAAATGAGAAAGTGAAGGCAATGATTCCTATTTCAGACTCTCACAAGTTTTGCATTAAAGGGGACATCGAAGGCAGCTGACACATTGGTACATAGTAATTATTCCATAAATAGTTCATTTCTTTTATCTGGATACAAACAGAGAAGAAACGTATTTTTCTTACATATTTAATATTTTGGGGGGGTGGAGGTTATTTTAATTTTCAAATGATCAACTGCATATATGTATAATATATGATAAAAGTTCATCTGATTTGCAGTATTTGATAAGTTAATCAGTGTGAAAGTATTTATAATCTATAAAATGTCCTTTCCAAAAAAGGAAAAATACATAAAAGGATAGATTGCCTTCATGAAAATAAGATAACTTGGAGTTCCCATTGTGGCTCAGTGGTTAACGAATCCGACCAGGAACCATGAAGTTGCGGGTTCGATCCCTGGTCTCGTTCAGTGGGTTGAGGATCTGGTGTTGCTGTGAGCTGTGGTGAAGGTCGCAGACGTGGGTTGGATCCCGCGTTGCTGTGACCCTGGCGAAGGCCGGTGGGGATAGGTCCGATTAGCTCCTAGTCTGGGAACCGGGTGCGGCCCTGGAAAATACAAAAAATAAAAAATGAAAATAAGATAACTTGATGAAGATTATAATCTGTGTTTCCTTTATCATTTGTGCATTCATTTTTCATTTATTGATTAATTCTTTCAGAAGCATTTGTTGAAATTTACTGTGGGTCAGGGTTTACACATACACTCTATTTGTAGTTAAATCTTTTGATATTATTCTACCAGTATACAGTGTGCTTTCCTGATGGACCGGCATTTAAATTGACTGTTATTTCTAACTGTCAATTTTTTAAGGTACGTTTTTGGAAGAACACCAACAATGCAATATAAGTAGGCTATCATAACTTCTTATATTATTATGAAAATATTTCTTATTTTATTATGAAAATATTTCTTATATTATTAAAATGACTCGATTTAATGTATATTCTCAGAGTGTTCTCTTTGAACAAAATTCTGAATGAGACATGGTTGAAAGAAGGCTTTAAAAGTCATGTATGAAAGATGTGAAAAAACCAAATAACTTTCTAATGTCACTTCCTAAAACTAAATACTGTTTTACATACGTGTAGCAGAGATGAAACAGTAAATATTTAAAATGACAAGATGGATAAATAAGACACTGTGATGACTCATGTGGAAAATGGCTTTTGAGCTTATTTTAAAACGTTTTCTATACACTAGATCTTTATTTAAAGTTTACTTAGGGTGTAAATGAGTTGCATAGGGTTTTTTCCACCACTCTTTACAAGTGAATAGTGCTTCTTACTAAGATGAGCTTGTTCAGAATGCACTACTTAATTCTCAGGTTTTAATGAGCCACACAATTCAGAGGCAACCACGGTACTTCTTCACGTTATTTTGTTCAACTACGGAAGAAACTGTTTTCGATGTTGGATGATAGTATTAATGGATTTTTCAAATTACGCCGTGATAAAAGTCTGCGGCTGTTTGCTGCTGAGAAGGAAGAGAGGTAGTACTGAAAAGGGCTGGTATGAAATTGCAATGAGAAATTGCAATTCAGTCACTCAAATATGTGATATCAGTATGTTTTTCATTTGGAAGCAAGAAGTTAGAGGCAAAATAAATAACTGACATTTTAAAAGAACAAATGGACTAAAATGCTACTTTCAAAAACAATGTTTTTTTCTGCCGTAATTCCCTGGCAATGGTTAGTTCCATAATTACATATATTCCTCCAATATCTCAAATTATTCATTATAAACTATATACTCTAAAACTATGCCAAATATATAATGATTAGATTTGTAATCATGTATATAAATGTATATGCACACTTTCTCATTAATCTTGCAAACTCTAATGAGTAGCAAGAGTGACATCAATAAAATAAAGTGATATAATAGTGGTTAGTTCCAAAGACCCATCCTTATACAGAAACTTTGAAAATTCAAGGAAAAACTGTCAGAAACAACACTTTGGAAAACAGTCAAAGCTGTATAGGAACCAAGGAAAAAAGTGAATCAGGAAAAAAATAATTCAAAAATGGGAGGAAAGCTTTGTAATATTTTTACCGGTGCTTGTCCCACCTCTAACCAGGCTCAGCAGTTGTCTGGAAGACAGCAGCCCACGTCTCCACCTCGGGACCCGGTTCCTGGGGAAGGTCTGGGGGAGCAGCACAGACCTTCCTCTCAAAGCATATGTTGCTCTCATTTCTAACCTGTCTGGGTGCTACGTAGGGACTGACATAAGGAGCTTGCCATTTTTTGCCAAATCTGGAACTCAATCAGGGCAGAAAAGCAGCAGACATTCCCCGTAACTATCATAAGGTAAGGAAACAGTATCTGTGGCTTGAGGTAGATGTCTTGGCACCAAAAAGTGCCAAGTCTGGAGGGAAAAGCTGAGTGAGAGCATATTTGGGAAATGAGGGTCTTCAAAACACCTGCATACAGGCAACTGAGGGGGCCATACACATACTCGACACAGAACCCAGGCTCAGAGAAGACCCTGTGCCTCCCTCTGGGTGATCTCCAGGCTCAGGACCAGAGGAAGTGAAGCCTGAGGAAGCCTGAGGCTAAATTGCTGCAAGTGAGCCCCACACAGAGCTGCCGTGCAAAGACGAGGCGGGCTCTCCATTTCTTTCTCTCTAGTTTTGTTTCCCACTCTCTTTCTCATCTCTCCTTCCTCCCCCTTCCTTTTTTTTCCTCCCTCCCTTCCTTCCTTCCTTCCTTCTTTCTTTCCTTCCTTCCTTCCTCTTTGGCTTTTGCTTTTAAGTAAGTAAAACAAGTCAAATCAGCTATTGTTTTGTAATAACTTCATGTGGCTGATGCTATTTTATTCCAGAATGTTGCAGTATTGCCATGTTCTCTAGCAGTAGATGAAGAGTAAATCATATATGTGAACATGAAAATATATAAAAATAAGAAATAGGAGAGCTGGCTGTGGTTATAGAGGAGGGTCTTATCAAATGGAAGGGGGAAATAAAGGCAAAACATGAGTTCTCAGCAATAGAATCATCCCCCCTTCCCCAGCCTACAACCCAGAGTTGTCAGGTTTTTGGTAACATATATGAATCTTGAAACAATACAGTGTTACTGAGATAGGCTGGGACCTGGGATCTTTTGCTGCAGTGCTTGCACCTGGTCAAACATCTCTTCAAGCAAGGAAATAACAAAGAAATAATAAGGACTAAAAATAAGTGCATGCGTGCACAGTGGGGCAAGTTATGGACAAAGAGATACAAAAAGACTTAAAACAAAACCTGCCACTTCTGAAGAGCTAGAGCCAAAGCAGGATACTACACATGCCCTCTGCACACAACACCACCAAAGGGCTGGCCAGACCACCTAAACCATCGCTGTGGCCTAACCCCTCGACCCACCCTGACCCTCACCTCATGTAAGGAACCAGCTCACGCCCACTCAGGGAGTGAGCAAGTGAGCAGAGGAAACTGTTGCTTGTTTTCACTCCCCACTGCTGTAGCCAAGGTCCCAATAAAGACGTGCCTGAATTTCTTGCCTGCCCTCTTCTCAGTTTCTCTGGATTTAGGAGGCCAAGAACCCTCGTTGGTATCACTACTATTAATGTATTACCAGAGCAGAAACTTTTTTCCTGCAAAAATTCAGAGATACTTCCCTCACTATGACATTCCATAAGATATGCAAGAAATTAATGCATTTTTGCTTCTCTAAGTATACATGTAAAATTTTACTTTGCCTTTAGAATTTTGTAAATACTTTCAAATTAATCATTAATAGAACTAAATTGTATTCTCATAATTATTATTACTTAGTAATTACCAGACAGAACAGGCATAAATGACATGTAACTGTATTGAAATTAAAAGAGAAATGCCAAGTGTGTACAGATGCTCTAATAATAGATGATATCGAATGCAGTTTTTGTCAAAATATTTTCCTTAAATAAACTTTTAGCCATTAGAGGAAGATTTTTCTTAAGTATGAAAAAATTGACAAGTTAGCCAGGTAAACATTGCATTTTATTTCCTTACATGATATTAAGCAAAATCTAAATTACCAAATACATTGAGGTGTATAAAATACATATTTTTCTAGGTAATGTGACTTAAAAATTTTTTAAATCAAAATAAATTAATTTATCTTGTGCTAAAATGGTAAAGTACTTAAAATACTTCTTTCAAATAGCAACTTAATCATACCAGAAGAAAAGGAAATAACTGGTAATTAACTAAGTCCATTTTTATTGTGCGCACAATTCATATGACAATTCTTATACCCAGGGAGTTGCTGGGCACCGTTAGTATCCTGCCCAGGAAAGCCAAGCTTACAATTTTCGTAACTTTTAAAATCAACAGTATTTTTCCTCTGAGGTCATATCGGGTCAGTCTTTGGTGAGTGAAAAGAACATGCCAAGGTCAATGAAAATTATCAGAGGAGAATGTTGATGGAGATTAATTTTAGAGGAAGATAGATGGGCCAAAGCAGAGAAGAAATGACTGTAGATGATTAGTGTCTATGGTTTAGAGAGACTCATTTTAGCTGAAGAGTGTTACCACAATCTCTTATTCAACCTGACTTGCTTTATTATTATTAGGTGTTAATAATTCAGCAATTATGTTTGAATTTATTTGACCTTAATAGTAATTATGGCACCCTAATACTAATGTATGTTAGTACAATAAGCAAGAAACATCAGGACTGGAGTTCCCGTCGTAACTCAGCAGAAATGAATCTGACTAGTATCCATGAGGACGCAGGTTCAGTCCCTGGCCTTGCTCAGTGGGTTAAGGATTGGACTACGAGCTGTGGTGTAGGTCACAGATGTAGCTTGGATCTGGTGTTGCTATGGCTGTGGTGTAGGCCGGCAGCTATAGCTCAGATTTGATCCCTAGCCTGGGAATCTCCATATGCTGCGGGTAAGGCCCTATAAAGCAAAAGAAGAAAGACAGAAACATCGTGATCAAATTGGATCTTCCAATGCAATATTGATATTGCATACCATTGGCAATTAATAATAATTAAGACTGTTGTATCATGGTAGCAATTGTACTATGATATTATGTAATTATTTTTTAACTTTATTTTTTGCTTGGTGCTAGCTGGGTAGGAAGACTTGGCAGGGGTTTGTTTTGTTTGAGATCATTGATTTTGGCCAAGAGGGTTGTAATGCAAGGCAGTAGGCTAAGTTTACCATCTAGGAAGCCAGATCAGAGCAGAGGCTGAGAGATGACATAAATAGCAGTCTAGAAACATTACCCTGGAAGATGATAAGCCAGTGGTTCACGCCCATGATCCTCAGCCCATTGTAGGACTCTAGAATCACTGCAGTGTGCAGAATCCAGATAGCCACGATAAAATAAATAGTACTATATATTCATTCAGATGCTTATTGAGTTCCTACTGTGTCGTAGCTGCTGTTCCACACACACACACACACACACACACACACAGTTCATTATTGCCAGAAGCAGATCAGAGTTGATTTTCCCCTCATTTCCCCTCAGGTCACATTTCAGAGGCAGTGAGTTAGATGGGCATCTGGTGGTTGACCATTTCCCAGGTCTTTCTTCCTCTTTGACAAGCCACCCTTCTCTCCTCCTATGCTTGACTGTTTATGGGATGCTACAGGCGGGTCCACAAACATGCTGATTCCTTGAGGCTTTTGAGTTTACGAGAAGAGCCTCAGTTCTAACAGTCTTGAAGGGAGCTTCAGTAATACAAGTGCATCCTTCGCTTGCCAGTCATGATGGATATTCATAGCCAAACAGCAGTGAATTATTCTACAAAACAACAGCAGCAGCAACTACAAGAAACTTCTGGTGACGTGAGGATAGACATGAACACAGGTCATGGCCATGGGTATTGCATATGTCCACACTCATCAAATTGTACACGTTGACTAGAACATGGGAAATAAGGGTCATGTTTTTCAAATATATGTAGATGCTGTTTTAATGTCAAAATATTTTAAGGGTTAATTTATTCATTTAGCAAATACTTTTTAAATTTCTTTTATGTGCCAGACTCAAATATTTTAAGCTGTTTTCTCAGTCAATGAACAGCAAAACTACAACAACCTTGTAGATTTATGGGCATTTTTTTGTCATTTAAAATGCATGTTCTTATGAAATAACAGTATACAAGGATAAGGAACTATCTACCGAATGTTTATCACAGTGGGGTTTTTAAGAATTAAAAGTAGTAAACTAACCCAAATATTTAATAACAAAAGGTATGATTAAATTCAATAGGGGATACAATGATACACTATGGGGCTATCAAAATTATAATGTAGATGTATAATTATTGAGGTGGGGAAAAAAGCCCTGTAACACTGAAAAAGAAAAAATGAATGAAAACACCATATATTGTCAAACACTTTTCATTACAAAAGAAATCTCTATTTAAAGAATTATTTTCTTCATTTATTTATTGCCAGCAATTTTCTTTTTTCACGTAGTGAGTCTCCTTTCTAACAACCTTTTCATGGCACCTCTCCCCCGCCTTGTCCTTTGCACACTAAGAAACCATTCTTGTGAATGAGATTGTTTTTTATTGAACGTAATTTGTGATAATAAACAGTGTCTAAGTGAAAAAATACCTAATTCAGATGAATGACAGGTGCGTAATTTCTTACTATTTATTTATAGTCACAAATTGAAAGTGTCAAACGGTATATTCTCTTTCTGCTTTCTGTCTTCATGCTCTGATCATTTTATTCCTTTATTTTATACTTTGATACATTCTTTCTTTAAACTATTTTTCCTGATTCTTTTGTGTTATTGCAGGGTTCCCAAACGAATCAATGATTGTATATTCCTGAACTCCAGTTGATTTCTCAAGCTCTTATGTAAAATGATGTTTTTCCATAAACACTAAAGTTTCTAACTTAATCAAATGCTCCTTGACCCATCCTACGGAGACTGTGCTTTATTTAGTCCCTCCTCCTTTTGGTGTGGGGTTTCCAATCCCGATGCTCATATTCCTGGATTCCAACAACTGGTCATCTCCCCATTAGCTTTCTCCAGTCATTTAAAAAATGTTTGTCCTGCTACCCTTCATCCAATACTGGGTTTTCCTTTTTATTCCAAATCAACTGTTTATTTAAAGTTACCCTAAAAGCTATTTAATGTCCAATGAGCCCAAAGGCACAGTGGCAGCTTACTATCTAAGACCTATGACACTTCCAAGCCTAATTTAACCAACACATATGGGTTAAAAGACTTGGCATCTTCCTTTTATGTACCACCATTGCTTCCATGTGCTTTTCATTCCAGCTTATTGAGCTGATTTTCTGAGATGTGCAGTATTTGAGATGAGAAGTTTGTACAATGAGGGTTGACTTTTACCCGGGTAGGCGGGTTCTGCATCTGCAGTTTCAACCAACTGATTCCATTGATTGAATGCAAAAGAGTGGAATGTGCAGGTGCAGCAGGTGCTGGGTCATCTTCTGTAAGGCACTTAATCCTCTGCAGAATTTTATATCTGCAGGGGTCCTGCAAACAGTCTCCTCAGATACCGTGGCTGACTGTACCATGTATCATTACCAAATACCTACCGCTATGCATTTTTCTGTACTGCATTAAATCTCAATTATGGGAAAAAAAAAATTGGGTAGGCAATGGCAATAACAGCACTGACAGTTTATGCCGCTGTACATAGAAGGAAAGAATGGGATGGAAAATGGGGGTAATATTTGTACATTTATGCAAAAATTGCTCTTGCATCTCTCAAGATTCAAAAATATCAGTACCGTCATCAACACTGACAGTCATTAGAAGCATTACACATTGATTTCAATATCAGCTCACAAATTTATGGCTGCCAGATTAGCCATGTAAGGCCATAAATTGGCTTGCCATTCAAATTTTGTAGTTTTCATGTTAAAGTGGGGTATTTTGAAAATGGTTGCAATGAAATAAATAACCTTCATATAAAACATTGTCTGCATGACCCAAGTGCAAACAGTTCTCCCGGAGTTTAGCCTACAGATCCTACTTTTTTGTTATAATGGTGAATTTTGGGATATGATGCTCTAAATCTTGCAGGTTGTAACAGGTACTCAGTTATTCCTCATTAAATATCTCAATAAGTTTGTATTAAAGACACTAGGAAAAGAATTTAAAAGATATGGTCTGGGTTAGGCTACGGATCGAATCCATCATTTAAGTGAAAGATTTTTTCAGGTTGTCACAACCATTGAGAGGTGCATGGTCTAGTGGAAAGGGCACCAGCTTGGGACCCTTCACCAAAAAGCACATTTTGATTCAGCACCTAATTACTGGTTACAGTATACAATATACAAGGTGAAAACCCAGTCTCTGACCTCTGTGAAAAACCATGACCTTGTGTAAGTTACTTAAACTTTCTATTTGCTAACTGGTAAATTGATAAGGATACTTACTATTTGAAATGTCTTACCTAACTTACGCTGCTGATAATTAAATCATTTGATATGTGCAAAAGAGATAGAAATTAATCCTGTAAAAGTTTACATGTTATACTTGTTTCTATTTATTTTTAGTTAACATACATAAGAGAAGTAATTTTGTATGATTATTACTTAATAATTTACAAATTTCTTTATTCAACTTTGAAGAAATTTTGCTTTCAAATAGATACCATGTTGACAAAATCAAGTGTTTTCAAAGAGATTAATAGCAACTTTTTCTCAATCTGCAAATTTCAAGAAAAGATTCCAAATTCTTTCCTTAAAGATCATGCTTTATAGTCATGACATTAAAGTAGAAAAAAATTAGAACATTTTAGGGTATATTAACTTTTGAGCTTATGCTAGTTCCGTTTCAAAAAAATTTTTTAAACAATTTGAAGCAGGTGAATTTACTTTGCACAATAATCTCAAAAATCAAGCAAAAATTGATAAGTAATACCCTTAACCCATTTCAAAAGTGGTTCAAATGATTCTGATTTTTGTAAGTAAAGAAAATGTAAAGTAAAATTCTTTTTCTTTTGATGGCGGTGTCTTTATGATCCTAGTTTTTAGGTCATTTAAACCATCAGTAGCTAAAAGAGCAAAGTAAGAGGGTACAATTTTTTAAAATCATGGGAAGAAGCTGTGGCTTTACATTGGATTTCATATTAGAAATACTTTAGTCAAAGTTCACTTTGAAGGTAATGGAGGATAAACTAATTTCCCATCGAGGACAGACCGTGTGAAATCATAACATATGAAAGGAGCAGTTTTAAATCTACTGAAGCAAAACCATGGAGTGTCATTTCAAATCTAAATCCTTGCAGAGACCAGTAGAGAGGGAGAGCGAGCAAGGTAGGTTGTAGAGGCCTCGCCGTAAGGATGGGAGATGAGAACGTATCGCCCTGCTTGACATTAAATTGATACCCTTTTATATTAATTTTCAGCCCCATGATTTTGGTAAATGTTCTCAAAAACTACCGAGAGGCAAGAGCTCAATAGAGGTTAAGCTGTAGCTGTTAGCTTCACCTCCAAGTAACAGAATATGTTCACTTGACATCTTTGTTGCTAAAATGAGCACCCCTTCGAAGCTGGAACTAAATCTTTTTTTTCTTTTTCCTAAGGCCACACTTGCGGCGTATAGAAGTTCCCAGGCTAGGGGTCAAATCAGAGCTGCAGCTGCTGGCCTACACCACAGCCACAGCAACACCTGATCCGAGCCACATCTGCGACCTACGCCATTGCTTATGGCAACACTGGATCCTGAACCCACTGAGTGAGGCCAGGGATGGAATTTACATCCTCATGGATGCTAATCAGGTTCATTACCACTGAGCCACCATGGGAATTCCTAAAATTTTTTTATTGACCCTTTTTTAAACTTAGTTATTATTTGGGTACAGTTGATATATAATTTTATGTAAGTTTCAAGGCTACAACATAGTGATTCATGATTTTTAAAGGTTATATTTCATTGATAGTTATTATAAAATACTGGCTATATTCCCTGTGTTGTACGTATATTCTTGTAGCTTATTTATTTTATACATGGTAGTTTGTATCTCTTTTTGTTGTTGTTGTATTCCTAGGGCTGCACCTGCGGCATATGGAGGTTCCTGGGCTAGAGGATGAATCAGAGCCGAAGCCGCCAGCCTATGCCACAGCCACAGAAATGCCAGATCCGAGCCCGCCGTGTCTGCGACCTACACCACGGGTCATGGCAATGCTAGATCCTTAACCCACAGAGTGAGGCCAGGGATTGAACCTGCGTCATGGATACTAGTTAGATTTGTTTCCCCTGAGCCATGAGGGGAACTCCCATAGTTTGTATCTCTTAATTCCCCACGTACATTTTGCCAGTCTTGCTCCCCTCTCCCCACTGGTAATGACTAGTTTGTTCTCTGTATCTGTTTCTTTTCTGTTATAGTCACTATTTTTTTTTTTTTTTTTTTTTTTTTTAGATTCCGCACATGAAATACAGTATTTGTCTTTATCTTATTTCACTTAGCGTAGTACCCGCCGGGTCCATCCCTGTTTCTGTTTTTTGAGTGCTCCTGCACATATCAAATATATTAAGTTTGCGGACTAAAGAAGAGATTTTTATAATTATTTTTATCTTTTATGTTATTTTGCCAAGTGCATTTTTTGATAGAGATTATTAGGATGTTTTAAGATGTACACATTCAAAAACTGAAAGCTATAATTTTATTAACTTATACAGAAATAGTGCAAACATACTGAAATATTGTAAGATTCATGCAAGTAACATTTGGCAGAGTTGTAAATATATACAAGTGTAGAGACATAAGTATCTTGAAATGTGAACTTCATAGAGGCTCACAGGTTTTTTGAAAAATACTAGAGGTGAAATAGTTTTCTCTCGTCTATTAAGTTCCTTTTATATGGAAAACACTGAAGAAAACATCAAGTTGTTTCTTTTTGAAGACATTCTAATCTATCTATGGAAGATAAAATCTTCAGGAAATATGATGAGACCAATCACAAAACAAAACAGCTGACATATGAGATTTGATAGAGTCTTGATCACTGGAATCCAAAGGCAAGTTTATGTCTGTCTGGGTAACATTCCAGACACATTGGTCAATGCATGTAACTGTCTACTTGGCAAGCTCAGGGTGAAATATGGAAGTATTTGAAGATTAGCATTACAGTTCTCCTTCTAAAACATACCTCTTCCAAAATGATGCTCAAAACTCATCTCATGCAGGATACTTCCCTGACAGTTAAGGCAGCAGAAAAATCTTTTCATCTTCAAACAATGCTGTTGAGAAATGTATTTTCTTTTCAGATTTACATGAAATATTCATAAAAAAGAAATAAAAGCAGCAATCAAATAAATGTCAATAAGAAAAAAAATCACCATGAAATTATTTCTTATGTTGAGACTTTCTATTGGGACTCTTTTCTAGTAATATAGGTGTGTATATCCACTCATGCATATATACGAATATATGCAAATTTGACTTAATTTCTTCCATTCACACTGTAAGCACTAGAATGAAAGGGATGGGTAGGAGGATATGTCCACATAGTATTGCATTGGATGAAGAGAGGATTATTTGCATCATGTGGAAGGGAGGCTTGAACTTCACTTTGATCAATCCTGATAAACATGTAAAATGCACATAACTGGCTTCATGACCCTGGTAAACAAAAGCTCAGGGTTTTCGTGATGACCAGCAGCTGACATCTCCCACCCACTTAGGGCTTATCTTCGATGTGGGGCAAGGTTCATGGAGATGGTGGACACAATTAAAGCCAGTTTGGAAAAGGACTATAAAGAGGAAGCATTAGTTTGATGCAAGACTTTGGGCTACATGGAATGTAGAGTGTAGAATGTACAGGATTTCTGATTAAGAAAACCACAGAAAAGAGACATCTTGTCAGAACACTTCATCATATAAGAAAGTTTGCTATTCTAAACTGAGAGTTCAGGAAACACGTCAATGATAAAATGAAGTTTGAGAACAAGTCCTAAAGGGAGTGAGGGAACAACAACTGGAATTGAAACAGAGCAAGATCCTGGGGGGCCTTCCCAGGATAGAGCCCTCTGCTCTACTGCCATGTCCTCAGCCTACCTTTCATCTACAGAAAAACTTGATCCGAAGAATAAATTTAATTAGAGAAGTAAGAAAACGCAGAAACAAAGAAAAGCAGTCAAACAAAACCGAATAATAACAGTTTAGTCATTAAGCAAAGTCAAGGACATTTAGTTCCTCCTCAAGGGTTATAGATAATATTCTGAGCCATATCCTTTGACCATTTCAATGATAGTGAAACCCCACCAGGTGGATGAAGTTAACTATGTGATGACCAGGCTGTAGCCATGCCATAAGCTGCCACAGTTCTGATAACTGGCTTCAAAGAAATGGGAACAAACCAACCCTGGAACTAAAGAGTAGTTGTATTGAAAACAATCAAGATGACATTAATCAGACTTCAGTGGACTCTTTCTGAATATTTTAGGTTTTGATTTTAGGCTTATCTTTTGAGTTCTAGCAAGCAAATGCAGTTATATGAGCAAAAGGTCATACACTACCCTAGCAATTTCAAAATGGTTGTGAGAGCTGACTGTACTGTTCTACATGCAGCTGCCTCTCTCCACTTAGAAGCCCTGAAATTCCCCTTTAAGGGCTCTTGCCCACTGACCAAGAGTGGGGAGTTGGCCTTTGCACATGAGTCCGCCTTCTCCACTGGTTGCTGGCCTCCAGAATAAGGCAAACTTTCTTTCTACCATCACTTGTCTCCTGAATATTGGATTTCAAGCAGCCAGACCTGAATTTGGGAACAGAATAAGTGACAGGTTAGAGGGAAGGATTTCAGGCAGAGAGAATAAAATTTTAAAAATAATCATCAGTAATTACAGTGCCTTGTGACTTTCAGTTTTCTTCGTTAAACAAATAAGACCATGCTTAACTGACAGTAATACTCATGGCAACTTACATATGGAAGAATTGACAACAAATTCCTATTTTTGTTTCATAAATGAAATATCAGAAGTGTTAGTATTTACAACTGGAATGTGTGTGGGGAGAAAAATGTACTCAATTTCTTTATATTCTTTCAAGGCAAAAAATACAATACAGCTTTAATGGAGAATAAATTGACATCTTTTTTTTAAAGCAGTTGTCACAATTGGAGTGAATAATCAATTTGAAAGAACCCTTTTAAAGAGTCATCACTGATTATTCTCTTGACCTTTTGCTCATATAACTGCATTTGCTTGCTAGAACTCAAAAGATAAGCCTAAAATCAAAACCTAAAATATTCAGAAAGAGTCCATTGAAGCTAAACAAAGTATGTGGAGTTTTAAGACTCAAGCAGGAGGATAGATGCAAAAACAAACTTTAGAAGGTATAAATAGGCACAGTTTCACAGAAGTTTCAGGGGAAAAAGTGCAAAGAATTATAAAACAGTATCCAAGTTTACTTTACAGTACACCTTTGTTTTCTTACTCCACTGTTTTGCAAAACAAATTTTGAAATTTTACCTTAAAAATATTTCATTCCTCTATGAGAGTCTGATTTATCTTCTAGATTTATCTTCTAGTCTTCCTGCATTTAAAGGCAACAAAATATTTTAATTTGTATCTATTACACCAGTATTTGATTTTCAGAGACTGATCTATTAAAGTGCTCTGATTTTTACATACACACTTAGCTTTGGTCTTTAAAATCACAGCCACTTACTTTATATTGAGTTTAATAAACTACTTACACCGGCCCTGGGGAAAGATCCTTATATAAACAAATGCCTTTAATGGTGTGTAGATGGTTCCTGTAAGCCATTTAGAATACATCAATGTTTAAATCATCCCTCATGTTAAACTTACTTTAGGTCTGTAATACATGTACAAACATTAGGAGGTACATGGTTATTTATTTATTTACTTTGTATATTTGTGCTATCACAAAAAGTTAGGAGATTAACTAGGATACTCAGAAGTCAGGTTTCTTAGAAAACCAAAATTAAATGTAGTCTGTTGGAAGAGTAGATGCGCAGAGGGCTTAAAGTGAAGCTGATAAATAGAAATTTTTGCTACATTGCCTAGTATTCCCTTTATCTGGTCCCTAGTATCCAACTTCTTAAGCAACTCTTAATCCTTGCTTGGTAAAGATAATCTAGTAAATGCTGCCTGCATTTGATCTGATGATACTAATCCCCCTATTTTCTAACTTCGCTAAAATAAATTTTTAAAAATATACTGGGGGAATAATGGTAAATGAAGACTCCTTTTCTTCTGGTAGTATTTTACTTATGGGGTTTTTTAAAATTCTTCTTTCAAAAGTTTATGTATTTCTAGGAAAAGGTTTAGTTCTAAAAGTCTCCATTTATGTTAAGGGAAAAAAAAAAAAAAAAAAAAAAAGAAAAGAAGGCTTGTGTGAATCAGTTCCTTGCAAGGCAGTAAGCGCTCAGATGATAGAATGCGGTGCCTCCAGACAAGATACTGTCATCATCAGGGCGTCAGCATACATCCAGCTTTGTGAGCGAAGACCTGCTCTAGTCAGGCTCTTGCTGTGCTCTGTGACTCCATGTTCCCAAGTTTTGTGCTTTTCAGATATCATCTCTCCACTTCGGGTGCATGTCCGAGAATCCCATTCTGTCATTATTTGATAAGCACAGTAAAAATATTCTTTTATCACACTTTTCAGATTTAAGCATCTTTTCTGACACTGTGTAGGTCCAGCTGCTACTTGGCCTTCTCTAGACATATTTTGCATGGATAATGCATTTGCATTTGAAGAGTCATCTGTTATTTTGCTTTCTCCCTTCCATAGCAATTTGGTTGACTTCTTGTCTAGCAAAGCCATTCTCATCAGAGTTCTTTCTCTTTCCCTGCATGATTTGACTACCAATGAAAACTTGCTATTGAGACATCTTGTCACCCTTAGGACAAAAAATGGCTGTAGATTTTTAGGCAGCAGCCGATCAATCATTCTTCCATTTACCAGCATGGAAACCAATTTGGCAGAGATGTCATGTGAGAATACGCCTTGGCTCTTTGAGTTATTATGGCATAACGCCATGTGTAACTGATGCTATTTTCAACATAACAAATTATTTTTGTACATTTTTACAATTCATATAAGGTAAGAAAGTATAGCATGAACATAGAATAAATGCTAAGTGTCCTAAGCAAAAAAAGAGGAAAGGGGAATAAAGAGTGAAAGAAAATGCAAGAAACAAAATTGTGGCTGTGCTAATTTTATCGTTGGCACTGACCTCTTTCTTTTGAGTCAAGACCGTGTGTTGATGGGCCCATGCTGCAGGCAGATACTGACCACGGGTTTCCCCTCTATCTGAAAAGTAGAGCCTTTCTGCAAGCTGAAATGGCTTCAAAGGAAGAAGCAATTACTTTGGGACACATCCTGCCAAGGGATGCACAGAATAAATCGAGGTAAAACACAGATGCTCACACAGTTCAGAGCTCTGGGGGCCTGATGCTGATATGCTGAGTCTGGTTCCTGGGGAAGGAGCTTGCACAGCCACTCATCCTGCTCAGGTGCACCAGCCTCAGTAGTGACTCCTTACAAAACAAATGCTGAATGTTATCTTCACTTTGCACCTTTATTTCAAGGAAGTGAAAATCCTCTTAGGATGTCTTCTTTTTTAACTTTCCAGAATAATTTTATTTATGTGTTTTTAAAAAATAATTATTGGAGTATACTTGACTTACAATGTGTGTTAGTTTCAAGTGTACAGCAAAGTGAATCAATTATACATATACACATATCCATTCTTTTTCAGATTCTTTTCCATTATAGGTTATTACAGAATACTGAGTAGAGTTCCCTGTGCTATACAGTAGGTTCTTGTTAATTATCTATTTTATATATAAATGTGTGTATATGTTAATCCCAAACTCCTAATTTATCCCTCCCCCTCCTGTTTCCCCTTTGGTGACCATAAATTTAATTTCAGAATCTGCGAGTCTATTTCTGTTTTGTAAATAAGTTTATTTGTATCTTTTCAAAAATTAGATTCCACATATGAGTGATATATTCTTTCTGTTAGCAAAAACAGGTGCAAATATAGGTCTTTCCCAAAAGCAAAGTGGTGGAAAATGAACTTTCAAAAAGTGGGGATAATTGTATAGAAGTGTGCTTATAAGATTATGTGTTTTTTTTCCATTGGACGTTCTCAGGCAAGGCATCTAAGTCGCACCTCAGCAGTAATCTGAGCCACTTCAGTGACAATGCTGGGTCCTTAGCTCGCTGAGCCACAAGAGAACTAACTCCAAGATTATAAATCTTATTTACATAAAATATAGTTTAAAAGTTCACGAACAAAATAATACGTGTGTATTTCAAAGTGTTTCTAACAATGCCAGAAGTGCTGTCCATTTTAGATTGTACTGTAGTTTTAATGGTCTATACTCTGACAAAATATGTAAATAGAGTATTTTTGATATTTTCCTATACTCAGAAATATATATGTATACTTGTATTTCAAAGAGCTATATCTACATAAATAGTTTTCCTGAATAAATATGTATTTCTGTAGCTTCATGGGACAATCTGCAGCAGGTGGATTCTATCAAATGTTTAACAAAGAAATAATACAAAACTCATACAGATATCTCTAGGAAATAGAAGGATGGTTCAGCTTGTTTTTTGAGGCCAGAGGACATTGATTCCAACATCAGATGAAGATACTGCAAGGAAAGAAAATAGTAGAAGAGTTATCCTTCATGAGTTCAAACTTAAAAAAAAAAAACAAAAAACATTAGCAACTGAATTTAGCAACATATTAAAAAGAGTAATTGAGTAGGGCCAAGAAAGATTAAATCAAGCAAGGTCGATTTAACATTAAAAATGTATTAATGTGCAGAGTTCCTGTCGTGGCTCACTGGTAATGAACCTGACTAGTATCCATGAGGCTGGGGTTTCTATCCCTGGCCTTGCTCGGTAGGTCAAGGATTCAGCGTTGCCTTGAGCTGTGTTGTAGGTCACAGATGCAGCTCGGATCCCATGTGGCTGTGGCTGTGGTGTAGGCTGGCAGCTGCAGCTCTGATTCAACTCCTAGCCTGGGGACTAGCGTATGCTGTAGGTGTGGTCCTATAAAGAAAATATATATATATATATGTATATATAAGTATAGTTTATCACATAAACAAATGAGAAAATTACATGATCACGAAGATAAATGCAGAAAGCCTTTTGAAAACATCAGCATCTATCCATTCATAAAAAAATAAGTGAAACGATCTTCATCATGTACTCTGTTTCCCTCCGTGTCCGTCGAACCTGAACCTAGAGCTTAACCTCTGAGGGCTGGGTTTTCTTAGCTGTGGTGTTCTCAGGTGCGATCGAAGAGAAAATTTAAGCTACTCTTATTTTAGGTTGAGCTTTCATTTCCTATATTTCATATATTCCACTCATATTCATTCTGTAATGAGAACTAATTCTTCTAGGGGCTAAAATGATAAAACTAGATAAAGAAAGAAGAGTAACTGGATTTCTGAAAAAAGGCCTCTCTGACTCTGAGTCCTTTGACTATACTGCTGTTCTTTGAGCACTAGAAGGGAGAGCAGTGTGGAGAGAAAAGAGGTTAGAAGGCTTTGCATAAAGCAAATACATTCCTGTTCTGTCGAAATTGTAATTTGATGGCCTGTGAAGTATTTCTCATACGTTTCCCAATAACTTATTTTCTTTTGAGACTTGCCTTAGGTAAGTCTCGGCTACTTACCTAGGAAGAGCAATTTGGCGAAGTTGATGCCAGATGCATTCATGATGGGTAGAATGGGGCCAGCTGGGGGGCCACACACATCTGGGCCATTCACCCTGGGTTTAGGGTTTATAGCTCATTTGGAAGATAATTGTGCTATGCTGGTGCACAGATTTTTATTTTGTTCTTTTTCCTGAATCCCATCTTTTGCAATTTTAGATGATGTCTTCATCATCTTGCAAAATTAATATGATTTTTGAAAACTATTTATTTATGTATTTTTGGCCATATCCGTGGCCTGCAAAAGTTCCCAGGCCAGTGATCGAACCCTTGCCACAACAGTGACCCCAGCTGCTGCAGTGAACACTGGATCCTTGATCTGTTGTACCGCAAGGGAACTCCAATATGATTTTCATTAAAATATTTTGCACTGGGAGTTCCCGTCGTGGCGCAGTGGTTAACGAATCCGACTAGGAACCATGGGGTTGCGGGTTCGGTCCCTGGCCTTGCCCAGTGGGTTAACGATCCGACGTTGCCGTGAGCTGTGGTGTAGGTTGCAGACGCGGCTCGGATCCCGCGTTGCTGTGGCTCTGGCGTAGGCCGGTGGCTACAGTTCCGATTCGACCCCTAGCCTGGGAACCTCCATATGATGTGAGAGTGGCCCAAGAAATAGCAAAAAGACAAAAAAAAAAAAAAAATTTTTTTTTTTGCACTGGATGAGTATATACTGAAATCAGTCAAAGCTATAAAAATTATAAAGGAAACATTTGAGAACTATTATAGCAGGTAACATAAAAACTGTATCTTTACATGAAACTTGTGGAGTTCCCATCGTGGCTCAGCCCAAACGAATCTGACTAGCATCTATGAGGACGCAGGTTCCACCCCGTCCTTGCTCAGTGGGTTAAGGATCCGGCATTGCCATGAGCTGTGATGTAGGTCACAAATGCGGCTCGGATCTGGCATTGCTGTGAGTGTGGCTTAGGGCTGCAGCTACAGCTCTGATTCAACTCCTAGCCTGGGAACCTCCATATGCTGCTTGCGTGGCCGAAAAACAAACCCCCCAAATGAAACTTGTACCCAGCCATGCAAGAACTAAACCCAACTACTGATAATGGTGTTCCTTGTCACTCACTTTCCTTCCCTAATCCCTCCCTCCATTACTTATTCTTTCCTTTATCTAATTAAAAATAGTATGAATTAAGATTTTAAAATGTTCTTAAGAATCTACTGAAGATCAAATATTACTCTTATGTGCGATACAGAAATAAATCCTTTTTGAGGTCCTAATCTCAAAAGAAACAGTTATTTCAGCTAATCCAATTTAACTTTACTTGGGAGAACTCATTTGGAAAATTTTTTAAAAGACTAGCTTACTGCCGTTTCTTCCCATCAGACATGATGTCTAAGAAAATGAATTTTTTTTGAAGTTTGATGATAAGAGATTATTTAAAATATTTACTTAATACAAGACTCTAAAACTCAGGTTCGGTGAAATTTTCTGTTTAATTCTGAGACCAGTCTTATTGCTAATACAATAATGGAAGGGAAATAAGTTTTTTTCTACGTGGAATAGGAATCTGAATTTGTATAAAAATTACCAGGGGTGTAGACGCACTTCACAAGGGAATGACCCCTTTTTCCCTTTTTTTTTACATTAAAAATTCCCATTAATGCCAACCTGTTATTAGGTTATATAACTTCAACCCTTTCTTCTGATAGGTAGGATTTTTCAATTGCGGCAATAACATTTTAGCTGTTGATTCTTTCCTAATCTGGATATATTA
Organism: Sus scrofa; assembly: GCF_054392235.1. Lineage (NCBI taxonomy): Eukaryota > Metazoa > Chordata > Mammalia > Artiodactyla > Suidae > Sus > Sus scrofa. The sequence goes on from NC_139393.1 coordinate 79,150,188, forward strand.
AAATGGAACAAAATGTTGCCTCTAGAGCCTCCTCAATGCTCTTTCTCCTCCTTGCCTTCTTCCCCTAATAGCATTTAATCTAAGAGTCCTTTCGCGTCACAGCAAATTTAATACATTAGGATATACTACATTTTAGAATTGCATGTCTTATTTTATTAGTACTCAAACTGGAAGCACTTTTTCCATGATTAGTGGTGTCTTTGAAGACTGATGCCGCAGGAAGGAAACACCTTCACAACAACAACAAAGATGATACAGAGGAAATTCAAGCTGATGTTGTATTGTGTGCCTAGAGCAGTATAGGGAAAGCCTGGACAATATATATATATTTTTTTCTCCTTTGGCTTCACAATATGCAGAAATTCCCAGCCAGTGATTAAACCCAAACCACAATAATGACACTGAATCTTTAACTGATAGGCCACCAGGGAACTCCAAGCCTGGATAATACAAAGCAATGTTAAAAGAAACTAAAATCACCAACAAGAAATGATCCTATGTTCTAATTGCTTTTATTATTTACTTTGAAAATCATTGGCCCTCGTGGCTCAGTGGGCTAGGAACCCGACACGCCCTCCTTAAGGATGAGGGTTCGATCCCTGGCCTCAGTGGGTTAGGGATCTGGTGTTGCCACAAGCTGTGGCTTAGGTCACAGATGTGGCTCATATCTGGTGTCGCTATGGCTGTGGTGCAGGCTGGCAGCTGCAGCTCTGCTTCAACCCCTGGCCTGGGAACTTTCATTCCTCAGGTTCCTTTTTGCCCATAAAGGGGAAAAAAAAAATCACTGGCTATTATTGAGAACACGGTGATTTCAAAGGAAGGGTCACTGTTTTAGGTGAAGACTTCAATTGCCTTACACGCCCAGTTCTTGGAGGGTTGAAGGGAGCCCTTATCTTGCTTGGCTGGAGTCAAGTGCACACATTTCCAAGGTTATTTTATGGCTCCATTTCTACAAAGGAGTGTCTCCTTCATAATCTCCTTTTATTTCTATTGAGGCTCATGCAGTGGTAGACATATGTTTAAAAGTGTGATATTTGAAGCCAGATACATTTGGATCTGCTTCCACTTGTCGGTTATCTTGAGAGAATGACTCAAGTTCCATAAACATAAACTTCTTTTTTTTTTTAAGAAAGAAAAGGCATTCTATTATAAAGCACTATGTTAGTCCGTACCTCATGGGGTTGTTAAAACATTTAAATTGGAAATGCACTATAAAACTGCCTGTTCATATAGTTCCACTCGTATACAAGTACACAGTAAATGTTAACTGTAATTATTTGGCCATTTATTATTGGCATTATGCATAGATTATCTTGCCTCAAACCAATCCGCCTTTCCATTTTACTGTAATGATCATACTTATAGATGACCTAAATAAAATCTATTGCTTCTTTTGGGTCATTATCTTGTAGGCCCGTCCAACAGAATTTAATTGGCTGCTTTCTCTCCCTTCCCACAGATCCCTTTTCAGGGTCTCTTAGTAGAGATTTAGGCTCTGGTGAAAGCACACATGCACGTGTGTATATCTGGATTCTGTGTGTGGGCATCTGTGCATGTGTTTACATGCGCTTTAGGCTCCCAACAGAGGAGTCTTTAGAGGAAAAGCTTCGCAGTGGGGCCAACCCTCTCTCTACCCGCTTCTAGACAGCCATCTCTGCAGTGTGAACTGAAGTGTGCACATGTACTATTTATTTGATAGCTATAGGCGTATCCAAAGGCCAGAGCAAAACTCACCATCTTTCTCTTAAACATGATCTTGGCGCAGTGCTTAGGTAAAATGTGGGCTTCCGCCTGCAGTTTCGTATATCTGACGTAATTCCATGACTTTGTTCCACTTATTGGACTTGGCCTGTGGCTGTTGAATAAATATATTAGTAGTGATTATTACAATTAAATAAAAATAACCTTTGCCCTAGTAATTGATCTGTGGGAAAAGATAAGTAAATTATTTTAATAACAGTTGGCTATGTGTTCCAATTTGCATAATTCCTTTTTGTGTTTTGAATTCACTTAGTGAACCACGGTGCTCATTAAGTATAAATCAGGCACAGAATGTCATATACCACAACAAAAAATGCTTTAATTGCTATCTATCTAATTACTTGGCCACTAAGACAGTGTCTACATGTACAAAATGAAGTGGAATACTGATTCAATTTTCTACATTATTAGAGAAAAAGCGTACGCTCTAATTATATGGATACCGTATCATCGTGAAGTAGAATTTCTTTAAAGGATGATGTCAGCACAAATGGGGCTTTAAGACGTCTTGAGGAATAAACTTCCCAAGCCTATCATTCTGAAGTGTGCATGTGCTTTGTCTAACACTCTGAGACTATAAATGGGCAAAATTGGAAAAAATGTATTTTTTTTTTGGTTTCACCCAGTAAACCGCTTTAATTATGGATTGAATTTCTAAAGCATCCTTTCTGAATAGCCTCTGAGAATTCTGATACTACGGCTCCATATTCCAATCAGCAAAACTTAACCTGTAATATGTAGGTCGAGTTTGAGACTATTTCCTGGCTAGCTTCCAGGATTAATTCAATGCAAATCACTGCTGCTCCTCTATTTTTAAGCTGCTGAGTCCAGCATTCTTGGCCCTGTTCCAAATGTGTGATGTCACTTCTCCTCGGAACCGCTGGTCCCTCTGGTCTGCTGGTCCCTCCTGCATCCCCACCTCTCAGTCTCCCGGCTGATATTCTCTAGCCTCAGCAGTTCCTCCCAATGGATTTTGAGTAGTGGCTGCCATCCCCAGTGCAGATTCTTCCACGACCTTATAATTGAATGGGGCAGATAAAACCTTGCCAAACTCACTTCTCCTCTTCTTACCTCATTTTCCCCTAATGTTCAGTGGGGTAATAGTAGTGCCCATGCCACCGTGTTTTGGATGAGGATGCAATGATCTGATAATGAGGTGCAGAGAGCACTGGAGGGCACAGAGTGCGTAGTTTCCTGGTGTGACCTCAGTTCCATCTTTTGGTCATCGTCATCAGTAGCAGTTGGGGTAACCTTAGTGTTAGGATCGATGACCTTGAAAAACATTTACCTTACATCACTTGATATTTAACTCTTTATGAGTCGAAGTCTGGGTATACAATCTTGTTACTTAATGCACAATAAAATCTCTATGTGGCATGGTCCTAATGTCATTACTGAGTGGAATAGGGACAGCTGTTACACGTGTTTTTTTGTGTGAGTGTAGTGTGTGTGTGTGTGTGTGTGTGTGTGTGTGTGTGTGTGTGTGTGTTTGAGAAGGAGTCATGATCCTTCTAAGTTTTAGGCAAGTTCAGATTATTTGCCCAAGCCCTTAAATAACTGAGATTGATATTCAGATAACTGTCCTGCAAGAGCAAGCCAATATTTATTTATTTATTTATTTATTTATTGCCTTCTTGGTTACAGATCAGCTACTCTGAAGCTTGGAACCTTTCCTTTTAGACAGGAGTGCTAGTTCCTTGCAAAATTTCCTAAAGGCCACAGCCCAGGGATGCTCAGGGTACACATAATAGGTTTTTGTGTGTTGATTTGTTTTATTAATAGGATGTTGCAAAGCACGGTTTATATGTAATGTCTTCAATTTAGTTCCATAGTTAAACGTGGTGTAAGCTGAGAATAGCAGGTTGAAATGATCGTAGTCAATGAAACGGGACCCTGAGATCACAAACTGTTATTCTCAAGGAAGGGGGTGAAGTGAAGAGAGGAGCTGCATCTTATTAGAAGGACGGTCAGTTCTTCAAGTTCTCTTCTGGAGAGAGATCATTTGTTTTATTGCAAAGACCCTCCCCTGTAGTTTGCAACTGCTTCTTGCTTTGCTACAAGGCTGCTTCACCTCTTCTGATGGGAGGGCTTGTGTTAGATAAGTCCTTTCTGTTTATTATTCTATATTTAAAAAATTAATTTCTACAGTAAATGTACATACATTTTACTTTAAATATATTACTATTATAAATTTTAAGCCATTCAGTAAAATAGAACACTTTACCGTTTTAAAATGTTGAATGCTCATATTTAACTCTCCTACTTTTTTTTTTTTACACTCTGTTATCTAAAACATGTTATCGGTTCTCACATATAACTCCAGCTCTCTCTCAAATATGAAATAAAATAATATCAACAGCCTGTAGAGTTTTCTGAGAATGCACTCTCTGTCCTAGCTTTTATTCTTAATAGAAAGCATCTCAGTTCAACAATACCTATACAGAAGTATTTCTAAATAATAAACTCATCTGCATTCCACACATCCAGCCATGTCTGGTCAGGAAAACAATACCACCTACCCAAGAATTTTCCCTAGGCTGCTTATTTCAAACATGTCCTGTCAATTCAGTTGCATAGAGGGTATTGATTTATACGGTACAAATGACGGTTGTTAATTAGAATGAGGCTGAGCTGCTGCAACAAACAAGCCTCAAAATACAGTCATTCAAACAAAGTCGAGGGTAATTCCTTTATAGGGTAACAGTTTAGGGTGGGTGGTGCTGTCCTCTTGGAAATATTTCGGGAAACGGGGCTAGCAGCCAGCTGTGCCCTCTTAATGTGTAGCTTCTGAGATTAATCCTGTCCTCATCCCTCACATCGCACTGGTGGGGATGCAGGGACATCACCGCCTCTACAAACAAAGGAGGTTGGAGAATGTAACTACCTGAACACTCAGGTGCATAGGAGGAAGTCTGCCTGGGGGACAGCTGGCAGTGTACATCACGATAGGGGTTTGCTGATGCTTGGATCTACAAATAGTGTAGATATAATTATGGGCATTGTAGGTACCCAGAGCATCAGGAGTGACCAGGACCAGGGGTTAGAGAGCAACAACAGGGCGGGACATGTTAGAAATGCCACTGGAAGACAAAACAAACCAACAAACAACAGAGCTCATGCATCCGTTTATTTGTTTAGCAAATCTGTGCCTTTCCTGGAAGAGACCCTTCACTAACCACTGCGCTAGTTGTATGTTGAGGAAATGATGGGCAAGCAGGGCTGGGACCAACGACCTCGACAGGGGAGGCATCAGAAACTTCTGAAACTGCTGCTGATGTCCATCATGTGTAGTGGTAGAGATGAGAGCAGATGCAGCCCCCGGGTGGTGGGGATCGGATCTGAAGATGAAGGCAGAAAGCAGGTGTCAGAGCATACCGGGTGTTTAATGAAGAAATGATGCATCTCAAATCCTGGCCACCTAATCAGAGATTCAAAAGACAAAGACTGTTGTTAGGATTCCTGTTCCTTGGATGCTGTTGTGTTATTCCTTGTGGCCTGAGATGGGAGGGGTGGAAGTTCTGTACTCAGAAATCCCTGAATATTCAAGAGGAAGAAATAGGATGAAAGTTTACCAAGGAGAACAATTGAAATTCGTAGTGCTGTGTTGACTCTTTGGAGTGAGCTAAACTTTAGGGAACTTTCCCATCACAGATAGAAAATTTATTTGAGCCAGTGAACTGTACTCTCCCTGAAAGAGGGCAAACTTCATTTTGAAATCCAAAGTTCACAGTCTGGTTCCTCAAAAATATATGCCAGGAGTCTCGGACACAAAATCAGAAAGTGAAAATTCATCCTAATTCATTAGCATTATGCAAAAGCCATCCAAATACTCTGTTTTTTTCCTGAGGATGAAGAGATAAAGGAGAAACTTTTCTGCATTCAAAGGACAGCACAGGAATTCCCTGTGGCTAGAGATATGGTGTTGACACTGCAGTGGCTCTGGTCACCGCTGTGGTTCAGGTTCGATCCCTTGCCCAGGAACTTCCACGTGCTATGGGTGTGACCAAAAATAAAATAAAAAATAAAAAAATAAAGGACAGCACATACTTTCTGTGTTTGTTGGAAAGAACCATTTCCTCAGTGACTCCACTGATTTTTACATTTTGCTTTTGTTGTTCCGTAGCTTTATGCCTTTACCTCTGATATTAGGAAATTTACAATTATTCCACGATTTTCTTTCCCTGGTGAGACTGCCTTGGAGGTGTTCTCTCCCCTCCTTTACTCTGGAAAGCCAGAACCCTCATGTGAAATATGTGTCCAGGAACCTCTTCTTCCATGTTGGGCAGCTTTGGCCCCACCGACGAAGACAAGAGCCTTCAGCACTTCCACCTCTGGCAGCTGCTGTTTTGGCCTTTGGCCTGGGCTTTCTTCAGGGATGTGAAGCCTGAGGATGGGCGAGCTTTCTAAAATGTCTTAAACATAAACGACTAATGACAAGATCTTTTTTAAGCATCAAAAACACAGCTGCATTGGATTTTTTGGTTGTTGTTTAACGCATTCTGGGACACTTTAGTTCTCAGTCTGGAATTTCAAGCAATGGGAACATGACCATACTTCCTCAAGGATGGAGCCGTGGGACCTTTTCATTTCAGCGTATTAACACGTGGAACTTATCTGAGAATTAAAATGGCATTTGAATAAGAAGTACTGGGTTATGAAAAAGCACAGGGGTTTGTGATTTCTTATGATTATGTTGAATGACAAGGTTTATTATAAAGCCCTTGGTTCTCCCGCTTTAAGCCCAGAATTCTAGTTGTATATTATTTTTTGGATTTAAAGGGGGGCAGGGAAGCCCTATCTGTTTATATTCTCCCCCATTAACTTACTAAACAAATAAAATCTTTGTCCTTCTGTGCTAGAGGTTACAATTTAATTCACTTCAACTCACTGCCAGGAAGATACATTCATATATATATATATGTATATGTATAAAAAATGAAGATACATTCATTATATATGTATATAAAATAATTCATATTTGTTCAATGAATAAAAGAATGAATGAACTCAAGGAAAAGCTAAAGGTATTAGTGGATGCATGCAAGAGTAAGGAATAACCCCTGTTCTTGGAGTTCCCGCTGTAGCACAGTGGAATTAAGGATCTGCCACAGCTGTGGCGTAGGTCACAGCTTCAACTTGGGTTCGATCCCTGGCCGGGGATCTTCTATATGCTGTGGGTGTGGCCAAACAAACAAAAAACCCTGCTTTCAATCTTCTCCTAGTCCATAGTGGGAGGGCAGATACTTACATAGTAAGTTGAACAATGACAAAACCAATGGTCAAATATCAGTTGCTCTAACAGGCTACAGAAACAGTCCTGAGTAGGGTGAGGAGACTCAAAGTCTCATGGAGGAGGTAACGTTTGAGTTAGCTTTGAGGATCGTTGATTTCTGCAGGGAGGAAAAAAAGGAGTAGAAATTGTTGGAGCAGGAAGAGTGCAAAGAATGTTTTAAAAACCCTCATTTTGCGAACACTGCAGCTGAGGATGGGGAAGCGCTGTGCTGCAGTTAGGACTCACATACTTGTTTGGTAAGGCGTGGAGCGTAGAGTAAGGAACACATCCACGAGCATTGCGTGTCATGACTGTGCTCTTTCAGAGGGAGGAAGTCACTCCCTTTCCTGGAAGAATCCCCCCTTGCCTGCCGCACAGAGGCTGAGAGAAGTCTTACCTGCAGTCTTGCTGGGCCACACATGGCTGATAGATCTTGACAGTCCGGCTGAGTGTAAAGCCCCCGACGGAAACCAGGAGGGAGGCGGGAGTCTACCCGAGGACCATGCGTCCAGATACAGCAGTGGAGTTCAAAAGATCAGCCCTGAATGAAAGGAGAGGGGCCCCCGAGAGGCCTGAGCAGGGAAGCCAGCTTCAGCCCTGACACACTCTCTGCCTGCCACCCTGCACATCTCTGGAGAATCTTTCATGACGTGCTTCCTCTATGAATTCTTCCTCAACTGCGCCTTTACCCTACGTCTCACCAGAGCAAGGTACTCTGTTTTCTCCTCCATGTAGGTAAAAAAGGTACTTCATTTCATTAGGGTGATTTTACTTGTCTTTCACATCCATCAAACCATGAATCTTTGAGGGACATCTGCTCTGCCTGGTTCATCATCTTAATCTTAAGTCACCTAGTGTTAAAAAAAAGAAAGAAAGAAAGTCATCTAATGGACCTGTGAGGAATGTCTAAATGACAGGTTGAAAGAATTCAAGCAGATCCTGGAGTCAGTCTCTAGAATGACTTTGATTTGTGAACCAGACCAAGGTCAGCACTTACTTAGACTTGAGCCTCTAGTTGGGGACAATTAAGACCTAACTGGAGGGAAGGAATGTGAGAGAAGGCTGTCAGGCATTCCTTGTCTGTGGTCAGATGCTTTAATGCATACTTTTAGTATGTTGAAACCCGAGGTATAATATAAAACAACTACCGAACCAATCCTCATAAGTTGTTAAAGTTATACAGAAAATTTTAGGTATAACCCATCAATAAGTTTGGAAGCATTATGCTTTTTAACACTTATAGCTGAACTTAAACATGCAGCTCAGGAGAATAAAATGTCACTCCAGCTTAACGGCATTTCACAGATAATCAAGATGAATTGAGACTGTGATTAACCATTGAAAAAGTAAAACATATAATAATATAAAATATCCCACCAGCATTCTCGAAATTTAGTTGACTAATTGCTTAAAACTTGCCTTATAGCTTGTATTTTACATTAAAATTTACCATTTTAAAAATGGTAAATAAAATAGCAACCATTTTATTTTAATTTATACTGTGTATATCTGAATAAAGACATACATTATTATGTTCAAAAAGAAGGTTTTTAAAGCAAGACATGTCTATTTCCATTGAGAAAGATGACCTTTCATTTATTTGTTCTAGGAGTGCATAGTCAAGAAAACTTTGGGACCAGGCTAGAAAACTAAGATGAAACTCAGTGTACTTTCCATTGACTGGGAATTTATTATCATTTTTTAAAATTGAGGCATCATTCACACAACAAAAATGTAACCATTTTGAAGTATAAATTCAATAGTATTTAGTAATTCAAAAAGTTGTGTAACCATCACCTCTCCACTTCCAAGGCCCTTTCATCCCCTTAAAGGAAACTCCTACCCATTAAGCAGTCACTGCATCCATATTTCCTCTTCCCCTTAGCTCCTGGCAACAGCTAGTCAGCTTTCAGTCTCCATGGATTTACCTTCTCTGGCTATTTCATTTAAATGAAATCATACACTTGGTGGCCTTTCATGCCTGGCCTCTCTCACTCAGCATAAAGTTTGCTAGGTTGCATGTATCAGAACTCATTCCTTTTTTGGTTGAATGATATCCCGTTGTGTGGTTATGTCACATTTTGTTTAGCCATTCATCTTTTAATGGACATTTGGGTTGTTTTCACCTTTTGGCTCCTGGGAATAGTGTGACTGTGTACATTTATGTGGAAGTCTTTGAATACTTGTTTTCGCTTCTTTTGGGAATATTATTAAGAGTGGAATTACTGGGTCGTATGGCAATTCGCCTTTCCATTTCCATCAACAACATATTAGGGATCCTCTCTTTTCACACCCTCACCAATACCTTGTTCTTTCCTGTTTTAGATTTTTTTTTTAAAAGTTATAGCCGCCTTACCATCTTAGTGCATTTAATTTATATTACATTGTGGCTTTGATGTATATTTCTCTAATGACCGATTATGCTGAGCATATTTTCATGTATTTCTTGGCCATTTGTATATCTTTTCTTTCATTTTGTCTTTTTATGGCTGTGCCTGTGGCATATGGAAGTTCTTAGGCTAGGGGTCAAATCAGAGCTGCAGCTGCCATCCTGCGCCACAGCCACAGATGCAGGGGATCGAAGCCATGTCTGCAACCTGCACCACAGCTCATGGCAACAACAGATCCTTAACCCACTGGGTGAGGCCAGGGATCGTGAGGCCACGCCTCATGTATACTAGTCGGGTTGTTACTGCTGAGCCACAATGGGAACTTCCTATATATACCTTCTTTAGAGAAATTTTTATTCAATTCCTTTGCTTATTTTTTTTAAACTTGGGTGATTTATATTGTGTTGTTGCGTTAAAAGAAATTTTTATATATACTAGATACTTGACTCAACAGATATATGATTTGAAAATATTTTCTCCCGTTCTGTAGGTTGCCTTTTCCTTTCTTCATACGGTCCTTTGTTGCACATAATTTCTGATTTTGATGAAGTCCAATTTATTTTATTTTTTTAAATTTTTTTAAAAATTAAAAAAAATTTATTTTAGATTTTGTTTCTTGTGCTTCTGATGTCATTGCTAAAAATCATGACCAAATCCAAGGTCTAGGATTTATTCCTTTAGCTTCTTTTAATTTTTTGTATGTTTTTAGCACTTAACATTTAGGTCTTTGATCCATTGCTTTAATATTTATTGTCTTCTGGATTCTTAAAAATCAGCCCCAAATCCAAGAAGAATAATAGAGATCACTAATTGGATGAGCTACAAGAAACAGTAAGTACCTTACCTTGAGGGGTTTGGTACAGAAGGGTCCAGAAAAATTCTAGGTCAGACTAGGAATGGACAACCATGAGTCATACCTTATCAGTAGTTCAGAGGGCTGCCTCTTTGGTGAATGAAGGACGGAAAAAATAGCTATCCCAGGGAAGAATTAGAAACTCAAGTCCATGGGTAATGGTCCTTTGAGCTTTGGAAGGAGGAAATATCTATTTAGAGATAAAAGAAGACCTGTTGTCTTATTTATATAGCATTCTGTTGTGGCACACATATTCCAAGTTGTTATTCCTACAGCATTCAAGAGTCTCTTCTTGGAGTTCCTGTCGTGGCTCAGTGGAAACGAATCTAACTAGTATCCATGAGAATGCAGGGTCCATCCCTGGCCTTTCTAAGTGTGTGAAGGATCCAGCATTGCTGTGAGCTGTGGTTCTGTAGATTGCCGATGAGGCTCGGATGTGGCATTGCAGTGGCTGTGGTGTAGGCCAGCAGCTACAGCCCCGATTCAACCCCTAGCCTCCATATGCCGCAGGTGTGGCCCTAAAAAGACAAAAAAAAGTCTCTTCTATAACATTGGATATATCTATATAATATATTTATTAGGCTAAATTTGACTCGTTTAAAAAAATCTCTATGTTAGTCTCAAAGTATTTAGGTGCATTGTAGTCATTTTATATAAATTATTCAACTCTTATTGAGATGATACAGTTGTCAATATATTCATTGAATGGATGGCAATATTTTCATATTTAATTCTTTTCCCTTTTACACATGTGTGTACTTCAGTTATCTTTCTCTTTGATGTAAACAAATGAGCATTCCATGTTGAAACAAAATTACCCTAAATACAGGGACGGAACTAAGGAAGAAACAGAAGTCATCAACCACACCGGAGTGTCACATGTGCCCAGTTCTACCACAAGCTGTGCACCTTATTTTCAAAACAAAACCAAATTGGGTTTTTTTTTTCAAATCTATTTTACTGCCTGTGTTCTCTCAGTTAATTTAATCATCACTAACATACTCTACTCACTCAAATATGTCTCTTTTAGTCTTACCTATTTCCTGTTCCAATTTTTTATGTCTGCAAAGATTGGGCACCAAATTTTATCAAGTAAATTCTTCAATATATTTTACATTCATTTCCTTATCTCTATGTTTATTATGTACTGCTCCAATTCTGTTCTGTATCTGCTTCTGATGGTGTGTTTCAGGTCCATATCAACTTATTCCTTGAGAAATTTGAAATTACTTAAAATTTATATGGAATAAATTTGTATATAGGGTAGTAAGGCAGATGAATAAATGTGAGTTCATAAGTAGGAGATCAAAACAAGATGTGATCTTATCCTTCAGGAAACTAAAGTTCATTTTGTTATCTATTCATACTTCAAATTTTATGAACAAATGTAGATTTGTTCTGCAATAAGTTAATCTAAAAGTCAGGGACATTATACTTGTTGAGCAACAAGGTCATAGAAGATTTACCTAGTTTGAATGAAATCAATATCATTTTGTTATTCTTTTATCCTAAGCCCAAAAGACCATAAAAAATCAACAATATATTGATGTAACTAAATCTTCTTCAGTGAGATTTATGAGACCATGAAAGGAGAAAAGAGGTTGGCTCAGCAGTAACCAAGGATATGAAATCTTACATTTGAGTTTTTGACACAGCATCATTTGTATGTGTTTTCTTTGCTAAAAATTCAAGCACAGGCACCAAAACCAAATGGTGTTATTTAATATTCTAATGTAAATACATATATAAAATAAAACCTTCAGCAATTATACAGATATCACATAGTGGATGCTGTTTTATCTTTCAAGTTTGAATGTAAACCAAAGTTAATTTTATAGGCACCAAATGCATTTATGTAAAAATGATTGCACAGACAGAAGGCAAATATGTGAAATTACCCTATAGAGAATAAATGGAGAAATAATGGATGATGGCAGATAGTTATTTAACGAGTGTTAATAAGATTTCTCAATCCCAGCCTATTTTTGGACTGTGAGAAATGACATCCTTGTATTATTAGTTGTGTATTAAATATGCATTTAAGGAGAGATTTAACTATAAGACTATGTAGACCTGTTTAGAAAGCTCTATTATATTTTGTTAGCTAAATTCTTGGATGTTTTTGTAATTTAATCCTTTATGGACATCGGAGAATAAAAATAGACATTTTGATGGGTTTTAAGGATATTTGAAGCTTCTTTTTAGAATTATCTTTTGTTCATCAAAGTGCATTGTTTTTAACCAAAACTTTTCTGTTTGCCCGTAGTTAGCAGGAACTGGCGCCATTTTTTATGTTTGTTTATTTGGGCATTTATTTATTTAGAACTAGATTGAAGGGTTTGATAATTACTATGCCATCAATCACGAGTTGAATATCCTTTGTAAAGTCTTTTGGTAAACATTAGGCAGGAGTCTCAAATTTGATGCAGGTGAATAATTGTACTGTAATTATCCCTAAATGCGCTGCAGGCAAAAGGCTAAGTGACAGAGAAAGACATGATTGTTGTTTAGGATTCCATGTTTTTGGAGGACTTTACTCAAGGCAAATTTAGTGACATGCACACATGATTCTGGTTCAATACTCATGTCGTTAGGTAGTTTTCATTTTTGACTTTAGCCGAAGAAATGCACTTTATATTTCACCCATAAGTCAATAGTTGTATTTGGTTATAAGGAAGAGGGCTATGTAATTTTTTTTCTCCAATAGGGACATTTTTAAGTCTGATTCACCTTGCTTTGATGGAAAACAGCATGACTGATCCACAAGCACATAAAGTTCTTGAGGGAAACAGTGAAAGGTCCTAGGAGGTTAGGCATCCTAAAGACCACAGAAGGTGGTGGGGCATTTAAATCAGGTGGTTGGGTGGGCTTCATTAAAGAATGGAGCACTTGAGGTAGGACTTGAAGGAGGTGAGGAAGTGTGGACGAAGAGAGACGGAAGAGTACAGCTCAGGACCAATGCACTGAGTGGGACTGACCCAGATGTGCTCAAGGTCGTGATCCAGTTCAGGAGCTGGAGGAGCTCAGAGGCAGTAGAACAGATAGAATTACTGAGTTACGGGATGGCCAAGGCAGGGCAGGGAGAGAAGATCATGATGGGCTTTGTAGGTCCTCAGCTTTTACTCTGAGAGCTAGGAATATATCCAAAGCCTTTTTTTTTTTTTTTTTTTTTTTTGCTTTTTAGGGGCCAGGCTAGGGGTCAAATCAGAGCTGCAACTGCCAGCCTATGCCACAGTCACAGCAACACGGGACCCAAGCTGCATCTGCAGCCTACACCACAGCTCACAGCAAAGCAGGGTCCTTACCCCACTTAGCAAAGCCAGGGATCCAGCCTTATGGATCCCAGCTGGGTTTGTAATCCGCCGAGCCGCAACGGGAACGCCCTCAAAGACTGTGAGAGGAGAGATGCTGTCTAATTCACACGGTTGCTCTGGCGCTGTGTCTAAGTGTATATCTCAGCAGTCTCTCCCCACTCTACACTGATTACACAAATGGAGATATAAAATAAAAGTTGCTAAATAAAAAAATAAAATTATTGGGAGTTCCCGTCGTGGCACAGTGGTTAATGAATCCGACTAGGAACCATGAGGTTGCGGGTTCGGTCCCTGCCCTTGCTCAGTGGGTTAAGGATCCGGCGTTGCCGTGAGCTGTGGTGTAGGTCTCAGACGCGGCTCGGATCCCTCGTTGCTGTGGGTCTGGCATAGGCCGGTGGCTACAGCTCCGATTTGACCCCTAGCCTGGGAACCTCCATATGCCACGGGAGCGGCCCAAGAAATAGCAAAAAGACAAAAAAAATAAATAAATAAATAAATAAAATAAAATTATTGGGCATTCCCATCGTGGCTCAGTGGTTAACGAATCCCACTAGGAACCATGAGGTTGCAGGTTCGAACCCTGGCCTTGCTCAGTGGGCTAAGGATCCCACGTTGCTATGGCTGTGGTGTAGGCTGGCGGCTACAGCTCTGATTAGATCCCTAGCCTGGGAACTTCCATATGCCTCGGGAGCGGCTCTAGAAAAGGCAAAAAGACAAAAATAAAATAAAATTATTTCAGTGGAAAATTTGAGATTTTTTAGATGCCTGACACATTTCACAATTTTTTAAAAAGAAATACCCAATTATAAGTGAAGTGAATGATAAACATACCATTTTCAGTTAAACATGAATGTGTTCAAAAGCGGTCATTATTTTTGCGTTTACTTTGCCGACACTTTGCGGGTTTTGTTTTTTTATTTGAGTGCTCCATAAAATGTGTGCCTTAACCTTTGCAGTGTAAGAGAAAGAGTTTGCCTTTCTCTCTCTGTCTTTGCTGATCACACCTTCCCTTTTTCCAAGTCAGAGAGAATTGAGAGTGATATTTTTGGCAACTTCCACTTATGGTTTCATGGGACGACTGAGAAGATGAAGGTGTATGGGTTGTTAAGAAAGGGAAAAAATAAGAGTCAGTTTCCCTGAGAAAAGAAGGAAGAGGAAGAGAGTTCTGGGAGAAAAAGGAGGAAATGAAGCTTTGAAATGCCTGTCCTTTCCTCTTCCGCCTGCGTCCGTTGCTTCCTAGACTGTGTGAGGCTCAACCCTAAAGGGGCAGAGAGCCGTGGTTTCCTTTGTTGCAGGAGATGGCTGGTCCTTCACAGGTAGAAGCTGCTCTACCTTTCAGCGTCTGAAACGCATAGCAAGGCAGCACTAGTTGTGTTGTTGGAAAGGTCTTACCCATTGATGAGCTTGGTGGTGCCTGAGGATCACATTTGATGTTTAGCTTTCATTTCTTCAGTATTTTGAAAGTTTTATTATTACTTCATTAACAGCAAAACTTAGCACCAGTTCTTTTAGGCTTCATTTTGGATAAAAAATTATGTGAAAGTCCAGTGTCATTCTAGGCAGCAATTGTATAGGTATTTTGTAGTTTCTCTGTGAATTACAGTTAATTCACAATATCTCTGTAAAAAATGGAACTACATTCACCAATGTCATGATGTGCTTCTGTAAAAATAGACAAAGAGAGGCTAAATGGTCTCCCCAAGTCACCCAGCAGGTGTCACTGTCAAAGTCTGGAAATCTGATCAGAGGAGACAGGATTGGTGTGGCTGGTTTCCCTGCTGTGAGCCCTGTCCATCTTTTTAATCTTTGCTAATCTGAGAAATATAATTAATCAAAGTATATATTTCCTCTGGCAATGAACAGCGTGAAATATCAAACTCGTTCAACGTTATCTTGAAGATATCCATGTCTCTATTATTTTCCTTTCTGTGGTTTAGTCCATCAGAAAACAACCTGTCTCAAATTTGTCATTTTAACAATGCGTGATTTTTTGCTAGAGTGTATTCTATGCCATTTCTCAACATAGGACTTGAGTTTTGATTTGATTTAGATAAGATGACATCCAGCCTAAAAACTCAAGGGGGGTTGAGTTATTGCAGGGTTGCAATCAATAAGAAAAAATAATACCATTCTAAACAATAGTATCCAGGCCACCTCCCCACCCCGGGAAACTTAATAATCTTCATGCAGAAAGATACCTTATAGAAATCTTAATTAGTTTATGGAATCAGAAAGAGTCTAGAAAGAGTCTCCAGACTTTGAACACTTTGTACAAAGTCTAAGGAGAGAGCAGGTAGTCCAAGGAGTGTCCCCAGATGGGGTGGCTGTCCAGGAATTCAATTTTCAGAGAGATGAGATGGATAAATGAAAATATTATATCACACTTTTTAGATTAATTTATGATAAAATATGAAAACAATATTAAATGTCAAGAAAAGTTTTTTCAGGGACAATCTGTGACTTAGAGTATAAATTCCAAGAAGATATCAATACAATATTCTGAAAATTTAAGCAGGTAAAATTTTATATTAAATCTTCCATGCATTATTGTTTATCAAAATTGTTACTTTGAGAATTTGCAGAAATATCTCTTCTTGATGCCATTAAAATCATTTTTCATAAGCACTTCAGAATCATATATAAAGCCTTTCCATATTTTTGTAATAAAGTTAAATGCTGTAAAATATTGATTTTAGCTAAATAAATTAGTATTTAACGTACCACACCAAATTTTACATAACTCTGGATCAAAGTTTAATTACAGGTTATCTGAATTAATCTTTATAGAACATGTGGGAATTTCCATTAAGAGGAAATAAAAACATATTCAGCAAATGGATGAAGTTTGGGTTTATCGAGGAAAAAGATGTACCTTACCTTGTAAGTGCATGAATTTGTAATGTAAATGGTTCAATCTGAACATTTTTTGAGCCACAGAGCAACCAGAAAAAAGTGCTTTCATGATGTGTCTAGGTAACTGCTTGTCAGTGCTTACATAGTTCATTCTATTTGCAATTTGATAATTTCTAAATGAAAACAAATGACCAGGTTTTAGTATTTACCTCCTGGTACTATCCTATAGTTTTCCACTCCACCCCACCCCCAAAATAAATAAATAAATAAATAAAGATTAAACAGCAGCAGGCACTCACTTTATTTTTTACTTACACTTGGCTTTTTGCTCAAAACAGCCTGACAAATACCATTGCTTATTGAGTCACTGAGAAGTGATGCTGCATTTGTGGAGGCCGGTCTGTCTTCCTATCTTCTGCAAGGTAAACTGGAAGAGAGAGCGGTCATAAAGCACCGTCAGCATTATGATAGAGGGCTGCAGTTTAACCCAGGCATCTGCTGACATCACAAGCAACCAACACATATTAAGTGCGGTGTGTGTGCCAGAGGTAGTTACTGGCTTTGAATGACGACAGTATCACTCCTGCATTATATAGAACAGGGCTTGTCATTCTCCACACAGCTAAGGTGATCATTACACGAAACTTTATCAATATGGTTTTCAAGTATAAAGCCATTTACTCCAGGGAGTGAGAGATATTTACAGCACCAGAAAGGCAATGGCAGAAAGCAAACTAGGGCAATGGAGGTCTGTAAAAGGTGGAGAAGGAACGGCTTCAGCTCTGCTTTCCTTAGTACAGCATGCTGCTTTTTACTGCCCTGAAGTCATGGCACTGCGAGGCATTGCATGGGGGAGAAATTATGGCCAGATTTATCAACAGTTGGGTAGGGCTGCAATGAATGAGTGGGCACAGGACCAAGATCCTTGAAAAGACACTTTAAGACACCACCGTATATCTTTGCGTTATCAGCATGATATTAGTGTCAATGACATCAAGGGAAGGGCTGGCGTCCCGAAGGACTGCAGCAAGGTAATTTTATCCAGCACACCGTGCCCCTGCCCTGCCCATCTGTTTGAAGCAGAGCGTGTTCGTTTGCTCACACTGGCATTTTCTCTGCTGAAAACTACGTCTCAGATGCATTTAGTAAAGATATGAACAGATGTAACCTAAATAACTACAGCTTATTGTCTATCGTGTCGAAGAGTGTCGGAGGAGTCTGTACAGGGGATACTATTCCTCATGACGAATGGGCCGAGGGTTGTTTTCGTGTATCAGCCAGGACTGTGATCTACTGCCAGCGATAGGACACTGCTGGGCAGCACATCGAAACACGTGAGATTATTTTCTCTTCTCACCCGAAGCCCTGAAGGAGGGAGACGGAGGAAAGTGCAGCTAGTTAAGAACGTCATCTCAGAGCCTGCCGGCCACTGTTTTCTTGCCCTAGTCCTCGTGTTTCCTGTCGCACCTCCAGGGGTCGCGTCTCTGAGGCCTCAAGGAGAGGCTGTAGGAGGGCGCAAGAGCTTTCCCGCAAGTGGACTTTGTGTCTGCAAAAGGACGCTCCTCCCAGCAAACTGCCGTTTACGTGCTCCGGGACAGAGTTTAATGAAGCAGCCAGCCCTGTCTAGACAGCGGCTAGAAATGGTATTTAGATTCTACGTTTGAAGTAGTGAAAGGTTTGGAAGAAGACACTTGAGAACAGATGCTGTACAAGGGACCTTCTTGTGTTTGCCACTCTTTGAATATGATTCCTAATAGCAAGGCTGCCTTAACACCTTACAGCAAACTGTCTAGGTATCTGAGACATTCATCATTCAACATATAAGCTCTTCGGACTATGCCATGGCCAAACAATACCAATATGAGCTGAAATCCTTAGCTTCAAAGTTAATCTTTCAAAGATAATAACTTTTTTCACAATTCTCCTTTTTTACTCCTTTTTTCGCAATAGCAGTGGCTTGTTGTAGTCTCTGCACAGGCATCAGGAGAAATGCTGGTGTTCTTGGTCTTGCGAAGCAAAACTAACAGTCTGGACTGGAACAGAAGCGATACAAATAAAAAATAACAATGTATATTATTAAATGTGATTGCTTAGAAAAGGTAGCTGTTCCCCAAACTAATAAAACAGCCTTAGGTTTTAGGTTTTAGAAGAGAGCTGTATTTACATTACCCCTCGGGCCTGGTTAATGCATAAGTATGACTGACATCTTAGGTAGATAATGTAAATGCATACCTGTGTATGATTAGAGAAAATTAATAGCTGTATATATCCATTTTTCAAACTACCTTATCAAATAGTGATTCATGAGCATTGTCAGAATCTGTGTTGTAAATTGTGTTATTATAACAAAACTAGGAGAGAAATGCCACGCCACAGACTCATCACGACAGGCAAGGTGGTCGGGGGTCTTTTTTGCTTTTGTGTCACCGTCAGTGATTTTATTCTCTTTCCTCATCGTCGCACCCCGTTGACTTGTTCTCTGTGGAGCAGACTGATGGAGCTTCAGTCCACTGGTTGAAAGGGCACAGACCCGGCGAGGAGGGTCCTGGTAAAGGGCAGTCTTTGTGGAAGAGGCCCATTTCCAAGCACCAGAGGTAAACCTCACAGCCCACTCTTAGATGCTGCCTGGGCTGCAAGGTCTGTACCTGGGCTCACCTGCACCAATTACATTTCTCCTCCAGAAAACAAAAGGAAACACGAGGAAACATCTCGGTTGAATCTGCAGTATGAACAGGAGCGACGTCACATTTCACTGCGCTCACTGTGAACAGATTCTTCTCATATGTGAGCTAATCTGTGTAAAGGGATAAAACTATCCCTATAAACATGAAAGAAAGGAAAAGCGATGTTTAAAAATGCATATTTAATTAGTTTTAGCTGTAAACTTTTAGTGTTTTATTATACGAATATAATTTCATTACCGACCGTCTCAAACATACAGAAAATCAGAGAGAATAGTAGACCCAGAGGCCCACAAAGTTTTCGCTCAGATAAAATAAAGGCTGAGTTTGTGAAGCCATTCCTCAGATTTTTTTGCAGTTAATGTCTTGCAGGTTTATTCTCTTCCATTCTACTCTCCTTTCCTAGATGTAGCCTCCATCCTGAAGTTTGACTTTATCTTCGCTTATCAAGCTTGTTGGTATCTATAAAAATGTGTAGTGTTTTTATTTTATTTTTATTTTATTTTGTTTTATTTCTGGCTTTTTTTGTCAGCATATGGAGGTTTCCAGGCTGGGGGTCCAATAAGAGCTGTAGCTGCCAGCCTACGCCAGAGCCACAGCAACGCCAGATCTGAGCCGCGTCTGCAACCTACACCACAGCTCACTGCAACGCCGGATCTGTAACCCACTGAGCAAGGCCAGGGATCAAACTCACAACCTTGTGGTTCCTAGTCGGATTGGTTAACCACTGAGCCATGATGGGAACTCCAAAATGTGTAGTTATTTTTAAAAGCTTACTATAAATGCTATCATGATAGAAATACCTTCTTAAAACTTTCTTTTACAATCAATATTGTTTTCCAGATTTGTTCATTTTAATATGAAGATCAAATTCACTCATTTTAATTGCTTTTCTTTGTATGAATTTATTGTTGTTATTCACTTACTCCCTTAATGAGATATGTAGTTTGAAATTTCCAAGTTCTCATTCTGCATAGCTGGGGTTGCTTTTCTAGAGTATATTCTTAAAAGTGGAATTGTTGAATCTTCAACTTTCCCAAATACTACTAAATTTCTCTCTGCAATTATTTATTTATTTATTTATTGTCTTTTGTATTTTTAGCACCTCACCCATGCATGGCATATGGAAATTCCCAGGCTAGGGACTGAATCAGAGCTGTAGCCGCCAGCTGCCACAGCCACAGCAACGCAGAATCCAAGCTGTGTCTGCGACTTACACCACAGCTCATGTCAATGCCAGATCTTTAATCCACTGAGCGAGGCCGGGGATCGAACCCGTATCTTCGTGGGTGCTAGTCGGGTTCTTTAACCACTGAGCCACGACAGGAACTCCCTGAAGTTATTTTAACAAATTACACATCAAACTATTAGTGTATGAATTTCTGTATCCTTGTATCTCTGTCCACACGTGAAATCATCAGCCTTGGTATTCTACCCATCAGATGGTATCACAGAACTTTTTTCAAGTACCATTTGTCTGATTATTCATGAGGCTGCATCATATTTTAGATCTATATTCATTAGCCTTCTAGTTTGTGGATAAATATTAGTTGTATACAAATGTGTGAACATCTTCAGAATTTAACTATGTATTAATTGGATGATGAAATCATCTTCCATATGAATAGTAGTACGTATAAATGACAAAATGCCTGGAAAGAAAATGCTTTTAATATTGCTGAACAAATCAAATCTCCCATTATATTATCATAGAGAGAGTTCAGTGAAACAGGTTGCGGTACTTTTATCCTTCTATGCATTGTTTTCTGATGTGAGACCATATTATTTTTAGTTTTATCTTCTACCTAGCTTTATAGCACAGGTAACTTGCAATCATAAGTATGTAAGAGGCCCTAAATACAATGGCCCACTGTGTTTCACGGCTCCGCGAAATTCCATTAGGACGATGACAGTGCGGTTCTTAAGTATTGACCTGTTGTTCTATAGGGTGAGGCTAGGCTTTGATTTTAAAATCTTTTTTCTGACACCTAAAGTTATGGTTATTCTTAACTTAGGCTTTTTATTTATTTTTATTTTTTGTCTTTGTTAGGGCCACACCTGTGGCACATGGAGGTTCCCAGACTAGGGGTTGAATCAGAGCTGTAGCTGCTGGCCTACACCACAGCCAGAGCAACACGGGATCCAAGCCACATCTGCAGCCTACACCACAGCTCAGGGCAACACCAGATCCTCAACCCACTGAGCAAGGCCAGGGATGGAACCTGTGTCCTCATGGATGCTGGTCAGATTCTTTTCCACAGCAGGAACTCCTAACTTAGGTTTTTTAAAAGAGGAAGGAAACAAAACAAATACAGAGGGCAACTCACAGCTCGAAAATCAGTTCTGGCTTCTTATTTTAATGTGTGTGGGTGTTTGTGTGTGTGTGTCTACTTTTGAACATTCATAAATAAAAATGAGCGACAAGGTTTTAAGTTTCTTGCACTTATTGTTAATTATCATAAAGCATCAATATCTAGCTTGACTCTTTGCCCTCTTTCATAAATTAAAGCATCAAATTTATGTTTCTATTTCCATCTCGAATGCCAAGATAGTAAAATAAATAATAGTTGCACGAAGTGCTTCTTAATCCCCAGAATTTACTTTGGTTCATCACTTGGTCTGAGGTCCCAAGTCAAGCAGCCAACGAATGAGAGTAGCGATTTTAGGTAGTTATGTAGTATCTTACTAGGCTGCTGCCATCCTTTCCCTGCTCTCTGTGAAATTAAGTCAAAGGATTGACGGCTCAGATTCTGGGCATGGCGGTGACATTGACCCTGCTCACGGTAGCCATGGACACGAGCGAATCTTGCTAGTAGATGACAGTGAATTCCACCGATTGACAACTTCATTTCCAGGCTTACATGACCCCTTTCGCTATTGCAGGCATTTCCGGTCGTCCCTGCAGTCGGCATGTGTTAGTTTAGACCAGGTTTCCTTCATCTCCACTTCTTTTGTCCTTTGCCTTTTGATGGCATCGGAAAGACATGTCAGCATGCAAGTGGTGACATCTCTCCTCTGGCTTTGCTCATGAAAGATGAGTTCCTTTTGCAACATGGGGAGTCTCAGAGATATTCTCCAGACACATGTCCATTTTGGCATGTGATTGAGACACTAAAGACATCTTTCTGGTGGGGCCTATAATTTGGAGAAACTGTCTGATTGAGATTAGAAGCAGAGGTTTTAAAAACCGTATTTCGGAATTCCAGCTGTGGTGCAGGAGGTGAAGGATCCTGAGTTGTCTCTGCAGTCGTCTGGGTCCGGCCCAGCAAAGTGGGCGGAGGATCAGCATTGCCACAGCTGGGGTATAGGTCACAGCTATGGCTCTGATTCGGTCCCTAGCCTGGGAACTTCCATATGCCACAGGTGTGGCCAAAGGAACAAAAAACGAAAAAACAAACAAAACAAAAATTTAGATTTTCCTGCTTAGATCTGACACATTTTCTTGTGTCTTGACAGTTTTAATTTTTTTTTTTAATGTGAAAGAAGACAAAGAATTGCTATATCAACTAACATGCACATGAAGAAATTTGGACGGTTCAGCGTTTAAGACTGAGCCTGCTGATAAGGGTACCGGAGAGCCTTTGGGCTGAGGAAACCGCACCTGGGTTCTGAGTCCTCAGCCCAGCAGGCTGGGGAACATGGCTTTTTCTGCAGCGAGTCCAGAGTTGGGGAGCCTCAGTGGTGGCTTTTCCCCATAGGCAGAAGGCCCCTCGCGACAGCCAGCCTGACGTCTTCCTGAAAGACAGATAGAGGTACACAGCAAGGGGTGCACACGGACAGCGCTCTTCCACACATTTGGTCCTCCAGAAGGGGGCGCCAATCCCTTTTACCAATTCGATGGGTCACGTTTGCCCTTCCACTTTCAAAACCATCATTGCAATCTTAACACAAGTCCAGCAATCCAGTCCCTTTAAAAAGTCTTCCGTTTCCCCCAAACAGAATCACCCAACTTCTCTGTACTTGTGTCCTAAGTTCCCTCGCATCTTGATTTTATGCAACATCATTATCACTTCTAACATTTATTCGCAGGAGAGTTGCCAGGGATACTGCGAAATCATCATTTCATGTTTTATAGACTTAAGTGAGTCATACTTAGAAAAAAAGGCTCAGAAACTCTTAAGGCTAACAGTTACATGCTCCGATGTTTATTTCTGTATGCTTTCCACCATGCCCGCCACACTCAAGAAAGCAGTAAAAAATGTTATATAATAAATTACTTCTGCATAGGCCCATGATGTACTTGCCTCTTCGTTGGGCTGTTAAATCCCCTCAGTATTTCAAAACGCTTCAAATTTTCTTTAGCAATTTCCTTTTGGTGTTTTGTGTCTTGGTTCTGGAATACTTTTTTGCAAACGGTGGGTCTGGACCCATTGAGGGGGTAGTGAAATCAACCTGATGAATTGGGATTAGCATTTCTTTTAATTAGAGAAAGAATAGAGCAGAATTCCGACCAAGGGTGCATCATCACCCATGGCAAAGTAAGTATTCTTTCAAGAGACTTTTAATATATATATGTGGATTTTTTGTTGTTGGGTTGTTTGTTTTAGTCTTCTTTAATTTTTCAAAGTATAGTTGATCTACAGTGTTCTGTCAGTTCCCGCTCTACAGCAAAGTGTCCCAGTCATACATTTATATACATTTTTTTTCTCATATTATCTTCCATCGTGTTCTATATAGCACACTGGTGTCCTAGGTCCGACTGAAAAATGTTTATCTATTATGAATACCAGACAGAAGAAAAAGATTGTACTTCACTGCCCTCGGCCATTTTAACGTCTTTATTTGAATAAAGATTTTCCCTTCAAATGAGATGCACTTATTTTTAGCTGAACTCTAATAACATAGTACATTTGATTTGACATCTTGCTGTTCCTTTGTGTTCCTCCCGTGGATAGTCACCCCAATACCACCATTGCCACGCAATTATTTGACATCGAAATGTCATTATCACCCCACATCCTCCTAATTTTGTTTGAAGAGTCCCCCTCTCACTCTCTCTCTCTCTCACTCACAGTTTTTACCTCCCATTGGCTCCTTCTTCCGCTTCCCCCGCCACTTCCTTTTCTAAGTGTCATTTTCGTCTACCGTTCAAAGAATGGGTCAAGTTTAGAATGAAGGGAGTTTATTCAGGATTCATTCTAATTGACAATAAATAGCCTGGGGATTTAGCTGCCACAGCTGTCCCTTATTAGATCATAGTACAGGTCATCAAATTAAAATAAGCTGTCCTAAATTCTGCACTGTACAAGGGAAGAAAGAAAAAGCATTAGGTCCTCTCAGAGAGCCTTTTAGAGTGAATTATGTTGATGGTTTGTGTAGAAAATGGGCCAGATGACAGCCAAGTTAGAGCAGCCTGTCACTGCTGCTAGGCTCACATGTCAGCTCCTAGACTGGAGCACAACTGCAGGCTCACGACTGACTGGCCGTCAGCTTTGGTTCAGGAGGTCAAGGTGCACGGGGTGAGGCTCTCACCAAGCTTTCAGCACACTGCCCTGAGCCTTCCATTCAGGAGCCTGGGGTTTTGTAAATGAGAGGATGTGACGGGTCTCTGTGTAGAGTTTTCAATCACTATCTGGTTTGGAGGCTTTGCTGCAAACATATTCACTTTCACCCACATTTTTGGAGGCAGCTGGCTTGGGAGAGCATCAAAATGAATTGATAGTGAGAAATGCAGTGGGGTGATTGCAAGGAAGGCCGCGTGCTAATGGGGACATCAGTTTCTTGGCTGCCGTTTTCTCTAATAAATTTATGTTTGTTTCTAAAAGTATAAAAAAAGCAGCAGAGATTGATACCAGGGCCTGTGGTTTTAAATAAACGAAATGTGCTTCCTTTCTCTTGCTTCCGATCCTAAAAGCCAACTAAATAGTAGGATTGTCAAGACTTAATCTGTGGAGGGATTGGGGTGCAGCGGGGTGGGGTGGGGCAGTGAGGGGGAAGCTCAAGAGCCTGCTTGTTGGATGTTTTCAACTTTACAAAGACCCAAAGTAACTGCTAACAGAGGAAAGCGGCATTCGGACGTTTGCTCAAGCAGTCCTCAGAGTTCCCCCACACAGCTCTCTCCAGCAGCATGTGCCGCGGCCTCCGGTGCGCTGGATGCGGGTTAGGAAGCAGAGGCCCCAGGGATGAAGGGAGGTTGCGCCGGGACCTGGGCTGAATGTTCTCCTGACCGCTGCCCGATCTTTCTCAGGATCTGCTCCCTGATGGTCGAAACCCTTCTCTGCCGGCAGATCCAACGTAACTTCATCCGGCAAAGGGCACAGTGCGCCACAACTTAGTGACCTGAAAACAGCTCATAGTCCAGAACCTCTTAGACTAATCTAGCCTCTGGATTTAGCAAAACTCATCTTCATTTGCTCACCACAGGATGGGCCATTTCTCATGAAGAGCCCTGGAGGCCATGTAAAGCATTGAGGTTCTGATTTGTCGGTAGCTTCCATTTTCTGGCTGTTTAGAAAATCGTAGTTAAAACTATCATTTTCTTCCCCCGAGGCGAAAAGTGAAAATAAAGTAAACTTTGTAGAATACGCGTGATCATCTTGATTACTGTGTCTGTGAACTATTGTATTAAAGGCTCAGATCAAGGAGTTCCTGCTGTGTTTCAGCAGGTTATGGACCCGACTAGTATCCATGAGGATGTGGGTTCCAGCCCTGGCCTCCCTCAGTGGGTTGGGGACCCAGCACAGCCATGAGCTGTGGTATAGGTTGCAGACCCGGCTTGGATCTGGCATTGCTCTCGGTGTGGCATAGACTGGCAGCTACAGCTCCAATTTGACGCCTAGCTTGGGAGTGCCATGGGTGTAGCCCTAACAATCAAGGAAAAAAAAAAAAAGGACTCAGATCAATATTAATATTTATTGTTCAAGGTTGCATATCTGAAAATTGTGGAAATGAGAAATTTTTTCTCTGTTTACTCAATACAGTGCTGGGCAAGGGATATCTGTGTACAAATTGAACCTAATTGGCTAATCCAAGTTTAGGCTCCAGTTCCTGAAACAGTATTATGCTAATTTCTTGCATTCGTTCCTCTAACTTTCCCTCCCAAATTCACTTACTATGTCAGCAACCATAGAAACAAAACCTTTCTAGTTTGGCAAATGATTCTTGTGTTGATTTTAAGTTAGAGCTTTATCTTCTCCCCTTGTAGCTGGAGTGAGTTATTCCCATAGTCATTTTTCCTAGAATGTTGATAGAGGTAGCTATGTTGCTTAAAGCTCTCAAAATATAAGGGCATTGCAGTAACACAAATTAGTAGTAGTAGCAAAAAAAAAAAAAAAAACCAAAACCAAAAAAAAACCCTTTCCACTTGCCGTATATTAATTTCCATTGCTTTAAGACAAAATAAAGTTTAAATGAATACTAAAGGAAACAGTTTCATGGCACAACTACTTCTTGTTTGAGTGTATTCTTTAGGCTCCTGCTTTTTGGTAGCTTCATGACATTTAGGTCTGGTGGTTCACTTCATGGGAATGAGACCAAAAAAACACAATAGCATGCGGAATCATAATTATTACTTTCTAAGATCCCCAAATGTAATGTAAAATCAAAACATATCACTTATTAATCAGCCTTATTTTAAATGATGTAGGCCCATTAGGTTATAGCTTAAGGAATGTGTCTTTAGCATGAATTTGCTTTATGAGATTTTGAAAAGAATTTTCATTTGCGTTATACAGATAAAGCACAGACTGGCATATTGCAAACAATAAAGCCACTGACCATGGAGCTGGAACACAGGCTTCTGTGAAGTATAATTGACATAATTACATTTGAACCAATTTGACTGAATTTATTATAGCCTTCGTACTCCCTGAAATGTGATAGTCAATCTTTCAAATAATTATTACACACATAATATTTTTAGTTCCCATTTCACATGTACTGAATTTATTTTTCTCAAAATATGAAAGACCTTCTCTCTTACCTTTGCTTTTAATCTGGTGGGGGGAGAGCACTGGCCTCCATTTGAACTCTCCGTAACCCCCATTCCCCGCATTTCCATGAGGTGCTGCTAACATGTTGTAAACTTGGACCTGAGCTTTATCTCCACGTGTTAAAATATTTGCTAGTCTGCAGCAAAAGCACAGCTCATAGTATAGTGCACGTTTTAGTAATTTGGGGATCAAAACCATTTCTGTCACAGTAAGTGGTGGTTGCCTTTTTATTTGATTCAAGAAAGTTATATATTCAAAGAACACCTGATCGTGGGAGGAACAGCATTCTAAGAATTTTAGAGAGCTGGAACACATACTTCATTATAGGAGAAAAAAGTATGTTTTCCTTTAACTTGCAAAACCCAGATGACCCGGTGGCAGGTTCTGAATGTTTCAAGTTATGCTTTTGTCACTTGCATTCAAACTCATTTTCAGATAATCAGAAAAGCATTCTCTGTGATTCCAGTGTATTTTAAATCACTATATATTTGCAGGAGCGGTGGTTATTTTTAATTGCTATGATTATAACATCTTTTCTCCTATGACTGTCTCTGCCCTCACAACATTTTATCAGAAGGGTGCAGTGGAGAACTTGACCTCACCAAGTTCAATGGTAAGACTCTCGGGTGTCAATCAGATGTGTGGACACAATGCTGCCTTTTCAATCATTTTCTCAGACATTTTATACCATGTGTCTTAGTGATGGAATTATTTTCTTCTGAGAAACCTGGGTGCAGGAAAGAGAATCAAAGATACAGCTTGCCAGAGGTAATTATATCTTACTGTGATGCTGACAGTTTGATCCAAAGTTTTATAAGAATTAAATTCATATCCGCCCAGAAATGTATTGACATTCTGTTTCGCATTTGAAAGGAAACAAATAAGGAACCACTAATGTCGATTGTTTCATATTTTTAAAAAATAATGGCTCTTAGTAATAGATTTTATATATGGGGCACTTCTGAAATGTCGTATTTTCATATAGTTTATTTCACATAATGTATGCAAAGACCCTGAGACGTGGGAAGTCCTGCAGTGGATTTTAGAAGTGACGAAACTGATGCTTAAAATTAAGTTTCTAACTCAAAGAGCTAATGAGAATAACAGAGGTGGGTCTGGAGCCCAGCTTGGTCTTACTAAAAAGCTCATGTTCCTAATGATGCAAGACCCTCTGTTTAGAATATTACCTCAATTTCATTTTGAAACAGATTATGATGAAGTCATTTAATAATTAATGAAGCACTTGGACAAGAAAAAAATCAAATATCTTTGAACAACTATTTTGGAAAGTAACTACTTTTTTCATTATTTAGGCCATGCAAATTTTCACAAATATATTTCCAAGTATTTTGTGTAGAAGTTTTGAGAATACCAGCTCTAAGTTTAGCTGTAATAATGCATTTCATAAGAATAATACATTCGTAAATGTATGTGTTACGACATACATTTTTACAACAAAATTTTTAAGATATTGATGTAATTGAAAGTTTATGAAAGCGTGATCAAGTTGATTTAATGTTTTTCGAGACCCAACTGGACATGCCTCTCAGGAAACTGAACGGGGAAAACACTCTTGAGTTTTAAGAAAATTAAATTCTCAACAACTAAACAAACAAAAAAACCCCAAACTAGAACTGTTGGGATTATTCTTTTGAATGAGTTTTTAGTTTCTTAAAATTTTGAGAGACTATTCAGATGTTGCAGTCTTACTGACTTGCTAATGCTTTTACATTGCTTTTAATGAAAAAGCCAAAATATTCTAACTCTAATGTACTCTAATGGTGTGAGTAGCCAACAAATAAATAAAAGGAAATGAAGAATTGGAATCCTAAGAAAAATATGCAAGTGTGCAGATTTTTATTTAGATATTTAAAAAATCTTTTTTCATATTTTCAAATTAAATTGTTTCCTACCTTTATTAGTCTACACCAAATACAGGTCATGAGAGCAATTTTCCGTTATGCCAATACTTGTTCACAGGTACATCACAATGTACCAGGATCACATGAGGTTAAGATTTTAGTGTACTGGCATCATCTTTCAGAATTCTGTGTGTGAACCCAAATTCTTCCCTCTGGTCCTGATAGTAGATTTTGATTTTTAAAGAGGATTTAAAAATCCTGCCTTATAGAAGATTGAAAAGGATTGTTGCAAAGCAATTTCGCTTTTTTAGCAGTGGCTAAAAAGAAAGCACGACCTTCATAAATGCAAAAAGAAAACTAAGCATTGACTTAGCAGAAAAAGAAACGACCCCTTCCCCAAACCAAAACCCAGGCTACTTGATTTACTATGAAGTAATAAATGATTTATCTTTAGGAACTATATGTCTGCCATTCTAAATTAAATTCTTAAATCTTTGAAGATTTTTAAGACTTTTCACATTATCAGTTTAAGAAATGTATGCATGATGAACTCAAATCATTCTGGCAGTATGAATACGGAAATACAATGCTAATGAAATACCCCGAAGTATTTTCTCACAATTAACTAGATCTTACTTACAAGTTGTTAGAGCCTTGAGATCCTGATTTTGAGGCAATGGTACCTGATTTTTTTTTTTTTTTTTTTTTTATATAGCAATAACAGACTAAGCCTCTTTTCATATTCTCTAAACACATTTTAGCAGTTTGAGTTTACGAAATTAGATTTTCAGTCATGCATGTAGCTCCCTAACTACGGCTTTAGTAAACCATTGTAAAAGTGTTGGCTGTAAGCGTACTTCTGTTACATGGAAGAACATTTGCAAGCATTTATTTACAGTAACTTTGCCACGTTTTAACAAATCCAATTAGCATAATGGCTCAGGCTGCTCTTTTCCCATCCCTTCGGATGATTAGAGACTAGAATTCACTTAATTATCAGCATCCACTCCAGTGTTTTACCTCATGTCTCCAGAAGAGATTATACACAAAATTAAACGTATATTAACAAAATCAACACCCACAACGGTGGACAAACATGTCTAAAGCAGGGGGAGATGTCCTGCAAGGAGTCTGCTTAGCACGATAGCCTGGAAATTTGAGAAAGCTCCCGACACACAAGTGCTGCTGTGACGGTGTGCTGGGAAGATGGGGTTGCAAGGGGAAGGGAGAAAAAGCGGGATTTCATAGACCTTAAATAAAGTCAGATCCCGCTGCAAGGAAAGGGGCTGCCAGTAATAATTGCTTCACTCAGGGGAGCATGGGCAAGGCATGCTCTCTCCACCCACTGCTCTCACCTAAGGCGTTAGTCTAGTGGTCCCATCACAGAGGAGACCTCAGGCAGCTGGGCCGTCAATCCCTGCCTCCCACCGCCTCTCTCCTCCACTGGCCCCATCATCTTCAGCCTTCATTATAGCACCTTCCTCCTAGGCAGTCTCCCCCACCGGGGCAAGGAACTCAGCTCTTATCTCCAGTCTGCTTCTTCATATTTTGGACTCCAAACCTAAAAATGTCACTGGACGCATGATTAATTTAAAGTGTTTGATGAATGGATACAGTTCTTTAAAATCTTCATCGTTTGGGGGGAAATTGTCTACAAGAATGAGAAGAGAAAACCCCACCTAGTGATTTACTGGAGACGTGAAGGAATCTACCTGGATCTGATTCTTCACCCCACCCCCCCATGCCTCCTACCAAAGGAAGGAGAGATAGTATGATTCTGATGATAGAGCTAATTATTGTCATTAAGTTGTGCTATAAAGCTACAGGGACACACAGCACTCGTAACTGGATGATGTTGAGAAATAGACACAAAGGACTATAGAGTTTATAATTCATTCAAATGAGTATGTTAATTTATCACATTAGGAAATAGATGATTCAGTAAGTATTTTGAGGCAAATAACCTATATAAATTTAAGAAAAAATTAAAAAAGAGTTCGGATGACATTTTAAAATAATATTAAAAATTGGGAATACATGCAGAATATTTTTGTAATGTATGGATTGAAAAAGTTTTCCAAACAAGTACAGAAATGAAAAAATTGTTTAAAAAGATATTGTCAAATGTCATTCATTACAAATTAAAACATTTTAATGGCAGAATAGGTAAAAAGACAAAAAAATTTTTCACCTAATATTTGTGACATGTGTAGAATGGTGAAATCAGATAATACAGTAAATATACAAAGAATTCCAGAAAATTTTGGAAAAAGATAAATACACTTACTGTGCCATTTTCTACACGGGACTTGAACATTCCTGAATTTTGGTATTTTCAGGGGCTCCTGGAACCAATCTACCAGTGGATACCCAGGGAACACAGTCAGCCAACTCAACACCTGTCAAAAATACAAACATGTAATTCAAAGAAGATTATGTAAATGGATAATGGTTTAGTTTGTAGGGCAGTAATTATTCAAAATGAAATACTGGGGTTTTTAAAAGTTGTTTAGATATTGATTTAAATTTAAAGTGTCCCTAACCTAATAATCTACTGCTCAAAAACTGCATGAGTTTAAAATTTTATCCTACGTAAATAAAAGGATTATTCCATCAATCTATTCATTAAAAGTAAAAGACGAAGAGGAGAAGGAGATGGAGGAGGAGGGAAAAGGGAAGTAAAAAGAAATAAGTGAAAAAAAAAAAAAGCCCATTAGTGGAGGGGGAAGAACGAGTACACGAGACTATTGACAGCCATAAACCTGCGCACCAGAATACTATGCTGTGTAAAGAAAAGACCTAATTAGGTATGTCTCCAGTGTTTACCATTGAAGTTGAACCACACTGTACATGCCATGCATTGAGAGAATTAAAATGCATCATCTCAATTTGGAAGCACATACATCATGTCCATAATGCTGGTTTTATCAGGGTGCTCCAGTTGGGAGAAACTGTAAGAGATCATGGGTAATTTGAAAAGCCTTTAAGCAAGAAAATCTTTTTGAACATGACAAACGTAAGACAACATAGAGAGACATCTTAATCAATTTAGCTTGATAAATCAAACCACATCAAAACAAAGTGTGACAAAAATATCAAAGCAAGAATAAAAAAAAATGATAAACACTGAAAACTCTTTGTAACCCATATGACGGAGAAAGGCTTTTATCTCCATGTTATGAAGAACTCTTACAAATCAAAAAGAAAAATAGATGATCAGAGAAATGCACAAGGTTAGGACCATAAAGTACGTAAAATAAATAGATATTCAGATGATTTCAGGTCCATTTTTCCATATAAGAAGCTAAAATTGCTCAATGAGTCGCTTTCCCAACACTAAAAGCCCTTTTTTAAAGGAGGGGCTGGAATGGCTTACTTAATAAATTTTATTAGGAAAAAAGTAGTACTTTTAGTAGTTTGTAATGGATAAATAAAATTAAATTTTATCTTGCTACTGTGTTATAAAAATCAACATTTAAATACAATTTATTTAAATTTCAAACAATATTTGCATAGGTTGTTACTATAGGAAAGGTCCTGGGAAAACTAACCCTAACCCTAACCCTTATTGGTAAGGTAAAAATAACAATAATTAGCTCTATCATCAGAATCATACTATCTTCCCTTCCTTTGGTAGGAGGCATGGGGGAGGGGTGAAGAATCAAATCCAGGTAGATTCCTTCATGTCTCTGGTAAATTACTAGGTGGGCTTCTCATTCTTGTAAACATTTTCCCCCAAAACTATAAAGATTTTAAATACAATGGAACCAGGAATGTTTACTCTTATTCCAACCCTGGAATTGAATGTGTGATTTTAGGAAGTTTAATTCCCATCCGTATTTCGATGTCTTTATATACAAATAGGAGTGATAATAATTCCTACTTTGTGTCTTCTTATGAAGATTAAATGAGATGACGTAGGAAAGATATTTAACAGTCTCTAGCACAAAATAATTGCCCAGCAAATTGTAGCTAATATCCTCATCATCCCCGCCTTCATTATTAATCAACTTAACATATTCTTCTATGAATAGATTCTAAGTGACTTCTGAAACAAAGGGAGACAGAATCCCAAGAAGTGTGAGTTTATGTTTTTATTCTTAATAGAGCTGTTTAGAAGTGAGAGGCTCAGAAAACCATAGACAAAAGAGAAAAAATAGTTGAGATTATCTCTACCTAATTCTTGCTACTCATAAAAAAATCAGCCGTGGGAACTTTTGAAAACAACTTTTGCATTTGCACAACTCCAACTCAGCCTTCCCTACCCCCACCCCCAGCCCATTGGTCTCTACCAATAAGGATTCGCTAGTATTTCTTTTGAATAGCTCATATTTGCAAATGAAACGAGCATTGAGCACCACTGACCTCATCTCATTTAGGTGATCTTTTCTCCCCAGAATTTCCAACAGATGGAAAATAGACGATAATCTGGTGAAAATGCCAGTGGGAAGGCTGTCAGGGAACTAGGTCCCTTCTACATCCCTAACTATTTATCCTACCAAAATTATGACTTCCCCATCTCTCAAGATGAAAGGATGTACAATGTTACTTGAAAGGTGATAAACCCAAGAAAAAGGCATTACAATGCCTGGAAGATTTTTCAGATCAGTACCTGCATGGTTGTTGAAAATAAATGAGGAACCTCGACACAAAAACGAAAAGTGAGAAATGTTGAAGCCTTGATTGCTTAGAGACTTCAGTAGATGAGGGACTTAGCCCTTATTTACTTTAAATTATCTAAATATTTCCCTATTCTTTTTGTCGTACTTAACACGTGATGTTTAAGCCAGGTCTCTGTTACAGAAGTTTCTTGCTCTTGGAAGAGTTAATTCACAACAACCACCTGAACTCGATATGCCGACACTGTAGTGCCTCAGTCTGACTTCGTAAAATCACGCCATCGAGCACCTGATAATGGTATTTGCTTTTCAGTCTTGCTGGCTGAGAAATACAGTGATGGTTCCCCCTTAAAATACATGGTGACTTCCGGAAACCAATGTAAGGAACTCATCCTCGGGCTATGTAACTTCTGAAATCCTAATACTTGGGCAGGGTCCTATTACGATATCATCAGTCCTTTTTCTTGTGGATAAACTTTTCATCATTCGTAAATTCAGCCTTTGGTTCTCACATAATTCTATCAGCATAATTAGCCAGAAATAATGTTTCTCACGTTGTTTAATAATAATATTATTAAAAATAATATTTCTGGTCAAGAGTGTGTTACAATACATAAAACTTCTAACAGGCATCCTCATCTCTTTTTCTTTATTTCAGTCAGTTTTCCAGGCTCAAAGGTAAATAAACACAGTGTAGAACAATATAAATAAAAATAGAAGGAGTTCTGTGGCACAGGGTGGGAGTGGGTGGGAGTGGGCTGGTGAGGAGGCTTGGGGATCCAGCCTTGTTCCTGCGGTGGCTTGGGTTTGATCCCTGGTGCAGGAACTTCCACATGCTGTGGGTGTGGCCAGAAATTTAAAAATATATATATATTAACACTAAACTTATTTATAATTATCTATATATCTGTGTAACATAGATAGATAATTTGCATAGATATAGAGATTTTCGTCTAGATATCCAGAGGCACGTGATACCTATTATCTGACATCTGAAAAGAAAACTTGCAACACAGCCACAAAATAAACGTTTTCATGCAGATGAGTAATCGTTATATTTTGGTCCAGTTATGCAGGAAAATTTTCCCCCTTATTCTCATAAATCAGAGAATATGAATTCTGATATCATTAAACCTCAATTAGCAAGATGGAAAGAAGGTCAGAGACTTCATTTGGATAATGAAGGTTTCGGATAAGAATGTGAAGCTCTTAATGTAAATGATGCATGTAGAGAAACATGGCCTAATTCAGATAGCAGAGCTTTTCAGATAAGAGGTTCACATAATCAACTTTGCTGGGAGCCGCATACAAATGCAGGGGAAAGTGCATTCAAGAACGCAGTTAAGGATAGATTAGTAAGATACGTAGATAAGCTAGAGAGGGGCTCAGCCAGACACAAAGCAACATATTTCTTTTAAAGGGAACAAACATTGCATTTTCTTTACCTACTTCCATTTTGTTTGAAAAAGAAAGCCCATGTGCTGTTATAATGTGGGAGGTTTCAAATGGGCAGGGCTGTTCAGGAACACAAGCCACCCAGTATCAAAATATGCTTTACAATGAGCGCTAGACACCATCATGTGCTTTGGTCCTCATGGACCTTTTTTTAGGCCATTCTTGGTCCTCTTCCAAACCCTTTGCAATCCTCTGCATTCTATTCGACACAGCACTTGTGTCTGTTTCTTACCAAAATTAGCCATTCAGTGTGGTCAAATCAGTTAAAAAAAAATACATTCATGGAAAATAAAAAAAATAGAGAAATTGAGTCAGCCTTTTTCTTCATTAATTTTTGATCATATCATCACTTGTTCAGATAAATTTTAAAGGTTTTATAAGTATCTTGTGTTTATTGAAAAAAATAGTCTAATGGTGAGGAAGTAAGTATATCTTATGAATTATCTGAATTGAGCCTTAAATGCTTTTTTTTTTTTGTCTTCTTAGGTCCATGCCTGCAGCATATGGGAGTTCCCAAGCTAGGGATTGAATCTGAGCTGTAGCTGCCAGTCTACACCACAGCCACAGAAACACCAGATGTAAGCCGTGTCTGCGACCTATGCCACAGTTCATGGCAACGCCGGGATCCAACCCGAATCCTCAGGGGTATGAGTTGGATTCATTAGCACTGATCCACGATGGGAACTCCAACATCCATTTTTTCTTTTTATTAGTAAATCAGTCAGATCTATGTTATATTTAGAAATATAAATGATCAAATTATTCATGGAATTAAGTTGACTAAATAATACATAATAAAAATAAAAATATTATGTGAAATACTCAGAGTGTCGTAAAATAGATCTTATATAAATATTAGTTTTTCCATCACATGGATGTGCGTATACACACCCAAATAATTTTGTGTTTTAAACTTCATTGCAAGCTTACCTGTCAACTACATTTGTAATATTATGTGTCCTTTCCTTTTAGTTGTGAGATTTTGCTAGTATGTGCTTTTTTGGGGGGAAGCAGAGAACAGTTTAATTCAGAGGCAATATCAAGTATATGGTTTATGTCTAGCAGCCTATAGTCAGAAAATTATCCAGTTAATTCAAAATCAAGTCTCAACTTTGTGTTTCAAAATGCAGAAAAGAGAACTTTTTTTTTTTTTTTTTTTTTTTTGTCTTTTGTCTTTTGTCTTTTTGTTGTTGTTGTTGCTATTTCTTGGGCCGCTCCCGCGGCATATAGAGGTTCCCAGGCTAGGGGTCTAATCGGAGCTGTAGCTGCCAGCCTATGCCAGAGCCACAGCAACGCGGGATCCGAGCCGCGTCTGCAACCTACACCACAGCTCACGGCAACGCCGGATCCTTAACCCACTGAGCAAGGCCAGGGATCGAACCCACAACCTCATCGTTCCTAGTCGGATTCGTTAACCACTGCGCCACGACGGGAACTCTGAGAACTGTTTTCTTTCATTTGCCAAGTAGAACTGTAATAAGAAACAGAGAAAATATCTTCTTGGTTTTCATTCTTATTGCCTTCTCTCTTAGGGGCTCTTCCTTATGGCGAGAGCCTGAAACAGGGATTCTTGCGTGTATGAGGAACTGAGGACGTGGTCCTAGGAGAGAACATTGGAATGAAGAACAGAGAACTAGAAAATTCCAGGCAAGAGTGTAGTCTCTCCCGTGGTCTATATTCAACATGATCTGTAGCACAATGTGCCCCTGAGTGGCCCTCCTACTTGGGCGAGGGATGGAAGGCTTGTGGTGTTTCATTTCCTTGGTTACCTTTGCCTATCCATTGTTTCACAGAATACGTCCTGATTTTACTTCAGGAAGGTTGAGGTTACCTCTCTTCTTGCCAATCAAATGATGCCTAATAAGCCAAATGGCTTAATAAGGTTGAAAATGCATTTTATGTAGAACCAGATGTCAAAATGGAACATAGTGACTGCAAAATAAATGCTAAAAAGTGACTTTTAAAAGAATTATTCATAGAAATGGAAAATCAAGGACAGCTACAAGTCAGATTGCAGAGAGATGATAGGATTTTATCTGAAGCGTAAAGTAAGGGAATCATTTTGGTAAGGTGGGTGGTTGAGGACAACTTCAGAAGTAGGGGAGAGTCAGAGATTTAGTGATAAACAGTCAACTGGAAAGATCAACATCTTTCAATGTCTTTTTAAGAAATGTCAAAACAGCTTGCGATAAATTCGTTGTAGCACTTAAAACGATCAATAGTCATTACGTGCCAAGAGTTCCTAGAAAAAAAAAATAAAAAGGAATGTATTTTGACAGAAGAAAACATAGATTGTCAATAAACTTGTGCAAGTATACTCCACTTCATAATTCATCAGGGGAGTGCAAATTAAAACAAAAGACACTATTTCTCTCCTATTGAAAGAGTTGGCAAAATATAGTTCTTTTATAATTATGGAAAGTATGATATTCTCTCAAAATGTCAATGAAAATGTACAGTGCTAAATTTTTGCAATATAAATTGATAGCATCTATTAGTGTTTTAATTGTGCATAGCTATGAACCCGCAATCCAATTTCTAAGCATCTCTCCTGAATATGAATATATATATGTATGACATATATTTCTCTATTTCTCTCCATATTGTTATCTAATTCTTTTTTTTTTTTTTTTTTTTTTTTTTTTTGTCTTTTTGAGATTTCTTGGGCTGCTCTCGCGACATATGGAGGTTCCCAGGTTAGGGGTCTAATCGGAGCTGTAGCTGCCAGCCTACTCCAGAGCCACAGCAGTGCAGGATCCGAGCCATGTCTGCGACCTACACCACAGCTCACGGCAATGCCGGATCCTTAACCCACTGAGCAAGGCCAGGGATCAAACCCACAACCTCATGGTTCCTAGTCAGATTCGTTAACCACTGTGCCATGACGGGAACTCCTGATTCTTTCCTATAGTTCCCTGTACTATGAAGTATATCCTAGTTGCTTATCTATTTTATACATAGTAGTTTGTATTTCTTTTTCTTTTTTTTTTTATTGTCTTTTGTCTTTTTAGGGCCACACCCACAGCATATGGAAGTTCCCAGGCTAGGGGTCTAATTGGAGCTGTAGCCACCCAGCCTGCACCACAGCCACAGCAACGCCAGATCCAAGCTGGGTCTGCAGCCTACACCACAGTTCATTGGCAATGCTGGATCCTTATTAACTCATTGAGTGGGGCCAGGGATGGAACCTGTGTCATCATGGTTACTAGTCAGGTTCATTAAACCCTGAGCCATGATGGGAACTCCGCATAGTAATTCCACTCTTGGGCACATATCCGGACAGAACTTTCCTTGAAATAGTTTGTATTTCCTAATCTCATACCGCTATCTTGCTCTTCCCTCCTTCCCTCTCCTCACTGGTAACCAGTGGTTTGTTTTCCATTTCTGTCTTTTTCTGTTTTGCTATGTATTTTTGTTTGTGTGATTTTTATAGTCCACATATGTGATATCATACAGTATTTGTTTTTCTTTGTCTGACATTTCTGAAACGTAATATTCTGTACGTCTATCCGCATTGCTGCAAATGGCAGAATTTCATTTTATGGTAGCTGAATAATATCCTACATTTTCTTTTATTATCCATTTGTCTTTTAATGAACAATTTGGTTGCTTCCATATCTTAGCTGTTGTAAATAGGGCTTCTATGAATATTGGGTACATGCATGATTTTAATGTTACTATTTTTTTCCAGATACATACTCAGGAATGAATTTGCTGGTTCATATGGTAGTTCTATTTTTAGTTATTTTAGGAGCCTCTATGCTGTTTTCTGTAGTGGCTGTACCAATTTACATTCCCACCAACTGTGTATAATTGTTACCTTTTCTCCACATCCTCTCCAATATTTGTTACTTGCAGACTTTTTGACGATAGCCAGCCATTCTGAGAGGTATGAGGTGGTATCTCCTTGTTTTGTCTACATTTCTCTAATACTTATCAGTGTCAAGCATCCTTTCTTGCTCCAGTTAGTCATCTGTATGTCTTCTTTAAAAAATTCTGTTCAGGTCTTCTGCTAATTTTTTGATTGGGTTGTTTACTTTTTATATTGAATTGCATGAGCTGTTACTATATTTTGGATATTAATCCCTTTTCAGTGATATCATTTACAAATATTTTATCTCATTCTGTAGGTTGTCTTTTCATTTTGTTAATGGTTTACTTTGAAAGCAAAGGCTAAGCTTTTAAGTTTAATTAGGTCCCATTTTTTTTAATTTTTGCTTTTATTTCTTTTGACTTAGAAGACAGATCCAAAAATATATTGCTGCAATTTATGTTAAAGAGTGTTCTGCCTAATGTTCTCATTTAGGAGTTTCATGGTTCAGGTCTTACCTTCAGGTCTTTAAATCATTTTAAATTCTGTGTGTGTGTTTGTAGATGATTTGAGGAAATATTCTAACCTCATTATTTCACTGTCCAATTTTCCCTGCACCACTTATTAAAGAGACTGTCTTTTCTTCATTGTACATTCTTACCTTTTTTGTTGTATATTAATTGATCATAGGTGACTGAGTTTATTTCTGCGCTCTCTATTCTGATATTCTGAACTGTATGTCTGTTTTGGGGCTAGTACCATGCTATTTTGATTATTGTAGCTTCTTAATATAGTTAAAATCTGAAAGGGTGATCACTCCAGCTCTGTTCTTTTCTCTCAAGACTGATTGGCCATTGGGGTCTTTTGTAGTTGCATATGAATTTTAGGATTATTTGTTAGTCCTGTGAAAAATACCCTGAGTATTTTGATAGGACTTGTATTAAATCTGTAGTAAGGCCATTTTAATAGTAATTCTTCCAATCTAAGAGCACTAGATTGTGCTCTTAGATTGGAAGAATCTTTCTACTTCTTTGAATCATTTTCAGTTTCCTTCCTCAATATTTTATGGTTTTCAGAGTATAGGTCTTTCACCTCATTGGTTAAGTATATTTCTAGTATATTACTCTTTTTGAAGTGACTTTAACCAGGATTTTTTTTTCCCTTTGCTTTCTGATTGTTCATTATTAGTGTAGGGAAAAACAACTGATTTCTCTATATTAATCTTGTATTCTGCTACTTTACTGAATTCATTTGTTAGTTCTAAGAACATTTGTGTGAACACTTTAGGGTTTTCCTTATG
Organism: Sus scrofa; assembly: GCF_054392235.1. Lineage (NCBI taxonomy): Eukaryota > Metazoa > Chordata > Mammalia > Artiodactyla > Suidae > Sus > Sus scrofa. The sequence continues at coordinate 79,190,290 of NC_139393.1, forward strand.
AAATATCATGACATCTGCAAATAGTGACAAATTAACTTCTTTCCAATTTGGATTGGATGCCTTTTATTTGTTTCTATAGTCTGATTGCTATGGCTAGGACTTCTTATACCACATTCAGTAGAAATGGCAAGATAGGGCATCCTTGTCTTGTTCCTGAATTTAGAAGAAAGACTGTTAGCTTTTCACTATTGAGCATGACTTTAGCTATGGCTTTGTCATAATTGGCCTGTATTATCTTGAGATAAGTTCCCTCTCTACCCACTTTGATGAGTGTTTTTATCATGAATGGATATTGAATTTTGTCAAATGCTTTTTCTGCATCTGTTGACATGATGGTGAGATTTTTATCCTTCCTTTTGTTAATGTGGTATATCACATTGGTTGATTTGTGATTGTTGAATCATCCTTGTGTCCTTGGAATAAACCCATCTGTTATTTTTAAGAAGTTCTGAAAGGATGAATTTGGAAATGAGAGCCAATAATTGATAACCATACATTTTGTGAGGTAATACATTTATTTTTACTTAAAACCACTAATATCTAGGATTCCTACTGCCGTCATATGAAAGCATACTATTTAATATAGAAATGGCCCGAGTACAATGGTATATTTTGTCCATCAAATACAATAGATATACAGCATTGTAAAACTGTTAGCTGAATGTTTGGCTTAAAGGGGGGGTATTTAAGTATTTTGTTTATATATTTTCCTTTAATTATATTTTGCCAAATATAAATATTTACTCCATCATTTAAAAAACTGTATTCAAAAACCAAGTACAAATATAAAAACATAGTGTTATTTTTAGGGAACAGTATTCCAACAAAATAAATGGCTTTTAATGTCATGAAAAATTGCAAAACCTTAGTTCCAATTGTTATTGCCATAGAGATATAAATTGTAATTTTATCATCATTGTCTGTGTATCATTTCATTCTTATAGGACGTTTGCTTTTTGTCTATTCTGCTATTTTATATTGCATACTTTTGTCACTGAGCCAAATGCAACAAAAAATAAAATATTGGACAGTATTATATCAAAATCAAAACTTCGACATAATGAATGTTTCTTTTAGAAGCTCTTAAGATGTTTAACATAAAGATAAGATTATCAAAGTTTTCATAGCATATCGACTGGTTTTGTGGTCGCCCTCATCCAACAAAAAAATATATTGGCTTTCTCTTATATCCTGTTATCAAACATATGCAACAAAAGTTGATAAAGCAGATTTCAAAAGTTTATAATGGTAAGATCTCAAGCTAAGAATGCACGTATCTAATATTAAAAACAGAAACAATGAAATCTCCTCAGAGGAAAGATGGGTATAATGTATCACTTAGATGATCATGATAGAAATATTTGCAATAATATTTCAATAAATAAAGCCTGGGGGAATACAAGTGTCTATTGAAAATATCAAATTTCTGAAACTACTATTCCCACTTGGTGAAGAAAAAATAATAACAGCATCAATACTGAGGTTAGCAATAATAGATATCTAATGTGACTGTGAATTTAGGAAACAAAATGCATGATTTTATGCTTCATCACCTCATGTTTTAAGGAAATTTTCTCTCTGCAGTCTAAAATGTGTGTCAAATAGAATATAATTTTTGTCAGTTTAACATAAATGAAAAATGCATACGTGTTTTAAAGAAGGCCTAGAATTTTATTTCCAGATTTACATAAAGATTTCTAATGACAGAAAATGAGGCACATGAAACTTTTAACATGTATAGCTCATTCTTGAGTTCCATGCATCAAGTACTCCTAGAGTTTATGTTTTTATCCTCAAATTAATTCATAGTTACACAGTTGTAATTTATCATCAGGAAGCCCTTGGGTGTTAATCAGTATTCTCCTAAGAAACAAAACCAAGAGAGGCTCTATAGCCTCTCTTGGTTCTGTGTGTGTGAGAGAGAGACAGACACACAGACAGACAGAGACAGAGAGAGAGACAGAGACAAGAGACGGAGAAAGGCGAGAGAGAGAGGGAGACAGAGAAAAGGAGGGACAGAGGGAGACAGAGGCAGATTTGTTATAGACTAAGGAGGCCCAAGAATTTCCATGATCTGCTATCTGCAAACTGGAAAACCAGAAAAGCCAGTGGCGAAATTTAAAGTCTGAGAGCCTGAGAAGCAGGACCACTGATGCCCAAGGACAGGAGAAGATGGGTTTCCCAGATCCGACAGAGGGCCCCCCTTGCCCTTCCTCTGCCTCTTCCTTCTGTTTGGGCCCTCAGTGAGTTGGACGAGCCCCCCTGCATTGGTGAGGGCAATCCCTTCTCCACCCATCCTACAATCTCTTCCGAAAGCACCGTCACAGACACACCCAGAAATGAAGTTTACCCGCGCTCTGGGCGTCCTTTAAGTCAATCAAGTTGACCATAAAATTAATCATCAGACTTTGAATTTACATACTTTCTTTATAAGAAAAGTCTGATATTTTCACATTTGTATTTTCAGGCAAAATTAATTTTCCAGTGCAAAAGATAAGAGAGTAACAACTGATTATGTAATTAAGGTATTTAAATCCGTTTAAAAATTCACTCTTTCCTTTTCTTATTGTTGCTTGCTGGCTTATTTGAGCCATGTCTCTCACTGTTTTACACTCTTTCTAAATACTCTGTGTAGCCTCTTACCCTCATTCGTTCTTAAATAAGTCTCTTAGGAGATTCTAGTCTAGTAAAGGACAGGACTAGAATGTATTAAGATCTTCTCTTAAAAGTTATCTTCTATTTAAAATGGTATTGTGAGCCAGGTCTTTTATACTGTGTGTGGGTAAACATTTAAAATATTGTAATCAACCCCATATAAATAATAGTATATTGGAATGGAGTTTCTGATTTTCCTCTTAGGGCTACCTTCCGTGGCCGTTAAAGTCTATTAGTCAACAAAATGTCGTTATTATCTTTCTGTCATCCTTGGTTCATTGCTGTTGCCACTTCCAACAAATTGTCAGCCACGTCAGCATTGTGACTGGCTTCATTTCAGCTCTCACCTTCCTGACTGACACTTTTGACAGTTACTTAAGGCTTTTTAAAAATTAGCAATAATAATTAAATAACAAAAAACAAAAAGCAGAAAACCTCCAACTTATCTGGAAGGATCTGGTCTGGAAACAAAAGACAATAGAAAGTCATTGTAAATTTCTAAGCAGAAGAATGAAAAGCCCTTTGCCAAGTCCAGGGTCCTCTGTCAAGGACTGTTACCCAGGGAGTGTCAAGTGAGGAATCCAGTAGTGAGCAACCATAGTTGGAAATAGAGACCGTGCATGGGATTAAGAGAGGCAGAGACACCACCACACTGTCACCAGCAGACTCAGAACTTAAGCACAAAGCTTCTAACTGTAGAATATGTGTTCTTAATTTCTGAAACTGCAAATGAGTGTCCACATTTTTTTTTTTTTTTTAATGTTATAGCTGCACTCGTGACATATAGAAGTTCCCTGGCCAGGGATTGAATCCCAGCTGCGGCTGCAACCTACCTTAATCCTTTCACTCACTGGGCTGGGCTGGGGATTGAACTGTGCCTCTGCAGCAGCCTGAGCCACTGCAGTCAGGTTCTTAGCCCACTGCACCACAGCAGGAACTCCCAACGAGTTTGCATGTTTAATCTCTATTCCATAGTATTTTGTGTAACCTGTATATGCTGGTGTTCTTGTATGTGCCATGCTCCTGACTGACGGGAGTAGGAACAGCCACATTGATCCATCAATCCTTGCCTCGGGATCTAGGATGGCCACTTGGTGGATGACTGAACTACAGTTTCTCTGCTTGAACGTAAGACTAAGGGGGGTAATGTTCACAGATGTAAATTTTGAACTGAATCAGATAGTCTAGATTGTTGGCCAACAGACAGAAGTAAGAATAGCCGTTGCTCAGTGGAATGAGTAGTCTTTGTGTTTGCCTGTGGAACCGAGGGGATGAAATGGGCAGAACCAAATTAAACTAAATTGAAAGAACAAGCCAACAAACAAAATCCGCTGTGTAATTCTCAGTGTATGGGTGCAGTAGACTTATTTGGATTAATAACAGCCATTAATAATCATTATTACTTCAACAGGCATTAAGTAATAACCGAAGTGGTTAAAAAAGGGGTTCATTAAGATAAAGCAAGCAGAGGAAGAGCCTGTGGAAATGAGTATGTGGGATGCAAGAGCACAGAATTTTCCTTGGGTCGTATGGTGGGTGATGCACCTTTTGTGTATGACTCAGGGTGTCTTAGAGAGGCCTCCAAAATGGGGGAATAGGGGCAAATCAGACAACTTTGAAGATCTAGGACGTGTCCTGGAAGCTCAACACATTATAGAATCCGTAAGAGTTGACCAGCAAAGAAAGCTGACTTCAGGGGGTTGATCCACTAGGTGAAAGGTGTATAATAAGGAGTGGGCAGAAAAAATGGCATGCCACAGGTCAGCTTTCTGGGATGTAGAATGCCTCATGTGCAATTCTAGTGTGCTCTAGCCTCCGGAGTCTCAAACCACGGGAGGAAGAGAACAAGGGCAGTGCTGAGTCTGAGGTTTGGGTGTGCTGCACAGCTATTTAAGTGAAAGGTTTTTCATGATAAGAGTTTGAGTGACTGCAGGAAAGGGTCTACGACGTAGATATTTTCCCTGATTCATGAGTTTATTTCCAAGAAAAAATGAAATTAATCAGTGGCCTTTTTAAAATAGGCACCAGGGTTACAAAAATTATAAAATATTTTTTAGCAAAGACATAATACACTCAGAGCTCCCGTCATGGCGCAGTGGTTAATGAATTCAACTAGGAACCATGAGGTTGAGGGTTCGATCCCTGGCTTTGCTCAGTGGGTTAAGAATCCGGCTTTGCTGTGAGCTGTGGTGTAGGTCGAAGACATGGCTCAGATCCCATGTTTCTGTGGCTCTGGTGTAGGCGTGTGGCTACAGCTCCAATTAGACCCCTAGCCTGGGAACCCCCCCCCCAAAAAAAAGACATAATACATGCTACAGCTGAGATTAAAAAGTAGTTAATTTCCAAGTTATCTTCCTAAAGTGATATATTTTGACGTCAACACAGTAGCCCTTAAATAAAAAGAAATTAAGAGAACAACTTCAACTTCTGACATCCAGTGCATTAGGTTTGCAGTGTGTTAGTTTAGAAGACACTTCTTTTTCTCAGTTTATGCTCACCAAACATTTTCATAATTTGCGAAACAGACATCCCTGTCATCATCATCATCATCGGTCCCCATTGATTTCCAAAAGGATGGGGTTATTACTAACAAACTAAAGATGTCTTTGGCTTGAGTGAGAATGCTGGTATTACTATTGTAGAGTAGATGAATCAGAAGGCTTAGAAAGAAGATAATAGGTTTCTCTTTTCATAAACCATCATTATATTATTTCTTTTTCTTTCTTTCTTTCTTTTTCCTTTTCTCTTTCTTTTCAGGGCCAAACCCATGGCATATGGAAGTTCGCAGGCTAAGGGTCCAGTTGGAGCTACAGCTGCCAGCCTACCTCACAGCCACAGCAGTGCAGGGTCTGAGCTCTGTCTGCGACCTACCCCACAACTCACAGCAACGCCAGATCCCCCACCCACAGACCGAGGCCAGGGATTGAACCCACATCCTCGTGAATACTAGTCGGGTTCGTTTCTGCTTTGCTACACTGGGAACTCCTATTATTATACTATTTCTAGTTTTAATTTGGCAATTATAATTGACAACACAATTACAAATCTTGTCTTCAGAATTCTAAGTGGCCTCATAAGTTGGTAAAGGTTTTTCCTATGGTTCCAACCATGAAATGAAAAAAAAAAAAAAATTCCTGGAAATAAGCTACTGCTGATGTATACTCAGATTTTTTTTTTTTGGACTCACCCAAAGCATGCAGAAGTTCCTGGGCCAGGGATTGAACCTGTGCCAGAGCAGTGTCCCAAACCACAGTAGTGAAAGTGCCACATTTTTAACCTGTCACCAGGGATCTACCTATACTAAGATTACTTTAATTAAAATGGTATCCAAGATTAAAAGTATTTTGGAGTTATAGTCTTTTTTGAGTAAAATAATCTATGCAAAGAACAACTGATAATAATACTGATAACTGTGTATGTATATGTAGTTCCATCATCATTTTGATTCTTTGGGCTATGACCAATATGCATTTAAGTCCAGATTTAAAAATACTTCTCTTTTTTTTTTTTGTCTTTTTTTTTTTTGCCATTGCTTGGGCTGCTCCCGCGGCATATGGAGGTTCCCAGGCTAGGGGTCAAATCGGAGCTGTAGCTACGGGCCTACACCACAGCCACAGCAACACGGGATCCGAGCCGCATCTGCAACCTACACCACAGCTCACGGCAATGCCAGATCCTTAACCCACTGAGCAAGGCCAGGGATCGAACCCACAACCTCATGGTTCCTAGTCGGAATGGTTAACCACTGAACCACGACAGGAAGTCCTACAAATATTTCTTATTCATTTATCCTGCCTTAGGAAATGCTATCATTATACATAATCTTTGATTTGCCTATTTCACAACCACGTCCTCATCAATAACATAATAAAGAGGAAATTCTATGATCTCAAACTTTGTATCATCAGCCTGATTGAATAAGCCCTTGCTGTTTGAGAGTCCACTTTTCAACTGCAGCATTTAATTGTCCAATCCAAAACCATTGATTTAAGAGGAGTTCCCTGGTGGCTCAGCAGGTTAAGGATCCAGCATTTTCACGGCTGCAGCTCAGGTTACAGATATGGCTTGGGTTTGATCCCTGGCCTGGTAACTTCTGCACGCCTCAGGCAAGGCTAAAAAACCAAACAAACAAAGAAACAAACAAAAAAACATTGACTTAGGAGGAGACGTACAACTGGAGACAGAGGAATGGGGACAGATGCCACCAAACATCAATTTAGATCAATGCAGTTAAACACTGAGAGCTTCAAGTGGAATTTGACAAGACTCCACATGTGCAATAAATGTCTTAAAATTTATTTCCCTATAAGCTGCTATAATAAGAAATCACTTAGGAAGTTGTGAGAATTAACTGAGCTCATGTGTTCAATGAGAGTGTCAGAATCTTATTCAAAGGGGAAGACTGGGCAGCCCCTAGATGCATCTTCGGGCTGAAGGACTCCCAGGGAGTGACATCAGAACATTCACCATCCAGATGAGACAGTGTAGTCTCTTTGCTTTTTGTAAGATGGAAGATTCTGCACAACTGTATTCCAAGTCTGTCTCTGCTTTGGGGGAGGCAGACACGATTATTCTATGAAGGATTGCACCATGCCTCTTGTGAGTCGAGTTTTTCTTCTTGGCCGAGAAAGGTATACAGCAGAGAAGTCTGTCTCATACAGTTTTCTCTTGCAACACTGAAAAAGGCTATTTGTATTTACTATTTACTGAGGTGAATCTTGTTTAAATTTGCATCAGACAATCCATTTAAAAAACAACTAAGCGCTGATGATTACAATGTCTGCATTACATTAGAACTGTTAATTTGCGGCAGTAATAATTTAGGATTTTAATTATAAGCTTGAAAAGCAGATTTAGAAATGTAGTTGGCACGACTAATGCTAATTTGTCCTTTAACGTTTATTGAAAGCAATAGATCCAGTGTAATTACAGTGCATGTCAAATAACCTACTATTTTATTTTTTTTTAATGTATGATCCCTTAATTTGCTTGATTAAGATGACTTACCATCTGTTAAGATTTCTGTTGTGCCATTTTGGGTGGGTTTTATATTACTTACCAACAATAAGAGATTATCCAGAGCATTTTTTTTTTTCATTGATGGCATAGTCATTTTCCTGATGTGTCTCCATTAAATTTCTCACATGTTGTTCATCATCATTCTCTTCTGTACTTATTGCATCAAGGGTCATGTAATGCCCGCATCTCTAACTGCTGCAAATGTTGTTGTGAATCAGATGTGTGCTATCATAACAGACACGAAATCAATGCCAAGCACACAGTCCCCAGGTTGTTCTTCTCAGCAGAAACTAGTATAATTTTTCAAGCATCTGTACCTTCAGAATAACGATACTGTTTCCAGCCAAATTTGTTCTGAATGAACCTTCTTCTTTCCCTGCTTTCATTACTGCTTCACAAGGTTCTAAAACATTGCTAATGCAGTGTGTATGCAGCTTTATGTGATTGCAGTCTTAATGTTCTTGGCTGGAGATTCAGGAGGTTCTGTGGATATAACTGAGCATGTCTGTGCTCCCTCTAAAGTCCAATTAAAACTTTAAAACGCTGTGCATGCCAGTTGCATGGAGTCCTTATTCTATATTTAAATTAATAGACTTTAAAATCAAGAGCAAGTCTATAAATAAAGTCTCCCCTTTATTTCTGTCAAAATATGTACACGTTCTATTGAATTTAAGTCAGTACATTTTAAAGAGTGTCAAATGCTTCTATTTAGAAAGGTGCCTTCCCATTTTATTTGTTTTTGCTCACCAGGTTTTTTAACTGAGAGCAATTTTCCTTAACAGTTTGTGATGTCAAACAACAGTTTACATAGTTACTCACCCATCCTTACTTGCAAAAGAAAGTCTTTGACACCATAGAGTGTTCGTGTCTGTATTCTAACTGGATCGGTTTAGATAACTTATTTTACATACAACGCAAAACTTATCACTCAGGAGGGTCCTATACAATTGGATATTTAAATAAATGTTTTAAAGCATGTATTTAATTATTTAAAAGAAGGAATTATTTTAAACCAATGGCTGCTATGTGGAGCTGTTTAAAATGAACACATATTTGGAGGCACATTAGTTCACAGAAAAGGTCAATACATGTTTTCAGTGATTATATCATTCAAACAGAGAAGACATCCTTTGAGAAAAAGCAAACATCATTCATTTAAAATAATGGGAGTTCCCTGGTGGCTCAGTGGGTTAAGAATCTGGTGGTGTTACTGCTGTGGCTCTGGTTGCTGCTATGGCATGGGTTCAATCCTGGCCCAGAAACTTCCACATGCTGTAGGCGTGGGAAAAACAAATATATTAATAAAATGATGAACTTGCTTTAAGGAAGAGTCCTGTCCCAGTATGCTAGTGTCTCTCAGTATGCCATTCAATTAGTCCTTTCCAAAAAGCTGTCCTAGAAAATTTTACTTTAGAATTGTCCTGGAAATAGCAAGTGCCTACTATTTACTATAAAATGCAGTAACACTTCTGTGACCATTTTTGCAAAGCGCCACGGGGTCTGTGACACAGCAGGGCAATGCTTGCATGGTTCTCATGTGGGTCTCTTATGAAGAGCTAAGAATAATCCTCCCCTTACTTGGTCCTGTGCAGAATTAAGAGGAAGATGTTCACAGGAGATTTAAGATGAGTCACTAATTTACTGTAAGGAGAGAGCCTAGAATTTAACCACTTTAACCTAGGAGTATTGAAGTAGGTTTATTAAATTTTTTCCTGAGAGCTCAAGTAGGTTTATTAAATATAGTAAGGGTTTTTATTTATTCATCATTATATACACATGCACAAAAAACCCCCACATCACATATGCACACACTTACAAGCATACACTTATCTCTTTGGGATTATATAGCCCAAAGGGATTATGTGTGTGTATGTGTATATATATATACAGGGATTATCTATTTGGGAAATCGTAATAGTCGCACTCATTTATTATATGTGTAATATTGTTGCATATGTTTTGAAGGAGGCATGTCATCGGATGACTCATGAATATTAATTTCAATGATGGCAGGAATCCTTCAAGATGGTTATATAATTAGTCTCACTTTATATGTCAAGAAACTAAGACTTAAAGAGTCTGTGGGAATTACCTTTATCAAAATACTAGAGACTGTGCTGGTTTGGTTTCAAATTCTGCATTTTCTCCACCCCCATAGATTTCCGATAACTATGTTAAATACAATCAGAGTGTACTACAATCTTTAACTACTTATCATGGCCATGTTTCTGAGCTTAACTAGGATCCAGTGCAATTACTCATGTGAATATCTGAAACGATAAATTGTCGTTCATAGAAACAAAAGTAAATTTTACCATTATCCTGAAATACTGCTGTCACATTCATAATAATCCTCATTTCCCAATGCAGACGTAAAGACATTTAAAAGTGTAAGATATGCGTTTTTTTTTAAATCCTAAGACTGAAGGAGCTTAGCACTTATCTTGAAGCCCACCTATATGCACACACATTGGATGCGTTCATTGAGTAAATGTGGTGCCTACGCATGTAAAATGGAAATTCACACCCCACCTGGAGGCGATCTCCTCTCTCATCCCTGCAGACTCCTATTGATTCTTCTAAGTTCACTAAAGCACATTAGTATCCCTCTGCTCATATTAGTATAACAAACTACCCCCATTTGGATATACATTCATTAGGAGAAGGTACTGTGGCGATTAGCACACGTCTGCCTTTAAAGTAGCAAGGTGATTGGAGGTTCTATCTCATGCAAATGCTCTCATGCAAATAACATTTCGAGTTCCGATGTTAAATAGAGGCATCTCCCAGGCACAGAACGCCTTCTTGTAAATTATCTTAGGAAGCACTTTAAAGGAAAAAAATGTTTGGCACAGGAAATTACACAGAACTAAAAGCATCTCTTTAAAAAGAGCATTAACAAATTAGCAGGGACTGCATCACTCCCATCTTAGACTCTCAAGCACTTACTGTGGATGGACCTACAAACCACATTACCGTCACTTTCCATACCTTCATCAGATGTCATAGCAACAGCTGTCCTAGTTACTCTGAGCACGCCTCAGGCTAAAGGAGACATCTGTTTGCTGACAACCTCAGATCAAATGACAAATGGGAGACAGAGATGTCAGTGCCTGGCAAGGTCAGAGGCCTTACCTATTTGTGTGTTTCAGTGCAGGAGTTTTGTTTTGTTTTGTTTTTTTCCTCATCTGATGGACAGCCAGGAAAATGACTAACATAAAAGTAGTTAATGATACTAATTTTTCTTCCATCAAAATTAGGTATGACTTAGAAAAAAAAGACTCTTCTTTTGTGACAGACAGGTGTTTGCTGACACTCCTTTCACTTCGTGTTGCCTTTCCTTACGTGTCAGAAATAATCACAGATGATTCTTTGAGTCCGATCAATGTAGAACTGTGGAACAGACTTCATTTATTTTGAGATGTGAAGTTGTCTTTTATTCTAATTTTAAAAGGCTTCTTTAAAAATATGTCCATTTCTTCAAACTAAGGAGAAACAATATTTGTATAGTTTTTAGTCATGGAATATGAACACTTTTTAAGTTAAGACAGTAAATGTAAATACCAAGTGCTTTCATTTCCTACTCAGTTTCTATCTTTTTTTTTAAGTTCAGTGGAGAGTTTGATTTCTCTATAAAATCGTCTTGGAGAATATTGTGCTATTTCTTATCATATTGTTCTCTCCCAAAATGGCAGAAACAGATGCTGTGCAAAGGAAAAGTTCTCAGTGCTCAAAGAAAGATGCCAGAAACCTTTCCACATGGAGTTTTGATTTAGTTAGGTTTTATCAAGCCAACTTGAGATGCCAGGCTTTAGTGAGAGAGTCTTGATGATAAAGAAGGATCACACAGAGTTCTTGTAGAGATACATTTTATCTTTGACAATCCCTGTGGTTTTTTTTTTTTTTTTAATATTTTTGGTCATTTTGTACTTCATTTAAACATGCTTCTGTTTCTTCATTGATTTTTTTTATTTTTTGTTTTCCATAAGTCTTATATAATGATTTACTGGTACCATTTAATATTGATGTTGACATCTAAATAGAGATTCCAATGAAGTTATACTGTGTGCAGAAGAACTGTTAGATGCACATGAACATTTAGTCCCTTTAAGAACCCATTTTACTCTTTTCATCATCATCATTTATCTATTTATCTGATTCATAAAAATCACTAACATATGGGGGAAATGCCTAAGTAATTTTTTTTAAATAAGAACAGAGTTGTTCCATGTATTGCTTCCTTTCCAGCTCTTCTATTATGAACTATTTTTGTTTAGATTTTCCTCCCTTGTACTTGCTTTACTATTTTAAAATTGATTTTCCTTTCTATTTTGTTCAATACATAACAGCCGTAATATTATACAACCATGGCTTCTCCATAATAAGGTAACACATTCTGAGGCTTGGTTCAAAATCAGTCTAATGCAAAATTTTTGGTAGATTAATATCAGTTCATCCATTCCTGCATTCAGCGTGCGTTTGGTTAGTTTCCACTAAACGCCAAGTGCAATACTAATATCTGGGAATAGAAGTAAGAATGGAGTACACAATTATCCATGATAATGTCAACATCTAATTTAAGACAAATATTTAAACGTTATGACTATGTCTTTTTAGAATGCAATGAGTAAACATAAAATAGTGGTCAAAGGAAATTAACTTTGATTAAATGGTCTGAAAGGATTCATTTGTGCTTCCTCTTCTTAAAGACTTTGCTTTTTCTCTTTTGAAATACTAACTCATTCTTTTTTACTTTATATATTTTGTTTAAAAATCAATAGAATGTTTGAAGTTCTATTGCCTTTAACCAGGTCTTTCTATGGTCTTGTTTCATCCAGTTACATGCCTGTTTCTTCAACTCTCAGATTCAGTTACTGCTGAGCCATAATGGGAACTCCAATTTACTAGTTTCTTTTAGAATAATGCATATCAATATTCCTCAGCTTCCACCACTCAATGTAGGCTTTCGTTTTGTTTTTTGTTTTTTGTTTTGTTTTTTTTTTCAGCCTCTTGAAGCACTTTAGCTAGTCTATGTTGCATGCTTGATGTATCAGCCAAGACCTTCATCCATGAGAAAAAATTGGGGGACATATCATCAGTCAAATGCAGCCTTGTGGGTCCTAAGTAATCCCTGTTTTGTAGGATCTCTGAGCCCCAAGGCAGGAAGAAGAATGCAGCAGGCATCTGAATCAAGGTGCGGTCAAGTTGTCCTTGCCTGAAGCAGAGTGGTGTGCTTCAGCAGTGGATGGAGTGAGAAGTGAGGTCAAGAAGATTGGAAGTGGTACATATGGGATGTGATCAAATACTCTCTAGTTACTCAAACTGCAAAAGTTAAAAGAGAAAAAGAGGCAGAACAGGCAACTCCAGTAAAATAATATGATGATGGTAAATAATTAGATGGTAGATTTAACCCCAGATATGTTCGTATTTAGTTTAAATGTAAATGGGCTAAATACCACAATGAACAGCAAACACTGTCAAACCCGAGAAAAACGAGACCAAACAAAACAGAACAAAATAAAAAAAACTTTTTGTCTATGAGACAGATATTCAATATAAGGATACTGAATATTTGGAATCATAAGGACCAAAAAAAATATAGCATACATACATAATACTGGTAATACTAGAAAAAATACAGTTTAAGGCAAAAAGTATTATTAGAGATAAAGAGGATATGTCATAAGGCTGAAGGATCAACTCAACGGGAATAATTAGTATGTACAAAATAATACATAACCCAAATAGATAAAGCACGAAATAGAATAACTGCAAGGAAGATAGGCAAATCCATACTGATGGTGAGGGGTTTTACCACATCTGCCTCAGTTAATTGGCAACCAATGAGATTAGTAAGATTATGGAATACTGAAGTAATACTACTAACTCATTAGACCTAAATGACATTAACAGATTATTTAGTTCCATTCAAGGATGTGCAATTTCCAAGACCACCCAAGTCATTTGACAAAACTAACTATACGGTGAGCCCTCAAGAAAATATTTCACTAAGGATAGTGAGGAGTGGTTGGGACTCGCTTCTCTAGAGTCATTGTTGAGGATGGAGAAAGTATTGTGATTTCTTTCCAAATCCATCTTCCAGTAAGTGGGAAATCCTTAACAGTGTCTTTGCTTCCTTTTCAGAGGTCATGAAATTTCTTCTTTTATCTTGATTAATATTTGCTAATAGATACTCCTATTTATACAGATAAAGGATCAAAAAGTGAATGAGGAGTTCCCGATGTGGCACAGTGGAAATGAATCCGACTAGGAACCATGACGTTGCAGGTTCAATTCCTGACCTCGCTCAGTGGGTTAAGGATCCAGCATTGCCGTGAGCTGCGGTGTAGGTCACAGACACAGCTCAGATCTGGCATTGCTGTGGCTGAGGTGTAGACCAGCAGCTGTAGCTCCAGTTTGACCCCTAGTCTGGGTACTTCCATATGCCAGGGGTTTGGCCCTAAAAAGCAAAAAAAAAAAAGAGAAAAGATTAAATTTTTAAAAAATCCGTGTCCACTAGACCCAAAACTCATATTGGAGCTTCACAAAAAGAATAGAGAAAATTGAAGTAAAGACATTATTAAAGAGCAAGTCTAGGAAATTTGTCCAAATTGAAGGACATGAATTGTCTGACTGCTAGGGTCACCTAGTTCTTAGTCAATTAATGGAAATACGTCTATAACAAGGCCTCTTGTTCCAAACCTCAGTTCATTGGGAACAAAGAAATTTCTAAAGCCTTCCAGAAAAACAAAATTAATACAACTATGCATCAATGTGTCAAAAGCAAAATTTGAATAGGTAGAAGGGAAGTAATACTTTCAAAAAAATAGGTCTTACTGAAGAAAAGGGTTTTCCAGCATCGATTCCGCAGTAATAAGTTAACTAAGCACGATGCTAGAATAGGGGCAATTTCCTATTTTCTCAAGTTTTTACCTTTATTCTCAAGATAACCTCCATTAAAAAAAAAAAAAAAACAAAAAAAGGAGCAAAGAGAGGATCAGGAAGATATGCAACCCATTTAGAGGAGAATTTTACCTGGGAGAAAGAAGAAAACATGCATGTGTCTAAAGTGATTCAAAGGTTCCCACTGTGGCTCAGTGTAAATGAATCTGACTAGGAACCATGAGGTTGTGGGTTCGATCCCTGGCCTCGCTCAGTGGGTTAACGATCTGGCGTTGCCGTGAGCTGTGGTGTAGGTTGCAGACACAGCTCAGATCTGGTGGGCAGCTGTAGGTCTGATTAGACGCCTAACCTGGGAACCTCCGTGTTCCACATGTGGCCCTAAACAAACAAACAAACCAAAAACAAAGGTGAGGGGGCCAGAAAACGATTTAATGCAAAGTGAAAAAAGTTAAATGAAAGTATTAGACCATTATTAACTTCAGGGAAAACAAAGTGATGCAAGATATGTGATCTTAGAATCGCATCTGTCTTGCCCGAGATGCTGCATAACTGGTTGGTATGTAACCATTGCACATTGTCTTGCCAAAATTAAGAGATCTTGTTTGGATGAGGCAGAAAAAGTATGTCATTCACGTCATGAGTGCTGCAGAGCCAGATGCTCAGCTCCCACAAAACTGAAATCATTAGGTCATGCCAAAACCTGAAAAATCAAGAACTAGTGGTACACAAATGAAAATAAGAGGGGTGGAGTTAACAGCCTGACCCCCACTGGGACATCCTTCATGACACTACTTCTGTGTGCTGCCACCAGCTTGGGGGAGAGAGGACGGAATCTCCTGTCCATCGTCGTGGAAAAAAATTTGACTTTCAGTGCTCTGTGCCTAGATACATACTTTTAAAAAACAGTGATTAAAGAGAAAATGAAGGGGAGGTCATAGCAGGAAAACAGTAAAATAATCAAAAGGGTAGAAATATACACAGACTATCAGTTGCCTGCTTGATAGCAAAGTGCAGTTAAGAGATTGGGTCAGAATAATCTCAACAACATCAAAAATTAAAATGAAACAGTCTAGATATTTAGAAATATTAGCAGAGACATACGTGAAGCTTGTATTAAACATACCCCCCGTTGATTGTGGCTCAGCGGTAAGGAACCCGACTAGTATCCTTGAGGTCACAGGTTTGATCCCTGGCCTTGCTGAGTGGGTTAAGGATTCCGTGTTGGTGTGGTTGTGGTGTAGGCCGGCAGCTACAGCTCTGATTCAACCCCTAGCCTGGGAACTTCCATGTGCGTGAGTGAGGCCCTTAAAAAAAAAGAAAAAAAAATTCCCCCCCACAGATCTTGTGTAAAATATTATGAACATAATGTGGAAATATGAAACAAATTGGAAATCTAGAGTGCTCGGTTTGAACTTGAACTCCAATGGCCAAATAGTACTCTGCTCACCCTAGGATCCTTTTCTTTCAAGTGCTGCAGAGAAATCGTACATATACCACACAAATACCGGAAACTGGAAATATGTCTATAGTTACAACAATGGTCCTCTGAAACTGAAAAAATAATAGGTATTTCTTCTTCCATTACCAGTGTTTGATATTTTATCAACTCGGTTGTATTTTTAGGCATGCTATTGTAAACCATGGGAAAATGAGAGAAATTTCTGTTGCGAGAATGTGTTCAGATCTGTTTTTCCCTTGTGTGGATGTGCAACAGTACAGTTAAAGGTCAGCTCTGAAATGGCTCACCGTTCTAATTCTTAAATAGAATAAAAAGACATTCTAGTGTAAAAGGAGCATCTCGATTTCATGAAAAAGAAAAAGGCCCAAGCACCTCTCCAGTGCATATGCCACTAGGGAAGAGTGGTGTGAGTTTTACCTAAAAAGCTATTTCACAATACAATGGACATCACAATACCATTGCATTAGCTTGATTCACTGTTCCTTATTGATAGAAAAAATCTTTTTCGTTTTTTCAGTTGGTTCCCTAACAGGGATTGGATGAGAATATTCATAATTTTTACCGGCAGCAGCCATAAAAATTATGACATTCCTTGGGTGAGGTGGAAGGATAAGCTATTTAAAGGTTTGTTGCTTATTTCTGAATTTATTAATATGTGGATTGCTTGGTCCATTTGAAATTATCGTCCATGGGTGTCATTTCTATTACCTAGCCAAATGCAGCCATCACAGAATGTCATCGGAGTAGCTTACCAAAATAAATATACATGCACTTATGAAGAACATAAATAATGGATTTTCAAATGCAAATTTTGATGCTAGCAGAAGAATCCACAAGCATTTTTATTTGCACCTCTTTTTTTAAATTGTGTCCCAGAGAGCAAATATATAGAAAATGTTTGACATCACCATGGATATTAGTAGTCTTAAAATATCACCTAAATCTAGGCATCATAACATCAAACAAATAACATATAACATCAAACAAATAACAAATTTGGTCATTTTTCAAATATGCGTTACTGTTTTCTCCTTGTCAGATAATTTGATTTGATTCCTTTGACAGTTACTGCTTATCAACTACATATAAGGCATTATACTAAGGATCAAATAAGTATCTATAGATCAAAAGTCCCAGCTTGTGGCTGATAATAGGTCAGAGTCCAGTAGACGACACCGATGAATGTAAAAATAACCGTAATGCAAGACAAGTCTGGGGTACGTGTGGTAAAAAACTACAGAATTACAATCGAGAAGTAGTAGAAAGAGGTGAATTCGTGTTAGAGGAACTGGGCAATCTGTAGAGATTTGATAGGGGCTGAGGTCCTTCCAGATATGTAAGATTTCATCAAAATTGAGATTTGGTGATGCTCGATGCTTGCACAGATGGAGTGCGAATAACCAAAGTCATGGAGAGTATGGAGATGAGGTCTTTTAGAAGAATGGCAAGAAAATACTACACTCAGTACCATGGTAACTCACCATCTGTACTTGCAGTGAAGCTTGGGTAACGTGGTGAGATGCTACTCTTCTGGGTGTAACAAGCAAAATATAGTATGGAAGATTTGCAAGGACATATATTTGCATTCTGGCTCTGCCACTTAAGAGAACTTTGGACTTGGATCAAACCTTTAACCTTTATCGACTTGATTTATTTCTTCTGCAAAATGGAAATACTAGGCCCAACTTTAAGCGGTTGGTAAAAGAATAAAAGATACGGTCCGTAAAGTATCAAACATGATGATGGAGCCATAGAATTTATTCAGCATATGGAAGCTATTGTTGTGACCACTTTCCGTGTGAGGACATTTCAAAGTTCTTGATGGTTAAGTGACTTACCCAAGGCAGAGGCTAGTGAGCAGTGATGCCAGGACACTTTAATGGGAGTCATTAAAGGACGCCATGTGCCCTCTCTTGGGAAGATCACTTCATGAGTTCTCTCAGTGTGCGTCATCTTTCTGAGAGGTTGACCTCACCCTCCCCATACTGCGTTCCATCTTTCTGAATCCCTGCAGCACATCCTCTTGGTACTTGATCTCATCTGATGGCAAAGTCTCTGTGTTTCAGGGATTACGGTGGTTTTGCTCAAGGTGGAGGGCAGGGCAGTGCAACTTGGGATTAAATTCTTTCACAACAAAGACCTCTGGATCCTCCTACTTGAGATCATTTTACCATGAAGGAGGGGCTGCTGGTGTTAAGGATGAGTAATTACATTTTCCTTATAGTAGAGAAAATAAAGGAAAACTGCACTTTGCCACCATGAACAATGTGTGTAAACCTATAGAAATTCTCACGTGAAGAGTTCCCATTGCGGCTCAGTGGAAACGAATCTGACTAGTATCTATGAGGACGCAGGTTCAATCCCTGGCCTCACTCCGTAGATTAAGGATCCAGCACTGCCATGAGCTGTGGTACAGGTCACAGACCTGGCTCAGATCCCGAGTTGCTAGGGCTGTGGTGTAGGCCGGCAGCTGCAGCTCTGATCTGACCCCTCGCCTGGGAACCTCCATATGCTGCAATTTCGGCCTTAAAAATAGACAAAAAGAAAAATTCTTATGTGAGTGTTTTGGTTTGTTTGTTTTTCCTACATGCACCTGCAGCATATAGAAGTTCTTGGGCTAGGGGTTGTATCAGAGCTTCAGCTGAGGCCTCATCACAGCCACAGCCACAATGCTGGATCCAAGCTGAATCTGTGACCTCTGCTGCAGCTTGCAGCAGCACTGAGCGAGGCCAGGCATCCTCAAGGACACTATGTCAGATTTTAACCCCTTGAGCCACAATGGGAACTCCTCTCACATGAAAGATTTATGGACGACCCAGTTCTGATCTTCACTTTAGAAGAGAGATATTCTATAAGCTGCTTATTCTATTCATATTCTATAAACCATTTGATTTTTTGTCTGCTTTACCTTTATACCATTTTTTTCCACAGTAATGTTTTTGGTAGCATGCATGTCTTATTTGGCATATAATGTTACCAACACCAGAGATCTTGGCTCAATGTCTATTTCTAGACCATTTTGGTTGTTCAATATAGTATAATTAAACCACATTTCTTGAAATCAAATATGGAAATTCTAGAAGACTTTTATTCAGCAAAGGGTATATTCTTTCCTTCTTGGGTGCTATGCTTCTTGAATATTAATCTTTAAGTACATATCATCACAAAGGATACATATAAATAGATGACAGGGTCACTTTGCTGTACAGCAGAAATTGTCACACCATTGTAAATCAACAACTATACTTTGATTTAAAAAAATTAAAAATAAGTACCTATAATCAAAAAGACCCAATGAGCTGCAAATATCCTAAGAATATTGAATGTGATGTGCTCTATCATAATTCCATTAATTTACGTGACGTATACCAGGCCCGGATCTCTCCATCTAAAAGGCTTACAGGCTGAGCCTGTGGGGTTCCTTCCACCCCGGCTCATGTATTTCCTTTCTCTTAGCGGAGCAGGGAAATTGAGTTACACGGGGCACACTGTGGGAGTTAGGATCTGAGGCTTCCGTTTCTCCCCAGAAGCCCCCATGCATTAGCTTAGAAATCTGCCTTTGGATGTCATGATGGAGAGAGAGCTGCTGGCTGCTGTTTACCGGAGGTTTGAACTCCGCTTAATAAACTCTTCTCAGCCGACAACGCTGCTCTCATTCGCCCCATGGTGAGCCGAGAGAAATTTTTCAAGTGCCTCAAGCAAGCAGGTAGCAAGTGGATGTTCAGGTTTAATTTCCACTGGTGAGCGCCACGTGGCAGCCCTGTTCTGAATACCAATAACGAGGATTACAGAACAAAAAGCAGAGCTCACCTCCCGGATGAAAGAAAGGTGAATCCAGAAAATATGGACATTGAAGATACTCAGATGTCTTCAAAGAGCCATTGTCACCTGGTGAGGCTGTAATCACTCTGCAAACGCCAAGACAGCTGTCTGTTTGCTCAGCTTTGTCCCTCTCAAAATAAGACTGACCTGAACTCAATAGGAAATGTACTTTTTTTAAAAAAGCTGTGTTTTCAGAAAATCTTCACAATAAATGGCTCACCTACAGATGACCAATGCAATTCCTGAGAACTTTACAAGTTCAAGGCCCTAAAAATGCAAATAATGGAGGAAGGGGCAGGGACAGCAACAGACCTTTTTGGTACACGTGCCTCCATGTAGATGCACCCTGTCCCTTTTCTCTGGTGGACAGAGGCTCAGAGGGGCCAGGAGGGGGTCCTGGGAGGGGGCAGAGAGCATGGGGGGCAAAGCCTGGTGGCCGATAACAAAAAGTCCTCTAGAGCATGGCTTCTGGACCCCTGGACATACTTCTCAATGGAAAAGGGCTATGACCGTGAGATGCACATCGGATTGCAAACACAGTGCCAAAAAAGCAAAGGTAAAATGCCTCACCAATAATTTTGTGTTGATTGCATAATGAAATGATACCATTTTGGATACCTTTTGTTAAATGAGACGTATCATTAGAATTGAGGCCAGTTGATTCTTTTTCCTTGTTGAAAGTGGCTTCAAGACAATTCAGAATTGCCCATGTGGCTTGGCGTTCTATTTCTGGCACATTGTGGTGCCCCGAAATGAGTTCTGGGGGACAAGGATGAGCTTGGAGGGGAACACACGTCAGTCTTTTCCTCTCAGTGGCCCTCACCATCTTTATGGTCCTTATTTCTAAAGAAAGCTTTGGAAAGAACATGAGCTACTGGCAGTTAAAGCAGCCAGAAGAAGGAAACGTGGCTCCCGTCCCTTGAGAAGGAGACGGAGAGGGTTACCTTCTGAGGAATGAGGGCCACCAGGAGAAGGCTGCCTTGGCTGCTGGGCATTGCGCTGGAGCGGGGGAGGCCCCCCCTCCCCCCGGGCTGAGCACCCAGGATAAGGGAGCATCGTGCTGACCCCTGTGAGAGCTGGGCTGCTCTGACTGTCCTTGTCTGTGACCAAAGCAGGTCCTCCATAGGAAGGATGTGTGTGTGTGTGTGTGGGGAATGGCCCCATGTCACAGGGAGCCTAGTCCAAAAGCCACAAGGGAGCTTACAGGAGTTCCCTGGTGGTGCCACAGGTTAAGGATCCAGTGTTGTCACTGCTGAGGCTCGGGTCACTGGATTTGATCCCTGGCCTGGGAACTTCCACATGTGTGGGCGTGGCCAAAATAACCAAAAAATAAAAAATACAAATAAAATAAAATGAAGTGAGCTTACAAGTATTTTGCTTAAACACACGTCATGCCTAGTAGGTGGCAGTGTTCTGTGACGAACATATTCGCTTCACAGTTTACACACAGGCGCACACACGTAAAGATGGCGCTTGGAAAAGAGATTTATGTATTCACTTATACACAGACTAATGACAGAGTCTGGAAATCAGATTGAACCGTGTGGTCCGTCCCCTTTGCCTGCTGGGCTGCGATTCAGCTTTTGGGGAGAAAAATGTGTCTGACAGCCCACGTCTGAGCCTGGAAACACTGTACTTGGGGACCCTGCCATCCTCACAGCCCCTTCTTTTCCTGTGTCACTGGACATTGCTTGCCCCACAGAAGAAAGTGCAAGGGGACGCCTTGTGCACTCTCCAAGCCCAGAGGCCCGCAGAACTAATGCTTCTCATGCACTCACACCCTAAGCTTTTGAGCTCCTTTCTCTACCATGCTACCAAAATTGTTATTCTGTTTCTATCTTTTCCCCGACTAAAAACAATTGATGTCCTTTTATCATACCCAGGATTAGCAAAGGAGAGCATGAAAGTTTTCATTATGAGCTAGTCTCCACCCCGCTTGCCACACTCAATCCTTATTCCTTCTCCAACAACTTCGTGACTCACCAAATATCCTAAAATGCTTAGCTCTATCAAGCTTCTGTGTCTCTGCAAATGATGCTGTATTTTTTTCCCTCTGCGTTTCTTCCTTCCTCACTATGTTTGGGTTAGTAACTAGTATTAATTGGATGTCTCCTCTTCCAGGAAGCCCTCTCTGACCTCCATCATTGGTCACCCCAGGCTTGGGCAGGAATCTCCTTTGCTTTTCCAGGGTCAAATATATGTCATCATTATTGGATTGACTACCACCACGCCAGTGGAGTCTCTTGACGTATTTTTCTGTGACTTCCAGCTCCCGGATTTAAAACATTCTTGTTTAGTGTTGTATTTTTATCTCACATCACAGAACCCCATATATAGCAAGTGCTCAGTAAAAGTTTCTGGAGAAGAAGAAGTTTAAAAGAACATGAAATGCCCTTCCTGGTAAACTCTAAACAGACATTTGAGTCAGACCGAGTGTGTGTGTGTGTGTGTGTGTGTGTGTGTGTGTGTGTGTGTGTGTGTGTGTGTGTGTGTGTGTTTGGAGATTTACCAATCTTGAAACATGTTATTTTGATTGCCAACACTGATTTTAACAAAAATGGTAACTGGTGTTCTGTCAAGAAAAGACTGTAAACAGAAGGGTTGGTGATATCATGTATATGTTGAATCTAATAAAAACGATACAAAAGAACTTATGTATAAAACAGAAACAAATTCACAGATCTCAAAATCGATCTTACTGTTACCGTGGGGAAAGGGAGGAATTTGGAGGACTGGAATAAAATGTACACACTACTGTATAAAATAGATGATTCATGAGAATGTCCTGCATAGCACAGGGAAATCTAATCAGGTTGCAATAACTTATATGAGAAAAAGTGGGCATATATATATATATGATTCACATTGCTGTACACCTGAAACGCGCACAACTTGTAAGTCAAGTAGGCTCCAGGAAAATTTTTTACAAAGAAATAGTTAACCTGAGAATGACACACGTATGTAGAGAACTAAATATACAAATGGACCCTGACATACCAAACAATCATAAAATAGCTCCGTGTGTAGGACTCTATGAATCACACTGTGTCAGTCCTTAAATGGCATTGCCTTGGCAGAGAAATGTCATGAAGTAAGTTGTATAATAAATGGAAACAACTATGAGCTCAAGTTTAGGCCTCCGATTTTAGTTCTTCGCAAATCTGCTGAACTTCTGTTTCTCATTTCCTTCAGCTTGTTTCTTTCTTCAGTTTCCATTTGAGCCACCCTTCTCCCAATGTACATCCATATGGCGCTGTCTTTGAGGAAGCCTAGAGAACTCAGAGCAGCCATGTGGCTTCCCTCCCAGACTCTGCAGTCCACTTAATACCTCGTCCATACCCACCAGATGCTTACTCTTAGCTTGAAGAGGTTGCTGAGAGGCAAATTCTTCAACTACTGCCTTATGTAACAACTGGCCATCTGTCCCACCATTGTTCCAACAGGCTAGAGATTCAGTTTCCAGAAATTTCACATCCACAACATGCACAGTCAGTAAAGGTTTCAAAGATGTTTAGATTAATCACATTCTGCTGAACGCTGTTTACTAAAGATGTTTTATGGCTTAGTGATCACATCACACTATTAAAGCACAAAAATTGGCACTGTGGTTCATCCATGCATGCCGCCAGGTATACATTCATGAATTCCTAATATGTAAAAGACACGTTGTGTGTTTATAAATCTTGACACAAAATCAGCATGTACATGACTACTTTCTGGCTTGATGGAGAAGATTTTTGTGTAGATATTTTTTTCCCACTGGTGTATAAGAATTTTAAAAATTACAGATGTGGCCTTTGACCCATTTTAAAGAAGCCGTGTGTATTATGTCTGGAAGCACATTAAGACAGACACTAACTCTAAAAGTACTTCCTACTTAAAGACGCTCTACCCTCACTCTAACCAGGAATTTGAGATGGAGCGGATGATGATTGGAAATGACTACGATGGTGAAGCCTGGCACGTCGTGAACTTACTCTGTATTAGGTGCGTCTCTTCTCTTATGTAATCCCCAAACAAGAGAGAAAGTCTGTGAATGAGAAAACTAAAGGACATAAATAGCAAGCCACATGACCAGAGGCACAAACTTAGCAAGGAAATCCTAGACGCTCAATTAGAACACAGATTTTCAGCACAAATTTTAAATCCCCCCCCCTTTAAACAGCTTTATTTAGACATAATTGATAGCCTGGAAACTGAAAACATTGAAAGTATAAAATTTGATGTTGTAGCATAAATAGTCATTTGTAAAAATATCACTATGATAAAAATTCTGAGTGTGCAGGTCCCCTCAAATTTTGTCATGATGAACATCTTATCACAGCTTACTTTTGAGTGATTTTATGACACTTATTGTGTAGTAAAACAGCCTTTATTTCAGAATGTGTCTCTCTTCCTGGACCCTGTGCTATTATAGTCATACATTTAACTTCTATATGTCATAAACTCCACATTTCATTGCAAGTGTTTTTGTTCATTTTCCAGCAAAAACTGTGTGCTATGAAAGGGAAACATGAGTATGGTTTTCACCTGATCATTTTTGCCTAACAGCCTAAATTTTGCCTAATTTATGGCAAATTAAATTTTATTTATTTTTTAAATGATTTTTTTCCCTATAACAACTGTATTGTTGTTTTACACTGTTCTGTCAATTTTCTGCTGTACAGCAAAGTGACCCAGTCACACATACGTGTATACATTCTTTTTCTCACATTATCCTGCTCCATCAGAAGTGACTAGATATCCTTCCCAGTGCTATAGAGCAGACTCTCATCGCTTATCCATTCTAAAGGCTATAGTTTGCATCTATTAACCCAAGACTCGCAGTCCATCCCACTACCTCCCCCTCCCCCTTTGGTATCCACAAGTCTGTTCTCCAAGTCCATGAGTTTCTTTTTTGTAGATAGGTTCATTTGTGCCATATATTAGATTCCAGATATAAGTGATAGCATACGGTATTTGTCTTTCTCTTTCTGACTTAACTTCACTTATTATGAGAGTCTCTCGTTCCATCCATGTTGCTGCAAATGGCATTATTTTCTTCTTTTTTATGGCTGAGTAGTATTCCATCATGTATATTTACCACACTTCTTAATCCAATCATCTTTTGATGAACATGCAGGTTGTTTCCATGTCTTGGCTATTGTGATTAGTGCTGCACGTGTCTTTTCAAGGAAAGTTTGTCCAGATATATTTCCATGAGTGGGATTGCTGGGTCACATGGTAGTTCTATATTTAGTCTTCTGAGGAGATTTTTTTTTTAAAGATTTGCCATCTTTGCCTTTCTTCCCCCCACCCCCAAACTAAAACTGCCCTTGCCTTTGCTTCTTTGTCATGATTCTGAGCTTGTCTTCCAGGTATTAACTGGTGGAGGCATGTTGTTTTCATTGACTAAGCACTATGACAGTGAAAGACACTGCAAAGGGGAAACTTAACCAAGAAAACCCAACACAGTTAGACTTTCTAGATGCTGTTGCCTCCTAAAAGAATCTGCTTTGGGAGTTCTCTTTTGGCACAGGGGGTTAAGGATCCTCCTGGGTTGTCATTGCAGTGGCTTGGGTTGCTGCTCTGGTGGGGTTAAATCTCTGGCCTGGGACCTTCCACATGCCATGGGCCTGACCAAAAAAAAAAAAAGGAATCTTTCATTAGATGTAGAAAAACTTTTCTCACATTATCTGGGCAAATAAATTCCAATCCATGGAAAAGAGTTGAGATAATTTCAAGGCAGATTATTATTATTTTTAATTCAATATAGACATGCTATTTTATTTATTTGTCTTTTTAGGGCCTTACCCACAGCATATGGAGGTTCCCAGGCTAGGGGTCGAATTGGAGCTGTAGCCGTTGACCCACCCTGGAGCTCACAGCAATGCCCTTTCCTCAATCCACTGGCAAGGCCAGGGATCGAACCTACATCTTCATGGATTCTAGTCATATTTGTTTCCATTGACCACAACGGGAACTCCAAGACATGGTATTTTAAATTTGAAAAATGTTTGATGAATATTTGCCTTTTTACATGGAAAAATTTCATGTATATTTAAAGGAAAGTTTCAATTTTTGTGTATAAATCGTTGTCCTTCTGAATCAAAGATTCAATTTTACCTTTATACACAGATGTGTGCTAGAAGCTGCACAAAAACTATTTTCTCATATTTAACATATTTAATGGCTACTCTCCTTCATGTCAGTTTGAGACACTCTTTAAAA
This sequence comes from Sus scrofa, assembly GCF_054392235.1. Taxonomy (NCBI): domain Eukaryota; kingdom Metazoa; phylum Chordata; class Mammalia; order Artiodactyla; family Suidae; genus Sus; species Sus scrofa. The sequence continues at coordinate 79,216,358 of NC_139393.1, forward strand.
GACTGATGATGCAGATTTCTTTATTTAAGGGAAAAATATTGATTTTTTAAATAAAAATAATGTTTTCACTTCCAAAAATACACGTTCACATGAACTAGGAAATTTTCTATAAAATTTAATTAATCCTGTGAATCAATTAATAATATATTTTAACAAGTACAGTGGAGCTGTTTAAATTTATAATAAAATCCATTTGATGCATCAATACTTTTTTTTTTTTTTTTTTGTCTTTTTAGCTATTTCTTGGGCCGCTCCTGCGGCATATGGAGGTTCCCAGGCTAGGGGTTGAATTGGAGCTGTAGCCACCGGCCTACGCCAGAGCCACAGCAACGCGGGATCCGAGCCGCGTCTGCAACCTACACCACAGCTCTCGGCAACGCTGGATCGTTAACCCACTGAGCAAGGGCAGGGACCATACCCACAACCTCATGGTTCCTAGTCGGATTCGTTAACCACTGCACCACAATGGGAACTCCTCAATGCTTATTTTTATTTTAAATCTTCAAATTATTTTTTCATTGTGCCATTTGTTTCCCTTTGCGATCAGTTTATGGATTCAGGAGCCCCTTGCAAGGTGCTTGATGATGTCTCATGCCTCTAAAGATCTGTCACTAATATTTCTAAGGACAGTCATGATGGCTGGTAGAGTAAAGTTATTAATCAGTAAAATGCTCTCCTTTTCTGCTAGTGGTTGTCAGAAGTGATTTCGTACTTCTGAAATTGTCGCTTATTCTTACCCAGTTATTTTTTCTCAAGGCAAGCTATTCCATTGCTTTCTTGAGCCATGTGGGTATATTTCCTGCAGATTCAGAAAGAAAAAAATAGAGAAACAAGAATATATCAAATACAAAAAATTCTAATATATAAGCGGGTAAAAATAGTCTCCATAAAATGTTAATACTAGATAACATTTCTTCAATTTCATAGTCATAAACATAAAGACAACGTGTAATTCAGAGAAAGATGTCTGCCAGATAACCAGTCAAAATTGCATTTATTTTAATAAAAGATGCATTTTTAAAACTTTGAAAATCTGAAGAGGTGTGTAGTGGTATCTCATTATTATAGTTTACATTCCCGTAGTGAATAATGATGTTGAACATATTTTCATGAGCTTATTGACCCTCTGTGTATTCTTTTTGGTAAAGTGTCTGTTCAAGGCTTTTGCTTATTTTTAATTGGATCGTTCCTGTTATTTTTACTGAGTACTGAAAGTTCTTTATAAATTCTGGATGATGAAAATCCCTCATCAGATACGTGGTTTGCAAATATTCTCTCTCTGTCCACATCCAATCTTTTTATCCTCTTACTAGTGCCCTTCTCACAACAAAAGGTCTTTTGTATTCTATAAAATTTATGATTTTTACTGTATTCTGCTTAGTATATACTGTCTGAGAACTTTTTCCTAACCACAGTTGATAAATATTTTCTATGTTTTCTTCTACAAGTTGTGTATTTTCCACGCAGATTTGTAATCCATTGAGTTAACTTTTGTGTATGAGGTGAGGTGAAGCAGAGATGCTGAAAAAAGTGTATACCCAGTTGTTGCAACACCATTTGTTGAAAGGGCTCTATTTCTCCATAGAATGACTTTGGAAACTACATCAAAAATCAGTTTGCCGTATGTGTGTGGGTATTTGAACACTCTAGTCAATCCGTTCGATCATTTGCCTGGCTTCCCTCCAGTAGTGCTCGGTCTTGATTGCTGTAGCTTTTTAACAAGTCTCAGAATTGCCCAGTACCATTTCTTCACTTCTTTCCTCCTCTTTCTAAACGGCTTTAGCTCTTCTAGCTCCTCTGCTTCTCTGTTCACAGGCTGACGGGATCAACCCTGTGAGGACAGAGCTCTGTGGTTCCCTCAGCCATTTCTTCTTGTTTTCAGGGAAGCAGATCATTCTCTTCAAAGCCTGTGCACAGAAGGTGAAAAGCCAGAGCACACACTGCTCATGGGAAATATTCATGTCTGCAGCTAAGTGAGGAGAAAGTACAGAGAGGCTCGTTCAGATCATCCATGGTGTTTGGCTCTTGTTGCTGTTGTGGGCTGTTTTTATTTTTCATCTTTTATTTTTTGCTGTTCTTATTTATTTATTTTTTTAGGGCTGCACCCCCCAGCATATGGAAGCTCCCAGGTCAGGGGTCACATTGGAACTGGAACTGCAGCTGCCAGTCTACACCACAGCCACAGCAATGCAGGATCCGAGCCTCACCTGGGACATACACTGCAGCTCCCAGCAACGCCAGATTCTTAACCCACTGAGCGAGGCCGGAGAGCCAACCCGCATCCTCGTGGATCCTAGTTGGGTACTTAACTCGCTGGGCCACAACAAGAACTCTAGTTCCTTGTGTGTTTTTAAATGAATTCTATTGTCCAGGCTTGAGTTTCAGTCAACACAAACCACATTTCTGTGGATGGGGCTTGGGCATCTGAACCTTGTGGCATCACCGTGGTAATTCTGATGTCAAGGCTGGGAGAGCAGTACCAGAAGAGGAAGCTGTGAAGTGAAGGGAGAGGCCAGGGAACCTTCCTGAAGAGCATTTCCTTTGAGCGCTGCCCAAATGAGCAGGGCTTGTGCTTGTCCCAGCATCCCTGTGCCTCCGTTAACTGGCTCTGCTACACGCAGGTCTCGGCTCCTCTTAATTACCTACAGGAGCAATTATCTCAGCTGTCAAAGGTTAACAAAAGATTTTTCCTCAAAAGCTATTAAGACTTTTCCTTTCTTAATCATTAACTCAGCTGACAATTTTATTCACATGTAAATCGTCTGACAGGGATATTTTCAGATAGGTTTTTGGTTCGATAAGTGGATGCGTTTCTGTAAAATGAAAGGGGCACGGACAATAATGACAGGAGAGAAATAAAGCTTGATGAAGTTACCATAGGAATATTTTCCATTTAAAAATTGCCCAGTTTACCAAGAGCTTGCGGAAATTCGCTCTGTTTTAGCATCGATTTGGATTTCACTTCATTTATATTTCCAACAATATTTACTTTGAAGTCAGAATAAACAGAATCAGTGTAAGGAGAAAAATCTTTTTGTGTCTCGTAATATTTTTCAGACCATGTCAGGGTTCACAGATGAGAAACTCCTGGAGACCATGTCTTGGGACACTGACTGTCCAGTTACATGTTCATGTTTGAATACGCACACATGTATTTTGCATCAGACAAGTTTTAATTCATATTATACTAACACAAATATAAATCTTGACTAGTGTCCTGCTTCTTGGTAAATGACCTTAAGAAGAAAAACCTTGAGCTTGTAATTCAATTGTATTTATATTTTTCAATTGGAAACAATTGGAATTCAACAAGCTTACTCCTGAAGAGAAGCACATTACACAGAAATCTCTCTTTGAAACCTCCTGGGTGAAAATGATCATTTAAAAGCTTTCCTCTTATTTGTGGTAAATATGTTGTCACAGACGGTATATCAAATGTGGTAGCAATTTCACTATGAAAAGTACTACTACTATATGATTATGAGAAACAGACTAAATTAACTGGGATTTTTTTAAAGAATTGTGAATATATTTCTAGTTCAAACACTGTATACCGTTGGCTTGTGAAAACACTATTTGCGGGTTGATAATTAAAAATGACTTTGTTATGAAGGGAATCGTCTTGGGGGGGAGTAAAAGCAATTTTAGCTGGTTTCTACTCATGGCCTTTTCATCTAAATTTATATCAATTCATTGAACTCATTGCTTTGTAATACACACTACATTATAGTTTCCCGAAGAATATCCCCTGTCTTTGTGTAGCAGAAAAATGGCTACAATAATGATTAGGGCTTGGAGTTCCCATTGTGGTACAGCGGAAATGAATCCGTCTAATATCCATGAGGACACATGTTCAATCCCTGGCCTTGCTCAGTGGGTTAAGGATCCGGCGTTGTCATGAGCTGTGGTGTAGGTCGCAGGCATGGCTCAGATCCCGCATGGCTGTGGCTGTGATGTAGGCTGGCAGTTAGAGCTCTGATTCAACCCCTAACCTAGGAACCTCCATATGCCATGAGTACAGCGCTAAAAAAAAAGCCCCCCCCCAAGTGATTAGGTCAGTATCTTTTGTCATAGATTGCGCCCTCATCCTCAAAGACCAAGTGCTTTCACATGCAATAGTGCAGATATTTTGGCAAATTAACAATGTTCCTCTGAAGGAAAATGTTATTTCCCCCAAATTATTGGTAGAGAGGCCCAAAGAGGTTAAATGACTAAACGCAAGTTAGAATTTGAGACTAAACAGAAGTCTAAAAGAACCAGGATTTTTTTCTGAACTTTTCACTTTTAAATGCGGATAGATTCACAGGAAGTTGCCAAACTACGCAGATAGAGGTCCTGCCTACCGGACCCATGATTCCTCTCCCTAATACACTGCGTAGCCGTCAGACAATATCAACTCCAGCAGGTTATTGACTTTGATACAACCGCAAAGCTTATTCAGATTTCGTCGGTTTCATAGGCATTTGTTCATTTGTGTGTGCAGGGCGTGGCAGTGGGTGTGTGCAGTTCTGTGCAAGTTTATCCCATGGATAGACACCACCACAATCAAGATATAAAACTACCCTCTGCCCATAAGGCTCCTCACACGACCCCTCCGTCACCATCCCTGCCTTCTGCAACCACAAACCTACCTGCCATGCGTATCATTTTGCCCGTCTGAGAATGTCAGAGAAGTGCAGTCATGCAGTATGGTTCAAATATGCCTTTTGAGATGAGCTTTTCACACTCAACAGAATGTCCATGAAAGAGACATCCAAGTTGTGTATCAATAGTTCCCGCTTTTTTATTGCTGCATTCTTTAGTATGTATGTGCCACAGCTTATTCAGAAATTTTGGCTGTTCTCAGTTTTTGAATATTATAAACAAAGCCGAGAAGCACAAGATTTGGGGTGAACATCCATTTGCATGTCTCTGAGATAAATGCAAAAATTCATGTGCTCAATTGTATGGCAGGTGAATGGTGAGTTGTATAAGGGCGTGAAGGCAAACAGACAGACATTAATCAGGCTGAGTCAGGCAGAATTGTGCGTTGGAGAAGTGTGTGTTCTCTGAGACCAGCATGTCTTAGTTTTACAAACAAACCTCACAACATACTACTCATGAGAGCATCATTGATAAAATGATTGTAACGATAATAATGCTGTTTCCATAGGATTATTGTAGTGACTGAATTAGTGAATTAATACCAACTTCCTGGAATCATCTCTGACACTCAATATCCTTTCTTTTTTTTTTTTTTTTTTTTTTTTTTTTTTTTTTTTTTTAAGGTTGTACTTGTGGAATATGGAAGTTCCCAGGCTAGGGGTCAAATTGGAGCTGCAGTTGCCACCCTAATGCCATAGCCACAGCAAAACCGGATCCAAGCTGCATCTGCGACTTATGCCACAGTTTTCAGCAATGCCAGATCCTTAACCCGCTGAGCAAGGCTAGGAATCAAAACTACATTCTCATAGACACTATGCTGGGCTCTTAACCCACTGAGCCATGATAGGAACTCCTATCCTTTCAATAAATATTAGCTATTATTATAGTTTGCATGACCTTGGCCCCCAAGATTAAACACAGGTTGTCAACTTATTGCATTTCTTCCTTTGTGGACTAATGTTCAAGCTTGAATATTCTGATGTTGTCTAATAATTTTACTTATTAATTTGTTTTATTTGTATAACCTTTTGGAAGTGCAAATGCAATTGAATGTTTGAATTAATATTTAAAATAAAGAACTGTTTATACAAATCACCAGTGAGACTTAAAGATTCCTGGGAATTTTAACTATTATAAAACTCAATAATTTTATATGTGGCAGTACTACTAGACACATTAAGGGGGGGCTTTAATGAGCCAGCTGATAGAGAATGAAAAATGTGGTGCTTAATTTTCCTTATGTCTGCACAATTTAATGGCAATCTGTCAAAATTAGCCAAACTCCTTTCTATTCAATACACTAGTGGTATTCAAATAATTGAAGTTATGGTTCCAGATAGAATATAAAAGTGTGTTGAATATAAGGAAAGAGGAAACCTCAAAACCACCTTCAAAACATATTGGAACTTTAAAATATTTCTGAACTTTTAAAAGGTCCCAAGAGAAGAGAACTAAGTCTGGGGATAGTGTCTTGAAATGAGCAGACAACAGTGCTCTCTGGCCATAATCCCTCAGGCCAAATATGCTCCAGCACCATTTCCACATTCTATTTTGCTTAACTCTGGAGTGTTTAATAAAATGCAATAAAGGGTAAATATTTACTTTGGTGAGCTTATTTTTTCCAACAGCTTCCCCAAACATGTTGTAAAACCCTTGTTTTATTATAAAATGGTTAGAAATTTTGGATTTCTGATTCATTCATTCAATAGGTACAGTGCATGGCTACCATGTACCAGGCACCATTCTGGCCACTAACGTCATAGGTTGGCCGAGATCCTGTTTCCATGAGACCTACTCTATTGGGAAGACCGACATCCTCCTGGGAACAAGTGAATGACTATGAGGCATCATTTCAGGGAACAAAATGGGTATTAGAGGATGAGGCAGTGAAGGGGAGAGGGGATGTCGTAGAGGCTGATCCGGGAGTGCCTTTGTGACTAAGGAATGATGGAAAAGAGCCCGTGAGAACCCGGCGAATAAGATTGTGAGCATTCACGGAAGAACTTTTCAACCAAAGCACAGAAAGTTGTAAGATCCTGAAGCCACCGGCATGCGTGTTGGACCTCAAGGGTAAGGTTAATTATATGAGGTCATTTCAGTGTGTTCCAGCTGCCGTGACAAAATCACTGTAGCTCGGGTGGCTTGTGAGCAACAGAAATGTATTTCTTGCAGTTTGGGGGCTGGAGGTCCAAGGCGCTGGCTTCTTAGGTGTCTGACGAGAACCCTCTTCCTGATTCGTAGAAAGCTGTCTTTTCACTGTGACTATGTTGGAAGAGGCGGAGGAGCTTTCCGAGGCCCCTTTTCAGGGCACTCATCCCATCTACGCAGACCCTACTGTTGGCACCTAATCGCCTCCTGAAAGACTCGTCTCCAGATACCACATGGGGGGTCAGGGTTCAACATAGGAATTCTAGGGGGACACAAACTCAAACAGTTTGTACGGTGTTTTTAAGGCCACGTGAAGAACGCAGGGAGCAGGTTTGTAAGGCAGCCTCAAAGACCTGTCTGAGACCCCAGTGAATGGTCTGCAGAGCTCATAGCGCTAAAGGGCAAAGAGAGGGAACAACAGTAATCCGTGTTTCCAGGTCCGTTTTTCCTACTAGAATGTGCGTGCTTCAATGTCAAAAACAATGTTGTATTCATTTCTGAACCCAAAAGATCAGGGACTAGATGGAGTAGGCCAAACATCAAGTCAGAGCTTGTCAAATGGAATATTTTTAAATCCCTGAGATTAATTTTGTTCCAAAGAGCATGTTAGAGTTTGTCTTTCAGCTGCCTGTTAGATGTAGAATACCTGGCCACTTTGAGGAAAAAAGAACCAGTTAAATTATAATTGTACCATTTTCTCTTCTTGATTTCTCTTCCATGATCAAACTAACGGTCACCAAACCATGTGAACTAATGTTCCACCTTTGTCGATCTAGAAATGCAAGGAGGAGGAAAGTTGATATGTCCATATGATGCTGCTACTTTAATGAAACCAAACAATATTCCCTATGTATTCATTTGAAATCTACCTATTAGGGGCCTAGAATGTGCCAAGCAAATGCCTCGGCACTGGGAATATGCACTGATGATGTCAGACACAGTTTCTGGAACTTATATTCTAATAGGATGAAATAAGTGTTAAAAATTTTTTAACACAGCATCGGATGGTTTCAGGAAGGGAAATTACGTATGTTAAAAGGCTAGAGGTTGGACTGCTTCTTTAGATACAGAAGTTAGTTGAATAAGGGTTTTATCACGTCAGTGAACACAGACAGCTTTAGAGTAACCATCAAAATCACAGAATGTAAAATTTTCAGCTAGCGATGGCAATGAAAGGAAATGGGTCAATTCAATCAAAAGGAGACAAGACAAAAATAGTCATGATGGGAAATGGAAAGTGCAAAATGATATAATTGACCAAAATTCAAATACATCAATCATCATAACAGATCAGACATACTTTATATGATCTAAAGAGTCATAGTGAATTAAAATAAAATTGAGGCGTTCCTGTTATAGCTCAGTGGGTTAAGGACCTTATACTCTCTCTGTGAGAATGTGGGTTTGATCCCTGGCCTCACTCAGTAGGCTAAGGATCCAGCATTTCAGCAAGCTGCAGCATAGGCCACAGATTCGGCTCAGACCTGGTTTTGCCTTAGCTGTGGGGTAGGCAGCAGCTGCAGCTCTGATTGGATCCCTGGCCCAGGAACTTCCATGTGCCCACAGGTGCACTTGTAAATAAATAAATAAATAACATAACGTAACGTAAAATTGAGGGTTTTTTTTTTCTTTTTCTATCTTTTGTCTTTTTTAGGGCTGTACCCGTGGCATATGGAAGTTTCCAGTTTAGGGGTCTAATTGGAGCTATTGCTGCCAGCCTACGCCACAGCCACAGGAATGCCGGATCCTTAACCCACTGAGGGAGGCCAGGGGTCAAACCCGCAACCGCATGGTTCCTAGTCGAATTCGTTTCCACTGAGCCACGATGGGAACTCCAAAATTGAGATTGTTTACTGGTGAATCAGATACATATAAAAATATGAAGATATTCAAAGAAACAGATAAAAATATTATTCCAGGAGAATGAAATAAATCTGGGACAGCAATATTCACGTTAGACTAAAGTATACTTTGGGGAGAAAAGAAACCCAAGAAAGATGAGGGAATCACAGAATGGTATGATACCAACTGTAAGAGCTGGAACCACAGATGAGGACGGAGGTAAAAGGAGGAATTTGAGGGTGAATGAATTATGAGGTTTGTCATTTTGGTGACTGAGGGATCTTCCTTGGATTGCGGGATCTGGAGAAATCACACAGCCTACACCAAGATGCGGGTGCAACCTCAGAATTTCCGGCGGGAGACATCTGTGTAGCCCACCCAAACACCCCATGAAGTTCAGGGCCAGCGTTACACCCCTCCAACTCCCAAGATGCACTAGGGCTCTGCTCTCCCAATAGATTATCTCCGTCAATTCCCATCTTCTCCACTCTGGTCTCCCGTGGGCGGGAGGGGGCGAAGGTGAGCAATAGGAGTTATGGACTGGGGAGGAGGCAAGCGAGCAGAAAGGAAGAAGCTTTTCACGTACTGGTCTTTCTCAGGGGGTGCCCCATTTGAGCAGCCTGTGCAGGATAAGCGTCATAAGTTTTAAAAATAAATAATCGTCCACTAGTCAAGATGGAAGCCTGTGATGTGGATGCTTAAGATGCTTGAGAAGGAGGCGGGGAGTTTTAACTTTCTGAGAATGACTCTCTTAAAACTGGTCCCATCAGAGATGTTGTTGAGCAGGGATAACGAATGATGCCCTGGAATAGACATAAGGGCTGGACAGGGGAGGAAAAGCAGAGGATTTAATTTACATTATGTTCAGTCCAACTCATTTCATAAAATGTTTTTAGTCCAAATAGTTGAAAGGCTTAAGTAAATATTTGGATATTGAACTGCATTGATGGAACTTTTGTTTTAGGATCGTCTCTGATTCATGTCAGGGTAAAATCGTCCGAACCCAAAGGGGAAGTCCTACTGAACTTTCACACTTTTCAGAGGCTCTCTATTAAAGGATATCTTAGTCTTGAGGAAGATACTGACTTTTTTAATCAGGGCTTTGGAAAATCATTTATTTGTTAAAGAAATACATCTCGAGAACCTTCTAGGTTTTAGGCAAAAAAGCAGAGGCATTGAGGATACACTAGCAAGGTATACATAAACAAATACCCTCTATGCTCAGTGAGTTTATAGTAGAGTAAATTAATCTACTTAGGTCCGCATGCTTATTGAATTCTGTATGCCTACTGAATAAAAGAGCCCAAAGTACAATTTTTGCCATATTCTTTTTAGCTATTTAACACGTTTGCTCCTTTTCAAAATACTTCCAATGTATTTACTCTTTTCTTCACAAAGAAATGAACAAGACTGAACTGCTGATTCAGTTGAGAGTCTCACAAACACAATATAAATGAATCAGAGTTGGAAATTATTAGGCAAACTAAAGCCAGGAATCTTTAATCTCAATTGAATGCTCGATGAACATAAACCAATAAATCTTGTGCTTAATTGTGAATAAAAGGAACACATTTCCAGAACATGAAAATATGTCAGAAGAATTGTATCAGTTCATATGTCATTGATAAGTTGACTTTAGGCTTTATGTAGATAGAATCAGCCTTACAGCATGTCATATATTTTCTCTTTTGCACATTTTAATTTTTTTTCAGGTACATACTAGTTTGTATCTGTCTCACCCAGATGAAACTGACTTAAAGAAACAGAACTTTATATTTCCATGAACTGATGTTCACTGCTGCAGTGACTAGCAGGAAACACCCAGGTTTTCCAGGCTCCACTTTCTTTCCGATGCCTGATTTTTCCAGCTGGTAGCCTGATGTTTAAGGCAATAAAAGGTTATTTATCTAAAAAGGGTACTGCTTAATAACAGGGAGGCAGGGCTGCTTGTGGAAGTGTCAGTGTAGGAGAAAGCTCAAACCTTTCCAGAGTCTGCAGAAGAACTCTGCTTGCTCTCGTTGATTTGAATTAAGAGATACTCCTTGAATCATTTGTTCTTAAGAGTGCTGTATCTACCAAAGGGTAGATTTGTTGATGTTGGGAATAATTTGGTGATAGAGAGGGAGGAATCACGAACAACCAATGTCTGCTCCTGTATGAGAAGAGAAAACTGCATTCATTTTATGTACACATCTGACTTTGCCATTCATTTCCGTGATAATGAAAATTATATTTCTTGAAAGATGGGCAGTGAATCGTTGATTTTGGAAATGTCTAAGAATAGTCTTAAGGAGATGTAGACTAAAGAATTGGAAGGCATAATAGAGGCTTTGGAGGCCCCTACAATCCTGAGGTGCTATCAAGTATGTGATAATTGCTGTCATTTATTTTCTAGTTTCACAAATTGAATACTCTTGAGATCCTGCCGTTACTGCCATAATTTAACTTTGGGGTATTTCTGTATTGTTTGTTTGTTTATTTATTTATTTATTTATTTATTTATTTATTTATTTATTTATTTACTGTTTCTTTAGAATATAGATGAAATAGAAGGAATGGTTATTTAGGAGATACTGCTTTGCATAATATGTTTAAAGGCACACAATGGAATACTACTCAGCCATTAAAAAGAATTAAATAATGCCATTTTCAGTAATGTGGATCAACTAGAGATTATCATACTAAGTTAAATAAGTCAGAAAGAAAAAGATGTTATAATGTCCCTTATATATGGAATCTAAAATATGCACAAATGAACCTATCTACAGAGTAGAAACAGATCACCGACATGGAAAGCAGACTTGGGGTTGCCAAGAGGGAGGTGTGTATGTGGCAGGGATGGGTTGAGAGTATATATATACATATGCAGGCAAAATATATCCAGATGAAACTGTATTTTCCATATATACAGATGAAAACTAGTATATATGGAATGGGTAAACACAAGGTCCCACTGTACAGGACAGGGAACTCTAATCTCGGCATAGAACGTGATGGAAGATAATATGAGAGAAAGAAGATAGGTAGATAGATAGATAGATAGATGAGATAACTTTGCTGTACAGGAGAAGTCAGCACAACAGTGTAAATCAGCTATAATTTAATTAAAACAGCAGAGCCCCTGCCGAATGGTCACGTAGAGGTCCTATAGGTTACCACTGAGAATTAGACCAGAGTATTGGGCTTCTCTTCATTTTTACAATATAATCTACATGATAGTCTCAAAAAAATACCAAGATGTTATCTTTATAATCTCAGAATTAAGTATTTCATCACAGTTAACATGCACAGATACCAATCTTTAGGATTCTTTTGAAGGGTTTATGCAAAATTCAAAATGTATATAGGCCTAGAGAGAATCCTAAACTTTTGGAATGCTGAAGGGTGCACCCTGAATCAGCAACGTGCCAGTGTTAGCTTTTTAAAAATAATTATCTCTGAAATAAATTGCATAGAAAGATATTTAATAGTAATAGTAAATGTATTCCAGCTTATATTGAAGAAACAACACTTCAAAACAGCATAAGTTCCACCAACATTAAACAGGCAAAGGGACTGAAGATGGCATATGGCTCCTCTGTCCTGCAGATGGAGATGCCCGGTTTCCTTAGGGCCTTGTTCCATAAAGGTTTCCAAAGAATAAATCTCTCAGTCATTCGACATCTGGCAGCCAAGGTCCGTTAGCACCTTTCGTTACTGAAGGCAAGTTTGTTGGTTTGCACAACCCTCTCCTCCAGTAGGTTTTGCATTTAAATCATCATTTTGTGCATTCACGTACTTTATTTATTTATTTACTTTCTTTTTCGGCCGCCCCTGCAACACATGGAGTCCCGCGAGAGGGGATCAGATCTGAGCAGTAGCTGCACCCTAAGCCATAGCTGGGCCAGCACCTTATCTTTAACCCACTACACCAGGCCGGGGATCAAACCTGCGACCCAGTGCTCCCAAGGCACCGCCAGTCCCATTGCGCCACAAGAGGAACTCCATACTTCGTTTTATTTTATTAAGATTTTTTTTCTATTATAGTTGATTTACAGTGTTCTCTCATTTTCTGCTATACAGCGAAGTGACCCAGTTTGACATAACCTATTATATATTCTTTTTCTCACATTACACTTCATTTGTTTTTAATTCAGCAAACTTTTTTAGGCTGTCAATAATGTAGAATCACAATACTAATTATACAGGATTTGGAAGAACTGTATAAACTTGAGTGTGATTTTTTTTCTCCTACAGTTTCCTCATATGCTAAGAAAGAATGCTTTTTACATCTTTGTGTGGTTTGGCTGCAATAAAACAGTGCAATAACAAGCATTCTGTAAATAATACTTACCATTTTCATTATTGCTATTACTAAGTAGATGACAAGACTTAACAACTAAGAGAAAAAATGAGCATCTTTTCAATGACCAATCATTACCATGTGATGGTTTTGAGACAAGAAGGGACAAAGAATTCAGATTCCTTCATCTATGAAAATGCTGATGCTTGGAAAGGCCCCAGCACCTCACTGTTGCTTTGCATTTGTCTTGGTTAGAAAGAATTTTTTTTAAAAGCCAAACAAAAAACAGGTCTAAATAGAATTCAAATCTTAGCACTAAAATGGGAATAATAAAATTAAGGCAGGGTTTCAGGGAAAAGGAATTCACATAAAGATCAGTGTAGGTGGTTTAGAAAAGTCTCTTCAGGTCAGGGTGCCTAATTTTGATTTCCAATCTATTTCATCATAGTATTCCTCTGTTTACTTTGGTTTTAGGCTAAACAATTTTTAAATAATAATATAATGTGTCTATTATTGTAAGTAGGAGAATAAGAGAAGCCAAAAGAGTAGTGAAAATGTTCCCTCTCCCTAAATCTATGATATATATTCATATTCAGATATATTCAAATTCTGTTAACCACTGAAGTTAGGTGACTGCTATGATGGAGAGCAAATGAATATGTATTGAAAAAGATCTATATCTGTATAAATATAAATGAAATGGCTAACGGAAAATTCCAAGAAATGTATCAAGCAGCTCTGTAATAGAATGCAGAAGGGCACAAAATGACTATATATCTGTGGTGGAGAAATTAAAAATAAAGACAAAGTGCTTTACAAATCCTAGCAAGCTCTGGCTTATTCTAGAGCAGTGCACTTTCTGGATTAAAAGCACCCATTACCATAATGCCTGTTAGAAAAGCGAATTCCCGGATAGTTCTTGGTTGTCGTGAGTCAGACACTGTGGGGTGGGGCCCCCAAAGTGTGTTGCAAGAGCTGATTCTGTTGACCACTTAGGTTGGAGGATGACGGTATTAGAGAAAATTGGGAGAATGGCGGTTGACCACGCATCCATCAGTTAAACCTTTTAACTGACAGGAGTGCCATCCTTGTCCTTATCTAGAGGACTCTCTGTTTTTTTACCAGGCTGGGTACCACACCATGTTACCGTGTCCTTGCCCTCTCTTCTGCCAGTCTCCCTGACATCACTCCTTGTTCTGGATTCCCAATAAAATTCCAAATTTCTTTTTTGTTTTATTGTGCCTGGAGAATTAAGTCTCTTTGTTACGAAGCTTTTCAATGAAAGTCAGTCAAAATGACCAGTCAAGGTATTCAGCTTAATAAGAGACAGTCTTCTTTCTAAGGAACTTTAGCATCTCTTTTAAATACACACACACACACACACACACACACACACACACACACACACACACACACACACATTTACTACCACTACTGCCTTTCTTCCCCTCTGGGATGTGAGCTACTCCAGTGTGGAAACTGCTGTTGTTCATTTTTTAAAGCAACTGGTGTCTTTCAGTGACTGCCGTAAAGTGAGTAGGCAACCTTTGTGGTTTGGATGACAAATTAATTATCCAATGATAAGGATGTGAAATGGGAATTTGTTGTTTTGCACGAGTTTCTGTGACAGTCACTTATTCATCTCTATCTATTCATACACATACACACACACATGCGGTGGAGATGGACAGAGAGACACAGAGGAAGAAATACGCACACATTGGAAAGCACACACACACATGTTTTTCTGTATCTATAAAATGTACAATATAATTAGCTAAACCTACTCTAACATACATGTTTTAAAAAGTCGCCTCCTCAGAGAAAGCCTTCTTGATCAATTTATCTAACCCAGACTATCTCAGGCACCATAATATTTATTTTGATTTATTCCTGTCGGAATATATGTTCACTGAGGACAAGCAGACTGCTTATGTGGTCTCCTTCTATAGCCCTATGACCTAGTACAGCCCATGAGAGGTGATAAATGTCCAGTATGTGTGAATGGAAGCTTGAGGAATGAAGTGAATACATTTATTCATAAATAAACACATTTTAAATAAAGCGGACTCTATGCTTGTTGTTAATACACACATGGTCCTTTCACTGTCTGAATTGAAGTGTTATTTGGAATGCTGCCCTTTTTATTCATGTCCAAAAATACTTCAATCTACTGGTAAATAAAAAAGTAGCTTATAATACCCAACAAAACTTTAAATTCATGTGTTCAATTTTCCTCTGATTAATTTTCACTTCTTTTCCCTTTTTTGGATTTTCCTTCATCCCTTAGGTTTGTCAGGCTATTCAGTATCTCCAATAATATTCACATTTTTAAAACACTTCTAGGCAATAACTTTAAAATTCTATACATTTCATATACATCTCCAAGTAAATTTTATTATTTCTGAAGCAGCACTGTTATTTTATAGTACCTCTTCTGGAGTTCCCATCGTGGCGCAGTGGTTAACGAATCCGACTAGGAACCATGAGGTTGCGGGTTCGGTCCCTGCCCTTGCTCAGTGGGTTAACGATCCGGCGTTGCCATGAGCTGTGGTATAGGTTGCAGATGTGGCTCGGATCCTGCGTTGCTGTGGCTCTGGCGTAGGCCAGTGGCTACAGCTCCGATTCGACCCCTAGCCTGGGAACGTCCATATGCCGTGGGAGCGGCCCAAGAAATAGCAACAACAACAAAAAAAAAAAAAAAAAAAAAAAAAAAAATCATATAGTACCTCTTCTCAGTTCTTTCCTGAGAATTCTCACTACCTATAAACACATTATCATCCCCAAGGCTCAGTTTATTTAAGTATTCATATGTAAAGGAAAATTATTAACACAGCCTAATTATGATTGTACAGAAAAGCTGTAATCCTCAGTCAGGCATCGTGGCTTCACCAGACAGGGATCTCACCGCCTCACTGGGTGTCAGGAAGTAAGAAGAGATTTCACCCAGAAATGCTTGTGGGCCCAGGGTCCTTCTCATTTCCTCCTCGGCCATTTATGGCTATTTTGTCTTCAGATTGGCCACATGGCCACCCCATCTCTGGTTTTCTGCAAGCATCACAGGCAGTAAAAGGTGGAAAGGACAAAAAAATAAAAATAGATAAAGTCATATGCTCACTGAATTAGTTTCTCTCAAAATTCAGTATGTTACAGTGACCCCACTTTGTTCAACTGCACTTTCATCCAATTGGCCAGAACTGGGTCCCATAATTATCTCTTGCCTTAAGCAAGTCTGGGAGGAGGCGTATCATGCTGACAAGACACATTGTCATCTAGAACAAAAATAGGTTCTTTTAGAAAGGAAGAAGGGAGGTAACTGTGGCCTATAGATGTCAGCCACAAAGAGGGTGACTTACTACAATGAGCAGCACATTCAGTGAAGGTAGTGGGTACATTCTTGATGACATCCTTGTGTAAATGTATATTTCGTTCCTTTTAAAAAATCCTGGAGTTCCCTGGCATTGTCACTGCTGTGGCTTGGGTTTGATCCCTGGCCCATGAGCATGAAAAAAAAAAAAAATCCTCCAGCCAGACCACATAACCACATTTTCGCTGTAAAAATATCAAGACATTGCTCTACATAGAGTTTAGATAACAACTTCATGAATAGAATGATGGGACACCGCAAAAACACAATTTAAAAATAAAAATGAGGAGAACAAGAAATCTCAAGATGTCTAAATTCTTTTATCACCCTTTCATCATCCCACTTACGAATTTGTGTGCCGTTGCAAATTCCGATTTTTACAGAGCCTTTTTTTTTTTTTTTTCTCCTTCATAGGTTTTTCATTTAGTCTTAGGCTCTTCCAACAGACATTCTAAAGAACCAATATGTGAATGGAGTTGGATTATCGATGCTAATTTCCTGCACTTTAAAAATGTATTTGCTGATGCCTGTTCCATATTTCAGCCTGCAGAAGTGTGCAACACAGCAACTATTTCATATTTTCAACAGAGATTTCTTTTTGACATTCAGGAGAGTCCAACAAAATATTTGTGTGAGCATTGGCACATGGAAAGTTGGAAAGAGAATAAAAAATGATCCTTTCCCCCAACTGGAATTAGGTTTCACTTCAATTACTGAATCTTTCTCAAAGCAAAATTTTTAGTGTTAATTTTGTGTCTATTTCTCGTTTACATACATTCTATTTTTGTGTTAATTACTTCTTATTTTCATAAAGGAAAAAGTTCATCACATTAAATTAATCATTATGCTCTCAATTATTTTTATTTTAGAAAAGGCCTCACTGTTTTAATCACTTATAGAGATATTTGTCTTTCTAATAAAAAAATAAGTAAAGGTATTTTGACATGGAAATTCAGCCTATTATGATTTATTCCCTTATGGCTGTCCATTTTACTTCCTTTATTTCATCATTGTTATTTACTTTAAAATATTTCATGCAGGATGGCAAACCAGGTACCTAGAGAGAGAAAGTTGATGAATTTAAATGAGCTGCACTTGATATGGTAACACCCAAATAGCCTGGAGGCCATATAAGTTTATCTGGGTAGTATGATAATCAATTCATAAATTATGTATACCTGAGCCCTTTTCACCTTGGGCAATTTCAGAATGTCCCAAAAAACCCATCAAACTTAGCACACTCAAATCAATGGTTTAAGCTATCTTAATAGCCAATTAGGACCTTGGCAGAAATAGTCTAATCCATTATGCATAGTTGACTGTTAACCATGAAAAAACTTAAAGAATTTTACCCCCAGATTTATAAACATACTCTATCTTTCTGACTTTAACCTCTTATTCACTTGCTGATATCTGTGTGTATTTTTACCGAAGATGGAGAGAATTCATCCTTTCAATGAAGAGAGAAATGGATATTTGGCCTCCTAACTTCTATAATAGCAGAACACTAGGCCACATTTTAAAAATAAGTTGACAAATTAGGCCGTGGTAAGTGGTGCTGATGAGCTGATACTAACACTGGTGAAAAATTTTAAAGATGGTCTCCCAAACAGACTGTCACACACACTATCAGGGACTTCCCATATGAAATGTGTCCTCCCACGGCTAGGGCACAAATATGTTGCAAAAATGTTAGGGGAACATCCCTTTCTCTTGACTGAGAATATTTTATGATAAAGCTACTAGATTTCCGATTAATTGGTCTTGGCTGTTGTAAAATTCTTAGTCATTAAGAATCTCTTCGGTGTTACTTATTTTCTCCATCTCAGAGCATATCTTCTAAGACTCTTCAAGAAATGGAAACAAACACGGATTTACATAGAGGTATTTTATCGTGAAAAATGAAATAATTGTAGAAATGAATGGAGTTAGAGCAAATAAGGAAGGATATTGAAATGATCTGTTGACCAAATTAACAAAATTTGAAACATGAATAGTCTTGCACTCAAATGCCCTCTGTGCATAAAAACTCACTATCTTATTAGGAATCCTCTTTCATTGTTTCACAAACTGAAGTGTGACAAAATTCTTGGTTTGACCCTTAATTCATTCAACATGGTTAATTATGCATTTACTATATAGTAAGTGCTGAAATGTAGACTCCAATTTGATTACTAATTTGTAATCCTGTTCTTGGAAGTGTTGAAACAAAAATAGTCCTTTATGATTCTGCAGTGAAGCCATTAAATATTTTAAATTAGTCATTATATTTTCTTCTTCAAAAATATTCTCTTTTCCTGGAGTTCCCATCATGGCTTAGTGGTTAATGAACCCGACTGGTATCCATGAGGATGCGGGTTCAATCCCTGGCCTCACTCAGTGGGTTAAGTATCCGGCTTTGCCATGAGCTATGGTGCACGTTGAAGACATGGCTTGGATCCTGCGTTGCTGTGGCGGTGGTGTAGGCCAGTGGCTACAGCTCCAATTTGACTCCTAGCCTGGGAACCTCCATATGCTGTGGGTATGGCCCTAAAAAGACAAAAAACAAACAAAGAAAATTCTTTTTCTCCCAGTTAACATTCTGGTGCTTTCATTTATCTTACCATAAATTCTGTCTTTACCCATCAACCTCCTTTTTACATCACAAGCCTAGTATTTCAGATATGTGTACTTAACATTCCAAAATGAGGTCTATGCGCGCCACAGTTGTGTGTACTCAATTTCTTTTAGTGCAACATATGCTTTTGTTTTTAGCAGCGTCTTGGCACTGTTGTTGATTATTGAGTTACGGTCAAGTCAGATCTTATAACCAACAACTACTGTCTACACTATCCACTACTTTGCATTTCTTTTTCTCTTTTAAACCCAAGGCATGGCTTGAGATCCATCTTATCAAATTTCATATTTTTGGTGTTCATCCAGCATTCCAGTCTTTTGAGATAACCTGAATCTCAATCTTGTCATCAGCTGTTACATCAGTTATAGTGCTTATTCCTCCCAGTTCTGTATCATCTCAAATTTGGAAAGTGAAAGTTCAGCCTTGTTCAAGATTCACACCTGGTCTTTTCCTTACTGCTGAGGCTAATGGATCCATGTCAGTCAGCAAAGATTATTGCCTAGTTGCAATAACTCTCTTTCCCAAATAGAAAATATTTAAACAGGTTCAATCTGATTCTTGACAAAAGTCTTCCATGGTGTCATGTGGATATGATCTGAATAGGCAGAGTGAATCCTGATGTTATTATGCAGATTTTAATGTGATTTAATATCTGCTAAGCAGTCATGTATTTGAAGTATTTGACAGAAAAAAAAGGAAACCGTATAATATTTTCATATAGGATTATAAATACTTTATGCAAATAAAATATTAGCTTCATTACATTTCTTGGAAAAACATTAACCTAAATATCAAATGCTGCATATTAAAAAACAATGAAGTTGAAAGCAAAAAGAAATTCTGTTTAACTCTCATAATATGCCATTTGAATTTCCCTGGAATTTGGCAAAACTATCAGATCCAAAGAAGCTCTCTGATGTTCAAGTGATTATTTTGCTTTAGAACAGTCTGTTTGGTGAGTAGAAGTCATCTTTGGTTTGTTTGCTAACGATTTGAAACAACTTCCAAGAATATTTGTGGAATTTTTTTCACGTCAAAAAAAGTTCGGGAGTTCCCATTGTGGTGCAGCGGAAATGAACCTGACTAGGAACCATTCGATCCCTGGCCTCACTCAGTGGGTTAAGGATCCGGCATTGCTGTGGCTGAGGCATAAGCCAGCGGCTACAGCGCGGATTAAACCCCTAGCCTGGGAACCTCCATATGCCATGGGCGTGGGCCTCAAAAAAACAGAAGACCAAAAAAAAGTTTGTGACGTAACATTTCTGACCAGATTTAAAGGAAAAGTGTAGTGGTTTCAAGAAATCAAGTTATTTCCATTTTAGGTTGGGAATGCTGTTGTTTGGTTGTTGAGGATGCAGAGAGGCCAGGCTTCTTTTCTGTAATGAAGAGAGCAATCCATGTGACCAGTAGCATCCTGGCTTCCTTCCGTGGCTCCTAGTTAGGGTTCTTCTCAAGGGAGAGAGGCGCCTTATCTTATTGGTAAGTTTTGGAGAAAAGGCTTGGCTTCTTCGCTAAGGGGCTTTCGTCTTTACCTCTCTTGGAGTGGCCTTACCTATAGAGGGCCTTCCGCTCTGCTTTTCTACTGTGTCAGTTTGGACGAAAATGCCTGATTCCTGAGTTGGTATTAGAAAATTCACCTTCTCTAACATAGACTTTCTTAGGTAATAAAAATAAAGTTTAATCTCCATCTCTCTAACTCCTAGGATCGTCTCTCATTGAGAAACAAGGTTTTCACGTATGTAGCCCCCAGACTGCAACATTTTATCGACTTTTTTCTTTTTTGGGGGGGGGGGGGCGTTCTACTTTATTTATTTATTTATTATTCACCTTTTCTTACTGAAGTGTAGTTGATGTGCAGTCTGGCAGTTCACAGTTTTTAAAGGTTACATGCTCCTTTTGTAGCAATTATAAAATATTGGCTATATTCCATGTTCTGTATGGTATATCCCTGTAGCTTATTTTATATCTAATAGTTTGTACCTCTTCCTTCCTTATTTCTATTCTAGTCCTTCTCCCTTCCCTCTCCCTAAAAAAGGTAACAAAAAATTCAAAGTAGTTACATATGATTATAAAAGAAGTACACATTTAAGCAGAAAAGGATTAATCCTATAAGGATGATATTTAAGTATTCTCACCATCCACCCTCAACTCACTAATTTAACTTTGTGTGGAAGGGAGTATGTGGGGGGTAAGGGCCAAACACTGCATGAAAGTAATATGTTTGGCTTCATTTTGGAATGGTCAGACATTTTATTCACTAATTATAGAATAAGCTAAGCTTATTTTAAGTTATAACTTACCAATAACAGATTCCTAGAACTGAGAGCTATGGCTGAAAATGAGCCAATTCAGTAACTTCTTGTACGCAGAAGAATATCTAACAAAGTTCTACATGTGAAAATTGCCTTACTTTGATTCTAAAACAGTATCATCATTTTATTGATCTTGAAGTATTATTTTCATCAAATATAGGTTGTTTAACGAGTGTGGAGAGGGTGCAGATTCCTAAAACTGGAGAACCTATACAAATAACCATGTAAATCACCTCTAAAATAAAGAAGAAATTGCAGGCTCTCCATATTTAACAAGTAAATAATAGTACTTTTGGCCCACTTGATATAGAAAATTCCTTATCAATTTATTTTACTGGGTCTTTTTTCCAAGAGTCCTTGAACAAAGTAGAATTAGTCATAGGGACCCAGTAGAATTGAATTATTTTAATTTTGTCCCTATCTCTGTAATTTTCAACACATGATTCTACAAAATATTAGCGTATTCTTAATGTTATTTAGTATTTTCAGGTTTTCTGGATAGCAGAAATTACTATATCAGTTGTTTGGGACACAATTATTGAACCTGGAACAAACTATCTTTTTCTTCATGTTGTCACAGTGAGGATGTTTCTAACCCTCATGTGTCAGTTTTTGGCATCACAATTACTTTTATAAACTACATTAAAGTACAGTGTTTGTCCTCAGAGAAACATATTTGCTAGAGAATCTTGGGCAATGGTGATTCTTATTATACTGACTTTTTAAAAGATGACTATCAAATCATTAAAATACATAACAATCTAATATTAATGACTTAAAAATATTCTTAGCCTTTTATTAAGGTATTTTAAGTTTATTTAGATTCTTAAACATCAATAGTAACAATACAGTGTTGACGTGCAGAAGTGAATTTTTCAGGTGTTAAAAAGGATTTCGTCATCAAACTACTCTGTAAGCAAAATGCATATATGCAGGTGCTTGGAGAAATAAATAACTCCATCATATTTATTTAAAATAATATTGAAAAGAATCCAGAACACTAAGACAAATTTTTTCCAAAAGAAAATAAAATAGAAATTTACTTCTAAGAGCTATAATCTGCAAAATTATTCTAGCAAAATAAATCTGTTGATGAAAATGCTTTGAATTAAATAGACTTTAATTAGAAAAATAGTAAGATGCATACTTTAGTTTTGCCTCTTAATAACTAATTTATTTATCATTTATTACCATCTCACTTTTATTAAGTAACAAATTATTTACAAAAAGTTACAGCTCAACAAAAAAGAAACATTGATTTTATATGAAAATATAAACAGAAAAGAGTTTTTTATTTCCACACTCTGGATACAATTTTAAAGCAGAAAAGAGGAGCATAAATTTGCATTTGTATGTTTGTCATAAGCATAATAATTAGTCATGATTTCCATTAAGATGTCAACTTACTTGAAAATCACCAAAAAAGATCTAACATTAAGATGACTTCTGGTAAGCATGGACAAATTTTGTGTGTATATTTTGTTGCATTGGAATGGCAAATCTGCAATACAACTGGTTGGAAAAATGGGTGATCTGAGGATGACAAAAGGTTTAAGTAGAGCATGTTGAGAAATGAACTTCCACCTTCTTTCTGTCTGGTCACCTGGACCCTCCAGCCATTAAGCCTCTCTTAACACTAGGGAGCACACTTTCCCCAGGAATTGTCCTGGGAGGCAAGCCATGTTCCCTGTCTGCAAATCAGTATCAGGCAGGGAGCCAGCCCCTGCCCCGCTGCATAGAATGACAAGGCACACAGCTATGACAGTGCTAATGGTAAACAATGACAGTTCAGTCAGGAATCGGAGCGGCTTTTCATACTCCTCCATGTGCCGCAGAAGAAGCAGAATTATTTTATTTGTGTCTCGTAAAAATGACGGCGTGAACTCTTCACCCCTTTTCTCCCTTAAACAAATCAGAATTAGAAGAGTGTTCGCAGCTTTATGGTGGTGGGGATGGAAAGGAGGAAGCTGTAGAAATTTGGAAATTAGAAAAAAAAGTTTTTCTTTAAGTAAAGACAGAAACGCAGATTAGTTCATTTTTTTTTTTTTTTAAATCTAAATGACCTTGGACTTGCAATGGTCTTACCGTAAAGCTCTTTCTGACTCCTTAAGGCATGTAGATGTCATCTAGAGAGAGTACGGAACTAACACACACACACCAGAGCATGGTGGAGGTGGTGCATCTGATATGTCAGCATAGATGAAGCTTATTCTGACACGGGTTCCGTCGAAGGGCGGATGTTGGATATTATGGGCAACATTATGTCCATCGTGTTTTCATGTGAGTTTATTTGCAAATGCGTGATAGATGCAAAGTAGGTAAAAGATTGCCTAAGTCTTCTTTTTTGGTCACACCCATGGCATATGGAGGTTCCTAGGTCAGAGATTGGATCTGAGCCACAACTGCAACCCATGCCACCACTGCAACAGCAATGCCTGGCTGGGAATTGAACCCATCCTCCCCAGCAACCCAATTTGCTGCAGTCAGTTCTTAACACTGCACCACAGGGGGAACTCCCCTAAACTCTTTTAAGACAAAAAGGATGAGGCAAGAACCTTTGCTTCTGGGGAGCTGACCATTATTTTAGGGAAAAAGATGATTATGAGCAGTGCATGGTATCTGAACAAGCAGTGTGCCATCAAGAGTTAGGTAGTGAGTGTCTCATTAGAGCAGGGAGTCATGCTAGGAATTATGGGGTCAAGAAGATGCAAAATATGGACCCCAACTGCAAGAAGCTAAGTGCCATGAAAGAAATAAGAAAAGGCGCCATGAGGTCAATGACACATCAAGAGGGAAAGGAAGAGAGACAATGATGTCAATAACAGCAAAAGTGCTTAAACCCTGAGCCATTAAAAGAAATCACCTTTAACTCCCAGACAACATACTTTATAGATAAAGCTTAAGGAGGAAGCTGGCAAGTTACAGAGTGAAGACTCAAACGTCTACATCCAAACATAAAGCTGTGGTGCTACTACATTGCTCCAAGAGCTCTTTTCACTTTGTCTGAAATCCTGTTCCCATTTTCTGGTTAAAAAAACCTTCCTTGACTGTGATTATGGTGGAAGCTGAGTACGGGGTACCTTGGCCTTCCATCCTGGAAAGATGGGAATGCAAATAAGGCCTCCAAGCCACCGTAGTGAGCCCAGGAATATGCCAAAGGCCAGAGCCAAAGCAGTACGATCCCTTCCTTGTCGCTTCTCTCCTGGATTTCTGTTTGAAACAACATAAACCACTGCCTCCTGAAGCCATGTCCCTCCTCCTCTTACTGTATGAAAGATGCAGCTACAGCCACAGGGAAAGATGCCAGAGCTCAGGGAGAGAGGCCCACCATTCTACTCACTCTTGCTCGCATCTCGGTTCACCTAGGGACTTCCCAGTGTGTGCCTTTGAGTTGGGTTTCTGTCTTTTACAACCTGAAAAGCTCTACAGGATGCACTTCATGCTTGGAGGATGAGAGAATGCAAGGGAACTAACATATAAGCTAGAATTAACTCTGACCAGCGTTCCAATATTGGTCACAAAGGGAAGGAGGATCATTTTGCACAAGTAGAAGATCACAAGGCAAGATGAAAATTCTGTGTCAGGTTGGCCAGACATCCCAGTTTTCCAGGGATAGATTTGATATATGTTTGGCATCCCTGTGCTCAATTACTATTATCAATAGTTTTCTGATTTTTATAATAAATTATATGGTATAGTCACCCTGCCTCTCTCTGCAAACTGATGCAAAGAATGCATATATAGTATCTATAATTTAGTATTTTGATTTTAGCCTAATTATAAAGCCCCTTAGATTTTGTATTAAAGACTTGGGTGTTATATTAAGGATCTAAATGGTGGTGTGGCTCAATCAAAGGGAATGGCCATAACCTCCAGGAACCACTGTAATGATCAGTGTTAAATTTGGATAAGGTCAGATATGAAATTAAGAAGGTATAATTATATTCTATATGAAAGATGATTAAGCTCTGAAAATAGTAGCCTCAAAAGAAAAACAAGGGTGTTGATTTTTTAATTCAGTGAGTTCTATTTGGCTTAGAATGCTAATAGCTGGTAATGTGAGGAATAGAGTCAAGCCACCCATTTGACTCTAGAGGGATGAATGAGCTGGAAAGACTTTTGGAATGTTGAATAAGTGGTCTTGTATAAAACAAGAATTATATTCAGCAAAGTGAATCATGAACTCGACAGAAAAAATTTTAAAAACCTATGGAAACTAGCAAAGGCCATAGTTTTCTGCTGATTAGGTCAGTTTTTAGACATATATGTTCTCAGTTTATGGGACTACAACTAGTTTGAAAAAGCATTAACTCTTTTTCCCTAATATTATTGCCTATTTTAATTTAAATTGTCTTGCCCTCTGAATGGAACTATTACCAATGCCTAAGCTAAGTGGGATTTGGAAAAGCAGAAATTGACATGGTAAGTGACAGATGGAAGTAGAACTAACAGGATGTAGACCATGGCTAGAAGGCGAAGCTCAAAAGAGAAGGAGGAGCAGTTGAGATACAAACTCTAGTCTTAAAATCTCGATTATTAGTAGATGTTAATTCCTACAAAACAGTATTGTAAGGAAAATGGTGGAGAAAACCACCAGGCCAGTGTTTGACATGTGAATGAGATATTGGCCAAATCTTTTAGTGGAATATTCGTTGTTTTATATGTAGATATGAAAGTGAAGAGCATGAGGCTAGATACAAAATAAAAGGAGTGTATTATTTTTGCAAAGAAAGGACAAAAAAGCTGACATAAGGTCTTTGTGGAAAGGTCTGAGTTTCTATGTTGAAAGGACAGAGAAAGGGCAGTTCTGGAGACTGAGAGAACCTGTAGAAGATTTGCTATCTCTGGTAATTGAAGCTAGACATGTCTTTAAAGGAGAAGGTGCTTAGTGATGTCAGCTGGTCTTGCAGGATACAGAGGATGAAATAGATCTCATCACTACAAGGGAATGTTTGAATAACAACAATTTCAATGAAATAAATACATTAATACAAAGAAATTGAGAAGTGGAAGGGAATTTAGATATTTCCAGCATTGAAAAGGAGAAGGTTGATGGCGAAAGGCAACTGGGGTGTAGAATAGAATGCAGAGAGGTGAAAGCCAGAGGAATGACTTTGTAGAACAAATTAGTCAGGGCAGCCTAAGCTGTGTTGGAGTATTAATTTAATCAACGAACCGCAGAAGTTTTATTTATTACGTATTAATAAACATATATACATATAAGTAAACATGTTTATTTCTGGTCTATGCAAAGTCTGGGACTAATGGAGTGACTCCCCAGGGCAGCTGTCTTCCATGAAGAGCCTCAGCCGTGCTCCCAGTTCTTTTGTTGCATCATGTGACTTCCTGAATCATCAGAGCAGAGCCAGAGAACAGAACTGATTCTGTGCTTCCCTATTTTAGCTTAGAATTGATACACCTCCTTTTCCATTGATCACCTGTAGGCTAGAATTACAATACAGAATCACACATGAACAGGTACCTACCAGCAGCTAGGAAAAAGTGAGGGTACCAGGATGTTCCTTGAGCAAAAAGGGGCTCCATTTAGTGTTTGAAAGGAAAAAAAAATCAATATGAGGAGAGAGTAGCATTAGACAGGAGAAAAAAAATACAATGTGATAAAATGCTATTTCATAGAAAAATAGAAATTTTACACAAATTTCTTGTTCAAAGATCAGTCTCGTGTTTCCTCTGTATAGTGAATGCCTCTTCTGTAACATTCAACTGTAAAATTCTATAGTTCAAATTTATTTATGGTGTGAGATTGCGATCAAATGCTGTTGAATCTTTAATAACCATTTAGTAGTCAAAGAATTGTTTTCCTCTACACTTATTATAGAACTATTTGAGCTCTGCAGAGAATAGAAATTGGAGTACAAAATTAATTATGGAAAATATATGGCTCCTTTCACCTTTATTTAATACTAAGTATATATGAATGTCAATAAAGGCATTTTCATTGCCTTACATACAGTTATATTGCCATTTAGCTCATTTTGCTAAATCCACAAACCATAGGTAGCAGTTGAGTTTTCTTGTTGTTTTTTTTTTTTCTTTCAAAATTACTTATAACTTTTCTGAAAAATGGCAATAAAATAGGCAAGGTAGGAAAAAGTCACTGCTAGTAAAGCAGACAGAGAAATGAACACTTCAGCATTTATTTTTATGGCCTAGTTAACCTCATTGGTTTTATTTAGCTGCCAGAGTTTGACCTCTTTTGCTGCTGATACGAATCAAAATTTATTCCATAAACTACATGACTGATCACTTAAAAACAGACAGAAAGAAAAAGCAGCAGGAGTTGATCTGATCCTCATGTATATAATGATTATATTAAATCTTGCAAATAAAAAAATTCAAATAATCCCATTCTTATCGGAACATTGACTAAACAAATCCAGGTTACTAAAATTATTACCTGAAAAAGAAAGATATCTCAATCAGAAAAAAACAATAGTGTCTTATGTGGGATGATATTTGTGTCACAAAAGCAAACCATTTATTCAATCAGTTGGAGGAATAAAATCTTCACATCATGTGACTCGAAATAGAGAATTTTTTCTTCTTCTTTTCTTCCTGAGAAGCCATAAAGAATAGACATGCTATGGTCCATGGATAGATAACATCCACTTCAAAAGCTAAGAGAGGAATCTTGCATCAGTCATCTTGTATGATACTGTGTTTGTGTGTTTTGAAATCAGATTTCAAAGAAGTCAAGAAAATAAGTATCAAAACATAATTCAAATAGTTTTGATTTATAAAAGAATTGCAGGCCTCTAGCTTCTAGTATGTGATCAGAATTTGTTTTACCAAGAGATTCTTTGTGATAATAGGTTTAAGGTAGAATAATAAAAGTTTATACCGTAAATCAGTTCTAGAAATATATTGGTCGTTGCTATCATCATCACCCTGTCTCCCACAAGTGAATATCAGAATTATGCTCTTCTTATTTTAGTTCTTGAATGCTATTTGCAGGACTATGATATCTGCTAAGAGCATTTTGAAGATTTTTTTTTTAATTTCATGGTAAAAGCAGAAATTACGGTAATCCATACAGGAAAGTAGTTATGCATGTCATTGATTATCTTTTTGCTTTTTAGTGTTTTGTTTTGTTACTTCGGAAATAATCAATATAAATGGAAAACATGATCTTTACTAGTTCCCATGAGTTTGGATAAAGTTTTTGCTCTTGAAGAGGTGCAGTTTTTAATCAACTAATTGTTTTCAATAAAATGTCAATAATAAACAATGAAATATGTTCCAGTGATTCTTGACAATGAATTGGAGACATCATATAGACAAGTTTTGACTTGAATGATGCCATTGGCTCATGTAGATTTTTTAGCAAATGGAAAAGCTGGTCTTGTGTGTCTCCGCAAATACCATCATCAACTGTTTTTCAGCTTATTCTTTTTTATTATTACGTGAAACATTTGTATAGGATCTCCCTTCATGGATTCTTTCCTAAAGACAATATAATATTGAGACGTATTTCCTGCATTGTATAAACATTTCTACAGTAATTACAAGTTAAAAAAAATACCAAACGTCTAATGAATTTCTCTATTGCACTATGTGCATCCCATAATCAGTTAGACTCAATATGGTTCTAATAGCTACTGGAAACATTTGCACATTCCTTTCTGTTTTTAGAAATCTTAAACAGTAATCTTAGGTCAAACTCTATCTCTGACATCTAATGGATGATAAAATGTGGGGATGGATTTTATGGCAGATTAGCTCCTCAGCTGTCTTGGGAGAGAACTGCCCTGGTTGTCAGCACACAGCATTTTAGCAGCTGAGTTATAAGCATGTCAGGTTGCTGGTTGTGTTCCTAGTGCAGGAAAAATTACTGCAGTGATAAGCACTTATCTTAATTTTGTCCCCCTTTCCACCTACTTTTGAGTTCCTAAAGACTCATTTCCTACCAAACAAGTCAAGGACAGCCAATGTTATTCATGGGTAGGTTGAAAATATTGAAGTAAATTATTTTGTCCTGATAGTTTATTTTAGTTATGTTACCATAATGTATAAGGTAATCATAGCATTTACTTAGACTCTGCGGGCATTTTTTTCATGTAAATTAAGCTTTATTTCTAGAGTTATTTATTGCTTCACATAGAAGATACTAAGACTCACTGGAACAATTTTAGTAAGTTTTGTCTTTGTTCTTTATTTAGAAGGATTGATCTTATTTCATTCAGGGAAAAACATTAACGTTGTGTACAGGGATTATTACAATCAAGTGAAGTGAGCGTAAGATTTAAGATGTGGTTGGGATGAATAGATGTTCCTCCTAGTTCTGGTTAGTGATCGTCATTTAAGTATGTATGTACCATGTGCATACTGAGTTTCTGCCTCTTCAAAAATTCAAGATGGCGTCCCTAGATAACAGCTAAATTTAGTTTGAGTTCCAAATGTCAACGCATTTGCTTTTGACCAGTTAATCTTTCGACCACATGCAAAGACGTACTCTTTACCTTCTTTATGATTATGTCTTAAACCTGAGTCATTTCACTTGCTTGACTGCTAAACTGCAGCTTTAATGACAAAGGGGAGAGAAAAGAGAAATTGAAACTTTCCTTTCTTTATCTTATCCTTGTGATCTTTGGAGAAAAAGTCATTTGTTTAAAACCTTTAACTGAAGTTTATACAAATTATAATGTAGTCAAGGTCAAAAATTTAATCATGCAAATCTGATACACAAAGTCAATTGATTTATTTTTCTAATTCTCTAGAAGTCATTTAATCTCCTAATAAGTCCCCAGCCTACTTAGTAGAAAATACATTTAGATTTATCCCTTAATTTTATCCCGATTTTATCTTCTTTAAAAAGTCGCCTTTGGTTAAATTTCAGTTCATTCTGAGTCCAACTAAACTTTTATATTTCTCATATTCAAGGTGAAATAGGGGCAATCTGACCATACTTCCCAGTAACAAGGTAGTCCTAAACTGTCTTTTTGGCTACCCCTTGCCATGAGATGTTGGCTTAAGTAGTCTCCGTACTGGCATCAACTGAGATTAATGGATTCATCCATCTCTGATATGGCATAGAAATCACTGCTGCTGACAGTGGGCCACATGCAAACCCACCCCAGGTCTCTGCCAACTAAGTCTGTCAGCAGCTACATACGTCCTTACCAAGCACACAGAAACATCTCGATTTCCTGAATGGCATGAACAAGCCATAGTGTGATCTGTTCATCATGGACCTAGCAAATTCTCCCCTTTGCAATGTAGTTAACTAACATTATGTTGAACATTGCTCGTATGGGACTTCACCTGGAGACTTGAGAAAACAGGAGACGCTTTCTTGGCAATTGCATATTTATCTGTATGTTTCTATTCCTATCCACTCCCCAACTTGTCCACTGGGATTTCAAATTAGACCCCAACACACCTGGCAGAGGCAGAATTTCTCTTCCCTTCTTATCTGAACAACCTTCCTTTCTGTGATACATTAATTATTCCTTGAGTTATCAAGCATCCAGATCAGGCTTCGTTTTATAAGGAAGGTCTTTGATAGCCTATGAAAGAAGTTCTGTGAGTTAAGTCCAACACAATTGGCTGACAATACAGGAGCATCAGAACAGCTTAGATCCATGGATTACCATGAACCAAAAGAAATATCTTTTGAATAATTCTTTCAACATTAACTTCACAGAAATTTTGAAGGCAATGTTCTGACACCTTCTCATTAGAAACCTAGATTTCAATGTGATTCATTCAAACCACATCAAAAACTACAAGGTTGAATCATAGGAAGTTGTTATTTTTGTATGTCAAAAGCAGTGAAATATTGGTCATGCAGCTCCAGTGAAGCTGGGCTATCTCCCACTGGATGGACACACACACACACAGAGCGCATCCTTTTAGGTAGTTTGGTCTTAGCTACACAAAAAGGTAGATTTACTGCTACATATTAACGTGGGAACTTTTGACTTGATAAATTATCTACTTAAGTAATTATATTGTGCTGTGTCTCTTCTCATTTATAATTAAAGTAAGGCAAACACATAAATCCGCTATATATAAACATATGGATATATATACAAGTATGTGTCTGTGTATTTACATAATACTGTGTTAATTCTGTTCAGTACATATCTAAAGAGTGGATTATGATTATACCTGATTTCCTGTTGTGCATTTTGTTTTTCTGAGAGGTTCTCTTTGCCATTTGTTTTGTTATTTGCACTATCAAAGTATCCAATTTAAACTTTTTATAAACATTTTAAGAAGGTGGACAGTCTATTTTTTCCCGAAGAGATTCTTATTCAGATGGTTTCCATGTTTCTAAAATCTAGGCTGGTTTCTTTCCAAGCACTTACAAAGCTGTCCTCCTGAAATGTTTCATCATCTGCTTCCTGAATATGGTGTATTATTTTCTAGACACCATGCCTTTCATTTAATGGTTTAATTCTTCATTCTTCTAAAATACATCCTTAAGTAAGAAATGGTACACATGATTTAAATGTACAATTCATTGGTTGTCTAAAAATATTCTTAATCTGCCTCACTTAATTTGTCACAGGGAATGATGCTAGGTAGAAAAGCATTGTGAGCTGGAACAGAAGGCATTTCTCTTTGAACCTTCCAGCTCTGCTGACTATTCCAGTTTATTCTGTTATTTTATTTTGTTTTGTTTTGAGGTTACTTTGTTCCTACCTCTTGACACCCTGGGTACTAGTTTCCTAGGGCTGTCATACAAAGTATCAGAAATCATGTGGTTTAAAAAAGAGAGAAGTATGTTCTCACATGGTGCTGAAGACCACAGGTCTGGAATCAGGTGTCTGCAGGGCGCTGCTTCCTCTGCAGGTTCATCTCTTGCCTCTTCCTGGCTTTGGCATGGCCACAATCCTTGGTGTCCCTTGTAGCTGTGTCACTCCAAAATCTGCCTGTTTTTGCATGGAATTCCCTCATTTGTCCTTGTGTCTTTGTGTCCAAACCCCCCTCTTCTTAAAGGGAAACCAGTCATTGGATTAGGGTCCATCCTAATGCAGCATGACAATCATATTAACTTGATTTAGCCCTTATTTACACATAAGATCACTTTGATAAATACTGGGAGTTTAGGATTTGAACCTATCCTTGGGGAAAGGCAACCTAACCCACAGTGCCCTGGAATCTTTTAATTTCTTCTTTATTCTGATGTTTTGACATTCTTTATCTACATATGGCTTGCTTCATAATTTTATTCAGTAACCCTTATATAATTTGGAAATGTCTATGCTGGGAGTTCCCATTGTGGCTCAGCAGTAGCGAACCCAACTAGTATCCATGAGGATGTGGATTTGATCCCTGGTCTTGTTCAGAGGGTAAAGGATTGAGCATTGCTGTGAGGGGAGCTGTGGTATAGGTCACAGGGGTAGCTTGGAGTCCATGTTGCTGTGGCTGTGACATAGGGCTGAAGCTCTAGCTCTGATTAAACCCCTAGCCTGGGAACTTCCATATGCAGCCCTTGAAAAAAAGCTTATGCCATTTGAAATCTGAGAAATTCTCTTATATTTCATTGATAATTTCTGTTCCTCTATTTTTACTGTTTCTTCTTTCTGGGACTCACATTGATGAGATCATCAATTTCTTGATTTTGTGATTTACGTCATTTGTCTTTTGTCCTCGTATTTTTGACATCCTTTTTATTGAATAAATCAGACTCTGTATTCTAGAATTTGTGGTGAATTTGTTTATAATTTTAGTTTTCAAGAGCTCTTTTATTTTTCTCTTTTTGGATACTTTTGTTGTTTTAATTTATGAATGTTATAGCCGTATTTTCCACGAAAAGTGCTATTTTGGACACTTTTGTTTTCATTTCTGTAACTTTTCCTAAATTATATCACTAGGAATTTCTTGTTTTCCTAAGACTTACTCTTCCTTGCTTCAGCCTTTCCTTACAGGTATGACCAATGTTTTCTCATAGATACTGTTAACTGAAAAAAAAAAAAAAAAAAAAAGCATCATCTTAAAAAAAGCATAATCTAAAATGCACAATCTAAAAAGTGTGTCATCTAAATCTAAATGCATCATCTAAAATAAAATATAAATCATATTTTATTTGGCAGATTTTCTGAGGACTTCAAGGCGGGTAGGGGGGCCAAGGGACCACTCCAGGGAGGTAAGGGAGCAGCCAGGATATTCAGGGTTTTGTAACAAAGCCCAGGTGTTGGATCAGAAAAAGATTACTGTTAATTAAAGAAAATCAGGCATCTCAAATTATTGAATTTAGTGCTTTTCTAGGTATGGGAAGATGCAAAATTCCGTGCTTATTGAATATGCACCTCAGCTATTTGGGGTCGGTATCTTGTGCTTTCTCATCCTAAACCTTCTCAGGGTGCAACTTGGGAGGGGGTAATCGCAGTGGCTGAGGGCTTGATGGCATGCATCCTGTTCCCATCCTAGCTTTTTCAGGGTACACTGTTGAGGGGAGAACTGCAATGGCTGACAGTTTGATGGCTGCAACATCCTTTGTTGACTGATATGGCAGGTGACATTCTCAGTTCACAATATTTTAAAATGTGGTCATACAATATTGTAAATTAGTAACTGTGTGAAAATGGACACAGTCCATCATCTGTTCACACTTGCTTTGGAAGAACCAGACATTCTGCTGGAGACCACTCACATGTAGAGATGGGAAATCTTAATTGTGACGTGTCCAACTAGGTACTGTAATTGTCTTGACATTTTCTTCAACTTCTTTGGAAAGCAAACCTCCCTTTTTGCCTTGGATATGATCACCTGGCTATCTCACTTAGTAAAATGTGGTCTGTTTTGAGTGGCTAAATGTTCTCCTCTCAGTCCTCCATTTGCATCTTGTATAGTAAGTCATGTCTCACAGGTTCTGGCACTTGCTGAGAGATTTGTATCCTATACGATCAGCTTAGCTTCATTGATCGGTGATTATCCCCCAGCCTTCCTTCTTACTAAAGTTTTGGCAATTTCTTTTCTGCTGATTTCTGCCCTGTTCTTTTGCTGATAGGGGATTATATAAATTTTATTTTATTTTTAAATTTTAACTTGATTTCAGGAGGGAACATTATAAATATCTGTGGTAAATTTGCCATATGTCTCCTAAGAAGATTTTTTTAAATTTCAAGCAGGATGCTGTCATCTCCCTGAAGAATTGTTGTAGGAAATTAGTTTCTGGGTGAAAATATTCAAAGATGACTGTTAATCAGAAAAAGCAAAAAACAAACTCTGTGTATGTCACCAAGGTAAACAAGACTTTCTATGAAACTAGGAATATATGGCCATGGAACAGAGAATAACAATGTTTCAGAGATGGTACTTGTAGACAACTATTCTAGGAAGCCAGAAGATAAATATTTTATTCTACTCTACTTTTTTCTTTATTTTTTAACTTGCTCATATTTCCCCCTTCTCCCCTTTTCTATTTTTTCTCTATTTTTCCCAATAACCTCATACCTCATCAACCCTACGCATTTTGTCTTTCATCTTCATTCTCCTTCAACAGGGCAGAGAACAAGTTGCTATTCTTGCTGAGATCAAGCAGCCCTTCCCAGTGAAACAACAGTGTGGTGTTTGGCCTCCCATGTCACTGTCTTGTGTTCACTGGACTAAAAATAAAATCTGCTTAAAATATTGTCATATTTATAATACCTATTTTTAAATAAATGCACAAATATTATGTGATTGAATTTTACATGCAAGTTAATTTATAGATTTATAAATATTAGCGCACAATGTACATCAAGGAAATACATATATTTATTGTCCTGGAAATACTCTTTGTTCTGTTTCAGAAGCACCTTAATTATCACATTCTACCTTTCCACTGTTCTTATTACACCATTTAAAACATTTGATGTTTATGATCTGTGTGTTTATTTGCGAGATCTCTCAAATATTATAAGGGGGTTAAAATAGCTGGGGTTTCTCCAGAGAAGTAGAACCAATAGGAGATATATAGATATTCACAAGAGGAGACATTACAGGAATCGGCTCATGTAATAATGAAGGTTGAGGAATCCCATGGTCTGCTCTTTGCATGCTGGAGAACCAGGCGAGCCAGTGGTGTAATTCACTCTGAAGACTCAAGAACTTGAGGTCTGATGGCATAAGCCCTGTCTGAGTCCAGTGGCTCAAGATCCAGGCGCAATCAGTGTCTGAGGCCAAGAGATGATGGCTATCTCTACGTAAGAGAGAATTTATTCTTCCTTTGCCATTTTGTCCTGTGCAGCTCTCAATGGGTTGAATGAGCCCTGCTCTTACTGGTGAGGTGACCTTCTGTACTTACTCTACTGATGCAAATGCTGATCTCTTCCACAAACACCTTAACAGGTACACCCAGAAATAATGTTTTATCCACAATCCGGGCATCCCTTAGCCCATCAAATTGATGTAGAAAATTTACCACCTCAGGGGATTTGACATAAAATAGATAGATAACATATTGAATCTTGAGGAATCATTTATTATGTGATGACTATGAAGCAAACCCTATTCTAGTACTGAAGATAAAATTACCAATAGGGATTCTCCCTGCATAAATGAGCAGCTTACTTAGCAAGGAAGATGGAAGGAAACGGTCAACGTGAATAGTGTATGTTAATGCAAATCACAAGGTAAAAGATGTTCTTTGAAGTAGCCCATCCTCCCTAAGCCAGATGCGTACAGGGGTGAGGGTGAGGGTGGAAATAGGAGACAGACCATCTCTCGTGACACTGTTTCATAGAAGAACCTAAACTCGCATATTTAATGTTTCTGTCTGAACACTATGGAGCATCTTCAGCCCATCTGTCCATTCTTCAGCCCAGCCCTACTTCCTCTTCATAGATTAACTCCACTGCTGTCCTTGCAGGAACCTCCATCACTGCCACCACCACCAGCTCCATAACTCACCTCATCACAGGAGCACCTTTGTCGCCACCACCCTCCTCCTTCAGGCTTGAAAAAGTGTGTTTTCTGTTATGTCGTCAATAAGGGCAATTTTCTTCTACATGTAAAACCCATCTATTTATAGTCTCGTTTATTTCTTTATACAAAAGGGACATTTCGTATTGTATCCCAGGTAAGCCATAGCACATGGATACAGATCTCCATAATAGTTTACTCCTGTTTATAAAAAAATAAACCTTCCCAAAGAGGCAGAACATTCATTTGGCAGTTGATATGATGAAGGTTGGATGGAGCAAAATGTACATACCTTAGTATCACCGTGTCTGCTTTGTCTTAGCAAATAGCAAAATAGTTTCCAGTTTTCTGCATATGACTTATAATTTTCTGTATTTGAGATATAACAAGGAAATTTGGCCATCATCAAATACTATGAGACTTATTATGCCTTATTTACATTAAATTACATACTTTGACCAGTAAGCAAAGTGCATGACTAAAGCAACTAAAGGGTGATATAAAATGTATATAATTTAGACAAAAGGCATATTGCTAGAGACAGCTTGCAGATGCAACGAATTTAGGCAGGAACTTTTAGAGGAAAACTAGCAGTTGGATTTTCCAAATCCTTTTGGAAACATTTGCGGAAAGAAATTTGGGGGCTTTTAATGACACAGTATGAATGTACACCAGAGACTCAGCAGCTGAAGAGATAGGTGGTCGGCTCTCTCCCACACCCCCACCTCCAACCCCAGCAAAGGCAAATGCAGGAGCAGGCACTTTCTGTAACCCACCCACTAAGCTGGCAGTGCCCAGAACTCCAAATAACCTCTGTCTGACTTGTCACTCGCAAGACAAATTTGCTCATCTATCATGACTGTCAGAATCCCTTTTCGGCAAGTGTATCAGTAATTAGCTATGCCTTGTTAGTGCTCAAGGCATGTGTATCTGTCACATTGATAAAAAGGTCTAGTTTTTTTTTTTTTTTTTTAAATTTCAACTAACATGTTAGCCTCTCAGCATTATAATGCCAACAAAGGGCCATGATATTGATCAAACCTCCATTGATGACCTTTAAAAATGCTTACTTTATTCAAGAGAATAAGAACCAATGTGCAGTGCCACCCTAAGGAGCATTAAAATTTGAGAAGAAAGTAAACTCTGTAGTTAATATTTCAAATCATTGGGGAATATTTTCATAAAGCCTTGGGCTAACTTTTCTAATAGAGTCAAGCAATGTGCGCCATTTTCTGTAGACTTTTCTTTGAAACTTTAGTCGATTAACTATATTCACATAGTGTTTATTATAGAAAACTTAGAGATAATTACAAGAGCTTCTCTTCCACTCTGGGGGCAGTGGGGGACATTCTCATTAGATGTTTTTATGTAGAACAAATAAGGCAGACACAGAATTGCATAAATAAAGCATTTTCAAATTTAGATCATCAACAAAATCAATTCAGTGCTCTTTTTTAAATAAAAATTCTCTCTTTTTTTTCCTTTTTCATGGCCACACCCATGGCCTGTGGAAGTTCTGGGCCAGGGATGGAATCTGAGCTGTAGCCACGACCTACACCACAGCTATGGAAACTCCAGATCCTTTAACCCACTGCACTGGGCAGGGATTGAACCTGCACTTCTGCAGGGACCCAAGTCAAATCCTTAACCCATTGCACCACAACGGGAACTCCTAAATAAAAATTCTCAGACCAAAACTTACTGAAACGAAATATCTTGAGAGAATACACCATAAACAAAGTTGAAAAGGCAAGAAATAGTCTCAGAAAACCTATTTGAAAACATTATATAAGGTGATTTTATTATTAACAGTTCAGTAATATTTAGTTGAAACAAAAACATAATTGAGCTACTACAAATCAGTAAGAGACTAATATTAAAAATCAGCATGCTCTATGAACAGGAAATGAACAAGACCTGCAAATGGCCAATAAATATATAAAACTATATTGAACCTTATTTATGATCAAAATAAATCAAAATAAAATAACAATAGCATTTCTCTTTTTGCCCATCAGATTTATAAAAATCAACTTTTAAAAGATCACCAGTAACTCTGGCCATAAGGCATGGAATTTACTACTATCATGAACTATTGGTGAATTGTCCATTTTGAGGAGAACCATAAAAATTTCTACCTGCAAATATGGTATCGTCATAAAATTAAAATGCCTACCAAATCTTCCACTACACCTGTCTCCTAGAAGAGTGACTAACACTAACTAGGCATGAGGTTGATCCTCAGATATAACCAGTTCAATCAAATATTAACTGCTGGAGTTCCCTTTGTGGCTCAGCAGTGAATGGACCTGACTGGGATCCATGAGGATGAGCGTTTGATCCGAGGCCTTGCTCAGTGGGTTAAGGATCCAGTATTGCCGTGAGTTGTGGTGTAGGTTGCAGAAGCTGCTTGGATCCAACATTGCTGTGGCTGTGATGTAGGCTGGGAGCTATAGCTCCAATTCAACCCCTAACCTGGGAACTTCCATATGCTCCAAGTATGGCCCTAAAAAGAAAAAAAAAAAAAAAATTAACTGCTTACATTTTCTGCCCCAGACATCATTTTTCTAAAACCAATTCCATTAAAAAAAAATAATAACATGAAAGATTTGAAATGAACTAGCATGTTCATTGCAACACTGCTTTCTGCAAAAGATAATTTTAATGTGAAACAATTAAAAAGATACAACTAGGTCTCATACATTTTGGAAAGATACCTGGGATATTGTTAGTTAAGTTAAAAAAGTAAAGCAGGAGTTCCCGTCGTGGCTCAGCAGTTAACTAATCCAACTAGCATCCAAGAGGATGCGGGTTTGATCCCTGGCCTTGCTCAGTGGGTTAAGGATCCAGCGTTGCTGTGGCTGTGGTGTAGGCCAGCGCTATAGCTCCGATTAGACCCCTAGCCTGGGGACTTCCATGTGCCATGGGTGTGGCCCTAAGAACAGAAAAAAATTTAAATAAAAAAAGTAAAGCAAACTTTATATTTATGTATAGTGTTTGGATACTCTAAAATGTTTATTTAGGAAAACGGCTAGGAGTTTGGCAAATCTGTTGATGTATGTTAGAATTTGAGGGGAAAAAAACCTGAAATCAGACATAGAATACTAGTGAGATGAAAATATGTGAATGAATGGTTAAGTTTCAGAAAACCCTGGAAAAGAAACATAATAATAACACATTATTTGACTTGGCAGTGAAAATATTCAAATATTTATATATTTTAAAACTATCTTTAAAATGGGTTGTTTTAGGCAAGACGTGATAGATATAGAAGAGAATAAGATTTCAGCCACCATAACGGGTAGTTAAAAGCCCTTGTCTACAATTAATTGAGTCAAGACTTTACTACCTAAGCTTGTTATTAAGGGAAAAAAGGCAAGTAAATAGCAAAAGTCTCTAAAAGAACAGAAAGTCTCTAATAAGAATGAGAAATCTATGCAGGTTTTCCAGAAAAAGGCTGTACTGCTGATTGCAAATTTAAGTCTTTACATAACCAATGTTAAGATTCTTTTCAGTTTGAAAGTGAGATTTGTGTTTCTGTATCTGTTTGCTTTTTTTTTTTGTGGGGTGAGGGACAAGGTGAAGGATTTTTACTATTTCATTAGAAGATCCAGTAAAATTTACTCAACTATCTGCTGATTTCTCCTTATTATTCCTATGATTTTTACTTATAAAAAGAGTTTGGGGTGTTCCCGGGTGGCACAGTTGGTTAAGGATCCTGCGTGCAGGCTGTGGCGCAGGTTTCACCTACCGTGTGGGTTCATCCCTGGCTGGGAACTTCCACATGCTGCAGGTGCAGAAAAAAAAGTTCATAATTGTATAATATGTAGTCATATGTAGGAAAAGGTTATAGAAAAGAGGATAGATACCATTGTGGTTAAAAAAAAAAAAGGAAATAACACATAGTGAGTAATTTGTCTCTTTTGAAGTCAAGAAAATATCATTTGTAATGCCTGAGCAGTGTTACATGAAATATTGTATAGCTATGAGTCAAAAACATAAATTGCTCTATTTTTTTCCTATGAATTTCACTCTCTTATCATAACAAAATATATGCTAGCAACAGTTGGGATATTAAGTTCCTATTCTCTTATTATTTGAAAAGAAACAGAAACTGTTTCCTTTAGTTCAGCAACAATAAGAAAGTTTTCTGTGCCATGATAGCTTTTACTTAAGGTAAATTATAATTTCAGCCAGAATACATTAAATTCCCACCCATCAAGTAGCTTTATTTTTAGCATGTATTTTATGAATAATTCTTTATGAGTTATGCAAACCTAGGTGATTCTATTAATCAGCTTGAACCTCAATTAAATGTTGATAAAACTGGAATTATCCAAAGACAATTTGAGTGATCATTTGAACTTAGTCCTTATTATTTGCCTGATCATCACAAATTAGCATGTGACTATATCTAGACACATAGTATGTAAGGTCACTAATGTATGAGAAACAAAAAATTAAAGAAGTATGATTTGGCTTTAATAATTGATTAGGATATAAAACCAATTTTTAAATATTTTCAAATGCAGTCTAAAATAATTATCTTCATTTGCCTTGTGATATTAAACAGACATATTAAACAGGCATTTCTTTTTGTTTTTCTTCTTATGGCCTTACCTGCGGCCTATGGAAGTTCCCAGGCTAGGGGTCAAATTGGAGGTGCAGCTGCCAGCCTACACCACAGCCATGGCAGTACCAGATCTAAGCTACATCTATAACCTATGCTTCAGCTTGCGGCAATGCCAATCCTTAATCCACTGAGCCGGGCCAGGGATCGAACCCGCACACTCACAGACGCTATGTCGGGTTCTTAACCCACGGAGTCACCACGGGAACTCGTAGACAAACATTTCTCAAACATTTATTTTCTAAGATGCTTGTGCAATACTCATTTTTCTTTTTGTTTCAAATGAAATACATGAAAGAGACAGTTCCATGCAAATCATAATCAATTCACACTGACATGATGGCATCGGCATTAGCCATGCCATATGCCTGGCTACGAAAAGGAGTGATGAGTATGTGCCCCCTGATTTACTATGAACCTATTAATAATGCACATGAATGGCACATCCCTGAAATCTGTGAATGTACGGATCCAGTGTTTGACTGAGCTCTTTCCTCACCCTCGCCAGTTTCCTCACGCCTCTTTTAATTCTCCGCACTGCGGCTACCGCTGCCAGCCAGCGTCCTCAGGCAGTGCACTGATCTGCACTGCTTCACTCTAGGATTCTTTGTATTTTCTATCGTTTGATTGAAATGACATCACACTCTTCTCGTTGGCCTCTTTCCCTCAGCGTAATTATTTCGAGATGTCCAGGTTGTGTGTATCAACAGTTATTTTTTTATTACTGAGTGGTATTCTACCCTACCATTTGTTTTTCAATTCATCTGATAACGGACATTAAATATGATACTAATACCTTGTCTAGGAACATGGTGAACAAGACTTTATGTCAGTGCAAGATGTAATTTATCTCGGGTTAAATCCCTGGAAATCAAATAGTTGCATCAAGTGTCAGGAGGATGCTAAACTTATTACAAAAAACCTTTTTAAAACTACAAAACTGTAATCCACAGTGTTGTACAATGTTACATTCCCATCAGCATTAAATGAATGTTCCAGTTACTTAATAGCCTGACAAAAACGGTCAGGCTTTCGAAGTTCAAGACATTCTAATAAGTGGATATCTCATTGCAGGTTTAATGTATTTGAAAATCATTAAAGAATAATGATATCAAGCATCTTTTCATATGCGTGGTATGAAAAGCATATGATTTGGTTGAATGTCTGTTCAGTCCTTTATCCATGTTTACTTGGATTTCTTGTTTAATTACTGAGCGTGTGCGTTTTTAAATATACTATGTGCTTATAAATTACAAATATTTTATCCTAGTAAATAACTGGTTTCTTAATTCTGTCTTTCAAAAAGCGTTTTTTTTAATTTGGATGAAATCCAACATAAATAAAACTTACTAAATAAGAGAAAATCCTTTAAAATATAGAAGGATGGTTTGACTTAGGCATTTTTCCCCCATTTACAGTGGTACAACAGCCATATGCATTCAGTAGAACAATACTTTGAAGTTCAAAAGTTAGTCTTTTCCTGAGCTTGTGATATGCAGTAACAACTGTTACACTTACAGCCATTCTGGCCCATCCAGTCATTCAGCATTTCACTTTCAGTATAATATTCAGTAAATTACTTAAGATATTTAACACTTTATTATAGAGTGGTCTTTGAGTTTGCCCACCTACAGGCTCATGTAAATGTTCTGACGACATCTAAGTTAGTCTAGGCTAAACCGTGGTGTTGACTCAGTGAGGTATATTACACAAATTATCAACACACAATGGGTTTATCAGAACTTAACCTCGTCTCAGGTTGAGTAAGATCTGTATAGTCAAACTTGTTTCATATCCTAGACTGCAGTTTATTAAAAATAGATTCTTTGGTTCTCTATGCTTGTTTCCTGAGCTGTTGTTGACATACAAAAAAACCTGTACGTACTTACCATATTCACCTTGATGAGTTTAGAGATCAGTGTATATTTGTGAAACTATCACCACCAACTATGTCATAATGTAGTATACATCAGCTAGTGGTATATGCATACAAGGGAATAATATCCAGCCCTACCCAAAAGAAGGAAGTCTTGCCCCTTGCAATGACGTGAACGGGCCTGGAGAAGGTGATACTAAGTGAAAAAAGCCAAACACAGAAAGAC
Organism: Sus scrofa; assembly: GCF_054392235.1. Lineage (NCBI taxonomy): Eukaryota > Metazoa > Chordata > Mammalia > Artiodactyla > Suidae > Sus > Sus scrofa. Next base: position 79,259,176 of record NC_139393.1, read on the forward strand.
AAACACTACATGATACTACTCATATGAGGATATAAAATAGTCCGAATCATAGAAGCAGAAAATGAACCAATGGTTGTCAGAGGCTGGGGAAAGGGGAAAACAGGGAAGTATTAGTCAAAATAGATTCTTATTCATCAAAGAAAAATAAACTAGAATATAATACAATACTATGATGTACTACCAAATGGCTTAAAATGGGAAGCAACAGTAAACAAAACTAAAAAATATAAAATAAAGAATTATACAGAATATTACCAAGACTGTGGAAAAGCTGAATAGTTCTGGCGTCGCTGGCAGAAATATTAATTGGTAGCAACCCCTTTGAACTACATTGGAAAATTCTGGTAATGTCTGCAAACTGTAACTTCTATTCCAGCAACTCCTTTCCTACATATAATTCCACACACACACACACAAATGCATTTGTGTTTGTCCCAAAGGCACATACTAGATGGAATGTTTGACAATATTTGGGATGGCAACAAACTGGGGACTCCCTACATGCTCTTCATTAGTATCAGGGCGCCATCACACCATGGAATCCTAGAGACAATGTGATAAACACCAGGCAACTGCCCACACCAACGTGAACGAACGAAGGCAGATGCAGAGCATGGAGTATATGATCTGATTGACAGAATGCAGTCAACTCCCCTCTGCTGGTGAATGTCAGGAGGAGAGGTGGTGACGGAACGAGGGCGCAGAAGAAACAGCTGAGCAGTGGACACGCTCTTCATCTCCTGGGGCTGGTTATGCAGGTGTGTTCCCCTTGTGAGCACTCAAAACGATGCACAATGATCACAAGTACGACTTTCTGTATATACTTTAATAAAAATAAATACAAGAACGGAGTATGGCGGAAAAATGTTACCCTGGATAATGTCCAAGACCGTAAGCATGGCCCTCCCTTTCACGTTGAACTGCTCGGAAGAATCTCCGAGGCTGTATTTTCCTTGCCCTTTTCTTGGGTCTTTCTACGACTGAGTTCATTGTGCCTCCCAGAGGACATCTGGCTTGCGGTTCCCTGACTTGCAGTTTTGTGGTTTTCAAGGCATGTCGTCAAATTGTCACCCAGTTGAGTTTGTTTCCAGGCATTCATTTTGAATGAGAAAGAAGATAATACTTGTGTTCTCAGAATTCACTAAGATCTCTTTGGGGGGGGGGGGACATTTTGACTTTCTGTATGTGGGGAACAGATTGTATCCATCACTCCTTTCTTAAACTCACAGTTCTGTTCTCAACTTTTAAAAGGAAAAGATTTTAAAAACTGGATAAAAAGAAAAACACACCTTGATTAAAGGGATAATAAAAAAGTAACTTGTGCAAGTAGAGATTGCTTATCTGGTTTCTCTCTCTGTAAGAGCTGTTAGTGTACGCGTGGCAGAAGAAGGGCGGCCTTCCCTCGTGGCACAGAGGGTTGTGGTTCTGGCGCTGTCACTGCAGTGGCTCGTGGTCACTGTTGTGGTGTGGGTTTGATCCCTGGCCGGGGAACTTCCCCATGCTGTGGGCATGGCCGAAAAAAAGGAAGAAAGACATCCTGAGCATGAAGATGTGTTGCTCATGGTTAGGAGTAGAGGCAATTTAAGACAAACAGAATTACTGATGAGAATTCTCAAAGACTGGCCACGTAGACTCTCTTAGCTACTCCGGCATATTTTAGATGGAAGCAGGATCTTGGTAACCAAATTCGTGGCTCTGTGGGCAGTCTGTACAGGCCACAACGCAGAGCCATACGTGCACTATCTCAAGTATACATTTAATAAACATGTGGTTGAGGGCTTTCCGGATGAGCCTGACTAAGCCAACTTCTCCATTTGATTTTGGAAACCAGCCTCCTCAATCTAAAGGCATATTGGGCTTTGGAGGTTAACATTCATTTATGAATTTGTAATAAATGATCTATTTATCCAAAATCCATTCTGGAAGCTAGCTAGCATTTACTCAAATTACAGTTTTTATATTCTTGGCAAGGCATTAGGTTCATGTGCTTTCACAAAGAATTATGATTTGGTGTTTAGAAATAGAAGAATAACTTCTTGACTTTGATGAATAATAGGAAAGAAACAAAATAAAACTAATATATACATATGCCTATATATATGAATACACATATATAATACATATTATATATATATGTGTGTGAACAAGTTAAATTACTCATAATATCCATTATTTATCACTTTACAAATAAGCCTCATTTGAGGAAGACAAGGAAAGTAATATGAGCTATTTCCAGACCATATGGAACTGCATAATTTATTGGAGATGTTGCCAGATTCAAGGGAAGTGACTGCGTTTCACAAGCTGGAGAGTCTCTTTCACAAGTGAGATTACAGAATGCGTATACCCATCTTTATATGGCTCTGAGGGTTTCACTGGATCTGTATACAATGACAATAATATGATGAGGGCCTTTTTTTTCCCAAAGTTTTAAATACATAATGTAGTTCTGCCTTTTTATTTCTATTTAAAGTAAAGCTTGTTATGCCAGACTGTGAGATGTTTCCATTTGGTTGAATCAATAAGGACATGACAATTTTTATTTTTGCAAGATGATATTTTTTCACAATTTCCAAACCTCTTTTTCTAAGAGGAGTTAATTCTTGGATGGGTTGATATTTAATTCAGGCATGAGCAAAAAAAAAAAAAAAAAAAAAAAAAGTGTTTATTTTGAGACACACCAAAAGCCTTTTGCCAGTCTTGGACTTATTTCTTTCATGGGCTTGGCCATTCCTTTCTGCAAATCATCATGGAGTGTGTTGTGCCACCCCAGATTCATAGGTCAAAGCCCCTAACCCTCCTACCTCCGAATGTGACTCTATTTGGAGATAGGGCTTTTAAAAAAGAAAATTAACTTAAAATGAGGCTGTTGAGGTGGATTCTAATCTAAGCTGACTTGTGAGGTCATGGCAAGAAGGTTGCCATCTGCAAGCCCAGAGAGAGGCCTTAGAACACATGCCTACTGCCACTTTCACTGTGGACCTTCAGCCTCCAAAACCGTGAGGAAATACATTTCTGTTGTTTAAGCCACTCAGTCTTTGGGTTTTTCGTCTTACCTGCTTTAACAAACCAATACACAAACTAGCTGCCCTTCAGCAACCAAGTTTCTTGCATGCATGTGTTGGGGTAGTTCCATCTCCTAACAAGTTAGAAAGGGATATGGTTTCACTTTCTGAGAAAGCTGATAAGGATTTTGATAATTATTTTATAAACATAGGGCCTTTAGAAGTATCGTCACATGACTACATTGTGTCTGACCCAAGACCTCTCCCTACCAAATGTAGATGGTATAAACAGGTACACAAAGAGCTTTCAAATGTCGTGAGATTTTAGAATTTATTCCTGTTGAAAATAGCAGACCTACTGCTGCAGAAGCATTTAAATAATTGAATGCAACATCTATTTAGCACCTAGCTAAATAGTACAACCGTAAAGGGCAAATGATAACACCCATTTTTGATATATGTCCCCTGTGCCAAATCAAGAGTTTACGTTCTATTTAATTATTAATGATTTTGCTTATGCAGAGTCCAATGATGTAATTATACCTCTTTTACTTTTGGATACCGGAAGGGAAACAACTTCTGCCCTGTCTCTGGTCTCCCATTGTCCCTGATGAGCAGCCACCAGATTAGAGTGAACACTATACCTGAATGTTCAGGCTGCCTTGAGATCCTCCCACTCCACAGAGTCCCACAGGAACCGACAGGGACATGCTCTGTTTTAAGCCAAACCATGTTTTTAACAGCGAATACAGTGTTCAAAAGCCCTCTACCCACTTTGGGTGAAATCCATTGTCTTGGGAAACACTTAGCTTGGGAGTTAGCTGTTATCACAGAGTTCCCAGCAATATCCATATCCTGATTGCAATTTCTGGCTAGTAATATCCAGGTAGTCTTGATTATTGAATAAAGAAGAAGGAAAAAAAATAAAACTATCCTCAGACCCATTACTGAACAGGAGGACACCTCAGGCCACTGTGATCTTTGCACCAGTATGTTACATGTTTCCTGGTGATGTCCTCTTCATGACTGCATCAGAGAATGCTTAAGGAAGAAATGATATGTCAAGGAAGAAATAAAATAAACATTAGCATTGAAGTCTGTGTTTTACAAAGGATTTTGTATTAAAGTTGTTTGTTTTATCCTCTCTCACCTCTACTGAGCTAATATGATAGTCTCATAGAATCCTAGACTTGGAAGATTTCTTATTGTGTCATCAAGTTTATAATGATCGTTAACAATTTTATATGTCATAATAACTGGCAATCATTAATCTTTAAAAGTATCTCAGGGAGACTTTTGAAAAACTCTATTATTCAAACTTTATGATATGACTTGATTAAAACACAATAGAAAGATGTTGTTCTCCAAAATATTATGGACATTTTGAATGGATAAAAAGTCAATTTATTGAGGTTGAAATTATGTTGCCTGATTTAACAAAAGGTATTTGTGACAAAGTTATTGTCCTCACTACCTCTTGGAAAGAGTGCATCTAAGAAATATAGACACACATATTCACTTTCAAAAAATCAATTTGAGTTTGTGTAGTACATTTTTTATTATTTTATTAACTCTGCTATTAGAAAGGGATAGATTTACTGACAGAATTGATTTCTAGGCTTATTCCTGTAAGGAATAAAGAGCTTATGGAATTTATCATAAACTCATATTAAAGTTTCTATAAATTTTTTTGTATAGCTACATCATACATTATATCTATGCATATATAACTTATATATACGGCAGTTATATATATTGTGTGTATATATACATGCATGCATATACATATGTGTGTGTGTTAAAACAACAACAAAAAGCCCATTGCATAAAAAATTCAGTGAAACAAAATGAAGTAAATCTCTGAGTTGTTTTTCAAAGCCACCTGACCACACTTTCCTTCATGCATCATCAGAGAATAAAGATTCTGGTTAACATGAAAATTATAGATATATTATTTCACCACACACACACACCCCTACACACACTTTGGCCAATTACATTTTTACATTTTAACAACAAATGGCTCCAAAATGTTAATTCTCTTTCTCCCGCATTACTTCCTTTTATGGGTCTAGAAATGCTCATAAATTTTTCTTAGTGTTTTTCTCCTGAGAACATAGTCCTGAAATTCTTCTTTGTATTACACTGGAAGTCCATGGAGTACCATAGATTAATAATTCTAGGTACAGACATTATTCTTCTAAGATATTCAAAATTCCATTAAACTAATTTAATTTAAAAACACACAAAACTGTACTCAAGAGAGCATATTCTGTTTGAGTTTTCAAGTGATCAAGAGCCAGTTTCTTGATGTTGGCATTATGGTGCGTATTTCTACTAAAGATACTCGTGGAAGAAGTTATCCTCACTACCACTTGGAGAGGGTGCACATGAGAAATACAGGCACACATACTCAACAGTGAAAAAAAATCAATTTACCTTTGATATCATGGTGCATTTTTGGTTATTTTATTAGCTATTATATTACAGATATAGAATTATTAATAGAATCAATTTTCTAGCTTATTCCTCTAATGGGTTCTATGATAAAGAGCTTATGGAACTTATCATAAACTCATATTCGTGTTTCTGTGGGTATTGTTCTGTCTAGCCATTTTATACACTATAAGCATTGGATCCCTTGATGGCTTGCTGCTTTCTTCAGGGTGCATTGTAATGGAATTCCTTGGGCCTCCTTGCACAGGAGCTATTGCCCGAGGTTCCTGTCTAGAGAATGAATTCTACCTATTTTACTCTTGTAAGAAACAAGGGTACCAAAATTGAGTGAGTGCATGTTGCATGAATAATCTCCCTCAACTTCAAGATTGCATTGACTGCTAAGATTACCTTGTCTACCTCTCAATATAGATTACATTGTTCCCATGCATATAATTCCTACTGTAATCACTATAACTTTTTGAACATTTCTCTGAAAGCAGACAACATAAATCATTACACTGTTCGTATCCAAAGAAAGTTTTGCAGTGATTTCTGAGAGAATGTCAATTTGCCAACAAGTATGCCCCGACTTTTCCCCTTGATTGTGTCCTTTAAACAGTATTCTCCCAGGAATTCACAGGATCCTGATACATGACTGTAGGTCTGACCTGTGATCGTATTAGTGTTTTGGGGGCCAGCTCCAGAACTGGAAAACTCAATGCTTTTTATAGGACTTTCTGAAAGCTCCTGAGTGTAGGTCAAGTGTTGGGCATGAAAGGAAGGGGTCTGATTTAAGAAATGACATCCAGCACCAACCTGAATCTCATATGTATTCCTTTTCTACATTTGGTCTACATAGTCTTCGAAAAGAAAGAGCTCCTTCTCCCCCAGCCCCTCGGGAAGTAATATTCTAAAGAATGTTGACTTGGCAAATGCATCTTAAATTCTTGGAGTGATTCTGACACTTGCTGCTCCAGCATCTTCCCCCAAATAAAGAAATGAGTATGTACAATCATAAGAACATAATGTTTGTAGTAAACATGTAGCTCCTGATGTGAATAGAAATATCTCTCAATTTGACAGATGATTGCCATATACTTAATAACACTATCTCCAGCTCTAGAATCCTCCTGGTAATTTTCAGAATGGCAAAAGCATTATTCTGGAATTACCTTGGAACAGGTTGACCTTTGGAAACATTCTCTTCTTTATACCTACATCTCTCTCTGTTACAGAATACACACATTTTAACATGTTGGCCCAAAATAAACCAAAGAGCTAAAAATCAATTGCAATTTTAAAAGAAAAACAAAGCCAGACAATAAATCAATAGACTATCCAAAGTCCTTTGCATATTTTAAGATTAAAATCAATAATGATGACATATGTGGCTTCAGTTTTTCATTTATTATTGTCTGTCTTCAAATTTTTACAACAGATAAGGCTAAAAGTCTCCAGACCATCTATGATCTTTTCTTTGGAAAAAAAAGGCAATACTTACAGGAAAATAACAATATCAAAATCTATACTGAAAGCTATTTTAGTTTCAAAGGTAAATATTTTTGACCTATTGCAATTAAGCATGTATTATATCTATAATATGCTTAGAAAAAGAGAAGGTAGTCTTAAAAAATCTATATCTGGCACATGATAGGTATCACATTTATTGCATTAATGAATGAAATTAAACACTATTCTACTACTGGGATTTTTATCTCTGCAGATGTCTTTGAAATCTTTGAAGTTTAAAGAAATTTAATTTATGACATTCAAGCTCAGTAGAAAGTATAGTTCTTAGTATTCCTTAGCTACGAAATGGAAGGACATTCAAAAATGTGAACTGAAATTGATAATAAATATCAAAGAGAGACGAAATATTAACGTTACCTGATACAACAATTTATATATATTTAAAATTTGTAAGTAATGTATTAATATGTTTTCCAAAATGTTTTATTTCCAAATGCTCAGTAATATTTTGTACTTGAAATATCTTTAATGTAACTAAAAGGTAATAATTATTCTATTCATATGTGACTAGTGAATAATGGGAAAGTGATTTTATTTATTTGTTTATTTTTTTCTTTTTATGGCTGCACCTACGGCATATGGAAGTTCCTGTGCTGGGGCTTGAATTGGAGCTGCAGCTGAAGCCTAAGCCTACACCACAGCCACAGAAACACCAGATCCGAACCACATCGGCAACCTACTCCACAGCTTACGGCAACACCAGATCCTTAACTCACTGAGCCAGGTCCAGGATTGAACCCCCTCCTCACAGAGACAGTGTCAGGTCCTGAACCCACTGAACCACAACAGGAACTCCTGCAAATTTGTTTGGGAAGGATGAGTGAGATGTTTATAGGAAGCAAACCGTAGAATAGTGACCTAGGAACAAACAGAATAAAAGAAGAGAAGAAAGAGGCAGATTCATCACTTAAGAAGAAACTGAGAATTGACTCTTGGATTTGGCAATGCTGGAGTCAGTGTTGACCTTGATGAGAGCTCTTTCTATGGAGCAATGAGGAAAAGAGACCAACTGGACTGAGTTTAAGAAATATGGCAAAGAGGTATGAACAGATAGTGAGAACTGGCAGTTCATATGAGGACTTTTGGTACAAAGGAAAGGAAAGGAATAGTTGCTGAAGCAGTTAAAAGAAAGTTCTTCTTTTGTTTCAGCTTTATTGAAATATGACTGACCTATAACCCTTTTAGCCTAAGATGTGTACGCTGTTGATTTGATACACATGTATTGCTCATGATCACCACTGTAACATTAGCCAACACCTCCATCAGGACATATAACTCCTTTCTTTTTCAAGATTTCCTTTCTTAGCAATGTTGAATATATAATATAGTGTTGTTCACTATACTAGATCTCCCAAACTTATTCATCTTCTACGTGGAAATTTGTATCCTTTGAAAAAAGATTTTTGATGGTAAAATACTGTTTTTGATTAAGTGTAAGTGTGACTGGTTGAATTCTTGAAAAAATAAACACTGAAATGTATTCTCCCCTTATTCTAATCAAATGTGCCAGAGGTTCATCAATAAAATTATTAGGTCCAAGACCTATGTTCCTATTCTGATATATATGATTTTCTCTGGTAATGTCAATATTCACCCTTTTGACTCTCGTATTCTTCCATTCTTTTATTAAAAGTTATATTAAAGCAAAATAAAGAGAGTGGTTGTTTAGGCATAGGGTGATCTTATACTTGAAGTAATTATACGCAGAGCCCTCTTTAACGTTCAAAAAATTTCTATTTTGACAACAAGGTATGTGACTCTCTAGGGGTGTATGATAAGCTGGTGATGTGACTGCTAAAGCCATGAAGTCCAGAGAAGGAAAATTATTGTAGGAATGATTTTTTTCCACGTGACTTCAACCTATGTTGGCTCAGCAGGCATTGCACAAAATAAATTTAGGTAGCAATGATAAAGTAGTTCTACATAAAAAAATATGTAAATTTATCTATATACCATTTTATTATTGATACTTTACCTGTTGATGTCTGAATTGATAAAATCCTCTTGGTATTTCAGTTGTAGTCAATTTATTCATAGATTAGAAGACTCTAAAGTTATGTTGCTTTGTATGCTACAGCCTCAAAGTAAAAAGAACTACTAATAACATTTTAGTATAGGGAAAAGGGAGCTGGATCAGGAGTGAGAAAATCTGGATTTGAATCCTAATTCTGCTCCTTGGCTAGGAGATCTTGGGCAAGCCACTTGCATTGTGAACTTCTGGTTTCTTACCTGTGAATGGATATACTATAAATAGCCACTTTTCAGGAATTTTCTGAGTATCTGGATAATAAAAAACAATGTTCAAACTATAAATGTAAAATATAAAAATACCCCATACTTATTTCACACCTTCCTCTATTTTAAGAATGTTCACATATGTGTTGTCATTTGATCTTTCAGCAACTAGATTAGACAGGGAAGAAACTTTTGCTCCAAATTTGCTTAAAGCAGAAAAAAAAAAAAAAAAAAAAAAAAAGCAGAGGCTAGTAGAGGTCACATGCTGGAGTTCCTGCTCTGGCGTATCGAGTTAAGGACCTGGCATTGTTTCTGAGACAGCGCAGGTTCCATCCCCGGTCCCGAACAGTGGCTTAAGGATCTGGCTTTGCTGTAACTATGGCATAGGTTGTAGCTGAGGCTCGGATTTGATTCCTGGCCAGGGAACTTCCACACACCATGGGTGTGGCAAAAAACAAAAAACAAAAAAAAACAAACAAAAAAAAAAAAACGGAAAGTAATGACATGTCTTAAGCAAATCAACAGTTGAAAAGCTAGGCATGCATTAAATATTATTAAATTCACGGGTTTGTTTATTATATGGTGCTATCCCAGATTTATAAGAGGGGTTTCACATGTACAAACAAATGCTACTGAATCCTAGGAAATCATTATTCGATTAGAATATTAGTGATAAATAGAAATTTAGAAACCATTTCAAAATCTTCCTTCAATATGAATGAACTGAGTCATAAAAATTTTAAGCATTTTTTAATATGAGTTAAAACATATGAGCTAGTATCTCTAATTATTGTGCTCTACTCTTTTCTAAGTATTTCCGGCAGGTCAATTAATTTTTTTTTTATGAAAATGTAGATGATTTACAATGTCGTGCCCATTTCTTCTGTCCAGCAAAGTGACTCATGATATGTGTATGTTATTTTTTATATTACTTTCCATTGTGGTCTATTCAGGAGATTGGATATAGTTCCCTGTGCCATGCAGTAGGACCTTATTGTTTATCCATTCTAAATGTAATAGTTTGCATCTACTAACCCCAAACTCCCAGTCCATCCCACTCCTTCCCCTCACCCCCTTGGCAACCACAAGTCTGTTCTCTTTATCTGTGAGTCTGTTTCCAATTAATTGTTAATCTACACAATTAACCACAAACTATCTGTACATCTCCCTATTTTTCAAGCAGGAAATTAGACATAAGCAATACTAAATAGTACACTCAAGGTCATGAGTGATGTAAGTCGTAAGTGATGGAGCTAATTTAAATTTAAACACATGCTCAGATTTGTATCCTCCTATGTCATTAACTTGTATCATGATGAAATGTACTTATTAGTTAAAAAAAAATCCAAAATTAGGCCTTTGATCTCCTGAATAAGTTCAGTATTCTGTTCCTCTTATGATATGATCCACTTATAATCAGTTGCTGCCTACGTATTGCAATGTGGAAGGCATTTCTAGGTCTTGAAATATGTAAATATGTTGGAACATAGTCATGTGTGTACAGACATTAATACAGATGACTGTGATGGGTGAGAAAAGAAAAGCATATAATTAGTGCTATGGAAGAGACAAGATCGAGTGAGAAAAAAGAATCATATAGTTAGCGGTATAGAAGAGACGAAATCACTCTTCAGTTATGATTGAAGAGCAGAAACTTTAAGAAAAGATATGACTTATGTTAAATTAAATCTCAGGAAACAGACTATCATGGTCAGAAAGAGAGGTGTGAGAGTAGCATATGTTCAGAGACCAGCTAGGATCAGTAGGTCAGAGTCAGTGGGCAAAACGTCAACAGATGAACTTGGAACAGTGGAACACGGCAGACTGAGGAGGCCACTGCGTGCAATTTGGGGGTGTTTAGGTTTTTTTTCTTGAAGTAATGAGCAACTATTGTAGGTATAGGAGCTGCTCAAGGAGGGACATGACACAATTCAGTTATTGCAAGTTTTATAAATATGTTTAAAATTACATGGAAGATGTGTCAGATGTGGAAAGCCTAATATTTTTCAACGCCAAGACTCATTAACAGAATACTTAAAGAAAATCTATTGCTTTGACCTTCTTATTAAGTTTTTAAAAGTGAGAACTCATTTGCTTTGTAAGATTCTGCTGATAAAAATCTCATTTCTTTATTCATAAATTATGTCTTTAGGTAGGGTCTGGAGCAAATCAGTATTATCCAAAGCTTAAGGTGACAACATACTTACTGAAAGGCGGTGGGCTACTTAATTTATAAAACTGAAACACAGTAACAGTAAAATATGAAATCATTTCTTAAAACTTTTTTTCCATTCATGTCTGTGTCTGTTGATGAACTAACAAATTTGCCAAGACAAAAAATCATCTTGTAGAAAATCTTGTTTAGTTTTCACTTGTATTCTAGGGAAAAAATATTTTGCATGTATGTGAGTTCTATCTTACTATGTCATCGTGTTTACACCTAAATTTATTTAATCTCTGTTACTTCTCAAACAAATCAAAAATCCCATAATTTCCAGTTAGGTCCGTGAGATGAATGGATTTTATGGAACTTACATGTATCTAATTAAATGCAAGTGCTGTCTACTATTTACATTTTAAAATCACTGAAATAGTAGTGAATATTCGAAGCATAAGGATACTTAGTTATTAAATATTAATTTTAGGGCAAGGTAGGCACAGCTAGATATAATTTGGCTTTTAGGTTGATGGGTAACATTTTCCCATTGAAATATACTAAGCCATAAATGATGCAGTGTCTCAATATATGTGATTATTACCTATCACTCTACACAGTAATTTGATTTTCCATTATCACTAAATAAAAAATACATTTGAAAGATTAATTAAGTAAACTTTTCTGAAAATGAATTTAAAACATTTTTTTTCTATTCAGTCTTTTTTTGGTGACCGTTCATAGCCCTTTCTTACTTAGAAAGAAAGGTGTCTTCCTTCTGTAAAATCCGCAATGTGATGGAATTGCATTTTGCTAATTAATTCTTCTTATAGATTCTGCTTTTCAATCTCGCTATGCTTTAAGGTCACAGTTATGAGTATCCCATCCAGCCATTTACTCATTAGAATTTGTATAGTGCACTATGCCAGGCCTTAAGGGTAGAAAAACAAAGAAATTCATAGAATTGTTCTGGGAGGGAGAACTAACAAATAAATGAGTTATAAAACTCTCTCTGCTCAGAGCTGGTGGAGAAGGAGCAGAGAAGACACAGTGACGTTTAGCCTGATCCTTTCATACGAGCACATCACTTCTTCAGTTTACTACCTTCATGGACCGCAAACGACCGCAGAGTAACACGTAGCATACATCTCTCCCTCATTAACATTTCGTCTGTAACTATTCCAGAGGAAGAACAGAGACACGTCTAGGGTATGTCTGTATGCAAAGCTTCTTTCTCTTCTTCTGTTTGCTTGTTTGTTTTTCGGCCGCACCCACAGCATATGGAAGTTCCGGGCCAGGGATTGAATCCCAGCTGCAGCTGCGACCTACACAGCAGCTGTGGCAACCCCAGATCCTTTAACCCACTGTGCTGGACTGGAAACTGAACCCATGCCTCTGCCACCTCTTTCTATTTGCAGCATAATTACCCATGATGTATAATGCATTCATGCTGTGAGGTGAATACTTACTTTGTATGTATTTTTAGAAGCCCTCCGACTAGAACTGTTTGGTACTGAGTCTAAAATATCTCCATGTCCTACTAAGCACAATTTTCTTCCCCCTTCTCCTCTTCACTCCATCACTTGCCCTTTATTCCTGTCCATTACTGGTCCAACTCCAAACCCCTCTGCTTCCTTTTGACCAGTGGTGATTACACCACTTATCACAAACTGTATACAGTTTACTCACTTCTGTCTTTGTTGTTCTCTCTATAGTACGATGCACAATAACTGTTGTCTCTCTCACCAGTCACATTTCTAGTACCAATCCATTGGTAAATTGACTTAATCATATTTCATGGTCTGAGGATCAATGATGAACTGATTATCAACAAAATGTTTAAATATTTTTAAAAAGAAGGGAGTTCCTGTCTTGGCTCAGGGGTTAACGAACCCAACTTGCATCCACAAGGATGTGAGTTTGATCCCTGGCCTGGCCTCTCTCAGTGGGTTAAGGATCTGGTGTTACCATGAGCTGTGGTGTAGGTTACAGATGCAACTCTGATCCTGTGTTGCTGTGGCTCTGTCTGGTGTAGGCCAGTGGCTACAACTCATATTGGACCCCTAGCTTGGGGACCTCCGTATGCCTTGGGTGCAGACTTAAAAAGACAAAAAGACTACCCCCCCAAAAAATGAAATAAAATAAAGATATATTAAGTAACCTCAGTTTCACAACCATATTATTCATTCATCAACATGTGGACCTGTTACATTTTATGTGAATTTTTATTTATTCTGGTTCGCAAAGAATAGCGAAGAGAAGTTGCTGTGGAAGTTCAGAAATTGGTTTCCTCAATCTTTTCAGGCAAGAAAATATAAACTGTTATAAAAATTTTGCAAGGCAACTGTGGCCATTTTCTAATTACTTTTAATATGCCTGGATTTCATCTCTCTTCTCTCCAGCAGCGGAAGAGCATATAGAACTATCTTCGTCTCTTCAAAGAGGATTCCTCTTTCCTTTGCAAAAGTGTATGAGCCAGTGAAGGGGAAAAAATGTTTTAGAATAAAACAAGCACATAAACATTTTTTATTTGCTTTTCTGTTAAAAAAAAATAAAATAAAAAGATAATGCCCACTGCTGAAGGTCACCTCTGAATCACGAGCATAATACCATTACTGCTCCGGGTTGAGGATTTTTTTTCCTTTTTTCTGGCAGCAGGGTATGAAATGGTTGTAGATGTCAAGAAACAGTATAAAGGAAATGAGATGATTACTCATTTAAGCCAAATAGAAAACTGCGTCTAATTGTCTGACGGCTTCATTGACTTCAAATAGTCTGCAGTCACAGACTCCTGAGAGGTCTAATGTGGGCGATGCCTCCACAAGGAGCAAAACCGTTTCTCTGCAGCAAGGACGGTCCATGGGAATTCAAATAGATTCCTCTTGATTCTGTGTCTCTTCATGTCTTCCTGGTGCTAATTTTTTTTTTAAACACTGAAATTTCTTGGCTCATGGTTCTCTTGGTTTTTTCAGAGATTGCTAGAGAAAACGAAAGCTTGGGAGTAAGAATATCAAAGTCTGATAATGCTATTCCCTTTTTGCTATTTTACATCTAAGCAAAATACACTTGGATCATTTTCAGGCTCTTAATGACTCCCTGGATATTGCCAGCATTTGGGTATTTATTCAACCACTCAAAAAGATTTTCTTGGAGTTCCTGTTGTGGCTCTGTGGTTAACAAATCCGACTAAGAACCATGAGGTTGCGGGTTTGATCCCTGGCCTTGAGCAGTGGGTTAAGGATCCAGCATTGCCTGTGAGCTGTGGTATAGGTTGCAGACGTGGCTCAGATCTGGCATTGCTGTGGCTGTGGTGTAGGCTGGCAGCTGCAGCTCCGATTCAACCCCTAGCCTGGGAACCTCCATATGCCACGGGAGCGGCCCTAGAAAAGGCCAAAAAAAAAAAAAGATTTTCTTCCGTACAGCATTTTTGAACTTGTTAACAGTGTTAGACCTTTTACTGGCTAAGAAAACATTTCATAGGATATTTTAATATTCAATTTTTTCTTTGATGTTTAAATTAATTGACAGTAAAATATTAGGCAGATATCCTGCAGTTAATATGCTAAATGAGAGCAATTTAAATAACAGTTTCCTACAGAATGTTGAAAACTATGCATTGTTTTGACTAGCCATAGAGAAATTTTTACTTAATGACAACCAAAATTATTCAATCAAAAATTCATAAAAATATTAGTTAAAATTACTGAAGTTGTATAATGTTTTCTTATCATGATATTCTGGAAAACTGGAAATTGTATTTTTTACTATTTTTATAATATCATATATATTTATACATCTATCTAAAGTGTGAAACAACTAGAGTAATGAAATTTCCACAATATATTATTTTTTTTCCTATTAAATCAGCATTTCAAAGAAAACGCTTTATATAACAATTAGTGAAAAAAAATACTTTGGCAAAATTGCAATGGAAATGCTGGATCAGGTAATACCCACATATATATACCATAATATTTGTTTGAAAATAATTTAGGGAAATTATATGTTCATTTTAAAAAAATTAATGGCATCAGAGTTTGCCATTGACTCAAATGAGGCAATATTTTAAAATGAGGCAATGTTTTAAAAGTCTTTTTTTTTTTTTAGGGCCACACTCATGGTACTTGGAAGCTCCCAGGCTAGGGGTCAAATTGGAGCTGCAGCTGCCAGCCTACACCACAGCCACAGCAAAATGGATCTGAGCTGGGTCTGTAATCTACACCACAGTTCCCGGCAACACTGGTTCCTTAACCCACTGAGCAGGGCTGGGGACCAAACCTTCATCCTCATGGATACTGGTTTGGTTCATTACCACTGAGTCACAACAGGAACTCCTAATTGTCCTTAATGATTTTTTTTTTTTTTTTGGTCTTTTGTCTCTTGTCCTTTCAGGACCACGCTCACGGCATATGGAGATTCCCAGGCTAGGGGTCTAATCGGAGCTCTTGCTGCCAGCCTACACCACAGCCACAGCAATGCAGGATCCTTAACCCACTGAGCGAGGCCAGGGATCAAACCTGCAACCTCATGGTTCCTAGTTGGTTTCGTTTCTGCTGTGCCACGACAGGAACTCCAAGTCTTTAACGATGTTTTTGAGAGCCAATATCAGAGTCAGCTATCATTACACTGAAACTATTGACTCAGTGAAACACCAATTATTGTCAACAGTAGAGGTAAATAGGAGCTAAACATGGGAGGAAGATCCAACTTTATATGACTTTGATTTAATAAGCCAGAGAGCATGGATGAATTGCATTTGCTGGCATCTTAGAGGAAAGTGAATTGATCAGAATAAAAAAAGCCTCATATAGAAAGAGAAAATGTAAAAAAGGGCAACGAAGTTGGCTGAACCTTCTAATTTAAGACTATGCGTTTATACTGAAAAATGACTAGGACTTTGGAAATGGTAGCGCAGATACTGACTGGAGGATTAGAAGATCCAAGAAGAATGACCACAATGTAGAGATTTTAGAGCCCCCCTCCCCCACCTCCAGGCAACCTAAAATATCACACAGGGGAGTGCTGTCATTTATAAGAGTTTGGTAGAATTTATCTGGCTAAGACATGGTGGCAGTTTTTAAGACAATGAATTAGACCAGTGATAACATGAGTGGATGGGGGAGGTAAGCAACCCTGCAAGACTATTACTTTTCTTTAAAATAGCCTTTGGTTCCATGTATTTATCAAGTTGATGCCACAGCCCCCTCCCCGCAGGTATATCCATTCTCTTGTATTCATTTATCTAGCTAGCTATCAAAATCAGTTTATAACCCCACAAGGAAGATACTACCTTTCCTTTCTATCCAGAGTACGTAGCATGTTTTGGTTTTTCAGTTATGCGGTAGGCAGGGATAACACATTTACAAAATGACTAAGTTGCTCAGGAAAGGACAGAAAACTTATTTTTTTTGTCTCAGGCTCTTAAACTGCATTTAATTGCATGGTTACCATTTTCTCTTGGGATTTTATATGAAGTTTTATTGAAACAATTCTGCAGAAACATTAAACTATTAAATGTTTAAATATTATCTATTATTGCAATAGCAATACAATCAAAGCCACAGTTTCACTATTTCTAGTTTCTGTTGAGTGAATTTAGCTACCAGTTGAGATTAGTTCTGAAGGATTGTGAACAGAAAACCACTGATATGTTTAGATTTCCATAAGAAATATTCCCCTACTGCATCCTTGTCTGAATCCTAGAGCAAGTAGAGCTATTCCTCCAACAAAATAAATTGCCAGCGTTCCAGAGCCCTTTATGGACAAGATCCTGAATGGGCATCTTGCCAGAAATCTGGTTGAGTGAAGTGTTATGAAGATAATACGATTTATGTGATGGAGTCTATATTTACTCTTCTGTGCGCCTCAGATCTGTCTTTGTATCCATCTGGCTATTCACTTAAACAATATTAATTTAACCCTCATAGAATATCCAGTGTGTGTGTGTGTGTGTGTGCGTGCGCGCGCATGCAAAGTGTGTGTTTATTTTTTGTACATGTTAATGCTGATGTATCATTTGTTAAATTATATATAAATATAGAAAAACACAGGGATATGCATGTACAATTAGATGAATTTAGTGTTGCTAACACCAAGAACAATGAGAATTTTACCAGATTTGCCTCAAAGTATTTTTTTTTTTACCTTTTTTTCAAAGCTATTGTTCCAGAGTTCAGAATTCTTGGTTTTTTATTTTAGCCTTGGAAGAACGCTGCCCATTATCCTATGATTTTTTTGATGTCACTTAGGAAGTTAGTTGTCAGTCTTACGCTTGTCCATTGGAAGAAATTGTGTCTGTGTTTTTCTCAGTATTTTTAAAACGTTTTCCTCCCATTTGCACACGTTCTGTGACCTCCATTTCTTCCTTTCTTCGGTGTCTAATCTGCTAATGGGACTTAAATAATTCTTGATTTCAACCGTTCTCCTTTTCAGTTCCAGAATTCTTATATATTTCCCCTCATGGATTCTAACTAATTTGTGAAAGTCTTTACGTTTTTGTCTATTTTTTGGAAAAAAAAAATCATGAGTCACTTCAAAACCCTAGTCAGCTAATTTCAATTTCTTGCTCACCTGTCCATCTGTTTTATTTTCCTGTCTCTTTCTTGATTTTTCAGTCCTATCTTTTGCTGCAACAATCAGTTTTCGACTGATTTCCGTACATTAACATTGCATATGAAAATCGTGATGCCTTTGGTTAATATTATCACCCTCTAGACCAGAGTTTGGCAAACTATAGCTCATGGGCCAAATCAGGTTGGTTTCCTGTTGTTTTTGTTTTTTTTTTTTTTTTTTTTGTATAATAAAGTTTTATTGGAACACAGCCTCACTTATTTATCTACGTATTTTTTATGACTGCATACACAATACATTGGCATAGCTGAGGAGTTGCGGGAGGAGACTGCCTGGCCTGCTAAGCCAAAAATATTTACTATCTGGACCTTTACCGAAGAAAAAGGATGCCCCCAGCTCTCAGCAGATAAAGTAGTTTTTGATCATTTTAATCTAATCAGGGACTTGCCATATCTCAGCTGTGTTGCAGTCCGGGAAAGGTCAGCTCTCTATCTATGATCTCCTTCGTCCTGTAGGGTTTTAAAATAAGGTCACTGTGGGTCCTCTGGGGCCTTCCTCCATAAAGCAGTCTTATCCTTCTCTCAGAAAACGAACAAAATGCTCTACGTTGCTTTCCCTGGGCTTTCAATTTAGGTGTTTTCGTCTCAGCCCCATCAAATTCTAGTATTCAGCAAATGTGCTTAGGGAAAAACTGGCCATATGTTTGTGGCCTCTTGAATCTCTGCAACAATATCTGCCAGTTCCCTTTTTCTCTCAGCAGGTGTCCTCCGTGGGCCTGCAAGGAGGACCATCAGCCTGGTAATCACTCAGGACTCGGAAATGGTGCCACGGAAGGATCGTTGGCAGAGGGCTGGTGTCTGTCTAAAGGGTCCTTCTTCCCAGCAGCCCTAGTCCAGTTCTCCCTGCTTCAGACTTGCATCCCCTTCTCATAGTTTCATTTAAATTCTGCTTTTCTGGTTGGCGAGGAAAGAAGACTCCTCTACTACCAGATAATCCATATCAGCCAGTGAACATCACACATACAATTTTTAACAAATGCTGCTGTAGCTGCCAGCCAGGCCAAATGGGCTTTTTGTATTGCTTTCCAGTTGTTTTTCCCTTGGGCTAGTTTTTAATTTCAAAATGTCCATCCCACTGCATGCGTTTTGCTTTGTAATCCACCTCAAATGTTTCTTGATCATTGCACAGCAATAAATGCATTTAATGACGAATATGAATACATTAGAAATGTCTATTCTTTGCCTTTAAATATAGTTAGATGCAATATATTTAAATAGAAGATAAACTGCTTTTTAATAACAGTACATTTATACTGGTGCCCTTTCAAAAGCAGTCTGACAATAAAATAGAAGCTAGTGATCCCTTGCAAACACAGCCCTTTAGGGCTTTCCTCTGACCCCGAGAAGAGAAATCAGAGGTCCCATTCAATGTACCTACTGATCATTTAGAGTCATTAATAAGTTTCTTTTTTTCTCGCAATAGAGTTGACCCTTGATTATTCTCAGTCATATAATTTTCAAGTTCAAGTTATTCATGAATAACAAATTCTAAATTCTGCCCTCGTTCCAGCCCTTCTTTTTTATCATGATTAGTTCATTGTTGGAATTAAATAAGATTAAATGTGAACATTTCATTGTTTATTTTCGGGACAGACTTTTGTTAGATTCTCAACAGATGGGACAACAAATTTCATCAAAATTATCCTATATTCTGATATTGACCTTCCTGATACTCTTTCACTCATTTTTTGGTGAATTTTGAGATTATTGGATATTATTTTATATAAATAGTTGATTGAAATAATGAGTATGCGGGGATTAAAGTTTATCAAGAACATACTATGAACCAGTTACTGTGCTTGTTATAATACATGCATTGTTTTCAATTTAATTCCCTATGTTGCTGTTCATCTTTAATACATGAAAGAACTAAGCTGAAGAAAAGTTTACTGAATCTCCTTAGGTTACACCCATTTTCACAACTTGAAAGTTACCAGTAATTATGTAACAGGCACAACCCCCCAATTTCATTTTCCGAATTGTCCTACAACAGGGTTTCTAATGTAGTATATGTATTATAATTGATTAGTAGCTTGCTTTCTTTTTTTTTCTTTTTTAGGGCCACATCCACGGCATATGGAGGTTCCCAGGCTAGGGTCTGAATTGGAGCTACAGCCGCTGGCCTGCACCACTGCCACAGCAATGCCAGATCTGAGCCTCATCTGCGAACTACAGTGTACCTCCAGGCAATGCCAGATCCTTAACCCACTGAGCGGGACCAGGGATCAAACTCTCATCCTCATAGATATTAGTCAGGTTCGTTTCCACTGAGCCACAATGGAAACTCCCAGATTAGTAGGTTTCTTAAGTCTGTTCTAGTTTTCTCTTGCTCTATAGAAAAACCTTCTAAAATTAGTGGCTTAAACAAACAAACAAAAAATTATTTTATGTCTTTCTAGGTTGAAAAAAATCTATTTTTTTCTCATGTGTCTGTGGGTTTACTAGGCTCTGCTAGGTAGTTTTCACTTAAGAGTTTCCTTTGAGGATACAGTCAAATGGTGATTGAACTGGAGTGGAAATATGTATTGGAGCCAACTTTTATTGACTTCAGAGAGACAATGTAAAGATTTAATTAAAATTTAATAATATTCACATACAACTTAAATAAAGGCCATGCTCTCCCACAGTCTCTGTTGGGGGGTTGTCACTCATTCACATGCATTCATTGATTTCAATCAAAATCCGTGCATCTGAAGAGTAAAATCAAACCATAAAGGAGCAATTCTATAATTACTTACTAGTATTTTTCCACTGTATTTTTCCATTAGCTTTCATCTTTAAAATGAACAGAACAAATCAATTACTCCTAAAAGGAGATTTCAGGAACCTCTAAATAAATAAGAGTTTTGGAGTCCTGGGAATAAGGAGATAATATTATACTTTCATTTTACTATAACCTTAATGTGAGATTAATATAGTTTGAGATAAGACTAATTCTGGAGATAAGACTAAGATGAAGCATTTTTTGTTCTGTTTAGTTTTTTTGAATGGTATCATATTCGATGGTTGGGAATTCTACAAGATACTTTGATTTTTTTAAAAACTCAAATCTATTATATATTGTATATAGTAAGTCTTTTCCTCAGAAACAAACAAAGAGAGAGAGAGAAGAGGTTACTATATGAGGCTAACTAAAGATACAATTAAAATTTGTTGTAAACTTTTTTACTGGTAGTCAATATCAAAAATTGTAAACTAATTAATGCTATGTATTTATATGGGAGAATACTAAATAATTCCTTGGAAAGAAAGCTTCTGCAACTAGGGAAGGCTAACTGATTAGTGACGATTCTCATTGGCTTAAAGGCAACATCCTTGGTGATAAAATCTAAAAACCACTTGACGGAGTCAGTGTTTTAGAAAGACTTGAGTAATTACTTAGAGTATATTATCTGAGTCAAACAGACCTGGATTGTAATACCTTAGTTAGTAGCTGAGTGGACTTGGGTAGCCTACCTCTGAATCTTGAATTTCCCACCTGTAAAATGGGAAAATTGAAACTGTCTGAAGGGCTTTTGAAGATAGTGAATGAGATAAAACATGTCAAACAGCCCAGCAAAGAGTATATAGTTAGCATTCAATCAATTGTACTTATTGCCTGTCCACAGCCGAATTAGAAAACTGATAAAACTCTCAGTTGGATTCTCTATAAAATGATTTGGGGATGAAAAAATTAAATGATAAGTCATGTTTATTATTTTAAAGATTAAAACACACTTTACAATGATATTTATTTAAAATCGGAAAATACAGCTTTGTCATGGGACATGGAAAAGCAGATTCTGCAAGATTAAGAATATGAAATCACTAAGTCACATAGTATCGAAAGCCTTTGTTAATGACTGCTTACCATGTTAAGTACTTCCTTCCGTTTTTGTAGTTGTTGATTTTAAAATAGGATTTTGACAAAATAGATTCTTTATTCTTAATCTTTTTGTTTTTGTTTGGATGTACCACAGAGCTCATTATTTAAGCTGATTTATGTATGATTTAGCAAAAATTACGTGAAATCCCCTGACAAATTAAAACCACGCAGTCATTAGACTCATGTTAGATCGTATCTTTTAACAAAGTTTATTTTTTCATGGCAGAGACATAATGAACTGTTTTCAAGGAAGAAGTTTATCTACTTTAATGAGGAGATTTAAAAAAAAAATTATAAAGGTATCTTACTCCAATGACAGAAAAGTATTTAGCAAGTATTATATTTAAAATCTGGAAAAAAGAATGCTTTGGTGTTCAGTTCCATTCACGTCTATTCAGAATGATGATTATTTAATATATTTTTTAGTATACTTATACAGAGAATAGAACAGCTAATACAGTGATAGTAAATGGAACATTATTTCCAGGTTACTGCCCTTTCAAATAATATGTTCCAAAATAGTTTTTTAAATTGGTATCTATTAATTAGTCAGAGTATGCTAAATTTAATTCAGTGCACATCCTAAATAATATTCTTTATTAATTTTCTCAAAGTATTAATTTCTACCTTACGATAAAATGTTATGTCCTGGTAAAATGTATTGGAGTGAACCCTTATGGCTTTTTAAGATTTAAGCATAAAGATATTTCCTTGTAAGTATGCAAAGCATTTATAAATGCTTTCCCATTTTACCTATCAATAGACAGTTTAGTTTAAAGCTAAAATGATTTTTTTTACATGGTATATATACTTTTAGGCCAAAACAGTGAGTTATGTCACAATGATATACTTTGCTTTACTAGCTTAATTACATTAAGATGCATTATACTCAGTTCATTCAAAATGAAAAGAATGTACAGTTCATAGAATTTTATAAGATATTGTTTGTAATAGTCTAAGATACATAACTTTATCCTTCATGATTTTTCCTCATTTTAAAATAAAATTTACTTAAATTTTTTTTTTGCACAAACTAGAAATTTGAAACTAAGCCAGTGATATTTTAGACACAGTTTTCTGTCTTGTGTCATTATGTTTAAAAAGGTATTTGGAAAAAAAATTATATAAATTCAAGTTTTGTCTATTTTTAAAATTTAGGGTGAATGGTGTTTTAGTAATATGTTCCAAGGAATTTTCATTTCCTTCCAGAATATATTGAAAACTAATAAAACAGAAGTCATTAATTTTCATTCTGAAAGCATATCATCCTTTTCCAGATCATGGAAATTTTTGCCAAAGAATTCTAAGTGCTCTTTAATCCTCTTTTTTTGCCATGATGGTCTTAATTGGTTTTGCTTTGCTAATCATGTATTATGCACTTAAATATTTTCTCTCTTAAATGATACTTTATAACAAATATTCCTTAATAATTCAATATGTATAATAAATATTTTCTAAATATGAACATTTCAAATGTTCTGTCACCAAGATATTTCTGTAAAAGTATTTCATACCATTAAATGTCCTAAATTTAATATCACAGTTGAATAGTGATGTGTAATTGAGTTAATTCAAAACTAATTCAATTTAAAAGCCACTTCTCATCATAACAAAAAGTAGTTCCACTTTGGCAATTCTACTAAGATAATTAATTTTTTGTCCTCACTAAGAAGAATTTAGTGTTGTATTTGGTCAAACTGGAAATTCAATGGCTCAAACATTTTAATATATCTTAGGCAGACTTCTTCCTTTCCAATATATTTGAGTTTCAAACATGAGAAATAGCTGACTTATATCCTCTTACAGAGCATGGAATCGTGATTCTAATAAGCTGGTTGGAATCAGGTCAAAAGATTAATGAAAATATTTTAATTCTACTAGCGAAAGTGCAGAGAAGTCCATTATTGCAAGAAATACATCTTTTGATTTAAGTATCTCATTCATGATATTTTTCTAAAAAATAATGTAGCATTTGCAAAGGCAAGAGAAAATGATCTATCATCTATCTATCCATCCACCCATCTTTCTACCAATCTACCTATTTATCCATCCATCCATCCACCCATGCATAAATAGCTAATAAATATGTCTATTTATCAGCCACTTCATCCCATGTTCAGTAAGGCTTTATTTGGCAATTCCCTAAGAACCCTCTTTCAATATTTATGTTTAGCACTGTAGCATATTTATAATTTGCCTATTTAGTCTTTATACACTTTTATGCAGGCATTTCATTTGTAAATGCCATCAGGTACCAAAACTTGGAAAATAGATGTGTGACGATACCATACACCAAGCTGGTGTTATAGATATATGTATATGTGTAATATGTGTAATATGAGCATTATTATTATATGTGTATATGTGTAATATGAGAGTGACAGCAGAGCTGCTTCTAACATTCATGTTGATTTGCAATTTTTACTAGTACATGAGAGATATTGTGAGGTAAGGGGAAGGATGCTGCCTAGTTATAATTCTGATCTTAACCATCCTGTGGGCTTTGGAAAGTGTGAATCTTTCTTTTGGGTATCAGTATTACACCTGTGATAAAAGGAACTGATCTCATACAACTGCAAGGATAACCTGAAAGTACAAAGATACCATACAAATACAAAGATCTCTTTCTGTGTGCATGCGTGCGCGCGCGCACGCGCACACACACGCACACACACACACAGAGCGCTGATTTGTGCTCGTGGCCAGTCGTGCATTTTACACTGTTATTTTGTTTTCACTTATCGACTTCGTTGCTGAAACCATCATGGATATTTCACCTCCTGGTCTAAGCCACACATTTGCTAAAGAGAAGGTACTGACACATGGCTTTTCATTTGCTGGCCAGCTTGTCCTGTTGTTGGCTGTCAATAAAGACGTTTCCCAACAGTCCACAGTTACTGAGTTGCTGGAACGTTCGCTTCAGTTGCCCGTATGCCATCCAAAAGAAAGTGAACGTGTTGACAAATGTTCAGGAATGTCACTCAGTAGAGTGATAATTGAACATGCTGAAAGGTGGCAGTTGTGATAAAATGTCAATGCCTGAGGGGAAAGAGACCTGATGGTCAATGAAATGTGATCTGAATCGGGGCAGCTCTTGAAGTGTAAGTCGTTTCTCCGGGAAAGAAGGCAGCAACATAAACGTACAGACGTGAAGTTCTGCAGTTATGGAAGGAGGCTTCGAGAATGACAATATCACGGCTTCGGCTCAAAATCAAAAGGTGTGGCACGATTCTGTGGCTTTCCTGCAAAGGACTGCTTTGGTGTAAATTACTTCGTATTTTGCCCACCTCACAGATGGCAGGGCACAGAATGGATGCTTGCAAATATCGATTGGTTTAATGAATGAAAAAGAATGAATAAATAAATATGTCACCTGGGCAGAAGGCTCAGGTAGAGTCCTTCAGACAGCACGTTCCAGGGGATCGGATTTTAATACGACAACCCACAAACGCAGAGGATTCATTTGCAAAGCAATTCAAATGAAAGACGAGCAGTTCACAAGTTAGTAACTAGTCAAGCAGTTTGCAAAAATACTGGTCAAAAATTAAGTGCTGGTAGTAATGTAATTGTTAAGACACTGCATTTAGAATAAATTTGAGCAAGAATCTAAATACTGAGAGTGTAGTATATACACAGGTGAAGGAATCTAATCCAAAAATTTAAAAACGGAGGTGCCCTCGAATTTATAAAAGTTGGAAAAGTAAGAGTCAAATTGAACAAGACTCAGAGCAGAATTAATAAATTGGACTGAAAATGAAGAAACTATTTTTAAAGATTCGTGGGTAAATATCAGTAAATAAGTTATTTGAATTTTTAATATCAGAAACTTCTTATAAGTATGCTTTAGAATGATAGATCATAAAATGTATATTCAGTCCTGTCCAAATGGTACACATGTTATTTTTAGATACACTTTTTAAATAATTTTATGGGTAGATTTGTACACCAAATTATTCCTGCCTGACTTGTTTTGATTTGGGGGTAGAGAAAATTAAACTCGATAAGCAGCACCCTTTATAGAACATTGTTTTATCCAAACTAGCTTGTTATTCTCTCTGTTGCTCTCTTATCTGTATTATTCAATATTCAAGTCACCATATTTGCAAAACTTCAAATAGAATTTTCTGATTTATATTGCTTGCTGAATTGAAGGCATTTAGCTTTGGGCACTTCTCTAATATTTTAAAAAATTATTTGTCTTCTGATGGGCCCCACAAAAGAATCCACATTAATTCAAGTCATTTTTATTTATTGTACCATTTATCAGTTCTTCTGCTTGTTAGAATGCAAACCGTGTACTGATAAAACATAATTATTGTTACTCTGAGCACTGCCACTTCCAACTGAGTCTTATAGTTACAGTGATGTACAAACAACTGAAGTAAAAAAAAAAACAGCAGTAGAACCAAACAATAAAACTTAACACATCTCAACACAGGTTTCTTGGAGATACTGCCTACTTGCATACCCTTAAGGAGGTGAACTATTCAGAGAAAATAGAGCAGAAGAAGGCAAGGTAGTAAGAGACAACTATAAATATCACCTGTGTAGGACATGAAGAAGTGGTCAGAATAATTTTCAAGCCATTACATTCTTTTGTGTGAAAAAGATAATGGAATTTCCATTATCCACAAAGACTTGATGATAAAGATGTAAAGAGGCTGAGTTTAAATGTCGTTTTCTGTCCACTGTCTCATTTGTGTTTATTACAACATATGTTTTTTATATAAAATGCACAATAGTTTATAATATCTTTGGAAACTATTAAAAAGTATACTTAGGAGGAGTTCCTGTTGTGGCTTAGCAGTAACGAACCCGACTAGTATCCATGAGGATGCAGGTTGGATCCCTGGCCTTGCTCAGCAGGTAGAGGATCAGTGCTGCTGTGAGCTGTGGTGTAAGTTGCAGACACAGCTTGGATCTGGTGTTGCTGTGGCTGCAGTGTAAGCTGGCAACTACTGCTTCCATTCGGCCCCTCGCTTGGGAACTTTCATGTGCAGTCCATGTGGCCTTAAAAAAAAAAAGAAAACAAAACAAAGCAAAAATATACATGGGAGAATAATCCCTGGAGGTGTTGTTAGGAGGTCGCTATTTTCCTTCTAATATTAATCTCTATTTTTTTTAAATTTTTATTACCGATGATATATAATGTTGTCAATTTCTGCTGTACAGAAAAGTGACCCAGTTATACATATACATACATTCTTTTTTTCTCACATTGTCATCCATCATGTTCCATCACAAGTGAGTGGATATATTTCCCTGTGCTATATAACAGGATCTCATTGCTTACCCGCTCCAAATGCAATATTTTGCATCTTCTAACCCCAAACTCCCAGTCCATCTCACTCCCTCCCCATGATGTTTTTTCACAGAACTAGAATAAGCAGTCCAATTTTTATATGGAACTATAAAAGACCCAGCATTGCCAATACTAACTAGAGAACTCAATTTTTACTCATTCATTTGAAACGTCTTTGTACTGAGGTTAAGAGTTATTTATTTGCCATATTTGTCACAAATGTTTTCTTTTTATCTCTTAACATGTTTTTCTTTGCAGTGTGAAATGTTTTCCATGTTATCAATATAATCAATATATTCTTTTTTGATCCTGTCCTCTGATTTAAGATTTAGTCTTTCACTAAGCAAGTAAAATTTTCTGCATATCTTTTATTTTTACATTAATTGTATTATTTAAGTCGTCCGTTTGTGTATCTCAGGGTCTGTGAGACCAGTTGAACCAGGAAGAAACTTGTCAAAGTCACAGAATAATTGTGTTTCTCTTCGTTTATTATTATTATCCTAATGGGGGTCTGCCTTATATATTTTGTTGCCGTACTATTTATTATAGAAGCATGCATGAGTGATTACTCATTGTGGATTGGATTCATCAAGTTGAACCAACCCTGTTTATCTTGATGAAAGACTTCCTTAAATTCTCCTGTGTCCACAATTAATTTGCCACAAGTGTACTGTCTTCATGTACTTTGTCCATATCATTGTCCACTTTTGTTTAAAAGTTTCATGTTAAATTTCATTTTAGGTGTGACTCTTCTAAGTAGTATTTATCAGGGTTTAATATTATAATTTATCAGAGTACCAAAGGAGAGTTTAATCAGTTTATAGTCATTCTAGGAAGTGATGGATTTGGTTTTCTGCTATGATTGGTCATGTTGATTATTTCACACTTCTTGGATGTGTAGTTCCCCACTTTTGTAAAGTGGAATGTTTCAAAGAGAGAGTTGTTAGTGGAGCTGGATCGACAGCCCTGTGGCTGCTTCAAAGAACAGCAAAAGTGATCAGGACACTATTACTTGCTGGTTTTCATTATTATGCCTTGTCTTTTGTTTGTGGTGGAGGGGCCGATATTAATTATTCTCAGCATGGGCACAAACAGTACAAATGTGTATTTCTACCTTGTGTCTTGACAGTGGGATTACAGAAATTCTAATAACTAAGAATGATTGAAGTCCCATTGTGTTTCTCAGTGGTTGCATCATACTGACAGGTGAAAATTCCTCCTGTATTCTGTAAATGACTGTATCATAAATTCTGCTTGGTATGGTGGTATAAGCCTTCATCATTTCTGTGTTTTTCATTGTCCTTTAGCTTATGCAGTAATTATCTCAATCCTTCTTTCCTCTCCGCATATCTCTACAATATGCACTTCCAAACTTCTGGCAAAAGAACTTATTGTCTACATCACAGAAATCACTTGACACAATCCAAGAAAGCCCTACCTGCCTCACCTTTCCACCATGGACGGACCTTTCACAATGACCTTCTCCAGACACAACTTTCCCTTCTCCCTTGCTGGTGGGCAAACATTTGCTCCCTCTCCCCTGCAGTCCTCTCCTTCATTCTGGACCACACGGTCTTCAGCCTCCTCAGCAACCTTACACTCCAATCATACTCTCCATCGCTGATATTTTCAGAGGTTCCTGCTTTGTTCACTCCATTTTCTTAGCTTTTATATCCCAAAAAAGCTCTCCAATCTTGAAAACAAACGAACAAAACACAAAATAAAATCTACAACAAACTTCAACTTCACAACACCCTCAAGTTCCCACCTGCAGTTCTTCCTTGTTTTCCCACCAAATTTCTTACACCCCAACCCCCCAACTTGACAACCTTTCTCACCCTCAACAGTGGTGAGTATTGGCCATTTGGTTTTCCATCACTGTCTTTTATCCTGGATAACTCTCTCCTCATCCCAATGAGATAGTTTTTTCTTAACTAAAAATGTGAGTCTTATTTTGTTTCCTGGAGGAAAATGAAAACCATGATACTCCCCACCTGTCCTTTGACTGTTGCCTCATAAAGTCACCTGGCAAAGAATGATCCTAAAATTTAGAAGTTTTCATCAATAACCACTTATTCACTGTGACCACTGGTTGGCCACGTGTTGCAGCTTAAGTTTGAAGTGCAAATGGGAAGATGTGATTTAAGCTGTACATCTAGCTGTGTTGGCTGTCTCTCTATTTGGACTCAGATTTTCTCGACTAATGATCATCCTGGGGATCAGGCTGAAGGAACCAGAGCTGCTCAGAAGAAACCCCTCCAGCCCTGATGGCTGGGGTGTGAGAGAACCAGCTGGGCAAAGCCAGCACATTTCAAGGTTCTGCTAATGTTAGGACCACGGCAGTTCATTAGCCAAGGCAAGTCTTATGGTTGGTGCCAGACAAGGAAAAGCACCACCCCACCCATCACAGGCACACAGATAAGACCATCCTAGGGATGTGGGTGTGGGTTGGAGTTTGGGGGAAGATAATGCAATCTTGCGCCTCCATCCTCACCGGAGAGTGTTTGTTAATTTAAGGGCATGCACTTAACTCACACTGCAGGGCTGTGACATATGCATTCAGACCAAAAGTGGGTCCCTGGTCTTGCCAATGATTCTTCAAACAAAATTTTGGTTTAGTAAGAGATCCGATCCTTTGGTGGAGTTTCGGTGCACCTTCCCTGGCTGCCATCTCTCCTAAAATTAGAGAGCATAATGCTTATGTACACACAAAAGTCAAGGATTAAGTGCAAAAAGTGTCCTGAGCTCCAAGACCCAAGGTCCAGCCACACGTGCACTTTATCTCATGTTACTAATACATCTCTTGATTTAACATAAATATTCAAGCTAAGTTTCTCTCACTAACTATCTCAAATAAATGTAATCACCCGTTCATTTACACCATTCTTTTTTTTTTTTTTTTTTTTTTTAAACCACATTGCATTGAAACTGAACTCTCTGGTGTTAGTAGGCTTAGTAGGGTCCAGCTCATCAACTTTTCATTCTTCTTGTCTCATGGGAAACAATAACAATAAAAATGATATAATCTTCATAGTCTTGATTTCCAAAGGTGTCATCATTTTGGCTTCTCCTGGGTTTCATTTGTGGGCTTCTCTCACTATGTATAATAAACCTAGTTGCCCATCAAGTTTCTGCTTTCGCAAGATTTAACCCTCATTTTAGACACTTTTCCTTCCTATACAGTTGTATCCGTCCTCGTATTTTGAGTACCATGTAAATGAAGGTGAGTGCAGAGTCAGTATTTTCAATGCAAGCTCTTTTCTAAATATCAGATGCCTTACATGTAATTCATCTCTGGACACACCCAGGTGGAGGCCGCACAGGTTTGTCAACCGTGAAATGCCCACAGTTAAACTTGTTTAATCCCGCAGACTTTCCCCTTCCTGTCTGCCCTCCTTCACATGATAAATGTCTCTCTCATCAGTCATAAACCTGGATGTGTTTTGACTCTTCTCTGGTCTTGTTTATACCACCAGATTGCAACCAAATCTTGCTTCTTCCACCCCATCTATTCCCCTTCCTCCAAATCCAGTGCCATTATTCTGTTTCTTTTCTTTCTTTCTTTTTCTTTTCTTTTTTTTGCTTTTTAGGGCCTTACCTGCAGCATGTGGAAGTTCCCAAGCTAGGAGTCAAATCGGAGCTACAGCTGCCAACCTACACCACAGCCACAGCAATGTGGGATCCAAGCTGCATCTGCGGTCTACACCACAGCTTATGGCAATGACAGATCCCCGACCCATCGAGGAAGCCAGGGGTCGAACCCGCATCCTCATTGATACTAGTCTCGAATTCATTTCCACTGTGCCCACAACAGGAACTCCTCCGTTTCATTTTATTCCCATCTTTGCACATGGATTTCTGCCACAATATCATCATGGTTTTCCTATCCTCAGTTTGATATCTGCCATATTTTGCCCAGTTTGTACTAATAATATAACAGTGTCCTCCATTGGTGAAAGTTTCTTCAGGGCTTCCTTTTGCTCTTGGGATCGAGTTTACACTCCTGAAGATGCTTGTTGGAGCTATGGTGGTCTGGTATCTGCTTAGCGTCTGACACTTCTCTTAACCCTCTTTCCAGTTCTCTATTCTGAAGCTATACTGAGCATGTATCAATTTCTTCAATATGTATTGCACTGTCTTGCTCATATCCTTCCACAAATGTTCACCCCTCAATGCAAAGCACCCACTCCTTTTTTATTCCATCCATCCCTTTGTCTTGCTAATAGTGTTAAAGCTCTCCAGGCGAAGAAACACAAAGACTTGGCTTTTTTTGTTTGTTCGTTTTAGTTTGAAAGAAGAGATGAAAATATATCCTTTCAAATATTAACCTGTTAAACCATAACAATGAAAATTTCTTCCTTGATATCTTTCTTTATGGAAGAATTTGATGAGTAAATTTTCATCTATTAGAGAAAAGAACTAATTGAAGAGAGTAAGATGGACAGGGAGTTTGGGGTCAGTAGATACAAATTACTACATTTAGAATGTCCAATCTCCTGGGATAGATCATGATGGAAAATAATATTAAAAAAAGAATGTGTGTATATATTTACATATGTATATATGTATATATGACTGAAGCACTTTGCTGTACAGTAGAAACTGGCACAGCATTGTAAATTAACTGTACCTTAATTTTTTAAAAAAGGAAAGAACTAATTGATGTTCTCTTAAATTCTCATGAGGTAAGGTCTTAATAGTATTAGTTACTGTAAGTTGATTTGTATATATTACCTTTTTTTTTTCTTTTTTCTTTTTAGGTGCACACCTGAGGCATATGGAAGTTCCTAGGTTAGGGACTGAATTGGAGCTGCAGCTGCTGGCCTATGCCATAGCCATAGCCATGCCAGCTCCAAGCCACATCTGAGATCTGCACCACAATTCATGGCAATGCCAGATTCTTAACCCACTGAGTGAGGTCGGGGATCAAACCCGCATCCTCATGGATACCAGTCAGATTTGTTTCCGCTGCGCCACAAAGGGAACTCCTGTATATACTGCTTTTTAGTAACTCATGTCTACCATTAGAGAATCCAAGGGATTCTATTACTCTTTGTTATCTATGATTTACTTGGTTCTGAAGTAGAGAAAATAAATTCATTCCAATCATTGGACTTTATTAAAAAAAATGAAACAAAACGATATGGAGGAATGATTTAGAACAAATGTCTGTAAACATGAAGATAGATTTAATCTGGGTAACTGTTTTTTCAAAGCTGTGTTCAATTAGTAATTCATTATGATGTGCAAATGGCATAGAGTGTTGAAAGCATATGTCCCTGTCGTGGTGTGTGGCT
Source organism: Sus scrofa (assembly GCF_054392235.1). NCBI lineage: Eukaryota > Metazoa > Chordata > Mammalia > Artiodactyla > Suidae > Sus > Sus scrofa. The sequence goes on from NC_139393.1 coordinate 79,291,633, forward strand.
CCGATTGGAGATGTAATTTACAGGCAGATAAACCTAAATCTGGTCGCTGGGATTATGGTTGCAAATGGTCCCTCTCTGTACCCAGTGTTAAAAGTCACTGACCAAAGCAGCTAGGGATGTGCCTGTCCCCTAAAAGTCAGGCTGATGTAGCTTACTGCAGCAGGGTCAACGCCTTCCAGAGGAACTGTGGCAGCACCTCCAAAAGCACTGTTCGGAGAAGCATTTTATAAAATTTACAGAATTCAGGCTTGTGCCAAATGACTCCTGGGAGGAATCGGGGGACATGTGGCTGGTTCTGAATTGGATATTTTTTGGAAGCAGAGGGAATTCAGATGTAGGGTATCTCAAACATATTATCTAGGAAGAAGGCATATTGGAGTGGGCTAGGCTTGTCATTGGTTAAAAAATACAACAGCATCAATGTTAATCAAATAGGAGACTTGTTAATATTGTTGGGGTGGGGGGGGTGTCCTTGTCTTGTTCCAAGCATGCTTTCAGTTTGGCCGTATTTGATCTTATTTGTGTTCAATTGGAAACAGTTTGTTCTGGCTGTACGCAATGCTGTTTTTAGTTTGCACAAAAGTGATTATGCATCTCCTCCTCTGATCTCCTTGACCATGGTCTTATTTTTTATTTTTATTTTTGGCCATGTCCACAGCATGTGGAAGTTCCTCAGACAGGGATTGAACCTGTCCCACAGCAGTGACCCAAGCCACGGCAGTGACAGGGTGGGCTCCTTAACCACCAGGAACTCCTGCATGGTCTTATTTTGTCTTTGTTTTGTTGTTAAATTTTATTAGAGCATAAGTAGACTTACAATATTGTATTAGTTTGGGATATACAACAAAGCGAATTGGTTATACATCATACACATATATTCATTCTATTCTCCCATATAGGTTAGTTTGTACAGAATATTGAGCAGATCCTCTTGTGTTATACAGTAGGTCCTTGTCAGTTTTCTGTTATATATATAGTAGTGTGTCTGTGATAATTCCCTCCTCCCAAGTTATCCCTCCCTCGAATCATTTCCCCTTTTGGTAACCACAAGTTTAATTTTAAAATCTGTGAGTCTGTTTCTATTTTATAAATGAGTTTCTTTGTATCGTTCTTATTAGAGTCCACATATAAGTGATAGCATATGATATTTGTTCTGCTCTGTCTGACTTCACTTAGTGTGTCATCTCTAGGTCTATCCATGTTGCTGTAAATGACATTATTTCATTCTTTTCATGGCTGAGTAATATTCCATTGTTTGTATTTCCCTTGTCTGATTTTGATCAATGAGTTAAGTGATATGTAGGAGTTGGGAGGAAAAGCTCTAAGACCACCATGTCTTCCATCTCTTCACTCTTTTGCTTCTGCTCTGAGCCCTGTGATATTGCCGACAGCAGCTGTTCCTCCAGGCTGGGTGCTGGCATGAAGACAGCACAGAGGCTCATAGCTCACATTAAAGGAAATATAAGTATGTGTGCAAACCTTGGCTCAAGTGAGCTATGGAAGTGTAGAGGTTGTTTGGATCTATGCTATTACCAAGTCTGAACTGTATGAGCCATAAACTTATCTGAACAAGTTCTTATCTGCTAATAACCATTCCATGAAAAATGGCCTTATTTACATTTTCTGTTACCTTCAAAATAATTGCAGACTAGAAACCTTCTTTGTCAGGATGCTAATTAGGGATTCATCTCTCATGCACAGAATCTGTAAATAATACATAACACTAGATTCCCAGCATTTTAATTTATAATGATAAACGTCATATTGCTAGATTATTCTCTCAACAGCATGTATCATTTACAGAGAAATACCATTGCTGAGACTCTGAGGCTCTAAGTCCTTATGATCTGTGAATACTGTTTCTATAAGCAAACCTACAAAGGGAGATAAACTGTGATGAAAAAACTGCTTGGAAAACATGCAATCATTATATAATATCTTAGGTAAATCAAACGTTTATTTGCACTGGGCTAAGATGCGATAATCTTTAATATTGAATGGCTTCAGCAGGTGTGGAATGCTCAGAGCTGAACAGCTCAGGTTGGCTATTAACCTTAACATCTGTACTAATATAGGATAGTGTGATGGGACATAAATTCTCTTCTGTTTTATTCATACTTTTATATACACGTTTGAAAATCTGGAGGCTCCAGTCTTTACTTCCATTCAGCGCTCTGATGGGAAAACATACATTTGCACACTATTGGAAAACCTATTTTCCTAATGTCTTCATGTATGAGTTGCTAGTTTTCTTAATGGGGGATTAAACCCTCCTAAAAAGATTTCCTACTTGTCACCACCTCCTTCTTTGGGGTATCCAAAAGGTACATCTCATGGGACTGCTGAACGTGGATTCTTTGGGAAATGATGCTTTTCAGTCAGGCAGTTAAAAAAAAATATTACCACCCCAGCAGATGGAACATCAGTAATTTAGTGCTAATCAGCTCAACTGGTTTTATAGAATTTCTGCCTTTAAAGTTCTGTGCCTTCCTTGTGTATGATTTACACCTAAGCCGAGAGGAGCTTCAATGGCTGCCTGATGCTATCTGCTGCCATTAGTCATTCCCTTGCCGGTGATCTTTGGATCAGGTGACAAAGAACACACCTGAAAATGGATTTTCCCACCTATGAGCCACATTGAGACTTAGTAGAAAAAATTATACACTGAATGCATTTCAGACTACCCAGTGATCTAACCATTATTCCATCAGCCGTCAAGGAGAAGCAAGGCAGATAAAGGTAGAATATTTTCAGGTAGACTAACTTTCATATGGGGAGAAAGTACTAGAACCTCAAAGACTGGTTCAGCCATGGTGAAGTTTCTGTTAATTTATGCATCCGTGCAATATCTAAAGTTTTCATGTGGCAAAGAATTGGTTTGGATTCAACAGTCTTTGAAAAATCACTTCACCAGTGGAAGTCATTAAAAAATAACATTAACTTACACTGGGTGCTAGGCTTTGGGGAAAATAGCTATTTTATTATTTATTTTTTTGGAGCTTCATTTCAAGACGTTGTATTCCCCAATGTGATTACATCAAGCAGATGCTTAAGAGTTTATCTGGTTTCTTTTAAATTCCTGAGTTGAAACATTCTATCCACACTAAACTTCTCTAATTTCCTTTCAGCTCCAAAAGTGGAATTTGCATTAAGTGGAATCCCAGAGGAATTGAGATCCTGTGATCTCGAGCCATGCTGTTTTTGTTTAATTTACCCACCAGTTTTAAAGGCATGAGAGGAGCACTGGGGATGTTGATTCATAAATGTTAAGGAGCCTAGTGCTTTATTATTTTTTCCTTCAGTTTTACTTCAGCAAGTGCTCTCTAAAGGGAAACAGAATAGAATGACTTCTAAACAAATACCAGCAATAGATATAACTTGCTAATCTGATATCAGTCTGATACATAGAGATAAGCCAGCAGCTTCACTGGATGATGGATGAAACAGAATTCATTTTAGAGCTAAAGCCATTGTAGGATGTGGCAATTATCTCAAGAAGTTTCAGTTGTTTTATAAGAATGGGAATAAACACTATGCACGCAAACTGTTTACAAAATGATATTTTTGCCTTGCATTTCACTGCCGATTTGATGCCCATACCTAAATCCATCAAGTAATAAGATTCAAATCCCTTTTGAATCATAAGTGTACATGTGCATAACTGGATGCCAAAATGTAGCCCTAACATTTCTAAAGAAACTGCTGCCAAAAAACTGGTTTCAATAGAAATAATGAGTATATTTGCCTTGTTTTGAAGGGATGAGAGGTGGGGGAAATGAATTCATGGAATCTGTGAAACGTGCTTTTTCATTTTACAGTGATAATTCTGAAACAACCTGTTTGAATTTCATTATGATTATCAATATATCACTGTTAACGTGTTGTTCAGACATTCGTTGAAGTTAGAAAAGCTGAATTCATCTTAGGAAGTTCCTAGATCTTCCACATTCAAGTATAAGCAAAACGTACTTGATGACTACATGATAAGTGTGTTTTAAAACACACGGTGTATGAAGATTACACTGCATTCCTGAGAGGTGTGAGTTTAGACAAGGTGATAGGACTCTTAGTCTGGGGATGACCGAGAGCAGAGATCGCGTCTAGAGGAAAGGTCTTATTAGAAATGGGAAACAGGGAGGAATAAATTCGGAGGCGGGATTAACATATACACACTACTGTACATAAAGTACACAAATAACAAGGACCTACTGTGTAGCACAGAGACTATATTCAGCATCTTATAATAACCTATAATGGAGAAAATATGAAAAGTACTGAATATGAACATATATATAATACATGTATATATAAAACAAATTCACTTTGCTGTACACCTGAAACTAACGGAACATTGTAAATCAACTATACTACAATAAAAATTAGAAAATAAAAACACAGGCTCAAGAGACCAAAAAAGAAGAAATGGGTAAACCATAGGGCAGGGCATGTTTGCTGTGATTGAATAATGGAGTTTACATGTCAGCCTCTAAACTAGGGATTTATCCTTGAGGCTATATAGAATGATAGTAGATTTTTAAATAGGAAAAGCATGATCTTATGGATGTTTTAGAAAGAAAACTCTGGTATGGAAATGCCAGAATGATTAAATTGAGAGGGACTTGGCAAAACTGAAAGATGACAAGCTATTTACATAACTATTCAACAAGGATAAGCAACAAGTTCCTCTTGTATAACCCAGAGAACTATATCCAGTCTCCTGAGATAGACCAGGAAGGAAAATGATACAGAAAAAAAAAGAATGTATACATATGTATAACTGAGTCACTTTGCTGTGCAGCAGAAATTGGCATAACATTATAAGTCAGCTATAATTTTTTTAAAAGTTATTCAAATTAAGCCACTGATTAGATAAGTGCAAGAGGTATGTAATAGGGTGGTATGCAACCGGGATATCTAAATTTGAGTGCATGTGCCATAAACGTCTCACTCTCTTCTCTAGCCTATCTGAGTTGACACAGAGTACTTTACCTCTCAGCATCTGAATCTTCTTGTCTGGAAACCGGGTGTAATTATTACTCAAGGGGATTTGATTTTAAGTGACAATAAACCAATTCAAACTTGCATAACGGAAAAGGTGTTCATCGAGTCATGTGAAGTGACTTGAATCCAAGGCCTCATCACCAGAAGCTGGCATTTCTCCATCTCAGCTCTGGTCACGTCTATGCTTGCCCCCCTCCCCGCCCCGAGAAAGTAACATCAACATAGCAGGTTTCTGGAGACTCAGGATGACATCTTCCCAAAGTCCATTAAAAAAGGAAGAGATGCAGTTTTGTAGGAGTGAATGGAAAGGCCAGGGTCTGGATCCCAGCGGCCTCCATGGGATTAGTTGCACGTCCCTGGGACTAATCCTTTGGCTGGAGGTCGGGATTTACAAATGACTTACACTAGGACTTCCTTGCAAACTGAGAGTGAGGGCCTCCTTCCAACCACAAGGACTAGGAGCCAGGGAGGTGGCTGCTCTTGATTTAAAAAAAAAAAAAATTTAGAATGCTGTCATGAGCAAGAGAAGGAAGGAATGCTTGGCAATAAAGCAGTAAATATCCACACCAGACAATGAAAATAAAGATGCCTGTTGAATTAGCACCGTCTTATTATTCTGTCAAATGCTCTTAGCCCACCTTTTTGCTCTGACCATGGCTAGGGAATCCGCAGAACGTAGGTCTGCTGTCAGCCCCTCCTCCCAGCTGTGCTGTGTTTCTTTGCTTCCGCCTCAGAGACTGTGGAAGACACAGATTCACGCCCTTCACCTTCTCATCCAGAAAGAGTCACTGTTTGGGTGCAACGGAAGTGGTTACCTCTCCGATCCCCACGGTAAATTCTTACCAAAGTCAAGTAGGTCTCCACGTGGCCCCTGTCAGTGTTTAGAATCGCTCTAACTCCAGTTATAATGAGACGAGAATGTGGAACTTTGCATACCTTCATGCATTTGATGCATCTGTACATGCAGTGAAAGAACGGAAATTAGAAATATGCTCTCAAGAGGAATGGTAGAAATAACTGAAGAAATGAAACCTCACTCCAGGTTATAAAAGTAGGAAGAGAAGTAAAGGATGGTCACCGAGGTGGGAGGATTAACAACCTGTGAGGCCGGGGTATGGTTTCTGTCCACCAATGACTCAGATATTGGCAGCGATTTGGGTTGAGCGTGTGAGACAATGCCAAGTTTGGGAGGGGCTTGGAACTTTGTAAAAGTCAGGGGCACATAATTTTAAGAGTAAAACTGTTAAGTCAAGGGCATGTCAAAGAAGAGGTTTTGCAGGATGAATGATAGATTTAAAAGCCTGCAGTGAGAAGCTTTGAAAACAACCTTGCCATGAACCCTCATTGGCAACATAGATAATATGAGAAAACGAGCAGATTTAACCCAAAGAGGCAATGGCAGAAGCTGCAGTCTGGGGGGAGGTAATTAAGTCAGCAGGAAGAAAGAAATTCACGGATGACACTAAATAATAAAGTGAAAATGCTTGGTAAGAATATTAGCTGTCATGATTGAGTCATGTCAAAGAATGAAAGCATGGAATGGAAAGCAACAAAGAGGAAAAAAAGTTTTAAATTTCACAGAGATGTCAGGGATAGAAGTGTGGCCAGAACTATCTGGCCTTGGGATTCCGGATGGGATTGCGATGCCAGGTGGCTTCCAGACTGGAATGGCATATGCACTGAGGTCAGTGCTCACCCGTGTCTCTTAATGGGTTTGTCACTTCTAAGGCTGGATTTGACTTCCCACTTGTGCATTTTTCTGCAATCAGCCCACCGTAATTGACTACTTCCCTGTATCAAGCATTATCGAGGTTGAGAATATGGCACATCTTGGCTCCTGCTTCAAGAAATGTATACCCTTTTGTGGGAGTTGAGCAAGTAAACAAGCTAGGCATCGTGCACGTGGAAGTGGCTGTAACTGGGGAAATGAAAGGCGCTGTGCAGACACAGAGGAGGGTTCGCACACACAGCCCCGCGCCGTCCACAAAGACACCCCTTTGGAACTACGGCTGCAGGAGCTTTGAAGGAGAAGAAGGAACTATCGAGGGCAATGGGCAGAGGCTCTGGGTAAAGAAGGCATTTTTATATGCTTTTGAAATTTTACACATTGGAAGCCACGTGGACAATGCTTCAGGGATGAATGCAACATCTTAAGGGATTTTAAGTAGTCGGTACGGCTTTTTCTTGTGAAAATGGCGAGATGACAAATCTGATGGGGAGAGAGGCAAACAAAAGCAGGTCATGGAGAGCCTCCCTTAGCAGAAGCAGGAGTTCGATCTCTATTCTGTAGAAGAGAGCAAGTAAACAAGGGAAGGACATAATAGGATTTGATTTAATACTCTGAGTATTGTGATGGATTCATTGGACAGGGAGAGAGAGAAACGTAGATTGATTTGAGGGTTCTAGCACATTCAGAAAGGGTTGTCAGTGTGCTATTGTATTGGCAACATTTGTGAAAATAAAAAGAAACAAATGCAAGCAGTATGTAACCTCAGAAACATTTCTTTTAGGAACATTGACAATGCAAAGGCAATTTAAGAAAGAAATGAGCCTGGAGAAATAAAACAGAGGCACATATAAAATATAATTCTTTAACCTTGTAGTCATTTAGTGTGCCATTTTTAACTTGAATTTTTTCATGATTTGTTGAGAAATCCAGAACCAAATATCAAGTTCTCAAATATTTTTTATTTTTGTTTAATTTACAAAAAAACTAAAAATTCAAATGAAACTAGTAGTTTTGTTAATAGAATATGCATGCTTAACTGCAGCATAATTATGCATATATACACACATATATATAAGTATATATTATATGTGTATAAAGATAGATATGTCAAGTTGTATAATCGTGGATTTTGCAATTACCACAATGCTAAATAGAACATAAATATCGTCTATATTGGTGCTATTTAAAATTAGAATGAAAATATTTTTCTCAAAATATATATATATACATTTTTTTTTCTTTTTATGGCCACACCCACAGCGTATGGAAATTCCCAGGCTAAGGGTCGAATCAGAGCTACGGCTACTGGCCTACCATAGCTTATGACAATGCTGAATCCTTAACCCACTGAGCAAGGCCAGGGATCGAACCCACATCCTCATGGATCCTAGTCGGGTTCCTTAACTGCTGAGCCATGAAGGGAACGTCTCAAAATATTTTTAATAGCCATAAAGCTTCAAAAGCTATTTGATTCGTATTTTCTTTCAGCAGTCTAAATAAGACAATCTAACTTAACCTAAAATAACAACAGTGTCATAACACTTACTGAGACAATCTACCAACAGAAAATAACAACAATATAACAACATTTACTGAGGGCCTGATTTGAGCTAGCCACTAAGCTAACCAAATTATTTAACCTTTCGTATAGCCCTTGTAACAAACCTATGGCAGGTTATGCATAATAGCAATACCTAACAATTTTATTTATTCATTCATTTCTTTCATTAAAGTGCATTCATCGACCCACTCTATGCATCACTGAACAATGTACAAAGACTCCTACTCTATTTGAACATATTTTCTACTTAGAGATAGACAATAAGCAATAAAATAAATAAATTCATAACTAAATTATATGGGCCATTAGGAAGTAGATAAATTCTGTAACACATGCAGCAAGCAGGGTAATAGGGATTGGCGGGGTCTGGTTGGAGCGGAGTTCAAGGAGGCAGTGTTAAATCCTGGGTGAAGGTAAACTTTGTTGCAAAGGTGGTATTTGGGCATCATGGAGATAGCAAGTAGATACTTGGGAAAAGGACTCCAAGCAGAAGAAAGTAGGGCTTTTATTGAGTAACTTGGGGAAGTGGGGTGTGGCTTAGAGAAAGTTCTAAACAGAAAAACGCATACCCTGACATATTTTTAAAGGATCTCTTGGGTATAGCAGAGACTATGGAGAAAACAAGCATGCAAAAAAAGGGAGGTGTTAGGAGACTATTGAAATAAAATAAAACGGAACTGATGTTGCTCCGATAATGAGCAACATGGCAATGAGAATAGATTTGACTCTGGATATATTTTAAAGGTAAACTAGATTTACTGCCAGACTGAATGCCAACTGTGAGGTAAGTGGGCAAATGAGGATAACCCTGTGGGCCTGACAGTAAGTATTTGGTCAAATCAGTGAACTGGAGGTCCTGGTGGGAGTTGAAAAGTTGATAAAACTATGGTATGAGAGAGAGAAAAAGAGAGAGAGAGAGAGAGAGAGAGATGAAAAGGGATGGAGAGGTACCGGAGCGGGACACATGGACTTTAAATTGGAATGGAGGCCCTTACCAGTCAGGACAAAGTCTAGCTATGGCCATGCAGGTGATAGAAATTTAAGCCAATTGAGATTTCAATTCATTAATTTTTAGAACATTTTGTCGGCCAGTACCAGAATGCAAACCCAGGATATTTGACCTCAGATCATGAGACTGCTTTCAGTTTTCTCTGTTCAAGTTTTTGTTTTTGTTTTTTTTCCCTTTAGCTATAGACTAATATCAGCCTACTTAGCAACTTCTATTTGTTGGTCTCGCCAGAAAAATGCAACAGATTTTGGTTCCAATGAAGTATAACTTTCCATTTGTTCTGAGAAATGCTGAAGAGTTTTGACCCGAGGGGACACTCAGTGAATCCTCAGCAGCCTCCGTGGCCACCAGCCCAGGGCGTCCAATCAAAATTCACTCCAGCACCATGCTAAGGAGTCTGCACTGAGGGCTTGGCCAGGAGCTAAGCTGCTTTTAGAATTTTACTTCTAACATCTCACTTATTCCTCCAGCTTCCAGGAAATGCTCTTCCCTTTCCCATCACTCTCAAATTTAAATGCACATATTTTACTCTTGGAATTGTTTATTTATGTCTGTAATCTTAATGTGGGTTTGTACCACTGGCTGACATGGTAACTTCCTATAGCACAAGGGCTGTTTGTGTTTAAACCATCTTTTATTTCTCATTACTCAGCGTGAAAAGTATATTGCTTAATGAGTGGCATTGAATATCATAGCTATTTGGATTCCTTAGAGATTAAAATCATTCTGATGATAACCAAATAGTAAACCACAAAGGGCAGATTGGCAGAAGAAAAAGAGAAAAGGTTTATTTCTTTAAGTGCTATACAACAATAAACTAAAAATAAATATTTGTAATCATTATTCAAGTAAAAATCACGGGCCTCTTTTCTCCTAAGTTTTCTAAATTGAGACTCAGCATCAAGCCAAGTATTAGTAGTGTATTATCATGAAGACCAATCATGTAACCTGTCTTTTTAAAAATAGTTTCCGTAACTACGTTTTAAGATGACTTTTCTTTACTGTTATAAAGCAGAGGGAAACAAAAACAAACAAACGCATCCCTATGAGATGAATTTTGTTTTATCATCTGCTTCATAATGAAGATGTTAATTTAAAGAAGTTCGTAATTATCCAGTTTGGTCAGAAGAAGGCATTTGTCTTAAAATTGTTCAGTACTATTTTCAAAGTTTGAAGACAGCTTCCTGTTTGAGAGGAGCTTTTCACTTTGTACCTGGGGGCCTTTGGAGAAAATTGGTCGTTGATGTCTAAGAATCTGTATCACTTTTCTTATACTCTGATATAGTCCTCACCACCTTTCCTGCTCCACGCAAAGGTGTAGCGTTTCAGGGGAATCCATTAAATTTCATGTTCAATTGCAGAACATCAGAAAATCTGGCTCGGATTTTGAGGTGCGATCAAATGCCTATGAACTCCATCCCCAGAATCTAAGGAAAATGACAAGGAAGAACAAGAACGAGAGAGGGTAGGAGGCAGAGGGAGGCCCTATCTATCACCAGACTGGAAATGAAAGAGTAGTTCCAGCAGGGATGAGGGAACTGGAAGAAAAAGGAAATATAAGCATAGCGTGTATATCTCATGACTTTCCTTCTTAGGAAAGTGTTGATGCAAGGGTATCTGTAGAGATTGAGAGAAATCCACTAATTCAGAAACATGCAGATAGTTTGGGTTGGATGGCTTGACCAAATGAAACCTAAGTTAGAGTGGTTGCATTTAGGGGTAGGTGCCCCAAAAAGAAACCCTAAACAAAAGACTTTGGAAAGAGTACAAAATCTATTAGGTAGGGGCCTTTATACAATGAACAAAAAAGGGGGAAAAAAAAAGAAGAAGGTGATTTGTGAAAATATATTAAAATCCAAAAAAGGAACAACCCGAAGAATAAAAATTAACTAAATACAATTAATAAAATAAAATTAATAAATACAATACAAAAATTAAAAACTGTGAAATCTATTTCAAGAAATAGGAAAAGAGTAAAAAAGGCATTTAGGAGTTCCCGCTGTGGCTCAACAGGTTAAGGACTGATGTCTGTGACAATGCAGGTTTGATCCCCAGCCTTGCTCGGTGGGTTAAGGATCTGGTGTTGCTGCAAGCTGTGGCATAGGTCACAGGTGTGGCTTGGATCCCATGTTGCTGTGGCAGTGGTGTAGACTGGCAACTGCAGCTCTGATTCAATGCCTGGCCAAGAAACTTCCATATACCACAGGTGTGGCCATAAAAAGAAAAAATAGAGTTTATTTTCTCAATTTCATTGGACATTGAAAAAGGACATTGTCTCTAAAGGTAAATACATAATCACGGTAATATAAAATAGTAATTCAAGTAATGAAAGAAAAGGTATAATTTGTGAATTAACAAAATCCAGCAACAAGAGAGAGGAATTATAATGTAGAAAAATTACACCTGTAATCCTGAAAAGATGAGAATTTTGTTTTCAAGGGGAGAATGTGTGTGTAACAGAGTAGCAGGGAAATGATTTGGAGCATCCACGAGGATGAGGAAGAACAAAAAGTAAACACCTTGCCGATGAATCACATGCAGGTGTGAAAGTATAAATTAATCATGCATTGGTTAATGAAATAAACACTTGGTTTTACTGAGACACCAAAATGCTACCAGTACTATGTAAGATTTGGATAGTCTACATTTAATTCTGGAGCGCAGATTACTTTTTTCAATATGCAGCAGCTACTGCTCATAAACACAATTATGATGTACAATATGTTACTTGCCAAAAATAAGGATGTAAGTCCAGTTTTTCAGGAGTATAAATTCCACGTTATTTCCATTGTAATGGACTGTAGTGTGTACTGAGGGACACTCAGGTACAGGACAGACATTATCAAAGGATTGAAAGATAAGAGAAATTCTGTAGAGGTGCCACAAGAGTCAAAAACTTGAAACTTAAACATCTATGGTGGGAAGACACTTAGAGTTTAGGCTAAATCATTTCCTCTTTGTAATTTAGCTTTTACCTGAAGGATTTGGTGTCATGTGGACAAAAACCAAGATTGGTGCATTTTGGTAAAAATCAGTTATTTAGAGCCATCGTATCAACAGACAGTGACAACATCAATATCCTACGTTAGTCAATACGTTTCACGTGGACCATGTGACCTTTTCAAAGTAACGGGCACCTGCTTTATTCTACATGAATGTGTCTTAAATACACACCCCTCGTTGTGAGATCGAGTAAGTATGAACAGCTCTGTCACCTATGGTCATAATTTTATTTAATCGGTCTTCAAGGTACTTATTTTCTCATTACTTTGAACATTAGTTGTTAATTCTCCTCTTAGGATTCACTAGCTAATAGCAAGAACGAGTGTGCCAAACCTTTCCTAATACTAGGGAATAAATGTGAAGCATATGCCTTAAAAGATTGTAAATAATTCCTTAGGAACTATAGATGGTGTATGTAAAATGGTGAGTCTGAATTCATTTGCATCAAAGACACAAACATGACACTGATCATATTAAGATCCCTGAAAGCTGCGTCATCTCCCCGTTACTCCGGAAGCCGTATTACCCTTTGTCACCACTTTGAATCACATGAAGGTCTGTCTCTATTAACTTGCTTTACAAAGTCTTATATGGCAATAATGATTCATATGAAGTCATTGAAGTTCTTTTTAAACATTTTACTTAAATGTATTTCTTCTAGGAGCCACTCCATTTTGCTACTCTTACTTTATATTGGCAAACAGTAGGGATTTCCCTCTTGGGAACAAATAAACAGAAACGCCTTTATAATGAAAAATTTATACCAAATCACCTAATTGCTTTTATTCTCGTTCATTGCCAAATATCATTCATATTTTTAATTTACAGAAGAACAGATGACACTGTCAGGGGACTGATTTTACCCCTAAAACATGCCATTGCATGAAAATAATTGGTCAATTTTATGGGATTTTTCTCAGGACTTAGCATTTAGGCCAGTTATTCATCCCTATCTTAAGCCATCAAGAATTGTGATAATCAACAGATTCATTTTTAATTGAATCAGAGTATTGTATAAATTTAATGAAATAACAGAACAACCTAACCTGTAGACATCTTCAGTACTCAGTAACTTTGTAACTCTAATTATTCTTCCAAAGTCCCTCTCTCACTTATCCCTTGTGAATATCATTGCTTAGAGTAAACTTCATAATGCTTACTTTTGAATTGAGTACATGAAAGGCAATCTTGTCATTCAGAGTTTTTAAATTTTTCCTCTTAGTGTTAAAAATAAACCTAAATGTGGAGATCTAACATGGAGTTTGTGGTCCTCAGTTCTTTAAAATAAACATCACCTTTTTAGGACCAGTGCAACCTCAAGTCCAGGAGTGGGTGAACTTCATCTGAATTATCTACAAGTGGTGGTGGATTTGGGTGGGGGGGGAGACTCTGCAAGAGTTAAGGTGAGTCAAGGAAAATTAAGGAAAATAATGAAAGAACGCCAAATACATATATTTGACATAAAAATAGCCTGGCTCTCCTGCCAGGCAAGCTACTGATGTAGAAACTGGTAAGCAACCTCATTAATGAAGGTAATTATCTCCTTCTGCTTTTTAACTATTGTTAGTTTTTGCAAGTTCCTTTGGCAAAAGATTACCAGAAATTTTAGCGATGCAGCAAACAATGTTGTTAAGCAGATACTGAGCCTTCTGAGGTGAGATACTTACTCATGGGAAATAGAATTTTTTTCCATGAGGTTGTAAATATTCCTGAAGCTAACATAGTATCTTCTCTTTTGTCTCACCTGAATTGAAGTACTGAAACATTTATAAGACTAGACTGCCAGAAAAGTGATGTAAATTAAAGATAAATATTTTGGAATTCTCCTATTTGTTTCTGTCTGTGGATTTGAAAGAATTGAAGACTAGGATTATGTGGTTTCTCATGACTTTCTGATGCATTAATTTAGGTCAGTAAATCTCTACCCTGAGACTCTACAATATTTGGAAAAAAAATTGACAGTATTAAGCACTTTAGACTAATTTGCCTTTAACTCAAAAAAGAAACTTAATTTTACTAAGCATCCTTTCTCTTCTGAGTCACTATAATTCTACAGATTTTAATTAAGAGGTTTGTTGCGATAGGATCTAAGGATCCTCTGAGTTTTACTCTAGATCATTAATTTAGAAGCATACTGGTTATTGCCATATTGTTATAGCATCTCTTCTGTGTTTATCCATATGTGTGTGTATTTTAATTTCCATTCATGGGAATTATTGCTCTATCTCTTTTGCTATATTTCTGATTTAGTCCCACATATTTTAATCCTTGACTATTATGTAAATAAGATACAACCTTAAGAATCCAATTTAAAATGTAACATATGGGCAGCCAGGTGTCCTTTTCTTATAAAAAAGCTAGAGGATTTAGGAAAATATTTTACAGAGCCAATCTATTTGATTGTGTATTTCACCCATAAAATACAGGAATTAAGAGTGGTGCTTGCTAATTCTCTTTGAGGATGCATAAAGCTGGCATTTCCCCCTTCTGTCCTAGACATAATCTAAAAGCAACAAGACTTAAAACAGAGCATTCCCTTTCTTTTCTTTCTTTCTCTCTCTTTTAAAGTAAAACTAGGAGAAAGTTACAGGCATGTGAAAACTAGTTGCAATATTTTCCAGGACGGTGAAGCGACCAGAGAATCATGACAAATTAAGTTTCTTTTTTGAGTTAAAGGCAAATTAGTCCAAGAGGACTCAGTGGGCAAAAAACCTAGTCAGATACATTTTTCAAGGACTAGGTGCAAAATCCAAACCACTTGTTGGCAACACAGGGAAAAGGTCTGGGTAGGATGATAGTAGAGAGCCCTTGAAATCCTGTTTGATTTCAGGAAGTGATTCTTCAGATAATAAGGAATTGCATGAAAAATCCATATTTGGATTTGGATTTTTGTGTGTGACTGTGGAGGGGTAAAAAATCCATTCTTTGCATTTAAAATAAAATCGTAAATAATGAACTAACAAAAAAATACCACTTTTATTCCCTCTTGGTTAGAGAGAAGCAAATGAAAAATTAATTTACCCTCAAACTTTGGAGGGTAATTAAAGAAAAATTCCAGGAAATCAGAAACCCTTCCTTACCCATACTCTCCCCAGCCCCCCAAATCCAAAAACAAAAACAGTAAAACAGAAAAGCACCCAAGACCTGTAGATATATCGGATCCAAGAAGCGCCTGTCTGTGTAAAGCTGAAACAACAAAAAAATAAAAAGGAAATAATCTGATAATTTGAACTGGAGTGTTTTCTGATTGTAAGTAGAATAGAGTAGTCATTGGCAGATGGGAAGTTTTGCCTACACAGCTGGAAAAGAGGAATACAAAATGGTAAGGCATCTTTTGAAGTATGCGGAAAGATGCAGGAACACATGGAGGCAGAAAGCTAAGCATCTGAAGGCAAAAATCTTGTTCAGGTTAGTGACCTGCAAAAATTTCATCCAGGGAGATTCATTGTGAGAGAAAGCAGTTAAGCATCCGATGTTACATCCATTTAAAGAAGCTGAAGGTTAGAAGGACAGAAAAAGCAACAGCAAAACCCCAGAGCTTTGGCGGAGACCTGTGGGCTTCAAACACCTGGATGGTGCTGCCGCAACACCACCCCAGGACATTTCTAGATAGTGGAGATTCAGCCTGGGGCAGTGGACATTGCCATTACACCAAGGGCAGCTGACTAACAGCCCAAGCAGAAAGCTTTTGAGAAGCAGACTGGAGTTTTTCTGCAGTCTGATGAGACCTGATTGAAGGTGCCTGAGGTAAGAAGCATGCAGAATACACAGGACTCTGATAAAAGCCCTTAATGGTGAGGGACAAACCACAGGCAGAAAGTATGGTTTCTGATTAGATTACTCTGATCAGTTTGACTCTATATCCCCTCGAAGAGTTGCAAGAGCAACAGGAAATTGGGCAATCTCAGTGAAAGATGCTAACATAACTTCCTTACAAGCTGATTCAAGAAAAAGACAAAGATTCTGTAATGATATAAAAGACTTGAAGCACAATTAAGTTTACTTAACTGACATAAAGAAAGTGTGCTTCAGCCACATCATGAAACATATTCTCTTCAAATGCAGAAAATGTATACCCAAACTGACCCTAACCGGGTCAGTGGGCAAAACTGATAAAATCTCCAAAGACTCGATTTGCTCAGAGCAGATTTAAAGTAGGAATTAAAGTAGAAATCAATGATAAAAAGGAAGCTAAAAAGAGCCCCGGCATTTTGGAAGACAAGCAATATACGTCTAAATAGTGCAAATCTCAAGGATATTGGAAAATATCTTGAACCAAATGATAAAAATATCAAACGGGAAAGCAGATAAAATAGTGCTAGAAATATAATTTATAATCGAAAATAAATCCATTAGACAAGAAGCCTAAAATGTGAATTTTAATTCTCTAAGGCAAACAAGGAACGAGTCAAACATCGGTTGAAAGGATGATTAATGGTCATCTCTCGGTAAGACTAATGCAGGGTAAACGGGGTTGTAGGGAGAGAACGAAGAGGAATAAAAGATATGAGAAGGAGAAAATATTTCCCTATAGATTCTATAGTAGTCAACCATAATAAAACATGATGAGCTTTTATGCTGCAAGTTGAAATTGACCAATTCATTGAAAAAAAATACTAGTTTAAAATATCACAAAAGAAACACAATACAGTTACTCCTAAAGGTGCTTTAGATTTTGGAACCAATAAGCCAGTTACAAAAGGACAAATACTATACAATTCCAGTTCTATGGAGTATTTTAAAGTAGTCCATTCATAGAAACGGAAAGGAGAGTGCAAATGGGCAGGAGCTAGGGGGAGGGAGGATAGGAAACATTTAATGAGTATAGACTTTAAGTTTTGCAAGAAGAAAAACTTCCTGAGATCTGTTGTAAACCAATATGAATATATTTTAGCACCACTGAACTATACACTTAAAAATGTTTAAGATGATACATTTTGTGTGTTTTTTCTCACTATTAAAAAATTTTTTTTAAAGTAAACCAATATTAAAACTGTTCCATAAAAACCATATAACCCAGTTAGATGGCTTTAAGAATAACGAGGGTATAATTCCCGAATGAAATGTTAAGCTAGCATCACTTTGATACTCAAGCCTGGAAAAGCTCTTATAGAAGGAATGTTCCAGATCATCTCTGTCAGGGCTGTGAATACAAAAATCCAAGTTAAGGAGTTCCCATCACGGCTTAGTGGTAATGAACCCAACTAGTATCCACGAGAATGCAGGTTTGATCCCTGGCCTTGCTCACCTGGTTAAGGATCTGGTGTTGCTATGGCTGTGGTATAGGCCTGTAGCTACAGCTCTGATTAGACTCCTAGCCTGGGAATTTCCATATGCCACAGGTGCAGCCCTAAAAAAGATTCAAAAAAAAAAAAAAGAATAAAACCCTACACATTAACATAAATAACCATATTTTTCAAAAAAATAAGATAAAAATACTGGCATGATTTTAAATTTTGCAAATCCCTCTTAAAATTTGACTTAACCCAGTGAATTTTCACAACTATTTTAGCATTTGACTATTGCTTTAGGTTTATGGTTGTAATAAAGGAAAAAAAAAAATCTGGCCTCAAATATGTACCTGAAAATAGGAGGAGTATTTTAATGGACTTTTCAGATAATTGTGAATATTCTTTTATATTATACCAAAACTTGACAAGTAGTACTTTCTTAAAAGCTAGTTGCAATGTAGAATCTGAAACTGTAGCCATTCATTTTTTTCTTACTCTGTCAAATTAAAATTCATTTTGTAATTTGAATGCATCCTCTACCTTCACAAGATCTTGCAACATCTTGCACTGGTTATTTGGAAAATTTTTGTTCAATGAATTTTATCCATGCTGTAGTTGTTGACACACTTTATTACATAATATCAGATAAATGTATCTCTGTTTTAAAATATCACATAAGTTTTGCTCTCAGGGTATAGGTTTGATAGGTTTTATAATTACGATTTCTATTTTCTTTTCCACCCAAGTGTTGCTTAAAGGTTTAGGTTAATTGCCAGAATGAAAGTCTTTTTTCTAATATTTATTAACTTTTTGTAGTATAGTAATTCTATTTTTGAGTAATTGAATTTTAATTGTGACCTAAATTATGATCACTATCTATGGATATAACATAGGCATTTGGAAAATAACTATAATGCCCTTTCTTTGTGTCAAGTGTTTGACATATTTAAGAATCAGTCCTATGTTTGAAATATACTATATACTAACATATATTTTAATCAGAATCTGAGAGAGGTGAATTGAAGCATTTGGCCATGAATTTCCCTTTTCTTCCCACCAGCATTTATTAACATGACAGACATGCTAGCTGTTAGGTCTGACAAATTGTGTCATATAATGTTTATGTATTTATTTTTAAATTTTAATTGGTTACATGATTTATTTTGTTTGCTTTAATTTTACTAACATGAATCCTTTCTGATATTTGTGGTGGTTTATATTTGGATTTGATTCATCATAATTATCTTATACACTTAAAGAATACTCTTACTTTTCAGATAATGTAACTTCTCACAATCAGCAAAAATAGTGGGACACTGTCACTAAACGTCTTTTATCAGGTGATAATGTCATGAATGACAGGTAGAAATCCGAGACTTTCACAAAGGCTCCTGAGCAAGATGAGATCTAAATGCAGTGATTCTAAACTAGTTCTTTTGTCATAAGATACTGTTGCGATATGCAGTGAAATATGAATGAGGAGTAAGGATTGGATGGTAGTAGAATATCAGTGTTAATTTCTTTTTCCTTTACAGCTGCACTGGTGGCAAATGGGAGTTTCCAAATTGGAGCTGCAGCTGAGGCCTCTGCCACAGCCACAGCCCCTCGGGATCCCGGTCACATGTGAGACTTACACTGCCGCTTGTGGCAGCACTGAATCCTTCACCCACTGAACAAGGCTAGGGATTGAATCCGCAACCTCAGGGAAATTATGTTAGGTCTTTAACCTGCCGAGCCACAACGGGAACTCCTAATGTCTTGATTTTGTTTGTGGCACTGTGATCCCAGGATACTCTTTGTAGAAATTAACATTTAATCATTTCAGGGTAATTGGGAAGACAGCTTAATCTCAAATGATTCCAGAAAAATGAAATTTCTCCACCTTATGCTTGCAAGTTTTGCATATTTGTGATTGTTTCAAAATAAACCATTCTTTAAAAAGTAAAATAAGCCATGAAAAGTGAGCATTTTTTTCAGTGATTTCTGTATTACTCCAATTTTTCTTCTTTTGGTCTCTTAAAAATTGTTAAGAATTATTTACTTTGGTGGAATAAACCTCTTCATAGCAAGACAATCTGTATAAAAGCATTCAAATGCAGAAAAATTGATTACATAGACTGCAAATCCAACAAGACAGTTTTAACCACTGAAATAAGAGAATGCTTAAAATTTGAGCTTGAAAATCAGAATAAAAAGCAATGACAGTTTACTATTAATGAAAACACATTTCTACAAGATCACAAGACAAGAAATACTATCTTTTTTTTTTTGGCGTGGAGAAGTTCCTAGGCCAGGGGTTGAACCAACGCCATATCGGGGACAATGCCGGATTCTTAACCCACTGAGCCACCAGGCAACTCCATGCAATTCTATTTTAACCAAAAAAAAAGAAAGAAAGAAAGAAAGAAAATGGAAATGGAGGGTCTTTGTTTTCTTTGTGCTCAGCTGTTCCATATTTGACCAAAAGGAAGGTTAACATCCATTCCAAAGAAACATAGTTGGTTTTGTCTTCAGGAAATCAAAGAATCTCCTGTGTTTGCTACTTTGATATGCACAGCATGGTAGCATGATGTAAAATCAGCTCTTGTTGGATTGTAATTGGTGGCTCATGTATCTTCAGCTGTAGAAATAACTTGTGATAAAATAACAATTTATATAAGAGACCTTAGAAATGTGACACAAATGTTTTCAGCTTTGTTAAAAATGAATATATGCGTTGGATCTCTTATTTATATCAGAACAACAGGAGAATGTGTTAGTAAGCACGCTTTGTTTTTTCGGTTTTTAAGTTTGAAATGGATGTGCTGAAGGAAACATGGGGATTTTGAAGGAAGGGTTGGGTTGTAACGGGGTCCAGTCCGTTTCTGTTGCTCCCTTGCTGGTGGGGAGATGCCACCGTGACTCAGAGCCTGGGCTGTGGTGTGAGGCCACCCAGCACCTGCAAGCCACCTGTCATTGAGACATCTGTAAAGTATGCCCTCTCTTCCCTGAAGTTCTGTCATCTCCAAAATGGGGCTAATGATTGGAGCTGCTTTGTCGACTTTTGGTCAGGGACTGGGTTATAAATAACAGTTCTCAGACATCATTCCATGGGTCCCAAACCTCAGTGCTAGAGAATTTCAACCATTTTCAAAATGTCAGTAATAATGTTGATAGTTCAGTATTCTTTTGACAATTACCATACCAGGCTCCAGTACCTTATGCAAGTTTTCTTTTGGAAAAGGCATAAAAAACCAACTTAAAAGTTCAAGCAGTGGTTGTCATTTTGAAATTATTACTCCCTCCAAAACTAATAATAGCACAGAGCCCAGCATGTAATAGACACTCCATAAATGATTGCTGAGGAAAATCTCTGTTTGGGTACCTTAACCAGAAGCAATAAAAAAATAAACATTTTTCCCTAACAAAATCATGATTAATGGTAGTTTAGCAAAGGAGAGATCATAGCTTTGTCCTCCTAGAACACCTTGAAAAGATGAATTTACATTTATGTACATTATTATATATAGTAATGCACACACACATTTTTTTTATACACACAAACACCTATTTCTGGCCTGCTAGCTAAAAATATTGATGAAGTAATAAAGTAAGAAAGGAAGGGAAGTTTTCTGAAGTTTTTTTTCCCCCTTTGGGGTCATCTCCTGTGGCTAATCTGCTTCATTCAGCTCGACTCATATCACATCTTCTATTTCTAGTTTCATTTTGGCTTCGTTTTTGTGTAGCTTCTCTTTTGCCATGGCTGTAGGCTGTAGCTCTCTAAGGTGTTCTGATGTACAACTCACCCATAAGAAACTATGCCCAGTCCTGCTACATCCATGACTAGGCAATATTAGCGAATTCTGAGTCCAATTAAGATGGACAGGAAAAGCCACTCTGTATGACAGCAAGTGTTCTGGCAAATGTAATGCTAGTGTGACCTTATGCACAGATTTGCAGTCTTTTCTATCCAGTGGTGCCTTTCTGGGCACTCATGGAGAATCCAGGAAGCAAACATTCTTCTTCTCCGTGCTTGCAAGTGCAGCAGGATGGAAATTCTGCAGAGAAGAGCGCAGGCTATAAGGAAAATGGTAGCCACCCTCACCACATTTCTTGGAGACAAAGCATCCGTTTTATGTTTGGTCTCAATGGAGCTGGGGATAACTGATGCTTATCCACTCGGGCCTCGTAGAGTTGTTTACCATTATTCTCTGGGCACTGAACTGACTTGGACAACATTCTGAGAAAAGACTTATTCAACAGAGGATCGCAGTCTGTTGGGAACCGCCCCCCCATAGCCCTGGGGGCGTCTTTTCTATCTCACACTTCACTTCACTCCACATGACATGGAATCTCTGATGTGGGGTTAGGTTCTAAAATCAGCATGGAAAGTGAAAATGTATATCATCAAGATAACATGACCAGTGAACCGAGGCCCTGGCTCTGTGAGAGGCAGTCAGAAATGAAGACTGTCTGGGAGACGAGCAAATCAAATATTTCCTCCCACCATCTCCTGCCTGTCTGCAGGGTTTCGGATCCGCTATTTACGTGACACTTGACAGTTTAAAAGTGCTGTCACATAGATCATCTTCTGTAATTTGTACATGACTTAGATGTAGCATTATCACTATTCTAAAAATTAAAAAAAAAACTTACCTAAATATCCTCACTTATGATTCGTGTATCATGGTAGCTATATCTTGGTACTAGGCAATTTGCACTAAGACACTGTGGCTTGGAGTTTTTTTTGGGGGGTGCATTTTGGAGTGTCTCAGGTACAGCACATGCAAATTCTCAGGCTAGGGGTCCAATTGGCGTTGCAGCTGTTGGCCTATGCCACAGCCAGATCCAAGCTGCATCAACTTGCAGCAACACTGGATCATCAACCCGCTGAGTGAGGCCAAGGATGGAATCTGCATTCTCATGGATCCGAGTCAGGTTCGTTTCCACTGAGCCCCAACAAGAACTCCCTGGTTGTTTGTTGGTGCTCTTGTTGTTTTTCCCCAGGTAGACGTACCCACATGAATTTGCTCTGACTGCAGAGCTCCAAGCTCATGTTCATACTCCTTTCTTTTGCGTTTCAATATTCTTCACAGATCTTTAGTCCTTACCTATTCTAGAAAGTTGAGCAGCCGGTCCTTCAATTTTGCCCCTTCCCATTGGGTAGACAGCAGATGCTTCAGGAATATAAGTCATTGCGTCCTGCTTCTGTGGCAGTAAAATTGAAAAAGTTGCATGGGTTACCCATTCATTCTCACCTTGGTAGCTGCCATCAGTTTAAACGTCTACTGGCCAGAATCAATGACATGAGGCTAAACAACACTTCTAATCTCTTTTGTTGCTGCCGCTCTATCATTTCAGGCTCAAAACGCAACATCATTTTTTTTTTCCTCATTTCTTTTTCCTCTTTAACAAATCCTTGGAGTTCCCATTGTGGCACAGCGGAAATGAATCCAACCAGGAACCATTAGGAACCGTGAGGTTGCAGGTTTGATCCCTGGCCTTGCTCAGTGTGTTAATGATGTGGCATTGCCATGAGCTGTGGTATAGGTCACAGATGTGGCTCGGATCTGGCGTTGCTGTGGCTGTGGTGCAGGCCGGCAGCTACAGCTCTGATTAGACCCCTAGCCTGGGAGCCTCCATGTGTCATGGATATGGCCCTGAAAAAGAAAATCTTGACAACTCAAATATTGTGTTATAGAACCTTGGGAATAGATTAAAATATATCTATCATCACTCAGTGTCTCCTAATATTCACCTACACTTGAAATTGTCACTTCACTTCTTAGAGTTATTATTCTTTTTCATCTTACACATAAAAAAGCGACAATTTATTTGAAATTCACTCCTATTTAAAATATCCTGATGAGTTAGAGTGGCACTTGCCATATACATCGCTAAAATGGATTGATATAGCATCATCATAAATGAGGTATTTGGTAATGTTAACACTTAGATTGGGACATCTTTGTTATTGCAAATATTTCAAATATACGTGAACTAAAGGCAAGTTACCTTCGTTGGAAACAACTCGTATAATCGTGCCATGTTTCGGGGGAACAGTGGAGAAACTGTGTGCTTCTATTCTGATCGGATGGGAGAGGTAATGTGGTCAAAATGTTGGTAACAACACTGATGAAATCTGACTTTTATTAAACTGTAAACGATGGGTTAAAACCATAATTTTACTTGTTGGCACTACAGGTGTACAGCTAACAATTTTTGTTGCTGTTTTCTTTTTTTTTTTTTTTTTTGTCTTTTGTTGTTGTTGCTATTTCTTGGGCCGCTCCCGCGGCATATGGAGGTTCCCAGGCTAGGGGTCGAATCGGAGCTGTAGCCACCGGCCTACGCCAGAGCCACAGCAACGCAAGATCCGAGCCGCGTCTGCCACCTACACCACAGCTCACGGCAACGCCGGATCGTTAGCCCACTGAGGAAGGGCAGGGACCGAACCCGCAACCTCATGGTTCCTAGTCGGATTCGTTAACCACTGCGCCATGACGGGAACTCCTGTTTTCTTATTACATAATTGATGACAGGCAAGCATGCGAACAACGTCTGAGACAGATCATCAGGGCACCAACATTCCTTCCAACATTAAAGAGCATCTCTTCAACTGGTAGCACCCACACTGAAAGTCCTTCCTCACAGGTGCAGAGAAGAGGAATGTAAACTCTTATCTGACAGTAATAACATTTCTGGGGTTTTCACTCGGCTGAAATTATTTTGATTTTCACAAATAAAATATGACCCTCCCCAAGCATTTTCCTATCCGAATTACTGATTTTCAATTTATTCTTTATTTTAGAAAGTAAGAAAAGGTTGTTCATTAATCTCAGTTGTTGTTGGGACTTGTTCCTTGCATGTAATTAATTCTTTCTTGGTCTGCTCGTAGCTGACAAACTCTGGAGGATTTAAACTGACCCTGATCTTGGAGTCTTTACTTCTCAATAATTTCATAATTATTTTAATTTTAAAATATGTTCATTGACTAAAAGGAACATTTATTGGGGAAATGCAGAATTTGCATCTTGGCTATTTATTGCATCTAAGAGTTTAAATGTGAGGTGCCTGCAACTGAACCTTTGGGGTACAGGAGAGCAAGGGCGAAACTTTATGCAAATTCTATCTATTTCATGGTTATATAATTCAACAAATTCACATGTTTAAAGTGAACCATGAAAAGAAATCTGTGTTAGCAGAGAGCCTCAAATATCTCCTGAATGGAGATTGTATTGTCTGTCATCCACTCACAGCAGAATTTTCCATGAACATAAAGGAACTGAAGCTTTGGAACCCTCCTGACTTGCATGGAAATTTTTCTAAATTTTTCTACAATCAATTATGAAAAGAAGCATTCAATTAATCAGGCTTTAAGAAAGGTTGACTTATCTTTTCCTTATCTCTACAGAGAATATTGCTAATAATATTGTGCTGTAGGAGGGGTGATCTAAATGTAAGAAACTGAAAATGAAGGAAGCATTATAGTTTGTTATGCAGCTAATTCTTACCCAGAATGTGTGGTTTTTCTAGATTTTGCAATTAGAGATATTTTTCATTTGCTATTTTTGAAATTTTTTTTTCATTCTGATTTTTAACACCTTTGTTGAGATATCCTTGACATCTAAAACTGTGTCTATTCAAGGTGAACATGCGATGTTTCGAAACATACCTACATTGTGAAAAGATCAACACAATCAAGCTAAGTAACACCTCCATCACCTGGTAGATGCCATGTATATCTGTGATTGTATGTGTGGAGACTGAAGATCTATCTTCCTGGCAAATTTCAAGTATACAATATGGTATTGTTAGCTATTGTCACCATGCTCTACATGAAATCTGCTTTTTACACATACTTTTATTCATGAGCTTGTCTCATCTTTCTTAAAATGAGCCCCTAAAGTGTGTAAGCAGCAGATGCCATACAACTCTGATTGCACCTTCATATATTCTTTAATTTTCAGTCTTTCTCTCTTTGCCTTTTTTTGTAGTTATTTTGAAGATAGATTTCTTTATATAAATAAACTTATGAAATACATGATTTTTTTAAGAATCATTATGTTATGGTTGCATGCTGAACAAGGTCAGGGAATTCACTTTTTGGAAAAATAATAACAAAGAAACTAAAAAACTGCTTGAGTAGAACAATCTATTAGATACTACACAATATTTATTAAAAATGATCTCATATTAATGTTTTATGAGAAACAACATACTATATATTTGTGGGAGCTAATGATTTCCAAATAGAATGCAAATCATCAAACAACTTTTAATACATTTTAAAGTATATCTTATCATTTAAGGAAAAGCATAATATTGGAAAAGGTACAGAAATTATAAAACCAAGTATATCATTTGTATATAATGGCATACACTATGGATTATAACACAAATTTCATAAAACTTTTATTATAAATGTAAAATAAATTCTGCATGCTTTTATTTTTTAGTAGGTAACTAGTACTGATCACTGATTAAATAGGTATTCATTGAATTATCATGATTATCTAATTAAAATATAATATACTAATTTTCTTCTCATGATGTGTTTGTGTAAAATTCTAAAAACTTTAAATAATTATCATTTCAAGGAATTCTGAGTATATGCTATTAGAGAACAAATCTCGAGTTCTCTCACTTATTTTATTAGATTATACATGATTTGGGTTCACATGCTGAGAGGGAATGAAACACGTGAAAATGAGATTATTTAGAAAAATGAATTCAGGGATTTGAAGAAAGATGAGAACATGAAAACATTTTCAGTTAAAAAAAACCTAGAACCCAGATCACTATGCTGTACAGCAGAAATTGACACAATACTGTAAATCAACTATACTTTAATTAAAAAAAAATAGTGGAGATCCCGTCATGGCACAGCAGAAACCCCTGAGGTTGCGGGTTCGATCCCTTGCCTTGCTCAGTAGGTTAAGGATCCCATGTTGCCATGAGCTGTGGTGTAGGTCTCAGATGCGTCTCGGATCTGGTGTTGCTGTGGCTGTGGCAGAGGCCAGCAGCAACAGCTCCGATTAGACCCCTAGCCTGGGAACCTCCATATACCACAGGTGTGGCCCTAAAAAGCAAAATAAATAAATAATTTTTTAAAAAATAGTGAAAGGGAGGGGAAAAAAAAGAAGCTGGTTTTTATTCAGATCATTGTTTCAGATTTAAGAACCCATCCCTTCATTCAACTGGGAAAAGAAGCATTGAAAAACAGGCATTGGAATCTGGGAAAGAAATCTAACAAACGTCCATGTAATTCCTACTGGATAAAGGCTAAAGCAGGCGGTCAGTTCTTCCGTGTCAGTATGCTTTGTACACATCCAACTCCGTTGTGGAAAAGTGCCATTGGAATTGTACGTACACATTTTAAAAACAAAACTTGTGGAGTTCTCTGTTGAAACCATCTGAGCTGTCAGTTTAGCTAACCTTTGTTTGCTTGTCACTGAGTTCCCGTGATTAAATGTGAAGATTATAATCATTAACCATGCCAGGGGTTCACTGTGGGTGGAATTTGATGTGTCGATGACATTCTGTTTATACGGTGAAGTCAAAATCAGACTTCATTTTTTCTAGCTCAGCACCCAGAGGTCTCTGGGTTAGCTACCAAGGGCCTGCAGCTCTTGTATTTCCTGACTTTATATTAAATATTGCATTCATATTGGCTGGGGAGCATTTCCCTACATCCCGTAATCACTGCTTCCTCTTTAACTGGGACACATACATATTTGACATCATAGAGGCAACAATGCAATAAATTTCATTCATTTAAAAATAAACATTTGTAAATATTGTTTAGCCAATAAGCAACTTCAATGACTGTGCGCTTGCAATTTTCTTTCTCCTGTTAGTCTATTTTTTATAAATGGTAGTAACAATAAGAATGTTAAGTATTGCTGAAATTATTTAGCTACAAATGGCAGTGGAGCATATATTGTTTTAACAGGCTAAGAGATAAGGTGATTTTTTTTCCGAGAGTATGCTAATCTTTAATACCTTTCTCTAGATATTATTATTTGAAATCATTCTGAGTATGTTTCTTCGCTATGTGTGAAAGAAATATTACCTAGTAATTAAAAGGCTTAGTGATTTGAATTCAAACAAAATTGCTTTGTTTTATTCTTTTAAATGGACTTAAACTCTGTTGAGATGGCCAAATACTCAGCCTGTATTTTGGCTAAGACTTCACATTTACTAAATTGAAGGAAAATAATATTTTAATATTTATATTATTTTACTATTTACTTCTTTTACTGTTCTTTTTTTAAAATGGAGAGCAGATTTGTAATTTGTAGTTCTAATTCTATCGTAGATTAAAGCTTGATTTTAAATATCTGAATTGGCCAATCAGTTTCCTTCAAAAATTATGTCTTTTGCATCTGATACAAATGGATAAAATCCACTGATGCACTGACTGTCTAACTTTGTAAGCTCCAAGGAACATAATTATTAAATGAGTCGTATATTGCAAAGAAAATAGGTAAATCTCAATAAGCCACCTCTTGTTTAAAAATTGCTTTCCTAAATTCTGATTGATTTCAGTAACTGATACAGAAAATGAAATTAGACATAGCCAAAATCAAAGTACGTATTAATAAATTTCCTTTTGATTGCTCATCAGCAAACAATCATTATGTATTATTATTATTTACAAGTTATCAAAGCCTAACTTGTCAACGGCAAATAACGTCCCCAACATCCTTGGAAATAATGAATTCCACGTGAAAAGTAGCCACATTTTTAGGCTATATGAATTCAAAGAACTGTAGATATCATTCGTCTTCTCTGAGACCCTTTACAATAGATATTTTGATCTTTATTCAAATTCAGATAAGATATTCTTTAATATGAGGACTGATGACTTAGACAAGGGCGAACAAGACAAAGTAAACACTTGCTGTTTACTGTGAGCTCAAGAAGCCATCAAGGCAAATGCCCTTGAAGAAATACTGATAATATTTGAAATTGGGTAACTTATGGCTGCCACGCAGTAATTAAAGGCAGAAGATGAATCGTAAGATAAGACAAGGGGAACGCAGCATTTAGTGGACTTAGCTGCCAACGACCCGTGTGGGTTTCCTGCTGCTAAATCTTCTCTGACTTGCTCTGTTGTTTTCATCAACGGTAACAGCGATTTTTCCAGTGGGTCTCTGCCGAAGGAATGCTTCTTTCCTCCTAGTCATCCACACTGTAGGGAGGGGGCTAGGCAGCAGGATCACAGCCTCATAAAGGCCCTGCAGGTGCTCCCCAAAACTGCCCTTTGGGGTAATCTCGAGAGGGGAGTTAGGTCAAGGGAGACCTGCAAAAGGCCTGTAAGGAAGACAGGTGCTTTCTTATGAAGTGGAACTCTGACCTAAGTCATCATCTCACGGGGCCTCGGTTTTTCCAACAAAACTCTGATGGACAAAGGTAACACGCCCTCCTCCCCTCACCACCTGAATGTGTAGGTACATCATTAAAGAGATCTTTGGGCACCTCAGGGACTTAGAAATGTAGACAAAGTCACGGGGGAATCACAGGTGGTTCTAGAGTGAGGAGTGGAATAGGAATAACACTGATGAATAGACAATAGCACGAAACAAAAATGAGGGGGTGTTGCATTGAGTACCTGCTGTTGCCATGTTATTCAAATTGCTTTACCTGTATTAGCCAATTTAATTCTCAAACCGCTTCAGAAGGTTCTGTTTTCACCCTTATTTACAGATAATGGAACTGAAAAACAAAGCAGTTAGGTAACTGCCCTTGCATCACACAGTTACTCAAAAAAAATAAAAATAAAAATAAATAATAATAATAAAAAAAATAATCAGGACACCAATGGGTACAGTTTATCTCAGGAGCCAGCCTTCAGAGTCACTCCAAAATGCTGTCGCTATAATGCATTTGAATATATTAGACAATGTTGATTATAATCAAATGTTATTTATCTGACCCAGGTTATTTTTATTCAATTTGTGTTATACCTATGTGATAAAGACAAAAATTAATTGTTTGGCCTGAAAATCTAACTCATTTAAATATTATTTTGAAATTTTCAATCCAAAACTTTATTTATTTATTTTTAAAATTTGTTTATGGCCGCACCTACCCCAAATGAAAGTTCCCAGGCCAGGGACTGAATCTGAGCCTCAGCTGCAACCCATGCCATAGCTGTGGCAACTTCAGATCCTTTAACCCACTATGCCCTCTGGGTCTCAAACCTGTACTTCCACAGCCACTAGAGCTGCTGCAGTTAGATTTTTAACCCACAAGGCCACAGTGGGAACTCCAATGTAAAATTTCTTAGAAAGCAGGTCAGCCTTTTTGTTACCATTGCTTGTAGGGCCTTGGGTGTTATAGCATCAGGAGTGGATGAGGGGTGAAAAGGTAAATAAAGACAAAACAAACAACACAACTAATCAAAACACTTTAAACTGTGTCTTCAGTGACAACACATGCATAATAGGTTTCCATGTTCTTGCAAGAGATATGGCAAAGGATTGTTGCAAAATCAACAGTGGCTGTATTGGGAGTTCCCACTGTGGCACCGTGGGTTAAGAATCCAACTGCAATGGCTCATGTCCCTGTGGAGGTTTGGGTTTGGTCTCCCAGGCAAGGGAGGTGAAGGATCCAGTGTTGCCAAAGCTGTGGCATGGGTTGCACCTGTGGAGTGGGAACCTCCATATGCTTCAAGTGAGGCCAAAAAATATAAAAAAGATAATAATAACAAAATAAAAACAGTGGCTATTTCAGGATGTTGGCAGTCTGGCGGGCATTTTAAAATATATTTATCTTCACTTTGATTTTGTTTTTTATAAAGATCACAAGCTCTTAGAAAGAGCCGATATAGTAACTTGAAAACTGTAGTCTAGATGGCTCAGCTAGAAATGCTAGATCCAGATCCTGGAAAGTAAATCTCAGCAAATATGGGAGTCAAATGCCAGTGACATGGCTTCTTAGGTTGGAAGCACAAGCTCAGACATAAAGACTCAATATGTAACTGGATTGGTGTGATTCCTGCCCTACGTTGGCTGCATAAGCCCACAGATTTCTCAAGTACAAATGGCTCCCTAAGGGATGAATGACGTCATTCTTTACCGTATTTCTTTGGCCCTCTTCAGCTGAGCTCCAAATTAAGCAACATTTACCAATAATTTCAGCAAGATTTGTATTCAGATAGTAAGCCCTCTATGGACACATGGATTGTATGTATGTATATATATATATATATATATATATATATATATATATGTATCTTTTCTTATAAGTCAGAGCACCTGCGAGAAGGTTTTAAGTATTTCGAATGTTACCCTTCCTGTGTCTCTTACACATCCAATTTATTATTTTTACTGATTGTAAAGTTGCTAACTTACAATTGATTTGACTTCCACAATTGGCTAGGGCTCCTGTTCCCTGAGGATAACTTCTATTTTTTGCTTGTTACTTAATCCCTCTATTTTCCTATCTTATGGTTGGAGATATTAAATTTAGCTCCTCCTAAATTTAATACACATGCAGATACTTGGCATAGTAAAACGTTTACATCAGCCTTTGTATGTAAAGCAGGCTTAACGATAGACACCTGTGACCCTGAAAACGGAACCATCCAGACTTTCATTTTTCTGTATCTTTACTCATTTTCCCTCTGCTCACCTCTCCTCTTTGCACTGCTTCACCATTTCCTGACCATTTCTGAAGCAGAACAATCATTTCCTTTCCTTTAATCCATGCCCTCAGGGTCTTACTTCCCATTCAAGTTCAAGTTTCTTACTAAAGTCTTTCTTAAAAAATTTTTCCCCCAAGATGGAATTTTTAACTTTTTTTAAACATGTATAATAATCGGATGGCATACTTGATGCAGAAAGACACTGTATCACCATATGTTTTGTTAATTCTGGTTCTTCTCCAGACTCTCCTCTCTTAGTCTTTACCTTTGGTCTAATCTATCCCACACACCCAAACAGGAGAATCATTTTCAAAACTGTCAGAGTGATCACTTTATTCCGTCCTTCGAGGGCTCCCCCAGCATCTAAAAAGCAAACTGTAATCTTGCATATATCAGACTTACCTATTCACGTAGGTTGATGATTTCTCACCAAAATCCATTTCACGACTCACAAAGCAGGCATCCTAGCTGCTTGTATTTTTCTCAAAGGTGTTCCTGCCTTTTTTCCACATCCTGTGCTCACTGTGGTGCATTCCCCTGGGATTTATCCCAACCAGGTTTTTCACATAGTAACCATCAACATTATTCATCTCGAGCTTCTTATCTTGTTTGAAGGAGTCAGCCTCATCCCAATTGGATTAAGCCTCTCTTTTTGTGCCTACAGAATCCTGTGTGATTCTGAACTACAGCTAACAAGGCACCTTGATACTTTTTATCTATATGCTTCTGCTTTCTAAGCTCAATCAGAAGCATTTTTAAACCTTAATAACTGAAATAACATATCTAGCTTCTCGTAGACACTCAGCAAACAAATTAACAAATATCTAAAATTTAGCAATAATTTAAACATGCTGAAATCCAACACTTTGAATAATTGCGAAAAAGTGACATTAACAACCTTCATATAAACTATCAATGAAAAATCAGTACTCTTTTTGGACTTGAATTTATGTAACATCATAATGCCAGATTTTAGAGCCTTCTGCCTAGATTTATCAAAATTTCTAGAAAACCAACATTTTCAAAATTTAAGCTGTATAGATCCAAGTATCTCATTACATTGATGTGTCTGGTCTAATCATCATCAAATATCTGAACTCAGAGTTATCCTGAAATATTCGAGATATATGATTTCATTTGGGGGGAGGTAGAACTCTTTTCCAAAGGCATGATTTGGGGCTGGCAATTGGGAGACTCGGCTCTGGTTTTAAACTACCACGTTTGCACAAGCCAGCCCCTGAAGTGGAAAACGAGGGTGTGAGAGCAGACCATTGGTAAAATTATTTCAGGTCACAATTTTATTTATTTATTTTTTCGATTCCTAATTTGGCCACAGTCTAGCCACCTCTGGACTGTTTAATCCTCTGTCTCTGCCTGAAGTAGCAGGTAGCAGATCAGAAACAGCCCTGCAGGTGCTCTGCACGACAGAAAATAACTTTCACTGTGTTTCCACACTTTCTGGCTCATTCCACGTCTGGAGTTCCATCATTGGTTCCACTCCTTCTCTAGTCCTGCTTCAGGACAGGGTTTTAGTTTAGGGCTTTTCAAACTTGAACGTAGATGAGAAGCATCTGGGGCTCTCTTGTTAAAATTCAGATTCTGCTTCTGTAGTTTTGGTGCCGGGGTTGAGCCTTTTCATTTCCAGTAAAAGCTCCCACACATGAAGACGCCGCGCGTCCCATGACACGGATCACTCTGTGCAGCAAGAATTTAGTTGACAAACCATGGATTATTGAGTGAGTTTGTTTGGATATGCGATTCTAGTTTCAGTGTTTACTGGCAGGGGAACCTTGGATAACCTATATAAATGCTCTCAGGTTCAAGGAACTTTTCCTGTAAAACGGGCTGTTAATACTTCATAGGGTTCACAAGAGGACAGGGGATAATAAACTGAAAAGTCCAGTGCCTTTCAAAGGGGCGGTTGCTCTGTAATACAGATGCCTTTCCTTGCCTCTCCCCTTGAACTTTCGGCCTGATTCACTTACAGAAGGAGTTCCAGTGTCTTCTGAGGGGTCCGTGCATGCATTAGCTGATCACTCACGGCTGGTCTTTCGTGCCCGTGGCTTTGTTCACACGCAGATGCTCCTAAGATCACGAGGACCCCCTGCAGCGAAACCTTGACCATTCCTTCAGCAAATGTTGTGAAATTCATTGAACTCAATGAAACTCAATAACAGTTTCTATGAGGATGTTTAATTTCAACACAGTAGATGCTCAGTAAAAGTCCGTACCTCCTTCCCCCCCCATAAGTTTCCCTCTTAATAAATGGGTGTATAATAAAGATCCCTTTGACTGAGGCACTTATTTACATATGTGGCTTTCCTGTATTGAGTTTGATAGAAAGGTTTAATTTCAATAAAATGAGGTCGTTTTATTATTTATATGATGCCAGATAATCAGCTTTCCGAATAATCAGTTTTAGCTGATTTTTAAACCTTTTTTGTCAACAGTTGTTTGAATGTCAATTAAAAGAAGCCATAGAGCACAGAATGGAAATTACCATCATCATAGTGGCATTTGGTGTATAAACAATTAGATGCATTTAATCCCTAAATTAAACAAGCAGGAACTATTAGATCAAATATACTGCAAACCAAAATAACATGACAGATATGATTTATGTATGAAACCTATGGGAGGTGATGTATTTTTAAATTGTCTATCATCGATGCTATATTAAATTAAAACGTGTCATTTGTGGTATTTTAATCTTTATATATTTTATTCCAGCTTTTGTTTTGACATTCAATCTTGATGCCTCTTCCTTCAACTCAGAAATATACACCATCCACTTTCAGTGGTTAGCTGTAGTTTAGTACAATGCCTTACAAATATCATAGTGTGATTTCCTGAATGCCTCCAGTTCATGTGGGAAAATTATGTTAAACATTGCATTTCATTCTTTCGAATGCTGGCAGTCTGGCGTAGTATGAGAAATATGTTTGGGCTCAACGTTTATCTTAGCGAAAATGCAGTGTAATTAACCTTTAGACTTGAAAGGAGTTTTACTCCTGTTCAAGAATTTGTTCCAGTTACCCAACCAAAGAGTAGAACTTAAGAAGTGGGTATAACCTGCTACTTTTCTATGAACAGCAAGTTATAATTATTGTTTGCCTTGCACAAAAATATACACATCCACGCACACATCTGCACCATAATTTGTGGGTCTTTTATGTCTATCAGACACCTGTCCCCACTCAGGAATCCTTCTTCTCAGGTTTTACATTTCCAAACCCTGGGTTTTAAGCCAATTATTCTTCACTGATTTGACTAGCGTACTAAAAATCAGAAGTTAAATACAAAAGGACCAATACGTCTGAAATGCTTTTCTTTCTTTAAATATTCACTTTAAAAGTTTTGCTCCTTGGACATATTAATACCCTAACAGGTACTGACTCTTCAAAAGAAATCTTTTATATACAAAACATCAATTTCCAAACTTTATTGCTCATGAAGCTTTTTTTACTTTTAATTTTTTAAATGAAGCATCCAATAGGCCTGTAGAACCTACTAGCACTTGAATTAAATGAACTCAGCTTTGCATCCTGGTTCCAAACTTTAGTTGTGAGCATATTTCTTAATATCATTCAACACTAGCATTTCCTAAGGAAAGAGAACTGATTGTAAACTTTATTCCCTCGGGTTGGTGTGGAAATTAAATAATACATGTAAAATATTGATCATAGTTCCACGTGGTAACTGCTTAATACATTTCAGCTATTCTTCTTCATCTTTTTTTATTTTATTTTTTGTCTTTTTAGTGCCATACCCATGGCATATGGACGTCCCCAGGCTAGGGGTCGAATCGGAGCTGTAGCCACTAGCCTACGCCACAGGCACAGCAATGCAGGATCTGAGCCGTGTCTGCGACCTACACCACAGCTCATGGCAACACCAGACCCTCAACCCACTGAGCGAGGCCAGGGATCGAACCTGAGTCCTTATGGATACTAGTTGGGTTCGCTACCCCTGAACCACAACGGGAACTCCATTTCAGCTATTCTTGTTATTAATCTAGCCTTTTTCATTATATTTTAAATAACAGTATCTGGGAGACTTCCCCAAGTCTTTTTAGAATACATTAACTCCAAAGAACTTCTTGTATTCTTTCTTATGAAATGAAGGACTGCATTTCCTTCCAGGAATTAATACTTACCTCAACTAGCCTCTGTCAAGTGACTAATCAAAGCAGAAATACGTTTGTTATGTCTTTTCTTTCTCTCTGCCCAGATTCCAGAGGCTGAATGGAAGCAGAACTGGGAACACGGGTGGGAAGATAAATGTCAGGCTTCAAATAGTGAGATTGTAGTGTTATATGAATAGATTCATTATCTTAAACTTGCATTCATTTATAATTGTTTGGGAAAACTGATCCAACCCACATCCTTATTCTTGGAATTACATGATCAGAATTTCCAATCTATTCTATTTCCTTCTCAAAAAGGAAAAATCATCCAAATTCACACTGCCCCAAAATGCTATCTATTTTAATAGCAACATTTATATTCAGGGATCTCAATAAAAGAATTCCAATAAAAACATATCAGCAACTACCAGTCCTTAATCTGGATGCCTCAATTAAAATTTAATTGCATGGAGTTAATAAATATGCCTGCTTTTGTTTCCTAACTGCCTTTCATGGAAAAATCCAAGAGCCATCACAATTATTTATCCAAATTTTCATTAATAAATGTAACAAAAATACAGTTACGCTACAATTAATACATTTTATGATCACATAACAACATGAACAAATGCAATACATCCATATCAAATCAATATTTCTCTTAGCTAATATACATATGATGATTCTATTGAATTCATGTTTGAATACCACCAAATTTATAATCAAATGATACTCATCAAAAGGTCAACTAAATTAAATGTCAATTGCAGTATAGATGTGGATAGAATAAGACAAGTTTGTTGAATTAAATGTAATGTAAATTGTTCCTAACCCATTATTCCATCTGTACAAATTATTCTCAGTCCAGAGTTTTTGTACTATAGTCTCTACCCAGAAACCTAATAATGAACACATTTGTCGAAATTCATAGTAAGCTGTACTGTAAAATATTTAGACCCATGCCACTAGCATCCTGATTCAGTACACAAACAGTGTAGATTTTATAATATAAACATCAATTCAATAATCTTTAGATTAAAAAAACCTTAATTTCATACCAAGGAGCTTTATTATTTTTTCTTTATATTGAAACTACTTTTTTATTTGTTTAATTTTTAAATGTATTTACTTATTTATTTGCTTTTTAGGGATACACGTGTGGCATATGGAAATTCCCAGATTAGGAATCAAATCAGAGCTGCAGCTGCTGGCCTGTACCACTGCCACAGCAATGCAGGATACAAGCCTCATCTGTGACCTACACCACAGCTCACAGCAGTGATGGATCCTTAACCCACTGAGTGAGACCAGGGATCAAACCCACATCCTCAAGGATACTAGTCAGTTTCATCACCTCTGAGCCACAGTGGGAACTCCCGAAACTTCTTTTTCAAATTGTAAACTTTCCAATACAAATAAGATTTAAATGTAATGTTACTCAAAGCATATCTAAATACTGTTATTACACATTCTCTCTCACACACACTTCAAATTGAAATTAACCCTTAATGAACTGATTAGTTCCTTATCATTTCTTAAAAATATAAATATATTTTCAATTACATTTCTTTTCCATTTTTTTCCTACTGTTTTTAATAAATCCAATAAGTCTAGTTCTTGGGCTTGATATCATTATTCAGGTTTTCATCTTCAAGAATTACTTTCCTTAAAGTTTCTCAATCAGACACTGCCTTCAGTATCTGCAGAATTCAATTTCAGCATCCTTAGCAAGTGTGCCCTCTTCTTGTTCCTCTCTTTGTAGGGTTACAAGGCCTCTTTAGAATTTCACATGGGGCTTTGTATTTCTAATGTATTTGTAAGATAATTAACTACACATGATAAAGTATGGTATAAATTATCATTTAATTTTGCTTTCAGATCCTAATATCTAAACGTTTATTGTCACCTGAAGATACAGCCCTCTCATTGCTGTTCTAAGCCATTTATTCACTTCCTTCTTCGAGATTCCCCAAAGCATTGAAGCACCTTCCATGAAATCATTTTTGCCATTACCCTTGATAGTGGGGGTTACCTCCCAGGTCCTGGTTCTCTGAGTTAGTGACTTTAGCACAAGAGGCACTGTCCTCCTGCCTTCTCCCCAACAGCTTTGCATCCTTCTTAAAAACTTCAACATCCACAAGGAGGATCCACCCAACACATGTCACTGACTCATCAGTTCCTGGACCTACTTTGTTCTTTTTTCTCAAATTCACTCTAGACATTCTACTGCATATCTCCTCATGACCAGTGCCTATGCCAGCTTTTAAATCTTGATCTTTATTTTGTTTTATTTTTTCATTTTTGACCACCCCACGGCATGTGGAGCTCACTGGCCAGGGGTCAGGTCCAGGCTTCAGTCATGATCACAGCTGTGACAATACTGTATTCTTAACCCACTGTGCTGGGCTGGCGATTGAACCCCCCTTCCAGCACTCCAAAGACACTGCTGACCCCATTGCACCACAACGGGAGCTCCTAAATCTTAATTTTTTTTTTTAAATGAATCTGTCTGTTTATCTCTATCTGATTTACGTTACTGCCCACAACAACCTCCAATGAACACATCAAACCTGACCTTATTTTTATTCTAGCCTCACCCTCTTCATGTTCCAACTTCTTTTTTCACATAGCACTGTAATCATTCTCTTGCATTAACTTCCTTGTCCTTCTAGATTTTCTTTTTTTGGGGTGAAGTCCCACCTGTTTGTACCACTAATTCAGAAGCTCCACCATCTGCAGGTGCTACACACACCCAAGCAGTTGAATGTTGATGGAGAAAACATCCCACAAATTGGCTGGATGGGCTCACTTCACATTCATGGTCACGGATCTCAAACAGGTTCTCAGCACTATTGGGAAATGCAACATTCCCCTACCAAGTTATCCTTTCTGCCTTTGGGGATGATGATCTCTCTCTGCCTCCTCAAATCTTCAACAACCCATCCCCAATCTGACTCTCAGCATGGGAATAAAATAATTGAAACCCGTCAAGAACTACTTCAGTCTTCCATCATCATTTTAACCAATCCTTCCCCATAGGCTCAACTGTCCCACCCATGGAGACGAAAGAACAGTCATTGTTCAAGAGCCAGCCTCACTACCTGTGTCTAGAATTCTATCCCCCTCTGCCTTTGTACTGTGCTTTCCCTTCCTTCATAGCAAAAATTCTCCAAAAGGGTCCCACCTTATTGGCCTCATTTCCTCATCTCCTAGTTTCTCCTCATCCAAGTCTGGTCAGACCTTCTACACCATCATTTCAGAGACTTCTTTTATAAAATCTGCCAAACCTGAAGATCCACTTTTGGTCTTCAGGTTACATTATGTCTTGGCAGCATTTGGCACTCTCCTTTTCATAAAATTTTATTTTCTCAGCTTTCTTGACATGTCACTCAGTCACTAGCAAGGCACACTCATTTCCTTTGTAGGTATAAATATTTTTCTCCTTTATCAGTGACTGAGTAGGGAAGTATCCTAAGTCTCCTTCCTCAATCCTCTTCCCTAGATCTTCACTCCCTCCTCCCAAAACCTTCTTTGTCCCATGACTGCAAATAGCATCCATGTACTGACTTTCAATATGTAAAAATAACAGAGCTCTGTTCCTTGACCCTCAGATTCCTACATACAGTTTCCTACTTGCCCTCTGCACTAGGATATGTAATAAGTTTAGATAAGACAGAGGTCATGGTTTTCCTTCTACTACCTTCTTCCAGCTCCCCCACCCAACAAGCATTCTTCCTTTCCATTAATTCCAGGATGGTTCACACAACTGCTCAGAGAAATTCTTTACTTATCTCTTTCCCTTGTACCCACGCTCACTCCCTCACTTAGTCTGGTCACTTCTACTCTCAAAATACTCCCAATTAAATGGTGCTTTCCCACCTCCACAGCCACAGTCTGAGCCCCTCTCAGCATCTTCTCTTGTCGAGTATGACCACAGCTAATAACTGGTTCCCACTTCTGCACTTTCTGTCCATGTTCTACGGAAAAAAACAGAGTGATTTTTGTGAAATGTGAATCATTATTCCCTGGTCTAACATCCTTCAATGGTTTCCTATAGTTCTTAAGATTAAATCCCAGCTGATTATTCTGACCTGAAAGGGCCTGCAGTGTTGGGTGACAGCTTCTCTGCAACCCTCTCACCCACTCTCCCCTTTTCACCACATCCTGGCCCAACTGGCTTCATTTTGATTTTACCAAACCACCAAGTTCCTTTCTCCTTTCTCTCTATTTTACTTTTTAAAATTTTTTGTAGGGCTGCACCCACGGCATATGGAAGTTCC
Organism: Sus scrofa; assembly: GCF_054392235.1. Taxonomy (NCBI): domain Eukaryota; kingdom Metazoa; phylum Chordata; class Mammalia; order Artiodactyla; family Suidae; genus Sus; species Sus scrofa. Next base: position 79,331,203 of record NC_139393.1, read on the forward strand.
CAGGCTAGGGGTCAGATTGGAGCTACGGCTGCTGGCCTACGCCACAGCCACAGCACTGTGGGATCTGAGGTGCCTCTGTGACCTGCACCACAGCTCACAGCAATGCCGTATCCCTGACTCACTGAGCAAGGCCAGGGATGGAACCCGCCTCCTCACGGACACTAGTCGGGTTTGTTTCCACTGTGCCACAATGGGAACTCCCCTAAGGTCCTTTCTATTAGCATGCTATGAACACTATTCCTTTCCCTTGGAATAATTTCCTCTAAAATTGTGTATAGTTCTCAAGTCAGGGGCCCAGCTCCCCACAGGTGTCTTACCTAATCATAATCCCTGAATACCCTCCACATAGCCACAGGTCAGTACTCTTGACCATATTACCTATTTTATTGTATTTATGATTTCTATTCGGTTTTTGTTTATATGTTACATAGTTCCGATAGTCAAACTGAGCACAGACTGTCCAGTCTTTCTTGGGACCATGTACCCAATTGTCAGAAGGGGTTTGGAACACTTTACATGCCCTAAAAGTATTTGTCCACAGAACAACATTTGCTGAGTAGCCCATCAATTGTGAAGTTGATTGTGTTTGTCATATTTTAATATTCTTAAATATTTTTATGATTTAGTGCTTCTTTAATAGTCATAAATAATTCATAAGTAATTCATAACTCTTTATCAATATAACATCTAAAGTCATTATTATACTGTTTGACAGTAACTCTATAGGGAATGTCAATATCCTCAATCAATATTTCCCTAAACACACACATGTGTAATTCTGCATGTAACTCTTCTTTACAAACTTTGCAAGATTTTCTTTGGTTATTTGCACCCCTAGAAATAAAGGTAAAATAAAATAAAACCCTGATGTGAATCTGAACACATTTCCACGAAGAATGTGAGAGGATTTGAAAGAAAAATCAATATTTTGGCACCAACAAAACATGGCTTACAGTGATGGTAAATTTATATTTCTTCCTTTTATAGTGACAAGGTAGTATTTTTGAAAATTAGATATCAGCAACACTTATTCCACCTCATTTGAATTGTCTATTGCAGACCACACTAACTTTGATATCTGTCATTCTGACAGTGAAAATCATAAGGCAGTACCATAAAGTACCATAAAATAATAGTGCATACACATGCCAATTTAGGAAAACATAAATAAAAAGATTGATACTTTAAATGCAATGTGTACATACAAAATTTTTGAAATTCTGAGAAAGCATTCCACCATTAAATCATTTATATATCAATCTAGAAAGAAATAGTGTCATATTGAAACTTTAATCAATTTTAATGCTATCTCTGTATTTTATTATCTTTACATGCTTAAATATATGTAAGATTATGTATTCTAGCTAATATATGATTAATTTTCTTTAAACTATGGTAATATATTTTTCTCCTAACAATATAGAATTAACTTTATTTGAGTAGTGAAGTGTTAAACTGTTTGACTATACCGTGATTTCCAGTGACAGAAATGTAAAAATATGGAGGCAAAAATGCCTGTAATTTTTGTTATGTCTGTTTTGTATGTAATATTTGATAGGCATTGCAGGAGAGTAATTCTTTTAAAAGAATTATATCCATATGTAAAAATCTCTGAGATGTTCTTATTTTTCTTTTTTTTATCATATATATATATTTCTACTGCACAGCATGGTGACCCAGTTACACATACAGGTATACATTCTTTTTTCTCACATTACGTGTTCCATCACAAGTGACTAGACAGAGTTCCCAGGGCTACACAGCAGGATCCCATTGCTAATTCATCCCGAAGGCAACATTCTGCATCTGTTTACCCCAAGCTCCCCGTCCCTCCCACTCCCTCCCCTTCCCCCTTGGCAACCACAAGTCTGTTCTCCAAGTCCATGATTTTCTTTTCTGTGGAAAGTTTCATTTGTGCCTTATGTTAGATTCCAGATATAAGTGATATCGTATGGTGTTTGTCTTTCCATTTTTCTTTTTTTTTTTTTTTATTTTATTTTCCCACTGTACAGCAAGGGGGTCAGGTTATCCTTACATGTATACATTACAATTACAGTTTTTCCCCCACCCTTTCTTCTGTTGCAACATGAGTATCTAGACATAGTTCTCAATGCTATTCAGCGGGATCTCCTTGTAAATCTATTCTAGGTTGTGTCTGATAAGCCCAAGCTCCTGATCCCTCCCACTCCCTCCCCCTCCCATCAGGCAACCACAAGTCTCTTCTCCAAGTCCATGATTTTCTCTTCTGAGGAGATGTTCATTTGTGCTGGATATTAGATTCCAGTTATAAGTGATATCATATGGTATTTGTCTTTGTCTTTCTGGCTCATTTCACTCAGTATGAGATTCTCTAGTTCCATCCATGTTGCTGCAAATGGCATGATGTCATCCTTTTTTATGGCTGAGTAGTATTCCATTGTGTATATATACCACATCTTCCAAATCCAATCCTCTGTCGATGGACATTTGGGTTGTTTCCATGTCCTGGCTATTGTGAATAGTGCTGCAATGAACATGCGGGTGCATGTGTCTCTTTTAAGTAGAGCTTTGTCCAGATAGATGCCCAAGAGTGGGATTGCAGGGTCATATGGAAGTTCTATGTATAGATTTCTAAGGTATCTCCAAACTGTTCTCCATAGTGGCTGTACCAGTTGACATTCCCACCAGCAGTGCAGGAGGGTTCCCATTTCTCCACAGCCCCTCCAGCACTTGTTATTTGTGGATTTATTAATGATGGCCATTCGGACTGGTGTGAGGTGGTATCTCATGGTAGTTTTGATTTGCATTTCTCTTATAATCAGCGATGTTGAGCATTTTTTCATGTGTTTGCTGGCCATCTGTGTATCTTCTTTGGAGAAATGTCTATTCAGGTCTTTTGCCCATTTTTCCATTGATTGATTGGTTTTTTTGCTGTTGAGTTGAAAAGGCATCCATATAGGAAGAGAAGAGATCAAACTGTCACTGTATGCAGATGACATGATTCTATACCTAGAAAACCCTAAGGACTCAACCCCAAAACTCCTTGAACTGATTAATAAATTCAGCAAAGTGGCAGGATATAAGATTAACATTCAGAAGTCAGTTGCATTTCTGTATACCAGCAATGAAACATTAGAAAAGGAATACAAAAATACGATACCTTTTAAAATTGTACCTCACAAAATCAAATACCTCGGAATACACCTGACCAAAGAGGTAAAAGACCTATATGCCGAGAACTATAAAACCTTAATCAAAGAAATCAAAGAAGATGTAAAGAAATGGAAAGATATTCCATGTTCCTGGATTGGAAAAATCAATATTGTGAAAATGGCCATCCTACCCAAAGCAATCTACAGATTCAATGCAATCCCTATCAAATTACCCATGACATTTTTCACAGAACTAGAACAAACAATCCAAACATTTATATGGAACCACAAAAGACCCAGAATCACCAAAGCAATCCTGAGAAACAAAAACCAAGCAGGAGGCATAACTCTCCCAGACTTCAAGAAATACTACAAAGCCACAGTCATCAAAACAGTGTGGTACTGGTATCAAAACAGACAGACAGACCAATGGAACAGAATAGAGAATCCGGAAATTAACCCTGACACCTATGGTCAATTAATCTTTGACAAGGGAGGCAAGAACATAAAATGGGAAAAAGAAAGTCTATTCAGCAAGCATTGCTGGGAAACCTGGACAGCTGCATGCAAAGCAATGAAGCTAGAACACACCCTCACATCATGCACAAAAATAAACTCCAAATGGCTGAAAGACTTAAATATACGACAGGACACCATCAAACTCCTAGAAGAAAACATAGGCAAAACACTCTCTGACATCAACATCATGAATATTTTCTCAGGTCAGTCTCCCAAAGCAATAGAAATTAGAGCAAAAATAAACCCATGGGACCTCATCAAACTGACAAGCTTTTGCACAGCAAAGGAAACCAAAAAGAAAACAAAAAGACAACTTACAGAATGGGAGAAAATAGTTTCAAATGATGCAACGGACAAGAGCTTAATCTCTAGAATATATAAGCAACCATTTTTCTAATATTCCAAATATCATTCAAGTGCATAAAGAAGTATATCATAAAACCTACATAGACTTATGCGGAAAATGGTTTTGTATCTGGCAAATATTTTGTTTGGTAAATTGTTATTTTTATTATTACTGCTTACCTTCAGCTAATTTGAAGACAGGACTCTTCCATTTTTTTTTGGTATTTGGGTATCTCATTGAAAGGAAGATCTCACAGATGAGTTTCCGAAGACTTTCTTCACATAGTCCTTTAATCCCATGCATTGTTTTTTGTTTTTTTTTTTTAAACTTCGAATAGGTTGGGAAAAGTTAACTAGTTGTATTAACATACTGAGTGAAAATTACCATAGGTACAGTCAGGATTTAATTTGAAGGAACCCTTCTATATAATCTCAGAGTTAACCAAAGTCAACTTCACAATTGTAGCTCTGCGTCATAGTCATCTACTGTTATCACTGGTGGGACGTGCAGTTCCAGGATGTGTTCGTGTGGGTAGGCATGCATATGTATGATCATGGTGGAGTCATTTTTAAATGTGTCAAGAAAAAAACAAACTCAGATATAAACAGAAGGTTCCAGAAAAGCCCTCTGGCCTCTCATGAGAGCAGAATCAGGACCAGCTGATGTCATCAGAAAGATGGCTCATGAAAGTGCCTGATCCCTGGAATCCTCTGAACTCCAACTCAGGAAACACATTATTCAAGCCCCACCCTCTGGGACCCTCCTGCGGGTCTCCTCAACCCACAGTTTCTATTATAAATGTAACAACAAAAGTAATGAAATCATAACAAGTTATGAGAACTCCTTTCTTCCTGCCCTTCTACACCATATAAAGATTGTAGGTGGTCCTGAGAGCTGTGACCATGTCTAGAGGTGCTGAGAGAGAAAAAAAACATTATTTCTTTCCTATAGTGTCAGACATTATGTAGAGGAGGAAAACCCCAAACCATCACACACTCGCATGTGGTCTGTGCCATGTACATAATACAAAGATGAATCTGGGTTTTGTGGTTAAGTTATTCTCCCACATTGATATTGCACAGAGACCGTCAGACTGGTCCAGGTCCAGGTTCTCAGTTGTTAGAATATCTAAATACTGACAATAAAACACAGATTGTGTTCAATCTTTTTCCAAATTTTAGAAGTCTGGAACCATCCCAAATCCTCCCTGAACTGTCTGAACTTGACAAACAATCCCAAATCCTCCCTGAACTGTCTGAACTTGAAAAAACTCTAAAAGATGTCAAGGAAAAACTAACAATTTCATGAACAATTGTTTTTATATGCTACATTCTGTTTTGCCATTAACACATCACTCAAATGTCTGAAAAATGTCTAAGATGACCTACTTCTATCACCTGCCCTAAGAAGGGTGCAGATAAGACTCCGAACACAGGGACCATCTGGTGGGCACACCCCACACTAGTGGCTGGTGGGCCACACAGGCGGTAGAGAGAGTAACACAGGAGTTTTGAGGGAGGAGGTCAGGCCCAGGGACCTCTGCTTACGTAAAACTTGACCCCCCGTATCAAATCCATCTCTCCTCTGTTAATCTGAACTTCAGTTTGTCGAAAAGATGCTACATGCAACGAATTGATAACAGAAAAATCCATTGCTTCCTAACTAATATTCTTTATATTATGCGCTTCCTAAGGTGCGTTACTATCTCAGGCAAAGAAGACTGCTGAAAAGGTATTAGCTTCAGGATTTCCAGATTAAAAACCTGAGAGTAACCTTTCAAAATTCTCTAGAGTCCGAAAAAGAAAGTCTAATGTGTTTGCTTAAAAAGCAATCATGCAGTCTTTAAAGGTAAGCATCTTTGGGGAAATATTTGCTCAAAACTTTGAGTAAATTACTGATGGATGTTCTGGATTTACCTTTTTGGGTAAATGTGTATACACACATGGGAGCATCCAGGGAATATAGAAAAACATAGGAGATACCACTTATTTGAATACAATAATAACCATCTTCTTCTAAGAAGATTAGTAGTTTAAAAAAAAAGTTTTCAAACTAGTTAATATTGCTGTGCTAGATACTACACAGTAGCCTTAGTCATATTTACAGAGGTGGTTTTATTGAAAAAAAAAAAAAAACAAAACTTCAGGACATTTCACAGACTTTTATATATACTTTATCAGTCATTTGCCTTGCTATTTCCCACACAATAATATTTTAAGAAACCCTTCAATATTAAGTGTTCATGTTTGTTAGCTGCTTTGTTCAGTGTCCAGTTGGCAAGAACCTAGATTTCAAGGTGCAAGGAAAAAAATGAAAGAAATCCATCCACTATATTTAGAAATAAAATGCTTACGATGGCAATAATGTTTATTTCACTCTCGCCAAGGTCTCCCCCCAGATCCCCCGCCCCAATTAACATAAAACAAAGTTCCTGGCCGTTGTTAGAAAGAAGAGCAAAGCCAGAACCAGGCCCCTGAAACAATAGAGCCATCAGCCCACTTTATAGCCCGCTCTAATTCGATGTGTCAGGCCTTAATCAGCTCTGTTTCACAGCGCTTTGCTCCGTGAAAGCAGATTTGTTTAACCACAACCTGGATTTCAGCCTGAATGAGGACGAAGAATAACGGCGGAAGAGCGGGCAGATCTCTCGGGTTAGATGGTGGGGATAAAGTGAATCCATCATTTGCTGCAGAGGCAGAGGCAAAGTGACAGGCTCATTCATGCCTTCGAGACATTTTTAGGTCTATTGAAAATTTTAATCTGTGCACTCTAGATGAACCCCCGCGCTCCCTAATTTAGAGCATGGAGCCCTGTGCCGAATCTGTCTGCCTCAGATAGGGTGGGCGAGAAGCTATAGGACAGCCAGCCCTCCGAGCGGTTTTCTCCCCTAAATGCATCCTGCCTTGAACTTTACACACACACATAAGCTCCATTTACAGGGGGATTTCAGAGTTAATTAAACGCGGAATTTGTTTCTTTAGAAATCACATATGCCTCAGGGTTAAGTCATAGCATTTCAGCAGCTACTTTAATTTAGGATTAAGCCTACTGTACATTTTCCGAGGGAATTTGATTTTTCTAAGGACAAGTCTATAGAGATGGGGAAATTCTGCCCCTCTGTTACCACAGAAAGCTTTTTAAAAATAGCTTAAAAAAAGACAGACCCCCTTTGCTAAGAGATGCTGCAAATCAGCAAATTCAAAATCATCTTTTGTGGAAAAAAAAAAAAAAAAGCACCAGAAACAGACAAATAAAGGAGAAAGCTAGTAAAGTGATTGCTTTGCTGATACGGCGGTCAAATGACTTCCACCAAAGGCTCCCAGGTTTGAGTTCTCTTTCCTCTGGATTTGCTCTGTGCACGCCACGGTAATAATCCCAGAAGCATAATATTTACAAATATTTGGGTCGGATGACAGGTCAGATTTTTATGATTAAACTTGCAAGTCAATGCTGACATATATCATCTTACTCCGACTAAAGTTCCTAGAGAGAATGGTACATACTTTCATTCTAATTTTGCTAAAAGTCGCTCCTGTTAAAGGGGACAGAATGTGAGCAAATGAAGAACAGAGCAATCCAGGAACCTAGCACCTTCCTCAGTGGCTTTCTTTTGGAAACACTGTGCAACCAAACTTCACAATAAATGTAGAAATTGGGTTCACATCTGTTGATGTTTTTGAGCATCATTTGCAAGAATGTTGCATTAAGCGAAATGCCCCATTTACTGGTTGCACATTTACAAAAAGGTAGAGACTGTTTTTCAAAATAAATTTTAGAAAAAACACAGAGAAAAAGTGCATGTAAGGTTTGCGGACACCCCCAACCTTTTCCTGTTTCTGTTTAGTTTAAATTAATAATGAAATTTGATGTGCGCTCTCAGCATGGGGTGCTTCTTCCCTTTCCTGAGCTTTTTCACTGGCTGTAAAATTTGAAATGAGAATAATTGTTCCCAGTTTTGAGGGAGAAATACAATTAAGCGGCATTTGGTGTTTTCTGTAGTCTACTGAGCATATGGACCCTTGGAGGTAAAAAGTTCAATCCATGAGGAAGAACAGAGACAACGGAAGAGTAGAATGACTACAGTAAAATAAAACAGCCCCAGAGCCTCGCCAAATAAGCCCCCATCCATAAATCTTGTTAATCGGGAATTCCTCAAAATAAAATGAAGAAGGGAGAGAAGTACGTTCTCCTTCAGACTGGCCCAGATTCTTTATTACTTGGATGAAAGGAAGGACTGGAAAAGAAGTGATGAGAAGCATGAAAGATAGGTAATCAGATGAAGAAACAATGCCACATTTGTAGTTTGTAGAATATATGCCATGTTTAATCTTGGGAGGAAGCCGTGCATCCTGTTTGGAAAGAGTCAAAGTTTTGGAGTGGCATTTGTGCAGATTTCTGTTGGTTGCGTGTTAAGAGTCTCATTTTAAAGCTGCATCTCTATGGCAAGTGATCTCCATTGTTTGACTTGTGAAGATAAAAATAATGTCCTTCTAAATGTATCCCCTGTCCAACTATACTGCCCAGAGTTTATATATACGTATATATATATATATATATAATGATTTTTATTTTTTTCCATTATAGCTGGTTTACAGTGTTCCGTCAATTTTCTTCTATACAGAAAGGTGACCCAGTCACACATACGTATGTGCATTCTTTTTTCTCACATTATCATGCTCCATCATAAGTGACTAGATATAGTTTCCAGGGCTATACAGCAAGATCTCATTGCTTATCCATTTCAAAGGCAATAGTTTGCATCTATTAACCTGAAATTCCCAGTCCACCCCCCTCCCTCCTCCTCCCCCTGTCCAGAGTTTTAATTCTGGAACCCTTCTGGTTTCGGTTCTTATTCATTTGAAAAATAATTATTTACTCCTGATTTCTCAAAACAGACATTGGAAAAGGAAATGAAATAAAGCAAATGAAGATGATCTAATCAGGAGTGAGTAAAGGCCTAGAAAGCCTTGTAATTTGGAAACTCTATCTTCATGTTTGTGGGGAATCTTCTATTAAAACAAACCAGCAGTCTTGATAAAATTAATGCATGTATAGTCATGCAAACATTTAAGATAATTGAAGTAGTCCATTATTTGATAGAAAATAATGATTTTCATTGATTTGAATGATTATTGTTTTATAATGCTTCAAATCTATATTTGAAGTAAAAATGATTTTAAGTGATTTTTTTAAATAAATTTTGAATTATAGCAACATATGATTTTATAGGAGCTCAATGCTACTACACACATGGTGAAAAAGGAGAAATAACCCTATCAGAATGCACTTCGAGGACCTAATGTTTTGGTGTATAACTTTCCACTCTGGATTGCTTTCATTCAATGATCCATGAAGAATAGATACAGTTATACAGATGTGGGTAAATATAAATGGGAAACTTGGCTGCTTATTTTTGTGAATCTGTGTTATGCTCTCCCATAAGATTGTATCTTGGATATTTACCGTGTCAGCCAGTGTTCTTTGGAAATAGAAATTTTGTTTGCTTTGTGATTCTCCATGTCATAGATACAGCACAGTTTAGTTAATCAGATTTTTTGAGTATTTAGTTTATTTCCTTTTTTCCCTATGTTAAATATAACCCTAGGCTATTTATCTTTTTATAAAATAGGTCCACGGTAATTTTGGAAACTGTCCATTGTAAGGCAGGTAATACAAATATCTTAAATAAAATTTCCCAAATTGTAAGAAAAATGCTTTTTCGGTGTTTTAAATTGCAATTTTGGACTCCCGACTATCATATATATTTACTGGATTTTTAAATGTAAATATCAATTGTGTTTTTTCTAATTAATATCAATGTCTTCTATATAATCACTCATCATATATTACCAATTTTTTCTCATTTTTTAAAGGTTTATTGAAATGTGGGTTGGTTTACAAGGTTGTGATAATTTCTGCTATATGAAAATGTGATTCAGTTATACATATACACACATCCATTCTTTTTTGGCAAGTTTAATAGGTTTATGTTCTGCCTATGCGTAATTCCAAATAAATGCAATTAAATGTAACATTTTATTATGATTTATGCCTTTGTATGGTGCTTATAATAACTTATCTTCAAATCATGGAGATGTCTACCAATATTTATCGTTCTTTTATTTTGTTTTGAATATTACCTCATATTATCTATATGTACTATGTTTGCATATGCAGTAGGGTAGAATGGCTAAATTTTTTTTTTTAAATAATACGTTATGCTGGAACTGTTTGTTAAATAACATCTCTTGTTTTTATCACAGTGTCACCTCAGCATATATGTGCCAAAACCTGTATACCTTTGGTTCTATTTCATTAAATTCTTTCTCTCTTTCCATCTCAGGAGTTCAACATTTAAATTACATGACTGTTTAAGATGTATTTTAATATTTGGTACAGCAAGTTTTCTCTCTCATTATAATTAAATAAAAATTTTAAAAAATTTGATAAACGTTCTCTCATTAATACTTCTAAAACTATTGCATCATTTTTTAAGTAGCCCCAAATCATATTATTATTTGTATTTATATCTTATTTAGGGATAAGTTGCATTTTGTAAATGTTTTATGTTTATTCATATGGTTTTAAAAAATTCTCTCTCTCTCTCTCTCTCTCTAGATAAATAGAGATATGCATATATACCAAGTTCCTTTTCAGATGATGTGCATTTTCATGGTAGGGGAATGAAAACTTTGAATCTATGTGCTTCTTAATTATATCGCTAGATTTTGGAAAATTTTGAATTTGATTTCTTGACTCAATATATGTCAACTGTATTCCTTTGGCTTATCTATATAGTAAATCAAATTTACAAAGATAAATTTTCCACATGCTATTACACCCATTAAAGAAAATCAACAATAAAAGCAGAGTGTTCGCTAAGCTCACTAAACTCTATTTCACTTTTCAAAGCACCAGTGAGACAGCACTAAAACACAACATCTGCTTAATAAAGGATATGGCCTTATTTTATATCCATATTAATTCCTATTTTTGACAGTTCTGATTTAGTCTTTTATTCTTTAAATAACTGTTGTATTTTATTTTTCAAAGGATTTATTTTAATTTTTATAATTTTATTTTTTTCAGTTATCTTTGTCAATATGTTTTGTTCTTTATTAATTTATTTTTCTGATGTTGGGGCTCTCTTACAACTTTTCATTCTTACTTATTGAGTTCATGCCTAGTTTATTTTAATTCCGTTCAATTGGTTTTGCTGTACTGAGAGTAACATTTTATTTTTTTGGTGGGGGGGTCTTCAAGATTGTGTTAAATATCATGCTTTGAATTTTATTTTTTTTCCATACTCTATCATCTAGATTTGTGTCTTGTATGAATTGGACAGAAATAGATTTTTTTTATAGTTATATCTTTATAGAGAGAGATATTGGCAGATACAGATATAGATACTTGTACAGATATAAATATAGATAAGTAATAAATAGATCAAAAATAACCTGAATCTGTTTTGAGGTCTTTCCTTGGACGATGCAATTAATTCCTCTCCTCCACTCCCTCCTTTTACGTATTTTTTTATTTATTCATGTGTTTATTTTGGGTCTGGTGTCTTGGCGTCAAATTGTTAAAAGAAAGTAACAAGGTGTTGAATGATGTGCCTCCAGCTAGTCCTCCCCAGGTTCCCTTACTATCATGTGAGCTGGCGTCTGTCACTAAAAAAATGCCCTAGATGCCACTCTTCATTCCCAGAATCCTGGTAAAAGAAGGCATGACTTTAAGGGTCAGGCACGTGAGCCCCTGGATGCAGCCAAGTGAAAAATCCGCTCCAGTGGATAACCTTGAACCGAGACAACAGACTAATCTCCTTCCAAACTGGGTTGGGAATGTGTGCTAATGAATTCTTCCAAGTTTGAAGGAGGAGAGTAAGGGTGCTTAAAAGTAGCATGGAGGAGGGGAACCAGTCATCAGATATTTCCAGTTGTGGACAGATGCTCTATTTCTGGATAACAAGTTTGATTAAACACATTTAGATTAATTTAAAGTTGGAGCCGAGATTCCTGACCTGCAGAGCAACGTAGAGGAAAGTGGTAATCCCAGGAGCTGTACCATCTCATCAGGGTCAGTGTTGGGCACTGCTGTCTTTGACCCTTCAGCAACCTTTTGGGAAGACCCATCTTGACCTTCAACCTTGGAATAGCTCTGTCTTCTTGGAGTTATCAACCCAACGCACAACGGCTGGACTGCAGATCACTGTGTTAGGGAACCCCCCCGCCCCCCCGCGCCCAGCCAGAGAATAGCAGGAGATGAGGCTGGGAGCGGCCTCTATTTCCTTGTTAGAGTCGGAGGTGCTTCTGGCCTCCCCAGTTGGAATGCTTAGGGGTTTTTCCCATAGAAACAATATTTATCCAAGGGAAAGGGGGTTTGGAACCACATACTTGTGTTGATTATGCATTAGATGGACTTTTATGGATTTGCCTGAGAAGCCAACCACATTTTCATAGAAAAAGGTCAAGCTCAGGGAAATGGTTTATAACACAAACTCTTGGAACATGGCATATTTATCTGGAACCGGAGTGCATTTTTTTATTGTACAGGAGTGCAGGGTACAGAGAAAACCTGTACCCACAACAACATTCTTTAGTGCAGTTCTGGAAGCCAGAATTCTAAGCAAAGCAGGGTTATGATAAGCAAAAGTCTCGTCTTTATTTTGACTGTATTGTGCTTCTATAGGTAACAGTTGAACTAAGCATTGTTTCTACTTCACGTACAGAGTGTAGCTGGTGGGTGTGACTTTTGGTGCTTCATTACTGGAGCCTGAATGGTTAAGGAAGGACATGACACGTTCACTCCCATCCTGCAATTCTCGGCGCATTTAAACCCTTACTAGTGTTATTATGTCAGCAAGAATGCGTATGGGTTAAAAGGTGCCTTGGAAACATGAACTGTTCACCTGATTAAATAAATTACTGCAAAAATAATATGTGAAGATATGAAGGTGTTATCGATGAATCACAATGTCTGGCTTTAAAAATTAAAGGATTTTTTTTTAAAAAAATAAAAGATGCCAATAATGCATATATAACTATATATGGTCAAATCTGTCCCATTTCCCACAGGGGATGATAATGCAATGTGATGCTTTATCTTTGAATAAACTTTAATCTAGTAGAACCCAGTGGCTGAGCTCTCGAGAGAGGAAACACAGACATCTATGTTTGGCTATTTCTTACATGAATAGTTGTAAACAGCATAGTAAGTAAGTTGACTCCAGGAGATGGATTGTTTGTTAGAAGCATTTGGCAAACAGGAAAGGGTAAAACTTTTTAAAAAATGTATGTGTCCATTCAAAAGGAATGTGGTGTTCCCCTCAGTGTCATTCCCATGATTCTGGGAATATCATGACCTGTTTTCTAGGAAGCATAACTTTGGGAGCGAGTTGTGATTTCTATAAATCACCTCCTCAGGTGAAGATTTAAGATGGATTAAACAGGACTGTTTGATCTTAATGAAATGCTTAGTGGGAAAGCCAATCCAATTATATATTTCTGTTAGAGTGTTCTTCTGCCTTCATTCATATTTTTAAAAGAAAGTAGAACAATATGGGGCATATATTAATCATGTTACTGCTCTGGCTGGAATCATTTATTAAACGGTATCATAGTTTCCTGGAAGATTTACAAAGCCTCTTCAATTACTTAACTCTTATACAATAACCTTCATAGAGGCAAGAACGGATGAGGAAAAAATGCATGAATGAAGTCATTAACTGAGCACGTTTCAGAAACACCTGGATGAAGACAATGCTTTCATCCCTCAGTTGATCATGAAATGATGACTCCTATGTATCAACCTTTAAAATCACTTTATTTTCCTTCATCTTCTTCAGGGTTGTGAATACATGGCAAAGGTGTATTAAGTAATACATTAATTGTAAGTAAATATTTTGACATCAGTTTGCTTACTGGTGGGAAAAATGACCTAGGCAAGTTTGCTGAGAGATCAGACACCAGTGAAGACTGCATGCATCTTTTTTCATAATGACTTTTGTGTTTCTTCTCCATATTTTCCACTTCTTCCCAAATATCCTAAGCATTACTTGTATGGCTGGCTTGCAGAGCCTTACTCTTAGAAAGGCTTTCGATCAATCCAGTGAAGTATTTTCTTATAAAATTTCCATTGAGCAAAGTGCTTAGAAATCTAAATAATAGAATGGCAGGCGCTATTGTAGATATATGGAGAGATTGTTTTCACTCAAATCCGAGAGGCCGTTGATGACTAAATGTACCATTATTTTATGTACCATTCAGAAAGAGAGAAAAGTTTATAAGCCATAATGCATGCTTAGGAATAGCTTATAGAGCATATATATTCATCACACCAACCTCTAGAAACTTTAAAATATATTCCGAGGGAGATGCCATTGTTTTTCCTTTTTTATACTGTTTGCAGGTGATGGACAATCATTTTGCACATAACTCACTTGCAAAATGAACCAACTTGTGATCTGATTGTGGGGTTTTTTTTTCCCTTCTTTGGTACAATAAAGCACTTTATTTTTGTTTTGCACAAAAATAAATGGAATTGCAGTCACTCCTCCAATGGCAAACATCTGCCGGCAGAGATTGAAAGAGGCCATCAATTCCTAGCTGTGTTTTGACCTTAGAGTTGATGAATTAGGGGAAAATGTGTATCTCGAACAGATGAAACATAGTACTTGGGGAAGGAGTCCATTCCCAAAGCCCTTTAGTTTATTTGCTCAAAAGAATGAACCGTCCAGTAGCCCTATCCTTCTATTTTTCAATCCTAGAAACTTCAGTGGCATAAGGATGATGTTTATTCAGAGGTGGACCAGGTAGGGGTATATTACATGATATGTAACCTATGTTTTCATTAAGTTTTTCCTGTATTAAGATTCAATAACTAATTATTAACATCCTTAATTCACCTTAATTTTTAATTTAAAATATATTTATAAACAAATATTTATTCTCAGAGATATTATAAACTAGTGGTAAATAATACAAACATATGTGAAATAAAAATAAAATCATTTCAGGAGTTCCTGTTGTGGCTCAGTTGGTGAAGAACCCAACACAGTGTCTATGAGGATGCAGGTTTGATCGCTGATCTCCTTCAGTGGGTTAAGGATCCCGCATTGCCCAAGGCATGGTGTAGATCGAAGATGCATCTTGGATCCCAGGTTCCTGTGGCTGTGATGTAGGCTGGCAGCTGCAGCCCTGATTCGACCCCTAGCTCAGGAACTTTCATATGCCACTGGTATGCCCATAAAATAAATAAATAAATAAAATAAAATCATGTCAAAATAATGTTTTAAAAATGAGATAATTCTGTACACACTAATACATGTTCATCACACCATGATGTTTATTAATGCTTCCTAAGTTGAAGTTTGTAATGCCATTTTCAGAAGAGTTAATAGTTTCCCCTTTGAACCTTTGCTAAAATTTTGTATATGCTCCTAGCAGATAAGAAATAGCCCCCAAATTGTCCAAATAATTAAATGTATAGGAGTGGCTACTAGAGAACAGCATATTTTTTTTACTTAAATTATTTATTGAAAACTAGTAAAACTGTAGGCATAGCATTTCATATGTTATTAAGCACTGCATTTAGGAAAACATCTGCATGCAGCAAGATAGTACAGAAATATCTCATCATTCATATTTATGGCAATACTATGTTACAGCTTTTTAATTTATCTGCTCAGAATTTAAAGAAAAATATTTTATTATTTTTCTCACTTAAATTTTTTTTTCTGATAAAAATCTTCATTACACATGACGTCTTTAAAATTTTAATTTCTCTTTTTAGGATTAAAGTGCAGTTTTCAAATGCATTTTAAAACCTATGCAATTTTCAAATGCATTTTCAAACTTATGGCTGGTACCTGACCTAACGGTCTCTTTGAAGATTCTTTTTGAAATGCTGAAAGGAAACTATACAAGCTTTTGGGTTTGACACAACCAGCGAGAAAATGTTTGCAAATGATGTGACGGACAAGGGATTAATACTCAAAATATACAACAGTTCATACAACTCAGTGTCAAAAAACAAACAATCCAATCAAAAAATGGACAGAAGACCTAGGCAGACATTTCCCCAAAGAAGACATACAGGTGGCCAACAGGCACATGGAAAGATGCTTGACATTGCTAATCATTAGAAAAATGCCAATCAAAAACCACAGTGAGGGATTTCCCCCTTGGCTTAACATGTTTTGTCACTGCTGTGGCTTTGGTTACAGCTGTGGCACAGGTTTGATCGCTGACCCGGGAACTTCTGCATGCCATGGGCATGGCCAAAGTAAAAACAAAAACAAAATCTCAGTGAAGTGTCACCTCACATCAGCCACAATGGCTATCATCAAAAAGTTTCCAAGTAATATTTCATCTTACATTGGTGAGAATGTAAATTGATGCAGCCACTATGGAAAATAGTATGGAAGTTCCTCAAAAAACTAAAATAGAGTTACTGTGTGATGCAGAAATCCTACTCCTGACTATATATCTGGAAAAAATGGCTATTGTGAAATTTACCAGGGGTGGCATACACAGATCATTGGCTTATATAAGACCATCAACAATTTAACCTTCTTAACCACAGTTATATACCATAAAAGGAAATTATTCTGAAGCTATTTATGAAAATATGGATAGCCATAACATTTATACAAATTAACATCTTCAGTACAAATGTCTAAAGTTCAGAATCATTTGTAACCTGAGACGAAGGTGAAGAAGAAGGAAAAAGTATAGAAAAGTAAGGGAAGGAGAAGCTGTAGGAAGAGACTGATGGAAGGAAGAAGGAAGGAAAGAAGGAAGGGAGGGCAGAAGGAAGGAGAGAGGGAAGAAATTAGTCTTTTCCATCAATTGCAATACTTGAAAGAATATCAATCAGTGTTTAGGCTTTTTTATTTTATTTTTATTTATTGGTTTGCTAAGTATAGCTGTCAATCTTATAAACGGAAGGCTATTGTTATTTTATAATTCTTCAAGTTATGAAAAGTACACCATATTTCATTTGTTGAGCTATGTTTATGAAGAGGGTCTTATTTAAATATTAGATAAACCCAGTGAGTTTACTTAAATATTTTTATTGTGCTGATGAGATGGCAGAGGATGCAGTTTACCAATCGAACTAAAATCACTTGAAGGAGCAAACTTACTTCTTATTGCAGATCTGAACCTATATTATAAACTGGAATATTTCTTTACAGTAATAGGCAACATACGGGTTATTTCTCAGTAGCCAAGAAACAAAAAGGAAAACCATGATAAATGTTAATAAATTCCCTGGGGGAAACGTTGTGCAATGAGAGGATGTAGTGATAAAGATAGTGCGTGAGCGCATCTGCTAGTGTTCCTAATTCAAGCTCTTACTGATCCCCCACGACAAACCAGTGAATCGGGAGACAAAGTATTGGGACAAGGAATAGCAAGGAACTGTGTTGGAACACTGGGATACCAAAAAAATGGCAGACTAGTGTCCTAAATAAGCATCTTGTTGAGGTCTGGATGCTAGTTTCTTTTACAAAACAAAGAAGAGGGAGGTGAGGAGGTGAAGTGAAAAGGTCATAAGCTGTTGCAAGCATTTCCTGGTTTTGGTCAGACTCTGGAGGGGATGCAATCATTTCTTCTTTCCTGCAGCCATTCATAGGTGGGCTGGGTAAGAATGTTCCCTGTGGGCAGAACAAAGCTAGTTTAACATTCATTCAGGCGTGGGAGGCAGGGTTCCTGGAGATGGGCCGTAATGTACACTTTATAGGTAACATCCCTTTAGTGACTAACTTGTAGCAGAAGTACTAGAATACAAAGGTTAAGGTAAAAAACACACAGATCTAATACAGAGTCAGATTTGCTCTTTCCTGTTATATTAAAGGAGACTCTGAAACACTTGGGCTGTCCATTTGCTAACTGGGTATAATCTTCGGCAAATCTCTTAATATCTTGACTTTAGAATTTTCCTCATAAATTAATGGAAATAACAATACCAAATTATGAATTTTGTAAGGAGACAAAATGAGCTAATGTATAAGTATATAGTCCAATTTCAAGGGTACTTGTTTTTGGTTGTGATCACTAAAAGGGTAACTGTTTGGATTATATAATAATTTGAAAATGTTTATGATAACATTGCCAAGCCCAAAAAGAGATTATAGAGCCATACTTTATTTTTTCAACTAAGGAAAACTCTGATCAATAAGAGACTGTGAAGAAACAAACATAATCTTAAGTGATACTTTGTTACCGAACACTTTAATTTTTTATAAATGTCACTTATTCAATAAAACACACACAATGATGACATTGTAAAAGAGATTATGACGTGAGATGTTACAAAGCACTATTTAACATATCCGTTATGAACAAGGTAGGCAAACTTATCAAGGAAGTCTTTCAAATAAGCATAAATGGCCTGAATCCTGAACATACACGTATAATGTGCCATCTTTGGATACAGGGTCTAGTGCGAATCTGCTTTAACTCTGGAGGAACAGCATATAGAACGATTTCTCCTAGGACTAAGAGCGTAGAATTAGTGCAACAGAAAAAAAAAAATTCAAATAGTACTAGAACATTAGTCAACAGAGAATATGAGACTAAGAGTTTTGATTAAGCACAATTGAAAATGTGAACACATTTCTTTGAAGCGGGGGTGGGGGGGACAAGGGAGAGGCAGGATGACAAGGGTGCATAGCCTTATGTCCTAATAGGTAGATCCAACTTCTGAGAAGAGCAGAAATGAGGGATCTTGATTTAATGCATGTTATCACATCATTATGTGGTTAGGCTAGAGACAAGAAATAAAGGAAAAAATAGTTGATCCTGCAAAAGAGCAAGTATCAGCATAAAAGGAAAAGAGATTAAAAGGAACTCAGCTTTTTTGGCCCCATTAGAAGGATGTAAATGTCATCCATAGTACTTAAATAAAATGTACATTTTGGGGGGTCTTTTTTGTCTTTTTAGGGCCACACCTGTGGCATATGGAGGTTCCCAGGCTAGGGGTCTAATCAGAGCTGTTGCTGCTGGCCTCCGCCACAGCCACAGCAACACCAGATCCAAGCCGCATCTTCGACCTACACCACAACTCACGGTAACGCGGGATCTTTAACCCACTGAGCGAGGCCAGCGATCAAACCCGCAACCTCATGATTCCTAGTTGGATTCGTTTCCACTGCACCATGATGGGAACTCCCAAAGTGAACATTTTAATTTGGGAAGAGTTGAGAGTTGTGAAGGTTCTTGTTTATCTTAAATACCTGTTTTGGAGCAGTTATCAAGGAGAAGGTAGCTATTTCTTGGTTACACATATACTCACATTTATATTTATGACACAAAGCACCCTGTAGATCCCTCCCCTAAAATATACCTAAATGTGCACAGTACCAGCATATGTACATATTAACAACATAGATGTTGAGTTATTTAGGTCTTGACCTAACCTATATAAGGAGTGAAAATCTAGGGAAATGCCCTGTAACAAATTCTAGGATGCTATATTAAAAATCTATAAAAACGTCATTAAAACCTATATTAAAAGCTTACTTAACCTTTTCCCCTTACCAAGTAACTTAGAGTTAGTTCTTATTTTATTTCCAAAATCTAATCATTTATGTGTATATGAGTTGCATATATGCAAATATATGTATACACATATGCATATATATGTGTATATAATTGTAGAAATATGTGTATACATATACTATATAAATGTAGAAAGATGTTTTCATTTGTTTATGTGAAATTGCTTTAAGATTCTCATATATATATAAATATATGTAGAGAGAAAGACATATTTTCATTTGTATATGTGAAACTGCTTTCGGATTCTCATATAGCATCAACTCAAATGTTCCTAGCATTTATTTTATTAGAAATTAAATAAAATTATACATTGTCCTTGTGCTACAGAGATGTACTAGAAATCAGATCATATTATAATGATTATGCTATTTGGGAAGCAAGAAGATGACTATAAGAATCTAACAAACTTACAGAATTCATAGAATCAGAGGAACATATGGACAAGACCTAAATCTTCTGCTTTTCAGGCTGGGTTTCTCTCTTTTTGCCTTTTAAGAGCCAAAAATATGACTCTATTTGTATGCATCTTCCAAAAAAAGAAAGTAATATATCCTATTGTTTATTGTGTCACTGAAACATAAAAATAAGATATTGCTTTGTGACTTTTGAAACCAAAAAGCCTTTAAAAAGTACTTTGTTTTATATTATGCTTACCAAAAATTTGTAAAAATACTTATTTTTTTCAAAAGCCAATTTAAATTCTGTATTTTCTTGATCACTTACAGTACCATGTAATGAGTTTAAATTTTTATTTTAAAGTATGTACTTTATTTCATCGGTCAAGATTTATAAGAACTGAAATCTACCACCATGAGGTTCAAAGTACCTTTATAACTATTTAAGTTCTATATCTTAGATATTGTAGGGTGTTATTTAGCTCTCTCCTATTCAAATCTATATGATGTGATAGATTTCAGTAAGATTACAGCTTAGATGGAGAAAAAAATAGGCATGTGTGATAATATATGAATCATTATAAAGTTTTATACATTAAAATAGCAAAACTATCAATACACAGCGTGTCTAAGTATTGGGGGTGTAGTATTTATTGCTATTTTAAAGGTTTGGTATCAGAAAATGCATTCAATTAAAAATAGAAACCAATTCAGAACATAAACCCATGTGACTTTATTGCCCTTTTACTTTGAATAATTTTACCTCTGCTTATTGAAAATTTTCTGGGAAGAAATGACAGCTTAAATGAAAATTTCTTGTTCTACTTTACTATGTGGATTCTGCCTTGGAAATTTTAAGAAACATCAATTGAACAGATTTTGTTTCTTTGAAAAATGCGTTTGGTACAGATAGCTGAAACAAAATGCCCGAACATCTCTCTGTTATTTCTCTGCTAGGACATGAAAGCACTTGCACTGCAGCTCCTCATCTGCATCAGCTTCACGGATGCCATATTGAGTTGGCTTTCATCTGTCATACTGTGTCACGTCAAGTTGCATGGTGCTTTATAATGGATGCTGACATGGGGTAGCAGGCTGCCCTCACACCTAGGAAAACACATTCAGAACAAAAGCAGATGGTACATTGTTTTAGGCCTTAACAATTGTGGCAAGTAAAATATTCAACCCTAATTGTGGAAAAGGATATCGTATTGCTAATCCTTACGATCTGAATGGCATATGATATGTCCTGGTATAAAGGACAAATGTTATTTGATCTAATAGGTGCTTTTTCTTGAGTCATGGGATAAAAGAGAAATTAGGCTAAGGAAAGTTGATTTCTTATTATTACACTAAGTATTAAACTAGAAATTATAATGCCATCATGCTCTGTGTTAGAATTATTTAAATTTTTTCGGAAGTAATAACACTAGAGCTTTTGGGGTTATGTGCAGGACCTCTGAAGCTAAAATGATTTAATGGTCAATTTTTGTTTTGGAGAAAGTGACAGTAAGCTTTTTTTTTTTTTTTTTTTTTGCCACTGATCGCTTCAGATTCTTAAACTGCGGCAGTTGCCAATGCAGATGTCAGCAAAAGTTTCAAGGATGATAACCATTTTAATAGGACAGAGAGTGAATATTTGCTGCTAAATAAGGCCAAATGTAGCCAAACTCTTCCTGTATTACCTTAAATTCCAGGCTAGGTCAGTGAACACTGAAAATAAAACCTAATTATTCTCAGTTGAAAAGTTCAATATCACCATTATGATCTGACCTATTTCAGAAGCTCTTGAAGTTTTTTTTTTTTTTTTCCTGCAATGAGAAACAGGCCATCTAAACTATTTTTGAAACGCTCAGCTGTTGTGAACTACCTCAGTTGTGATTGGAAAATTGATAGTTTATATTATGAAATAAATTAATGATGAGAAAAGAGAATTTATAACTTGGTAAATCTCTGTATAATTGTAGGATTAGACATTTTCTGTTAAATCAATATAATATTTCAAGAAAATACAATTAAATAGATTAACCTGATGAATTAAAATGAACACGTCACGAATTTCTTAGTTTATTATATAGACTTTGAAGATGTAGTTAGTCCCTGTAAATGTTTATTTTGTTCTAGACCTCATGAGGATATGCGTTTATTTGGGTTTTACTTAAAAAATCATTAGATGAACAATTTGTTTTATTATATAGGTTGGTCGATGTATTCAAAATTTAAACCTTAAAAATAAACAAATGGATTCGATACTTTGAAAAAACTCTTTTTTCCTGGATGCTTGGCTGAACTATCTCAATACATTTTATTTTTTCTATAGTAAGATGAAGCCATAGTCAAATAATGTTCTGTGCAAAAGTGCTCTGAAAAATGGAGTAAAGGGGGGATAACGTGTTAATGCCTTTTAGGAATATAGTCATTAAATTGATTACCATACAATACACTCATCTCAGGAACTAGTCTGTCTAGCATGAGATCACCGAGGTCCAGTTGGCATAATATTAAGTTATTTTTTCTTGTTTGAACTTTGACTGTAAAAGAACATTCATTCTCAGTAGAGAGTTTGGGTTATTTTAATTGGCTCTGTTCATGTGTCTCTTCTACAAGTGCCTCATAAAAAGAGCAAGGAGTACTACACTAATTACCTAAGTAGATAGGTGATAGATGGATAGATAGATAAATTGTATATTCTTGACACAGCACTGCCCCATTCTATGCTCATGCTAGTTAGTATTTTTCAACCATGACTTCTGTCTCAATTGCTTCTTAATTACAACTCAGCCTTTTCTCAATTTTTAATCTTTTAGTCTCCCCTCAATATCTGAAGTCTTTAACCAACTTCTTTCCCGCTGAAACACTCTTCTGTCTCCTTGAGTTCCACCCAATTATTTATCTAAACCAACAAGCTATCTTCAGGATACCTGATTCATATTTACACCTGCCTAATAGACAATGTTGGTGCAACTAATCATTCATTTAATCATTCAACAAACATTTATCTGCCCTAGCTACACTGGCTATTGGACTAGAGAACCAAATGCAGTACAGCATCTGTTCTGTATTGAGGAAACGAGGTGTAAAAACATTGAATTCAATGACGTCTGCTATGAGAAAAAAATATAGGGACTATATTCAGGGCATGTAAAACTAGTTTGTGATGTGATCTTGAGGATGGAAGCTCAGGGGAAAGAAAAAAATAAAAATAAAAAAATCCAAAGATAGAGTGAGTGACTGTTGGTGTGAGTCTTGATAAATAAGGGTTCGCTCTACCTGAGGTGAACACTTGTCTTGCAGAAGAGGCAACTTTGCAAAAAGAGATATGAAATAAAGAACAAGGAAGAACATTTAGGTACAGCTAAAGGGAGCAGTCAGTGCTCACGGACAGATGAGAGTGAGGTCAGGATTAGAGACTTTGTGCGCCTATGTGCTGGATTCTACACTGAGAACAATGGAAAGATTAACAGTGCTTATTTTCCTGGAAGGTAGGATAACCAGGTATTCATTTATAAAATGGTTCCTCTTCAGGATAGTCCATGTATCCTGTAGATACCCTGTATGTCCGAAAGCATGGTATTTTCTTTCTAACTTTGTTTCTCCAAATTTCTGGCAGTGGTTCTTCTCTCTGCATAACTCCACAATGGAAATTCCAGTTGTCTAGGAATTTAGCTATGACTTCTCCCCTATCTACTTTACTTACTATCGTTAAGTCAATTCTACCTCAAGACATCTCTTTAATCTCTGCCTTCCTCTCTAGCCCCAGTGAAATTTTCCTATCTCAGCCTCTCAAAATCCCTTACCTAAAAGACTGTATTATTTTTCTAGCTTTACTTATGTCTTAATCCCTTCTAATTTATCACCTACCTTGTCACCGAGGTTTCTGTTTTAAGTTAATTTTATCAGGACAGCCCCCTGTTGGCTCATTACTGGACAAAATTCAAACTCATCAGCATGGAGTCAAAGTTTCTTTTTCTTTCTTTTTCTTTCTTTCTTTCTTTCTTTCTTTCTTTCTTTCTTTCTTTCTTTCTTTCTTTTTCTTTCTTTCTTCTTTCTTTCTTTCTTTCTTTCTTTCTTTCTTTCTTTCTTTCTCTTTCTTTCTTTCTTCTTTCTTTCTTTCTTTCTTTCTTTCTTTCTTTCTTTCTTTCTTTCTTTCTTTCTTCTTTCTTTTTTCATTTGTTCTTTTTCTTTTTAGAGCTGCCCCCACAGTATATGAAAGTTCCCAGGCTAGGGGTCTAATCAGAGCTGCAGTGGCCAGCCTACGCCACAGTCATAGCAACACGGGATCCGAGCTGTGTCTGTGACCTACATGGCAGCTAATGGGCAAGGCTTGATCCTTAACCCACTGAGCGGAGCCAAGGAATCAAACCTATGTCCTCATAGATACTAGTTGGGTTCATTGCTGCTGAGCCACAATGGGAACTCCCCAAATTTCATTTCTACCTGACTCTAACAATATGCTTCTTGAACCACAGTTTTGGCCTTGCCACAAAAACTTTGTAATAAAAGCAAGTAGAAATGGGGTTTGACATTTTATGTGTGAGGGAGTGGAATGGACTGGGAGTTTGGGCTTGGTAGATGCAGACTATTACATTTAGACTGGATAAGCAATGAGAATGGATAAGCACAGGGAGCAATTTCCAAGCTCTTGGGATAGGACATGATGGAAGATAATATGAGGAAAAGAATGTATATATATGTATGCTTGGGTCTCCGCACAGCAGACATTGGCACAGCATTGTACATTAACTCTACTTTAATAATAAAAAAAAATCAAAATAAAAATCTATGCAAGTCTACAGTATTGGTTATTATAATTATGGAAAGCCGCAGATGTCGGTGAAACCAAGAGCATAGACTAAATGGAGAAGCAAAAGTAAAGCTAAGATTAGTGAACAGGAAAATAGATTCAGAACACAGGACTGAGGTTTCTGAAACACATAAAGACACAGGATGCACACACACAAATTAGGAATCCCCGGAGAATGTAGTGCATGGAGCACTGGACAGCACAGGAATATGGAAAGAGCATTTTTTAGAATGCCTTGCTCATGAGCAACTTTGATAGATGAGTCCTGGAACAGGTTAAAGCCCACTTACACTACCTGATCATTTATTGTTTTCCCCCTTTGCACGGACTACTCACATTTAAGACCAAGCTTATTTCATTGAGGTTGATGAGAAACAGTCCATGTCCCTATAAATAGTGCAGTGCTACTTCTCCAGCATATTATTCTAATTAACATTGAAAGGAGAAATCCTTGATTTACACACAAGGGAAAGTCAAACAGATTATGTCCTCAAGATCTAATGACAATTTCACTTGTCTTGATTTTGATCTGTTGCCAACTAATCCAATTTGAATTTCCACTCACCTGTGTCCAGTGAAGTCTTGCTTTACCAGCTCAGGCAAGAGCTGAGGGGAAGCTTTTCCCTGGCAGATGTAAGAGTCTTTAATAGGGAGCAAATGCATTAAGTCTCAGACCTTCCAATTTGAGGCTTCTCAACCACATCTAAGCACCTGGCATGGTGTTGCTCTCTATCTTGGGTACATATGGTTTGTTTTGGAACCAAATCTAATTTAGCTATTTCCGAGTTCTGATCAGCAAACTAGCATTTGCCCATAATGAGATTTTATTGGTCCGTATCAACATGAGAGGAACAAGGTTAATTCAGTAAAAATTTCCGAAAACTAAATGTATTCATTATTAAGGCCTTTAGGAGTTGAGATGATTTCTTATATAAAATTTGATATTGAAGTGCTATTCTTTCATGAAAGGGCCATGATAAAAGATTCTACTTTGATGGAGTTCCAGTTGTGGCTCAGTGGAAACAATCTGACTAGCATCCATGAGGCCACAGGTTTATACCTGGCCTCGCTCTGTGGGTTAAGGATCTGGTGTTGATGTGAGCTGTGGTGTAGGTTGCAGATGCGGCTCAGATCCCACATTGCTGTGGCTGTGGTGTAGGCCAGAGGCTACAGCTCCAATTCGACCCCTAGCCTGGGAACCTCCATATGCCTCGGGTGTGGCCCTAAAAATATTCTACTGTAGGTGGTAAAATCTAGTTTTGTTTTGCCTTTTCATATCCTTATTAGAAAAAACAATTGACAACCCAATTACAATTCTCTCTAAATTTTGAATTTCATTGGTCTTTGAAATCCAAATGGATGAGAATTCTCCCGGTATATGCTCACAAGGACCCTGACAATATCATTCCAGAGAAGCGTTTTAACCTTAGCCAGCACCTGCAAGGGACAGCAGCCTCTGAACATGGGTTATCTTGTACCCCAAGGCATCCTTTGTGGCACTGATGAATGGACCATTCTCTGCATGGCCCCAGGGAACATAATCCTTGAGGGGGTCGTCTGGGATCACATAAGGTATCTACTGCCAGCCCTCCTCTGTCAGCCTCTGTGCCCCTCCCTCTACCACCTGTTACAGCAGCTCAGAAACGTACACTTCTCTTAGCCTCAGACCCCACCTTCTCAAAGCTTCTAACACGATATCAGTCTCTCAGACTCGTCTTTAGGATGAGCTCATCATCAGCATGTAAAATCCTGTGTCCCAAGAAACTGCCCCCAGATGGATAGATATGTACTTTTCCAGCCTTCAATCCCAAACCTCTTAATCAAGCACAGTCACAATGCTCACGATGCAACCCTGGTGATACGCCTACAAGCGCACACTCACCAAGTCTGGTAGCTCTTTTGTCCTATGATCATACTCTTCTTTTATCAGTCCCATCAGGTCCTTAGCCAGATTGGGCTCACTGGGGTTAAACCATGGTGATTAGCCTGTGAGCTTCCGGGGACGGGCTTCCCTTTCCTCGTGCATCTTCCTTCTCACTCTTGGTATCACTGGTGTTGAACTTCTCTGAGAACCACCAAGAAGGGATTGGTCTCTCAAAGGAAGGAGGAGTGACTCGTGGTCATGGCCTTCACAGAGGTTACATGGCACTTTCATAATATCAAGGGAAGTTCACAGAAGGTAGCAGTTGTATCTAATATTGATCCCGGATTATCAATGACACAGAGGGCCTCAAAACGAGTGAATAAAATTGTATGCTGGATCGAATTGCTCTACGTTGAAAATGTCCTCATTTGCTTGGAGACTCCATAGAGTATTTCAGAGGTCAATACCACTCCAAGGGATAAAGAGGGCTATGGATATTGATCGAGAAACTCCAGTTCTCCTCCTAAGTAACAAGGTCTAAAATCAATGTAGTGTTATCTTTTATTTTTCCCAGATGGAGTATAGTTTCTTGTACTCACCCAACATAATGATAAGGTAACAATTTTTTTATCTTGTTTTCCTTGCAGTATTATGCCCACACCTGTTCCATTTTGTTTATGGCATGAGAATAAATTGGCATTATTCAGGGTAACTAATGATGGCCATGGGGGAAGGGTGGACAGAGTAGAGAGGTGGGTGTGACCCAAGCCCTAAGAATGTAGCTAACTTGGATATTTCATAAAGGAAATTGACCATTTAGAGAAACAGAAGAGCAACCATAGGATAAATATATGACACCTTGTAGCAGGAAGTCACCAGACACTCTAACACATTATTTTTAAAATAATAATAACAAAAATAACACAATTAATAATAACAAAAAAACAAAAAATTAATAACAAAAATAACAATTTAATAATAACAAAATTTTTAAAATAATAATAACAAAAATGATAAATGATTAAAATGTACTTAGAGGAAATGGAAAGAAATTCACTTGTAGTGATATACATTGCTTCTAATTTATTTGTAATCATTCTGTTGTTTTCTATCACTACCTATATATGGTTATGACGTTATGTATCAGATTTTAATTCTAAATAAAACCAGATTCCTTGACTAATTTATTAATTTATTTACTTTAACATAAAATGGACAGTGGCTTTTTTTTTAAAAAGGGTAAACCTTTCTCTATTTTACCTAGTTATAATTCTCCTCAGTTTGTTTTTCTGTTTTGTTTTGTTTCCTGAAATTAACAACTTCTTATGAGATCACTGAAGGATATAAAATTTAAATGAAATACAACTTATTCTGGGAAAATGGCATTAGGCACTGCATTCCTGTTTCAGAATCTTAAGGCACTGAGGCTGCATTGTGTAAATGGAAAAGTATTCCATAGATAAATATGTGTACACATGAGAGTGCTTACTTGTGACTAATTTATATTTCACCAACGTATTTGGTGTAATGCTTCAATACTCCTTATAAATTAGCTATCTTCTCTGTATCTCTTGATATGATGCTCTGTAATCTTGGTTGTGGAGAAAGAAGGAGAAATTTTCATTGGGAATGAGAGTGGATATTATAATATGTTGCAAAGGAATAAAGGTTTGTTTCTTCTACTTCTTATAAAAAAATGTCACTTTTGGAAACTAAGGCAAGAAAAACAAAATAAAGTTCCAACACCAAGCTTCCAGGATGCGGCAGACAGAATAAGATTAATAAAATATGTTTTAGATACATTTAGAAAGCCCTCAAACAGGAGAGTAGAGCAGTTATTGAAAATTAGGCTTTGAGAAGTTCCTGTCGTGGCTCAGAGGATTAAGAACCCAACATAATGTCCTTGAGGATGTGGGTTCAATACTTGGCCTCGCTCAGTGGGTTAAGGATCTAGCATAGGTTGCAAATGCAGCTTGGATCTGGTGTTGTAGCGCCTGTGGCGCAGGTCTGCAGCTGCAACTCAGATTCAACCCCTAGCCCTGGGAACTTCATATGCTGCAGGTGCAGTGTGTAAAAAGAAAGAAAAAAATTAGGCTTTATAAAGGTCCCATAAGAGTTGACATGCCAGAAGTTTAGAGACAGAAAATTAACTTGTTGAATTTTCAAAGTGCAAAATAATATTAAGAGTTTGGTTTAACTGAGTAAAGTAGTTGTAAGGAGAGAATTTTTTACATCCTCCAACTACCTGCAGTCTCAAAATTCCTAGGGTCATTATTGATCATCTGCTACCTCCTGGTCTCAGAGTAAGAGATGGTCCTCTTTCTTTCCATTAAAAACAAAATCCCTTAAGAGTTCCCTGGTGGCTCAGTGGGTTAAGAAATGATGTTGCTGCTGTGGTTGGGGTTCTATCCCTGGTCCAAGGACTTCTAGACACCATGAGTTTGAGAAAGAAAGAAAGAAAGAAAGAAAGAAAGAAAGAAAGAAAGAAAGAAAGAAAGAAAGAAAGAAAGAAAGAAAGAAAGGAAGGAAGGAAGGAAGGAAGGAAGGAAGGAAGGAAGGAAGGAAGGAAGAAAGAAAGGAAGAAAGAAAAGAAAGAAAGAAGAAAGCGAAAACCCCTTAATCTCTGCTCTTGTTCTGATGTCCTCTTCCCTTCTCTCATTAATTAACTAGGGAAGGAAGGAAGGAAGGGAGGGAGAGAGAGAGGGAGGAAAAGAGCCACTCTTCTTTGAATATTTTTCCCAGAGAAAATGTGCATCCTTCCTTTTATTCTCAGCGTATCTTCTTCTTTATCTATTTATCTTATTATGTCACAGATTTCATTTTTTTTTTTTTTTAATTCTCAGCGTATCTTCTTAATGGATGATGCTGGAATGGCTGTTCCTACGTTGTCATTCCTTATCTCATCTGCAGTCCACTAAAATCTTGCTCACAGAGAAGTTACCAGTAACTGTCCACTAATGCTTGCCCAATTTAAAAAAGAATCCAACCAATATTTTTAAACATTATTTTTCTAAATTCTTTGAAACATTTAATACTATTGACTGTGTACAAACTTAGAGAACGTTATTGTCAAACCAGACTCATAGACCCTGAGACGCTCCTGAGTTTTTAGCAGTGCTGGTAATTCCAAAGCTCAGTTGAAGCAGAGAGAAGTCTGGGACATCAAGAGCAGCTCCTCAGCATCCTGTGTTCCTGAATCAGTCATGCGCCTCTGGCTCAGAGTAATAGATGAGGTCTCTAATGAGGCCCATGGTCACAGAGTAGGATCATTTATGTTGTAAGTATTTCTATTTTATATCCACTTAGCTTACACGACATTCTCGAGGCTGTCATTCCTCCTGGACGTTGGATCCAAGTTCCTATTGGTGATCTTAGCCACTGACATCCTGCTAAGGATATTTCAGAGATGAATTCTACTCCTCAGTGCAGACATCAGAGGAGACCAGGTGACAAAGAGAGATCAGGTCACCTTCCATCTGACTCCTTTTTTTTTTTTTTTTGCCTGCGCCTGCAGCATACAGTACTTCCAAGCTAGGGACTGAACCTGCATCACAGCAACGACCTTAGCCACAGCAGTGACAACACAGGATCCTTAATCCCCTAGGCCACCAGGGAACTCCCCGTCTGCCTCCTTTCCTCTCTCGGGAGCCGGAGCTGAATTGCTGATGAAAGGAATAAGTAGGTTACGAGTCAGCTTCTTTGACTTTTCCCTCCCATCTGCTCACTTTCCTTTTGTCTCTGCTTCTGTAGCATGACCGTCTCCTTCTCTTTCCATCCTCTGGAGATATCACCTGTCTCTCTTACTGAAACATCTTGAGCTTTCCTCAGATGTCCGACCATGCATTCTATTGGTTCTCTTCCATTCTTTTCTCTTCTCACTCTACATTCTCTTCGAAAGTGATTTTTGCATTTGTTTTTACCAATTACCCTTTATCGTGATTCAAAATGTATTTTTTAAAACTGCACAGATTTCTGGACCGGTGTATACATGTAATTGCTAGACAAGCACCTGAAATGCACGTATTCCAAATGGAAACAATGTTATTCCTTCCATGTCATAATCTGTTCTTCACCTATTCGTAATTATTATTATTAACAACAATGAGAGGGATAATGGGATATTTTCTAGTATGTTCATCCATCTCAATTCAATATTCAATGGCAAATACAGTTAAGATTTGCTTAACAGCTGTTTTTTTTGTGTACTGCTTAGAAGTATCTGTGTTTAACTCCTTAAAATAGAGTTGTGATAGAAATGGAGGCTTGAAAACTTTGATTGACCTACTTGAATGAAACTAACTCCCTGGGTGCTGGTGTTTTAAGACTACTTCCAATTGAACTTCTCTCTTAAAGACAGAGGGTCGTGAGTGGGAAGATGCTGAAGCATCAAAAGTCTGGGCTCCCAAACTGTGTACAAATCTGTGTATCTTGAAAGCATAGAAGGAGCCATAGGGAGGTGCAAGGTGGAGATGTTACCAAGGTGACCTGTGATCCAGGAGAAAGCAGGTAAGATCCATCCAGGTGACCACTCACCTAAAATGAAGATATTGGTTAGGGTTCAAACTAGGAATCCTTTAGTTCTTCAAACGAAAACCCTCAAAGTCTGATGAGTTAGGTACTCTGTGGGGGCTTAGCGGTTAAGGATCTGGCCTTGTCACGAGTGTGGCAGGGGTTAGATCCCTGGCCCAGGAACTTTGTATGCTGCACATGTGGCCACGAAAAAGTCTAATGAGTTAAATAAAATAGCAGTTCACTACCCTCTCAGGTGTATTCCCAAGCTGTTCAGAAGGGTGGGACTTCTTTGCTTTTGTTAATGTAAAGGCTTCCATCTCTGGGTTGGTATCAGCAACTCCAATGTTTCAAGAATAGAAAAAATGGAGTTCCCTTTGTGGCTTAGTGGTAATGAACCCGACTAATATCCGTGAGGACTTGGGTTCGATCCCTGGCCTCGCTCAGTGGGCTAAAGGATCCAGTGTTGCCATGAGCTGTGGTGTAGGTCACAGACACATCTCGGATCCCACATTGCTGTGGCTGTGGTGTAGGCCAGTGGCTACAGCTCCAATTCAACCCCTAGCCTGGGAACCTCCACATGCTGCAGGTGCAGCCCTAAAAAAGACCAAAAAAAAAAAATTAGAAACAAGGAATGCACAAGTTACTATTAGTCACATTCCACCTCAGCAAATTTAATGACTTATTTTTAATGAAAGGAAAATGGGATTATAAATTGTGTGGAGAATGAGTTTCCCGCATTCATCTTTTCAAAGAGAACAACAATCCATTATGAATCTGGAAATCCAGATGGACTTGCTCAGATGAAATTCCAGGCTGGGTTATGTTCAGCTAGTGCCTAGACCAACGCGAGGACAGCATTCTGTAACACCATTGAGGGCATCTGTCTGTGTCTGGTCCACAACAGGGCAGATGTGATGTCAACCCCAGACTGGAAACTGGCTAGCTAGTTTTTAGACTTGTCTACTCCATAGGCAGACATCATGTGCTGACTCTTAGCTATAATCTAAACTGACTCGAAGACATATAGATGGACAGAGACAGAGGTGTGTCATGGGCAAAACTATTTCAAGAAAAATGATGGGATTCGGACTTGTTCATAATCTCTCATGGCAGAAATGGTAGATATTTAAAAAGTACAGAGTTCCCGTTGCAGCTCAGGGGGTTAAGAACCTAACATAGTGTCTGTGAGGATGTGGGTTCAATCCCTGGCCTTGCTCAGTGGGTTAAGGATTGGGCTTTTCCACAAGCTGTATGTAAGTCCCAGATGCAGCTGAGATCCAGTGTTGATGTGGCTGATAGGCCTCAGCTTCAGCTCTGATTAAATCCCTACCCCTAGCCCAGGAACTTGTGTATGCCACAGATGCAGCCATAAAAAGAAAAGTAAAAAATAAAAAAGTAAAATAAAATAAAATAAAACCTTGGTATAAAAAATACACTTAAACACAGAATATAGCCAACATTTTGTAATAATTCTAAATGGGTGTAACCTTTAAAAATTGTATAGAAATTTAAAGACTGCACTTACAGATTTTCTCGTATTGAGACTTGAGAAGAAAGGGCATGTATATGTGTGTGTCCTTCCCTTTCTGTTTTTCTTAAATAGAAACTTCAAGATACTAAGCATACAAAATTTCTAGATAAAGAAAGATATCATAGGAATTTTTCAGACTATTACCAGTCTCTGGTTCCTTTCCTTCTTGTCATCAGATGGAATGCTGGAGCCTTGTACCACCAAGCTTCAGGAAAAAATAGTGATGGTTTATCAAAATTCTTCTCTTCTCAGGAGAAAGAAACATTATACATGACTGATGTCATCTGGCCCCAAAGAGCACTTTACTTGTCCTTACCTCCCTTTTCAATTGACTTTTTAAGTCAGTGTTTATTTCCCCTGATTTCCTTTATTTATTTTTTTCAGCCACACCTGCAGCACATGAAATTTCCTGGACCAGGGCTCAAATATGTGCTGCAATTGCAACCTGCACCACAGCTGTGGCAATGTTGGGTCCTTAACCCACTGCATCATATGGAACTTCCATCTTTGATTTTCTGAACTTTAAGACTTTATTTTAAATTATATCAATTTTATCTGTATGTGATGGAAAGGGAAAACACTAATGCAAATGCTAAAAGAGAAAGAGCAATAAATGGAGGAGAGAGGCAGGAAGGAGGGCAGAGAAGGAAAGAAAGGAGAAAGCAGAGTGAACAAGAAGAGGGGACTTTATGGGAAGAGACCCATTAGAGGGAGAGACACCTGTTTGACTTTTCAGAATAACCCAGTACGCCACCCAGATTGGAATCTTTATGCACGTGTATACAAATGAATTTGTCTTTGACACTTCTGACTTTTGGTCCTTGTTACTTCATCCTTTGCAGTATTCTCTGAGAGCTGTTGAGTTTCCCTTCTAGTCTCATCATCTTACTCAAGATTGCTCATAAATATAGTCTGTCCTCACATGCTTTATTTCCAGTTTATTGTCTATGCTTTGAAATTTGACTTCTGCCCATAGCATGCTACTAAAACTGCTGTTTCTAATTTGGCCTCCTACTTGTTAGAAACAATGGCTTTTCCAGGTTCTTTTGCTTTCCTTCTTTCTTTTTTCCCCCATTCCACCATTCCTAGACCTCTCTTTCATCTTTTTTTGTAAACTGGACTGTAATCCTCTGTTCCTTGGGTTTCCACAGGAGTGCTCACTGTTTCTTGCAGACTCTTCCTCAGCTCCTCCTTTTAGCTCCTCAGGAATTCACAGATGATGCCCTAGTCTTCCACCCTTCCCTCCTGACCCACCATCCTAGGTCATATTTATATGGATCTAGCCTTTAAACTGCTGCACTGATGTTGGAGACTGTCTCCAAGGCCAGGCAGCTCATTTGAGCTTCTGAATCATGCCCTCAATGTTCCTGTGGAACCCAGCCCTGTTGTTCCACAAACATCCCAAGTTTCATATGTCAAACCCAAACTCATTCTCTTACATAAGCGTGTTTGTCTTTTTTTTTTTTTTTCTGTCTCATATCTCCTGTCAAGAACCCAGAGGCATTTATCACCTTACCCTTACATCCAGACAATCTATAAATTTTATGCTACCTCCTAAGGTTTAAAAAATTGGCATTTTATTCTCTCTCTCTCTCTCTTTTTTTTTTTTTTTTTTTTTTTTTTCTTTTTCTAGGGCCGCACCTGTGGCATATGGAGGTTCCCATGCTAGGGGTCTAATTGGAGCTGTAGCTGCCAGCCTACGCCAGAGCCACAGCAACGTGGGACCCGAGCTGCGTCTGCAACCTACACTACAGCTCACGGCAACGCCGGATCCTTAACCCACTGAGTGAGGCCAGGGATAGAACACACAACCTCATGATTCCTAGTCGGATTCATTAACCACTGAGCCATGATGGGAATGCCTATTCTCTAGTTTTATTAATGACAGCTGTAACACACTCTCTTATCTTATTTCTATGCTTCTGTTATAAAGCGCTAAACAACCATCCTGCATCCATTGGCAAGTGTCTTGAATCTACCTTTTGCACTACTTAAGATTTTAATAACTCTAAAGCTCACCACATTAATTACTTGTAGAACCATTTCACAACTTCTTATAACCAAGAGAACCACGTCTAAACTTCTTAAAATGGCATCTGATATCTCGGACTATCTCCCTCTCTAGCCTTACTTCTTGGCACTTTTTTCCTTCAAAACTTAAGCCGTAATGACTCCAATATGTTTATGCTTCCCTTTATCATAAATGTGGTTTCCAGGCACAGATCCTGTCCCTGGGAATTCCCTTTCTCTGGACTCACATTTTTTTTTTCCCTTTTAAAATACATTCCTAAATAGAGTTTTCCATTAGCGCTGGAAGAGTGGGGTGAGTGCTCCTCCTCTGCTATTAAAAGACTTTTAAAAATGTTATTGGATTATAGCTGACTTACGATGTTATTACTTTCAGGTGTACAGCAAAGTGAATCATTTATACATATATATATTTTATTCTTTTTCAGATTCTTTTCCCACATAGGTTATTACAGAGTGTTGAGTAGACTTCCCTGCGCTGTGCATAGGTCGTTGTCGGTCGACTATTTTGTACACAAGAGTGTGTCTATGTTAATCCCAACCTCCTACTTTATCCCTCACTCCATGATGTCCCCTTCGGTAACCCTAAGTTTGATTTCAAAACCTATGAGTTCATTTCTGTTTTATAAATAAGTTGTGTACCTGAGTCTGCAAGAGACGGAAAGCTTGGATATGTGAAGGCAGGGGAAGAAAAAAAATTGTATTGGGGAAATAACAATAAAAAATTTTTTAAAAAATATTGCTCCTCCCCTTACAAAAGGAATAATGGGGAACAGACGTTAAGTAATCAACGTTCCTTAAAACCAACAAAGAACTGAGATCTCAGGGCAATTCACCTTCCCTCAAATCTGAAGAGGCATACCCTTGCAGGGAGAAACAGGATCTGAGCACTAGCTTATCTGGGAGAGACATCCCTAAACACCCTAAAAGCTGGGAAAATTCAGCTGGAAATGTACCATGCATTGTCAACTCTGGGCTGGTGAGAGAGGATGGAACCCTTGAAGACTGCAGACCTAGAGACGTTGGCACCCTCTTGCATTTTTTTTTTACACCAGGCTCTCAAAGGGAAGACTAGGGGAAATTCTAAGAAATCTCACTCTTTGGAGTATCTGGGATTGGGTCACTCTGGTCTCAGCCTAAATCTGCCCAGACCTACTTTCTCTATCTGCACTATTGTAAAGAAAGAAAAGACTTAATATGCAAGCAAAGCATAAGAAAAACTGTAGCCTGAGGGTGTAAATGATTGGTCACATTATTCAAATCGATTCTGTTAAAAAAGGGGGAAGGAAAACATTGCGCATGCATTCCAAATATTTACATCAAAGAAAAAGCATGGTCTCCAAATGCAAAGGAATTGGAATCTAAAGACTGAAACTGCAATTTAATACTAATTAGTTGTATAATTTTTGGAGTTACTGCATCATACATGGAACTTGCCTTGATTATGAAGCTGTGCTAAATGAGTAGGTGGTCAAACACATTTCATTATTTTGAATATTGACAGCATAAAAGAAGAATTTTTTTTCCCCTGCAGAACTACCTCTACCGGGAGTGACTGGGTCCTAGACAGTAGGTCAACACCTCGGTGTCTCTTTACTTCCTTTCACTCTATGTAGCCTAAGAAAGCGTTTCCTTGAATGCAGTGGGAAGATGCCACGTGTGGTGCAAGGTGTCGAATGCATCCTGACCATCACTCCAATGCTGGCAGTCTTGTCCCAAACATGTTCTGATTTTCACCATCAAAATGATAGGCCGTAGTTGACGACAACTGAAATTATGAGAGCTGAAAGGAGGAACTAACTACTCACCTCTATTAGGATGGTTAAGTAACAGGTGGCTTTGGAAATAATTACTTCTAGCCTCCAAATGTGGCTCTGCTGCGATTAACCTCGTGACTCTTTCCAAAGTAATTAATTTCTTTGAAATTTAGTCTCCTCAGTTGTACAAAGGGAAATAGGACCTACACAGAGAGACACTGTGGGGTGTAATGATATCTCGATTATGCATCTTCAGTTTATCCTAGGTATTTTGTGAGGAAACCTACTGCTGCTATTATTAGAGTTGTTTATATTTTTAAATAAAAAGCATCAGCTTTAGGTTTTATCTGATTGAAATGAATTTTATCTTGGCTGGCCATAAATATATAACAAGGGTTTGCTGTAACTGCCACTTCTTTATTTGCATTTGCTGTGGTCTTTACATTAGAAGAGAAAACACACTTGTTTTGACTAGGAGAGCCTTGTCCTCGGTGAAATAGTTCACAGTTTATCAAATGCTAAAGCCCATTAAGAGTTCTTTCAAAGAATAACTGTCGAAATTTGCAAACTGCAGATGCAAGAGTTGATGTGCTTATAATGGACTCGTGGTACATGACATTTCATCAGGCATTCAATGAGCTAAATTTAGAGCAGCAGCTAGTGTAATGGTACCATGGAGTCAAATAAAATCCTTGCTATGATGGCAACCTGCAACACTCAAAGACATTTGCAATGTTAATGCATTTGATTTATTAATCTTTTCCATTCAGCATCTTATTAGGTTTTAAATGGTCAATATTTAGCTTTGCATTTCTGGAGAGAAAATGAATCCCTGTCATATACTAAATTTAAAATAAAAGGCTTATGCTTGGTGACTAGAACTGACCCTGTTTGCATTCATTATGGATGAGGCGAATGCAAGGTAGGGACCATTTACTCTGTCATTGAATTCACTGGCGATGGAGACGTTTTTAGATGTGTTTGTGTCTGTGAAATTCAGTACCATGGGGATGTGGTCTGGTAAGAACAAGGTAATGTCTGTCATAGAGAGACTGTGCATTCTTAAATCTTACCTTACACACACACACACACACACACACACAGAAAGAGACTTCAAGTAATTACAGAGTGTTATGCAAAAGATAATAGGAGATATTTCGGTAAAATGAACATGCACCTGATAACTTTACACCCTTTTTCCTCCTGAACGTATAGGACTCTCTTCTCATCTCTTCCTCCTCTTTCACTTTCATAGACTCCTCCTTCCCTACCCTCCTGTTCCATAGTTTGGCTAATATATAGGAGAACAACAACAGCAAAAAGTCACAAAAGGAGTTCTCAAACCCAAAGCAGCACAGTGAGTGAAAGATCTAGTATTGTCATTGCAGTGGCTTGGATCACTGCTGTGGTGCAAGTTCAGTCCCTGGCCAGGGAACATCTACATGCCATGGGCATGGCCAAAAATAAATACATTAAAAAAATTTTTAATGAAAAAAATTTACAAGAACTCAGAGAAAACTCCTTTAGTTCCAAAAGCAAGACTTGTAAATGAAAAGATCTATGTTATACTCGTTTTGGTATTTGATATCACCTTTCTGTCCTGAATTTTATGTATACATAATACTCATTGTATTTAAGAGGTCAGACTTTGTCCCTAACAGTATCCTTAAACCACTGTCAGAACAAAAACACTTAATCTAGACTTCGAATAAATAAGTTAGTAAAAAACTAATGTCATATATTTAAAACTGTTAACCTATAGACTTCCCCCCTTCACACCTGTAGACAAAGCTGGTTTAACTGGGCATGTAAATAAATAAACATATATTTTAATTACTAAAAATAAAAAAATAAAACCACAACAGTGATATTTAAGACAAAAATGTCATGAATTTTGCTTTATGCTCATTCAAAAGCAGTACTCATATTCCCTGTGAAAACCAAGGGTTCTTCTCTTTGGAGTGTCGAGAGACATGTTTCTACAATATTTTCTTAGCCTCTCTGCTGAAAACTCCATCTCGTCCTGCTTTACTTTACCCCATCTTCCTGCTTGAAAAACAGTCACAGTGCTGGTGAATGACCTAAGCTTAAGAACAAAGACCTAAAGGCCTAAGTTATTCATGTGGTCAGTTGAATGAGGACATGATGCGTTGGTCTAGGCACGCCGGACCTGTACAGATTGGCACGCCATTTGCACAGCATGGTATGTCCTCTAAAGAATAAAAGAAAGAGGAGCCTCATGGTTCCAAGGGGTGTACGAGGGGTCCTTAGCAGGAGATGCATTAGCAAGGAGAACTGAGGTGCAAACCTAGGCACACTGGGTTACTGCAGATAGGCATGCAGCCGTCTGCAGAAGCACAGTGGTGATTCTCTAGATGCTATGCAGATAGCTGAGGGCCAGCTTCCTCAAATGCTAATGATGGTTAAATGCCTAAAGATTAGAATAAAAGCTTAATCAGCAACCAGCTATGTGACTTTTAAAATAACTTAAAAAACCTATATCCTGCACCTACAACCCCCTCCTCACTTGATGTCACACAATCAAAGCAGTGTGGTTTCTTCAGGCGGTGCACTTTGTCCCTTAGACCTTGAGTCCCCCGGTTCCCACCTTTACATAAGATAAATGTCTGTGTTTTGTTTTATGTTAACTTTTTTCCTTAAGTTTCACAGCACCCATTCTTCAGCCCCATCCTGCTGAGCTGGTCTCGGCATTGGAGGTCTTAAATTTCTGGCAATTTGCAGAGAAATCGACCCATTTAATGGTGGTTTTGATGGGATTGTGGGTTGTGATCCACAGGCTTGTGCTTGTTGTGAGGGACTGACTTGCAGGCAGATGAATGCATTGTTGAAGTGGTCCTGGAATCATTGAGAACAGCCATGGGACAGTCAGAAGAATTTTGCAGACACCTGTCCCTCTCTCTGGTGTAAGGTATTCTTTCCCCAGAGTTTAGATATGAAGGGACAGGTGGTGAGCCAACAAGAAGAGAGTCCACAGTGTAGTTCTGGCAGGCCACACTTGGGCAGAAAGGATGCAAAGACTACACAGAGCCCTTCGTAACCCTTCATGTCCCCTCCGAGTTGGAGACATTAGCTGAAACCGTCAGAGGCCTTAGCCACACAGTCTAAAAACAGCAGCTTGCAAGAGCACCAGTGATCATTTGAAAGGCCCCAAGAAGCTTGTAAGTCTCTTGGTTCAAGTGACATTTTTTTTTTTAAGGCTGGAAGGTTAACTCCTTTTTGTTAAAAACCTTGTTAGGAACCTCATCTGAGACTCCACAACTTGAGTAGAGGAGTGATTACCTCACCCATTCGCTAGAATCCAAGTTGTATTGTCTCCCAGTAGATATTTGCAACTCCCACGTGTGTGGATATGCCCTTACTATGTGTCTTTCTCTTTCTCACTCTAGATCTTTGAATTTTAAAAAATTCTAAGAAATGCAAATTCACGACTTGATGAAATCTCAAAATTTTTTCCATATTCTTAGAATGATATAGATCTTAAAGAGCTATATAGCTTGCAGGGCATTTGATTCTCTTCACAGCTTCCATTCAGTCATTTGGTCTATGACTTATTAAATAATACCATCATTTAACTTTGTTAACATTTTATTTATTTTAGTTTTCTGTTGTAATTCATGATGGATTTTGGATTTCACGTTTATTCTTGTTCTTCCTCATCATGAAATTGGCAGAGTTACTCATAAGTCAGTGAGCACAGTTCCACTCAAGATTATATCAACCTGATCACCGACTTTATATTCATCACAGTTGTCCACGATTTGGGTTTTCCAAATTGATTTCGTCCACGTGGTTGTGAAGGCGGTGGCCATATCTGAGTATGGGCCATGTCAGGGTGATGGCCTGCTCCTCTTTCCTCTTCACTTATAAGGCTAGTAGATCTCCAAACTGAATGTTAAGGCACTACCAATTTTTGAAATTCGCTACCACTGGATCATTCATCCTGTGATTGTCATTCAGTCCCAATGTACAAACGTTCCAAGTTTCTGGGAGAAATCTTGGGGCTTTTGGTCTTATTCTGATTTCCTGCCTTCCGCGGATTTGCACTCTCTCAGCGTGACCGATTACATTTTCTTCTGCATTCTCTACAACGTCCTCAAAAATTTCATTTACATTTTCCAGAGGCACAACTGGGAGTCCAAGCCAATAAGCATTCACACTTAGGGCTGTTGCTTTCAACTGTCACATACGCACGTGTTAGACCCAAAGAAGATACTTTTCATCACAGTGATTTTGAAAAGTGAAACAGGCATCACTTTACTTGTGCATCTGTTAGGAGTCGGTGAATCACATTCATATTTGTAATCTTGAAATCTATTATGCACAAAGAAGGGTTAATGTCAAAATTTCTTTCCCATGCAAGTACAAGTCCTTCCCCATAGGTATACCTGTGTCTCCTCTCTATTTTATTGTCGACGCAATAATGGCATGTAAAACCCAGGACTACGCTGTGCATAGTAAATAACTGAGGGAACAGTGTTGATACCATCTTGAAGATGCTGCCACTGAATAATGGGGCACTGACGCTTGAATATTGACTATTGGACCTAAGTTGAGTAAACAGGAATTATTGCATGTATTGAGCACCAGAATTGTGCATAAGAAATGTTTCTCTGCATTTCTTTACATTCTCTGGTCACTTTCTACCTCTCCGGCCTTTCAATTTCATGCAACAAAGTTGGATTTGGAGGTCGATGTCTATTTAGAATTTTATTTGCTTGGCTCTTTAATGGGTTTCTTTCTGGTAACACTAATGGGACTTCTTCATCATAAATGTAAGGGAGAGTTCTTCAAAGTACCTGCAATGGTGATGCGTTTGGTTCTCTGGGTGTTAACTCTTCCTTACTCCCCTCCAGCAGCAATGTTGTGCTGATATTCTTCCAGCCCATCTTGAACGATTGTGACATTATCCAAATCCTGAAGTCATGCTCTGGGCATGGAGTTTTTTCTTTCTTTGCAGCACCAGGACCTTTTATTCCAACCTCTGTTAAAGGAATGGAAACGATAACCAAACCCATTATACTGCAGCTTTGCTTTTTCTTTTTGTGATTTTGCTATTTCTGCCACATTCCACTGAGAATTTTCAAATAAAGATGTCAGAGTGCCAAGGAACATAAAGTTTATTATTTTTTCCTTCTGTAGCCCTTTTTCAGTGAAAAATTAGAGTCCAGACTTTTGTTGCAAGGATAACTTTGTGTAAGCAGCACTTCTGTCCATTTCAGTAGATAGAGCTAGGCAATATATTTACTCTTGAATTAAATTCATAAATTTATATTGATAATTTTAATCTAGTTTCAACATGACATTGATCCCACTTAAATCCTTGATTCAATCATTATTTTTTTTTTACTATTATATTAAAAATCTAGATTCCTCAATAATATAATTATGTTGCATTGTAGCATACTGGCATCTTATCAGCACACAATACAGTTGTGGTGAGGAAATCTGACTTGTTTTAGATTACAACCATCTAAGGGTGTACTCTATAGCTAAATGGCAAAATTTAGTTTATAAAATGGCATGCGTTTATTGCCATTTGTAATTTCCTTTTTTCTCAATGTGAATGAAACTAGAGATTCCCATACTGAGTGAAGTGAAGTCAGAAAGACAAATACCATATATATCACTTATACTTGGAATCTAAAATTTGGCACAGATGAACTTATCTACAAAACAGAAGCAGACTCACAGAAATAGAGAACAGACTTGTGTCTGCCAAAGAGGAAGAGGGAGGAAGAGGGATGGACGGGGATTTGGGGTTGGTCGATGCAAACTCTTACATTTAGAATGGATAAGCAGTGAGGTCCTACTGTACAGCACAGGGAACTCTATCCAGTCTCCAGAGACAGAACATGATGGAAGATTATATGAGAAAAACAGCATATTTGTATATATGACTGGATCACTTTGCTGTACAGCAGAAATAGGCACAACATTGTAGATCAACTATATTTTAATTTAAAAAATCATATGTCTTGTGATTTTGTTTGATTCTCCTAGAGTAAGTCAAATGATATAGATAGACTGATGGATAGAAAAACAGATAGTAAAAACAGATAGATGATAAAGAGAGAGGAATGTATATAAATATATAAAATGTATATGTTGCAGTGGGGATTATGGTCATGAATAAATCTTTTTTGTGGTTGTTGATAATTTATATTTTTCTTTTCTTTTCAGAGCTACCATATTGCCTTTCACACATGCAGGTATAGAATTTATGATGATGCCCCCACTGCGAAAATACTAAACTATGATCAGTGCTAAACAACCTTCGAGCAAGATTGTCCCCTTGAAATACTTAAAATTTGTTTTCTTTTTAATAAACTTTAAAACTTGCTCCTCTTTTTGTTTTAAAAATTTGGGGGAAATGTTTAAATTACTCGACACACTTTCCTTGCTAGTTTCCTACCCTTTAGTGACTATTAGCCAAATCAACATCTGAAATTTCAACGGCACAAGACTTCACAGGAGAAACCAAAGTTTGAGGCCCAAAGAAAAATAACAAACCATTGATCACAGGTTATTTTTTAAATCCTATTTCCTGTTTGAAAATGCAAAGCTCCTTTTTTGTCCCACGTTTGATCATGCACTGATTGCTTCTAATGGGCCCTCGTAAAGTTCCTGCTGAGCATTTTAGAAAAGATTGGATGACAAATTCAGTGAAGTTGAATTGAAAAAAAGATATATACGCCACATCCGAGGATTTAAACTATTTATTTTCTTTTTTGACTCACATCGTTTCTGATTGTTGCTTTTAGATGGGGTTAAAATTATAGCAGTTGAAAGTCAGTGCTATCGAAGTAAATATAAAATATTATGCACTATATGAATCAAAGGAGTTGCCTCAATTTGTATAGCAAATTTTACAAAGTTCAAATATGGAATGCATATTAATATATTAGGGGAAAAATAGACTCGAATTCTTGAAAATAATTTGCATGCATCTATGATTTAAATGATCCAAACTGCATATACACTAGAACAAGCACTAAAAGGAAGCTATAAACAATAAAGAATTAGCGAAAGAAGGGCAAATCTAATTTGATGGTGTAAGAAGTAAAATAACAGGATTGTTTTGGCTTTCAGGAAGAGTTTTAAAGAATTCTTTACCTTTTTGCAG
Organism: Sus scrofa; assembly: GCF_054392235.1. Lineage (NCBI taxonomy): Eukaryota > Metazoa > Chordata > Mammalia > Artiodactyla > Suidae > Sus > Sus scrofa. The sequence goes on from NC_139393.1 coordinate 79,374,797, forward strand.
GTGATGTTTTCATATACATAGTAAGCTTGAATTTGAATGGTGTTAGAAGTGGCTGATGCCATTGAAATTCCACATCTGATGGCATATCTGTACTATTAGGGGCCTTTCTAGATAAAAGGATAGCAAGATATTGAAAGCACGTAAACAGAGTTTTTCACGCCATGTTTTATTTCTGTAAACGAAACAAGGGTAACTTTGATTACATCTAAATCAGGTATTTGTTTACCTAGGGGACTGCTGTTCCAAATTCCTTGCAATCTCAGTGTAGACTGAGAATTCGTTAATACATTAAAGAAATGGAATGTCGGTCAGCTCACATATATGCAAAATAAGGGAAAATTTTTATTCACAGATGGCACAGCCATTGTAACAACAGCCAGCAAGCAAAAGAGGGTTTCTCTAAAACAGGGCTCTCCAACTTGAAGTGTGCTCCTTACAGGATCACAGGAAGAAAATATTCTGTGGCATACGGAAGTTCCCAGGCTAGGGCTAGAATCTGAACAGTAGCTGCCAGCTTTCACCACAGCCACAGCAATGCCAGATCCGAGCTGTATCTGTGATCTATGCCGCAGCTTACTGCAATGCTGGATCCTTAACCCAGTGGGCAAGGCCAGGGATCAAACCCGTGTCCTCACAGACTCTTTGTCCATTCTTAACCCCCTCAGCCACAATGGGAACTCCTAGACATTCTATTTATACATTTACATAATGATGAAATAGTTGATATTTTCTAATAGATGATATTTGATTGTCAGCAGTGTATTTGTAAATGTGTAACTAAATCCACCAATATTGTTAAAATTCTTCTTTATAGATAGTGCAGGTGCCATGTAGGTTCTGTCTGTGTGCTGCTGTTGTGACATAGGACCAAGTTTTTTTGACACAACCTCTCTAAGCAATGGGAAGAGGTCAATATTTCAGTGAGTAACAACGTTTTTTTCAATACTGCTTCTTAAGCTCGAATGCACTGTTGTACATCCCTTGCTACCACATTTATGAGCAGAGCATCATTGCAGGAATATTGCAGAATAAACACTGGAAAAAAAAAAGCCCTGCTTATGTACTTGAAAGACCTACAAAATTTGCATGTCAACAAAAACAAACAGAAAAGACAACCCACAACAACAAGAAAACAAAACATAGGACAGTAAAAATTAAGTAACTTCAATTAAATCATAAAATATTTGGGAGACCTCCTTCGTGGTTCAGCAGGTTAAGGATCCAGGGTTTTCACTCCAGTGGCATGGGTCACTGCTGTGGCATGGGTTCAATCCCTGGCCCAGGAGCTTCCACATGTCATGGACGTGGCCAAGAAAAAAAAATGTTTTGCAAAGAGTCCAAGATGGCGGTGCTTGGTACATAGCATGTACAATTGGTTTCCTTCCTTTTCCTGAAATTTAACATTTAAAATTCACACTGATAGAGCACAGTGGTCAGGTTGTGTAAGCTGTGTGAGGAGATACGAAGGAAGGCTGGTGGCAGGGGACATAGAAGAAGCCCGTGAGGAAGCTGGTGATGGAAGAAGGAACTCTGCAAACACTCAGAGGTATTTCTCTAGTCACAGCCAGCAGAAGATTTTACCGATGTTGGCGTCTAACATTTTAAGCATTGTGATATGCTTATATATTAATATACAGTCTAGATAATATGTGACATATTTTGCATATAGTAAAATATAAATATATCTATAAAATATAGATATACAAATCAGTAAGTAGATTTATACTTGTAATATTGGGGAAGGCATTCTCATACATGCAATCTTTCAACCCCCACTCCACTGCATAAGAATGGGCCTTGGGTGAAGAGCAATGCTTTCCCAAGAGATAAAGAGCCCTTAAAAGCTGTGGGCTTACCACTCTGTGGGGGAATACCTCCTTTCAGGCTTACTGAGTTACTCTTTTCTCTACTTAAAGTATGGTTATCACAGGGCACCTGGCTAACCCCACTGTCCGTCCCCTCTCTGTGGAGGACAGATGTAGCATTGGGTTGCCTGCTATTGAAGCTGACCTTTCTTTGCCTCTTCTCTAGAAAGCATCTTTCTATCAAGAGCCTGACTACGTTGCACTTTTCATGGTGACTGCGGTACAAGAAACGACAGGCGAGGTGTTTGGATTTCTATTTCCCGCGATTGGCATAGTGATGATCTTTGCTGTCCTTGTAGATGGCGTCTTCCTCTGGCATGGGCAACAGGTCTAAGGTACTCTGTTAGACATGTGGAATGTACATACACCTATACTGAAGATATTAGCAAATGTGTGTGTATAATGGCTCCCATAATTATTTACCCCGAAGCTTACTCTTTTTTGGGGGGCCACCAGGGATCAAACCTATGCCACAGCAGCAACTCAACCTGCTGCAGTGACAACACCAGGTCCTTAACCTGCTGCACCGCCAGGGAACTCCTAAAGTTAACACTTTAATACATTGACCGTGATTGTTTTCACTGTATCAGTTAATAGCCTCCCAAATAATTACTTTGATATCTTTAAACTTCCAAGTCAAAAACACTTTCAGTTTTTCTTAGATAAGCAGTGAGCCTGAACCCAATGTCTAGATAATCAAAACAGACAACAGACAAAAGCAGCATCATGGCTGTATTTCTCAAAGTGCAATTTGCTAACCACTTGCTTCAAGAATGTTTTTGATGCTTGTTTAAAGAATGCAGGTCATCGGGACCCATCTTAATACCACAATCCTTCCAAGTTTCCATTAATTTCCACACAGCTTCGCCCCTCTGGCTTCTTCATTGACCTGCTTTCCTCAGCCTCTGCTGGGACCTTACATGAGCCCTTATAGAAGCTGGTGAAACACAATAGAAATATTGTGAAATGGAGAAAGGAAACATTGAGTCCCAACCCGAATTTGAATTTCACTTGTTCCTATAATCCTGACCATTGTAGCTTCTGAAGAGATTTCCCTATTGTTGTTTAATTGCTGTCATTAAAACGGCCTCTTTAGCTTCTGATTCTAAAGCCACTGTGGTTAAGGTTATGGCCATAAAGTACCCAGATTAGGCCTTGCATCTTGATGTGCTTGATGTGAGGCGATTTTCTAGATTAGGTGAGCAACTGCTTCTGTGGAGTCAGTAGCTTACCCTCCCCAGTGTGGGAGGGCATCATCTAATCCACTGATGGTCTAAATGGTACAAAGGTTAGAGGAAGGACGATAAGGACGATTAACCAACCACCCCCCATTTCATTTTTTCTTTTTAGGGCAGCACCTGTGGCATATGAAAGTTCCCAGGCTAGGGATCAAATTGGAGCTGCAGCTGCTGGTCTATGTCACAGTCACAGCAACACTAGATCCACTGCATCTGCAACCTACACCACAGCTTGCAGCAACATGGGATCCTTAACCCACAACGTGAAGCCAGGGATTGAACCTGTATCCTCATGGATACCAGTCAGATTCTTAACCCACTGAACCACAACAGGAAGTCCTAATTAATCCCTTTTTGTTCCCTGCTTCCATGCTTCAGCTGTCTCATTTTCTCTGGTTCTTGGACTCACATGGAAACCATTGGCTTGCCTGGCTCTTAAGACTTTGGACTCCAATGGCTTCCCTGGGTCTCCATCCTGCAGAGAGCAGTTCAGGGAACTTCTCAGTCTCCAAAATGACAAGGGTTGATTCTCTGGAGAACCTTAATAGAAGCACTCTCACTACAGAACTCTCTCAAAAGTAATCAGCCACGTGGGCAGTCCAAAGCCTTTTTATCATTTTATTCTTCTGTCTCTGCCTCCCTCTGTCTCTGCCTCTGTGTATCTCTCTGCTCTCACCCACTCCCTATATATCACACTTTTGTTTCTGTCCCCACATCCAACAAGTGCTCCTAAAAACCCTTGAGCAAATCATAAAACGATATGCCAGAGAGACGAACAGCCTCCCAGTTTCGCGCACATTCCAGCGGGCTCTTGGTTTGCGCTTAGCTGGGACACTCCGACACACTGACAGAAAGTAGAGGGGAGCCTGAAATTAAAGAATCATTCTTTTGAATCAGAGATGCTTCTTTAGGGCTGTTTGAATCGAGCAAATGACAAATTAGGAGCATGTAATGACAAGTGATCTTTCAACTACCAGAGGAGCGTGCATCCTTGAAGATGTCAGAATGAAATTCAAAGATGCTGAACGAATTATCCCTCTGTGCCTACTGCAGAGTTAATTCTTCAGCAGTTCCTCTCTGATCAAAGGAAGACAGACCGCATTCATCTCTCACAGAGCCAAAGTGTGCGTGTTCTTCCAAATGCGCAATTCCCGTTTGCTGACTTCTTAAAATTTATAGAACTTCTTATAAAAACAGGACTCAGCAAAGGACAGTGCGTCCATGCAGTAGAGTCCAGGTCTCCACAAACGGCAGAGACCAGGTTCAGAATTTTCCATCGTGCCCTCTACATGGAGGTGGGAGGCATTTACTTTAATTTTTTAATTTCAAAAATTATTTTAAAATTTGGACCATCAAATGAATGCGTTGGAAGACTTTCAAATGAAGAGAAAGGCATTTTGTATTTTAGCAGGTGCTCTAACGTGGAACACGTCTGGGACCCAGCCCCCGGCAGGGTGATTTTGTAGGCGCATACTTCCCTATGCTTTTCCCAAAGAGACTTTCCTTGGTTTAGGGAAACTCGATGAGATTGTTCTTCTTATTTCCTGCTTCAAGGTCTCAAAATTTTTTAATGAAATTATGTGTTTGTCTATGCCCTGATTTCTTTCTTTATATCTCCTTTACTGAGTAGTTATGAGACCCATGTCCATTTTGTGCATTGGGCCCAAAACTCTGTGCCTGATAGTAGAGTGGCCAGGTAATAAATGGATGTGAATTGAATACATACCTGATGCCATCAACATCTATTGCAGAATGACTAATTTTCCAGTGTTATCCTTCAGAGACCGTGCTTGTTGAGAGAGATTTCTCACTGAGGGCTCCAAGCTTTTACACATCTTTTGACCTGTGCCAAGGATGCAATGCCCTGATCTCCCTTTGCTCCAGCCATTTCTCAGGATTGTTTTCACAGCAAAGGCAACGCAGACCAAACCAAACCACTGCATCTTCATAGCAGCACACACATGCTACAAGCTGAATTAAATTAAAATACCTTCTTTGGCTAATTAGGACAGTGTCAACGATGGAGCAAAGCAGACCAGCAGAGTTCAGGCTAAAATTTCAGAAATGCATGATAAATACTCCAAGCCTAGACAAAAAAAATTCCGATTTTCCTAGGAGGAGATAATAATATCTACCACTGGTGTTCCTGTCGTGGCTCAGTGGTTAAGAAATCCGACTAAGAACCATGAGGTTTCGGGTTCAATCCCTGGCCTTGCTCAGTGGGTTAAGGATCCGGCGTTGCCGTGAGCTGTGGTGTAGGTTGCAGACTCGGCTTGGATCCCGCGTTGCTGTGGCTCTGGCGTAGACAGGTGGCTACAGATCCGATTGGACCCCTAGCCTGGGAACCTCCATATGCTGTGGGAGCGGCCCTAGAAAAGGCAAAAAGACAATAATAATAATAATAATAATAATATCTACCATTATTTGAGGACTTCCAGACTTTGTATTCTATAGACACAATTCTATTGAGATTTAACAGCCTACTTAAAAGATGAATCCAACTATCATCTATATTTTATAAAACACAACACTAGGAGTCGGTATCATGCCTAATTTACTCATCCAGAAAGTAAAAGTTATAGCACGCAAGAGCAGGTGTCTCTTATTCCAAAACCCATACTCACAACCATTGCTCCCTGCAGCCTCCAACAATATTCACTACAGATTCCAACAGACAGAATCTAAAGTTTGGCAAAACAAGGAGGCAACATCAGTGGCTCTAGGGGTCAGAGGTGAAATTCTGTTACTTGTTCCCTTCTGTGTTTAATGTCATTTGCCTTATATGGCAAAAGGTAGCTTTTTGGGTACTAACAGTGGCCCTCTGTCTTGCCAGCCTCCAGTGCAACTTATAGTTTCTTTATAAGTCATAGATGAACAAACATCATTCCTCTCCCTCCAGGTACCCAGAGTCTTTCCATTTCTATATTGGTGGCGACTTCATCACTGGACACCTCACTCTGTATCAGGTCTTGCTTCAGCTATATTCCAGAAGATGTATGTACGCTCAGGATTCTGCCACTTTGCTTGTGTCACTCCCTCGGTCGAAGCCATTCCTGCCTTTGCTGGCTCACTCTCAGTGCTATGTTTCCCAGGTAGCTCTCCCTGACTCCTAGCCCCTATTTCCCTAAGCTGACGTAGTCTTACCTGCCTTTTCAGATTGCATTTACCCCAATGCATTATCATTTATCAGGATAAAGCTCCTGGACCATAGACTCAATTAGGACAAAGATGAGGTCTAAGATTGTAATCCCTGCGAAAATCCCTGGTGTACTTAAATAACCATCCCTTGTCAGGTAAGTGGGCAGTATCTCTGAATCAAGGAGTGTATTCCTATTGACACAGAAGAGCATCTTTCATCTGCTCTCGTGAAATGTTAGAAAGCACCTAAATGTCCATCAACAGAGGAATGGATAAAGAAGCTGTGGTACATGCACAATGGAGTGCTACGCCGTGACAAAAAAGAATGAAATAACGTCTTTTGTAGCCACATGGATGGACCCAGGGATTATCATACTAAGGGAAGTAAGTCACAGAAAGATAAATATCATATGACTTCACTAATATGTAGAATCTAATACAATGATTCAAAAGAACTTACAACACAGAAATAGACTCAAAGATTTTGAAACCAAATTTATGGCTACCAAAGGGAACTGGGGGACAGGAGGGATAAATTAAGGGATTTAGACTGACACATACACACTACCGTATATAAAATACACAAGGAGAGGGTTCCCGTTGTGGCTCAGTGGTTAACAAATCCAACTAGGAACCATGAGGTTGCGGGTTTGGTCCCTGGCCTTGCTCAGTGGGTTAAGGATCTAGTGTTGCTGTGAACTGTAGTGTAGGTCACAGAGGTGGCTCGGATCTGGTGTTGCTGTGGCTCTGGTGTAGGCCAGCGGCTACAGCTCCAATTATACCTCTAGCCTGGGAACCTCCATATGCCGAGGGAGCGGCCCCAGAAAAGGCAAAAAAAAACCAACAACAACAAAAAAAACCCACAGGTAACAAGGACTTACTATATAGCACAGGGTAACCTACACAATATTTTAATCTATATGGGAAAAAATCTGAAATGGAAGGGATATATGTGTATGTATAACTGATTTACTTTGCTGTACATCTGAAAATAACATAACTTTCTAAGTCAGCTGTACTCCAAGATAATTTTTTAAATAAATAAAAATTTTGCAAGTAAAGTAACATTCAATTTCATGGGTTTTGAATGGTTTCATATTGAAAATCAACTTTATGATTCTAGGAAATTATAAGTTCATGATAGATTTTGGATTTTGCATTTTGGATTTTGTTTTATCAAAAATAACCTGCATATAATTTTGCATTTATTACATCTGAGTTTAGAAAACCATGTAAGTTTTAAGTATGTGCGTCAACCTTCTTATCGGATCATCTTAGGGCAGTCTTTGATAGGATAATTTAAGTGACAAATTCTGAAAGGACATAAATAAACCTTAAATATTTTATCTTAACTAAAAATATAAACACACATGAGTGCTCTAATCAGCTGATGTATGAGTTAGCAAAGAATCTGAATCACAAACTCTGGATCCTGTGTCCTCGGTTCAACTCTTACAATAAACCATGATACCCATCAGCTCTACCGCTTAGGGAAATGTACTCATTTCTCTTTATCTGAACTCTTCCTCACCTGCAGCATTGAGAAAGGCATTTAATGAGTTACCTTTTTAAACGTTTTCCTAGAATCCTGCCTGGATCATGTTACATGTATTCGTTAAAGTGACTATGGCCACCGTCCCGTTGCTCTGTGGCTTTGACAGCACAGCAGGGGGACTCGGGGGGCTGGAACTCTCCTGTGTCCTGATTGTGGTCATAGCCACAAAAATCTACACATGTAATAACATCGCACATAGCTAAGTGCATGTGAAAACAAGAGTGTCCTTATAGCTGGTGAAAGCTGAATCGGGTCAGTGGACTGGATCAATGTCAAAATCCTGAGAGTGGCCTTGCGCCACAAGTGTATCCAACGACTGGGGACAACACGTGTTGGTAGCAGGGGGATGTCTCTGTATTTCATACACTGCGTGCAAATCTCCAACTACATCAAAGAAAAAGTTCTGGAAAATATTATGTAGGGTATTGATGGCAGGGAGGTTCTGTATGCAGAAAGCCTGAGGCTATAGGGGAAATTTCTACTTTGGGCTCAGTTTTGCTATCACCCTAAAAGTGCCCCCCAAATAAAGTCTATTATAAATACATAAATTAACCATCAGCACAACTTGTTGGGGAGTAGGGAATACCACCAATTCCTTTTTTTTTAAGGGTTGCATTCACAGTATATGGAGGTTCCCAGGCTAGGGGTTGAATCGGAGCTACAGCTGCTGGCTTATGCCACAGCCACAGCAACACGGGATCTGAGCTCTGTCTGCAACATATACCACAGCCCGTGGCAACACCAGATCCTTAACCCACTGAGTCGAGGCCAGGTATCGAACCCATGTCCTCAAGGATACTAGTCAGCGTCTTTATTGCCGAGCGATGATGGGAACGCCCAATTCATATTTTTAATACATTTTAACTTCCTGATGGTTTTAGTTGGATAAAATCCATAATGCATGGTATGTAATTCAGTGGTTCCATTCTTTAGAGTAAGAAGAATTTGATGACATTTAAAAAGCCAACCATGTATGAAAACCTCTTGGATTTTACAGCTTTTCCTCATCTTTTACAGTTGCCCTACATATATGTAATTCTGTGGTGGCTTTTGTTGTTAGTTTTTAGAGATGCGACCTCAAATCTCAACAAATGTCGACTCTCTTTTGGAAACATCAGTTTTCTTTCCTTTCCTATGTACAGTTTATCAGTTATTAAAAATTGTCTTAAATTATATACTTATAGTGACATAGCCTTAATCATTTGGAAAGCATGGGTAAAAAATTGAGGTAGTGGGGGAGTTCCCGTTGTGGCTCAGCAGGTTAAGGACCCACTGATGTTGTCTCTGTGAGAATGCGGGTTTGATCCCTGGCCCAGCTCAGTGGGTTAAGCTCGTGTTGCTGTAAGCTGTGGTGTAGGTCACAGAAGTGGCTCAGATCAGGTATTGCTATGGCTGTGGCTTAAGTTGCAGCTGCAGCTCCAGTTCGACCCATGGTCCAGGAAATTCTACATGCTCCAGGTGTAACTGTAAAAAGAAAAAACATTCAGATGGTGGGGGTGGATGTCCAATAAGGAGACCCCTCTCAGGAAGGAATGGGTTTGCAGGATTCCCCAGAGCATGGCTTAGAACTGGGATGGAAGTGATGGTTCATCCAGCAGAAAAACCATCTTCATCCTACCAGCTGCCATCCATTCAACCCAGTGACATAACTCAGCACTGCTCTGCCTGGTCAGACACTGTTCTGATCTTTTCTGGTCTCGGAATATATTTTAGTTCTATTTTAATAGATGTTGGACAAGCCTCAAAGAATAAAGACATAGAGTAAGCAGATATTTATATGCATAAGCAAAAGGAAAACTTAGAAGGATTAGGAAAACTTTGGTAACCTCATATGTTTTCCTACCATAATGGCTAACACAGATATGTGATTTACTATGGACAAGGTATTGTTCTACTAGCTTATATTCGCTCACTAATCCTCACAGCTATCCTTTGAAACAGGTGGATGTTTCCCCTCCCTTCACTTTATAAGAGAAGAAAGGAGGAAATAGGCTAAATAACTTATCCACGGTTATGCATCTGTCGCCTACACAACGGAGTTTTAAGCACAGGTGACACAGCAGAGGGTTGGTGCAGTTAACTTCTCCATATATATTGCCCCCACTGAATTATCAAAATACCAATCCAGAGAATGGGTGTCTAGGGAATTGTTAACCAAAGAGTTATTCAGTAACTGCCAGTTCCATATCATTCAGCATCTCCATTGTATTACAACTATCAATGTAATAAAATCCATTAAGTAACAATAAATAAATAAATAAATAAATGAAATGGTAATATATTCAGAATCCCATTTCAAAATTAAAATATCTGTCTTTCTGAAATTTCTAAACTTATCTGTTTTATAATTAGGCATTTATTTATGGTAATGGCCTATAGTTAATAGCAAGTTGGTTGTAAGTTAGACAAAGTATTAAGACCTCTTATGAATGTTGCAACATTTATGTAAATGCTATGCCACCAAGAATAAAGTTGAAGAATAGCCTCTGAAAACATGAGAAAATGATTTTCATATGTAGTTCTCACATACAGAGGGAGCTTCAAAGTGTAACCAGCAAAGGGAAAAGACCAAACGTAGCGATGCTAATATGTTGCCAGAATCTCTAGATGGTGGGAAATGTTTGTAACCTTCTTCTTCCACTTCAAATATATTTTCCTATGGAGACTAATTAATTAAAATCTTAGCATCACAAAATAATTATGAACAAAGCAACATTTTAGAAAGAAAGAAATTTGGGCCTTATCATTTATAATTTATATGAGTATAAATTCCTGAGTGTGAGAGAGGGCATAAACCTTGCAATTTTTTTTTTGTGTGTGTGTGGGTTACTGGTACCCAGAGCAGGATTATAACCTCCCATATATCTTTCATCTATTCTGAGTGGAATCCTAATGAAGGATACTTAAAAGAAAATATTATGTTTTGAGGAGAAGTAGTTAAATATAGACATGGATATAAAGAGTGAAGCTTGACTGTATTTGTGTCAGGCTATTCAGGGACTCCATGTCTGGAGAGTCAGACAGAGTTCCTATTGAATTTTTTTTTTTTCTTTTTTTTTTCAGGCCTGGACCTGCAGCATATGGAGGTTCCCAGGCTAGGGGTTGAATCCGAGCTACAGCTGCCGGCCTACACCACAGCTCAGGGCAACACCAGATCCTTAACCCACTGATCAAGGCCAGGGATCAAACCTGCAACCTCATGGTTCCTAGTCAGATTCGTTTCCACTGCCCCACGACGGGAACTCCATAGAGTGCCTATTTAATTTTCTCCTGTAAAGTATCGTTTGAAAACACTAATAATTACCATGAGGTAGTATTCAATGTTCCTTCTCACTTTAGTTAATTAATAAATGGCATCTTGACCTTTAATATTGTTTTGTCTCAGGCTGGATAGGTAGTTTATGGTAATTTTTAAAATAGTAAGATTTCACATTGTATATACGTGTGTGTGTGTGTGTGTGTGTGTGTATGTATCTATATGTATATATATGTATCTATGATAACTTTGGTTTTGGTGCCTCCATGCATTTTGGTATTTAGTTTTCTCCCATGTTCACAAAGCAACTGAAAGCCTTGTTAGTAATCCATTGTGCAAATACTTAGGCTTTGCGAGAGAATATAGTAGAGTTTCTCCCCAAGTTTGGGTTAAAATTAGTTCCATGCCCTTTTCCCCTCATGGGTAAAACACTTTGGTTGGAATATGAAAAGGTTTATCAAATCCTTTGCCATTTTGGTGACTGTCTTAAAACACCAAGGGAATAAAATAATAATACAGGAATGAAGACAAAGCAGCAAAACAGCTCATCTAAAGTTGCATTTGACTATGAAGTTTATAATCCTATAAGAACATATCTCTCTTGGCAATCGGGGGACTTGGGAGAAACATTTCTACAGAATGTGCCTAATATAAGATCAAGGTTTCTTTGTACAGACACAGACACACACATACATAGACACACACACAGCCCATGCAAATGCTTTTTTTTATAATTATAAGTTGACAGCATTTTTCAAACTGGAGCTTATACCAAATTCGACTTGTGAATTGTACCTGCATTCAAATCAGAATGTACTCTGGCTATGTCAATAGGAAGAAAATCTTTACTTTCGTAAGAAAAATACTTAAAACGCAATTCTGTGTGTTTTATTTTTATTTTTGTCTTATTTTCCGAAACATTCAAGCCTAATTACTTTTTTATTCCATATAAGTTTTATTTACTTTAGACCACTTATTCTTAGAATAAATGTTAAAAATTCTTACTGTAGCACACACAACACTATGACTTCCATAAATCGATGTTTTTGTTTGTCTTTTTTAGTGCCACATCCGTGGCATATGGAAGTTCCAGCCTAGGGGTCAAATTGGAGCTGCAGCAACCAGCCTACACCGCAGCCACAGCAAAGCCAGATCCAAGACACATCTGCAACCCACACCACAGCTCACGGCAATGCTGGATCCTTAACCCACTGAGTGACGCCAGGGATTGAACTGCATCCTCACAGTTACTGGTGGGGTTCATTACTTCTGAGCCATGACGGGAACTCCAGGATGAAATGTTTTTGATGACAAAGATAACTAACTTTGTTTTCAATAGGCACCTCCCCCCCCCCTTTGTATTGAAAGACTGCTATTTAGAAGTCACTGTGAGAAAGAAGAGTCCTCCATTAATTGGTAGGTTGTTGCTATTGCTTCAAAGGTATCATACCTAAGATCAAATATCACAGTGTAGATTTTAAAAAATAATTAATGGGAAATCAGCTCATGTTGTACACTCTTCATGGTGAAACAAAATAATAGGAAATTTCAAACATCTTTTCATTCTTAAGTATCTCCTTTCTTTAATTTCTTATCATATATCTCCTTCCCAAAATATTTCCTGAAAACATACTGTGTGCACTGTTCTGCACTAAAAATATACTTTAAAGAATAAAGTTAAAAGGTTATGAATTATTATGACCTGATGTCTACAGAAGCAGTGTTTGAGTCTAGGTCAGATGGTCAGGAGGAAAGAAATATGTTATTTTAAACATTGTTCTTTGCATCTGTATTGGTTTAATGTATATCTCTAACTTAATGCTACTACTAAAATAGTGACAATCTAGTCTATGCAGAAGTATGTTATTTTAATAAAATACAAATGGCATACTGGACCCGAAGAAGGACTAGAGGTTAATGAGATAAAATCTGTGTCTGACCAGACTACCTATGGCTATATTAATTGATGGGAATTTCCATTATTTTGAGTGCCTTTGGATGAAATTGATTGCATTTCACATCAAGGGGACTTGTTGGAACCTTGAAATACAGGCTTATGATGAACTTTGTCAGTAGCAATTGTTCAAATTATGCACTGTCACTAATTAGCACTTTCTCCATGTGGTGAAGAACTGAGAAGAATCTTACATTAGCTCCTGTGCTTTTCCTGGAGTGTTGTAATACATGTTCTTTAAATAAGGGCATGTTTAATAAAACATGCTTTATTTCCTTGAAAAATGACTAAAAGCTCCTTGAGAGGATTCAGGGAATCTCTAGGGATACTCAAGAAAAATCCAAAGACCGTGCATTCCTCAAAGTATAGCAAGAGTTAGGCGGAGCCATTTGACATTGACATTTTTGAAGGTCAACATGGTTTTAAGAATACGTAATGTTTTTTACAGTTTAAACTATTATTATTTGATGTCATAAGCCAAATTTTTTTTCCGATTTGGCAAAATTACTTTCCTGCAACACTTAAGCTTCTACAACATTTTTTTAAAGGCGCTCTTTGAAGAAGTAAAAATAATTTCAAAACAACAGTCTGTGCAAAATCATAAAAATGTGTGTTGACCAGTGATAAAAAACAAAAAGAATAACAAGGTGCCTAAAGGGGAATTCTTTAGTAGTTTAGATTTTCCGATTTAAAAATAAACTTATTTATTGACAAAAAGTTCACTATAATAGAATTTTGATGAATACTGAGTACTTTTTAATATGATATGAGATTAAAGACTTTTGGAGGTGATGGATATGGCTGTGGGAGAGACTATGGTGGTGATTACATACATAAATACATATTTCCAAACTCATCAAGTCGTATACACTACATATGCACAGTTTTTGGTATGCCACTCATACCTCAATAAAGTGGTTTCAAAAGTAACACATAGGACAAGGAATAAATCAAAAAGAAATCAGAAAATACTTAGAAATGAATGGAAATAAAACGACGGCATATCTGCCTTACGAAATGCAGATAAAGTGGTACTGAGACATTTATAGCACTCTTACCCATGTTCAAAATGAAAACAAATACCTCAGATTCTGCCTTAAGAAATTAGGAAAAAAAAAAAAAAAAAAAAAAAAGAGGCAAACTAAACCAAAAGTAAGTGGAAAAAAATAATAAGGATTAGATTGGAACTGGAATTGATGAACTAGAAAACATACACTAAAAAAACAATAAACCTGGTTCTTTGAGAAAACTAATAAATGTTTAATCTTCATATTAATCAGGGAAACTACAAATGACACTGTACTCATAATTTCTACAACTCAGAATAAATTGGACACAAACTAACAAATCTCAACAAAGCACATGATCATTTTGATGGAATATAAAAACTTTTCTCAAAAACCTAAAAACCATTACTGATAAAACTTCTGAAAGAAACCTAAGAATTAAAGTCAACTTCCTCATCCTGTAAATGACATCTGTAAAATCCCTACATTACAAATCATGCATAATGGTGAAAAATTAAATGCTTTCTATCTAAGATCAAGAACCATCTGAAGGTGTTAATTTCTCTATATCTCTCAGCATTGTACTGTGAGTTAAGCTGGTGAAATAAGGCAAACCAATGAAATTTAAAAATCCAGACTGGGGAGTTCCCGTTGTACAGCAGAAATGAATCCAACTAGGAACCATGAGGTTGCAGGTTCGATCCCTGGCCTCGCTCAGTGGGTTAAGGATCCCGTGTTGCCGTGAGTTCTGGTGTAGGTCACAGTTGTGACTTGGATCTTGCATTGCTGTAGCTATGGAGTAGACTGGCAGCTGTAGCTCTGATTCGACCCCTAGCCTGGGAACCTCCAGATGCCTCAGGTACAGGCCCCCCTCCAAAAGAAGGTAGAAAAAAAGATCCAGATTGGAAATTAAGACATAAAGTTATTTATATTCATACAATATGATTATCTATGTAGCAAATTCTATGAAGTGTAGAAAAAAGAAAACTTCCAGAACCAATATGTGAGTTTTATAACATTGGAGGATAGGAGTTCCCGTCGTGGCTCAGTGGTTAATGAATCTGACTAAGAACCATGAGGTTGCATGTTCGATCCCTGGCCTCGTTCAGTGGGTTAAGGATCTGGCGTTGCCGTGAGCTGTGGTGTAGGTTGCAGACGCAGGTCGGATCCCGCATTGCCGTGGCTCTGGCGTAGGCAGGTGGCTATGACACCTAGACACCTAGCCTGGAAACCTCCATATGCCGTGGGAGCAGCCCTAGACATGGCAAAAAGACAAAAAACAAAAACATTGGAGGATGAAAGATGAATATGTGAAAATTAGTCTTATTCCTATATATTAGCAACATGCAATCAAATATGGAAATAAAATATAATTTCCAATAGCATCAAAATTCAGAGACAAATCTGGTAAAAGATGGGCAAGGCATCTATTACGAAATATATACAACATTGGTAATAGAAATTAAAGGTGTAAATAAGTGGAGAAACGTATTGTGCTTATGAATTGAGCACCTCACTACTGTCAGTTGTCCCCAAATTTATTTCTAGGCTCAATGTAATCCTAACCATAAGTTTTTGTGAAAATTGACAACCTCATTCTAAAATACATGTTAAAATGCAACCAACCTAAAATGGTCAAAACAAATTGACCATTGAAGTTTGAGAATTTAGCACTACTATAATAAAGCTACAGAATCACTACAGGTATTGGGTATCCAGAGAGGCAAATGGATAACAAAAGTGATTCAAGATCCAAGCATATATAGTTACCTGATTTTTGACAAACATGCAGGGCAATTCAGTAGATAATCTTTTCAATAAATGATGCTGAAAGAATGGTATATCCCTATGTAAGAAAATAAAAATTTATCATTAGCATGCTCTATGCACACACATGATCTCAATAAAATTCAAAGAGCTAAGTATAAAGTTTAAAATTCTAAAATTTCTAATGGAAGAAAATCTCTTTCCTTCCACTAGAAGAAAACACTTGGTTAGGCAAATATTTCTTGGATGACACTTCCATCAAAAGAATAATCCATAAGATAAGATATCAATGAATTAAACTTCATTAAAATTAAGAACTACTGCTCTTCAGATGACACTGATAAGATTATGGAAAGAAAAGGCACACACTGGGAGAAATTTTTCAAATAAAATATCTGATAAAGAGATTTTTTTTTCAGGAAATATAAAGAATTCTCAAAGTATAACATAAAGAAAGCAAAGAACAAATAACTATAAATAGGTAAAGGATCCAGATCAGGAAGTGAAAAAAAAAAAAGTCCCAGAGTGATGGAAGTTTTCTATCTTTATATATACATTTGTAAACCAATGATAAAAAGTGAATGTTGGCGTATGGGTTGTAGGTGATGAGATAATGAAATAGGAATAGGATAGCATTAAGAACAACCATCTAAAATTGGTGATGGATCCATGAGGGATTAGTTACCCTATTCTACTTAATTTGTATATTTTTGAAAGTTTACCTGATAAAAAGATTTATAATATATGGGATTAGGTATGTCCTTCCCTTGTCTGCTATCTGCACCACCTACTTCTTGGCGGTTCATGAGAAAGACATGCACTTCTATATTTTAAACCACTGATTTTAAAAATCTTGGCTTAATTTTACTCTTACCATCTAGCAAGAAATAATAATTAAATATATGTAATAATATATAATTAAATTGAAAATAGTTAATTATATCCCCATAGTTAAATATACTTTCTATTATTGTAAACAAACACAAACCTCTCCATTGAGACACTTTACTACCCTCTCTCTCTGCAAATAAATTTGAGACATTAAGAAAACCTTTTCTTCCTCTCTTTATCCCAACCCTATCCCCAATACTGACCTGATTTATTAGTTTTGGACTCTTTTGGGTTTTCCTTGCAGAAGGGTTCTGTTCAAAGAAAAACTCACTTAGAAATTATATAACAAATTCCATTCATTCTATTTATTATTTATATAATATTCATATATCACCTAGAATGTTTTCTATTCAGAAATATACATGATATGAATACAGTTGTGTTTCAATCTTACTTTTTTTGTAAATGAGCTCAATTAAATAAAATCAACAAAACCAGTCAATACATTTTTTTTTTATTTGTGTGTGGTTCATACTTTGCAATTCTATCCCTCTAAAAACATTCTCCTTGGATTAGTGATCCTTGATGTTTCTAATCTATTGATTCTACCATACATATAAATGTTTCCTAATTTAATAACTCAATGCTACACTGCTATTTCAAAAATATTAATTGGATACTTTAAAAAAACATTGTATATAGCATTGCAGAAAAGAAAAGGAGCTATATGTGACATTATATCAGTGAAAAAACTGAATGAGTTTTGCTTTGAAAATTCTGTCCATAGGTTGAGTTTATTCATTGTCTAGAACTTCACAAGAAAAATTGATTATTATTTAAGGTGAGAGAAGACTCATGGCCACTTTAACTATTTCACATACAGTTTCATCAGATGTCTAATGAGTTATGGAAGAAATAATAAGTGAGAAGAGAAGGAAGCATTAAGTGTCATAGTACAGATTTCCTGGAGTTAAAAATATTTTTAAAATTACACCAGCAGTTTGTGAAGCAGATATTCAGTGACCATTTATCCTTTCAGCATGTTCTTGTATAAAGGAAAAAATGAAGACTTTTCTTGGCACTCTTCTTGCTTTAAATGAATTGTCACAATTAACTATGTTTTGAGGTCTTGGAATGATTCTGTGTGAAAATAAATTTTTTTTTCATTTGCAACTTCAAAAACGATTTTCACTAATGAGATTTCTTAAATCCATCCTTGTACCTACTCACTGCACTTGGGAACTTTAAAATTGCATTTATAGAGACTGCAAGTATATAAAATAGACATCAGTAGGAAATATCATTAATTAAATCTCCCAACAGTGTAGATATACTTTATCCGTATTTGTGTACATCATTTTAGGTTTTATAGTATGAGGTGTTTAGAATATTCTATGCACATGTTTTATTCTTAGAATATTCTATAAGATAATATGGGAAATACAATTCCTTTTTGTGTCATTATAAACTGTTTAACTTAAGAAGTTCTAATAATGTATGACAACCATATTACCAAAATGGTAATATATCTTTGTTTTTTAATCTTCATAAAGGAAACATCAGAACAATAATGTATTTTTTAATGTATCTCTTCTTTCCCAATTAATTTCTTATATCACATGTATGGGAGAACTGTCTTGTTATCTCTAATTGACTGTTAGGGGAATCAAAAAATTAAAAATCTTCTAATAGAAGAGCTCTAATTTCTTACAAAACTAAACCATCCTGACTACCACAGCACAGTTGTACAATTGTATAAACCACTAAACTCCCAAGGGTCTCACTTGTCTTATGTATAAAATGGCACAGTTGGAAAGAATGAACCTTCAGGTCATTGCCAGATCTAATATACTCTGATTAAATCCCAGTCTGAGGGTAACAAAAACACATGTGAAGGATATAGGGCTAAAGGGACTTTTGTAAAGTAGTGAGAATTGATACACACCTCCTCACCGCTGCTCATAGAACAAGAACAAGAATAATAATATTCGTATCTTGTTTCAATGTTGTTCAAACTTTGTTTCTCCTCCAGATCCCTTGAAAGCTGCAAAAGTCCCTCACTAGCAATCTTATTATGTGACTCTAGGAAGACTGTTTTCCCACTCTACCAGACAAATATTTCATTCTGTCTCCTTTCTTCCCAAATCTCAAAAACAAACAAACAAAAAACAGAACAAAACAAAACAAAAAAAATCCAACCAGAAAACCTACAATTTCTGCCGAAGTTGCTTATAAATTCACTGGGATATAAAAATTGTCTTTTAGGAACTTCATCAATATTTTACCCTTAAAATTCCAAACCTTCTGCAAACTTTGTACTCTAATAAATCTGTTCTCAAAGTACAATGGAAGCAACATCTCCTTTGGTAAAATTTCACCCTCCAAGTTATGGTCCATATTCTTTCTTATCCAGGTTATTCAAAGAAGGCTGTTTCTGTTTTTTCTGTTATTCAACATTTTACCAAATGGTTATGACACAAGCAAGGCTCATAAAAGTGGACACGAAACACTGCATATCAGTTTTGCTCTTTCTTGTCATCAGTTTCTCTCTCTCTTTCTCTCATAGGATGTTCTCTATCTACAAATTCTCCACGAACTCATTTTCTGATTTCAAAAGTCCTCCATACATTGATGATCAACAGATTTATGTCCCTGATATTCAACTTTTCTCTAAATTCCAAGAGCATATACCCTTTGTGACATTTCCACTTGGGTGTTTCACACAGACGTCAAAGGTAACAGGTCCAAAAGAGACCTCTGGTTCTCCTGCTCTACATTAGTTCTTCTCAACATTCTTTCCAATCACAGTAAGTGATACTATTATTTACCCAGTTCCTTGAACAGAAATCCTTTTCTCAAACTCTTTTATTCGCATCCTCCATATTCAACCTATCAACAAATATAGCCAAGTCTCCCTTCCATATGATGCAAGATTCATGCACCCATCTCATTCTCCAATGCCATTTATACTGGTGTTTATAACTCTGGTGTACTAGCTAGCTCCTTCTTACCCTATAGATCTCATCTCAAACTTTATCTTCTCAGAAGCTTTCCATGAGTACCCTGTTTACAGTAACTGTGACCTATCAAACAACAAATCCTCTCAGTTATTTACTTCTCCTATGCTGCGGTGAACATCAGTGCACTTTTCTCCATCAAGATGTATTGACTCGTATATATTCTTGTCTATTGTCAATTTTCACCCTCCTAGGATGTCAGCTACTGGAAAGCAAATATCTAATCAATAAAACCAATCATGTAATAAGTCAAGCAGTAATCATAACTAACCTCTAGAGAACTCTGAATGGGGTAGTGGGGAACTAGCCTTCTATCTTCCTGGTAGGTCATTTGTCAACTACTTTGAACACGTGTGATGCTTGATGCTTCATATTTTTAAATCACTGCATCATCATTGTTATATCTGATCATAAAACAACCCTTCAATGTCAGCAATATCAGATAGGAGTGTACACACAATATACACAGATAAAACCAGTCTCAGAAAAGTTACATGACTTGTCAGATATTACATATAAACATTTGGTTTGAACAATGCCAGAATTTAATTCTGCTCATCCTTCTTACTTAGGCACTGTTTCCTCAAAGCACTTATATTCTCAAAAAACAAACAAACAAAACAAAAACAACAACAAAACTTTGAAAAGACTGATTTATGAACAATAGTATGTTGGGAGGTAAAATTGTTTTACTCCAACTAAATGTGTTAGATATGATTGTCTAGCATACGAGTTTATTGATAATGTGTATATTAAACACGTCTGTCTTTCATTATCTTGTTAATACAAAATTGTTTCCATAAATTATATACCCCACGCACAATTTATTATCTTAAGTGATATTTATGGGAACATTTATAGATTTGTTAAATTAGTGATGAAGAAATGAAATTTCAACACTTTTTAGTTTGTCCAAAGCAAACAGGTAACAGAGAAAAGGGGGTTGTTATTTAAGTTATATATGCTGTTATGACAGCTGAACCGAAATAAAGATTGTGTAGGATATATCAAAATAACCCTGAAAGAACCTTGAGGTTGCATATCAAGTGAGACCTAAGTCAAGAGGTAAGTTCAATAGAAAAAGAACTGCCTCAAAGCAAAAGAACCAGAAGGAACATACATGGCAAGTGAATGGTGAAGAGCATTACAACAGGCATAATGCAACCCACATTATGGGGGTCATAAGGGATGCAGAGGCACAGAAAAGAGAGCTGAGGAATGTTATATGAATACCGCCCGGGAGGAAGGAACAAAGATGAAAGGAGTCCCAACTATACCGGGTGACACGAGGAGCACTTTAGTGTGAACACTAAGAATAAATCAAGTTTTGTCACCTTAATTTAGATGATGTATTCATCGTGATAGCAATGATGTTGTCACAGAACGGTTACATTTACAGAGATTTTTTAATTACAGAAGGGTTAGTAGGAAACACTTCCTCTGAAAACCTGTATATCACAGTGTTTGGTGTGACTTGTGCTTAGAATCAGAAAAAAAATTTAGAAAGAAGGAATTGCTGGTGACACAATTATAACTGAATGTCTGTCAAAATTTGTGTATAAAAACAAGCTGAGAAATTGAATGAAACTGCCCCCTCCAGGACCACTTCTCTGGAGAAGGATGCCCCCTCTGTGAGTACGGAGAAAGACACACGGCCTGGTGGGCTGAGGTGGGAGATTTTGGCTCCAGCTCACCCACGCTGTGAACTGCCTTGCACAGCCGCTTTCCAGCTTCATAACCTCCACGTGGCTTTAGTACAAATAGGTGCCGTGGAAGCAGAGGGAGATATCCTTTTCTGCCATACATTTTTGTTTGTTTGTTTTTAATCAAACTCTCTCACGGAAAATGTCCTCGAGACCGGAAGTAGAACTGGGAACATCATTACTTAAGAGAGGTGAAGTTGTAGTCCACATGCAGGAATTTACAACAAGGATTGCAAAAATAGGACAAATTCAGTGCATGGCTACGTATCAATTTATAAAGGGAAATCCCCACGTGTCAAAGGAGAAAATTCAGTGGGAGTTTAAACCACAGGAATCATGGGGAATACACAGAATAAAAATAAGATAGAAGGTGTCAGCTTTCGAAGCTAGAGCTTTAGTTCTGATAGGAGCATGAGACTTGGACTATGACCAGCTGCGTGTGAGTGTAGAACCGAACGATTTGCATAAAACTAGGAAATATGTGTAGATGTTTGTTATTTAAAGCAGGCATTTAAAAGATTTGCGCATCGGCTCTGAAAGGCTTGCTTTCCATTTTGCATTGCTTCATGCCTCTAACTTAGACAGCATGATTTGGGGGCTACTGCAGCCGTATGGGACCGTGAGCTTCTTTGAACACAGAAGATAGAAATGGAAGAACAGAAACATGCAAGAAGCCTCCTTAATTACCTGATGGGCATTCCATTCTAACGCTGGACTCCCACTTCTAGAACTCTTTTACTTGTGACGATAAATATTTATATATTTAAGGTAGTAGCTCAAGTTTCTACTACTAAAATCCAAGAGTCTTTACCACCTGATAAACTGATCCTAAACCAAAAAGTCAATCTCAACCATCCTCAGACAAGGGATTGAAATTCTCCAGAGTTCCTCCTTAATTATACATTCTCTGACTGATCATACTCACTCTCTTTTAAAGGTAAGATATTTTCATTTAAAATAATAATGCAAAATATTTTAAATAGTATTGGTTAAGTTATCCCAAACATACAGGATAATATTATATTTAGTTTTGCTAACTTCTGAGAAAGTACTTTGGTTACAGATAGAGCTTTGGAGGTAGACATGGAGATTTAGAAAAATGAAACTGTAAAAGGAACTGTAAAAGATTGTCTTTAAATCATGACAGCTGAAAAAGCTATCTCATTTCCCATTTTAGAAGAAGTATTTTAAGCGTCAAAAGCAACACACAAAATGGTTCGAAGGAAATAGTGACATAATAATAGATCGTGCCTAAAAAAGCCTTCTGTGATTTTTGCAGAATTTACTTTCATCTTATCATTAATTATATAATGAAGTGGAAAATCCAAATAGCTTCTTTTGTCATTTATGTCACAGACTGTGTATTTTCTTAAGGAAAAAAAAAAAAAAATAACCCTGAGAGTAAAAAATAAAAATAGCTCTTTTTGAAGTTTAATTTTTCGGTACTAACCAGATTTCCTTTTTGGAAAATAATTTGGGTTAGCAAGTGTGATCCCTTAAGTTACTGCTGTCTGCTGTGGTCTAGAGTTGCTGTCATTTAACCTTTCCTTCTTGATCCATTCTTTCATTCCTTCAATATTTATGAAGTAGCTACTACATGCCATGTAATCCATTAGATGCCTGACATTATGACAGCCTCCGAAGGAAGGTTAAAGTCATTAAGTTACTAGAGGTCTATAAAAAGTGGTCTAATTGTGGATAGTTTATAATTGGAGTCTATGAAGTATGATGCTTTAGGCAAACAGTCTTTGAAGAGATCTCAAATTGCAAGGACTTGGTTGCTTTTTTTTTTGGCCTGCCTGCACACCTAACTAGACATGGAATTAAAGCTTGCCAAATAAATATTCTGGTTAATTCAAAAGAGATTCCTAATGAATTGGGATATACTACATTTCAGAGGACGAGGATCAGGGTTCTCTATGGAAAAGGCCTGGGAAACATTTTTAATTTTATTCTTTTTTTCTAGCTGAGTAATTTAAGGATCAACAAATGAAATGACTTCTCACTAGGCCAGTCAGTAACACAAAAGAGAGACTCAAGTCTACATACTGCTTCAGCAAGCCCTCTCATTGTTTTATGACAACTGGTCAACCCGGACCATTTGTTAGGCCAGGAAAGCTATTGATATCCTGATATTGACTGAACAGCTTCTTCCTGGTGCCTGCCTCCTCCCCCAGAAGATAAATACGCCATCAAATGAGTTCATGGGATGTTTTAGAGAATATCCATTCCTCACTAAAGCAGCAGCGTGACTGTATATTTTCCCCTAAAACATCTATCTGCTTGTCATTGTGTAGTTATGTATGAACATAAAATTTGGATAAAAAATTGTAGCTTTGTGTCTGTAGGATTCTTATAACCTGGGAGACAAGAAGCCTCATGAATGTAGTTATGAAAACATGGAACAAATTTCAGGAAGTTAACCACTGCTTTTAGGAACAATACTGAAACATATTCTTATGATTTATAATCCTAGATTTACATAGAAAAAGTTAAATGAATTAATATGCAATTAATGAGAATACTTGTCCTATAAGACACAAACCTCTATCCTTGAGATATATATAATACAGAATATAATATGTAGTACATTAATTTTGAGGAATTGAAAACTAAGATTAGTGGAACTTTTTTATTTACATGGATGAATTATTCAGGGATTCTATTTATTTATTTATTTATTTGTCTTTTTTGCCATTTCTAGAGCCACTCCCGTGACATATGGAGGTTCCCAGGCTAGGGGTCTAATCGGAGCTGTAGCTGCTGGCCTACACCAGGGCCACCACAACATGGGATCCGAGCCGTGTCTGCAACCTACACCACAGCTCACGGCAATGCCAGATCCTTAACCCACTGAGCAAGGCCAGGGATCGAACCTGCAACCTCATGGTTCCTAGTTGGATTCGTTAATCACTGAGCCACGACCAGAACTCCTATTCAGGGATTCTTAATGCTGAACTTTTTTACCCTTTTATTTTCAGTATTTTGATTCTCTGATGAAGATGAACAAAAGGGTGATTACATAGAATATGTAATAAATATTGAATTTAAGAGTGATCCCAAGCTCATATCACAAACTGAAAGATAGACATCAATAATAATTTTGAACAAATTGACAGAAGATTCCAGAAATCCACATCTTAATGCCCTTTTAGCAGAGCACATTATTATATAGCATAAAAAATAGAGATTACATTAGCAAAAGCATAGAAATTCATAGATAGAAACAGTTTATTGATAGCAACAAATTTGGTAGGTAAGACCAAGAATGACAGTGACCACAGAGATGTAGATATTTGACTTCACGCCCTCAGCCTCTTTCCTCTTTTCCTTCACCACAGATTTAAAGTCTACTGAGAATCCCAAGTGAGAAATGGCTCCAGTTGGAATTCTAGTCACCATTCAAGGTGGTATCAGGGAGTCAAGCGAAAACAGAAGAAAAAATTATATAGAACACATAGTCATCTGTATAGGACCATCAGAAGAAAGAAAAAACTGTGCTTATGGGAAAGAAAAATTGGGGATAAATACAGACAAGTCAAACAGAAACAACAGAAGAAAAACTCGTTTAGAGCAAATTGAGCATGTTCATTGCAGCACTATTTACAATAGCCAAGACATGGAAGCAACCTAAATGCTCATCAACAGGGGATGGATAAAGAAGATGTGGTACATATGGATAATGGAATATTACTGAGCCATCAAAAGGAGTGAAATAATGCCATTTGCAGCAACATGGATGGACTTAGAAACTATGATACTAAATGAAGTAAGTCAGACAGTGAAAGACAAACATTGTATAATATCACCTATATGTGAAATCTAAAAAAAAAGGAAAAAGAAGAAAGGATACAAATGAACTTATTTGTAGAACAGGAACAGACTTACAGACTGAAAAAGTTATGGTTACCAAAGGGAACAGTCCAGGGACTGTAGGAGGGATGGAGAGAGGCTTTGGGATTGGCATATGTATACTGAGGAATATGGAATGATTGGCCAATGGGGACCTGCTGTAGAGTACAGAGAACTCAACCTAATGCTCTGTGATAATCATTGTGGGTAAAGAATCTGAGAGAGAATGGATGTGGATGTGTGGATGTGTATGACTGGATCACTTTATTGCCCAGCAGAAATTATCACAACTTTGTAAACCACCTATACTTCCATACAACTTAAAAAATAAAATAAAATAGACAACACTGAAGAAACATGAGGCTTTCACATCAAATTCAATTGGAAATTCACCCACTTACCCATGAGGACATCTCCAGCTTGACAGAACACCCCCAGAAAAAGCTTTAATAACAACCACTTCCCAAGACATATCATAGGTTCTTCAGGCTCTGGGAGCCTTTTTACTGTCCTAGACATCTGAAGGGGTAGAAAGAAAAATACAGCAATTTTATGTCAATCAACCTAGACGAAATGTCGAGGCAAACAATTCAATGGGCCAAAACTGCAGAAATCTCAATGACTTGATATTGGCTTAATTAATTTCTTTTGGGTGAGAAACAATGATATTGATGGTGGGGTGGTTATGATGATGAGAGCTAACCCACTTTTAGTTCTCACAACATGCTGGGCACTGTTTCAAACAAGTGATACCCACTGATTCATTCATTGCTCTCATCAACACACCGAGGCATCATAATACTTTCATTTTCTTTTCCTTCTTTTCTTTTTTTTTGCCTTTTTCTAGGGCTGCTCCTTCGGCATATGAAGGTTCCCAGGCTAGGGGTTGAATCAGAGCTGTAGCCACCGGCCTACGCCAGAGCCACAGCAACGCGGGATCCGAGCCGCGTCTGCAACCTACACCACAGCTCACGGCAACGCCGGGTCCTTAACCCACTGAGCAAGGCCAGGGATCGAACCCGCAACCTCATGGTTCCTAGTCAGATTCGTTAACTACTGTGCCACAATGGGAACTCCATAATACTTTCATTTCCTATATGAGATAACTGAGAGGTAAAATCTCTTATGGGAGGTCGGGACGATCCAGTAAGGGGTGGAGCCAGGAGTAAAACAGAGAGCTACAGAGGATCTGGATGAATATGAATTATTGTATGATAATCATCTGTACTCTGCTCAGTGATGCGGGATCTTTGCGAAACCGAGAACACAGAAAGTACACTCATGACAGAGGAATTTTGCTCTAGCGCTTCCCTCTACTGGGAAAAATCTTCCGCTAGCTGTTTTCTTCACTTCCTCACTCGCATCAAGCTTTTATCCCCTCCAATCTTGTCAATGGCACCGCTCTGCGGGTCCTGTTTAATTCTGCAAACTGCTCCTTCCCGCTTGATTATACTCATACTTCACATGCTCTTTAATCTGCTCGCTTTTTATTTTCTTTTTAGTATGTTGACTTCTAACATACTCGAAGATTTGTATGTTCTATTTGTTCTTTATTTTCTCTCGAGAGACCTTTTCCATTGTGCTAAAATAGAAATTCTATGAGGCCAGAAATCTTTGACTCTGGTTCACTGAGAATAGAGAACTGTGCCTGGCACAAGGGCAACCCTCAAACACAAATTTGTTTAATGAACAAATGGAAAAACAAAAAATAAGGAAAATGGAAAGGAAAATAAGACAGTGTATATGACTCAAGAAGTAATAGGAAAATAAATGCACTATAGCTTGAGAAAAATAGAATTCTCTGAGAATTGCTTCACATAATAGTGGTTTAGATGGAATTAAAGGTGAGTTATTTCAAACCTTCGATAATCACATAGTCTCTATGAGTAAAACATTTTAAAATATAGAGGAAGGATAAATATTACTGAGTATGAATAAATATTATACTTAGAAAACCCGAATGATGAAAGAAATGTAAGCAGTAATAATGGCATGACCCTTTTTACCTGTTTTAAGCATATACATTGTGTTTATGTATGTGTATGTATATCTTATATAATATACATCTACAATAGATATAATGAAGTATTGCTTACAGTATGGAATCTAGAAATTTATTTTCACATAAGCTTCTAATAGAGAAGTTTGGCGATGTGCATTAAAGTTAAAGAAGCAGTGAACATATTCTTTAATCCAGAAATCTTACTCTTGTTGCAAGGAGACCATTGGACAAAGGTAAATAAAGATGTTAATGCAGATTATTAATTATACTGTCTTTAAAAGTAACAAAATACTTAGAAACCATCTAAATTCCCATCATTAGGTAGCAGTAAGGTATATGATACACAGGGGAAACAAAAAGAAAAATATGATTTTATAGAATTTCCTTTTTGTGTGTGAGGATATCAAGACAATCTAGATAATAGCAAATAGTTGTTTCATCATATCAATAAAATTAGTGCAGTTACGTAAGCTTTATAAAATATTTTAATTCATTTTTTACATTGAAAGCAATCAAAATTTTTTATTTTTATTTTTTGGAGTTCCCTTACGGCTCAGTGGGTTAAGGATCCACTGTTGTCATGGCTGTGGCTCTGGTTACTTCTGCAGCATGGGTTAGATCCATGACTAGGGAACTTCCACATACTGCAGGAGTGGCCCAAAATCAAAATTTTATTTTCTAGTCAACAAGGTCAAAAATTATTTCACAGACAGCCAGTCTGTGGCCCTTCTTTAACTTGTTTCCAGAAAGGAGGAGGGTATATGGTGTTAATAGTTGACCCATGACTCACTTCTGAGCATTGAATTAAGTGGACTTTGTCTTTGGCTGCTAATCATTATTCAAATATATGTGTCAGTATTTGGTTTGGTCAATGAAACCTGGTAAGTATATTTCTGCCTAATACTTACTTGGTTTTATTTTAAAGGTCTGAATTATACTACTGAGTGTTCCCTAGAGGATATAGTGTGACGTCTTAAAGTGTGTTTAATTTACGTTGTAATGTGCAAGAGTTTCACCACTGTGGAAATGATAAGACATAAATTGATCATTATAGATAAATACCAATTTTCCCCTGGAGCACCCTTCTCAAGATGAGACTCAGATTTGTTATTGTATATCCACTAGGCTTCACATCTCAGGCTTATAGCTGGATTCACCTTACTTTCTCTTTCAAAATTATTTTCTTTCTCTTATTATCTCGAAAGCCACTGAGGGGAAGAGTTTCACTCCTGGAAGCATGCATTACTAGCAATCTCCACTTTACAGAAAATATGTGGAGAAAAAAAAAATAGGGTGGCCTTCTCATCCTGCTTTGCCTAGGCATCCTAGGTTTAGTCTCACATCTTGGGACAACTGCTTTGGAGCAAAACTGGATACCTGGTCGCCATTAATTGAGTCCAACATTTGTGGAAGACTGAAACATACCCAGTGGACAATCTTAGGTTGTTCCACACGGACTATTTTGTGAGTTATTATCTGCATATTGTTTTAACCCAGAGGCTCTATCTCTTCATTTGCCAACTAAATGCGATTTTTGGATTCTGCTTCTGGTCTCAGGCTGATGGCTATGAACAAAATGATGCTCAGTGCAGCAGTGAGTCTCCTGCGAGAGGCACCAGGAAGAGAGCAGACTTCCGTCTCATCAACTCTTGGGGAAATGCAAGGAGAAACAAAACAACCAAGACAAAACTGTCACGGCTTCGCTCCTCCCCAAGGCCTTTTAGGACAGAGTCACAGGCACACTATCACAGCTGACCTCAATACAGCCAGTGCACCCCCCGGGCCCGGGAGTCCTGCTTCTTCAGGTCCTTGGTAAATGGAGCCTACATGCCCCCTCTTGACACCCATTGCTCTCACTTTCAGAAAGCATCCCTGCTTTGGCCAAGAACGGCAGAGTTACTCAGTATTTCCTTGGTGGCAGACTCTCCTTTTATTTTCCCCAGAGCAAACAGGATCAAACACAATGTGGTCATTTTGGCAGCAGTTATTCTACTTCACGTGAACGAGAAGCCGTTTTTGGTGGTGGAACGGAGCCACAGACAGGCCAGTGTGAAGTTGCACCCAGACCAGTCACCAGAAGAACCATGACCCCGGGGAGCTCAGATTGTGAGATCTCAGGTTACCACTCAAACCCAGGCTAAACCTAACACTGCGATTTGTCTTATGATGCCCCGCATGCCTCCGAGGAACCCACATGCAATTTAATTTTAATGGGTATTTTACTATGATTAATAAATGTCAATTTAGCATGTTATCTTCATGTGACAGCATATTTGCAGACTTTATCTAAGACAAGAGTATTTTTATTGCACTTTATATTCAAGGGAATTGTGGCACTGTTGATAATAGTTTCATGGTTTATGTATTTGGTAAGGCTCATTTTTTAAATGGAAATTCTTTTTGAACTTATGGACGTGTTTTGTTGATAATAAAAGAGTTAAGGAATACAGAAAGGACCTGGGTAGGGCTGGTGTCATTTAATGGATAAATTCGTTTTCAATAAAAATCTCTTGAAATTTTTTAGTATAATGGGAGATGATGCAGGCTACATAACTCAATGAGATTTTCTTTTTTTCAAATTCATGTCATTTTCACTTTATGCAGAAAAACTTACGTGGAATAGTATAGTGCTTGTGACTTCCAATAAGTAAATAATATTACTTCTAATAAATGTAGAAAGAATGGTTATTTTTTGATAAAAACTTTATTTATTTACCTATTTATTTATCTTTTTAGGGCCACACCTGCTGCATATGGACGTTCTCAGGCTAGGGGTTGAATGGAAGCTGCAGGTGCTGATCTGCACCACAGCTTGTGGCAGTGCCAGGTCCTTAACCACCTGAGTGTTGCCAGGGATCAAATCTGCATCCTTGTGAATACTAATCACGTCTTAACCCACTGAACCACAATGGGAACTCTGACAAATACTGTTAAAGATAATAATTTCCCATGGTGGCACAAAACTTCTGTAGCTTTTGCTTGATTTTGTTAACTTAAAGCCAAAAATTAGAAGTCTCACTTTTACTTTTGAGGGGTTATTTCAATAATCTTCAAATTGTATTTAAAGAGTAACGGGGTACCAGCAGGGGAACACAGACAGGGTTCCCAGGTACCCTCTTGACCCTTGTGTATCTTAAAATAGAGGGTTTAGTGTGTATTCACACACACACACACACACACACACACACACACACACTCCAATGTATATATTTTTCTTTTTTTACTACTGAGTTTCTCTTACAGCTGTTTTTTGAAAAGCGACTTTCAATTAAGAATGATATTGATTTTGACGCTTGAGTAAAAACATTTGTATTTTAAAACTATGACATTTTTACAGGTACTCATGAATATACGCAGAATAGGTCTATCTATGGCCTTCAGGCTTTTCAAAAATATAAGTTTCTTTCTCCCTTCTAATTTCTTATCTTCATCTACCTAGAAAACATCTAAAGTGATACAGAGACTGCTCATTTAACTTGATGTTGCATTCTTTTTACTTGCATGTTTTTATGTAGAATCCTCAGGAATAAATGAGAAGACAGATATTTGCAGCAGCAAAAAGGAAATAAATAAATACCAAGTTTGTGTGATTACTCTTGATCTTCTTTAATTTGCTGTGTAAAGCCAGCAGGCGTATTTCCAACTTGTCCATTCATTCCCTCTAAGAAGAGCAGATGTGACCCACCAGATAATGTTGGCTGATATTTTAACATCAGTTTTTCACTCTATATTTTGAGGACGAAATCATTATTAAAATGTTATCTCCGAAGACCTTGCCAACAACCGCTTATTCAAAATCTCAAGACCCAGCTGATTGGTGAAAAACTTTTGTGACAAGTAGAGTCCATCATGGCTCTTCCACTCCAGTGTATTCATCTTTCTTATTTATAGAGAGCTTCATAGTTACCAAGCCTCTTTGCACATGTTCACGTATTAGTTTCCAGCCCAAACCAGTAAGGTCGAGATTTTTTTCCTCTCTCGGGGATTTTATTTTTCAGTTTTGCAACCACAAAACCATTTTCTTTATCTCTCTTTTCCTTCCTTTCTTTTTTCTCTTATATTTCCTATAAATATCAGTAAAAGCAGTTAATTCCCTTTTAACATATCTCACAATGATTACTGCTAGACATTATTTTAGTGTTACATACTTAAAATTCCTTAGAAGTCAAATATAGAAGTGAAATCAATGCAAAGTCACATAGCATAGGTCAAAAAGGGATTTGAAAATAGCTGGACTGGCTCTTTTTCTTCCCACTACCAAGTAAGAATGTCTGGTTTTTTAGGACTAACTGAAAACTGCATTCTTTTTGTGATTGAAATCAAAGCAATTGAAACAAGCTCAGTGTTTTCCCAAAACATTAGCGACAGAAAAATCACTCACGAAAAAAAAAGAGATGGGTGGATAAAGCCCTTTTCATGAGTTCATTGGATTTCAATCCTCCTCTGTTTAATCTGCTAATAAAAAGGTATTTACCATAATGATCTTTATCGCCCAATAGAAAAACAGTATTTTTAAAAAAGTCATAAAACTCTGTCACCTGGTTAAACGATCACCAATAAACATTTTAATCGGGAACGCTTCAAATGGACCCAAGAAGATAAAGTTGTTGATTTTAAAAGAAAAGAAAAAAAAAAGTGCCAAGTCGAGGATTTCAAAGGAGCTCAGAATGAATGCAGAAAAACCTTGGCCTCGGTCACTACCTTGGGTGGCTGTTATAAGAAGGAGGTCAAGGAGCCCAGATAATGAGAGAATGGCCAATATCAGAACCACACACTTGCTCATTACCTGGTGGCTGGTGTCCCCGAGGAGCAGTGAGGGGCATGGCAGCTTTTCTCACCTGTTCCACATGCTTCTGCTGTGCCTGCCATTGCATCTCCTGGCCCAGTCCTACCCGCCTCCACAGGGCATCCATAAAAGGAAGCTACTTTAATTGAGGAGAAATAATTCCTTCCTAATTTATGATATTCATCTCTTCCAGTAATTTGTTTGCTAATATGCCAGCAATGGATAGATGACAGCGGAGAAGAAATTTGTTTTCAAAAGCACCCTTCATTAAATCACACTGGCCCCACACACGGCAACTGTAGTTTGCTTCATTATTCACCCCTGCTTTCATATCCCGCGTGTGTGGCTTTCATTATTACAGATCATTTTTCCTTAGGATGTGTGATTTAATTTTAATGCCTGAATCTAAATCAAAATCCTCCGCTACTCAGAAGCTCTCTGGTGTAATAAGAATCCGAGGTTTATTCTGCTTTTGTGTTTGGGAGCGTTTGGCTCTGTTTCTAAATTATGATAAAAATCAATATGAGCAAGTGGACGGCGAAAAGGAGGCACAAGGTTTTTCCTTTCCTAGATAAATATGTGACTCAGTCTCCTCCTAAAACCCCGCTGATACCTCTGGGTAGCTTCCTAATTCTTGGTTGATACGCTCACTTAGCGATGCTCTTCGTGTGTGAGGTATGGTCGTCCTTCTGAGACATTGCCTTTTGGAAGACTTCACATATGCTCTGCAGCGCAGAGCTGGTGTGTTGTTTGTCATTGTTCTTTTAATTCTTGAACCGCTCCTGTACACAGTACCCTCTTTCACGGATGCTCTCTTTAGAATGCTGGCAGAAATTAAAGCATTTCCCAAGGCTGGACTCTTTCCAAGACAAGCCATGATCTAATAGAGCAAATTATTTTCTTTGTTTCTACTGGGAAGCTGGTCCGCCAAAAGCCATCTCCCCAGCCCACCTCCCAAAGACACAGGCTCCCGCAGGTGTGGCAGCCTAGGCAGCTGTGTCCCCACGCCCCCAGGCCCACGGAGGGGCCCCGCGTGCCCCTGCAGGGAAAGGCAATCCATTCATTTCGGAGGTGGTTTTTGAATTAATGTTCATGAAAGGCATGATGAGAGCATTTCTCATGGCACAAAATTAAATTTCCTATCTGGAGCTGGAACAAGTGTGGAAGGAGCCGCTTAAACCAGGAGCCTCAGAATACTGTCACAAGGCAAATCATAATAATGGTAATAATAATAAAATAATAATAACAATAATGTGTTTGTAACCAAAATAAGAAATGTCTACACTTAGAAAACTGTGTGATTCTGGGTCCCACCGTCCACATCTAGACTCTGAAAGTTGATGCTTCCCTTCTTTTAAGGAATACAGACACCACACGTGGGAAACTGGAGGTGGAGCCGTTCCAGACGGACCCCTGCGTTGTCGTTGTCCAGGTAGTCATTTTTCTCCTGCAGCTTATACTCTTCTCAGCCTATCCCTGGGCAGTTCTTTCTTTCCTGTGGGCTACCCCCCGCCTGGGGGTCCTGGATCCAGGCCTTTGAATGGAGGCTGCAGACTGTTGGCATTAAGGGGGAGAGAGAGAGAGAGAGAGACCCTTCCTCTTCCTTTCCTTCCTTTATCCCTGCAGCGCAACGATGTGGCTTTAGCAGATTTTACATTTCAAAGTCAAAGGATCATGAGGAGGAAAGAGAAGGTGGTCATTCGTATGCTCTGGAGACCTCTTCCCGCACAGCAAGGAGGAAGCATCCGTGGAAAGACCTCCTTCAAATGGGATCCTGCAGGGAAGTCGCCACTTTCCGGGTGCACAGCCCGGCCCTCTGCTCCCTCGCCTTCTGAGAAGATGCTTTTCCCTTCGAATCCATCCTATGACACTCAACTCACCTTTGTGAAAACCCACTGGGCCTCTAGTCTTCGTTTCCTGAGTCCCCACAAGCATGAGATATTTTGTCTAGAGGCCACCTGGCTTTGCTAAGACGGCTTGTGAGAGCATGGGCGTTCCTGGTTCCGGAGAATCACACGTCAGGTGCTTAGAGCCTGCGGTTCCTCAAGTGGTCCAGAGCGAATGTGGCCCCACTGGAAGTTCTCCCCTGGCATGCGTATCGCAGGCTCCCTTTCTTATTATTGTGTCTGATGTATAACTGTTGAATAGGACATAAACGTGCATATGCTTGCAGGCATACCCACCCTTTTTAAAATACCCATCTCAGCTACTCACTGCTGTGTATGTAATAGGCGAGCTGTAGGTCCTATTGCACAGCTCAGGGAACTAAACTCACTGTCTTATAATCTTATATGAATAGGATAGCGATGTGGAAAGAATCTGAAAATATATACCTAAATACATACGTATAACCAAACCACTTTACTGCAAACCTAAATCCTTACAACTCAACTATGCTTCCATCTAAAAAATAAATAAAAAATAAAATAAGATAGGAACTCTCAGTACTAGCACTGTCTAAACTGTTTGGAAAAATAAGAGTGTTTCTCCAATGCCATCACAGTTGAAAACCTGGAGTTAACACTTCACACTTATCGCCTTTCAACTATCCCCTCTGGAACATTCAAAATGCACCTTCTCGGTCCTTCCACAATGAAAAATAAAAAGGAAAAAAAAAAAGGTGATTCCCAAAGCATACCTCTCTCAATGATTAGTTTCTATTACTCAGCATTATTCACAGGAGTTCCCACTGCGGCATAGGAGGTTAAGGATCTGGCTTTTGTCTCTGCTGTAGTACGGTTTCAATCACCGGCCCAGCAGGGGGTTAAGGATCCTCTGTTGCGGCAGCTGTGTCATAGGTTGAAGCCGTGGCTCAGGATTTGATTCCTGGCCCAGGAACTTTCATGTGCCACAAGTGTGCCACCCCCAAACAATTGTTCTCAATCCCTGCAAGAAAAAATATATTTGTAGAAGAGTATTTCTTCTAAGAACATAATTTGATTATTAGGTTTAGTTGGTTTTCAGTTTGGTTCTGTCTAAGACCAGTAACGAGGTGTTACAGGTGCCTGCCGTGAAACTAGAAAGCCACTCTGACTTTTGAGAAACTCAGAATGGTTTCCAGCCAAACCTTTCAAAATGAGAGATTCAAGAAAGGTTTTCCCAACTAACATGTATTTGTGATTCACTATCTGAGTAGTCTGAGTAAGAAACTTCTAGATGGGATGGAATGTGGACCTTTGAAATACTGAATGTTTCAAACACGCATCGAATATTGCAGGAGGATAAACAAGCCAGACATCAGTGAATTCCGATATATGTCTGTCGAGATGATGCCTAGGAGCCCTGATTATATCTGGCTCTAATCTATAGCCCCCCCTTTCCTATACACTGAGGGTTGGTTCCAGGATCCAATGAAGACATCAGGATCCTTGCATGCTCAAGTCCCATATTCACCTTGCGTATGCTGGGTTCTGAATCCACAGATCCAATCAACTTCAGATCAGATAGTATAGTATTTATTGGAAAAAATCTGCTTATAAGTGGATGCTTGCAGTTCAAATCTGTATTGTTCAAGGGTTATTAAACGGTGTGCAACCACCATGCAATGAATCAGTTCTGCCTGTAGTCTTTGCGGTGAAAATTTCAATTATGAGGGAGAAAAACATTTGACATAAGGAAGATGAAAACAGATTATTGTCAACTGGCATAGAGGGCCAGGGTGCTTAAGACAGTATTTTATAAAATCACTTGAAAAACTAATTATGACATTTTAATTATGGATAACAGAGATTTTTATAAGGACTCTGATGCACGTGGAGGCTACACGCCCTCGTCCTCTTTCTACATCAGTTTCCTTCAATTGTCTTGACCGGCTCAACAGGGCAGGAGTTCAGTGTTGTCCCAAAGGAAAGTTTAAACAAAAAAATTTCTAATTTGTTGACAGTGTATTTCATGTGAATTTCAGATACAGGTCATTTTTCTTCAAAGACGCTTTACACACTCTAACTTTCTGACATCTAGAAACGAGATTTCTAATGCAGGCATTGTAGGCAGACATTTGCACACAGATTAGGGGTTTATTTCTTTACTATCATAAACGTTTTAGGTAGAGCAAAGCAACAGATAATAACATAACGGACGGGTATATTATGACCTCGATGGATGTAAACAGAGAAGGCCCAAGTGTATCTCTCCCTCCCTCCCTCCCTGGCTCAAATTTTAAGATTGTTTTTCAAATAAAGTTTAGAAATACCAAAGGAATAGTTACTATTCTTGAAATTGCCCGAAATTTCTGATTTGAAATCATTTCCTCCCTGAGTTTTAGAAATATATTTTCATGGGGTTCCTGCTGTGGCTCAGCAGTAACGAACCCAACTAGGATCCAGGAGGACACGGTTCGATCCCTGGCCCTGACCAGTGGGTTAAAGATTGGGCATTCCTATACAGATGGCCAACAAACACATGAAAAAATGCTCAACATCGCTGGTTATAAGAGAAATGCAAATCAAAACTACCATGAGATACCACCTCACACCAGTCAGAATGGCCATCATTAATAAATCCACAAATAACAAGTGCTGGAGGGGCTGTGGAGAAAAGGGAACCCTCCTGCACTGCTGGTGGGAATGTCAACTGGTACAGCCACTATGGAGAACAGTTTGGAGATACCTTAGAAATCTATACATAGAACTTCCATATGACCCCGCAATCCCACTCTTGGGCATCTATCCGGACAAAACTCTACTTAAAAGAGACACATGCACCCGCATGTTCATTGCAGCACTATTCACAATAGCCAGGACATGGAAACAACCCAAATGTCCATCGACAGATGATTGGATTCGGAAGATGTGGTATATATACACAATGGAATACTACTCAGCCATAAAAAAAGGATGACATAATGCCATTTGCAGCAACATGGATGGAACTAGAGAATCTCATCCTGAGTGAAATGAGCCAGAAAGACAAAGACAAATACCATATGATATCACTTATAACTGGAATCTACTATCCAGCACAAATGAACATCTCCTCAGAAAAGAAAATCATGGACTTGGAGAAGAGACTTGTGGCTGCCTGATGGGAGGGGGAGGGAGTGGGAGGGATCGGAGCTTGGGCTTATCAGACACAACTTAGAATAGATTTACAAGGAGATCCTGCTGAATAGCATTGAGAACAATGTCTAGATACTCATGGTGCAACAGAAGAAAGGGTGGGGGAAAAACTGTAATTGCAATGTATACATGTAAGGATAACCTGACCCCCTTTCTGTACAGTGGAAAAAAAAAAAAGATTGGGCATTGCTGTGAGACATGGTGTAGGTCACAGAAGCGGCTTGGATCTGGCATTAGTGTGGCTGTGGTGTAGACTGGCAGCTGCAGCTCCCATTTGATCCCTATCCTGGGAACTTCCATATGCCTCAAGTGCAGCTTTGAAAAAAAAAAAAAAGAAATATATATTTATTAAGTATTTGCAGTTTATAATCATAAATTACTATTATTTAACCAAATAACCACTTGGTGGATTTAAAGAGTGTAAAGGAGATAATCAGAGATCCTAGACATCAGAAAAGTTCAAATGTTTGAACCTTGCATTTATGTATGATCTCATTACAGAATCTGGAACTTTTGCATGTCTGCAGCATAGACTCTGATACAATTTTGGATACATCCAAATTTAGTGTAAGCTAGAGAGAATGGCCTTCACTAAACTTGTAAGCTTTGAATATTATGAAGGATTGACACAGAAAGAGGCCAGTCTAAGAAAATCTATGCTTTCTGTAAACTACTTTTGACTAGGTTGTAAACGACTGTTTCCCACTAATTAATTAGCACCTCATATAAAGGCCTATAATAACAAATTCCTTTAGGAATTTAGATCCAGAAAAAAAATCTAATCTCTTCTGATATAACTGGCATATTTGGTATTAATTAATGAAATTTTGTACAGTGTCATACTTTTGCTTCATCTTTTTTCCTAGGATAAAAGAAGTCTCCAAAGTGAAATTTGATATTTGGTGAAATAATAATCGCAGAAATAAATAGTATTTTCCCTTCAGCTTTGACATCTGCTTTTAGGTTATTACTTCAATCTTGAGACCCCTCTATTATGCTCACATAAAGCACAAGAAATCAGTATTTCTGTTTAGAGTCTTTTTTTTTTGTGCTGAGCTGTTTTTGTAAATGGAGTCAGATGACGCGGGATCCAGAGGCATCATTCAGACACAGACAGTGGAATTCATATGAAATTGGGGTCAGATGAAAGGATTTTAGTCCTTAATGGTGAGCGTTAATGAAATATAATATAAAAACGTTAACATCGGAGAAAACGCACATAAACAAGGTTGACATGACGGGATGCACAAAGCAAAACACCGAAGGACAAGATTCCTTTCATCTGTTTCTTAACAGACCCCATTCGCTAATCATTGCCTGGTTCTGTCTTTCTCCCGCTTGCGTGCTGTCTTGTTCTCTCTGCCCCCCAGCCCTTATCAGACGAGTTATCCTATAAAGTACCTCTTTACAAACCATATAAATTTTATAGTCTATATGGAGTTCAGTACAAGGGCATTTTACTACCCTCATCTCATCTCAGGCTTTGAGTGGGGGGTGCCGGGAGGGCGAGAGCTTGAACTCTTCACATTTTAATTTTGCAAGCTTTTGTCAGGGCTTTCAACATGCATCATATCTGTGAGGCAACACCCTGTCCACGTTTCTGCACGTTGTTTGTGGACGAGACTCGGAGCTGCCATTTCACATCACAGGCATTGGTTTTTAATGCGCCTTTAATTTAGGCTAAAGTGGTAGAAGTCTTAGCTCAGTTGGTCTGCATGCTGACCTGTGTTTGAACTTCCTCCCAGCTGCTCCTGGGTCCCTTCCACATTGTTTTGAGCTATATAATTTGGATGAAGCAGTCACCATTTTTTTTTAAAAGAGAGATTATGATTTCTTTTTAATCCCTGAGGGCAGTCAATATTGAAGCTGAAATTGGGAGACGGCTGTTATTCTGCTGGATTTGAGCATACACATACTGTCAGTCCCTGGTCTGAATGGCTCTTTGGAAATATTGCTATTATT
Source organism: Sus scrofa (assembly GCF_054392235.1). NCBI lineage: Eukaryota > Metazoa > Chordata > Mammalia > Artiodactyla > Suidae > Sus > Sus scrofa. The sequence continues at coordinate 79,413,787 of NC_139393.1, forward strand.
TCTTATCTAAGACGTTGCAGTTGCTGCATCCTTTGGGAATAGCGCGAAGTTCAGTGCACCTGCTCTGAGTAGCACAAACATGTGGCAACAGTGCTACCCAGGGTTTTTTTGTGGTATTTGATGCGTGAAATTATTGTGGAAAAAGCAGGGTAATGCAGTTTCCATTGACATAGGTGCATCCAAAGAGATAATCTTGGAATTTTAAAAGAGAGGGGGAAATATAGCAAGCGTAAGGTAAGAACTTTCAGTAGAGATGGAGAGAAGAGGCAAGGGAGAGATGAACACTATAGAAAGCATTCAGGAGCTCAGACACAATAAACGAAGTGGCAGGTGCTTTGAACTTTCCCAAGTGTCTTCTTCTGAATACCACGGATGCTTTTATAACCACCTATTGTGATAAATTCATTTTTTCATTAGGCTTCTGCCACTCAAGCCAATTAGTTGGCTGGGCGAGGTAGAATAAAAATATTCGTAGGATAACATTTTAGCAGGATTTACCATTTACACTGCATGAATAAAATCTCTTTTTAGTTCGTAAAAAGTTGTCTTTTATTACATTCTACTTTTTTTTTTTTGATCTTTTATCCTTTTTAGGAACATACCTGCAGCATATGGAGGTTCCCAAGCTAGGGGTCCAATCGGAGCTGTAGCTGCCGGCCTACGCCACAGCCACAGCAATGCCAGATCTGAGCCGTGTCTGTGACCTATGCCACAGCTCATGGCGACACCAGATCCTTCACCCACTGAACGAGGCTAGGGATCGAACCTGAAACCTCATGGTTCCTTGTCGGTTTTGTTTCCACTGCGCCAAGATGGGAACTCCACATTCTACTTTCATTTAGAATTTTCATTTCTTAAATTCTATTCTGTAGCTTGGAAGTGTCAAAAAAATAAAGTGTTAAGTTTTTCTATCAATTTTTGTCTTATGGGTGTGTTAGGCACTGCTTTGGCTCATTTCCTATAAGACATTTAAAATAACCATAGCTTAAATATGAAATACTGTGTGATGGCACCCAGAGCAAAAAAAGTAATTCAAAGGAACTGTAATTCACCCTAAAATATTAAGGTCCTATACTACCCAACATGAAAAGTCCTCATTTTTCGGATTTCTCATTATGAAATAAACAACAATTAAATACGTAGTCATTGGCAATACGTAAAGTTGTGGTGCTTGACTTAGGTATTTAAAATTTTCTTTTAAATTTTGTATTTTCTCTTTTAAGGTATAATTGATAAATAACAAAATCAAAATGTTCAATGAATTTTGATAATTGAATTTTCGCTGTGTAACTCCCACCCCTGTCTAGAAAAAACATTTTCATCAACCCATCATCCATCCATCATCCGCTCATCATCTCTTCTGATTTCTATCACCCCAAATTTGGTTTTGCATGTTCTGAGACATCATAAAAATGGAATCATAATATATATATTTAGATTTCTGCTCCAAATAATGCTTAGGAGATCATCCATGATTTTGGCTATACTAGTCGCTATTTTTAAAATTTCTTAGTGGTATTTCATTGTATAATATTTTTATTTTTTATTTTTATTTTTTGTCTTTTTGGCTTTTCTAGGGCAGGTCCCATGCCCTAGAGCTTCCCGGGCTAGGGGTCCAATCGGAGCTATAGCCGCCAGCCTACGCCAGAGCCACAGCAACATGGGATCCGAGCCACGTCTGCAACCTACACCACATCCCACGGCAATGCCGGATCCTTAACCCTGTGAGCAAGGCCAGGGATCGAACCCGCAACCTCATGGTTCCTAGTTGGATTCGTTAACCACTGAGCCACGATGGGAATTCCTCATTGTATAATATTTAGGACAATTTGATAATTCATTTTTATATTGATGGGCATTTGAGCTATTTCAATTCTGGGACTAATATGCGCTAGACTATTATGAATGTTCTTGAACAGACTTCACTTCAGGATAGATGTTTTCATTTTTCTTGGATAAAGACCTAGAAGTGAAGTCACTGGTCTACAGGTAGGTATACATTTAACTTTCCATGAAACCTCACACAGTTCTCCAAAGTTGTTTCAATCTAATTTCCAAACGCATCACCAGCGTCCAGTTTCTCACCTACAACTATTTTCAACCTTTTTAATCTTAGTTATTACAACCATTGAAAAATCATATTTTATTTTGGCTTGCATTTCCCAGATGATAAAGATGTTGAGCATTGATTTCTTTATGTATTTATTTACCATTTTTATATCTTCTTTTCTGATATACTGCTTTGCATCTTTTGCCTATTTTTGCCCATTGGATCATTGTATCTCCTTTATATATTATGGATGCAAGACTTGTGGATACTTTTTTCCCAGATAATGGTTTGCCCATAATGTTAATTCTGTTTTCTAATAAGTAGAACATTTTAATTTTAATAGCTTAATTATTTTTTACTTGGTGCTTATTACAAACTTTGTACAAAAATCTTTGCCTACCTCAAGGTCACAAAAATATTCTCCTATGTTTTCTTCCAGAAAGTTTACAGTTTATCTTTAATACTTATGCCTTTGCTCCAGCTCAGAAAAATGTATGAGTAAAGAGAATGGCATTATTATTATCATGTGGTTGTCCACTTATTCCAGTATCGTTTGAATTAATTAATTAATTTCTCTATTGAATTAATTCGGCATCTTTTCAAAAATAATTGGCCATATGTGTATGAGTCTATTCTCGAGGATATTTTATAATTTTTAGTGTAAATGTCTCACACATCATTTGCTATTTTTTCCTAAGAAATTATGTTTTTACTGTAAGTGGTCATTTATTTTAGTGCCTATTGTTTGCTTTCAGTATTTAAAAATGCTATTAAGTTTTCTCTACAGACCTTGGGTTGAACAACTGCAGTAAATGCGTTGATTAGTTCTAGATTTAATTTGTATGTAGATTCCTCAGGATCTTTGCCTAAGTAATTATGTCATTTGCAAATGGAGACAGTTTTCTTTCTTGCCTTTGATTATTTTTTATAGTTTTTGTCTCATTGCTTAAACTTCCCATGAGCTCAAACATGTTGTCTATCTTTTACACCAGGTTTTTATTATTTTTTATTTTTATTTATTTATTTTTTTGGTCTTTTTGTCCTTTTTTTTAGGGCTGCACCCACAGCACATGGAGGTTCCCAGGTCAGGCTTCCAATCGGAGCTGTTGCTGCCAGCCTACGCCAGAGCCACAGCAATGCCAGATCTGAGCCTCATCTGCAAACTACACCACAGCTCACAACAACACCGGATCCTTAACCCACTGAGTGAGACCAGGGATTGAATCTGCAACCTCATGGTTCCCAGTTGGATTCATTTCTGCTGCGCCATGATGGGAATCCTATACCAGCTTTTTAAATATACGTATGAATTTTACTTTAAAATATTTTTCTGATTAATTTTACTATCTCGGTGATCTCTGACTTTTCTTCTAGTGACTCTTTTTCCTGTTGATCATTGATCACATTTCTTGCTTTCTTCACATATCTTGCTTTTTTTTTCCTTTTCTTAGTATATACCAAATACTTTGGATCAGTAGAAAGATCTGGATGTGGGTGTGGATTGATTGTGGAACTAGAGCTTCTTTCATGTCTCATCTCACAAGTCAGTCTTTGCAAAGCTGGCAAATGCATATTCTCCCCAGTTCTGGTTCTCCTTAGTCTCATCTATGGCGCATTCCTTGTTCTGCATCGGTGCAAACAGTGATGGGTCTCCTCTGTCTAAAAAGTGCTTCTCATTGTCTTCGTTGTGCTTCATTCAGATTCCCTATACTTGCTCCTCTGATGGGTGAAACAAACAAACCATATTATATAGCATATCTATCTATATCTATGGAAGGGGGAGGATTTCTTGTTATTTCAACACCCTAACAGCAAGTAGAAGCCATTGTGCCTGGTGTTTCAACAAATTCTTATTGTTTGGGGTTATTTTTTGTATTTTTGGGCTATAGAAAATTATATTTATTTGCATCAGGTAAAATGGTGTCTTGAAGGACAAACTAATTATAACTAAAACCAGAATCTAAGAAGGATATTTTTCAACAGATGCTGTACCATATGGCTAAATTTTGAGAAAGAACACAGTCAAGTATAGAAAAAAGTTTAATAAATTCAATCTTTCATTTCATGGTCTATAGAAAAGGCATTGTATGGATGCTTACTGGGAAAAGTATAGGTTCACTATGGAAGAAACCTCTTAAATTCATTATTTTGTAATCTTCTAAAATTAGCAATAAGATTGTATGGCACATATGTTTTTCTTCTTTTCCTACTTCCATTGGGTTATTAAAGTAAAATATAAAATTGGAATTAAAACTCTAAGGACAATAATAAAAAAGAGAGAGTAAATCCAGAACGTTGAGTTAATTAGGTCGAATCTCTTATGTTTGTACAACTATGATAGTATTTATATTGTTAAATATATTGTAACTAGAAGCACAAAAACAACGTTTAAATACATCTATATTAATATAGAATGTCATAGAATTTTTCTCAGCTTTCTGATTTATTAGCGATATTTGTAATTCATCTCTTTTTATGATTACCTTGAAAATGGCTCTCAATAAATTTCAGGCTATGTTGACATATGGTACAGGGAGAATCACAACAGCCATATGGATCTGAGAAGATGCTGAGCAACAAAACCATTTTCTATAACTGCATCTTCTCTAGGTCTGGCCAATAGGATAATGACCACGATAGGAGGAAGCAAAGGTCACACTGAGAAGTTTTCTATCCAGTTGCTAGAACAAAAGGAAGAAATAGTTTTGCCAACTAAACACAATGGAGCAGTGACAAAAGAGTAAATCAAGTGTTTTAACCCAACCTGGCCCAGAGTCTTGTGAAAGAAATAGCAGAAACAAAATGTAACCTGCCTACATAGCAAAGTATATAGAAATAAATCATATTTAACTGAGTGAATACTAATAACTTACTTTCATATTAGAGTATACCAGTACACTTGCCAAAACAACTCAAAATTCTTTTTTTTTTTTTTTTTTTTTTTTGTCTTTTTGCCTTTTCTAGGGCCACTCCTGCGGCACATGGAGGTTCCCAGGCTAGGGGTCCAATCGGAGCTATAGCCACCAGTCTACGCCAGAGCCATAGCAACGCGGAATCCGAGCCACATCTGCGACCTTCACCACAGCTCACAGCAACGCTGGATCCTTAACCCACTGAGCAAGACCAGGGATCGAACCTGCAACCTCATGGTTCCTAGTCAGATTCGTTAATCACTGCACCACGAAGGGAACTCCATAAAAATTCTTAAAAAATAAAACATACAATTCACGTGAAATATATAAAACATTTTTAATGATAGTAGCTTGATATTAGAACAGATTTCCAAGTGAACTGGTTATTCTTATATTCTGGGGAGTTATTTCTTCATTTTATTTTTTCAGAAAGGACCAACATTTACCTTGTGAAAGAAAGAAAAACAGGACTTAGGATTTGCAAGTTCCTATCAGGTCTATTAATTAATTAATTTATTTATTTATTTTGATTCCCTGATTGCTTCATTTTGCTTTACAAAATTTCTGTGCAGGCGAGAGATAGATATCTTTATTTATTGTATTTTATTTTATTGGTAGGATACCCTTGGCCCTGAGAAGGTAAGCCACCACAGTTGTCACAGGGTGCAGCTGGAATCCTATTCTGCCTAGATTCTGCTGTTCATGGTCGAGAATGTGGCTGTCTTCTGGTTCAGATTCTAAAAAGAGGCAGAAATCTTACAAATTTCCCAAGAGGAGTGAACATCTACCTAAAGAAAAGTACAAACTTCCAAGCACAGTAAAGTAAGAAGTACATCAACTAATAAAATTTAAGGTGATATCTAAAGGATTCAGCTTTTGAATTTACATATAGGAAACAGCTCCACTCTGCAAAGGTCAGGATTGTCTAGGTATAGATGCAAGTGACTTCCCAACTATCCTTTCCACATGGACACCCTACCGAGATTTCATCTGTACGAATGGTCATTTTCAGAGCCTGCCACTTAAGACTTGCAGGATCCCATAAGGCGTCTCGTGAATTTTATACACCATTGCTACGGGCAGGAAAAGCTGTAACTTTCTTTCCCTGCAAGACTTAATGAAAATATTCATTTTTTTCTATTTAATGTGAAGTGTTTGTGAATTTTTCATTTTTTTGCAGCACACACAGCATCCCAAATTTCTCAACCAGATATTGAACCTGCGCCACAGCAGCTCCCCAAGCCGCTGCAGTGACACCACCAGATCCTTAACCCGCTGCACCGCGAGGGAACTCCCAAGTGTCTGCGAACATCTTCAAGCTTCTCCCCACGTTTACGTTCTCTGATATTTTCGTTATCCGTATAGTATAGGTCTGACCATTCTCTTGGAAGTTTTGTTTTCATGCATTTTACTAAGCTTGGGATTTCTGGATTAAACTAACTCATGAACTAAAAGCTGGCCAAATATCTGACACATGGTCACCTTTTCTCCTAAGATTATTAAACAAACTACTGAAACAAACAAAAAGAGGAACGATGATTCTTTTAAATGACGTATCCGGATACCATGAGTACACTGCAGCAAATATGAGTCTAACTGATCTCACAACTGTCTGATGCTGAAGTTCATTTGGGCTGTAGATGCTGCATTTTCTATGACCTTCAGAGCAGTTTTTAATGTGGGGCCTGTTACTTTCAACACTTGGCTCTTGACCACCAGCACTGAGGGTGACCTATATTAATTCCTTCTCTTACAAATAATCAATTTGCTCTGCTTGTGATATAGATATGCTGAGATTATTTGTATAAAGTCTTTAGTCATAAACCTTCTCAGTGAAAAAATAGCAGTTTCATGTGATGTAGTGGAGGAGCGGATGTAATTGAATAACAAATAATGTTGCGAAACGTATATTTTTATGTCATTGAGATAAAATAAAGCATTATCATATACCAAAAAAGGAAAGATTATATGCATAATGTTTGTCAGCAAACTCAGGAAACATAAAGGAAAATTTCTTCTTACACACTGGAAATAAGACAGAATTTTAAAACTGGCAAATATGAACAGTAAAATATTGAGAAACAAATAGGATCATAAAAATATTTATATATTGAGTTCTATTAGAGCTTTCGTATGTTCATCATCAATATTTATACACTCTAGCTTAAGTTGATATGTGATTTTGCTAAATTTAAATGAGAAAAATTAAAGATTATAAATAAAACATTAATTCACCCAAAATTAGTGAAATGAGATTATGAAAAAATTTAGTATTTCTTTATAGTATTCAACATAAAAGAGGTCTTCACATTATTTTAAGTTCCTAAAAGCTCGGCGATAGTTAACAAAATACATAAATAAAAAGAGTTTCAGATAGATTGACCAAGATCTGACATTTGGTCATTGCTAGCAAAGAATACAAATAATTTTAGGTGGTGCTCACGTCACCATTACATTGATTAGTTGTGTACTTTTTTCAAGAAGACAGCGATTAATATCCATATGAATTACATGATTTTTTTGATGTGTATCATCAATTAACTTATAGAGTTAGATGTCAACTTAGGTTTTCTATACCTTATTTCAGTCTATTACATTAACCCAGGTGAGGAAGTAACAAGAAATAGCATTAAAATGTCAAACTCCATCAGATCAATAATCTAGTCAATCCAGCGTCTGATATCTTAGCAGTATCTAAAAAAATTTAAGAGATAAAAGTGACTTTCATTGGTTTTTATGTTCACTCCTTTATTACTTCATATCTAGATCAAAAATAAGGTCGTGATTAGAAGTAAAGCTCATGTTATTGAATTTATGGGAAAATCACTTTGGAACTTACAGAGATGTGTATTCACAGTATGTGTAACTGGTCACCATGCTGTACAGTAGAAAAAAAATAGTGTTCTTGGGAAATTAAAAAATATATTTTTCATAAAAAACAAAACAAAACAATGGAACTGAAGAGACGTGGGAGGTGGTTTATGACCAGTGTCACAAAGGAATCACTCCTGGAGGAGACATAAAACGAGCAGAATTCTGCAGCATGGGGAAAACAAGAGTCTTGGAGTAAGGAGACAAAGGAGAGTGGGACCAGCAGGTGGCAAGATTAAAGATTTTAGTTTTACTAGAGCAAATAGTCTTTCTATATGGAAGAGGTAGAACACGACGGTTTACAAAGCCTTCATTTAAAAACAACAGCAACCACTGGAGTTCCCGTCGTGGCGCAGTGGTTAACGAATCCGACTAGGAACCATGAGGTTGCAGGTTCGGTCCCTGGCCTTGCTCAGTGGGTTAAGGATCCGGTGTTGCTGTGAGCTGTGGTGAAGGTCACAGATGTGGCTCGGATTCCGCGTTGCTGTGGCTCTGGTGTAGGCCAGTGGCTACAGCTCTGATTGGACCCCTAGCCTGGGAATCTCCATATGCCATGGGAGCGGCTCAAGAAAAGGCAAAAAGACAAAAAAAAAAAAAAAAAAAAAGCAAAATAACAACAAAAGCAACACTTAATTGGTCCCGCCTTAGATCTGTTGCTAAGATTTGCAAACCCTCCATAGTCCTAATTTTAAGGACTCTGTGCTGTGAGGGAGCTCACAGCTGCATCCTGGCTCTTCATCTCTATCAGATCTAACAGGACGTACCATTTTTAAATGCTCTTCACCTCCCTCATCTCCTAACTTCCCTCTTCTACCCAACTTTAATTTGGTGCTCATTGTTAACGATAACTCGGTTGTATTAGCTTTTACCCTGCTCTCACTTTGTCAAATGGCCCCGTTAGTAACAATCTTAGTTGAATAAGATTTCCACTACTTCGTGGCTCCACACTCTGTGTTCGTCCAGCTTAACTTAATGTGGCTGGAACAGGTCCTGGGTCTTGTCACCATCCTACTTGATAAACTAGAAGACATGTTGCCCTTCATAGCGATCAACCTCAGAATGTTTCAACAGTTAATTTTTTCAGCACCCATTAGGAACCTAATATTTTGCAGCCTTATAAAAGCGGTATTATACATATAAACACATCATAACGATTTCGGCAGTGAGATTCCATAGCCAATTGTTATACTTACAAATTTGTTTTCCAGGAGTTCCTGCTGTGGCTCAGCAGTTAACGAACCCAACTAGTAGTATCCATGAGGTGGCGGGTTCGATCCCTGGCCACCCTCAGTGGGTTAATAGCGTTGGCTCAGCAGTTAACGAACCCAACTAGTATCCATGAGGTGGTGGGTTCGATCCCTGGCCACGCTCAGTAGCTCATAGCGTTGCCGTGAGCTATGGTGTAGGTCTCAGATGTGGCTCAGAGCCAGTGTTTCTGTGGCTGCGGTGTAGGCCAGCAGCTGTAGCTCTGATTTGACCCCTCGCCTGGGAACCTCCACATGCCTTGGATGCAGCCCTAGAAAGACAAAAGAAAGTTGTTTTCCATTCATTAATGTTTGCCTAATGTTGATCATGTCAATCATAAAATTTTCAATGTCAAGAGCAAAATAAAACATGTCAAAAGACAAACACTAGAGAGTATACATATTTAAGCAATAAATTATTCAGATCATATATTAAAGTGTATTTGAAACATGTTTAGGTCTTTGGTTAACAATCTCTCAACTTGCTTCATTGAGTATTTTATTAAATCATAATTAAGGATAAATAAAAGCTGTGGCACAGTAGCTTAAGGAGGCACTATTGCTTCGGTAGCTGTGGCATGAGTCTCAGATGTTGCACAGCTCGCAGCTACAGCTTGGATTCAGTCCCTGGACTGGGAACTTCCATGTGCTGTGGGTGCAGCCCCCCTCCCCAAAATGTTGTTACTTCACTCACTTAAAGGAGCCTGTTTTTCATGAGAACTATCATTTCAATACAAATTATATTAAGCCAGGACTTAATAACTCACTGTACAGATGTTTCTATTATTGCTAAGCAATTGAAATTCCGTTTGAGAGTTTCTCCCTGCTACTGATCACATGCGCACATCAGATATTTCCGAAGCTGTCAGTGTGTCCATGATTTTAGTCGAGATGAACACGTGAGTTGAAAAGTGCAGGGTATGGCCTAAGGCATTTAGTGACATAGAGCGGAAATACCACTTTATTAGCTTAGAGGGCAAATTCACCTTTTTTTTTTTTTTTAAGTTGATGATATATCAGTTATATCCAGCAACAATATAACTTTTTGAAGAAAATAATCACTGTAATATGTCTTTTATGAATAAGTGGCTTTTTAAAGGTATTAATTTATAGCAACATTGTACCAGTTAAGAGATAAGGTTACTTTTTTAAACATTTTATAGATATGGGTTTAAATGATGTATTACTTTAATATCCAAGTACTGAATTTATATGTATATATAAATTTAATATATGTATGAATTTATTTATATTCTTTCTGAAGGCTATTATCTTCTAAATAAGAAAACATTAGGGGTTTTATGGAAATATCGTAAATGTTAGTTAACAGTATGTACTCCTCAAGACACTTGTAAGTCTATGAAACGTGCAATAAAGATTAGTGTCAAATTCTTTATTATTTCATCAGAACTCTGTTGCAAAGTGTAGAAGATTAGATGGTCATGAAATACACTACAGTAGGACCCCACCAAACAGATCCAATGTAAAAAATTATTCGGCAAAAATTCTATGATGTGAGATTATTTTTATAATTATAAAAATTGTTTCTTGTTAACATTACAATTATTGAAACTCTGAAAAAACCCTAGTGTTCATTGAAGCAATTGTTTCTACCACATTGTATATTGTATTGCTACTAATAATTTGGAAAATGGATTCCCTTATTTTAAAATAATGCTAAAAACTATTATCAAACCTAGTGAGAGACATCTCTGTATGTTCATCTAAACTAGCATTGACTGACACTCCTTTGACCCAACTAAAACCCAATGGAAATGATGGATTAAACTATATTTATAAAATTAATAGGAATTCTCATCATGGCTCAGTGGAAATGAATCTGACTAGTATCCATGAGGACGCAGGTTCTATCCCTAGCCTTTCTCAGTGGGCTAAGGATCCGGCAGCTCCATGAACTGTGGTGTAGTTCGCAGACAGGGCTCAGATCCCACATTGCTGTGACTGTGGTGTAGGCTGGCAGCTGCAGCTCAGATTCAACGCCTAGTCTGGGAGCTTCCATATACTGTGGCTGCAGTCCTAAAAAAGACAAAAAAAAAAAAAAAAGAAAATGTAATAGCTATTCTTAGAAACAGGTATGAAACTCAAAGCTGAATTAATAAACTAGAATTGATGCCACTATTGGTTAGTGGGTGTCAAGACTTGGGAAATGGGGCCTCAGATGCTTCATTGTAGGGTCTAATCAGAGATCCTTTTTCAAACCCTGAAATCTTCAAGAATCTCTGTGTTTAAAAAAGTTCTGCCCATCAGCATAGGAAAACTGCAAAGACGCTCACTTTCTGCCCAAGTTCACGATTAGAGAAAACAAAACAATAGCAATAAATAGTCAACTGCAAACAATTAAAACCCAAGACCTGCTTCAGCCAAGCTCAGTGATTCTACTTTATACAAGTCTGCACCCCTGAACCAAGAAATCAACGTGAAAACTGGTCCAGGAGCAGAGAAATCCTTTGTGAGCACTGGCCAAAAGAAAAAAAAAATTATTTAGCTGCTTTGACAGTATTAGGCAAATGGTACACAATACTCCTTGGGGGGAAAACATCCCCTCAGAATAAAAGTGAAATTGCAGGAAGGAAGATATTCAAGCGGTTTAATTACAAGATGTAACAATACCTTGCATTCTCATAAATGGAGGTAATAAAATAAGAAGAATATAACAAATTCAAAATAACTAAAGGGGTAAAAGAAGACATAGAAACAATAAAAAAAAACTGGTTATATTTAGAGAAAAAAAAACAGATGCCATCATCCAATCAAAAACAGGTTTTTAAGGAATTGCATTTTGTATTACATAGTGTTTGATGCTATGAGAGGTATCAACATCTTGAGACATTGTTTAATATATTATCAAAACTTAATATATTATTGTTTTTTTATAAACAAAGGGAAAGAATTGATTTATAAACAAGGAATTCTATAAAACTGTATTTTCTGACAAATTCAATGAAGCACAGCTTTCAGAAATCTTTAGCACAAGAAGCATTTCATACTTCAGAAATCCAGTGTGTTCTTATGAAAGAGTCTGTCATATGTTCTTAAAAAGCAGATTGAATTATGTTAGTATCTTTGGTTTGCTTTTATTTCATTATGGTATTTATACCATCTCAAATATTTGAACAAGAGATATAATCTGTAAAAACCATATTATATTGTCCACAGAGTAGAATCTCTGCTCTTTGATTTTTTTTTAAAGCAAAGTAACTTAAATCCATTCTCACATTTTTATCTTACATGATGAAAATGATTTGGATAGCACTGATGATTTTACTAAGTGCAAACACATTCAAAATATAGTATGAAAAAGTTTCCTTGATGCTTCTGTGAAATAACGTTGACTCCTTCTGAGAATAAAGTACCAGAATCCTTGTATAATACCATTTTTTTATAAAGCATTGTCTGGTAATAGCCCATCTCATTTTTACAACAGGGCTATGGAGGGGGTGATGCAATGAATTGAATTAGATTTTAGGAGTTCCCGTCGTGGCGCAGTGGTTAACGAATCCGACTAGGAACCATGAGGTTGCGAGTTCGGTCCCTGCCCTTGCTCAGTGGGTTAACGATCCGGCGTTGCTGTGAGCTGTGGTGTAGGTTGCAGACGCGGCTCAGATCCTGCGTTGCTGAGGCTCTGGCGTAGGCCAGTGGCTACAGCTCCGATTGATTCGACCCCTAGCCTGGGAACCTCCATATGCTGCGGGAGCGGCCCAAGAAATAGCAAAAAAGACAAAAAAAAAAAAAAAAAAAAAAAAAGAATTAGATTTTAAAACAGTGACTATTATTGAAAGTACATGCACACTGAATGGAGATAAGGGGAAGCCAAAAGACTCTTAGGAAATTCAGCTGCATATATAAAATATAACGGCAAGTAGGGTAAGCAGAGAAAACTGATAGTTCTAGAAAAATTGGACGTTGGATTCTTTAACTCTTGGAATTTATTGTATATGGCAGATAGGTGACGATTACGTCAGAGGTTTATCTTGACCAAGTCCTTGCCTAGTTCATGTTATGTGTTGTCCTTCCCGATCTCCCTTCCTTCACCAGTGCCACACGGTGCTGTGATTCACCAAAAGCAATGTCATCATGTCATGCAAGACAAGGGTCCAGGAGGAACCATAATATGAAAAGAAATGGGCATGGACGTGTATAGGATGCTATGTCTTGACATTGTCCCCGCAACCTCATGTAGAGATTTCCCATTAACTACCAAAGGGTAATGGGCTTGCGGGTCCAGCTTCAATAGGATTAGAGCGCACGAATGTCCAGGATGAAGACTCATTCTTTCTTTACCTCCATAGAGGAAGTTAAAAGACCAAGGAAAAATTGTGTATAGTGTTCAATGGCCCTGTGCGTATGTATATCAAGTAGGTGGTCTATACGTGCAGTGGACATAAGCATAAGTCAAGGAGACGTGACGCACTTGAAACTGACAATACAAATCCCTTAGTAGCTTGATCCCAGTTGCATTTGAAATGAACTCTGGCTCAAATAATTAATTGGGATAAATACTCAGGAGCTTATTTAGGTGTATTTTGTAAGCAATGCTAATGAGAGCTCACAAAAATCACAGCATTACAGCCGCACTCTAGTCTCATCGCTGATGGAATTACTAGGCACAGGATTAACTTTTCAAATCATTGCAAAACCCGAGTTTTTGAACTGAATGGATGGAAAGTGAAAATTGGTGGTTTCACACAGCTCTAAACATGAAGTCTTTAGATGAGGGAGAGGACAAGAAACAGATTCCCACTATTTGATTATCTGTGCATTTATCATCTGTCTTGTCTGCATTTTCCTCAGAGCACCCTACAGAGGACTCTGTAACTAAAAAGGTTTTCCATTATATGCAATTTTAAAGAGCACAAATGGTATGCAATCATATACAATGTGAGAAAAATTATGACCATCACCGTCTTGTCTCCAGAGAGATTAACATGTAGCCTCAATTTCCTCCCAGAAAGCCTGGGACAGACATCCTCAGTGGTTTTCTGAGGGTCACGGTTCCAGAGAGGGCAAACGTCTCACTACTCCAACAGGAGCGTGTGAGTCTTCTGCGGACTGGCATATGTTTTACGCCCACCCACGGGAGATGTAACTGGCAGGGAAGCAAAGCACCAATAACGCAAAAACTATGATCATCTTCCTACTGTATTGTCTCCTCTGCTTATCTTAAATTTCTAGACATTTCTGATTTTCTAGACAATCTCTGGTTTCCATTTACAGGAGATACAAATAGGCTTAAAAGGTGAGCCATGCCCAGGAAGCCTAGTGTTTTGGTTTTCTGGAAACAAGGGAGAAAGACACACTCAGGTTGTTCTAAGAGAACTGTGCGTGGTGGGTTTATTGTAAGGAAATGACATCATTTATTACCTGACTGTTGAGAATCTTGTTCTTGCTTTTTACTTTTCAAGCGTATCTAAGCCAACATCACAGGCAAAAATACTACCTCTGCAGTCTGTGCTGGTAGAAAGGTCAGAGTCTGGAAGGTCAGTGGGAGGAATGCTCCCAGAAAGCTCTAGATGTGTGTCTCTGATCTCTGACTTTCTCTGTCTCTCATTTTGGCCACCGTGTGGCATATGGGTTCCTGGGTTAGGGAATCACATCGGAGCCACAGTTGTGACCTACACCTGCAGATGCATCCTTAACCCCCTTGCGGGGCCAGAGATGGAACCTGCATCCCAGCGCTCCCAGAGGCGTCACCCATCCCATTGAACCTCAGTGGGATCTCCAGTTCTTCTGTCTCCGTCTTCTCATTTCCTCATGATGTGTATGCAGTCGTGAAGGTTAACTTAGCAGGTCTTAGTCCAGGATGGCAAACTTGTTGAGTGGATCACTCACTTTCTAATCTGCTTTCCTCTTGTGGCCTTAGAGGCTTCTGTTAATTTCTCCTCAGAAACTATGATTAGGCATTATCAATAATTATGGATTCAGCATCAGTCGTGTGTGTCAGTCCCTGTTTGAGGTGTTGGAAGGCAGTAGAGAATATGTTAGATGAAATCCTGCCTTGAGGGACCTAAATTTCCAGCAGGTGATAATCTGCAGGTGAAACGGGAGTTTTCCCCGTGGCCACTGGGTTGAGAACCTGACATAGTCTCCATGAGGATGTGGGTTCATTCCCTGGCCTTGTTCAGTGGGTTAAGGATCCCACGTTGCTGTGGCATAAGGCAGAGCTACAGCTCCAATTTAACTCTTAGCCTGGGACTTCCATATTCCACAGGTGTGGCAGTAAAAATAAAAAAGTAAATAAATATAGAAAGAAATAAATGAAAATAAAAATAAGTGAAATGCATCCTTTTTAGGAAGGGGTTAATCTTTTTTGTTTTTGTTTTTTTTTTTTTGTTTTTGTTTGTTTTTAGGGCTGTACCTGGGGCAAATGGAAGTTCCCCAGGCTAGGGATCACAGCAATGCAGGATCCAAGACGTGTCAGCGACCTACACCACAGCTCATGGCAACGCCAGATCCCCAACCCACTGAGAGTGAAGCCAAGGATTGAACCCACGTCCTCATGGACACTAGTCAGATTTGCTTCCTCTGCACTATGACAGGAACTCCCCGCAGGGATTAATCTTAGAAAGAAAAGCAGAAAATCGCTCATATGAGGGAGGGAAATGTATTCTGTGTAATTATGACAAATATGTTTAAAATGTGTCCTGGTGGTATGTAATACTCTGCCTAATATTTCAGTAGGCTTGATGTTTTCGTTGGAAAATCATGTCATAACTGCCAGACCCCCAATATAGAAAAGGAGGCAAAATGCAGATGCTCTTGGGAGTTCCCGCTGTGGTGCAGCAGAAATGAATCCGACTAGTTTCCATGAGGATGCAGGTTTGATTCCTGGCCTTACTCAGTGGGTCGGGGGGCCAGCATTGCCATGAGCAGTCGTGTAGGTCACAGATGCGGCTTGGATCCTGTATTGCTGTGCTGTGGTGTAAGCTGACAGTCGTAGCTCAGATTTGGCTCAGATTTGACCCCTAGCCTGGGAGCTTCCATATGCCAAAAGTGCAGCACCCACCCCCCCAAAAAAAGCATATGGTATCCTGATCAGAAAAAAGAGGCAAGGCAGGACAGAAACACAGACGCCTCAGGCCCCATTGTAACAGAAATAGTTTCTATTGGGTTATGTGAAAAAAAAATTGCTAAAGCAGTTATGATGGGCTGAATTGTTTTCTATAGATGTGAAGTCATTTCCAATTAAGTTAGTGACTTAAAACACCACATATTTATTATTTCATAGTTGCTGTGGGTCACGATTCTGGGCATAGCTTAACTGGGACCTCTGCTCAGGGTCTCCCAAAGCCAAAGTCGGGGTACTAGACAGTCCATGTTCTCATCTAGCACTCAAGGTCTTCTTCCAAATTCTGAGTCTTTTAGCAGAATTCAGTTCATGCAGCTGCCATAGGGTTGATGCCCTTAGCATGTAGGAGTCACCTGCTAACGGCTTCTGACCATGAGGTCTCTCCATGGGCAGTGTCATCATGGCAGTTTGAACATGAGGTCAAGGGAATCTCTCATTCCAGCCCTAAGTCTGCAGTCTAGGGGAGATGATATGGAAGGGACCTCTCTTCACTGCTTCTATATAAAACACACCTCAATCTTGAGGGTGATGCCGCATCAACTTTTGCTAAGTTCTACTAGAAGGAACTCACAGGGCCACCAATGCTGCAGAAGAGAGGATTTTAAAATGCCTGAATACTAGGGACTGAAATTATTGTAGATCAGCCTTGGGTCTGTCTGCCACATGAAGAATCTAGGAAGTATAGAGGAAAACCATCTTTCTTTTTGTAGTTATATCCTGACTGAACCCACACAAGTTAAATGCTAAGATACCCCAATTCTTCAGTCAATGTCCAGTTATTTGTTCTAGTTCATATGTTCCAGAGCAGATGCTCAGTGTGAGATCCTTAGCTCAGCTTGAGCGTTTGTTTCTTTCTTCCTTTTCTTGTCTTTTTATGGCTATACCTGAGGCATATGGAAGTTTCAGGGCTGGGGTCAAATCAGAACTGCAGCTGAGGCCTACGCCACAGCCACAGAACTGCCAGATCCTTAACCCACAGGAGAAGGCCAAGAATTGAACCCACACCCTCATGGACACTTTGTTGGGTTCTTAACACACTGAGCTACAGTAGGAACTCCTCGAGTATTTGTTTCTTTTCCTCCCCTGGACCACATTAAAAAATATGAAGTGAGGAACCACATAGCTCAAGAAAAAGAAGGGGACCTTGTAGTAAAAAAGAGAATTCAACAAATATCTAGAAGATGGTTGAACACAGAAGCCAGTAGGAGGTTGATACAAGCCGGGAAGTGGAAGCCTGGAAGTTAACGAAGGGAGCAGACGTGGACACCAGAGCTCTGAAGCGTTTCCAGGCTATGGGCACAAGGTCAGGTGAGTCCATCATCAGAGGCAGGGGACTGCTGTCAATGGAAATGGGGTTCCAGCAGGGTGTTAGTCCTGCCTTCTGCACCCCGGTTGCCCTCACCAGCCCTCAGCAGAGAGCATCCAGATTAATCTCATGCTTGTTATTGTTTAGATTAAGTTATTCTTTCTTAGATTTTCAACTAAGTAAAAATGCAAAATTAAACAAAATGCGGGAAATTTCTTGGCCTCCAATAGTTTATCTGTGAGGTCTTATTTAAAGAAATTGAGCTAGAATCTGCTTCTCTGCGATACTATATTTTGTTAATTATGGTAGCAGTTAAATCTGAAATGCAGGACAGCTTATTTTTCCTGAATCTTATACTGAATGGTGTTTTTCAAACAAAAACTCATTTTTATATTTTAGTCATAAAGGGACCCCATTCATTGGTGAAAATTTACAAGGCAGAGAAAAAACAAACCCAAAAGCATATTAATCTGCCATAAACTCTTCCTTCGAAAAAGTCACTTTATTAAGTTTCTTTATTCTTATTCATCTCCAGGTATATTTTAATTAATAGCACAAATACTGTTGCATTTTTTTATTTGCGGTAATGTCAACATTTTCATATATCTAAATATTATGTTTGTAGTTATTTTAATAGGCCCTGTTTGAAAGCACCATAATGTATGTAAGCATTTTCCTATAATTGCATGTGTAAAGTTGTTTCCAGATTTATCTCCTCCAAATCAAGCTGCTGAAAAAAATCCTTGTACATTACCATGTTTGATTCATTGCGTGAATTGGTACAATCAGCCACAGAATGTCAATTGCTGCTTCAAGAACTTGCCCAATATTCCTAAGTTATTTCCCAGAAATATTGTGCAATTTACTTGTCCCCACAAATGCAAGGTTTGTCTTCTCAGTGCAGCACCACCAGCATTGAATATTACCATTTTTTATGACAGAATCTCAGAGAAGTGAGCAATAGTGTGCAGGGCAGTAATTTGTACTTTTTAGATTAACAGTGAGATTAAACTTGACAAACTTGAGTTTAACATGGCTGCAGTTGTCGGGGATGCTTTGCTCTGGCATCGGGTCTCACCCTTTCCACCCAGATGTCTATCTCAGGAATGACATTTTCTGGTGTACTAACCACTCAAGCCATCCCAGGTCCTCCAACTTTGTGTGTGTGTGTGTGTGTGTATGTGTGTGTGTGTGTGTGTGGTCACCAATTTAGAAAAGGAACAACAATTTGCACACTGTCCACCAGTGCCACACTTTTGCTCAGCTTCCACTAACGCATGGAGATGGGTCCTAAATTTATATTTCAGCCTATGTCTATTAGGCTTTGCAGTGACTGGCATTCCTTTCCCGGACTCTAGTCCACTGTTAGCTGCTTGTGAGTTTCCATCATTTCTCCATCGTTATAAACATGGAGGTGGGGGAAGGGATGACATCAGTATTTCTCATCAGAAAATGCAGGAAATGGCATTTTCTTTTCCAGGAGTTCCATGCTGATCATAGCCTTTCTATTTGTAGCCACTGCCCATCACACAACTCTGTTTTTTTCCCTTAGCAATTCTAACCTTCTAAAAGATCACAGGATGCACTTATTTATTACATTAATCAATCGCCATTCTTTAAACAATACTAGAAGGAAAAGCTTGCTGTTTGTTTGCTTTGGAATGTGGGTTGATATCCTTGAGAGGCACTAGACTGTACCCACATGATAGATGGTCAGCCAGTATTGATGAGACCCACATATGAATTTAAACACTGGCAAGTGCTCTGTAATCGATTCACGGTTCTCTCTAATTTAAGGGCTGCTTCTGGACCATACTGCCGGGTTGGTGATGATGGGTATTCAAAACTTCCGTTGGGTGAAGAAACGAACCTGTGAGTGAATGAAAAGTTTCCAGATACATCTCTGCTTCTCCAAAGATGATTGTATTCATTACCTAGATATTTAGCCTAATTACCCAAGACTATCTGGTGTTTGTCACCCCAACTCCAGTTCCAAGTTACCTAGAAATAATAAACTGGTTTTCCTGGGAACACATTTCCAACTGAATCCAACGAAAAGTACTTGCCAAACTCAGAAACAGAGCAGAAAAATGTAAACGGTTTTTTCACTGAAATTCCCGACTTATATTTTCCTTTAATAGACCTTCTTTACCAATGCACATCTTTTGTAGTCTCCTTTTCTTCCATGAATGAGAAAACATCCACAGAAATTTCAAAAGTGAAGTAAGACGATGAGGTCCTTGGGCTGTGGGTAGGGAGGCTGTGACCACGTGCCCACAAGGGAAGAAAATCCATTTGCAGATTTGTTCCTGCAGAACCTCGAGAATTTATTTCGGGAGCTGAGCAACCAGTCATCACCATTCCAACAGTTCTGTTTCCAGCTCTGACTTTCTCAAGTCAAGACTCTACAGATTGGCTACCCTAGGATATGCAAGTCTTATGCTACTTGGGGTTTGATGTGAAAAAGAATCCTACTGTTCAGAAGCAAAGGCCTGTCAGAACAGAACTGGCATTTTTTTTTTTTTTTAATCATCTTGCTGTGTAAGATAACTTAAGACTGGGGGGTGGGGGGGAATGATACTTTTTCTTTACAGGGCAAGAAAAAAAAAAACAACAAAAACAAAAACAAAGCACTCAAAATTCTCTGCTGATTTTTGGAACAGCAGCAGTATTCAGTGGCTTCCCCACTGCTGCTACTTGCTCTTCTTGATCAAGGTTGCCTTTCCTAATCTCCTCTGCCTTGCCAGAGCCATTCCTTCTGAAAATTCAGTAGAGATTGAAGAAACGATTTGCTAACACTTGCAAATAGTGAACCAGTCACATGGTCATCACAAGGGCGCCTTTGACTGTGCTTGTATGGCATCCTTAGGGATGTCTTGTAAACCATACAGTGAAGTTCAGGAGTCTCGGGGTCTTAGGAAAACTAGGAAAGTGTCCTGGCCCTTACATGGAGAAAGTTACCCTCTAAGACAAATATTTCTTCCTTGGTAGGCAGCCTCTTCATGAGTGTCCATGCGTTGCACATGTGTGTGTGGATGCATGCAAATTCAAGAGTGTGCAAAATGAGGGGTAAGGGAGACAATAATTTAAACAACCTTAGAAACACCGATAACAAGTTACCTTTAAACACAGCGCACACTGAGCTTTCTCATAATTTATTGTAATAAGTTAGCAAAATAACGACACCTTTATGTGTTGACTTCAGCGGAATGCATATTATCATCCGAGCAAGCTAGTGCCTCCAGAAAAGCTCCCAAGAAAGCAGGAGACCAGCGACCCATCCTTCTCATTATGGGCTACTTCCTCTTAAATGTGTTATTTGTGTAAAGTGAGAAAATCTCCACTTTTTGCATAGAGTGTGTTTACTTCTTTTAATAGAGAGCTCTCACAGCCCTAACAAAAGAGGCTGCATTAGCGCTCACATTTCCTGCCAGGGCAGCTCAGTGGCATTTCAGAGCCGACATTCTGCCACTGAGCGCTACAGGGACACCTCAATATTACTCTCTCTCCTTTAGTCATACAAAGCAACCGCATGGTGTGCAAAGCTTCCTAAAAGCCTTACTCGGAAGAAAACCTCAAGACTCCTTCCAATCTTTTCTTATCCACGGATGTATTAAAAACAAATATTTTGGCAAATGTCTCTATTTTTAAATTGAAACGAAAGAGTCTCTGCCATCCTTGGTTTGAGAGGCAAATTTGTTTGACAACGACATTTTCTGCAACCTTTGCCCAAGGTGGAGGCAAAAAAATCACAGATATGGTCAAATACATACGTTAACCAGGTTAATAGTATTTGGCAAATCTGGATTCTTTCAAAATATACACATGGAAGTGGAACTAGCATAGAAGAAAATAAAACAATCTAACTACATAAAGAATTTGCCAACATTCTATCAAGTTGGTAAAACCCAGCTAACTTGACTTCTAATTACTCACATGTTAAATAAAGCATTTCCTTTTTAAAGCTTCAGTGAAACCCTGCGAAGAGAAATACTATTTTCAGGATCATATTCTGTATCTTGCTTCTCTTGTTAAGGCACATTTCTTTTTAAAAGGATTGACTTCAGTTTTCTTGTAAAAGCTTAATTTTATCTTGACATTTGGGATTGAATACAAGGGTTTTAACAATCATTCTTGCAGTGTTATTTTTGGAAGGAATATTGAAAGTGTAACAACAATTCTTACCTTAATTGCATGCTGTGGTAAAAGAATTATTTATTGTACATGCTACAAATCTGAAGAGACACATCTACTGAATAAGTCTACGCAAAAGCTAAGTCTATTGCAACACTTAAAATTACGTCTTAAAATTGATAGTGTTGTAATTAATTACCACTTTACCTTGCCCTAAAGACTTCTATATTCTTGGAGGCCAAATACATATAACTACATTTTTTAAAATTTATGCAAACTATTTTTTCATTTTCCTCTAAAAGTTGTGGTATATTTGGAGAGAACGGCAATGTTTACTCCACGATGGCTTTTAATGAGGTTATTTTTGGTCTGGTCATACTAATTTTCTTCTTGTAATACTTCTTCGAGATAAATTAACATTTGGCAATTGACTCATTATCAAAGGTTTCCACTTCCCTTTCATTTAAAATTAGTTATGGGACATGGAATTAAAGGATAAAATGTGAATTGTGTGTCTCTCTAAATGAAAGTGCAGGGTGGTGAATTCTGCTAAATAGAAATGGGCTACATCGACATGGTATCAATAGGGCATAGCTTTGGAATGGTGTCAGCGCTTTCAACGCAATTGGCAATATATTTCATTTTGTTATAATAAAAAGAACAATAATTCAGCAGGGGTATTTAAGCCATTAGATCCATGTTTTCAGTAGTTTCAACTGCTCAGTGATGAACTTAATGTACAATTCAGATGACTGTAAAAAATCCAAGACATTGTTTTATCAAACAGCAGGAGTCAGCCAATATCACTTTAAAACTATGCGAGGGCATTACCAAATATTGCTCGAGGTGAGTGAAAGCCCTGAAGAAATTTTCTTCAGGACTGTTCTTTGCCCATAATTTGTTTCCATTGACGTTAACCTTAATTTTCACCTGCGTACCCCCACGAGGGGCCATGTGCTTTCTTATGAAATTATTGTCGACTGCTGGTGTCTACAAGGGTGGCATATTCAAAGGCTTAAAGTTCCAATTCCTCTTAAGTAAATCTGACCGACAGGTTTGCTCTCCAACGCTTCAGCCTCCTGTAGGTGGAAATCAAAAAAAGTGTCTTCATCCTGCCCTTTCTTATTTGTGCTGGAAGCAGATGTTAATATTTAATACACAATTTTCGTTAACTAGTAATTGGCAATAAAGTCAAAATAATTTACTGTTTCAGGATTTCTCAGTGTTAACTAATTAAACCAGCCGCAGACCTGGAGCACAGGACAATGGCGAACTTTCAGATGAATTAATTTTATGGGAGACCAGCTGAGTAATTGGACTCCAATTACAGGCAGTTTATTTCCATCACCACCTTCATATATAATTAAATGCAATTGGTTGATACAGCTTCTATTTTTATGAGGCCACTTACCAGCTTTTTGAACCCCACTGTGACTTTGGACTCAGGCCAATCAATTATTAGTCATTTCTCTTTCAAATGGAAATACGCTGGATTAGTCATATCTTCCATTATGGCCACATTTAAAATACCTTTCTTTTAGTGCATTGCGGGATATTTGAATGTCTTCTTTTGCTTCTACACAGAAAGGATATTCATTTATGTTGAAATGTAATAAGATGAACATAGGGCACAGCCATGTGAATTTGAAGACTGACTGAGATGGCATATTGTGTAGCATTTCATTTGCAGACAAATCTTATACTTTTGGAAAACAGCAGAATGGACTTTTACTTTTTTTTTTTTTTTTTTTGGCCAAAACTTTTCCAGAAATGGCTTTTGCTTATTACTCCAAAACTCAGGCTATTTAATTCTCCCAAAAGGGAATTTTCTTACATTTTAGGAAATATAAACCCATGCTACAACACAACTGTTTATATAAATATTTCTGTAAAAAAATCCATGTAGATACTGTATAGATGGATTGATCGTGAGGTTTTGATCTGCATGTGCATAAATTGTCATTGCTTATGATCATAAACATCTACTTACTTAAGAGTATTCTTTTGGGATAATGCTTTTTTGAGGACATGTTTGCTGGTACTTAATTATTCTGAACGTTTAAAAGATTTGCTTTATTTGTCTAGAAACACATTCTTGGTAGAGGGAAAATTTTCTTTAAAAATTGGAATTACTTGGGGGGAGTATTTTTATTCATTCTAGTCGAATCTGTTAAAAGGATATAATTTATTGAACAAAGAAATGAATTATTTCTAAGGTCTTATTATCAATCAAAATTAAGTACAAAGTTTTAACTGTACCACGGATAATACATTCGTCCTTTCCTAGTGATTTTTAAACATGGTAATATATTTTCAGTGGTAAAATAAAAGGTATCAGTTAGAAGGTGGTACCAGTAATAACTCCTCAAAATTCACTAAGATGTCAAAATTTCTTTCACTTTCATCTAAGCAAAAGGAAGTGCATCATTTCACAATAAATTGAAGAATCAAGGGAGTAAACTGAGATCAGTTAAATGAAAACCATTTATTTCACCCAAACGCCACAGATAATGGAAACAGAAGAATTTCATTTTATTGCTTTGTGTTTAGTTTGAAAGATTTTGAATATTACTGAAGTTTCCCTTCCTACCCTTTTTTCCTGGCTTCAATTTTATTAGAAAATTCTGATTTATAATTCAGCAAATTATTACTAAGGTACTAGGCTTCTCAAAGACACAAATTCCAAATAATAGGATGATAGTTAATATTCATACCAAGGATAACGAAAACTAAATCATAAAAATAATTTTCAATAAATTTACTCCAAAAAATTATAAAAATTAAAATTAATCATGCAGATAATTTAAAAACTATACATCATACATAAGTTTATAAATATATAGTTTATAAATGCAAATATAAAAGTTTATGTATAAATAGATTATGTATAAAGTTTATATAGTACTTACATATATATACATATGTGTATAAACTGATGCTAGGTGCCTCTTTAACGAAATAAAGGAAACAACTTCAAGTTTAATATTTACCTATCATAAAAAACATAATTATACATATTATAAATATAATACTATACATAATATGCATATTACATAAATGTAATATTGTCTATCACCCATAATATCAATCTCCAAATATATAGTTTAGTTTCACATCTTGTGAATGATTCTATATAGTTACTAAATATTCTATATATTTAACAAAGTACTCAGGGCCATTTCTTTTAACCATACTTTTAACTATACTTTTACTAGTAGAGTTTATTTTTATTTTATTTACTTGAAAATAAACTAAAAATCATTTTGATATGTTTTTATTTAAAAAGAAGCAAATATCCTTATTAAGTTATTGCTACTAAATAATAATTTTTCTACAGAAGTCTTTTTATTACATTGCATTTTTTAGAGAAACAGGCAATATTTCCAAAATATATTTGTAACCCAGTGCCAAGGCTTAGAGAGGACCACAAAAGATTAAAATAGCCTTGAGTAAAAACTTAATGTTTTGTTTTCTCAAGAAGACATACTATGCTATTTTACCTTAATTCCTCCTCCCCATAAAGAAATAGGCTCATTACATCCTAAATAAGTGAATGAAAAAAATGGATTTTTTTTTTTTTTTTTTTTTTTTTTGTCTTTCTGTACCTTTCCTAGGGCTGCTCCCAGGGCATATGGAGGTTCCCAGGCTAGGGGTCGAATTGGAGCTGCAGCCCCCGGCCTACGCCAGAGCCACAGCAACATGGGATCTGAGTCACGTCTGCAACCTACACCACAGCTCACAGCAACGCCAGATTCTTAACCCACTGAGTAAGGCCGGGGATCGAACCTGCAACCTCGTGGTTCCTAGTTGGATTCGTTAACCACTGAGCCGCGATGGGAACTCCGGATTATTATTACTATTTTTTTTAATGAAAACCCAGACACTTAACAGTCTTCTTGGACAGAAGTTACACATTACGCGGAAGTTACAGACACATCCCGTCTTTAATAATGTTAACTTTACACTTAACTACATATTACGCCACCGCAAACTGAACTAGGGCGATTGGGGCCAGCACCCAGTAATTCCCCCACCCACGTCAGAGTCATGCCTAACGTGACCCCTCGATTTTCCATGAAGGAGGAACAACTCAGGTTTTCACTCGCATCTAAGGAGCCAGTCTGAGTTAACTATTGGTATAAAAACATA
The DNA here is from genome assembly GCF_054392235.1 of Sus scrofa. NCBI lineage: Eukaryota > Metazoa > Chordata > Mammalia > Artiodactyla > Suidae > Sus > Sus scrofa. The sequence goes on from NC_139393.1 coordinate 79,439,540, forward strand.
CACTTCAAAATCAATGCACACCACTTCTTACAGTATCTTAAAGTATTTTCAATGAAGCACAGAAGCAATATGCATCCGTCATGCAGCCTCTGCATTCTTACAACGCTGAACTTCCTGATTGCGCATCAGTAGATTGATGGTGGACCTAGAATAAATTTTCTGAAAACTGGAGCATCAGTCACAAGGAACATGAAGAAGCATCCCCCAATTTAAATATGAATTTAATTTTAACTTTTATGTCTGGAATTACATTAAAAATCTTGCCTTTGGTTCATGTTGCTGCATGTTTTAGAGTTCAGCGGGGCATTGAAGTGATATCGTTAAATTCTTTGACAAATAGGAAATGAAGGCCTCCAAAGAGAAAAGGACAGACACATTAATACTCAGTCAGAAAACTTTAGTCTCATATTCAGATTTTTACAAACAGTAGTGTTTGTTCTAATCTCAGAACTATCTGTTTTGTGTTCATATTTGCACTGCAATGTATAATATTCATATATCTAGTCAAATGTAGGCCTATTATGGCAAAGACTTTTGCATAGACTTTTTAAAAAGAACTGCAAACTCCATTTTGAACTCCTTAAATTCGGCATAAAATAGTGAAAACGGCACATGACAATTTCGTGTGGTCAGCAACGCTCTCTAAATTTTTCTAAAATATGGGGTCAATTTCCGTATTTGTTTTTTTCCGATGAGAAACAAAAAGGGATGATTAGATAAAACACAGGTCCAATCTAAACAAAAGGAAGAGAACCATTTCTTGTATAGGACAGGAAATCACAATAAGTGATGTAAATTTTCATTCGCAGTTGTTCAGTCCTGCAGGGTTGTTTTTATTCTGGGAGTCAACTGAAGTCACCTTATGCTGTGAAAAGGGCTCCTGGTCTTGGCAGTTTTCAGGTGTGATCTGAATAAGGAGCCCTTGGAATAAGTCTGTCTGTTCTCCCCCCCCCCCCCCCCCCCCCCCCGCTTCTCTTCTGAGAAGAGTTTAACTGCGATATGCAGCGCCCCCTCCACAAACAGTACAACAAAAGCCCCTGTGCCCCCGTGGTGTCAGCTTAACAAAGTGCATTGAGAGCACCGGCCTCCTGGGCGGAGAAGCACATCAATAACCCAGTGGGAAGTGGCACCGGCAGAAGGTAAACACGGGTCAGGCAGGGAAAGCCTTGTGGGTGGTGAGGCACAGATCCTCCGACACAATGAAAAGAATGACATCAGAGGGATTCATCTCTCTTTTTAACCTGGACTCTCAGTTATTAACTCTGGCATAACATCATCTCAGCACAACAAAGGAAGACTCAGTCACTTTCAGCTGCCTCGCAGATGGCATCCGGAGGGCAGGTCCTGGTGCCTGTGAGAGCGGCTGGCGCCCATTGTGTTCGCAGTTTTTCGGCTTGGGGGTAAAGGGACACGTAAATACTCCGGTTTAAGTAAATATCATTCAGGCATATAGACACTACGCCTGCCTAGTTCTCTGTCAGTGTTTATTAGGTACTTGTGAACCCCACGAGAGAGTTTCAAAATTCTGGGCATAATAATCTTTCCGTCAAGAGTTAGGAAAAGAAAATAATATTACGTAGACGTCGCATACATGTCAAGGCTTTTATTTATTTATTTATTTATTTTATAAACAGCTGAGCAGGAAATCATTCGTTTTATTTCAACTGGACTTAATAAAGTTTTGTTGTATGATAGTTCTTTTGATATTCTTATGAAATCAAAGAAATATAGCCTTATTCTATTTTTTATTACGGTTGATTTACAGTATTATGTCAATTTCTGCAGTACAGCAAGTGACCTAGTTATAAACACACACACACATATATACATTCTTTTTCTCATATCATCTTCTGTCATGTTCTATCAGAAGTGATTGGGTATAGTTCTTTCTGTGTTAACTATAAAATCAAGGGAAAGATAATTGGGAACTGATAATTCAATTGATTGAGTGAAATTCCACCACATCAGTAAAGTATGTTGGCATCATAAGTACAATCATTTTGCTGAACATTCCAGGCTTTTCTTCTGGATTTTATTTAGCCAGGGAAGTGGCATAACTCTTTGGACATTTGTGGGTAATAAACAGAAAGCATAGAGGAATGTCATTACCAACAAAGCATCATTGCGTGTCAGAAATTGAAAGTTTCACCCTGACTCTTAATTCAAATGTTTAAGACACTTAAAGATTTTCTTTGAAGTGTCCATTCCGAAGTATCTTGAAAAAATATGTTAATACTTTTTAAATGGAAACAGTCAAATAAATAATTCCCGCAACTGCTATAAAATTGCATACTTTAGTAATTCAATCCTTTACCTCTGTGAAATCTACAAATTTCATATATTCTATTTTTTCCAATTCCATTCATTTAAAGATAATTAATAATCTGACTTACACATCTAATAATTTTTGAATGAAATCATGTGTGGTCACATGTTTACTTTATACTGAAATAAATATCCCTTTGGTTCCTATGATATTTTTAAATATAGTAAAGTATTGTAGTAACACTATATTCTCAGGGCAGCATTGCTATTATTTTATAGAACAATCTGCTCCCATCAGTTTTGGGTTTTTTTTTTTTTTTTTTTTGGTTGGTTGGTTTTTTTACTGTGGTGGTAAATGAATAAAATATCCACTTTATATTTAAAAGCATATCAGAGCAGAAAGCTGAATAACCTAGCTCTACCTTGAAAAATCTGCCCAGAATGTTTGAAAAATAGGATTTTAGGAAGCAGAAATAAATTCACAGCAAATTTAAAGAAATAGGGAGTAGTTATCATTGTTAAACCGTTTCATCTAATAAGAGGAAGCTCTGATGGAAATATATGAATATGTTCAGAAGCATAGCACTATAAATATGTATTAGAATTTGCTACCAATTCAATTACTCTTTCCACCTCATCAGTTAGGTAAAAGCTTAACTAAACAAATTAATATTGAGTAGTTCCCCGAAGGCCAAGGGCCTTCGCTTTGTTGTAATGAAGAGGAAATGAGTTCCAGATATGTGTATCCTTTGGGGAAAATGGCAGAAGTTCAACTCCCTGGATCACAGACAGGACTGCCCTATTGATCTCTTTTCTCCAAGGGTGAGTATCACGAAGGTAAGTGATTTCTGAAGTAACCAGGGATTTAACCATTACCCAGGTCAATATCAATGTCTTAGAATTCTATAGTCAAGCAAGTGTGAGGTTCAAGTGTAATATACAGAAGTAGTCGGCTCCTTAAGTAGAAGAAGAGGAATTGAAGTTTCAGTTGAGAGGCAAGGAGAGAAATGTTTTCACAATTATAATTTATGCAGTATTTTAAAAACATAAATACTATCACGTAGAAATTGTTCAAGGCAGATGGAAAATTTCAAGGTAATGAGAAGATGTCATTCTGTATTTTTACCATTGCCTTCTTCAAAGATCATTTTAAAGACTAAAACTTAGTGTCATTAATGACTTCTGCACTCCACTTGTTTCATGTGGCAACTGAAGAAAATGCTTGTCTACAGTTTTGAGAAATTCAATTAGTGGAATGATTTCAGTTTGAAAATCTGGAGACCTATCACTCTCATTTATTTATTTTTTCCTTTATGTGTTGGTTAAATATTTATAGGCATGAGTAATATTTGCCAAGAACTGCCTAGATTTTAGGAGTGCAACGTTGAATAAAACAAGAAATGTCCCATTCATGGGAAGAGACAATTAAACAAGAGGGAAGATAAGATTTGTAACAAGTCAACAAATATATAAAGTTAGTTACTGATGCGTGCTATGAAGCAGAATTTGTTAGGAAATCTGAAGGAAGTGAGGAAGATCCCATGTGTATATCGGTGGAAAGTGGGTTCCAGGCAGAGAGAACAGTAGGGCAAAGACCGTGAGGCAGAGATTGGTTGGAGAATTCCCGAAGCAGTGGTTTGGCCAGGATGACTCAGAGTAAAGGAAGCTGGGGAAGACAGTGGTTAAAGGAATGAGGTCAAAGAGATGACAAGGCTGGAAGGTGTAGGGCTTTGGAAGATCAGGACTTTAGACCTTACTCTGAGTAAGATACGAATCCTTTAGCAGGTTCAAGAGGGCTACATCTTTTTTGCTGGTTTTTTTTTGTTTGTTTGTTTGTTTGTTTTGTTTTTTTAGGGCTGCACTCATGGCCTATGGAGGTTCCCAGACTAGGGGTCAAATTGGAGCTACACCACAACACCAGATGTGAGCTGTATCTGCAACCTATACCAGAGCTCACGGCAATGCTGGATCCTTAACCCACTGAGCAAGGCCAGGGATCAAACCCGCATCTTCATGGATACTAGTCGGACTGTTTCCTCTGAGTTGGAAACAATGGAAACTCCCTGATAATTTCTTATGTTCTCTTTTCCAATTCACTAAGCTTTTATCTAGCAGTACTTATCGGCTCTTAAACCATTAAATATAGTTAATAGATTTTTCATATCTACAAGTATTTATAAGCCTACTTCTAAATTTACCTTGAAGAATAAAAAATGACCATATTTCACACTTTTAATGTCTTCTCTAATTGATTTAATTATGCTAAATATTCAAATATCGTATTTTATTTTTGTTAATTCCAAACCATTTCATACTTGTGGATTAGTTTCTGCTGGACACGGTAATTTTTTTCTTGTGTTTCAGTACATTTTATGGCTTTGCTCATCTTTCTTGTTTCCCCCGTTCAACTACTTTTTGGTGTCTGAGTATTCCTCAATTTCTTACCAGATCATTTTTAAACTTAAAAATAATTGTTTATGCTTTACCTAGCACTTTAAATGGATTCAGCCAGAAGGTTTTGCTATGCACTTATTTGCCATATTGGCTTAAATGGGACACTCTGTATGATATCTAAATGTCATTTCAGAAAATAATGGATTCTGCATAAATGATAGATGATAGCATAACTCTTACTAACAAAATTTGGGAAATATTTTCTTCTTAATAGATCTGCTTCAGAAATATTATGAAATCAGCAAAACAAAATCATCTTTTTTCAGTTTTTTTTTTTTCTTTTCAGTAATTTATCTTGATTCTAGCTTATCTAATTCAACTTCTTGCATGGACAATACTGGCTCTCCTAATCAAACTCGTTAAAATTTTTTTTATTTTTATTTTTTATTTTTTGTCTTTTTGCCTTTTCTAGGGCCGCTCCCATGGCATATGGAGGTTCCCAGGCTAGGGGTCTAATCAGAGCTGTAGCCACCGGCCTACGCCACAGCCACAGCCACAGCAACGCCAGATCCAAGCCGCGTCTGCAACCTACGCTACAGCTCACGGCAACGCCGGATCCTTAACACATGGAGCGAGGCCAGGGATCGAGCCTGCAACCTCATGGTTCCTAGTTGGATTCCTTAACCACTGAGCCATGATGGGAACTCCAAAGGTGTTAAAATTAACTACTATCATCAAGGATTTGGTGCTCCCATTCACATGAGATTAAACAAAACTGCTGATGTTTCCTGTCTTGCTTAGTTATGCAAAGTTTAGTTCAGTGGCTGTGATGATGATGTACTGTGTCAACTTGAGTAATTAGAGCTGCATTTCCCAGAATGCCCTTCCCGTTGACAGAGCCAAGACTTTATCACTAAGCTTGGAGGTTGTTTCTGGTCCTGCTGCTGCCGTAGCTCAAGTATTGTTGGCCCTGTACCTGGTTGGTGTGGAGCAGCAACCTCCTCTGTGATGGTCAATTTTATGTGTCCACTTGACTGGGCTAAGGGAAGGGGTGCCCGCATAACTGGTAAAAGACGACTCTTTGTGTGTCTGTGAGTGTTTCTGAAAGAGATTAACATTTGGATTGACAGACTGGGTTCAGAAGATCACCCTCAGCAGTGCAGGGTGGGAGTGGGGCTCAACCAGTCCACTAGGGGCTCACGGAGGACAAAAAGGCAGAGCAAAGGAAAATTTCTTTGTCTGGCCTGAGCCAGGACATCCATCTCCTGCCCTCAGACATCAGCTGTCTTGGGTCTCAGGCGTCCAGAATTGACAGGATCTACACCATCACCTCCCTACCTTCATTCTTAAGACTTTGACCTTGGACCAGGACTATCCACTTGGCTTCCCTAGTTTTCGGATCTTCAGAGTAGAACCGAAGTATATCACTGGCTTCCAGCACCTTTAGACACAGTTTTTGGACTTGTCCACCTCCATAACCACGTGAGTTAATTCCTATGAGAAGTTTCCTCTTGCCTCTATCTATTTCCACCCCCTTGGATCTATTCCTCTGGAGAACTTTGACTAATATCCTCCTTCAATCTTCCAAATCCTGGAATTAGCTGTGTCTGTAGCTTCATGTGAAGGACACCAACTTATTCAGCAAGGTCATCCACACCTTCAGGGCTGACAGCAAAGGGACAGACATGGGCTCGAGTATTTTCTTGCTCTCCTTCCATTTTCTTCTTTCCATTGTGCCTTCCTGAGCTTGGCCCCACTGACTTCTGGTCTACTATTAGTTGCAAACGCAGTAGCCATGCATAGACTGTATAACCAACTGCCACAATCAGGTAAAAGTTAGTTATTACAATGGGTTATTTCTTCTGTATCAGTCATAGTGATTCTACCTTGGATGATCAAACTCTAGCTAATACAATGAGCTCAAACTCTAGCTAATACAAGAGAGCTGCACCAGATTGCCAGAGTATAAACCCTGCTTCTGCTTATCAGGTGTTTCACATTTGGCAAAATTATTTAATCTCTCTGGGCCTTGAATTTCTTCATCTGGAGAGTTAAGAAGGAAATAATACTTGCAAGGAATTTTGCCATGGGGTGTCTGTGATGATTAAATATGTTAATAGCTATAAACCACTTTGGCAAATGCCTGCTTATGATAAGATCTCAATAAATGATGATAGTAGCATGACTAGTAATATTAAAACTAATTGGATAGTCCTAATGGTGAACTAATTGGCGTAGTACACTTACCTGCATTTTATCTAATCCTTAATAGGCAAAACCCTTTAAAATCAGGCTTGAAAATGATGGGATGTACATAAGAAATCAATGTTTGTTTGAAGAGAAAGCTCCACAAACGGTACTAGTTCTATGCTATGTCTAAATAGAGGTCTTCCCTCTTCCAAAATAAGACATCTTTTTTCTTTTTTTGTGTGTGTTTTTAGTAGACTATAGATGTGATATTTGGAGTATGTACATAAGTGATATAAAATTTCAAAAATGAGTGTGGCTATTTATTTCCCTTCTAAATGATCTTGTATTGGAAACAGTGGTAAAAATGATGGCATTTTTAAGAAAAGGCTTAAAAAATGAATGGTTGTGTGGGTTAGTCAAACCAATATTTCCACCAAGGACATCTGTATTTCTAACATACCCTAACGATGAGCTGTTACACATTGAAAACATTAAAAAGCAATTCTTAAAGATATTTTAGAAACTTCATTTGTGACTAACCAAGTTGTAGATTTTAATTCAATATTTCTTCATAATCTCATTCTGCAAAAAAATGAAGGTTGAAGTAGAAATGATTTCTACAGAAGGCAACATGGGATACTGAACCCAAAGTAAACCAAAATCCAAGAACAGTGGGCTCTCAGTCAAGGTCATTAAGTATCATTCACACGGGCACGCATTGCTTCAATGGCCTGCCCTGTGTCATCCCAGTTCTTCCACTGGCTAGCCTTGAGTCCTTCACCAGCTTATTTCAAGCCTAACTCAACCTCTCTTGGAATCTCAGTTTCCTCATGTAAATTTCAGGAGTTGAATTAAATAACTCACTGTGGTCCCTTTTGGCTCTGACATCTTATGACTCCACGCACTCCTAAGACAGTGTGAGTAATGCAAAATTTCACATGCAGCAGACTCTTATAATAAGGTCCCAGGACAAATACCTCCCAAATAAGTTTGACTTGATAACCATGACATGCTATCTCCAAATTATATTTCAAAATAAAGCTTTAGTATTCATCAAATCCCTTCAAGAAAAAGGAGGGAATGTTCTGAGCTGTGTAGAGTCAGTGAAAACTTGACAAGTCCTTGGAGCTCATCAGGTTACAAAGGAAGAGTGAGAAAAAACAGAGCTCCCCACTGTTCTGTTATTGGTTTTCAAATATGAGGTGCTTTTCCCCTTCTGTGGGTTACAATGGAAAACTCTGATACATTTGGCAGACTCACAAAAAAAAAGATTAAACCATATGGATTGAGAAGGGCTATTCAAATTGAGTGTTTCATGGATATGAACTTCCAAGACTTTCAACACTGAAGTGCTTCAAGAAGGCAGAAAACAATCGATTTCGGGTGTTCTTTTGTTTGTTTGTTTGTTTCCTTTCTTTTTTTTTTTTTTTTTTAATCTTTGTGCAAACAGATGGAGGTATTGGGTAATTCTTGGAACCGAAATTAAAATTCTTTCTTATGCAACATAAAAAAAGTAGTAATTTGGGGGTATTTGAATTGTTACAGAAACCAAGGCCTGGGATTTCTTCTCTGTTCATTTTAAAAGCACAGCTAGCTTGTTCGGGGGTCTTTCTACATTTATCTCTGCACTTCAGTTACTCAAACAATCTAAATGGAGTTTGACTCTTGCCAGGGAAAGAACTTGGTTTATCTAAACAATTGTCAGATTTTATAAAAGATATTTAACCCAAGCTGTTCTAGAGCTTACCATTTTATTTAAGAAACCAGCATTGAAAGATGAGACAATCTTTGTATCACCAGCTGGAAATAAATATAATTTTTAATTACTTGTAAATCATGACCAATTTAATTTGAAATCTTTAACCTCCAAGTATGAACTAAGAAAAAAGTGAATGATTATAGCTTGTTAATGGTAACAAATACACAAGCTTTAAAAACACCGTTTGATGCATAAGAATCACTGGTGAGAATTTAAGCTTTACATGAAAGCATGTGAAATAAAGTTAAACTATTAACCAAAACTTCCTTTTTCTAATGATTTTTCCTATGCCACTCAGGTAGTTTACGTCAAACTGCACACATGCTGAGAAAGGTGAATAAACAGAATCGATATTTTGTGGCTTATAATGTAGATATTTGCTGTGGAAAATAGTAACTTTAAATTAAAAAAACATTTGCACAATATCATTATCATATAATATTAAAGACACTAAGAGGACACCTAAAGCTGTGTTAGATTCTTATTTAAAACAATTATACCAAAGATATGAATGCAGTTGTTCTTAAATACAAATAAGGGCATTTTTGAACAAAGGAAAATAAAATGAATGCAGAAAAGTACCATGAAATAAACTAATGATTTATTGATGCATACTGGAAAACAGAATATGCTGTTCTTTCTATATTACTAATGCCATCGCTTTTGCTTTTTCAGTAGTTTTTCTAAGACCGATCCAAATTAGATTTTATTTTTTACCACATCTTTGTACATGGAGAATTCGGTCTGGTATTATGCATATCAAGTACAATTGGGTGAGACAATTAATACCCTTTGTAAAAATTTAAGAAGCAACATCTAGTTGAAAATACATATGCCAATGAGAATGGAAAAAGTCAGCAAAAGTGAGAGATGAAGTGGATTGGAAAATATAGAAAATTGTTTCAAAACCAGGGAGGGAGGTAAGACAACTGGGCTGAACATTTCATTGGATCATCAGTTCTGGAATTTTGTGACCTGAGGACAGTTCTAAGAGATAAAAATATTGTTAAAAGAGCAGAATTATGAAGGCATGGCTATTTCCCACATTTATTCCATAATTTTATGGCTTTGAGAAAGGAAAGCTGAATTTAGATTAATGCCATATCAATTATATATATATAATTATATTATATACATATAATATATATATTATATGTATATATATTATATGTATATTATATATATAATTATATGTACATTATATATATATAATTATATGTATATTATATACATATAATTATATGTATATAATATATATATCCAGAGAGAGAGAGAGTGATTGCTTTTAAGGCCCGGGAGAATGCACTCTTTCTCTGAGGAGCATCAGTGTTTTTCTTAAGATCTTCAAGTGACTGGATAAGGTCCATCCACATCATGGAGGATAATCTGTTTCTTCAAAATCTACTAACTTAAATGTTAATCTCGCTGTAAAATATCTTCACAGTGACTTCTTGACATGACTGACCAAATACGTGGTTACACTGGCCTTGCTAAGTTGACACATAAAATTAATCATCATGGGAGACATTTTGGAAACCTTTAGAGAAAACAGGTGCCTTTGCTCTGGCTTCTAAAAATGAGTAAGAAGAGCAAATAGAATGAGAATCAGGAAAGTAAAATTCTTGCAACCGACAAAAAGACCGACTGTGTACCATAATAAAACATCTGAAAAAATTGCTGGGCAAACTCTAATAAATGGTCCTTTGAAGGATTAACTGAGCTGACGCAAAATGAGGAAAATTCCCGAAGGACAAAAATGAAGGGTCAACTGTGTCCTTTTGAGGACAAAAGTGTTAAGAGTGTGGAGGTGGGTCTCTGCTCGGCTACTCTCAGGACGTTTGAAGATACAAAAGTTTTTGGAATGAGAAATAGAGAAAAGGTCTTTAGCTCACAGAGAAGGGAAATTGAAGTGGTCGCTAGATATAAGGGTATAAAACAATGAATTTTTTTTTTCTGAGAATGTCCTGTGGACTAAACAAGGAGAAATAAATGAATGTGTCTTCCCTGCTCTAGGTGCAAAAGGTAAGATGACATAAAATAACCTTGTCAAAAAATATCTTACCTTAGGCTTGACTTTGGACTTGGAATTTATATTGCCTTAGGCTTGACTTTAGGCTTGAGTAGTCTAGGAAACGTCAGGCAGAGCTATTAGCATAAAAATATGTAACGCATGGGAACTTAACAGAAACTAACACAGCTATCGCTCCAGTAATAGGCCCTTAGCAAATACATGAGGAGAAAATTCCACCATGAGCAAAAATCAGTGTAAAGAACAGTCAGAATTTGTATTAAAAATTGGTATAATAGATTTTTCTATCACTGCAAATAAACATGTATATATGTAATACAAAATAAGCTCATAAGCAGAAATTGGAATCAAAATACTTTACTAATAAAAAGTTTGAGACAATAGTAGACACAGACTTAATAAGAAAATAAATACAATAATGATTAATTCTGGGAGTCAAAAAAGAATATTTGGCTAAGTTATTAAGAACACACCTATGAGACCAAGGAACGTATCTGAACATTGTATTTTGTAGGCATGCAATAGAAATATTTACCACTTTTTCCATCCATATTGATATTATTACTTGCAATAAAAAGTTTACTAAACATGTCTTATGAGGTTGAAATTTTAAATAACACTGCTTAATGACCAATGAAGATCTGATAACACATATTAGAAAAGACAATTGAAGAAAAAAAAAAAAGAACCAAAACATTTATTTTAATTGGTATTTATATAAGGTATTAATGAGAAGAAAATTTCTGGCAAAAATGTGGCTCAATCCCTGGCCTCTCTCAGTGGGTTAGGGATCCCGTGTGGCTGTTGAGCTGTGGTGTAGGTCACAGATGCGGCTAGGAACCCACATTGCTGTGGCTGTGGCATAGGCAGGTAGTTGAAGCTCCAATTCGACCCCTAGCCCGGTAACTTTAATATGCCTCAGGTGTGGCCATAAAGAGAAAAAGAAAAAAAAATAAATGTAAGTCAATTCGAAGTGAAATATCTTGTGGTAAGTCCTTCATGTAATGCATCTTATATGCACCTTATATATATATATATAATTTTATATATTATGAGTAATTAAAGCCATAAACAAACACAGCACTCCCATGTTTTTAATATATATGAGCCTTTTGAAAAAATATTTGAAGCGTACCTTAGATTCATACCTGAACTTCCATCAAATTGGGCCTTATGTAATGAGGATAGTCAGTCTTTAATGGGGCAAGACATATTTGTTTATAAGGCACCCATTCTCTTTCTGGGAGAATCACGTGTCTCTGGGATATCTGTTCCTTTTTATTTTCCACCCTTGATGATAGTCTTAGATTTCTTCTCTCTGCCAAACTATGTGGTGGTTGGTCTGCCTTCTCTCAACTGCATTATCCTGTAGGGGAGGTTTTTGAAACCTGTCTCTACGTGGTCTCCCTGTCAGGCTCCAGAGACTTAAGGGAGTCTCCTGAGAGCTACCTAACATCAAATAACCCTTGGGGGTCTATTTGTCCGACCTTCACTGACCTTCAAGGATATTGTCTTGGGATGGAGATGCTATAAATTTGGGCTGTGATGATCGTTGTACAACTATAAATGTAATAAAATTCATTGTGCTAAGGAAAAAAAAAGATATTATCAAGACCCAAGGGTCCTCTGTTCCCACCAGGCGTTTTGCTATCAAGTGGGAAAGTGCTAAATGGATAGTTTACTGTATTCATGATTGAGAATAAGTTATCCTTTCCCATGATGCATTCATATTTTAACGCTAGTTTGTGTTAACTACTGTCTTATAAAATTAGTTTGTACACTCATCATTTATTTTTTTCTCCAGACAGAGATTGTGCTCCATTATTCTGCTTGATTTTCAGAATCCTGGGGGTCAGGAATTATTCAAACTGTTTTTTTTTTTCAAACTGTATCCTGGCTTTTTCAGACTCAAAGAGTTTTATTTATTTACTGAGTGTTAATATTTTTTGCATTTGAGTGAGTTTATTTCCATCACTGTAGCCAGTAAGTAGGCAAATCATAAAAGAAATAATATCATTTTACTTTTTAAAATGTATATTTTATTTTATAAATCTATGCTGAACCAGCACAGGGTACAAGTTATTCTTTGTACTAGGTTGAGACTTAACCAAAAATAAGGCTAATAGGGCAGATCTTTTTGTTTTAAAAGAAAAAAAAAAAACGTTTCATTTCTATCAAACTGAAGAGTGGGAGTCATTCTTCAGGCAAGGTATTTACCAAAAATAAATTATACTTTTAACTATAATACATTTAAGGTGAAGATTAGACTATATAGGCTTAGATACTTGGAATTAATCAATTACAGCCATTCCCCCCTTGTCCACGGCATTGATGTCTGCAGTTTTCGTTGCCCATGCGAAACTGCAGTTCAAAAATATTAAACGGAAAATCCAAGAAATAAACAATTTATAAATTTTAAACTGCGAGCCCTTCTGAGCAGTGTGATAAAATGGTGTATGACCTGCTCCTTTCTGTCCAGGATGTCAGTCGTCCCCTTGTCTAGTATGTCCCACCTGGTAGTCACGTAGTAGCTGCTTGGTTATCAGATCAACTGTTGCAGTGCTAGTGCTCGAGACACCTTATTTTACTTAATAATGGCCCCAAAGAGCAAGAGGGGTGATGCCAGTCACTGGGATGTGCCAGAAAGAGCTGTAAAGTGCTTCCTTTAAGTGAAAAGGTGAAAGTCCTAGGCTGTATAAGAAAAAAAAAAAGCATGTTGAAGTTATGAAGATGGATACATTTTCTAGCCATGAAATTGTGAAGAAGGAGAAAGAAATCTGTGCTAGCTTTGTTACTGTACCCACACTGCAAAAGTTACGGCCACAGTCCTCGATATTTGCCTAGCTGAGATGGACGAGGCATTAAATTTGTGCGATAAGATATTTTGCCTTTATGTCTGTTATTCCATTATATTGTTAAAATCATTCTATTTTATTATTGATGTTAATCTCTCACAGTGCTCGATTTATAAATTTAACTTTGTCATGGGTATGTAGTAAAAAAAACCTGGTATGTATAGGATTCGGTCCTATCTGTGGTTTCAGACGTCCATTGCGGGTCTTGTAATTTACACCCCACAGAAAGGGCTGGGGGCGGGGGGGTCGGGGGGGGGTCGGGGGGGCAGGGGTCGGGGGGGCTGCTATCCTTCAGAACAAGATGGTCCACAACAGATGCACAGGAAAAGTACTCTGACTTCACAGCAAACAAACAAATGTTTCCTGGGAAATCTGCTCTGACATTTCAAACAGTCAACCAAAGAGACAAGCTCTCACTGAGATAGAAATCTGATTTCGGTTGAAGAAATTTCACAGTGAACTAGATTAAGCCTTTTTAAAAAGCAGTTTTAGAAGATTATTCCTGTTCTCGGTGTACATAAGATTTCCCTTCTCTGGTTAAATTCAAATACTTTCAATTGTTCCTTTATTCATTCATTCATAAATCTATACATCCATATACGCATATTGCCAACGCTATGCTTCTTATGGAACAGCTACTGGGTGCTAATACTGTGAAATTAGAAAAGATTAACACATGGGTTGGGGTTGAAGAACTTCAAGCCCTAAACACAAATAATTTAAAAGTGCAGTGATGTAATAATATTCTATGCCTCGAGTTATTCATTCATTAAGAAAGCACTGGGTAGGGATAAGACACAAATCTCATCCAACTTGAAAGGGCATGAAAATTCTCTAAAAGTGATTTTAAAATGCTGTACATGAAGAAAATGCCATCTGGGCACATGTGGCTTAGTGAGTAAAAGTAAATGAAGAGCAGGGTTGAAAATTCATCTTAAAAGCAAGGTTAGAACAGGCAAAATTAGCTTTTTTTAAAGAAACTTTGACATTGTTCTCCATAGTAGCTGCACCAATCTACATTCCCACCAACGGTGTAGGCGGGTTCTCTTTCCTCAACACCCTCTCTAGCTTTGACATAGAATTTATAAATGTTTATAAATTTATTTATATTTACAAATTTTTGGTTCTGGCCATTCTGATTGATATGAGGCGATTCCTCATTGCATTTTTGATTTTCATTTCTCTACCAATTAGTGATGTTGAGCTATTCTTATGTGTTTTTTGGCCATCAGTATGTCTTCCTTGCAGAAATTTATTTAGACCTTCTGCCCGTTTTTTGATTGGGCTTTTTCTCTTTCTTTTTGATATGGAGCTGTATGAGCTGTTTGTTATATTTTACATAAATTATTTTCAGAACATACTAATCAGTCTTGTCAAAACCAGCCTGGTGACTGGATTGATGGTACATCCAGCATTTTCACAGTTGAACAGTGAATAAATGCCCATAAATAATATACTAGCTACTAAGGAAATAAATCCTTTCTATGCTTGAAAGCTTCATAGCCACAGGGTTATAAAATAGGAGAAAATTGTGGTCCCAAGAAGGAATTTACATTTATTTACTATAATATTGAAGACTATGTGTGCAAAAGTTCTTAACTTTCAGTCATTTAAGGCTGTGAATAACAGTAACAGACAGGTGAATAACAGTTAACCTAAAGGCTAAGCTGTAATTGTTCATGTCCATCAAAAGAGTGTGTAAAAAAAATACATCCCTGAAAATAATCGTACGTTTAAATATTTTAGTGCAAATAAAATAGACGGTGACCCTTTATAAAACAAATCACATCAGAAATATTCTAAAGGCTTGTGTATTTTGTACTAGCAATGAAAACAGTCTTATTTATTACATGGAAATCTTTGTTTGAATTTAGGATGTGCTTTCTTCCTTAGTTGTGTTATATACATAATAAGTTTTGAAAATATTAAGTAGTGAATAAAAATTATCTTATTTTAAGTATTACCAAAAATTGTGAACTTCTTTGAAGTAAATTGATATAAATTGCACTGGGAAATTCAATAGTTGCCTTTCTCGAATGAAGATCTTGACCTTCCATTTTTTTAATTAACAAATCAACATAAAATGGAATATCTCCATCAGACATTGAATTAAAAAAAAAAAAATGTTTCTGCCGGTTGGAGTCTTTTGCTACATTTTGCTATCTTAAATACCTCTGTCTTCCTAGTGAGTTGGCTAAGCTCGAGCACATGGTCTTTCTATTAAGGTGTGGCTTAAGGAAACAATCAGGAGTTTCCATGTAGCTCAGCAGGTTAGGGATCAGGCATTGTCACTGCAGTGGCTGGGGTCACTGCTGTGAAGCAAGTTCAGTCCTTGGCCTGGGGAGTTCTACATGCCTCGGGCATGGCCAAAACCAAGCAAACAAACAAAAAAGGAGGAAACAAAGAGACATAGCTTGACAGGAGCAGGAAGACCATTCCAGAAAGAATATTTTCCTCATAGGTATCACAACATCTGTAGTGTACTTTTGCTTAGGACAAAAATAAATGTTTAAAGATGTTCTATTATGACCTGTAAATATTGGCTTTTATCCGTAAACATCAACACAAATTAGTATTAACCCATGGTTCTTTATGGCAATTTTTTTTTTTTTCTTTTTTGGCCACCCCTGGAATATGGAGCTCCTAGACCAGGGATTGGATCTGAGCAGCTGCAGCAACACCAGATCCTTTACCCACTGAGCCAGACCAGGGATCGAACCTGTGTCCCAGTGCTGCAGAGATGCCAATGATCCCAATGGACCACATTGGGAACTCCTACAGCAATATTTTTGAGAATTGACTCTCATGTCTGAGTTGTAGATATCTCAATGCCAGGATCCCCTTATTCTTCAAAGACTAACCCTGATCAAATCCAGAGTTAAGGTTTTCATCAGAAGACAAGAGACAGGGGTAATGGGGCGGCTTATAACCTCCATTCTGCTTAACCTCTTAGGTAAGCTCTCTAGTCACAACTTCGGTGCCCTGGCACCTGAGTGAGTCACATCTGAGCTCTTTTTGTTTGAAAAATAATGGGAGTTTCCGTTGTGGCTCAGCAGATTAAGAACCCAACTAGTAGCCATAAGGTTGCAGGTTCCGTCCTTGACCTTGCTCAGTAGGTTAAGGATCCAGCATTGCTGCAAGCTGCAGCATAGGTCATGGATGTGGCTGCATCTGGGGTTGCTGTGGCTGTGGTGTAGGCTGGCCGCTGCAGCTCCGATTCGAGTCTTAGCCTGGGAACTTCCATATGCCGCAGGTGCAGCCCTAAAAAGAAAAAATAAGTATTTCCGCTGATCATCAATATCTTTTTTAATTTTTACAAATAATTGCAGTACATGTAGGGTTACCCTTACAAAAAATATCAACTCATTTTCATTCTGAGTTCAGTCATAGCTAGTTGTAGTAGACCTGCACATACTAGAGCTGAGAGCAATTAGAGTGTGTCAAGTAGATGATGTCGCCTGTCCTGTCCTATGTAGGAAACAGCTTAGCTGCTCCTATAATTGTGCACATTTAGGGTATTGCACAGCCCAGAGACATTTGGAATAGGACTGGCATTGGAAAGGGCAGAATAAGTGACTATGTCTCTTATTCCCATCTCCTAAGGATTTGGATACCTTGCGTAGGTTCTGTGGGCTCATTACACACTTGAAAAGTCTGCTCTCGGTTGCTCAAAGAAATTGCTAACAGTTATGACAACTGTGTGACATTTGTACAGTTTCCTTATAATGTATTTACAGTGCATAACGGATGTTCTTCAAAAGAGTCACCTCCATGGGTTTTGAGTTCCACTTGAGTTCTTTAACATGTTTGCCTTTTGATTTGTTTACTTACCTCCAATAGTGGATGTTCCTATAAAATGAGTTATATTGATTTTCTAAGATTGCCTTTCTTGGGTATGTTTTAAAATCTACTGGAAGGAAATAGTGGTAACACCCCCTCAAAAAAAAAAAAAAAAGAAAAAGAAAAAGAAAAAGAATCTAAAAGTCCTTTTGCTAATGTGAAGATGAGCTCTTAGCTGTGTGTCCGTTGGCTTTTCACCTCTAATTTAGTGCATTCTCTCAATGCTGTTCGTACTTACACTTGAAAGTAATCAATAGTTCCTTTCATTTTACAAGTTGATCCTTCCCTGAGTGCTTTTAGCAAACTCTGCCTTTAGAGAAAGTGGACTTGATTTAATAGAAATTGAGGCAGGGTACACAGAGAGGTTAGAAAAAAGGTTTCTAAAAGAGAGACTGCAATTTACCATTTTGATGTTTATCTGAAAAACTACTTCACTTTACGACAAGAGGAGAGAAAACACTTGAGGCCACGATGGCCCAAGCATTTTAACTAATAAAATCTCATTGGTATTTTTAATTTTAAAATTTATGGTAGCTGGCCAAATTTATAGAATGAGCAGGCCAATTAGGAAACATGAAAAACAAAAGCAGTGGTCTTCCTAAATGTCTTAAATTGCAACCAGCCTTGCAGTGCTGGCATTCTCAGATTTAAAATCCCCTCTTTAAAAAGCGTCATCCTGGATGCTTAACTGTGAAGGTGAAATTATTTTTCTCTCCCTTGTATTCCTCTTCCTTGTCCATAAAAATTATCTCCCACCTTTGTTTCTCATGGAAAGAACAGTACGTGGCGCCATTTTACTTAATCTCTAAACTTAAATCTTTAAACCATCGCTCGAAGATGGGGCCTAATGTCACTGTGACAGCTTTTATGCAGGGGTTAAGCGTGATCATTTTCTACCTCATTTCCTCCTGCAGGACACCTTGACATTAGGAAATAAGTTCCTCCAGCAAGTTAATTCATTGACGTATTTGGCAGGCCATAGACAATTGCCTCTTCTTGGAAGGCCCATTAGCAGGGAGAGATGTTCTAAATGAGACGCTCTCTGAGGACCCCACTGAAGTTAGTTTATGACTCAAAATGCCAAAGGTTAAAACCTGTCCCCCAAATTTCCCAAGCAGGAATCAGCTCCTCTATGGGTGAGGCACAGGGCTTCTTGAGTCGCAACTGAATCCTTGTTCAAAGACTGAAGCAGAAAGCAGTTTTGCAAAAGAAGGGACATTGCAATTAGACAAATCCAGAGTTATGTCTTGATTCTGTCACATACTCGTGTGTTATTTTGACCAAGTTACATAGTGTCTCAGAGCCTGTTGCTTCCTCTGTAAAGTCTGAATCAGCTTTAGAATTATGACATGACTTAATCGATGGAAAGTTGTGCTAAGTGACAACAAGAAACTAAACTATAGCTTTTATTGACATTTTCTCTGCCACTAACATCATCTAACCTTGGGAGAGTCACTTCATTCATCTAAGCTTCAGTTCCACATCTGCAAAATGAAATAACAACACCAAGTTCTTAAGTTATGGTTATGAGTGAATGTGAAGATTAAATGAGGCAACAGCTGTACTTCTATTTCCAAACTCTCAAGAGTGGACATGTGTATTTTTAAATACTGAAAAGGACACATGATCGCAAAAGTTTAAACCAGTTCTCTAAAGGGCTCTGGATATTGACATTTATAATAATGTTACTCAGAGAATTTATTAGCACAGGCATGGAAATAATACAGGCTTAGCTTCAAATCTCAGCTCTTTTATTTATTTACTATATATCCCTGAGTAAAACACATGGCCTATTTACACCTCAATTTTCTCCTCTTGAAATGGGAAAAAAAATTACTTTTCTCTAGAAAGCTTGTGAACAAATGACAGTATACATAAGGAATATGTCACAGAGCTCAACCCATAATCATATGAAGAACAAGGGTAATGATTCTTCCTAAGATGAACAAGCTAAAGTGTATTAAGCACATGCTACCTCCCAGATACTTTGCTAACTATTTTGCATGAATTAAGAAATTTAATCTTTACTGAAACACCACTCTATTTTATATATGAGAAAACTGAGGCCCAGAGAGGTTTGTTTCCTTGCCCAAGATAACAGAGCAAATGAGCGATTGCATAGAGATTGAGAAGGCACTCAAAGAAGAAGATACAGTTAGATAGTTCCTAGGAATAATACGATTACTCCTTGGCAGATTGGGGGTGTCCCAACACCTGCTGTGTATTTTTATCATCATTGGATCGACTCATGACTTCTTCCCATTAAGTTCAAGTGCTAGCGAATTAGCTAATTGCCATTTAACCACTCCCTTCCTTTTAAAACATCAGGATGAATCTTGAGGGGCTGTGACAGTGATTACTTATTGACACTTCTTAGGCTGGGTGATTTCTATGCATGCATTCTCTCTGTTCTAGACAATGTCCTTATCAGCTACTCTAATGTTCCTTTTCTTCTAAATACTGATAATCAGATTCAATGAGCCCAGGTTACTTCTCCAGATTTAAATATCAAGGAATTTGAGGAGGTGTGGAGAAAACCTAGGTCTTTCTAACTGCGAAGCCTCAATCTGTTCCAGCATGTTAAATTTCCTATTTTGAAGGATCTTGTTCCATTGACCAACACTAGAAACTTCAGAGGGCTAATAATGTGCCTAGCAAATTATACTAAGAAATGTCTAAAGGATGTAGAAGATTTGGTTTATGTCCATAAAACATTAGTTATCCTTTAAGAAAGATTGTAAAATATGTGGCATTTTCGTACCACATATGATATTGACACATGTTTGTAAACATACGCAAGTATTAATGAGTATACTTATTAAACCATCTTTTATCACATGCATTTCTGTATTCTATTTTATACATAACGTATAAGAATAAATTGTGCCTTTACGATGTGGTTGCAAAAATGATTCCTTTGCAACAGTGATCGGAAATGAAACAATAACATCATTTGTAGATAACAGGAAGTGAACAGAGAAAATGAAACAAGGAATAAATTTAGCCTGATGGGGAAATAAGAGGTTAGTAGAATATTGTTTCCCCAAAACAAGCAGAGAGAAGTTTTTTTGAAAGGAGGAATGGTGAAAACTCTGCAACCCCTTGAGAGAGGTTTCCTGAGGTGATGTCAGTTGGAGTCAAGAGACTTGAGAACAAGTGGCCATTGGTGACCTTGGTTAGAGGATTTCAAAAGAGTAGTGAAGGCATTAATCAAACTGAAATAGATTTACAGTGAGTAGGACGTGAGGAAGTGGACCAGCCCAGGAAGAAAATCCTTTAAGAATGTTTTTATTTTCCTGTGAAGAGGAACAAAGACATATGATGGTGGAGGGAGATATGAGGTCATCAGAGGGCTGCTGAGTTTTCTTGGTGGTAGGATGTATTTTGTCTCATTTTAAGAGGAAAAAATTACTAAAGCAGGATTCCTCAACATCGTCATTCTATTAATTTTTTCTATTAGCTGATGTCCTAAGCCCTTCTAAAATGCAGGTTCATGAGTCCTATCCTGGTTTATTGAGTCAGTGGGAATAGAGGCTCAGAAATCTGCAAGTCCCTGTAGAAACCCACATGAACAGTGCAGTATAAGAACCATTCACTTCAAAAGCACAAATATTAAAAGCATCAAATGCATAGACTGAACTGCATGTTTTATTTATCAAAATTATTTGAGAGTCATCATCATCAATTTATTTCTACCATATATTTCTGTTCCCAAGAGCTTTTGAAGGTCAAAGGTTTTATCTGCTTTAATCTTTTTCCACTAATGCTCTCAACACCAGTACCAAGTGGCCAGAGATGGCACAAGGCGTGAAATCTATTTCTCATCTCCAAACGTGGTCTCCTGCTTGAGGAAGTTGCCAGAGGAATGGCTCCATTTCCTGCTTGTTCTAGATGAGGAAAAATCTCCTTTATGAATGTAATCTGCTTTCTGTATTTATAACCCGAGATTTTCATGGACTCTGGGTAGAGGAAAGTGCTTGTCTATGTAGTCTTCTCTCCAAGATGGCTTCTATGCCTCATTTTTCTTGGCATTTCTAAGAAATTCCACATTTCTTTTGCAGGTGCTTCAATTTTATATGTAATCCTCTTGTTAAGCATTCGTCCCCATCCTTTTAGTTTGTGTAAATTATCATGACAGGTGTAATCGCAATGTCCTCATATCTAAATTCCGCCTTTTCTGCATGAATCTGAACCTGTTACTTTCTTTTGAAACTTTAGTTTCCTTTTCTTTAAAATGGAATCAATGACACCTTTCTTGTAGTGTTAAGAGTCAATGCATCCAAGTGCTTATAGTAGCATCTGGGAAGAAATACGTCTACAATAAACAATCTGACTTCTCTTCTAATCCAAAAGACCGGCATGAGGGAAAAACTGCTGATATTTTTTTCTGGTTCTGTCGTCTCCTGCTTACTGTCTCTGAGAACCTATCCTAATGAAGGTGTGTCAAAGGTTTTGCTTTCCTGAAGATTTATAATTTCCAAAAGTTCACTGCCAGTAATTAATTAAAGCATCTCTGATCTTTTACAATGAGACAAAAAAATCCTGTTACTCTTGAGCTAATGACGCACAACAATTTGGGGAATCTGCCTATTGCCCTAAGAGTTTTATGATTCCTGAATTTAAGCAAAAGTATGGTAGCTGGGTTTAATGATGTTTGGTATTCATTCTTTCTCTCAAATTAAAATGACCACAGAAGCATAAATTGTGAAGAGAGCATGTCATCGGAATGCAGAAATCTATTCTTGTAAAAGTAATAATAATCACTGTTATGAATAAGCATCACATTAAAGTTTCCACTAATATTGTTTTAAAAGATTTATAATGTTGGAGAGGAAAGGGGACTTAATATTATAAGTACGTGTGTCTGAATTTAAATAATTTTAGTGGATAATATATGAATTTTCTTTAACACAGATTTTCCATATTATATTCTATAAGAATACACATCTGACATTTTTTCAAGAATTAAAAGGTAAGGGAGTTCCCGTTGTGGTGCAGTGGTTAACAAATCTGACTAGGAACCATGAGGTTGCGGGTTCGATCCCTGGCCTTGCTCAGTGGGTTAAGGATCCAGCATTGCTGTGAGCTATGGTGTAGGTCACAGACGCGCCTCGGATGCCACGTTGCTGTGGCTCTGGTGTAGGCCAGGGTCTACAGCTCCGATTAGATCCCTAGCCTGGGAACCTCCATATGCCATGGGAAGTGGCCCTAGAAAAGGAAAAAATAAATACCAAAAAAAAAAAAAAAAAAAGAATCAAAAGGTAAGAAGATGTGAGCCTAAGGGAATAATATATTCAAATATACTGACCATGCCTCAACTAGGCCCCTAGAAGAAAATGCATATTTTGATCTCTTATTAAGTATATCTGTACCCCCAGAGCTTCATATTATACCAGGCAGAATGTTTCTGCTTGAATCTTGTATCATGAGGAACTTTTATAATCATGTGAATTGAACAGCATAATGGGATTGGGTACTTATGTATTTGTGAAAGATGGGATTGAAAAAAATAATGACATTTGAAAGCCAGTGGAAGGTTTTGATCACCATGTAAAATTTCCCAGTTGACAGTCACCTAGCGCCATCCATTACAGGCTTGGTTATCTTTCTTTTACTGAGAACCAGGACAGTGGCACATGCCTGACCAGCATTTCTACGTGATTGGTAGCGCTCACCCATCAGTGCCAAGTAATTAGAAATATTAGCTAACTATGAGTTTCTATAGGAAACAAATATGTAATTATTAGAGATACTTACTTTTTCAGGTCTCTTCACTGTATCACCCTGTATTCCATAAGACGTGTTACATGCATAGTTTTAGATTTCTTTTGCTTTGTTTTATTTTTGGACAAAATGCTAAATTACAAATAGTGCAAAAGGGCATAATTATGTTAGCAGAGAGAATGGTTTGAGATTTATATTTTTACACCTGTCATCTCAAAAAGCATATGTTTTTCTACTCTAAAAAAAATTCTTGTGTAATGATCTTCGCCTTGCATTATTAATATCAGGCATGTGTCTTGATTTTTCTACAAGCTCCCAAACTCCCTGAAATCAGGAGCGTGTCGTCCATCTCCATTTATTCTTCACCTTGACGAGAGAATTGCCTTCAGTTTTGTCAAGGTCAACAATTTGCAAGGGATTGAATAAGTGATGGAGGGCACACCTGTGACTCCCATCCGTGGCTGTGAGTGCACTTTGGGATGGAGAGTGTTCTTCCTCCATTAAAGTACTCAACTCCAAAGGACCTTTTTTCTTATTTCCTATAATACTTCTACATTGCCCCTTTGATATTCCTCTAATTTGGCACAGATACTAGTTTATGGAGATTCAGAAAACACGTCTCCCCTACACAGCATTAAATTTTAAGTTTGTTTGGGTTGGGAGGGCAATGGTTGCTTCAGTTTTATCTTGCAGACTGTACACAGGCAATATACCATATGCGCTGTAATGGAGTGTGTCCGGCATGAAAAGCCAAGCCATTAGGCAGTGCATTAAGTGAAGCCTCTCCAGCTAGTGCACTGGGCATGGCTGGATCTTAGAGAGGCCAGACCTGTACAAACAGAGCCCTTGAGATGCATTTTTCTTGCACTCTTTTTTGTTTGTATTCTCTGATGTTTGCAGATGCTTTGTGAGTCTTTTGATTGATTCCATTTGGTTGGTTCAATGGGCACATCCAGTGGGCTTTGTTCTCTGTGGGTTTAGATAGCAAGGAACTATAATGCAATGTTTCCACCTACACCTAAAGATTTTATCATATGTTACGACAACAAGTTTGTCACGTTCAATGCTGATGGACTTTCTGAGACTCGTTAACTATTACCAAAATGCTTTTTAAAATCCTCTACAAGGTTCATAAACATCAAATGTCCATTGTTAAACATCTATAAACAATCTTTACTCCACCAAAAAAATCAATCTTTTATATCTTGTGTTAAATTATAGATATAGCAAATACATTTTGATTAACAGTTACCTGAACAATCACCTCATTTTTGCATGTAATTTTTATGTGGAATAATTCATGATAGGATGTATTAAAAAAGTCTCAGGCTAACTTTTAAATTTTACAGACAGACTTAAACAATTGATACATTTATTTGCATGCTTCTTTGCCTATTCCCAGAGGAGAAATCTCTATAATTTAAATCTGAGGTGAAGTAAAAGCAAAATTCCTTTTTATCAGTTTTATTTGCTTGTAATCTTTCTCCTCTACCAAATTCTTTTCTAGTCATATTAACTTCTTAATTATATTGCTTTTTTTTCTTTTTTTTTAACCTAAAGTCATTTCTTCAAATTTTGGCTTTTTTTTTTTTTTTCTGCTATTGAGAGTTTTTTCTAAATCCTGTTGATTAAACTTTTCTCAATCTTGATTTTAGCAATTTATTATTAGAATATTTTAAACCACCATTATAATTATTTTTCCATAGAAAATTGTTGTGCAAATTCTTTTTTAGTGATAGTTGAATGGATAAGCATGTATATCAGCGTTGTCCTAATTTATACAGATGATGCATTATATTTATTGAAAAATTTTTCATATACATGCTATACTTATACAGATACTTCTCCAAAGACGAGATTTAAAAAAGTAAATAGATGTGTGCTAAACATACAAAATTATATGGAGAAAATGTAAATGACCAAAGCAGTTGGCTCACTTTTTTTTTGCCTACAATAAATTAACAGAAATATAAAGTATATATGATTCTCCAATGTGAGACTCCTTCCTGTGGAAATAAAAATGGGGATACAGATTTTTTTATAAGACAATTTGATTTAATTTTGAAAAAGTCTCAAGTTTCTCCATACCTTTTAACCTATTTATTTCATTTCTGAGAATTACATTAATGACCACAAATGTTGTAATATGTATATGCAAGAGGATGTTCATTTGAAGAGTGTTTGAATATAGTCAAATTAGAAACAACACTTAATAAAACTCTTCAAAATGTAAAAAATCAGAGGGTGTATGCAATATACTAGAAGCAACACAGTGTTGTTGATAAGAGACCGAGCTTGTGGTTAGTCCATTTAAATGTTAACTTCAGCACTTTGAGTTACTGGGGGCATATTACGTAGTAACCCAGCTCTGGTGCGGCCATTGGACCTACCTAAGCCTGGATCAGCAAAAACCTCCATAGTTCAAAGTCCTATAGAAAGCTTTTAATTTGGGCAACTGGAAGTTATTTTATTCCCAGTGCTTCAGTGGTCATTCATAACAGGATTCTAGCATGCTGATCTAGACTCTGAAAACCCCAAATCAGAATTCTGTTACATGTCATCTGTAGGTTGGAACTGAGTTTCACACCTTTTCTTCAGGACAAGTTATCTTGGTTGCTATTCTGGATCGCTGCCAAAACACTTTGTCATAACATCCATAATCTACAGTCCATTCCAGGTGACTTTCAAATAATTATTTAAATTTCAATCCTATGTTCTTCCCTTGTTATGTCTTGAGGAGAAAGATGAAAATATTCAGACGAGGAACCATGGGATTTGAGGCTTCACATACTATTTAGTGTCACTTTTCTTTTGGATTTTGGTGCTTTTGTTGGTGATGTTCTTGTTTAAAATGGCCTCCTATTACTTATTTATCTTACAACTGCAATTCTGTACTTTTTTGACAGACTTCTAATCCCTCCCACACCTCTGGTAATGACAAGTATGATCTATTATTCTATGAGTCTGTTTGATTTTGGACTATAATTGAACTACAACGCTCTGCTATACAACACAGTGATTTTATATTCCTATGCATTTCAAAATGATCATAAATCTAGTTACAAAATATTGCATAGGTATTGACTAATTTCCCACCTTGTACATTTCATTGACTTTGTAACTAAAAATTGGAATCTCTTCAGCTCTTTCACCTGTTTATTTCCTCTACTCACCCCTTTCTTCTTTGGCAACCACTTGTTTGTTCTCTGTAACCATAACTCTGTTTCTACTTTGCTGTATTTGTTCATTAGTTTCATTTTGTGGATTCTACGTAGAAGCAAAATCATATAGTATTTACCTTTTTCTATCTAACGTATTTCACTTAGGCCCATCCGTGTTGTTGCAAATAGCAAGATTTCATTTTCTTTTTTTTTTTTTTGGTGAGAAACATTCCATCAACTTTATCCATTCATCTATTGAGAGGTACTTAGATTGCTTCCATGTCTTGGCTATTGGAAATAATGCTGCAATGAACATAGGGGTATATATTTATCTTTTCTATTTAGTGTTTTATTTTTTCCAGATAAAGTTCCAGGAATGGAAATGCTAGGTCATATGGTAGTTCTGTTTTAAAGTTTTTGAGGAATCTCCATTGCTGTTTTCCACAGTGACTGCACCAATTTACATTCCCTCCAACAGTGTACAAGGGTTCCTTTTTCACCATATCCTCTGCAACACTTGTTGTTTGTTGTCTTTTAGATAATAGGCATTCAGACAGGTGTGAAGTGCTATTTCATTGTGGGTTTGATTTGCATTTCCTTAATTATTAGCGATGTGGAAAATCTTTTCATGTTCCATATGTCTCCTTTGGGTGTGTCTATGTATAACTGAATTACTTTGTTACACAGAAATTATCACAGCACTGTAAATCAATTATACTTCAATAAAACTTTTTTTGAAAAAAGGTACTTTTCTCATTTTTAATTAGTTTGATTGATTTTTTTTGTTGTTGCATTATGTGAGCTCTTTGTGTATTTTGGATATTAACTCCTTTTCATGTATATCATTTTCAAATATCTTCTCCCATTCAGAAGGTGGCATTTTTGTTTTGTTGATAGTTTCCCTCACTGTGCAAATCTCTTAGTTTGGTGTAGTCCTATTTGTTTGATTTTGATTTGGTTTCCCTTGCCTGAGGGAATATATACAACAAATATACTACTAAGACCTATGTCAAAGAGCTTACTGCCTAAGTTTCCTTATGAAGTTTTGTGGTTTCAAATTTTACATTTAAGCCTTTAAGCAATTTTGACTTTATTTTTGTTCCTGGTGTAAGAGAGTAGTTCAGTTTGATTATTTTGAATATAGCTGTCCTGTTTTCCTAACACCATGTGTTGAAAAGACTTTGTTTTCCTTGTATATTCTTGCTTTGTCTATAGTATATTAATTTTTCATATAAGTGTGGGTTTATTTCTAGGCTGTCTATTTTGTTCCCTTGATCTATGTGTCTGTTTTAGTCAGTACCATACGGTTTCAATTACCATAGCTTTGTAATATAGTTTAAAATCAGGAAGTGTGATACCTCCAGATTTGTTCTTTCTCTAATGTTTTGGATACTCACAGTTTTTTGTGCTTCCATACAAATTTTAGAATTAATTTTTATAGTTCTCTGAAGAATGCCTAGGAATTTTGATAAGGGTTGCATTGAATCTTTATAATGTCTTGGGCAGAATGTTTATTTTAACAATATTAATTCTTCTGACCCAGGAACACAGTACCTTTTTCCATCTGCTGTGTCATTTTTTATTTCTTTTATTAGTGTTTCATAGTTTTCTGAGTACAAGTCTTTCACTTCCTTAGATTTATTCACAGGTATTTTATCTTTTTTGATGCTATTGTGAATGGTATTGCTTTCTTAATTTCTGTTTCTGATAATTAGTTGTTACTATGTAGAAATGCAACAGATTTCTGTATATTGAGTTTGTGTCCTGCGATTTCACTAAATTCATTGATGACTTCTAGTAGTTTTTTAGTGGCATCTTTAGGATTTTCTATGTGTACTATCATCTGCAAACAGTGACAGTTCACTGTCCTTTCCAATTTGGATTCCTCTTATTTCTTTCTCCTGTCTGATTTCTGTGACCAGGCCTTCTGCATTACGCAGGAAAGTTGTTAAGAGAGTGAATCCTAAGATCTCTCATCACAAGGAAAACATATTTTTCTATTTTTTAATTTTGCATGAATACGAGATGATAGATGTTCACTCATTTTGATGATCATTTCATGAGATATGTAAGTCAAATCATTATGCTGTGCACTTTAAACTTACACAGTGCTATATGTCAGTTATATCTCAATACAACTGGAAGAAAAAAAAAAAAAAAAGGCCTCCCAAATATAGCACCTTCAAGTGTTCTTAAGTCGAAGAAGCCTGTGATGGGCCTTATGAAGAAAGTATGGGTTAAGTAAGCTCATTCTGGCCTGCATTCTAGTGCTGTTGCCTGTGAGGTCGGTGTTAACATGTCAGTGAGATGGCACATCCAGGAAAATGAAGAAGAAATATGCTGCTCTGTACCTGAGGTGACTCCAGAAATTGCAAAGTAACATCTACAGTGTGTGACACAACAATGGAAAAAACAGATATGAGGTCAAATTTGTGGAATCATGAGTTGATCACCGATTAAAAAAAAATGTAGGAGTTCCTATAATGGCTCAGTGGCAATGAACCCAGCGAGTATCCATGAGGACATGGGTTTGATCCTTGGCCTGGCTCATTGGGTTAAGGATCTGGAGTTGCTGTGAGCTGTGGTGAAGTTTGCAGACACAGCTCGGATCCCGCATTGCCGTGGCTGTGGTGTAGGCTGGCAGCTACAGCTCAGATTCGACCCCTAGCCTGGGAACCTCCATATGCCGCAGGGCAGCCTTAAAAAAAGATCAAAAGAAAAAAAAGTAGTAGGTGGTATTTTAGTGAGGCTGAAAGCCAAAGAGACCTACACATCACTCAAAGTCAGCTAATGTGGGTTGATTCTCACATTTCAAAAATGTTTCACTAGCATGTGAGGCATATTAGGCACAACAGGAGCTGAAAGAATTTTTCATATACCTGCTAAGGGTTATACAGGAAAGCTGATGTGTAAGAGAGGTTCTCAAGCTGATGAGACTGTGGCTTGTCTTACAAGGGCATAGACGAACCTACGGAACACAAATGGGGTTTCATTTGATAAAGCTCTTCCCACAGGGTCACAGGAACTTTATTCTGCATTTCTCTTAGGAACATCGCTTGGTATTCACTAATGTGGTGTCCACAGGGACTTTATAGAACGTACTTACCATGGGTGATAAGAATCAAATGCGTGTGTGTGTGTCTGTGTGTGTACACAGGTTAAAGGAAATGTTGATAATGTTAAGTTAAATATTGTTTTACTTCTCTTCTCAAACCCATCTTGTTCATTTCAAGTACGTTTAAGATTCTAATTACTTCATTATGGCTATTAGGATAGTAGTGCTTAGGCACTGAAAAAAGAATATATATATATATATATATATAATTTTAACATGAATCTCCCTTTTCATTTATATTAATTATATTAGCTTATTGATTTTTTTAAAAAATATGTGTGAAGTAGTTTATATTAAATATGAGTTTCATTCCAAGATTGTAAAGGGAACATTAGAAAAGCCAATTTGGTCTGGTGAGATTAAATACCACTAAGGTAGAATACTCATATATTTTAGAGAGGTCAGAAGCTCTCTAAATTATAATTAAGAATTTAAAATATGTTTCTAGTGAGACAAGTAGGCCATTAGAGAAAGATTATTTAATAAAAGATGATGGGACAACAGTTAATCATCTGGAAATAGCATATTTAAATACCTTATACATGTCTTACATCAAAATAAATTCCACAGGAAATTGATGCACACGTACATTCTGAAAGAATATAATACGAAGGTAGGGATTTTTCAAAAATGTTTTTTCAAATGACAGCAATTCTCAATACCACAGAACCTCTAAGCCACTGACTATTTAAAAAGTTCAAAGCTGTGACAAATATCACCATAAACAAAACTGAAAGGTAAAAGAGGACGTACTAAGATTTTCCATGATTAGATGAAGCAGAGATAGTCACTGGAGTGTTCTGGACAAGAATGGAAGCATCAGTAAAAGATCTGTACTCCTGTGCTGGGGGCAGATACACTGTCACGACACTGCTAAAAGAGCAGTTAGCCAGACACCTCGAACAGTCCAGTTTCCCAGCTAGCAATCCCACGTTTAAGGATGTGTGCCAATTAAAGAATTACGTCCATACCACACACACACACACACACACACACACACACACACATGAATAGGCGAAGGCATTAGATATTTGATAGTCCTTACCTTGCTAATCATAGTGCAGTATCAGAGGCAATATAAGCTTTAGCAATCAATAAGTGACTGAATAAAATTATTGAAACCATTTTATTATAGTAAAGATAAAAGAGAACATTGAAATCTCAGTGAAGGAGGGGAAGAAGGGAGGGGAGGGGGAGGAGAAGTAGCCATCTGAAGTCTAGAGAACCCTTTAGAATGCGTGCTGCCATGTTTTATTAACAGGTGTAATGGAAATTGAGAAAAGAAATGTAGGTAGTTACCTAAGAATAATTACAAAATCCAAGAATTTTTAAAAATTCCAGAAATTGTATAAATTAATCATAATTTATGACCCTTCTAGTCTTTGAATGTGAATTATGTCTTCATCTTTCTATGAAATTCTTTAATGAAGCTTATCCAATAATTAGTGGTCTGCATTCCTATTTTAATTAGGATACATTTCTAGATTTTTTTTTTTTGTCTTTTTTTGGCTTTTTGCCTTTTCTAGGGCCGCTTCCTGCGACATATGGAGGTTCCCAGGCCAGGGGTTGAATCGGAGCTGTAGCCACTTGCCTATGCCAGAGCCACAGCAACTTGGGATCCGAGCCGCGTCTGCAACCTACACCACAGCTCACGGCAACGCAGGATCCTTAACCCACGGAGCAAGGCCATGGATCGAACCTGCAACCTCATGGTTCCTAGTCGGGTTCGCTAACCACTATGCCACAATGGGAACTCCATTTCTAGATTTTTTTAAGCCTCATGAAAAATATGAAGCAATTATTTTTGCAACAAATAGATATCAAAATGCTCTTCCAAAAAGAGTGTGTAACACAGTCCATCTTTGTTATCACTGTTAAAATTTGTATAAGTTGCACATATTTAATCCTCAAAACAGATTTAATTTAGCTCTAAATTTTCAAATTTTTAATTTTAAAGTAGTGCGTCCATGATAGTATCAAGAAAAGAAACTACCATTTCAATTCTTAACCAAAACCAAGAATTCCTCTTTTTCCTCTTCTTCTTTTCTTTCCATTTTTGATCTAACCAACTTAAACCTAGGGAACAACTAAGACATAGAGAAAATAAGTCTTAAACTATCTTGTTTTGACAGAATTTTTATTTTTATTCTGCTATTGTTAGGGCTCAGTGATACACTGTGGAATCTTACATTTTTCTTTGTATTACTGAGACATAAAATGTATCAGATGGACTATAAGTGTTGTTTTATGAAGAAAAGAAACTATATGAAATTGACACTTTCATTTTCAACTTATCTGTTATGGGTGTTATTTTGAGTCATAAGTCTGTTTGCTCTATACAAGGACAAGTGGTTTTTGCTGCTGCAAGAACTAAAGAGTCAATATCCTTTCAGGAGAGTGAGTCAAATTCTATGCTTTCTTGCACATCATGAACTAAATCTCCAATGAAGTAATTCCTAAGAAGTTTTATTATTAGTCCCTGTGTGAAAAGCAGAAAGAACAGCCTAATTTTTAAGGTCCCAGACTGAGTCTAAAGTGCTGGCAGTTACTGAAATCACCTTTTAAAAAATATGTGTATATAGATGTGTATATATATACATATATACGTATGTATATATAAATGTAAAACATTACTGTAAAACTCATTGAAAAAGAATAAACACAGACCCCCAAATCGTATTTTCACTGCAGTACTTTCTTGACTCTAACTGCTCTTAGAGAAAGACATTTCTTTTTCCTTCCTTTTCATGCATGTACTTTGTGTCTCTCAGGGATTTTTCCTCAGCTCTTTCACTGGCACAATTGTTAGGTACTAATGGCAGGGAATCTGTGTTGCAACTCCAAGCACTTTATTTTTCAAGGTAATAGATGTGTATGTTCTATATCCATCCACCCATCATGTACTTTTTCAAGTAAAAATTGGTAAAGCTATTTCAGATGTTTGTTGACATTTTTCAGAGTTCTTTACCAGGTTGATCGTATCAATAAAAAAAAGTATGGACTGATTGGGTTGCTGAATTTTTCTTCCATCCACTAAAAATGGCAATTGATTTATTCAGTCAATTTCAATCCCCTAAAGGAAGCTCTTTATTTTCATGTAAATATTTAGCTTTTTAAAGTTTAGAACTACTCTGAATACCTGTCCTTAATCTACACAAAAATCTTGACTATGATTAAAATAAATTTAACTTTTATTTGTGTTATTGTATGCCATAAAAATACTGACAAATAAGAAACATTTAGATTCTCACTGCTGTATTTTATAACTCCTCATCCATTAATTTAATGTATTTATTTAAAAATTTGTATTACTATTGAGTCAGAGTCTGAGCAATTTGTTGAAAATCAACACAAGGCTATTCATGGCTACCTGATCATCAAGTTATTTCTATTCCACTGTGTGTTGTCTTCAAGATAATACTGTGGCTGGGAAATTTGGGGTGTCGCTAATGCTTTAAAAATAACAGAATGGAGGTAAAGAACATACATAAAATATTATACTTCTAAAAATATTGCAATAGGATTTCCTGTCGTGGCACAGCAGAAATGAATCCAACTAGGAACCGTGAGGTTGCAGGTTCAATCCCTGGCCTCGCTCCATGGGTTAAGGATCCAGCATTGCCGTGAGCTGTGGTGTAGGTTGCAGACACGGCTGTGATCTGGTGTTGCTGTGGCTGTGGCATAGGTCCAGTTGGACCCCTAGTCTGGGAACCTCCATATGCCATGGATGCGGCCATAAAAAGCAAAAAATAAATAAATGAAAATATTGCAATAATACAAGCAATGATGGTTAAGTTCATCTCCACAAGAATATCATGACAGATAATGCGCTTCGATAGGGCTAAGGGCAAGGTACTTGCTAGACTTGAGCTTTGACAGTATAGTAAATATGACTCTTCTTAGGCTGTGAGCTACAGGAGAGCTCTCCCCTGACCAAGTCCAGGATCTACTGGTGCCAAAAGTTCACAACAGATATCTTGGGCTTGTGACTAAGGCCCTAGCTTACTATGCCAGTCCCATTTTCATCCCCAGTACTTCTGGTTTGTAATTCCAGGAGACCACTCACCATTCCTCAAACGCACAGTGCATTTTTATGCCACCATGCTCTAATTGACACAAGAGTTGGGAGGAATTCCCTGAGCACCAGTAAAAGTGAGAAATAAAATTGCCCTGAGAGACTGACCTGTAAAATCAACATGTGAGGAAGCATGTGAAAATTCAATTTAAACAGACTTAAAGCCTCCAGGGCTAGTAGGATTTAAGTCTAAAGTATTCAATATTAACATATTGAAAGAAGGTATATAGGAAATCAGAAGAACCAGGAGGGAAACTTGAGCAAGCCAGGAACTGAGGGAGGGAGGAGGGTGCAGACAAAATGATCAGAAAGGACTGACAAGAGAGAGAATTACTTGGCGCATCAACCAACCAACCAACCAAAGAAATCTACTCTACAAACTGCATCTATGTGTGTAACTACAGTCTACACTCATAAACACCCACTAACACCCATACACACATCTATCTCTAAATCTGTATGTAGGTATGTACTGTGGACCAGGAAAACAAAACAAAACAAAAACTCAGGAAGAGCAGGTTGAGTTTGATTCCGTATTGTATGAAGGACTATAGCCTGGGAGACGGCATCCCAAATAGCTCTGAGGAACTGCTCTGAAGAGACAGGCAGCCAGGCCTCTCTATATATGTGGTTTTGGCTGAGGAGTACATGCAGTCTAGTAAATGTCTTGGCAGAGTTGCTGCTAGCCACGGGGAATCGGTGTCTTAATTAATGATGTTAGCGCTTTTCTAAGTATGGGAAGATGTAAGAATCTGGGTTATAAAAAAAAAAATTTGTCCTGAAATGTATCCATCCAAGGACTTGTTTTACCTGTTTTCTCAAAGCACCGAATAAGCGCAGGATAAGTCCTGTTCTTTGTCCTGATTTCCTTTGAGGGTGTCACTGAAGGCCAGCAACTGCAGTGGCTAGCGACTCAATCTGGAACCGGATGGCAATTGAAGCTTCTTGTTTTACAGTTTGCATTGGATCTACCATTTATCTATCTTCCTACCTATCCATCTTTGCCTACATGCATACACACAAGGTTGCTGGAGATACTCCTTTCAATTATGCCATCAGCCCTTCTGAGATGAATGGAATAGAAAATTAAAGGTAGATTTAAATTTTAAAATGCATATGTAATAGTCTATGTCTGATTCACAATTTTAAAAATATAAGTGTATATACCCCAAAGATTTTTATAAATTAAAATTTTTTTCATTCATTTATTGATGCACGCATGCATGCATGCATTAATATATATTTTAAATAGTGTGTCTTTTCAGTATTAAATGTTAAAGGAAAAGCATTACTTTTTCATCGTACCATATATATGCTGTCTCTCTACTGAGTTCATGCACTGCTCAAAACACTAAAATTTCTTCATGTCTTTGGTTACATGAAAGAAGTCTGTATATGTTGACAAATGGAAAGTTAATAAGCATCATTTTTGCAAAATGTGCATCACTTGCTTCCATAATAATGCATAGTTATATGTACAGATATGAATTTTATTTTGAAGTGAAAACTTTTCAAATGATAAAATACATAATTTTATATTTATGCCTTCAGTTCTGTGGCTATTTTGGTTTTTATTTGTTTTCAATAATTGCTTTTATTTTCCTGGCCTAGGATTTTTAAAATATCTGCAGGTCTTTGATTTTTTTCCTGTTAGAGTTTTACTAATTTAGGTCAATATTCCAGAGTATTAGAGACTAACAAAAAATTTGTCTAAGCCCAGTGCTCTGAGAAAACAGCAGAGGTAAGACATCCCCCCACCCCATTTTGTCTTCCCAGAGTCACCACAGAGTCACCTGTGTAGGAAAAGCCCCACTTAGACCTACCCTCAATGTCACCCATGTTTTATAAAATCCCAACTTTTCTTGTGACTAGTTCCTCACTATAAAATTCTCCATATTGCAATGGCTTAGATAAGGTCTTAGACATAGAACAAAGGACTTCATTTTTTGAACGTAGTCATTGATGAATGCATCAAAGAACTTGCACGCCTACTACTCTTCCTGTGTCACCTGCAAAACTTCTGCATGTGCTAATTCCTGTGTGGAATTCCCTTCCCACACATCTTTGCTGGCAATCTACCCTAATTTCACACCTTCTGGCAAAAGCGTCACCTTTTGTGGAAGACCATTCTGACCCCATTCAGTTCTTACTACTTGTTTCCTCTCAACTTGGTACATTTCTCCTCAATTCTATCACAACATGTTACAATTCGTTGCTTGTGTGTGTGTCTCCCCCTCCAGAAAGTGGTTAGTATTTCTGATTTGAGGCACCCTGACAAACACACTGTCGACAATGAATAAATGCTTGTTGGCTGCCCAGTCTGGGTGAATGATGCGGGAATACATGAATGAATGCATTAGAGAGCTTTTACTACTTGCGATGGCTTTTGTTTGACCTGTATAAATCCCAGCAAGACATCTTAATCTCTATACAGGGATAGTAACATCATTTGGGATCAGCTCAAAATTACTCTTTCTACCATATAACTTACCCCCATGAATATACTTTTTAATGACAGTCATTAAATGCTCCAGTTCTCCCTATTTATCATTGGAAAGATAGAAAATCAGTAAAGTTTGGCTTTTAATTGAGAACTTTTTTGAAGATCAGATCGCTTCCTAAGACCGCTTGTCTGTATAATCCTGCAGGACAGGAACAAAGGCATGCCATCTTCCCAGAGTATTTGTGTACCTTGGAGTGAATTATTTTACTAAATATACCACAAATCACTGAAATATTTTATGGATGCCTTAAGGAGCCTAACACCCAGACAGTAATTTATCTATGGGGAAAAGTTGGGTAAATATTTATAGTTTAAACAGCCAAATTTTTATAATAATTAGACCGTAGTGTACCTAGGCATTATACGAGATGTAAA
This sequence comes from Sus scrofa, assembly GCF_054392235.1. Lineage (NCBI taxonomy): Eukaryota > Metazoa > Chordata > Mammalia > Artiodactyla > Suidae > Sus > Sus scrofa. The sequence goes on from NC_139393.1 coordinate 79,475,825, forward strand.
GGTAAGACCCTGAGAAAGATGACGGGTTGATTGACAAGATTATGTCCTGTAGTTACAGAGGAATGTGTGGTATGGGGCCCATGTGAAACCAGGAAATCCATGCTTTCAACCAGCTTAGACCACGCAGATTTCAAGCTGTTTTTACACCTGGTTAAAATGTTATTTTTGGATGTTTTTTAAATGCCTAATTGAAAAGCCGAACAGCAATTTGGCCTATAAAATAGCACTGTTATTATAACATTGTGATGAGATAAGCTTAAATGAATCAGAAATGATACATTAATTCTATATTACAATATGCATGGGTTTAAACATTAGGAGAGTGAATGTTCTTGGTCTTTAATCAAGGATTTGCTATTTCCAAACATTTAAAAAGCAGCTGATGTTTGCCAGGAAAAAGAAACAAAAACAAAAAAAACAACTGTTGCTAGGCTCACTCATCACTATTCATTAAAGTATTCTGTGAGTACAGGGCACAAAGCTAGGCTTAAGCTTTGCCAGTTAATATGCCCATGAGATATTGCACATGCTTACCAGAGCTAGCCAGTGGCTGGATTGAAAAAATGGACAAAGTTTTGTTTCTGTGATATCCAATACACATTCCAAACACCCAGTCTGTGGAAGCTTATAGCCCCTCTTTTTAATTCCCTCTCTCCAGCCTCTACCCATGCCAGAATTTCTAGATCCGCAGCACATGTAATTACTATTCACACTTGTTTATGAAATTGTTTGGGTTCCTACGAAGAAAAAAAAAAGAAACATAAAATCATATAAACAATTAAAATGTATGAAATACATCTCTCCTTATTTTCAGGTATAAGATATGATTATCATGTACTATGGAAATTGATGGAAATTGACAGGATGGAAGGTGACCTAAGACTTTTAGCCAAAGAGCTGCTCTCAGTTCTTGCTGTGGCTTTTTTTTTGGGGGGGGGGGTCTTTTTAGGGCCCCATGTGCAGCATATGGAAGTTCCCAGGCTAGGGATTGGATCAGAGCTGTAGCTGCCACCTACACCACAGCCACAGCAATGTGGGATCTGAGCTATGTCTGCAGTCTACACCACAATTTATGGCAACACTGGATCCTTAACACACTGAGCAAGGCTAGGGATTGAACGCCCTGTCCTCATGGAAGTCAGATAGTCAAGTTCATTACCACTGAGCCACAACGGGAAATCCTTGTGGCTCTTTTCTTTGCCATGTTTTTCATGAAACAGCTCCAAAAAATTTTCTTGGAAAGGTTAAATGTGAAATGCATTTTTCCATGCATTAATTCACATTATTAAAATAAATATATAAAAGTGTATACTAAAACAAAAATAACTTGTAAATGCATAATGATGACTATTAAATGCTTAATGTTTATACTTTCGATTGCACTGTGTTTAATTAATATGTCTTGAGTTGAAGTTCAGCATCTGTTTTGGAAATCTGTCCATTTTTGGCAGCCCAGCTCATCCCCCCTCCCACCTTACATTATTCTGAGAACCTGCTTTCCATCTGACCTTGCCCAACTCTGGGATGGGTATGTGACCCAGGGTAACTGAAGTAAGCCCTCTTTCTCAGAAAGCTACTTAATCTAGGAGTGTTTAAAGCTGACATGTTAAGAGTTCTTTGGGACTTTTTTTTTTTAACCCTCTGTCTCCCACTTCCACCCAGATCTGCTCTCTGTGAGGACAGAGACATACCTGAAAATACAGCGGGTGACACTTGAACGCTGAGAAAGATAGTCAAATGACAACTAGTCAATGTAAATAATATAATACCTGTTGTATCTTAGACTCACATAATGGAACTTTCATGACTAAAGTTTTAGGGGACTGGGTTTAAAAAAGAACAACAAAAAACAGGACACTGATGTGTGTTGCTTACTATTTCCAGCCTTAAGTAAGTTCCTTCCAGAACTTGAGTCTTAGCCTAAACAGGCCATCAGAAATAAGAGAAGAGAGCAAATTTTCCAGATTGCCAGAAACGCTTTTGGCTGGTAGTCAGCAACCAATACATCCAGCAATCATAACAATGTACCTTGAAGCTTTAGAAAAGTATAGCAAAGTCCTTGACCCAATCAGAGACATGGAGGCAATAGAGACAAAAGATTTCAAGGTAGGTGGAGACAGAAAATTGAGAAGCCTGATGCCGCAATTATCCTGATGTTTATTGCTTGACAAAGGCTAAAGTTGCACTGAAAAAAAAAAAAAAAAAAGAAGGCAACTCTGGGTAGTTGGACAGGTTCCTGGTTCAGGAGGAGCGGCCAGGATAGGAGCAGAACCAGGACAGGCGGAGGGAGAAAATCTCCAGCTAAGTCAGGCATTTGTCAAAGGTAGAATGCCTTCCCAAGGTGTCAAGAACGAGGACCGTCTCTGACTTTGCCCACTGGCCCTTTGATGCAGTCAGCAAGATGGATATCCCAGGTCGGATGAGTCTAGCGAATGTTTGCGACCCCACAGTGATCTGGTGACCACTCCCATTTAGCTACAGCAGTAAAAGACGTGAATAAGGACTCTGCTCTCAGGGATTAGATCTGAGGCCACTAAGTTGACTGACTAGGAAACTTACCTCCACTGTGAAGGCAAAATTCCTTGTTCTATCTGTGCAACAGGATATGAGCAATGGAGCCAAATTGCTATTCTTATTTAATGGGAATATTTTTATTACATGTTTGCTGTTTATAATTGCTCTGGTTAACACATTTTATTATTTATACTCAATATACGTTTTGTAAGCAGGATGATAAATTAATCATTCAGGCGTAGGTAGCTGAATCGAGAGGGATTTCATTTGGTTGGGAGAAACACCACTAAGCTGGAACACGGTCAACAATATTTTTCTCTTTTTGAAGTAAGGACTCAGATCACTTGTGTTGAATTGTCATCCATCTGGCATAAAAGATTCAAACAAAGCTTATATGCATCTTCAGAATGTGATTCTATATGCACTTCAGTAAGTCCGAATAGGATTATCAGCATTAAATGGATCCTGATTCAACAGTCTTTGCTATTTGTCCTGCATCTGTGTATCTTCACACTGGTTTTTTGTTTTGTTTCCAAGCCATCTTGGACCAGTGCTTTTCTTAAATATATGAAAAAATATGTCAAAACAAATTTAAAGCCATAAAACATAAGCCTCAACATTTTGTTATAATATTTAACAGACATAAATTACTCTGTCAAACTACAACAAAAACTAACACGCACTTTCAAATTCTGTACATATTTCCTCATAGACGGTAACGGACAGTGTGTGGCTCACATGTTAGTTACAGTTTTACGTTATCGGGGGCCACTGCCTTGTAAAGCGGCCTGTAGGAGTTCCCGCTGTGTCACAGTGGGTTAAGGATCTATCTGACTGAAGCAGTTCAGTCACTGAGGAGGTGCAAGTTCAACCACTGGTCCAACACAGTGGGTTAAAGGATATGGCATTACTGCAGCTTCAGTGTAGGTCAAGGCTACAGATTGGATTCAATTCCTGGCCCAGGAACTTCCATATGCTGTGGGTGTGGTTATATATATAAAAAAAAGCTACCTTTACTTAGCTCGAGATTCCAGGTGGCAAGCAGACTGATTGACACACAGTAAATCTCTAATAAATATTTGGTTATATAAGGGAGCTCATTAAATTAATGTGTCAGAAAATTTTAATTGCCTATCCCAACATCCATATTCTCTCTTCTTTTAATGAGACCCCTACATGTAATTTAATTTAATTTTCAATGAAAGCTTCAGCTGAATAAGATGAAAAGTCCTAAACAGCAAAGACGGAACAATACAAAAGTTTTTTTTTTCAGTAAAAGAATTCAGAGGTAGCAACTTCAGTTCTGCTATGGCTTCTCCCTGATCCCCAGGGACTCCACAACAGCTCCCTGCTCTGCCAAACATAGCATGTCCTTCTCATAATCTTCACCCCAAAATATTCTGGAACCTCAGTCAATAACTCCATTGGTCCAAGCAACAGACTGGAAGAAAGACTTAGGAAGGTCACGTGCAAGTTTTCCCTGGAAACTTGACTGAAGTTCTGCAATACGCTTGTCCTACCTCTAAGGGGGTGCTTAGTCACACGGTAGCAGTGATGTCTAAGAGAAGCCAAGCAAAAATCGTCCTAGCTGAGCAGCAAAGCATCCAGATAAAATGTAAGCATTATCATAAAAACCATACTACCAGTTTCTCTCCTGGATCATGGTGTCTTATAAAAGTATTCACAGATGAAGATGGAAAAGTTAGGAAAGTAATGGCAAGATTCAGTTTCCAATCTCATCTCTGGGTGATTTTAGCAAGTCCCATTTCTTGCCTTGCCTCTCACCCTTCAATGTCAAATGTGGAAATTATGTCAGGTAATCTCTTATTTCCACTGATATTTCTATACCCCCCCTATAATTACTGTTATTATTTTTCCCTCTTTCTCTCTCATTTACCAGCACGTCCATTCACTTAATCTCAGCCGTTCCTAAAAAAAAAAAAACAAAAAAAACAAAACCTAAGGAAAATGTTTTCATTTTTCAATATTAAAAGTAAAAATTCAGTAACATCCAAAGTCAAGCATTTAGAAAGCAGTAAAGACAAAAGTGTACTCTTTTATTCTGTGGTGATTTCTCGAAACTGTGTTTGATAGTGGTAGAAAAATTACATTGGCAGAATGATCCTAAACTTGTGTTCCACTTTGGATGCTTGCTTATAGGCTAGGAGGTCATTTTCATGAATATTTTCATTTCGAGTTGATTTCCTGCAGGTAGTTAAATAGAATATAGGCACTTAATATCTGAGTCTTTGACCGAAGTTCAGAGTTCAAAGATGTTGAAAGAGCAAAAAAGTATCAATACAGTTTAATTAAAAATGTATATAAATATATTTTCAAAATATTCGTTCATATCTAGTTCCTGGCCTCTAGATGCACATTTCTTAGAAGTGGCTTTACACTCAAAAAATGTACTCTACATTTTGTGAAGTAGGAGTGTTGCGGTCTGTTGCAGTAAATGTAGGTTACGGAGAGTTAAAACTATTTTATAATGTGACTTTTGTTATTTTTGACTCTATAATATCCTTGATATTTACATAAAGCAATATTTGTGACACTCACCGAAACCTTACTCTTCAATTACAACGAATATTGTTTCATAGCTTATTTGGGAAAGAAAGAGAATGGGGATTTAAATAGTTGTGTGTAGTTGGTGTATAGTTTTTGATAAATAAATACTGGATTTGTTTCCCCTGGGAATTTATGTCCCCCATACATTCCACTAAGCCTGGATTCACATGAAACTCGGGCCTCAGTGTGACAGTCAGTCTCCATAACCCTCACACACGGTTTGCATGTGAGAAATCAGCTGCTGAGTGACAGTTACCGACACCTCGTACAATCGGCCCAGGTTTTTTTTTTTCTTCTTTTTAAAATTTTTATTGAAGTCGAGTTGGTTGACAAGGTCGTGATCGATCATTTCTTCGGTACAACAAAGAGATGCAGTCGCACAAGAACACACACACACTCCTTCAGGTTCTGTTCTCACGCGGATGATCACAGAATACTGGGTGGGGTTCTCTGTGCTGGACAGCAGGTCCCTGTTGGCCAGTCATTCCGCAGAACTCAGTGCGCATATGCCACTCCCAAAGCCCACCCCATCCCTCTCTCCCCCGACCTGCGCCCTTTGGTAACCATGCTTTTTCAAAGTCTTGTGAACCTGTTTCTGTTCTGCAAATGATTTCATTTGTATCCTTTTCTTATATTCCACATGTAAGTGATATCATATGATGTTTGACTTTCCGTGTCTGGCTAACCACACCGCGTATGATAATCTCTAGGTCCAGCCATGCTGCTGCAAATGGCATTAACTACGAACATGAATATTTGATGGACAAGTGAATGGATAAAGATGTGGTACATACATACAATGGAATATTTCTCAGCCATAAAATGAATGAAAGTTTTGAGAGTAAAATGCCTCGATGTTTTTATATTTGCTGTACTAATTGATGTTAACTATAGACTTGTTATAGAATGCAAGACTTTTCAGCTCAATACAGCCCTCTCACAGTGTCCCACTCAACGTTCTGAACTGTCTTACCAATATGAATTTCTTCATCAACGAAAATCTTAAATTAACGTGTACTTGCCTTAATTGTCATGTTTTCTCCAAAAAAACCCCATCCCAGCCTCACAAATTCCTCTAAACAAAACAAAACAAAACAAAAAAACCAAATACTTTTCTCCAGGCTGAAATTCAAAGAATATTTTTGCCCACCTTCACTGAGATATTTCACAGTCGTTGTAGGTAAAGACACATATCCATCTACGTCAGAACATGTCCAATAGAAACTTTTGAATAGGTGAATAAAAGTCTAAAAGTGACCTCATAAAGGTATTCCACAGACACACTAGATGTAAAGCCTTCCTTGACATCCAGCACTTGCCTTCTGGGAGAAGGCTGCCGAGAGGCACAGGATTGGCGTTGCCAGAACTTTAAGGGGGCTCCACCTTCCTCAGTCCTCGGTCACCACATTCTACTGGACTAAAGAGCATTCGAACTTATCAGATCCTTTGTCTACAATGTCACCTCTTCAGTTTTCCAGTCTTAATTTGTTTTCCAAACTGATGCTAGGTTTTTTTCTCTTAAAATTATTTTTTTTTCTTATTTCAAAAAAAAAAAAAAAAACTTAATGGATCCATTGCCTAAAAAAATAATGACTAGATTTTTCACCTTGCCCTAGAAGATTCTTTAGGATCTGGCTCCTGCCTATTTCAGTGGTATCACTCCCCTCCTCGCCCCCGAAACACAAAAAACACAAAGTTTCCCGTGAAATGAATTACTTGCAGTTCTTAGAAAACACTATAATCTCCTATCCTCAGGTGTCACGACACAGATAATCCTGATGGCCTTTTCACACTCTTTCTTTCCTTCTTTCTTTCTTTCTTTTTTTTTTTTTTTTTTCTTTTTAGGGCCACATCCACAGCAAATGGAGGCTTTCAGGCTAGAGGTCAAATCAGAGCTGCAGCTGCTGGCCTACAGCACAGCCATAGCAACACAGGATCTAAGCTGCATCTGTGACCTACACCACAGCTCACGGCAATGCTACATCCTTAACCCACTGAGCGAGGCCAGGGATCGAACCCGCGTCCTCATGATACTAGTCAGATTCACTTCCACTGAGCCATGAAGGGAACTCCTACACGCTAACTCTGTGAGCTTGCATTAATCCACCGTTCACATTTCTGTTCTCATTTCACCACCTCTGCAATTCCCAACTCCCTGACCTCTGCTGGGAAAAATGCTCCCTTAATTTTATGTTGTTTTACAACTTTTATAACTATCTGTCTGCCATAAAAAATGAATTTACCCAACGTCCAGTTCATTTCATGTGATCACCAAGTGGTCTTGAATGTATAAGTTCCTGTGACATCAACTTTGCAGCATCAAAGTTCAAAAAAACTACAGAGACTACAACACTTAAAAACAATTGTGCTTTAATTAAAAACAATTAAAATAACTTTGCCTTATTGCTGGCCAAAATATAGTGCTTTTTCTATAGTAATAATAGACAAGTTTTTCTTAGCCTTCCACACAGTGAGGACAATTGAAGATTACTTTTCTGTGAGTAAGGCTCAGTGATAAATTGGCAATTATTTCCTGAAATGTCAAGTGTTTAGGTCATTACACATTTTTGTTGTGCATCAAATTATTCTTTTAAAATGCCATGAATGTTGCTTTCATAATCTAATAATTTTTTTTATTCTTTATTCCTTCTCGCTTGTGCATACAGAAAAGGGAGTTTGGGTACCAACCTTTTAGTCTGAAAGAGCACGAGCTTTGGAGAACCGCATATGAGTGGATGTTCCCTCTCGCACTGCTTCAAGTTATGGGTCCATGTGCATGTTCCTTAACCTTTGTGACTCTCATTCTTATTTTTATATTTCTTACTTTTATCAAGATAACAAATCAACACACTTTTGAGGAAGCTAGAGGATACCAAAAGCAACATAATTATAATAACTGGAAAAAATAGCAGCTCATCTGTCACCGCGCTCTTTTTAAGAACTCCATGGCCATCCATCTGACAACAACAGATTCACCTGGGATCTTTCAGTGACTTCAGATAAGGCTCTTCCAAACATTTACTTTGGACAACTTGCTGATGGGGTTCAAAAACTGGGGTGGCCCTAGGTGGTTTCACCCTTCAGAATGTAGCTTTTCCCTAATTCGACCTTCCACTCCCTGTCCCATCCCCCTTCTTCAGAAATGACTCTTCTGGCTCCTGTGGAAGTGCCAACATCTGCCTGGCCCAAGGTGGTCGTCATGACCCGACAGTCCCTTCTGCAGACTTTTAGCAAATACCACTCTCTTGCTGTCACTTCTAGAGTAGTTGGTGCTTGTCTTTTGTGGCCTCTTTGTTTGGTTTTAGACATAGGCTTTTTCCCCTCACTACATGTCATCTTGCCTCTGCATGGTCTCTGCCCATATTACGGGTTATATTAAAGATATCTTTCCTGAAGATGGAAATTGTGTATTGATGCTTATTTGATGTGCACATTAGGGGTTCTCTGCAAAAGAGTAAGGGTCAGAAAATTCTTTGTTGTGCCATATTGCAATTGAAAGTCAGCTTCATAATTTTTAACATAAAGATGATAATGCCTGCCTCATAGAATTGCTGTAAAGGCTAAATGGCAAAAAGTGCATAGCTTCTTAACCTTTTCAAGTTTGAGAATGAGTTGTGATTTGATTCATCCACAAACTTTCATAATAGTTCTCCTGGGTAAAATTGCATGTGCATGCGAGAGCATTTTCTAGCTCAGAGGAAGTGTTATACATTTATTTTTCCCTTTAATTTGGCTGATATTTTTACATAGAAGTACAATTATAACTCTGTATAATTTCACTGTCTATATTTTAATTATCAAAATTAAATGGAATGCATTCAAGTTTTAATTCTGCTTGCAGAATCAATATTCAATCACAATTTTTACTGCCAGTTTGAATTAGCCTTCGAACAAATGAAGGGAAACAATGTCTAAATAATTTCGTAATATTAAAGCTTTCAGCGAAATAATGGTATTTCAAGACATCTCACTGTTTATTTTACATGCAGGTCTATTTAAAGCTAGAACAGGAAGAACAGATTTCTAGCATATTAAACAGAAAATGGAGAAAATACTTTCTAAGCCATCAAATATCCATTATTTATTAAAGAAAATACTTCAGATTTTTACACTTGGCATTCTGCACCAGAGACTGAGATGTTTTAATTTTAATATCTGAAGGCTATCAGAAATTAGCTCCTCTAGGAGTCCCTGTTGTGGCTTGGAAATAACAAACCCGACCAGGATCTAAGAGGAGGTGGGTTCCATCCCTGGCCTTGCTCAGTGGGTTAAGGATCTGGCATTGCTGTGGCTGTGGTGTAGGCCGGCAGATGCAGCTCCGATTCGACCCCTAGCCTGGGAACTTCCATATGCCATGGGTGTGGCCCTAAAAAGCCAAAAAAGAAAAAAGAACTTAGCTTCTTTATTATGACAACTTCAACTAGCGAGAGTAGGTAACCGAGTTTTATTTCTCCTACTCTTTTTCCCCTTACAACTGAGTAGCAATCCGATTTCTGCACATAAACATAGCAAGCAGTGGGTTTAATGCCCATTAAAGATGTTCGTGAATAAAATAATTTAAAAATTAGTCTACCATGAGATGTAAATGTGTAAATCACGTGTGTGCACAAAAAGATACCTGAAGCTGGTCGGAGTGGAAAACAAAGGCAGATGCAGGAGTCACAGCTAACCGGGAAGTGAACTGTGTTAGTGGCGGAAAAATAGTTGAGGATAATAGAAGACAGAATAGAGTGAGGAGGAGAAAAAGCAAACACCCACTGGTGGAAGAGTTGTGGCGGTTGCTCTTTGCTTTCTCCTTCTGCAAAAGCTTCTGTCCACATACATTGACGCCACCCACACTCACACAGGTCAGGGTTTTCAGAGCCATCGGCCTTGATCCCTGCTCTGGAATTCCTGACTGGGGTCAGATGTTTCTCTTGACGCTACAGTGAAAGAGGAATGAAGACCGAGAGAAGAAGAAGGGTTGCATTCTGGGGTGAGGGGGTAAATGGAGGCTTGGTCCCTCCCTCTGTGGCCCCAGACATTTTTCCTTGGGTGGACTTAATCTTAAACATATTAGGGGATATGGTTTGGGGTTTCTACATAGTAAACATTTCCATTTCTAAACTGCTGTATTTGTGTGGGCACGATTCTCAATCAATTTGACACCCTATCCACTGGGATAGAGAATGCAGAATTTTCTCAGGGGGAAAATAACATTTTCAAATGGTTCTTTGGTTTTGATATTTTTTTCAGTGGAATCAGTGGCTTAGGTTCTACCTGTCACCGAAATGCTGCAGGTAGAGTGCTATCCTGTGGCTTAATAATGCTACTGGTTTTCACATGGAAATAATTTTGATGCTTCCATGTAGAAACAGGTGTAAGTTAACAAACCTAGCAAGGAGAGGCTTACTAAGGATTCTGATCAGGTAAAACATAGATTCATCAAATTGGCTTATTTTAAATCACTTATATTTTGAATCACTTATCACTGAAATTATTTCCAAGGTATGCAAAGTAATATTTAATAAAATGAAAGACATTTATCATGACTTTAACAAAATTATTTAACATATGTAATTGGATTCCTGGAATTGAAGGCAGTCACACAAAGATCTTATTAGAAAATATGGACATAAAGAGTTACCAACTGTTTGAAGACTGCAATTGACATTTTCTAGCTCTGCCCAATATATTGCAAACCTTCTGTGTAATTTAAAAGATACCTTCTTTTAAAGTCTTGTTTTGAATTTCACTCATATCACATCAAATTTTGGGTGCTCAATTTTCATGGGAAATACTTGATCTGTGTTTAGTTTTCACTAAAGTTACTGTTGGAAAGTAGATTCATACACACCAGTTATTCCAAACATACTTTAAAGTTTTCAAATAGCCAAATTGACCATTGGTTTTTCAATTTAATATGTTATTAATTTCAAGTTAAAAAAATAAAAATTCAGTTTCTCATTTATACAGGCTACATTTTAAGTTCTTAACAATGGGCTTGATGGCTGCCATATGAGACAGATGATTAATCTAGCATGCTTTTTCTTCAGAAATCTATTTTTAAAACCAAGGAGAAACAGCACTGAGGATTAGCTAGCACAAACTTCCAAGATTAATATTTTCAAATTAGTATTTAAGACTAAATAAATCAATGCACAAGTGAGTTTGGACATTATTACTTGGATAGCATCATTTGTGAAGCTTAATAGTATAAATTAATAGTCTCCAATTGGCGAGGGGCAAATGCTTAAACTGAGTTATTCAGATCAATAGAGCAAATATGCACAAAATTAAGTCTAAGGAACATTTTGGGTATTAATGCAAAGCACATCTTAGTAAAGCAAGAGAGGACGTCATTATAAAATTAGCCAAGGGAGTTTCTGTCATGGCTCAGCAGTAACGAACCTGACTAGTATCTCTCATCACCCAGGTTCGATCCCTGGCCTTGGTCAGTGGGTTAAGGATCTGGCATTGCCATGAGCTGTGGTGTAGGCAGCTTGGATCTGGCCTTGCTGTGGGTGTGGTGTAGGCCAGCAGCTGTAGCTCTGATTCCACCGCTAACCTGGGAACTTCCATATGCCGTGGGGGCGGCCCTAAAAACCAAAAAAAATTTTCCCAAGGTGCTGTAAAAAGCAAAGTACACTTGAGATTTTGGAGTGAGATCAATAAAAGTATGAGCTGTGAAAAAATGACCTTTTTGGTCATCTGTCTACGCCTCCTCCATTTTATAGGGAACTACAAGATTCTGGGTTGTCTGCTGGGAGCACTCTTTTTTAACAGTGGTTTTGATTCATTGTCGGCCTGTCTGTTAGGGATTCAGCAACATTACATCACTTGAGAAGAAAAGGGAACTAACCAATCAGAATTATAAGTGAATTTTCTCGTCTCAGACGCACTTTGGCAAGTTGACTTTGTACACCTGGGAAAAGCATGGGGAGTTTGTAGTAAGCTGATGGGAGATTGTTCTCTGTATGTTTGTTCACGTTTCTGCATACTGATGAACAGCACCAACTGCCCTGGCATAGAGGGTCTTTGCAGGGGTATCTGCATGGTCAACAGCCTGGAGTGTAGAGATGGGTCTTCCCCTGAGCAACAGACAGGCAGACCTATTGCCCATAATAAAGTACCTGGGTTGCTAAGCTCAGAGTTCTTCTGCTTTCACATAATGCCCTGTGTACAAAGAGGTCATTGAGCCTCTCTGCATCACTTTGTGGGAATTGGAGCAAAAATGATGATTTTTGGCTAATGTGATTTCTGGGAATAGTAAACTATGCTTCCGCTTTAAGATCCGTGTCCTCTGCCGCACTCATGAGAATGTGGCAGGCTAAACTGTTAGCTTTCACAAAAGATAGAAGCTGGAGTTCCCACTGCAACTCAGTGGGCTAAGATCCCAACATCGTCCCTGTGAGGATTCAGATTTGATCCTAGCCTCACTCAGGGGGTTAAGGATCTGGCTGCAAGTTGCAGTGTAGATCGAAAACACAGTTCAGATCTGGTGGTGCCCTAGCTGTGGTGTAGGCTGGCAGCTGCAGCTCCAATTCAATTCCTAGCCCAGGAGCTTCCATGTGCCACAGGTAAGGCATAAAAAGAAAAAGAAAACAAAAAACCAAAAACAAAAGATAGAAGCTCACACCCTTCACAATTCTGGACAAAGTTTACTTTGACATTGGTTGTAAATAATTTTCCCCATGACCCTTTTATTTTGTGAATTTTTTATTCTGTGTTTTATCCAGTGTGACAAAGCTTTGTATTAAAAATGAAATTCTGTAGGCTTAAATTTGAATTATTCATTCAAAAGTGGAAATCATCATAATTTGTATTTCTCCATTTTAATGTCAAACTTAATTAATTACCTAAGGTTTTAATTACCTTTTTTGTTTAATGACAAATATTTAACAATTTCAAATGACAGAAATACGTAACCCAATAATAACATTTAGGCGGATAAAAAAAAGATAGTCCAATTGACATAATTATCCTACTGGAATGAGTTACGGGCCGGATGATAATACATAGGCTGTTTATTTTTTTTGCCGTCACTCTTCTTCTTCTTCTTCTTATTCAAGTATAGTTGATTTACATGATACACAAAGTTTCGAAGAATATTTTAAATCAGGAGGAAATGGATTGCCATTTGATCTTAGGGTGTGTTCAGCCAGGTGTGAACCAATCCATTTCCTAATAGGACTTTTGAATAGTGTTTATCATGATAATGTGGGAGGCAACCGGATATTTGGAAGAAAATAATGTGTAGTCACTTGTAAAATATTGTCATTTATCAATTGAGGATGAAAGTTCCAAGTTCTAAAAAATACTTCCTTATGTATTTAAAATATTTTCTTTTCACTTTCAGTCATGATAGATGCATTGTAATGTGAATGTAAATTTTACAAAGTATAAATAAAATAATTTAGTTCCATGTTAGCATTACAAATTTCATTTTCTTGAGCTGGACTGGAAAAAAAATGATGAAATATTGGCTCATGGAAAATGTGTTTGACCACAGTTCTTTCCTTATATTTACTGATATTGAACAAATATTATTCAGTGCTTATAATAGACAAATTGGAGTGAAAGTCCAGCATCCATCAATTGCCCTGACTTAAAACAATACTACTTCTCTTTTCCTCAAGCATGGTTGGGTGTTACCAAAACAGAAAACATGATTCAAACTGGAACTATTTTATTCAACTTCCCCTGAACACAGGCACTGAACATGGTTGGTGCTGCTCTGGTTTGTAATTTCCCTGAGTCTGGGTTGTTCAGTTCTTCCTTACAGTATGTGAGCCTCAACAACCTTTATCCAGTAAAGCCTACAACCACGGTTTTCTCATGTTAGCAGTTGCTTCTGCTGCTTGTAATTAAAAGGGTTATCATTTATGACGTGCTAGGAAATGGGTATATTTTTAAAAAAATGAGTAAGAGAGTCACTATGGTCAGGGATCATGCAATTTAATAGGAATAAGGAAATCCTCATTTGCAAAAACAGGAGATAATTAATTGCTAAGGCACAACTAAATCTCCGATTCCTTGGGAAACATCTGGCAGACTTTTCACCCAGTCTTCTTTGACAGGGTACAAGGGTGAAATTGACCTGAAATGTTACTTCATTTTAAATTGCATCATGTTCATCATGTTTAATGATGTGAGAAATAAAGCAAAGAAGAGGGATTTTGTTCTCTTGCACGCTTGTACCTCATCTTCTCACCACTCCTGGATGACTCTACCTTCACTAAGTTACCCTGAGGAACGCATACCCCCTCAGCACCGTGCTTACCATAGAAAGGGGCTTCTAGGTCCTCCTTTTTTAATAACAAAAGTTATTCTGTAATGGATAGTTTAACATCCAGAAAAAAAATATAGATAGATATTATCTCAGCTTTTGTGAAAATTTTAAAACAAAATCAGTAACGCTTTGTGGTATGAAGGAGGAATATTTCAAGTAATTTAGAATACCATAATGTGTGTTTTGATATGAGTATGTTCAGGTCTGACTGCACTAGAATGACAAGTTATTAGATGTTTACAAATCCATGTAGAATCAAGGTGAATATGGCAGCTAAAGAGACAGAATAAGTCGCATGTATTTTAATGGGCAACTCAAATACGTTAAACAGCTTCCACTGATGAGATTTTTCAATGTGGTGACAATCTTAGTAAGAGATCCAAATACAGCAAAGTAAAATATTGTAAAATATCCCTGGTCGTTACATTCCTAAAAAAATAATGTTTATTCAAATCTTGCAAAAAGACTGGTTTCCTTGTGAAATAGTGTTAGGTTCTAGGCTCGAATTATTTAAACAAGTTTTTAGCCAACATAAATGTCTACAAGGATTTCAGCAAGACTGAAGGGACACAGGGCAATTACATAGGCAGAACTGTCACATGCATTACAGAATAACTAATCTCCCTTGACTACATACATCCAGTAAATGAAGAAAACCTCAACCACCAAATCTCTTGCAACAAACAAGATCATCTCTGCTAATTTCTACAGTCTTCCCTGGGGAACATGCTATTTCCACGGAGAACCACAGTCATAGAGACATAAAAATTGTTTGCTTGGATTTTTTTTTGTTATAATTGCACCTGTAGCATATGGAAGTTCCTGGGCTAGGGGTCAAATTGGAGCGGCAGCTACAGGCCTACACCACAGCCGTAGCAACAGCAGAGCCAAGCCTCATATGCGACCTATGCCGCAGCTCATGGCAATACCAGACCCTTAACCCAATGAGTGAGGCCAAGAATCAAACCTGAGTCCTCATGGATGTTATGTCGGGTTCTTAATCCCCTGAGTCAAATGGGAACTCTTTCCCGGAACTATGGAACAAACGCTTTTCTTTCATCCCTCATCATTTTTTATTCCAGATTATATAGAAATAATTTTAAAAATTGGCCCATAGGATATGGAGATAACATAAAAAAATAAAGCTACATTCACTTCAAGTGGTGATCTGGTAACGAACTGGAGATGGTTGGCAGGAGTTAGAGTGGAGATAAATGGCCCTAAAGTAAAAATTAATAACACAAATGATGCAAATGGTGAGTTGATCTCTTTGGAATCCATGTAATACAAAACAACTGGGGGGAAATATTGGGGCAAAGGCTGTTAAATAGAAATTGATCATGGCAAATTGACCATAAGCTAGATCTGGCCAACCAACACTTTACTGCTTGACATATACATGTAGTTAAAAAAAATAAAGACCAAATTTATCAACTCAGGAGATTTATCACAGTTCCCAAGTTTGGGTTTTGGGATTTGTTTGATAATGGAAGATCTTGAATCAATGAACCATATTTCCACATGGCAGCATTACACCAAGGCTAAGTAGTAGCTGCTTCCTTTACATGGAGTGTGTACCTCCCAGGTGCATTTTGGGTTTTAACCAACCTTCTCACCCTGGGAAAGAGTCTGCATTTGTGATCCTTGGTTTAAATTCTTTAATAGAAAATTAAAAACAGGGTTTATTTTAGTAGGACAGAGACATTTTAGCAGTGGGGGTGGTGGATAGCATGAGATTTTTTGTCATTTATGGAATAAATGTTAGGTTATTGGGATAGTGTATATGGGAAATAATGAGTCTATGGCCATAGTAATGATAGAATCGGAAGAGAAAAAGTGACTCAAGTATAACTCAACAGTAACATAGACTTGCCTGATTTGACTAAGTAGACTGGGTTGGGGGGAAATAGAAGTTTCCTACATAACCACTGATATTTTGAGCCCAAGAAGGGGGAAAATAGAAGTGCAGTAAATAGGTTTTGATATCAAAAGGAGTTGCTGATTTTAAAGGAAAGATGAGTTTTTATTTACACACTCGAACAGTTGAAAAATGTCAGAATATTTCCACAGAAGATTGACAGGCGTAAAATTGAGTTGATCACTGAAACAACAGAACTGTGTAAAACTGGAAAAAGGATATTGCTTTGTATAATACTTACATTTAATGGGAAAAGCAGAAATAGAGACTCTAGAAGAGCTGAAAAGAATGCGTCTGAATGAGAAAAGAACTCATATGGAATAGGATGGTGAAGGCAAGAGTGTTCAAAGAATAAATAGTATCAGATGTTACAGAGACCTCCAGAAGGATGAGCACAGAGATGCAGTTGGGCACAGAGAAGTGACTGGTAGCTCTTGGCACAGCAATTTGCATGGGATGTTGTAGCTTGCATTTGAATGATAAGATATGGCATGAAAAGATACGGGCACCCTGCTGTCCATTTCAACACTATTTATAATAGCCAAGACATGGAAGAAATTTAAATGTCCATCAACAGAGGAATGGATAAAGAAGATGTGTACATATATACAATGGAATATTATTTAGCCATGAAAAGGAACAAAATAGTGCCATTTGCGCCATTATGGATGGATATAGAAATTATCATGCTAAGTGAAATAAGTCACATGGAAAAGATAAATACCATATGATGTCACTTATATGTGGAATCTAATAAAAATGATTCAGGAAACTTATTTCAAAACAGAAGGAAAACCACAGATTTCAAAATCAAGAGTTTAGTTCCATAGGGGAAACCATAGGCGGTACGGATAAGTTGGGAGGATGGTTATAACACACACACACTCTGTATATGAAATATATAACTAACAAGGACCTAGTGTATAGCACAGGGGAATCTACTTAATATTTTGTAACAACCTATATGTAAAAAAAGAATTGATATATGTATAACTGAATCATTTTGCTGTACACCCGAAACTACAACATTATAAATCCAGTACATTCCAATGATTTTTTTAAAAAACATACAAAGCTTGAAAAAAGTGAGAATGGAGATTATCAGTACAAATATAAAGAATCAGAATGTAAAGAAAAATAGTGACATAATACAGGAGGTTGGATTAGGAAAAGGTTTCTGAGAAGGCTTTTGTAGGATCCCCATAAGATCCAATCTTTTTATAATCCCACAGGCATGGTGTTTAATGTCCCCTCAAAGATTATGCCCAATTATTATGTTTCACCATACTCAAGGAAGATATAGTCCAGCAGTCAAGTATTGACAATTTATTCGTAGTTCTTTATAGGCCTCCCACCCTAAGTAAGTTTGTCTAGTACAATGGGTTGACACATCTCATAGTATCAGCTCAGAAAGGGAACAAAACTAAAAAGTTAATCAAAAGCTAAATTCTCGGAAATTCCCATGTGGTGCAGTGGAAATGACTGACTAGTATCCACGAGGGTGCAGGTTCGATTCCTGGCCTTGCTGAGTGGGTTAAGGGTACAGCGTTGCCATGAGCTGTGGTGTAGGTTGCAGATGTGGCTTTGATCCAGCATTGCTGTGGCCAGCAGCTGTAGCTCTGATTTAACCCCTAGCCTGGGAACTTCTATATTGCTGGGGGTGTGGCTCTAAAAAACAAAAACAAACATACAAAAAAAGCCAAAATCTCATGCAGAAAGAAAAGGGTCTGTTACTTTCGCCCATGCTATGTATGTGTCATGATATCTATAATGAACTTTAGACAATGTTAACAATGGTTATATGGAGAGATTGTTTTTACTTCTCTCTTTACATGTTATATTCATTTATAATGAATGTAAACCTTTTTTATCAAAACAGCAAAGTGTATATTATATATATATATAAATACATACATAAATAAATATATATATACATATATGACAAATCATTGGGCATCCTGGACAGACATATTTTCTGTTTGTGGCCATAGTTTTAATGCAAAAAAGAGAAATACTACATGTAGTTTTTTAATGTGATACAAAACATTCACTATTTCTAGATGATTTATTTATATGCAAACATTATAAGCCCACAACCTTATAATGAATAAAGCCCTGTGAATCTGATTGAGGGGCCATGAGAGAGAATTTAAATAAAACAGGGGCCAAGAATTGAAACTTGAGATGCTAAAAGGGCAAAAATTCAGGCAACAAGGAAAGACTCTATAAAGTTCACTGAAGTGGCCTGCTAGTTAGAATGAAAACGAGAAGTGAGGTTTTCTGCCAAGGAAATAAAAAATAACTATTTCCAGGAATGATTACCTGTGTCAAAGATGAGGACTATAAATTGATCATCGCATTTAGCAACAAGGATTACAATGGTAGCCTTAATAAGATTTCTTTTTCATGGAATTTTAGAAGAAACAGCCTAATTCAAATAAGATCAAAAGTTTGGACATCTTGAGTAAGGCAAATTTTTTTTTATTCAAATTTACTATAAATGGTAGAAGAGGTTGCTCAAAAGGGAAAGTGAGATAAATTTTCTCGAAGAAAAAAATTCAAAAAAGCAAACAATAATTAAAATGTATTTCAAAATGCAGAAGAACAAGACCCAATCAGACGTCAAAATATATTATAAATAATATAATCTTAACAAACCTGGTACAGGAATCAATAAGATGTCAAAATAGAATAAACACCTGTGAAAATCTATCTTCCATGTATAGAGCATATATGAAAGGATTTGAGTTATTCAAATCCCCCCAACCCCCCATCCCCTGCCGCTTGCTTCTAAGAAAAGTTCTAGTTTTCTAGGCCTTCCCCAAGTTCCAAAGAGCAAATTTTATCAGAGGATTTTTTAAAAAAATGCAGTAACAAAGAAAAGCAGTGAAGCAAGACAAAGTAATAACAGCGTAGCCATGAAACAAAATCAAAGATCTTCTCTTCCTCCTCCAGGACTGTAGATGATATCCTGCGCCGTATCCTTGAGTTGTTTTGCAGATGCTAAAAACCCCGCCATGTAGAAGAAGTTAACTCCACGCTGAACACAATCACGTAAAGCCCCAGACTGAACTGAAACCGGAAACCTCCATGATTGAGATTCCTGAAACCTCAGCCCGTTACTTCACCATCAGCCAATCATAACATTGTGCAGGACCTGAGGGCACAGCCTGTGACCCTCGCCCTCACACCGTCTTTAAAAACCCTCCCCCGAAATCCTTACGGAGTTCAGGTCTTCTGAGTATGATCTGCCCATTTGCCTCGTCTGGCCCACTCTGGGTGCCTGGCAGTAAACACTGTACCTTCCTTCACCACAACCCTGTGTCCATAGACTGGCTTTGCTGAAGGTCAGGCAAGTGGACCCAAGTTTGGTTCAGGAACATTCTCCAAGGCAACCACGGCCTGGCAGGGACTGTGGAATGTTCACCAAAGTCAGATTTTCGCATTTGAGTGTGAAGGTGCACAGAAGCAGGCCGTTTCTGTTCAAGGTCCCTATGTCCCAGCTTCCTGCAGATCCAAGGTCATAGAACAAGGGCATATTTTTCCCAGCAGAGTGAGGGCAGAGATGACGTGGCTCCACACCAGGCCAAGATGGAAAGAAATGGTGGCCCTTTTCCCACTCTCTTTTCACATACTTCCCTGGATGCAGAGAACTTAATATGACTTTGGGGAGCCCCCATTGTGGCTTAGCAGGGTTAAAAACCCAACATAGTGTCCGTGAGGATGCGGATTCAATCCTTGGCCTCTTTCAGTGGGTTAAGGATCTGGTGTTGCCATGCATTGTGCTGTAGGTCACAGATGTGGCCCAGATCTGCTGTTGAGGTGGCTGTGGTGTAGGTCTGCAGCTCCACCTCACATTTGACCCCTAGCCCAAGAACTTCCAAATGCTGCAGGTGTAGCCATGAAAATAATAAATAAATAAATAAATAAATAAATAAATAAATGAATAAATAACTTTGGGGATTTGGGGGCCACCTGCTTTGGTTTCTAGCTGCAGAAGAGACAACTGATAGCAAAGAATATCCTTTAATTCTTGCACAAGGAACAAATACACTTTAATTTTGGGGTAGCTAAAATAGACATAAGGTAAATAGATGCAAAATAAAAATAGACACAAGGTAAAAAGAAAAAGTAAAATAAGATGGTAGGATTAAGTTAAGAATTGTGAGATTTTAACAATACTGATGCCAGGATAGATTTAAAAGATTACACATACCTATGTCAGCACAGATTTAAAAGACTATGCTGCCTAAAAACTGAGCTAAAACCTGTCAAAGAAAATAATTGAAAATAAGTGTCTGTATGTAAATATACCAGAAAAATGTTAATTACAAATGCTACATAGCAGTGTTGCCCTGAGAAACAAGCGAAACAAATCAAAAGCATTAAAAAAGAAAATTGTTTTACTTTTTGAAAGGAAAATAATTTTTATTGATATTTAAGCAATTAGGAACCTCCAAATATTTAAGGCAAAAGACTAACAAACTACTGTGAGTATTGTCAAACGGCTAAACTGTTTAGAAATTTTTAATATACTTTGCAAGAAAATGGAAAGTTCCCCAGACAGAAAATAAATAACTCTAAGGAAGAAATAAATAAAACAGTTAACAAGCTTGATCTAAAAGATAGATATGTGTACATCTACTTTTAAAACAGTGAATATATTCAATGAACCATTATAAAAATAACCATGCACTAAACCACAAGGGAAATTTCAGGAAATTTCTCACATTTGATATTATTAAACCCATTATTATTCATCACAGGTCAATGAAATTTGAATGTAACAACAAATAACATATTTTTAAAATGAAATTAAAACATTTTTCATGCAGTTGAAGGTGAACAAACTAAAACTTTAGTTTTTAATTATATATATATAT
The DNA here is from genome assembly GCF_054392235.1 of Sus scrofa. Lineage (NCBI taxonomy): Eukaryota > Metazoa > Chordata > Mammalia > Artiodactyla > Suidae > Sus > Sus scrofa. Next base: position 79,496,979 of record NC_139393.1, read on the forward strand.
ATATATATATATATTTTTTTTTTTTTTTTTTTTTTGCCACCCCGTGGTATGTGAGGTTCCTGGGCCAGGGGTCCAATCCAAGGCGCACTTGTGACTTATGCCACAGCTGTGGCAACGCCCAATCCTTAACACCCTATGCCCGTGTGCCCGGCTGGGGATTCAACCTGTGTGAAAGCTCTCCAGAGATGCTTCTGGATCCTTTTGTGCCACAGCGGGAACTCCCAAAATAAACCCTTAACAAATACTTTGAATTGAATGACAAAAACGCTAAATATGTGAATACAGAAAAAAACGGTACTTAAAAAAAGAGTTTTATTTTAAACACATTTTCTCTAAATATAAACGTTTTTAAACAAATGAAGTAAGTTTTTAGCTCAGCAGTCTAGAAAAAAAAATTTGAGATCAAAAACAAATACAAAAAACCCCTGAAAATCAAGATTAATCAAAAAAAGAATAAATTAATAAACAGTAGAAATGACAAAATCCATCACCGACAAATTAGTCCTGATGAATAAAACCTAAAATTTTCATTAAGAAGTCTGACGAATTAAAAACCACGACAACAGCAATAAGAAATAGAGAGGGACAGGAGCATAATGAGGCCGAAACTGACATAATTTTTAAATTCTAAGTGTCCAGGTCTGACTGACGTAATTTTTAAAATCTGAGTGTCCAGGTCTGACTTCGGCAGAACTGGGCTGAATTACGCCGTGACTCAGGAGGGGCTTTAGCGTCTTCCCAGTTCGAGGACCCTCCCGCTTGGCGATGCCAAACCAGAAAAAAAGGTAACAGAGTTAGGGGTGCAGCTGCTTTCTTTCTTATCTGCACCTGCTTGAGTGACATTCAGGGGAAGGCACAGTTGCTAGCACTGCGCATGTCCAAACATACATCCACAACTTCCTGAGCAGCACACCTGTAAATGACGCTCCCAAGTTGGTTCTTTTCCTAAATAAATAAATAGGTAAATACATACATAAATAAGAAAACTAAATATCTCCTCAAATACCTGACATGGTGGAGCAGCATGCCAAATTCCATTTCCTGGAGCCAGGGCTTTCTTCCTCATCACGGTGCCGTTTGCGTTACCAGAAAGTGTGGGTTCCATGCCCCAGTAGGTATGTGTCCACTTTGGGTGGGGGTTCAGCTCTGCTTGGCTAAACTCCTGCTTCTGACTCCTCTCCATGTCGTGGCCCTCAGAACATAACACATCCTTCAGCCCTGTTGAGTTATCTGCTATTCTGTGTTTACTAGATAAGGTATCTTCACGCTCTGTTGTCTTATGGGATCGCCTCACTTTATATCTTTAAACTGTCCCTGCTGACTCTTCTTCATCATACAAAATTGGATTAATTCTTGCCTTATTTAACTCAATGCCTGTGCAATGGATTTAGAGGTGAAGGTAAAAAGGGACGTTTATTTTAGCTGTAATAATCAAATTGTTTAGCTCTAAGACAAATTGTTTCATGTATTATTTTTATAAAAGTAATTTAACTAACAAAAGGTTGGTGGATTTAAAAAAATATGTCTAAAAATTAGAATTCGGATCCAAGAGATACCAATATAATTTTATATTTGTCTCTGAAAGAAAGACAAAAACACAGTTCACCTTTAGTTCAATAGAGTGCAAAATACCTGGCATGTAAAATACTCCGCGTGTCAAAATATCACAAATACAATTAGCAAGATAATACTTTTTAGCAAATTATTATTAACATATACATAACTATTTTATTGGATAAGGAATTATTAATATACTAGTATAATCAGAAATGGCTCTAAAAGATAATTTATAGAAATCATATAAATCTCCAATCAATTTAAAAAGTTGAGCCACACAAGAAATCAAATTCATAAAAATCAATTTAAAAGTTGAGCCACACAAGAAATCAAATTCATAGAAATTAAAGAAATAATTTAAAAAATTCTTACAACATTTACAAAGAATAAGTCTCACAATGGTCAATGCTTGGGAAGGCAGAGAAGAAGTAATTTCACATTCAGCTTGGGTAATATAAAATGATAAGAGCTTTTTTGAAAGACCTTTCTGGAACAATAGTGTTTGAAACAATACTTTTATGTGCATAAAATTACCTTAAGGAAGAATATATGGTAAAAATTTATACATAATAATATTTACAACCTTTCATTTTAATAAAGTAAAAATGAAGTAATCTCAAGTTTCCACATTCATTTTTCATGTGAATAGTTACCAAGGCCTATGGTAGTTTCTGGGAATGAAATAAAGACGGATCATATATTGTAACTGTTCTCAAGAAGCTTGGAGTTTAATGGGCGGAACTGGTGTTTATAAAGAGTTCCACCAAAGGCTGTATAATTATAAATGACATGTAAAAATAGTACAGGGCACTTTGAAAGTAATACGAGGGAATATAAGAGGGTTTCAGAGACATTGGGGAAGGAAAATGGAAAAGTTTTGGTGTCTAGGCGATGTGATGGACAGGAAGACGTGGTGGATGAGTTCTAAATCTGTCTCTCACACTTGCACCCACATGTTCATTGCAGCACTATTCACAATAGCCAGGACATGGAAACAATCCAAATGTCCATCGACAGATGATTGGATTCGGAAGATGTGGTATATATACACAATGGAATACTACTCAGCCATAAAAAAGGATGACATAATGCCATTTGCAGCAACATGGATGGAACTAGAGAATCTCATGCTGAGTGAAATGAGCCAGAAAGACAAAGACAAATACCATATGATATCACTTATAACTGGAATCTAATATCCAGCACAAATGAACATCTCCTCAGAAAAGAAAATCATGGACTTGGAGAAGAGACTTGTGGCTGCCTGATGGGAGGGGGAGGGAGTGGGAGGGATCGGGAGCTTGGGCTTATCAGACACAACCTAGAATAGATTTACAAGGAGATCCTGCTGAATAGCATTGAGAACTATGTCTAGATACTCATGTTGCAACAGAAGAAAGGGTGGGGGAAAAACTGTAATTGCAATGTATACATGTAAGGATAACCTGACCCCCTTGCTGTACAGTGGGAAAATAAAAATAAATAAATAAATAAATAAATCTGTCTCTCACATAACTGACTGTAGAATAATGTTATTTACTCAAATAGGAAACCCTTGGAGTGCCTTTGGTACTTGGGTCTAGAACTTTCAGGTGAGCTCTGGATGGACATTTACACTTGGTCTAAGTGGGCATCCAGGTCCTGAGCAGCAGCATTGATGTGGATGAAAAAAGAATATAGGACAGGCCTGCAAATGAGATGTTTGTGGAGAATGTAAATTCTTGGAGGGACCAAGACACAAAGTTAGACGACGCTTCAAAATTTATATAGAGACCAGTTTTGTCAGGTTGATAAATAAATAGTATTTTCCTTTGATACTTGCTAAAGACTCAGCTTATTTTGTTTTCCTATCTTTGTTAGTGTAAAACAATAGAATAAGGTGTGCTTTATTATCTCTTAGTTACGTATTGAAAAACATCAGGTTTTATTATTTCTCAGGGGATGGACAGGCTTCTGCTGGCAGTCATCTTGGCTCCCTGAGAGAGAAAGAGGACAACATGAGCGTAAGCCTGAAAGCATTCAGGGAATGGAGACGGAAATACAAGTGTGTAATAATTAAAAGTTGCCTCTTGTCTAGATTCTAGTTATGCAGCTGAAAAATACCTTGGGTAAGGACCTTCTGCTTGCAGCTCAAAGTATTCTAATGAACAGAATCATTAAATATAAATAGTAGCGCTGATGGATGTCAACAAAAATCATTTGGCAAGAGAATAAAATAATGCTTTGTAGGTGTATATGTCTCTAAGCAGCAGAAGGATCCTCAGACCCTCATTCCGAAGTGGCTTGGGAACTATACTTTATGTGCAGAGAAGACGTTGGTCCAACTGAAATTTAGTGTGTTAAAGATTGCCGAGAAAATGTTTCTACTGGTCAAGATTCTCCACGTGCTTTTGAGATTATACAAAATGAACTGGATCTCTAACTTGCTTGATTCGTAATAAATGCTAATAAATTTTGTAGAAACGCTAAAATATTGAGTATTTAAGCAAGGATAAATCCTTTTGTATTGAAATTGGAAAACTTTTTTTTTTTAATTACTTGCACCAGCACAACCTAACCTTGTAAATTGATGGCAGTGAATATAAAATGGAAACATTATTACATACAGGCTATAAAAAATCCACCTGTGTTAGACAAAAGAGGCCATTAAAACAACTGATGCTTCCCAGGTGGGTTCAGTCTTTAAAGAAACTCTATCAATAGCAACATAAACAATAGGCAGGTACAGATCTCAACTTAGGAGAGCTGAAACTTTTATAATTTTTTTTATTTTGATAACTTTCAAAGACAAAATGAATAAAAGTTATAATCCAAAATTAGTTAAGAAATTGAACGTTGGAACTGAGAAAAAAACTGGAACATATCACAAACATAAAAAAAATCTAGAAGTTCTCATCATGGCTCAGCAGTTAACAAACCCAACTAGCATCCATGAGGACATGGGTTTGGGTTTGATCCCTGGCTTCTCTGAGTGGATTGAGGATCTGGCATTGCTGGGAACTGTGGTGTAGGTTGCAGACACAGCTCTGATCCCTCTTTGCTATGGCTGTGGCGTAGGCCAGCGGCTACCACTCTGATTTGACCCCTATAGCCTGGGAACCTCTACATGCCCTGGGAGCAACCCTAAAAGACAAAACAAAACAAAACAAAACAAAACAAAAAACAGTAGAAGAAAAAAAATAGAAAACTATTCTGATTAATTAGTTGCCTGACATTTCACAATATTTGTTTTCCATTACAGGTTTGATTAATATTTTTGAGAAAAAGATACACAAAGGTAAACTGAAATTAAGGCACATAGAAGATAAGTTCAAACACATTTTAAATCTCTGCTCTGTACATTGAGTTATCTTATTATGTAATCAGATTAGTCATATTCTGCATTGATCTATTGACTAATACATGCTCTGTTGCTGTAATACTTCACTAGAGTACTATAGTTTCTATACTCTATTTACTGAGTTGGTAGCAATTATATGTCTTATTTTGTCTAGAACTGCCAGATTTAATCAGAAAAATGCATTAGACATCCTAAGACATGATTTGGTAGACTGGGCTATATAAAACCTGCAACCACTCACACAGGCACCCCAGAGCTTTGCAGTACCCCATGAACACAGGGAGGCTCCTCATTCTATCCCAACCAATTCTCATCAAAAAATATAAAATCTTCATTTCCTTTATAATTATTATATGTACGTATATAATATATATGTGCATAAACATATACATATGGATACACACACATTTATACGTATTTTTACTGGGAGAAGTTGAATTTTCCTTTTGATAAGTGTCAATGAAAACTGAATCTCCTGCTCACAGTTTCACCTTTCTAGGGGTTGGGACACTAGTCCTCACCTTGCTTCTACACCTCTCTCATCAGGACTGCAATGAAGGATTTGATATCAAGGGTGTGGTACCTGTGATATGACTTCTGGCCTTGTATCCACATCTTCAGACTGAACAGGTTGGCATAAATGACAGCGGATGTTTTCCCGATTGTGTTTCCTGCTCTGTGGGTCAGCCCACAGAAACTTACCATGGAAGTGATGACAAAGCATAAAATAAACCTGAATTACCAAATCCAAATGAAAAGAATTCCCATACTAACATCCCTCATTTGCATCCCCCAAATCACAGTAACTTCTTTTTTTCTTCTCTTCTCCTCTCCTCTCCCCTTCCTTCCTTCCTTCCTTCCTTCCTTCTTTTGCTTTCTTTCCTTCTATGGCCACACCTGCAGCATATAGAAATTCCCGGGCTAGGGGTCAAATCAGAGCTGCAGCTGCCGCCTACACCACAGCCACAAAACAAAAGATCCTTAACCCACTGAGTGATCCTTAACCCAGTGATTGGATCCACATCTTCTTGGACACTATGTCAGCTCCTTAACCTACTGAGCCACAGGGGAACTCCCATAGCAGCTTCTTAATGGCCAGTTAAGATAAGGACTATTGCAATGGAGAGAAAATCAGGGCGGAAAGAGAATCACAGTCATAAGAACAGTTTTTCCAAATGTAAAACCAGGTGAACATTTTGCTAACCCCCTTCCTGGGACTTTGAGGAGCTAGTTTATGGTAAACCTACCTCAATGGTAAAGAAGCCATTGATCTGACATATATGAGTCTTTGGGTGATTAATCCTTCAGGGTTTCCCTTTACTGCTCAGCTTTAAATGCGTAAGCATCATGTCTGTTTTCGAGGAAATTCTCTGAAGTAGACTCCACTCTGAGGATGGGTTCCAGCCAAGCTTGTCAGTTATTCCTCTTAACACTCTCAACTATGCACTCAAGAAGGTCCAAAATTTGCACCTGAGCCCAAATTAGGTAACCACAGAAAGATAGCATGGATCACCAGATCGTATATGAAAGAAACTTAGAAATCACTACATTCCAAGAACAGGTTTTCAGATAAGCAGCTGAGGGTCCATGACCCCTGATGATTTGCATTTTGTCTCTTCATTATCGGTTAGAAGAGTTGGGTACACACACCTCCCTTTTTTGACGGCTAACTTTTTAAATGGCTTTGCCCAGACAATCCTGTATATTTAACACCATGTTCACTATACCTTGAGAAAGGCTGTACACAGGCTCAATATTTTATATCATACTGGGCTTTTTCTACGCTTCAATTTTACATTTTCTGGTAGACGATGTCTGTGCCAAGAAATTGGTCGATTTTTCTTAATGTACGATGGTTTTGAAATAAACAGTTTGGAACTAATGTACCTTCAAATGTATCCATTTTCTGCATACTCAAAACGGGAGCGTGATGGCTTTAATTTACATCGAACCATCTGTCATGGGTTTGGGAAACAGCTTTTACATCCACTCTAGGTGTAGTCAATATTCAATACGTCATGGTGTATATTTCACAGCACAGACTAAACAAAATTATTTTTGAAAAGAGCCAGAGGGCACTTGAATTGAATCATCTCCCTTTGCTCACTATCAGTTATTTGTACACTCTTCAAAAATTTCTTGTGAGTTTGCTTTTATTTTTTTAACTCGGCGATTGTGTTTTGGGGTAAGACTGGTTAGAGCTCACAGGGTCCTACATATAAGTTGTTGGATTTTTGATGGTAGAGAATTTTACTACGTATAAGAGCAAATTAATTAATGAAGAGGAGTATTTGAATAATACTACCGAACTAAAGCTTTGGTGTCACGTTTTAGACAATTCAACTAAATTATTTTCAGCTGAAGTAGTGTGGACATTTGCCTTAATCCTGTGGATCAGTTTTAGGTCTTGAGATACTCAAGAAGAACGCTGTCATGAGAGTTCTTGCTGTGGCATGATGGGTTGAGAATAAAGTTGCCGTGGCTCAGGTGGCAGTGGAGACTTGTGTTCAATCCCGAGCCTAACACAGTGGATTAAATCATCAGATGTTGCTGCAGCTGTGGCATAGGTTGCAGCTGTAGTTCAGATTCAAGCCCTGGCCCTGGAACTTCCATATCTATGGGTGTGGTCATTAAAATGAAAAAGAAAAAAGGAAAAAAAGTCATCTATTTAAAGCTTTGTTGAGGAACAAAGCTATATAGAAGAAATGATGGTGTCTAATATTCTGAATGGGGCTGAATTTACCAAAAAAAAAGCATCCCTAATTAAAAACTATGATTTCCACTAGAAAGCAAAATTTTAGAAAACACTAATAAAAATTTAATGTGGACTTAAGGCTTAAACTAATTAAAATATTTATTTTTAATTACCAAAGACATAAATTTTCTAAATTTTATGTTATTGGTAGATTTCCCCTCAAACTTGGTTTTATGGTAGATGAATTCTACTTACATACAAATGACAATGATTCAGCAAAATAATAACCTTACTGAGAATTTTTAGAACCCTTCTACTCTGAATGTAGTCTTCTTTTGCCATTTCCAGTTTATTTACTTTCATTCTTATTAAACGTGCTAACATTTTAAGGACGAGTGGTATCACCTTAAGAGAGACAGGAACTGTCTGATTTCTAGTCTTTCTGACAGAGTGGCATGCCGTTGTTCAAAGTCACATCATGTTAGGCGGAGGATTATTTATTTATAGTTAAACTTCAAAATAGCCTATTTAGTTTTCACTCATTAATTAACAACAAATCTCTTGTTTATTGTAAAATATTTCAGAATCAAGGGTTAGATTTCACCTCAACAGGCCATTGATGATCTAGACCCATATGGGTCAAATTACATAAAATGTTGCCATTATTGAAAAAAACATGTAGTTATTTGATTTTGAATACCTTAGTTCTTTAGTGTGCCTGTTGAGGTCGGATGTCCAGCTGGATGCTGAGAGAATGATTGCCCTCTTTGACTTTTGAAAATGTGGTCAATGAAATAAAACTATGACACTTGTCTAAACAAAGCAACTGTCAGCTCACATCACAGACTCCTTCTAAATAAAGGACTACAGTACATTACATTTGTTTTTCTTTAATGAACCTAAGTCTTTTCACTGTCATTACTCATTCCTTCTAAAAACACTGGAAAATGCAATACATTACTCAACTGAGACCGTTTGTCTTGAGGTGCATATTTTATTGATGTAAATAAATGAGATTTTGGCCCACTCTATGACCAATGTTTTGATTTTATAGAAATACTACGTATACACTGAAAGTTGCCATTTTTGAAATTACTCCATCACTTTCCCAGAGACTCTAGTGATAATGTGCAGGAAGTTTAGGGTAAGACTGTTTGAAAATTGTTGTCAGAAAAGCGTGTTAAGGAAGCTCCCTTGTGGCACAGTGGGTTAAGACTCTGGCATTGTCACTGCAGTGGCTTGAGTCACTGCTGTGGCATGAGTTCCGTCCCTGGCCAGGGAACTTCCACGTGCTGCAGGCATGGCCAAAAAAAAAAAAATTTTTTTTTTTACAAAAGCAAATTAAGTGAGAAATCTATGTCGATTATGATTCTTGATTCATACATATGCATACACATATATACACATCATCAGGAGACATTATAATATCCCTCTCGCATGCCAGCCTCCATTTATTAAACACATTGTTCAATATACTGCTAGTGCCTTTTCCCACTTCTCTTTTCCTTTGTCACTCTTGCCAGATTAAAAGTCCAGGCTTCTCAATACAATCATATAATTATTGTTAATAAACAGTGTTTCTAATTTGTTATGGCATTTCCACTAGCAGCGACAGTGAACTGGATCTTTCCAACAGAATCCTGTGTTCAAAATGTTCACTGGTGGTAATACATACATGGCTTTGACATTTCAATGTCTAAAATATGGTGTGCTGTTGAAACCTTTCATCTCTTGGTATAGAAAACAAAGAAGGCACATACTGACTTTTCCGTAGACAGATTTTTTTTTTTTTTTTTAGCAGTTGAATCAGAGCTGCAGCTGCCAGCCTACACCATAGCCACAGCAACATGGGAATGGAGTGAGCCACATCTGCGACCTATACCTCAGCTCACGGCAACACTGGATCCTTAACCCATTGAGCGGGGCTGGGGATCGAACCCACATCCTCATGGATACTAGTCGGGTTTGTTACCACTGATCCACAATGGGAACGCCCAGAGAAATTCTTTACTGCAATGGCATGTCTACCTTTGAGATGCAATGGGCTACTTCTCTTTGGTGGCAAAGAAATCACTTCTCTGGGCTAAGACACAACCCTTAAATGAAGGCATAGTTTGAAAGGGAAAACTTCATGGCAGAATGAGTGTCTTTGAGTGTCACACTTTTCTATCTTTTTTATATATTTGGTGTACCTTTTGCCATAGGGATTATATTGACATAACTCTTCAGTGAATTATTTGGCATACAATTTATCTCTCCAATGAAAAAGCTAATGAAGTGGTTCATCAGTCTGTTTGTTAAAAAAAAAAAAGAAAAAGAAAAAAAAGACTAATTGGAATTTTTCTCCTTATAGTTAAAATACACTAAAATGTGCTGGGTAACTTTTAGCTAAAGGAGCATTTCCCTATAAAAACTTGATATTACTAGAGCTAAGAAAATAATTGCAAAATAGACTTTTATAATATCCTGTCACAAATGATATTGCTTTTTCCATTGAAATTTCAAATAAAATTTTTCCTTAAGTTTTCTTGTGTAACAATTAAATAAAGGTAATACACATGAAAATTATATTTTCCTTGCTATTGCCTTTAAGGGGTGAGGCATTATTATGTCACTAACATAAACTCTGTTTTTAAGGTTATTGATTTAATGGGATACTTTAAATGCTCATTCTTTTATTCAAGAAAGTAAATTAGCCTCTTCTAGGTATTAGTTACATTAGTACAAATTATATAGGACTGAGAACAGTGTAGTTAATCATATGAGAGAATAAAATATTGATTTAATATTTGCTTTTGAGAAAATAGAAATTATGTCATTTTGAAATGAACAATCTTTTTTTTTCCTACTTGCATAGCATTTTATTGTAACTTGTTAGGATAATTTTTTAAATCATTTATTTATATACATATTTTTTTCTACTGTACAGCATGGTGACTCAGTTACACATACATGTATACATTCTTTTTTCTCACATTACGTGTTCATCATAAATGACAAGACAGGGTTCCCAGGGCTACACAGCAGGGTCACATTGCTAATCCATCCCGAAGGCAACATTCTGCATCTATTTACCCCAAGCTCCCAGTCCCTCCCACTCCCTCCCCTTCCCCCTTGGCAACCACAAGTCTATTCTCCAAGTCCATGATTTTCTTTTCTGTGAAAAGGTTCATTTGTGCTGTATATTAGATCCCAGATATAAGTGATATCATGTGGTATTTGTCTTTCTCTTTCTGGCTTACTTCACTCAGGATGAGAGTTTCTTGTTCCATCCGTGTTGCTGCAAATGGCATTATTTTGTTCTTTTTTTATGGCCGAGTAGTATTCCATTTTGTATATATACCACATCTTCCTAATCCAATCATCCATCAGTGGACATTGGGTTAATTCCATGTCTTGGCTATTTTGAATAGGGCTGCAATGAACATGTGGGTGCACGTGTCTTTTTTAAGTAGAGTTTTGTCTGGGTATATGCCCAAGAGTGGGATTGCTCGGTCATACTGTAGTTCTATGTATAGTTTTCTAAGATACCTCCAACCACCATACTGTTCTCCATAGTGGTTGTACCAGCTTACTTTCCCACCAACAGTGCAGGTGGGTTCCCTTTTCTCCACACCCCTTCCAGCTTTTGTTATTTGTGGACTTATTAATGATGGCCATTCTGACTGGTGTGAGGTGGTATCTCATGGTAGCTTTGATTTGCATTTCTCTAATAATCAGTGATGTTGAACATTTTTTCAAGTGCTTGTTGGCCTTCTGTATCACTTCCTTGGAGAAATGTCTATTCGGGTCCATTGCCCATCTTTCAGTTGGGTTGTTTGTTTTTTGCTGTTGGGTTGTATAAGTTGTTTGTATATTTTAAAGATTAGGCCCTTGTCAATTGCATCATTTAAATGAACAATCTTAATTCAAAAAAATTAGAACAAAAAGAGAACTTAGAATCATCAATTCCATTTACCATTTCCCACCTATATGAACAACATAAGGACTAAATGTTCATTAGGTGTAAATATTCAACCCATCCACATTTTGTCAGCATTATGAAATTGTTACATGCAAATTAAGATTTATATTCATACTTGCCAAACATGCTCTTTCCATTATCAAATTAGATAATTCTTACTTTGGACAGAAATTGAATTTTAGCCTTTTGAAGTTATTGTATTTCAACTAGGGGTTGATTTTCCTAAGTGATTACTGACTTCATTTCTCTCAATCAGATAGTCGAAATAAGGGCAAACAAGTGAAGAATTACATTTCTGAATTAATGTCTCAAGCATATAAAATTTTAAATTAACTTTAACCTAATTGTTTTTTAGAAGAATCCTAAATGTTCCTCGAGATCCCCTCTATTGAAAGACAGGATTAATACAAACATGTAATAGTTTTCCATTTTATTTCAGCCTTCAAATTCATGTTTATTAAAAAACAGATTGCCAGTGGGGACGTGTACTGCATGAAATATGTATGCAAACTATTTAAAAGTTTTATCTACTTCTACATTGTACTGGGTAGTGTTATCGAAGGTAAGAAGAATTATGCCGATTTACAAAATTAAATAAAATTTCTTTTTTAATTTTCAATTTAAATAACTGTAATATGTTATCTTCCAGTAAGATAATAATGTAATTATCTTCTTTTAATTGAGCTAAATTTGTAAGGCTCAGGGGTAGAGTCGAAAAGGGAACATATCTATGAATGAAGGTTAGTTTAGTAATTTCTTTGTCATTGAAAATTCCTGTTCTGAGAATGAATGCATGTAATCTATAAATCTTCACTTTAGTTCCGTCATCTGGCACTTAGTTTGGCCCATATGTCTACAATAAACTTTGCAATACCTATATTCCTTTTATGTTGATTATCATATAGTATTTCTTTCCAAATGCATAAAAATGTACCATTTAAAAATTTTTAACATTTAAAAATTGGGCAGCAAGTTCTAGTCATTGTTTCAATATTGCTTACTTATTCAGGCAGATTGAAGTAATAATGAGATATTATGGCCCTGGTGTAAGACAAGATGTTTCTCAGCTGCTTTTTTAGGAAAATATGAAATCATAGCTAATCCTAAACAGCTGTTTCACTATAAAAACACATGCAACATACAGGTGATACCCGATGTTTTCCAATTTTGTAAAGTACTATAAAGTTTATGGCTTGATGTAAAGTCAGCGTGGAAAAATAGGTGGAAAATACGCACAACTTGTGACTCTGTATTTTTTCTCTTGTCATGAAAAATGATGATTTCATAAAGAGAAATTCTTAAAAAGCTAGACTAGGACCATATTCCTGACAAAGCACGCTAATGTAGCTAATTTGATATCACCTCTCAGGAGCAGACACACGTTTTCTGCAAAGCAAGAGATAGTAAATATTTTTGGCTTTGAGAGCTTAGGATCTCCATTAGATTAGGGAACAGTATCATATCAGGAAAGCAGACAATATGCGATCAAGTGAAGGTAGCTGTGTACCGACACACCTAATTTCTGGGCACTGAGATTTGAATTTCATATGATTTAAAGTTTTAGACTATATAATCCTTCTCTCAACTTTCCAATCTCACAGATAGGGAAAAGTCTTTTCTCCTCACTGGCCACACACATCAGGGGTGCACCCTAGACTGCTGACGTCTGGGGTAGACATTCTGATAGTGCAGGGCCAAAAATTCAGCACCGTTTATAAGAGCACAGAATCCCTGGACCTTCACTTCAGGACCAAGGATGGGTTTTGCTTCCGTGATGGGATGTGGCATGAACCTGGGATCACTGAGGAGGTAACACAAAGAAACTCGATCCCTTGAGGATGAAGTAACCATGTCTCTGGCATCCATTACTCAGTAATACTTAGCCAACGTTGAATATGTATTTCTATTATCTTTCAAAACACTTGCTCTTCAGAATTGCATTGCCAAGTTGTGATTCATCTGTACACACAACTTGTTTATTCAGCCCCTATGTAGGAATGTTGGAATCAAATCTATTGAAGCAACTTCATTAGGGGTTCAGCAGTAGGGCTGCAGCTCCTCCAAATAATTCCCAATTGGCATACTTGTCAAGCACTCACACTTCTAAGGGGCTGTAGTGGTTTGCAAACTGGGGAACCTGTAGTGGTCTGGGGAACCGTGTTTAAGAGCTGCTGAGAACGGCAAAAGGAACTCTCCCCACCTTAACCTTGCCTTTCCACTTGGGTTAGTGGTCTGTTTGGTTTTCCAACAAGATTCATTTAAAGAATTAGCACACTTAGCTGACATATATTTTTGAAAATCAATGAACTAGAGCTTTAGTACCTTTGTTAGAGGAACATTTCATTATTATTTACTCATCGGCTGAAAATGTCTCTTAACCTACAACGATGTTGTCCAGAATCTACTATCATTTTGCTTCCCAAAATTTCCCAATATCTCCTCATATTGGGCTGCACTCCCCATATTTATGTAAAAACATGAATGTTGTATGATCTTCTGTCCATGTTAACACCCACCTATTTTAAACTGTCTTCTGTTTTTTCCTATCAATTCAAAAAGCCAGCTTTTGTCTCTGGGTTGGCACAATTTGGTTATATTTCCTGACTCTTACTAATATAATTATTTTATTTTCCACAAATACAATTAAATTTTTTAGTATAATTTGTTTCACTTATTATTTTTCAAAAATGTGTTCTAGATTTTTGAATCAAAGCTTGTATTCAATGAATATTTTCTTATATTGTATATGATTTTTGTCATTAGAAAAATGTTAAATGTTGTTAAATACATATCAGAGAAACTTCTAGAAAAGCTGGCACAATCCTCAGTTCTGTTTACACATGCCATTAGATAGAATCTCATAATTTAAGATTATCTCTGGATGATTGTTGTTTTTTTATTATTGGTTTATATTTGGTACTTCAAAACTAGCAAAAACAAACCAACTAAAATATTTACTTTTCCTTTGAGTTACACAAACTTTACAGGAAGTGGGTTATTGAAGCAAGTTATTAAACTATTTTAGAACACCAAAGGCAATATTTGATTTCTTTATTAAGTGCTGTATTAGTGTATTTATATCTCCACTTCTGAAAAGCATCTCCTTTTTGCTTTCTTACATTTGGTATAGAGCAGTGAAAACCTCACAGAGAAAATAATGCCAGGCATATGTGCAGAAATGACAGTGTGTTTTGAGTCTGGAGAAGAGTGGTATTCTGGCTATCAGCAAGAGACACCAGTTACCCTTGGGTCATTTAACTTTACCTTAACTACTTAATCACAAAATCCCTTCACTTCACAATCAATCTTTGTGCTGTGTTGGCTGTTTACATTACTCATTCAATAACATCAAGGCTTGAGATGTATGTCCTTAGTTTACATCTGCTTCATCAATAGGAGTTGCTCCGTATGCCACAAAGGGTGTGAGGGTCACTTTGCCAGATCAGGTCTGGCGGGTGGAAGCTGAGGAATGGAGAGGCCCTCCTCCTGGAAGACTAAGCAGGTGTCTGTCCTCTGTGACGTTTCTCCACCGTCCAGTCTATCAGCTCGCTGCTCCATCAGGCTGACTACTGAAACTGTTCTTCCTACCACACCTACCACCCCATGGGCCCCCTCCACCTCTGGAATCAGGAATATCATTGTTATTTTCCTGAGACTCCTCACTGTAAAAGAGTAGCTCCCTCCTTCAAAGGGTCCTGAACCAGCTCCTCTGTCCACTCCCAGGCAACAGAGCCCCCACAAACCTGGACACACCTATTTGCAATGGAAAGATTAACTTTACCTTAACTACTTCCTCACAAAGTCCCTTCACTTTTGCCACATTCCACTCGCTCAAAGCAAGT
Source organism: Sus scrofa (assembly GCF_054392235.1). Classification (NCBI taxonomy): domain Eukaryota; kingdom Metazoa; phylum Chordata; class Mammalia; order Artiodactyla; family Suidae; genus Sus; species Sus scrofa. The sequence continues at coordinate 79,512,377 of NC_139393.1, forward strand.
CAGGTGGCCCTCACCTGCAGAAGGGAAGAGATTGTATGTCCTGAATAGCAAGGAGTAAAACTCACGGGACCACCCTGGGTATACTACACATTAATAGGCATTAATTATTATTATTACCACATTTTAATAATTAAGAGTTTCAATATTTCTATTTTGTGCCAATCAATGCCAATTCTATTTACGAATCAGTACACATCTCTATGATATTTTATTCTGTACTCCGCCTTTCCTCTCTTTTAGTTTTTAAATAAAACCTCAGGTACAAAATCAGACTAAAGATAATTTTTAGCAGTTTCATCGTTGGCTCAATTTTAATCCTTTCTCAACTGTGACGAATAAGCAGTTCCCTCAACACTCAACAGCGAAGGATGAAAATTTTGAGAAACTAGCTCATATCACAAGTGTGAAGAGAACTCAAGTATTTTGAGCACTTTGGCAATAAAAAAATAGTAACATCAGAAAGATAAGAGCAGGATTTGCTTTTTAAATCATAAGCTAGTGTCATTATCTGTATAAATTAACTTTCTCAGAGCAGTATCCAAAGAAAGCACATCTGAAAAAGATGCATTAAGAAGGTAGACATGGTCACTGTAAGAGGTTGCGTCTACCTTATAAGGTTCTTTAACCAACTGCAAATGATGGAAAACATTAATGCAAATCATTGTCTGATGTGCATTAACTCTGTGAGTGATGATTACCACTGTCCTCATTGTGTACTACGTGTGTGTTTGTGTGCATGTGTGTGTGTAAGAATAAGAGAGAAAGAGAGAGAGAAGATGGTTACCAAAGAAAGCCGGTGCAGAAGATGAATCTTTTGGAGATAAATGCGTGTGGAATCAGCTGACCTTCGCAAGATCATGACTGGAACTAGACCTGTGGCTTCTGTTCAGAAGCACGAATTTATTTGTTTAGAGCATTTATTTGACTGTGTGCAAAGCAACTTGCCTACACTCTAGTTTATCCATCCAAAAGTGTCCTGAGGTCACTACTAATAAAATATCCATTTTTGTCATAAGAAGACAGAAGCTTAGAGAAATTAAGGAACTGGATGAAGTCATATTGCTAGGAAATTAGTGGATCTAGAGTTAAAGTAGGATATCTGACTCCAGAATCTGCACTTAGGGTCCTAATTCAGGCTTTCCAATCTCAAAATCATAATTGAGGCTAAAAGCAAAAAAATAAGAGACCCTTGGAAGTGAATTAATTCAACCACATTGATTCATTCCTGCTATGGCATACCTACTGCCCCCAAAGCCAGTGTCTTTTTACATTTTTTAATCAGAAGCTGCCTCTTTGATATATTAAAACTTTTAATAAATGGTCCCCATATCTATATGGAAACAGCATGGGCCTTATCTTAATATATCTTGCCTCTAGGTTTATTCTCACTGTTTGATAAGTTTTCACAGTTATATGCCCCCATATTTTTTCTTTACGTCTACATATGCTCACCTTTTTTATTTATCCATATTTATTCTGAAAGAGGGAGACAGACTTTTCTGTTAAGGGAAACAATATAGACATGAGTGCATTCATCTCAAAGAGGCAGATTCACACACCCTCCTGAGGTTTTGGGAAAGTGCGGAGTTGTTCTCGACCGTGGACGTGAACCCTGAAGAAGAACCATCCAGTGTGGCTAATCCACTGTGAGAGAGAGACAGGAATAAACAGCCTGTCTTCTGATCCTCTGGCTGACTAACCCAATGTGACATGTCTGACGCTGAGGGTCACACGCCAGCCTGCAAGCGCTCTGCTTGCATGTGTCTTTGCTCTCGTCTTCCTTCCGTAGTCACAGCACTGGTCTTGATCATCTCCATCGAAATTCTGATGATCAGGAGTTCCCATGATGGCTCAATGCTAAAAAACCCAACTAGTATCCATGAGGATGTGGGTTTGATCCCTGGCCATGCTCAGTGGGTTAAGAATGCAGATGTGGCTCAGATCCTGTGTTGCTGTGGCTGTGGTGACAGCCGGCAGCTGCAGCCCTGATTCGACCGCTAGCCTGGGAATTTCTTATATGCGGCAGGTGCAGTTCTAAAAAGCAAAAATAAAAAATGAAAAGAAAGTCTGAGGATCAGAATTCTCCAAAGATTCGATGGAAGCCACCAACCATCTACAATCCACTGAAGGGGTTCTGCTTTATAGAAGGTTTACCTAAATGGATGTTCCCCAAACACACTTACTTAACTGAAACCTGTGACGCTGAGTGTGAGGGAAATAGTTTCAGGTGACCACTGGGCTGCATTCTACCCTGCGGCCAATCCCTTCGTGCTTTTTTCTCAGTATTTATCTTGAGAAGCGTTCTGGTCTGGGTATGACCTCAGTAGACTTTCCTAGACCCATCAGCCCAAAAGATTGGATGATGCCTGAATGGGGAGGTTAATTGAGACAGTGCTGGGAGGACCTTAGTGACAGCTATTATCTCAGGGCTGATGAAAGCTCTACCTCGGGCGACTTGAGGAAGAGGGTTTTTTCAACATCCCTGTTACCAACATAGTGTAGACAAGGAACATCATGGCTAACTGCCCTGCGTCCAGCCCAGTGCTGGACTCACTCACCTTTTAACCGCTGGCTGGGGAGGACTACTTGGGAGGAAAATACACAGACCTCGTGACTCTTCTTTTTCCTGTAGTTGTTGGCTGCATGGAGCTACAAGCTAGGAATGAGCTGTACACAGAGAAGTGTTTTTGGACTTACAGAGGGCCTGATGGGCTAGTCTCTGTAAGTAAAATGGTGAATGGGACGTAGGTTCCATTTGGGCAACTCAGACAACTAAAGGAAACATAATAGTTCCTATGCGGCTCAGCCAGTTAAGGATCCAGCATTGTCACTGTAGTGGCTTGGGTCACTGTTACGGTACAGGTTCAATCCCTGGCCCTGGAACTTCCACATGCTATGGGCAAGATTAAAAAAAAAAGTGAAATTTATTGACAATGAAATGGAGTAAGCAGATGACAAAAATCTGTACAAGGATGATGGTGGTGGTGGGAAGCAAAGCATGCTTAATGGCTCCGAGCTTCAAGAAGAGTCTTGAACTTGCAGGTGACTTTTGACATGAATCCTTTAATAAGATTGAGCATTCAAGGCTATTGCTGATAAGAGCTACCCTATCTTTATGAACACCATGCAAGAAGAACCAAGAGGGACTTCCATCTTTGAGTCTCTTTTTCTCTTTCTTATAAAGTCATTGGACGTTAATACCCCAAATTCCAAATGTTTCCAGGGGGTGGAGGACAGTGTGGCCAACAGCACTTGCAGAACTGCCCATAATATCTGCTCAGCCTCATGACTGCCAGAGCAAACGGCAGATACCCATCAACTATGCAGATCTAATTGAGACTGAAGGGGTAACTCCGGAAAACTCTGACATTCTGTACAATTAAATGAACACACCATGGGTTTTGTTGTTTTTTAAATGAAACTTCTTGTGCTTGTCCATGAGACCATAAAATGTGGAACAGTGCTGGAGGCCTCTGCTATTTTTATCTGAAGTGCACAGAAAGGATGACTTTTTTTTAAAGGAAATGTCATTTTGGTGATGTGTTGCTAGCTCCTATCACATGCACAAGGTGACTTTTAGAGCAGTACTTTAAAGTGCCCAAAGTCAGAAACTCAGGATTTTCAGCATCCTGAAAGAATCTCAGTGATTAAGACAATATTTCTTCAGATGCTAGATCACACCGCATTGTTTTTCACTTGCAGTTTTACGGTTCTACTCTCTGAGTATCTACCTGTGAGTGTGTATCCATGGAGCAGGGTGTATAAATTCTGAACAAGGCATGAAATGACTTAGGGTCCCAAAACCTAAGCATAGGAGCATAGGAAATGCTGATGTCAGTTTGGAGAAAAAGATTAATCGCTACAGAGTGGCACAGGTTCAGCTCTATCTGTGTCAGAAAATCCAACTTGGCTTATTTTTATGTTTGGAAATAGATGGGATATTTTAGCATGGTAAGTATAGTTTTAGGTGTTGACATATTAGCAAACAGGCACTGCCGAATTGGTAGGATGTTTTTGTTTTGATTTCAATTCAGTCTTATCTGCAATATTTGCGTGTGATCATTAGCCTTCAAATGCAGACATTCAACAGGGATGTTGCAATGCAAAGATTAGAATGTACCTGCTCGGATAAACTGTTATGTGTAGATTTCAAATCAGCTTTTGCAAAAATAGGGACCCTGGAAGGGGCTTCCTTGCAAGAAAAGTAGACTTATCTAAACTGTGACCCATTTGCTAAACTAAAAATATGTGATTCCTTAAGACAAAAGCAAAACCAAAAACGTTAATCATAAAAGTGTCTTGTTCTGACATTTCCGAGTGACTTTGAAGATTAAAAAATCAGGTATTTAAGATCTTATATAGGTGGCAGTTTTTAGTACTATGCAATCCACTGCTTTTTGTCTGTGACCTTTAAGAATGTCACCTAACATTTTTCAGTGTTTAGTGATTCCCCCATATAAAATATAACAATCTCGAAACTTTTTGGGTTAAAAAAGATTATAAAATTATATAACATCCCTTGACGTTTCTTCTAGTTCCGGTGTCTGTGTACACTGGTGTTTTAGAACAATATCATGTAAACAATGGCAAGCCTCAGACTTCAGTGAAATGATTTTCATATTGAATAATATAAAACGTATTATAAAAATAATACTTATAAAATTATAACAACCCATTTGGAACCTTTGAGATCATTCTGAATTTTCAAGACCGTATGATTGACAAGCCTCATGCTTTTCATACATATGGCCCACGTTCTTTTTCCTCCTCACCTTTGTGCTGACCTGTTAATTCTTTCCTACTTACCTGAAATTCCAACAATGGTTCTTCTTAATCTTCTTGTCGGAGGCTACATAAATAACAGTAATGCTTGTCTGGGTTGAAGGTGCCCTCTGGGGTCAGTGGGGAAATTTTTTTCATGTGAAAATTTGAACTCTCTCTTGGATAAAGGCCTGTATTATTTTCATAATTCACCCACAATTATGTCCTCAGTGCTCTGTTTTCAGGACAGCTAGGCATAGGGTAATTGATAACAGAACAGCTATACTGTAGAGTGACTTATCTTTATGAAAATAAACCGCAGTTACCGTTGGAAACTTACATGAAAGAAAAATTAGTGGCTTAGAGGAGAAAGGCATTCATATAAATCACCCCGGCTCACTTATCCATTACGGATGGCAGTGATTGGTGAGTGATGCTGGGTATTTTATGCTTTCAATGATCAATAAGGGGGAATGTACTGGACATGGAGAACAAGTGTATTAGTTGTCCTGGTCACTGTGTTCCAGCTTCTGTGCATCTTATTTCATGTTAGGAGACAAAAGGAAAACGACAGAAGACGAGCCCAGTAGCCTGATTCATTTTGATTTGCCTTCTGTGCCCAAATCTTTGCAACCCTCGGTGCAAACCTTTCAACAACTAAAACATGGGAATTATGATTCTGGGAGATGATGTAAGATTCTTTGAAAAGCGCGTTGTACTATCCAGATGCACATTGCTACATAAGAAACTATTTTAATTAATGATACATAAATCATTCTGAATTTCTTGGCAAAGAGAGAGATTATTTTGAAGATGAATTTGAGAATTAAGCACTTAATGAGGAGTCACCTTATGAATATAAATTGATTCTTGGGCTACGTTCATCAGCTTGAAGTGTAAGCAAAATTGAAAAGCGGTAACAGGAGTTTATTGTTAGGAAGTAACTTGAACAACTCTTTTAATTCAATGTGTCATTTGAGTTGTTGTTAAATAGCCATAGCTTATTTTGAAATACAAATTAATTATCTATTACAAGCATGCTATTGCTTATCTCCTTCAAAGTCTCATTAGTATGCAAATGACTCTAATTAGGTCACTGTCAGACAATATTAGTGCAGAGTCACTTTCCATGGTTTAGAATCAAAGGTTTTGGTTCCTAAATATTTATAAAACTGTTTCTGACATCAGCTTTACTTAATTGAGATTATTCTGGAAGTCCTATTTGTTCAGAGGAAATAATCCCAGACTACAAAGAGAAAAACCATCCTTAAAAAGCAACCAATTTTTAATTGACACACATGTCATTAGACTATTAGGGAAAAATACTCATGTTTGTAAAATAAATTTTATTTTAAATAGATCACTAAATATATGACATGTTCATCATCCGTTTTTTATATGTCACCATGAGAACAAAAGATTAATATGACTATAACCTGAACTTAAAGAAATTCTGGTTTATTCTGATTTTCTTTTTTTTTTATGGCTGCACACTTAGTCTATGGACGTTCCTGGGCAAGGGACTAAATCTGAGCCACAGCTGTGACCTATGCTGCAGTTGTGACAATGCTGGATCCTTTAACCCACTGCACCTGGCCAGGAATCGAACCTGACCCTCTGCAGCCACTTTGAGCCGCTGCAGTCAGATTCTTAACCCACGTATTACAGCAGGAACTCCAGAAATATTTTTAACAATAGGATTATTACTAACCCCCAACAATGAACAAAACAGGGTATTGATAACTCATAACTATAAGTTCCATACAGTGGATTTTGATTAAGCTTGAAAAGATCTCCTTTCCTATGCTTCATCTCTGTGATCTGCTCAGATCACAGGACTTTATTTGAACAGCTACAGCAAGCTTCCTTGTATTATGCAAGACATTCTATTTATTGTTGAACGTAGGGTAAATCTAAAGCAATAATTTTGATATACATAGCAAGAAGGGAAAAATAAATATTGTAATATATGTCCGGGCATTTTAAGCTAAAGTAGTTTGATGCCTTCCCTCTGGAATGACTGCGTTAGTGCACCATGAATAAATAGGGAAGTTATTTAAAGGAATTGACATCCAAGGGGAAAACGGAGTAATCGGAGGAGAAAAACGCAGGGGCTGCAGAGGTGAGAAGTATGCAAAGATAATGGCTCAGAGAATTAAAGATGTGGAGAAGAACGGGAGAGATGGAGGAGGAAGATAAAGGAGAGGTTGGCAAGTGCCAAAAGGGAAACTTGTGAGAAGGTGAAACAACCAAAAAAAATTAAAGGAACAATAGCCACAAAATAAAGGAACGTCAACAACAAAAACAAACAAGAAGTGTGCAGACAAAAGGAAAACTGCAAGGAGTACAGAAAATGAGGCGGATTGAGATATTTCCTTTAGAGATGGTGAAGGAATCTCTGTGGCACGCCTGGTGCCATGCGTGGCCATAACCATTACCCTTACAACATCCTTAATGAGTAGCTATCATTTCTCTTTTACAAATCAGAAGGCCCAAACCTAGAAGGAGCAAATAATTTATTCTGGCAAGTTGCAGAACTGAGCACAAGGCCTTCTTTCTCTACATAAACACATGTGCTCTTTGTAGACTTCTGTCTAGGAGGCAATATAACATCAGATTAAGAGCATATGGAGTTCCCGACGTGGCACAGTGGCTAACGAATCCAACTAGGAACGATGGGGTTGAGGGTTCGATCCCTGGCCTCACTCAGTGGGTTAAGGATCTGGCGTCGCTGTGAGCTGTGGTGTAGGTCACAGATGCGGCTCAGATCCTGCGTTGCTGTGGCTGTGGTGTAGGCCGGCGGCTATAGCTCCGATTAGACCCCTAGCCTGGGAACCTCCATATGCCACGAGTGTAGCCCTGGAAAATGCAAAAAGACAAAAAAAAAAAAAAGCATATACTCTGGAGTTAGACATTCGGACAACTAGGACTGGGTTAGCAATGGATAGTGAGTGTGTCCTGTTATGTCTCTAAAATCCAGTTTGGAAATTTGGGGTTTGTGAGTATTTAAAGAATTAAAGCTTGTGTAAGGTTTAGTCATAATTCCTGGACATCAGAAGCTTTCAAAATAACTATCTATATTTATACCTTTCTTTCTTTCCCTCTTTCTTTCTTTCTCTCTCTTTCTTTTCCTTTCTTTCTTTCTTTCTTTCTCTTTCTTTCTTTTTCTTTCCTTCTTTCCGTCTTTCTTTCTTTTTCTTTCTTTCTTTCTTTTTCTTTCTTTCTTTCTTTCTTTCTTTCTTTCTTTCTTTCTTTCTTTCTTTCTTTCTTTCTTTCTTTCTTTCCGTCTTTCTTATATGTCTTAATATTATGGCCTGATTATACTTATTTTACATTCAACTTGCAAATATAATTCATTCTTGAGCTTCTCAAATTTACCCATTGAGGGAAACTATCAGCTACCAGAATGGACCCTCCAACCTTCTGCAATATAATGTAAGCTTTTCCTTCAACAAAATATTTAGCTAATTTTATTCTCTTAAGTTTTTATTTTAAATTACTGGATTGCTCAGAATTCCAAATTCTTTCTCTTCAACATTTGACTAATAATCTGTTGGCTACAGAGGAATTCAATACCCTGGGTTACTGGGTGGGTGGGGGCCAGTGGTCAAACATACTAATGCAAATTCTTTTCAATGTCACTAAAAGACAGTAGAACACAAAATCATGTAATAACTATTTCTACTTGTAATCATAAAATATATATCACAAAGGCAATCTAATTATAAATAACATTACAAACGCCATAGTTTTCACGTAACAATATCAAGTTAGGAGGATGATCTTTTACTAATTTGATATGCATGATATAAATGTGCTCTTGATTATTTCGATGTAGTGTCATTGGAATTCAGCCTGTTTATCCCACTGTGTGCTCCACCATGTCTCTATTCATCCACCATCCTTCTGTTTGACCTGCTGTGCAGAACACGTTAGGCTTCCTTTGATGTTCATAAATCATTCATGTGTTAAGTCAACATGACTTAACTATGCCCATGTTATGTCTTACTAGCCCATCACATTAAAAAGAACATTATGCGTTGCAAGGATGGACAATGAAAGTTTGAGATCATTACTAGATAAATATGATCACCCACTTCGTCAGAATATGCTCATATCCTGTTTTACATAGATCATCATCAAAGCATAAAGCACATGTGGACGTTTTTGTGTTTCTACACTGCAGCAGAGTAGGTATCCCAAATACTCTGAAAATCTCTAGAACTTCCCTGTAAATTCTCTACGATCTTCTGAGAGAAGAAGGGCATCAGAGAGCCTAAAAGGTGACGCGGAGCAGGAAACCAGCATTCTGAATGGCCAGCCTCCTGTTTTGGGGTGGATGTGCCACTCCCGCGAACTCCTAAAAAGGAACAGTGGGGAAAAATAAGTTTTCTATTAAGAGGGGAATTTTTACCCATGTGAGCCTAGGGTCTCACAGGGGGAAACATCTCCACAGATATTTATAGCAAGTTTCTCTCAGTTTCAGGATTTGCATTTGTATTATTTATGTGATTGTCATGGTCCAGGAAATGCCAGAGTTAAAATTAAGGTAATGTGATCCCAAGTCAATAGTTCTGGGCTGGCCCTGGCAGAAGCAAGGGCAAGGCTCTTCAGAAGAGATGGGGCCTCCACCAGACATCACAACAGCCCTAGTATATGTCCAGGGTCTTTGGATCACTCTTTCGTCTTAAATTTTACCACCCTCTTTGCTGAGTTCTGTGTAATTTCCTTATTACTACCTTTCTTTCAAGCTGTGCTGTTGGTCTGTTGAATTTTAAGATTATAATAATTTTATTTTTTTATTCCTAAAAATTCATTTTGTTTTTCTCCCTGATAAGTCCTTGATAATTTCTTGTTTTGATTTTATTGGTCTGTTGAATTTTAAAATTATAATAATTTTATTTTTTTATTCCTAAAAATTCATTTTGTTTTTCTCCCTGATAAGTCTTTGATAATCTTTCTTGTTTTGATTTTATTTGGGCACCCGGAAAGGGTGGAGAGGGGGCCTGGGGAAATACCAACAAGAATTCATGAAACAGTTCTTAGACAGTCGTTGTGTGGTTTATCCAATTATTGCAGTCTGAGGTACATGGCTATCTGAATTAACTGTGTTTTATTATTGCTACTCCTCACTCATGGTGACTTGTTTCCTTGTGTGTGATTCTTGAAATTCTAATTTATAAAACTGTCCCCTTAGTGGGATTTATATTTGCCTTTATAATGTACTGATGGGATGTAGGAACTGAGAGCTTGCATTTAATTCCTTGTCTTTGGGTTTCCATAACCAAGGAGTATTTGTTTTAACTCAAGAAAAGTAAGAATAATCTCATTATAAATTCTCAAGCAGCCAGGGTTTCTTTAAAAAATTTTTCCAAAGTAAAAATTTCATAGCATACCCAAATGTTTTCACTCAAAGAAAAAAACAAGTGTTGCACAGCTGAGACTCAGTGATATTATCTCAATTTTATCTCAATAAAACTGAAAAAAATGTAATGTATACATGTAAGGATAACCTGACCCCCTTGCTGTACAGTGGGAAAATAAAAAAAAATTATTAAAAAAAAACTGAAAAAAAATTGAACAAATAACTTTGTGTCACTTACTATAAATTTTTAGTAGAAAAAAATTTAGAAGCATAATGTTTCAAATCAGGGTATGAAGATAACAATTAGTATCTATTACTGCTTATATCCAAAGGATTTGCAAGTCTCTAAAATAAATGAGTAGCTAGATATACATATTTTAAAAATCAACTGTACTCCCACATGCTAGTCACAGACTGCTTTTTAAAAAGTAGTTAAAAGAAAGATAATTGTAATAGCAACAACAACAACAAAAGACCATCCAGGAGTAACTCTAACGAAAGATAAATTATCTCCTGTGGAGACACATAAACTTTATTTTAAAAAAGGTTTTACTGAGGTATAGCGGAGATACAATGTTGTGATAATTTCTGCTGTACAACGAAATGATTCAGTTATACATATACACACATCCATTCTTTTTCAGATTATTTTTCTTATATAGATTATCACAGAATATTGAATAGAAACTTTATTAAGAGCTATTAAGGACATGATATCACATTCATTGGTTAAGTCTAATACAAAGATAGAATTTCCCAAAAATTACTCTATGAATTTAAAACCATATCAATATTTTTCTACCTAATTTCTTAGAAAACTTGACTATCTTAAACTGTATTTGAAAATGAGAGTTGCCAAGAATAACTAAGACTATCAAAGATTAATGTGGGGACATTCGTCCTACCAGATCTAAGGCCCAGAGTCTATAGTTCCTGATGCAGAGATCATTAAACATACTTACTTGTGCAATAGAAAACAGGATACAGAAAAAATAACTTCTAAACTTTTGAGCATGCATAACGTACGACAAGGTGGCATTAGTCTTTAGTGAACCTACGACATCAATCGGAATCATTAGTGATAACTTGGGAAAAGCAAAATTGGCTGTCTACACCAAAGACAGAAATTAGTTCCAGGTAATTTAAGAGATTTACTTGTGTGGCGGAGGGAATTGTAAAAAGTGGGACGATTACATGGAAGTGTGCCAAATTTGTCAAATATCTCCTTGCTTGATTCCAACTTCCTGTGCTTTTTCTCTGCAAGGCAGAGAGCTAGAAGTCTGAAAATCAAATGTCCTGGATTTCATTCCCAGCTTGTTTCCACTTTCTCTTTATCGTGTTCTGCTCTCCCATGGCTGTAGCTGCGATTCTGCAGCCTCACTGCTGCACCTGTCCCTGGCCTGTTTCCCGGAGGGAAACATCAGCATCAGGAACTTCAACCTCCAGAGCCGGTCCTAGGATTGGTGGAGGGATACAGGCTTCTGCCGCACATCATTCCTCGCAACAACAGCAGGAGCAGCAGCTTGCACGTTAGAGGACTGAAACCCTTGTGGCTCAGTGCTAGGACTTCTTGCTCTTTTTACCTCCTCATCGTTTCAAGATTGTGTAAATAATTCACTGCATCACCTTGGCTCTGTTGAACATACTTAGAGGAATTCTGTTTTCCGGACACACTATGAAATGCTGAAAGGGACACACACGTATACTCTTAGAGCTGCTTGCGAAAAAAGTGAAATATGAAAAAATCGTTGAATCATAAACATGACATGCACGATACTGATGACCTTTGGGATAAGGAGGAAGAAGCCGAAGTCACTGAGGTGAGGCAGGGAAGTCTTTACTGGCAACTCCAGCTATGTTTGTTAGCTTAACTTAGTGGATAAGTGTATGTTTACATACTGTTTTATACAATGTTGCATGTCTGAAATTAACAAAATATATATTGCTATTGCATAGGATATATAAAAATATATAATGTAGTGTTCTTCAGAATACATCTTCGAGCAAAAAAATAAAAAATGAAAAAAATAAAAATCCCCAATGTTTTCTGGCTTAATAAAAAGATGGAAAACAATTTGAATTAGTCCTACTTCTAACCTCACTTCCTGTAGAGGCTCTTTTAACAGAGCAATTCGAGGAACCATGTTGATATTCAAGTCAAACCTTCATTGGGCTCCAGTCTCATTCACAGCAAACACCTGCTATGCCCTCTAAGACTCTCGGTAGTCTGGCTTCTCATTACTGCCTGACACCTTCTATCCATTTCTTTTTCTCCTGCTCTAGCCACCCAGGGCTTTGGTCTGCTTCTTGGCCACATCAGGCAGGGCAAGCCCTCATCCTAGGAGGCTATTCCTTCTGTTACAGTATCTGCTCACTCTTCTCCTAACTTGACTCAAAATCCCCCTTCTCTGAGGGCCTTCCCATGAATATCCATCTTTCTGGCATTTCCAGTCTCACTAAGCATCATACTGTTTTTTGCTTCCTAGCACTTATCATTAACATGTTATTTTCTTATTTTTGTCATCACTTGCTACTCCATTAGATCCTAAAGTACTTGCAATGGAAAGAGTTTTTTTGTTTTTTTTTTTTGTTTTTTTGTTTGTTTTTTTCAGGAAAACTTGCCTGGCAAGAGTAGGCATTTAATAAGCATTTGTTGAATGAATAAATGAATCAAATGGGTATCATGTCTTTCCACTGCAGTCAAGATATATTGCAGTCAGTTTTTTGCTGCATCCTTTGTCAAGGGTCTTCAATGATGTGGAGTATTTAAAAGAGGATAGGAGGAGGATGTGAAGAACCATCTGTACAAAAATATTTTTGAATATTAAATTATTCTATGAAAGGTTAGGAACTGAATCAGAATTACCTTTGTACTTAACACTGATTTGAATCATACTTTTTTTTATTTTAAAAATAAGTTTGGCTGGTAATGTAGAGTTTGTGCATTTGTAGACATGCTCTCCATTAAACTAATTTTTGGTGTGTTTTTAAATTCTTTTAGCTGAATTGTTTATAGCACATACAAAAATTAGGACGAAATCTACCTCTTGGAACTTTTATGACTGTTTTATTTAAATTTTTTTTTGGTCATGCCCATGGCATGTGGACGTTCCCAGGCCAGGGAACAAACACACACCATAGCAGTGATTAGAGCCACAGTAGTGGTAGCACCAGATCTTTAGCTGCTAGGCCACCAGGGAACTCATTAAGGCTGTTTTAGAACTGTAGAAATAGATTCTCATATATATGAATATCTCTAGGATGGTTTATTAGAACATATCAGGACAATTGCATTTCTGAGATATTATTTTTAACTGAGTATTTGATGGAAAATTTCACGTCTTATAGCCAAATACTTCTAGTGAAGATCATTTGCAGCCACACAGTTTCCTGATGACAAAAATATTAGAATATCATCATGTCATCTATTAATAAAGTGCTATTTTTGCAATTTTTGACACATTGAAGTAGGCGATCTGTGTGCATTATTCTGGTAATCACTCATGTGTTCAGCATTTATAATCTGAACATTCCTCCTAAATGGGATACTTTACAGAATCTTACTGTTCATTTTTATTTATGTTTTTCATATTAAATATTATAAATTGAAACTACCGTAAGTGGAAAATGTTATAATGATAACCATAAGGATATTATCATGTTTTTCTCAGCTGAATGCACAGACATTTTAACACTATTTTTCTGAATATAGAGGAATATTCCTCACCCTTCATACGCAGAAATACTTGTTTTGTTGTTACTGGTGATGATGGTGATAGCACATATATAGAAGCCCCCACTAAAGTTTTATACTTTCATGGGCAGCGTCTTCTGGGTTATAAACAAATATTACTAAAGAAATGCATGGTAATTTCACTTTTTATTATTTTTTTTCCTGTCAATGATTGTAACAAATCCTAACTAACAAGTTTTGGTAATGAGACATTCATCAGCTGTTCCTGCTTTGTATTGTTTGTCCCCAGATCCATCTAGAAGATGAGATAATGAAATTGCTAAATTTAACAATGCAACATTACTTAAATCCCAGGGATAAAGAAATGAGCTAAAGCCCTGGCATGGCAGTCCCAACTCCCAAGGTGATGTACTCCCTACTCATAAATTAGAGTCTTGAGCCATTGTTTTTATTATTATTATTATTATTATTGTTTTTTTTTTTTTTTTTTTTTTTTTTTTTTTTAGGGCTGTGCCCGTGGCATATGAGAGTTCTGGGGCTAGGAGTTGAATCAGAGCTGAAGCCACAGGCCAATGCCACAGCCACAGCAACACAAGATCTGAGCTGGGTCTGTGACCTACACCACAGCTCACGACAATACTGGATACTTAACCCATTGAGTGAGGCCAGGAATCGAACCTGCCTCGTTATGGATACTAGTTGGGTTTGGAACCCACTGAGTCACAATGGGAACTCCCTTTTTAAAATTTTATTTATTTTTTAAATTTCTGTTGTCTTTCCTGTAAAATTCTTTCCCGAATTCTCATAGTTCACAGAAGTGTCTCAGAGAAGTCAGCCCCAAATTGTACAGGGACAAACCATCTGCATTTCATCTGGAGAAGCGCTGCCTTTAATACAGTTTATATCTATAGCTGCCTAGATTCTCCTCATTTCATGTTTCTATTGTGTTATATTCTGTCTCTCATGATCATTGGACAGTCAACATATATTATGAATCTAATAGTGATTAAGTACATTTTTCTCTTATGACTGATTTACACATTTTTGTTTGAGTGTTGTGTAATGGTTTGCTTATTCTTGTGATTGTGTTCCAACCATCATTTAAGAATGTAGGTCAATGATATAGAATTTTCTGTTTAAAAATGTTGATGTCCATAAAATCAATATAAACATTAAAATCGGTCACATCCAACCTGCAAGTAAAAGCAAGTTCATTTCTCTAAATCAATAAATTCCAAGTATTCTTTTTCCTGGCACCTTTGAATAATAGGCTACATTTTCATCACTAAGAGTGGCACTTTGGAGTTCCCGTTGTGATTCAGTGGTTAGTGAATCTGACTAGGAACCACGAGGTTGCAAGTTCAATCCTTGGTCTTGCTCAGTGGGTTGAGGATCCAGCATTGCCGTGAGCTGTGGTGTAGGTTGCAGACGTGGCTCGGATCTGGCATTGCTGTGGCTGTGGCTGGCAGCAACAGCTCCGATTAGACCCCTAGCCTGGGAACCTCCATATGCCATGGGTACGGCCCTAGAAAAGACAAAAAAAAAAAAAAAAAGACAAAAAAAAAAAAAAGAGTGGCACTTTGTAGTAGCATTTCTGATGTAAGAAATTGTCATATTTGCAATTCCCAGTTGATTGGATTAGTCTTCAAGACCTGCCTAACCTAATCCATGCAGGAGTCAACCTAAGGCACATAATTCCTGGTCAAGGACAGTTGCATTTTTGGGAGTTCCCATCATGGGTTCAGACGAAATGAATCTGACTAGCATCCATGAGGAGGCAGATTCGATTTCTGGCTCACTTACTGGGTTAAGGATCTGGTGTTGCCATGATCTGTGGTGTAGGTTGCAGACATGGCTCGGATCCCACTTTGCTGGGGCTATGGTACAGCTCCAATTCAACCCCTAGCCTGGGAACCTCCATATGCCATAGTACAGCCCTAAAAAGACAAAAAAAAAAAAAAAAAAAAAGAATAAAAAAAGAGAGAGAGAGAGAGAGAAAGAAAGGTGTATTTTCATAATTTTAAAAAAGTATTTATGAAATTATAACACTAAATTTGATATTTAAATGACCATATTTCTAGATAATCAGGAGTCTGGAAGAAATGTAGGAGAAATGATACACTTTGTTTCTACCTCTAAGAGATATCACTCTTTTTTCTAACAATAGAGATTTGATCATCTCAGAGCATTTTTTTCCTAAATCCTCAAGGAGCAAAATAATTACATGCGTCATATAAAATTTGTGGAGGCATCTGAGAACAGATTTTCACAAAGAAGAGTGTTTTACACTATTGAATAGGAACTCCTAGATAGATATTGCAGATACTTTTAGTAACTTAAAAACTAATTTATTTAGATATTAAGTTGTACATTTCTCTGTGTTTTATAGTGAAAAGGTGTGCCTAAACTAATTTGAAAACAGTCTATGAGATGCTAAAATGTAAATATTTTTGGTGGGAGCACATGATCCTTCTAGCATCACTTCATCTGATCCAATGCTAGAATGCCCTTGATTTAACACAATATTACACACACGATAGGTTACCCGGTATATGCGATTTGAATTAGAATGCTGTAAAAATATCGTATATGTGGGTGTTTAGGGTTCCAAGGGGCATAGACATCATCTAGTCCAATTCTAGACCCACAGAATGAGTTCAGGTCTTATTTCTTAGATACCAGAGCTGATGAATAGTTGAGTAAATGAATTAATGTTGCGTATTCAAGGCTGCTTAGTGACTAAGTCCTAAAAACCAAGGATTCTGGAATGAGATCGTATGTGTGACCATCTCTCAGGTTCTGAGTTCATAAAATCGGAAGTATCTGCTTAATTTATTTTCAAGCAAGAGTAGGATCCCAGGATACGAATGGCAGGAATTCACATAACACAACTTGGAAGGAGGGGAAAGACTTTTGCAGGAGGCTGTGGTGCCCCAACAAAGGAAGACAGTGGCCTGTGGCAAAGCTGGGCATCTTGACAAAGTAAATGTCATTCTCAAGGGGCAAGGCAGAGAGTAAGCCTCTCTGTAGAGTCCATAGATGATGTGACCGAAGGTCACAGAACAACTGAGGATCTTTTACAGCTTTTGTAGAATTCCAGGGGTTCCTGCTGTGGAACAGGAAGGCATTGCTAAAGGTATAAAACTGGAGGTGGTAACACAGTGCTAATTAATTGTTTAATTTTACAGATCATGGCCACGGCCTCACCAGTCATGAAAATCCTTACCCTTATGTATGAATGTTTTGCCTTGCACATGGTATATTTTTAAGGTCACTGCAAATTAGTTCTCATAACACCCTGAAGAAAAACTCTTCAATCATTAAAAAAAAAAAAAAAGTGTTGCATGGTATGATGAAAAAGCATCCTTTTGAGGACAAACCCAAAAGATGATGCTGTTGCTGTAAAAGCTGTGTGTAGCCAAGAAGGCATGGCTTATAAAAGAAAATAAAAACTCATTTTTTCCAAGTCTGAGATATTTAACAGTAAATGACTTATTTTTAAAGTACCTTGAAAGTGTAAAAAGAAAAATGTAGCTAAAAAAGAATCATCATTTCTACCACATGGGAAAAAATTCTGACTGAATTTAAAATGTTTGGCTGGCACTTACCCTCGCACACTGTGGGAGAGGCTTACGGATAGTTGGAAATAGGATGTTCATTTCCCTGTTGTTTGAATGTATCCATCGATGAAACTGGAAAAAAAAAAGTGAATTAAAGGGAGGAGAAGCATATTGTTTTGTTCATTTAATTTTTGATTGATTGTTAGATTGATTGCATTCATTCATTTAGTAGTGTTCCTTAAGTGTAACTTTAATTGCAGTGAGGAGTTCTGCTTTGCCTTGTTTCTATTTTCCTCCCTTTTGTTTTAGTATTTCGAAGATAAGTGCTTTGAGATGCTGTTTCTTCCTTCTTTTCTTCCTCCTCATTCTTCCCGCCACGCCCCCTCTTTTTTCTTTCCTCTCTTCCTTTCTAGGAATGTCTTATTGGTTACTTCTTCCTTATAGAAATATATTTTTTTTACTAAAACCAAAAAACATTAAAATAATCTTTGAGATTTTACTTTTATTTGGAATTTTCCCCGATAGATTGCTTATGATGATACTTTATTAAACATGTGAACAAATAATTCATTCCTATTTGTTTTTATCTTCTCCATTTATAAGCAGCAATTTGCCTCCTTTCTATGTGTGTGGCATATGTGTGTTTGTAGAGTCTGCTATAATCTTTTTTTTTTTTTTTTTGGTCTTTTGTCTTTTTTGGGCCACACCCATAGCATATGGAGGTTCCCAGGCTAGGGGTCGAATCAGAGTTATAGCTGCCAGTCTACACCAGTCATAGCAACTCCAGATCCGAGCCACGTCTGCGACTTACACCACAGCTCATGGCAATGCTTCATCCTTAAACCACTGAACGAGGCCAGGGATCGAACACACATCCTCCTGGATTCTAGTTGGGTTTGTTAACCACTGAGCCACGATGGGAATTCCTGCTATAATCTTAAATAATACATACTATTTGTACAATATATGAGTTTAAATATCAGATGAAAGTCAGTGTGGAACTAGGAGTAAAGATAAAAGAACTAAAAATAAAATGCAAGATTAGCTGTGGTCTACTGAAGCAAAAAAGCAACTTTGATTTCAATAAAAGATTCATTCATATTTACTAAAAGTTTCAATAAAGTTACTCAAGTATTGATAATTACTTCAATTTCGCACACAATTTTCTAGACTTTTCATTCACATTTGTCTGCTCACCAAAATCCCTGAGTCATTTTATATTTGCTCTATCATTTTATACATCCTGATTTTACCCACGTGCCTTTTCATTAAGTGGTCTCCCGATGAATGTAGAAATAGTACCATCAAACTTAAGAAAAGAAATAAATCCAAAGCCTATTTTCAACTATGTAAGAAATGCCTCAGACTAGGAAGCTATCTCATAATGAGTCAGTGACAACAAAAAGCAGCTGCAGAGTAATGTAATTTCTTGAAGCATTATTTATACATTATGCATTGATAATTATAGTGGTAATTGAGGAAAAAACAGTACAGTGCCAGCAATGAAAGTGCCAAGGGTAACGTCAGAACAAAAAGTGGAAATGATAATTCTTAATAATTTCAGGAAAGAAAACTATTGAAATTATTTATTTATATGTGTTATAAAATGGAATGACATGTTAAAGTACTTTAGGAGAGGTTGGTTCTCTTCCCAAAAGAATATTGATTCTAGAAGCTTGGTTAATTATCCAGAATTTAGGTAAGACAAGTAATAACTTATATTTAATTATAAACTATATGTTTTGCTTGATTTTTGACAATAAGAAAAATGGACATGGATTTTCACAGACAATATGTTACGAAATTATCAAAACGAAGCTAAAATAAGAGAAAACAGTCTCACATTCTTGTAACAGGACCCTTAACACCAATTAGGAAAAGACCAAACCAAAATTGATTTTTCTTGAACCTGCTCTAAGGTTCGCTGAATTAATATTTTGGTGGAGTCAAAGGAGGAGAGAATTATGAGGCCCAGGGAATTGGGGGGTTAATGAATTCCTTTTACTATCCTGAGTTTTACACTTAGTATCATTATCCCAAATGATTCAATTAATGTCAAGAGTTAAGAAGGAATAAGAGAGAAAAGAAAAAAAAAAAAAAAGAGAGAGAGAGGGAAAAAAAAAAGGAGCAAGAGAAAAAGGTCATGGACAAATGATTTAATATGGGGTTATATGTATATATTATTTGTTAAATTCTTAGGTTGATAGAGAACATATTCAAGAATTAAGTGTAATATCTTACTATATCACTTTAAAGTATCAGATATTTTTATTCTCTTAATTGTATGTTCAAGCTTGATAGACTATAGTGTAACTACTCTTTCAGATGTTCAAAGAAACAATCCATGCTAACTGCTTAAGCATAGACCTAATTTGTGTGTAAAATTTTATCTTTTTCAGAAAGCCGTATGATCTACCTCGGACATTACACAATTATAGAGAGAAGAGTTTACGACAAGACACACATCTCCAGGGATGAGATAGTAGAGAGAAGCAGATGATGAAGGATCATATCTTGGAGCACAGACGTGGTTAAGAAGCAGAGAGGGAAAGGGGAAAGGAAGATAAAAGGGTTAGTGTGTCTCTGTGGTGCAACTGGTCAGTGCATTTGACTGTTAACCCAAAGCACGGGAGTTTGAGCCTACCTTGGGGTGCCTCGCCCACCTCTTTTTGGGGTTAGTAGATGCAAGCTATTACATTTAGAGTGAATAAGCAATGTGGTCCTGCTATAGCACAGGGAATAATATCCAATCTCTTGGGATATAACATGATGGAAGATAATATGAGAAAATAAATGTATATATAGGTATGACTGGGTCACTTTGCTGTATAGCAGAGATTGGCACTACATTGTAAATCAACTACACTTTAGTAAAAAAAAAAGTTAGAAAATGATATAGAATAAGGGCAAGAAATAGAGTGATTTCTTCTAGTGAAGATACAGGTAAAGAGCAGCAAGAACTGTGTATAATGCTCTTTAAGAACTGAAAGGGGTGTCTAATAGAAAATGCTGACTGGATATACAAGAATAAGAAGGCTCTTTGTCCTTTGAGGAAATGATGGAAAGACCCACAATGATCCCGGCCGAAAAGTAAGTTACAGCAGTTGTGTCAAAGGGTGAGGTTGAAAAAGTTATGAGGAATTAAACAAGTCAGCAGTGTCTATGGCTAAAGGCTCCCAGGAACAAGAAGGGATGCAAAAATCTAGAGAAACATGAAATACGTGAAATAAGATGACCAAATCTACTTACTATCTTTAGTCCTCTGCCCTAGTATAAATACACACTGCAGACTCATCTTTACAGAAGATAAATTAATTACATGCCTCTTTCAGATTTGAACATATCTGGGAAAATTTAAATTATCTGTAAAAAGCTAACTAATTGATAGAGTATGCATTAAAAAGAAAGTCAGCATTTTTTTTTCTATCCCTTTGATGGAGAGAAGAAAAAAAAAAATGGAAGAAGGATTTGACAAAGAAATGCTTTTACTGTTCAAAGGGGACTTGTTTAGGAAACCGAACACATTAGCATCTGATGCTAGAGCTTTGCTTTCAAAGTGAAATTAAGCTGAGTAATAATAATCTCCTCCCTTCTGACTTCTTTAAATAAATACATTTGAACATAAAACCTTGCATTGTGGCATGAGGCTTACAGCTTCTTTTACCTTTAATGAGACCAGGCAAACCAAGGAGTCAGAATGATATGTTAATGAGAGGAGGGACCCCTGGCAGCCCCAGGATGTAAAGGACTTTTATTCTTCATGATTGTGTAGAGAGTTTCCCTGCACTTGTTAACCTCCAAGCATTTTTGAAGCACATAAAAGACCATATGGATTTCCAGTGTAAAGGCACTCTGACTTGGGTGTTTATATTGCTTTGCCAAGAATTTCCATATCCTTATGGTAAATCAGCCTTCAGGAACTGCATTCTCTCTCTCTCTCTCTCTTTTTTTTTTTCAGATTACAAATCCAAAGACATTCTTTGATCAACTCCTGTCCCTTGGACCCCAAAACTTCTTTGCACACCCCTCGTGTCACTTAAGATTCTTGCTTATTCCCCCAGTTTAATTAAGGAGTTTACCACTTAGCTTCAAGCATTCGGCTCCAACCCATGTCTGCTTTATCCCAGCCTCCCCAATTAGACATCCCATGTTGCTGTGACACAGAACTAAAGTTCCTTTGTATTTACTCTTACAGTTGCATTATATTTTTAACCATGCTTTTTGTGTCAAAGCTTACGTTCTGAAATCATTTTCCTCATTCCCGAAATACGTCTCTCACAATTTCTTTCAGTGAAAGTGTGTGGGTGATAAACACTTTTGAGGTATGGATGTCAAACATTTTTAAAGTTCATTCTTCATTGGAATTTTGAATTTTAAGTTGGTGGCTCTTTTAGTACATTGCACTTATTATCTCACTGCTTTCTGGCTTTCATTCACGGATGCTGTCAATTCATCAGTGGTCCGACTAATGGATCTTTGTGGGTGATTTGTCTTTTCTCTGTGAATATTTTTCTTTTTCTTTTGAAGTGTTTTCATTTCAATGTGAAATGTCGAGGTGTGGATTTCTTTTTCCTTGTATCTTCCGTGCTTCCTGGATAGGAAGTTTACTGTCTTCTAGATTTAAAATTATTCAGGCACAGTTTAGTGCCTCTTTTTCCCTTCTTTCCTTTTTGCAAATTAATTAAATACATATTAAAGTGTTTCATCTGCACCTTTTTTCACAGTCCCAATCTTTTTCTCTCTGGACTGTATTCTGAGAGCTTAGAGACCTCTCTCCATCTAGGTCTAATCCATTGAGTTTCAAAATTACAACTGATATTTTTCATTTCTAGTGATTCTTTTCTCTATTTTTAAAAACCTGATGGTTTATTTCTTAAATGTTGCCCACGTTTTCAAAATCACTTCCTTAAAAAGATATCAAACCTACTTATTTTATATTCTGTGGATGATAACTCCCAAATCGGAAGCCTTTGTATTATACGTGCCAATTCTTCAAGGTACCAAGCTGCCCTGGGAATTTTGTAATCTGTCACTCTGAGCCCCAATATCTTCCCACTTTATCTGTAAAACTTCTTTGAGGCGTAGGTTGAAGTTTGTTTGTTTTAAAGGCTTATCTTGGAGTTCCCGTCATGGATCAGTGGAAATGAATCTGACTAGGAACCATGATTGTGGGTTCGATCCCTGGCCTTGCTCAGTGGATTAAGGATCCAGCGTTGCCATGAGCTGTGGTGTAGGTTGCAGACTCGGCTCAGATCCCGAGTTGCTGAGGCTGTGGCATAGGCTGGCAGCTATGGCTCCAATTCGAGCCCTAGCCTGGGAACCTCCATACGCCATGCATGTGGCCCTCGAAAGCAAAAACAAACAAACAAATAAATAAATAAATAAATAAAATAAAGGCTTGCCTTTACTTCTGCCAATGCCTGAGGATAATCACTGTCTGAATCCACTATAAATTAAATACTTGAGGATTTGGGGGATACACAAATGACATGAAATCATACACCAAAACCACATGAGGAGTGATTTGTAATTATGAATTTTGGGGGGGACATCCCCTCCCAAGCTTAGTTTTAAAAGAATCGGGCATACTTTTTGCCTATTTACTTGGTGAAATATTTGTGTATTTTTTAACCTTGAAGTATAGGTCTAGTTATGGAATTTCTGGTTCATGCAATCAAATTCCTCGTATTTTTTTCCCCATGAACATCATTACCATGTTACCCCAGCTAGGAAACGTCGCCGTCCTTGACCCCTGTAAGAGCCTTACTTTCCCACCTCCAGTGGTTGTTTTAAGGCTTTTGCATTTTAGTCTCTGGTCATGTCAGTACGTCCCAATTTACCAGATAGAAACAAGCCCACAATACCTCTGAATTGCTTCTGGATGATCTGGTCCTACATGTATACTCATTTTTAAAATCTGTGTTATATTACAGAATATTGGGTAGCGTTCCCTGTGCTATACAGAAAGTCCCCATTGGCCAGTCATTCCATAGACCTCAGTGCCCATAATCTATAAGGGAAAAAATAATCTGAACAAAAATGAATGTGTGTCTATGTATGGCTGAATCGCTTTCTTGTACAGCAGATATTATCAAAGCGTGACGAGTCAACTATGCTTCAATGAAACTTTAAGAACGAAAAAAGTAGTATAACAAAAAATTCTCAACAATTATTTTGAAATGAATATATAAATGAAAGTGCAGTCCAGGACACAAAAATTTTTAACATCTACAACAGATATCAGTGGCTTGTTCCTAATGAAATACAGGATAGTATCTTCTGCCAAAGATATAATATGAGATACTTACATGGTTCACTGAAGTTATAAGTGCCACATCATTTCTAAAACTTTTATTATAGTTATGGTACACTTGTCATTGGGATAAAAGTTATGTCGCAATTATGCAACCATGATGCTCTTAATTTATTCTCTGCCCCTCCTAGTTTTTGCCATCTCAAACCATATAACCATTTGGGAAGCTATTCTGGCTCAAAACATACATTTGAGAAACACATGCTATTTTATTTTTGCTCATAAACCATATACATTTTATTCAGAGACTCTGCTGCATATCTCTATAGTTAGATTTCAACCTAAAAAAGAAATTCTTAAATATTAGACAGATTTTATTGTTTTTGTTACTTAAAGAAGTAGTAGCCAAACTCCCCTTTTATGACAAAAGTCATTATAATATCCTTGGGTTTTTAGGATAGGATTAAGACATACTGCACCATATCTTATTTATACTAGTAGCCAGCATTTTGTGTTACCTTCAAACCTTGGAGCCCAAGGTTCTAATAATATGCCCATATGAGTAACTTAATATCACATGTGTGATCTTTTCCTCACTAAACATGGATACTATCATCCTTTGTCTATCATTTCAGATTCATATGTTTTATGACTGATCCAGTGCTCTCTGGAACACATGACTGCAAAAAAAAAAAAAAATGTGTGGCGTACATTGACACATCTTTGATGTCTTACAGTTTCAAAGGGTCAGGGTTCTGGACACAGCTTCACCGGGTCCCCTGCTCCGGGATCTCTCACAAGGTTGCAAAAACGAATTTGACCAGGGCTGGATCTGATTTGGAAGCCTGCCCTGAGAAAAGCCCCTTCCTGCTGTTTAGCCGCACAAAGCATTTGTTACAATGGGATGCTTTACAGCTCTCTTAAACATGAATTCTCATTTCAATATCCCTTTCAATATTCCCAAATAGCTACTATGTTCTTATATGTGATGTTACAAAGTCTTTCCACCAGCCAGCTTGACTTGAGAAGTTTCTTCCCACTTCTGGCCCTTGGCTCTACCCTCCAAGTCTCCGCCGTCCCTTCAAACGTGAGTCAACCTCCACTCCTCTCAGTCTTGCCCCAATTCTCCAAACAATAGTGAGTATTCCTTCTTCTCACCTCTCATTTTTCTTCTCTTTTCTTTTTTTTTTTTTTTTTTTTTTGGTCTTTTCGCTTTTTAGGGCCTTACCTGAAGCATATGGAAATTCCCAGGCTAGGACCTGAATCAGAGCTACAGCTGCCAGCCTACACCACAGCCACAGCAACCTGGGATTCGAGCTGAGACTGTGACCTACACCACAGCGCACGGCAATTCGGAATCCTTAACCCACTGAATGAGGCCAGGGATCGAACCTGCATCCCCATGGATACCAGTCAGGTTCGTAACCTGCTGAGCCATAGCAGAACTCCCTCATTTTACTTTTAAAAAAGAAAAAAGAAAAAACAAACAAACAAAAAAACCTTTCTTTTTGGCCACGCATGCAGCATGCAGATGTTCTGGGGCTAGGGATCGAACCCAAGCCATAGCAGTGACAAATGCTGGATGCTTAATTGTCTGAGCCATGAGGGAAAGGATCATTTTACTTTTAGAACCATGCATGTTGGCAGTGAGATGTTCTCTGATTTGTTCATCTTGGTCATATGGAAATAGATATTAAAGTCATGCCTTTTTTTTAAAGTATAGTTGATTTACAGTGTTGTGCCATGCCTTCTATTGACTTGTACAACCCTTAGCATATATCTTAGAAATCTGGTACAAATAATAACTATTTTTGTTAAATATTATCTAATTGAATAATTTGTCAGCATGGAGATCTTTTTTTTTTTTTTTTTTTTTTTTTTGTTCTTTTGAGGGCTGCACCTGCAGCGTATGGAGGTTCCCAGGCTAGGGGTCCAACTGGAGCTACAGCTGCCGGCTTACGCCACAGCAACTGGGAGCTGAGCCACGTCTGTGACCGCCACCACAGCTCATGGCAATGTCAGATCCTTAACCCACTGAGCTAGGCTAGGGATCGAACCCCCAACCTCTTGGTTCCTAGTCGGATTCGTTTCCACTGTGCCACGATGGGAACTCCGAGATCTTGCAATTTAATGTTTGAAAAGTAAAGCTGTGTTCTGAAGGCTCTTAGAAGACACTGATGGGCTTTTTACTTTAAATTGCAATTTCATTAATGCATATTTAGAACGTGTCATTTTTATTCTTCTTTTGAAAGAAATGCTGCCAATTATAAATAATCATTCCAATTACAAACTCAAGGCTTGAGTTTACAAATAATGTTGAGCAAATATATTTCGCTCTAAATTTTTTAAAAGGCAGGTTGTATTTAGCATTGTGTATGTGTCTCAAAATGGTGTAATGAAGCTTTAGCAAATTTAACTATTTTGTCTTCTCAGTAACAATACAACATGTGGTCAGGAATAGGAAACAAAACATCTGTTTTCAAAGTCCATTTTAACAGACTGTATAGCTCATTTAAATGTCAATTGACAGTCATACACATGAAAGATTTATAATGTTGAATGTTCCTTTAAAAAGAAGTGCTCACTGGACCCTAGGATTCTACCACAGAAATGCAGACACCTTTCTTCCATGTAATGTTGCACCCTTTAGTTCTCTGTTCCCTCATGCTTTTCCCCCAAGAGTTTTCTAAGTTTACCTTTGTCTCTTTGTTTTGAAATGGTCCACAGCTTCCCTTAGTCTAGTCCCAGGCAAGGCGGGTCAATATCTGTATACATAACTGTGTGGATGAAAGTGATAAAAGAGGTATTTAACACCCTGCTATAGAGTCAACGTAGTGAAAAATAAATGGTAAGATCAGCCCAGCAACCAGAACCTTCTGCAGGATGATAATCATTTTAATCCTAGTACCAAAAGTTCCTGGTTAGAAAAACTTTAGGTGGTGTTCTAGTCCAAAGGGATGGAGAGTTTTATTTTTTTTTCCCCAGTAGGATCTTAAAAATCGCTGCCTCTATTTATTACTTCCATGCATCTCCCCAAAGGTTAGTCTTCCATAGAAGAACTATGTGTTGGCTGTCCGTCTTGGCTGCATCAACAAATCTCATGGCCCCGTTGCTTCATATGCATCGTGCTGTGCTTCTTCACTCATGTAGCCCTACTTGATATGGGGCTTACATCTTCTCCCAAAGTACGTGTATTCTTCACAGTTAGAGTTTGCCGAAAACTATCTCAGGTTCCCCTTTGTGACGCAACCATTATCATTTACTGTCCAAAACCCATCAGTGTCTCCTAAAGAACAATCAGGGATGCTGGGTCAGTCGTGGGCTGTTGCAGCTTGGGCTGTTCTGGGCATAGGGCTTCCCCATCTATGCAGCCACACCCTGCTCTTGGTCCACCACGTCCAGTCCCCAGCATCTCTGCAGGTGTGCCTCACTCTGAGGCCATCATACCCAGCCAGACCCTGGTGCTGGTGTCCTAGGTAGGAATTCCTAAAGATAAGTTTTGGCACAGGTTCTGATATGTTCCTTCCCCACATAGGTGCATTGGTACATTCGATGAACACGTGTATCTTTTTGATCCCTCTTTAAACTGCTTTAACCCAACAATGAAGAGATATTTTAAAAGAAATAAACCAAAGTTATCTGGACAGAAAGTGTTAAAAAAGCAACACTGTTTTGGAAGAGGCAAGGCAAGTAGTGAAATGTCGACTTACCAGACCCAGGATGACAAAAATCTTGTTCCAGACTGGACTGAGGCATGGGGAGGGGATGGGCATAGATCCAAAATAAGATAAAATAAACCATTGTCAACAGATTTGTGAATTGCCAAGAATACTAGTGCTAACTGGTTGCTCTACAGTTAAGATAGAGAAGAATGGTAAGGTAGCAGGAGACTGAAAAGGCAAGAATGAAACCAAAGTTGTGGGAGTTCCCGCATGGCACAGTGGATTAAGAATCCAACTGCAGTGGCTTGGGTCCCTGGGGAGGTGTGGGTTCGATCCCCAGCCCCATGCAGTGGGTGAAAGGATCCGGCTTTGCTGCACTATGGCAGAGAGCAATTTTTTAGCAAGAAACTGATGACTCCCAGAAAGACTCCTGAGGATACTGACATGTTTGTTCCCCATCAAACGGCCAGAAATAATTACCACTTAGAGAAGATCTCGGGGGACATACACTTGGAACCTCCAAACAGCCTCTTAGTCTGCCTCCTTACAGTGAGCAGAATCAAAGGGAGTGAACCTCAAATGGAAGGTTTGAGGTTAAGGGAAAAACAAACAAAAGAAAAAAAGAAAGAAAGAAATTGGAGGAAACAGAGACTCTCCAGGGAGTAGAAAACTTCAAAAATACTAAAACTCCACCCTGGATATCCTCAGATAAGAAAATATACGGCGAGCTTGACGTAAGAAAAAATATACCAGAAAAAAAGAGCAATCCGAAAACTACACACACAAAAATACACAAACACACTTCACATATCATACACACACCAAATATCTTCGGGAAATTAAAATCAAGAGAGCAGAACTAAAACCCAGTAGAAGTTTTGGAAGATAAAATTGAAAAAAAATCTTCAGTAAGTAGAGCAGAAAGACAAAGATGGAATATGTGAGAAAAGATTAAAAGAAAAATCATTCCAAGACATTCACAGTTGAAGGACTAGAGATTTACAAAGAGTAAGAGAGAGAACAGACAGGAGAGCACCCTTAATTAGATAACTTAGGAGATGTTCTAGAGAGAAAGGATGTGAGCTGAGGTGGACAATGGCTCTCCAAGTGCCCCGGGTGCTGGCTGGAGGGTATGTGCCTGTCTATCCTGGGTACAGTCATCCAGGGTTCCCTGAGTGGCATGTGCAAGGAAGATCATGTTCAGAGATGAGCACAGAGAAGAAACAGTCCAATCTTTCAGGAACTGATAGACGTCGGTAATGACTCGGGTATTTACTGGAGCAGACGGGAGACCATTGGAATGTCTTGAGTAGAGAAATGTCATTATCTTTTTCAACTGGATCAACCTGGCTGCTCTGTTGAGAACAACAGAAAACCAGACAAAGGCAAAGTAAGTCTATATAGGTGTAGCATTTGTGATAAATTGCAGATGAGGAGAGAAAGGGTCTTTGTCTTCAGAAGGGAGCAGGAAAGCTGGAAGGAATGGTGGGATCCCATATTGAAACAAAAGTTGGAGGTAGAACTAATAGAATTTGCTTCTGAACTGAATGAAAGGTAAGTCTGTGACAAACAAAATGTTTACTCGAGGTAGAAACAGGTGTTCTTTCCTTTCCTTTCTTTCTTTCCTCATTTCTTCTTGGGGGTGGTATGTTTTAAACATGGTGAGCTTGAAACCTGGGTTAGATGTCATAGCAGAGATGTTGAAAAAGCAGTTGAGTCTAACGCTGGGATTCAGAGGAAGGATTCAGGCTGGGGATATAAATGTGAAGCATGCAGTTAAGTACATATCATGAGGGATTGGAATGTGAGCAGAAGACAACCTGGGGCTTGACAGCATTCAGAGGTCAGGGGCTGAGGCAAGTTCATTAAAGCCAACCACGAAAAAAGCGAGTACACCAGATGTTTCCTGGAATCCAAGTGACGACAATGTGTCAGGGTGAGATTATGTCCATTGTCGATACTCACATCAGAAGGAGAATAGGAATCAGTATTCTTGTGAAAGGCTTGCAAGCATGGTGAGAATGAAATCATGGCTGAGGAAGGTTCAGGAGTTGATGTGAAAAGTTCAACCAAAGAGAACTGAGTCTGTTCAGACAATACTTCCTGTGGATTTACCTTAATGGGGAGACTGGGTAGAAGGAGGAAGAGAAGTAGATAATTGCAGAGGAAATGTGGGGTTGAATGAGGTTAAATATGTTAAGAGAGGTTTGTTTTTTTTTTTTTTAATGGTAGAAAACTTAATTTGATGATACTACTGATTTGGTAGAAATGCAGAGAAAGGAGAAGAGCTGCAGCAAATACCAAGTGTGGACCAGAAGGTTCTGTTGGGTGGAGGAAAGACAGGCAGTAGTTAGGAGACCAGACAGCACGTCTGTCTTTACAGGAGACAGGGTGGGGTGCATGGCAGATGTGGGGTCAACGTGTTATATCTGAAAGCTGGTGGAAGTTCTTTTTCCTACTCCCATCAATTTACTTGGGAAAATAGGAAGCCAGATAAGCTGTGATTGAGGATTGGGAGAAAGCTGTTAGAGGTTTGAAGAGAGAGAACATTTGAAATGGATGCCTGGAGAGTGAATGGACTGGGTAAACATGACATGAGCTCTGGGAGAATGTAGAGTGATACAGACACCAACATTGAGTACTGATTAAACACAAAAGGGAATGTAACGTGATCAGTGGATGAAGAAGTTACATGGAGGTGGGAGGAGGCAAGGAAAGAAAAGAGAACTAAGTAGAAAAGAACCATCCAGAAGGATAATGGATGCTAACAGACAGCCAATTGGTGTAAAAAGAGGTGATTTCTCATGAATCTGATACAAGAGCTAAACATTTTCCTGTTAAAGGGACTGCATTTTATTCTTAAATCTGGTGGAATTAGTTGATTCTTTATTTGCCTGATAAAAAATAACATTTGAAATACCAAGAAAGGAATAGGAGAAGAGAGAAAAAAAGTATATGCTCACATTTGTATAGCTAGCTAGCTAGCTAAAGTAATATGGTTAATTGTTTGAATAATGTATGTTTCCATTTGTTTACACTTCATGACCTTCTTCATGCCAAAAAGGATTTGAGAGGAATTCCCACCGTGGCACAGTGGGTTAAGAATCCAACTGCAGTGGGTTGGGACTCTGCAGAGGCGTGGGTTTCATCCCCAGCAGGCGCAGTGGGTGAAAGGATCCAGTGTCGCCACAGCTGTAGTGTAGGTTGCAGCTGTGGCTCGGATTCAATCCCTGACCCTGGAACTTCTATATGCAGTGAGTGCAGCCATAAAAAAGAAAAAAGAGAGGAAAAAAAAAAAAAAAAAGGATCTGAGCTATAAACAAATTTTCCAACTCTACAACAAAGCATCTTCACAAAGTGTGAGCTATGCATTTCAGGGAACAGCAGTTATCAGCTAGACTAATCCACCTAATTATTAAAATGCGAAGAGTTCCCACAGTGGCACAGCGGAAACGAATCCGACTAGGAACCATGAGGTTGCGGGTTTGATCCCTGGCCTCACTCAGTGGGTTAAGGATCCGGCATTGCCATGAGCTGTGGTGTAGGTGGCAGACATGGCTCAGATCTGGTGTTGCTGTGGCTGCGGTGTTGGCGGGAAGCTATAGCTCTGATTTGACCCCTAGCCTGGGAACCTCCATATGCCATGGGTGCAACCCTAAAAATATATATATATATAATACATACATATATATAAAATATATATATAATACATATATAAACATGGTATTAAAGGTAATAGCTTTTGCTTGAAGAGACATCTGCTATTTCCTGAATTAAATAGTGCAGAAAAATTGCAGTGACAAATGCAGAGGAAAATGTAGTTTCCTCACCCATGTCTTATGGAATCCTACATTTCATCAACTAATTTCTCCTGATTAACATATTAAGACTTTTGTCATTATCTTTTCACAAGAAGATTATACATGGTAAGTTACAGGAATTAACCCCCATCACCCGACCCCCACCCATGTTCAATCCTGTTCATTTCCAAGAAATTAAAATGTAAAACCAGTACATGTGTTGGCAAATGGCGATCGCAGGTGCCGTGATCTTTGGAGAACAGACGTCTGCACTTGGAAATGTAGCTTCAGCACTGACTTTGGTGTCGTGTCCAGGTGCAGCCTTGGCAGGGACTCCACAGTTCCCCCATGTTGCTACAGACTAGGCTCCTGAGACCATCATCTCATGCTTAGGACTGGGGAGAACGTTCTGGGTTTCTTCTCATGCCTCCCTCTGAGACCAGGAATAGACGGCTCAATTGCATCCCGGACTACAATTGATTTACTCTCCAAGCATTCTGAGAGTATGAAAAAAAAAAGAGCTGATTTAATCTTCGTTGCGTTCACGGTGGTTTATTGCATTCCCCGAGCCTCAGCGATAATTTCAGACCAAGAACAAGGTCCTTTTGCCTGTGACATCCAATGAGCCATGAAAGAAATAAGTACATTCCCTGCCCTGGAGAGGGTCCAGCAGCTTCTCCACATGAGATCAGTGATAACAGATGGGACCAGGGTGACTGATTTAATTAGAATATTTTAATAGCAGAATGGCGAACATTGTACAGCTCTATCAGTTAGGAGGAAGGCCATTAAATTCACCAAAGTAATTGTTTCATTGGGAGGATGTGTCAAATAAAATATATCTGCATGTAATATATATATTTAATTTGAAGGGAATTTTCCAATGATCGTGAAAATGAAGTCATTATATAACATATGATGGTTATCTACATCTTTATGAGAAGTGAACCTTTAAAGCTCCTCAAATATTTATCTTGTCTTATTAATTGAACTACCCTGCTGCTTTAAGCTCCTTTTGACCTAGACACTGTTGTCCTCAAGACTTTAGGGTGATACTTTAGAAGAGGAAGTAGCCTTTTCCGTGTGCTCAGAAAATAGAGATTTTTGAGACATAAAAGGCAGTTTATAACAATACACAGCATTTATCAAAAGTTGGTGAACTCTCTGAGGGGACTGGTAATACAAAAATGCAATTCTTAGAGGAGGAGAACCTCCAGATCATGCCCTGAATGAATTTTACAAAAGCAGAAAGCAAGTGAATTTCTCATTGTTATTTAAGCATAAAAATTTTGAGGTTTTGTGAAAAAATTTGCTATTAAGCCAAAATGTATACTCCCATCACTAAGGATTAATACATCCCCCAAATTTCTACCTCCTAATTAATCCTGGGGGATAATATTTTACATATTTTTCCCCGAATAGTATCTATCATGCTATTTTGAACAAATCCTATAGCTCATGTAATAGAGCAAGTCTCCCTATAATAATGAATGATTGGCACAACATAAGGCTTAGCACCATGGTAATTAATGGAAATTGAATTATTATGATAATAGAATTTATGTCGATTAGCCTTAGTCGAATCTATTGTTCAGTTTCTGTTCAAAGAGCAATGAGAAAAATGCACCCTCTTTTTTGACTGAAAAGAACTCAGGTATACCTGATAGAATTTTTTTTTTATTTTTGTTCACAAATCAAAATAATCAACTAGGTTTAAGGGGAAGATAAAATGAGATATCTCTTTGCCTATTTATTCATCTATTTATGTAGGAAAGAGCAGTTTTGATAAAAAGAGGAATAGCATATTCACTTGCATAGTAATAAGGAGTCAGGCTTTATCTTCTCGAAGTAATGTATTTAGTTAATACATTCATTTTTTTAAATGGCTAATGTATACATTCATCATGCCACAT
Source organism: Sus scrofa (assembly GCF_054392235.1). Classification (NCBI taxonomy): domain Eukaryota; kingdom Metazoa; phylum Chordata; class Mammalia; order Artiodactyla; family Suidae; genus Sus; species Sus scrofa. Next base: position 79,545,385 of record NC_139393.1, read on the forward strand.
AGTAGTAGATGCTTAGTACTAAACACCAGAGATGAATGAGAATGAAATAGTTACAGAGAAAACTCCTAGACTCTTTGACTCTAGTAGCCAGGAGAGATATTTGCTCCTGGAACCCAGAGAGTATCGTAGAGTCAAAGATGATATGGGATGACTTGATCAGGTTGTAAACCTGGCACTAGTTTTCTTCAGACTCCAAACTCAAGTGAACAGGAAAGTCTCCCTAACTGCCCCATCACCAATCAAATTTCAGTCAAGGAAACAAAACTCAAGGAACCATTACAATGGAATGTCTTCAGTTAAAGGAACTGGCAACTATGCCATGAATTCCTAGGAAACCTATTGAAGAATACACGCTCCTGTGTTACGGTATTGCACAAATCAGTGAAATAGCTACTAGTAGCAGGCTTAGCTAGACTTATGTTAAAAAAAAAATAGGCTGATCTTTTTAAAATTTGAACTTCAGCAGATGCTATAGTGAAAGAACCCTCTGCAGTTTGTATTGACTTCAATCTTTAAAGCTCAAAACTTGGGACATGGACAGTGTACATACAAGAGAGTGTGTAAAATAAAACCAATCAGGGTGTGGAGAAGAGACAATTGGATACTAGCTGATCATGATAGATTAAGAACTGCATCAATTTCCAAGTGAGCAGGACCAAAGATCAATCAGAATCATGTTATATGTTATGTGTATTTTGATATGCAAACACTTTGGATTCGGTTAATCAGTTAATAAACAGTATGTGAGTCTAATACCAAGGAAAGCTTTTGCCATTGTTTTGAAAACTTAGTCCTGGCTTTTACTATTATGACAAGTCACAATTGACAATTGTAGTCTAAGCCTTGGTACCAAGAGTGATCAGATAAGACAGGTGTCACCTGTACAGCTTGTGACTCTATTGCAGCCATTCCTGGACCATTCTGCTCTGCGTCACACTCACTGGATGCCAGGAGTGGCTCTTCATTTGCCCTTTCTCCCCTCATCACTGCTTTCCCTGTCTCCGAGAGTTTTTCACCAGATGTTCATGTAGCGGTCCAGAGTCTGAGCACTATAATATTAAAACCCCATCTTTATTTTTTCCCTCATTACAAATGCAAAGATGTAGAGTGAAAACTTTATAAAGCATGTCAAAGATAGGAAAACAGTGAGATCATTTCTAAATGCCCTTCTCAGGATTGATCCTGTACTAATGCAGTAATAGGCCACTAAAAAGCAATGTGTCCATGTTAAAATCACTTTTCCATTTTTCCCCTCTATAAAATATGACAAATAGAATAGTTATTTATATTGCCAATAACTGAAATAGTGTCAGACGTTTGAGAGCTTCTGCAAATGTTTATTGAATTAGTGAAAGAATTAAGCCAACCAAATATTCTCTACCTTATGAAAATGATGCTAATATCTGGTTGATAATAAAGCCATGATAAAACCAAGGCTTCAGGCTACAATTATTGAGAAAAAGATATTAGTTTCATCATGATATATCTTGTCCCTCCTTCTGCCTCTGATAGAACAGATGTGTTGATTTCTGACTTGTACAATGTAGGAAATTAGCTAGAACATATAAAAATTAAGCCTGCTAACATAGACTGAATAATACATTAACACGAGCTGATAAAAATAAATGTCTGGGGAGCTAATATTTCATGTGGGCAGAGTTAATATGCACAGTTAATACTGTATGATCTGGTTGGGAGAAAAGATGTAATCTTTTGAAAAGGAAAGGTAAATTAAAAATGTCATTAGATGGCAAAATAATATTCAAATGAGGAGATGTATTTAATTAATGCTATGAATCTGGAGAAAGGAGAGATTATAGTGGCCCATGATAGTGTTCAAAGACTTTAAAAAGGCACAGCACTTAAGTGGGTTACATTTGGCTACTAAATTATTTAGCTAATTATATATTTGCAGCATACGTTGTAATTACCAGGTAATATCGTATTGGTTCTATGTCAATACTGCAGCAACTTAGAGGATCGTTCCAGAAGCAGTCAGTTTTCATTTCAGATAGAATTGGAAGCAGCTTCATAATGAGCACTCCATATTCTTATTCTAGTAATTGGTATCTAGTGCCTTGGTAACTGGATATTTACCAACGCTATTCAGAAATCACAATGTTAGCATGACATTGAGATTTTTGTTTCTAAGTGGGAAAAATATCTATTCAACACAGTCATGACATGATTAATGCTTGGTTCCAATAAGTGAATTTGTTTTTAGATTGAATATACAGTTTTATGCATGCAACCCAATTTAAAGGGACTCATCCATTGGTTGGTTTAAGGTTCTTACTTTCCAACTAAGAAGCCCAAACGTGACCTTAATTTGGCCACGGGAATGTACATGCAAAAAGAATGCAAACAACTCATTTTTCTGAAAAGATATTTTAAATGACCCTGTATTGTTGAAATAAAACTATTCAAATGGCAGAACAATTTGCTGTGGTGGGCAGTGTGTGGCAGTGGTGTGATCGACAGGGCTATAAATGGCCAGGTTGGGGAGCCATGCAGGCCATCAATACCATCCAGCCATGTGGTTGGACACTAATGGCCAACCCAGTATTTCAACAATCCAGATAATCCCTCCATCTCAAGATCCACTCTTATTTTATCATCCCTTGAAATCCCCTCTTGCCTTGTAAGGGAGCATATGCACAGATTCCAAGGATTAGTGCTTAGATGTCTTGAGAGTGGGGATTATTCTATGTGCCACACATAGATAAAAAGATCACAGCAGATGCAAGTTAACCTAGACCTTAAAACTCTCTGGAATATACCCTTTCTTCTCTGAGCCCACCTAAGTTTCAGCAGTTAGCCTAGAATGTCTCTTTTTTTTGTATCACATTCTTTATTCCTCTTGACTTACCCCTGAAATAACTTGGCATTTGGAGAATTCTCTCATTAAGGATCCCAAGGTGAATGCTTTCAAATCAGAGTTTTAGCTGGCAAGAACCTGTTTGAAAAAGCTGAAAATGACACACTCTCTCCTATTGGTTTGACAAATCATCATTATCAAATTGTTTTTATGTGTGAGTCAGGGACCTCACTGTGCTGTGCTCTGGAAGGGGGCTCGGGTGGCTCTCAGGTGTGCTGACCTGAGGGTTCCCACTGGACCAGACTGGGGCAGGGCTGGGGGGCCATGGGACCCTGCCTTGTGAGCTGGAGCCCCTCACAGGAGCCCGATCTGTCCACACTGCTGAGCTGAACACGCCTTACCCTTTTCTGTGTGTTCCCGGCTTACAAATACATTGGAAAGCACAGGCTCTAATTGAGGATCCAATGACATTATCGCAGTGGTGTTTCACACACTTAGATTTCTGCCTCACATTTTACCACCCATGTCTGGACAGGTCATGTAAAAGCTGTCGTGATGGCGCTCTCTCTGAATCTTCTACTCATCTCTCTTCCACAATCCTTATATTGTACATTGCCGCATTTCTGGCTTAAGCAGTTAGAGAAATGGGAGACCCCAGTGAGGCTCCGTGGGTTAGGGACTCCACATGGTATCCATGAGGATGCAGGTTCGATCCCTGGCCTCACTTAGCGGGTTAAGGATCCGGCACTGCCACAAGCTGGAGTGTAGGTTGCAGATCCAGCTCAGATCCAGCATTGCTGAGGCTGTGGTGTAGGCTGGCAGTTGAAGTTCTGATTCGACCCCCAGCCCGGGAACTTCCATATGCTGCCGATACAGCCATAGAAAGAAAAAAACAAACAAACAACAACAAAAAAAAAACCAAAAAAAAGAAAGAAAGAAAGAAACCAAGCAATTAGTGAAATGCTGGTATTTGTACTTCTCTAAAACATACAAACATTTTATAGCTCAATGAGCAGGGCGCTTTCAATAACAAAGCAACAATTGAGATTTCACATACCTGGGGCAGGTATTTCTAGCTCAAGCATATTCAAGTAGTAAAATCACCTTATTTCGTGTTTACTAAATAGAAATATTATGGTATCTTATTCGATCCTCATGACAACTCTATAATGAGGCTGGTCTCAACATAAATCCTGTTTTATTTAATAGCATTGTAATAGGTATTTTAACTAATGTTTAACTTGAAAACTAATTATCTTTCCACTACCATCCACCTAAAGGATCATTTTGCTTACCCCATTTATTTCACACAAGAGAAAACTGGAGAGGTGAATGTTTAAGTAACCTGACTTTTTCTATGTAATTGGCATAGCTCTCCTTACAGAGAGAATTAACCAAAAGAAGAAAATTTCGCTTGATGGACCAGTAAAAGATGAATCTATTATGAAACACAGATGGTATCTTTCTCACCTGATAGGTCTACACAGTTTTTCAGTTTCAGTGGTTATTAGCGCTAATAAAATAGGTAAGTACCCTAAGCTTAGAATGACAAACTTCAGGAAGTTCCATTTGTGGATCAGCAGGTTCCAAAAAAACCAACAGAGTGTCCGTGAGGACGGGGGTCTGATCCCGGGCCTCACTCAGCGGGTTAAGGATCTGTGAGGCATAGATGTGGCTTAGATCCTGTGTTGCCGTGGCTGTGGTGTTTGTTGTCCTGCAGCTGCAACTCTGATTTGACCCCTGGCCTGGGAACTTCCATGTGCTGCAAGTGCAGCCATAAAAAAATAAAATAAAATAAAATGACAAATTTTCCAAAGTCCTTCTTGAAGTCTCCTACGTAACAGTTCCAAAAGAACTGAAGCCCCATATCCCAGACTTTTGATTGTGCCGTATTGACAACGTATACATTTTAGTCAAGAAAGTGCTCTGGGATAATATTTTATTATCTGATTGTGTGAGATAGGTAGAATTTCTTAAAACCCGTGGCTATGGATTCATCTTCCATTCAGGCCAGATAACTCCATTCTGGGATGAGGCCACAGATGCATCTCAATCAAGGCCATTTATCTTATACACTTTACAACAAATCTCAAAAAATATTCGGGAGAGGAGTCTGATGAGCTGGGTACAGGCCAATTTCACCAGTGGGAACTTAGAACATGTCATTTATGAAAAATACTTAATGTTCTTTTCTCAAGATTCCTCTTTGAAAGCTTATATTAGACCTCTGGAGAGGGCTAAAGTACAGAATGAATCATTCAAAGTGGAAACAGAAACTATGAATGGTACATTTAAAATCAGTTAAGAAAATAAATTTTATGTTATTTTCATTTTTCTACAATTAATTGAAACTAAAAAAAAAAATGGAATCAGAAAGAGCTGTTCATTTCTGTTCAAAATACTCCATCAAAGACATGAAGGTTTTGTTTCGATTTGCCAAATTTCACTATTTTCCAGTTAAAATTTGAAGCTTTGTAAAAGAACATGTGATAGTATATGTCACCTGCTCAGTGCAATATCCACTTCTACAAGCATATCTTTAAAAAATCAGCTAGCACTTTGGGCATTTTAGAAAGTTAACAATTAAGCTAGGTAAAGTGGGACCTTGTTTCTCTTGAACTAAATTTAAAACAATGCAGAAGTGGCAGGGGAAATCTAAATAATCCCAATTTAAATATGTGATTTAAATGTGGGTATATACATGGTGGGATACTACTCAGCCATGAAAAAGAATGAGATAATTCCATTTGTAATGTGGACGGACCTAGAGATTATCATACTAAGTGAAATTAGTCAGAGAAAGACAATATCATATGATATCACTTATATGTGGAATCTTTAAAAAAAAAGATATAAATAAACTTATTTTCAGAACAGAAATAGACTCACAGACTTTGAAAAACCTATGGTTACCAAAGGGGACAGGTGAGAGAAGGGATGGACTAAGGGTTTGGGATTGGCATATGCACACTAAGGTATACGGAATGATGGGCCAATGGGGACCTGCTGTAGAGCACAGGGAACTCTACCCAATATTCTGTGATAATCTTTGTGGGAAAAGAATCTGAAAGAGAATGGGTGTATATACATGTATAACTGAATCACTTTATTGTACAGTAAAAAATTATGATAACATTGTAATCAATTCTACTTCAATACAACTTTAAAATATTAAAAATGTGGACATTTTAGGATGGAGCTGGACCAATTCTTCCCATTTTATATTTCCTTCCATTGTTCCATGGTTTCTCCATGTTCCTAGGAAACTATGTTATTGACATGACATTCAGGAAGAGGTGTCTGCTCCTTTGCCATCTTTTCACTCTGCTAACACGTATTAAGAAGTAATTCAATTTAGCCAAATATTGGGAAACCCAATATGGAATCTGGTCCTGACATCTAAGAACTCTGCCTTGGCTTCTAGGCATGAAGTCACTATGCTTACTTCTCCTAAGAGCAGATTCTTCTACTCCAAAGGCCCCCTTAGAGACCATCTATTTCTCCTTCCTGCTGTTCCAGTTATTGAGTCTTCATGACAAATCACACTTAGTGGCATAACAACTGTTTTATCATATTCTTGGCTTCTGAGGAGAAAGAATTCAGAAAAGACCCAGTGGGGACAGCTTGTTTCTACTCTGAACTATTTTGGGTTTCATCTGGAATACATGATGTCTGGAGACTTGAATCTTCTAAAGGCTTCTTTCCTTTACTCGCATGTCTGAACACGGATGCTAGCTGTTGCTTACAACCTCGGCTGGGCTTGTTGGCCCAACACGTACATGGAGGTTCTCTTGGCTGCTTGGGCTTCCTCACAGCATGGATGGCTGGGTTCCAAGAACAAAAAAAATAAAAAATAAAAACACTCAACAGAAATCAGCAGAAGTTTTTTTGCCACTTATCCTTTGGCACTGGAATCACATAATGTCACTTCTACTGCTTGTAAGCCCACCAGATTCAACAAGAAACAGAAACTCCACCTCTTGATGCTTGGACTGTTAGAGTCATATACTTAAAAGCAGCATGTGGAATGACAGCAGCAGTTGCAGTCGTCTTTGGAAAACACCACCTGCCATACCCACCTTATGGGGAAATTGGTTCCTTGTCTGCACAGGCCAAGATTATCAGAATTTTCTGAAGCTTCCTTCAAGCCCACGGCTTATACCTATTTTATGGCTTTGGCACCTTGATATGGAGCTTCTCTGCAAGGTTGGAACATTCATGGGCTACATATGGAAACGCAGAAGACTTCCCCTTTACTCCCAAATTCCCCTTACACTTATCTGGGGTATAGCTCTTTCCTGCTGGACAGACCAGAGGGATAGGTGTGTGGGCTTCTTCTCAGGTCCCATCAGCCTCTAAAGATGGTAACTTCTCTAGCTCTCCTCTACCTGTTTATCTGTTGAGATCTTTATGCATCTGTTTGGGAAGATGGCTAAAGCATCTGCATATTGCCTAACTCTAATATTCATCATTTACCTTTTTGCTGTGTTGTAAATATTTATTCTTTGTGGTGTCCTTGAAATATTTAGATCATTTTTTCCTTTCTCCAAATCAACACTTACATAAATCAAGAGCACATGCAAGACTTGCCCCAGCTTTGGATTTGTAAACCTATTTTGAAAGTCAAAGCCAATTATTGACTATTTGTTCATATTTTGTTCTTTGTGCTTTACCTTCCCAGGGCAATAATTCACTATTATTTTAATGATGGAGGTAACTCAGAGTAAAACAGAACTAAGAAAGGGAGAACAAAATCAACAGAATTGTGTTTCAAGATTCCAACCTGCTACAGAAAGACCATAATCTATTTTGACCGTTCTATTTCCAATTGTATTTGGTAATTAATAAGCTCCCTATATCATGTTTATGATGAGTTAGTCATTCTAAAATATATTAATCTAATCCCAAGAAATATATGAAATTCTTCATTAGCCTTTACATTTTAAAATTGTTTTTTAAGTAATAAAATGATCTCTGACTTATGTAAATATTTAGGTTATGCTAGATTCCAAGGAAACCCAAAAATATTTATTAAGGTTTGCTTTTTGCTTTAATTCATCTTTTCATGCTCTAATTTGATGCAACTTGTATTTGTTGTGTTACTATATGTTATGACATTTCCTAGCTGTGTGAAAACGTAATGTTTAAATCTAACTAATAGATATAATGCATGCCTTGCCAATTGGATAGGTTTATAAATAAATGTCAATCAGTTGTCACATCCTCATAGTAGAAAATTATGAGATTTATCCTGGCCTTGTTAATTGATGATTTGCTCCACTCTAAAATCCTGGCACTTTATGTATAATTAGATGATGGGCATGGGTGAAATTTCCGTAACAGTTTTAAACAGATTATTAAAATAGGGAAGATAGTTATAGATTTTGAGACTGTTTTTCGGTATAATCAGAAACTAAGAGGTTTTTAGAAGATTTTTCTCTTAAGCAGAGGAAAAGCATACTCAAAAATACTCTATTAAAGAGTTTCTGGTTTCAGGTTCCATGTGTAAAGGGACTGAACTTCACTCCTCCTTCTTAACAAAATGTAAAAGATGAACAGGCTCAAAACTCAACCACTTTTATTTTTTTTTAATCTTTGTCAAAACAGAATGAACATAGGCTATACCACTGCCTCCAAGAGTGGAGAGACAAATAAAGGAAGTCACAGCTTCTTGGAGCCTCAGAATAAACCTGTAATATGAGCTGTAGCTATGATGATTATATTGCTTATATTATAATGTACCATGAAAAGGGGAGGTTGAGAATGGGTGTAGAAGAAATCTCTGTACCTTTATTTAGCTCAGATTTGTTGTGAATCTTAAACTGCTCTAAAATATGGTCTTAGTACAAATTTTAAAAACTACTCTACTGAGAGAAGGTTAAAATAAACTATTTAAAAAAAACAAGGAATTTTGGAAAATATTCTGCAATAAGAAAATAAAGTATTCTTCAATTTTTAATTAGACTCTAAAGAGTCACTGATGGAACTCCCATATGCATGCATTCTCTCTCTCTCTCTCCCTCCCTCTCTCTCTCTCTCTCACACACACACACACACACACACACACACACACACACACTCAATAGCAAAAATACAATTCAAATCAAGATGGGCAGAGGATCTGAATAGAATTTTTTTTTCAAAGAAGATGGCCAACAGGTCCATGAAAAAGCTGTTCTCCATCACTGACTGATCATCAGCGGAATGCAAATCCTCAGGGAAATGAGATCCCACCTCATACTTGTCAGAATGGCTGTCATAAAAAAGAACACAAATCACAAATGTCGGCGAGGACATGGAGAAAAGGGGACACTTGTACACTGTTGGGATGTAAATCGGTGCAGCCCCTATGAAGAACAGTAGAGAGGTCCTCAAAAAAAATTAAAAATAGAACTACCACACACCCAAACACACACAGAGGGAGAGGGTGAAAACAGAAGTTAAAATAAATATTAAAAAAAAAAAAAAAACAACTGGATTAGCAATCCAAAGATTGAAGGAAGGAAAATGTCCCAGTCTTTATTTTCTAGAATTTTCTAAGATAGCAGTTCTTAAAACAGAGCTTTCAGACTCCTGGGGTCAGTCCCCTGGATATATTCATTGCAATAGTCGAACAGTTTTCATAGTAACACTGAGATGCTATTTGTCTCTCTTATGGTGTTGACATATGTGCCCACGTTATAAAGTGGTTTGGGAAAACTACTTGGTTTCTTGGCACAACTCAAGGGAGTGGCACCAAACCTCAGGTTGTCATGGATTCTTCACAGCCAGGAACTGGTAAGGAAACCAACACACGAGAATGTATTTAAAAGTGCCCTAGTGAAACACAAAAATTACTACTTTTATTAACTCTCAACTCTCCAGTAACGCCCTTTGAGTTTACTGAGTGATGATAGGGAAGCCTTTTTAAAGCATTACTTCTGCATAGCTAAGTATGATGATTGCACCTTGGCTGGGGTAATTGTCTGAATTGAAAGCCAAATTGGCTCCTTTTTTCTCAGGAAGCACCATTTTTTACTTGAAATAAGAGCTATGTTTATTTAGAATTGAGTATTTGGAGGATTTTTTTTGATAGCAAAAAAGATGTTGAACCTGTCACTTTAGAAACAATGCCTTATAGTTTTTATTGCCAATGATAAACGCTGAGCTTTCAAGTGAAAATTAGAAATTTGGAATACTTGTATTCACCATTGTAAGACTGACATGACTTAATTCTTAAATATTTTTCTGGTGGACTGGGGATGAAATTAATGTGATGAGATTAATGTGCTAATATTGTAAAATGAAATGTGTCAACATTGAAAGATTAGCATAATTCAGGGAAACAATACTTTCCAAATGATTTGGGCATGATGTCACATAGCCACGTGTGGTGTAATTGTCCATTCAAAATTCAAGACAGACCAATAAATTTGAATGTAAAAGGGCAAAAAAACCCGGTATGCTTTCCCCAAGTATCTGAAAAAGGCAATTTCTATCATCCCCCCCTTTGCCAGCTACACATCTTTGTGAACTGGATTTTGTCCATATGCCTTAGTCTCAGTAGTCTATGACAACACAAAGAAGCAGGCGTAAGATAAAGTTTTCTTGGAGTTCCTGCCGTGGCTGAGTGGAAACAAATCTGACTAGCATCCATGAGGAGGTAGGTTCAAACCCTGGCCTTGCTCAGTGGGTTAAGGATCTGGTGTTGCCATGAGCTGCGGTGTAGGTTGCATATGATGCTCGGGTCCTGTGTTGCTGTGGTGTAGGCCAGTAGCTGCAGCTCCAATTCAACCCCTAGACTGGGAACCTCCATGTGCTGTGGGTGTGGCCCTAAAAGACAACCCCCCAAAAAAGAAGGAAGCTGTCTTAGTTTTGCAAAAATGTAAACTGATGTTCTCATTTTTCAGTTTTATAAAGTAGAGTAAATTTTTCATAAAAATTGGTTGTTATTTAAAATATTTAATTAACAAATATTTAAAAATATTCTCATACTCTTTTTAATATACTAACTATCCATGAATATCAGTGAATGCAAGCCACATAAGGAAAAGCTCTCTGACCCCAAAAATGATTTAACACTCTAAAGCCATATTGGGAAGGAAAAAAAAAAGTTTGCAAACCACTGCTTCAAGCAGTCCTGGGTTGCACATTTGTAGGGAAGATGGTTGACGCAGGTGACCTGTAAGTCGCTACTCCCTCCTGAATATTCTTTTCATCCTTATTGCTCATTACACTGTTTTCTTCTGACCTTTCTCCAGTTCAGCTCTTTACTCTTTTCCAGTCTCTTCCAAGTAATTTTGAATATTGGTTTTCCCTAAGGTTGACTCCTTGCCATTCGCAACTTCCTCTAACTTCTCCCTGGGGGACTGTTGTGGAAGAGAGTCCATCTGCCGTGCATGGCACTGTCCATTTTTACGATGTATGCAGAGCGTAAAGCTATGAGCACTCTTTCTCCAGGGAATTCCTTTAGGTTGTGTTTTCAACAAGGGACGCTGAAGGATGAGGGAAAATCTTCCCCCAACCCAAAAGCAAACTGACTTCTCTTTTGATAAAAGCAGTAGATTCCTCAAGCTCAGTCTTCCTCTTCTCTGCACAGCCTGCTGCCTGTGCCAGCAGAAGGCATGGACCACCTTCTCACCCTCTGGGATCTAAGTGGCATGGACCAGCGAACAGAAACACACAGGGACATCTGGCTTCGCTGTCTGTTTCATACCCAGGTGCCAGGTGCTTTCTGCCAGCACCTAAGAAACATTGGCGGACAAATTTGGGAAGGTTCAAGTAGAATTAAACCCTTGACCTTGTGCAGGTCTTGAGTGTGACCGTTTTCTCAACTGCGGCTCCCGGGAAAATTCAGAAAGAGCAGTCATTTTAAAATATATGATTTTAGCCCGAATTATTGCCCCAGATCCAGATGGTCTACTAGGACAATATGAAGAAGGCACAGGGCCTGCCCTATTTGCTCAAAGTCTCGTTGTGTAAGGTAATTCACTTCCTCAATGGGTATACAATCCTTGAAGTAGGGATCACAGCATTTAGATCATCTGTATTCTTTGCAGACCTAAATTTTACATTAGACCATAGCCACACTTCGGTAAGGTCTTCACTAAGAATTAGTTTGTCAGTGATGATAATATTTCCTTCGTTGGTTCTCCAGTATCGGCTAAGAATTCTCAGGCAATAATTCAGAAGTAAATCCTTTCCCCAAATCCCATACGTCCCTGTTTTTTTTTTTTTTCTTCTTCTTCTTCTTTTCTTCCATCACTTCCAGAAATATAATTAATTTAGCCTGAGAGCTTTTCACAAGTTGCAGCCCCAGCCCATGGCCTTTCCGACAGTGAGCCTCTGAGAGTGTCTGGAAACTTAACAGAGCAGAGAGCTATAGCCAAGCCTTCTGTTCAGATGCACCAAATGCAACATGTTGGTTCCAAGAGAGCGATGTCTGCTCATCAGCATCACCATGGCCAGAAGCCAAACCCTTGCATGGACACAGTGCCCCTGAGTGGGGAAGAAAAAATATCCCTCATAATGACATTTTAGTTATGGTTTCAGAATCCCAACAATGAACAACATTTTTCCTTAGTGAAAAACAAAATATAAACTTTCATATTGTAATTCAGGCTAGGGTCATGTTTCAGGAGGGCTTCCGCAAGACAGCACAGACGAGGGGAAACTCCCAGAGGCAGCTACACAGTGCTAAACGTTGGCTTGAACAATGGCCAAACAATGTCAATGAGGAGTTCTCCCAGGTCAGTGAGGTCACCTGGCTTCTTACTGTATAAATTGCAGAACCACGCCTTAGGACTTTCACAGCAGCATTTGTGGAGCCCCCATGATATCCACAGATTGTTTAAGTAGTTTCTGTAAGTATATACTTTATTTTCTACCTCTGCCAACTACGACTAATTAATAACCACCTTCAGGATGAGCCTATTCCAGAATTTAAAACCAAGCTTTGATCTTGTTATGACATTGATAGAGAGTCCCTTAAAACTGGCCATCAGAGGAAGCATAGATTCAACCACTATTCCAACTTCAAGTATTGCTCGAAAATAATAGAAATGAATATACAATACGTACATAGGTACCTAAAATATAAATATGGAGATCTTGCAGGTTCTGTTCCACACTACTGCAATAAAGCAAAGGTCACAACAAAGCAAATCACTCAAATTTTTGCTTTCCCAGTGCATATAAAAGTTATATTCATACTATACTATAGTGTATTAAATATGCCACAGCATTATGTCTAAAAAATAATATACATACCTTTAATTTACAAATACTTCATTGCTAAAAGTTGCTATCACCTGAGCCTTTAATAAGTGATAATCTTTTTGCTGAGGTAAGATCTTGTCTCAATGTTTATGGCTCCCAATGGATCAGGGTGGTGGTTGCTAAAAATTGGGGTGGCTAAGGCAATTTCTTAAAATAAGATGCCAATGAAGTTTGCCATACTGATTAACTCTTTCGTACATATACAATTTCTCCATAGCATGCAATGCAGTTTGAAAGCCTTTACCCATAGCGGAATTTCTTTCAAAATTAGTATCAGTCTCTTCAAAACTGCCTTTGCTAGATCAACTAAGTTTATGTAATAGTCTAAGTCCTTTATTGTCATTTCCACCTCCTGCCAAGCATCTTCACCAGGACTAGATTCCATCTCTAGAAATTACTTTCTTTGCTCATACATCAGAAGCAACCCCTCATCAGTTACATCTTTATCATGAGATTATAGCAATACAGTCACATCTTCAGGCTCTACTTCTAATTCTAGCTCTCTTTCTATTTCCACCTCATCTGCTGTTACTTCCTCCCCTGAAGTCTTGAACACTTCAAAGTCATCCATGAAGGTTGGAATCAACTTCTTCCAAACTCCTGTTAATATTGATATTTTTACCTCTTCCTAGGAATCACAAATGTTCTAATTGGCATCTAAAGTGGTGAATTCTTTCAAGAAGGTGTTCAGTTTATTTTGCCCAGTTCCCTCAGAGAAATTACTGTCTATGGCAGTTCTAGCATTGTGGAATGTATTTCTTAAATGATGAGACTTGAACTTTGAGATTACTTCTTGATCAGTGGTCTGCAGAATAAATGTGTTTGCAGACATGAAAACAACATTAATCTCATTGTCCATCTCCATCAGTGGTCTTAGGTGATCGGTGCATTGCCAGAGAGCAGTCATATCTTGAAAGGGATTTGTTTTTTGTTTTCTGAGCAGTAGGTCTCAACAACAGGCTTGTGGATGCCAGCGGGGAGGAAGTGAGATGAATGGCGAGTTTGGGGTGGATACAAACTGTAACATTTGGAGTGGATTGACCATAGGCACCTACTGTACAGCACAGGGAATTGTGTGGGTCACTCTGCTGTACAACAGAAGTTGAAGAAATAATTTAAAAAAAAAACAAAAAAAAATGTTCAGCAAACCATGTTGTAAACGGATATGCCATTATTCAGATTTTATTGTTCTATCTATAGAGCACAGGCTGCATAGATTTAGCATAATTCTTAAGGGCTCTAGGTTTTTTTGAATGATAAATGAACATTGGCTTCAGCTTAAAATCACCAACTGCATTAGCCCCTAGCAAAAGAACTATCATGTCCTCTGATGCTCTGAAGCCAGGTACTAACTTCTCTTCTCTAGCTGTGAAAGTCCTATGTGGTATTTTCCCCAATATCAGGCTGTTTCATCCCCACTGAAAATCTGTTGTTTTTTTAACGTGGCCACTTTCATTAATTATCTGAGCTGGATCTCCTGGGTAACTGGTTGCCGTTTCTACATCTGCATTTGCTGCTTCACCTTGTACCTTCATGTTTAAGGAGAGGACTTCTTTCCCTGAACCTTGTAAACAAACCGCTGGTTTCTGCTGCATTTGCAAAAACATATTTCAGGGCAATGATGGTAGAAAATACAGTGTATATTCTAATGAATTTCAGCCCCTCCTAGAAACTAGTAGTATTTATTTGTTCAGGGTTTTCAAAAATTCCACAAGAAATCCTAGAAAAATCAAGGTATATCCCGTCTTCAGTTAAGCAAAGAATACATTACTTTTCTAAATTACTAATGCTACTTTGAATAAGTATTACTCTTGAAGCCTTAAAGAAAAAAAATACATATAGAAGGAGTTTTCTTGTTACTAAGCAGGTTAAGGATCCGGTGTTGTTACTACAGCAACCCAGGTCACTGCTACGGCCAGGGTTTGATCCCTGGCAGGGGAATTTCCACATGCCATGGGCGAGGCCAAAAAATGCATGTGGCAGAAATTACAGGGCTTCGTCTTAATGTACAATGGACACGTTGACTGGTTTGTAATGATCTTTTATTTTGTCAGGGCCCTAAATATCTGTGACTTTCATGATTTTCCTAACCAGGTAATATCACAATACTCACCTCGTCAAATCTTTTTGGATGCGTTCTTGAAGAAAGTTTCACGAATTCCAAGTAGAGTGACTCCTGGGGAGCACTGGATAAACTGCAATATTATAAATAATTGGGTTGCAGAAAGTAGCATATTTATATGCGTGCCTTCCTGTCTCTGCTGTATTGAATTCTCCCCCTCAGCTTGAGTCTAACCTTAGTGAAATACAGTGCAGAGGCCATTCACATGGAGCAGCTGTATATGAAGCATCAGGAATACCAGATATAAAGTATGAGGAAACGGGGGCTCTTTCAGAAGCCTTTGCACCTGTTGAAGAAGGACCAGCACGTCTTTGCTCCTCCATGCTGTGGATGCCTAGTCCCTGCTGCGAAGCTGTTTCCTACCCTCCAGGCCTCATTGTCTTAC
Organism: Sus scrofa; assembly: GCF_054392235.1. Taxonomy (NCBI): domain Eukaryota; kingdom Metazoa; phylum Chordata; class Mammalia; order Artiodactyla; family Suidae; genus Sus; species Sus scrofa. The sequence goes on from NC_139393.1 coordinate 79,560,967, forward strand.
CAACCGTGGAAGCTGACATTTTTCCTCTTGTTTGTGTGTGCATTTAGAAAAGGTTCTTGAAGGGGCCCCTGAGGGAAAAGCAGCGTGCAGATCTAGTGAGAAAAAGAAAGAAGAAAAAAGCCACCAAAAAGAACATTACCCCCTACCCAAACCGCAAAGTTAACGAAACAACTAAATAAATAAAAATGTAAAAGAAGGAAGAAGCTTTGGGGGCAATTGAAGTCGCTCTGTCACCTTGATTTAAGAGAATTATTTTAAGTAAATGGTTGGTAATACGACTGAGAGCTACGCTTTGAGGGAAGTTGGAGCTGGGAAAGGCTATGAAATATCTTATCCAGTTCTTAAAATAAAATAGACTAGCCGGCTACAAAATGTTTGAAATAGGTACAAGGTAATTTTTATTACTTCTATATTTATAAAGCACTGCCCAATAATATAGGGCATATGAATGACTTTAATATGTAGGTGCATCTAAAATAAGCCCACCAAATACATATGTAGACATATACCTTATTATATAAATAGTACTAATATTATCAGTATTAATTACATCTTTAATTCGATGATTTTATATAGAGAGATACCATTTATGTACACAATCGAATCTTTGTGTTCCATTTTGTGTTCATTTTTATTTATAAAATTGTGTTTTAAACTGAAAGTGCTGCTATTTTAGAAAGACTTAACATGTTCTGTTTTTGTAATGCAGGTAACTCATACTGGAGGACTGAACTTGAAATTTTTGAATTAATGTTAACACGGTGGGGGGGTCAACAGTTGGTTCAGCGGTCAGGAAATCGATGACATTTGGATGACTTGGCCATGTGCTCTAGTGGCAGTGCTGCCTGAAGGTGAATCCTTACCCTCTTCTCTCCCAGATACGTCATCCCTTAGTCACCATCTTGCAAATTACTCCTCTAGGTAGAGAAAATCGTTGCAAAGAGACCCCATTAAAAGACATTTCTTTTTTGTTTAGGATGACCATATGAACTCAACCTAGGATAAGTAGTTCCAGTCTAAAAGTGTTGGTTCTTGCATTAGGAAAAGGACAGGGCTGTGCCAGCTCAAGGTAAATCTGATTCTTTGTGGTGCAAATATGTCCGGGGGCAGATATCCCTCACACAGCTAGATTCCAGACAGTGGAACCATGGTGGGGGCACTAACAGCTGGGGAAGGAAAGGGATACAAAGTCAATTAAAATAAAAATTGACGAAAGGAAAACCTGCGTGCGAATTGAGAAGAAAATGGAGCTGATACAGTAAGTACAAGTGATAGCTCATATTAGATCAGCTGGGAAGAAGGACGTGACTTCAGGTGCCTGGGGCTGGCCGTGATCTCTCATCAGTCTCGCCAGAGAGAGAGCCATCTGCCCCAATTAGGGACACGATGCAAAGCCATGGTCTTTTGGGAAGAGCACGTACTCAGTGCCAACTGAAAGAGATAAAAGAGATCCCCACTGGAAAAACCGCCCAACCTGGGCTTATTCCCTGGAAGTGCTGTGACAGACTCTGGATCTGATAAATAGTGTAGCGAAGAAGCACCCTTGCCTTGTGGTAATTACAAAAGCGATGCCACAAAGGGAGATTCTTTCCATCAGCTCGAAGACTGAGCCTTCCATGCTTAACCTCCTTCAACCTCTGTTTTCTTATTCCTCCATGGGTTCAGTACAGTTACTTCTGCCGTGTCCAGAACCCCATATAACCATCACCATTTTATTTTATTGTATTTTTTTGCCTTTTAGGGCCACAGGGTGTCATATGGAAGTTCCCAGGCTGGAGGTCGAATCAGAGCTGTAGCTGCCGGCCTACACTACAGCCAGAGCAACGCCAGATCTGAACCACCTCTGCGACCTACACCACAGCTCACAGCAACCCTAACCCTAACCCTTACCCTAACCCTAACCCTAACCCTAACAACCCACTCAGCAGGGCCAGGGATCCAACCCACGGGCCTCGGGGATACTAGTCAGGTTCTTTACTGCTAAAGCCACAATGAGAACTCCCTGGTCACCAATTTTTAATGTTGGGTTTGACACTGTTATCATTGATGGAGACAGCCACATACGGCAGCCTTCTGCGGTGGGCATCTGGAAGTTGTTCTATTGGCCTCTGCATAAGGTGGGCTTTGATGGGAACTAGCTATGCCAAGATACGTGTCTCAAGGAGCAGCATCTTTGAGGGGTGGCAGCGGGTGTGATCAGAGGAGGACGAATTACAGTTCTGCATTAGAAAGACTTGGATGCTTGACTTTCCTGGTCCTTTATATAACGTTGCTTTACTTGATAAGTAGAGAAAAGGATCCCAAAGGAGAGGGGGAAAAAAGCACATATACATTTTAGTACGGCAAACAGGAAGTGTGTGGACATGAGGATGGTACGAAATACGGGACAGGGTGAAGAAGGCCAGGGCAGACTTTGGACCGTGAAGGGAGGCTTTACATCATCTGGTTTAGGGAAGAGTGTTTATGTTAAAGCCTGTGCAGGATATTTGAAGGGAGGCCCTCTTAAAAATGCCAAATGCACGCTTCAGGGTTTCTTCAAATGCTGGTCCTTTAAGCAGATGTAAGAAACATCTGCTGTGTTTAAAATTTACAAACAGCTTTGGTTCAATGATACTATGGGCTGATACAATGTACCCAGTCCTGAATGCCAGCTTTTCAGAGGAAAAAGTCAGGCCCGATCAGCATAGATCAGAGTCAGCCTTAGTTATGTGCATTTCTGGAAATGCATCAGAGGCAGTTTAATATTTTCTATCGTTTGAAAAAATTGTGCCAGGAGTTCCCGTCGTGGTTCAGCGGGAACAAATCTGACTAGCAGCCATGATGACGCAGGTTCGATCCCTGGCATCGCTCAGTGGGTTAAGGATAGAGCATTGCCATGAGCTGTGATGTAGGTCGCAGATGCAGCTCGGATCTGGCATTGCTGTGGCTGTGGCATAGGCCAGCGTCCACAGCTCTGATTCAACCTGAGACCCTCCATATGCCACAGGTGTGGCCCCAAAAAACAAACAAAAAAACAAACAAAAAATACATTAATGGGAAAACTGGTGAATTCTGAATAAAATCTGGAGTTTAATTAATAGTGTTGAAATAATAGTACTACTGAGATATTGAACTAATTAGGGCAATGGCATTGTATCAATTAATTTCTTATTTTTGACCAATATGTAATGATTATTTAAGACAGTAACTTTAGGGTAAACTGGGTTAAGGGTGTTTGAGAACTCTGTACTTTCTTTTCTTTTTTCTTTTTCTTTTTCTTTTTCTTTTTTTTTTTTTTTTTTTTTTTTTTTTGTCTTTTTGCCTTTTCTAGGGCCGCTCCCGTGGCACATGGAGATTCCCAAGCTAGGGGTCTAATTGGAGCTGTAGCCACCGGCCTACACCAGAGCCACAGCAACTCGGGATCCGAGTTGCATCTGCAAACTCCACCGCAGCTCATGGCAACGCCAGATCCTTAACCCACTGAGCAAGGCCAGGGATCGAACCCGCAACCTCATGGTTCCTAGTTGGACTCGTTAACCACTGCACCACTACAGGAACTCCTCATGTTTTTTAATATATTCATTTTTAACACTTGCAATTTTTGAAAAACTGAATAAAAACATAAACTGTGTTTTCCATGTGCCAGAGAGATACATTTTAATCTTTTATTTTCTTCTTTTCTTGGTTATTGTTCTACATTTTTTTTTTTTTTTGTCTCTTTGCTATTTCTTTGGGCTGCTTCCGCAGCATATGAAGGTTCCCAGGCTAGGGGTCGAATCGGAGCTGTAGCCACTGGCCTACACCAGAGCCACAGCAACGCGGGATTCGAGCCGTGTTTGCAACCTACACCACAGCTCACAGCAATGCCGGATCGTTAACCCACTGAGCAAGGGCAGGGACCAAACCCGCAACCTCATGGTTCCTAGTCGGATTTGTTAACCACTGCGCCACGACGGGAACTCCTATTGTTCTACATTTTAAGCTACTGAGTATTGAAAGAAGAAATAACACAAGAAAAAATCTCAAAATTTGTAAGAATGTCTGCTTTTGAATCATATCTACTTTTAGGCTTCTGCAAATGATAAGGAATCTTACATATAACTTTTAAATTCACACTCTTCATTAAATCTCTCTACACCTCATTTTCCAGGAAAAAAAAAAATCTTGTGAAAATTTGTTAGCTCATGCATGCTGATAATACTAGAACTTTTGAGAGACTATACTTTTGTCAGAGAAATTAAGCCTAAGGGAAACATCTACTAAGATTGTTGATGAAATTGATCACTTAACACCAAAAAACAGGTGGATTTGTCTAAGCAGTGAAACAAGTTTGCCCTTCAAATTCCACCACATTGTCCCAGGTTAAGGTACTCTGATGTGTCCTGGTATTATTTTTCTTGTAAGATTTATTTGTCCAGCTTGACATCAATAATGGATTTTAGGAGTTCCCGTTGTGGCTCAGTGGTTTAAGAACCCGACTAGTGTCTGTGAGGATGAGGGTTTGACCTGTGGCCTTGCTCAGTGAGTTAAGGATCAGGCGTTGCCACAAGATGCAGCATAGGTTGCAGATGCGGGTCAGGTCTGGTGTAGCTGTGGCTGTGGTGTAGGCTGCAGCTGCAGCTCTGAATAGAACTCTACCTAGCCCAGGAAGTTTTATATGCCAAAAGTGTGGCATTAAAACAAAAAAATAAAATAAAAATAACGGTTTTAAGGTGCTAAAGATGTAGTTTTAGAAGTATGATATGTATGCCAATCTCTTATCTTTTAACAATTTTTTTTCAAAACTCTTTCCAGCTTTCTCTAATTGTGCTCATATTTTGGTTTATCTTAATTAGCAGATTGTAATATAGTCATTACAACCATAAAACATTTTGTAGTCTAGTGACTTCACATTACAATGTCTGATTTAATTCTTACAAGAGCAAGAATTTATAAACCTCATACAGTGCATTGGCCATTGAATGACTTTATTAGACTAGAGCACAAGATTCTAACTCATATTTTAATTTCAAACTTAGTGATTTAGTTTCTGTTTTACTCTTTATGACAGCTAAATTTTTGATTTGGTGATATATTTGACCTTATTTTATTTTGTTTGTTGGAAGTTTGGGGAGTTTTTCAAATAGGCATGCAAGAGTTGTGTATTCATCCATTATCTTAATTTACCAAAATATTTCAGGTTAAAATTGGACATAAATATGAAAAGTGTCTCTTGAAAAATGGTGGTTTTTTTTCCTGACTTTTGAAATTCACCTTGTAAGAAAGATGTAGTAGCTGTGATAGGAAAACACACACACATATTTCAGTTGATGCATTTGGGGCTGTCGCTATTCTGCTTTTTAAAACAGTTTCATTTTGGTGGGTTTGCTGTGAAAATTCATACAGCTTTGAACAAAATAATTAAACCACATGTGAGAAATTTATTTCAAATTAGCATCCATAATGCTTTACTCATGTTTAGGGCTCTATGATATTTCTTTAAGAAATAATGATTAAAATACTACCCACAAAACATCTTCCATGTTACAAAAGTTTCCAGGGTTCTGTGAAATCAGGGTGTGGCCTTGACATTTGCCCAGAATAAAAGAAGAGAAATAATATTAGTTTGAGTTTATAACTTTGACCTGTATACATTTTAACTCTTTTTAGAAAAAATATAGTAATTCTCTACTTTTGAAAAATTCAGTGTAAATTAATACTTAATAAACCTGTACAATTTTCTTTCTTTTTCTTTCTTTTCTTTTACAGCAGTCCCCCAAAGCCATGGTCTTTTCTCTGTTGGTTTCTTAATAACTCAGAAGTGGTACTTTTTTTTTTTTTTTACAAATTCTTTCTACATACAACTGAGGGGTTTAAATTTTCATTTTGGTTTGTTTGCTTGTTTGTCTTCTCCTCTGGTTGACTGATTTGGTGATTGATTTTTGTGGTAAGAACACTGACCATGCAACCTACCCTCTTTGATACCCTCTTTGTGCAATACACCATCGTTACCTGTAGGCTCAGGGTACAGTAGATGGCAGGAACTTAACCATTTGGCATAACTGAAACTTTATGTGCCTCGGTCAACTGCTCATTTTTGCTTCCCATAAGCCCCTGGCAGCTCTCATTCTATTCTGTCTATTTCTCAGGTACGTGGAATCATAGAGTATTTATCTTTCAGCAACAACAGGGATGATCTTGACTGTATCAGCCTCGGATGTCCCTTTAACCCTGTTCAGAGGGAAGATATTATTACTTTGTTGCAAATATAAACAACAGTGCTGCAATGGGGTTGTCTTACTGGGATTTCTCCATGCCCACACACATTGTGCAGAACCTTCCACTTTTCCCTCCCATGGAATAAGATTTCATCGTGACTGCAATACTAGTTTTCTATTTCTGCTGTAACCACCACAAGCCAGTGGCTTAAGACAACAAAAATATATTCTCTTACTATTCCGGGGTAAAGAGTCTAAAATGGGCTGTCTGAGATGCTCTCTGGAGGCTGTGGGGGAGACAGCATCTCCTTGCCTTCTCCAAAGTTTAAGGGCAGCCCACACCCCTTAGCTCATGACCCCGCATCACTCTTGCCTCTATTTCCATCACTACAGCTCCTTCTCTGACCTCTCCTCTTCCCTCTTATAAGGACTCTTATGATTATATTGGACCCATCCAGAAAAGCCAGGAATTTTTCCCTCTTTCAGGATCTTTAACTCAATCACAGCCACAAAATCGTTCGCATATAATATCACATATTCACAGGTTCTGGGATGAGCTGGTGACAGATTTAATAGAATAATATCCAAGACCCTTTCGTCACTACACTTGAACCCACTTTATCCATCGCTGTCCTCTCCTAATTCCTTACCGGTGTTTCCGAACAAAGCCACGCCAAATCGTCTGCAGTTCTCTGAAGCCATCCTCTTCTTTTGGAATTTCTTAATTCTTTTGCTTCCTTCTGCTGCAATGCATTTTCAGACTTTTTCTACCAGACTAATTCCTACTCATCCATGTTTTATTTTAATTACAAACCACTTTAAACATATGGAAAGAAACAGAAAATAACAGAACAGACCTCTGCACTCCATCTCCCAAGATTAACCAGATGTTAGCATTGTGCTCTATTTGTTTTGAGTTTCTCTTTGCATTTTTTAGAGAAATGAAACATTATAGACACCGCCAAAGCCCCACTATCTCCTATTTTCACCCTAATCTCCAGATGAACACCTAAGTTGATATTTATTGTTTTATAAACTCTACATATTATAGTTTTATCGCTATTAGACTAGAATACTGATTTAAACATGGATTCATTTACAATTTGATTTTTTCACTCAACATTATATTGTTTTTAGATCTTATGCATGTGGACACATACCATGTATTAACTCTTCTAGAATATTATAGATCATTAAAAAGTATTTATCCAAAATCTACTTAGATTTATCCAAAATCTACATTTTTTGGTGTAAAAAGTATTTATCCAAAATCTACATTTTTTGCTATTACAAAGGATGTTGCAATAGAAAGTAATGCAAAAATCTCCCTTTGCTCGTAGGCAGTTTCCTTAGCATAGACACCTATAAATAGTATTGTATATTCTACTTAATACTATGAAACTATTCTCTAATGTGTTGGACTAATTCATATCCTTCTATTCTATCACAATTTGATATTATCTGATTATTTAAATCATCTTTTTATTGTGAAAAAATATGCCTTTCATATTTATTGATCATATTTGTCTCCTGGTGAAGATAAAAATATCTTCATATTTGAAATATGTTCCTATTGTTATTCAGTTTCCTTACTCTGTAAATTGAATTCAATATGGGTAGATTTTCTTTTTATGTTGTTTATTTATGGTTGAGCCTTGTTTAAGAGATCCTTCAAACTTGAAGGCATAGAGATACTCAATGATCTTTTATTCTAACTATCATAGATTTATTATTCAAATATTTTCACTTAATATATGTGAAATGTGTTTATAATATGAGGTAAGAATCTAAAGATGTAGAAATATACATGTTTGTTTCTGGGCTCCCTATTTTGGTGCATTTGTTTATTTGTTGGTTCTTGTGCCAGGACTATCCAATGCTACTTACCTGACCACTTTATTAGAACCTAATAGGTAAGAAAAACTCTCCCTTCCTCATCTTTCTTCTTTTCCTTCTCTTCCTCCCTCATTAAAAAAAAAAAAACAACAAAAAAAAACAAAAAAAACTTCATTTTTTAGAGTTTTATTATTATTATTTTTTTCTTTTTATGGCTGCACCTGTGGCATATGGAAGTTCCAGGGCCAGAGATCAAATGCAAACTGCTGCTGCGACCTACACCACAGCTGCAGCAATGCTGGATCCTTAACCCACTGTGCCGGGCCAGGGAGTGAACCTGCACCATCACAGAGACAATGCTGGGCTTTAAGCCACTGTGCCACAGTAGGAACTCTCTTTTCTGGCATTTTATCTTTCCATTATTCCTTCAGTGTATTTGTTATTCTCAACCAGTATTTCTTGTTAGACATAAGACTATTTCAGTGTGTATAGTTTGTCATATTACCAGAATAAAGCAAGATCTCACTGTAGTTAATGATTTATTTCACATATTTCATTTCGGCATCCATATTTATTTTTAAAAATTAGGGTTTGACCAACCATCAAAATATCCTACTTGGATAGGCATCATATTGGATCAGGAAACTGGCTAGCCTAGGAGTTCCCATTGTGGCATAGTGGAAACAAATCCGACTAGGAACCATGCGGTTTTGGGTTTGATCCCTGGCCTCTCTCAGTGGGTTAAGGATCTGGCATTGCTGTGGCTGTGGTGTAGGTCGCAGATGCAGCTCCGACTTGACCCCTAGCCTAGGAACCTCCATGTGCCATGGGTACGGAGCTAAAAAGACAAAAAGACAAAAAAACAAAAAACAAAAAAAAAAACTGGCTAGCTTAAGCAATTTAAGGCACAATTTTACCCAACACTCCTGTGACATAATTAGGAGTCTGTCTTTCCTCTATTCTTTTGTTTCCTCTCTGAGCTAGTACCCTAAAGGGTTTTTTTTTTGTTTGTTTGTTTTTTTGTTGTTTGTTTGTTTTTCCAGTTTGGTGTCACATTTTTACAAGTGACACTATACATTCATTTTCATGATTATAGTTATAAACAACTGAAACAAAATCATGTTTTTCCTAATGCTCTTGGCAAATGTTCTAGGTCAAGTCCTGGTGACTACATGTACATTCTTCACCAAAGTTTTGAGTGAAATAAAGCTGTTGAAAATTGGCCAGTCTTGGATTATATGCCCATCAGGGGCTGGAGTTTGGGACACATGGTGGATCCCACATGAACTAAATGAGAGAGGGCTAAACACCCCACAAGAGAGACATATTTGTTACAAGAAGTGAAAAAGACTGGAAGAAACCGCTGTAATTATCACAGTCGTCTGGAGCACTTGTCACGTCTACAGATGGAATTGGACAATGGCTTCTCCAAACTTCCACTGGACTTCGCAAGACTGAAGACTCTGCAGCACTGGTAACGATGCCCTACTAAGCTGTCTGTTTGGTTGTTTCTTCCACCATTACGTAAGCCCTTCCAGGTCCGAAAGCGTTTTCAGTTTTATCCTTGAAATCTCAGTTCCTAGCCGTTTGAAGGTGCATCAAGTATGGTGATAGAAGAAAGAAAGGAAGAGGAAAGGAAGAAATGGAGAGAAAAGAAACCTATACAAAGAAAGGTTTAATAAATTTCCAGCATCACCTCACGTTAATGATAGAGATTAAAGTAGAACCCAATTTCTATAAACACAGTCAACTGAATATTGTTTGTTATATGCGTATGCCTAAGTGACATCCCAGGAATATTTATAGTGCTGGTGAGGAAGTAAAGCTAATGAAACTGAAAAATGAAAGAAAAAAAAAAAGAACATACCTTGTCTTTTATTAAACTAGTTCATGGAGAGGATTAGTTTTATTTTTTTCAGAACTTCCAATTTTATCATTTGGATTCAAGCACCAATGTTGCAACTCTCTATTTTTGCCTTTGTTTGGTTCAATGTCATCTTCAGGTTGACAAAGTAGCCACAGGGGTGTGAACATCCTTGATCTTAGATCCTCCCATCATGATGTCTGGGGTAAGACTGTCTCCTTCAGGAACTGCTTTGGAGGAAAGAGTAAGATTAACTTTAAGAGTCACTGATAAGTAAATACCCCTTGGTATTCCCTTGACCGTGACTGCAGTTGCTTTACAAGTAAGTCCTCCTTCTCAAAGGATGAGCCTTTCTGGATGCCTTACATCAATCAGGGCCACTGAGAAGTCATTGCATCAACGGCCTCCAAAACATGTAGCTCAAAATATGAACAGTTGCTTTCGAAAAGGAAATCTTAGAGAGCTTCTAACCAGAAGGTGAATAAAGGAAGGTCGGACAGTAAAAACCAGCACTTCTGGACATTACTTTCTGCCTAAGAAGAGACGGTAATCGCTCTGCAGATGATGGCAGCTGCTTGCTTAATGGGTTTATGTGCAATAGTTATTTGTATTTGCTACTGAATAATTGTTTGCTGCTGACGATGTTAATTTTCTCCTGACAACTCTGAATTACTCTCCTAGTTCCCATTTCCTTCTGAAAGGGTTGTCTCCCAAACTTGGTAAGACCACCCACACGGCGGTGGAATCCCACATGGTGAAAACTCTATGTTGTAATTTCTAGATCTAGTTACATATTTACTTTGTATAGGAGAATAAACCCCAAATTCAGCAACATTGAAGGGATTGCTAAAACTTGATTCATGTATTTTACAGAGCCGAGAGTCCAGTTGGTGTCACCCTAATGTTAGTTCCCGTTGGCACGTTCTTGCTCTTGAATTCCCCTCATTTTCCCTTCCACTAATGCAGTGAGTCTGCATTAGAAGAGGTCTGTCTTGGTGTGTTTGATCCCCCACACCTTCCCTGAGAAAAGGAAGTCATTAATAAACTGAAAAGTTCTTTTTTTTCCCCTTTCGAGCTCCTGCTGGTCCAGTGTAAACTATGACACTGGTCATGTCAACAAAGTATAATCAGCAAGAAGATAATCCACATGCTATTCCCCAGACTTAGCTGCACCAGAGTCACTTCCATTTGATAGTTTTCAAAACTTGTCAATATACTGCAGCCACGAGAGCCACTGACCTTAACCAGATGTGAGAGTTTGGCGGGCCTGTCAGTCCCTGGGGAAGCCTTGGCCAAGTTTTGAAATCTTTGACCTTCTTCTCACCCTCCAACAGCAGAAGCAATAATCCAAAATGTTTTATCTTACTTGTATGTTGACTTTTTGCCCCTGCAGATGTGCATTTTATATTTTTATTTTTTTTCTTTCTTCACGTTTTTGTCTCTTTTATAACTTTATTTCTTTAATCTTGGTGAAAGGAGAAAAATTATTTTCCTTTAATTCTTGAGGGAAAGTAGGATAGGAAGATACGACATCATCTTGGCAGATTGAAATAACTCAGAAGTGTATTATAATACCTTACAGATGTATAGAACTTTGGTTTAGAAATCTCTTTTGTGTGTATTAGTTCAAATCTCACAAAGACCAGTGAGATAAGAGGCACAGAAAATTGAAATTAAACTGACGTAAGAGCGACCACGCAAATCTAGTCCCAATTCCATTGTCCTTTTCACAACTATCTCCTCCATGTCTTAGCGTTGGATAAAACCTGTGGAACAGGGTAAAACACACGCATTTATTCACTTTTTGAAATTTGCACTTACTGTTTTTTTAGAGCCGCACCCACGACATATGAAGGTTCCCAGGATAGGGGTCGAATCAGAGCTGTAGCCACCAGCCTACACCACAGCCACAGCAAGGCTGGATCTGAGCCACGACCTACACCACAGCTCATGGCAACGCTGTGACCAACGTTAAACATAACAATTTATGTTTGTCAGTATTATCTCAATAAATCTGAAAGACAGAGACACATAGAGAGAGACCAAGGTTAGTGATTTTTTATGGACGTACCCACGGGAAGCCATTTCAGGGTAGGATAATAAATTAGTCTAAAAAACGTGCATTGGAATGATCTTATGAACACTTGTAACTCTGGAATGAGAACAAACTAGAGGAACAAGTAAGTGTATGTTATTGCTTTTTTCTTTTCTTTTTATTTTAGGGCTGTACCCACAGCATGCGGAAGTTCCTAGGCTAGGGGTCTAATTGGAATTGCACCATGACTTACACAACAGCTTGAGGCAATGCTGGGTCTTTAAACCACTGAGCAAGGCCAGGGATTGAACCCGCTGAATTCTTAACCTGCTGAACCATAATAGGAACTCCTGTGATTGCTTTAAAAATGCAAGAACCCAAAGTGAACCTGGAGCTGATAGGAAGAGATTTACACGGATATTGGAATATATCAGGGGTCAGTGGGTTCCTGTGTATCAACAGCCAGCTCTCGGGTCAGCGGCCATGCCCTTGATAAATTGCTCCTGCTTAGACAGGATGACTTCCTGGTGCAGTAGATGAGAACAGGTCCTAAGTATGGGGCTCCCGGGATCCCCACTACACCTGTAGCCCAAGCAAAGCATAGATTCCAGAGGGACACTTGAGGACACCACAGGATCATGTTTCTTTTGGACCATAAACATCTAAGATGTCTCTGATATTGGTCCAGCATGGAGAGGGGATTGGAGGCTTTCTAGGCTATGCAGGACTGTGAAGAAATCAATTCGTTTCTTATCAAGTCTTTTTATAATTTTGCTTGGCAAACATGCTGTTTCATGTGATGAATATACGACTTCAACTTCTGCTGGAATTACAGTTAGCATCCTCAGACCCCAACTACAAAAGGCAAGGAGATAGCTCAGCAAGTATATTTAGATCCATGACCTGGGTTAAATATGGCAGAATAAATACGTGAATGTATCCCTAGTCCCTCCAGAAACACAGTTAAACTATCAGTACAAGAAGTAAACGGTGAAGACTAGGCAACAAAATGGTTATGTCTACATCTTTTACCACTTATTCCCTTTCACATTAGAGGATAACAAATATAGTATGTATTTCTCAGACTCCTGTGTTGATAGGTTTGGCCACGTGACCCAGTTTTGGCCTTGCAGGTAGTTGAAGAAAATTGCATCTGCAGGGTGCACACTAGGAAACATTTCTTCCTTGAGAAATACTGGATGTCACTCTAACCTGAAGGGAAATAGGAAGGAGATATGTGCATTTTTGTCATCAAATCAGAAAACAGCAACTGGCTATCTATCGAGAGCATTCATCATTCTTTTGCATTTTAGCTTCATGTTCCAATTTAAAGAATATTCGTTTAGAACCACCTTATTTTCCCAACCATACCTCTTCCATGTGGATTTGTTATGAGAGCTTCATTTTTGTCATTGCAAGATAGCCTGCTTATGGTCATCAGAACAATAACTTGAAAAAAATTTGACAAAGTCACATGATACGGCTTAAGAAATAAGCTTCGTTGGAAAACTTAACAAGATAAGGGTCAGAAAGAGGAGACAAGGCAGAGGTCCTGCCTCATCCCTCATTTTATCCATGGCGAGGGTGAGCTACACCATGACGCCCGGCGGGATGTGTCGCCCCCATTGCTCTCTGCACTTACAAGGCCATCACAGGAGCCACCTACCCATCAAAATTTGAAAGGACTTGCCTGTCGATAGTTTGGGTTCTCAAGGCAGCTATTGCCTTGCACTCTCTCAGAAAGCAGTCCTTCAGTGCCTGTGAAACATGGAGCTTTTACGGAAAACTTGCGGCCCCCCCCCCGCCCAGCCGAAGATCGAAGCCACTGTTCTCTAGGAAGTTGGCTCTGGGTTCTGGTCCTTCTACTGGGAGAAGATGAAAGCCCCTAGTTCCTGTTGGCTCATGGTCCAGTAACTCAGACTGATTTGGAGAAGTCCTGCCTCTCTCATCATGACTCAGTAATGGTCTAAACTGGGGTACGATCCTGGGATACAGGCCTTCAATGTAATAATAGTAGACTTTGCCCGAAACTCAGGGATTAACTCTCTTCTAGGGAAAAAAATTTTTTTTTCAATTAAAAAAATGATTTTGGATTCTTGGGAATAATAGATAGAAATGAAGCAGTGTTGTCATTTTATTTTATTTTATTTTTTTCTTTTTGTTTTAAGGCCGCACCTAGGGCATATGGAAGTTCCTGGACTGGGGTCAAATTGGAGCTGCAGCTGTAGGCTACACCATAGCCAGGGCAACACTGGATCCGAGCTGCAACTGTGACTTTTGCCACAGCTGTCAGCAACGAAGGAGTCTTAACCTGAATAAGACTGGGGATCGAACCCACATTCTCTAGGACACTATCTCAGGTTCTTAAACTGCTGAGCCACAACAGGAACTCCTAGTGTTTTAATTTTCGTACAACAGTTTTGCTCAGGTTTAGAATTATAATCTTCCTTCCTTGGAGTAAAAATGGCATTCTTTGTTTTCTACCCATGAATATGAATTAATCGGAATGATTCCAGAATCTTTCAGAAAGCTTGGTGATATACACATAATCTAACATAAATCAAGTGTTGATTGGACATTATGGGAGTATTAGCTTAAATAGGGTAATGGTGATACTTCAAAAACACATCCTTAATTGGAGGGGGGCAATTTTTGTGTAATATTATTGGAAAAGGTGCCCAGGGACATGTAAGAGGTGCGATCAGATGGCCTGTTAATATTATGAATATGTTAAATACCCGTTTTAATGCATTAAGATTAGTGAGGAGTCTATGATTTGTAAGAAAAATGAATTTCTTCAGGTCTTCATTTACATTTACAAATTCTGCTGGTTCTTGCCCTTTCTAATGCTAATATAATACTGGTGTCAGCCCAACCTATTCATAAGTTTTCATTTTGTCACTATACATGCACTTTCTGCATTGTGCTGTTTTATTTATACATTCATCTACAAGGAAAAATAGATATAATTTTATAATTAGATAAATACACTAATATTTGCTATAAACATCATGAGTACTCAGAAGATCAATAATAAAATTTCCAGGGTAATGTGACAATTTAGAACCTAAAGCGTAATTTATCTTATATAAAAATTACGATAGCTCTTTTCATCTATGCACGGTTTTCCTAAAGGAATGATTTTGCGCATTATACAAACCGCTTCATTTGCTTTTAATTCTTTTACAAATCTGCACAAATACACTCTCATATTCTGTGTCTAATTTGAAAAGTAGTGCATTTTCAATTAGGGAGAAAATAATCTCAGAGGTAGCCAGGATTCAAACAGAATGTATGTGTTTGTGTATGTTTATGTGTGTGTGTGTATTGTGTATATAAGTGTGGGTTCTGTATTTTGGATTTTTGTGTGCATTTGTGTGTGTGCTTGCATGTATGTTTGTGTGTGCTTGCATGTGTATATCTGTGTATATGCGTGTGTGGTTTTGTTATGTTTATGCGTATGTATATGTGTGTATACTTTAATTCTTCTAATTTCCCTGAGCAACTAATAGAGAAGCAGCACATATATGGATACAGAGGTGCAATAAATCTTAGGCAATGGATATATGTGCAACCAATAGTTCAAATTAATGCTTCTAAAGAGACTCAAGAGTCGATTACTGAGGAACATATTGTAAATGAGTGACAGATTTATAAACACAGTTTAGATATTTTTAAAATAAGAAACCATCCAAGAGTCAATCTGAACCAAAAAGTAGAATTTATATTTCATTTCACCTGCTCCCTCAACTTGCATACATATCTAATTATAATTAGTATAAATAATAATAGAAATATAAAGAATAGAGATGATGCCTTCTAATTAATTTATTCCGCATGAAACTTAGAATAAGGAACATTAGAAATAAAATATAGTTGGGCCACTGTGCTTGCTTTATAGAGAAATACAGAGAAATAAATAAAATTACATTGTCTACTGGGTGAGGGAGAGAGTAGTATGATAAATCACGTGTATATGAAATATATATATATGAGCTCTAGTAATGCTATAAAATTAAATTTTCTGTTTTAGAATGATTATTATGATTATTTTCATATTCATATCACATAAGAGCATATATTTCTGAGTTATTTAAATAGCATAATGTTCTTATTACATTTTTTTATAAAGCAAACTTCAACTGTGTATATAAATTGCAATAAATTTTTAAATCTCTAATTGAAAAATATATGGGGAAGGATGGTCTGTGGGTCTGGGGTTAGTAAATGCAAACATTTAGAAACGCTTATCCTTGCATTTAGAAAGGATGAACAACAAGTTCTCTCTCTACAGCCCAGGGAGCTATGTCCAGTCTCCCGGGATAGACTGAGATGGAAAAGAATGTAAAAAAGAACGTGTGTGTGTGTGTGTGTGTGTGTATCTGAGTCACTTTGCTGTATAGCAGAAACTGACACAACAGCGTAAATCAACTACGCTTTACTAAAAATATTTAAAAACACCTTGGTATATCAATAACACTAATACTCTTAAGTGAATATATTTTTAGGATTTACATGGTTATGCGAATAAATATGGGAACACAATATTATATTTTATTTTTTTAAATTTTATTTTAGGGCTGCAACTGCGGTGTACGGAAGTTCCCTGGCTAGGGGTCAGATCAGAGCTGCAGCTGCCAGCCTATGCCACAGCCACAGCAATGCCAGATCTGAGCCACATCTACGACCTACACTGCAACTCACTGCAATGCTGTATCCTTAACCCACTTAGTGAGGCCACTAAGGGATCGAACCTGAATCCTCATGGATACTAGTTGTCGCGTTCATAACCCACGGAGCCACAACAAGAACTCCTACACTATTATATTTTAATTGACACGTGTTAACTTGCTAGAAGTTTGTTTCATTACTACACCAAATAACGGTCTGTTTGGATGAGAGAAAGGTATACAAAGAAGTGGAAAACACTTTGCTTCTTTTTAAAAATAATAATGTCTCTCTGCCTGTTCTATGCTCACATATACTTGTTAGAATTTTACTTTTATAAAATATTTTTCTAAAGTCCCCTGGTTCATTTGAACAGCATAGAAAGCCACCTCAGTGCACATAATGATGCAATTGCAGTACTTCCCAAATATTGCTGTGGATAAATGTGCAGCAGCCATAGATTCACAAAGGCTATCTCACATTTACATACTCCAAAGAGTCTGTTTTTCCATTTTCCCTAAGAGACAATTCCTGCTGAAAGGCCTTAACTATCACCAAATTTTGGATGGCAGTCAACCTAAATTTTCTCTTTATTAACTTGGAGTGATTCAGGCTTTCTGATCTCAGCCTGAACATTTCTGCTCCAGCCTTGATATTTACATCCTGTAAGTACTTGTAAACAATTACCATATCCCCTACTTAGTTGTCTGTTAGCCAAGCTAAACAGATTGAGCTCTTTTAATCTTTTCTCATAAATCAATCTCTCCATTCCCTTAATTACTCCTGATGTTCAGTTTTGAACTTACTCCAATATGCTCATCATATTTCGAATACTCTTTCCCAGAAATAAAGTCTTTTTTTTTTTAATGGATTCATGTCAAAATTGTGCTTATTCAATTGAAATAACTGCAGCAAGGAAGATATTTCTCCACGGTGTTCAGTTCTCTCTGGTTACACAGAGTGGAACTACGCCATCAGGATGTGCTTCATCAAATGTGTGTTCCCTTTTCACTCTTCCTGGCCCTGCGCCAGAGCACACGGCTGGCATATGATACGTGAAGGGTAATGGCTTTAAGATTGCATGGGACGAGTGTAAGGACTGTCCTCTAAAAAAAAAGAAGGGGGAAAAAAAGGAGAAGAAAAGAATACTATCGCACGATGTAAATAGGAAAAAGAGTTCATTTTCACACACTTGCTTGGCAAAGAATTTCTCTCTCGAACATGTAGTCCAAAACTTCGGTTATCTCTTCCCCAAGTCAACTGATATTGAAACCATAGCTCTGCTGTTGCTTTTTGCTGTTATTTGGATAAATCTCTCCTAGAAATTGCATGTGATGGTTTAGTATTCAAACTAAGATCTTGTGAACTCATCACATTTATTGAGTCTCATTAGAGGGAAGAAGAAGAAGGAGAGTTGAATTTGGAAGCAACCCAGTAAGGCAGCAACCAGAGGGGGCCACTGCATCTTACTTAGTCCTCTTGGCTCCTCCAGGAGGGAAAAGGAGACCAACACAAAGACCAGGATGAGGTTACAGAGCCAGAAAGTCACAAGGTTGGGATAACAGCTTGCCTCCAAGGACATAGGAGTGGCAAAAATATTTTCTAGAATTATCTTACAAGTATAGCCATCTCATAAAGCTTTTATTCTTTATCATTAAACTCTGCTTTAGGAGTTCCCTTGTAGGGTAGTGGGTTAAGGATCAGGCATTGTCACTGCAGGGGCTGCAGATGCTGCTGAGCCTCAGGTTTGATCCCTGGCCCAGGAACTTCCACATGCCTTGGGTTCAGCCAACAAAAACAAAAACAGCCCGTAAAGCCCCAAACAACAAAACAAACCAACCAGCAAAAATCCCTCTGCTTTAGAAGTGTTTTGAAGGTCTAGAAGAAAGAGGATTGAATCCATGTCAAGAATTCGGAAGCATAACTAGGGAATCCAAGTGCATGAGAAATGAATAGAAGTTACGTGACAACAATGTGAACAAAATTTCACAAAACACAGGTCCCAGATAGATGGGTCAGTGCCTGCACTATTTCCATAAATCTGAAGAGGTCATCATTCTTCCTTCTCTTCATGCTTCTTTGATCCTCTTTCAGAGTTTGCTGGAGCTTGACAGCTTTTCAAAGTATTTTCAGAGATTTCTGATCACTTAATTAATCAATATTTATAGAAAGCACATTAAATGTTAATTATTATTCTAAGGGCTTGCTATAACTAGGAATTCAAGCTAGAAAGCAGGCAACTACAACAGAGGGTTATTATTATAATTGCTTCACCTGGCTTGAAGGTGGTTATGGGAACACACTGACGGGTTTTTTTCTTAATGAGATTTCAATATTCACAGGGCGCATGTCTCCACTTCAGTTTCTTACTCTTCTTTGCTGACCTTTCTTTAGTTTTTGTCCCATCAGAAGCAGAGCCTGGAGTTCCCACTGTGGCACAGTGGGATCCATGGAGTCCCTGGAGCACTGGGACACAGGTTCCATTCCCAGCCCAGCACAGTGGGTTCAGGATCCAGTGTTGCCACAGCTGCCACCTAAGTCACAATGGCAGTTAGGATCTCACCCCTGGCCTGGGAACTCCATGTCACGGGGCAGCCAAAAAAGAAAAAAAAAAAAAAATTAAAAAAAAGAAAAACAAAAAAGCTCTGAGATAAGAATTCCAGAGGAAGAAGTTTTACATGCAATACCAGTTAGTGAAGTTAAGCATGGAGATAAGAAAGGAAAAGGAGCCCCAAATGGGTTTCTTTAAGCCAACCTTTATCCCAGAGGGTAAAGGAGCCTCCAATTCTTGCAGGAAATTCAGAAGTCAGCATGAAACCAAGGAAAACCTGCTCTTCAGAGTTCTGTTCCCTCGGCCACCGCTGGTGCTAATAAGAGTTCTTCCACATTGTGCTCCCCCCACGCTGTCACCTACTCCCTAAAGAGTGGCTGGGTCACATTTAAAAAACACAGAGGGACTTTGGGACCCAAAGGACAGTCTCTGTCACAGTGGATGATATTCTCCATCTCCTCCCGGTGCTGTCCGCTCTAGACCCCGCTGCAGCCAGCATTTCAGTTGGTCTAGCTCCCCGTGGTTGCCCCTTATGAGGCTGAGAATACAGATGTGTCATTCTATCCATTCCCAATGAATGGAAACTGCTTCCGGTTCTCCTCCTGCTGGAGATTAGAGAGAGCACACTTGCTAGATCAATAATCCATCCTAAGTACCCGTGGTTGTGTGGATCCAGTCACGTAAGGAGCACACGCCTTCATAATCGCTCTTCAGGTCACCAGGTTGTTGAATTTACCATCACTCCCCGGCATCTGACGTCATCTGCCTGGTGTCACCAAGAACCGGACAGTGAGTTAAGCAGGGATCACCAAAGCCTAGGGTAGCATCGTTCAAATAGGGAAATCTTGGAGTTCCATAGTGGCGCGTCGGGTTAAGGACACAACGTTGTCCCTGTGAGCATGTGGGTTTGATCCCTGGCCTCACTCGGTGGATTAGGGATCTGGCACTGCCGCAAGCTGCAGCGTAGGCCTAAGCTGGAGCTTCAGTTTGACCCCCAGCCTGGGAACTTCTATATGCCACAGGTGTAGCTATGAAAAGAAAAAAAGAGTAGAGATATATTAAACATTTGTCCCTAAGACGGTGTCACAGTCAGGACATGATCTACCACTTCCAGTAAATAGTGTATAGCTAGTTCCGTTCAATACATGTTCAATAAGGCACTAAAAAGAAAAAAAAGCCATAATGACTCAAAAGCAAAAGGTTAAATTTCCAAGTCAACATGGCAAAAACGTGCACATGGAAAAACTCCAAGAAATCTACAGGAAAGAAAAGTTAGACAAACAGACTGATGGCCCAGAATGGAAAGTTAAGAAATACATCTATACATACCTGGTCAAATGATTTTCTTAGCATTGTTGTATAATGGGCAAATAAATTGATAAGGTTTTGAAAGTGTAAAACATGATTTGACGTATGTATATTTGTGAAAGAAGAATTTCTCCCGGATTAATTAACAAATGCATCACTTCACATGGTCATCTTTTTTTTTTTGGAATTGTTAAATCATTTTTAAGAAGTATGGCAAAAGAGTTCAATGAGGAAAGCAGATTTTTTCTTTCAACAAATGGTATAGAAACAGTTGAATAACTAACTGAAGAAGGAAGAATAACCAACAGTACCCCCATAATTAAATGTATTTGGAGGTTGATCATTAAGATAAAGTTAAGAACTAAAGCCATGGAGTGTCTGGGTGAAAAAAAAGAATGTCTTCGTGATAGTTCATGACAAAAGCTGCTCTAGGGAGTGAGTAGAGACCCACATGGAACCAATTATAAAAGAGAAAGTAAAAAATTGAATTTCATCAAAATCAGAAAATTCTGCTCATCAAAGATAATTGATAAGGAATTAAGAAGACAAGCCAGAAGAAACCTTGATAAAATTTTCATATTTCAAAATAACCAAAAACATAGGAGAATATGTGAAGAAATTTAAATCAATTTATGGGAGAAGAACTAATAACAGTAAAACAATAGAACATAGCATAACAGCAAGTGATGATTCAATCATACTTATAAATACACATGTAAAAAATGAAATATTACCATCATTAGTGTTCAAAATATAGCATAATTTAATGTTTCATTGTAGCAATGCAAAAAGTTAAACATTAGACAATCTATTACTACAATTCATTACATTCAAGAAAATTTTTTAACCATGCTTGACATAGACACTTCATAAATATTTGTTGGTTATATTGAAAATAAAGATTAAATTTATTACCCCTTCATCATAATCCTCTGAACAATGGAATAAAACTGATAGAATTGTACACCAGTTAACTGTCAGAAACAGTAAATATTTTACGTGGCATTTTAGTTAATTTATTTTACACAATAATCAGGGATATTTACTACTGACACCGCTCATTTTTTGTTTTATCAGAACAATTTTAAAAAAATAAAATAAGAGGAAGGGAGAAAATACATAAGTATTTTATAGCATTATTAATATTAGAAAGGCATAGACAGGAATTGTCAACCCTCAAATTTCAAGACTATCAATTATCAAATTCTTAGAACAAAAATTGAACTTAATTTTGTTTATTTTTTCGAAGGAACAATTCTTAGTTGGGTTAATCTTTCTTATTGTTTTCCTGTTCTCCATTTCATTTATATCTGCTCTGATCTTTATTATTTCCTTTCTTCTGCTAACCTTGTGCTCAGTTTGTTCATATTTTTCTAGTTCCTTAAGGCATAGAGTTAGGTTATTTACTTGGGATTTTACTTCCTTCTTTATGTAGGTTTTATTGCTATGAACTTCCCTCTTAGAACTGATTTTTTTCATCACAGGTCTGGTATGTTCTGTTTCCATTTTTGTTTGTCTCAAGAAATTTTTAATTTCCCCTTTAATTTCTTCTTTGATTCATTGGTTGTTCAGGAGAGTACTTTTGATTCCCATGTGTTTGTGAGTTTCCCAGTGTTCTTGTTATTAATTTCTAGTTTTACGCCATTGTGATCAGAGAAGCTACTTGATATAACTTCAATCTTCTTGAATTTGTTGAGGCTTGTTCTGTGACCTAACATATGGTCTATCCTAGAAAATATTCCAAGTGCACTTGAGAAGAATGTGTAGTCTGCTGTTCTTGGATAGAACAGTCTGTGTTAGTACCATTTGATGTATAATTTTATTCAAATCTGCTGCTCCCTTATCGATTCTCTGTCTGCATGATCCAGCCACTGTTGATGGTGGGATAAGAATGACATGATGTCAATGTGAAGTCACCCAAAGCACAATACAAAATATAGTTAATATTGTGGAATAATGCGTTATCTTAGATTATAATGAGAATAATTTGAGTGAGCGAGTGGGTGTTTGTGTGTATGTAGATTACGATGCATTTTAAAGAGACTTTGAAAAGAGAAGTTCCAAAAAATTATTAGCCTTAAGTAGCTTAATTGTTGGAATAAATTCATAGCATTACAAGGCTATGATTTTTAGCCTAGTAATTCATAGTAGAAAGAGCACAAACTTACATGAAATTAAATTGCTGTTGCACAAGACACAGGTTGATTGACTTTGAACATATAATCTTCTCATGCCTTTGATTTCATATTTATAAACATGAGAAAAAATATTAGTAAATGTTAGATTATTTGCCCCATTTACTTCCCAATTCTCACCCTTAGTAGAAGAAGCAAGTCTTAATGCATTGGTTAAAAATCTCAGTCTTGGGAGTTCCTGTCGTGGTGCAGAGGAAACAAATCTGACTAGGAACCATGAGGTTGCAGGTTCAATCCCTGGCCTTGCTAAAAGGATTAAGGATCCGGTGTTGTCATGAGCTGTGGTGTAGGTTGCAGACATGGCTCAAATCCCGTGTTGCTGTGGCTGTGGCGTAGGCCGACAGCTGTAGCTCCAATTGGACCCCTAGCCTGGGAATCTCCGTATGCCCTAGGTGTAACCTAAAAAGCAAAAAACAAAGCAAAACAAACAAACAAACAAAAAAACCAACTCAGTCTCACTTATTTTGTTTCCATTTTATTTAAATACTTAGTTCTCCCTGATACCTAAGTTACTCAGAGGATAAAAATGAAAGTGTCTTTAAATCTACATTATATTTTTAGCTTCTAAGCATATAAATAGCACATTAAAATCTTATTTATAAACGTATTGTTATTTACTTTTATAAATCAAACTTGTAATATTTCACTCTCAGCTGCACAATGTAAGGTTAGTGGAAGTTGTCATGAACTTCCTTCTAACCCAGAGAGAAAAAGATTATATAGTTTGTTTGAGCTCATGCAGATGATATTGATGGATCTAGGATTAGAATGCTGGTATCTCAAACTTTTTTTTGTCTTTTTTTTTTTCTTTTTTTTTCCCCCTATTTCTTTGGGCCGCTCCAGCGGCATATGGAGGTTCCCAGGCTAGGGGTCTCATCGGAGCTGTAGCCGCCAGCCTACGCCAGAGCCACAGCAACGCGGGATCCAAGCCGCGTCTGCAACCTACACCACAGCTCAAGGCAAAGCCGGATCGTTAACCCACTGAGCAAGGGCAGGAACCGAACCCACAACCTCACGGTTCCTAGTCGGATTCGTTAACCACTGCACCACGACGGGATCTCAAACTTTAGTTCAAATATGTGTACCTGCCTTAGAACCTTTTGGAGCTTCCTGTCCATCCTCTCTGATCTGAGACCATTATAGCTGTGGGGTGGGCTTATTAAACACATCTCATTTTATCAAGAAATATTAGACCCTTAGTGTTAGAGAAGTAGGAAAAACTTGGGGAATAACACAATAGTTGAATTTACACGTACAGGTCTAGAATCATAGATAAATGATTTGACAATGACCCATAGCAGAATCATGGAGAAAATTTTGCACACCAATGACTGCTTTTTTCTGCCAAACAATTTTCATTCTTTTTGAGTTCTTATCATGTATGTACTGGAAATATATCAGCAATAATAAATCTTCTTAGTGTATGAAAAGGTTGAACCATCTTAATTTTGCTCTAATCTATGGCTTAGCTACATCCTCTGAAATTGTCATGGGCACTAGAATTCTAGCTCATGCTTTTTAAAATATATTTCACATGATATACACTTTATACAAAACACAAAGCGAGTGCTCAATAAAAATGGATGGTCACTTAATTTTGAAATGAACTGCAGGTCGTATTTTTATATGATAACCAAACTAATATTTCCAAAAATTCCCCCAAATGTTTCCACACATCAGAAGCTAGACTAGAGCTCATACCAAAATTGCCATTGGCAAGAATTTGGAAATCTTTGTTATAGAGAAAATGTTTTAAAATATGTTGTAATGGTATTTATACACAGCAATGCCCTCGTAGAATATTACTAGCTTTAGGCTTTCTCTAACTCTGAACACACTCAATTCCCAAACTCCCAGAGCAATTTTTAAGCAGAAAGAGAGAAGGCGGACCTGGAGCCAAATGTAGTAGTGATCTCATATTAGGTGGAAATCAGTATTGAATATGGTAGGGGTAAAGTGCAATTTAATAATTGTGGCACAATGTGCTGACCACTGTTGCTCTGACAAGCTGGGTTGCAGGGCAAATAAGACCATAGCAGGGGAAAGCATACTGCCGTCATGAGGTGATCCAAACTCAGAGACAGGAAATTACATCCTAACAATCTTCTCCTTTCTTTTTCTTTTTTCTTTTTTTCTTTTTGGTCACACTCATGGAATATAGAATTTCCTGGGCCAGGGATCAATCTGGCAGCACAGCAGCCACCCAAGCCACTGCAGTGACAACACCAGATCTCTAACCTGCTGCACCACAAGGGAACTCCACCCTAGCCATCTAAATAATAAGAATACACAATATGTGTTAATCACTTGCTATGTGCCTTTTAGTGAGATAAATGCTTTATGTGCATATTTCATTTAACCATCTGACAAAGTCTGTTACTAAATACTGCTAATTTTTCCAATTCTTGCCCAAGATAAGTCAACTATTAATGGGCAGATCCAAGACTAAAATACATTTATAACTTCACAGTCCTTAATTAAGACAGTATACTGTTTTTCATATAAAGTCCTATTAATCATTCTTAATTATCTAAATATAGAATAGGAGATAAAAATATAAATAATAAAAACCATGAAGAATACTACTTATTATTTGCAAATTAGGGCTTATCTACATTTCTAAACTCTTGAAGTTACAGTCTGTCATAACTGAGCTGTTTTCTTTCACCTTAAGGTGAATCTTAGGAAACTTACTAACACATCTGTTTTATGGAAATAGTCTGAGTCTAAGGAAAAAAAGCAAACTTTTTTCCCTTCGTGTGTATTTACATAATCTAGCAGGAATGTGAAAATAATTTTAATTATCTCTAAGTATTCTGTAGTTTCTGATTTTGTTTGTGTGATTTTATTACATTTTTAAGACTTTACACACGGCAAATTTAAGGTCATAGAAATTAAGTTGACTATTTAACTTCTGGAAATGCATAATCCATTGAGGCCATTGTTGCTAGTTTCACTGAGATTTTAGGGATCTTGGTGGGGCTCTCAGTCCAGGGCCCTTTTCATTTTCTTTCAATGTTAAAGGGTTTTCATAGATTTTGTAAACGATAAACGTGTTTCCCTCTAAATCTGTAAGCTTCACTTGTGACTGTGGTGCAGCATGCACACTTTCCACATAGAGGGCAGCTTCATCCCTCTGAATTTCAGAGTCTCTGTCACTTATTCCGCCTTTTCCCAGACAGACAAAACTGAGCAGAGTCCAAAATATTATAATAACATTTGTCTCCGATGTTGATGAGGCCAACACATATTAATTTGTCATTTGCCACATATTTATCAACCAGATTGCAGCCTTTTTCCAGACCGAGGCAGTTAAAAGCCTTTATTAAAAATGATGCTTTTGCAGTCTAATTTATTTCAGCCTGCATATATTTTTATTTAATTTTTTTTTTTATGCCTTGCAAGCGAATGACGTTCCAAGTGTCAAACAGGAATGTTAGGCTTTACAAATCTATTATTTTTTGCCTAATTTGTTTGGGCAGGATGTTATTTCATATTCTCATTTTGCTGTTCCGGTCCTGAATCTTTTGCAGGAAACTGCCGGTGGTGCTGGTACATGGCTGCTGGTAGTTACCATGACAATCACAATTTTAAGAAATTATGCCTAAGACCTTTTAGGGGGATCTTATCAGGCAAATGGGATGCACAAATGAATCAAGGTAAGCAGTCAAATACTTGAACAGAGCTTTTTACATCACACACAAAGAAGAAAAAGGATAAGCATAAAGTTAGTGTTTATGTATGAGGCTATGCTAATATCTAGAATAATTTAATTCCTGGGTTATTAAAAAAGATATAAGGTATTTTTTAAAGGTTGTTTGTCTATGAGTTGCAAACACAATGCAGACTCAATCCATACATGCATCTCAAAATCTGTTTGCAGGAAAATTTTGTTTAAAAAAGAAAAAAATATACATAAAGAAAAAATAGCAATCACATTTAAAAAATTGAAGAGGTGTACACAACTATAGAGATGATAAATTCATCTGAGTAATAAAAAAATAGAAAGTAAAGAAAAGAAGATGTGTATTTTTGACAAAACTTTTTTACAATGAAATTAAATTCAAGCATATTTATAAGTAGCCGAACCGTGTTGCCCATGTATTTTTATTGTTACATGAATAAATTTTAACACTGGTTTTCAATTTCTTGAAAATAATTTTTACTCCCTTGTGCTATATTTAAATATGATATTTGTTGAACCCTTCTCAACTTAAGGCACCGGTCCAGATCCTATAAGGGGTATGAAGATTTAAAGACAGTCTTTCTCTACTATGAGCTTAAAATCCAATGATGGAAAAACACAAATATAAATAGTTACGAGGGTATAAATATTCCAAATTGATGGCAGAAACAATAAGCATCATAGAAATTCAGATGAATTTGTCAAGCTCAAATCTTCATAGTAAAGGTCAGAAAGAATTGAAAAGGTTTTACACATTGCATCTCAAGAACTGAGCTTGAGTCCTGCTTCTGCCGCTTATTATCATTTTGTCATTTATAAAGGTCCTTATTATTTTCCTTTAAGCTTCATTTATTTGGAGAGCAACTGCATTAGTTTTCTAGGGCTGCTCTAACAAAGTACCACAGATGCTGTAGCTTAAACGACAGAATTTTATTTTCTCCCAATTCTGGAGGCTGGAAGTCCAAGATCAAGTTATCCACAGGACCGACTTTTTCTACTCTCCTTGCGTTCAAAACGGCCATTTCTCTCTGTGTCTTCCTGCGCTCTTTCCTATGTGTGTACCTCTGTCCTCCTATGAAAAAGAATAGACTTACTGGGTTAGTGCTCTCCCTAATGGTCTTATTTCACCTTAATTACCTCTTTAAAGAGCCTGTCTGCAACCACAGTGACACTCCCATGTCCTGGGGATTAGGGCTTCAACATATGAGTTGGTGGGGGTGGGGGATGGGAGGAGGACATGATTTAACCCCAAATAGCAAGTGGTAATACCTGGGGCAGGTGACTGTTGTGTTAGATTAGGATATTATCTGGAAAGTACACTGTAAACTGAAAATTATTAACAGATTAAATGCATGTTAGGCAGGTTCTATAAAAACCAACTCCCATAGCAAATGCATTTCCGGGGCTTCTTAAGACAATGAAAGTGTATTACAAACGGATGAAAAATCCAGTGTGACATTGACAGTCAGGACATGGGGAAGTGAGGACACAGGTTTCTTCTACCCTTTCCCGTGTCTTGGTGACCGTCAGTGGGATCTGTGCTTCCAGCCAAGAGATGAATGAAGACAGAGTGTCACATACCTAGAGAAGAAATTTCAGGGATCTGATACAGAACTGGCATTTATCATTTTCCACCTACTTTCCACTGGTCAGGACTAGTCTAAAAGTCCTAACAAGATAGGAGGAGGTTGGGTAATGTCATTTAATGATGAAGTATAAAAACAAGAACATAGATTATTTTCTATGTTAGTTGACAATTAGTGGAAAAGGTTTTCACAAACTGGTAAAAAAAAAAAATTTAGCCTCTGCCACAAAAGTTATCAGTATATTTATTTTAATTGGACATTGAAACATAAGTTAAAATTGAATAAGGGAAGTGGGACAGTGATCCTATCCTATTAAAGAGAATGGACTGATCAATGAATAGAAAATACAAGACACTTTAAAGGAAGAAATCCAATGTAGCAGTGAGAAGTCTGGAATAGAGGGACCTACGTTTATCTCCTGACTCATATGTTAGCAATGAAGCAATGCCTGGTATGTTACCTAACGTCTCTAAAGCTCAATTCATCTTCCACAATAAATTCTCCATAGTAGTACATTATAGATATGAATGTATCATACCTTATAGATACATTTCAAGAGAATTGAAATAGAAAACATGGGTTGAATATTCTATACATTGTCTGTTACATTATGAGCACTTAATGAAAATCCAAGGAGTTCTGGTTGTGGCTCAGCTATGTGGTTAAGAAACCAACATAGTGTCCACGAGAATTTGAGTCTGATCAGTGGGTTAAGGACCCAGCACTGCTGCAACTGCAACCTAGGTCACAGATGTGGCTTGGATCTGGTGTTGCCATGGCTGTGATGCAGGCCTGCAGCTGTAGCTCTGATAGGACCCCTTGCCTGGGAACTTCCCTATGCCACAGGTGTAGCTATAAAAAGAAAAAAAAGATTAAAATTAAAAAAAGATTCATTAATATCGAGAAACCCTAAGGAGAATATATGGGCAGAGATCTACTGTTCAAACTATTGTGTTTTTTACAGCTTCCTATGTCTTGACTTCGTCCACCTTGATACGTGTATAAATCCCATCAGTTGAGAGGAAGACAGTGAAGATGAAGGTGGGACGGGGAGTGCGATCTTGTTAGCTACCCAGAAAACCAGCAGTGGTTTGGCAACAGCGCTTGCTTGGGTTTTCTGTCTTCCACAACTTTGATGGTTCACAGTTCAGAGGCATAAGGACAAATTTAAGAGAAGCTTATGCAGAATGGTTTCCCAAGGAAGGTGCGCTCATGCACAGAGAGTGTCTTTGCCACACTTCCTGCCTCATCTTCCTGGGAACCCACTTGACTACTGAGGAAGACTGACTGCTTCTTTGGCCACACAAAGAGTTTCAGTCCAGCCGTGAGAGTCAGAATCAGTGACAAAATTCAAACTCAAGGTGGGTGTCTTTGCCTAAGGAAATTTTAGAATGCAACTCTGGCCCCTTTTTGGCGTTCGGGATACCTGATAGGCTAGATTTTTAGCCGAAAGTCTGGGGGAAAGTAACAGAACTTTGAAGATAGTGCAGCAGAGCGTCACTGCCTGGACTCCTACTGGGAAGAGCTCAAGACTTGGACACATTCTAAATCGAAATGCCGATTCTATGAACTGTGTTCAGAAATGGAGGTGTTCCTGTCGTGGCGCAGTGGTTAACGAATCCGACTAGGAACCATGAGGTTGCGGGTTCCATCCCTGGCCTCGCTCGGTGGGTTAAGGATTCACCGTTACCGTGAGCTGTGGTGTAGGCCAGCAGCTATAGCTCCAATTTGACCCCTAGCCTGGGAATCTCCTTATACCATGGGCACAGCCCTAAACAGCACACACACACAAAAAACAAAACACACACACACACAAAAAAGGGAGAGGGCAGCCAGAGAGGCTGCAGCACACAGTTGGTACATGCTTCCCAAATCCCTGAACTTCAAGTCCATTGCCACTGCCATCTCATACCCTCTGGGGCTTCTGAGCGTCACCCAACATTCATGTCCCAAAGCAAATTATCTTTTAAGGTCCAAACTTCAGAAAACCTGAATAAGCAAATGATGGTGTATCTAGAAGTCATATGTTTTAATAGAATATCATTTATAACATATGTCAAAATACTTAAAAGCAGGAGTTCCCACTGTGGCTCAGCAGGTTAAGAACCTGACATAGTGAGCCTGAGGCTGAAGGTTCGATCCCTGGCCTCGCTCATTGGGTTAAGGATCCAGAGTTGCCTCAAGCTGCAGCACAGGCCACAGATGTGACTCAACTCTGGCAATTTTGTGGCTGTGTCATTGGCCGGCAGCCACAGCTCTGATTTGACCCCTAGTGTGGGACATTCCATATGCCATAAGTTTGGCCGTATAAAGACCAACAAAGAAAAGAAAAGAAAAAAAATAGTTCAAAGCAAACATACATAAATTTCTCAGACTTCTTTCTATGGTACAAAATAGTACAATTTAGATAATTTCTACTTACTAAAATGAAAGCATCCAAATTGTGAACTAAGTATGATGACTTTTGGGGGGTCCTATATGTAATTATGAATTTTAACATTGTAATTCTTGTTTTATTCTTTCGAGAGTATCAGTGCTAGGAACAATCAAATCAACTAAACCAAGTTCGAAAGCCAAAAAATAAAAATAATACAACAAACTGATTTTATTTTTCCTGATAGACTATGTTGATTTAATTTTACTTCTTACTAGTTGTCCTATATATATATATATATATATATATATATGAATTTACTAATATTTACATTGTCAGAAATATTAAAAGGCAAAAAACATACTTCAAGCACCTTGAATCATATCCAAATGAAGTTTTTTTTTTTTTACATTGTATTCATCTAACAGTCAGAATACACACTATATTATTTTATTTTATTTTATTTTGTCTTTTTGCCTTTTCCAGGGCCGCTCCCGCGACATATGGAGATTCCCAGGCTAGGGGTCCAATCGGAGCTGTGGCCACTAGCCTAGGCCACAGCCACAGCAACGCAGGATCCGAGCCGAGTCTGCAACCTACACCACAGCTCACGGCAACACCGGATCATTAACCCACTGAGCAAGGGCAGGGATCGAACCCGCAACCTCATGGTTCCTAGTCGGATTCGTTAACCACCGAGCCACGACGAGAACTCCAGAACACATCCTATTTTAAAGTCTTTTTGTCTTGTGTTTTGGGGAATAGTGGAAAATACATTATGAAGTTGAAGCTTATTAGGCAAAACCTAGTAAAATCGGCAGATGGATACTTTATCCTGAATTCTGAGGTATGTTTATTCCGTGGATCACAAAAAATATTTTTAGGCCAAATAAGAGTTTATGCTTTGAAATCACTCATTTAGGAAATGCTTACTGAGTATGTAAGTATTTATATGCCTGATTTTCTGCAAGACTTTAGGGATATAACAGGAGACAAAACTCCCCTATGCAGCTTGCTTTCTCATCACAGCAGAGTGCAATTAAATACAAATAAATACATCTATATATAATTTACAATACATGAGGCCATGGTAAGAGAGCGTCGCCCAAATCTGATCTTTCTTTCAAACGGAGCTGGGATATGGTCTCTTTCTGACGCTTATTTCCACCAGCGCAAGGTGAGCAGAATTAAGTGTGCTCACTTTTCATCTCTTCTGTGAGACTGATGAGGTAGCTCCCTCTCCCTGCTCCTCTCTTTACCTACCGTTTCATGGAGCCATGAAAGGCCTTCAAATAAGGGGAGCTGCAAAGGAGATGAGGCTTTAGTTCTGAATCCCTATGAAAACAGCTCCAAATGGGTGTGCCTGGGCAGTCAGGCTGCGAGGAATTTAAGGTGATCAGAAGATTTCTTCTCATAAAATGACTTCGACGAGCAACAGAAAATGCCCTGGGAGTTCTCTTCGGGTGCAGGGGGCTGAGGATCCTGTATTGTCACTGCCGAGGCTTGGGTCACTGCTGTGGTGTGGGTCCGATCCCTGGCCTGGGAATGTCGACATACTGCATACTGGGGCGGGGGGGCAAAAAAAAAGCATTTTTTTATGAAAAAATTTTTAAAAAAAGAAAGAAAGAAAATGCCCTAAGACCACCGCCCTCCTAGAGTTCCCACCATGGCACAGAGAGTTAAGAAGCCAACTGCAGTGCCTCAGGCTGCTGCAGAGTCGAGAGTTCGATCCCAGACCCGGCTCAGTGGGCTAAAGTGTCCAGGGTTGCCACAGCTGCAGCTTGGATTCAGTCCCCGAACTGTGACCTTCCACAAGCCACTGGTGCGACCATTAAAAAAAAATGACATTGTAGCTTTACTATGAACTGTGCGAGGTCATGACTTTTGTCTGTTCTTTCAGCACAGTCTCCCCAGGACAAAGGACAGAACAAAGCAGATGGACGATGTAAACTAAACATTCAAGGAGAATGGACCGAACTCATCGGACAGTGCTGTCAATGTTACATACAGACAGCGTGAATGCCAGACTCATAGAATCAAAAGTTACACCCTCAGCTGTGCTTTTTACCTGGCTAAGCTATTCACAATAAGATACATGTTTAAATGTAAAATATATACAGTTTCAGTCCACTTGGTTGAATTGCGTTTGTCAAAATAGGCTGAAAATATAACAGACACTTTTTTTGGCCGTGGCTGTTTCATGTAGAAGTTCCAGAAGGAAGAATCAAATTCACCCATGGCACTGACCCAAGACACACCAGTGACAATGCTGGATCCTTAACCAGCTGAGCCACCAGGGAACTCCTGGGTATTTTATTTTATTTATTTATTTATTTTTGTCTTTTTGCCATTTCTTGGGCCACTCCCGCGGCATATGGAGGTTCCCAGGCTAGGGGTCTCATCGGAGCTGTAGCCGCCAGCCCACGCCAGAGCCACAGCAACACAGGATCCGAGCCACATCTGTGACCTACACCACAGCTCACGGCAATGCCGGATCGTTAACCCACTGAGCAAGGGCAGGGATCGAACCCGCAACCTCATGGTTCCTAGTCAGATTCGCTAACCACTGCACCACAACGGGAATTCCTCCTAGGTATTTTAAATTAATGTCTCCATATTCTGTAAATCACTTTCCAACCTAAAGGCAATAATGATAGTCAGTACTAAAATATGAAATTAGAAAGAATTTTCTCCTTTTCAATAGGTTTTTAAATGGAAAATCACAAATTTACTTTCTGAAATAGGTTCCCTTCCAGAGTTCTGTTTTTTTTCCTTGAAGTGAACACTAAACATTCTGCTACACATATTATTTTCTTTGCATGTATTTTGAGATGAAGACATTTCAGATTTTGGTTTTTCTGCTTTATAGGTCACTTTATTTATATGCCTTAAAATGATAGCCCTCTATGAAAATGTTCCAGAGTAAGTTAATTGGCACAAAACTTAAACAGTGAAATGTTGCATCTGTGGAGATGTTTTCAAAAAAAATTTTCAGAGGTTATTTGACAGTAGTAAGTATATGTGTATAAAGCCTGACGTTCTGGAAGCTTCTGTTGTGTTTTTCATTCTTTTTGATGTAGAGAGCCATACAGAGATAAGAAAGCCCACTTAAATGGATTTCACTCCCAAACCAAAATGAGTTGTGTTGGAAATTTTGTTGTGTCTGAGGCAATTTAAATCCCTCCTGGACATCCTGCCCTTCTCTGGTTTTATCAAAAGAGAAACACAGCAAACAGGTTAGAGTATTTTCACCCAGTTAGCCTATGGTAGGGCAGTGGAGGCAGCGAGAAGCCTGGGCCCATGGGGGGCTGTGTTTTATTGCTCTGTGGGTCCCGCAGCCACATTATGGAGGCTGGGGTGTGTGTGTGTGTGTGTGTGTGTGTGTGTGTGTGTGTGTGTGTGTGTGTGTGTGTGTGTTGGGGGGTGTCTCTGAGCACAGGTGCCTAGCAGCTCGCCTTTGGTAGCAGCGACCCAAACGTTTACTCTGAAAGGAGGCCAGGTGGCCCCTGAGGAATTATAGAATAAACCATGGAAAAGTCGAAATAAGAAAAACCTGGACAATAAATACAAAAGCATGTGTTCACCGGGGTGAGCCCTCCAAGGAACGCCACCTCAGCAGAATCCGCTAAGTAGGCCAGGCCGAGAACAGTCTTCCTAGTTGAAGTGACTCTGGCAAAAATCTCCCCTATCGCTTTCCCAACCTTCCCTTCTGCTGTGTATTCAAATGTACAGGGGGGAAAAAAAGGATAAATTTAGGAAATGGACTCACATTCAGCAAATGGTATCCTACATACATATATCGAGACGTTGGCTACCGTCCCTTCAGCTGTATAGTCTTCATGCTGTTATGACGGGCAATTGATGTTTTTATTTTCAGTTGGATAGTTTATCTCTGTTTCAGTGTAATTTAGACCATGTAATGATACAACTGCACTCTTGGGTTGTTTTGCAATCATATCTTAACTTTTCATGCTCTGATTTGCAAGAATCTCTGATTAAATATTCCATTTAAATGTGCTTAGATTTATGGACATGATATTATGTGTCAGGTGATGGAAAAACAGCTCACCAACTCGACCTGTGCTCAAGGCTTTGTGCTAATTAATGAAGAATAGACTGCAGCTCCTCCTGCTCATGACCTCATCACCAGTGGGTGTATTTATAAGATGGAAAGAAAAATAAAAGGTGTATTGTAATTATTATTTTCAGTCTGACTTTTTCCTTTGCTACCATGGGGAGGCTCTGGGGGTAGACTACCTGGTTCAGAGCCAAATGATAACAACTCATGTTTATTGGATCATTGTTATTGCCAGGCACTACACACACACACACACACACAGTGCCTGGCATTATATTATATATATATATATGTGTGTATATATACATATATATATATATATATTTGTATATATATATTGTGTGTGTTATATTTATACACACACACACACACACACACAGTGCCTGGCATTATATTATATATATATATGTGTGTATATATACATATATATATATATATATTTGTATATATATTGTGTGTGTGTGTGTGTGTATAAATATAATGCCAGGCACTATATATATATATATATATATATATATATATATATATATATATATAATATATTGCCAGACACTCTCTCTATATATATATATATTATATATATAATATATATACACTGTAATTAATATATCACAGCAATGCTTGAAGATTGGTGCTATTACTACTCTTATTTTATACACAAACAGATCAAATCTTAGGAAAGCTACTTAACTTTCTTTTTTTTTTTTTTGATCTTTTTAGGGCCACACCCACGGCATATGGAGGTTCCCAGGCTAGGGGTCAAATCAGAACTGCAGCCACTGGCCTATACCACAACCACAGCAATGCAGGATCCTAGCCACATCTGGGACCTACACCAGAGGTCACAGCAATGCTGGCTCCTTAACCCACTGATCGAGGCCAGGAATCACACCTGCGTCCTCTTGGATACTAGTCAGATTCGCTTCTACAGAGCCACAATGGGAACGCCAAAGGTACCTAACTTGTTCGTAGCAATACATCTAGTAAATGGCGGAACGAGGCTCAAACCCAGGAGTCATGGCTCTGGAGTCTCTGCTTTGAATCAGAAAATTGGCAAATAGTAAGGCAATGATAAATGTTAGCTTCTCTCTACTTGTACAGATTTTCTTCTTGATGTACAGCGGATTTACAAGGTTGTGTCAGCTTCAGGTGTACAGCACTGTGATTTAGTTATATACTTTTTTTTTTCAGATCTTTTCCCATGTAGGTTATTACAAAATATTGACTCTAGGAGTTCCCATTTTGGTTCAGTGGTAATGAAACTGACGGGTATCCATGAGGATGCAGGTTCGATCCCTGGCCTCGCTCAGTGGGTTAAGGATCCGGCGTTGCCCTGAGCTGTGGTGTAGGTGGCAGACGCGCTCAGATCCCTCGTTGCTGTGGCTGTGATGTAGGCCAGCAGCTGCAACACTGATGTGGCCTCTAGCCTGGGAACCTCCACGTGCCTCAGATGCAACCCTAAAGAAGCCAAAAAAAATTGAGGATAATTCCCTGTGCTACACAGTAGGTCCTTGTTGGTTCTACTTGTACAGACTTAAAAATGCTTTTTAAAGCAAGATTTTTTTTCTTCCAGTATTTTTTTAATGAAGTAAAGTGTTGAATTCTATTTGTTGTCTACCTGCACCTATTTCTCACTCTCCAAACACAGAAGCGACATTATGTTCCATATGGTGCATTTCTTTCTAAGTCAATCGACTATTATCTGAGCATCATTGTCTAGGTCCATCCACAGAGGATTAGAAAATACGCATATTCTTCAAATTGATTTCTTCACATTATGTCCTGAAGATTTACCCAAGTTGTTCTATATTTAATTGTATAAATATACTAAAATTATTCATTCAACAATTAGTATAAAATTAGTTGTTCCTACAGTGTACTGTAGCAACTGATTTTAGAATGAACCTACATTAAAAACACATATAAGATGAATAAGATCTACAGGGCTTCTGCACAAGACGGTGCTTATTTAAAAAAAAATACTGTGTTAATACTTAAAGTTTGCTGAGGGTAGATTTTGTATTGTGTTTTTTTCCCACAAAGAAAGGGAAAGGCAGGAGAAAACTTTTGAAGGATGGATCTGTTTATTACCTCGACTGTGTTGATGGTTTCACAGGTGCATGCCTGTATCCCAAATCATCCAATTTTATATATGACATGTGTAGATTTTGGTGTACCAATTATACTTTGACAAAGCTACTAAAAATAAAAAATGCAAGTTTTAAGCACAAGATGTGCTAGTCATTCAGTATATCCTTCTTGCTGGAGCGTTTCTCCAGAGTGGACTCGTGGTGGTAAGCCAGCTGTGCTAAAGTGTACGCCTATTTTCCAGTTTGCTAGCTGCCCCGATTGTCCTCCCCAGGCTTAAGAACCTGGCTGTTCACAAAGAGAAAGACAAATGCCATATAATGTCACTCATATCTGGAATCTAATGAAACTTTCTACAGAAAAGAAACTCTCCAAGAACAGACTTGTGGTTGCCAAGGGGGAGGAGGAGGGAGTGGGATGGATTGGGAGCCTGGGGTTCATAGATGGAAACTATTGCATTTGGAGTAGATAAGCAGTGAGATGCTGCTGTATAGCACTGGGAACTATATCTAGTCACTTATGATGGAACAGAATGGAGGATAACGTGAGAAAAAGAATATGTGTGTGTGTGTGTGTGTGTGTGTGTGTGTGTGACTGGGTCAATTTGTTGTATAGTACAAATTGACAGAACACTGTAAACCAACTATAATGGAAAAAAATAAAAGTCTTTTAAAAATAAAATAAAATAAAATAAAATAAAATAAAATAAAATAAAATAAAATAAACTGTATTTTATCCAAGAGGATTTGGGTTCGATCCCTGGCCTGGCTCAGTGGGTTAAGGATCAGGCGTTGCTGAAAGCTGTGGCGTAGATCTCAGATGAGGCTTGGATCTGGTGTTTCTGTGGCTGCAGCTCTGATTCCAGGAACTTCCATGCCTCAGGTGTAGCCCTCAAAAAAAAAAAAGGAGATACATATGAACTTATTACTTATTTGCAGAACAGAAACAGACTTACAGATTTTGATTAACTTATGGTCTCCAAAGAGGACAATGGGGGGGGGGGGCGATGGATTGGGAGTTTGGGATTGGCATATGCACTCTGAGGTCTATGGAATTACTGGCCAACGGGGACCTGCTGTACAGCACAGAGGACTCTACCCAATATTCTGTGATAATCTATGTGGGAAAAGAATCTGAAAGAGAATGGACGTGTGTACATATAATAACTGAATCACTTTGTTGTACAGCAGAAATTATCACAACCTTGTAAATCAGCTATACTTCAATAAAAATTTAAAAATTAAAAAAGAATAAAGGAGTTCATTGAATCTCTTTTCCTTCATACCATCACCATTGCTTTAGATGCCAGTTTAGATGCTTACTTAAAAAAAAAATTCTGCCACTGTAAAGGTTTTGACATAGAATATAATTCATGATTTAATTTCTATCTTCCTGGGTGGGATCAAGTTGGCAGAGAAGTGGGATATGAGGCTCACCTTCTCCCACATTTTTATATTTTCCAAGTTACTTTGAAAGTTAAGAATCTTTCCTATTAGTTGTCCAATATTCCTTTTCCATGAAGTGATTCATTTATTTACCTGAGTTAAGATCCGAAGGGAGTCAAGAGGAGATGTTGAGTGAATAGTTCGATACACGGGAAGTGAGTTTGGGATGTGATTGAAATTGGAAAAATTACTGTGGGCATCATCATCAGATAAAAGGTATTTCCTACAATATAAGTGATGTCACAGGGAATGAGTAGGGAGAGAAGAGAAGGAACCCAAGGAGTCAGTCATATCTGCGAATATTTAGAAACCACAGAAAAGGGAGAACAGCTACCACAGAGACAGAAATAGACCAGATGGTAGAAAAATATACAGGATGATCTTAGAGAAGGAGGACAGCGATTCAAGGATAAGAGACCAATCTTTTGGATAAGACCTTGCTGGGAGGATCAGAAGGACAAAGAGCTACAGTTGACCTTTGGAGTTGGCATTCTGAAGAACAGTGAGAGGAAAATTTTATGGAAGGGTGGAGTTGAATGAGTGAAATTTTCTTTATAATTAGATATGATTTATGCACATCTTTCACCTGGATTTGCCTTACCTGTTTCTAGGGCTCTTGGCAGCTTGGTCAACCCACAGCTGTGGTCAAAGTCTCCTGGATCATTTACCAGGGGTCAAGGCCATTAGATCTTCCAGCAGGGTAAGCGCCTTGTGCAGGAAAAGTTCTCCTCACTTCTGATGCAGGGGGAGCCAAGGTGGTGGTGCCAGCTGACCCTACCTGGAGAGACACACCATGACGGGGACTCCTGCCATTACTGCTACTCCATCATCTACTTTGGGAATGCTGTCTGATTCCCCAGTGGCTTCTCAAAGACCCAAATGACACAACACAAAAGCATGTTGGCATTAACATTTTGTGAGAACCCTCTTGGCCACTGATGAGGAGGCGATGTATGAGAATCCATAAACAAACCCCTGCCCCCTTCTAATGGGTGGTTCTCAG
Organism: Sus scrofa; assembly: GCF_054392235.1. Taxonomy (NCBI): domain Eukaryota; kingdom Metazoa; phylum Chordata; class Mammalia; order Artiodactyla; family Suidae; genus Sus; species Sus scrofa. The sequence continues at coordinate 79,599,859 of NC_139393.1, forward strand.
AGAAGGTGTCTCTTTTTGGCCAGCTGGAGATATTCTATGTAACCAGTCAGCTATATCTCCTTATGAAGCCTCTTGATAATCTACAAACTGATATCTTTTCTCCTCTTTGGCCACATTGTCCCCTCCCCTCCCTTGCCTGAGGTTGCACCACCCATGAAAGCACTAGCCCTTGTGGTTTGCTTTGTCTCCATTTTCTAGCAGGGGATGGCATCTTTCAAGGAGCGGAGAGAAAGAGAACACTGGCCCATGAGAGACGTGGGGTCAAGGTGTTCCGTGTGGTTTTTATTTGTGTGTTGTGATGGTGAAGGATGGCAGAACCCTCGTGTATATTTGTCGTGATCCAGTAGGTACATGAGGAAGCTCCTTTGCAGAAGCGATGTTTCTGAGTGAATGGGAAGGTGTCGGGCCACTGCCAGAACAGGGCTCAGCTTGAGATGGGAGCCTAGAGACTCCTTCAAAGTTAAATTGTGCGAGTGTACAATTTGAAAGGGGGTCGCGTTGGGGGAGGGAGAGAAAGTTCTTTTCTGAATTTTGTCCACGATCCCTTTGGAGAGTCTTGATCTTCTCAAATGGAATTCTTCCACCCCAGATTCCTATTATCAATGCTTCGTCTGAATGTAGTTCCTTTTCCAAGAGAAAGTTCATGGACAGAGATGCTCAATATCTTCCAGGTATAAGAGACAAAAATTGGAAAACGCTCTTAGGAACGAATCTGCTTTATTTCCAACACTTTTTGCAGATTAAGCAGATAAGTATTATGATTTTGAGGATTATGCAGATTTCCCGATCCACAGAAACCTGCCATTGTTTCCTTGGTCAAAAATGAGGACTTGAACACTCACACTGATGCAAAAGAATATATTCTGATCTGTAATAATAAGAACATAACATTGAAAACAGGAATTTTTTTGAAATTTTGTGTCCTTTTTTTCCGTCCCCCCTCTCCTGGGAAACATGACTATGTTTTCTAAGCTAACAGGACATCTTTGGACTTGCCTGATTATTCGGGCTTAATAATCAGATTTTTCTTTCTGAGGCAGAATCATTCCTCTTGTGATGTGGATGAGTAGTGATCTGCAGATTATGAATCATTTATTAAAGTACTGAAAATGACTCCTTTCAAAATAATTTTTTCTGGTATATGTCCTTTTCAAATGAATCTATCAGTGCCGATGTGTAGTCTGAGAGATGGATACAGAAGTCGAGAGGTACCCGTGATTACACTCTGCCGCTTCTGGGTACCCGCCACCTTCATTTCTCTATGCCAACAGCACCGACACAACCTTGCTTAATGAATGGCCACAGATACCAAGACACTGCATTCTTGCCGCATCAGCCCTCTGCTGACACACCTTATCATTGCAATTTGTCTCACCTCTCCTTCTGTGTACTATCTTTCTGAAGTTTTATCTAGTCAACTGCCATAAGCTGCTGTTCTCAAACACATTTTTCAAATCTAATGAGAAAGGTGATTTTGGGAAAAGAAAGTTAATGGCCTCTGGTGCTATCAGCTTCTCTCCCGCACATCTGCATGGCTCTAGCATCAATTGTCTTGAGAAAGGTGTGTACCTGATCTTCTGTTTGCTTGGCAAACTTTGAGAGTCAGTTCAAAGTGGAAAACAGCCCTGGGGAGAAAGCAAAAATATATAAAACTATTGTTTGGAATGCTGGAAAGGAGGAAAAACTGAACTGGAAAAGGAAGATCATAACTTTCCCTTAGCTACTAAACGTGGGGTGGGGGTGGGGGGGGCAAGGGGGGTCATGCTTTTCATGCCCCTTTGTTGGAAGGAAGAAAATGTGGGTGGGACCTGAGTGGGAGGAAATTGTAAATCCTCTTGCTTTGAAGGCACATCATGCGCGGACAGACAAATGGACACATGCATCCGTCCTAGCTGACTCACGTCCGTCTCCTGCCCACCAGGAGGCAGGGATGGGGGGGCGGGGGGAGGCGGTTAAAAGCAAAGAACACCGCCTCCGTGATAGGCATTACTCCCCTTAAAATCCTCTTGGGGGCAGGGGTGTGTCGAGATAATGAGTTACTTTTAAGCAGACATAGAAAATCATATCCAGATCTCTTTTCCGAGAAACCAAACACTTAGTATCGAAGTGTTGCAAGGGAGAAGGAGAGTGTAGCCTCTTCGGGGGCCCCGTGATAAGGACCCAGTTCGTGAGAAAGTTCATTTGCAGAAGCAACCAAACTGACCTTTGGCACTTGAAATAATTCTTCGACCAAGTACTTTTCAACGCTGACCCATCCGTGATTCATGTCCATTTTCTCTGGGGAAGACTGAGCGGAAAAGTGGTCCCTTGTTGGAGATGTTGACTTAGTTTCTTCCCCTGCTCATCTGTCCCAACCACTCTGGCGGCTCTCGGTTCCCAGGTCTGACGACGCCCCTGCCAGCCTCACCTGTCTTTGCATCCTTGATATTCCATAGCTTGACGCTCTTGAAGCCAGTCTGGTCATGGGGTGGGTACCAAGAATCTCCCACGGGGCCCAAGACAGGAGCAGGCCTCGGCAGCGCCCTCTTCTGGGCACTACCTGTAATGGATTTTCCTGGCCCGGTGTCCAGGCTCCCTTCCCTCTGCCCCGAGAATTCCTCCCTGAGATATAATACGAGAGCCTTTGTCTTAGCTGTTTTATCTTCAGGCTTTTATTCTCTATCTGTCACTTATCTTTAATATTCTGACTAAACTCAAGGAAAAATTAATGGCTTTGTTGGGCCTTCGAACTGTTCCCGGGGGTCACATAAACATTGAATGAATCCTCTCGCCAGGCAGTCAAGTGGATATTGAATGTGCTTTATTTCCTGGAAGCAGATTATTTTCCAGAGGACCCAGGCTCTTTATTACACAGGATCTGGGTGTCTGTCCACCAGGGTGAATCTTGTTCTTACTCTTCCTGGTGCATCAACTGTGGCCTTGGTTGTGTTTAATGAGTCTGGGGCATGATTATTTTTTTCAGATGAATTAAATGCCTAAATTCTTAAGGGTATCCCTGCATGCATCCAGTAGTGCAGGTTCAAGAGGGTTTTCAGTGCTTGAGAAACAGCAATAGACTCTATAAAACAACCCAGCCAATTACGGTACAAACGGGCCATTTCCGAAGACTCTCTGAGAGAGGTATTTCTATGTTTTCATCCATTTGCTCTCTCTCTAGACAGAAAAATTTTCTCACTATTGGACATAAGTATCAGCCATGGAGCCAGAAGAATATCCAAAGTTTAAACACATACATTAAGGGAGTTCCCACTGTGGCCTGGTGGGTTAAGAACCTGACTGCAGTGGCTCAGGTCCCTCTAAAGCTGCAGCTTCGTCCCCTGGCCCCAAGCAGTGGGTTAAAGGATCCAGTGTTGCTGTGGCTGCTCTGATGTAGGTGGCGGCTGTGGCTTGGATTAGATCCCCAGCCCAGGAACTTCCGTATGCCGAGGGTGTGGCCATTAAAAAATAAAATAAAATAAAAATAAAAAAAATCCAAAACCCACGAACCCCCAGAAAACTATGCATTAGGTAAAATTCCACAAGATATTTAGAAATGTTTAGAGTGAGGGAGACATACAATGTATACTCCAAAGTAGTGAAAATGATTATAGTTTCAATAACAATGTGATAAAATATATATTTCAGAGTATTTTATCTCAAAGAAGTATTCTTGTTTTTCTTTCTTTTTTCATTTTTTTTTCTTCTTTTTTTTTTTTTTTTTTTTGCCTCTAAAGACAAAACATGTACAAATGACAAAAGTCTTGTGATTCTCTTGGGGTGGTACCTACTGTCTCTCATCTTCTTTCCCAAGGTGTCACCCACGTCCTTTCAATTTAATCTCTTGAGTCTTTAAATTTGGTAAATCTGCTGCCCTTCCATCCACATCCATTGAGATTCTTTTCAAGAGTGATTTCATGGCTCCACATATGAAGGTCAGAGAGTAATTAACTGGAAATTGTTTTACTTCTTCTTGGCAAAGTGCATTCTGCCTTCCCTGCTGCATGTTCCATCTGAATACCAGGCTAATGCCTCAAGCTCCCTATGTCTCAAATAAAGATCACTAGTTTCTAAGGAAAAAAAAAGTATACATACATGCACATATATATTCAACCGCTCAACTGCTGACTCGAACTTTTGTCAGTCATTTCCCTCACCCAGAGCTGCTCTGTAGCCAGGGACGCACTGTGGTTTGACTTTAGCATGTTGGTTGGATCTGTAAGTTTTGTCAATAATAAGAAAGTAGAGAACTAAGTTCTCAACTAGTTGAGTTAGCCGGGAGGGTGTGAAGGGGTTGCGGGGCAGCTGTGATTTTTTATTTTAACCAAGATTTTTATTAGGATGCATTAAAGAATTCAGGGCAGAGGTCTGGAGTGAAAGGTCCCTGAGTTCAAGCTCAGCTCTGGCACCCTCTTAGGTCAGGTCCCCCAGAAGCAGATGGGGAGAGGATGACAGGGGCACAGTTTGGCCATGTGGCGTTTGTAAGACGGATGAGAGAAGCATGCATGCGCTGTACGGAGATGAGTTGGGAAGGTCCTGTGTGGACCGCTCAGGAGGAAATGAGTTATTGAGGAATTGCTCTCAGGAAAACCATCCAAATGATGCAGGAAAAGAAGGGAGGGCGGGAGAAGGAGGAGGAGGTGATCACGGCTCTGAGTTCGGGTAAAACCCAGCCTCACCTCCTCCTGCAGGGAGCTCCAAAGCAGCCCAAATGACTCCTTAGGATCTGTCCAACCCTGAGGTGATAGCTACGCATCACTTAGACACTCTGGACAGACAGTAGACACCTGGGAGTATCATTTTTTTTTTTTAAATCACATATTTATTTTTTCAGTTGAACTTTTTTTTTTTTGGTCTTTTTAGGGTGGTGCCAGCGGCATATGGAGGTTCCGAGGCTAGGGGTCAAATCAGAGCTGTAGCTACTGGCTTACACCACAACGTCAGATTCTTAACCCATGGAGTGAGGCCAAGGATTGAACCTGCGTCCTCATGGATGCTAGTCGTGCTTGTTAACTGCTGAGCCACGATGGGAACTCCCATTTTTTTTTTTTTCAGTCTGTTCTGGAGACTCCCTCTGTCTGAAAACATCCACTGAAGAAAAGTACAGGTGCTGGTTAGCAGAAGCAAAGCTCTTAGAAACTTGGAGAAGGGAGGGCATGCAAACTTGTGTGCATGCACACACACACACACACACACACACACACACACACACACACACACACGATGAAAACGGAGTTCCCGCTGTGGCTCAGCAGGTTAAGAACCTGACACAGTCTCCTTGGGGAACACAGGTTCAATCCCTGGCCTCACTCAGTGGGTTATGGATCCAGCTTTGCTGCAAGCTGTGGCGAAGTTCACAGGTGTGGCGCGGATCCAGTGTTGCTGTGGCTGTGGCACAGGCCCGCAACAGTGGCTCTGAGTAGACCCCGAGCCCAGGAACTTCCATATGCCACAGGTGTGGCCACAAAAAGAAAAAGAAAATGATAAAAAGGAGCTAAGCGTGTCTGGGTAGAGCACCAGCAGCATCCACTACAACCTTTAGTAACCGTGTCCTATTAGCCCGGTTTCTTAATTAATCTACACCTACATTTCAATTAAATCAAATGTCTAAGCATTTACCACCATGCCTGGCACACAGTAAATAAGAGCTTTTGTCATCTCCTCGTCCCTGCCTCACTGTATCCCTTCCCTCAGTAATTCCTTCCCAGCCTTTCTTCACAATTTTTCAGACCCATCCATTCCCTCCCTCTGCCACTGTCTCCTTCTGAGGCACCATCTGGTCCTCCTGCTTCAAGGGACTCAGGACCTTCCTAGCTGGCCTCTGTGCACCTTATGCATATTTTCTGTTCCATCCTGCATACGCTATGTGGCTGATCTAGACCCAAATAAACCCCTTAGTCTGTACATGGAAGTCCTGCCACCCGCATGACGGCTTTACTGAGTAACCTCTGCAGTGAAAGAATAAAGCGGTGCCCACAAAAGGGACCATCCCAGTGGGAGGCAGTGATTCTCAGATGCAATCCATGCACTGCCTGCTTCTCCATCAATGTCATTCCTTGTTCCACTCATTCAGCATCCTTTACCAGCCTCACTGCTCCTTTTTTTTTGGTCTGCTTGCCTTGCTAATTCGGCTCGAGTCAGGTTTTCCTCTTGGCTTTCTTCCTTATTAATCTGGTACATTGTTCAGACTGCTCTGCCTACAATGCCTATGTGATTGACGTAGATTCATGCATCTTCCCTAACAGGGAATTCTCTAACCGGTCTGCCTTATCCTGGACCAGGAGAACAAACAGTCTCTGTAACCTGATTGCCTCTCCCTCCCCAGGAGCCACCACTGTCCCGGTGCTCAGAAAATACCGAGGAACTGGACTTGGAAAATTATATTTCCATCGGATGTAAAAGAAGGAGCCTAGCTCCCTCTTCTTACCCACCCACCGTCATGCCTGCCTGCTTGACCTGATGTTTAGTTCCCAAATCTTAGCACAGAGGCCTTAGTAAATATTGATTAGTTTCTCTGTGTTGCAGGTGCCACAATCCTAATGGCTTCACTTCATGGACTGCTAGAGCATCGACTTCTTAACTCCTCTTGGAACTCACTCAGTTCACCCACCACCTGCTTGGAGAGCTCTGTTTTGATTACTACAGTATTTCTGGAATATCAAATGCTGCCTGCCTGAGAAAGGCATCTTCCCTGTGTTAAAACCTAAGCTATGGTCCGCTTTGGCTTCCCAGGTCCTTATGAACCCTTTTTGTTTTGGTCATGCTCACAGCATGTCAAAGTTCCTGGGCCAGGGATCAAACCTGCCACACAGCAGTGACAACACTGGATCCTTCACCCATTGAACCACAAGGAACTGAGAACTTGAGTTCCTATTGTGGTTCAGTGGGTTAAGAACTAGACTAGTAGCCATAAGGATGCGGGTTCAATCCCTGGCCCTGCTCAGTGGGTTAAGGATCTGGCATTGTCTTGAGCTGTGGTGTAGGTCACAGACACGGCTTGGATCCCGTGTGGCTATGGCTGTGGGGAAGGCCAGAAACTATATCTCCAATTTGACCCCTAGCCTGGGAACTTCCATCTGCCATGGGTGCAGCCCTAAAAAGAAAAGAAAAAAAAAAAGTGGCAGGTGGGGGACTCAGGAACTTGAACTAATTCTGAAACCTGGTCTCTTTCAATACATTCTGTAGAAAGCCAGCAGTGTTCTGAATGAAATCACTCCATCTTAGCTTTTATTTTAGTTGTGCATTCTGTTGCACTGGCCACCTGTATTCAGAGTCATCCTTCCCTCCAGCCAAATTCTTCACCACAACCACCTCTGCATGCGGCACACCTCTGCCTCCACAGTGCTGGACCTCGCAGGGGATTCGCATAGAAAGATTTTCTGTTCTCAGGCTAAATCCCATCAAGTTCTTTCTTCAAGGCTCACATAAAAACTTATTCTCTGTGACCAGATCCCTCATGCCTGAATTATACAATCATCCTTCTCGCCTCCTACCTTGCACTTTTATCTTGTTTCATAGCATTAAATTTTACCCTGTGTGTTTCTTCTTTATACACTGATTTATAATTTTTTTGGAGAGCAGTCACCATACAGCATGTATGTATGTATGTCTGTATGTATGTCTGTATGTATGTATGTATTGCTTTTTGGAGACGCACCCACTGCAGATGGAAGTTCCCAAGCTAGGGGTTGAATCAGAGCTACAGCTGCCAGCTGCTGGCCTGCACCACAGCCACAGCAACACCAGATCTGAGCCACGTCTGTGACCTACACCACAACTTATGGCAACGCCCGATCCTTAACCCACTGAGGGAGGCCAGGGATCGATCCCACAACCTCATGGATCCTAGTCGGGTTCATTAACCCCTGAGCCACCAAGGGAGCTCCAGAGTTTGTTTTTTTTTTTTTTTTTTTTTTTTGATCATTCATTCCCTTGCTCAGTGCATGCTGGTAGGATCTCAGTAACTATCATTCTGTGAATGAATAAATTAATGCAATCCTCCAAATAGATTAGATATGCAAAATATGAGAAAGATATTCAATTCTTGAGATTAGAGCTGATAATAAATTTTTGATTGAAAGGTAACCTGATTTTGAGACAAAAACTGTAGTCCAGCCAAACTGATGAGGAGACACTTTGCTTAGCCCATGTTGCAGTTTTAAGAGTTTGGGCAGGATCACTGAGAAGGATGAGCTTGCATAATGAGGTATATGTCAAGATATCAACCGGCTCAGCTAGCAAATCAGATTCAGATTATGAGGACAGTATTGCGGTTTGTGTGCATAAAAGAAAGAGGTTTATACCCTGCAGTTAAAATCCACCCCCACTCTCATGTGTTTGCCATTTTCCTGCTTCCGTATAGCAGTCAGCCTGCTTAAGAAGGACTCAATTTCATTTTTTTGCTCTGCCTAATAAATCTCATGGCCAGTTTGCTTATTTTAGGACAAATGTAGATAGTCAATCTCTCAGCATTAGAGGGATATAGGGATTAATAACAGCATAAATGTGGGGAACTTGGGCAAGCCTGCTGGTGGAGTTTTTGCCACACAGATAAACCACTTTTTCTTGTTTTGTTTCAAAGAGGTCTACCTTCTTTTCTAATATTTATTTATTTATTTATTATCTTTTTAGGGTCACACCCACAGCATATGTAAATTCCCAGCATAGGGGTCCAATCCGAGCTGCAGCTGCCGACTACACCACAGCCACAGCAACACAGAATCCGAGCCGCATCTGCAACCTACACCACAGTTCACGGCAACTCCGGATCCTTCACCCACTGAACAGGCCTGGGGATCGAACCTGCATCCTCTCGGATACTAGGTCACAGCTGCTGCTTGGATTCAATCCCTGAAACTTCCATAAGCTGCTGGAATGGCTAATAAAATTAAAAATGAGAACAGTTGTATTATTGGCCAGGATATCAATACTTAAGCCAGGCTCTTAGTTGTGAGCGTTGTTCAGGCTGATTTAAGAAAATGATGTTTGGGGGAGTTCCCAATGTGGCAAAGTGAAAACGAATCCGACTAGGAACCATGAGGTTGAGGGTTCTATCCCTGGCCTCGCTCAGTGGGTTAAGGATCCGGCGCTGCCGAGAGCCGTGGTGTAGGCCGGCAGCAACAGCTCAGATTAGACCCCTAGCCTAGGAACCTCCATATGCCGCAGGTGCGGCCCTAAAGAGACAAAAGACAAACAAACAAACAAAAGAAAATGATGTTTGGATGGCACTGTATCATGGGGTAACTGGAGGAGCAAGTTCAAGAACAGGAGGAGCGTAGGGAAGCTTTGCAGGCAGAAGCACAGCCAATGTCAAACTGTAGCATTAGTTCAGTGAGAAAACGACCGTTTTTTTCTGCTCGAGTCTGGGTGTCATCGCTTAACCACCACTGCCGCTGCCTGGGACAGTGGACTCAGAACCACGCTGAGGTCACTTTGGTCATCATATCTCTGGTCTTTGATTTCACCCTTTTCTAGTGGGATGCAGGCTTAGCATCTCCAAATAGTCAAGTGGGGGAAGTCCCGGATATAAGAAAAGGACTCAAAATCCAAGAAGATAATAATAACATCTATGCATTCTATTTGAAACACTCTCCATAAGTGGACAGAAGCCATTTAGAGATTTCTTCCCCAATATTTAGGGAATATGTCAAGCCCCCCGAAGAGGAGGAAGGGCTGTTACAATAGCAACGTTGTGCCTTTGTTGGCTTTAAATAGCAAATGTTCATTTCTCCTATTATGACATATTAGACGTTTTGGAATGAAACAAAATATTTATAGACAATAACTTTTTTTTTTTTTTTTTTCGGCCGCACTCGAGGCATGTGTAAGTTCCTGGGCCGGGGTTCAAATATGTGTCCCTGCAGGAACCAGAGCCACTGCCGTGACAATGCGGGATCCTTAACCCACTGAGCCGCAGGGGAAATCCAAAGACTTTTAAAAAACAATTCTTATGTACAGTTGTTTGTTTAGCTTCCATTTATTTTCTCTTTTCTCTAATTTTTCATATCTATAGAAACTTTTAAAATGACTGCCAGCTAATGTTGTCTTTGTTAAAATATTCGATTCTCGGAGTTCCCGTTGTGGCGCAGTGGTTAACGAATCCGACTAGGAACCATGAGGTTGCGGGTTCGGTCCCTGCCCGTGCTCAGTGGGTTAACGATCTGGCGTCGCCGTGAGCTGTGGTGTAGGTTGCAGACACGGCTCGGATCCCACGTTGCTGTGGCTCTGGCATAGGCTGGTGGCTACAGCTCTGATTCAACCCCTAGCCTGGGAACCTCCATATGCCACGGGAGCAGCCCAAGAAATAGCAACAACAACAACAACAAAAGACAAAAGACAAAAAAATAAATAAATAGAAAAATATTCGATTCTCTCAAAGCTTCAGAGAGAGGAGGGTGGGCGAGTGAGAATAAGTCTTTGTCTTCAGGTGCATAATTGCTCTTTTAAAAAATCCTGAGTTAAAAAAACACAAAAACATGATCCAGTTTTAAAATTATATTATGATTCACTTATGCTATCGTATGTATTTATGTTTATCTTAGGTAAAATAGGCTTGGACACATTTTTCACTCAGGAAAATATATACTATAAATATATTATTTTTGGTTGTCATTAGAAAACTTGGTCAATTACTATTTGGTTGACATTCTGGGAGGCATTAAGCAATGGACTATTTTTCTATTTATATGAGGCTAAATTATTTGTGATTTTATATTATCAGGCCTGAAGTAGTCAGCAATATGTAAATAGTAAATTCAGTATTTACAGAGTTCCCATTGTGGCTCAGGGGTAATGAACCCAACTAGTATCCCTAAGTACGTGAGTTCTATCCCTGGCCTCGAGCAGTGGGTTAAGGATCCAGTGTTGTGGTGAGCTGCAGTGCAGGATCTGGAGTTGCTGTGGCTATGGCATAGGCTGGCAGCTATAGCTCAGTTTCAGCCTCTAGCCTGGGAACTTCCATGTACCGTGGGTGCAGCCCTAAAAAGACAAAAAAAATTTGACATAATTTATAATTTTATTTTTCAAAATTATAAAGACTATTTTACTATTTAATCTTATTTATTTTCAAATTTAAACTCTATATCTTAATCCTGACAAAGTTAGTAAATACTGATTTGGATACAGTTCAGACGTCTAAGTTTGCAATGAACAAAAGAAAAATCAACCAGATGAAATTACGTCATTTTCTGAAGTTCAAGTAAAACTACCCAAAACCAAAAATTTTAACTTTATCTTAAAAATGACTTTATTTGAGTTTCTGTTGTGGTGCAGCAGAAACAAATCTGGCTGGTATCCATGAGGATGCAGGTTCGATCCCTGGCCTTGCTCAGTGTGTTAAGTATCTGGCACTGTTCCCTGAGCTGTGGTGTGGGTTTCAGACACAGTTTGGATCCTGAATTGCTGTGGTTGTGGTGTAGCCTAGCATCTACATCTCCAATTCGACCTCTAGCCTGGGAATGTCCATATGCCACAGGTATGGCCCCAAATAACAAACAATCAAAAATCTTTATCGTTGCAGTGGGTTAAGGATCTGGCCTTGGCGTTGTCATGGCTGTGGCTTGGGTTATAGCTATGACGCAGATTTGATCCCTGGCCTGAGAACTTCCACATGCCGAGGGTGTGACAAAAAAATTTAAAAAAAAAAATAAAATTTTTAAAATAAAAAATTCATTTACTGAGTTGGCACAACGTTGAAAATCAACTATACTTTAATAAAAATAAATTAAAATAAAATTTTAAAAATGTCTTGAGAAGACATCTCCTTTCAATTCTGTCTTGTAAAAAACTTGAAAATCTTTACTTCTCACCTTACATCAAGGAAAAATGCCTGAAAAACCTGAACCTGAGAATCATGTTTCCTGTCTAGGTCCCAAACGCATGCAAGTCTGCAAGTGTTGCAGTGAATGTTTTTCGGTGGAGCAGAATATGCGAATCCGTGGGAAAGTCAAGACATTCTATTTCTAGGCCATGGTGGGGGCTTTAGTGTCCCACAGAGCGAGCTCTTGTTTACACTGATGATTGTTTATGTTGCTAGAAGCATAAATATTCAAGTGTCGTGTCTCCTTCTACAAGGCCGGAGAAGGGAAGGCAAACATTTATTTTATTCTGACAAAAGCAGCTTCATTTTATGGGCGTTTGCTATGTGCTGAATCCTGGGTACTTTCCATGCACAACTTTATAGATACTTGGCAGGTACAGAGGAGGCATGGACAAGTTTCATCTCCAGCTGACACATAAGAAAACCGAGATAATTATATTGATTATACAGAGATAGTGAGTAATTAAGAGAAAAGTCCTAGACTCAACTCATGTCCTCTGACTCTATGGAACATGTTCAAAATTTGCAAAAGTAGCAAAGATAATGTGATAAAGAAAAGAGCTAAGTCTTTGGATTGGTTTGGTGGAAATGATACATGTGTGAGTTTGAATTGGCTTGTAAGTTAGAATTTGGACAAATTTACAAGTGGAAATAAATTTTTAGGTCTAAGATTCTTATCACTAATTGCTCACAATTCCTATTCCAATGATTTTTTAATGCAAATAAGAGCTATCTGCCAATCAAATGTAAAGAATCAAGAGATGCATTTTCATTACAAAAAAACTGTTAATATTGAGATTTTAATAGCCTTGTGGATCTATGATAAAATAACAAGATTTGTACCATTTTATTATAATGTATCTGACTATGACAAGGAAAAAATTGACCTCTTTATGTTTCAAGAGAATCAAACCGTGGTATTTTGTAACTAGTCTAGAGATTCTATAATCTACAAAATAGAAAAGCATCCATTCCAGCCAAAAATTGTCAGCACTTATCAAAATGCTTGTGTGTGTGTGTTTGTGTGTGTTTCAGACAATCCTAATTATGATTTATATTATTGAAATAGCTGGAAGACAATATAGTTTCCCCTCCCTTAGCAAGAAAGGTAATCTATCCATAAATATCTGATATCAATATGCTTCAACATCTTAAGAACTCACACTAAAATAGACTTTAAGCATGTCTCATGTTCTGTGTGACTGGAATTAACATACCTATGATAGTTTTAAGAAGAACTAGCTAGATCTTTAGGCACATGTGCTTGAAAAAGAGGAAATGTGCCCTTAATAGTATAGTATCAGAGTCTGTATAAATTATTGCCCATTTTGGATACAGTGATAAAACATTGCTTGAAAATAAAATCCCCATCCTCTATCTCAAGATTTAAAAAAAAAAACAAAACACTTCAAATATTTACTGTTGTCTCTGAAAAGATCAGAGGCACAAAGAAACGTGTTAATGAAATTTTTTGAAAAGCCCTCTGTCTCTCCCTTGTCCTCTCCCTTTGGTGAAACTGTGTTGTCTCTTTCAATCCCCCACCCCCCACGCTTGCCTCTCTCAAGCACAGTAGTGCTGCTTTTAGGCTTATCTCCAGTTCCACTTTCTGAATGTTTTATTTTCTAGAAGTAAGTCTCTGCCTTTTCTAACAAAATCAATTTGTGTTTGCCTCCTTTAATTTCCAACCTTCCACACCCTCCCCCCCGCCACCCGATTGTGCCCATCTGCACTTAGATGCGGCATAAAACTGGCAAAAATAGAATTCTCTTTAATGGGGAGGGAAAGCGGAGGGGCTATGAATCTCATATGTTAATGTTTTCCCTGTCACACTAGATTTCATTTTTCAAACCTTTGTAATGCTGCCCTTCTCAATTACCAAGCTGGTATCTGTCTGCCTCCTGTGCCAAAATGCTGAGCCCTGAAAAGTCCGGGCCTTACATCATGCCACAACACCGCAGGTCTCTCCCCAGTGAGATTGAGAGAGAAGCCTTCCTTTGAAAGATAAACTGACCTCAGATGCTTTCTGAACTCCTTATTTGGTTCTGATCCAGGTTTGCCAGTGGAGAATGTCCCTTAGAACCTCGGAAAAGGAAGGATGCCCTGGTCTGCGCCAGTACCCCAGTGTGGGCCTCAGCGTTAAGAAATTCCTCTGCGGTTGCCATCCTGTCACTCAAGTGCTTAGAGATGGTGGGAGAGACGTGGATAGAAAGCCAAAGTCGCACAACCCTATCCCCCTGTGAGTTGCTAGCATTACACTTTTACCGGCCAACTTTCTATACATCATAGGGCTTAAGGTCCAGGTAAATATTTACGGTAGAAGGAAAATGAATAATGAGTATAATACTATTGGAATCAATGACCATTTGCTGAAATTTCCTCTATGAGCCACAACAATCCATGACATCTGCTCAGTGGTTTCTATTAAATTCTTCTTCAGATGCCACAGAATTAATTTAGCGATCTGTATTTTATAACCAAACCTGCAGGCTAGAGTTTGCTCATTCGAAAGTTTTCTCTCTAACTTCCTTTTTTGTTGTTGTTTCCACTAACTTTGATATTAATATAAATGTGGAAAAGTGTGGTGTGAATGTCTCTTAAATTAAAGCAGATTGGGCCTAAAACTGAGTGTTCTGCTCTTAATTGCTATTTTACTCTATCTGGGTGACTGTCTCAGAAAAGTTGCAAACACAAGCATATGGATCTACTTACAAGGTCTCACACTAAATTTGGTCCTTGCTTGATCTCCCATCTCTCTAATGGCCCCCCCTTTTTTGTCACCAACACATTCATGGCCTTCAGTTGACTGCTTTTATTGCCTTTAATTAAAGTCTGAAATAAAATGTGTCTATTAATCAGCGTGTGAAGCCAATCATGAGCAAGGGCTTTATAAACCCTTTACAAGATGGATAGCAGTTACATAAATTGTCCCACCTTTGTCATCCTGGCAGAAAGACAGTCATTTCAGTTAATTATATCTAGCGGAACATCTGTAATCTGGAACTTTGGAAAGAAGCTTCTATTTTGACAGGCCAGCCACTTTTTTTGAAGGAGCCAGACATATATTTAAAAATTCACCATTTTATCATCATTGTATTCCCTTCACAGCACAGTTGGAGAAAGAACGGGGACTGGTTTGTGTGTGTGTCCGTGCTTCTTAAGTCAGCATCTAGTCAGTTCATCACTGAAAATGAACTGCCCATTTTGGTGGTTCTTTCCTCCTCCTTCTCCTAATGTATGTTAAATGGCTTGATGTTCCCACATTTCCCAATTCAGATTTATAGAATATGAATTTTCGATGATAAAACACTCAGCCACCTCTTCCCTTCAGTTCCCATTGTGGAGAGAAATGAGGCATTTTCCCTTTTCTTTCCTTTATGTGCTGGGAAGTCTTTTCAAATTCAAGTTTAATTCAGAGGAGGAGACATTGCATTTCATCGCGATGATGAGAGTGTCCAGTCTCACCCATACACATAGCTGTGTGGACTGAAATAAAAATACTGAATTGCGATTCGGTGAAATTTCTCTGAGGCCCTCAAGGGATTCTACAGAGCTTGACTCCTTTTCAGCTGTGTAAGTGGAATGGCGGGATTTGAGCAGGTGGTGGATTCATTTCCAAGTTGTATACTTCCAACAATTTCATGAAAAAACGCATCTCAGGCAGAGAAATATGCATCATTCTTTAGTGAAAATCACTATTATTTAGAAACGCAGAAAGCAGCAATCTCTGATCCTGTTATATGGGCTGGGAATGACGAGAAACAGGGTTGTTGGTGATCAAAAGAATAGATGAGTTCAAAATCTTGGCATTAACCTTGAAACTATCTTCATCTTCAAAACCTTATGTAGGTGCCTTTCATCCTTTTTTAAAAAAAAAAATCTTCATATTGCAGATGAAAGGGTTGAACTAAACTGTACCCAATTCCTGTCTGCCTCTAAAATACACTGAATTCTGACGACTGTTTTCATTAACTCTTCCTTACTCTTCCTCTTTCTTCTCTCTCTTACTGGTCCCTGCCTCCAGCATCCCTATGGAATAGTCTCGTGGGAAGCAACCACTCCACAACAAAGAAGTAAGGAGACCGTATGCGAGAAACAATGTTTGGTGAGATTCTGGGTACCAGATCCAAGGTGACTGTTCACTACTTTGCACTCCTCTGTTGCCATAGCAATGTGCATCCTTGCCCTTGTCCAGCCACTTCCAATGCTCCCCATTTAGACTTAGTAGATTTAAAGGGTTAGATCTACTGCCTGCTCATTGTCAGCCATGATCCGATAACTTGATTTGGTCAGTGGAATATGACAATATTTCTTCTATGCAAAGACTTCTGTGTGGTTTGTTGGCTTTGCATTGGCCTCCATCATACAAGTTAATGCCCAGGATGAAGGCTGCTTTTCCAACCCGGATCAATGAAAGAGAAGACACATAGAAAAGCACTGCCATCTAAAGCACAAATCCAACCACCCTACAGTCTACAGAGGGTGAGAGAGAAATTAAGGATGCTTTTTGTCAGACTCTGAGATTTAGGGGTTGTTCATGACCACCTGACTATTACAGTAATGTATTTTCCATAGATTCTTCTTTTTTAGTTTTGTTTTTCTTTTTGGGCCACACCAGTGGCATATGGAAGTTCCCAGTAAGGGTTGAATTGGAGCTTCAGCTGCAGGTCTATGCCACAGCCATAGCCATGCCAGACCTGAGCTGCATCTGTGATCTACACCACAGCTCACAGAAACACCAGATATTTAAACCCACTGAGCCAGGCCAGGGATCGAACCCATATCTTCATGGATACTAGTCGGGTTTGTTATTGCTCATCCACAATGGAAACTCCGTCATGTTTGTCTTCACGTGGTCTTATCAGTGGCCAAAAAGTCTCAGTAAACTAGGAAACCATTGAAGAAATCTGACCTTTTTGCCCATTGCCTATGTCATGTAAATTTTCATATGTACACTAGAAATATGTAGTCAAAACATAGAGTCGTCAGTCTCAAAGGTGATGTTTGGCAGTAGTGAGTATCGCAGCACTCAGTGCCCTGGAGCCAGGACTTGCGTGCTGAGGTCTCATTTCAAGGAAATGAGCCATTAGACAAAGGATTCGTCTTTGGAGATGGGCTAAGTGCCACTTCGCTTTCATTTTAGTTACTTTTTAATCATAAAATGTTGAAACATTTAAGCCGAAAGGAGTCGTGAAGATTACCTAATCCTGTACCCAAACATCCCAGCAGCCAAAGAGCCCAACTCTGAACTCTTTGGATAATAAATGAGAAGACTGGAATCCTGACGAGCTATAGTGAGCCAGGTTATACAAAGAATTGATAGCAGAGGCAAGATTAAAATCAAAATTTCCACTTCCTGCCTAGAGTAACCTGATTTCCAATGCGATCTTTGCTCTTCAAAACTGATGTATTGACGTCATCTGGGAAGTTCTTTTTAAAACACGCCTGAGCCTCATTTCACTCATTTTGCTCATTGATATAAACCACCATCCTTCCGTGAAAGCGACTGCAATATGAAACATTCCACTGCTGAATGAACCAGCCCTCAGACCTTTCATTTATTTATTTATTTTTCTTTTAAGGTCGACCCCAGGCTAGGGTTGAATCGGAGCTGCAGCTGCTGGACTATGCCACAGCCACAGCAACGTCAAGTCCAAGCCATGTCCTCTCCTACACCACAGCTCATGGCAACACCAGTTCCTTAACCTACTGAGCAAGGCCGGGGATCAAACATGCACCCTCGTGGATACCAGTTGGGCTCGTTACTGCTGAGCCACCACAGGAACCCCCTAAGCCAGACTTTTATGTTTCTCATTGTTGATGTAACCATTGGCCATGTCCCAGATCGAGGCAAAGATGGAGTCTGCGTTTCCTAGATGAGGTCATTTTAGAAAACAAAAACCCCTGCAAACTTACCATTATTTGTAAAATTCCCCGTATTTGACTCATTTTTCTTGCTTAAAACATGTTCATCTAGTATGCAACTCTTTTAGTCAATGAATTAAAGTACAATCAGTAAAATTTTAAAGATCCACTATAAACCAGTCTCTCTTTCAGAGATTTCCTATGCCTAAGTTTAGATGAGTAAAGCATGGAGCCTTTCCTCAAGGAGCAGAAAAATTCATGAAACGAGGCTATAAATGGTGTTGACTCAACTCCTTATTCCCCAGAGGGTCTTTCCCTGCAGAAGTCTCGAAAGCCGGGATGTCTGGAGGTAAAAGCAACCTACAGAACATCTGCCTCCTTCACATTCACTCCTTTTCAAGAGATTCGGTCCAGCACAGCTGTTTACTTGAGACATTTCCAAGCATCCTCCGTGTACATGAGAGCTCTGTCCAGTAACGTAAGCCCCTTTGCCTTCCTTTCGTTTCAATTTTCACTCCAATCAAACTCTCTCTAACCAACTATTGTTAACGTCCTCAACCAAGAGGATCTATTTGGACAACCAGGCACTCCTTTGCTACTCTTTACTTCATCTGCAAAGCCCTCACTCCCTGTAGTGTCATCCTTCGTAAGGACACAGACTTCATCTTCCGGGAGCAGGACCTGGGAATTTTCCTTTCAACTCTCCCCATGGACGGATTTGGGCAAACCCAGCGTGTGCTCAGTTTCCATGGGAGGCTGCTATTGACACGAATTCAGATATGTTGTCGTCTCTGCTGTTCTTTGCCTTGTTTGAGTTTTCACATCTTGGTGAATGATACACGTTTTATGAATTTCCTCCTTTCACACACTCCAGTTTTACTCAGGCAGGGACAGGGGGAGGGAGGGTAACCCTGATTTCTTTTTATTCTTGTAGTCAGTGTCGCCCACCTGCTCCCAACAACAACATCTTAAAAATCTTTTCGTGGCAAAAGCTAGCCCGTTACTTGTGTCAGTGATTCACTGGTCCCTGATCAGGTAGACGAAGAAAACAGAGGGACCACATCAGATTTTATCAGATAAGATAGATCATTGCCCAGCAAGGCTCTGAGACAACGGAGCGTGGCATTGGCTGAGGGTTAAGGATATGAAATATGGTCAGAAGAATGATAAGTTTATAGTGGGGGGGGTGATAACTGATTGTTCTCATGGCCTCCTGGATAATGAGGTAAGAATGAACCAGAATGAGCAGGCATAGATGTTAGATTTCCATAGAACATATTTTTGTTTAATTAGTGCCTAAGATGGAATTGCCAACTTTTTATTGTGTTATGATAGAGATGGATGCAGTGATATTTTGTCTCCTTTTGCAGCAAAAAAGAGAAAATGTGTCATAGACAATCTGTGGATTAGCGTTGGGAACGGCTTGGGCAGGATATTCAGAATGAGGAGATAAAAATGTTTTAAAGGCAAAGGTCTAAACATAAATACCTGGACAAAGATCTAAATGACATTCCCGCTTTGTTAATGAAAGAACTTAGCGTATTCGAAAGACACTATTTCTTTATTTTATTTCATGTATTTGTTTATTTTGCCTTTTTAGGGCCTCACTCTCAGCATATGGAATTTCCCAGGCCAGTGGTCAAATCAGAGCTGCAACTGCAGCCTATGCCACCGACAGCAATGCCAGATCCGAGCTGTATCCATGACCTACACCACAGCTCACAGCAATGCTGGATCCTTAACCCACCGAGCAGGCCAGGGATCAAACCCTCGTCCTCATGGATACTAGCTGGGTTCATCACCACTGAGCCACAACCGGAACTCCAGATGAAACTATGTCTAAATTGGATCCTGCCTGTATAAATCTCTCTTAAAAGAAGCATTTAAGTCCATCGTTTCTAAGGCTTTTGGTAAGCCTGTTGATTGGGAAAATTAAGCCCAATCTAGTCACATCAAAATATCCATCTAAAAGGCTTCTTTTGTTGAGATAACTGCTTCTCAAAGTTCTGCCTTCTTAACCAGCTGCAAAGAAGGGTTATTTATTATACCCGTCTCACAAAGGGTCTTTGAAAACTGTGCAGTCACCCATTCATCAGTAAGGCCAGAGTTCTTAAAGGGTTTTTTTTTTTTTTAATCTTTTTTCTCTTTTCTCTTTTTCATTTTTTTTTTTCTTTTCTTTTGCTTTCTTTTTTTTTTTTCTTTCCTTATTTTCTTTTTATGGCTGCACCCCTGGCATTCGGAAGTTCCCAGGCTATGGATTAAATTGGAGCTGCAGCTGCCAGCCTAAGCCACAATCACAGCAATGCCATATCTGAGCTGCCTCTGTGACCTACACCACCGCTTGTGGCAATGCCATATCTGAGCTGCCTCTGTGACCTACACCACCGCTTGTGGCAATGCCAGATCCTTCACCCACTGAGCAAGGCTAGGGATTGCACCCGCATCCTCATGGACACTATGTCGGGAACTTAACCCACTGAGCCACAAAGGGAACTCTTCGCAGGGGCTCTTTTAATGGAAGAACTTGGAAGTCTGTGTCACTATGTGTCATGTCAGCCTTTTTTATTCTACGGTATACTCCTTTTAAAAATGTCTTTTGTTTCTTCCAATATACTTTGGAATTTTTCCAGGGGAAAATTATTGCCTTAGTAAATGAACAGTTCAATAGAGAAATAGATTGATCCTTAGAATTCACATAGAAAGTGAGTCTCATGCACTGTTATGTATATCGGTATCTAAGTCATGGGGATGCTCGTCATTCATTCATTCATTCGTTCGTTCACCAGTCAATAGAAATGTACTATGAGTCTACTCTGTGCTCGTTACTGTTCTAAGTACAGGGGCAGGATTATAGTAAAAAACCATACGAAAATGCCTGCCTCTATGTTACCAGTCTAAGCTAAGACATCCTAAAAGGATCAAGATCAGAGTATCCCAAATGTGCTCTATAACCCTGGGAGAGGATGTTTATGTATCCTGACAAATGCATTAATACTTTGGCATTTACTAAAGCATCATAATGTGTCAAGCGTGCTAAACACTGGAGCTACGAGGCTGACAAGCTATGCGTGTGCTCTCAGGAAGACTGATAATCTATTCAACTTTTTTAAAAAAAAAATATGCGATGATCCGTAGCAATGAGTGCAACATGTGCCCAGTGCCGAGGCAGCAGGGCCAGGAGGAAATGCAGTGGATGGAAGGTCTCCATCGCGGAAGACTTTCCAGAAATCGACTTTATAAAATTGTAAATACTGGACGCCTTTTTAATATTTTAATGATATGTCAAGTATTTTCATAGTTGCAACATCAAAGGTAAATAGTAAGTACATGCGGAAAAATATAACACCTTCCATCTCTGTCCTGAGACCCACCACCACAGAGAGAATCCAGCTTTTAAGCCAGATCTGAAAGAAGTGTCATACACCTTTCTCAGACACAGCCACGGTGGTGCCGTACATAAATACGCAGACTTAGGGGTCTGGTGCAGACATGCTGAACTTGACTCTCAGGGCGTCGGGTGCTGGAGTCCGCATTTCAAACCAGTGCCCTGTTCTTAAGTGCTGTGGAACACAAAGCCCCTTTCTTCAGGGTAAGACGATTTGGGCAGGGATGTGATATAGTGGCACACGGGTCCTGGTACAGGGTGGTTGAGAAAAGGGACATTCTTTGGGCTCAATATGGAGCCTTGTGTTTGGGCTGCAGACAAGCTTTGGGAGGTGTGAAAGTGTGGTTCAGAAAGAGAATGTGGCAGGTATGCATTACGGCATTTTAGAAAGACCCGTCGGACTCTTCACGGAGCACAGATGAAATGAGACTTTAGGTTTAAAAGGAAGGAAACAGTAAAGGAGCCTGCTCAGTAGTCCGGGGAGATGTGAAAGTCTGAGCCAGGGCAGGTCAGTGTCCCCTCGACTTAGTACCGACCGCTGACAAATCCCACGTTAGATAAACGTATCAGCAATGAGTTAAATGTTTGATGTTTCAGGATATTCCTAAAAATCTTCTCTTCATCTGCTTTTGAAAGTGTAATTCATTGCTTCAAATGGCATCTTCCATCGCTAGAAAATGAATTATTGAATCAGTAAGTGCAAAATGAACTTTTTTTCTTGGAAATGAGCAACAAACATATCGTTTTCTTTCCCCTGATATTTATTGAGACCAGTATAAAAACCTTTTCGTAGTTGTAACTGGGTGCCTAGAGCAGGTATTGGATAATTATGGCATACACATATGTATTCTATAATTTCATTTTTGAAAAGACTACATTCTTGGCTAATACAGTTAAGCCCTATGGACACAGGAATGTGTCTGTTATTGACCCGGTCACCATCATTTTTCACACACATAAAGGTAATGTATGAATATACAGGTTTAACGAGATGTATACACATGGATAGGTGATGATAAGATGGCCTTAATATTCCCCCTCAGTTTGGTGAAAGTTTGGATAGACTTTCTCCTGACTCGAGTCCCCTGGCCTCCCTTTTCTGAGAGCCTTTACTTGAGACAACTAGCAATTGCTTATTCTTTCTGGGCTCCTTTGAGATATAAATCTTCTGCAATCCAGGAATATCTCATCCAAGGACCCGAGAGAATTTTCATGGAAATGCAATCATCACGAAAGATAGTGCCTCAAATCCTGGTCTCTGAGGGAGGGACGGTGGAAGCCTAACTTCCCTAAGTGCCACTTAGCAAACACCAGATGCCTCATCACCGCGACCAGCAGCCTCTCCCAAAGTCCCCGGGTCCTCTTCCACGGGCTCACTCTCGTGCTTCGAATCTCTTTCACCTCTAGTGGAATTCACATCAATTTTCTTTCCTACTGCAATAGTCCCTCTCTCTTGTTTTTGTTTGGCATCACCCTCGTTATAAAGAAGTTTCCAGGCCAAGGATGGAACCCAAGCCGCAGCTGCCCCTACGTCCCAGCTGCAGCAATGCTGGGTACTTAACCCGCTGCAGCAGCGTGGGAACCCCCGTGCAGTCGTCTTAAATCTGGGTAAAATTTTCTTTCCCAGTTATATGTGAGCACGTAACAGCATGCTTGTTGCTTCCGAAGGCTGCAGCTCACCCAGACGTACACACATACTTGATACCAAAGCTTCACTGGCTGACCTGTTTCAGCATGGAGAAGAAAAGGTGCTGAATGATCATAGCCTTTCTTTTTCAATTGCAATCCACTCATTCATCATCCGTTTAACAAACATCTGTAAGAAATACAATCAGGGAAACTCTGTATAGCAGGCTTCAACAAAGCTGGTTCATTTGATTTTTTCATGGTTTTAATATTTTTATTTTTTCTGTTACAGTTGATTTACAATGTTCTATTGATTCCTTTTAAGACAGCCTTACCCTTCAGCTGTCTATCCAGAGACGGGTAAAGGAAAGCTATTGCCCTTGTACCCGTGTGGCTCTGGAGGGAGAGAGGTCAAAGACGAGAGCAGTTCCTTGAAATATTTTTCTCCTCTCTCTATACAAATACCTAGAACTTTTAAAAATTACATGTGACTTTATGCTTATGATTCGAGTTCTGCAAGTAGCATCTTGAACTATAAAATCACAACAGAAAAACTGTGCAAGGAATTTTAGTTTGGGGGTTTTGGGTAGTTACTTTTATGGAAAATGTTCCCACCAAAAAAAAAGGGGGTTTGGGAACCTATCTTCCTCTTCTAAGCAATGTAGAGTCTGTTCAAAACCAGGCACAGGAGTTCCCGTCGTGGCGCAGTGGTTAACGAATCCGACTAGGAACCGTGAGGTTGCGGGTTCGGTCCCTGCCCTTGCTCAGTGGGTTAACGATCCGGCGTTGCCTTGAGCTGTGGTGTAGGTTACAGACGCAGCTCGGATCCCGCGTTGCTGTGGCTCTGGCGTAGGCCGGCGGCTGCAGCTCTGATTCGACCCCTAGCCTGGGAACCTCCATATGCCGTGGGAGCGGCCCAAGAAACAGCAAAAAGACAAAAAAAAAAAAAAAAAAAAAGGCACAAAATTGTGCCCAGACACTGACACTGTCACCTTGAAAGTGCTGACCCTCTGGAAATCTAACCCCTGATAAAAGGGAGGATTTTTATTTTGCTTTCTAATTCTTTGATATTTCAAAACAAGTCCAAGGTAGGTAGTTATGCTATAATCACTTCTAATGACTGTGACTTTTGAGAACAATGACCCTTTGAGATGGACCGATTTGGTCACTCCTAGGTTAGTTAACTGCTTGGTAGCTCAAAGCCTCAATTACTCCTCAGTAGAGAAGGGACCTCAGAATACAAACATGCATGTGCCTTTCGTGATAAATGACACAGGATAATTTAACCAGTGACTTTCTGAAAGAGGAATATTTACTCAGGTGTAGCCTAAATACTGAATCAACAAACAATGAAAATGAGTATTATTAATTAATTAACAATATTGGGACAGAGCTAAGGACTTAATGTTTTATCGAAGAATGCTAAGAATGAAACTATCAAGGGACTTTATGGAAATGGTGAAATGGAACAGTATATCAAAGGTCTGACAGATATTTACTTAAGAAATAATGTTGCTTTCTCTGTATGTTCTTCAGTAAAAGAGAAATTTCTGCTCCCAGATAAATATTCAGTGAGTTTGACCTAAATAAGCATTGGTTTAACAAGAAGAATACACTTGAATAACATCGAGGTTATTTAATTTGTTTGTATTTCACAGAGAGAGACCTAAAATTCAGTGCTCTACGAAGGAGAATTTGCATTTAATCATGTCCAGAGTGTGTGTGATTTTTCTTTGAAATGTGTGTCCCTAGAAGGAGATCATGTAAATACCTCTAGGTACTGAATATCTTTACCTTTCATTACTTTTAATTTTTTCATGGGCTCCACATTAATACGAAAAAGAGCCTAAGATCGTGTTATCGTATAAGACAGGCTCAAGAAAGCGTATGAATTATAACTTCTGAAAGAGATTTTCCTCTCCGCGCTGATTATTGGTATAGTCTGTGTCTTAAATTGATGCCAGAGACGATCTGATTTGATTTTCAAATTTTACACCATCAGTATATATTAAGTCCTTGTAGTATGCAGACTACTGCACTTGACACAATGAAGAGGAAAACTCCTCAAGCCATTTAAGAGCTTTTCTCTTCCTACCAGCTGTTGCCTCTTAAAGGATTACAGCTATCACTGATTTCATTTTAAAAATGGATCCTGCTAACTGAATTATGAGGTTTCCTCCTTAGTGTCCACATAGGTTTAAGGTTTATAATTTGTTATGTCTGCATTTCCTTTCCCACTCTCATTATCATAAGCTGTTATACTGTCAGGTCAAGTGTTACTTCTTTTTGCCATTTCTAGTGTTGTGTCTTTGCCACTTTGTTAAAATCATTCATCAGACGGCAATTGGTTTATATAAGCCGTGAGGAATGCGTAGGATGACGGTGGTACCACTGGGAGTAGTCTCTATGTAATTGCTCAGAACATGCTACCTGAATTCCATTTGTCTTCCCAGGCACCGAGTGATAAGAGACACGCTTGTTTATGCATCATTCACCTAGATCATATTACAAGAACTAGGAATTGTATTTGCAAGTACAATTGCAAATTGCCTGGCAAGACTCTCCATAGCCCTAGAATGACAAGGATGTTCTCGGGATGCATGGATAATGCGTGTGATACACCTTGTTATAAAATTTTGTCGCGTGTGTTGTACTATCTTTGATGTGGAGAATTGCTCCTCCTTCTCTTCCTCCTCTCTTTCTGCCTTCGTCAAGACCTCGCTGGGTCATCTGTGAAGCCCTAAGAAGATGCACCCGGCAGAAACCAGGAGCAGCAGCCACCTTCCTTGGGGACCTCTGAGAGGGAAGAGTTGCACATAAGGGCTGTAAAGTGTTAAAAGGCCTCCTAGATGGAATTCAAATGAGCAACTCAGTGCCACAGTATTTTCTCTATATTGTTGAAATCACATTAACCCTTTGCAAATGATGATATGAAACATAGAACTGTATGATACAGAGCTTTGGGCTTCATCTTATAAACCCTTTGGCCATCGAAATTAATAATGCGATGCAATGCAAAAGACAAAAATACCTCCATACATCTGGTATTATTACTGACCATCCCGCTAGACATATAAGCAATGGAGACTTGAGATGTCCAGGGAAATTAATTAAGAAAGCACTGCAAGGCAACTTGAAAGAAAGTTCCGTTTTAGGTGTAGGATTAAAAAGACACAGAGATCTAGGTGAGCTCGTCTGAAGGAACAAAGAGATAGGTGAGGAGAAAGAGTATTTATAAAGCGTGCTGGCTAAAGAATGAGATTTTTAGATTTAATTAATTATATTGCCATAGTCATTTAACTACTGTCATTTGATTTAGATGGGTTTATTGGTATAATCATATATACAGGAAAAAATTAATGAAATAATTTGATTTTACCCAAAATATGCAAAGTAGCTCCTTTTGTTGTCATTTTGTTTGAGTTTGGTTTTTTGTTTTGTTTTTTTGTTCAGCCACACCTATAGCACATGGAAGTTCCTGGTCAGGGACTGAAGTGATGCCACAGCAGCAGCCCGAGCCACGGCAGTGACAGTGGTGAATCCTAACCTGCTGTGCCACAAGGGAACTCTGGCGGTTCCTTTGCGGTTCTAGGTAGAAAGAACCAAGGTGCAACTGGGCTATAGGAACAAGCCTAAAGATAAATTAATGGACAGAAATATATTACGAATGAAGGACCAAGGAGTCTGCCATAGTGGATATGGACTTTCATAACCACTGGGTTATAAAAATAATGTCATTTTGAACAACATTTATAATAAGCATACTTTTCTACAGTATGTTTTCCTTTTAAATGTCTTTCCAAAAATACTGTATTTTAATCTAAAATATGTGATGCATCTTAATATATCTTAACATAATATGTTCACGTGACACAAAAATACTGAAACCTAGTCACCTCAGGATAGCATGACCTGCCTTAGTCTTGTATATGCATCACTCACCTGGCTGGCCTTGGGATCATATACCATCCGTGGATCATGAAACGTAGTAAAGATGTTTGCATAATAAATACCCAGGTAAAGACCTTGGAGAAAGAGAATAACACATTTCCTGGTTGTTAAGGGGAAGGTTGTATTTTTCATTACAATTTTGAAATGAAAGATTGGATCTTTAAAACACGTATCTCGTGACAAGTGTCATAGAACCTCAAGAGTTGTTGACAGAAATTCACTTGAATTTCCCAGTTTGGGTAGGAACCTCTGAAAAGTCGACGATTATAAACATGTTTTTCAGATTTACTTACCTTCAACCCCCCCCCTTTGCTCTTTCACCCCTTCCCCTTCTCCCTTTCTTCCGGGTTTGGGTGCTGCGAATTACTTGCTATGTAAAATTGGCAGGCTCAGTAATCTCTCTGTGCATCAATTTCCTCTGGAAAACAGACATAAAATTAGTATCTACCTGGTAGGTTTTCTCTAGAATCGAGTTGGTTAACCGAGCTACAGAGATGTTGCTGGGGCAGGACCCTGGATCCTTGGCTGGCTGGTTCGTCTGCCCTCTCCATCTCTGCTGCTGTGGCTTCCACTCTTTGCTCCCATCTGTTCGCTCCCAGGCTTTGCCTTTGGGGTGGTTGAAGCCTCCTTATAAAGAGGAGATTCTTCCCGACCCTACATAATTCAAGTCACTTCTTTCAAGGCAAGATGGCTCTGAGGAGCTCCTGTGGGAGTCTGGCTACAAGCTGCACCTCTCCTGACATAGCTGCGGCTTATGGAAGTTAACAGGCTAAGGGTAGAATCAGAGCTGCAGCTGCAGCTGCAGGCCTACATCACAGCCACAGCAATGCCAGATCTGAGCCCTGTCTGCGACCTACACCTCGGCTTATGGCAATGTGAGATCCTTAACCCACAGAGCAAGGTCAGGGATCAAGCCTGCATCCTCATGGATGCTAGTTGAGTTCCGAACCCATGAAGCCACAACGGGAACTGCTTTATTCTTTTATTTGGTAAAACAACTGGTGAGATATGAGATTATTTGTTTGCAAATTACTTTAATATTCATAATAAATGTACTTTTCGTCTGTGTGTTTTATTTTCCTATCAAAATAGGGGTGTTTAGTACTTACTTCAGTTATGCCTCATTTAAATGGCATTTTCAACCCAGCTTCTTATCACAAATTGTGGCCTTGCTAAATGTCTTACGCAATTAACCAACTGGCAGGATTAGCTTTTTGTTCTAATGGGTTTTTTCCTTTTTTTTTTGGTTATGACTTTGTCAACATATTATCTTTTCCAAAGAGTACCTCGATAAACTATGAAAGGTTAAGCACCCCAATTGAATGCTTGCTACCAGTTTTCTTTAAGACACGCTCGGGACAGCTACATAAGAATCATGCAAATTTATGGAATGGAGATAATTGCACTATCAAGATTTCCAAGATATGAATGAAGTCTATTTCAACCCAGTGTCCTGTGATTCAGCTTAGTAAAGATGTTTGCATAATACATAGAGTATTCCCTCAAGCAGAGGGTAGGATAAGAGTGCTTATTGAGCCGAGCGCCAGGAAAATGCACAAGGATTTACTTAAAGGTCAATGAATTTTATAAGAAATGCTGTTCATAACTAAAAGGAGTTATAATAATGAAATTAAAAGTTGATACCTAAAACCTGGATTTGGGGAAAAAAAATGTTTTTCTCTAACATTGTTTTTTTGACTTCCACCTCTACTAGAATTAGTGGGGTGAGCACAGAGGGAGAGGTTTTGAAACTTAAAAGTCACTCATTAAAGATATCTTTGTTTTATCTACTTCAAAACTGTCCATGTGCTTTCATTTATCCAAGGAACCTAGAGAGTAAAATGTACCTATAAGGGCAGTGGCTGGGTCAGTGTCTGATTAAGTTTTTAAGACGCGGTGAAACTGCTTTTCAAAGAGTTTCTACCATTTTTACCCCAGGAGTTGTGTATGAGAGTTTCAGGTCTCACATTCTCGTCAATAGTTGGTATGGTCTTTTTAAATTTTATCTCTCCTAAATGATGTATAATGGTGTATCCTTTTGGCTTTAATTTGCGTCTCCCTGATGACTAGTAATATTGAATATCTTTTATATGCTTATTTATTATCCTGTGTATCGGTTGGAGTGAAGTTTATCAATCATTAATTGGCTTCCACCTCTTTTTTAAACTAAGTCGTCTTCCTGTTATTGAGGTTAGAGCGTCCTTTACGGACCTGGACTCAAATCCTTTATCAGATATATGATTTGCAAGTACATTCTCCCAGTCCAGAGTTTTTAGTTTTGTTTTCCTAACAGTCTCTTTCAAACAGCAGGCGTTTTAAATTGTAAGAAAAGAACAATTTATCAACTTCTTTTATGGATCGTACTTTTGGGATCAATAAATGGTGCTGGGAAAACAGGACAGCTACATGTAAAAGAATTAAATTTGAACATGTCCTCACACCATGTCCAAAAACAAACTCACAACGGATTAAAGACCTAAAGGTAGGACCTGGAACCAGGAAACTCCTGGAGGAGAAAGTAGGCAGAACACTCACTGACATAAGTTGCAGCCATGTTTTTTTGGTTACTTAAGGCAAAAGAAGTAGGAGCAAAAATAAACAAATGGAACTTAATTAAAACATAAAGTTTTGCACAGCAAGGAAGACCATCTACAAAACAAAACCACAACCTACCAAATGGGAGAAAATGTTTGCCGAGATGACTGCACCGTCCTGATCAACTGGTCGACTCAGTGGTTGGCAACAGCATCCCCAGGAGAGCTAGATGGTGCCGGCCTGAACCCCACCCTGGTTGTTGCTTTCTGATCCCTTTCCTTGCCCAGCCCCACTGTACATGCCAGGATCTTTCA
The DNA here is from genome assembly GCF_054392235.1 of Sus scrofa. NCBI lineage: Eukaryota > Metazoa > Chordata > Mammalia > Artiodactyla > Suidae > Sus > Sus scrofa. Next base: position 79,629,326 of record NC_139393.1, read on the forward strand.
GGGCTGCCCACTGCAGTCCCACTCAGCATCCCAGAGCCGCTGCAGCCCGAGCTGTCCTGCAGAGGGAGGCAGCTCCTGGTCTCTCCAGCTCCAGGTGAAGCACAGACATCCTCAGCATCCCTGCCCCTCTCAGTGGCTCCCATCTGTCTCAAAGAGGATGCCTGCTTCCCTGGAGACCCCAGACCAACTCTGGTACAGGCAACCCAGCAAACTTCCATCCAGTTGGCTGGGCTCCACCTTCTTCAACAAGGACTGACCCCTTCTTCCAAGGATGTTCTTCCATGGATGCTTTTCCCCAGCCCTGGTAGACCTTGTGGAGTTTCTTTTTTTCTTTCCTTTTTTTTTTTTTTTGTTTTTTGTCCTTTTAGGGCTGTACTCTCCGCATATGCAGGTTCCCAGGCTAGGGGTCCAATTGGGATTGCAGCCACTGGTCTATGCCACAGCTACAAAAACGCCAGATGGGGCCACGTCTGTGACCTACACCACAGCTCATGGCAACGCCGGATCCTTAACCCATTGAGCAAGGCCTGGATCAAACTTGCGTCCTCATGGATGCCAGTCAGATGCATTTCTGCTGAGCCATGACAGGAACTCCCTGTGGAGTTTTCTCTTCATGTTTCTACTTGTTCCCATGATTGTTTTATATTAATTTATTTATATTATATAGATAATGTATACATATACACATTTTATTATGTATAAAATTATCTACATTAAAGTCTCCTTTATAGAAGCTCCTGTTGTGGCTCAGTGGGCTCTGATTTGGCCCCTAGCCTGGGAACTTCCATATGCCAAAGTGTGGCCCCAAAAAGAAAAACATAAAATAAAATAAAATAAAATCTCCTTTATAGTTTGGATACTGACCAACCTAATCTTTTCCCATCCTCTTAATTTTAACCTATTTTTGTCTTTATATATATGTATATATGTATATATAAGCACTCCTTATATATACATGCATACATGCATATATATATATTTTTTTTGGGGGGGGGGGCTGCACCCAGGACCTGTGGAAGTTCCTGGACTAGGGATCAAACACATCGCAGTTGCAACCTATGCCACAGCTTATGGCAACACAGGATCCTGAACCTGTTGCACCACAAGGGAACTTCCATTGTCTCTATATTTAAATTATATGATTTTGAGGGAGTACTTAGTCAAGCCTTGCTTTTTTTATACAATTGACAAACTTTAGATTTGGGCCATTTGTGTAGGGTTTTTCTTGGATGCTGTAACCTGACCCAGGCTACATCTGCAGAAGATTAGCCCGTGAAAGGTCTTGAGTTTGTGGTGTCACGTTCTCAGCCCGAGGGCGCTGGCCTCTTACTCATTTGCCCTCACACCAACCCTCAAGTCTTCCCTTGTTCCCAAACTGGACATAGAAGACTTTCTGTCCCGTTCCTTCCTAGGTGGATGTCCCGGAGAAATCTCTCGGTAGTATTTCCTAACTATAATCTAGGCTACATTGATATATCTATATTGATAAATGTTAAATGCATACCAAAGGCTACCTCAAAAGAAAATTGAATTTATAATGTTGGGGGAAGTTCGCATGTTGACAGATTAATGCCTTTCTGTTCTCTCAAAAATATCTAAGGGATTTCTGCATGTAGATCAAGGCTTTGTGAAATGAATACAGATAAAGGGGAAAATGACAGAAAGTTGGAGGGGAAAAAAGGGCAGCGAAGGTAGATTAATCTGCTCAGTACTGAGTTAGTGAATCGGGAGAGCAAGGGGAAGCAGAGAAATGAAAACTCCCCTGCAGGCAGAAGTTTCCGGCACAGAATTTTCAGAGGTATATATACAGATCAAAGAGAGATTCCACATCAGTCCGTATGGTCATTTAGAAGACAAATGGCTGAAAACAATTATTTCCTTTATATCAGACAATGTACCCTATCATAACATCACTGAGCGAACTCAACGGTGTTTCTGTACTCATCAATATTTCTTAGGAATGTGGAACCTTGTGCTATGATGAGGCACAACACAGGAGCAGAGACCATGTTATTTTGGTTACATGTCTATAGCAATGTACAGGTGATTTTTTGTTGTTGTTGTTTTTTTTAGGGCCACATCTGCGGCATGTATGGAAGTTCCCAGGCTAGGAGTTGACTTGGAGCTACAGCTGCCTGCCTGTACCACAGCAACACCAGATCCCAGCTGCATCTGCAACCTACACCGCAGCCTGCAGCAACGAGGGATCCTTAACCCCCTGAGCGAGGCCAGGGATTGAACCCGCATCTTCATGGATACTTGTCAGATGTGTTACTGCTGAGCCACAACAGGAACCCCCACAGTTGATATTATGAGCATGTGGTCAGGTATCTTTCTTCAAAAAAGTCTTCAGTGGAACTTACATGAAAATTCCATTTATTCAAAATAATAATACAAGCTTTGTAAGAGGTGATACGTATCTACTTTCAGGTCACATGCAAGGAGAGGGAAATGGACAATAGCAGTAAGTTAACGGGGAAAATCCTAGCACACAGCACTGGTATGGTGTTTTATTTCAACTGCAAGGTGCAGGGTGAGCGATCGAAAGAATGGGGTCATGACCAAACTGACCCACACTGAAGAAAGATGACATTTATTAGAGCTCTGGAGTTTGATGCTAGACCTCATGTTCTTCTCTGTTGCTAAATACCAAAGCTGGAGAAGGGGGATTTAGAAATCAACATCTAGAAATAATAGAAGCATTTCCTTCTCTTACCATCAGGATCTGGTTAATCCCTTGAAACAATAAAAATAAGTTTGAAAGAGCTGCATCTTTTCCCAACTCTTCCTGTGCGAATGATTTCCCTGTTTCTACTGTCTACTGGCCACAGCGTTTGATAACAGTTATCCTTGACCTTTCATCCATTTGCCCTTTCGGGGTATTTGCGCCAGCCCTGTGAATCCATGTGATGCAGAACAATTTGGTGGGTATTTGCTCTGTAAATCAAAACCATCTCAGTGCAGCTTGCAACTATGCAGGACTGTACTTTTTCTCCAAGCTGTCTGCAGACAACAGGCAAGCACAACAGAGAGATGCGAGTGTAAATTATAGGTTCGGGTTATTTTCTCTTTGTTGTTTCCTTGCCTCGCTTGTATTTGAAGAAGATCCACATTACGTATCTGAAAACCTAGAGAAGAGCATGAAATCAATAAGTCATAAATATGCAGCTCACATTTATGGCCAAGAACGTATGAGAAATTTACACTTACCTTGTATGACATATTTAAAGGAGACTTGTGTTAAATGAAATGAATATAAACTGTTCATACGTTCCTCTTTTTCTTTTTATTATTCTGTCAAAAAGGTAGAAAGCACTCAGATGTATGCATAGTACTGGCTTATTTCCAACTCTGTCATCAGATTAATATTCAACTTAATGTTCAGGGGGTTAGCCATTCTAATTAATCATCCCATAAGTGCAGAAAGATACTTAATACTCTGTCCCTACTCATTATTTAGATTTTTAGTTCTGTAGTGAAGGGCCTCAGAAAAGATTAATTAAGTCAAACACTTTGGGGTTATTCTTGTCATTGTACAGAGGATTTACATACATAACTGGCATGAGTGTTGGTGAATATTCCTCCTAATTCTCTAGAATATCAATGAAACCAAAGACTCCCTAAATGAGTTTGTTTAGCAACAATAATGTAGGTCAGAATTACCCTAATGAGTTCTTTTGATATGTTACTTTCATTATGTACCTTTTATGTACTCAAGTAATAATCAAAATTTTGTTCATACGTAAGGCAGTGTATACGATTTCTGAGGAAAAATAAAAACTTATTTTAGCCTGGAAAATAACTAACTCTAACGAAGTTACTTCCATATACTCACTGAATCCCAATTATCTCAGCTAAAAAAAGGTAGATTAAAATTATGATCTCCAAAATTGCTCATAATTTGAAAACTATACTTCAATATGTAATGTATTTAGATCTGAAATGAATCTCAAATATCAGAAATCCAGAAGGCAGAGAATAGAGTTTGCTACTTGAAGCAAATAAAGAAATTATAGACTTTAGTTTTGCCAGTGCTAATTAGAAGTACTTGAAATCTGTTCTTCTATGTGAAAAATCTTTTTTGTTCATTCTTTCTTTTTTTTTCTTTTATGAAATACACAGTCTTATGCTGAAATGACCCAAAGATGATCCTATAAAGTAAGGAAGAATCCATGCTATGATCTGAGACTCCAAATAGCCAGAGCAAACTGGAGAAATAACAAAGCTGGGGATAGCACACTTCTTGACTGTGAATACACTAGAAAACTAGAGCAATTAAAACAATATAGTACTGACATCGAAACTGGCATATAGACCAATGGAACAAAACAGAGAACACAGCAAGAAAGACACATATATGATCAACTGATCTTCAACTAAACTGTCAAGAATACAGAATGGGAAAAGGATGGCCTTTCAGCAAATGGTGTTGGAAAAACTGGATATCCACATGCAAAAGAATGAAATTGAATCTTTATTTTACAACATACACAAAAGTCAACTCAAAATGGATAAAAGACTTGAACATAGCACTCAAGCTGTAAAACTAATAGAGAAAACATAGGGAAAACTTTCATGACATTGGCCTTGGAAATGATTTCTTCTCTATGACACCAAAGAACGAATAAAAATACACAAGTGGGACCACCACAAACATCCTTGCTGTGGAATAAAGAAGACAATCAATGTATGCCACCTATGGAATAGGAGAAAATTTTTGCCAACCATGTATCTAATAAGGGGTTAATTTCCACAGTATATAAGGAACTCCAGTAACTCAACAGCTGAAAGGAATACCCAATGTAAACATGAGCAAAGGACTTAAATAGCTATTTCTTCAACAAAAACATGGCCAAAAGGTGTAGGAAAAGATTCTCAAGAATCTTCCATTTTCCATAGGAAAATGCACAGTGAGATATTGCTTCATAGTGTTCGAATGGCAATTTATCAAAAAAAAAAAAAGTTAACAGGTAAGGAGGAGTATGAGGAGAAATTAGACTATTTGTACGCTGTTTGTGGGAATGCGGCATCTAAGGAAAATAGTATGAAGGCTACCCCCAACATAAAAAATAGAAAAAAAAAAAAAGAAAAATAGAACTAGCATATAATCTAGCAATCGTAGTTCTGGGTACACATCCTGAAGAATTTCAATCAACATCTCAAAGCGCTCTCTGCACTGCCACGTTGTTGACCATCTTATTCACAACAGCAAAGATAGTAAAGCCACCTAAATGACCATTGATTAATGAATGGGGAAAAAAGGAATTTGCTTCACCTCTTAAAAAGAAGGAAAGGCTGCCATAGGCAAGAGCATGGTTGACTAGGGAGGACAGTGTGCTCAGTGAAATAAGCAAGCCACAGAGAAGAAATATTGCGCAATTCCATCTATTTGAGGTGTCTCAAAGAGACCTAGAGAACGAAAGCAGAATGGTGGTTATCAGGGCAGAGGAGAATGGGGAATTGCTCAATGGCTATCAGTTTTGATAATGCAGGATGAGTAAATTCTATAGGATGCTGTGCCTATAGTGAGCCACTGTATTGTGCACTGAGAAAAGTAAGAGGGTATATCTCATGTGAACTATTCTTCCCATGATAATAAACATAAATAAAAGAAGAGACACACAAACAGTGTAACTGTATAGCATTGTATTCCCTAAATTTTCCTATTACCGTATTAATATTTTTTTTTCAAATGTAGTTCTTCGTCCCGAATATGAATTTTCTACACAGCTTAAGCGGTGTATCAAAGTCACTCGATTAAACACATCGGTCTGCAAAATTCATACCACAGGAGATTTTTCCTCCTCAAAGATTTCTCCCTCTAAGTCTCTGTTTACTTCCTCGGAGGTCATTTATTTTTCTTAAAGCAAAAAAAGATACATGGTCTTGAAGCATTTAGATTTTACAGTTATGTCTATATTTTCAACTAAACACAAGCCACTTATTTTATTAACTTCAAAGAGGAGCTCCAGGACCTCCTCCAATTTACTCTTTTAAAAAAATTTTATTGAAGATATGATTTCTTTTTTTTTTTTTTTTTTTTTGGCAATGCTCTCAGCAAGCCAAGGAACCCAGGCCAGGGACTGAACTGAGCCATAGCAGCAACCCAGGCCACAGCTATGACAAATTCAGGTCCTTAGCCTGGTGCTCCACCTGGGCACTCCGAAATGTTACATTCTTAATTCACCAGAGTCTATCCAGAAGACTGAGTGTGCCTAAATAACCAAAGATCATTAAACATCTCAAATTGGATTTTTCGAGTGAAAGGCCACTGCTCGGTGAATTTATTTAGCCAAATGCAGGAATTGGTGATTATTTATTTGATGTATATATTTTTATGCTCATAAAGGTTGTAAGCTTTTGGATGCAGAGACTGAATATTACGTTTCTTTGATATCCTAAAGCAGGAATTAGCAAATATTTTTCTGTATAGAGTTAAATAATAAATACTTTCTGCTTTGTGGGCCGTATTGTCTCTCTCACAATCACTAAGCTCTGCCATTTTAGTACAAAGCCACCATAGGCGTTTTGTAAACACGGCAGTGTCAGAAAATAGGGAGCCAGTTTGATCTGTGGACGATGGTATACCGATTCTTCTAATGGGCCTACAATGGTGCATAATAAAAAGAACTTAAATGCAAAATCAGTATAAAGTCTCAATAGCTTTTTTCTTTTTTTTTTTTTAGGGCTGCACCTACGGCATATGGAAGTTCCCAGGCCATGGGTCGAATTGAACCTACAGCTGACAGCTTACACCACAGCCACAGCAATGTGGGATCTGAGTCACGTCTGTGACCTATACCTGAGCTCATGGCAACGCCAGATCCTTAACCCACTGAGTGAAGCCAGGGATTGAACCTGCGTTCTCATGGGTACTAGTTGGGTTCATTGCCACTGAGCCACAAAGGGAACTCCTCATTTGCTTTTAAAGATTTTTTTCCCATCAATATTAATTCTTTCAACATTTTGTTATAATTGATAATCTGTTATAAAATTCAAATCCACCTATACCTTAACTGTTGACCAGATTTTATATTTAAGTTAATATCTGCCACATTAAAAATAAATGTAGATAAAGAAATCTAGAAGGCCAGCTGTTAGCAGTGGAATCTTGTATGTAATACTGCAATTTTGTTTGTTTCTGATTTTATCAAATTACTTCAATGTGTATTGCATTTTTAATAATAAAACTAATCATTTTAATAACCTGATAGTTTGAAATTATTCTACATGGATCAGTTATTCATGAAAAGTAATACAGATGTTCATGGTTTATTTATTGGAGAAAAATTTAAAAATACATGAAAGCCATCCTATGCTAAGAAAACTATTGGTTGTGATAAAAAAAAATGATTTAGCGTTCAATTACTATAGCAGATCTAATTCCAGTCTGTGATATCCTATCATGATTCCAGGACTTTAATCATTTTTATCAGTGGAAAACTTGTACTGATTTTCAACACTCTCACAACACTGTGAGAAGATACCAAGTATCATGAGGGGTAGCCCCCTCTCGTTCCTGTGAGCTGGAAGCAGAGACTATTGGGTCCTGAATTCCATCACTTAAGACGTGTGCTTTTAGTTTTCATTATGCGAAGAAGCCTGACGGAATGCTGGCTTGTTCTTTATTTATGAATTATCTGGTTAGAGCAATCGGAACTCAGAAAGTTAAGTTAGAAAATATCACTGGAAAATCATGCAAATAAGAAACTGAAATACATTTCAAAATGTTCTTCGACATTGCTGTAATTTTCAGTGTATTATAGATATAATCATGCTGTGAAGAGTATGTATTCAAAAAATAAATGTATCCACATGTGCTTCCTTTTGTGTCTGGGTATTTACTCCTATTTCTAATCTATCAATTCCAAATATGCATGGTGGATACTGAGGGTTCGCTGAGAATTCAGACGTTTGGAAGGAATATCTGAATGGAATTCTTGAGCCTAAAAAAGTCTTTTTATCTCTAATGGAAGATCGATTCTCTAAAAATCTGGTTTTTGTTTTTCAAGATTTTTCTCATGACTCTAGAAAATAAATATGGGAATTAACTTCTTAGTTATGATCTTTTAAGCCTTATGTAACAATCCTATTTGTGCGGATTTCAATAACAAAAGGAATTTGTTATCAGAGTTAGGAGTCAGAATGTGACTGGAATAAAAGGTTGGAAATATGAGTGTGAATCTAGATGGTTTTCTTACCTTACCTCTTGTCTACTTTTTCCTTCCTCCCCTTCCTGTGCTGCACTTTTCTTTGTTTATATGAGAAGCCTTTTTACCAAGAGGGGGTATATTTACATGGCTTCAGTTTTAGCTACTCACAAAAATTGCTCTAAAGTCTAGGGAATCCACTCAGCTCCTATCATCTCTGCACTAATCAGCTATGGGGTAGGTGGGGTCATAGTATAGGGCTTACCTCTTTTTTTCTTTTTTTTTCCTTTCATTTTTTGCCTTTTCTAGGGGTCTGATCAGAGCTGTAGCTCCCAGCCTACGCCACAGCCACAGCAACGCCAGATCCGAGCCTCATCTGCGACCTACACCACAGCTCATGGCAACACCGGCTCCTTAACCCACTGAGTGATGCCAGGGATCGAACCCACAACCTCATGGTTCCTAGTCAGATTTGTTAACCACTGAGCCATGACAGGAACTCTTTTTTTTTTTTTTTTAATTTTATGGTTGTACCTGCTTCCCCGGCCAGGGATTGAATCTCAGCTCAGTTTCAACCTATGCCACAAATGAGGTAACTCCAGATCCTTAAAACCCACTGCACCAGTCAGGGACTGAACCAGAACCTTGGGCTTGAGTCACTGCAGTTGGGTTCTTAACCCCCTGCACCACATCGGGAACTCTAGGTCTTGCCTGCATTTGACAGAAAGAAATGGATCCAGGAATGTCAAGCATCCCCTGATATGGTTGTGTGATAAAGGAATGCTTTACGCAAACACCTCCTCCCCACACACATAAAAAAAACAGAAAAGCAAACCCTAGTTAAGTGTTCCTTAATGTAGCATGCATTTATTTTTTAAAAAAAGGCCTTTAAATCTTTGAAAATTTAAAAACAAAAATATAAATTAAAAGCCATATTCACACTTGTATCTATTAGGTTAAGAAATAGCCAGTTTTTTTTTCCCCCCCATATAACTTACTGAGGAATTTCAAGAATGCCTTCTCAAATTCCTTAAAAATGATGATACAGCTTTTCTCACTTGACTTTCTAATGTAACAGGTAATGTTACTATATTTCTGAGCAGGCAAACATGTTTTGCATTTCTGTGCCAAATCCCATTGGTTAATGGTGTGTTCTTATTATCCTACGATAAGATGCATTTTTGTCATTATTTTACTCAGGTTTGTATAATTACGTGCATAAGTGAGGTGGCTATTTCTTTGAACTCAAACAAGTGAGACGATTGTATTCCCTAAGGGACCACACTGGACTATCAGATTCTTCATGTCCAAGGCCAGTTATAGCCTTCATCTTACTCAATCCTGTTTGCCCCAGGTAGCTTCTCCTTTTCCGATGCACCATTTTTACTTGGTTTCCAAAATATATTTTCACATGTTTTTCTCCCGTTGACCAGGTCTCTCTACTTCAATCTCTTGTTAATCTGTTTACATTGCTGAAGCCTGGTCTCAGTACACCAATGCTGAGTTGAGTTTCAGAGATACCAGAGACAGAGTTTGGGGTGGAAGAGAACAGCTTTATTGCTTTGCCAGGCAAAAGGAGCCACAGCAAACTCCTACCTTCTAAACCCATGTGCCCCACCCAGGAGGATGGGTGAGGAGTTTTATAGCAAGGGTTCAAGGGCGGGGTTGCTGATGAAGGGCCTGAATTCCTTTAATCTGGCCTCAGGGGGTCTCCTGTTGAGCTTCTGTGGTTGAGGTTATCAAACTGTGACCTTCTCTCTGGGAGGAAAAAGGCTTCATTAAGTAGTTAATGTTTTCCCATTTGTTGGGGGCTTTAGTTCAGCAGAAAAGCTCAAATATATTATGTGCATCTGGGTCCAGGAGCCCCGCAGGACCTGCTCAGTTTCAGTTTTTTGTTAGACTCAGGATTTAGCCCCGGATTCACATGATCTGAGAATTTACCCTCCTTTGGTAAACTCATCCAAACTTTTGGATGTTTCAACTCATTTAGATACTGAAAATGGTAACATTTCTACACCCAGCCTGCTGCATTCTCATGAACTATCCCGTACACCTAAGACATTCGCTAGCATATATTGATAGTATATATTTTCTGTTTTCTTTACTGCATCCGTGAACTGAAGTTTGGCACCTGCCATCAGCCTCTATATGGATTAAAGCATGAGCCACTGCAGCTGCTGACCTGCAGCTCCCCCTAAGCAGAGCTCAGGGTCAAAGTCAGGAGTGAGGCACTTTGTGTTCTGGGAAAACTGGAAGAACAGGTCTTCCGATAGTCAAATATTTTTAGAAGATGATTTAATGCTGTTATTCTTCCCAATTCTTGCATGTCCTCATATCTGGAAAAACACTAAAATCCTTCATGGTGACGTCTGCTCCTTGTGACTGGTCGTGACCTTCATGAGACCAGCAACAAACTTTTGTGAAATGTGTGCCTGGCTGCCTGCATGTCCCCCTTACTTTTATCGTATCCTGACGTTCCCCCTTTCCTCTTTGGGGCGGTATTTCAGACAGCTCTGAACCACCCCCACCCAGGTCTGTAGTTAAGGATGGAACAGGAATGTCAAGGTCATCTTTGAATGGGGTCACCTCCAAGGGTGGGAGCCTGGAGTCCTGCAGGCTGGGAAAACTCAGGACCTTGGCCCGAGAGCGGATGTGCTTATAAAGGAATGATTTCGGTGAGCCCCGGCCTTTTCCGTTCCTGCTCCCTGCCCTTTGTTGCAAAAACTCCTATATATCCTAGCTCCTCGTCACCACCTTGGAGTGGCTTCTCAGGGCTACCCGAGATGCTGTCTCCCAGGCTTAAGTTCTAATTTTGCCCCACATAAACTTAATTCTCAACTTTCAGGTTGCGCATTTTTTTTTAATGCACGCATCTAAATATATTATCTCTTAAATCTGGAATCACCTTTAAAATTTCTGTTTTGTGCCATGCTTATGCCACTTAACTAAATGATGATAATTTTCCCACGCCAACAGAGAAAATGTCTGAAAGCACATTGTCATTGCTACAGATTATTTCATTTCAATATATCTTAGTTTGTTTTCATCCAAAATATTACTGTTAGACATTATATATAAAATATTACATGTTATATATACATCATGATCAAAGTTGCAAAGAATGTTCTTGTGAATACATCATTGCTGAGACCTAGGAGTCATAAATTCTTGGAAACTAAATCAATGTATCAGATAAGATTTTTTATTGTATCTAAGGTGTACATTTTTAGAGACATTTCAACATATCATTGAATTGCCCCCATGGAATTGAACATCAGCAGTAGTATATGAGAGTTCCCAAAACCTCACAAAAATTCATGTTAAAATACTTTTAACATTTAAAGAATGAAATTATTTTGTTGTCTGGTTTGAATTTCATTGCTCATTATTTAGCTTTAAAATTTTATGCATGTGTACTGGCAAGTCTTTTAAAAATTTTTTGTACCAGATATCAAGAATTCCCACAGGTCTTAGATATTTCTCTGATTATAAATGAATATATTAGCTTGTCACAGTTTCCTGGATGCTCACAGTAGACAGTGGACTCTGGTTCTTGGGTCAAAGACAAAGGACTTTACTAATCACAGCAACAGCAATAACTACCTAGAGATACAAAGACTAGGTGATGCTGACAAATTCAGTGGGTTGTGTTACAGGACAGAAATTGTGAATGGAATGAAAGGAAAATCTTTTATAAATGGCAGTAAACCTATCCAGCGTTTTCTCCAGAAGACTTATGATATTGAATAGCAAAACAAACAAACAAAAAACCCCTTCTCTTTACGCCAGGAAGAAGATGTTGTCTCTGTCTTCCAATGCCATGGTTAGTTCTATGTTAATTTTTTTAGGAATTGCCATACTGTTTTCCTTTGAAGCTGCTCCATTTAACATTCCCAACATTCGTGCAGAAAGGCGCCAGATCCTTCACATCATCAACAAAGCACTTGCTACTCTCTGTCTTTTCGATAATACCCACCCTAACAGGTGTGAGGTGAGCTCTCCTTGTGATTTTGGTCCACAGGTCCCTGAGGATTAGTGATACTGAATATCTCTTCCAATACCCATTGGCCACCATATGTCTTTGTTGGGAAAATGTCTATTCAAGTCCTTTGCCAATTTTTGAAATCGAAATATTTGTTTTCTTAATTTGAGCTGTAGAGGTTTCCTTATGATTTGGATATGAACATCTTATTAGATGTATGGTTTGCAAATATTTTCTCCCATGCATAGGTTGTCTCTTCACTCTATTGATTGTTTCATTTGCTGTGCCAAAGCTTCTTAGTTAGATGCAATTCAATTCGTCTATATTTGCTTTTGTTGCCTGTGCTTTTGGTGTCATAGCCAAAAATTATTGCCCAGCCCAACGTCAAGATTTTCCCTCTGTTTTGATAGTTTTACAATTTTATCCAATAGAGATGCCCCACATTTCAGGTTTTTGTGTTGTTCAATTCATTAGAACTTTCGGACAATGATAAATAACAATAAAAAACTGTAGGGACTATTAACTTCCCAGCATGTCACAGATGAGGAAACAGATGTACAGACAGGTGGATTATTTTTCTTTGACCGCACTGCCTATTTGTCCTAAGCCAAGAATGTACTCTTGCTATAGCTTATTTAGCTCAAAGCCATGCTGACTATAACCTGCCCTTTGTAAGTTACTACGGACTACAAAAATCACAAGAAGAGTTCCTGTTTAAATTTCAAGAAGGAGTAAAGGAGCTCTTGGTAAAGTTATGTGACAGTATTGCAAGCAATTTTATATGACAATTAACCTTCCTAACAAGTGCAATTCCTCTCACAGTTGATGTATAGACAACCTCTATTTAGTTTGCACTCTTACTTTAAAATGTGAGAAATGATATAAAACATGTATCTCTGATGTAAGTAAGTGTTATAGCCCTATTTTAGCTCTACCTTTGCCAGGAGTTTATTTTGCACAAAGCCACTGCCCACAGGAATGGCTCCATTACAAGCCTACCTTATGTCACATGAGGAATAAAACTGAGGAAGCTCACCTTTGGGGCACTGAAGCCTGAGGCTTGTATACAAATATCACATCTGTTGAAAATTAATTCATGATTTTGATCTCACTATTTCTTCGTAGGTAAAGTAAGACAATATATTTACCTTTAAGACATTAAACTATTTTATTTTTAAGATAATAAATCTATTTGCATTATTTTTTATCTTTTAAATTAAAATTTTTTTGAAAAATCAATAAACAAATCTTCTTAATGTAGCATTTCAACAATAATTTGTAGAGTATTTTCCACTATATTTTAAGGCTTTGAATAAAAGTAAGTAAATTAAATGTAAGTAAAATTAAACTTACACTGGCTAACAAACATTAGATTTCCGATACATTTTAATTTCTTTACTTGCCTTGTTTGGAACTTTATACAAGATTTTTGACACTGGAAAACAGTTTTGTAATTATTCTAAGTTCTGTAAGGTAATAGATATGTAAGATAATCAGTCGCATGAACGTTTGGAAGGAACCCCCTGGTGGTGCAGTGGGTTAAGGATCCAGCATTGTCACAACTGTGGCTTGGGTCGCTGCTGTGGCATGCATTCCATCGCTGGCCCAGGAACTTCTGCACACCATGGGTACAGGAAAAAAAAAAAAAAAATTAAAAACTTTTTTTTTTGAAAAAAGAAAACTTTTAAAGGTGAAGAATTGAACAAACTTGTGCTTTCGGTTTGCATCCTAAGTAAAAAGAAATGCAAATATTTGGGGGGGGGGAAATGGAGTGCTACATAGCAGGTGGATATAAAATTAATAGATACCTTTGTATTGAAAGAGGTCAGGCTTTCCCATTCAGGAGCTGCAAGGAAGGCTTTGTAGAGACAAGGGGATGACTCAGCCACTGGGATGGTGCCACAGGCAATGAACACACCCTGAGGTTCCAGCTCTTCCAATTTTCAGGAGGAAAACAAAACCACACAAGAACACAGTAGGTTAAGTCCCTCATTCATCTTATTCGATGCTGGATAACTAGAGGGCCTAAAATCCGTGTATTTTGAGATACACATCACCGTTCATTCTGTGATGCCTGTTGGGTGGTGCGGTGGGGAGTGGTTTTCATCCTGTTCACTCCACACTATGTTTCCAGTTAGATCCAAACATTTTGGGAACATTTAACATTGTAAACTGTTTTTAAACTCTGATTGAGAAATACAAATCACAGGGGAGAAACACAGTATAAACTGACCACTGCTACAATGCTTCAAATCTCTAAGTAATTACTCTAACAGTAATTATTGTTCTCAGGGGGGAACATGTGTAATTATTCAAGTGAAAATTGATCTGGTAATATCTGTGGGAAGTTTTGTTTTGCTTTTTAAATAACATAGGAGTCATATTTGAAAATTTAAGTTATGCTATTTAACTCCAGGTTAAAAAAAAAAAAAGTTTTAAACCATTCCATGAAAATATTCAGCTAAAAAGTGTATGAAAATTATTAATAGAAAGAAAGAATCCATTAATGACATGATTTAGCATATATTTTGGTAGGAAGAGATGAGGAAAGTGAAACCATAAATGAGTTTATAATATGCCATAAAATTATAAACATTTTAAAATTATTATATTAATTAGTTAAACCAAGCAAGCAATTAGCTAGACAAATAGAACTATTTTAAAAATTCAATCATATATTCTCTTGACTAAATTAACTCTCAAATTGAGTTCTAAAAATTGGTAGTTAGGAATACTCTGGAGATGCCACAACTCCTTGGTGGCTTTGTTCCCGAAGGTTAGGTTCTTATCTTGTTACAGAGGAATTCAGAAAGGAGAAGAAACTGAAAAAGAAAAGTGAGGATTTATTTAAGTGAGGAAGACACCTCTTAAAGAGACATGGGCAGTGAGGCGAGCAGCTGCCCTGTGTTTCTCTGGCACACCACTTGTAAGGGGCATCCAATTGCATGGGTGGGATATTCACTGGGAAAGTGGGGTGTGGGGGTCCTATTCCTTAATCTTCATCCCAGCTCCACCTTCCCAAAGGGAGGAGGGATTTTTATCCTTATTCAGTTTTTATTGGAAGTGTCCTGGTGTTGGGTGCATGGTGGGTACTTCTTATCTGCATAGCTAATTTTACTATAATTTTATTATAATGAGGGCATCATGAGCAACAAGTTACCTCCCAACGCTGGAGATCCATGTCTTTTTCCACCTTTGTTTGTCTGCCTCCAGGGCACTTAACACCCAAACGGTGTGATTCCCTATCAGCCTGGACATTCCAGCTTTTCTTAGTCATGGACCCCACAGTTGGCATGATGTGTCGTTTGCTGCCTTCTGGACCCAGGCCCCCCCTTCTCTGCTCATACCTATTTGCTCACTGTAATAATTTGTCCACAAAACTATGAGGTTGTGTGGTCACATGCCATGGAATATCCATGGGAAGCGTTCAGATGGGGCCCCCAGCAGGGGAACACATCTCTTGGCCTTAATAGATGCCTAGTATATCTGAGTAGGAAATAGAGCCATATGTTTTGCCTCTGAATTTAAAAAGCACTTCTAGGCTATAAAGATTTCCCTGAGACAGTATTCACCATTGTATTTATTACAACTCAAAGACAACTACTTACCCCTCGGTTTATCACCAAACAGTTAAGAAATGTAGAAACAGTGTCCAAGTATTTGAAATCTACTAATTTTCTTAAGAAAATTAAAACACAAACTTGGGTATTCAAGAAATAATTATTTTGGTACCTTGGAAATGCGAAGCCATTTTTCTCTCGTCATTGCAGATGTTTGTTTTACGTTTACTAAGACTTTCTTTTCCTAGTTCTAACTAGGATGGGGCTGTGATTTGAAATCTTCAGTCACAGAAATAAAATATTGCCTGCCACATCAGTAAACAAAGGCTAGCACAGTCATCAAAGGTTGCAGCCACCTCCAAGGGTGACGTGGTGAGCCCCGAGGGGACCCAGGAAGGAAACAAAAATTACTCACCATTTAGCTGCCATCAGATTGTTGCAAAACTCCTATACATCTTAGCTACCCCCTCACCCCTCAGAGACGTTTTTTCAGGATTACTTGAGATGTTGCCTCCGGGCTTGGGTCCTCAGTTTTGTCCACCCAATAAAACAACGCTCAAATTTTAGGTTGTATATATTTTTCTTCGTCAAAAACAACAACAAAAAGAGCAAGACAGTAAAATCAAACCAATAGAACTCTTGTGTGGCTCACTCTGACCACGAGGACAGAGACGTCTTTTTGATAAAAATTATAAAGTGGAAAAAAGATTTGACATCATAGTGCCTAAACAATATTCTTTGCCATTTAGAATGTTTTGTGAAAATTAAAATCAATTTTCAGTTATAAGCAGTTCATGTGTGTGTTAATGCATATGAAGCGAGCTTCACAGAAGGACGCAAACACTTTAAGTTTCAGAAAATAAGGCATCTACACATATAGATGTTTATTATGTTCAATTAAATTGAGAAATTCGGAGTTCCCGGTGGCTCAGTGGTTAACAAATCCGACTAGGAACCATGAGGTTGCAGGTTCGATCCCTGGCCTCGCTCAGCGGGTTAAGGATCTGTCGTTGCAGTGAGCTGTAGTGTAGGTTGCAGACGTGGCTCGGATCCCGAGTTGCTGTGTCTCTGGTGTAGGCCGGTGGCTACAGCTCCCGTTAGACCCCCAGCCTGGGAACCTCCATATGCTGCAGGAAGCGGCCCTAGAAAAGGCAGAGACAAAAAAAAAAAAAAAAAAAAAAAAAAAAAAAAAAAAATTAAGAAAAGTGCACTTATAATGCACTTGAAGCCACAATCCAAGGAGAAACTGATTATGCTTTTGAAGCTTAATGACTGAGCTCTGTGCTCACCCTGAGGTCAGGAAAAAGCTGCTAGAAGACAGTAGTAACAGCAGATAATGTTGGAATCACTCTTGGGAAACTAGACTAGCAAAGCCAACCTCCCCTTGGATAACTTCTATAAAGAAAACAGGAAATAAATGCAGAGCACAAATCTCTGATAGCACAGACCTGACGTGGATCAGCATTTCTTCAGGAGAAAGAGAGGGGTTCAAGGTGTGTGTGATGACTCGAGAAGCAGGAAATCCCCAAATTGCCACTGGGGCCAGACCATTGGAGAAAAAGCCACTAAAAGTATGAGTATTATTTTTTCATACTTTAAATTGGGCATCATAATCATGCGTCCATGGTTTAGGATGAAGTGGCAGAAGTGATCGGAAGTCTATGAAATCTTCAATCCACTTCCACAACAAAGACCACACTGAGCATGTCAGATCCTTAACTGCTAGGGCACTGGGGAACTCCGACCTAGATACGAATCAAAAGCAGAGGAGGATGGGTAAGAAGGCTTTCAGTAAAATCAAAGAGAGTTGTTAAATATCTCCTAGCAGAACTTAGCACTCACACAAAATCAGTCTGGTTATGAAGTAAGGGCCCTCCCAGAGCAAAGGGAAGGCAACGTGGCACAGCCAGCCTCTGTGTGTGCATGCGTAGCTCTGCGGCAGCAAGACAAAAGCAATAGCCGTGTGCAACTTTGTAGCATAGACCATCCAACCAGAATTTACAGGATGTGTATTACCTCATAAGGGGGCAAAGGGACCAAAATGTAAAAGGAAAAATAACAGAGGGTATATAAGCCAGCACTCCCCTGCGCTGGGGGCTCAGTCTTTGGATAAGGATCCTCTTAGCCAGTGCAGGCACAAATAAATGCTGCTTCCTGGCAAAAAGCCTTGGAGTCCCATCTCTCTGTATAAGAATCCTGCAACAGTTACACCACACACACACACACACACACACACACACACACACACACACACCCTCAGTTTAGAGATTGATCTACTGATCAATTAGTCTAGACACTGACAGGTAGAAGTAATTCTAGAGATTCAATGAGGTTTGTAGAAGAAAGGGACAGGCTGCCCCTATTTTCCTCTTGCGGGAAAGAGTCCAAAAGAACCTGTCAGAGATGAAGTCCTGCTGGAAGGGCTCCCAGGGCAGCTTCATTCTCTCTGTAAGTCACAGCCTCGGATCAATAGGGGTGGCAGGATTAAATTTTTTTCTTTTCTTTCTTTTTTTTTTTTTTTTTAGGGCTCTGCCCGTGGCATATGGAAGTTCCCAGGCTAGGGGTCGTATTGGAGCTGTGGCTGCCAGCCACAGCCACAGCCTCCCAGGATCAAGCCATGTCTGTGACCTACACCACAGCTCACGACAGTGCTGGATCATTAACACACTGAGAGAGGCCAGGGATAGAACCGGCATCCTCATGGTAACTAGTCAGGTTCATTACCATAGAGCCATGATGGAAACTTCTAAAATTTTTTAATAATAATGACAATCAGTAGTAGCAGGAATCATCTACAGTTTCATCTTTAACACATCAAGGTTCGATCCCGGGTTTCGGCACCAAAAAAAAAAAAAAAAAAAAAAAAGCCACATCAAGGATGCCTGAGTTCCCATGGATGGAAATGTAGAATTCTGCTTGGCTCAAGCCACCTTGAAAGGGTCATATTCTAGGAAAACATACTCTACTGACCTTTGAAAGACAGAGAGAAAACTGGAAGAACTACATGCAGGTAAGTATCAAGTCTAGACAATTTTGGAGCATATTCCATCACCTATTTAGGAAATACAATAAAATATAATTCATTTGCTATAGCAAATGAAATATCTAGGAATAAAAAATAAGAAATGTACACTTTGTATCAAGAAACTTGAAAACACTACTTTTTCTATCATGGAGTACTGAAACAGGAAAAAAAATGAAAGGAAACTTTATTTTGTAAAAAAAAAAAAAAGGAACTTAGCACAAAGAAAATCATAAATCATTCTTTGAATATTAGTGAAAAAATCCCCCCAAAATTAGAAAACAGAAGCCACGTTCAACATGACATTAATACATCATGACAAGTAGGATTTAAGGTGTAGGGTCAAGATGTTTTGGTGCTGAAAGGTTTTATTCACCACATTAATAAACGGAAGCCCAAATTTTATGATCTTTTCAGTATCTATTCAATAGATGGTTTTAAATGCAACATCTGTTTTTTATAAAAATCCTAATCAAATGAGAATAGATAAAATAAATCCTGTCTCTAAGGAATTAAATAAACTTTCTATGTTAATACTGTCTTAATTTTCTACAAGTAAAGGAAGACTTAGTGAAAGCATTCTTTTTGAAATAAACATGATGTGTTATTATTGCTATTAATAAACATTATTCTGAATATACAGGTGAATCCAGTCCCATAAGAATAGAAATTTGAGGGAAAAAAAATCTGAATAGAGACTTCTTATTTGTCCTGCTAAGAACAACTCAAAACCCTGGATATTAGACATAAACTAAGCATAAGTTACCTGAAAAATGTAGCAAAAGAAGCAGACGGGGTTAGACACGTTCATACCCCAGGAAAGACATGCTGGTACATTCTCTGATTTTTTTTTTTTCCCTCATAGTTCTCAGACTTGAATCTGAAGAAATTGTCAATTTGAAAACCATTGTGTGTAGACCAAAAGAAAGTTCCCCCCAAAAGCTTGTTCTTTCTTTAAAAAGGGCAAGAAAGTGGAAGTTTAATAAAATAGACAACTTTAGGCAAGAGCTGTTGTCCAGCCAAATGTTACCGAGCACACTTGTGATTTCATCTCCAACCACGTGAGCAAAAGCCTGGCGTGGAGCCAGAGCCCCATCTCTGCAAGGCTGCACACAGGTGTCCCAACAAGCCCAAGGAGGTGGTGTTGGAGCAGGTTCAGTGGGCATGGGGCTGTCATCACCACCTGGGCTTAGAGACCCTTTTCGTAGACATGCCCTCCTATTGGCTGGGGCCCCCAGGAGCCAGGACTTCTTCCACCCAGAGTTCAGGAGGTATTGTTTGCTTCCTTGCTAAGTGGAGTTAGAGCAGGCATCCCATAAAGTGAGGACTCTCACCCTCATACAGCGGTAATGAGGCTACCCCTAAGTTAGCTCAGAAGAAACAACTGGGGAGCTAGAACTCCCCCTGCCCCAGCTGCAACATGGGCCCGCCCACTTGGGGTATCAATGGAGACCAGAGGAAAATAGACTTCTACCTCTACCTGACTATGAGGAGAGGTAGCCCCTGCCTCCCCTGCTGAAGTAGCGTTAGAAAAAGCCACCTAAAACTGGGTGTTAAATAAGATCCAGATCTCTTAACACTATACAGAAATGTTGGGGTTTTGGAGTTCCCCTTGTGGCTCAGTTCCCCTTGAGGCTCAGTGGAAAACTAACCCAAATAGTATCCATGAGGGTTTGTGTTCCATCCCTGGCTCTGCTCACTGGGTTGAAAGATCTGGTATTGCCATGAATTACGGTATAGATTATAGGTGGGGTTTGGATCCCCTACTGCTGTGGTGTAGGCTGGCAGCTACAGCTCCATTTGATCCCTAGCCTGGAAACTTCCATATGCTATGGATGAGGCCCTAAAAAGCAAAAAAAAAAAAAGTTGACATTTCAAGAAAGAAAAGTCAGGACAAACCAAGAATCAGGATTGTTTCAAACACAATTTTAAAAAAAAGATAATTCATAAATATTAATGTTAGGTTTGTCCTGGAAAAAATAAGACCTAGCTCTAGGCTTTCACCTAGCTCCTGGAGAGACATGACTAAGACATGACTAAGTCTTCCCCAAGTCATGTGACCCAATCTTAAAGACGACCCCACTACCCAGGAGAATGTCTAAACTTCTGTTCATACCCTACTAACAATTCTCCCAAACTGATTGGTCCGTTCCTTTTTCACCCTATTTACATAAGAAATAGCCAATCAGCTTCTGCACAGTAACCTCCTTTCTTGGCACCCACACATAACCTCCCTCCTCGAACAGGCCAACAGCTGACCTCCCCTTGTGAGTCAGCCTGGCAGTACACCCCACTAATAAAGTCATTTATGCCTGAACTCAGGTCTCATCCTTTTGGCTGACCTTACAATTAACACTGAGATGATAGAGATGGTAGAATTATTTGACAAGTATTTTAAAGTAGCCATGCTATAAAAGCATCAGTGAGCAAGTATGAACACACTAGAAGCAAATGAAAAGATAAATTTAAAAATGCTCCACAAAGAGAAATGGAAAGTTTCATCAATAAAATAAAATAAAATAAAAGATTCAGAGAAGGATAAAATGGAAATTCTAGAACTAAAATAATATAATAACTGAAGTAAAAGTTCAGGGCATTGGCTCAGTAGCAGAATAGAGGATACAGAAGGAAGATTCAGTGAACTTGAGGATGGAACAGCAGAAATTACTCTAATATCTAAAATGGAGAGAAATAGACTAGAAAAAGTATGAACAGAGCCTTGGGGAACTGTGTGACCATAAAAAAAGATTTGATGTGCATATTTTCAAAATCCCAGAAAGAGAGAAGAAAGGAGGATATGAGTGAAAATGTTCTCAAGGAAATAATGATTAAAAACTTCCCAAATGTGTCAAAAAACAAACACTAAGGAACTGAGTAAACACAAAGAAATCTGTGCCAATGAACATCAGTAATCTTCTGAAATCTTCTGAAAACTAATGACAAAAAAAGAATCTTGAAAGTAGCCAGAAAAAAAGCGGTGACTTGGAGTTCCCACTGTGGCTCAGCAGTAAGGAACCTGACTAGTATTCGTGAGGACGTGGATTCTACCCCTGGCCTCGCTCAATGGGTTAAGTGTCAGGAGACATGTTTCTACAATCTTTTCTTAGCCTCTTTGCTTCTGTTTTCTATGCTGAAAACTCCATCTTGTCCTGCTTTACTTTACCCCATATTCCTGCTTGAAAAACGGTTGCCATGCTGGTAAATAACTTAAGCTTAAGAACAAAGACCAAAAGGTATAAATTACCATGTGGTCAGCTGAATGAGGACCTAATGCGTTGGTCTAGGCATGCTGGACCTGTGCAGACTGGCATGCCATTTGCACAGTGTATGTCCTGTAAAATAAAAGAAAGAGGAACCTCATGGCCCCAGGGGGTTTATGAGTGGTCATTAGCAGAATATGCACCAGCAAGGAGAATGAGGTGCAACACATTCAGGCATGCTGAAACACAATGATGATTCTCTAGATGCTATGCATAGTCAGCTAATGCCAGGCTTCCTCAATGCTTATGATTGTTAAATGCCTAAAGGCCAGAGCAAA
Organism: Sus scrofa; assembly: GCF_054392235.1. Lineage (NCBI taxonomy): Eukaryota > Metazoa > Chordata > Mammalia > Artiodactyla > Suidae > Sus > Sus scrofa. The sequence continues at coordinate 79,651,578 of NC_139393.1, forward strand.
AGCTTGACCAGCTACCAGCTATGTGACTTTTAAACTAATAAAAAAAACTATATCCTGCACCTACAACCCCCTCCTCACTTGATATAATCCTAAAGAGCACAATAAAAGCAGTGTGGTTTCTTGAGGCAGTGCTCTTGGTCCCTGAGACCTTGAGTTCCCCAGTTCCCACCTTGGATTAAGACAAATGTCTCTGTGTCTTGTTTTATGTTAACTTTTTCTTCAGTTCCACAGCACTGGTTCTTCAGCCCTCACCTGCTGAGCTGGTCTTGGCAGTTAAGGATCTGGGGTTGTCGCGAGCTGTGGTGTAGGTTGCAGATGTGGCAAGGATCCAGTTTTGCTGTGGCTGTGGCATAGGCCGGCAGCTACAGGTCTGATTTGACCCCGAGCGCCTTGGAATGTCCATATGCCGCAGATGTAGCCATAAAAAGCAAAAAGCAAAAAGCAAAAAAAAAAAAAAAAAGGATGCCTTATCTATGAGAAAAACAATGATAATGGCAGTGGATAAAAAGAAGGAAGCACAACATTTTCAGATTTCAAAAGTAAGGAACTCTTTATTTTCAGTTTTATTGAAGTGTAGTTGACTTACAATGTGTTGTTAATTTCTGCTGTACAACAAAGGGATTCAGTCATACATGTATATGCATCCACTCTCTTTAGAGTCCTTTCCCACAAAGATTATCACAGAATATTGGGTAGAGTTCCCTGTGCTATACAGCAGGTCCCCATTGGGCCATCATTCCATATACCCCAGTGTGCACATGCCAATCCCAAACCCCCAGTCCACCCGCCCCCCACCTGTCCTTGTTGGTAACCATAAGTTTTTCAAAGTCTGTGAGTCTGTATCTGTTCTGCAAATAAGTTCATTTGTATTTTTTTAGATTCCATGTATAAGTGATATCATATGATGTTTGTCTTTCACTTAGTATGATAATCTCTAGATCCGTCCATTTGCTTCGAATGGTATTATTTCCTTCTCTTTTATGGCTGAGTAATATTTCATTGCATACATGTACAAGGAACTCTTAACCCAGTATCCAACATCCAGTGAAAGTATCCTTCAGGGATGAAAAGGAAATCAAGACCTTCTAAGATATAGACAAGCTGAAACAATTAGGTTATCAAGTTTATGCTAAAATGTATATGGGAAAGAAAAGGACCTAATATACTTAAGAAAATCTTTATGGAAAAGGACAAAGTGGGGAAATCATGCTGCTTAGTATTTAGGTTTCCTATGCAGAGGCAATAATTAAGGCAGTGTGGTATTGGTTAAGGGCTAGATACTAAAATCAAGAACCAAATAAGCAAAATTAGTAATAGACCCACACTCTTCTACCCAACAGATTTTTTTGCAGGATTTCAAAAGTAATTCAAGGAGTATAAAATAACTGTTCCAACAAATAGGAGCAATTGGACATGCATAAACAAAAGGGGAAATTTGACCTAAGTCCCACTCATCATTTAAAAATGAAATCAAATGGGATTGTGGAAGTAAATGTGGAATTGAAACTTATTAAAAGGTAGGAGAAAATCTCTGTGATATAGGACTAAGCAAAGAGTTCTTAGACTTGACACAGATAAATAAAACAAGTTGTTGATTGGGACAATATTTGCAAACTATATATCTAAGCATGAACAAGCATGAAAACATAAAAAGGACTCTCAAAATTCAACAATGAAGAAGCAGACTATCCCATTAGAACAAGGAAGAAGTCACAAAGAGCAATTTCAATGAAGAAGTTACACAGATGGCTAATGAGCTCAGGAAAAGAGGTTCAACATCATTAGCTGTTAGAGAAATGCAAATTAAAATCACAATGAAATATCAGCCCTCATGTATTAGAATGGCTAAAGTAGGAAAAAAATACTGATAAGGATGCTGAAAAGGATGAAAAAAACCTGAATCACTCAGCTATTGCTAGTGAGAATGTAGAACGATAGAGCCACTTTGGAAAACAGCATGTTTATTTCTTGAGACACTAATTATTTATCCCAGAGAAATGAAGTCTTTATGTTGACCAAAAAAGCCAGTGTACAAATATTCATAGCAGCTTTATTTATAACAACCATAAGTTGGAGTCAATCGATAGGTAAGTGATTTAACAAAGTGTGGGCTAGCCCTACCATAGAATTCCACTCAGCAATATGAAGGAACAGACTATCGATACACCTAAGAACCTGGGTAGATCTCCAGGGAATTTGCTGAGAGAAAAAGCCAATCACAACAGTCTTTGTACTGTGATTCTATTTACATAACTTTCTGGAAATGGCAAAAGTTCAGAAGCAGAGAAGAGTTTAGCAGCTTTAATGGTGTTAAGGAGAGAGTGGAGCTGGGAGACAAGGGGGCATGGCTATAGATGGGTTACATGCAGGGTCCCTGTGTGATGGGAATCTTATTTGTTTTGACTGAATCAATGTCAGTATTCTAGTTGGGATATAGTGCTACATATTTGTGTGGTGCTTCTGAAGATGCAACCATTTAGAGAAACTGAGTAAAAGGTACATAGGATCTCTCTTTATTATTTTTAATAATGTAGCAAATCTGTGAATCTACCGTTATTTCCCAATCAGGGTTTTTTAAAAGTCAGAAAAAAAAATGTTTTTAAAAAATGAGTGTTTTAAGATATTGTATTTCACCTATAAATCTATGATAAACAAGAAAAGGTAAAGATGAATTTTAGATTAAAATGTAACTTATTTAACTGGCTGGATACACAGTTTATGTATCTTCTGTGTAGACAAATAAGAGTGAGATAGAAGATGAAATTGATATAATTTAAAAAACAGACACAAGGTGAAGAAACTTTAAAGACACTCTTGAAGGACACAAAACAGTAATAAAAAAACCTACATCACATAAGTGAAAATGAAGACTCAATATATTCTAGAAAATATAACTTTTCCCTAAATAATTTCTATATTAGAAGTAATTCTAATGAAAAAGTCAACTGAATTTTTTTAATACTCATATGACTTTTGGAGTACTTAGACAAAACAAATTAGAATCATTCTCAGAACTAAAGAAGAAAAATTGGATCTAACAAACATTAAAACAGTGATTAAAGAATGTTAATGAATTTAATAATTTAATTTTGGAGAGAGAAACAGTCAAGAAATTTTAGAAATAAATCATAACACATTGGAAAATTTGGCCCATTGAGAGAAATATTTCTAGTCATTAAAGAAAATACAGTTATTAAATAATGCTTAAGTTAAAATGTATTTTAATTCCTACTTTATAATTTATATTAAAAGAAATTCTATGCAGCAACATTGATGAATGTAGAGATTATGATACTAAAGTGAAGAAAGTCAGACAGAGAAAGACAATTCACATATGAGATCGCTAATATGTGGAATCTAATAAAAATGATATAAAAGAATTTATTCACAAAAAGGAAACAGACTATAAGATTTTGAAACCAAACTTACAGTTACCAAAGGGGAAATGGTGGGGGCAGGAGGATAGATTGGGAGTTTGAGATTGGCATATTCTGTGTTAGCTTATATGGGGAAAGAATCTGAAAAAGAAAGGATATATATGTATACACCTGGCAGATTCACTTTGTTGTACACCCGAAGCTAATACAACATTGTAAGTCTTCTATACATCAATGAAATTTAAAAAAAAAATCCTAAAAGTATTGGATTAAATGAAACAAAAATACCATTAAAGTTTCATCAAATAAAGAGCATATAATTTTAATTCACTTATTCAGTGGTTAGATTCATCACAACAGGAAACAAAATCTTGGAAGGTTTACATGAAAATCAATAACAAATTTAAGTTATATAAATAGGACATATAGATAATGTAATTTAAAAAAAAAAGAACATGACAATTAGAGGCAATTGACTGTTTAATGTTTGTGTCAGCTGTTGCTGTGTAACAAACTACCCCAAATCTCAGCGTCTTCATAAGGATTTGTGCTTGTGCCCATGCAGACTCCAGCTGCACCTGGATATGCTAACTCCGACTGGTTGCTGGGAGTGAGGGCAGCTTGTCTTCAGCCTGCAGCATCATCTGAGCTTGGCTGCTGGTCATGGGTGGTCTCTGTTCAATGGTTCATTCAATGTGTGAGCAGATTGTAAAGGCAATGGGAACTGCAGGGAACCACTTTGAATTGTGGATCACAAAGAGCCAGAATTTAAGACCAGTCTTGTTAGCAAATTAAAATTTTCTCCACTCCTGTCATATCTTTGAACTCATCATGGGGCAAAACAAGCTATGTAGACAAGGACAAATTCCAGCAGTGGAGAAGTACACTGCCTTGTGATGTGGCAAGGACTGGGTTTTTAATATATAATCCTACCTAAGAAAAGTGAAAAGTTGGGACTAATAATTCAATTTTTGACAGCGAGGTTGATATTTGCAATTCATGTTGTATAAAAAGGGACATTTTCTTGTACATAAGGAGCTTCTACAAATCCATCAGAATTAAATTGAAATGCAAAAGAAAAACTAACAAAGGATATGAATAGACAACTTTTAGAAAATCAACAAATATGTTCTTATTATATGCAAAGTTATTCTACCTCATTCATAATAAGAATAAAGGAAATTAAATTTGGTGAAGATGGGCAAAAATGAAAACAGAAGTGCAATGCATTGGTGAAACATTTTCATGCAAACTGATGGCTGTGAAAGTGGCATATCTACAAAAAACAGTTTACATATACACTTGCATATGTGGTCAAATGTATATGTCACCTATATATTTTGCAAATATATGTTTAAAATGTACACAATCTTTGATCTAGCAAAGATTTGTATTAGTTCTACAAGTAAAAAATTGTGCAAAGGGCCATTCATGGCAATAGTTTAAAAGAGTAGAAGATGGCACACATCTGAAATGACCATCAACTTCAGACCTACGTGAGTCACATCTATGCCTTTATATTCAACTTCTAAAAAGAATTAGCCGTCTATATGGCGCACTGATGTAGAATGATCTCCATAACATATTAGGAGTGAAAAAAGTAGGATGAAGGATGGTTTATGCCATCCTCATATTTTTTCTTTTTTTTTTTCTTTTTTTTTTTTTGGCTTTTAGGCCTAAAACTGTGGCATGTGGAAGTTCCCAAGCCAGGGGTCAAATCAGAGTTGCAGCTGCCGGCCTACGCCACAATCACAACAATATGGGATCAGAGCCGTGTCTGCAAATCCATTGAGCGAGACCAGGGATCGAACCTGCATCCTCATGGATACTAGTTGGGTTTATATACCGGCAGAACCACAACAGGAACTCCCTATTCTCACATTCCTGATGGGGGAAAGAAAACCATGGAATGGGATTCTGTTTATGGGAGGTGCATCTGCAGAAGATGCTTGAAAATAAATGAACGTGTTGTCTCAGGAAAGGGAAACTTGGAAGCAATTGACAGCTGTCATTGAGATAAAAGCTCAAACAAAACAAAACAAAAACAAAACAACACCCCCCCCTCCAAACCCAGCTTTCCCATCAGTAGCCTTTGAAGAACCAACGTGGATGCCATTTTTCAACATTTAGGAGAAACGTATCAGTATATTTGGAGCTTAAATTTTAACTTTAGAACTTGTGGGAGTTTTCAGTTTCCTCTTTGCTTTAGCGTGAGTTGGCTTTCATACATTCCATCATATATGTAATGGACAAGAAATCAAAATATAATATGCAAATTTCTTTAGGACAATCCTTGTTCTCTTTCATTTTCTTTGAAATTATCCAGGACCATTCTCTGATGGTTTTGATAATCATGGCAATCCAGATTATAATAATTTCCTTGTTACCGTTCAGCTTTAAAAATCATCTACTCAAAAATTTTATAATACTTTAATTCCTTGTTATACATGCTATCTTCTAAAGATGTCAAATACGGCAATTGAAAGGAAACCCTAATAGGGATAATTATTTTCTTGTTGGGGAATTTCCCCTCTTCAGATCTGTGGATCAATTTTCTTAAAAGAAGAGGGACATGATGAAATAATTTATCTCCTATTTTAAAGCTACAGTTTTGCATTGGCATGTTAAATATAAAATACATTTCACCCAACCACTCGCTTTCTCTTAAGAAGTTGTATTTTTAACAAAACTCTGCCATTACAATCTGATATAAGCTTAATTTTTCAGGCTTTTATTTTACCAACATCTAAGTGAAGTTACAGTAACTTAGTGTGGTGACTTTTCTACTCTATTATACAAAATCTTAAGGAACACGCAAGTCATTTGGAATTAATTAATGATGGCTGAGTTGTCTAATTCTGCCTGTGGATTAAGTGTTAAAGTTACAACGTTGTGACTTTCAGAAATATACTGAAGCTTTTTATGCTTTAGTTTTCTCGTCTACAAAATCTGATAATGAGAATTGTTTTTTAGGCTTGTGAGGGCTAAATAAAAATCATTTCAGTTGTGCCTGAGGAGAAAGGAATTGTTAGTTACATTTAGTTATTTTTGGTAAAATTTTTATGGAATCTTCCTAGAAAACTTAGAGATTGGCCATGTATTATACGTATCTCAACAAAAAAGTTGGTAAGTATGGGCACTTTACACCATTATAAGTAGTCCTTATCATTTAGTAATAATCGGATAATGTATCCTGCCTTTATAACTTTCAGGATCTCTTACTATGGGTGGATGGGTAGATAGTTGCTATTTACCAACTTAGTAAACCAATACACCTACCCAGTTATGACCTCACCTATTTTCTTTTCCGCTAATATTTTGTTCTATTTTCTGAATTAAACTTCTATGAGAAGTTAACAAGTATAATAAGGTCAGCGATTTTTACAGCTTTCCAGCAAAAAAAAAAAAAAAAGTTTCTCTTCTTCTGCTTTCTTAGAAAAAATGATTATACATTTGAGTTTCAGTAAACTTGTGATTTTGAGCAACAATCTTCCAAGAAATGTCATTCAAAGGCTTTGATGTTCTTCAAGGAGAATTCGGGGTTTGGAAAAGTGGCAAAATGCCATAGAAAGAGCCCTGACGTGAGTGGATATTAATAAGAATATTAACACTGCTCTAGCAGGGATTATCTGCCCATAGCAGAAATCCCATGAATACAGACAGAAATATTTCTGCACCCATAATTCCATAATCCATCCACCAGAAGAATATATACAAAGCAGAAGAGTGATTTCTTATCTCTGTGATGTGCATGCATTTTTAAATGTATTATTGTATTTAAATCTTATTAAAATTACTTTTTTCTTTTTTGACCACTCCAGGGCATAGGGAGTTCCCAAGCCAAGGATTAGAGCCAAGCCACAGTTGCAACCTACCGGACCCTTAACCCCCTGCACTGGGATGGAGATCTAGCCTCCATCCTGGTGCTGCAGAGACAGCACCCATCCTGTCGGGCCACAGCAGGAATTCTACATCTCACGAAAATTTTTGATGAGAATTACTATGTACATTTTATAGGTGAGAACCAAATTTAGATAACTTTATTAAATATTGGTCTTGAAAGTATGTTAAAAACCTAATAGAAGATAGAGTGTTAAATTTAGCCCCCAAATATGGAATGATAAAATTAGTGGGGAAAATGAATAAAGAAAAAAGAAAAATGAGCTTAGCTTAAACGATAATGAGTACTATCTTGGATAATAATCATAATACACATCTTTAGTGATAATCCAAGCTCCAGGGAAATATGCCAAGTGGGAAAGCATTTTATTTGCTCCAAAGTTAACCAGTAAGTATGAAAAGTTATTATAATGTAATCTTAATCTTTATGGGATTCAGATCAGATGACATTACATATATCTTGTGTGAACTTCATATAGAATTAATATGAAGATCATGTACTGTATTTTAATAAGCATTTATTAATGTAAATCACTTGTATTTATAAACGTTTATATGAAATAATTTTGTCTTATAGTGGAGATGTTAAAGACTTTGTTTACTTTTCAGGAAAAGAAAATTCTTTTAGTAATTTTCTAAAAGCCCTCATATTTGTTTTCTCAGGGGTATCACAGTATTAGCCTCTCACTGTCACAAAGTACCCAGATTGAAAGTGAATTTATTTTACACACCACAAATTGGCGGCTGCAGAGTGCCTTGAAATGGGAAGAAGCATAATCTTTGGATCACTGCAATGACCCACAGGAAGCGCAGCATCTCCTGACCATAAAGAATTCAGAAATGACAGCTCACAGTCTACAAATTGGAGTGAATATGTTACCAGGTTGAAAGCATGCGCTAAAGGCTAAGTAACATTAGCCTTGAAATGCAGGGTCAAAAAAAGTAAGAGAACTACAAAATTAAAGCAAAGCTTATTAGGCATTTTACTAAGCAGTTTTAATTAACTAATAGAAACAGAAGTGAAGAAAACAGCTCTCTTTAGAAGAAAGTTGATTAAGAACTAAATATAGAATGCAGATTAAACTACTCCCCCAACAAATTTAGCCCTGGATTCTAAACACAAACCCATGATCTCAGAGGGAAATCAAAAAGGCTATTACATTCACGGAGGGCAAGTTTTATAGTGTAAAGTATTGAATGTATCTGACATTTCCCTAGTGATGTATTTTCCAGTGCTTGGTCCAATAATGTAACAGCAATAAGGCAATCATTCTAACAGTAAAAATGAACACATAAATAAATACATCTTTAAAATAAAAGTTTACACACTGCACTGAAAGCTGAGCTCTTTCCTGGAGTCTTTGCCACCCGTTACTGTCAATAAGCTGCTACCCTCCCTCTCCGCCTTTCGCCCTGTGTCTGGAGTGTCCCCTCTAGAACCTGAGCAGAGAGTTAATTAGGTGGCACGTTGTGTCTATCTATGATTTGGGATAAATAGGTTGGCACAGTGACCATGAATTAATATCTGTAGTCTTTTTCTCAAAGCAAACATCAGGGCATTATCCACAGTAGTCATAGGCTGAATCTTAAGAAGTCTATCTGTACCACCCATTAGTTTTCATCTTAAAAGATGTACTTCCTTCCTTCCTCTCTCTTTCTTTCTTTCTCTCTCTCTCTCTCCCATTCTTTCTATGGCTACACCTGTAGCATGGGGTCAAATCAGAGCCGCAGCCAAGGTCTATGCTATAGTCAGGGCGGCACCTGATCCAAGCCTCCTCTGCGACGCATGCCACAATGAAGGATCCTTAACCCACTGAGTGAGGCCAGGATGGAACCCACATTCTCACAGAGCACTCGGGAGAATGAAAAGGTAAACCAGATGCAGATTCTTGCAAGGCACTCAGGCCTCATCACTCTGCCTGCTTCCAGGAAGCCAGGGAACTCATATGACCATTGAAATTGTGGGATAAGGCGTGAGACCTTAAGGCTTGGGTGGGTTCCCCAGTGCTCTAGGATCCTGTCAGCCTTGGTCAAAAGAAGAATAGCAGTCAACCTTTTCTCTTTTCTCTATTTCCAGACTAAAGTTTTCTACAGCAAAGAGCACTGGATCCTTGAAAGAAAGGTTCAGTGAATGCATGTTAGCCTCTGACTCCTGGAGGAACAGGAGTCCATATTTTCACACTTGGATTTGGAATTTCATGTTGACAGAGATGAAAGATGTATCAGAAAATGCCCATGCTTTTAGCTACAAGGTCCAGGAGCTTTTCTTTGCATTTCTGATTGGCAAACTGCCCCTGAGAAGGAAAAATTTCAACTAAAAGATATTTATCATCAACCCAAGAGCTTGTGGAAAAGCAGCTGTGCCACTCACATTTGTGAGTTTGTGAGATAGATGTGTGTGTATGCATGTGTGTGTGTGGGAGAGAGAGAGACACCAAGTTTTGAAAACTAAATCTAGACAAGAAATATCTCAATCTCCTTTTCAATTCAATGCTAGGAATATTTCACTTAGTATCATATTAATCCCCCCTAAAGGGTATTCATATTAATATTTACTTTCCAATCACATCATTCAAGTAATCAATAAATATTTCTCCCATGGAGATCATTTTATTTTAAATCCCCATTTTATTATGTTACATTCACTTTTGCTGTTTTCTGGCTTAACCAAGGCAGAGATGAGAAGGTTTATTTCAGGAATTTAGTCTCATTTAATTGAGTTCCCATTTCATTCTGAAAGAAAAATATGAAAGTTTATACCCTTGTTTATCTAACGGTGCACGTAAATAAATAAGCATCACATTTGTATGAAGACAAATGCTAAGCAGTGGTGCAGAGGCTGTGACTAAGACTCCTTTTTCTTTTTCTTTTTTGGTTCTCTTTACTCTTTTATAACTTTTGAGTCCTTATTCAATTTTGTGGTGGTGAGATTAGGAACATACCTTAAATTATTAAGTGTGATTTAAAGAAGATCATCTTTAAGCCCCAGATAGATTTCATTTATTTGAACATGGTGAGTTAAATGCATTAAAATAGTTTATCTGGGAGCAGTTTTCCTTGCACCTAAAAGACAAAACTTTCATTGGCTATTTTGGTCTATTTATACATAGGTCTATGAGGGCAAATTCAATTGACCGTATTTAGTCTGATCTATGTAGACTCACTAAAAAATGTGCCAAATTACACTTCCTTCTGTTGGGGGAATGGATTGTGCTTTGAAAAAAATTACCTATCATAGCATTGCAATGATGGGAACGGGAACTTTTGAAGTTAATAATATAGAATTAGAGTTATTTATTTAATTGGTTCCAGTCTACTGCAGTGTTTAACAAGCTCAGATAAATAGGCTAATCTTTCACAATTAGTCTATTAAAGTCTGGTTATTTTTAAAACATATATCTGTTGTAATCAGAGGGTTTTCCAAGGCATAAATTGTGTAACGCTTTTCTGCTTTGAGGCTATTTAACTTGCCGTTGGGCTATTTGCTCTATGAACTTTGTTTGTTATAGCCTAAGGAGTTCAGAATCATAATCGATAACCGAAAAACCCCAGATGACTTCGGGGAATGAAATACAGTCATCAGTTGTTAGTGCTTAAAAGGCATCCTCAGTTCTTAAGAACAAGAATTTCCTCTTGCTCAGTGTGTGAGTACAGACAGCCTAAGACAGAGTGCAATAGCTTTTAGGTAGTGCTAATTAGTGTTAGCACTAATTTACATAGAGTTTTAATCTTGCCTCAGGGTGCTCCATCACGCTAAGTTTCTTCTAAAATATAGGATTTCCATTGACTTCATCTCAAATCTATGCATTTTAACCTTTTATAATCTTCCAGAACTTCTTGAAGAAATAAAGAACATTTCTTGCTCTTCATAGCGGAAAAGCTAACCTTTTCCTATCATACAGTCAATCACGACCAATTGTGTAAAACGAATGCATGGAAATAATTGGCACAGTGTAACCTCAAGGTCAGAAGTAATAACCAAATATGTTTTTCAGTAAAGATGAAAAACTCAAAGCATAGATTTAATGCCTTGTGATCTTCTAATTGATCCCCAGCTCCCCCCCACGTCTACCAGCATTCTCTGACCCCTGACCGGCGTACTTTCATACTCGGTTCGGTGTTCCTGCAATTTGAAGTCCTCTCTGAAGTCACTCTGGGCTACTCTGCTTTTGTCCCCTCCACATGTGCGAACCCTTTAACATGTGGGATTGTCACATTCTTGCCTAGGTTTTGATGAAGTTTCAAAATAAACCTCTCTTACTCTGATTACCTAGCAAACAAACATTTGGTAATTAAGTCAATTGGTTTTACAATTTGACCACATCAACTCTATCAGTTAAAAACTACATCTAGGCCCCTGCCTTCGAGTTCCCCTGAAAGCCGAACTGTGTTAACATAGAAAAGAAACAAGCTTCTGTTAGTTTTTATGTGATCGGGTTCGGAATGGCAATTTTGAACTGACCACTGAATTGTATAATGAACAATCTATCAGCAAAAAATAATTCAGAGTTTGTGCTTGTGTTTAAACTGATTGAGAGAATAATACTAACTGGAATTCTAAGGGTAAAATAATAAAAATATGGAAAAAGAGGACACGAGGGTATGTTAAACTCCCTACTATGAAACATTTAAAATTTTAGAGGTTTGGCATTTAATTTTAAATTCACATTTAAGTGAGAGATTTTTGATACAAAGTGGTGAGTTGAATTATAATTAAATGCAGAAAGGAATTAAATAAGAGATATTGAATGTAATGATACAATTACATAACCACACTTTATTTATTTATTTTTTGCCTTTTTGCCTTTTCTAGGGCCGCTCCTGTGGCAGATGGAGGTTCCCAGGCTAGGGGTCTAATCAGAGCTGTAGCCGCCAGCCTACGCAGGATCCGAGTTGTGTCTGCGACCTACACCACAGCTCGTGGCAACACCGGATCCTTAACCCACTGAGCAAGGCAAGGGATCGAACCTGCAACCTCATGGTTCCTAGTCAGATTCGTTAACCACTGCGCCACGACAGGAACTCCCCTAACCACACTTTTAAATCAAATGAAAATAATCTTCATGAACAAACTATGTGCTTCCATATCTGGTGTCTTCATGAGCCTCCTGGGTGGTGGATCTTGAACTTTATCTAACGTGTACCTGCAGGGTCTCAGCTAAGTCATGACCCCATGTGGTGGGGATTAGCAAGTACCCGGAAAACACTGTAAAAAATACCAGGTTTCTACAAAGACAGTAAAGAGGATTCCCAAGACCTCTCCTTAACATTGTCATTAAATTCCCCAAATTGCTGTAAGCAAACTGTCATGGAAAAAATAAAAATCATTTAAATAATAAATAAATAAATAATAAAAAGAACCCCTGTGAACCAACTATAATGGAAAAATCATTAAAAAATAGAGATAAAAAAATGTAAAAATGTCCCCCAAATTGCCAGAATAAAATCCTTTTAGGAAAATAACAAATAACTACCAAACCTACGGAGAAGGTACTGAAAATAGGAAATGGAATTTCAACTTAGAGAAGTGCTAAGAATTACCAGGTAGCTAGAAAATGAACCAGAAGAGAAAAAACAGCTACATGGTAGCTGGAGAGGGAGAAATATTTGCAGTTGGGTTAATGGTCAAATGATCTTTATGTGCAGCATCCTCATGTGCTGCCAGAAGAAGACTATCCTATTGGCGGACAGAAGTGCACACGTATAAAAGGGAAGGCAGTATATCAAAATGCTAACACACTAGAGGGTGGTTCTTTGAATAAGTATATTTTCTTGATTTCTAATTAGTCTCAGTAGATATGTAGTTAATGAGGAGATGGGGATTTAGAAGTCAGAGACATCCTATTATATTTAGAGACCAAAGGTAGTGATAAAACCTTTCTTATTAAGAGAGCAGATTGGTCCAAGTACCAAGACAATATTATAATATGGCAATACGTATTAAAAATATGTTTGATATTCTACCTCTTTTTTAAGAAAATGCATAGTGTATCTTCATTTTTGGCACTGCTTTGCCGATGAAGAGAGAGATTTCTATATTTCCCCCTTAAACACTCTGAGGGTAGCACGCTTCATATTTTGCAAAGGTAGCAGGAACACGGTAACTTCTGAAGAAATAGAATTAGTCACTGCAATGCCTAGCTTGCTCTTGGGCAGTTAGCCACTTACCATGGCATAACCTTTTAAAGTAATTAACAGGATGCCTTCATATACTTTCATTTGCTGTGATAAATTGTTGACTTTTCCAGCTTTAAAGCTTGGATAATAATATCACCGCTACAACAATGAAGCTTATTGATTTATTTGTCTGATAAGAGAGATCTGGAGAAAAGAGTGTGAAAGTTCATATTAAACCACTCCCAAGCACCCCTCTTCCCTCAGGAAAGGAAATATTAGGAAATCATCTTTTGTTAGCTAATGCTTTCAACATCGACTTATTTTCTTTTTTAAGAAAAAAAAATCTAGTAGAAATACACACTCTTTAAGCTGATAGAGTTTTCATATGATTTCATCACTGCTAAAATAGTATGAATATATGAAAAGTGCAGGACTTTAATAACTAGATGCAGTTTTGCAGAACTTAAATATCATTATTTTATACGGTCTCCCTGTGCAAGAAAAATAGGGTGGTAGCTGTTTATTGCTACCGCTAAGTAAGTCGAGGACTGGATGGGTTCGATGGTGTTGCTCACAAGTCTAAACATTTTTTAGCATCTGCGTAGTTCGGTGGTGTCACTGTTGTACCATATTGCCTTCCTTATCTCTCAGAGCAAGAACACAGATCTCAGCTGTATTCCTTAACTGCTCCTAGGAAATCATAATACCTTTTTCTGATTAGCTAGGGTGTCAGAATAATTGCGGAAAAAATATTTCACCCCCTTCCCATTCTCAGAGAGCCACAACAACAACACATGCATACACACAGCTTTTTCAACATTATTCAGCCCTTGAATGTTTAAAACTTACTTATCAAGGAGGTCATTTTTGCCTAGTATCTTGGGATTCGTTTTCCAAGCTAGTTTAAGAAAATCTGTCAGGACTAAAGTATGAATCCTTATATCAACTCTATTAGTATTAATATGGATGTTGTTCCAGCAAAATGTGCACTTGAATTCACCCAATCATGCATCAAATCGCAAAGCATAAATTTACACCTGCAATACCGCAAATCAGTTTAGTGCAACTATGTAAAAATTTAGGGCATAGGACGGTGATATCTCATTGCTATTGCCACAATGATTATAGAGATATAATATTGTCTTAGAAAATGAGTACAAAACATATAGTAATATATAATTTAAAATAATAGAGTTCTACACATCTAAAATTATAAACACATTGTAGAAATATTTAAAAATACATAAAATGTAAATAAGGAGCACATTATCAGTTCTTTGAAATGTTCCCCGTTACCTAAACATATACACACACAGTCACACTTGTATACACGTGCACATTTAAACATTCTTTTAGTATCAGAAATACATGGTCTCATTCCCCCTGCCTCAGTGACTCCCTCATTCGGTCATTGTGTGTAACGTACCCTTACAAAGTCCAGTGTTATATATCCCATTACAATTCATTATTTTTTCATGTTCTTTTTTTGAAAGGTTACTTGGTGAAAATAGAAATATTTTGTTTTCTGCTCTACCCTTTAATATACATTCTAAGTATTTTCTCAAGTCGGAATCACCATTAATGGCTCTGTCCTATTTTGTCTTTAATTATGTCAAAAATTCTATTTGCTTCCCTCCTCACTGCTACCCCTATAAAGTGAGGATCTAACTCCTTCTGTGGCCTCAAAGGTCCCCCCCCGCCAGGCCCTGACTTTTCCCAGCCCTGCTCCTTGGTTTTCTTTCAAACTGTCAAAACGCTGAGTTCACTCAATCCTCAGGGGCTTTACACCAACTTTTTCTCTGCTCAGAATGACCTTCTTCTTACAACGCTCCCTGTAGCCACCTTCTTTTCATTTCTGCTCCTCAGTTGAAATGTACTGAAACGCAGGCGACACATGGGATGGAAAGGTGAGCAAGTGCTTAAGGAGCAGCTTCCGGCGCTAAATTCATGCCCCCACCCCATCGCCCATCAGGCTCCCAACTCCTCCACTGAAGAACAAGCGTCTGAAATGCAGGGCTGGGAGTCCCTGCGGTGCAAAATGGGACTGAGGGTGTCCTGGGAGCACTGGGATTCAGGTCCCCCCCCCCCCCCCCCAGCCTGGGCCAGTGGGTTAAGGACTTCAGGGTCCCACGTTGCTGCCGCTGCAGCTTAGGTCCTCACTGCTGCTGGGATCCGATCCCCGGGTCAGGAACTTCCATGTGCCAGGGAGGGAGTGGCCAAAAAAGAAAGAAGAAAAGAAAACAGAAACCAGAGCTGAGCTTCCTTTTCTGACTCCCTCATAACAAATAGTGAAAGGTGTACAACAACACAGGTTCGGGGGAGGAATGAATTGCTGAAAGAATGAATGAATTTGGAAGTATTTGTAGAAGGGATTTTTTTTTTTTTTTTTGCAGACTTGAAATACATGATGAAAATACATCTGGTTGAAGACAAACACAGTCACTTAGCATTGAAGTCAGAAATTAAAAAAACGGTGATAAATTTTGGGCAACAAGGCAGTTTAGTGGCATCTTAAATATGTGGATTTTTCTTGGTATAGTTTAATGAATGTTCAACAATGTTATAATATTAAAATATTTGTTTCCTAGAATTTCTTAGTTATCAGAATCTTTTAATAAAAGAAGATAGGTTTTAGAAAATATTAAGGGGATTTTTAAAAACTCTGCTGGTTATGAGACAATGTACGAAACAAAATTTAGTTTCCTACTGATTTTTGATTCTATCACATTTCTTTAAATCTTTCTGAAGGAAATCAATAACCTATCAAGTACACAAGGATACTCGATAGTTTAATTTCAGAAGAAGCACAAATCAATAATTTTCATGGTTTATGGTCTTAAAATTTTTCAACAAAAATAGCAGGCTCTGCGTAATGTCTTTAAAAAGTATTTTTTGTGGTATCTTAACATTAAAACAATCTCCCTACTTTTGTTCATGATATAGAAATCTGGGCCTTTCTCTCTGTGTGTGTGTGTGTGTGTGTGAGAATGAGCGAAAACCGAAATGGAATTTATAAGTTTCTCTAGAATATGATTTGGACCTAATTTGATTTTTAAAATAGCCTGTCTTCAGTTTCCTACATTTGAAAATTGCTAACTCTTAAGTTTTTCGTTTAATTTTATTTAAATCAAACAGTTTTTTTCTTTTATAGTACAGTTTTTATAGGAAAAGTAGATATGATTAAAGTCAAAACATAATTCTCACTAGTATACTTTGCAAAAAGTATAAACTTAAGTACCTATTATTATTATTATTCAACTCAAAGAAGAAATTGACTGTATTTAGAAACCAAAGAAAATTTTAAAATCATACTATATTTTAAGATTGAAAACATTACATCTTTGAGGATGTACAAAGTTTTTTTCTTCGCCAAATGTTTTGCTTCGAAACTTCCACTGAAACATCCACAGATATAGAGAAGAAATTATAACAGGTGGCAGAGGAATAATGCCTACAAATGACGGATAACCTGATGCTGGGATCTGTGAGTTTTCATTTCCCAAACTACATGCAGGGAGAACTAGGTTTAGCTCACGGCAGCACACACTTTGCTTTACAACTAGATGGAATAAAATAAAAAGGAAAAGGATGGGAGGGAGGGGAGGAGAGATTGAGGGAAGAATATGAGGAGGGAGGGAAGAAAAGAGAAAGCAAATACAAGACCATGGACCATTTTAGCTGGGAAAAGGGAGGGGACACAGGCCACTTGGGGAGATTAAATGATTTGGGGGGAAGACGATTGGGCCCGTAGAAGAACGGATGGGACGTGTGATAGTTTGTGGTCAAGTTTGCCTGGGTGTGCGGTTGACTGACTTTGAGTCTCTGTTGCGGGTAGAGTGAATCTTTCCTGGCTGAGAAGCTCCTGGGGAGGGAGTTGCTGACTAATGAGTTTCTTAGGAGGATCTGTCTTTGGGTGGATAAGGGGAGTTATTGGGGGTGCCCTGTCCTGAACTACTCCTTCATATTTGGGGTTTACTTTATGCTACTATTCACAAGCACTCCTATTTTCATAGATACTGCCAGCTTGCTTTCCATGGGCTTAAAATGGGCAAATCACTGCTTCAAGATTACATTATTGAGTGAGTTCCTGTCCTGGCTCAGCCGGAACGAACCCGACTAGTATCCATGAGGACATGGGTTCGGTCCCTGGCCCTGCTCAGTGGGTTAAGGATCTGGCGTTGCTGTGAGCTGTGGTGTAGGTCACAGATGTGGCTCAAATTCCACATTACTGTGGCTGTGGTGTAGGTCAGCAGCTGCAGCTCTGATTCACCCCTAGCCTGGGAACTTCCATATGCCACATTGTGGCCCTTAAAAAAAAAAAAAAAAAAAAAAGATTACATTATTGAGCCTTTAGATTTTTCCTTATCTGATGGTGGAAACTGTTTATCAGTGTGGGGTGTAATTTGTGTTATTCTTATGAAGAAGTCTGATCATTTACAATGCCTAAGAGTTAATTGTGGGTGGGTGGGAGGATGGGAGAGAATAGTATTTACTGTTTATTCTATTAGGTTGTTGATTTTTTATTATACATGAATACATATACATATTTCAGGAAGACTGGCTCTTTGATGTTGATATAAGATGTCGATATTAGATATTAGGTGATGTTGCCTCTTTGATGTTGATATTAGATTTTTCCAACTTGTTATATTTTGCCTTTGCTTGTCATTTATATTTTGCCTTTGCTTTTGTTGTTTTTCCTCCCCATAAATAATTTTAAATGGCAAAATTTAAATTGTAAGTGATGTATTTATCAGTCTTTTCCCTCCATAAATTCTCAGTTGAATCACAGCAAAAAGCTGTCCTTGCTCCAAATGCTTATAATAATAATTCTCTCACATATTTAGTACTTTGATAATTTTATTTTTTACCATTTTTTTGATTCATTAAAAATGTATTTTGGGGGTGATTTCCCGTTGTGGTGCAGTGGAAATGAATATGACTAGTATCCATGAGGATGTGGGTTCGATCCCTGGCCTCTCTCAGTGGGTCGGGGATCTGGCATTGCTGGGGCTGTGGTGTAGGCCAGCACTTGTAGCTCTGATTGGACCCCTAGCCTAGAACTTCCATATGCCGTGTTTGTGGCCCTAAAAAGCAAAAGCAAAAAAAAAAAAAAAAAAAGTATTTTCAATGTAGAAACTATGAAACCAAGTTTACTTATTTTTTGTTTGTTTGTTTACAGAACGTGTATGCACTGTTTATGGAATTGTCCAACTCTTCCTTTTCCAGTACCCTCATACGCCAACTAATACTAAATTCCATATTTTCTTGGTGTGTCTCTGGATTACCAGTGTGTTCCATTGTTCTTGTTTTCATTAATAGACCAGATCCATGAAACTTTGTTTTTAGTCTGTACACTATGTTTCAATTTCTGCTAGTTGTAGAGATGACTCCTATTCTTTGTTTTTTCCTAGAGTTTCCCTAGATATTTTTATCTGTTCCTTTTCTTAGATATAAATCTAAAAACAAATGGTATAGTTAAAAAGAATCCCAGTTGAAATTTTATCAGGATATTGTCAAATCAATAAGTTAACAAAGGGAAAAATCACTCCATAATTTGAGTCTTCCTATCCAACATACAATAAGCCTTGTCTCTAATTTAATGTATTTTGTGCCAATAACAAGCATTAACAAATTTACGTCACATGGTTCTTGGACATTTCTTAGTTTTATTACTATTTTATATCAATATGTGTATGTATTTGCATTTTTGTATATATATTCATTCTGCGTTGTGTATATAATTAACATACGCATATCATTAAATATGAAACATAGCATAATAATTAAAATTATACAAAACATGAATGGACATTTTAGTGCATCAGTGAAGAGCGAATTCTCAGGTGATCACTATCCAGTGAAGAAACTATAGCTGGAGATGGAGAATGTGATAGCTGCAATTACTAAGTGTTCATTGCTGTATACTGTGCATTTTACAGGTATACCAGAATTTGCAAATAACAGTTCAACGCATTCCCAAAATTTCCCTCCCATAAGCCAGGCTTCTATGAAGGTTTCTGTACAATATTCCCGTTCACAAGCTTTTCCAGTGTAGACTCTGAAGAACGCAGTTGCTACACTGTAGGGTATGGACAGCTTCAAATGTAGTAGGTAACTCTATTTTCCAAATTTCTGTCACCATCTGAGACATTGAAATTCAACAGTCTTTCCAGGTAGTTATTTGCAAACACTATAGAGTCCAACACACTTCAACTTTGAAAAATCTCACACTGACTCATTCCCACTTGCTCCACTCTGAACCTTCTCCATGCTTTTCTTTCCAGGGATCAAAGTGGGTGATCTTAAATTCGTTTTCTACACCGTCTTCCATCGCACGGTCTTCACCCGCACTCTGAGTTGATTCCCCTCTTCTACGTCTCTCCAATGGGCTCATTGCTCAGAAATGTAAAAAAAAAGAAAAAGTATCAACATGACTTTCAAAGACAGCATGATTTAAGCTCTGACAAGCCCCAATTTTCACTTCATGGAACACTTCCTCAATTTCTTCTGTCAAATCGCTTCAGTTTGATGTTACTACCTCAGACTTGTGATGCTTCCTCTTTCTTAAGACCTTTCACATTCTGTTCCCTTTGCCCAGAATGTGCTGCCACCTCTTCTCTTCATTAGCTCTTTTTGGTTCTTCTGCTCCCATCTCAGCTGTGACTCCCCCAGCTACATATTTCCCGACGCAGTTCCCAGGACTGGACCCAGGACCACGTACGCGGATGCATATGACATTTACATCTTCCTACTTTGTACTTCGTATCTATGTCTACAGTGGTTTCAGATTCTGTTATAAATCACATAGAGACCAGTTTCTAAGTTTCCGCTTTTCTTATCATATAGGAATATTTACTTTATATTTAATGAAAGAGCTCTCTTAAAATTAAAAGATTTTATGTCATTCTTTTTTTTTTTTTTCCTTCTTTTTTTAGGACAGCACCCATGGCATATGGAAGTTCCTAAGCTAGGGTTTGAATCAGAGCTGTAGCTGCCGGCCTACCCCCAACCACAGCAACAGGGGATCCGAGCCGAGTCTGTGACTTACACAGCTCACGGCAACGCTGGATCCTTAACCCGAGGCCAGGGATTAAACCTGCATCCTCCTGGATGCTAGTTGGATTCGTTTCTGCTGCGCCATGACAGGAACTCCCTGTCTGTCGTTCTTGTGTATACTAAAAGGACAATACGTGCAAGCCACTTAAGTTTGATGTTACTTCATATTCAGCGTCCACGTTTTCTGAGTCACTTTCCAACTCAGATACTCATTTTTTTCCCGACACAATCTCATGCCATGAGCTGACAAGAGCATTGGTGTCGCAGCATTTCTTAAAGATAGTGCTGCTATTGTCTTTTGTTCAACATCAGCAGAAAATTCTGACACAGCGATGTTTGACACCTTAACGATAGCCCCTTTTTGATGAATAAAGCTGTCACACCAGCATCTCCTTGCTCGGATTTCTTTTCTCATCTATTCCCAGCTCTGGGACAACTTATCCTGACATCAGCTTCATTGTTTGCTGTGCTACATGCAACCGTAACTCAAGCAAAATGCAGCGGGATCGTCAAACTTTTGGATATCTTACTTCCTTAGGTCTCATAAAACACAGTCTGGTCATTGTGTAAGATCATATGAAATTGTAATCATTCTCCCAACGACTAATATGTTCTTCACGATACTGAATTCACTCTCTGCTCTTTGAGTTCCAGTCTTTCCTGTGAACACAGTACCTTTTAGTTTTAATGCAAAGTCATGATGTAATCTTGGGAAATACAATTTCATTGGGAATTAAATCCCCACCTGTGGAATTAAAAATACACAACTAAGTTAAAAAGGAGCACACTCTAACAAGCTCTAGCCCATGCATAGCCATGCAAGCAGTACAAGTTATGTCCTATCTGTATCCTGGGTGATGACAATTATAAGACACAGTCAGAGTCAAAGTATATTAAAATGTGAAAATGTATACATTTCATGTTTGATAAAATATGGCATTTATAATTTATAAAGTTTATCATGTTCACACCAGTCCTAGAAAATAAATCTAAAGGATCAAGACATGAGAGCGTAAGAAAAAGCAAGTCAAGCATACGATTATCATTGAGATGAAACATGAAATGGCTCAGCCTTGTTTTAATTCCCTTAATTTTTACATGGCTCATATATACAAATCTCTTTTAAAATGAGCACTTACGGATTTATAATCCAGATATAAATGCTTCTAAGTGGTTGTACGTCAATTTCCCAACTCCCAAACTGCTGTGAAGTGTCTCAGCCTCCTTTCTTTATCCACTAACGAAAGACTGGGCTTGGTGTTAGTTGCTTTCATTCCCCATCCCATCCTGCAGTGAGTAATGGCCAGAGTAGAAGATTTTTTCCTTTTCGGATCCCCAAGGCTCATAATTCCCCTCCCAGGGTTAGGGTTAGGGTTAGGGTTAGGGTTAGGGTTAGGGTTAGGGTTAGGTTTTTCTACCAATTGAAAGAAAAATAAGATAAAATAAATCATACGAAATATCTCAATGCTAATTAAAAAAAAAGAAACAAAAAACTTTATCTTCTCTAATAAAGTCAAAAATTCTAAAATGAAAACCCCACTTCACTATGACGTAAAGCTCATGTGTGATGAACCCGTATGCAGAGGGTGGTCACCCAGCATCAGCAGCAAGACCAGGAAAAGCAGCAGGACAGCCCCTCATGAAGCTTCTGCCGGAAACACGAGGATGAAGATGGGAAGGTCCTCGCAGCGGAGGGATGCCGGGGGCAAGGGCAAGCAGGGGCAGCTCATCTTCCAATTTCAGGCAAGCCAGAAGTCAGCATTTCCTGAGAAGCCTCAGCTTCCTTTAGATATTTCTGCTCACCCTGTTCACCACATCTATAGAAGTGCCTAGCACATCATAAGTGAAGCCCATGCGGAATGGTTTTTGAGCTTGATTGCAATAATATTTAAGAAAATTATGAGGGATTTCCTGCTATGGTGCAGTGGGTTAAGAATCCAATGACAGTGGTTTTGGCAGCTGGGGAGGCATGGGTTCCCCAGGTGGGATCCCCAGCCTGGTTCAGTGGGTTATAGGATCTGGAATTGCCTCAGCTATGACGTAGGTTGCAGCTGCAGCTTGGATTCAATCCCCGGCCCAGAACGCCCATGTGTGACAGGTGCAACTATAAAAAGAAAAAAGAGAGAGAAAGAAGAAAAAAAGAAAGAAAGAAAGGGAGGAAGAAGGAAGGAAGGAAGCAAGCAAGCAAGCCAATTTTAAAAAGATAAGTACATCACAGTCAGTCATATATGAAAACATCGTAGAAAACAAAAATATTCTTAAAATATACGATATGTATGGAAACCATTACAGATAGATACATGGAACATAATGAATAGAAGTGACAGAGTCCCTGGCCTATATTTGAACTTGAAATTTAGAAAAGAAAATACACCTAGCAACATGGAAAGCAAGCTAAAATAATTGGCTAATTAGAGAAAAATAATCCACCTAGACTTTTGCAGGAGAATTTATAGAAAATAATTTTGCAAATAAACATACTAGTAAGTGTAAACGGATTTAAAAAATCCATTTGATCAGTAGAAACAAGATCCTAACTTGAGAATATGATTTATTTATTATTTTAACAAATGCAAATTTATTTAGGTGAATTTTAAGCTACTTTCACAATTGTGTATTTCTTTCTTATGGGAAGAAAAAAGAAAATATAGAGGGGATTAAAGCCTAGAAAGATATATGAGGACTCTAGAAAATTGGCGCAAAATAGATGAACAGAATAAAAGCCAAAACAAAGAGTTTATCTTGCCCCAAAGAAAGGAGATTCATGTTGTTTAATGAAGATTCTTCCAGAAATGGCAGTCTTTATTTGACCTTTAAAAGAACTGAGCGAGAAATGACAAAAAGCACTTTCAATGTTTCCCAAAACAGAACAAAAAGGCACGATACAGATTGTAGTTATATATCTGTTATGAAAAAGTACAAGTTTTATGTATAAAATATGTAAAAAGAAGATATGTTCCACAAACACCTATGACATCCCAAGATTTCTAAAGAATAATTTGCACTAGTTTCCACATAAACCTTGGAAACTAGTTCTAATGTAATAAACACGCTGCCTTCTTCCAGGTATTAGTCAGTTATACTGTACAGAGCTTAGAAAATATTTCTATAAAGCGCCAAATAAATAGTTTCTACCTTGAGGGTCATAAGCTCTCTCACAGATGCTCAACTTTGGTATTATAAGCCCAAAGCAGCCGATGAGCAAGTGCCTAAATGAATGGGCATAGCTACGTTCTGAGACCTCTACTGACAAAAGCTGATGATGAGCCAGATTTCACCCGTGAGGGGTAACTGGCTAAGGCTCGCTCTGAGATCTTTCTGTCATTCCTACGGCACGTTCCTAAAGGTGAATTTCCCTCCTCACTGTGTCAACATTTCTAATACAATTTGGAGCACATAGTGTTTATTCTGGTTGGAGGGTAGGAATGAAGTTGGAGGAAATACACACACATAAATAAATGTCTAATAAATGATGACATGTTCATTATAAAATAAAGTCTGCATGTTTAATGCTCCAAATTCTTATTTTGAAATAGTTAAGTCATTGCCAGATGCATTATAACCCATTTAGACATTTTTATCTGATATTACTTTCCGCTAAAATTGCTTTGCTTTTTTGACCAATGTCTCAGGGTTTAATAATAATAATTTCCATTGAAAACATTTGATATTGCCGGTTTTTTAAATAACTTGAAACACAGCTTTAGATGTAGTATATAACTAATGGAGATTAAAGCACTAGTTCAGATCACAAAACCCCATTCAACTATTGATAAATCAATTATAATAAATTAGTATTACTGCAAATATGTGTACTTATATACACAATGTCCTATTTTTCTTTACCATTTTCTATGATTGTTATAAGACACCAGAAATGCAGGAACCACTGAGTTTAATCCAGGTCCCACCACATCCAAAGGATGCGGGCAAAACATCATCTTAAAAGTAAATATTGATTGGAGTTTCCTTGTGGCACAGTGGGTTCAAGATCCAGCATTATCATTGCAATGGCTTGGGTTGCTGCTGTGGCGCAAGTTCGATACCTGGCCCAGGAACTTCCACAGGCCTCCAGTGTGGCCAAAAAAAAGTACATGTTGGTGCTAATGGGTGTTGATACATTTTTACTGATGTTTCATTGAAATATATATATATATGCATAGTGACAAGTATTATAAGACTTAGATGAAAAAGTTTAATATAAAACTAAAATGGGAGTTCCTGTCATGGCTCAGCAGAAATTTATCTGACTAGTATCCATGATGATTCAGGTTCGATCCCTGGCCTCACTCAGTGGGTTAAGGATCTAGCATTGCTGTGAGCTGTGGTGTAGGTTGCAGATGGCTCGGATCTGGCGTGGCTCTGGCTCTGGTGTAGGCCGGCAGCTATAGCTCAGGTTGGACCCCTAGGCTGGAAACTTCTACGTGCCATAGGGGCGGCCCCAAAGAGACAAAAAAAAAAAAACCTAAAATGAAGTTTGGACGTTATTTTTGTATTTGTGTTATATGTCTTGCTGCTAATTCTATGGAAATTCTCTAACAGGATATATTAAAAAACATAGGATTGTGACGATTCATATACATACACTAGCACATTCCTCAATTTTTGATGTTGTTATAGATGTATCATGTTAAAATATTTTTCATTAAAAAAAATCATAATGACCAAATCTCCAGTAGTTACCACACACTAAACCTTATGCCAAATACTGTGCCATTAGCTCACCATACATGCTTTTACATAATCTTCCGGGTCTGATCCCTGGCTTCACTCCCTGAGTTAAGGATCAGGCATTGCCGTGAACTGTGGTGTAGGTTGCAGACTTGGCTAGGATCTGGCATCGCTGTGGCTGTGGTGTAGGCTGGCAGCTACAGCTCGGAGGCAACCCCTTGCCTAGGAACCTCCATATGCCACAGGTTGGTCCCTAAAAAGAAAAACAAAGGAACAAATTAAAAAATGAAAAGGCACTAATGTATTTGCAGAACGAGATTGATCCAGGAAAGCTGACAGCACGCTTCACCGAGGCTGTAACCGGGGTTGGAGGTTAGAACGGTGTAAGGGGGTTGGAGCCTAGAACGATGAACTGGAAAGAGAAAGACAGGAAAAGTGAAAGGGGACGCGTGAGGGGAGACAGAGATGATTGAAAAAGCACAGGGCTACGATTCCTGTCTGTAGGAACATCCCCCAGTTTTATCCTTATCACTATGCTCATCATCAGTAGGCTTATAATTTGGCTCTTGGGTGCACCAAGTTGGATTACCCATAATGTCAAAATGGTCATTATCAATAGCCCCTTACGTTTTGATAAATGGTCAAAATGGTCATTATCAATAGCCCCTTACGTTTTGATAAATCTTCACTGTATAATGCCAGTTTTAGAGCTGTGGGTTTCGTGAGAGATCTCAGGAAGGATCTCAGGACCAGCCTTTGAGGGAAAGGAAAACTTCAAAGACTGCAAATCACAATTACAACTTTAATTAACAGTGAGGTTTTGATTCTCCCCTAGCACCCTCCCCCCCCCCCCCCCGATGACGGAGGGATCACAGAAATATCGCTCGCTAACCCAGATTTAACTAGTGAGCAACAAAGAGAGAATCATTAAAGGGGCAGCAACACAATAAAATCAGACCCATTTATCAGCATTAAGTAGGCACTGGGTACTGCTTGTTGAGGCTCTTTGACATACACCCCTACTTCTAAAGAAAGGCTCGAGTCGCTTTGCCCTGGCATATGAGTGTGTTCCTACACTGA
Source organism: Sus scrofa (assembly GCF_054392235.1). Classification (NCBI taxonomy): domain Eukaryota; kingdom Metazoa; phylum Chordata; class Mammalia; order Artiodactyla; family Suidae; genus Sus; species Sus scrofa. The sequence goes on from NC_139393.1 coordinate 79,677,782, forward strand.
AGAGTGCTTTTTGATTTTCTCTTTTAAAGAACTTTATCGGTAATATAACAATGACTGATTTTCTGATATATCCCCACAGTAATTTAGTTACTGCTCCATTTCTGTGAATCACAGCCAAGTAATTAATCTTTTTCCTAGGAGACAGCCATGGAGCTGTTAATAAAACACAGGAACAAGAATACATTTATATAGGAGAATAGACAGGAAAGACCTGTTTTAGGGTATTATTAAAAAAGGATGTTTTGGCAGGCATGAAGAGAAATAGACGCCTGATATCAGTGTACAGAATATCTCATTACTGGTTAATAGTAGTGTACAGAAGTCGCATGGGGAGAAAGCTTTGGCTCAGAAGAAATAGACCACTGATTTTTTTTTTTCTTCCGAATATAGCAACAATAGGTTTGGAAAAGCACTGATTATTTTATATGGTCCATGTATTGCCTTTACTTCAAGGGCTTTTCAAGAGTTTGGAAGCCTGTTCATGGACAGGCTGGCACCTCTTTTTCCCAAGATATACATTATTCTAATTAACTACTTGTGATTAAGATGAAGTCATGTTGGCCGGCTCATTTTGATTGTATTGACTGATTGAGGAAGAGAAAATTTCAGCCACCTCCAGTGTTTCAGCAATCCAACACGGAGTAACTTGGTGAAAATATTGAATTTGCATATCTTGAAATGACGAAAAGGAAATCTGTTTTGGCATAACTCTTAGGCAGCCTATATATATATTTTTTTAAAAAACTTATTATTTTTGAAATGACAATTTTCGACACATGTAAACCATTATCATGGCCAGAAACAGAGGCAGCGGCGTATCTTAGCATTCCCCGAACAGCTTCTTATCCTTCTCAAAATCAATGCCAACACCATCTCAAGAGTTGAACAGAAGCAGCGCTTATAAAATAAATCACAGAAACATACATTTTACTACCACACATAAGCAATGCCATAAGATGCCAAAGAGGTGAACAAGAGTTGAAAACTTTATTTTGCTATCAAGATACTTGCCAAACCGGATTTTGTTCACTCATACATTATGAAGCTTCCCAAGGAATTACTGAAAACAGCCATCTTTTCTGCTCTTTTCCTTCTTCCAAATACATTTTAAATAGGAATCACCGTCGTATTGCCTCCTAAAATGTGTTGTCTTGTTACTTCATCCCGTCAAATTGTGCAGTGTTCAGGTTGAGATGATGCTTTTGGTATCCTTTAAACCGTAAATGGAGTCTCCAGAATGGACTTTGGCTGTAGCTCTTCTATAGCTACTTTTGTCTGCAAAGTACCCTTCATCTTGACACTGTGAGTCTTGCATTGGGATGGTTCTTGTAATTCTTCCTAATTCATTTCAGTGGGTTGAGTGTTGGACTCATGTCAACCGAGGAAACTCTGGAGGCCACTGAGGAACCAGTGAAATTACATAACCCTCTGGGTCTCAGTTCTCTTATCTTTACAAAGAGCGGATTAGGCTAGGTGAAGTCTAAGGTATAGGTTAGACTTACAGTTACAATACTCATTGCATCTAATTTGAAATATTGAAGTCTATCTGATACAATATTTTCCCACACATAACTTTCATGTTTAAAGTCCTGAGGTTTTTTTAAAAAAAAGTACACAACAAATACTACTTTTTTAAATGTAATGGTCTCAATAGTCCTTCCTTCCTTCCCTTTCTTTCTTTCTTTCTTTCTTTCTTTCTTTCTTTCTTTCTTTCTTTCATCTTTCTTTCTTTCTTTTTTCCTTCTTTCTTTCTTTCTTTCTTTCTTTCTTTCTTTCTTTCTTTCTTTCTTTCTTTCTTTCAGGGCTGTGCCTGCAGCATATGGAAGTTCCCAGGCTAGGGGTTAAATCAGAGCTGCAGCTGCCAGCCTGTGCCATACACAACACCAGATCCAAGCCATGTCTTTGACCTACACCACAGTTCAGGGCAATGCCAGATCCTTAACCCACTGAGCAAGGCCAGGGATCAAACCCATGTCCTCTTGGATACTACTCGGGTTTGTTTCTTCAGAGCCACAATGGAAACTCTCTCAATAGTTTATTTTTTTAAAGCCACTTCTTTTGTGTAATGTTTGTAAGCAAAACAAATGTTTTTTTTTCAATGATTTTCCAATGAAACAAATCTACATTAAAAATGCAAATAGCTGATTTAAAAGAAAAAAAGACGAGTTAAAATAATGAAATTCGTAAACAGATTGCTATTTGATAACAATAGGCTACTAAGTCTCTGTTTACTTGTTATTCTAGTGAAATCCATTGTTTCTAAAGCAGCTAATGGTTGAATTCCGTTCAGTTCTCCTTCCTGCTTTTTCAAAATAGAAACTAATCTTGTGAATACACTCAGAATCAATCATTTTAACTTAAAAATATAAACATATATATTTTTTCTGTTAGAGATAAATTCCTACTACATCAAACATCTGACATATTTATATCTGTCAGAGATTTGGCAAAATGATATCTTTATTGGAAGAGGCAGTATTAGGGAAACAGGGGCAGAGAAAACACCTGAGAGTTTGTGTGACATGGGGCATGGTTTCCAGAGAAAGCTGAAATCTTTATTTAGGTCCAGTGCAAGGACACTAATCTTAACTGCAGCCCAAGCTACTGTTCAAGTGTGAGAAACGCATCTCATTGATGGAAAACTGGCAAGGTAATCAGACGCCCCGTTTTCAGAGATATTCACAATTTTTCCAAACGAGCACGGCCTTTTGCTAGTTAATTGTCCATATGCAAAGTTCACCCGTTCTCCAGGCTACAATTCTTCGCCATTTTCTGTCAATGAGACCCAGATGGCAAAATTAAAGGTCCTTCCCATCACAGCACAACAGTAATTTGAGTTCATCAAAGATCCCTACCCCATGCAATTTCTTCACAATTAATCTTTAAGTTCCTGTTGGGCAAGTGCTTCATGAACAATACAAGTACTCTATAGCGAGAGGATCCATCTTCTTGTCAAAGCTGATGGAGAAAAGAAAAGCAGTCAGTGGACATGATAATTACAGAGTGCCTGCAAAGGTGGAAGGTGAGACACTACAGATGGGGAAGAAGATGAAAGAAGCTCGCATTGCCAAAGAATTCCGGCAACAACGGAGAACCCAAGTCCCAACTGAGGCAGAGTCCCTATGTCAAAGAAAGGCTAAGGAAAAAAGAACCGTAGGATTTAGTTTGATTTTTATATGCAATTAACAACAAATGCAGATACTATTTAGAAAATGAAAGCCTTGTAGAACCAGAAATTAAAAAAAAAATCTGAATCTCTCTCTCTCTCTCACACACACACACACACCCGTTCAGCTTTTAAGAAGCAGTGGCTTCTGACACAGACATTTTGCATAATCATTCCGAATTAGTTATTGTTTCTGGAGTGGAGGAAAAGAAAGTTTCCCGTTGCTAGAAAATATATTCTCCCATTAAGTTGACCAGGAGGCATTTTTCATGTCTCAAAGATAAAAACATCTATATTAATTAGTAATATTACTTTGGATTTGCAGATGTGAGAGCAATCAGCAAAAGATTTTATCTTGATTTATGCTTGCACCAGATGATTGATTTTATCATTTTAATTTAAATTAAATTGATAAGACCCAGGAAAAAGACCCAGTTCTCCCTTAACCCACTGTGGCTCAGTGGGTTAAGAGGGTTAAGAATCCAACTGCTATGCATGAGGATGCCGGTTTGATCCCTGGCCTTGCTCAGTGGGTTAAGGATCTGGCATTGCCGTGAACTGTGGTGTAGGTCAAAGACATAGCTTGCATCTGGTGTTGTCGTGTCTGTGGGGTAGGCTGTAGCTACAGCTCCAATTCTCCCCTTAGCCTGGGAACTTCCATATGCTGCACGTGCAGCCCTACAAAGCAAAAAAAAGAAAAAAAAAAATAAAAAAAAGGCCTGCAAAGATATTCAGTGATGATGATTAAAGATTTCACAGGGGAGTTCCTGCAGTTAAGAACCTGACATAGTGTCCGTGAGGATGCAGGTTCGATCCCTGTCCTGGCTCAGTGGGTTAAGGACCTGGCATTGCTGCAGGCTGCGGTGTAGGTCACAGATGGGGCTTGGATCCCGTGTTGCCCTGGCTGTGGCACAGGCCTCAGCTGCAACTCCAATTCAACTCCTATCCTGAGAACTTACATATGTTGCAGGCGCAGCCTTAAATAGAAAAAAAAGGGGAAAAAAAAGGATTTCACAGTGTGTAAGAGATTTGGGGTTTAACATACGTCTCCGGCACCAAGTAGAGCGTTATTCCTCCCAGATCAAACTTCCCAAATCCTACAGAAAGATGTCCTTCCTGTGCAGCACTTTTCTACTCAGTGATGTTAAAAAGAAGATGCTGGTCATTTGCAAAGCAAACAAAATGCTATTTTTGGTTCATATCCTTCCCTCATTTTTAGATCCCATAGATAACATGTCATCAACCATAACTTACAGAAAATATTCATACTCTTTTTCATGATAGTTATATAAATAGCCATAATGTAGCAGTCTCCAAAAATGAGTTATTTACTTGTAAAATAAAAGATATTTGGCAATTTTAATACACGTTTGAAGAAAAGTCAAAAAGAGACACTTGGCCTGAAATTTGTATATGAAAATAAAATGCATTTTTAAAAAATGACAAGGCAACAATTCCTATTCTATCACGACTGATGTCTTTTCTTTTTTTTTTTTCTTTTCTTAGGGCCACACTCACAGCATATGGAGATTCCCAGGCTAGGGGTCCCATCAGAGCTGTAGCTGCCGGCCTTGATCTGAGCTGCGTCTGCAGTCTACACCACAGCTCTCTGCAACACCAGATCCTTAATCCACTGAGCAAGGCCAGGGATCGAACCCGTGTCCTCATGGTTACTAGTTGGGATCGTTAACCACTGAGCAATGACAGGAACTCCATAGCGTGAGTGATTTCTTCAGGAAGATAATCATTGGGTTTCCTGTCTCTAAATATATATATATTTTGCTGAATTCATGAATATTAACATAATGATTTCTTCCTAAGTGCGTTGTCATGAAAACAGTGACTGTGATGGGGATGACAGTGGTTATGACAATAATAATGTTAATAGTACGAGTGGACGGCTTACCACGCTTATTTCTTCAAATTCTGAGAAGGAGAATCACAAGAACGACAGGTTTCTAAACTTACATTAAGTCATTTCCCGGTGATGGTCTCCACCTCAAAGGTCTGTTCCTTGACTTTGCGATATAGAGAAATATGGGATAATTTGAAGTAACCCAAAATGTCATTATTTATTAATTAGTATAATCCCTCACATTTAACAAGTAACTCCTGCAGGTCAAAAAGGTGGGTCAGGATGAAGTCATGAATTAAGTAAAAAAACAAAAAAAAAAAACCCTATATATTAATTTTTCGTGTAAAAGTCCAGTGAAACTTGATTTTTAAGTCCCAATAGCAAGTGACTAGGTACCGGAATGTGTTTTGATGCCCATAAGAACCTAAAAAAAGTGGAAAGACAACGCAAATGATCTGCCTGAAGTCTGCTCTTGCTAGTGGTTTTGTTGACTACTGTTTATCATTCCACGTAGATCTGATTTACGTAAATGTCAGCATTTTCTCATCTCAACCAGAGAGCAAGCAGCTGAGTTATTAGGTGTGTGACACACTCCTCAAAAAGCTCTTTGATATTCTCGGGAGCTTCTTATTTCCTCATGAAACACAGTCTGAAAGTCGTGACACGTTTGGGAGTGATTAGACCTTGGCTGCAGTGCAGTTTTTCATTTCATTTGGATCAATGACTCACCCATTGGACATGATTTTGAGACCCAGTGGTACTCAGCAGGCTGATCAGGCAATTCAGAGTTCAAAGTTCTAGGGTAATAGATCCATCACTATGAGAAAATATGAGGTAGATGGTTTATGCCTGTGCTTAGGGCACAGTAAGATTAACTGACAGCAAAATGGTGACAAGACCCAATCACTTTAACATCCTCTGACTCATTAAAATCTAAAGAAAGCACCTATACCTGCCATGCAATTAAAACAAACAAGCAAAAAAACCCACACTCAAAACATTATGTCCTTGCTACAAAATAGAGAAATCACATTTGATGGCTCTAAAGTGACTTGATTTAATTTGTAGGGGAACCTTCAAATAATGGGGGAATCGTCATTTGAGTTTAAAACTTAGGATCTTCCAGAAGCTTAAGGAAAGCATGGGCTGGCAAGTGCGTTTTCCCCACAGACATGAGTACTCTAGGCAGGCAGTTCACAAAACACGATTCCTGTGATGAAGCTGATGATGAACTTCCGGTAAAGTACATTCCAGGGATGTTAGAACGGGAATGAAATTACCCAAATCCTGGTCTTCGGATGGGGAGCATACCCTTCAGTTTTCTCCAACTGGGCCAAGATATTACAGCCCAGAGAAGACACCCCATGCTCCATCTCCTCCCTGCCACCCACAGGGAGAGAGGGCATCGACTTCAACCAAATTATAAAAAACACCACGTAAGAAAGAAAAGGATTTGAAAAAAAAAATCACTCCTGGATTTTATTATAATGCTTGAATCCATATGCCTTAAATTCTGATATTCTGGAAAAACAGCGATGTTGTATGTGTCAGCATTGTTTATGCCAGGTTATGCCTATTATTTCCAGAAAATCATTTCTTCCAACCCTGTGTTTTCCAAGCCCCGCACACCTCCAGACCCATAAAATATATCTGTTTTTAGGTCCCCAATAATACTGATATTTATGTCTATGTGTGTATCTAAAAATATGTCCATCTAAATAGAGATATAAATGATGGGCATCTAAATCTAAGTCTAGGTAATTATAGTTATGGAATAAATAGCTACATATTAGAGAAGTATGTGGATGAATGCATCTAAATATACATAGACACAAAATATTGATAATAGAAGTGAATTATATAGATAAGACTTTATTATAATAAAGTATGCATCCATACCTGTAAAAAATACAAATTAATCAATTATTACAGTGTTCTGGGAGCTACTAATTTAGAAAGATGGGATGGAGGACAACAAATTCTAGCGAGGAAATGAATGTGGCTCTCGCTGTCCTGGGTAAATCATTTCCGCAACAACTTGGCAATGAGCAGACACATGTTTTAAGAGCCAGGAATCCTTCTTTTACTAATTGTTCTCTCACGTAACTAGTCTAAGAGAACATAATGGGAAGAAAAGCTTTACGTGCAGAGATATTTGTGAGATCATCATTTATATTGCTAAGGCTTGAAAATAATCAAAATAGCTAATTATGTGATGAGTATTTGGTAAATGACAGCATTTCATCCCAATGGATTGGTACTTAGGCATTACAATTATGTGCATTAAAGCTATTAGTGCTATGAGACGCGCCTTAACTAAAATGTTAAATAAATCAGTCAGAAAAATGTATAAATATTATGCTATCTATCAATGGCAAAATAGTGGGATAATACAAACATAAAATATGGTCATTTCCGGATGGAGATCAGTGGGTGACTTGTCTTTTTCTTTCTTCTTTTTAACCCTTCGAATCCATTCCACTCCCCCACATTTTCTGTGATGGTGTGCATTATTTTTTTTTTTTTTTTTTGTCTTTTTGCCTTTTCTAGGGCCACTCCCGCAGCATATGGAGTTCCCAGGGTAGGTGTCTAATCAGAGCTGTAGCCACCCGCCTACACCAGAGCCATAGCAACACTGGATCCTTAACCCACTGAGCAAGGCCAGGGATTGAACCCACAACCTCATGGTCCCTAGTCGGATTTGTTAACCACTGCGCCACGACGGGAACTCCGGTGTGCATTACTTTAGAGTACCATCTCATCATTCGAATTATATAGTTGTTAAAATATGCTCCCCAGACAAATATTTGCTAAGTACTATGTGCAGGCATGATGAAGAACAGCTAGATATGGGGTCTTGCTCTTTTGTATTTTATGGAGGTGTGTGGTATCCAAGGGTTAGTCAGATCATCGTGCTGGCGGGAGAATAACACTCCAGAAACCCACATTAATGTCAAGAGTGGAAAGGATAGGTGGCATTCTCATCGTGGCTCAGTGGTGAATGAATCTGACAAGTATCCATGAGGACGCAGGTTCGATCCCTGGCCTCGCTCAGTGGGTTAAGGACCTGGCATTGCTGTGAGCTGTGGTGTAGGTCACAGGTTCAGCTCGGATCCTGCACTGCTGTGGCTGTGGTGTAGGCTGACAGTTGTAGTTCCAATTCGACTCCTAGCCTGGGAACCTTCATATGCTGCGGGTGTAACCCCAAAAAGACCAAAAAAAAAAAAAAACCGAAAAAAAAGACAAAAAAAGATATAGGGTGGAGCATGAAAAGGAGACATGAGTTGTGGCTTGGAGGTCCTCATTTCAGTGGCCAAGGACCTGGGAGCTGGATGTGCCTCTGAATTCAGAAATAAGTGGCTTATATAAGCGGGACAGCACCTGTGCCCTGCCTGCCACTGATCATGCCTGCAGGTATATCCTAAAGGTACAGCTCCAATTCTGTCAGCCCCTTGGTCACCTGACCCATTGTAATTAGAACAAATGTGCCCCCTCCATAAACCTCTAGTTCAAGTACCCACTTCTGGGTTAAGGCGAGTGAGAATGAGCCCATGGTGGGTGTTCCCTTGGTCTCACTGCTGACCACCCATTGACCATTAGGGCAATGAAGGCACTGCCCATGATCCAAGCCAGCAGTTTCTGGTGGTGCTGAGTCTGCCAACACCTCTGCTGCCCACGTTTTGTCCTTGTTGTGATTTTACGACCCCCTGGGACAGCATCCCATTCACCTCCTCCCCCAGAACTGCACAGCAACCCAGTTGTTTTCGAAGTTCATGTTGCTTTAGGGAGTTTAGGCAGATAATATGACATCCTAAGCGCTTCTTTAAAGTAGATATACAATTTCTAGCCTTTACATTTTTTAGATCAAGAATAATGAATAGAAGTTCCCATCGTGGCTCAGAGGGTTAAGAACCCAACCCAGTGTCTGTGAGGATGAGGGTTTGATCCCTGGCCTCACTCAGAGGTTAAAGATGTGGCATTGCCACAAACTGTGACCAAGGTTGCAGAGGCAGCTTGCATCCGGTGTTGCTGTGGCTGTGGTGTAGGCGGCAGCTGCGGCCCCAATTCGACCCCTAGCCTGGGAACTTCCAAATGCCACAGGTGCAGCCCTAAAAAGAAAAGAAAAAAAAAAAGAATAATGGGAATTTCAGAAAGTATAAGATATCAGAAAAAAAAGAAAACATATCCATAATCTGGTAGAAGATAGAAGGATTGATTGCTTCATGAGTTATCTCTGGAAACCAGGTCGGAAGGAGGCACAGCCGGCCAGCGAGACCTGGGTGTGTGCTAAAATGTCAGTCTCTAAGTTCCGGGGTTCGGAGCTCAGAGTAGCATCCAGTCTTCGGGAAAGCACAACCAAACACTGTGGCGTTTGGATTGGTTTGTCACCATAAACTGCACTGGATATGGGTGTGTGTGTGTGTGTGTGTGTGTGTGTGGGTGGGTGTGTGTGTGGGTGGGTCCCAGGGGAGAGGATCCAATCAGGATGCAGACTCAGTACTTTAGCAAATGAAAACGCTGAGAGCGGCAGGAATGGGTCCTCCTTGGGAGGTGTTCGTGTTTGCTTGTCTTTATTTACTATGTTTCTTGACCTTACTCACTAATTAGCATCTCATGGCAGTTTCAGTTGGACCTGTATACAGATTATGTTAGGGAGTCATTTTCGAGGTATTAGTTACACTCCAAAGAGAGACTCTCAAAAAATGCAAATGAACAAATTTTAAACCATTTCTCGGTATGCATTTGGCCACCCGCCTCCTTGTTTTGCCACCTATTTTCACAGCCCTGACATATAGCAGTGAATATATTAACATAAAAGAACACGTCTGGAACTCTGACACAGTGTATGTTTTTTCTCCTGTAAAACCCCTTTTTCCCCCTTTTTGGTTCAGATGACTATATCTTTTTTTTTTTTTCTTTTCAAATTCAATGTTTCTTTTAAAGAGTAAGGTTTATTTTCACACTTCTGATTGCCAGAGGAAGAGGAAAGAGAGAGTGTCACACGTCAGACATTCAAATTCATGCATTATGCAATCACAGTGACAGGGATTAATAAAGATTAATTTGGTTCCCATTTAAAAGTCCTAGCACTTCAGGAGTTCCTTCGCTGGGCATGTGAGGAAATGCATAATTATCACCTGCTTTTGAAATGTGCTTGTTTTATTCTACAGCATGTTGCTGTCTGTGTTCGAAGCTTGTTTTTATCAAAGTGTTTCCTAGCTACTGTTTTCCACGAAGCTACCGCTAAGTAATAGGATTTATAAGGCAAAATGTTACATGGGAGTCTGTGCCATGGTGCAGTGGGTTAAGAGTCCTACCATAGTAGCTGCGGTCACTGCAAAGGCCCAGGCTCCATCCCAGCTGTGACTTATTAAATTCAGTCCCTTGCCTAGGAACTTACATAGGCCGCATGTAGAGCCACCAAAAAAAAAAAAAAAAAAAAAATTGTATCAATAAGGAAATTTCATTCTCCAAATAGCCATTTGGCTGGGTTTGCTCTATTTCTTTATTTTTGATATTACTGCTTGTGTTTTAAAATGAAACATGCAGAGTTCCCATTGTGGCTCAGAGGTTAATGAACCCAACTAGTATCCATGAGGATGCAGGTTTGATCCCTGGCCTCGCTTAGTGGATTAAGGATCTGGCATTGCTGTGGTGTGGGTCACAGACACAGCTTGGATCCTGTGTGGCTGTGGTGTAGGCTGGCAGCTGTAGGTCTGACTGGACCCCTAGTCTGGGAACCTCCATATGCCTTGGGTGCGGCTCTAAAAAGACAAAAGACAAAAAAGATAAAATAAAATAAAAAATATAAAATAAAACACGCAATTCATTTTCAAGAAGGCTTCATACTGCTAGGTCAGACTTTCTCCATTGAGTTTTATCAAATAAGTTGAGTCTTCACAAGACCACATGAGCACTATTATTATTTTTTTTTTTTTTTGCATGTTTCAAATACTCACTTGTCGAAACAAATTCTGATTCCTTACTCCCAAAGTGGTCACTTAACTTGAATTCAACTACTTGTTTTTGCTGAGTAAACCCAAAGTGAGTTCCTTTGAATGCTCTCCTGTAAAGGGAGCGGAGTTCATGTAAGCAAACAAGAGCAAGAATACCAGTACATACACATTTCTTTCTTCCTTTCTTCCTTCCTTTCTTCCTTTCTTTCTCTCTCTCTCTTTCCTTCTTTCTTTCTTTCTCTCTCTCTCTTTCTTTCTTCTTCTTTCTTTCTTTCTTTCTCTTTTTCTCTCTCTCTCTTTCTTTCTTCTTCTTTCTCTCTTTCTTTCTTTCTTTCTCTCTCTCTTTCTTTCTTTCTTTCTCTCTCTCTCTCTCTCTTTCTTTCTTTTCTTTCTTTCTTTCTTTCTTTCTTTCTTTCTTTCTCTCTTTCTCTCTTTCTCTCTTTCTCTCTTTCTCTCTCTCTCTCTTTCTTTCTTTCTTTTTCTGGCCTTCTTCCTTAAAGACATCATTCGATTCCCAGCACCCTGGTTGAGGCTTTGAGTCTCATTCAGCCTGTGAGAGAAATAATGACCACTCAACATTTTGAAACTGGGAGAAAAGGATTAGCCTTGTGTTCCAAATGAGATGTGTATTCATTTCTTGGGGTTGTTGTAACAAAACCACAGACTGGGTGGCTTATTTAATGGAAATATTATGATCTCACCTTTCCGAAGGCTCAAAGTCCACCATCAAGGTGTCAGAGGGTTGGCTTCTTTAGGAGGGAGTGAGGAAGAATGTGCTCCCTGCTCTCTCTCCTGGCTTCTGGGAGGCTCAGGTCTTCCTGGGCTTATAGATGGCACGCTCCCCGTGGTGGTCACGCCATCTTCTCTACCTCCATGCTTGTTTTTGTTTTTGTTTTTATATTTAAGGTGCATTTATTTAATATCGAAGTATAGTTGATTTGTATGCATGTGCATGTGTATATAGATACACATTCTTTTTCAAAGATTTTTCCACTATGGTCTATCACAGGAGAGTAAACATACTTCCCTGTGCTATACGGTGGGACCTTGTTGTTTGTCTTTTTTATGTACAGTAGTGTGTATCTGCTAATCCCAAACTCCTAATTTATCCCTCCATCACCCCCTTAGCTTACGCATTTTTGTCTCCAAATTTCCACCTTAACTTGACCATCTCTGTAAAGATCCTATTTCTTGATAGCGTTACATTCTGAGGTTCTAGGGGTTAGAACGCGAGGACCTCATTTGGGAGGAGGAGCGGAATTCACCTCATAACACTTTTCCTTGGACATTGTTGGAGGTAGGTATTTATGGGTTACGTTTCCAAAATCAGCACCATCCGTCTCCTCCTTTACTCCCTATCTTGACTCTATTAATTTTCCTGCAATTATTTAACCTCGACATGGCGTATTGTCAGAAGCTGAAAGTCATCTTTTATTTTTAAAAGAAAATTTCCACTCCTGTGATTCTTTTCATCCTTCAGAAACAAAACGTCTGCGTGTCTGCCTCCATTCAACAAATTGGGATTGAGTCTCTTTACAGAAACAGGGGGTGGCACAGTAAGCATGAGAAACACAGGGTGTCCCCAACATCAGGCAAAGGAGAAAGAGCTTATGGCGGGGTCTCTAGGTCAGACCATGAGGTTCAAAATTTGTCTCCCTCAGTTGCATATTTGGACTCGTTAACTTGGCTTCTATGTTCTGGTTTTCATATCGCTACAATTTTGATGATCACATTGCTAATAATAATAATAATAACGATGATACCTCCGTGATAATATTGTTGTGAGTATTAAATTAGACTTTGGAGAACCTGGAGATGGGTTAGTGGGAGGAAAGAGAGAGAGTGCAACTTGGTCTGAATATAGATTTCAGGGAGCGTGCTTGGCAATGAAAAGCTTTTGAGGTATTTGTAAGATGAGAAATATTTGGGTAGAGAAGAAAGGGCATGTTAGGAAAGTTCGTCACGAAGCACGATTTGAGTTCTCTTTAGTTCTCGGCTATGTTTTGATAGGAGGCAGTAGAGATCTCTGTCCTGGTTTTATTCATCTGGGCTGCTGGACACCAGATAATAGTGGAGGTCCTTGGTCTTGCTCTAGGTTAAATATTAGTAAGAAACTTGAGGATTCAATGAGATACAGCGTTCCCTGGAGACCTAGTTGTTGAGGATCCGGCATTGTCATAGCCGTGGCTTGGGTCACTGCTGTGGTGTGGATTTGATCCCTGGCCTGGGAACTTGTGCAGATCATGAGTATGGGCAAAAAAAGTAATAATGGATTCAATGAGATACCACAGTGGGCCACCAAATCAGCTGCAAGGCAGCTTAAAGACACTAGACATTAAATGTTCTTGAAGCAAAAATCTGCTTATTCCAAATCTTGTCCAGGGCGTTCTCTGTCTATTCAGAGCCAAGAGAAAGAGATAGGTTGGCAGAGCTGAAATCCATTAAAAATGACACAGAACAATCAGGATAATGTGGAAGAAAAAAGTCATCCTGATGGTGCTGCTGGAAAAAAGTGGATTCACCGTACTTGTTGAGTAACCTGAAAATTCCTAACGGAACACAGGTTTCCATGGTTTTGAAACGTAGAAACCTCAAGAAGTGTTTTTTGTTTCTGTAACAGACTATTAGAGAAAGCAATATAGCTAAATATCATCTACAGAGAAAAAACTCTTTGTATCGTCTAAGATACATAAAGTAAAAACAGATACACAGACACATAAATGCTGTACTTCCCATTGTTTAATCCTGACTCAGTGGAGTGTCACAGATTGATGATGCTTCTTTTAAGGCACCTTTATCTCTGTGACCTTTTCATCCTAGAACGACAAGGAAAGAGGATGTCTGCAGTCAGTCAAACATGTTCATTGAAAACCTATTCATTTCATTCTATGACCTGGAACAGAGGATATTACAGCCAGCAGGACAGAGGTTGCTGCTCTTCTCATGAGCCTTATATTCCAGCGGAGTTTACTCCAGGCAGAAAAAATGATGCCTTTACCATCCTGCTAATTTTTTTTTTTTCCTAAGGAAATGTGTGGGGATGGCCCCCGATCATGCTGTCTGCTCACTCCTATCACAGTGTGCTCCTGATTTCTTCATATTATTCACCCTACACCACACCCCACTTTCTTTGCAAGTTTTCCCTCCTTCTCCTGCACCCTAATGTACTTGGCTTGGATGTCTTCTTTTTTTTTTTTCCTTAGTACATTTTAGCCTTAAAAACCTCTACTAAGGAGCTCCCTGGTGGTGCAGTGGGTCAGGCTCTGGCATTATCACTGCTGTGGCTCGGGTTTGATCCCTGACCTGGGAACTTCCACAAGCTAGAAGTTCCTCAAATAAAATAAATTCACATAATATTCTTAGATAAATGTGTTATTCTTTCTAAAGCAACTGCACTAAAGAGAAAAATGGCTCTTGGGGGCCAAAATGCCACCTCATGTAGACAGTATTTTACTCACTGTGCTTTGCCCTCCGGAAGTCCCTCTGAAAACCTCTTTAGACGGCACATAACCTGCCTTTCTCCGTCTCTCCTTCATGCAGGGTCACGTGGTTCTCCACCTCTCCTGTCTACTTTCTCACGGGCACTCTCCCTAATGAAAGCCTTGCTCATTTAGTCCTATCTCAGCATCTGCTTCTCGGCGGATTCGGAACAGGTGAGAGTCACTGTATGTCTGAGTGACAGGAAATGGGCAGGGTACAGAGGGCTCTTAATGTCAGCCTCCACAGCCTTGTGGCTTGTGGGTCTGAGTTCCTGTAGAGCTGCGGTAATTATCATTATCCCTTGTTTTTATGTCTCCAATTAGCTCTCAGTGTGCCTTCCACATGTGAACTGAGTTTTATGGAATCTGGGAAAGAGTTTAACTTTGTGTAATTTAAACGCTTTATATTAAAGTTTAAAGAACAAGCAACAGGAACAAAAAAATGTATGCAAGTACCTTAGTCTAGACATAATTGATAAATAACACCCTATGGCACCTCTCTTTTTTTCTCTCTCTCTCTCTGTATATATGCATGTGTATGTATATATGTGTGTGTGTGTGTGTGTGTATACACACATATAATCTCAAATTTTTAGAGCTCTTTTTCATTCAGTCATAGAATCAACAATTGACTTCATTTATTCATAAAACTAACATCTATTGTTATTAATACAAGAGATCTTGCCATTAATTGAGAAAACCGAACAGAACAAATTGCAGAGCCCATGCTTTCTCTGGGACCTATAATAAATGTAACAAACATAATTGCAAGTCCAGAAGAACATTCTAAACCTTTTCTCCTCAAACCTACTTGTCCCACGTTTCTTCTTGGTCAGTGATGACTCCACACAGCAACGCAGAAGCTGTGGTTTCATCTTTGACTCCTCTCCTTTGCTCACTTCCTAAAACCTGGACACCCTAGCTCAGATATGCCCAGCCTCTCTTCTTCACACCTGCAGCACCTCCGGGCGGGACTCAGTCACCTCATTCAACCCTGCAGAGTTCTTGCTGGTCTGGCTGATTCCAGGCTTCCCACCATAGTCTACTCCTCACACAAGAGCAGAATGAGCCTGAAAATGCAGCTCACTCTGTGGCTAGAACCAACTTTCTAACCTTGCATGTCTGGTTTCCCGTGTCACTGCAGATGAATCTGTGGCCTTTATTAGGTGGCTGTTTATCAGATGGAGCCCCAGGTCCCACCAGCTCTGGTTGTATTTCCTACCATTCTTCTTTCCCCAGTTCAATCCATTCCAGACAGACACACCACCTTGCATTTTCTTGAAAAGTCCATGCTTGCTCCTGCCTTTGGGATGGGCATTTGCATGTATCTCTTTCTGGAATGTTGTTCCCTACACATCTGCATGATTCTGCATATCTTTTGCTGGTTTCTGCTAGAAACACCTTATCAAATGTGTTTCCTAGACCTCCAGATATTCAACTGTATTTCCTTTCAGACAAAATCCCCTGATCTGATTTCTTTTTCTATGGTTGTTTCCTTCTATTCTCCTTCCCCTTCTATACTCTAAGGCTCATGAAAAATTGGATTTTGTCTGTTTCTTCTTTGTTTTAAGCTCAGTGCCTGGAATAGACCTTATGCAGGATGACTATTTGTTGAATTATTCAGAGAATGAAAAATATAAGTTAATTCTAAATCTATCATCTGAAAATATTAGCTTTTTTTTTTTTTTTCTTATGGTCAAGCCTGTGGCATATGGAAGTTCCCAGGCTAGGGGTCAAATCCTAGCTGCATCTTCCACCTACACCACAGCTCACAGCATCACCGGGTCCTTAAGCCACTGAGTGAGGCTGGAGATCAAACCTGCATCCTCATGGATAGTAGTCTGGTTCGTAACCTGCTAAGCCACGATGAGAACTCCCTGATTTATTTTTGATTTATTAAATGGTAGAATCAGCTACTAATGTGAAATGATTTTTAGAATGTGGTAATCCCATAATGAATGGAATTTAACCAATCGAGGGACCTGGATCCCTGTGACTACATAAAACAACTTTAACTCTGATTATTCTAATTTGAAATACTGTCTTACGAGAAAGTTTAAGGAATTTAAACAAGATAAGATTTTTAGGTTTTAAATCAATACTGCTTTATGATAGATTTTTTTCTTTTTTTCTTTTTGTAAATCAGCTTCAAAATATATTTATTTAATTTGTAAGTCCAAAAACCGAGCCATAAGAACCAGGCTCTTGAATGCTATTTAATTTCAATGGCATCATTTTTATTTTAATCATATTTATGGTGTAATAGTTAGGTCATTTGTTTATTCCAGATTTTGCAAGTTCACTATCCAATCCATATAGTGATCTCCATGTATATGAAACTGGTCAGGCCCAACAAAGGCTTAGTGACTTCACCAAAATTAGGTCATAATAATGAACAGCTGCGGCTCAAAACTGGTGTAGACTCCCTTCTCTGCTAGGGTGTATTTCGACACTCTCTGCTTCAGGGGTAGGGGTGTAACTGGTTTGACTCTCCTTCCCAGTCCTCATTTCCCTAATCCCTAACCTTGACTTGGGGCTTGGTGGGTACTGGGACTTGGGAAGACAGAGCATAGGAAATAGGAGGTTGTGTCTTGCTGGTTTTGTGAATGGGTTTTATGGGCTCTGGACCCACCGGGTGGTACACTAGCTGCTTTTCTCAAGGTGCCTTTGTGGATTCTCCAGAGATTCTCATTGGTCTAGACCTCTCCCTCACCCTCCTTGGAATTAGAGCTGCTTTGCAACTCCATTCCTGGTGGAGATGTGCCACCTTCCTTTGTACAAATGCATCCAGCATCCATCTCCAGCTTCTTCCTGTTGTGTTTCCTCCCCACTCCAGATGGTCCTATTAATCGAACCCAGGGTGACCCCATGCCAGTTCTGTTCTTTGGGAAAACACAAGGTGTTCTTTATCCTGGCAAATTCTAGGAGGTCAACCCCATTTCAACACAGCAGTAGGTCCTCTGTTTACTCCACCAGTGCAATTGCTCATTTGTCTTTCATCCTCTGGTCTGCTTTGGGTAAAATTAAACCCTCTTCCAGGTACATTGATCACATTTAATCTCCTCTCCAAGTAGCCATATTAAATGCGTTTCTCTCAATAAGCATTGTAACTTGTAAAAGAATTTAAAAATATTTGTAGTAAAGAATTATGCAAGTATTGCATCTCTTGAAAGTATTCTCTTCTTTCCATGTTGTGACTTATTTTTATCTTCTTTATCACACTGGGAAGTTCAAACATTATGGAATTGGCTCACTGATATTTCCTTCATGAATCCTACATTTTAATTCATCTTTGTCCTTTACTTTGCAGCATTTATCACTAGTAATCTTTCCTTTACGGAAAATACTCATTAAAAACATTTTACAATTTATTTTTAGTTTGTTGTTAATAATAACTACTTACTTAAGGATGATATTTTTGCCTTAAATATAAGCAGGCATAGTCCTAAATCTTGTGTTTTGTGCAGTCCTGAAATTCAATAAACACTTATGGAGCAGCAACTCTATGCTTAGCTATTTAATATTTTAAATAAGAACAGAAAGGAAGAAATAATCTGTTATAATTTTTGTAATATATTATCCTAAAATTGTTTTCATATATATTAAATTATATACAAAATAATTATTTAAATTATTTTAGTAAAAATGTGTCTACTCTACTCCTACATCTATTTTGTGTTCTATCAAACAATTTTCATATTTAGGAAATATTCAAGATAAAAGCTACTTGGTGCAGAAATGGAAAAATGTCAAAGCACTTACATAATTATTTTCCTTTTGAAAATGCAATTTCAGTTTTGTAGTCTAGAGGATGTTGGTTGCTGTGCTCTTTCTCCAAACATTTTCTTCTATTCATTTAGTTTACACCATTGCAACATTAATAGTATACATTTTTAGGATTTCCTGCTTTTATGTAAGCTTCCTTGCTAATGTATGTCATTGCCTTGTATGGAACTCTACCATTATTTTTTTTTTTTTATGATTTAGAGACCGACTGGATGAAACATTATGTTTTATTTGGAGTTCCCATTGCAGTTCATCAGAACCTGACTGGTCTATGAGGATGTGGGTTCAATCCCTGGTCTTGCTCAGTGGGTTAAGGATCTGACGTTGCTGTAAGCTGCAGTGTAGGTTGCAGAGGCAGCTGGGACTCAGCATTGTTGTGGCTGTGGTGTAGGCCAGCAGTTTCAGCTCTGATCAAACCCCTAGCCTGGGAACTTCTACGTGCCACAGGTAAGGCCCTAAAAAGAAAAAAAAAAGAAATATATTTTATATAAATATTATGTTACCTTGGAGCTTTCCAGTGGCTTAGTGGGTTAAGGATCTGGTGTTGTGTTGGCTGTGGCTTGGGTCACTGTTTTGGAGTGGGTTCAATCCCTGGCCTGAGAACTTCTGCATGCCACTGGCATGGCCAAAAAAAAAAAAAAATTAAAAAATAAATATTACATTGTCTTAAGTTATCACTATTTCTTCTTTCAAAATTATGTGAATGAATCCCAACATCAAATCTTAGTCTTATATTTCATTTAACACCACTGTCAAAGCTAAGGAAGTCATGAGAATATATGACTTTCTTCTCAATTTCCCCTTTTCAGAACCCTTAGGATAGTTTAATGTGTTTTTGTGAATATTTAATTGGAATCCTTATCCCCATCTCTCTTTGTCCAATCTATCCTTACTCCCATATTTATAATGTTATCTATGAGCCCTCTTTGACTGTCAGCCCAAATCCCAACATACACAGATATATCCTAACTCCTCAATGGCCATTCCATCTCCAAAAGCAAAGATGCTCATATTGTCCTTGGAGATGCGAGGCAAGAGAGGAGTTCAGATGTTTTGGGACTCTGACCACCTCTCTGCAGCTTCCCAAAACTAGCCTTGATTTTATTTGCTTTAGACACTGGGCTTCCAGGTATGGTTTTAGACATACTTTACAATTTCTCAACACCCAATCACTGTAGGGAAAAGTAGATGTCTGAATACTACGGACATCTAAATGGAAGTCCAAACACACAATTCATTATTTAAGGCTGCCTGAAGTCTGCTGCTGCCTGCCACTCTGCTCCACCCTACAATTCTTTCTATCCAAAACAAACACTACTATAATTGTATATTTAACTCCGTTTTCCAAACCTCCCAGATATCTCTACATTGTCATTTACTTGTTTAATTCTTACAACAATAGTATTATTTAAATTGTATCTCTTTTTGTGACGACTCAACCAATTCCATGGACTCCTTGCAGCTCCTTGTTATTGCTACGGTTTCTTTTTCATTTAATATAATTGCTATTATATAAGGTATTGCTTCTATCACTTAGTACCCTATTGAGCATCTCCAGTAATTTCTAAATCTCATTGTGGAGTGATAATGCATTTTGTATCCCATTATTTATCGTGTTACCTTTATTAGAGCAGGGAATGGACAGATGGGGTGGTTCATGATGATAAATCTTCTAGAATAAGTGTACATAAGGGAAAATACTCTGAGAGTAGAATTTTATTGGTGATATTTAATTGCAGATCTTCATTGACTTATTATGAGTTTACATTCCAATAAGCCCATTCTAAGTTGAAAATACCCTAAGTTAGAAATCGTTTAATACCCTTTACCTACTGAACATTATGGTTTAGCCTCACCTACCTTACACATGCTCAGAGCATGTGTATTAGCCTATAGCTGAACAGAATCATCTAACACAAAGCCTATTTTACAATAAAATTTGGATATCTCAAATAATTTACTAACCACTCTACTGAAAGTGAACACCAGAGCAGTTGCCTAGGTATGGAACACTTGTAAGTGTATTGCTGTCAACCTCACAATCACTGCTGCTGCCAGCATCATGGACTCCATCATCAGACCACACATCACCAGCCCAGGAAGAGATCAAAATGCAGCATTTGAATTAGAGTTTCTACCAAATGCATTTTGCTTTCTCGCCATGGGCAAAGCTGAAAAGCCGTAAGTGGGAAAGTCTATAGAAGTATTTTCAGAAAAATAATTTAATCAAACTAGAAGCCCCCAGTAAGAATTAACACTCATAATTTAGGAAAGCAGCAAACACACCAAATAAAAGTGTTTTAGGATTATTTATTTATAGTATCTCTTCACAGCAATTCTCCAGAGCGCCATTGACTTGGCTGAGTTTCCTGCAATGGCCTCTTATCGCACCTGTGTATATATTCATCAAACATGGTCTCCTCCTATCAAAACTCAATTGTTTGCCAGATTCTGGGTTCTTCGAGAAAGAAATCAGACTTTCACTTAATGGGTTCCCAGCATCTAACACAGGGCTGGCAGAGGGCATGGTGTATAAATATTTGCTATGAATAACCATGACTTAAACTGGAGTTTTAAACTGGTAGTTTTTGTGACAACATCTTACAAAGTATAAAGCATCTCTAGGGAAATGAAAATCCCTAAAATAGATCACAAAACTCAGCCTTTTTAGCTTCTATATATATTACATGATTTCACGTTTTCTTTACCAGTTATGTAATCATTGCGCTAATGAATGAAGGTTTTTTATAAAATACTTTAAAAACCATATGCATTAATTTGGAACACTGTTATCTAATAATTTCACTTTCCTTTTTTGCATTTCCTCATATGATAAGTTAATATTTAAAATATTAAAGATAAACTAAATTGCTGTAGGTTCTCTTAGTTTTCTCTCAAATCAATTTCTAATAATACTGTTGACTTTCTCCAGAGATTTTTAGTTACACCAGACTATTTCTATTAGTGTGCAAATACTATCTCTTTCGTACATGCCACCTGTGACCTCGTAGATTCTTTATTTAGGATATATGATGAAATATTATAAGCATGTGATACTCATTTGAACAGTTGCTTACCAAGGGGTTAAATGAATTCTGTTAACAATAATGAAGAAATGTGTCTGTATATATATTTGTTCAAAATTGGATGTGTGAATTTTCACTTGTTATTTTTTTCTATTTAATGTACATTTTCTTCTTTAAAATAACTTTTATTGGAGTATAGCCGCCTTACAAAATTGTGTTAGTTTCAAGTGTTGATGTACACTTTCAAAGGACATCTTCAAACAATTATTTTAAGACGGAGCTGCCCGGCAGTAAAGATAGGTCTCATTTTAACTTTGTAGTCTTTCGTTTGTGACAGACAAGGATCAACAAACATTTAGGGAAGAAACATGAACTAATTAACTAGTCCATGTCATGTTTGAAAGCAACTTGAGAAGATTTCACTATAACTTTGGAACCACACGCCTAAGGGTTTTTTGGTGTCTCATATTCAGTGCTCGGCTCGTTCTTGGCATGAAAATATTTGTAATCCATATTGTTGACAGTTTTCTCCTCACAGTGGATAGAGGTAATGTGTTCTTGATGGCCAAGCTGAAACTGTCAACTATTTATGGCAATATATGAGCAAGTAGCAGCTTTGAAATAATGGTCCCTGGAGAAAACAGAATGTTTTTCTTTTTTTATTTTCCGTGAGCATCTTGGTTTATTCTAGGCTGTTATCTTGGAAAGGGAGGACCAGTTTGTCTTAGTCTGAGAGGTTGTCTTCCAGGCGGGCACCATGATTGTCCTTCATAATGAAATATCCAATTACTTCTCAAATGGTTTACCAAAGTCAATGAGTCTGTTAGCCAAAAGCAGAATGTATCAGACTAATATGCTGAAACTTGAATTTAAAGATCACACTAAATAAGCCACGGAAATTTTAATCAACACTCATTTTAAAAATAAAACAATATGACAAATGAGTCTAGTAAACAAAATCAAACAAGTATCAAACGAATTTATGTTTTGAAATATAATTGTATTTAATGAGAGTTTTGGAATCACATTTTTCATAGTTTCAAAGGATGACTTTCTCACATAATATGGACTGCTAGTTTTGAATTGAATTGAAGAGTTGTTTGGTTATGCTTTTTGGTCACACATTTCAAATTTTATTTTAAAAGAATACTTTGTTCTTTTTACCGTTTGAGTGTTATTGAATCACACATCATTGTCCTCCACACATTATTCCATTTTTTTTCAGGCACAAGAGAACGAATTGGGGGTGGGATTTTTGGGGAGAAGATTTTGGGAATGGCTTGGGAGATTATCTCTTCAAGAAACTTTCCTTCTTTTGTATTTTCCTTTCAAAATTTAAAGTTTTGTGTAGTTAAACTATAAGCAAAGTAAAATATGTATTATTATTAGCAAAAATTGATGCAACAATTAGTGCATAGAGAAAGTCTTCTGTTCAAATTGCCCCTCATGGCACAGGTTAAAGATATTCTCCCCTTTTCTGTGTTCAGAAATTAAACCACATGCTAAAACCACTTTTGATGGACTTTGCTGTGTTACCTTTTGCTACATTTGCTGCCCCTACTTAATGAGGAAGCAGAAACGTGAACACTTAAAATGGCAGAACCAGGGGTCAGTCTGCTCAGCTGCTGTAAAAACCACCACAGACGAGGTGGCTTAAACCACAGCAACTGATTCTCTCCCAGTTCCAGAGCTGGGAGTCAGAGCTACAGATGGTGGCCGGGTTGGGACGCTCTTGCCGAGGTCCATGGGGAAGATCATAGCCCGTGAGCCTTTCCGTTTCTGGTGATTGGTGGGTGGTCTTTGGCTCCCTGGGCCTCTGCTTCATCCCACCAGCCTCTGCTCTCATCTTCATGTGTCTTTCTCTGTGTGCCAGGCTGTCTCCAGATCTCTCCTTTTGTAAGGATGCCAATTATATTGGGTTAGTACTTCCACCCTACTCTGGTGGGACCTTATCTTAACTACTTACATCTCCAAGACCCTATTTCCAAATGAAGTCAGATTCGGAGGTGTCAGCCTGAGGAGGTCAAGAGCTATGTTGTGGGGGACACAACTCAACCCCTAATAAAGATAATTTCTATAATTCAAAGCTTAAGGAGCCAACACGAGAGGAATTAAGCCTGTCCTTTACATGTTCAGATTTAAAGTGGGCACTGCTTACCTTAGAGCCCTTGGCATTTACCCTTTTCGACAGAGCATGTGACCTGCACATCTGAAAAAAAAAATGCGGACGAGGGCCATCTGCCTTTTCACTTAATTCACCTCGGAGGCTGAGGGATGATATAAAACTGAAATTTGTTTAACTGCCAAGTTTTCCAAGAGAGATGAATAGGTAATGTTGGGATTTTTTTCTTCAACATTTTCCTGGGAGAGAATGCATTAAAATATACATTGTAAGTTACTATGGGAATTACAACTTAAAACCTATAATGCCCACTTCAAAATAGTCCTTTCAGCTATTTTAGCAAAATCACCTTTTCTTCATACCTCTTCCTCTTCTCCTCTATTCACTTATTTTTTGAAATATACTTATTTTTTGTTCTTTTGTCCTTTAAGAATTCCTCTTCAAGCTGCTTTTATTCCTTAAATTCTAAACATTATGCTCCTCTCCCTCAAAATTGTGGAGGTGCAATGAGAAATGAAGTCACATTGGTGTCAAAATATAGATCTGAAATTTATGGTTCTGTGGAGTCATTAAATTTCAGTCATTATGCATTCACCCTTATCTTTTGGAAAGTATAAGTCAGTTACATACATCAACTCTTTTGAGAATCTACCATGTGAAAACAGTAAAAAATATGTAAATCAAACTTGGATTCTTCCTATTATTCCTGAGTAATTCAATATTCCTTCATGGTCTTATACTTGAGCAATATACATGAGATTAATAATTTATATTTTCAAAATTAACTACCTAACAAAGTCTACATAACACTGGTTCACCAGATGAAAATGAATGTTCTGTGTTGAATGAACTCTTAAGAATCAAGCTTTTACCTAAAATTAATCTATAAGCTTTTCTGTAAGTAATATATAGGTGAAGAGATTTAATTATGCTGGTATAATACTGAGTCAATTAATTGTTAATTGTGTCTTACGTTTAAGTTTAGATAATATACTTTGAAATGTTTTCAAGAAAATCTGTAAGATAGAAATTAGCAATGCTTTGAAGTAAACCTTAGAAGTGTCATATGTACTAGAGATTTAAAATACATATATGGGTACCAAATTTTTTAGAGAAAAAAATAGCGGCCAATAATTACGGCTACAATTGGATAATTGTGCAGGCAATTGAGCAATTCCAGTTGCAGTTGGACATTTTCCACTTATCTCTAGTTGTAATTAACCAATTTCATGTATAATTACTTGTACCTGGGCTTTCAGGCTCCTAGAGTTTTCTACTTCACGCTTCAAAAACATGTTGCTATGTTTATCATTTCTTATTGGGACTACCCCTGATTTTTCTGTGTATGAGGCAATGCCATCAAGAGTGTTCCCTTAAGCTTAGCTGCTTTGGACTGGAAATGGATTCCCTCAGCAGATTAAAGCTGTTCGTATACAGACAAAATTGCTCTAAAAGCATTGCCTAAATTGAAAAATTAACTTCATCAAACAACAAGCCCTTTCAGTCAAAATAATTTCTTGACAGAATTGACTTCTTGACCAATTATTTAGCTGAATTGATAGTTTGTTTTATTTAATTTGCCTGTCAATTTAGTGAAAATTCTCTAAGAGTCTCAGTTATTGCCAAACTGGGCTCATGGATAAGTACAATAAATTGCAAATATATAGTAAAACATTATGCTGTGTAAAAGGCATGAATGATATAATACAACTTTCATATATGGTGAAATATCTAAACTTGATATTTTGACCAGTTACGATTTTCATAATAGAAGATTCTGTAGATGCTTACTTGATTTTATATGTCAGTACCTTCATCACTGTTACTGTGTATAGATAATTTGATTATTCCTATGTGAGTATGCCTTGTGTTTATTTCTAGACAAGCATTCCATCTTATTTACCGAAATATCCCAAGTGTTTCATATACTTCCCAGCACGTATTAGGTGCTTAATAAAGGTTTGTCGTAATCACTCTACAAAACAGGGACAAATAACAATATCTTATTTGCCCTCACTTCAAAAATAGACTTTTGTGTTTCATCTGTTTATCTCTTTTTAATAAGAATTATGACTTTTTAATGAGAGCAGAACAGATCTGTAAATAATTAAAAGCAAGGAATCAATGATCCCAGATCCCAGATATAATAGTGTTCATCAGTTTTATGAGCCTAGGTGCTCATTGAGGATAAATTGCATGTTGTTACGGAGACTTATTTTAGATCGTGCGGGCGTGGGGGGTCACACAGGGGCTTCTCCCATCGTCCTTACCCACTCTCCAGGGCTTCTCTTTGCTGAAACCATCCAGGGAATCTGAGCAGTGAGTACGAAGTGCCAAAGTGTGAAAATAAGCAGAGGAAAAACTAGAAATCCATCTGAGATTTAAACAGAAAATAAACAGCCGAGTTACTATTATGACTTCATGCAATGTAGATTTTTCTCCTAGATCTATCAATTTTAATCACCACATCCCCCCTCCCACTGTGAAGGATGAGTCCATTAGCTAATTCACTGCCTTCTTTCCCCATCAACCCTTCACATTTTGTTGATTCTTCTGTAATTTTTTCCCCTCTAGAGCTGCCTTTAAATCCTTAAATTCAAATGCATGCCTATTTCTCTGGATTTAACAGCTTTAGATAGGACATTTCACTTTGGTCCACGAAAGGTAAAAAAATAAGATTTGCTGAAATCTTCCTTTTCTTCCACGCTACAAAAATTAGACACCTTTTACTTTATGATGATGTCATCTTGCAGGTGAACAATAACCCTACTATGCCATAATTTGAATTACATCTGTTGATGATTTACTAAGTTGAAAATCAAACTCACAGTATTTACATGACTTTGACAATTACTGTAATTTCTTGTAGCATCCAGTAAGTAGGCAGAGCCTGATGAAAAGGAGTAAAACCCCAAGTCACTTAAACACCACTGTGCAAATATCTTTCTAAGTATCAAAGGGGTGGGGTCTTGGTGTTTGCTAGTTTTAGCTTATTTTTGTCTTTTCTAGAGTACACGTTGCTTTTGGTCCACCAAACGTGTCTGCGTTCTGATCTCTGGGACCTGTGACTGTTACCTTCTATGGAATAAGGGACTTTTCATATAGAACTAAGCCAAGGATCTTGAGATGTGGCGATTGTTCAGCATTATTGCACCTGTAGACACAGGAGTTCTCCTAAGAGATAGGAAAGAAGGTGATGGGGTTCAAGGCTGGCAACCCCAGAATCTCCCATGTTGGCATAGGCATTATTTTGAGCTGAAGAAAATTAAGGCCCAAAAGTCCCAGGAAGAGGTTTTTACTCCCCTCTTAATGGAGTAAAATAATTTAGATAGAGGGTCCATACCAAGAAAGACCTGATACCCCAAATGTATATATATATTTTTTGTTTGTTTGTTTGTCTTTTTGCTATTTCTTTGGGCCGCTCCCGCGGCATATGGAGGTTGCCAGGCTAGGGGCCGAATCAGAGCTGTAGCCACCGGCCTACGCCAGAGCCACAGCAACGCGGGATCCGAGCCGCGTCTGCAACCTACACCACAGCTCACGGCAACGCCGGATTGTTAACCCACTGAGCAAGGGCAGGGATCGAACCCGCGACCTCATGGTTCCTGGTCGGATTCATTAACCACTGCGCCACGACGGGAACTCCCCAAATGTATATTTTTAATATTAGGATGAAATATGTATGGCATGGCAAACATTTGTTTACAAATATCCGTCCTTTTCGTCTCCCTGAGATTTGCCTTCTGTAACTTCCTCACCTTTGCCTGGACCCCTATCCCCCCGCCTTCTTCTTAGCTCCAGATGGTATATAAGCCTCAGTTCCCTGACTGCAGGGAGTCTCTCGTGTCTCTACGGGACTCTCATAGATACCAAACTGAATTTGTTTTCCTGGAGTTCCTGCCCTGGTGCAGGAGGTTCAGAATCCATTTAACCTGCTTAATCCAGTGGGGTTGCTGCTGAGGCACAGGTTCAATCCCCATCCTGGTGCAGTGAGTTAAAAGGATCTGCTGGGGCTGCAGTGGTGGCATAGGTCACAGCTGCAGCTCAGATTCAGTCCCTGGCCTGGGAATTTTTATATGCCATGGGTGCAGCCCTAAAATTAAAAAAAAAAAAAAATTGTTCTCCTGCTGTTAATCTGTTTTATGCCAATGTAACTGTTAAGCCAGCCAAATAACCTAAAAAGGAAGAGAAAAATGTTGGCTGAAATCATAACAAAGCCTGTCCGCTGTGGTTATCATTTAGAAAAACTCTTTCCTCCCCAACCAAGGTCAAAAACAACAGGAGAAGGCAATGTAAGGATAGAAGCTAAGATTGCAGTGAAGCCCTCAGGAGCCATGGAACGCTGCAGCCTCTAGAAGCTGGAAGAGGATAGCACATATATCAATCTTGAGAAATATTCACATGGAATATGCCTCAAAAAGAATGAGCAAAGCTTGAAGGCTTTATCCATCATTTAAATGTAATAAATAAGGTAATAAGGCAATAACGTGGGTTGCCAATGAACCCGAGCCTTACGCAGGATCCATGTTAAGTTATAGAAGAATCTGAATTTGTAAGAGATTCTTTATTTTATTTTATTTTTTTTTATTTTTTTTTACTTTTTATGGTCACCCCGTGGCATATGGAAGTTCCCTGGCCAGAGACTGAATCTGAGCCACAACTGTGAACAATGCTGGATATTTTAAGCCACTGTGCCTGGCCAGGGGTTGAACCTGCGCCTGCCTCTGCAGCAATCAGAGCCGCGACAGTCAGGTCCCTAACCCACTGCGTCGGGGCAGGGAACTCTGAGATTCTTAAACTCTAATTATAAGCCAGATATGGCTGCAAGTCTAGGCATGAGTTAGAGGTTTCAAGGAAATGTTTGCTCTACCCAGTTGCTACCAGTCTCTCCCAGTGTTGATCCTGAAGTCGACTAGAAGAGGAGGAGGAGGAGGAGGAGAAAGAATAACAGTAAGAAATCTGTCCAACAACAAGCGATTCATTTTGTGATTTTGTTCATCTTCCTTTCTGGATTCTCAACATAGGACTTACTATGGATGTTAGTTATTCACAAATATTGTACTTCTTATCTTCCAGTCTCTGTTAATGTTTTATTTGTTTTTATGTGCACATGCACATTTTCAAGTGGTTTGACTTTAGCTTTGTCTGTATTATTTAAATAAACACTAACTGAAAAAAATCTGATATTTGCCCACATAAAATTTCAAAGGACCTGTAAAGACTGGAATTGACTATCATGTTAGTAAAATCAGAGAATACCTAACATGAACTTGAATATAAAACAAATGAGTGGAGACTTCTGATGGCTCAGAGGGCTAAGGATCCAGCACTGCCACTGCTGTGGCTCTGGTTGCTGCTGTGGCATGTGTTCGATACTTGGCCCGGGAACTTCGGTATACTGTGGGTACCGCCCCAAAAAATCAAACTAAAGCAAAAGATTGGATATCTGAAACAATCATTTGATTGGTCTAAATCAAGATGGCATGGGCAAAAATATGGTTTGCTATGTAAATATCCTCTCATTTTGACAAAGAAATATATTTTTATATAATAAACATGCAGAAAAATATTTCCAAAATAATTGCTGTTGTTTCTATAAATCTATGAGGACAAAAAAACTTCAGCTGGCAGACTTTTGAAAATTCTAAAAATTTGTCAGATACCACATTTTATATTATTATTTATTTTCCTAAAATATAAACTTATATCATGTTAAATTGACTATTTGGACGCAATTTTCTGTCACATTTTCATGAACTGCAAATGTTATAAGATAAACATTTGACATTTAATGAAGATATTCTGTTCCTGTGGGAGTATAAGAATAATAACATATTTTGTGTTGATGTACAGCTTGAAGACATGTCTCTTACTGACACGGATAAGGTCACTTGTCATCAAATTGTATTAGCTGTCTGGAAATTGATATGTAACCAGTGAAAAAGTAAAACCACTTAAAACTTTAGATGTGTGGTAGAGATACTGACCTTTTCTTCTAACTGATTATACACACACACACACACACAATTGTCAAGTCACTTCCTATTTTCTCAAACTATGTACACTCTTTGAAAAAGGCAATCTCTTCCAGCATAATTGATATACTGTTCTTTATTCTCTTGCAAAAAGTACTTTTAAATTTTCAATTCTAATATTTGAAATATTAAAGAAATGATATCAAAGAAAATGTTAATCTAGAAAAGATTCTTGTAAAAGAACGTATCTTCAATTACGGACGAAAAATACATTTAGAAATCTTAATTTCTTTTGAGGTCATGCAAAGACAGATAACCATAACAGTGTCAAACTCGTTAAAATTATCGGAAATAAAAATATAAATATAAAAGTAGACTGAAAAACAGTATGTATAGTAAATGCTATAGCCATTTACTTCTTACATGTATTTACATATATTTAGACACTAAAAACAGCATCTAAGCATATAAAAATTTGAAAGAAATGATGCTTAGTATGAGCCCTAAGGTTTCTGTGGTAAATGAGTGCTGTGTTTAAAACTATAAAAGAATAAGCCAGTTCAAATTTTAGAGCAGCTTTTTTTTTTTAAAAAAAGGAGGTGTTGCTGATTTTTAACAGTTTTTCACAACTAATGCTTTAAATCATCGTTCATTTATCTTCGTCTCCTCTAGCTCTTTATTGGCCGTGGTTAAGATCGTTGAGATGGGAACTGGAAATAACCCACTCAGTGTCTTCAGTCAGTTATATTTTGGGTAGCTTTAGATGCTTCTTAAATGTATAGAGATTGGGTTAAAACCAAAGTATTGATTTAACTGAAAAAAGGACACACTAATCAAAACGTTGGGTTGTTTTTCTTTTGTGTTCAGGCTTGTTTCAGGGTCCTCACTTCAGTCTGCACTAATCCTAAACCAACATTGCGTAATGCCATTTGCAGCAACATGGATGCAACTAGAGACTCTCATACTATGTGAAGTAAGCCAGAAAGAGACAGACAAATACCACATGATCTCACTTACATGTGGAATCTAAAATATGGCACAAACGAAACCTATCGACAAAAGGGAAACTTACAGACGTAACAAACAGGCTTGTGGTTGCCAAGGGGGGAGGAGACAGTGGGATGGACTGGGAGTTTGGATTATTAGATGCGAACTATTACATTTCGAATGGATAAACAATAAGGTCCTACTGTATAGCACAGGGAGCTATATCCAGTCTCCTGGGGTGGAACATGATGGAAGATAATATGACGAAAAAAATGTGTATATATATTTGTGTATCACTGGGTCACTTTGTTATACAGCAGAAATTGACACAATGTTGTAAATCAACAATACTTCAATAAAATAAATTTTCAAAAAACCTAACACTTCATACATTTGGTCCATCCTACCTAGATAACCTTAACTAAAAAGCATGATTTAAGCCACTGAAACCGAGAGAATGAGACTATGTTCTGATCTTCCTGTTCTAAGACGCTGCTAAGACTTCATCAAAGTGGTGCTCTATTTGGTATTGTAGGACTGAGGCAGGCTTGCGCTCTCTCTATTTCTCTCTCTCTCTCTTTTTTTTTTTTTTTTTTTTTTTTTTTTTGTACTTTTAGGACTGCACCGACAGCATATGGAATTTCCCAGGCTCGGGGGCTGAATTAGAGTTACAGCTGCTGGCCTATACCACAGACATAGCAACATGGGATCTGAGTCACGTCTGCAACCTACACCACAGCTCACGGCAATGCCAGATCCTTAACACACTGAGTGAGGCCAGGGACTGAACCCACATCCTCATGGATTCTAGTTGGGTTCATAAGCAGGCTTTCTCGATCGATGGGCAGTCTAGAGGTCTTTTTGAAAATCAGTACCTAGCAATTTTGATTAAGCCATGGCCAAAAATTCAACGCAGGGACTGGTCTACCCTCTGTCCAGATCTAAATTTCCCCCTCTATAAAGGAGCAGCGGATTACTCTCAAAAAACACAGCAGTTTATTTATTTTTAAAATTCTCAATCATATCACAATTATTGCTCCAATCTTATAGTGAGATCTAGGTAAAGTTTGAAAACATCTGTGTGTTAGAATGCTCTAGATGAGCATTTTTACAAGTCATAAACAAGCTAGTGCAAGAGCATCAAACCTAAATGCATTTTACTGAAATGATTTTCTAACTCATGTTAAAAAGATTTCAGAGTGTTTAAATCAAACCCTATATTGGTTGATTGATTTATACTCATGCATCAAAATATTGTATTGAAAAATTTTTTCCAATAGTATTTTCTTCAAACTGGGAACTCATGTGTTTGCCAAAAAATAAATTGCATTCTACCCTTGAAAGCATTAAATCCATTTGACATATAAAATGCATTAGGTTTGAGTAGAGGCCAAACTTAGCAGAGTGTTTTCACTCATCCTTGCTGCTTAAGCTGGTGAACATACGACCTAATATATAATCCATGGTTTTAGAATTGCTATGAAAAGTGTTATAAAAAAAGAAATAAACCTTCATATTTATATATCCAAATTTGATAGCATTTTAAACTCATTTTGAATCATGTAGTATTTTTTCTTAAACGCTATTTCATATTTTATTGCTATAACCATATAACCATTGTATTGCTATATATCAAAAGTGTAAAAAAAGTGCAAAAATGGCAGAAGTTCTGTGTATCTTCTCTGACCTACTCTTTTCTGGGACAGATCTTCAGAACATGTCTGTTTCTTCCTGTATTCATGATGGGTTGATCACATTCTTTTGCTCTTCTCTTTGCCCTTCAACACGAGAGACAAAATATGCAGTTGCTGCAATTGTTGGAATAACATTCGGTTTAACGGTAGACATTTATTTAAGAATCCACCATCTTCTGGGTATATTGTTGTATCTTTGAGGAAAGACCCAGCCACTGGCCTCAATGAACTCATGTTAATCTTTGGAAGCAAAAAATCTAGAACATTGTAACTTGAGATAAGTGATAAAACAGTGTACGGGGTACATTTTTTGGAAGACAGAAAAAGGTCTTTAATCTAGAAGAAAAATAAAATATGAAAATATGGAAGCAGAAACAAATGTCAGACCCTCTCCTGCAGAACCCTGTAATATTATAGCTGAATAAAGTGAGGTCAAATAAAGTGAGGGGTTTGCCTGAGAGGATGAAATTAGTTTGTGGGAGATAAGGAGTAGTGGCAAAAATCCAGGTTTCATTAATCCTGGCTTTGACTTTTATATTAAATTGGATGCCTGTGTGGACCTATTAGGTTAAACCTTTTATAAACCTTTGCCTTCAGGCTTCAAAATTATCTTCCGCAAACATTTAGTTTGTGAAGGTATCATGTACATCTTTTGATCACAGGATATGAAGAGAGTTCCACACACCTGACTTTTATTTATTTATTTTTTAATGGTCATACCCATGGCATATGGAAGTTCCCAGGCCAGGGACTGAATCCAAGCCACAGCAGTGACCTACGCCATAGCTGTGGCAATATGGGATCTTTTAACCCAAGGTGCTGCTGGGGATAGAACCCATGCCTCCTAAGAGACCCAAGCCGCTGCAATCAGATTCTTCACAGATACCTCATCAAAGAAGATATGTGGATGGAAAATAGCTCCACATTTAACTGGGATGAAAAAAAAAAAAAAAGAGCGATTTCAGGAATTTCCTCCCTTCTCTACTTGCTTTGGATGTCATCTCGCAGGTCTGGGGTCTGGTCCACCATGACTCCATTTTCCACTTGTGAAGGTAGCTTCTGGCCTCCAGGCATATCACCTGTTCCATTTGTTTACTAGCATCCTGGAATAGCATTAAATATTGCCTCACATACCCATGGTGGCTCTTGATTATTTGCTTTCTTATAGAACCCTGACTGATAGAACAGACAACAAGGCTCAACCACTGAAGAAAATCACAATGAGAGAGGAATCTTTAAGCAAGTATCCTTGCTTGTGCACAGAAACCACAAGTGGCTGGTTTTGCAAAAGGAGTCTTCTTCACCTTTTTCTACATTCCCACACAATGATCTATGTTGTAGCTTTTATGATACCCTACCTTGCATTGTTCATGTTGCCTTTCCTCCAGAGTTCTTCAAAATCTTGTACCCCATGTTTTAACTTCTGCATATGGCAAAGAGACTTAATGTTAAAGTGTCTCAGGAAATAATTTTTTTTTCTTTTTAATCTTTTCTAGCACCTGTGGCACATGGAGGTTCCCAGGCTAGGGTTTAATCAGAGCTATAGCCTCCAGCCTATGCCAGAGCCACAGCAACGTGGGATCCGAGCCGAGTCTGTGACCTACACCACAGCTCACGGCAATGCCAGATCTTTAACCCACTGAGTGAGGCCAGGGATTGAACCTGCAACCTCATGGTTCCTTGTCGGGTTGTTAACCACTGAGCCACAACGGGAACTCCAATAATTTTTGAATAAATCAGTATATTTTAAACTTCCCAGAGCTTAAATCCTCTACTAAATTTTATATGGAAATAATAATTTAGTAAGTCAACTTATGTAAATACTCAATGGGCCTCTTTACTTATAATCTGTATAAATTAATTAATAGCTCTATAAATTAAATCAAAATTTTTGCTTAAAAAGCTAACAACATTTTGTATAAAATTATATTTTATAGTTCTAAATTTATTTATTTCTTAAATTTGTTAAATATTACACTGAGATGTAAGTAGAGAATGTGACTCAGCTATAAGTCATCAAAATTCTGTTTTTTAAACAACTCTCAATTTGTTCTTTTAATATGACTCTATCAACTAATTGTTTTTTTCTGAATCATTTGATACTGTCATAAAGTAGAAGATAACTACTTTCATATTTTCTTTTCTTAGCAATAGTCAGACAATAATAAAGTTGAATCCTGAAAGTCTCCTTTATTTCTCAGTGGGGCTGTTTGACACATATAAGCTTATAATATCTCTAAATAAAATTTACCTAAACTTACTGGGGAAATCAAATATGACAGAATCTTGAATAATGCCCTTAGTGTAAAAATATGGAAGAATATTACATTTCTAGAAAACAGCTTGCTTACAATGCCTTGCTAGGCTTCTTCAGATTTACTGCACATGTAACCAACTGGCTAAATACTGTTAATTAGTATAAAAGAGTCATTAAACATAACCAGAAGAGACTTTTCATATTGGAATTGACAAAGGAAATATTTTGAATTAGACCTTTTTAGTCATTATTTACATTGTTTCAAGTCAATTATTCAGATGAGTACTCAACCTTGCATAGATTTATCAGTAAAATCCTGAGGCAGTAAATCTCAAGGTATTCATTTTTATCACTTTTAAATTCAATCACATCATAAAAATATGAAATGGGAAATGGGCTAGATTAGAGTTTGGCTTACATGGTCCTCCAAATTGGCTTCATTACTACTCCTAATAAAACAGACTCCTTTAAATTAATGAAAGATGTGAAAACAAGTGTCAGTATTTGTTTTTCCTGAGTTGAGAAGTAATTCTTCTCATTTATTTTAAAATGCATCCAAAGCTTCATTCGTGAAGAACTTCCATAATTGGCACCTGTTAATCATTTCAGAGTTAAACATGACAGTGAAGGCAGAGAGGAAGTGTTTCAGGGGAAATTAATTCTGTTTGGATTCTTTGGCAAGGGGATAATTAGAAAGAAAAGCCTAGCTGGAACAATGATTAAAAGCAACATTTCTTATTAAAGAGCTTTAGTGGAGTGTTGGACATTTTCTCGAAAGGTTTGTGTTTAAGGATAAAAAGAAAAACCCAACATTTAACAATGTTATAGAAGGGAGGTTTCCATAATTTAAAAAATTGTATTGAAAATATGGGCATGTTTTTCCTCTAGGCATGAAAATTCTGACACAGTTTTCACTGCCTGCCTGTCGAATACTTGGCCTTTCCAAGGCAATCCATTCTGGGTGGTGTGTAAGCCCTGGCAAATGGAAACTATCATTACCAGGTGGCTATTTGCAATGCAGATTCTAAACCCTAACTCAGAGGTGGTTGTCTCTAGCAGCGGCCAAACAGCTGGGTTTTGAACCCTTAACCCGTAGGGTAGTTAACACTATAATTCCATAAGAATTTCTTCAAACATATTAATTTTTTCCCAAAGTCATTCGTCATGATTATCCGCAGCACCTAGTAGTCCCACGTGGTATTACAGGCACCCTAAGTTGAATTATGCAGGCATGATCCTTCACCTGGGAAAATAATTTCCAAATAAAAAAATTGCATATGCAAAACTTATTAGAATATTCATAAAATATATTTACTATTTATAAATTTAATTTTGTCTTTTTTTTTTTGTCGTACAAATGCTCCCAATTTCTGGCATTGGCCCTATGAATCCAATGAAATCACCTGCAAACACTATCATGACTTATGGACGGATGTAGCATTTTCCCCCAGGAGCTCTCATCCTCTGGTTCAACCTGCATGTGCTGCTATTGACCGTTTCTTCCTTCTTTAACTGTTTTTCTCCCCAGGGTCTACGATACTGATTTTTTCCCTAAAATCTGAAGTCTTGACTGTATATTCCCTCCTGGCAATATTTTCTTTTTCATCTCTTAGACACCTTCCCCTAGCCTGTCCTTTTGGTCCCCTTATCTAAACTAATTTGTTCAGCGCCTTTCCATTCCTGCCTTTTTAAATACAATTAGAGACGGTGAATAACAAACACTTAGTTCCAGCTCTTATTCTCTCTCAAGCCCCAAGGTTTATCTTTCTTCAAGTTAAATTCAACTTCTCCATACCTGCCCAGTATCATCCAGATTACCCTGTTTCCATCTTGGCATCAATACTCGGTCAATTAAGCCATGATTGACTTTTTAGAGGTCCATTGCCTTCATTTACTTGTTACCTAGCCTATTGTTTTATTTTCAATTTTTTTTTTTTTTTTTGGTCTTTTCTAGGGCCGCACTCGCGGCATTAGACCCAGGCGAGGGGTCTAATCAGAGCTGTAGCCACTGGCCTACACCACAGTCACATTGACAGATCCGAGCCTCGTCTGCGACCTACACCACAGCCCACGGCAATGCCGGATCCTTAACCCACTGAGCAAGGCCAGGGATTGAACCCGTAATCTCATGGTTCCTAGTCGGATTTGTTAACCGCTGATGGGAACTCCTGTTTTATTTTCAAAAAGTCCTTCTCTCGATGTTCTGGGCCCTGTCTCTACCATCTGCATTGTTCTGGGCTGTTCAATATGCCTCAGGGATACTCCGTTTAGTCTTGATTTGGCCACATTTTTACCATCTTAACTTCTTAATGTCGTGTTCAGGCTCCACGTGGACTTAACTCTTCCTTCCTTACAAGGTCTAGTGCATGTTTCTAACTCGGTGTCAAAGATACTAAGTTTTAGCTGTCATAGCAGTGTATGATTATGTATACATTGTATCCTATATACATATATGAATATGCATCTATATCATATATACACATACACACATATAAATATGTAATATATATTACATGTCATATATACACACATTTATTTCCCTTTGGTAGGTCATAAACTTCCTAAAGCTGAGCACACATTGTAATATTTATACACCCTGCATGATATAATGCAATGAAAAAGAAATTTATTGGCAAGGTAAAAATTGAGTCTATCAGAGGAAAAGCACGGAGATGGAGAGAATGATGGCAAAGTAAATGGAAATGTAGGAAAACAAATGCACAGTCTTTTAATAGTTAAGTTCTCATGAATTTAGAGGAGATTGCCACCCCGTATCCGCCTGAGTTAAGAATTTACACAGCATAATATTTTCATCAACAATTGATGCCTAAGTTCAAAAAGTAAATAAGAGATGTGCAACAAGACCTTGACTTCCTAGGGAACAGCAATGGAATTAGGAAGTCTGTTGCCTCTTTTTTAGAGACAAACTCAGACGCTGTAGCCACAGGCAATTACAGTACCAGGATTATGTGCTTGGGGGTTGATGGGGCTCTGAGATTCAAATTCTAGCATTGTCACTTCACTGTTCTGTCACCTTGAAACAGTTGCGTGGAATCCCAAACTTCAAATGTCTCATATATTAAAGAGAATAATAGTAACATACCCCTTATGCGTACTGCGTGTTTTGAAATAAAATCATTTACCACAACTAGAGCATAAAGTCGGCTCTCAGGGAGTAGTCCTTGTTAGCAGATTGTTAAAAGACTAGCTACCCAGTCTCTGATTAAAGCAAATCATGTTCTTCCCGTTTTTATTTTAAGGCGGCACCCAGAGCCTATGGGATTTCCTGGGTCAGGGATCAAATCTGAGCTGCAGCTGCAATCTACCCCACGGCTGTGGTAGCATCAGATCCTGTTAACCCACTGTGCCTGGCTGGGAGTCAAACCGGCACCACCACAGAGACAATGCCGGATCCATATCTCGACTTCCCTCCTCTTTTAGTGATTTGCTACACTTTAGTAGAATCAAACATTCACTTTTTTGCCACAAGACTGTGAACTCGTTGTGGCAGGAAGTGTGTCATTTTTGTTCACCCAGACAGCTTCTGCACCACGTACAGAGTCTGGTACACAGTCAGTGGTAGAGTTCCAGAAAGAATTGTTGGATACACTTTATAAACAGGTAAACAAATTCTATATAAAAATATAATGAGACATTACCAATAATAAATGAATACATAAATGTATATAAATATAAATAAACTATATTAATGACTCCTCCAATGGCTTGGTTTTCTTAACTTTTCATCTTCATGTTCCTCTGGAAAGCATAAAATAGATTGATCACGGCACAGAAAAATTCAGTTTCTTTAAATTGTATTCATCAATTGAGCACCAAGAAACACTTAGGCAGCCAGCTTAGAGGGGTCCCTAATTCCACTTTTTAAATGACCGTATTTGTTTTTTCATCATTTCTCTTACATTTCAATTCGCATGCGCAACCCACACCAGCTGTTAAGGTGGTCTTGAATGGAAAGTGCAGTTAGCACCCCAGCATTTAAATGAGCATTACTGTCGGCCAATTCATTACCTAGATACCTTATAAAGAAGGGAGAGGCATAAAATTAAAGCCACGTTTGGTTACGTGAACCAAACCAATGGTTAAATGTGGCCTTTAAAGTCAGTGATTCTTGTATGGTGCTCCCTCTCCACGTTGGTTTGTGAAGACAACGGTCTTAAAATTCTGAAGAGGGTACAATCATGGAACTGCTTTTGCAGTGATCTCCTTCTTCCCTCAACATATTTGCAGGTGTCAAAGTGTCCCTTCATTTTCCAACCTTTTCTTTATGGCCACACCCACAGCACATGGAAGTTCCTGGGCTAGGAATCCAATGTGAGCTGCAGCCGCAAACTATGCCACAGCTGCTGCAACCCTGAATCCTTTAACCCACTGTGCTGGGCCAGAGATTGAACCTGAGCCTTCACAGCGACCTGAGCCTCTGCCAGGCGCTGTGCCAGAGCAGGAATTCCTCAACAGTTCTTTACTTGGGTTTTTAAAAGCAACCTCTCCACCTAGAGCTTAAAACCAACTGTTTGGGTACTAGGGATATCTGTGAAATTTCTTAGTTCTGCAAAATATAAAATATTTTTATTATGGAATAATAAAATTGTAATGTGGGGCTTTTCATATCTGATATCTAATAAAGGTATATTTATTTGCAATGATACCTTTAGGAAAATACCTTTTCGGATTTATTTGTAATAGCACCTTTAGAAAAATGCCTTTTTTTAAATGTTAAAATCAGCTTATTTAATGTGAGTTATTAAAGGAAATTATCTTGCCTAGGTAAATCCCATAGAAATGTCAGTTGATTTATCTTAATTTATTTCCATCTATTGTCATTTAAAAATTGTTTTTCTTACAGAAACCTCTATGTCTGAATAAACAATCATTTAATGTTGTGTTGCTACAATATAATTGTGGTCTAAATAGAACAGCTTGTCTTTTTCCTTTTCTTTTCTTTCTCTTAAAAATACTACTCTCAAATGTTTCCAATTTATGGTATTAAAAATTCCACTTTTATACATAAAAGGGCTTAACATATTTGTAATTGTATTGCCATTTGTATTTAAAATGAGCAGATATCACCTTTAAGATGGGCATCGTGTATGTTAGTAGAAATTTATGGCATCCTTACCCATGTTACGATTGATTTTCAGCATTCTAAGATAAAATTATTTTAGGTTGTTCCATAAACCACTTCCAGTGCAACTGAGATCTGAAAAATACCCTGAATCTTGCTCTGAAGACCACCAATTCAAGACATCTTAATTTTCCTGCAGAGAGAGGTCCATTCTCTCTTCCAGATGTCTCTTATATGTAAGCCAATGGGAGTTTTGAAGAAAAAATATTTGAAAATATAGATGAATTGATAGGGCTAACAAATTCGAAAAAATAGAGAACACTAAAAATTCTGATCCAAATATATGCCATAAATTATATACTGGCTGCCAAAATTTCAGCCATGCTGCTTATTATGTAGTATCTTCAAAATTCATGTTATTCACCTGGTATTTTTTACAAAGGACCCAATGCCTTTATTACTTTGGATTTTAAAAAATTTATATAGTGGTCTTCAAGATATACCTAAAGTGGTGCTATTTTTTAGTTTATTAAATAATAATGTTCCTTTAAATAAAGGTAATTTTAAAATACCAATTCTTAATGATTGCTGAGAGTTTGAAATGAAAAAAATGAATTTATCATTTGCTCTAAAAGATAATTATAACAACCTCTAGTTTAATGTTTGCCCACCTCAGTTTTCTTTCACTGATGTTACACACACACACACACACACACGCTGTGTTTGGTATAATTTAACTGTGGTCTAAATAGAATATTCTAGCATAGACCAAGCTTGTCTTTTTTCTTTTCTTTTCTTTAATTCTCTCTCTTAAAAAACACCACACACTTCAGAAGCAAGAAGAGATAGAATTATGTATTTATTTTGACAAAATGCTAGATTTCTTAGTTTGCCGGGGGGCCTTTTTATATAAAAAAAGATACAAAATCTCAAGCCAGATATGCAGTCAAAATGATTCTCAGATGTTGACAGCTACACTTTTTAAAATGAATATAAATCTCAGCAAATAAATGTCAGCCCTCTATATGCATAGAGCCTGAAATTTGTTTCTTTAGTGAAGGAAGAGAGGCTCAATAATGATTTACAGCAGCAGATTTGAAATTCTTAGGTGAAAAAAGGCAGAGACACTCAGTGGAAAATGGAAGAGCTATTCAAATCATTATTGCCAGCAAAGATGGAGACACCCCCCCACCTTTTTGTTTGTTTAAATCATCCTACAGGAATTGGTTTACCCGTTCTCTAGAGGTAATGATTAACTAATGATTAGAGTCACTAATCCCACACCATTCATTAGTAAAACTGACTACATAGATTTTTCCAACTGTAAATGCAATTTGTTTATTACATTTTGATCTGCTGGCTGTAAAGTTCTGATATAAGGAGTGTCTGATGAAAAAAAGAAAAAGAAAGGCACTTTATTAATTTTATGAGTACAATATATTCTTCAGTTATTTTAATCAGTGCTGTACTTCACATAATGCTTTTCTACTATCTGTGTGTTTTCCAGCCATAGCATGTCTAATTAAATTAACTTTTTCTACCTGTATCTCAAAACAAGGCTGGGGATAACTTTTTATTTTATTCTGAGAGAAATTCCAAATGAATTGTAATATTTTCCAGGCAAATAGAATTGATGTGACTTTATTAAATATAGAGTTACTATTTCTTCATTGTCTGAACAGAAATTCTCTCTCTACATATATGTATTCATACATACAACACTCACAAACTCACATATACACACTATATGTTTAACTGTAGGAAGTATGCATTATCAAACCTTACATTAAATATGGAAGTTTGATTTTCATAACCTAAAACAAATTCTGTGTCTACCTAGGCTTCACTGTATGAAACGAGTTAATTCCTTTTAGCCATATACACATCTCCCATTGATTTATATAGGGACCTTTAATATATGTGACAAAGAATTTTTCATGCAAGGTAAGATGTATTTAGGCAATTACCATTCTTTCCTTCACGGGGGACTTAATGTAAAGGTTTTCTTTGGAAGCAAATTACAATACATTCATTCTCCCCAAGATGTATAGAAATATCCCAGAAAGTGACTCAAGAGACCAAGTTGGTAGATTAAGTGTTTCACTGCTCTCTAATACATATGTAGCAAAGATTTTTAGCTGAAAATGTTGCCGCAAAAGACATCGCAAGTCAAATGAAATTTAATGGATCTGATGAGAATGCAGAAACATCTTCAGAATCAAAAGAGAATTAGAATGCTTTATTGGTCTCTAGGTTGTGCTTAGCAGCTCTGGGGTTTAGAAGAAGGTTAAAAGTGTGAGCAGGGAGAAGAAAGGGTAAATACCATGGCCCCCAGGTATCGGCC
This sequence comes from Sus scrofa, assembly GCF_054392235.1. Classification (NCBI taxonomy): domain Eukaryota; kingdom Metazoa; phylum Chordata; class Mammalia; order Artiodactyla; family Suidae; genus Sus; species Sus scrofa. The sequence goes on from NC_139393.1 coordinate 79,719,513, forward strand.
AAAGAATGGTTCCAGGGCCTCTGTGGTTACCAACGTCTGCAGATATTCAAGTCCCTGATATAAAATGGGGGGGGGGGCAGTGTTCACCCTCTGTATCAATAACTCTCCCCCGATTTGATTGAATCTGCCGATGCAGAACAACAGATATAGAAAACAGTGCCATATTTCTTTCTCCCCATGGTTTATTTTCCAAAGGTTCTTTCTCTTTCCTGTGAACAATCAATGCATTGAGTGTCTGAGTGTCTTATCATGGTTTATCCACAGTGCAATATTTCCCCCCAAAGTAACAGAGGAGGGCACTGACTGCGTTGATGCAAAGCAATGCATTTGTCTGTTAACCAGTTTCCTAGGTCAAACATTAAAAAGAACAATCAGGAATCTAGATAACTGGACCCCAAAGCTTTCTCTGCTCCAAGTTCTACCTTTTCCTGGTTCTTGGTCATTAAGACCACTTTATTCTGTCATTTTGTGAAGCGGGTAACACCAAGTCCTGAAGAATTTATTCTCAATCTGGGGAGATTTTTGTCCCCATCCTCATGGGACATTTGACAATATCTGGACTCATGTTTGGTTGTCCAAAATGGCATTGGGTGCTGCTCCTTACCGGATAAAGATGAAGGATGTTGCCACGCATCCTGTAGTGCACAGGACAGACCCCCCCCCCTTTTAAAGAATTCCCAGGATCAAAATGTCAATGGTTTCACAGTGTGGATTGTGGGACCCAGATGGAAACTGTGAAAAGATGGTCAAGGAAGGTCTCATGGAGGAGGCGGGTGGGTAAGAATGAGCAAGAAAGGACGCAAGAGGAGAACACTCATCAAACATTTGCCACAGGCGTGAGCTAGCAATATTTACTTAATTCACCCTTTTACGAATTTATATTTATAAGCTACAGCAGTTTAGGCATGGTGCTAAGCACCATGGCCAACACACAAAAATTTAGCAGCTTTTCTTTAGGATTAATGATCTTAATTAAAACTATAGTTAACTCAATCTTTTTGTTTTCTGAAGCTAATCCTTTCACAAAACTCTCCTTTTATGGAGGTAAGCAATATTTATGAGCTATCTTACAGCTAACCAGAAATTGAAACACAAGCTCGAAAATTAATCATGAAAGTTCATGTTAAAGAGGGAGATATTTGTTTGGAAAATGCATAAAACCCAGCAAAATATAGGACAGTGTAGGATACAAAAGTGATTTCAAATAGCATCTTACACAATTGAATTTCATATTGAATTATAATATGTTTATTTGTGATCAGGTTATGCCATATATATGTAAAACTTGTCTTAAAGCGGCCCTATTAACAGGCGACCTTGGGACTCTAGAGGGAGCAGGATTTCAAAAATCAGCACAGCGAAGCTCAACAAGACAATCCTCTGAAGTCTCTGGGCTTAGCCAGGTCTCCAAATGACCACGGGAGAGTCGCTCCTTCTGTTATTTATTCACTAATGGTCGAGACAGGGAAATACTTGGGAAAAAGAGAAAAGCAGTAAAGTGGCTTCATACTATCAGTGTAAGAATACACTGATGATAAAATCTATATCTTCATCTTTACCCTGTCATTTAAATTTTCATGTAATATGTTAATATATGGCACCTCAATAGACTCATTGGACTATTTCTCTTCTCTCCAAAAGCAGATTTTAATATAATGAAGAGGTATTTATCACTCACATTTAAGTGAGTCGAAAGTCTTAGGAAAGCACATTTCATCTCATTCAGTTGTTAGGGCAAGAATTTTTATGCATTATTTTGATATTTGAATTCAACCTATGAAGAATCCAGATCGCAGTGAAGCAAAAATCCTCAGAGGGGAAGGAAGATGTTAGAGTCTGTTTTGCCTTGTATGGGAAATTCTACTAACGTAAGTACAATTGGTTTCCTGATTTAAATTACTTGCTTAGGTTATCTAAGAATCCCTAATGCATATTTTGACACCTTTATAATAGCCTTCCAGTAGGGGCAGTACTGTTATCCCATGGTATCTGGAGGGGATTGGTTCCAGAATGCCTGTGGATACCAAAATCCAAGGATGGTCAAGTCTCTAACATAAAATGGCCTAGTATTTGTTTATAACCTCATACTTTAAATCATCCATAGATGACTTGCAATACCTCCTATTATGTAAATTCTTTGTATTTACTTGTAACTAAAATTTAAATACTGTGTAAATACTTGCTGGCCCAGTAAATTCAAGTTTTGCTTTTTGAACTTTCTGAAAAAAACTTAAATGTTTTTGATCTCTGGTTGGTTAAATCTGCATTTGGGAATGTCAGCAGATATAGACATAGTGGTGTAATTTCAGTAACATTGGGAAATTATACAAAAGGTATTTTTTAAGGATTAAAAAAATCTAGCAAGAGTACTTTTTGTAAACTAATTTTAGGAGTTTTCTATAATTTAAGTCTTGTCCATTAGACTGGCATATCTTTCGAATAATTCATAACTGTGCAATGTAATTCTTGAAATGTAAAATTCAGTTTGTAATGATCATTTCTTGATAAAATTGGGTTTAGGTAAAAAATACTGTCATTAATCCTGAAATCCTAAAAACCATTTAGTAAATTTTTGGCATAAACATTAACTGCTTAAATTAATTCCAGGAGTTCCCACTGTGGCTCTGCAGAAACGAATCTGACTGGTAACTATGAGAATGCAAGTTCTATCCTTGGCCTCACGCAGTGGGTTAAGGATCTGGCATTGCCGTGGCTGGCTGTGGTGGAGGTCTAGGTCACAGACAGGGCTCTGATCTGGCAATGTGGCTGTGGTGTCGGCCAGCTGTCGTCAAAACCCACAGAATGTATAAAAAAATAACTAGTGTAACTACAGGGTTTGGTGAATAAGAATATTGGTCCACTAATTATAACAAATGTACCACATTAGGACAAGATGTTGGTAAAAGGGACTAAGTGAAGGATGGTAAAAGAATATTCTCTCTGGGAGTTCCCGTCGTGGCGCAGTGGTTAACCAATCCGACTAGGAACCATGAGGTTGCGGGTTCGGTCCCTGCCCTTGCTCAGTGGGTTAAGGATCCGGTGTTGCCGTGAGTTGTGGTGTAGGTCGCAGACGCGGCTCGGATCCCCCGTTGCTGTGGCTCTGGCTAGGCTGGTGGCAACGGCTCCGATTGGACCCCTAGCCTGGGAACCTCCATATGCCGCGGGAGCCGGCCCAAAGAAATGACAAAAAAAAAAAGAATATTCTCTCTGTACTTCCTGCTTAATTCTTCTGTAAACTTCAAACTGCTCAAAAAATAAAGTGTATCATTAAAATAACAAAACACTGCTTTATGCCATTAGTAGATTATCCTGCAAAAGATGAATGCTATCTTGTAATACATTTGTCATCGTACTGATGAAATGCCACCACAAATGGCGCCAATGACCTTGCCCTTCCGATCTTGAATTCTGTGTTGATATTCAAGTGGTTGTGTGTGTGCGGGTGTCTACGTATCCATGAAGCCATTAAACACATTGTCTGCACTTGTTATTTGATGTGGTATATAGTTGGTGCTGCTAATGGCAAAATGAATTTCTTAAAAGTGAAACAACCTAATTAACCTACTTTTTCTTTTGTTTTTTTTTTTTGTTTATTTTGTATTGTTGTTTTTAGTCTGTATTAAAAAGTTAGTGTTGCAAATGTAGTGAGACTTTATTTTAAATAGGCATCGCCTATTCAAAACAAACAGCAGCTTCAAATGAAAAATAAAATTAAACTTGGAAGGTAACCATAACAAGGCATGCTAACTAAAGATTTTTTCTGCTTAGAGACAACATCTATTAGAAGGGATTCAACTAATTACTAAAGTAACATCTGGTTTGTGTTAATATAAATTATGAGAACTATTTGTTTTTCATACGCAAATTGAATCATACTCATTTATTTTGTTTATAACAAAATGCATTTTTTAGAGTTGAGATTAATGTGTACTGAGGCATTTTCATTAATCTGTCAGCAGCTAAAAAAATAAGTAATGTTTTTTTAGACACTTTATATGTATTCACATGCTTACATCTCAAAACCAATGACAGTGATTCTGATAATACATTATTTTTTAAATTAGTGAAAATTTATATTCAAGAAAATTAAATTGTCACTTTTCTTATGTAACCAGTGGTTTATGGATAAGAAAAGTGAAAAGGCAAATTTGGCTATATGTATAATTGGATATGATATAAATTAGTAAATTGATTTAATTAATGTGTAATATTTCTATATGACTTATACTTCTATACTTTTAAAATTTGCCTCTTTTTTGTGAGTAGGTCATTTTAGTTACCAATTTTTGGAAAATATTTAAACAGGATTTTGCAACAGTAAAAATGACAATATTTCCTTCTTGGTTCGACTTTCTGATTAGTATCTCTGAATGACTGAATAAATCAGTGCAAACTGAGCCATAAAGTAGAACATTATGTGGGTCATATTTAATAACATTATCAATAATATAATACTATCATTGAATAATTCATGTCAACATGTATCTTATTGCAGTGCTACGCAAATTTATTTTATTACTCCAAATGTGATTTCTAAAGATCCTCTGGCATAGCTAGCATCTTGGAATAATTATATAATTCAGAGTATATTCCCATGATACTTCCAAAATGTAATATATGTGATCTTCCCGTAATTCTTCCCTCGATCTTCAAAATCTAATTTTTTTGGTTTTAATAAGAAAAAAGGATATGAGAGTGAGGTCAATGGATAGTTTCTTTGATGTAATTATGGGACTATTCCATGTCTGTGTGTTTCCAAATGTGTGTAGACATGTGTGTAATAACAGATTTTATTTATTCATTTATTTGTTCATAATTTATTTTTTAGGGCCGCAGGAGTGGTATATGGAAGTTCCTAGGCTAGGGGTCAAATCAGAATTGTAGCTGCAGGCCTACGCCGCAGCCACAGCCACACCAGATATGAGTCATGTCTGCAACCTACCCCACAGCTTGTGGTAACACTCCATCCTTAACCCCCCCAGCGAGGCCAGGAAGAGAACCTGCATTCTCACAGTGTCTATGTCTGCTGAGCCCCAATGGGAACTATCCAGTTTTAAATAACAAGCTGTGGCTGACTGGTAAGAGAGCCAGCCAGACTGAAACTCTCACTCTTCCTCTGTCTCTAACTCCTTGTCTCTCTCCCTCTCAGAGAGTGCATAGACACCGGGATTAGAATGAACCAACTTGTCTGAAAATTTTAATGTGGTCCCTCTTTTCCCAGCTCCCTATTGTGTAACACCAGGTAAGTTCTTTTAACTTTCCGAGACTCAGTCTAATTTTAAAGCCTTATTCCTGCTTTCCTTGTATCACAAAGGCAGGTGTTGGGCTGGATGAAATGCTATGAAAATACTTTACAACGTCTAATATATCACATAAAGGCAACTCATTACCACTAATCCTGAATATTAAATATTTATTGTTACCGCTGTTGGACCCTATCAACCCATGGCTGTCCTAGGAAGCTCAGACAGGTAAGGCAGGTGTCAGAAGCAGCATTAGATCACAACAGAGAGTTGTTCCTGCAATAAGGGGTATGGTGGGTCAAGAAAACCAGGCATAAAATCATAAATAGAAGCTCAAGGAGTCAAGCAACTGAGATTAAGGTGTCATCTCCTTTGTAACAAAGACTGAAGTTTAGGAGAAAACCCAGGATCTTCAGAGTACTTTGAGAAGGACAGAAAATTCTAAGTGTGTGTGTGCTGGACAGAGAAATAAGGAAGAGCCTCAGACTAAAGAAAACAACCCTTGGCATGAACCCCTAAAACTAAAATATTAAGACAGCCATTTCTAATCAAGAAAATCCAAAAATCTAGTTACTACAAAAAAAAAAAAAACTCATATGTTGGCTCTTATAAATAATTCTGCTCTGAATATTGGGGTGCACATATTTTCAAATCAGTGTTTGCATTTTCTTTGAGTAAATAATTAGGAGCAGAATTGTTGGACCATATGGCAGTTCTGTATTTAATTATTTCAGGAACTTCCATAATGTTTTCCATAGTGGCCGAACTAATTTACATTCCCACTAAGACTGTACTAAGATTCCCTTTTGTCCACATCTCCAACACTTGCTATTTCTTGTCTTTGAGGATGGCTTTTCTGAAAGGTGTAAGGTAGTATCTTATCATGGTTTTATTTGCATTTCTATGATGATCAGTGATGGTGTACATCTCTTCTTGTGCCTGTTGGCCTTTTATACGTCTTCTTTGGAAAAATACCTATTTTGGTCCTCTGCCTATTTTCTAATTTGTTTATTTTTATTAATATTGCATTGTATGTGTTTATATATATATATAAATATATGTGTGTATATATATACACAACACACACACACATTTTTTTTTCCCACGCCTGTGGCAAGTGAAATTTCCTGGACCAGGGTTTGAATCCACACCATAGCAGTGACCTGAGCCACTGCGGTGACAATGCTGGATCCTTAACCTGCCGTGCCATAAAGGCTTTGTTCATTTTATTGCTATTGCTGTTAAATTGTGTGTGTGTTCTTTATATATTTTGGATATTAACCCCTTAACAGACAGATCATGTGCAAATATCTCCTATTCTGTAGGTTTCCCTTTTCATCTTGTTGATGATTTCCTTCCCTGTCCAAAAGCTTTAAGTTTGCTTAAGTCTTAAATTTGTCTGTTTTTGCTTTTGTTTCCCTTGACTGAGGTGAAAGATCCAGCAGTATTGCCAGGACAAATGTCAAAGAGCATACTGTGTTTTTTTCCCTTATAGGTGGAACCTAAGAAAAGTTTTAAATGAACAAATATAACAAAACCAAAACAGACTCATAGACACAGATAACCAAGAAGTGGTTCCCAGAAGAGAGAGGTGTAGGGTGTGGGAATGAAAGGAAGGGGACTAAGGGATACAAACTTACTAGGTATAAAATAACGTATGAGGATATAATATACAGCACATGGAATATAGCCAATATTTTACAACTTAATGAGAAAAATATATAAAAATACCAAATCATTGCCTTGTCCACCTGAAACTAATCTAATGTCGTAAATCAATGATACATCAATAAAAAAGAAAGTCTCCAGGAAATCATAATAGTACTCTTCATTTCAAGCTACTAAATGTTTCCTGCTATGAAGTTACAATGTATAGGACCCTATTAACAAGTTAAAGTAATAGCAGTTTTTAGTGTCGCATTAAATTTACAGGTAATCCTCCAGGACCTTTCTATTTTCTTTAACAAAGACTGTTTTTAAGACATTACGGAGAGAACTATGAAAGACAAAACAAACACAAAAACAATACCCCCCTCCCCGCCCCGTGGCTAATGCCAGAATATCTGCTGTCTCTGTTCCGTTTGTTTTGGTGGAGAGGAAGAAACTTTCATTGTCATTTAAAAATATGGCTTGCTTTTAAAAATGCGCATCATTTAAAAACAACACTCGGTGGGCGGTATCTTTATGTAGAGCAATGTGCGTATGTAAAATTTCTTCAAGTCAAACCTTCACCTTAACCTCAGTTATCCGTGTTTAGTGGGGATTAGAAGTGGCCCCACAGGAAGTGACAAAGTTCTTTAAAAGAAAAATTCCGTTTTAGATATAAGGTCTTTTTTGAATAGTTATTAAGTGAGAAAGCCAAATTATCTCTTTAGATAAAATAAACCAAACTCAACCTTTCAGTGTTTCTAGGCGAATGAAATCCGCCCTCTGATTTCGGGGGAGGACCAGGGAAATAGCGGCCACTTTGTCTATAAAATGACGTCAAAACATGGATACCTCTATGGGGAAATGAGAAGGAAAGAGAAATTCATTTCTTGCAACTATATCCAATAAGTACTCAAGCTCCAAATTATGAACCTCACATAAAAATCAGACTCGAGTGCTTAATAAAAGTAGTAAATAAAGTGATTAAAGAGAAGTTAGGGAAGAAATGGTTCATATTTGAGGGAGTTCTCTTCGTGGCACAGCGGTTAATGAACTCGACCAGGGTCCATGAGGATGCGGGTCTGACTTCTGGCCTCACTCAATGTGTTAAGGAGCTGTGGTATTGGTTGCAGACACGGCTTGGATCCTGTGTTGCTGTGGCTGTGGCTGTGGCTGAGGCGTAGGGCGGCAGCTGTAGCTCCGATTCAGTCCCTACCCTGGGAACTCCCATATGCAGCAGGTGAGGCCCTACAAAAATAAAAAATAAAAATAAATTAAAAAAAAAGATTTATATTTTTAAAACCAGGCTAAGCCCAGTATCAAGAATGCTGTGGAGTTCCTTGCGGTATAGCCGGTTAAAGATCTGGTGTGGTCACTGCAGAGGCTTGGGTCATTGCTGTGGTTCAGTCCATGGCCTGGGAACTTCCACATGACACAGGTGAGGCCAAAGTAAAAAAAAAATATTATATATATATATATACATATATATATATATATACACGGTTGAACAAATTTTTTTTCAATGAAACTAAATAAGAAAGTAAATAAATACAGTTATCTAGAGGGATAATTGTTCTCAGCTTAACCCATATGGGAAAAAAAAAATCCTACGTAATTTAAATGACCATGGATATCCAGAAATACAGTAAATACATGTATGTCCTGTTTCTTGATTGCACATGGGAAAAAGTAATTTGGTTTTAAATCTAATATGCAAAGTTAGATCTCTTTGGGGGAAAGTGGACAGAGTTTGGCAACAAAACAAACTCTCAGAGAGGAAATAGATGATACATTTTACTTTGCCTTGTATGGAAGGTTTTACTGAACTTCAGGGCAATTGCTTTTCATGATTTAATTTACTTTCTTTGTTTCCTCATCTGATGTTAGTTTCAATTTAGGATAAAGTGGAAAATCTATACCTTGAGCCAATTATTTCGCTGGATGGCAATGCGAAATTGCCTCTCATGGGCAGTATATTGATATGCTTCCCAAACTGATTATCTCTGGTTATTTATCTCCGTTGGTTAAAGCAAGGTTGTAATGAAGTTTAGGCCATTAACCATGAATACAGGGACTGCAGTGTCCGTTTCTGAAAGGAGATTATCAAATTCGTTGTTGTCCTTTCATGAACTTTTTAATGATTTTAACCTAGTCATTCTATATACGAGAGGAGACCAGACAGTATGGATTATTGTCTATAAAGATGATCAAAAACGATTAATTTAATGACTGATAGATTGCTGCTTACTCTAGTAAATCACCTAAGATATCAAAAAAGAGAACATTGACTAATCCTTCTTGAAATAAAACAAGGCAGTACACAGAGAAAATGGTTTTATAACCTAAGTCATTGGCTGGTAAGGGCTTCTGGGTAGTTGGTCCATACATTAGGATCAATAACCCATGCATCTGTTTTTCAGAACTCACTTTGCAATTTTATCCAATTACCGTGTCTTCAAGGATGAAGCTTATGGAAAACACACACACACAAACACACACACACAGATTTGTAATACGTTTCTATTTCTGCTGCCTCAAATGAACCAATATCTAGGTCAGGGATTGGAAAACTAGTCAACTTCCCAAGTCTGGCCAGCCACTTGTTTTTGTAAATAAATTTTACTGGGACTTGGGCATGCCTGTTGATTTCCATTTTGTTTATTTCTGGGTATGTGCTGTTCTGGAAGAGACTGCAGATCCTGCAAAAGCTATTTACCATGTACTCCTTTAACGTAAAAGTTGACAGGGTTCTGAGGAAGATTTTTAAGACAAAGATTCTGTCCTTCCCTAAACACATGGAAAAGCCTTGTATGCAACCTCCCGCCCCACCAAACACAAACCTAGCCCCTTCTGTTAATTTTGTTTCTCTTTACCTCTAAAAGTAAAGTCTTAAATGAGTTTAAGGAAATTAAACTAGGAACTAAATTTCAGTTAGGGAATTGAAAATCAGAAAAAAAAAAATAAAAGATTTAAAAATGGATCTTAAAATTTTGTGGAGGGATAAGATAAAATAATATCTGTGACAAACCAATGTTCTAATGAGAACACTAGCCAAAACATAGATAATTCACAAAAAAATCATACTTTCTCCTCACCATTCTTTGTTATCTCTTGCAAAATTTCTCATAGATTTTTTTTTCTGTTCTATTCGCTTTAGAATATAGCTTTTATGAATATCGGTCAGCTCCATATTTTATTTGTTCAAGAGTAACGTCTTTCAAAGAATGGGGGGGAAGAGAGCTGTACATGAATATTTAGATTGACCGAAGATTATTGTTACCATGTGGGTAATTAAGAGCTGTGAAATGGATCACAGACTTAAACCTCCCAAGTTGGTACGTTGAATTGTCTTGAAACAAACTTTTTGTTATTTTCCTCGTATCGACTTATGCTATGGATAAAAGAAAAAAAATGCTCTAGACAATTAAGGAGAAAGGTTTTTCAGCCTATAGCAATTGGGAGATCATTAATGAGAAACTTCTCAAAGAAACAGAAAATGGTCTGGGGATTTATAGAGCCAGGCCAGTGAGAGGGGCATCCGAGAGCCTCCAGGAAGTCGTGAGGAAGAATGGAGACAGTTTTATCTTAGTTAGAAAAAATACAGATGGGTACTTATCTCAAAATACATCAGCATCATACGATGCTTTGAGGTGAGCAACATCTTAGGAGCAAAAACATGGGTAGGGAGATTTCTCAGTCACTACTGCTTTCCTGGACTACAGATTAAGTTGACTTAGGGTTCAATATTATGTTGAAGATAATGTTATTAAAGAATAGAATACATGCATAATAACTGAATAAATAAATAATTTATAACTAATATACCTGCCACTCATTCTTCATTTTAAACTGTATCAGTATACATTTTTAGCATTTTCAACCTTGATGGTATCCGTTAACATACAACTTTTGGTAATGAGAATTTGATAAATGAGGATAACAATAGGCACTGTAATCAAGTGCATTTTCATTTGTTTGTGGCCACAGTCAATATCCATGACACTAAGAATTGACTAATTCAATTACTGTCTTGGCTAAAGTGCTACAGAAAGTTAGACTCAATTTAAACAGTATTTCTGGACTTTTGCAATAATATAATATGGTCACATAGTCTAAAGTCTAAAACTTCTTGCAAATTTATACAATGGCATACGTATAAAAGCATCATGAATATCATTATACATTATGATAATTGTAGAAATGGGATCACTACTTGGGAAAATAAGAGGTGCATTTGCTTCTCAGTTTGGAAACTGAAGGAAGACTATGCCATTCTCAAATGTTTTAAAATGATTAATACTTAATTTTGTAAAAATAACAAAATGGGAAGGTAAGATTCTCAATAACCATAAATGATACCTGAGATTGTTCCAGATTTTTTTATGAATATATATAACACTTTTAGAACTAGCATAATACTGGACATAACTTTACCTTTTTTCAATTAACAGTATGTAAGCATCTTTCTGTATCAATAAACACACCTCTGCACATGTTCAAAAAAAAAAGTAGGCACAATTGTTCCCGTGGTCTTTTACCCTGGGATTTTGCTGCTCCTCCAAGAAAGTTTGAGTATTTCTGTTCTTGACTCCGCCTGGGTAAGTGACTTGGTTTACTAATAGAATAGGGCAGAAAGGATGCTGCATCAATTCTGGGCCCAAATGTCAAAAAGCTTTGCAGTTTTCAGTCTTCCTGTCTTGGAACATGATCCTGAGACCCCGGGGAAGAAACTAGACTAGCTTCCTGGATGATGAGAGGCGTCATGGAAAAGAACTGAAGACTGCCAAGGAATTGCCTATACCTACTGTTAGATCTGCAAGAAAGACATGTTGGCTCCCAGTCTGGTCACCACATGAAGAAGAGCAGGTGAAGGCAGCCCAGAACCACCCAGAAATTTGCTGAATGGTGAGAAGTTACTCGTCATTGCTACTGTAAGCGACTACAAATTGGAGTGTATTTCTATATAGCATCGGTTAACCTGGTAGATTTACTTTAGTTAAAATTGAACTATTTGAGGAGTTCCTGTTGTGGCTCAGCATTAATGAAACCAGCTAGTGTCTGCGAGGATGTGGGTTCGATCCCTGGCCTGGCTCAGTGAATGAAAGATCTAGCATTGCCATGAGCTGTGCTATAAGTTGCAGACATGGCTCAGATCTGGCGACTGTGGCACAAGCCGACAGCTGTAGCTCTGATCTGATTAGACCCCTAGCCTGGGAACTTCCATACGCCCCACATATAACCCACCCCCCCAGAAAGAGAGAGCTATTTGAAAACAGTTATTCTAGAAAGTTATCGAATATAATGTATTGATGTTATTATGGCTTGCTATACAGGTTGGCTTGCCATAATTTTGCACTCTCCAGGGCATGTATTATTCATGTTCTAGAAATCCGCCCCTTGGGGGGAAATATACATATGTAAATTCTAGGCCATTATCTATAATTGTATGCAGGAAAGGTGGGCCTTTTGTTTTGTATATTTTTAAGGCTATGAAAAACAATTATACTTGAAATCCTTTAAACCTTACTTGTTGGTAAATATCAACCTTTTTTGAAGTCAGGTTTTCTGAGTGACCTGAAGTTTTCTGACTGGAGGGCATTTGTGTTGGACTGGATACAAAGCACTGGGAACTGAGTGCGGTCCTCAGATCCACTTGAGTAATTCCCCGTTGCCTTCATCTCAGGCCATCATTTGGCCAAAGACATTTTTGTAGTTTATTAAATTGGCTTTTTGACCAGCTTTTAGTCAATGAGCCAGAGTGTTAGATAATTGCCAAGGCAACCTGAGCAAAGCTATTACCCGTACAGAGCTAGTGGAGGAAGAAACCTTTATAGCTAAAACCTCCAGTCAATCTCCGCTAAGTCAGCTTTCTTTGGGTGACCGGAAATGACTTGATTCCCACGAAGTCACAGGTAAACTATGCAATGAAATGTACTTAACACTGTAAGTCGCTTGATTATCATGTAAAATACCTCATTCTCATTTAGAATACTTTCTAGAAGCAGAGGAAAACTACTAGTTTCCCCTTCATTGCTGGACCACCGAGAGAACACACCATGTTGCATATAGAAGAATCCTAAGCCCAAGAACCTCAATCACGTTGCCTTTCCTGGGTGGCCTTGTGCATAAAATATATTTGCCATTGCAGTTCGATTTTTTCTTGATAAGAATTGAGAAATGTTTAGTTTAAAAAAGAAGTAAATTGAACTCAAGTTTCAAAAAAAGACATTCTTCTAGACGCTCTCAGGGTCCAGCCTGTATCTTGTGAAATTTTGACAAGTGGCTATATTGTTGGAACTTAAATCCACTTGAACATCAAGTTTTAATTTCCCAGGTATATTTTGATGAAACTCCTTTTTTTTTTTTTTTTGTCTTTTTGCTATTTCTTTGGGCCGCTTCCACGGCATATGGAGGTTCCCAGGCTAGGGATCTAATCGGAGCTGTAGCCACCGGCCTACGCCAGAGCCACAGCAATGCAGGATCCCAGCCGCGTCTGCAACCTACATCACAGCTCACGGCAACGCCGGATCGTTAACCCACTGAGCAAGGGCAGGGACCGAACCCATAACCTCATGGTTCCTAGTCGGATTCGTTAACCACTGCGCCACGACGGGAACTCCTGAAACTCCTTTTTTATATATTTAGTTATTATTGCAGTAAGTGAATTGCCATGTGGCTAAAATCACAACAAAGCCTGTCAGATGTTGTTATCATATAAGATGTAAACATTAGCTATAGAAATGTTCAGGGAAATATTAGTGTAAACCTTTCCCTTTCCATTTTTGTAAAGGTTATATAATCAGCATAGACCAAAATACTAATTACCGGTTCGTATACTAGATACTTAAAGAATCCAAAGGTGGTTAGTGGGTTTTATTTTTAAGTTCAGCTTATTGGACTTTTAAAACCTATTTTCTATGAACAATTACTATGTCCTACTTGATATGTGAAACTTTCTGAAGATTTCATCATTTTGGAATATAATAATCTACTTTCCCATTCTTCTAATACGAATATTTCCACTAAAGAAAGTTGACTCTGTATATACCAAGATGAGAAAGTTTCTAGATAATTTTCAGTTGTGCATGTTGCAATTGCAATGCATTTCACTTTCCTCAAGCAATGTATTTTATTACTGGAAGAAAAATAGGAAGAACACCTTTTTTTTTTTTTTTTTTTCCTCCAGAAAAAGGCAATAGAATCATGTAGGAGAGACCGTTTCCTCTAATAATTAGATGACACCATCTTAGTTGTTGGGACCTAGCCAGCCCGTAGCTTGAGTTTCCTGGGCTATAGAATAATTTTATTTTCTATCCCCATAACGAAGTCTCAATTAAAAATGGAATTGAATTAAATTGAATTGAACTCAATTGGGTTCAAAAGACACAAAAGATATGTACTGACTTCCACACAAGGCTACCAAAATACAACAGCAAATACTGTAGTTTTTGTAACCCGGTATTGATGAGAAAATGAAAAAAAAGTTGTACCACTTAGTTTTTGAAATATGAATTTCACAGTTAATGTATCATATGTGTTAAAAATATGTAATCTGGGAGTTCCCATTATGGCTCAGAGGGTTAAGAACACGACGCAGTGTCCCTGAGGGTGTGGTTCCGTCCCTGGCCTCGCTCAATGGGTTAAGGATCCAGCGTTGCTGCAAGCTGCAGTATAGACTGTAGGTTGCAGATGTGGTCAAATTATTCCAGTGTTCTAATACTCTACTCAAATACCATCAACTCCATGAAGCATCTCTTCAGCCTTGCTGTTATGTCTCCCTGTCTCCTAACTTTGCTCCTGACTTCATCCCATGTCACGTCACTCAGGCATTCGGCTTTGCGGAGGCCCTAGCTTGGCACTCCCATCTGTACTTTGTACTAATTTACACTTTATCAGGGCTGTTCGTCCTCATCTTCTCGCATTGAAGCTGCTATAGGTTTATCCAGTGTAAATACCTTGATATCTAATTATTTGTATCACAAAACCTGTAATGGACCTTTTATATTTTTAATAGGATCAATATATTTTTTGGTTGCGTATTTTGCATGTGATACCTCATGTGAATCTCACAAGCCCATATGGGATAGGTTCTATCATTATATTCAGATTTTTGGAAACAACTAATGCACCAAGAAATGCTATGCCTTGTGTCAAAATACAAGAGACGAGATTTGAATACAAGTCTAATTTCCAGTCAGTATTTTTACTATAAATCCATTAATGAAGTCTTTACATGGAAGATCTATTCTATGTAAATGTTTCAAATAGTAATTATTTAAGAAAAAATGGAAAGAAAATTACCTTTTTTATTGTTTTAACTTACTGCCTAGAAATAGCTGGCCAATATGATTAATGTGAAGTATATAAACTCAATCTCAATCTTTTATCTGAAACATATCTTGTTAAATCTTAAAAAAGTCAAAGATATAATGTCATTCTTAAACCATAATGTTTCTACACCACTGCACTGCATTTTAAAGGGGTTATGACTAATTTTCAATAGTATATCTCAGAATTTGGTAAGAAAAGTGTGATCTATAAATTCAGTAAGTGATTGATAAAGAGTTAATTATGCAATGCCTGTGGACAAACTCTCAGTCTCAAATCAGTAATTTTGGTGACATAAATTAGCAGAAATTTCCAAAATCATATTCCACAACCCTCAAACTGTCAGTAGCATTCAAAACAGGTCCCATTTGTGTTATTATGGGGTAGGAACAAACACAGATGGATTGTAGAAAGCTACAATTTTGACATTAGAATGGCCTTAAGAAATTGTCAACAAACAAGGAACAGAACCAAAACAGAGTTAGCAGAAGAACCAAGAACTTTTGGTGTGTTGTCTTCTCCAAGGATTCAAATTAAAGTCCTACATTGCGACCAGGGTATTCCTTGATGCTATAACCCATTTTAAAAACACTCTGTTTGGGAGTTCTTGTTGTAGCTCAGGGGTTAGCAAACCCAACAGCCATCCATGAAGTCAGGGGTTCGATCCCTGACCTCGCTTATTGGGGTAAGCATCAGGCATTGCTGTGAGCTGTGGTGTAAGTTGCTAGAGTGGCACTAAAAAGACAAAAAAAAAAAGCTCTGCTTTTCTCTATCATGGCTTTTATCTGTTGGAGATCAGCCTTTTCTCACCACTGAAGTAAAAAGGGGGTTAGATAATGGCTATTTACTGCTAAAATTACTATAGATGAAGGAAGCATCGATTTTGTCTTCTGCAGTGGCCATTGGCAGAAGGTATTGATTGAGTCAGGACAAAAAGCCTGCACACAAATTTTTTTCCAAGGAGGTTGTTGGAATGAGAGATTGGCATCAGATGCCCACTGGGCCTCACCTTCCCACCTCTCAGCCTTACATTCTATCCTCACGTGGGCAGCTCACCTGTTCCTGACGGAATGAATAAAGCTGCTGTAAGAATCCCAGCACAAATCTTTGTGTAACAAACGTTTCATTTTCTTGGAGCAATAGCTAGGGATGCCCTTGATTGATCAGATAACATCTATGTATGCAAATGTATGTTGATCACCAATGTCTACATATTTTGCTTTCAACCAGTAGCCTATGAAAGTGCAGGTTGCCCCCAACTTTTGCTGACAGCTTGGTATGTTGCGGATTTCAACTTGAGCTATTTTTCTTTTCTTTCTTTCTTTTTTTTTTTTTTTTTTAAGGCTGCACCTGCAGCATATGGAAGTTCCCAGGCTCGGGGTCATATTGGAGCTGTCGGCCTATATCATAGCCACAGCAACGCAGGATCCCAGCTGCATCTGCAACCTACACCACAGCTCATGGCAGCGCCGGATGCTTAACCCACTGAGCGAGGCCAGGGTTGAACCCACATCCTTGTGGTTACTAGCCGGGTTGGTTACCACTGAGCCACAACAGGAATTCCCAGTTTGAGCCATTTCAATAGATCCACAGTGGTGTCTCATGGTGGCTTTTATTTGCATTTTCCTGAATGCTTTTTGAAGCACACACTTTTTTCCTTCAGAAATGTTAAGGTTTTTCCTTAGAATCAATGGGTATTATGTTAAGTTTTTTCCCTAAGAATCAGTGGATTTTATTGATTCCTAGTAGCATGTCTGGCAACCCTGGTGCATTGACTTGATGGCACTGCCGTAAGAAAACACCACGGGCTGGGTATTTATCTTACTTCTCAAAGTTCTGGAGGCTGGATGTCCAGCATCAGGTGTCAACAGGTTCAGTTTCTTCTGAGGTCTCTTTCCTGGTTTGCAGCTGGCTTCCTTCTGGCTTTGACCTCACATGTCCTTCTTCCATCTGGTTTGTCTTTGTCATAAGCCCCTTTTTTTCTTTCCCATTATAGTTTATTACAGGATCCTGAACGGGACCTTGTTGTTTATCCTTGCTATATATTCCAATTTGCATCTGCTAATCTTAACCTCCCAATCTAACCCTTGGCAACCGCAAGTCCATTCTCTATGTCTGTGAGTCTGTTTCTGTTTCATAGATCTGTACCACATTTTAGATTCCACTTGTAAGTGATATCATATGGCATTTGTCATTCTCTTTCTGACTAACTTTTCTTAGTACAATAACCTCTAGATCCATCCATGTAGCAGCAAATGACATTGTTTTATTCAGTTGCCAATTCCCCTCCTGGGCATATATCCAGATGAAGCTATAATTCAAAAAGATGCACACACCCCTATATTCATAATCTCCTCTTTTTATAAGGAAATGGGTCATATTGAGTTTGGCCTCACCCCAAGGACTCTGAGGAACATGGGGTTAGGGTATTAACATGAGGGTCCGGGGGGACATGCAGCTTACATCACAGGTCAGAACTACTCTAGCACAGTGTTGTTATATGAGAGTCTGACTATAGTTTTCATGTTTGGCTGCTAATGGCTTTCAAGCCCTCTCCTCCCCTTCTCTCTGTCTCTCTTTTTTTTTCTCTTTATGGCTTATGGAAGTCCCCAAAGCTCCATCACACAAGTCATGGCCTTTACCAGGGAAGCTTCATCCCAGCCCCACCTCTTAATCATCCCAAATCCTCAACCATTTTAGATCTTCTTGGTCTTAAAATGACCCTGCTCTTTCCAGAAAGCCTTATCAAGTGAGTAATAAATATATTGATACCCTCTTCTTACACGTGTAGCATCATCAGTCTCAATATTGGGATTCTCAATATTTTGGATTTGAGGTGCAGCCTACCTTTGCGGGTGATCACAACATCAGGATATTCCTTGTAATTTCCTTTTGCTGAAAGCTAATGATTGCTTTCACAAAGGGTGTGCCCAAAGATGACTATTTGACAATTTAATATTAGTTAATTGCCACTAATAAAACCAATCTTGCAAACAAAATAATACTTTAATGAATACCTAAAAAAAAAAGCAAGAGAATAGCTGAAGTTTTAAATCATGAGAGCTCATGGAGCATTGAATATTTCATTTTGAAGTTCCAACATTGCCATTTAGAATATTTCAAATCATGAATGACTCTTTTAATGAAACTCCTCAGTAAAATTTAATTTAGTGGAATATATAAAAAAATCAAAACAGAAAAAGTTTATTTGCTATTTCACTTTACAAATATGTTTATTAAAATAAGGTAGTTAAATAGAGACAAAAATACATTAACTGAAAATACGTGAACTGACATACTTTGCATTTTAATAAAAACAAGCCAAGAAACAACAACCAAAAAAGGTCTTCCGAAGGGGACCATCAACACAGTTTACTACCAGACCAAACCTGGGGACACAAAGCAGGTGGTTCTTAATTGGAAACGGATTCCAAGGTTCTCATCACTAAGGCAATGATGATGATTCTTCATCTGAGCAGCTCAGGAGGTAGTGTCTTCTAAGCTGGGTCAGCTGTCCTTTTGCTCCAAGCTGTTTTAGCTTAATCCAGTCTCATCCAGGATGTGTGTTTCCTCCTTTAGGGAACTGGTTGCTGAAGCAATTCATAGGTTGCCAGGACACGTCCATCAACGGCTAGAAATACTGTTCCCATCTGCCAGCTCCATATCCCCGCCTGACCTTTACAATGAAGGCTTCAGGGACCTTTCCCAAATTTCCCTATCCTTTGGCATTCTTGCGGGTTCCCCAGTTCTTCTCCGTGTGTTCTCAAAGGAGGCTGCTGTACTCTTCCTGACAACACCCCTCTTTACCGAGCCCCCACATTTGCGGGCAGCATGCCCACTTGGTCCCACCCACGAAGTGCTCCACACCACGGTGGAAATGCGTGGGGCCCTCACCCCAATACGTCCCATGCGGATACAGCCCGAATTCCATCACCCTGGTGTAGACGCCATCTTTATGATTGAAACAATGGTTCTCAAACAGGGTGAACCCAATTCTGCCCAAGGTCACTCTCTCTCTTTCTCTCTCTCATACACACATGTGTTTATGCAAATATATATATATGTATATAAATATCTGTATCACATATTTTACCTAGTAATTTTATGCTTGTAACGTATACATATTATAATACATAATGCATCATATATGAAGTATACATTATGTACATCATTGCTTAGATACATATATATTATAAATATGATGTATATATGTGTTTTGAAATCTTTACTCATACGAATATTCCATAGCCCATAGTTTTACACATACCCATTCTGTGGTTTTAGGATAGTCGAGCATGAATAAAATATTTGGCAATTTATCCAGTAAGAATTTATCAACTGGTTACTACATTATTAAGTGGGAAAAATAACCTTTTTAGAATTTGTAGGTCTCTTATACATTATATATTGTATACAAAATGTGTATATTAGCAATAAATGTATGTGTTTTAAATTAAAAAATAAATTTGCTTTTAGAATGCAACTAGGATTAAATGTCTTATTATCAAAAAAACTACATTAAGATCAAATCTCTTCAAATGACTTGACTAGTACCTGGGAACCTTCAATCACCGTCAAAATCCATAACAAGTTTAACTTAAAGTAAAATGCATAGTAATGAAACATTATAGACAAATGGTTTGGAATATGAGTATAATTGTAATCTTTTACGTTTTAATTCAATTTGGATGAATAAATAGGTTTGGGGGGCTATTTCAGAGCCTGCGGATTTTTTTTCTGACACAGAAGGACTTCTAATGATACAAGGAATTCACTTGACCTTGAAGTTGTTTGTAGGCTTCAAAGGGCATGTGCCCTTTGAGAGCAGCTTCTCAATCAAATTTAATGTCAGTCAGGTCAACCTCCTTTTAATTTTATGCTACATTATACATCCCTCAGGGTTCAATGTTCCTTTTTTTCACAATGCTGTATATGTTCGATTATTTAAATTAGCAGTCAAGAGGATGCTTTTTCATTACTGTGCCGATATGCAAATTATTTAAAACTTCGTTTTGAAAACCTTCTGTGTGCATCTTAATTCTTTTTGTCTTTCCAGCCATTCCTAAAGGATAGCCAAAATATGTTCTCAGTTGCAGAAAAAACAGTGCCAAGTTTTTCAACTACAAAAATATTTTTCTACTTCTGTTGTTTTTCCTGGCTAGGCTATTAAAAATTATCCCAGTTCTTAAAGCATATGCCTCATAAAACAAGTGGACGTAATTAGTCACTTTGAGGTTAGAATATTGGGTGGGTGGCCCGGGAAGGCATGTTTTATACAAGTTTCTGAACCCAGTTTCCTCCCTTCTCCCTTTTAAAATAAATCTTGAATTTTAAAATGAAAAAGTAATATGATTTCTATTTATTGTCACAAATTTTTACTGGAGATATCCATTGCTCTCCCCCCTCAGCTGCCCCTGCAAAAGGGTAGGAATTAGTATTAACAATAACATTAGTTAGTATTAATACTAATTAGTATTAATAGTTTATATTCTTGGAAATCTTTATTTATGCAAATATTCCATAATACATGTTTTACACACAACTCTTCTGTGGTTTTCAGACAGCCAAACACGAATAGGACTGTTAACATTTATCCAATATAAATTTATCATATAAGCACTATATTACTAAATTCTAAAAACGTTTTTAGAATTTGTATGTCTGCCTTCAGCAAAGCCAGAAACTTTAGCACCATCAGGAAAGGCAGCACTTGATTTGGGTCTTTGAGGGTACAAAAGGTAAACAGAAGAGGGACCACGAGAAGTAAGATACATGAAATTAGAGAAATAGAAATGAATATTTCACGTTTGAAAAATCGCTAGTGGATTACACTGGCAAAGTGCTGCTCTCTTTCTAGGGGAAAACAAAAGACTGAAAGATAACTCTGTATTGAGTTCCTAGAATGTGCTAGTATTTTCATATACGTTATCTCAGTCCTGACAGTGATCACAGGTACTATCGCTGTGACCGCGCAGTTAATAAAGTTCAGAATAGGACACAAGAATTAAGTTGCCTGAGATCACAAGGCAAAAAAGAAGCAGAGCTGAGACTGAAGATGCGTGAGTTCTGAATCAGCGGTTTTTTAGTTCATTCTTAGTCACTGGAACATGCGGCCTTAGGATAAGGCCAGCAGGTATGCCGGGTCCAAAGGCTGGAGATGCTTAAAATAAAGGAAATCTTTCTCTTCACACCTCCCACTCCATTCCTTCTCGGGGCACGTTTTTGCCCACTATGTCACTGGTCCAGCGCTAAACCAGTCTATAACTTCTACACTATTTCTTTACATCATCCGATCATCTTACAGTTTATAATCCTGGATTCTTGCCAGACCCAAACACATCACTTATAATTTTAATCCTTTCCCTTCTAGGTTGAAACAGAGACTTCAAATGTTTAGTCCCTTTCCAATGTGTTCCCTTGTGCTCCCAAGAAAAAGTTAATTATTAACCCAAATGAAGTTGTAACAATCAGGATTTTATGTTAGAAACTTGTCCCACAAAATCAGTGGATCTCAACTTTGGCTGCATATTTGAATCATACAGAGAGCTTTGAAAAGTACAAAATATCCACTTGTCGCACAGAATATTTATCCTGAATGGGGCCAAGAATTGGTTATTTTATTTTATTGTTATTTTTTGGCTGTACTGCTGGCATGTGGTAGTTCCTGGGCCAGGGACTAAACCTGCACCACAGCAGTGACTGAAGGCACAGAAGTGACAACACCAGATTCTTAACCAACCGCACCACCAGGAAATTCCAGGAACTGGTCATTGTAAAACTACCCAAGCGATCCTGCTGCACAGCACATATGTAAGTGTGCAATTGGGTCACTGTGCTGAACAGCAGAAATGGACAGCACATTGTACCTCAACCATAATAAAAAAAAATTAAAAAAGAAAAAAAAAAAAGGGAGGAGTCTCCCCAAATGATTTGAACATGCAGGCAGGGTTGAGAATGACTGTCCCATGCCTCAGCCTATAGGGTCCTGGTACCATTTCTTGGGCAGGCACTGAAGACGGCCTTACTTAAAACATTCATGTACAATCCATGTCTGGTTACAAGGTGGTAAGAAAACAGGATTCTGGAAGACTGGTAAAGACTCCAGAGGAATGAGGATGCATAGAGGCAGCAGAAGAAACAGAAGAGCGTAATGCCAAGTCAGAGAAGAGAAATTTCAAGGAGGTGGCTGTAAAAGGTGGAAAATTTTTCTTATATTTTATGGCCGATGATTTATACAAAAGGAGTTTACATATGCTGAGCTGATAATTATCATTAATCAGGAAGGGCATTCAAAATTGGAGGGGGGGCAGTTCCTGTTGTGACTCAGCGGAAACAAATCTGTCTCATATCCACAAGGATGGGCGGTTGGATCCCTGGCCTCACTCAGTGGGTTAAGGATCCAGTGTTGCCCTGAGCTGTGGTGTAGGTCGCAGATGTGAATTGGATCCTGCATTGCTGTTACTAAGGTGTAGGCTGCCAGAGGCAGCTTGACCCCTAGCCTGGGAGCTTCCATCTGCCACCAGTGAGGCCCTAAAAATAAAATCAGAGTGGTGGGGGAGGAAGACAATTCAAAAGGGGTTGAGGAATGAACAGGAGGCATGGAATTGGAGACAAGTGCAGATATACTGCTTTTATTGCTGTTATTTTATTTTTTTGTCCCTTTGAGGGCCACACCCGCGGCATATGGAAGCTCGCAGGCTAGGGGTCTAATCTCTAATCGGAGCTGTTGCCGCCCGCCCACACCATAGCCACAGCAACGCCAGATCCCAGAGGCATCTGCAACCTACGCCACAGCTCCTGGCAACACTGGATCCCCAACCCACCGAGTGAAGCCAGGGACCGAACCTGCCACCTCATGGCTCCCAGTCGGACGTCTTTCCGCTGCGCCACAACAGGGAACTCCAGTTGCTGTTATTTTTAATACTTAGAAAAAAGAAAGAAATTAACAAAAACTATTAAAGGCTTACTTGGTCATCTTAGAAGAAAATTTAGTCTGGTTTAACCTTTTTGTTTCATGTTAGCATGGAAACCGTTGAGGAGGTAGGCAGAAAGTGATCACGGAGCTGAAGCCATTTCAACCACTGTAGAAGTCTCCGAATGGAATTCAAAGTTGTTTTTTTCTGAAATAGTCTCTTTTTTTCAGAGTCGGTGAAATAAAGTTCTCTCCACATATTCTCCTCTCTCTCTCTTTCGCTCTCTGAATCTCTCTCCACCCACCCCTTCTCTCATCCCGGCTCTCTCTCTCTCTCATCCCAGCCTTGAAAGAGATGCTCCAAATTTCCTTCTTTGGCATTTTCTCTGCATCACACTGTTGAGAACTTCGTCTCCACTCTGCCCATGATTTTAACCACTGTGTAGACACAATGAGAACCAGTCTTTTGTAGGCAGTACCGCAAACTTAATCTGTAGGTCTAAATTTCCAAAATCTTAAGGACCACTCCATCCGAATCAACATCTCCTACGCTGAACTTACTCTTCTCTTAAACACCCAGCTCTTAGGTTCCTGCTCTGTGAGTGGTCTGCTACTGTTGCCACTGTCCTGGCTTCAGTCACCTCTAAATGATTATGATTCCTTTACAAGTAGGCTCCTTGTCTGCAGTACTTTTCCCTAAATCCTTTAATCAGCTTTAAGGAGCCCTAAGTCCCAAAGTGTATATCTGGTTATGATACTGCCCTATACCTTCTGACTCTTCCCCCCTCTGTGGCAGAATGAGTGGCAAACTGAAATTTATTTTTTCAATGTCCCCACTTTTAAAGAACCTTCTCTAATACCGAAGAATTGATTTTTAGCCCTAATGACATAAAACCTTTGTTTTCTTAATACATCCTGAACAGCACCCTTGAGTTTTGATGTAACGTGACATCTAATTATAAACTTGTAAGTAATTAATGAAATAGATTACATACCAGGCGATTTCTGAGCCCAAGTCATTCTGGACTGAATGTTGAGAATAAGTGGGAAGAAATAAACAGAGCTAAGGACAGTTTTAAGACGGTAACACCCATCCCACTCCACTGTGTGGACAACCCTGACCTTTTTTCAATTTACTCTAAAGTGCTCCATATTTTTAGACTCAACTTACATGCATCTATTGCAAAAAAGCAAACACATCTTTAATCCTCTGTGCTGAGAGCTGTCTCTGAAATGCTATTCACCACTTAAAAGTGTTTCTTATGTCCGAGTGATTTACGCTTTTATCTCCAACCCTATGTTACAAATCTCCATAAGACAACTCGACTAGTTCTTCAGAATATTGGTTTCTTTCTCTTTGCATATATTAATTGTTCAACATTACATTCTTTGATTACCTTATTAATTCCTTTATCTGCAGAGGTCAAGAAAGGAAGTCTCTAGGTACCAGTGTATTTTAAATCAACTCAATAGAGTTCTGCAATTTTGGAGAATTTCTCAATATTCATCCCCACACAGAAGAATCTAATGAGTCTTTAACTGGACTCCCTGGGATTTTTAACACTGAGTCAGCATCTATTTTTTTTTTCTCATGATTCAAGTCTGTATTTCCAGTTGTAGATTTATGTGGTTTTCATTTGCGGACCAGCAGCATATCTCTTAGACTGCAAATAACATTATTATAAAAAGAACTGTAGTGTTTGCAGGGTAGCCCCATACCTGTGAGTAATTGACTTCATTCCATACTCCACGGTGGAATTTCTACTATTTTATAAAACCTGACGCGCTAATTCTCTAGATGATATTAACAAATACTAGAATAGTGACTCTTACTGTCCTGCGTTAAAACATCCCACTCCTCTAAAGCCCTATTAAAAAGGACGGCAACCACAAGGTGGAACTGAGGTTACTAGAATGTAAAATATAGTTTGAATATTTTAGAAAGACTTGTTCTTAACCTTTAGCAAAGTGCTACCTCTTGAACCAGAAGACAGGTCTTTGCACCAAAAAACTGTTCTTTCAAATCATGATCTCGATGGCTAAAGCAAAGGTGAATGAGACTGGGATTAAACGTTCAGTTAGAGCTCACAGTTTCTGAGACCATCAGGACGTTGCCTCGCAAAGGGTTTTGGCGTTGGCTGTGCTCCATACATCTGCAATGAGGAGACTACGTTCTACAAATGCCAGATTCGGTGGGTTTGGTTAAAACAAAAATACCGGGTTATCTTTTATTCTTCTCCTATAACTTAGGGAAATGGAAAACTTTCCTCAGGGATGAGGGAAAGGAGACATAATTTTCCCTCTATCCATTTAGGTTCTTGGCTGAGAATCCCATTATAAAAGAATGTATAACGGGAGAAAAACAGAAGTTAATAACATGAATACCTTCTGTATACACGAGAGATGCCTAGGAAAAACTGAGTAACCCTCTGAAATGGCCCAGGTCACCACCCTAAGTACCATCTTCAGAGAAGGACAAAAGACGTGGAGGAAGGGAGGCCAATCGTGGGAGAGTCTCATGAGAGTACGATAAACATAAACATGGGTACGGTTGCCATGCAAATCTAAGATGTTGCCGTCTTTGGTGAGAGTCTCTAGGTATTTAGTCGCCTTTCACTTCCTGGTACAGAGACACCCTTAAAAATGGAGATTTCCCTTATAAATATAGATATCTCTTATAAATATTATCTTAGATATTTATACATAGATGCCACATAAATATAGATATAAATATAGATGTTTCTTACCATAGGGTAACGTCTACTTGATGGTAAGCTCTTTCTCTGCATCTGCTGTGTCTTAAGAATAATCAGCCTGAAATAATAATGAAGGTGCCAAAGAGAATTATATTTTGGGGTAATAAATTTTGCTCTCCTTCCGGGTCATCCGCTAAGTCATATGTTCAGAAGGTACAATGTCTGGAAATGGAAAATGAATGAGGTCTTTGCCCCAGAAGTTTGGTGGTTGTTTGTTGGCTTGTAATAGCTCCAGGGCTTTCTCAACATAAATGTTTTGCATATTTGTTGTTTTTGCAGTTGTGATGGTTTTGGTCTTCACTCCCAAATTTTATATTAAGAATCAGACTAAATCCAATTCAAAATTGAAACACAACTTCCTTTCCGTAGTCCTATCTCAGATAGATTTACAGTATGATCTTTTAAATATTTGGGAGAATGCACACTGTCTTTGCAAAATATGTTTATCTTCTACTCATAGAAGTATAATAAATTGTATTTTTTTCCTTCCGGGAAAACTCCAGGCCTTTTTGGAGAACACATGTCATGTGTTTACTTCTAAGTGAGTTACCTGAATCTTAATGAAGCAGAAAGACTCACTCCCACTTGAAACACCAAACACCTTGACTCTAAGCTAATACAATCATGATGATATGCACAGCCATGGTCTTCATTTCTGGATGGAAACAAGGCCGATAGTCTCCACAGACAATTTATTAAAATTAGGAAACTGTCAGGAAAACTCCAGCAGAGGTAAGGCATTTACTTTACAAAGTCCTCCCGGCTTAACAATAGGTATTTGGATAACTTTTTATTCTCTCTTTGGGCTCAGCTGGAAGAAATTTTTACCACAAAGGAAGCCTGATTTTATGCATGTTTGACTTAATTCAGAGGGATTTATGAATACCACAGTAGCCTGTTTGGATTGGCTGGGAAAAACATGAGGAGGCTAGCTTTCCTTTCTCTTCCAACTGAAACATCTGATGGGTTCCTGGTTACTCTTCTTAGTGAAACAGGCGTTTTAGACACGAGACCCCAAGCATCAAGCACCCTTCTTTGTTCATTTTCAGCACCTTTTCTGAAATACGTGAGAAAGTAAGACTTTAACAAAGGCAAGAGCTCAAGAACTATGAAATAAATGAATAAATGTGGCTCGGTCCAAAATTCAGTGCCAAATAGGACTTGATATTTTACTTTGCTTCGTAGAATAGCTAAAAGAAAACAGTTGTGGAAATAAACTGTCTCAGTGTAAAAATACACACACACTGTTGGCTCTGGACGATACGATTTCATTTAAAACGTGGCTTGTATGCGGCTTTTGAGGTAGAGATTGACTTCGATAGCTCTCTCTTGGGAGGTATCGATTGGCTCAAATCATGACATTGATTTGAGTCACTATAGATTTCTTTTTGGTACTTAATACGTATATCACTTGGTGAGGGTGGTGTCATTTTAAAGAAAGATACTGTGTTACAGCTAGCTGGGAGAAATGAACTTAACATCTATTGTCATATATTCTTAGATTTGGAATTCAGGCTAGGAATAAACTGAGCAAGAGCACATCCATGTTAATTCAAGCGATGAAATTCATCCCTTGGCAGGTGCTTATGGAGGACAGATCTTATGTCCAGTTCTGCTTTATGAGGGGCAAGGGCTGGTGTGGGATCTGGAGACTGTTTAGATCAGGTGCCTACCTGAATGGAGCTCAAATACAGACAGTATGGGGCATCCTTTATGAGGCTAGCATGCCCCGATGCCACTGAACTCTCCTCTGATTTCAGAATCACCTACCAGAAAATGTGTACATCTCAGCTCTGAGGTAGGGGCTGTTTTCCAGGATAATTTCAAGATCTTCAGGAACCCAGGTCAGGAGACAAAGGAAAGGTTTCGCACTTCGCAAATTTCATTTTTATCACCTGTATAAAAAAGAAAGCGAAAAATGCGTGTATCACCATGATGTAATTTATATCAACTATTTTGCTGGATCTCAGGTCATTCCTACAAAGACAGTACTCTTGATACTGACCAGGGTTCTTGGGCTCCTTGATCAATAGAAATGGATGAAGTCAGAGGAAGAAATCAGGCAAGACTCTACTGCAACTTGTACTCAGCTCAAGGGAATGAAAATCAGGAACAGGTTCCTGGCTGCAATGAGGGGTGAGCTGGCCCCTTTAATGGGGTGAAAGTAGGGTGGGTCCAGGGGTCAGGCTGTAGGGGCGGTTTGCGTGGTCTGTCCACCCCGTTGGTGGTGCTGTGTGCAGGGATTATGCACAGGACCCTGCTTTTGCGCCAGAAACCACATAAGTGGCAGGTGAGTTTTGGGTCTTTATGTATCTTCTTGTTCATAATTTTCCCCGATTGCACATGCACCTAGTTATTTTTAGTTCCTTTCAGTATCTTGAGGAGGCATTTGTCCAGGTGCGAGCATTACAGCAAAGGGTCCCAGGTCCCAGCCTGTCTCAATCTGGTCCAATATTAATACATAAGACATTTTGGTCATTTTTTAGGCCTGATTCTAGATTGTTCTACTATTTTGGGACAGAATATTTGACTGCTAGTAGCCTATCTCTTTAAACAGCGATATTTTTTATTTGACATTTTAATCAGGTTGTGTTTTTTGGCAAGATTTGGTTCGATAAAATTTTGTGTGTGATAAAACACCTGTTTACCACTTCAATGTCATCTTTTTTTATTACTTTAGTCAGTATTAATGACTGCATTTAGTATTGAATTTCTAGCTAACCTGTTAATGAGAACTTATATACTTGGCTACTTTCGAAGAAGCATCTATAATTTCCATCATTTTCTTTACTTTCTCTCTCTTCCCTTCCAAACAGACAGTCATCTGCGGTTTTTTTTTTTTTTTTTTTGCTTTTTAGGGCTGCACCCACAGCGTATGGAAAGTTCCAGGCTAGGGGTCAAACTGGAGCTACGGCTGCCGGCTGCCGGCCTACACCACAGCAAGGCGGGATCCAAGCCACACTTGCAACCTACACCACAGCTCACAGCAATGCTGGATCCCTGACCCACTGAGTTAGGCCAGGGATTGCACCCACATCCTCATGGATACTAGTCTGATTCATTTCTGCTGTGCCACAATGGGAACTCCCCCCCCCTTTTTTGATATAAATGATTCTAGTCCTTTGTCAAATGAGAAAAACAAATTAATAAAATCATTTGCCTTCATGGACAAAAATTGTGATCAAAGATTGTGAAAGACCTAGCAAAAATGACATCTGGAAGTTTCCACAGTTGTAGCACATGCATGAGAACCTCTTGAAGCTCTTTCTTTATGTTGTATAAGCACCGACTCAATAAAGGCATCCACGAGTGACAGATACTCTTTAAGATCCCTCTAATTATGAGAAATGTTCCTCTACAGATGAGAGTGCGAGTTGCGATGTTAAGAGATAATTATGTTTTATTTTCTAGAGACTCGCATTTAATTTCTGTTAAATGAAAAGTCTATCTCTTGCAAGTGGCACTGGAGCAAGTTGTATTTTTAAATTAAATTAATTTGCTCTATATGCACAGTTTGAGTGTTTACATGTGCCTCTGTTTGATACTCACTGAAGCACAGCGTTTCCTGGGATATTTTCTGAAGACTTAATAAAATGTGAAACTTTCATATACTATTGAAAGCTTAATAAAACTGGGATTCATAGTGGGGGGAAATGTCTGAAGTTAATATCTCAACTTCTGTACGTGACATTCAGAAGATGATTATAATTTTTTTTTACAGGTAGACTAAAAGTTAATTTTCTGCTTCTTTATTTATTAGATTTTTCTTTCTCATACTGTTTAAATAGGTTTATTTCTGGGCTTTTTTATTAGTGCAGAAAAAATAGACGGCTTAAAGAAAGTTCAAAATCCTTAGCTGAAGCTGTTTCTCAGTATTCATTTAGTACATTTTCAAGTGATTTCCAAAAAGAATAGTTTAAATGTCAATACTATCGAAGCATTAAAATTATGTTTTTCCCTATTTCAGGGTCACTGCTTTCAAAGAAAGAGTCTTGGGGAAGAAGAGTGATTCACACTAACCAACTACAAAATAGGTGAATGTTCATGGTGAGTCACTTCCCTTTCAATTTTTGGGAAAGATCTGAGCCATTGTCAAGATATGGGCAGCATCCTACACTCACGTTGTAGGCCTGAATACCTGTTTGGCCATCATAAATTTGAACTTGAGGAACTAAACTCAAAGCGGGTGATTTACAGGTCACTGAGTGGGTGCTCATTTTCATGGACCCCAAGTGCCAGCCCAACTCTGAGTGTAAATGCCTCAGTTAGCTAGCACCTTCATGAGCTCCCATTCAATTAAGCTACAGGTGGTATTTTCATGTGTTTTACTCAAGCCAAAGATGCCATCTTCTTAGGGCAGAATTAGATGCCTATGCTTGGTATTTTCACCTTTAAAATAGGAATAAGAATAATGCCTATCCCCCCCAAATTAGGGCAAGGCAGACATGGATATTACTCAGTACATATCAAGCATGCTGTTTGTTACAACTTTGCATTGATTGAGCAAAATGGAAGAGATTATTCTTGGTGAGCTTACAGTCACTTTCATACTCTTTTGTTTATTTCTTCATTATGACTCCATATCATGATGAAAAAGTAAAAAAAAAAAATTCTAATTCCAGAATATTTATGGTACAATTTAGAAATAAACGAATTCCTAAGAGATGAAGACAAGAGTAGGGAGAAGATGCTGATGGACAGACTCCGTGAGTTATCAATAATCAAAGGAAATTTTCTCTATTGATGCCTAATTTCAGATGCTTGCGTATCTCCTAGAGTCATGTTGAACTCCACTCTCTCATAAATGAGTTAGTGATGATACTCCAAATCGACTTTACAGATGGACCGACTTTTTTTTTTGGTGGGGGTAGGGAGGACAGAGGAACCATATGCCATCATTCTGCCTTTTGTTCTGACAACATAAACAAGATAATTAAAAAGCTGAGGATAAATTTTACATAAAAATAGTAATAGTAAGAATAAACCTAACAGCGGTCATGGTAGCAGTTCATAAGTTGTGGAAACTACATTTGTGGTTGATATATGAATGTATGTGTAAATTTTTGCATATCCATATGTCTTTATGTTCTATATACAAGTGATGATAAAATAGTTCCACCTCCAGGAAAACAATTGGAAAAATAACTGCAAGAGAAGAAGTGAAAGGCACTCCCTTCTTAAAACCATCAAAGATCTCTTCCATGGGGTGTATTCCAAAAGCTTATTTGGCAGTTTTCCTAGCTAAGCTATTCAGGCTTGGGGACAGCAAGGAACCTTGTGGATACAATATAAAGTCATTATTAAAAGCTATATTTGGAGTTCCTGTTGTAGCTCAGCAGGTTAAGAAACCTACATGGTGTCTGTGAAGATGTAGGTTTGATCCCTGGCCTTGTCTAAGGATCCGGTGTTGCTGTAAGCTGTGGTCTTAGATGAGGCTCAGATCCAGTGTTGCCGTGGTTGTGGCATAGGCCAGCGGCTGCAGCTCTGATTTGACCCCTAGCCTGGGAACTTCCATATGCCGCAGGTGCGGCAGTAAACATTATATATATATTCACTATCACATATGCCAAGCCCTGTTCCATATGCTGGGACTGCATAAGAAAACACGCACTCATGTCCTGGCTTTTCGGAAGTTTTTACTCCAGTTGGGAAGACAGAAAATGACCAGTGTAAGGATCACCTCGGAAGGTGCTGAGTGCCAGGAGAAAGGAAAGTAGGTACATTGCAAAAAGAATGAAAGTAGGCAAGGAGTTGGTAGGTCCGGATCTGAGTGGTAAAAGAGCATACCTTGATGAGATGATGTGGGAGGGAGCCTGACAGGTGAAGCGGACGTCTGGTACACCGGCCCTCTGTCCCTCTGTCAGAAGAAGCTTCGAGGTTTTTGAAGCACAAATCGGAGCCCAGAGTGTTAAGTGCGATGGGGTGGAGCGAGGAAGGAGAGGACGGGAACAGACCTGGCTTGGGTGGGAAGCAGGACGCGTTCACATGGAGACAGGCTGAGCCATGGTAACGGAGCCCTGGGAGAACCGTAAGCAAGGCAATAAAATGATGTGACTGGTGTAGGAAAACCAAATAAGAGAAGTGATTCTCGTGTAACTATATTTACAAATACACACTCGAAATGATAAATAAGAGATCACAGCTATCAAACTGGAGTGTCGATAAGATGCAATGTTTTTGGCACCAGCTAACAATTTGGGCTTTGTTTTCATCGTCATGGTACAAAGAGAGGAGTAGATTTATCTTTGGATAAATTAAGTCTAAGAGGGGATATAAATCCATGTCTATCACATGCCTCAAAAATCCTGTGAATAACCACTTCAGGTGGTGGTTAAAAATTGAGTTCTAGAAAAGTGATTCAAACTCCATCCGCACATACTTTTTAAGTGCTGTCATGTAAGTTTAATTGCTATGCCTAATCAGTCTTATAGGACTACTAATACGAACAAGGCTCTAGGATTCAATTCTCAAACTTTCTTTATGAAAGATAAGCAATATATTTCTGTATTGACTGTATATGCGTGTATGGACCTATGGTTAATATTTTCTGTCCATGAAAACTCCCTTCGCTGTGTTCTGTAACTTTCTTTAGGAAGATTTTAAGTGCTGACATTTGAAAACTCATGAAATACCAGGACAACACTTTAAAAAGAATTAAGAATTCAATTATTTTCCAAAAACCTTTCACAAAGAAATAAAATGTAGGAGTTCCCGTCATGGCTCAGTGGTTAACGAATCTTACTAGTATCCATGAGGATGTGGGTTTGATCCCTGGTCTCCCTCAGTGGGTTAAGGATCTGGTGTTGCCGTGAGCTGTGGTGTAGGTCACAGATATGGCTCAGATCTGGCGTTGCTATGGCTGTGGCGTAGGCTGGCAGTGACAGCTCTGATTCGACCCCTAGCCTGGGAACCTCCATATGCTGCAAGTGTGGCCCTAAGAAAGACCAAAAAAAAAGAAAAAAGAAATAGAATACAGTCTTCAAATTTGGGATTAGAAATGATATCCTTAATATTTAGCCTTCTTATCAGTATTTTGAATTTGATAATTATTATTCAAGAATACTGCCTAAAGAGCATATATGTAATGATGGTAGATTTAGGGATGAAATTGGATATTGCTTTATCCTAGTGATATGTTTTCAGAGTGAAATTTGATAAGTACAGCCTGATCTTCCCAGCGTTGCAAAGTTACTTGGAAATACATATTTTATATTTGCGGTTTACATGCTATAATAGGCTGAAAAGCGTACCCCTCCCCCAAGATATCTAACGCCCAGGACTGATGACTATGGTACCCTGCATGGCAAAGGGGTCCTTGTAGATTTTATTCAATTAAGGATGCTGTGATGAGGACATTATCCTGGCTGGTCCTGGAGAGATACGATGGCATTGAAGGCGGAAGCAGAGGTCAGAGCTGAAAAGACAGAGTGACATAGGAGGCAGAGATAGGAAAGATGAGGCCCCAAGACAGGGAATGCAGGCAGCTTCTAGAAGCCAGAAGAGACAAGGAACT
This sequence comes from Sus scrofa, assembly GCF_054392235.1. Taxonomy (NCBI): domain Eukaryota; kingdom Metazoa; phylum Chordata; class Mammalia; order Artiodactyla; family Suidae; genus Sus; species Sus scrofa. Next base: position 79,752,912 of record NC_139393.1, read on the forward strand.
TCTTCTCCTGGAAATTCCAAAACGATCTAGACTTGCCTGCACTTTGATCTTAGGTTCATAAAACCTTTTAGACTTCTCACCTCCTGTCCTGTAAATGAATATATGTGTGTTGTTTTACACCGCAAAGTTTGTGGCAATTTTTGTAGTGAAAAGAAGAGTCTCAAAACATGCTAAACTGTATTAATATGATAGACAGACAGGATGAAATTCTAAAATTAAATTTTAGAATTATCTAAAAGAGTAATGATAAACATAACTCTAATTCTCTCCTAAAGAGCGAACAAGAATTAGGCTTTGCTTGAAGACTGTTTGATTCTTATCTATCACAGAAACAACTTCATCAGAGCTTTTTTTGTTTTGTTTTGCTATTTGGATGCCCTGAGGCATATGGAGTTCCTGGGCCAGGAATCCCATCCGAGCTGCAGCTGGGATCTACACCAGATCCCTTAAGCCACGGCTCTGGTTCTGGGGATCAAACCTGTGACCTGACGCTGCAGAGATGCCGCTGATCCTGTTGCACCACAGTGGGAACAGAGTTTTTGAGGAATATAAGCACATAGAAGAGCTTCCTCTGAAAAAGTCATCAATTAACATTACTCGTTGAGGATTTTAAAGATTGATTTTAGAATCGTGTTTACATGCAGTATTTACTTTGTGTCCATCATATATTTACCGAGTGTGAAGCAGGCAATTCACAGAGCATACTAAATCAAAGACTAGGTTTAAACCGCATGCACTTCTGTGGTCTTTGGCTGGTGCCTTCATGGTGAAGGACGCCTTCAAATGTGAATTCGGCAAATGTGAAGGAATGGAGATGACACATCTAGCAAGGTGTTGGTCATGGTTAGACCGCATCTTTTTTTCTTTCTTTTTTTTTCTTTTTAGGGCCCCACCTGTGGCATGTGGAAGTTCCCAGTTTCTGCATTGAATTGGAGCTGTAGCTGCCAGCCTACACCACAGCCACGGCAATGCCAGATCCACCAGATCCGAGCTGCGTCTGCGACCTACACCATCGCTCATGGCAACACCAGATCCCTATTCCACTGAGCGAGGCCACGGATGGCATCTGTGTCCTCATGGAATCTGGTCGCATTCGTTTCTGCTGAGCCACACGGGAACGCCTCATCAGTCTTTTATGCTCTGTGCCACGAAGGGTGCCGCGGATTTGTAAGATGACACTAGCTGTCGGGCACAGCGGGACTTCGCCCAGAGAGAGAATGCTTATGTGTGCATGAAAGCCTGGCCTTCCTCCTCAGATCACTGCTTCCAGGCCTGTAACCTGAAACGAAATAATGAGGCTCCTTTTGGCTCCAGGAATATTACTTTTTCTCATTGTAACAAGTACAAGATCAAATTCAAGGAAGCTTTTTTTTTTTTTTTTTCTTTTTCCCCCAGTGTTCACTTTTCTTTTGCTTTGCGTTCCAGCTGTGAGTGGAATTAACTTTCAAAATAAAGAAAATGCCTCTGCAGCTGGGGACAGCGTTGGGGGCCCGCTTGAATCAGACACAGTTGGTGGAGGGAGGAATATCAGGAATACACCCTTCCACCACATTTGTGTCTCCCTGGGAGGGCTTTGTAGAAAGAATCTAAACATTCTTTCGCCTTCCTGTCTTCGGACTGGACTGCACGAATGGGTGAGCTGTGCTTCTGAAAATCGGTTCTTAAGAAAGCACTGACTTTGGTCAGTGTTTTTCTGTTTAAGAGGCAAGCAGTCTGTCATCAAAATGCAAGAACAGGATGATACACCTGTCATCCCTGCTCTCGAATTCAAAAACTCAATAATGGAATGACATGCAAAGCCTCTTCCAGTGACTCTAGGTCACTGAGCTTCGACTTGTGGTACCTCATTATTTTAAAAATCATATTTGCATGCATTAGGTATTTTGAGACCCATGCATTCACTGATTAAACTCTGGGATAAAATTTAATTTTTGCTACGAGTGCGAATGCAACCTCACTGGTGATATCTGCAAGGCTAGTGAATTATGTTTCTGGGTTACTTTAAAAAAGTAAATGGCTCCTTCTATTTATTCTTAAGATAACTGAGGAAAAAAAGCATCATTCATTTTTGTAATTCATTTATTTTTAGGTATATTGATTCATCACTTTGTTATTGAGTATCTGCTACAGATCAGACACTGTTCTGGGGATGGGCTATAAAGGTGGGACAAAACATAGGGTGTCCTTGTGTTCATAGAACTCGCATTTCTGTAGGAGAAAATGGGTAATTAAATAGGAAATAAATACAAAGGTTATCTCAGAGAGTTGTAAGCCTGATAAGGAAAAATAAAATGGGGTAATTTTACTAGAGAGTGAAAGCAGTGGGCATGAGAGGTTGGTCAAAAAAAGTTTCTTTACGGGAGCTAATTGGTTTGTCACACAGATTCTGAGGGAATGGACTTTCAGGTAGGGTCACTGAGGGCCAAAGCTGAATGCCGGTGGCTCTTGTGTTTAGAAATCTTTTCTTTTTCCTTTTTTGCTCTTTAGGGCCCCACCCTCGGCATATGGAAGTTCCCAGGCTAGGGGTTCAATTAGAGCTGCAGCCGCAGGCCTGCACCACAGCCACAGCAATGCTGGATCTGAGCCGTATCTGTGGTCTACACTGCACCTGTGTAGTGGCAATGCATGGATCCTTATCCCAATGAGTGAGGACAGGAGCTGAACCCACATCCTCATGGATACTATGTGAAGGGAACTTCTATGTTTAAAAATCTAGATAGACAAGAGGTAAAGTGGAAAGAAGGCAAGAAATATAAGCAGAGGTTCAATCAAATAGATTCTTTAGAGTTCCCTGGTGGCTCAGTAGGTGAAGGATCCAGATTGTCACTGCTGTGGCTGGGGTCGCTGCTGTGGCATGGATTCAGTCCCTGGCTCCAGAAGTTCCACATGCCACAGGTACCGCTAAAAAAAGAGAATGCATAGGTTTTGTTTGTTTGTTTGCTTGTTTTTATTCTTTGCAGGACTTTCTCATGAGCAGGTAACCTGTCTGCTCTCCACTACTTATTTCTAGCTATCATGTTGGGTTGATTAGACTATCATAAAGTTACGTAATTTGTTTCCTTCCTTCCTGAAGAGGTTCTGGAGGCAAAACCCCTCAATGGCACTGCTGATACTGGCATAGCTTTGATTATGTTTCCATCATACCATAACACAACTAAAAAGAGGGACTTGTTTGTTTTCCCTGAGGGGTCAAAGAATAATTTCAGTTTTAGTCAGGCTATGGAAGGCTGCTTTAAGGCTCACTTGCCTTTTTTTTTTTTTTAATGCTCTTTTTGCTCGTAGCATGCTGAAGCTATATCCAAGAGAAAAAGAAGAGTTGAGACGTGTATCCATAGCACCTTCGGCGTTTTCATCTTGCTGAGTTTTATCCTCTTCACCTGCTACTTCCAGCACATCTTGATGTGGAATCTCTGGCCCTTCACATGATTCCCCAGGGCATTAATCCATTCAGCCCCTTCTGGATCGTGCGTGATAAATCACAATTTTCAACCTCAAGCCGTCCTAAATCTTGTTTGTGCTCCATTAATGAAATCATCTCTTTTATCTCATCACTGCAGGTAAAAACAATTTTCCATATGTTATACCCTCTTATCATGACTTCTAAAATGCCGCCATGGTTACATACTGTCTGCTTTACATTGGGAAAGCAGAATGTCAGTGTACTAGAAAACAATTCTAAAAATCTGTAGCACTATTCATCAACCAGTCTCAGCTGCTAACTGAATGAATAATTCCATGATTAAGAGCCGGGGCCTGTGCCGGCAGTCACAGAATCTGCTGTTTTTATAGAACTTGATAAATTAATTAGTTCATCTTGTGATTCTGTGACTCTGTTAGAAAGAACAAAGTGTTGCTGGGATGGCTTTGGGATAAACAAGAACATACTGAATTTCCCTTTCTCATTTCCTTTTTTTAAAAAAAATTCCGGGCAGAGAGAAAATATCTTAAAAACAGATAAGGTTACCAATACTTATATAGTAAACATTGTAATCTGTGAAGCTGGAGCCTCAGGAAAAGAAAATTGAATGTCCAGTGCTCGAATAAGTGATCAATTAAGTCTAGGGAAATGAAAATACACCTGTAGAATCCCTGTTGTGGTTCAGCGGTAACGAATCTGACAAGTATCCATGAGGACGCTGATTTGATCCCAGGCCTTGCTCGGTGGGTTAAGGATCTGGCATTGCCGTGAGCTGTGGTGTAGGTCACAGATGCAGCTTGGATCTGGCATCGCTGTGGCTGTGGTGCGGGCCAGCAGCTACAGCTCTGATTTGACCCCTTGCCTGGGAACTTCCATATGTCATGGATGCAGCAGTTAAAAAAAAAAAAAGACAAAAGACCAAAAATCAAATGAAAACACATCTGTAATGAGTTGATATTTCGTGTCGAGTAATGCATTGAACAATTGCATTTTTTAAATTTAAATTAATTGTAATGTTGTAGGCTCACAACTGAAGACATTACAAAATATTAGAAAAATATTTTGAAAATGCTGAAACCAAAAAAATATATGTATATCTATTTGTATATTTACACACACACATGCATACATCTATGTGGAATATATGGTCCATATCATTTGTGAAATGCACGTTCACTTATAACTTACTGGATGCATGCAACTGCCCATATTGATATGAAAGGCTATTTATTCAAGGGACACGAGTCTTTCGCAAGTGATTTTGATAAAACACTGCCCAAGAAATATTGAGATTCCAAAATTTCTGTCACATTATCACAAGAATCACATTCTAACCCTGATAATAATCTTTAGTAAACTCTGAGCCTGTACTGTCTGTGATATTTTTAAGATTCACAGAGAGATGGAAACATAATTTTGAAATATATGAAAACAATGCTAAAGAAAATAAATGCCTTATTTCATACTGGGAGTGTTTTTTAAAAATATCTAATCAAAATATGAAAAGGCAATTAAAAGGGAATAAAAGATGACAGCACAGAAACATAAGCAACATGGAAATCAGGATAGAATGTCAAAAAGTATGCTTAAAAAAAAAAGAAAGAAAAAGAAAGATTCCACACAGCAGAAATCCTCAGCCTATTTGACAGAACTTAGTGCTGGCTGATCTCCTGAGGCAGAAGAACCCTTTGCAAATCTCCATTTGAGATTTGCATCTGCTTTAACCTCTACGCAAGTGTCCAACTAGTGTCTTCCAGAGCACACGTCAATCAAGAATTCCCTTTTTTATCTGAGTAGTCTACAAATCCAAGGGCATTCATAATCACCAACGGTCTATGAGGAGTGTGAGCCTCACATTCCATTTCAAAGTCGACCCTGACATTTGCAGCTTATGGCACTCGTGGGAAAGTGTATGACTGATTTGCATTAGCACTGACTCCACGCCCTGGGAAGAGGGAACTGATGAGCAGAAACTGCTCCATACAACTGTCTCTGCATGAGCGGAGAGCTGTCATGTGTGGGGAAGGCGAGATCCACCCCCAGCACCTCTAAGGTTCAGAAGCGGGACAGAAGCAGAAGTTACAGGAAGACAGAATTTACCTTTGTGTGAGGCAGTGCTCTGTAGCCCTGAGGCTACTCCAAGAAGGCCTTTCCTGGGTCTGGAGAGACTGGGTTCAGGGGAAGAATTCCAGCCCAGGCAGCCTGACCCTCTGCTCGGCTTTGGCAGAACAGACACTGCGATCGGTAGGGAGTTATGGTGTTTACTTGTGCAGGGTGATTCTTCAGCCTAGGAGTCCGTGGTTATAAGCAGTTTGGTTTCACCGTTGTTGCTTTTCTCAAAATCGGAACATCTCTCTTTGAGTCAATAGACAATATCAAATTAAATGTTTGCTGTATTATTCTTGGAATGAATATTAGTATTAAAATATACAAAGGGAGTTCCTGCTTCGCTGCAACAAGATTGGTAGCATCCCTGGAGCGCTGGGACATGGATTCAATCCCCAGTGAGGCACAGTGGATTAGGGATCTGTCACTGCCACAGCTGGCGTAGGTTGCAGCTGCAGTGTATGTTGCAACCGTGGCTGGGAGCTGATCTCTGGCCTTGGAACTCCATGTGCCGTGGGGCAACCAAAAAAGAAAAAATAAAAATAAAATAAAACAAACAACAAATACTATCAATGTAAAAAGGCTGAGGTAGCCAAGACTCAAAAAAAAAGCAATATAATGAAGTCCTCTAGGAGTAACTCAGATTAATTGGAAAAGAATAAAGTATATTTTTCTCACGCTGTTGAAATGCCTAGTAGAATTCATTCAGTGTGTAGTGTAGAAAGATCATGAAACATTTCAGTCTTTATAAGTGCATGCACGAGTCAAATTTTAACTAGTCTGATGGTTAAAAAATTGTCACTGAGCAAATATCCAGACAAAGCTTTCATTGAAAAAGATACAGGCACCCCTATTTTCACTGCAACAGTATTCACAATAGCCAAGACATGGAAACAACCTAAATGTCCAACCACAGATCAATGGATTAAGACGATGTGGTGCATATACACAATGGAATACTACTCAGCCAGAAAAAAAGAACAAAATAATGCCATTTGCAGCAAGATGGATGGAACTAGAGATTCTTATGCTAAATGAAGTCAGAGGGAGAAAGAAAAATATATGATATCACTTATATCTGGAATCTAATAAACAGCACAAAGGAACCTATCTACAGAAAGGAAACAAACTCATGAATACGGAGAACAGACTTGTGGTTGCCAAGAGGGAGGGGGAGAGAGTGGGAGGGACTGGGAGTTTTGGGTCAGTAGATGCAACCTATTGCATTTGGAGTGGATAAGCAATGAGATGCTGCCGTACAGCACAGGGGACTAAATCTGATCACCTGTGAAGGAACATGATGGAGGATAATGTGAAAAAAATAATGTATATGGATGTATGGCTGGGTAATTTTGCGTGCGGCAGAAACTGACAGAATGTTGTAAATCAATTATAACAACGTTAAAAAAAGTTGTCACTAGTTGGCTATTTGAACAAAGCGTGGTTTTTGGCCTCTAGACTCTAGCTTGAACTATTCTTCAGGGATAGTTTTCTTTCTTGTTAAATATTATTGCTCGCAATGTATGAAACTCCCATTTAAGCAACATTCAGTGAAGCAAATACTTGTAAGCAAATTCCATCAAGTTAAAATTCTTGGAATTACACCCTTTTTCTATGTACCCTTAAACCATCACTTAAGTTTTTAATTGTTCCATTAAAGTATAGTTGATTTACAATGTTGTGCCGATTTCTGTTGGACAACGAAAACCGTCACTTTTTGATCAGGACATTTTAACAAGCATTCAGAGCTGTGTAAACTATGGTTCAGACATGCTTGGCTCAAACTCATTAGAAGAGATGGAATAAAATACATGTATACATGTATTACATGCTTTCTAGCTACTTTTTGTTTCATTTTAACTAAATTTTGATGAAAAGAATTCTAATTTCATTTCTAAAAAATAAGAGTGAATGTCCTTGAAATATTTGAATCCCTATGGCGTATCTCATACCATCTAAAGATTTGCCTCCTTTTTTGACTTTAGATATATGGATACTACCTGCATTTATTGTAGGAAGATACTCTGTTTTGGGCTAAATTTAGACAACATTAATTATACTAATTATTTTTGAATGAATCATCTAATTAAGATATTTTGGATCATGTCTGAAAAAATAAGACTAAGAACATGTGACCAAATATATCACCTCTTATTTGTTTGCGTAAACATTATGAGGCCATGTCCCTAGTTATTTATTAGGGGAACAGCCAATGTTTATTGTAAAACTATTTTCAACATCATTAGGTCCTACTAGATTAAAATGGATACACCCAACACACAATTTGAAGAACTTGCAATCTTGTGAAAAATATTGCCACAAGTGAAAGTACTTAGTCTTTTTTTTCTAAACTATGACAATTAAGAGTGTGCATATAATTTTGTTGGGAAGGTTTCTGCCAGGAATGGCCCACAGATCTGAGTGACGTTTTGATTTCTGGACTTATGCTTGTGAAGAGAGGTCCTTGGTGAGCACTACTCTTTTCAAAGCTCTCTTTTAGGTATTATCACCCACAGTTTCAGTGTCCATGGTCTTAGTTACTTGCAGCCAACTGTGGTGCAAAAATATTACATGGAAAATTCCAGAACTAAGCCGTTCCTAAGCTCTAAGTTGCACGCCATTCTGAGTAACAGGAAACCTTAAGTGGTCCTGTCCTGTCTGGCCATGTCCTGAATCATCCCTTTTTCCAGTGTGACCCACCTGGAGGTCACTGAGTAGAACTCTTGGTTATCAGATCACCTGTGGCAGTCCTACAATGCAAGTTTTCAAGTGACACTTCTTTTACTTAACAGGGGCCCCAAAGTGCTAGAGTAGTGAGGCTGACAGTTTGGACATGCCAAAAAGAAAGCCAGAAGGTGCTTCCTGTAAGTGAGAAGTGGAAGTCCTCAACTTCATAAAGAAAACAGAAAACCGTACGCTGAGGTTGCTAAGATCTACGTTAAGAACCAATCTTCTGTCCATGAAATGGTGCAGAAAGAAAAAGAAATCCATGCTAGGTTTGCTGTCACACCTCCAGATGCCAAAGTTATAGTCACAGGGCATAATAAGTACTTAGTTAATATAGAAAAGGCATTACCTTTGTACAATAAGATATTTTGAAAGAGAGAGAGAGAGAGAGACTATATTCATATAACTTTCATTACAAGGTATGGTTCTAGTTGTTCTATTTTATTTATTTATTTATTTATGCTTTTTAGGGCTGCACCCACCACATATGGAAGTTCCCAGGCTAGGGGTGAACTGGGGCTGCGGCTGCCGACCTATGCCACAGCCACAGCAACAGCAACAGCAACATCAGATCTGAGCTGTGTCTGCCACCTACGCCATAGCTCATGACAACGCTGGATCCTCAAACCACTGAGTGGGGCCCAGGGATGGATAGTATTGGGGTTGGTAACCATTGAGGCACAGTGGGAACTCCAGTTGTTCTATTTCATTATTAGTTATTGTTGTTGATATTTACTTTGCCAAATTTAGACATTATACTTTATCATACTTATGTATACATAGAAAAATACATAGTATTTATAGAGTTTGCCACTCTCCATGGCTTTCAGACATCCCCTGGGGGTCTTGGAATGTCTGACCCCGAGATACAGTGGGACTATTACAGATGCCGAATCAATGTTGTAGCAGCTTTTCATCTCCCACTTTGCCAAGGGAAAGTATGTACTTTATTTAAGACTAAACTATCTGCTAAGAAAATGCAAGTCACCCAGAGGGCTTCATGGTCTTTGAAAATTAGAGCCTAAAAATTTGCAGATGTCCCATATGATTTTTAAAAAATCACTTATAATAAGTATAAAGAGAAGGATAAAATTTATCCAGGAAACATGGCCCCCAGGCTCATTTGGGTCTTTGTGTGCCATCAATGCGATATTTTTAAGAATCCAATACAACCTGTTGAATTTACCCTGCAGAAATTCAGTTTTCCCTTTCTTCCCCAAAAAGAAAGAAAGGAAAACTCTCTAATATTGAGAGACTGCACCATTATATCCTTCTTTTTCAGTGAGTCAATGTCTATTTATTATTATTGAAAACATAAATATTCCTTAGGAAAATTTGGCTCCTGTGGACTGTAGCCTCACTGTATTTCTGTATTTGTTCTGTACTTCAGCTGACTAGAGTAGCAGCTACTACACCTCACAGGTAGCCTCATGGCCTACGCCACCCCGTGTTGGAGTTTTTGTTAATTATTAATATAGTACTTCTGGGAACTAAGTGCGGAAGACGGAATCACTTATCTCAGCACAACACGCAGATGCAGATGGCCTGTTCTCAGTTTTCAGTTGATTCTACTGTGCTGCACTGTGTAACATGTAAAGATATACAGGATACGGAGTTCCCTGGTGGCTCAGTGGGTTAGGCACCCAGCGTTGTCAAGGCTGTGGTTCAAGTCACTGCTGTGGCACAGGATCAATCCTTAGCCTGGGAAATTCTGCATGCCATGGTTGCAGCCAAATAAATAAATAAATAAGTAGATATGTAGGATAGAAAGGCCTGATGCCTTATCTTACATGTTAACAGATATTCCTGTTGTTGGCAGGCATATGTAGCTTAACTCTTGAATGAGTGTGCTAGAGCTGCCATAACAATGTACCACAGGCTGGAAGACTTTAAGCAATAGAAATTTATTTTCTTATAGTTCTAGAGGCTAGAAGTCTACAGTCAAGGTGTGTCTGAGGTTGCTTCCTTCTGCAGGCCGCTGGGGCAGGAGTAGGGTGAGAAGCCTTCTCTCCCCGTCCTTACACCATGTTCCCTCTGCTCCTGTCTGTGTATTCAAACTTCCTCTTCTTATAAGGAGATGAGATCCATCCTCATGACTTCATTTTAATTTAATTACTTCTTTAAAGATCTCATTTCCCAATGCAGTCACAGTCTGAGATTCTAGCGGTTAGTACTTTAACAGGTACATTTGGAAGAAGGCGAAATTCAGCCCATAATAAAGACATATGGAGCAAGAGGCCCTGTTTGTGTTCAAAAATTTAATCTGGTTCTATTATCTGTTGGGTATTTTATATTTGAAATAATTAGGATGATAACATAAATAAAAATAACAGAGGAAGAAATAAGAAACTCGTGTACATGTAATTTAAGGTCTCAGCTGCATACGATCCGTCTCACTACAACACTTATATTGAAATCCAATTAATTTCTTTTCACTTCCATATTGAGATTGTTTCTCATAATTTTTTGCTCAGATTTCCCACTATCTGATCTGATCCCACAGTCTCACATTCCTAGTCTCCATCTTGCCTTTCCTTTTATATGACTGGGATGCTAAAACCTTACTTTCACAAATATAAAATATATCAAAAATGTATTTTGGGGGGTCCAATTATCCTTAACTCTGAAACCAATTTTGGCTGCACAGGAACCAAGAATATATTACACTAGACACATGATTTTAGTGCAGAAAGTCACAATACTTCTACTAATTTGGTTTTTTCAAGGGGACTATTAATTTAGTTTATGTAGGACATCTCCTAAATAGATTAAAAGGTGCTAGAGGGCAATGCATGTGTTTTTGATTTATGTTGGTGTCCAAGGCAGCGTCTGCGACTGTGCCCTGAAAATAAGGGCTCCTCAGCGACTATTTCTTCACCAACTTCACGTTGTGGTACAATAATTAGCCCACGAGGCTACATGGTTTATGGAGGCTGAATTCCCTCTTCACAGCAAGGTGTGTGCAACCTGGCTTTACCATATCCGTATTGTTCCAGGAAGCATATTTTTCTTGATATACACCTCAAACGAGCTGCCATTATGGGAAGTCACATTATTGGTCAGGGATGCTGCCTGGACTATGCGTATCCTGCGCAAACACTCCCAGGTGCATCATGGATAAGAACACATTTTCTCTCCTCCAGGAGAGGACAAGTCAGGTTGCTGCACGCCTTCTGCCTGGGTTATCTTTTGAGCAGCCACGCGCAATATGCCTATAGGTTTCAGTGCCTTGTATGTCTAAGCTCTTGGTGTTGACATTTTACCCTGTAAAAATAAATGAAAGGAGTGTATTGCTAAAAGCTAAAGTAATTATATTGCAAGTGCCAAAAACTCTCTGGCGGGTAAGCCACATAAGCGTTGTGGATTGGGCCTTTTGAAGAATTCACGGAGTCACAGTTAGAATTAATGTAGTATTTTTGAACCAATAGTGTTTTGACAGATTCCATTGTTGAAATCCTGAAAAACAACACAGATGTGCTATAATCTAATCTATCCTTACCTGGTTGATCTCAAATTGAAAGACAATGGACCCTTGAAAACTTTCAGGCTGTTCACATGGAAATACAAACTTTAGGACAAATTGTAAACATGACAAAGCTTATTTTTGTGTCTCAACTTCCCACATTTTGGTCTTACTTTAAAAATGTGGCCCCATACTGTTTAACTATTTGTTATGAAAAATTTCAAACATATACATAGGGAAAACAATAGGGTTTTTTTTTTTTTTTTTGGTCTCTTTTTTGTCTTTTCAGGGCTGCACCTTTGGCATATGGAGGTTCCCAGGTGAGGGGTCTAATCGGAGCTACAGCTGCTGGCCTATATCACAGCCACAGCAATGCCAGATCTGAGCCACGTCTGCGACCTACACCACAGCTCATGGCAACGCAGGACCCTTAACCCACTGAGCGAGGCCAGGGATCGAACCTGCAACCCCATTGTTCCTAGTCGGATTTGTTTACCACTGAGCCACGAAGGGAACTCCGGGAAAACAAGAGTTTAATGCGGCTCCATCATCCTAAATGAACAAGTAAAAACTTTTTGCTATTACACAATTTGCAACAAATCAGATGTTTCCTATACATTGACAAATTTATTGACTGGTTATCTGGTGAATTTAAGAGGTCCATTATATTAGTGTTATTAAATAATTTTAGAGTTAGTTTTAAATGCTTTTAATATTTGCTGATATTATGGAAGAAATCTTAGTAGCTATTTTATTGGCCACCCCATTTTTTTTCATTCAGATTGACATCCCATTATATCCAAAACTTTGCCTGTAAATCCACTGGTTTCACTGAGGTTTTGCGCAATGTTCAAAGCATACTTTTTTAAAAAAAAAATCAGATTCAATAAGTCAGGAGTAATCTTGTTGTCAAAAGCTAATTAAGAGCTTATTAAAATCTTGCTATTATTATTTCATCTATGAGAAGAGTAGAGTTTGTTTCTCAGCAGCAAGAAAAGCATTTGAATCACCTCAAACGCCTTTCCCGCTCCTTGCTCCTTTTGCTGCCTGGTAGATGTCATGATTTATCTATTCCTCCGTTCACGTGGTCAGCCAAAAAGTACGGAATATTTCTGGGTGCTACACCTGTGCTAAGCACAGGAGGGACAGCAAGCGACATGGACAAGCCCCGACTCCAATAGAATTTCGGAAAAGCCAGACACGAAGCAACTCATGGCAATAAAGGCAGAGAATGAGATCACAGTGGAGAGTGTTGTTGAAAACTGTTGAAAGAGGACCCAGTAAAGGTAATAAGCCAGCCAGCACGATAGTGAGGGCTTTGCAACTGTACAGGTAAGGTGGGAGGATCAGTCACACAAAGACGTGTCGACCTGCGAGTGTGGGAAGAACAAGGACCTGGAGAGCACAGCCCCCCCTTCTCTCTCTCTCTTGCTCTCTTTTAATTTTTTAAATTATAGTTGATTTACAATGTTATGCCAATTTCTGCTGTACAGCAGTGTGATCCATCACACACACACACACTCACTTTCTCTTTCTCATACCATCTTCCCTCGTGTTCTATCCAAAGAGACTGGTAATAGTTCTCTGTGCCACACAGTAGGACCTCCTCACTTATCCAATGTATTTGTTTTCTTGGTTTTTATGGGCCACACCCAAGGCATATGCAGGTTCCCAGGCTAGAGGTCAAATCAGAGCTGTAGTTGCTGGCCTCCGCCACAGCCACAGCCACTCCAGATCGGAGTCACATCTGCAACCTGCACCATAGCTCATGGCAATGCCAGATCCTTAACCCACCGAGCGAGGCCAGGGATTGAACCTGTGTCCTCATGGATCCTAGTCAGTTTTTTTTCTGCTGAGCCACAAAGGGAATTCCTGCTTATCCATTCTAAATGGAAGAGTTTACATCTACTAACCCCAAATTCCCTGTCCATTCCACTTCCCACTCCCTGCCTTGGCCACCGCAAGTGTGTTCCCTGTTTGTGAGTCTGAGTCTATTTTGTAGACAGGTTCATTTGTCACATGTTTTAGATTCCACATATAAGTGATATATGGTATTCGTCTTTCTCTTCCTGGCTTACTTCACTTAGGGTGATAATGTCTAGTTGCATCCACATTGCTGCAAATGGCATTATTTTGTTCCTTTTAATGGCTGAGTAGTATTCCTTTGTGTACATGTACCACATCTTCTTAATCCATTCATCTGTTGGTGGACATCTAGGTTGTTTCCACGTCTTGACTTTTATGAATAGTGCTGTTGTGGACATAGGAGCGCGTCTCTCTCTCTTTTTTAAACTAAAGGTGGATCAAAACCCAGTAAAGAAAACTGACTTGCCCCAAATGAAGTTACAGATTCCAGCTTCTTCCTGATTCATAGTTCAGTTCTTTTGATCCAATCATCCTTTGCTTTAAGAGAATTCTAGTGATTCTACCCCCCCAAAAAACAACAACAACAACAACAAAAAACTATGGTTGTTGTTTAAGAATATCTTCTAAGTGGCAGAAATATGTCTTAATGAAGATAGATTGATTACTTTAGTCAATCTGTGCTAATTTTATCTTTATACTTTTTTTTTTTCAGTAAGCTTTCATCCAACTCCTTCCACCTGTTGTCATCTTGCTTTGAGCCTCTCCATTGCTCAGTGGGTGTTGACTGAACCAACCATGGATAGTGAATTATCATAGAATTCACTATTGAAAAAAATCCCTATATAAGTGGACCTGCTGCGTTCAGACCCATGTTGTCCAAGGTTGAATGGTTCTTGATCAACTCATTTTCCTGCCTGCTGATGTACTGCCTTTGGTGCATTTTCTTCACTGACACAGGAGTGAATTTTGGTCAAATTGGGTGAGTGCTCTTAACGCTCACATTGTTCAACGTCAACTGCACTGCGCATGTAGGAAAGAAGCTGAGGTCCCAAACACTTACTTGCCTTCGTGTATCCTACCTGATTAAAAACTGCTGCCTTCTGGAGCTCCCGTCGTGGCGCAGTGGTTAACGAATCCGACTAGGAACCATGAGGTTGTGGGTTCGATCCCTGGCCTTGCTCAGTGGGTTAAGGATCCGGCATTGCCGTGAGCTGGGGTGTAGGCTGCAGACTCGGCTCGGATCCTACGTTGCTGTGGCTCTGGCGTAGGCCGGTGGCAACGGCTCCAATTAGACCCCCTAGCCTGGGAACCTCCATATGCCACAGGAGCAGCCCTAGAAAAGGCAAAGAGACCAAAAAAAATAAATAAATAAATAGATAAAATAAAATAAAAAAATGAAAACTGCTGCCTTCCAGTGCCTTGTGTGCACTAAGATTTCTCAGCCTGTGTATAATCATCTTAATCTCTAATTTCCAATTTGCTTGAGACATTTTCCAAAAGACTTCAAATGTACATAAACCTTTTTTAAAGTTAATTTTGGTGTTCTCAGCATTTTCTTTATGCTTAAAGATCTCAGAACAAATGGCAACACTGAAAAATGACAACTTACGCTTTCTCCTCCGAAGTCTTTTCCATAAAGTTAGTGCAGTCGTTTGAGTTGATTTGGAAAAGCTGCTAAGGAAAAGCCTAGAAAATAGGGCGAGACGCAATCAATTCCAACAACCGGTCAATTTAGGTTAAAGCTATGCCATGCTGGTAAACCGGTTTCAAATAAGCTGCCAGGATCAACAACAGTGACAACAACCTGTTGCGTGGCTGGCTTCAACTTTATCTTAGGATCCAGCGCTTAGGTGAGAAAATAAGGCCCTGGTGTTTAATTTAGTTTTACTTCAAGAGTTTATTCAAAGGAATAATTCAGGTTTCTTTTCCCATCCCTTCTATATTCGATTCCCCCCTTGAAAGAGCTCTATTTACACAGAGGCCCTGGCATAGGATGTATTTGAATTTGAATTAAAATGTGGGATGGCTCCAAATTCTATCATATTTACATTCCTGGCAAAACCTAAATATTGCTGGAAGGCACAGATTCCTTCGTGAGCTGTGTCAGGATTTGAGGGATTCTGGTGTTTGAGCGTTCTCTCAGAGGTTAGGAAAGCTTCCTAAAAGGAAATATATTGTGGCTTTACAAATTTGAAGGTGAGAATGATTTCAGCATGCCAAGATCACCACGGCTTTCTGTTGGTATTCATTCTCAGCGTATGCAATCGAAGAAGTGACATAGGAAACAGTTTCTCTCCAACGCTGTGTACTCTAGGTCAGTGCAATCAGCACTTGCCATCCTACAAGCTAAAATACAGCGTTTAGGGTGTCGCTGTAGTTTTTCAAAGCGACACATGCAGATTGAACCTCAGGATTCCGTTGACATCAATGGTTGCCGTACAGAAAGCTTCCCAAGGGTTTTACTGAACATACGAATGGTGTGTTTTGGGGACAATTGCACGTTAAATAAATGTCTTCTGAAAGATAGTTTTAAGAGGAGCTGGAGAATTGATTATGTTTAAACTACGTTGTCTATTTCTTCCGCTCTTCTCCCTCTCCCCTTCAAACACTGTGGGAGTCTGTCTAATTTAAATTTTCCCCAATCTCTGGCATTTGAATTTTGGCCTCCTACGACACCCTGCGGGAATACTTGCATATCCCCAGATACTTGCCAAACTCTCCCTAGACTCTGAAATTCTATTTCTTTTTTAAATTTTATGGCCCCATCTGTGGCCTGTGGGATTGAATCCAAGCCACAGCCACAGCTGCAGCAATGCTGGATCTTTTAACTCATTGTACCAGGCTGGGGATTGAACCCACACCTCTGCAGCAACCCAAGCTGCTGCAGTCAGATTCTTAACCTACTGTACCACAGGGGCGACCCCCTGCTCTGAGAGTCTTAAGAATAGGGACTGTGTCTGATTCGTGAATCTAGCAAAGGTGCTTCCCTGTAGGAGGCAGAGAAAGCTGTTGTTTATTGAATAGAGTGAACCCACTGGATTGGATGCTCAAGGAAACAATGCATTACCGCATCCCTTCCATATATGTTAAAGTCAAAACTGGGCAGCACGTATAGTTGCCTAGGAATTAAACTGTGGAATTCAAGGTGTTCCTGGAATATGCCGGTGGTATTGATGGAACACAGAACACCCCTCTTCTCCATCCTGGAGTAATACTTTGTAGGACCAGCTTAAGATCGAATTAAATATAGGAGAGGACATTTGCTGCTAACCTTCACGTATTGTCACACCTCTTTAGAAAGATATTTGTACATAAAGGGAGATATGTTAAATAATTACTTCTGTGAATTTTAGCCAGAGCATTCAAAACATAAATTCCCAAGTCAGAAGAACTTCACAACCAGAAAACGGTTTCATGCTCTCTTTACCGCTGTATCCTTTCTTCTCCAGTTGCACGGGAATGAAGTCGGAGGCCCATTCCGCTCAGGACATTGCCCGCCTTCTCTCTGGGCCTCTCAGACTGGTTGTGTGCAGGCAGGCAATGTCCTTGAACTCCCCGCACTACTCTTTGCAACACAGGAATTGGATTTATTGTGGTCCTCTCTATCCGCCTTGGTTTTGATTTGGGGTTGGGGGGCTAGAGGAGGAGTTTGGGATTAGTAGATACAAACCACTGTATATAAAATAGATAAACAACAGGGTCCTACAGTAGAGAACAGGGAAACTGTATTTCATATCTTGTAATAACTATAATGAAAGAGTCTGAAAAAGAAGACATGGGTTTTCCTTAATCACTTCGCTGAACGCCAGAAAATAACACTACGCTGTAAATCAAGTAGCAACACATTTTGACATTTGTTTGAACTTTTTAAATTTGTTGAAAAAATTCAAGTCAACGCAAACAAAAAACAAAAAAGAAGAAAAAAAGAAAAGTCTTCCAAACACTTTTAGGATCTCTCCAACTCAGAAAAAAATCTAGAATTCATGAAATTTAATTAAATTCTTCTGTGTGGAGAACATTCAGTTGACAGGAGTTTTCCTTCAACTGTTTCTGTGCCAGGCACATGCAGTGATTGCTGCATCTACTCTTGCAGCCTCACTCTCCTAAGTCTCTCTCCTGAGAAACTCCTTTCTCTTTTCTTGGTTCCTTTGCACCTACAATATCCATTTCCCTCCTAGAAACCTTGAAAATAAAAGCCCTTCTCCTTTAGCGTTTTTTTTTTTTTTTCCGGATTATTGCTGGTCAAGGCAAAGAGTCTTGTTTTATTAAATATACATGAAAAGCATTTGTCTGTAACAGATTTGGCCACCCAACCATCAGTTCATTCAATAATAACAGGTATTTCTTATTGAGGGCTTTCCTGTGACAGGCACTGAGCTGAGCACTGCAATCACTTATCTGATTGCACAGACATCTATCAAGAAATAATTTTGTGAACAGCGTGATGATAGGTCTCGTAAGTGGATACAGGGAACGGTGACTTGCAAATCTAGTATAAGGACTGTACTATGTAACCCAAATTTAAATAACACTTCAACCGAGGTTTATGAATGCACAAAAAGAAGGGGCCAGAATACATCTAAGGAAATGGAAGTGATATTTATGGATAGGGCAGCATTTGAGAAGGAAGGGACATGGGAGAATAGGGGACGTTCCAAACTTCATGTCCATAAAAAAGCAAATGAACGAAAAAACAGAAACAAACCGAAGAACCCCCAGAACATCATGCGCGTAAAAGCCAAGACTGATCACAGCATCTACCTGATTGTTTCTTAAACATGCTGTTTGATAGTTGAGAGCGAGTAAATATGGTATTTGCAATTAGGCATAGATATGATAAAGGACTACTTCTTCTGTGTATCTTTACACAATAATGTTAAGATAAATTTCTACGTTACAAGAATTGCATTAGAGGACCAAATCGATGCTCTTATTACCTAGATCAAGTAGGGTCTCCAAATAGCTCCTGAAATCTTGGCTATCCTTCAAAGACCCTTAAAAATTCTCAATTTTTCCAGCTGAATTTTTTCCCTGTTTAGAATAGTGAGAGCAGCTTTTGAGTGCCTCTCTTATAAAAGCTTCCCCTTGGTTACAGCTCTTTCTCTCTCTGTTTTTCTTACCCACCATGTGAGACCCTAGCCTTCTTGGGAGTTCCACTTTATCCTTATTATCATTTCCACTTCTAGAGCTTAGAGCGTGCAGTTGTTTCCAATAGAAAAAAAGAACAAATTGGAAACATTTATTGTTCAGAAAACAAAGAACTAGGAGGCTATGGAGCTAAATATTTTAAGGGCAGGTTGGACTCAGAAAGGAGTCCATGTCCTCGCCTAGGGCACTTTGATTCTATTCCTTCTCTTCTTTGGAAAGCGCAGGCGACACCTGCCTGTCTGTATTTTTGCACAGGGGGAAGCTTAACAGCCTTGATCTTCTTCACACTCTCTGGAGGCCACCAAACCAGGCACCTGCTGCTTACAAGGAGAAACACAAAGCCTGCTCTGTGATGAGAACTGTCAATAGGCATGCATCATTTCCCCCTGGACCCTCTCTGATTCTTGAGGTGGAGGGTTGAGAAATGGCAAGCATTTACGTTGTTAAGTTTCTACTCCATCATAAATCTAAAACCGGATAATCCTTGCAGTGAATCCAGGCAATGTCTGGTTTTCATACTTGAATAGTGTTTGAGCTGAATCAGACCTATTTAGTGTTTTGTCCTGCACTTTTAAAGTGATAATGCTCCTGCCCATCAAGACGTAACTTCTCAAGGCCTGATTGCTGGCCATGTGAGATACAGAGGTGCTTAGAAAATTCTCTGATAGGGAGTTCCTGTCGTGGTGCAGTGGTTAACGAATCCGACTAGGAACCATGAGGTTGTGGGTTCGGTCCCTGCCCTTGCTCAGTGGGTCAAGGATCCGGCGTTGCCGTGAGCTGTGGTGTAGGTTGCAGATGCGGCTCGGATCCCCCGTTGCTGTGGCTCTGGCGTAGGCTGGTGGCTACAGCTCTGATTGGACCCCTAGCCTGGGAACCTCCATATGCCGCAGGAGTGGCCCAAGAAATAGCAAAAAAAAAGACAAAAAAAAAAAAAAAAAAGAAAATTCTCTGATAATTAGTGATGTTGGGTATCTTTTCATGTTCCTCCTGTCCATCTCTATGTCTTCTTTGGAGAAATGTCAATTTAGGTCTTCTGACCATTTGTCAATCGGGTTGTTTGGTTTTTGTTGTTGTTGAGTTGTATGAGTTGTTTGTACACTTTGGAGATTAAGCCCTTCTTGGTTGAATAGTTTGCAAAGATTTTCTCCCATTCTGTGGGTTGTCTTTTCATTTTTTAAAAAGGTTTCCTTTGGTACAACCACTATGCAAAACAGTAGGGAAGTTCCTTATAAAACTAAATATAGAACTCCGTATGATCCAGCAATCCCTCTCCTGGGCATATATCCAGACAAAACTTTCCTTCAAAAAGATACATTCACCCCTATGTTCATTGCAAAAAGATACATTCACCCCTATGTCCCAAGACATGGAAACTGCATAAAGGTCCATCAACAGATGAATAGATTAAGAAGATGTGGTACATATACAATGGAATACTACTCAGCCGTAAAAAGGACAAAATATTGCCATTTGCAGCAACATGGATGGAACTAGAGACTCATACTAAGTGAAGTCAGAAAGAGAAAGGCAAATACCATATGATCATTTATATGTGAAATCTAAAATATGGCACAAATGATCCTATCTAGTACAAAATAGAAACAGATCATGGACATGGAGAGCCGACTTGTGTTTGCCAGGAGGGAGGGGGGAGTGAAGGGGATGAATGTGAAGTGTGAGGTTCTTACATGCAAATGATGACATTTAGAATGGATGGGTAATGCGGTCCTACTGTACAGCGCAGGGAACTGCGTACAGTCTCTTGGGTTAGAACATAATGGAAGAGAGTATGGAGAAAATAAACAGAATGTGTATGGCTGGGTCGCTTCTCTGTATAGCAGAAATTGAAGAGACATTGTTCCTCAACCAAACTTTAATAAAACAATTTTTAAAAAAGAAAAGAAAATTGTCAGGTGCCATCCAGATATTGCATTCTGCATCCCGCTGTGTCCTGACTCTGTTGCTTCTCTCCTCTGCACTGGTCCCAGCCCAGCTCTCCTTTGCTCTTGCCCCAGCCTGACTCATTCCACACCCAGCATCCTGAGTGGGATTTAAGAACATCCAGCCAAGGGTGCCCCTGCCAGCCCACCTCTCCTCTTAGCCATAATCTGGGAGACACACATGATCTGGCTGAGGTCTTCTCTCCAATCTCATCCCCATCATGCACCACTTCACCTTAATGTTCTAGACCTGCTCCCCTCCCACTGCCCTTCAAGTGAATCACCTGCTCACGGCCTTGGTCCTTCCTCTTTCTCAGGCCCATCGTGAAAGGGCACATGTTGGGGTTCTCTGTGGAAGAGAATGGGAATGCTATCTCCCTGCAATTCCATCCTCCCACGCAGAAGCGTCTCCCTTTAATAGCTCTCTCCTTTAATTTCCCCACTGCATTTATCACAGATTGATTATTGATTGATCACGTTCTAACTCTCTCTACTGTAATTTAAGTGGTATTTTGCTTTTCAGATTTGTTCAATAAGTGTTGAATGCTGTTGAGATACATCATGCCTGTTTCACCTATTTTTATGCATTTGGTGTTTACCTTTTGGGAAGAAGGATTCTTTACTATTGAGTATTATCCATGTTGCTGACAATATAAGGAATTGGAACTTGACTCCCAGAATTCTGTTTGAAAACTTCTTGTGCCTTATGAGAAGCAGCCAGGATAGAGTAACTGAGGGTTCCTTTTCCAGACCCAGATGGCTGGTGACCTAACCTAGTTCATTTACTAATTGGGTAACTCTGAATGAATCCTTTAACCTACCTCTACTTCAGTTTCCTCTTCCATTCAATAAGAATTATGACTTACAATTAATGCTACCTCATGAAATTTCTATGAGGAAGAAATGATAATATGCAACAATATAAAACTAGATCTAGCTCATTTTAAGTGCCCCATACATACTAGTTATTATTAGGGAATACATATTTAAGCTCTTAGCGAATATTAGAAGTTTTATATAGTTGACAATTTTGTTTTTTAAAATACATGATATTTAATTTGTTAAAAGTTTAACAGGATGTTTTATCCCAGATTATACATGTTTTTCCTTCTTGGAGTCAAGAAAATCTAGGCTTTATTGAAGTTTATACAAAGGTCAGTATAAAAGGTTGTTCTTTGAAGCTTATGAAATCACACAACTCTTCAGCTATAAAAAGGTAAATAAAATATTTGACTTGTGATCTACTTAATGACTTCTTTCTGCTTATTTATTTAACTAAAAGCATCCATGGGAAACCAGGTGGGCTTTACATGAAAGTGATATGGAGATACCAATTAGAATGACAAAATCACACATGGCTTCAAATTCAGCTGGACCACAGCTGGAATTGAATCGATGAGCCATAGTTAGTATATGTATATATCCAAAACTCTGTGTTGAAAAAAGAAAAAATTTCCTTCCCTATAGGAATCCAAGTTGCAGGCATTTCATTAAAGAAACTGAGCTAGTTTTTATTACTCAATTATGTGTATAGTTGTACAGTGGTCATCACAACCAAATTTTACATCATTTCCATCCCAAACCCTTAGTGCACCCCCTACCCCCCAATCTGTCTCCTTTGGAAACCATAAGTTTTTCACAGTCTGTGAGTCAGTGTCTGTTCTGCAAAGAAGTTCGTTGTGTCCTTTTTTTAGATTCCGCATGTAAGTGATAGAATTTGATGTTGTTGTCTCACTGTCTGACTGACTTCACTTAGCATGATAATTTCTAGGTCCATCCATGTTGCTGCAAATGTTGTTATTTCTTTCCTTTTAATGGCTGAGTAATATTCCACTGTGTATATGTACCACATCTTTTTATCCACTCCTCTGTCAATGGACATTTAGGTTATTTCCATGTCTTGGCTATTGCAAATAGTGCTGCAGTGAACACTGGAGTACATGTGTCTTTGCGAGTCATGGTTCTCTCTGGATAGATGCTCGGGAGTGGGGTTGCTGGATCAAACAGTAATTCTAGTTTTAGTTTTCTGAGGAATCTTCATTCTGTTTTCCACAGTGGTTGCACCAATTTACCTTCCCACCAACAGTGTAACAGCATTCCCTTTTTCTCCACACTCTCTCCAGCATTTATTGTTTGTAGACTTTTTGATGAGAAATCACTTGTTCTGATTCTCTACAAATGACTGTTATTAGCTGAGATATATGTTTCAAAGTGGCAATATCATGGAACCTTAATATTATTATTAAGAAGAAATCCTAGCCACCAGACCACCAGGGAGCCACTACAATAATATATATATATATATCAATGAACAATCATTTAGCTGTGCATATTTCCAAATTGAGATCCTCTTGGAAACTCTCATTAACTATTATTTAATTTAAGGAGTACTCATACCTATTCTTTTTAAACAAATGATTTTGAAAGGTGCTTAGATAATTTTATCCAACACATGCTGCAGTATAATATTTTTCTTCTTGCGTTAACTTAAGGCAGAATATGAGGAGATGAAAGACTTATTTCCTTATATAACTGGCTGCTTATTTATTCATCTTTCTTGTATATAGAGCAGAGCTGGTGAGTTTTTATTGAAATATGGATTTGGAGAGTGAACTTAAGTGTAGAAAATCATTGTATGTGTTCGTCTAGTACTCTTTTTTTGAAACGTATAACTCTCCAATTTGAGTTACATTGCAATATTTGAGTGTAACCTTAACTTAATACTGTGATTAGAATTATGTTACCTTCTTTAAACACTACTTTGAAGGATTGTTAGAAAGTATTAGATATTGTGAAACAGAATTCCTCCAACCAAAGTCATTAGACAGTCATCCTAACCAGGAACCTTCGACAATTCATGACTAACACCTAATTTATTTCATTACTGACTTCTGAGAAAGCTACTCCAGTAGTGAAACGTTGTGGTAGCTAAAGGCTGGACCCCAGGAAATACTCTGTTCCAATCAGTCTCCAAGTCTAGTTGTGTGAACGTCCTTGCTTCGGTTTGACTCCTTGTCCTTCACATTTGCTAATTTAATCTTTTTGGCTCTGTTCATATTCATGTCTTATGTTCAGTGTTCTTAAAATCTGTTTCTAGACTGACCCACCAAATGGCCAACCGGAGAGTTTTCTGGAATATCATCCTCATGTCTACACGTCATTCAGCCAGCTTTGCTCTTTTGTGACTTTAGGTGACTGCTGGCCAAACCAGCACTCTTGTGCAGAACAAAAGATACCTTGTTGGGATGGGTGTGGACCCTTGGTCACAAGGCTTGGTGGACAGAGCGACGGGTGGGTGTCAGCTCTGCTGGCTTCTTAGTAGTTCTTACTACCTTTTGAGTAGTTCACAAGCTTTACATCGACCCCAAAGTCCTGTGTAACTTGTAGCTTATATGCGGGTCAACATAAGCAGAGTCCAGGACTGATGACTCGAATTCATTATCAAACTGCTTTAATCAATTTAGATAATCATTCAGTGAAAGGAATGTAAAGCCACCCTGCTTAAAATGCGTATTTAAAAGCATTCATATTATAGAATTTTCTCCAGAAGAGTAAATCTTCTCTAGCTTTTTTCTTACGCAATCCTTAATTTTTTTTTTAGTCATTATGACTTTAAGTTATGTTAAGAATGAAGACAATACATCTCAAGGTTGTCTTGTATGTGCTCTTCTCATTAACACCAATTCACACTTAAAAGGAAAGATTAAAAGTACAGCACTGGATCTAATAGCAAGTTGGATTGGCTTCAGGGAAATTCTGACTCTGATTTGTCTCTGGCTATGAACCTTTTTAAGCTTCAATTTCACCATTTGTAAAAAGAGAATAATAAGCCCGCCTAGGTATCAGGTTTTTTATGCAAAATAAATGAGAAGTTTTGTCTAACACACATAGGATAGTGTTTGACACATGGTGTGTACGCAGTCATTTGAGACTATATATATATAATCGCTGCACCCATGGCATATAGAAGTTCTCTGGCCAGGGACTGAATCTGGGCTGCAGCTGTGACCTACGCCACAGCTGCAGCAATGCTAGATAATTTAACCCACTGCACCAGGACTGGGATAGAACCCCCACCTCTGCAGTGACCTGAGTGGCAGCAGTTGGATTCTTAACCCACTGCGCCAAAGCAGGAACTCCTGAGACTTTATTATTATTATTATTATTATTATTATTTTAAAACTCCAGCAATATTAGGAAATGTTATTTAAATAATGAAGATTCATTTACATCCTCAGATAGAATGGATAGCTTCCATATGTAAGTTCCCATTCTTTTTAATGGAAAAGTTAAGGAACAGGAGAATCAGTGGTAGACTTTATAGGATATGAAGCACCTGTGTCTAGTCTTCTGCCCCTCCCCGGCCCCCCCCGCAGAGATGCTGAACTGTCCACTGTCACAACCAGACACCTGCATGAAATTGGTGTCCTCATCTCCTTTCTGGACTAAACCTCTTGTTACATAGCAATCTTCTCTTCAGGTGAAATTATCCATAAGAGAGTGAGAACAAATTTAATCCATTCTGAATCAGTGTGAAGATTTATCTACTTATTTCTCTCTTTTACTTCATGGTAGAAGACATTTAACTGACAAAAGAGCTCTCAGGAAAATAGGAATACTGGA
The DNA here is from genome assembly GCF_054392235.1 of Sus scrofa. Taxonomy (NCBI): domain Eukaryota; kingdom Metazoa; phylum Chordata; class Mammalia; order Artiodactyla; family Suidae; genus Sus; species Sus scrofa. The sequence goes on from NC_139393.1 coordinate 79,778,203, forward strand.
TTTAAATGTATGACTTTCCTCAATCTGTTAATCCATACTGATCTGATGCCGACCATTACTAAAGGAAGAAGCAACAGGAAATAGAGAATTTACTTTACTCCCATAGTCTCTGTTTAAAAAAAAAAAAAAAAAAAATGACAGCAAAAGAGCCTGGAGTCGCAGCTCAGAGAATCAATAAGTAGCATGCCGTGTGTGCCAAAGTATGGGTTGATTTCATTAAAACAAACTTCTCATTCCTGTTTATCTCTTTTCAGGTATTAATCTCATCCATTCCTGCTAAAACTTCACATGTATTTTTCTTAGAATATATTTTTTATGGCTCTCATGTACTACCTCTGTGCCAATGCTACACAAATGAAAAATAGAAAAAGAGATGTGCCTGGAATTATATCTGAACCAAAATGCCTTTTTTTTTTTTTTGGACATGTCCTCAGCATGAGGAAGTTTCCAGGCCAGGGACTGATGCTGAGTCATAGCTATGACAATGCCAAATCCTTAACAGCTCGCCTGCCAGGGAGCTCCTGAACTAAACTGCTTTATATGAGATAGTTCTGAATGAAGGTTGATTTGTTGGATAAGTGTTGATCTAAAATCTTGCAATAGAGAAATGATATAAATATCCTATGTGATATGTTAAAGCCAATCATCCTTATTCTTACAGTTTCTGATATCAAACTCCTACCTATTATACAGTTTTCCAGGATGTCTCTACATTAGGGGTATCTGACTGTAGTATGAAAGCAAAGTAAAAAAAAAATTAACAATTTCATACATAGCAAGGTGAGCCTACATATGGAATTTTACTACCTTAAATAAGTGTTTAAGGGGATGTGATCATTTTTTCTGAATTAATAGTTTTGTTTTTACTTGGATACATTTTTGTCTTTTGTTTTGTTTTGCTTTGCGTTTTTAGGGCTGTACTTGCAGCGTATGGAAGTTCCCAAGCTAGGGGACAAATCAGAGCTGCTGCTGTTGGCCTACACCACAGCCACAGCAACGCGGGACCCAAGCCACATCTGTGAGCTACACCACAGCTCAGAGCAACCCTTCACCCACTGAGATCCCTGGATCCTTAACCCATTGAGAGGGGCCAGGGATCGAATCCGCATCTTCATGGGTACTGTCAGGTTGCTTACCACTGAGGGGCAATGGGAAATTTCAACGTGCACACATTTTTAAATTTCAGAAAATTTTTGTAAACGTGACCTGATCTGATTTGATCACACCATAACTGGTAAGAAATCCAGTATGAGTATTATTTCCAGGGTACATAAACATTTTCTACTGAAGACTCTTCACATGCTGATCAGGTTTAGTTTTTATTTGCACCATCCTCTTGACTGCTCCTCAAACCAAACTTTGCTTTTTATACCTGCTTCACTTGGATCAGGGCTTTCAAGGGATCTGTGACACATTTCTGTATGTTGTTATAAATTGATACATGTGGCCATCACAGCTCCTGGGGCAGGGACCCAGAGCCAAGTGGGAATCAAGCACGTATTCAACTCACTGGAGTCAGACCAGGTTCCAGGGTCCACTTGCTGGGTAAGCTGGCCTCCGTCTCACCCTTTCCGTGTATCCCAATGTTACCTGTGAAATGCTGACCTTGAAAAAAAGCAATTATTTCATAGGTACCCCTGGTTTAAAAATGCTTTGATTTCATAAACGATATACAGTAGGCAGCTAATATCTGACCAAATTGAGGCTAGAGTCCTACTAGTCTGGCCTTCACCCCTCTCTTTCCTGCCATCTGACTCTGAACCAGTTAACTGATAGCCTCTAAAAAGGGAAACAGATTCCATCATAGTTGAAGAGAGTCACTTTTTTCCATTTCCTTGTCCAAACTCCTGGGACTCTGTCCATGAAATTAGCTGGAGGTAGAGGAGATGGGGCAGTGAGGTGGCATTCTTGTCTCTCTCTCTCTCTTCCCTGATAGGAAGTCAAAAAATCACAGCAAAAAATCACAGGTCCTGTCCATAGCCACAGCCAGGCCAGTCTATTTCCCTTCCTCTTAGCCTTGCAGACTAATCTGTGTTTTCCCAAAGCCCGTTAAAGAGCCTCCTGGCTTGTGGTTACCGACATATCTATTGTTTTTGAGCATTTGGTCTCAGAGAAAATCAGTTTCTTAAGCCCTCACATATGCATTGTTAAAAACAATATATGCTGAAGAAGGTGCAGAGAAAAGGGAACCCTCTTGCACATTGGTGGGAACATAAGTTAGTATAACCACTGTGGAGAACAGTATGGAGTTTCCTCAAAAAATTAAAAATAGAGCAATCCCACTCCTGGGCATGTGGAGAAAACCATAATTCAAAAAGATACATGCATCCCAATGCTCATTATAGCACCACTTACAATGCTCAATATATGGACGCAACCACTGACAAAGGAATGGATAAAGATGTGATACATATACATGATGGAATATTACTTGGCCATAAAAAAGAATGAAATCATTCCATTTGCAACAACAAGGATGGACCTAGAAATGATCATACTATATGAAGTAAGCCACACACTGAAAGACAAACATCATATGATATCACCTAGATGTGGAATCTAAAAAAAAAAAAAAAAAAAAAAAGATACAAATGAATTTATTTGCAGGAAAGAAACAGACTCACAGACTTTGAAAAACATGGTTGAGGGGGAGAGGGGTGGCGGAGGGACCGGGGGTTTGGGACTGGCATATGCACCCTGAGGTGTATGGGATGCCTGGCCAATGGGGACCTGCCCCGTAGAGCACAGAGACCTCTACCCAGTATAATCTACATGGAAAGAGAATCTGAAAGAGAATGGTTGTGTCCACATGTATAACTGAATCACTCTGTTGAACAGCAGGAATTATCACAACCCTGTAATGCAACTCTACTTCAAGAAAACTTTAGGCAATGGAAAAACAAACAAATAAATAAAAACTCCGCCACCACACACACACATAGTGACTGATCACAGCGATTTAGGTAGGACCTATGGGAAAGTCTCCTCTCTGTAAATGAAAATAGAGGAATCTCATGTGTAGTGACACCCTGGCAAATCTTGGTATTCAAAATCACAAGAGCAGGAATCAGAAATGTGTTCCATCTTAGAAGTAAAGGCCTCTGTTGCCTTCTAGTTCTGTTTCAGAACCCCTGAGGGGGATTTTATCTTCTAATAGCTTGAAGTGGTACCTAGATATTTAACGAAGTCCGTCCTTTCATGGCATAGTTGTTAAATCCGTCCTTTCATGGCATAGTTGTTAAATACAAACTCCACCCTCTGTTTAGGATCAGGAAGAAAATTTTTGTTTGAGTTGGCAAGGTTTGGAGTCGGCTCTGCATCGAATCTCTACGCACATTGAAGCTGCTTATCTGAGACTGCAGAGCTCTGCCTCTGCCGAGTGTCGTGGGATTCCTTCGCTCATTCTCTTATTCTTTTGTATTTTAAAAATAATTATTTTAATTGATGCAGGTCCCTGGCCGTACCTTTCCAGAAGATTTTTTTAAAAGTTTATTACATTTATAGGTGTACAACCATCATCACAAACAAATTTTAAGCCGGAAGATGTTGAAGCAAAGGAAAAGTTAATAATTTTTTCCATCATTTCGAGGTTTGCTGAATGTGTGAAAAAGTATGTTGTGATGAAACATTTTTAAAAGAGGAAGAAGGAAAATACATAAATTATTAGGAAATACAACAATAGGCACTTGTTTAAAGTATTTCAGCATAAAGAAACAAAATAAAGCAAACATGAAGATCTAATTGTTACAAGTCACGGATTAGATTTTGTGGGACATACACCTTTCTGAGTGTACGTTCCCATTGAAAGTTTCCTGGACTTCCCATCGTGGTGCAGTGGTTGATGAATTGGACTAGGAACCATGAGGTTGCGGGTTCGATTCCTGGCCTTGCTCAGTGGGTTAAGGATCCCCTGTTGCTGTAAGCTGCAGTGTAGGTCTCAGATGTGGCTCAGATCTGGTATTGAGGTGACTGTGCCATGGGTGTCAGCTGCAGCTTAGATAAAACGCCTAGCCTGGGAACTTCCATACACCACACGTGTTGCCTTAAAAAAAAAAAAAAAAAAAAAGGCAAAGACAAAAAATGCATCCATTATTAACTCAAATAGACAGTCAAACTATGAAATGGTGCATTTCCACCCTCCCCCACCACCTAGATGAAGCAAATGATACATTTGCTTGTCACTGAGAGTGCATTCTCTGTGGGACTCTAACAGGACAGAGGACAAATTCGAGGATACGGTGTCGGAGAGCCGGGAATAACATCTACCAGCAGGCGTGGCTCTTCCTTTCATGAGAACACCTGTGACCCTGGTGGGCGGAGACACGATTTTCTCTCTTTCTTTGTTTCCCGGGGCCCAACCCTGCGCTAAGCAGTGGAACGAGAAATGGTTCCGAGACGAGAGATGAAAGATGGCTCGATAGTTCAGACAGCACGCGGGGAGCCCCTGAATTGAGAGAGGAATCGGTGTAAAGGTTGTAAAAAGTGAAAGAGAAGGTCGTCGAAGGTAACGGAACAGCATTGATGAATGGTTGGACTGGAGCTGAGGCAAAGGATGCACGGTGAGCCCTGATCCCCCCATGTAGGGATGGGGGGAAGTGGCACCATAGCGGAGAAAAGCCAAGGAGGTAAACCGCCTCGGTGGGCGTGGAGAGCCAAGGAGGGCCTGGGCATGGGGGGGCCTGCCCACGAGGGAGTTTGGAGGCAGGGGGTCGCCAAACCTCACCTGAGACAGAAAAACCCAGGGAGTGCATCCCTCACGCACAAAGGTGGGGTCACCAGAGAGAAACGTGGATGTAAGGACTAAGGGCGCGGGAATGATTAAGGAAAAGCCGAACTGGAACCACACGGACAACACAGGAGAGAGGACGGCGAGAAATCCAAGATAAAAAAGTATACAGGGAGCTCCCGCGGTGGCGCAAGAGGATCCGCAGCATCTTGGGAGCGCTGGGACATGGGTTCCGTCCCCGCCCGGCCCTGTGGGTTAAGGATCCCGTATTGTGGAAGCTGCGGCTGAGTTAGTGGCTGTGGCTGTGGCTGTGGCTGTGGCTTGGATCTGATTCCTGGCCAGGGAGCTCCATATGCCTTAGTGCCGGCCAAAAAAAAAAAAAAAGTATGCAGTTTATGGGAGTTCCCGCGGTGGCTCAGCAGGTTAAGAACCCCGTCTCTGCAAGGACTCAGGTTTGATCCCTGGCTTCGCTCACTGGGTTAAAGATCCAGTGTTGCTGCAAGCTGTGGTGTAGGTCACAGATGTGGCTCAGATCTGGCGTTGCTGTGTCTGTGGTGTAGACCAGCAGCTGTAGCTCTGAATCAGCCCTGAGCCTGAGAACTTCCATATGCTGCAAGTGAGGCCCTAAAAAGAAAAAGGAAAGAAAAGAAGAGAAGATAGTTTATGATATTCACAATGGGGAACAATGGAAGGCTTGTAGGCACCACAGGGATATTGCCGAAATGCAGGTGAATTAACCAGGCAAGCATGTGCAAGCATGTATAAAAATCACATGCTAAGTAAATGATCATCCTTCTCTTGCTCCAGACAAGGTGCATGGCCCAGGAATTAAGAGTGAATAAGACAATACGATCCACATGCTGCAGACAGAACAGCTAAATGGAGAAGGATCTTGGAGATAAGAAGTGTGCCAGCAGGAAGTCTGCTGTGATGCTCCAGGTGAAAAGCAAAAGGACTTAATTTAGAAAAAGAAAGTAGATTTTGTTGAGTTGCATTTTGTTTAGTCCTTTTAGGTTTGGGGTTTTTTGTTTGGTTGGTTGGTTGGTTGGTTTTGTTTCTATTTTTGAGAAGAGTAAGCAGTATTTAGCAAATTATAAGGGAGCTTCCTGGTGGCTCCGTGGGTTAAGGACCTGGTGTTGCCCCTGCTATGGCTTGGGTCACTGCTGTGGGGTGGGTTTGATCCCTGGCCTGGGAACTTCCAGATGCCACAGGTGGGGCAAAACAAACCAATACGAAAACCAAAGTATTGAAAAGAGAAAGTTAGCCTGGGGGGATATAACTGACCAACATGGATATGGGGTTTCAAAGATCAACTTCCGTGAAAATCGAGGGGCATGAACAAAAAACAAAACCAATGGGAGGGGAATTTTAGACAAATGAGTTGCCTTCTTATTTTATCAACTACGATGACACTACAATATTGTTCGATAAAGCTTCTACTTGTACCTTCCCCAGTTACTTTGTACGTCCCTGAAATTTTATTTTACCGCAATTCATATAGAACGTGTAACCTTGAGATCTTCCATAATCTTTTCTCCCTAAATTACTCCAATGAGATAATAAGCCTTGGGCAGGGTATGTGGGCAGTTGTGTGGTGGGTAAGTGTGTGCCTATGAAGAGGGCTTCTCTAAGTCACTGTGACAAACAGACCCTACTCTGTGGTCAACATTTTTGTGAAAAAATTGAATTTTATTTGCAATTGCAAACCCATTCGTATTGGATAACCACATTGTATTTCACAAGATATGTAAAGCGGGAAAATGATAAATCACAATCAGTTTCAAGCACTGCATGTGTCTAACTATACAATCCTCTCAAATTCCCGAACTCACATGAGATGGTTACCAGACTTTTCGGGCCTTTGCTTTGTCATCTTTGAAATGAGATGGTTGAGCCACACAATTTCATAAGTACTTTCCCATTTTTACTGATGTGACTGACAATGAATAACAAAGACTTGCAGGGAAAAGGAGTAGTTTGCTCGCTCCTATAAAATGGAAACATGTGGAGTTCCCACTGTGGCTCAGTGGGTTAAGAATCAGACCGCAGTGGCTTGGGTCCCTGCAGAGGCATGGGTTTAATCCCCAGTCCAGTGCAGTTGCCGCAGGGGCAGCTCAGATTCAATCCCTGGCCTGGCAATTTCCATGGGTAAGAGGTGTAGCAGTTAAAAAACAAATTCTTTAATTTAATTAAATAGAAAAATATTTTATAGTCTTTCCTCATCTCACCGACCTCGTTGGGAGCAAATTCCTATGTGCTGCATAGAAATCATCACCTTCTGATACCCTGATGTGCTGGTGCCATCCGGATTATCTGTTAGGGTTCTAGGTGATGCCCTGTGATGGGCTAAACATCCAGGAAGTCTTATGTGAAGCCACCTCATTCCTCTAAGAATGGAAGGCGAGAGAAGCAGTGCAGCATTTTCCATGAACACAAGGCTATAGGCCAGTGGATTTTTTTGGAGGGAAAGGTAGGGATGAATTGCTTTTTTTTGCTTTTTTTAGAGTGCACCTGCGGCACATGGAAGTTCCTGAGCTAGGGACAGAATTGGAGCTGCAGCTGCCGGCCTACACCACAGCCACGGCAACACCAGATCCGAGCCACATCCGCAATCTACCCCACAGCTTGCGGCAATGCAGGATCCTTAACCCACCGAGTGAGGCCCGGGATGGAATCTGCATCCTCACGGACACTGCGTTGGGTTCTTAACCCACTGAGCCACAATGGGAACTCCAGAGATGCCTTTTATCATCGATAAAATGATGAATCGGTTTCTGCTTTCATTTACAACATAAACACTCTCCATGTCAGTTAATCATTTATCACCCACATGGCAGCAATGGTGTCCTATTCCTTTAGCATTGAGCTCAATTTAACCCAAACCGCCCGCTACCTGAATTCTTGGAAAAAAATCTATCGCCCTGCCCAAGAATTCTGTAGCTTCCCAGATAGTGACATATACAAGGTAACCTCTGGTCTCCAGTTTCTTTGCAGCTACTTTCTTGTTATTTTTCCTAGTCCAAAATTGAACGCGAGCCTCTTTTCCTCCATTGCTTCAAGACAGGAGAATGAATAAGTCCTTTCAAATTTATTTTGAAACCTAATACCTTACCCATTATAAACTATAATTTAAACTCCATTCCATACAAGTCATGTGTCTATGCAGCAGAATCCACTGTTCTTAAAATCCCATTTGCTGTTCCTCCAAAGGGGACATTACTTCTGGGTACTCGGCTCTGTAATTGCCAGTCTCCTGCCATCCTGCAGGCTCCCCTTTTTCACTTCTCTCTTTGGCACCCCCTCATTTCTGTTCACTTTGACTATCTCTGTTGTCTCCCTTAAGCCCTTAATTTTAGAATCACCCGTTCCAAATTCTAAGGGCTGGGCAATGCATTTGCCTAAACAAAGACACCACTTTTCTGAGAACTTAAGTGACAGCTATTAAAATTATATATACACAAATATGTGTATGGGAGCGTGTGTATGTCCGCAAACCCTGATTCGGATCCAATCAAGATTCAGTACTTTTCATAATCGTGGCTCTCTGACATGAGATTGAAGTCGCTGCCATGTCCCCCATTTGGGGAAACATGGGGCACTGCTGAGAGCAGAGCCCGTTGCCCGGGAAAGCCAGCCTGCCCTGAGACCCACTTCCCCACATGCTAAACCTTGGTCCCATATTTCACCTGGCACGGTGAGCTGTGCTGGCGGCAGATCCAGTGGCAGCAAGCCTATTAGGGAAAAAGTATTGGTGCCTTTGCAGGTTCGTCTGCTTCCCCCTTTGTGTTTCTGTGACGACAGGGAGGTTCCAAGAATCAGAAGTGATCTCTCTTGGCCCTGGTGATTCTTTATAGGCCCCTGGATCCAGTCCTGCGACAGCTTCTTGGGAACAGCCTCGCCAGCTGGGCCCGGTGGGCAGTGAACTACCTATGTGTAAACGCTGTGCACTGCGCTCATCACACGGAGTTTAAACTAAGTGATGAACCAACGAGCGGAGTTAAAAAGAGGGGAGGCATCCAGGTCGTCACCAGCTGCTTTGAAAATACTGGGCAGTGCTAGAAAATATGCTTTAATCGAAAGCAAAAAAAACCCATTTTTTTTCTTGTGCTTATTAAATTTTCCCAACAGATCTCTCACAGCCGTGGTCTTCAGTGTCCTTTCTGATCCTCCCCGCCCTTATTTTTTGCTTTTTAGGGCCACACCTGTGGCACATGGAAGTTCCCAGGCTAGCGGCTGTAGCAATTCGGGATCCAAGCTGTGTCTTAGACCAGAGCTCGTGGCAGCCCCGGATCCTTAACCCACTACGAGGGGCCAGGGATCACATCCTCATGAAAACTATTTGGGTTGATAACCTGCTGAGCTACGATGGGTTCTCCCCTGATTTCCCTTATTTGGATCTAAATAATTTGAGGGTATAGACATTGTGTTGACAAAGTGGGTACAGGACATAGGAGCTCAAATTACTGTGATCCTTAAGAGCTGGTGCAGTTTACCTGAAAACTAACTATACCTTTTTTTTTTTTTTTTTTTTTTTTTTTTGTCTTTTTACTTTTCCTAGGGCCACTCCTGCAGCATATGGAGGTTCCCAGGCCAGGGGTCTAATCAGAGCTGTAGCCACTGGTCTACACCAGAGCCACAGCAATGCGGGATCCAAGCCACATCTGCAACCTACACCACAGCTCACGGCATCACCTGATTGTTGACCCACTGAGAAAGGCCAGGGATCGAACCTGCAACCTCTCATGGTTCCTAGTCGGATTCATCAACCACTGGACCATGACAGGAACTCCAGAACTAACTATACCTTTAACTAAGTCATTACTTAACGCAATCCAGTCTTGTGACTTTTAGACTTTAGAAATAACAGAGCAAAAATATTTTGTACCTTTCATAAAATCCCCTTGCAAGTGTCATCCCAAGCAGACAAAGTGTGACCTAATGGGTAGGATTTGAGTTCCTCCTGTTATTTCAGAATTCTCAGAAGTTTATCTCAACCAGATCTTGAAGTTACCCAACTGAGACTTCCTATTGAGCTCTGATTACAAAAGCACCTGAGCTCAGGATTTAAAAGCAAGTCAAATGTATATGTAGAATTTCACTTTTGGCCTCATTACGTCATTGCCCAGCTCCTTTTCTTTTTTTTTTTTTTTTGTCTCATTTTGCTATTTCTTGGGCTGCTCCTGCGGCATATGGAGGTTTCCAGGCTAGGGGTCTAATCGGAGCTGTAGCCACCAGCCTATGCCAGAGCCACAGCAATGCAGGATCCAAGCCACCTCTGCAACCTACACTGCAGCTCACGGCAACGCCGGATCGTCAACCCACTGAGCAAGGGCAGGGACCGAACCCGCAACCTCATGGTTCCTAGTTGGATTCGTTAACCACTGCGCCACTCCCCCAGCTCCTTTTCTTTGAAAGACTTGCTGTTACTTTCGGTCTACCCCAGCCTCATCTTCTCCTGTTCTCAAAGTCTGTTGGGACAAGTGTCTCAAAATACTTTAATCAGAGACAAGGGCGAGAGGAAGGCCCTACATAGACCCTCGGCGTTGTTTCCCTTCTATTACGTTTGTCACACAGGCTCCGCATTTGTTAACAAATTTGCATGAGCATATTCTCGGTGAATACGGTAAAGATGGTCACTGGTGGAGTTCCCATTGTGGCTCAGCATGTTAAGGACCTGACATTGTGAGGATGCAGGCTGGATTCCTGGCCTTGCTCAGTGGCTTAAGGATCAGGCATGGCCCTGGCTGTGGTGTAGGCCAGCAGCTGTGGCTTTGACTTGACACCTAGCCCAGGTAACTTCCATATGTGGCAGGTGCGGCCATACAAAGACAGGAAAAGAAAAAAGATGGCCACTTGCAATGTGACTGTTGAAATATTATTTGCAGGCATGTACGACGTCAAGGAAGGGCCCTGCAACAAAGGAGACACTCATGTCTGGGTCGGCGATGCATGCTGCCAGTTCCTGCCAATCCACGTGGCTCGATTCCACAGTCAGATATAATATCTGATGATTTATCTCAAATGCAATACAGCCCTGTTCTCTCTCAAAAGCAGCTTAGAGAAGCTATGCTTTGCAAAGCCATGCTTTCTCTGGCTAAATGTAACACTCGTAATGAAGGCAATAAAGTTTGTTCTAAGCTGAGGGAATGGCAGGGGTTGCAACGGTAGCTTTGGAAACCCTCAAAGTTTAAAAGCACTGAAGCTACTTGACAACGGTGTCTGTGGAGTCCTTCCAGACTCGTAACTCCTAACACGGTCCTGGCTGCACAGCCTCCAGCTCCTGGTTATTATCAGCTGTGACTGATGCCCGCAACCCCCTCAGAGAACAATGGCATTTTTGGGGTTTCATCCCACGGCGAAAGAGCAATCTTGGCACACTTTTTATCCGTGACTCAGATACATTTGCAGAGGACTCACAAGGGGAAGCCGTTCATGGGGCTGGTGAGGTTTCCTCCACCACCAGTGGGAGCTCCTTACCTAAATGTTCCCAGCGTTAATCCACTCTACAGTGCATGTCAGCCCCCGGTGTGAAGGAGCAGATCTTTGCAGAACTCACGCGTGTTTGTACGCTCTGTGTGTGTGTGTGTGTGTGTGTGTGTGTCTGTGTGTCTGTGTGTCTGTGTGGGCCCTTAAGTGATGTGAAAAGTCTTAAAAGAACAGAAGAAAAATTCAGAAGGGAGTGATATTGCCAGCAAAGGAGGCCCAGGCTATAATAATGGCAGAGTCTCTGAAGGTAACTCAGTTACCAAACTAACTTACAGTCACCCCCAAACTCTCCTCCAGCTGTCAAAATGGGTCCTTGCGGGTTGAATCTTCAAAGGGCTCATTGCAGCAAATTTGTCTACAGCTCGAGGCCACTCAAGACAGCACATGCCTCTCATACACCCCCTTCTGCCTTCTCCCTATTAGAAGCCTCATTTTTTCCCTCAAGCTTTTGTCATATTCCAGTCCCAAGTGCTTGGGAAAAGCTTCCCTACTCAAACTGTGCACTGATAGATGAATTCAGGGGTTTTGTTTGCTTGCATTGCTTTAGTTTTGTTTCTTTTGCCAGGGATTGAACAGAGACACAGCACGCAGCAGTGACATCACCAGATCCTTAACCCCCTGTGCCACCAGGGAACTCCAAGAGTTTTGGTTTTTTGATTTATGAGAAGAGGAAGAAAGGTAAATGATTAAACAAACAAACAAACAAACACACAGAAAGAAGAGTGCAGAGATGAATAGCATGTAGAAATTACGAAGTTTCTGAAGGATTATAGTTCCCATTTTAAATGGATCCGAGGAGTGACATTGTATTTGGCGTGGTGGTTGTGCGAAGATGCCCAGCTCTCATTTTCCTTTTCTGAAGTCAAGCTGGGTGTGTGGGGGGGATAAACATGTGCCAGAAGAGAGATGTTGGTTTTAGTGGGGGTGGAGGTGGGACGATGTGTGATGCCTCAAACCTGCCTTGGAAGCCTCGCCCTCAAGGACAAAAGTTATTCAATGAAATACCCTGATGAATAAACACCTGCCACAGAGAAGGCTCCAAAGTGGGGGTGGGCAAGCCTGGGGGCCAGAAAGTCAATAACGTTAGCCCAGTCTACCCTGTGGCAATAACTAGTGGGTGCTGTTCCTTCCTCTAATTCTCTTTTAGCAAGAGGTGTCTGTAAATGAACGAACATGAGAGAAATATAAAGGCAAACGTGTGACAGAGTGTATCCTGCAGCTATCCTCCCTCTGTGGGGGACCCACTGCCTCCTCCCTCACACACCCTTTCCAAAGAAACCCTAACAAGTGATGAGAAAAAAATTAGAAAGCCTATGAGAAAAGAATCCGAGACTTTGGCATATAGCTTTTTGAATAAGCCACAAGCTTATTCCTAAAAAAAAAAAAAAAATTGAAAACGCAAAATGAGATATGAAAGAAGGTTCTCAGAGTTCCCGCTGGGGCTCATGGGACTGGGAACCTGACGTAGCATCCATGAGGATGCAGGTTCGATCCCTGGACTTGGTCAGTGGGTGAAAGAGTCGGTATTTCCCAAGCTGTGGTATAGGTCACAGATGCAGCTCCGATTCGATGCCTAGCCCGGGAATTTCCATATACCATGGGCATGGCTATTAAATACGTACATACATACATACGTGCATACATTAAATTAAAATAAAATGAAGTAAAGAAGGTTCTTTTAACCTGAGTTGTCTTAGATAACCAGACTTTAGAATTACTCTTGGAGAAAACGGAGGGCTTCTGGGAATCTGGAAGATGCGCCTAAGGACACTTGGACTGGAGCAGGAAAGACTAGAATCTAACTGCATTTGCTTAAATGAGGACAGTTTTTATTAGGAGGGTTTTATTGATTTTTTTTCCACATGCCATTTGCATTCTTCTCTCCGGAGAAAAATAGAGACGATCATGAAGATTATGTCTGTCTTTCAAGATTAGAGGAGAGAACACAGTGTGTCCTTGGAAAAGATCAAAGGAAACTAGCAGGGAAGGACAACGAGGTGGTCAGCCGGTAAGGCAACCATCTCCGACAGGGGGCGCTACCTTTCTGCGGTGGGAGGATTGCAAAGAAGGCCCCCAACTGTGTTATCCACGGTTACGCAGGTGAGTTAACCTCTAGGTGTGCAGGTAGCTCCAGCGCGCACTGCTCCATCAGGTGGGTCCCTGACAAGCATGGACTCTCTGGCTGGTTACAGAGGTTAGTTGGTTGCAGAGGCTGAGTACAAGGGTGACACGATCACCGGCTACCTTGTTATGAGGGGACCACATGATAAAGAAAGAGGGCAGTCCCAGGAATTGAGAACAGCCCTGGCTGACCGCCAGCAAGGATGCAAGGGGCTCTGCCCTAGAGTTCCTGCAGAAACCGGGTTCCTGCGGGACGCAGGGGCACCTGGAAGAGGCGTGGGGGCCCCAAGGTGAAGCCCAGTCTCCTGGTCTTTGGTTTCAGCCTCAGGAGACCCTCGGCCTGGAACCCGGTACAGCATGTTGGACTCGGACCCACAGACCTGCAAGATTGTCAATGGCTGTTGTTTTAATCCTCTGAGTCTGTCCCAATTTGACACAACGGCAGTAAATACCGAACGCACCTTCAATAAAGAAATGAGGGAGTTCCCGTCGTGGCGCAGTGGTTAACGAATCCGACTAGGAACCATGAGGTTGCGGGTTCGGTCCCTGCCCTTGCTCAGTGGGTTAACGATCTGGCGTTGCCGTGAGCTGTGGTGTAGGTTGCAGACGCGGCTCAGATCCCGCGTTGCTGTGGCTCTGGCGTAGGCCGGTGGCTACAGCTCCGATTCAACCCCTAGCCTGGGAACCTCCATATGCCGCGGGAGCGGCCCAAAGAAATAGCAAAAAGACAAAAAAAAAAAATTAAAAAAATTAAAAAAAAAAATAAAGAAATGAAAGAGAAAGAAGAAAGGAAAGAAGAGAAAGCCCTCAGGCAGTGCAGAGGGCGCGGATTTTCTCCTCTGATTCCTAACGAGAAGGTAACTCTGGTTCTAACCCCCAGGTCACCTGAAATCCCCAGGTCATTGCCCGGATCGTCTCCCAAAGGTTATATTAGAGCAAGGCCCCGTTTCCAGATTGGAAGGGCATTAGAAATTTCTAAATTAAAATTTCCTTTTTATTAGTTTCTCTTTGGGGTAGATATTTCAATTTATGAAGAGAAAGCTAAATTCTTGTGACATCTCACAATGCACGTTAAAAATTATGCATTCCACCTTCCAAATAATGGAGCTAAAAAACACAAATCCTGCAAATTGGGAATTCTTTTTCGTGTACGGAATTCCCCAAATGACCTTCTTTTTGAATTTGCTGTCATTTCAACTTTGAATTCAGTAACAGGAAGAGCTGTAAGTGTGTTAAATATAAGGGTATTATAAAATAAATCTATTTTTTTGTTTGTTTATTTAACTTGAGGAATCAGTGAAAGAATTTTTAGTGTCATAACTATACAATGTTTTCCAAAGAATGGCTAATCATCACTGCCCCACTCTCGTGGAGTAAATGAATAACTCATTATTGCAGTAATGAAAACAAGCTCGGGAATTTCCCAGGGACATAGAAAGACAAACTTTATTCTAGTATCTTCCTGTTATGATCAGGAGGTCCATGCTTGCCACCTATAGCCAGGATAGAATTAAACTCTTCGACATATATAATGAAGAAAGCTGGAGAATGGAGATACATAGTTTTCTGTCACTTCTTTCCCGGACTGGACAGCATTTCTGCCCACATTTGGCTTTTTGTGCAGCCTCTACATCCAAATCAGTTATTAGGAAGTAAATTAAAAAGAAATGCTCTTATTATATTTCCTTGTCAATAGTCTGTCTGTGTTGGCAGGAATTCTAAAGTCGAAACACTTATGAGAGCAGCAGGAACCTAACTTAAAAATTACGTGAAGAAGTGAATGAAGTAAGGCGTCGCTGTGTGAGCTCCCTGCCTGCCGAGCACTTTAAATTTCTTTCTCCTTCTCGCTCTTTTTCTGATCTAAAAATATCCAGAATAGCTCAACAAAGAGTACAAATAAAGAAATAGGCATGGGGAAAAAATGCAACCATATTTTGAAAACTATTCATCTTAAAGAGAAAAGGAGACTTTTTTTTTAAAATTGCTCTTCACATGATTATAATTTCCCAGATACTGCATTGTTTATAAATTGAAGGTCTGTGGCAACCCCCTATCCAGAAAGTGTGTGGGTACCATCTTTCCAACTGCATTCGCTCCATTCATGTCACACAGAGACATAGTAACTTCTCTCTTCCCATGAGAATGTTGGTAATTCTCGTGATATTTCAAACTTTGTCATCATTATTAAATTTGTTACAATGATCTGTGATCAGTGATCTTTGATGTTACTATTTTTTTGTATTGGTATATAGTTGACTTACAAAGTTGTGTTACTTTTAGGCATACAACAAAGTGCAGCAGTTATCCATACACCTATATCCATTCCTTTAAAGAGAAAAAGAAAATTCAAAAACACTTTCATCAGCATGTTCCTGGTTACTGTTCATATGATTTACCTTGAGTGTTTGGAATGATGCCTACTAATCCAGTTGTGTAGGTAATGATTAAAGACAAATGAGGCATTGCAAACCTTCCTATGTCTTGTTGTCCTTTGTTACTTATTTAAATATAAAAATTCTCCAGGAATACATACACAAATTACTCGGGATGTATTCAATTTTATGGAAAGAAAAGAAACTTAGTAAGTATAGGGACAGGTCTGCATTGCCCTATCTCAGGTTTGACCACATTGGCCTATGATTAAGCTCAAAGCTCCACGCATATTTAATTTTTCATACTCAAAAATAAAATAAATGCATCTAGATAAAACAGCTTCTAGTACTGTTATTTCTGCAGGCATTGACTAGGTATGTTTAAGGGAATTACAAGTGGTTAAGCAGGTGACTGGGTCTATGGCATTTTTATTGGGTTTGATAATACCAATCTCGTTTTGTTGGCTTGGTCAGAATTTGTTGCTCTTCTGTAATAGTTGAGGGGATCAGTTATTTTAAATACATCCTAGCTAATAGAGCTTTCTCCTCCCCTTTATATCGGATTAACTAGATCTTAACAATCCTTTGGAAAATTCGGCACCGTTGCACCTATTTGATGCAAATTTGAAAAAAAGAGATTAGTACATTTTATTATTAAATCTTAAGGTAGGCGGTAGATATAATTTCCCAAATGCCTAACAACTCCCACACAGTAGCTTCTTCAATGAGAAAGGGTGACTCACTGAACCTATGGATGAACTGTTCTTTTACATTTTGTCATTAAGTGTGAAGGCAGCAGGCTTCAATTTGGATAAGGCTCAGTAAACAGAAGTGGCTAACTCCCAGTGTTGTTTGGAAAAGTCTTTAGATCATTTCTTGGCCACATGAAATAAGTAGAATTTAAACCTTGATGTGGTCTAGTGGAAAACCACCATCATTCTCTTTACTGGAATTGCAAACACATCTGTGCAACACGGTGGTAGAGAGAAGAGAACTGCCGTTTATTTATCACCAACTCTTTACCACCGACCCTATGCCAGGCACGACATCATGGGGTTTCTATATTTCATGGACTGCCTTTATTTGCCCAGTGATAACCAGCCTCTGCTATTTGGGATGTCACAGTGAAGAATCGATGGAGAACTTGTCAATAAAGTCAACTTTAAAAAACAGTATAGAGAGAAAAGGGAACCTTCCTACACTGCCAGTGGGAATGTAAATTGGTACAACCACTATGGAAAACAGTATGGAGCTACCTCAGAAAACTAAATATAGAACTACCATATGACCCAGCAATCCCACCGCTGGCCACATATCTGGACAAAACTTTCATTCAAGAAGATACATGCAAAACTGTGTTCACTGCAGCACTATTCACAATAGCCAAGACATGAAAACAACCTAAGTGTCCATCCACAGATGAATGGATTAAGAAGGTGTGGTACATATACACAATGGAATACTACTCAGCCAGAAAAAGAACAAAATAATGCCATTTGCAGCAACATGGATGCAATTAGAGATTCTCATAGGAAGTGAAGTAATTCAGAAAGAGAAAGACAAATACATTATGATATCATTTATATGTGGAATCTGAAATATGGCACAAATGAACCTATCTACACAACAAAATCAAATTCATGGACATAGACAACAGATTTGTGGTTGCCAAGGGGGAAGGAGAAGGGAGTGGGATGGATGGGGAGTCTGGGGTTAGTAGATGCGAATGACTGCATTTGGAATGGGTAAGCAGTGAAGTCCTGCTCTATAGGACAAGGAACTATAGCCAATCACATGATGAAAAATATTATGAGAAAAATAATATGTATATGTATAACTGAGTCACTTTGCCATAGAGCAGAAATTGACAGACCCTTGTAAATCAAATATAATAATTTTTAAAGCCACATATAGACATTTCTATTAGAACTATGCAAACGATGACGTGTTTTAATATGAAGCAGGAATCACCCTCATCTGTGGCCCTTCACCTCCCAGAGATATCCGTTTACATTTAGCTTGCAGCCCTTAAAAACAAAGCGGTTATATGTACAGTCTGTCTTTCTTGGTAGCAACTCATCTTTTTGTGTTTTCTTTCTGTCTTTCAGGAGAAACCTCTTCTTCATGTTCAAAAATGGAGGCATGCGTAGTCTTTTCTCTGCCATCATTTAATTTCAATAGGTTCCTTCCAAGAGGCCTTCCAGTCTCTCTTTTCAGCCAGCTCACCCTTTAAGCATACCTATCCCTCTGTATAAACCTGTCCCTCATGATATTTATCTGCTCTTTGGGATCTCATTTGTGGGCTTACCTCACCAAGAGAGAGGTCTACGTATAATTTAGGGCCTTGCTAAGCAATGGTATTTCCAAATGCTCATGATTTAATAAAGGAAAGCTTTTTTTTCTCCCTCAAATGATACAAAATTACCTCTGAGTGAATGAGACGCCCTGATTTTTGAGCTATAGTTTGCTTATAAAAATAAATCCAACGTAGATTAAGAGAATGTTACTAAGGCTAGCCAGTTTATTGTTGATTTTTATGCACACACCTCTGCCTTGCTTTGGAAATTTTTCCAGCAGTACTGATGCAGGCTTGCCAAGAGTTACTAAATAAAGGCAAAGGTATTCTTGACAAAGACTTCAGCATCACATCTTCCTTCCTTCTGGCAAATCTGCAGGAGTCCCTGTTTAGCAACTTTAGGACTTGGTTCAAGATTTCTGTTCCACAGATATTGGCTTAATTTAGAGCCTTTCTGTTTCCCTCATCGGTGTACCTAAGCCTGTGGTTTTACTGGGGGAGTGAACACATGCCTTCAGTCTGTGTCTCCGTGATATTCAGCATTCAGGTGACTAGGTGAAGGTACACCATGAACTGTCCAGTGCAAAACCCATACTGGGTCAAAGGACCCTGGAATCCTTCCTAATTTTCTTTTCTTTTGGTCTTTTTGCCTTTTCTAGGGCTGCTCCTGTGGCATATGGAGGTTCCCAGGCTAAGGGTCCAATCAGAGCTGTAGCTGCCAGCCTACATCACAGCCACAGCAATGCAGGATCTGAGCTGCATCTGCAACCTACACCACAGCTCACGGCATGCCGGATCCTTAACCCACCGAGCAAGGCAGGGATCGAACCTGCAATCTCATGGTTCCTAGTCGGATTTGTTAACCACTGTGCTATGACGGGAACTCCCCTTCCTAATTTTCTAAGAGAGAATGTGAAGTACTCCAGTGTTGCCTCTATTACAACGTACTGAGATGCAAAAGGTAGGATCATGAGAAACTGCCAATCGCTCACACAAGTTTATCTACCACATCAAGAATGTCTGTATCGCTTTTGCTCTGAGTTTTGGTTCTTGCCTGGAATGTTCACCCCCTGTAAAGACAGCATAAAACAAAAATAAACAAAATCCGAATATTTTTTCTCAAGTATCTTTTCTTCTGTTAACCGTGGGTATAGAAGCATCTTCAGTATCAGGAAAGAGCAAAGGGAAGGATGGGTACCAGGAAGAAATGGGAAATTTTGTCCATATAGGAAATATTATCCCGGTATGTATATATGCACATATAACATGTGACTTTTTGGTAGTTTTCATCCCAACTGATTTATCTTACTGAATTTCTGGTGTCTTAACCATGAGCTAGCACTGTGCTAAGCATGGTATAAAAACTATTAGATTTAACCCTCTCGATCCCTAGGAAATTGGCACATTTATTATTTCCATTTCTTCTTTTCTTTCTTTTCTTTCCCTTCCTTCCTTCCTTCCTTCCTCTCTCCCTCCCTCTCTCCTTCCTTCCTTTCTTTCTTTCTTTCTTTCTTTCTTTTTCTTCCTTTCTTTCTTTCTTTCTTTCTTTCTTTCTTTCTTTCTTTCTTTCTTTCTTTCTTTCTTTCTCTTTCTCTCTTTCTCTTTCTTTCTTTGTCTTTTTAGGGCCACACCTGCAGCATATGGAATTTCCCAGGCTAGGGGTTTGAATTGGAACTTTAGCTGCCTGCCTACACCAGAGCCACAGCAATGTGGGACCCAAGCCACATCTGCAACCTACACCATAGCTCATGGCAACACTGGATCCCCAACCCACTGAGCAGGGCCAGGGATCAAACCTGTGTCGTCATGGATACTAATTAGGTTCATTACTGCTGAGCCACTATGGGAAATCCCTACTTCCATTTTTCTAAGTGATTGAAATACCTTGTTGAAAAAAATCCAATGATCTTCCATTTACTTTGGTTTCCAGAGGACCTTGTATGTATGTTATGTATGTTAGGACTCTTAGTACAAATATAGCTTGCTTATAGAATTACTGCATTGCTCTATTTCATAAAGAACACTATTTTACATCCTCTAATGAAGCTGGCCTTCTAAAGAGATCCTGGGGTAAAAATTTTCATAGGTCAAAGTTTTGTCTTATAAATGTTATTTCTCTCATAATTAAGGCAATGTTTATTTTAGAGTATGGACTTTCTCTTCAATTGTAAAAATAAAAGTGTTAAGTAGCATCAGTTAGGGCATCTACCCACAGGGCTAACCAGAAATAAGTCTGAGAGACAACAATAAATAAAATATATCAAGCTAGTAGAAAATGAAGAAAATATGAAATAGAGCCTGATTTTTTTCCACTAAAATTGCATATGCTTATTATGCTGTAGGATGACTATGAAGATGAGGAAAGGCTGGATCAACATATGGAGTGTCAGGCTTGGGATAAAAGACTGCGATGAAAACTACAGAACCAACAAGTAGGTCTGTACCATCTCTATATCTCTGGAGCATTTTCTGTAGCATCTCTCTTTACAGTAGGTACTTTTTTTTTTTTTTTTTTTTTGCCTTTTTGGTCTTTTTAGGGCCACACCCACTGCATGTGGAGGTTCCCAGGCTAGGAGTCTAATCGGAGCTACATCTGCAATAGCCACAGCAATGTCAGATCCTAGCCACGTCTGTGAACTACACCACAGCTCACGGCAACACTGGATCCTTAACCCACTGAGCAAGGCCAGGGATCGAACCCTCAACCTCATGGTTCCTAGTCAGATTTGTTTCCGCTGCGCCACAACGGGAACTCCTACAGTAGGTACTTCTGAGATGAAGATAATACTTACAAATCATGCGGTGATGGCAAGGTTGTTATACCACCTTTTACAAATGAAGGCACCAGGACTCAAAAGCTGCATTTATTCAGGAAATGTTTAAATACTGACTGGGAATCCAGGGTTAAGAGGTGCAAACTATTGCCTTTGGAATGGGTAAGCAATGAGATCCTGCTGTATAGCACTGGGAAATATATCTAGTCACTTATGATGGAGCATGACGGAGGATAATATGAGAAAAAGAATGTATATATGTATGTGTGACTGGGTCCCTTTGCTGTACAGTAGAAAATTGACAGAGCTCTGTGAACCAGCTATAGTGGAAAAAATAAAAATCATTTAGAAAATAAAATAAAATATTTAGGTAAAAAATAAATAAACAAATAAATGCTGACTATATTCTGTCCCTGGTGGGAACTGTGTAAAGTAATTGCATGCAGAGAGTTTAATGGGTTAAGATGTGTAATATATGAATGATATATAATTGTGTAGCATACTATACAAATGTGGAAAGACACTTACTTATGTAATAATTAATATATAGATAAATATTTCTAAGCGACCCGTTGTTATGGAGAGCTCAGGGCAGAGTTGTGACAGTGTGAGAACAAGCAGGGTTTCTTTAGTTTGGGATGGTCATGGAACATTTCTCGGATTTGGGAGCTAAGACCTTAATGAAAGAGCCAAGAGTGTGACAATATACATTTAGATACTTACAGGCAAGAGGGAAATAACGTGAATTGGCCTCTAGGGTGGACAAACGGTCAGGTTTAAGGGCTCAGCAAGAAATGATGTTATTGGGGCTCAATGAGAAATGGGAAAGGAGAGGTGCTATGGCCAGAGAAGCTGGTCACTGGGGCTGTGAAAGGAGGGTGGATTTTCATTCCAAACCCAATGGAAAAAACTTGGGGTTCTTTGAAAGGACAGGGATGTGGTCTGATGTTTTGAAAGCTCCTTCTGTCTGTTGGATGGAGAAATTATTTGGGAAGAAGGGGAGGCATGGAAGAATCAGAGAAGAGACGAGTTAGTAGTCTGGGCAGAAGGTGACTGTGGTTGGGCTAGGGTTCTAGCAGGGGATGTTAAGAGAAGCGAATGAATTCAGAATACATTTTGGAGGAGGAACTCGCAGATCAATTACGGGTGGTGGAGTAGGGAAAGAGCTGAGTCAGAGACGACTTTCTTTTTTGCCCTGAGCAACATATTGATGACGAAGCCATTGGATAGAATGCACTGGAGAGGGACTGATATTCTGCAACTTAGTAACTAGTTTGCTGGGTACTATTCACCTAGTAAAGAGTACATCAGACAGAGCTTGAAGCTAGCCCTGGAAAGTTTCCAGCCTGCTGATATTTCACCACTCTGCCGAATGTAGAATAGATGTAACATGCAAAGTGTCCAACATTTGGAAAGAAATCACACTGTGAATATATTTAATTGTTCACAGGGAAGATGCCTTTCAGGTTTTCCAATGAGTAGAAACTACTACTACTACACACACACACACACACACACACACATACAGTGACACACCTATTACTATCCTACTTTTGCTGAAGTTGTACTTATGTGGGTGTCTCTGTGTTCATGCATTCACATATTTATTTCAGTGAGCGATTTTTTAATGGAAAAGAAATTATGAACATATTCAACCCGAGGAACTCAAGAAAATCCATTTATTGTGCAAAGCCCCTGTTTCAAAGATAGAACTTTTCAGGTATTAGCTGTAAGGAATTTTCTTTTTTATATGGTAATTTTGCTGTAGAGTTTGGGTCTTTTAAAACAGTTTCAGTCTTACAACCTTCTTAGACAGGTAAAAGCAGAGGAAAGTATCAAGAAACTAACAAAAGCCCATTTTGTATTAAAGAAAAATTACTTACACAAATAAAAATTGTAGTAAGAGCGAAAGTAGGACTATTGTGCAGTGACTTAAACATTAAAGCATTTAAGCTGAGTGGTAGCCCAGCCATGAACTACTAGAAAAGTGCCTACATTTTATGTTTTGTGAAAAATTAGGGTATGTGTGGTCAGAAGGGAAATTCCTTCTGGTCTAGTATTACACATTTTAGGTGAATTATGGGTCTCATTTTTCTTAAGCATTTACCATCAGCCACCTAGAGTTAATGGTAAGTGTTAGGTCATCAATCTAGGTTACATGAACATTTAAATTAATTGGATTACATTGAGATTTACATGATTAGAGCTTGGAAGCCAGGTTCTAGACTCTAGACTCCTGGTTAGAGACTCTTAATCCTCCTCCAACGTAGGTCAGCCCTAGTTTTTTTTTTAGGGTTTTGGTTTGAGATAATTGTTGAAATTAATTTTATTTATAAAGATGGCAGACACTGATCTTGGGAACCACTTTTTCAGCAGTTAAAATAAATGAATTTAGATTCAAATGCTTAATTTAAAAAATATAGTGCTTCATGACAAATAATAAGGAATATTATTACACATAATAAAACATTTAAAATTAAATATATATTGAGGGTCACATGTATATGCATGTGTGTAAATACATATGTATTTTTTTTCAAACATAAAATAAAAACCTAGATATGTGAAAGAAACATATTTAAAACTTTAGGATAGTGATTATCTCCAAGCAGAGCGAGAAAGGGGATGGAAAGTGTGGATAATGGCGTTTTAGTTATTTATGGTGATGTTTCATTTAAAGAAATACATACATAAAGAAGGATTTAAAAAAGAAAGCTGGTATGCCACATTACAGAATCATGAAAACAATATAAAAATGTACGTCAATAGAATGAAATCAATTTACCATGGGGCATATATGCTACTTTTATTCATTGTACATGGCATGGATGAGAATAAAGCTTAGACGTGAAAATATCCTAATTATTTTTCCTTTAAATGCCATGTACTCTTGTCACCGATATCAGTCCATGCTTAATGAGGATTGCATGCTATCCTGAACTTACATCTGATAGTCTAGGTAATGGAATAATTCTGAAAAAAAGCACATGAAAGAATACTGTTAACATAAAAGAAATTTTGTGCTTGACATGGATCTGCCTTTCTTTAAAGGCTAACTCCATTTGCTCTTATCCTGGCAGAGAGTTGAAAGCTACTTCCCGCCACCTCCTGCCAAATTAATGTATGGAAATCAGGAAATAAATCCGAAGTTTTTAGCGTAAGATTTTCCTCTGAATATTAAACCTACGTGGGGCAAAGGGGAAAGACCCAAGACACCTCATTCACTGTTGCTAGTCTTGGTGGAGAGGGAACTTGTGGGAACAGTCTTTAAATCAAACCCATTTCTAGCCAATAAACAAGGGCCGTTCTGCATTTGGGTTCTTTGATTTTCTATTTATTTTCCAGAAGGCCAGGCACAGTTGTCAAAACTAAACATCAGAGACTCATGCAGGGCACTTTCTTTCTTTCTTTCTTTCTTTTTTTTTTTTTTTCTTTTGTCTTTTTAGGGCCGCCCTCTCTGCAAATGGAGGTTCCCAAGCTAAGAGTTAAGTCAGAGCTGTAGCCACCAGCCTACACCACAGACACAGCAACATGGGATCAGAGCCACGTCTGGACCTACACCACAGCTCACAGCAATGCCGAATCCTTAACCCACCAAGCAAGGCTGGGGATTGAACCCTCGTCCCCATGGATCCTAGTCAGGTTCATGAACCACTGAGCCATGATGGGAACTCCTTTTTGCAGGGCATTTTCAATGAGAATTTGCCGCTGTGGTTTTTGTGCTCACCTGGCAATTTGCCTAAACTGAAGTTTGGAGACGGGTACAAGACACGTCAACCCCTACAATTTCTTGAGTGTAGCCGAAAAACCAGGAATGCTTTCTTTGTAATAGCCAGAGGTGGTTATCAAGAAGGATGGCGGTATCTGCTGTCTGGGTTGGAAAGCTATAGATTAATGTGTTGTTTTAAAGCATGTAATGTGCCCATAGGCTGTAGCAATGGGGAAATAAATCATTTGGGGAGGGGGGAGGGGGGGTTCAGGAATGCTAACGTGGGGGAAACAAAATATGCAGGTTGCCAAGGGAACCCGAGTTCTGATTAGTAAGTGAAATGTAATAACCTATCTTACATAAATCTCCAGGGTCTTAGAAGGGAGCTTTCAAGTGGGAAACTAAGTCGAATCAATAGTTCTCCTTGACACGCAGACTTAAGGCCTAAATGAAGTTGTTTATGACACTCGATAATGTCCTTCAAGTTATCAAGACGGTAGGATTCTTGCCCTACTAAGACCAACGAAAGCAGCAGGTGTTTTGAAGTTTGAATTTAGGATACAACGAACGAACCCACAACTGAACTCGGGATCAATCTCAAATAGGAGTCGCTAAAAGAAAATAAAAACGTAGCTCCAATCAAATTAGTTTAGAAAAGCATAATGTACTTTAAATTGTCAGATTGTTTTTCAAATACAAACTTTTATAAGATATCATGTTATGATTGAAGATTATATGGTAGAAAACATTGTGAGCAAGCACAGTAAAATTACAGTGTGAGTCGCCATAAATTTTGTTTCATTTGCTTTCCGTAAACATATATAATTTACAGCAATATATTATTGATATAACAGAGATTTTCTAAGAAATATGCTTAAGAGGTCGCAGAAATCTTTCAGGCCATAAAAATACACTAAACATTTAGACGTGAAGTTGAGAAAAAAACCACTTTTTAGAACAGAGCCAGGTTATAGGAATCATTTTCTCTAATGTGAGGTGTCACTGTGTGTGGTACAAATTGAGCAGGCTACTCTCGGGGTATTTTCTCGGCAGTGGTCGGTGTTCTTTCACAGGAGTTAAGGGCTGTCAGGCACTTTTTCCACCGAACATGCGTTTGAGTGTTAATTGCTGGCATCTTTGTGTGGAGCTGCATGACTTCACTATGTGGGAGACAGAGAGGATGGGCCTGTCTTATCTGCAACTAGGTTTGAACATGTCTCTGTCTGACATGTTTTTTGGGGAATGACTTTGTTGAAGTTCCCAGAAGGAGCCTTGGGGTAAATATCCTGTCTTATTGCTACCATCCATCTGATGCTAAGGAAATGAGTTTGGATATGAGGAGGACAATTCTCCCCTTGAGAACAGGCCGAAAATGAATTTATGACAGTTGGTGAAGCTGGCCAATACCTGCAGGAAATACACAAAGAAAAAAGAAAGAGAGAGAGAGAAGAGAGAGAGAGAGAGAATGGATGGGTGGATTGGCTTAGGGTCAGTCACGAAGCCATATCAGATAATGATGAAGAAGTAAATGACACGCTTAGGTTTCCAAATCCAGGAGGCGGAAGGGGACTCAGAATTCAGGGGCCACTTTCTGCGGTTCAGGGCATCCCTCTGTCTTGGGAGATGCACTAAGCTGCGGTGTGGGTCTGGAGGATGCTGTACGCCAGTGCACATGATGAGGGTGGCTGCATTCTGCACCCCATAACAATACTTTCATTTCTGTTTCTCTCTCTTTCGATGGTTGTGGCTGTGCGGGATCACTCAGGGATAGATCCTTTGTGTGGCATTTGGGAAACCAAATTTCCTTCTGTTCCCTTGTGCTCCCTCCAGAGACTGGGATTCTAATAGCAGACCTCTCTCTAACATCTGCTTGTTGTTTAAAAAGGCAAGACATAGCTGAAATTGTTTTCAGTGATGTATGTTAAAAATAAGGAATTACTGACAAGAGGGAACCTCCTTTTACTAAGATTTCTACGTTTTTTTTTTCCTATCTTAAGACAGGATGCATTCATGGTAAATGACCCATGTCTATCAATTGTATATTTTCCTGGAATGTCTCAGAGGGCTTGGAAATTATGAATTTACTTTGAATGTTATCAGATTAATAAAAAAGCAGATATATATGAACTGGAATAAGTTAATTTTACTTCTAATTTGAAATATCGCATGAAGTTCCTTTGAGAAAAAAAATAGAATAAAATGTCTATACAAAGAAGTGCAGAGAATCAACTTTCGTTTCTCTTCTCCCTCAGGATATAAATAGTTTCCGATCAATGTATGTTCTCAAAAGCAAAGATCGTGAATTCTATTTCTGGTTTTAAAAGTCATCAGAATTCTGAGCATAATATTGGGCTCCCAGGAGATGTTTACATAGAGAAAAACTTTATCTTGACTTTTGGCATCTGTTAACATTCAAACACAAAATTAATTATGAAATGTGATATTTTTTCTAGTATACTACGGATATTCAGAAATAGCTGAATAAGAGAGATTCCCCAAATTATATACCAGCTTTTATAGTATTGGTCTCAGCTTGAATGCGCATGTAATGGAAGCTCTTTCAACCTTGATTTAGAGGTCAATCCCTCTGGGGTATTTGAAGGATACACTACGTGAAACTGAGGGATTATACCATGAAAAGGATGATGTGGGGTTCAGGAAACAGGTAATCACCCAATGGCTGGTGTCATGGTCCATGCACACAGATGGAACGAGAATTTTCCAGCATAGCCAGGTGAAGGGAAGGAAGAGTTTATTGAGAACAGAAACACTGCTAGTGCATGGCATAATTTCCTAAAGATCAGGGAGAGCCAACCCAGGGCGTGTGGTCCTTCTGATTTTATAGCCCAGGGAGAGAGAAGCGCAGGTCCTACCATACACCTGCTCATATGCTGACTGGTTGGGGAAAGAGGGGTCTTAGGATACACTTGCTGGTTGGTGGGGGCATATAATGCCGCTATAGGGGTGGGGTGGGGTGGGGAGAGGGCCACGTATGTTTCCTAGTAGGGGCAGGAAGGAGCAGGCCCGTTTGTTCAAGGTGGGGGAAGGAGCATTACAATGAGAAGGGTGGGGTATGATAAGGGTCTGGTAATTCTAGTCTTGGTCAGAGGCTTTGAGTTCTATCTCCCCGAAGTGCCCTTGAAGCCCAACAGCTAGTTCTCTGGTTTGAGCTTGTCACCGTCCCTCCTATACCACCTCCTCTGCAAAGGCTTGCATTCTCCAATACTCACTTTCTAAGTCAACTATCAGCTTCCTCTCTATCACCACTTAACATAATGCTGAGTTTTGCTATTTTGTATTCTGTTCACTGCTCTCCTGTCTCTTTGGTCCGTATAGTTGTATGCCTTTTGATGACTTTATAGGTATTTTTGCATTTTAGTGGGGTTTAATGGCCAAGTAGTATTGAAATGTGTGTTCTAGCTACCATGCTTCCTTCACAAGTCCTGATTTTTTTGCAATAAAAATACTACCTTTTAATTATGATTGCATTGCAAATACCCTACCCAATCTTTTCTTTGCTCTTCTGGTTTTTTTTTGTTTGTTTGTTTTTTAGGGCCACACCTGCAGCATATGGAAGTTCTCAGGCTAGGGGTCAAATTGGAGCTGTAGCTGCCTGCCTACACCACAACTGCAGCAACGCTGGATCCTTAACCCACTGAGTGAGGCCAGGGATCGAACCCTTGCCCTCATGGATACTAGTCAGATGTTTTACTGCTGAGCCATGATGGGGACTCCTGCTTTTCTGTTTTGCTTATGATTTTTGAAATATTTTTGGAGATGACATCTATTTCTTTCTTTTCATCATTAATACTGTAATCGTGGCTCAGTGGAAATGAATCTGACTAAGAACAATGAGGTTGCATGTTCAATCCCTCCCCTCACTCAGTGGGTTAAGGATCTGGTGTTGCTGTGAGCTGTGGTATAGTTTGCAGATGCATCTCAGATCCTGCGTTGCTGTGGCTGTGGTGTAGCCAGCAGTGATAGCTGCAATTCAATCCCTAGCCTGGGAACCTCCAAATGCTGTGGGTGTGACCCTAAAAAGAAAAAAAAAATTAATACTCTTTATTGTTTTAAGCCAGATTTAGCAGTTATTTTTAAGAGAATTAACTCAAGTTTAGCTGTGATATATTTTGGTTTACCATGTAAATTCAATATCTAATTTTCCGTTTTTTTTTTTCAAGTCATTTGACAAAGGAGAATAGTTTGCTTAATGTTATACTTTATCAGTGATGTTTCTATTATTATATTTATTTATATATAATAAGGTCTAATTGGGTTGGGACCTATTATTCTGATAATATATTTTTCTAAGAGAGCTTAATTTACTTTGTGTTACAAATACTAAATATAAAATATTTTCTGTAAGGCTCCTCTTCTTTATAGTATGTAGTAATGTCCAGAGTTTCATCTTTCTTTCCTATTTTTTAAAAATTTTATTGATCATTTTGTGTCTTTGAAAACTTGTATAATTATTTTTTTTCAATTTCACATTAAAATTTCACTGAAATTTTTCATTTACACTTGAAAAATAAATTGAGTGGAAGCATTTTTTGGAGGCTGAATTTCATTTCTATTCTCCCTATAGAAAATGAATTACAAATAGCTGTTATATAAAGAGGCAGAATATTCAACCAAACGGATTGAACAAAATAACATATGTTTTATACATGTGTTACCCAGTAAACTTATATATTATGTTGAAGGGATTTGTATGCAAGTGTTTTTATTTTTCCCATTCTAGAAAATTAAAGTAGTCTCTCTTTTCCATTTATTTTAGATTTCCCTCTGTTTCGAAGTTTTGAGAAAGCCCCTCTGCTCTTTTCTTTGCAGAGTATGGCCTCATATTTCTAAGAAGCTCATCAGTGTGCATGTTTCATTCTGGAGTGTGAAGCTCAACCTCCTACACTCACTTATTTTCCAAAACCCTGACAGGGGCTGTAGGAAAACCCTTATTAAGTATATGCCTTTTCAAAATGTATAATAGTAAGTTTTTAAGAAATTCTTTTGGGAGTTCCTGCCATGGCTCAGTGGGTTAAGAGCCAGACAGTGTCAGTGAGAATGCAGGTTCTAGCTCTGGCCTCACTCAGTGGGTTAAGGATCCAGGCTTGCTGCATAGGCCTGTGGCTACAGCTCCAATTTGACCCTTAGCCTGGGAACTTCCATATGCCACAGGTACAGCCATTAAAAAAAAAAAAAAAAAAAAAAAAAAAAAAAAAGAAAAGAATCTGACTGCAAAGCTCAGGTCACAGCGGAGGTGTGGTTTCAGTCCCCAGGGCTCTGGGTTAAAGGACACTTGGTTGCCACAGTGGCAGCGTAGGTCACAGGTATGGCTTGGATTCAATCTCTGATCAGGGAACGTCCATATGCCTCAGGTGTGGCCATAAAATAACATTTAAAAAAATTATTTTGTTAAAGGAAGGTATTCTCACATTGATAAAAAAATTGAATACTTAGGATTTCTCCATTAGAGACTAGGTCTTCTTATTCCCTATAATCTTCCTAATTCCTTCTCTCAACATGAGCTTCTACTCTAGTGAGGATTAAATGAGATCAACTATGCAAATAAAAAAAGTAGACTGGCTAGTGCAACACTGTGAGCATGTTAGCAATTATTTTAGATTTTTAGTAATTTACTTAATTAAATCAGCAACAAAAGAACATAAGTGTTCTGTGTTGAATGTAAGATGAGCCAGTCTGTAGACATCCATGAAAGCTGGGAGAAAAATATTGTCAGATATTGAAGGAAATAGGGTGGCACCTCGTGGTGTGTATTTTCTGAGTCATGCAAACACCATCTCTTATCATTTCTAGCACAGACCATGAATTAGTTTCGCTGAATGTGGGCTGCTGCCTGGATACACTCTGACATAATCTCATGAGGTAACATGCGATTTGTAAATGCAAAAATTGAGGAGTTGAAACATTCACTAACTTTTTCAAATTTCTACGGTTTTGCAGAAGTGAGCCTTTGTCGGAACCCAGGCATTTTCCTGACGCCCACAGTCCTAAGCACCAGCCCATCCTGCTCCCTCGTTGGAATTTAATAAAAGTGAGATGAGAAGACTCGTGAATACCATGTAGGACCCTACCGCATTCATTCAAGTACAAACTTGCAGGAAAAAATTGTGCCCAGAATGAAGAAATCACGCACTTGTGATGCATTCCAAGGGTCGAATGACACATTTGATTAGAGGGATGGAGCAAAAAAATAAAAATAAATTCAAATACTGAGATTGCATGGCTGTGAAGACAGCAGCGTCCTCGTCCAAGGCAAGGGGACTGGACTCTAAGCTCATGGCTTTGACTTGCACACAGGTTTATTTGCACTTTGAGTGGGAATCCTCGGTCAGAAGCTTCTTTGGACTGAGTTAGCCTGATAAAAAGGTCAGACCTTGATAATACCTTAGAGTTCCCAGCATCACAGTGAGTAGTTAGCTATTAGAACAGAAACTCTCCAAGGGGAGACAGCAGAGAAAACGCGGGAGGGCCAGCTGTCATGACATATTTAGTGATGGGGTTAAGAGGGAACTCTTCAATGTGGCAGAGCAGGAACGTTCCCCATAATAGGGACTGAGAGAAGGACCATCATCCTACTAAGGACAACTGCTTACCCACTCACGCCCGTGCACACAGGCTGTGGCGTCAGCAAGCCCTTTTGGGGAAGCTGGGTAGCATTTCCTACCCGATTTCCTCTTTCTCTCTAGAAACCTGTTCAGTTGCGTTTCCGTGCGTGAAGGCCATGACACTGTGTCACTGGACCTGCCATTAGGAAATAGAACAAAAGTCATTTTAATAACCGTTAGCAGCTGAAGACCTTTGTATAGATGGACATATGTTTTATTGCATATTTAACTATTTGAAATGCGCACACGTCTACTTGAAGAGGGACCACTCTAAAGATGTAATATCTGGGTAAGCATCCTTAACATGCTATTTATACTTTAGTTATGTTCTTGTCAACACACTAGATATATTTTCCTGTGATCTTTCAAATTTAGCAGATGTGTTGGGTTCTCCATTCTCTGAGGAAAAGTACAAGCATGGCATATTCGAAGGATGATTTTTAGTAGGAAGGAGGTTAGCAGAGCAGTTGCTGATGAGTGTTAGATTTTTCTTAAGTTAACCACTTTATCCCTTTCTATGAGGTGTGGAGTGAGCACAGACTCCCAGATCCCATCCCCGCTCATAAAATGCCAGGAGTGCTGGAGGAAACATGAAGGGTACTTCTCATAAAACTTAGTTGTCAAGTTAGCAACTCCTGACCTTTGCCCAGCATAACAAAACTAGTCATGGATAGAAAACAGGCAAACTAGAACTTAAGCAATTTTGTATCTGTCCGATTGGAAAAATATCCATATAAAACTAGATAAAAGACAGGTGGAAATGAAGAGGCTAATAAACATAATGAAATACATTCATTATAAGGGGTATGCTATAGTAATTAGATGCTATGGACTGAATCTGTATATATCGACCAGAATAGAGCTCAAAAATAAAAAGGTAATTGAAATAAATAAGATTAGATTTATGCATCACACCAAAGATACACAGATTCCTAGCCAAGACGTTTTAAAAAATATACAGACTTATGAAAAAGGGAATCTGGACGGGGAGGATGAATTTTAACTATTTTGGGAAGGGTTTCTATGAGAGAGAGGACAATAGGACTGCATGGGTAGAAGAAAAGTGAAAAGTCAAGGAAACATCAGAGACAATCTCAGTCTAGACCCATGACATTGTACCTCACCAACTTCTGAGCCTGAGCAATGCTCTCTGTACCCTGTGGTCCTTGAGCAAATTCTCCTCCTTTTTTTAAAAAATATGAAAACCTTTTTCATTTTACAGTGCCCCTCTGTGTACAAACCTTTTCCACACCCTTTATCTTACATAAATTATATATATATGTATATATATGTATATATGTAAAATATATATGTTTTATTTTTTAAAAAATTTTTATTGGAGTGTAGTTGACTTACAAAGTTGGGTTAATTTCAGGCATGCAGCCAAGTAAATCAGTTTCATACATATGGATATATCCATTCCTTTTCAGATTCTTTTCCCATATAGGTCACCACACAGTACTAACTTTCCCTGTGCTATGCAATAGGTCCCCATTCCCTGTCTATTCTATATAGTGTATATATATCAATCCCAACTCCCTAATTTATCCCCTGCAGCATGTTTCCCCTTTGGTAAGCATACATTTGGTTTCAAAATCTTTGAGTCTGTTTCTAAGGAAAATATATTTAGTTACCTGGGCTGAATTTAAAAGAATGGTATCTAAATAGTATGGCTCCCCTTAGATGACATATCTGAAAGATTCACCCCAAGCCAATAAAACACTTCTTGGAAAATTTATTTATAATAATAAAAGTGTATATATACTACGTCTCCTTAATCCATTCATCTGTTGATGGATATTTAGGTTGTTTCCATGTCTTGGCTATTGTGAATAGTGCTGCAATCAACATAGGGGTGCATGTATCTTTTTGAAGGAAAGCTTTGTCTGGATATATGCCCAGGAGTGGGATTGCTGGATCATATGGTGGTTCTATATTTAGTTTTCTGAGGTATCTTCATACTGTTTTCCATAGTGGTTGTACCAATTTTCATCGATAGATTAATGGATTAAGAAGATGTGGTACAGGGGTTCCTGTTGTGGCTCAGAGGTTAATGAACTGCCTAGTATTCGTGAGGACATGGGTTCAATCCCTGGCCTTGGTCAGTGGGTTAAGGATCTGGCATTGCAATGAGCTGTGGTGTGGATTGTAGACGTGGCTCAAATCCAATGTTGCTGTAACTGTGGTGTAGGCCAGCAGCTACAGCTCCTATTCAAATCCTAGCCTGGGAACCTCCATATGCACACACCCCCACCACCCCGTGAAGCCCTAAACAAACAAACAAACAAAAAGAACTAAAAAAAAAAAAAAAAAAGATATTGTGCATAAACACAATGGAGTACTACTCAGCCGTAAAAAAGAACAAAACGATGCCATTTGCAGCAACATAGATAGAACTAGAGATTCTCATATTAAGTGAAGTAGGTCAGAAAGAGAAAGACAAATGCTATATGATATCATTTATAAGTGGAATCTAAATTATGGCACAGAAGTTCCTGTTGTGGCACAGCAGAAACAAATCTGACTAGTACCCATGAGGATATGGGTTTGATCCCCGACTTTGCCCAGTAGGTTAAGGATCCGGCGTTGCCGTGAGCTGTGGTGTAGGTTGAAGACACAGTTTGGATCCTGCATTGCTGTGGCTGTGGTGTAGGCCAGCAGCTAGAGCTCCAATTCGATCCCTAACCTGGGAACCTCCATATGCCGCAGGTGGGGCCATAAAAAGACAAAAAAAAAAAAAAAAAAAACACCAAAAAAACAACACCAAAAAAACTGTTACTGAAGTACCTTGAGAAGACAGAGATGCTCTGCCTGGGGAGGGATGGAGCATCTTGTTAAATATGAATGAAAGCCGGGCCTATCTGAAGACCCAAAGAACACACACCTTAACCCACCATTGGAAACAAAGAAACTCCCTTTCCTGCCCACCTTCTGCTTATTCTTCATTATGTTATAAAATATCCGGACTTTTATGTCCAGAAGTTCCCTTAAGCATCCAGACTGAACATTGTCATCAGCGCTTCTGGAATGTAACACTGAATTACTAAGCCCAGGGACTGGTGATGAAAAATTGTATTAAGTGCTTATTTGGCTTCACCAAATACCATTACCATCTCAAAAGCAATGTAAACGTGCTTAAAAGCAAGCGAGAGGGTTTTTCTTAGAGTCCAGAGCAAACTAAATTTGGGCAGGGTGGGAGGACGGGGCGTGAGATCCTCTCCTCCCCTGAGGACTTTGCTTTCTCACTTTATTCAAAGGTGCCAGAGCATCATTCCTAGGCCTTCCCAGGAAAGCCACTCTGATCTCCTTTTCTCTCCCTCTTCATTCTTTTGTTCCCTTTTCTTTTCTTTCCTTCTTTCTTTTTACAGACACACCTGTGGCAAATGGAAGTTCCCAGGATATGGGTCAAATTGGCCACAGCCACGGCGACACCAGATCCGAGCCACAACTACGACCTACGCTGCAGCTTGTGACAACTCTGAATCCTTAACCCCCTGAGCGAGGCCAGGAATCAAACCTGCATCCTCAAGAATCCATGTTGGATTCTTAATCTGCTGAGCTAGGGAATGCCCATCTCCCTCTTCAATCCACCTTCGTTTTTCCTCTTCTGTCCCAGTGGCCTCAACGGGTTCCATTCTCTTCCCAAAGGAGCTGGTTAAGGTTCAAGCCCCTTCCGGAATCTTAAATTTACCAGTTTTCGGTGTGTCTAGAGATATTGGGAAAAATTGCAAACCAAGGCAACATAGGACACCACACACTGGGAGGAAAAGGTAAGGTAAATGAAGTGGCCTTTTCTTTTTCTTTCTTTTTTCTTTTCTTTCTTTTTTTTTTTTTTTTCTTTTTTGCTGTTTTTGCTTTTTAGGGCTGCACTTGTGGCATATGGAAGTTCCCAGGGTAGGGGCTGAATTGGAGCTGTAGCTGCCCACCTACACCACAGCCACAGCGGCTTGGAATCTGAGCCGCACCTGCGAGCTACGCCACAGCTCACGGCAACACTGGATCTTTAGCCCACTGAGCGAGGCCAGGGATCAAACCTGCAACCTCATGGATACTAGTTGGATTCATTCTGCTGCACCACAGTGAGAACTCCTGAAGTGGCCTTTTCTATTTCATCACGCCAATGTCATTTCCCTAAAGAATTTGTATTATTCTTATTGGCATTGCTCCATCTCATTTTTTGTGAACTTATAAGCCTAGCCTTTTTATACTTAGAGAGTACTTTCCTTCTCTGTGCTCTGGAGCTTATTACAAATCTTTCCCCAGTTGTCAATTGTCTGTCAATAGAGTGGATGCCAAATTCAAACATCTCCCCTTTTCTGTCTCCCTTGGTTTCATTTGCTTGTCATTCCTTGGTATGAAGTAATTGCGCAGAGGCTGTTCAAGTGTTGCACATTTGCATTTGACGTGATGGACACTTTTTAAAAAAAGCTGTATCGAGGTATAGTTGATTTACAGTGTTGTGTTAATTTCTGCCGTACAGCGGAGTGATTCAGTTTTACATCTATGCGCCTTTTATTTTCATTTATTATTGCTATTTTTTTCACATAGTTGAGAACTTGTTCACCAGGTACCTTCAGTGTTTCAGGCACTCTGCCATGTGTTTGAGATTCAAGATGTCTAAAGAACATGATCCAAGTTCCAGGTGAATCCCTATAATTTTCGTCTACATTTTATTCATAGTAAAGTTGCATCTTTTGCTTATCAACACTCATTTTTATGCATGTCTACCAAGGGGGAATTCATCATAATTTTTCTTCTATGAGAAATCTGGACATAATATATCTAAACACAAAATCAACTTATGTATCCATTCTCTCAAATCTGCTTCCCAAATGACAACAACACGTATCTAACTGACTTCAGGGTAACTAGAGACGGAAGCCAGAAATAGCAAGAAGATGCATCAAGAACTACAGTTAACACGTCTTCTGCTCTGCTTTGTGGTTTCTCCATGTGAACTCAAGTTACCCTTTGCCAATTCCAAGTGCAGATTAATTTAGATTACAACTGACATTTAGGTTTGGAGAGGGAGAGGGAGAAATCAATGGTATGTGAACACTGAAACCGTAAATAGTAACAAGTGAAAATCCCAAACCTCAAATGCTTTGAAGCATATTGTAAAATTCTGCAAAAACATATGCAAGAGTATAATGGACAAAATAATCAAATAAGGTTGGTATACAGGCTTCAAGCCACAGAGACCACGATGGGATTTTTTTGTTGTTGTTATTGTTACTCCAATACTTCAATGAAATTCCTGGCATAGAAAAATATGCAAATGTTAAAGAAAGAAGAAAAATGTGCTTATTTTATTAGACTTAATTATAAGGGAGAACAAAAACCACACGGAACTTTTTTTTTTTTAATGAATTCATCTCATTCACCAAAACCAAAGGCCCAGAAATCACCTCTAGCTTAAAAATGCATTTTTTCCCCTAAGATCAGTGCACTGATTTGATGAATGTTCTCAAGTTAATCACCCATATAGGACTTTTTGAACGTTACTCTGACATTGAGTGCTGTCTGTGTAACTTAATGTTATAAAACCTGGAAGGCATATTTATAGCCCAATCCAGATGGACCAAAACAAAGTACAATTATTCCTTCAAAAGCCGACCTTTGCATACAGATTAAAATGGATTGCTTCCAAGATTCAAATGGAGAAATGAACTCAGTTCCCCAATTGGTGTGCATTCATTATGGCCCTATTGGACTTGGTTTGGGGCCGTGCTAATTAGTGACATGTCTGTGTTAAAAGTTGGACTCAGCCTGATTTGCAAAGTGGCAGCAGGAAGAGTTGTTATGAAACTAATTACAGCTATCAGAGATGGTGCTATTTTAAATAGACTGTGAATTAAGTGGTTTCACAGAAGCAAATGAAAATGATTTTACTATTGACAGTGAACATTCCCATGCAGTGATAGGAACAGCTCTGAGTTTGGCCATTTCTAGATTAAAAACTATGTGAGTTGCATCCTCTTGGAAAATTTAAGAAGGAACACTCATTTTGATTCTCATCAGAATAACAGACTATAAAGAGGAAGTTTGTTTTTTCTCTTTGGCAATTTTAATATGAGCATATATAATATATATATAAGTATACATATAATGTATATTTGTATATGTATATATATAATATGTATAAGTATTTATGTATAAGTGTGTGTGTGTGTGTGTATATATATACATATATATATATATATATATAAAACAACTTACTCTTAAGGACTCCCTTGTCCTTATTTTGGGGTGTTTACAGAATATATATTACAAACTAGAGTTGTAGCTATAGTCAACTGAAGGTGGAGGTTAGATATAGACAAGCTGTAAAGCATCTCTTTATTTTCTTTCTTCTAAGGACGAGCTCCATCATGATCAGGGGAGGGTGATGGGAAGAAGGAGGAAGAGTTGGGTGTAGTTGTCGTGGTGTCTTTGTTGGCCAGACCTGCTCTTCCAACACCTCGGCCTATGGTCTTCTTGATCCTTGAAGCTGCTCTCACATACCCAGCAAGGGAGACGCCCATGGCGTTGCTCTGGGCTTTGGCCAAATTATCTTCCAGTGACCGCCTTGCTGATGACACCAGCACATAGTCTTAAAATATCTGCCTATTTCCCTCCATGCACTAGAGGTAAAAACCAGAACAATCTACAGCCTGAAACCGAGTCTGCTTAAAACTGAATTTCTTTGTCAGGTTTATGGTGAGCCTTTCTATCCAAAACTTTATTCCCTTCCTTGTCCGGAACCTGTTCCCCTCAAGACTGAGGGATATCCAAAAACAGAAAGGGTTGAAACTGTACACCAGCCCCTGCATTCCCGTCCTTTGAAGTAAACGGTTTTTGTTTTAGTCTCCCAGGCCTCCCTTGAGTCTCAAAAGGCTGGCTGGAGAGTTAATAATTAGAAAATGTGAAGACGGAGAAACAAAGAATACTTGTTGGGCCAGAAAATAGGTAACAATTGAGATGATAAACCAGCCACAGAGCATAAGCACTGAACCTCCTGTTCCCTGAAAGATACAGATAAAGGTCTGACCCGCATTCCTAACACGCTTTTACAGGAAGCAAATCCTCACCAGATGAAAACCTCTGACCGCAAGCACATAGACCGTAGACTGGCTGAGACCAGAAGACTGCTGAGGCTCAGAACTCGTCTTGATGACAACCAATCCAAGAACTCCACCCGAGCTGGTGTGCGCACGGCTGCCCTCTCCCCCACCCTGCCTTTGAAATACCTTCCCTGAAAGCCATCAGGGAGTCAATGGTGTTTTCAGCATCTTTTGCTGGGCACTGTGCGGCCAAGCCTGTACTTCCTTCCCCACAAACCAGTGTCAGTAGTTTGGCCTTGCTGTGCCCAGGTAAAAAGACCCAAGATTGGTTAGAGAAGAAGCCCACACTCCCATCTTCTCTGGTTGGCCACATCAGGCCTACAGCCATGTACAGATTCATCTTCCAGAACGCCTGACGAATCAGAAAAAAATATGCAGGAGTTCCCGTCGTGGCGCAGTGGTTAACGAATCCAACTAGGAACCATGAGGTTGCGGGTTCGGTCCCTGCCCTTGCTCAGTGGGTTAAGGATCCGGCGTTGCCGTGAGCTGTGGTGTAGGTTGCAGACGCGGCTCGGATCCCGCGTTGCTGTGGCTCTGGCGTAGGCCGGTGGCTACGGCTCCGATTCAACCCTTAGCCTGGGAACCTCCATATGCCGAGGGAGAGGCCCAAGAAATGGCAAAAAAAAAAAAAGAAAAAATATGCACATGTGTGTTGGTAGCATTAGTGGGAAAGGGTGGCAAGAAGAGAGAATGAAGAGGAAGGGAGAGTCCAGAGTTGGTGCTGAGTGTCCCTGGGTCTCAGGTCCGCAGTTCACATAAGCAGACGTCTCCTCAGCGAAGGCAACACCGAATTTCAGTTTTGCGGGTTCTCCACTCTTCCTGTAAGATGTTATGCCCCTTACCCTCTTACCCTGGGTTTTAGAGCAAGAGGGAAGGAACAAGACCCCTCTCTCCTTCCACTGAGGGCAGGGGTTGTCCTCTTAGCTGCACTTTTAGGAGTGACTACTGCACTTTTAGGAGTGACTACTGACCTGTGGGGAAGCAGGAAGTGTTTATTCTTGATGTTGCCTGCACACACCCTTAAGTGTTATGCAGAGAAAATTGGCTTTTATAACCTCTGAATTATCCAAATGTGGGTTTAAGGCTTTTAACATTACATTTTTAGCTTTATAACTTCAACGTATTTTTTAAATGAAAATGAAAGGACTCTACTAAAATGTAGGTTTATATTCTAAACTAATTTATATCCTAAACAAATTCCACCCATATTTCTTGAGTTCCTGGAGTTCCCGTTGTGGCTCAGTGGTAATGAACTTGATTAGTGCCCATGAGGATGTGGGTTTAGTCTCTGGCCTCGCTCAGTGGGTTAAGAAGCTGGCGTTGCCTGAGCTGTGGTGTAGGTCCCAGACATGGCTTGAATCCTGCATTCCTCTGGCTGTGGCTTGGTGTAGGTCAGCAGCTGTAGCTCCAATTTGACCACTAGCCTGGGAACTTCCATATGCCAGGGGTGCGAGCCTAAACAGAGAAAGGAAAAAAAAAAAAATTCTTGAGTTTCTGCTAGGTTGTGGTTGCTCGGAAGATTCTAGATATGTGATGATAATTAAGATGATCATGTTTTCATGAAGCTAAGGAGCTGACACAAAATATTTCATCCTCGTGAGAAAAATATCTGGTAATATTTTAAGGACGAATACTGCAACATTTTAAACATTGCATTGTTGTGATTAATAGACAAGTAACTATTACAACAGTGCTTCTCACACTTTAATGTGGATTTAAAGATTTAAAGATACTAGGTTTATGTATCTAGTGTTAGGTAAAATGATAGACTCTGGATCCGCTGGTCTGGGACAGGACCTGAGATTCTGCATTTCTAACAATCTTTTGTTGGTCTCTGAAACATACCTGAGTAGCAAGGGCTTAGAAAATCCTATGAATCATATTTCTGAGATACACTGAAGGGTACCTAGGAACCTCAACCCGGGGTGAATGTTATTTCCAGAACATCTGTCACCGGTGCCAAAGGAAAAGAGTTCTGACAGTGTGTTATTTTAGGACTTCTCATTGCTTATTAAAAAATGAAATACAATAAACTTAAATATACAGAAAGGTTAAGTGACATACACGTTGTCAGAGAATGAACCAGCCAAAGTTTTAGGATTTGGCCTGATATGCAGAGTGACCTTGACTTTCGATCTCAAGTCTTGACTTTCCCCCTTTTAGGGGCTGTTAACTGAAGTGTAGAGAAGTGGGCCACCCCTCCCATCTCGATGATGAATGGCTGGTGAGGTCAGCAGACTGTCTCTCTGCTGCTGCCACATCAGACACATGTCCTTGTCTCTAGGTAACTTGATGCGGATGCTCGTAAATCAGGGTATTGGCACTTGGCCTCACTTAGTGTGAGAGAACTTAGAGGAGTGCCTGATTCTGTTGTATTTTAGCTTTCAATTTTCTTAATCCTTCCTCCTCCACCTCCCCCATCTCCTTTCTGAGAACTAAAAGACTGGTCTCCCTAAGTATCTCCCTTCTGATTAATTCAACTCACCCGTTTAGCATATGCATGAATCCCAGAAAGTCTAATGATTCTGTCCACATGGGAGTGAACATTACAGCAGCTCCAGATCTCTCCCCCCTGCTGTTCATAGAGTCTAAAGTCCCAGTTCTTGGGTGTGTTTAGCCATTAAAGGATTTTACAATATAGAACAAAAAGGGTGGAAACTCAATTGCTAGAATAATTTAAGAGCTCTTCACACCCACTTGAGTTAAATACCCCCATCTTGCAATGATAAGCTCTAGGGCAGTTAATTAAAAAACTTCACCTTTTCAATCTTGGATGGAATTGAAGCCCAGATGATTTCTTTCCCAAAGGAATTAATCTTAAGGGAGGAAGGAAACGGAAGTCACATTCTTGCCCAGTTTAAAAAAAATAAAACAAAAAAAATCGAATGTAGGGTTTTTTATGTCAAAAAGAAAAATTCAAAATAAATCAGTAACTTATAAGAAAACTGTAAAGCATACTTGTGAAGAGGAAAAGAAGGTTAATGTAGGTGCTGAGTTTTGAATGCTTATCCTCAATTCACCTCTAAAGTATATGGCTTCCCGGAAACTTTGATCCGCTAACAGCTTCTTTATTGTTAGAACTTTTTATGGGTTTGAAATGTATTCTATATGCTTAGTGATCCCAAGTCCAACTTCCCTGACTGCCACTTTATGTAAACTATGTGTAGTCTGAACCACCAGTAAATCAAAATTCAATCCCTTTTTATAAGGGTCTGGACACTTCCCTATTTCAACTTGGTTCAAATCAATCACCTTTCTCAACATCTCGCCTCTCCGTAATTTCTAATATATTTCGCTTTCGACCACGTCCTGGCTCTCATTCCTACCACTGACCCTCCCATGCCGTTCTTATCTCTATCTTTCATATTTAAGACTGTGCATAGTTTACAAAGTTTCATTCATTAAAAAACAAAACAAAAAAAAAAAAACAAAACCTCTCCTAGATGCAGTATTGGAGCTGTTTGTTTTTAGAATATATCATGTTTTCCAAGTATTTTTCCTTTGTTTTCTTTCTATACCACATCCGTAACCAAGATAGTAGTATAATATGCAACTTACATTCAAACGTTCACACAGCAATGTGAAGATATATGTAAAAGTTACGTAGACATTCATACAAATCTGGTTTGAGGCTCACAGTTTCTCAAGTTTCTATAACCTGTCATAGAGAATGCTAAGACATCAACATAAGACAGTTTCCAAAGAGCAGCCAATACTATCACTGGGGGAGAACTGCTGGGTAAAGAGAAACAAAGGCTACATTGTAAACCATCCTGCCCAGACCTTGAGCCTGCATCAGCAAGTTGAGAAGGCAGTTTGGAAAGTTTTGGATAAGCCCTTGAATATATGGAATTAACTTATCAGTGCTCGCAAAGCAGGGAGGCTCATTTCAGAAAAGAGCTGGAAGGCATCTACCCACGCAATTCCCATTGTCATCCCTAAAACAAACACCTCAGGATCACTTCAGATCAGTTCAACACACCCTGGTAGAGTTGTGTGGTTTGGGGCTCAACTCTGAAACCAGAGGCGTTTCCCCTTTAATTACCAGAATCAATCCAAATTTCAAGACTCTAGTATAAAATCTCCACTTAACCTGCCAGAGTCAAATAAAAAGCTTCTGACGCTCACCTGCCAGAGCTTACTTGGATGGTAGGGATCAAAGAGAGAACAGAATTTCTTGAGTTTCTTCTTTGGGACCTCATGAAGGAATAAAAATTGTAGATGCCAAGATGCTGATCTTCTGGAGGGCATTTTTGTTTTTATTTCCAGCCCGTGGCTGAATTTTTGAGTAAGTGAACATTTCTAGCAGTTACTTCTTTTTAAGAACTCTACCTTTTGAGGATTCCATTTTTGATGGTCAAGACTCATTTACTCTTTAAAAGAATAAATAATTCATAAAACAGGTTTATACTAGGGCTTGAATTGGGGGAAAAGATAAATGTCTTTTCCTTATTGTCACGACTTGAAGGCTGATCTTCCAACAGACTCTAGGATTTACATACTTGAGGAGGAAGAGGGGGCTGTGTATACAACTTTAAAGTCATTCTATTCATTTATTCGTTTATTGAAACACCTATTTATTCATGTATTCTGTTATTCATTCATACCCTGCTGGTTCTTTTACTATTCTTAGTTATTAATCATCTCTGTTCCAAGGACTCTGTTGGGTATATGCAGAGTGAGACAAATTTTCTAAAGACTTACTGCAAAGAATTACAGTCACATTACAGCAAGGGGACAGTTGGAGAACTCAGAACATCACATCATGGAGCAGATGGGACACGGGACACTGCTTCTGGACATACATCCTGTTGTCACAATTTACTAGGCAGAGATAATATTTTTTTTCTTCTTAAACGGCTGCACCTGTGGTGTATGGACGTTTCTGGGCCAGGGACTGAATCCCAGCCAGAGTTGCAAACTACGCCACAGCTGAAGCAATGCTAGATCCTTTAACCTACTGCACTGGGCTGAGGATTGAACTCATGCCTTTGCAGTGACGCAAGTCGCTGCAGTTGGATTCTTAACCTACTGCGCTACAGTGGGAACTCCAAGACAATCCAATTATTTAAAAGCTCTGTTCCTTGTCAACATTGCAATAAAATAAAGGCCATGAAAGGATTAAATGAGAAGGTTTTTTTCCTCCTCTGTTTTCAACAAGTAATATGAAAGTATGTGAATTGTTAATATATAGAATAGAGTTATTTTTTATATAATTGAAAGACACAGCCAACCACCCCACTCAGTGTGAAATAATTCATTATCTTAGTCTGTATCAATTGTGCTTTCATGTTTTTTTGCACCTTCTTGTTTTTGTTTTTGTTTTTTCTCTTTTTTTCTTTCTAGGGCCGCACTCGCGGCATATGGAAGTTCCCAGGTTAGGGGTCAAACTGGAGCTGCAGCTGCTGGCCTACACCACAGCCACATGGGTACTAGGGAGGATGTGGGTTCGATCCCTGGGCTCGATCATTGATTGGGTCAGGATCTGGCGTTGCCATGAACTGTGGTGTAGGTCACAGATGCAGCTCAGATCCCCTGTTGCCATGGCTGTGGTGTAGGCCGGCAGCTGCAGCCCAGTTTGACCCCTAAGCTGGGAACTTCCATATGCCCAAGTGGAAAAGGGAAGAGGAGAGAGAGGGAAGGAAGAAGAAGGGGAAAGGAAGAGTGACTGCCTGTTGCCCCACGTAGCAGATGGGATATATTTCTCCTCCTCAGGGGCTGTGGTGAAGCAGAGGAGATGCAATGCTGGGAGGCATATGGAACTATAATTAAGAAAATGTTGTCTTAGATTTTTTTTTCAGCCTTTATATAACTAGCATCTGAGCAATCGCCACCCCTACTTTATGCTTGAAAGAGAAGCTATTTGTCATCACGTCTTTTCCACTGTTTTCTCACTGCAACGTACCTCTTGGCTGGACTACGCCCGACATTCTGAGCTTTTTCCAGATTAGGGATCAAAACTTTTTGTTACTGAACCAGGACCATTCCTGGGCTTGGGGCGGCACTGGCTTCTACTACATTGTTTCCTATTTAGATTAAAA
Organism: Sus scrofa; assembly: GCF_054392235.1. NCBI lineage: Eukaryota > Metazoa > Chordata > Mammalia > Artiodactyla > Suidae > Sus > Sus scrofa. Next base: position 79,822,454 of record NC_139393.1, read on the forward strand.
TAATTAAAACTTAACTGTCCAATATTCTGTTTCAAGACCGTAGAGTATTTTGACAGTTCTCATCAAGAGGCATTTTTTAAAATTTCGTTTTCAAGAAAGGATTCCCTTTGCCCAAATTCTTCATGAGTCATTCTCACCCTTCTATCTTCAAAATCATCTTCACTCCATCCTTGAGAACTTGCAGTTTTACATATAATTTTGTTATATTCTTTCCTACAAGTAAGATGGTTAAAACCTGTTAAACAACCATTAGCTCCTGAAAGAAACAGTCCCAAGTGCGATAATCCATTTGGGGGAAGCAAATGCCAAACCCACAACCCAGAACCTACTGCTTGGTCATAGGTATCAGATAAAACCAGTGGGGAGTTTTGCTTAATTTTTTTCATATTTGACCTTAAAGTTTAGAGCAAGTGAAAGTCTAACTAAGGGACCGTTTACCATGAGGGGTAGTTAAAATTCCAATTAGGATCCGTGAAAAGGAAAAATTAAGTCGTTTAATATTCTTTACTATGTCTGTTTATACAAACTGAAGAAAATACAACAGAAAATCTCAAATGCTGCTTTATACTTTGGTTTTCCGATGTCTTATGTGTTGTTCTCATTACAAACATATTAGCAGTGCATGCTAAGAGTCTGGAGGACAGAAAGGTACTTAGAAAATTAAAATCATAAGTAGTCTCACTCTTGGATAGAATTACCATTAACAGTGTGACTTATGGGCTGGAAAGATATTTTAGATACACACATAGATTTTATACTTTTAACCTGCTCTTAGTTTGATAATGTTTTAGGAACTTTTTTCTTAGAAATAAGCGAGTGTATTTTTTAATGGCTGCCTAAACTTTATCAGAGAGGAGGTTCCATAGATAATTTAATTCCTCCTTATGAATATATACTTTTTCTCTGTAATTAATTATTGTAAATAATACTTTGTTGAAGAGTCATGTCTACTATGCATATTTTTTTGAAGGGGTCTATCAATTTTGTCAGCAATATTCAGTGTCACAAATAGAATTGTTTCAGTAAAAGATATTAATACTTTCCAGTTTAAAGATTCTAGGCAATTAAAAAAAAATAAAGTTATTCATACTTTAAGGTCTGCAGGCCCATACTTGTCCTTTAGAATTATTAAAATGTTTTATGCTCTCACCAACAGAGTAACAGGATGGGAAGCATAAAAATTCTTTCTCAGGATAGAACATAATGGGGGCTGATATGAGAAAAATAATGTACATATATGGATGATTGGGTTACTTTGCTGTAGAGCAAAAATTGGCACATTATAAATCAACTATCTTTTAATAAAAAATTAAAAATAGGTGCTTTAACACTCAGAAAAATACTTTCCCTTAGTTAACAGTATTTATTAAGTTTTCATCAGGAAAAACCTAATTCTATTTGAAATATTTTCAAAATTATTTCTGAAGAATAGTTTTTGTTTGGCTACTTTCTTTGTCAAATTGTTCATCATTCAAACTGTATAATGTCAAGGGTAGATTTGATATTTGCTCTTTTAAAAATATGGAAATAACTTGGGGGGGCTAATTTTTTGTGTGTGTGTTTTGTTGAAGTATAGTCAATTGGCAAGGCTTTGATAATTTCTGCTGTACTATCTCAAGTTATATCTGACCCGGAATGTAATTCAACGTAACGAGATTTTATGTTTAGCAATAAGAAGAGGAGGTGGTGGAGAAGGAAGAAAAAGAGGGTCAACAAAATCTTTTGGAGTTCCCACCATTGAGAAGCAACTTCCTTTCCTTGTCCAATCCTTCTTCCAGCTCTTCCTAGATCCAAAAAAAGGGTTCACTTACAGAAAGGGACATTGCTTCTTCAGGGAAAATTGCCATTCCATGTCTAGCAAATAAAGCCAATACAATACAGACTTAAGGATCATCCGGGGTCATCTCAGCCATCACCGGCCATGGGCAGAGAGAGGAAGAACAAATCAGTTACAGTGTTGCACAAGCACGGGGAACCCACACAGGCTTTTACCTACAAATTATCATCTGAGGTAATAAACACCATGAAAACCTACTATCATGAAGCCACGTTTGAGAGCCTCCCCTCTTCCATTCACCACCCTCGCATCCCTATTTCTGTTCTAGGCAGCTCCCCTCAGGATGCGTGTGCACCCGGGCGCACGTGTATACCTTGAAGGAGGAATAAGAATGCCACAGACCTTGTATTTTGGACCCTTTGGGTTCGGAGAGTTTCATGATTGAGAAATTCGGAGCGACCTCCTACCCAGTGAGGGCAAATTATCACCACTTAACCACCTAAACAACCATAAATTGGAATTGCGTGCATGTAAAACATTGCTGAGAAGACAGCTCTTAGAGAGCAGTTTTCATGTCACTGAGAACATGCCCACTAGCATTTGGAAAATACCCAAATGACCAACGCAGACAGCAGCCATGAATAAGCAGGTATGGACAGATGGGCATCTCTGTTCCTTGTCTACACAGCACTGTTGATTGATGTCTAAATGACTGCATACATCTCACCCAGGGTTTGGGTTGGGGACACAGCAAGGCTGTGCTCATAACCTTCTTTTAAGTAATGTTCAGACATTAGGTTTCCTAACCCCCCGTATATGTAATATTTATATATATATATATTTGCCTCCTGAGACCTACAGGTAGAAATTTCCTTTTTGAAGATTTTAGATATGACTAGCTCTAAAAAAGAAAGGGGAGTTGGGTAATCCACATAAAGGACAAAAATCCAAAAAAATAGCTGTTGCTGAAATTGCAAATATGTGTCTGCTGACATGCGACACAAAAAGAAGTGGAAAGCCCTATGACCCTGCCAACAACTCCTTAACATTTTTTTCCCCATGTTTCTCCAAGATTCACAGATTTTAGACATTAAGGAAGATAAATGATGAGTGAACAGTATCATGTGTCCTTCAATATTCTCAGCAATGCCCTGGGGTTCCATTTGTATTTCAGTGTACTCAGCACCAGGTGAGATATGCCAGGCACTTATTGAATTTTTAGTTAAGATGCTGGAGAAATAATCAGTATCTGCATAGCCTGCTTTCTGGGGCAATGCTTGTTAACCAAATGTATTTTCTTGAAGAATCTAAAAACAGATCCAAACAGCATGAAAAGAAACAAAAAGAATGATGTAATTCATTTCAACATTTTCCCCATTGCGGTATTTAGAGCTGGTTTAATCCACATCCCAAATTTTCACTGGCCTAACAACGAGCACTCGGAACACCCTGGTTTTCCAATACTTCTGTCCCAAAACACCAAAATTGTGATGATAAAGTGCAAAATAAATGCACTAGATGCAGTGAAAAATGACTGAGACTCAAATCTCAAGTAATAATTCACTCAAGGGGACCTGCTGATGTCATAAGCGGGGAAAGTAAAGCTGGAGTTATTTATATTTAGCAGAATTTTCAGAGTCGCCATCACAATTTATCCAACGCGTGGGTATCAATTGTCTTTTATTGTGTCTATCCATCTTGAAAATTGGTAACCAGGAAGAAAACTGCTAGTTAACCACAATAACAACAACAACAACAAACCCAGATTATTCTTTTGAAGATTCTTATCCTTCGTGAGTGATAAGCAAAAAGGGTTGTATTGTGTACTTTGAAACTAAAATCAAAGCTATTCAAATACTCTTTAAAAATGATCAAGGAAAGGACCTAAGAAAAACGTATGCTGGTTTTGTAATCAATTCCCATACCTTGTGATTTTTTTTTATCTGATTGTTTTCCTGACATGATGAATTTTATTTCATCTTTCATGGTTACTTTTCTAAACCAAAGGAAATGTTAAGTTTGCATGGATATATATATATATATATTTTTTTTTTTTTCTAGTCACTTCTGCTGTGGAGGCCACAGCCTAAAGAGATTATCAACTAATTGGACTTCAGGTTTTTGACCAAAGTGTAGACTCCTGCTGGGGCATCTCCTTGCAGGGATCACTGAGGGCCTCCTAACAGGTCGAAGGTGGGGAAGAGCAAGGAACCCTCCTTCCTCCCTAACTTCCACCTGCTCCTAGACATCACCTGGTGCCATTATTTGCTTGCTTGTTTTCTACATCTGCTTTCTTTACATCCAGTTAATCTCAGCCTTACTTTCTCTGTTTGGCTTGAAGTAGCTGTCTCCACGCCTTTGTCCCCCACGCCCCACCCCCATTCCCAAGCAGAACAGATCCTTGCAATCTACCTTTGTTCTAAGGGAGGGGACATCTCTGGGAATTTTCCCCCATTAAGATCCTGAGTAAGCTCTGTCTCGCATATCTCTTAATATTGACAGTAACATTCACAACAAAATCCCTCCCATGTGAATGCACATTTTAGCTCACTCCCTTGTCTTGAGTTGCCTATCCCCTACAGATCCAAGAGGAGGCTTTCCAAATTCCTAAAACCTTTAATACTTGTTTTTGTTCCAAAATGGATGTAGAGGTCATTCTACTCTAATATTTTTATAAAGAGAATTTTTCCATGGCAGTTGTGCTTCACCCATTGCCTTGTTATTATGTTTTTTTTCCATTTCTTCTCTGTTTCGTCATATGTTCTAGGAAGAATTCAACAAGTGACAGCGTTTCTTGCAGCATAAGCAGCAGACCCTTCACTGTTATAATGTCCTCGGGTTCTTGATGAAGATGGAAATTTCTCTATACCCTTCCAAACAGCGGAAGGACGATCACTAGTGGGAGCCCCAGAAGGAACATTTTAAACAAACATTCAAATTTCATCTTTTTGAACGATATATTTGAGACAATTTAATGAATAGATGAAGATCCATGCTGTATTGCTGCTAAGAGAGCACATCTTACAAGTTCTCACCACAAAAAAAAGTCATCACAGTGGGAGGTGATAGAAGTCAACTAAATTCATTGTAGTAAAGATCACTTCACAGTATGTCCACAAATCATTATGCTGTACACCCGAAAACTAATACAACATTATATGCCAATTATATCTGTTCTTACATGTCTTATCCATAGTAACCTCTGATGAAAATGACCAACAGCTATTTCAAAGGACAAACAGTTTAGATCAAAGACCAGAAATCAAAGTTGGGCTATTACAGGTCAATCAATATAGAAAGCAAATGTTTGATGTGTCAGCATAGCAATGCTTTTGGGAGAGGAATTTTCTTAGAACCAGAGATGTCCCAGATGACTTTTTTTTTTTTTAACTCAATTGAAATCGTGGTTAAGAAAGAATCCTTGGCTTTATTGACTTTTTATTGTCATACCTGATTTGATATAATGAACTAGTACACATTTCTATTCCGATCGTTATTTGCATACCATTATGCTTTGGGAGCAGTGGCATAGAGAAAAATCTATTAGAGAAAGAGTTGCATTAGCATGTTAGTCATTTATCATAATGACTGTTGGGGGATTGACATTGTCCCCACCATTGTATGTTACTCTACAGATGCCCTAAGACATCCTAATATCTCAAGTGTGAAGCTGATACAATATTTCAATGTATTGTGATATACTAAGTATAATATTTGAATCAAAATAATAAAATGCAAGTAAAATGCGAGAACTATACTGTATTGTAGATTAGATAATATGCTAATACATCAAGAATGTAAGACTACATTTTTTGCCATGCATTTGCTAATGCTGAAGTGATGATTTGTAAAATGAACTTGTTACTGGAAAACAACGTAAGCCATTGCTTATGAGTTACAACCCTGTATTCAAACCAACCACTAAATATCTTTTTGTTTGTAATTTAAGTCAATTACCTTCCTAGTTAAAAAAAAAATCACTCTATGTATAAAATGTATAACACAGTTTTGACGTATTACCCAAAAGTTAAAAAATTAAAAAAAATTTCCCCCTACTTTTTGAAAAGGTTAACTTAAAATTTTCAATAACTACCCAGTGATCATAATATTATTCCAGTAGAATATTATAACATATAGAGCTTGGATCATCTGACTTATCTTAATGATTATTTCCTTCCAAAGTAGGGGAGGAGCATTGAGAATGAAAACCAAAGAATGGATGTTGTGGAAATTTTGCACAGTTCAGCTGAAGAATTCCTTTAAGAAAACAGAGTTATGTTCGAGGGGTCTAAAGCCAGGAAAAATATTTAAGACATGAAGCAGCCTGCTCTGATAAAATCCTGCTTCCCTGAATCTACTCAGTTCAAGAATCTATTCAGTATATCGCTTGTGTAGTAAATAATGTTCTATTGATTGCTACTTGCAATGATGTCAACAGACTTTATTATGCCGTTAGCGGTTTAACACTAGTATAATTCAAGTTTATATATACATGTATATAAATGCTCATTTCTTTTTTTTTTTTCAACGCCGCACTTGCGGCATATGGAAGTTCCCAGGCTGGGGGTCGAATCGGAACTACAGCTGTCGACCTACACCACAGCCACAGCAATGCAGGTTCCGAGTCACATCAGCGACTTCAGCCACAGCTTGCAGCAATGCCAGATCCTTAACCCCCTCAGTGAGGCCAGGGATCGAACCCACATCCTCAGGGAGACAGCGTCAAGTTCTTAACCGGCTGAACCACAATGGGAGTTCCTATCCTCTCTCACTTCTTAATGTATTTGTGTATATTTAATCATATACACCCTGTGGACTTCCACCGACACCTCTAACTCAGCATCATGCTCCTCTGTCTCTTTTAGGTGCAACGATGCTGGATCAGTGGTCCTTCCAGGGCTATTTTTGATGGGGCGAGTGATGAACTATCAGAATTTCTGTCATAAATTGCTGTTGGACCATAAGTGAAGGTTTAGCGTCTTGGTCTCTTCCCACGTCCCCCATGGAACTAGCCAATCTCGAGAGGACAGTGCCAGCGTCATAGGAGTGTTTTGTGATGACAAAGACCCCATGTTTGCTGCAAGATTCTGCTCTTGCTATCTTAAAATTTCAGTTTTGTGAGCAAAGAGCCCAGCATTTCAGTTTTCATGAGGCTCTACAAATTATGTAGCCAGTCCTGCATAAAGTACCATAAAAAGGGAACAAAACAATGTCACATACAAGAATACCAAAGCTTGAGAATTCCACTGTGGCTCAGCAGAAACAAGTCTGACTAGTATCCATGAGGATGCAGGTTCTATCCCTGGCCTCGCCCAGTGGGTTAAGGATCTGGTGTTGCCATGAGCTGTGGTGTAGGTCACATGTATGGCTTGGATCTGGCATTGTTGTGGCTGTGGTGTAGGCCAGCAGCTGCAGCTCTGATTCAACCCCCAGTCTGGGAACCTCCATATGCCACAGGAGCGGAACTAAAAAGACAAAAAAACCCACAAAATCCCCAAAACTCTAGATTAGATTGTCTTATATTGTCCTCACAAAAGCATTTAGGGAAGTGCTTAAACACAAGGAATAGGCAAAGTATTCATCATTAAACCATATTTCAAGGTCTAGCCAAAGAAAATCACCTCCATTTTAAAGTTGTTTAGGATTCTTAAGTTGAAGGTCGTTAGCAGTAAGCACCTTAGTTTTGAAAAACAGAATCATAATAGCTGGTTTTAAGCAAAAAAAAAAAAAAAAAAAAAAAAAAAAAATTGGATTTTTTTTTCTCTCCAGCCCATTTTCCGTGTGATAATTAAGCACTAATCTGCTGAGGCATCCATTGTGTATAATGATTAAACTTCCTGCTTGGGCCTGTGGAGTGGAATTATTATGGACCATCTTTGGAAGAGATGGAAAAATTACTAACTCACATCCCTTTTGCATATTACAGTTCATTTGAGGGACCCAGTTAAGGCAGTGCCTGAAGTATCTAGGGCCAGGAACAACATCTTGCATGGGAGGGACGGGCTCTCTTCCATCCCCCATTGCTGTCGGGGTCACAGCAGCTCCTTCGTGGAAGCCAGGCTCCAGGCAGCAGAGGATGTGCGCACCTTCCTGCTCCCCCATCACCCTGATGGAATGCGGATCTTACCTGATGGCCACTTTACAGTGTTGCCCTGTGCTGTTCTCTGCAGAACCCAAGTCTGCTGGCTCCTCCTCCTGATGCAGCCTAGGTAATGGGCACAGGAGTGTTGGAGGAAGGAGGGTGATAAACTTAATGACATGACTTCTATATTAAGAAAGTAGGCGCCATAAAACAGGAAATGCTGACTTGCCACCATCAGGAAAAACATACAGTAGAGAGATTGCTTGTTAATCAAGTGGTTCTTATCTGGGCATATTTTTGTCTCACGGGCAAGTTGGCGATAGCCGAAGACATGTTGATAGTCATGACTTTGGCAGGTGGGGAGGGGAAGGGCGTGTGGTACCATCAACTGGAGTATAGTGGACAGAGATGCTGCAACGCACGAGTCAGCCTTCACAGCAAAGAAGTATCCAGACAAAACGTCAACAGTGTCGTTGTTGAGAAATCCTGCTTGAAACTTTCTTTCCACAATGACCAGGGGTCTCTCATGTCATAATGACTGGGGATGAAGCCTATGAATCTGTATCACTTTAAGTGCTTTGGGTGATACTGAGGTTCCAGGGCCAGGTTTTGTATCTTTAAGAATTCCTTAAAGTAGGGCACATGCATGCTTTTCAATCTTAATGATAAATATTGACATCTCTGTTAACTTGTGAATTCTTTATCTGATTAATTGTTGTCGATGACTGTATTCCCTAGAATAATAGTTTGAACCAAATCCTCCCTAAAGGATATTTTTTTCTTGACGAAGGAAACTATTCTGTGTAGCTATTATGTGATGGACACTGGACTAAGTGCTTTTACATCCTAACCCCACTTGAATCCACAGCAGAACTGTATTATAGGCAGTACTGCTCCTATTTGTAAATGAGAAAAAAAGTTAAAGTCACAGATAATTACATAACTTGACCGTGGCTGCAATGATGGAGCTGTTATTTAAATCAGTTCTCATAGAATCTGTTTTTTCTCCCATTGATTCCTTTTATTCAGTGATTACAGAAATATTTATAAATAGTGAATCAGAAAACAATTCCTGCCTTCATGTGGCTTGGGGAATCTTCGTAGGGAGATAGAAAAATGAACAGGCTCTTTTTGATCTCTTGTGTAAAGATAGTGGGATCACAAGGTATAAAGCGTCCTCACAGAAAATGAAACCAGATTCAGACTAGGGATTAAGGAAACGCACACTGGAAGAGAGGCTCTCTGGGCTGAGTTTAAGGTGACAGCCCGCAGGAGGCACGAGGCAAGCCATTACAGCGTGGATGCAAAATGATCACTTCCAAGGGGTGTGTTTCTCCCTTCAAAGTGATTTTCGTAAGTGCCAAAAGGCATGAGGTCAGAATGTGGATCAGGCAACTTAGGAAAGGGTGGAATAAAGCAATTGTCAGATTTAGGAAGGAGGTCTTGATTATGAAGTGCTACTTAAGCAGGCATGTGGCAAGATTAATAAGACTGAACATGAGAGAGACGGAAAAGGCAGTGGACGGAGATGGCACCCGGATTTTTAGTTGGTCACCTGGAAGGATGCTAGTACAATTCACGTTGAGTAGAACCACCCTCCGTGCAACTGCACAGGAGACGGGGAGTGTGGCTTCTACAGACTATGGTGTGATTATCAATGCGTACACGCCTCCGCTCTCTGTTGGGGCTTCTGTTAGATTAATCCACACTTTTTAATGGAGTGTTTCCTCTAATATCTATTCCATGTAGACTTTGATGAGTCCAAGTCTGACTGTTTTTATGCGGAAAGATATATTTAGTTTACTTTTCCCTTTCCATAGGAGTTTAGCTTGATGTAAACTGTTGGGTCCCGCGTTCCTCTCCTGCAGGGTTCGAGACTATCTCTGACTGGCGTAGAGTGCTGTGGTTACTGGTCTATGCCAACCTGATTCCTATGTTTTATATAAAATTTGCTTTTTCATGCTGGAGGATCCCAGATTTATTTATTTGTCCCTGATCTTTTCAAAATTTATGGGTTGAGTTGTTTTTTTCGTTTTGCTTTCCATGAATAGGTGTATGGGTTCATTTAATGGGTTCCTCGTCTTTTATTTATTTATTTGTGTTGACCGAGCGGGTGGCATGTGGACGTTCCGGGGCCAGGGATCAAATCCACACCATGACAGTGACCAGAGCCACAGCAGTGACAATGCCAGATCCTTAACCCACTGAGCCAACGGAGAATTCCTCCATATGAGTTTCTAACTGGTTAATTAAATACCATGAAAACTGTGCTCAGCTTTTTAAAAATATATTTGTTCTCCCAAGAACTATTATTTCCTTTCCTTCTAAGATTCCTTTACACATCTTTTGTCCGCTATACCTTACTGGATTTTAAATGTCACTATTCATATTTTCTGGGCAATCTCTTCAACCTACTCTTTCAGGGCTTTATTTATGATTGACTCATTATCCTATCTGAGCTCTTTACTTAATGTAACATGCTTATTAGGCATAGAATTTTCATTGTGAATATATATTTCTTCATGAATATTTGTTCATTTCATTAGAAAAATATCTAATTATATTTTCCAAAACGTATTTGTTATTATTGGGTTGCATTATTTTTTTTTTTCTTTTTCAGCCACACCCACAGACTATAGAAGCTCCTGGGCCAGGGATCGACTCTGAGCCACATCTGAAGCTATGCCACAGCTGCAGCAATGCTGGATCCTTAACCCACTGCACCAGGCCAGGGATCAAATCTTTGCCGGCTCAGAGTCACTGCTGGTTTCTTAACGTGCTGCACCACACGGGAACTCCCTGGGTTGTATTATTTAATTTGTAACCTATCCGGTCTATTAATTGTACCTCTTCTGCTCTGGATTGTCCAATTTTTGGTTTCTTTTTTGCATTGTATATATTCCACAGATACCTCTATTTTTCTTTTAAACTTATATTCTTTTGGGGTACCTACTGCCATCTCTGGTTTGGGGGTATCTATAGAGATGATCAAATCCCAGGATCTAAGGGTGGCTTCTGGCCAGATTGGAGGTATAGAGGTGTCTCTTGTCTAGGAGTGCTTTGGGGTGACATCAGGGACTCTCTCCCCACATACACACAAGTGGGTTCACCTGGCCCCCTGGGAAAATACCACCTAATCTTCATACTGGTTACTTCTGTTTTTCAAGAAGTTTAGGAAAGACAGAAAATGTATGTTTTCCTTATATTCTATCCATTTCGCATACAGGAAGTTTCCTGTATCCACTTATCATACCATCTCCTTTTGCCACTGGCTTTGAACTATTATATTTCTACATGGAAGGTGACAGGGCTGGAAAATTTCCTTTGGGGTCAGTGTGGAGGGACAGTGTGGGACAGACACCCCATAGCACTGGACTCTGCAGTGCTCACGGCTGTCAGGCCCAACCTCCCAACCCCACGCCCACAGAACACGCTGAGCTGCTTTCACCTTTGGCTTCTAAGGATTTATAGAATTTGTTTTGTTTTGTTTTTTGTTTTTTTATCTTTTCTAGGGCCACTTCCTGCGGCATATGGAGGTTCCCAGGCTAGGGGTCCAATCGGAGCTGTAGCCGCCGGCCTACACCACAGCCACAGCAATGTGGGATCCAAGCCACATCTGCGACCTACACCACAGCTCATGGCAATGCCGGGTCCTTAACCCACTGAGTGAGGCCAGGGATCGAACCCGCAACCCTATGGTTCCTAGACAGATTTGTTAACCACTGAGCCACAATGGGAACTCCCTAGAATTTGATTTGATGATAGATTCTGAGACTCACCCATGTGCCTTCTAATGTTGGTCCCATTCCAGAGAGAACTCAAGCATGGACTGTGGTTTTGTCGCCTTCTCCAGAAATGAAGGCTTCCCTTCATGCATCTGATCACCTGCTCTCCTGCAATGCTGGTCTTGCTTTGTGGGGTTGCTGTTATTTCAAGAAACTCTTTTCAATAAGGGTATTTAAGTGTTTCTTTTTGTAAATGTTCTTCTCCTTTGGAGATGGCATAATTACAGGTGATAATTACACTTGAAATGCTTGGAGATAATTATCACAATGCAGTCTATTGTTTTACTTTAAATGACTAAAAAACTTTATGCAAAAACACTTTTTGGTAATATTCTTTCCAAAGACATCATAGTTGGTAGGAACTTCTCAGAGTATCGGGGTCATTCACTTTTGCACGCCTAGCATCTAACTTAGGGCCTAAGATGTGATATAAGATGTCTACTCTAATAATATCCATTTTATTGAATTTTAGAAAACAAAAAGGTATGGTTGTTGATAACAGATAAAACTGTGTTTAAGTCCCAGCTGAAGAACTAACCCAGATGTTAGTCCTTGGTATACTTCTTTGCTGTAAAAGAGTAATATTGACTGTAAAAACAGAATGCATTACTATACATAAAATTCTTAGCAAGTCCAATGCTTGGTGCTTAATAAATTTTCATCCTTTACTAGCCGTTACTTCTGTAATAGTGAGTATTAATTTTTTTTAGATATATTAACATTTACAAATCTGGTTCTCCACATACTCTAGGAACTGCTGAGCTGGCTTATGTGATTCTAGTATCATCTAATGAATCCTGAATCCCACTGCCAAATCCTTCTTTCTTAAAACCACTTTGATCACTTCAGGTTCCTACCCAAAGGCTTTGATGGTGTCATTCCCTATTAAACCTAAACGCAATTTCTCTGCTGAGCTTTCATGACTCACCATGATTTGGCTTCATCCTACAGCACCAGTCAAGATTCTTTGGTTACAAAACACAGAAAACCACTTGAGAAATACCAAATAAGAGTCGTAGGAATAACTATTTTGTCGTGCGATGGCCCTTGTGATGAATGTAAGACCTAAACTACCATGCTCAATAGGACATTATAGGCAAGGAGCTGAGAGCCAACGTCTTCTTGTGTTCCAGAAGTGACAGCCTCTACATTCTTTGCTTCCAAAAACCTTCTGCTAGAAAGTAGAAGTTCAGGGCCACCAGTCAACGTCCAACAACCAGCTACAGCTCCTGCATCCTTTCAGAGAGACCAGCTGGATTTGGACTTGTCATCTACCCCTAGTCCTGATCCCATTGACTGGAGAAGTGGCAGATTTGGGGATGTGGCAGGTGGGGGGAGTGTACTTTTCAGGCAATGGTTGCTCCTAGAACCTCTACAAATAATAAGAATTTTCTAGCGTATACTCTGTGCTATTCAGTGGTGTCTTTTCCCGTAATCAGAAAACACACATTTCAACTTTCTTCATTGTCTTTGTTCCTGGTACTCAGGCCTTAGCAAACACGTAACACCTTCCTCTTCTCCCTTACTTTTGCAGGCTTGCAAGGGTCTTATGAAGTGGGTAACTGAGCACAGACATATACTAAATAAGTGGGCAGATGAGTGAATGAGTAACACCTACTAGAATCCTGCCACTTTCCATGAATTTTTTATTTCCATAGTTTTTCTATCTCCTCCATAAAACAGCACACAACAACGTGTTTTATGGAACTGAGTATCTTTGAGCATCTTCTGTCATGGACTCCTTGTTGTTTGGTGTTTGTTGTTTTACCCTTATTTGGGTGTTACATATCCTAGGGCACAGATCATGTTTAAACTTCCATTACACCTCCTAGAAATCTATCATAGAATGAAGATTTTATTTTATATACAACACACTTGTTGGTCTGGACCAAGCTAATGTACAATACACACTTGTTGGTCAAAACCATACCAAAATAATTTATGAAAAAAATGATGTTTTTGTCTCATTTTATTGGGAATAGTGATATGAAAATCACTGATGAAGTCATAGCTTTTCTGTTATTCCCACTGCTCACAGAATAACTACAGCTCCATAATTGTGTTAGCTTTTTCTTTTCTTTTTAAATTTTCTAAGTAAAGTGCACCGGGAGGATGGTAGGGGTCAGGGGTAATACAATTACCCAGATGATACTTTCCATGTTAGTCAACACGAAATGTCAAAGTGGGGACTGAGTGAACTCCTTTTGACACCTCAACATCAGGGCGTCTGATTATGCGCATTACAGCCTTCAACTGCGTTTTTGTCACAGCTCTGAACTAACACAAATTCCTCCTGTTTTCAAATATCTTAACCGTTCTCGAAGACACGATTTTGAGGCAAGCACTCATCACTCTAACACCAACAGCAGCCATGTTCATCGAGCCTTTACGTCTGACCCCGTATTCATTGTTAGATTAATAGATGAGACACTTTGTCACCACAAGTACATGAAGGTTTACTAATGCTGTTTTTCCTCGTGAAATTGAGGCTATGGAAGTTTGAGTATTTCCCAAGGATATAGCTGATCAGTGTGGATTTCTAATTGGAAGATGTTCCAACTTCATGATCTGTGTGGGCTTCGAGCAAAACAGACAGCTGAGAACTCCCGATGAAACCAAGTAGTTTTTTTGGTAAAACATAGCTCATTTTGAGTACATTTATCTTCCAGCCTATGAAAGTGAAAATAAAATGATTATGTTGAACTCGTACTAATTTTGAATATAATTTATGGAGAAGCTAACAAAGCAAGAATCATTATTTCTCTGACAAATATCAAATGTGGGAAGAACCTATTTTAAAATTAAGTTCTCCCCTCCTTATTCTTTTATTGTTCAAAATTTTTATGGAACTTAATGGTTCATAAGACCAGAGTTTCAAGATCTTTAGGGTACTTATTATGTAATTTTTCTGTAGTTTTAGAGTAATGTTCAGTGCAAAAATATGGTTTGAATTCTAACTTTAAATAATTGCAGTGTGCTGCATAGCGGATGACTCATAGCTCTTGCTGAGCTCTGTCAAGCGTAGTCTCCTTTACAATGGTAAGGAAGATATATAGTATTAGGGCATTTTGTTTTCTTCTTCTTCTTTTAATGACTAATGAAATTAAAAGGCTAGTTTGGGAGTATCCATTGTGACTCAGTGGAAAGGAACCCAACTAGCATCTGTGAGGATGCAGGTTTGATCCCTGGCCCTGCTCAGTGGGTTAGGGATCTGGTATTGCTGTGAGCCGTGGTGTAGGTCATAGACTCAGCTCTGATTCCGCGTTGCTATGGCCGTGGTGAAGGCTGGCAGCTGCAGTTCTGATTTGACTTCTAGCCTGGGAACTTCTATATGCTTCACTCATGGTTCCCTCCAACCCCTAAAAAAAGACTAGTTTGGCAAGCTGAAAATATCCCTTTATTCACCCCATTTTCTTCTGGCTAGTGTGGCAATTCCTAGTGTGATTTTACCCCTTAATATTAACTAGATCTCTCTGCTTTGAGGAGGAAGGAAGAGATGAGGTCTATAGCTTCTGTGAGGGCCCTGCTCAAAACAGGAGGATAAAGAGGTTAAGAGAAACAAGAGAGCTGTCTGGCGGTGGTTCAGCGGGGCGGATGGCCTGTGGGTTCAGGAGCTGCAATCGAGGAGTCTTCTGTGGCTGCAGTCTCAAGGGAGTCTTGGTGGCCGGGCCCTCCGGCAATTGGCAGAATTGAGTTTCTTGTGGTTGTTGGACTGAGGTCCTCATCTTCTGGAAACTTTCCACTGTTCTTGGCCATGCAGTTCTCTCTGCATGTGCAGTCTGACTCTTCAGGGGCAGCAGGAGAACGTCTCTTCTCTGGTCCCTGATCCCTTGACCCTCTTTTGAAGAAGTCATCTGATTAGGTTAGACACACTCAGGATAATTGTCCTTTTGATTAACTATGGACTAAGGGCCCTAGTTATGTCTGAAAATCCCTTTCTCTTTATCACAGAGGCAATATAACCAGGAGGAAGAGATCTCATCTTATCTTTGCCATGTCCTCTTAGTTGGGATCAAGCTAAAGCTCCTGCCCACACTCAGAGGGAAGGAGATAATGCAAGGGCAAGACACATCAGGAGTCCTATGTGCATCCTTCCTTGTACAAGGTATGTGACACAAACTGTTTCAGGCTTAACTTTTTACGTCAGCCTCTGTCACACGTTCATGGCCCATGCCAAGCTGAGGCTTACACTTGACTTTGTAGAAACCCAGTAGCTAGTTTAACACGATAAAAAATATAACTAGATACCAGAATTTCTTAAAATTGATAGGCAGGCTTTGAAGAAAAAAAAAAAACAAGATTTTTAAAAACATTTGTAAAGAATTGTTTATTCTTATTATCCTTGATTTTGCCATCAAAAGAAAATAGCCATCTAGGTATCAGGGAAGAAGGCATTTACTTTGCCTAAATGAATACTGGCTTCACTTTTTTTTTTTTTGCCATTTCTTGGGCCACTCCCGCGGCATATGGAGGTTCCCAGGCTAGGGGTCAAATCGGAGCTGTAGCCACTGGCCTACGCCAGAGCCACAGCAATGCGGGATCCGAGCTGCATCTGCGACCTACACCACAGCTCATGGCAACGCCGGATCTTAACCCACTGAGCAAGGGCAGGGACCGCACCTGCAACCTCATAGTTCCTAGTTGGATTCATTAACCACTGCGCCACGACGGGAACTCCCTGGCTTCACTTCTCATAGCTGTATTTGCCTCTCAAAATAGAGCAGAGTTCAGACAATTCCCTCTAAATGCTCCTAGTGAAAGAGGGGCCCTCACAACACCTGCAGCTCCTGGAATCTTGTTTGAAATGCGGAATGGTAAGCTTCATGCCAGACTTACTGATTCAAAATATATTTTGTAACAAGACCCACGTAATTTTATTTATTTATTTATTTTGCACGTCCGTGTTTGAGAAGTGCTCTCTGGAAGATCTTACATTGAGTTTACATATCAGCTCTTGCATCTGTGCCTTTGAACAATCTTTCCTTTATTCATGCATTTAAAGTGGAATAGAGAGGAAATGTGTTACAATGCCTTTTAGAGAGTTAGTGATATCTACCTTAATGTGCTCAAGAAAGTTTGGACTTACAGAGTTGGGGAAATTAGGAGAACAGAGAGAGTGGAACCACCCCCAGAGCTGACAAGCCTAAAAGTTTGCTTGAAATTAAGAAATGGTTTGTGCCTATGTAATTTTTCTTGTCTTTTCTGAAATAGTCTTCATACACATGACTAGATTAATATTAGCTTGGAAAGACGGGTCATTAGAATTCCATGCTATAAATTCCACAGAGTTACAAGGGTAATAGCACTATTGTAACTTTCCCAAGTATTTCCAGGAACACTTCAGGCTTCCATTGCCGTTGACACTGACCTGTACTAATTTGTTAATACACAGGGTTAAATATTCATTTTTAAACAAATGTTGTCTGCACTTCTGGGTGTGTCAGGCACTATTCTAGGCACAGCTTAAAGTGATATCTGGGCTCCTGTGAATAAGTCTAGCCTGTGTAGAGTTCTTCATTACAGTAAGTAATTGAAAGGATAAGATACAATATATAAGCAAGATGGGGAAAAAAGATGGGAAGTTTTATAGATTAAGACATACTTATTACTTTACGGAGAAGCCAGCACACTCAAGACAAAACTGTGTATATGCTAATGAATACACACATTGTGTATACACTAATGAAGTTTGAGGTACTTAGCAAAAAACATTGCTAAACATTTTGTACAACTTTGACACACACTTAGAATCCTTAGCAACAATAGCATTCTGAAAGGTCCCTATTTTAAGCCTTAAACTATCTTAGGCAAAAGTTTTTTTTTTTTTCCAGAATAAATTATCCCCAAGTGATAGCATGTGATTTTCTGTGTGCCTTAATGGATTTTCTCCAAAAAACTGTCAAGCGAAAGCAATCATCAGTAAGGTCTTGTGGTTTTCAGGAGAGATCAAAGGAGGCTTTCATAATACATAAAACATGCATGTTTATAATATATCATAAACATCCAAATGGATGTGACCGCAACACATTCAGGTCCTTAATAAGGCTCTATAGTAGACTTTAAGTTAAACCATTTGGTTTGGTTTTCACTTTTGATTCGAAACATTCTAACGTGGCTTTTGCCTGGCTGAACATTATTTTCAATCTAACCGGATCCCCTGATTCGTTTTATCCTAATGTCCTTTTCATACCATATTTTGACCTGCAGCAAGACCTCACTGAATGCATGAGCCCTAAGGAGATTGAAAGATTCTCAATCAATTGACAGGATGCCATCAACTGCATGGTAATTTTCAATTCTTATGCATGAATCTCATGGCAGACCATAAATATATTTATTAGGAAGATGTAATATACCTTTTTTAAGGTAAAATGTATGAATAAATGTAAAGCATATGAGATCTCGTGGTCAGGAAATTAATGTTCTCTTGTTCTATCAAAACCACACACACAAACCTGACAGAAATTTCTTAGGAATTACTAGTGGGGGTTTAATCCTGACAAGGCTTTATTTGTTCAAGAGTCAGATCCCGGGTCCAGTTGCTCAAAAAGCCAATTATCAGAAAATATCCTCCATTGCTGTTGTCATTAAGAGACAGACACTGATGACAGTTTAACTTAGTTTCGGGGTAGATTTCGAGCCACAGCTGCTTGCCAGGCAAGCCCGGTACCTTTGGAAACGCCTGGTTGCATGTTGACCCTGTGGTAATTGAGGTTATGAAAAGGCTCTTGTTCTCAGAACCCTTGAATGAACGTCTCTCCCAGAAGGACCCAGCAGGAGCTTTGAGAAGGGCAGACCCCCTACACTGCTGAACTGCTCAGAACCTCGACCCTGGGCTGGGCGAGGTCAGGTCAAGAAACAAATGCTAAGGACAGGACACAGGGCATGCCAGCGAGTAGTGCCTTGGGCTGGAGCCTTCCGATCTTTGCATTGTTTTGCTGGATGCCCTCTTTCATCTACCCTGAACCAAAAATAAGCACAGGAACTGAAATCTGTTAGCACTTCAACCTGGGTGTCATGTGGAAACCTCCTGCTGATTTTTGGCCACCTCATCATTAAAAGCAAGGAGGTGTTTGCTGGTGTGGATTTCACTGGTGCGGCAAACTGAACCATCTGCAAAAATCACCAGCATTCCTTCGGCTGCATCAGGCATAAGATCTAACTACCAAACCGTTCCTCTCTCACTAGGAGTGGCCTTTATTGTCAGATGAGAATGAATATGGAAGTGGTCAAGGAAAAATTAGGATAATTAGCCCAATCAAATCAACTAAACAACAGCATTCCTAGAAAAGCATCTCCTATCACTTAGTTGTGCTATTACCTGTGATTGATGTAGCAAAATATTCTTTAAAAATTAGTAACAAAACACTTACAGGGAAGGAAAGAGATTGATGCCTCAGTGGGTTTTAAAGGTCAAGATTAAATAAATATAGATGATAGATAAATAATAATACTTATGATATAAATATGGTTATAGTATAGATAGTAATCTTTATTCATACACATGAAAAATAAAGATTTTATAATTATTATCTGGCAGGTAAGTGTTTTATTTTTTAAATTAAAATGTAATGTGTGTGTAAAAAAAGAAGGAAATAATTCCTTTATTTATTCGCTGAGTATGTATGGCATTTCTACTAAGTTCTTGGCAGTCTGGTAAGGGCTAAATATACAGTGATTGGGGAACATCAGAAACAGCTAATGCCACTGTGTCACAGCAGAGTCAAGTACTACTCATTTTTTAACTTAACGATAATGAAATACTAAAGATTACTTTGTGGTCTTTCAAGATCTGAAAAGGTACTATCTACCAACTATAAAGAATTTTTATATGATAAGAAGAGTAGCAAACCATTTTCCAATGCCCCCCTTTATTTATTTTTTATTTTTTTGTCTTTTTTTAAGGCTGCACCCAGGGCATATGGAAGTTCCCAGGCTAGGGGTCGAATTAGAGCGATAGTTGCCTGCCTACACCACAGCCGCAGCAACGTGAGATCCCAGCCACATCTGCAACCTGCATCACAGTTCATGGCACTGCCGGATCCTTAACCCACGGAGCGAGGCCAGGGATTGAACCTGTGTCCTCGTGGATGCTAGTCGGGTTCATTAACTGCTGAGCCACAACAGCAACTCCTCCAATGCCCTTTGGAAGGAGTTTTTGGACCTTGTGAACAATTTCCTAGCCAGCGAGGTCATACTTCTAATGGGGATTTTTGAAAAAGTCATAGTTGCAGTCATCACATGTATTTCTAGATTCTCCCCTCTCTTGATACTTCCGAGGTCAAGGAGCACGTGAATTAACTCTGTCTCTTTGATAACCTTTATATATGGATCACTAGAAAAGCTTGAAATATCTAAGAATGCATAATTATCATCCTAGACAGCTCTAACATTTTGAAATTAAATAAAGGCAGACATGTGTGTAGGTAGTTAAGTGAGTAGATAGAAATGGTAGGTAATAGGTAGGTAGGTAGATAACATGGAATTTGTTGCAATGTTTCTTAGGAAAAATGTAGGATAATATAAATCACCTATGTTGTGAATTTCAAATAACACCATAGATAGTAAATATGGACTCTTAAAAAATCTAATTTGTTCTCCTCTTATAAGGTAATTGAAATTTTGTACCTCTTTTTGTATTGAGACAGTTAAATATTGTATAGAAACTGCAACGGGGTTCCAATGTGTTAGTCTAAATTATCATTATTAACACCCTCTCGTTCTTGTTTTGTGAATGTTAATTGTAGCATAGTTATGGGATGACTCATTTGCCGTTCATTATTGTGAAATATTTCCCTATATTGTCATTTAATCATGATTAACATTAGGATGATTAAAATCAATTACCTGCCAAATAAGAATGATTTTCAACTTCAAAACCAAATCTAGAGAAGATACCAGAAGACCATTTGCTTTTTGAGAAAAGGCAGACTGTGTATTCTTAGGAAGAAGATATTAATTGTATTTAAGACTTCCCTTCCATGTCAATCTCCTGAGCTCATTAGGATTGCTTATATAACTTCCTCTCACTTCTGTAAGGAATGATAACCTTGGATAGCATCCACTTAACAGAAAACATGAAGTTTTAATGTCATAAATCCTATACAGAAGTCCTTGGATACTTCAAACCTTAAATCCTCCAAATTATGTACTTTACACAAAGTTGCATATGAATTACAAATTTAGATAGAGATGCTAAAACTGGTAAATTGAAGTTTATGTAAAATTACTATTTTTAACCTTTCAATACACTTTCATCTCTGTTATAGGTATTTCTCAGATGAAATAAGAAATATGAATGAGTTCAATAAAAAGTTAAATCTTTATTAATCTGAAAGAAATCTTTCAGATTGTTTATCGAACACATCTTTATCCTATCAACATTGAAGTATAATAAATTGAAAACACATAGAAGCATTAAGGAAAGAATCTGGATTTGCAATTGGAAGAAAAATGAGCTTGTGGTTTTTGTTGTTGTGATTCTTTTCCTTAGAACTTCCTCTTTGACATGTGATCTTAAATTTAAAAATTTATTCTTATAAATTCTTAAGAGTTTTTTCCTTCCTCTTTGAAATCTAATAATTTTATAGAGGTTATTGATCTGAGATAAATCTCCTAGGTAACTTATGGGTCATTTAATTATTCTGACTCAGGTTTTATTTTTATTTTAGTCCATGATTTTGTACTTATTTCCCAAGGATGCCAAATTATAGGAGTGGTATCCCTCCTTTGGTGCTCTTCTATTTTCAACACTTTCTCTTTAAACTTTTGATTTTTTGTCATTGCATTCATATCCTTTGATTGGTTTTCTACTTTTCTTCAATGATAATTTTAAGACTGTCTTTTGGATAGGTTCTCTCAAGTGTCTGGAACTCTAATCATTGCTGAGGTAATTTTCTTTTTCTTGTGCATTTCTTTTGAGTTCAATGAGCTCATTTCTTCTTGTCTTAGTCCCATTTCCTTTTAATTCTCAAATTTCCATTTAAGATTATTTTTCATGTTTTATATTTCTAGACTCTCTATTCTGTTCCATTGACCTGTCTGTCTGTTTTTGTGCCAGTATCATCCTGTTTTGATTACCGTAGCTTTGCAGTATAGTTTGAGGTCAGGGAGCACAATATCTCCAACTTTGTTCATTTTTCTCAAGATTGCTTTGGTAATTCAGGGTCTTTTATAGTTCCATACAAATTTTTGGATTATTTGTTCTAGTTCCATGAAAAATGTCATGGGGATTTTGTTAGAGATTGAATTAAATCTTTAGATTACCTTGGGTAGTATGGCCATTTTAGCAATATTAACTCTTCCAAGCCAAGAACACAGAATATCTTTCCATTTCTTTATACGATCTTCCATTTCCTTCATCAATGTTTTATAGTTTTCAGAGTATAGGTTTTTTAACCTTCTTGGTTAAGTTTATTTGTAGGTATTTTATTCTTTTTTAAAAAAATATTGGGGCATTTTATTTTTTTGATGCAATTTTAAGTGCATTGTTTTCTTACTTGCTCTTATATTTCTTTGTTAGGTTATAGAAAAGCAACAGATTTCTACATATTAATTTTGTATCCTGCAACTTTTCTGAATTCATGTATTAGTTCCATAGCTTTTTGGTAGAGTCTTTTGGGGTTTTTTTTTTATACAGTATCATGTCATCTGTAAATAGTGACAGATGTTCTTCCCTTTTAATTTGGGTGAACTTTTACTTATTTCTTTTTTTTTTTGTCCGATTATTGTGGCTAAGACTTTTAATACTACGTTAAATAGAAGTGGCAAAAGTGGGCATTCATTCTTGTATTGTTCCTAATTTTAGAGCAAAGGCTTTCAGCTTTCACTGTTAAGTATGATACTAGCAGTAGGTTTGTAGAAAATGGATTTTATTATGTTGAACTATGTTATCTCCATATTAACTTTGATGACAGTTTTTCACTAATGTTAAATTTTGTCAAATGCTCTTACTACATCTATTAAGACAATCATATGGTTTTTATCTGTCTTTTTGTTTATGTGGTGTATCACAATGACTAATTTGCAGACATTGAATCATCATTGCACCCCAGGAATAAATCCCGCTTGATCATGGTGTATAATCCTTTTTGTATAATATTGGATTTAGTTTGCTAATATTTTATTAAGGATTTTTTTCTGTATTTATCAAAGATATTGGTCTGTAATTTTCTCTCTTTATTTATTTATTTTTAGTGTCTGTCTGGTTTTGGCACCATGGTAATGGTGGGCTTGTAGTGAATTTAGGATTGTTACAACCTCTTCAGTATTCATGGATCATTTGAGAAGGTTAGGTATCAGCATTTTTTTTATACATTTGGTAGAATTCCCCCATGAGTTTCTCTAGTCCTGGACTTTTGTTTGCTAGGAAGTACTGACCTGATCACATCTCTTTCCTTCCTACCCAATTCCATAAGGATTTCTCTTACAGACGTGACTGCACAGGAGCCTGTCTGCTAACATCCAGAGTTTTCAGTGAGAATTGTTACATGTCTAAATCATTTTGGTGGGTTCATTGGAGGATATGTGTTCCACATCCTCTGACTCTACCATGTTGATCTCCTCCTATAAGGCCTTGTATCAGTTAGTTATTGGGCCTTGTCTTTTCTTCTTTTGTGATTCATAGGTTCTCAATACCCAATTTCTATTAATGTGCTTATTGTTTTTGATGTTTTAAAAAATTTGCATATTGACTACGTAAAATAGTTTGACCTTTCTTCTATTTTTTTCCCTATTTCTTTAATCCTTTTTAAAATGCCAATTATGACTCTTTTTTTTTTTTTTTTGCTTTTTAGGGCCGTACCCATGGCATCTGGCAGTTCCCAGGCTAGGGGTCAAATTGGAGCTACAGCTGCTGTCCTAGGCCACACTGCAGCAGCTCAGGATCCAAGCTGCATCTGTGACTTATACCACAGCTCACGCAATGCAAGATCCTTAACCTACTGAGCGAGGCCAGGGATTGAACCCACATCCTCATGGATCCTAGTAGGTTCATCACTGCTGAGACATGGCAGGAACTCCAGCCGATTACAATGGTTTGTTCCAGACATACTTTTTTTTTTTAATACCAGGATTTATCAATATTCATGTTTGAGCTTATGATATTGGGCATATATACACACTAGGCTTTAAAAAATATATGATTTATGAGCTAGCAATTGGGAAAAATGTAATTCAATAATATCAAATAAAACTATCTTTATAAAATAGTTTAAATTAAATATAATTTTAACCAAAATTTTAGAGTGCTACCTATGAATGGAGTACTTTGTGTATCCTTCTAAATAAAGACAGAAGAAGAAAAAAGGATAAATAAATGATCATTTTCATTTTATAATACTTCTTCCTTTTATTTCATTGTTTTGTTTCAAATGCTTCATAAAGATTTTTTCTAAATAAGAAAAACAAGCATATATATATACGCATATCTATATATAAAATATACATGTATATGTATGTGTAATATATATGAAGGAATCAAACAGAGAGAGAGAGGGAGCCAGTGAGATGAGAATGAGAAGCAAATCATTTTCAACTTTTAGATCATCTTCAGAAATACTCTAAACATACTACCTTCATCTTTGTTAAACAGAGCAATAAGAAAAAAAAAACACTTCCCTATTTGTCTTCTCTTGCTTGATATCAGTTAATTTTTAAAAGGCATTGTGGGAAATTATGAATGAGAAGATAAAGCAGTGGCTTTCAACTGCCTCAGTAAGACATGCATGCTGCCAACATTTTTGTCACCAATAATTCTCCCATAAACATGGGTCTCTCCTCTCATTATGCAGGCTGTCATGCTTTATTGAACCACATAATTTCACCTAATTAAAATAAGCACTATGTAGCTTCCTCCCCCACTTCTTTTTTCTTTAGCTGGACACATGCCAGTAATTATATTTAGAGTACCCTAAGTGGACTCCATATTAAATATTCATTTTGGTGCTTCTCTGCACAATCAAATATAACTCCTGCTGCTCTGTTAAATATTAATATTCATTTTATTTATAAGATCTGAAAAATTGGGCACTTTTAAAAAGCCAAACTGAGTTAGGTTCATGAAGATGTTTGCTAGGCCAGCAAAGTGGATGTGAGATAGCTGGCCTCAGTCAAGTTCGTGGTGTGACTCTTAACAAAGACCTCATAAGTAATTAGCTTCTATATGGTTTAATCTTTTAAACTAACACTTATTTTATTTAGGCAACCTGTCAGATGAACTTTTTTTTCTCTTTCTCTTTCTTCTTCCCCACAAATCAAAGCCTTGGCTAGAATCACATAACAGCTACCCAAGGTAGCTTCAGTAAAGAGGTAGTGGTAGATACACAGCTGAAATCAGACTCAACTGCCCCTAGTCTAACCTCAGATACAACTTGAGAAACTACAACACAATAAAGGTAGTTGCTTTCTGAGCTCAAAACCAATGAGATTTTACAAGAGAGGGCAAAGAGTTCTCCACAGTATGTTCCTTGAGTTGAAAAAGGCAAAGATATGTAGCCTAGCACCTCCTAAGAATTCTGTCCCCTTGGCTGTGACCTAAGGTGCATCTGGTTTTGCATAACTCTTAGCAGTTCCCAGATTCACAGGTAAACTTGTGATGGGAAATCACCTATGACATGAGAGTTATTGCAGCTGCAGGTGAATTTCATATTAAAATAAGATAGTTGTGTGAAGTCGCCTCACAATTTACCCTATCAACACCTTTTTATTCCATTTGCTCCCTTCTATTAACAGTTCTTACCTTGCAACTGAATTTCATTTTCAGACAGATTTAAAATCACACTGAATCCCATTTGCACAGATGGATAGGCAGACAGGGAAAGCAGGCAGCCGATGAATGCCAGAAGGCTGAATGAGTCACAGCCATCACCGACAATGTGAAGGTGGCTTGCCCCACTGACAGATTCCCCCTTACCTGCGGGACCACTGCCCTTCCCTCTCCCTGGAGTGTTGGGTTAGGGTGACTGATCTTTCTGACCCTTTCCCGTGAGCTTAATGATTATCGACACTAAACATTACTTGGTACATAACTTGTGCAGTGACACCAGCTCACATCTTTGTCTGACCTCTGAAACCTTTTATAGAAGACGTTACAGATCACTATGCTGTAACAATCTGACCCGTTTATTTGCTTTTCTTTCGTGTCAATTCTTTCCTCTTAAGTGTTGCTTAGAGAGGACACAACATTTCCCAAAGCCATCCTCTTAATAGTAAGTTTACATTCTTTAAGTCTGTCTATATTTTAATTACCACAAATTCGAAGATGATTTGGCATAGCAGCAATTGTGGAATGCCTTAGTGAAAGAACCCACGGTCCAAGGAAGGTGTCAGTTTTTACAACTGAAGATAAATCCACTCTCACTTAGAGGGTTTCTTTCTATTTTTTTATTTTTGCATAGGATAACATGCCTACTGTCTTCACACTGTAATGCAAAGCAACATTTAATGGCCATTTTGAATCCTCCTCAAAGTATTAGCTATTCAGACATTTTCTGTTGTGTCTGCTTCTGAAACTGCCAATGGCATGATGCTGAGACTGTTTCCTGCTTCATCTGTTCTGTAAAACAGCAAGAAACATGTTTTCTAACTGACAAAAATCACTTGAATTCATGACAGGTTGCTTATCCTACAACTTTTATCTTTTGAACAATGATAAAGTTACTTTTCTCAAGGTATGTTAATGCTTTTTAAAATATGCATCTGTAATTGCATGATTTTCCATTTTAAACCTGACTTCCTATAGTTTTAGTTACTTTTATAATTGTTTTGTGTGACTGAACAGAGCAAGGATGGGAGAGAGGAAAATTTATCCAGGTTCTAGAAGAGTTAGCATGAGATACTGAGGAATAAAACAAACTGAAACTTCCAGACCAAAATTTATTTGATAAAATTCTTGCTTAATCAAGAATGTTATTTTAGGATTTCCCATTGTGGCTCAGCAGTAACAAACCTGACTAGTATCCATGAGGATGCAGGTTTGATCCCTGGCCTTTCTCAGTGGGTTAAGGATCCGACGTTGCCGTGAGCTGTGGTGTAGGTCACAGATGCATCTCGGATTCTGCTCTGCTGTGGCTATGGTGTAGGCCAGTAACTGCAACTCCTAATCGACCCCTGACCCCTAGCCTGGAAACTTCCATGTGCTGTGGGTGCAGCCCTTAAAAAAAAGAATGTAATTTTATAATATACTTTCTAATACTGTTAACTAAAATGGACCTTCCAAAATAAGGCGTGAGTTCCTGTTGTGGCTCAGGGGAGATGAACCTGCCTAGGATCCATGGGGCCTTGCTCGGTGGGTTAAGGATCTGGTATTGCTATGAGCTGTGGTATAGGTTGCAGACTGGCTCAGATCCTGCATTGCTGTGGCTGTGCTGCAGGCCAGCAGCTGCATCTCCAATTTGACCATAGCCCTTCCATATGCTAGGGTCAAGGTTGGCCCTAAAAAGTGGAAAAAAAAAAAAAAGGAATTAGGCTCATGTGAAGATGAGTTGTTTGAGAACAAACCAATTTTCGAGAATCATCTTTTTGGGTATGAATATCAAAGCAGTACCTGGGGATAGTGTTTCTTTCAAATTTGGAACTTAGTAGATCCCAATGTCTACACCTAGGAACATGAGGTAATGATTTCCATGTGATGTAACAGGAAGGAGAAGGTGGTTGTATTACTTCCTAATTTGCATTTACCCACCTACTCTTAGGGTAGTGAAAACAGGGACCATAGGTTATCAAAAGCAGGAACCATTTCACCCATCTCCACATAAACTCAAACGAACAGACTGGATTTTGCTGCCTATGCTGGATAATCTAGGTGTGTTGTAGCTCTGGGGATTAACTATAAGTGAGGCATCATTTTTTTTTTTCTCCTTTTTTGAGAAAGGTACAGACCCCTGGAGAAAGACATCTGAACAGCCACAGAGTTGAAACACAATGTGTTATAGAAAGGAGAAGAAAGCGTGTTGGTTGTGTTTGCTTGTTTTTTTCTTTTCACCACTACACTTGCCACGTATTGTCCTGTCAAGTCCTTCTCAGGCTACCAATTCTCCAGCTCTCTCTCCTGTCCCCCTTGTCCATTTATTTTTAAATTAAATTTAATTTTTCCTTCTTTTGTGGCTTCCTCAAGTCATGTAGAGTTTCCGGGTCAGGGATCAGCTCCACCAAGCCGCACTGGCAACCTACACCTCAGCTGTGGCAATGCCAGACCCCAAATCCATTGTGCCAGGCCAGGGATTGAACCTGTGTCCCAGTGCCACAGATGCCACTGCGCCACAGCAAGCATGCCCCTGGCCCATTTTAAATAACCCTTGGCATTACACTGGGCTCACCTGAGTAATTTAGGTTTATCTTCTTCTCTCTAGTCGCCTGAGGAGGAACCTTTGGTTCACCCACATCCCTAAGATGCCTTTGCCATGAAATGTGCAGGGTCTGAAAGTTAGGACTGGTGGGCTTGCACAGAGGGTACTCTTGACGTGTCCTCTGCAGCATTACTCTGACCCTGCCGGTCATGGATGGGTTTCCCAGGAAACACACTCTGGGATGCTGAGGCGCCAGTTCAGGAGGCTTATGAGCATTTGGAAGCAATCCTGGCAAAGGCTAAGGGAAGCAGGGCGAGGCAGAGGGTGAAGGTGGAGTTCTTTTTAAAATCCCATTTTTATACGGCATCCCATTCCAGGTATTGTAAATCTCGTGTCAATTGCTAATGAAGATCTGACATGAAGTAAACTACGTTTTGAAGGGAAAACCAAAGGAAGCAAGACTTTGGTGAACACACGGGTGGAGAGAAATGGAGGTTATGCTGCTGCAGCTGTGTATGGCGGATGCGCTGCTTGGGGTGTGCCTTTTCGGAGGAAAAAAAAAAATACATTCTCTGGCTATCCGAATGCTGGCAGATTCTGTTTATCCCTTGTCTCTACATAAAACCCACGTCTAGATATTCCACTCTAGCATTTGCCTCAGATCACAGACAGAAGTTGCCCATTGCGGGAAAGTACAGAGAATTACAGCCTATGCATAAACACCCTGGATTTGCTTTTGTTTATAACTCTCATCTTGTCACAGTAGACATGGTAAGGGAAACATAACCACTAGCTGAACGCTTACTATACACAATCTGTAATATTTCTGAAAGCAATGGGAGGACTGAGTGTGGAAAATAATGCTACTTCCTCCCCCCCCGATTTTACAGCTAAAAACTAAAGAATAAATGTATGAATATACTGGGTTGAATTGTATAGAATTGCCATTTGTGTATGCTAAAAACAGCCAAATACTAGCATTTTCACATAGCTCAACCTAATGTAAATATGATTATTGTGTAGTTTCCCTGAAGGAAATGTTTTAGTTTTAGATACTTTTATTTGATTGATATTATCAGGAGGAACACTGGTCTTTTAATTATTCACTCATTTCTATAGACATATTACTTTTTTACCTTTTGATAGTTGTTATGCATAAGTTATCATAATCAGCTTGATATAATCATATGGCTGTATGAACTAATCTCCACAAAAGCTAATTAATTTCTTAATTGTAGAAGTACCTAAAATTAATTTTACCTAGGACTGCTGTATCTCTGACCTTGATCCCATTGTGTAAAGAAAGAAAAGATGTAATTTTCACCATGACTCGTGGCTATTCTCAAACTACACATAATTGTTGGAAATCCACACGGTGTAGACACCGTGATGGATATAAAGACAATTCAAGCTCATTACTGATTGTCAGCCCAGCAGAGAATGAGACATGTATACGACAAATTACAATGAAGCACATGTACGCAATACATGGAAACAACAAAGTACCACACAAAGCAGCAGGGAATACGAGTTTTATTAGGAGTCAATTAATCTGTTTACATTGGTGAAGCTAATGAAAATAAGCCGAACTCTTTTTTTTTTTTTTTTTGGATATGCCATTAGCACGTGAAATTTCCTGGGCCAGGGACAGAACCCATGCCACAACTGTAACCAGAGCCACAGCAGTGACGATGCCAGATCCTTAACCTGCTTCGCCACTAGGGAACTCCAAGCTGAGCTTATTTTTAAGAACACATACTTGGGTGCGGATCCTAGCAATGAAAGAAAGCAATTGAAAAAACAGGTGTTGAATCCGTCTTCCCCTTAATCTCATTGTCTTCTCTGGGTGATGTTGGGGTGGCCAAGGACATTAGTCCCAGTCAGCTAGGGGGATGCTGGGTCAGAGGTTCACTTCATGTCAGCGTAGTGGGATATACTTATGCTGTTTGCAGTTACTTCCACATAGTTAACTTGTTGCTTGTTGTTCTCGTGTAGAAAAAGAATTCTACTCTCACTGGGCATTCACCAGGGGTCGTGACACACGTGTGGTGCAGGAGCTGTGTGGCAATATCCAAATGTCATCAGGCCTGTACCCCAAAGGCACAGGTAGAGTGATGGGGGAATGTCTTGAAACATAGAGAGATCTGTGGAATGTTTCCTAAAATTGTGTAGCTCATATATGAAAACAGTTGATAGAATTTCCCCAACGTCGATAACTATCCTACAGCTTTTCTTAATATTAACAATAACAAGTTTTTAGGCTGAAGGAAAGTCGAAGCTATCAATAACCTAAAACATATTTTGATCAATCAGGATGAAAGTTAATATAGAATAATATTGTCACTGGCCTTATAAAATGTAATAATGAATAAATGATATAAATTGTCAAACATTTTTAAAAAGCGAACACAGAATTTTGCTTCCTGTTAGCATTTTTCCCTCTAGCTGATTAGTTAAGTAATTCTTTTTAATGTGTATTGAACGAAATCATAAAAATAGTATATTTATTTAATTTTGGATCAGTGGCTATAGTGTAGATTAACAATTTATAACATAAACCAAAAATGAGTGCCCAAGCTTTTCATTTCAGAAAAATAAAGTCTTTACTTACAGAATACTCACTATGTTGGGCATTATTTTAAGAATTGCATATGTTAATTCATTCTCATAACAATAGGTATTATGATAATTCTTCCTACTTGGAAATGAGGAAACAGCAGCACAAAGAGGTCATGCATTTTGTGCAAGGTGACAGACGCTAAACTGAGGAACCAGAATTTGAACACCAACATTCTGACTTCAGAATCCATGCTTTCAACCATAGCAGCAAATTATCTCCAAAAACCCAAATGTTGGAGTCCCATTGTGGTTTAGCAGGTTAAGAACCCAACATAGTGTCCATGAGGATGCGAGTTCAATTCCTGGCCTCACTCAGTGGGTTATGTGTCCAGTGGCACTGCTAAAAGCTGCAGTGTGAGTCACAGATGTGTCTCGAATTCAGTGTTGCTGTGACTGTGGTGTAGGCCCACAGCTCCAGCTCCGATTTAGAGCCCTAACCTGGGAACTTCCATAGGCCACAGGTGCGGCCCTGAAGAAGGGGAAAAAATGTGGGAAAATATCTTAATGGATAAGAACCAAAACAATCTACCTTCACACGTAGCTTGGCTACCAGGTCTAAAACTACCCCTGTAATATCGACATTGCTCTATCATTTCAGGAGACTCTTATCTCAGTAGAATGGCCTGACTGCTCCTTACAGAAACTTCTCATTAACTGTGCAATGGAAAGATCAATAGACAGTTTGTGTCTTAATGTTCTTGGAATCTCTTGGCTTCAAATTTCTGGCTTTGCTGTTTCTATCAGTCTTTTAACAGGTGCATCTTGAAAAGTCCCACCTTAAACTCAACCGCCAAGTTCACATGCATTTCCACGCACCCTCCGGCTCCAGACACCCCTGCAAAGCTCTGTCAAGTTAGTGCTTTATCTGCAGTAATCAGTAAACTCAACTTTGTTTTATCAATATGTTGCTTAGTAATTTTAGAAAATTGACATTTGACAAGTGTGTACCTTTGGCTATAATTCCAGCAAAATGGCAGAAATTCAGAACCAAGAAGACTTTCTTTTTCTTTTCCTCATCCTTGGCATGTAGAAATTCCCAGGCTAGGGATCAAACCCACACCACAGTAGCAACCCAAGCTGCTGCAGTGAAGATGCTGGATTCTTAACTTGTTGCACCACAAAGGAACACTGCAAGAAGACATATTCTAAAGAAAGAAGTTATAATTTCAAATAAGCGAGTTTCTGCTATAGGGAAAATTAACAACAAAACAGATGATCTACTATTCAAGACCACTGAATAAGTAAGAGATATCAAAGAGGATTTTTTTTTTAGGACATATATCCTTTGGATAGGAATAGAGAAAAAAATCTCTAGTAACACATTTATCAGGAGAGTTTTGCCCATCATATTTAGATGAGAGCCTTTATATCACACTTAATATGTGCTAAGAGTTTTAATGATTTATAGGCATTAACCCATTAATCTTCATAGCAACCCTTTGAGGCAGGCTCTGCCTCAGAGAGAGTCAATAAAGAGGTAATATAGTTGACACAGCTACTAAGGGATGGAGCCAGGATTAATTAGGCTTTCCATATCTAAAGAGCGTTTCATTCTGCAGCTTCCCCAACGATATCATGAGTATCCACTGATTATTGGCTTCAGGCGTAAAGAACTGTTTCTACTTCTCTGCCATGAGTCAGTGGCTTCAAACACCCATTTCTTTGACACATCTTTTCCACCTTTACTCATGTGAAACATAACTATGACCTTTCAAGATGGAACCAGGCATCACCTATTCCAGAAGACTTTCCAGGCTCTTGGTGTAGAAATGCACAATGGCCACTCTTGTCCTTGGGCTGTCCCTACGCTTATGTCCAATTTCATTGCTTATCCTTATTTCTATGCAATGATAACCTTGTATTTCCTATCTCTTGTGCATCAACAAATGAGAGTTGAATAAAAATCACTGTTGGGAGCTCCCATCATGGCACAGTGGAAATGAAACAATTATGACTAGGATCCATGAGGACACAGGTTTGAACCCTGGCCTCTCTCAGTGGGTTAAGGATCCAGCATTGCCATGAGCTGTGGTATAGATCACAGACACAGCTCAGATCTAGAGTTGCTGTGGCTGTGGTGTAGGCCAGCAACTACAGCGCCAATTTGACCCTAGCTTGGGAACCTCCATATGCCGTGGGTGCAGCCCTAAAAACCAAAAGCAAACCAAACCAAACCAAAACAAAATGAAAAACAAACAAACAAACAAAACCCTGTCAATTACTCTAGGTCTTTTTAACCTACTAAATTTGGGTACTTATAAAAAAAAATGCATCCAGATCCACTCGGTGTGATAAAGCCATGGGCATTTTCTTCTGCGAGGGCAATGCTACCTCATGGGCCCCTCCCCAGAGTCTCTGAGTATAAGCACACCTGCTTCTTCCATGCCTCCTAACTCTTTTCTTCCAGCCTTTGGTAGTCGCGTTGGCAACTTACTTCTGAAACCAGTTTCTGAGCATACGTATCCTTGTTTCAGCTGTCTCACCCCAGGTCCTGATCTTTTTGCTAAAGAATCTGGCCTGATGATCCTGATTGCTCCTTTTACCAGTCAGTTTGGACAGAAGGTCTTCCCCCAAATGGACTTTGATCTCCATTAGTTTTGCCAAAATGCTGTAGCAGAAAGAGCCTGGGAACCAACCCTGACAGTTATTAGCAATGAAAATATAAAGGTCATATCAGACTTTCTTATGAGCAGAATAAACAAAATAATGAATCATTAGAAAGGCCTTGTGATAAATTCAAGCTTTGAGAACTTTGACATGGGAAAGCCTGAATGTGTAGGAGAACTAATTCCTTTAGTCTGTTTTATGGCATGTTAAAGGAAACATTCTAATATTTGAGGGTATTCTAAGTGGTTATTGTGATTAGTTTAGCGTTCTCTCCGGGCTTTTGAGCTCAGATATCTTACCGGCATGGGATAATTTTGCTTGGCCCACAGGAATATTCCTAGATGCCATAATCTTAATTCAAAATTTCCTAGCTGACAGATGTTGGGAGAGGATTTTAGACTCCATTACAGGGATACGGGTTTTAAGTTCTACCCTGACAGTCTGAAAAGTCATTAACTTTTCTCAATTTCAAGTTCCTAATCACTAACTGTATCTATGTATCTTACATATGCGTGTATGTCATATTGCAAGTATATGTCAGTTTTTAGAAGTATTTACAATGACAAGGGGATATATTACCTTCCCATTAAATAATTTTAAAAGAGGCATGTTGGAGTTCCCGATGTGGCATAGTGAAAAAGAATCCGACTAGGAACCATGAGGTTGTGGGTTCGATCCCTGGCCTCTTTCAGTGGGTTAAGCTAGATAATCTGTATGAGACTTCTTGGAATATTGGTGGCATTCAGTGCCTGTTTAGTAATTTTTAACATCAATTAGAAGAAATACCGTAGCTTATAGAGTGCTCAGTTGTAGCTAAAATCATGTTATGAAATTTTATGGCCATAAAAACACCATTTTCATTTTATATAGATTGCACTTTGTGTATATAAATTGTCTCTCACCCAAACCCAACCTAACTAGATGCCGAGATAGTTATTCAGCTGCATAATTGGGAGTATTTAATGGGAAATACATATATAAATTAATAAAGTGATTTATTTTATAGATAAGTAAGTATGGCCATGTGTACTTATCTATAGTGGGAAACATACATTCTCTGGTATTCCAAAAACCGCTCATTCAAAATCAAGCATCGGAGTTCCCATCATGGCTCAGTGGTTAACGAATCCAACTAGGAACCATGAGGTTGTGGGTTTGATCCCTGGCCTTGCTCAGTGGGTTAAGGATCTGGTGTTGCTGTGAGCTGTGGTATAGCTCGGATCCCATGTTGCTGTGGCTCTGGCATAGGCTGGTGGCTACAGCTCTGATTAAACCCCTAGCCTGGGAACCTCCATGTGCCGTGGGAGCAGCCCAAGAAATGGCAAAAAGACCAAAAAAAAAACCAAAAAAAAAAAAAAACCCCCAAAATCAAGCATCATTACTTCCTAGCTATGTGAACTTCAACTTAAGTTCATCTTGCTGTGCCTTGAAACTCCTTTCTGTTAACCAGACAACAAATCCCAAGCTTGGAGCATTATCATGATGTTTAAATGAGCCAGTCCACCTAAACGGATGAAAACGTTGCAGGAAAAACATTAGGCAAGAAATAGATCTTATTTTCCCATACTTCTTAATTCAATGTAAATGTTTTTTCCACACTACTCTTTGAAAGAGGAGTCATAACTTGCTCTCTTGAATCCAAAATGTTTTTTCTCAAGGTTTATTCTCCTCAATGTAGTTTCAGCTTTGGGGACAATTACAGACCACTCATTCTGATTTAATAGTTTTTCATAGCTGGCTAAATTAAAATAAAACAGCTTGCATAAGACAGAGTGTATATTTTCCAGGCAGGTAATCTTACCCGCAAATGTACCAGATGGGTGATCTTGGACATTTTGTTTAACCTTCCAAAGTCTCATTTCTTTTCTTCTAGAAAGTGGGATAACCATTTCTATCAGGCAGGTTTGTAGAACAAATTAGACAAAGATCCTAACACGTCTGGCACAACATGTGTGTTCAATTTAAGCTTTATAATGGGTTAAAATAATAAAATTCATGATAAAATCTAACATCCACTAGAGCCTACTTTCTACCGCACATGCTCAGGTTAGTATGTTTTAGAATGATCCGAATAAAATGTACTTAATGGAAACTGAACATCTAACATTTATTAGATGGACTTGTACAAGCTGTTTAAATATTAACTAACCACGGGAATATAAGGTCTGAGGTTCTTTTGCGAAGTCTCCAATTCTACTCGCTGGAGTATTTCATTGACTAAAAAGAAGAAGAAGAAGAAAGACTGATGGGGTGAAGAATTCTGTCTCTTTCTATGAGAGATAATAAAAGAAGATGCTATTCGGAGTGTCTGAGGAATGAATTTAATTGACTAGTGAGTAGAACAGAACTAGAATGTGTGCTAGATCCAGCAAATTCATCATGCCATCCTCTTGCAAGGCGTATGATCCTGTCAACGCAGTTTTCCCACGGTCCTATTCCATATCTCTCCCCAGTTCCTTGACTCAACCAGGCGAGCATGTGCTTTCCAGGTGGTGTGCATGAGGTAATGGAGTAATTTCCAGAAAGCATCTAGGGAAAACCCTGTTCAGAACATAGGGGACAATTAAAATATTTAGAGCTTGATATCCTGTGTAAAATACCATTCTTTCTGCAGGATAGAATTTATAGGAAGTCAGAAGTAGCCAGGGTATAATATTGACGAATGAAACGTTGACCTGGGGAGGACAGAAACCTAGAAGGCAGGGTCGGGATGGTTTTACTTAATAGCTTTTATGAATATTAATATTTCAAGATATGTATTTTTGGTGTCACTTTGAAAAAAAGGGTTCTTATGGTTTATGGAAGTGGTATCTACTTAGGATTTTGTATATTTTGAGAGGAAAAGAGAAGACTCCTTGAATGCTCTTTATCAATTTCCATGAAGGGTTAAAGTGAAGAACGGAAGCAGCAGATGTTGCCCTTTGAGAATCTCCTCCAGCTGCAAATGCATCTTTGCATCTCCTACTGAGTTTTACGATTCAACAACGTTCATTTAGGTATTAAAAAAAAAGCATGCATAGAATAAATAAAAATGTTTTCTCACTGAAACTTTTTTTAATTATTTAATGAAGTTTATTGCATTTATAGTTGTACTATGATCATCACAACCAATAATGGCCATGTCCACAGCATATGGAAGTTCCCAGGCCAGAGACTGAGTCCAAGCTGCAGCTGCGACCTCCACCGCAGTTGTGACAATACTGGATTCTTCAATCCCCTGTTCCAGGCCAGGGATCAAACCCGCACCTCTGCAGCGATCTGAGCTGCTGAAGTTAGATTCTTTGCCCACGGTGTTGGGGAGAGAACTCCTCACTGAAAATTTATTTCCAAAAAACCAATTTTTTCAGAGAATTATTTCCATCAAATATATGTGTGCATTTGCGCATGTGTGTATATGTACATGAGTGTAGTATTTCGATTTATCTCTAAAGTTTTGGTTTTGTTCTGTTGTAAAAACAGCATCAAAAAGTTTTCTAGGTTGGCACATTTTTGAGTATCAAATGAAAGGTGAGACATTTCTGGAAACAGAGGGAAAAGAAAAAAAAAAATCCAAATTGGAACATTCCATTTAGACCCTCCCCAAGTGGGGGTTGGGGGCTGTGCTTCTTAGCTGGGTATGGCAGTATACCCCGGGGACAGCACTGAGCTGCCAGATAGGGAGCAGTTTCCCTGCTGGTGTCCGGGCAGTTCCTCCACCCACAGCTGCTCTCACATGGCACAGCCCAGCCTCAACCCTCTGAAGACGCTCCAACAACAACACATCCACAAAGAATCTATGGACGGATATCATGCATGTTGCTTTGGATAATACGCATTGTATTGCCATCCTGGAGCGTGTTCAGGGATAGGAGGCTGGGAAGGAAAGGAGTGGGCCCCAGCATCACAGCCACGCCTCCACGCCTTTGTACCTAGGGTCCAAATCACCTGGGGAAATGGCGAGAACAGCGTCACATCCAAGGATTGCTTTGATGCCACTGGAGTCCCTCTCCTCCGTGCCATTCATCCCACAGGGTTACGTGCTGGGATTCTGACATGCTGACTGCAGTTTCGGCAGAAAAATGTTTAGAATGTTTTAAAGACTTGATACTCCCACGGTACCCTGGAACTGAGACATCATTGTAGCAAAAAATAAAATTATAAGGTGCTGGGATTAAATAATGGAAAGACCATCTTAATAAAGCCAAATTTTCACACCTTATTGATGTTTCCAAAAGACACCTGCAGATTTTCCAGTTTTCAGGAAAAGGTCCCCTCAAAATAAGATCGTCTAAAAAAAAAAAAAAGAGTTCCCGTCGTGGTGCAGTGGTTAACGAATCCGACTAGGAACCATGAGGTTGCGGGTTCGGTCCCTGCCCTTGCTTAGTGGGTTAACGATCCGGCGTTGCCATGAGCTGTGGTGTGGGTTGCAGACTCAGCTCGGATCCTGTGTTGCTGTGGCTCTGGCGTAGGCCGGTGGCTACAGCTCCCATTAGACCCCTAGCCTGGGAACCTCCATGTGCCCCCGGAGCAGCCCAAGAAATAGCAAAAAGACAAAAAAAACAAAAACAAAATCAAAATAAGATCATCTGAGAGGATTTCTTAATTTTTATAAGAAATATATTTACAAAGGTAGATATGATTTTCAGAAGCTCAGATATGTAAATTCCTATGTATACTATATATGCATATTTGTGTGTTTATTCTCGAATATTAAATAACATAGATAAAATTTGAAATGTAGATTAAAAAGCAAAATAAGAAAAATGCCTTGCTTTAATTGGCTTCAGGTGCTTTCATTGGCTACGTAATACTTTAAAATAATTAATTGTAATAACTAAATATGACACTACAAGATTTCAATTACGTGCTTGGCTAGGATGAGTCTCAACATTATACCCAATAATGTTGATTAAGCAAAAACTTTCGATTTATGTGCAAATATAAAATGCCTTTGATTTTCAGTAGCTTTGCGTGGCCCTTTTATAAAACAATTGGCTTGCTGGCAAGCCTAACAGATCTAAAGCCATAAAACAATTCAGAGTAATGGAAACATTTATTGGCATTTACCTGGGCACCACTGGAACGCCGGATGAATGAAGTGCAGATCAGTTTTGTAGCATTTATGATGTAATAATCAATATGAATCTTCCCAACAAATACATGCTTGTACTAACTAAGCGATGTTGTTTATTCGTGAACTCAGGTCACACTCGACTTTATAATGTACTGAGATATTTAGAACAGAAGCAAAGGCAGGAAAAAAGAAAGAAGAAGGTTATTGTGTCCTATTCTTTGGTATTATGATAAATTGCATACGGCATACACAGCATTTTTTACATTTCTTAGTTTATAACATCAGGAAAAAGAGGAAGCTGTTTCTATGACTGTCTCCTTTCCCAGACAGGACCCTGTGTTCTCTTTCTCTCTTCATCACTGGGCAGGTAGGTACACACCCAACATGAAGATAGCTTTATGAAAAGGTGCTTCCATGAACCTCTTCCAAAAGCAAACACCTCAATTAAGCCCCAGTGTTTCAGGCGCGGTGTTTTGAAATGCCTTGGCTTGAATCCCTACCTTTACAGCTGTGCTCACTTGAATCTCTGTTACAACATCTGGTGGTTTCTGGGCAAAGCCTTGGGCACTGGTGGGCAGGTTTAAGGGGAGGGTGTTCTGGAATAACCACGCAGAGTGATTGCTGCTGATTGATCTCAACTCCTCTCTGCTTCTCCTTCAGCAAGGATAATTTTATGCTAGGATAACTTCATGCAAATAAGGTTCCTTCTTCAATGGGAGAGTTTTAAAGGTGGAAGGAATGGAGGCAAAGGAGAGTTTGAATGGACTGTGTCCCTAGGTTTCAAAAAAAAAAAAAAAAAAGAACGCTTTAATTAAGGATTGTTCAGCTGCCCATGAAAAGGGGTCTTTATAATAATATCCATCTATCTATCATCTATCTATCTATGCATCTGTACATATAAGAATCTCACTGAAAATTTAAAAAGTGAAAGAAAAAAATACAAAAATACCAGTGAATGAAACTATGGTTTATAAGAGCATTTCCCAGCATCATTGCTGAAAGCACCCATTTCCTTTCATCTTAAGGAGTCGTCTAATTCTTGACAACAATCCCTCTCCTTCTCCTTTACACCATCTTAGTCTATGGAATCAACCGGCTGGAATTAATGGATAAACAAAAAGAAATCACACGGCTGTGTGTCCTGTGTCGATTCTACTGACTCGGTTCACATAATCCTCCGAGTAGAGGCTGCCTTATTATGAATATAAATGAACTTATTGAGGAATGAAAGGTGCACGGTAGTTGAATAATTTTCATTGGGGCGCGCTTGCCACCGTTTATGATTTTTGAAACCACATTCATCACCTTCATTGCCTTCTTGTACACATGAAGAAGAAAAAGCAGGAGACAATTTTTTTTTTTTTTAAATAAATTGTGTTTCCTTAAACGGTTGAGCTCTGTTTCGTATCCCGTTGGAAATGCTGGGAACACTGCGTAGCAAAATGCAAGTATTGTGAGGTCCTGCAAACACAGCAACATTTTACGTGTCTGTCTGTTCTTTATAGGGTTTGCCAAAGACCGTCAGTTTTACAGAGAGAATCAGCATTGGAACATCCCTGTTGAGAATTAAGTGATACAGAATTGAACCTTGAGTTTTTCAGCCCACTTCTTATTGCTCAAAAGGTTAAACACTTAAAGGACTATGAATCAGACTGTGTAATAGCTTTCTCTTATTGCTTCTCTTTCAACCAAAGCATGTTCAGAAACAGGAGAAAAGGGGGGGGGGTGAACTTTAATGAAGAAAATCTGTCCTGAAAAAAGACCAGAGAGCCAATGAAAAGCCTCACTTAATTGACAAGCAGCTGCCTTAGCTTTGAAAGCATTTATTCAAGTATTTTTTTGGCTCTAAGAGTGAGCCGTAGAGGAGAATCTACAGGCTCATATTTTCTGCGGTAAATCAAGGTGCAGAGACATTAACCATGAAAATGATGTTAAATCATTCATTTCATGAATGAAACATGGGAAATAATATCTCCTTGTTTAAAAGGTCCCAAAAAGGAAAGCAGAATCTGCAGCTTCATTCGAATTGAAAAGGAAGATCTGGAATTGACCTTGTGATTTCTTTCTGTGGATGCCGGGTTTACGCCACGCTCTCCTTTGAGACATTATCCCATATCCAGCTTTCCTTCCAAGGCGAGACTTGATGCTCTTGGAATTTAAATACAGGAGAGAAATGGAACCACTAAATTTTGCTAAAGACCATTGCAAAGACAAAGCTTCAAAAACTGAATTATTATAAAAAGTATATTATGCTTTAATTTTTTATTTATTATTTATTTATTTAATTATTTATTTATATTTATTTTATATTTTTATTATAAAAGGTTGTATAATTTTTTCATCCACAGAGTTCTAATTCTGTTTTCATGAAACACTTGGGGTTTGAGACATAGAAGCTTGGAATTCCTGTTGTGGCTCAGTGGAAACAAACCCAACTAGTATCTATGAGGATGTGGGTTTGATCCCTGGCCCCACTCAGTGGGTTAAGAATCTGGCATTGCTGTGAGCTGTGGTGTAGGCTGCGGATGGGCTCAGATCTGGCGTTGCTGTGGCTATGGCATAGGCTGGCAACTGCAGCTCAGATTCAACCCCTAGCCTGGCAAATTCCATGTGATGTGGAGATGCGGCCCTAAAAAGGAAAAAAAAAAAAAAAAAGAAAAAAGAAAAAATATAGACACATTCTTCTATTAGTCATCTATTCTCCTTAAGGACATTTATTCCTCAACTTTTTTTTACAGAAAATTTCTCATTAAAGCAAAATTTTTTCATAATATTTCAGATATAACAAGTGCGATTCTTTGGAAAATGATGTTGAAATTCACCGGTTCACATGCATACATTTTTTCATAATATTGTTTGGTACTATATGCAATACTGAGAGATGACATTTCTCAACTTTTAAAGGCATCAGATAATAAATACTAGAAGCAATATTTTCTATGTTGTTCGTATACACATGGAGGTATAAACCATATGAATATAGATACATATTTACACCTGATAATTTGAAAATGAAACATTTTTAGTTACTTTACCGTGGCACTAAGAGTCACAATTAATTAATTTTCCAAATTAAGCATAAAGAACCTAGGTTTGGTTGATTTAGGCTTGGTTGAAAATTAATTTGTAAGTGATAAAAGTATAATACAAAAATTAAAAAAACTCATTTTACCCTATTAATAATCCTTGTGAATTAATGTATTTGAAGAATACCAAACAAATGTCAACATTGCTAACTAAATCCAAGCCAATTATTCTGTGTGTGGATTAATAGGTTAGCTTTCTTTAAATTATGTTCTACAGGGCACATATGTCTCCTCCAAAATAAAAAGCAGAACCTTATAAATGATTACTGAAATGAGACAATAAACTCATACAGGAAGTGGCATAAATAACATGTATTTTCTTTTTAAATTTTGACAGCCTGACTTTATTTTGAAATACATGACCATCCAAGAATAAGGAAGTAAAATAACAGAGCCAAAAGATCCGCTTCTAAATTAAAACAGAAGGTATTTATTTGACAATAAATCTATGGCTATAGGATTTTGCTTGGTGTGACTCTGCGGTAATCTCTATGGAAACTGAAGAGAGGTGTGTCTGAATCAAATAATTGAATCAGTTTTAGGAAGGGTGTAAGAATTATCCAGTTATTTAGTGACATACCAGCATACTTTGTCCTCTTCTATTTGTCCATTGAAATTATTGCTTCATCAATTAATTGCCCCTAAACTGCCCTCAGCGATACCCCCTCCTCTCCTCAGCAAGACCATGGCATTTGCCATCTGTCTACCCAAAGGAATAACAGCTGTGTGTTTGTTTAATTGGACTCAGCGTGTATTCTTAGGTAACATGTTGGCATTTCAGGTATAATGTACTTCCTCTTTTCCGAGCCAGAGAAATAGGTGGAAAGTGAACAAAAATCTCCTACAAGAATTTTGGTCAGCTGGGAGGAGTGTTCTGATACAAATGCAAGGTATGTTCACAGTGTCACCCTCCCGATACTTTTGAACCAGGCATGTTCATACCTAACTCTGCCTTGTACCCATATGTCCGTTTACTTGGTATGTGTGTGTTGAGTGTATAGAAATGAGTGTGTGTGCTGTTAAAGAAAGAGAGTGAAACCCCACGTGAGAGTGATGGAGTAAGAAGAAACACAGCACATAAGAGAAAGAATAAGAAACCATGGGGAGAGGAGGACATAGAGAAAACTCTAAGACAAGGGCACAGAGTCACGGGATGGAGAAAAAGAGAGACAGAAGAACATCTGCTTGAGAATATACACACACATGCACTTGTGCACACACACGTGGACACACAAAATCAGGGTTAATTTTTAGATTAGAATCATACATGCATAATGATATGCCTATGACATAGTTTCAGAAAATACTGTAATAAAATATGCTGTGGAATGCTAAGGATTAATCCTTCACTAATTCTTCCTAAGTTGTACAATGACAGGCATTGGTTTTTAAGACCTGAAGCTCTATACAACCACAGCATAAAAGTGTGGAGCTGTGAGCCTCTATCCAGCTACTCCCTGGAGTCTCTGGTTCTTGTACTAGAGACCAGCTCTGATGCTCCTTGGATAGAGCTTCTTCTCTTGAGGGACAAACCCACTCAAAACCTTATACCTTCCCTTCTACCCTGTGTCCCAGATACCCAGGACTCCAGAGTTCCCTGACATAAAGACTCAAGTCCACACCCCGACTCATGAAGGCCCTGTCCTCCATCCGTGCCATGTCTGCTATTCACAAATGCGTCTACACACCAGTGGATGGGGTGTCCACACAGGTGTGTCACGGTGCAGGACAGAGATGCAGAGGGAAAGAGAATGGGCAGGGTAAGATCTCTAGATGGGGCAGCCTGACTCACTGCATGAAGTCAGGGTCCCAGGAGAACTCCCTGGAGTGCTCAAATTCGACTTGTGTAACCAGCCCTTTAGATCCTAACAAGGACAACCTCGTTGAGCTACGAGGAAGAAGGATCTCTTACTGAGAGTTGGATAACTTAATGCAGGACTTGGAACATTTGGACATGTGCACATGAGCTCCCACTGGTTCTCTTGCCCTGGCCTGATAAATGTCAGGAGTGGGTCTGATCTAGGTAGCTTAACGAAATGCCACGCCAAGCATCACACCAGATCAGTTAATTCCCAAGATTGGGTGGGGGT
The DNA here is from genome assembly GCF_054392235.1 of Sus scrofa. Lineage (NCBI taxonomy): Eukaryota > Metazoa > Chordata > Mammalia > Artiodactyla > Suidae > Sus > Sus scrofa. The sequence continues at coordinate 79,865,839 of NC_139393.1, forward strand.
AGCAGGGTTATTCTAGGGAGCATAATTGAGATCACTTATATGTGGAATCTAAAATACAGCACAAATGAACCTCTCTACAAAACAGAAACAGACGCACATAGAGAATAGACTTGTGGTCACCAAGCGTTCGGGGAAGGGAGTCAGATGGACAAGGAGTTTGGGGGTAGAAGGTGCAAACTGTTACATTTAGAATGGGTAAGCAATGCGGTGCTACTATATAGCGCAGAAAACTGTATCAAATCTCTTAGGATTGAACATAATGAAAACTGATATAAAAAAAGAATGTATATACGAATATGCCTAAGTTACTTTGCTGTACAGCAGAAACTGGCACACCATTGCAAATCAACTGTACTTTAATTAAAAAAAAAGAAAGACTGATTTAAAAAGATGGCACATGCACTTCTTGCAACTACCCACACACTGAGGAAGAAAAAAAAAAAATCTACCTGAGTCCCCTAGAATTAAGAATAGATTAATAAACATACATTTCTTTATAAGAGACCCGCTGACCAACCTAAACCAGATATCCCTCACACTGATGTAAATATGAACCTATTAAGAAATGGGAAATACATGCATATTGAACATGGCTTGCTTAATTTAATTTCACAATAGAAGACAGCACTTTGAAACAAAAGACACCCACACTGAACCAGCCCTCTCATTGTTCTGTAAAAGCCACCACTCAATTTGGGAAAAAAAAAAAAAAAAAAAAAAAGTTCACATTATTTCTCAGCAAGTGAGAATCCCAAGGAGAAAAAAGGATCATTATCTCAATGACTAATTAATTTTCAAAAATATTGTTATGCAGACAACTGCTCAACATTAAAGCTATGTTCAGCCTCAAATTGGGAAATTTCCTGGCAATTGAAAAATCAGCAATTCCAATAGAGGGAAAAAATCCAAAAGTAAAATATTCAGCTGCAGATGTGATATCTTTAACAAAATCCGAATCGGTTGCCATATAAATGAAAAGAATGAAGTTATTATTTAGCACTTTCCAAACACTGGTACTGAAAATGAGTATTTTTAGCAGCTAACTTATCAATTGCAACCGTATTATCGTTCTTGGAATCGTGTCTTCCCTAATGGAGTTATTTGCATTTGGAAGTCCCTTTGAATCATCATATGTTCTATGATCTTTTGTGAAGAAGACAACAATCTATTGGCACATATTCAGTCATCTTAATTTGGAGAAGCCAACACCCCCATCAAAAAACTATGAGGCCAGCTGACCTTCTCTAAACACATCTCTTGCTCTGGTCTGTGGGGAATAAGCTTGATGGTCTAATCAGGCTTCCTTTAACGTAACAATGAAAAGTCAAAATGACGATGTTTTTCTCCTGAATAATACTTTCTTGAGTCAATATCCAGTTAGCATTTCAAACTGTATTGGCAGAAGGGTAGGTTTCTGTGCCTCATGCACAGAGGGATTTCATACAAGTCCTCATTCTTTACTGCTTACATTAAGGATGTTGCCCCCAAAATGGAGCAATGAGGAATCCCCCGATATTATTCAGAGTGAATTTCGATCATGTATGAGTCTTAAATTTCCCATAATGGATTGATATTTCGCGTGTTTATTTTTTCTACGACAATTCTTAACTTTGAACTATTAGTCCCCATCTCTTTGGACAGGCATATATCCCTGCTTTATTTATTTATTTATTCATTCATTTTATTATTAATTTTTTGGCCATCGCTGTGGCATATGGAAGTTCCCTGGCCAGGGATCGAATCACAGCTGAAGCTGCAACATACACCACAGCTGCAGCAGTGCCAGATCCCTAACCTACTGTCACAGAGGAAAGTCCCCTGCTTTAAAGTTGGTGTTTAGTTCTTTAGCCATGCCATGAAAATTTTTGGTCCTTTAGCTCCTAATTAGGCCAATGAAATGTTGCATATATCAAGATCGTGGCAGAGCCTTTTTCAATGGGGGACTTTTTGTCTTTTTCAATGTGGGACTTTTCAATGTGTCTTTTTCAATGTGGGACTTTTTGCCTTTATTTCCTTTTGCTTCATGCTTCATGTTTTCTCCTTCCCTCCTTCCCTCCTTCCTTGCTCCCTTCCTTCCCTTCTTTTTATTGGCCTTTCATTTTAATTCTTCCTGTTTGATTTATAACATACTTCCTTTCTCACACTACTGAAATTGCATCTCCCAGAAAAGAATATCTTTTCCACCTTGTTCACAAGTGTATCGTTAACATCGATAATGGCGTCTGGTACAAAATAATAAATTTAAAATGCTGTTTGAATAAAAGATTGACGGAAAATGTATAGTTAATCCCTCTGGGTACAGCGAGTGATATGCTAAAAGTTGATCATAAGACTCATTTTAAAATGACAGTAAACGTAAAAAACCTAAAACCCTCATGTTTTTGTTTTTGTTTTTGTTTTTTTTTCTGTCTTTTGTCTTTTTGTCTTTTGTTGTTGTTGTTGCTATTTCTTGGGCTGCTCCCGTGGCACATGGAGGTTCCCAGGCTAGGGGTCGAATCGGAGCTGTAGCCACCGGCCTACACCAGAGGCACAGCAACGCAGGATCCGAGCTGCGTCTGCAACCTACACCACAGCTCACGGCAACGCCAGATCGTTAACCCACTGAGCAAGGGCAGGGACCGAACCCGCAACTTCATGGTTCCTAGTCGGATTCGTTAACCACTGCGCCACGACGGGAACTCCTAAAACCCTCATGTTAATTACTAGGGGCAAACTGTTCTATTTGGGGCAAACAGTTGAAAAATAATCTGACAACACCATAAAAACCTGTAAGCATAAAGACATTCCCCAAATGTTATTTGCAACGCTGAGTTTTTAGAAACTATTTTTAAAAACTGTTAAATTGTTAACTACATCAGGATATCAGCTTTGGTGAAGAGTGGTTTTGCATCTATTAAAATTGCATTTACAGAGTAGTTAAAATAATACAGGAAGAGTCTTGCTTTTCTGATTATGTGAATAAAATGGAGCACAGAAGTTTATTCATTGGATAATTGTGAATATTAACTAAATTTTGCATAAAGAATTTGATAACTTAAAGAAAATGTCATGGAAGATTTTTGTGTGTGTGTCTGTGTTTTAGTGATTGTTTTTTAAGAGACCATGGAATTTTTTGGTGTACTTTTTCCATGCTTTATTTACTTTTTGATTTTTACAATTTTCAAGTCTGAAAATTAAGTGAAAAAATTTATTTAAACAAAAGGGAATAGAGTCAATGATACGTCCAGCGATAGCACTGATATAAAAGAACAGTTTAGATCCAAGGAGAAGTTGGACCCATGAATTGGAGGAAGATTAAGAGGAAGTGCCTCTTTGGCAGCCCCGGGGTGAAAAGCGAAAGGAAAGTCATATCTATAACTTTAATATCCTCAGAATTTGGAGCAGCAGTCTCCACTTTTTCATTTCTAAGTGCTTTGCTTCTTTAATTCTGTTTCCCTTTAAAACACAAATAGCAACTCACTTTTCCAGATGAGAATTTAGAAGGCCTTGAGAGACGAAGTTTGCAGTGTTTCTGAAGCTAACACAGACAGTAGGTGAAAAGCAAGAAACTGATTCTACGTGTTAGTTAATCCAAACTCTGGGCTCTTGATCATTATTGTCTAATAGCCTTGCTCTGGCTCCACATGTAGTGGAGAGAGGATTGGGTCAGGTGTGTGAATAGGGGAGCAAGAGGAGCCTGTGTTCTGAGAATGTCTCAGAGGTTAAGGGTAGAGTTTGCTTTTACTAAAACAGAGCTTGGAAACTAACCTGCCATGCCTTGGCACCAAGATCTGAGGGACTCTGCTCCAGAACAGGCGTTGAATGTTCATTATTCACATGCCATTTCTCATCAAATCTTGATAAGAATATAGGCTTTCACGTACTGTTGAAAGTAACCACAATGAATCCATCCTTGAATAGTGTTAGTTTATTTTAAGGAAGACTTGGTATTATTCATGCCCTAATTTTCCCCTAAATCACTGTGGGTTTGCTGTAGTCCTCTGACTAGAATACACGGAATGGGAAAATGGTAAGGGATGAGATTGGAAAGGAAATCAGAGGCTCATTCATAAAGAACAATGAATGCCATGTCAAAATAGTTGGTCTTAATCACGAAGAAATCAAGAAAAACCAGTGACTCACAGGCAGTGGGAGGTGAGAGAGAGGCAATGCCTGTGTTTCACAAGAACTTCTGTTGCCACAGGAAGCAACGTGGAGTGGGTAGGAGCCGCCAGAAAGGGAGAAGCCAGGGAGGAAGAAGCACCCAGCTTTGGAGGGGTGAGCCTGCCCCTACGCACAGCAGCTCTCCAGCAACAGGGTGAAGTGTGACAAGCTGCTCACAAGTTGTGTCACCGAATCCCACTCTTGAGCCACCAATTTCATATTTTTCTTATTATTCAATTTCATATTTTTCTCTGTCTTAATGTCATCCTTGTTTTTCTCTTTTATTCTTTTTTTCCCTGTGGCACAAGGAGTTCCCAGGTCAGGGATCAGATCTAAGCCACAGCTGTGACCTACACCACAGCTCAGCAATGCTGGATCCCCACCCGCTGCACCAGGCCAGGGATTAAACCCATGTCCCTGGGCTCCAGAGATGCCACAGATTGCACTGTGGCACAGGGCGAACTCCTTTGACTCTGTGTGTGTGTGTGTATATATATATATATATATATATATATATATATATATATATATTTTTTTTTTTTTTTTGTCTTTTTGCCATTTCTTGGACTGCTCCGGCGGCATATGGAGGTTCCCTGGCTAGGGGTCGAATTGGAGCTGTAGCCACTGGCCTACGCCAGAGCCACAGCAACATGGGATCCGAGCCGCGTCTGCAACCTACACCACAGCTCACGGCAACGCCGGATCGTTAACCCACTGAGCAAGGGCAGGGATCGAACCCGCAACCCCATGGTTCCCAGTCAGATTCATTAACCACTGTTCCTCTTTATATTTTTTTATCTATCTATCTATCTATCATATGATATATATCATATATTAAATCATTTATGTATATATACTATATAATATATAGTATAAATGACTAAGGTCATTTATATACATTATTATAGGCTATATATCAAATCATTTGTATACAGTATATAAAGTCAGAAGAAAATCATTAAGTGAATTAAATTCTAAAGTCTCAAGATCTTATATTTTTGAAAATGCTTATTTTAAGAAAAAAACAAATTGAAGGTAGGTTAAAATATTCAAAATGACCTATTGCATTAGATATTATGGTGATATCAGATATGTAATAGTACATCAATATATGTGTGTGTGTGTATATATGTATATACCCGTTAGAGATTTGCAAATTCATCAAAGACTGAATCACAGCAGTTTGCTTTTCAAAAATATGTAAAGGCTTTTAATTAGCTGTGAAATTTAAGTTCTCAATATCTTAGCAGTTAAAAGCTGCCATATGCCACTGCCCTGTAACACAAAGCCATTTTTTCAGTTAGACCAGCCTCTCAGAGTCTCCCAAAAAAGCCACACTTAGATATTTCTCCCCTTTCCTATCTCTCCATGTCTGTACGTTTCAGGAGAATCCCTAACTTTGAAGGCGTTTTTATTTCTAATGTCCTATTTTACATGTTTTGGATACCACATATTCTGCCACCTAGGGAGTCTTGCAACCAGTATTTTGCCCAAGTTTGTGTCACAGGAATCTACCACAAAGTGACTCTATTTTACGTCATATTCTTCTTTTAAAATTTATAGGGTGGAAATTTCTTCCTATGTGCCTGAATGAAAATTCAGGCAGTCTCTTGGCTTTGCTAATAACTCTTATTTGGCAGATACTCCTTTGGTTACTCTAAGAAACATTCACGAACCTTTCCAATTGGTTCTTAGAATGTTCATTCTCATGAAATAGCCTTTTTTTTCTTTCGCTGTTGAAGCTACCACACCCCTTCCACTCCAACAGGCCATGGGCTGGCTACCTGCAGCCTGGGACAGCGCTGTGCCAGGGTTCCTTTCCCAGGCTCATCACCTCCTCCTCACGTCCTGGGTACTGCTTCTAAGGGCTTAGGTATTGAGGGGTGCTCATGGAGGAGAGAAAAAGGGATCCAGAAAATCATACTTTACAAATGGTCGCACCCTCTTAGGCCATCCTGCTAAGCAGAATCGAAGAGGACTGAATTGTGCATCCCTCTCGGGGAGATGAAGACCCTGCATCAACTCGGGTGGAACCACTCCCAGGGCAGCTCCTGCCTTCTGCTTACATCATCCATCGCATCTTGTGGCTTGTCTTTGAGATTTCTCTGGCCAAAGCTCAAATACCGCTCGTGATGGTTGGTTTCATGTGTCCGTTTGACTAGTCTGTAGCATTCGCTGATTCAGTCAAATGCTAATCTAAGTGTTACTCTGAAGGTACTTCGTCAATGTCATTTAAGATCTAGAATCAGTATTAAGTAAAAGATATTATCCATGCTATAAAGATGGGTGTCATCCAATCAGATGAAAGCCTTAAGTGTAAGAACTTAGGTTTCTTCAAAAAAAAGACATTCTGCCTTAACCCTGGAACATCAACTCCTGCCTGAATTTCCAGCCTGCTAGACCTCCCTATAGATTTCAGAAATGCCAGCCTCTGCAATCATTTAGGTAAATGTCTTAATATATCTTTATATCTCTCTATCTACCTATCATCTAGCTAGCTAGCTGGCTATCTACCTATCTCTATACTACGGAAGAAGCCTGATTGGTTCACCATCTTCCCATGCCCCTAATTATAGAAGATTCGAGTGTTTACCAATTATTCCAACTGAAGTCTCTCTCACTAGAGATCTGAAACCCACCAGCTCAGCCTCCTTGAAAGGTTTTGTGCACAGAACTAAAAAAAATCCTTTCAAAGCATTTTCTATATATTTCTGTAGCTCTTGCATATCTCGTTATAAAAGCCCATTAGCTGATTCCTGGCCCCTTACAGAAATTTCAGTTTGATCAGATCCCACCTTCTTTTATCTGATATGTATCATTAAGTTTCTTGGTCAAAATCTACAATTTTTTTTTTTTTTGGTCTTTTGTCTTTTTAGGGCCGCACCCACAGCATATGGAGGTTCCCAGGCTAGGGATCAAATGGGAGCTATTGCCACTGGCCTACACCACAGCCACAGCAAGGCCAGATCCAAGCCACGTCTGTGACCTACACCACAGCCCATGGCAATGCCAGATCCTTAACCCACTGAGCAAGGCCAGGGATTGAACCCACAACCTCATGGGTTCTAGTCAGATTTGTTTCCACTGTGCCATGATGGGAACTCCGAAACCTACCCTTTTATTATCCCTACATAGGCTACCTGCTTCAGGGAAGTCTATGATAAGGAATTCAGAAAGCATTTATCCTCACATTACAGTTGCGGCCAACTCCACATATACTCCACGCTCTATGGCGCTGTCCTTGCTTTCAAGGAGCTTCAATGCACTTGAGAGAGACAAAATTTACAAACACATTTTTATCCTTGAACAGGATGTGGGAAAGGTAAAAAGCATAGCTTACCTCGGTCGTAGGTGGCCTTTGAAAACATGATGCTGTTTTGACATGGTGGAAAGAGGGCAGAAGAAACACACTTCAATTGTATAGAAGAGCAGAAGCAGGTGGATCAGCGGATTAAAGAAGAGGTTCAAGGGAAAATTGAAAAAAATAAAAGAAGGGTGATGCGGGAACGGGGAGGTCCTTGTAGAATACAAGGTATAAATTACAGAAGGAGGTTAGAGAGGACTGCCATTGACACTGACAATTCAAACATCAAATGATAGGTGTGTAGTGAATTGGACAGGTATATAAGCAAGATGGGTGGGGAAAGGATGGCGAATGATAAAAATATTTGGAGGATAACAACCTAGCTAGAATTTGCTTGCAAAGATCAGCTATGAGTGAAGGCCTGTGTAAACAGCAGCGAGGCAGCAGGAGAAAGAACACTGAAGCTGAAGGGCACTTGGGGACCATGGATTCCACGACATTGTTGCAAGGTTGCGATGTCTCAAATGGAGCAGTTAGAGTCGGAGCTGGGACTATATCCAGTGATGCAGATTCCCAGACATGTGTTGTTGTCCCATGGTGTTATTGAAAGGCATCTATTTGAAATGGTTTCGCACTAATCTCACTTCCAACATAAGGTATTATTCTCAAAACCACCATCAACACGTGTTGATGTACATATCAAAGAATGCAAGAGGCCTATTTACGTCATGAAATACTGGAATAGAGCATAGATTTTTTTTTTTTTTGTATTTAAGTGTCTATGAATTAAGTAAAACACTACATTGTAACCATTCAAAAAGAAAGTAAACCACAGTACCTGAATATGACCCTGGGGGGGGTGTTCCCCCCCCCCGCGCCGATGTTCTCAGCAGGCCAGTTCCAACCTTCATGAAATTTTGGCAGTTGGAACACAAAGTTCTGAGAAGGGAGGATGAGTGGGTACTTTGCTTTGAGGAGTGCTTTTGCAATGGGTATTTAAGGTTTTTGAGAAGTTATTTACAGGAATAGATTGGATAAAATAGCAACATGCAACACGGAAGTGGCAGCGGCAGCAGCTTCCTTTCTCACTCTCAGTGGTGGGGAGGCACTTGTGATCATTGCTAGACAAGTGGTGACCTCGGTGGGGGCACCAGATTGTTTTCCACTGCACCCCACCCTGGGAATTTTATGTTTTTATAATTATACCATGTCTTTAATATTTCTTTTGGGTGCAAAAAAAATTTTAAGACTGATTTTTACAGATATCCTAAAATTTTTCTTTAAAACAATCATAAATCAAGTATATGTGGAGATAGAATTTTTGTATAACAAACTTGGTCATTCAACAATTATGCGTAATATATTTGAGTGTGGAAATGAATGCATTACCATACAGTAATTGTCTATTAGAGATGTGTTGTATTTATTTATTTAGTAAATGAGTAAATGATTATGTACATGAAGATTATTGGAGACATATAATGTCCCATATAATTAGGGAATCCCTCCCTTTGTAAAAGTACAAATGTGTGTACTTTTAAAGAAAATATCTATTTAAGATCCTATGGTTTTTCACTTGAGCTACATTTTACTTTGGATTGTGTGCCATTCAAGGACAATATAAGAACTGATTTGAGTCTCATGCTTATGACACTGCTAATGGTATCAAAAATCATCACAGTTCAAGACAACATGGAATTTTTGTAAAGGGCAGTTTAGCAGCCAGTGTTCAGTTCTAATACCAGTTGTAAGTCATGGAGCCAATGGAACTAGAAGCAAGAGGCACACCAACATCTGGACTTTGAACAGAGAGTTGGAGTGGTTTGCCAGTGGTACTTCATTCAAAATGTTTGAACATAGAGTCAAGGACACACATTAACATACTCATTATTTCAGCCCAGCTGGGATCAGAGACTCACAATGTAGAGCTTCTCTGGCAGAAATGCTTTATAGTACATGAATTCCTTCCATTTTCACTCATATCCTGTGCAATATTTTACCTCCCAGTGTGGGCAGGCTTCAGCTCTCTCAACTGAAGACGTCCAGGACAATCAGCAGTCTGTCCTCCAAGGACCCACAGCTGGAGATGCTTTAGCATTGTTACCAAATACATTAGAGAGATAACTCCTGCCCCCATAGAGAGCAACTGAGAAAACTGGATAAAATGCCATGTTAAAAAAAAACAAACCAAAACAATACAGCAGGTAGTAGAGAGCCAATGATTAGATCAGACCTACAGTCAGCAAGATTCTAAGGAGGCATTTCAAAGAAGTTGGACCTTCTTTAAGCTGCTTTCTCCTAAGATTATGTAGAACTTTTTGGCATAGGATGAGAAGCGAAGAATTCAGGCAAAGTGTTGATGCTAATTTTCAGAGAAGACAGCAGAGCTTTTGATAACTTAAGATGGCTGGAGAGACAGAAATTGCAGAATTGGGAAATCAAGGCAGCTAGGAATTAAAAATCTGATTATTTCGGTGCATAAGAAGGTACACAAAAATGTACTTTAGATTCTGTAGATTCTTTCTCAAGGTACTTATCAACTTGTTAAGCTCTGTTGGGCAAGAAGCTGGGGAACCAAAACACAAATTAAAATGCCCGATACTTTGGAAAACAGGTTGCCAGTATCAATTAAACCTGACAGATAGGCCCTAAGCCAACACTTCTAGCCATGCTCAGCGGAAGGGTGTACATATGTATATGTAGATGTAGATAATGTACATCAGAAGATATCCCTAATGAAGCTCGTGGCAGAATATTTATGACTGCTAAATGAGAACATCTCAAATGCCCATGAACAAAGAAATATAAATAATTACATGATATGTTTATACAATGATAGCAATTAAGATGAAAGAACAAATATAAGGAGGGATCTCAGAGCTTGACTTTTTTTTTTGTATTTTTGTCTTTTTAGGGCCTCACTCACAGCATATGGAGGTTCTCAGTCTAGGGCTCTAATAAGAGCTATAGCCTCCAGCCTACACCACAGCTCATGGCAATGCCAGATCCTTGACCCATTGAGTGAGGTTGGGGATCAAACCCACAACCTCATGGTTTCTAGTTGGATTTGTTTCTGCTGCGTCACGATGAGAACTCCAGAGGTTGACTTTTAATTGAAAGAAAAAAAAGAGTAATCTATATCCATATATTTATGTCTATATCCACAAGTATTTAAAACTAACTTACAGTGTTATATAAACATCTAATGGTGATTTGGGAGCCAAGATTGCAAGTGTGAAAGCAAAAGACAGGCGCTTGCAATAATCTTCTCTTCTTTCATCTGGGTGATAATTATAGGAAGAAACTTTATTGACTTTTACATTTATTTATGCTACACTTTGGTAAAATTTTTATTTGAAATACATTGGGGAAAATTCTCTTCAACCATAGAGACCAATGATGCAAAAAATGTTATTCCTAATACCTATTACTGAGGCATGTATGCTGGACTTCTGCTACAAGCTTTGCTTTCTTAATGTTGAGGTTTTAATCTAGGTTACCTGGGTGACAAAATACAAGAGATATGTGGTGAACCTACTTAGGTGCATTGTAACCTAGGAGAAACAAATTGCAGGGGTTAAAAAGAATAGTGACTGGTTTGGTGGCTATTGCTGGTGGCAGTTGGAGGGACTGAGTGCTTCAGGGGCGGAGGGGGCGAGTCCAAAAGCCCTGACCAGGTTGGGGGTGGCTGTCAAGGGATGGGGATTGGGCGGATCGCGTGGGTGGGTCTTACTGGCAACAGGAAGTATTCCCCTAGGGATATGAACAACCGACAGAGAGCTTGTAAATACCTGATTTTTAGTCCTTGAAATTAAGTTTTAGATGAGAACAGGGAAGAAAGAGGCTACTGGGAGAATCAAAGTGAGAAATGAAGGTGATCAGGATTGGGGGTGGGGGAGTGGTTAGATTCTGGGTATCACTTGGAGGTGAAGCCAAGGGAATATTTTGAGGGACTGGTGTGAAATAAATCAGTTTGCAGCCAGAGTGATGAGAACAAAAGAATTCCATTTCCTGAGAGAGAAGAGTTTGGGGAGCCAGCAAGGGACGGTTTATCGACTGTGCTTGGTACAGTGTCTTTCATGATAGTAGCCTCGAAAACAGTGAAAATGGAAGTAGTGGTGAATAAAATATAGACCCCGATCTCTCCAAAACATGCACTATGCTCTTGCTTATTTTTGCCGGAGTGCCCTATTATTCTTTTTCTGTAGTAATTCAGTATGCAATTTTGTCTACATGCAGCCAAAATTGTGGTCTGCTTCCAGCCAAAGAAGCTTTCTGATCCACAAATAGGCATTGATATTTGAGTGGTGTCTCTGAAGGAAAGCTTACAAGGAAAATCAGAAGCTGAATTCTGACACGTGAAATTAGAGCTTACTCTTAGACTCGCACTGTGCTGTGCTCCCATGGAGAAGGGAGGCTGGTAATGTTAATTATATAAATTTGGGGCGTTTCAGAATAAGATCTTGTGATGATAAGAGATTACCAAGAGAGTGAGTGAATAAAAAACAAAGAATGGTCAAGAATTATCTCTGTGGCTCCCAAATATTTAGAATTCAGGAGGAAAGAGCAAAGGATATTGAGAAAGAAGGGCCAGTGAGCATATAAAACACAGGCTTGCATGTAGAAAGTTTGCAAGAGAACGTAGCCTCTCGTTTAAGTGGTATTTAAGTGTTCATCTTAAAGTGCTAACATGGAATTTTATTTTTTCCGAAATAACTTTATGAGACTTACCTTGAGAACCAGGCCGCGCTATATTATATTTTATCTGTAGAGTACCTGACCTTTTGACATATTTATAAGATACACACTCTTTGTTTTTAATGTGAAAGCAGTATTAAAAACATTAAGACAAGTGTGCTAAACTTCGTACTACAAGCCAATATCAGATAATAATTTTTTGGGACCAGATTGTACACACATACACACATGCACACGCACATAAGTAAATACATTGCCTTGAAACAGTGGGTCGTAACATCCTGACGTGGACAGTCTACGCAGCACACTGAACTAAACCTGGAAGGGCTTTAAGACTGAAGGAAGTCTGGAGCATTGATGGAGGAGGGCAGAACCAGGAATTTCTGCCCCAAATGCTGTGCCAGACAGATCTTTTCCCATCTCCCTGGAACCAGAGTCAACATACTACATAGAACAATGGAGAAATTGTTCTCTTGAGATAGCTTTGGAAACCTAAAGAACACATGAGGAAAAGCGCAACTAAACGTGAAAAAAAGGAGTTCCCGTTGTGACACAGTGCAAATAAATCTGACCAGGAACCCTGAGGTTGCAGGTTCGAACCCTGGCCTCGCTCAGTGGGTTAAGGATCCGGTGTTGCCGTGAGCTGTGGTGTAGGTTGCAGACATGCCTCGGATTCTGCATTGCTGTGGCTGTGGTGTAGGCCAGCAGCTATACCTTTGATGTGACCCCTGGCCTGGGACACTCCATATGCCATGGGTACGGCCCTAAAAAGCAAAAAAAAAAAAAAAATACTGTTTATAAATAGTTTTCTCCACAGAGGTAAAGGTTTATTCAGAAGGAAGGTAGTAAATATTATCATCATTGTTACATACTTCTGAAACCCTCTTCAATAACTGCATGAAGAAAGCTTTGTACACGTAAATATTAAGAAAGTGTTTATTTTTTCCTGATAGAACGGTTATACATCTCATATTTCTACTATGGAAAGTAGTTTATTCATAAATCATGCTTTCTTAGACCCCAAATCTATTAAATAAGGAATATATATATATATTTAATTTTGAAAATAGATATATATATATAGTACAGAAGGAAAAGATATTCTCTCTAGAAGCACACACTAACATTGGAAATACATATTCCAGTTGGATGTTTGTATTTTAAAACTAGAGGCGTATAAATTAAACTTTTATTTACACTTTAATTAAATATTTTTAGAAAGCATGTATTTCACATGACCTTGATGTGTCAGCGTAGAAGTTTGGAGTCAAAAATGCCCCCAGCTGCCCATGGTATTTACAGAGACTCTGTTTACAACAGAAACACCATGACGAAAGCAATGTATCCGTTTCTGATCCACAACCATGTGAGGAAAGGGAACTGAACACTAGTACTACCATTTAAGGTGATAAAGTAGAGACTGAAACATTTTAAGAGGCGTCTCTAAAATTTCCAACCCTTGACGCAAGTGTTACAACCAGGTCCTGTGCCTCCAAGTAAAATTGTTTCCACTGTATTAAACATCCTATGATATTTCAGCCACGCATGGCTAGGATAACTTAATCTCTGTCTTAAATATCATACCTGGCTTTGAATGGCATTTGCCTCTTTTCTCAACCAAATTTATCCCCCCAGATTAAAATTTCTCACCAATGACAGCTTTAAATCTGAAGAAAAAAGAAATCTTTCTGATGACAACTAAATAGGAAAGACCTGGAGTTATTTGGACAAATAGAAGCAAGACAGAATAAAATATCTATTTTCAAAATTAAAATATGGGAAAGACCACAAACTTTTGACCTTGTGTGTTCTTAGACACTTATTAAAAAAAAAAAATCACTTGAAATGTACAGTTTCCATTTGTATCAGTCCAAGTTTAGGGTGGAGTTTCCTACACTTTCCAGAAGAGAGCATTGCTCTGAATGATGCCCAAGTGACCCTGCGGAGTTAATTTATCTACATTAGTGTCTAACTTACAACCAGGAAGTGATTTAGAGTTTGACAAGAATAAAGGCCTGCATGCCCTCTATATATCAAGTCACTGAAACTCTAAATAATGTGATTTCTTATTCTCTTAAAAGCGTATATCGTCACTATTCTTTATGATCATACAAGTAATACGAAAATCCCCAAACTATAAATATTTGAATAAATATATATCAAATTCCTGGATTAAAACTATAAAGATATCACCGTAATTAATATTTTAAAATTCTGGTTTTTTGAATGATTCCCAGTTCATATCAAAATTCTTCTGTTCTAATAGATTATGCATTTCCTTTGTTTCTGTTCATCTATTTGTTTCTATTTGCCGAGCACCTTATCTGGAAATAACATAAGGTGAGTGGATGCGGGGACAATCATTTGAATGATGTTACCGTAATCCCGGAGATGAATGGCAGTCCCTCGAGATCCAGGGTCAGTGTCAGTGTGAGGGAAATCACGCATGGTTACAGGTGGATGTGGGGGGTGTAGGACTTGCAAAGGTGAACCGTATGGGTCTAGCTTGCCTTAGAGGTTGAGGGAACCCCGCACCAAAAGAGTGGATGCGGCAACAGGACCTGACCAGGAGGTGCCCTCATGATTTGTTGGAGTGGAGACTTGCAGTCTCTCAATATCCTTCTTTTACTAACACTACCTGTTTTTGTGAGGTTGTGGAATCATAGGCAGATAAAAGATTGATTTGCCATTCATCCTTGCATCTAGGGGCGGCTGTGTAAGGTCCTTCTAGCCAACGAAACAGAAATTAAAGCCCACCATTGGAGCTCCCACGGGAACATTATTCTTCTAACGAAGTAATAATTGTTACCTCCACGTGTCTTTAGCCCATCTTCCTTCCCCTTCTTCTTGGTGAAGGGAAGACACGTTCCTTGAAGGGGGAGCAGCCCTCTTATAACAAGGGAGAGACAAGCCACACCTTAAGGACAGCACAGCATGAACAACAACCTAAAACCTTCAACAACTGCATGAGGTTGGAACTGCATGGCCTTGGACTCCTTATTGCCTGAATAATTTTAAACAAATCTTTTACCTGTTTAACCTACACTTTATTCATTGATATTACACGTGACTAACAATCATCGCAATTTGTGTTGTCCTATTTGAGACATCACCCAAGTAAAATATTGACAAAGCAGACTGATCCTTGGTTCTAGGAGATTAGGGGAGACGTAAGATCTAACAAATTCTGATCCAAAATTCTGAGAGATGTATGAACAGGTGGTAAGCAAATCCTCAGCTCTAGATGATACAACAGATGGAGAGGTAGAGTGAGACTGTCTATGAAGGAAGATTTATTGGCTTGGAGTTCCCACTGTGGCTCAGAAGTAACGAACCCAACTAGTCTCCATGAGAACATGGGTTCCATCCCTGGCCTCACTCAGTAGGTTAAAGATCCGGCATTGCCATGACCTGTGGTGTAGTGCACAGACACGGCTCAGATCTGGCGTTGCTGTGGCTATGGTGTAGGCCAGCAGCTGCAGCTGCAATTCAAACCCCAGCCTGGGAACTTCCCTATGCCACGGGTGCAGCCATAAAAAGACAAAAAAAAAAAAAAAAAAAAAAAAAAAAAAAAGATGATTTACTGGCTTTGGACTTATTGGATACCTGCAGGAGAAGAAACTTTTTTTAAAGAGGACAATAGAGTAACAGCCCAAGAATTAGGAAAAATGTCAGAAGTTCCCACTATCGCATGCCCTCCCTGACTTGTATGTCAGATATCACTTTCGCAGGTGATTCCTCTGCTTAAATGTCTATGATCCTTCCAAATTTTAGACTGCATCATAATTTAATAAGGCTGAACGGTTTAAGACCCTTTCATTGTCTAAGGATGCCAGGCATTTTCCACTCTCCTTTCCAAACTATTTCAGCTTTTGGTTATCTATGAAATCATTATTTCAAGTGACTATTTCCCTGCCCTCTCAATTAAGTGTACTTTTTTCTGCATCATGTATATTTTGCACTCTCCTCTTTACCAGAAGTACATTATTCTCCACTCTATTTTTCCAGGTATTACTCTTAGTAAATCTGTACTCAAATCCAGCTCCTCCATAAAGCTTTCTGCAATTACTCAAACCCAGACTTCAGTCTCTCTTCCGGTCCACAATACTTGAAGTCCTCATCACCCAGCCACGTGAGTTAATGACATATGTCCTCGTTCATGGTTTCATGAATATTTATTGAGCCTCCCAAGTAGATTTTAAGAGAATCTGTCCTATATTTTTCTTTTGTATTATTAAGAGAATTTAGCACTTTTAAGGAAGAGAAATGCTTGCTTATATAATTCACTTTTAATATCCAAAAATTCTTTTCCAATAATCTTTTCTTTGTCATGTTTGAAATAAACAGCATACAATATATTTCGCCAAAGGCTTTTCTTTAAGGAGTTTTTATTTGCAAATCGAGGACATAAAATGCTGTGGTGATTGTCATGGCAGGTTTACTTTTTCTTCTTTAAAGAATGAAAAGCCCACATACATTGTTCGAACACGAGTTAACCTATCTCAGGTTTCTAGACAGTCTAAGGTTCTTGCAGACCCCTTTAAATAGCCACTTATATTCCTTGTGTTTAACAAAGACCTTACTCACACAAAAGACAGTAAAGTTAAAGATATTTCATTTTCAATTATAAAGCTAATTATAAATTAAATGTCGATTATAAATTAATACGTGAGTTCCAAGACAAATATAAAATACAGATCTTTAAATTATGTGTGAATGTATACGTCCTAAAGAAAAAATACGGAATGCAAATGTTTCCCATATTTAGTGCCATTATAACTATAACTTCGCACCATAATTTTGTGTTTATTGGGTTAAAAGATGGTGTATAGTGATAATTAAAGAGTACTTATGACGCCTGAATAATTGAACATCCAGCTGTTGTCCATGGCGTTGGATATGGGTGTAGGGAAAGGCGAGATAGCATTGTTGCAATATTACAAAGGACCCTTTACAGATGGCAGAAACCCAGCCACTGCCCTTTGGGCATTTCCAGGACATCTGGTGAGCCATCTGAATCTAGACAAGATTAAGAAGAAAATGTGAGATGCTTGAATACCAATGCCTCCTTACCCAGGCCAGCCTTCCTCATGATGCTCAAATATTGGCCATAATTCAAACAAAGACGCTCTCCAATGCTGAGCAAGAGAATATTGTCTGTTATTAACTAGGGGCTCTTTGAGGGCAAGCACTTGTCTTATTTGCTATTGTATCAGGAGTACTAAAATCTACAGTTATAATTGTAGTTATTAACTCAAATAACACATGGTAACTTGTAGTCATTTATCTTGTCCCATTAAACTTATTTTGAATGACCAGCATGGTGCCTGATACATTCAAAAAAAGGTCCAAAAATTTAATTTAAATGATAAAAATCATTTAAAATACCAACTCTGTCCTGTCAGAAACTGATTCAGATACAAATGATTTACGATTTCTTATAAATTTCGAAGCCAAGAATAGTCCCCTACAGCTAATCTATTTGTTTATTCAAGAAAGAGACAAAACCTGAAGGGCACTTGAGTATCCAGGAGGAAAATCTCTTATGTAGAACAGAAAAGAAAACTCCAGCTGAAAACGAAAATGATGGCAATGAATGGAGAGATTTTTGTATTCTTCCTTCTTTACATCTGGGGTGACTAAATTACCTTGGAGAGGAATTGTGTCCCCAAATAATTTCAAATATAGGGAAGCCAAGATTCCTCCTATTTTTTTGAGCCATTTTTTTTTTATGATTTTAGGTCAACAGCAGTTATGCCATCCCTTGAGGAGGAAGCTAGCCGTGGAGAGAGCACACCCAGCATTTGTGGGGAGGATATACTTTCAGCCAACATTTCCACATATTCGCTGTAAGACTCATGACACTGTAGTCTCCCAAGACTGTAAGCCGATGGGTACTTTCACTCCCTCCACCTTAGTGGTGGTTGTTATTGTTTTAATTTGCTTGTTTATTGTTCTTATGTTATACTTGAAAGCACTTGCAAAATGCAAAATGCAAAACAAAAGTTAGTCAAGGGCAGCAACTAGGAAGTAAACTTGCAGTTTTAAAGAGGAGATTTTTTTTTTCTTTTTTAGGGCTGCCCCTGCGGCATGTGAAATGTCCCCGGGCTAGGGACGGAATCGGAGCTGCAGCTGCTGGCCTGTACCACAGGCACGGCAACGCTGGATCCAAGCTGCATTTGTGACCTACACTGCAGCTTGCAGCAACGCTGGAGCCTTAATCCACTGAGGGAGTCCAGGGATCCAACCCGCATCCTCATGGGTACTAGTTGGGTTCATACGCTACTGAGCCACGAGGAGAACTCCAAGAGGAGACCGATAATCCGTTTTCTTCTCCTTTGCCATACAGCATTGCTCCTAAAGTACCTTATTAAAGAATTCATGTTTGTAGAAAATCAGTCTTTAAAATCCCTTAACTCATCTGTGATTGGAGGATGAATGCTCTTCTTCTACGAAAGGAAGGATGCAGAGAATCCGTCAGAGACGAAAAGAAAAAAAAAAAATCAACACAAAACAAAATCTAACAATGCCGATGGCCGAATTAAAGACGATGCGACAGTACTGTATAATCACTCAGATTAAGTGCACCTACCCTGCAGAAGATGCTTATTATCTGCCAGACTCAGGATTAGCGTCTTGGATGTGTTATTGAGTTAACACTGACAAACTGTGAAGGAGGTATCATTGCTTCCATTTCTTTCACAGGAGGAAAACAACCTTTAGTGAGGTTAAAAGTCATGCATTTAGATAGTAAACATGCCAGCACCAGTGAAAGGGACCATCATTCACTCAGCTGCCTTAGCCAAAAGGTGTGGAGTCAACCGCGACTCCTATTTTTTGATAGACAAAATTGAATCCAAACCTTATAAACTCTCTCCTCAAAATATATCCTAAATCACCCTTCTGCTCATCACTCCCACAACCGCGGCTCACGTCCCAACCATCATCACCTCTTGCATGGATCAGTCTTGCGTGGATCAGAAGCGCCAACACTTCCCGTTACTTATGTATATGCTGGTCCCGACAGCATCCAAGGGTCTTTATAATAAGGCAGGCCCTGTTATCACCACACTTGAACACTCCCATGGCTTCATATTACCTTCAGAATAAAGCACCAATCCTTACTCTATGAGATTTTTTTTTTCTTTTGGTCTTTTTAGGGCCACGCCCACAGCATACACAGGTTCCCAGCTAGGGGTCGAATTGGAGCTGCAGCCGCGGGCCTACACCACAGCCACAGCAATGCCAGATCTGAGCTGCGTCTGTGACCTACACCACCGCTCATGGCAACATTGGATTCTTAACCCACTGAGCGAGGCCAGGGATCGAACCTGCGTCCTATGGATGCATACTAATCAGATTTGTTTCCTCTGAGCCACGATGGGAACTCCTACCCTGTGATGCTTTGAAAGTTCAAATCCTTACTCTTATTCTTGTCCTTTCTCTCTTCCAACTTCTTGAGTGGCACTGGTTCCCTGGCACTGTGGACATAGCAAGCTGGCCTTGACCTCGGGAGGGTGGTCATGTGCAAGCCTCTCTAATTATAACACTGTTCTCTGAGAGGAATGCTTCGTTTCATGCAAGACTTCATGTTGTTCTTTTAAAGGCTTTTAATCAGACCTGAGCATCCTACTGAGAACAGAATATGCTCTTCTTTACTCTTAGTCTCCCCCTAATGATACGCTTCCCCATCTGGAAGTATGTTAAAAACTAATGCATTTCGTTCTTTATTCTTTCTATTCCCCATGAGGTTGTAAATACTCTGAAAACAAAGAATTAGTCTGTTTCCTTCTAAGTTTTTTTTAGTACCTTGGAGAGTTCTGTCTCACCTAGGTACCAGGTAAATATTTATTGAATGAAAACAATTAGAAAAGCTGGGTACTCAGGAGGTCCCCTTGTGGCTCAGTGGTAGCAAATCCAACTAGTATTCATGAGGATGCAGGTTCAATTCCTGGCCTTGATCAATGGGTTAAGGATCTGGCATTGCCTTGAGCTGCAGTGCAGGTTGAAGATGCAGCTATGATCCCATTTGCTGTGGCTGTGGCATAGGCTGGCAGCTGTGGCTCCTATTTGACCCCTGGCCTGGGCACTTCCATATGTTCCAGATGTGGCCCTGAAAATCACTCACACACACACACACACACACACACACACACACACACACACACACGTCCAAAAAAAAAAGCAAAAGAAAAAAAAGAAAGAAAAGTTGGGTATCCAACCCCATTGAAGTCTTACTTCAGTGTTCTTTTTCATAGCCATGTTTGCACACTGTTTCTGGCAGACATATAAAGCTAAATTAAAAAAAATAAACCCACATATTCTAAGAACTAAGGAAGTGTGTCCTGTCTGCTACGATACGGTGTTGCTGTGCTACAGTCTCCATTTATATCTTCATCCAAATAACTGCATGATGATTTGGATAAATGGGGATAAATGATGAGAGCCATCTCTCTCCTCGTTTTGTGGTTTTCTTGACATTGATATTGAAAACCAAGATACGCTTATTCTACCTTACCAATGTACAATTTCTAAAAAGCAGTTCATTTTTAGCTTTTCAATTATAGAATTTTTATTCCTGCAATTTACTATCCTAAATAAAGGGTTTTTCATATCATTAATTTGAAATATTAATAAATAATGAAACTACTCCTTGTGCTTCAGAAAGAGATATAGAGAAGATTTTCATTTGATTTTTTTTTAAATAAGAATATTTACAGACAACACGTCAACAAACAATATAGCCAGTTCCAAAGACATGCTTTCTGTCAAAATGAAGCCACGGTCCCACAGCAGCCTATACTTCTAGTTTTCAGGTATTCATTTTGCCATATACTTTGCTTTTTACAATCAGCTATTGGTCAGTCTATCTCTTCTCTTGGGATTTTAAATTCCTTGATATAAGAATCTCTCATTCATTTTTATTATTCCATTCACTAGTGTCTAGCACACTGCTTATTATGTATACATGGTAGGTACCAACACTCGCTTATACCAAATGAACAAACTGTGGAACTAAGGGTTGAAATAGGATGAAGAATCTATTTCAGTGAAGACGCGTCACTGGCCAGAACGCCCCAGAAAAAAAGTGACAATAGATACTGACCTGCCTTTCAAACCTGGCTCCTGCCCATTGCCTAAACATGCCATTCCCACAAGGTCATTTGAAGCCCCTGCTTGTCTGGCTGCCTCTCTGGGAATTTTGATGGACCTGAGGTTGGGCCATGGGAGTGTCTGAGACTCAATTTGGGAGCCATTCTTGGCACAACTGGAAAGGGCTGAGCTTGGCAGTGGGATGAGGAAATCAGCCCAGTGGAAGCTGAGGAATCACGAGGATGAAGATGGTCAGCTTCTCTCTGACCTAAAGGTTGAAACATCTCTGCATAGTTGGAAGTCTCTAGATTCTGTGTCCAGCCATCTATACTCCCTTAGACAACAGGAGAAATGAGGGTGCTCCAATCCTTTTCGGGCCCCTTCCAAAGAGAAAGCCCCTACATTAACCAAGTCATCATCCTTAAATAACCACCAGGTCCACTCGACACTTAGCACTTGTCTTCCTACTTCCTGAAAGAAGCAGGAAATATCCAAGATTCATTTGCTTGTCCTGACCTGGTTCATGTAGAACTATGAGATGGAAAGAGTTTACTGGGACCAACGGAGAGCCTCTTAGGCTCTACACATATTTTTAGGATTCTGGGCAGTGCTTTAACCCTCCTCTGTAAGTTCTACCGTCTCTGCTGTTCCGGGTGGGAGGTGAGAAAGCAGGTAGGCTGTGCAGGGGCAGTGAGCCCAGTCTTCAGAGTTCTCTCTTTGGCTCAGCAAAGCTTTGGGGAAGGTTGCCCAGATGGCACCATGCCATGAGTCCTGTGTCCTTACCTACCAAATTTCTGGTCCCAGTCCTGACTGAGGTAAATGTGCCCACATGTAAGGCTAGACAGTTCCCTGGGGCCCCCTGGAAGGTCAGGCAGCCTAGACCCCTTGGTAGAAAAGCCAGCTTTCTGACGTCTCATCCAAATCCTGCCAGCAACGTTCCTTCTCGGCATTGTCCTGCCATGCCCTCAGCTTCCATTCCTGTCACCCGCCCTCTTTCCTCAGGGTCTTAGAACATAGAAGAGGCTCCTGGAGATTGCCTCACCCTCCCACCTGAATTCATCTCTCTTCCCCTATTCTGGGGTTCCGAAACACCCCCCCCCGACCCCCGCCGCATCTAAATCTGCATTTTTTCCTGAAAGAATTATTCTGCTTCCTCTCTTTCACCCTTGTCTTTCAGCTCAACCGTCAGTTCTCTCCCAGGACTATAGCTAAGCCTCCTTCCCTGTGTGTCTTCACCTTGCTGGACCCTGAGCTCTAAGCCTCTTGACATTGTCTTATCTCTTTCTTTCTTTCTTTTTTTTTTAAGGGTCACACCTTCGGCATATGAAAGTTCCCAGGCTAGCGTTTGAGTCAGAGCTGTAGCTGTAGGACTACACCTCACCCACAGCAACACCAGAGCCAAGCCACATCTGCCACCTACACCGCAGCTCACAGCAACGCTGGATCCTAAAACCACTGAGCGAAGCCGGGGATTGAACCCCAAACCTCATGGTTCCTAGTCAGATTCGTTTCCAGTGTGCCATGACAGGAACTGCTCATCTGATTTTTTAAGCAGCCCCCAGACCCCTCTTTCCCTGTGGATCCCTGGACCCACCAGCACCCTCTCTCAGACCCTTCCCACCGCCAACTAACTCTTCCTGAATCTTGAATATTTTAAATATGATTATCTGTAAGTTTGCTGAAACACTAACATACTAATTGAATCGTCGTGCAGAATTTTGTTAAATGCAGCTAGGCTGCCCTAGCATCCTATTCCATTAAAAGTTTTTTTCACAAATTAGTTTTCCAGACAAAACAATACTTTCTTCAGTTAGTGTATACTCAAGGAATTTAACTCAAAGGGCAGCCAGAAGCAGGTGGTGGGCACGGAACGAGATGATTGTTTATTTATCAGCAAACTGCACCTAGAGGTGGACATCTATCCAAATAATCATGAAGGGTTGGACTCCCCAGTCAATATAGGCCGTGAAATCTTACCGTTAGCCATTGCTGATGCTAATTAGAAAATGTAGTTTCCTTTGATCTTGACACCTGTTATTTCGGTTCGGGATCAGTGACCGTATTTGGAAGAGGAACGAGGGCATAATGCCTTCTCACTTTTACGATGCAATTTGACCATAGGAAATGTGCTTTTTACTTTCCGAAGATTATCACAATGAGATCTGGAATTCATATAGTACATGTATGAAGAGCTGTTCCGCACACAGACACATCTTTGTCTCCACCTTAGAGACAGGTAACGTTCCAAGAAGGTCGTTGATTTATTTCACTTTTCCCTAAGTCACATCTAACTAAAAATAGTTTAGGTGTGAGCCCCCATACATTTGTCTTCAAAATGGGCATGCCTGTCAATCCCTCAAAATATCAAAACTAATAATATTATTTTTATATTTCCATTAGGCATCTTTGATCAACACAGAATTTTTTGATCAGTTTGACCTACATTGAAAACCATTTGCCGCACAAGCTCTGTCACTTTTCCCAAGAATATTTACAATCTAGTAGAAATATCAGCACCCACATTGTCCTTTTAAGATCTGAATGAACCTTAAATAAAGTAAAACTATTATCCTTTTTTATTTTTATTTTTGTCTTTTTAGGGCTGCACCCACAGCATATGGGCAAATGGAGGGTCCCAGGCTAGGAGACAAAGCAGAGCTACATCTACCAGGGTACACACAGCCACAGCAACTCAGGATCCGAGCTGTGTCTGCATTGTACACCACATCTCATGGCAATGCCGGATCCTTAACCCACTGAGCGAGGCCAGGGATTGAACCTGAATCCTCATGGTTACTAGTCAGATTCGTTTCCACTAAGCCACGACAGGAACTCCAAAACTATCTATTATTCTTGAGGAAAAAGAAAAAAACAAAACAAAAACCATCACTCACTGGCACTTTCACCATGCATGTTACATGAGATTTCGGTGAACTATGAGCCTTTTCCTAAATTAATACGAAGGGGACAAGCATCCAGGATCGATGCTCTTTCTCTAACACAGACTAGAAAAAAGATCTCTCCACTGTATCAACTACACTTCCTTCCTTTTATTTGTCATTAATAATTACAGTGCAATTCCTAATAAATATTTCATTTTTTTTCTTTAGGATTTCTTTAATGTAGATTAATTTATACTAACATCTAGCAACTTTTATTATTAATTTGTTTATTGGTTTTCATTTTTGTTATGTTCATCTCCAGCATAATCAAATTTCTATGGAGCAGTATTTACAAAGCTTGGGATATACATTTAGGTGTAAATCAAATAAAATTTTAAATTAAACATATACACTGATTGGAGAAATTAGTTTTACCAAAAAGAAAATTCAAGACAATTTCCTAAAGGCATAAAACACCTAGAAGAAAACATAGCAGTACATTCTGTGATAATCAGTCTTAGAAATATTTTTTTGGATCTGTCTTTTCAGGCAGAAAGCAGAAAGCAGCAAAAGCAGAAAGAAATGAATGGGACCTAATCAAAACAGAAAGCTTTTGCTCAGAAAAGGAAACCATCAACCAAGTCAAAAGAGAATCTACAGGACGGGAGAAGACACTTGCAAATGATCTGTCTGAACAGGGGCTAAAACACAAAAATATATCAAGAACTCAAACAGCTCAATGTAAAAAAAAAAAAAAAAAAAAAAAAAGCAAACAATCCAGTTTAAAAAACATGGGCAGAGGACTGAATAAACACTAGACATTTTTCCAAAGGGGACACACAGCTGGTCCACAGGCTCAGGAGAGACGCTCACCAACATCACCAGTCATCAGGGAAATGGAAACAAAACGTTGAGGCAAGAGTCCCTCCCACCTGCCAGAGTGGCTGCAGTCAAGGGACAAGAAATAGCATGTGTTGAGGAGAATGTGGAGAGAAAGGAAACTTTATGCACTGTTGGTGGAAATGTAAATTGGTGGGACCACTCTCAAAAACAAAATGGAAGTTCCTCAAAAAAACAAAAAAAATTGAATGACCACACAATCCATCAGTTCCTCTCCTGTGTATTCACCCAAAGAGAACAAAACCACTAATTGAAAAGATTTAGGCACCCAATGTTCACAGCAGCAGTATTTACAATTGCCAAGATATAGAAGCCACAAAAGTGCCCATTTTCAGAAAAATGGATTAATAAGATGCTATATATAAATAAGATGTATTTATACACCTTGTGTGTATACATATAGACACACATTGTCTACATTTATATACTTTGTATATGTTTATATATGTTGCGTGTGTGTGTGTGTGTATATATATACATATATACATTGGAATATTACTCTTTTTCAGATGAATGGATTAATAAGATACTATATGTAAATATGATGTATTTATATACATTGCATATATACACACACATATGTTATATATATATACACTTTGGAATATTACTCATCTATTAAAAAAGAATGAAATCTTGTCATTTGTGACAACATAGATAAACCTGGAAGGTATTATGCTCGGTGAAATAAGTTGGACAGACATATAAACACTGTTTATTTTCACTTATACATGGATTCAAAAAACAAACAAACAAATATAACAAAACAGAAACAGATTCTCAGATATTGAGAATGAGTGGTTATCAGAGGGTGAAAGAGTGAAATAGGTGAAAGGGAATCAGAGGTACAAACTGTCAGATGTAAGATAAGTAAGTTACAGGACTGTGATATACAGCATAGAGAATATAGTTCATTCGTGTAGTATGTAATCGATAAAAATATTGAATCACTATGTTGTACAGCTGAAACTAATACAAAAAGTCAGCAATAGTTCATTCTTTTAAGAAAAGAAAATTTAGAGAACAATCAATTTGAACAATGTTTGACATTTTAGTGTATATTTTGATTATGTCCATATATCCCTTAAATAAATAATTGTATATATAAAACAAACAAACAGAATGGTTCATCTGCTCTTTAGTTTCTCAAACAATGGCTTAGCTGGATTTCATTGGTTTGACTGAAGCGTTTTCAGTTGTATCACATGATGCATGTACCAGAATGTGCTGGAAAAAAATTGAAAAAGTTCTAAAAAGTTATTTTTGCTCCTTTTTGTTGCTCAGGAAACTTAAAAATTGCAAAATGAAACATTTTTAAATATTTTGGGGAAGTAAAACTTCTAAAAATAAATAGAGAGGACATTTTACACAGAGATTTTTGTATATGAAACCTTGTTTTATGTTCCTAGACTTATTAAAAAGCTGATTTGACGGATGTTGTTGAAATCATATTAAAGCTGCTAATTGAATAATGTATTTTTCCTATTTGAGTAATAATACTGTATAGAAATGTTGACACATTTCTCACAGGAGTCCCATTTTTTTCAGTGCTAGCTATTTAAGCCTATACCATTTAGTGCTATAAATCAACTCCTGCTAGAATAAAATTATCCTGAAAACATTTACTGATACATCATTGAAAATGGCATTTTAATGGATAAGAATGGATTCATAATGAAATATGCATTATATTTGATGTCGAAGAAACAACCTCAAATAGGTCTCATCATATTATGAATATAGTGTGTGTGTGTGGCCTCAGCACTAACAGACTCTAAGAAATCATAAAGCAAACATACCATCTCTCTCCGAGAGAGACAAGGTCACAGCTGAGCATTGCTCAAATTACTCCCTAGAGATTTACCAATGGTAACTTGTGTCCTTAATGCTTTAATATGGAAAATGAAGTAGGCTTGTCTATCTCTCCACTTTGTTTTTGCAATTTACGCTTTGCACTTTGCAATCTCATGCTTAGCAGTATCTGTTTTCACTTGGAAAGCTGTCCATTACAGTTCTCTTAAGGAGGTGCAATGAAGCTCCTGGTATCAAAACCTCCTGCTAAAGGGAATTTCTTTCCCTTCCAATATGTTCAGCCCTCTGCCTTCCACAGCATTCTCAATTCCGCACGCAGAATGAAACATTTTTAAAAAATCATGTTAAACTGAACACAGTTTATGTTTAACATTGATGATATCTAATAAAATATCACACATTGCAGCCTCTGAGGAGAGAAGCCCTGGTGCAGCCCCATTATTCCTGGAAACCATCACTCCTGGTAACGGTTTTAACATTGTTATAACATTTGGCAGCCACAGGCAAGGTTTTATCTGGGTGACACATTTATATACACATCCTAGTTTACAGACCAGGGACAGACTGATGGCTGCCCCTCTTTCAGGCCTCTCTGTATTGTGATAGATCTATATATAAATAACCTGAACACACCATTCTGCTTGTATTTTTTAACTTCTTCATAACTCAATTGGCCTTGAAACAGTTCTGGCAATGCCATGCAAGTGGGAACCCTGTTGTTTCAGGATGGGTCCCAAAGAGGGGAGGACAATGGTGCTTTCTTGAAAATATTTCAGAATTTCTCCTGTGGCTCAGTGGGTTAAGAACCCAACTAGAATTCATGAGGATGCAGGTTCGATCGGCAATATTATTGATTAAGTGCCCAATAGTTTGAGAGTGGGTTTCTAGAGCCCTATAAGTACAATCCCTCTTCCCCACCTCACTGTGCCCAAACATATGGATGATGGTGGGGTGGGTGGAGCTATTGAGCTAGCCTCAGTGTTTCCATAGTGATTTTCTGTCTGGTGACTTTCGAAGAAAAACAGATGAAGCATATTCATCTCTGGGAGGAATATCACTTTGCGAGAACTATATGTTCAACATGATGCCTCCAGAATCCAAGGGAGTAACCATCCTAAAAATTCCTTTAAAATAGGGTGGGATACATTGCACCAATCCATCCAAGACCAATGCTCCTTACTGAGGCCATTACTTTGTGTAAAGGCCATATTATCCTCTAAGTGTCTCCTAAGAAATCTCCTCTGATCACAATAAAGACACACCCTTTGTTCAAAGGAATTCCTCTGTCACCAGCTCTATCTCATGTGTCTCTAGCCTACTTTTCCTCAAGTCTGTATCCTATGGACATGGTACCTGATGAGTTGCAGGAGGAACTTCATCCTTCATTATGACAACCATTGATTCACCGATGGACAAACAACAAACGATTTGTTTTGATTTATATTTTATGGGGTGTGGGAGAGGTTTACACCAGGATGTAGAGTTGCCACTCCAAATCTCACAGCAATTTCCAGAGGCAGCTTTTCTTATTCCCCAGTGAATCACTGACATACTTGCTCATTCAATAAGTCTTTGGAATCTCATACACACAGACACTGTCCTTTGCAGGGACAAATCTTTATTTTTTTAATTTTTTATTTTTTTTTGTCATAAGGAGTTTCCCAGGCTAGGGGTCGAATTGGAAATGTAGCCTCTAGCCTATACCACAGTCACAGCAGCTCAGGATATGAGCCACATCTGTGACCTACAACACAGTTCACGGCAATGCCAGATCCTTAACCCACTGAGTGAGGCCAGGGATCAAACCTGCATCCTCATGAATTCTAGTCAGGTTCATTAACTGCTGAGCCATGAAGGCACTCCATGCAGGGAAAAATCTTAAGTCTTCAAGGTAATAAGATTTATACCTACTTAAAGGAGGAAAACATTTTTCTAAATTCATCCTTCCTTCTATGTAATGAACATGTTGGCTTACCATGCAGAATGATGTTTTAATTTTTTTTAAATTTTATGTTCCCCTTCCAGGTTGTGCCAATTTGGAGCTTTCATTTCAACTTCAGGAAGGAGCCTTCAGAACTCAGCTCTGTAAATACTCTCTCTGTAGTGATATGAAGAGACACTTTCATCTATCAACCCTCTTAAGAGCTCAAATTTTTTTTTGGCTGCACTTGCAGCATGAGGAAGTTCCAGGGCCAAGGATTGACCCCATGCCACAGTGACAATGCTGGATCCTTAACCCAGTGAATTCCAGAGCTCAGATTTTTAAACCAGGGAACTTATCCTGAATAAATACCTGCAGGAATTCATGAGAGGCTCTTGTATTTGTTTATTTATTTATTTTTGTTTGTTTCATTTTTGTGTAAGACACAGGAATTCCTTCCCTCTTCCAGCTTGTGAACGTGGACTTTCCGTGGTGTTTGGTCGTATAGTTTTGTTCTATAATACTCTTGGAGTTTTGGGTGGAATCTCATCTGATAGTAAAGTTGCTATATTATCTTGGTTCATCTTCTCACCCAATTGTGTTCCCCTGAGGAATCGCTCAAGGAGCTGAGGTTGTTTGTGTACAAGTTATTGAGTTTTCCTGTTTCGGCTAGTAAAATACCTAACAGCGCCCCAGTCCATTCATAACAATATCCCTGGGGAGTTCCAATTGTGGCTCAAACCCGACTAGTATCCATGGGGATGTGGGATCTATCCCTGGCCGTGCTCAGTGGGTTAAGGATCTGGCGTCGCTGTGAGCTGTGGTGTAGGTCAAAGACATGGCTTGGATCCCCCATTGCTGTGGCTGAGGTGTAGGCCAGCAGCTGCAGCTTCGATTCGATCCCTAGCCTGGCAACTTCCATATACCTCAGGTAAGGCCAAGAAGGAAAGAAAGAAAGAAAGAGAGAGAGAAAGAGAGAAAGAGAGAAAAGCAATATCCCTGAACAACAATAAATAACTTCTCATTCTTAGTTTTAATATTTTGTAATACATATGTTCTAATCTACATGCTAAATCATAATTTTTTATGAATTTATGCTTCAGGGATAGAAATTTTCCCATGACAGGTTTGATACACTTTAATTAAGAAAAGGAAAAGAAATTCTTCTGGAGATTATGATCTTCCACAAATAAAACTGGATGTTTTTTTTCCGCTGCAACCCCAGCATGTAAAAATTCCCAGGTGGGGGATCAAACTACAGCAGTGACCAGAGCAGCTGCAGTGACAACACCAGGTCCTTAACCCTCTGCACCACAAGGGAACTCCTAAAATTATTTATTTGAATATCCAAAGTCGAATTAGAGCTTTGTGTGAGTGTATGTACAGAGTTTCTAAGACAGAAACATGAGATTTATTCAAAGTCATGGAGGGAATTCCTTATTTTATACCACAAGAATATTCATGTTTTCATAGATATGACTTTGTCTTCATATAATTATCTTAATTAGGATAGTTGTTATGAGTTGAATTGTGTCCCTCTAAAGGGCTGCCGTCCTCACCTCAGTACCTCAGAATGTGAATTTATTCGGAAATGGGGTCTTTGCTAATCATCAGTTAAGAGGAGGCCATTAGGGTGGGCTAGTGTCTTTATAAAAAGGGGAAATTTTTGATTGGAACACCATTGACATGCAGTACTGTGTTGGTTTCGGGTGCACTGCACAGCTATGTGACATTTGAGTACAACACGAAGTAATCATCCTAAGCCTAGTAACCACCTGCCCTCACAAAGTTACTAGAATATCATTGTTGATATTCTTACTCTGCATATCACATTCCTGTGGCTTATTCGTTTGATAACTGGAGGTTGGCTTTTCTTAATCCAAATAAAGGGAAATTTGGACCCAAAGACAGGGACACACGGAGACTTCTACGTGGAGATGGAGGCAAAGCTCTGCGTGATGGTCTTTAAGGCAAAAGGAACAGCAGAGACGGTCAGCATCCACCTGGACTCAAAGGAAGAGCCGGGACCAGATTCCCTCTCACAGCCTCAGAAAGGATCAACCCTCCCAAGACCTTGAACTTGAACTTGTGGCTTCCAGATCTGAGACAATACATTTCTAATGTTTAAGCCAGCCAGTATGCGACACTTGGTTACAGCAGCCCTCAGAAATAATAGTTTGGCTTTTATTCTTGAAATTTCAACACTGACAGATCCTTCGTTCATGGCTGCCTTCCACTAAGTGAAGCCTTGATCACATGTGGACACGTCTCGATGCAGTTTTTATGTATCACATATCTGCATTCCTTTCTTTCATTAATGGACATTGCAAATCTATACTTCTATTTGTCAAAGATGCCACTGATTTTCAAGTGAATTTGGGCTCAAGATAAATTAATGTGAGGCAACGAAAATAACAAGCAAGCTATTTATACTCTTATAATCTATCAGATGTCGGTGTTACAAAGTTGGTATTATCTCAGTTGGGAGGATAATAAAGAAAAGATATTTTGTTTTCATATTCTCTCAGTTATTTTTGAGATAATGTATTTTATATAATTATATTTTACAAGTTTATTGCACATACGATAATTTAAAGCAATTAAAAACAAGATGCAAACACATTCTCCTGATAACCATGAATTGTGATTTCATTATAACCCTGCGTTTCTGTGTATTGTTATTAAATATTAAATGATCAATTCAATGAATATGCTAAATACAAATCAAGGTACGAGCCAGAAAAAATATGCTGAAGAATTAAAGTATCAATTAATAATGCACTTATGCATTTTAAAATGCAGAGGAATTAGCTAATTAGCCTTTCACCAAATGCCTGCATTAACATGAGTTAGGTGGTTAAGTTAAGAAACCACTTGCAGTGGTTTTGATCTGTACTGTTTTAGACTTTCAAATACATTTATACGGTCTAAAACTAAACCAGGTTTCTAAAGCCACACCAGGGAAGAAAAGGGTTTAAATAGCCTACCAAGTAATATTTTTAAAATCTTTGATCAGACTGGCTCAATATCTCTATGTCCCTCTATTTCAAAACTGCATATAACTGTCAAGAAGGATAGGATTACATATCAGATATTGCCATTCTTCTGCCCTTTCTGGTGATGAGATCTTATCAAGGTGAAGCTCTTCAATTTCTTTCTCTCTCTCTCTCTCTTTTATTGTAAGTGGGAAATGCATTACAAGGTCTTCAGGCTGTAAGCAATGTCTCATAAAAAATAAAAAAAAAGGAGAAAAATCATTTCTAGGAATTTTTTTTCAGGCTCTTCCAATCCCACATCTTTTCTTTAAAACCAAACCAAAGCCACCTGACCCATCCATGCATAAAAGCATTGAGAAGGTAAGAATCATTTGGTTTTTCAGGGTTGTTGCTTTTCATCTTAAAGGACAACTTGTCAACATAAGTGTATTACCTCTAATCATGGACTGAGTGGCAACATATTGTTATGTACTTATCTCATGCCCTTCACATGATGGAACTAAATCTGGTGATTTGTTTCAGATTCATTCATTTAGCAAGATGAGGGGGACTTGAAAAATCAGTCACGTTGAAATGTTGCTTCAAAGTAGCACAGTGATACAAATGTTTAGTTGACAGATAGTTTTTCATTTTTATCTATAAATCCAAGAATTACAGAGAAAGCCAGAAATTTGGACAGCCAGCCTACAAGTTTGTGCTTTTTTTTTTTTTTCCTTCTTTTGCCACCCCACACCATAGGGAGCTCCCGGACCAGGGATCAGATCCAAGCAGCAGCTCCAAGCTTTGCAGCAGCTGTGATAGCACTGGTCTTTTACCCGACTGTCCTGGCCAGGGATCGAACCTATCTCCTGGCACTGCAGAGATGCTGCTGATCACATGTTGCCACAGGAGAACACCAAATTCAGGCTTCTAATACCACTTATTTCTTTATATAAGAATCAACTAGTTTCATTAGAAGGAATCCCATGATTCTGAACAAACATGACGAAGGGGCTTTTTTACGTCCCGTGAAACTTGGAGTGAATCATATGAATTATGAAAAGCCATTAAAAGGATGTAGGCAGAGGAATAACTGATCACACATGGAGGTTGGATCTTCTGGGGGAATCATCAAGGATGGCTTTAATTTGAGTGAAAGAATATAGTAGCATGCACAGGATAACATGAATAAAAAACTTTCAAAATTACACCTATACTATACTATACTATACTATGCTATACTATAGTAACAGTATTATCATATCCACCTGGATCTGGCTTCTCCCAATTTCAATACATATCCTGTTTCCTTTGCTCACACTCTCCAGGTGTGTTCCACCTCTCTATTTCTAATAATGTCCTACATTTTCTGGGGTCATACAACTAAAAAATACCATTTTTGTCTCAGATTCCATCTTCTCCTCAATGTCTTACTCCCATAAAATATATCAATTATATTGGGTCCATCTCTGTAATGCATATATATTCCAATTCCTCAGCTCCAATTCTGTTTTTTTCTCGGTGTATCGTAATAGACTCCAAGCATTCTTCCAAGGGCCTCCAACTCAGTTTCTAACAGTATTAATTATTTTTTCTCTAATTCATATCTTATTATCTATTTCCCTACATGAAAGCCTTGTATCACATCCTAAATGTCTTTTCTTTATCTGTCAACACCATTCTTTCCAATGGATCCAAGTATTGTGCTCTCTGGGCTATTGTGTCAGAACTCGACAATCCCCAGAGCCTGTTAAGGTATCTTACGTCCCCATGCTCCCCTCATTCTGTTTCTTCTACTTGACCTACACTTCCCTTCCTCCCCCACCTGGTAAAATGATCCTACATAGGGAAACCCAAAGTCATTCTTCACATCAAGCTGCTCGGTCCTTCCCAGGAAGGAGCAGGTGGAATCATGCCCCCCAGAGATGTCCACATATGGGCTAATCCCTAAATATGTGAATTCATTGGGATCACTGGCGAAGGAAATTTAAGGTTACAGATAGAATTAGTGTTGCTAGTCTCTTGGCCTTGAGATGGGGAGATTATCTAGTGGGGCCACTGTAACCACAAGGGTCCTTTTAATTGGAAAACAGGCAAAAGAAGAGTCAAGGAGATGGCAGGGCAAAAAGTCTTGGCCCAAATGTTGTTGACTTTTAAGGTAGAGGAAGACAAGGAATATGAAGAACCCTTGAAGATGGGAAAGGCAATGAAATGGACTCTCCTCTCAGAGTTTCCAGAAAGAGCACAGTCTGATTTTTGCCCCATAAGATCAGTTTCAGAATTGGACTTCCCAAAATGTAGGGTGATAAATTTGTTGTTGTCACTGCCACTACGTTTGTGGTGATTTCTTACTGCGGTAATAGCAGACAGTTACAGAGGAAGATTAACATCTCTCCCTTGAAAGTGAGAAAAAAACATTCATACAGCAGTACATTACATGCCTATCATGTTTCTGGGTGCTTTTCTGTGTCCCTTACAGTTCATCTCTGTAACCCAGTGCCGCTGATATTCTTAATCTCCCCCTGCGGAAAAGCGCTGCTCAGGATGCTTTAGCATTTCATCATTCTCATGAAATTAGGTGATACAGTCAGTGATGGAGACAGATGAGGGGTGGCGAGTGGGTACCCATCTGAATTGATCTGCCTCGGAACATGATACTATTTCCTCCATACCTTGCTGCCTCTCCACCACTTTGCGGATTTTTCATTTAAATTCTCTTATTCAGTGATCACAGCTACGCAGGCTGAGATCAGTTTAGCGACCTGGTCAAGATCACACAGCTGGTTGTTCTGGGTCCACACACCAAGCTCCTCCCACTGTGCCCCGTCACCTGCGTATAGTACTAACGGCTACAGAGTGGGCTTGGCAGTTTCGCCACGGCCCAGCTGCCCCGCTTTGGCAGGACTACACAGGGAATTACAAAGCACAGATCTGTTTCACAGCATCTTTGACGGAAAACGGTTGAAAGAAACGCCATTGGCACTAATTCCTCACTTCTCCATCATGAAGCAATAGCTGGACTTTGAAATTCTTTAAAAGCAGGCAAACTAATTTAATGGTGGCCCTGGTTTATTCTAGTGGCTATAAAAAACATTTTAACACAACTGCTAAACCATTTCGATGATATGCAATGGTGTGTCCTTGCTCTGGGTCTAAGGCATCAGAGCGTAGCAGGTCTTCTCTCTTTTCCCCAGTGAGCCCTTTTCAATCCCCACTTTCACCAGCTTTCCTTTTTTTTTTTTTCTTTTTTTTTTTTTCGGCCAAACCGGCAGCATGTGTACGTTCCTGGACCAGGAATCGAAACCACACCACAACAGAGACCGGGGGCTGCTGCAGTGACAATGCTGGGTCCTTAACCTGCTGCCCCACAAGAGAACTTTCTCTCATCAACTTGTTGAAAAGAGGAAAACATCTATAAATATTGGATGATATTTATTTGTATTAAAAAACAGCACAAAGGTGCAATGGTTATCTATCCTATGCCTAATCTTTTACCCATAACTTTCTTTTACCCCGCTTCCTTGACATTCTTCTGTTCTATGGATTATTCATTAAAATCACATTTATTGAAATAGTACATCTGTTGAATTGAGACGATTATTTTATTAGCTTAAACTCATAAAGAGAGATAAGAGGTATTCTTAAAATTAATGGAAAAAGAAGGGAGTGACATTTCAAAAAATCTGTTGCTTTTGTAGATACCTAGACTTAAAGAAATCCTTCCCTTTCCAAAAACGAGAGAGGAAATTCCCTATCTCTGAATGAGCCAGAAGTGTTGAAAAAGCCCACTGTTGAATTATAGAAACTTGGAACTGTAAATTCCAACAGGTACATGCTCCCCCAGCTCAATTCCATTGTCGGTGAACTATCCAAGATCTTAAGCTGGTTTTTTCTTTTTTCTTTTTCTTTTTTTTTTCAGTAGTTTTTATGGGAAGGAAACTTTACTTGCGAGTTTTACTGGAAATATTTCTGCAGATGATATATATATGTGTGTGTACATATAACTTATATATATTATTTAGATATCAGAATTAATGTGCAGTGGCTTCAAGAGGCAGTCACAGTGTGTGAAGCACAAATACACATTAGACATTTTGAGTTTTGACTAGAAGAGAAGTTTTGGATGCGTTCTCAAGGTGAGAGAAAATGAAATTATACAAAAACTGAACCAGATGGCAGGTCAACTAAATCCAACTGAGATTTATTTTGAACCCTCCTAGAGACATGATCAGACCCAGCGTCTGAATATACTATTTATTGAGAGTGTCCGTGGAACTCTGAGACAGTGTTGTTTAAAGGGTTAAGGTTATGTGTGTATTAAGTTGGTGTACAAAGATATTTTCTTCTTCCTCTTCTGTTCCCAAATAATAAATACATACATGAGCATAAGCAAAGCATTCAGATGACATTGGGAGTCATGGATTTTTGGAGAGAATCATTTTTCTCCTTTCCACACAAATCCTAAATAACAGAATAAAGGAGGAGAAAAAAGTTAATACACTAGAGTCTAGAGTCCTATATTTACACCTCCATAAATAAAACACAAGGGAAAGGACTCCAGGTATTGTCTTTAGATAGGAGACACCTGCAAGGCACCATAAGATCCATACTGGTACCTATGGATTCACACTAGCTTCTGTAGTAATAGTGAGCCTGCCTGCACTGAGCATTTGCTGTATAACAAGACACGTCTACATACCACGTGTTAAGTCTTTTAACCCACTTTAAAGTAAGTGCTATTATTCGCCCTAGTTTTTCCATAGGAAAAAAAAAAAATGAGATGAGAAACAAAGTAACTTGTACAAAACCCAACATTTGGTAAATTGTAAAGCTGGGATTTTTAACCCCACCAGCCTGACTCATAAAAATTCCTTATTTTGCTACTTCTAAAGGCCCTTAGCTAATGGTAAAAAAAATAAAATCTATGAGATGGATGACAGGAATCCCACTTTACTGTTTTTTAGGAACACTCACATATACATTGTAACTAAAATTAATATCAAGCCCGACAACATTTTAAGCTATTTTTAAGTATATAGATTCAGAATTAAAAAAAAACAAAGTACAGCAGTTCCCATGAAGCTTCCAGCCAACGTCAATAATGATGTAATTATGGCCAGTATTGTTTCAGATCTACCTACTCCCCACCCCCGGATTATTTGGAAGCAATTCTCTGGCATCTGATCATCTTTGAAGATGTAGTTAATAGGAAGTTTCTACTGAGATCCAGGTGTGAGTTATCTGGAAGTAAGAACAGAGGTTGGCAGACGCTGTAAAGAACAAAAGAGGGAGGACTGGAGCTTCTGGTAGGATGTGGAAGGTTGGAGATCAGAGGGCGTCTGGCAGCTCTGAACAGGACTGTGGCCAAGGCGGGGGTGTGGGGGGGTGGTCCGCCAGAGACCTCAAGGCAGCACAGCTGCAGGGACCATGGAAAGGCAAGTTGCTCTGCAATGACAAAAGCTGTGTCCAAGCTCCACAGATAAAAGGAAGAGTGACCATTCTGCAAAAATGCGAGTTACCAAGGCCTCATAAGCTCCTTGCTCCTGAATGCAATTTTCTTACCCATGGGGGTTTTCCTACTGTGGCTCCTCGGCTTAGCCGGGAGCTCCAAGAGATGAATGGGCTGACCTGTGACGGAGCTCCTGAAGCCGAATCTGGCTGATGTCAAGAAGCACAAGGAGATACACAGACACCTTGCCGGGCTTGTCGTTTTTGCTTAGAGGCCCTTGCCCCCCCGGCCGAAATACAGGGGTCATGGTTCTCTCAGAACAAAAGGAATTTGAGGGCACAGAAAGGTTCCACCTTTTACCGTTTCTGACCCAAATGTGAGTGTTATACAGCAGGAAGTGTTTGACAGTGTAATTTAAAATGACAAAGGGAAGTGGGCTCTGAGATCTGCCTAAATGTGATATTTTAAATGTGATATTCCCCACGGACCGCACCCTCCCAACATCCGCGTCTGATGCTGTCACCTTGTGTGAGGTGCTAGATGGAGATTAAGGGGGGGTGGACATGTTTTCACAGCAGGTTCAGTACATAGAGTTCTGGGAATAGACACCTTGCCTAGACTAAACCTTGACATTCTGTCTATTGATCTATCTATCCAGGGATCTATTGTTCCTCGTTTACTGTGTGTACCCAGAACACCTGGATGCTGAAGCTTGGTGTGGATTTCACTATTTTTAAGCAGGAAGGATGAATAATATGTATTATTTCGAGAGTTTGGGTTTGAAATCTAGACATTTTTCTTAAGGCTAGAATATACTTTCTAAATTAATGGCAACAAAACCACTTCCCATGTGAAAGAGTTAGAGAAGGAAAAATATAACGAAGCAATACTTAAAAGTGTAAACACCTTTCAAGGATCAGGTGTTGCCTGAGTTGCGATGTAAGTCACAACTGCAGCTTGGATCTGATCTCTGGCCAGGCAGGACACTCCATGTGCTGTGGGGTGGCCAAAAAAGGAAAATAATACAAAAAAAATTAAACACCTTAAGGACTAAAAAGAGAATTAAAAAGTAAAATGATAAGGATATTAAAACCTCCTAATATAATGTTGATAATTAAGGAGCAGCATATTAATAATCATCACTAAGTTGCCTTGATAGGAGGAAACTACCGTATTTTCCATGTCAAATCAACTCCAAGGTAGGAGCACTATTTAAAATGTAATAATTATTTTGAAAATAGAAAGGAAGAAAACCAACATTCGGATGCAATGTAAGGAAAATGTTTCTGCTTTAGAGAATAGATATTTCTTATTCAAATCCTGAGTATAAAACTTTTTGTTCTTTCAGGAAAAGAGAGCATAATAAAATAAGACATATTTTAAAATAAGACAATTAAATTTTAAAACTGGAGGATTAAGTTGAGCAAAATCCAGTTTGTGATTAGTTGTTGATGAGAACGATAGTGGGGGCAATGACAGCAGAAGCCACCTGAATTCAACATTCGCGGAAATAAATGTATTTTACTATAGCTATTCTCAAACTCCAGATTGGGGATTCTTTTATTAATTAATAAATTAATTGAATTATGTGATTAATAAATATTTTTATTTACTAATCAAACATATTTTACTAGTTTAAAAACTAAGGTGATGCTATAATACTACATAATAGTATTAACCCTCTTAGGGTAAATTTTTCTTTCTTTTTTTGGCTGCATCATAGCACGGGGGAGTTTCCAGGCCAGGGATGGAACCTGTGCCACAGCAGCAAGCCAAACCACTGCAGTGAAAATGCCGGATCCCCAACCCACTGAGCTACACAGGGACTCCATTGGGGAAAATGTTATGTTGCTGCATGGAGCACTATGAAAACACGGCACAGTGGGGATAAAGCATCTCATACTGTTCACAGGAGGCGAGGCTCATTATCCATGCCAAGAATACAAGGGACATGTCTTTGAAATGTAAGCTATGGTTGGTTTGTTTTGAGTTGTGATCTCACATGGATTACTATGTGATCTTTGGGAATTTCAGTGATGCAAAATGTAGCACTTGCTTTGGAAAGGCACTGCTGGGGCCAAGATAAATGCATTTTCATACAAATACCTAGGGAGCTCTGAAACTTATGCTAACAAGCCGCAATGCCTTATCAACAGCTATATACCTCTCCAAGCCTAAAGAAGTCGCTGCTAATTGGAGAGTTAAATGTGCATCAGGTCAACTAACTCTTAACACCAAAAAAAATTGTTCTGATGTAATAATCAGATGTGTATAATAAGGCACCTCAACGTCACCATCCAAATTTATCTTAATCTTCTAAAACATGTCCAGTGTTTAGGTTAGAGAGAGCAAAACAGAGAGAAAATAAATATATGGTTTACTGATAATTTTATTATGGTTGTTTCATTTTATATGTTTTGCTAGTTTCCATGCAAAAAAATAGTCTAGGATTTGTGAACTGTGGAAAACGTTTTAGTGGCAGGACTTTTATACCATAAAATAATTCTATCAAAACTCTTAACCATCTCATTCATATTATAAATCAATGACAAGCACATTCATCTATTGATTGGTGGTCATTTGCCATTGAGTCATTTCTAAGTCTTCTCTTACACATGTTTTTAAATTGCATTATCTGTGAGGTTATTAAGAGTAGGTAACAAAGAAACAAATTCAACTTATTTTGATGTTCATCTTTTTTTTTTTTTTTTAAATAGGCAGTATTGATTTGAACCTTGTCAACGACTTGAACACTAATGAAATCGGTCTTCTCCATACTTGGAAGTCTTTTGATGACCCAGAAAAGATGGCCTTGACTTGAATTTCTCCCTGAACTCCCAGTTGTACCATTTCTCTCCTCCATTCTCTCTTATGCATATTTAACACATATATTTAAGAAAAAGAAGAGGCAGGAAAAAAAAAAAAAAGACTTCCAACATTGATAAAATAAAACTGTGTTCAAGCTTCAATAGAACAAAGTTCTTCTGGGGCTGAATTCAGTATAAGGCTGATTCACCTCAAAGTCAATTCAAAGAATCCTATTATTGAAATCCCCAGAAAGACATAATTATAGCCTTATCCTGTGGTCTGAACCCTGAGGCCAATTTCATAGCGAGAGTCCATTGAAATATGAAATCAGATGTAAAATTCACCTTTTCAAGAGCAATTTCATTATTCTCTTGGCAGGGAAAAGTGTTTTTTTAGCTATTATAGTTTCTTACCTCAATTAGCAAAAATGACCTTTTTGTCATAATGAAGATTTCTAATAGGAATACTTTATTAAGTCAAGGGACAAATGAAAACTGTAAATCCCATCTCACTTCTGTACCTCTAATCTAAAAGATAATATGATTGTAGTTCAAGAAGATGTGTTTTCGTATTTTAAAATATTTTTCCTTCTCTTTGATTATAACACTGCTGGAAGGACAGTTAGTTTTATGAGAGACAGAAAGGAAAGAAAGCTGTTTCTGTAACTGCCATGAAGCTGCGGCAGGCTTGCTCGGGAAGGAGCTCCTCCTTCACCAGGAGCTGAAAACATCCCCCCGTTGCCTGAAGAAGAGCCATAGACTTCTACAGCCATCCCCAGCCCAGAGGAAACACACACTTTAAATCTGTTGTCCTATCATGCAGTCATGAACATTATCTAGGACAAAAATATTTTATGAAAAGAGGTCTTGCCCCGCTGCCTGCTTTTTTAAGTATAATACCTTCGTGATATCTAAAATCACTTCACCTAGTAGCTCGGCCTTTGTGTGGCATTTCTTGTCTTGTGTCAGTTGTGTTTGATTCCAAATACTCGCGGTGGGTCAAGGAGTAAGCAGGTGTGAGAAATTGACACCACGAACTGCTTGCAACATGACCGTCTCGGTTTTGAGTTAGGAAAGACACCTTCTCAGGAGCAGTGCCCAGATTACACATTTTCCCTTGTGGCGCCCTGTCTTTCAGATTAGCTTTACAACAGCCTGGCTCCAGACCAAGCCGGCTCAGATGCTGCTCAGAGGTGAGAATGGCATCTGTTGCTCTGGCCTCAACCTGTTCTAGAAGCTCTGGAGATCAGAGCGCAATAGGAGCAGAGGGCATGCGGGGGCGCCGAAAGCATCTCTCCTTCTTTCCTGCTACACACCTGGCCTCACTGTCAGGTGAGGCAAGACAGACCCTGTTCTGATGCTTCCTGTCTAAATAATGTACTGTTTCCAAAGAGACCTCAGGACATTCAAAGTTGAGAGGCGTTTCTTCTCCTTATTTATTTTTACCAGGAACAGGATTAAAGTTACCCTCTGGAGAGATTTTGTTTTGCCATAATTTCATATATGGACTCCCTAACTATAAATGTAATTCCCAGAGACCCTGGCACATGGGTACAGGAAAGATAAAGCTCTCGGAGAAGCACTACCAATTTCACTTCTTAATTTCTTCTGAGTCAACACGGGAGGTTCTCTTCTTGCTATGATCCACTGAGGTATTTTTCCTACAGTTAAGTCATATAAATATCTCTTGTGTCTGTGATCTACATATTACACATATTTATTACTAATCTTGATAATTCCTTAAGAAGGAAAAAGGCTGGAATCCTACATGCAACCTCTCAAAACAGTTTTTGTTACTGACTTTTTCCTCTAAGGGTGGGTAGACCACTGTCTCTTTGAATAAGCACTGACATAGTAGCGGCTTGCATTTATGGCCCAAATGGCTCCCAAACACTCATCTTTAAAAGTAGAATCCCATTGGCTGTGTCAGCTGGTCACCAGGAAGAAGCAGGATAATTGGGTGTGACACGGCGTGTAGTCGTGCCTGCCATCTCAAGGTA
This sequence comes from Sus scrofa, assembly GCF_054392235.1. Lineage (NCBI taxonomy): Eukaryota > Metazoa > Chordata > Mammalia > Artiodactyla > Suidae > Sus > Sus scrofa. Next base: position 79,907,823 of record NC_139393.1, read on the forward strand.
CCCCACGGGCATAAACACGGGGAGGACAAAGTTTTACCGAATCAGCCAAAGTGTTTAAATTGTTATTTCTCCATCTTTTATCCTTCTTCTTTCACTTGCCTTCAGCCTTGCTCCCATTCTCTCTTTTTCTAAGAGCATGGAATCAATTCACATATTGATGTAGTCTGGGCTTAGCCTTCCCATATTTGAACATCAATCATGATTCCTCTTTCCCGGGTACTATCTACCTATTAGATGATAAAACACAGATAATTTCTAAATCACTAGGTTGAGACATGTGATTGTGATTGTTTTCATGCATCATTTAGTTTACTGCAATAATCCCAGAAATAAGAGATAATTAGACCTTTTTCCAGGTAAGGAGACAGAGGAAACAAGCAAATTTCCAAAACCTTCCAGTGGTATAATTAAATTTTATATTTGGTTTGGCTGAAACATATTTTTATTTTTGGTTTGTTTTACTTTGCTTTTAAGAATGCATTAATCAGTGTTATTGATAAATTCATTCAATAGTAACAATAATGTACTTTTAAAGAAAATACTTGATTTCTATGTGTTGGATATGTTTTTGATGTTAACTATATGGTTAATAACCATATCTCTGTCACCATATGATTTAAATTCTCCTGCTGGTGACAAATAATAAACAGATGAGCCAAACAGTAATAAGTCAGATCATGTAAATATTATGAAAAAATAAAAGTGGGGAAACTGGTACTAAAGGCTAGTGTGTGTGGCATGTGACTGATGTGAAAATATGGAAAATGAGGGAACACAAAGCAGTAAGAGAGAAGCCATCTTTGGGAATTCTGTTTCCTATAGATCCGTGACAAGGACACAAGCCCTAAGCAGCTCATGGTATATGGGGAACAGCCAAGAGACAGCGGATGGAAAATTATGCTCAAGGGAGGGAGTGGCAGGAGATGGGGTCAGCTTTTTTGCTGAATGAGCAGGGCGGTTCCTACAAGGCTGAAGAGTGACAGACTTTCCATTTTGATGCAATAACTGGGTGCATCGCTAAAAATGGACTAAGGGTGAAACCAGGGGAAAGAAGCAGAATGCCAATAACCCAAGCAAGAAATGATGGTTTCCTGGACCAATTAAAACGGAAGGACCAATGAAACAGAGAAAACATTAAGATACTGGAACGGTTGTCTATGTGAATTTTCAAACCATCCTGAACTACAGCAGGAATAACAGTGAGCAATGAGATAATCATCCAGGTGACCAGTTCTGAAAGGAAGAAGGCAAGTGGTTCTAGAGAACCATAGGTGGTGATAACAAGATAAGGAGTCAAGAGTCTGATGGCATGACTCCATGCTGGAAACGCCTAGAGAAGAGTGTGGAAATGTTTACCTTCTTTCTTCTGTCCCATTTTCAGTTCTAGAACAAGCTGTTCTCAGGACTGCAGGTCCAACATCCTCGATGACAATTTTACGAAGACTCTTCTGCCTAATTGAACAGTTCTCATACCATGATTTTTCTTTGCCTGAATTTAATTTTCCACTCGTTTTTCTTTCTTATTGGCAACATGTCTATCTTATATCCTTTCTATTTCCTGCAATTTCACTCTCTTTGGTTCATACTGAAGAGATAGATATCTCTCTCAATAATGTCGCTCTTGTGGTATTTACTTTCTTACGGGCTCCTTTCTCCCCAATATACTTGATTTGTTTTCTTTGTAGCCAACCTGCACAAGCTCTCCTTTCTGTAAAAAGACCTGCACTCAGTTTCTTAATTATTTTTCTGGGTAATAATAAATCAGAGAATGCCAATTTGGCAGCAATTGCTACCGATGGATTGAGAAGCAAATATGTAATTTAAGTTTCTCTGGCCATTTTCCCCCAAGACCTTGTCCTCCTTAAAAATCTGCAGTAGCTCTATTTGTATTACAAATCCAGACGAATGGCAGTTTTGTTTTGTTTTTTCCTCCAGTTTATTCCAGGTGGCCTGAATCATCTTTAATTCCTTATATTTTTCTTTATCTTGCCGTTCCCTGATACACTTCAGAAAGCTATATCATAAACATTTACATTTTCATTTGAAATGAAATTTAAGAATTTAAATCAACTGGGCTCATTTACTTTGTGGACAAATACCATAAATCTTGTTTTATGAGAGAGTGAAAGGTAACCAGTGGATTCTCATTGGCTAACCTGCTTTGTGATTTGGGGCCAACGTCTCTGCATCTCTAGAAGTTGGTTTCTGCAGTTATAAAATGTAATGATGCTGGCAGAACATGTCTCCTGTTTCCAAGGTTACATGGAAGTCAGAGGGCTGCTGGTAACCTCGCTGGCAACGAAAAGCAAGAACATGCTCAGTGCATCTCCCCACGTATGAACTTGTTTCTTCTCTCAAAAGACAGAGAGCAGCTTGGCCGAATGGACAACCTTTATCGGTGGATCCCTGGGCCAGCGTGTGCATATCGGCATCAAGTTTCCCACTTGCATCTTCCCATGTTCAGGCAGAGACGGGGTCCTCCATGCCTAAATTTCATTTACTTTTTGATCCATTCTACCAAACCTTTCCATTCCCCAAGGCAGGCTCCTCCTCCGTGTGTGGGCTCTCTCTGGCCTCTTGGCCATTTGGCATCACCGATGCTCTGATCTCTCCACAGATAAGTTTCCACGTTTTAAACCCAGGGTGCGGGCAGATGTACCTCTCTGGCCCCAGATCCAAGTCAAGTTCCCCAATTTTCTTGGTACCAGAGGGGTCTCGTCCGTCCTAGGGTAGAGTTCTAGCTCCATGTCTGGCCTTTAGGGAAGCTGGTATTTTGGGGACACTTTAATCTGTGAGAATAAAGGCTGAAGTAGAGAGGTAGATCAGCTTTCACAAAACTGCGTTGTTCCAGTCAGGAAACATCTCTGGCCTTTACCAGGGAGGTTTTTGATCTGGGATGCCCAGAAGTTTGCACTGTAGATCCAGTCGAGGCCTACTAGATTTCCGGCCAAGGTTTTGTTTTTGTTTTTGTTTGTATTATGAAGTAGAATTGGTTGACACTGTCATGCTAGTTTCTGCTGCATAGCTAGGTGATTCAGATAAACACATACCCATATCCATTCCTATAGAGGATATCACAGAATACTGAGCAGATTTCCCTGTGCTCTGCAGCAGGTTCCCATTAACCCTCCGTTCCATGTGCAGTGGTGTGCATACACCAAGCCCTGACACCCCCATCCCTCCCCACCCCACAGTTCCCCTTTGTAACCACGTGTTTGTTTTCTGAGTCTGTGAGCCTACTTCCGAAGACACTACTGCTTTGCAAGTAATACAGCTAACGCAGTGTTCCAAACTCCCCCTCCCTCCTCCTTATAATATTCCTATTATTCTTTTTCTTTATCCATATGTAACAACTGACTTATGCATTTTTACTATTCCTGTCAACAAAGCATTGTATATGAGACCAATTAAAGAGCAACACATAAAGAAAATATTTCATTTGGCCTTTATTTGGTACGTAGGAGTAAAAACACCCAAGCCTTGTGTTCTAACATCATTTTTGGGCTTCCTGATGAAATGACTGATTCTAAACCTGGGCCAAGAAACACGCAAGATGAGCCTGGAGCATCTTATAGTGCCCGAAAGTAAGAAAGCATTTAAAAAAAAAACTATACATATGAAGTATGTCAAAGGAATACAGAAGCCAAATGGAAGAAAGCTTAATGAGATAAAGGAAGAATGTTTTGAATAAAACTGTATAAAGGAGTATTTGATTTAAACCCAAAGCATGCATAAATATCAGGAGTACATACTATTATAAATGAATATTTGGATGTACAAATACATGGGGAGGAAAGACAGTCTCCTGTGCAGAGGAATTCTAAATAATGTATGTGCCTTCTTTACACTCAAAGAGGTAAAGCCTCTCTCTTCAAGTCTGGTCTGCACTTAGTACCTTCCTTCAGAGTATGGTATAGAAACAAGGAAAAAAAACCCAGTGCCTTGATCGTGGAGAAACCATCATCCAGGTGGACCATTATTTAGAGTAATAATTCAGGTGAACAGTACGTATCCCAGATATGATGTATTGAGAATCACTTTGCCTCTGTGGTCTCCCTACCAACAACACATAATCCCATTTCAATCCTAAGGCATACATTTGACAAATCCCATTTGAGGGACACTCTACAAATACCTGGCCAGTACTCCTCAAAACGTCAAGATTACTGAAATACGAGGAAAGTCCGAGAATCTCTCAAAGACCAAAAACACAGGACGAACAATGACTGATAAATATGAGGTGGTGCCCTGGGGCAGAAAAAGGACAGCAGGTACAATTAAGAAAGTCCGAGTAAGTTATAGAGGTTAGTCAACAGGGCATCAATATTGCTTTACTGCTTGTTAGCAAATGAACCATACGATTGTCAGGCATTAATAGGGGAAACTGAGCAGAGGGTATAGGGGAAGTCTATGTTGCCTTCAGACGTCTTCTGTAAAGTTAAAACTGTTTAAACATTTTTAAAGGTTTATTTTAATATAACAACCAAAAACTTGGGGGAAAAGCAATGGGCTATTACTCAGTCATAAAAAAGGAATAAAGGGATAGCCATTTGCAGCAACATGGATGGACCTGGAAATGTTCACATTAAGTGAAGTAAGTCAGAGAAAGACAAATATCATATGATATCACTTTATATCTGGGATCTAAAAAAAAAAAAAAAATCCTGAGTTTCTGGAGATAGAATGGCTAGGTTTGCACCCCAGTTCTGGGACTCATTCACGGTGTGACTATGACAAATTAGCTGTTCTGGGCTTAGTTTCTTTATCTGAAAGACAGTGTAGGAAAGAATATCCATTTGATAGGACTGTTATAGAATCAAGTGACTTAAACATATATCAAGAAACGCTTAGAACTTGCCTTCCCGATTCTGTTGCCAATAAGACAGTGTAAATGTTCAATTATTGCTTGAGATAATCTTTAATCTTACTGGGCAAATCTTTCTCCTTTGCAGGCTCCTGAGAACATTTTGGGACTCTGCTTGCTGGCCCCCTTGGTGGGGAACTCATGATTAATTCTGGTCCAGGAGCTGCAGGTTACACAACGGTCTGTAGTATTTAACAGCCAATGAAATAAACTTTTTCCTTTGGTCTCCCAACCAACTACCTGGTTTGCCTGAAATCCTGGTGGCTACAATGGGTAGGGGCTCCTGCTGATTTACAAGAGAAATAGGGCATCCCTGAGAATTAGGTCTTCAAAAAAATACATGAATAGCATAACAGAATTCCTCGGCTGTTTTACCACCCTCACCAACCTGTCTCGTGGCGGAATCCTTGCCTGACTGAATTCAGTTAAACTTGGTAAAACCTCACCTAACCTGAACGCTGTATTTAACAAAACAGGGAAAAAATAAGCCTCACCATAAGAAAGCCACATTGCTCAAAGTTGTTACAGCCCACAGGAGGGTAGCTTCAATCTGCACAGGATGCTTTAAAAGATCACATTCATTTACATTGCAATTGCCCATTTGAAAAACAAAAACGTGTGGTTGGAGGAGTTTGGGGACAAATATGTAAACTAAGCTTTCACACAGTTTTCACTGAATTTCAAGGAGTATAAACAGTGTAGAGTAATACAAAAATCCAGAGACTCAGAAGCCAAGGTGTGTAAACATAACTTGGAAAACAGAAACCCCCAACAAGCAGGTCTGTGCCTCTCAGAGCCGGAATCTTGTGTGGTGGTTGATCTTTTCTCTCTTCTCTATTTTGTATCTGCATAAAGTTATTGGCACTGAGAAGCCCAGAGGCAGGTTGAAATTCACGAATGCAAATCTATGTAAATAACAAAGCGTACATTTATATTTTAGCCATAGCCTATTGTTCAAAGTCAGATTACAGTTGCAAATACAGATGCTTAACAGAGAACTTCCCTTTTACTCAACATACACACAGGTTGATGCTCAGTACAGGTGATTGTAGAGTAATACAGAAAACTGCTTTTGCTCCAAAATAACTTCAACTTACTCTCCACTCACTCCAAAGTTGCCTTAATTAGAAAGCTCTCTGCGTTGTAACAGGTCAGCCTAATAATATTTTTACTGAGTACAGTGAAATACTAACTTCTATTAATTGGGGCTATGGCCAGAGTTGTAAGAAATTATGTAGGAACACTTCTGTGTGTCTTACCAGGTCAGCTGCAAGAAACAAAATGAAAGCTACTTTACCACAGGTATAGAAAAGCCATATAAAAAGCATATACCAGTAGGGGATTAGAGGTCAGTGGATTGGAACATAATTCTTATTTACTTCTTGGAACATCTTAGGAGACTTGGGAGTTCTGTCTCATTCCAACCTAAACCGTTCTTAGTATGACTTTCCAAAAATTCAACCTGAGTGATGCTTGAATTCCCTTGACCAAGAGAAGGCAACGGCACCACATTTAGATGAGAAAAATTCGGTCCTCATTCTGGATCTACCATTAATTAGCTGAATGTACAGAGTTCATTAAAACCTCTTGGGACCTCAGTTTCTTTCTCTGTATAATGAGGGTTTGGATAAAATAATTGTTAAGGGCATATCGGGCTCCGATGCTGTGAAACTTTATTCCAGTTTCTCCAGTTTGATTTATAAATGTCTGTACTCAGGGCAACCGTGGTTTCCTTCCCTCTCAGTCTTCTCTTTTCACCAGACACAGAATTGCTTCAATGTTCTCTTGATCAGAATTTGGGGATTAAAAAGTGATTTGCAGAAGGTACTTTGCCAAGCCCAACTGAAGATGATAATCTTCTTAGGAACACACTTTGTGACCTGATCAGTAAAGCCTGGGATCCCGTGGTCCATAGAAAAGCACTGCATCCCAGCGCAGACTTGAGGCAGCAACTCAGGAGGGGATGAGGAGACCTGGGGGTGCAGAGAAGGAAACCCAGTGTGTCTACAACTGTTCTTATCATCCCATGCTCCCTAAGGAGAGCCATCAGAAGCTGGCGTCGGAAACACACAGTGAATCCGTTGTAATTTCTTGTGCATATTTCCAGTTTTCATTTTTTTCTTGTATCATAGAAAAGATGTATATAGTTCTCAATTGATTTTGTGGTTTTAATTGGCCTCAATTAATCCTTGTGTCCTCCTTTCCAGTTGCACGTTGATCATGTCTAATATCTGCCCTCTGGTTCCCGCCACCAACAGAATGGATTTTCTCATCAAATTGTGTTCAAACTACAGAGAGAGTATCCTAATTGTTCATCTCCTCTTCTAGCTTTTCTCCATGTCATTGACATTCTCAGTGTTGAAACCCAACACACATCATGGTATTTTCCCAAGTAAAACATTAATAGTCTTTTGTTCACTTAAGACTACCTTTGGAGTGGCTTTTGCATCTCTTTCCATCTTCAGTTTTTACCACTCTCGCCCCACTCCCACGGTTGTGTCAAACTGGGCTCTACGGACCCCCTCTTTCCAAGCAACATACTTACTTGGCTGATACCTTGTCTGGGTCCTTGGTCACACTGGTCCCTCTGCCTGGAAAGTCTGCCCTCCCCTGGGCATGACTATCATTTCACACTAAGCGGTGAATGCCAACTTCTTCTCTAAGAGCCTTTTTCTGGGAGTTCCCGTTGTGCCTCAGCAGTAATGAACCCGACCAGTATCAGTGAGGATTGAGTTTGATCCCTGGCCTTGCTCAGTGGGCCAGACATCCCACATTGCTGTGGCTGTGGTGGAGGCCAGCAGCTGTAGCTCTGATCTGACCCCTAATCTATTAGGGAACTTACATACGCCACGAGTGTGGCCATAAAAAGCAAAAAAAAAAAAAAAAAAAAAAAAAAAAAAAATTGAGATTTCTTTTCTATTTCCTCAGTTATAGCCAACATATGTGTCTGTCATAGCAGTTTTATTTTTAGAGTATATATAGGTTTATTATGTCTAATCTATAAGTCCCCAGAGTTAAGAAAGTGTTCTTAAAAAATGTTTTTGCATTCCTATATGCAGCCAAATATCTGACACATATCAAGGTCTCAAAATTGTTGAATGTTATCAATAAATATAGTATTACATCAGGAAACCATAAGTTAAATAGTTAATTTAGATTGGGAATGTGTGAGCATATAAGCCAAATTATAGATGAATTAGGAAAGTGTCACACTACACTGAGTCGTTCCTGACCACACACCATTTTCTCAGCTTGTTCCCTACACTTGCTATAGATGAGATAGGTGTGCAGAACTCCTTTTAATCGGGATGTATACTGGGGGAAACATACGACACGTCCAGGCTGTACGCAAGAGGGCCAGAAATGTCCAATAAGAATCTAAAAAACTAATACAAACAAGCTCATCGGCAGAACAGAAACAGATTCAGAGATTTTGAAAACAAACATATGGTTACGAAAGGAGTTGAGGGGAGGGATGGGCCGGGGGTTTGGGATTGGCAAGAGGTGTTCGGAACGCCTGGCCAATGGGGACCTGCTATATAACGCAAAGAATTCTCCCCAATGGTCTGCGATAATCTACATGGGAAGATAAGCTGAAAAGAACGGATGTGTGCATCTACAAACCGAATCGCTTCGTTTTACCGCAGAAACGATCACAACAGAGTAAATCAACTCTACGAAAACCAAAAAACTGTATTAAAATCATGGCTTTATACCTACTATTTTTGTGCCCCTAATGAAGTCAAAACTTCACGGAGTTTTAGTTTTTCTATCCAACTTCTAGTAATATCCCAATGGTAATAATGTCATGAAAATTCAAAAAGGAAAACATTAACAGGAGGTTTACCAATTCTCAGTTACTGAAAAATAGTAAACGCTGCATTTAGAAATAATCGCAACAAGTTAGAATCTAGGATGTGCCCTAAATAAATAGAATGCAAAAGAGAACGCGGAGTTGACTTCATAGTACGAATTTTATCATTCCTTCTTTCTTCTACCTATTTTTCTCCTCCTTACAGTCTTTCTGTTAATTCCACAGATTGACCGTTCCTAAAACCATACTTGTACTTCACCTATCGTTAGGCATCAATCCATGTGAAAAAACATTTGAAGTCTCGCAAAGCAACAGAAATAAGAGCAGAAATAAACCCATGGGACCTCATCCAACTGAAAAGCTTTTGCACAGCAAAGGAAACCAAAAAGAAAACAAAAAGATAACTTACAGAATGGGAGAAAATAGTTTCAAATGATGCAACGGACAAGGGCTTAATCTCTAGAATACATAAGCAACTTATACAACTCAACAGCAAAAAAAGCCAATCAACCAATGGAAAAATGGGCAAAAGACCTGAATAGACATTTCTCCAAGGAAGATATACAGATGGCCAGCAAACACATGAAAAAATGCTCAACATCGCTGATTATAAGAGAAATGCAAATCAAAACTACCATGAGATACCACCTCACACCAGTCAGAATGGCCATCATTAATAAATCCACAAATAACAAGTGCTGGAGGGGCTGTGGAGAAAAGGGAACCCTCCTGCACTGTTGGTGGGAATGTAAACTGGTACAGCCACTATGGACAACAGTTTGGAGATACCTTAGAAATCTAGACATAGAACTTCCATATGACCCCGCAATCCCACTCTTGGGCATCTATCCGGACAAAACTCTCCTTAAAAGAGACACATGCACCCACATGTTCATTGCAGCACTATTCACAATAGCCAGGACATGGAAACAACCCAAATATCCATCGACAGATGATTGGATTCGGAAGATGTGGTATATATACATAATGGAATACTACTCAGCCATAAAAAAGGATGACATAATGCCATTTGCAACAACATGGATGGAACTAGAGAATCTCATACTGAGTGAAATGAGTCAGAAAGACAAAGACAAATACCATATGATATCACTTATAACTGGAATCTAATATCCAGCACAAATGAACATCTCCTCAGAAAAGAAAATCATGGACTTGGAGAAGAGACTTGTGGCTGCCTGATGGGAGAGGGAGGGAGTGGGAAGGATCAGGAGCTTTGGCTTATCAGACACAACTTAGAATAGATTTACAAGGAGATCCTGCTGAATAGCATTGAGAACTTTGTCTAGATACTCATGTTGCAACAGAACAAAGGGTGGGGAAAAAATGTAATTGTAATGTATACATGTAAGGATAACTTGATCCCCTTGCTGTACAGTGGGAAAATAAAAAAAATTATAAAAACAAAAACAAAAACAAAAACATTTGAATAAGTATGTGAAGGGATCAATAAGAAGATAAAATCCTCAGAAGAGAAAGTCACAGACTTAGTTATTAAATGAGGTACATCTTTCACAGCCTTTGACATTTAATAGATAGGCAATAATTATTTGTTTTAGTAAATGGCCTTAACTCTCTCCAAGGGCTAAAAATATCTTCATGAATGTCTCCTTATAGACAAATTAATTTACAGCAATAACTATATTTTATGGTAGAGTATGTTTCCTCAGAGTCATCAGAGACTGTTTCGCTTTTCTTTTTCTGTTTCTTTTTTTATTATAACCAGACTCATGGCATATGGAGGTTACCAGGCCAGGGATCAAATGTGAGCCACAGGTGCAACCAGCACCACGTCTCTGGCAACACCTGACCTTTAACCCACTGCTCCAGGCCAGGGATCTAACCCACCCACCACAGAGACAAGCCTGGATCTTTAAACTGCTGCACCACAACAGGAACTCTGAATTGCTTTTCCATAATTCTTTGGGCATACATTTTTACAGTGAGACTTTTGTGCACACTTTTATGAAGGGATTAGTTATTATTATTGTACGAATTTGGAAATTTTCTTTAATTGGAGTCTGCGAATTCTGAGAAGCTCTATTTTTTTTTTTTTTTTACGCAAGAAACCAAACTCATAGATGATAAGCTAATGTGAAGAACCCCAAGTCACCTACCACCTTGATGCCTATTTACACTTAGAAAAGAACAAACTTTTATGTTCAGAGATAAATTGAATTATGATAAACTACACTTTAAAATAGGTGAGAAGTAATGTTACTTGCTCACAATAGAAAATTAGACTCTCAAAATCGGGTTTGGGTCATTATTAAGTCACTCTGTGACTCTGACCAAGTCACCTCCAACCTTCCTGTGCTCATGTCCCTTCATTACTGCAATGGAACAGAAAGACCCACTGCTCCCAGGGCAGCTGTCAGAATACATTCATATTTGGAGCATCTTTTTATTTGTTTATTTACGTATGTATTTATTTAATTAATTTGCTTTTTAGGGCTGCACCCACGGCATGTGGAAGTTCCCAGGCTAGGGGTCGAATCGGAGCTGCAGCTGTGGGCCTACACCACAGCCACAGCAACGCAAGATCTGAGCCTTGTCTGTGACCTACGCCACAGCTCATGGCAATGTCCGATCCTTAACCCAGTGAGCTGGGGCCAGGGGTCGAACCTGCATCCTCATGGATACCCGTCAGGTTCAGTATCACCGAGCCACAACAGGAACTCCTGGAACATGTTTTTAGGTCTTCGTTGAAGGTGTTTTCAGTGTGCCAAACTGTCATGATGATTGTGAACTATCTTATTCAGTCCTGTAAACACTGCATCTTGATTTTGTGTGATACTTTATTTTCCCACGAAGACTGGACTTACTACATTGCGTTACCTTCTTCGTAAAAAGTTCCACTTGTCTCTTCTTTACCCCATTCAAAGTGGAACCTTATGTATCTGACAATGCACAGTTCTCTTCTTGGTTTGAGGTGGGAGTGGGGGTGGGGATCAGCCTGGGGAGAGTTGATACGCTTTGACTGCAGAGGCTGCTATGGACACTCAAGTTCTCAGAAGAGACAACTGAAATCCTTCTTAATCAAGTTTGGTTTAAGGATCAGGACGCAGAATGTTACCCCCCCCCCCCAAATAAATTCACTTTATCTATTTATAGTAGTGTCCTTCCTTACTGCACGGGTTGGTATGACTGACCTTTAGCTGCCATGAACTGGTATCTCCATGTAGATGGTTTCTGGTTTCCTTTTGTTCTGTGAGGGGACTGCCTACATCATACCAGGTGTTCAACATTTTGTTAAATATTTAAAATATTGTCCTTGCATTTAGCTGATGCACCATCCGCATATAACTTGGTCTCTTTCGCAGCTTACATCAAAACTCATAAGTAATCCATTAAATACAAAAAATGTACTTTCTTGCTATGTGTATTTTTAGTGATACACAGAAAAAAAAGGTGTCAAAATATTCTCCCTCAGATATGCTATCCACAGAAACTAAGTGCTGATTTATAAGCTACACATTATGGTGCAAATTGATTTTGTTCACCTGTGGGATAAAATACTATTTCGACTCATCTGGAGAGTAACTGCTCTTGGTTACATGGCATTGATATTTTGCCACTTCCAACAGTGTCATTTAATAGACCGATTTTTTGCCAACAGCGTCTTTTGATTTCTCCCTGAGCATAATATTTGTGTCAACTTAGTGGCCGGCTTTACAATCTTCCAGGTAATACAGTGCCTTGTGCTTGTTCTTGAGAGGAAAAGTGTTGATTTGAATGATGCCTGGATAATTCTGTTCTCTTCCTCCTACACATGGGAAAAAAGAATAACCAACTTGGTTCTCTAAGTTGTGTGCTGTTCTTCTTTTCATGTGTCACCATTTTATGCCAGATGTGTGGTTTTTCGTTCCTATATTTCTAAACAAAGGGGAGTCACACCCAAGAACGTGCACTTGAGGACTGGCATTCAAGGTGCTCCATCCACATCTAGACTTGACTTAGAAGACAAGATGCTATTTTGGAGGTAGGTATAAGAAGCATATCAATGATCTGGAAAGACGTGGACTTGGATAGATTTACACAGATGCCAGAATAACTCCTCCCAATGGTGCTGGCATGTTGCTTTTGTGCGGTGGCCTTCTTGCTTCTCCTGTCAAGCCGCGAAGGTTGATTCTGGGCCAGGCTCAAAACTGGTTTGTCCAATACAATGCAGAAGAAAAGGCATCTCAAGCTTAAACCTCAAGTGTTTTCTCAGCCTCTGTGTAGCTGGAGCGCAGGGCTGCCATGGCAGGGGTGAGAGGCTGTAACCATGTGGAGACCTCTCAGCTGAAGCTTTGAAAGCGGTCACTCTCCAGCACACCTCGGATGACCTCAGTTGCAAGAGTGACACCTGCAAGTCCAGCAGCTTCCCTCATACGAGCCTAGCCCAAACTGCAGATCTCACAACATGATGCATAAATACATTCCTCATATTTTAAAGTCATACACACCACGGGGAAATACAATGGTAGTAATTTTAAGACTTTATTCGATGATGAAGGAAAGTATCTGAGAAGTTGAGTTGCTGCTGCCGCCCTGGGAGTGTCAGGAGTCTAGCGGAATTTGGGGAACCCTAACCCCATCATGCTCACTTTGTCTGCTCTCTCAAATCTTTAGGCAAAGCGCATCATTACAAGTTGTAGAGGCCATAGATGGCATGTGCATAACTCAGAGTGAGAGCACATGGGACCTTCATTCTCTGGGGAAAAAGATTTCATCATCTTCTCATAAGAGAATCAGGGGGAAGGTAGAGAGAACTATGAATGTTACAGGGTTTATCAAATTTCATTCTGATGAATATAAAAGAGAGCAGCCTCCAAGAAGCTGAGTGGGAGGTGGCAGGTGAGTTGGGTGCCTTTATCACGGAGTGAAGACAACCAGAGAGAAGATGTTAAATCTGTCTCCTCGAAAATACAGTAAGGGAGGAAAAAAAATGCCAAAACAATGGAGTTCTTCTGCGGTGAAATGGGTTAAGGACCTGGCATTGTCACTGCTGAGGCTTGGGTCGCTGCTGCAGTCTCTAGCTGGAGAACTTCCACATTCCTCGAGTATGGCCAATAAGTGGAGGAAAAAAAAAAAAAAACCAGAAAAAATACAGTAGGGTTTTTTTTTGGACACCATGTAATTAAAACAAACAAAAAAATGACTTCTGTAATTTGGAACAATTACATTCAATTATATTTTTATTCACTAACATTGCTCAGTATTAATACATATTTTAAGTATACTACCCTAGATAGTGGCCTATATAACATTTTTCATGGCTTACTTTTCTGTGGGAGCACATGGAATATATTCCCCTGATAATTCCGAAGTAGATTCCACATGGGTGCACTGCACTGGAGCCCAGCAAACCGAAGCCCCCCAGTCCTAGACTGGATAATTCTTTCGTACCGTATTTCTTCCTCAGTAGGGTATGAAGACATTTCATTTTCCTGTCCTCTGAAACAGCGTTGAGAGTAAACCAAGATTTCCTTCAGCGATCTCTGGAGTTTCTTTTTATTTATAGCCAGCAAAGAAATAGGTAGAGACACTCTATGTGACAAATGATAACAATTACGTCCACTTTTCTCCATTAAGATATAAAATATATATTCAATTCTGACTTCCTGCATCTTGGGTGCAGGTGAAATTGCCTACATCTACATTTTGCTCCAAAATTATGAACTCATCATCGCAGGCACTCTCAAGCTGCCTACAGGAATGCTGAGACTCCTCTGCCTGGAAGGACAGCACCCTGAGCCTCAAAGTTCCCTGAAACAACTTGAGAGCAAAGTGAAGGACTTTATCTTTTGGAACTTTGTAGAGTATGTCAAGTCATTTGATGTGACCATGACCTTCGGGAAGAAAGAAACAAAAATTCGACTTGATCATGTGACATATAATTCAATAAAAATTGTAACAATGACTACCTTTCCTATAAAATCTCTCCTTCAGCATGGATGGTACCTGTAAAAATAATGGGTCAGTTATCCTCTGGATTAAATTATTTTTAACAAAAATGAAGAATAGTCACTCCTGCAATGATGCTCCTTTATGGAAGTCCCTATTAGAGGCTATTGTGGTGAGATGGTCCTACTGGCTTTGAAGAAATACGCTGCCCTCTTGTGAGAGTGCCACCTTGCTAGGACCAGAGGGTGGCTCCAGGGGCTGAGGCTGACACCCTGCTGAGATCTCAGGAGCTGAATGAGACCTTGGATCGACAGTCCCCAGGAGCAAAGTTCTGCCAGCAGAGCTTGGGAAAGGACCTTGGGCCAGAGGTGACATCCCAGTGCCAGCTGAAATCTTGATTTCAGCCTCTCGGTCTGGAGAAATACAGAGCAGAGACCCCAGGAAAACCGCACCGCCCACGTTCTTAACTCACAGAAAGTCTGATGGCAAATTTGTTTGGTTTGGGATAGCTGAGTCTGTGGTGGTCTGTTACCCATTGATAGAAATCTAATAGGGCCATTTTCCCTTTTAGTCCCCTCTTCGTTCTTTTATCTCTTCCTCCCTCCCTCCTGTCCTTCTTTCCTTCCTTTAAAAAATGCATAGAATGTCTAGGACTTCCCTTGTAGCACAGTGGGCTAGAATCCGACTGCAGTGGCTCTGGTCACTGCAAAAGTTCAGGTTCTATTTCTGGCCCAGCACAGGGGGTTTAAGTTTGTGGCGTAAGTCTCAGCTGTGGCTTGGATACGATACCCGGCCCAGGAACTCCCCTACGTTGTGAGTAAGACCATAAAATTTTAAATAAAATTAAATACATACCTAGAGTGTCTAGAAAAATGGCGGCCATGCTGAAACACTTTAGATGCTCGCATATGTTTTACCAAGTCGGTGTCATTCAGGGTAGAAATCTATTAGGACAAATCAAAGGAATTTTTGATTTTCATATATTGATACTAATGTTTGGGTTAGGAAATCCATTGAAGACCCACCTACAACCTCAGTTTGTCCTTGCCTTTGTGGTTCCACTCTTCCATTGAAGGGTCTCTGGCTATGAGAGTGAGGACAGGAAGACCACTGGACATACGCACATCATTTTTTAAATTTTTTGACCACCATGGGGCATATGGCATATGGAGTTACCAGGCTAGGGATCAGATCCAAGCTGCACTGCAGCAATGCCAGATCCTTAGCCCACTGTGCTGGGCCAGGGATCGAACCTGCATCCCAGTGCTCCAGAGATACCGCCTATCCCATTGTGCCATAACGGGAACTCTAATTCATGCAAATTGATGCCATCAAATCCTTAGGAGGGATTTGTCATTGGTAAGTTGCGGCAGCAGGAGGTGAAACAGGCTGGAGGACAATGTGTGAGAAGAAAACTAAAGCAGGGCCAAGCAAGAGGAAAAAATTAAACAAGGACCTGAAAGTTTCAGGTTCTAAGACTAAATTATTTTTATTTCCATTACCTTGAAGAAGGAAGGTTGTCTAAGGATATTGTTCCTGTATCAGAAACCTCAGAGCGACATCTGCATCACAGAGATAAAATTAGACAGAAGAAATGTGTGTCTAGGGAGCACTGAACTATTTCGTGTGGGGCTGGTTGAGCCTGAAATGGATTTCAGAAAATGTGGTCCCATTCCTTACTTTGTAATTAGAAATAATTTATACACAGCTATTAAAATACACCAAAATCGCATCTTTTAATTGCCATCTACTTTGTCCAATATGCATAAAATATTACTCTGAATTCTGCATTCCTGACTTACACCGCTCTATCCCTCCAATATATATCATGAATAAAATGAGATAATGACTAAAATACACTCTGGAGAATATTTTCTGCAACACTTTTATGTTTCGGTTTTCTGTGTTTTGCCATTGAGGCTTACAATTCCAGATGAAAACAGAAGGAAATTGCGTCTTGATGTTACTTCTGAATGTTGTGAGCAGTTGAGATCAAAGTTTGACATTCTGAGCTGTTTAATTCTCTCAGGGGAAAGAGTTTCCCCAGTTGAGAGGCTTCAGAAATAAACCTCTGCATCCCAAGGATTTTTGAAACAAATCTAGAGCCTTTATAAGATTATTTTTAGATACCTTAGCACTTGTTTAGAGATAATGGCTAAATTGTTTAAATAAGGGCCTCAGGCAAGGATTATGGTCCAATACCTGTATGTATTGCATGTTTAGAAAACATCAAAAATCAGGTACCACACTGCAGAAGGGCATTTTTCTTTAGCCAATAGATAGATATTCCTAAGAAGGATGTAGTTATGTATACATGAACACTTTTCCCCATTGACTCGTGATTATTATATAATTTCTTCTCTGTGTTGCTTGCTGAGTTTGAATTTCCAGAGTTCACTTGTAGTGCTATATTAGCATAGTGCTTTCGCATATTACTAGAGCGATTTTACAGACTGGAAACTAAAACTTAGCATAATGAAACCACTAATTCATCATATGAAAGGTGTGGAATGATGAATACAAAACGAACTAATTAGTTTGACCTCAGCTATAGACAGACCTACAGATGCTACAGCTCAGGATTCTATTTGTGAAGTCAGGAGCACGGAGTGTCAAGTGCTGAGAGTGGAATTAATACAGAAAGGACGGGAAGAACGTCTATATTCTGGAGATTCCAGTAAAATAAGAATTAAAGAGGCTAGTTAGAGGCGGAAAAATCCTATTGAAAATTAATTAGTAAGGGTATTTTTGAAGATTGTATTGAAAATCAACTGACATCCCCATAGTTCTTAATTAGCTCAGTTTATTACAGTCATCCAATATTGTTAATTTAGTGTCAAAAATAATGGGTGACAGTCTACATTTTCCATAGTTCATGTGTCTTTTAATCCGCACTATGATTTTACGATGTAGCTAACATTCTTGCCCACATGTTAAAGTCAAGGAAACTAAAGAATAGAGAGCTTTTCTTGAGGTATCCCAGCCAGCAAATTAGGCAAGATTTCAATCAAGGCAGGATGACATCTGAGCTTATCGATTTCACCCCTAAACTGTCTCTTTTATAGATTTAGCCATAGGAATTTGCCAATATTCAGTGATGTTCACATATAAAAACAGTAATTTCCTCTGGTTCAAATGATTATTATTAGAATTATTATAACCATCATTTCCCAAAGTTAAAAGCAAAGTTTCTATTTAATCTGTATCTCTATTTTAGATTTAAACATGAAGCATGCAAAATTAGAGTGTTATTTCTTTAATTTAGCTTCAGTTTTTCTAATTACATTAAATTAGTTATGGGTCATAGGATTAGTCAATTCAAGCTGTATGTCAGACATTACTTTTATATATTCTAGCATTTTCTGCTGGTGGTATATACACAGACTCCTGAGTATAATTTTCTCCTCTTGATGATGTCAATGAAACTCAAAAAAAAAAAAAAAAAAAAAACCAAGGCCCCTGCAGATTTGAAATTGAACATAATAGACGTTTCATGCTTAAAACAAGGAAGTCTTTGGTTCCACATCTAAAGATTTTTTTTTTGTTTTGTTTTTTTGTTTTTTTAGGGCTGCACCTGCAGCATAAAGAAGGTCCCAGGCTAGTAGTCAAATTGGAGCTGTGGCTAATAGTCAAATTGGAGCTGTAGCTACCAGTCTATGCCACAGCCACAGCCACGCCAGATCTGAGCTGCATCTGGGACCTACACTGCAGCTCATGGCAATGCTGGATCCTTAATCCACTGAGGAAGGCCAGGGATCGAACACACATCCTCATGGTTACTGGTCGGGTTCTTTACTGCTGAGCCACTATGGGAACTCCTAAAGAGTTTTTTTTTTTTATCTTCTATTCATGCTACTATCTTAAATGTTCTGCCAATGTTTTGCAAGTAGAATTAAAAAGTGTTCAGAAGAATTATCACCACAAACTCTTCTTTTATAAAAGCAAAGAATGAGTCATTAGCCATTAATATACATCTATCATGGATTCAGATTTTGTATATTTTTCTTAAAATGGTCTAAGATGAAATAGTTTCCAAAAAAATGAAAGTGGTTTTCAAAGAATTAAATAATATCATGAAAATTAATGTAATTTGAATAATATATTAAAATGTATCAACTCATAAAATAGTAAAATACAAAAATCTCTACATTCAATTAATTTCTTGCTCTAACAAATACTTTCTTACCCTAAATTCCAAGCAAAGACCAACATCAAAGAAAGTAATGTTTTGGGGAAAATATCATTTAACGTATCTATGGCATGTTTATTTTTTTGATTGAATGAGAATAAATGAAAACAATGCTGTATTTAAGTAATAAATACGCTATAACTATTTTGACTTAACTTCACTAACCTGTAGCACGAGTTAAATAGTAGATTTGATTATTAAATATATTTATTAATAGATAGATTAGACAATAATAGATAATATTTTTGATTAATAAATAGATTGATTAATATTCTTGTCATGGGTAAACCAAAGCAGGGAAGTGAAACGACAGCACCAGTATGTCACAAAAGGTCATTGTGCAATTTTAATATGTGTGTTTAAGAGGAATAAATTATCTTAATGATATAATCCAAGGACATAATGTATGGTTTACACCAATTTGTAAAAATCACATTTATTAAGTTTGGTTCCCATCATTTAATGTTACATAGGAAACAGACTTCTAGTGACTGAATCAGTCATAAATAAAGAGTAGGAATTTGTACTAGTTTAGGTCACAGTGACAGATGACGATGAAAGGGTTGAAGGATGTGATTATTTAGGGTGAAGAAGATTAGGCTAAAAAATTATTTAATATAATATATATTTTTAAAAAATATATTAAAGTGATGTCTCAAGCTAACAGTTTTTTTAATTGAAGCTTTATTTGTATTCACCAAAAATAATTACATGTGCAGAGATATTCATCTATGTCTCCTAATTTTAAAATGTATGTGGTTCTCAAAGTCCACAGTTCTAACCATAAACTGTCTAATTTAAGACAGCCAAAGGAGGAATTCTCTGGTGGCTCAGCAGGTTAAGATCTGGCATTGTCACTGCTGTGCCACAGGTTTGATCTCTGACCAAAGGATTTCCCATGTCTCGGGCAAGGCTGAAAAAAATAAAACAGTCAAAGGAAAAGAAAATAATCAAAGGCCATTGAATGTTACTCAGAACTGTGCTTTGGTTTTCTGAATACCAAATTTGTTTCTCTATTTGTTGCATGAAATTTACTCGCTGAGTCGGGAAGACAAAAGCAATAAGGAACTGGTAGCAAGTAACTAATATCTTAAGGTCTTTATTTTTATTTTTTTGATAGGCAAGAAATAGATTTTTTTATCATGATTTTTATTTTTTCCATTGTACCTGGCTTACAGTGTCCTGTCAATTTTCTACTGTACACAAGTTGATCCAGTCACACAAACATGTATACATTCTTTTTTCTCTTATTATCATGCTCCATCATAAGTGACTAGACATAGTTCCCAGTGCTACACAGCAGGATCTCATTGCTAATCCATTCCAAAGGCATTAGTTGGCATCATTAACCTTAAGTTCCCAGTCCATCCCACTCCCTCCTCCTCCCCCTTGGCAACCACAAGTCTATTTTCCATGTCCATGATTTTCTCTTCTGTCTCATAAGGTCTTTTAATGAGAAATCAGCTGTTTTTATCAAAAAATACATTTTACAATATCCAAAGCTTTTTCCACAATTTAATAATTGTCAATTATCAATTAATATTAATTGAGTGAATACCGTAGGTCACAGCTGAGGCCAGGATTCGATGCCTGGCCTGGGAACTTCCATATGCCATGGATGCTGGCCATGATTTAAAAAAGAAAAAAAAGATCAGTGCCAACTCACTGAGACCTATAGAAAAGGCATGATTTTCAGATGCTTAAAATCTAATGCACAGATAATAATTATGTATGTAGAAGTTGAACAGCAATGTAAGAAAACAAAGAACTATCTAATACATGCGACTGTTGAAAATACTTGTAGATTACATACTTTAATATTAAAAACTTCAAAATTCTCTCAATATTTTGTAATAATTATATAACATTGAAAAAGAAACCATAAGACAGGTGAGAAAATGTTATGCCCAAGTGTGGTGGTTTTGTATTTAATTGAAGTATATTTGGTCTAGTGGAGGTTAAAGGTGAGAATCTAAGATATTTATTTCAATTACAATTATTTTTTGTACTTAAAAATTAAAGATTGGTTATAATATCTCCATAAAAACAACTATTCTTTTTGACTAATAAATGACTCCTGTGATCCCTAAACATATGATTTGTTTCCTTGAATTTATCTCTTCAGAAACTGGAGCCTTATACCAAATTAGTGTTTAGTTGAACGGTGGTAACTGATACTTCTGTTCGCCTCTCCTCACATTTCCCTGCATCTCAGTCTTATCCACTGCTATATCAAGGGGGGAAAGAAGAGGGTCTATAGTAATACAAATACTTGGACCTCAAATCCTTCTTTTGTTGCCTAATTAATTCATTTTTTCGAAACCACTTTCCAAATGAGGTCTTGGTACCAATTCAAATGTGAGGTCTGAAAACCAGACACAACCTTGGAAATCCATCGGGATTTCTCTTACCGGAACCCCCTGTATCTCCATCGAGAACCACTTCCTGCTGAGCCAAACCTAACCCAGCCACCGTCGAGATGACATATCCAATTCCGAGACTTTACCTCTGCTCCTTTTCTGTGATTTCTTGTCGGTAATCTATCCTCAACTATCCATTCCAAAGTATTTTAGAGTATTCTATGTCAGCAAGCCCATCCTATTACTTCAAGTTTAAAGTGGGATTTCTACTACATGCATAGTAGAAAACTACAAACATGAGTCATCAGTATGAAAAAAGTGAGAGAGGGTATTGCATTCATATAGGCATAATCACTAGTCATTGCTGTGATTACTCCTGTATGAAGGTAGTCCATATAAGCACGTGTCTTTTGGTGTGGTGATTTTATGGAACCACTTTCTCCTTCCTTAAGCTCAGCTCCTTCTTTCTTAACAAATCATTGCATTTTGCTGACCTTGTTATGAAGAAACCTCACCTCCATCCCACGTAGCAGATGGACATACTCTGCGGCAAGGCTGAAGTCATTCTCTGCTGGAAAGGAGATACTGTCCAAAGCCTTTCTATTCTGTGTGACTCACTCATGGGCATGCCCAGCTGCGGCATCCTTTATTAGTATTGTAACTATCATTCTTGCAGGATATAACGCAGGCTTCTTGTTTGTGTGTGGGAGTATAAAACCCATCTGCAAATAGAAGTCCTGGGAACACAATCTTTGATAGTAGAAGAAAGCCACTGAACTGGCCTAAGGCATCCTATGAACGTTCTAGCTGCCATTTCACTGGTCTCAATGGGATCTGTCAGAAAGCTCTAAGGCAAGTGGTTCTGCCTGTCAGTTTATAACAGTTTGAAGAAAATGAACTTCTCAGAAATTGAGCTCAACTAGTGATCACTTCTGATTTATTCTTTGCTGTGGCAGGCCACGGCTATGCTCTGTTGCTTTCTGTGTCTGCACCATTTCATCAAGAAAATTAGTCAAAGGAAAGAAATGGCCCAAGTTTGGTATCATAAGGCCTTTTAATAAAGTACTATCGTAATTACATTGCAAAGACACACAGACACAACACACACACCTACACACACACTGAGATATTTTCCTTCAGATTTAAGAGGGATGTTGTAAAGTTGTATTAATCATTTAAGTTGACAGGTCAATGTCACATTTATTTACTGTGCTAGGATGACTAGGATGAAGTTATCCGAAAACTAAGGGGCCGTTGGACTCTCTAGCAAACAAAATGAAATATTGATTGCCATTAAAAGAATCACATTCATATATGTTTGGAGTGGATATAATGATCTAGTGTTTTTTAACCACCTATGACTACATTTGAAAGAAATTCTTTTAGGTTTGCATTGTATTGGCAACTGGGTATGTAGTTTCTTATTTCTATTAAGAGCTAAATATTTGACACAATGTACTTTGAGAAAAAAATTACGTAGCAGATTGAAGGATAAAAAGGAGGAGAAACTTGCATGTATAAAACATAATTAAATGATTGACGTATTAATCCAGAACTTCCAAGAAATGGGAGTTCTAGATATATCAAATCTCCTTATACTCGAATCTAGAACTTTAAGCAATCTTTCCTTTAATACTACTTACTGTGTTACCTACATCTCCAAAATGTGTGATTCATTCTCCCGTGTTTCATTCAAGTGCACCAAATCCTGTGTATCCATGTCTTCATGAATACCAGTTACTTGCTAGATGGACTTGAATTGTATGGTTTGACCTCTGAGGCGAGCAACAATGTTCGCCTCTGTAATTAAATACAGAACCATGCTCATCAGTGTACACTTGTCATGTCTTGTCACACTTCATTCCACAAGAAACTATCCATGTGTATAAAAGTTAGTGCTCAGAGATGTTAAATATCTTTTAGATTTTTTTTTTGTCTTTTTTTTGGGGGGGGGATGCTGCACCCGCGGTATATGGAAGTGCCCAGGGGTCAAATTGGAACTGCAACTGCCAGTCTACACCACAGCCAAGCAACACCAGATCCAAGCTGTGTCTGCGATCTACACCACAACTCCAATCCGCTCAGCAAAGCCAGATCCTTAACCCATTGAGTGAGGAGGCCAGGGGTTAAACCAGCATCCTCACGGGTACCAGTCAGATTCATTTCTGCTGAGCCACAATGGAAACTCCAATATTTTTTTAGATTGTTCATCTTGCTCTGCAGCTTCTGCCTGCTCCCGTTCTTACTTTGTTTCCTCCTATTCCGGATTTTCTCCCATGACTTTTCCACCAGCCGAAGGCTGATTGTGATAGACATTATCAGCCAACAGCAGTGTCCACTTTCTTGGGCTAATGGACGGGTCAGAAACAGCAAATCCTCGAATAGCTGCACGTCTGCAGAGGTTCTTGGCTATTGAACCACCATAGATGTTTGGAAATTTTCTCTCATTACTAGAATTGAGTTTGCTGGAAGTTTGGATATGGTGCCTATATATCTAGCTTGAAAATAAAACATTAGAGAAGGGCTGTATTGGTAACTTTCCGTTGCTGGAAAATATGATGGCATTTGCTTTTCTGGAGGAGGAAAAAATACAGGAACGCATTGATTTCTAGAACCCTGGTTCACAGCACCTTCCCGAGGGCAGCATGCAGTTAAATAATCAGCATTCTTGGCACTTTGGCACTTGCACAAATGTCCACCTCCCTCCTGCTTCCCCTGGGCATCGAGCACAAGTCTGGCTACCGCACAGTTGGCTGTCCCTCCCTGGATGTCCTTCAAACAGATGATGTGCTTACTGGAACTGTGTTTCTTTTGCACAGTCCCTAGAAAAGAAATGTCACACAGAAACAGCAAGGGAAGGTTAACCATATGAAGGAAAGAGGGTGTTCAAAACCCCAGAACATATTTTTGCTACAATTCATAATATCAACAGATCACTTTTCCTTCAACTGGTGGGTTCTTCACAAAATAGACAGGCAATAGCCTCAGGAATTATATATGATAATCCTTGAGAATATGTAATGAATATATACACCAATGCAGCATAAGACACCTTATAGCATTATCTGCTCATACACATATAATTTAAAAATCTTACACATAAGTTTAAATATATGTAATATTTTGTATCTAATATTATCGGTTCCCAACTAAGGGGTTGCAAACCATTCTCTGAATACTACTCATGCCTTCTCCCACATGACTGCTTGTTCACATGGTATTGTCCTGCTACTTTCTCAGGTGCTTTAAATAGTACCTAGAACAGAAGCCAGTCCCATTTGATGGAAACTTGATCAACTCAAGGAGGTAGGACTTATCGAAGAGTATTACAGATGACATCAAGCCCAAGGAAATGTAGCAATGATGAAGGTACCAGAAGTTGAGGGGTGATCTCAAGCAGAGTTAGTGAAGCCAGGAAAAATGCTTTTTAAAGTTTTCTTTTTTTCAATGTTTTGTGAACGTACATTTCAGCAAGCTGTTGGAATGGATGTTAGAAAAACTCAGGCCCATTTGAAGCTGGAAGTAGAGATTGATTTCATAAGGTGAGAAGTGCTTCAATCATTTCTTTTAAACTTTGTTTTCATATGAACTAAATTAAGGAAAACAAACTTTGAACAAAAACTGGTAACTTGTTTCACAGCCTTCCTTTAGAAGCTTATTAAATGATATCACAAGTATATGATACAGAGAATGGGGACAATGAAAAAAAATAACTGAATAGATAACATGTTGATAATTTGGGGGTTGGCAGTGTCAGCAACGGTGGAGACACTGTGCAGAGAATAAAAAACTGGGAACAACTGGAGGCCAGCAGACAAATTGCGAAGAGACTCATCGTTTCCTGCGACCTCTGAATTGAGTTCTTCCTTCTCTTCTCTTTTTCACTTTACCAGTCAATTCTGAAGATTTTTCCAGCTCAACATCTTCTCAAAGACTCTCCCCCGGTTTTTTAAGTATGAAGATAATTGGAATTTCCCACACTAGCCTAGATTAATATTGATATGTTTTTTTAAATAATGCACTTTGTTCAAAGAAAAAATCTTTCTTAAATAATTTTATAAGATTCTTAAAAGATTGAAAGCATCAAACAAACCTCCTAGGTCAACCTTGAGGTTCAGTGCCAGAGGCAAACAACAAAGCTCTATATGACAATGGAAGCCAAGTGATGAGGGCATAGCAGAGACTAGATTTTAACTTATGATTGAATGCCTTTGTTCAGTCAAATGGTTTTGTGCAATATTTCCTCCAAAAAATATATTTTTGCCATTTTTCAGTTCTAGAATCAGAAACATATTCTAGTAAAAAATCTTGTTTATTAAATTTAAAATATAGATTCAGATTATATTTTTATCATTTTATATCATATTTACACTATTTACACAGTGGCAGTAATAATACCTGTGACTCTTTTTTACAGCAACATTACAAAATATCACTATTCTAATCAATTTTTCTTATCAGTTTCTAACAAAGTTTAAGAAAGCAAAGTAATGATTTTAGGCCCATCAATCTGTTTTTTTATTTTTAAATCATGAACCATCAGATAAATCTGTAGGGATCTGAAGACAGCATAATATATATGCCTATGAAGCTAGGTCCACGCTCCTTAGTTCCAGGTATTGCTTAAAATTCTCATCACATATTAGGTACCCTAGTGAGGATATCATCAGCTGAGAAAAAAATATCTTGCAGGTCCTATCCCGTTCCAATCTATGTTTTTCATGAGTCAGTGTATTTTGACCCCTTTGCAAATTTGACTGAACAAGGGAATTCGATCATAAGTTAAAATCTAGTATCTTTTATGCCCTCATCACTTGCATTGTCATATAGAACTGAGTCAATGACAAGGGCTTTTGTTTTCTTGTGTGATATTTATGACTCTTCTGTTACAAACCAGGGAAATTGGTGCGGGATGGGGTTTGGCCTGAAATAACCTCGGTTTTAGATGCTTATAAAACACGTAAAGCATGAGGAAAAAACCAGTCAAATAATATACTATCATTACACCACATAGTATGCTATTTAAAATACAAAGCCCCTATAAAACTAGGGCACTAAATATTTTAATTAGATACTGATTTTTTAAATGTTTGTCTCTGACAGTTTCTTAAAAAATGTTTTCAAAGTGACATACACTACAAGCATTTTAAAGGATTGTTAAAAGGAATATGTCACAATAACGGAACCACATCAACTACATGATTTGAACCCTTAGTTATATGATTTCGTGACTAAGTTTTGTGTATAAACATTTTTTTCTTTTTTTTTTTCAGGATATGCGAGGTCTTAGCGCTTCCATATTTATGGTGCTAAGGAAAGTTTTGGTTCTTTCAAATTAAATACAAGTTCAATGAATGCTGTTTACACTGCTGTCTTTGTTTTTTTCATTATCCTCTCTTTCAAATGTCGTTTGATAACTTTCCAACAGGTGACACTTTAACCCAATGAAACAGCCTGGGAAATGTTTGGAAAAGACTCGGATTTGGAGTATTTTTAAATACCTTGTATTCAAATACCTTGTTTCATCAAAGAGAGTCTTCTCGTTTTTCTTCTTTTCTCTAATTAATTGTCATCATTATCTCCTGCTCTCCGCTGAGCGGTCATTCACTGACCTTCAGTAATTTATCCAATTAACTAACAGACGTACTGAGTGAGTCAGGATCTCCTGTAGAGGTAACATTTTGGGATGATTTTTTTTTTTTTTTTTTATTCAATTGCCTCTTAGCTCTGTTACCTGCACAGCATTGATATTTGCATCTTTCTAACACATTTCTCTTGGAAGCCTGTCTCCCCAAGTCACAGCTTGCATATGAGTCTCTGCTTGCACAGATCTTTCAAAATTGAAGCTTTGGCCATTGAGACATTTGAAGTGTGTTCATATCGTGATGAGGAAACACGCACAACCAGAAATTGTTTTAAAGGTAAGGACTCATTCTCCTTTTTCAATCTTCTTAGGAGAGACAGGATATTTAACGTTTTATGGTTCATCTTCTGCTGGTTCGCATGTGTTTTTGCTACTCAGGAACAGAGCTCAGCAAGATGTTTATTACAAACTGAGTCAGGAGCAAGTTTGCCAAAACGTCTTTTTTTTCCCCCCTCCTTCCCACCAGTTCTGAGTTTAAGGAAGCCTGGGAAGAATTATGGTTTAAAATTGAGGTTGGTCTAAATTGGTCATTTAAGCTAAAAACCTTTGCAAAGCCTGTCTAATGTGAATTTTTCAGAACCAAAGCCTCCAACTAATGTAATTTTTCCTACAAATTCAAGGGGAAAACCCTATTTCCCATTTGTATATAAGATGCATGTATA
Organism: Sus scrofa; assembly: GCF_054392235.1. NCBI lineage: Eukaryota > Metazoa > Chordata > Mammalia > Artiodactyla > Suidae > Sus > Sus scrofa. The sequence goes on from NC_139393.1 coordinate 79,935,266, forward strand.
TAAAATTAAAACTAAGAGAAGAATTGTGCAAAAAAATAGTAAAATCTAAACTATAAATTTCATAGAGTATCACAAACATATTTTGCTTTAAATATAGGCTGTTTTTAATTAGTCAAAGATTGACTGGAAAAAGCAATGATTTCCATAAAGTTAAAAGTGTAGTATTCTTTTAAGCAGCTTTAAAAGAACTTTATAAGAGAGGTGGAAAATAAGGAATATAGGCACATACCTAAGTATATGTGATTTTATATTTATTTAATCAATTAATTTAGTTCTGTCCTTTTATTCCACCTTGACATTTTCTTAAAAAAATTTTTTTAAATGATAGGTACTACAAGCATTGCAAAGGTTTGTTATATAAAATATGTTAATATAATGCAGTAAAAATTAATCACATTGACAAATTATTTAATACCCTATCATAAAACAAGGGGCAAAAATTAATACTAAGTAACAATATAAAAAATGCATTTCTTCCTTTGTAAGTGTATTCCAATCATGGAATTTGTAAACAAATATCAGAAAGAAATTACATAATTAGCAAAAATGCCTGTATAGCTAATGCTTATTGGGAAGTAAGCGCTTAAGAGTAATCTGGTTCAAGGTCACAGTTGTTTGATGTCTTACGAGAGAGAAGTATCTTTGTAAAGGAGCATATATGAAAAGTAAAGCAATGTTAAGTGTTTATGGCAGGTGCTTAAAAAAGATCAGGTAAGTCCAAACGAAATTATGTTTATAAAGTATAGTTTTTAAACACACAAATAAAACATAATTCATGTACATAGTAAAATTCATGCACATAATAAATAATTAAGGACTCTTTTGCCAGAACTTCCCATTGAAAAATTGTTTTTATAGAATTGACTGCTGTTTCTCCAGCTGAAAGCAGTGTGTTCTAGATAAAAATTCCAAAAGAAAATAAATTTCTTTATATTTTGCTTTATAACAAGATTTAGAAACTGTGCAAATTACATAATTTGCAAAACATAGAAAAATTTTAATGACAAAATAACTGATTATTGACAGTGAAAATAGTGGGGGGTATACATGTATTTTATAATTCTTTTAAAATAAATTTATCTATATCTGCTCCAGGTAAAGATACAAATTAATTTTTCAAGGTGATTTATTTTTTATTTAATATAAAATGTTTAATTCTATGGTCATAATATAGGTTCACAAGAAATTTGGTACGTAAAATATTGTCATTACTACTGACGAACTCTTTAGTTTCTTCTTTTTATTAAGGCATAAACCCATAAATTGGAGACTGCTTGTATAAAATAAAGAATAGGCACAATTATAAGTAAAATTTAAAATGCATTTTAGTATATTCAAATATAGTGCTACAAAATTGTTTGGCAAATTAATGATGATATTAAAAATACTGACAACTCACATCTGATTTTAAAGATATGAGTTTAGTTTTAGTTCTCTCTATAACAATCATTAGAAGACAAAGTTTTGGTTACTCTCTCTTGGTTTTGTTTCTTTAAATGTACAATGAATTGTGAGCTATGTGTGACCTAGCAATAAATTCTGTCTTCAGAGACTAGGAATTCTGAATTCCCAAGAGCATATATAAAACCATTTGATTCCACTGAGAAATTTAAATAATCTCATTGCAACAATTTTGCTCACATTTTTCGTTTGCTCAGTGAATTTTATGTATAAATATGGACAAAACCTAAACTTCCATATCTCACCATGTCACAATTACTGGGCCACCTAATGCAGGGGTACAGGTGATTTTCTTTTCATGTTATTTTCAAGGAAGGAAATGAGTTGTCCTTTTAAGTTTAGAATTCCTGGAGTCAGAAGCCAAGTGAGTGGAAGTACACAACAAGAATCGTCGATTCCCTTTCAGGGTCATGATTCCCTGACCCACGGCTAGACACTGTCTTCTTTGCAAAGGATCACCTGGCATAACTGGCATAGTTTTTTTGTTGTTGTTGTTTGTTTGTTTGCACCCACGGTATATGGAGGTTCCCAGGCTAGGGGTCAAATCGGAGCTGTGCCACAGCAACGCGGGATCCAAGCCTCATCTGCGACCAACACTACAGCTCATGGCTACACTGGATCCTTAACCCACTGAGTGAGTCCAGGGATCGAACCCAAATCCTCAGGGATACTAGTCAGGTTCTTTAACCACTGAACCACAAAGGGAACTCCTTAGGATAGCTGTTTTCTCACATCCCTCAGCATGAACAGAGTGATGCTGAGTAGCTTTTTTTTTTTTCCCCGTAATATTGTCACTATAGTATATGGCATTTGCTTGAAAACATTTATATAAATAATACTTTATGTTGCATGCTTCTTAGAAATAAAAGTTAAAATTTCTTGCATTAACTACCACAGAATTAAAAAGTACTGGTTTGAATTGCCAAGCTCAAAATGAATTTTACACTGTGCATAGTCTTTCTTCTTAAAACCCATCAAAAAAAAAAAAAACTAGCTAACAAATAATAGCTAATAAATTAAGCATGAATTTCATGAAAAATATCTTACATATTATTTTTCAAAAGAATCAGACCTGGGTTAGAACCGTATTAGACTGGTGTGCGTTTGCAGTTTTCCAAAGAAAGATAAAAGGTGACTATTTTGTGTTTGCAAAAGAAATCATATGATACCAAATAAAATGTAAAATTGTATACATATTGTACTAATGCTTTATAGCTTCAGACTTCTCTTGTTTAACAGAAGAAAATGACCCTGACCTTATCTTCATCCACAACAGATCTTCTGAACATTTATTTAAAAAATAACGACGACGACAAACTCTTGTAAAGACAGAAATGTTCACCAGCTCTCTCACTGCTGAAGTGTGAGGTTCAGCTTTGAGGAAGCACCGTAGGCAGCTGAAGTGAGAATTAAAACTGCCGAGTTCCTGAAATTTACACGTTCTTATACTCGCTTTCAAAGCTTCCAATGATGGCAAATTCTTTCCAGCCTTGCGATATAATTAATTGCTTTAATTTTAGAAATTTAAAAAAGCAAATAAGCCATTTTCAAATAAGCCATTTAAAAAAGCTAATAAGAAAGAGCCTTAACAGGTGTTATTTTGTTTGCATAAATTTATAAAAAACATCAGCACAAATATGAACATATATTGGATTTATTTCTACCTTAAATGGGAAAGAGAATAACACAATTAATAGTAACTTCTTGTTAAGAAGCTGAAGGTATTTTTGAATGTCAATGCATTTTAATTGAAGTATCCATAATGACTTCTACTCTGGCAAAAACACACTGGAAACACTGTAGATTTACAATGAACAAAGGGCGGCTGGAAAAAATTTAAATCCTCAATGAGATCATAATGTTAATTATTTCACATCTACCAGAGCCTCTTAATACTAAGTCTGCACCCCACAGATACTGTTATAAGCAGTGACATCAAATATAAGAAGATAATTATCTGAAGTAGATTTACACTGTATAGCTCAAAAAAGGTAAGGATTTGTATGGTGCGTTTGTAATAAATTATCCAAATACTGTAGGGAGTGATTACACTGATATACATGCAAATTTATTGTGATCAGTAGTTAATAGTATTTCATCTTGATACACTTTTTAATCATGAATTCTTGTGACTTTTAAAAAATTACAACACTTCTCTTGCCTCTATTTTCTCCCAGAGGACATCCTTTCAAGAGTAAAATTATGGACAGAGGATTAGGCGAAGAAAAGCCAGAATATTCCCTGTACTACACCCTTTACATAGAAAACCTTCCATTCTTTTTCACTCTTGTTGCTAATTTCCTTCAAAACCAGCCTGAATCTCATGTAGTCTAATGAGTTTTCCTTAATTAGTTCCATTTGATTGCATTTGATTCTTGTTTTCTTTTTGTTGTTGTTGTTTTTGCCTTTTCGGGCCACACCCGCAGCATATGGAAGTTCCCAGGCTAGGGGTCGAATCTGAACAACAGCTGCTGGCCTACACCACAGCCACGGCAATGTGGGATCTGAGCCACGTCTGTGACCTACACCACAGCTCATGGCAATTCTGGATGCCTGACCCCCACTGAATGAGGCCAGGAATAGAACCTGCACCTCATGGATGCTAGTTGGATTCGTTTCCGCTGCGCTCCAGTGGGAACTCCTGTATTTGATTCTTTACTCAGATCCCCAACCTCTTTAATATATTTAACTTTTTTAAAAAAACAGACTTGCTTTTAGAGCAAGCTTAGTTTCCGCAAACTAAGCAGAAGGGACAGAGATTTCCCATAAATGCTCTGCCTCCACGCAAACCATTTCTTTTCCATATTAGCTTCCTCCACCAGAACATCACACGTGTTTGACACACCACCAGCGTCCAAAGTGTAAGACTCACTCTTGGTGTTGTACATTCTATGTGTGTGGACAAATGTATAATGACATACAGCTACCATGATAGTATCATACAGAAAATTTTCCCTGCCTTAAAAATCTATATATCCCTCACTCCCTCGACACCTAGGGACCACTGATTTTTTTATTGATTTGTCTCCATTGTTCTGCCTTTTCCAGGATGTCATATAGTTGGAATTGTAAAATACTAGCTTTTTCAGATTGGCTTTTTTTCATGTAGAAATATGCATTTAAGATTTTTCCATAGCTTTGATTGTTCATTTCTTGTGAGCACTAAATAATACTCTATTTTCTGGATGTATCACAGTTTATTTATTCATTTACTTGCTGAAGGACATCTTAGTTGCTTCAAAGTTTTTTCAGTTATTAATACAGCTGATATAAACATCCACGTGCAGGTTTCTGTGTGCACTTGTTTTTAACTCTTCAGGTAAATTCCAAAAACACAATTATTAGACAATAGGGTACGAGTAGTTTAGTTATGTAAGAAACTGCCAAATTGTCTTCCAAAGTGGCTGTACCACTTTGCATTCCCATCAGCAATGTTTAAGAACTCTTGTGGCTGCACAGCATTTTGTGTTGTCAATGTTCCAGTTTTTGGCCCTTCTAATAGGTGTATAGTAGTATTTCATCATTTTAATTTGCTTTCCTTGTTGACAGGTGGAATGTAACACCTTTTCAGGGCCTTGTTAACTACCTGTGTATCTTCCTTTTTGAGATGGGTGTTAAGGTCATTGGCCATTTTCAAAATCTGGTTGTTCATTTTCTTATCATTGAATTTTAAGAATTATTTGTACATTTTGGAATACAGTCTTTCACCAGATTGTCTTTGGCAAATATTTTATGCTGGTCTGTGATTTTTTTTATTCCCTTGATAGTGTTTTTCATAGAGCAGAAATGTTGAATTTTATTGAAGTTCATCTATTTCTTTTGTAGATGGTGATTTTGGCATTGCATCCGAAAAGTTACCATCAAACCTAGGTCATTTAGGTTTTCTCCTATGTTATCACCTATGATTTTTGTAGGTGTGTGATTTACATTTAGGACTAATATCCATGTTGAGGTAATTTTGAAGAATGTAAGTTTTTGCTTAAATTCATTAGTTTTGCATGTGAGTGCCCAATTGTTTTACCACCATTTGTTGAAAAAATGATTATTCTTCCAATGTATTTCTCCTTTGTCAAAGATATTTATGGGGGTCTATTTCTGGACTTTCTATTATATTCCTTTGACCTATTTGTTATTTCATCAAAACCACACTCTTATTATTATTTTTTATTTTCCCTGTGGTATATGGACGTTCCCAGGCTAGGGGTCAAATTGGAGCTGCACCTGCCAGCTTACACCACCGTCCCCAGATGTGAGATTCGTCTGCGACCTACACCATAGCAGGGCCAGGGATCAAACCTGCATCCTCATTGATACTAGTCGGGTTCATTATCACTGAGCCACAACAGGAACTCCAAAACCATTCTGTATTGATTATTCTAATTTTTAGTAAGTATATCGAAGTTGGATCGTGTCAATCCTCCAACTTTGTTCTTTGATGTTGCGTTTGTTATTTTGGATCTTTTGCCTTATATAAAATTTAGAATCAGCTTGTGGTATCTATAAAGTAACTTGCTGGGTGTTTTATTAGGATTGTGTTGCGACTACAGGTCAATTACGAAGAACTGGCATCTTCACAATTGGTCTTCCCATCCATGAACATGGGCTATCTCTATTTCTATTTAGTTCCTTGATTTTTTTAATCAGAGCTTCTTGCATAGATCTTGTATATATCTTGATAGATTTCCTCTTAAAAATCTTTTCTTTTAAAGCTAATGTAGATGGTATTGTGCTTTTAATTTCAAATTTCACTTATTTATTGTTGCTATATAGGAAAGCAATTGAATTTGTATGTTAACTTTGTATCATTCAAACTTGTTATAATTGCTTTTTTGGCAAATCAGAATATTTGTCCATGCATTAGGATTTTCTACATAGATAATCACATCATTTGCAAAAAAAGCCAGTTTTATTTCTTCCTTCAAAATCTGGATACATATGATTTTATTTTCCTTTTTTTTTTTTTTTTTTTGCGCTAGTTAGGATTTACAGCGATTTTGAAAAGCAGTGATAGAAGGGGTTGTCCTTGCCTTGTTCTTGGTCTCAGTGGGAAAGTGTGAAATTTCTTACCATTAAGAATTATGTTAGCTGCAGTTTTTTTCCTTAGATATTCCTTATCAGCTTGAGGAGGTTTCTTTTTATTCTTAGTTTGCTGAGAATTTTTAACCATGAAAGGATGTTGAATTTTGCTGAATGCTTTTTTGCACCTACTAATATGATTATGCATTTTATTTCTTTATCCTCTTGATGTGGTGAACTACTTACATGGGTTATTGAAGTTTGAGCCAAATTTGCACACCTGGGGTATACTCTCCTTGGATGTGTTGAATAAGTGTTGTTATATATTGTGGGATATTTAATTAGCTTTTATATTTTTAGGAATTTTTACAACTACATTCATGAGAGATATTGATCTATAGTTATCTTCCCTCCCTCCACTCTTCTTTCTGTAGTCTATAAGTCACTGAATTCAGTTATAGATGTTAAAAATAGGGACTTACAGAAGTATAAAAATTTTTGTCTCTCATCTTGCCCACCTAAGCCATTACATTCAATTTCATATGAATATCTTTCATGTTTATTCATCCATGTCTATCTTCAGCAGATACTTTATGCCAAGCTACTATTATCAACTGGAGAACATAATAGCTTTTTGTCTAAGATTCACTCATGTCTGTGTGCTCATTTTTTTGTTTTTGTTTGGTTTTGATTTTCCACCGTTTTCTAAACAATATCTGAACAACTCACTCCCCTCTGAAATGCCATTTCTAGACACTCTCCTTTAGTTCACTTCAAATACACCACTTCTAACTCAAAAATTCAGATCCCTTTGTTATATTCTCTCAGAGAATTATGGCCTTTTCTTTAAAAACTCATCACAGTTGAAAGCTTATACTAACTTGTGCCATTGTTTAAATAATGGCGCGGTCTCTTCCAGACCACATGCTTCATGAGGGCAAACACTTTTAAATTCTAGCACTAAAATCGAACACAGCATGTACCTAGACATTGATAATGTATGTTCAAGAAAGCTCAGGACTGTTAAAAAGATTGTTAAAATTACCTCGTTGGTGGCTACTTTGTAGAAAGAACATTTCATTGTAGTAATTGAGATGTTAAGTCAGATTGTAGAAATTGGAATTGTGAGGCAGAGTAGCTATAGACTTATTTCAAAACAATAATAGCAGGGAGTTCCTGTGGTGGCAAATCAGAAATGAACCCAACTAGTATCCACGAGGATGCGGGTTTGATCCCCGGCCTCGCCTAGTGGGTAGAGGATCTGGCCTTTCTGTGGCTGTGGCAGTAGCCAGTGGCTACAGCTCTGATTCAACCCTTACCCTGGGAACCTCCATATGCCACAGGTGTGGCCCTAAAAAGACAATAAAAGAAACAAAAGAACCTTTATTTCGATTTTAGGATATAAAAGGCCTAAACAAAGTCTTGGTGAGGGAAAGGGACACATAGAAAAGAAGTTGATTGTGTGACTCCGCTAGAGAGAGATTCAAAATGCATTTTGGACCAGAGAACAGGGGATAAAAATCACGGAGAGGAAATATTACTTCTCTCATATGGAAAAACGTGCACAAACACAAAGCATTAATTCATATTTGGTGCAATTACTAAAGAATTTTCAGCATTTCAATCGGAAAGATGTATCCCAATGAATTCTATTTACTGAGGAAATAAAATCTTGGAAATGTTGCTTTGGGAAAGAACTGGAGTTCTTTTCTTTAGCTGTTCCACTGCAGCCTTACGATTTTAATTTTCCCACAAGCTTCGCAGATAAAAACCACGATGACATCAATTATTTCTTAAAAAATAACAATGTTTTTGTTATCACAACACTATCCATTATAATTTGAGTCACAGGCTTATTTACTCTTAGACCTAAAAGGATCTTAGTGGTACATTATACAATTTCCTGTTATAGATCTAAAAACTAAATTCACATAGCTAGTTAAGAACAGAGCTAAAACAATAACCTGATTCAGTGTTTGATCAAATGACATTTCAAAATAGACTCCTAGAATTTTACCTTTCTTGTGTAGTGTCACAGTTTTAATAAGATATTTCTGCTTTTTAAAATTTGGATGCAATTTTCCTGGTTAAAATCTGCATGGACTGCTTTTATGCATTGTGCCTTATCTTTTATTTTCAAATGAATTTGTGTCCATGATTTAATGGACTGCAAGGGTTTTTGGTTTGTTTGTTTTTAAGTGGGATTAGCATATAGAGAGAGATCATGGAATCCTCTAAAGTAAGGATGGAAAGAACCTGTCATGTCACTTATCTCTCCAAAAAGGCAAAGGTTTCCCTCCCTCACCCCACTTAGACCATCTTTTTGAAAATTTGAGTCATTATTACCTATTTTCACAGTGTTTTCTAAAGCCTCCTAAACTCTCAGTTACCAAATGTTTCCTGGGAAAAAGTTTCAGTACTCAATTTCCTTCTAACTTTCTCTCTTTCCTCAATTAATATTTGAACTTTATCCATCCAGTCACGGAAACTTTTTCTGTTACCTCTTCTCAGCTTAGGGGTCTTTTCTCTTCAACAAACTTGGAGCCTCTGTCATTAAAACACCCAAAGTATTCAAGTTTTCAGGTTTTTTTTTTTTTTGAGAAAGTTTAAGAGGGATAATTACATTTAAAAAATAATGATCTATATTGGATGAACAAAAGTTCTATTAACTCTCTGAAATTTTTACACTGCTTGTAGCATAATTGATAAATTAACATATGCATTTTCTATAAAGTCATAGAATAAGAAATGCGAAAGGCACAGGAGAAATTATCAATCAGGGACAACCATGTACAAACTGACAAATCCAGAATGGGTCAACTCCTAGCTCCAGATTTTTTAAAAGAACTTTATGATTTTTATATCTGCTATTATTATATCCTATCTACTGGTGAATTTTTATGCCATAATTCAGAATTATGTTTTTGATGGGTGATTTTGTATTTCTGTGGTTGAATTTCCTTCTAATTGAGGAGATGATCAACAGTGAAAAGTGATGTATAGCTATTTTGCCCCAAGGACATGAGGGGTTAGATTGAAACCCAACTTCTCCTTTGTTTGTTTTTGCCTCGTATTCCACACAACTTTGTCTTCTATGACAAAAATAGATTCAGCTGAAATATTGGAACAAATCATACACATTCACAAACAAGAAGCAACATATAATAGAACTTGGACTACCTCTGGTATAAAAGCAGATTTGGAATTCAAGTTGTTGCTTTGGGACATATGAACTAATTCCAGGTAGTTCCACCTGCTTCTAGTATGCAGCTGAGGTGAAGTGGCTGTCCTGGAGTTTGGTCATGCTAACATGCACTAAATTAGGAGTAGCCAGGCATTGTGGGATGTTTCTCCTACAGTAATTCTTCAACAAGCATATATTGCGGAGATACAATATGCCACACACACACACACACACACACACACACAGAATAAAATAAAATAATACAATGAAATAAACCCTCTATCTGTTCATTAAGAATTGAAGTAGCAAGCCATTCTACAAAGAGGATGATAGTCCGCTACTAGAAAGCAAAATTAGATATTTTTCTTATATTTTTCTTTTATTCTATTTAAATTTTAGTTCCACTTAATTGATATTTTACAATATACTTAAGAGACTAGGAGTGTGTGTGTGTGTGTGTGTGTGTGTAATTTATAAATATGCTGAGTTTAAAAATCAAGTGGGATTGATAAAAGGAAAAGAAGTTTATTCATTTTCATCATTGCCCCCTCAAATCCATCCTTCCTTGTCTCTGGCTCTTAATGCATCAAACTGCCAGGTGTGATATAAGTCTCCTGCTACTCTTTACCTGGCACATGGCTCAATACTGTGTTTGCAGAGAGCAAATTTGAAGGATAACATGATGTCTCCCTCTCGGATTAAAACATAGGCTTGCTCGCCTCTTGTTATAAAACAACACTTCCCCAAACTCATGGATCCTCCCCAGTAAGGCAACCACCTGTATGATCCCGCCACCACCTGTGCCCTCTAGGGGGCTTGTGGTGTGAGGTAGATGGGCAAATACTCACGCTGCTCCCTGGGCCAGGAGTAATAAAGTCCTACCAGGAAGTCTCACTCTTCCGTCAACTTTCTCTAAAGAGTATCATAGGGAAGTTCCCATTGTGGCACAGTGGGTTAAGAGTCCAACTTAGTGTTTGTGAGGATGTGAGTTTGATCCCTGGCCTCGCTCAGTGGGTTAAGGATCTGGCATTGCTGCAAAATGCAGCTTAGGTTGCACATATGGCTCAGATTCATTGATTCCGATAATTCCTAGAATGAGCACAGGATGCTAAAAGAGACGTGGGTTTCTGGGGGAGAGGGGAGAAGGATCCAGTGGGCAAAGCTTGTAGGTAGGAAAAGACACCCTGGAATCTGATAGCTATTACTTTGCCTGAGTAGCCAGTGAAGGAACAAGAGTAGCAGCTGCTCACTAGCCTGCCTGCAAATGGTGAATTGGAAAGGGGACATCAGAACAAGCCATCAAAATGGTGACTTGGTTACTGCTCTATCCTTCAAGTTCCATGAAGACAGAACAGTGGCTCTGCAAGTCTTAGACACCTCCTCTGAAAGGCAGTGTGACTGTGGCTCTTGAGTCAAAAGAATAAACAAACATGAAATGGTCAGTTTCAGCGGTGTGGTTTATCATTGGATCTGTAGTTTTGAGTTAACCAAAAACATCTGAATTTTGCTCAGCGTTGCTGATGGCTGCACTGAAATGAACATAAATGTAAAATATCACTGGCCTGGAGCCATTCTTTCCACTCATGTTCCCAGTGTCTCACTGCCCTTCTACTCAACCTCAGCTGATTTAAGGGGGAAAAAAAGATCATTATCTTTGGGAGCAAGATCTTTTTGTCCCCAAGGGAGACCAAAGGCCATATACACCCTTCTGAGTATCTTAGAGAAATTAAGGAAAAAGCAGGCGTCGTCATGTATGTCTCTGTTGGATTCCAGCACATCCGGGCTGATGGGAGTGGGCATGAAGGTGAGCTGAGGCTCCAAGGACTTCAGGTCAGAACCATGGAGGCATCATGAGGTCATAAAGAAAGGAACCCCTGAGTCTGGACATTCATGGAACACCAGTCAGTACACAGGGAGTAACCAGTCAAACCAAACTCTGGAGTGCAGGGCATGAGCAGAAGAAGTGCCTGTCATCAACACTGCTGGCCCCATCAAGCCACCTCAGCCTCCCCACTCAACCTGTGCTCTCCACCTTCCAGACTGGAAAGAGCATCACTCCTGGTTGTTACTGCTCTGGGGCATGTGGTCAGCTCCTTGGCTTGTGATCTCTTGGGGGAAAGAACACCCAAAAGCCATCGACAGTATTTGGACAAGTCTCCTAGTGAAAAGGCTACAGTGTCCTAGAGGCATTGTTCCTAATAACACACAGCCACTGTGTCACCTCGAGAAAACAGACAAAGCCAAACTGGGGGACATTCTACAAAATAACGAATCCATACTCACTAGAAGTATCAAGGGCGTGAAAGACAAGGCAAGACCGAGTAGCTGTCACAGACATGAGGAGATTCAGGATACACAGAAACTAAATACAGTGCAGGCTCTCGGATTGGTGCCTGGACCAGAAAAGGAACACTAATGGGAAAAACTAGTGAAATATGAATCAGTGTTTTGCTTTAGTTAATAATGTAATACCAAGATGAATTTCTTCATTTTGATAAATGCTCTGCAGTGACATGGGTTGTTAATATAAAGGGGGCTTGGGGAACGGCAAATGGAGACCAATCTTGAATCTCTTCTGCAAGTCTAATATATCAAAATCACAATGAAATAGCAGAATGGTTATAAGTGCTAAATACTTTAAAAATCTTAAAATTATAGCAAACATAAAACACACACATGATAGCCATAATTTAGAACCAAAGGAGTATGTATATAGCATATTAGTTTCTATGACCTGGAAAATAGCTACAAAGAAAATAACCAGAATGTAGCAGTTAAAGATTAAATTTGATACATATAGAAAAGAGAGACATGAATGCAATGAGAAAAGCTACCAGGGAATTTTTTAACATTAGTCCCATTTCAAATGCTCCTTAGCACATATATTAAGGCTGATCATACCAGAGAGTCTAGACACAGAAATTGTTCATCATCCCAGAAATCCTATGGAAGAGTATTAGTGATAGAAATAGTATTAGAAGTACTATGAAACAGTATCTCAGTGATGTTGGCTGATAAATTATTTAAAATTAGAGTTTCAAAAAGTTTGACATGATGGTTATATAATGAACTCCATACCCGACAACCCAAGAATACTCACTGTTTTCAAGAATACAGTTCACCTGCTCAAAAATTGGTGATAACATACCCACAAAGCACATCTGAGCAAATTGATATTTAATTAAGAATATATTCTCTTAAGAAGAGTAAAAAGCCAGAAATAAATAACAACCACAATGAAAGATAAAATTTCATCTTCTTTGAATGAAATATATGTGTATTTATATTTATAAACTATATATGAAGGGAAGGTAAAAATCAAAATACAAAATTAGAAAATATTTTGAACTGAATAGTTATATAAATACTTTGGTCAAATTGGTAGGATAAGGCTGAGTCTAGCCTAGAGGTATAACTATCATGCTATTCCATTAATTAAAGAATGAAGACTGAAACTAATGGGCTAACCATCCATTTAAAGAACTTATCAAAAGAAAACACCGAAATAGAAAAAAAATGATGATACAAGCATAAATCTATAAAATAGAAAACGATTATACAATTGAAAATATAGAGACAAAAATATCTTATTTGAAGAAATGAAAACCACTGGTAAATTCCTGAGAAAGGCAATGAGAACAAGAGAGAAATCACAAAATAACTTAGGTGACAAATAAAATTTGGAACATCATCACAGAAGTTGCCAACATTAGAAGAATAGTAAGATTATATAAGCACAACTTCAGAGCAAAACTTTTATAAATAAATTAGATAAACTGGAAAAATATTGGAAAACACGTAACTCATAAATGAAATAAGTAGGATGCAGAAAAATCTAAGTGATTATATATTTAAGAAAATGAAACTCTAATTGATATTAACTTTCTCATATCCAAATAGTTTCCCTGAGAAACTATATTGGATATGCTAGGTAGAATTAACCAAATATCCAATTTCTTTCAGAATCCAAAAGATGAATCAATTCTAATTTTTAAAAGGTCAGAATAACCATTATTCCAAACTTAATAAGAAAGCCAAGTTTAGAGAAAAGTAAAGGCCAAACTCATTCATGAATATAATTTTTAAAAATGAAGAGAAAATGTAAAAAACAAATTCCAGAAATATGTAACTAGAATAATATATCTATCATGGCATGACAAGGTTGTTTTTTTCCTCAACAATTCAAAGGTAGTTTAATTTGAGAAAATCTATCAATTGAGTTTTGAGGTTTTTTTTTTCCATCTTTAGAGGAAGGGATTCATGTCATATATTCATTTTAATAAAAGAAAAAATCATTAATTCATCCTATGTACCTGATGGAATATTTGAACCAACTGGGGGAAACTTGAAGCTTCCTAGTCTAATAAAATGCATCTAAAAACAATAATACAAACGTAATAATAACGAGATGCCAAAAGCGTTCCTTTTGAGGTAGTTAACAAGAAAAATACATGTACTACCAGAGAAATAGCAGTTTTTCCTGGTCAGTGCAGTAAGGCAAGTAAGTAAAGGATGAGGACGGGAAAAGAAATAAACCATAATTATTCATAGATGATAGAATTTTATACCTAAAACATCCCGAAGCAACCATAGAAAATTATTAGAATCAATACGTGATTTCAGTAAGTTTTTTAGAAGCTTTATAATATCTGAAAAGCACTCGCATTTCTAGAGGGCAACACTAAGCGTTAGTAAATGCAAAATTTTCAAGAGATACCACTATCAACAAAAAATACATGGCTGGAAATAGGCCTAATAAAAATTGTGCGATATTTCAACTCAGAAAAAAAAATTCGTTGATGGTGATTAACGATACACTAAATTAGAGAAGGAACGTGTCTTTTGTTCATGGAAGGAAGTCGATCTTGCAAATATGTTAGTTCCGCCTAATGTATTACATAAATTAAACAGAACTCCCCCTGGTACTTTGCTGAGCCATGACAAACTACCGAAATGCATGTGAATCAAAGGAAATCCTAACGGATATTAAAGTGGAAGAAGTTTCTATACAGAACATGAATATTCATTATTATGCTATGATAATTAAGAGAGTACGGCAGCAGTGCACAGATAGATAATTGAACCTATAGGACAAAGTAAAGATCCAGAGAGGCCTCTGCATATTGACTGATGGCAAATACGCCCTGCTAAGTAGCGGGGTGAGAGAACAAACTTTTCAAGATATGTTGCTCAGGAGAGAATTGGTTACCCTTGCAGAAAAATAAAATACAAATTGTCTTTTACCTTAATGCTATATTAAAAAAAAAACAAAACCCAAAAACTAGTGTTTTGTAGTTCCAAATACGGGATGATATATTCCTGGTGTTGGCGCCAATGAGATTGGTTAAACTCACCTAAAAGAAAAAGCTTCATCGCACTACTTTGTGGTTAAGAATTTTGGTCACTGAGAGACACCATGCAAAATGTGAAAACGCCAATAACAGCGTGCGAGATCTTTTAGAACATAAAATTGGCAAGCTGCTCATATTTAGAATATAGAAAGAACACCTGACTGTGGTTGAGAAGACAGACAACTCAGAGAAAGACAATTATCATATGATATCACTTATTTGTGGAAATAATAAAAATATACAAAAAAACTTATTTATAAAACAGAAGCGGATTTCAAAACAAGCTTATAGTTACCACGGTGAAACCATTGACGGGAGGGAATCATTGGGGGGGGATTCATATGCACACGACTGTATCAGATAGATGATGAATGAGAACCTACTGTATAGCACAGGAAAATCTACCCAATAGTTTGTAATAACCCATGTGGGAAAGAAGAATGTATATATTTACATGGATAACTGAACCCCTTTGCCATATACCTGAAACTGAGAAAACATTGTAAGTCAGCTACACGCCAATAAAATTAGATTTAAAAAAAAATTTAAAAAAGAAGACAGAAGACTCAATAAAAAAGTGTACAAGAAATTCCCACAAGCGCTTCAAAAAAGAGGAAGTCCAATTATCGAAACACCTTCAAAAAAGTATTTAACCAAAATGGTTATTAGGAGAATTAGACTGAAAACCACAGTGAAGTACTGCTACACACCTATCAGAATGTCTACAAGATGATCAAGTCTGAAAACATTTGGTGAGACTGGAGTGAAATTGGAATTCCCATCCACTACTACAATTGGTACAATCGTTTAAAGTGTTTATTTTTTATTTATTTTTTTTACTTTCCCTTTTGGCCATGCCTGCGGCATGCAGAAGTTCCCGGGCTAGGGATCAAACCCAGGCTACAGCAGGGACAGCACTGGATCCGTAACCTGCTGAACCACTGGGAAATCCAGGTCATCATTTTGGGATAATGTTTGACATTATACGTTAAATAAGCTTGGCCTATGATCTAGTAATTATATTTCCAAGTGTGATACCTAGGTATAAATCCATGCATATGTTACTACAAGTCACACATGAAAAAAATTGAAACAGCAAAAAAGAAATTAGGATAATGTAAGAGTCTAGTGAAGTAGAATAGATAATTATATATTTGTATAATCATGAAGTGGGAAACTGCTCATGGAATGCTGTTTGCTAACTATAGCCGCAAATAAAAACATAAATCAATCTCACAAACATTATACTAAACAAAATTAGTCTAAGTCATATTTTCTATATTATATTATTCTGTTTACATAAAGTATAAAACAGAAAAACAAAACCGTAGTGTTTGGAAAAGCATTCTCCAATGGTACTCCAAAATCGAAAAAGACAGGTAAAGATATGAGTACCATCAAGGGCAAGGCAGATTATTTCCAGGAACATGAACAGTGCGGTGACCTGGAAAGGTGTAGGTTAGGGTATCCTTAGGTGTTGACACTATTCTGTTTCTTGACCTGGAAAATGCTGACACTGGTGTTTACTTGACAGTTCATCAAATTAGATCCCTTTCGTTATGTGATTTTATAGAAAGAAATGACTGAACCAGTGATTTTACTCTAGATGCAGTGCTCATAAAAGTTTATCTCCATTTACCTATAAAATGTACATGATTCCTGAAGATGGTTTGGGGAAGACAGGACTGAGGGCTCAGCCTTAAGTTTTGGTATGAAGCAAATGAGAGGATTGACCTTGGATGGGTAACCATTCTCTGCTAAAGTAAATTAAGAAGGAATAAGTCATAGGTCAAGACGATGAAGTCTCCTGGCTCAACTATTCTGGCTCCGTAGCACGGTCTGGGAAGTAGGACTCCAGATATGATTGATAATGGTGCAGGCCCCAATTACTTAGAGTAAGCCATTGTTTGGATGGGAGTCAAAAAGTTAGCTTTGGCCTGATGTCTCACCAGTTCTGGAGAAGAGGGTTTGCCAGCAGTCCCCTCTTGGAAAATGCTGACTCAATACCTCATATGTATCACTTGGCTCTTTCCACCTCCTCTTCTACTGGAGTGAACCCTTGTACAGACTTCATCTCATGAGTCTTTAAACTGGTTGGGTAATTTTTTATATTAAGTGATAGACAAGAACCTCCTGCTCAAAAAAGTCATGAACACCTTGAGCAATTAATGAGTGGGTGAAAAACATGCCACTATGTTTCTACTTTTCTTGGTGAATCTTTTTCTCCACGTATTTTCTCCATGTATTATTGCATTATTTTACAATCCAAGTCTGCCCCATGTCTTCTGGCACTTGGGGGCACTTTCCTGATTCCTGATCTATTTCTCCCTTCAGACAGTGGTTTCCCACCCCTACATTAGCTAGTGGATTTGGCCATCTCCAGTGCAAGCGTCAGGGCTGATACGCTTTACTGACGTAACAACACAGGGAATATATTTGTAACCACAGATCCCTTTCTGGTTTGGCAAATTTCTTGATAATCAAAGCTTTGCCAACTGATTGCTAATCCAGGCAAAAGCCTCTAGAAGAGTGTTCTCTATATAGTACATCCTCAATATCTAAATCTACATCTATAGATATAAGATAAAATTAATATATCAAATCCACATATGTCTTGAGTATAAATAAATATACCTAATGTATGGATACATATGTATACAAATGATATGGACATATAATTTTCCTTAGAATTTATTTATTTTAAATTTATTTCTTTAATTTATTTGCTTATTTTTAGGGCTGCACCTGTGGCATTCTGCAGGTCCCCAGGCTAGGGGTTGAATCCGTGCTGCAGCTACCGGTCTGTATCACAGCCACAGCAATGCCAGATCTGAGCTGCGTCTGCAAATTGTACTGCAGCTTGTGGAAACCCCAGATCCTTAACTCACTGAGCAGGGGCCAGGGATCAAACCCACGCCCTCATGGGTACCAGTCATGTTTATTACCACTGAGCCACAAAGGGAACTCCTTCCTTGGCATTTAAAATTAAACTTCTCGTAGTCATTCCTAATAAAAGATCATGCACAAAAGTAGTTGGGGTTTGGACCCGTAAGTGCAATATGAACTGGTTTCCCCAAAGTTATGTAAAGGTAATAATAATTTAACCTGGGTGAGGAAAACAATTCAAAATGGCTTCTGCTCTGCATTAATCCCTGTCATGAATTCCTTGTTTGTGCCCTACTGAGCCCTAAATCCATGAGGTCATAGAAACCACTATAGGTCACCCCAGCTCCTTCCAGAAATCTTGTGTGACTCAAGCTCACACATCATCTTCACCCAGGAGGGAGAGGAAGATATGTATGCACCCGCAGCCACGTTGAGCTTAGGGGAAACTGGGCCATACTTATATTCAATAGTTCCCAGGTGCTCCCAGGAGACGGCTTCCTGAAAATACTCAGAGAAATCCACCTTAAAAGC
Organism: Sus scrofa; assembly: GCF_054392235.1. Taxonomy (NCBI): domain Eukaryota; kingdom Metazoa; phylum Chordata; class Mammalia; order Artiodactyla; family Suidae; genus Sus; species Sus scrofa. The sequence goes on from NC_139393.1 coordinate 79,953,695, forward strand.
TTAATCTAGCACTTTGAAAAATGAAACACCTTTTCCGTCCTTCCCTGTTCACATGAATTTCATTGAAAATATAAAACATGAAGCTTATGCACTGACAGGGAAACACAATTCTCTTTATATCCGTGAAGACAACTAATTCAATGGTGAAGAATAAAAGCTATATGTATATATTCCTTGGCAACTGGGAGACCAGTAAAGCCTTGGCTTTATATTTTTTCTCTCTAAGAAGTTTTCTGCAAGATTTAGATCTTTCCTATGTTACCCTTCATCAATGTAAACAAGGGTAATTATTATTATTTTTTGTCTTTTTAGGGCAACACCCATGGCATATGGAGGTTCCCAGGCTAGGGGTCCAACTGGAGCTGTAGTCGCCAGCCTAAGCCAAAGCCATAGCAACGTGGGATCCAAGTCATGTCTACGGCCTACGCCACAGCTCACGGCAATGCCAAATCCTTAACCCGCTGAGCATGGCTAGGAATCGAACCTGTGTCCTCATGAATGCTAGTCAGGTTTGTTAACTGCTAAGCCACCGTGGGAACTCCATAAACAAGTATAACTATTTTAAACAAAGTTCACCTCCACCGCAATTGTAATTCTACATGAAGAAAGGCAAGATGCAGTTTTTTTCAAGCTCCAAACTATTCTGAGTGAATGGAAATTAAATCTGAAGCAGTTTAAATATTGTATGTTTATACATGTGTGGCCTACCATTTTCCAACTGCTTACAAACACATGCAGTTCATCATTAAAAGGAAATTAAACAAACTCCGGCAAGAAAAAATGAAGTTATGAAAATAAGTTGAAGGTGGGAAAAAATTAGACACAAAGGGCTAGGTGTGGGCTGCTGGTGTGGGTTGACTTCCTGGCGCTTTGCTAGCTACAGATCGAAGCCAAAGAAAAACATAAATACATGATTCATACTGTCCAATGGGGACTAAGCAACAGGTGGTTCTGGAGAGGAAAAGCTATTGTTTTTTTTTTTGTTTTTGTTTTTGTTTTTTAATTCAAGCAATGTTGCGCAGGGCCTCTCCTCCTAAAAAGAAAAAGATATGACAATGAGGGTAGATGTGGTTGTGTATACACGTAATATAGCAAAGGTCCACAAAAATATTTGTCATAAAGCAACGTGAGCGGGGATATAAAATGGTGCAGCAGATGTGGACAAGCGTATGGCACATCTACAATATGAGCGAGCAGTTCCACTTCTGGATACACACTCAGAAGAAGTTTAAGCAGGGATTCATCGCACCTAATCCACAAGAGCCGAAAGGTGGAAGTAACCCAAGTGTCCATAGACAGGTAAGTGCATGCAAAGATGTGCTATAAACATACAATAGAATATTATCCAGCCTTAAAAAGAAAGGCAACGCTGACACAGGCTATAAAATATATGGACCCGCAAGGTATTTTACTAAGTGAAATAAACCAGACACAAACATTCAAGAACTGTATGACTACACTTCTAGGAGGTACCTAAGAGTCAAATTCATGGAGACAGAAAGGAGAACGGCAGTTGCCAGAGACTGAGAACAGAGGGGAATGGAAAGTTAATATTCAATGGAAATAGAGTTTTAACTGGGGAAGATGAAAAAGCTCTGAAGGTGAGCGGTGGGAATGACTCCACTGCAATGTGAATGTAGTTAATGCCACTGATCTGTTCATTTAAAAATGACTCAATGGTAACTTTTAAGTTATGTCTATAACAGAAACAATGAGTTTTGCAATACCATTTCTTGTAAAAGCCCTAGATGTAAACTAATAGTGCAATGCTCAATATGCCATTCACTAAAAGCATTTCTGCAAAGGCTGACATAATGTCATCTAGCTCTACGGCTGTCAAACGGTCTGATCTGATTAAGTGGTAAAATTTAGAGATGTTAGAATAATGGTTTTCAAGATCATGGGTGACTGTGCGTCTAACTGGCTTTATACATTTCTTGCTGAAACTGTGTACTAAAGAGTGGGTCTCAGGGGTCTGCTGTAGGAGGGCTCTGGGTCAGGGTCAGGAGAATCCTAGAAACATGGTTCAAAACCAGTAGTCTCGAAAATTAAATGGGCAATTTATTTTTCTAGTATCATGGTTGCATCGTCTGGAGGCTTTTAGCATCAAAGCCATCACTAGGTAGAGTCCATGTTCACTCCGTAGTGAGTTAGCAGAAATAATGTCCTTCAACCATGACACACCAACAGTTGCCCAAAACCAACCTTCAAGTTTTGGATATCAGATTTTTAACTGAATTACAAAGCCCAAAGACCATTTAATTTAATAAGAGTTTTCCATGAACACAAAGGACTGTGAGAGATTTTGACTTATGTTCTATACAACCCTTCGATTGGGGCAGAGGGAAGAAATTCTATTTCTAAAGAACTAAAATTTTTGATGACCCAAAACATATAGAGCTGGCATTAAAACTGTGGGGACAGTAACTAGGAGTAACTAGTAACTAGGAGTTCCCTCGTGGCTTAGTGGGTTAAGGATCCAGAGTTGTCATTGCAGGGGCTCAGCTTGAGAATGTGGCATGAGTTCGAACCCTGGCCCAGGAATTTCTGCATGTTGTGGGTATGGCCAAAAAAATAAAATTGTGAAAATATCTATTGAGTAATAAATAACGCTCTGTCTTAACAAGACAAATAAACAAACAAAAAACTCAATAAGCTTTTAAAATGTAAGCTTTCATGTTCCTTAAAAAGAAGAAAACCAACCATACGTTTCCAAGTACAAATCTAAACTGGAGCCCCCTCCTTATACAGGTGTTTTGATGAATCCTGTGTGTTGGGAGAGTTGTCCAAGACGTTAGGTAAAATGCTTTCTCCCTGCAGGAGCACATCATGATTCCCCCCAGCTGCAATAGAATGTACGTCTCTGTGGTTTCAGAGCATGGCTTTCTCCTCATCCTTTCTTCCTGTGGCATCTGCCACAGGATTAGCTCAGCTTTTCTGATAGGGCAACTAGATTGCATGATTTTCATCAACTCTGAAATGTAAATTGTACATTAAGATACTCTTGTTTCAAACTCACGGACGTGGAGAACAGACTTGTGGTTGCCAAGGGCGAGGGGGAGGGAGTGGGATGGACTGGGACTTTGGGGTTAGTAGATGCAAACTATGGAATTTGGGGTGAATAAGCAAACAGATCCCGCTGTATAGCAGAGGGAACTATACCTAGCCACTCGTGATGGAATATGATAAGAGGATAAAATGAGAAAAAAAATATGTATATATATTTGGGTCACTTTGTTGTACAGCAGAAATTGACAGAACATTGTAAATCAACTCTAATAAATAAAAATTTAAAAAAATACTCTTGTTTCTTTCTTATTTCTCCCTTGATCCCAAAATAGATTTTTGGTACTTGTTAGATTATTCCTAGGAATAGCTCTCGACCCACCCCTCAACTGTATATACATGATTCGTACAACCAGTAGTTATATTTGAGAGTGGAACTCAATTTTCCAACTATACTTAAAGCCCAATTTATGGCACCTGCCGTGAGAGGCAAATGCTTTCATTCTAATAGGTATGACCTACTTGTTAGAAGGATTGGTGCCCATCCATGTGGTTCCAGACTTGTGGAAACATATATAAGCAAGGCAGAGGAGCTGGTCATCAAGGAACAGGAGCCAAAGAAGTACCTCTGAGCCCAGGAATACAGCATATACTTTATGACAATTCCTGGTAAAATGATGAGCTATTGAGACCCCTAGGAGTTCCTAGGTGGCTCAGTTGGTTAAGGATCCGGCATCATCACTGCTGTGGCTTGAGTCACTGCTATGACAAGGATTCGATCCTTGTCCTGGGAACTTCTGCATGCTGAGGGCAAAAAAATAAAAGGACACCCTCCACATTTTTATCTTTGTACAATCTTACTAACACAAGAGCTATGAGCTGTCTCCTTTAAAACAAAAGCTTTGCACTGATGAATGTCTTGCCTCTGATAAATGTAAGCTATGGTGTTACTCCTTTGCTTGTTCATCGAGGGTGTGGAGTTTCCTTTGTGCAATTGAGAACACAAATTGTGGAATGAGAAGTATGCCTGAACACTGAACAATAGTATTATTTCCCACAAACAACATCGATACTGATTAGTCACAGTATCCTGTGAGCAATGTCAATGTTTTTATTGGTGTAAGTAAACTCTCTTTATGGGTGCATCCGATTGCCTGAAAGCGCCACCCCCCACCCACTGGAGCTTTGGTGTCAATTATTGCTTCCAAAGTAAGTCTAGCTTCTCATGGTGCCATTGTTCCAGTTCCAGGATGCAAGCTGATTGGCTAAAATAGTTGGCCAAACTGTATTACACCTGCATGATACATTCCTTTGGTCATTCCCGTGAGCAGCTACATTCTTCTGCCCTCCTTTGATAAATTTCCAGTACTGGAGTCATGGGTTTAAGAAGAAAATAGGTAAAGTTTCTTAAGTTTTTGTATCAAAGTTAGCAGGTAATTTTTGCCCCATAGGTCTGTTGTCCTGGTCTGTATTCATGAAATTATAGGCAATAGTTATTTAGGACCCATGACCTTTGGAATTTCAAAGGAAGGTGATGCTGACTGTCTGTTCTGACTGGACATTGAATACTTTTGAGAGGTAAGCTACACCCAGGGTCAGTCCTTTAATGAGCTGGTCATGTTCCCTGGGCGATAGTACCTGTGTTCTTGCATGAGAAGATGTTGCTTTTCTATTCTTCCGAGTGGTTTTCTAACGCTCGATTCTGAAGAGGTGGAACAAAACAGTGCCTGTGTCTTTCTTGATTGGCACAGGAGTTCAATGAGTGGAGAAGTAAAGTCAGAAGAAGAAGGAAGCTTCCCTGAGCCATCACCTTGGCTCATCAATATTTGGGTATTCAGGGCAACAAAGGGTCACCTAGACTTGCAGGTGAATTGACCTGAATTATTTCCGCACACAAACATAAGCTCGTGCTTTCACACACCCATTCGGCTCACCCGTATGATCTCTGCTTACTTAGAGGTTCTGACCTCTTTTCATTCTTCCAACTAAAGTGGATGGCAGGGGTACTTACCAGTCATCCCAGTGCTTTTGCCTATGGGCTTGGTGGCAAAAGGAGCTTTGCTAAGTGCTCCCCATACTTGCACTGAAATTCTCCTTTCCCTAGTTATGTTTGGCACCCCCATGGCCATTTTTGCCTGATACTTGGAATTTGCCACCACCATCATCCTACTCTTTTTTTTTTTCCACACTAATGTGGAGCTCAAATGGATATATTCAAGCCTTCTCCGGTGGATCTATACAGTACTTTAAACAGATGTCCCTGGGTCTCTGGGAGCAAATTAGACATAAAGTAGCTGATGATGGGATGGAAAAGACATTTCAGAATGTTTATAGGAAATACAACATTCACTCAGGAAACAGCCATGTTATTGATTGGAAACAGCCACCAAAGCCAGCTGACTACTTTTCAAACAGACAACTGCTCCTAAAGCCAAGTGCCATCACTGAGTTTTTCCTCTCTGTGAGAACTACTGTAGATTCTAGGTGGCCAGGTTTCATTAGTCCAAATAGCTAAAGTTATTGGAATCCGGGTGTTGGATTTCCCAAGGATAAAAATCTATCATATGTGTCTTTTAATCTCTGTGTCAGAGTCCCACCTGCCTCCTACTTTTATTCTTATAGATGCTATATCACTTTATCAGTAAGCCTGGGTCTCTGGCATCTTCCATATGTATCCCAGATTTGGCCCAGGGACACTGGGCTTAATTGGCCAGGAGATTGGTACCATATCAATCAGGTCGGAGATACCTTCATCTCTTTGACTGGAGGCTTTTGTCTCCTGCCAACACCCATATATGTGCCATTGGTTGCCCAATCTCTGCCTTCGAAGTTGTCAAATTTTCCTATGATTGATATACGAGCCAGAATTACTGTCTGGATTTCAGGAATCCTATTTCTAGCTGTGCTTCGAAATTTAAAGCTCTTCCACTTGACTCAGATGATTTTGGCTATGGGTTGAACTATATCCCCTGCCCCCCAATTTAGATATTGAAGTTCTCACCTCCGGGACCTCACAATGTGAACTTATTTGGAAGCAGGATCACTGCAATGGAATTAGTTAAGATCAGTAATACTGAGTAGGGTGGGCCCCTAATCCAACAGCTGGCGTTCTTGCAAAGGGGACGGGGACGTTTGGACACAGACGTGCACGTGGGAGGATTGCCGCATGAAGAACAAGTCAGGGGTTGGGGTGATTCACGGTAAACTGAGGAAAACAAAGATTGCCAGCAAACCACCAGTCGCACAGAGAAGCACAGAACAAGTTCTCCCCCTCAGGCCTCAGAAGGAAACAACCCTTCCAAGTGTTTTGATCTTGGGTATCTAGCCTACAGAACCAAGAGAATACATTTTTGTTCTTTAAGAACCCCAGCAAAGTAATGCTGTCTCCATATGGTGTAACCCCAGCCTTGCGATTTTCAGACAGAATGCTTCTCTATGGCCAAACAGTCTCATAAAAAAGATGATATAGTTTGGACCCTTCTCTAATTTATCTTGTTGATATTCCTCTTTTTATTAAGTTATTGTTGTCTCTAAGAACTTTATCCTTGCACAACCCACTACTGTTCTTTAATATTTGCCTACTGTAGAAAAATGCATGTTTCAAAGTAAAATTGAAGGGGCAATATTTGGGCTTTGCTGATAAATGTTTACCTGCTTTTATAAAAAAAAAAAACAAACAAGAGTGGTACAGATATTAAATCTTCTTGCAGAAGATTTATGAAACCTACAAATTTTGTTTATTGCTGGAATAATATCAAACATTCACATGGTTAACAATTTGATTTTTTCCATGTTTTTTTACTCCTGATGTATTTATATTTTTATGTTCCTGACATGGCATAAATTTCTTTCTGGGAAAAAATATAAATTTCAGGTTAATTTTGATAATATGTGTACTCCTTAAAATGCCCAGCATTATTTTCTGGCTGACAACTTCAAACACTCTGCAAAGGATTCTGTACTGTGAGGTTACATAGTAATTGCTCTACTCAAAAAAAAAAAAAAATGGTTCGTCAGTGTAGAACCGTATTTCTAGTAGATTGTCTTCATGAATGATACCTGTATCTACTTATGCCTAAATGATATATAGAAGTTATAGAATTGAATTAAAATTACAGAAGCCATCAACTGAATATTTGTTAAGAAAGGTGAAACAAGAATTATCGCTTGAAGGCACCACTAATTAAAATAAAGGTATCTCTGTGTGTGCATATAAATAATATACACGAAATGATTTATGTTGAAATATTTCAAGTTATTCAATAGCTATGCGTTTTTTCTCCCTTTATCAGATGTTTTGTTGTTCATATATATTCATGAAAAACTAATGCCGGAATGGAATTTTTTTTGAAACACAGCACTCTCTAAGTTAAATTTTATTATGTGAAATAGGCCTGGAATAGACAAGTGAGTATATTCAGTTTGATGACTTGTTTATAGAGCAGAGGTGACTTCTTGCAGCTCTTTATTCTTCTGTCTCACTGATCATTCCATGACCTAGAGAAGTTCTAGCTGTGTCCCACAAACCTGGAGACGCACAGGAGTATTCAGGGCCTGTCTGAGGGGCACGAGCGAAATTAAGTGCAGGAGGTTCTTTTCTATATCTTGAACACTTGACCAGAGTAGCTCTATTTTTATGTATATAAAAATATGTATGTGTATGTGTATCATAAGATTATTGTTAGCTGTGATAGTCTTCTGCCGATGAAGTTACTAAACACAGTGGATTTCACATGGTTTCTCCAAATAACATTACTTCGAAAAAAATTCTTTTTAAAAATTTTTAGCTTTCTTCCTAAAGATTCACACTGTCATAACCAGTGTGACCTTACACACACACACACACACACACACACACACACAGGAAAGCTTTTAACTTTGCATAATTATACGGTAGAGTTTCACACGCTTAACCGCAGCTACGACAGGCTCTAGAAATATATCTAATGGTTTGTGTAACCAAATAATTTACTTTGCAATTTTTTTTTCCCAGATAGAGATATGTTTAATCCATTTACCAAAATAGTTCGCTTCCTTTTCCCACAAGAAATTTTTGTTAATGTGGTTTGGAGTAAAACATACCTACTTAACATAAAGAATTTAAGAAATGTGAAATGTATTAGAAGATAAAGGAAGGAAAAAAAAAAAAAAACCTTTCCAATATCTCCAAATACACAGTACTACATACAAAATCAATCAGTAACAAGGACCTATTCTATAGCTCAGGGAAAATCTATTCAAAATTCTGTGATAGCCTATACAGGACTATTCAATGAAAGTTCTTTAAGTGAGCTCTCTATTATTTTGTTTTGAAGAGTGTAAGCAGCCCCTTCACATACATTGCCTTTTAGCAGCCTGTTTCTGTTATTACTCAAGTCCAACTAGGTTTGCTTTCTACAGTCTTAAGGAACAATTTAGTCGATAGTCTATAATTTTATACCACTTCTGTGTTCAAAGAACAGAACAAACAGGTAGGCTTTCCCCTTGTAATAAAAAGAACAAAGTGGTTTTAGTATAACAAAAATGTGATGCTAAATATCAGCAAGTAGAGTTAAAGACATCCATTCACTTTTATTTATGTATGTATTCTGTACATATAAGTAAAATATAAATATATTCATATATTTGTTTGTTTGTTTTGTCTGCACCCAAGTTATGTGGAAGTTCCCAGGCCAGGGATCAAATCCATGCCACGGTTGTGGCAGGCTTTGTCGTTAACCTGCTGTGCCAAAGGGGAATTTTCCATTTTTCTTTTTTAAGTATCGCTCTGGTAGCTAGAATACTGTTGGGTCACTTGGATTCTCTCCAGGTTTGGTTCTTGGATGGTCAATTGCCAAAACTTAATCTAGCCTGTAGTGAGTGAGAGCAATTTATGTTTTGTTCTATATCTAGTGATTGCAAAACCTTCATATGTTTTCAGTCCCAGTAGACAATTATTTTTAATTTCTTTTTTACATTTTTCTCAGAATAGCTTGTTTTCTTAAGTGTACTCATACTTCAGTTCATTGAAACTTTTTATGCATAGGATTTTAGGATTTATTAAACCCAAGTCTCTTTAGGTTTGCTCTTACTCTCAGAGCACAGTTTATTCCTATATGTAGTCCTTCCTCTTCTGCCCTGACCCTCTGGGGCTTCAGCTGAAGACGTGGAATATCGAACAAGATACCTTCCCTTTGGCTGGCATTGAACTTCAAGGGTGACTAACTTCTGAAACCACTTTCTGCCACTTAGCATCCTGGCTGTGTGTTTCTGCTGGGTTTCTTGGGTCTTGGCTTGCATATTTGCAGCTTAGGAGTGAACCAATGATTTGGGGAAAACTTAACCTATAGATTTTTAGGTGCTTCTCTTAAGTTTCCTGATGTTTATTTTGTCTGATCTGAATTAGCTCTGTCTTTTTGGTGAGATCGGACCTTTCACTTGAGTTCCATTTCCTCATGCCATTAGTTTGGCACCAGTCACTGCTGTGGCACAGGTTTGATCCCTGATCCAGGAACTTCCACATGCCAAAACAACAAAACAAACAAACAAACAAACCCAAAACAACAACGAAAAAAGAAAACTCCTAAAGAAAAAGCCAGTTGAACGTGCCACTCAAGGACGCCAAGCCTCTCTTCATCCCTCCATCGTGGTTCAAGGGACAAAAATCTTGCATTAGCATTTTGGAGTTAATACACTAAATACAATGGAGTTCTTTCGCCATCCAAGTTTTAGTAAACAGAAACCAGGTGCTAGGCTCAAGGGCAATAGGCAAAATACTCCATCCTCTCCTTTCTTTTTCTGCATGTGTCGATTTTTACATGTTAAATTTCTTTTACTTTTCTGTGACTGGTTTATTTCACTTAGCATCCTTTCCTCAAGATAGGTCCACGTTGTCCCACAGTGCAGGATTTCCTTCTCTTTAAAGTCTCCGTGGTACTCCGATGTCTGTCTATACCACATTTTCTTTAGCTATTCATCTGTTCATTCAACATTTAGGTTGTTTCAACATCTTGGCTCTTGTGACTAGTGCTTCAATGACCAGGAGGAGGTTAATAGCTCTTTGAGATCCTGAGGTCAATTCTTCTGAATAAATACCTAGAAATTGGATTGTTGAGTGATACGGTAGTTCTACTTTTACCACTTTGATAAAACTCCATACTTTTCCATAGAAGCTGTAATATTTTGCCATTCCCAGGGAAGCAGGAGATGGGCAACTATAATCTGTTCCCGGTGGACAGATAACTTCAAGATAAATATTATGGCAGGAGCAAGGAAGAGCTTCATCCTGAGTGGATAAAAGATAGAGACTACATATTTCTCAGTCTAGAGGTCAAGGTGACTTCCAGAACTACACATGCGAAAAAGCTTCCTCTGGGATCAGAAAAGGGAGGGGCACCAGACCACGGTACTGCCTGTCAACCTCCCAAAACCCTGGTGGTAGACTCCAGCCTGGATAAAAGATGTGCAAGCACACAGGAGAGGATCCTGAGTCATAGACTCAAGACCAGCGGAAGCCCAGAAAGACTGCCCCATACAAGTGATTTAAACAACCTCCAAAGCATGTGTTACTCTCTCTCTCTCTCTCTGCACCCACCTCTCTGAAATTTGGAGAATTGTACAGATTCTACTCATTATCCCCTTATACTTTTCTGTATGATAATACATCCACGTACATTTATTTGGGTACCTTTTCTTGTAACTATGAGTGTCATGACTTGTCTAGCTATTGGGGATAAAAAGCAAATTTTGTGCCTTTGTGGGAGAGTGAATATTTCTCAGTCCCTTTCTGGTGACTACAGTGTAGGTCCGATGGCTCATGAGACGACCTTGGGAATGGAAGTTCCATATTAACAGAGCAACAAGGCTGCACAGTGCTTCAGCAGGATGGCAATCTCTGCACTTGGTTAGTGTGACGGAGAAGTCAACTTCTCTCATGTTTAAGCTGGCAGTTATTTTTATATTTCTTATAGCTACATCTAATCCTAAATTATACATCCTTTCATTTGGACAGCATATGAGGATTTATTTTAAATCTTGCATTATTCAGACATTACATTTATGAGGACATAGATACAGAGCAAATGGGAAAATAATCAAAGTTTATAAAAATAATTTTCTTTCTTTTTCTTTCTTTCTTTTTTTTTTTTTGACTTCACCAGCAGCAAATGGAAGTTTCCAGACTATGCCAGCCTACGCCACAGCTACAGCAATGCAGAATCTGAGAAAAAGAACTTTATTCCTGATTATTCTCTTAAAGCAATTGTTATTTATACTCTTGATCCCCAAGGCCATAAGCAGTAAGAAACCTTGAATGATGTCAGTGTTTTAAATAAGGGGAAAGGCAATGCCAATATTAGTGAAGCAAATGCCCAAATCTAGCCGTTATGCTTCTATTAGAAAATGTGACAAATGAGCATGTAAAAGTTGCACATCAGACGACTGCAGGCGCCTTTGTAAAGACATTAAAATGTATTGTTATCGGTATTGAGCTCATTAAAAAATAAAACAGATAAATTAAAAAAAAACACATTTCCTCTTATTTTAATTTACGGTTTCAGTATGTATGTTTTAAAACTTTCTCAAAATGCTTTAATCACGATTCCTTCCAATGCACTTTAAATAATCGTAAATTAAACCACTTTCATTATTCCCAAATAGCTGAAACACCTTGGCAGATTGGCTAGGCAACAGATTATTTTGTCACACTGCAAATTGATTAGACTTGAGGATACTACATTTGCATAGTTAAAATCACTTTCCCCTATATCAGTAAAAAGCAACAACTCCCAGTATGAAAGGTATCAGGCACATGCCATTAAGCCTTCACTAATCATTTGATTTTAAGCGAAATCCCATTGCTTCCTATAATCACTTGTATATATATTTTTAGTTTAGGCTAAAAAAAGTTATGTAAATTTCCTATTTTTTTTTTTTTGAGCTGTATTGAGATATATACTTTTCGGATGACTCATGTTGCATTGCAGTAAGCATCTGCTCAAATTACCAAGAGGGCATTAAATAAAAAGTGAGCATGTGTGCATCTTTAAGACATTAGACATGACCAGCTGTTTCATATTCTCAGAGCCCTTTTAATAATAAAAGGCTCCCATGCAGCTTCCAGGTAAGGGCGTTTGGAGAAGTATTGGGGGGTCCGAGGTTGGGCTTGCAGGCAAGGAGCTACCAATAGCATTGCTAAGCAATCCCGCATTTCCTATGGCCTGCTGGTGATGGCTGCCCAGCAGGTGAGCATGCCTCAGGCCAAAATCTATGTCTTTCAAGACAAAACAATCTACAGACTCCCTTCGAATGCCTCTTGACATAAAATATTTAGGTGCTCACCATAAAGCAATTCTAAATATAGAATAATCTGGCCCCTCATGTCTTTTCAGGCTATATTATAAATCATCTTGAATCAGCACAGACATATCCTGTTGCGCTTTAAAAGAAAGCTTTTTCAGACCTGGTAATTAGAATAATTAATTAAACTTTTTTCCTATCCTACCCCTTGCAACATTACTTGCTAAGTCATACTCTTAAAAAGGTCAGTTGTTCATTCAACACCAAAGTACACAAGATCTTGACAGCACTCACATTTTTCTTGGGGGCTCATGCCCTCAGCACATGGGGGTTCCCAGGCCAGGGATCAAACCGCTGCAGTGACAATACTGCATCCTTCACCTGCTGAGCCACCAGGAAACTCTAACATACTTGCTTTAAACAAAATCTAGTGTAATAGACCCAATCAGTATTCCCAAATTATAGTGAGTCCTCATTCTCCGGAAATGATCTGGGTACAAATAGGTATGGATGGCATCAGTGCCCATGTCTTCTGCTCCATGACATACCCACTGGACTTTGCTATCTGATCCAGGGTCAGACATTGGTTCCAGCGATGACAATCAGCTTCTCATGCCTGGTTGGAGTCACTCACATTGAATTTCAGCAAAAGCAGATTTCCCAAGGCAAAATCTTCAAACTCTTATTGCTCTTTTATGAGTGTCATTTTGGTTTCATCCCTAGTTCTCTGATTTCACTGCTAAGTTCTTATTTTAATTCTGTGAGCTACTATATTACCAACCCCCTAATAGTAAGAGCCAATTTCTGCTGCTTGTAATCAAGAAGCCATTACTAAGACACAAACTAGCCTATGCCCTTTTCATTATTTTGTGCCACTCTATCTCTTGTGCGTAGGTTGGTATGGATATCCATATTTTATAAACTTTCTGTTTCAAATATATATCATCTCATATGGCAAAAAATATTACCTATGTAAACTTTTTGATGGTTTAAAATTACCCTTTTTAAATTTCAAGAGTCTTTTCTTTCAATATTTTAAATGGAAGGAAATGCAGAATTGATGGCATATGAATGACAAGAGGAAGGTTGGTGAGAGAAAAAGGGGCACCCTCTACGGTCCTGTGAGGGAGTTAAACTCTGAGATACTGGAAAAATTTGAAGTATTTGATGTTGAAATTAAACATTATCAAATCGTGCTTGGTAGGAAGCGGAGAGCAGGAGAGCAGTGGAGAAAGTGTGGCAGCGTGGGAAGGTGTGTTCCTGTGTTTTTCCCAGGGATGGTCACAAACCTAGTTTAGATTGAGAGACAGCAATGATTTTTTTTTTTTTTCTTTCCCATCTCTGGATTTTTTTTTTTTCAAGTGTGTGTGATAGAATAAACAAACAAACAAACAGAGTAAATAAAACATGAGAAAATGAGTTTAGGAAGCTGATAGAGGCATTGTTAAATCCATGGATCTCTAAAATGAATGGGAAGAAGAGGATTTTATTTATTTATTTATTCTTAAATTTAATAAAGTTCACAGAGTACCAGGCAGTGTTCTCGGAACTTTACAAAAATTGACTCATATGAGCAACGACTGAGGTGGAATCAGAGATAGGAGAAAACAGAGTGTTAAACAGAGGCCCTAAGGCGAATGAAGAACTAATTGCTGGGAGCGACTGAGCTAGAGACGGTACGAAATTCTAAATACTATTTGGTGTATTGCCTCATATTTTATCCTTCAATCACATTCTTGGAAACACCATGTAAACCCATAAACATAAGTAAGGTAACATAACATTCATTCCTTACTGAAGGAGTATACGTTTGGATCTGAGAACTAATGATATGACAAAGCTCACAATTCCAATCATAAAAAAAGAGAATGATAGCCGCCTTCTTATTTTTTTTTATGGCCAACCCATGGCATACGGAAGTTCCTGGGCCGGGATTGAATCCCAGATGCATCTGCAATTTACCTAATCCTTTAACCTACTGGGTGGGGCTGGGGTTTGAACCCACATAGTGGTTGGCCCTAGCTGCTGTGGCCCTAGCTGCTGCAGTCAGATTCTTAATCCACTGTGTCACAGCAGAAACTCCAAATCACAGCCTTCTTTTGGCAGTTGATGAAGTACAAAGGCTTTGTTTCCATTTCTCATTCTGTTGAGGAAACCCGAATAAACATTTTGTTTGAAAAGTTAGACCCGATGGGCTTTGCAGCCTTTCCTACTAACCATCAGCCCATTTTATCCCATCTTCTGAGTTTGCTCTTGACTCGTGCTAATCTCCATTGCATTTTGCATGAATTCTCAGGTCCTTGGAATTTTTATTGTTTTTGCATTTGTTTGTTTATGCCAGAGAGAGAGAATGTTAATCAGGTCAACAGGAATTAATAAAAAAGCCTGGTGCTTCCTGATTTGTTTGATTTGTTTATTCTCATCTTTATCCATCCACCCTTGTGCTAACTCTCTACTATTTTGGGTTCATGACAGCATCATCCTGAGTTGTATTTTACACCTGAAGCTATTCTCTTACTGAAAATTGAGTTCGTTGCCAATACGTCTGTCTTTTTTGGTTGGCTTTGCTGCTGTCACACAGTCTTGGGTTCTATGAAGTGTCCCACATTTGGTTTATGGATTGATTTTTCTTTCCGCTTCCATGGGAGGACAGAAGAAAAACCTACTTCTCTTCATAAAACCTTCATCAGAGATAATGGACCACCAAAGCATGATCATTTAGGGTTCTTAGATGATTCTTGTTCACTTGACATGTGCAAATATGGGCTATTGCCACATTCAGAGTGTAGTGATTGTTTAATTCCAAGTTGGCTTTAGTTTGTTTTATTTTGCTTTAATATTCTGTCCATTCCTGGCAACTTCCATCCTTTTCTTACTTGGGATGATTTACTTTTCAGTGTCTAATGATTTACAGTTTTTAATACAGCATTCCTGGAATACCCATGTTTCTAAAATATTGGCAAACTCAATCTGATGGATGATTTTTACAACACCAATATATTCCTGTGATTGTACCCAGAGTCCTGCCAGCCTGATGCTCATAAGGAGAAACTGTGTGACTTAGATTATTTTGCTAACGTAACACCCTTGAATTTAGTTACTCGACTATTTTTTATGTAGCTCACAACTATTCACAGTACTTCAGACTAACAAAACTGTAGTGTTTAAACACCTACAATAGAGATCGGTGTCATTTTTATCTCAAAAGATTTTTTTTTAAAGATTTAAAAATCTTGAAACACATACAATGATTTATGTCCAAAACTTTGAGAATCATTATTCTGAAGAATCAAGAGGGAGCTGAACACCAAATCCAGTGTAGGTGCTGCTACTAAACTCACAGCGTATTCCCTACGTGACCAGATACGAAATCCAAGAAAGCAGAGCTTCCTGCAGGTGGCATTTTCTTTGCGTTGTACCTGTCCTGACGCTATACTCAAAACTGTATCCCACCTATCATATAGCTATTATTCATCATGCTGTCCGGAATATTGGGGGCATTTGGGGGTTCTGCTTGTTTTTAATATGCCATGGTAGAAAAACAATCGAACTTTCCAGTAGAAATGATCTCTTCCTTCAACAGTCCATGACTTCCACTAATTTCACCTTTCCTCCTTCTTGGACCATCCATTGACTAAAAGTCCCCTTTGTTGGGAGAAATTAAAGGGTTTTTTGTTTCGTTTTGTTTTGTTTAGGTTTTATTGAAGTGTAGTTGATTTATAAGGTTGTGATAATTTCTGCTGTACAACAAAATAATTCAGTTATATATATACACACATCCATTCTTTTTCAGACTCTTTTCCCACATAGATGATCACAGAACATTCGGTAGAGTTGTCTGTGCCACACAGCAAGTCCCTGCTGGCCAATCTTTCCTATACCACAGTGTGCATATGCCAATCCCAACACCCCAGTCTGTCCTCCCCCACCCCACACCAACCTGTCCCCTTTGGTAACCATCAGCTTTTCAAAGTCTGTGAGTCTGTTTCTGTTCTGCAAATAAGTTCATTTGTATCTTTTTTCTGACTTCAAGTTTTATTTTCACTTTGCTGAACAACCCAGTCCAGGAAATGTCCATCCAGGACTCCTCTCCTCCCAACCTGCCTTTATTCACCATGTTTTTTAAAGCGGGTCTCTCAGAGGCTGGGGGCATCTATACATCTCAGGATTTCTTCTGTTTCACCAATTCTGTGTAATTCTAAACCAACAGAAGTTCTTTACCTTAAAGAGCCTTGAAATGAAATAGGAAAAGAGATGTTTAGTGAACATGTTGGTGTTTTACAAAGTTTACATAATTATTTTTTTCTAGAGAAAATGTCAAAAAATGTAGTGTCAGAAACGGTTATAAACATGAGTCTTTGCGTAGATGAGGCTGGAAGAAAGGAGATGCTCCCATAGGTGCTGGTTGTTCTAAGAAGGCTTTTTCCATTTTCATAAAAACATCCCGGATCTACACCCTGTCAAACTATGGCGCTGTAGTCTCTCTGCTTCATCACGTTCACGACACAGTGGGGTTAGTAGGAAAAGCATCATGACATAAAGGGGGAGTGTTGAAAAGCCATCGTGCTTGCTCTGTTCTGTTTTGTTTTGTTTTAGGGTGGAATTACAAACATGTAGGCTCTACTAAGAAAACTACCTCTGTGCACCTCACATGGAACACCTGACTTGTGGTGGATGATTAAAAAAAGAAAGAAAGAAGGAAAGGAAACACGCATAAAAGCACTGTCAACTGCCTTTCATTTCTTGCATTATGGGATTAGATCAAGCAGGCGGACATCCAGACTCCAGGTCCTTGGGGTGCCACAGTTCATGCTTAGAACATGCTCTGGTGTTAGATGTTAAGACTACTGGCCTTTCCATGGTTCCCTTTTTCTTTGCTGTTACCTCACACAATATCCCTAAGTGAACAATAATGTGCGGTCTTGGAATTTCAATTCCCATACTAGCTCTGCCCACAACTGCAATCTGTTTTCTATTAGTAATTTAGAGCTAATGCACTTTGCAGAAAGTCTCCCTGTTCTGAGGTTATTCACACCTGGAATGAAATTCTGAAATATCCAAAGAGGGGCATTAATTTTACCAGTCATAAAATTCCTAGACTACAACATTCTACTTCTAATGATGTCCAAAAATTCTTCTCTTTTTTTCCTTTCTCTCTCTCTTTCTTTCTCTCTTTCTTTATTTCTTTTGTTCTTTCTTTCTTTCTTTCTTTTTCCTTCCTTCCTTCCTTCCTTCTTTTGTTCCCTTCTTCCTTCCTTTCTTCCTTCTTTCCTTATTTTCCTCCTTCTTATTTTGGAAAAACTACGGATTTGGTTTTGGTTAATTACATTGCCCTGCCTGGCTATATAGGCACCTTCTGGAGTAAAATTTATCACTTAATTTTTAACTGGGTTAAGATCTGGTTTTTCTACATATGTATTTACTCTGAAAAAAGTTAAACAGAGAAGTTCTTGAAGAAAATATTTACAAGAAAAAAATGCCTTCAGTAATATTACTTATCATAGAAATTTCTAGAGGAAAATGCATTTGTGAAAATTGAAATTCTAGAATATCTGTCTTGACACTAATCATCAATAGATACATGCATGACTGAAAGCCAAAATGCTAGACTCAATTGACCACTTTCTATACATATAGTGATTGAAGATGAATATGAACATTTTGGAAAATGTAGTTCTCAAGACCTTGGAGATAAATTTGAAAGAAATAACTAAGACAACAATGTTCGTTACATTTTTCCAGGCCAAAACTAAAAAAAAAAATTTTAGAAAGAAGCCATATTCTAGGATTGCTCTGAAATTTGTGTCAAGTTGAAATATAAACATTAGTAAATACTGGGAATTTTTGGGTTGTTTAACCTAATTACACAGAGAATGAAAACTTTGAAGAGGAAAACCAGAAATAAATTAAAAATATAAGTATCACTTATGTGCTAACATAAAATGTATGAAGCAATGACACTACTGTCATTTTAAGGGCTGATGTTGTCATTTTCACCATTACATTCTTTTATATACAATTACCATCGTGACCAGAAAGCATATTTTTCTTGAATGATGCACAGGTTAGAATAGAGTAGAAAAAAGGAAAAAAAGAAAAAAAAAAAAAAAAAAACCAACCTACAAAACAGTGTAGTCTTATGAAAGAATCCTGCTAAAAAGTCTATTTATTTGGTTCGTCTCAGGTCACAGTGGTTAGAGGCTTCAAGCCCCCTTCAAGGAGATTAAACCCAAAGGCCTCTGGCCTTGTCTCATTGTGATGCCCCTCCCTTCACCTTGAACAACCAGGCCTGCTGGCTCCCTAGGAGGGAAGGAATGTCACCCATTCTTCACCCTGCCTCTGTACAACCTGTTCCCCATATGCAAATAAAGTATCCTGCCCAGGACCAATCAGAAGATTACATGCCAAACAACACTCAGCCCTTACTCAAGGCATAAGGGGCCGGGGCAGGAGACCTTAGTGGGTTTGGGGCAGGAGAAATTGGGTCTCCACTCAGGTCTGCAGAATGGGGATATAAAAACAACTGTAAAGCACGGTGGGCCCTCTTTTACTTGCCCGGCGCATGTACGGGCACCTTCTCTTGCTTCTCCGAAAAGGTACTTTCGCTTTAATAAATTTGCAACAGGCCACTGTTTCAATGCTTTGCTATGGCAGGGCAGGGACGAAGGAAACAAATGCAATTCTGTCATTCTATCAAAGCCATCAGCCTAGAGCCATGGGAGACAAGTGGATCTGGTCTCATGTCCAAGTTCAAAAGCTTAATAATTATGTGGCCTCAGACAAATCAGGTGATCTCTCGGATTCTGTTTTCTAATCTTTCAATTTGTGCAACTAAACAGTAACCTTTGGAAGTATTTTGTAAAGATTGTATAAGACAAAGGGTGACAACATACCTTGTGGGTAAAGAGTCAAGTGTTAGTACATATGTATACCAAAAAGAGAATACGGAAAGTTTCGGCAAAATTAGGCTTATTCATTTATGTCATTTTATCTTATGCTTTAAGCATTTTATGTCATTTTATCTTATGCTTTAAGAATTTCCTCTTGCATCCACAGAAATTATGGCTAAAATAAAATGCTTGTAAAAGCCCTGACAGTTTTGTAATAATAATAAAAAAAAATCTTACACTCTTACAGCCTATTCTTTCAAAAACGGGGCGTTCTTAAACTGGGCTAAGTTTGTGAAGTACATACAGTCTGCCTTGGAAATTCATCTGGTAATGAGGCTATGGAAGACCCTCATAGCTCCAGGGAGAACATGTTAGGTCTTTTCTTATCATCTCCTCCAAGACTCATTACTTCCTAACTCCTGTGCTGTAAAAGACAGACACAAAAATGCAGTGACAGACGAAGATAGATGATTAATCAACGGATTGATTTATAGACAGCTCTGAATATTTGAAATGACTGAAAGACAATTTTTGAACAAGTACTTATTATCAGTAAACTGGTTTATGATGAAGTCCATAAAAAGTCTAAAGATATTATTGATTTATAGCCACAAACTTAAACAAAAGCACTAGTATGTTAATACAAATTAAAGCCTGATGGAATAGAAATAACTCTGAGATAAGCGATATGCGAATTCATTTTCCTGACTATTGTGTTTGCTTGCTTTGAGTCTTGGGGAAATCCATTTAATCACCTTGTAGCTTATCCACGAATTTTTTGTTAAAGTGAGAATATCCTTCATTCTTACCTTAAAGAGATGCTTCGAATATATATGAAAAATACATGAAGTGCACTGGTCTTTAGATTAGAAAACTTACCTAACTCTCTTATCATTTCTAAATAGAAGTAAAAAACAACACATTTATATCCACCTAGTAGGTCATGCTATACATTTGCTTTAAAAACAAAAATATCTAAATGAAGCAACTACCGAACGAAACAGTTACAATCCATGATTTCTCAAGAAAAAGATTTGAGTTATTTCTTCGTTTTATAAAAAGTTGTCAAAAGTTGATGTCATAGGGAGTTCCCATTGTGGCGCAGCAGGTTAAGGACCTGATGTTGTCTCTGTGAAGATGTGGGTTCAATTCCTGGCCTCGCTCAGTGGGCTAAGGATCCAGCATTGCCGCATTCTGTGGCATAGTTCACAGCTACAGCTTGGCTTCAACCCCTGGCCCAGGAACTTCCATGTGCCACAG
This sequence comes from Sus scrofa, assembly GCF_054392235.1. Classification (NCBI taxonomy): domain Eukaryota; kingdom Metazoa; phylum Chordata; class Mammalia; order Artiodactyla; family Suidae; genus Sus; species Sus scrofa. The sequence goes on from NC_139393.1 coordinate 79,974,127, forward strand.
GTGCAGCCATAAAAAGAAAAAAAAAAAAAAAAAAAAAAGTTGAGGTCCCAGAACTTTGGTTGTCCTGTTTCATTCAGTTGGGAAAGCAAAGCAACAGGGAAGCAGAATCTGTCTACCAAGTAATGCAATAAAAAAAATCTGCCATTTTATAAGCAACAAGGACTCTTTAGACATGTTGTATAAAATTTAGAGGTTGCTTATGAGAACTTAAGCATAAATGCTGCTTATGGAGATCTTAAAATTTTAGGGCATTTTTCCTTACTTTTTCATTCTCTAAACTATGGAAAACTTCCTTCACTCATTAAAAATTCAAGGTGTGTCATAGAATATTTGTTTATTAAACATTAGCTTGCAAGTTTAGAGAATGTATCTTAATAGGTGTCATGTGCTTGGCTATTAAGGAAACACTGTAGTTATCGAGAGGTCTGATATTTTAAAAGTTCATGCCCTGTAGTACAGTGGATGTACTGAATGTTCAGAAAGAGTTGCTAAGTTGGTCATCAATAAAGCAACACTGGTACACTCTGGTGGAGAAACAATGCAATTAGTGAAAACAAGTATTGATTAACAAAGACAAACATGAGTTTGAATAACAAATCCTTTGAATTTGGCTCTTTAGCAAACCAGAGTTTGTAGAAAACCATAGAATAATATACTGCAATATTCAGATAGTAATCATAAGATTCTGTTTGCAAAAATGTAATTTCAGGAATTTCCTGGTGGCGTAGCGGTTAAGGTCTGGCATTGTCCCTGCTGTGACTCGGGTTCCATCTCTTGCCCTGGAACCGCTGCATCCCGTGGGCATGACCTCTCTCAATAAAAAAAGAGTGTAATTTCTGCAGATCAGATACCCCGTTCTGAAATTTATAGAGAAAAACATTATTTACTTTTACTGCAGTACTTGTCCTGGGAAAATGATCTTAGGCGGGAAGAGTTTTAAGTTGTCCTTCCATTTTGTCCAAATATTGTCCATAACACCTTATGCAACCCGAGTTCTGAAGAAAATTTTGCACTTCTGTACAATCCCTGGTAATTTTCTTCATTTCACGTTTTGCTCTGGCCTCCCTCTTTTAGCCTAGTCTTCCTTCATTTTTAGCCCACACCTTACCCACTGTGCCATCTGGAAATATTATTAGATGAGGAACAATTATGATTCTGCTGAAAGACTAAGGATTATCCGAAATATTATTTGATGATGCATCATCCTACAGGATGTAATACTAAAACTGTCACATACTATATCACACTAGCACCAACTATCCTATAACACCTGCACAGGCCCCTCCATCAAGTCCTGATTACTGTCAACAAGAGGTTAGCAATTGAAAAAGAGAGTAAAATTGGCAGAATAATGGCATCTGACATGTCTCCACAGCTGGCAAAGACATGTAACAGATGAAAAGGTAGCACATAATATAACTTTCATTTCTCAGCAAAGGCACACTCTCCACGGTGGGGCATTTCAACAACTGCTTATGACTTCTGGTAGATTCTCCTTTTGCTCCGAAAATGCAATTAAATGCAGGAAGGCTCTGCTATATTTTACATAAATATTTGTGTCAATTCAGTGAACACTTCCTAACTATTCAAACTGGACTGAAGTTTTCCTTCTTGGACAAAAAGCCATTAGTTGAAACACATGGTCTGAGGTTCCATGTTTGAGGATGAAATTTCTACCCCTCCAAAAAAAACCTCATTTCAGTCTCCCAACCACTGCTGTCTTCTCTTTGCTCTTGTAGCAGGAGCTGTTTTTTATGCTTTTTAAAAAATTTTTATTTAATTTTATTGGCATATATTTGACTTACAATGCTATAGTGGTTTCCAGTGTACAGCAAAGTGAATTGGTCCTGCATATAAATGTATACATTCTTTTTTTCCATATGGGTTATTAACACTATTGAGTAGATTTTCCTGTGCTATACAGTAGGTTCTCATTAATTATCTATTTTATACAGAAGTGTGTATATTTTATTCTTAGCCTCAAATTCTGCAGCAAGAGCTATTTTTGCTTAAGTGGGAGATAAACAAAACAAAATCCTTTTATTACAGCATTAAAAAAAAATGCCAAAGTCCTGTTTACTGGATACTTTCTGGTTTCTAACCATGTACCTTTTAATGAGCCTGGAACATTAAAACATTTCACTCTGCACATAAGTCCCTCCCCAGTGGGAGAGCATGGAGTAGGATGGATGAGCCACTCTTTCATAAGACTATCCATTCCTTTATTTCCTTGTTTTCATAGAGAAGAGGTTGAATCAGAATGAACTGATGCAAAATATAGGAAAGACCCTTAACCTCATTTCCAAGAAAGTCTCGTGATGATATGCACATTTCACGTAGCCCTGCAATTCAGTTCTTCCTATCTGCAATGACTTAAACATGGCTGATCAACCCTTGCACGGAGTCTAAGTCTCCGACCAGCATCTGACTTTTGTAATTTACTTCCAACTATAAGGACTTTCTGCAAATGCATTCTCTTTGGTTCTACAAATTTGAAACGCAGATGGTTAAAATGTTTGGGGGAAAATGTTAGAATATATTAGCTAAAATAAGTGCTAAATTATTACGGACATTTAAATTGTCTATGTTGTACAAGGGATTCGCATTCGATGTGTTAAACCTTTGAGAGTGGGGCTTTCAGTCAGCTGTGACATGGAACTTTATTCATCATAAGGCAGAATAGACAATCAAGGACAGGTGAAGAATTAGCTTAAACTCTCAGCTGAGCCTATTTTGATATCATTTTGCAATGCTTCCTGAACATAAATATATATAATTATAGAGTACAGTTTGGGAAGAAAAATGAAGGTTTTGCCAAAGCATTCTGGAAAATAAGTTGCAAATTTAATATTCTGGCAGGCTTTATGCACACTGCAATATTTTTTGCTGGTAGGTGTACAATAAGCGTGGGCAGGCTACATTCATAAAGACGATAGTTTCAATATTTTAAACATGGTTTATATCAAAGCCTTAGATGTAAACTTTAATGTTAAGAAGCACTGGTTAAGGTTCTAAATATGCTGTTAATATAGGTCATTGTTTTCTGAAAGTGATTTTATGCTCTTAAAAAAAAAAAAAGGCCAGACTTCTACCTCAAAGAAGTGCTTCAAACATGGAGAGCGTTTATGACAAAGGCTTTGATCTCTGTATACATCCAGTAAATACAAAACGTTCCTATGTTTTCAGGATGTGCATACCTGCACACATTATAACTTTAATAAGTGTTTTTAAACTGCATTTTAAAAGTTATTGATTTGGTAAAGTTCCAAACACATTTCTCCTAGTGAGTTTCCAACACCAAGTCCAGGAGCTTCAAAGTTTGATGATTTTGCATATTGCAAGGGGATGAGCATGCAAAATTTGATTCTATTTCACAGACATATTGTTTTGTGTTTCATATGATGAATGTGCAATGCAAATAGCTATAAAAATGAATGAAAGCACCCAACCATTTGGATATAAGCACTGTTATAGATGAGATTTGCCTACGAGGGCTGAAATTAGATTGGGTATACAGCAGAAAACATAATATAATATTGAAAATATTTTAGTCACTTTTTTGAGTTCCAGTGTCACTAAATATTCTTCACAGGCACGGGATGCAGTTTTGAAGACCTTCTAGGATATCCTTTTGTTTCTTTCAAAATTGTGGGTGGAAGCTGCTACTAGGTGATTTGCTATACAATGTTCTAGCTCTGGGCCAGCAGGTAGATTTGAGTGGATTTAGACAAACTGAAAAAATGGATTTACCATTTACATATTTATTAGTATTACTTTTTAATTTTTTATTTTATAATGATTTTTAGTTTACTGGTTTACTGTGTTCCATTAATTCTCTGTTATACAACAAGGTGACCCAGTTACACATACATGTATACATTCTTTTTCTCACATTATCATGCTCCAGCATAAGTGACTAGATCTAGTTCCCAGTGCTGCACAGCAGGATCTCATAGAGACTTTCCTACTACATAAAGTAAGTTAGAAAGAGAAAGACAAATACCCCGTGATATCACTTATTAGTATTATTTTAATAAGAAAATGCCCTTAACTATTTAGAACAGTGAAATAAAACATTGGAAATATAGATCAGGTTGTACAATATACCAACAATTGAATGTTTTCTCTAATAAAATTCAGTTCTACTGACTTAAAGCTGTGGAGAATGGGAAAAAGCTGTAGAATCATAGGTGGTTCTTTTCAAATTGTGTTGCATGAAGACTTTGACTTTCACTATGGGTCAAGGGTTTCCATGAAGAAGAGCATGCAAGAACATTCATGAAGTGTGACAAACAGGTCCATGGCCCTTTTATTGTAGACTGGGGCTGTATACAAACTTCTAGTAAAACAAAGACTAAAAATGTACTTATTTTTTGGCTGCAGCGATGATACGCAGAAGTTCCCCGGGCCAGGGATTGAAGTCACACCACAGCAGCAACCTGAGCCACTGCAGTGGCAGCACCAGGTCCTTAATCACTGAGCCACAAGACAACACCTTAAAAATATTTTATAAAGATCTTATTGCTTAAAACAATATAAACACTGACTTACACCCAAATTCTTCTTTTAGAGATGAAACATACTGATGCTTTACAGTGAGAAACATTTGATTTTTGCTTACCTGTGCTGGTTTATTTTAACTTCCATTTCAAATACCCTATATAGCTTTATGGATTTGAACCTCTGAGGATTTAGACAACCTTAGTGTTCATATTAATATATTATGACCAATTATTCTGCCAAGTTATGCAAATCTCACTTATTTGTTATCAGGAACCAGAATGAAACAATTGTGATACTGTATTTTTGAGATGCAAATTTATCTTCTTCCCTTCTAAGTTTCACAGAGGCCTTCCCCCTCATAAGATGCTTAGAGATTAACAATAAATTGGGAAAACTGCCAGATAAATACACAATAATGATCAGTCATTTTAAGGATCATGAGAGAGATGTCCATAAAAACTACAAAGGAAATAAAAGAAGGAGAACACGGACGGGGTTCCTGTCGTGGCTCAGTGGTTAACGAATCTGACCACGAACCATGAGGTTGCGGGTTTGACCCCTGGCCTCGCTCAGTGGGCAAAGGATCCGGCGTTGCTGTGAGCTGTGGTGTAGGTCACAGACACGGCTCGGATCTGGCATTGCTGTGGCTCTGGTGTAGGCCGGCAGCTACCGTTCCAATTGGACCCCTAGCCTGGGAACTGCCATATGCCGCAGGTGTGGCTCTAGAAAACACACACACACCAAAAAAAAAAAAAAAAAAGAAGGAGAACACAGGGACAGGTTGGGGTGGAAGGGGGTGTATGAAAATCCTAGACCAGAAACAGGTATTTGAGCTGTGGAGAGGGATGGGAAGAGCTCAAAGATTTAAGGCCAAGGCTGTGATATTTGCAGATGTCCTCCGATGGAGAAGCAGCTGGAGTATGAAGCGAAGGCAGGAGTGAGGTTAGGAATGGAGGCAGGGCCCACCTCCCTGGGGAATGAACTGCTTTCTATCATGTTAGCTGCTTAATGTAGTTTTCCTTTCTTCCTCTATTTCTTTTTGCGCTGACTTACATGTTAGGGGTAAGGAATCAAGACTGAGGGAGCTACAGTTGGCAACAAAATATCCGGGAGGATGCTGATGCAACTGTAGAGCCTATGCTTCCTTAATATTGCATCATGTGGGATATGCAGCCCCATTAATTGCATCAGTGCATAATAAAAAGTTGTATACCTTTTTTCAATAATTCAAGAAAAATGTGTCTGCTCATAAAAAGAGCTGCGGAGCCCAAAGTGAAGGAGGCCGTGAGGATTGGCTGATGATCTGTAGTAAAGGCTGCCACTTGTGGACACAAGGGTCCAGGTCACAGGCCAGGCTGGCCGGCCAGAGACATCAAGCCGGAACACAGCTGCCTTGCAGAAAAGAGGGAAACGGAGGAGCCAAGAGCAGTGAAAAGCCCCTTCTTTATTCGGACAATAGACAAGCCAAGGAAACAGAAAAGATTACCGTGATGGGGTCAGGTTTTTACGTGTCTGGTAATGCTGGTCTCGAGCTAACATTATTATGAGTAGGTGTATGAACCACAGCAGGAGAAATCACTAATCCAGAGACATGGTATTTTGCGGAATTAAGATGAATTACCAAGCATTTCCTCCTAGAGCCCTGCGTGTCCTTTCTTCTGCCTCTCCCTAATCTCTTCCTGCTTACATATATTTGTTTTCCCTTTCTTGGCTTATTTCTGCTCAGCTTGCCACGGTTCTCCCTTGGAGTGCTGGCATTTCCCCTCGCCTCATCTTGTACTTTTGTCTCTTGCATTACATACTAGCATAAATATCTATGTGGCTGATTTTTGTTACTACCCATTCTCAATCTGATCCTGTGCTTTGGAAGCTTCAGACTTGCTATGTCTCAAGATCACTGGTGACAAGACCCTGAAAAAAATTTAGAAAAATAGCTGCAGAAGGGACTGGCTGTATAAATAGCTGCTTACTCCTGAGCTGCATCTAGGATGTGCCTGTAATACAATAGGACCAACTTACTGGGGTCTTGCTGGGTATTAGCCAGGCAGTACTTCTAACTGCATGGATTTGCAGAAGTTTTATTGTTGCCTTTCATACTGTAAATATGTGGCATTATTATATTCCGTTTCAACTGTTGTTTAGTACTTATAAATCTGACTTTTTTTTCAGAAGTCTATTTGTTTTGCAAAAAACATAAATATAAGTTAATATCGATATATAAATATATATAAATATATGCTATTCACACCTACATAACTATGTATGCTTGTACATATATATGTGTGTGTTTATATATGCTAGCCTATATCATACCTACATAACTATGTATATATGGATATATACACATATATTATATATTATTATATGTGTATAATAATATATCATATACTATTCTATATTATACCTACATAAATGATTTTTTCATAAAAGTAACCAAACAGCTTTCTCCTTGCTAGGTTTGAATTTGTTTTGGCACCTGTCAACTCTTCCTTCTTTCTCTTTTCTACCATTTGAAATACAGAAGCCTCTGTCCTCTGCCTGTCCCATCAATGTATCTCGGAAGGATGTAGTTTGTCTGGTTTCACAAGCTCCTAGCTGGAGAGGACTTCTACCTCACGATTAATTGTACCTTGAGTCTCACTATTATCTGATGTAGATGATATTGAGGTGAGTCTTTAAACTTTAGAGTTGATGTAGGTATAAGTTAAGCCTTTGGGGGTCACAGGATGGCATGCATGTACTTGGCATATAAGATGGAGAGGCAATTTGAAGGGCCAGGTGTGGACAACTGGACTGAATTGTTGAACCCTCCCCATCAATGGGACTTTGTGTGAAGATAAGGCCCGTGAGGCGATAAAGGTTAAAGAAGGTCATAAGAGTGGAGCCTTCATCCGATAGGACCAGTGCTCTTATTAAAAGAGACCCCAGTGCCCTGTCTCTTCTGTGTCACTTGAAGGCACAGGGAGAGGCTGGGCATCTGTAAGCCAGAGAGTGAGTTCTCACCAGGAATCAACTTAGCCAGCACCCTGTTCCGGGGCTCCCACCCTCTGGAACCCTGAGAAATGAATTTCTGGGGTTGAAGCCACCTGGTCTGGGACTTTTTGCTGTGGCAGCCTGAAGAGTTTAATATGATCATAAACACTTTTATGTACCTTGTACCCCGAACTTCTCATAATTCTTGAAACCCAGGTGCTTTCATTTCCTGCACTGTGTTATCAGCAGGATAATGCTATCAACATTCTCTTTTTTTTGAAATCTTGTGAGCATTCTTCAATGTCGGTTTAGGTTTCATCTTTATGATGCAGATATTATCAATTGACAAGGTATGGAGTAGCCAATAAACTGATTATAGATTCATTTATTCATTGGACATGTGTTACCCACCCTTTTCATGTCAGCCAGTGTCACGAAAGTCTTCATAATAGTCCATCAAGGGATTTTTAGAAGTGAGAAAAAACACGTAGCTATTCAAATAGAAAAAAATGAAGGCATGGTTCACAACCATAAAAAAATACATTTTCTGTTCCCCTTTTTTTTCTACTTGTAAAGACAGGTGAAGGAAGAAGAAAAGCAAGGCTCACATTTCTAAGTTTTAGCCAAGACTTCTGACTGCTCAGTGTGAAACCCATGGATCTTTATTAATGCAAAGCCTGGACCAAATGGAATGTCAAATTTTTCTGCATAATAAAATGTAGGGAATGCAGTTTCTTGGAAGGATTTAAAGGGAAATAACCTAGGAGAATAAAAAGATGGGAGATTTTGTTGGGGGGTGGACTTGGGAGAGGAGGAGTGGGGTTCAAATAACACAGTAAGTAGGAGTCTGGAATCTGCAAAGAAATGTGGCAGCTGAGACATTCTCTGCGGCATTAAATAAAGGGATCGCAATAAGAAGTATATGATACACAAGTTTGAGTCGTTTGTGTTGTTTTCACGTTAACCCAAGATCACTTCTAGTACTTTATGAATAGTCTTTAGAGAAATCAAGGGCCATGGGCCATTTTTTTTGTAGATTAGCACAGCACAGAAAACTGAGAACACGTCTGTCTGTCCGTCTCCCAGGTTCCACAGGACATTTTCACAGAGGCATAAGTAATAGAGTTTGCTAGCTTCTAGGCACTGGAGCCAAAAGCAACCATTGCCTATGGAACACCTGAGACTGTGTGAGTTTCCTAGGCTTCCCAAAGTACCACAGTTAGGCCACCTGGATAACAAGGATTTACTTTCTAACGGTTCTGGAGCCTGGAAATCCATGATGAAGTTTTTGGTGGCTTGGTTCTCCCTGAGGATGAAGAGGGAAAGATCTAGTCCTGGACTCTCTCCTTGGAGTAGGTGGCTGTCTTCTTCGACGGCTTCACATCCTCTTCCCTCTGTGTGCGTCTGTCTAAACGTGCTCTTCCATGAGGAAGACTATTACATTGGACTAGAGCCCATCCCAATGACGTCATTCCAACTTAATTACCTCTTTAATGATCTTATTTTCATCTATGGTCACATTTGGGCGATTAGAACCATGATGTGAAATCTGGGGTGCCCACAGTTCTGCCTACAGCAGGGATTTAGAGCCATCTTGAGATTGTTCTTATACTTTCTAAGAAGATAAAGTAGGGATATTGAGCCAATGGTTTTAATCTCAAAAGAAAGAGTAAGCCTCAGCTTATACCTGGGTTTCATAGCCAATCTAAAGACTTACAAAAATTAGATTCAGTTATATTAAATAATCATATCTGACTCCTAGTGTTGCTGTGAAAAACTTAAGATTGAAACCCAAAGGATTGCGAAGACCATACATTTTCAATGCAGCTTTCCGCCTCTGAGTCATGCTCACAAAGAAATACAACTAGCGTATGCATTTCTAGTATATTAAAGTAACATTTAAAACCATTATCAAAACTAACATAACCTCCAGTTTCTTAACTAAAACTTTTGAGCCAAAAAAAAAATTACAGTAAGAACCAATTTTATCATGAGTAATTTATACCAATTGTTAATTTTTATTTCATGTAAAAAGAACATGGAGTTTATAAAAAATAAGTAAGGAAAAAAGCATTCTTTGAGTAAGTAGATACATGTCTTGAATTTTTACCCATTGATAAAAGTTTAACATTTTGGTATATTCCTTGAGAGAGATTTTTTAAATTACAAAGAAATGTTCATATTATTTTCATCTTGATCATAAGCATTGACATTTATTGTTCGAGATGCCATAATGAAACTTAGTCATGATAATATTAAGAAAATTAGGACATTTTCGAAGCACATTTATATTCCTATTTATTAGCACTATAAATTCTGTTAGCTTAAGTACAAATAACAGAAAACCCAAACATAAGCTGTAGATAAAAATTATACTCTATCAAGAGATAGATGCATTTAAATAAACTAATATCAAGAACTTTTTTTCAAAGAATTGACATCTTAAACAATGATTCTTTTTATTTTTTCTTTCTAGGGCTTCACCTGCAGCATATGGAGGTTGCCAGGCTAGGGGTCAAATCATAGCTGCAGATAAGGTCTACACTACAGCCACAGCAATGCCATATCTGAGCCCCCTCTGCCACCTACTCTGCAGCTCACAGCAATGCAGGATCCTTAACCCACTGAGCAGGGCCAGGGATTGAACCTGCATTCTCATGGATACCAGTTGGTTCATTGCCACTGAGCCACAAAAGGAACTCCAAACAATGACACTTCTGACTTACTGGGAATGCTAGCTGCCAGTGCCGGTATAATTTAAGTGAAGGAAAAAGCGTTTCTGTGATTAATTAGGCCTAGGAAATGAATGGATAAAGTTAAACAGATTTCCCTACTGTCCAACTTGTCAGAAGACAAGTAAACCAACCCTTTTAAAGCTTCCGAAATGGCAATGGAGTCTGGAACATGCCACCACTGTGTGTGATTGTGGAACACCTCCTGGAGCGTCACCCTTTAGAGACATCACTCTTCAGAATGCTCTTTTGGAAAACTTGTTCCAAATACATCTCAGACTCAGTATATTCAGACGCCAATCATTTCAATAAGCATTTGATAAGGATCTCCCGTATTAAAAATATTGGGCTTAGTGCTTAAAAGTTTAGCTTGAGGATAGAGTATAAATATTATGCTTTCAAATAAAAAATAAGCTAGGTTATCTTTATTTTTTTATAATTTATTTATTTTTATTTTTATTTTTATTTTTTGTCTTTTTTTTTTTTTTGCTATTTCTTGGGCCGTTCCCACAGCATATGGAGATTCCCAGGCTAGGGGTCCAATCTGAGCCGTAGCCACCAGCCTACACCAGAGCCATGGCAACACGGGATCCAAGGCGTGTCTGCAACCTACACCACAGCTCACGGCAACGCCGGATCGTTAACCCACTGAGCAAGGGCAGGGATCGAACCCGCAACCTCATGGTTCCTAGTCGGATTCGTTAACCACTGCGCCACGATGGGAACTCCAATTTATTTATTTTTAATTGTTATTTCCCCAATACAATTTTTCTTTCTACTGTACAGCATGGTGACCCAGTCACACAAACATGTACACATTCTGTTTTCTCCCATTATCATGCTCCATCGTAAGTGGCTAGACATAGCTCCCAGTGCTACACAGCAGGAGCTCATTGCTCATCCATTCCAAAGGCAATAGTCTGCATCTATGAACCCCAAGCTCCCCGTCCACCTCACTCCCTCCCCCTCCCCCTTGGCGACTTTAGAAGTTCATTTCCTAAGGGCTTCACGTATTCCTTTACGTAACACTCATCCAGCAGAAATTATGTGCCCTCAAGCCTCTTATATATTCCACATTCCTTTTGTATATAGTACGTTAAAATTATTATTCCCAATGATCAACCTTGAAGGAGGAACTACATTATAGAGGGAAAACTATTTCTTGCATAGTTTTAACATTAGACGTAAGTTATTCTATTATATTTGTCTTTTAAGATTTCAGTAATAAAAGAATCTGATGGCAGTATTTATTGTTTACTAACTTATAATTTCATGTATTCATAAAATATGCCAAGTATCTATACAACATATAGATGAAAATAATTCATCCATATATGAGGTAATTATCTCTCAATAAATCTGAATATGTAATAACTTAAGGCACTAAATTTTGCAAATATTCTGGAGGAACCATAGATTACTCTACAAGAGTCTTTTTAGGGTCATCAAATAAAATTCTGATAGGTAATTTGCTCTGAAAGGTATTCTCAGGTCAGGCACAATACAGGCACAATAACAAATTGTGCACAGTCTTTAATTAATGAACCATCAACTATTTTCCATTGCTTTGCATTATTTGAAAGTCAGAAGCATTTATGCACATTTTTAAGGATGCCATTTCCATCTTGACATTGAGGTGATAAAGTGGTCATTCTAAGGAGGGCTGTGTTCGAACTAGGGACATAGGAAGTTAACCGAAACAGGAAAAGGAATCACGAAGAGCAACAAGAAATGGCCTCTAAACCACTCAGAAAGGAGCAGTCAAGGAGGAAAAGAAATAGATCCTGCTATGCCTGAAGATGACCTCAGAAAGCACAGTGACATTAGAGGAAAGTCCAGGGATTGAGGTCAAAACAGCCTTGTTCTACATCTGCCAGCCACGACCTGTGTGGGTATGGTCAAGTCACTTCATTTGTCTAGGCAGAAATGTTCCACATGAGCAATGAAGATGACCGTGTTTACTCTGTTGGATTGTACAGGCAAGCGAGGACACACAGAGGGCCAGGGCTCGGCACAGGGTCTTCTACCGCAAGCGTTAAATTGGTGGTTGCTCTTGCTACGCATAAAACATTTGAAAGCACCCTGAAAAAATTCTGGAGAGCGGTTTTTAAATAGTTAAATGAGGTTTTCGCCTCTTAGTCATATTAGAGATAACCTACCATGTGCGTGATGGAAAGCCTCTCCATCTCTTGCTTATCATTTTCTATACATAAAACATGGGACATTACCTCCAAGTTTTATGATTCTTGGAGGTTATCTGGCTGCCCACAGTCCTGTTTCTAGTGAACAGAACAAAATATGAGGTAAAGGAAAATATCCTGAACTCTACGCAAGCCAACTGAGATACTAAGCCCTGTGCCCACATATGCAAAATACACATAATGTAAATGTGCCCCATTTGTTAGCAGCAGAACCAGGTAAAACCCAGCCAAGACTTTTATCCAATAACTTCATGAATTCAGTGCCTTCTTCAGGAAGCAAGAAAAAGCCAACCAAGAGTCAATTAGAGCCTGCTCAAGCTCCCCCAAATGATCTGTCAGCCGGAGCTCTCCTCTTCATCTCGTGCATTTCTCATGTCTTGAAAGCAGCTTGTAAAAATCTTTTCTGACTGACAGCTACGAACTCTCAAAGGTATTAACGCGAATGCTATCATTCAGCTGCCAAAAAACCCCATGTAAAAGAGTGATTGAAAACACAGCCTCACGTCGACTAACTAGATGGCACATTTTGTTTAAAAATGGTTGTTAGCTAAAAGGATCTCAAGGATTCTTAGGAGTTCCCATGGTGGCTCAGCAGGTAAAGAACACAACACAGTGTCCATGAGGACGAGTGTTCAATTTTGGTCTTGCTCAGAGGATTAAGGATCCGGCATTGCTGCAAGCCTCGGTGTAGGTCATAGATGTCTCAGATCCAGTGTTTGCATGGCTGTGGCATAGGTCTGCAGCTGTGGCTCTGATTCAACCCCAGCGCAAGAACTTTTATGTGCCATGGGTGTGGCCAAAAAAATAAAATAAAATAAAATAAAATAATTCTTAAAATAGTAAGCCATGAAAAGGTGAGCTTATCTTCTTCATATCATGTTACTATCGGATAGACAATTTAGTCCTAAGCATCATTAGAAAGTCTTGCTTTTCTACATATTTGGCATCCACGCAAGCACATCAGTTTGGAAATCTGTCTATCATCCAAAAGTTTCAAGCAAAAGTACATGATTTGGTCACATTCACAGAACATCAGGAGGAAAATGCATTTGATGTCTGGATTATGGGAATAAAAAACAATTTTCTATTTTACTTTGAGCATGCAGACAATTTCAGAGGGTCATTTCAGAAATATACACATATAGCACATGCTATTGTCTGCATCAGTTTTCAACAATCCTGTTGAGAGAAAAACTGCTGGCATTGAGCCACTCTAATATATATTTGAACGAAACTCATAAGAAATAAGGATTTGAGTTGTATTCCTGTGGGAGATCGAATGCCAGCGTACTTGTACTTGGCAGAGTGAATAAAAACGTGCATAAATTTACAACCAAACTCTTTTCAGTTTGCACTGTAATATTTTCTCAGATTATTTACTTTTATTGCACTATTTATGAGACTTACAATAGGGTTCTGTGACCAAGACCAAGTAATGGACAATGTCTGAGGAAATGGATAATGAGGATGAAGGTAACACAGGTGCAGTCATGCAATTGAACCATTTATTAAGTTTATTAGCTTTTTTATTGCACGTGCCCATACAAAAGCTACATTGAAACAGAGGGAAAGTTCTGGTGCAAAAGCTGAAAGCAAAGAAATATAACATGAAGGATGCACTTTTATTTCGGAAGGCCCCAATGAAAAGTCTACACAGACATAAAGCATAGAATTACATTCTTCCAAAATAAAAGAGAAAAACTGGAAATCGAATGAAATTCCTGTGACAAAAGACGACGTATATTTGCTAGAGAAAATTTCATTTTAAAATAAATCACGCTATATATTTATATTTCACATTTGGGATGTGTGACAAGAAGCCATATTTGATTGACTATTTTACTAAGGTAAAACAAAATGTTGGGGAGGATACGCTAAACTTACCTGCCAGCTTAAATCAGGGCTCTGAAATGTACCACCAATACCAAAGTGACAAAAATGATCATTTTGAATGGCAGGGTCAGGGTGGCCTTAGGCAAAATATTGAAAAGTAGTAGTTATCTTTGTCCCCTCCGAGCAGACCTATGAGTGTGACTCTTCTCCACCGTCTGACCTCAAGCCCAGGCCCTTATTCTGGATTCTAGGCAAGGCGCTGTAAAACTTAAGAAGTCCCTTACCCAGTAAAGGTTTTACTTGACCCTTTCATTAGTAAGAAAATGCCCCCAGGTCAAGCTTTCCTCTCCAAACATCACCTCCCTGACTGCTCACTGCAAGTCCTGACCTGAATATTGAACCCTTTTGCTTGAATCTGAATAAATGAAGGCTAGACATGACATATCTAAAAGTGCATTAACTCTTGGTCCAAAATATTACGCACTTTACAAGATACTACTTCAAATGTCGCGGTCCTAGCCTAGCATGATAGACGCATTTACAACTCTGTTCTCTCCTTGGAGGAATTATAGGGTCCAAGTACATGCTACACAGAAGTTATTCTATGCAATCTACTCTCTTTACATGCTGATATGTTCTCCGAGAGAATTTACGCTCGATTTCTCCACTCTTCTGCCGTTGATTTCGGGTACGCAGCAAAGTCCTGTGATTCACAACTTCTCTTGAGATCTTGACACATTTTGTTTTCAGGCGATATTTTTTTTAAATTTAATTTCTGGTCTATGTTTTTCCACAATAATTGGTTGCATATCAATTTCATTTGGTTCGTATGTAATATGCACGGATTCATCTTGGGGTTTAAAATTAAAAAAAAAAACCTGTTGATGTGAAAAATCTTTTTCTTGTTAATTATTATCCTTTGTCTTATAGAACTGCCTCACCCAAAAATGTAATTACTGTATCAAATGGCAGTTTTATTTTTAATTGCTGAGGAATTTGTACACTGTTTGCCATGGTGGCTGCACCACTTTACACTCGCAACAACAGTGAATGAGGGTCACCACATTTTTTTTCTCCACATCTTTGCCAACACTTGTTATTTGCTGTCTTCTTTTCTTTTTTGGGGGGGCACATGTATGGCATGTAGAAGTTCCCAGGCTAGGGGTTGAATCAGAGCTACACCCACTGGCCTACACCACAGCCACAGCAACGCCAGATCCAAGCTGCATCTATGACCTACACCACAGCTCATGGCAATGCTGGATCCCCAACCTTCTGAACGAGTCCAGGGATCAAACCTGCACCCTCATGGATTTTAGTCGGATTCATTTCCACTGCACCACACTGGGAAATCCATTATTTGCTGTCTTTTTGAAGGTAGCCATTCTAACAAGTGTGAGCTGGTAATACCTTTTGTTTTCTTTTTTAAACTGAAAATCTTTAATTCATAGTTATTATAAAAATTATCAGTTGGTTTACAAAATAGCTTTGTTTTAAAATGACAATGCTTTTATAGGTTGATGCCACCACTGTTATTTTTATATATGTCTTGTCATATTTATTAGGCAACTACATTGATCTTCTATTTCTTTTTGCAATATATAAGCATTTGTCACCATACAATGTACTTAGGAGAATCTCAATAAATATTAATTGAATTTTTAAAAAGAATTAAAAGAGGAAATTATTTAAACTGAAAAAAATAGTACATGCTATTTTATTGTCTATTTTAGTTTCTCTACACACTTAGGACATTACATATCATTAAACACCACCAATAAGAATTTCAATAACCACACACTATTCTAGACAATGGGCTCATAAACTGTAGTCCATGAGCCAAACCAGCCTGTCTTCTGTCTTAGTAAGACTTGTAAACTAAGGGTGATTCTTAGAAATGGACATGTATCATTGTTTGTATTATGGAGAACACTGAAAACATTAATTAAAGAAAATATTACCCCACAAAATAAAAAGAATTTTAAGTTCATTTTTCATCATTATACAATTTTGAGATATCGAATATATTTTATTTCCTAATTCATAGTGTGAAAATCGCACACGTTTTTCCGTGACTCATTGTCTAAATGCAATAAAATAATAAAAAGTCAATATAATTCTTAAAATTTTTGTGTGCCCAGTTTAAATGTTAATGCTCCAAATAATTTGGGAAGAATAATAATTATGATAGCATCTAATATCTATTAAACCACCCTGTATTAGTGCTTTAATATTTGAAAACATCTCTTGCCTTAAAATCCTAAATTTGGGGTTCTCATGTGGCTGAGTGGATCAAGTTACTGGCATCGAAAAACAAACAGGGAAGACGGCAGTATAGAAGGTCTGGAGCTTCAAAGATGACAAAAACAGATGGAAAGGCATACCATGATGTTAAATTGGAAGAATCAGTATTGTCAGAATATCAATACTACCCAAGAAAACCTGCAGATTCAATGCAATCCCTATCAAATTACCAAGGACATGTTTCACAGAAAAAGAACAAAATATTTTAAAGTTTGTTTGGAGGCACAAAAGACCCAGAGTAGCCAAAGCCATCCTAAGAAAAAAAAAATGGAGCTGGAGGAATCAGACTCCCTGATTTCAGACTATACTAGAAAGCTACAATCAAACCATATGGTATTGGCACAAAAATAGAAATGTAGATCAGTGGAAGAGGATAGACAGCCTAGAATTAAACCCATGCACCTACCGTCAACTAATATATGACAAAGGAAGCAAGAATATGCAATGGAGAAAAGACAGTCCCTTCAATAAGTGGTGCTGGACAGCTACATATAAAAGCTTGAAATTAGAACACTTCCTAATACCATACATGAAACTAAAGACCTAAATATAAGACTGGATACTATAAAACTCTTAGAGGAAAACATAGGATGAACACTCTGACGCAAACCACAGCAATATCTTCTCAGCTCCACTTCCTAGAGTAATGACAGTAAAAACAAAAATAAACAAATGGGATCTAATTAAACTTAAATTTTCTGCATATCAAAAGAAACCCTAGACAAAAGGAAAAGACAACCACAGAATGGTAGAAAATATTTGCAAATGAAGTGACTGACAAGGGATTAATGTCCAAAATTTACAAACACCTCCTGCAGTTCAATACCAAAAAATCAAACAACCCCATCAAAAAATAGGCAGAAGGTCTAAACAGACAATTCACCAAAGAAGATATAGAGATGGCTAAAAAAAAAACACATGAAAAAATGTTCAACATCACTAATTTATTAGAAAAAGGCCAATCAAAACTACTATCAGCTACCACCTTATACCAGCCAGAATGGCCATCATCAGAAAGTCTACAAATAATAAATGCAGGAGAGGGTGTGGAGAAAAGGGAACCCTATTATGCTGTTGGTTGGAAGGTAAATTGGTGCAACCACTATGGAAAACAGTATGGAGATTCCTAAAAAAGCTAAAAATAGAATTATCATTTCATCCAGCAATCCCAATCCTGAGCATCTATCCAGAGAAAACCATGACTCTAAAAGATACATGTACCCCAACGTTCATTGCAGCACTATATGCAATAGCAAAGACATGGAAACAATCTAAATATCTATTGACAGAGGAGCAGAGAAAGAAGATGTAATACATATACACAATGGAATATTACTCAGCCGTAAAAAAGAATGAAATAATGGCATTTACAGCAATATGGATGGGCCTAGAAATTACCATGCTAAGTGAAGTTAGTCAGACAGTGAGACACCAAATTCATATGCTATCACTTATATGTGGAATATAAAAAAAAAGGATACAATGAATTTATTTGCAGAACAGATATTGACTCACAGACTTTGAAAAACTTATGGTTTCCAAAAGAGACAGGTTAGGTGTGGGGGAGAATGGGCTGGGGTTGAGATGGAAATGCTATAAAATTGGGTTGTAATGATGGTTGTAAAAATATAAATGTAATAAAATACCACTGAGTTAAAAAAAAAAAAAAGTATCCATCATTGTCACTGCAGTGGCTTAGGTCTCTGCTGTAGCATGGTTCAATCCCTGGCCCAGGGAACTTCCACATGCTGTTGGTGCAGCCAAAAAAAAAAAAAAAAAAAATCCTAAATTTGTCTATCTAACACAGTTTCATAAATTTCAGGTTATGTCAGTCTTTATCCATTTATTTTATCTGTAAATATTTTTAAAAATCGTTGCTTTGTATAAAATCAATAGCCTTCACAATAACTACTAATTGCTGCAATATCTTAAGTTTGCAAAAATGTTTATACATTAAACTGTTGTTGTCAGAAAGGCTTTCATCATATAAAGCCCCTTAGGATGCATTCACTTCAAATTACTGGAATTATTACCTACATTATGTGACTACTCTGCTATTACCATTAAATCTAAGTGGCAGACCTTAGTCATACCACTGATGTCACTACCCTCATCAGATATGATGGTGCCTACAAGGACGAGGTAGGCTATTGGCAGTTTGACTTGCCTAGGGCTGAGATTAATGGAAAAACTGAGAAGGAGATGAATATTGACTGTTGAGACTCGGGTTGATCTTTGAAATTTCAGAGCACCATAAACCTCACTTGCCTAATTTAAGAAAAGATGCAGTTGAGTGGAAGTATCTTGGAGCCTCACAGAAGTGATATGGTCATTCTTTGGAAACCATCAGGAAGCAAGCTGGCTCCAGAAGGCCAGGAGATGACAATCCCAACAGCTGTCCCACAGCAGGGCAGGTCCTTTCCCACACGGCATGGAGGCCTCAGTGAATCACCAACATCGCTTTGTTACACTGATTACGCATAAGCCCACGGGTGGAGTAATTAAAAATATCAGGTGTAGAAAGAGGAAGGATCCTGAATCTGGCTCTTTTAATTTCTAGAGTCTTCTAGAAGCCTTTTTAGAAGAATTTACCTAATAGGGGTTGGGAATTTCCCACAAAAGTATTGATATAAGGACTGGATTTCTTCATTTTTGATCCCTTCATTTGGTTATTGTTTATAAAATTAACTTTAACCTGCTGGGGCTGAACTGATCAATAAAAAGTAAAAATCACTACCAGGATGAAATTAATATTATCCATGGAGAGTAAATCAAATATAAAATACACGTTATGAGAATTCCCATTGTGACTCAGCAGGTTACGAACATGACAGTGTCCATGTCGATGTGGGTTTGATCTCTGGCTTCACTCAGTGGGGTCAGGGTCTGGCATTGCCACGAGCTGCGGTATAGGTCAAAAAGGCAACTTGGATCTGTTGTGGCTGTGGCTGAGGCACAGGCTGCAGCTACAGCTCCAATTCAGTCCCTAGACTGGGAACTTCCCTGTGCTGCAGGTATGGCTGTAAAAATAAAGTGAAGTAAGAAAATAAAATTAACATTATGATATCTCACATAGTTAAATAATAAGACAGGTGAAGACTAAGATAAAAACATGGGTCCCAAAGCCATTCAGACGGCATGGCCATGAAGTCATCAATGAAGCGGTAACTTGGTGCAGAGACTTCAGTGGGCAGAGGCACTGAGTCAAGAGCATTCCGGGCAGAGGAAGCAGCAAGCGGAGAGTTCCTGAGGCTGGCGGGTGTTTGGTGTGATGGAGAAACAAGAAGGAATCAGCCAGTAAGACTGAAGCAAAGTGAACAAAAGGGAAAATGGCTGGAGATGTGGTCAGGAGTTCACATCACTCAGGGGCTGGCAACCATGAGATGAACTCGGATTTTATTTTAAAGCAGTAGGAAACAACTGAAGGTTTTAAACGGGAGAAAGATATGCTCTTCATTTCCCAAGAATTTGCATGTCATAAGGTGCTATATCCAACTACAACGCTCCTCAGTTCCACTTCAGAAACAACACAAATGCCAAAAATATAAGAATGGCCATGCACGTTATGGTACAGGAACATAAAATAAATTATGCAGCAAGGAATAGTGAAAATAAGGAAATGAAAATGCAATGCTTAGTAGAAAAATACAGACTAAAAAGAGAAAAGGATACCTCTAAATGGTAAGATATGTATTAGGATAACAAGCAAAAGTAAGATATTCATTTAATAATGTTATCTTCCCTGCTCAATATGGTAAGTGCTTATTAATTTTGTGTCCTGACTCAAAGTTTCCTGATCAGTTCATTTGGTGAACACAGATGCATTAGGAAGACCAAAGGGCCAACCGCCATATTTTCATTATTTCAATTCCCATCATCACAGGGTGGCCCTGTTCCCTGCCCAGCTCACATCCTCTCTTTTTCCCACTCCTTGCCAATTACATTCCTACCTGAACCCTGTCAAACTCAAATTATCCTTGGACTTCTTATTTTCATTCCAAGATCATGTCTAAGTCATCTTTCTGAAACATGATTTTTGCAATCTTTACCATAAGTTTTGTCACAGTAAATGTAGACCTGTCTTTCCCTGTGCTGAAAGAGCTTAGCACTGTGGAACAGAAATGAAAAATGAGCATGAGGGGTCAATAAAGATCTGTGTTTTAAAAGTCTAGTCTGGTTATTTATGAGTATAGTGACCATGCTGTATTTTTTTAAAAAATAATAATTTAACGAGGAACTTATTCTACTCTGCATGAAGGTTTCAGTGGAAGGTAGAAAATGTTAGGGACTTTAATCAGTATGAGACATTAATGATATGGTAATCCTCAATAAATGAATTAATTGCCTTATTGCATAGACCAGTGAGTATTATGTTTATGTTATAAACCTCCAGAGAAATGAAATGACAGAAGAAGTGTTAGTTTCAGACCTCCAAGGGGAGATCCTGGCTCTGTAATACATTAGCTTTGTGACCATGGACAAGTTACATAATCTCTTTCAGCATTAGTTTCCTCCCTTCAAAAATAAGGACAGGAAAAAAAAAAAAAAAAGGAAGTTTCTATTGAGGCTCAGCAGGTTATAAACCCTACTAGGATGCATGAGGATGTGAATACAATCCCTGGCCTCACTCAGTGGGTTAAGGATCTGGCATTGCCATGAGCTGTGGTGTAGGTCATAGACATGGCTTGGAGTCCCATACTGCTGTGGCTGTGGCACAGACTGGCAGCTGCAGCTCTTATTCAACCCCTAGCCTGGAAACTTGCATATGTTGCAGGTGTGGCCCTGAAAAGCAAAAAAAAAAAAAAAAAAAAAAAAAAAATAAATTTAAAAATAAGGATAGTAATATTTCTTAACTCATAAAATATTTAGGATCCTTATTAGGTTTTCTACATGCAACCTAATTAGCCTATCTCCTGATGTGGAGTTGCTTTTTTTCCCTTGGCGTCACTCTCATCACAACCATATAACCACAACCAAAGCCGCCATCACCACACAACCAGCATCTCAACCCTCCCCTTCTCAAAACAGTTTATCATGGAGAGTAAGAGTTCACGCTCTGAGCTCCCCTGTGTTCAAATTCCAGCTCTGCCGTCTACCATTCTTTTTTTTTTTTTTTTTTTTTTTTTTTTTGCCATTTCTTGGGCTGCTCCCGCGGCATATGGAGGTTCCCAGGTTAGGGGTCCAATCGGAGCTGCAGCCACCGGCCCACGCCAGAGCCACAGCAACGCGGGATCCGAGCCGCTTCTGCAACCTACACCACAGCCCACGGCAACGCCGGATCGGCAACCCACTGAGCAAGGGCAGGGACCGAACCCACAACCTCATGGTTCCTAGTCGGATTCGTTAACCACCGCGCCACGACGGGAACTCCCACCTACCATTCTTAACCCTGTTTTAATTGTCCTCTGCTTGTCTATACAATGGAAAACAATACCTATATGGCAAGGTCATTGGTAGGATTCAAGGGGTGATATAAAGTGCTTAGAACAGGGACTGAAACAAGGAGGTGAATACTAGCTTTTAGTCTTTCAAATGCCTTCTTTGCAGAGGTAGAATTTCAGCTTTGCAATTTCCACATGTGTCTGTCTGTATAAATATACATCATTACTATTATGCATATGCCCCTGTTTGATGCAATTCCTAATATCTAAAAACCTCCTAAAGAACAAATTAAGGTAAAACATGTCATTATCTTTTTGCAAAAAAAGCAAAGAGAAATAAAAGTTCCTAAAGTCAGTGTTAAAATCTTTGACTTACAAGTAAACCAGAAACTGATAACATAAAATTCTTAGAAAATTTTCCTTACAGTTGTCAAAATGAGATGCGCATTTTTCTGTCTGTATAAAACTATGTAAGTCACGTAGGGGCAAATTAACTTCTAAACATTAAGGACTTTTTTTTTTTGGCAGCTAAGTTATACACAATATTGTGCATACCTACCTATCGCTCTTACACACTATTTAGATAATTGCCTGGTTTGCTCTTATCTATGGGATTTTCCCTTCCCTCTTGAATTTTATAGGTGTCAACCTTACCTTGGAAAAGTCTGTGCATCACAGATTTGGGGAAAAGTACAGATTTGTGAATTTACAGGTGTCAGTGAGGGAACAGTTGTCTGTATTCCTGGAACCTGCCCAGCAGACTGTTGACTTAATTATATCACACAACAGAGCCAACGTTTTAAAGGTGTGAAAGATGGAGATTTTTTTACCCTCTTATTATTATCATTTTTACCCTGTCATTTTAATCTGTCTAAATAAATCATTTAAACTGCTAATGCTATAACTGGTATTACGGTGATTGTGGTTTTCCGTATGACAGTTCCATTAACTAGTATAAGCCTGGTTTATTCAAAAATAATTAAGTCTCCCTAAGTCATTTTAGAAGATTTAAAAATATCACCCATCTTTGTACCTAATTCTTGATCCAGAATCATGAAGGATAGTTATATTTGGGGACATAAATAAGAAAATTTAAGGTAAGAATTCCTTGGTGGCTTTAGTGGCTAAGGATTCAATGTTGTCACTGCTGTGGCTTGGGTTTGATCCCTGGCCCAGGAATTTCTGCATGTTATAAGGGCAGCCAAAAAAAAAAAAAGAAAGAAAGAAAAGAAAAAAAGAAAAAAAATTAGGATAAAATTTTGTTACAACACATTTAAATTCCACTTTGCCTTAGTAGTTGCCTATGAGCTAACAGAAAATACAATGAACCTCACTGTTGACTTGTGTCAGTAAATTCATTTGAAATAAAAAGCAAGGTTCAGGGCAGAATTTATTGAGGTTAAAATTATTAGACCACTTGCAAACTTAAGAAAGATATTCAACTGTTATAATGTAGGAAATAAAATGGCATAAATAAATTCAAATATGTTGACAATCTTAGTCATGCAGAGACACTAATTTCTACATTTAAAAATGCCAATTATCTACTTGAATTTTAAAAAGTAAAGAAACTAACTATATTTACATGAAACACATCTAATACAAAATGACACAGAAAGATTGCAAATTTAAAAAAAAAAAGATGTACCCAAAAAAATACTACCAAAAATGATATACAAATGCCAGTAAAAATGGCCTTTAGGCTTAAAATGCTTTGCTAGACACAAGTCGGATGGAACGTCACACAGATTTAAAAAATTCCAGCTTATCTGGAAGACCCGCCAAGTCTAACAAAAGTGGATGTACTTAATAACACAACTTCAAAATGTGAAGATGTTCAGCTATGTAAATACATTGACAAACTTTCTGTCTATGAGGAGAAAGAACTTCACTCTCGTGTGAAAAAAAAATGTATGGAGGATTCACAGAACGCAATTAATTACCTTAAAATTGCACCTGTGCACACACACATAAAAATAGAAGTGTGAGGGAGAGGTACACATAATGCATACATCACATTCGGTAACTGCAGAAGGTACCTTTTATTTTTTTTTCATGGGAGAAATTTGTGAAATATGCCCACTAATAGATCACAAAGATGAACCTTACCACTTTCAAACAACTGGAATTCTACTGACTATGGCAATTAAGGTACAGATTAAGCAAAAAAAAAAAAAAATGCTTACAGGAGTTTCTGCTGTGGCACAGGGGGTTAAGAGTCTCCAGTTGCTGCAGTTGTGGTGTAGGTTGCATCTGTAGCTCAGATTCAATCCTTGGCCCAGAAACTTCCAGAGGTCGTGGGTATAGTCAAAAAACAAATAAACAAACACATGCTTACATTATGAAATTATGTTTGAAAATTAAAAAATACACAGGCCCCAGTAGAAGATAATAAATGGAAATGGAAGACCACCAATTTCGATCAGCAAGATGTGTCTTTTGCGTGTATTTGGCTACACCCACTGCATGTAGAAGTTCCCAGGCCAGGGATCAAACCCTTACTGCAGCAGTCACCTGGGCCACTGCAGTGACAATGCCAGATCCTTAACCTGCTGCACCACAAGAGAACTACAAGGGATATTTAACTGTGACCTTGACAGAGCAGGTACATCATATGCAGCTGTCTACATTATATCCAAAAGGATAAAATTAAAAGACATAGTGTGATATGCTATCATATAGTATGTGAAAAAAGTGCACACAGAGCCAGGGGCAAATACCACAGAACTCTGAGGCAGTCAGAGGAAGAGGGACACAGCTGCTTCAAAGTTCTTTGTAGTATTTGGTGATGTTCTATTTCTTAATCAAGGAAGCGGTAAGCAGGATTCATGAGCTTGTCCTTTAAACTGAACATGAATTATGCTAAATCACAAGAAAATGCCATTTATGTAGGTCCAGTATGGTGTGCTATTGGCCACTTTGAACGGCTCAATCTAACCCATTACTTCTGTATTTGTGATTAAGTGGTCACGATGGCATGTCAGGTTGTAGAGAAAAGAGAGTTTTCATGTGAAAACAATAAGATAATAAGACTTTCTGAGCCGTGAAATGATCTCAAACATGACGATCTGGGTAAAATATAAGTCAATTTTGGGGGGATATTTACTGATTCTACTGTATTCTATTTACATAGTGTATTTATTTGTGTTTCAAAGGACATTTGTGAAATACATTTTATCTGACTGGAAAAAGAAGACGTGGTGAGTGTGTGAAGGAATCTCATACCGCTTTCAGTCACATGAAGATAATGCCCTTCAGTCATTATGTGATGATGCCGGCAGGTCGCTCGAACTTAAGAGCAGAGACACCCAGACACTTTAAAATTTCATGTTCGTCTTGCAGGGGCCTCAACCCACACGTTCATTTTAAATCCAAAGACAACATCAAATTTGCCTACTAAAGTTTTCACCAAAGTGTCATCTGGTTTTAAAGTTTCCAAAGTGTACCACAGATAATTTAAAGTATTGCTCAGTATTAAAAAAGTCTTCTAATTAAGAAAGTCATAGGTGTTGAACTAAACCCAGGTCATCTCCTTGCATTTACTGAATGCGTTAGTAGCATCTAATATCATTTGCAACCTACCAATATCTATCTCTATATATGTGATGAAAAATATTCATAGAGAACCTGGGCTGTGTTTTAGAATTGTTAGGGGGATTTGCTTTCTCTTTCCTTGGGTTGCAAATAATGCATGTTAATTTCAGATGAGTAGCTAATGTCATTTATTATTCTTGGTTTAAGACACTCGCTGTTATTTGAACACTTCTGTTTATATTCCTACCAAAAACACATGACTAATAGCCAGGGCTTTGTTCCTCTTGTCCTTCTGCCAAATTCTTAACATAATTTGGCCAAATAGCCTTTTCACTAACACCTGTTCTGGGCTCCTTCCCATGCCTTCTATTTATGTCTCATTTCCTTTCGCCCTCCCTCTTTCCTGTTCCCTCATCCCTCAGTTGATTTGGCACCCTTGGACTAGTCAAGAATGCATTATCCTTGTCTAAAAATCTCCTAAAATTCTTCATCTGTGGATTTTAACATCCTTTCCAGACGGCTACCTAGCCAGGTCAGATGCCTTGCCTCCAAATGAATGAGCAGCTATGAGAACTATCAAAAATGTTGTATAATTTTTAGATTCTACATATAAGCGATACCGTGAAGTATTTGTTTTTCTGTCTGTCTTTTTCATTTAGCAATAAAACTATACAAACGAATGTATATAGCAAAGCAGAAACTGACTCACAGATACGGAAAACAAACCAGTGTTTACCAGTGGGGTGAGTGAAGCAGGGAAGCATATGGTAGAGGTATGGGATTAAGAGATAGAAATCCCTTTGTCTAAAATAGATAAGCAACAAGGATATATTACTTAGCACGGGATATATTATTATAGCCATTATCTTATAATAATTTTTAATGGAGTGTAATCTGTAAAAATACTTAATCGCTCTGCAGTACACTGAAATATGTTGTAAATCAACCATACTTCAATTAAAAAAAAAAAACTTTCCCTTCTTTAAAGAATTGAAAATTATTTCCTTATCTAGTCTTTAGCCTTGGCAGGGTACTTGGTAAGGAATAGCCTAATTTGTTAGAAGCCAAAACTATGGAAAGAGAGCTGAACACAGGCAATCCGTTAGTGAGAGGATGTCAAATACGAAGAGACAGCCTAGAGACCTGAGTTAGGGTTCCTGCTGCTGCTCAGGCCATCCCTTCAGGAGTGCAGCAGGGCTGGGGCAAATGCTTTGCTGGTGGGCAGCTTGCTAATGCATTGGACTCCAGCCGCAGCTACAATTCCATCTGCTCCCTTCCATCAAACACGTATCACATGGTCATTAAAGCATGGTTGTAGAAACTACTCGCAGCTAGATCCTGGGCCCAAATGGTCATTTTCCGTGGTAACATTCCCCTCTCCCCAAAATCCAAGAGCAGGCCATTCTTCTGAAACCTCCCATAAGATGAAATGGTGTAAAGTGAAGGATCAGTTATCTTAGAACGTATCTTGCTAAGGGATGCACAGAATAAACCCAGATAAATCACAGATGCTCACAGCCAGCTCAAAGCTCTGGCAGCTTGATCCTGAGATGCTGAGTGGAGCTGCAGGAAAGGGGCTTGGTGGGTCCACTCTGCCTGCTCTCTAAAGGCTGCTACAAAAACACACTTAACATTATTTTCTGGTTTGTGCCTTTTTTCTATAAAAGTGAAAATCTTCTTCAAATTTCTTGCCGTTAGCAGAAACAGGTACCAATGCAGGCCCTTTGTAAAAGCCAACTGGCACACAGAGAATTTGGGGAAAGTGGGGGATACCTAGAGAGACCATCTATTTCAGGTTACTCTAATCCCTGAGACTCACAAACATGTACTTTTACGCCTCTATAACCTCAAACCCACATTATCACAACTTTAGGTTGGAATCAAAGCATATGTAGGGGAGATTGAGCAAATTTCTCCTATGACAACAAAAAGAAACATTAATCTTTGAGTAAGTTTTCGTGAAATGTGTATGTGTCTCTTCTCCACAACATGACATTCCTTAGCAAAAATCTGGATCCTGCTTTTGAGCTGGTCTTGGCATAGAAGTATAAATTTTATAACCCTACCTTAAGCCCTAGGTGCTCTGTATCCCTAATTGAGCATAGTCATGTAGCATATTTTTTAAAAATTAGAGCAGTTGAATGTGTTTGCGGCTACTCAAACCATCAATCTACTAAGTCTTCAATTTCAGACAGGAGTTTTATTAATGTGCACTTATTAACACCTCTGACAACTTCATAAATAACAATTATGAGTTGAAAAAAAAATTCCACCTTAGACGACAAGAAATGACTAGCTGCTGGAATTGGAAAACAAGTTTCCCTGTTTCTAACAAACAGAAGCTTCTCAGTGCACAGTAACAGCAAGACTCAAATCCAGGCAAATTTTGAAACGAACATTTGTTTTTATTTGAACAGTATTTTCCTTAAGTGTCACTCCTAGTTAACTCACACAGAAACAGCTCATTCCCTGAATTGTTTATTTACAGCTAGAGCTCTCCCTAGTCGTGCCTGTGGAAAGAACTGAGTCCTCATTATCCAAAAAGTTAGAACCACAACGCTAAGTTCCATGCCACCAAAAGCTTTTTATCCCATGGGCTGAGTGTGTTTAATTCTAATTTTAAAAACGTTTAAATGCATATTGAGACACTTTATGCTGGTTATTTTATATTCTTGTCTAAGACTTCCCATTTTAATAAAGACTATTTTTAAAAATGGAGTCTGTTTCTGGAAAGGGAAGAATCATAATTATGATAAGAAATATAGTCCAGCTGCTCAGTGTATCCTCCTTTCTCTCACAGTGGGGGTCTGGATACAACATCCCTTTAAACAACTTGGCTGGGGACCAAGAGAAAGGGCCAGAGGCCAGTGGGGAATGAGAGTACCAGGACTCTCTAGGACACCTGTTATCCTTATTATTTCTGTCCCAAGGAGACGGCGCAACAGAGCATCACTCCTGTCGCTTCTGAGTGGAGCCTGTGTACAGTGGTGACCAGGGATTCTTAGGACCACAGAGATTTAAAAAAACAAAAAACAAAAAACTGAGCATCATAGTTCAGAGATGAGAAATATAGGACATTTTACTTCTCATTTCTCAGGAGAATATAATGAACAATCATTCCTATCTCTTGCACTTTTCTTGGTTCATTTTACTTCATGAAGTTGTCAGAGGGCCCTATATCCCTTGCACATCTTTCCAATTCAGATCCATCTTTTTTCCTATTTCCCGTCATCCAAGAGAACAGGAGTAGTGTCAACATACTCATTGGTGCAAGCATTCTCGGGCTTTATCCAATCGTTTATTCAGGAGCATTTACTTATCTCCATCATGTTCCCAGTAGAGTGATCTTAGAAATAAAGTGATCAGAAGGCCCTCTGCTGCTCAGTCTATGGAGCAAGAAAGGTAATGATTTGGTTTGGTAGACTATAATAGAAGTAAGAGCCACGTGGAGTTCCCACTGTAATGCAGTGGGTTAAGGATCCTATGTGGCTGTAGCTGTGGGATAGGTCACAGCTGCTGTTCATATGTGATCCTTGGCCAGGGAAGTTCCATATGCTTTGATTGCAGGTGAAAAAGAACAAAGTAAAAATAAGGACAAGTCAAGCACCTTAGGATCTTAGGACTAGAAAGAAGAGGGCGAAGACCATTGCCTGGAACGGTGCCTCATGTGACTTGCCGTTGCTTCCAGATGACTAGAATACGTTCTTCTCTTACAATTTCTCCTGTGTTGGAATTCCTACCGTGGTTTCATCCTAACAGTCTGCTCTCCTCTGCAAAATCTGATTTCAGGGTTCTTGGCATTTACCCTCTTCTGTCCGTGACATCAGAAACTCGTGAGGGACTAAGTTTGCCATTTCTTTCTGTTTCTTCCCCAAAGCCTCCGATTTCCACAACAATGTTAATGTATTTCCTTTTTTTCTATCAAAGGTTCACTTACACTTAACAATTTAAAGCCTGTGACCCAGATCTCAAGTAATTTGTTCCATTTAGTTAGGATTGTGTGTGTGTGTGTGTGTGTGTGTGTGTGTGTGTGTTAAGGGTGCCATGGGAGACATAAAAATGAAAGATAAAGGATTAAAAAGCCATAATACACAATGTTGTGGAGGATATGAGAGAGAGGAGAGGGACAGGACTCACCACAGAAGACAGGGAAAAAAATGTTTCTTGTAAGAAAGATGGTGACAGGAATTCCTAGAAGACGGTAAGCATGAGGCAGGGAGTAGGAAGTGAAAAAATTCATACCCAGGAGCCTCTTCTTCTTGGAGAAAGTGGAGGCTATAGGGATGGAAAAGAATACCACTGATTCAATCCTTCCATCGTCTTCCATCTGACTCCACTGGCCTCCTTTTCTGGCCAGGGAACCGCGTTCAGTCACTTAAAATGTCCTTTATGGGTGACGGTTGCTCTCAGTTTCTCCTCCACTGGCTGAACGCTTGTACATGAGTAAGAAGCAGGGGAAGCTGCTGATTTTGTCCACCACAATCATGGCTTAAATCAGAGTGAGTAAGGACTTGCACAGGTATGCAAAACATGGCCCGATCCACCGCTGTGTGCGGCTCCTCCTGTTGGTTTTATTGCCACGGTGTTCAGTAAGCAGGAAACTCGATGGCTTCAGAAGGACCCCTATAAATTGAACTTCCATAATTGGTTTCCACAATGGAGTATAAATTCCTTAGCTTTGTAGTCAAACCCAACTATACTACATTTTAACTCGTCCATCACAACTTCTTCTGAGAGAAATTATTGTTTTTGAAGCTCCTGGAGGGAATTGAGTCTAGGCACTTTAATTTGTACCATGTCATGCTACCCAAACTGGCCATCTGACATTAATTTTCTCAGAGAAAATGGTGTTGTGTAATAAAATGCATAAGCTTATGTTTGAAGGGCCTGTGGAGAACCTGGCTCCAAGTTCTATCTCTTTAACTTTTCTACCTTCCTTCCTTCCCCCTTCCTTCCTTCCTCCCTTTCTTTCTTTCTTCCTCCCTTTCTTTCTTTCTTCCTCCCTTTCTTTCTTTCTTTCTTTCTTTCTTTCTTTCTTTCTTTCTTTCTTTCTTTCTTTTTTAACTTGGGCTAAAACAAATAACTTCTCTGAGCCTCAATTTCTTCCTCTACCAAATGGATACAATGATAAGGCTAATGATATCTCTATTAAATAATGCACGCTGACACATAGAAAGTGCACTGCAAATGAAGCTGAGATTATTGTTTGCTAATCCAACCAAATTCTCTCAGGAATACGAACAAGAAAGTATTAATCAAGGAAAATAACTTGCAGCAAATTAAATTTGAAATATGCATAAATAGACTCCAAAGAGAGAAGCAAGGAAGATGCAGAAATCATGAGTAAGGAAACTATAAATATAAGATATATAGTAAAGAGAAAGAAAAAATAATATAGGAAAGACTGACAGAGTATTCCAAGCTCCCTCATCTGCATTCTGTTCCAGTGCTCCCGAAGTTTAGCTGAATAATTGTTTGTAGAGACCTATAATCCTATGAGATCTATTTCCCCATTCTTAAAGAAGATGTTCTATGAACTAGGGTTACTTGAGTGAGTTCACTGTTTATAAAAGAACTGATGTAAAATGTTAGTCTTATCTGAAAATATATGCTTTTGTACTTCAGACTGTGCTGTTTGATGTTCCCCCAAATACATCTCAAAGACTGCAAATGTAATTGGAAATACTGAGCATAAAACACAGTGATGCCCAGCAGGCACCATTATCTCCTTTGGGAATACTCAATGGAGGTGATGATGCCTAGTGAGCTGGGATAGATGGAGAGGAGAGCAACATTCAGGAATAACTGGCTAGAAATATTACTGCTGGTCAACTCTCCCTGGGCATCAAAAACTAGTTTGAGAAATCTGCAGGAGGCGGAATTACATAGTTAATTTTTAGCACTACATGGCATGTGGACTACTCATTCTATTCTTTGATAAATAAAATGTCCCTAGTGAAAGCCTAGTGGAAAATCGTAACAAAATTTGATTGGTACAGTTTATCTTCTGAGTCAAACTCTATGATGAAAATCTTGATATAGATGTCTGCCTTTGGTCCAATAAGTTATTTTAGGGTGGATATTTGGGGCATGCATCCAAAACATGGATGTTTAAGTCAGTTGGGACCCAAATTGGGAAATATCCCAAGTCTTAGAACATGGTTGGACAGGTAGACAAAGAAAAATATATCCATTAAAAATCAATCACTCAGCGTATAAAAAAGAACAAAATAATGCCATTTGCAGCAACATGGATGGAACTAGAGACTCTCATACTGAGTGAAGTAAGTCAGAAAGAGAAAGACAAACACCATATGATATCACTTATATCTGGAATCTAATATAAGGCACAAGTGAACCCTTCCTGAGAAAAAAAAATCATGGACTTGGAAAATAGACTTGTGGTTGCCAAGGGTGAGGGAAAGGGAGTGGGGTGGATTGGGAGCTTGGGGCTAGTGGATGCAAACTATTGCCTTTGGAATGGATTAGCAATGAGATCCTGCCTTGAAGCACTGGGAACTATGTGTAGTCACTTATGATGGAACATGATACTGTGAGAAAATAGAATGTGTACATGTATGTGTAATGGGTCAAAATGTTGTACAGTAGAAAAAAAATTGTATGGGGTAAATAATTGAAAAAAATTAAATTAAATTAAATCTTAAAAAATCAATCAGTGTATGATAAGTATAACCTTAGACATAGATTAAAATGCAGTGGTACAAGAAGACTTATTGGAAAAAAAAAACTCTGTGGCAATCTGGAATACAGGATAAAGATATAGAAGTCATTCAGCTTATAGAAAACAAATAAAAACACGAAAGGTTTTGAAATTGTCAATGAAGACTCTAAATCAAAGGGAGAAAAAACATGAAGAATATTATCATTTAAGATATGAAAAGGGCACATATACAAGCAGCCACAATGGAATGAAAAAGTCAGGAGAGAATGAAGAATAAGAGATTTAAAAGAAAGAAGGTGCCAAAATTATCATAAGCCAAAGAGAAGTATGATTATTAGCAAAAGCTGTGCTGAGAGTAGGTACAGAGAAGTTGTGTTTCCAAAAAAAAAGGTACTGCTTGGAAGGTTTAGAGACATCATCGTTAGAGTAGAGAACAGTGTAAGATATTTGGCTGAATAGAGCAGGAAACAGGTTAGACAAGTTGAGGAACCACAAGAGTCATGTAAGGGATTTGTCTTTTTTTAAGAGGAAAAATATGATTTTTATATGGATGGGATGATAATGTTAGAAACAATTTCAAGGATATAGGATAAATACATAAAGAGATACATTGTAGAAGAAAGACCACCAAGAAAGCAGCAAGGGATAAGAATCTGGAACACAGATGGGGAGCTGGCTTTAGAAAGGAAGACATACTCATTTTTTATCCATCTTTTCATAGAAAGGAAAGAGAAAATACCATATGGATGCAGGTATAGCTATTTTATTTTGAATAAAATGAATGAGGACCTCTTTTTTCTTTGAAAAGAAGCAGATGGCATTTTCTGAAGATGCCATGCCAACATACCCCATGGCACATGCTCGTCTTTGGAAGAGATGTTAACATTTCTTCACTGAGACATGAGATCTCTGTTCCTTTCCCTTGAATCAGAGCAGGCTTGTGATGAGAGGGTTTTCTGCAGACCTGACAAAGAGTGGTAGACCAAGAGGGGGCCCTGACACAGAGAGAAGACCCTACATTCAGTGGAAATAACTAGACGCTTATACTATCACCTTGCACAGTGATTGGCTGAAGGGTTCCCTGAGATGAATGTGACCTGCCTGAAAAGCTGAGGAAAGCCTTACAGAAGAAAACTGCTGCAGATTATCAGTTACCCACACTTTGCACAGCTGGGCAATAGATATTTTCTGGAAGGGAGATAGGAGTTTATGCTACACTCATTTCTTTGGGTCACTCTGATCTCTTCGTTACAGACCAACTTTTCCAAGATCCTAATGGACCTTTCTTCCCACTAAGGGAATGAGGTTTGGAAAAAGAAAATAAGGAGATAAATTACAGACCTCATTGCTCTGTTTGCACTTAGAGACACAATGCTACTCATTGTTTCTCTCCTAAACTGTTCATTTTAACCCCCACATTATCCCCAAATATCAATCTAAGTGGTATCTGGTAGTATGAGTAATTCTTTCATTCACGAAAGATCTGAGCCTCATCACTTAAGAGAGTGTCCTGATTTCCACACATAGTCCCACTTATGCACATTGTATAATAGAAGTCAAACCTTCTTCTCTTACCTGGTCAATTACAACTGACAAAGCCATGATTCCCCTCTTGGATAACTGGTTCCTTGAACATCAGGTTCCCAAGGA
Source organism: Sus scrofa (assembly GCF_054392235.1). Lineage (NCBI taxonomy): Eukaryota > Metazoa > Chordata > Mammalia > Artiodactyla > Suidae > Sus > Sus scrofa. The sequence goes on from NC_139393.1 coordinate 80,007,920, forward strand.
TCCAAGGTAACATCTGTAGTCATACTTCAATGGGACTCTTGCTTTTTCACTCAGAGAAAATTTCACCCCCTTTAATTTGGGGACCAGGATCTCTAACCCTGAAGGGTTTAGAGCCACAGTGAGTCAAAATCCCTCAGTAGATTCATGAGGGTGATTTTAAGTAAGACTGCTTCTTGCTTCAACCCTTAGTTCTCAGCCTTACATATTCTTCTTTATGGGAATATGTAGACATATGGAATACTTTGATTTAATATACCTTGGGGAATGGTGACCCCACCTCATAAGGTACTGCATTTGAGTGAGTTCTTCAGCTGTGTTTTAGCTGATTAATCCCCAGTGCTCTATCACACTGGCAGCTTTCAGATGATGTATCGTCAACGCAACAAGTGAAGACCATGGTCCTGGGCTCTATCTTGCACCTGGTTTCCCTAGTCAGAGGTAATGCTGTGTGTGATTTCATGACTTCAGATCATGCGTGTCACATCTTCAGGATGGTGGTCCTAGCTGAGGCGATGCAGACAAGAAAGGCAAACCCATACCCTAAACAAATGTCAATTTCTAGGAGAAAAAATTATGGAAGGAAGGACTTGCCATCCAGTCCACTTGGTCTCTGTTGTCAGCATAACGGATATTTAGAAGCAATGGAAGCTAGATCAGCCTTGGTAAATGAAAGTCCATGCTATTGAGCCCATGCATAACATTCATCTCTTTCTTCATGGCCACATTGCCTATGTGTCTATTATGCTGGCACTGGAGTGGCTATGAAAAAGTTATGGTTAATATAAACTAAGGAGTCATTTTTTTTTTCCTACTTGGTTATTTGTTTTCAATTCCATAGAAAACGTCTTTTGATGGGTGTTATGTGCAATACATAAGTCTTCAGCATCACATATCTTCCTGCTCACTTTTAACTCTTAATTCACATGCTTCCAACTCATGTAATCTTGCCTCTTACCTTCCAATCCTTTTCCTTCCAGGCCAGCCAGCCAGACTATTATCTAGTTCTCACAAAATCAATACATACCCTAAACTTGGATTTCTTTTCATTATGTACAAAATGTTTGACCAGCTACATAGCCTGAAATTCTGTTCTTTGGAATTTTTTTTTTTTCCTTGCTACTGTCTTTCAAGTCCACCCATGAATAAAGTTGATATAAATTTCCCATCCATTTTTTACAGTTTGTATCAGATACCAAGTCAACCTCTCTATATTATGGATGGGATTTTCCCTTATAAGGGACATCCCATGTCACCCCAGACGTGAGCTGAAGATGAGGTTCTAGTGCAACATAGTGGGTGATGTTGAGGTCTAGCCTATGATCTCATGCATCTCTGTCTGTGCTCACTGGTCTTTCTTAACCCTGGTTGTGCCATTTCTATCTGGTGATGAGTTACTGTTGTGTCCACCCACCACTGTTACCTGCAGGGCCATACAGGACCCAGCTCAGTTAGATGCTTGGTCTTCTAGAATGCATGGTTGAGTGTTCAGGCTCTACCTAGTTACAGTAGCATTTCCCCCCCGCCCCCCAAAGTGTGTATACATTACATGGCTTTGCTCCAGTGTCTATGCTGTAGTTCTCCCCCACGAACTTGCCACAGACTCCACATTGCTTCCTTTTTTGACCATTGAAACATTCGCTACTGTGGAATTTTCAGATTGCATGACCCAAGGGACAGGCCATAGAAGCTTTTTTTTTTTTTCTTCCGGGCCCTGTTCAGAGAAAGCAATCTTCCATTTCACTTGGTATATTGTCTGGAACAGTATTCCTAGGTGTTGAATGAATTGCCTCTAGGACCCTAGGAGCAATACTAGGTTGTGTTCATACTTCTTTGCAGAATGACATGAAAAATGCTGTCATTTATCTTTTCCTTGAGAGGCAGTATCCCAGCCTGCTTCTGCCCATGGGATCTCTAAAAATGTTATTTTACACTCTCTACAGAAGATGTTTCTTAGCAAAGCCTCCATCATATAAGACTCTCCCATGTATCCTGTCTGGACGGGATGATATCATCCATGCCTGATGTTCTGCATGGATGTCCAGATGGTCCAGATATTTTCAGACACTGTGACAGAGGACAGAAGAGTGAACATAGCATTGGGCCATTGTAGTTAATGCTCATTATTTTCCACTCTCTGTGAATGAGAACCAAATCAGATCCTTTTCTTCGGACGTTTTTGCAGTGGAAAAGAACATATTGGCCAAATCAAGGGCCATTTGGATGAGTATGGGTGATTCCACATTCTCCAGGATCCATTTAGATTTGCAGTAACCAGATGGGCAAATTAAGTGAAGATATGATAGACATCACCACCCATGCCTCCTCTAGATCATTCATGTTCATCACTTTCACAGAATGTAGTCCTGCTTTTAATGAAGTATCCCGGCTGGGGAGGGAGGGGATAGTTTCGTTGGCTACTTGGAGCCTCAATTAGAATTAGACTAGAAATCAATAATACATTAATGTATCATTTTTCACAGGTAAAAAATTAGTAGTTAAGGTCTAAGGAAGAAGAACATGAACAGCCAGGCTGAGTCAGAGATTTTTCTCAATTTATTGCAAAGACTAAGGATTTTGTTGAACTATGGACAGCAGCCAAAAGCTGGTTAAGTGAGGGATCATGAAATATTTGATGTATATGGGAAGAAATGAAGACAAGAAAGGGCTATGTATTTGGGATAAATGTAGAGCCCTCAAGAGACTTAAGTTTTGAAGATGTCGACGGGCTAGTATGGTCATAACTGAGAGACTTGGAAGGAAAAAGAGTTTTTGGCCAGACGCTGGAAAAATTCAATTTAATGTGGAGCATTTCCAGCCTCAAAAAATTGCTGCGAACCCATCAAGAAGTGAATTATTACAATTCCACGGTGGAAGTTGAGTCATGGAAACTTGTATAGATAAGGGAGCTTTGGGGAATGTGTGTGTGCATGTGTGTGGGGCAGGGGATGAGGGGGGAGAGAGAGAGAGAGTAAGAGAGACACGGAGGCAGAGGTAGGAGCAGGGAGTTTACCTATGGGTTGGCGTTCACAGTGTGCTCCTGATTGTTGGAGTGACACTCAGGGGGTTGGTGCTTCTGGGACATGGAGAGACATGTGTCCTCTACATACGGGGAAAACCATATACACAACCATGAAACCATGGCAGGGTCTCTACCTGTCAAGAGCAGGGAGAGGATCCATGTATCTGACATTCAGGAATATGGTGGTTGATGAGACTATAAATATAGAATAAACCAAACTGCATGGTGCTTCATGTGGCAAACTAAGAAAAATGGCTTTATATTATGATTATCTCCTAAATAAGATAATTAGCCATTCTAGGGCATGTTTCATATAGCTTTGCATCCTGTAACAGCTAACAGTTTGTACCTCAGTAATTTTTACACAAATAATGTATTAGTGAATGTTTTTAGACTCAACATGAGTACTAACAGATTCCAGGACATGCTTCAGTGAGGGAGATTAAAGGGCCCTATTTATTATACAAAGAGCGTAATATTTCTTCCCCATCATGATAATGTAGATTTAAATAATGATTAGGACAACTAAATTTTAAGAACTTCTATATTAATAAGCAAATTGTGGTTTGTAAAAATGTGTATGCATATGTCATCATTCATCACTGGCTCATCATTAAAGAAATGACAAGAAAAGCTTTTCTATACTAGCAACAAATTGTTGATTTCATGATGACTTCACTTTTTTTTTTTAATTCGGCAAATTGTAAAAGTACACATGCTGAGCATAAAAAGGACATATCCTGTGAACCCTAGACTTCATTTTTTTTCCTGAAAATTTTACATGAAGAAACTGGTTAAGAAGTAAGCAGTATCCTTTTAAAGTATAATTGACCACCCATGTGAACATCTTCAGGAAAGGAGAAATGTGAAATCCATTCAAGTTGAAGTTGGCTAAACCAGATGTTTAAAACCTTGCAGGTGAAGTAAATAACATGAGCAGAGTTTGTGACCAATAGAGTGTAATTGGATTTGAATTTAATCTGTCCTCAGGATTCAAGTTTAAGAGGGGAAGGAGAAATCTGAACTGCTGCATTTTATATACAAAGAAGAACAAGAGAGAGCTGGCAGGCAATGAAATTTCTGATTAAAACATGCATCCTCCTCCTTTTTCCCCTCTCATTGAAATATTATGTGGTTGTGTATTTCCAGGGTGTCCTAGTCTGTGCGTGCTGCTATAACAAAATATTACAGAGCTGTTTAGCTTATAAACAACATAAATTTATTTCTCATGGTTCTGGAGACTGGAAGTCCAAGATCAGGGAGTCAGCACCAAGACCAGCTCTGCTGGACTCCCTTCCAGGCAGCCCCCTTCTCCCTGAGTCCTTCCATGGCAGGGGAGGGCTCTCTATGGAATTCTGTGGGGTCTCCTCTCTAAGAGTACTAAATTGTTTCAGCCTCCCAGGAGCAAATATCAGTAAAGTTCAGGCAGTCTGTCTCTCCCTAGCTGGTAATTAGTGTCAGAAAGGGCATATGACTGAATTCCAGTCAGTGGGCTATAGGGAATCCTGTCCAGGGACTCCTGAAAAAGGATCCTGCCAACTAAATATAAGGAAGGCAGAGCAGGTTGGGCACCCTTTTCTCGTGATGGTTCAACTGTGGAGTCAACTGTACATAGTAAAGTGAAGTCTTAAACACTGTTTCTGATTTGCTCAGAGGAAGAGCTTGTACACTTGATGACATTGGGGAGACTAAAAGGACAAACCCTGGAACTGCCTTTGTCCAGATTTCTTGTTATGTTGGATACTACAGCTTACAGGAATATTTCACCCAGGCTTTCTGTTATTTGAGGCCAAAAGTGTCCCCATGGTTACAGACTTAATAGAACTTACAGTATGAGGGTATTTAGGAACTGACAACCTTTGCTCTGGGATGGAAAGAGCTGGCAAAACAAGCAAGGAAAAAAAATGTGTGGAGCTGCAAGGAAGAGGAATGCATAACAAAGAATTAGCAAGGAAGTAAATAACCTTGATTTCTCACATTGCTGTATAAGCATTCTGGCACTTACTGGATAGTTTGTGGAAATGCTTACTGAGCACAGATGTTATCTTTTAGCTTCCTTCACAACCTGGGTGCCTGAGTGCACACTCTGTAAAGAAATCATATCGTAATTTCAGATGCAATTTTAACACATGCGTTCCTGAACAGCATATGTGTTCATGTGAAGAAATCATCAAAAGAATACCATAGCCTTTAAAAAACCAAATATTCCTTTTTCAGTGATGCACTTTATATTTGATTGCTTTTATTAAAAAAATAATTTCCAAGACAATTAATGCTGAACATTTCAAAGAGGACCTAGGGTACGGACACAAATTGTCCAACTAGGTTTATGATGAATATCTAGAATTCTTTACAGAAAGTAAATGATGTAATGAGAGAACAAAATCCATCAGAAAGACAGAAAGATTTGCAGGTCACAGCAGAACTGCAAAAAACACCATTGGCCTCGTCTACCTACATCTACTTCATCACGTAACACTTCTCCTTCCACTTCTCAGCATTTCTTGGAGTCTCATGGGTTTCCAAAGGCCACTCCTTCTTGTTTGTATCCAGACCCTTCCTGGGTCATCTCACTCACCCCACTGCTTCAGCTATCTCTTGTACCTTAAAGACTTTTGAATCTCTATGCCCAGCCCAGACGTCTCTCCTACAGAGAAGTCACGCATCTTCCAATCTGTGCCAGAAGTGGTTGCTTGCCATTAAAACACCTCAAAATCATAATATGCAAAACGAATTTGTACTCCTCTCAAACCTAGCCTTCATTTTGTAAATTTTGTTTGACTATGGCCATGTACTCATGCCCCAGAGTCAGAGCCTTCCTCTCCACCACCTCCCAGGTCAAATCAATAAACAATATACCATTGTCAGATTTAGCTATTTCCATTTCTTTCCCCACACCTTATTTGAGGTCTTATCCTCTCTTACCCGGATTACTACTAAACCTATGCACTGGTCTCCCACCTTCTATTTCACTCTTCATTGCTCAGTCTTTCGAAATACACTTTCTTTCTAAAATACGATTTTGATTTAAAAAATTCCAGTCCCTCCTTTTGATCCAAGATAAAACCTAAATCATCAGCACTGGGACGGATACTCTCTGTGAACCCCTTACATAACCTCAATCTTGGCCTGACTAGGTCTGTAGAAGGACCTGAGAGCTCTACCTTGGTGATGAGTGTTGGTTGAATACCTGTAGTCGAGCATTGGTAATAGGGATGCCTGTCTGATAGCCCAGCTCCTCAAACACGAATAGGACAGAGATCACTCTGAATGTAGCAGATGCTTCTGCAGATTTTAGCGGAGGCTAGAGGAGACATTGCACTCACCACCAGCCTTAAGGTGGTGTTGGTGCTGCTGGGCTGAGTGCCTTGCTTTGCAGAGCAGAATGGAAAGTGGATGCTCAGAGAATGGCGGATTTTCCCAGCTCAGCTGAGGAAGACATTCATTATCACTAGACGTTTGTTTCTTTTTTTTTTTTTTTTTTTTCTGATTTACTCAGCTTAATTCTCTAATACATACTCACTGATATGGTCTGAGGAAACACAAGTGAATATTTATATTTTCTTACAAGTGATTTATATTAAATCTTTACAAAATAATAAATAACACAGCTACAGGGCTCTTGTTTTTCCTAACTTTCAACTTAGACATTGTGTCACAGAAAGCTTAAGAACTTTGCTCAAAGTCAAACCACCAGTTGAACCCAGGTCCGGAATTCAAGTCCTTCAGAACAAACCTAAGACTCTCAGTGTGAAAAGAAATGCTGTTTTTCTCTAGTTCCCCGGGGAAAAAAAATCCAATGCAATTAGCAAAAGTAAGAATGCAATTTTTTTTCCACATGTACATTAATATTTTCTATCACTGAATCCAACTTTTACATTAGCTGCTGGGAATAGTTGGATTAAAAGTAATTAGAACATAACTTTTTTTTGTAACAATGATATCTGAATTACAATTCCTGGGCCAATAAAAGGGTCTCACAAATACTTGAATTATTCCTCAAAAGAGAGAAAGACATTCCTAAGGGATTTGTTATTATTATGCATTGTAAGGGTTTATTTTAATGTAATTGGAAAAACAGATTGCTATGTTGTTCAACTTTTTAAAAATATTTGAGCCTTTACCTAACTTGAAATGTTTTAAAATAAAAGAATTTATATGTATAGGTGTGTAATATGCATTGCATTTATATATTGTGCAAATTTAACCAACTAAATTTATCTTATGTTTTCCTTTTCATCTTTGTGATTTACTTAGCTGTATTGGAAACAGCCAGTGAAAGCAATACTTTCACCAAAAAGTGGAACAAGAGAGTATATATCTAATGGAAAGTCTCAGGCACAGAAATCCGTACAAGGTGCAAGGAGATTTCTAGGAGAGTGAACCTCACAATGATAGACCAGCAGTCTACCTTCTCTAGGGTTAGACTTCAGTGACATGAATTGAATAAGCTCATATATGCATTATTTCAGAAGACATTGGATTTACCAATAAGATATAATCATACATACAACATAGGCATGGCGAGTACATTTTTGACTGGTTTAACAGTCTTAATCTAGATGATCTTTATGCATTTAATAAGATCTGAGGGTTGTCTGTGGTTTTAATTAAATGCATTTCCCTTATTTTTTTTTAATTCAGTATTTTAAGTATTTAAGAAACGGATCCTACAAACTATGTATTGGCTCACTGCTTATTTCTATAAATAAAGTTTTATGGAAACACAGCCATACTAGTTTGTCTCTGTATTATTCATGACTGTTTTTTGCTACCAAGGCAGAAGTGATTTCATGTACGTGAGGTTGTGCGATCTCCAAAGCCACAAATATTTGCTATCTGGCCCTTTACAGATTTTTTTTTTTAAATATTCTTTTTCAATTATATAATTTTTCAAAAAGTTTCAAAGTTGCAAAAGCTGTCCATGTGTTCTAAGACACAAACACACAGGTACAATCAACATACGTAAGAAAATTACATATTAATCACGCATATGAGTAACAGACTATCACATTCAATTTCACACACAATTAAAATTAATTTAAAAAAACACTCATTCAACAAATGTATATTGAGGGCATCATATGTGCAGTGATAGCTCATGATTTAGAAAGGAAGCAAAGGAGGGAGGAAGGAGGGGAGGGGAGACTAAACCAGCTTGTGCCTGCACCCTAGGAAAATAAGTCTCCGGGAAGAAATATATGATAATCAGGTATTTCAGCTGAGATCTGAATTATGAGAGGTACTTAGCCCTGAGAGACAGCAAGGGTATCTGGTCTATTTTCACAGAGAGTGACAGGAGATGCAAGAGATGGCTATCCACTGTACATTATACATTATATAATTTATAATGTATACAGCTAAATTGGTTCTTAAACAAGGAAATGCGTATTTATTCAATCTGTTGTTAATCCTAGGGCTTTAAACTGTCCTTTAATGAGAAACTGAAGAAAGGAGTATACACTCAAAACTTGGCTTATCTAGTAGATGAGAACTAATTTCAGAACATTTAAAAAAATGAACATTATAAAGGAAACATTCAATTAACATCTGATTAATTCTTGACACAAATTAACATGAACCAATTAAATAACTGAGAACTGATTTGTGATTCTAAGTAACCTTTGCTAGGATTTTGAAAGAAATGAAGTTGCAGTTAAATTGTAAACTCTCTTTCCAACTTAAAAAGTAATCTCTCAAAGAACTGAGAAAGCAATGCAATTCTGGACATTATATCTAGGTGTGACAGAAGAAAGTGAATATATGGTATGTTTGATGTGAATGCAAGACAAGCTCTTTTGTGGAAAAAAAGAAAAAATTGTGATTGGAACTTCACTATATTTAGGAGGCGTTCCCACTGTGGCACAGAAAGTTAAGAATCCATCTGACTTCAGAGGCTCAGGTTGCTGTGGAGGTGTGGGTTTGATCCCTGCACTGCACAGGGGGTTAAAGGATTCAGCGTTGCCGCAACTTTGGCATAGGCTGCAGCTCAGATTCAGTCCCTGGCCTGGGAACTTCCATTTGCCATGAGCGTGACCATAAAATTAAAAAAAGAAAAAAAAGGGATTTCTATTTCGAAGTAATGGTTTGAAAAATGTCTCTGTTCTATTAAGAACAGAGCGACACGGAGTACATTCAAATAAGGAAATATACCAGGTTTGTTCTGTAACTGGTATCTGATATTACAAGAAAACAAACCCTGGGCATCTTCGTTCATTGCCAGTGGGATCTCTGGGTAGAAGAAAAAGGGCGATGAGTTGACATGTTCCCTCCAATAAAAGGCAACTAGAGAATTGGTACAAGATGAAGACAACACTCATGAAATGTCTGAAGACAATAAATTGTATGAATTGCTAATATGCATATGATTGCTGAACCTTAAAACAATGAAAACAACAGAAAGTATTACGCACATAACTGCTTTCAAAATTCCTGGCCAAGGACAAGCAGGCACACACACACGTGCATACATACGTACTTCACATGGCCCGTTATAGGGAGCAGATCAGAATTCTCAAAGTCTCTACAATATAATTCTGGCTCTCATACATATATAGCCTTTTCAATATGTCCTCTGATATGCCAAATAAGTGTCTTAAATCTAGAACAAAAAATAATAGAGCCATTCAGTGTTCCTCTCTTCATTTCATAGCCTGCATCAAAGGCATGGGGATTCTCGCTCATTTTACCTTCAAAGTGTACCCTTATCTTTAGCATCGCTCTCCATCTCTCTCATTACATTTTCGGTTGAAATGCTCAGTGCCTCTTAACTAGACTATTGCAAAATCCTCCTAACTTTTCTGTCCCTTTCTCATAATGCGTTTGACTGTTTATGCAGAAGCCAGAGAGACTCTTATAGAATAATCAGGTGTATCCCTCCTTGGATGATTAACCCTCGTAGCTTCCAAATACAAGTAAAATGCAACTTAATCATTTACTAACACTTACTTATAAGGTCCTATATGTGATGACAAGTCACAGTACAGTTTTACGTGTTGCTTACAAATAAAATTCATCCTATTATGGCAGATTGCTCCATCCCCAGTCCCGTTCCCACGAGGGGATCATTTTAAGGATCCTTACCTGTTTCTTCAGGTATTTTCTGATGTATTTTAATTAATTAATTAATTAAATGCACCCTTGGATATGGAAGCTTCTGAGCCGGGGATTGAATCCATTGCCAGCTGTGGCAACATCAGATCCTCTAACCCACTGTGCTAGGCTGGGGATCAAACCCATGCATCCACAGTGATCTGAGCCCCTGTAGGTGGATTCTTAACCCATGGTGCCTCAGCAGAAGCTCCCCGCTTATGTGTTGTTAAATAGTATGCTTACAATATTTTTCCTTGAATTGTCACTAGTATCATTTTGACACCCCACAGACTTGCACAAATTACCTCTTTTGCATGTTAACCTGTGAGAGGACAGTAGAGAGAGAAAAGCTGAGATTCCAGAAACATCTGATGCAAGCCTGACAATTTGTTTGTCAAATTAGTATTAAAAGCCAATTATTCATGAGTTATATTTTCAGCAGTGTATATAGATGTGAATATAATTTGAATTGACAAATTATCAGAATTGTGCTTCAATAGGAAAAATGGTATTCCCTATCCCCAAACCGATGATAGAAAAGTAAAGCTTAGAAAGTTAAACAGAGGAAACTAGTTAAACAGAGAAACTAAAGCCAAAGGATGGGAACATTGAATAGCAATGAGAGTTGTGAAAAACTGATGAAGGAAAACCGAGCTAACTAATAGAAACTAAAGCCAACAGCAAACCAAAATCAGCCTTTACAGTATCCCAAGACAGTTGTTGATATAAAGAAAAGCTGAGTTCTTTTAAAGTATATTGAGATGTTAAAGAACAAGTTTGGAAAATATCAAATCAAACATAATTTCATTGTGGCTCAGCAATCACGAATCCAACTAGGACCCATGGGGATGCACGTTCAATCCCTGGCCTCGCTGAGTGGGCTAAGGATCCAGCGTTGCCATGAGCTGTGGTGTAGGTCACAGACTCGGTTCGGATCTAGCCATTGCTGTGGCTGTGGTGTAGATCAGCAGCTGCAGCCCTGATTTGACCCCTAGCTTGGGAACTTCTATATGCTGCAGGTGCGGCCCTAAAAAGCAAAATAAATAAATAAATAAATAAATAAATCAGTGTATACACTCTTTTTGACTGGTATCGATCCACCCATGAACATGTGTATATACCTGTGTATATACAAACAGATATATCCAGGAAATATGTTTACAGATACACGCAAAGTCTATGCACAGACAAGGCAAATGCTGAATACAAGAAGACAATAGAAGTAATTATAGTACAGAGGGTCTTCTCTGAATAATAACATATACCCTACGCATGATTATGTTATAAACTAGGTTTCTAGATTTCAAACGCGTACAACCTTGATTTGTTTCATTTTATTTTCTTCTTGTAAGAGGAAATGGTTCCAGAAACACTTTTAAAAAATCAGAAAACTTTGCACAGGTGAACACCACAGCAATTCATCGAGAATGCTCAGTTCTAGAAATTGGGATGTTTGACTATTACTAGATATGGTCTTTTCTGACGTTGTCTTCACTTTTTTGAAATGTGCTGCGAAAGCACTATTGGATATATTTAGAGAAGATACGTCTGGCATAAAAATCGGTTGTTTCCAATATAACGTAGAAAGTACACGGAAACAGGTGAAGGTGAAATTGCTCTCAAAGAGGGAGTCTAAGCTATTTGGATGGTCTGCACTCAGGTGCAGAGAAAATTAAAGATATTCCAATTTCCTGGCATGGGGCGGCTTCTGATGTGTTTTATTCAGTCCTTCAGATGACTCTTCCTTGCCCTCAAACCAAATACTGAGAAGCTATTTGTTTTACTTAAACACATGATGTTTTTCAAAGAGATACATGTTTGACCTTCATAAAAACATTTTTAACCGCTTTATTTTTTCCCATGCAACGAGAGATTTATGAAAATGTATGCGTACGACTGATCTACGGTAACTAAATTGAGTGCAAGTAACCGAGTTATGTGCATACACGTATAAAACAGTATTTCCTTAACGGGCAGTCTCTCTCAGACTTTCCTCTATATGAAGCACCTGGGGACCTTATTAAAGTACGGATTTAGCTTCAGCAGGTCTGGGGTGGAGCCTGGGTTTCTCTATTTCCAATAAGCCCCCAGATGTTCCAGACGTTACTGGACCTTCAGCTGCATTTTGAGTAGCAAGGAAATGGGGAACAGGTAGAAATTTAATATCACTGTTTTGGTTTTCATTTACTCAAGAATAAAAAAAAAATGACTACCATATTCAATTCCTATTTATACTATAAATACATCTTCAAATACCCTCCATATTTTCTTCTCAATCTTGGTGGACTGGCTTAATGCTATAATATCTGAAAGTTATCCCTCCTTCCTTCTAAAAATATTGAATATATAGGCATTCTTGTTTAAACAATATGTGGTGGGTGGGGGATTAGACTGTGCTTTTCTCATGGAAACCCAATTTATAGCCCATAAACTTCACAACCACGGACATTAAAAAAATCACATTTTCTTCAAAATATTGCTTTTACTATACAGAATACTGTTTACTGGCATTCTTTTTATGTTGTTTATTTTTCAAAAGATGTACACAGCCATTATGAAAGGACTGACACACATTATCAAGAAGGAGGGACAGGCGTTCCCACTCTGGCCCAGGGGAGTCAGCAGCATCTGTGGAGTGCTGGGGCTCAGGTTCGATCCCGCAGAGTGGGTTAGGGATCTGGTATTGCCACAGCTGCATAGGTCACAGCTGCAGCTCGGATTTAATCCCTGGCCCAGAAACGCCATATGTGACAGGGCAGCCAAAAAAAAAAAAAAAAAAAAAAAAAAAGAGAGAGAGAAAGGAGGCACCAATTTACAAGGATTAGAGCAGAGCAAATACCTACTCCTCAAATACCTGTGTACTTGGATGATAAATCAGTGATGGTCCCTCAAATATGAGAGTTGTAGAGAAAGAAACTGCTTTGGGAAAAAAACAACACAAATGAAGGCTGTTGTACATGTGTAGAAATTCTAGATTCATTAGGACTGGAAATATAATCTGACACACAGATACGTTCGTCGTGGTGTGTGTGTGAGAAAGTACGTCTGTTCAGACTAGAATGGAGTTCTGAGTCTTAGCGGAGCACACCTAACTTTCCCACTTCAGAGTGTGGTGAATATCAACAGACAAATGTGGGGGGGTCCTTAATTATTTATTAGTAATATTATTCATACATACTCATGGCGACATATATCAACATAACCTTACACTTTGATGTCATTAATTAATCATTGTAAATATATTAATATTAATTATAGTGCTGTTAATTATACATTTTTAATTGAGGTGAGAGCACTTAACATGAGATTTACCCTCCTAACAAATTTCGAAGGGTATAAAACAGTTTTTTTTTTTTTAACCAGCACGCTCAGTGTTGTTTAGCAGATGTCTAGAACTTACTCATTTTGCATAACTGAAACTTTATACCTGTAATTATTAACTATGTTTTTCTCCTATGCTGAATATAGTGCTTTTTCTTAAAAAGGAAACAAAGTCTTGGAAGAACCATAGGTTGGTACGAATGAATAATAACAAAGTGATTATTATGATATGATTCACTATATTTCCTGGACATCATTTTATTATTTAATTGAATTACATCATTCTTTAATGCATTTAGAAATCAGAAAAGCGCTGTAATTCTAAAACTAGTGGTGGAAAAGTGCTGGCATTGATGGGAAAATTGAATGAACTGTGAGACTAAATAGTCTGCAAACCCCACAGATGTCAACCTCTGCACTGAGCTAGATGCATGCAAAGACATTCTCTTGCTTCATTATCCTGGGAAAAATGAACTGACCTTAGAAACAAATGTTTACTGAGAGGAAAATGGCTACCTATAAAACTCATAGCTAATTACTTTACTAAGGTGTTATATTCAAGGCATTATGACATTTTTATTTTGCTTTAGACATCACTGTACATTGCATTTGCAAAAGTTAGGTAAATATTATGCGAGATTATACTTTGCACAGCAATATTGAAGACCCTAGGTCAAATATAAAATACTATAGATAAAACTCAGAAAAAATAAAGAAAACTTAAGGGTTGATATTGACACTGATACTTTTTTCCTAAACTCAGAAAAAATTAGTATTAGAAGATAAACAAAGCCTTGGTAAGATGATTTCAGCCATCAACTCATTTGATAAAATATGAAGTAATTGCAAAGTCATTTTCATACAAGATTAATATAACTAGATATAAGTAAGCTTAAAAATTCAACTCAATGTCAAACATCCTTTCTCAATTCCTTGTTAAGTCAAACAGATATTATATTAAAATTTCACTCTTTTTTCAACATACAAATTATTTATTAAAAGGTACGGGGGGTTCGTCCAAAAGATGAGACAAGGTAAGTCACTCAGAAGCTTCTAGTATTGTGAGATACATCTGCCATTCAGTTTAACTTCCACACTGTAGAACATTTAGGCAGTCTGAAGAAGAGAAAGGGATGCTTTTTTGTAGAAAAAAATTTCCTCAGGCTATAAAATTGCAAATTGCTTTGAACTGCCTTTTATACTCATCAGGGATAATCAAAATAATATTGACTGAACCATGTTATTATACACAAAGCACACTCTTTAAAAATAATAATACTTGTGTGCCTTGATAGAATTTTAATCTCAATTCATGAGCATTAAACATCCATCTATCAAAAGAACTGGTAAAATAGGCAGGTGACAGATACCATTTTTAGCTTGAAAAACAAGAAAAGGAAACAAACCCTAAAAAACAATGAAAACCAGGCTGATGAGTTTAATGATGACTTGACGGCTCAAAAAGTCTTCTTACCCAAGCTGTAGCTCTGGTTTCTGAATATTTTAGAGATGGCCCAACAATCCAGAGGAGGATGTCATGGGCCAAGATTCACACAGTGGCGAAGCCAGTAGAGAGGTGAAGAGCAAGAGCCCAGTGTAAGGAACAAAACACATAAAACTTCAGGACCTACTGGAAATGTCATGTCGTACATTATATCTCATAAAAGTGCATCAAGAAAAATAATGCATCAGGAAGCCACTTGAGTATATTCCTTTCATTGTAAGTATTCTTAAACTGCCTCCCTTGTTCTCCACCACGGGTTTACTAAGAGCAGCGGTAAATTTATCTCCACGAATTCTTGTGTTCTCCTCCCTCCACTTATGAGCAAACTCAGCCTCTATCTGTGCTTTTAGCCAAAATGACTGAGACAATGTAATGAAATCAGTGATTGCGATTGAGGCAGCTCAAGATGAATTTATTTTAGTGCCGGCCCCGCTAGGAAACTATGGTCCATTTCCAAGTCTCCGAGAGACAGGTCACTTCAGGAGTGGGGTTTGCTTCTTATTGCCTACAGCAGAAATACAAATTTTATAGCCTTAACTCTGAGCTGCTCTAGCTTTCTCTTAGGAAAGAAAGAATCCGGAAACTAATGGTCACCAAAGACAAGGGTCCAAAAACGTTTTCAAATTTCCTTAATGATGCATCTTATTATGAGACAAAATTTCTACACATTTTACTTAATTTCTACACATTTTACTAAATAAGTGAAGTTATTTATTCATGTTATTTATCCATGTTCATTAATTGTAAGACCTAATATTTATAAAGACATAAAGTCTCCCTCAATACTTCTTCAGACTATATGCAATCTTAATCAGATTCCCAAAGAACATTTGCTTTGGTGGAACTCAGCACATGATTCCTAAAATTTGTGTAGATTTCAAGAAAACCTTGAAAAAGAACAGCAGAAGAGGGCTTTCTCTAATAGATGCTGAGACTCATTACAAAGCTTTAATGAAAGTGATTAGTAAAATGTGGTATCAACCCAACAACAAATAAATGAAATAATAGAATACATTGTTTTGTTTTGTTTTCAGGGCTGTACCCATGGTATATGGAAGTTCCCAGGCTATGAGTGGAATCAGAGATGCAGCTGCAAACCTATGCCACAGCCACAGCAACATGGGATCTGAGCCGTGTCTGTGACCTATGCCATACCTCAAGGCAACGTCAGATCCTTAACCCACTGAGTGAGGCCAGGGATGGAACCCACATCCTCATGGATACTAGTCGGGTTCATTACTGCTGAGCCACAACAGGAACTCCCAGTAGAACATAACTGAGAGATTCACCTAGACACCTTATATAGAAATTTGATTTGAGGAAAGTTTGCCATTGAGATCAGTGGAGGAAGGAAGATATTTTCAATAAATGACTTTGGGATCACTCAGTATGCATATGTTTGCCTCATCTCTCACACTATCCAAAACTAAATTATGGAGCAATAAATGTAAAAGACAAAACAATTAAAGTTTCAAAGCCATTTAGGAAAATACCTATAAAATCTCAAGTTAAGCAAATTATCTTCAATAGTATTCAGAAAGCTCTACCCACTGAGGAAATTAACAATATATTTTACTATATTCAGTAAGAACATCTGTTCATCTGAAGACAACATGGTTGTTGTTTATAAAAAATTACAAAAAAAAAAAAAAATAGAGGGTCCTTCACCATTAGTTTCATTTTGCCATTCTTTGAATATTTTTTATTTGTCTTTTTAGGGCCGCACCATGGCATTTGAAGGTTCCTGGGCTAGGGGTTGAATCAGGAGCTGTAACCCCTGGCCTACCACACAGCCACAGCAATGCAGGATCCAAGCTCCTTCTGCGACCTACACCACAGCTCACGGCAATGCTGGATCCTTAACCCACTGAGTGAGGCCAGAGATCAAACTATTTTGTTTGTGGATCCCTGGAAAAATATCCGGCCTCTTTCAGAATTCGTGCACCACTGCTCTAGACCGACTTGTTTACTCCCATGAGGTCAGCTAGCTGAATTTTAGATCATTTCAAATGTATTAATTGAATAAACAACTATTAAATCTTGACCACATGCCAGACATGGTGTTAGGAACTTTGCTAGGGAAGTAAACATACATCTAGTCCTACTCAAAAGAGTTCCAAATGTAAATATCCGTATTTTAATCCAGGCATCAGCGACGTTTCCAGGTATTTATTTTTGTTGCCTTTTTGTTTAATGGAAAATGTCTTTATATATCCCTCATCCTTAAATGATATTTGAAGCAGTATATGTAATCTTGACTGACTCCTCAGCATTTTGAAGGTATTATTAACATTATTTTTGGTCTGTCCTGTGAATACAAAGCCTACGAATAGTTTATTTCTCTTTGGTAGACAGGGCCATTTTTCTGTGCGATTGTGTTTGTATTTTTCTTTATTTTGTTTTCTGTAGTTTTACTAGGGAGGTAGATAGTGTTAATTTCTTATATTATTATTTTATTTTCCTGAGACTCATTATGTTTGTTCCAGCTAAGAATTCATTTCTTCATTTCTGGAAAGTTTTCATCTAACGTATTTGGACCTTGTTCTTCTTGTCATTTTTTCCCCTTGAATACATGGAGCCCTCCTGTTTTATCATCTGTGAGCTCCTGAGTGCTCTCTTAGATTGCACATCTCTCTTCCATTCTCTGTGCTGCCTCGGAAGTAATTTCCCAGATACATATTTCATCTTGTTAATTTCCTCTTTGTATATTCATAAGTGCATTCTCACTATTAAATTAAAAAAATTATGACATAGAAGAATAATTTTGAAGCTGATCATACTTTATTTAAATCACTTTATTTTGATAGCATCTGTATTCGAGCCCATTCTCTATATACATTTCAAATTTCTACAAGATAAATAATTATGATTTATAGGCCAATTGAATTTAATATTTATATGTTAACATCCAGAAAATAAGACATGAATTGCTGATATGTGTTTAATAACCATTTGATAAGTTGAAATTCAAATAAAATATATTTTTAACACATATCTAGTCTGCATGAAATTTCATGCTATAAGTAAAGTAAAATAATTATACTAGATAAAAATAAAACACTAAAAATACTCAGAATTCTGACATGTAAATCACAGTATCCCCCAGGGCACAAAGAGGCAAACCTCTGATTTTCAAATGCCTGAATAATGAAGTAAAACATGATAGAGATATGCTCTTTTGACAAACTCATGCAGGACAAGATATCCCTATGAAAAAAAACTGTATAATTTGAATTTTATACTTTACATATTTGAAATACCATTCCCTTTTTTCTAAATAAAAATCCCTAAATAGTTTCACTTACATTGTTGAGAAAATAATATGCACAATTTTATCTCTATACTTTGGAATAGAAGTATGTTTCATATTTTGTTGAATTAACACATATGAATGATATATCCTATTTGTAAATAAAAATATTTTTTGAACAATTTGAAAGCATAAGGAACTCAAGAAAAGCATTATTTATGGATTAAACAGGTACAATTAACTTATGTGCTAGGTGTTAAAATATCGTGTTCGGTAAAAATCCGACATAGTTCCTGCCCATATAGTTTTTAACTTATTAGGGAGCAAGAGTGGGTAAATGACTGTATAATTAAACACATATTTTTTTTTTTTGCCACGCCCATGGCATACAGAAATTCCTAGGCCTGGGATCAAGTCCAAGACAGAGCAGTAAAAAGAACCACAGCAGTGACAATACTGGATCCTTAACCTGCTCGGCCACCAGAGAACTCCAATTAAATACAAGTAGAGAACTCTGCCAACTATTTAGAGAGGGTGGGTGAGGATCAAGGGGTCTGTTGGTGGGTCTCTGGGAGGTTAACCATGATTCTTCAGTAGCACTGAGATGAGATGGACCAGGATAGGGATGGGGTACTCAGGACGACAAAAGCGAGCTCCTCGGGGAGCAGAATCACTGCTTAAGTGGCAGTGGGAGAAGAAAGTATGGAGCATGTGACGATGGGCACATGAAACGAGGCTGGAGAGGGAGGTGTGGGCAGGCCACACCTTAGTGGCTACTTCATACGCACCCCAACTCCCTGGGACTCAACAACTCCAAGGCGGAGTTTGGACAATTCAATAAATAATATGCTTTGACTTTTTTATTTGGTAAAGGGGGTTTCTATTTATAGTTAATATTCTTGACTATATTGAGACTTCAAACTTAAATAGAAAATTCTTCTATGCTTTAATATTCTCTCAACAATTTAAAGTATTTGTAGGTAAAAATGATTTCAATGAACTTCAACGGTCTCAAAGCACAGTATTATTCTCATGGAAATATAAACATATTTCTGTAGCAATGCGTCTTCATGAACAACTGTCTCAGGTGGATGTCCTCAGCTTGCTGTCTCATCCACTCATACTTGTTCTCTCTTCTAAGGACCCCACATTCCCTTCTTTTCATGTTCTCCGCCATGACTCCTTATTACAAATACAAATGTACATCCACAAGCGTGCACGCGCACACACACACATTACTCTTCTTTGCTTGTCACCAATGTATCTCAAAGACACATTAAAAAAAAATGTCTAAAATTTTAGCAAACTGCAAGTCCCCTTCATCTCAAGGCAATGAGAACTCAGTTTTCAAACAGTTCATTGGAGTAAAGAAATCATTATCTTCCATCCAAGGAAAGATAGAAGATACCTACGTTTTAACAGGTTAACTCCTCTGTTAACAGGTTGGAAATAATGGGGTCAGGGACAGCGAAGAAGAAATGAAATGTGGTCATGTTGCCATATTGAAAATGGCTGAATATTCACATTCAGCTCCTCTTCCATGATCTGTTTATTGTTAGGGATTTATAGCTGGATAAGAGGATGATGATTGCAGTTTGATAGAGCAGAAAAGCAAGTGATTTGCCTGAAGAGTAAACAGCTACACAGAAAATGTATTTCTTGGCAAGTTAAGGAGAAAAAACGCCTGTCTGAAACTTTTGTTTACTAATTTAGGGCTGTATCAGTCAGTACTTGATCACGAAGGCAGAACGACCACGAGTTTTGCAAGTGAGGGGCTTTGGGAATTAGACTTTACTCAATAGTGGAAGGGGCTGGGGTGGTGATTATCTGGAAAGAGGGGTTGAAGAATCAGAGAGGTCAGTAAGCAGTTCTTGTGAAGCACTCTGATGTGGTGGGTGGGAAAGTTGGAGCTTGCAGGGAAATCTGCGAAGTCAGGCATGTCCAACAGCTAATGGACACACGAATGGGAACTTGGGTAGGTCTGGTGGTAGCCTTGCTGTTGCTCTTGACCAGAACAGGCAGGAGTCAGAAAGAGCTGCACAGACAGGAAGTTAGAGCAAGGAAATCTGGACTGCCATGGTACCTCCCTGTCTCACCAAAGACATCTTCAGTTGATGGTGACCACTGATTTCCTTCTGCCTTAAAAAGGTGTACAAACCTTCATTTCTGAAGGACCTGCCAATAATCAACCTGCCTATGTTGGTCTCTCTATTAACTTTTATCCTACACTGGAGGATTAAGAGGTTTTCTAGACATACTCCTCTCCCCCCCCCCAAATTTTAGTATCAAGCCAATTTCCTCATGATAGTTGTCATCAATCAACCCAACCAGCACAATGACCTTTTTCTTCGCCTGCCAGTTTAGGCATTCAAGAAGCCCAAAGTGACGAAGTAGTATCCTGAACATCCAGTTTAATGAAATAATTGCTGAGTTTCCTAGAACAAGGATTCTTCTCTAGGAATGCTATAGCTCTATACTGACAGAGCCTAATGTGTCGTGAGAAGGAAGCCATTTTTCCCCTAATAAATTAGCAGAGGGAACCGTGAGGGAAACTACTCCTATTTTTATCCCTTGATTAATAGACCCTTAAATCCTGATCATAGGAAAACAGAGAACATCAGCTCCATAAAGTGATGCCACCCAATGGGCACAAATTGCTGAGTTATCAGAAGGTCATCCCTCCATTCTATCAGGCCAGCTGCTTCAGAGTAACATGAAACACAGTAAGATCAGTGAATTTCATGTGCCCAAGTCCACTGTTATGTTTTATTTGCAGTAAAATGAATTCTCTGGTTAGAAAAAAATGCTGTGCTTAATATCATGACAATGAATAATAGTTAGTTGTCTATGGATGATGATTTTGGTGGCTACATAAAGCCAGGGAAACAAATCCACATCCAGAGCAAGTGACTAGGCCAGTGCAAACAAGACTATGCTTCTGCCATGAAATAGATGCTCCAGTGTAATAAACCAGTGCAACCAATCTGGCTGACTTATTCCTCTGGGAATGATGCCATAATGGGCTATTCTCCAGATGTGTTTGTCACCAATCACAGTTTTTACAAGTTCATATATTTGTCACCAATCATAGTTTTTACAAGCTCATGTATTTGTCACCAATTATAGTTTTTGCAAGCTCATGTATTTGTCACCAATTATAGTTTTTGCAAGTTCTTGATTATCAACCCATGGCATTAGCCTCTGCCAATGTATCAGTATAGTCTTGTATTTTGGCCATTTTATTTCCACACATAAAATATCTACGAGGGATTCTACTCAAAGTTATCCCAACGAGGAGGATTTCTGTGTACCACTGTCCTTCAGGGCCTCCCATGGTTAGACCATCACACTGAAACTCTTCTTTTTGGGGTAGTGTCAATATAACTTAGAGAACATCTGTGCAGCAGGCCTGAATTCCACTTTCTCAAACAACTCTTCCTTGAGACCATAGCCAACATGTTGGGCATCTAATTAACATGCACTCTCAGGACCCACTCAAAGCATAGTCTTTCTTCACAAAGACAACTTGATAATGAAGTACTGCAGTGCACGTCTGACTTTATGATTTGATGATATAATTCTGGATGATTTCAGAACTTTTGACTCTGCAATGTGCCATTAAAAACACGTCGTTTTCGGAGGTATTCCCCGGAGCCTCTGTGACCAGCGCTTCCTTCTGCACTCTTTAGTATGGATTCCTCTACTGCTTCATTTAATTTGCTTCCTTGAAGAATCATCTCAAATTTTGAGTTGAAATTTAAGTCTGTCAGTGATAGATTTGCTCATGACAAAAATGCTATGGTCTTCATTACGTTGGTTATAATAACCTCTTTTCATGGTCACTGTCTAAACCAAGTGGAAGAATGGCTTCAATTTTCTTTTTAAGAGGCAGGTCAAGTTATTAACCTGACCATTGTTTCCAGAGGGTGAAAGTCAGCTAACATCTGTCTTGTGCTTGTCTTTTCACTCAGGTCTGCAAAGAAGGAGGCTATCAAAAATAAGATTTTCATACTGCAGGTGATGTTCTTCAGAAAAGTTTCCCATAATCTTTTACTTAAGAATTTTATTTTATGATAAAGTATGATTTTCAAGCTTTATACTCGGGCTAATACCAAATGCTTGGTAAAAGTTCAATGTATGTGTTATATTTGTGACTGAGTAGTTATTTTTCAATATAGATACTGATATATAAGAGAGAGCTAGAGATATATGACTCTTTGTTTCTATTGATTTAGTCAAGAATTACATTTATTTTTACATATTCTTCATGATATCTTTCACAAAGCCTGGACAAGCTTTCTAAAATCATTAATTATGGATGGATTTAAATGTTTCTATTCTCCTTTGGATAAAAATACTAAAACTAATGTTATAAGCATATTATACATGTATAGAGAGTATATATGGTTATATAAATGCATGTAAATATAACGGATTTGCATATATCGTTTGTGTATATATAGCGACACATACATATATTTAATATCTATATTTGAAGTTAAATACTTCCTTTTTAAGAAACAAACTATTTTATAATTTAAAATAATACTTTAGAAGTTCCCATCGTGGCACAGTGGAAACAAATACAACTAGGAACCACGAGGTTGCGGGTTCGATCCCTGGCCTCCCTCAGTGGGTTAAGGATCAGGAGTTTCCGTGCGTTGTGGTGTAGGTCGCAGACGCGGCTCGGATCTGGCATTGCTGTGGCTCTAGCATAGGCCGGCAGCAACAGCTCCAATTAGGCCCCTAGCCTGGGAACCTCCATATGCTGCAGGTGCGGCCCTAAAAAGACAAAAAACAAAAAAATAAAAATAAAATGATGCTTTAAAATATAGCTTTGAAACATCTAAAATATTAAAAGTGTCAGTTTTATGAATATTCTTAAAGCAGAAGTGCAATTTAGTTTTTGGCAGATAATTTTTCAGAGGATTTTTTAAAATTAGAGGCAACCAAATGTCATTTATTCATTTTATTAGAGAACGAAACCGATAGGTCATCTAAAACCTGGCTGCAAACTTTAAAGTACGTAAAATCTTTCTTCATCAAATAGAAAAACTAGTCCATTGAGTTTTACTATTTTTCGTTCCTTTCTAAATGTGGAAAATAATGAATTCCAAAATAGTAAAATGATCGGTCATTGAGAAAAGGCTAAATATATTAGTAAAAACATTCAGTAATCTGTTAGCTGAATATTTGTCTACTGAGTACTTAATATCAAACATCATAATTGACATAAAACAAAACACTATCTTTATGTAAGGCTTTACACTAAAAGAAGAGAATTGATTTCTGAAGAGTTTGTTTTAAGAGTATAATTCAGTAACAAATAAAATTAATTTTGTCTGTTTCTCCTTCTTGTTTCTCTTTAGTGAAAGCTATAAACAAAATTCTGCTTGATCATATGAAATTTTGAACATAATTTTTCCTAAAGCTTTTTAAAGTCTTTTAAATAATCAGGTTTTTATACGACTTCCAGCCAAGATTAATCATGAGTGTTTGTTTAAAAAACATCACAGAGAATAATAACAACTGCGTGTAATTAGTTTATGACCCTGAAAGTCTACATTCTATTTAGTTTGTGTCCATTATCCTTCTGACTCATTCTGAACCTAAGGCTGCTGGATAAACTGCAGGACACCTAGGAGTTCCCTGGTGGTGCAGTGGGTTATGGATCAGCATTGTCCCTGCTGTGGCTCTGGTTCCATATGGCATGGGTATGGCCAAAAAAACCAGGATATCTAGATAAATTTTAATTTCAGAGAAACTACAAATAATGTGTAAGTATAAGCAATCCCATGCAAGATTTGGGGGCATACATAAAACAACATTTGTTGTTTATCTGAAATCAAATTTTTAACTAAGCATCCTCTATTTTTTTTTAACTAAATTCAGCCTATCAAAACCACAATTCTTTTTTCAGACTATAAGAGGGATTCCTAAGAGTAAAGATATATAACCCTGTGTTCTCCCGTGGGTCTTAACTTATGAATGCCTAGTTTATCTACATAGATTATTAAAGTTTATTGGGTTCCTCTCGCAGAAATTCTTTTGAAAGAACCATAGCAGTACTGGCACAACAAGGTTTTTCATCATATATGGCATTCAAAATTATGCAATTTTAATTTATTTATTTTAAAATTACAATTAAAGTATAGTTGATTTACAATGTTCCATCAAGTTCTGTCGTGCAACAAAGTGACCCAATCACACACACACTTCCCTGTGCTGTACAGCAGGATCCCATTGCCCATCCATGCCAGATATAACAGTTTGCATCCCTAAAACCCCCAAAATGCCCATCGCTCCCACTCCCTCCCCTCCCCCCCAAGCCCCAAGCCCGCACTTCTTAGCCATGTCTCTCCATCTAATGCAGTTTTCCAGGAAGCAAGCCAGAGTTTTTTTGTTTGTTTGTTTATTTTTAGATAGGCTCATCTGTTCCGTATTTTAGACTCCACAAATAAGTGATCTCATATGGTATTTGTATCTTTCTTTCTGACTTACTTCACTTAGTATGACAACCTCTAGCTCCATCCATGTTGATGCAAATGGCGTAAGTTTGATTTTTTTATGGCTGGGTAATATTCTGTGGTATGTATAGACGAGAGAAAAATTATGCAATTTTAGAAGAACTCTTCTTACTAGACAGAGACACTCATTTGTTCCTGTGACCTTTTTTTTTATCAAGTTATAAATATTCCCAATGTCTTTCCATTTGATGTAGTTTTCCAGGAAGCAAACCAGAGCTAAAGAAGCAATTATAATCAAGTGGCAGGAGCCTAGCTAGGTTCCATGTGGCGACTGAACCCATCACTCCCTGGATTGGTATCTGCTGCTAACCAACTCAATCAACTAGCTTCATAGACTAGATTAATAACAGTGAAAATATTAAAGATGTTTAGTAAATTCGATATTTTTATTATTTTCAGTAAAGCGGGGGAAACCATTTTATAAAACTTTTGACAGGTTTTTATCTTTCTATAAAATATTAGGCTATTAATTGTGGCCCCAGAATAAGCTGCATTTATGTGACCCAACCCGAGGAATGGTTTTTAGCCACTATGTGAGTTTTTCTCTCAGGATCCTTGTGAAAAGCGATCGCATTTTATTTCTACTGACTTTGATGGTTTTGTTCACCTTCAGAACTTAAAATATTTCCTAAAAATAGGAAAAGGTATCTTCCGCAATATAACTACCTGGGATGTCTTACAAAAACGGTCTTAAAATAGATCTGTAGTGTGACAGTTTTCCAATCCTCTCTTTTCACCTTTTCACAGAACATGCTCTATGGAAATTTTCTTTTTGTGATTAATTATCCCCTTAACGCAAAACCCGGAAAAATATCTAAACACAAGCAAAATTTCTCAAGAAGTCTTTGAATTAGGTAGAATCACTATAATCTGTTAAAATAAAACTTGTTTTAGGAAAGAGAATTGTGCTAAAACATCCTTTGTATCATGTCTTCCAAATATTTCCCAAATAATGTTTGATAGACCGAGATGTTATCTGTTCTAAATTTTAAAACATGCTTATATAATAGTCATTTTGTCATTAACCAATAATATTATATGGCACATAATTTAAATAGTACCTTAGATCAAATTTTTTAAGTTAGAGTTGGTATCAACATAACATGGAAGACCTCTCTTATTATTACGAGAGCATATTTAAGTTGCAAAGTGCACACTGGATTTAGAGTCTGACAATACTGGGTTTAAATCATAGCTTTAACATTTTATAATTCTCTTAATTTGAAGAGATTTATCTAATCTAAGATTCCATTTTCTCACCCACAAAACAGAGCAATAGTAAACAATTCAAATATTTAATATCAATATTAAAGTCACTTAAAATGTCAAATGAAATCAGATACCCACAATAGTAGCAACAATTGTATCCAAGACTCAAGTACACTTTCCAAACTCCTCAGTGGAAAGTGTACTCCTGTCTAACATCTCAGAAAATGGACCAAAATGAATCAGACAGAAATTACTTTATAAAACTGAAAATTCAGCAATAATTTATGGAACTATAAAAATTTTACAACATACCACGTTCCAAACTGATTTTTTTTCCACGCTTTTATGTGTATGAGTTTGTGTTTAGAAATTTGGGGAAATACTATATATTATACATATATGAATTTGAAACTGTATGTTTAAATAAAATGTATATTATATATGTATTTAGATGTTCCTGTCTGAAAAAAATCCACCATTATTGGTGCTTCCTAGAACTTCAGCCAATTTTCTCTCCCTTCTGTCTGTCTAGAGAACATGCGTGTTTCTGGAGCCCCAAGATATTAGCTGGATGATTTTAATGTCTCTCTGAATGAGTAAGTGGCTAAAAAGGCCAATCAAATCATTCTTATACTTTGGGCTACAATAATTCTAGCCATACAGATATGATTTCAAGGAGATAAAACTGAAATTGAACATTTGTACAGGTATACTTCAAAGTTTTCATAATTTAGGTATTTACAGATTTAGCAGGAATTCTTGTTTCTTTCTTTCTTTACTTTTCTTTTTTTTTAGAGCCGTACCTGCAGCATATGGAAGTTCCCAAGCTAGGGGTCGAATCAGAGCTGTAGCTGCTGCTGGCCTACACCTCAGCCACAGCAATGTGGGATCCGAGCCGCATCTGCAACCTATACCACAGCTCACAGCCGTGGCGCATCCTTAACCCCCTGAGCAAGGCCTGTGTCCTCATGGATGCTAGTTGGGTTTGTTACCACTGAGCCACAACAGAAACTCCAGAAATTCTCAATTTCATCAAATTTACTGTGAGCAGAGACTGAATGTCAGTTTCCTCTGAAACACCTTTCAACCATTTCATCGTGGTTTTGATTTGCATTACATTAATGACTAACGCTAATGATATTAAACATCTTTTTTTATGAATTTACTGGCCATTTGTATAACTTCTCTGGAAAAATGTCTACTCAAACCTTTGACCACTTTTTTTTTTTTTTTTTTTAATTTTAATGTTTGGCTGCACCCTTGGCATGTGAAATGAACCAGAGCCTTCGCAGAGATAATGCAGATGCAGTGTAGTCATGCTGTAGGCGCAGGGGAAGTCCCCTTTGGCCATTTTTTACTTTATTTTTGTTTGTTTATTTTTGATGTTTCTAATGTGAATACATTTGAGTTTATCCTACTTGGAGTGTATTAAGCTTCTTGGATCTGTAGATTAATATATTTTGTCAACTTTGGAATTACTTAGATAAATACTCTTTCTTGTTTCCTTCATATCTCTTTCTGAGACTCATATTATGTTAATAAGACTGATGTCCTACAGGACTCTGAGATTCTTTTCATTCATTTTTTTTTATTCTTCTCCTCAGAATGGATAATATCAATTGACCTATCTTCGAGCTCTCAGATTGTTTCTTTTATCTGTTTATAGCTGCTCTTGAGACTCTACTGAATTTTTCATTTTCATTACATACTCTTAAACTCTAAAATTTCTGTTGGATTTTTTAAATTATATCTCTTTTTATCAATATTGTCAATTTGATGAAATACCATACTCTTAATTCCTTTTAGCTCTTTGGACATAGTTTCTCTTAGTTCACTGAATATAATTTAAAATAGCTAATTTGAAATCTTTGTCTAAAGATTCCAGTGTAAGGGCTTCTTTTGGCACTGTTCGTATTGACTTATTTTCTTCCTGTGTATGGACTATATTTTTGTGTTTATTTTCATATGTTGAAACTTTTTGTTTAGATTAACCATTTAAAATTTTATAATGTGGCAACTCTGGAAATCATATGCTCTCCCTTCCTCAAGACTTGTTGTTACGCTGCAAGTGGAAACGAATCCGTCTAGGAAACATGAGGCTGCGGATTTGATCCCTGGCCTCACTCTGTGGGTTGGGGATCCAGCATTGCTGTGAGCTGTGGTGTAAGTCACAGACGCAGCCTGGATCTGGCGTTGCTGTGGCTCTGGTGTAAGCCAGCAGTTGTAGCTCCGATTAGACCCCTGGCCTGGGAACCTCCATATGCCACGGTGTGGCCCTAAAAAATATATAATTAAAAAAAAAAAGTTATTGTTGTTGATGGTTATTTTAAATGTTGTGTTTGTTTAGCTAGTGACTTTTCTGAACTAATTCCATGAAGTATGTATTCTTTTCATTGTGGCCCCTGAATTACCTGTTCCATTGGCTTAGTGGGCAGATACTCACTAGACAGATAGTTCTTTAAATGCTTAGAATCAAACTGGGTTTCAGTCTTTGACTAAGGCCCTGGGTATGTGTTGAGGAATGGCTTCAACACTCAGCCAGGCAGTTGGCAACTCTTCTTAGACTTCACTTCTGCCATAGAACCCCAAGGTCAGATGGAGGTTTCTCCTGATCATACGTAAAGTCCTACACATGGGTGTGACATTCTAGCTTCTTAGCAGATACTATCCATGTATCATTCATCAGCCTTTCTTCTATGTGTTTTTGATTAGTATGCTGTTTGCACCAACAGTTATCTATTGAATTAGGCAGCAGCAACATAATAAATTAGCCTGTGGGTTCTTTTTGACAAATTTCCCCAGGAAGCAGCTTTAGCCCTTGGCCAATCTTGTAGAAGGTGAAATAAAGACAATCAGATAATTTGAGCTAATCTTGCACGTAACCGCTAGACAAGTCAGAAGAAGACAAGTCACAGGTTCTTTGTGAATGAAGTCTGTCTGCTCCCTCTGGTAACCTCTGCACGCTGCTGTTTTCATAGCTACTACTGAGCTCAGAAAAGGGGATGAGACTTCTGTGAGTTCAAATTCCACAGAGTTTACTGATCTTTCTGAGGATAAGTGACTTTTTTTTAAGTAAGTTCTTCCAGAGTTGCCGCAAGGCTTTGGTTCACTACCAGAGTTCTGAAGATGCTATTTCAGGCTTTTCCTTGCTTTGTTGCATCTATGGTAGGGTGGCTTCTGTCACTCCAATTTTCTACTCTCTCTATCTACTCCTTCCTTATTGAGCTTAAAGTCCATGAGTCATTATTTTGTTGTCCCTCATGCCTGTACACCAAACTCTCTTATCCTCCTATAATTTTATAGCATCCATCTGGAAAATACCCAATATTAGATGAATTCACTTTTCTGTTCTTACTAATCTATAGCTGAGATATGGAACTACGATGAGGTCTCAGTCTGGAAAATGTATTCCCCTCATTGTGTAAAAGCAGTCCCACCTTTTTCTGTTAATGAAAGTCAATTATTCTTGCCATACTGCGACTCTGCTCCTCACCTGTTCCTCCCTAGACAGAAGGGGCAAATGATGCTGCCAAGGTAACTTGTGTGCCCACTTCTTTAGCCTCTTATTCCTCTACCTTTTAGCAGGCATTGCCCTTTGTTTTTGTTTATTTTGTCTATTAAATAAAGGTAGAGCCTTCTCTGGATGAAGAGGCACACTGGTTAAAATTTATATTTCAATAGAGGACCCAGAAACAGAAACTTAATCATGCTACTTTAAGTGGTGAACACAAACCTGGACTAAAATAGATATTAAAAAACCACTTTGTTGTAGGCATTCCAGATCTACTGTTGCAAGGAGCGCAATCTACTCAGTTTTTCACAAAAGAAAAAGAGGAATTAATTGGAAAGATGGGCAAGGTCTCGGAAGAGCTGGAGAAGAGAAAGTGCAGCTCAGTCTCTAAAAATACTGAAATCAGGAACTGGTGAACCTGAGTACCAATTTTTTTTTGCTGAATTATTTTCCCCTGCAGAACTGACATCCTCTGTGTTACCAGGCTTAATATTGTCCCAGCTCTAAGTCTAAATTACTTCAACTATTGAAGTAATTCACTATGGTGTCTATAACCTAGTCGCACATTCTAATGAGAATGAACCTTTGTTGCCCAGCTTGAGACAGTACCTATAGCTGAGCCATTCATATACCCTTTCTGTCATTCATTTGATCAGTCATTCACTGCTGCACTTTTCTTTGTCTGTTTGTTTACCTGCTACATGCCAACATAGATTTAGGTGATGGGAGAGGCAGTGACAATACAAATGATGCCCAGGTCTCATGAAGTCTGTTTTCTATAAGTCTGAGGGTTGATTACAGGGCTTGTACACTTGCAGCACAGTTCTGCAGCTTAATTTTCTGTATTTTGCCAGAATGTGAATGAGTAGTAAGGTTCAGAACAGCATCTTTGGCGGGGGGGGGGTGGGCGGGTCATGTAACTTAAAAGCTGATTCCTATTTATATTCTAGAGCCAAAGACATCAATAAAAGTGTCAAGTGAGAGTCAAATATGTTACATTTTGTTTCATTTGTGGTTTTATTGGCAGAAGATTACATTTTTAAGAAATAGTGACACCTTAGTCAGTAATTCTTCATTTAGTATTAAAAAAATTGTTTGCCTCTTCAAATTTGGAATAATCTCATTTCCAGGCAAGGTAATAGTTAGTCTAGGTCAGGGGAGTTTCATCTGTCATTAAAAAGAGCAGTTCTATTTTATTTGTCATTATGATAATTAAAGGTCACAGGAAAAACACATGTTGATAGTTGCTTCCAGAAGATGATAAAACTGGGGTTGCTCACAAATTGATGGAGTTCATATTCTTTTCTTTAAATGTGACATAGAGAATATACATTTATTTTCTCAGATAAGCCAAGTTTGATATTGTGGCTCAGAGACTTTATGCCTCCAGCATTTCAGCTACTTTCTCACTGATCAGAGATGTCATTTTACCTGCCTGACACACAAAATAAATTAATATACATTTTTCAGTCTGGATGTCTTTATCTAGTTCAGAAGTTTAAAAAATAATAATGTATCTGACTGATTTTTTTTTTTTTTTTTTTTGGTCTCTTTTCTTGAGGGCTGCACCCACAGCATATGGAAGTTCCCAGGCTAGGGGTCAGATTGGAGCTGTAGACACTGGCCTACACTACAGCCCAGCAGTGCGGGATCTGAGCTGCATCTGTGACCTACACCGAAGCTCACGGTAACGCCAGATCCTTAACCCACTGCGAGGCCAGGTATTGAACCTGAGTCTCATGGATGCTAGTCAGATTCATTTTCCCTGAGCAACGATGGGAACTCCTAACTGACTGATTTTAAATTTATGACTTTACCTAAAAATGCTTTTAATCTATTCAGAATCTCTTCCTTATTTTAATAATATTTTGACGCTGAATTTAAACTTCACATGTTGCTAAAAATTCCAAGTCCTAGTTTCAAATTTCTTTACATTTTTAAAATCTGTTTTTAAAAAGAATTTATTTTTTGCATTCAGAAATGAAAATACAGCTATTTCCTATTAGATGTATAATTCATGGACTTATATATTTGCCTAAGTGATAAAAACAACCATACTTTTCACAGCATCTAAACAGGAGTAAATGATACCTTTGTTGGTGTCAATCACATCTGATTCATATACTCATATGTATCCAATTGTTCTTCTCAAAAAAAAAAAAAAATCTACCTTCTAGTGGCAACTAAAATACCTGCACTTGTCCTAGTTGTTACTGTTTTTTTGTTTGTTTGGGGCAGTGAATCAAGCTGAGTTTTATTGTGGCAAGTTTTTTTTTTTTCTTTTCTTTCTTTTTTCTTTTTATGGCTGCCCCTGTGGCATATGGAAGTGCCCAGGCTAGGGATGGAATTGGAGCTGCAGCTGAGGCCTCTGCCACAGCAGAGACAAGGGAGGATCCTAGCTGCATCTGTGACCTACACCACAGCTTGAAGCAACATCAGATCCTTAATCATCTGAGTGAGGCCAGGGATCAAACCTGCATCTTCACAGACACTATGCTAGGTTCTTACCTGCTCAGCCACAACAGGAACTCCTATTTTAGCAAGTTATTCATGGGGCTGATTAGAAGACGATTCAAGCCAAAGTAATCTCAATGGATTCAAGACGACTGATCGTAAATAACATGATTATTTTATATATTAAAAAAAAAAATCAGGGAGTTCCTGTAGTGGTGCAGTGGAAACAAATCCGACTAGGAACCCTGAGGTTGCGGGTTCAATCCCTGGCCTCGCTCCTTGGGTTAGGGTTCTGGCGTTGCCAGAGCTGTGGTGCAGATCGCAGACATAGCTCAGATCTGGTGTTGCTGTGGCTGTGGTGTAGGCCGGCAGCAACAGCTCTGATTAGATCCCTAGCCTGGAAACCTCCATATGCAGCAAGTCCGGCCCTAAAAAAGAAAAATGGCCAAAAAAAAAAAAAAAAAAAAAAAAAAAAGAAAAGGCCATTTTCAGTTTTAAAGCCACAATTTTAGATGTATTTACCCTTCAGCATTGTTAAAAATATCAGTGATGAAATGATGGCTTTGTTCCTTAAATTTCATTTATTATATATATGTTCTTCTTTCTAAGAATGCACAAATTTTTTTTTTTTAGAAATTTTGAGAAATATAAACGGAGGCTGTTTATGAGGATTAAGAGGACAAAATTTTGTCAATACAAGCAAAGCTAAGAACCTGATAAATTTTTATTTATTTATTTATTTATTTACTGCTTTGCAGGGCTGCAACTGCAGCATATGGAAGTTCCCAGACTAGGGGTTAAATCGGAGCTGCCCCTGCTGGCCTGCGCCACAGCCACAGCAACACAGAATCTGAGTCCCATCCGCAGTCTACACCACAGCTCATGGCAATACTGGATCCTTCACCCACTGAACGAGGCTGGGGATTGAACCCATGTCCTCATGGATACTAGTTGGAGAACCTGAAATATTTTGAGCATTAATTGGATATTGAGACTGCAGCCTCATACTCTGACTTAATTTTTAAAAATTTTTATCTGCTCTCCCTCTCTCCCTTTCTCTTTCTCTCTCTCACACACATACCCCCGCAAGACACATTTTGGGGGTTTCTCGATTTACCATCCAGAGACACAAAAGTCACATCTATTAATTCAAACAAAAATGAGTGCAATAAAGAAAGGAGTGGAAGAGGTTTCTCTTCCTAAAGCAGAGCAGTCTCGGTTACTGCTGCACTCCTTACCAGATCAACCAGTCCTTAAAGCAGTTCCCACCTGGGAAAGGGAGAGAGGGAGAAGGGCCCGGAAGAGAGGCGGGAAGAGAGAGAGGGACAGAAAGAAAGAGACACAGAGGGAAAGGCACACCTTTCTCACTTAGTGGCTGGGCTGGACCACTTCCTGGTGGGAGCCCACTGTTAGGAGGAAGAAGAGGTCCCGTTACAACTCGCACTATGCATTAGTATGAAAACGAGTAGAAAGTCTATTACTATTAAAACTAATAGAAAGTCCCAGACCTAGAGGATACTGAGCATTCTGAAGGGTTATTTCTCCATGACGAGTCCTTTTTTGTCTTTTTACAGGGGTAAAGGAGGACTTCACACAAAAACAACAAAACAAAATTAAAAGTTAAGAACCTAAAACACCCAAAAAGATCCATGTCTTTCCTCTGGAAGAAAACAGGATGTACAGATTGTCAATGCTGCCTCATAGTTAACACACTGGATTTTAAAAGCAATGAAAACAGTTGACGCGGATACTGTAGCGGTATTTTAAGTGAAAGCCTCACTTTAAGGAGTCAGGTAGTTTATCAAATCTTTCAGCTTAAGTGGAGGCTCAGGTGTTTATCTCTAAATTCTGACTTTTCTATACCTACCATTAAATTCTGTAGATGACACACTGTTCATATTTTTGTTAATATAATAGGGTAGTAATTTTCAGTTAGTCCTTCAATTACGATCATCTGAATATGTAGAGAATAAAAATGAAAACATATGACACATCACTGATCGAATATATGACATTTTCCAAGGACTTTCTGTAAGTTTTTCTCCTTTATTTACATTATGTGTGATATTTCAATGCCTCCATTTCATTGCTATGCATCGTACAACAATGATTCACCTCCCTGAAATGGGAGTTTATTTTTAGATAAACTGAGCTGAATTTACATATCATCTTACTTGATTAAGGTCTGTACTTAGAATAGATCCTTAGATAAGGAAAGCTCTCCATAAACACAGGAGCTATGTCTATGGGTTATCTTTGACTTCGACCAAGTGTCTTTAGGAAAATCCCATGTGTGACCAGTTTTGTTTCCTGGGAGGGAGGGAACAGCTATCTGTCAGGAAAGTCTCATTAACCATAACCAACAATACGTTTCTATTTTAACTTACTGTTATTATGGATTTAAAAATAATGACCCAAGCTTAAGAAGTCATCCATACACATTTTCAACATTCTCAGTCTGTCTATTTCTCTTTGTGCCTTCAGTAGATCTTATAATGGCAATTTAAAAGCCACAAATATGATATATTGAAGAGTGAGTATTTTGAAAGAGATCCAGGAAGCTTATGCTATCTATTTGCCATCAGTTGACTACATATTTAAAACTTTTTTTAAAAATTAAACATATTGTGATGCTCACATACACAATTTCAAAGACGGTGGTTACTATTTGTTAGTATGATTAAATGTGCGAGGATGTCATTGACATCTTGATTGTCAAGAACTGTGTTTATTCTCTTCTCCCTGCATCTTGTTATGACATTTTGCTTAGATACACAAAAGACTGGGGAATGGTTTGGTAGATATTTATAAACCATCTACCCAGATTCGATATTCAATATTTGTAAATATTTTATATCCTCCCTCTCTCTCTCTCCCTCTGCTTCACTGCCTAAGGCACTGCTGGGGCACAGGGACTGGGTATGAGGGTAAGAAGACCATTTACTACCCCAGCTTCGCTATCCCTTGGAGGGAAATTCAAAATTCTGTTTGACATGCTTTCTCATTGCTTCCCCAGAAGTACTGTCCCTTTATTGCCTGTTGAAAGAAGTCGATAATGAACATAATTGTATTGGCCTTGCTCCACTTATTTTCCCTTTGTCTTACTTGTGCTTCCTGTCATCACTTTTCATATAAACTAGGCACCCAAGATGTATTGTGAGGTCTGTTTTTGGAGAGGTTTCAAGTCAAGATAATCAAAGTATTTTTTTATTGCATCATTTAATCATTTAACACATTCCTTATCCCTTTCATTTCTTGCAAATAGAAAGTGAGTTCTTTAAACATGCTTAAACTCAGGTTAAAGATTTCAGTTAAAAATGTCACTTTCATACCCTTTTGTATCAGGAGATCCATAATAACAGCTTCTCCAATATCTACAATACAAATTTCACCCCACTGATTATTAGACAAAATTCAGTGGGAAATTAAATAACTGTATGTGTACATGTAAAAGCGATGACTGTGAAACAAGCATTTGGTACCTCTTCATCATTAAGTGATAATTATTTGTTTATATATAAGTTTTCTAAGGGAGAGTTATTGGATATCAAAGCTGCAAATCCATCAAGATTTACTCACTCAAAAGGAGTCTAATTAATGTTGCTTTTGGCTAGTGGAAAGAAAGGCTAATTTATATTGTTGTTGTTGGAAACTGAAAGAGAAAACCAGGAAGTAAAAATCTGCAAGTAATTCATAATAAATGTCTAGTCCATTGTAATGGTAATCCAATTGTAGTAGATATTTAGAGAAAGATGTGAAAACAGGATTTTTGAAATAACATGGTGTGTGTGTGTATGAAAAAGATAATGCTGTTTGTTTACAATGCTTTTTTCTTTGTTTTTATTTTTATTATTTTCCAGGGCTTATAGAAAGACTGCATTTTCCAGGCGTCCTTATGGATCCATGGGGCACATGCTCTGAAAAAGGAAGTTAGTTCTGTTATTTACTGGACCAGTCATTGCAATTTCCATCTATGGCCTTCACATGCTGTAGCTCTTTTCCACTAGCTCCATGTAGAAAATCCAAGGGAAGATTCTTTTTTTTTTTTTAATTTTTATTATAGTTGATTTACAGTGTTGTGTCAGTTTCTGCTTTACAGCCTAGTGACCCAGTCATATATGTGTGTGTGTTTATATAGATATACATGTACTTACATATATTTATATACACACACACACACACATTATAAAATAGAGTCCAGAAGACTGAGCTGTTAGTGGATGGAAGAAGTTCAATCCCTGCCTAAACCCCACCCCACTCCACCACTGACCCTTAATGGAATTACAAGTAAATTGGGAGCGAAATCATTTCCATTAAGCCACTGAGGTTTTGAAAGAATTGCTATAGCAGTTAACATGCCCTAGCCGACTCAATGAGGAAAATATGGAGAAGAAAAATGTGTCACACGGGTGATTTTATGGAAAGTAATTTCATGGCTGGAAGAGGGATTTAAACAACAACAAATACCCACCCACCCCAGAAAAACACTCCTGGCTCTACAGATTCTAACACAGAATTTGACTTATTGAACCATTTATATCAGGGCAAGGTTACCTTCAAAAGTGAATAATGGACAATCTGATTGACATATATGCCCACAAATACTATTTCACACTTGGAGACGTCTGAGAATGGCTTTTCAGTAGTCAATGCCCAGATGCCTTTCCAAAGCAGAGAACATGACGTTTGTCCCTTGGTCAGTATCATTGATCTGTGTTACTGAACTGTCAGTGTATACCTGTCATCATAGTAAATCATTTTACTGGAAACTGTTACAATTAGAAGTATGAGACATCAATCAATTCCACCCTGAACTATCCAATTAGAAGATGCTTTGTGTTCACAGTATCATCTGTATAGATACAGATCTTGATGTCTATATCCATGTACCTAGATACTTCTGTCTACACACTTCAACACCTCTGTATTTGGAATGTTGGCACACTGCTTGCAAAACAAATATCTTGTCACTTGTGACCGATTTTTATGTTATAGGGTACAAAAAAGATCATTAATCTGAATCAGGTTAACTGAGCCATGAAATAAGGCAGACATGAAGTTCTAAAAGAGTATAGTATATACTCAGAATTCCCGCAGAGACTCATCATTTAATACCTGGATAAAAAATTAAAATGATCCTAGGGTTTAAAAATAATTAATAGTAATTAGTACTTTATAACTAACCACACTGGCTTGCAGCTCCATAGCTCCAATAGTGTTTTTTGTTTTTTGTTTTTTGCTTTTTTAATTCTCAGTACTACCGTGCTCTTTTCAAAATGCTAATGGGATTATAAATTTTCTTTGTTTCTCTTCGCCTATTAACCTTTCACATGCTTTCTGTAAACATTCCTAATTCTACCTACCTATACGAGATGACACTACCTATTAAATAATTCTCAAGTTAGTTATGGATAGAGTTAGAATATGAAGATATTAACTGTAATTTTTAAAAAAACTCTTATATTAGAAAGAAGTTCCAGGAGTATCTAAGTTGCATTCAGAGCAAATGTATTTACTAAATAATTGACTGTCATTGCTTAAAATGTTCCTTTACAATGTGTTACAATTGTTCCAGATATTTAGAGTTTTAGTACAGATTACTTAGGAAAGCTTTTGTTCCATGACAAGTATCAGATACTTTGCACTGAGAGGTCTTGAAGTGCTTTTGATCACTGCTTGGTATATAATGTTATGTGTGATTTTAAATGGTTTGTTTGTTCGTCCTGTTAGACGACCGGTTGTGTCTTTTAAATTCCCCTCAATAACAGCACAAGCAATGGGGATATTCTCTTGAATCCAACTGAAGATAGATGTGGAGTGTCCCATGGAGAGGTGTGTTTGCCTTTTCTCTGTTGTTTTTAATCGCAGAATGGTAAAGTGATAAAACGTGAGTACAGAGGCAGGCTGAAACCCTTAAAGTGGTGGTGGTGGGGGGGAGATCCTATCCTTTCCTTTCTCATAATAAACAGAGAGATGAATTTGGATCTCCCCCCCCCCCCCACCGCCCCCATAAACATAAGCAAGAATTTGGAGCGATCATAGAGATGTTTCTCGAGCCATTAGGGACTCACTTTATGAAGTCCAGAGTCAAGAGACAATTCATGAAGTCCATCTGCATGGGACCCAGCATGCTAGGAGAACCCACCAGCGCCTGCTGCCCTGGCTTTGATTTGCAGTTTCCTGTTACCAGCAGTGCTGATGGAGCCAGCAGAGCATGTGGCCTCTGGAGATCTGAGGATAAGGGAGCAGGACCAGAGAAGCACAAGCCAGCAGGCTCCTGGGGGTGAGTGATTTCCTTTATGCTGTAATCAGGGGGTGAAATCTGTCACACCAAAGTGGCTTAGGCTGTGAGAAACTAATGACAAGGAGTGGCAAAAATTTCTCAGCTAGTATAATTATATTTTCTCAGGAAAAAAAAAATCAATGGAAAGTAGATACAAACAACTGGTTTCATTATTAAAAGTCTGTCTTTGGGCCAGCTACGATCATTTTCTTTAAGTAGCTGAGAAGATTGTCATTTCCTGTGAAACAGCCTTGCAGATGGGTTCAAAAAAAATCTATCAGTCTGAAAAAACTCACATGTCCTTCCCACATTTATCAATGTCATTCTAGTAGCTTTTCTTAGACTTTTCCCACACTCATCAATGCCATAATGATACTGCAATGAACTACAGTAGCCTTAAGATATTGACTAGGAATTCAAGAATTAATGTTTTATTTTCTTTTTAATGATGCCAGTTCATTTCTTTTTCCAATGCCTTTTATTTTAGATATATTGGAATTGCCCGATTTTTTTTTTTAATTTTATAGCTCAGGCCCAATTATTGCCCTATAAATAAAATTTGTTTCTCCAGAAAACTCAATTTTACAGAATGATCAGAAGGGGATGGTCTTTCTGTTTATTATTTCTCATTAACTGAAAATTCAAGATAAGTGCAGGAGTAGAAAAATACGTCTATCGTAGCGTTTTGTTTCACTTCTGTTAACTCTGTGTGGTCTTAGACAAGTCATTTAATCTAAAGAATTTGGTTTTGAAGATATAAGATTTAAAATAGAGAATCTTGGTGCATCTTGCCATTGTAAAACTCCAGAAAATACGATCTAATTTATTAAATATGCAGGTACACATAAGAAAAATAATCACCTGGCACTAACGTTCACTTCTTATCATTAGGAAATTAGTCATACTTTTAAAATGCTCAATCCCAAGAGCATTAGGAAAGGGGTTATGTTTGAACAACCTATAATCATGTTTTTGAACAAGGATTTGAATTTTATCCTGAATTAGTTTTAGGCTTCAGCTAATTTAGGAAATTTTAATAGACTTTCACAACATAGTGCTGGGATATCATTGTAATGGAATCACACAGATAATAAAGTTCAGTATTATGAACTATTTGCTAGTCATGTAAAAATTCCGCACTTATATAAACTTTTAAATATTTATTTGCTTTGAAGTTAATTCATATAAACTTAAGAGGACATATTTAAGTCAAATAGTGCAGCAAAGAGCCCCAACATGTCCTTAAACATTTCAAAGCTGACAAATATTATTAAAATATCTAATTCCTTTGGAAATAAATATTTTACTACTTTTTTTATGTATGATGGTGGAGAGATGTCCCCAGTGACAAAAGATATGTTTTCTGGGGTTTCTGAATTGGACAAACTCTTGATGTCTTGGAACTTTTTTCATTTACGTACTCAGTATCTGTACTTCTAAGTCTGAATAATTTCTTGTTGCTGATTTTATTTTCCTGTTTGTAAGCTGATCCAGTATCATATTTAGGTCAGCACCCTTTGTTTTTAATGGATGTATAGAAGGATCCTCTTGTCACAGAAGATTTATGTTCTCCATCAACACTGCGCTGCTTCTACCATCCCTCCCCCGCCCCTGCCCAATTTGTTTCAAGGTCCACTCAGTCTATTTTCTTCTAATCCCAACAGCTATTTAACAGCTGGCCATGCCATTTGCTTTGGTTTTCTTGTCCATTTCACCATTGGCTAGTCAGTGTGAGGAAGACAAATAATGTGCATATTCCATAAGTCTCTGTATTAACAGTCACACCTAAAAAGGCACATCCCAGTGTGAGGCTGATCACAGGAAACTTGCTTCTGTATCCACAGTTGTGATCAGATGAGACTTTGAAGATTCCCATGACGAGGATAAACAGATGGAATGGAAGTGAATAATTATAACCAGGGGGTAAAGTATGGCAGAGCGATTGCATTAATGATGAAAGATCTTGCTAAGCTGAATTATCAGGAGTTTAAGTAACAGGTATAGTAACTAATCATAAAAGTATTGACTGTAGAAGGGCACCTTGAAACCTAGATTAGACCAAATATATCAGATGTTTATGTATTTACCCTGGATTGGGAATTAACATATTGTGTCCAATACAGAGAACCTAATAGGATAGTTATCTGAAGCCTGTACTGCATAGTTCCCAAAGACAAGGACTCTGAAATCACTCATATCTGTTATCTAATATACAGCACAAATGAACCTTTCCACAGAAAAGAAAATCATGGACTTGGAGAATAGACTTGTGGTTGCCGGGGGTGGGATGGATTGGGAGTTTGGGGTTAATGGATGCAAATTACTGCTTTTGGAATGGATTAACAGCGAGACCCTGTTGTGTAGCACTGAGATCTATGTCTAGATACTTACAACGGAACATGACAACGGGATGTGTAACTGGGTCCCCATGCTGTACAGTGGGAAAAAAAAAAGATGTGTTGGGGGAAATAACAATAAAAATAAATTAAAAATTAATTAATTAATTAAATTTAAAAAAAGAAGTACCAGAACTTTCCTGATTCATTGAAGAGGTGAGTAGGTCTAAAGATTCAGGAAAAGGGCTGTTTGATTCAGGAAAAGGGATCAATTATGTGGAACCAGTTCACCCACTCTGCAACCACAGCACCCCCTGTGATCACCATACTTTGGAGGCTGGTGAGGAAGCAGCAGTACAGTGGAACTTGGTTCCTTGAGTTTGGATACCATAGTGTGATAAAGGTCACATGATGACACCTGTCATGGAGAGACAAAGAACAAACTACTATTGCAAAAAGTAATGGTGACAGAGGAATGAAGAAAGTGTTTGGAATCTCAGTGACCATTTGGGCTGGTTAAAGGATGCTTGGATCCACAGGAATGAAGACATAGGCCACTTAATCAGGAAACACTTGCCTCTACAAGCAGAAGACTTCCATGTCTAGGGGGGGAAACCCAAGTGGAGAAGCAGCTGTGGGAATTCACGAGCTCTTACCCAGGTTTCAGAAAAGGTCTGTTTACAGACCTGGAGCTCCTAAACCAGGGAAGTATTAGTTCTTTTCAGAAAACATCCTGCA
This sequence comes from Sus scrofa, assembly GCF_054392235.1. Taxonomy (NCBI): domain Eukaryota; kingdom Metazoa; phylum Chordata; class Mammalia; order Artiodactyla; family Suidae; genus Sus; species Sus scrofa. The sequence continues at coordinate 80,049,164 of NC_139393.1, forward strand.
GCAAAATCACACCTATAAACCCTGCATCTTCCTCTAAGCATTTTCTTGAGGATCCTGTGGCCAATTATGAAGGTGTCAGTACTCTAGGGGGGAATAGACCATCTGGAGATTATTAGACAGGAATATGAAGGGATGTTCATGTCTGAAGACCAAAACCTTCATCATTAGAGGCCCAGAGTAGCTCCTCTGAGCTTATGGAGGGACTCTTGGCCTGAGTCCAATCTATGCTAGTTAGGTGCTTAGTCTCAATGTATAAAAGGGACACAACACGCTTAATTGTGGAAGATTATCCATATGGTTAATGGGCCATGGAGTTAAGTAGGAATAATGCCTCCCTAATCTCTCACTAAAATAATAAAGCAAAAGAACAGTATTGCATTCCTGGGGATTTGCAGATATGAGTGCTCTAACAAAGACTTGAGGATCGAAGGGTAAGTGTTCTTATGGTATTCACATTGGACTATCCTGTTTGGCCACAGAAAAGACTGATAGATCTCTTAGTTTGGATTTTAATAAACTGAATCGGGTACTGACTGATCACAGCTGTTATTTTGAGATGGTATCTTTGCCGTACCTGCTGGAATTTTGTAGGCATCCTTGACCTGACAAATCTCTTTCCCAGAATTCACACAGATAACCGGAAGCAATCTGCTTCCACCTAATACAGCACCAGCACACCCTTGGCACTTTATTGCGGTGCAGTTTCAACTCACTGGTTCTCTATCATTGTATAAGCTTGGGGAAATTTGTTTTCATACTGTAACAAATATTACACCATTCCATTGATGATGTTATGCTTATTGGACTCATGGAAAGGCAGTAGTAAGCAACTTGAATGCTAAGTTGATCACGAGGATGCCCAAAGGTAGACTTCAACTAGAGGTACCAGTATAAACTCATGAGACATATGTCCACTAAATAGGCTTGACATGATGATCCCAGTATGAACGTGCACACCTCATGTCTAAATCTTCACTTCCTAAAACCGATTGCCCCTAAATGGAACTGGAGAGAGCTGCTTGGGGAAATACACAATTCCAAATCTGATCTTGCCATTGGATATATAAGAATGCAAACTTCATTAATTTGGCAGGAAAATGCACAACATGTTAATGAAATAAATATTTATAATACACAAAGTAACTAGTATATAGTGATGCTAAAATTAAAAACTAAGGGAAGAAAAAGATAAAATGAAATATGTATTTTTACAGAAAAGGTGGGCTAAAAAATATAAAAGAAATTACACAATTAGAACAGCTCAATTTTATAAAGGATTTCCTGTGTAAAATTACTCCAGGGAAGGATATTTGATTGGTTGATAGGTGTTGACGAATGGGATTTTCACATGGTCTCAAAGTATTTTGCCAAAACCTAAGTGTCAGTTTCAAAGCGGAGCATGCAGCATGCGCTTTTGCTGTGAGTGACCTAATGGTCACCACCTTACTGCAGCTAATCCCATCCCAAACTGGAATATACAAAGCTGCATATTGATGCTATGCAATGTCAAATATTGTCACACCTGCGTTGTGTTATAGCTAAAAATACAACACTGTCTAGTCTCAAGAAAATAAGTCAAAATCTGATTGCAGATTGCAATCTGATCATTTTATAAGAAATCTAGAACTGGAATTTTTCTCTTTTTTTTTTTTGGTAATGATATTTATTTTTTTCCATTATAGCTGATTTACAGTGTTCTGTTAATTTTCTGCTGCACAGCAAGGCTACCCAGTCACACATACATGTATACATTCTTTTTTCTCACATTGTCATGCTCCATCATAAGAGACTAGATATAGTTCCCAGTGCTACACAGCAGGATCTCATTGCTTATCCATTCCAAAGGCTATAGTTTGCATCTATTAACCCCAAATTCCCAGTCCCTCCTACTCCCTCCCCCCCCCTTGGCAACCACAAGTCTATACTCCAAATCCATGATTTTCTTTTCTGTGGAAAGGTTCACCTGTGCCATATATTAGATTCAAGATATAAGTGAAATCATACGGTATTTGTCTTTAAAAGGGAATTTTCAAAACTTCATTCTCATGGGCAAAAAAAGATTTGAGACTCGTTAGATTAAGAAAAGCTAAAGATAAAAACTGATGGATTTCCCTTGTGACACAGTAGGTTAAGGATTCAGTGTTGCCGCTGCTGCAGCTCAGGCCACTGCTTTGGTTGGGGTGTGATCCCTGGCTCTGTAACTTCTACAGCCACAGGTATGGCTGAAGACAAACAAAACCAAAAACAAAGCAAACAAAAAACATGAAAAAAAAGTGTACAAAATTGATTGGATCCTGGATAGAAAAATACCCCTCCGCAAATATGTGTATAGAAGATTTTCAAGAAACTAGGGGAAATTGGAATTACTTAATATATATTAAATTTTGTTACTGAATAGATGTTAGTATTTTAAACATGGTAATATTTAAGATATCACTTTTTACAAAGTTAGAGATATATCATGTCCCTATTCTTAAATGTCTCAGAAGGAAAATAAAGTAAGAATAGTTTGAGGGCTATATCACAGAATTTATCTTCAGATAAGGAGTATACCACATTCTTGCATTGAAAAAATTGAAGAAAATTTATTCTTTCTAATATATTAAGTAAGTTTACTATTTTGTATTGTGCTATAAAGAATTCACTTATTTCACAGTGTAGGAGTAAAGTATAAAAAAGGCATTAAATATTCTAAACATAAATTAGCATTTATCCTGCTATGAGTTTCTAATAATAGAAAATATTTCTCATATTTTAAAATTTGTACTGGCTTTCAAAAAATGTTTTACCTCATTAATTTAATGCCATTCTTAACTAACAGCAAATCAAATTATATTGATCTCTATCATGATGGTCTTATGTTTTAATTTCAAATGATCTTGCCTATATGAATTACTTTTAACTAAAATTCACTATCTGGATGAAAAGATAAATTCTGGAACATTGTCTTCCTGAGTATAACTTGAATTTATAATTAGACAACTTTTGATTAAGGAAGCACACAAGCTTAGAGACAAAACAGAATCAATGAACTGATTTAACAGATTAATACAACAAGATTATTAATCTATCGAAATAGCTTATTAACTATAAATTATATTCAGTGAATAATATCTAAATGGTAGTGGTGAAATATGTGGTAGCTACTTAGATGTTGAATAATTATTGCAGAAATAATGTATTTGTATAATTTTGTTATGAATATGAATATTGATTGGCTATTTATTTTCAACGTTGATGAAGGGAACTTGAAACATAGATTTATTGATATTCATCTGAAGCATGCATATTTTTCTTCAGGGTTTTTCCTTTTTTGATTCATTTTCTTCCCTTGATAAATTAATGACTGCTCACTGTATAATCAAATGTCTTCAGTGGTAATATTTTACTTTCAAGTTTTCAGCAGATACAAAAATTGTTGTTCTCCTTTAAGTACCACTGAGTTGAATTCTGTTGTGTTCTAAGTGTATTTAGAAAATCACCCAGTGGGTTTACTGACAAGTAGATAAATCTTGCTTGTTTAAGGTTAAACCATAAAAAAATATTAATTTAATTCATATTAAGATTTTTCATTTTTCTTTCAAGAAATCCATATTTAAACATTTTCTTTCTCCAAAAAAATTACATATATCCTATAATGCTATGATGTATTATTGCAAGCTATAATACCTTAAAGCATTTCAGAATTGCAATACTCTAGGCTTTTGAAACACTGTCTTCAAAATGACCATGAAAAATACCTTAGGACCTCACTTTTAGTTTCTTCAATAGAGACCTCATTAAGTATATAATCTATAGAGATAATAATGACAAAGATAATTATCAACAACTTAATGCAGTGGTATATTTGGTGCCAATATGGTCAAAGAGTTTGGCATTTCACATTCCATTGTTAATTCTGATCATTGCTAGAGCACATCACATTATGATGTGATCCAGGGTCAATCCTTAAAACCTGAAAATGCAAACCAAGTAAGTTATCCTTATTCTGTTCCATTGCCTTATTACCCAGGATACAGACCTATTCATGGTAAAATGGTATTCAAGAGAGTATCACAGTGGGAGTTCCTGTCGTGGCTCATACTCAGGTTCAATCCCTGGCCTTGCTCAGTGGGTTGGGGATCCTGCGTTGCTGTGGCTGTGGTGGAGGCAGGCAGCTAGAGCTTTGACCCCTAGCCTGGGAACTACCATATGCTGTGGGTGCAGCCCGAAAAAGACCAAAAAAAAAAAAAAAAAAAGAGAGAGAAAGAGAGAGAGATTATCACAGTGGTGATCTCCAAGAATCCCAGGTAATATTGGGAGACAGTCAAAACAAAATAAACTCCGAAGCATGCTAAGAACAGAAACATTAGTATTACATCAAATTGCATCCATTATTTGATCTAAATTTTCAGAAAATAGCCTTATGAGTAGATGAATGAAACGGGAAGAGTCACATCTGGCAGAAAGATTAGAGATGATTGAAGAGTTTTATTTTTTTTTCCTGAAAGCTACATAGTAGAGTAGAAATTTTAATCTGGAACATCTTTTACCTTTTGTTATCATTTGATTTTTCCTTCTTAAAAACACTCATAAATCTATTTTCTGGTGGATCCTTCAGTGCACTCACTTTTTCCATATGCAAAATGCTGTTTTGATGGAAGTTGGCCCAATTTCACAGATTTTTGCATGCTGACCAGAATGCAGATGTGTCTATGCAATTTTGATATTTTCTGAAATCATTTCACTTATTCCATGGACATTTGGCAAATTAAGGACTGGAATTTCTGTTTAAGCGTGACGTAGTTTTAGTTTTGTTGAATGTGATAATTAAATACTGATTGTAGGTAAAGTACTTACTATTTTAATGTGTATATACCATAAAGTATGAACTAAATATACCTGAGCTAATAAATACACCTCCATGAGGATAATAACTTTCCTTACAAGGTTGGTATGAGAGTCATGTGTTTAAACGGAGAACACTTGGTAAACTGTAAAGCTTTGTCACCTCTGCTATTACCAGTGTCAATGACAACTGATATTTATAACTATATGGGTGCCTTCGAATTCATTGGATATCTTTGAACTGCTGGACAATTCAACATAATTTTTCTATAGCTGAAACCCTATCATACACAAATTTAGTATTTTAGTTAAAAATTGATTTTACTATCTCTCTCTTTTTCTTTTTCGGCTGTGTCCATGGCATGTGAAATTTTCCGGGCTAGGGATCAAACCCACACTGCAGCTGTAACCAAAGCCACAGCAGTGACAATGGCAGATCCTTAACCTGCTGAGCCACCAGGGAACTCCTTACTATCGTTTTTTTGAATAAAATCTGGATGTCACAAATAAGATGAGGTTTCTGCAAATCAGGCCCTAAAAGGAAACACGGATGTTTCATTTTATTGTTTTTTTGTAATTAAAGCCATCTTTATCTTCAGATGGTCAGAATCCCTGTTTTGACCATTCAGTTTGATTAATGGACTTATAAAACTTTTTTTTCAATGCTATAGGGAATATATGTTTGAAGTGTGGTGTGTGATATATGTAGATTTGTTATTTTTGCTTTGCCATATTGACTCATTATTAATTTATGTTTGAAGATAATCATGGCAATTTGTTGGAAAAAATTAAAACATTAAACTCTATAACATTTAAATTAAAATGTGCTCTGGCATTACTTAAAAAATTCAGATTTTAAATGATAAATTCATCAAATGATTATGTTAACTCGCCCATTTTAAAATATTTATTTTAATAGATAATTATTAGCTAACTTTTCAAGAGTAATTTATATTTACTAACATAAAATTCAGAAATAAGGTGATATGTAAAAAAGAAAAGAAATAGCGCTAACTTTAGCCAATGTTGATATTTGCATCTGCGAGTAATTTTAGACAGTTTTCCTAAGTGGAAGCCATATATAATCCCCAAGTTGGTGATTATATAGTCTGTATCTTTGACTATTCATGGTTTTCTATATTTTAAAATAAACTCTTTTTTTAGACCATGTAAATATTTTGGCACAGATGATATCATATTATGCATATATCAAAAGTTTAAACTTGTAATAACATTGAAAGTTGTTTCAATTTTTTTATAAAAATATATAAAATTGACACATCAAATTTTTTTCTAAATCTTTTTCATCTTTGTTTTATATTGATGTATGCCTAGGAACAAGGTTACTTAAATTTTATATAATGTGTTAAAGGAACTTTAAAGAAATACAAAGTATCTTTCTAGAAAATTTACAATAAATATGCCAATAACAGCTGAGTATGTCTATATCATTCAATTTTTTTTTTTTTTTTTGTCTTTTGTCCTTTTTAGGGCTGTGCCCAAGGCATATGGAGGTTCCCAGGCTAGGGGTCTAATCAGAACTATAAGCTGCTGGCCTACGCCACAGCCACAGCAATGCAGGATCCGAGCCTGAGACCTACACCACAGTTCACGGCAACGCAGGATCCTTAACCCACTGAGCAAGGCCAGGGATCGAACCTGCAACCTCATGCCTCCTAGTCGGATTCATTTCTGCTGTGCCATGACAGGAACTCCTGTATCATTCAATCTTTAATAAACTTGACATAGTAATATCTCACATTTTTAATTTGTAGGCAATTTTAATTTATGGGCATAATTTCTAATTTTAAGTAAAGTCTAGTATACAATATTTTAGGATTTTTTTTTTTTTTGGAGGAGTTTGATGTTGCCCAGGATGCATCAGATTAGATAAATTCCTAACTGTTGGTTGCAGGTAAGCTGTGTTCACTGTTCTTAGGGTATGTAATGTATATACATATTATTTCAATATTATCAAGTATGTGACTCAAATGCTTTTATTTATTTTTTGCTTAGTTGATTTATCAAAGACAGGGTTATGTGTAAAAGGCCTCCACCATAAATATTTGTTTCCATTTCTCCTTATATACATTTTATTTAATATATATTTAATACTATACATAGTCATGCTCAATATTTATTCTTTGAAAATTGTGGATCTGTTATGAAGTTGCCCTCTTATTTAATGTCTTTTCCTTTGAATTCTTATTTTCTAATTAATTAATAATTAGTAGGAGCAACCTTATTTTCTTCTTTCTTTTGCCTGGAATAGCCCAACTTTTTTTTTTTTTTTTTTTTAAATTGTCAGTTGTTTTCATTGTATCTACTGTGTTACATGTGCTTATTTTTTAAAAATTGTATTCAAGTAGACACAGGTAATGATAGACAAGACACCCAGTCATAAGCATGTGTCCTGTGAGTGTGCCCACCTAACCAGTCAGAACAGTAACTAGAACATACAAGAAGCACCACCCCTTTATGAAATCCTTTGCTTCTTATTAAACACTTTAACTATTTCTATTGTAATTGATATAGAATGGTGTCATCTCAGTGATTTATTTTTAGATTGTGTTGTATTTATCTATTTTATCTATTTTTCCTCTGTCATATGTATTATATTCATTTTTATTTTCTCCAAGGAAAGGAATCCAGCCTTTGTTTACTACATTTTTGTAAAATATCACCTTTATATTCCTCAAAATGTTACCTTAACCCACATTTCCAAACAGAATCAAATATAAGTTATATATAATAACTTTTTGGGCCTTCCTAAAGTAAGGTGAGGAATTACCATCCATTCACCTTCCTCATTCTCCCACTTCCTGGCATTAAGAGTATAAAATTATTTCCCCAGGATCCCTAAGGAAAAGGATGCTGTACTATGAGGTACAATATCCTCAAGCAAACACCATTACAGTGAAGACAGATAGGAGTATAAGGTTGCTATTTCTTCTATTACCCCTGAAAATAAGTCAAGCCAAAGGGAAATTCACAGCAACATAACTCAACAGCCAACACCAAGCATCAAGGCTTCAGATAGCCATTATAACTGATCCACAGCCAGCAACGGTTGGGTGTCAGGTCCCCGGGGCTCATCTTAGTGATACATTTGAAAATACTTTGGGGGGCCCAGAAATTGAATTAAAACATTAGCAAACAGAATGCTTACAAAAAAAGGAGTATAGACTATTTTAGGGAAGGGTGTCCCAGAAACTAAGCAAGAAATTGTGACCAAAATAAGAAAATATATTAAGATCACAATTTCAGAATATTTAGTAGCATCAATGGATTTCATTTCATTGAGGGAATATTATGGAAATGCAGTTACACTTGGCTAAGATTTTGATCGGTATTGAGTGGCAGGGAAATTTAAGTTCCTGGAAAAGTTCTCAGACCATGTCTTTTCCTGAGTTATCATCTTAGAACAGGAAATAATTCTTCAATTCAGAGTTAAGCATGGGAGAGAAGGAGAATTCTATTAGGAAATTTGAGAATTTCAAGGAAACATTTGTGAATGAAAAGCTACTTCCCCCCAAAGTTAATGGTGAATTACAGAAATAATGTCAATCGATTTTGAAATTCCCAACATTTTAATGTTTTAGTATTTACTGTAGACTTAATTTTCACCAAAAAATCATGTAGATAGTACAGTTTCCATATACCCACACTGTATTATCCCTGTTACTAACATAGAATATTAACAGGACTTATTTGTTGAGATTAATAAATTAAAAGGATCCATTGTTATTAAGGCAAGACCAGACATTAGCTTTTACCTAATGTCCTTTTTGTGTTTTCGTTCCAGGGGCTCATATAAGACACCATGATCTACTTCACTGTATTTTCTCAATAGTTCTTAGCCCTTCTTTTTGATGTACATGAGAATTTCGAAGAGTACTCATCTGGTACTTTGTAGAAGGTCCCTTAGTTGGGAGGCATGCAATGCTTTTCTAATGGTTAGACTGAGGTTGGGATGCATGCAATGCTTTTCTAATGGTTAGACTGAGGTTCTATCCATTATGTATTCTTGGGAGGGAGTTTACAGAGGTAAAGCCCCCTTCTCTACACATCACATCAAGCCTATTTACTAGCAAGTAGTTGCCACTGTAGGTGTTAAAATTAACTGCTTGGATGAAGCAGTGTCTGGCAGGGTTTTCCACTGCAAAGTTACTCCTCTTTTCATGCTGTGCTCTTTGGAAGGAAGTCCCTGTGTGCAGTGCACATTTGAGGACTGCCGAGCTGTGTCCCCCTTTCTTGAGGGTGGGGCATCTACACAGAACCTGTAGTGCTCTTCTGCACAGGTTTGTCTGTTCTTCCTCAAAGGTTGCTTGTTTAATCATTGACTTGTAAGAGTGTAGGCTCATCGATGCTCACTTACATATGGGGTTATACCCCAGTACTCCTTTATTTACGTTGTTGCTCAAACCATTGCAGCTTTGGCCTTTGGGGATCCTTTTATTAGGCTTCTGTGTCTTTTTGATATGTTCCCTTCAATGTTTATGGTGGTGTGTTTGCTGCTTATTTGTTTGTTGTACTTTACTTTCTAGTTCTGGTACTACAAGATGCTTCAGGCTCATCTTATATATTTGCTGCTCCTAGAATCAAGGCTCCTGGTACCTGCTATTGGAGAATACTATTAAAATCTAAGATTTTGGAGCCAAGTGTGCTCATCGCTATGATGGTGTGTTTGCTCTAGATAATCTCAATCGACAGTGCAAGGAAAACCATGTGTCTATATTAACTGTGTATTTACAAAGACCCATGTAAATATTTCTATATGTAACCATCTATAGCTCTATCAAACTAAACAGTTCATGTTAATGTCTCCAACTCTAATTCATTACCATATGGACCATTCTAGCCTTTTCTTTTTGCTTGTCTGTAAATACCTACTCCCAACAGTGAGAAACCTGGCTCTAACCATCTGTCATTCACTTATTTAATTGTTCAACTCTAGTATTACTGTAGAGTCTATATTTTTGATTAATCTAAAAATTTACTGGAAAGAAATTTTACTAAATTGTTGTCCAAGAAAATTCTTGAGGCTTCCAGCTTAAATTCATACATATAAAGACTTTGAAAGTCTGCACTTTTGTTTACCCACAGCAAAAATAAGTCTGAAAATCAGTGACTTCTTGGACTCATAAGAGAAATGAAGTCACAGTGCAAACTGCCACCTGAAATCTGGAGAAATGACACAAAGTAGAGTGATACAGCTGATATATGTTTACCCACAGCAGAAACTGCTGAAGCCTTAAACTAGAACATTTAATGGTAATTTTGAAGAATTACCAGAAACTAAATGTAGATTGATGTGAAAGAGAGAGTACCTGGGGGCATACTTCTTGTGCTTTACCTTCCAGAAATCTAGCAGGTTCTCAGAGAGAAGATCTGAAAAATATCTCATCAAAGCCCTGGGAAGGTGAAAAGAGCATTAATCCTTGTGAAATGCACTGAAGGCCTTCTCTACAAAAAAGGCCCACTCTCCAGATGAAAGAACATTAGCAGAAACTTACCCCAACTGCAGGAAGGGAATACAGCCAGAGGAAAATGAGAAAAAATTTATACTAAGAATAGAGAGGGGGAGTTCCCTCCTGACACAGTGGGATAATGATCTGACATGGTCATTGCTGTGGCTCTGGTTACAGCTGTGGACAGGTTCGATCCCTGGCCCAGGAACTTCCCCATGCTGTAGAGGCAGCCCCCCCACCAAAAAAAAAAAAAGAATAGAGAGAGGAATTGAAATTATAAAATTTAATATGTAAGATAAAGCTACTAGAAATCAAATGAAGATCAATGGAACCGAATAGAAAATCCAGGAAATAGATACAGCTTATATAAGAATTTAACATATGATGAAATTGATATTTCAGTTTAGCAAGAAAAAAGATGAATGATTTAATGAATACAGAGCAATTTTACAACTTAGTACTTGCTATGTTGTAGAAAAAAATAAAATAAAAGTGGAAACATAAACATATTTTACCAAAAAGGGGAAGGGGAAGGATTCAAATGAATTAAATAGTTAAAGACTTAAAAAAAAAAAAAAGTCCTGTAATGATATCTTGGAGAAATTAAAATCTCAGATAAGAGGAAATTTTCTTAACCAAAACTTACATCAAGATGCTGTAAAAGCATGGCATGCTAGACTACATAAAATAAAGCTTTTAATAAGAAAACATCCTATAAACAAAATCAATAGACAGCCAATCAATTTGCAAAAATAAAAAATAAATTTAATATGGAATTTAGCCAGAGGTAAAATTTTACGATGAACCGAGTTTGAAAAGAAAATAACTTATATAATAATAAAATTGAAAGAGATCATGGAAAGATAATTCACAGAAGAGAAAACCCAAATGTTTCACTATGCATGTGAAAAGATGCCTAACACATATCACCCGTGCACATATAAATGAGTAATAGATTGACAATGGTGATCCCATTATGCTCATAAATTTGTTTGTAGGAAGTTACAGAAAATAAACTAGATCAATACAAAGGTTCAATTGTGACAGACTTTTTATGCTGTGTTACATAATTTTAACTTAATTCTGCAGTCAGTGTGGAGATAGTGAAGCATTTTTGGACATGCATAAGAGATAAAAAAAAGAATTTGTAAAGAGTCATTCAGAATTTGTAGCGAATCAGTGTCTAAAGTCTTAAAAATCATTTGAGAGTTATTTTGATGCTATTGACCAAGCTAGGGAAGCGAGAAGAGAAAACAAATTTGGAGGCATGAAGACAATTATCAATTCCTCTTCTAAACCTAGGATAAGATGATCCATATATTTTTAAGAAACCTATGGGTTGAGTTTGAAGTTCATAGTCAATCATCATACGCAGGTGGTAGTAAAGAATGGAGGTGAATAATCAGCCATGGAGAGGGAGGCAAGGAGATAGGGAGGGCTTTTTATGCAACCCTGGGTGACATTCAGAACGAAGTGCTGAGTGTTGAACAGAGGGCCCATGTATCAATGCTCCGTACACCAAGCGATGGGATCAGAAGGCTGATATTAGAGAGCTATTTTTCTGTAGCCGTGTTTTGGAATTCTTGGAAATAAAAAGAACAGTAGTGTTGTTGTTGTTTTTGCTTTTTTCCTAGACACATGATGCCAGATTCTACTGAGCAAAAAAGCTGTAAAAAATCATATTATAGATTAGAACATAATTCACTATGCATGAGTGCCCACTCAAATTAGCATATTTACTTGGCTCCAAAAGCTGAATGTGTATTTTTCTTCATTTTTGTTGGTTGGTTTGTTTATATTTCATTTGTGATATTTAGGTTAAACTCGTTGGCTGGTTGTTCACAAGAGCAAAATTCTATTTTACTTGAAAGAGACTAGAGTAGAATTTTCTCTACAAAAGAATGAGTAACGTGAAATAAGGTTAATACAGCTGGTTTGCTGGATAATCTTCCCTAAAGCTTTGCTTCAAGCATCCGATGTGCATCTAGTCCCTTATAACAGAGTAACTCTGAAGAGTTACTCTGGCCTACCGACCAGTATGATTATTTAAGTTACCCTTTTTTTCACTTTTTACCTTCTCCTGGCTTGGAAAACAAAGCATATGGTCACCCTACTCAAATAAAACACTTTTATTTTAGTTTCCTTTGCACTGTGTATTTATACCTCTTATTATTTCAGGTAATTCTATGCGTGTTATCCAAAATTTTGTATCAAACATTCTATAATGAACCACACTTTTCTATCATTCATTTGTGTGTTTGTATGACTATGCAAATTCATTCATCACTTACTACATGTTAAGAGAATCCATACTCTTAAGAAAACAAATAATTGCTGAGCAAGGAATTCTATCATTAGAACACACATTACAACATATGAAGGTAAATAAAAGCCGTAAATAGAATTGTTTAGCATTATTTGGGGAGAAGTTATTAAAATTATGGGTGTCTAGAGATCCAAGGAAGAGAGAAAGCGAGGTCTCAATTGGGTATTGAATAATGGTAATTTTCAAAAAGTGTGTTTATGCTGAACTTTGAATCTTAGAGAACTGACAGAATCAGCCAAGTCTCAACTAGACACTGAGCAAAATTTATGATCTTTGTTTTTTATATTCCCAGAACCAACACAATTCTTAGCATGTAGCTGGTTTACAATAAATGCTTAAGGCTTGAATAAACAATTAAATGGGTTAGGAAAGGATATAGAAACAACGCTAACTCCTCCTTATATCTCCAAATTCAACCTTTCTTTTAAAAATTACACCTCGTAACCAATGCCTACTAGGATTTGAGTTTATGTAATAATTTCAAGTGGATCCTGGAATCATTTTACAAGACCAAGTCTGATCTACATTTTTATTTTCCATATGTAGTCAGGTAAACATTTTTGATCAACCTGCTGTTTTTAAGTAAAAGGTGCTATTCCTTGGGGATATTCAGAGACATAAGATAATATTGGATATAGTTAAAATCAATACCACCTATATATATTCTTTGTCACAGCCTAAAATCAATTATACTTTAAGAACAAGAAAAAGAAAAACGCCATTCCTAATACAAACACAGTTAAGAAAAACTTCGTATGTGTGCTTCTGTTTCATATTATGCTTCGACTCTTCTCTGCATAAATCTATCTACGTATTTGGAATGTCCAGAATTATCATCTCTTTAATTTGAACTCATCTATCATCTAAAGTTACCTCCATCTCTCCCTAATCTAGTAAGGTCTCTACATTTTTAACCATAACTTTAGCAGAGATCTATTTTTCTGGTGGGTAATCCATTAAAATTTCAAGAAGCACTATTTGTAGCCCAAGGTTGCAATTGAATCATCATGCATGTTGTTTATACCCTCTTACTGTTATCACTTGTCATTTTTTTGGGGTCATATTCAGTCTAAAAATGAATAGCCTTTTCCTCTCCTGGAATATGCATTTAAATTCAATTTAAAATGAAAGTTCAGATTTGTTCAGATTTAAATAAAACTATGATTCATAAAGACTCCACGTAGTCCTAAATATAGACATTATATAGCAATAGCAAGACGTTCTTTAGGGGAAAAAAAAAAAAAAGGCTAATAGAAGAAGAAACATCGTGTCCAGGACCCCCGCTGGCAATGACTTGACCTCACGCTGATTACATTACTTTCTCTACTTTCAGAAGGAAGGTGGGGTCTGAACGAGGAGGGTCAGGGCTCTCATTCATGTCAGTGTTGACACATGTATTCAGATGCCTATTTTTAACTGCGTAGGCTGTGTTGTAGTTCAGGGATAACATAGCTCTAAGCAATTTTTGCTTGTTTGTGTTCAATGTTTCTCATCCGGAGGGTCAGGAACTCCAGCCATGGGGTCACTGAGAATTTCTGAAGAGGTTCAAAGAGACTCTTCATAAAGAATCAAGCCTAGGTAATTAGTCCAGCCATTTCCTTCCAAGGAACCATATGTCAAAATTATCCGTATTTACCACCCCATTGGTTTCACCCGTCCTGTAACCTCCTCTCACCCACAAACCACTCATTCATCCCAAAACTTTTCTAACAATATTCACCTCCTGATATGTATACATATATGGCATCTTCCATTGAAAGCCACTTCTGGTACTGAAATTCTGAGCCCCCCACTCACCCCACCCTGCTCTGTGTGTGTGTATTTCCTCATATACAACTTTAGTGTTAGATTGTTTTTGGGTTTCTAAGGGGTTACGCTCTTACGAATTATGTCCCAATCAAATTTTGTCTCTTTGAACATTATAATTCTTAAGATAAAGTGTCTGTATCTTGATACAGAAATTGGCTTAATAACCAGTTTTCCAACACTTGCGTTTCTCAATAATGTGACAATAAACTTTCTTTAAACAAAATTATCATCTTAATTACCTAGAATAAATACACTTCCATCTAAAAGAAAATGAATTAAGAAAATAGACAAGAATATTTTAAAATTCAAATCAAATTAAATTAACATCAAGGAAAACAGGAGCACTAATAGATTCATTAAAGAGACAGAATGCAGGTAGTGCAACAGTTCTGAAACAGAATAAAAAATCACTTTTTTAATTGTAACTGGTAAAATAAGCCGGGCAATCACCAAATGCCAATATAGCTAAAAAAGCAAGATTATAAAATCAAGATGGGATAAATATAGCATAACTATACAGTAATATAAGCTCACTAATATGCAAATAGATATTTGAGAAACATAAACCATTTAACAGGGTGTCAGCAAAGTATATTTCAAATTTAGATTTGGATCAAGAGAAATTTATTAAACACCCCAAATTATAAGAAAAGGAATAGCACTGGTAACTAGTTCCACATTGTCTGGAGCAGGATAAAGGGAAATTGTTCACACTTTTCTTTCAATAAAAGGTGCATTTTAATACCGAATTAACTATATTTGGCTATACTAACACATAATAGATAGTAATGTAAAAATTATTATCAAAACCCCCAGGCTACCATCATAGAGTCAACACTCTAGAGGCACTTACATTTTATAGACATCCAGTAATGGATTGACCTTAGAGTATATAGCAAACACTACATCCATTAGATTAAAACTCATTCAAAATCATGGGTCTAAATTTATAACAACTGATATTGTCTTGGTTGATACTATTGATATATACTTGTGAAACTTACATTTTGAGGGAAAAAAAGAAGAAAAACACTGAAATGAGGTTTATGGTGAAGGGAGTTCCCCCTGTGGCACAGTAGAAACAACTCTGACTAGTATCCAGGGGGACCCGGGTTCAATCCCTGGCCTCACTCAGCAGGTTGGGGGTCCGGCATTACCATGAGCTGTGGTGTAGGTCGCAGAGAGCTCTGATTCGACCCCTAGCCTGGGAACTTCCATATGCTGTGGCTGCAGCCCTAAAAAGAAAAGAAAAAAAAAAAAGAAAAAGAAAACAGATTTATGGTGAAAATAATTGGAATAAAAAGAAACCTAAATAATGGGAGATCTTTGTCAACAGCGGATGAACGTAGTTAAAATAGAACACAGTAGGCACATTTGTCTCAAACAAGATATCTCAAGAGTAAAATGATAATTTGTGTTTATATTTGGAAAGAACAATCATCTATCTTTCAAGTGATTGGGATTTCAACTTAAAAATGGACTTTTAAAATGGGAGTTTTTGTGTCGAATTTCTGTTGCTAGAAGGAGAACTTGTGAACACGTATCTAGAAAATTCCAGGAGAGGAGAGTTGTGTGGAGGCATCTGCCAGTTCTCGCTCATGCAGGGAGTTAAGGCAACCCTAGACAGCTTAGTCAGTGTGTAAGTTCACCGGAGTCAGGCTTTCACATACCTGTAAAAGCACCTTTTGCCCTTCAGCTTTCCTTTTTTCTACAGACACCTTTTTTTTTTTTTTTTTGTCTCTGTAGGGCCTCACCCGTGGCACATGGAAGTTCCCAGGCTAGGGGTCGAATTGGGGCTGCAGCTGCCGGCTTAAGCCACAGCCATGTGGAATCAGAGCCGCATCTGTGACCCTACACCACCGCTCATGGTAATGCCAGATCCTTAACCCACCGAGCAGGGCCAGGGATGGAACCTACACCCTCATGGATACAAGTTGGGTTCATTACAGCTGAGCCACATCAGGAACTCCCATATATACTTCTTAATTTTCTAAACTGTACCATTAAGTCAGACATAAATTTACAGATTCTCTCCATGCTAATATGCGCTTCACACCTATGAGCTTTTCTAAAGCTTTTTGGTTTGACTGTAAGTAGATATCTTACATTCTCCTCAGGGACCTATACATCTCAGTTTATTAATGATATATACATCTCAGTTTTTAAAATGCCCTTTAAAATTCTGTCAGACCATATTAGAAATCAATTACTTATAAAAAATGAATTCCCTAAAAATTACGTTGTTAGTTGTATTCAGTATGAAGGACAAACCAACACAGTTAACACATGGATGTCTAAATTGCGGTCATGCATGTAAACACTGACATATGTATCTACTATTTAAACCTTATATCCCTTTATCCTCTATATTTGCCTAAAAAGTATATTTATTAGCTGATAATTTTATGAGCATTACTATTTTTATGTTAAGTTCTTGGTCATAAATAATGAAGTAATATATTCTACTAGTGATTCAATAATAATATTGGCTTTATTATATTATCTTTAAATTTCATATGTAGCTATTATAAGAAATTGATATATCCCAATTCATGATATGTTATTATTAGCTTGGGTGAGGAAATTAAAAAAAAAACTTATTTTCAATCTATTTTCAGTCTTATGGCTACATACTTTTCAGTGTATTTAATAAATTTGCTTCCAATATAACATTTATGTATTTATTTAGTTACAGGCTTTATTTGTTGATAGATTTATACTCCATTTATTTGTTTCTGATGTACTTAAAATAATTTTCTATACAGCTCAATACATTTCTTTCTGTTATGTCTGTCTTTTATTTTTGAGATCACTTTGGGTTTACATATGTTAATATTTTATTCCTATTAATGCATACTACTCCATTTTGTGCTTATAATACCTTTTATTTATACAATCCTCTTATGCAACTTACATTGTCATTTGTCCTTCTCAACCAACAAAATATGGCAATGGATGCTATCCTTTATGAAATGTGTGAAACTTTGGAAGTTTTTCCTCCGGGGGTTTACTAAGAAGGAGAACTGCTGGGACGAAGGATGGATATAATATCATTAAGTATTTTGCACGTTTGTCCTCAGACTGGTCCCCGGTATACACTCACAAGTAGTACAAAGTTTTTTCACTTTATCATACTTTCATAGCCCTTGGTATTAGCTTTCTTTATAATTTTTATCAGTATTATAGGCTTAAAACAGTATGTCATGGAGTTCCCATTGTGGCTCAGTGGGTTAAGCACCTGACCAGTATCTATGAGGATGTGGGTTCTATTCCTGCTCTCGCTCAATGGGTTAAGGATCCAGCATTGCCGTGAGCTGTGGTATAGGTCACAGACATGGCTTGGATCTGGCATTGCTGTGGCCGTGGCATATTTTATCTCTGATTTGACACCTAGCCTGGGAACTTCCATATGCTGCAGGGGCGGCCCTTAAAAAAAAAACCCAAAAACAGTATGCCATGATTTTAATTTGCATGTCCCAATTATTAATGCAGTTAACTATCTTTTTATATATTGTTAGCTACTGAGTTTTCCACCTGAACTCTTTAGTTTGATGTGCTCCTCTAAGTGCATTATGGTCTGTATTTAAAACTTAAAGCATAGTCCCCTATACACAAGTTCCAAAACTATTTGGTATTATCTTCTATTAGCATCTTACCTTTTTTTGCTATTATAATTAGACAGAAAATCTTTTGAAATTGTTTTTTCAGTGGTGCACAACGAAATCCATTTTTTTTTTCATTAAAGGGTAAGCCAGTTTTCCTACCTCTTTTACTAAATAACCTCTCCATTTATCCACTTATTACTGAAACCACTTTTCTCAAACCAAATTACAACACATAGATGGATGCTTTAGGCCCCATGGTTCTTTTTTATCCAACTCTGCACTTTTACCAGTTCTTCAGTATTTTAGCTGCATTGTCTGCTCTAAATGTTTCATTTTGAACTAATTTTAGAATACAGGAAAATGTACTAAAATAGAAAAAAAAAATGTGCTTCCTATCTCTTTCTCTCCACTGGTGCTGAAGTTAACATCTCACAAAATCATAGAATAGTTATCAAAAGTGGGAAATCAACATGGGCACAGCATCATTATCTAGACTGAAAACCTTCACTCAAGCTTGTCCTACTTTCTTACCAATGTGTTTTTCAGCGTGTCTTATTTTTTGAAGATTGTGCCCTCTCTGGCATTCTCTCTCAAAATTACTTTCTCTCTTCATACATATGTATCCTTTTATGTTAAATTTAGTTGTTGTAATTTCATTCCAGTTGAATTGATTTGATTTACAATCATATCAGATAAACTTGGGGAAATTAGACATTTTTATGACACAGACTTGTCTCATGCATAAAATAGCATTTTTTGTCATTATAAGCATGTTTTATTCCACCATAGATTTTGTTGTTTTTATCCATAAATGTTCTATTTATTTGTTGTTAGCCTTAATCCTGTATCATTTATTTCTTTCTTGCTACTAGATAATTTATATTATTGTTAGGTCTTTATTTCTATCGAAAAATATATGCAGAGTTTAAAATTTTAACTCGTTTACATGGTAGCCTCACAGACAACAAACAGCCTCCCTTCTTCGGTCACAACCAACAACCTTGGCCACATCTTCGATCTTGACTTTCGCATTTCTGAATAAAACATTTAGATTGCTTGTATTCATTCCTCACATTTAAGCACATGTTATTTCCTAAGGTAATGACTTAGCCTCTTTTTTCTTCCAGTCCCACCACACCCTTAAATATGACTATGTGTACAGTTTGATCACTATGATGTCTGCTAGTCAGAGTTCAACTATATAGAAGCCTGGGATTACTTATTTTTTCTGCATTTTTTTTTTTTTTTTTTTTTTGTATCATGGAATACTTTTTTCACTTCATTACTTTTCTATGTGCTGATTCGTAATTCAGCCCAGTTCTCCTCACAGCAGGATCACTGCCATTAGGTAATAGATCTTTCTCTCTCTCTCTCTCTCTCATCTCCTAGAAGAACTGTCTCCTGTGGTTATTCAATTTGCTCTCATCTAAAGTGTTTGCTCTGTCCACCTGGTACATGGCTTTCTTCCTGGTATCTCCTTTTGGGGATGGTACCACATGCATCCTGATTTTGCCATCTTCCTTCTTGAAATGCTCCCTCATTTGCAAGAAGATTTATAAGAAAGCGACACCATGCGGTAATTATTTAATTTTTGGTAGGTCTTAGAATACCTTTATTCTACCAACATTCTTGACTGATGGCTTGGTGGCCTATAGACTGTTTTGGCTGTGAATTATTTTCCTTCAGAGTTTTTTTTTTTTTATACATGGTTTCATTGTCTTCTAGCTTTGAGTGTGGCTTTTGAAAAATCTGAAACCGTTTTGATTCCTGGGTCTTTTATGTATACACTTTTTTTTTTTCTGTGAAAATTCTCCCTGCTGAGATGTCATTTGAGCAGAGGCCTGAAGCGTAGGAAGGGATGAGCTAGTTCTCGACATGGAGTGAGAGGTGGCCATGCGAGTTCCCGACGGCTGCTGTAATTCCTTGTCACACACTTGGTGACCTACGACAACATGATTTTATTCTCTGATGCATCAGGGAGCGAAGAGTCTGAAAGGAATCTCCAGGGCCAGCGTCAAGGGCTGCTTCCATCGGGAGGCTCCAGGAGAGCAGTCACTGCTGTGCCTCCTTCAGCCTCTTGCCTGCGGCATTCGGACCTTTGTGGCCGCATCGGTTCAAGCTCCACTTCCACAGGGACGGTGCCTTCTCTGCTGAGGTCAGGTCTCCCTCAGTCACTCTCGGAAAAGGTGCAGGGATTACACTGGGACCACCTGGATGATCCAAGATGATCTTTCTATTTAAAAATTCTTTTAAAAAACCCGCAGGCCCCCTTTGACCATATAATAAAGTATGTTCATAGTCTTTGGGGAATCAGATGTCGATATATTTAGGGAAAAATTATTCAGTCTACCATAGCGGCCAATCATAAAAGAGAGATAATTGAAATAAAAGGTTTTTTTTTTTTTTGTTTTTTTTCTTAAATGTGTTGTGGGGGCAACAAGTTCCCAGGTCAGAATTCAAACTCCAGCTGTAACTGTGATTTGTGCCACAGCTGTGGCAATGCCAGATCCTTAACCTGCAGTGCCACAGGGGATGTTTCAGCAAAACCTTTTACTTTTTTAAAATGTGTTGAATCTGGCTAAAATTTTACATGCCATGGGGAAGGGTAGAACATGAGGCTAGAGGAAGAAGTCAGCATTGCCATTGTGCATGGTGTTGAAATTCATTTAAGGGTTCATGTAGAGTGAATGGCTATTTTCCTTAAATTAGATTATCAAATATCTCTCTGGAAAATGCAGGTATTGGCTAGTTTAGGTCACGAGTATTGCTCTTAACATCCATTATTATTATTAATGTAGAACTTAAGGTTTTTAGGGAAAATAATACTACTGATTGCTATAGCAATGAAAGCTAATAGTTCTTCTTTACTCTGTGAAAAGCTGTGCAGTGAGCATTTTACATGATTCTTTCATTCAGTTTTCACAATAATCTCATTAGTATCAACTCCACCCTCCAGATGATGGGTTATAGACATGGATCAAGGTTGTACTTCTGTCTAAATTTAGAGTTGGGATTCAGATTCAGTTAATTCTGAAGCCAGTTGGAAAGACCAACAAACCTACCCTGAGGAAAAAACAGTGAAGGAGACTTCTTTCCCCTTGTAGCTCCACCCATTTGCTGAAGGGAGTGTCTCAATAATGAAATGAGCACGAAAGGGTTGGTTCTACCAAGTTTGATTCAAGAATGTGTAAGGATAACCTGACCCCCTTGCTGTACAGTGGGAAAATAAAAAATAAAATATTTTTAAAAAAAAAGAATGCATGCAGTTAATACAAAATAAATATTTTCTAAAAAGAGTAGAACATAATTAAAATATCCTAATTATAAATTTCACAATACCCTAGTTTTCCCTAAGCATGTTCAATGGACAAAGGTCAATTATTCCTACTCAGAGTGATTTAATCTTCAAATATTGAGAATTTTCACATGACCTAGGTCATAGTTTCCTAATTAGTGAGATTCGTATTTAAATTCCAGAGAGGAGAACAACTTCAGTACTTTACAACCCCGAAAGGCTCTGCCAAAATACATTTTGGCTGTGAAATGCAGTTTTGTTTTATTTCCCTAGGTGCAGGTAAGGAAAATACAAAAGCAATCCTCTTTACTTTATGAGGCCAGGCTTCCCAATAGAAAAGACATTCGGTTTTAATTATTGTTCTTCAGCTATTCAAAGCGAGTTAATTAATTTGTGGAATTTAAAATGCTATACATTCTGGAACAATACAAAGGCCTATAGGTTGGTAAAGCTGAGACCATCGAAGGGGTGTCTCTTTCCTAAGTTTCATTTTCTGTTTTACAGTAAATTGATGCTCATTTAGTGGGCAGAGGAGTCTTTGCCGTGCTGTTCAAATAAGCTCATCTGCTTTTGGTTTGGGGCCTCTTTACTCTTCTCATTTGTAATTTTCTTGGGTATGTAGTTCTGTGTCCACATGGCTGGATCGAATCACTGAATGTGGACACAGCTCTCCCCCTTCATGTATCCATGCCACTGAGGGTCCCTGTCTCTCTGCATCTGAAAAAGGGAGAATGTGTCCCCTCCTTTATTTGGGTGTTACTAGGCTTGCACTTTTTGTTTTTCTATTATCATCTCACTGCACATTCTTCTTGATAGACTCTACCTTAGCTCCTGGTTCCCGCCATCACTTAAGTAGTGATGCATGGTCTCGGTCCACACCTTCTTTCTGAGATTCAGGGTAACAGACCCAACTTCTTCTTGGACATGATGACCAGGTGGTTTCTTAGCTACCCTAAGTTAAGCATGCTCACAACCCAACAAACCATCGTTTCTGATTATCACTCCAAACCTGTGCCCTTTTATGAATTTTTTTTTCTCCCAGGAAATGTCACTTCCAAGTCCTGGGTGTCTAAGTTTTTTATGATTTACCTACCCGTCTCATTTCTCAGGGAGTCTCAGCTTGGACTGTTCTTTAAAATCACCTCAGGAACTTTTTATGTAATGCTATAGTTGAACCCCACAGCAAAGATTCTGATTTAATGTTTCCGGGTGAGGAGAGGGCAACCATGTTTCCTAGAAGCTGACTAGGTGATTAATTGCCATCAGGATTAAGAACCACAGCTCCACCTCACCCAAATTTCATCAGTTTACCAAATCAATAGGTCACTGGTTCACAACCTTGGCTGGACCTTGCAATCATCTGGGGAACCCGGAGAGTATACCGATATCTGAATCTTAGCAGTTTCCCAGCCACGGCTAAGAACTGACCCTAATGACACTTCCTCAGATATATCATCCCTGACAATCCTATTTTAACCCCACATTGTTGCCTTGGTACATACGCTTATAAATTCTCATACAGTTACTGCAAGCCATGCCCCTTCTATATTATGACCCCCTTGCTGCCAGAGATGCTCCTAACACACAAATCTGATTATGAGCTTCCTTGTCCTAAAATTCTCTTTCAGAGAACCATTTGGCTTCTACGGCGTCCTGGCAGTGTCTTTCTCATAAACCAGTTTTACCAACAAGAAAACTGATGTGCATGGATTCCTTAATAACTTGCCCATGCTCACAAGAGCAAAGAGTGGTAGGGCTAGTATCTGTGCATGGTTATAAATGACTCTAGAACCCATATCTTTCCTATAGCTAATCAAATGAAATAGTCCCCAGAAATAAAATTTAAGTCATTTGTAGCAAGAACATTTTCAGGAAAGTGGGAGGCTGCTAACAATAAAGAACAAAGAGCAAGCATGACCACAATAACAAAACATCAACAACTGCCAAAGACTTAATTGCATATTTCTGTTTATTTTATACAAATAATGAAATGATTAAGCATGCATTGTTAAAAATGGCTTATATTATTTGGAGAATTTTTTATTCAATGAATTCGTTGTAGTCACTTTGTGTGTTTCAGCTAGACTGATGTTGCAAACAGTTCTTAGTGGATGAACTGAAAACTGTTAAAAAAAAATCAAGTCAATATGATTGTTTTGCACTCTAAGTGCACAAAAAAGCAAACACAGGAGTCAAACATCTGTGACTCCAGATGATGAGAATTTAGAACCCTTCTCCTTTCTGGATTGGATAATGTTTAGAATCTCAAATGACTGCAGGATTGCTCTGAAGATTGTTATCATCGTGCAGAAGTCAAGCTAATGTAATGATTCTGAATACAGAGCTTGAAAACACTCTCTGAGGTAACACGATATTATAAGAACCTACACTGTATTTCATAAAATTAAGATAAAGAACAATTTCTATTCATCTATCCTCCTTCTGATATAATACTATTTATTACATTTTTAAAGTACCACCATGAAATGTCACAGGGTTTTAAACTTTCATCCATTTAAAACTGACAATAACAAAAAAAAAAAAAAAAAAAAAAAAAAAAAAAAGAAGGAGCTGTAATTCTGAGTGACTCCATATGTGGCCACAACAGTGTTATAATGTGCTTTCTTCCCGTGATCCCTTGGGCGGTGAGTGATCAGAATCCATGGCTGAGCTTCTGAGATTCACCACCACCCTCCAGCCACCCTTCCTGTGCTGATTAAGTTGACTAGTTGTACTTTCTTGACCTCAGCCTTCTGGCCACAATGGATTTATCCAAGAGTATGTGCCTGACACAAGCTGGGTCAGTGAAATTTCTCTTGGAAAATTTTTAAAGTGGATTTAAGAAAACACATTCATTTCTGTATGTGGCTAAAGCCTTACAATAAGGGTTTTAGGAGTTATCATACTCAGAATTTTGCCCCAAAAAGGAAGAAGCCAGTCAAATGTGAGAAAGAACAAGAGTTTAAGTAAAAGATACAGAAAAAGATTCAGCAGCTTTCTGATCTCTGTTTTTTGTTGCTGTTGTTTGTTTTTTTGTTTTTCTTTTTGTTTGTTTTTTGCTTAACATATACCTGAATATGTTCCCTAGGTTTTGGTTGTTCAATATTCCTTGGATTTAATAAGGCAATATTCCCTAGTTATCTTTGTTGGTTGATCCATATCTCTCTGAAATATGTATTTGTTCAATCACCCCGTTTAGTTGGTTACCTTGAATGTTCTATATGGCTCATTTCTTTAGCCTGCATTGCATATGGAGTAGGTATAAACATAAGAAGCCAAGTATTTCCTGGAAAAATAATTGATTTATGGTGCTAATCAAAACACTTAAAAAACAGTCCAATCAGTTGCCAGCTATAACCAATAGGCAGAACCAGCATAGATAAGCTGAACATGACTCTGCATTGGTTATCCCAGCAAAGTACACTAAAAACAAGAGAGCTCAGGGGTTCCTGCTGTGGTGCAGTGGGATTGTGAACAGTGAGTTAAAAGATCCCACATTGCTTGGGTTTGATCCAGGAACTCAGGAGCTCCATATGCCATGAGGTGGCCAAAGTAAAATAAAGCTCATGTTTTCCTAGGAGAAAAGAGAGAGAATGGAGTCGTATGATATGATTCAAAATTTATGGAGAGTGATAATGAAGACAGAAATTAAAATTAAATTAGATATGAAAATTAATCAACGGCTGATGATCTGCAAGTATAACTTTAAAATATTCCATTGACTTTCATAATTTTCTTTTATTACTTCCTTCTCTATTATTTCCTTATCAAAATTGCAAAGTAGACAAGCTGTGTCCCTCTTGCTCTTCTCTGTGATACCTGAACCTCTTTCAACTCTCCTCTTCTCTGCCTCTCACTAAAGTCACACACTCAGCTGGTCCAATGAGCTTCACCCACCCGGACACACTGTCCTTCATTTAAATTTCCAAGTTCCCAAGTAGTCCTTTTTACCACTCAATAAAAATTCAAAATTTGGGGGACCAGTTATAATTTTTATTACACATGCACATACACACCCACTTGTGTGCGCACACACACATACATACACACATGCATGCACACTCTGAAGACAACAGCTTTTTAACCCAAACTAAAGGATTGACAATAAGGTCAGAAGTGCTTGCTGCGTTAGCTTGTCTACCTTCATTCCTTCTCCTCTCATTAAATTCAACTAATATGACATGGACATCTTAAATGTATGGTAAAAAAAAATATCTTCATGAAAAATATCCAAATCTTCCACCTTTATTTATTCAATCCAACATTTACTGGCATCTGAGAATGTAACAGGGCAAGGCTAAAAACAGAAAGATGAAAAGTTTTAATAATTCTTCTCTAAAATATTTCTTGATTATACAAGATCTAGAAGCAGAAAAATCCTTCAGGTAAGTCTGAACAGAGAGTGTGTCGTCTGCATGAAATTGTGTATGCAATCACTAATGGTTCATATGAAAAATGTTAAACTATTTACTAATAGATTTAGGAAGTTAGAGATTGATTATATCTCTTGGGAAGAATGGATATTTTAGGAGAGTTAACTGATGCTATTTTTTATAGATTTTATTTTTTTGAGCAGTTTTAGATTTATAGCAAAATTTGAACAGAAAGTAGAGATTTCTTATATGCTGGCTGACCTCAAAAATACACAGCCTCTCCCACTATCAACATTCTTCACCAGAATGGTACATTTGCTATAATCAATGATTCTACATTGAGACATCATTTTCACCCCAAATGCACAGTTTATATTAGGGTTCATTTTCAATGTTGTATAGTCTAAGGGTTTTGACAAATGTGTAATGACATGTATCCACCATTATAGTATTATACAGAATAATTTCATTGCCCCCTCAGCTCTCTGCACTCTGCCAATTCTTCTCTCTCACCTTCCTTCTAACCTCTTGAAATCGTTGATTTTTACTATCTCCATTTTTTAACATTTTCCAGAATATCGTACTGTTGGAATCATGCAGTATATAGCCTTTTCAGTTTGTCTCTTTCACTTAGTAATATACACTTAAAATCTCTCTGTCTTTTCATGGTGTGATAGATCTTTTCTAAATTTATTTTTGTAATTCGAATAAATAAATAACATTGCATCTTAAAAAATTCAGTTGAAGAGGATATTAACTTTTTATTTTTGTTTTACACGCATTTAGAAAGGGCACTGTGTTTACATTAGGATCTCTAGATCCGTCGCTTGAATAAATATGTACCTTTAAAAATAGAAGAAAAACTTCAACACATTTGCTTTCTCTATCTTCCTTTCTTGTGTGTTACAATTTATGACACAGGAAAAAAAAAAACTTTGTATCTGTCGCAAAAAAAAATAGGTTACTCTGAGCTTGACTTCATTTTGGACTGTTAGACATCATCTCAACTAAACATTCAGCTCTCTCTTTATTTTTATTTTTAATATGCCTTTTGCATGTGGACGTTCCTAGGCAGGGGTCACACCAGCTCCACGACCGTTTCAAAGTCAGATCCTTAACCGCTGGGCCGCTCGGGAAATCTAACGTGGCTTTTCTTAACTGGACTCCACAAAACCATGCCCTATACCGTCGCTTCCAGTAAGTACTGCAAAGGGCTTTGCTACATGGCAGGTGCTGTCCCTGTCCTACCCATGTCCTTCAGACGCCTTTACTATTTGTGTGCACCCGTTTCACCTCCAGTTTCTGTGTATCTTCTTTGAAGTTCAGCTCTTAGATTTCTGGAACCCACTCTGCCTTTGTACATGGAAAGGCCAGAACTGCTGAGCACTGTACATTCTCTGCAGGAGCACCTCTTTACCAGCGGCTGGTAGGAGTGGAAGGTCCACTGCTCGGCAGAGATACTCCGCAGGACTGAGAGAGACCTCCCTCGGGGACACTTTCCCTGATAAGCTGTTCTGGCATCCTCCTTTTCCACCCCCACATCCAGTATCCCTTGTCTGTTTTTCTTGGAAGACTTTGAATTCAATCTTGGTCCTGAAACTCTCTTTTTTCTCAGGGTTTCTGGGAAACTCGCCCTGAAAGGGTTATGATGGAGTAGATTGTTGGTTATGTGAATTACACCTTGAAGTTAAACAAAAAGTAGTAAAATTCACATTCTTTTCCATTAAATTCATTAGCTCCACATTTTCATTTAAATATTCTAATCTAATCTATTATATAATCGTACATTGGACAGCGTAAAATATCTTAGTTTTGATCTCTCTGAAATCAGTCTTAGAGAGGTAAATAAAACTTTTGCCTTCCTACTTTTACTGTTTCCTGATATATTTAAAACGTAATTGTTGTCAATGTCAGCCTGACTTCTTTAGTCTACAGGAGCTTTTGAGCTCAGAAATCTTTAGGAAAATAAATATGAGCTGTCAATGTATATATGGAGAAAAGTTCAATCTATCCAAACATATGGCCAAAATGTAGTTCATGAACTCGTAGTTTATGCAATAAAATTTAACTATTAGAATGGGAAGGGAAACATTATACATTTATAGTGGATAAAACTGGCAAACACTACTTCAATCATGTGCTCAAGGTTAATCAGGCCATAAGCCATGTTGATATCACATATACTCTGATAAAATGTGATGAGAAAGGCATGTTAACCTTGTAGTAATTTTTAAATACATATTTCCAAATATGCTGCTAATATAACCAACTATCTATGCAATAGATAAGCAACAAGGATATGCTGTAGAACAAAGGGCCATTCTCTTGTAAGAACCCATAACGGAGTATAAAAATCTGCAAAAATACTGGATCACAATGCTGTACACCTGAAACTAACATAATATTGTAAATCAAATATACCTCCATAAAAGTATTGAAAAAATAAATGTGGTCATAGCCTTTGGCTCAGAAGAAAAAAAAATCCAATATAATCATAATAACTACATTACCCATTTTCTCTTAGGGGAAAAAAAAAGCAAATTGAAACACATACCGCAAATTGCCTGACTAGTATCTTTCTGAACCTTGAGATAATCCAAAACCAGGGAAAGTGGAAAAGCCCATTTTCCAGACCAGCGTTGCCTAAGAAGCCATGAGGACTGAATGTCACGTGGGATTCTGCCACAGAAAAGACCCATGAGCAGAAAAACTGGAGAAGTCTGAATGAGAGGTAGCATCCAGTTACTAAGGTTTTACCAATGTTGGTTTCTTAGTTTTTCCAAATGTATCACAGTCATGTGAGATGACGGCATTAGGAGGAATTGGATAAGATATATCTGGGAATTCTATGCATTATCTTTGGAAGTACCTATAAATCTAAAACTGACCCAAAGTAGGAAACTTTCTAATGAGTCATTAGTGCCACAGGTGCCTATACAATGTCATGCCCTGGTCTCCAATTGATCTTAAGGAAAAAAAAAACAAAAACATATAGTTTCATTTCATTGGGAATGTGGGATGCAGAGAGGGAAGGAGGTAGAGAGCTATGGTAAATCTTAGATGAATTACGCAGCAGCTAAGCTTTTGCTAATTTGCCTGAGTCAATGGTTGTAAGGGACACAGTACATGGGGATACTGAAAATAAATTAAAATGGAGGACCACTGATTGTGAGGACTCGCTTATACTCATTTCTGGGGGAAAAATATGTCTATCTTTATGCTTCAAGCAAAGTTAGAAATAAAACTCAGAGATAACCTAGAATTTACATTGAATTTCGACAGCATAAATATTTTAGTCTAAGTAGGTTCCAAATATTGCATCTGCTATTTATCTGAAATTTAAATCCAACTGGGCATCTTGTATTTTATCTGGCAAACCTGCACAGAGTGGACCCTCAGGGCCCATGGCAGCCTGCCTCTCTCAAGACAACACAACTAAAAGTAGTTCCCATTCTTCTGGGAGAGATAGCCCTGTATTTAGGAAGAAAGCCTAATAGGATGTAAGAGATTCTGAAGGAGGAATTTCAAATCCTTCGAAACCTTTCAGAGGGAACATTTAATTAGAACTGAGGGCATTAAGGGGCCTGATGGAAGAGGATGTGTTGGCACTGGGTTTCCAAAGGAAGGTATAAAGTATGAAAATCAAGAGACAGGTATTTCAGGACATCAACAACAGTATGAAAAGATTACATAAATTCACACTGAAAATGTTATGATCACGTGGTAGGTAAAATTGTCTATTCTTGGGACTGGGGAAACTAGTTTCAGAAAAAAAAAGCAAACAGACAAAGCCCTATACTCTTAGAGAACCACAAAAGGCTTTTGAGCAGAGGAATATCATGCTTATATATGATACATAAAATACATGAAAATATAATATACAATATAATGTAATGCAAAGTATAACATAATATAAATTGCCTCATCTTTTTCGAACTTACTGTGAAAATGTTTGATTTAATCATTCCACTTGAATTATGACATATTGATTCTTGCAAACTCCTAATTTTATTTATCCCTATGAATACCACCCCCAGCACAAGCCTACTCTCTTTAACTACAAAACTCTCAGAAGAAATTGTCTTACTCTTTAGAAAATTTGTTAAGATTGCAACCTTCTCTTTCTCCCTTTCCATCTCCCCTCCTTCTTTCCTTTGTCTAGAGCATTCTATATTATTACTACGTAAGTGGACAATTTGTGCTCTCATAAACTGATTGCAAGAATATTAAAATGTATGAATTTTCATTGAGGATAAGCTGGCATGATTCACCAGAAATTAAAAATATACATACTCTTTGAACTACAAACATTACTTTAGAAATGTAACTTATAAATACACAATGTTAAAAAATTTATTAAGGTATAGTTGGTTCACAATGTTGTGTTAGTTACGGGTGTACAGAAAAGTGATTCAGTTTTACATACATAGACATCTATTTTTTTCAGATTCTTTTCCCTTAAAGCTTACTATAAAATATTGAGTATAGTTCCCTGTGCTATACACCAGGTCCTTGTTGGTTATCTATGTTACACATGGTGTATGTATATGTTACATATGTATGTATATGTGTGTTACATATGCTAACATATGTATAACATATGTAAATGTTAGTCCCCATCTCCTAATTTATTCCTCCTCCCCTTTTCCCCTTTGGTAACCATAAATTTGTTTTCTATGTCTGTGAATCTATTTCTGTTTCATATACAAGTTCATTTGTATTTTTTTCCAGATTCCACATATGAGATAAAATAGTTATTATAGCATTATCTGTAGTAACCACTAAAGTGAAATATTATGGAAATGTTTGAAATTAGACGATATTACTCACTTTAGCTAAGATTTAAACAAATGAGATAAATAGTTATCTACCTAGAGAGGGAGAATGACATCTGAATAGTTATCTCTAATATAGTGATATCTTTCCATTTCTTTACATCTTCTTTGATTTCTTTGATTAAAGTTTTATAGTTCTCAGCATATAGGTCCTTTACCTCCTTGGTCAGGTGTATTCCGAGGTATTTGATTTTGTGAAGTGCAATTTTAAAAGGTATCGTATTTTTGTATTCCTTTTCTAATATTTCATTGCTGGTATACAGAAATGCCACTGACTTCTGAATGTTAATCTTATATCCTGCTACTTTGCTGAATTTATTAATCAGTTCAAGTAGTTTTGGGGTTGAGTCCTTAGGGTTTTCTATGTATAGTATCATGTCATCTGCATACAGTGACAGTTTTATCCAAAAGAAAACAAAAAGACAACTTACAGAATGGGAGAAAACAGTTTCAAATGATGCAACTGACAAGGGCTTAATCTCTAGAATATATAAACAACTTATACAACCCAACAGCAAAAAAACCAATCAATCAATGGAAAAATGGGCAAAAGACCTGAATAGACATTTCTCCAAAGAAGATATACAGAAGGCCAACAAACACATGAAAAAATGCTCAACATCGCTGATTATAAGAGAAATGCAAATCAAAACTACCATGAGATATCACCTCACACCAGTCAGAATGGCCATCATTAATAAATCCACAAATAACAAGTGCTGGAGGGGCTGTGGAGAAAAGGGAACCCTCCTGCACTGTTGGTGGGAATTTAACTGGTACAGCCACTATGGAGAACAGTTTGGAGATACCTTAGAAATCTATACATAGAACTTCCATATGACCCTGCAATGCCACTCTTGGGCATCTATCCGGACAAAACTCTACTTAAAAGAGACACGTGCACCCATTTGCAGCACTATTCACAATAGCCAGGACATGGAAACAACCCAAATGTCCATCGACAGAGGATTGGATTCGGAAGATGTGGTATATATACACAATGGAATACTACTCAGCCATAAAAAAGAATGACATCATGCCATTTGCAGCAACATGGATGGAACTAGAGAATCTCATCCTGAGTGAAATGAGCCAGAAAGACAAAGACAAATACCATATGATATCACTTATAACTGGAATCTAATGTCCAGCACAAATGAACATCTCCTCAGAAAAGAAAATCATGGACTTGGAGAAGAGACTTGTGGCTGCCTGATGGGAGGGGGAGGGAGTGGGAGGGATCGGGAGCTTGGGCTTATCAGACACAACTTAGAATAGATTTACAAGGAGATCCTGCTGAATAGCATTGAGAACTTTGTCTAGATATTCATGTTGCAACAGAAGAAAGGGTGGGGGAAAAAATGTAATTGTAATGTATACATGTAAGGATAACCTGACCCCCTTGCTGTACAGTGGGAAAATAAAAAAATTATAAAAAAAAATATAGTGATAAAACTGAGTTGTAAAAATAAGATCATATGTTGATTATATATAATCCAAAAAAATATATAATGCATATATTTAAATATGCATATATATTTGAATGTGACTTTTCTCTTTATAAAACTTTGTATCATTAATAAAACAGCAAGTTCAATGTGAAACAAGAATATAATGCAATTAGAAGACTGCTTTAATAGTGGATAACAATAAAATATAATTATCCTAAGAAATCTGATAATGCAGAAAATAGGAAATTATTTAATAATAATCAAATACTTGCTACTCATTAAAAATGTGCAGTAGAAAACTGACAGAACACTGAAAACCAGCTATAATGGAAAAAATAAAAATCATTATAAAAAACAAAAAATAAAACTAAGAAACACACAAAAAATATAGCCAATTAAAAAATATTTGTATTACATTCAAAAAAATAAATGTGATTTTTCAATTTAGGTATTTAATCCCTTTGTTCTATCAGATGAAAGAAAGATGGCTGATACATTGAGAGAATGTTCCCTGTAATTTTTGTTTGCAGCAAACATTTTTAAGCATTGTGGGGGATTAGTGATATTAGCACTAGATAATGGATGACTACAGTTAGAGCAAATGCAGATTTTTGCCAAAGGCAAAATCGACAGGTTTCCCACAACAGTTATAGTTCTACTAAGGCCATGTAGGTGAAACTTCATGGCATAATAAGAGCTGTTTTTAATATAGTAACAAATATTAAGCATTTACAGCCTGCTTACCCTTAATTAGAATGACTTTTGCCTGAAGACAGACTATAAGGTGTTTGTTTCTTCACTTGACAAGATTAAATAAATATGTAACTTAAATATGTGATGATTAGCAATCACCTGGAGTTCCTTAAAAGGTATGTGATTTGGGAGGTTTTATCAAATATGTGTCACAAACTGTTACATTTAGAATGGATAAGCAATGAGGTCTTACCTTTTAGCACAGGGAACTATGTCCCGTCTCTTGAGATGGAACATGATGGAAGATAGCAGAAGAAAAACAATGTGTGTGTGTGTGTGTGTGTATACACATAAACATGTGTATAGTCATATATGTACGACTGGATCTCCTTGCTGTACAGCAGAAATTGAAACCCTGTAAACCGACTATACTCATGTAAAAAAGGCAAATATGTGCACCAGCCATTGCACCGTGTTTATTGTAGTTTATATTTTATTTTATTTTATTTTTGTCTTTTTTTCTTTTCTAGGGCCGCTTCCCATTGGCATATGGAGGTTCCCAGGCTAGGGGTCTAATCGGAGCTATAGACGCCGGCCTACACCACAGCCACAGCAACGAGGGATCGGAGCTGCATATGTGACCTACACCACAGCTCATGGCAACGCCGGATCCTTAACCCACTGAGCAAGGCCAGGGATTGAACCCGAAACCTCATGGTTCCTAGTTGGATTCATTAACCACTGCGCCACGACGGGAACTCCGTGTACTGTGTTTATTTTAGAATTTTTTATTCTGGAAAGTACAGTGATGACTGACAGTAAATCAAACAATCAATCAATCTACCATTAAAATTACATTGCCTATTAAATATCCAGCATGTGCCTCCATTTGACCTAGTTTTCACAGTACATACAACCAAGGAACAGATGCTCTCTTTAACATTATTTTATTTCTTTTCAGTACCTTTAATTTCTCTTTCACATTCAATGTTTTTTGGAAGAAAAGAAGATGAAAGGAGAGTTTGCTTCCTTGCAGTGCCCTATAAAGGTGTTGGTTAATACCCCTTGGTGTTTCAGTTGGTATTTTGTTTACTTGTTGCGGAAATAATCTTAGGGAAGCAGTGAGCATGTCCTTCTGATATTCAATGTTTGTGTCATTTAAAATTGTTCAAAACTAAGGTTGAACGTAGAATAAAGAGGAATTGTACACATTTTACAAAAATAAGGCTTAAATGCAAAATATCTCAATTATTTGGAAAATGGTATAATTCTGGGAAGTATAATTCTATAGGCCTTTTGTTCTCCACCAAGGGACTGGTGAAGACACGACTTGGGCTTTCCAGTAGTGAATCAGCTATGGCGACCTTTGTTCCGTAAAGGATACTGGCTAAATGGCCGCATGTGATACATTCTGCTACTGATCCATCTTGGGTATTGCTTTCAGACTAAAGAATTTAGTAAGAAATTTAATTGGTAAGCACAGACTAGTTTTATGTGTTATTCTTAGTTTATACTAGCCTTTAAATACATTCAGGTCCTACCAAAATAACTGCTTTATATTGGTGGCATATTTAAGTGACGCTAGAAATTTTACAAATTATATCGATATGTTTAAGAAATTGCTGGTGTTTGTAATGGCTTCTGCTCGCAACATCAGTAATTATCCACATATGAGATAAATTGAAAGAGGAAGGAGATTTTAAAATATGAGTAAAATGGGATAATAATCGAGTGAAAAGGAGGAAAAGGAGTCTCTTGCATTTCAGAATGCAGGGGAGCTAAGCCATGACTGTAGATATGGTCTTAGCCAGTATCAAGAAAAGCTTAGAGGTCAAGTAACATTGGAGGTCCTTAAGTACCTTAAGACCCATGGAATTTTTATTATTTCTCAACAATGCTTTTTAAAAGGAAGTACATCAATTTAAAAATGAATACAATTGGGAATTCCCATCATGGCTCAGTGGTAACAAACCCAACCAGTATTCATGAGGATGCAAGTTCGACCCCTGGCCTCACTCAGTGGGTTAAGGATCTAGCATTTCTGTGAGCTGTGTAGGCCAGCAGCTACAGCTCCAATTTGACCCTAGTCTGGGAATTTCCATGTGCCATGGGTGCAGCCTAAAAAGACAAAAAAAAGGAAAAAAAAAAAAGAGTACAATCGAGTTTTAAAGTTTGTAAACGTAATCAGTACATTTTAAGATTCATTATTTTTATGTACTAGTTGAAGAATTAGAAAAAAAGGTGTAACGTATTTAGAATGCCAATGAGTCATCTTATGAAGTAAAAGTTTGACTTCAGATGCTTTTATTTTCTTCGTTTTAGAACAAATTGAATAGAAACATCTACATCTTTGCTCATGAAACCCTACAAAATTAATTCTCTTGCTTTGAGATTAATCAGAGCTGTGTCATTACAACATTAGCCCCATTGATATTTTACAATGAGAAATTTTCCCCTCAATTGTCCACAGTGTCTATTAAAATTTTGGAAGATGGTATCCTAATGTCTTATTAAGTAGCTTGATGA
Source organism: Sus scrofa (assembly GCF_054392235.1). Classification (NCBI taxonomy): domain Eukaryota; kingdom Metazoa; phylum Chordata; class Mammalia; order Artiodactyla; family Suidae; genus Sus; species Sus scrofa. The sequence goes on from NC_139393.1 coordinate 80,084,375, forward strand.
GTTGATTTATGATTTTCATTTCACAGCTCACAGGGTAACTGCCTCATGTACTGAGAACACGGAAGTCTCCTGTCCTCAAGGAAGCCCTAATCACCAGAGGGATATATTTCATAAGTCATAAGAGGCCAGAGTTAACATGCAGTATTTCTTAATATTTCTTAAATATTCAAGGCATTCAGTGACACTCTGCTCTGTGGTGTTAACTGATCAGCTCAAAATACTTATGAGTCTATGGTTTTCTAAGTATAATAAATAATAACTCTAATATATTGAAATTTCTTTCTTTACACAGGTCCATCTGCATCAGACAGAAGTTCCCAGACTAGGGATCAGACTGGAACTGCAGATGCCAGCCTATGCCATAGCCACAGCCTTGTGGGCTCTGAGCCACATCTGTGACTTGTGCCACAGCACGAGGTGCCTGCTGAGCATGGCCAGGGATGGAACCTGCATTCTCAGGGATGCTATGTCAGGTTCTTAACCCACTGAGCCACAACGGAAACTGCCATATATAGAACTTATAAATGATGAAATTAAGACACACACACACACACATATACAACATAAATATATAAATGAGTATATAAACTATACATATTAAGATTATAAATGTTGTGTAATATATAGACACATGTCCTGTTAGCACAGTTTCTGAGTGACAGCAACAGAACTAAAGTAAATACCTTCAAATACTAAAGCAACACTTTTTTATTTTAGGAAACTTATAAAAATTGCATAACCTCCTGCATTTTGAATGGTTTATTCTAGTCAATTGTGTTTATTTCACTTAACTAAAAAGGAAAAATGTATTGTTTTCACACCTTTGGTCCTTTAAGTTTCTGTTTGTGTTCTAGGTGTTTTTTCTCATAATTTATGGTATAATTTCCTACAGTATAACTTTCAGAAGAACTTTTCCAGGCCCAAGTGATTATTGTTTTGGAATCTGTGACTCTACCTGCCAGCAGATAATGAGTGGAGAATCGGATATTTTTATTAGTCATTTTATAAGGCTATGTTTTTTCTGTCTATGGACGTAAAAATATAAATGATTTGAATGAAGACGTATTCACATTCCTCACTAACATCTCACAGTTGGTCTGTCCCAAGTGTAGGAAGAGTGTGTTAAAAACTTGGTATTTTCAGAATCTCCCCAGCAATGGTCTTTAGTCATTGGCCATTATAATGGTTAAGATATCTCACATAGAGAAGACCTAATCTTACACACAGAAAGTCAGAGAGAACGAGGAGATACTTTTTTAAAAAAATTCAGACAGTTTGCATGTGTGCATGTGTGTGTGTGTAGTTTCCATTTATAAATGCAAACGGAAGTCTGGTAAGTGGTACACATTGCGGAAGGACACCAAATCAATAGGTACTTTGTATTTTTCTTTCTTTTTAACAAAATTGTCTCAAATTTTTACCAAAAAGAAAACAAACACGTGTTTCAAAGACAAATTTATGTCCAATGATGCACAGCATCTGGCTTTTCTTCTTTTGCTGAGAGTGATAGGCATTTAAATATATACACCTTCTGGGAGAACATTTATAATTTTTATTTTGTTAGTGCAGTGAAAAAATAAAAGAATCCCGATAGTTACACTTAAAAAAAATTGTCACTATTTTCTAACTTAGCATGCTCCAACTTTCAGTGCCTGAGCACCACGGCGGCTGAGCAGACTGCCACTATGAAGGTGACCTAGGTTCTGGAGGAAGTTCAAGGTTCTGTTTCACGGGCAACTGGAGACCCTGAAGATTGCTATTTAATGTAATTGATATTCAAGGCCATAGGTATATTCTTGGCTTTTAGAGGGGTGTTACTTACTGTTAGACTGTGCTAGAATTCAGCCTTAGAGAGCAGAATATTGTCATCAGGAAGTATGGATAGCCTTGACCTAAATGAGACCCAAAGAGCCCAGATTCCTGAAGCCAATGCAAGTGTTCTTGTCGTGCATTTTTTTTTTTTTTTTGTACAATCCACTTTATGATTCAATACCCTCTGAAAACATTGTATGCCGGCTGCATACATTGACTCTGATTTTCCCTGTTGATTTTACCTCCTCTTGGTAGTAAGTCAGACACTCAGGGAGATATTTGTTTTTCAGATGAGGCCATATCATATTGAAATGACTAAAACACCCAGTCACATCCAGAGCAAGTCAACAGTAAACAGAGCCTTTGAGAGTGAAGGCGAAATGTGGAAAAGCTCAGCCTGTGCTCATTTCTAATCTTATATTTTCACTCCTTCCTCCTCTGTGCCTGGCATGGTGTCCTGCTCAAGATTAAGGTTAAATAAATATATTTTGGACTGATTGAGTAGATATTCAAAAATTCATACAGAATGAGTGAATATGTAAGTAAATCTTTCCCTTCCTGTGGATCCAACCCTAGAAATGAGTGCTGTGCTGAATAAGAAATAAAAAGAGATAGAATTTTTAGAAAAGATTTCATTCGCACCAGAAGGGCTTCAGGGTAAGAGGTATGGGCTAGAACGAGTTCCCTCTCTGTCACTCAGCTTTTTATTTCATTCCATATAGATCCCATTAGCACACTAAGAAATTACTAATATGTGTGTTGCTATGTGCATTAATAAGATTATTAGGGTATCAGTCTTGGGAAATATACTAATAAATACTCTTACAAATATCCACTAAGAAATTGCTGATAGTTTATTAGAAAAAATATTGTATTACATAGGAGAAAAATAAACATACAAAGTGATAATTAAAATTAAATTTAGAAATTACAAATATTTCCCTAAAATTAATCAAAGTCAGTATTGGAAAAAAAATTGGAAAATTAATTTCCCTAAAATTAATCAAGGGCAGTAGAAAACTTTAAATGTGCTACATTTGAGAACGGAAAAAATATTCCCAATCACAATCTAATAGGGAAGATGGTTAACTAGAAATATAAGGACCCTATGGCATACAATTAAATGAGTCACTAAAACACAGCATATATTAAAAAACAAAAATAAGCAAATAAAAAAATGAATGAATAAATAACAGCAGGTTATTTAGCAGGGACTATGTTATGAAAGTAATATTCTCTGCCTAGGTGGATAATTTTTTGGCCCTTATTGGAGAGTGATTAGAGTGGGGCATTGAGTGTGATAGAGAAAACCCTGAGAAAATGCCCACACCTTCCCTATCAGTTCCAGCCCTTAAATGTGTGGCTGTGGCTTTAATTAAATTTTCTGAGGCTCAATTTCCTGTTACATACACTAAGAATATCTTAGTACTTATACAGTTATAATAAAATGTTATTATTTACTCCTAATTACAAAAATATTTAGCATTGTTACTATTCAAAAAATATGAAATGTCTTTTTTTTTTTTGGCCACCCCACGGCACATGGAGTGCCCGGTCTGGGGGTCGGATCCTAGCCACAGCTCTGACCTGCAGCAACACAGGATCCTTTAACCCACTGTGCCAGGGATGGGAATCCAAGCTGTGTCCTGGCACTACGGAGACGCCACAGATCCCACTGCACCACAGTGGGAATTCCACATGTTTATATTTTTATCATTTTGAAAGCATATGGGAAGACACTGATTATGGAAACAAATGTTTTTTGAGAAAATACCAAATATGATTAGACGTATGCCAAACTGATCTTTGATTTTCTCCTGAAGGAATTGCAAATATTTAACTCTGAGACCAATAATAAAAATAGGGTGACTATTTGGGGGGGGCATAGTATAGATATTGATATGGTTGTTTTTTCTCTATATCTGCACTAGAACAAACAATAAATGATTTTTTAAATGTCTTTATTAGAGCTGATTTATGATGTTCTGTCAATATCTGCTGTAATGATCTTACATATTAATCAGGACAATTTGGTGTTGAACGCACAAAGAATATTTGATTGGCAGGTTGGCAGACATTATATAAGAGTCACATCAAAGTTTTAAAATAATCATAATTATGGACATTAGATTTTCATATTTCATATTTCTAACAATAAAATAGCAATGATGGTAGAAGTAATGTTGATAATTTTAATAATGATACCTAACATTTACAAAACAATGACTATGTGCTCTTATTGGTACCGTCTAAAAGATGAGACTGATCCAAATGTTTTCTGTCCTGAACTCATAACCCAGTTCACAGATTATAATCGCCAGTGTTCTAGAAGTCTTTACAAAGTTTAAAGAGAAATTGAAGATAATTAAATATGCACAAAGCATCACCTGTACACATGGGTCATAAGGTAAGGTAAGGAAATGCAAGGCTCAGTGAAAATTAATAGCCCAAAGTAGCCAACATTGTTTTGAATTATATGGCCCTGAGAGCCCAAATAATTCAAGTCAAATCTTGTGGTCATTTGCATGGGTTTCTTCAAAGACTAATTAATGTAACAAGAAGCAGGGTAATTCAGAGCTAAGGTAATAGTCAGCATATTGCTTCTTTCTCTCAGACTCGATGGGCATATCCTCTTTATTAAAGGATTAGTAAAATGTTTAAAACAAGTACATATGTTATGAGATTTCTTCCTCAACTGAATTTTTTTGAGACGGCCCAGTTTTAAAAATGATTCTTAAGAAGATATCAAATGCATAAAATAGCCTTGTATAGAGAAGTAATTTTCTTCCTGTAACTATGGTAGTGGGCACTCTGGCTTCAAGTTATTTATCTCATTTTAAAATAAAATGTAAGAAAAAGAAAGAAAGAAATGCATGGAGTTCCCATCATGGTGCAGTAGAAATGAATCTGACTAGGAACCATGAGGTTGTGGGTTCAATCCCTGGCCTTGCTCAGTGGGTTAAGGATCTGGCATTGTCGTGAGCTGTGGTGTAGGTCACAGACACGGCTGAGATCTGCCTTGCTGCGGTGGAGGCCAGCAGCTGTAGCTCCAATTAGACCCCTAATCTGGGAACCTCCATATGCTGCAGGTGCCCCTAAAAAAAAAAAAAAAAAAAAAAAAGCAACAAAATCAGATAAAAAGTAAAGATACAAAATTCCTAAAACTCAGAAAATCTCAATGAAGGAAAGTTGAATGCCTCTTTAGGCCTTCCTGCAACATGTGTTTTTATTGTTGTTGTTGACAAAAATGGCAAATATCAGATGACTCACTCCATTTCTAGGAAACAGAGTGCTTTTCATGCATCTTATGACATGTGGAATGGGGTGAGCAAAAACTAGGAGGGTCAAGAAAAAGAGAGCTGTCGTTAATATTGAAGGGCAACATGTTATTACCATTATTTTCTGCGGGCGTTGACACTGATCAGTAATCTTCAAGCATGTTTTGAAGCTTCTCTTTTCCACAGTTATCCTTAGATCCCTGAGATGCCGTCCGGGTACAAAGGGAGGGCTGGTAATGATGGACCTGGCGCTGACTGGGTACTCTGGTTGATACTGACCACTCCTGCACCTCTTGCTTCTCAGACGTCTGTCCTTCAAGGTGCCCCCCCACCCCCCCCCCCATGGGAACCCTGGATTCATTCCCTTGTGTTGTGACTTCCTGGACTGTAAATCTGTAGAACAGCAGCAGTTCTTGGACCGCTGAGTTCACATGCACATCCTTACCCTTCTCCAGCACAAAGTACAATTTCAGGTTTATTGTGGAATTACCTCAATCCCTCAATCGGCTCAAGGTAGTTGAGAGAAAAAGGGCTTTCAGCCTTGGCCAGAGACTGTTGCAGAGCTGCTCACTCTCTCTCTCTCCAACTTACCTCAAAACCCTTAGTTGTGTCTCTGAGCCCAGGTCTTTGGTCTACAATAAATATAAATATACAACAACAACAACAACTTTGTTAAGAGCTGTGCATTGGTCCAGCTGTATTCAGGAGTCTGCCATGTTTACCACGTGGGTGAGGCAGCCATGGCTTCTTCCTGGGTCAGTAAGACCTTAATGTCATGAATTTGTGTGACAACAAACACCACTCAAGTGACATTTTCTGGGGAAAAATTTTCCCCTGTTAAAAAGAGAAAGAGAAAACATATCTTCACTCCCAGTGTTGAATCTTGAAGTATCTGAATGTGCAATTGATTATTGTTCGAGTTGTGTTCACGTTACTGTAATAGTGCTAGCAATTATTAGGAGGGTAGAACAAATTGACAGACCATAAACATTGATAAATAGATACTATATTTTTACTCTGTGCCTTATCTATTAATACACTGAAAAGGTTATTTCCCTAAATAATTTCCCAGTGGCTTGTTGGATCTGATTTTTTTTTTTAAATCTACTCTCTGATGATATATTGGTGATGGGTCTTGAAATCTAGGAGTTTTTCATTTATTGAAACTGAATAAGAACATCAAATGGGAAAATGAATTATGAAGACTATAACAAAACATCACAAGAACAACCACAATTTTTTTTCTCTGAAGGAGGAGAGTTAAGTTTGATGGAGCTCATGAGAGAGATTTAGAACAGAATACATATTCAATAATGGAAAATATATAGAAGTAAATTATCATTGGATAGGATTGTAGAATTACTTTGCCATTTCTAAAGATTTCAGATTCCTATTCAAAAGTTAAAGAAATCAAAAGTTATTAAATGCAGTGAAAATGCCCCATGAGTTTTTAGAATTCTTTCAAGTCAATTATACTCCAAAAAATTTTAAAACAAAACTAAACAAAAGCAAACAAAACAATAACCCAAGAACATATGAAAAAATACAGACAGTCTTTGTCTTATATTCATTGCTCATTAAATTGCTTCATGCTATAAATACCAAATGACCGAAGATTTTAATTGGGTTGAATGGGGACCAGATCCCTTCTTTATTACTATCATCTTTTAAAAGAATAGATTTATTGTATTTCACAGAGTCTGTTTAACTGAGTTCTCTCTATGCAAGTTAGTGTGTGCATACACGCAAAATCATTATTAAAGGGAAAACGCTTCATTCCTATGGAGTGATTACTTTGTCTTCATGTTCTGAATCAGAAATGCGTACGAATTAATGTATGGAAAGTTACATTTGAATATTCTGGATTACATCATGTTTATAGGAACATCTGTATCAGAATTAGTGATGTGAATAATATTTAAAGGCTGAGACTATTGGACCTCTTTTTTTTATTAGACCTCTTTTTTTATTATATATGAATCCCATCTGCATCACTAACAGTTGAAACATGTGTCTGTGATGAACGGTCTACAGCTGCCATCAATTCCAGCCGTTCCTATGATTCACAGACTTAGGCACATAGTAAAGAAGGGATAAAAGGATTCGGAAATGTGTTCTTCCCTCTGATCATTAATCTACTTGTTTAGTCATGAAGATTTTGCTATTTTACTACTGGTTTTTCACATACTTTCTCATAATTCCTTGCAAACATGCAGAAAATCGTCAAGGTACTACAAAAGGAGTCTCTTATTTTGTACGTTGTCGGAGAGAGCTGGTAAATCTCTGATAAATCTAAGGTGTCATAGATTTACCAGGTAGCCTCAGCGCTGACAAATTAGCATGAATGGTTCAGCCATATTTCTTTAAATTCTGATGAATTTTTTTTGGCCAAAGAACTTGGAAGTATTTGCATTTGTATTCTCTCCTCCCTATCCTCCACCCCCCTCCACCTCTCCTCTCCCCACTTCTCCCCCATTCTTCCTCCCTCCCTCTCTCCTCTCATCCTCCTCTCTCCTTCCTCCCTTCTCCCTTCTTTCCCCTCCCACCCTCTTCCCTCCCCTTTATTCCTCCCCCTCTTCCTTTCCTCCTTTCCTCCTCCCCCTCCCCCTTTCTTCCTCCTCTCCCCATTTCCCTCTTCTTCCTCTCCTTCCCCCTTCCTCTCCCCCTCCAACACGTCCTCTCCCCTCTCCTCCTTCCTCTTCTTCTAATTCTTCTTCTTCATTAAGGCTATGAGATAGGCGGAGGGTTTTCCATCCACCTTTCATGGGTGGCAGAAACTTGTAAAATATGTCTCAGAGAAGAAGATGAAATGATGCTCTAAGTTAAAAAAAAAATACTGTACAATTTTGAAGACAAACAAAAGTACTAAACTCTTCAGGAGTCTGACTGAAATATAATACCAAAGTTGAGAAGTCATCATGTGACCCACTGGAAATTATGAAAAGACCAGTAATTCATGGAAAAGCATGAAGTTGAAGCTTTATAAATTATGATTCAATAGGAGAAAATGTCAAACCCCAGCCGAGGCTTAGTGCATAGAAAGGGCGGAGGCTGAGCGGTACATAAACACCAAGGAGAGTTGTTCTCACTTTCTTTGTAAGTCAAAAGAAGGCCTGAAAAATTTCACAGTTTTATTTAGTTTCATTCTTCTCTTACAGTCTTTCCCAAGAATATTGCGTCCCAAAGTTCATTTTTTATATCAGTAATAAAATTGAAAGGGGAAAAATAAATATGAAGTCTTAGAAAGGAAATTTAAAAGGAAAGAAAGATGGCAGCATGGGGTAAAAAACATTTTACACAAAAAGATTATAAAGGAGAGCTATAGCTATGTAGTAAATATTCATGCCTTAGATTGAAGACATTAGGACTGCAACTGATCTCATTTAATTTGCTTGCCTTTGTTTGTAAGCAAATTCCACTTGTCTTATGTGAATGGTTTTTGACAGGAAGTACTGTGAAATTCTTACACTGGATTTTTTTAAGAACAGAAAATGTTCAGTTATGGACATAAGAAATAAGATGCAGTATCACTACAAATATAAAAAACATTTTTGTTATGATGTTCATTTATTGTATTTATTTATTTAAGTTTTTATTTTTATTTTTTGTCTTTTTGTCTTTTTAGGGCCTCACCCGTGGCATATGGAGGTTCCCAGGCCACAGCTCAGGTCGAACTCAAGCTGTAGCCATCAGCCTACACCACAGCCACAGCAACACAGGACCCGAGGCATGTCTGCGACCTACACCACAGCTCACGGCAACATCGGATCCTTAACCCACTGAGCGAGGCCAGGGATGGAACCCGTGACCTCATGGTTCCTAGTTGGATTCGTTTCCATGACACCATGACAGGAACTCCTATTTAAGTTTTTATTATGGTTGATTTACCATGTTCTGTCAATGTCTGTTGAATAGCAGTGTGACCCAGTCATATTGTATGTATATACATTCTTTTTCTCACCTTATCCTGTCACGTTTTACAAGTGACTAGATATACTTCCCTGTGCTATGCAGCAGGATCTCATCGCTTATCCACTCCAAGTGCAATAGTCTGCATCTACTAACCCCAAACTCTCAGCCCATCCCACTCCCTCCTCCTCTCCCTTGGTAACCACAAGTCTGTTCTCCATGTCCATGAGGTTTTTTTGTTTGTTTTGTTTTCTGCTGATAGGTTCATTTGCGCCATATATTAGATCCCAGATATACGTGATGGCATACGGTATAAAAGAAGTAAGTCCAAAAGAGAAAGAAAAATGATGTTCATTTTAAATAGTCATATAACTGATCTGCAAATGAGATTTACAAAAAATAAAATTATGCTTTTTATAATCCTCATAGATTCATGTAGAATATTTTTATAAATATAATTGGGTTTCATTTAAGAACATAAGAATCATTGGTTGTAGACATTAGCACTTAATCAGATATAAAGGTTCTAGAAAATTAAAACAATACAACCTAATCATTCAAGGATGGTTTTATGCATCTTAAAAGGATCACATATTATGTAGGAAACATAGCAGATACTTTTTCTTCATTAGTGTTAAATGCATTATTTATCAGCTTTCTCCTACTTAAACAGAGATCAGCAAAATAACTTGGAGCTTAGGCTAATGAAATCTTAAAGAAATACATCAGCTCCAATGAAAACAACAATTTGGTGCGAGATCTGATAAAAATAACTCACACATTCTTGTTTTCCTACCATCCCTGTGTAACTGTGTTCTTTTGGTCCGTCCTTTAGCAAATTCTTAAGATCAACTCTTGGGAACCGTCCAAAGTGTCATTGACATTTCTGCTATTTGAAATGTGGCCTCAGGAATTCCCTTATTGTGCAGCAGGTTAAGGATCTGGCCTTGTCACTGCAGTGCTCTTGGCCTAGGAACTTCTACATGCTGTGGGCGTGGCCAAAAAAAGAATGACAATGAAAGACACAAACAAATGTGGTCTTATGCCCACAGAAAATCATCACCTGAAGAATGATAGAAATGTTCTTCCCTGAACCTAAACTGAAATCTGCATTTTAACATAACCCCCGAGGTAAATTTACTATGAAGAAAGATTATTTCGTATCTAGTGGAACCAAACCACATTTAGGTGGTGTTGTATTAAACTCATCTTGGGAACTAAGAATCGAGGTCCCTGCATACAGGTATGTGTACCCAGGTGCACACATGGGGATGCATATGTAATCCTATTCTTAGAATAACATGTGCAGCTTTTTTTATGGCTTCACCACTTTACAAATAATATTGCTCCAATGATGAGTGAGTAACATAAGGCTGTGATTTTCATCCTCAAAGGAAAGGACCACGTGGTAATTGATTTACTAGACTCATGGTTTCTCAATTTTTGCCTCAGAGAATAGAAAACAACATGATTGGTTGGTAATTTCTTTTCGTACTTCTGATGCCAAGCGATATAGTACCAAAATTAGACATATAAGAAAAAAAGGAAAGCTGTTCATGGAAAACACAGAGAAAAAAAATTAAATGTATTCCCTATAGACTTGATTAAAACTGGACATATTAAATGTTGGTGATGAGAGATTTAATTGCTGTTGCTGTGAGGGTTATTAATCCAATATGATAACAATGCAAATATTTGCCCATCCACCTGAGTTCATTTTAATTGAAAAGACCATAATGAGACAGAAGTTGTTCCATTCAACTCAAAGAGAAATAAAAACCAAAATTAGGAGAGAATTGTGATGATAATGGAACAGGAAATATCACTCACTGGAAAGACATGTTTTCTTTCAGTTGTTGTTAGTAAAACTGTAATAATAGTAAAAAGTTTTCACTGACAATAAATCACACCTCAGGTCCCATGTTAATCACTGAATTATAGAACCATTTGCATTGTCATGCCATGTGAATTTTTTTTCTTTCTGTAATTAATGACAAGCATATACAAATACCACTTGCCATGTTTATATAGATTGCTTGAGAGTCAAATATAGCAACAATTAAGTTATTGACTAGATGATTAAAGGAAACCTAAACCATCAAGCAGTTTTATTGACAAGATAAATCTGCGACTAAAATGAGAATTCCACCACAAGAGGAACAGAGTTAATTCAACAACTCAAAAGGCATTATTGATTTCCTTTTGATGCCCAGCACTGTAATAAGTATGGGTCTAAAAAAATTAGTCAGGCTCTGCTTCAAGGAAGCTGCCGTCTCTCCATTGCCCTGTCGTCGCGTCTGTGCCTCTGGAGCAGGTGCTTTATCACCATCTCCAGTGCCTTTAAGAAAATCTTGTTTTAGTTAATTTTGTGAAGATGTAAATTCAGGAGTCAAGAAATGGTCCCAAGGTGAAGGAGTATTCAGGGAAGACGTTTAATCAATTCAAAGGGACAGAAACCCTTTAAAGTGGTCGTAAGAGACTCTCAGAGACAGAGTTGTACGGTATAGTTTTCAATTATGTGCTTTAAAATTTTTTGCATTAATTTTCATTGAATACCTTGATCTGATACTTTGCTAGGTTGGATTTTTAGGGGAGTATATACTGAATGCTCTCTTCTAAACCATGCAAACTTTTTTTTTATATAAGTAAATTTATTTCATTTGCTTATCTTACAGGAAAGCAAACCATCATACGTATCTTTCTCTACTCAGTGATTTTCAAACAAGATAGGAAGTGGAGACTACGCCAAGCTAAAATTTACCGATATAAGGTTAAGAATGGTCATGAGATTGCTTCCATACAAAAGAACTTATTTATAAAACAGAAACTCACAGATTTCACAACCAATCCTATAGTTACCATGGTGAAGCCACTGAGGGGAGGGAATAATTAGAGAGTGGGAATAACACATACACATGACTGTATCAGACAGATGATTAACAAGAACCTACAGTATCACACAGGAAAATCTACTCGATAGTTTGTAATGACCTGTACAGAAAAAAATAATGGATATATGTATATGTATGACTGATCCACTTTGTCGTACACAACATTCTAAGTCAACCATACTCCAATAAAACTAAATAAAAATAATAAAATAGCTTTCAGTACGGCCCTGTAGTAATGCACCATTCTTGCTTTTGTTTGTCTACAGATAGCTCTGGTCTGGATATTGGACTTCTACTTTTTTTTTTCATGTTAACGTTGTAGAATATAGACTAGTCTTGCTGCTATAGTTAGGAAACAATTAGATTTCTGCTCTTCTGGAAACCTGTTTGAAAAAGAAATTTTCAAGAACTGTAAAGATTGAAAAAGGGAGCATGGCTCATCTTTAGAAAATGACAGCTTCCTAACATTTATTTTGAAATCAATTAAATTGAGAATTGGCTATTGAAGTGGGAATTAATACTAAGGTCATATAGGAGAAATCCACAAATATTGCTGACCTCACCTATTCTTACCTAATAATTTCTCAGGTCCCACTTCATCATGTAGGCAAACCCCACCCTTAACTTAATGCAATTTGGAACATTCCAAATAAATATCGGCGACGGAGGCCAGGTATCATAAATGATGAAATATATACATCATATATGTATGTGTATGCATATATGCCTACATATATATTCACACGTTGTATATATGACATACTTACTCACATTTCAACTCCATACATTCAAAATAAGAATCTTAGAGTTCCCTTGTGGCACTGCAGCAGCTGTAATATAGGTGGGATCCCTAGCCCAGGAACTTCCACATGTCCAGGGCATGGCCAAAAAAATAAATAAGAAAAGAGCTTTATTCTTTGAAGCTATTATATCTACTTTTAGAACATTCAGATTTATTTTTATGCCAATTTCATAGAATTCTTCCAGTCCACATTACTGTTGAAAATGTATCCAGGAAGGCTTATGTTATATCATATTATATGGCATCGTAGTATATCATACTATATCATATTATATTATACCTGCAAAATGTGAAGTCTTTGAAATGCAAGCCTGTACTCTGCATAGAATTCACAATCTAGCGTGATGACTAGATAAGCCTTCTTCCTAAATTGCTGTGCGCTCTGGGCTGAGGAATCCAGCATTTGGTAAGCATAGGGAATTCAGGATGAAACAATAACAACAACAAAAAAGGGTGACAATCCATTTTCTAGCATTGGTGCATGGATTGATCATTACAGAAGTTTTTGACAATGTGATACTGTTTTGGGGGAAAAAACGTTCAAACAGATCAACAGCTTTCCCAGCTGTAATGTTCAACCTCTTGAATACCCAGCAAGTTACCAGGTCACAATTCTGTGACATTTGAATAAATTTTGTGACCAGCAGGGGAATAGTTCATTCCTGGTTGCTCCCATAGTAGATGATATTCACTTACGGTTAAAAATGGAGGAGAATAAATTATTTTGATTTAGCAGTTATGAGTTTAAAGTGCATGATTTATTGTTATTTTCTTAGACCCACAGAATAACTTCTCTTGATTTTACTTAAATCTCTTCCCAGAGGAAAAGAAATTTAGTAAGAGTTGGAAGTGGACATTGGCCCTGGATAGAGGCTTCTGTTTTCTAGGATGTTAGCCTTTTGCCAGACTCTGCTAACCTGGGTGGTCATTTTTAATGTGGACATTTTTCTAAGGAAGTAGACCGAAGCCACTAAACATATTTGCTCCATGAGCTAAACCACAATAAAACAGAGGTCTCCTGTGTATAGCTTTCCTCACTCTTTGAATACAGCTCCTTCTTATTTTATTTGCATAAGAAACAAATGCCCTTTAGAAAGTTTCTCTTTGAAGTTTAAATGCAGTTGTGTAGGTGTGTGAATGCATGTGTATCCAAAAGGCAATTACATGCAAGTATCTGATTAAATGATGAAATGACCATTTCTGTAGGACAGTTAAGTGTCCTCAGAGGATTTAAACATTCCAAACCCCCAGATCCCAGCTGGATTATCAATCATCACCCACCTATTGGAAATGAGAATGCATGAAATGGAAGGAAATCTGGTGTCTTAAATGAGTAGAAGCCAGATTCACAGACAGATAATGCTGTTCCAGATGTTTATTTGGAAACAAGAGGTTTTGGTTTTATGGCTTCCAATTGTAGCTATTCAACATCATTTCAGGGATTATGTAATCTTGCCTTTCCTGTTCATTTTTCTTCCTTCACTGATATTAGCCCATGTCCCCCACCAAAAAGAAGAGGACTATTTTATTGTTAGACCAGGAACCCTTCAAGTCACGGGCAGAGCTCAGCTGTGTGAGGTAACTCCCCAGGGATGATGAGAAGGATGCAGCCTTGATCTAATGCTTAACCTCTGCTTTTGTATTATTCCTGGCTGCCGTAGAGGCAAGGAACATTTTATCACTGTACCTCCCCTGTTCTGTTCAAAGGAATATGTGCCTTTTTTAAGATGAGTAACATATACAAGCGTTTTCTGCATAACTCTGAGAGGTAAATAGAAGAATTTCAAACATTACCTGAGCATTTAATGTTCCAGGTAACCTGGGCAGATGTTTGTAGGGAGAGGTCGGGGAGGGGGTGTTGTGTGTGTGTGTTCCCAAATGCATAGCAATTTTTGTTTCTCTAAGCATATAGGTGAAATATTTTAAGTTTGATACATTTTCCTACAATGTATGAACTGTCTTGCATACGAAAACTATATAACATGTGAATTCAAGGTAAATGCGATATTAACTCATTCTGCAAAATTGAAGAAAACGTTCTCTCAGCTGACTTATTTTATAAATAGAAAAAAAAAATCCGGAGAGTACAAAGAGGGGAGACTGCTCTAAAGATGAACTAAGATGGGTGGAAACAGAGAATTTCTGCTTGCAGGGTTGGATCTACAAATGAGCGCAGCAGTGGTAGCAATCACTGGCGGTTTAAAAATCTAGAGGTGAAACTGACCTAAGTCCTGATAATAGAAATCGTGATTATTACCTTGCTTAGAATGAAATTTGATACGTACCGCTCATTAATTAAACAAGTTATTTTAAATAACTATAATTAAAAGACAGGCTCACAAGCAGCTGTTAAAAGGGTATTTTATCCACTAGCGTGTGTTGAATGCATGCCTCTTTATAATCTAAGGTTCACTTGTACATTACACATATACGGCATTAAGGAATTAGACGTATTTACATCATTTTACTTCAAAATAAAGGTCAAAAGGAAGGTCTACTAGACTCGAAAGCTAAAATCAATTATAAAATGATTACATGACCTGCAGAAGTGTAAATCAAATAGTTAAATCTCCCAATTGGTGTCTTCCGTCCTAAGAAAAAGCCAGCATTTCTTTTCTTGGTTTTCATATACATGAAAGATTCGACAATTTGCATCCGTCCCTGAGAGCAATAGCCACATTGTAATTGGTGATTCTGCATGGAAAATAGAGTAAGGAACCAAATCAATTCCTAGTCAATAGAAAGTGACTCTCTGCGGTTAAGGCATATTTCCCTTAAAGCCTCTCAGGACAAAGGCTGTTTATTCCTCATGATGGAGAATTGACCTGAGTGCTACCTGCCTAACAGTCACGGCTTCAGTTGCTGCATTTAGTCATTTCTTGACCTTTTCTAGCCATGATCGAGTGGAGTGATTTTTAAGTCACTTTTACACAGATACTTATAACTGTCTTAGGGTTTTTCCCATTTAGAGCAATTACTAGATAGTCATGTGACCTTTTGCAAAACCATTTTTTGGCTTTAATCCGTCCACAAGTCTCAAAACAGCTCTACATCTCAACCAATGATTGCTCTTTCTGTCCACCGTGCCCCATCCCCCCACATTTCTAGCACTCCATCAGCAACTCAGTGGTCTAGGGAAATAAATGGTGGAGGAGAGTAATAGATTAGTCATAATAGTTCTAGTTACGGAAAATAGTACTGCTACTCTCTAAATTAAATGTGTAATTGGCAAGCCTTATTTATACTCTCATCAGGATTAGCTTTTATTGATCTAATTAGGATGACGCTCTGAAATCACTTGTCAGTCAACCTGATGGAGTAGAAACTGCCTATTATTTTATTCTTCAAACAAAAATTGATATTGGGGGTGAACATAAAGCATGGATTCTAGACCTATGTTCTGCCACCAAAAGAAGGGTTAGTAACAACAAACATCACGTTCTGGTGGGAGGTCCCTTGCTGAACTTAAATTTCCGATTCCTAGATCTATAAAGTGAGAAAAGAGGCTTCAAACATTTATTTTTGATGGCAGGTAACACTGCACCATTTAAAAAATGCTATTTATGTTAACAGGAGATCTTTTACAGATCGTATAAATATCAATCAGTCTTAAACAACTCAACCTGAATAAAAGGGTTTTTTGCCTTTGTGGTTCATTCTCATATCCTTCCTGTGTATTCTGATCAAAGGTACCAGAAAGAATTCCTAACAAATGTCTTATTTCCCATTTACAAGTCAATATGATAAATCACTAGCAGAATGTCAACTCCTAAAACAATTAGGAAGAATGGGCAAAGACGTCTTTCTTTAATGAGATCACTGTCCACAAATGATGAGTTTGAACATATTGACTCAGTGAGTAGGCTGAGCCCTGCGAACACGTACGGCTGCATTCACTGATCAAACTCCATTAAGATTAGCCTTACCGATTTATCCCTTAGCAATGGTGAAGATCCGTGGACACTGAGTCAATATTTTGAAGAAGATTAGCAGATAAAGTACTGGCCTTTCATTTTCAAGACTGCATCAATTTTGAACCACAATTCAAAACCTCCAGCCCAGAATGAGCAGAGCTGAAATCTGAAGTATATTATTGTCCTGCTAAGAGGATGGAATTAATTGGCTGAGGTGACAGAAAATTGTTTGCATTTAAACAGAATGCAAGGAAAATACTCAGCTTATAAGATCATTAATGAGGGATCCTGCATTTGAAAGTGTGAAGTTCAATACAATTTATATCTTCTTTTGGTTACATTTCAAAATATATTTCTGTATTTCTCTAAGATACGAAATTTATTCAGTTGCTTGATTAAAATATGAACAAAAGTTTGCTTATATTATTTTTCTCTCCGTGACAATTTCACTTTCATCTAATGCAAAAATAACCTTATTTTCTTATGACTTTTGTGAATCTTTTAATGTTTTCATGTTTTAGATGACATTCGAATAAGAATTTTTTTTAAAAAAAGTACACTTACTTTAATAATGCAGCTTAGCTAACCTTTTTCCCCTTGTGTCTCTCTCCACACACACACACACACACACACACACACACACACAGGCATGCCTAACTATGATGCTATCTTTTGCTTTCATTTCTCAACCTTATTGCTGAGGTTATGTTGTTATATTTAACAAATTGTTATTGTGTTAGGTATCAAAAGGCTACAATTCTTATCGTATGATCTAATAGCTCATTGGAGGAAATGAACCTTTAAAAGAATACGTAGAGTACATTGCGATCAATGACAACAGTGTGACAGTGCCTAATTCTGCCTGTGTGACTTGGCGTTCCCTTTAAAGAGAAGCGGAAGTTGCACATCCTCAGGAAAGATCAGCACAAGACAGTCAGCCAGGAATGAGTGCAAGTCACTTAGTCTGGAGGAAAAAATGCAGTTATACTGTCCAGAGAGTGCATAGTGGTTATCAAGGAAGACGGGTCTGGAGAAATGTGTTGGCTCTGATCATAAAGGTATTTAAATGCTATCTATGCTAAGGTGTTTGAATTATACTCGGAAGGCAAAGCAAGGCAGCAGAGTTCTTTTGATCAATGGAATGGCATTAAATTTGTCTCTTAGGATCATTATTTTTCTGGCAGTACATACACTGTACAAAAGTCCAGGAGGCCTGGCAGCCAGAGTTCCTGTAGGAGGTTATGAGTATAGCATAGGTAAAAGTTACGATGCTATATTGGAGACACTGGATTCAGAATATATGCGTTTGTTATAAATAGGATTTGATAATAAATTTAATTTGTGATGGGAGAAAAACTGATGGGTGATGGGGACAGAAAGTGGTCAAAGAGATGCATGCTAGATACCAGACATGTTGGAGAAGGTAAGAATGCACAGTGGACAAACTGAACATTTGTGCTGGCAGGGCAACCAACGTCGCTGTCCAGAGGCCTGACACTTAAGACAGTTTCAGGGACGAGAAATGAAGGCACAGCAATCATCAGAATATAGCAGGGGAATGAAAGCCCTGAGAGCAATAGTGATCCTGAGACAATGGTATCTACTGGGAACTCAGGGGAGCCTCCTACTGGCAGCGAGGCAAAGAGAAGGGACCACATCCAAAGGCAGAGAAGTTTAGAAAGAAGAACTTGGGGAGAAGACGTTTCAGCAGGGGCCTCCAGCTGCCAGCAGTAAAAGAAACACTAAAAACGGACCCTAGCTTTTGGTCCTTAGTGATTTCAGGAAGACGCATTTCAAGAGAACAGTGGTTCCCAACTAGGAGTGATGTTGTGACCCACAGATCACTGGGTGATATTTGGAGACATTCTGGATTGACAAGGACTGGCTGGAGGGAAGATGCTTTTGACATCTTGTAGTTCGTGCCCAGACATGCTGCCAAACCTCTTCCAATGCAAGATACTGCCCCCCAAAATAAGGATTATCCAGCCCCAGATGTTCATAGTGTAAAGAATGAGAAACTGCAGCAGAGTGATCAAGTCCAGATCACGTCTTAATGAGTTGAGCAGAGAATTTGTGTTTGGGGAATAGGCAGAACAATAAGACTAAGCAGAAAAAATTCAGTAGCTAAAGGAAATGTTATACATAGGAGCCAAAATACACAGGAACAATGAGAATGACTTCTCAGAATGTTGGGGAAATACATGTTATGCAGAATGAAGCAGAATATCACCTATAAAATCCTCTACGTGAAATCATATTGTCATATATGGATTTCGGGTGAGGAGGACCAAAAACAAACAAGTGCTCTAAAGACGAGACTTGATGAAACCTGTGTAAATTGGATTTAAAACAAAGCCAATGGCAATACAGATATACATAAAGGCATTAATATTGGTAACAGCAGAAAAGTTACAGCAGAAGGAAAAGACGATGTATGAGGGAGACGTTCTGAGAAGTTCACCCTTTCCCAGGTCAGAAACGGAAGGCTGTAGAAGGATAGTTAGGAGGCTTTAATATACAGATTAAACTCAATCAAGGGTGAGAAGACCCGGATCTATGCGGCATTGATTTAGTCAGTTAGCATCGCCATGTTAATCTCACAGATATCAATCGATATAGATATAGCTATATAAATCTCATCGATATAAATCTCCCTTGGTTCTAGACTCGGGACGCCTGGGCGGTGGGCGCAGGCAGAGCTGAGGGGCAGGTTCTCATTTCTGTCACTTGCCAATGACATAACCTTGAACGCATTCTTTATTCTCAAGAGGATCTGGTTTCTCTTTGGACTAGAAAGGAAAGGAGCCAAGTTTTGTTTAAGCTCTCTCTCCCTGCACTGTTCTCCCTTATTAACCCTGGAGAACGGCTGCCCTCCTGCTGCTATTGCAAGTTCCAAAATCCTGTCTTGAAATGCCCTTTGCTCCCAAATATTCTTACCTCCAGTTCTCCTCCAGTTCATGAAGGCTGGCTTCATTTGGGGGTTGATCTAACTAAAATACCGTTTTATTGTAATGCATGCTAAAGCATACAGTTTCAACAAAGAGATGGGAAAGACAGCATATGTCATTTTTTTCTTCCCCAACGCACTGTCTGATTTTCTCCTTACACGAAGTTGCAAACTTCAGAGGACTATGGGCTCACTGTCAAGCTTTCCTGAGCCTCACTCACTAATTTTACCTCACACCAAGCTGCAGTTTACTCTTTTTATTACCTGCCTTCTCCCTGAATACATTTGAATAGTAGACACAGAGTTTAGCCCTGCTCGTCTCAGGTGCTCATGTGCAGAAGCATGGCCTGGAGGGCTTGTTAAAATTCAGATTCTGGTCCTGCAGGTCTGGGGCAGGCTGA
The DNA here is from genome assembly GCF_054392235.1 of Sus scrofa. Lineage (NCBI taxonomy): Eukaryota > Metazoa > Chordata > Mammalia > Artiodactyla > Suidae > Sus > Sus scrofa. The sequence goes on from NC_139393.1 coordinate 80,104,329, forward strand.
AAACGTTCACTGCCAGGGACTCCAGGTGATGCTGGTGATTCTGGACCAACCACGGACCATTTTTGGAGTAGCAGGGATTTTAAAGGATGTGGTGATTCTGCTGGGCTCTGTTACTCAAATAAATCCATGATTAGAAAGATCTGTCAGGGAATTGTTTAGCAAGTGGAGGCAGTTTCTTTCTGTTGTTTTAATTTAGGTATTTTTTTTTTAATTTTGTGAAGATGTGAAGACTGAAAATTTTATTGATTACTTCTTCTGGGACAACGCTACTCTGATACTTTTCATTCTAGAGAAATGCAATCAGGACAAGAAGAGATGGACTGGTTTTTCATGACCTTTATCTCCTGTCAAATGTAGAGCCAGATAAAGTTCAAATTAACTGAATGTTTTTGGGCCTCTTCATCAAAGTGGGTTCTTCTTGCCAAGGAAGAAGTTATTTTATTTTTTTAATCATCTCACCATCCTGAGTGAACATGGAAGCTGCCTTTATCCCGTGGGTTGACTGTCTTGCTTTTCTAGAACAGAGAATCCTGTTATGGCCCTTTTATTACTCTGGGGCAGAAACTGTAACCAAACTAAAATCCTCTGTGTATTTTCTTTTTCTTCAGGTACTATGCAAAGAGAAGACTTGTTCTGATCTATCATTTTGGAGAGATATTTATCAATATTTGCGTCTGTCTCTCAAGAGAGCTGCATGACGGGGCTCACGTGAAATATGAACAACTTTCATGATCTCATAACGTCGTCAGTCGCCCGGAAATAAGGTATATCTAGTGTCAAATTTTTAGCCAACTTCCTTTCTGCAAGCGCCCTCCCCCGCTGCCCAGATTGGTTCACTGAGGAGTGAAATATGGGAAACAGTGGCCAGAGAACTCTGATTAGAGAGCCACATCCAGGTAGGAAACACTGACTCAAAAGAGATCATTAACATGCAAAGTCACCTTTTGGTAGAGAAAGTAGAATGCCAAAAGGATCGTTAAAATACTGTCAGAAAATAAAGTGATGTGAGTTTCATGTGTCTTGAAAATGGTATATTTTACGTCCTGGTTATCCAAAGTAAACACCTAATTCTGAAATTCTAAACCAATATTTAGGGAGTATCTACTCTATATAAGACACTTTGCTAACCGTGGCCTGGGGGGTAGGACAGAGACAGTCAAGAAAGAAGTTCTGGAGTTTCCGTCGTGGCGCAGCGGTTAATGAATCCAACTAGTAACCACGAGGTTGAGGGTTCGATCCCTGGCCTCGCTCAGTGGGTTAAGGATCCAGCATTGCCGTGAGCTGTGGTATAGGTCACAGACGCGGCTTGAATGTGGCATTGTTGTGGCTGGTCATAGGCCGGCGTCTACAGCTCCAATTAGACCCCTAGCCGGGGAACCTCTATATGCCGTGGGAAGCAGCCCTAGAAAAGGCAAAAAAGACAAAAATAAATAAAATACAAAAAAAAAAAAAGAAGAAAGAAGTTCTAAGTTTCATGAGATTTTACTGGAGCTGAGGGAACATACCTCTACTCTTTCAGGTGGCATTAAGTGCTATTAAAAAAAGAAGATATTTACCAAGCCAAGATCAAATTGAAACCAGTAGGAAGTGAGAGAGCAAGCCATAGCTTCAAAAGTTGAAAGAATCTTCCCTGCAGAGGGAACAGAAGTGCAAAGCACTGAGCTGAGCTGATGCTTGAGAGACAGCAAAGAAGCTGATAAGGTCTGCAAGAGAGAAGACCAGGAAGGGAGGCTCAGAACCAACCAGACTCATGTAGGCAGAGAAAAGAAGTTGCCCTAACCCTGAACTTTGGCAGCCCTCTACCCAAAAACAAAACACAAAGAAAAAGACAGACTATGGATAAACCTGTAAATTTGTTATTTTAAAGGAATGGCAGAGGCTTAAGTATAACAATTTGCATAGTGGAATAGTTTACACTGTGTACATTTGATGACCACAGTCCTTTGAAGGAGAGTGTTCTCGTTCTCATCCCATAACTGAAGGATACCAAAAGGAACGTGGGGGCATGTTGCCCCATCAAAGCAGCAGCCACTGTGGCGTCTTTCCTAATGTCGCCCCCGTCAACTGATTCCTCAGGGCTGGTCAGGCAAGTGGAGCAAGAGAAAGGAACCAATGCATTTTTTTAGGTTTTTATTTTTTCTATTATAGTTGATTGGCACTGTTCTGTCAATTTCTGCTGTACAGAAAAGTGACTCAGTCATTTGCGTGTGTGTGTATATATATACACACATGCATAGATATACTTTTTTTTCTCACAATAGCCTCCATCATGTTCCATCACAAGTGACTAGACAGAGTTCACCATGCTGTACAGCAGGCCCTCATTGCTTATCCACTCCAAATGCAATAGTTTGCACCTACTAACTCCAAACTCCCAGTCCTTCCCTCCGCTTCCCCCTACAAGTCTGTTCTCTGAGTCTATGAGTTTCTTTTTCTTTTCTGTAGAAAGGTTCATTTATACTGTATATTAGATTACAAATAAAAGTGCTATCACATGGTATTTGTCTTTCTCTTTCCTGACTTACTTCACTTAGTAGGAGAGTCTCTAGTTCCATCCATGTTGTTGCAAATGGCATTATTTTGTTCTTTTTATGGCTGAGTAGTATTCCATTGCGTATGTGTACCACATCTTCTTAATCCATTCATCTGCCAATTGACATTTAGGTTGTTTCCCTGTCTTGGCTATTGTGAATAGCACTGCCGTGAACAAATGAGTGCATGTGTCTTTTCCAAGGAAAGTATTGCCCCGATATACGCCCAGGAGTAGGATTGCTGGGTCATGAGGTTGTTCCATATTTAGTTTTCTAACACACCTCCATATTGTTTTAAATAGTGGTTCTACCAATTTACATTCCCACCAACAGTGTAGGAGGGTTCCCTTTTTCCCACACCCTCTCCAGTATTTGTTATTTGTTGACTTGTTATTGATGGCCTATCTGACTGGTGTGAGGTAGTACCTCATTGTAGTTTTGATTTGCATTTCTCTAATAATTAGTGATATTGAGCATTTTTTCATGTACCTGTTGGCCATCTGTATATCTTTGGAGAAATGTTTATTCAGGTCTTCTGCCCATTTTTCAATTGGGTTGTTGGTTAGGTACTGCTATAAGCATTTTGTACAGCTTATAATTTAATCGCACATTAAGTTATTTAATTTCATCATACATCAAATTCCTCATTTCAGAGTTCCTGCTGTGGCTCAGTGGAAACGAACCTGACTACTATCCATAAGGATGGGGGTTTGCTCCCTGGCCCCACTCAGGGTGTTAAGGATCCTGTGTTGCTCTGACTATGGCGTAGGCAGGCAGCTATAGCTCCAATTTGACCCTTAGCCCAGGAACTTCCATATGCCACACTTGTGGCCCTAAAAATACATATATATATAATAATGATAATAAAGCCCTCATTTCAGCACATACCATACATCTGCCACTTCACTTTCTGTGGCTAAGTCACTCTAGGCTGTTTCATGTTTGCTCAAAACGCCAGGCTCCTTTCCACCTCAGGGACATGGCACACGCTGGTCTCTCTCTTCGAAGCGGTATCTCTGTGATTTCTTCGCAGGGCCTCCTTTCATCCTTCTTACTTAAGTTACTCAACTCAAAGTCACCCTTCTGCCGTCTGAAAATAATTTCCTCTATCCTGGTCCCTTTATACTACATCACTCTATCTTTTATATATATAAATAGATAGATAGATAAATAGATAGATAGATAGATAGATAGATAACGATTTTTATTTGTTTCCATTATAGCTGGTTTACCACGTTCTGTCAATTTTCCACTGTACAGCGTGGTCCAATTACACATACATGTACACATTCTTTTTCCTTACACTATCAACATGCAGTACATCACTCTCTGTTACACATTTGTTCTCATAGTCCCTCGAAAATTGCGTTTTGTTTATCATCTGTATATGTGGTCCAGCTCACTCCCTGAGCATCTAGACAATCGGGCTGAGTCTAATTCGTAGCTATAAGGGAAATGAAACTCAAAACCACAAGGTGGGAATTCCTGCTGTGGCCCCATTGCAGTGGGCTAAAAATCCAACTGCAGCAGCTTGGGTCACTGTGGAGAGGCAGGTTCAATTCCCAGCCTGGCAGAGTGGATTGAAGGATCTAGCATGGCCATAGCTGTGGTGTAGGTTGCAGCCACAGCTCAGACTGATCCCTGCCTGGCCCAGGAACTTCTACATGCCATGGGTTGCAGCCAATAAAGAAAACAACAATGACAACAACAAACAAACAAGGTAATGCCACGTGGCATACACTAGGTGAGCTAGAATTAAAAAGACAGGAAAGAACAAATATTGGTGAGGCTTTAAGAAATTAGATCCCTCTCATCCTGCTGGTGGGAGAGTAAAATGGCTCATTTATTTTGAAAAAGCCTGGTACCTCTTTAAAAAGTTTAAATATTGAGAAATCAGGTGACTCCGGAATTTTACTCAGAGGTTTATACCCAAGAGGAATGAACCTACCTACCTCCACCTCAAAACGGACGCGTGAATGTTACAACAGCCTGATTCGACACAGACAAAAATTGCAAATGACCCAAATGTTCATCAATTAATAGTGGATAAATTAAATGTGGTGCAGCCATACACCACAGATTGTATGACTTTATTGATTTGACATGTTCGAAATAGGCAAATCCAGGGACAAGAAATTGAGGAGTAGTTGCCTAAGGCTGGGGTGGGACTGTTTGGTGGAAAGACGGAGCGATCTCTGAGAACGGGGTCTCCGTTTTGGATGATTAAAATGTTCCAAAATTGATTGTGGTTTTGTTTGCATAACACCGTGAATATAGTAGCAACCATTAAATTTTACACAAAGTGGGTGAATTATATCTCAATAAAGATATTATGTTTAAGAGGCAGTTCAGAGGTAATAGAGTTTATTCTTGATTCTCTTGCCAAAACATGGAACAGTTTTCCCTTTTTCTCTCTTTCCATTTTACTCTCATTAGTGTGAGTATTGACACCAGATGAGGTGTCAATAAGGTGATATGAAATGCAGTGAGCATGAAGACCCATTAAAGCATAATTACTCCTCTCTAACTTAATTTCAAAATGATAAATTAAAAATGCCCTTTTTATGCAAGACACAGCTACAGTATTTTGCATCAGGTCTGTTAGTTCTCACAAGATCTTTCAATCAGTTTACCTGACTTCATTGAGGCATGTAAAAATCTTGAAAATTCTACCCTGTCATCCCAAATCCTCCCTATACTGCAACAAAATTCCATCCGAACAGTGTGTTCTGTCTGCAGGTTGGTTTCACTGGGCATCTTGAACTGCTTTCCAACATTTGAAGCCCAAGATCCACATGCCCCTTTGAGAACTACTCTGCCCTTGATTTTTACAACCCTGTGTATCTTAGCGGAAACTGAGTCCATATGTTTTTGATTCATTTACACTTAAGTCATCAAAACACCCGTCTTTTAGGGTGATTTGATATCCGTGAAGACTTTTGAGACTTTTTGATAATTCTTTAGAGTATTAAAAAAGAAAAGAAACACGGAAGTTTTGCCTTCCCCAGAATAAACTAAAGTTCTGGGGAGTTCATTTTCTAAACTTGTCCAAACAAATTTTTTCATCTGTAACAGGTAGAGGGACAGGTAAGATGCTGGCAGCATGCTTAACTAAAAGTGTTGAAGTTTTTCATGAGATACAGAATGTGTGCAATTCAGGGCCCATTTTACAGGGCTTGAGGGCTTTCAGACCTTTCTGTCCTAATGAAAAGTTCTGAGAGTATTAATTTGCGTGACTGTGGATGCTGTTATTTGTCTAGTTTTATGCTGCTATATTTGAACACATTATGACTTACTCAATATTATTAAACATTTTATTGCATTTTATTTGAAAAGTGCTCAGTAGTGATTTAACATTTATTTTCCACATGAGATGTAAATTTGCTTTTTTTACATGAGGTGTAAAAAAATTACCGTGCACTTTATATATCACTGGTTCCATAAAAATGCTTTTTCCAGTGGGTTATATTCATAGTAGGTACATTAGTGTGAGTATTGTAAAAGAAAAAAAAATAGTTTAGTCTAAAAATACTTTATTTTAAAAGTTAATGGGTTTTTTCAGCTGTGTTTTTTCTAGTCAACTCGGTCTTGATCTTGATTAAATGTATATCAAAGATGCACTAAGTGACCTTCATCATCTCAAATTCTCCCTCTTTCTTCATTTTTTCCAAAATGAGATACTTAATCCTGTATTTACTTACGCTGCTCCATATGGGTTGGTTACTGCTGTTTCATCCCAAGTGTCCATTTGAGGATCAATTACACTTTTTAAGAAGGTCACTTGATCTGACAATTAATAGCCAGCTTTATACACTTTGTTTTCTATGTAGGATATATATGGAGAATTCCGAGATATTTTTCTGAAGTGTATTCTCTAGTCTTTTCCTGCCGATTAGCATTTAGGATTTAAAGGGCTTCGGAATGTCTTTATTTTTACATAATTTCAATTCTAGGTGTAAAAGGAGCAGAAGGAGCTTCATTTTTCTTTGAGAGATTGAAGTCTACACTGTGTGCTTAAATGGATTAGACAGTTGTGAGGTTGACCTAAACTGAAATCAATCTGATTTTTCTGTAGGGTTTTCTCTGAAATGCTGTTGGAGATGCCCTTCTTAATGGGAAGGACTTTTACTACCTGAAAATTATCAATAAGTTCAACATCCACATGAATTTAACCTTTGCCCTTATCTGTGTAGGACTAGAAAATATCACAATTGTTTCTCAAAAATACATGGAAACTTTACACTCTGAATACAAAATCAATGCACCAAGATATTCTAAGATAACAATTACTTCCACCTTAAAAAATTAGGTCTTTATAACATGTATTTTTTTCATAGGATAAAATTTATGATCATAGAAATGCATGGCACTTCAAAGCTGGTATTATTTTAAGTTATAATAACTCACCAGATATCTTCCTCATGTATTAGAATGAAGAAGCAAATCCATTATTTTGAAACTGTTAAATCCTTAAGATATATTTAGATAGGTTTCTTTGAAACAACGATTTTCAATTGTTTAATTGCTCAAGTGTAGCTAGTTTCATTATCCCATAGCATACTTATGCCATGGATATTTATTTATTTGTACTCACTGTTTTCTAGAATACTTTTGTACCACGAAGGGCGTAAACTCTCAGTCATGATAATGTCATGAGTCGAGGATGAATGTCTGGATTATTTTGATCACTTTCATCTGAGTAGAATTTACAGTGTGAATCTTAAGTTGCTCAAGTTAAAAAAATAAAATGATAAACACATCTTCTTTGGGGAAGATATTTTCAGTGCACAATTTATTTCGGGTGATTAGTTGATGATGCTTCTGAATTTCCATCAAAGAAAAGTATACAATGACATTTGTCTGACAAGATTAAAATACTGTGGTCAATTTGAGAAATTTCTCACAAGATCTTCACTATTTGTCTAGGTTTGGTAAAATATATATTGATGTCATATTTATAAAATTATTTGAAAAAAATCTCATGGATCCTAGTTGGTAGAAATTTGATATTAAGGGGAATGACTTCATTTTTAATCTGAATAAACATTTCCTTCAACCCAAAGACTGGTATTTAACAATTTCTGGTTGTGCACACAGATAAATGTGAGAAAATTACCCAAAATTATTTTTAGCTTCAAAAATTTTCAGAAACCATTCTGCCCAACTGTGTTTGAAAATATTTATCTCTGTCTTCTGATGCCATTTTTGGTTTTTTTCTCCAAACATTTATTGGTCGAATGCATACAGGATTATGTTTTGAGTGATAGCCACTCTTACTTCTGAAAACAATGAACAGTTATTCAGGAAGCCTTAATTTTAAATCTGGCTTTTCATTAATGTGTTTGAATTGCTAATGTGTATAATGAACACATATGTTCACATTCTTTATATAAATAAGTATTTATAATGAAAAACGCACATTTTATTTTATTTCAAGTGTTATCCCACTTAGAAGTACTTGAGGAATGAGTTATTATTATACAACTACATACATATTTATAAAGCCGGAAACTTTTTGTTTGAGTGTTTTTCTCAGAACCAATATTAAATCAAAAGATTCTGTTTGCATTGTTTTCATTATGGGATATTAGAGGCAAATTAAAATAATAAAAATAATGTCTTTTCTTTACCCCAGCCATTTAAGTTCATACTGAAGGGCTTATCTAATAATGAAATCTTAAACTGCTTTGTAGAAATAAGCTTTTCTATTCTGATAGCTTTACTTCTTGCTGCCCTGCCTATAGAAATGGATCCATATTTTCTGTGAGCTATTTGCAAATGTGCAAGCCATCTGCAGCAGAATGATTAGTGGAGTGCAGGAATACATACCCTGTCTTTGGTCCCTATTGGCCATTTATTTCTGTTTTATTGTTTTAATTATAAAGACCAATCTTCACGGTGTCTGTTATATGGCATTAGTATGTTAAAAGGTAGCCTCAAATATTCATGGATTTTTAAATTGCTCTATAATTTAGAGAGATATTAATCTGAGATGAATTTGGGGAATCAGTGTTGTTGAGAGAGTCTGTGCTACAAAGCAGTGCTGAAACTGGAAGTTACATTTCAATGTTAACTGACTGTTACATGACAAGTAAACAAGTTTAATTGTGTTATTCACCTCATTGACTTTAATGAGTCGATAATAGATGTAATAGGCACCTCAGGACCAGATGGCATAGGGTAGAAAGTCCCCACAAATACCATTTTTTCATCTCAAGTATCTGATAAATATGTTAACTTCCTGCATTATGGCAATTGTTGAAATGTCTTAGCAGCTGGTCAGTTACCCTACACTGCAGGGGCCATCGTTACTGTTTATAGCTCAAGTCTCAGCTTTGCATGCGTAGAGACAGTAAGAGTGAAAAAACCCCTCTTTCTGAACTGTCATACACTGTCCTAATTGAATAACTGTATAAAACTATCTCATTCAGTTAAACCAAAATTCCACAAATAAGTCTAAAAGGAATTATATAATCAATCCAAAATTTTAGAAGAGCCTCCCTAAATATTAAAGTGTCAATTTCACCAGCATATTATTCATTTGTTATTTCTTCATTATTTTGCCTGTCCCTTTGTCCCTTGCCTTGCACGCACGCACACTCACATGCCTATGGAGTATAACTTGATGTTACTTGGTAAAGTGACAGTGGCATTTATTGTGGAAGATACCGTCTTTAACTTACAGGAGAAGCTTTGTTTTTAACCTTTATATCTTCCATTTGCTTTATTAAAGTTACTTACAGCTGGTTTTCTTTTCATTTGCTTAATAAAATTTTTCTTTTTAAAATAAATCCAAAGGTATTTTCTTCATATAATATCTAAAAGCTCATTCTCAAGTTAATGTCACTGCTGTTTCGGTGACCAAAGCAAAGTTTTCAATAGCTTCATATGCTATGATGTTCTTGGAAAGCCAAACCAATATTTGCCTTGTCAATTTCATACTACATAAAAAGTGGATTCCCGTTTCTTCTGATTGTACTTGAGAACCAAGAATTGACAAGAAACCATATTCAGGAATTTGTAGCACATTGAAAATTACCGAGTTAATATGAAAAAGACTTAGTAAACTTTCTCAAGCTTAATTTCATCACTGAAAATTGAGCCATCTCCCCACGTATTTAACACTTAAAAGTGCAGTTGCAGCACAGCACCATATGCTGTGCAGGATACTTTATACTTGAGCTGGATTTGATGTCAGGGTATCAATAGCTGCTGCACTGCTGACCTAAGTAAGAGCATGTTTGCAGATTTGGGGATGCAAAAATGCCTTTATAGTAGTTGCTATTCTCTTTCTTGGTGAATAGGACTTTATTTACTTGGTTATGGTAGATCAAAGGTGTTTTTTCTCTAATCTGTTTTTTTTTTTTTTTTCCTGAAGAAGAGACTATTTTTCATAATTTGCAGTTTCGCATTTGGTCCTAGAGAAAGAAATAACAGAGAGATGATTCGGGAAAAGTCTCTTATTGAGAAAAGTGAGAACACATTGAGTGATCTTTTAAAACCTATAGGAGCATCTTGAGAAGCTTCTAAGATCTAACATGACAGAATCACATTTGTAGGCTTTAAATCCTCTAGGAGAACCTGATGATTCTGAAGAATGATGTGGAGGCTCTGAGAAGCCAAGTAGAATTGGACAGTTCTCTGGTATTGTAAGATGAAAATATAAGCTAAGGATGCACCAAATAGTGAGCAATCCAACAAACCAACCCAAATTTAGTTTGGGTTCCTAAGAAAGCTGTATAATACAAATAAGGGGAATGAGGTATAGAGCCCCTTTTGTGATGGCTGAAACCCCACTCTTGCTTGAAATAATCTAACATTGAACTGCTAGTGTCCCTAGACTCCTGACAGGGGAAAAAAATCTTTCTGAAAGAAAATAAAACATTTCCTTATATGCCAAACTATTTCTTACTTTTGTATTTATAATACACTCTACTAGGCAAATAAGAGACAACTTTAAAGAGAATAAAACAGAGCAAGTCAAGATAGGTAATGGACATACTACGAACATTTTAAAATAACTATGTTTTATAATTTAAGAAATAACATATCCAATTAAGGCTTTTTGTAGATAGAAGATATATAAAAAGAACAAATTGGAAATAATAATGAAATGAATGCAAATAGAACATAATAGCAGTGGAAGAGACACAACTAAAGAGCAAATGAGTGAACTAGACTAGCTGGAGAATGTTTCTCCTCCGAAAGAACAGACCAAGGAAGAGAAAGTATAAAAAGATGTTAGAGACACAGGGAATTCATTGATAAAATTTAATTATACATATAACTGAAACTATCAAATGCAACAAAAAATAATAGAATAGAGAGTATTTTTAAAAAAATGATAAATAATTTTCAAAAGTAATGAATTATGAGGACATTGTTTTAAAACCACTACAATCTCCAAACAGAAACACACACACACACACACACACACACACAGAGCACATACAAACACACATAGGACATCATAATACTACTGCTGAAAACCAGGGATTATGACAAAAGTCTTAAAAGCATATGTAGGTGTTCCATTGTGGCTCAGTGAGTTAAGGACTTGACATTGTCTCTGTGAGGATGCAGGTTCAATCCCTGGCCTTGTTCAGTGGATTAAGGATCTGGTGTTGCCACAAGCTGTGGTGTAGGTCACAGATGTGGTTTGGATTCCACATTGCTGTGACTGTGGTGCAGGCCAGCGGCTACAGCTCTGATTCAACCCCTAGCCTGGGAACTTCCATATGCCATGGGTACAGCCCTAAAAAGACATAAATAAATCATTACCAGTAGAACATACAAAAAGATTCAAAGAGCCATAATATTTAATGTTTGAATCATTCTAGGATGCAAAAAGACTGAGCCAGTCTGCTCTGTATCTCTTTGAGCATGCTCTCCTTTCTTCTTCCTAAGAGGCAACTAGACACGAAGACTAGATCCTTGGTTTGGGGAACAAAGGGGCTCTCAGTTACATCCTATCTCTCCTTTTCCATTGATTCGTTCATTCTATCTCTAGAACCTCTCCTCACCACTCCCTTTCTCTGTCTTCCTGGAAATAAATGACAATTTGGGTTTGATGTTAGAGATATTTTAGCTACTTTGGCTCAAATCCTAATTATCTCAGTTAAAAAAAAATTCCACATAGGTCGGGATTTGGGACAGAAGACTAATGCTCTTATCTTATATATTTTGCATACAGTCTATCCTTGAGGGACAGGAGGAGAAAACGTCATGACAAAGGCCCGAATACAGATACACCTGTTTCCTTCCTGCACACACCATACTTCCGTTGCAGTACTGTAGTCAGACTTGCAGGTAGTGATTTCCCTTCCTCTATGCCAAGCTCAAATTTGAAGAGCAATCTCCCAACACAGAATACTTGCACCCCTGTGTTCACTGAAGTACTATTCACAGTAGCCAAGACATGGAAACAACCTAAATGACCATCAACAAAGGAATGGATTAAGAAGATGAGGTTCAGGTGCACAGGGGAATACTCCTCAGCCATAAAAAGTGAAATAATGAAATTTGCAGCAACATAGATGCAACTAGAGATTCTCATACTAAGTGAAGTAAGTCAGAAAGAGATACAGAAATACCATATGATACCACTTAATGTGGAATATAAAATAGGGCCTTAATGCACCTATCTACAAAATAGGAAAAGACTCACATATGGAGAATAGACTTGCGGCTGCCAAGGGGGAGGGTGGAGGGAGTGGGATAGACAGGGAGTTTGGGGTTAGTAGATGCAAACTATTACAGTTAGAATGAATATGCAATGAGATCCCGCTGTATAACACAGGGAACCATAACCAGTCCCTTATGATAGAAAATAATGGAAGATAGTATGAGAAAAATTTTATATATCTATATATCTATATATACACACACAAGTATGAATGACTGGGTCACTATGCTGTGCAGAAGAAATTGGCATGATGTTGTAAATCAACTATAATTTTAAAAAGTAAAAATAAACATTTTTCCTAATTCTAGATGTAAACAAAAATATCTTTAAAATAATTGAGTGAATCTATTGCCCAAATATCAGCTGACTACTTTAAAATTGGTAATCAAAAAATCTAAGCAACTGCATGTAGTAATGAACCCTAAAGTCTAACATCAATTAAAGTCTGATGGTCTGAGAGAATAGCATTCCCTCTATGCATTAATTCATTTCTTAATGTGCATCGTGTCATCTCTTTCCTAAAATAAGCACTTTTCAAATGACCTTTGAATTGACATTCCAGGATCTCTGGATATCTTCCTTTCAAAGTTCCCCTTCCAGCTAACATTACTGGTGATAGAATCTATAAACTCTATACACTTGACAAGATGAGAGAATGTGTTTTCGCTTGAGGACGGATGCTTATTCCTCTAGTTTGTGTTACACTCAGAATGAACCTATTCTGTACATAGGACAATCCAGACATATGTTTGTGTGGAATACAGTGTCCTATAGTCACTTTCCCATTTGGCATGTCTTTAAAATATAATATGTGAGGGACCTTAAAATGGTTTGAAAATATTATTTTTTAGCATTTATAGGAAATAGGAATAGTAAAGTACAGAGAAAGATATATTTATATAATGGGAAATGCTTCAGGTACGTAAAAGTAATGTGGTGTCCTACCAGGGCCATCGTATAGAGCTCAATAAAACTAGATGGTGTCATTTTAGAATGAGAGTAATCTCTGAAGAAAGGTAAGTAGAAAACAAAATGAAAACTCCAAAATAAAGTTCTGTATGACAATGTGCAATTTGCATGGAACACTCTTTTCAATGGAATCATTATGCCATCATTACTTAGTTATGGGAGTAAATGGGAAGAAAAGAGGTAAAAATAAAATTGTGAGTTTCTACATTCTTTTAGGGGAATGTTGAACTCCATTCAAGAAAAAAATAAGTAAACCGTAGCCTGAATGAGTTTCCATTGTAAGCTCCTGTCTACAAAAGAAATAAGATAAAAATGAAAAACATAATTTCCTACCACATTAAAACTTGTAATTCTTTTATAGCTACAGATTTATCCAGGACAGAGAACTCTGTGAAGGAAAAGCATTAAGCAGTAACTATTTTTTTCCACATTTACATGTATAAAATTAAGAATATAATATTTATTGCAAGTTATGATTAAAAAAAACAATGCTCACACTTATACTGCTAACATTGTAATCTACCCCGTTCCATAAGGACACTGTCAAAGAAAATAAAGCCATCTTAGCCCTTGAAAAACTTATATTCTTAAGTGTCATAAACAATTCATGCACATATGAATTTAAAAAATAATCAACTACACTTTACAACTATCCACATACGTAAAAGTAATTAAACAATTCTCTAAATGATCTGAATATTAGTTTCAAAAGCATTTGTGCAAGTAAGCCTCACAAAAGCACATGTATATTAAGATGGGAACTTAAAGAAGAGAAGCACACAGCTTGGTAGAGAAAGAGAGAGATGTTTCAGATGGAGCACGTGATTACCTAATTGCTCAGTGCAGATAGAAAGTGAGTGATGGGTCCAAACTAGAATTAAAGTCTACCTTTCTCTTTTCTCAGACACAAACGCCCCCTTTTTTAGAAAATAAATTCGTTGATGCAAGTTTCATAGATCAATTATTTTGTACTTTTCTTAACACTGCTAATATTAGGTTAGGACCCAACAAGTAAATAGAATGAGGAATTAAACCCTGAAGTTATTTAAATAGGAAAAATATGAACTACACACAAGAACTCTATGGAAATTGGATGATTAGGTTGAAAAGCAGAGCTGTGGAGAAGATGGGCTCTGGGTCCACCAAATATGATTTCAGATCCTGATACTTCACTTAGTAGCTATTGTCTTCTAGATAAGTTAGTAGTTCACCTCTCTGCCTCAGGTTCTCATTTGTGAAATAGAGACCGTGCCAGAGTCCAGAAAATTCTAGACAATTTGGATAGGTGCTATTTTAACTAAAGCACTTGCCATTTTCCATTCATGCATGCATACTAAAGAGGAATCCCTCCCATTGGACTTGCATGGTTTTTATAATACTGGCTTAATTGAATGCTCATGAATTCTAGTAAGTATATGGCTCTGAGCAAGGAAACCATTCTCTCTATGTACAGCTAGGCCACTGAATTCTAAAACTATTGACTTGCCACATAATTTACTCTCTCTATATTAGCATGACTTCACCATTCCTGCAAATGCCAGCCCAGGCAAACGGTTTGATTGTTCATTCTAAAGAACAATCCATCAACTCTTCAATAGGAAGCACTGAGAGTATGTGCCCTAAGGTTCTTTAAATCTCTTGCTGCAAAATCCTTAGCTCTGTACGTACTCAACCTTTCCCCTCCATCCCCACCAAGATGGCCAAACTCAGCAGGTGTGACAGATAATATATGGGGAGGATGCAGAAAGTGAAATGGTGACGATTGTAGGAGTTCTTTGTTTGAGAGGTATTCATGCAGCTTTGTGACAGCACAGCCCAATTTTCCAGTCTTAACATATTTTGAATAAAACGGTATTGATGTAGAGCTTTGCTGAGACTTCTTTGGAGATGTATTAAAAGGCAGGTCTCTTTTTAGGATTAGGAACAATTTTATATAAGACCATTTCCTAAGACTTAAAAAATACAATGTTCTACACTTAGCCAAAGATAGAAGATGGATTTGTGTGACTGGGGGGCATTTGGTTGGGCTTGAGAAATTTGCAGGAAGGAAGTGCTTTTAAAAGTGCGAAAAAAAATTCACCATTAGGGTGATGGCCCAGGAGGATCTGCCATGAGACGCACGGTGCCTGGGATGCTAACCCCAGCAAAATTTCCAAGCTGCCTAGAGGGCGATTTTGGTTTTGAATCATTCTATTCCTCCCATATGAATCTCCACTTTAAACCCAAAACTTTCACACAGGAAACCCAACATTTATAATATCCATTTTTGCGCCTTTTATTGCATTTTGAGGGAGCATTACCTCAGTTTATGTCGATTTATATAGAACATTAAATGCTGTAAATTACCATAAAGTGAAACAACACATCACACGGTGATGTCGGAACCATAAATCATGACTAGTTCCTGCTGCAAACAGATGTTCTTATTTTTAGACCCATGTCAAGATTCATTTTGTTCTTCCAGATTGTTGAGCCAAACTTTAAATTTTCTTGTTATCAAAATGAACTATAATATTCACACTGTCATTTAAAAGCCAAGCAAAAATGAGTTGGTTGGGCATTCAAGGTACATCAAATTGCATACATCACTCTTCCAAGATGGGCTTCAAATACATCAGAATTTAAACCAGCAGAAGACTAAGCTGTGACAGACTTTAAATGACGATCTTATTCGGCATCATTAAGTAAAGATGACATTTTCACTTGTGTCGAAAGATCATTAGATGTGATTTAAGCAGTGATAGTTTTGCCAGAAGTGTCACAGTTTATGGTCGCAAAATCTGGCTTGGTGTCTCTTTGTCTTATGGATGGTATGTCATTGATCAGAAAAGAGTCACTAGAGAATCAGATGTTTATGTCCATGTTCGCTGTTTTCTCCTTAAATTCATCAGGCTGTTCTCACCATCCCTTCTCCTGCCATTTTTTCTCAGAAAATTGGTACTTCATTTATATGACTCACTATCAAAGGCAGTAACTGGCAGATCTGCAAATAGGTGAAGATGGTATGCTTCGAGGGAAGGACTGGGTAGGTGAGGGAGGTGTACTGCAAAAATATCAAAGGTGTTTGTCTAGTGACCCATCTGAGGATGGGCAGAAATCCATACCGGTGTGAGGAAGGGAAAGCAAAGGAAGTGCTGAGACAGGAAAATGTGCCGGACCCCTGTAATGCCAAATCAAAGAAGTGAATTTCACTTGTAAGAAGCTGAACATCTGTTGCAAAAAATAATCAATTTGTGGACAACACAGAACTAAATTGGCATATTTGGGGTTTTCTTTTTTCTATTGCCATGTTGATGAGTGTGAGATTCAGTGGAGTATGTTTGAAAGAGACTAAGTATTTAAGTCATGATTAACTCTAGTAGAAAGATAATGTTTAAAATGCTATTCAGGCATTGATTCAATAATGTGATTGTTATGTGTTCAGGCTAATAACTGCTCTGACATAATTTATATCGGAGTTTGTGAAGCAAAAACTACGAAAAAGTACATCTTTCAATTGACAAACTTATGGTCAGAAATTTCGTTTTTATATGTAAATATGAGTTTCAAAACATTTTGTGAAAATCTTTCCATTCTTTAACATTCTTTTCTTTTTAGGGCTACACCCTGTGACATATGGAAATTCCCAGGCCAGGGTCGAATCAGAGCTGAGTGCCAGCCTACGCCACACCCACAGAAACACCAGATCCAAGCCACATCTGTGAACCACCCCACGGCTCACCGCAACGCCAGGTCCTTCACCCGATGAGCAAGGCCAGGGATCAAACCTGGATCCTCATGGAGAGTAGTCGGTTTCATTACCACTGAGCAACAACAGGAACCCAGCCCTCTTCTTTCACTTTTGAATTCATTCTATCCTTTCTGCTTCTACGTGCATCTACTTTCCTGCTTGCTTTCTCTAATTCGTCTCTTCCCCGCTCTCTTTCCAACTCAATCATTTCTCTTTCTCTGTTTTCTTATATGCAAGGTAATCCTTTCATATACTTTCCCGATATTAGAGTTAAAGACTGAAGCATTTTCCTCTACCTGTACACCAAAATAAGGAAAAAATACTTCACAGGATAATTCTTGAAATTTACAAACTGAAGATCAGGGCCAAGTACCTAACAAGAGGGATTAGGACAAAGGATGCATCAAACCTTTGTCATCAGAAAGCCACACTGCAACTTTTAGGACCCCATACGACAAAGGAAACTTTTGAATTTCAAAGACATCAGTCATTATTAGAATGAATATTAGTAATAATTGCTCAGATAAATTATTATTTTTCACTGAATATGCCCTGAGTTAATACGAATCACAGAAAAATGTAATCCTATTTTAGAAATAATGAAAGACCTTATTCAATTTAACTTGCCCACTGTGTGAAAATCTTGAAATTTATATTAGCAACAATTAAACAAAACAATCCATCAAGAGGCCATTTGAATATGATTTTGCTTCTATTACCATTGAAAATTATTTCAAAGAAACTTACAGGAAGTGTATCCCCATCATCTTGAAATAAAACATGTTTACAAGTGAAGTACTTCTAGAATCATTAATTATTTCAGCTTAACCTGTTGAAATGTGTTCCTAAAATACCTGGGAACATTGCAGCACAACAGTTAGTGAAAGAGTGATTGTACTTCCCAATGTAACTTAATTATAGCCAGGAAGTACTTTTAATCTTGTGATTCTTTCTAAGTTGTGTTTGCATAAAGGATTCAAGTTTTTTTTAAAAGAAATTATTATTTACTTGCA
Organism: Sus scrofa; assembly: GCF_054392235.1. Classification (NCBI taxonomy): domain Eukaryota; kingdom Metazoa; phylum Chordata; class Mammalia; order Artiodactyla; family Suidae; genus Sus; species Sus scrofa. Next base: position 80,122,257 of record NC_139393.1, read on the forward strand.
CAAAATGTCAAGCCTTGCATTTAAAAAAATAGTAAATGTATTAATTATACAAGGAGCAACTCAGAAGTTGATCAAAAAATGATAAAATAGGAGTTCTCTTGCGGTGCAGTGGGTTAAGGATCTAGTGCTTTCGCTGCAGTGGCTTTGGTCACTGCTGTGGCAAGAGTTTGATCCCTGGCCCAGCAATTTTGCATGATGTGGGTGCAGACCCCCCAAAAAGGATAAAATAAAATACTAATGAGTATGATTTTCATTATTTTTACAAAAAAAAAAAAAAGCTCTCCCCACCAATGAGTGTTGAGTTCTCCACATTGTGGCAACTTCTTTTCACGCTTTGTTGTGTTTGCATGAAATTTACCACTGTATCAGAAAACATGCAAGTTCTCATTGTTGCTTCCATAAAGATAAACTTGATTAAAAAAATACACAATTTGACACAATCAATTATATCCAAGAATGTGTACCAAAAATATATTTGTTATATGAATATTAAATAAGAATAAAATGATGTTGGTAATTGTCACCAGAGCACCAACAATGAAGAATGCTCTTTAATTCTCATAAAGACTTCTGAGATTTCTTATTCTAAAAATCAGTGTTATGAGCATAAAGATTCCTTGCTGGAAAACATAGTTCATGAAACCTGTAAATTTAAAAAATGTATTTATCAGGTACTTTACTGATAAGATTTTTGTCTTCAAAGAGCATCTGATTTAGTTGAGATGACCAAAACAACAAACAAGAATCACCACGCAGTAAAAAATAGTCTGTTGTTAAATGCTGGGTGGTGCAGCACCTGCTGTGAAATCTCCAGCTGTTTGTGGGAGAGGAAGAGGCTTAGATGGTCATGGAAGAGGGGAGATTTATTTAAATTATGTAAGGAGAGGTAGTTAGGATGTGGTAAAGGTGAGAGGAAAGTGAACATCGAGGCAGAGGAAGATGAACTCACCTGGGGTCAGAAATAGGTGGGGACCAATGACTTGGCAAGTGAGACAAGACTGGACTGTGGGAATCACAGCTACACTTTTTTCTTTTTTACACATTTATAGGGAACTTAAAACAATTATACAAGATTAGTGGAGTGGTTGTTACTCCCAAGGAAAATGGGTATTAGACATTTAAAATTTTTGATCTACTAGTTGATAAGAAAAAGTATCAAGATCTTATCCAGGACGTACAGAATTGTAAAATTTCCATAAGTAACCCACACATGGAGGAGCATATGAGGAGTGGGGATCCTGAATCTCCTTAGAGAACCAGTAAGCACATAAAGTATAAATGGTGCTTAAGCTACCTAATTCAAAAGTCACTTTGTGCAATTCTGTTCTTCCTCAGTATTTACACTTTTCAAGTACTTTGCATTCTTCCTCAGGGTTGGGACCCCAAAACTAATCACTCCAGACATGAATTGCAGATATGGAAACTGTTTCTTGAATACAAATCACTTTTAAAGTGATAGTATTAGAAAGTATCTCATGTTGCAACAGAAGAAAGGGTGGGGGAAAAATGTAATTGTAATGTATACATGTAAGGATAACCTGACCCCCTTGCTGTACAGTGGGAAAATAAAAAAATATATATATATATTAAAAAAAAAGAAAGTATCGGCAAAAAATGGGTTTGATTTTCATCTTAAAAGAAGTAATCTGACTTAAGGTTTGACAGTCTGGGATTTCTGAGAAATTTTATCAATTCAAAATAACAGTAATTAATTGACTAGCTACTGAACTGTGCTCAGTCCTGAGTGTTTTCCCTTCATTTTCTTAAGTATTTTATATCAATGGTGAGTTAACCTAATAGTGATTATAGTGATAAAGAAATAGTTGATATATTGATATTTAAAATTAATGAGGGTCTTCTGAATTATGAAACATGTTGAGTATTTTTTTTCTCTTTTGAGATCAAAAGGCATTCAAGTGGGAAATATTTCTATGTTTTCCCAACCCCAATATTGTGCAAGCATCACATTCTAGAGCAAATACACTTATTAAACAATATTCCACATCAAGAAAATTGGCAAGCCTCTAACTGCTGTGAGACCATGTAATACTTTACTGGGGTTCAAGATCTGATAGTCTGACATTTAGTTCAGGAGAGGTCAAGCACACTCATATAGCTTTGGACCCTTTGGGATGATGGCCTTAGTGACAAGACAAAGAGTATTTCCCTTACAGGAAACATTCACCTTTGAGGTCCATCCCTTATAAATAGCCCAGTTACTACTTCTCTCTGGCTGGCAGCCAGAGAGAGAGGGAAACAGATTGAGGTTAGCCACAGGGAGACCATCAAGGTGGGCAGAAGGCCATCCAATATGAAAGAGTCAAAGAAACACAAACAAGGGCATTTGAGTCATGAAAGCAGGAGGACAATCTGATGGGGTTACTATTCTTTTAGCTCTCTCAGCAATTCCAAGATTTCTTCAACTTTACAACAGCTTCTCCTACCTACTGAAAAACTAAGAGGAAAAATTAGAGGAAGTAAATATGAAACATAGAGTAATCATGTAACATGCTTTGGCAATGAATCCCACCTTCTATTTTTGAAACTGTAGCCAGGGGATTTTGAGGAGCAGAAAGGAAACAGACAACCAGACATACAATGGATCTGGGGGGCACAGGAAATGCTTAGTCAGTTCACATATGCTCCTGAATTTATGGGACATCTTTAAAAAGCAGCTAAGTCTTTCCCACATGTAACAGTGGCAACTCTAACAGAGATAGAGCATAAGACACTAAATAATTGTATGTTTTAAAAAAGCTATTATTTTAATCAACTTTCTGCTTTATCAAACAGAAGTCTGTTATGCCATCTTCTGTTGCAAAAAGACCTGTAACGAGAAAGTCATTACGTTCTTATCCAACTGCAGATTACCCAAGGTGAATGATAGTGGAAAAATAAAGTTCAAATATTTATTTTATAAATACATGTAAAAAGACAAATTATTATCTTTTGGGTTAATTTGTGTGTTTAAATAGTAACAGTTAATGTCAATAATCACTTTGAAAAATAATGTTCTAAATTCACCTACTAAAAGGCAGAAATTGTCAGAGTGGATCAAAAACAAGACCAAACTATATATTGTCTACAAGAAACACACTTTAAATTTAATGGCACATATGGATTAAAAGCAAATGTATGGAGAAAAAGACACCATGTTAACTCTAAGAAAACAGCAAAAATAGCTGTATTAATGTCATACAATGCAGATTTTGAAACAAGGAATGTTACCAGATATGAAGCAGGGTATCATTACATATCAGCTATCACTCATTACCTAATGGTAAAGAAGTTATTTCTTACCTTCTTAACATAGATATACCTAATAACAATGCATCAAATTACATGATGTGAAAAACCGATAGAATTGCAAAGAGGAATATGAATCCATTATCATAACTGGAGAGTCTAGTATCCCCCTGTCAAAAATGGACAGATCCATTTTTGGCAGAAAATCAGTATGACCATAGTTGAAGTCAACAAAACCAACAATCAACTCTACATAATTGACATCTATGGACTACTTTATCCAATAACAGCACTCTTCTTCATTTCCAAAGGAATATTCACCAAACTGGACTACATTCTGGGCCATAAACCCCACCTTAACAAATTTAAAATAATAGAATTCACATGAGGTTTTCTCTCAGACTGTAATGAAATTAAACTAGAAATAAAACCAGAAAGATAATTAGAAAATCCCCAAATCCCAAAACTTATGGCATTTAAATAATACATTTCTAAACAACACATTGGTCAAGGAAGAAATCTCAAAAGAAATTACACAATATTTTGAACTAAATTAAAATAAAAATACAACTTATCAAAATGTGTGAGATGCAGTGACAACAGTATTTAGAGGAAAATTTATAGCATTCAATGCATATATTAGAAAAGATAGATCTGAAATTAATAATTAAGTTTCCACCTTAGGAAGATAGAAAAAGAAATGTAAATTTGATCCAAAGTAAGCAGAAGAAAAGAAAAAATTAGCAAGTAGAGCAGAAATCAATGACATTGAAAACAGGAAATCAATGAAATCAAATGTTTGTTCATTGAAAGACCAATAAAATTAGTAAGACTCTAGCCAGTGTCATTAAGAAAAAGGGAAAGATGACACAAATTACTAGTATCAGAAATTGGAGGGATTTTCTGTTGTGGCGCAGCGGAAATGGATCTGACTAGGAACCATGAGGTTGCGGGTTCAATCCCTGGCCTTGCTTAGTGAGTTCAGGATCCGGCGTTGCTGTGAGCTGTGGTGGAGGTCACAGATGTGGCTCAGATCTGGCACTTCTGTGGCTCTGGCATAGGCCAGCAGCTACAGCTCCAATTATACCCCTAGCCTGGGAACCTCCATATGCCACAGTTGTGGCCCTAAAAGAACACACACACACACACACACACACACACACACACACACACACACACACACACAGAAAAGATATTAGAAGGGAAAATTTACTACAGAACCTATGGTCATGAAAAGGATAAAAATAGGAGTATTACAAGCAACTTTATGCTCATAAATTTGATAAGCTAGTTGAACAAACCAATTTCTTAAAATATCACATTTTCCAGAATTTACAAGGTAAGAATTAGACAATTGTAATAGGCCCATATCGATTCAATAAGTTGAATTCATAGTTAATAAACTTTTAACGCAGAAAGTACCAGGACTAGATGGGTTTAATGGTGAATTCTACCAAAAATGTGAGGAAAAAATTACACTAATTCCTTACCATTTCTTTCAGAGGGTAAAAGCAAAAGGTATATTTCCTAAACTCAATCTATACAACCAGCATTAGTCTAACACAAAACCAGATAAATGCATTACAAGAAAAGAAAACTGCAGACCAGTATCTCTTATGAACACAGATGCAAAAATCCTCAAAAATTATTAGCAAATTGAATCCATCAAAGCGTAAAAATAATTATATACTATGACCAAATTGAATTCCTGTGAGGGAGAAAGACTGGTTCAATATTCAAAATGAATTAGTATTTGTTACCTCATTGGAATGAAAAGAAAATCACATGATCATATAAATAGATTCAGAAAAAAGCATTTGAAAAATCCAACATCATTCATGAAGAAAAATTTGGCAAACTAAAAATTGAGGGGACTTTTCCCAACTTGATAAAGAACATCTACAAATCACTTTACAGCTTGCATCACACTTTCTGGTGAAAAACTCAAAACATTCATCCTAAGATCAAGCACAGGAAAGAATGTCCCCTCTCATTCCTTGTCAAAATTTTACTAGATGTTCTAGCTAATGCAATAAAACATGGAAAAGAAGTAAAAATAATACAGATTGTTCTAAAATAAATAGAACTGTCTTTATTCACAGATGACATGATGGTCTATGCAGAAAATCTGAAAGAAAAAAAAATCCAAAAACTCTTGGAACTAATTAGTGATTATAGCCAGGTTGCTAGGATACAGGATTATATACAAAAGTCAGTCTTTTCCTATATATCAGCAATGAATAAGTGGAATCTGAAATTAAAAATGCAATACCAGTCACATTAACATCCTTCAGAAAAAAAAAAAAAACCTTAGGTATAAATCTAACAAAAGATATACAAGATCTGTCTAAGGAAAACTGCAAACATCTGATGCATAAAATAAAAGAACTGCAAAAATTAAGAGATATCCCATGTTCAAGGATGAGACAACTCAAAAATGTCAAGATGTAAGTCCTTCCTAACTTGATCTATAGATTTAATGTTCATGACGTTATTTTGTAGATGTTGACAAACTGATTCTACAGTTTACATGGCAGGCAAAAGACCCAGAGTAGTCAATATGATATTTAAAAAATTGGAAAACCAACAATTTTTGACTTCTAGACTTACTATAAAGCCACAGTAATCAAGATACTTGATTGGTACTGGCAAAAGAATATACAGATAGATCAATGGAACAGAAGAGACAACCCAGAAGTTGACCCCCACAAGCAACAGTCAACTGATCTTTGACAAAGTAACCAACATGATACAATGAAGAAAAGACAGTCTCTTCAACAAAGAGTGCCGGAGCAACTGGAGATCCACATGCAACAACAACAACAGCAACAAAATAGGCACAGACATTAATCCTTTCACAAAAATTAAGTCAAAATTGATCACAGACCTAAATGTAAAATTCAAAATTAAAAATCCTGAGGAGATAACATAGGAAGTAAACTATATGACCTTGGGAATGCTGATGACGTTTTAGATGCAATCCCAAAGGCATGATCTATGCAAGACAGAATTGAGAAGCGACACTTCATTAAATTAAAAACGTCTGTTCTGCAAAAGACAATATCAACAGAATGAGAACACAGACTGAGGGGAAAAATGCAGAAGACATATCTGATAAAGAATTACTATCCAAAACATACAGAGAACTCTTAAAACTCAACAGTAAGAAAGCAGTGGGATTAAAATATGAGTCAAAGCCCAAAACAGACACCTCACCACAGAAGATACGTAGATGGAGAATGAGCATATAGACACATGCTCCATATCACATCATCAGGGAAATGCAAAATTAAATATCAAAGGGGTTATTAAAATGGCACAAATCTGAAATGCTGACAACACCAAATGATGATGAGAATGTGGAATATTAGGAAGAAACTCTTATTTATCATTGGTGGGAATATAAAATGCTACAGCTGCTTTAGAAGATAATTTGTCAGTTCCTCAAAAAAATAAACATATTCTTACCATAAGATACAGCAATCATACTCATTGGTATTTGCCCAAATAATTGGAAAAAGACATCCATACAAAAACCTATATACGTGGATGTTTAGAACAGCTTTACTCGTAACAGTCAAAATTTGAAAGCAACCAAGATGTCCTTCAGTGAGCAAATGAATAAATCAATTTGGGTCATCCAGACAATGAAATGTTATTTAACACTAAAAATAATGAGCCTTGAAGCCATGAAAAGACAAGGGAAAAACTTACATATATATGCAAATAAATACATATATATATATACACACACACACACATTTTATATATATATATATATATAACATTAAGAAAAAGAAGCCAATGAGAAGAAGCTACATATTGTATGATTTCAACCATGTGACATTCTGGAGAAGGTAAAAAGAGGGAGACATTTTTAAAAAAAAGAAATCAGCTTTCCAGGGGCTATTCAATCCCTATTCAAGCCGAGCACAAAGAATTTTTAAGGGCGTGGAAAAAACCCTAATGTAAACTATACGTTTTGGGTGATAGTGATGTGTCAATCCAGTTTCATCAATTGTAGCCAATGTACCCCTCTGAAACAGAACGCTGATAATTCAGAAGGCTATGCATGCATGGAGACAGCAGTACACTGCCATTTCTGTACTTTCTCGATTCTGCTCAAAACTTAAAACCACTCTAAAAAGAAAGTCTTTAAAAATAGTAATAGGTGTATAGATGCTTGTCTCTCACAAGGTTTGGGATAGTTCAATAACAAGTGTTCTTTAAAGCACATGTTCATATATGTCTGACTATGAGAACTTCATGTAATACTAGTTAATATTAAAGCCACATTTTCTTTGTGTCTCCGTATCATCATACCAATCCCTGTGTATTTGGATAGGCAGGTAGGGAAGATGGTATTCAGTTGTATACTATACAACTGAATTGCAAGCTTCAGTTCTATCCACCTTGGTCCCTAACTTGTTCAATAATCTTGGACAAATCACCTAATATTTAGATTTTCTTTTCTTATATTAAGAAAAATATTATGTAACCTACAACATGTTAGAAACATCCTTGGCTTCTCATTGCAACATAATGTCAAATAGAAAAAAAACAGAAATAGGAAAAATAGAAAAGCTCAGCATAGAAAATGTTGCAGTTATTTGAACACCATAATAAAGACAATGATGAGCGTTTGAATCGAGCCACCGTTGACAAAAACTTATTGGTGAAATAAAAACTTTAAAAATAAGGGCCAGACAGCACGGACTCTGAATAAATATGAATATTTTCATCCTGAAACTGATTAGAGAAACACTACAGCTCAAAGTCAGCTAGAGTAGAGTAAGTAGGTGGAACCAAAACCAGGAAATACGTGGTGTTTACATATTTAGTTTTGTTATGTTTATTTATTTTAAATTTCAAGTATGGTTGATTTATAATTCTGTGTCAATTCCTATTGCACAGCAATGTGACCCAGTCATATATATAGCCTTCATTTCCTCAAGTTTTGATATATTGATATTGTGAGTATATATTATTGTTAACAATACATTTTCTTATTAGTATAATTTTGTTGTTATTGTGTTAACTTAAAGTTGGCTGAAAAAAAGGAACTAGAAGTACCCGGTGTTGCTTCCATAGGTGGGATAAAATGCGAAGTATTTGGGAACTGAGATGATACTGCACTGTGTCAACATTTCCAGTCAATGAAGCAGACAGGTTTGGGATTTGGACTAGGAAACGTAAGTGTGAAACAGAAATGTGGCAAGGATAGGGAGGGATTAGCCACTTGCCAGGTGTTTTCCAATAGAAACAAAGAAGGATTGTCGTTATAAAAAAGACAATTAAAGACACATTTTGTATAAGGCACTAGATCTCATCTGGGAGCAATGTGCAGTCAGGAAATGGGAGCTCAGGGTGGAGGAAAGCGACGTGGCACATGTTCCAATAAAATGCCTGCAACCTTTGTTGTACAGAGAAACACCCTATCTGTGCAAATGGCCGGCCAGCTGGACCAACTTCCAGGACTCAGTATAACATCTAAAGAAGAAAAAAATGGACATGTAACATTCTTCTACATTAACATAGAATGATTCTAGGTGAAGAATGAAGGAGGGAGGGGCCCTTCCAGAAGGAATGGAAAGAAATAAAGCAAAGACTGATTTCAGGTGGAAGTGAGAGGACAAAGACAAGGAAAACATACATTGCAAGGGCAAGACATGAGGTGAAGCGGAAGACCAGCAGGGCAGAGATGGATTTCACAGAGCGAAGAGACAAAGACACATCAGCAGAGACACCGTTGTCTACAGTGCTTGGAGGATGGGGAGAGCAGGGGGAGAAGTAAAGTGAATGAATGGATGGGAAACCAAACACAGTAAATGAGAAGAGCAGGGCCATAAGGAGAACCTCCTTACCCAACAGGCTGGGCACAGGAGAAGATAAGTCAAAAAGAAATACAGAAAAACAAGGCTAACTCAAGGGCACAGGCGTTAAAGGAATGAAGTTAAAAAAACACTTGAGGAGTTAGCTACATAAATACAAGGAAAGGAAAATACGGTCACTTGGAGGATGGATCAGAAAGAATGTGCCCCACGCAACTGCCCTTACGAGAAAGTACAGGAGTCACTTCACCAGACGTGATGAAAAGGTTAAAACAAAGTACCGTTTGAAACACACATGAAAATAAAAACAAGAACGAAAGGGGAGTAGGAAGACCGATGGGGAAGGAGGCGGGGATGGTGGAGGAGGAGAAATACAATGACAGTTTGGGTAAACAGGTGTGTTTTGTTTTGCTTTAAGTCTTCTGGACCACAGTTCCCTTCCATGCTAAGTGAGCAGATGGGACTTCGGGATGGCTGAGGGCTCCCTGTCCTCCAGCCTTCTGGGGGGATGGCCTTCCTTTCTGGCAGTGAGGACGACCAAGAGCAGAGAAGGTCAAACAGACATGGCTTCAGAGTTACAGAAGGACGGAATCAACAGCTCTGAAGAACACTGCAGTTTCAAACACAAGGATTCATGAGTACAAATGAGAAGCAATGAGAGAAATCTTTTCAGTCCTATCTGCACAGGACTTGTATTTATGACACTGTCTAGGCATTTAAGCCATTAGGACTCTGCCAGGGAGATTTTATGATTTGGGGGAGGAAATCTGACCTGTCCTTTAGAAAAAGTCCAGATGGTTTTAACCGAATCAAAGGGTCATGACAATAGCAAGAGCTCCGAAATCAGTCTGTTGATGCGTAGCAATGAAAACGGTATATGGAGACACACATGCTAATCCTCTAAAGAGAACTACAGTAAGTCAACGTGTACAGAAACATTGATAGAGTGTAGAGGAAAGTGAGAACTGTACATTATAAAGAGAAAAATATCACTCTTTCTTATCTTTGCATTGCAATAGCTAAAGCTAATTTCACACAACCTTGGAAATTTGGTAGTCCTGTGGAGATATAAAACAAAAACGAAGAGACAAAAGAAAACCTATTCTTCTAGAAAAGAAAGAAATTCAAATTTTAATATATTCAGTGGAGGAGTTCTCATCATGGCTCAGTGGAAATGAATCTGACTCGCACCCATGATAACACAGGTTTCAATCCCTGGCCTCGCTCAGTGAGTTAGGGATCTGGCATTGCTGTGAGCTGTGGCATAGGTGGTGGATGCAGCTCAGATCTGGCATGATGGCTGTGGTGTAGGCCAGTGTCTACAGCTCTGATTCGACTCCTAGCCTGGGGACCTCCATATGCCACAGGTGTGGTCCTAAAAAGACAAAATATATTATCTATATAATCAATGGAAAAGAGGGCTTTCTTTCATTTTAAGACAGAATCGAATAGTGACTATTACATAAACATGACATTGAATACAAGAAAAGAAATGGTGAAATAGATATTCTGTTTTTGCATTTAGTGACATACATAGATTGTTCTAAAGCAAAGAACAAGAAAGTAAAACAGGACTAGCCACCAAAAAAAAAAAAAAAAAAAAAAATGGAGGGGGGACAAATAAGAGAGGACGACAGAGCGGAGACATCATCGTAACAAAGGGATAGATCTGCAAGGACAGATTTCCCATCTGGATACATATTACGGGGCAAGGAGCAAAAGGATGATGCTGATGGACTTAAGAGATTTAGGTGGTGCTGAGATGGAGATGGGAGTAATAGCGCCTAGGAATCTACAGCACGAAAGGAAATGATGTGAGCTGACATCGTGGCAGCACCCAGCATGATTAAGGGCGAGCTGGAGAATCTAGGGAAGCTTCACCAAGTTGTAATGGCCTCAGTGCAAAGAAATTTGAGGATGGCCTAAAAAACACACAGATTCTTTGCCATGGCACATGAGAGAAAAAGCAAGTTAAAACAAGCATCCCAGTAAATCAAGAAGGGTTAGTGATACAGTATCCAAAAGAAGGAGAAGAGAGGATGCAGATTATTAGACTTTTTTATTGAAGTATTGCTGATTCACAGTGTGTGTTAATTCGTGCTATATAGCAAAAATGATTCAGCTATCTATAAGGATATATTTCTATATGTAAATATATTTCTATATGTATGTGTGTGTATATATTTTCCATATTTTTCCCTTATAGTTTAATATAAAATATTGAATATAGTTCCTTGTGCCATGTAGTAGTACCTTGTTGTCTATCTATCATATATCTATATAGTGATGTGTATCTGTCAATCCCGAACCCCTAATTTATCCCTTCCCCCCTTTCCCCTTTGGTAACCATTAGATTTTTTTCCTATGGCTGTGAGTCTGTATCTGTTTTGTAAATAAGGTCATTTGTATCATATTTGGATTCCACCTATAAATGATATCATAGATCTGTTTTTCTCTTTCTTATTTCACTTAGTATGAATATCTCTAGGTCCATCCATTCTGCTGCAAATGGCATTATTTCATTCTTTTTCATGGCTGTGCAATATTCAATTGTATATATGTACCACATCTTTATCCATTCCTCTGTTGATGGACATTTGAGTTGTGACCCTGTCTTGGCTACTCTAAATAGTGCTGCTATGAATACCTGGGTGCATGTATCTTTTCAAATTAGATTTTTCTCCAGATGCATGCTCAGGAATGGGATTTCTAGTTACATAGCAAGTCTATTTTTATTTTTTGAGGAATGTCCAATACTGTTCTCCATATTGCTTGTGCCAATTTTACCTTTCCACCAATAACATAGGAAAGTTCTCCTTTTCTCCAGACCCTCTCCACCATTTATTATTTATATACTTTTTAAGGATGGCCATTCTGACAGGTATAAAGTGATACCTCATTGTAGTTTTGATTCGCATTCTCTAATAATTGGCAAAGTTGAGCATTTTTTCATGTACCTATTGACAATCTATATATAGTCCCTGGAGAAATGTATATTTAGGTCTCTTGCCAATTAGTTACTTGGGTCGTTTGTTTGTTTTTGATATTGAGTTGTATGAAGCTGCTTATATATTTTGGAAATTAAGCCCTCATTGGTCACATTGTTTGCTAAAATTTTCTCCCAGTCCATGGGTTTTCTTTTCGTTTTGTCGATGGTTTCCTTTGCTATGGAAAAACTTTTAAGTTTGATTTAGTCCCATTTCTTTATTTATTTCTATAGCCTTGGGATACTGACCTAAGAAAACATTGCTACAATTTATGTCAGACAGTGTTTTGCTTATGTTCTCTCCTGGGCGTTTTATGGTGTCCTGTCTCATATTTAAGACTGTAAACCATTTTGAGTTCATTTTTGTGTTATTGTTGGACTTATTAATCACGTAGAATGATACTTCTTATACTTTTATGTGCATACACATATCTGGTGAATTGTGTTAAAATGTAAATACTTTGATTCCCACTATGAACTCACTGATATTGCAGACTCTATAAATTTCAATCAATGGCAGTAGTTGCTGTTGTGACTGTTGTCTTTAGATGCTTAAATTATCCATTTTTGGCTAATTAAAATCCCTCATGATAGCCCCAGTGTTTTTTTTATTTTTTGGGGGGTTGACATAATCTCATTAGATTTTTCTTGACATCCCTTGCTTTCTGGCAAAACATTTCCTGGAAGTATCATGAATATTTTCTGCCCCAGACTAGAATCACCTGTCCTTTAAGGAGTCAGTTATTTTTGGTAAGAAATTGCTGGAATGCATATTTCTGCTAGATTGTCATTGATGCTAGGCATTTAACAGTTCACAGAACGAGTAAATACATACTTTAGGGGATAAAACAAGGAGTTAGTAATATTTCTAACAGAATTAACTTTTTGGATTTTATACTTAAAGTACTTTAAATCATTTTTTTCTGTGAGAATATGTCACCCACCTCAGCATATAACTATGTTCATTCATTAAATTTGATATACAATTTTAGTGATGAATATGTTTCTTTTTATTTTTGATTTGATTTTTTATATCGTAAAACAATCATATTATATCATAGTCAAAATAATAACACAGTGGTTCTTTGGAGAAATATTATTCCTATTCCTATTAACTCAAACATTTTCTTTATAACAAACACATTCCTTATCTTGTCATTCATAGCCACGTTGGCAACATTTAGCATTCCAAATTTATCCCCTGTAACTCTATAACATAAACTCGGGTTAAACTGGTCCATGCATGACTTAAAACACGCCAAGAATACATCCTGATTTGATACCTCTTCATTGTGGATCCCTCGTTCTGGAATAGGGTTCCTGCCTCTGTCAATATAAAAAGTGTTCTTTCTCCAAAGTCCATAATCCTTAACTCTTTGAAGGCTTTTAGCACCATTTTAATCACTTTTTAATAATACCTTTATTACTTTTTAAAATATTAAGATGGCTTATAGAAAAGATATGTGTAATAAAAAGTAGGAAAAAATCAGAAAGGAGGGAAAGTAATAGAAATACAATCTTTCAGCAAAAAAAAACAAAAACAAAAACAAAAGCCTTTCATATGTGTGTATTCTGTCTTCTCACATTATAAGCACCTCAACTAGAGGCTATGTCCTTGGTATATGTTTGATTTTAAAAAATTAAAGACTGAATCTCATGGCATAGTCACAGCATCCAGAGTCCTCTGCACAGAGTACTTTTCCAATTTACTTGTTGATTTTCTAGTCCATCAAGAATTGTAGATAGTTACATTTTAGGTGACATTTAATCAACTAGAGAACAGATGCCAAATTGTAGGCAAAAACAACTTCTTGAAGGTTTTTTTTTTTTTTTTTTCTGGCCACATCCTGACACATGGAATTTCCCAAGTCAGGGATGGAATCCAGGCTACAGCAGGGACCCAAGTCAATGCAGTGACAATGCTGGATCTTTAACCTGTTATGAACTCTTTGAATTGCTTTTTGAATGATGTATTCCCACTGCAATATATTCAGGGTGTCTTCAATCGGATCCTCTGGGTCCCATTCTCTGAGAGTTCATTGTAGCTCCACCTGATTCCACAGTAAGCTCTGGAGTCCATGTGCCGAAGTTATTGAAAATCAGATGTAGGTTCCCTGCCATCTTACATCAGGCGGCCACTGGGTGTGAATCAGCCTGTAAGTGTGGGCTTGACCTGGCTCTCAGCTGTTCCCTGCAGCCAAGGGCATTCGCCAGTGAAGGGTGGAAGTGTGAGTCCTCAGAAGCCCATATGATTGACAGGCAGGGGTTGGAAATGTCAACTCTAAAGAGAACATCTGGGCAAAGCATCACAGTAGCCATTACACACGACAATTTGTTATCATCATGATGCTAGAGAAGCAGTTTAACTTCATGGAGCAATTTCTTTTTTCTTTTCTTTTTTTTTTTTTTTTTTTGAATAGCTGCACCTGCGGTGTATGGAAATTCTCAAGCCAAGTGTCAAATTGGAGCTGCAGCCGCAGGCCTACACCATAGTCACAGCAACACTGGATCCAAGCTGCATCTGCAAACAGCTTGCAGCAACTCCAGAGCGAGGCCAGAGATCAAACCCACATCTTCAGACACTATGTCAGGTTCTTAACCTGCCGAGCACTCCCCCATGGAGCAGTTTCTTTGAAGTACAGCATTTAAAGATAGTGTGTCCAGGTAGTTTGTATGTGAACATTGCTCAGGTTTCCAGATAAACAGGTGTCTATCTGAACCCACGTTAATTGTGTATGATTTTTAAAAGAAAAAAGAAAAAGGCAAGGAAATGAGTGAGTGTCATTTTACTATTAGTATCATTATTATTTAGTGCTGTTTGAATTTTACTGTTTGGACATAAATCATATGAACTGCAGAAACATGACCTTTTAAGAAAAAAGGTCTTATGCTCCATTAAGGGGAAAAATAAAGCTATCTAAATTTACATAAAAACAAATTAATTTTCTCATAGACATTTTATGATATAAATAAACTGATGGATTTGAAAAACATTATTTAAAAAACATTTGCTTTTGGGAGGTAAAGACACAAGCATTTTGGGGGGGGGAAGTACTAAATATTAAGCTCCTGTGGTTTTTTTCAAAATAAATTACATACACTTGTCATGTTCTTCTCCTAATGTCTAATTTTTAAAAATTGTTTCTTACTGCATCCCCTGGTGAAATAAAAATGTGTGCCTGTACGTGAAAGAGACTAGAAGAATCCTAGGATTATGGCGACTATTAAAATGACATGCAGATCTGACTTCCCTGGAGCTTTTATAAATAGATACCCATCTGTTTAGAACAAGTTTAATAAAATGCTGCCAGGGTATAGAACACACATCTCAAGTTTTAGATTCTCTGAACCCTTCTTTGAAAAAATAGCACCTGATATTTTATTCAATTTTTAAAAATCAGTAAAAATAAAAGAAATTCTGTGGCCTTAATTTGTATTTATTAGTGTACAAAGAGGTGTTAGTTTGTTGTAAAATGTCTTTAAGTAGTTGTTTATAGCCAAAATATATTTCCCTCTAGATTGCTTCAGTCTAAAGTAGGTCACCTTCTGGTTTAAATTAAGGAGAAGGTGTCCTTTGATTTTTTTTTTTAATGTTGAATTTCAATTTAAATGTGATTTCTAGAATCAAGGACATAAAGTTAATTCACCAGAAGGAAGCCTATCACTGGAAATAAGATAAATAGAGTAGATGACAACTGGGTTAAAACAGCATCTAAAAGGAGTTTCATTGTACTTTTTTCCTTAATATTTTATCTTCTGCTTGTCTGTGTGTTCTATTCCTGAGATCCTACTTCCTATTTGCACCGATTCTGTGTAATGCACTCCAGGCAGACACTGGAAATAATGGTTGAAGTAGGGGGTTATAATCTTGGAAGCCACTGTAATTGCATATTGTGTGGCAGTTGCTGTAATATTGGCAATTTTTAATTAAACAGAGTAAATACACTTCATGCAATCTTTCCATTGGATTTGTCTACCTATGGATGTGTTCGTGTGTGTGTTTAACCTGATATTAAGTAAAGATCCATTTTCGGGAAACATTTTTCACTTTTGAGAAAAATTTATGAGATATAAACTAGGACAAATGGCAATTTAATCAACCTAGTCAGAGGACAATTTCGAATTTTAAAATTCAAAAAAATAAGTAAAGCAGGGATTTTCCACTTTGTAAAGTGGCTGATACAGCTCATCATGATAATTATGAACATACTTTATTCTAATATTTTCCTCTTATGAATATATTCATGTTGGTCTCACTGTGAATGAATAAATTAAAACCCAGACAATGCATTGTGTACTGAGAACTTTTGCAAAAACTTACAACTGCTATATCTATTGTATTTCATTAACTAAAGTGTCCCACTAATCACCATTCTTATTAGTGTGTCTGAATGGCATATTGATCCTCATTGGACATAAATTACAATATAATCACATAACAGATTTGAGTATAAACGATTGCCAGCAAATGAGCATCACGTGATGAGACAGAACATGTGGATTTCAGTGCTCGGACCTTATGAACACTTGCACATGTTCAGGAAAGCCCACTGGATAAAATTTATGTATTGCTAATGATTTTTATTGGCCCCTTGGCCCAAAGCAGTGGCAAGCTGCCCAGGAATCTGAAGGAATTCTGTTTTTGGTTAGTAGCCCGAATGCAAAGGGTAATAAAACTCAGAAAAGGCATGATGAAAGCAAAAACACATTTATCCAGGTAGAATGAGTCCAGCCAACCTTCTAATTGCGATGCCGTTGCCTTTGTTTTCTTCGGAGGTATGGAATTTTGTTTCATTGGGGTACCCTGGTTAGAGGCATCATCTGAGCAGTCTCGGGAAAGCGCTGCACTGTCCATGGGTGTATTTGTTTATGTTGTGCATCTGCACAAGGTCGTAAAATGGCTAATAGGATCCACAGCTTTCTGTTTCCTACTGAATGAATGATCTCTTATATTCCTGGTGGAATTTCAGGCAAACCGCCTTGCTTATATTAAGGGCATGCATTTGGGTAATCCACAATTATATATAATTGTCCATATCACCTCTCTCTTTAAAGGCAGGGGCAAATTTTCTGCCAAATTGTATTTATACAGACGCAGTAAGGAGATGAGACAGTTAAAAGTTAAAAGCAGCACATTGGTTTTCTACTTATTTTGTATTTGGGGGCATATTATTCATACTTCTCATTACTAATTAAAAAATCAGTTTTCCTAAAATTATTTTAATTTTACAAACACATATTTATAAACTTCTTGGTATTTGACTCAGTCAAACAATTAACCTTTGGGAGTGTGAGGAAGTATTTGGGGAATTTGAATCAGTGGCTAAATAATGGATGACGTAAAGGAATTATGGTTAATAATTTTAGAGAGATAATGACATTACAGTTATGTGAGAAAACAGCATTGTTTTAGTTTAGAAACACATAGGTATACAAAATAGAAATTACATACATCTGGGATATTTAAAATAATTTGCTATATGGAGTTCTCCTGTGGTGCAGTGAGTTAAGGATCTGGTATTGTAACTGCTTAGGCTCTGGTTGCTGCTACAGTGTGGGTTCGATTTTTGGCCTGGGAACTTCCACATGCCACAGGCATGGACAAAAAATAAAATAAAATAAAATAAACTACAGAGGTCAAAAGAGAGAGGAATAGTTGTGGGTATAGATGAAATAAGATTAGTTGTGGGTACATATATAAGGTTTCTTCAAAGAATCAGGGGCATATAATACATGTATATATAATGTATTTATTTATTATAGGTATATATGTATATGCCTATATGTATATACCTATGATAAATAAATATAATGCAATACAATACTATATATACATACCTATAATAAACACATATATAAATAGATAAATATTTATGTTTTTACATATTTATTGATTGCCTTATTATAGGAATTGTCTCATGCAGTCATGGAGGCAACGATATCCCACCATCCGCCTTCTGCAAGCGAGAGAAACAACAAAACCACTGGCAAAACTTGTCTAATCCAAAAGCTTGAGAACCAGAGGGAATTAACGGTGTAAGTTCTGGTTTGAGACCCCAGACCCAGAAGCAAGGACCCAGAAGGGCCGAAGACTGAAGTCTCACCTCAAGCAGAGGCAGCAGCCCTCCTCCTCCTGCCCTACCCAGGCCGTCGGAGATGGGTCGATGCCCACTCCCATCAGGGCGGGTGGTCTTTACTCATCCGCTGATTCAAATGCTTCTCTCTTCCGGGACCTTTCGCACAGACACATCCAGAAATAATGTTTTACCAGCTGTCTGAGCAATGCAAGCTTGCACTGAAGATTAACCATGACAGCAGACAAGTGTTAGAGCTGGGGAGTGGGTGCAGAGAGGTTATTATATCACTTCTCTCACTTGCGTATATGTTTGAAATGCTGCAGTAATGTTTATACATTTCCTTTCTTTCTGGTGTATTTTTAAAACAGAAAAGACTTTATTTATTTATTTATTTTTGCTTTTTAGGGCTGTACCTGCAGCCCATGGAAATTCCTGCCTTACGGGGTCTAATTGGAACTGCAGCTTCAGGCCTAACGCCACGGCCACAACAAGGCGGGATCTGAGTCACATTTGCGACCTCAGTTCACTGGCAATGCTGGCTCCTTAACCCACTGAGCAAGGCCAGGGATCAAACCCCAATACTCGTCGGGGTCACAACCTGCTGAGCCACAATGGGAACTCCTGAGAGAGACTATCTCATTTGTAAGTTTTGCTCCATGGCAAATATTTATAAGTTGAAATCATAATGCCTCAGATGCTTTGGAAATTTAAAATCTCACCTGGATGTTCTCCATATACACGGGCTAATCCAGTAGGCAGGCAGCTGTCCCCCAGTAGAAGAGACACAGTTTGCAGGGCAGAGAGAGCTGATGACCTGTTTCCTTATGTGGTGTAAATTGAATCATGCCCCTAACTAGATGCAAGAAGCAGTGTCTCAGAGGATGGGTGAAGAGGGAGGCTACCAGGAGCTAGAGAAGGAATGCTGGATTACGGCACAACTTGAGGATTAGAACAGGGCTCACATTCTCGCTGGGGTAATATAAGAAACTTGGGCATCTAAGCACACAGTAATAATACTTGAGCAGGAGACCAGCCTCGAGGCTGGCAACTGAGTCAGGCTTCTCAAGTGGGCAGGATACTGTACTTTCATAACAAGAGTTAATGCCAACATAGACATAGCCCAATTGTCTAGTGGTGGCAGTTATCTTTTAATATTGAGTCAGAGATAATTAAGATTATTCCAGTGACAGTAAGGAGTTGGGCAGCTGTATGAAATCCTCAATGCATGTAAGCCTTTAGGCTAATACAAGTAAGGCTAGTCAGTTTCTGTTCTATGACATTTGGGAACTCATTTTCTCAACCTGTCCATTGTTTCAGGAGCCCCCTTAGTTAAGGGCACATCCTAAGTGAGACACAGATCTGCATTCATTATTGGCAGCTGAGTATATCAATGTCTTCGGTATTCAAAACAATAAAAATGATGGTGAATGATTATTCTTAAATATGTGCTGCTTACTTGGCACACAGTATGTGTTCAGTGAATGCCTGTTAGTGTCAATAATAAAGAATAAAGGAGAAATGAAAATTTAAAAAATATTAATAATAAATAACTTATGCAGTCGCAGTTAATGCTTATTCAGTGAATTTGTCATAACACTCTTAAAACTGAACTGTATATGCCACATGGCAGAGCCAATGGAAAAAAGATACCCAAGAGAGAGCTATTGAACATATGGCCTCAAATACCCTACCTAAGCAGGTAGGAATGAAGTTCACAGGAAATAAAAGCTAGTATTAAAAAAATGAAGCATGCAAAATAAGGATGATAAAGCAGCAAACATGATAGTCATAAATTCCCAGAATTCAGTTGAATGTGCAGAAAATTTAATAAGCACAGCCATTATCAAAAGTGCTGAGAGTAAGCAGGGAGGTAGCTCAGGTGTAGGGATCCTGGAAGGGGTGGGGGGGTGGGCAGAGCTCTGCCAGGGCACAGCCGCAGACGCAGAGGTGCAGGCTGAGAACAGTGACCTTTTAAAATAGTTACAAATGACCTACTTAGAAGGCACAGAAAAGACCCAAGTTTAAAGAAGAACTATTAGTGAAAGCTCAAACAGCAAATCTGAAATCCCTGAAATTATAGATAACAGCCTTTCTTGTAGCATGAAAAATAGCAGATGTAAATGCAGGCTCTTGTAGGCATGGGAAACCGGTGGATAAGGAAGGAAGGTGGGGGAGGGATGGAGGGAAGATGGAGAGAGGGAGGGAGGGAGGAAGAGAAAGGAAGGAAGGAAGAAAAGGAAGAAGGAGACGAAGGAAGGGAAAATAATCACCTAGTAATAGTTCCTGGTATCGCTCAATTAAAAAAAAAATCCTCTTAAAGAATGAAGAAACTGCAGATAATAAACTACTAATATTACCTTAAGATGAATTTCCAGCAAAAGCAGCACAATAAGGACAAACCTACTTAATTAAATAAGGAGTTAAAGTAGGATGAGCCCTTTACCTAATTTTTAGGAAACTAAGAAAAAATACGCATCCATTTAGTAGGCTTTGTTTTATCACCAGTAAGTAAGGTTAATTATACTTTTGGTCTCTCTATCGCCATGGGCCAATAAAAAGGATCATATCAACTTACATAAGCACCATATAAATATTCGGTAATATTTCTTCCAGATGTGTTTATTGATCTAAGAATTATTTTGGTTTATTTCTCTAAAGAGAGGTATAAACATTTGCTTGGGCTGCCATATCAAAGTACCAGAAACTAGGCAGCTTAAAAACAAACAAACAAACAAAGAGTGATTTACTGTCTCCTGGTTCAGGAGGCTAGAAGTCAAAGACAGGCTCCTTCAGAGGGCCTTGAGAGACAACCTGTTCCAGGCTTTTCTCCTAGCTTCCAGTGATTGATATCTTTGGCATTCCTTGGCTTGTAGGTTTCTTTCTTTTCTTTCTGTTTTCTTTGTTTAGGCCCATACCTGTGGCATATCGAAGTTCCCAAGCGAGGGGTTGAATCAGAGCTGCAGCTGCCAGCCTACCTCACAGCCACAGCACCGTGGGATCTGATCTGCATCTGTGACGTACACCACAGCTCAAGGCGATGCCAGATCCCTGACCCACTGAGCGGGGCCAGGCATGGAACCAGCATCCTCATGGATCCCAGTCGGATTCGTCTCTGCTGAGCCACAATGGGAACTCCCTTGGCTGGTAGATTTCTACTCCATCTTCACGTGCCATTTTCTCTGTATTCAGGTCTGTGTCTATGTGTCCCCTTTTTGTGCGGATACCAGTCAAACTGAGTTAGGGACTCGATCTGCTGCAGTATGACCTCACCTTAGGTCGCTATCTTTGAAAAGATTCAGTTTCTAAGTAAGGTCTTATTCTGAGGTGCTGGAAGTTAGGGCTTGAGTGTATGAATTTTGGGGATTGTAATTCATTTCCGTTCTAATTAGGGTTGCCAGATAAAATATAGGATATTGGTGTAAACTTGAATTTCAGATACACTGCAAATATATATTCCATGGAATGTTTTGTATAAATAAATATGTCCCAGGTAAGATTTATGTTTTTACATAAGGACTCTGGCAACTCCAGTATATGTACATCGGAATTTTCAAAATTGTGATTTTTGGTGAATGCTGAACCAAAAATTATATAACCTTCCAATAAGTCCCACTAGACTAGAAGATCTAAGATAAGATTACTGCTTCAGTCACCACTGGTGTGAGCAAATCACAAAGCAAAGTCCTTAGCACGTAGTAAGTACTTAAGTTTGGTAGCTTAATTTCTTAAATAAATCAATGACTTTATCTTTCTGTTTCTAAATTGTGGTGTATTCTTATGTTGTTAATTATAATTTATCAGCAAAATTAATAATTCAGCTGTGCATCTGACCATTTATGCTATAACTTTAGACTCAGTCTAAAGATAATGTTTTGCAATCTATGCATATAAATGGTTATATATTTATAGCGGTTACTTATACAGTGGGTGAAATTGGTTTAGCATTAATTTTTACGTTTGTAAAGGATCTTTTTTTTTTTTTTGTCTTTTTGCTATTTTTTGGGCCACTCCCATGGCATGTGGAGGTTCCCAGGCTAGGAGTCGAATCGGAGCTGTAGCCACCAGCCTACACCACAGCCACAGCAATGAGGGATCCGAGCAGCATCTGCAACCTACACCACAGCTCACGGCAACGCCAGATCCTTAACCCACTGAGCAAGGCCAGGGATCGAACCCGCAACCTCATGGTTCCTAGTCAGATTCATTAACCACTGAGCCACGATGGGAACTCCGTAAAGAATCTTAATAAAAGCTTAAGCACACAATCCAGGGCATTTTATCTTTTGGCACTGGCCAAAGAATTAAAAAGAATGACATATCTTCATTTCATAAGGATCAACATTTGTTAAACAAACACTTTAAAATGTATGCAACTGATAAGAGGAAAATGTATTCTTCATTCTCTTTATATAAAATTTAGCCCAACAGAGATGTGAATGTAAAGTTCAAATGGACACAGATCAGAGTTATTTAAGAAATTGGGAAGACAAACTAATAAAAACTTACTATTATATTCTGAAATGCCTAGTATAGCAGTAAGTTCTCCAAATAATTGGAACATTTGGGGACAAAATTAGAAACTGAGCGAGGATTCAAGATTTGCCTGCTGAGTCCTCTAAGCGATCATATTATTGCTGTGCTCAGAATTTTTTGACACTTACCATAATCCAGGCTGCTTCATTTGACATTTACATTGTGCCTTAATCTTGGCACAACTAGTATCTCCAACCAGATTGAAACCTACTGGATGACAATTATTAAATTGATATTCCTTTGCCTTTTCAATGTTGCTGTCAGGTATTAGGTGCTAATTAAAAATGGGTAATTGATGATAAATAAATCCGTTACAAGAAGCAGTTATTTATATATATATATATGAGACATGTTGAAAATGCAATGATTATACTATATACCATTTCTCCACTGGTTGACTAATCCCTACATATTTAAGTGAGCACCTTGGGAGTTCCCATCAGGGCTCAGCAGTAACAAACCCAATTAGTATCCATGGGGATGTGGGTTCAATCCCTGTCCTCACTCATTGGGTTAAGGATCCAACATTCCCATGAACCGTGGTGTAAGCTGGCCACTATAGCTCTGATTCAACTCCTAGCCTGGGAACTCTCATTTGCTGTGGGTGCAGCCCTAAAAAATAAAATAAAACCAACAAAAAAATAAAAAGTGAGTACCCTGGGGGAGATCAGGTTCACTAAGTGACTCAATTGTCTCAAAAGAGTACAGCCACCAATTTTCTGATTAATGACAAGGTCACAACACCCATAACCTTTTAGGAAATAAGCTTAATAAGTGAATGGGAGATTTCTCTGGCCTCTGTGGTCTTCTATTCTATTCCTTGTGCTGGGCAAAGGGAATCTCTGCCTTTGGTCTAGGGGAAAATGGGCAGAACTTGATTGGCTGAAAGAATTACTCTGGAGACCTATGATGGAGAGACAGACATGAAGATTAGAGTCTGGGAATCTATCTGCCGGATGATCCAACATTGAACGGTGACATATATTCTTAGCTAGGCTAGAAATGAGTGCAAAGCACATGGGGGACATGAGAGTGGTTTGTCAAAGATGAGCAAGGGTAAGAAGTCACGAGAAAAAAGGGAGTAACAAGATACACATGGGTGGGTTTGACTCAAGTTGGTCTCACCACCTAAGAGTACCAGCCAACTGGAATTATTTATCCAGATTAGACCCAGGAGCAAGACTAACTCAGAAATAAGCAAACACAGTGGGTTTTGTTTTGTCCTAAATAAGTCATGCTCTTTAGTATGGCAAAAGGCAAGAGATAACATACATAATCTATCATAATTATAGGCACATGCACATTTCTGTATTATGTTGCATTGTTTCTTGTATAGTACATGCCAAGAAGCATACTCAAAAATACGTATTTTTCAAATGCTGAGAATTTGCTGTGTGTTGCAGCCTAACGAGCAGGCATTTGCATCTCTTCATCATCAAACTCTCTTTGGCTATTTTCAAGTATTCTGCAAGAAAATACTAGGTTACATTGTGAGTCAAAATAACACTGCATGGCTTACACAGAAGATCGATGGCCACAAAGAAAAAGGCAGGTGGAAATTGATACCTTTCTTATTATTGCACAAGCTCTTTACTTTCTGTGTGTTCATATTTTCAAAGCCAAGACCAAGCAGCAGCCATTATTAGTAACATAAAAAGATTCAAAGGATCACATCAAAGATCCAACATGCGTTACTAAACAACAAAGTCAATATGTGACCTCGGTCTTGGACAGAGAGAGTCCACTTCAAGAGGAGTTGATACACTGCCCTGGCATGATATGCCCACAAACTACAAATAGGAAAGAGGAGGAAAGCTAAATAGGGAGTGCATTGTCATTGTACACTTTTCTTTTCCCTTTTACATAAGCATCCTCATGCACTTTATATATCCTAACACTGGCAAGAATCTAAATGCAGCTGGGAAGCAGGTACAGCTTCACAGACTTCTCATTATTGCTCTTGCAACATCAGCAAAAGCTTTATGAAAAATTACTATCATGTGTCTTGATATCCTTTATTAAGCATTTATGACAAATTTAAAAACCATATAATGTTTCATTTACTGCAAAGTATATTAATATTACTTTCTATATGAGAACAATGAGGTATGGGGTTACGGCTATTGCAGTTTGAACTCAGCAGAAGCAGAAGGAGCAGAAAAGTCCTATTTCCTAAGCCAAGCAATGAAAACAAGTTTTCCAAACCTGCTTATTATCTCTTAGCTTGCCAAACCTGGTTATTATCTCTCCCACCTCTACACATGTTGGAGATGCACTCCAATAATACATGTAGAAAGGTTATTACATTTACAGCAAAGTCATGTAATATGCATAATGTGCTCCAGATTTTTCCTCTCTTTCCATGAAAAAGTGACTCCTGTAGGTCAAAGAGTTGGCTGTGTCTAGAAATGACCTCTTGATTTACAACAATGACCAACTTAAAAATATCTCTTCCATCATAGTCCCAAGACGCAGAAGTTTGCTAGACTTCGATCCCGTGACTCTATCTTGTAATTGCAAAGATAAAGTCATTAAGATGGTGTCAACACAATGTCGAATGAAACAGGAGAGATACAATCCAGATCTTTCTGCAATTATTACTGCAAGAATATGCCACAAGAAATGTATATACCCACTACTGGTCCCTAGTAGGTGTATATGAAAGATGTAATTGCATTTCTCACAAGAAGTAGGATTTTTCTTGGAGACTCTGCCAAGATTCTGGAGTCTGGATGTAAACCAAAAACCTGGCATATCCCTGTAGGGTAATACTCACCTTATAAAATAAAATTTATGTATTTACTTAATTATGCCATATGATGCCCCCTCAAATTCATGGCCAAAGTTCAACTCAACTAAATTTCTTGGTGATGAGTGTACCTCTCAGGCCGAATGAAATAATTTACCGATTTTCCAATCAGGGATGAATCAAAAATTGATTAAATGTTCATTGACCTCATGCCATGGACAGTTAAGAAGGAGGCTGCAATAAAGCATTTCTAGGTTTAATCAATATTTTTCTTCAACTGGTATTTAGAGAGGAAAGCATCAAGGAACAGTTAAATCAATAATGCGAAACATTTTTATATGTGGAAGAGTGACTAAACACTTTTATTGTTACTGGTTCTGGAACTAATGGGTAAGGTTAAACTAAAAGATAAGAAGCAAGGCTGTTAGGAATAGCCTTTGAAGTTTTGAATAACAGGCATAATTTTGACCTCCAGTTTAGTGATTGCTTCCGGAGAACGGCTGACAAGGATTAATAGCACTAGGATTGTCTTGCAAAACACATATGTATACACATATGTGTGTGTGTGTATATATGTATTATATAAATGCATTAATTGTGTTAATAAAGTCACAAAAATCGAAGGTTTTGTTGCTGTCGTTTTGTAGTTCTTTTATGTTTTTCCTGCTCCAAGTGACACAGGATATTTCCTGTGGCTTGAATCCTTACTTCTTGACAAGTCCCATCTGATTCTGTGCCTTGGTGACAACCACTTAGCCCTTGGATTGAAAATGACATCCTCCCTTGGGCACAACTCGGGCTCTCTGCATTCTCTGTCTAGAAACGACCACTGAACTGCAGTTTTCTTAAAACTTCCTCCCTATTTAGCATCTTCCTCATAGATGCTCATTTCCAATCTTAACAGGAATATTTAATGTGGCATCAGAATTTATACAATTAATTAGACAGAGGCATGAGATATGGATTTTTGTTTTGTTTTTAGGGCCACACCTGTGGCCTACAGATGTTCCTGGGGTGGAATCAGAGCTGAGCTGCTGGCCTATGGCACAGTCAGGCGATGCAGGATCCGAGCTATGTCTGCAACCTACACCACAGCTCATGGCAACGTCGGATCCTGAACCCACTGAGAGAGGCCAGGGATCGAACCCACATCCTCATTGATGCTATTTGGGTTCATAACCTGCTGAGTGATCCTCTGCACCCCAACTCAAAATATTGGTTAGCAGGAGATGCATGTACCTGCCCAGGGGAGTGACCTGACTCGCACCAATGAGGAAGGCAGTGGTCAGTGGTCACTGGGATTTTTCAGAAGCTTAAAGGAAAAATTCCCCTCTTTTTCCTCCTCCTAGTATCCCCCCTTCACCTTCACTTCACCTCTTCCTCCTTCTTTTTCTTGTTCTTCTCTTGATTAGTAAAGGGTTAATAGAGTAAACATCCATGAGCATTAGCCAAATACATTAATGACAGATGGAAGAGTTATATTTTTCTATAGTAATAAAACTGAGGGGATTGGATTTCCTAGGAGAGATCACGGGGAGAAGACCAGGAAATGGGGAATTAAGGAATCTGGAAAGAGAGTAAAGCAATGCAATTAGAGATGATAAAAATCTCTCGGCACAGAATTTCAGAAAATTCTCATGCAAAGTTGATGTAGCATTTGTTGCATTTAAAATAAGGGTCTGTTCTCTGTCTCTGAAGAATCATGGCATCATTTGAATGGGGAGAGCAAGTGGAGTGGCTAGACAGTTTCCCTGGAAACAGAAGACTGGATGCAGAGCCACCAGTGTATAAGGACACTCTTTCAGCTTTGAACCATCCTTTTCCCCCTAAATCCTTGGAAAAGAAGCTGGAATGGCGTGGACCAGCCATAGCATGTGGAAGGGATTAGAGCACATTTCATTTGAATTTCAAAGGATAGGATATTACAGTTGACATTTGAGTTATATATAAAGAGAGGTCACTTATTAGATACTGAGTTTATAAGAAAAATACAAAGCAAAAATGACCATACTGAATTATTAAAACTTACTTGCGCAGAATCATTACTGGTATTTTTATGTTCTTAACCTTACTATTTTTCAGCTACTGTGCCATGGCTGGATATGCATTAATTTGGGCACTCATTTTGAATTGTTTTTTTTAAAGGCAACTGGTACAAAAATACAGTAATTTTTTAATGAGTGGAAAATTCATATAAATATGTGTGTGTACACACAAATTTTGTGTTGAAAGTATGGCAGTACATTATGGTTTTGTTTTGTTTTTTTCTTTCTTAAAAAGTTCTTGGCCTCAGGGTCTGCTGTACGTTAAATGTGTTGAAGAATGGAGTGACTTCAACCCCAGCTCAGGTCAGGGATCCACAGCCTATGAGCCTTGGGCCAAAGCCTGGCCCCACCCATTTTTGTATATAAAGTTTCACCGAAACACAGCCAGGCTGATTTGTTTGCATATTGTCTATGGCTTGTTTCTTGCTAAAAGCTCTGACAAAGACCACATGGCCCAAGAAGCCATAAATATTTACTCTCTGGCTCTTTACAGAAAAAGTTGGCCAAACCCAGGAAAGACTTTCTCAATTCAAGAAATAGTGTCTCCTGTACCCCTTCTAAAGCCAGATGTTGGATCTGGTAACATGAAATGGCATAAGACAGAGTACTAGACTATTTCATGAACAAGTTATATTGCTCAACTGCGGGTTAGCCAAAACCAAAGCAGTAAATTTAATTTTGCCTTCATGTATAACATTTCATGAATAGAACATTTTCAAAAATAAGTTTAAAATAAAATAACAGAAGATAAATTGTATTTCTTTAGATCTTTAATCTTTTTAAGAATGATAGTATAGATTGTCATATGTATATATGTACAAAGATACATATATATTTATACACACACATAGGAAATTTAGCTAAAAATTTCTATATGTGTTCTTACCCGCCATCTCATCTATATTAATTTATAAAAAGTGGGCTATCTAGTAGTCTCATCCTGTGGATAAAAATCATCTGTTTTTTTTCCCATGAGAGGAAGGTTATATACCTACAGAGACAACTATCTGCATTTCAAAAGTCCAATTATCAGAAGTTTTTGTCTTATAAGATGCAGAAATAAAGAATTGCACTCTAAGCAAATTGAAATTAATGATTGCTTGAAATAAGTAGGACAAAAAATACACATCATAGGCAGAAACACTGCTATTCGAATTAAGATTTTTCCTCAATGTTCATTTTCTGATTCAAAATTTAGAAATGAAATCAACCACCTATTAAAAAAACACACATAGATCATGAAATAGAATTTCCTTTGGTCTTCCCTCTTCTCAGCAGGCATCTTGTTTCTGTACTTCTGTTGTTAACAGGAGGAAATCAACAGCAGTTTTGAAATGTATGTAGTGTACGCCTAGTTTTAGGCAAAATAGACTATGCTCATATCCCTAATTTCCAGGCCAGTTTAATGGGCCATTAGATTCCAAGTCTATCTTGAATAACGATGGTAGAGAGTTTTTGGTGGAAGAAGTTCTCAAAAATTGTGACCATTATTGCCAGAATTCAATTACATGCCAAATTGAATATTTTTTCTAATATAATGAGTGCATATTTTTGGCATGTAAATGCATTCAAGTGTATCCAATATTTCTTTTCTTATGAGTGGGGAAAAAACTACTTTTAGGTCCCTTTCTCTTATTCCTATCTTCTTCTCCACACTTTCATATGAGAACCTAAATGCTAAATATAGGTAGTCAGGTTTAAGCAGTATTGATTCTTTAAATAAATTTACATAGAGTATTTGTGTTCTATAAGGATTCTCCGAAATTTGCTAAACTACAAGATATCATTTTTTTTAAAAGAACCCACCCCTCAAAGCAGGGGGACCCAACAAAACAGGTTCCCTCGATGCTACTTTATCTCAAATACCTAAAACCGTCTTCTTTCACTGAGTTTTCAGGAAGCACCAGCAAGTGGAATCCCAAACAAGAAACATCTTGCATCGAGAAGTCTTTTCATGCTCGTGGGCCAGAGAATCTTCCCCAACCTGGAAGCTCTGGGGCACACACCCTGGAAAAACTCCCTTCTCATGCAGCAATAGTAGGAATTATTGAGAGACACAGGTGAGTCAGATAAACAAAAGTGGCCGAAATATCCCCCTAAAGCCTTTGAAAGTGAAATCCTCAGTTCAGCAAAATGAGCTAGGACCTAAACAGGGTGTGAGCCTGCTAACATTAAAACTATAACAAGCATCCAGAGTTTCCTAAAATAATAGACATAATCTCTAGGAGAAAATGGAAAGTCACCTGTTACAGCAAGAACCAGAAGAACCTAAACTTAAATGAGAAGGGAATGAACTGGCTCCAACAGAGATGAGTGTGATGTTTGAGTTACCTGCAGAAGACTTCAAAGAGGGTATCCTAAAAAATGCTTCAAATAGCATATTTAAATTCTCTTGAAGCAAATAAAAAACAGAAAATCTTACCAAAGAAAGAGAAGTGATATAAAATAACCAAATAATAATTATAAAACTGGAAATAAGTTAGAAATTAAAAAAAAAAAAACCTGCTGCACAGGCTTAAAATTTGGATAAAGATGATAGGCTATAGTGAGTGAGCTTGAAAACAGCAACCAATAGAATTTGCCCAATCTGGACAACAGAGGGAAAATAGACTAAATTTTTTTTTTTAAGTGAACAGAGCCTCAGGAATAGGATAGTAACAAAAGATCCAACATTAGTATCAATAGAATTGTGGGAGAGGTAAAATAAAGTGGGACTGATAGAGTATTTAAAGTAATATAACAGATGAAAACTTACCAAATGAAGGAACTGAATGAATCACAAAAAGATGAAACAAAAGGAACATACTCTAATAAACATAATTCAACTATTGAAAACTAAAGGTAAAGGAAAACAATTCTTAAAAGTGCACAGAGAAATGTCAAATTATCTACAGAAAATTTGAATGACAGCAGATTTATGATAAAACCACAGAAGACAGCAGGAGGTGGCCCAGCAATTTTGAAAGCCCTGAAGGAAAAAATTAAAGAAAATTTCCTTTAAGGATGGTAAGGAAATAAAGACATTCTCATATGAAGGAAAATTTAAAATATTTCTTGCTAGTAACTATACCTGTAAAATGTGGCTAAAGGAAGATTTTCAAACAGAAAGAAAATTAGAAAAACAAAAGCTCAGAGCCTCAAAAAAGAAAGAAAAAAACAATGGAAAGAAGAGAATTGGAAGTACATATATTGCAATACCTTCATGAGTTTTATAAATAATCTTCATGATTGAATCAAAAAATTTATTACTATTGGAGAGTGAAGTCAGTGATATTTATAAGTAGAGATTAATGAATGAAACTAAGTGGGAGAAAAGTTCTTAAACTGCACTGAAAGTGGTTAAAAATAAGATTACATGAAATTATGTCTTAAAATAAAATTAGGGCATTCTGATCAGAAACCAAGAAAGGAAAAACCTTATTTCTAATGTTCTACATTGATTACATATTGTATAATTATTTCCCCATCAGAAAATATGTCTTATTTCAGAGGCTTCTCATACAGATCATTATTTAATGCTATGCTTTAAAGATCTTGTTGCTAGAACAATGTATCTTTCAAAAAAACCTTGGGGTATTATTTAGGAAAGTTTAATACCAATTGAAAATTAGATAAGACTGGGGAACTACTGTTAATTTTATTTGCTGTGCTAGTGGCATTTTGATTATGGGAAAAAATATCCTTAGTTATAAGACAGGCAAGCTGAGTTGCTTAAAGTTGAGGTGTCTGATGATTTTAATCTGTTTTCATATGGTTGTGCTTACAAATGCATACCTAAGCAGATAATGTGAAAAAAATAATAATGACTGTTGGATTTAGGTGTTCAATATATTACTGACATGCTTTAGTATGCTTGAAAGTTTTCTTACAAAACCTACAACAACACAAAGGAGGAAAAAAGCACAGAATTACTTTCTTAAATTAAAAACATAGTGATGCATAATGCTATCCTACTGAATATGAAAATATAATAATTTTATGCTAAAAATATTGGTAAATCAAGTTTTTTCTTTTATGAAAAATCTTTTTTTGTGATCCATAATACAAGTAATACATTGATGTCGTGGTGTATGCGAATACTGTTTATAAAATACATATTTAGGCTATATTTGATCAAAAATTATCAGAATAAATTGACTTTTCTGTCTTACAAATTTTGTTGTCTTATAAATTCACAATATATCATCATGCCTGGTGTCAAATATACTATTTTATAAAAAACTGGTTTGTGCGATGCCTTTCCTTCAAAATCTTAAAAAATCTCAACAACAAATAATTTTAGAAGCAATTTAGGGAAAAAAAACCTGACCTGCCCATGACAACAAGAAATGTTTAAGGAACAAAATAAAAGGAAATTCAAAGTTGAGTGTATCCACAACTTAACAATGGAAATTGTTTCAAAGGACGGTAGGGATATAATGTGTACTGGGATTCATATGACTTTAATGTGGTTAGGGAAAATGATGCTAGACACAAGAAAGGCAGTAGAACTGAATTTAGGGGTAAGTGGGGCTCAGAGGAATTGCTGACCTGACCATTTTCTTTTCAGGAATCCAAAGAGATGACATTTTTCTTGAAACAATTTAATAACATACATTCCTGGTTTTTAACACATTTTTAATATGTGGCATATTCTGACCCTAAGCACATATATATCAATTGTAGTCATTGACCTTAAGAAATCAAGTAATTCCCAAATGCAACACCAACTTGGAAGGTGTGGCAATTGCGAGGCTCAATGTGCTTGGGGACAAGAGTGTCCAGTCTCTTGGGATCAATACTGCATTCAGGAAAAACAAAAGAGTCGGTTGCTGCTGCAAGAGAAAGACTGTTCCTTCAACTGGAGAGACTGACCACTTTAGCACAGACTCTGCCTTCCCAAGTCCAACCATGGCTCTGTCTCCTATTGATTGAACAGCAGCCACTTCACTTAGATCCAAACCCTCCACAATAATCAGGTGCAGGGAAACCACACTATTGGAGAAGAGAGAAAACGAAAATGAAAACTTGAGTTAAGCCACAGTAATCCATTCTTAATCCCTACCTCTGAAGTTGGGCTAAAAATGCATGGGAACGTGCACTGAAAGTTATAGACAAGTCAAAAGACTTTTTTTTTTTTCTTTTTAACTTTGAGCTGACACCTGAAACCTTTGAATGCCTGACAGAGGATAAATAGGTAAATTCACTCTAGCTGCGGTCACAGATGCCTCTTGTGCTTTACCAATAATCTTTCCTTAAAATTAACCAGTAAGACTGTAGTGAAATTAGGAGCTGGGTATTTTAAAAACGTTCTCAGAAATTGAAGGGATTCCTAATTTTATTGCAAGTGCTCAAGTCCAGGGCTGTTCTGTGATATCTATCACTCTTGGACTTTCAGCTGCAAGAATGGTTGTTCAGTTTCAGGGATGTTGAGATGGAGGTATTTACCGCCTGCAGATTTATTCCACAAATTTGGAAGGATTGTAATTGTTGAAAGTGCCTTTGTCTAGTTTTATAGTCTTATTTCACAATAAAATAACTGATACACTCTAAACATAAAGGAAGCAGTGATCAAATAAAATATCGAGTTGTAATCTTGCCCTAACAATTAGCTTAGTTAACTAAAGTTATCACCATCTTTTTTTTAAATGTATTTTTTACTGAAGTATTGTTGATTTACAATATTGTGTTAATTTCTTCTGTACAGCAATGTGGTTCAGATATACATGTGTGTATATATATATATATATATATATATATATATATATTCTTTTGAATGTTCTTCTCTATTATGGTTTATCACAGTATATTGAATATAGTTCCCTGTGCTGTACAGTAGGGCTTTGTTGTTATCCATTCTACATATAATTGTTTGCATCTTCTAAACCCAAACTCTTAGTCCATCCCTGACCCACCCCCTCTCCCTCTGGGCAACCAGAAGTCTGTTCTCTTGCTCTGTGAGTCCATTTCTGTTTCATAGATACAGAACCATAGATGGTTCATTTGTTTATTTTTTATTTTTTGGCCCCACCTGCAGCATGTGGAAGTTCCTGGACCAGGGATCAAACCTGCGCCACAGCAACCACACATGCTGCAGTGACATCATGGGATCCTTATCCAGCTGCATCACAAGAGAACTCCTGTGCTATATTTTAGATTCCACATATAAATGATAGTGTATGTTATTTGTCTTTCGCTTTCTGACTTGCTTCCCTTAGTATGAAGTATCACCCTTTCTTAAAGACAGTTGGCTAATGCTATAGTTGCAGTGGAGAGCTGCCCACTCAGCTGAACTACAACATTCGTATCAGCTGCTGCTCAGTAGCTGAACTTTATCTTGCCTTCATTTGGTTAAAGCATATGGTGCCTTCCTTGTTTTGAAGTAAAGCAGCAGTGGGCATTCCTTCCCTGCCCATTAAAGTCTTGGAAATACTTATATAATTCTGGTTTAGTATATGAATTTCACAAGCAGTGGTGAACTCAGAGTTTATTATAACTGGGTATATTATACCTGCCCTATCGAAAATGTGAAATTGTATTTAAGAATTACTATGCACAGTGGCGACGTATTAATGCTGACTTTATTAGCTCATGGATTGCCATGTACAATGAGTTAAATAAAAAGCTGATTTTGCTCATGCTGACACTGTTTCCACCTTGCAGTAATGTGAGCTGTGGCAAATCACAGAGAACAATCCGTGGGTCTCTGAAACTCAGCCTTTTCATTCCCTTGGAAACACATTTGAAAAACGGGTGAATTTTGCAAGCTGAGGATCAAATGTCAGCATCTTAAGTAGCCTAAGAAAATTTACCACTAATATGGATAACTCTCTAACTTATTTTATTAAATAGATCACTTTGCTTAAAGAATGAGAGTTTAGTTAACGATTGATTCCATCTTTTGGAATGTGATAATGAGGAAAAGAGAATGACTTAAAAAAAAAAAAAAGGAAAACATCAGGGAAAAGGTAGAGCTGTAAGAATTAAAAACAATCACAGACGTTGGGAGGAACGTAATTGCCTAAATCATAGGAATATTTGTACTCCATCTTTCATAATAAAACCATGCCTAAGATGATGCGTTTGACCGAGTATACTTTCTATGAGAACAGGGAGTTTTCCAAGCAGTTCTTCTAAATGCTTAATGGTGTCAGTTTTGATGGAATGCAAGCGAGCAATGGCCAGTTACAGTGACATAAGGGAAAGCCCTGTTTAAATGCACCAAAGTCACATATTGAGGTAATAGAACCTTAAAGAAAGGTGGTTTTAATAAAGAATTCTTTTTAGACTAAACGCATTTGTTTAGATTTATATTCTGTAGACTCTGATGACAACTCAATAATGATTGCTCCAGACCTCTGTATTAATAAGATTTAATATAGTAAAGTTTCCAGAAATGTGTTTTTTGAAATATTATGAGTCAGGAAATAGTCCTCTGAAGCTGAATCTCATCAACAGATTTTATGAGTTTGAATTCAAAGAATTATATATAGTTTCTAAGAAAAAAATGACCCTGAAGCAAGCAAATTAGTTAACTAGTTCTTATGCATGACAGATACGTATGCTAGAACGCAATACATCTTCCATGAACCTTTTGAAGTTCACATTTTTGGAGTTAAGAGTAGAGCAGAATCCATTCTGTTTGCAGATGTATTGCATTGTAATTGGCAAAGGTCTTGCGCCAAAATATTAGTTCTTATAAAACGCGCTGCAGATTTAGAAATTTTAAATGGGTCTCTTAGATCATTCAAAAGAGGTGAAAAATTATATGTTGGAAATACAAAGAATCAAGTATATATGCAGTAACTTAATTTAACAATGAGGATACATTTCCCATATATTAAAATCATTTTAGGATGTTTTCATAAGAATGGCTTGATTCTAATATAATTATTGTATGAACAGAAGAGAACATTTGGAATAGACATATTTGAAAAAGTAGTCTTATGTGATTTATGTAGTTATTTCAGTTACTCTGAGCTAATTTATTACCTCTATATTTTAATTTCAATTCTTTCTTCTAGATTTAAAAGAATCCATCTTATGTTATCTATAAACACTGAATTTTAAAAATGCTTAACAGGAGTGGAAATAAATTCTTTTCGCATAGTGAATTTTAGAAGAATGGACAATCTTTATAAATTCACAAACTAATGATTTTTAACTTTGAACTTTTATATGAAATAGTCAGGATAACTCAAGTGTATCTGGATGCCTGCATGTGTACAAAAGTTACGACATTAAGTAACATCAGCCTCATTTCCCATTTGTAAAGGGAATTCTGTATGTAAATTAACAAACACAAACAAAAAACAAAATGAACTCTTAAATATTGCATCCAACTTATATAAAAATATTTTCATATTTCTTATCATAATGTTGTTCTTCTATTTGAGTGAAGAGTTCTCTCAAGACAACGATTCTGCTCCAGGCAACACCCTGAAATTCAATCATCTGATGGTTAACCACTTTACAGTTTTTTGTTTTTTTTGTTTTTTTTAGGGCTTTTGTCTTTTTTAAATTTTTTTATTAAAGTGTAGTTGATTTACAATGTTGTGGCCAACTTCGGCTGTACAGAAAAGGAACTTTTTTTAATACAAATAGTTTGCCTGCTAATTTGTCTTAATTCGTAAAGATTCAAGGAAAACATATACGATCAAAAGTCATTCTAGATAATACTAGGTAATGTGTCCAGCAATGGTTAATTTAATAAAGGCATCCATAGAGTAAACTCTTTAATAACATACAGATATAAGTAATCTGGATGAGCCCATTTCCTAAATTTTAATCAATTTGGTAGAATTGTAAAAATGTATTATTATTAAAAACAAAAGAGCATCTCTGCAGATCATAAATGCATGAGACACATTTAATAAAATAGAAGCTGAAAATTTATACTATAAGATGTTGAACTTGAAATTAACGACTTAGTAACTATTTAAAAAAGAAATGTTTTTTGACTCCAAAAATATTGAACCTATAGGAGAGAGTCTTCTATAACAAGAAAAAAAATTCATTTCCAATAAACTTATAATTGTCAATGTGATTTCATACTGAAGATTGTGGTTGACATATTAATATTTTCTATCTTTTCAATTTCTTTGATTTATTTAAGAATGTGGGAGATTTTCTGACACTATGAATGTCGTTATAATAAGGATGTGTATTTCAAGAAGTATTATGTTTTGTCAAGGGAAAATGCTGCATAGCAGTGTTGATAGTAGCAATATAACTTCCAAACCAGAATCCTCTAAGGAAATGCTTCTGGAAAAGTTTTTAATATAATTGATGTACCCTGGTGTTATGAGCAGAATTTTTCCGACTGAAAAATGTCTTTCATGGTTTGTAGGCAGCCAAATGGTCTGTCTGTTGTTGATCACCCACTGAAGAAGCAGAAATCTAGGAATTATTAATTATTGATCCATTTTTCTGGAAGTCTTAAAGTTTACCCTTTTGCACGCCTTCATTTTCTCAATCACTGTGCTATGCATACAGTATAGCCTTTATATATATATATATATATATATATATATATATATATATATCACTTCCTAACTGCTTCCCTTTAATCCTTCTCCTCAATATCTGATCCATGATAAACACTTTTGAAAGCTCATCCACCAGAATCAGGTTTGATTACATTTCTCCTGATCAAAATCCTTCAACATAATGCATTTTACACCATTAATATTTCTTACTTAAATACTCATGTTTCTTTATCATATTACTACATGCAGCCTTCTTATTTCAGTTCCTATCCTTCTGTTTGTATTTGCCATTCACCAAGCCAGGTAGAAATTCCTTCTGACAGACTTATCAATAACTTATCTGTAGAATGAATGTGTCTCTCCTTTTTAGGGTACTTAAAATAGTGCACGGATAATGCCCTCATATTAATTTTTGTGTGTAAGTGCTAATATTTGGATTCCTAATTGATTTAACTAATTCGGTCAAGGAGCAGCGCCCTTACTGCAGCCAGCTCTCTATACCGAGGGCTTACGTCTTCCTCGTGACTAATGTATTAGAAGTGGTGTCCAAAATATCATGAGACTGGATTGGTGATACTCTGTGTTTTCTGGGGTTTTTTTATTCTGATTTTTTAAAAAATGTGTGCTCCTTATAAAGACAGAGATATTCTACCTCATCATCACTGCTATCGCACACAAATATACACTGTGGACAAGGCAGTCTTGTTCAGTATTTGAGAATCAATTATTATTCATTTTAAGACATATTGGATAGGTATAGTAATTAAGACTACATGGTATTGGCAGAAGAATAGACACATAGATAATAGGAGAAAGTAGAAAACCCAGAAATAGACCTATAGAAATTTGTTCCACTTAATAAAAGTCCAAAGTAAATCAATGGAGAGAAGGTAACACTTTAAATAAATGGTGCTGGGACATCCCAGCTGTGGCACAGCCAGTTAAGGATCTGGCGCTGTGGCAGCTGTGGCATAGGTCACAGTCATGGCTTGGATTTGATCCCTGACCCGGGAACTTTCATATGTCATGGATGCGGGAAATAAAGAAATAAATATATAGTACTGAAAAAAAAAAAAAAAAAAAAACCTCAGCCTAAGATTCATATCTTATACAAAAAGTACATCAAAATAGGTCATGGATTTTTTTTTTTTTGGTCTTTTTTTTTTAGGTCTGCACCCACAGCATATGGAGGTTCCCAGGCGAGGGGTCAAATCAGAGCTGTAGCTGCCGGCCTACGCCACAGCCACAGGAACTCGGGGTCTGAGCCGTGTCTGCGACCTACACCACAGCTCATGCGGGATCCCCCACCCACTGAGCAAGGCCAGGGATCGAACCCACATCTTCATGGATCTTAGTTGGGTTCGTTAACCGCTGAGCCATGATGGAAACTCCAAAACAGGTCATGGATTTAAAGTAGAATGTGAAATTATAATAGAAAAAAAAAAATTGAGTGTTAAGGTTAAACAAAAGTATAGAAGTGACACCAAAAGCATAATCCAAAAAAGCAAAAATTATTCATTTGGACTGAAATAAAATTAAATCTACTTTGCTCTGAAAAAGACTGTTAAAAAGATAAGCAAGTGGGAAAAAGACATGAATACATGTCATCAAAGTAGTTACGGAGATGACAAATAAGCACATGAAATAATGCCCATCTTCATTTGCGTCTGAGAAATGCACATGAACACCACGAGGAGATGCCATTACATGTGGCTAAAATGAAAATTAGGGACAACCCTAACTGCTGGCGAGGATGCAGAGAAACTAAATACTCAATGTCTCATTGGTGGTGGGTATGTAAACTAGCGCAGCAAAGCTGGGAAAGAGTATTGCAGTTAAAAAAATGCAAATACCGTACCACTCAGAGATGGGACTCCTGAGCACTTATCTTAGGGAAATAAAAATTTACGTTCACCCTAAATCATTATAGCCTAAAACTGGAAATGACACAAAGGACACTTTAATTGTGATTTTTAAAAAATACCAAAAAAATCCCAAAGAAAACAAAAAAACAAGAAACAAAACCTACTGCATGCATATTATAGAATAACATTGAAGGTGAATTCTGCCGAGTGGAAAAGAAAAAATATTAAAATGTTAATATTTAATATAGATTTACATGACATTCTTGAAATAATAATATTATAGAAGTAGAGAAAACATTAGTGATTTCTAGGGATGGGATTGGGAGTGGAAGGTATGGCTATAAAGGGGCAGCGTAAAGAATCACTGTGGTGACGTGAATATAGTCTATATTGACTAATTCAGTGTCAGCATCCTGACTATGAGATATATAGAAATAGATGTAGAGCTTACGTAGTGTTATAAGATGTTACCATCGGTTGCACCTGCATAAAGGGTACCCACGATGTCTGTATTACGTCTTAAGCTGCATATATGTATATACATGTGATTTATGTGTTTATATATATAGTTATCACAAATTATTTAATTAGAGGTTATACATAAATTATATGGTTAATCAAAGTATGTAACTCAGAAACATTTGAAGACATAGTATTTTATATTGTTAAACAATAGTTTTGTCTAATGTTTATAGGTATGGTACTTGTATTGTTTAATGTCTGCTTGAAATGTCCTATCATTTAGAGATACATACTGAAATAAATTAATGGATAAAAGATATTTAGAGTTTGCTTCAAAATTAGCTGGGAAGTGAGGGTGAGGGCAGCGAGTGGGGATAAAGATAGGCCATGGGTTATCAGTTGTTGCTGTTGTATAATTTAAAACATGGGGATTTATTGCATTCTTCTGATTTGTGTAGATATGATACTAACAGTCATAAAAATGTAAACATATGTATATATACTTAATATGTATACATATATGTTTATATACACACATAAATATATATACATGTATATAGAAAGAGTGACTATAGATTATCTAAATACTGCAATTTTATACATATGAAATGAATGTTGAGAATTTGTTAAATAGAGAAATTGGATTCAAATTAAATGAGATTTATATAGACTAGATGGCAAAAAGGGTATGACACGTATTACTAAGAAGTCAAATGAAAAGGTGGAATTTAGTGAAAAAGTAGTTAAACTTGGTTTTTAACATAATGCACTCTAGTTTTTCATCCTTAACCAATTTTGCTGTGGTGGTAGCAGTCTCCAGACTGTTTATTTGGCAGTCTGGTAAAGCCTATAATCTCTTTCCCTAATTAACTGGTTTTATATATATATAAATGCCTAGTATCACCAAGAAAACCAACTATATTAAAATGCAGTTGCCAAAACATTAAAGTGTGATAGAATATTATGAGTATTACTTTTATAATGCATTCAACTATTTGCCATTTAAAGTATAGACAAGTTAAAATTGTATTTTCTCTTTATATGAGGCCCCCCATGTGAATTCTGTTCTTCATTTGTTTGAATATAAGTGTTAAACTATCAGGTCATCTTTGTCCCACATCCTTCTATGTGTTATTCTGGAAATGACTGCAGAGAGAGACTAGCACAAAGCAATGCTGAATCCTGCATTACCAATACCAGGACAGGTCCCCACACTCTTGGATGGAGTAACTGTGGGATACAGAACATAAAGATAGTAGACAAGCCTGGTCCCATGACGGCTTGGAGATGAAAAGGGCCGCAGTCACGCACAGCAGTAGAAAATACACTCTACCCTGTGGTGGTAGAGTGAGGGATTAATTGCTAAAGCAATTGCAATGTAGGGACTACTGCAAAAAAATTTTATATATTTGCAGCAATCGTCATTTATATGGACAAATCTGTGTTTTTTGGTGTAAAAAATTATGGCTATTGCTGATAATGCCATGACTTGTGAAATGCATTTTAGTTAAAGAAAATGCTAAACTTCAGTTAGAGGTTAAGGTAAATAGAGATGTAAATTTTCCCCATCTCATCTAATTTCCCTCATGTTAAGGAAAAATGTAGTCATAAGTTTTAATCTCAGCTCAGGATGAGCATAAGAAGTGACACAAATTTGGAGATTTTCAGTGTACAGGAAGATGGTAGACTTGGAGGTTGTGATATTCCTAACAGAAGAGGGATTTTGAGAAAATACAAAATTCAAATACGGACCCTTTGAACAATGCCTGTATCAAGGTGCTTTAACAAAAACAATAAATGGCATTATAGTTGGTAGATGAGCATTTAATGTATGATAGAAGAGAAGAGATTCAGAAAAAAGCTAAGGGAAACCTTTGGAAAATAGTATTTAACTTAGTCATAGGGCAACCTGACCTAACTAATTGTTCCAACATTTGAATTATTAGCTAAGGAGAAATGCTGGCTTACTGATAGGGTGGCATTCTGTGGATCGTGCTGTGCTCTTACCACTTGAGGTAGACAAAATCCTAAAGATGTGCTCTGTAACCCCATCACCTGGTTATTCAATCAAACACTGTTCTAGGAACTGATGAGAAGGGGCTTTGTGAGTATATTTAAAGTTACTATAAAATGACCTTAACATAAGGGGATTTTTTGGAAATACCCACAAAGTCCCAATCTAATTACATGATCCCTTAAAGAGCAAAGGCATTTCTCAGGCTGGCTTCAGAGAATATGGCAGAATCTCAAACTAAAGAAAGGGAGCCCAGGAGTTCCCACTGTGGCTCAGCAGAAAAGAATCTAACTAGTATCCAGGAGGATGTGGGTTCGATACCTGGCTTTGCTCAGTGGGTTAAGGATCTGGCGTTGCCATGAGCTGTGGTGTAGGTCACAGACTTGGCTTGGATCTCACATTGCTGTGGCTGTGGCATAGGCCGGCAGCTGTAGCTCCTCCAACCCTACCCTGGGAACATCCATACCATATGGCATGGCCCTGAGGGGGAAAAAAAAATGAGAGAAAAAGAAAAGAAAAGAAAGAAAGAAAGAAAAGAAAAAAGAAAGGGAGCCCAGAGAGATGTGAAGTGTGGGAAGACTCACCCTCCCATTGCTGCCTTGGGATTGAGGAAGGAGGCCATGGCCCAGGAGTGCACAGGCAGAGCCTCTGGAAACT
This sequence comes from Sus scrofa, assembly GCF_054392235.1. Taxonomy (NCBI): domain Eukaryota; kingdom Metazoa; phylum Chordata; class Mammalia; order Artiodactyla; family Suidae; genus Sus; species Sus scrofa. Next base: position 80,164,189 of record NC_139393.1, read on the forward strand.
GAGATGAAGCCCTTGGGAAAAGCAAGCAACTTCAGTCCTACAACCACAAGGAACTGGACTTTCCCAACAACCTGAATGTCCTTGGAAGCAAATTCTCTTCTGGAGGCTCTAGAAAGGGATGCAGCCCTGTTGACACTTTGATTTTGACCACGTGAGACTGAAACCACACTATGCTTAGACCTCTGACATACAGAACAGATAGTAAGTGAGCTTGATGTTTATGCATAACGAACATAAGCAGGAGGTTGAATATTTGTGAGCACAATTGAGGCATACAGTCCTTGGTGTCACTCCTGAACCACACTGATGTTCTCACACATATTCATGACAGTTTCGAGAAGTGTGAACAGAGGATCACAGACTCTATACGGTGCCCTTTGCTGAACTATCCATTGAGAGTTGTGTGTTCCTGAGTAGCAACCCGGGACAGAATGGAAACACATTGCAAATGGTTTCAAACCAGTTTCATTGAAATTAGTTTCAAATTCTTTCCCTCTGATTCTCTAAACATTTGCTCAATCGTCTCCCAAATCATTACCTTCTGCCAAATGTCTTTACCTGATTTTGCCCTGATCAATTGCTATAATATAACAAGCAAGTGCTTTAAAACAAAACTGTACTATATATGAATCTGGCCTTATAGTTTCTTCAAACAAATTTATTTTGGTTCCATACCTTTTTTCAAATGCCCTAAAACCTTTTCTTTAATTTGCATCTGTCTTGTCTTCTAGATCAGAAAATGGACAGTACATTTTTAACAAAAGCATGTAAGGTTATAGTATCATATATTTCTACAACTATTAACTTGGAAATGTAATATTAGTATTAGCACTTTTAAAACATTGTTTTGCCTGTCTATCTACTATTAATAAAAGCTAGGTCTTCAAATGAAATACCAATGCCAATACAATTTTGATGCCCCATCGAAGAGTAAAGTAATATGGTGTCCAGTTTCTGTTTAACTTTGTAGTATTTACTCTTTCAGTTTTTCCATGTATCTTTCTAACTGTGAGAGAAAAACTAAATTACTATTTAGGACTTTAGAACTTAATTTAAAAGTGGAAAGTTATACTTAACTTTCAATTTGCTGCCTGTAATGTAGATCAGAGGTTAGCTACACAGCACAGTAGAAGGAAATGAATGTATAAAGGCAATATTTCCTTTCTACTCAGTTTGCTGTTACAACTTAGACAAAGGTGAAAAACATGATGGAATAAGTATTAATTAGTTTCTTTGGCACTGAAAGATTTTAATAAACGGATCCATGTACAGTGTGATCAACATGGAATGGAGGGCTAGGAAAAAAGTCCAGCAAAACAGACAGCCTATGAAAAGATGAATAACAAAATAAACATGAAAGAATAAAGCATACTTAGATGTTTTTAACATGATATATTGAAAATGCTTTCCCTTTTTAACCAGTAAATTTCTCTTTAACCCCAGGGCGTACCCATAGAGATGGAACAGAGGAACACATGAAACATTTCAAAGGACGATTTACAGAAAGTAAAAATGATGGCTCTTATACAAACGTGGAGTGAGCCTGTGTCAAAGATTTGTTTACCTTATTGATGAAGGCATCAGCAGGACGGCAAATCTGCTTTTAAAGATGGCTGGAGGGGCTAAATAAATATTGTCACGGAAAGAAAGAAGGCTGGAATAGAGTTACCAGGTTAGAGACAAAAAACTATTTACTATCCCACCATATCCTTTGTTGTTTTCCATCTTCTTAGACAGAAATAGAGGTTAAAAATCTTCAAGTTAGTGTGTAACATTACGTGGTCCTGGCCTTAATCCATCTAAGATACTAAAGGAAAGGAAAATTCATTTTCTTGGGGAATTCAATTAAGCCATGATGTAATCATTAGGTGAGGCTCCTGTGGGACCTTGAAATGATAGGATGTTGTCCTTTTGCTTGTTTCCAAGCTTTGTGTACTTTTTCTTAACATTAGGATGTTAAACTTGCACCCTATTGGTTCCTTTGACCTGAAAAATTGTGCTTCTGGGCCTTAAGCTGTAGCCTTGAATCCGGTATATTCAAACCGAGAGTTTGTTGATGGTGAGGTTAATTCGGTATGTCAGATCATCACCTTGTACAGAAGGACTTTGGGGACATGGCTGAACAACAGCACTGGCATCCATCCCTGGACAAAAGTGCGTCCGTGGGAGCTATGGGAGGCAGCACCGTACGCCGGACCCAGGAGGAGTCCTGCTCACCTGGGTGTTGAGTTACAGACATATGACCCCGGGTCCCGGCTGTGAACCCTGCAGTGGCCAGTGATCTGCTCCAGCTCCTCTCAGCAGTGATCTGGGACCCTGGAGAACTCTGTCTTAGCCAATCCCCCATGGATGAACAAGCCTTGCCCTCTCTCCAGGCTCCAGATCCCCAGCAAAGAAATGCCAGCACACTCTTGGAGCAAACAGTGCAAGTCTGGACACCTTGGAGAGGGTCCGAGGAATGGGTTGACTGTCCCCACGTCACCTCTTCCACAAGGTGGAGGAACAGTCTAGCACTAGGCGAGATCATCTCAGCCTGATTCCTCCCAGGAGTGAAGGGGAGCGCAAATGAGGGAGGGGCTGGCTTCCCAGCTGTGACTCACCAACAGATGCCCATTTCTCTCTTTTCCTCTTCTAGAGTCCCGAGTCCTGAGCTATAAGATTTGGGGGCAGGAAGAAGCTGGGAGACATGCAGATCGGCTCCCCAAGGGCATTAAAGGAACATGGATCCTACATGGCAGACCCTACATGGACCCTCATGAAACTACATGCAACTACATGGCAGACTCCACAGAGAATCCTGCCCATGACCCTCTGGGGACTCCTCACCTATGGATTCTCCCTACTGGCCCATGAGCACCCCCAGTGCTCTGTACCTCACCCCACCCCACCCCAACCCAATTCGCTGGGGCCAGCCCTCTGTGCCAACTCGCGGTGGTGAGAGCAAGCATTGGCAGATGGCAAGTGGGTGCCATCTCAAATCTGGGGGCCAGGGAGACACCACAAACAGGAGCTTAACCTTGACCATGGGAAAGCAAGAGGGAGGCGCTCAGCAGGTGCACTGGTGCAGGGCAAGACGGACAAGGCCGATGAGCTTAGGAATTCTGCCACAGAGAGACAAGGAATGTGGAGCAGACAGAGCCACAGAAGGCCTGAGAAAGCCCCAGAGTTTCTAGCAGGGCTGACAGAGGCATTTCTTTCCTGAAATGCCTGAAATGAAGTCACTTAGTGAAGACTAGGAGAGGTGAGTGCTACTGCAAATGCAAAGACAGCAACGTGCGACTTTAAGGAAGAGAAAGGATCAAGGCAAATGTGACACCGTCGAACACTCAGTGGTCTTCCAGTAACTGGCCCCAAAGACCTGGAGGTCTACCATTACCCAATAAGGAATTTGCCCCTTTATCAATATTTAATGTCCTTTTTCCGTCTCACACAACAGTTTTAAAGCTATTTTGTTTCTGGAGTTCCCAATGTGGCGCAGGGGAAATGAATCCGACTCGGAACCATGAGGTTGCGAGTTCAATCCCTGGCCTCGCTCAGTGGGTTAAGGATCCTATTTTGCCATGAGCTGTTGTGTGGGTCACAGATGCGGCTTGGATCTGATATTTCTGTGGCTGTGATGTAGGCTGGCTGCTCTAGCTCCAATTGGACCCCTAGCCTGGGAACCTCCATATGCCTTGTGTGCAGTCCTAAAAAGCAAAAAAAAAAAAAAAAAAAAAAAAAAAAAAAAAAGCTATTTTGTTTCTCATTTCTTCCCTTAATGCCTTCTTTTGTGTGTAATTGATTTTTTGTAGTATTCCTTTTAGATTCTATCTCATTTCCTTTTGTGTCTATTTTAATACATCCTAGAGAATGCAATTATGATTATGGTTTATCTGACAATGACTAACTTTACAATCTTCAAACAGTTAAATTCCCTAAATGTCCATCAAGAGAGGAGTGGATAAAGAAGATGTGGTACATACGCACAATGGAATATTACTCAGCCATTAAAAGGAACAAACTACTGGCATTTTTAGCAACATGGACGGACCTAGAAATTATCATTGTCTGACTGACTAAGTGAAGTCAGTCAGACAATGAGACACCAACATCAAATGCTACCACCGACATGTGGAATCTGAAAAAAGGACACAATGAACTTCTTTGCAGAACAGATACTGACTCACAGACTTTGAAAAATTTATGGTTTCCAAAGGAGACAGTTTGGGGGATGGGGGGATGCGCTGGGGGTGCGGAATAAAAATGCTATAAAATTGAATTGTGATGATCATTGCACAACTATAAATGTAATAAATTCATTGAGTAATAAAAAAATAATAAAAAAAATCGATTTCAAAAACTGAAAACAAAATTTCGATTGCTGTGAAAAACGTGTGAGAAAGTGTCTTTCTTGGTCCTGTGTTCCAAGGTGCTCAGAGCAGATGCTCAGTTAATACTCTTTGTCTTTCTATAGGTAAGTCCAAGTTTATTGTAATAATATGTGACAATTTATATGAAAACTTTGGCTGCGTACAGATTCTTTAAGACTCCTCAAATCATGTAATTTTATAACCCAAAGCCTCAGTGATCTTTCTAACACCTAAACATATTCTTCAATCTCAGGAAACGTATAACTATGTAAAAGACAGAGAGAAGAAAAGAAGAAAGGAGAAAGGGAAAGGAGGAAGACAAAATGCAAATTAATCACTTTGTTCCTCCTTCCAGAGTTATAAGCTTTAAGGTCAAGAACCATAAAATGAACTTTCATACTTCCAGTAACATGTAAAATGGCATCACATACTTAACAAAGAGATGCTTAATGAAGAGAGAAATAAATAACCAAAAAATTAAAAAATATTTTTCCGGCGTTTATAGAAGATCTGTAAAGTAAGCATATTCGGGCAGTTCTTGCTCTGGCACATTGGGTTAAGGATCTGGTGTTGCCGCAGGCATGGTGTAGGTTGCAGCTGAGGCTTGGATTTGATTCCTGGCCCAGAAACTTCAGTATGCCACAGTACAGCCAAATAAAAAAAAAAAAAAAAAAAAAAAAAGAAGAAGAAGAAGAAGAAAAAATTAAAGAAAAAAGAAAAAAAAACTTGAAGTAAGCAAGCATATTTAAGATCTGATCATCTGGAGCTTCCTACCTCATATTTATCAACCCGCTGACCAGTGATGGCCATGATTATTCTCAGCAAGTAAAAACACCCTCCTTTCAAATCATCATAGGAAAATTAATTTGTTCAAGTGTAGTTTCTCCGAGACACTTTCTTCATGGGACTACAAAGCCTGGTAATGTGTGTTGTAAGTCTTAGAATAATTAAATAAAGGGAAGATTCCTTTCCTTGGCCTTGTCAGATGACTGAACACCTCCACCCTTCGGAGCTCAGGAAATGTCCTTCAATTTTCATTTTGTTGTTGGTTTGTTTTTTTTTTTTAAATCAGGGACATGGATTATTTTATGTTTATTTTTATCTTTTGTCTTTTTAGGGCTGCACCTGTGGCATATGGAGGTTCCCAGGCTAGGGGTCTAATTGGAGAGATAGCTGCCAGCCCACACCACAGCTCATGGCAATGCCGGATCCTTAAGCCACTGAGAGAGGCCAGGGATCGAACCCACAACCTCATGGTTCATAGTGGATTCATTTCCACTGAGCCACGACAGGAACTCCTCATTTTGTTGTTGATGAAATGAGAACTGAAGGTGTCAGGCAGTCCTATAACAAGGACCTTGGTTTCTGCACTGCTCATCTGCCCTTCGGCCCCCAGAGGCGTGCCTGGACCTTCTTTGGTGCCTTTATCTATCCCTCTGCATACGTAAAACTTCTCGGGCCACTCGCCCATCACGTTCGAAGCTATTAAAACTCATCCTGTCACTGACACAGGCTCATCCCAAAGTAACTGGAAAAGAGAACACAAGTTAGGTCACCCATGTTCATCTCTCCCGGTCTGTCTGCCTCCTGAGAAAGCTAGATTTGCTTTCAGTATAAGAATCTTTGGGATGTATTTGGAAAAGAAAGGAAATCATAAATAGAAGGCACAGAGGAAAAACACAAAGAGCAGGGAATATTATCAACTTAACAAAAAATAGCTTACTTAATGGTAAGAATAAAAGCTATTAAGTCAGGAAATGTACCTTCGCTTTTGCCATAGATCAAATGGGGGATATAAAGCCTATAATTTATAAGGATATTGTGTCAATGGAGGGAACAGCAGCAAAGAGCCTGGCACAGTGACTGCCACTGAGTCCGTCGAGTATGTTTTAAAAAGCCACAGCCCTTTTCACCACTGGAGGTTCTCAGGGAAGGTCCACATGGAAGTCTGCCTTCCTTGTCCATCCTGGAGAAGAGTGCCTCCAAGTTCTTACGGTTTTCATCACAGCCTCACCTTGCTGCACAGAAGTTCTTGGAAAGAAATAACAGCCATAGGAGGCAGTTCTTAAGTGAGAAGCTTCAATCTCTAGATGGGTCCGTCCTGAGATTTTCCTCTCCCCCTAAGACGAAGCACACTGTCCGGAATTTTTGAAAAACTGCACCATTTATTTTAGGCAGGAATATGCTACATTCAGAAACACAGCATATACACAAACATAAGCTTGACTGAGAGTCAAAAAATACACAGGTGGCAGAGGGGAAAGGTATGTGGACTCTACATTGCGGGGGCAGATAAAATATTCTCCGAACTGAGAGATGCATGAAGGTGAAAGTGCTTCTAGCTGTGACTTCACTGGGACAAGAGACATACATGCACCTGTTCTTATTAGGCAGGACTATGAATAAGCCAGGGCTCCCCCAGACCACCAGAACACATGCTCATCCGACATACAGAGTCAGGAGAGCTGGCACTTAGGCTTTGTCCCTGGATTCAGTGTTGACAAATTCCCATGCCTCCTGTCCTATTACGAAAAGAAAGGAGTGCTGGTTTGAGAATCCATAAGAACCTTTCCGGCTAAACCTTCTGCAGTGGGAAGGTGACGATGGACTGAAGAAGCCTTACAACCTAAATTGCTGGGAACAGAGCCATAGGAAGGTACAGCCTCCCTAACTCTCTAAAAACATAAATAATAAACAAGGGGGGAAATGAAATAAAGAGGAAGGGTCTCTGGCTGAGGATGAGAAGGAGGATGAGAGTGAGGGTGTCTTAACAAAGCTTTTGGTGGAGCAGCAGGTAGAAAGGAAGCTCCAGTGAGTGCTGCTGGAAGGGTGCCCACTCCCGCTGAAACGTGGCGGGGGCTGCAGGAGGCAGGTGAGAGGACCGCAGAGGGAGAAGGATGCCAAACAATACCCTCCTGCCTTTTCATCTCCTGCTTTCCAATTAATTACCCAAAACCCTCCTTCTGTCGCATTGGAGGGAGGTATGTGTGAGCAGATGGAGAGGCTGGTGGGTTGTTTGTATCTATATTCTAATCTACAGTAATGTTTTATATTTGCTAATTGATAGTGACCCACTGAAGCCCAGTTTCGGAAGCCAAAGAAGTTCTATAGAGATATAAAAGTACATGTGTCTGGGTGTCATCAACATTGAATCATTTCACTCTTCAGGTCTCCACTTAAATATTTTCTCAGAGAGCAATTTTATAAATATTTATTCAAACCGTGGCTCCTCATATTTAATATCTATCCCTTTTCTTCAATGAAATTATCAAATATGATATTACATATTTCTTTAGTGCTGGTTTGTCTTCAGTAGATTGCAAACTCCCTGAAGTCAGAATTTTTCTGTTCTCTGTGCAAAGCCCATAGTCGAGACTCAGGAAACATTGGCTGACTAAATGAATACAATCAAATATCAACTAAATAGATCCATATCTGCTGTGAAATTAATGAAGATATAGACGGTATAGAATTGTAATAACATTTGAAGCATAGGCTACGGAGAAATTGAGAAAAAGCTCTATGCGACTTGGAAATTTAGACTCAATTTTTGTATGTAACTTATTAGGATGTAGAGATTGAGAGAAAAAAGAGACAGGGAAATCAAATGCATTCATTTTATCTTTACAAACTTCAAGAAATAGTTTACATAGAGCCAGAGATGTGACATGTAGGCCCCACAACATTAAAGTGAATACTCCTCTTTTAAAAGCTTTGAATATTGACTTCGCCAGCAGCTTATCTCACAGTAATGGGTGAGATAATGTCATAATTGTGCCACTGAAATTTACAAAAATGTGGAAAACTGAAAATAGAGATAATTAAGTTCTGAGTCATGGGTGAAATGTTTTTAATCGTTCTCGAAGAAAAGAGAAGTCAGAATCAAGAGAATCGCGGCCCTTTACTTGGGTGGGGTTGGAATTTATTGTATCAGTGGAGAAGAGAGAGGGAAAGGAATGGGTCAAGGATCCAGATGGATGACGTGGGCTCCTGGGGGGCTGTGGGTTGCGGTTGTTTTAGAAAGCAACAGTTAGTGATATGAAATGCTGGATATTATTTGAAAAAACATAATTGTAAGAAACAGGTGGCCAAAAAAAGAATTGAGACAATTAAAAATATTTCTCTTTGCTGTTATTTGAAAGGGGAAGCTCCTCGATTTCATCAGAATTGATGGAGCTACTTTCTAAGTACTTATTTGAATTACATTTGTGTGAAAGCTGGGGGTGGGTGGGGAATGGATGGTGCAGTAACTCTTCTGTGCTGTCATGCATTGCTTCACAAGTTTAAAATGGACAAACATATCGGAGCAGAATTTAAAACATCAAAGTCAGCCACAAAACCTTTTTTAAATTATATTTTAAAATTATAGTTGATTTACGATGTTGTGGCAATTTCTACTGTACAGCAAAGTGACTCAGTCATATATATATTCTTTTTTAATATATTCATATATATTATTTTTTTAATATTATCTTCCATCATGGACTATCCCAAGAGTTCAGATATAGTTCCCTGTGCTGTAACAGTAGGACCTCATTGCTTTATTCATTCTAAATGTAATAGTTTGCATCTACTAACCCCAAACTCCCATTCCCTCCCACTCCCTCCCTCTCCCCCGCCTTGGCAACTATGAGTCTATTCTCCCTGTCTGTGAGTCTGTTTCTGTTTCATAGATAGGTTCATTTGTGGTATATTTTAGATTCCACATATATAAGTGAGAGCAAAACTCTTAAATAATTGTTGCTCAGGACACATCCAGATTTTATTTTAATAATATCTTTTAAGGTCGGCTTCTGTTATTCTAGGTAGTTTATTGGTTTGTTTGTTTGTTAATACTTAATGAATTTTATTGCATTTATAAGTGTACAACAATCATCACAACCCAATTTTATAGCATGTCCATCCCAAACCCTCAGTGCATCCCCCCACCTCCCAACCTGTCTCATTTGGAAACCATTTAAGTTTTGCAAAGTCTCTGAGTCAGTATCTGTTCTGCAAAGAAGTTCACTGTGTCCTTTTCTTAGATTCCACATGTCAGTGATTGCATTTGATGTTGGGGTCTCATTGTCTGACTAGGTAGTTTATATTTAGAAAAAAATGCATTTATTCAGAATCTCTGAAAGTAAATATGAAGAAAGACCTGATTATAGGTTTGAGTTCTCCAAAAAAGCCCAGCTGTCGTAATGGAAGTAAATATTCAAGCCACTTATTTTGAGGCGAGGGGCTGCCTGTGGAAGACAAAGGGGGGAGGGAGAGATGGGCAGCCGGCTGACTGCATATGCTGCTGTTCCAGGGAAAGAAGTAGGACTGGGTAGGAAGAATATCAACCTACAGAGCAGCACTTCGAGATTCAGGGCCAGTGTGAAGGAGAAGAGGAATGGCCTGACTGCTCATCATTGGCCGGGAGATGCCGGGATAAAGGCTGACTTCATCATGAAAGCTCTAGCGGGTCCCTAAGCTGAGCAGCTGGAGGCTGGGGGCAAAATATCCTCTTGGCACAAAGTCCTCCTTGAAAGGGGAGAAGCGCCTCTCACGCCGATGCCTGCCCCAAGAAGAGGTTCACCACATCTCTGCCCTTCACCTTAGGGGTCTTTGTCCAATACCAAGTTCCACAATGCCAAACAAGCCAAACCTTTCAGTCCTCAAGCATTGCGGCGAGGGAAAAGGCATTTGCACTCATTTATAAACTGAAAAACATCATGCTCTACCAAGTTAAACTGAATTCCACAGACAAGTTATTCCCCCAAAGAAATTCCTCTTCAGAGCTTATTTTTTAAAATGATGATTTCTGCAGCATTTTTAGCCATTGCTCCACGGACCTGATTTGAAATGCCACGAGAACCCCAGTCCTGTGCCATCTAGACATTTCATTCTGGAAAAGAGAAGGACAACAGTGTGAAAGCTTTAAGAATATTTAAGACCAGGTTGCAGACTTAAGTACAAAAACCAAACAGGCATAAAGAATAAATAAATGCTGCGGTCAGTTGTACTTAAAATACTTGGGACGTGGCTGCTGTTGGCAGAGGCGGTGGCATTGGTGTGTATTTGCACACTTCTTGCTTCTAACTTCGATTCCATTGAGTGGAAAGTGGTGGGCATTGCGAATTACAGTCCCCGTGTCTGTCCCTCATTCTGCACTGTGTAAAACCTTTTTTAAAAAAACCAAGTTATTTTCCCATGATATATTTTCTATTTAAAATGAGTACTTTGGTTCGAATGGCCGGCAGAATTTCTTTTTCCAGGAAACATGAAATCACTGGAGGGCACCTCGTTGCCTGAGCTGGCCCCCAGGTGCTGTTTCACACACACCTGCAAGAAGCTGGTTTTGGTTAGCACCCCATTGTCCTGGCGGATAATTGGCCCACTGGCTCTGTGCTCCCCTCTGCTCACCCAGTCCTGCTCACCTCGGCTGGGCCCCTGCACCCCTCTGCATTGCGCTGACCCCAATGAAAGGGAAAGTTGCGAACAGATAGGAGCGAACAGGTTTGTAGAGAAGAATGCCTGTGCGGCAGCTGGCTCTGTGTTTGTTCCTGGCAACGGGGTCAGGGACCTTATATGGTCTTAATAAATAGAATCAACTGGCTTCATATGTATTTTGGCACTAATCTGTGGCCTATGGCATCATTTCCTGGGGTTTAGTACAATGTTAATAAAAAGGGCTCTTCTAGATTAGGGACAACTCGATGCGGTATGCTGAACCAGTTTAATTTCTGCAAAGCCAAGTACGTGGAATGGGTTCCTGCTGTTGACGGCGTGGCTTTGAATACCTGGGCCACCCGCTTCAGTTGAGCTTTGCTTGATTTTTAAATGCCCTATTTGCTTATGTTGCTGACTTCAAAAACATTTCTTTTTCTAGAAGTATGAAGTTGACTTTAGTCCATGCCCGCAGTAAATCCAAGTTTAGCCCTTGGCTCTGCCACACACTGAATTCATTACGTTTGGTGGTACAGCCTCCCTTAATCTGTTGTGACAACAAATTAGACTCTGATTTAAATTAAGGCAAATTGCAAAATAATTACACATGCTTTTCTTTCTTTTTTTCCCTTTCCTTCTCCAACCTAGCTTCCATCAGATAATCTGGAAATAAATAAGACACTTTGAGGAACTTATTATTCTTTTCATTAGGAATTATCTTGTGAGAAAATTTAATACAACAGATTTTCATTCAGTTTATTTTCAGAGGATAATAAAGTGTCTACTAAAAATAGAGAAAATAGCCTTCTCTTTTATCAGAACTTTTATTTACATGTGTCCCCAACAGTGGCCTTTACTCCTGTTTCCCTCTATTTTGAAATAAGTTTGTATTATAGGGGATGAGATCGGCGGGTGGGGGGGGGGAAGCAGGGAGATAATTGTTTCTGCTTTATTCAAAACATCAATTTCTCTTAAGTTTTCATGACTTCAGAATTTAGACTGGTAGAGGCAAACTATTGCATTTGGAGTAGATGAGCAATGAGGTCCTGCTATGTAGCACAGGGAACTATATCCAATCACTTGTGATGGAACCTGATGGACATAATATGAGAAAAAGAATGTGTATATATATAAATATAAATACATATATATATATATAAAACTGGGTCACTTTGCTGTACAGCAGAAATTGACAGAACATTGTAAATAATTACAACAAAAATTTTAAATATTCAGACTATCGATTTATTTATGGGATGTTCTTTGTAATTTAGAATTAAAAATGAAACCAGGACCAAAGGCCAGGCTCATGCATCAAGTTCTGGAAGCCCATCCCTCGGTGCTTCACACACCCCCTCCCCCCTTTCTCCCATCTCCCCCTTCTCCCCCACCCACCAGCTGGTGCACGAGAGCTCAAGCAGGTCAGCAGCCTTTGATGGTTCCTTGGAAGAATGCTTAATCAACGGAGTGAGATTCTGAAAAAATTCTCCCTCCCTTTCTTTGAGAGCTATGCTTTACGGAAGTCCAGTCTGATCACACAATGCCTTCCAGAGAAGTGAAGTGGGGGAGATTTCACAGCCCTTGCGTTGTTCTGGGGACACACACGGCAGATGAACAAATGCATTCCCAGCAGCCAGTGTTCAACACCCCACATGGATGCCCAGCCTATGAATTACTACAAAGGCGAGAAAGGATGCCTTGGAGATTTCAGCTCAGAAGGGGGGAAATCAAAACTGAAATCAAGGTCAACCACAGGGGAGAAGCAATCAGGGCTCCTTTACACACACAAGCACCCCAGCATTAGTGCTAAAAGAATGGAATCAAATGTCAAGCCCCTAAACCCCTTTTACTTTGCTCTGGGGAGTAAGTGACATAATTCCCCTTTGCCCAGGGCTGGGGCAGTAAATATTAACAATTATTATTCTAACTTGGCCGAGGCTTTGGAAAACAGTGCACACACACACACACCCATGTAAAATCTCCCAACACAAGACACAATAAAACACAATTTTATTAGTGTAATGTTTTTCACAATGAAATGTTAGAATCTCTATACTAAATGTTCACATGAAATAAAGACTAGCCCAACAGTTTGAGTTAGAATAAAGCAGTGGTGCTTCAGACGCCTATAAAGGATAATATGCAATGACTAAGGGTAATCAGTGATGGGCAAAAATAAGTCAGTTTCCCCCAAACACAGGAGTGAATGTCATAGGTGGGGGGGGAGGGGGGAGGAAACTAGCCTCAATGTTCCTGGATATTCTACACCAGACAGGCTCCACCATGTACATCTGGTTCAGAACAATTACGTGACAGAGACTATGATACAGCTGATAGGAGTCTAATAATGGAAGTGGGTCCTATAAAGAGCCCTGCACTCTTACTAGTCATTTAATATTCATACGCCAACAATGACTGACTACAGAGCACCTGTCTTTACACGGAGGAAACAAGACTCTATAAATGAAGTGAAGGCAGGCCACCACTTTCCTTGCGTGGACTTGTGAAACAGAACTCATCTGATACTTGCCCCATAAAGAATGCAGTCATCAGGAGTACATGGGCACAAGAAAAAGACAAGACTAAAATCAGCAATGGTCTGTGCTCCAAATTAAGAAAGTTCAGAGTGTGGCAAAGTCTAGAGTGACACACTGAAGGGAATTTTAGAAATTCCTTAAGAGCAGAGTAATGATGATGATAGCAGAGCAGTAAGTTCCCTGAGCTTGTTTAATTAACTTGTCTTAATTTAGAAGGTATATGCGCTTCATAAGGTGAAATGCATTCCCGAAATATAAATACATTGAGAGTTCATTGAATTTTATTTCTGGCTTTCTGAACCAAAGGTAAATGTAATTTTAATTCTGATAACAGGCTTAGTGAAAAAAAAAAAGTTATAGCTGCCTTCAAAGGCTGTCCTTGCTTCTCTTTTGAGACTTACACATTTAAGTAACAAAAAGGATATAAATATTTACATAAAAATGAAACCATTTTGAACAGAAATGGAGGAACACCTTTCTACCTTAATTTTCCCTTGTCTTATTTTTATCTGTACTCTCGTAAGAGGTTTTATTTCTCTTTTAAAATAATTTATTTCAGCAATTTTGTCATTCTGTTTTTGATTATTGGGTAATACACTACTGCTCTCTTTTTTCCTGTGACAGTCATTGTGACAAGCCACATTTTTTACAGGAAAGAATCAACATGTTAGCATTAACTATAGCACATGGGAAATTATTTTTATGGGGAAATTTACATGACCAAGGAGGCCTAGGATAAAAGTAATCTTTTGGCACGCCATTAACATAAATTGACAATAATAGAAAATGATGCTATGAAATTGTTTTCCCCTGTTTCTCCTTTCCACTTTTCACAGGCAGAAATTGTAAAGGAGAATAGCTTGAAGGCGTCTGCGTTTGGGAAATGTTATTGCATGGCATTGCTGTCTGAGTGTATGTGATGTTATTATACATGACTGGGACCACTATTCAGTGCTATCTTGATTTACAACTGTTCTAGAAATGAAACTCATAAAAGCAATACACTCCTGATGATTTGAAATGTAAAGACTTCAGCTCTGGAGTTGAGGGCCAGCTCTGGGCGCTGGATTGGCACACCCGTCAGTAGGTACCAGCCACTGTCTCTAACAGGGTGGCCTCGGTTAAGAGAAGAAAGAGCCTCTCCACCCCCCTGGGGAAGGTCTGCAAGCAGACTTCACTGGAGAGAACCTATTGCATCTTCAGGTCTTTGAAGGCAATTGCATAGTTAGGTAGCTTGAAACAGAGCTAGCCACCCAGTGGTCCAATGGTCTCCATCATCTTTGAGTTCCTTCCACAGGAAGATTAACTGAAGGAAACTTCAACATGAACATGACCCAGAGGGAGGAGCCTCTTAGTTTCATATACTCTGTTACCCCCACCATCGTCCTAGCTCAAATGTTCTATGGTCCAGTCTAGACCTTCCTCCATATCTCTCTTCCTGTGGGTCCCTAAGCACCAATGAAATTTTCTTCCAGGAGCTCATAAATCCATAGGAGACAAAGTCTCCATGGAGCTTTGCCCAGGCCCCCTGCAGGTATCCCACAACTGTGGCATCTTTGGCTTCTTTTTGTCAAAGGCCAGCCCTCCTCTTTTGGCCCATTTTGCATCTGAGATGGATTCCATATTCCATCTATGGTGGACCCAAAGGGCAATTGTGGGAATTAATTGCCTGATCAGCTCATGAGTTCCATCCATGTTCCCTTTCACATGGTCTCTTCTCAGTTTGCATGCTGCTGTTTACTTCAAAGAATGTCTTTGTTTTCACTCTTACATTTAGATGTTTCATCACTTTTGTGTCTATTTTCCTATGTGTTTTGAAACAGCGTTCTGAATTCATTCTTTCATCTGTGGATATCTAGTTTTACAAGCACAATCAATGAAAGGATTACTCTTACCCCACTGAATAGTCTTAGAATCACTGTTGAAAATTTATCAGCCATAAATGTGAGTAATTTCTGTAGTCTGAATTCTAATCCACTAATCTATATGACTAGTCAATGACAGGATTACTATAGCTTTGTAGCAAGTTTTGAAATCAAAGAGTGAGTGCTTTTCAACCGTATTCTTCTTTTTCAAGGTTTCTTTTAATGATTCATTGTCCTTTAGATTTCCATATTTGTTTTAAAATTAGTTAATTTCTGCAGAAAAGGCAGTTGGAATCTTTTTAGGGATTGCAAGCAATTTATAGAACAATTTTAGGATTTTTATCATCATTACAACATCGTCTTCCAATCTACGTGAACAGGATGCCTTTGTATCTATTTATGTCTTTATTTCAACAAAGTTTGTGGTATTCACTGTACAAGTCTTGCAATTATTTTATTGCTTTGGATGTAAATGTTAGACTCTTTCAAGTATTCTATATGTCATCTGTAAGTAGAGATGCTTTTAACTCTCTCTTTTTGATTTGATGCTTTGTTTCTTTCTTTTGCTGGCTCAATTGTCCTGGCTAAGATTTTCTGCACAATATTTAATAGTGGTAGTGAAAAGACATTCTTTTTTCATTCCTGGTTGTTTTAGGGGGAAAGCTCCATTTTTACACCATTAAATATCATGTTTATTTATAGTTCTTCATAGATTCCTTTTAACAATTTGAGAAAGTTCCTTTCTGTTCCTAGTTCTATCCCCAGTTTATATTCCTGGTTTTTTGTTTTTGTTTTTTTTTTTTGAAAGGATTGTGTATTTTGTCAAATGAGTTTTCTATATCAGCTGAGATGATCATGAGTTTTTGTTTTATTTATTCAATTAATGTAGTACATTGCATTAAATAATTTTTGGATGTCAAAAAACCTAGCATTCCTGAGATAAATTCCACTTGATCACAATGGGCATTGTTTTTGGTCTTTTTTGGGCTACACCCACCGCATATGGAAGTCCCCAGACTAGTGGTTGAATCAGAAATGCAGCTGCCAGCCTACCCCACAGCCACAGCAACACCAGATCCAAGCTACATTTGCAACCTACACCCCCACTCAGGGCAACGGCAGATCCTTAACCCACTTAGTGGGGCCAGGGATTGAACCCGCACCCTCATGGGTATTAGCTTCATTACCGCTGAGCCACAAGAGGAGCTCCTAATGTGCAATGGTTTTACTATGGCTCCTGGCTTGAGTTTCCTAGTACTTTGTTGAGGCTTTTTGCATGTATATGACTGATGGATGTTGGTCTGCAGTTTCCTCTCCTTGTAACGTCTTTATCTGTCTTTGGTGTTTCAGTAATATTGGATTCATGGAATGATTTAGAAGGTGCCGCCAAAATCTCCCAGGCTCTGCCAAGGTCCCGTGTGTGTGCACTAAAGCACACCTTTGGCACTCAACCAGGCAGCTGACACCTCTGCTTTGGCCTTCACTATTTCTCCATATGGAGCCTCCAGATCATCCAGAGGTAAGAACTTGGGGCCTCACAGGTCTTTACTGAGCATATATATGTGAAGCATCAGCATGTATGTTTGTATTCTTGATTCGGAGGAATGTACTGGAGTTTTTCAAAGCTCTTATTCTCCAAAGTATTTCATTCCCCAACCATTCCGCAAATCGTTTTGTTTAGTAAATTGTTTGTTCTAACTGTCCTCCATTGCCTCAGGCAGCAGTGACTAAAACAGGACCCTGAGTATGTTTTGGACAAATGCTCACAGGTAGCAGATTTAGCACTGAGTAAAATTGTGAGTTAGATAATATAACGATAAACCTTTTGAGCCAAATATTAGATGATCTAAAGATAAACTTTTGAGCCAATGTTCTAGATACAGCCACCAGCAAGCAATAAAGGAACAAATAAATAAATACGAATAAATATAAATGCATAGGATTCTTTGCAAATGAGGTCAGTCCTGCTTCCTCCTGCACTTGTGATGGAATCCAGGCTGTCATTTTCAAGGCTGCCACTAAGCTGGGAATTGGGACATGGGGCTAGGGTAAGTTAAAATGACACATAGCTCTCTGTTCTTGCCAAGATCCAGACACTTTTCTTGAATGAATGCTCCCTGGTTGCTGCAAGCTTTTGGATAGTTTCCAGAATTCTGAAAAAGTTGATTTTCACAGTTTGTTTTTGTTTCTGGTTTTTGTTGCTGTTGTTGTCTTTCCCCTAGTTATTTTATTGCTTTTTTAGAGAAACAGACATTTAGAGTTTTTCATCTATTATGTTTGGTACTTCATAGGATCTGAATCCTCCACTTTTGTATTAACATTAGTGCTTACTGCAAATGAAAAACACAAGTCAAGCAGCATAATTTGTGCAAATTTGAAAAGATACAATCTATGCATGTGTATTAAGATTTATGAATACTCTTCTCATCAATTTCTTTAAGTCATTGTATTCAGTTATGGATTTAGCCTTTTTTCATGTTTTTGTTTTTTTTTAGATTAGATTCTATGGAGTGGACTTGCAATTCCAACACAACAAAATTAAGTAAATATTAACGACATAGGATTGAAAAAAAAATCCTTTCCATTTTCTTCCGCAGTAATTCAGAGAAAATCAAGCCAAGTCTCGATGAGATCTTAGGATTTATGCATCAAAGTGACAGAGTGGAAAGTTTGGAGATCATGCTCTGCTCCCCAGAGCCTGCCTTCAGGTCAGGACCAGATGGCCTCATCCTTCCCTCCGCAAGCAGGTGGAGCGCTTCTGATGGCAGCTGTGCTGCAGAGGGAGCCAGGCAGGACCAGGATGTGTGAAGTAAAAACCTAAGGAGAAACTTCCCCAGCAAGTTCGGACAGGCCCTGCCTCTGATCTAGGGGAAAAACGAAAACAAAACACACACCAAAACATGGTTTCTGAATCCTCTAGTAATGGCTCCGAGGCAATTAGAACAATTTTCCATTGTTAATATCACAGATAAGTGACATACGATCAATCTCATCATATGAGATTAAAATAACTCTACTGTCAAATCAAGCAAGGAACAACCATTGTGAATGCCTCAAAATGAATAATGCTAAGTTGTATTGTGATATTTTTCAAGAGTAAAATCTTACAATGATTCTGTTGTCACTTGGTGTTATTGAATATTTATTGAACATCTAGTAAGCGATGAGCATGTTGTCAAGATTTGGATATTAAATCTGTCAAATAAATCAGGATGCCTGGTTAAACTTAAATTGCAGGTAACAAACCAGTTTCAAGTGTATGTTCTAAGTAGCGGGACATAAAAATAATTGCCACTTATCTGAGCTTCCATTTTAAATGGAGTTCTTCCACGTTTATTTGCTAAATATGCCACTTTTGCTGGGGCTACATCTCTGCACCATATGTAAATACTATCTTCTATTATAGATATTACCATGTGGTGAGAGGTGTAATTAACTAGACAGGTCCCATACTGATAAATTAGTGCCGTAGGAGCACTGAGATGGATATTCAATCCCTCTTTAGGGTGGTCATAGAAGCCTTCCGGAAATATTGAGGTAGTGTTTTAAGCCAAAAATTGAATGATAAATCACAAGAAGAAGGTAAGAGGAAGAATGATTCAGATAGAAGGAAGAGCTTATAAAATCTCTTAAAAATATAAAGGAACCTCACTGAGGAATTATAGTCAATTCACATTCCCAGAGCATGGACTAGCAGGTGGAAATTTGATATATGAATTTTAAAATCCCATATTGACAAGATAAGTAGGTCCACATAGGCCAAAGTTAAGAGGAAATTATTGTAAAATTGGGCTTGATGGGCTCACGTATGCAGAAATTTTATACTGGTTGCAGTCAGGGTGGTGTAGTGGGGGAGAGGTCAGCCTCAAACAGGGAGTCATGCCAGCAGTCTAGTGCCATGTCTAATGGTGGTTTACACCAGAAGAACTGGAGTTGAGATGGAGAAAACCACCCATGAATATCGATAGAGAGATAGAGAGAGAGAGAGAGAGAGAGATGTTTTATGGCCGCACCTGCAACATATGGAAGTTCCCAGGCCGGGGACTGAATCCAAGCTGCAGCTGTGACCTACACAGCGTTGGGCCAGGGGTCGAACCCACAGGTCTGCAGTGACCAAAGCCTCTGCAGTCAGATTCTTAACCCACTGCACTACAGCAGGAGCCCCAATTGTCTGCTTTTTAAAGAAATTAATGCAAGTTACTGACAGAAA
Source organism: Sus scrofa (assembly GCF_054392235.1). NCBI lineage: Eukaryota > Metazoa > Chordata > Mammalia > Artiodactyla > Suidae > Sus > Sus scrofa. The sequence continues at coordinate 80,183,564 of NC_139393.1, forward strand.
AAATATGGGGGATGAATGAAAGAAAGAGGTCAAGAGTGATATTTAGTTTTCTGCGCTGACACTGAGAACCCCAGAGAAAATGAAGATCTAAGAGAGGTCAATTTAGGTGAGTTATAGGAGACATCCAGAGGCAGGAAACACAAATTTACTGTGTGTGTGTGTGTGTGTGTGTGTGTGTGTGTTTATATGCATATATATGTATGTGCATATATACAAACATATAAACATGCATATACATATACACACATACAATCATACTCCATATGTGTCTGTGTATATATAAAACATGTATTAAATATTATATATATAATATACACATATACACACATGCCAAAGAATATATGTGTGAATCCTCAGCTTGCTGATGGTAACTAGAGCTTCAGAAGTAGAACTGCTCATTTAGGGGAAAAGAATAGAGAGAGAAGATGAAAGGGACTACAGCAGAGTCCTGAGAAATAACTTAGGAAATATAAAAAATTATCAAAGGAAGAGGGGCCAGCCTATGAGATATGACAAAACATTAGAGAACTGTGTGTTGATGAAAAATCCCAAAGGAGAAAGTTAGTTAAGGAGGAATAATCAATAATATCAATATAAACATTTAGGTAAAGTAAGAAGGACATCAGTGAGGACAAGCCCCGCTGAATTACATGTCGGGAAGGATTCTGGCAGCCGATATCCACAGTTCGGTAGCTTACTTCACGTATTTATCTTTGAGATGTAAGGATAACATATTTTTAAAAATCAGTTTAATTTTATATTTAATTCAGTATTACTAATTTATCATCATTATAATTATCACTATTTTGCCTAATTCCTCCTTGGTAAGATGATGTTTTCAGCAAACACAAGCATAATTTAAATATACGAGGTATAAGTCATGGTTGCAACTTCCAGGTTGAGACTTTCTTTGTTTTCATTTTATGGGTGTGCCTGTGGCACGTGGGGGTTCCCAGGCTAGGGGTCAAATTGGAGCAGCAGCTGCAGGCCACACCACGGCCATGGCAACTCCAGATCTAAGCCACATCTGCAATCTATGCTGTAGTTTGCAGCACTTACCAATCCTTAACCCACTGAGCAGAGCCAGGGATCGAAGCCACATCCTCACAGAGACCATGTCGGGTTCTTGACCCAGGGAGCCACAGTGGGAACTCCCTCAGGCTGAGACTTTATCTGATCAATATTCACACTGTTTCCCAATTTACTATATATTACCCGAGAGACAGCTTTTTCTGCTTTGTAAAAAAATAAGTTTATTGTATAGATAAAACATAAATTCATATTTTAAGATTAGAAAAAAAATATTGTTTATTTCCTTTTTCTGGTACTAGGGCATCATTTTTCCCTACCTGCTTCTGTACCTGATGGGCTTATAGGCACCATTAAGCCAAACAGCTGAAGCTGCTTCTATGGATTCAGGGTTGCTTAAGCAACAGGCTGGGGGAGGTAACATTTCCAGTTTACTACTGTTGCTGAGAGCAACAGTGAAATGAGAATCGTGGAATCATTAAACTTTAGATAGGGAAGGACCCTAGAGAAATCTTAAGCCTCATTTTCAATTGAAGAAACTGTGGCTTTGAGCAGTTTATTGATTTCTCCCAAGTCACACACCCAGTTACTGTCCAAGTCAGCACTAGAACCTTCCTCTTCTGACCTCTGCTCTGGTGCTTTGCTGCATTTCGTTTCTTAACCATGCAGGCTTTGATCTCAGGATTACCAAAGCTTCAATAACAGACTTTGGAAGGTGGTCTCATAACAAAAGCAACAGAGAAAGGAAAGGGAAGAGGATCAGAGGGGGATGGGCAGAGAAGCTCAGTGTTGTAGAAGTGAGAGAGCGTGGGACCACAAGCCAGCATGAGAGCAATGGCTGGGAGACATGTTGCATCCAGAATCAGCACAAAGCCAGCTTCACAAAGGCTCAAAGCCACACACTAACTGGGCAGAGGGCCAGGAAAGACAGCTGTATGGACGCCACTGTCCGGAGACACACAGAAGATATCGCAAAGCTTGAAATGTGCAGCCAGCAAGAGGAGACAGCACCGACAAAGGAGAAGCACCTCGAGTGGTTAGGGCCATCCTCTCAGTCAGTGCTTGAAAGCACAAGGCTCCGGATGGCTGTAGAAGCTCATTTGAAGCCTCTAGGACCTGCTCTTCCTGTCTGCGGAGGACATAGTTCCAATTAAACCGAGGGAGAAAGAGGCGAGTGCGACCTACCTCTATGAGCCATCGTCTATGAGCATGTTTTTGACGTCTAGCCAATATTCCATAACTCGTTATTATCACCAGCATTTTATAGTTGAGGCAATGGAGCCTTCATGATATTCAGTATGGGAACTGGAGACGGGCACTTGCCATCTGCCTCCACGTGGATGGGATCCTGAGCCCCTGCAGCTGCCGACCCTCCACCCGCCCGAAAGGAGCTCAGGATGAGAGCAGGTGTGAGGCGCTCTGTGCTCTGGGAAAACTGGCAGAACAGGTCTTCAGACAGTTAGGTATTTTCAGGAGAGTATTTTATGAGCCCAATTCTTGCATCTCCTCATATCTGGAAAAGCACCAAGTCCTCCATGGTGACGTCTGCTCGTTTTGACTAGCAGTAACGTTCACAAGACTAGTAGCCACGATCTGGAAAAATCTGGGCTTGGCTGCATGTACCTTCCCCCTTCCCCAGAATCACATACACAGTGACTTTCCCCCCATCTCTTTTAAGCGGTATTTCAGAGCTCTCTGAAATGTTGCCTCCTGGGTTATAGTCCTCATTTTGCTCCAAATAAAACTTTACTCTCCACTTTTAGGTTGTATGTATTTTTTCTTGCCTGAGGTCACAGAGTTGGAATTGAAAGAGATGGGATTCATATTCAAGTCCACTACAAGTCAAATTTCAGGGGTCTTTCATTTTGCAGGTGACTCCATCCTGAGGGGGGAGTCAGGGATTGAGCTGAGAATAGTACCTGGTAAAGGCAGCCCCCTTGAACTAGAGGGAATTCAGACTTAGAGTTCCATCGATATTAGTAGATGCAGAGTTGAGAAATTGGCGAGGAAGATGGAACAAGAGCTTCTGAATGAGAAAACATAGACCATCTACTCTTGAGGCTGGAACATACTTCAGGGCTCAGCAGTGGAGGGCCGCTTAGGGAACGGGGAGGCAGTGGTCTTCCAGAGGCTGCTCAGATGCCCTTGTGAGGGGTGATGGGTAAATTTACTTAAAAAAATCACTCTGGTTATTGATGCAGCCATTTAAATAACATATGGGAAATAAACTACAAGTATATTAATTATTCCAAATGCAAGTAACCATTTAAAACTCATTATTCCCTAATTTTTTTACTACATTTTGCTATTACCATTGCTATCAACTTATGCCTATTATTTCTGTGGTGGAAATAATGTGCTATTTACTGCCTATTCCTCTCCAGCAATGTGCTCAGTGATGCCACATTGGCAGCATGAAATTAGCCATGATGGGAGTTATTTAAACAACAGAAAGTGGCAAATGCTACCAATGGAGGCTTCTTTCTTATTTTGTAGACTACCTAGGCTGAAGAAATTGATGACAACACTATTAAGTCAGAGCACACTTAAAAGTGTCTTATATTTGTCATCACTTTGTAAACAGCACAAAATGTTGTCAACTCATGTTAGGACTGCAATCATAGGTTAGCTATGGAGATAAGAATTAACAAAAATTTGGCAAAACTAAATAAAAGCATTCTGTGAATATCAATTGGCCATATGGGATTGGCCGTACAATAAAGGTACTGAACATTTTATTATGTTTCGTAAGTTACCTGTCATGTATTTTTATATCAATGAAATATAAATGTACATACACAAGCATTTTATTTTTTCTTGGGTTGTTAAACATTTTTCAGCCCACCAAGAGTGAAGGGGAGCCAATGGATGAGGTCATCAGCGCAGAATGGTACCAATCAACAAACAAGAGTCAGAAAAGGAACACAGACGGCAAAGCAGAAGCTGATCATACTGCGGAAAAGCAATGAAATAATTTCCTGCAAAAAAGCTGCATCAATAGTGACAGTCCATGACTATGGCCTTCTACTGCAATACCCTCGGCACCGTGGAGAGACACATGTAGAAACAACAGAAAGGGCTATTTGAGGTTGGAGAGACTCAGTCATGCTTATGGACACTCCCCATGCAAAGCCACAGGTTAGAGGAGGAGAAACTAAGATTTCATGCTTATGTTACTGCACTGGCCTGGAGTTGGACACCACTACAGAGATGAAACGACCTTCCTTCAAATTATTCAAGTATAGAACTCTGGCAAAAATATGCTTTCAAGTTCATTTCGTCATCATTTATCAATCCAAGCCAATATTAGTCAATGAAAAGTTGATTTTTCTAAATACGACGTGTCTCAGATCAATTATAATTCTTCATGTATTTTTCATTAAACTCTTCCTGTTCTTAGAGAGCTTTTTGTTTGCTTATCAAATTTTTCATGCAGTTTTATTAAAAATTGTGCTTCCTTCTTCATTTATCTATGGAGGAATATTGCAGAAAACTCTTCCACTTAAAAGTCATTCTATTACTGTGTAAACACCAGCAACTTTTCATACTGTAACTCAGCATATTTCTCTTTTCAGTGATCCTGGGAAACTCTTCATTAGATCCTTGTCATTCCATCTTCCCTGATGGAAGTTGCTTTTCTGGAATATTTTTGTTTTTTCCCCAAGTCTTTAGATTTTCACTTACAAAATTAAGAGACACTGTGTCATTCCAATTTATTTATTTATTTATTTCTGTTTTAAAGCAATTGGTTTGATTCAAGATCAATTCTTTTAAGGAGAGAATTTTTCTCATTTTACCAGTAAAAACAAATCACGCATTTCATTTTCTTCTACAAGATTTCAGGAGAAAAATAATCCAAGGAGCAGTTAAGTGCTTCTTTTTTTTCTTTTTTCTTCTTCTTCCTTTCTTTTTTTTTAAATAAAGCAGAGCTAATTGCAGAGAGAATGGAAGCAGTGATCGTGAGTGTGCATTCTCTGGTTGAAAAGCAATGGTAAAGTGATCTGATTCCTATTTCATTTTTTCCTTAAACAATTGGGCTGTACTATCACAAGGTCCTGGCCTTATTTTCCTGGAGACCTCGCTATACAACACACAGCACAGATCAAGAGAACTCACAAATTAAAATGGAGCAGTGATATATTCTCTGACATGAAGATATTAAATACAACACAAAGTTGGGTTATATGACAGCAGAGTTATTAATCAAAAACATTAAATTAAGCTTTAGATCCTTGTTATGGGGCAGTCATTTTCATAAATTCAACTGCTTAAAAGTATGTGCTGGTGAAGTATTTAGTAGATTTATTGTGGCTGGACCGTTACTCTCTAACAGTGACATGATTGCTTGTTACATGTGGCTTCATTTTGGGTTGAGGACTCATCTTTCCTTTCAGACTGTAAGGCTCATTAGGTCATGGGCTTTGTCATAAATATCCTTATTGCTTCTCCACATTACGCATCACCTGCTCCATACATATTAGCTGGAAGAATGATGGGTAATTACCAGTCTACCTGATAAAGCAATGCGAATGGGTGTACACAGCATAAACTGTGAAGTATTCCTTTTATCTTTCTTGCCCCAAATCAGAATCATCTAGCAGAGAACTGACTTAAGTACAAGGCTAAAGAACAGACCTGAGTAATTGCAAGAGGTTCAGACAAGAGTCACAAGGTAATTTAAGGGCAATATTCAACTATAAGTGTCCAAAAGCAAGGCTTCTTAGGCAGAGCCGACTGTTCCTTCATGCAATTGATTCACACTGAAGAGCTGTTCTTTGTTCTGGGGAGCAGATCATTTTAATTAAGTAAAAGGAAGAAACACAACATCTTACACTCCTAACCCAATCAAATGGGCCCATTTAAGAACCGAGATCAGAGAGCCCTTCCTGCATGGACAGTGTTGGCAAGAGCCTGAGCAGATTTCATTGCAGCAGGAAAATCTGACTCCTTCTTACTGTCACTAAGGCTGGAAATTTCACTAGCAATATTGTTTCCCCTGCATTAAATACTAGCCACTGCCTTCCACAATCCTTTAAAATTCAAAGACACTTCGGCAAGGAAATCTAGCTCCTGAAGTCGGTCAATGCCAACATTACTTGCCAGATTGTCATCACTTTTCCCTTTGATTGGAGACACAAATGTCTCACGTTGTGTGTGGTGTTGATGGGTCAGGAGAGGGTTCCAAAAAGGAAAGGGAGAAGGAGACAATAAAACAATAGAATGAGAAGTGTTCCAATAAGTAAAAAAAAATTTCCTATAGACCGAGCTATGCAAAATTTATAAGTAATTTCTTTATTCATAGAAGTAAAATAAAATTGATGTCCTTTTTTACTTGTAGTATTCTAGATTTTGATGGTGTTCTTTCAAAATGCATTATATAAGGGAAAACAAATTTTTACTCTTATGCAAAAGATCAGTTAATGAGAAATGATATTAAATCGTTTTAATTGTTCATTAATGATTAATAAGCTGTAAATAATTATGGTGGTGGTATTAGCTGATGCAATCACAGAACAATAAATTTATGTATGAGGCTTTGCAAAAACAACCCCAAATGCGCCTCAGAAGTAAAACACTGGCTTCTAGACAATTTACTTTCACAATGAAATATAACCTCAACAAGTTTAATTAAAAGCTCAGAATTATCACTTTAATAGATGCAATTTTTTTTTTCTCATTAGATCTCTTTAACTGTTTATTTTATTTTATCGTGTTTCTTCACTTAGGACCTAAATTAATATTGTAACTTATTAATTGGGGACATTTGTGTCAAATATTGGCTTAATGGCAGAAAGTATTATTATATATCATAAAAATATATGCTTAAGTATTTTAATTATTTGTATACTTTAATAATCCGAGATAAAATTTTGTTGATTTATCATCCCAGTTTACATTTAAAATATTTTCCCACAGATAATTTATTTATTGAAGTATTTTTCCATTATTCAATGAATTTTATGTCATGCTTGTTATGAACCACTGGAATTCATTAGGGAACCAAACAGTAGCTATCGGAGAAGACAGACAAACAGAAAGGCAAAATGATAAGAATATGAATAGGATGTGGTGAGAGAAAAATGAAAGCAGAGTTTGTTTCCATAAAGTGTTCGGGGAAGGTTTACTAAGGACTTAATGTTTGAACCAACCACTGAAATATAAGAAATAGACACCCGGGAAGAAGCAGGAAAGGGCACAGGAGGAGCCTGTACAAAGCCTCCTACTGATTCAAAAGCTCTCCACCCACCTCTGTCCCCATGTGGATGCACATAGTCTCACGATCCACTGGCTACGGGATGAGTAAGAGGGGAACCCCGTGGTGACCCCCTTCCAATGTCTCCATCTGAGAAACATCTTTGGGGGAAGGAGAAGAGTTTTATTTGGACATGTTCAGTTTGTGGTATTTGGGAAGCATTTAAAAGTTGATGTTTGTTGACTAAACAGGAAGTCCAGAAACCTGGCTGAGCTGGAGATATAAAGCCTGGTGTCACTAGCATATTTGTGGCTATAATTACTCAAGGAGAGTTGACCTCACCAAAGCAGGGATGTTTTGATGCCTAGGCTGGAGCAGCCAGGCGTTCATGCAAAGAGCATGGAGCAGAAATAATGGGAAAGGGAAGGGATGTGGGGTTGGAGAAAACAGGCATCTTGTTATTCAGGGCAGTCGAGAAAGTGAGAACTCCCCTCCGTCTCTTATTTTACCAGGTGTGGTTTTATAACACCAAATATACATCAAAGGTGGGCTAAGGGGAACAATACAGCATAATAGGATGTTTTATGTATGAGGGGTCAGCAAAGAAACACAGCTATAGGCTGTCAAGTTCATGGTAAAACAATGTCCTTTGATCATAAATAACTGATCTGTTTCCTTTTCCATAGAAACAAAAAAGGAAGAGCCTAAGCATGCAGAGCCAAAGAAACTGGTTGTAGGTAAATGAAGACATTTCTACTGGACATCAACATTTTTTTCAATAAAGTAGAGGTGGGGGCATGTGCTTTTAAGAAGAAGTAGTGGCAATACTGCCAAATTTATCAAACAAAAACACAGCATGCTCAGTGAAATTTGAATTTTTGATGAGAAATGTTTTAGTATCTGTATGTCCCGTGACATACTTAGAAGAATATACGTCTCTGCAGTGAAAGAGGGGTACATGAGAAATGAGTAAATATCTGTGGTAGACATTGTAGAAAGCAGAAAACCAACTTCCTCAAACAAGATGAGAGGAGCGACAGGTGCCCTGTGGTCCCATATCAGGCAGGTGGCAACGAACGTATAAGTGGCTTGAGGTTGCCTCGCTTTGATTTTCTTCAGGAACATTCAGCTGCTTATCTAAGGAAGACTCTGACACAGACTCTCAGCTGGTTGAATTTATAGAACTGTGGGTTTGCTGGACCAAGCTTGGTGGGAGGAGGGAGAAACAAAGGAATTGAATATTTTTAAAGAGTGTTTTCAATGCTTAAGCTAGATAAGAAAGTGCTTTCAGGGATACTGTAATTTCTGGTGATGAAAACATGCGTGATGTCATCTTAGGAATATGCAGGTGTAAGAAAAGAGAATAAAAGAAAACTGAGTGTGAGGTGATCACAGAGATGAGAAAAAAAATCATGGGTTGGAAATTTTACCCACCTGGATTTGAAGTCAATGAGGGTAAAAATAAATCTATGAATACATTTCAAAGCCTCAGGTGAGAGAAATCCTATGGTTATCAAGAGGGAGGTAGAGGCCACCAAATCTGTAGGTATGATTTATTGATTGCTACTTTTTTGTTTTGTTTTCTGTGCATCAACAAGCAATTCTTCCTTTCTTTTTGGGGTGATGAGTGATGGGGAGAGGTAAGATTTGTGCTTCTAATGGGAACAAGGATATGCTTCCAATTTCCTGATGAATGCATGGTCTTAAGAAGACACGTCAGCATTTCTCTGTGAACTGAGAATCGCATTTTCTAAACTGATGGCCAAAATCAACATCATTCAATATGTTTTATTAAGGATTTTCTCCGGTAAAGGTTAAGAATCTATTACAGTGCCCACTATGACATATTTCACTTTGCAAAATGTGTTTCTTTATTTGGTATCCCATTTCATATATATTTTACTACATATTAAAGAAAATTGAAGTGTAATTCCAGAATATACAAATACATTCTTGATTGAAAGAGGACTGCAAGAACTTATGTCCAGGCCACCAAAAGTAGTTGTGTGTAACTTTTCATTCTTATAATGAGCCCCCTCTTGCCTGCTAGTAAAAATCTTTTCCTAACAAGTAAGGAAAATGCAGTTCAGGCATCGCCTTTCAACTTTTGTCATGTGAGCTCTGCCAATTTAGGATTCCTTCCTTCCCATTCCACCTCTGCTGATTTGCACTTATGTTTCTAAAAAGATGAAGTGGTGTTGTTGATTTTGCACTCTTTGACAGGCAGAAAAAGGCAGGATACCTTCAAAACAAAAATGCGGAGTTCCCATTATTGCGCAGCAGAAATGAATCCAACTAGGAACCAGGAGGTTGCGAGTTGGATCCCTGGCCTCACTCAGCGAGTTAAGGATCCAGCACTGCCCTGAGCTGTGGTGTAGATGGCAGACATGGCTTGGATCCTGCGTTGCTGTGACTCCAGCGTAGCCCAGCAGCTACAGATCCAACTGGACCCCTCGCCTGGGAACCCCCACATGCTAAGGGTGCAGCCCTAAAGAAAAGGCCCCCCAAGAAACTGGGTTCTCTCTTCTTTCATTTCAGACCCAACCTCCAAAAAACAGCAGGATGCAAGGTCCTTTTTCATCATCACTCCCTTTTATTTATGCTATGCTTTTCCTTTTCATTTCCCCCTGGTGTGAAAGATGTTTATCTAGCCTCGTGGGGATAGGTGTGGTGAGATACAGACTAGCTTTGTCTGAACACATATTTTCTAAAGCTTCCTGTCTTTGAATTGAAGCTTTGCCCTTGAAGGTTAATCATCCCATTTCCTATGCTGCAAAAATAAAATGAAGAACAGCCATATTCAGAAAGATTATAGCTATTTAACTTAACATATGAATATATGCATATACATGGCAATAAACACACAGGCCCTGTCGTATATGTGTGTCTGTAATGTCACGTCAGGTGAAATTAAGGACGGTGGAAGAAAAATAAGGCAGAGTAAAGAAAAGCTGAAGTGAGGGTGGGCTTCGATTGCCAGCGAGGCCTTCCCTTATAAGACGGCCTTTCAGTCGTGATATCAAGAAATGAGAGGGGACTTACATACAAGCTCTTTTGTGTCACATTTTATTAGATTCTACATGTAAGTGATATCATCGGATATTTGCCTTTCTCTGCTTGGCTTACTTCACTTAATGGTCAAACTTAGGGTTGCCAAGGGGAAACTGAGGTGGGGGGTAATTTGGGATAATGGGGCTGGCACATACACACTGCCCCGTAAAGGGTAGAAGACTGACAGGGACCTACTGCATCGCACAGGAAGGCCTCCTCACTGTTCCATAATTATCTATATGGGAAAAAATAGATACGTGCATATGTGTAACTGATTCCCTTTGCGGTAAACCTAAAGCTAACACAACACTGTGAATCAACCTTACCCCAATATTTTTTCAAAGAAAAAACTGGATCGGGGGAAAAGAAAGAAATAAATGAGAGGTGAGCCATGTGCCTAGTCCAGGAAAGTATCCAAGTAAAGAATATAGCACCTAACGTTTTGAGACCTGAGTGACTAAGTAACCAGACTGGAATTAAAGAGGAGACAAGGAGATCGTGTGGGGGGGGGGGGGGGAGGGAGAGACAGGGAGGGACAGAAAGAGTGAGAAGTTGTTGGATGCAGAGGTAGGGAGCCAGATCAGATGTTGCAAAGTCTGCAGGTCGTTGAGGTGACAATGGTTTAGTGGGAATGAGATTTCAAAGCACCTGTTGCAGGGTTCTGAGGAGAGGAGTGGCGTGATGATCCGGCCTCCTTTTTAAAAGGTGACCACGCCTGATGGGAGGATGGGGATTAAAATGCGGGTTAGAATATAAAGGCAGAAAAAAATTCCCTAGAACATTACCCTGAAAAACATTCCTATTTACTCAAAAGTTATTGTATATAACATATACATAACTTTAAACAATAACATGCATGGGAAAAGGGACACTGTACATATGCGAAACATGTAAAGACATGTATATAAAATATGTGCTATAATTACAATCACACCTTTGCATCTTTAAGCATTAGAAATGTTTAAACACTGAGAATAAAGTGAAATGAAGACTAAAAAAAATAACAAAAAAATAAAATAAAAATAAAATAAAAGGTGACTCCAGCAGCCGGGTGGAGGATTGGATCTTAATGAAAGAGTAAGGCAGGCAGCAGGATTATGGTTTACTGGGTAGTAAGCTGAGACGATTTCAGAGTCATTCTGAACCTATTTTGAAGTTGGACAGAGCAGTATTTGTTGATGGATTAGGTGTCGGGTGTAAGAAAGTTTGTACCAAACAGTTGACAATGGCTGTAAAACTTTTTCAGATGGTGATCCTTAGAGAGTATATTTTTATGTTTACTTCTGACTCATAAAATGCATTTATAACCCACAAGATAACATATGTCTAAAAGTCCATTGACTTACCCAGGGCCATATAAAGGCATTAATATCCAAGGAAAAGAACATTGATAGATATGATAAAAATTAGGCAGTGTTTGCAACAGATTTTGAGATGGTAAGAGCTGATAATATTATCACTACTTCTCTGTTCGCCTTCTTATGGCGACACAAGAGCCCTGCTCCCTGGCATCACTCTCATGTCAAGAGATCATTTCTAGGGAGTTCCCGTCATGGCTCAGCAGTTAACGAACACAACTAGGATCCATGAGGACATGGTTTGATCCCTGGCCTCGCTCAGTGGGTTAAGGATGAGGCATTGTGGTGAGCTGTGCTGTAGGTCCCAGACGTGGCTTGGCCTAGTTGCTGTGGCTGTGACATAGGTTGGCACGGCAGCTACAGCTCCAATTCGACCCCTAGCCTGGGAACTTCCAAATGCCATGGTTGTGACCCCCTCCCCCCCAAAAAAGGGAGCGAGAGAGAGATCATTTCTAATGGTGTGTTTTAACCACCTGCCAGTATAAATTTTCACTGTGATTTAATGATTCAAATTGCTAAGACTAAGATTCTCATGCTCAGTCTTAGAACACACGATATTTGGTAAACAACAGCATTTCAGTCTTTCAAAATAAGATATGCAATATTCAAGAAGCAACCAACTTCATGTAGTACAATTGAATATTTGCTGATATTTGTGTGTTTGGGTATATTTTTATAGAGAAGTTTCACTTAACTTATACACCCTCTTTGGAGTTCCCTAGTGGCTCAGTGGGTTAAGGACCACTGCTTGTGGCTGGGGTTCCTGCTGTGGCATAGGTTGGATCTCTGGCCTGAGAATTTCTGCATCCCACAAGTATGGCAAAAAAGTATACTCATCACTATTATACAATTCATATGTTCAGATAGATATGAAGATTTTAAAACCATATATTTGCTGATCCTTGTGTAATGTCAAATGTAGCATTTCTGTAGCTTCTATAAATGTCTTTTACATGTTATCTCAATACATTATACCTTATAAGACACGAGACATCATAACTATGGCATTTAAGGAAATTAAAACACTAAATAATTAACTGACAAAGTTATTTAAGTACCTAGTTTCATCTAAGATATGAATCCCAAGTGTAGAATTTCAAGTTCTCCAAAAATACCCTTGTCCATTTCTTTTTTTCTTTCTTTTTTTTTTTTTTTTTTTTTTTTTTTTTTTGTCTTTTTGCTATTTCTTGGGCCGCTCCCACAGCATATGGAGGTTCCCAGGCTAGGGGTCCAACTGGAGCTGTAGCCACCGGCCTACACCAGAGCCACAGCAACGCAGGATCCGAGCCGCGTCTGCGACCTACACCACAGCTCACGGCAACGCCGGATCGTTAACCCACTGAGCAAGGGCAGGGACCGAACCCGCAACCTCATGGTTCCTAGTCGGATTCGTTAACCACTGCGCCACGACGGGAACTCCCATTTCTTTTCTTCTTTTTTTTTAATTGTCTTTTTTTGTCTTTCTAGGCCCGAGCCCGTGATGTATGGAGGTTTCCAGGCTAAGGGTCAAATTGAAGATGTAGCCTCCAGCCTACGCCAGAGCCACAGCAACGGGGATCCGAGCCGTGTCTGTGACCTACACCACAGCTCACGGCAACGTCGGATCCTTAACCCACTGATCGAGACCAGGGATCAAACCTGCATCCTTATGGATACTAGTCACGTTCGTTAACCACTGAGCCACGATGGGAACTTCTCCATTTCTTTTTAAGTGGAAAATGGTCCAGAGGCAAGCTCTGACTTTTAGAACGAACTCAAAGAGGCAAATATTGTGCCTGAGGCATTCTAGAGGGCAAGTACATCTTTTTATGTGAACAAGATGAGTGACAACTTTCTGGAGGAAAAAAGAGATTTTCTTGGACTTTGTAAATAATTTGTCAGATGATGGGACTGAGGCTACAGAGTTGTAATAATTTGCAATTCAATGATAGAGTCAAGATCCAAAACTCTTTTCTTCTGATTTCAAAGTCTACAGCATTCCTACTGTATCAGACTCTGTTTCAATAAATTGTCTGCACAGATGATGCTTAAAATAGTTTATGAAGTCTCCAAAGAAAACTCCCATATACACATTTCTATCTATCTATCTAGATATAGATATATAGAGATGTAGATATTAGAAGAAGAGCAGAGGGTCCTTGTGAACCACATAATCACTGAGAAGAGTCATAGAAATCTTGCTGTTAAATGGCTCTGGTGAGAAGAGAACGGCAATAGAAGCCCCTGAGGAGCAATCTTTTAACTTCTTTGGCATCGCTGCTTGCTGGGATGCTCTGTACCAGGATGTACTCAATATTTACAAGGATTGTCAAGACTCTGGTGAAACTACACAGCGGTGAAAATCATTAAAGCGCAAGGACACAGAATCTATGAGGTCAGGTCAAGGAAAGTGACACAGATGAAGATGAGAAAGATGAACGGGTAAATTTGAAAGGGACTCTCATACATATAAAGAAGAATCTAATCCCATTTTCTCATCTTATACTCAACTTGGGGGCTAAAGTTTAAAAAAACACTTTCAAATAGCAAAATACAAACTTCCCAAAGGTAAGAGATGGAGAAAAATATAACACCTAGTTGTTTCTGGTGTCATTTTGGGGTGCAAATAACAACAGAAAAGTAACCAAACGGGGGTGGGAGAAAACAATCTGCTGATGCTAGTTTTTAATTTGACACCAATAGGGTGGTGAGACATTAAAAAAAAAATGGGTTTCAGCTCTTGCTTTTTCATATACTGTGAAATCTTTTATCTTGCTATCAAAAGAAAGCCATTTTTTTTTTCAGGCTAGATATTTTAAAACCAGTTTTAAAGTTGTGATTCTTTTTAAAAAGAATTTTATCTTTTCAAGGAAGTTTTAAGATCATAGCAAAAAGTGAGCAGAAGGTACAGCGTTTCCTATATATCTCTGCCTCCATGTGTGCACGGCCCTCCCCACCTCTAAAAGGCCCCCACCAAAGTGGGACATCCATACAATTGACGGACAACATAGAGGTGCCATCATCAGCAAGTGTCCCTGGTTCTACTTTAGGGTTCACTCTTGGGGTTGTACCTTCTGTGGGATTTTGTCATTTTCTAAACAAAACTCTTGCCTGTACAAGTGTGAGACAAGCATGTCTTGCTGAGATCAGGGGTCTAGAGTGAGGCCCCTGCAGCCTCCAGAGTCTTGAGAAAACTTCCAACATGGCACCAGTTTTAAAAATACTCTTGTGGGAGAATGAGGAGTGGGTTTAATGTTGACAGATCCTAGGGGCTCTGTGACTTTGGGTAACAAACTAAATTTTCATGATCATTGTCCTTCTCTCCCAAGCACAAATCATATTAAACTTCACGGGCCTCTGGGAAAGATTTAAACGAGGTCGCATATACGCAATTTTTACCAGAACTCCCGACACAAGTAGTTAGTTAGTAAGTGAATGGTAGATTTCCCTAAACTTTCTAAATCTTATTTTACTCAAGATCAATGTGGTTGATGCCATCTCTGTTTTCCTCATAGAACAATGGCAAAAGTATAGGATAAAGATGCTTTGGCAAGTTTAAGAAATACAGAAATGTGCAATAGTTTATTATCATTATTCATCGAGAACATGAAAGAATCTGATAGCCTCAAAAACAGGTTAACTTTGGCTCAAAGAAGATCTGCTGATAAAACTTGGTTAGTTTTCTGAAAATGATCAGGAAGCTGAAATTTGCACTACTCACATTTTAGAAAACTATCTATTTCAAATAAGCCTCTGAATTTACCATTTCAAATTATATGACTTTGATCTGCAAGAGGAAGAGAGAGAAAACAAAAGGAAGAGACTCCAAGAAATTATTTTGGTCTCCTGGGCATAAAGAACACTTCCAACATGTTTAAGGAGATACATTTAGCCATTAGCACATTAGCAATTTTTCTGAAATTTAAAACTGGAATCCAAAGTTTATGCCTACATTTGGAATGTTATTATGTTAATTGACTGAATAATTTAAAATAGTATCCAATTCTTTTGACTGAATAATTTTAAATAATATCCCTTTCTTTTGTTTATTTTTCCAGTTATTAAAAGAACCAATTTTCTCCTTTCTTATCCACGTCGCATGAACATAACAAGATCAAAGATTCAGTGATTATGAACAACAATCAAATACATGATTGCAATGTAGTACATATCTTCTCATTATCTTTGTATAGATCTGCAGGATTATACAATAAATTATGTTATTTTACTTGATCTTCAGTTAATTCTATTAGAAGCTATTCTTACAATTTACAATGAAGTGAATTAATCCTGGAATGTTTTGCTGTCGTTTTAATTTAAAACAAATAATTATCTCTATATTATCTAACCTTGACTTCTCATAAAAGATTAATGTAGAATTAGTGACAAAATGGGAATCTCATCAAATACACCCCCCAAAATGAATGTTTCTCAAGTTGTAACTTGAAAATCCAAAAAGCACTTGTGATTTAAATCTGTTAACTCTCATTATGAAGTTTGTATTTCTGCTTCAAACATGTAGAGGAAAGCACAGACACATTTTGTGTAAGAAGCAAAAAGTGTGAGGATGTGTCTTAATCAAGGGTAATAAACTATTTAGGCCAATGCAGTCGTATTTTTCTTTGTTAACAGGGACCAGGGGCATATCAATACCGAGATTCTAGATCCCTTTCTAATGGTGAAAGAGTCTGTGCTTCATCGAGTGTTCTACAATATACCCAGTATGCACCTGCCTGTCGTAAAAGTTGATTTGGTAAATAAAGATGATAAATAAAAAATAAATGCAACAAAGTATCTTCAGACTTTGTAGCTTGGAAATGATCTAAATCGAGGTGTCCGCATTAATGTATTTTTAGCCATGAAAGTTATAAATTATACAAAACACAGCTCAATATTAAAGCATTAACATAACTTAGCAGCACGAGTCTGTCACCTAAATAAAAAGCTGAAAGCTTCCTATCTGACAGATATTACTTTGCTACTATACTACGTGCTCTCCAAATTTATTGTTAAAAGAATTATGACATGATCCATCCTTGATTTCATTTTCGACAGCTAGGCAAGGAAATACTTGATGGATCAACTTGTTCAGGCAGTTTACATGTATTTAGCAACAATCAAACCCCTGTCTTTGTTCTCTATATTGTAATGAAGTTTGTACCATAATATGCCTGTCCCCCAAAAGTAAAATGTATATATCTTCTGGTGAAGGATGTGATTTGTTTTGCATTTCCCCCCTGGTTTTATGCATCATCCTAAATTTTATAAAGTGGAGTCCTCTAAAACTATCTTTTCCCTAAAACTTGCTAACGAATTATTTACTACTTTACCGTAGATTTTCCTGGCTCAAAGACAAAAGGAAAGAATTCTTTCCATACTTTCCATACCACGCCGTTATAATCTATTTGTTAAGAAAGCTCTAGGGCATGTAATCCCGCCTTATGTTGTGTGCTTTTAGACTGAGGACCATATGTGGTGTTATCCCAGAAAACAGCAGGGTTCAGTTACAGGGCTGGATGCTTTTTTTTTTCCTTCCCCTAACAGGCCTTGCATTTATACATTGTTGCCATCAGTGCTATTTATTTAGTATAATTAGTATACTTTTGGTGCACTGGTTACGAATGCTATCTACAGCATTATTTATATGCATCTCAGTATTCACAGCTTTGTAACTTAAAATGCACCCTTCTGCGCTGTACAGCAACGTCACCCACAAATAAGTTTGAACATCAACTAACTCTATTTTGGAAAAGCTGGAAATTCTTTTACTGCACAGATTGTCTTCCTCCCAAAAAGAGGTATATAACTTGAGGGTACCTACCACTCCTGTCTGATGGATGGACCTACATCAAAGGAAAGGACTGTAACCCCTGAGTCTTCTATCCAAAGGTCCATGGCGTCTTCGCCCATAACTTACAATATGTGATTACTCTAAAGTCCCTGGTGTAATTCCTACGTGTATTTAAATTGATTTGAATGCATAATCTACATTTATAATATCCATCCCAAAGGAACAATTATCCAATCTCTAGATTAATACAAAGATTAGGGAAAAAACTTGTGGAAAAGAACTTAGAATTCCTGCTTCTTCAGAATCAGAATCTTAGAAAATAATGAAAAATTGTATGGGGATGTGTTTGATTTGGATTTTGTAACCATTTTAAATTATCCCAGAGCATTTTTGTAAAGAGGGACTCCTCTAGAGGAAAGAAACTTCCCTGAGTCTTACATCATGTGATGGAAAGAACACCTTGACTCCAGCATACACTGGCCTACCTGTAGGACCTAAAGAAGGGAAAAAGAAGTAAGAAATACTTGAGAAGGTTGCAGTCCAAGAATGCAGATCCATGAAAAGACTGGGATTTAATCTTAAGATTGTAGAAAATTCCTGTCCCTCACCTTACTGCCAACACCTATTGGACTCTCATGTAATACATTAAATTACAGCTGAAAAAGCGAGGTACAGAGACTTCATCTAGAATAGGACTTCTTAGGAAATCAAAGAAAATAGAAAGAAAAAAGAATAATTGAGGAATTTGAAAACTCTGGAACTAAGAGCTAAAACAAACATTAAACACAATCAAAATCCTGGCCAGATTAACATAAATATTCATACTAATGGCTTAATTACCTCAGTTTTTTTTTTCTTTTTTTTTTTTTTTTGTCTTTTTGCCATTTCTTGGGCCGCTCCCACAGCATATGGAGGTTCCCAAGCTAGGGGTCGAATCGGAGCTGCAGCTGCCAGCCTACGCCAGAGCCACAGCAACGCAGGATCCAAGCCGCGTCTGCGACCTACACCACAGCTCACGGCAACGCCGGATCCTTAACCCACTGAGCAAGGGCAGGGATCGAACCTGCAACCTCATGGTTCCTAGTCAGATTCGTTAACCACTGCGCCACGACGGGAACTCCGAGTTTCTATTAACTGATATATAATGTCTAGCTAAAAAAAAAAAAACCCAAAAAACAAAAAACAAAGAAAAAAACACAAAGTCTGCCCAAAGACAAGGGGGGAAAACAGTATGGAAGAGACAGAGCAAACATCGGAAACAGCCTATGACACAGATATTGGAATTATCAGATCCTGTTTTAAAGAGAAGCAATGACATCTTTTCAACCTCACTGACTGTGTTCTTGCCTGTGTCCACTGATGAGTCCATCAAAGGGATTGTCCATTTATGTCACTTGTTTATTTCTTGCATTTTCTCTTGATTGTAAGCATTTCCATCTCCCTGCTTATACTTTTGCTCTAGCATGTTGTCCACGTTTTCCATTAGCTTTCATGGACATGGAGACAAACATTCTCCCAAAAAATTAGAAAATTAAATTCAGCAATGTATGTAAAAAAATTCAATACCATATCTACATAAGATATGTTACATACATTCAAGGCTGTCTTAACATTTGAAAATCAATTTAATCTACATGATAAAAAAATCATATGGTGATAAAAACAGGTGTGGAAAAATATTAGACAACTTCAAGAAGGTATTCAGGGCAAACACTCTGAAAAGACTAGAAATAGAATGGAACGTCTCCGACTTGACAAAGAACACTGACAGAATGTACAGCTCAACTCTTATTTAATGGTGGGAAACTGGATGCTTTTCCCCTGAGATCAGGAGCAAGGCAAGGATGTGGCCTCAGAACTCAGCTTTAGCATCATACTGCAGGTCCAACCTAGTTCAATAAGGCAATGACAATGAAAGGCGATAACAGATAGGGATTGGCAGGTGTTATGATGGCACCTGCAGAAAACCTCCCCAAATTTAGTCGAGTTTGAGAAAATAGGAATACCATGGTAAGGAATGCATGATATGTATTTGTGTATTGATGTGTTTTAGAGGCATCTGAATCTCTCTTTCTCCCCCCCCCACACCAACCCACTTTAGTTATATGTGTGTGCATTTTTGTTTATGTACACGTGCACATAAAATCATGTTGAGTGTGAGGTACTACAATTATAATGTGCCATTTTCTTCTTGGTAATAGCTAATTTAGGGAAAATATGTATTTAGACATTTTAAAAAAATAATTCTATCTGTAGAATGGATGCTATTTTAGCTAAAATAGACCAAACGTCCATGACTAGTAAAGAACAGAGTTTTAAAATAATAACTAACTGTATGTTCCTGTTAAAGGAAGCAGTTGAAATCCTACTTGTAAACCATATAATTTGTGTGAATTTGTAGGTCTGTATTAGTTGACTAAAACCATAATCACTATTTTATGGGTTTAACTTTGAAATAATTGTAAAGACAAATGTTGGGGAATGCTACATACATTGCCATTGCCTAAAAGTAACTTTCAATATAAAAAAAAATAAAAAAAATAAAAGTAACTTTCATAGATTATAGGCTCCAGGGAATGAGACCTCTTTTAGAGAAATGAGTAAAATACATCTTTGCTAAGAGATGTTGTGTGTGTGTTTTAAGAGGATGTTAGCCCAAAGATAAATGGGGAATTTCATCTTTTTTAATATTCTACTAGAACTTTTACTTTTAAATTAATTTTCATCTCAAATTTCCTTGAAATACTGCATATGTTTCCAAAAATGTATATGCAAACACAAATCAAAACAATCTGTCTTATCCTCAAATGTATGTTAATCCATTTCCAGGCTTAAACAAAAGTGATTTTTGAGAGAAAATATAATTAGAATATAGCTGGGACACTGGGAGTCTTGACACTGCGTTGACTCAACGAAAGGCTCTGATTCCAATGTTGCAGAATCATAGAAAACATTTGGGAAATTTGCTTTGCACATGTATACTTCAATATTGCTTGAGTAACATATGATAATATATCTTTCATTATGTTCTTACACTTCCTCTAAATTTATAATGTTGTTAAGTATTGCTGCATCAGCTACACCTCCAAGGAAACTTTTCTCTCTGCGTAAAGGACAGCCTGAGATGTGCGGTGTCTCTTCTTCCTTCTTTGAGTTTTCCTCACAGACAATTTCTTCCTAGTGATCCACTTGAATTCCCTACCGATAGAGATCATCCCTCTGCTGCTGGCTGATAAGGTGAGTCTTTGGACTTGACCTTCCTCTGCTTATGTTCTGCCTTCAGGAGGCAACATAGGCCAGCCTTCTTCAGAAGCCACAAAACTGCATCCTCACACTTATGAGCTGTCAAAATGCAAACAATTGCACAGCTGACTGTACTGATGGAAAACTGATAACTGATACAAAAAGAAATAGAAATGAAAAAGGTGTGTATATATATGTACAGAACAGAGGCACAGATATACTTTATATGCATATTTCCAGAGTGTAAATGAAATCCATCAGGACAGAGCAACCATTGTTTATGTGTGTACGGTGTCCTCTTTACTCTTGCTTTTTTGACCCTTTTATTAATACAATTATAACACTGAGGTACTATCAGATGCCAGTGTAACATGGAAAATATTGAATCACACTCTGGCTGACTCATGCATAGTTATCACACCCGTAACATACAAAGCCTGATTTTATGCTTCAACACAGAGCAGAGTAAAAAGTTTTGTATGAATAATATCAGTATGGACAAAGTCACGCGGTAATAAGTTACCTGTGACTCTCATCTTTTCTTAATAGTGAGTTTTAGAGGAAATGCATGCTTTATTCTTTCGTGTGTGTTCACGGGACAATAGATAATGGAACCATTATGGATACGATTTCTAACATTGTATCTTTAAAGATAAATAAATTGCATTCTTTTGTTCACATGAATAGAGGACTTCCCTTTCTCCAAAAGCTAGATATGCAATCATCTTCCTCTTTAGTTTGTAACAGATGCAAGAATGGTTTCAAGTCTTCCGAGACACCGCCTCAGGATTAAATTACATCAGAAAGACAGCCCTTGTATGTACATGGACCCTCACACGAAGCCATTACCTTCTCTGAAAAGTCATATTTAATAATAATTACAGTAATGATAAATGTAGATACTAGTCTTTATATTACAACGAATTAAACTTGGCAACAGGGGAAATCTCTAAGCAGTACATTCCTTTCTATTTTCAGCTGCAAGTTATTATGTAGGAATTAAATTTATACATACTATTTAAGGAATATGTGTGTGTTAGAAAATTTACCTAGATATATAAGCATAACTTTTAAAGCCCCTTATTTAAACATAATTTGAAGAGTGACTAAAAACATTTAATATTTGGTTTTTACTGCAGCAGAGTAAAAGGCTCTTATGACAGCCTGGTCAGAGGGAATGGATAAAACAAAGTATTCGTTGCTAAGGAAATAGTTAACAGTATGAATTCAAAGAAGACTTTAACAGGGAGCTCGAGACTTGCCTCTGGGACTTGGGGATGACTGTGGGCATCAGACATCCAGCTGACAGCAGGCTGAGCTGAACAAGCCCAGCCCCCCACACGCCTGAATTCGAATGTGTCTCTTACACTCTTTCTTTCATAATTTCAGGAGCAGGCTCAATCCTATTTGGGTAGGATTAAAAACCTACCCAAATATGGACCAGGTACCAGAGGAGCATGCAATAGGCGAGGCAGTGTTTCTGGGCCGGGGCAAGTCAGGAAGGTCAGGCAGTAGACGTTAAGCTCTCCCAAGGGAGGGACCACCCTGTAAGGGTTTTTCCTAACTCTGGAATTGGCATGGAGAAGGGCCTCACACATAGCTACTGTTGAAAAAAGGCAAAAACCCAGGAGAACAGTATGAATGCAAAGGCCTAGTGAAGAAGAGACAAACAGAAAAGAAAATATTTGGGAGCTCCCACTGTGGCACAGTGGGTTAAGGATCTGGCATTGCTACAGCTATAGTGTAGGTTGAAGCTGCAGCTCAGATTGATCCCTAGCCCAGGGAACTTCTGTATACTGTGACAAAAAAGAGAGAGAGAGAGAGAGAGAGAGACAGAAAGAAAGAAAGAAAGAAAGAAAGAAAGAGAGAGAAAAGAAAGAAGAAAGGAGGGAGGGAAGGAAGGAGAGAGAGAGAGAGAAAGAAAGAAAAAGAAAGAAAGAAAGAAAGAAAGAAAGAGAGAAAGAGAGAAAGAAAAAGGAAAGAAGGAAGGAAAAGAGAAAAGGAAAGGAACAAAAAAGAAAGAAAAGAGAATATTTGGGTTGTATTTTTCCTAAATAACAAAGCTTTTCTATTAAAGGGCTCTCAGCTATGTCTCAATAAGAAATTGAATGTGTTGGGTAAAATGGTCGTATTTTTTTAACTTATACATATTTCCAAAACAGGTTCTATAAACAACCAAACCTCTCACACCACCAGCACCAGTTCAGGCCACCTGCCCAGATGGAATGTGTGATGTTTGTTCCTCTTTAGGCAGTTTTTATACTAAAACCTCATTTTATTGCACTTCAATTTATTATGCTTTGCAGATATTGTGATTTTTAGAAATTGAAGGTTTTGGTAACTCTGCTATAAGCTCGTCTACCAGTGTCATTTTTCCAACAGCATTTGCTCATTTTGTGTCTCTCGGGTCACATTTTTGGTAACTAACATTTCAAGACCTCCACCAGCAAAAAGATTATGAATCTCTGAAGACTAAAGTAATGGTTAGCATTTTTTTAGCAATAAAGTATTTTAGTCAAAGCATGTATATTGTTGTTTTAAACACAATGCTATGGCACACTTCGAAGACTGCAGTATAGTGTAAGCAAAACGTTTATATGCACTGGGAAGCCAAAAATGTCGTGACTCACTTTATTGTGATAGACACTTTGTTGCGGTGGTCTGGAACAAACCCACAATAACTCCGAGTTATGTGTTTTACTTTCCAATAGCTTTTCCAAATGTTCCCTTAGTAAAAGGGGAAGACTGCAACCTGTTTTGTACTTTGGGGGAAAAGTGACACATCCACAGCATCAACTTACCCCCAAGGTGGTCAGAGCACACCCACCCCAGCCCCGTCCCATTAGTTTCATTTATTCCTGTGGGAACCTGGAGATGTTTTTGCCAGTGGGATCCCTCTGGGGAAGGGACGTGAGGATTATTCGTGTATTGCAACACACAAGCACATCATACACAATAAGAAATCCCTTCCCCAGTGTTTCTCTGATTGATCCTCCATCTCTAAAATGAATACATATTACTTTGATAATAAAGTTATTTTAAGTATGTGCAAGTGAACTTTCTATTCATCTATCAATGCCCAGATTGAAATGTATTCCTCCTAGAATGCCTTCCTAATTTTCTTCTGCATGCAAATTTGTATACTTCATGACTCAAGAACTGTCTGTTTCATATTATTATTCGTATGTTCCCTGTGCCCCTTTAAAAACAGCAAGTTCTTGGAGTTCCCGTCATGGTGCAGTGGAAATGAATGACTAGGAACCATGAGGTGGCGGTTCGATCCCTGGCCTCTCTCTGTGGGTTAAGGATCCGGTGTTGCCGTGAGCTCTGGTGTAGGTGGTGTAGGTCGCAGATGCAGCTCCGATCCCGTGTTGCTGTGGCTGTGGTGTAGGCCAGTGGCTACAGCTCTGATTCGACCCCTAGCCTGGGAACCTCCTGAAAAGACAAAAAAAGCGCCCCCCCCCAAAAAATAAATAAAAACAGCAAGTTCTTGAAGACAAAATACATAATTATGTCTAAACATCTTTCTGCTTCCCACAGACTATAGAACAGGGTCACCATCAATAAATGCTCAGTTGAAACTCGTTAAATTATTACTCCGGGCTGTTTCATCACATATAATATGTATATTTTCTTCATATTGAGGCCAAAAGGACTCTAGTGTTATATCCGGGCTCTATTTGCATTGAAAATACACAAATGAGGGGCCCATGTGTACTGAGCCTCTTTTCCAAATCTCTGAGCCCTACTTTGTGCCATAACCTTCCACTAAGAACCAGATGTCATGAAGTAGTGCAGCTGTGTTATTTGGATTTATAGGAAATTTGAGGGAAGGCAGCTGCTGAAATAAAAATATGAAACTCCGGGAGCCTCATGTGCAGGTGTGTTTGCAGTCTCATTGGAAAGCTTGATATTATTTTGATAACCAAGTCTCTTTCACTGGGGTTCTGGTGCCATGGTGAAAAATATGAATCCAGGAAGTTCCACGTCGAGATGGGCGTATCCTCATAAAAACGAACAATGAAAACTTATTCTGAAACAGTTTCCAACTTGTGAAATCTTGACCTTTGAAATATCTCCAAGTTCACTGAAATTTATAATTGAATAAACGCACTTATACCGCGTTTAGTTGACTAAAGAGACCCGGTTTACTCAGGATTGCAGAAAATGAAAAACATCTAGCTTTTTTTAGGACCTGCCCTGTTTTTTTTCCCTTTCTTTTTTGCTTTTTCCTTCTTTCTTTTTTTTTTTTGTTATTACACTTCTGGTGGGTTATGTTAACATGTTGTCGAGGTTCAATATTTCAAAAAAGAGAAAAAAAAAGATTAAATATTGTAATTGGAGTCACTTAGACTCCACTCTTCCTCCAATATTATACTCTAGTCATATATGCGCATATTTTTAAGGAAATAAAAAACGTAGGTGTAGTGGGGGGGGTCTGTCTTAGCCCTTCTCCCCTAATCTCTTCCCTTTTCATCCCATTCCAAAAATGATCACTGTTTTCACTTTAGTGTTCCCCTTGAACGCAAGTGTTAAATAGTTTTCTCCAAAATATAAAATATCCACATTTTATATACAAAGTGTTGCATACTGTATATCATTGTGCATCTCACTCTTCCTACTGGATATTTAAAACACGTGTCCACACTGGGGCACACATTCCTGAGCTCATTCTGCATCTTAGCTACAAATCTGTCCATCACTGTCCAGGGCTTCACCTCTTCTAATGCTGATGGGAGTTTACAGGTCTTGGAAACTGGGGCCCCAGCATCCTTGCCTATTCTTGGTATCGTTCGAAATTGACTTTTCTAACAACGTCAATTGTTCAAAGAGATGAGATAAAAACCAAGAGACGAAACCAAAAGAGAGACAAAAAACAAGTAAACCAAAATACTGATTACCAACTTAATACTTTTATCATCTTGTATTTGGTAAATTACAGTTTCTTAAAAAATTATTTAATTTAGAGTTTCAAATTAATAGTTAAAAATGGCTTATATGTGTGTCTAATGATTTACTCAAATCTCTACTCTATTTGGAATTATATTTAATCTCCTTCCTTCCCAGTGTAATAGTTGCTTACCTATTTTCACTTGGGGAATCAGTCCAGGTCAGATGAACAGTTTTTATTGGACACTAAAAAAAACCCCCCATATTTGTGGTTTTGAATTTATTTCTATTTTATCTTTCGTGACATAAATGTTTACCCATTTATTTTTCCTAAAATACACTTTCCTTGAATTTATTCTTGCACAATGCTATCGCTATTTCAAGCCAGTCTTAACATCTGAATTACTTTTCTGTATTTAAGTAGATATATCTTATCAGAGGCCTTTTGTTAAGGATTTTTGGGCTCAACTGCTATTCAAAATGCCTTTTATTAAGTCACTACTCTTGATTTCTTTAGCTGGCTTTAAAATTGCCATTTAACAGTTATTTTCTGTGATTACTTTGAAAATATTAATTATTGCCTTTAAGCTTTGGTATTATTGTGGCAAAAACGCGTAACAAAATATTTATCACCTTAACTATTTTTACGATGCTGGTTCAGGAGCTAAGCAGCTCTCCAGGACGTTCTTCATTTTACAAATCTGAAATTCTGTGCTTATTAAAAACAACCCTCCTCCTTCCCCCTTTCTACCAACCCCAGGAAGCGTCTTTCTACTTCCTACAGTTTTGAGAGGCTTCCATCTCTTGGCCATTGTGAATCATGCGGCTATTGCCTATAAATTTTTATTGTTACTATCAGTTTAATTTTCCTCAACTGTAGAAAATCTGTTTCCTGCAATTAAGAAAAGTGATATTAGGTACACTTTAGTATTATGACCCCTGCCTGAAGACGATCTGCTTCATCTTCCATGGAACTCACAGTCCCTTCCGGTGGGAAACTAGTCTATTGATGTTAAAAGTATCAGGTATCTAGTTTATAGTTTCTCTGCCAGATCTTCCTTTTGATTCTCTTGCCATCACCATTATACCCATATTGGAGTTTTAATTTTTATACTGTGTGTTTCTAATTTTTCTTAATCTTTTTATTTTTGATTCCTTATACTGATTTTTATGTAAATTCCTTACTTCTAGTTTCAACTTCACTAATTTTTGACCTGTCGATCATATCCAGGTTAGAATTGATCTCAATTATTTGCTATATTAAATTTAATGAGGCTATCTACGATATATCTAATTGATCTGTTTGCTGTTCAAGTTTATACAGTACCATGGTTTAAGATCAAGTTATTTTTCAATGCCAGGTAGCCTGTTATAAATTATAGAGATAGCTTCATTTCTCAACCCTACACTTTTATATAAGTATCTGTAATACAATTAAAGATGTGTCATGAAAAATTAAAACCCTTAATAGTTTAATAATGAATTTCAATTATGCCAAGAAAAGAAAAACGATTCTACAAAGCCTTATTGTCAGTCACTCAATTAGGTAAGATAATCTCATATAATAAGTAATGACC
Organism: Sus scrofa; assembly: GCF_054392235.1. Classification (NCBI taxonomy): domain Eukaryota; kingdom Metazoa; phylum Chordata; class Mammalia; order Artiodactyla; family Suidae; genus Sus; species Sus scrofa. Next base: position 80,210,675 of record NC_139393.1, read on the forward strand.
TTTATTATTTCCCATCAATGATCTTGTGATTCAGTGACATGAGAACAAATGGTCCCTTCCTTGTAGATGAAGTCTTTTTTGGGGGTGAGGGGTGATTTCCACTGACTATCCATTGCTGATGAGTTTGGACTATTTATCTGTGTTCCTAAAATATGATTTATTTCAGAGCATTTTGAAGATGTAAAGGTAGTTAGCAGATAGAATGAATCTCTGATCTGGAAAGTCTATAGATGATTTCGTCTGAAGATAATTTTTGGCATATGGTCAAGGTTGAGACAGAGATATAAAAAGGAACCTAGTCCCCAGACAAACACAGAAGGAGATCCGAATTATTACATAAACTTAGACGTAATTGGTTTCTATCCATGCTTCTTAAATGCTTACCTGGACCAATTGGTGCATCTATATAACCTACATTTTTGTCATTAAATACATCCTGGGGAAGAGATTATTTTTATTCTATTTTATTAGTAGAATAGGCTTGTAAAATCCAAGCACTGCCACAAGGTCATATATTAAGTGGCATAGCCGAGATGTGAAATAATTTCCTGGTCTCCAAGTTCAATGCTCTTATTATGCCCCAGCTGCCATTATGGAAATAGGAACTTGGCTGTTCATCTTTGATGTTTCCATTGCCTCTTGTTTTACTGTATTTTACTTTTGAGTAAAAATGCAACTAGAGCATTTACCTTAATTATATCATAGTAAGGATGGTTTGCAGGTTGCTAAAAGAGAAATATCTTCTGAATCACGGATCTTTTCACAACAGGGAACTCCTTCATTATCTACCCATGGATTTTGCATCCCCCTGAGAAGAGAATGACAAAGTAACTCAAAGGCAGAAGAAGAGACTTAAAGGATGGATGGAAAAGCTATCAGAGGTAAGTCCATGCTGACACTCCTTCCAAGATACAGTAACAACTATCCAGGGAAAGAGCATCCCAAGGGGAAAATTGGCCCCTATGCTAATGGCCATGAGCACCTGCCACTGTGTTCTTCAGCAAAGCAGAGTTGAACTATTTCTGAAGTTGTGTGTGATTCCCTGCTCTCAGTAAGTGTAGGCTTCCAACATTTAGGAGAAAGCATCAAAAGTCCTAAACTGCCTGTCTAATCCTCAGGAACAAATGAAAGTCTCCTGAGAAGTTTTCCTCTAGTAAATACCATGTATGCTTAATTTTGTTTGTGGTTTCTCTTCCCATCCTGAGGGAAGTACTTTACCTGAGGATTCCTAAAATAGCGCTGAACAGTTTGCATTGCTCTTTTGATCATAAAACTCAATAACATATAAAGTTTAAAAGGCACATACTAAGAGCTCTATACATGACAAAACTACCATAGATGTTGATTAGATCAGCATTTTATTTTATGGAGGAACAAGATGCACAAAATGGACTTAAAAGCAGAGTATTCTCACGTTTCCACTAAAAAAAAAAATTGACTAACTCTGCATCTTAATATAATCTGAGAACATTCAAAGTTGGATTGTATGGATAATCAAATCCTGCAAATGTGTACATACCTCAGTTTCCAATTTCCCCAATGAGTTGGAAATTAAATGTTGAATTAATCTACCTACAACCGCCAGTAGTAACTAAGACACAGGAATAGTTAAGCATAGCTAGTCTATGCACAAAAATTGATGTCATCCAACCAAATGGGAGCTCATGGCTTGAACCTAAGTCCGAGATGATAAATTTATAGTTTCCTTTTAGCTGGATTGGCTGCCCCCCTTTTTTTTAAGTGCTGCACCTGAAGCATATGAAAGTTCCCAGGCTAGGGTTCTGGAGCTGCCAGCCTATGCCACATCCTCAGCAACACCAGATCTGAGCCGTGTCTGCAACCTACATCACAGCGCAGGGCAATGACAGATCCATAACCCACTGAGTGAGGCCAGGGATCCAACCTGCATCCTCATGAATACTAGTCAGGTTCATTACCACTGAGCCACAGCGGGAACTCCCCAAATATTCATATTGATCTTTGCCCTTGCCTGTCCTGGGATTTCAGGATATTGGTCAGAAACTTAGCACTCACGTTGAACTTGCCTCTGCTGATCCATTTGTCTTTACTTTCTTTTTTTCTAGGAAAGGGTACAAGAATACCCTTTGGATAACTTTTTAAAACTACATTTAAAATTTAGTAAAATTTATTAAAACAAAATATGCAATATTTCATCAAAAAAGAGCAAAGGATATAGGCTCAACAGATTTACCTGTTGACTAATAATCTCAATCTAAGGTAAGTCTTGAAAGTTCAAGTGACTTATCTAATTTCAAAGTCATACAATCCAGCAAGCCCACTCCTGGGAAAACCATAATCCCACTATCCGGGGAAAAGCATAATTTGAAAAGATACATGTACCACAGTGTTCGTTGCAGCACTATTTGCAATAGCCAAGACATGGAAGTAACCTAAATCTCCATCAACAGAGGAACGGGAAAAAAAAAAAAAATGGTACATATATATAATGGAATATTACTCAGCCATAAAAAAAGAATGAAATAATGCCAGGTGCAGCAATATGGATGGACCTAGAAACTATCACACTAAGTGAAGTTGGTCAGACAATGAGAGATAAACATCATATGATATCACATACATGTGGAATCTAAAAAATAAAAAAAAAACATACAAATGAACTTATTTGCCAAACTGAAACAGACTCACAGACTTTGGAAAACTTATGGTCACCAAAGGCAACTTGTTAGAGTGTGGGAGGGATGGACAGGGGGTTTGGGATTGACATATGCACTCTGAGGTATATGGAGTGACTGGCCAATGGGGACCTGCTAAACAGCACAGAGAACTCTACCCAGTATTCTGTGATAATCTATGTGGGAAAAGATTCTGAAAGCGAGTGGATATGTGGATATGCATGACGAAATCACTTTGTTGTACAGCAGAAATTATTATAACCTTGTAAATCAACTATCCTTTGATAAAATAATTTTAAAAAAGAAAAAAACAGTCAGTGAAAGGCAGACCCTGAATAGTTGGAACTAACCCTTGAGCATTATTACTATCAGTAGTAGGAGTATTTCTGTTAGAATCATTTCTTGTTCAATTCAGTGAAATATTTCATCTTTGCGAACATTATAAGAACACCAGGAATGATTCAATCCCAATGTAGACTTATTCCTAGGAGCTGCACCTATTAATTTAACATAATATAATGGAATTAACTGTTACAAGAATGAGCATTTTCTCTATAACAGGTGGCTCTGTATGAATAAGGGTTAGGGACTGTCACCTCATCTCTGCGTGCTTTGGTTGCCCATCTGTAACATGAAATGAGACGGATGCCCTTGGAAGACCTTACCAGCTTTCACGGGCTACAAAAGGGTGACTCAAAGCTAATAAATCATTTTCCCCAACCTCCCATTATTCTCGGTGTTCTAATACCAAAGGTACAGAATGAGTAAGAAAAAACATTGAGGAGCCAGAACTGATGCATGTCATTGACAATGCACAACCTCCCTGTTTTCGTACATCTCATTTTGGGAGGACAATTTATACACTTGCTCCAGGAATGGAAATGGAAGCCTACATCTTATCTATCCTTTCCATAAAATGATTTCAGGTCCTGATTCCCTTACTTCATGCTCCTTTTAATTCCTTCTCTGAGTGACTCTTATCCCAACGATCATTGCCAATTGCTCAAGAATACAAAGCCAGAATTTAGCATATCTCTGGCTAGTAGGTAAATTCCAAAATGTTTTATAAACAGCAAAAGTGAAGAAACAGGTATAAAATTATCCATTCAGGTTGATTTCTTTTATTCCTTTTTCTTTTTTTTTTTTTTTTTTTTTTTTGCGCTAAATGAATAGCTATTTTTAACCAGGTTGTACACCCAGACGTTCCTTTTGGTAAATAAGAGCACACATCTCCTGGAACAAAGGGAAGAATCATTTCTGAGGCAGGGGCAGAGCAGTTGGGCGGAGCTGCCTTTTCTTCCCCTGGGTGGAGTGCCGCCCTGGTTCTCACTACATCTGGCAGCACAGATGGCAGGAAAATTAATAGGAGGGAGGAAGCATTGACCTCATGTGGATATAAACAAGTCCTGAGACTACACAGGCAGGCAAATCCGATAATAGCCTTAAAAGAGACCTTGAAAGTTCATTGAGTTCAGCTCCCTGCTGCTGATAGGGCTGTGCTTGACAAAGTCCGACGTCCTGGGTGAGCATCCTTGAGGTGACATGCATAGAGATACTGGAAGAGGTCGCTGAGGGCGGCCGCACAGTGCATGTCCCTCGGTAAGTGGGAGCGTAGCCTGCTAACATCTGTTTTATATTCGTGTATCTTGTTGGAGATAAGCGATGAGAAAATGACTACTGAGATTTTTCTTATCACGTGTATTTGACCAATTATAAGAATCCTCCGAGACAAAGAGCCTTATAAACAGATGTTCATCTTTAAACACATTTATAGGGTTTCAAGAATGAGCTTGTTTCAAGAACATGTGAGTAATTGACATTACTCATTAAATGGATATCTACTGGCTATAGAATTATTGATCTGAAAAAAGAAAAAGATCTGGGTTTTGTCCGTGGTGATTGTTGCAGCCCTAGTCCAGCGATTCAGACATGGTTGACAAGCTGATGTGAAAGTCATTGCCACCCCCCATGTCCCTCCCATTCAAGGTGGCTCCTTGTGGCAGTGAGCCTTAATCCAAGGCCCACCGAGGGGGGCTAGGGAAAGATTTGCTTTTCTGATTAAAGGAACGAAAGGATCTCATGCTGTGCTTTCTCCCCTTCTACTTCCCTTGAACATGAACTTGCTGATGTATTGCAACCACGGAAGCAAAGCAAGAGAATTGCAAATTGCTGATATTGTTCCAGCAACTTTCCTGGCAACACATTTTTGTTATGTGAATGTAATTAAATCCCATTTTAAAGCCGGGCTTAGTTCGCTAATTTCATTTGAAAACACACCTAAATGATGCACTTACTAGTGTCTAAATATTCTTTACAATATCTTAACAACAAAAAGCCTGCCCCATGGTAGTCAGAGTAATATTAATCCCATTCTTGTGTACATATAACCTCAGCTATTAATCTAGGTTTATAGTCTAGAAAACACTTTCAAACGCTCTATCACCAAGATTATTTTCCTTTAACCTCAATGATTTTTGTACTCCAACTATTTTTTATTTTACCTTACCTAAATGAACCACTCCTGCGGAATATTCCTAAAAATATCTATTTAAAATTGAAATTGTAAAAAGGCCTGGGTGAATCTAGTCCCACATAGTTGAGTACTTTTACAAAATGAAACATGAGGGGATTTTTTTATTTAATGAGGTATCTTTGAAAACAGCATATGTAGACCTGAATCCTTATATGACCAATCATTAGGGGGTTGTGTTAAACTTGAATAGTCTCAATATTTTACAAATAAGGTCAAGTTTCTGATGCCCCCCCAAATCACATTAACCTGTGGCTCTCCAATTTAGCATGTCTATTAAACACTTAGAAAACTTGCTAAAACCCAGATACTAGGTTGCATTTGCAGAAACTGATCCAGTAGGTTGGTTGCGGAGTCCAGCAATTTACATTTCTAACCAGTTTCCGGGTGATCCTGATACTGTTGATCTGAGAAGCACATTTTCAGTAGCACAGATACAAACAATTTCAAATGGTACTCATTAGCAACGCTGCTATGTATTCACATCCTCATGCTGGAGAGACCAATTGTCTTTGGGCAGTTGTTGCCATATGCTAAGTCAAAGCCATGCTTGTATCTAATATGACCATTGCATTGCATTGCATTGCATTGCATTGGCAATATTCCAGTTGATATTTGGATTAACAGCTTGATTACCCAGACATATAGCTCTTTAGCTTACGTGAACATATTTATGCAAATAAGTAGTCTCCTTCCTCCAATTTTGATAACTCTTGTTTTAGTGGGCCCCCACTATTTCTATCTTTGTAACTAATTATGATTCATTCCAAGTCCTGTTGTGTGTGAATAATCTTCCAAAAGACATTAATAGTATAATAAAAGAGTATGTGGAATCTAATATTCATAGAAAAAGACATGACCATGTTATAATGCAATGAACTCATTTTCAGCTTTTTAAATCCCCAGTTAACTAAGGAAGAAAGTGTGTTTCTCATTAATCAGTATCCTTTTCTTCTGTTTCCATGTTTCCAGTTTTAATCACACACACACACACACACACACTAAATTCTGTGTGCTGGGGGATGCAGAGAAGATGCTACTTTGAGCTTGATGGAGAGGACAGGATGCTGTGATGAATCTCATGCAGCAGGTGTCTGATGGACTATTATTTAATCTTTGCTTTGGGAAAGAGCAATCAAATGGTAGCTGTTGGTATTTGTTGAATAAAAACTCCAGATGTTGACAATGTTTCCTCATGGCCATTGATATATAATGATTTGCACACAGCTGCTAAAAAACCATCAAGCCCATATACTCCATGATGGTCGCTGGGAATTATTCTTTTTTCTTTGTGTGTTTTATGCACAGCCCTTATGGCATGACTCCCAGACTTTCCAAGTGTTAAGTTGAGCTAGCCAAATAAGACTTACTCACGTTGATTCTCTCATACTTCTCTAAAGAGCTTTGTCATCCTACGTTAATGGGGGTATTCTGATGTAACAATAGAATGTCATCATTTTTCATCTCTAGTTGACCTGGAAATTCAACATGCTATACATCTTTATACAGGTCACCACTTAGGCACATTTTTGTTATAAATGATATATAATTGAATTTTGAACACAGGCCAAGGGAATAAAACACAATGATTTTTTGTTGATTTGTTAAAGGGCATTCAAATTCAGACTTTCCCAGTATTTGTATTTTTCCTAGAGTTAAAAAAAAAATGCCTTATTTTTATTCCTACAGCCAGCTAAATGTCAGAAAGGGAAACATCTTAAGTTTGTTCCACAACCACAGAAATATTTTCAGAATGGTATCTGAGTAGCTTTAAGACTGATAAACAGATGCTCCCCATCCCCAACAAAAAAAGACTGGTTTTCTCTGGATTTTCTAAGGCACATAAAAAAGTAACCAGAGCCTCACAGGACTGAAAATATTAACAGCAACAAATATGTGCATCTCTCTTTTTCCCTTTAGTTACTTCCCGGGTGGGTCCCTTTAAGATGATGTACGTAGTCCTTGGGAGCTGTTTTAGGGGATGAGTCCATAGCTTAAGGTGCAGGGGCAGAGGTGCTGTGTGTACTTGCTCTATAACCGAATGTGGTCCACAGACCGGGCAGAAGGTGCCCTTTCTGATGGATCCAGTCATCAGCGAGGACAGCTTCAGTTCCGTCTGCTCCCCCGCACTTCCCAGTTCTCATCAGTCACTCACATCCACCGCAGAGGTGGCCTCTCTCCAGCTCCTCAACTTCAGTGTTCCTCAAAAGTTTGAATACACATGGCCACAGGTACAGACACCAACACCAAAATCATTAACAATGTGTGCTGCGTTGAAAAAAATGCGTTCATAACGTAACAGATGGATGATAGAATATCTTACACTGTTCCTATTATTGTTGTAACAAATTACCACAGACCTATTGGCTTAACCCAACACAAATTTAACATCACATGGTTGTGGAGGTCGGAAGTATGACATGGGTGTAACTGGGTCAAATCTGAGGAGTCATCAGGGTTGGGAGCCCTCTGCAGCCTCTAGAGGAGACTGCATTGCCTTGCTTCTCCAACATCAGAAAAGCAGGCACTTTGGCTACTCCAGGTACTTTCTTCCATCTTCAAAACCAGCAAAATAGCATTTTCAAATGTCTCTCTCAGTCTGGCCTTCACTTCCTTTTTTATCTCTCCTCTTCTCTCTCTGACTCTTTCCTCCCTCTGTAAGAATCCTTGTCACTACATTGGATCCACTTGAATAATCCAATATAATCTCCCATCACAAGACCTTAATTTTATCACATCTGCAAAGTCCCTTTTGACTTGTAAATTGATATTTTCACTGGCTCAAGGATTATAATGTAGGCATCTTTGCTAGGAAGGGGGATTGTTCTGTCTACCACAAGTACTTTAAATCTTATACACGGTCCTTACAAATTTCAGCTGACAGCATTTAATTTTGTCATGCTATTTAGAGTTAACTTTAAGGCATTGTCAATTTGATTGTTAAAAAATGATTTTTTAAATGTTTTAAATTTTTTTCTCCAAATTTTTTTAAATAGTTAAATGTCACAGAGGCATAAGTAGCATATAAGACTTAAGGTAGCTATTTTGGGCTAAACTATACTAATTACTACTAATTAACTGATTATACTATGAAGATAAGAATATTAATGCATATAATTTAACATAAACTGATTTGTAATAAAGAATACATAATAGAAGAGGTATGATTGACACTTTTTCTTAAGGATTCTTGTACTCCCTGGAGTTTATTCATTAATGTCATTTTGACTTGATGGTAGGAGGTTAGTAGGATTGAGTAAAGCAAAGCTGAGAAGAACAGAATATGTTGAGGATAAAATATGAGACATACAATGTTCTAGCTTATCATATTATGAGAGGAAAAAGGCAAGCAGTCCAGAAAAAAGTAAAGGAATCAGTGCTTATTTTTCTGGGTATTTCTGTGTTTAAGATGTGAGTTGTAACATAAGTGGGGCATCAGGACCAGGTGAGACGTTACATACACAGAAGTCAAATATAATGACCTCTATTAATTAAGAGTAATAATGACGTTGAGTCACCTACTGGGTGCAGTGGAGGGGCTCCTGCTGTCATATTGTTGGGAAGTTGATGGGCACCTGCAGACCTGCTTCTGGGGCTCGGTGAGTCTGTCCACATGGCATCCCCTTGAATGTAGTCTCTACAGTCCCCAAGGTTGTAAAAAGTGGAAATCTTTTCAGACATGGAAATGCCAAGCTCTTTTCTCACACCCTGGGGAGTGTCATTTCTAAATGACAATGATTGTGAAGATAGAAAATATGGAAACACAAATCTGACTAGTATCCATGAGGATGTGGGTTTGATCCCTGGCCTTGCTCAGTAGGTTAAGGATCTGGCATTGCCATGAGCTATGGTGTAGGTCACAGACACGGCTTGGATCCTGCATTGCTGTGGCCGTGGCTAGGCTGGCAGCTGTAGTCCTGATTCAACCCCTAGCCTGGGAATTTCCATATGCTGTGGGAGCAGCCCCCCAAAAAAGAAAGAAAAAAAAAGAAAAATATGGAAATTAAAATATGCAACTTTGAGTAAAAGAGAAAGACCATGAAGAAACAACATTTCAATAATGTTTATGGAGTTCTTGTCATGGCACAGCAGAAACAAATCCGACTAGGAACCATGAGGTTAGGGTTCGATCCCTGGCCTTGCTCAGTGGGTTAGGGATCTGGCATTTCCATGAGCTGTGGTGTTAGGTCATAGACGTGCCTTGGATCTTGCATTGCTGTGGCTCTGGCATGGGCCAGCAGCTGTAGCTCTCTGATTAGACCCCTAGCCTGGGAACCTCCATATGCCACGGTGAGGTCCTAAGAAGACAAAAGGCAAAATAATAATAATAATTTTTATGTGGTACCAAAATAATCTGAAGTTTTCTTATCCATTAGAAAACTCTCCTAGGACCTCACATTTCTCTCCAGATTCTGTCTCTTTTCTCTCCTTACCTCACTTCCCATTCACTCCTCAACTCATAACTAGTAGCTTTGAAACAACTATTGCCTGAAGTCAAAAATGCCTTTGTTCCTTAAACCAATGGACTTTCAGTCGCTAATTTCACTGGGTTCCTTAGCAACTGTCAACATGCTCCACCATCTTCCTTCTTTCAAATATTTTCTTTGATGTTAGAGACACGCACTTCCTTGGATTTTCTATTAAAAGTTTGGCTGGCATTTATCTGTCTTTTTCACTGCTCTGTTTTCTTACAACCTTGAATCCCCTACTACGTGGCCTTTGTCCCTCAAAAATCTCTCCTATTGTCCCAGTTTCAAAGGATCACCACATAGATCTTACTCAGGCTTCCGTTATCAGCTCACATACATATGACTGAATAACTAAAATCCTACACATAGGACTCACGCTTATTTTAAACTTCCATGTGCTGCAGGTGCAGCCCTAAAAGAAAGAAGGAAAGAAGGAAGGAAGTGGGGGGGAGGGGAGGAAAGAAAGGAAGAAAGAAAGAAAGATTGATTCCACCCAGAATTGTTAGGGTAGGCCTGTGATAGTAACCAAACCAAAAAACATTTGTATTCTGAGAAGTGTAATAAACTTTTTAAAGGCAAAATGAAATTATATTGTGACTCTGAGTTAAACTTCTGTTATTATTTGGGGAACAGACTCCACATTTGTGACAGTTCAAAATGGACTGTCTTTTAACAAAATTCTTCATATAGAAGAATCGTGTCATGATACTGAAATAGAAAAACAATAACTATTAGGTCATAATAAAGAAGTATCTTAGGCACTGGAAAAATGTGCTTCATTCATCTGAAGAGGATACGGCCCTGATGCCTATAAGAGGTTTAAAAATAAAATAGCAGTAACGACAATTCACAGTAGCCAAGATCACGGCACTATAGGAACTGTGTCCGTTGATGCTTTTTCATAGACTATTGAGCAATTGTATTCAAAAATGGGTACTTACACATGCAAATGAGTGATAATTACAAAATAATCATAACAGCATCCAAAAGCCCCTATGCTTTTCATATCACATCTAAGGCATTATCAATTTTTTGTTGATGATTTTCAAAATGTCAGAAAATACTTTTTCCATAAAGCTGTGCTTTAATGTTTGAAATGGGGGAGCTTTTACTTATTCTCAAATTTCTTAAAAACGGTGAATACAGAACAGTTGAAACAACCATGAGACTATTTTCTGCACACTTGGCGCATCAATAGAGACGGCTGTTCGTCTCTGGATTTATGCCACCTATACAATTTTAATTGCATTTAAAAATAGGTTTTTGCATTGATGCTAGAATCAGAACCAAACGTGCAGATCAGTGTCCTGCAGATTCACTTGAATATGTTAGACGCTGCTTGTCAACAGCAATCTACCATTTTCTGCTTTAGTAAATGTCTTCTTGATAATTACTATAAACCTCTGTCCATATTTAATTATTCTACCTTGAAGCATGAGTTAGTGGCATTCCCTTGGATTTCATTTGCAAAACCATAATAGTACAGATGAATTAAGATGAAACTCATCCATTAAACACAATTTCAAAATGGAGTTTGAGGGTATTTCTGTCCATACTTTGGGTCAGTGATATAATTTATGTGAGACTTTTTTAATATCAATTTCTTTTCTTTTCTTTTAGATTATGGAATTAATGCGTTTTTACATGCACAGTAATACGTCATATAATATTTATTTTCTTCTCTTTCTGGGGTTAATATGAAAAAATCAAATGAAGGTCTAAACCATGTTAGGGCAATATTCACATGTACTTAATTTTGGGAAGCTGACTTTTCTTATTATTATCAGCACTACTCTTTCAAATGTTTTTTGCGATGGTTTATGTCCTCCATGTAGAAAATCCCTTTCTTCAGCCTGCTGCGTATTTATACAGGCATTTTCTTTTCCATAGACTTCAAGTTGGGGGTTGGTGTGAATTGCTCAGTTGTTAAGAGGGAATTGTCTTCGGCTGGCTATCAATCCATAATGCTTGGAATGCTTCCAGATGGCCGCACTGATTTTAACTGTTCTGCTACACAATGTAGATTGTTTCAGTGTCAGGCTGTCATTGGGATACTTCCAAAGATAAAACAACTAAACCATTTGGCCTTTCTTATCTTTTGTTTCTCATTATTTTAAATCTCTACTATAGCACTAACAGGAGTTTCCTATGGTTTATAAAAAAAAAAAAAAAGCAAAACATACACAGAAACCTTATAGACTCATATTTCTTAGCAAGAGTCTCTTTCCAAGGAATGTTATCTTTTTGTTAAGTATACTTTTGTGCTTCTAAAAAAGTTTGAAATTTGATAAGAGTGAAAAAGAACTGTTCTGTTCACCCTTAAAACAAACAGTAGGTGAGCTATAACTTTTCTTGTGTTGACCTATAAAAACGAGGTCTAAAAATTAGAGTTGGAACATAAATTTAACTTCTTATAAACCTTTATCTTCTATTTAAATGTAAGCAGACAAATGAAACTTTTTAAAGGGTTTTAATTCCAGAAAGAATGCTTTGTTTTCAATAGATGCCTAAGTGTTCTTTACTTTGCGTCTGTATTATGGTCATTAATCCACTTACACAAACACTCAGAGAGCTGTTCTTCACCATAATTTTTGTGTTAAATATCCAGGTCAAATTACAAAAAAGTAAAATTCTAGGAGAGAAAGAATCCATGTATTAAGTTCATGAGAAATTTGAACTTATCAAAACAGCAGAGTCCTCACCAATGTTCAGGCCCAGAAATGATTTTCAGCCCCTCAAGCCTTTCTGTCCCCATCTCTGTTTTATCAAACTACTAGACACTAAAAATTCTTAAGGAAGTAACTACGTGTTATTCACAGGTGTACTCCCCACATACTCTAGAACATGCTCTTAGCCTTGAGGAAAATGCAGGAATTCAATTTTTCAAAATAAATAAATACATAAATACCATTTTGGTCTTTTTAGGGCCTCACCTGAGGCATATGGAGGTTCCCAAGCTAGGGGTCCAATCAGAGCTGTAGCCGCCAGCCTACGCCACAGCCACAGCAATGCTGGATCCGAACCATGTCTGCGACCTACACCCCAGCTCACGGCAACGCCAGATCCTTAACCCACTGAGCAAGGCCAGGGATTGAACCCGCGTCCTCATGGATGCTAGTCGGGTTCATAAACCGCTGAGCCACGATGATGGGAACTCCTCAAAATGATGTTTTTAAACTCCGTGTTGGGTCAGCTCTGGAACCAAGTGATGAAGAAACACTACAAAGGGGAACATTTCAGTTTATCTATATAAACTATTACAGCCTCAGACAAAATTGTTGGAATTCCAGACAGAGAGTGATTTAGATAAATATCAGAACATGATAAAGTTAAATTGCAGACTAGCACACAATGCTTCTAACCAAAACACATTTCAAAAACATTTGTAAAACTTGTACTGTAATAGCAAAGGGTTCCTCCTTTCATGTTTAAGTAGATGTTAAGGAAACCAGGTTACTATATGAAAGAAATATTTGAAGAAAACGGGCCATCAAAAACATTAAGCTATCAAAGTTTCAGGTTCCTTGAAATCAAGAGAAAGTAACATCTTATAAATCAAAAAAACTAATTATGAAAAGAAAATTACAAAATATAACGGGACATCTATTCATGATTTATTTGGAATTTCTCCTTTGATTCAGATAAAAGTTTCTTTTGTAGTTCAGATTAAATAGTGCAAGATTAATGGCACCCTTGGATAAGTAAGTTTTCCAAGCTAGATTTTTTTTTTTAAGTTCGTTCCTTCAGAGAGATGGCCAGAGAGGTGCACCCATAAATTGCCCATAACTGACTACAGTTACAGAAATGCCTAATAAATGCAAACATGTAGAAGCTTCTCCCTCAATCCCAATTTTTGTTGTTCTTCCTCTCTGAACACCTCACTGGAGACCTGATCTCCTCAGAGAATTCTGAGAGCTACCAGTGTCTGGCAGTTCTACCCCTAGTCCCAAATTCATATCCTTAAAATTACACTGCATTCGCTGCTTCTTCACCTAACTCCTACCACCTTCTCACATGGGGCTTAGCAATTGATATCTACTGGGTGTTGCCGCATAATTTTCAAATTAATTTCTGCTCCACTTCCTAAACGAATCACTGTCTCCTCTCTGTTGATCCGTGTTCTTACTTTGATACCTAGGGGATGAGAATTATTCTTCAGTTACCAGAACAGTCCTTGGGCTAAGAACAATCTTGGGGTTTCACTGGAAAATTGCAAAAGGAAAGTGAAAAGACGCACACAAAAATGTAACCAACTTCACCACTCATATTGTTAATAACGCAGCTCTCATTTGAACTATTCAAGCAGGTGGCGGCGGCATGTCCATGAAAAAGTGCAGTGTGGGTGTGTAGGTGGACTCTTCAGTAATTCTACTGAAGATATATCCCCAAAGAGAAATTGCAGACTGTCAATGGGAAATAGAAACATTATTATTTAAATTGGATTTTAAATCCATCAGTTAGTTTTCATCTACCATAGCAGCCTTTATTGCGCATAATTTATTCTGAGTGACTCATAGCATAACTTTGAAAACATATATGCTGAGAAAGAATTTCTCTCTGGAGAAAGTAAAGATGATATAGTTGTTCATTTTCACCATGTTTAAGATGAAAGCCTTTTGCAAACAGTCAAGAAAAATGGCATTGATATCATTAATTCATAGTATTATGGGTTGATATGTTACCCTCCAGACCCTCCAGAAAGATAGATTGAAGTCTTCACCCCCAGTGCCTCTACTATTAAATCTTTGCAGATGTAGTTATTTACCATGAGGTTACAGAAGAACAAGGAAAGTCCTAAAGCCGTGTGACTCCTGCCTTTGAAAGAAGAGGGCCAGATGGAGATAAGGGTCACAGAAGGAAGGCCATGTAATTAAAAAGGCAAAGATTGGAATCACTCAGCTCTAAGTGGAGAAACACCAAAGCTTGCCAGCGCCCACCGGGAGCTCGAAGAGGGAAGGAAGGATCCCTTACAGCTTTCAAGGGACCATGAACCTGCCCACATCTTGACCTTGAACTTCAGAGCTCCAGAATCATGAGCCGATACATTTCTGTGGTAAATCATCCCACTGACAGTACTCAGCTAGGACAATCCTAGGGAACGAGCACATACGGCTTCTTCTATTATAAGCAAGCACTTATTTATCACTTATCATGTAAATACCATTGTCCTAATTCCAAATAATGCAAAGACAGTGGTTGTGCTTCCAGCCGGAAAAGTATGGGAGAGGAGGAGGGCTGGCTGCCAATGGTTGGAATTTTTTTAATAGGGGGTAAAGTCTTCTAAAGTGTACCTTGTGTGGATGATTGCACTATCAACATGAGTAACCTAAAAAACACTGAAGTGTATTTTTTCCTTTGCTTTTTTTTAGGGCTCCACGCACGGCATATGGAGGTTCCCAGGCTAGGGATCAAATGGGAGCTGCAGTCGCCGGCCTATGCCACAGCCATAGCAACGCCAGATGGAAGCCATGTCTGTGGCCTACACCACAGTTAATGGCAACGCCATATCCTTAACCCACTGAGCAAGGCCAGGGATCACACCCACATCCTCAGAGATACCTGTGGATTCATTTTCTTAGAGCCAAGATGGAAACTCTGAATTGCGCATTTTAAGTAGGTGAACTGAATGGTATGTAAATTACATTTCAATAAAGCAGTTAAGAAAAATATAACAGACTCCGGTTTCAAGCAGCTCAGGAGGAGGCTGAGGACAAGATAAGTTAACTCCCCCAGTCTGTAGGTGATAAACACGAGGCAGGTGGTATCAGGTTTTAGGAAATCCTCTGTCAGGGGCCCTCACCAAGATGGGGGTCAGGTGGGGGGAGGAGTTTCCCAAAAAAGATGACAACTAGGCTGAAGTCTCTCAAAAGGAAGGAGGGCCAAGTGCAACAGGAATCAAGAAACAGCATCCTCTTTCAGGAGAGGACACCCTAATAGAGTCAGCTTCATGTCCAAAGGTCCTGGAGCAAGAAGAAACCCAATAAGCACAAGTCGGTCTTTCAACATCAAATCCTTGCAAGCCTCTTTGGAATAAAGTAGAAAGCAAAACCTACAGCGATTTTATATATATAGGGTCAACATTCAATTGGCATTTTTGAATAGTTCATTTGATTTCAGAGCATAAAAGGGTGTTTTCCTCATCACAGCTTTCCTATGGTCATGTCTCTGAGCATTTAAGGGAGAGAAACTCAATTTTAAAAAGTCATTCTTTTCGAGACATTATTTTAAATCTCTTATGGACTTCATATAAAAACTCATCAGACTCTACTATTTTTCTCAGGGACTTTATGAAACATAGAGCAGGCATTTCTTCAAAGACATATTTAAACATATCTAAACATATTGTGAAAAGGTGAGGTCCCTCTGTTCCACAGGCTTGATATAACTTAAATAGTATATCTTCCTAAGTCTAAGGGTGTTTTGGCTGTAAAATCTAGTGAGGTTACTCACATGATAAGGGAACATTTCAGATTGTGATCAGTGCTAGAGTTATAATACAGATACGCATCTACATGTCCGTGGCATGTATGACCATAGCATGCATTTTAAAACTGCTTTTTTCCCACTAATCTAGAAATTTTATTCCAATCTTACTAATTGTCCTACTACATTTAATTCTCATGTTTCCCTAATCTCTCCCAAACTGGGACGGTTCCCCAGTCTTTATCTTTCTTTTAATTTTTTTTTCACTTCTGAAAGTTTTATTGAAGTAGGATTGATTTATAATGTGATAATTTCTGTTGCACAACAAAGTGATTCGGTTACACATGTAGACATATCCATTCTTTTGCCTGAAAGCTTTTAATAAGAAAAGTAAAATATTTTAATAAGACAACAGATGTCAACACATCTTCTAAGGTAAAGTTCTGTGGTTCGTTTTAAAATGTATAGGAGAGAGCACATTTCAGCAGCCAAGAACCTCAGGTTTGGAACAAACTGGGTGAATCTGCTCACAGATCCCAGCTAACAGAGGACCTACCATCTTACTACGAGTCCAGTGCCAACTTTCAGGTATGCTGCGTGGGGAAAAGGATGTCAGGGAACCACACATCAGCTCTGAAAAGCTTCCCTCTGGGAGCACTGGGCTCTCCTATCACTCTATTGTTATTATCTTCAAGAGGGCGGGAAGACCCCTCCCTCCAAAATCTAGAAGGAAAGAAGAACCCATGTAGTATGCCTCTCTCCTCCAGAAACTACAATTACTGTAAGTGTTCGACAAAAATTTTATTTAGGAGACTCTAATGTGTATACTATTGTACAACAATTAATTTTAGTGGAAATACCTCTGGGGGATATTATGGAATACATGTGGTATGATGGGGTATATACACACATAAACAGACATACACGCACACACACACGCGCACACACACAGAGTCCACATCCCACACAGTAAAGCAGTTTTATTGAAAACAGTTCAAAGACTTAGGTAAGAATTCTAGCTGTCTTCTAAGGAGTGTTCCAGGAGAAACAGTTTAACCTCTTAAAGCCTTAGTCCCCTCCAGGAACTGAGCAAGGAATAACAAAAAGGAGCAAAGCATCTCTAGCATCTGGAGTCAGTGTCGAAATTCTGACTTTGATACTTAATGGACAATCAATGACTTACATAAACATTGTAAGCCTCAGTCTCCTTACCTGTAAAATGGTGAATAGTTTCTGTAACTGTCAAAGAAAATACTCCGTGTGTTTCACTAGGTGTTCTGATTTTACAGTATTGCCAAGTATTAGGAATTATGTTGACCTCACACAGTTGTCTGAGGCTGAAATAAGTGGACACAGGTGACGTTACCAGGGCAACCCTTGGCTTATGGTATCACTCGTTCTTCAGTGGTCAGATGTTCTAATCACACCTTCACAATGCAATCTGTAGGAGGTGGACTAATATCTGATTGATTCATATCGAATTGATTCAGATTGTAATATCTAAGAACCTATGGGAAAAGGGCACTAAATGCATACCAAAGAGGCAAAAATAAATGAAAAAAACATTTTAAAAGCATAGATTCTACCCAACCTATTTTCTAAATGATGAGAAAGAACACTAATATAACTGATGTGATATTTAGTTGAGATTGTTCATTTCATATATTGGCATAACCTATGCTTGATTTAAAAGAAAAAGAAATAAAATAGAAATGAAGGATGAAATAATGATCACCTAGAGTCCTTTCACACTACGGCTACCACTTAGATTTCTTGATGCATGAGTTCTGAAATGTTTATCCTTCTGTGCATAGTAGCTTTTAAAGAAAGAGATAACTCTGCTATATATGCTGTTGCAAAACTTTTTAAAACCTTAACATTTTTGTGGACATATTTATGCATCAATGAATATAGCTCTAGTCCTTCATTCCTGGAGGTTTTTTAAAAAAACTGTTATTATATTATCTTTAAAACAGGAGAGATTCAGAATATTTATATACTTTTGTGATACTTTCTCTTAGTCTCTTTTCACTTCTCTCAAATACGTGGGTCTTTCTTTAGCTTTTCTTTAACATATGCACCAGAGGACTCAAAACAGCCAAATACTGTTGCTTCATCACTTTTCATTGCGCATAGATATAAAAAAAAAGAGGTTTTAAGTAGTGACTAAAGGCTTTCACGGGGTTATCATCTCAATACATGACATCACTGGCCGAAGCGCCAAGGTAAGAACTGGAGTCTGAAACCAAAGTCAAATAAACATCGCATCGCTTTGTAGAATCACCCGATGTTAGATCAAGGCAATCTAGGATAGCTTTCCTCAGCCTCAATTTCATTAATTATTTTTTCCAAAAATATATTGAGTTATTACTAGATGCATAGAAGAAAAAGTAACTTTTTCTATGTTAGTCTTTACTCTCCAACTTTACCAATATGCTTGAAGAATTGATCCTCAGGCCAAATGATTTTAAAGGGGGTATTTTTGTCATTGCCCCCGACCCCCAGCCCGAGGTGCTCAGCCTCCAGCATGAACCTTGCGCTGGACTCCTGCTCCTCTCCGCTGTGCTGCGAGGTAACGTGGCCATGTGCGCGGAGGAAACGCACCATCCACGAATTCACCTGATCTCCGGGTCTTGGTTCCTCAAGTTCTAGCAACCTGGGTAACTCTCTAACGCATCCAACCAGATCTTCCACAATTTATTTTTTTTCCATATTTTCTAGTTATTCTCAGTGGGAGTTTTAGTTAGCTACAACTTAATCTGCTTCTATAGAAAGGAAAATTCCTATTTTAGCGCATGATTTTATTAATTCTCACAGCATCTCTGTCAATCAGATATTGTTATTTATAATTTAATATGAGTCAGCTGCAGCTTTCTCTGTTTACATGCTTTGCCCGGTTTTAAGTAATTCAGTAGGATAACTGGGGTTCGGTATTATTGTATATCTGTGTCCAGTGCATAGACCCATTACTATTATGTCTCAGAGACTGTGCTATCCCCTGTGCACTGCCCAGTGTCCTTGGGTCTGTGGTTATTTGCACAAGGCGACCAGCCGTCAGCACTGCCAATGGCTTATATAGAGAAATATACCCACTACTATTATGTCTCAGAAACTACGCTATCCTCTGTGTGCATTGCCTAGTGTCCTTGGGTCTGTGGTTATTTGCACAAGGCGACCAGCCCTCAGCATTGCCAATAGCTTATATAGAGAAATACATAGGATTTGGAATGAAAAGTATCCTCTTAAACTTTCTCAAAGGTCCAGGATATCATTGGAAGATGCATAACAAATAAGAAAGAAAGGGAGTGTCTCATAAATCTCACTATCGGATGAGACAGAGGAAGGCAAAGGAAAATAGAATCATAATGGCATAAAGGAATGCAGTAGGAAACTTAGGATTGGGGTTCACAATATCTTCCTTGATCACATGCTATTGGAAAGAGGCCATCGTTTGCATTCTGAAGACAAGATCAGGTAAAATGACTTCTTAATCAGGCAGCTTTCCATGTGCAAGTGGAATCCAAGGCTCTCAACCCTCCACTTTGAGCTGCTGGGAAAGAAATTCAATGATGGATGTCACCCGCTGTAACGAATGTAATGAATGAACAGGAGTCGTGACTGTCAGAGAAGAGCAGGGGAGGGAATACGCTTCAGTAACATCCTCAGCAAATTGTGAGATATACAGATAGATGGACGGTTAGAAATATATATATATGTACACACACACAGAGAGAGAGAGAGAGCTCTATCTATATATACACAATGATATAATTATATATGTATAACCAGATAATTACATATATATACACACACACATATATATATCTGAATCAGTCTGTTGTTCACCTGAAACTACCACAACATCGTAAATCGACAATATTTCAATAAAAATTAAAAAAATAAAATGCGGAGAAAAGATATCCAGGAGTTCCCGTTGTGGTGCAGTGGAAACGACTCTGACGAGGAACCATGAGGTTGCATGTTTGATCCTTGGCTTCGCTCAGTGGGTTAAGGATCTGGGGTTGCCATGAGCTGCGGTGTAGGTCACAGATGCAGCTCGGATCCTGTGCTGCTGTGTCTGTGGTCTAGGCTGGCGGCTGTAGCTCCAGTTAGACCCCTAGACTGGGAACCTTCATGTGCCGCGGGTGCGGCCCTAGAAAAGGAAAAAAAAAAAAAAAAGAATTACAGAGCCATGTCAATGATCTCATCCAGAAGGATGCTTTCTAAGAAGTCTGTTCACCACCTTTAGGCTTAGGAGACTGCAGGGTAAAAATACTTTCTGACAGCTCCAGGGGTTTATCAGAAATGAGCATGACAAACATACATGTTAACAGTAAACAGGAAATACCATTATAGGGAGAAACAAGCTTTGAGATATAGGAATTAAGCAAACCCTCTAAAAAGAATCCTGCTTTCTCTTTTAACTTCCTGGACATCTCTCAATACTGCTTTCCTTGGCAGTGTCTGGCACACTCGTTGATGCTCAGACGACCTACGGGCATACCTATGAGTGTGCACATCCAGCCTTGGGCTGTGGCAGTTCTGTTATTCCACCCACACTGACAAACAGACCTGATGGAATGAGCAGACCAAGGACTTTCCAGGCCCTCCGTTACCTCCTAGTCTCTCATGGAGCTGCACTTTTGGGTCATTGCTAACTCCTGGCAAGACTGGGGGGCAAAGCTCACTGCAAGGAACTCCTCGCCTCTCATGGGGACCACGTGACTGAGAGTACAGTTCTTAATAATGAATCGCCCTCTCTGCACCGCAGTTCAAAGACGCAGCCCGCCTGCAGGTCAGGATGACTTTGGGCCTATGACATAGATCCATCTCTATTGATCGGGGAAGAGTATCAAGAATCATCTGACCCCAGGAGGACTGTCCGAGTTAGAGCTGGTGACACATTTGAGGGAAGCCTTGTTTTTAGAAACTATACAAATTGGCCTCGGAGATAGGATTCTGTGTAGGTGACTTCGCATGTATGAAAAGAGACAAAGCATTAGAATAAGCTACTCCAAGTGAGTATCTACATGTTTAATAAGAAGGATAGAATGAAATATCTATGTGAAAGTTTAGTTTTTTAACAACAAATCCAAAGTATTTGAAAGACTTGCTGTTGCTGCTGTGGCTCAACGAGTTAAGAACGTACTGTCTGTGAGGAGTGCAGGTTTGATCCCTGGCCTCACTCCATGCATTAAGGGTCCAGCATTGCCGCAAGCTGTGGCTTAGGTCACAGATACAGCTCGGATACGGTGTTGCTGTGCCTGGGATGTGGGCTCTGGCTGCAGCTCCAATTCAGTCCCTAGCTCAGGAACTTTCATGTGCTGCAGGTGTGGCCCTCAAAAGAAAAAAAAAATAATTAAAATAAAATAAGGTATTCAAAAGAATTAATGGTGAAAGAAAAACATTTAACTGGTAAATCAGACACTATAAAAATGTATACAAAGAGCCAAAATAGTACAAATTAAATAGTATAAATGTTTTCAAAAAAGAAAAAGAATGTCAACAGCATTTGTGTTAAAATTCAATTTCTAAGGGTAAAAGAGGAATGTGATAGGTTAATAACAGGAAATTATTTCTCAGCCATATGACTCTATTCCCCCAAAAAATGTTATTGTCTTCATGAATAAGAAATTCAAAAGATTAATAATAACTAATGGTCTTTTTTTTTTTTTTTAGGGCACATGGAGGTTCCCAGGCTGGGGGTCAAATCACAGCTGCAGCTGCCAGCCTATACCACAGCCACAGCAACCCAGATCCGAGCCGCCTCTGCAAATCGTGCCGTGGCATGCGGCAATGCCGGATCCTTAACCCACTGAGTAGTGGGGCGAGGGATTGAACCTGCATCCTCACGAATACTAGGTGGGTTCTTAACCTGTTGAGCCACACTGGGAACTCCCAATTTTATTCTCAGTTGTCTATTCACAGTTGGTGCAGAATATTAAGAATCAAATTCAGCTGCTTTGTGTGTTGTATTAAGGGTGTGCAGAAATGACTGTTTTCCTCAGCGGCTATATCCTAGTCACAAACTAGGGTCTACTTAGGTCCTGTGGACTTGCAAAACACAGTTTTACAAATGCCACGCCCATTTAACAATAAAATGCTGTGTGAACTTCCAGTTTTGTGGTTTAATGGGGCACATAACACAGTGGACCGTTAAGGTAAAGAGTCATTTGGTTACATGGGCCACATGCTCAGACTCAGGAACTGCTTTTGCAATGGAGAACAATTATGCACAGCAGAGGCTTAGAACTGTGGGCTTTTCAGTGGCTCTAGAGAGCTTTCTTACCCACCATGGACACTTCAGGATCATAAGACCCAGGAGGCAGGGTCCCTTGTACTAGATCCTCAAATTGATAGAGGGTGTTACCTGGTCCTGGCCCCAGGTAAATGTGTCAGCCTAACAGATTTGGGTCAGTAGGTGAAAGCAGCTTACTGAAATGTGCCTCTTTAAGGTAGGCAGCGTAAGGTACAGAAACCTGTCTCGCAGGATATCCTTCAATTTCCCAGATAATTGGATTTATAGCAATTTGTTGCAGGGATGCACCTACATGGGATGTGTATCTTCGGTCATCTGTTCTCACTCAGGTTTGCTCCATTCTACCCAGCAGGTCCACTTAGCACTTATCATCAATGAATGGAGAGGGGGACGTTCTCAGTGCTACTAAAGTGATTTCAGGACTCAAGGTCTGCATTGCTGCAGAAAGCAGCAAGGCTGACATTATCCTGATGTAAGAAAGAGTAGTTAGGTTTCCACCCATGGCTCGTGAGGCAGAATGATCTGAACATCTTTCTTGAAGAGAATTGAAAATAAAGCATGGTTCTAGTCAGTAGTGACGTGCCAGATACCAGAGGTTTCTTTATTTGATCCAGCAGAGATAACGCACCTACAATCACACTGGAAGTGATAACACCATCGAGTTAGTATATATATATACTTTATATATATATACTAACTCCATGAATTGTGTTATATTTATAGTTGTATAACCATCATCACGGCCCAATTTTACAACATTTCCTTCCCAAACCCCCAGCCCATCCCCCCCCCAAATAAACCTGTCTCCTTTGGTAACCATAAGTTTTCCAAAGTCTGTGAGTCACTTTCTGTTCTGCAAATAAGTTCACTGTATCCTTTGTTTAGAGTCCACACCTAAGTGATAGCATATGACGTTTGTGTCTCACTGTCTAACTATGCTTAGTATGATAACTTCTAGGTCCATCCACGTTGCTGCAAATGCCATTATTTCATTCCTTTTAGGCTGAGTAGTATCCCATTGTGTATTTGTACCACACCTGCTTTATCCACTCCTCTGCTGATGGGCTTTTAGGTTGCTTCCATGTCTTGGCTACTGCATCTAGTGCTACAATGAACACTGGAGTACATTTATCTTTTTGAGACATGGTTTTCTCTGGATAGATACCCAGGAGTGGGATCGCTAGATCAAATGGTAATTCTATTTTTAGTTTTTTGAGGCATCTCCGTACTGTTTTCCACAGTGGTTGCACCAATTTACATTCCCACCAACAGTGAATTAGGGCTCCCTTTCCTCTACACCTTCTCCAGCATTTAATGTTTGTAGACTTTTTGATAATGGCCATTCTGGCTGGTGTATGAGGGTGCCTCACAGTAGTCATGAATTGCATTTCTGTAATAATAAGTGATGTCAAACAACTTTTCGTGTTCTTTTTGGCCATCTGTCTAGTTACATTTTTAAAGATCCCTGGTCCTTCTGCAAGGCCTACCTGGGTTTTGTCACTGTATAAGCATGCAGATCATAGAGAGATATGCTAGGAAAACCTCTGACCCCTCGAGGCTTTGATGATGGCACCTAGTCTTTTGCGCCTTCTTGGTGCAATGATGGGGAAAGAAGGATGAAGAGAGATATCTTCAGGGCTTTCACGGGACGCTTCCTAACCTAACACCTCTTTACAGTTCTGATCACTAATGTGGAAATTCTCCTTGCTGTGTGCATTTTCTCTCACTTCCTCTCTCTTTTTGTTCCTTCCTTAAGGGTATCTGCAACCATGTACCAAAATGACTGCATTAATAATATTACAGTCAATATCTATGGTTAATGAGTTTATACTGTCTCTGTTCGTCTACTAATCAGCTCCGCCAAGATGAATTTCTCAGAGTGGCAAAGTATGGAAGTCAAGTGACAAATGGAGTCTTGGCCCATGTTTACCTCTTGGGGGTCCACATGAACCACTAGCCATCCTGGGGTTTGTTGCCCCAGTTTTAGAATGAGAGCAGAAATGGGCTGTGACGTGGGGTCTTCCTCAGGTAATATGACTTCCTGTCAATCAAGGGGAATTTATGAATTGACTTAGGTTAGAAACTGGGCAGGAGGCCATTAATCCTCACTAATGCCAATCTAGTCAATTTCAACCCCCCCAAACTTAGAGTTATATGATTATATATTTCAAACAGGACTTAAAGGGGCTATTCATCTATGTCCTCCACAGGCATCCACAGATACTGCAGCTTCTCACAGTAATGGGCACATCTTATTCAATAGTGAAGCCTGGCCATCTGGCTTCTAAGCTGTGGCCTCACTGATGCAAGGAGTCTTATGCAGCAAAACCTAATCAAACTAAACTAAAAACAAACAACTTTTCCCAACAGGAAAAAAATATTTAAAAATTGATCATAAAGTGACTTATTTTTTAAAAGTTATTTTCTTAGATCTTATGATGTTAGTTTTACTTGACAGCTTTTAAAACACTATTTTTGTAGCTATTTTTAAACATTCTAAATAAATGACCATTTTTGCATTTTTGCGTGTATGATATTGCAACTTTTACTTAAGGAAGGGCTTCAAAATTTTATAAATCATAGAACCCACAAAACCTTGTTCTACCCCTGAGTTTAGTTGGATTGGAACCTTTTTCAGTGCCATCTGTGGCTCCTGGAAGACGGGTATTATTATTTTATCCCTGCGGGCCCTGGGGAAGGAGGTGTTGCCCAGCTTAGACAGAGTTATGGTGCGGGGGACGGAAAGGGTGGCCAGTTTTACACAATTAATCCACACCAATATTTCTTTCTGCTAGAACTTTTCTTTGTTTTCATGCAGAGGCTAGGAAGTCTTTACATAAAGCACGATATGGCACATATTTCAGGTTTTATGAACCATATGGTCCTGGTTGCAACCACATAATTTGGACATTTTTATGCAAAAGCATGCACAGACTATGCATGGTATGGGTGTGGCTGTGTTCAATAACACTTTATTTATAAAAACAAGCTGGCTGGCCCCATTTGGCGCATGGTCTGACCTCTGATACAGAGTATACCCAGCAGCTCTGGCTATTAACGCCATTGACTTAGATGAATCAACTTAATTAACCAACCTAGTAATCTATCAATGCCACTCCCAGAAGCTTGGGCTGATACATGAAACTCTTGCTTCCAGGGGAATGTATCTACAAGTTTTTTTAAGTCTCTCTTGGTCTATCATCCTCAGAGCCCTCTCCAGCGTGTTCCCCGCTGTCCTGCCAGTTCAAACTGGAAGCTGTTCTGAAGCTCTTCTGGTGCAGAGAGAATTTTCTTCCAGAAGAGACCTTCTCTGGTGTTTCTCTCTCTGGGTTTTGTTGGGATCTGACTTTCATTGTGGGCCAGGGACCCATGAATGTGATGAGAAGAGACATCCCTGGTTTACCAGGGCACCTGTTCCTGGTACAGTCACTACAGGAGTTTCATGACCGAGAAGCCCAGTTCCTCCATGCCCTGAGGAGGAGCTACTTTAGCAGACAAGGACTCTAGGGAACTGCAGGGGTCTTAGCCTCCATTCTGCCTGCTCACATGTCCCATCTCATGTCATAGGGGTAGTCCCCTTCCTCTAGGTTTTCTTACTCTAGTGTAAGAAACCTGTAGGGTTGCATTCATCAATTCTGCAACTCTGTAACAACTGCAGTTCAGATCTGGGCTTAATTTTCAGCTTTCTCTTCTGTGGGGCTGCCGAAGATCAAGTCCATCTTTAAAGCTGTCTGCGTGCCCTCTGGGTTACCACATGCCCTGACTTAGGCATCTGTTCAAGACTTTCAGTTGGCCCATCTCTCTGTGTGTATTCTCTAAGGTCTTCAGAAATAGCCAGCTTATGATCTGCTTATTATACTTCTCACCGTAGCTATGGTGACTCTGAGTCACAGCCATTTGCTCTAAGAACACCGTGTCCTCCGCCTGCCCTCATGATGCCACCATCTGCCTCAGATCAGCACACCCCATCAGCAAGGAGAGGGGCAGTGCCCTCATCCAGGGTGTGAGTGACCCAGCAACAAAACTCCATGCTGAGTTTTCGGTTTCCTGAGGCTGTTCCTGGTGACGAATTCGCTATCAGTCGAAGTCCTAGAAGAAATCAATGCGCTCTCGGAAAGGGAATTGAAGAGAGCTAATAGAATTAGTGAAATGGCTAATTTATTTAGCTAACCATGGGTAGAAAGAGCCCCACTGTCAATAAAGGGGAAAAGCATTACGGCTTTCGGTTTGAAAGGGCAAGAAGAGCAGTTACTGGATCACAGAAACCAGTAGCAGCAAGTCCCAGCGGGAGCTTGACCAGCAGAAGTTGTGTTTTTCATAGAGATGCAGCCCCAACCAAAATGCCAACCAACTGGAAGAAGCCAGGAGAATAAACACTCTGGTCTCTCTGTCTCCCTGCCCTCTATCAATGTCGCTGCCTTCTATTGGTTGACGGTGACGCCACTCAAAAGGTGAGGACAAGGACATTAATTCCACCCCTAGAGGGAGGAGCTTCGTAAGACAGAGCGCAGGCAATGATAGAATGAAGTGAAACTGGGAGGGCAGAATTAGACTATCCAGCATAGACAAATCTAATGCCGTCGTTAAGCTACTTATCTTCTACTAGTGTCAGTTTCTTTGCATGCAAAATAACTCTGCCATTTGCTTAAATAAGCAAGCATATATAAATAATGTGCTCATCGTAGGCATTTGCTAATTTCTAATTGGTCATATTGTCACTTTCAGCACCGCAAAATATGCAGAATAGAGTATTTCAGAAGTAGTGTTGCTTGATGCCTAAAATACTTTGAATGTGTGTGCAACCTATTCTACATATTATCTGTAAAACAAGCATAAGAAAACCGTGTTTGTCTTAAAGAACAACTATAGTTAAGGACAGGTAAACGTTAGCTTCTCTTTTTATTACCTGGAGCACTACACAAAAACGGTGAGAAGACTCAATCCCAGGGTAGTATTTCTGAAACCTAACATGCTTGCTCTGAATTTGCGGCATCTTATCAGTGGACAATCATCATCACTTACAACCTGTAGAATTTAAGGTGTAAATAATTTGTCAAACACAGCATAGCTACCTAGTCCAAGAGGACTTTTAAAAAAGTATTTTTACTTGTTGACTGTGGCATCGGATAATTGTGCCATGAGGGGAAAAAAATGTTTTAAATGGCTACGTGAATGTTAATTAATAGTGATTAGTGATACTGAGGGAATTCTACAATGACTGTTTAAACAGAAGTCTGACCTTCAAAGTTATGCACACTGGGGATATTACTTTAGAATTAACTGATGCTTTCTTTCTTTCTTTTTTCTTTTAACTTTTTATGGCCACTCCCATGGCATATGGAGCTTCCCAGGCCAGGGGTCAAATCAGAGCTATAGCCGCTGGCCTACATCACAACCACAGCCATGCAGGATCTGAGCCTCATCTTCGACCTACACCATAGCTCACAGCAACATCAGATCCTCAACCCACTTAGCGAGGCCAGGGATCAAACCTGCATCCTCATGGATGCTGGTCAGATTCATTTCCACTGAGCCATCATGGGAACTCCTGAAGCTTTCCTATTGAAAACAGCAATAGTTAGAACATGCTAGAGTTGTATAATTAGTTTTCATTTTTTTCTCTCTTACACATGCCACAGTCTATGTACTAGCAAAACAGGATGTCTGCTGATGCTCAGCATCTCAAAACTGGTCCAGGATTCCTCTTGATGTGCGGTGTGTTTAGACTTGGATATTCCTAGAGGGATGAGAAAACCCATTATTATCCAATTATTAACTCTCCTATTTAGAAGAGCTTCACAGGATCGATTTCTGGTTATCAGAAGGCTGTTTACAGCGCCAGAAAATTAACTCGGTAGGAAAGAAATTTTATCAATTGATTTGTGTTCCTTTAGATAATTCAAAGGGACAAGTAAAACTGAATGACACCTTCAACAGAGGTGGGAGAATTTCAAGTCAACTTAGGTCTGTTTTCCTGCTCACCTGTGGTCTGCACAGGAGATGACCTCACATAATGGGAAATCCCAGATAAAGCGCCAAAGGAGGTCTTGCTGTTTCATCCAAATGGCTAAACCATCAGGTCACAGTTTCTATGTGGGGTCTTGGTCTGTGAAGATTCGGGACTTCTCAGTTCTACTCTTTTCTTTGTAAGTGGGGTGTTCAGTAATTCAATGCTTGACAACGACGTGTGGAACGGTGCCCCCGCTCCCCTGAGGAATCCCAGTGCCCTTAGGACCAGAAAAGGGCAGGACTTTTCTCCCTCTCTGGATAGAGGGCAATGAGGTTATGTTGAAAGCGTGTGATCTGTTCAACCTGGCCTCGAGCATGCTCATTTGTTTTTCTCCCTGTTCAGGCCGTAGCTGTTCTTGAAAGAAACAGAACAGGACCTGGGGCCATGGAAGCCACATGGAAACCATCTTCTCATCACTCACACTAAGCCAAAACTCATCATCTTTCCACGTGTTGCCTCCTTTCTCTGCTACTTTCTCTTTCCCTACACACCAAACCCCCCTTGTCAACCCTTGAAGAATACAGATTAAGAGGTCTTCTAGCTCCAAGGATGTCAGATCTGTTCAAGCTTTTTGGTAAAACCAAACCAAACCACAAAGAGCCGCTGGCAGGCTCTTAATACAGCAATAAGTCAGGATCCGAGGTCGTTTCAAAACCATCCATCGCTGTGTTTGGAGCCGTCGAGCCTTTCCATCACGCCTCACCCCATCATTTCACTCCTGGAACCCCCCTCTTCTTCTCACTAGCCTACTGACTTCCTGTTCCCTCAAATAAGCACCCATGGCTTCTAATGTCCTCAGCCGCCCCCTCCGTGATTACCCCTGACATTCCCGCTTAGCCCCCACCACTGTGTCACTTCGTTGGTGTTACTTATCTCACGTTTCCTAAAGAAGTTCGATCTGACTTCTGTTTCAGTTTTGTCTTGTTTTCCTAGCCATCTCACAGATCGCTAGAACCTGGCCTCTCCGATGACTGACTGCCTTTGGCTTGGCTCCCACTCCTGGTCCCACCAGCCACTGCAAAGGAGTAGGTGTGAAGAATGAGTTGGAACAAAAATGGCCCCTCGGCATCCTAGAACTGTGGCGGACCATTCATCTGTGAGCGAAATGAGAAAGGGCGTCTGTTTTCACCAGGGGGGCTGCGCAGCGCTGTCATTCTCCTTTTTTACGGTCACCTTCTCGATGCCATTGCCTCTGCTTGTTTCCTTGAGCCTCTTCTAACCCTGTTTCTACGGCAGCGACTTCACGGATAAGCTCGCGCAGAGATCCCAAGGAATGTTTTATGGTTGAAATTCCGTGCTCTTGTCATTCTCACTTTCTCTGCCTCATTTGGTACAGCAGGTCCTTTTGGAAACATTTCTCCTGTGGGTCCTTAAGCATCACATTATCTTCTCCCTTCTCCTTGGTATTCCCACTTCTGGATCTCTTCCTGTCAAACCTTTCTCTTCCCTCTTAAATTGGGCACTCTCAAATGTTTCCACCTGGTCTTTTGTTCTGCACCTCTTATCGTCTTTGACTCGGAAAGCAAATCTACAGTCACTGCATGGTTACCTACTTACACAGTATTCCAACATTTCAAACTTTATATATTTTCTTAACTTCAGTGGATCCCATCAGACAATCTAATTCACTTGTCCACCAGGAAACTTTCCATTGGGAAATTGAAACTAATATCAAATCCTAATATAACCCATCTCTCAACCTGGTTATGTCCCCTAGCTTTTATGTTTATAGGTATGATAAGATATGTTCTGGTTACATAGTGAAAAATCCTTTCTTATATTTGACCCACCACAGAGATCACAATATTTAGTTATCAAGGGCCAAGTCATCAAATTCATCATCACGCAGAACTGGAAGATGTCTATTCACATACTCAGTGATATTTCAAACTTTTATGCAGGATGCGATAAAATCGTATTTAGGTGTTACAGGTATTGATGAAGCAAGAGCTGCTCTAACAGATAAACGCCTCAATCCCAAAAGCTTACACTATAGAGGTTTATATA
Source organism: Sus scrofa (assembly GCF_054392235.1). NCBI lineage: Eukaryota > Metazoa > Chordata > Mammalia > Artiodactyla > Suidae > Sus > Sus scrofa. The sequence continues at coordinate 80,241,027 of NC_139393.1, forward strand.
TTACTCTGGTAAAATCTTCAGGGATTCCTGGTTAGCAAGAAGCTTTCTTCCAAAGAAAGCTCAGTATTGCTACCTATAGATTGTTGTATATGTATTTAGGCAAAAACAAATGTATGTGTCATTGGGAACTGGAATGTTGACATGGAAGAAAGCAAAACAAATGTAAGAGAGAGAAATTTTGAGAGAATACCTTATATCTTCAGTGGAAATGAAACCAGCTGTATAGACTCATGATGTATTTTATCTCTTTAGGGGGAAAAAAGGGAAAGAATGAAAAATAAATCCTGGCCCTGTCGGCAGAAAATGCCTAGAAACATTGACCAACCGAGGAGTAATGAGTATTTCTAGTACGAGGACCAGGGCTCTTAGGCAACAACTAAGGTGTTTGTCTGAAAATTTATTTTTTAAAAAGGGAGGGAATAAAACATCCATCTTGCCTTTTTTGGACAAGCCTGCTTCAGGAGGCAGTGATTATCAATGGCTGGCAACATCACAAAAATAATGACCAACTGACATTATATGACCCAAGATGTGAATGCACATTAACCATGAAGCATTTTTGACCAAAACAAAAATGCAATTAAATATGATCAATCCTTTCTAAAGCTACCAATTTCCAGAAAACAGAGGGGCTGGGGAACACGTTAAATGACAGGATGAAAGGATACTCAGTAGACTCTGAGAAACTCTAGGCATTACTTCAAAATATAGAACACTAGGAAAATACAAAGACAGGCATGAGAAACCTACAGATTAAAAGAAACTTATGGGGTGCCTTAATACATAATTATAATATATGGACCTTGCTTGAATCTTGAGCCCATAATATTACTAACATTCAGAGTACCTGGGACATTTCAACACTAACTAGATTATTCATGGTATAAACAGACTAGTATTAATTTTTAGGTACAATAATGTTATTGTGGTTTTGTTTTAAAGGATTTTTTAAAATTAAGATTTGCTTTAAACTTTATTTCTTAGAGATGTGATTTGAAATATTTATGGATGGATGAAACATTACGTTGTCTGGGAAGTGGTAAAAACATCCCTGTCAAGGAAAAATTGTCAGGGGTTTAAATTTATCTTGACTTCTTTGTAGAAGCTGACTAATTGGAATATACCATTTCATTACACTAGTCTGCATAGCTTGTATATCGCCGAAATAATTCATTATATAAACTTTTTAAAATGGGGGTATTGGTGGAAATGGAAGGGGGTGGGTTTGCGCACATTTGTGTGTGCAATTATATACACACACATGCACTTCAGTGGTTGAGACAGAAGGAATGAGAAGTTAGCAAAAAGAAAAAGATGGCAAAATGAAATGTGATTTTCACCTAACCATAGCCTCCTGGGGCGGAAGCTTACATTTCATCCTTGGAAACAGTGAGACGTGAGACAAGAAAAGAATATTGGGCCACATTGAAAAGCTCTTTTGAATATGCTCGTAGATAGAATGGCAGGGACCTGGTTAGAAATCCACCCAAGGGCCCAGGCAAGAAAGCAGCATCTGCACGGTAGGGTAGGTCGGGGGAATGGAGGGAAGGGGACGGACGTGAGCTACGGGACAGTGATACAGACGACACAGCTAAGAAGCTGAAGACAAAGTAGAGGTGGAGGGAAGAGAACAAAGGCATTTCATTTTTGGTGAAATGGTGAGGGGTGCACATCTAGAGAATCAGTACTGCCATAATAGGAGAGTCTAGAGAAGAACTAATTTGTGATGTATGGGAGATGTGCAGAGAGGAAAATCCTTACCAGGACTCCCAACTAATAACAAATTCCTTGAAGTGTCCTTTTTAATTAACCCCTCCCCTTACTTCCTCTTTATTGCTATTGCCAATTAACGACTAAGAACTCAATCTTCATCCTATTCCTTGTCCAAAATTACTGAACCTTTCTTTGAGCAGATCAACCTCTCCTTTATTCGAAATTCTATATTTTCCACTGACTAGAGAATAAAGTCAAGAATTTTTAACATTATAACTTTATTCTCTATCTCCTACCTTCTAAAGCTACTTCCTATTAAACTCAACCTGGGCTTAAATTGAAGTCAAGCTAGTCTCCTAACTGAAGTGTGACTTCATTCATGATTCTCTTAATATTCTCTTGTACTCTCTTAAAAAATACTCACCCTTCAAAGCCTGGCTCTGTTCCCACTTTCTCTGTGCAGATTTCTCTGAAAACTAAATCATAGTCGATCCTTCGTTCTCTCAACTCCAGTGTTACAGGGAGGTGACTGCGTATCTTTGTCTTAGACACAGCAGATGCGCTGAGTGCAAGGGCTATGGGATTAGACGGACCTGCATCTTCCCTTTCTTGCTCTATGACCTTGGAAACATATCTTCACTTCACCACATCTGTTGCTACATTCCTGATGCATCCCATCTCATTCCTCCTTAAAGTGCCTCTTAGAGGTTATACAGCTCCACTTCCCTTCAGATCTCCAACTTACTTTTCTAGCTTCCTCCATGCTCTGCTGGCTTTAGCCCCCACAGCCCCTCTGCTCTTCCTTGATCACCCCAGCCTCAGGGTCATTTTGGGTCTGCCTGCTGACTTTCCCACCAGATGGCCACATGGCTCCCTTGTTCCTTTCCCGCAATCTCTGTTCAAAGCTCTCCTCATCCCGGAGGCCTTTTTCACCGTCTTAGTAAATCTGTCTCCACCACTCTAACCTATACAGTTCCTGCTCCCTTTCCTTACTCACTGTGTTTCTTTTGTCTGTAACAATAGCATCACGCTCCCTATTGTGTGTGTGTGGTAGTCTGGCTTCCCTTTCTAGAAGGTGAGCTCGGAGGGGGAAGCCCCTTTGTTTTGCTCACTAAACTGTCCTCACCTTTAGAACAAATGGATAATACAGAGCATTGGTCATAGTAGGCTCTTTATAAGTAGTTTTTAAAATAAATACTGAAACTCCTATTTGGATGGAAATAAAATGGGATAACCTTTCTGAATCAAATTGAGTTTTTAAACATCATTTACTTTCAATAATTTATTGGCAAAAAGATTATAAACCGAGGGAACTCTGATTATGGGTCAACTACCTCCTTCCTTCCAGTGGTTTGGATACAGACAAGGGCTTTTAATGTCTGCTGTTTCAGAAACTTGGAAAGGAAACCTACTTCGGAGCCTAGAGCTGATCAGATCAAGTAGAAGAAGAGACTATAATTGTTACTGTTTTCATGAATTTATTCACTTCCCTACTTTAAGAATGAGTTCACTTTATAAATCACCCACCTTTCTCTCTAGTTGCAGTTTCTCAACAAATGTAGAAGTGAAAGGCTGTGTGTGGGTCCCCAGGAAGAAATGATACTCTAAAAAGACTGCAAAAATTAAGAGAAAGGAGTAAACTTGGACTGCATCAAATTCTGGCCTTTTTACATGGGAGAGTTCCTATTCAAGATGGGAATGGATGAATTTGATTTGGGGACACTGAGTACCTCCTAGAATATATTTTTGTTATGCATTTTCAATTTCAGTAAACAGTTCAGTTTCTCTATAACTGCAATTACTCTTTGGTCGCTTTGAAGAATAAAGCTTATAGACATGGTACTGGAAAAATCATTGGGGGAAATGTGTTTCCATAATTTAATACAGTGTTCTCTGTAATGTGATTTCCGAGCTTAAACCATTTGTTTAGCAAGATTGGGTCCCGTCTAATTCTGTGACTGTTTTGAACTCATTTTTTAAGCAAGAGGAGGCGTGGAAGAGCTTCAAGGAAATGACGACACCTTTAGTTAGTGACTAACTAAAGAGCAGAAGCAAAAACAAATAAGACAGTGATACAGGGCACACCTGTGTATGAGAATGTATGAATAGACAGCCACATACAGTTATGTTTTATTTCCATTTCTCAAATCCTACCAATATAATTTATAATGCTTCTTATTCAGCTATTTTACTCAGCTACAAATTACTCTCAAGATCGTTTCCTACATCATAATCATTTGATAACTCATTCTTTGGCATTTCATTTTTTTTTTTTTTTACTCCTAAATCTCCCTTCCCTGCAGATGTAATAATCTAAGTGAAAAATGGTGAAATGTAAAAGATAGAAAACAGAATTTTCTGGCTTTCAAGGCTTTGAAGAAGGAAATGATTAACTGAATGTTGATCTTATCACAATATAAATGTTAACTATCCTTGCTTTGAAAATGCCTACACTGGACATTGAAATAAATTACAATTGCAAATTATTATTATTATTTTCTTTAATCCGGTGACTCTGTGGATACTCACTGTCCTCCATTCATCTCAAACACCTAGAGAGGAATCAGCTTCTCTATGAAAATAGTGATGTGGTTTTGTCCTGAAAATCTTATGCAAGATCAGATTTCACTCTGAAAATTATAATCAAGGGTAGGAAAGAACACTTTGGTTAGGAGGTAGAAAAACTATTAGCAGTAATGTCAACATGAGGAAATTACATGATTGCTGATTTGAGTAATTAGTCTTTGTTTTTTGGTTTTTGATTGTTTTCTTTTTTGGCCACCACACAGCACATGGAGTTCCCCGACCAGGGACTGAATCCAAGCCAGAGCTGTGACCTATGCCACAGGTGAAGCAACTCTGGATCCTAAATCCGCCATGCCCGGCTGAGGATGGAACCCACACCCCTGCTGCACAAACACCATCAATCCTGTTGGTCACAGAGGGAACTCTGAGTAATAAAAGAATCTCCATTCGCAGCTAAATACATCAGAGCTTTGATAGATGCATGCTTTTGGGATGTCTATTTATCACCATATAGTTTGGACTAAAAAATTTATTGTACTTAAAAATTCCAAACTTTGTCATTAAAAAAAATAGAATTAGTTTCAAATGTTTATTTTGTTCCTTACTAGCTGTGAGACGATGAGCAATTCATTTTAACTTTCTGAGCCTGTCTCCCTGTTTAAAAACATTGCTCTGGTCACTGATGTTCACGGAAGTGTGGTCAGCATTGGATGACCGGGTCAGGGATGGTCAGTGAGGGCATTTTAGGGATGGTTAGCTGCGTTGTTTTTAAGGGTGGCTAGTGATGTCTGTCACGAGACGTGTTTCTACAATATTTTCTCAGCCTCTTTGCTGAAAACTCCATCTCGTCCTGCTTTACTTTACCCCATCTTCCTGCTTGGAAAACAGTCACAGGGCTGGTAAATGACTTAAGCTTAAGGACAAAGACCTAAAGGCATAAGTTATTCATAGGGTCAGCTGAATGAGGACCTAAGGCATTGGTCTAGGGACACCATTTGCACAGCATGATATGTCCTCAAAAGAATAAGAGAAAGAGGAACCTCATGGCCAAGTGGTTTATGAGCGGTCTTTAGCAGAATATGCATTAGCAAAAAGAACCAAGGTGCAAACCTAGGCACACCACGCAGGGTTGCCACAAATACACACGCCTTTGCGAAAGCACAGGGAGGATTCTCTGAAATGCTCTGCATAGATAGCTCACTCAAATGCTAATGATTATTAAATGCCTAAAGGTCAGAGTAAAAGCTTAACCATCTACCCGCTAAATGACTTTTAACATAGTAAAAGAACTTATAAAATAATTAAAAAAACACCTTATATCCTCCACCTACAGCCCCCTCCTCACTTGACGTCATCCTTAAGAGCACAATAAAAGCAGTGTGGCTGAGGCGGTGCTCTTGGTCCCTGAGACTTTACTTAAGATAAATGTCTCTGTGTCTTGTTTTATGTTAACTTTTTTCCTTAAGTTTCACAGCACCCGTTCTTCAGCCCCATCCTGCTGAGTTGGTCTCCGCAGATGTCCACACCAGGGAGAGTCAGCAATGGCTGTGCCAAGAATGGTCAGCAATGCTCCAGATGGAGATGGTTGGTGACGGCTGTATGAGGATGGTTAGTGGTGTGCAGGTTGGGAGTGGGGAGCCAGACCTAATGGCCCTGTCATGACTGGACAACAGTCCACACTGAACTGTCATCTGGAACTTATCTTGAAGGAAGAGATTCTTCTAGATACTAGATATGTCATCCCAAATGTTTTCTGCATGCACGATGTACACATAAATTCTGGATTCCCAAAGGCCTTTTTGCATAAAGCTTGCTTAGGATTTGCTAACAGAAAGCCAGTCTGTTCAGCAGTTGACAGGATGACATCAGATTGATTGATTGATTGATCTTTTTATGGCCTCACCTGCTGCCTAAAAGTTCCTGGGCTAGGGGTGGAATTGGAGCTGCAGCTGCTGGCCCACACCACAGCCATAGCAACACCTGATCCAAGCCGCATCTGCAACCTACGCCAGAGCTTGTGGCAACGCGGGATCCTAAGCCCACTGAGTGAGGCCAGGGATGGAACCCGCATCCTCAAGGATACTAGTAGGATTCTTAACCTGCTGAGCCACAACGGGAACTCCCAGAATTTTTTTAAGTCATATTTAAGGGTATGCTTTAAAAACTACAACTAGATTTGAAATAATTTAAAATAAGGGCAAATTATAAATACAATAATACCAGTTGCAAAATGCACTGATATTTACTTAAAGTGATCACATGTATTTAATGTTAAATAAGATCAGCATAATTTTTAAAAAGGAATATCATGTATTTTCACTGGTGTACCAGATCTGTTTACCTCTCACGTAGCAATATTTTAATGAAAAAAGGCTAATACGTACAAATTAAAAGCATGTTGCTTTCTTCGAATTTTGATTCAAAGAGCAAAACTGTAAACAAGAAAACCTACAGATATACCAACGTTATTTAGGAAATGTTATTTTTACAGAGGGCTTTATATATTATATTCTTTTTCTTTAGAAACGATTCACTTACATCATGCATTGAAACATAAAATTAATTATGCATAATTGCTACAACCATTAATAATGCAGCCAGGCATGAATAATTTAATCAAATAGTAAACTAATTTTATCTATTATATTGGAAGAAAAATGTCACAGATGTTTAATCCATACAAAGACTGCTATTTTTTTTCCTAACTTTGGGGTCTAGCATTCAATGACATGGAGGTGATTTCTCATATATAGTGAGGCCTCTTTTAGGCTATTAAGCATTATAACCTTGTACTTAGGCTTGCTTCATTAAATATGTATGCTTTTAGCAATCTGACTCCTCCTATACATCACTGACACTGCGCACTAACAGCCGTTCTGTTCCCTCTAATGGGTCTGTAACAGCAATGCCACCGAAAGAAGTCTGGGAAGAGGCACAGGACGCTAAAAATAGCCACAGTGCACCAGATTCGGTGAAATGATAGCCCCATAATTTATATGTGGAAAAGCTAATAGTCTGGGATGTGATACCAGATTGTTCAAGCAAGTGAAATATTAAAATTTATTATCATTTGAACAACAACAAAAAAGCAGGAAACTGCAGCCAAGCAGGCTCTTAGGTCAATGCAATGTCAGAGTGAATGCAGCAAGCACATGCGTCCTCTGTCAAGCACCATTAAATCTGGATGAGAAATTTTCCTCCGTGATCATATTATTCTGAAGAATCTCAAGTCCAAGTACTTGAAGATTATTAGATGCATATATGTATGTGTTTAAATATATAACATTTATACATCATATATATTTGTATATATAAATATATTTCTATTATCGGTGTATTATGACCATAAATGCATATCTACTACATATACTATATAACTATAAGTATCTTCTCCTGGCAAATCAATACCATGTGCATCCTCAGGGGAAAAAAAGTCTCCATTGTCCTCTATGTATTTTTCCCGCATTTGATGAATCTATGTTGACAAGGATAATGACGTGCCACACAGTTTCTGGAACCAAAATGTGTTGGTCAGGAAAAACAAGTGCAAGTTTCAGGGGGATTTTGTTGACTTTTTTCTCCTGTCTTTGTACTTGAATCACTGAACTTTTCCAATGTGTCACTAGCTGCCAGCAGCTACCTGACATGTCAAGATTGATTTTGACAATGCGCCTGCATCATGCTCTATGCACTGTTTAGTACACAAGGAGGCCCCACACAGTCAGAAAATAAAAGTAAGTTCATTTCCCTGGGATTATTGCGATTACCCACAATGCTGTGCTGTAGCTCTTCGTAATCAACGGAGGCAGTTAGAGATACTGAAAGAGTCTTTGTCTTGAAAACAATATAAGCTATATTCAATTGATCATAGGCTATGGGTTTTTTTGTTTTTTCTTTTTTATAAGACTGGCCTAATTGATTTGTTGAAATGTATCTTTTAGGTCAGTTTCCTAAATTTACCACCCATATAATAGAAAGTCTGATTATTTCTGTCATTTTTTTATTGCAATTCTTCTAACTTTTAAATCATGGACTACGGTAAAAACGAAACAAAATTCCTATACTAGTTCTTCCATCGACAACACGTGTGACAAAAATTGTGTAACTTTTTCAGGATCTTAGATTTTCAATGAAAATCTAATGCACAAAGTGAAAACGGTGAAGTTGACTACCAATATCTTCTCATTGTTAAACTGTGTAATAAAGTTTCTAAGAAGGCTGGTATGGACACTCCAAGCAATGCAAATAGTTCTGTCCAGAGAAAGTGAATGGAGACTCTTTCTGCTTATTTAGTCTCACCTCCTGCCCCCACCCTCCTATTGTGTGGTAGAGGAGGTTCCCGTGGAGAAATGGAAAACTGTGCTGTGTAGACGCCAAGAGGCTTTGCCAACTCTCCAATTTTTATTCTCAAATTTTTGCAAATATCCCTAGGCCTTTGTTAAAGTGCAGAGCTGATTAAAAGCTGTTTTCTGACAGAGTAATTTTCTACATGTAGACATAGTTTATAAACTGGGATTGCTTCTAAAAAAAAAATTGAGTTAGCCAAAAATTATGTAAAATATACAGGGTAATTTCTTTTCAAAATGAACATATGTTTTACCAAAATTTTAAAATAATTTACCAAAATTATGTATTTAGAAAGAATGAATTATAGAATTATATGAATAATTTAATTAAGCCAATATGGCTAAATATTACATTACAAGCTTTTTGGTTATTTCAAGGATTTTTAATTCTACTTTATATAGTCTTAAAAATTTAGATATATTTTAAAGAAAGGACAAAATGAATTGATAGCATAAACTTCACATAATTCATTAGCCAAAACACAATAGTCAAAAAATATCTAGTTACAATGAAATACTAACAACAGAATGATATTTATCATATTATCATTAACAAAGTTCCTTCTGACATACATTTTGAATCCATTTCCTTACCAGATGACGTAAGGTATAATCTGAAAATTAGTTTGACTTTCAGTTATTATGGGTGCTATTTTAAGTCATTATTTTTTCTATTTCTATTTGACTTATATTGTACAACAATACACTAATGTAAGAATATAAAAATGCTAATTTGTAATCTACCAGTTTTGTAGATGGTTATCTTCTCTCTTTATATAAAAAAATTTTATTGGGAGTTCCCATCGTGGCACAGCAGAAACGAATCAGACTAGGAACCATGATGGTGCTGGTTTGATCCCTGGCCTCGCTCAGTGGGTTAAGGATCTGGTGTTGCCCTGAGCTGTGGTGTAGGTTGCAGACACGGCTCCAATTGGCATTGCTGTGGCTGTGGTGTAGGCTGGCAACTGTAGCTCCGATTAGACCCTGGAAACCTCCATATGTCATGGTGTGGCCCTAAAGAGCAAAAAAAAAAATTTATTGGAGTATAGTTGACTTAAAACATTGTTTTGTTTTAATTACAAGACAAATGAAATTTTTAAAAAACAGATGAAATGATTTGTGTAAGGTATTGAAAATCAGTTAATTTCAGCACTAATGAAATGGGATTTTTTTTCCTTACCCCCAATAAGGCACCACTACGCATTACTGATTTTATATTAAATATGTATCTGTTTTAAAATATTTGATAATAAACCTACCTATAAAAGCATTTTAGGATTGTTGCTATCACCCCCAAACTTCAATCTTTTTTCTCTTTGCCTCTCAAAAAGCAGTGTGATTCTCAGACGCCTAATAGGAGGACCACAATATTTATTCAGATAATCACAGGACAGCTACCATCACCTGATATTTGTTTTTCAGATCTATAAATAAGAACTCACACCCACAAGTTTTGAATGGTAGATACAAAGCTGTATAATAAAGCAAGTCAGTAAGTTGATAATAGCACGACAGCAATAACAGCTAGAATGCAAAACAGCTAGAGGAAATCAAAACTTTACTTCTATTATCTTGGTTCCTCCTTACTCCCCCAAACTGAATGTCATCTTCACTTGGTACCATCTTTCTGCATCATTTATAAAATCTCTAAATAGTATCAGCCTTGACAATGGTCACTGTACCATCACCTCATTTGCAGTTTATACCAGGAATCTCCAACTGTCCTTCTTGTAATTTAAATTCATAACTTTACTCTATGAAAAGCCAACAATCTATTATGGCAGACCAGTTTTCTTTTTCTCATCAAAGGAACTGGGCTTATTGCTGAGAAGGAATGTGTTTTTATTGAGAATGTTCTTCCTCTTTTTATTCATAGTTGATGAATAAGCTGTTTGCTAAATGTGTAAAATAATAAACAGAAACAAAAGAAAAACAGAAACAAGTTTTCTGGATATATTTAACTTGATAAAATATCTCACTTGGAACCACTGACTCTTGAAAGCAGGGCTAGTCCCTAGGTGGAACTAGAAATGTGATTTTTTCTTCTTTTTTGTCTTTTTAGGGACTCACCCACGGAATACGGAAGTTCCCAGGCTAGGGGTGGAATCAGAGCTGCAGCTGACAGCTTACATCACAGCCATAGCAACATGGGATCCAAGCCACATCTGTGACCTACACCACAGTTCATGGCAACACCTGATCCTTAACCCACTGAGCAAGGTCAAGGATCAAACCCGCGTTCTCATGGGTAGTAGTGAAGTTTGTTACCACTAAGCCATGATGGGAACTCCTGGAAAGCTGATTTTGATTTGGGGATTTAATTTTCTTAGCTCCAGTCTACTTTTGTTGCTTTCAAATACACATGAAAGTGAAGGATGTTCTTATGTTCTCACTTTCAGCTGCCACTTTTCCCTATTTGCATCCTCTTCACTTCAGTGGGCGGACCCATATAGAGAGATTCACATATAGGACTCAAGTTAGCCACCTAGAATCTTAAAATTGTCTTACATTGAATCAGGATTTTTCTGTAAATTTTCTTCTTGTGGACTCCAGTTTTAAAGAACTAGTTCTAAAGAAGCTAATTTGAACAGATCCTCTAGATGGTAATGCTTCCATATCCTTATTACTATTTTTTTTTTTTAATTTCATGGTTGCACCCATAACAGATGGAAGTCCCCAGGCCAGGGACTGAATCTGAGATGCAGCTATGACCTATATACCACAGTGTGGCAATGCTGAATCCTTTAACCACTGAGCTTGCAGGGATTGAACCTGAACCTCCTGAGTACACAGCCACTGAGATCAGATTCTTTTTTTTCATGACTTTTATTTTTTCCATTATAGTTGACTTACAGTGTTCTGTCAATTTCTATTGTACAGAAAAGTGACCCAGTCATACATATACATACATATTCTTTTTCCCACAAATTTTTTCCTCTCTCTCTCTCTTTTTTCTTTTCTTTTTTTTTTTTTTTTTTTATGGTGCCCTCCTCACTTTTTATCTCACTGAGAAAACAGTAAAAATCAAGGGAGAAATCCCCTACCCTTCTTGACCTGCTTTCTCATTCTCTCCAGGACTCCCCTCTGCTGCTTCTTTTCTTCTCTCATGGCCGCTCATATTCACTCTCCTGTTGGTAATTTCTCCTCTTCCCAACCTTTAGTGTGTCAGTTTGGGCTGCTGTGACAACAGTCCCGAGATTGGGCGGCTGAAGCAATAAACATTTATTTCTCATAGTTCGAGAGGCTGGGCAGTGCACAATCAGGGCGCCATCAGGGTTGGTTCTTGGTGAAACCTTCCTGGCCATTTGCTGGTGGTCTCCTACACAGCAGAGAGCAGTGAGAGAAGCAAGCTCTCTCACGTTTCTTCTCGAAACAGCACTAATCCCTTCAGGAGGGCTCTCCTCATGTGACCTAAGTACCTCCCAGAGACCCCATCTCCAAACGCCGTCACACCGGGGATGACGGCTACCACATGCACATTTGGGGGGTGAGGGGAAGGAACACAGAGCCCATAACTGTGATCTGAGGATTATCCTTACGCCTCCTTTCCCTTGTCTTCACTCTCACACTCTGAGTCACCTCGTCTAGTGCCATGACTCTAAATATCATTCACATACTAATCCTCCAAGGTTTATACCTCCATCGAGATACGCCCCCCCCCCTTCTCTGCACCTGCCAAGGTTCTTGGACCAGGGTCTGAACCAGTGCCCAAGCAGCTACCCAAGCTGCTGCAGTGACAACACTGGATCCTTTACCTGCTGTGCCAGAAGAGAACTCCATTTGGAAACCTTTTTTGAATTTCATATATATCCCAACAGCCTACATGATATTTCTGCACAGATGTCCAATAAGCATCTGAAACTTAACACAGTCAACATGAACTCTCCATTGTCCTCCCCCATCATACTTCTTCCTCAGTTTTCCTCACCTGTGTAAATAAAAAACTACATTCTTCTGTTTCATTAGTCCAAAACCTAGCAGCCCAGAATGACCCCTTTCTCTTATTCACACCCTATATGCATCCCCATCAGTAAATTCTGCCAGCCCTACAGTCACACTCCAACTGCTAAAGCAGCCATCATCATCTGTCACCTTGTCTCTGGCATGAGCCTCCCAGCTGGTCTTCCTGCCACTATCCTTGCCCCTCCCTGCCTTCTCCACACAGCAGTCAATGCGATGCTTTGAAAAATGAAGTTAGCTCAAACCTTTCCTGTTCACCATCAAGACCCTCCAATGTCATACCACCTCTCTCAGAGTAAAATCTAAGTCCCTTCTGAGGTTTACAAGTCTTGCATAGTCTTGCCCTACGTCGTTAGTTTGCTGGTTCTTCTCATCACTCTCCCTCTTGCTTCCTCTGCTTCAGCCACACGGGCGTCCTTGCTCTTCCTCAAACCCTCCAAGCATGTTCATGCCTCTGAGCCTTTGTACTTGCTGTTCTCTCTGGCTGAAATGCGCTTCACCTAGACATCTGCATGGCTGTCTGCCTCACTTCCTTCACGTCTTGGTCAAAAGTCATCAGAGGGACCTTGTCTGACTACCCTGCATGAATAACATCTACTCCTGTCTCTTTCTACCCATCTTAATTCACTTTATTATTCTTTCTTGGCACTTATCATCATCTGACACATTATAGGTTTATTTGTTTATTTGTTCAGTATCAATCTCCACTCTACCTCCCAGCTGTAATCTGCAGAAGAACAGGAACTTTGTTTTGTATACTCTTGTATCACTAAAATAATCACTTGGCACATAGTGGGTACTGAATAAATATTTGTTGAATGAATAAATGAACTCTCTTATTACCCAGGTTACAACTAGCCAGGCCTCGGCTGGGTTTATTAATTAATTTTACTTATTAAGAATAACTATCTATAATAAACACCTTAGTGCAATCCTTCTAAATATAGGGCTTTTATATCCAACCAATATTCTGTGAGGGGTCTTCAACTGGGAGTGTGCATAAAGGTGTCACTTTAGGATAATTGGTACTGCAGATGTAATTATATCTAAATTACTAAGACCGTAAAGTCAGGATATTCAATTGATTGAAATTGCCTCTTATGCTGGACTATGTGTGTATCAAAAGTAAATTGTGTTTAAAATACTTCTCTCTCCTCACATAAGGAGCAGGAAGCAGTCTGGAAGCCAGAAGAGGCCAGATGCACATCTCAACCCACCGTGCTTCTTTCCTATCATCTTATTTGTGCAGGTTCTTGAACACCTGATGAGGGCCAGTAAGGGGGAGCACAGCACCTAAGAGGAGGGGCGCTGGGGCCAGGCTATGTTGGTTCAAATCCAGGCTCTGACACTTGTTAGCTTTGGATCTTTGGGTAAGTGACTTAACCTCTCGGAGTTTCTTTATCTGGGTTAAGATTCTCTGCCTCCAGGGTTGTCGTGAGGATTTTATGTGTTACTTCATGTAAAGCACTTACAGGACTGGCATGTAGAAAGTGCATGTTAGCCATGATTTTTACCAATATTCCTCCTGATAAAACAGCTGTCACTTCTGAGAGTTTTACTGACCTTGTTCTTGGGTGCCTGGCCCAGGGTTTACTCCACAATACTCTGTGTCCAGTTGGTACAGCCACCACAGCCTTGGAGTCTTTGCTACTAGAGCCGTAATATGCTCTGCCCTTCCCCTTCCTTTCTTCTTTTCTCCATTGTTCCCTCCCTCCCTCCTGCCTTCTCCTGAAGTCGGATTCTTAAGCCACTGCACCATGGAAGGAACCACTGTTCTTATTAATGTATGTGTTGATTCCTTGGCATTCACTGAGCCTTCTCTGAAAGTAATCACTGTGCAGAGCTAACGTTCTACCTACCAAGATGCTCTGTTTGGTATTTCAGCTCCTGACATCAACTTACCATCTGCACCTGTTTCGTTAACATCACATCCATGTTCACCTCGGGATGCCTGGTTTCTGATCTGGCTACCTGTCCTGCTCTTGAAGGTGATAAATGAATCCATTCTGAGCCTCCCATTGTCTGTTTCATGGCATTTCTCTGACCTTGGATAAATGGATGCAGGTCTGCAATGAAGTACCCCTGGTTCCACAATCCCAACTCTTCTTAGTCCCTGATGTTTCTCCAAGCTGGAGGCACCCCACAAACACTCTTCATCCCCTAAGCACCCTTTCCATTGCCCTATCTGAGGACTCAGCGTTCCAGCTCCCTGCTCAGGACTAATGCACAATGAAGATGAGCATCCAAATATGGATAATTGTAACATGATTAATTAGGTAGGGATGCATTTAGAAAAATACATGGTGATGATGACTGGAGAAGAATTAAGGGATGAAGTTAGACAGGGAGGAAGAGACAGGTCTGAAGAATCAATCTGAGGAGCTTAAGTTTTATTTAGTGGAAAATTGGAGAGTCTGCACACAGGAAGTTCATAATGAAAGTTTCATTAAATGTAACCATTGTGATAAGTTTGTATTACCCTCATTCTATAGGTGAGATTATTGAAGTTTAAGATTATGTGATATAACCAAAGTCAAACAGATAGGACACAGCAGACCAAGAATTCACACATAGGTCTGTCAGACACATCTGTCCATCCTTGGCCAAAGTTGAAGATTCAGGAAACATACAAGGGTGGAGGTGGGGGATGGATGGGAGAAATGTTTTAAGGAGAAATGTACAGATTTAGTTGTTACAGACATACAGGCTAATAAGGAAAGAGGGGTAAGTTAACAAATAATTCCATATTTTGAGACCGGACCAATGTATGACTGATATAAATTAATGGGTAAATTAGCATCACAGAAGCAAAATCTGGCATGATAAAACAGTCTCGTACAATGTTCTTTTTTTAATTATTAAAAAGAATGATCCAAGACATCATGTTGACTAAACATGTTTACTGGATTCAAAGCAACTAATATTTATATGGCATCTTGTTTTAACAAAGTCTTTAATGTGAATTATCGTATTTGACTTCTCTGAACTTCATAAAATTGGTTCTACTTGTACAGAGGAAGAAATTAAGGTTTAGAGAGGAGATATAACTGCTATATGTTATACAGTGAGTGCATGATGAAGCTAGGGCATGAATTTATGTATTCTGATTCCAAATCCTGGGTACCAGGAGGTTCTTAGGATGTGATAAATAGTCATAAGCACTTTTAACTTCCTTGAATCAAATGGAACACACATAAATCCCAAACTAAATAGAACTAGTTATCAATCTATTGAAGTGAAGCAAGGGAGATTTAGATAAGCTTAAGGCATGATTTCAAGTTCAGCAAGGATATAAATACCTTGCTAAAGTAGAGGTGGAACCGCCTTATCTTCTGAAATGTGAATGAGGCAGATATTCCTCTGCCTCAGCAAGATTACCTCTGGCCCTTTTAAAGGCAGCGAAGGTGGTCTGATGAACTTGGAGATTCCATTCTGCATTCTACATACATTTCATAAAAAAGCAAATTTAATCATAGTTCTCAAATCATATCTTCTTCATTAGAAAAAAATCTCTGATACCAAATAAAGTAGACAGTCTTACTCTAAAATGGACAAAGGTCTCTTTCCAATAGTTTTCATCTTTGATGTTGAATTTGAAGGTTTCCATGACCCTGCAACTTTCCACTCTCTTATCATCTCATGTGCTATTTTTTTCTTTTTCATTTTGAGAATCCAAAAAACCCCGCGAGACTTTTCCTGCAGCAAACCTGTAATGACGGGTGTCTATCACATACACAAACACAAATGTGTGTGTGCACAGCCCTGCCACTCCAAAAGGACATCTTTAGGGAAACGACCATTGCTCCTTTAAGAGAAGACAATTTCCTTGAGAATCTCTATATGTGGTTTTCTGGTATAACAGATGAGAAATTAAAATCATTTAAGAAAACAACAATAATAGCAGCACATTTTTTATTTAGCAATTATTATACCTAATCATTAGTAGATATTATGTGTTGGGTGCATTTTTTTTTAATTCTGGTAAATGGAGAAAACAAGTCATATATTTTGACAACCAAACCAATCAATTTTAGCAGAAAAATAAATTTTGGTAAGGCACTCTATACTTCAGAGACTAGTGGGATGAAACAAGAGTAAGACCAACAAGCCAAAGTCTTTCATTGATTCTTCTGGCTGCTGAAAGTTGGAAGAGAGAATCATTTAGGATAGCGAACGGATGAGGCTTTAATTATAGTTGGGATTCTCATGTACTGAGCTGATGGAGGCAGCTAGGAAGAGAACACAGTCATCAGAGGAAGAGAACGAATCAGTACAGTTCTCATAACTTCTCAGTCACCCCACTTTTAGATAATCATTCGCTGCATCAAAAACGACTTTTTTTAGGGGAAAAAATGCCTTTTAGAGGAAAATCAGTGTATAATGAGCTATGGAACAGGAAAACTGGATCTGGAGGCCCAGGAGACTGGGAAAAGAACCAAATCACCTGTTCCCAGCCAGAATTCCAGCAGCTTTCTAAGGCATTGGATTTTAAAGATCAGATTGCTCCAACATACGCAGGGGTTACACCTGCACTCTCTCTGCTCCTCACACAATCCTAAAACTTGAGAATATTATCCCCATTTTATTTACCAGGAAATTGAGGAAGCCATGTGGAAAACACACTCATGAAGTAAAGTCACAGGACATGGAAAGGAAGAACAGAGGCTAGCAACCTCAGAGTTTGTGAACAAGGCTCAGGGTTTGGTGGACTCCATGGGAAGGCAGAAGCAGGGAAGAAACGTGGTTTGTTCCAACCAAAGGAAACAGCTCGAATCGCTATGCCGCACACCTTAACTGCACACAGCAGGGTCTGTCAGTTATATTTTAATAAAGCTGGAAGGAAAAATAAATTGGAAAAGCAAATATCTCCCCACAGTCTTCCCCAGTGTATCTACTCATACTTTTCTAATCACCTACCTATCTGTCCACAATAACCTAAACACATTTTTGATAGGGACAGTAACACCTTACTTTGTTTGATGTTAAAGATACCTATTATAATGTGGTGTGATATGGACAAATAGCTCTTACACCTTTTAAACGATATCATTGGATTTAAAAATTGCATTTTTTTCTCTTTTAAAAGATAATAAAAAGTAAACCTCATCAGTTAGGTAAAATGTTTAAATATACATATTTTATGTTGTCAGACTTTATATAGTTTTTTTTTTTATTTCATGGGTTTCCTAAACTCATTAATACCTGAGTAATAATTGTTTACCCATGGTTTTAAATAATAGCCTATGAAGTCATTAAAATGGATATATAGCATCCCTTTTATGTGCTGTAATTTATTTAGGAAGATCTTTACAGTTTAATATATAAATCTGTTTCAACAGTTGAATATTTTAAACAATATATGGCTTTTAAATTTTCCTTATAGTAAATATTAAAAATGGAATTTGAAAGAAAGTGTGCAATTTTTTTTCAGCCATGTCTGTGGCATGCAGAAATTCTCAGGCCAGGGATTGAACCTGAGCCCCAGCAGTGACCCAAGCCATAGTAGCGACAATGCCAAATCCTTAACCCATTGAGCCACCAGGAAACTCTGAAAATGTACATATTTTTAAAATTTTGATACATTTTTCCTGGTTGTTCACTATAAAGAACCAATTTAAACCCTAAGGTACTAAGTATGGTAGGAAGTATTTTCCCCATCTTGTAAATAATTAATAATGCATTTTAATCCTCATCTTATAGGTAACATAAAATTTGACTATTGCTTTAACTTACATTTGTTGCTTACTTGCCTATGCTTCCCAATGATGTATTCTGTTAGTTAATATTGGGAGATATTTATAAATTAAATATTAATATGTAGGTTACATACTACAAATGACCTATTCATCTTCTTTACCATGGAGAAAAGTCATGCTATGTGGTCAGATTTCTTGCCCTTTTCCCCGCCTCTCTCTTTGCACGTGAACATCCATAGGCCTCCTTTCTGCCAACACCATATATTCATTCACCTCTGCTTCATATCTGCAGTTCTGTGGTTGAATTCATCTGGATTTTGTTAGCGTACATGTTGTGAGGTAGGGGTTTAACTTTAGTTTCCTTTTCCACATGGTTATAGCCAAGTGGCCCCAAACCATCTGTTAACCAATTTATCCTTCTTTCCCCTAATGCAAAATGTTATCTTCATCACACTACCTTCAAAAACACATCAAGCATTTATCTGTCGTGCTTGTGGGCTGCTTTTCCGTGCCATCCATCCTTCTGTGTCATCCTGCAAACAGGCCTGACATCTTAACCATAGGGCAGGTTGGAAGACTTATGACTCAGGAAGTTTCCTAGGAGTAAGGTGGTGGGCAGCTTATGGGCAGACTGAGAATTGATGATGGGAAGTACTGCAGGGGGTTTCACCTGCAAAGTGATAAGAAGTGAAAATCTCCAGGAAGCCCCAAAGCTCTCCTTTCCCTTGACTCAAACTGAAACACACAAACGAAAAAATCCACGGGAGGAAAGGCGTAACCGGAAAAAGGAAAAAAAAAAAAAAAAGACAGGAACAAGAAATAGGGTTTATAGATTTTGCTCTGTCTTCCCTTCCTATAGTCTCCCGAGCTGAGGAAAGTTGGCAAGTGTCACCTTGGACTTTGGAGTAAGTGAGTGAAGTGAGAACACGGCGAGAAGACTGCCAGGCTGATGCGGGAGGCAGGCAGAGCTGCCCAGAGGCTGTCTCATGGATTTGGAAAAGAGTGCACTTCAAAGCCAGGAGCAAGATGTCTAAACTGGGAAACCCTCATTTGCTCAGTCATCCTTCAGCCATCAGGAAAGACTTCCCCGAAATCTCCATTACCGCCAGCAAAAAGGCGACTGTAGTATTGCATGAACGTATTACGCACAAATACATGTTTCTAATTTGCTGTCTACAATCCATTTTTGCCAGGAATATTTGCTGATATTTGAAATGGAGAATTAAAGAAGTCTGGCGAAGCCGGGGGGAGGCGGAGGGAGAGGGAGGAGGATGAACTGGGAGTGTGGGGTTAATAGATGCAAACTCTTGCATGTGAAGTCGATAAATGATGAGATCCCGCTGTATAGCACAGGGAACTACATCCAGTCACTTTCGGTAGAGCATGATGGAGGCTAATGTGAGAAAAAGAATGTGTGTGTGTGTGTGTGTGTGTGTGTGTGTGTGTGTGTTCATGTATGCATGTATATATCTGGGCCACTTTACTGTGCAGAAGAAATTGATAGAATATTGTAAATCAACTATGTATGATAGAAAAAATCTTAAAAAAAAAAAAACAGAAACAGAAAAAAAAAAAGAAGTCTGGGGAGAGTACTTTATTTCTATGTAACAGATATTCTCACTCGCATCCTATATTACATTACAATGGACATGGAAATAATTGCCTGGGCTGCGTATGGCCGTGCTAACAAGGATACATTTATACGGGGCCTGTCCCCAGCCACCCAAGGTGGTCCATATACCAAAAGCCTAATAAGAAACAGTGACCATAACGTCAGTGTCCTTCCAGCTCCTGACATCTATTTCCTCAACAAATACTTAACGTTATGGGAATAACTCCATGGCTGGGGTACTTGATGGGACAGTACCTTAGAACGATGCTGCCCATCCAAACATAGGCTGAAACTCTACACAAAAGGAAAAATGCAGAAATAATATTCTCTTTTAAAAGAGTCAGACCAGGGTTAGTGCGTCTCGGCCCCATAGGCTGAGGTCAATTAAATACAAATATTTCCACACAAAGACCATGAAAATGTACACTTCTCAGCAAGACACAAATTTGAATTCGCAGAGAATTCAGAAAATTAGGTGTTGAGGCCTCACCCAACCTTTCAAATACCTTCACAAGCAGAGGGCATTTTTATCATGTGGTTTTCAAGGCGGGGTGCAGAATGCCTGGTTTGGCGCCAAGGACCCCCTATAGCTACCCACAGAACAAGTGGTTGGGGGGAGCTGGCCACAGGGAGGAGGTAACATCTTCAGGAGGCCTGGAAACTTCGGAGGTGTGTACAGCAGCAGGGCAGGACTGGCCCCAGAGCTCCTTGCAAAGCAGACTCTGAGGATGAGCTGCTTGATCTGGAGCAAATTACCTCCGCTCTCCAAGCGCTCACAGGCTTAATGCTATCTCAGCACTGTTAGCCAGCTGCCTTTGGAATCATTAAGAACTGACTTCAATTTTCTCTCACTTAATCACAGCCATCTTTTATTTTCATTTTATAAAAGTTGTATTGCAGTATAGGTGATTTACAAGGTTGTGAGAATTTCTGCTGTACAAAAAGTTGTAATTGTTTTTAATGGTTTAAATAGGACTGGTACTCTTTCTGTAATCAGAAAGATCGCTTGGCCTTTTATCTCGTTTGGTGTGATGGAGGTGGACCTGACAAATAAAGCTGTAAGGTATTTAAAGTGTAGCCTGTGATGATTTGCTCTTTTGCTCCATGTTTACCTGTGAAGGGACTCCCCCCACTGAATGAATTAACGCATCTACCACCTCACATTTTTCCTTTTTTTTTTTTTTTTTTTTGGTGAGGAGATTTAAGTTCTACTCTCTTAGAAAATTTCTCTTTTTAATTACTTAATTTATTTATTTTTATATAGCAATTTTTATTTTTTTCCATCATAGCTGGTTTACAGTGTTGTCAATTTTCTGCTGTACAGCACGGTGACCCAGTTACACACACATGTATACCTTCTTTTATCTCACATGATCATGCTCCATCATAAATGACCAGACATAGTTCCCAGTGCTACCCAGCAGGATCTCATTGCTAATCCAGAAAATTTCAACTACAGAATTCAGTGTTATTAACCACAGCCACCATGGTAGACATTCACTCAGACTTTATTCATCTTATAGCTGAAAGATTGAACCCTTTTGCCAAACTCTCTCTATTTCTCCCACTCCTAGGCCCTTCCTACTTTTCTCACCCCTTCCTAAAGTTCAACTTTTTTTTAAAGGTTCCACAGATACGTGATAGCTTCCGATATTTCTTTTTCTCTCTGACTCATTTCACTTAGCATAATGCCCTCCAGTTTCATTCATGTTGTTGCAAATGACAGGATTTCCTTCTTTTAAAAGGTTGAATAATATTCCATTGTGTTATCGTGTGTGTATATATGCGTAATATTCCATTGAATAATATTCCATTGATATATACATATCACATGTTCTTTTTTTTTTTTTTTTTTTTTGTCTTTTTGCCTTTTCTAGGGCTGCTCCCATGGCATATGGAGATTCCCAGGCTAGGGGTCAAGTCAGAGCTGTAGCTGTTGGCCTATGACCCAGCCACAGTAACCTGGGATCCAAGCCTGTCTGCAACCTATACCACAGTTCATGGCAACGCCAGTTCCTTAACCCACTGAGCAAGGCCAGGGATTGAACTTGCATCCTCATGAATGCTAGTCAGATTCATTTCCACTGAGCTACATCAAGAACGCCTTCGCTATTTATTTTTATGAGTTCCTTGCATAGTTCAGTTATCAATCCCTTATCAAATATGAATATTCTGATTCAAGCTATTATAAAATGTTATTCCATTTAATATATTTTTTAGGTTCACCTAATAGATGTTGGCTATTCTAGCACATGAAAACAGGTGCTACAGGATAGATAAACAATTTTCTTAAGATGGAGTCATTAACATGAGCAACAAATCAGTGGCAAGTATATCAATTATCCTAAGATGTGTATTCCGTTGACTGATTTTATTGGAACAAATCTGCTGGAATAAGAACTTTGTTCTTAAGTACTGATTTGATGAATTAAACACCATAAAGGGATAAGCACACATGTTATTTTTCTGTTTTTTCCAGCCCACTAGTTTAATAGAATTGCCATCTAATTCCACGAGAATAAAGCATGTGTGAACAACACATTTTAATTATTCCAGAGACAACTGCCCACTAAAAATGAGGAGTGTATATGTTCTAGTCTGATGCTACTCAAAATGTGGACGCTGAGCCATAGTCATCAGCTTCCATGGAAAACTCGGGGATAGAATTTACGTCTCACCCAAGCACAACTAATTTAAAACCTATATTTCAATAGGATTTCCAAGTGAAGAATTCAGACTTTGAGGACAGTCTGCGAAGAAATATAAGAGAGAACTAGGGGTGGGGAAGAGAATGTACAAGGAGCCTGGAGGGTGGTGAGCTATGCGGTTCTGCCAGGGCAGCAAGAAAGTCTCCGTTGTGTCTCTAAGGGGCTATTTATTTAAACTCATTTCCTGGGGGGTCCTAAATATAATGATACAAGTAGACTTGTATCAACTCAACAGACTGTCCAGATACAGACTTACACATCTATGGACAACTAGTTTTCAACAAAAGCACAGAGCAATTGAGTGGAGAAAAGATAGTCTTTTAACTAAATGCTATTAGAAAATTATAAATCTATTAGCCAAAAAAAATCTATCAATAACTCACACTTTATAGACAAGTTAATTAAAAATGGATTATAACCTTAAATAGAAAACCTAAAACTATACATCTTCTAGAAGAAAACATTCGAGAAATGCCTTTGTGAATGCGGATTAGCAAACCTTTCTTAGATACTGTACCAAGGAAAAGGGATACAGTAGAGTGTGAACTGAACTTCATCAAAATTAAAAATGTCTGACGTCTAAAGATACTATGAAGAGGATATGCAGGAAAGCCACAGACTGGGAGAACATATTTCTCAATCACATAACTGACAAATGGCTTATACTCGTATATAAAGAGCTATCAACACTCAATACTAAGAAAATAATCCAATGAAAATGGGCAAAAGATTTCAAGAGAGTCATCACCAAATAAGATATGTGGATGGCAAACAAAAGCATGGAAAGATGCTGGCCCTCATTAGCCTCCCAAACCCAAATTAAAATCACAAGGTGATCACACTACACTTATTTGAGAATGATTAAAATTGTTTGACGACCACACCAAATGTTGGGAGAGATATGGAGAGACTGGAACTCTCTTATACCGGCAGTGGAAATAAAAAATCATACAGGAGTTCCCGTCGTGGCACAGTGGTTAACGAATCTGACTAGGAACCATGAGGTTGCGGGTTCGGTCCCTGCCCTTGCTCAGTGGGTTAACGATCTGGCGTTGCCGTGAGCTGTGGTGTAGGTTGCAGACGCAGCTTGGATCCCGCGTTGCTGTGGCTCTGGCGTAGGCTGGTGGCTACAGCTCCAATTAGACCCCTAGCCTGGGAACCTCCATATGCCGCGGGAGTGGCCCAAGAAATAGCAACAACAACAACAACAACAAAAAAGACAAAAAAAAAAAAATCATACAAATACTTTGGAAAATAGGTTAGTAGTTTCTGAATGATTCAGTTATTTCATTCCTCAGAATTTATCAGAAATAAATAAACATAGCAAATGCATATATTCTTGCAAAGACTTATACTTCTTGTGTATAAAATTCTACTTAGCAAATTAGTTTCCCAAAGTGGAAACATCCCAACTCTTCTTCATGATATGAATGAGTTAACAAACTATAATAACTATTCAATAATAAAAATAATGAACCAGTGATACATGCTACTACATGAACAGATCTCAAAATAATTATTCTGGATGAAAGAAGTTGGTTCCTCAGCCTCAACCCCACCAAGAAGAATGGAGGAGCGAGGATCCAGAGAGACAGAGCAATAAGGAGGAATTACAAAAAGCCAGGAGGAATTTTGAGGGGAATGATCAATATGCTCATTATTTTAATTAGGGTGGCATTTCATGAACTCACATGTACAAACACACACCTACAAATATCAAATCATACATTTTAAATATGCACTGTTATATCTCGATCTGTTAAACAAAGATAAAAACAAGTATTGGACTTTGTTCTGCAGGACTTTTTTTTTTCCAGTGGATCAGCTCCACGTCTCCCAGTTGAAGCCTACTGCATCATCCTCTGTGTGTTCATTATATGCTGAACTCACCGGAACATGTTGAACCACCTTGTAATTATTTGCTCGCATCTGTCTACGCCCATTAGGGTAAAACTCTTGAAATTCACAGGCCAAATTCTGAGCCTGCCATGGAGATGTTCAGTGGATGGTGAGTGAATGAGTAATCAGTGACCCTGGCATGAAAGACAAATGTGGCTCCAGGATAGACACACAGAAAAAGGAAAAACGGACTCGCATTTGTTCCTTGCTGGTTGCGGAGTCTCAAACTAAATGGTGTTTGACTTTGCTAACTGATGAGTAAAGAACAGGGCAAGTACTCTTGCAAATATTTAAATTCCAAGTGCAAATACCAGTGGGCTAGACGAACTCTCTAGGCCAGCGTGAGGGAACTTAACTAATGTAACAGGAGGTAATTAGAAAAGTAAACATTTTGGCAAAGTCTAAGGAAATATTCCAGAAAGATGAGCTTCTAAGGTCAAGGGCAGGAAACGTTGACTTGTATGTTTGAACCAATGTGAATAAAATTTAAAATGTCCTTCCTAAGAAAACATTGCTAGGCTAAGCAAATGCCCTGAATCGTTCCAAAAGCCTTTGCAATTGTGGAAATGATCATTTTAATCACAATCATATACATTTCTATTCTATGTAAATTAATTCAAATCACTGTTGAGTCTATGTAAAAAAATAAGCATACGAGCAATTGTAATTTCTATTTAATTTCTCAAGTTAATTTCATATTAAACTGATAACTGAAAATGTTATTTTTTTTTATGTTTATATCCTTTTTTTGGTCCTTAATTACAGTATATTACTTTAAAATTAATCTGACATATGTTCTATATAATCAGATGCTAACAGTATATTTAAAACAATATAAATATCCCATACTCCGGACCATAAAAGATTACCCTTGGAACTAGTTAAAAGTCTGAATTTGCTGAACTATGTACCATAAATTAAAAGTCACACAATGATATGTGTTGTGTTGTTGTTGTTGTTGTTTTGGCTGTGCTTGGGCCATGTGGAAGTTCCTGGGCCAGGGATGGAACCCGTGCCACTGTAGTGACCCAAGATGCTGCAGTGATAACACTGGCTCCTTAACCCAGTGCACCACAAGAGAACCCCATATGTTTAAAATAATTAAAGTCAACAAAATATTTCCAAGATAATTTTTAAGGATTTACTTTATGTATTATTTTCCTAGAAAAACCACAGGAACTGATAAAACTGCAAAATTACTGCCTTCTAGGATCTGAGGTTCCGGGCTTCCATGTTCCAGATATGGAATATCTATTCTAAATCTCTCAGGTTTTGTTTCACAGTGTTCCCCCTGTAATCTGCATTAGGACCTCAGTTCAGGAGATTTCATTTCATTATAAAGTGAGTCTCCTTGATCCAGTGAGCCTTGGCTTCCATCTTCACCGACACTGAATTTGAACTGACCAGCGCAGCTCCGTAGTCATTCCTCATTTCACTCCCTCAGAATCCCTACGCGCACATGGAAATCAGAAAACCTTCTTCCATTCTTGTATTCGTTTGCCAGGACGGCCATAACAAAGTGCCGCAACCTGGGCGGCTTACACACAGCAATGTATCGTCTCCCAGTCTGGAGGCTAGAAGTCTGGAAAACAGGTGTCAGCAGTGGCGGTGGTGGTGGATGTGGTTTCTTCTGAGGCCCCCTCCTTGGCTTGAAAATGTCCGTTTTCTCTCTGGGTCTTCACGTGGTCTTTCTTCCATCCGTGTCTGTGTCTCATCTCCTCTTCTAATAAGGACACCAGACAACGCCAGATCGTTAACCCACTGAGCAAGGGCAGGGATCGAACCGCAACCTCATGGTTCCTAGTCGGATTCATTAACCACTGCGCCATGACGGGAACTCCTTAAAGATCCTATTTCTAAATACAGTCACATTCTGAGATATTGGGGGTTAGGACTTCAATATATAAATTGTGAGGGGCATAATTCTATCACTATTCCTAGATAATTCACTTCAACGTTCAACTTACTTTGTTGCTGCCCACAACTCCCAATGTTTTTTTGCAAATAGCTCTTCCACCTATCAATTTTCCACAATGAAATTATTCTTGAATTCCCTCTTTACATTCATACTTTCAGGTGGATCTACATTCAACAAGTTCAGACTTCAGACTTTTCACCTCTATAGAGAAGATTCTTTTTGTCTCTCTTTTTTTTAGGGCCACATCCACAGCATACGGAGGTTCCCAGACGAGGGGTTGAATCTGAGCTGTAGCCGCTGGCCTATGCCTCAGCTATAGCAACACGGGATCTGAGCCACATCCACAAACTTCACCACAGCTCACCTCATGGATAGTCAGATTCATTTCCTCTGAGCCATGACGGGAACTCCACATAAAGGAGATTGATCCTTTGTTTCATTCTGTATGTTTAACTACAGGCTACAGAACCTACTGAAGCTGGTTTAAGAAGAAGGAAATTTATTAAGGAATATGAGAAAGCTCAGAGAATCATTGGCAGGGATGTAGAAATAGGTTGTAGTATAACTTACAGCAATGAGTCCAGAACGGTTAGCCGACTAGACTGAAGGCACAACTCTGCGGCTGCTGACATCCAAATTGTCTGAATCTGCAACAACCAATCCTGAGCATGGGTAACCTACACTCTTGTCTTTCAAGTTCCTTCTTAGAAATCCATCTCATGTGGTTATTTCCCCAAGGGGGCTCCTGGGATACTGTTGACATTCTGGTTCCTGATCTAAGAATTTGTGTACGGGTCATTAAACTCATAGAGATGTTCACTTGTCCATGTGTCTGTCTGTGTACATGCACACATGAGCACATCATAATAAACTCTGTTTCCAGAAGTTTAGGGACAGCAAAAAATGAGAGCATATCCAAAAACACTTCCTTCAACTAGCCACAAAATAAAGATCATGAATTTATCTTACAAAGTATTTCTAAAAACATTATCTTAGTCCTCAGCTCTCATTATTTTGACATCCACATTTTACGGAAAATCGAAATATAAACTGATTCCCATAGATAGCTCCCAGATATCATAATGTACATTCATTGCAAAGAACCATCATTCCCCCATTGACCTGGTTGATGGAAATACATTGTCTAATGAAACTGTGACCTCATCACTCTCTTGCTGAAACCCCTTCACATGTTACATTAAAACCAACTTTTACTGTCATTGTTTCCCTTCCATTTTTTTACAAGATGCTGTCTCTGGGCAAGGGGTAGGGGAGAGGGCGTGCTATGCTCATTCAGAATCAATCCCTGGGACAAAGATTTGAGGCTAAGGTGTTTGTTTGGGAGGAGACTTTAGGGAAAACCAGTACCGAAATGGGAAAAGGCCCAAATATAGAAGCATTCATGATATGCTTCCAACTCAGGGCAACTGGGACGGCCTTCTGTTGGGACTCAGGAGAGACAACATGACAGACTTCAGAGCCATCTCACCTGAAGGCTCAGAATGCTGGGCTGTAATCCACTGCTTCCTTCTGTCCTTGGATGAGGACCACTCCCAGGGATGCCAGCCCTTCTGTGCTCCAGGGATGCCAACCCTTCTGTGCTCCTGGCTGCTTTGTGGTGGTCATTATTGATTGTACAGCCAGAGTAACTCCACGAAGAGCTGCAAGTGTCTTCAACAATAAATGATCTTCAGGTCCTGGAACAGAGTCTTGAGGGCCATTGGGTTTTGGGTTTTGGGGGTGGCGCAGTATAGGAAGGGGGCCACCTCGACTTAGCTATTGGGGCATTCTGAGCACAAGAGTGGTGCCTTCGTCCACTCAGGCTGCTGTAACAAAGTGTCACAAACTGGATGCCTTATAAACAACAGAAATTCATTCCTCATAATTCTGGAGGCTGACGTTTGAGATCAGGGCATCGTCATGGTCTGGGGAGGGCCCGCGTCTGTCCCAGACTTCTTACACCTCTCATGCTGGAAGCGGTGGGACAACTCTCTGGGACTTCAAAGTATGAAATGGGGGGAACACGAATGTTCAAACTACAGCAGGTAGCATGAACTGACCAGCATTTTTACAGATCGCTCTAGCTACTAGGTTGAAAACTCCAGGTGGGCAGGACATGGTGCTGAGAATAGAAAACATGAGATCGTTAACGTACCATGGCCATCATCACCCTGCCAGCGTGGCACGGGCTTGAATTGATGCAGTCATGATGATGAGAAGTGGGAATTATGGAAGATGGATGTGTGATGAATGGAAACCAACAGGACTTGTTTATGAACCCATCATTGAATTAAGGAAAAAGAAAACGAATAAAAGAAACATTGAAGATGTCTCCAAGGGGTTTTAACCCTAGGAAACAGAAGAATGGAAGTGCCATTTTCAGGGACATGAAAGATTTTAGGATGAGATTTTTTAAGGGAAAATGAAGTTTGGAAACTCAGAATCTCGATCCTTGAAATATCTATAAAAAGTAGATATCATTTCCACTTTGTAGATGAGGACGATGTTTTCAGAAACACTGAGACTTAGCTGGGTGATCTCGATTATATCAGTGCTGTCAAGAAAGAGCAATCATGCCCATTTATAGGGTGTTGAAGAGTAAAACTGAGAATACATGTTAACTGCCTAGTACACAATATTAGGTGCCCAATAAATAATGGTAACCTTACATCTAGCAGTTCTGCCATATCTTATACTTGAATCTATATTTAGATCTTATGTTCAACCTTATTCAAACCTTTTCTTTATGTTTTTTTGAAGTATAGTTGATTTACAATTTATCGTAGTTGATTTGTGATCATTTCTGCTGTAGAGCAAAATGATTCAGTTATACATATACACATATACATTTTTTAAAAATTTCTTTCCCGATATAGGTTATGAGAGAATACTGAGAAGTTCCTGCGCTATACACTAGGCACCCACTGACCACCCATTTCACATGTAATCGTGTGCCTATGCCAGTCCCTAACCCCCGATCCATCCTTCCCACTCCACTTTCCCCTCTAGTAACCATAAGTTTGTTTTCGAACTCTGGGAGTATGTTTCTGCTTTGTAAATATGTTCATTAGTATCATGTGTTTAGATTCCATATATCTGATATTAGGTGATTTTTGCCTTTCTCTGTCTTACTTATTTCACTTACTATGATAATCTTTAGGTTCCTCCATGTTGCTGCAAATGGCGTTATTTTGTTATGCTTCATGGCTGAGCAATATTTCACTGGTGTATGTATGTGTGTGTGTATTAAACAAGTCATACATAAGGAAACTACTTCATTCTCCACTTTATTATTTGGGGTTTTTAAGCACTAACAGTTAAGTTTATTACCAAACACCTTTACTAGCTGAGGGCAGAGGCAATGAATTTGAAGCCTCTGGATAATTGTAATTGTTTTATTCATGTGTGTCTAGATAATAGGTTGATATTTAGGAATGCCCTAAGACTTTTAAAGTTTACTGTGGAAATTATAAAAAAATAAAGCCAGCTATATTTTAACATTATGATTTGAAACATAAACTGGTGTCTTTGAACATCAGATACCTATGATGAAATTAATTATAGAGTATGCTGTATCTCAAACACAAGGATAAGTATAATTATATAAATTATACATACACCATGAAGAATGAATATTGACTTCTAGAAATCATGCATTTTCGAAAAAGTCCAATATTACATAGGGAAAATACATTAAAATGTCTATACACTCAAGGAATTTAAAATTGATTTGATGTATAAATAATATCGATATTTTATAGACATTCACACACGGACTCTTGCAGCAAAAAGTTATAGAAGCTAAAACATATGTTACAAACTGTGTTAAATACTGAGTTCACAAAGCACAAAGCGGAGCTTTATAAACTTCAGTTCATGTGTCATGCCTTACACTGTATCCCTTTTTATATTTTCCCCTTGTCCCACCTGTAATGCACACAATTTCAGAAGTTACACATCCACAGAAAACTAGAGTGTATGTTTTGATTCCCCTTCATACCAAAACAAGAGAGCTCAAAATACAGGTCACATGATTTATAAGAATGGTTCTTGGAAATACATGCGATCCCATCTCTAAAGGAGTAATTCTATTCAATATCCAAATTTGGGGGAAGGTAAATTGAAAGCAACACCTGTAATACAGGTACTACAAACACACTTTAGTCCATAACACCTCTAAAATTTTAAACAGAACTTTTGTATTTCGGCTAACCAAGGATAAAATAATAGAAAACAAGATATTAATGAATTATACTTTACTAATTTTTTTGATTACTTAAAGGATAATTGGACATTAATGTCTATTTTACAAAGCATTCTTTTACTGATTACCAACACAGCATCAGTCATTGATTGGGACAAAAATCCTTTATTGTCCTTAAGCATCACCATTTAGGAACCTTAGTTGACAGAGTTTTTACCATATTTCAGTAAGTTTGTGTTAACAGGAATGGGAAGTGCTGGTAAAAATGCATCTCTGTTGGCCTGTGTGTGCCTGCATGAGAGGGTAGAAAATGATGAAAGATACACAGCAAATTCAATAAATAGGCTGTTTATTTTAAATACTCCACTTATTACATGGAGTAAATTAAGAAACATTGAAATAACTGAGCTGTTCTAACATCCTGCTTATCTTAACATATTGTCTCAATATCACTTTCAAATAAAGATGTTTGAAATAGTGCCTGCAATCTACATTTTTGATCTGCCTAAATAGCTGCTGGATTCAGTAGAACATTAATGCAAATCTAATGTACCTGCTGGTATGATTAGCTGAATCAAATGATGGCATTTAAGTAACACCTAAATCATCTTAATTAGGATCTTCAACTCATCTTAGCACTTAGAACTCTACAGATGGATAGTCTTAATTATCAGCCTTTTGATTAAGATAACAGCCCTAATCAAGATGATGTGGGCCTGATAGACAGGGTATCAGTAAATTAATAACTGCTGTTAAGTGGGAGCATAAGCAAAAAAAAAAAAAATAGAGCCACTTTCTATGAGAGACAGCATGATGTGTATGCAAAGGAAATAATACTATCAGAAAAAAATCAGAGCAAAGAATCATGGGTTGGGATTAGGGTTATCATATCCAAATATGTTTGAGCCCTTTTATTCAACATGATTGTATAAATTCAGTGTTTACATAAAGTTACATAATGCTTCTAAATTTGGAATTGGTAACTTGGTAAAACTGAATAGATTTGGCATGTGTGAATCAAAACTTTTGGAAACGCCTCTTTCCTTTCCTCTCCTCTCGTCTTCTTTTCTTTTCCTTTCTTTCTTTTCTTTTAATGGCTGCAAGGTTCCTGGGCCAGAGATCCAATCCCCACCACAGCCGTGGCCTGAGCTGCAGCAGTGACAATGACAGATCCTTAACCCAGTGAACACCAGGGAACCCCAAACTGCCTTTCCTATGATAGAAATTATGGGACTATAATATGAGAGACAGGCAAGTATAAATTTTATTTGTTTCTCCAGAAAGAGTTTCTTTTCGAATTTTTACCTTCCTAATTAGCAACTGTCTGAATATTTAGCCATAAAGCAATTGAACACATGTTTTCTTGTAGCTGGATATGGCCTTCTTGATGCCAAAGCTTTCCCAGCATTTAATAAAGGAAAAACCCAAGCATGCATTGTATTTACATTCTTCGTATTGAACTGGGAGTTGATACGGAATTAATTAAAAGCAGGGCTTCATGTATTTTCATTTTGCATTTTCCCATCCCAGGCCTTTAGAATGAAGGGGGCTGGGCCACTGTATCTTTTACCAGAAACGTTCCTCAAGGTTCTGTTGCTAGTCCTCGGTGTCTGGGCACCAATCCTGGCTTCACCTCAAAAGCTCTGCCTCCTCAACCTCTTCCTTCTGCTTTTTAAGATGTTGCTGGACACTGCCTTCCTCTACTTGTTTCATAATCTTCTCCTCTCTTCTGTCTAGCAGGAATCCTTCTCAGAGACTACTGAATCTTCAGGGGCACCCTTGCCTCTTGCTGAATAAATACAGAAGTTCACTTTCAGCATTTGATACTTGCAACTGGGAAGTACTGGTAAATGTAACACCAGGAATTAGATATACAGTCCATCCCCTGATAAATCCCATGAGACCCTGGTTTGGTCGTGAGTTAGGGAAGACAGCACGAACCTATTCTTTCCTGAAAGGAGAAGAAAAGCAACACATGTCTCAGTTTGGCGTGAGATTCTTTAAAAATTCACTAAATCGGTGGAGCAATTAGGAATCCACCAGGTGTTTATAAACTATATCATACAATGTGTGTTGACTGTTTCGTGCTCAAATGACTTATCCTTGGAATAATAATAATAGTAATGATGATGGTGGTGGTGGTGATGGTGGTGGTGATGGTGGTGACGAAGGTGATGATGGTGAAGATGGTGGTGGTGGTGGTGATGGTGATGACGTAGGTGATGGTGGTGGTGATGATGGTGAAGATGGTGATGGTGGTGGTGGTGATGATGGTGAAGATGGTGGTGGTGGTGGTGATGGTGAAGATGGTGATGGTGGTGGTGGTGATGATGGTGAAGATGGTGGTGATGGTGATGACGTAGGTGATGGTGGTGGTGGTGGTGATGAGATGGTGATGGTGGTGGTAGTGGTGATGATGGTGAAGATGGTGGTGATGGTGGTGATGAGATGGTGATGGTGGTGGTAGTGGTGATGACGTAGGTGATGGTGGTGGTGGTGGTGGTGATGAAGGTGGTGGTGGTGGTGGTGGTGGTGAGGGTGGTGGTGGTGGTGGTGGTGGTGAGGGTGGTGGTGGTGGTGGTGATGACGTAGGTGATGATGGTGAAGATGGTGGTGGTAGTGGTGGTGGTGATGACATAGGTGATGGTGGTGGTTGTGGTGATGATGAGATGGTGATGACCATGATGACACATACTGTGATTACACATAACTGATTCCTTTCACAGTGATGTACAATTGTGGGGGGCTTCATGCAAGACCACAGGCACTTCACCTGAAAATTATTCCAGCCCTTGGAAAGGAAAGCCATGGACTTCTCACCTTAAACTCACATGTCATTGCATATCCCATAGTCTTCCACTTCTTGGACCACCATAGCTTCCCTCTCATCAACTGGCTCCTCTTCCTAGTCCTAGCTTCAAAATGATTTTCAAGATTCTGTCCTCAGTCATGTTCCCACAATAAAACTCTGCCTTAATATTACCCACTCCTCATGGCAGACATTTACTTCTATTTGCCTGAGTACCACTGTTTCCTTCCATTTCTCAACCCATATACTCAAATGTCTTGCAGATGTCCCCATCTTGATGCAGCCTTGCAACTTTAAATAAAGCACATCTGAATCTGCTTTCTCTTCCTTCTCACCCTTATTTCCCATCAGTCAAACTCAGAATCTTGCAAGATTATTTGCTCCCGCCGTACCTTTTATGTGCAGTCATTTACCAAGGTGTCCTAACTCTGCCTTATAAATGTTCCCCATGTCTGTTTCCTCTTTGTTGTTCCCATTGTTGATTGCCCAGGCTCAGCCTTTTCCAAGCCCTCTTCATCTCATCTCTGACAAGCTTTCCCACAGTCTTTTGTTCCCTGACCTACGAGTTCAACTATTACAAGTTGAATCAATCACCCCTTGGAGACCAGGAGAGAAGCTCTTTACAACTGGAGCGAGTGAAAAATAAACCTAACTGACTAAATCTAGTCCAGCCCCATCTGGAAACACTCACTCATCACAATCCATTTGGCTATTGCAGAAGCTCTCTTCCCACATTCCCACTCCTTAACTTCTCCGGCTATTCCTTGTCTGAATTTTTCTACCCATTTTCACTTCTAGAACTCACACCAAGACGTGGCACCCACCTGCAATGCTCAACACTGCATATTACTTGGTCCTTGAATTCCACTCCCATCTCTGCAGTGTCTCCAAGTTTTTAGAGGTGCTTCCTACCATTTTCTTTATCTCTCGGGTGTCATTTGGTAGAGCTAAATTTATTCCCAGGATTATCTGATTTCTGCTGAGTATTTTCTTTTAACTCAAGGTAGGAATAATCCCTATCTGCTAACTCAACTATTTTTTTTAATAAGATCTTTATTTTAGAATAGTTTTAGATTTACAGAAAATTTGTGAGGAAGATACAGATTGTTTCCATGTACCTCACACCCAATTTCCCCCTGCCTATTAGCATCTGCATTAGCATGGCACCATATGGGATTCTCAGAAGGGGCAATCTCTCCAATGACATAATGGTATGTTCTATATGCTAAGGTACTAAGTCCTGATTTTAGTAACTGACAAAATCCTTTAACACTTGACTTTATTTTCTACTCATGAGTTGTCTAATTAAATAGTAAATAAATTACTTAAACACAGAATTCATAAATAAAAGGAAACATTGCCAACTTAAGGGAAGATGGTTACACAATTACTATCAGCAAAGGATAAATTTCCACTTTTAGTGGCTATAGCAGGAAGTCAGTATTTCATGACATACTTGGAGTTCCTTGCCATTGCTGTTATCTGCAATTCTTCATACATCCAGCCAATAGAGGGAAACTAGAGGCTAGTGTTTTTACTTCTTGGGAAGGACATGATTAAGAGATCTAGAATTACTAGCTTAGTACAGCCATCATATGTTCATTATTACTTAAATTCCTATACCCCTGGAAGGCATTGTCATCCCCAGGTAAGTCATTCCAAGAAAATGATACAAACGCATTAAGGAGAAAGAAGTTAAGCTTGAAGATATCTCCTGTTGGTATAGAAAGCATGGGTTGGCCACCACATTTGACTCTTAAAGGAAGTAACAGCAGCAGTAGGTAGATAAAAAAATTGAGGGAAGAATTAAGAGTCCAGTCATAATTCTTGAATTATGCTTAGGAGGAAACTTGGTTTCTGAAGGAAGAAAAAAAAAGATGAAACCATGCCCTTGTTTTCATTTAATATTATGGAATTAAAGTTTAGTTGTGTTTGTCACAAAGAAATTAATTACATTTATATTTAAAAAATTATTCTGCTAAATTTATATATGAGCTACAAGGGCCATATAGCTCTGTTCATCATGACTAACACTCAACTAAGAGTATGTGTTGGTGAATATTGTTAATATAATTTGGATGTCATTGTTTATACAAATTTGTGTTTTATTGTTGTTATTTTTTATGTCTTCTAAAATGATTACATCCTTCAAAAGTGGTCAATTAAAACACAAATTACTGATAAGAATAGTAATTTAAAACTACTCTTCACTATAAAAGTAATGAAGTAATGTCGGGGCAAATGAGGAGTGTGAATCTGAGTAGGGTGAGATAATCTCAGTAGTTGAGAGGGATGATTCTATGCAAACATCTGTAAAATCAAAGCATGAATAAAAAGCAGGAGGATGACTTCTCTGAAAACTGGGTATTACTGGTCCAGTTGATCCCTGGTACAATGAATGATTACAAAACTTCATCAAACAGAAACAAGAATCTATTAAAGCATTCATTTTCATAAAAAGATAATCAATTAAAACCAAAAAATGAACTACTATTCTCTTTCGTGTTAGCGTATATTTCATTTTAAAGTCAAATAAGGTACTATAGATTAAGAATATTCATCAAATTGGTATGCATAGAACACTTTAAGGATGAAGAACTCAACAGCTTTTTGCATTAAATTTTCTTGGTATAAAAATCCTTATTTGCTTTGTAATCAGGCTTAATGTGAGTTATGATTTAGCCAATTGACTAACATCACTGACAAAGATAATTTTTACAAATGATGACATTTTTGCATTGATACTATGTTTTCTTTAACTTAATGTATAACTTAGATGTTTTATTCTATTATTTTCAAATTATTTACTCCAATATTGATACCACTTACGTATAATTCACTAAAGGACAATTCATATCCAAATTATAAGAAACACTGACAAATCTGTAATATTTACTAAGGAGATTTTTTCATAGCATATTTTTCTAAAATCAGGTATATTTTTTCTGTTTATAAAGACTAGGGTGATAGATACCAACAAGGCATTCAAAATGTCACATGTCAAGGATTTATGCTTCTCTTGATTTGTTTGCTAGGAGTCTATGCAGGCCTTGAAAACTGCTTCCTAACTGACATCAGTTTTAAGTGTTAATCTGATCATATCAAAATTCTTGTCATAAAATTTTCATGATTTCCCATTCACTAATTAATTAAACTTGAACTCAATCTGGCATTCACAATAAAGCCCTGGAGTTTCTGCCTCAGACTTTCTTTTAAGCCTTCTTTCCATTCATTCTTCTGAGAGTAGACTCTAATCTAGGTTTCATTTTGTTTTTAAGAACATATCCGTCTTCTCCTCATAGCTTTCACACTGTTTCCTCCAACTAGAACTGTGTTCTTTTCTCAGTTGTCATTTTTATACTCAGAGTTTTGAATTCATATCACGTTTCCTTCTCATCATCGAAAACATTATATTATTTTCCTGAAGCTCAGTAGGATGTATTTGTATTTCCTTTGAGTTGTTGGTGATCCTGTGTTTGGTATCTACCCAATGAGTGTTTACCTTGGAGAAGAGGGACCAGGTTGTATTTAACTCTCTACTTCTCAGTCGTTTTCCCAGGCAAGGTACTTAGCATAATATCCTGACTTTGGCCAATGCTCCATATTTGTGTAGGAAAAAAGAATGAAAGAATACTGCACTGCTCTTAGTTAGCGCTCTTAATTTTTTGATAAAGCATTCTGCTAGTAGAACTCTTTCAAGGGATCTAAGTGGCAATTCCAAAAATTATACTAGGTTCATGATTTTTTAGAAATCATCTTTATTTTGAGAAAAAAAAAACTGACGAAAAAATCATAAGAAATGTAGAATATCCAATAAATATAAAAAATTCTTTCTCACATCAAACATGAAAATAATTTCAAATGGATGGAAAATTGAGGGATAAAGTAGAAAATATTAGGAGGCATAGAAAAATTATAACATGCCTTACAATTCTAGTATTATAAAATATAGATGTAGTTTCTATCAAAAAATCATAAAGTTTGGGAGTTTCTGCTGTGGCACAGTGGAAACAAATACGACTAGCATCCATAAGGTTGCAAGTTTGATCCCTGGCCTCGCTCAGTGAGTTGTGGATCCAGCATTGCTGTGAGCTGTGGCGTAGGTTGTAGACAAGGGCTCAGATCCCGTCTTGCTGTGGCTGTGGTGTAGGTGGCAGCTGTACCTCTGATTTGACCCCTAGCCAGGGAACTTCCATATGCTGCAGGTGTGGCCCTAAAAAAACAAATTTTTAAAAAAATGATAATTGAAGTTAAAAGATCAAAAATTTCAAAAATAAATTTAATGTATAAAATAAATATGGTATTATAAATATTTATAAATAAATATCTCTAGTGTGAGAAATTTCTAACAGATCCATTTTAAGCAAAGGTAAATACGCACATAAAAGTGAACAAAGACTGTGAACGACATTAATCCAAAGCAAAATGAAAGTCACGTAAAAAGATATTTAACCTTACTAGTAATCCAAGGACAAAGAAAGCATTAAAAATTATAAATTTATTTGCCTCTTAGATCAGTAAATATTTAAATATCCTAGAAAACATAGTGTTAGTAAGCATTTGAAATCCTCCAAGGTTGCATAGAGTATGCACTATTTAAGAAGAAGGCAACTCATCAGAGATTTGGAGAGCAGTTTTTCCATTTGAATTAAAATATAATTTAGACAATCAATGGCCAACCAACTTCTACTTTCAAGAATTTATCTATCAAAATATTGGTATGAGTGTGAAAATATACATACCAAAGGCTGTTCACTGTAGTGGTGATCAAAGTACTGGGAAATTATAAACAGCCTAGAAAGCCACTGACACGGAATAGGTTAAAGAATACACACTCAGACAGTGGCGATTAAAAATGGTTTTAGGTTGTCAAAGGTGAAGGGCATTTTCTGAAAGAAAAACTACCAACTGAGTAGAGCTTGAAATAGGTCACTCAGAAATTAGTATTGCAAATATGAGTGAGACTGGGAGGGAATTAAAAGGAGCAAACTATTAATGAAGCTTTATTCTGACTATTTAATGGTCATATTGGTCGTAGAGGGTAAATTGTCTTGGACTCATAACTATCAGACATCAGGGCTAGGTTTTAAATTTAATCTCTCTGATTCCAAAGCACATGTTCTCTGCATTAAATCATGGAATTCAGTCTTGTCTTTTGAGATGCTCTTTTTTTTCTCTGTGATCTGTATGTGTGATAGGTGAGACTGATGATGCTGCAGGAAAGACTTATTCTTGCGTCTATAAAATTGGCTGCCTTTGAATGTTCCTTTTCCGTAAGACTTTGGAATCCAATCGATAGGTAATATTCAACATGTCTACTAAAATAGAACTGAAAACAGATGAATTGGTATTTTATTATAAAAAAGCATCCACCGTATACACTGAAACTTAAGTTCAGATCACTGCCATTGGCAATTTACATATATACATGGATCACAGTATTCCAGTAATTTCCTTTTTTATCTCAGTTATATCTTTTCTGAAAAGAGACTCTTAAAATTGCTCTAAAGTGCTTCTTCCACTTGGATACTTTTGGTGCACTCTTCCAAAAGCAGTTACTTAAGGACAGATTTCACCTCTACAATTCATCCTCCAAAATGCTCTCTCTCTCTGGGACCTTATGAATTGGTAACTGTATTTATAAGAGGCCTGAAGAGAAGAAATTAGTTCCAGAGTTAAGAGTACGTCAGTGAAACTAATTTTGTTCTTCATTGGCATCGCTCATGTTCCTGCATTATAAGAATGCATATATTCACAGCCACAAACATACCTTTAAAACTCTTCACCACTTAAGTGAAAAGCATGCAGACATACAATTCTTTCTGGCTTCTAAAGTATTGAAAAATGTCAGAGTGGCTTTCATAGAAGACCTTTCAGAGACAAGGTAATACAAAGCACATATAAACTCTGTTAGCTCATATTAAGTCAAACGTTTGGCCAAAGGTCCCAAACTGTGGCATCCCGTACAGGAATGATTATTTTGCTTTTCAGCTAATCCTCTGTGAGCGTATTTATGGTCTTTTGTTATTTTTGTGTCTAAAGATACCTAAGCATATTTGACACCAAAAATAAAATCCAAGTCATGAACTTTGGAATATAATGGGTCATTCTTCCAGTAGCAAAAATAAGGGGAAAAAGCAGCATTGTCAAAATCCATGAAGACTCCACCTTTGGACAACAAAGATGTGAGAATAAGATGTGGAAACGTTGAGACGCAACTGCATTCAAAAGTCACTTACTGGACAAATAGTTATTACACCCTTATTATCTGCCATCTAGCAGTCACTGTACTTAGTTCTGAGGACGTGCAAGAAAGAAAAAGGAAGAGGAGGAGGAGCCGGAGGAGGGGGAAGTGGGGGAGGAGGGGATAAAGGAGGGGGAGGAGGAAAACCTGCTCCATGTGTTTCCATCACCATCTCAGAGCTCTTCATGCACCCTTTCATTCGACTGTCACAACTCTTTGAGATGAATAACGTGATAGTACTTGGGACATATATTTTAGTGAATGCGGGTTTTCAGGGAATCTAGGAGAAGTGGCATCTGTAACTTACTTTCAAAAAGAGCAACTATGTTTTGAGAAAAAGAAAAACAAAAAAAGGTTTTTCAAGAAGTTGGAAAAATGTGTTGTTTCGACCCCATGAGAAGAACTTAGCGGGAGAAAATGATCAACACTGTTCTCGGTCATTCCACTCCGCATCCTTCTGTAGCAGAGAAGGTTAAAAACAGACAGAGCCTTGGTGAGGGGGAAACAGAAGGGGTCTCAAAGCATATGGCCCTAGACACTGACATACTAAGTGAAGTAAGTCAAACAGAAAAAGGTACATATCAAATACCACTTGTAAGTGGAAGCTAACAAAACGGTGCAAATGAACTTAGTTATGAAACAGAAACAGACTCACAGGCCTAGAAAACACACTTAGCGTTACCAAAGGGGAAAATGGGGGAAGGACAAAGTAGGAGTTTGGGATTAATGTGTACACACTACTATAAGTAAAAGAGAGAAGCAATAGAGTCCTCTGTGTAGCACCGGGAACTCGGGTGTCTTATACTACTTTATAATGGAAAAGCATCTGTAAAAGAAAATATGTATATTGACATATAATCAAATCACTTGGCTGTACACCCGAAACTAATTCAACACAGCAAATCAACTATACTTCAGTAAAATGTTTGTTTTGAATATATACACATACACACCTATATATATATTCAAAACACACATGTGCATGTATATGCGCCCTTTCCTGTCCATTTTCCTGTTCCTCCGTAGCTGTGGTTCTCAGTGTGGTTTAGGACCCTGGGAGATTCCCAGAAACCTTCTTCCAAGGGGTCTGTATGGCAAAACTATTTTCATAACAACGCTAAGGCATTATTCCCTTTGTTTACCCTGTGGGCATGTTTAGCGATGATCCCTTAGCAGGAGCCAGGAAAGCGGTACCCAACGTTACTCTCTCTGTCCCCCGCTTATGCTCCCAGGATGAACCAGTGTGCCAGCTCACAGAAAATGTCCCCACGAAGTACCGGCTCTCCATGAAATTAACCCTGAGGCACATGTTTTTATGCTGCTTAGGAATATCTGGGGAAAATGGAAACGTCTGAAAGCAGGTGGGCTTCATACAGGTGTGCTCTGTTTTTTTGGGGGAAAATCGCTACTGTGGCTGCTGGATCTGTGAGCTGAGCGACCCCGTTCTCTAACAGTTTTACTTGAAAGACCCACTGACAGAAAACTAAGGTAGTTCGCACTTGGGTATTTGGCAGATTTCCTAAAAAATTAACGAAGTGCATCTGTCTCTTCCAGGAGAGCAACTCACAGTAGGCACTGCCAATGGTAAAATTCACATTTTCAAAGAATAATCAGAATTTTGGAAAACTTCTGTTTATCAACAGAAGCCTTATAGCTTTCCAATATTTAAAGGCTTTTCTGTTGAGAAACTGAATGTGATTTTTTTTATACTAAAGAGTAACTTGTATCCAAGTTTAGAAAGTCTGCCTAAGTCAGTAAAACAACTTTCCCAGTGACCAATGAAGGATGGTATAAAGTCATTACTGGGTAAAGGATTTATTCAAAGTGCAAGTTAGACCGTTGTCTCTTCATACAAAGTAGTTTGAATTTTTATTAATATGCTTTTAGATTACATATTAAAATACACTAAATATATTTTAATTCCATCTGTCATGCTTTGGTGTGGTATTAAAAAAAAAAAGAATATCCACAGTTATCTGAGTTTCCAGTTATATATCTCTGTGAGATCAGATTATTTTTCATTTACTTTAAAACAATGAATTGCCATATACTGAGTGCAGATGTGGATAGGAGAATAAGGGCTTTAATATCTATATTAGGACAGTCTTTAAAGAGATTTTCTTAAAATGTAAAGCAATACTTTCTTCTTACTCAACTTCTTGTTTTTGGAGAACATCATTATTTTAGCGTATTATATTATGTATCACTTTGCAATGTTATTTTAATGCAATAAAATATGTTAACTTGTTTCTTATTGACTTTCTAATGTGGTAAATACTGTAGACGTAGCTCAGAAAAAAAGCTCCTTGGAGTTCTCAATATTTTCTTAGAATATAGAGACCAAATAGTTTGAAAACGACAGCTCTACAACAACCCGACAAAACAGAAGACAAAAATGTTCTTTTTCATATGCGTACAATGAAACTATAGCTATGTTGCTCTAAAATGTCACTTAGAAAAATAAATAATAAATAAAATGTTGTTTAGAAGACATTAAGGGGAGATGAATACACAAGATGCATTTACGCCCTTCCTGTCATTGGAGAATCAACACCTACTACCAGGAAAATGTTTAGAAGCCCAACTTCCTTCAGGCACCACCTGAATAAAAAGGCAAAAGCTTTATTAGCTCCTAAAATTTACAACTGGCTTTGAGTGCTTTTATAACCCCCATAATAATTGCTCCATGAAGACTTCCTAAATAATTGTGTTTGCTCCCTTTTTGAACTCTCTCTGGGCTCACATTTGTATCAAGGGACTTAACGGCTTTAACCGTATGTGGATTTCCACTGCTTACTAGGTAACTTTAATTTTCTCTGCCTCTAATTATTTTTTGAATCTTGTTTCCAAAATCAGATTGTAGAGAACTTCTTTAGGGATGAGCTTGTGGTTCCGCCTTCTTTTGAATGTTCCTCTGTACTTTTCACAATGTTTTGTTTAGATGAAGCACTGACCCACATTTCTGCTTTGAGTGTTAAGAGGAAGATACTTTTGTCTCAAGGTATTGTGAATGTTGACATAATGACCCTTAAGTATGCTTTTATTCCCCCCAATATTTCCTCCCTTTGCTCAAAACAATTGTTTCCATGTTTATAAACTATGTGGGCAACTTAAAAGTAATATTTAAAAATTTATTGTAG
The DNA here is from genome assembly GCF_054392235.1 of Sus scrofa. Taxonomy (NCBI): domain Eukaryota; kingdom Metazoa; phylum Chordata; class Mammalia; order Artiodactyla; family Suidae; genus Sus; species Sus scrofa. Next base: position 80,283,802 of record NC_139393.1, read on the forward strand.
TGAAATAGAGTTGACTCACACTGTTGTGTTAATGTCTGCTGTACATGAAGGTGATTCAGTTACACACATGCATAAATTCTTTTACATACTCTTTTTCCATTATCACAGGATATTAACTATATTTCCCTGTGCTAGACAGTAGGACCTTGGGGTTGTCCATTCTACATATAATTGTACCTGCTAATTCCAAACGCCCTATCCATCCCTCCCCCATAAAAATAATTATTTCTCTATAATAGTGACATCATAGAGCTGCTATACTGTGTGTAATTTAGTCTCAAATATTTCAGATTGTGCAGTTCCATGTACTCCCATGTGGTTATTTGCAGCCATCTCCAGCCTAAGAAGGTTTGTTAATATTTGATGTACCCTATACGTGGTAAACTATATTCAGAAGATTACCTCCCAGTAACTTGTTAGTGAAACTGCTTAGCTGTCTTTTTATCTTGATTCACACCAGCCAGTGTGATGATTAGCAATACAGACATTAAAGGGAATTCAGTGACATTTAAGGTTATTGCATTCATTAGAAATATTGTCCCAGGCAGTACAAGTTTTCCATGAATGGTGATCTCTACTGAGCCTGAAGTCTTGTACCACTTCCAGTGAAAATGTGGCTTTAAGATTTGGAAACAGTCTCCTGATAAACAGCTCATCAGAGCATCTTACTCCAATGAGGTTAGGTGAATGCCGTTGCTAGGTGTTGCTGCTGCTGCCTCTTGATGCTCTGTCATCAAAGGTGTGCTCCCAGCTTATGAAGAGCCAGGGCTAGGATTTCACTACCTTACAATAAAGGCAGAGTATGTGTTTTCCTGCCCACGTGCTAGTAAATGCTTGTACATGCGGCAGAATTTTGTCCGGAAATAGCTTTCTGTACATCTTACTACCAGCTACAGAGTTTGTGTGGTAAATTGACCTGGAGCCTGCACACGGTGACTGATTTCTGGAGGGATCAGTTTGCAACAATAGTTTATTTCCATCCACCTCGAATTCAAAGTTGATTACTTGAACACTTAAAAAAAACCACAAAAGGTAAAGGATAGAGGACAACTGGAATTTAGAAAATCATTGAGCAATAAAAGGGTAAAACCAAGAAAAAAGTAATCATGCAAAATGCAGTCAGATGATTTATATTGCCGTGTATTTACAGATATATACATCTAAAAGGTTTTTTTTGTATGCTACTTAACCTCTTTTATTTTTAACTTAATTTTGTGAATAGATAACATTTTATTGTAAAGCCATGGGGCATGTTTCTTGGTATTCTCCATGAACATGCTCTTGCATTGGGCTGGGTAATCAAATCACAATTACATAACTGTGCATTTATAAGTAATCTTTCTGCACATTATAATTTCCACATATATTACTGTGAGGATGAGTTAATTCAGAAATAAAAGAGATGGGCCAAATCACTTACAACTTTTGAAGTATTATTGTAGAAATAACATCTAATTAACTTTACATCATATTTAACCAGAAAAATGCTTTCCTTAGAAAGGTAGTGAATTGTTAGGTAATTATACATTTATAGTCTGTGAAATCAGTAATTAAATGGTAACTAAAATGTACTTACATGTTTACACACCATAAAATTACAGTATTTTTAACATACTGTAATTAATTTATATTTAACATACACTTGTGTATGCTTGATTAAATGTCAATTAGGTGCCTATTTGTGAAAAATTAACCATTACCAACTTATGGAAATATTAAGGTAAAGCTAACCATTTTGGTCCTTTAAATTTTTTATGTTAAATTAAATGTCATCATCCAAGTCATTTTAATTTGTACATTTCTCAGCAATTTTTAAAATATATATGTAAACACTGAATCTAATTAATTATATAATTCAGTCTAAATGTTAGCTTCAAGCATGTAAATACAATGAAAAAAAGGCAACTTTTCTAACTGATGGAGACAATTTCATTTAGATGGATCAGAAAAGACATTAAAAAAACACATTATTGTTATTTTTCTTGCATCTGTTGGTATACTTATACCTTCATTGTTTATAAGCATTGTTCTGAAAATGAGTATTGCTTAAAGGTAAGTGTATATGAATAAACTTGAATTATTTAACCTGGTTTTAATGATATACACATATCTAAATAATGACGTGCATTTGTGTGACATTAAAAGACCTATAAAAAAAAGGACAGAGACATACGGAAATCCTTGATGGCATTTTGATTGTGAAATTGCCTCTCGTTTACCTTAGTATTAATTGGTCCCTAGCTAAGATGTTCCCATTAAAAATTATATGCTTCTCCATAGTAGGTTATAGCTATCAATTAACTGTGACAATGACATTTTCATAGCAAAAATTCAGTATCTCAAACATTAGGAAAATTACACATTTCAAAATGGAGATCAGAATTCTGAGAACTTTGCAAGACACACAGACATACATACCCACACCCACACATACACACCCCGCTGGAAAATACAACACCTAAAACATGCTATGTCTGTATACAGTTTAACAGTTTAACAAATACAACCACTGCATTTGACCCTTCGATGGACATGAATAGTATCATTTCCATATATTCTGTCAACATAAAATTGCCTGTGGATATAGCAAAATCGCCTGATTGGAGATAATTTGTTCTCGGAAAACTCTTCTATAGTGATAGCTAAATAAATGTTCCCTAATTGTTTAGTTCAATCTTCAACTGATTATTTTAGCTATAGAAATTTCTTGTATGCGTACCTTTTGGGGTAGGAGTCAAATATGAACCAAATGAATCACTTCTGAATGAAGTGATTTGATCAGTTTTGAGGGACCATCTCAGATGTCCAACGAGGAAAGGAATCCAAATTGCACTGGGGATGTTCTGTACCAGAGCGTGTAATAGAGAAGCCGAGGATTGCCATCGATCCAAAGGACATCACTGCAAAAAGCCAAGTCTAATCTGTGCGACACCATTGTGTATCTTCACAATTAGCTCCTAAACATCCCTTCATCAGAAAATGGAGGGCGTTCGGACACGGAGCCACATCAGAAACAGGATCAATTCTCCACTTCTTTCAAAAACATTTCATCACAGAAGATGCTCATCAAGCCTTGTTTATTAAATTCTATGAAGGGCTTAATGGGAAGCATTGTAGAGATGCACGTGTGAAAATCATTTTTTTTTCTCTTCAGAAGCCATTTTCCAGTGGTGCTGATAAATTATCCCCAATTTATTCTTACTCTGGATTTAATTTTTTTTTTTTTTACCAAATGTTCCCTTCCTCCAAGATATGTAAATGTATGCATTTGAAAGAAATCTTCTCAAAATGAAGATTTACACAGTGATTATGGAAACAAGCCGTCTACATTTTAACATACTTATAATGAAGACTCTGACTCAACATTCTACAGTGACAAAATGTGTCACAAAGTCACAGACTAAAATAATGTATGTAATTGTCAGAAAATCAAAACCCCTAGGGTTCCTAGGCCAGGGACTGAATTTTAGCCACAGCTGCAACCTATGCCACAGCTATGGCAATGCCAGATCATTTAACCCACTGTGCTGGATCAGGGATTGAACCTGTACTGCCACAGAGACAATCCTGGATTCTTAACCCACTGTGCCAGAGTGGGAATTCCTAACAAAGTAATTTTTATTTGTGTCTGGTACTTAAAAGATTGGGAATAACTTATGAAAGCAGTAAACATCTTGAGAAAATCAGCTCTGAAACAAGAATTGAAAGAGATAAAGAAATGGAAAGATGAAATAAAACATGAACTTATGGGGCTCATAAAAGACCAGGAAAGAAATAACATCTTCAATAGTATGAAAGCTACACTCACTAGAAGCACCTTAATTACAAAAGTACTTAGAGAAATAAAAAGAAACAGAAATGAAGCAAAATAAATAATACAAAGAATCAGAAGGAAAAGTGGAATTGTTTGCTGCAGAAGACTGAAAGGGAAAATTCTACTTACATGCTAATGGCCATGAAAAACAGAATTGAGTTGATATGGGAGAAAATATATTTAAATATAAAATCTCCAGGGGAGGGGCCAATGAAGAAAGGAAAGAAAACCCCTGGTCAGCAGCCTCCACTGATGTGCCAGCAAACTGACTTCTCCTCAGTCATGTCGGAGCCTTCTTGGAAGAGGGATTCCAGCCCCTGTCAATCCCAGGTGATGCCTAGGAGAGCATGGATGACCCATGAACCATCCATGCCAAGACTTGTACCAAGTGCAGACTTGGCAGCAGCATATGGAGGTTCCCAGTCTAGGGGTTGAATCAGAGCTGTAGCTGCCAGCCTACACCACAGCCACAGCAACACAGAATCTGAGCCGCCTCTGTGACCTACACCACAGCTCACAGCAACGCTGGATCCTTAACCCACGGAATGAGGCCAGGGATCAAACCCACATCCTCATAAATACTCAATGGGTTCGTTACTGCAGAGCCACGATGGGAATGCCATAAATAATTATCTTTTTATGTCATAAATGTTGGCCAGGTTTATTACATAGCTATAGGTGACTGTATCTTTGGCATTACATATGATAAAACACAAGGAAAACCCTTCTGTAAAAAAATATTTAAAAATTGATTATCTATAAATAGATGTTCATCCACAGGGATCATTGCCTGAGGACGTGGAAGAATGGACCGTTGTTGGAGGGGTTGGGCAGGAGATCTGTCCGCTTATTTGATAGGTATGATGACCTGGGAAGTATCCATCAAATAAGCGGGTATGTATTGTTGAAATGATTGCTTGATCTATTTTTACAGCTAAATGATTACTTGATTCTATTTCTTTTTAGAAGGACTAATCTTGATAAGAATGGAGTATTTCAATCAGAACACATCAAAATGAAGATGCCATGGACACAGAAGAGCGGGGAAAGTCACTGCATGTTAAGAATGTCAACCTATTATTATTTTTTTTTTTAAGGGCCATTCTTGTGGCACATGGAAGTTCCCAGGCTAGGAGGTGAATCAGAGCTGCAGCTGCTGGCCTATGCCACAGCCACAGCAACGCTGGATCCATGTGAAATGCATCTGCCATCTATGCTGCAGCTTGCCACAAAGATGGATTCTGGATTCTTAACCCACTGAGCAAAGCCAGGGATTGAACCGGCATCCTCACAGATACCATGCCAGGTTTTTAACCCGCTGAGCCACAAGCGAGACTCTGAGAAGGTCATCTTGATTTAGTATATGAAATCCTTTACTGAAACATGATTATTATACCTTTTCTCTATAAACTTGGTTTATCGATGAAAACACCTGTTCATCAGGGGTATTGTAATAGAAACATAACCATTAAAATAAAATAACAAAAAGACTTTCCCCTGAGAAAAATTTTGATATTTTTATAAAAAATTGAAACAATTATTCAAGTCAATATTAAAACTTGATGGGAAAGCTGAATTTGAAAAACATTGTGAATTATCTTATGATTTTACACACACTTGACAGTTACACTAAGCAAAGTAATAACGTGGTTCTCTGAAAAATCAGAACTCTGTCAAAATCTGTTTCCAGTGGAAAATATTAGATTTAACAGGTAACTCTTCTGCTTATATTTTCATATTACTCAGAGATTTCTAAGGTATCCCACAAGATATCACTCAAGGTTTTCTTAATGTCTTAATGGATACATAATATTTCATTGAATCCCCCAAATTAAATCAAGTGTAGTCACATATTCTATTTGATATGGAGACAAAAATGTTAGAAAATCTGATGTTTTATTGCCTATTATTTCTTTTAAGCATTTCCCTTTCAAATCTTTTTGCTGCTGTTTTCAGCTTCCTTAAAAAAAATCCGCAGAAGTAGTTTTCAAATTGTAGGAAAACATCAATTTTAAGTTGTTAATAAATGGAAAAAAAACTTATAAATGGAAAAAATGGGTCTGAATCTAATCCACATGCAAATTATAAATTACATCAGGTAAGTACATTAACCTTCAAATACTCAGCTGAAGGCATTAGTTAATTCAGGCACTGATGCACGCTACAAATAACGGAATTACAAAAGGACATTTAGATGTTTGCCTTAATATTGGATATGTTTATAAAAAGCATCACTATTTTATAGGCAACAGACATTTTTGTAAGTTTATTAATGAAAAAGCACCAAGTAAATTTTCAAAAAGCATTTGTAGCATATTGCTTCTAAAAATAAAGCGTACACTTTAGCTTAACACGGAAGCGATTCAGTTTTCTCTACATCAAACTTTGTGTTTACAACAAATTAAGGTCGCAATTGTGTAAAATTTTCGAGTTGGAAGGGACTTCTGATAACACTGTCTTAAACTGCTAATTTCACTAATGAGGAGGTGGAGGAAAATTAAACAGTCTTGCCCAAAGTTACTGAGAGTTCATTGTACTGGTCTCACTTGAATCTACTTTCCTCAATTTGCAGTCCAATCTAATTTCCACTAACACAAAGCATTTCCACATAGTTCTCTGAGTGCTTCTCAACACAAAATTAGTGACAAATAAAATAGAACTAAAATGGAAATCTTATAACAATATGTTACATTACTATATGGATGAAAATTTGGGGAATGTTTTGACTGATCAAAACATTTGCAAATGTGTGCAACTATATGTAAAGCTTTTATTTATTTTATTAAGTGTTAATATAATCTGAGAAACATGAAAGCTAATATGTTGCATATTTTAAGTTGTAAATAAAAACCATGTATGAAACACATGAAAAGCTATCACTTCATTCAATAAATTGAACATACTAATGACTTGCACAAATTTTTCTATTTCTGCCTGCCACTCATAAATCACCACCATCTTGAGTTTCGTGTTAGTTTTTTCTTGTCTTGGTAAATTCTTTTATCATGTATAAATGCATAGTTAAGAAATACTTTCTTAAAAAGTTTTACTTGACTTAAAGCTATATAAATGTGGTCTTATACCATACTACAGGGATTGGGGGAACTCCTTTTTCTCAGCTTCAGATTTCTAATATTTTTTGTGATGTGTATGTAGCTTCTATTCATCTTTACTGCTATAAAATATTCCAGTTTATCAACATACAGCCTATGTTTCGTCCATTCTCCAATGAAGTAATGTTCCCTGAAAAATCTTTTATCTGACTCTTAAAGCAAATATATAGAAATTTATACTGGATATAACTATGCACTGATATTACTGAGTTGTTTGATGTAAATGTAAATTGTTTTACAAAGTGGATTTAACAATTTTTTTTCCCAGAGCAATGCAAACAAGTCCCCATTATCTATATCCTATCCAACGCTTCAGAGTGTTAGACTCCTATTTTTTCCCATATTTAAAAATATACGAGTTCCCATCATGGCTCAGTGGTTAACAAATCCGACTAGGAACCATGAGGTTGCGGGTTCCATCCCTAGCCTCACTTGGTGGGTTAAGGATCCGGCGTTGCTGTCAGCTGTGGGGTAGGCCGGTGGCTACAGCTCCGATTGGACCCCTACCCTGGGAACCTCCATATGCCGAAGGTGCAGCCCTAGAAAAGAAAATAAATAAATACATACATAAATAAAACGGTATCTCATTCTGATTGTGAGGGGCATCTCTATAATTAGAAGTGAAGTTGGACATATATGTTCCCTCTTCTGCGAAATGTCTGCTTTTTTGTTTTACAAAATATGTTCAGTAATTGCATTTGTCTTAAATGCATGTGTTATATATATTTTGCGAATCAGAGCTGCAGCTGCTGGCCTACGCCTCAGCCACAGCAGTGTGGGATCCGAGCCGCATCTGCAACCTACACCGCAGCTCACAAGGCCGGATCCTCCACCCTCTCAGCAAGGCCGGGGATCACACCGTCATCCTCTTGGATACAGTCGGATGCTTTTCCACTGCACCACAACAGGAAGTCCTACGCAGGCATCTCCACATATATTTTGGATTCTAATGACTGTTAGTTGTGCATGTTGTAAACATCTTCCACCAGATTTTGTTTCATCTTTTCACTTTTTAAAATGTGCCTAATTGAACAGAAGTTCTGAATTTAAACAGGGTCTAGAATATTAACCCTTTAATTAGCACATTTTGTGTCTATTAAAGAAATTCTTCACTGAAATTAGAAAGGTATTGTCTTATTCATTAAAATACCTTTGGGTGTGTGTGTGTGTTGTGAGGTGTGATTCTAATTTCAGATTTTATTTATGTTGCACACAGAATACATACAAATTATCTCTGTTTACCAATGGGGTCTGCCACGTCCACTCTGCTATCTGTTAAGGGCCCGGGTGTGGTTCTGGGGCTTGTATTCTTTTTTATGAATATTATTTGTTTACCTCCTTTAATTCCTACAGTTTTATTTTAAATTTTGCTAATTTTTTCAGATATATCCAATCCTCTACTTTCTTCAGTTTCTTGGCTACTTTCACTTTTGTATACCTTTTAGAATTAGCTTGGCAAGATCCATGAAAAAGTCTGTTGGTATCGTGCTAGACTCTACATCAATTCTCTTAAGAATCAGCATTTTGGGGACTGATTCCTTCCATCCTAGGAGAAGGTATTTGTTCCAAGGATATGTATACACACATATACATGTATGTGTGTATATATATGTCTTTTTAGGGCTGCACCTGGGGCATATGGAAGTTCCCAGGCTAGGGGTCAAATTGGAGCTACAGCTGCCTGCTTACACCACAGCCACAGCAATGCCAGATTGGAGCCGTGTCTGCCACCTACACGACACCTCACCACAATGCCGGATCCTTAACCTATAGAGCAAGGCCAGGGATCGAACCCACATCCTCATGGATGCCAGTTGAGTTCTTTACCCCTGAGCTGCCACGGGAACTCCATGCGCCTTATATTTATGTTCCCTGTAACATGGAGTTTCATTGTCTTCCCATTCATACTGTGGTCTTTCACAAGACTTACTCTCAAGTGGCTTGTCATTTATGCTGATACAGCGTAAAACTTGTGCGTTTGTTTCTGTTTTCAAACAGCTTCACTAGGTATAATCGAGGTAAGGTGATGTGTTTTTTTAATTTTAAGTTTTAAAACATTTTGTTTTATAACACAAATATGCTGAAAATAGCTTTTCCTATTGATCTTATATCTGTATACTACGGTTCTATTGTACTGTTAGCAATTGGCCTGCAGCGTTTTCAAATTGTGATAGTTAAATTATCTATATTTAATCCCTTCCCAATCCTTCTCCTTCTCCTCTTGTTCTTTTTTCTTCACTGTTTTGATGTTCTAGCACTTGGTTGAAGAGCAGCTAAGAGAGCAGGTAACCCTGTCTTGCTCTTGGTTCTAAAGTCAATACTTTCCAGTGAAGCCCCATTAAAGGAGGTATATTTTTTTATTTGTTTGAGATGCAGTGTACTTTCATATCCATAGATTTGTGTTTTTAATGAGATCGAGAATATTTTTATCCATTATATCCACAAATGTTACATCTTATTTATTTTCCCTTTGTCTCCAGCAGTTACGTGTTAACACTTTTTTGTTTTTCCCTCAATATATCTTCATGATTGTTTCATATTTTCATCTCTTTATCTCTCAGTACTTCATTTTGCTATGTTATTGATTTTATTTTCCAGTTTTCTGTTTCTCTCTTCAAATCTCTCTAATACTTCGCTAACTTTCTGATGACTTTCATTTTAAAGAATTTGAAATATACATATAATAAATGCAACATGATACATCATGTATTATATATAATGTAAAATGTATATAACATATATTTATGATCTCTTTAGGTATATACATATATGGATATATTTATAATAGGTACAGTGCAAAAGTCCACGTGTTTTCAGATTTCTTTTATTTCTGATGACAGCTTATTGCTGATCACTCACTAAAAGTGGCATCATTTTTGAGTAAATATTTACATGTAACCATTCTATACTTTGTTCTACATTTTTCAATATTTAGAGATGTTAAGCTTTCATTTACTTGTATTTATTTGTGTTTGCTGATTCTCTATCATGGTGGCTTGACCTCTCATGTGTTAGTATTCCTCAACTGAGAATTAATTATTTGACCTTAACATGTAGGAGTTTTATGGGCCTAAACTGAGACAGGCTACTCCAGAAGAAATTCACTTTAATCGGTAGTCTCGGAATGTCACTGCCCCTAACTTGTCACCCTCTCCCTCCCAGGAGGATTCAGCTCCATCCCCAAGTCCCAGATGCACTTCCCTGCGCCTCAGATCTCTGTGTCCTGATCTGACTTCTGTCTTAGAGATGCCAGATATTGAACTAATTATATCATGTATTTAGTCCCAATCTACTTTCAATTCTTTGTTATGCTTGCCTAGTGGAGCCTAAATACATTAAAATATCAAAGCTGTAGTCCACACTTCCACATGGAGAAAAAATTGAAGAGAAAATTCTTAATTCAGTTCATCCTTTATGAACTTCTATTTCAAAACCATGGTTAAACAGTTTACCAATGTACATAAAGGCAAAGAGATTTTATTAATTGGACATTTACAAACGGTAATGAATAAATAGTATTTCTTAATTGTCTTAAGTACTCGTATGACATTTAAAATTCCAAGAAAAGATATGTAGATAGATAAACAGATAGATAGATATACAGATATGTTAGAGTAGGCAATTAAATATATTTCATGACTAGTGATTATATAAATGGAAAATTTAAAAACTGTATTACTGGTGCTATTTTATATCCATGGCCAATTAAATGTCATTTTTTGCATTGTCAGTAAAGTTCACATAAGTAAGATCTTGTTTTCCGTAATTTGCTGTCAACATCAAGAGAATTTAAATATGAGAAATATGTGTATATAGTTCTTATTTTTGTTATCAATTAGAACACTTCTTGCCCGCCAAAAGTTAGATGTGATTATATCATTGAAGCAAACATCCTTTGTTTAGCGTTCTAGTATCTGTAGATAATTTGGCCCAAGGATATCCCTTTGGTGTATTTAATTTGCACAGTTGGCCTTGAAGGAGTGTGGTTGCCTCCTAATGGAGCCTTGACCTGTACTAAACAGTAGCCATATTGGCTCCAACAGGGGGCAGGGAATTGATTGTCTGGAGAACAAGTCTGCTATTTGTATCTCGGTCCAAAAAAAAATTATTTATTGCACATAATATGCATTTTACTAAGAGATGTTTTACTAACATATGTATAAATCCCCCTTTAAAGGATTTTACATAAATAATTCAGTGAAAACTGTTGTTTTAGGTAATAACATTTTATATTTTGGGAGGTAATTTCTTTTGTAATTAGATTACAACATGACGAAAATAAATTATTTCCATACACTTAGTACAGAAGAATTTCTAATAATATATTTTTTTGAAACCAAGGCTACTCTTCTCTGAAGAAAACAAGTTCCAATAACTTATTAAAATATGTCATTTCATCTTTTATGTGCTGAAGGAACCGAACCAAAAATCTGTATGAACTTTGCATTCTCCTCCATACTAATTTTAAGCTAATATTGCAGAACTAATGACAGCCTTGAGAAATGCTATTATCAATTCCAGCTGTCTCTTGCATCAAGATAGCCTGAATTACAGCAACATTTTAAGAAATGAAGCTCTGAATAAAATCCATTACAGGCGAGCTTCTGTTTTAATACTTTTCCAGACTGCTTTATATTGTGGTTATCTCTTTTCATCACAGGAAAAAGCTTATGACAACCCGAGTTATTTTATTTCCTCTTTTTTTTTTATCATCAAGTCTTAGACTGTTTTTGTACCGAATTATTGGTCTTACTGAACTACTCACACCCAGTCTCACGATTGAAGTAGTTGCGAATGTCACTCAAACCTCCCTTCCTGTCGTCTACAAACAAATGCTCCAAGAAAGGCAAATGGCCTGGGCCATCTCTTCTGAATTCCCTGCTTTCTAGAACATAAAATCATAGTTCTTCTGGGTCCGATTTAAAAGTTTTAATAAAATCTCACACTGTCTATGTTTCAAGTTCATCACAGTTGCCCCAGTTGAAAATATAAACTATTACATTTAGAATAGATGAGCTGCAGAGCACAAGGAATTATAGCCAATCTCTTGGGATAGAACATGATGGAAGAGTGTATGAGAAAAAGACTGGGTACGTATTTGTATGAATGGGTCACTATGCTGTACGGTAGGACTTGAACACTGTAAACAAATGTATTCTATTTGATTTTTTTAAAAAGGAGTTGTGTCTCTTTAAAAAAATAAAAGAAAATATACATCCATCTCCCTGTATCTAATGTAACACTTCCCATCCCATAATATCTGCAGTGACACATATGTTGTTCCCTCATCACATTCAAATCCCAGAACACAAGCAACCTGCTTAGACATACATTTCTGTCTCACTTTCTATCAATAATGCTTGTAGACTGTAATTGAAGTTACATAAACTTTGTTGTTTCCTTGGTATCTTGCAGTAGCACACTTAGTCCACAAATTAACAGAATTAATCTATTTTAAGAGTTCCACTAACCTTTCTTGGAACATTTATTGTGCATGAGCTATGTGGAAATCATTTTTGGCTTAAGCCGATCATTCACAGGACAGATTTGAAATAAAATGTAGCAAAATATTAGATATGAAATTAGCAAAATAGTAGAAAAAATAGTTCTGAAATTGACTTCTAATGACCAAAATCCATGAATTTTGTGCCATCTCACTAATTCTCTATAGTTGTTGGATGCTCTCATAAATTTTCCTTGCTTAAATACCCCCTGATTTTTATTAACAAAGTTTAAGAAAATTGTCAGGTTGTAAAAGAAGAATATCCTGTTTACTATCAGACATATTTTTGATGACAAATAGTGATTGAGAAGGGTTTCACATACAAATGTAACTTCAAGAAGTTTAACAGGTAACCTGGCGCAAATACAATCCTAACGTCCATCTGTGTTACAACCTTTTTACTACATACATGAGATTTTCTCACACTTAATATTCTTACATCCAACTTGAGTTGGTTAAGGTAAGAAATAAAATCGACATACATGACAATAGCCAACACTTCCCAAAAAGGTATAATCGCAGGTGCAATTAGTACAAAGAAATTATTGTATCTACTTTTCTCTCTGTTCAAGATATTTCATAATTAAATGTGTGTGCAATTCCATGTTTCTCAAATTTGATTTTAAATGTGGTGTATATATATACCTAGGAAATAAGATATTTTGGACACTATCTTTCTTTTAACACACGCTATGTCCAGATAGTCCTTCCCTCTGTACAGTTTTAAGTCAATCCAGTATGTCTCTCAAAGGGCTCCACTTCAAAATGCTCCTTTCTGCCATACATCCTTTTTCTCATGAGCAGATGAAACAGAAGACATTGATTTTTATCATCATGGCAACACACATTTTTCTTGAACCTTGTAGCTTTTATCCACTACTGCTCCATTTCCTCTTCTTTATTTTAAATTCCTTCTTCCATCTCTGTTCCTTCCACACCCCATTGCAGGTGGTTAATATAAGAGAGCAGAAGGAAAACTGACATCTTCTATACTTTGCTGCATCTACCTATACATTTTACTCTTGTCTTTGTTAATTGCATGTCTGTCTTCTATACTAGAACATAACTGGAACAGCAGGATTTTTGCCTATTTGTTTACTCTTATAGCATCAGCACCCAGAAGAGGACCGGACATATAATAACATTTTGTGAATGAATTGATAAATGGATAAAGTCCGCCTCTCACCCAGTAATTTCAGTCAGAGATATGAGACTCACTCATTTTGCAAATGTCTCATGAGCAACAAAATCTTTTCCTTTTGAAATTCGAACTAAAATCTATCCATCCCTCTTCCCCCACCCTTTGCCATTATACACAAGTGTATCCTAAAGGGATCATTCCATCCAGTGCCTTCAGAATAAGACATGGCCTACTTGGCATGATATAATTGTTTTCTTACCATTTGTCCATCCTAATTTATTTCCTATGCCTTGCACATCCTCCTTTAAGCTGTACGAAACATTTTGAAGTTCTTGAAAGCACCATACTCCTATACTCTCTTAGTCTCTCAATTTCTCTCTATCCCGCAGAGAAACACACACACACGCACACACACACACACCATTATAGCTATTGATCAACCTCTTCTTGAATGCCCCTCAGAACTCAATCTTAGGCTTTCTTCTCTTCTTTCGTATAAAATTTAAGATGACGTCTCTCTAGCTCCAGGGCTATACACTCCTTTTATATACTGATGACTTCCAAATTTATAGTTTTGGCTCCAACTTCTCCCTAAGGCCAAAACTTGCACATGCAATTACCTACTCAATATCTCCAGTTAAAAATCTATTACTGACTTCACATTTTCCGTCCTAAAATGTCTCTTAATTAATACGTCCCTAACCATCTTGTCCAGATTGACATAAGACCATCATTTACGCAACTGATGGTCATTACAGTGGCATTTATGCACTTGCACAAACCAAAGCCCAGAAGTCACTTTGGCTTCCCTCGTAGCTTGCACGCAAGTCATGAAAAAGTTCTCTTCTCTCCGAAGTTTTCCATGAGCCTCTCCTTGCTGCTGCCTCAGCTGGGATCCTGAGGCACCTGACTTACCTCTCCAACCGGACCACAGGTCTAGCCCTACGGGTTACTCTGATTTCCCGCTTGATCTCCCCACACCGTTTTCTACAAGGCAGCCAAGGTAATCATTTAGAATCTAAATCATGAAAAAAATCATGCAGTGGCTTCCCGTTACATGTGAAATACAACCCTTGCTCCATTCCATAACAGTTTCTTTCTAAGCCCCTCCACCCTCAGATAATCCCTGCATCACCCAGTGGTGCCCACAGCTCCGCAGCCACAAGGTCTCAATCTCAACATCTTCCTTCCTTCCTCGGGGCTTTTACAGTCATACATTTCTCCACCTGGAAAATTCTTTTCCCAGATTTTGGTTTTTCTTACTTCATTCATATTTATGCCCAAATATCAGAGTCGGTCCTGTTTACTGCAGTGAAATGTTGCGTCGAGCCAGCCGGATACTCCTTTTGGACCTAAGCACTCACTCCCTCAGTACCAGGGACACAGCTGGAGTTTAGCAGTCAGCTTGAGGTTACAAAATCCCATATGTGAGAGTGCAAATCAGTGTCAATTCACTGGGAACGGCCTAATGTCACTCTACCAACGTATGGTTAGTAAGCATCCTACACCCATCGTTTCTCTTAGCTTATCTCTCCAAGCTTCTTCTCTAACCAGATAAACCATTATCCATTCTTCTATGCTTAACTGATTTTTGTTCATGGGGATTCGTATAAGCAGTTGACACACAGGCAATTGTCATGTCATCCTTTCTAATCTTTTAGAACCATGCCCAAAAGTCTCACTTAAATTCTCCTCCTCCACTTGCTCAAGAACCTTAATCACAGGATATATTATATTTCTCTGATTGAGTTGCCCCTATTAATAACTTTTAATTGAACCTTCCTTAAATCTTATTAACAGTAAATAATCTACTTCAGGCAGTGAATCTGACATTTTCCCGTGGCCCTGAATACAGTCTGTTTAATGAATCCTGTTTACTGACCTATTAGCAGTCCATGATTCAAAAAATATTCCTTAAATGCTTCCTTTGCCAGATCCTGACAGTTGCTGGAAATCCTGAGAAGGTACAGGAAGAAGACTCACAAGCTGTATGTCACTTGTGTCATTTCTTCATGGAGCAGGAACAAAATGCAGGTGTTTTCCATGCCTCTGGAGGCTGTGTTGATGGGAGAGACAGCCTCGAGGGAAAGGAATACCCCCTAGTGGCTCCATGAAGAACCAGTGATCACGCCTTATTCAGTAAAAGCAGAGAATTGAGAGCCGAACAAAATGATGGAACCATGACCAAGCCAAAATACATCATTACGTATGTTGCCATGCCAAGAAACAGTGCAGTGAATGCTGATGCCTTCCTGCTTTCGGAGAAAGTCAGGTGGCTCTGCATCCCTTTTCCTTCTCTGTGTGGACCTGGTCCTTCCGCATTTTCCTTCTGCCTCCCTGAAGTTCTCATGTTCATCTCTTTCTACTCGTCAATTTGCACTCCTTTTTCTGTGAAAACAAATCTAACTGCTTCAAGCAGACTCATCAATCAAACGACCTCTTCCCTCTGTCCCTGGGCTTGGGCACCCTGTCGCTCTGCAGTCTTCTAATTACTCCTTAACTCAGGGCCTCAACATGGGCTTCCACTGCCAGCCTGGATGGATTCAATCCTCTTTCCTTTGCCCTTACACCCTAGCAGAGTAAATTTTACTCATCATGTATATGCTACCTTGAACATTTCCCCTTCAGGGCTCAACAAAAAGCAAAATTATATGTAACACAAAGGAACTTACAATGTATCAAGGTCTGTTTTATAAAATAGATATTGCATACATATTTATCTGTAGATACACATATGTTTCATATGTACATATGTGTAACATTAAATGAGCGTATATACATTTAACATTAAATGAGTATTTAATATTAAATGAATAAACATTTAAAAATATCTATACATTCACTTAGTGTACAATCAATTTATCTTCACTCTAACTTGCACGACTATTTTTATAATCATCATTTTACAGAAGAGGAAGTTAAGGGGGTAAAGTATTAAGTAGCTAGTGGTGGTCACACATCGAGGAGGTAGAACTGAGTCTGGAAGCTCGGCCAGCTCCTGGTCAGGATGCAGAGGTCTGTCCTGAACAGACATCTTGGGCTAGGTTAGGTCTCCCTGGTAGATAACCCCACAGGACCCTATGCGTCTCCTCGGCCCTTTTCTTCCCATGGGTGTTTATCCAAATGATGATATCAATGATGTATTCAGTGCTTGTTTTTTTCTGCCACGCTCCAGGCTTCTGGAGGGCAGGAAAGGCATCTGTTTGGTTTCTGCTGCCTCCCACATGCCGACACGGCCCTGGCACAGAGCAGAGACCAGTAAACGCTCCTGCACAGACTATTAGCAGGACAGCTAACTACACTAATTCATACCAGGAAGCATGCCAACTGCTAAAGGTAACTGCGCATGATCCTCTATTTGGTTGAATTTTATGCAGGATGGCATAGGAAACTTTATTGTACACAGCTAAACAAAAAGTGACATTTGGAACCCCACGGTACAGCACAGGGAACTGCATGTAACTTTGCTGTACAACAGAAATTGAAGAAACACTGTAAATCAACTATACTTTAATATAAAATAAATAAATAAATTCTTTTTTAAAAAAGTGAGATTTTCTCAAAATTAGCCCTCAGAAAAGTTACGTCACCTAGTATTGGGGCCCTAACCAAGTCTCTCATATTACTTCTGAGATGATTTTATTTTGAACCGCAAAATACTGTTTGGGGGAAAAGACATAGGGCCTGAAAGAGCCTCAGACACTGCTGGATGGGAAGGCTGAAAGTGGTCACCCAAAGTTATAGGGAAAAAAGGGACAAAGAAATTGAATACACATTTATGATCTTGTTTGTTGGGAATGAGATCATAGTTGCAAGTGTTGGGCATCGTTATAAACAAGAACTTCAACGCATGCTGAAAAGTAATACAGTAAATGTTTTGCCCACATTGTGGAGCATATGAATTTACATTTATAGAACAAAAGAAATGACAAGTCTTAATGTTATGGAAATCCTTATACGTGGCTTAAGATAAAATCTCCAGTAACATCATATGCGGAGCCCCAAAGCTACTGCAGGTCATACAACTTTGACGAAAGTTCAAAAGTGTGCAATGGAGGGCAGGGGTGGGGAGTGGGGGGTGGGGAGTGGGGGGCAACTCACAGAAAGGATGCATGGCTGACAAACTCACAGACAACCCAAGCTGTGAGTGCAGAGCTTACATTAAATCCTTCTCTGTAAATGACGGTATGAAAAGTCACTAGCTTTTCGGTACATCACTTTGATACTGGAGACATACATTGATACTTGATACATACATTGATACTTCATAATACCGAGGTAAAATGAGGCTTTATATCTATAGATAATCAAATGATTAAATGCATAATTAATTCTACAAACATATCAAAATAATTGTTCACAATTCCTCACGTATAACCATAATATAATTTAGAACAGATGATCTGTTATGTAATTATATAGAATATATATCTATAATGAAATATATAGGAGTTACCTGCATAAATGCTCCATTTAATATATATATTTATTTATAGATACTATTTATATATTATATATATTTAATACAATATATATATATTTGTGTATATGTGAGAGTAAAATTAAATTTATATGATATTTATACATCCCTGTTGGCCTAAATAGTTTTTGGATCTTTTGCGTTTTTTTCAAGAAAATCAGAGTATTTTCATATTCGTGTTCATCTGACATTTGCCCTGCCCCTGCCCCTTCCCTCGACCTCAGCAGACTTTAGACTAATCTTAACCACTCAAAAAATACGGCATCTTGACCAAAATGAAGTTTACATCAGGTCCCAGTGTCACGCCCGTAGGTGTGGGTCAGAAAGTGAGAGATAAGAAGGAAACAAGACCGAAATACCTGCTCAGAAGGCGCAAAGGACCAACACCCTCTTTCTACCTCCCACTCTTTCCCTTTTGTTTCTCTTCATTCCATCTAAAGCTTGAAATGATAAATTCGATCTCTGAGAGAATTGCAAATTATATTTATCACATTTGCTTGTGTCTACATGAAGAATCTTTTTATGAAGAGTAATAATTTTGCAAAAATGGCATGAGTGTCAGATCAACTTTGCTGTACGATTTATTGAATCACATCACTGAAATCTCTCCATCTACCTTCTCTTCTTTCAGTGACTCAGGTCCCGTGATGATGAACCCACAAATGGAAGAAAAAAAATCTAAAACAGAAAAGAGAATGTAGCCTCTGACAGTCACAAAAACTTAGATCTTTAGAGGTAAACATATAAATAATAGTAAACCTATTGTGGTTTTACTGAAGGAGCACATTATCATTTTGCCATTTTCTATCTAATGATATACTTCTTGTGATATCCTCAGTTATGCTTGCAAGAAACAAAATATGCTATAACATCTGTTGTGTAGGTGTATTCCAGAGGTTCTATCTGTAACTGCCAAAACTATGAATATGTCACATTCGCAGAGGGATTTTATGTAGAACATTTTTTTCCTTTCTTTTTGCTCTTTATGCTTAGCTTTGGGGGGGGGGGGATGCTTTGAAGTGTTTATTAAATTCATATCTATTTTACTGTGAAGAAAAACACAACTGGAGAGCTCTTATATCTAATAAAATATTTGAACAATGTAGTGTATTGTAAGCACTCATATGGCATTCAGGAATATCTGCAGAGTATATATTGTCAGTTCTGACATAGCTGTTTTCTGAATCTAAAGATCATTTTGGGGGGAAGAATGGATAAGAAAAAGGCCATATGTTGTGTGTTCCTTCTTTGCAGGGCACCGTGTAAAATGCATCCCCAGCAAAAAATTTAATCCTTCAATATGTTTTAAATTGAGACTGTCTTTCTCGATACCTATGTAAGAAAGCAACATGTTATATGTGGCTGCATGTTTTAGATTTCAACATCAGCCTTGGTTTGTTGCTTTGGAAATAGTGAGCCTCAAGACAAGTAGACTAATGTAATCTGTTACGAGTTCACAGAGACTTAATTTTTCCCAGGTGGGAAATCCATCATGTTCATGCATCCTTTAGGGAGGTATGCTCCCTATTTCTCTGTTGTAATAATTATTTAAAACTCTCATGATATTAACTCTCATAATTTCTAACCAACTGGACTCTCCTTATCACTGAATTTCTGGGAATATAGTTTACCTCCCTTTATAGGAAACTTCCACCTCAGCCAACTGGGCAAGGGTGGACCCAGTGCCTAGACACCTGAGTTTGGGACTGGACTCCCCTACTTTTCAGTCATCACCTTGGACAAGCCATTTGATGGGTCTCTGCTTCAGCTTCTAAAGCTGTAAAATGAGGGTAATAATAATCACTACCCTCAGAGGACTATTTAGATAATGAGTTAACATATAACAACCTCAAATAATTTCGGACACATAGTAAGTACACTATGATTATCCTTAGACATATCTCCGCTTACGAGTTATTTAGGAGCTATTTGAAATGAAAGGCAGGCACTTGCCTCTGTGTTCGGGGAAGGTACTGTACAGCAGGCGCCTCAGCTCCCCTTTTGGTCTTCATGCCACATGCAAGCACTTCTGTTGCTTTCTCTATCAAAGGTTCTTGAACCCACCATGCATCTGGCTCTGTGTCAGTGACAAGGGTCACATCTGAGTAAGTCACAGCATCTCTAAGCTCAGGGACAGGCAGGAAAAAGGGGAAGGGAATCTCTCATACTCAGGGAGATGTGTGGCGACGAAGTGCACTAGATAATCATTTTGCAAAGAGAAGGGATGTGGAGAGTTTCAATCAAGGCCACCCTGGTCCGGCCATAGCCAGAACTCTAGAACAGGTGCCCCTTGTGTCAGGGCCAAATCTGCTAATTACCAAACCTATGAGCAAAAACAAATCCCCATACCCATTAAGTCTCCATTCCCTTTCTTCAAAACGTGGGAGACAGAGTGCTGACCTCACAGGGCTGATGTGGTTGTATTATTTTTACAGTAAAAGCTCAAATTGATAGAACATTATGCGTCAGGCACTGTTTTGATGGCTTTTAGGTGGATCCCCAAGAACAGCACACAAGGTACTTAGAATAATGTTGGACATATTAGGAGACATTCAAAAACAGCCATCCACGTTTGTTTTATTTCCTTTAATGTCACATAAATCTGCCTCTGAGCTAAAGGGATAACCACTTTCCAGTAAGGAGTTGTTTCATGGCAGACTTTATTTTTATTTTTTGTCTTTTTGCCATTTCTAGGGCCGCTCCCGCAGCATATGGAGGTTCCCAGGCTAGGGGTCTAATCAGAGCTGTAGACGCCGGCCTACGCCAGAGCCACAGCAACACGGGATCCGAGCCACGTCTGCAACCTACACCACAGCTCAAGGCAACGCCAGATCCTTAATCCACTGAGCGGGGCCAGGGATTGAACCCTAAAACTCAAGGTTCCTAGTCGGATTCGTTAACCACTGCGCCACGACGGGAGCTCCTCATGGCAGACTTCGGTTTCCTACCCGCTTCCTAAGGAGTCTAGCTAAGTCTCATATTAGATGAAGACAGAACAGAGCTAGGTTCCTGCAGAGGTTTTCAGCCTGGGGAGGTTTCTGGATATGTGGCTCTGTCTGGAGTGACTGGGTGCTTTGAAGAATGAGGATAAATCTTTAGCCTAAAGGTTGTAGTAACATCCAAAAATGTCTAGCATAATCTGAATAGCTAGCAGGATGTACAGTGCAACTCTCCACGGCCTATTTTAGTCTCCTTCGTCAAAAGGAAACGAAAAGACCAAGGCCTCTGTACTCACTGACAGTAGAGCCCCCAGAGGATTCATGAGTCAGGCTGTTCTGAGCCCATCTTCCTTGGTCCTTGGTCAGCCTAAGAAAATCCAGTTATACAATAATTGCGCTTAATAAAGAAAATATGTGCGAAAAGTTTTAAGCATGAGAATGTTGTGATATCTTCTGTGTGGTGTTTGAGTCCACTGGACTGCTGGACTGAGAGTTGAGGGAAAGGGTAGAGCTGACCAGAAGCCACCTAAGAGGCTCTGTTAATAGCCCAGGCCAGGAGCCTCTGCTGTGATGCAGTGTGTGGACTATCCGGCTTGTCTATGTGGAGGCACCAGTCTGATTCTCAGCCCAGGGCAGTGGGTTAAGGATCCGTGGTGTGGCCGCGGCTGTGACAAAAGTCACAGCCGTGGCTGAGATTCCATCCCTAGCCCAGGAACTTCCATATGCTGTGGAGGTGGCCAAAAAAGAAAAAAAAAAAAAAAAAAAGGGAGTTCCCATGGTGGCTCAGCGGAAACAAATCCAACTAGTATCCATGAGGCTGTGGGTTCGATCCCTAGCCTTGCTCAGTGGGTTAAGGATCCGGCATTTCCGTGAGCTGTGGTATAGGTTGCAGACACAGCTCAGGTCTGGCATTGCTGTGGCTGTGGTGCAGGCCAGCAGCTACAGCTTCTGATTCGACACCTAGCCTGGGAACTTCCACATGCCATGGGTGTGACCCTGAAAAGCAAAAGGCCAAAAAAAAAAAAAGGAAGAAGCTAGTCCAGGCAAGATATGGAAGGTGGAACTGCCTTGGATGAGGTAGTATCATCAAAACGGGGACCACGCCAGGGTCATCTGTTAGTGAGAGCTGCCATTTTCTTTTTCATCCCAACATTCCTAATCTGGTAGTTCTAGAACGTCAAAAGGTAAATAAAAGAGCAGGAACAATGATGAAGACTTGATTTATAGCTTGTGCAACTTGTCCTGCTTATGAAAATGTGAGAAACCAAGGAAGGAAACACCTCTGAAAATGTGAGAAATGAATTGTTTTCACTGCGTTAAGATGGAGATGCCTGCTGGGTATTCGCATGAGTGGGAAAGTGGGTGTGATGTTAGAGTCCAGGTTTAGCAGGGTTAGTTAGTTAGCAATGTTAGTTAGCAGTTTTAGTTAGCATTGTTAGTTAGACATGTCTTTGAGAATGTTGAGCTGGATACAGAATCTGGTCCAAAGAGAAAAGTTGCCATTAGATATAATTGGCATTTAAAGTCACTGGAGACCAACAAACATAATAAGAGAAAGGGAATGTGTATGTGTATGTATATATATATATACACGTGTGTGTGTGTGTGTGTGTGAGAGAGAGAGAGAGATAGGCTGGGTCACTTTGCTATACAGCAGAAACTGGAACGACTTTGTAAATCAACTATAATTTTTAAAAATGCAAAATAAAATAAAGTCACAGGAGTGGATGAAAGTACCTAATAAAAAAAAAATCTTTAGAGGAGGGAAGATACCTGGGAATAGAACTTCGGGAGTGCCATCCTTTAGGGGTGAAGATTTAAGAGGCATCAGCAAAGAAGAGAGAAAGAAAACTATGTGAGAATTAGAGTGACGGGCTGCAGAGTTCAGTGTTCTGAAGATCAAGAGAAGGAGCGTGCAGTTCTGTTTTGAGCTATTCCTGAAGAAGAGCTCAAAGGCCAGTGAACGTGGACATGGCGGGGCCTCAGCAAGAGCAGTCTCAGCGCAGTAATGAGGCCCAAGTCTGTTTTCAGTGATGGAGAAACGGGGGGAGTGGCTCTGGACCACAATCTTGGGGGGGTTTGTTGAGAAAAGGCATACAGAGTTGGGTGGGGAGCTGGAAAAGAATGGGATGTGGAGGTGGCTTTTCGTTTATCTCAGTGTTAAAGAGTGGGGGCCACTGAGTCACGCTTGTGGTGATGAGAATAATCTGATGGAGAGGAAGAAATTAGAAATTGCGTAAGTGCTAAGAAAATCCTATGACAGGACAATACAGGACAGGATTTATGGATTAAGAAGACTGATTGGCCTCTGGTACAAATGATAGGACCAAGGATAAAAATAAAATTTCAGAAGCAGGTGGGCTGGCAGTGTTGGTGACCAGGGTGGTGAGCATATTTTTAACAGGTACTTTAAAGAAATAGTCTTTCCCACTTAAACAGCTATATAGAGAAAAATAAGATTTTCCTGGGAATGACCCCAGAATGCCTCTCTAGGTGTCCCCATAAATCTGAAGTCTGGGCCTCCTTCCAGCAGGCTGGGTGTCCTGTTCAAGTTCAGTTCCCCAGCAAGGGAGTGTCAGATGCGAGGGAACTTGTGTTGCTCCCATTCTCCTAAACAGACAGCCTGAGGTCAATATGCTTGTCTCTCACCTGTTCTCTCACATAGGGACAGAGTGATGGAGGCTTTAGAATTCTCTCCAGGACACAGAACACAGGAACTGTGCACCTGCTTAACCTTGCCCATGGGATCCTGAGCCAAGTGCTACTGGCCAGACATCAAGCAGGCAAACTGGTCTGAATACCACAGTCCTGGTCCATAGCTGGGGGCTTAGGCTGGGTAACCCCAAGGACTGGAGATACCCTCTAGGGTGACGGAAATTTAGAAGAATGGATAATACTCATGTGGACATGTGGCCTGTGTGTGGGCCACACTGCCCTTGAGTTAACGGAGCAAACATCCCCTGAAGGGTGATGGTGAGTCACTGTAAGTTCCAGGTGGCTCAAAGAGTGAGTCACCTATTCCCAGGTGTTCCCAGGATCCACAGGACAGTAAAGCCTGTGACAAGGCTGATTCCATTTAAGGAAGGGATGGAGCTTTCCTGAGTGGGTGGATCAATCAGAAATCCGAAAGTTCAAGGGACACCTGGTGTGAGAATTCTGCCAACAGCTCTACCAATCGGTTCTTCTGTGCAAATCTGGAAGCCCTCTGAGCCGAAAGAAGGAGGATGGAAAGGTAGAACAGGCCGCCTGGGATCTCTGGGAAGAGCTGCAGGCTGCCTCCCAGGGCAGAACCCAAATGGAAGGGAAACTCTTGGGTCAAGTGGAAACAATCACGCAGTCGGGTAAAATCTGGAAGCTGGAGCTAGGAATTCACTTAAAACGCTGACTTCTGATTCCATTGTCTGACGTCAGTAATCAGGAGCAGATGGTCTTACCTACTTTATTCCCGAATCACTTGCTGGTGACTTCAGATTCATTCCATACGGCCTTCTGAGAAGCCTCCTGACCAATGAGATAAGACCCTAAATGCCACAGAGAACCCCATGATTGAAGCTACTCAGGAACCTGTGTCCCAGAGTCACAGGTATGTAAACTGAAAATCGCATAAATAGAATCAGGAAATGGCGCTCTCTGGACCCACATCTCTGAGTCTCTGTCCCCAGGAAGACGAGGGACAGGAGCAAAGAGGGAGGAAGAGGACAGAAGGAAAGCAAGGGGCCAAAAGTCCCCCGTGGGCTGCTTCCTGACC
This sequence comes from Sus scrofa, assembly GCF_054392235.1. Taxonomy (NCBI): domain Eukaryota; kingdom Metazoa; phylum Chordata; class Mammalia; order Artiodactyla; family Suidae; genus Sus; species Sus scrofa. The sequence continues at coordinate 80,308,540 of NC_139393.1, forward strand.
CAGACGTGGGGTTTGCCAGAATCTGACTTCCCACAAGAAGCCAAGAGAACCAGGGTCCCCTGAATGGGTCAACATTCCGCCCAAGTTCATGCACAAAGCCAGGCTTGCTGATGGTCCCCCGAGCACTTTGCAGAAACCGATCGACTAAAACACACCAATTCTATTCTCAACCTATACACCACTGTATGTGTCAAACACACTCTCACTGTGTACTCTTAGTGCAACTTGTAAGCCATCCATGCTTTTTTGTATCTAATTCTCAGGAATTGTATTGCTAACCCATTGAAAAATTAGTGCTCTATAAAGACACATGACTAAAAGCATCATCTTTTATTTTGAAAGGGTCCCAGGCCAGCAGTTGGAGACCCATGCATCTACTTTCAAAGAGCTGATGGTTCAGGCTCGGGCAAGCCACAGCTGCCAGTGCCAGGGTGCTGCCTCTCCTGGGGGAACAATGCAGGTGATACACCACAGTCATCAGCCTTGGCATTCCCCCACTGTGAGGTGTGCTTGTAGCTATTGTTCCATTGTAATTCATTTTGATTTCATGTTGTCATGTTTTCCTAACAGCGAGCCACAGGTTTATACTGTTTTGCATCAATGAAGGGTTCAGAATTCCTGTCCTTGGAAATAAGTTGCAAACAGCTCACATCATGTTGCTACGTTATTCATGAAAGTCAGTGAATGCTTGTTTCTATTTTTAGTGCCCATAGAAAATGTCGATTCTGCTTTAACGTAAAGGAAGAGAAAACTGTTGACAGATTACCTGTCGAATATATATGGAATATAGTTTTATTTCACTGGCTTTGGTTAACTAAGGGAACTATGTTGATTCTTCATTTAGGAGTAAGCTTACATTTATACTTCAATACTGACGTATAGTCATCATAATGAATATGTGGTAATAAATAAGCAGCCTGTTTTAGAGCCTATTTAATTTCAATTATAACATAATACATGTCTAATATATTTTTGACATATAAAAAAAAGATTTGACATTTTTCTGTTTAGTACCCATACATTACTGGTGGTACATGTAATAAAAAGGTATTGAAATCCAATATTTAGGCTAGTATAAAGGTTATGTTTTATTTGAAATGATATTTGGCACTAAGACTAAAATTTTCTAGAGCCATCAAACAGAATTTGATGTTGTTTCAATCTTGATTTCTCTGAGCATCGTTTTCTACATCAGTAGCATGTGATTCTTATACACAGTTCCCACAACCTTTTTGTCCTGTGGTGGACTATAATTATCTGTACACATCTCATCTCAATCTCTGTCTCTTTTTCTCTACACACTCTAAGCCATACTTTAATCATATTAATATGACTACTACTTATTTCAAAATAAAAATCTCAATATTTTAAAAATTCTTCAGTTATAAAAGAAGTACAATATACAGAGAGAAATGTCTATTTTTAGAAGACCTAGAACCAAAAGAAAAATATTTTGTGATACAATAGCATGTCCTTGCAAAATGGATAGTAGTTTCTTTATACCCAAGTGATTATCTCATTTATGACCCATAAAACTGGCCTTGATTTTGGAACTCAAACCGAATAAGCCATGTTACATTTTAAAATTAAGTGACATGTAAGCAATAGGATATTCAGCTGGAGACATGATGAGCAATCATCTTAAAAGTGACATCGTGTACCATTTAACTCTGCTGGTGGGAATGAAAAGTGGTGCAGCTGCTATGGAGAATAGTATAGAGGTTTCTTAAAAAACAAAAAAATAGAGTTAATGTATGATCCTGCAATCCCACTTCTGGGCATCTAGCTGGAAAAGACAAAAACTCTTATTAGAAAAGATACATGCACCACAATGTTCATAAGAGTGCTATTTACAATAGCCAAGACATGAAAGCAACCTAAGTCTCCTCAGACAGATGAATGGATAAAGAAGATGAGGAACATAGACGCAATGGAATATTACTCAGCCATAAAAAAGAATGAAATAATGCTGTTTGCAGAAACATAAATGAACCTATAGATTATCATACTATATAAAGTAAGTCAGAAAGACAAAGAAGAATACTATATGATATCACTTATATGTGGACTCTAAAAATACGATATGAATGAACTTATTTACAGAACAAAAATAGACTCATAGACGTAGAAATGAACTTATGGTTACCAAATGGAAAGGGGTAAGAGGGATAATCTAGGAGTTTGGGATTAATCGATACACATTACTATATATAAAATATATAAATAACAAGGACAGCATGGGAAACTGTATTTGATATAATAACATAATGAGAAAAATCTGCAAAAGTATATAGATATATGTACTATTTAACATATATATATACACACACACACACACACACACACACATATATATAGCTGAGTCACTTTGCTGTGCACTTGAAACAAATACAATATTGTAAATCAAATATACTTCAATAAAAAATAAATGTTCTTAGCTTAAAAATATCCTTCAGCTTTGATAAACTGGTGAAGTCTCAAATGTATAGCCCATATATAAAAGAATTTTGGATATGTTTTATATTCCTCACCAAACAAAAGTTAATAACTTTGTTATACAACAGAAATTATCACAACCTTGTAAATAAACCACACTTCAATAAAACTTTAAAAAGTTAATATATGATTTTTTCAGAGCTCAATGTATCAGTGACTCAAAGAAATATATTCCCAGAATACTTGTAAGATAGTATTATTATTTCAGTGAGTTATAAATCAAAAGTAGTGATAAAAGTATTTTAAATCTTTCATCAGCATGGAGATTAGAATAATATAAAATTTCCTCATTTATTAATAAATATCCTATTATTAATTATTAGGGCACTGAATTATTTCAATAATTCTTCTGTACCTATGCCTAATTTTAATATGTTTTTCTTTCAAATACCTTTTCTAGAATAGTACCTTTAATTTTTTATACCATCTGCCCTGAGTTTGCTGCAGCTTGAAGCTACTCCTGCAAGGATTAGAGAGACTGTCTGGAGCAGAGCATCAGAACAGATGTATTTAGGATGAATGGATTCAACAAAATATTACCTCCATTAGGACGATTAGGTGACTCAGTCAACCAACCTTGGGATACTATGCTAAAAAAAGACTCTTACGAATTCTCTGCTTTTGATAAGATTTCTTCTACGTTTGAAATTACTGCATGACTTTGTCATCTACATTAGTTGCCTAATCTATAGTCTTAGGCTTCCAAAAGAATGGTCAGTCCTAGGAGAGAACAAAGCTAACAAGTTTGTCATGTATTTTGTGATAACTTTAAAAAAAATCCAAGTTCTGAATTATAACCTTAAAAAATGCACACATCTGAAAAGACTATGCTGAGGTGGGTTTTCTTGCATACCACTTGAGTAAGGATAAGTATGCATGCATTTTTTTGGAAAATGTTTTGGCGAGGTGTATGAATCGCCTTAAATGTATCCACAAATGTATTCCATTCTTTAAATTCAGTGGTTGGAATCTAAGAAAATAAGAAAATATACATAAATATATGTACATAAAATCAGAGGCAACAGACTGAAAAGGGCAAGTCCAAATTTTTCAATTTTCTCAACAAGATCAACTCATCGCTCTTATAGGGGAGAGATTAGTATTCCCTTATTTTGATATGATATTTACTACATTAGTGGGGAAAGGATAGTCGTAATATTTACCTTTATGAACAAAATATAAGGATTTTCTTCAAAACTCCTTTTAGGAGACAAATTCTAAATCTGACTGCTTGAATTTTATTACCATTGTAACTTTCAATACTTTGATTTTGCTGGATAAGTAATGCAGTGGTTTCTTGCATCCTTACGGTAAAAAAATACTTTATAAACTTTCTGAAAATGAAAACATTTACTAAATATCAACCTTTCATGATTCTTTTTTTTTCTTTTTAGGGCCACACCCGCAGTATATGAAAGTTCCCAGGCTAGGGATCAAGTTGGAGCTGCAACTGTGGCCTACACCACAGCCATAGCAATGCCAGATCTAAGCTGCATCTGTGAGCTACGCTGCAGCTCAAGGCAACTTAACCATTTAAGTGAGGCCAGAGATCAAACCCACATCCTCATGGATACATGATGGATGCATTTCCAATGAGCCACAATGCAAACTTCATGATTCAATATTCTTTAAAAAATTTTTTTAAATTTTTTATCATTTGTTTTTTATTATTTATTTATATATATATTTTTTTCTACTGTACAGCATGGTGACCCAGTTACACATACACGTATACATTCTTTGTTCTCACATCATCATGCTCCATCATAAGTGACTAGACAGAGTCCCCAGGGCTACACAGCAGGATCCCATTGCTAATCCATCCCGAAGGCAACATTCTGCATCTATTTACCCCAAGCTCCCCGTCCCTCCCACTCCCTCCCCTTCCCCCTTGGCAACCACAAGTCTATTCTCCAAGTCCATGATTTTCTTTTCTGTGGAAAGGTTACTTTGTGCCATATATTAGATTCCAGATGTAAGTGATATCATATGGTATTTGTCTTTCTCTTTCTGACTTACTTCACTTAGGATGAGAGTCTAGTTTCATCCGTGTTGCTGCAAATGGCATTATTTTGCTCTTTTTTATGGCCGAGCAGTATTCCATGATTCAATATTCTTGATGAAAATATTGAAACACGTTCAAGTATCAATCTTGAAATAGAATGAAATCTTGGCGATTCATTTTACTCAAGGCTATATGTATTATATTCATCCCTGGGTCTATAGCAATTAGACTTAGAAATGCACATTCAGGCTTTTGACTCATTTTGAGAAGTAGACAAGCAAACCCCAAATACTCAAATGGAGAGGTTTTACTTGTTATATGTGTTATATATTATATGACTATAGCCAGGGAAGTGTTATGCATATTTATTCATAATGGAGAAAGGAGTGTCTTGATTTACACCAGGTTGGGGAGAATCTTCTTTTCTAGATACAGAAAGGTTTCTGGGAGTAAAGTGATTTTAAATAGGATTTTGGATGCTGAAAATAGGAGAGACCAATGCTTCCAAATGTAGCATCTTAAGAAAAATGAAATGAGAAAAGACCAATGATATTAACTGGGCTAATTAGAAATCAGTGAGTTTTGAGCAATCAAATCAGGGGTTTTGGAGGAAACACAAGAGCTTGGGGGTGATTCACAGTAAAGTGAATCAATTCACCATGGAGAGTAATGCTGGGAGACTGGCTGGCATTTCAATCAACAGCATGAAGACACCTGAAATGGACAACTGGAAGAGGTACAAGAATATGAGAAGCGACATTATATGAAGTAACACTGAAAAGTTTAGCCAGTGATTCCCACGCTCAGAACCTCCTGACCCATGATGCTTAATCAGTGGTTCAAGAGTAGAGGTTACTGTGGGCTAATATCCTGGAAGAAGATGGGAATCAACAGAACTGAAGTGACCCTCGGCCATCTCCCGAGTACTTTTCTCCATCTCTTTTGTGCTCATCAGCTTTGACCTGCTAGAGTGGCTGCTACTGGAATCCTCACTGCCAGTGCTTCCCTCTTTAAGGCAACCCCCTTCAGAGGTGTCTTCTTTTTTTGGCATCTCTAAAACCTGGGCAGATCCATTGTGCCCCAGAGAATCAGTCTCATGGCCTCTAATAAATCTAAAAAACATGTCGGTTCCTGCAAATGAATGGACCAGAGTGGTCATGAGGACACCAGGGAGTTTTGTTTCTTGAGACACGAAGAAACTACCATGAGGAGCCAGACACAGAGACTGTGCCCTCACCTGCTGAGAGTAAGTGGCAAAAAATGTCAGGTATGTTCGCAGGAAGGAAAGAAACAGCAATCTTTTTTTCTTTGATAAAAACTCGAAGACCATTCCTTAACACCTTGGAGGACATGAGTAACAAAGCCAGCTAATGGAGTTCCGGCTCTGGCACAGTGGGTTAAGAATCCCACTGCAGTGGCTCAGGTCACTGAAGAGGCATGGGTGTGATCCATGGCCTGGCCCAGTGGGTTAAAAGATCTGGCCTTGCCAAGCTCTGGCCTAGGTCACAGCTGTGGCACGGATTCAGTCCCTGGTCCCAGAACTTCCACACCCCCAAGGTGCAGCCATAAAATTAAAACAAACAAAAAATAATAGAGCCAGATAAAATTTGTTGAGCACCACACACTGGTAGCTAATTACTTTCTATGTGCTATTTTAATTAATTCTGACAATCATCTTAAGAAGTAGATACCACTATTCACTCCATTTAACAGACAAGAAAACTGAGATACAGAAGCCTAAGGGTCTTTCCTCTTAGGCAGTCAAGCCAATGTTGCTGCCAAGCTATGAGGGGAAGAGGTCTCACTCCAGAATCTGAAACATCACCTCCCAGTGCATCTGTACACATAGATTCAACCTGGGTTGTTGCCTTCTCTTCCTAACTTTATCCCTCTCTCCTTCCCAAAACCACAGCCAGCCCTGACTTCTCCCAAAAGGGAGAGTGAGTGCAGGACAGAGAAGGTTCTTGACTCAGTGAGATAGGGCTGATCCAAGTAGGTGACCCTGGGCTCTGGATCAAAGCTGAATCAACACCTCAGCATATTCTAGCCATGAAAACAGGGGATTTTCGCCTGGGGAATTAAAGAAAAACATCCTGGGTAAAAAAACAAAGCCTACCCTTGGAACTTGGAGGCCCTCAATTCTCCCGTGAATCTTTCACTCGCTAGACTATTAAACCTATTGATTAGTAAATATTCAAGCCAATGCTTTCACAGCCCAGCCTCCTTATAGACAGACCATGCTTATTTATACTGGGGTAATTTTGCACACGTTTTTTCCAAAGATGAACAAAGTAAAAAAATAACTTACAATATGGGTGACTAGTGATACCATTTGAATTAAGAAGGGAGAATCAGCATTTGGAAAATGTCATCATGAGCACGAATGGACAACTTCCTGTGCCTTAAAGACCCTTCTGCTTGGTGGTGATATTAACAAATGTGGTTTTTAAACTGAATAATAAAATGTGTCAACATTTGGAAGATATCAATACTCGAGTGAACTAACACTTTCCAAACGGTCACTGCATATTTACAAAAGAAATGCATGTGTGAAAGATCCATCCACAGCATCAGACAGATCAATGGATTTGAATGCACTATTGTATGAAGCATCTGTTAATATGGTTGTATTTGCAACTGACAGTTAAAAAACCCAACCATTCATCACATTTTGATGTAGTATAAAGAGAAGTTTCCCCGACTGTTTGAAATGACCACTAAAATACGACTTATCTGTTTGAAGTTGGATTTTCATCATATGATTCAAAATACACATTGCTACAGATAGAATGCAAAACAAATGTGAGAATCCGGCTAGCTTTAATTAAGCCTGACAATAAAGAGGTTTGCGAATAGGGACTGGAGTTCCACCCTTCTGATTACTTTCTAGTTCCTTTTGGTGACAACATTGTATTGATAATAACCGCGTACAGGTTTGTTATTTTGTTAATGTATAAACAAACATTTAAATTTTCTCAGCTTGAGAATTCAGACTCGAGATGGCGGAATAGAAGGACTGGAGCTCAACTTCTCTCCTAAAAACAAAAAAAATCACAACTAAAAGCTGAACATTCTTCACCCAAATGGACCAGAAACCTTAAAAAAAGATATCCTACTCCAGAAGAAAAAGAGGAGGACACATCAAGAGGTAGGAGGGGTGATTTCGTGATATAAACAACCCCATACCTCCTGGGTGGGAAGCCCCACAGACTGGAAACTAACTGGTTCACAGAGACTCACCTACAGGAGTGAGAGTTCTGAGCCCCACATCAAACTCTCAAGTGTGGGGATCTGGCACTGGGAGAAAGAGCCCCAGAGCATCTGGCATTGAAGGCCAGTGGGGCTTGTGCACAGGAGCTCCACGGGACTGGGGGAAACAGAGACCCCATTCTTAAAAGGCCCACACAGACTTTCATGTGCACTGGGTCACAGCTTTAATGTCTAATAAGGTAAATATCTCTGGAATCAGTTCTCAGTGATTTGCAACAGTGTCAGAGAGTTCTGAGACACAAAAGTGAGAGCACAACGGTTCTGAAGCTCATAGCAGAGGGCTTGAGTTGTTCCTGCATTCACTGAGTAGGTCGCCTTTCCAGCACTAATGATATCGTTGTGAACTTGGCAAACAGCCCTGGGATGGACAGGCAGGATTTCTGCGAGAGAAGAAAGCTGCTCATAGCATCCCATATTGATCAAATTTATCCTGCAGACAAATGTCTTGCTGTCGGATAACTCCCACATTTCAAAATCCATCTCTTTGGTCATTTTCTATAGCTTTTCCTTTTGCAATTCGTAAAATTTCTTTCCTCTTGAACCATTTTTCCTCTTAGTGAAATGCGGTCCAATTACCCCACAAACCTTTGGCCAAGTTGCTCCTTCTGCTTTCTTAATGCTTTTTCCCTCCTCACTGACAACTGAGCTGAGATGTCCGTGTATTCGTTCCTTACATGGCATATGCGACTTCTACATGTTTTTACTCAATTGAAATATTCAGCATATCTAAGTGATTGTGTACCATCTCTCATCTGTGGGAGCTCTTCTTCTTTATCATCTATTATTTCTTGGTGGATTTAAAAAAAAATGCGAAAAACAGGTTTTGACCATTTAAAATTGATGTTTTCCAGCCACGTGGAGGGACTTTAGCGACCATCGAGTCCCTGCGATTTTATCTTCCACGGCTGGGACTTTGGCACGTGAACTTGGTGCCCCACACTTCAACTCATTACGGTAACGTTCCAAACAATCTCCCAGAATTTCATGAGGTGAAATGAGGTGGTGTACACCCAAAGTGCTCAGCACCGCCTGGGTAACACAGCTAAAGGCCACTCGATGCCGGCTAAGGCGTGAGCATCCATCTGTAAAATGGACTCAAAGAAACTGAAGTCTTAGGGTTTCCATTAAGGTCTCTTTTAATTTCTTCATTTTTTGGCTGCTCCACGGCATGTGGAGTTCCCGGGCCAGGGATCAGATCCAAGCCGCAGTTGAGACCTAACGCCATAGCTGTGGCAAGACCAGATCCTTAACCCTCTGTGCTAGGCCAGGGATCGAACCTGTGTCCCAGCACTCCAGAGACACTGCCAATCCCATTGCATAGCAGCAGAAATAAGCTGTGATGTACAGAATGGAATGGAATGGAATGAATATGTCTATTAAACACATATTCATATCTCTTACACATTAGTGTCCTAGAAATGGCAGCTTGGTTAGTGCTAAATAAGAGGCAAAAATGAAACAAACCTTTTTGTTACAGCATGGGCACATCAACCAGTGACAAGCTGGGAAAAGCAGAAGGAGTGGATTCTAAGAGGCAAGAAAGAGTTGACGATGTGATGATGGGGGTTAGAGCTAGGGCAGCCCAGCTCAAGCAGCAAAAGAGAATCTTTGTGTCCAGGCCTGAGCGGAAATCAGATCAAAATGTATAAAATGAGATGGTTAAAATATTTAATACATGTACTACAATTAGAGGCATGCCAACATTGGCTCTAACCTATTAACCTGAAAAGTTCTTTTTGGCTCACATGACACTACATTTTACAGTAAAACTAATTCTGGGCTTAACTGGCATGATAGAAATTGTTCCCAATTTTCCTTCCAGGGCTGTGGGTATGTTTTTCATTAATGAGGCAAGAACTTGAACCCCCTATGTAAATTATGACCCAGGCCAAGGCCAGCTTAATTCTAAGCATGCTAAGCCATGTGCACTGGCTTTTGGAGGCATATTTTAATTAAAAGTAAAGGTTTGTGTTTTAGATGGGGGAACTGAAAGTACCATGTGTCTCGAAAAGTCTGTCCACTTTTATCAGAATTCTGTTCTCTGACTTGCTGTTGTATGCTGTAACCCTTTTCCTGATGTAAAAACGTTGGCTTCTTAAGCTCATTTATGTGTTTTCTTTGATGGCGATTTTGGCCAATGCATTCCATATGCTTATGACACAACACTTGAAAATGTTCTGTCTGAATTTTTTACATAGTTTGAGTCATCGGTGTTTTTGCGCCATGAATTGTCAGTTTTATAGTCACTCAAAAAGAGTTCACGTCTTTCTTCCTTGAAATTCCTTTTTCTTAATGTAATTTAGTATTTCCCAAAGTAACACAACCAACTACAACTTTTTTCCCCCTTTAGAGCCTATGAGGAGATTTTGTTACAAATATTATTCACGGCACACTTGAGATGATCTGTTTGAAGTTATAGTGAGGAGGTCCTTGGTCAATGTTCCAAATGGATTAAGACCCGTGTGGACGGATATGGAAAAGGGAGTCTTAAGGCTACACAGAGGGACGGGCCAGAGGCTGGCTCGGTGGCACACAGGAGGAAATCTTAATCCCACACCTAATTTTACCCTGTGCACATAAACAGAATATCAACATCAGTTAATGCTGGCCGCTACTCCACCAGCAACTCAAACGGGAGTACATTTTTAAGAAAAATTTCCCCATTTTATGTACAAACTTAAAAATATATATAGCCAATGAAAATAATTTGGATTCTTGATATTTGTTTCAACTTCTTTATATCGATAGATAGTACTGACGTGGCTGTCACCGTAATTTATTTTTCCAAACCAGCGATTAGGTATGAAATTCACACTGCCCCTTTGCCCATCTTAAACGCTTTAAGTGAATGTCACATTTAACTATAGTTAACATAAATAAATCTTAGCAATTGGGAATCTTCTGTACTTGAAGTGAGTTTAAATTACTTTAAAATCCCAGGTAAATTGTTTAATCTCTTAAAGACACCAGGTGTTTCATTAAGGTTAGTTTTTAGGGATAATTTCTGTTTGGATCATTGAGAAAAGTGATGATAACCTATTTAGTATACATACGGGTTTGCTCTTTTAAAACGAAAGTCAAAATGTGATTACATAGATAGATAAAATCTGTATCTGATAACGTCGCTTTATATTTTTAACCCAAGAAGAACAACACTTAAACATGTGTTAGGAAAACGTGTGTAATTAAGACTCTACTTTCACTAAAATATAGAGTCACTCATTTTTTTAAAAAATATAGTTACCGTTTTACTTTTTCTGGAGATTTGTCGAACTGCTCTCATTTGTTTTCGCTGATGGATATAGTGCAGGTTGTACTCAAACGGTTTCAGAATATTAGCTCTAAATAACTAGCACTTGTCAATTTTCCCTAATCATATGCAGCCATAGCTTCTGTTGGGTTGGCCAGTTTCTTATATATGAGCCATTTCTCAGAAACCTTTGTTTTTCTAAGTTATAGAGGTCTGGATCTTTCTTTTCCTCAATCATTTCTTCCTAGACTGATTCTCCACAGGGAGCAGTATCGTGCCCTCAAGGATACTCCGCAATGCCTGGAGCAGTTTTTGGTTACCCCCACTGTGGAGGATAGGGGGCACTATTGACATCAAGGGGGTACAGGTCAGGGATGCTATTAGACAGGCTACAATGCATGGGACAGCTCACCCCAAAATAGAGAGTTATGTGACCCCAAAGGCCAATGGCGTCCAAACTGAAAGAAATCTATTTTAAGTCATCCTACAACAACATTTTAAATAACTACAGTAAGACTGCACTGATTTAAGAGTTCTTCAATCCCACCTTGATGTCTGTGATCTTGCTACAGGGATTGATTCAAATTCAACATCTTATAGGGCCTGAGTCTCCCAATAATCCAAAAAGGGGTGCTCTAAACAAAAATCTCCACGTTTGTCTGTATCATTCTACGCATAATGTGGAGCACACATCTTAACTAATACTTGTCACTCTCATTCTGCCTTGTGTTGATGCCGTCTGCTTTTCTGAACCTTATCCTCACCTTTTTCTTCCCACTGGATCATTCATAACATTATCCCAAAAATACGCCGCAGGCAATAGTAGATATTCTTGTTCATTTTATGAACAAGAGAAAGTGTTTCAACCATTTGGTTTTATTCCAAAATGCAGACTGGTGGACGTATAGAAGTAAATTAGGGGAAAAGGTTTAATAGGTATTGGGTAGGACTAGCAATGAGGATGATGACAACTTACAGTACTACCACTGGAACTAACCTAATTTTATAACTAGTAAATGTCAAACTCAGTGTTGATAACCTAACTGTATTAACACATTTAAATGGGGATAGTTGGAAAATGTCAGTGTAAGCCTCTTTGGATTGAAGCTTTTCATGTTTAAAAGAAAATCTTAGTCTCATTTCCCCACTAGGCAGGAAGACAGTAAATATTACATAAGTCCTGGCTGGATGAATACATGCTTGATGATTTTAATCTCATTTCAGAGATCAATAGTCATTCATGGATATACCACCTACTATATTGGATATAAACTCCAGGAGGTCACTCACAACTTATTCTCCTAACATGTCAGTTTCTTAGGAAATACTTTTAAATGAGCAAATTAATGAATATTCAAACCAATGGTTTTACACCTTTACCATTTTAACAGTAATAGTATAAATAAGACTAAAAATTAAAGTACGAGACTATGCCACAGTCTGCTCCCATGAAGTTAACTTTAAAAAATGAAGGATATTATTAGAGAAATGCAAATCAAAACAACCAGGAGATACCACCTCATACCAGTCAGAACGGCCATCATTAATAAGTCCACAAAAAACAAATGCTGGAGGGGGTGTGGCAAAAAGGGAACCCTCCTGCACTGTTGCTGGGAATGTAAGCTGGTATAACCACTAGGGAAAACAGTATGGAGGTACCTTAGAAATTGATACATAGAACTACCATATGACTCAGCAATCCCACTCTTGGGCATATATCCAGACAAAACTTTCCCTAAAAAAGACACATGCACCCACATGTTCACTGCAGCACAATTCACAGTAGCCAAGACATAGAAACAACCCAATCCACTGATAGAAGATTGGATTAGGAAGATGTGGTATATATACACAACAGAATACTACTCAGCAATAAAAAAGAACAAAATAATCCCATTTGCAGCAACATGGATGAAACTAGAGGCTCTCATACTGAGTGAAGTAAGTCCTAAAGAGAAAGACAAATACCATATGATATCACTTATATATGGAATCTAATACATAGCAGAAAGGAAACTTTCCACAGAAAAGAAAATCATGGACTTGGAGAATAGACTTGTGGTTGCCAAGGGGGAGGGGGAGGAAGTGGGGTGGATTTGGAGGTTGGGGTTAATAGATGCAAGCTATTGGTTTTGGAATGGATTAGCAATGAGATCCTGCTGTGTAGTACTGGGAACTATGTCTGGTCACTTATGATGGAGCATGACAATGGAAGAAAATAGAGTGTGTACATGTATGTGTAATTGGGTCACCGTGCTGTACAGTAGAAAAAAAAATGTATTGGGAAAATAGTTTTAAAAATAAATAAATAAAAGCAGATATTGAATGGAAAAAAAATTTTAAATGTCCTTAAACTTAAGAAAAAAAAAAATGAAGGATAAATGTCATGCATGAAAGACTCAGCATATTTATGTGTCTTCAGATCCGGTGTTGCTGTAAGATGTGGCTCGAATCCTGCATTGCTGTGGCAGTGGTGTAGGCCCATGGCTATGGCTCCGATTAGACCCCTAGCCTGGGAACTTCCATATGCCACAGGTGCAGCCCTAAAAATGCAAGGGAAAAAAAAAAAAGTGCCTTCATTCTTTTTTGACAGTTTTAGATACCGATCAGCTCTCTATCCACCTATGCATCTGTCATCTGCTTATTGTTCTACCTACCTATCATCTATCACCTATCAATTTCTCTATCATCTCTCCCTGTCTATTCTGACAAAATGAGGGACTATGGGAGGTTTTACCCCATTCAAAAATGTTTATTATCAATGCCAGATCTCTTTTTCTGGTAAAGTGGAGGTGTCACCAAATTTAACAAGCACCAGGTATCAATTATCATTTATAAGAAAGAGTCAAATGCTATATCTCTTTGCTTATTAAAGGGACAGATTTCAATCAACAATTGCTTCTTATTACCCACCATCTGTGTGAAGGCTTTACATAATTGCTTGCATACCGTGTCTTTGATAGGCCTTATTTCTGATAAACAGAAAATAAAATTAAGCTCTCCTGTGAGATCCATTACAGAGAAAGCTTGGAATAAATATAGTAGATTTAATTCTTCCCTTTCACAAACCTGACAAGGCAGCTGCTGGAAGCCTCACTTATGAATCTTTGTTTAGAATGAAATTCCAAATGATGAAGCATGAGCCTTTAATGACAAAATGTGCTATATGGTCAATGGAAAAGGAAGTGTTTCCCAGGCTGCTGTCTTAGATGCATCAAGAATTAAAAGAATATGAGATAATTTAGAATGATAGATAATCATTTTGTGCCACTGAATTTTAAATCAACACCTGGGTTAGGCACGGCGAGTAAAATGTGAAGCCAAGCACATTCAAGGAAACCGTAGCATTTGCTTTTAATATTCATAAAGTTTTTAAATTGAAGCTGTACAATATGTTCTATCACAGGTGGCACTTTAGGAAATTATGTCAGATGATGGAAAATCAGCAGGTGTATGACTATCAGTGTGCCAAACGTGGTTGGACACAGGTATGTTACTAATCTCTCCAAGAAAGACAGCAAAACATGTATTCACACTGGATATATAGAATCTTGTTACAAAATGGGAAATAGCTAAGACATTTTTATCTGTAGCAATATAATATTATAACATAAATAATGCTGAAAGTATGTAGGAAAAAAATCACACTGCTTAACAAAGGAAAAATAACACCCATTAACATAAATGAACTGTACAAATCAGAAGCGCTCAGTCCTATGAATTTTGGAAATTATATTTATGCAACTAAATTCAAAGACAGATATTGAACATTCTATCACATCAGATAATTCTCTCCTGCCCATGGCTGTTACTGTCTATTTTCTAGAAAAGGACACATTCCAAGAAGCTCAGCACCACAAGTGCCTTATTTCTCGTTCACCCCCAGCATTCAGCACAGAACCTGACAGACTAAAACCAAAATCAGTTCTGGTTGAATGAATGAAGAAACGAAAGAATGAAGAGACAACGGATCTTCATGTTATCATTGTGAACATTTCAGTTATGATAGAACCTTACTGAGAAAACATAGTTCTGTCCATGGATCAATGAGGAAAACTCTACCAAGAGCTTGACTCTTGCTGAATGAGTTTCCAAAGGTGACCTGCTGGATGAGGGCTCCAGAACCACCCACAAAGGCTGCCTTTGAAAACTCACGTTCCTGTGATTTTGCACTAGACCCCACCATTATATCAGATCAAGGTTACCAGTTGGGAGAAAGAGAGAGGCAGGTGGCAAGATCTCTTTAATCAGGTTTTGATTTGACTTACCTCGGTTCACCTCCGGATGTTCTGCGCTTCCCCACGGTGGACCGTCGGGTGCCCTGCAGATAATTTGTACTCACCGACTCCGCCGGTCCTCTCTTGATTGAGTGCAGTAGAGGAGCAATGGAAAATTGGTGTGTATTACCTCTTTCCATACCCCTATGGGTACGGTTTGCTTATTATAGCCATTAAAAATCATGTTTAACTATTCATATTAAGACAGTGTGTCAAAGTAACATTATTAACATGTGCATTAAATCTTTCTCATAATTTCATTGTATACAACACAAAAGTTCATTTATCTGGAATAACCAATTCTTAGTTACAATTTCTGCTGGATAAGAACATGTCTTAATCATTGAAGAGACACTATGTTTACTATGTGTCTAGCTAATGGTTTTGTTGCTCTCCAAAACCATCACTCAATCCTGTCCTCTGTACATTTATACATTATGATACTTATGTGACAAAAGAGGCTTCTTTGTAACTGTTCTTCAAAAACACCTCTAAAACTCCACTGCCATTTATTATATGACATTATCACTTGATCTCATCTTTAACTTCCAACATCCGTCCTCACTTTATTTCTTCTTCCTGACTTCTCAAACTCTGGCTTTCTCTAAATCACTCTGAACAAAGAAATCTAAGAAGTGTGAGGTCTTAAGGTTCATTCGAACAAATGTAAAGACAAAAAGAAGGAGTAGACAAATTTATATTGTATGTATTACTCTTATTTGAATTTTAAATATTTTATAATTTTTTTTCTATTTTAATGACTCCAAAACAACTCTAAACTACTTTTTCAGAGCATAAGATATATGTTAAATGAGAAAACATAACAATATTTTCAAAACCACTCAAAAATAAAACTTAATTTTTAATTAATCCTTCGCAACTAAACAAAATGTAAAATTTCACAACATTCCATATGTATTGTTGGCAAGGATGTAATAGCAGATTAAAGTGAGATCGTATGATTACAGCGAAATCACATTCACATATGGGGGAAAGTAAACAATGACTTCTTTGCTGAATGTTAGTATCTTCTTGGTGTCTGCTTGCCCTCACGTGACAGGACCCTCTTGTTTACCCAGGACAAACGGCACATCCTCACCCTTCTTCTATTCTACTTTCAACTTGCCTCCACGGAACAATCTTACTATCAAGTGAAAGGTAATTACTCTGTGTGAATAGGTCATTAACCAAGGAAAGACATCTTGAAATGTAGGCATCCATATTTACAAACTGCATCCTACCTGCTGGTTATGGTTGACTTCCACCAGTCTATGCAGATGATGGGGTCCAGCTTCTGGATTGTTCCTTTACAAGGCTGTGAGAAGAAGAAGAAAGAGATCAGCACTCTCCCTTTACTGCTAATTGGAATAAAGGAGAAGCCTTCCTCTCTCCATTTTAAATGACACCATCTTCAGGCTGCTGAATAAATCCTCTATTGTTGACATTCAATGGAGGAGGAATTCGATTCCATACTATCAAGAGAGAGTCAAGAACACTGTAATTGATACTCAGAATAACAAGGTAACCTCTTTTCACAGTGAAGGTCATACGAATGACAGAAAAGGAAATGAAAAATAGCCTGAAATACTTAAAACAGTGGCCACACAATTAGACGGTAGTTTGTATTCTGCCACTTTATTTTTTCAAAAGCAAATAATACTTCTAAGAAGCTCAGCTATACTATTCAAATGATAAGAAAACATAAAAATACTGTATCTTAAAAACTAAGATACAGCTTTGCATTTTTCCTAAAAGTGAAATAATAGTCCCATTTGCAGTAGCTCAGAGAAAAAATAATTTCGTTACATAAAATGATCAAATCCATGTTATATAAAACAAATGAATAAGAATCTAGATACATACAAAATGGAATTATACAAGAATGGGTGCAGTTCACAAATGTATATAGAAGCTTAAGTCATGATACTAAAGTGTTATCATTTTCCTAAATCTGAAAAAACAAAGGGGTGTACAGAGGGAGTTTAGGATATCTGAGACAGAAATAGAAGCTGTAATCAACAAAAAACCCTATCCTGAACATATTTCTCTCTCTCTCCCTCTTTGTGTGTGTGTGGGGGGGCAGCCCTGTGGAGAGAAAAATAATATGTTGAGAATAAAATGATACTTATTCAAAGTAAATCAGTTTAGTTTATTATGTAAATGTGAGATTCCCTTTACTTAGACTGACTTAAGATTTGGAAGGGCATACAGGAGAGAGAAGAAATCAAGGCAGATTGGTCTACATCATTTAGTTATAATCTCAGATCTTCCCTTTTTTATGGAGGCTTCAATGGCTCTCTGGACCAAAAGCAAATGCTCCTTGTCCATATTCCTATAGTACTGGGTTTCCAGGCATCTTGTAATGCTGAATACATTTCACAATAGTTGCTGAAGTTCCTTAAATGCACAACTGCTGTCAAATGGAATTACTCCTAAGGTTAACTTCCTAAAATGCACACTTACGACAGCAATCTGCTGGAATTAGTATCACAATTATCACTATCCAAGCAGTTGCACCAAACGCTTATGCCTACCATCCGCAAACATAGCTCTTGGCACTGTTGGGTTTTTTGTTTGTTTGTTTGTTTTAGCTCAAGGAAAATAAAATATATCTCCAAAACAATACCTGAGAATGAGTGAATATTCTCAGTGTTTCACTGTTAAAGACAAGAGAAGTACAAGAATATCACCTATTTCCAAATAAAAAATGAGCTGTGTTCCAAAGGAGCCATTGTTTAATGCACAGTCAGTTGACCCCATGCTGCCCCGTATAAGTTCCCTTTATAAACTTGACTCTTGCTTACTTTGTTGCTTTTCTTTTATGTGCCACCTCCCTAACCCCATATGGCTGTTCTGAGGTCCCCCCTCCCCCACCTTTGGTTATCCCATTCTTTTTTTGTCTCTCATGACAATCTTACTAAATCCTGTGACTTCCGATCACAGTTCAGTTCAAATGATTAGCAAATCTTTACTCCACCCCCGCCCATTTCATGAGGTCCAGCCTCAGATTTCTAATCTCCTGCTGGACATACACACAGATCATCACCAGCTCTTCCAATGCAGTCTGGTCAATACTTGACTCACTGTCAGTCTTTCTAAGTTATTTCTTCCAATTATTTGATGTATGCATGAATCGCACCAACCTCATGTCAACCATGTTTAAATACTCAGCATTAACCTTGACCCTTTTCTTGCTCCACATCCACGGATTATTGAAGCATTAATCCTGCCTTGGTAGCATTTTTGCATCCACTTTTAAAAATTGCACTGACAATGCCACATATCAGCATCTCATAAATTGCCCTCCAGTTTCTCCCTCAAGTTCGCTCGTACCTCCCTCAAGGCCAAGTGCTTACAAACAAGCACCTACCTCTAGTTTCCCTATAGTCCAATGAGCTTTGTACTAAACTCCATTTAGTTGTTCCATATTGCATCTCTCTGATCATAGTGTTCCCTTAATCAAAATCAAGTTCAAATTCTTAGATATCAGACAAGCGGACTGGAGCCATCAGAGGCGCCCAAAGCTTAGCTTGGGGTCTTTGCAATCTTATTTCCTATTTCTCACTTTTCAGCACCCTTCGCACAATCAAATAATGCTGTTTGATGTGCTCCTTGCTGGACCACAAATGCTTATCCTCATATTCTCAAGAGAGAACAGGAAAACATTTTTTCCATCATTACATTTCTGCATTCCCCTCTCTCTCTTCAGTTCTCTATTTAACAGTTACCTTTTCCATAGTGACTTCTCTGCCTTGAGGCCAAAGATCATTTCAAATTCATCTTTGAAGTCCCTGTGCCTAGCAAAATTACACATATATCCTAACCAGTCAAGAATGATTTATTGAAAAAAATTAAATCCTCTGAAATAATTTATTCTTCTGAACTTACTGTAAAATAGGAGCACTTTTATTGTTATATTTAATGTTTTGCCTTACATGTTATTTATTTATGCACTGGTCTTATCTCTCCAAATAGAATATAAAGTCTTAGTAGGGAAGATTAATTTCTTTATCACCCAATACCCAGAATAAATTATTTCATGCAGTGATAAACTCCAACAAAAATTTAAAGGAAATATCACTGGGATTTTTTTCCCAAGGGAGATGTATTTAAATAGTTATTGGTTTATGGAGTTAGGCACAAAATCCATTTCATCAGTGTTGCTGACATGTTAGTGATCACTTTTTTAAGCATCGTAAATAGTAATGAAGCATTGTTAATATTTAAGTAAGGCATAGACAATTTTTTTTTTTACTATTGGTTTGCAATAGGAATAGGGGACTCAATTACAAAGGATAAAAAGTTGTACAAATTCTGATATAAAGTTTCTGTACCCTTTGAAGTTTCTGTGATATATAAAGCATGGGTATTTTATTATGTTGGAAATGATCTTCAAGAATTTATCTTTAATTTGCCTTGATTGATCCTAGATTGTCATTCTTCTCATTGGACAGTTTAGAATATTCTGTGGCTTTCCACTGCAATGAAATGGAAATAACAAGGAATTAGAAATCCTGTGTTGAGTGAATGACCATTTCTTATGCTTAATTACATGTGTTGGCATCATGCATTTATGTAGGAAATAATTACGGTATGTTGAACACCAGCTAAGTCCTTTAACTAACACCAGCTAAGTTATTTAACTTGGATAGTGTATCCTTCAACTGTCTAGCTCTTGAGATGCACATTAAGCACTTCCGAGCATGCATATCATCCTGCCCACATATCTAAATACCCACACGCAGTTATTTATCATCCCATGCTTTTCTGCACGCAAGTCACTTCCCACTTGAAATTCTATGGAAAAGTCTGAAGTGCCTCACATCTCAGTAACTGCAGATCTGCTCAGTGCGGTGACGTGCTGTTTAATCCGATGGGAAATCTAAGAAGAATATAATCTAAGACTCTTCTCACATGGAATGTACTTTTTCAGCTGCAAGAACAAGCTCTTCCACAGAGCTTCCATTCGAAGGAAATTTCCTCTTGTCACAGACACAGCTTTGAAGAGGAATGGGAAAGGCTTTCCGTAATTTTACTTTCTTTAATGCGTCAGCAAAAGCTATATACTCTCCCTTTGAGATTTTATTACATAATAACCCCAAAAAACTATATTAAAATGTTAAGCATCTTTTAAATACCATGGCAGTAGCTGAATTACACACACTTGCATTTCCTTTGAACTCTAGGTATTCTATCAAATTACTGAGAAGGAATTGGGTAGCATTGTTTATGACCCTTGGAAATGTGGTCAGAGACTAGAATGTGATGGGTGCACCCGATAAATAGAATAAATAAGAAAGTTTACAGCAGAGCTCTTTCAGGCAGCCTTAAAAAGACCAGGCAGCTCAGCCGTCACATGACAGCTATCTGCAGAGTCCTAGAACACAAAAACTAAGCCGACATCCCCGTGTAATCAAACTGCCAGGGGTCAAGTAGTTGCGATTGGAAAATCTGAGGGGTCCGTGTCTCTTTTCAGCTCCTACCTTCCTTAAAAATTGATTACATCTTCCCGAAAGATCCTCAACTTGTCAAAAAGGAAAAACACACCACGATTGTGTTTGATTGAAGGACGCTGGACAAAAATGACCATAAGGAACAGCCAAAGAATGTCAATATACAACTTGAGCTCAGACGTCCCTTGTCCTTACGCTATGGTTAAAACCCAACAATGGAGAATCTCGGTGTTGCCCTTTGAAACCTTAGCTTACTTTGTACATTCTCCTGAAGTGTGTAGACAGCCAACAGAGTACAGCAAAGTGCACCAACCGTACTTCAGTAAAAGTTTTGAAAATGAAAAAAAAAAAAAAGTGTGACAACATTAGATTATCACTTCATCGTTTCTAAAACATAAACAGAGTTCAGATTCCCTGTCCTCTTGAAATGCTATTTAAGTTCCTAATAATTGGCTTTAAGTATATAGTGTCAGCATACTCCTAACTGCTTTAGAAAAATACAAACTATTACTGACACACTGGTCTCCACGGCATACCCAGTAGCTCCAGGGGGAAAAAAATGAAAGAAAATGCCTTACTGGAGTCTTTAGAATGCCAGTGGTCCAAAATGCTTGTTTAAATGTTCCATTTCACAAGTTAATTATTTCCTCAGCTATGGGAACAATTGAGATGAGGGGAATTTAACAAATATTGAGCACCTACTGTATGCAGACAAGTGACCCAGGTAGTTTTATATTCAACCCAATCCTCCAAAGTTGGACTTGGGAAGAGTGCTGTCTCCTGCCAAGGAGGCATTTCGTGGCTTGCCGTGCAGGATAGACGGTAAGATGTATTTTCAGTTCCTATTCTCATCAGGAAGCAGCGCTCCCCTGGAAAGAGCAGGGATGGGCTTAGCACTCTCAATAAACTCTTAAAACAAACAAACAAACAAATAAAAACAGTCACAGGAGTTCCCGTCGTGGCGCGGTGGTTAACGAATCCGACTAGGAACCATGAGGTTGCGGGTTCGGTCCCTGCCCTTGCTCAGTGGGTTAACGATCCGGCGTTGCCATGAGCTGCGGTGTAGGTTGCAGACGCGGCTCGGATCCCGCGCTGCTGTGGCTCTGGTGTAGGCCGGGGGCTACAGCTCCGATTGGACCCCTAGACTGGGAACCTCCATATGCCGCGGGAGCGGCCCAAGAAATGGCAAAAAGACCAAAAAAAAAAAAAAAAAAAAAAAATAGTCACAGGCTCTCTTATTAAGAAACCCTTAATGTATTGTCACATACGATTTCACGCCTGAACTGGGTCCACCGTACCTGAGACTGACGCTACAGGGTCTGGTATCCAGGGAAGTTTAATGAAGTGATGTCCATTCCAGCATCGTACAAAATCAGACTTATTTTTGCTCTGCTGCTAATACCTCACACCAGTAGTTCTCAAAGCTGTGTTCTCATCACCATCACCTGAGGCCCATTACAAAAGTGCACGTCCCTGGGCACCTTCCCCAAACTGCAGGATTCATAATGGATTCTTTGGATCAATCACATTTGAAAAACTGCATTAGAATTTCACATAGAGAACCTAAGTAAATGCTTACAAAATTTCTACAGGCAGCATTTTTCCGCATATTTCTACAGGAAATGAATCACGCTCAGAGAGACACAGTACTAGACTTAAAATTGTAACCACACAGAATGGGAGGTTTCATATGTTAAGCCAAGGAAGTCAGTCCTTAAATCCTACATTCACTGTGGGTACCATACCGCCTCTCCAGAAGCAGGTCAAGTAGGGAGTTATGTCAGACCGCAAGCTCAGTATAAGCTTCCTTGAAGGAGGTCTCAGGTGGTCCAAAAAGGCAATAACCAGGGAATCTCTCGATCCCGGACAAGGTAATAATAATCAGTTAATTCAGTCAGCAGCCAGAGTTTACTGAGTGCCAACTGGGCGCTAAGCACAGCATAAAGCAGAAGATGAAGGTCAAAATAAGCTCAAGGTGTTTACAACCCAATAGCACAAAAAAGGCGGGATTAGAAAGCAAAATATCTTCATGCTACATCGGGTTTCTATACAACAGGCCATTGTGGATTGAACTGTATTCCCCCGCAAAAGCCACCCTAAGGTCCTCAGTCCCGGTACCTGTGAATGCGGCCTTTGGAAACAGCCTTTGTGATGCAATGGAGACGTAAGTTAAGACGATGTCCTAGCGGAGTCAGGCCGTTTATCCAGTCGAGTGGCGTCCTTGGAGGAAGAAAAGCAGAACCGCAGCCACGCGCACGCGCACGCACACGTACAGACGGTCGCATAGAGACGTAGATACACGCTTTGGAATTAAGCAGCTGCAGGCCATGGAAAGCCGAGGACGGCTGCAACCCCAAAGCCTGGGAGCATGGCCTGGGACGGCTTCTCCCCTCGAGCCGTCCCAGGGAACATGGTCTTAGCAACACCTCGAGTTTGGACTTCTAGCCTCCGGAACTGTGAGAGAATAAACTTATTTAGTCCAAGCCACCCGGTTTGAAGCATTTGGCGATGACAGCTCTAGGAACATAATACACAGGTGTTCACCATATTTTGACGTCAGTACTCTTTAGACTCTCGAACATTATGGGAGACTCAAAAAAAAAAAAAAAAAAAAAAAAAAACTTTTGTTGGTTTATTTCTTTTTTTTTCTTTTCTGGCCATTCCAGGGCCATGGATTGAATGCAAACCACAGTTGCGACCTACCACAGCTGGGGCATCGCTGGATCCTTAATCTGCCATGCCACAGTGGGAACTCCAAACTTCCGTTTTTATGGTCTTCATTTATCAATGTTTACAATCTATGAAATTAAATCTATACATTTAAAAAAATAACTAATTTATTTAAAATAATAATATTGCCATTGTATGCTGAATAACGTATTTTTAAATAACTGTATTTTTTTTAAAAGTGAAAGAACTCAGAAAACTAGCATTGTTTTACAGTTTTGCAAATCTTTTTAACATCTGGCTTAATAGGAGACAGCTGGGGTCTCCTATGGGCTGCTTTCAGTGTGCTTCAATACATTGTTCTGGGCGAAGTATGTTAAGAAAATATGGCCTAGCACAGATATATGGTTGGAAGAGAGGAATGGTTACATAGCAGTCTTTGTGGGTATTTGTAGGTATTCTTCTTTGACATTACATTCAAACTCATCGAGTGGTAGTGTCTTAAAGTTAGTTGCAATACGGTGGACTCCAGCATGATTTTCTTTGTTTTATGCAATCCATTGGCCTAACTTGCACTTTGAATAAATCTTTTACAAGTACATGGTTTTGTAGCATTATAGTCCCTTGAAAAGTATTCGTTCACTCACTTTTGCAGATCTTTCAAATGTCGACAAATTCTGTTACATGATATAAAAATAAATCACACCTGCTGATGTCAATAATCTCAGCTGAAAATTCCTTAAAGGTTAGGAAAGCTTCGAGCTCATTATGGCCAATATAATATTTTCCAAAATTGTAACTATAATTAGAAACTTAAATTTTATAATTGGTAGTTAATATGCTTAGTGGTTATTCTTTTTTTTTTTTTTTTCGCCGCACCTGTGGCATATGGAGGTGCCCAGGCTAGGGGTCTAATCAGAGTTACAGCTGCCAGCCACGGCCACAGCCACAGCCACTCCAGATCTGAGCCGTGTCTGCAACCTACACTACAGCTCACGGCAACGCCAGATCCTTAACCCACTGAGTGAGGCCAAGGATCGAACCCGCAACCTCATGGTTCCTGGTCGGATTCGTTAATCACTGAGCCACGACGGGAACTCCAATTATAGAGAATATTTTAAATGTCCATTCAAGTGCCAAAATATAATAACATTAATATATTTTATGGCTTTTGAGATAACAAGAATGAAACAAGAAGAACATAGGGTATGAAGAATTATAAAGTATCTATGATGTGGTTTTGATTCAGGAGATGCTTAAAAACTGGATAAAAATCCTTCTCAACTATTTGCTAGCTGTGTGAGCTTAGACTTTTTGACAAAACTTTGTGGGCTTCAATTTCCTTCCTAAATAATTCTTTGAAAATTCTATAGCATTTTTGAAAGCCATAAAGTTAGCTATTTATAAGGCATCCATCATGGCACCTGGCATTTCTTGGGCATGAAAAGAAAAATGGAGTCCTCCACCACATGCCTTCTCTGACAGAGCTGCTGCCTCCAGTCCTGAGGGCCGTTGACTTCACAAGCCTCTTGGCCAAGCGGTCTAGATCAAGCCTAATGGCTAGGAAGTTGACATCAGCCCAGGATTCCCTTATACACACCTACATTTGCCCAGATATGAAGCCAGCTTTGTATGTTTCTCTGTCTGAAGGTGGCTGGTACAGAAATGGGACAGTTATATATGTGTGTGTGTGTGTGTGTGTGTATTTGCATATTCAGATGTGACATGGTGTTGGATCAAAAAGTCAAAAGTTCTCAGGAAAATGTAGGATGTAAATCACAGGGGAGAGGATAAGGCTTGGACAGTGAGGACCACACATACCTCCAGAATAGGAAGAAATAAAGTGGTCAGTGCAGGCAAATTTTCACGGGATTGAAATTAGATAGAACACATTTGATATGTTATCTTTTCACTACCAGGCAGGGACTGTGGTCTCTGAGCCACTGTTAGGAGAGTGTGATTATGACAGAGCAGAATGCCCTGGGCTGACTTAAGGGGCACCAGGCTGGCCAGTGGCCCAGAAGCATGAAGCCTAAGGGTGAATGCTTGCCCCTGAGAGTTTACTGAAATGTGGAGCTGACAGAAGATGACAGGGTAATCTTACACTCTAGAGGACACCGCCCCATCAGCTTAGAACTAGGATTGTTCCATGGTGTGAGAGCTCAGCATCTTTGTTTTGCAACTGAAAGAACCAATTCAGTTTATTTCCTTCCAAAGTGAAAGATCCGGGAAGTATTTGCCAACACAGCTCCAGTTTCCACTTTTGCTACATTAATATATTTGCATTTTGTATAAATGATTCAATAGAGGAAGTGAGATGGTTTACTGACCTCTAATTCTAATGAGATATACATGATGCCGTAGTCCTAGAGCCTTGAACCTCAGGCTTTGTCAAATGATAGAGTTACCTCTGTGGAGACAAAGAAATCAAAATCTATGTTTCCACCGGGTTTTGATATACAGTGACTAAAGTTTTTAAAATTTCTTTTCTCTAGGTGAAGACAGAACTAAGAAAGTATGGATCTTGGAGGAGTTCCCGTCATGGCGCAGTGGTTAACGAATCCGACTAGGAACCATGAGGTTGCGGGTTCGGTCCCTGCCCTTGCTCAGTGGGTTAACGATCCGGCGTTGCCGTGAGCTGTGGTGTAGGTTGCAAACGCGGCTCAGATCCCACGTTGCTGTGGCTCTGGCGTAGGCCGGTGGCTGCAGCTCCGATTCGACCCCTAGCCTGGGAACCTCCATATGCCGTGGGAGCGGCCCAAGAAATAGCAAAAAAAAAAGAAAATATGGATCTTTAAATGCTAAGTTATTTATGAGCTGCCAAAAATACAGATATTGGAGTTTCTAAGTCTTTGTATTTTTCATCGAAAGAATTCAACTTACACGAAGACGATTTTTTTCTTAGATATTTTATTTTATTTTTTTTTTGTCTTTTTAGGGATGCATCCATGGCATATGGAGGTTCCCAGGCGAGGGGTTGAATTGTTGCTATAGCCAGTGGCCTACACCACAGTCACGGCAACACCAGATCCAAGCTGCATCTGTGACCTACACCACAGCAATGCTGGATCTTTAACCCACTGAGTGAGGCCAGGAATTGAACCTGGGTCCTCATGGATACTAGTCAGATTCATTTCCACAGTGGGACTGCAGTGGGACTTCCTTACCCAGATATTTTAAAAATCTTTTAAGAAAGTCATTTTTACTACCATTTAATAATAGTAATCTCTTCATATCAAGGAGTCATAACACACAGTTCCATCTTGAGGGAACTAATTGAGATCATATGCTAATTTAGACATATTTTTGTTTTCTCCCTTCTGCTTATTCCCCAAGTTTGTAAAAGTTGTTTATAGAGTCAGAAACAAAGGCACACATGGCCGTATTTTCTCTTTTTAATAAAATTTTCTTTACACAAACATGTGTTAACTGAGAAAGCTGTGCTCAGATATTCTACGAGTTTCACAGAGTGAGTCCGAGATCACTTGATTTTATTTCTGCCACACTATCCGCCTCAGGAATTAATATGTCTGAAACGTATCAGATTATCTCATTTATGATTAATTTGCTTATCACGCAGTAAAACATGCATAGAAATTGATTTCATTTGAATATGGAGGCCTTATTATAAGCAGAAAATCTCACCTCCACGGCTTTATGTGTTCTTCTGCCGTGGACAAAGCATCTTGTCATCTTACACCATGACTCATGACTTGCTTTACTAGTCTTTGTCTAAAAGTTTTTAATTTTTTAAGAATCTTACTGGAGTATAGTCGACTTGCAATGTTGTATTAGTTTCAGGTGTAAAGCGAAGTGAATCAGTCATACATATAAATATACACATTCTTTTTCCCATATTGGTTATTACGAACTGTTGAGTAGATTTTCCTGTTCTGTGCAGTAGGTTTTTGTTACTCATCTATTTTTCTTAGAGAATTCACTCTCCCAACTCTTCCGTCCCTCCAACAGTTTCACCTATGGTAGCCGTAAGATTGGTTTTGAAATCTATGAGTTTCTGTTTTAGAGATTATCATACTGAGTGAAGTAAGTCAGAGAAAGACAAACATCATATGATATCACTTCCATGTGGAATCTAATAAAAATGATATAAAAACATATACTACTTCTCTTCCTTCAAGAATCAGTTCACCTGTTGCCTTTCCTACAGTATTTCTTATATTGTATTTTAAAAGTGCCTTTTAAAGAAATCACTTTGTTTCCACCTATAGCAAAACAGCCCATCAAGTCCATCATTTCATTATCACTTTATTTACTTAAATATCTTTCCCAACAGATTGTGAGGGATTTAAGATGAAGAATACTCTTTTTTTTTTTTTTTGAGTTTTGCATCCACACAATGAAGCTTTTATTGAACAGACAATTGAAAAAAAAAATCAGTAAGACGCACTTGACTGATGAGGAAGCTAATTCCAACAGATGAACATTATTCATATGGCAGGGATACTTTACATCCTACCCTAAGTAGGATTTAGCTCCATTCTCTCATTCTTTGGGCTAATCACATGGAAAAAATCAACCCCTCCAGCCAACACAGGCACAAAACCTTCAGTATGCTTTCCAACGGCTGTGCCCATAACCACTCCCCACCAAACATGTTTTGCCCTTCATAAGCTATTTATAAATGACTCCAGTTCAGATGAGGTTTTTTATTTTTGTTTTCATTTTTTTTTTTTCTGTTGTAAATCTCTGTTAGAAAAGTAGACAGCCAGTTAGAATGAAAGGCTCTTTAGACTGACCTAGAGAAAAGCGATTTTTGAGATGGGAAGAACATCAGGGGATTTTTCTCTCTTCCTCTTCAGACTACATGGTATACAAAGCCTCCAAAGACAAAGTTGATGGGCAATTAGAGTTTTATGAATCAGAAAAATAGCTTTGATGCCGGACACCATAGAGAGGAATACAGTCGAGCCCGATGGTAAAGATTTTCAAGAGTAGAGTAGAGAACAGATTAATTCGCCAATTTTTCTACATTTGTCAAAGCAAATGACTTTGTGCAGATCTTACATTACCTTTAATAGCTTGGCAGGCCTTTCTTACCCCAGCTTGACTTTGCTCTTTTGTACTTGACCATCAGTGCTGGTCTAGCTACACCAATTGCAGTTCTGCCTGCAACCAAAACGGGTGTGACCTCATGAACCCTGGGGTATCTTCTTCCCATCTCTATGATGGAGGAGGGGGTCTTTAAAGTCATCTTTTACAATCAAAGCACCTACAGACGTTAGTTAATAGAATGGAGATTTAAGGTTCTCTGTGCAAGGACCGTGATCTGAGTAATCATTTATTCCCATTATACAGTATCATTCCTGTGCGTGGCACTACATAAATAATAATAGTGAGAATAATAGATGCATCTCTCTAGATGAAACAAGACAGCGATGGAATGTTTAATTAAAAGCAAAGTGATAATAAGGACATATTTCCAGCGATTCAATCAAGTTGTCATACATACACAATCCACCAAATAAGCCATCATAAGATAATTAAAAATTTTAAATAATTAGCCATTGTAATAAGTGCATAGTTAAGCTGATTTAATATTATCTGGTCCCCTGGGGCTATATTTCCACAAAAGATGGGATGGAGTAATATTTGGCATTAGAAATAGTATCCTTTTATCATTTATAAATGGTGGGAGTATGCAAAAGGAGCCTACTCCTCTAAAGATGTCAAATATTTAATTTTTAAAATATTCACTAAAATGCCATGGCAGGATTTGAAATGGCACTAAGTTTTGGGTTTAGGGGCAAGGAGTTTAAAAAACATCTGGAGATGCTGAAATAACCTGCATTCATTTATGTTATTTAGGTTGTAAAATCATATTCAATCTTGACCCACTCAGGAAATCTAACATAAACGTCCTGCTGATTTTGACAGTCATACAGCAAAAACACCCTCTAATGAGCATTTAATAGTCACCAAAAGTTTTGCATTAAGTACAAAGCCCTTTTGATTACTTATTCCACTAATTTAAAGTAAATGCTTTTACAGATGGCATCTGTTAGGCCCCAGAACGTGTGCTGCATTCATATGCAGTCAATGAAAATAGATTCCAGCTTTAGTAGAAAGATTTTACCAAAAAGATCAAACGTGAAACACTGAGTAAACATTTACCAGTGATGTATTTTATTTAAATCTCTTCCTAAATACTTACCCAATAAGAAAGTACAATGCTTAGGGTCTGAGCAGCAATTGAGAAACACCTTGGCAAATTAACACCTACATCAAAATGATCTAGACAAAGAAACGGAGCCCTTCATTCCACTTCTCATCTTCCTAAGTGTAGAAGCATATAATATTTCAGTCCCTTCAAACTGTATTCTATTACATACATGAAAAATGCCATGAGACGCTTTCAGATGGTAGAGGTGATCAGGAAAATAACAAGGACATGTTACAAAGAAAAACAAAAGAGAGCCACAGATTTCCTTACAGACGGATAAATGAACCATATTCTGGCTTTAATTAATAGAGCTACTATGATTATCGTTATTAGTGCCCTCTGATGTCAGGAGACATTATAGCAAAAGCCAATGTAAATAATACATTATGATCTTATGCAAGTGAGTTTCATCTATGTGTAAGAAAGATCGTACACTCAGGCAACATGAAATGAACCCAGGGTGACCAGTGCCCTAAATAACTTCCTTTTCCATGCTTTCAGAAGCACACTAGCTGGCCCATGGAGAAACAATATACTCCGTTGGAATTCCAAATGACTCCCCTGTACGTAAAGGGGAGGCCAAGTCCCACACTTGCTAATACTCAAGGACCTTCTCCTTAGAAACACGGAAAACTTCCCATTTGGATATGCTAGGGACACTAATTTTAGGTTTGACATATCAAAAGTATTAATGATAGTCCAGAAATTAAGAAAGTTGCAATACTGGGTAAGTCCCAGCACTTAGTTTCACATGTAGGATGACGGACTATGGAAATTGGGTGGTATAATAAAATTTACTTGAAAAGAGTTTCTCTTAAGTGTTTCATTTACTAAATTAAATGTACTTAAACCTCACATTTGCCAAAAACTGTAGCCTGACAGCCATATCATAACGCAAGTAGGTCAGGGTCCATCAGCTTTGCGCTACAGCCTCTGGGCCTGGACGCGTCCTTGTTGTAGAGGTCTGGCATGTGCCTGGGAGTACATCTAGCAGCATCCTTGCCTTTAACCCAGTAAACAACAGTCACATCCTCCATCTACAGTTGCCAAATGTCCCCCAGTTGCAAGGCACCCCCTCCTCCCAATCAAAAACCGATAAAATAGATGAATCTGGCTGAAATATTAGAATACCAATTAACTGAGGCTATATCATATGAGGAACTAACACATATTTGAAACCCTGATAATTTGCCATGCTACTTAAGGTGACCTTGTGATTTTTCAGTCCATTCTAAAATTCCAAGTCTTCATTATTTTAGCTAGAAAGCATCCTGTTAGAAATAGCCTGGGAGGATTTCTAATCTTTTTCTCAGTATCCTCCAATGGCAAGGAATCCAGCTTCTTAAAAGTCTTGAAGGTTTGAAGATTAGACTGAAACAGCTATGAAACAGGTAGGAGATGGACAAAAACACCTTCCCATGTGCCAAACTGAAAGAACCGGGATGATTATCTTGTAGATAGAAGTTGGACAGATCAGCTGCTGTAAATATTTACAGCAACAGTATTATGAGAACGTGGATTACGCTGATCCAGATCTGTTCACAAAATATTAATTAAGCACCTACAGTATGCCAAGTAATTTTGTTGTGCTGCAGAACTAAGTAAATAATGGACTCTGTGATTTAACACATACACAATTAAGCAGGAAATATACACAACATTCTTTCATTTTTCCATTTATTAAGAAGTAGGTGATTGTGTATGAAGAATGAATGAATGCATGCATGCAGAAATCCACACTTGAAAATATTTAATATCCAATGTAATAATGATTTTTTACACATGAACGGGCAGATTTTTCTTCTATAATCAAACACAATTAGTTACCAAAATAGGTACTCAGTGATATTTTTATATGCCTAATATAACTTACTCTCTATGTTCAATTATATTTACCAAGATTTATTTCAACCTACCTCACATATAGAATGAAGCTGGATTTACTGGTAGTTCAGTCCATGGGGTTATTGCTGCGTTTACACTCTATTTCTTCTCTCAAATCTTAAAAGTTTAAACACACACACACATTTGTGTGTATTTCCTTGAATGGCTCAATGGAGTAGCAAGTCTTCCTGTTAGTTCTTTATTTTCATATTTTAGTAAAAACATATAAATAATGGCCTTAACCTGAGAAGATAGAAGTTAAATAATTTCATTCACAAAAAGTAAGAGTCTTTGAGGATTATTTCTGTACAAACTTTGGGTCTCTATTTGTCCACATCCATTACTATTCTCCAATGTAAAATCTTTGCAATCAAAGTTCCAGCATTTCTCTGGTCCCCTGTGTGGCACTATTGCATACATGAAGAAGTCATCTTTTTTTTTTTTTTTTTTTTTTTTTTACAGCTATCCCCATGGTATATGGAAGGGATTGAATCTAGAGCTGGAGCTGTGATCTATGGTGCTTAACTGACTGCACCGGGCTGGGGACCAAACTGGTGCCTCCACAGAGACAAGATGACCACTGCAGTGGTAACTTTGAGAATTTGCATTTCCTAATAATGTACTTATCCAAGAAAAGAAATCTAATTCACGTAATAACTCACATATCTAAGAAACACGTACTATGACTCCAGGCAAATTTGATCCTTCTCTTGAGTTGTATTGCACTTGCTGTCTGTACAATATATAGCATCTTAAACAAGCACTGCCATGTGATTCTAAGGAAATACAATTCTTTTGGAGCTAAATTATACGTGCTGTAAAATGATATGTAGCTATTATTCAATAAATGAATATAATGCCATGAGATTTTAAGAAAAAAATTCCAAATATGCATAAACTTTAATAGCCAGCCGCATATTATACGTAATATTCTTTAGATGGAAAAGATTCAGAGCAGTTGTTTATATTTTCTTTGCCCCAGAGTACAATTCTAATTAAACTCTGGAGGTAAAATAATAAACTGTGACTGATTAATTTAACCAACAGTTATGGTTGAACTAGTTTTATCTGACCCCTAATTTAACATATTGACCCCATCCATAAGAATAGACAAAGAATAATAGAATTAGAAAGTATTTATTACTTCACTCATTTTTAAAAATTTTCTTCAATTTTTTATTATCTTAGTGTAAATATATAACCAACTCTAAATGTGTGTGTTGAGTTAATTTCTGGTTTTCTAAAATGCAGAAATTATTTATAGCAAATCAGCTAGAAAAAAGCTATGTTTTAATTTATTACTATTATTTTTAATTGAGTCTTATCCTTTCTCTTTACAAATGTATTCAAAGATACTATCGAAACTATTGCTCAAAGATTAATCCTTAATGTAAAAATTGAAAAGAAAAAATTCATAGTCAGATATAAGATTACAGAATGTCATAATAGGAGTTCCCATCGTGGCGCAGTGGTTAACGAATCCGACTAGGAACCATGAGGTTGTGAGTTCGGTCCCTGCCCTTGCTCAGTGGGTTAACGATCCGGCGTTGCCGTGAGCTGTGGTGTAGGTTGCAGACATGGCTCAGATCCTGTGTTGCTGTGGCTGTGGTGTAGGCTGGGGGCTACAGCTCCGATTAGACCCCTTGCCTGGGAACCTCCATATGCCGCAGGAGCGGCCCAAGAAATAGCAAAAAAAAAAAAAAAAAAAAAGAATGTCATAATAGTCATAAAACTTAAATCTTACTCTGCTACATTCTGAGGCACATAGGAGAAAACAAAACATATAGATCTTACTGGCTACCAATGGAAAGCAAACTAACTCATTAAAGAAAGAAGCTTCTGCCTGACCTTGAGCTTAAGGAGTATGTTGCTTTGAATCTTTTTTTTAAAATACATGTAAAATGCACTGAACAACCTAAGTGATAACATAATTTGCACTATTTAAAATTCTGACCAATTTTACATACCCCTATGTATCGGTTTCCTAGTACAAATTGCCACAAACTCAGTGGCTCAAAACAACAGAAGCATATTATTTTATGAATCTGGAAGTCAGATGTCTGAAATGGATTTCACTAGGATTCAATAAGATGTCAGCAGAACTGGAACCTCTTCTGGAGACCATAGGGAGGAATTCATTTGCCTTATACTCTTCCAGTTTCTAGAGTCAACCACATTCTTTGGCTCACAGCCCTCTTCCTCCACGTTCATAGCTGTCAACAGCACATCAAATTCTTGTGTTTCCTTAGTCTGACCTGACCATCTTTCCTCCCTCTTTCATTTATAAGGAAACTAATTCCCATCTCAAGGTCATCTCCCCATCTCAAGGTCAATTTATTAGCACCCTTAATGTCTATGTAACCTAACATAGTCATAAGTTCTGGGGACAGACATAGATATCCTTCTGCTGACCACAACCTATGTGTGATAACAGCCATCTGGAAAAACTCAATGTTTCTGATTCTTTGTGTATGTTGGGGAGGGAGGTGAGGGTTTGATGTGTGACAGTGTAGTATTTTTTTGGTGTATCCTGAAGAGAGTTTGCACATACCCTAGGTTAGCAGTTCTTGATCATAGGTACTTAACAGTGGAGTGGCAGGAATCTGTGAATCTAAAGAAGAGAAAAATATAGTAACATCTAGCTAGTACTGAACTGCTCCAAAATAAGGTGCCCATAGAATTTATTGTTAAAATATGAACACTTTTGAATGAGCAACTATTTACTCGATTTGTTTTTCATCAATAAACTAAGAGTTACATTTACCACCCTCATGAAATCCAGGTTATCGCTCCCATCAATAAGGAATAGGTTTGGATGGGATGATCTGGCACATGTAAACATTAATATGGGGAATAAGAATCATTTGGGGGATTAGAAAACAACCTTGAGTATTCCCCCAAATACCAGAATTCACACGTGATGTCTAACACCTAAATAGCTCAGGACTAAGGTCATTCCGGAAACTTAAAACTAAATGACTCATTGTATTAATTGAACAGAACACGCCTGGTATTTAATTATATAAACACAGTAAAGCTATAAGCAGAAATAAAGGGAAGGTGCATATTAAAATTAGGGCAAGGGTGGCTTGGAACAAATTTCTAAATCCTAAGACATATGTAGCCCTGGCTACCTTCAGCCTCCTCCCAAATTGTTACTGTTCACATTTCATCGTATATTAGCTCTAACGTAATACAAAGACCTGGGTCCTGCATTTATGCTCCAATATCTGCCTCTACATCACCACACGCACTGCACACCTCCACACCATCCGCTAGTCCAGGCTGGCCCTCCCCACCTCACCTGCATGCCAACCACGTCCCCTTCCAAGTCAACTGCTTCTTTCAACACTTCAGATAACCTCTTGCTCAGGCACCCTCAAAGAGTTTCCATTTACGAGAGGATCAAGTCTAAAATCCTTATCTTTGGCATTAAATGCCCAACACAGCCTACCCTATCCTACCTTTAAAGTCATAGATAGAGATTTCTAAAACTCAAAGATTCAGATCTAAAGCTCTCATTTCATAGAGGAAGAAAACAAAGCTCAGAAAGATTAAATAACTTGACCAAGGTCATGCTGCCAGTGACAGGTAAAGAATAGGGACGAAGATCATCTGACACCCAGTCTGTTCCCCCACAAATTCCCCAAACTCTTTTCTATTAACCCCAGTATTACATTCGTCTTCGTCTCACAGCCTTCTAAATATGACATCTTCATGCACTGCTATTGCCTTATCGACAGAAGATTGGGACTTAACACTAATTTAAGAAAGATAGCAATTTTATTTTTACATTTAAGTCACCAATAAAAGTGCATGTTCTCCATCATTTTAATGATATTTTTGCTTCTTCTAGGTGTTTTTGACTTTTTCAATTTTCTGTTAAAATGTGCATGTCAGTTTCCTTTGTTGAAATCAAATCATTTTATTTCCTACAACATACTTACACATGGTCTTTCTTATGCCTGACTTTTTCTTCTTCCCTCCCTCCCTTATTTTTTCCTTTATTATTCTTTTTTCAAACTTTATCTTTTTCTATATTTATTCCCAGCGATATTTTAGAAAAAAATTCAGATGTCTCATGAAAAGCCATAGGATAAGAAAAATAGAATGATATAAAATAAGGCAATAAAAGAAGGAAAACCATGTTTGGAAACAAAGTCATGCCAAGAATAATATAAAGAATGAGAATGAGAATGATGTGCATGGGAAGAAAAGCTGAAACACACATTTCGCTATTAGCTTTTTATCAAGTAATGTGACAGGAGAAGATAGGTCAATTAATTTCATATTCACAAAATTATTTGTTTGTAAATTAATGAGACATCACAGTTGTTATGGGAAATTACCAATGTTCTGACAAATAATATTATTGGTGCTCTTCCTAAAGAAAACATTATGTCATATAATAAACTCGGTTTTTGAAAATATACATACGAATGCCTGCTTATTACATATTGATCTTCAATTTTAACTGATGATCTCACAGGAAAAAGGAAGAGAAACTTAGTCAAGGACTTCTGGTTTTAACTCTGATATGGAGAACAGAGCTCACACTCACACTCAACACATGGAAACACCTGGACAAACTGCACATTCAAGGCTTTCCTAGGAACTCAGAGGACTGAGGCTGCAGAGTAGAAAAGAGCTTGGTATTTGAGGAGAGAGAGGAAGATGCAAGAAGAAGAGAGGACCAGAGACTTTTGGTTTCCAAGACACAGACACCCCTTGAGATGCCCCTTAATGTCAGAGAAGCTGGTTTGGCTAGACATTTTTGACAAATTACTACCACAAGTGTGCCTTAGAAGGAGAATTTAACAACCTGGGGTCGTAACATGGTTGTTTAACACCTTTCTGCAAGCTTTTCTTCCAAGAACCCCTGCAGGTATGCATCGCTGGAGAGAATCCTGAGAAGGCTTCACCCAAGGATGAAATCCGCACAAACACATTCTCCCCATCTCCCCATGAGATCCCTGTCTTCGTCTTCAGGGGGAAAGAAGAACAACAACAACAACAGACCCTGTAGCCTGAGGGTAGAAACTGATGGGGAGAAATGAACAAGTGAGCAAACACAAAGTTCTAGCCCTTCAGAGGGGCAGAACTATCGCCTAGGGAAGACCTTCTGTAACAACTGAATACATTCCTGATCTTGTTTCCCATGAAAGGCCAAACCTAGAGCTAGTTTGGCCACTTGCCCCAGGGAGCAGGAACACTTCTCAGGGCCATACCGCCATGACACAGGTTTGCACCATCTGCCTCAGACTGGCACTCCATCCGGATATTAGAAAATGCCTATGGCATCTTGCCCTCCATCAGCACACTGACAGGCCCTGGGTGAAAGTAAACTGGAATAGGTTTAGGAAGGTTGCAAGAGAACATTCTCTGGAGGGTAAAGGAAAAGAAAAATAGTAAGCTGATCAGGGAGACTCAGGTGGGGACAATTTTCAAAATGTCATGGCAAGAGTTGCACACAATAGACACCAACACCCTAGGGCAAGGAAAGGTATGCTCCAATTCACTCATTACAACAAAAACAAAAACAAAACATTATTATCTGCAGTCCTATAAAGCGTATCCAGCTTTCAACAACAACATCGGAGACAAAGTAAGAAAAAGCATAGTCGGAAGATACAAACCAATCATCCAGACTCAAATATGACACAGATAATAAAACTATCAGACAAATAATGAAAAAGAAATATAATAACAGGTTAAAAGATCTAATGGGAAAAGTAGACAACATGCAAGGTCAGTGGGGTAATGTCAGTGAGAAAAATGAAAACTGTTAAGACAGAATAAAAGTGATGTATCAGAACATAAAATAAGCATGACTGGAGAACTCTTTCAACTTACCCCTGATTCAACTTAACACAGTCCAGGAAATAATCAGTGAGCTGGAAGTTAGGTAAACAGGAATGACCCCAATGGGAATTTAAACAGAAAAGCAGAAAAATAAAAATTACAGAGGATCCAAGCACTACGGAACAATATCAAACAGTAAAGCATATTTGGGATGCAAGACTCAGAGGGAGAATAAAGCATGCATGACTTTGACATACTGGACAAAGGAATAGCTGGGAATTTCACAAATCATTGATAAACACTGTACCAGAGACCCAAAGGTCACAGAGAACACCAATCTTGGTAAATACCAAGCAGGACAAATCATAATAAAAATGCTAAACCTACGTAGGCATTCAAACACCTGAAAACCAAAGGCAAAAGAAAATACTGAATGTGGCCAGAGAAAAATACAATGTTACCTAAAGAGGAATAAAAATAAGAATTAGTGAAGATTTCTTCTAAGCAACTCAATAGCAAGAAGTCTAAAAAATGTTTCTTAAAAGTGCTAAAGGAAAAACAAAAACTCCTAACCTAGAATTTTCTGTAAACCTTGAACATAAACTTCAATAGTGAAGGACAAAGTCTAACAGACAAACAAAACTGAGATAATCCATTGTCAGGAGATCTACTCTATAAGAAATCTCAAAGGGGGGTTCCCGTTGTGGCTCAGTGGAAATGGACCCCTAGGCTGGAAACCTCCAGATGCCCATATGTCAGGGGGCAGCAGCCTTAAAAAGATTAAAAAGAAAGAAAGAAAGAAAGAAAGACGCTAAAGGACACTCTTCCAAAAGAAGAAATGACATCTTCAGAAAGGCTGACATATTCAAAGAAACAGAGCATTGAAAGGGCATAAATAAAGGTGAAATACACTTTCTTATTTTCTTTCTTTTTTTGGCTTTTGTCTTTTCAGGGTCGTACCATGGCATATGGAGGTTCCCAGGCTAGGGGTCTAATTGGAGCTGTAGCCGCTGGCCCTATACCACAGCTCACGGCAACGTGGGGTCCGAGCCACATCTGTGACCTACACCACAGCTCATAGCAACGACGGATCCTTAACCCACTAAGTGAGGCCAGGGATCGAACTCACCACCTCATGGTTCCTAGTCGGATTCGTTTCCGCTGCACAAAGATGGGAACTCCCAAACTTTCTTATTTTTATTGCCCTAAAAATAACTGCTCTTTAAGGCAAATTTGCATTAAATTATCTTGTTGTTATAGTATACATAAAACTTATATATCTATGACAAAAGTGGCCAAAGGGGTGAGAGAGGGGAATATACTGCTATAAGACTCAGACAACCTGTGAAAGTGTTTAACATCAATTTAATTTAGAATCATATTATTTTAAATGTATATTGTAAACCAAGGGCAGCCTCTAATGCATAGTGTTTTAAAAAAAGCATTAAAATTAGTAGAGAGATTAAACCAGAATTATTCAAAAAAACATTTCCTCTAAGACTAGGAAAAACAATAAAGGAGAAAAAAAAGAAATAAATAAAAATTAAAAAAAATAGAAAGCAGCTACTAAAAGTGTATAATTTAATCTAACCACCTCAATAATTATGATAAATATTGGCTGAACCACACCATTGAAAGTACAGAGGTGGTAAGACTAGAACAGAGGTCATGCAAATTAACCAAATTTGACCCAATATTCACTTGCAGTGGAGTAAAAAATTGACACTGTTAAATGGGTGTTTTTTATTTTTTTATGTTATGACATGGAAGCTATGCATAAATGTACTTTTAAAATATAATTTTGGTCACATTTTTCATCTTGTCACCGATAATTTTTTAACTGAAATGAAAATTTCAGTTATATTTCTCTTTTTAACCAATTACATTCATATTTGGTAGTACCAAGGTGATATACACAAAAACTTTCAAAATTATCCAGTTTCTTCTTCAGACAAATCATATTCTTTGTGTCTATTTCTTGTATTCATGGAAGCATATGAACATAGTTGTAACTACCCTTCTATGTTGACTAGTCAAGGCTGATAGGTTTACTGACAATTACAGCTAAAATTATTATGATCGTGTTCTGCTGACCATAGAACTATTAAAAATTAGAAAAAGAAACTAAAGTTCAAGTTATATGAGATAGGATACAGCACAAATTCAAGCACATTATCCTATTACACATTAACTATGTTCTAGAAAGTTTATATTCAATTTTATAGAAAGACAAGTTTTTGGTAAGATTCTCCTTAAACTGGTGGTCCTGCCTTTTGCTCTGGTATTATTAGGTAAATTTGCCTTCAACACACACAGTATCCAAAATACCAAGCAGGTTGGAAACACTTTGAAAAATAAAGAAATCCTATTAATATAAGCATGATATAATGAGAAGCAGAATTTTCAAATCTCAGGCTTTGAAGATGAAAATATGCAGAACTGAAGACAGGAGAAGAACTGAACATGATTTTGATGACTGCTATGTTTAATCATCATTAGGTCATTAGGAAGTTGTACAAATCAATTATTGCATTTTCATGGATATTATGAAATACACATGACTAACGCATTTGGTTTTTGTTATATTGAGCAGGTTTCTTTTTGAAGGAAATATAATGTTAGGTGCAAGTAATACATGAAAAGGGACATTATATGGGCCCTTTTTTTTTTTGACTCAAGAGCTGTTCATTGAAGTAGAAGAAAAATTTATGAACAAAACCAAGATATAACTGCAATACAAGGAAGCATACAATAAGTGCCAAATGTTCTTTCTTTATTGGACAAAGGGGAGAAATATTCCATTTACCTCAGATAATTTTTCTCTGGAGATTTTTATTATCCTGCTCCATGAAGAAATGTAGATAACATCCAAAGAAACCTCAACCTTTGGGCAAGTTATTAAGTGTCATTGTCATGATCGACTCTTCTGCGTCCCATATTACCTGCCTTTCTCTACCTGGGCAGTCAAATCAAATCCAATTGAAAGCTCCAATTCGGTCCTTTTAGTCTGTCCTATTGTGTGGCGCTGTTCCTATTGTGAATCAAAATTCTAAGCATCTAGTAAATGACAGAAAGTTAAACTATTACAGTCCCAATTACTGAGAAAAGAAGCCTGAGATAAGGAGAGCAAAGGAGGATGGCTAGAACCAATTGAAATATCCTCATCAAAGATGCACAGAACCAGGCATAAGCCACCATATTGAAAAAAGCAGAGGCCATAAAATCTAATCGTATGGAACTTCCTTTTATGTATCAATTGCCTTTTACATTATTATTCCTATCTTGAGAAGGAATTATGCAGTTTTTATCAACAGCTATAGGCTGTTTATTTTTTTTCAAATTTCATTAAAGTGTGGTGTCAATTTTTTTCTGTATAGCAAAATGACTCAGTCATGCATATTTATACATTCTTTTTAAAATATTGTTTTCCATCATGGTCCATCTCTGGAGATTGACTCTAGTTCGCTGAGCTCTACAGTATTAAATCAACCAAATACGCATTCACTAGGCACCTACTAAGCGTAGCAAGCTCTGCCGAAGAAGATAGGTGGACGAACCAAATGATCTTCCGTTAAAACACTCACAGAATGAAAGGGGCAAGAGAAAACCATATATGAACTATCATGAGATGGTTCTAATAAAGAAAAGAGTAAGGACTCGGGGAAATATGAAAGAGGACTGCAGGGAAACCTGAGAGAAGACTGCTTCTGGTAGCAGCAGATGTCAAAGAAGCCTTGGGGATGGGCATCTGGTATGTGGTGAGGCAGCTGGCATTGCTTAGGCAACACAGCTGGGGGAAGTCTTCCTGGGCAGAAGGGGCAGACCTCCCAAAGCTCACAATGGAAGTCGAGCAAATCAAGGCTCACAAGTGATCCAGTGTGAATTGAGTGAAAAGCAATGGACAGTTGGCAAGAGGGAAGAGGAGATGGCACCACGTCATGAAGACGTTTCTAGACATGAAGAATAAGTCTTGTCTTAGCTTCTGAGAAGCAGGGAGTTGCTGAAGGTGTTACAAAGGAATGACACAGCCACAGCCACTATAAGAGTATCGAACTTTGGGCACAGAGATGAGATTTCCTGGCAATGGATGAGTGGTTGCTGAAAGCCAGTCCTCCTTCTGCCCATCCGTGTCCACTATCTGGGGGCCTTTTACACTGGGGGAAAGTGCACCTTTTTGTAATCTTTGGACAGAGAGAAGGCCTCTTTTGAAAGGGGTTTAGAGATTAGTAGACTTGATCTTTGTAACAGTCCTATGAAGAAAGAATTTTCTTTATTTTATAACTTAAAACTATTAAAGCTCAAAGGAATCAGCACAAGAATAGATAAGAACCAGGGCTTCAGGTTTGAAATGAATAGCCCCTGCTCCCTGGTTTTAGGATCTCCAGCAAATAACTTCACAGCTCTGGAGTTCCCCTCGTGGTTCAGTGGTTAACGAATCCGACTAGGAACCTTGAGGTTTAGGGTTCGATCCCTGGCCTTGCTTAGTGGGTTAGGGATCTGGCATTGCTGTGAGCTGTGGTGTAGGTTGCAGACGTGGCTTGGATGCCCACGTTGCTGTGGCTGTGGCGTAGGCCAGCGGCTACAGCTCTGATTGGACCCCTAGCCTGGGAACCTCCATATGCTGCGGGAGCGGCCCAAGAAATGACAAAAAGACAAAAAAAATAAATAAATAACTTCACAGCTCCGCATCTCAATCCTACCATGTTTAAAACAGGAGTAATCCTACTGCCTATCGCAAGGGGTTGCCATTGCTTTTAATTTATTACTAATGAATGACTTAATGTAACATGATTACAGCAGTGCCTGGCACATCCTAATTACTCAATGAATATGAAGTACTCTGTAGGTCCGAATCAACTAAATAATGGGATGGATTGAGAAACCCAACCATGACTCTTGGTTAATTAGTCAGTTTGTCTATACGCGTTTTGGAAGCTTAAATTTTATAATAAACTGTTGTAACTTTAAAACATGATGCAGTTATGTATACAACCATCAAGGATAGTTGAGAGGTTAATCCTGAGTAGACCCCAGAGCAACAGAGACTGAAATGCCTCTCCATGTGTAAGCTCAGCAATATCTCAGCTTATATGAGCATGAGCCATAGGCTGTACCTTTAACTGTTTACCTGTATCGTAGACAAAATAAATAAATAAATTAAATAAATAGATAACAAGGAAGTGGGAGAATAAATGCTCAAATGATTTAGCATGGTAGTAACGGTTTTCATCACTATTCATCAGTAACACTTGTTCTTTCATCTGAAGGATATGTTAAATACCTTCCCAAGTCAACAATTTTTCTGAGAATTCTTTATCAACACAAAGGGCCGCTGAGGAGTAAGAACGGTCCAGAGGATAAGGGACCTAAAGAATCCACACATG
This sequence comes from Sus scrofa, assembly GCF_054392235.1. Taxonomy (NCBI): domain Eukaryota; kingdom Metazoa; phylum Chordata; class Mammalia; order Artiodactyla; family Suidae; genus Sus; species Sus scrofa. The sequence continues at coordinate 80,351,209 of NC_139393.1, forward strand.
CTATCATACATCTCTTTCAAGACATGTATGAAATTTACTTCTACACACTCTGAAAACCGAACACCGTAACATTCTGGACATTTCTTTTTTTTCCCTTCATTAAGACGTTTGAAATTTGCTGTCGAAAATACACCAAAAATCAAAAAGCTATGGGAACACAAAAGCAAGTCTGAGATTTAACTTGTAATTTGTGATTTAAGGAAGTATTAAGGCAACATAAACTGATGCAATGTACACGTTTTCAATATAAGAAACTACTTAACACCCCCTTGGTTATATCAATACATGTATTGATAGACACTCAGTGATAGTTATTCCATGGTGCCAGCATCTGGGGACCAGAAATGACCACTATTGGCTGGTGATTCAGTCCTGGTTAGGATGCCTGACCTCCTCACAACAGTTCTGGTTTTGTGATTCACTTATTTTATTTTCTGTTTTGATGCTGCTGTCTTTGGGAAATGGCTGTGCTACTTGGTTTTTGGATCGGTCTTTTGTTTGGTGGTGTTTTTTGTAATCACACCCAGGAGGCAACACTTATTTTTAGCAAAAGTAGTTCTTCATTTACTTTGTGTTTCAGCTTTCTCATGTCTCAAGCTATGTGTATATTCATCCTGACTTGCTTTGTGGTGAAAGATATTCTGGTTGTAACTCTTGTATTTTATTTTTTTTTTAATTTGGCCATCCTTTTTAAGACATACCAGAGGTATTCATGAGGAAAGCTGAAGTTTCACCCTGCTTCTGGTTTATTCAGAAAAATCCATAGGTCTCCATGCCAGATTTGATTTATTACTATTGATAAATGTAATATTCATCATTTTCTGATGATTGATTTCCTTTGCTAGATAATTAAGTTCAAGTGACGGGTGAACACCCAAGACAGTTTCTTTCTGTTTCTTTCTGCTGAGAGATTGTTCTCAGGTACAGCACTTAAAGGAAAAGACATGAGACTATTTTCTTCCATCTTCATTCAAGTGCTGAGCAACCATTCATTTGTAAAACTTCTGGCAGAAGTCAGAAAATTAGGAATGGAAATGATAGCAGTCACTATGCATGATATTCTCCCTAACAAAGACACACGGAAACATGATATCGGATAAAAATGTAGAAGATGAGTTTTTTAAATGCATTGCCACATTCTCAGATGAGTTCACTATTTTAATCATGAGTCAACTGTCCATACGGATAAGGCAACCAAAAAGGATCAAGATGTTTTACAAGTAGCATGAGCAGGAAGGCTGAACTCTCTTCTGTTTGTATATGCAAAGTGAAAATAAAATTAGGGGAACCATGTTCAAACTCCCCACCTAGTACAAAACAGGGAAAGGCATAAAGCTCTTTCAGTCTTGGTGAATGGCTCATACCCTGGCCAAACGAAGCCATTTGTTGGCCTATGAAACCGCCATGCTGGTCCATGTCCCTGGCTTTGTGCATACCATTCCTTCTGCTCAGAATAAAGAATGAGGCACATCTACTTGGAAAACTACTATTCAGCTTATGAGAATATAAGGGCCCCAACTTTAGGAAGCCAGGCTCCTCTACATTGTGAGTTTATCAACCGGTGCTTATCAACAACTGCAAATACTTAATGGATCAGTGAATAAAATACACACAGTTAAAATTAACCAACAAATCCCAAGATGAATGGATTCATTGAAAAATGTGATACGCATTCTCTTGGGAAAAGATACAAAGGAGTTTACAACGAAAGTGGTAACACATAAATGAGGGGATCAGCAATATAAAGCAGCTGAAGATAAATGTACAGTCTACAGGGGCTAAAACTGAGATTAAAAAGATGATACAGACATTTATGTGAATTACGTAATGTTTGTGATTCACTCCATATATGAGAATACGATAGCGTTTTTCAAAATTCTGCCATGGCCTCAATATTAGAAATAAACTATCTGGCAGGCTTTTTCCACCTTTCTTTTTTTCAAACATGATGATATTTTAGGTATTCTCGTATTGGAATTTCTACAATTTCTTAAATTTTGCAGATAAAGTATAAAATAATGTACCCCAATGACAATGTTCCTTTGTGTGAAAGTATGTTTCCCCTTAGGCATGGCTAACAATTGGAAAATTTAAAATATATTAAATACCAGTTTGTTATGCTAATTCAATACATTTATTATTAACTTCCACAAATAGTATTTTAGACACCTAAAATATTAACTCAGTAGCCATTTAAACAGTTTTTAAGTAAGGAAAGCTGTCCTTCCCCATATCTAGCTTTTTTCCTGAGATAAATGACATCAAAGTTACATCAGACGAATTTCTGAACCGTAATGCTTATGGTTATTCTCAGATGACAGATGTAATGTGAACTATTAATCTGACTGTATGGAATTTCTCTCCAATTACCAATCAGTATTAATCTCAGCAAGTTCCAAGGGCATCCTAACCTTCCAGGACCATTGATATGTTCTATAATTGGTAATCCCATCTTTAATACATTTCCACAGTACCAAGAATATTAGTTACCATCAATATTTTAAAATGTGAAGATGAACCTTCAATGAAGATCAAGATTTGGATAGTACATTTCCTAAAATAAGCATATTTTAATTTAAAATTTTGTCTTTCCTTTCCCTCATACACTTTGCATTTCCTGGAAAATAAAATTTCGACATTACAATTTAAACAAATTTAGAAGAGCTTCAAATGATTCCCCCTTTTCTCTCTCTCTGTACTTGATAATGCCCTTCAGAACCCCTTAGAGTAGAAATTCCAAAGGAGTCTTGCTTTCGGGGAAGGGTACAGTTTTATTTTCCATTCTGGCTATGTCATGGTTTTTGAGCTCAGAACTGCAGGGTATATCAGAAAAAAAAAAAAAAAAAAAAAAAAAAAAGGAAAGAGATTCAAGCTGCTAAGGAGATAGAAGTGCAAAGAAGCTATAGATTCACAATGCTCCAAACAGGCATTAACCCTTCTCTCAGCAGATCTAATTGCTGCACCAATAGTTCTGCCATTGCTATACTTGAGTGTGAGATATCGTGGTCGAGGTGGCATACCTACTTACACGAATTCAATTTAATTCTGACAATAGCCTGTCCTGCACTGATAAAATGAGGAGGGCATTATGGAACACAAGACTGGCCTTTGAAGAGCTTGGAATCAAATGCCAGACTATCTGACTCCAAGCCCTTGCTGCTCATACCATGCGCCCGTTGATCCAGAGCAGACTTGCATTTTACATTGAGATTAAGCTCAAAAGTCAGAGGTTAAAATGAAAAATTGCCGGACTTGAAAATCAGCAAGGAAATCTCCTCAAATTACCTTGTCATGTCTAGGACCTGGGAACCTGGCATCTAGTTCTGCAAGAATAACCACTTCTGATGTTCTTGTCATTTTCTCTTTTGCATGGGTGAAGGGGGTAAAGCAGATACATTGGAAAAGGGAAGAGCGCTGTACCACCCTCCTCCTCACCCTCCGTTATACTTCTGGACACCAGCCAATCCTTTTCCCTTGGACACAGGGATAGACTTACATTGACTCTTGATGGCCCATTCACTGACACACAACCAAGAGATCTAAGAAAAATCTGCCACACTATCATTGTTATAATTGACTTGGTGAACACACAAGCGAAGAGTATGGACAAGTCACTTTTGGCTCTTAATCTCCGGTATTTACTCCTGACATTCACTATGTTTGCTGCATAGCCAACGACAATCACAGGACATCTTTCTTTGCTAGTTATCCTTTCTAAAAATAATTCTTTAATTAAAACCCTAAGGTTTTTTTAAGTGAAAAAGAAAGCAAACACAGCAGAATCATAACTTAATTAATTGTCAATCCAGCTTGAAGCCAAATTGAGTACAAATGAAAACCATCAAAAAACAATTTTTTCTTTCTCCACATGTCCACATGTCTGGTTTAGAAGTGCTAAATTTTAATGACAGCAAAATATAATTCTTGGAAAATGTTTTCAGTTATGTGTTTTGTACAAACAACTTGGTACCAAAAATATCACAGTTTAGGCAAATCTCAAAATCCTTTATTTTCACTCACTGAAAGTGTGGATAGTTTATTAATTCATCGCCACCATTGGGAGACCATTTATATATAATAATAAAGAATAAATATATATATATATATGATTAAGTCAATATATAAAGATTTATTTCTTCTTGAAACATTACTGTAAAATGTGTTGCCATAATGCTTAATTACTGTTTAAAAAGTAAGTACCATTTTTCCTCTAGTTTTGTATTTTTATCATAGTGCTTTAATGATTCTTCTAGAAACTCATAGTGATAAATCTGACCCTCAGCTTTTAATTCTTCCTCACAAAGTGTGAAAAATTCCCAAATAGGAATTAGCTTTCACTTATCCGTAGCTACATAAGAAATTATGCCCAAGTTTACTCAAACATGGCGATCAAATTGAAATATATATGAAATTAATACACTGCACATCTTAAAATTACACAAAATCATATGTCAATTACATCTTCATAAACCTAGGGAAAATACCATTTTATTTGCTCCTGATTGTAACATCAAGAACTCTGCAAGGCTCAACTGGGTAGTTCCAGGGCTCCATGGGGTCTGCCCTGGGTTTTTCACTGAGCTGCTATGAGACGTGGCCACGGCCATGCACCTGGCCATGGCTTCAGGTGTTACAATGCCAGCCTGCTGCTGGTTGTCTGCTATCAGTCCAACTGGGGGCTTCAACCAGTGATGTGGCAGGACCTCTCCTCCACTGGCTGCCTGGGCTTCCTCACAGCATGGCAGCTGCCTTCCAAAGAAGGCATCCTGACTACTTGAAAGCAGAAGATGTCCATCTCCTAAAGCCAGCCTTGGAAGTACCATAACTTCTCTTCTGTATTGTGATATTTATTCATTTGTTCTTATTTTATTCCCCATACAAGTGATGCTATATACTATTTGTCATTCTCTATCTGATTTATTTCACCTATACCCTCCAGATCCACCTGTGTGTTGCAAATGGTAGAATTTCATTTTTTGTTATGGCCTAGTAATATTCCACTGTGTGAGTTAAAAACTACCAGTTATAAAATAAAGAAGCTATAATGATATATTGTACCTCACAGGGAATGTAGCCTATATTTTATAATAACTTCAAATGGAGTATCTAAAAAATTTGAATCCCTATGTTATATATCGATGTATAATATGGCAAGTCAACTATACTTCACTAAAAAATAGATAAAATGGAGAAGAATCGAAAGACACTGTTATTCTGCCCCACAATATTTGGCAAAAGTGCAAAGTAAATGACAGGTGCAGCCAAGATCAAAAAGAGAAGAAATACACACTCTCTCTTGATAGAGAGATTCAAGGTGACAGTGCAGAAAGATGGGAGATATTGCTGCAGTCAATTTTGGAAATCCAATCTACCATGAAACCTTTTCTCAAATAGCTCACTTTAGTTCAAGGAAGGTAACGAAAAATCAAATACATTCAGAGTTTATTTTGTTTAATGGTATAAGCACTTCTGCTCCAAGAAATTCCTGAAAGACAAGAAGTATGAGACCATTGGATCTCTATAATTCTGCCTATTTAAGAGTGTATCATGAGAACAGTGAGCAGTTACAGAAGTATTCTTACCACATTCAAATTTATAATTTGAAAAGATCACCAAGGCTCCTGGAAGAGGAATAAGCTGTGGTTAACAATGAGTCATAGAAGAGTAGAAACTCAGTCTGAGGTAGATATATTTTAAAAAATACAGTTTATGTGACAATCTGATGGTTTGTCCTATGGTTATTTGCATAGGGATGAAGATAAATGAACACACTTTGAAGTTTCTTTAATCTTATGGCATATCATTGTTTCATATTATAGTGTCTCTAAAGTTGGGATGCATCTTATAACTGATGGCATATCAACTTGGCAACTTTGTTTCTTCTCAGTGTTGAATAACTTATGCTACAGCACATGGCACCATAGAAGCAAAAGTACATGGTACTTCGGGTGGTACAAGGTACGTGTTATAGTCGGTAGATAATGTTTGTTGAACTCAATGACAACCAAGTTTGATTAGTTTATTTTTCTCAGTTATACATATTTTTGAAATATATTTATAGAAACAACTCAAATGTGTCACATGATTGGCATACCTGATTTTTTAACTAATCTAAAAATATCCCCAGGGTTTGTCTGCAAATCACCACATACGGGCACATCGAGTTGGCACAAGGCCTTTAAATTGTTATTTAATCCATTTGACCTTTTTTGGTCAAAAGTTGGAAAGCACACATTAAATGTTCTTTGCAGTAAATGATTTATCCTATGTGGAGTGGAAAATTTTCATTTGGCTTTACCATTCTTCTCGAAATACATCTTGAGTAGCAGTCCACACACAAGGACAAGCTCTATGAGGTGAAAATAAGATAGTCACCATCATCAAACAGTTTTCAGATCTTGCCCGTTTTCACCCTAAACCTTGTAAATTGTCCACATTTTCACTTGTCACCAACTATCCAATTGTCAAGCCTTTTTTTTTTCAATAATAAGCAGTTTTTCTAAAAGTGATTTAAAGTACAATTTAAAAGGCTTTAATAGACGGTTAGAAAATCTTACTTTCTCCAATATACAGTCCAATTATATACTGATGAATAATGATAAACTCATCTGCTGCATAGAATTTCAGTGACTCAAAATTAATTAATAACAAGTTGTAAAATGGTCCCCATTGAAGAAAAATTGAATGCTGTAAACTGTACCTGAATTCTCATCATATGTATTTTCTCATGGGAAAATTTAATGAAATTAAAATGACGACCAAAACAACGTAAGATGCAGGACCTTGTTTCTTTAAAAATTACATTTTATTTTCCATAGCTCGCTTGGATGGAAGACACAACTTATGACCAGGTTAGTGCTGTCACTATAATAGTGTATAACAAAATGTATGTTACTGCTGGTGCAAACTTTTTAAAGAGTTACTACTGGGAGTCACTTCAGCTGCTTAGTCTTTGATGGTTTTATGCTGTTAATTAAAGTCACATCCCATTTAGTTACGGAACCTGGAGAAGGTTGATTACAGAGTTGTTGTGATTTAACCAAATAGGATTCTATGCATGGCTAGAACAGACCTACTCAGTTTGCTTCTTGATATAAAGATAACATCACCGAGCCTATGTCAGAGGCAAATGTCCTGGCAAATCGGGATGGATTTTCTCACATCAGACCAGATTTCTTGCCCTGTCCCCCTTATGATCGATGGCATTTCTCCTGTCACTAGTTGGTGTTGAGGAGCAATTTAAATCCATGAGTCGATATGAACTAACCAGTCCATGCTGGAGTTGAACCTATGATGGTGGATGCCTGGGCCCAGGTGTCAGGTAAGCCCTGCTGTGTAATTACTGTGGTTTGCTCATCCAGTTGCAGAGACCCTGCACATGGCAGGGCAAAGGCCCTGGGTGTTGGAATTAGGACTTACTTTCTCTGAAACATTTCCACCTCAAATTACAGGACAACACTGCAAATTGTCTGACCTATCAGGCTAAACCACCAGGATAATGATAACTCTGATTCCAGCTCTGTGGATTAGGTTGGTCAACACGCAGGGAGCTTTGAGGAATCTTGTCTCACAGTGCCTTTCTACAGGCTGGCAGGTCTCACTGTAAATAGAGAAAAATGTGTATAGAATCTTATGATAGCTACAGTGGAATCCCTTGTTTATCCTAAGCCAGTTGACTATAGTAGTAGTCATAGTTTTTTGCGAAAATTTTCTTATTATTTTAGGCTTTATTTATCTAGAAAATGGAATGAAAAGAAATTGCATAGTAAAATCACTTAAGTCAAATATATCCTGTTGCTATGGTGAGTCACACTAAATGCTAGATATCACTAGCATAAAGAAGAAATATCTGAGGTAATCTGACAGTCTTTGATTTGAGTAAAAACATTAAATATAACTTTTAATTTTGGAAATATAGTTAAATTAAGTCCAATGTTTTACACTTGATTTTCTAATTTAAAATAGAATGATGTTAAGTGTTCCCTGGTAGTGCAGCAGGTTAAGGACCCAGCACTGTCACTTCCAAGGCTCTGGCTGCAGCTGCAGTGAAGGTTCAGTCTCCAGCACTGGAACCTCCTCATGCCACTGGGGCAGTCAAATGAATAAATAATAAAAAGATAGCATGACGTCAGAAGTTATACACTTGGATTCCTTAAAGGCATCTTTCAGAATACAATTATTGGAGAACACCAGTAAGTTTTTCTTTTCCTTTCTTTTTATCTTTTTAGGGCCACACCCATGTCACATGAATGTTCCCGGGCTAGGGGTTGCATTGGAGCTAAAGCTGCCAGCCTATACCACAGCCACAGCAATGCGGGATCTGAGCCATGTCTGCAACCTACACCACAGTTCATGGCCATGCCGGATCCTTAACCTGATGGGCAGGGCCAGGGATCGAACCCATGTCCTCATGGGTATTAGTTGGGTTCATTAACCACTGAGCCATGATGGGAACTCTAGTTTTTCTTTAAAGTATGTTTATTTGCTGCATGCTTCATATACATAAACAATATTTTCCCATCAACCAAATCCAATTTAGCATTTAGAGGTTCTGGATTTGAAGATAGTACCGTCTATATCATTACTATTATCACACATGAACAACAGATGTACTAGCAATTTTCAAAATTAGTCAGTTTTACTAATGAAGGGACACTCATATACACGTAGCATAAAATAGTTAAAGAACCAAACAAGCATTCAGGGCATCCAAGAGGAAAGTGTAATGGTGTGATACAGAAGGGAAATTAAATGATGGTTGTCTAAAGAGTGGAAGATAGCTGCGGAGGGGACATTTAACAGGAAATCATACAATAGCCAAAATGCCACAGCAGCTGAGAGAGAAAACTCATTTCCAGACATGCATAAAAAACTACAGAAGGGATTTTCACAGTGAACCTTCCAAGTTCCAACTTTTGATCCGTGTGGTGGGGGCTAGTGAGAACAAAAATGATCAGTTAATGAAGATTTTGCAGTTTAAATTATAGCTACTGGATCTGAAGATACTTGGTGATTTCATCAAAACTACAATTAATATGTCATCTTGGATACATGCTACAATGAGATATTGACCAGCCAAGAAACTCTCCATGTACCAGGCTGACTATAAGTTTCCATTGACTACAAAGGTCATGCAATGAGATTTAAAAAACCCAATTTGCAGATCACCAAAACATTCCACTGCCAGTGAACCTGAGACCCCAAACCCTCTGTTTCATCCTCTAGGTTCCAAAAAGCAACAAGTATAAAACTAGAAGTTAGAGAGTTCCATTGTGGCTCTGTAGGAGAAAATGTCCCAATAAAAAGGTAGAAAGGAGAGACCCCGGCCACGAGGACTAAGCAAAGTCCAGCCAACTGCCCCAACCACCCCTTCCCCATACATCTGCTTCTGTAAACTTGTTTCTGCATCTTATGACTTTGCCACTTCTCACTCTGGTCCGCCAAGCATGGACCTGGAAGAACTAGCCCTTAAAAGCCTTGTGAAACCCCTCTTCGGGGCTCAGACTCTGGAGAGCAGATCTCCTTGGAGCCCACCAGGCGTAAAAAACCTGCGTTCTCCACCTCTCCGAGTGCTCGCTTGGTTTCTCGTGGGTAAAAGAGCTGATCCACTGCAGCCACAGAGCTGCTGGAGCTGGTACGCCACAGCCACAGTGCTGTCGCCAGAGCTGATACGCTGTGGTGCAGGGCTGCTGGGCAGCTGCCGTAACGGCTCAGCGGGAATGAGCCAGAATATGACCATGAGGATGAGGTTTGGTCCCTGGTCTGGCTCAGTGGGTTAAGGATCAGGCGTTGCCATGAGCTGTGGTGTGGGTCGCTGAAGCAGTTTGGATCCTACATTGCTGTAGCTGGGGCCTCGACCCTCATCTGGGAACACCCGTACGTGGCAGGTGCAGCCCTAAAAAGACAACAACAACAACAAGAACAACAAACCTGGAAATTGGAGCAGCTACTTTCTGATACATTCCCACAGATTATGGTTGTCTTTCTACATCTCATCCTACTTGTACCCCAGTCTCCGTGTGTATCCCTTAGGAATAAACTGCCACTCTCAAAATGTTGAAAAGGATAAGGGGAGTTCCTGTCATTGCGCAGGTCAAAAGAATCCTACTAGGAACCATGACGATGCTGGTTTGATCCCTGGCCTTGCTCAGGGTTAAGGATCTGGCATTGCCATGAGTTGTGGTGTAGGTTACAGATGCGGCTCGGATCTGGTGTTGTTGTGGCTGTGGTGTAAGCTGGCAGCTATAGCTCCGATTGGACCCCTAGCCTGGGAACCTCCATATGCCGTGGGTGCGGCCCTAAAAAGCAAAAAAAAAAAAAAAAAAAAAAAAAAAAAAAAAAAAAAAAAAGAAAGAAAAAAAGAAAAAGGTCTAAGGGACTACACTTACCCTGGAGTGGGAAATTCCCACCAGTAAATCTACAAGCAAATTTAGAAAGGGAAAAAAAAAAAACCTTTGCAGTGGTAAATATAGGACTTGACCTTCATTTCAATCATCAACTCTCCTAAAACCTAGAAGCTGCTCCCATCTCCTGAAGCCCTAGGCGATGGGTGTAGATCCTGGTAATTGACTAACCAACAAGCACACTGCACTGTGGTCTCCCCCCAGAACTCAAAAAAAGAGTGAGCTCATCAGAACTGTCATAAGGAAAATCCATACACTGGGTTGACAAACAAAGGATCCGAATATGCATTATATTCACTTTTCCAAAATAGCAAAGAAAGTCTATATGACTAAAACAAACAATAACCAAACATGAAGGGAGGAGAAGCAAATATTGACAACACAAGAGAGAGGAGATGTCCGAAAAAAAAGTATATATTACAGGATCCAGAGTTCCCATATAAGAGTAGACGTGTCTTATGAACAACCAAATAGTAGTACCATTTAAGAGTAGACGTGTCTTATGAACAACCAAATAGTAGTACTAAGGGGAACATAAAATAAAAACCAAATCAAAAAAAAAAAAAAAAAGATCCAGAGGGCAGGATATGAAGAACAACAGATATTCTTTAGGAAAATAAAATGTGTTAAAGAAGCAACAATTACACTCCTGATTTTAAAAATAATAATTAATAAATGAATACATAAATAGCCACTGTTTTATTTATTTCTTCATTTAATTTTTAGGGCCATACCTGCAGCATATGGAGGTTCCCAGGCTAGGGGTCAGACCAGAGCGGCATCTGCAACCTCTGTCACAGCTTGAGGCCATGCTGAGCAGGAACTCCTAAAGAGCCATTATTAAATCAAAAGCAACCCTTGGATATTCATTGCTGCCCCAAAAGGAGTCATTGGCATGAGAATTATTTTCCTGCTTTAAAGAACTATAATATTGGATAAATATACAAAACAGTATTTTTCACCACTGGACAATAGGCAGTATGCAACTGGGAATATTAAGAGGAGGAAAACAAATGAGTGAACTATAACCTTGGGCTTTGCTCTAGGAGGCAATACCTGAATTGTGCTGAGGGGAAGGAAAACACATCGGAGCTGGGGGTGGGGTTGGGGATTTCTGAGGTCCAGAGAGAGACTTAGGAGCAAACAGAGGCCAAAGCAGCTGGAATTTGCAGGACAAAGCATTGAAGAGGAAGGGGTTATGCAGAGAAAAAAAAAAAACTCCACTCAATTGCATGGCCCTCTTAACTCACTGATGTATTAAACAAACAAGCAAACAAAAGCCCCTCATGAAAGTGTTTATAGATTAGGAGGATATAAAAGAGAGTTTGAGTATGAGCAAAAATTACATATCTTCTTTGATATTTCTTTATTTCCTGCATGTCCTCGCTTATCTTAGGTGACATAAAGTTGGAGCAAAAAATTAGATCATAAAAGCAACAACCACAGTGCTCAGAGGTCAACATAAAGTCAGGGATCCTGCAAGATTAAATTAGCCTTAACTTCTCTGAATTTGTCTCTCTTTCAACACTTTCTTTTTGCCAGAATAAGACAGTTTTTCCACCTGCTGGTAGAGTTATGCTACCTTTGTAACTTTGTATTTATGGGGGAACAAAGGTTCCAATTATAATGCATTTGCTAAATAATATAGTAATTTTGTGTGGACACTTTGAAGTTTCAGATGTCCTTCCTTTCAATCATGGATTGACGAAAGAAATGTCTTTCCTCCGTGAAAATGTTTACCTTTTCTGATTTTCATTTTCCTTAGTGAGGAAAATGGACTCGGTAATAAGGCTAATTTTAAATCTCTCTTAAAATTAATATCAAGTTGCAATGTTATAGGAAGCTCAGAGACTCTTCATAGAACAGGCAGAATAGAAGGTGCATGTTTAAAACAGAGATGTAGCCCTCCTAGGTCCGATTACAGCAAAACATAGATCTACTTCTCACAAAAACAAGAATTGTACCCTATCGGCACTCTGCAACACTTGTCAACAATGAAAAAGCAGGCAATCTAATAATTCTGAGACTTCACAACAGGTTTAAGTTTAAGCCTGTGTGTTTTAACTCGCTCACTAGGTTAAGGATCCAGCGTTGCTGTGAGCTGCGGTGTAGGTCACAAACACAGCTCAGATCCTATGCTGCCTTGGCTGTGGCACAGGCCGGCAGCTGCATCTCTGATTCAACTCCTAGCCTGGACACTTCCCTGTCTGCACATGTGGCCCTAAAAAGCAAAAAAAAAAAAAAAAAAAAAAAAAAAAAAAGCCACATACTAATAAATGATAACGACATTTGCCTAATCCTACCCTTCTCCAGTAATCCTTGCCTGGCTCTCTTCCCACTGACCCAAAGAACAAGAATATAGGAGCTCCTGTCGTGGCTCAGTGGTAACAAACATGACTAGTATCCAGGCGGATGTGGGTTCAATCCCTGGCCTCGCCCACCAGATTAAGGATCCAGCACTGCTGTGAGCTGTGGTGTAGGCTGGCAGCTGCAGCTCTGATGTGACCCCTAACCTGGGAACTTTCATGTGTCTCGGGTGTGGCCCTAAAAAGACAAAAACCGAAACAACACAAAAAACCACACATCCCCCTGGGAGACCATGACCAAGAAGCCCAACCCAAGAGTGGGAAGATGCCTTTTTGTTTGTGAATGTTTATGAAGACCTGGGAGGCCAAACAGAGTCCAGAAGAACATGACTTGGCAACATTGTGTGCTTCATTGAAATAAAACATCCTTTGGACAGTTCTACCAAGTTCACTCCGCAGGCCCAGCAGCAGCAGGGGGGCTGTGAGTTTGTTCTGTAAGGTCAGTCACCTTTCCCTCTCAGGCAGACAATGACACAGGCAAAATATTCACCTCCTGCAAACCCACCCTGTAGGAAAATCAATGCTTTCTCGGTCATGCCGACCCAGTTATTTTGTTTCCTTTAATGATTGTGAATTAACTACACACGGCGGAACAGTGTTCCCTGGAAATAGATTAACTCGGCCTTTCATGGGGATGTGAGCCGGTTTCCAAGGCTGGTTATGAAGACAAAAGCAAGGCAGACAAATGCGACCCCCTCTCCTTCCTGGCTTTGCTGCTGCTTCACAGCCCTTCTGTCCAGTGATGACCCTGTGGCTTGTGGCTGATCTGAGAACCTGTGCGCCTGGATCCCTTGGAACTTTCTGTCTTGGTGTCACTGGCATCTGCTTCCGATGCAGGTCCTGTCCCTGTGACTTCAGCATCCTTCGTCCTGTCATCAGACACAGGAGCGCTTTGTTCTACCCCTCTTCACGCTAGAGGAGTTTTTCCTAGGGGCTGCTTCTTGTTCTCAAACATGAAAATGTGTGAAGCATAAAACTCCAGCTGTGAATACTTACCTCCCTGCAGTGTTAAAAAGTTCAATATACAAAACACCTGGTTTCAAGTAAAATGTACATCGAGATATACGGCAAAGAGACAGATTTAATATACCCCATAGGGCCCCGAGGCGGTTTTTTAAATTAAAGACACAACACACTTTTTTTTTTTTTCAGATGAGGTTTTACTATTTTACAAATAATGAACCAAGAAACATCCTACCGTGGAAGGAGAAGTTGTAAGGACACAGGAGAAGGGATGATTGTCACGTAAAGCAGACTGTCACCTTCAGACAGTCTCACTTGGACACTTTGGCAATGGATGCCTGGTCAGTAAAATTCTTTTTACAAGTGACGCCTGTGACCAAAGCCTCATGGATTTCGACTCTGTAGGGAACAGGAGCTCTTTTAACTTTGCGACCTCTGAAATGTCCATTACCAATATAACGTATTTACTAGGACATGAAGGTGGCGGGTGGCCATTTTCACGGGAGGAACCCCGTGCTTCCTTCCCGGTGAGACCCCTAAAAGCGTGAGAAATCATTATTCAACGTATTGGAATAATTATTTAGTTCCCTGCCCTTACATCTTCAAAAATGGAAACATTTTCGAAATGTAAAAAAATTACAGGAAAATGTTGGGAAGGAGAGATGAAGACGGCAGGAAACATTTTGATATGTCGCATTACAAGTCACTGATGGAAGAAAGTATCTTCAAGCTTTGCCTCTTTTTCTGAATTTCCCATTTCAGGGATACAAGAGCGAAGTGGCTATTCCTAGCAAGGATGCTGAGTGTGGGTGTCTGGAGATATACAAGGAATCACCTACTGTCTCCTTTCAAAGAATGTGCCAGAGGCTCCAGCAGAAAGTCTATTTTCTGCTCTCGTTTCCTCTGCATCTCCATTTATACCCTGGCACCCTCCTCCAGCCAGTCTCCTCCGGGTGTTTTGGCCGAGATATCCCAGGACAGCTCAGATCTGGTTTCGGCCCAGATGTAGAAACAGCTATTCTTATTATACACAGTAGGCATAAAGCAAGCCATCCCCAAAGCCCTCTTTAGAGAAGGGAAAAGAAAGGGCCCAACCTTAGCCTTCCCTAGGCTTCACCTGCATGGGAGACGCAGGTATTAAGAAGACCTCGGACCCCCCTGGCCAGATCTTCGGCGTTTACATCTCAATGATCCTCATGCTGTCAATGTGACCTTGAACCAACGACTGCATGACAGTTTCCTTTTCTGTAAAATGGGAACGATTTCATTACCAGTGTCTTCACATGTTTACAGAGGAAGGGATGAGTTAAAACAGGAACAAGTGTTTCGTCACATAACAAAACTCAGACCTCGCCGTCCTCCTCCTCCTCATTATCAATTGATTTTAGTACAATCTTTGATTCCACATTATATACGTACCCTAATAATAAATTTTGCTTCTGCGTTACTTAATATTTTGCTGCATTTTATTTAAAATATTTGAAAAACATTGGAGTTCCCGTCGTGGCGCAGTGGTTAACGAATCCGACTAGGAACCATGAGGTTGCGGGTTCGGTCCCTGCCCTTGCTCAGTGGGTTAAGGATCCGGCGTTGCCGTGAGCTGTGGTGTAGGTTGCAGACGCGGCTCGGATCCCGAGTTGCTGTGGCTCTGGCGTAGGCCAGTTGCTACAACTCCAAATAGACCCCTAGCCTGGGAACCTCCATATGCCGCGGGAGCGGCCCAAAGAAACAGCAAAAAGACAAACAAACAAACAAAAAAATAAATAAATAAATAAATAAAATATTTGAAAAACATGACAAGCTTTTGCCTTCTTTTTAAGGATGGCACCTGCGGCATATGGACGTTCGCATGCTAGGAGTTGAGTAGGTGAACAGGAGCTAAGGCTGCTGGCCTACACCCCAGCTTGTAGTAACACCTGATCCTTAACCCACTGAGTGAGGTCAGGGAATGAACCCTGTTCATACCAATTTTCAAGTGCAGTGTTTAAAGGCATATTCGGGGAGTCCTGCTAATTTGAGGTCACAGAGGGGTAAAGCTGAGGCAGAGAAGTTTATTTTTCTTTTCCCAGTCTGCACAATGGGTATCTTGGCACTGGTTGTTTTCTTTGCTTCCACTTTCACCATCTCTGCATCTTAGTTCTCCCAGCAGGATGCTGAAGTGAGTTTTATAATAGAGACAAGACGCATGTCCCCAGGCAGAGCCAACATTTTTAAACAATGATTTTTGTGTCAACCCCTTTCTCTGCAAGTAAGATTAGAGGTGAGCTAGAACAGAAACGATTCCCAGGGCTAATTCCAGGGAAAAAGCATTCCTTAATAGCTTGATTCAATTTGGGGAAAAAAGGTTCAAAATTGATATCTGGGAAGAATATATTTTAGAATCAGTGCACCACACTGGCAGTCCATTCACAAGCACTGCAGGCACCCTGATGCTTCCCTAAGCTGCTGAAAACACAAATTGGATTATGCCATAGTTGTCAGTTAAACTCACAGTGAAAATAGTCTGACAAATGTCAGCCTGCCACTGGGCAGCTTAATTATGCTATTTTTCCATAAGCCAACGTAATAAGGTACCATTGATTCAATATGGCTTTATAGACAAACAAATGTTTAACAAATCCTCATTAAAACCCATTGCCAGATAACAATATAGTTTCAGTATCAGGGATGGCTTAGCTGAAGGAAGACTGCAGGAAGAGCTGAATTTAAAGAAAAAGATGGCTTGAATTTAAGCTCGTAGGAGCCCAATGCATTGAAATCAATTTATGAAGCATTCCATTTAAAAAAAAAAAAAAAAAAAGTAAGATGAGGGAGTTCCCACTGTGGCTAAGCAGGCTAAGAACCCAACTAGTATCCATGAGAATGAAGGTTCAATCTCTGGTTTTGCTCAGTGGGTTAAAGATCCAGCATTGCTGCAAGCTGCAGCCTAGGTCGGAGGTGCAGCTCAGATCCAGTGTTGCTGTGACTGTGGTGTAGACTGGCAGCTGTAGCTCTGTTTCTACCTCTAGCCCAGGAACTTCCATGTGCCACTAGTGTGGCCCTAAACAAACAAACAAACAAACAACAACAACAAAAACACTCCAAAAAATGTAAGATGAAAAACATTGGAATGTAATTAACTTTTTCACACAGGGAGGCAAATTGCAACTTAGCCATGATTTCAGTGGATACCGTCTCTAAGAGGAGTTATAGCGAAAGGTCACTTGGGCTACAGCGCACTCAGGAGATGCACTGAAGAGAAAGGGAAGAAAGCTGGAATGGACAAAGGGCGAATCTGACATGCAGTGTGGCTGCAGCGGAGGCCACAAGAAGCTCTGGAATTGAGATGACCTTTAGAAAGTTTGAGCAAAGACGCTGGACCCTTAAATCCTCAAATTCTACCAACCACTAGCCATGGGCTGCCCCCTGGCAAAGGACGTAAACCTTGGGCCAAGACATTTCTCCATAGCCGAGGGCAGTTCCCAGGGCAAAGGCACATCTGCCTTCCTTCTGAAGCCAGGAGCCTCTGCACCAGGGGGGGGAGCTTGCTGATGCTGAAGTGGGCATCTGGGTGGCGCCACACCACGTCTAAACCAGCTCAGAAAGGTAATGTGCACAGGGTCATGGCACATAATTCAGTAAATCTATTCAGAAGGGAAACTGTTGCTAGGCAGACTGTCAAATTTAACAGACAATAGCGTGAGTCCCAGGGAGCTCCCATAAAGGTGTTTGCTGCCTGGGAAGTGCTGACATCCACACACTCTTTTCATAAGTACATCAGATCTCTATGGCTAATGCGAAGTCTCTTTTGACCTGTGATTTTATATATTCTGGCTCATTACTAAATCACCGGTATTGTGTGTTTATATAATACTCATACGTAATGTGACACCTGTAGGACACGTCAATAGGTCATGCTTCATATTCCCGAAGTTTGGAGTTCAGGTCAGATTTCTCCATAAACCACTCAAACCTTTCACTTGGGCTCAGCCGTGGTGTGACCAGCACTTTTAACCTATGCTTAGCCAACTGTACAATGTATACATCGTCTAGAAACCTATTTTCAAGGCTGAATTCTTTAGCGTTTCTCTTCTATGGTTGTAAAGAGGAAGGACGTGCATTCCAAATGAGCTCTGAACCAGAAACCCTGGAACTCAAACCATTTTAGACCCGGCAGCTGCCTAGATCCTAGCCACAGAAGTGCACGTAGCAAGACTCCCCAGCATATGAGGTTTTGAGGCTGAATGAGATCTGAAGATTCAGGGAACAGGTCTGCGAATAAGGGCACTTGGGACCTCCGTTTGAACACAGGCTACAGTTTGAATTAACTGTATTCGTCATTTTGCATTTCTGCTTTCCCACAAAGACCTATTGGGGTGTTTTGGAATAAAGACAACATATGCAATCTCTTATCAAAGTTTTATAAGCTGTTGCCATATGTAATGTGTATGCTTACATACATATCAGTGGCCACAAAACTTGTTAACTTTCCAGGGAGCATATGATAAGTTTCAGATGCTGAAGACCCTTCATAGAGTCTGGGCAGCAGTTGTAGCTGGTGTGCTGTGACTGTGATGAGAAGAATACATATGGAGGGGGGTTGGGCTGTTCGTGGCTGTGAACTTCTTCAAGACTGGGCAGTGCTTTATTCATCATTTATTCCCGCCACTGCTCAATGAACGGTGAATAGTAGGGATGCTAATTTTTTGTACTAAAATAAACAGAGTATTGCTTTTGAACCATTGTTGGCTCCTCTTGAAAACGACTCAAGTCCCTGGGAAAACATGACTCTGCTGGTAGGGAGAGCCAGATACTATACAAGGTTATGCACCTGTGACTATGCAATAAATCTTGGTTGACTTGTGTATACAATACTTCTATGGTTCTCCTTAAAACCCAGCAATGGACCCAATAGCCTTGCAAGGTCTATTCCAGCCTTATAATTCTGCTTTTGTCTTTCTAATCACAGTTGAAAGACGATACTGAGAGCTATGGTATTGCCTGTTTTGACAAGCGAACTTTAATAAATGATGCAGGGCACATCCTGCATTCCACCGTAGCACACGTGTGGATGTCCCTTTCATTAATAACTGTGGCCGAGATGCCATGTTGACACCATAGATCAGGTGCTTTACCCCGTGGACTTAATAGAACTGGAACCAAAAGTGCAGTCCTCTTACCAAATTGTTTTTGTCTAGGTCTGTGTTTGGTGCCTCTCAGAAGTCACTGTATCTGTGTAACGCTTCCTCGCACACCTAAATGAGGATCTTTAGGGAGTGGAATGTCCTTGGGTTTTGGTGGTTAAGGGCTGCAGAGCCAAATACTTCTTTTCTCTCATTTTTTGTGTGAATATGGAATCTGCAACAGCTCAGAGAATACCAGAAAATTAGAGAAAATTGCTTTGTAAGCCAGCAATACGTGACTCCCAATCTCATTGTCCAGAGGTTATCTTCCTCTGTTCACGTTAGAGTGTCTTTCCTCGGAATTATGTACCCACGACATTATAAGGTGTGTTTGTGTCGTTTTCATAAACAACAGGTGTCAACTTCTGCACCCTGATCGTTTACTTTATAACCTCACACACATCTTTGCCAAATATTTGGGGGGTGGTGTGCCCTCTTCTGGAAGACACACTTTGCTCTTGTCTCCACCCTGTCACTCCCTCTCTCGTGGCAGGTGTTCCTCGCACCACAGAAACTGCTGAGTCCTCTCTGTGCTGCAGGACAGCCTTTGTCCTTCACTTAGACTTTCTGTTACTTCTTCCATCGCATCAAGAGAGTCTTCCCTTGACTTCCCAAGCAATAGCTAGTCTTTTTTTCACCCTCCCTCTTTTTATGCCTCATACTCGTATTTCCAGAGCTCCTCCCGCCTGATCTTTTTCCTAAGTGACTCTGCTCACACTGAGGCTGCACCTTACCTCCTGTCTTCTTTACCTCCCACCATGATGGTCAAAGGCGTGTGCTCTGGGTCCTCCCCCTCAAGAACTGACCCACAATCTCATTGTCCAGAGGCCGCCCTCCTTTGTTCCTTGGTCCGCCTAATACTGGTGCCCCACAGCTGTATTCCTTAGGAGACCTGAAGTAAGCAAGACAGGGTGCCTGACAAAGTCTGTAGCCCCACACCACAATTTCACCAGAACCTACTGGACACATGGCACTTAAACTCAAAAGTTCCCAATCTTGAATTTCTTCACAAGACAGTTCTATATGGATAAGGCAGACTTTTAAATAATGATAATAATAATCTCACAATTTAGGCTGAGCAGATGTCTTTGGGTAGTTTGGAAGAGGAGTGAAGGTCACAGGCTCCCAGTGGAAGCAGCTCCAGGTGTGCAAATATAAGGCTATAAGACAAGGGGGTCTTGAATCACCCTCCCCGCCCCCAAAGGAGCTGCACAGCGGGGCAGGCAGTTGCCTTTGCTTCATTATCCAGCTGCCTGTCATTGAGTTTGTGCCTGGGTCTCGGCCCTCTAAATATGCTTTCTTTTTTTCAATTTAGACTGCTCCTGCTGAAAGCCGAGAGCATTTTCATTGATTCTCCTGGCTACCTTGACAGGCAAGTGCAGCCATGAAACGTGGAGCTTCCCAAAGTACATGCCCAGCATTATCATCCTCACACAAATTAAGTCCAAGAAAGCTGGCCCGCAATGGACAGTCATTATTTTATGCAAAGGTAGCACCAAGTCCTACTTCCCTGAGCTTTTACAGCCATTAGAATCAAAGCTAACGAATGCCATTGCTATCTTATTTCCAGTATAATTACTGCACTTTGATAAAATACACTCGGGGTTCTTTCCCAGAAAAAGGCAGTGTCAGTAATGTAGCTCATGCTAATCAAAAGCAATTCTGGACAGAAAACATTCATTTTATGAATATAGAAATTTTCTCTATTATATCCAAGACAGGGTGTGATGGTGGCATTCGGCAGAGCGACAGGACAAATCATGAAAGTAATTTACTGGCCATAAAAGAAATTCTTAATTAGAAAATAAGGTTCATTTAGATAGCTTACTATGAAATGAATGATGATGGGATGGCAAATAAGTGCATTTTACTTTTATGTGTTTCATATTCATGCCTTTCTGGGGATTATGATCGACAAAAGTAACTATATTCCTGTATATTTTCCAGTGGTTCTTGATAGAATTATTAAGTATTCTTTGTAATTAATTTATAACTGTCTAAGAATTTATATAGCATGTTCATATTAAAATGTATCAAATATAAAAGAGAGGTGCTCCATGAACTTTCTAAAGAGAAGCATTAAGGGATGCTGGTACTGGTCTTTGCAGTGAATATTCCTGGTTGTTTACTATTTTACTTTCCTATTCGAAAGACAAATTTCAAATTTCAGTTACTAAGGAGGGAGCAGGAATGTAGATGCCTTCCACCAAATGGAACATTGCATTTTTCTCTTCCTTTCTTTTTTTTTTCTTTCTTCTTTTTCAGAAGAACAAACATGGCAATTATTAGTTTTGCATTTAATTCTTGAAATGTGAAAAGCATCCTTCTGCTTGTATCTCATTCAAAAACTCTTACTCCTTCTTATTGCTTTGATTTGCTAGTCAATGTTATTGACTAATTTCCACTTAATAACTTAATTCATCTTCATAGTAATCCTAGGATGAATACTTTTGAGATCGACACAATCATATCTAGTTCATAGATGAGAAAATCTAGGCACTGAAAGGCTCAGCCTTGACCAAAGTCATCCAGCTGATGGACGGTCAGGCTGGAACTTGAACCTGTGCAGATAACACCAAAGGTCACTTTTTGATCCTTACTCTGTGGCTGGATTTTTCTGTGGACTGCCACTTCACTGAGATGGTCACATGATATTCACATGAATGTTGTGATATTCATGACAATATGTAACAGGAAAATTCCATGTCATTTTCCCCTTTTGAATAATGAAATAAAAGAGACTGAGGTTAAGTAATAAACTAGTTACTACGGCATCAAATTAGAGTTTTTTCTGAATTCAGTGTTGTTTTTCCCCTAGTGCAATATTAGTAATACTCATGGCTTCGAGAAGCCATACCACACACCACAACTACTCGATAATTATTTTCACTGCCAGAAAAGCATTTGTTAACACATCTTTAAATATCGTTCCACACTACACTCTTGTAGTAGGTCTTCAAAGGAATTTAATTCCAAAATAAGCACAATTAAAAAAAATTCAGAAATAAGATGGATTAGCAATGGGATCCTGCTGTGTAGCACTGGGAACTCTTTCTAGTCAATTATGATGCAACACATAATGTGAGAAAAAAGAATGTATACCTGTATGTTTAATTGGGTCACCATGCTGTGTAGTAGAAAAAATATATATATAAATAAATAAAAGAAATATACATTAAGAGGTAGGCATTGGTATACTGGCACACTAAATTAATTTAATATTTGTATTATGAGCAACAAAGTGTGGATCAAGTGAGAAGTCTTCAAAATAAGAGTTAGATTTTCAGGGTGAACTCAGTAATATTAACCGGCATTAACTGGCTTAAAAAGCAGAACATTCTTTTTAATCAAATCAGTTGTCAGGATGAATGACGTACTAAAAAAATTCGGGATTAGAATATTTTAGTAAAATTTCATACAAACACATATACAAATTGATAAACTGTTAAATGAGAAAACAACTTAATTTTTCATATCTATGCATATACATGTTTACAGATATGCTATGTGAAGAAAATGAACTCCTGAAGACTAAATATGCACTAGCCATTATTTCTACTGGTTAAGTTTATATCATGTATTTTGGTAATTTCTATAGTATTTTACCATTTTTGTGATGAGACTACATTATTTTTCTAACTAGAAAAATAACTATGCAATAAGTAATTATATACACGTTTTACAAATCAAAAACTCTAAGGTATAAAATAACTGTCATCATTTTGAATACAAATTAATAAAGGCATGCATGGCAGGAAGAAATTAATGGAAAGGTTAACTAAAATTCAAGACAGTATTTTTCCTTTGCTACATTTTTTTTCAAATTTATTTCTCCAGAGTACTACAGAATTTGGTAATTGTGGAAAAAAATTGTTGCTGTTTTAGGTAAATAATATTCAATGGAACAAAGAAGAAAAGTGCAATACTAAGAAAGTATTGGGTAATACATACAAAACTAATAAAATTAGAAGAAAATGAAAATCAAGAGAATTGTACAAAGACTTAAAGGGATTCCCTTTTGCTTGCATGCATACAAAGAGATTCCATACACTTTATTACATTATACCACAGAAGGAATTATGTGACATACAACTCCAGCATATTTAGAAATCTTAAAAATGAGACTTGAAGACATATTGTTCTAATGAGAATTAACATATTGGAAATATAGAGTATTTGATTAAATATAATAGCAAGCTTGTATTGATATTTTTTCTATTTAGGGTATGGGACAAAGTTCCCTTTATATATTGAACTGCTACATCTGTAACCCAATTGTTTCTCTTTCCTTATGACTGAGGCAGGAAGCATGAGAACCTAACAGAATGAATATTGAGTTCATCATTGCAGCAGCTAAGGGTCGGTAAACGCAACAGAGTATCAGGCCTGAGGAGCATTATGGGGAAAGTATGACAGGAATTCGACTCTAGGCCTTTATGAGGAGACCTGGGACAGTCAGGACCTGGAACACAGGTAAGATCAGAGCAGGAATCTTCTGCAGTCTTCACAAAGTCCAGTCATGCATCAAACTGGGGCCAAGAAGGGAAACCGGAAGGGCATGTCAGAGAAGCTGAGGCTTCTGTGTATCAAGACTCTGGCTCTAGAGCCAAGCATCTGATCATGGCCTTGGGATCAGTATTGATTAACAGAATCAATGGACAGAAAGAAGAGTAGGGTATGGACCATAAAAGAGCAGGGGGCAGTTGGAGCCTATGGGGGATTTCTGAATTCCCTGTCACTCATCTGACTACAAAGACATTTAGAGGTATTGGTGACTAGTTGACTTTCACCTTCCAATTTGACATCACTCCTGTTTTGACCAAATTTTACCTGGAACCATGCAGGGAAGGTGATTCCAGGAAATGGTATTCAAATCGATAGTATATAAACCAGCAGAGTCCAAGTGTACAGCTACACCGATATCTGCTAATGAATCACACCCTCTGACCCCCACTGATCTAGTAGGCTCACAAGATTTTTTTTTTTAGAGAATGGGCCATTAGCAAACAGGATGCCAGCAGAAACCTGATGTGCATCCACTCCCTGGAACATGCAATCGTGGGACCCAGCAGCAGGGTAGAAAGCCCAGGATACCCTCCTTTATAGTCAGGAGCCATGTGGAAAGAAAGGACTTCAGTCCCCCAAGAAAGAGATCCAGTCATCAGAGTCTCAGCTGAACCCAGCTCTGGGAAAACCCACCCAGGGAACATAATCACACAGGATCCCAGCATGATCAACAGGTGAACCACTCAACCAGCCCACAACATCAGAAGAAAAAAGTTACAAGCAACTATATGTTGTAGTTTATGGTAAAGTAATGGACAACGGAATCAACCACCAAACTGAGATGAATCTTCCTGTTGTTGATAAAAAAATAAATATTAATTTTATCCCTGTTATACCAAGAAACTTTTTTTAAAAGGCACTGAACTTGATTTCCTGAAAAAGAGTTTCCAATCGAGTGTTAGCTTTGCCATTTAAGTGGCTGAATGGATGAAATGTCAATGATTTTCCCAACACAACGTGTGTAAAATACTCTATTAGGTCCCAGTGTCACCATGATATTAATGACTAACATTTTTCAGTGTTTACTCGGTGCCAACCTCTGCATTAACTCTTTTACTCAGTGAATTCTTATAACTTCATATTTCAAGGATGAGAGATAATTATCTCTTAGTTAAAAGAGATGCACAAAAAATGGGACATAACTCACTCTACTTCACACAGCTGGGCTGACAGATTGGGACTGGGAAGAGGGCAAGGCTTTCGATTTGAGCCACTATTCTGGAGTACCTCTCACCAGTGCCATGTGCTTGGGGATGGGGGACATCTCAGCTCTGGACTAGTCAGAAGCATGGAGAATGAAGCCCTTTCATTTACAAGAATCACAGAAGATGGACCTGGGCATCAAAAGGAGGTTTATTCTGATCTCACCAATACCTCTGGCAATTGCTTAAGGAGACCAAAAAGGATTTAGGAATGGGAGGGAGACCTTGAAAGGGCTCTGCTTCACCTCTTAGAGGATGATGGGTCTGCTGGGCAGAACTGTGGTTCTGCCTTAGCACTACTGCCACTGCCATCATGTTAAAATAGAGCACCATCCAAAATGCTGCAAGGTCTTGCTTATTTGGTTGGCAACCGAAATTGTCATTTTTCCCCTGATGACCTTCACCACCGCCAACATGACCCCCATTCTAAGAGGTAGACTATTCCATCTTGGGTTCTATCATGAGAAAAATAAAAATAAAAATCAAGCAGTATCCTACCTTTGGTCTCCAGAGAGCTAAGCCCTTAGTTGTTGTAATGGTCTTGGTACATGAAAGAATTACCTGTGAGTGAGGGCTGGGAATTGGAGTCTCCCATACAGGCTTAAGAGATCCCCTGGGCTGAGCAGCGGGAAGAGACAGATGGAGAAGAAGGAAATACAGGAGTTCATTGCCTACAGTAGTTGACCCCATTCCCTGACATCAGGCAGAGCATCAGGCAAGGGGGCTGCGGGTAGGCATAAGGAGAGATGGGGAAAAAAGGCTCAGACGTAGAAACGGGGTCATAGGAAATCCATGTGCAGTGTCTTGACCTCCTCAGATGAGCACTGTGATCACGAAACAGGTGAATGGCCACACCCCCCCAAATACGAGACAAAAGAACGTATAAGCAAACAAGAAGTAGTAACAGGTCAACAAAGTCCAGCACGAAGTTATGTGTGAGAGTCTGAAAACATAGGAATTCTTTCCCATTTGTCTTCTCAGGCAAAGACCCAGCACCAAGTGGCAGATCCTCCTCCCAGGTCTGGTTGAATGGATTCTCAATATGCAAAGAGAGTTCATTTAAATGGAAGGGAGGGAATGTTTTGTCTATTGTCTCCTGAACATTTTCGTTACAGACATCATTCCTTCTCTGCTCCATACTGTGTGCGGTTATTTGCTCCAGTTTACAAGGCAATAAGTAATTGAACAGATGGTATGAGTTCAGTCCGTGAGAGCAGAGGGCTGGATTATCTTCCTCAGGAAGCATTTAGTGATGTAAGAGAAGAAAGGAGTTGCAAATACAACAAAGAAGAAGCAATCAGAGAGAAAATTAAATACACACATATGTGTGTGTGTGTGTGTGTGTGTGTGTGCACGTGCACCTGGAAAATATGTCAAGAAGACCATGTGATGTTAGAAGTTTAAAAATTTTAGAATTTGAAGACATTTGTGTAACACTGTTAAATAGACGAAAAGTGTTTTTAAAAATGAATAAAATATTAACAAGCTATAAGATATGAAATGAAGCATATGTTATCTGGTTACCTAATGTCTGAGTCCATTTGGGCAGCTATAGCCAACTGACAAACTGGGTAGCTTATAACATACAGGAACATATGTCTCATAGTTCTGGAAGCTGGAGGTCCAAGATAAGGACGGTATAGGGGGGTGAGGGCCCTCTTCTGGCGTCCAGACAGCCAATCTGGTGTCTTCGGGTGATGGAAGGGGCTGGAAACCCAGCAGGGTCTCTTTCACAAGGGCGTTAATCTTATCCATGAGAGCTCTCTCTGCCCTCATGACCAAACCCCCCAGAACCCCTATCTCCCAAGTGCATCACATTAGGCATCACAATTTCAGCGTGAATTTTGGATCGACACAACCATGAAGTCTCGAGCATGGATGTCTCTGAGTGAGCGGTGTGCTACATTCAAAAGAATTTGCGAGCCAGTACGGAGAAGCATGTGCTAAGAAGAATCGCAAGGAGTATGAGAACACAAGCCAAAGGATTCGATGAGTAAAGATATGAAAAAATTAGGATAATAAGGTGAAAGGGAGAGTGAGTGCTGATGGACTTTTCAATAGAACAAAATTAGAGGGAAGAATGCATGAGACTGACACAGAAAGGACTGGAGAAAGAATGCATGCATTTGAGAACGACAGACTTCAGGAAGCAGAAAGGGGGAGATTACTTTAAAGATGAGAAGAGATAATTCTTCTTCAGAACTCTTGCAGAAATATGCAAATGGGTGTGGAAATAGATTACAGATAAGGAAAGGGTGGGGGGGAGCTGGTAAACTGAATACCAGCTGTGCTTAAATTCACGACGAAAAGATAAAAGCGCAATTACTGACCCATCTACGATGCCAAGTAACTATGAACACAAGTGCTTCGAACAAGAAAGGAATTCTTAGGGAAGAATGTGCTTAGAACAAATTTCATGTGAGACATGGCAGAATGTGGGTGGGCTTAATGCTTTGCCTGTAGTACACATTAAATGAATATTTACTGAATTAAAAATATCACAAATGTAAATGATTGCCAAATAAGATTTTTGGGGGAGTCAGTACAAACCTGAGGCTCTATGTCATTGTTTATGGGGAACCTTCTCTGTCAAGCTCAGCATAGCTTGATTACACGTTGAAAGTTCTTTATCTACAAAACAGACATAATAGAACCCACATTTCCCAGGGCTGTTATGAGAGTTAATTAATGTTTATAACACACCCTCTAGGATAGAGAGTCTAAAATTTGCTCATCCCACAGGCGCTCAGAATAATCTGAAACAGGGAGTTCCCATCGTGGCTCAGCAGTTAGCAAACCAGACTAGGACCCATGAGGATACAGGTTTGATCCCTGGTCTCGCTCAGTGGGTTAAGGATCCAGCATTGCCATGAGCTGTGGTGTAGGTCATAGATGCAGCTTGGATCCTGTGTTGCTGTGGCTGTGATGTAGGCCAGCAGCTGCAGCTCTGATTCAACCCCTAGCCTAGGAATTTCCACATGCTGTGGTGCGGCCCTAAAAAAATAATCATAAGCATAATAATAATAATAATAATCTGAAAGACTTACTTAAGCCTCGTTGCCTGTGATGAATGTCAGCAATTGGCCTAATGGTGAAATTTCAGTTCATGTCAATGTATTTTTACTTAATACATTTTTATTTGTCAACCATAAAGTGTAAGAAATAGACAGACAGTATAACTCAATTCTAGGAAGACAGGTCTCCGGACCAATGACACTGATAGGCTGACTCACCTGGGGTGAGGGAAGGGTTATTTTGGAATGTTCCAGAATGTCAAAAACAGACGTGGTTCAAAAGGAGTATAAAGAAAACAAATACTTAAAGTACTTAAATCAGTAAATTATGTTCACAAAGAAAAAAAAATCATCACTTTAGGAAACAATTTATCATTATTATAAAACACAATGGGAAAATTTAAGGGGATTAATAACTAAAGGTTCCCAAACTTAGTTCTAGTCATGCCATAATTCTCTCTCATCCAAATTAGACTGTGCATTGGCAGGCCTATCAAAAGCAAAGTGATCCTTTCACCCTGCTTCTAGAGAGAGGGAATAGAAACTTTGGAATAGAAAAGTCTTATAAATAAAACTGTGATTTACCTTAATTTGTGTGATTCCTTTTGTCAGTCCCATAAAATTGTTGTCAACTCTTGCTTGAGTCATCATTTGTGAATGAGGGAAACTGCTTAAAATGCCTGCACTATTTCAACGTTGTAACGGGAGTGGTTACATATATATAATATATATAAATTTATATAAAACAACATACGTATGACAACATATATATGCAATTCCAACAGGAAATATATATTTTTCCAATTGCTTGCTTCCTTTAAGGTGCCTCAAATGCAGAGAAGGGGATATTCCTAGGGTCTCTAAGAAAAGAGAAACTGACCCCTGTGTCTATTATCGCGTGACTGCAACGAAAGGGAAAAACCATCGGGGAATGAGCACCACAGGATCCCTGCACCTGGATTTATGCTGTCTTGCACGCTTCACAGTTATTTCAAGTGATTAATTATTGCTTCCTCAATCTGAAGATCTTTGTGGAATCAAAGTCAGAATCTAAAATAGAAATACAGCTGGAATTCCCAGGGTGGCACAGTGGGTTAAGAATTTGACTGTAGCAGCTCTGGTTGCTGCAAAGCTGCAGGTTCCATCCCAGGCCCAGGTGTAGTGGTTTAAAGGACCCAGGATTGCTGCAGTAGTGGCTCAAATTTACTCTCTGGCCCAGGAACTTCCGTATGCCATGGGTGTGGCCATAAAATTTTAAAAGTAATAAGAAGAAAATAAAGTGGAAATAGAGCTTCTGCTTATCTCTAACCTGTGAGTTTGGATAATCTATTTTCTCAGCTTCAGTCACCTCTACAAAGTGAGCTTATTATTAACACCCTGAGGTAGAGAAGCGGAAATTAAGGGGAATGACATGTGAAACACTGACAAGCATAACAAGCGCCTGAGAGCTGTTTAGTCACCGCTACACGGAGAGGGGGCTGTGGTCTGTCACAATTCAAAGCATTTTGAAACACGGTAGGTGGGTAGAAATAAATAAATGCTTAAGTTATAAGCCTGGTATGGAAGCAGATTATATAATAGTGGTCCATACATTTTTACTAACTTGGAAAAACTATCGAAATCCAACAGATTGACAAGTAAAGAGCCGGGAAGCATCCCTCTGACACCTACAATGAGAAGGAGCAGAACAAACTGAAAACAGGCAACTTCTCTTGGACCCCTTAGAGAACTGAAGTCCTGGGGAAAAAACCACTCCCCTGAAATCTGGAGAGATGGTTAAAGCCAACAGGTGCGGCCGGACAGGAGCTGCAAGAGACTTAACATGATTTTGGTGAGCGGCTGAGAGCTGAGTCTGGACCAGGATGAGAATGAAAATGTCTCAAGGGGTTGCTGGATGATGGCTACCCGCTTCCGTGGGTTTTACCTGAAGAAAGGCTCTTACAGTGAAGAACCAGGAAAATCTTCTTTTGGCTCTGCAAGGAGGAGGGGAAACTGACCCCTACAAAGAAGGCTCAGGGAGGTTCCAACAAGAAGGGCCATGTGCAGGGAAGACTTTTCCAGAGTCTGATCCACCTGGGGGGCAGTGAGGTCAGGTACCTGACCCCAGACCCCTCCAGCCTGCCCGTCTCACCTAGGGCGGGAGTGCGGAAGCTAAAAACTACACTTGGAAGGTCATCTGTCAGGAATACCAGCCCAGGGGGAGATTAAGTTCAAGAATGGGCTTCAAGGAGTTCCCGCTGTGGCACAATGGGATCGGTGGCGTCTTGGGAGCACTGGGACTCGTTCAATCCCCAGCCCAGCACAGTGGGTTAAGGACCCAGCGTTGCTGCAGCTGCAGCTTAGGTAGCAACTGCCACTCAGATCTGATCCCTGGCTTGGGAACTCCGTATGCTGCAGGGTGGCCAAAAAAGAAAAAAAAAAAAATTAAAGACCAAAAAAACACAAAAGAATGAGTTGAAAGAACGTTTCCTTCTCCCACCTTTTCCCATCACTCCATGAGTGCATGGAATCTCAGAGAGCAGCAGGAAGCCGATGCCCTCTGACCAGGAGGACATGGGGAAGCCCAAAGTCAACAGGGAAGACCAAGACAAGGCCACTGGCACACATACTGGGAAAATCTCCCAGGATAATAGTTTAGAAGCAGTGCAAGAAATTCAGTATGGGAGTTCCTATAGTCTCTGTGAGGAGGCAGACTTGATCCCTGGCCTCGCTCATTGGGTTAAGGATCCAGCGTTGCAGCAAGCTGTGGCACAGGTCACAGATGCGGTTCAGATCTGGCATTGCCAGGGGCTGTGGCATAGGCCAGCAGCTACAACTCTGATTTGACCCCTCGCCTGGGAAAAAGAAAGAAAGAAAAGAAAAGGAAAGAAATTAGGTGTGTTTGGAAAACACAGTCCCAAGTTTGCTGCCGGAAAAGCAGAGGGCAGTTTGAGTCACAATGATGCTGTGTGAACTCCATGGGAAGCCGTGGAAAAATTCTAAGCATGGTTGTGATTGCTCACACTCACCTCTGAGAGTTCTGTGGCAGCTCTTTGGAAAATGAACTGGTGGTTCCTAAGACTCTGATATTCCCGGTGAGCAGGTAAGAAAAGTGAGAGCTTCCACCAGGGCGGTGGTGACTGGGTGGAGGAGAGAGCAGAGCACAAAGGTCTATGAAGTCTAATGGGCAGCACCTGGCAGCATATGTCTGCATCAGGGCAATAGCGAAACCCAGTATCGATCTCAGTGCTTCCGGTTTGGACTATGATAGAAACAATGGCACCAATATGGATTAAAGGAAATGCAAAAAGAAACACTGACTTAGCAGAGAAGACCATCATTTCAGTTCTGACCCTACTGAGTTCAGGTCACTTTGAGATAATTCTACGCAGAGTCTAGGGGGCTCCTGGGTACGTGCTTCAGCAATTCTGAATTATTAGTGACGGCAATTTGGAACACAGGAGGTTAATAAACTCTTAAGAAGATAAGAGTTGCTCAGGAAAATTATCGAAAATTATATACTAGCCCTTAATCATTGGGTGCAGAGTGTCAAAAAGAAAAGTTATAAGGTCTGTCCTGCGCAGAAGACAAGCATAAGCGAGTGTGATGATGGGAAAAACTGAAAAACAAGAGAAGTTTAGGTATTAAATGGCCACCAGTGTCAAAGGTTGTAGAGAGTCACAGACTGTAAAGGGAAAAATAGGTTCTCTTAGCCAGGTTAGAGAGCGTTTCATCATTAATTTTCCACTTTTGCTGGAAATATAATGAAACCTAAAATGACTTATTCCATCATGTCCCTAATCCTTCAGTCCTTTTTGAATATGTTACAATTTAGAAGCTGGTGTGGGTCCAAATTGCCATGCTGGCGGGTTC
The DNA here is from genome assembly GCF_054392235.1 of Sus scrofa. Classification (NCBI taxonomy): domain Eukaryota; kingdom Metazoa; phylum Chordata; class Mammalia; order Artiodactyla; family Suidae; genus Sus; species Sus scrofa. Next base: position 80,382,737 of record NC_139393.1, read on the forward strand.
TACTCTTGGATACATCCCCCCCTTTGGTGACAATACATTTTCTTTTTTTTTTAAATCAAAATACCTGGACTAGGTATTCAGAAGTTCATCTGTAAAGATGAAAAAGATGATTTTTAATTGAGAAACAAGGGGTAGCACCAATCAAAAATAAAAACAAATGAGACTCAGAAGGAAGCCAGTCAGATTCTTCCCGACACTGTCAGAGTGAGAGAGGATGAGAAATCACAAGTCCTAAAGATGCCCATCGTGTTCTTGCCATTCCACCTGCTCTGGACAGCGTGGCTTTGACGCTCCCCACACCCTCTCCCTTGAATGGGGAAGGGCATGGGACTTACTGTAACCTATACAACTGTAGTGACTGCTTGTGACACCAGGGCTGGGTCAGACAGTGATGCAACTTTCACTGGACCCTGCATTCTTAGAGCTATGAGTGCACAGTCTGGAGTCCCTGAGGCCACCTTGCTCTAAGGAAGAGGCAACATGAGGGTGCTTCATTCCACAGCCTCCGTTTCCTCCTGGTGCTGGCTGAGGACATGCGAGGGAACAAGCTTTGGGGGGAGCCCAAGGTGCCAAATTCCCAGCATTGGAGTGTTCCAGCCAAGCCCTGGACATCCCACAGCCATGTCCTAATTCTTCACCCTGGGAACCTTATGGGTGCCTGTGGTCTGTGTTGTTGCCTCTCACGTACAAATTCGCTTTTTCTGCCTGCTCTCTCATGGGGACAGTTCCTCTCCATGCTCATCAGTTCATCGCTCAGGTTGGCCAAGTCCAATGTCTCTGAACTGAAAAATGCCTTCTTCACCGAACCTTGTGAACCTCCAGCTCTGTTACTGCATGGCACCCTGTTTGTAGCTCTATCCTAAAATTCACCACGTTGCATTTTAATTTTTTTTTCTTTTAACTTCGTATGTGCCCCAGGATATAAATCAAGGACTAGCGCAGTGCCTGACATCTAGTTTAATCCATTATGTTGGAAGAATGAAAGAATGAACAAATGAATAAAAAAACAACTCTTATTGACCTCACTTTCCTAGGTCTGTACCTCCAAAACAATGAATTATAGACAGTCTACCTAAAGAACAGAAGATCACTGCTATATTATAAAACAAAGTATTTTAAGTATTTATTATGATGCATGCAAATATACACATACGGAATTTGAAAAAAAACCAATGCCATCAAAATAGTGAACATCTATTTTCTTTATATGTGCCATATTATTGGGTGTTATTTAAATACTTTTTTAGATTATACATTTTAATAAAAATATGAATGTATAAAATATGAAGACATGCTTATATAAGCAATTGTCTACAGTTTATCCATGGAGTTAAAATTATATGATAAAAGTGAAATGAATGATTCTTTCTCATATTAAATTTTAAATTTCAAAATTTTAAAGCAAATGTTCTTTGTATAATTAATACAAAGAATATTGCCTTAAGATGACTTACCGAGAGATATTAAAGTATAGTTAGTATTTTAGAACAAAAAAAAAATAACAAATCAGATGACTTCTGTTTTCTTCTCATCGTGATTCTATTGTATGCAAGAGGGCAAGTGAAATGGAATAATAACTTGCTTATTTTTAAGTCATAAAAACTAGATTAGACTGCTTCTGCAATGGAACCGTAATGTGATATCAGGAATTTTATTGAACTGGTTGGGCTTTTTAGTTACCTCATCTGACAGTCAGGTGTAATAACACTGCTTGTATCGGGCTGCCATGGGAACTAATGGGACGACTCAGGCAATGCTCAAGTGCCTGGTAGAGTGTAGACAGTTCCTGGAGTCCAAGAATTAGTCATTGGGCTGAAAGGGGAATAAGATGAATAGATATTGAAACTGACTTGTAACGCCATTGGGGAAAATGAAGAATGAGGTTTGTCCTACTCACCCCATAAGTTTGATTAAAATAATGATTAAATAAATACCATATATGGTGAAGCTTGAAAATATAACGTGGTCAGCTAATATAGAATAATATTATTTCACAATAAAAGGATACAGGCTCAAAGGCTTAGGATGAATTTTCCCTAAATGAATACGATACATCATAATTAAAATAGTATTAATGATCAGACGAATAACACTGGTTTGAAAGAGTCTATGAGGCACCATCTTAAATCACGCTAAGGTTTAAACAAAGGTTTACAGCCATGCCCTTAGCTTTATCTTTATACCATGTTTTCCTGACAGTGCATTTAGCCTCTGCCCAAAAGTCATTTCTTAATTTCAGCATAATTTGCCATCTGGAGAGGCTAGGCATGAGGATCACTTTTATTTCCAAACTCAGCAAGTCCTGGCTCCTGAACGTCGAACAGTTCTTTCTCTAGGTTCTCTCTCTCTCCTCTTATATTTATCACAGCCTCTGAAATGAAGCCAAGTGGTTCTCAGGTCACCATCCCTGATTGGAAATCTCTTTCCTAAATCGTAAGCCTCACTAATAATTGTTTTTTTTTTTTTTTAATTTTCTATTTTACTGTAGGCAATGGTGTCACAAAACTTTCCGCTACTACATAACAAGGGCCACCCTTTTGCTAACACTTAATATCACTGTCCTGGTTTTCTTTTAAGTGTGCCCACAGCCTTCCTGAGATCATCAGGCTTCTTCTCACACTCGCTCCAAGGCTCCCTACTGAACGGTGCCCCTAGTACCCTCTCTTTTCTGTCCTCGGTTTCATCTCAGAGCTAATGCCCCATGTTTGGACTCCTAGCAGCAAATTCCTTCTAGGTACCATCCTATGTTCTGTTTCACCCTAAAGCCAGGTGGCTTCAACCATTAACAGTCATTTTATTTTCTCTAATCTGTTATGTGGACCAAGCTCGGAGAACATCCCTTGTCTCTGACCCGTGAGACATCAGCAGAAGCCGGAAGCCTGGGGTTGACATCATCGAAACCTCACTCACACGGGTCTGATAACTGATGCTGACTGCTGGCTGGGACCTCAGACCAGGCTGTGCATTAGTCAGCATGGCCTACCAGAAAACTGCACACTGGGCTGTTGGAACAACAGATATTTATTTCCCCCTGTTCTGATACTGCAAAAACATGAGACTTAGCTCTTGGTGCAGGCCCTCTTCCTGGCTTCCAGATGGGTGCCTTCTCACTGTGCCCATCATGGCCAAGGGGGACGTCTTGGTATCTCCTCTTCTTAGAAAGGCACAAATCCCATCACAGGGGGCATCTTCCCTCATGACCTCATCTAAACCCAATTACCTTCTGAAGGCCCCACCTTCAAATGGCATCACAGGGGTTTAGGGCTTCAGTGTGCAGACCTGGGGGGACACAAACATCTGGTTCACAGCAGACCATCCGCCAGAACACTCATGCATCCTCTGTCTCGCCAAGTCGCCACTCAGCTTCCTCACAGCCTGATGACTGGGTTCCAAAAATGAGCATCCCAAAAGAACACAGCAAATGGGCATGGCACTTTTATGACTTGAGTTCATACCTCACTTTGCACCACTTTCATCATATGCTCTCACCTGGGGCAGTGCCTAAATTCCACCCAAAGGGACGGAATGCACTCACTACACGAGAACAGGTCAACCTCACATAGTAAGGAGAGTATGTGGAATGGGGTATATTGTGGTTCCATCCCAAGAAAATACAATCTACTACAGTGGCCAAGGTCTGCATTCACAGACTGTAAGGACGGATCCACCTTGACACAGCATGAACATTTCTAGGAAGGACCTCTATTCTACAAATATAAACCTATACCATCCTAAATAGAGAGCTCTAATTAATCTTAAAAAATACAGAAATTTAGAAAGAAAGAATCAAGCATGTGGTGACATGTGTCCCACGGGATTTCAGAATTGCTATGGACTAGCAGCTATTGTATGTCTCCTGTTCTCTGCTATGGACTAGCAGCTATTGTATGTCTCCTGTTCCCTGCTATGGACTAGCAGCTATTGTATCTCTCCTGTTCCCTGCTATGGACTAGCAGCTATTGTATGTCTCCTGTTCCCTGCTATGGACTAGCAGCTATTGTATCTCTCCTGTTCCCTGCTATGGACTAGCAGCTATTGTATCTCTCCTGTTCCCTGCTATGGACTAGCAGCTATTGTATCTCTCCTGTTCCCTGCTATGGACTAGCAGCTATTGTATCTCTCCTGTTCCCTGCTATGGACTAGCAGCTATTGTATGTTCCCCTCCCCCTTAAGAACAGGAGTGTCCAAAGTCCTTATCCTATGCCTGGGCCACCAGTGAAATTGGTTGTGAGGCGGGGGTGGGAGGGGGCTGTGATAGATGACTTATCTCTGTAGTTCACAGGTCTTCAGACAGAAAGGACATACCTAAGTAGGAACACTGAGCAAGTGGCTCCAAGGAGCATTAGCTATACCTGGAGACCATATAGATAATATAGTTATAGACTTCAAAGTGACCTCCTAAGCACCTTGGGGTTCTTGGGGCTAAGTTCAAGTATATTTTGCATGTGAGAGGGGAATGCGTTATTGTGGCCCTGGGGCAGACTGTATATTCAAAGGGATGCTCCACAAGGTATCTCATCTCACAGGCTTTTCTTAACATGTTAAATTGACACATGTCCCACCAAGTGGCAGGTCCTGTGCCCCCTCCCCTTGAATCTAGATGTATATTTGTGAACAGAGAGAAGAGATGCTATGTGACCACCAAGGCTCGGTCATGAGAAAGCAATGTTCATTCACATTATCCGCTTAGGATACTCACTTGGGAACCAGCAAACATGCTGTCAGGAAGCCTTTGCCCATAAGAGGAGAGCATGTGCAGATGCTCTTGCAAACAGCCCTACCTGAAGTCTCAGCTGACATTCAGCCTCCACCACCAGGCCATGTATTCATTCAACGATTCTAGTGCCAGCTGTCAAATAACTCCCACCTTCAGGCTGGCCCAGCTGGTAGCAGGTGGGGAAGAGATGAACTGTCTACGTGGCGCCCTGATCATACTGCACAATTAACAGGCAAAACAATCATCGCTGCTTTCACTCTTGAGTCCCGAGTCTGTTATAGAGCAATAGATAAATAGAACAGGGAATACCAGCTAACACAAATAAATTTGGTTTTTCGTTTGTTTGTTTGTTTGTCTTTTGCTTTTTAGGGCCACACCCACAGCATATGCTGGTTCCCAAGCTAGGGGTCGAATTAGAGCTATAGCTGCCAGCCTATGCCACAGCCACAGCAACTCAGGAAATAAGCCGCATCTGCGACCTACACCACAGCTCATGGCAACGCCGGATCCTTAACCCACTGAGCAAGGCCACAACCACATGGTTCCTAGGTAGATTTGTTTCTGCTGCACCATGATGGGAACACCCAAATAAATTTGATTTTAACAAAGCTGCTGCCCTGCATCTTCCCACTGACCTGGAATTTCTAAATTCTTATTGATATTATTATTTTGTGTATTTTAATTAACTAAACTATTATGTCACAATCTCAATTAGTAGGACTGCACACTTGAAACTGAAAACAATTAAATTATTATTTTTTTAAAAGGGAAGGAGGCCCATGAGTCCTTCCGTTCATTTTATCTGATCTAGAAAATACATGTTGAATAGATAAACTCCCAAAATATCACACAAGTGCACAGGATCCTCAGGCATAGACTGTCCACCCAGGTTTGTCCAGTTGGTGTTATTATAGAATCATATTACGAATGTCATTGGGAAATGCTTGAGCTAGAGATAAGGCTTTTCTTTGTCAAATATGTGGGTTTTACTTCATTAAAAAAAAAAAAAAAAACTAGCCTGTAAGACTTTTTTCATGGTCAGGTTTACATCATTTTGGTCCTGAGAGAATTAATATCAAAACATGTATTTAAAAATAGATGGTTAAAATCCAAAGCAGCGCAATCTATTCTATAAATATGTGTGTGTGTGTGTGTGTGTGTGTGTGTGTGTGTGTGTGTGTATACATATAGGATATCTACAGTGTAATGTCTAATAATTCATATACCGTATAAATATAGTTCACGTTCTTATTTTGGATGTCAATTTTTTCCTTTCTCTTCATCCATTCTTTCAGCTGCCAAGCATTTCCAAAAATTGTTGAATTTCAGATGATACTGCCAGCTGCATACTTTTCTGCCTTACTAATTTGCAGACATCACTTACTTGATAACACTTCACACAGCTGTCTACCCCAAGCTTAAATGACTTTCTGATTTCTGAACAAGAAGTAGCTACACAAATAATGGCTTCAGACCAAGGTCTTTGGCAGTACGGTTCTATTCACCAGGCCTGGCACAGAGAAAAGTTTAGGAAAATGGGGTTTTGATTTCTATTGTCTATCTATTTGTTCTATCGAGTGAAAAGGACAATTAAAAAACTTGCTATAGAGCACGTCACACTCATGTATCTCAGTGTCTTTTATCTAATTTCTCTTCCATTGAGGTTTACCATAGAAGCATCTCATCTTTTTTTCTTATTTTTCTTTTCCTTTTTCCCCCAGTACAGTGTCACTGTGACTCTGGCAATGTTTTCTTTCTTTCTTTCTTTTTTTCTGTAACCAAAATATATCCTGTCCTTTAGGGAGCTATTAATTGTTATCAGATTGAAAAAATGATCAGAAACTAGGGTTTTATGCCCTATGCCCAAGGCTCAATTATATTAATTATTTTTACCTTGTTCCAGGCCTCTTTTTTGATACATCTTGTATGGGAAGTTGTTCAATAACAAAATAAAGTGCTAAATAATTCGTATTCTTATCCGCAAAAAGCCAATAAAAACAGTAATAACAATAATGATAGCAGTAGCAACAATACAAAGCAATGGATAAAAGTCAGAAAATCTAATGGGATTGGAATTATAGAAGGAGTGAATAGTCACAATTTTCTTTGCCATTAAGCAAAAAATAAACATACAAGAACTAAAGCCTTCCTATCTAACATGCTGACAAAATGTGCTCATCAATAATTTTACAGAAAAATGCCTATTAGTAAAAACGGTAAAACAAGAACAAAAGTGTTTGTAAACTATTAGAAGCAGGACAAGAGGTGGCCATTTCAGAAGCCGTTGTCTCTTTGCCAGCCTGTGCTGTTCTGACATCATTTGACTCTGAAAACGTAAAAGGATGAAAAGAATACAAAATGATTCTAGGTTAGACCAGAGAAAAAGACATACCATCAGATGAGATGGCTTGTTGATCCCCAACTTTCTCCATGATGATGCTAATATTATTATCTGCCAAATATTAGCATCATAATAATATCTCAGGTTTAAATCTCCCTCCTTCTCTCTCTTTTTTTCTCTTTTAGGGCCACACCAGCAGCATATGGAAACTCCCAGGCTGGGGCAAATGGGAGCTCCAGCTGCAGGCCTACACCACAGCCACAGCAACACCAGATAAGAGCCACATCCATGACTTAAGCTGCAGCTTGTGGCAATGCCATTTACTTAAACCACTGAGCAAGGCCAGCGATCCAATCCACATCCTCATGGGTGCTAGTCGGGTTCTTAACCCTGTGAGCTGCAACGGAACTCCAGGTTTGCGTCTCTCTCATTTTGCCGGCTTTATTATAAGTTGCTAATAAACAAGCTGTAAAGTGCATTTAAAGTGCATTCCATGATGGAATTCCTGCTGGAGCACAAAGAGATTGGCTGCATCTCTGCAGCACTGGGGTGCAGGTTGGATCCTCGACTGGGCACAGTGGGTTAACGTATCCTGCTTTTCCACAGCTGTGGTGTACACTGCAGCTGCAACCCAGATCTGATCCCTGGCCCAGGAACTCCATAAGCCATGAGGTGGCCAAAAAAGAAATCTAAAAATAATAATGGCAAATATCATTGATAAAGCCTTATATCAGAAGCCTTTATATTAATTTGTCTAACATAGCTAAATAAAACCTACAGAAAGAATTCATGGGAACTTTGAAAATGAACTTGAAAAAATATATATTATATTTTTTTATAAAGTGAGTAGGCTGAATCTCAAAGTGCAATGAAAATTCAGCCCATTGCATTCTCAATCGAATCTTAAATATGGGGCAACTATAGTCCTCCTCAATCTTCTGACTTTTCACATTGGGAATATTAAGCAAAATTTTAGATAGTCTCAAAACTGGAATGCACTCTATCCTACTTTCTAGACCACAACCAAGATGAGGTGAGCTTGCCAATCAGAGCACTCTAGGAAAATGAGAATCCATTATCAAAATAAGAGAAGAAAAGGAAACAATTTGTCTTTTCAGTGATGGCAGACTATGCACAGGGCTTTCAACTGCCCCTTTATGATAGATGAATAAAGGGAGGGAGGGGCCCTCGGAGGAGAAGTTGGAGGTGGGCATTACTCCAATTCAAGAATGATGCTTCCAACTCATTAGGTCCACCTGTGTGGGAAAGTAGATCAGCTGCCTAACAGCCAGTTTTCTTTCAGAAAAGCACAAGAGACACTGTTCAGGGCTTGGAGAATCTAACTTTTCTCTGTGGATATTCTTCTTTGAAATTGCAAGCAAATTTAGTGGAAAAGATAGCCAAATCTATACACGTTTGGATTTTTTTCTTACTACCTTCTACTTTATGAATAAATATAAGCAATACTTCTTGGAGTTCCTGTTGTGGATCAGTGGGTTAAAACCTGACTAGTATCCATGAGGATGCGGGTTCGATCCCTGGCCTCACTGAGTGGGTTAAGGATTCGGCATTGCTGTGGCTGTGGCATAGGCTGGCAGCTATAGCTCAGAGTTGACCCCTAGGCTGGGAACTTCCATATGCCATGGGTGTGGCTCTAAAAAGAAACAAAAAATTCTAAAAAAGAAACATAATTTACAATGTTATGTTTCAGATGTACAGAAAATTGATTCCGATATAGATAGATAGATAGATAGATAGATAGATAGATATACACACATATATACTTCCAATTCTTTTCCATTTTAGGTTACTATAAGATATTGAATATAGTTCCCTGTCCTACGCAGTGGGTTCTTGATGTTTATCTTTTTTATGTGTAGTAATGTGAGGTTTATAGTACTTGATGAAGTATTGTGATTGGATGGATTTGATAGAAAAATGGTACAAAAATACTTAAACCATTAGTCTGTACCAGTCAGGGCTTCCAGGGGATTCTGTAAATTGTCTGTGCCTAGGATGATAAAAAATAGACTTATTCATTAGATATTAGTGTGCTGATTATAATAATAAAGAGGTTAGGATTTGAATGACCCATACTTAAGATAAAATGAAACTGATTTCCACAATGGATAGTAAATCATTACTATGAGATAGCCAACAAGACATAACCTTATTAATTGCGCTCAAGTGGAGTTTAGATCTATTAATATATTTCAGAGCCTCTCTTGAAAATTGTGTAAACTCAAGGGTTTCACCTTGATGGAACATTCCTTTAGAATTCAGTGGTGAATCCCTGGACCACCAGATTAATTGAAGTAGTATTTTCACCTCGTTTGTCATTCATTCTGTTTTTCAAAATTTTTCGACGGAGTCATTAAAAATATTCATCTTCCAAAAAACTATATTAATCCCCACGCATCTAATCTGTTAACTTGTAAATCACCATGGAACTAAAAACTACTTTATATTCTCAGAATTTTAAGTAATTCATTAGAATTTTTTTTTTTTTTTTTTTTAGGTCCGCACCTGCGGTATGTGAAAGTTTCCAGTTTAGGGATTGAATCTGAGCTGCACCTGCAGGCCTACACCAAAGGCACAGCAACACAGCATCTGGATCCAAGCCACATCTGCGACCCAAGCTGCAGCTCGAAGCAACACTGGACCCTTAACCGACTATTTGAGGCCAGGGATTGAACCCACATCCTCATGTATACTAGTCAGATTCTTCACTCACTGAGTCCCAAGGGGAACTCTAAAAAAAAGTGTATTTTTGACTGAGAGGAAAAGATTTAAAACTTCAATCTTAGTTAATGTAGGACATAAAAATGTAAGATTTAATAGCATATGAATTTAAAAACTAAACAGATAAATTAAAAGTGAAATGGATTTTGAAAACATCCGTGAGTCTAGCTTCCCACTTTGTACTAAATAAACACAGAACATCCTATGGGAAATTAGTGTAGGGTCCAGGGAATGGGGCCTTCAAACCAGTACTTCCACAAGTCATTTCCAAGATGCTTTAGGGGAAAAAAAAAAAATAGAATACAAGAAATCGACTCTAAAGCTTTCTTTTAATCTAAAGATTCACATTGTTCAAGATCGGATCATGTTATGGGGAGAGCCAACCACGCAATTAACTGCTCTGGAAAGACGTGTCCCCTTATCATTAGCAATGAAGAAGGACCCTGTGGAGAGCGGGAGATAACTTTTCTGTCCACAGCATGAAATTGTAGACCTCAGGTCATCCACATAGCATCTTTTATTACTGCTGAATTTAGACGCATGCAGCTGCCCCTGGAGAGCCGAGTTATGGATTCTTCCATCGGAGAATCAGGCAGCCACTCACTTGAAAGCATTGTCCTAGTTTAATACCAACCAGACTCCATCGCTTCTCCTGCTGGTACTAGGAAAACACTGCTACTGCTCAGGGTTTTTACATGTTTTTCTTAGACACCCAATTTCCTCTAGTTGATTTGTCTTTGCAGTCATTGTAAGTTACAAATGGAATCTACTTTCACTGTACCTAAGTTGTCAGCTCAATGAAAATAGTAGTTTACAAAAGAGGGCATCACTTGTAAAGAACAGGGCATTGTCCTAAAAATGATGGAACACATTTTTTTTTTTTTTTTTTTTTTTTTGTCTTTTTGCTATTTCTTGGGCCGCTCCCGCAGCATATGGAGATTCCCAGGCTAGGGGTCGAATCGGAGCTGTAGCCACCGGCCTACGCCAGAGCCACAACAACGCGGGAGCCGAGGCGCGTCTGCAACCTACACCACAGCTCACGGCAACGCCGGATCGTTAACCCACTGAGCAAGGGCAGGGATCGAACCCGCAACCTCATGATTCCTAGTCGGATTCGTTAACCACTGCGCCACGACGGGAACTCCAATGTGTGAAATTTAATCAGCAGCATTGATCAAGACACTTTGATACCTTGTGATAAGGAAAATATTAATTTGCAGCCATTGTCTTTAACTGATTCCTAAGTACTCCCATAATCCTTGTGTTTTGCAAAGTATAAAACCTTTGTGTCAGTTGCCATAAATAGGGCAGTAACAGTCAGTTCTATTTTTCGATAAACTTAAAGCGGTAAAGATTTGTAATTTGATTTTCCCTAGTGGTAGTATGGAAAAAAATTCAGGAATAAATTTTAACAGAGAATATAAACTAAATTTGAAAATGGAGAAAAAACTGTGTGTTTCTTTGGCATGAGGCGCACTTAAAAAGTCAGTGGTCATTTTAGGGAAGTGGGAATTTAGGCTCTTGATGAATTCAGACATGTTATTAAAACATCCAGCCTTTAGGTAATATACTTTTGACTTAATGAATTTAGACAAGTGTGTGTTAGTGAGCTATGTCCTATATCATGTCAATTTATACATTACTGTAACGTAAATAAATTCTTAACTGGAATCACCCTTGATAATGAGGTCATAGTAATAAAATATTATTAATCTGAGTCAGTGATAATTAACTATCTCAAAGGACAGATTAATTTTCATTAGACAGGTTTTTTGTTTTGTTTTGTTTTGTTTTGTCTTGTCTTGTTTTGTTTTAAAATGGAGTGGGCTGGGAACAGACTGGGCTCTGTCCTGATCTTCCAACATTCCTTCCTAACCTTGCCTCACCCTTCCCAATGTACATCTCATTTTATTTTATTTTTCCCTACGCTATTTGCCCTGGCAGGAGTCCAAGGTATTAGCGGCTTGTCTTCCTTCTGCACACAAAAGACCAACACGTTTGGTGAACACTGGATGCAGCTCGTGAAGTGAAATTTATTAAGGTTAGCTTTATGGATGAGGAAACTGAGACGGGAAGAGAGAGTAAGAAAATAACCTAAAAGCTAAAGACTGAAAAATGATGGAGACAGGACTCAAGGGACTCTACCCACAGATCCTTCTTCCACTCTTCATGTTGAATCCCATCTAAAGGGTAAGGGAGGAGTTCCCGTCGTGGCGCAGTGGTTAACGAATCCGACTAGGAACCATGAGGTTGCGGGTTCGGTCCCTGCCCTTGCTCAGTGGGTTAACGATCCGGCGTTGCCGTGAGCTGTGGTGTAGGTTGCAGACGCGGCTCGGATCCTGCGTTGTTGTGGCTCTGGCGTAGGCCGGTGGCTACTGCTCCGATTGGACCCCTAGCCTGGGAACCTCCATATGCCGCGGGAGCGGCCCAAGAAATAGCAAAAAGACCAAAAAAATAAAAAAATCAAAAAAATAAAGGGTAAGGGAGGATGTCAATATCCATGGTGACTGTAATAAAAATTCTAACACCTGTAGAACTAGCTCTAATGGTACCTCCTCCTTCTTAACTCCCTAACACATACGCTGTCTGGAATATCAGCATTTCCAACACTCACAGCAGCTTCATGGGATCGTCAGATCTATTGCGCAAAAAATGATAACACACTCAGAAAGGCAAGGCCAAATGGTCAAATTCACAGTGTGACTTCGAATCTAAAGCTCCTGTTTCTACCACTGTAGCCCAACTAGGCAAAGAAATGATTTCATAGGATTGCCAATGAAACTGTTTTCACAGCATTCGCAGGAGAAAATCTGTTTCCCTCCCTCATTTTTTTATGGTTAATTATGAGATGATCTCTAGGTTAATAGACAAACGGCTCACTACAATTTCTTTCTTGACACCCAAAACCCCATACAGGCATTTTGGCTAATGAGGTTTTGGAAAAAGCAAACCCGATGAGTCATCTGCCATTCAATTAATGTCTGGACAATTGTTTAGTAAACACTACATCATAGAGGGCGTATCGGATCCTATGTGGAATAAGCTATGTTACGGACATGTAGGATCAGAGGACTTTCTGTGGTCAAGGGCATTCTGTACATCGTAGAAGCTTCAGGAACACTCCTCCCAAGCGTCCTCCAGTTGAGTGCCCCTGGATCTCTTACCTGCCAGTCCCGCGACATGAAGGGAAACTTAGAACCTGCAATATTCATAACCTAGTTTCACTATGTCCTAGTTAGAGGAAATAGACGAGGTGTTAATTAGGACTAGGTGTTCTTGGAATTGAGTCAAATGGCAGTTTCCCTACTGTCACCATGAATTATGACGACTAAAGAAAGCTGCCTCTTTCTTGGCGCCATTGGTCAAAATCAGTTCATATTTTAGAGTCAGAAACCATTGGCTAAAACCACAGCTCTTTTGCCTTTTTGATCTCCCTACACTTAACCCTGGAATTTGCCCAAAGCGGATGTTTAATTTATATATTTTTTGTTCATGGTAGTTAAATTTATTTATTTATTTGCTTTTTAGGGCCGCACCCATGGTATATGGAAGTTCCCAGGCTACAGCTGCCGGCCTACACCACAGCCACAGCAACACCAGATCTTCAACCCACTGAGCAAGACCGCCACCCCATGGTTCCCAGTCAGATTCGTTTCCGTTGCGCCGTGCCGGGAACTCCCAAGGGAGTTAAATTTCAATGCATATATGAATATGAGCTGAGCTGAAAACCTTCAGAATTTTTATTGTCTTTTTTTTAATGGACACATCTGCCATTCCCAGGCTAGGGGTCACATCAGAGCTGAGCTGCCGGCCTATGCCACAGCTACAGCAAGGCCAGATCTGAGCTGCCTCTGTGACCTCACCTGGGCTCACTGCAATGCCGGATCTTTCAATGCCCTGAGAGAGGCCAGGGACTGAACGTGCATCCTCATCGATACTAGTCAGATTCTTAACCCACTGAGCCACAAAACGGAGATAGGCTAGCGAATCACGTACCACCATATACAGTCAAATATAACACCAGTAAAAATAGACTCTGTCACCACTTTTGAAATTCATGGTTTTCTGCTTGAGTCATCAGTTTCCATTTCTGTTCTAATATATTCAGTAGCACAACGCCAAAACGGTCGATCTTACTTGAACTGCTTCAGAAAGGGAAACTTACCCCTCAGTACACACACACACACACACACACACACACACACACACGGTTCATTATATTAGGTCAGGATAATTTTTTCAAAGACATCGTTGGAGTATCAGTGTGGCAGTTTCCAGAGTGATTTGTATACTCCTTTCATCTTCTCTCACGTGGATAATGACACTCGACTATTTCAATAGTCAAGGAACAGGTGAGCCACTCCCTCTAAAGCACAGCACTCTTAGAGTGAGTTCCCACTGTGGCTTAGTGGTTAATGAATCCGACTAGGAACCACGAGGTTGCGGGTTCAATCCCTGGCCTTGCTCAGTGGGTTAAGGATCCGGGCATTGCCGTGAGCTGTGGTGCAGGTCGCAGACATGGCTCAGATCCCGCATTGCTGCGGCCATGGCGTAGGCTGGTGGCTACGGCTCCAATTTGACCTCTAGCCTGGGAACCTCCATATGCGGAGGGTGTGGGCCTAGAAAAAGACAAAAAAGACAAAAAAGACAAAAAAAAAAAAAAAAAAAAAAAAAAAAAAAAAAAAAAAAGGCACAGCACTCTCACTCATGTGCTCACTACGGAAGAGCCTGTAGCTAATTGCTGTAAACACGCACTTCCATTTCTTCGTACCCTAATTAGCTCCAGTTTTCAAATTCTTCCTAAGACCTTTAAGATTTAGTTGTCAGAGAACAAGAAAAACTAGATTGTTTACTCTCCTACTTTTCCCCATCATCCTAATAAAGAATTTATGTAAGGATTACAAAAGTAAAAAATGCCAACTGTAATTAAACATGAAGTGGTCTCTATAAAGTGACAAAAATAGGCAGCAGATTTATACATTAGTTTTAATTATGTAATTATATTTCTACTCTGCACTAAAGACCAATCTCTTCAATCTCCCACTCTTACTTATTTATTTATTTATTTATTTAATTATTTTAAGGCTGCACCTGTGGCATATGAAAATTCCCAGGCCAGGGATTGAATCCGAGCCCAAGCTGTGACTTCTGCCTCAGCTACAGCAATGGCTAGATCCTTTAACCCACTGCCCCAGGTCAGGGATCGAACCCGCGCCTCCTCAGCAGCCTGAGCCACTGTAGTCGGATTCTTAACCCACTGCACCATGGTGGGAACGCCCCTCACTCTTTTCTTTAGATTACCATTGAGCTATTTTATATTTTAGAGTCTAACAATGAAGATGAAATAGCTAAGGAATGCACATTACATCTTATCTGGAAACAAAGGAGACTGTTTCTACTTATCAGCAGCTAGAAGTTTGTGGCTTAAAGAAAATATGTATGTGCTAAGCCCACATGGAGACAGATATCCAAATGTAATTTAAATACTTGGCAAGTACCAGGAATCACTGCCTGGCTGATAGACACTTCAGATGTTTTACAGTCTGCTCTATGTCTTTCTTCTATATTTTCAGACCAAGTATAGCAAAAACGGTTGACGATGAGCATACCTACTATGTCCACAATATTCTTTCATTTATTATAAATAGCAGTGAATCCCTGGGAGCTGTCCTGTGGTAACAGAATCTTGCTGATATTAAGGGAAAATAGTCCCTGGTTTGATGGTTTGCAAAAAAAAAAAAAAAAAAAGGGCATAATTTGAGTTGGTACACCCATTCTAGGGATGCCCCCCTGTTTTTTAGCATGATGCATTTTGTTTCTATATAGTTTCCCTTTTCCACATAAATAAAACTAAATCGGCATCAGTAAGCATTTTTAAGTTACTGGGACAATCATGTTTTAGGTAGTAACTCTATGAGTCTTAGAGTGTATTTTCCAAAGAGTGTATTTTAAAAATGATATTTGGATCACATTTTATCTGCTTTCAATCGGAAACTATAGGATAGCACCTACGTTTCAATGTTTAAGACCACCAGCATGGGCACACTCTATGCTGTCAGATTCATTCGTTTTCACATGCACTCAGAATATGGCTGCTTCTTTCATCTCTATGCAAATATCTAAACTGCTAGCAAATGTGTCATTAATTAGAAAAGTTAACTCTGCAGCGGTTGCTTTTAAATAACTTAGCCCCACACACATTTGCTCATGTAAAATTGGGGCAGGCGAGTAAACTAGGACATCGCGTGTGGACCCTGCTCTACTAAACATCAGTGAGGATGTGACGTCTGTCCACGTGGCCTGTCATCGCCACGTGTGCACGCTTCTGAGTGAACGTCAAATGGGTCTCACCATCCAGGCAACGTGCGGAAGGCAGCTTCGGCTGTAAGTTTGGACTGGTTTCTTGCCTTCATGTTATATTTACGACAAACTCTTGGAGCAGCTGTAGATCTCTTAGCCATAACGTTTTGAAACAAAATATTCTATGATTCTTTTTTAAGTCTTTCAGAGCATTTGCATTCAAGATGGCTCCGAGATGGTGAAGCAAGTTTATGGAACTCGTTAGTGGTAGTGACTCCTTGCATGTGGAAACGAGGATCCTTCTCATATTCTACCACCTAAACCAAAGAAGAAAAGACTCTAGGGTTTGCCAAAAACACTTAAAGCAGAGGTACAGCTGGGGTCAGCACCTTGGGAAATATCACAAGTGTCGTCTAGGGAGGAACTGAACAGAAGAAAAAGCACAACAGGCAGATAATGTCAAGAATTACTTCAAAATATTGGCCATGTTAAGGCAATGACATTTTCTTAAATGCTGTCTCTCACATTATGGGGAGCATTTATCATGTTCCTGAAAGGTAGGTAAAGGAAAGAATATGTCAAGTTTTTAACTATGCAGAAAATGATATTTTGTTTCAGTTTCACACCAAGTGTTTCCTTAGATAAAAATTACTCAAAACTGGAAATTTTACATTTGGATATCTTGGAAAATCTCTTAGAGAAAAAAATATCAGATCATATTTTCAATCCCAAGGTTATTGAAATATACATATTCTTAGGCCTCACTTGTCATAAAAAAATCAAATAACAAAAAGAAATCGAATAACAGAAAGCTCAAGATGTGAAGTCCAATAAACACAGAAATCATGTCTCTAAACAGAAGTAATCATTAGCTTCATGAGGTCACAAAAAGGAATTTAGAAAAATTCCCAAACTGCATCCCTCTGAAAAATATTCATTGCTATAGCAGGAATAACTTTTTTTCTTTCAAGACTGTTAAATCCAGTTTCGATGTTACTAAAATGTAAGAAGCTGCCATTTAGAAATTAGCTGATCGAGTACTCTTCACGTGAGAAAATATCGTCGGAATCAGTCCTACAGCCCAGTCTTGTAGGAGAAGGTGGCCAAGAGTTTCTCCAGGGCCTCTGGGAAACCGAGAAGGAGAATCATCAGGGTGTCTTGGCCACGCCCCCCGGTTTTCACAAGTGGGTTTCCATCGGCCTCTACTCTTCCTCACCCTCTAACAAAGCAAGACCAGGACTGCTGAATGCCATGTTTCTTGGGATAGTAAAATTTCAGTGAATCTTCAAAATTACCTGAAGGTTGCCATCCATTGAGACTCAAGCTCTTTCGCCATTAAGGGTCCTTTAAATTAACCTCGACAACAAAAATGCAGTGTTAAGAATGTCTGAGTTCTTGACTCTACCAAATAAATGTTAAAATATGTGGTATCAAGTCTGTACCAAATAACTATTTTGATGAGCTTTCTAGGGAAGTGTACAAGAGGAGTTTTACATATATATATATATATTTATGTATATTCATGTATATATAAATATATGTATTTCAATTAAACTTAAAATCTCATTAACTCCTCAAAAAAAGAGGTAAGACTCTATTTTTAACTTTTCACATTATTTGATTACATGGTAATTCGGAAAAGGCCGAATGGTTTGAGGGGAGAAGGGCAGGGGGATGGCCAGAGCACAGAGGGTATTTAGGGCCGTGAAAATACTCTTCTCTGGTACCATAGTGATGCATACGTGTCATCACACATTTGTCCAAACCCACAGAGTGCACAGCACCAAGGGTGAATCCTAAGGTAAACTGGGGGCTCTAGGTAATTATGAAGTCAATGCTGGTTCAACTTTGGAAGAAATGTACCACTCTGGCGAAGTGATATCCGTAGCGGGGGAGTCTCTGTCTGCATGTGTGGGGAGCGGGTATACATGGGAGTCTCTGTATCTTCCTCTCGATTATGTTGTAAACCTGAAACTACTCTAAAAAAAGGAATTCTCAGTAACAAAATGAAGAAATGCCGTAGATGGAGTTCCCCCTGCGGCACAACAGGATCCGTCACAACTGTGGCTCGGATCTAATCCCTGGCCCAGGAGCACTATGAGCCTCGGGGCAGGAACCACCCCTCCCCCGGCCAAAAATAATGAATGCCATAGAAAACAGTGTAAAAGGAAAGGAAAAAATATTGCTGAATATATCTACTTTTCTGGGGGAAAAAAAGGGGAAAGAGGCAAGGGAAAAAGAGAGAATGAGACTAATTGACACCCTGAAAGATGACCACACAATATGAAGTCACAAAGGAATTCAAACTGAAGGAAACAACATAGGTTTTAACAATTAGCAATTAAAGTGCACAATAAAACTGGCCTCACTTGATCATCTTCCACTGTATGGAAACTCTAAGACCAAACATCAAAGAGTCACATCAACTATTAAAAATGCACTTAAGGGGCTGACACGGGCAGCGTAAACAAAGGCCTCTGTGGCAGCCAGTTGGTGGAGTGCCGGATGATTTCTCTCACAGGGCCCCTCAAATCGATTCTAGAAGGAAATTCTCACAGAGAGCATGTACTTAACCACACGGTCCCTTTTAAATAAACAAGGTGCTCATGTGCCATTGTTCACACAGTGTAGAAGCAACTGAAAATCAAGACCCCAAAGGAAAGAGCTGGGGAGAGATAGTGCCATAAACTGGATACTATGTTGTGATGTCATCTTTTCAAAACCACCTCGCCCAACACTCGGCAGAAAGAACAGGGTTTGGAATTGGCAAAGCTGGAGAGAGCAGCACAGAGCTGACCTTCAGGAACGGGAACCTTTTCCAAAGCCAGCGAACTTATTGTTACATTCCTAGGCCCAACCTTACGAGAACTAACAAATAATCATCAAAATGAGTAACACTGAAGTGAGAGAGTAAGAACAGAGAATAATCAACTGCGAGAAAGCCCATTCAGCGGTCATGGTCAGCGGCTGGAGAGGAGGAAAACTAAAGGAATTTAAGTTGAAGCTTAAAAAGAAGGCGTTTTGCTTGGGGTTCAGGTTCCTTCATATTGTGACAATGCTAACTCAACATCTAAATCAAAAATGCATCCTTGGAGTTCCCATGGTGGCTCCCTGGAAACAAATATAATATCCATGAGGATGCGGGTTCCATCCCTGGCCTCTCTCAGTGGGTTAAGGATCCAGCGTTGCCATAAGCTGTGGTGTAGGTTGAAGACATGACTTGGATCCAGGGTTGCTGTGGCTGTGGTGTAGGCTGGCAGCTACAGCTCCCTCTCGACCCCTCGCCTGGGAACTTCCAAATGCCGAGGGTGCGGCCCTAAAAAATAAAGACCCAAAAAATGCATTCTTAACCACACCAGACTATCCACTGTACTGAAGAATTTATAATGTGGGTTTCTCTGATGTTTAGAATTTCTAGACACCCACAGTAGGAAGCTTTGTATTCTTATTTTCTATATCAAGCAGAAAAATACATATGCATACCTATATATTATATATTCGCATTCTGTACGTCAAGTAGCAAATGCATACATATTTATTAACTTTCTCATATATACATGAAATAAGGATGCATACACACATTTTGCCTTTTAATAGTGTTTTTGCCTCATTTCAAACACCATCGTTACGAGTTCCTCCTTGACCTCACTATTTTAAAAATGAAACCATCCATCCCCCTCCTGATTTATTTTTTCCTGTATTTTCTCATCAACAGAATGAGGAGGACGAGATGAAGGAGGTAAAGAAAAAAGGAGAAAGAAATTAAAAACCTGATCATTCCTAACTCTGTTTTCTGCATATTTAAAATACATACCAGAAAGTATCGGAGCATGCAGTATACAGAGATGTTCGCCCAAATTCTTCCTTGAGTCATACTTTAAATGCTATAATCTAGACTTTGAGATAAATCACAATGTTTAAGAAGGAAGCCTAAAATCTATCGCTAGCTTCGCAGATAACCTCTGCGATGCTCATAAAAACAAGGCCTTCTCCATGGAGAAAAATAAAAATAAAAAAGGTCTTTTTGCCTTTTCTTGGGCCTCTCCCACGGCATATGGAGGTTCCCAGGCTAGGGGTCCAATCGGAGCTGTAGCCACCGGCCTACACCAGAGCCACAGCAACGCGGGATCCGAGACGCGTCTGCGACCTACACCACAGCTCACGGCAATGCTGGATCCTTAACCCCCTGAGCAAGGGCAGGGATCGAACCCGCAACCTCATGGTTCCTACTTGGATTCGTCAACCACTGCGCCATGACCGGAACTCCAGAGAGAGCATTTTTTAAAGGCGGACCAGAAAGCTGTGTTATCAGACATCCTTTTTAGCAAGTAAATCACGCACGTAACTTTGATAGACCGCTTATGGAACAAACTGATCTTAAAAGAGTATTATTTGCTTCCCTGATTCATAGCTGTTTCTCCTCCAATTGCCAGGTTTTTAAAATGAAAGGACTGTGAGAATTTCCACCCTGTTTTGAAAGTGGATGTAACCATACATCTCGGCCTCTAAAAGGTGGCCTATAACCTAACTGGAAACTCTTGCACAGAGGAATTGCCTTTAAATAGTAATGACTGCAGTATCTTTTCCCACCGCCCCTGGAACAGCTGTAGAGTGTGAGCAAGAAGAGCTTCACTTTATTTTCCCCAAATCTGTGCTAAGTGCTAATCAGATTACAAATTTAAACGATAAAATCAAGCTAGAGGGTAAACTTGAAAAAAAAAAATATATATATGCAAGA
This sequence comes from Sus scrofa, assembly GCF_054392235.1. NCBI lineage: Eukaryota > Metazoa > Chordata > Mammalia > Artiodactyla > Suidae > Sus > Sus scrofa. Next base: position 80,403,575 of record NC_139393.1, read on the forward strand.
GCAGTGCAACCAGTGAACAAATAGCCTTCACCTTAAAATTACTATTTTTATTATGTGTATACAACGAATATTCAGTTTTTCCATGAATCATAGCTGCCGGGGCCTTACCTCTCTAGGGGTGATTAGACAACAGGGTCTAATTAATTCCGTAACTGTTGGAGGCCCCAAATGTCAGACTGCAGGGAATACGTTCATTTGAATTTGCTTTTAAAGACAATAAGAAACTTATTTTAAGACAAGAAGGAAGCTTTTGTTGTTGTTGTAGTTGAATACTTTGGGAATTTACTGATAGAAGGACTTGGCTATTTTCAGCTTGTTCTTAAGTGCTTCTTCCCTGGATGCCTAGGCAGGCACAGAGAATACCTTTTAAAACTTGGGGTATTGCCATTTCCTGTCAGCGTAGCCACAGGACGGTGTGAGGTCTGAAGGTTTGTTTCTTTTAAATTTGGAGGGCTTACATTACACCAGTCAGACTAAAACGGACAGAAAAGCAAAGGGGACGGGGAGGGGCTTCAGGTCACCCTCTTTCCTCTCCTGAAGCCTCAGACAGTTCCCGTCAAGGGTGTTTGAGCCTCAGGCATCATTTTCTGTGAAGAACAGTCTTGTCAGACGGATAAAGGACACAGAATATCCACAGACATCCTTGCTCTCCATCCAAATGTCTTGTAGGCGCTCCATGCCCTGCGCTATTGCCATGACCGCTCTCCTTTCTCAGTGGGTTGGATGGAGGCTGGGTATTGTTACCTGACAGCTTTGATGCTCATCAGTACTCACCAATTCCCAGGAGAATACCTGGGCATCTCCTGAGCTTCTCTTGGCAAGCAGAGCAGGGCTCCGTCGGTCGGCAGCATCCTCAGGGAGCCCCAGTGTACCCGTGCCTGCTCCATCCAGCTTAACCCCTACCGGGTGGTTCCCAACACTCACCATGCTTTCTCCCTCCCTTTCCTTCATCTTCTTTGCAGGGAGAAAACTACTGTTGTTAGTTTTGGTTAAGTTCTCTTTCTTTTGCTCATTTCATGTTGAATGTAATGTTTCCGACATATACCACTGCTAAACAGACCCATTCCACTTGAAGACACTGTACATACTTACTTGAACAAATGACACTGCTAAATATACTGACGTTGTTTCTCTGTCGCCTAAGGCATTGCTTTAAGACTTCCAGCTTGATACCATGGCTTTTAATGTTGGGATCTCCAGGATCTAACACGAGCAAAAGAAGGAAAAAGTGCTGAGGAAACAGTTGCAGAACGAGCTGTAACACATTGTGTTGCGAGCCCCGCTGTGCAGCTTCCAGCAGTGGAGTCTCTCTCTCTAGATTGGATTCAGACCCCTCTTCCCGGTTCTCCAGGTTCTTGAGAGTTGGGGGGTTTTTTATGATTGATGAAATGATCATCCAGTGAAACGTTATATTTGTTTCTCTTTATTTTGGGGGTGAGTATTTTTACCACTTCTTACTCTTTATTTTAATATGGATTCCAGAGACCAGAGAGGAGAATAATTTCTCTACCGGTTTATTTTCTACACTCATATGATGTGAATGATTGTCTCAGAGATGTCCTCTGGGAGATCAGAAAAGCATTTTCTCAAAAGGATTCAAGTCCTCAAACTCAAGAATCTACAACAGACTCACATTAAATGAGAAGGGAAGCAATTAATTCAGATGCATTGATGTTATATTTGCAATCACACTGTAGTACCCTGAACGGCTAAATTATAGCTGCTTTAAAAATAATTCTGAAATGTCCAAGACCTTTTAAAGGGTTCAGAATTCAGTGGAAGGTTATGCAACTACTCTAAAATTAAAGGCTTGCTTCAGCTGATCCAAAGGCGGGTAAATGATCGCTAAATTGCTCTCATTTATCACCTTTAAAGACCTGGCTTATTAAAATAGCATGTGGAGGCTGAGAATCTGTCCAAAATCAGAGATGTACAAGAATCTTCCACTTTTCTCTTCTCAACAGTATCAATTTAACGTGGAAGTTCATCAAGTATGGTTCTTAATGTAAAGAGTCTTATGAAGTGCAGAAGTGTGTGTGTGTGTGTGTGTGTTTGACACACAGGCCAGGGAGAAGTGTAGTCCTTGTTGTCCTGTTCATAATAACATCACACTATCACCCACTGCTACTTACTTTATGATTCCCTAAGGCCCTGAATTTTCTTTTCCTTTTTCTGTGCCATCCTGGAGTTTTGTGTGAGATCCTGACTGCTTTGATTACCCGTTCAGGGTCCTCTTTGGCCACCACCAAAAAGCCATAGCAGGGTCCCCGAAGCTCAGCCCTCTCTTTTTCCCCCTGTCTCCCTCTCCAATCTTCTTATCCAGGTCAACATGCTTTTCCAAGTAAACTGCTTTTTTTCTGTTCATTCTTTTCAAATGTTTCAAGTTCACCTATAAGTTTAGAGTGTGGACATATGTAAAGAACATTTGCAGGCAATTTTTGGCCTATATGGAGAAAGAAAAGATGAACGTGCCAAATGAAAAAAAAAATGAATGAATGTTTTGAAGAGTTATTCATCCACAATTAAAATGAAAACTGGATGCCTGCTTTTCTAGTCTAAGAGCTTGCTTTGATCATGCTGTTTGCTGTTCTGTTTCATATGTACACTAGATCAACATATTTTAATTACTAGAGCTAAAAATATGGATAAGAATAGCACCAGAAATTGAGGAAAATAGTAAACCAAAAATGTACTCCAATTCTTTTTTCCTGTAGACTCTAACATATCAATTACTAACATGTTAGGTAGGTGGGAGGTGAAATTCAATCAAAGCATCACCAAAAATCCCTGCCATTTCTTTGCACTTTTTACTAGAATAGCATTACTCATTTCCTAAATTATTATCAGCCATTTTCACTTTTTCTGGCCATCTTTATTCAGTTTAGCACATAACTTTAGTGATTTTAATCAAATTGGAACATTATGGTAACAGTGTCGAAATGAAAAATAAATTTCTATCACGCAAGTAAAAATATGGCAATCTTGATGACCAGTGTCTAATATAATTTTTACAGTATCATGCTATTTATCCCAAGATGATGTACTAATTTCCTACAAGAGGAAGTGGGTTCCCAAACCCAAATAAATGAAAAGATCCTATAATTGACCATAAGGATACTTGTTAGATGTAAATAGCTTAGGGAGAGGAAAAAACCATCATTGCCAGCAAAATAACTTAAAAAATACTCCATAGAACAATGGGCAACAGATCAATAGCATCATCTGATGAAGGGACTGTCGCACTTATTTATCATAGAGGATGTCAAGGAATGGTTTCGATGAGTTAAAACTTTTTATTGAGTAATAAAAACTCTATAAACTAGTAATTGTTAAGACCATCTCCAAGCCTGGTCAGCTCACTTACTTTGATGTTACTTAAGCTCATTGTGCATCAGTTTTTCTCTTTTTTAAAAGGATAATAAAAGCCACTACCTCCTGCTATATAGCACTGGGAACTACATCTAGTCAGTTACAATGGAGCATGATGGAGGATAATATGAGAAAAAGAATGTATATATGTATGTGTGACTGGGTCCCTTTGCTGTACAGTAGAAAATTGACAGAACACTGTAAACCAGCTATACTGGAAAAAATAAAAATCATTTAAAAAAAATTTAAAAATCTTAGATTAATAAAATGCATTGCTAGAAAAAAAAAAACTACCTTATAGAGTGAGCAGTTAAATGCTAATAAAACAAGTTCTGTGCTTAGAACAGTAAGTTCTGTGTGAATGTTGACTCACAGCCTCGCCAGCCTAAGAATAATCTGCAGAAAAATGGGTATTACAGAGCCTTTCTATAAATAAAAAGGGAGGCATCCCTAAGTAGAATCCACCTTCAGCCTGCCCTGGTGGCCTGGGAAGCGATCGAGTCCTTAAAAGGGAGCACAGCCCCATTGTTCTGTGGTTAGAAGTTCACATTCTATGTGTGTGTGTCAACCATGGGTGTTCCCACCCAGCCCGGCTGCGGAGTGTCATTTTAAGACGTGATGATTTGGAGGAGGGAGTTCTTGAAAAATAACATTCGAATGTGTCTAGAAGGCATTTCCTAACCCAAGGCCTGCCCTGCGCCCCAAGAATAGGAACATGGATGGATTGTATGCCACGTTCTACATTCTCCTTTAAGGTCAGAGAGGAGGCAAAGGTGCACGCCCTTCCCCTAAGAGGCTCTGACACGCTTCACCAAGAACGGAGGCGCAAATCACTTTTACATCCGCTGCGTTTGCCTCCCCTTGCCTTCCAACGGGTCGCTTGTGAACCCGCGTGCTGCTGGAGCCCTGACAATGTCTCCCATCACCCCTTCCCCTCCAATTACAAAGGTTCCTTGTTGCACTGGTGAGCTCTCCTCCAGTGCCTTGCTCAGCCTGGGCCCCAGAGCTCAGGCTGCCCGGAAAAGTAGGAGAACCACGGCTGGTATGGCGCCTGGCTTTGGGCTAGAGAAGAAATTCGGCTCAAGCTCGGGATGCTGACACACCCTTGAATTATGCAGGGCACACTGTGGCCCATCATAAGGAGAGCTTCTGTCCAGTGGAGTGCTTGGGAACATTTTTCTCCGGCCTAATGAGTTTGCAAAAGAGTGTGTCAAGTTCCACCAAAACCAGCGAGAGCAGATGATGCACTTAGATTTACACAGCCCCTCACCCAAATGGGAGGAACTCAAAGAAGCAAACAACTGTACCCTGGATAAGAAAACACATCCAAGCTGCGTGGCGGGGGGTCAGCTGGGAGACCCAGTGACACCGAAAGGCCCGTGACAGCACAGTTGGACTTTCTCCCCAAAATGTGGAGACAGACATTTGACAAGTTTAAGGGCTGTTCCTATTTTTGCCTGAGTGTTGCTTTTACTGATCCCCAAATGCAATGTGTTGTCCACAGACCAACACAGACGTTTCGAACACTCATGTGTTTTATTTCTTTTAAAAAAGGAATGTTTTGTTCAAATGAAGATAAATAGGAATGAATTCAATTTACCATTTATATCATCGTAAAATGCACATATTGCACTTTAGAAAAAGTTATACGGAAACTGCATTAAATCAAATGAAAGAAACGTTTACTGTTAGAATAAATTTCACATTTTAGCCCCAACAGCGTACAAATGCTACAGGATTTAGGCTACCGTGAGGTGGTTGAAAACTCAACCCCCATCAGGATCGCCAGAGCTGCTTTAGTCCTGGCTTCTCTTTTGGGGGAGAAAAAAAAGTCAAAAATGTACACATGGAAGGAAATTTCAGGTATCATGTATCAACAAGGCCTTATGAACTCATACTATAATACACCCTGTGTAAAGCAGTTTTTTTAATATTCTGAGGTTTTTTTAAAGGAAATGTTTACCTTTATAATGTTGAATTCTCAAAATAAAACTCATTTCCAAAAGGGGAGGGGGGAAATTAGGAGTCTGGGATTAACAGATAGACACAACTATGTATAAAATAGATAAGCAACAAGGACCTACTGTAGAGCACAGGGAACCCTACTCAATATATTGTAATAACCTATAAGGGAAAATAATTACATATATATACAATTATATACATATATAAAACCACTTTGCTATACACCTGATACCAACACTACATTGCAAGTCAACTATACGCCAATAAAAATAAATGAATAACAAAAATTTTAAGCCCTCCTTGCCTTATTCATAGATCTGTAAATATCAACATGTTTTACTCGCCCCTTTTTCTCATTGGACCACACCCAACTTAGAGTCAGAAACATGCTCATCTTCCTTCAAGATCTTTACATGTGGGATTCTTGCTGCTCAGAATGTCCCTCCTTGCCTTCTACACAAAGTTTAATGTTTTTTGGCAAGTCTTCCTCCTCTATGAAGCTATGTTCTCCCCTGTACACCTGAGAGCAGAGGTGTGTTTTCTTAGTGCTTCTCCCTCCACGGTCGATACCCACCCTGCGGAACCCTAATCAACATCAGGGCACTGTGGTCTTGCTCTGAATGAGAGAGTGACTCCCTGGAGGGCAGGCCCTTCTTACTCACGTGACTGTCCCCTGTGCGCAATAGAGAGTTTGTTTAGCATCTGCTACAGAGTCAAAACTCAATAAACACTTAGTGTACGAGTGAATGACCACACCACAAGCAAAGACACCTCCAAACCATTTAAGTAAGATGGGGTTACGGGAATGTTTATCCGTAATGATCTTCCGAGGGTGCCTTTGCATTTCCAACGTGAATTGTCATCTGTGCTTTCGGAAACGCACTCCCAGTCATTCTCAACCGTGAACATGGCTTTTGCCTTTTATTTCTATTCTGACTCATTAAGCAGGAAGCAAACGGAGCTAATTAGGACCTACTTTCGTTTCTAAACCCTACTCTCGGGCTGACAGAATTGGAACTTTTGCTTGAGTAACACCTCTCCGGTGTCCAGACCCACGGAGATGCTGCTCCCACTTTTCATGACCGATGCGCCTCCTGTGGGGGGTCACGGAGTGTCCTGTAGGTGGAGTTGAGGCCCAGACGTTCTCGTTCATGAAGCTTGATGGAGCAATTAACGACATGGAGTCTTATCTCTTGCTGTGAGACCTCTGAGGTCTCTTGGTTCCCTTTCAAGCATTTATGCAGGTTTCATGGCCTTTTCATGAAATTTTCTAAGAGATGCTTTGTTGGCTTTTCGGCACAAGATGTTAGGGGTTTGGATGCTATGTGTCTGTACAAAGATCGGCCTTTCACGTGCCTAGTAGGAAATGAGACAAGACAGTCACCCCCTTTGAGTCTCTCAGAACCACGCTTTGGTGCCGCGGTTGCTCATGTGTGTAAATGAGCTACATTCCCAACTGCTGGAAAGTAATCGCTTCCCTGGAGACAAGAGGGGAAATTGCGAGTTTCTCCACCAGCCCCCAGGGACACTTTCTGTGTCTGCCATCAGCATAGATTAGACTGATTACAGAAAATAAGGGATTTTGTTTCCCATTTGGGTACTTTTAGCCACTTCCCTGGGGCCCTTACCAGTGTGTCTAAGCCTCCTTACTACCAGGGGTAACCTGGGCTCAAGGAACCCAAACGCTTCTAAGACCCATGACTCTTCTCGACTCAAGGACAAGTGTAGAAACTCCACTAAGTTTTTCCTTTGATGATCCCACAGGGTCAGTTTTCCATTTGCCAGCATGAAACAGCAGAGTGTCCCGTTAAAGGATAATCAACTCTATCATCCACGACTGTCTCCAAATTAGAGCAGGTAGAAAATACGTCGACTACGCTAAAACGGGTTACTTAAAGGCTCACAGTTCCCTGTGGTCTGTCCATGATACTCTTCTAATGCCCCTGAGAGTGTAGAATTAATGACCTCCTCTCAGGCCGGATCCCTCTCCCTTGAGCATCTCGGAGCCTGCCGCACCTCCCTGGGTGTATTATGAACTTGAAATAAGACATGCAGTCAGCATTCTGTTGCAAGCATTTCCCCCAATCCTGTTATCTTCCTATAATCCCTGGAATCCACAGTTCACATGATTTTTATGTTAGTTGACAAACCTCAAACGTTTTCTCCTGAAGGGCTCGGTGGGTCTGACTCCTACATAGGGTGCCATTAGCAATGGAACCAAATCCTCCAGGTGCACATCTCTCTTCCTCATCTCTCCTGCCCCTGCACACTCAAAAGCTGGCCAAGTTGGGCCCATTTCTGCCCCCCCCCCAACCCCCAGGAGTGAGAACCTGCTCCTTCAGAGCTCAGCTTCCACCCTGGATGATGGGGCCAGCAGGCTATACCCAGGGAAGCCATCCCGTTATGCAGCGTTTGGTACCACACCAAGAGACCTTCATCTACTCCCCAGACACTCTAGAAGGTCTTCTAAAAGATGAGATGTCTGCTGGACACCCCTAATTCCCAGGGGGATTTGTCTGGTGTACTCCTACAGAGGAATCCCTCAGAGCAGATGCCTGGCGAGGACAAGACCACAGCCACACCGCGTACTTTGCAAATCTTGTTGGAGTCTAAGCATGGGCTGGTCTTGCTTCTGCAGAGGACAATGACTTCTACAGAAGAATAACCCTGATCTCATTTTCTTCCACGTTCATCTTTTAGAAGTTTTCTTATGCTTTCAAAATATTTTTATGTATTTCTACATTACACACACTCAGAAAGGTCCTTGAAGAGAGAAGCCTTGTCCTTCGTGTGCCTCCTGTGGGGCTCAGTGCTCTGCCCTTGTGATTGACGACAGTGGGGTTCTGGTCCTACGGAACTGAGACCGTGTTTCCTGGTTTGTTTCTTAGAAGCCTTTTCTCCCCAAACCAGCTCAGGTCTAGGTTTCAAGACAAACGTTCCCGGGTCCACAGGACAAGCACGATTTCCCTGGGTGATTTTCAAACACTTCTGCACGTACTTTGCTTACACGCTTTTCTCATGGTCTGCATCTGAATTGCCAGAGATCATGCTGGGGAGGCAGAGAAAGGTAAGAGTGGAGGCACTCAGATTCGATGCCTATCGTTTATATTTGTGACACTGGGGAAATTTTCCGAGTTTGCAGCTTCTTGAACTCTAGAATAACTTTCTCTTTACATTGGATACAGGAAATGTGTTTTATTCTTTCTAGCCTAGTACATAAGTTTAGCAAAGGTCCCAACGTTAACCAAATACGTCTTCTCCCTAAGTCTGCCCCCATGAAGTCATGCTTGTGTCACAGTAGATGGCGGTTGTGTTAATTTCCTGTGGCTGCTGCAACGGTTCCCATACACTTGATGGCTTAAAAGAACAGAAATAGGAGTTTCTGCTGTGGCGCTGGGGCTTAAGAATCTGACTGCAGAGGTGCAGGTTCGATCCCTAGCCTGGTGAAGTGGATTAAGTATCCGGTGTTGCCACAGGTGTGGTATAGGTCACAGCTGTGGCTCAGATCCCTGGCCTGGGAACTTCCATATGCTGCAAGTGTGGCCATAAAATAAAAAAATAAATAAATAAATAAATAAATAAAAGAGAGAGAGCGAGAAAACAGAAATACACTCTTTCACAGTCAGAAGGCCAGCAGTCCAAGATCAGTATGTCTAGGCTGAAGTTCTTCCCAAGACTTTAGGGGGAACCTCTCCCTTGTCCTGGGCCACCTCTGCCTCTCTGTTAACAGCACCATGTCCTTCTGCCTCTCCTTTCTGTGGATAATCCAGGACCATCACCTCATCTCAAGTTCCTTAATCACACTTGCAAAGACTACTTTCTCAAACAACCCAACCTTGCCAGGTTCAAGGAATTAGGACTTGCTATCTTTGGAGAAGGTTATTCAACCTACTCCAGAGGTGTCAAGAGAGTAAAACGAAAAGAGGTGAATTCGCAGACATCTCTGGGACATAGGAAACGCGGATTCTATTGCCGCCAGTTGTGTCTCTAACATAGGAGACAAAGCCTAGGATTCTGGCAGCAAGCATTCTGGCGTCAGCAGAAGAGACTTCAGATCCACACATCGGACAGGAGAAGCCTCAAAACAGGCATCATTAGGCTGCATGGGCAGCCCTAAAGAGGAGGGCATCTGCCACCATTGTCCTGGGCATGGGCAGTTGGGCCTCTTTTGTTGGGCAGTATGGTGGCGAAGGCATAATTGGTAGATATTAGTGGCACAGCTTTCTTTTTTTTCTTTTTTTTTTTTTTTTTTGTCTTGTTGCTATTTCTTTGGGCTGCTCCCGTGGCATATGGAGGTTCCCAGGCCAGGGGTTGAATCGGAGCTGTAGCCACCGGCCTATGCCAGAGCCACAGCAATGCGGGATCCGAGCCGTGTCTGCAACCTACACCACAGCTCACGGCAACGCCGGATCATTAACCCACTGAGCAGGGGCAGGGACCGAACCCGCAACCTCATGGTTCCTAGTCGGATTCGTTAACCACTGCGCCACGACGGCAACTCCGTGGCACAGCTTTCAATGCAAACAGCAGAGCCAAGAGCAGACATTATGACAGTGAGTCAAAGAAGTGAGGGAAAAGAGCAAACGTGAAGCAGAAAACAAGAGAACTAGCTTGGGGAGGACCCCAGAGACCTTTCAAAGACACTCATCTAAGGAGGAAGTTCCAAGAATATTTGAAAGGATTTTGCAGAAACCCAGAATTCCAGCAGCACAGACAGGAGCCCCGTGGGTACCGGTGTGTCCCAGAGGCTGGTTTGGTTTGGGAAACGTGAGTGATGTAACTGTGCTTCTGTTTCTGTGCTTCTATCCTGCTCCTGATCGGCTCTCTTTGTAACTTCATTTGGGGGGTTTCTTGAAGGCCCACTCACATTCGTGATGTTTTTGGCTCTGATAACTTTGGTTAATTCACTGTGTTGTCAGGCATTACATTAAAAAAAGAAAAGTTTCCCAGTAAGTAATCGGTTGGCTGGGTGACAACACCCCCATGTGTTGATGTGCATTGCACTCAGCTAGTGTCTGCTGTCATGCACTGGGGTCCCTGCACCTTCTCCCACACTGGATGGTGCTGGGTTTTGTTTGCTTGTCCTCGGCAACTGTGACTTCCTGGAGCTTGACCATGTCCACTGTGACTCGGTTCTTTACGCCCGAGGAGCTCACTCATGATGCCTCTGTGTCTTCTCCTAATATTTTAAGATCTTTCATGAAGGAGAATGCTTTCTACACAATAAGAAACCCAATCCAAAAGTGAGATCATTACATGTGAATTTTTATCCTCTAACAGGTGCTCAGAAATGTTTCTAAAAAGAAACTATTAAATATACACGGTCGGGTACGTTACTGAGTCATAGGCAAGGCTCTGGAATGGGAAAATCCTACATTCAGTCTTTAGCTTCCGCAAAGACAGAGATATTTGACACTTTGGGCAGAAGTTTTCAAATGTTTACTCTCGACCCTCATCACAACTAAACTGTAGTTGATAACATAAACTTCCTCACAGAAACTGTAAACCTTCCTTCGTAAATCTCTTCTTCTTAATGGGGAAATGCACCCCCACCCCCACATTTTTTTTTCTCTCTCACTGGAGCTGGTGCCAAGAAAAACAGATCAAATGTGACTGGTCGGGAATGAAGGTGGTATCCAACAGCAGAAGGACTAAAACCAGACTGGGAGCTAATTTGGAGAGGTCTAGCTGGTGGCCAGCTCCTCGGAGAGGAGAAATAGAAATGCAAGCGAGCTAACAGGAAGGAAGAATGAGGGTCTGGATGAGGAGACAGCAACGTAGTCGGGATCCCAGGGGGACCAACACTGGAGCTAAGGATGTCCAGCATCTCGGTCTTTTGACATTCAGGTTCCTTCTTCACCAAGGTAGGTAGCCCTACCTTGGTAGGCAGAGTATCCCTTCTTAAAACCGAGACGCCCAGAGCCGACTTGTGATGTTACCTCCAGCTATTTATGACTTCCTGATTTGCACAGCAAGACTAACCTACCATCACTTAGCCAAAGGGACCCTCTGATTAACTCCTCCCTCGAGGATGCTGGACCCACACAAAATCATGCTCTCTTGTCCTATGCCCACCTCATCATAACAACTAAAAAGGCCCCTAATTAAGTAACATCAAATGTTTTCTTTTCTCTTTTTATCCCTAATATACAGGTAAGTCGCTTTGGCTTTGTGCGATTAATGGGAAGAATCTGGGGTAGTGACCTGAGTCATAGGAGTAACATCAGCTCAGCCCTCAAACACAAAGAAACTGCCTCTGCAGAATGTTCTGCACAAAGCCACAGCTTATACCAAGATAACATAAGTACACAGTGAAGGGGGTCCAGACATGGTTTGTAGGAAGAGTCGCTGACTTCGCCAAGCTTGCAGGGCAATGAGGCTGAATGGGGCTTAGAGAATATGTTAACGCAGATGGTATGACAGTCACAAATGACCCTCTTCGCTTTCGTAGATGCATGCTATAGATCAAAAAATCGCTTCCGTGTTTGCATAAAAGTTATTTTCGACACGATGTAAACATCGACATGGCTTATGTTACCATAAGGATGCTTTCCTTCAAAATGTTTCCCTTGAACCACTGTTTCCCAGCCATCACACCGCTGGCATGTTCAGTTAAAACCACAATTGTCTGCTGTAAAAACAGCAGCTACGGGTTGGATCTGAAGCTGGTCAGCGTCAGTTGAAGCCACATAGCTGTCACCAATGCAAGCACTGCATTTCCTTACGGAGTCACTAGACCGCTGATGCCATTCAATGAGAAGGGTACCCAGACGGAGGCCGCCCTTCGTACCTGCGGAGGCTCATGGCGGGTTGTTGAGTGGAGTCCCCAGCAATGCAGGGCAATCAGACCCCAAGCCAGGGGTTTCCTGGGAGTCCTTACATCACCCTCATGGGTTGAAAGTTAATGTGTTTGTAATTTCAATGTTTTTTAACCTCTGTAGATATCATTTTGCCCAATCTGGAAATCTAAAAAGTCTTAAAAGGGGGAAAAAAACAAACTAGCAAATCAGCAGCTGACTCTAGACTTGCTGAACTGTACTTACTGCCCTGACACAGCGTAATAATATGAGACTAGACAACATACACTTTTCATATACTCTGGAATAGAGTCAAAGCTTGCTTTACATATTTTTTTTCCCCGGTGGGTTTTCTGATGGCCAAATGTTACACTACTGAACGTAGCTGTCTTCTCTCACTCGGGTAGTCTATCCCACTCGGCGTTCAAGACATTCTTGCAGACTGCGTGGCCCCCCCTGCACTCACCTCACACGACAACCTCAGGTGTGCCTGAACTTCTAGGCACACATACAACCCTTGTCCTTGCACGATGCCAGTCCTACTCGGAAGGCTTTCATCAGCCCATCACGCCTCTCGGTATTTCACTAAATTTCAGTTCAATTTGATACACATGTATTGATCGCCAGGCCCATTATGGTACATGACTCATAGGTGGTACACATTGGCGTTTGTAAATAAATGATGAAGTGGCCATAAACACAAGTTTTCTTAAGTGCCGTAGGGCAGAGAAAGATACAAAGGATGTGATCTTTAACCTTAAGGAAATCACAGACTAGAAAATGACACAATAATGTAAACAATGAACTGTTAAAAACTTAAAAATGCCTAAGCTTCATAATCACAAAGGTGATCAATGAAGCTAGTCTAAAATTAAAACAGAATGGCTGGGGGTTCAGAGAAGTCTTTTTAAGGTGATTTTTTTTTTTCCTTTTTAGGGTTGCACCTGCAGAATATGGAAGTTTCTAGGCTAGGGGTTGAATCAGAGCTGAAGATGATGGCCTACACCACAGCCACAGCGACGCCAGATCTGAGCCACGTCTGCAACCTACACCAGAGCTCATGGCAATGCCAGATGCTTAACCCACTGAGCGAGGCCAGGGATCGAACCCGCATCCTCATGGCTACTAGTTGGGTTCATTACAGCTGAGCCACAATGGAAACTCCTAAGGTGCTACTTTATTTCTGGGTATTGTTATATGAACCTGGGAAAAAGGACACCTGGCTTCAGGAAAACTCTGAGCTGTGCTTTTTGATATGAAAGTGAGGGGCAGGTATTAAGAGTCTTCAAGGGTTTGTTGATTGCGACTCCACCTCAAAGCTCATGGCGAACTTGACCTCATCATGTAGCTTTTCCTAAGGCCGTACCCAGTCCCTATCATCCTCCAGGCACTGGCCAGGCTTTTTGTTGACTTGGAAGTTAGTTGTATTGATCAGGTTGGGGAAGTTGAACTGCAGTAACTCATCAACCTGAAATCTCTTTGGCGTCACCCAAAGAGGATTCATTTCCTGGAGACTGAGCTGCTTACGATCTTTGCTGACCCGGCTCTGAGAAATTCTCCAGCAAACCCTTGGAAATGCTCATCCACAAACAAAGAAAGGCTGTGGAAGGGACAGGCCGTGAGCTGATACCTAAGACGTCTACTCATGTTCTATGACTGTGACAACCACACAGTCTCCAAAGAGGTTCAGGGCTGGGAGAGCTGGTGCTCCTGGATTCTCCATGTGAACACACAGTACTCTGTCTGCCTCGTTGAGTACACCCTTCCCTCTCTTGCACTGTGGCATCCCCAGCATATCTGGCACCAGAGCAGGGCACTTACTAGCATCTTCTCCTCAGGAGCACATGGATTTTTAGGCATTGTTTTCAATAATAAGCAAGAAATTACTGATATTTGCTATAATGGCCAGACAGGAAACACAGAGAGTTATTTTTATATTTTACAGTATTTCATATAGACATTATAATTGTGCCAGTCAAAATAATAAATGTATTTATTTAATTATAGCACAAAAAAGGGAAAGAGGCGTAAGTTTTATTTCAGTAGTTTCTATATCTCCCCAACAGACTGAAGATAATAATTTGTTGGACAAATTGTTATCCAGAAACTAATAAATGGATCCTAATAAAACTAAGATGTTTGATTTAGGCAACTGCAAAATAACACTATGGATGAAGTCTTTTATTTTATTAATTGGATATCTCACTTCAAAATAAAATAATATGGAAAGATACATTTTAATTTTCAAGATAATTTCACTACAATTTTATGCATGAATTATATAATTTGAACTTTCCAAATTGAAATACGCACCTTTCCATGAACAGTTACTTCACCTGTTTCACCACTTTGTTTTCAGTAGAAATAAAAAGTCTGAGTGGTGACATAAATGAAGCAGCTCAAGTCCTGCTTTTTAGGTTTTATAATCACTGTGACCTCGTCATTCATTTTAAACTTTTTGTGTAAATGTAGAAATAGGCAGAACTCTCTGGATAGGGAAACTGTGGCCACACTGGGCTCAGAGGATTTCCAACCACTTCAGATTAAACTCTTGAAACACAAGCACATAGCTGAGTCCTGTTATGGCAGGAACTGACCAGGGCATGGTGAATTGTTTAAATTGATTTTCATGTAGACAACAGTGCTTATTAAAGGTTAACTAATAATCTTGCTAATTTAAAGGATACATGTTTAGAATAAAAACTCAATTCTAGTCATGGCATTGTTTAGAACTTAGACCAACAGAGGTTTTTTGCTTTTTTTTTTTTTTGTTTGTTTGTTTGTTTTTTAAATCACTGACACTGTTTAGAATTGCCTGTCAATGGTGATAACAAAAAGCAGCCTGATTTTTAGTTGCTATTATTATTGCTTCTTAAATTTCTACAGGCAATGACAGTTTCTCAGTTCTCTAAAATTTGTCCTGCTTTTATTGCGTCACTATTTTTCAATGTTACAATTTCCTTACCTATCCACACTGGAAAGCTCAGATGAGGTCAAGGGATTATTTTTACTTGTGTTGAATCAGAAAGAGTCAGAGTCCAGGGTATCCATCACATATCTGGATAAATCAATACCAAAACCTAGAGTATATAATCCCACTCCTGGGCATCTATCCAGAGAAAACCATGACTCGCAAAGACACATGTACTCCAATGTTCATTGCAGCACTATTTTCAATAGCCAAGACATGGAAACAACCTAAATGTCCATCG
Organism: Sus scrofa; assembly: GCF_054392235.1. Classification (NCBI taxonomy): domain Eukaryota; kingdom Metazoa; phylum Chordata; class Mammalia; order Artiodactyla; family Suidae; genus Sus; species Sus scrofa. The sequence continues at coordinate 80,418,918 of NC_139393.1, forward strand.
ACAGAGGAGTGGATCAAGATGTGGTACACATACATAATGGAATATTACTCAGCCATTAAGAGGAATGAAATACTTTTTAGCAACATGGACGGACCTAGAAATTATCATGCTAAGTGAAGTCAGTCAGACAATGAGACACCAACATCAAATGCTATCACTGACACGTGGAATCTGAAAAAAGGACACAATGAACTTCTTTGCAGAACAGATACTGACTCACAGACTTTGAAAAACTTATGGTTTCCAAAGGAGAAAGTTTGGGAGGTGAGGGGATATGCTGGGGTTATGGATGGAAATCCTATAAAATTGGATTGTGATGATCATTGTGCAATTATAAATGTAATAAATTCATTGAATAATAATAATAATTAAAAACATAGAGTATGTAACCAAAGAGAATTCATAACTCCAGCTGTGTGGAGCATGTGTATCAGTGTGGTGAGATACAATTTCTAGGGGCTAACCAAAAGAAAAAACAAACAAGCAAAACAAAAAAACAAAACTATCCAGCAAAACTGTGTAGTCAAAAGCCAACCAAAGAGGTAGCCATTTGAACAAAGCCAATTCTTAAGCTGACTAACAGTATTTTTATTCTCATACAGATCTGATGCTGGGGCTACAATAGTCAACCGAGAGTCTGGATGTCATTCCCACTGATCATACAGTCTATTGGGGGAGAAAGTCAGTGCATTGTGTGAGAATAAGCATGTAGTTATAGACTGTAGAAGTGCAGTGAAGGAAAAAAATAAAGGGTTGACTGGGAAGGCTTTCCAGGAAGTGATTTTAACCTTTAATTTCAAGACTGAAGAGAAGTTAGCCAGTCAAGGAGGTGGGAAAACCAACCACTCCATGTATTTAGGAAGATGATCATTTGGAAAAGGACTCAGAACCCTGGGAAGGAAAGCAAATTGGGTATAGGTTGAGCATCCTGGGTGCGGTGTGGGAAAGGTGCGAGACATACAGCTGCAGAGTTAGACGGAGGAAGATTTTAGAGGATCTACCAGCACTGAGAGGTCATTAGGTTTGATCTCAAGTATCATGGGTGTCACTGAAGAGTTTGGCAGGAACCAGGGATGTGAGCCAAGCTCTGTTGTTCTTAGAGGAGGTGGTGCTGTGGCACATTGGCTTACGAATCCGACTGCGGTGGTTGCGGTGGCTGTGGAAGTGAGGGTTGGATCTCGGTCTGGCACAGTGGGATAAGGGATGCCACAGTCCTGCAGTGGCAAGGTAGGTTGCAGCTGCAGTTCAGATTCAGTCTCTGGCCAGGGAACTTGCACATGCTGCAGGTGTGGAGAGAGATAGATGTATTTCTCAGATTACTTGAGCTGGTTGCTGGAGCCTACATTGAAAGGGACCAAGAGAAGCAGGGAGCAGGAAACAATTAGGATGCTACTTTAAGTGTGGGCGTGAGAAAGAAAGGAGGTCAAGAAAGACTCTTATTTTTCTGGCAAAAACAAGCACACACACACACACAAAAAAAAAAAAAGCCACAGAAAAACAAATGGAGGTGCCAACTAAAGAGTCAGTGAGTCCTAGAAGAGGCACAGATGTGTGGGGGAGTAGAAAGTGAAGGGCTTTGTTTTTGTTCTGTTGAGATTGGCGATTTCTCCGAGGCATTCTCCACAAATATCCAGGCCATTGTAAACAAAAGTTTACGCAGGGAACAGCCAGAAGTGAATATTCAAGATATATTAGCATGTGGAATGATGTTACTAGAAAAGACACAACTGGAAAGAATAATACGTATTTTCAAATTTTGATTTGTGCTTTGTCTATCCAAGGCACAAGACAATAATTTTTGCAGCAAGAATTCTTTTCCTGCGAGTTAATAAACACTTTAAAATAAATAAGACATTTATGGTAGAGTATTTCAAGTGAACTTTAAAAACAAAAAAGTATTGCGTTTTATACAAAATTTTATTTTAAACATGCCACTTAAAACATTTTACCTATATGTTAACACAACTATAAACACACTCAATTTTAGAAAGAATATCCAAAAAAATTGAGAGAGGAAACCAATGAGAACTCACGAGAATAAAAACCAGAATAACAATGAATGTAAGAGAAGTAATTACTAATCAAATAGTAGTTATATTACCAAAAAAACCTGAAACATTTTGCAATCCTGACTTTATTAGCCTGTACCCATAATATTATGAATATCTACATTTTTAAAAACAAGGCCCAAATATTGAAATTAAAAGAAAATATTCAGCCTATGCCTAAAATGATAGAATTTTTAAATATAATTTAAAAAATCAAGGCAAAAGGAAGATATTACATATGGGCACATATATATGTCAATTTTATTGGTAAGTTATATATTAAATAATGAAATGATTAAGGCCAAATATAAACTGTCCTTTACAACATGAGTATCTGAAAATATTATGAGCTATAGTTTAGTATTTCTGGATCACTTGTGTTTAATATTTCTGTTTGATAATTTGATCCTGCATATCCACGAACATTTTTGTAACTTTTTGAAATATTAATGTGGTTTATTTTGATTGACAGAATCCCCTATTTAAAGTTATGCAAGATGGCCACTAAGTCTAGAAACAAAAGTAAATTAACTTGATAAATGGTCATTGATATTGTATCACTTCACAAGTTATACTCAATAAGCTGTCTCTTTAGAGAATGCATAATTTTGTGTTCTGTTCAAAATTTTAATTAGCATGGTATGTTAATACAGCATTTCTATCAATACATGAAATGTATCTGATGTGTTGCTTTAAATAATTTTCTTCTCTGGTTTCCAGTGAATAAGCATATGTTTCTGACATAGTCCACTAGAAGCAAGTAATTAAAATCAATGTATCAATAGAAAAATATTTGAATACATTTGTTCCAGGATGCTATGAACATGCTGTATATATTTTTATCATTGCTACAAAAGACATTAAAGCTTTATGTTTTTATTGATTATTAAGATGGAATTTCTAGTGTCTATTTATTTTTTATTTTTATTTTTTGGCCACATCCATGGCATGCAGAAGTTCTGGTGCTAGGAATCGAACCCATGTCACAGCAGCAACCCAAGTCACAGAAGTGGCAATGCCAGATCCTTAACCACTGAGCCACCAGGGAACTCCAATGTCTAACACTTCAGATAAGTTCTGAGAAGCCCAGGGGTAGACAAAGACTTTCTAAGGATACACAAGCACAGCACACTTAACAGAGCATCCTAAGTATCTGCTCTTCTTAAAACTTCTCTGAGAACCCTTGAAGTATCAGTACCATTCTGGTTTTCTTTTCTCACTCCTTTCAAAACTGTTCTTTTCTGTATACAGAGGCATGGTGTACAAATAAAGGGTATTTACGCTCTCCGGGGCTTCTACCCATCACCATGGGAAGAGGATGATAAGGCTAGTCCACTGGCTCAAGGAGATGGATAGAGCCACGGGGGGTAGAGCTCATCAGTTTGTCCTCACCTTTGATGGAGTAAAGAATTTATCAAGGAAACCAAGGGGACTTCAGACCCCAAACCAACACACATCCAAGTAACTGTGCCCAACACGTAACTTACCAAGGGCTCTGTCTCTCTGTCTAATACAAAGGACAAATGAGTAGCATGTGTTGGTCCAAAGCAAATAACATTGAGAAGTCGCTTCTCTATTAACCGTTAATTGAATTGAGTGCAAGAGGAATAAAAACGTGTGGGTCCTGGTACTACTTTAAAAATTGACAAATACCCATTTTGTTCAGATCGTTTTAGTTGATGCCCCATTACAGAGAGATGACACTGATGCAACTGAGGTGCAGGTGCATATACTCCGGAGGAAGAAGAATGGTCAAGAATTATTATAAAATTAAAGACTATATACGGCTCACAACTAAGTTTCTAGTAGACAAGCAATAGCAGCTGATAGAATATGAGTAGCTGCTTGAAATTTCCACCAAGGCAGTCCTTCCATGCCTCCCCCAGCCCCGAGGGCTCCGAAGATCATAAGAAATGGTCCTGGAGTGCATCTGTAATTTAATAAACCAGGAGTCCACCAACGGGAACCCAGGGGCCAAAGCCTGTCCTTCTCCTGGTTTTGTAAATGATGTTTGTTGGCCACACAGCCATGCACACTTATTTATGTATTATTTGCAGTTTCTCTTGACTAACAAAGTTGAGTCATTACAAGGAGACAGTATGGCCCACCGAGCCTAAAATCTTTACTATTTGGCCCTTTACATTTGCCAACTTTTATTAAACCACAACAACCCTAATATATATGCTTAAATGCTTTTACTTATTTATTTATTTTTTGCTTTTTCAGGGTCACACCTGTGGCATATGAAAGTTCCCAGGCCTACACTACAGCCACAGAAATGTGGGGTCCAAGCCTTGTCTGTGACTTACTTACACCATAGTTCATGGCAATGCTGGATCCTTAACCCACTGAGCGAGGCCAGGGATGGAACCCAGGTCCTCATGGATACTAATTGGGTTCATTACCGCTGAGCCATGACAGGATGCTTAAATGCTTTGCCAGAAAATTAAACTTTGGTTAGTGTCCTCCTATATATAATTAAGAATATTTAGGAAACTAGTGAATCTTTCTTTTATACACTCCTTGTCTAAAAGCAGATTATCAAATTAAATTTTAACTCTCCAACAGAACAAGCAGTCTACGGAGTGTCAGCTGAATGTTGCTTAAGGCATCTATGAAATAATGTGCACTGTGTCCTATTTACTAATGAACTATCTGTAAATGTACCATTGAGCATTCTCTCTAAACAAGACAGAGGGGAAATCATGGATGTGTCATGAAACACTCTTAAATCCCATTCACAAATATATAGCCCATTGTATGCCCTGGGCCAATGGACTCAATCTGAGTTAAAGGTTTTTTGTTTTTGCTTTTGTTCTCATGAAGAAGCAGCTTTGAGGAGAGACTGGTAGGTCTATCTCACCAGGAAATCCAAGTTGCAACTGCTAAATGATGCAATGGAGAAGTGCGTGATGCTTCCTGAACCGCTGTGAGACGTAACCACCACACAGCAATGGGAATCTGATGAAAAGGAGTGATGGAGCCAGGACAAAATCAGAATTCAGGCCAGAAGCCACAATCAAGCAGGGGAGGGGGGCTGTGCACACAAGCACAGCAGAGAGCAAAGCTCAGGAGCCCACAAGAATAAACATGGCACCAAGCACTGCCTAAAAGGCTTAAAGCACTTCCTCTATTTCCTAGGAAAGCCTCCTGGGACAGTCCTTACCAAATCCATGAGCGTGACATTCAATGCTGTTCTCTTGAGGGGCAATGGACACCACCAAACAGTGAGTGTAGATAATGGATTGTTTGCAGCTTTATTACGTCCATTAAAATAATTTAATCTGAAGAAGTCCTTTTAAAATCCAATTAAACAATGAAATAAAATATAAACATCTGAAAAATATTTTATTTTATTGAAGTGTCACTGACAAATAATATGTGAGTTTCAGGTGTGTAGCATCATGATTCAATACTTTTTTTTCTTGATTTTTACGGCCACACCCACGATAGGGGTTTAATTGGAACTACAGCTGCCGGTCTATACCACAGCCAAGCAGTATGGGATCTGAGCTGCATCTGTGACCTACAGCACAGCTCACGGCAACGCTGGATGGCCGACCTACTGAGCGAGGCCAGGGATCAAACTTCCATCCTCATGGATACCAGTCAGATTTGTTGCCACTGTGCCACAATGGGACTTCCCTGATTCAACACTTTTATCTACTGCAAAATGATCACCGCAGTAAGTCTAGTTAACATCCAGAAAGAAAGAAAAAAAAAAACTTTTAAAAATGTTCTATATTTACAGTAGTCAAGGTAGGGCAGGTGGCATGATGCAGGAGAAAGCACACACCCTTTTAAGTTGGTGGACTAAGCTTTAGAAGGCAAACCAGCCTTATTCATGCATACCTAGACTCAGGAGCTCAAGGACCACGTCTGAGTCTCTAAGGTGGCCTGATGCTCAGGAAAGTGCCATCCACATGGTAGGTGCTTGGGAGATATTTTGGAATGGTCCAGCGGACAAGTTATTCACACCAGTTCTTAATTGCCAGTCAATTCCAGAGCCAAGATCCAAACCCAGGTCACTTTCTTTACAACCAGTCTAAAATGAAAACAGCTACCCTACCTATTGCTCTGTGATGGAAAATAAAATTGATTCATGCATGGCTGGCCCAATTCGTGGGGCTGTACTAGGACCAAAGAAGATGTTATTATATAAGAATGTGTTTTGTAGAATCTGATCCATTGGAAATATACAAGTAATTGAAAAATGGAGCTGTAACAAATGTGTATCACTCCTTTCAAAGTCAGAGCCAAAGTTGTTTAGGGACAGAGAATTGGGAAAGAAACCCATCTTAAAACAGATTTTTTTACCTTAATTTAGGAAGGTTCTAAAATCTCTAGCATATGATTTCTTAAATGTTCACTATAGTTTACTTTCTTTTTTTTATTTAAAAATTTTTTTTAAATTTTTTTGCTTTTTAGGGCCGCACCCACAGCATACGGAGGGTCCCAGGCTAGGGGTCCAATCAGAGCTGCAGTTACCGGCTACACCACAGCCACAGAAAGGTGGGATCTGAGCCACATCTGAGACCTACACCACAGCTCATGGCAAACCCGGATCCTTAACCCACTGAGTGCAGCCAGGGATTGAACCAACAACCTCATGGTTCCCAGTCAGATTTGTTTCTGCTTCACCACGACAGGAACTCCTGGTGTATTAAATTTCTTAGTTAATGACTTTGTTATTTTAATGTCAACGTAGGAGACTACTAGATGTTATTCAACACAGATCCCAACAAACTCTTCAAATTATGTTCTTTCCCGACATATTCAAGTACTCCAAAACAAAGAACATCATTTGCATTTTGGAAACTTTAAAGTGATGATATTTTGTCTTTGCCACAAAATAAAAATAGTCACCAGTTTCCTGGGGTCAGACTTGATCAATGGACATACGACCTCTGAGAGCACCACAAATCATGGAAATTATTTTTGAGTCACCCTCCTTATCTCCACTCAAAGTCTCTCTGCTTGAAGTTCTATTCAGTGAAGAGAGAATAATGCTGATCCTTTGAAAGAAATATCTGATCAAATGTGGAGGAAATGTCTCCACTTCCTCATCTAAAGCCTCTAAGTCATTTTTTCCTCATCCATTCTAGATCTATAACTTCTAATTAGCCAATGATATAGAATTTGGATATTAAGGAATTTGAAAAAAAATGTAGACAGAAGAAAACTCTATAAACTAGATTCACTTTTTTCACATCAGAATTGTTTTAAGATTCGAATATACAGTTTCATGCTGATTTGGGGGCTACAGTTTCAGCTGGACATCATTGGGTGATACAGACTACAACTTATGTTACCACTTGGTCCACGCCATCGTTTCAAACGTGAACGTACACAACACATCGGGGCATCTTATTAAACTGAGTTATGAATACAGTATATCTAGAGTAGGACCCAAGAGTCTGCCTTTCGAACAAGGCCAGATGACCTGATGATGCTGGTCCACAGGCCACATTCTAGAAGTCGAGCTCCACATCAAGCCTCAGCTCACTTGCGGCTTGAAGCCCTGACCTTAGCTCTCCTTGGGAGCTTCAGTTTGGCCCCCTCTCAGCAATGAGTGCCTCTCCAAGTACCATGGTACACAAATAAGATCGAGGATAACACTGTTGCCAAATTTGCCTAGAGTTAACAGAACATGTGGAGGGTATTTTATTTTACAATTTCTCTATTTTCATATGCTCTACTTTATTAATTTGTATCACAAGTAATATTTTAAAAATGCAATAATAAACCCACTCACTGAAAGAAAGAAATCCTATTAAAAGAGCCCCCTTTCCTATTCTTACCAAAGAATATCAATGGTAGAGTTGTCATTTTTTACATCAGAAACACCAAAAGGTGAACCTCCCTATTCCAAATACATGAAGTGATGTATGGAAAGCATTGGTGTGAGTCAGGTCAAGATGGCAGGAAGCCCAGATGAGGGCGAGGGCTGGCCTTTGAGTGGCAACTTCTGTCACTGCAGCATCTCAGAAGTCTATCGTACCCCTCAATCTTTGCGGCAGTAGCTCCAGACTCAGATTCCTAGTACCAAGCTTCTGAGAGGCTAGGTTCAGGTCAAGTGCCTATTTCCTTGTCCCCAACTAAGATCAGATAAAACCCAGCCTCCTCATGAAAGGCCAGAGTGGCCCATGAAGCTGATTTCCCACTGACACAAAACAAAACAGGGGGCAAAGGAGCAGGGCTGCCAGTGAAGGGGGGATTTGGGATACTAAGCAGTAGAAAGAGTAGCAAATGTGGCTATGCCCTGGTAACCGAATGTTCTATTAAAGTATGCAATGTGGCCATACAAGTGCCATGAGACAAATCCCTCCGAAAACATACAATGTTAGAAAAAAGTCAGTTGTGCACACTGCTTACAGGAGGCATGTTTTCAGGGTGAAAGAAAACTAACTGATGTCAGCCCGTTAAGGAGTTGCTTTTATTTTGTAATAATTATAGGACACACACAGGCCACATGTTCTTCTGAGACTTGTTCTCCTTTACAGCGGTTCTGTGGTGTGACATATTGACGCTGGCACGTGGGCTTTCTGCTTACTTCAGATCTATTACAGGAACACCTTCCTCTTTTTAGAGGATATCAAAGCCAAGAAAAAGGCTAGTCCATTCAGAAACTCTTATCATCTCCATGATACAGAGATACCATTTGTACACAAACAGCAACGAGGAGCGCATCACTTTTGTTTGGAAGAAATAAACATTGATTGTCTATTTGTATTGCCCGTAGTTTTCTCCTGAGACAGAAACCCTTTGGTTGTCTTTACCGTGTCTAGTTATTTAAATTATTTTTTAATGTGGCAAAGGCCTTGGAATTAATCAGCCCCATCTGCATACACAAAAGACATGACATAGGGAACAAAAAACGTCTGAGGACACATCTAGGCTTCCTTTCACAGGCAATAGGGGAAATTAGTGTCATCACTAGGTTGAAGACATAAAGAGATTCGAAATTAAAAATCCTTTGAACGCTTCCAACAAGATTCCTATAATCAGCTGAAAGATAAGTAATGATCAAAGCCCTTTAAAACAGTATTGTTCCCTCCATTAGAAGTGTTTAAATGTACCCTACTATTCACCAGAAATTATACAAGATTACTGCAGAAGCTATGCTATTGTTTCAGCCAGGCTCCCAGATGTTTTAAGGATGGCTACCCCCACCGACGTAAGGTTAAAAGCCATATACAAAAACAGCTGCCGTTATAAACCCTAATTACCAGGATCATCCCACCCCATAGGTGCTCAATCGCTCTGACATTGATTTATCCTGAACAGGGTGGGCTGGGATGAATGCTTGGGTACCACGGAGGCAGATGGATAGAAGGACACTTTTTTTTTTTTTTTTACATGGAATCACATTTTGTCTAATTCTCCAAACATGCCCCTCCGAAGCCCTCACTAACTTTGAATCTGAGAAATGGTAAACTACTAATGATTACACGTGCATTCCGTCCATGTGAGCCCAGCTCCAGTACGATGGGCGAAAAGAGAGAAGCCCGTTTCCAAACACTTTATTACCACTGTTATTTTATGCAGTCGCCCTGGACTGTCACGCAGCGCCACACTGGGATCCAAGACCTTTCCTAAAGACCAGAGCAGCGAACATTTGACAGATTTACTAACTCTTTCGTGCTTCCTCCCCGCTGTACTGGGAGGTGTAGTAACAATACTGCTGCTGCTTTGACGGATAACCATTTGGAAAGAGCATCTTCTGTCTCTGCCTTTGAACGTGTTGGAGGTTTCACATGCCAGTGTCAATCACTAGCTGAAGCTGAAGGAAGAATGAGTGGGGGGTTTAGAAACCAGTGTCTACTGGCCATTTTGAAAACAGAGAAATTGCAATTTTATGTTCTAAGCATTGTTGGACTGAGAGAGGGAGATGTTACGAGCCAAGTATCTCCTCTGGAGCCGTGTGAACCACATCAAAACAGGTGAGGTAGGGTTAAAATGTGCTGCATGTAGGGTCAAATTTTAAACTTCTAGCTGGGTTCTGAATATGTTTAGCTCCAGATTTTTTCACCCCCCAACCCTGTCTTCAGCCCCCAAATATCGTAACATGGATGAAGCAAGCATAAAATGAACCTAAATGTCATCTTTCAAGAATGCCAACCCTGGGAAATGTTAGGACAACCGGAGAAGTGCAAAGCCACTGGGCTGGCCTTGGCGTCCTGGGAATGGCCTGACGAGGCCGTAACGTCCTTGTATCTGACCATCAAACAAGAACAGCAGTCAACACTGCCTTTAGCCACGACTTCTGGGAGTTACCGCTCCCATCACCCCTTAGGAACTCTAGGGACATAGCGGGGGGAAAGCTGAGATTTTTTTCTGTATTGCAAGCCAGTGATTCTTGAATACAATCTGCATCAAAATTACCATCAGGAGTTGTTCCCGTTAATAACCACAATAATGATAATAATTGTAATTATAGTCACTGAGCACCCACTACCTTCTTCACTAACCTCTTCTCAAGCCTAATCTCTTCCAAGGACTCGAACATCTTAGAAAATCAGAATCTCTCAAGTGGAGGCCCTGGCACCTCCCAGATGATTTCAATTCATACTGTGACTTGAAAAAACAAACAAACAAAAAACACTGTGAAAAAATGCCATTATTCTCCAACTAAGTTCCCAAACTCTGGGGGATGGATACTCATTGGTGAACAGAGGGCTTAAGATGCCTCAAGAAAAACATGGTTCATTCTCCCTCGAACCCACAGGAGCTTTTAAGTCGTAGAGGAGATCCCAGGGACATCTCTGAAAGGCTTTGCATTTTTTTTTTTTTTTTTTTTTTGTCTTTTGTCTTTTTTGTTGTTGTTGTTGTTGCTATTTCTTGGGCCGCTCCCGCGGCATATGGAGGTTCCCAGGCTAGGGGTCGAATCGGAGCTGTAGCCACCGGCCTTCGCCAGAGCCACAGCAACGCGGGATCCAAGCCGCGTCTGCAACCTACACCACAGCTCACAGCAATGCTGGATCATTAACCCACTGAGCAAGGGCAGGGACCGAACCCGCAACCTCATGGTTCCTAGTCGGATTTGTTAACCACTGCACCACGACGGGAACTCCCTGCATTTTTTAATTATTTGCTTTGACCCTGAACCCCCACATTTCTCTGTTTCCAAGTTCCTTGAAAACTTTGGAGATACATTGGCCCCTGGTTACAGCTGGTAGCATGCTCATCCAGAACAGGCCTGTCAGTTAGCACCTGTGTTAGTACAAAGACAGTTCTAGGGCATTTATCTCTGATGTGTCATGTTCTCTGTACTAATTAGGAAAGGAGATTTGGATGTTGATCTGCAGGCTCTAAGTTCCTGGCAAAGCACTTATTAAAATTATTTGGAGGAGTTCCCATTGTGGCTCAGCAGTAATGAACCCAACTAGGATCTATAAGGATGCAGGTTCAATCCCTGGACTCACCCAGTGAGTTTGGGATCCAGTGTTGGGGTGAGCTGTGGTGTAGGTCGAAGATGTGGCTCAGATCCTGTGTGGTTGTGGCACAGGTCAGCAGCTACAGCTCTGATTCGACCCCTTGCCTAAGAATTTCCATATGCTGTGGGTGTGGCCCTAAAAAAAAAAAGCAAGAAATTATTTTGAGAAACCATGATCTTTCAGGCCTTCGCATATGCTGGTCATTCCATTCGGAACAATACTCCGTCTGTCCAGTCTTATCACCTGGTGAAGTCGGAAGCATTTCTCCTGGGTTCTGAATCCTTTTAATATATTTTATAAATGAAATGGAAAATATCCAGAGGCGCCTCAAGGGCAGGCATTGATTTCATTCATTTTTGTAGCACCTGAGTCCAGCAAGCTATTTCTCGATTTTAAGCACAAGGCAGAACTTCAAAATATACTAATTGAATGAATGAACAGAGCTTTCAGGAATAATATAAGACTCTTGGACTACAGAAGAGTACAAAAGTTGCTTTTGCAGATAAGTTTCATTGAGAAATTTGGATGCTTTTTAAACAAATTTTTTTGCAGCTATCAAAATCTAACTTCATTATATTTTAGTGATGTAATATACCTAATTTGGAAAAAGAGGGAGTTCCCATTGTGGCTCAGTGGGTTAAGTACCTGATGTAATCTCTGTGAGGAGAGGAGGTGGGTTTGATCCCTGGCCTCACTCAGTGGGTTAAGGATCCAGCATTGCTGCAAAATTTGGCACAGGCTGCAAATGAGAATTTACTCCAGTGTTGCTGTGGCTGTGGTATAGGCCCCAACTGCAGCTCTGATTCACCCCCTGGCCTGGGTGGGAACTTCCATATGCGACGGGTGTGGCCTTCAAAAGGAAAAGAAATGAAGGAAAAAGAAATGGTCCATGGAAGTGGTTTAAGGCCTCACTCAGACCATTCTAAGCTACTGATAACTCATGTGCATTCTCTCTTTCTTTTTGTTAATCTTTTTGCCTTTTCTAGGGCCACTCCTGTGGCATACGGAGGTTCCCAGGCTAGGGGTCTAATTGGAGCTGTAGCTGCCAGCCTACACCAAAGCCACAGCAACTCAGGATCCGAGCTTCATCTGCAACCTATACCACAGCTCATGGCAATGACGGATCCTTAACCCACTGAGCAAGGCCGGGGATTGAACCTGCAACCTCATGGTTCCTAGTCAGATTCGTTAACCACTGAGCCACGATGGGAACTCCTCATATGCATTCTCTTGAATGCCTTCTTCAACTAGACTCTTAACAGAATGAATACATAAAATGAGCAGATGTGCTTAGTTGCGTCCCTCTTTCCATGAGGTTCACAGGTCATTTCTGGTCTTCAGTTTCACTAAATACACCAACAGTGTTGAATACGAAATACATGACTGATTTTGATGTGATGTAAAGACAGCGCATCAAAGACCATTCACATAACAGACTCCATCATCTGGGTGGAAACCACTGTGGTGAAGCTGCAGTTCTCTGGGGTGGAAGGAAGGCTCCAACAGGACACTGATGTGAAACGTAGGGCTTCGCCCAAACTGACTTTGCAAAACCACTTTCCACGGGGAATAGTTGCCAAAACCTTAAGGAATGTCTCTTTTGCATGAAGTCAGCAATACATTTCATTGAAAGTGAGTGAACGTGTTTTCATCATTTGCACTACATGACAAGCTATAGGCCATGCGGGGAGAGCTGGATTTTATGATATGCTCCTCACATTAGGCCCTAAAATTGTGATTTTTGACTCTTCAAATATACACTTAAGAGATGTGCATGAAAGAAGAATAAGGTATGTAAAAACATCTTTAATGCATGTGCCCTGTCAGAATGATGGCTACTGGCTGGGCATTTTCTCCATTACTCCATTTTAACTTAACCATGTCCAACTCCTGCCTCCTAGCCATTTGGCAGAGGAAGATTTAAAACAAACAAACAAACGAACAAAAAGACCTGCCCTTATTCATCTTTATGGACATCTTGGATTTGAATATAGCAACTATCAGCACTGGCGGTGCAATTTGCATGCCTGGTTTTGAAAGGCAAACACTTCTTTTCCTGAAAACAAACTGCCCTACAAGCAGTTCATAGTTACAGATAATATAATTTGAATTTTTCCCTTATAACACATTTTCGGAAAAAAAAAAAAAATAAGGAAGAGGATAACAAGAGTTTTATCCCCAAATGAGGTTATCATTTGCTTACTTGGGTCTGAATCCAACCACACCTAAGCATAGCCAACTCCATCCCACACCTTATGTCTGCATGTTTTTTTTTTTTTTTTTTTTTTTTTTACTCAATTTTCTAAGGAATGAGAAACATCTGTCCTTTTCAGTCTCTTCACAGCATCCAACCCCACGGACAGATGTTTTCAAAACCACGTTGTCTGTGAACATTTAAAGGAATACTATATTTGCATAAACTCTGGGAATTCCAAGCTCCGTGCTTTCCATACTGTTTTAGTTTTTTAAATCAATATTTTTTTGTTCCGTACCCATCATTTTGTTTTACTCCTCATAAAGCAGACATTGTGTGCACACATCTGTTAAATCTGGGCTGCATTTATTACAGTTCTGTTCTTCCAGAAACAGGAAGGATTAATTACCACAGACCGGCTCTAGAAGCGCCCCCGTGTTTCTTAACACACAAAATTAATTCAGAGTTGACAAAACTCTTTCAGACACAGCCTGCTTCCTGCTGATGACGCTTTATTAGCATATTCTTCCCAGAAAAAAAAATGCCTCCTCGACCCTTTTTACCTCTCCTCTGAGTTCAATTTGTACAGCACTGAGTGACAGGCAGCAAAATGGCTTGAATATATCTAAGGCAAGTTGCCCAAATCCCCCCGAGAGAAGCACTTTGGAGCCTTTGTTCTGAGCACATTAAAGTCACAGAAGGTCCATGTCCTGTAGACAGTGTGGGGCAGGCAGGATGTTCTCAGTAAGACAAAACAGCAGGTGATAAATGACATTAAATAACAGTGCGAATTTACCGCAGACTAAATTAACTACTGCAGTGAAATGTTCTCAACTCTAAGGCTATATTAACAGTGAATTTATAATTAGGTGATTATCATTCTTTTTAGTGGTTGAGGAAGTCTATATGTAAAAATGATGAAGACAGCTCCGTTTGACTCGGGAGACATGGAGCTGCGAGTGGTTCGAAGAACGCTGAGAATAATTCTTCTTTCAGGCCTTAGAAAGGCGTTTGTAAAAAGAAGTGCTTGGAAGTGAATCTGATTGCTGCTTATCTTACACACACAGACACACACAGACACACACACACAAATGCACACTTGAAAACTGCAGCCTCAGAGAACAGACTACCAGGAAATAATATTCGCCAAAACCTAATCTTGTTGATCTTCTCAAAATTAATCAGAACTTATTGGCACAAGTATGTTTTAAGATGTGCCTTCATTTGTGTTTTTCTTTTACCACAAGAGATATCCTTAAAAAATTCAATTTCTATTCTAATTCTTCAGGAATTCCTTTACGACGCTGGCCATTGTTCTGGCCTTAGAAGAGCATTTAACTTTGGTTTTACACTCAGACCTGGAAGAATCTAAAGAAATACGACAGAATTAAAAACAAAAAACAAAAAACAGTGTGTGTGTGTGGGGGGGGGTCAGGGAAAGAAAATGAACTATTAAATTGATCATCAACCAAGTTCTCCCCAAATCGTCACGTAGCAATAGGTTTTTCAAATAATCTTAACACTAACAAAAATAGAAAATGACAATAACTTTTGAACTTCTTAAAACCACTTTCTACAGGTCATTCTCCTCTCCTAGACCGATGCTTATGTCAGATGAATACTATTTCAGTTTCCTACTAATCCGTAAGAATTGCCCTAAAGGGGGACAGAGTTCCAAATGGTGCCAGGAGCACATATGGGTCTTTGGTGGGATTCCCACCATGTAACATCTTGTGTGCTTTCCATGAGGGTTTCTTTTAAAGCTAGAACACTTCATTTTTGGCAACCAAGCTCCATATGTCTAGACACATTATAGAGCTTGGTTACAATTGTATTTCCATAATAAACTAGTATCCATTCATTCATAACTTTCTCAAGAAAATTCTCCTTTTGGGCTTTAAACACTCCAGGCCTAGCCTTAGCCAAAAGGCGAATATTTGGAAAGTTTCTGCTAAATCCATTTTTATCAGATATTGACTTCCATGACTCAAAAATCATTTTCCATATGTCCCCAAGAATTATTACCCCTAAAAAATAACCCATGAGGAGCCGACTCTTGTAATTTAGAGTTTTGAATGTGACTAAGCCCTTTGAGGAACAAAACTCCAAAGCTGGAATGAAAGATTCAAATTTAAACCCAAGAGCACTTTTCTTTCTCTGTGCATATTCCACTAAAGCATAAACACATGCGCACACAATTTCAGCTTTTCAATTCTTTTGGAATTGGATGAACCTGGATGTGCCTCTCTTGCCACTTACTTTATCTTGAAAAAAAACTGTTGGTAAAGCTCCAGCTAAACACTAGCTCCAGGCTAGTGTATAACCTCTACAGTGGAGAAACTGCTGCATTTTCTAATGCGACCGCACCTTGCACTAGCACGTTGCCTCCAGCCAGCCTTGAGCTCATACACTGCCTCGCATACAATACCTCTGTGTGTTACCCAGAAGTGGGTGAGCATTTTGGCAGGTTATTATGATGCGGATCTTTATTTAATGTACACTAATTGGAGTTTTCCCATTTCCTTTTTTGACGTCATCTAGAAAGACCATAAATATACCACATGTATAAGATAACTGAATATGCACGGGGGCCAATTTACTCATTCCAACCCATTTTTTATCTTACAGAGCTCCCTGCCTCTCCTGGGCACCCAGAGTTCTGAACTTGTCAAGCGACTATCTTTTATAATCAACGAATGCATGAGCAAGGCATTTATGACTTAATCCATCAGCCCTTCCAAACTTGTTTTTATTTAAAAGAACACCCATCAAGGCAGGAGTAACCCAAGAAAACAATAAAACCAATAGTAAAATTTAAAACACCTGGTAACATGAAAATGGTGATATTTTGTTCAAAGTGATTTCAGCGCAAAGCCTTTGTAAATTGCTCGTGTAACCTGTGCTTCAATCTCTTCATTCTTTGAGTAAGAAAAAGAGCAGCAGTCTCCTATTTGGATACTCATGAAACTTAAGATTGTGGGTAATTATCACTGAGATGAGTTCTGATTTAAAATATCTTCACAAATATTAGTTGTCATTAATTATAGAAGCATGATTGTGATTATCAAAGATAAGTAAAAAGAACGCTGAAGATTCTGGACCTAAATCCAGGGGTAGCAATCATAGGAGAATTTTCCCACTTTTTAATGAAGGATAATGTTTATATTTAGATATATATTAATTCCCATGAGCTAGGCAAGCTGTTTAGTGTACATACACACACACACACAGAGAAATTATTTTCGACATTACTAAAGGAGATATTAATCGCCAATACTTATCAGTTACTACAAATGACCACATATCCTCTGTCAACGCAAGTCTGAGGTGATTTCATTGTGGTCGCCCACTATGACCGAAAACAACTCATCCTTGGAGAGCGTGTCGGAGAAATGGGGTGACATCATTAATCTACGCAACAGCTCATATCATTCACTCTAGCAAACATTTCCATCTCCTCAATGTCATACACGCTTAAGTCAAAGACCATAAAATATCCATTTAAAAGATTAGTCAATGTATGCTTTCAGTGTCTAAATTACCAGAGAAATAATCTCTCCTCTGCTTTTTTTTATCTGTTAGGTAAAACGATAAACAATATGAACTTAGGTGACTTTTGGCCACTTTGTTGCCAGAATGAAACAAACAAAACAAAAAACAAAACACTCACAAGTCAAAGAAAATTTAATTGGATGATATTGAGGGATCTTGGTTACTTTTGATTATTTTTATATGTTTCAAAACAAGACAAAGTCCCTACATATATATTTTTTGGTGTTATCAGGATAGAAAAGAAACACTTTTTAAGACTATTTTATAGTAAGTTCAAAAATGATAAGCCATTTTATAATGACTCATGGGACCATAAAGCATGTTAACCAACCAGAAATTACTGATGTATGCAGTAATTAACACAATTACCTGTAGTATATAGTCCAACACAGTAAAATTACAAAATAACAAAAAAAGATGGTAAAGGTAATAAAGGCCTGTCTTCTAAAATTAAGAGATCTTCTAAGCTCTTACCAGTTTTTTTTTTTTTATTTCTTTACTTTTATTACTAGTGGCAAATTTCTATCCCTAGGACTAAACAAAATAGAGTGAAAATTACATATAAATTCAAATATTCATTCTCTCATATGATCCATAATGACTCCATATTTCAATAACTACCATTTACATAACACCTATTAGCTTCTGAAGCATTTTCCTAGTCAAGAAATCACTTCATGTTCTTATAATAACTTATAATGGAAAAGAATCTGAAGCTATACACTTAAAACTAACACAATATTGTAAATCAACTGTAATTAAATAAATAAAAATTTTAAAAAATTTAAAAAAGAAATCACCTGTTATAAGAAGCCTGTGACAAATTCATTAATACTATTTTTTTTTACAACTGAGGTTAATTGACTTACCCAAACTTCTAGAAATTATTGGAAAAAAAAAAAAAAAGGCACAGACCCAGATCTTCTTCTCTCAAATTCTACAATATCACACTATTGCTACATCCCATTTTAGGTTGTAAATAATAATTACATTCAAAATGGGTCTTAAAAACCATCCACGGAGATTTCACAATGTGCCAGGAAGTACTGCGTAGCTTATGTTCATTATTTTAATTAATATTAAAAACAACAATGCAAGATACAAGTTTACTTAGCATCTTACAGATAAGAAATTTCTCAAGATTATAAAGCAAACACTGGAATTGGGATTCTATGTACTAAGCCACGATCTTTGGAGAAGTACTTAAAATTGCTCTAAGCGTTCTTCATGGGCCATGTTGGAAATGCTGTACTAAATTCCTGAAGTGGAGAAGATGGGAGTCAACAGCTCTGAATTGACTGCTGAGCCCGCCCACGGCGTTCGTAGGCACCATGAGGTTTATCGTCCAGATTCACAGCGTCAAAGATCCTAGTACAGCGAGAAGTCAGTATGAGGTTAAGGAATCCAAAGAGGAAAGAGAATGACCTGGTCGATTTTGCAAAAATACATAAATGCGGCTCCACAGGAAGTGTGAAGCGATACAGACAGAATTTGCAAGCTGAGGCCACTGCAGCAACATCTCTGGGAATGATGCCATATCATTCAGCTCTCTTCAATGGGGGAATTATTCCGTAGGTATCTATCTGGGGGTGAGTGTTACAGGTGAGAGGACATAAAACATAGGGCAGGCTAAGGAGAGCAAGTCCATGGATGGAGATCAAATCTGATGGGATCGCGAAGAAAGAATGAGGTTTTTAAAAAATGGGACATCCCAGCCAGAAATGAGGCAAAGAGCACGGATGTACTTGGAATCAAGGCATGTTAAGTACTGAGGAATAAAACCGAGTCTTTAGCGCTCACTTATCCTTCTGGATTGTGTCACGCATAAGAGCAGGATTAGCTGAAAGTCAGAAAGGCTGGAAGCAGAGAGTCAGAGCACTATGCGAAAGACATTTCATTAATCTAAATATATTAGTTAGCCAGGGTCTAGACAAGGACTTTATGGATAAGAAAGTAAAGAAAGGGGTAATTTAACATAACAGAACTTGGAATAGCCATAACAGATTTAAGATAAGAAGCATCAGATTGAAACCCTATTTGCATTTGGGGGGAGAAAAAAAGCATAATAAATTCTAATAATAAATAAATTAAAACACAGCAGCTCATACAAATCCTTTGCCAGCCTGTCTCCCTTGTGGAAATGACACCAAAAGTAAGATGAATGAAATTTGACATTATTTCTGTTCCTGTGGCATAAAGCTATTATTTTATTTGCTGTGTCTGTGATCAACTTAATTTCCAAAAGAGTCAGGAGATAAAAAGAAAAAGAAAAGGATTTTATCAAACCTGTTCACAATGCTGGTGGATTAAGACATTGATTTTTAATTTAAATGTTAACTCTGCATTCTATAAGCTATCTCTATGGCATATCTCCTGCTTGGATAAACAGTACTTAGTATGTAAGCCATTTCTAAGAGCGACTTTTACTGTTGAGGCTAACAATTCTAAGGCATTTCGAAATTGTCCGTAGGTTTCAGCCCTGGCATTGAAATTTTTACCATTCAGATGAGCATTTTGAGGTTTGAGGAGTTTTTAATACCTACACGTTAGACCCCAGACAGACTCCAGGCCCTGAGAGTGGGTCATGAGGTTAGCTTACATCACAGGCCTTCTTTCATCAGCTGCTCTGTGCACATAAAGCTCCTTGCCATTTTCTCTTCCTGATCTGGGTTCTCTGAACTCAAATCCTTCAGCGTGTCATGTGACTGCATGCGAACGTGTCAAATATTCCTGTGCCCATGGTCTCCTGCTAAATGCAGGTCTGTTCTTCGTGGCCTTCTGCCAAGCCCAGGGGGCAGTTCTGCCCCAGGACTTCCGAGGCACCTCTGCTGAACATGCAGGGGGCTGGGCGGGGGGGGGGAGTCAGGCCTTGTGCTGCAGGTGTTTTCCCACTGGACTTCCCCTCGCCTGCCACTGCCACGCTTCTAGAAACCTCGCCAAAGGACAGAGGGACTAATCCAGTCGCTATCGTCCAAATGAAGGAGAGTAAAACCAAAGAGCCAAACAAATGGGCAATAATAAGCTTGGGCTTATTATTACCAACTGGGCGCATGTGCGAAGGCCTTGGCCTTGAGCAGGGCACACTCTCTCACACACCGGTGAGGTCGACCTGTCTCTCTGCACAACGCACGCAGGAGAGCTACCCGGCCTGGAGACATGTCCACATGACACGGTTTTCTTGAAAACTAAAGGATAAAACGATTTTCCCCCAAAAGACACTCACTGAAATACAAATGGAGAAATGTGTTAAACTGCAAAGAAAATGCAAAATCCTGTTTGTCAAATGGTTTGTGTACATGGTTTGTGTACATATCCTACTTTATCCTCTTAAAACTGCTATCAATGCTCTACAAACAATACTCATTTTTCATTGTACAAATAAGAAAAGTAGCCAAAGGCTGTTTGTGTTGATGTTGGTTCTTGAATCTTTTTTTTTTTCCCCCACACTCCCAGCATGAGGAACTTCCTAGGCCAGGAATGGAACCCTCGCCACAGCAGTGAGCAGAGCCAGAGTGGTGACAATGTGGGGTACTTAACCCTCTGCACCACGGGGGAATTCCAGTTAGTTCCTTAATCTTATAATTCTGTATGAAACATTAAAAAGGAGCACATTGGATCGAAACCAAGAAATGAGTTTTAGGATGCATTTTGCACATTGCATTTTGTATAATCCTCGGAAATCTATAGTGTGGCGAATAAGATTACTTTCAGGTTAACCTCAGAGAAACAAAATCCAGTGGGAGTCAAAATGCTTGACCAAGGTCATGCAGTAAGATCAAGGTCATGGTAGACGCTAGTGAGAACACGGGATCCCAGGAGTCCACATTCTCCCCCATGGACTATCACTGGGCACAGGCTGCCCTCACTCCCCTCCCTCACTTAAGAGTTTGGAAGCCGGGGCCAGACGGGCAGGTTCACAGGCCCTTTGCCAGGCTCTCTACGGTGCCTCCAGGAGGATACAGTTTTTTACAGAGTGATGCATTCAGTGCTGTTGAGACGTCTCGGGCACGAAATGGAGAAGTCTGAAGAGTTGGAGGCAGAGTTCCTTGGTGGCTCCTGTGTTGTCACCATCCAGGAACATCTACATGCCAGGGACGAGGCCAAAGGGAAAAAGAAAAAAAGAACTGGAGGCACACATATCAGGAGGCTGATATGGCCAAAGTGCCAAAGCCTTTTTCTCCTGCATCGCTTGTCTCAGCTAATCCAGATTTTTCTCAGGGCACAATCTCGGGAGGAAAGAAGAATATAACATACTTGATGCCCTTGCAAACTTTTCACAAACCTCAGGTGCTGATGGTTTCGTGATTCAAAGTAAAGGGACCTTTGAGGTGTAAAATAAACTTTTAGGATTAAGTGTTCTCTCAGGGCTTCCAGGAGACATCCATGACCTCAAACCATATTCCCTACCTACTGATGGTCATTAAGGGAAAACTGACTGTCATTACATAAATAGGGATAAAATCCAAATGCAAATGCATAGGTGATTTCTGGAGAAAATCCTGATTTGAGCAGAGGGGTCTATTTCGTGCCTGTCTTTGCCACGTCTGCCCAGGTGAAGGTCTGGAGAGTATTGCAAGAATGTTTTGATAATCTGGGCAAGTGGAGTTTGGGGACTTGGAAAGTGACCTGTGAAGGTGAGAAGTGGGTGGGTTTGGGAAATAGGCAGAAAGTAGAAAAAGAGGTAAAGAACATCAAGGAACCATTTTCAAGAATTAAGAGTCAATTGCCTCACATACAGTGAGAGGGAAGGAAAGGGCATTTCATCATTATTAACGCTCTTTCTTTCAGAAAGTCGTTTCAGTTAACGTTTTAAAATTATTTGTTTTTCTTTTATTTTTCTGGATTTTCTAAATATTCTGTAGTATCTGTATAATTAGGAATAAAATTTTCCCCTTTAAAATTTCATAACCTTGTGGAAGACACTTCCAGGGGCCTGGCCGTGATACATCCAGTCACGTCATCTTCCGCAATAACAGGTTCTCATTTCTGGTTGAAGTCGTCGTGTCCTCTCTAGGGTTAAGTATTTATCAGCTCTGTTGGTTGCCATAATGTCTGCACAGTAACGTGTGACTGTAAGTGACACTAGCTGCACATACCCGTGGGCTTTTGCATTACTGCCCTTTGCTCTCCTCAGTCTTCTCCCTGTTTGGAATGCAAACGTGATGCCTGGAGGTGAAGCAGCCACATTGCTAACATGAGTCTGAAAATCCCCCAGCTAAGCAAGAAATTAGAAGGAACCTCGGTCTTTGGTAACGTCATCAAGCTCTTGCACAAGCCCTGTGGTACCTATGTCTGCGTTCCTTTTCACCTATATTTTTTATGAGAAACAAACAGCTCTCTACTTACACAAAACACTCTGGACTTATTTGCTTTTTTCTGCAACCAAAAGTAATCCTACCTGACTCAAAGCACAAGAAGAAAAACATTAATTTGCATTCCACGGAGAGTTGTAAATGATGACCGAATCCAGGGGTGGAAAAAAAGATGGAACTTTTCCAGGGGTGGAAAAAAAGATGGAACTTTTCCAGCCTGGAGACTTTTCCTCAGCATCTTTAGTGTGTTTCAATATTTCGGTTACCAAGAAATATTGATGGACATTCATTAGTGTTCTTTTTAATCTCAACTTCAGAACCCGGGGGATAAATATTACCTTAGTTTCCCTTAATAGCTGACTGTCAAATAGCATGCAATTGGATATATTTATTTTTCAATACGAAAAATTGAAAATAGGAATTTTCCTGTAAAATAGGATATTTTATGTCGAAGGATTTTTCAGAGCGACATGCATTATAATTTCTGTGAAAATTACATATTAGAAGTTTCAGATATAAAGGTAGGGTGATGAATAAAATCGTGTCAGAAGAAAGAGAATTCTGACCACCGAGCATGACTCAGCCCTGGAATAACTGGGGACTGCAGCAAAGAGGATTGACAGGACTCATGCTTTTGATCTTCCTGAAAACTTCATCTGCCTCTATGCGTGGTTCCTACCTTGGGTCATTTCCAATGTAACCTGTTTCAAAAATCTCCATTTATTTTTAAATCTTACTAGAGTATAAAAACCTAGCTTTCAGCATTGTCCATATTTAGTAGCCTTTTCTAGACAGGGCTAAAAACTGCCCAGCACTAGAAGCTATTTCATTCAAAGGCAAGCATTTTTTTCTAAATGATGACCAATGAACCATAACGAAATAGAACCTCTCCTCTCTGGAAATGATCAGACAGGTTCAAAAAGAATAGTTGATGGTATGCCAAGCCAGCACATTGCTGCAATTATAAGAGCAATGCTCACACCCAAAACAACCAGACTTTTCTTCTCTATTATGGAGCAGCTGCCTTCCCTAGTGAACCTGATTTAGTGCAAGATCAAAAATCTCAGCTCCTTCGACATGGGTTCTGGGACATTTCACAGTGTCCCAGGACCCAGGTAAAACCATTAAAAAATGATTTGGGACCATGACAAGAAGAAATTGAGACCTACGGCCATGTTTTCCAGTATCACTAGACCTTTTCTTATACGACACGGAGCTGTCTATTTAGAAATCTCACTCAAGTGTTGAACACAAGCTGCTTGCTTCATAATTCATTCATCCATCCATCCAGGGATCAGATAGCTACGGATAAAATGTAATCAAAATGTTATACTAAGCTTCTCATCCTGCTTCGGATGCTAATATTCTGTTTTGTTGTTTCTGCTCTTTGTTCAAACAACTCCTGTTCTTGTATACACCTCCACATACCTGTTTGGTGAGAGCATCTGTGAGGTAAGTGTGTATTTATTCCATTCAATTCCACATGTTTCACAGGAAGAGTTCTTTGAACACCTAAACTATATTTTATGCTATTGTATACATTTTAAAAGAACAAACAAAGCCTTCATTGATTATGAGCTAATCAATCTGCAGCACAATGTTTATTTTATTGTTCAGGGATGTGCTATATATTTAAGGCAATAACAGAGTCTCGGTTGAAATGGAATTTCAAGGTCATCCAGATGAAAGCACTTTTGTGCAACATATCAAAAAGCACTCCTTTCAACTGCTGGATGGACAACAAAATTCCTTGAAAGTTAGTCCTTGTACTGCATTATCTGCACCTGGTGGTTCGTGCTCTGCCTTCAAGAGCCACAGAAACGTCTAAGTGTTCTTTCCTGTAACAGCCCAGAAAGGTCGCGAAAATAGCTCCTTCCACACCCACCAGCCTGTCTCCACCCTAGTCCTGACCAATTTATCTCCTTTTCAGGATAAGTCTCAGTTCTTTCGAAGGATCCTCGAAGGCCATGCTCTCCTAATCCATCTTTACCCTCCTCCTCTGGATGTGTCGTCAGTGTCCCTCTTATTTAAAAAAAAAATTTATTGGAGTATAGCTGACTTACATTGCTGTGTTAGTTTCAGGTGTATGGCAAAGTCAGTTATAAATATATATAAATCGATTCCTTTTCAGATTCATTCCCACATAAGTTATTACACAGCATTGAGTAATTTCCTTGTCTTACATAGTAAGTCCTTACTACTTATCTATTTTAAACATGGTCAGAAGATCTAAATAGACATTTCTCTAAAGAAGACAGACTGATGGCCAAAAAGCCCAGAAAAAGATGCTCAACGTCACCTATTATTAAAGAGACCCAAACTGTCCTCTTTTTCAACACATACAAGTCAGAATGGTCATTTTCAAAATGTCTATGAACAATAAATGCTGGAAAGAGTGTGGAGGAAAGGGAACCCTCCCACACTGTTGGTGGGAATGTAAACTGGTGCAACCACTCTGGAGGAGAGTATGAAGGTTCCCTAGAAAACTGAATACGGAACTATCATATGATCCAGGAATCCCACTCCTGGCATCTATCCAGAGAAAACTGTAATTTGACGTCCCTTTTAAAGAGTGGATGGAAGTTGTAGGTGTGGTGTTACCTCGACTCCCTGTTGCTCCCAAGGCTGGCATCACCCACATTGGCATTTTTGGCCTCTGCCATTCTCTGTTGTCTCATACTGAGTTTTCAGTCAATTAATACTGCAGATTAGAACATCTATAACTGGCACTTATCTTTTGGACTTATCTTTGGGCTTTTATAATTCTATGACAATTTATCACCTCAGGCTTTCACCTTTTCAGGATCATCTCAGTTTCCGAAATGTTTTAATGGGAATCTCATAATTTCATGACTGTTCAAAAAACTTCAAAAATACCTATAATGCCCCTGAATGAGGTGGACTATTCCTAGCCTAGGATGCAATTCCTTCTTACTTTTCCCCCCTCTGACTTTCCAGTCTCAATTTTGGAGAAGTTGCACCTGTGTGGCCTGGAATACCCACCCAACCCCCCACGAAAGAGTAAACAATCTAAGTTACATGTTGTCTATAGTGAACCAGGGACCACATTTCTGCTAGGACATCTCCCAAATTGGTACAAAGGCTCAAAGGAACTAGCATTTGCAGAAGCTTAAGGATGAAATTTTCACTTTGAAGAACTATAAATTAACTCTTTTCCCAGGCAATGCTATCTACTTCCTGTAATACGTTTTTCAAGCTTGATGCTTGGGGTATATGCTAATAAATATCACTGTATTTAAAAATTTATTTTAATCACACTTCAAATTATTGAAATACAATTGATCTTAAAAGGTCCACCTCCATGAAGTTCCTCCTGGTACATTCATCCTATGCATCCTCCTTCATTAAAAGCTCATCACATTTTACTTCCTTTATGGCAAAAGTTTCACTCTCTCTTACTGTATTGTGGATTTCTTTTTTAAAATTTTCTATTATAGTTGATTTATAATGATCTGTCAATTTCTGCTGTACAGTGTGTATTATGGATTTCTACACTTGTTCTCTTTTCATCTTATATCCAATACCCAAACTATAAGTTCTTGAAAATTATGTTTGTTTCATACACATCTTGAACATCAGTATCAACTAACACAAGGTGCTCCATGATTAGTACTTGTACTGAGTTAAATCAGTGCTTCTTTCATCTTCTGGCTTCTCACACACCAAGTCTATCAGAAATCGATGATTAAGAGAAAGTCAAAGAAGTGCTTTTCTGGTTTGTGAATCATTTTAGAAATGATTGAGTTCTTACCTAAAATCCTTCTTTGAAATTTGAAATGGGAAGAAAAGAGAGAAAGAAAGTCCCTCTGTAGTGGGAGTGTGCCAGGGGCATGATAATGATCGAAAGGTCAATGAAGAAGGACCCACGCACACTACTGGATATGGAATGGATGGCCAATGGGGACCTGCTGTACAGTACAGGGAACTCTACCCCATATTCTGTGATGACCTACGTGGGAAAAGCATCTGAAAAAGAATGAGTGTGTGTATACATATAACTGAACCACTTTGTTGTACAGCAGAAATTACCACAACATTGTGAATCAACTATATTCTAATAAAACTTTAAAAAATGGAAAAAAAAAAGAAGGACATGCAGTCCCAAAAGGACAGCAACAGCATGTGTTTCCTGGGTTTTAAAAAAGCAGAATAGATAACCATTAAATTCCACTTGGCTCTTTCCATTTTACATGAAAATGCTGATAAAGTCTATGTCCAGATTTACCTAGAGTAGAATATATCGTCTCTCTGTCTTCTGGCATGTCACTCAGTATAGTTAACTTCTTATAGTGCTTATATATTTCTGCACATATGTTATAAATTCATGAACTCCAATGTCTGTGTTTATGAATATAATCCACATGTACCAAATTAGTAATGGGAGAAAAATACACAAAGAAGACTTAATCTCAATGCCCCCTTGAGAACTGCAGGAAATAATACAAGGCATCTAGACACTTATTTACCTAATAGAGGTAACTTAAACTAAATTATTAAAAAAGGAAAAGATTTGGAAGATTTGCAACAAGTGAAAAATCAACACCAAGGCATAGGAAAGAGGGAGGTAGTGAAATTCTAAACAATATGGGAGTCTGCCTGTTTCTTTACATCATCTAAAATAACACAGTCACATAGACTTGCATTCCACTGACATCCTTTGCAGCAGCGTGAATGAGCTGCATAAATAATAGATGGCAAAAGATCAACAAGAACAGCATCCTGGTAAACGAGTAAGGCTGAGACAACAGCAAAATCTTCACGGTCTAATGTACCTATCATTTCCATCTCTTCACTTACACGTTCTCGCTCTCTCTCTTTAAATTTTCTTTTCCTGAAATGTGTTTTGGCATTATTAGCAAGAGCTTTATCCTTCCTGTGTTATTATCTTACAAAATGATCTTTAGGTTCAGTTCAAAAGTATTACAAGTGGGTGGTAGGCATGCGTTGATTATAGCACTTAATGCAGGTTCCCAAAATGCATGAACAAAATCAACGTGTTAATGTTATTGAAACGTCATTGAACTAAGCAGGATTTTCATATTTTCTTTAAAATGGACACATGCAAATAATGCAACATGTGCATAATATGAAGTTATTTTATGATTCACTATCTATTTAAGCCTGGCAATGTTTCATCACAAGTGGTTTAAATGTAAAATTAGACATTATCTCAAGACATTGCTAAAAATCAAAAGGTATCTTTAGTTTCATGTAACTTTGACAACTTTTAAAGTAACTGTCCTTCCACATACTTCTGTAATTTAGTTAGAAATGCTTTATGAAAAAATCATCATAATAAATTATTTTCTCGAAGATTTTATTTCCCCGATGCAATTTATGTCTAAAAAGACTGTTAAAGATTAAACATTGAGGAGGAGTATTTGTAAACTAAGGCAGAGAGGGAAAGTAACAGTAATGCATTGCTAACAAATACTTAGTTTACAGTCTTGTTAAAAGATATTTGAAATTTCTTTGAACAAACATAACATTGATTTACGTTGTGGAATATTCATTTAAGATATCTTATGCTAAAATATTCACTCTATAATTTTTTCAAGTCTGACAAACAGTGCACTCATTTCATGGTCTAATTTCAAAAAATAAAAATTAAAAAAGAGAGAAAAAATTAAATCAGATGATGTGACTGGGACATAAATGCTTTGTTTTGCCACAGAATATCTTATGAATGAAAACATAACATTATGAGTCTTATGATTATTGTAGTAAGTACATTATAACAAAGATGAATTTTAATTTCATAAAACATCTTCCTAGATGGACTACATATTTAAAGTACTAAAGTACTCTTTTTATTAAAGTCCATCTATACACAAAGTAGAATGGTACCAAATATACTATTGATCTTACAGTTATTTGGGTACTAAAGGAATAGAAATTTATACGTAAAATTATTAAATAAAATTTCTACAAAAAGCAGGTCATAGGAGACAGTGCTATTCTTTTTTTAAATTTTTTCTTTTTATGGCCACACCCACGGCATATGGAAGTTCCTGGGCTAGTGGTCAAATCGGAATTATAGCTGAGGCCTATGCCACAGCCATAGCAACACCAAATTCGAACGGCATCTGCAACCTACACCGCAGTTTGCAGCAACGCCGGATCCTTAACCCTCTGAGGTAGGCTAGGGATCGAACCTGCATCTTGATGGACACGATGTTGGTTCTTAACTCACTGAGCCACAACAGCAACTCCATACACGTGATATTCTTAAAACTGTTGATATTTGCATGCTGTGTCATCTGTCCTGCTTGAAACCACTGTTACCTGGAAGAAAATCTACCTTGGGACGGAGGTCCAACTAGATTGCTAGCCATGCTAGTTATTTTGCGGCTTGTTGCAGGGAGTAAGATGTACACATTTACAGTGTGTATTTGTGAACTCCATCTGGTATGATCCTTTGGAGTTAACAGCATTATTAGACTTTGTTATTTTTTCTTTCAATTTATGAACACTGCTCTCTCACAGAAGGGTAGGACTGACAACTTATGCCTTCTTGAATTCCATCTTATCTATACAGCAATTATTAATCCTCACCACATTAAAATGACTTAGGACAATCCTAGGTTTAAATACTAATGCCAGGACTATAACTTTGAAGAATCTGGGTCACCTGGTCTGGTAATGATCCTAGGTCATCAATTTGCTGTTGGAGTTCCTCGAGTGAATCAAATTACAGCCAGAGTTGAAACTCACCTGTATATATAATTCCTATATTAGAATTACTGGTTACAGAAGAATTATGAAAGACTTACGAAAAGATAGTCAAAAGAAAATCACCTTAAAGAATCAGAGAAATGTGTCTCCTGCAAGAAAGAGGAGAAAATTTGACAGATGCTTTGAAGATCTTTCTCTACAAGATTCTATAATCAATTGCATCTATTAAACAATGGTTTACTCTTCAAATAAGTAGAGTGGAAAAAAATCTACAAAATTATATGTTACCAGGATGATTTAATTACTAGTGTTGTTTTCAAAACCCCCACGATAAGGCATACATTCTATTTATAAAAAGTAAGTTGATGAATATTGTGGGCTATTTTTATTTATATATTTAGAAAAATATTATGCAGGCAGAAAAACTTTAAAAACTTAAAACAATGAAAAAGGTTAAGGAGCAAGGCATAATGAACCTATACTAAATACTCAAGCTTCAAATAATGATCCATCTATATTTTTCAAGTAATTTCATAGTACAGTTTTTATGGTTCACATTGCCTTGGAAATTGGAGATGAAGAAAAAGATATATAGTATTAACATGTGATAAAACTCTCCGGCTGTATCTAGACATTTGTCACTTTTCTTCTTTTCATCTGCCAATCCTGCCAGCCTGCTTCCTACTGTCACACAAGACTTTGTGCCTTGTGGAGTCTCTCTACATTTTCCTTTACAAAATCAAAGTGTGCAATGTCATTCTTCCTCAGCTCCTTGGCATTCAAATTGAAATCACAGGTTCCCAAAGTCACCACAAAGAAGTTTGAATTTTACCAACCATGTATTACTACCAAGAATTTTGAAACTTGAGTGGGTAGTGCCCAGATGAAAGTTCAACATTGGCATGCAAGGTTTTAATAGTCCAGCAAGTGCTGTACTAACCTGGAAGGCTGCATCCAGGGGTGCCTTCTATGGATTCTCTGAATCTCCCCATATATCCCAATTTCCTTGATCAGTTTTCTTTCTTTTTTTTTTCCAGTTCAATGGCTTAACTTTTAAATAGCTTTTTTATTTTTCTCTTAGGGTTCTTGAACGGAATCACAATAAAAGTGTATTTACTAACACTACCAGAGAAATAAGTTAGGAAAACAATGGGAAACTTGTGAGCGTGTCTATTTCTAGACCCGTTTTAGCCACCTTGGCATATGAGGGATTTACTAGAGAAGGCAATCCCATCCCACTTTCCACTTACTCAATTTTCATTGTCTCTGGACTGAGAACTTGAGCCAGAGCTAAGGCTAAAATAGGAGTCACATGTATTCAGAAAAACAAAACAAAACAAAACACACACAAAAATCATAGGGAATAGAATTATTAGGCATTCATATCAGCAATATCTGCAGGAATTTTCATAGAAATGAATTCTGAGGGTCCTCAAAGAGCCAGGAAAACTACTCAAAGTGGACCCCAACCCCGCAAAAACTCTGGATAACACAGGTTATCTTGAGCAGTCCGGGCATGTTTCTATTTGTATAATAAGCTTGTTGGCTAAAACATCAGAATTAGGCTCAGTGGAAACCTATGAGGAATATAATGCCAAAAATCCATTTGATTTAAGGTAGGAAGGATGTAAAAACTTTGGAACATGGAAATGCCAGAATGTCTGTCAAGATTATGACCTGCCTAACTATTCATTAACTATGTATCTCCCAGACCCTCTGTTTTATCAAGAGAGTAAAGGAGTTCTCTTGTGGCTCAGTGGGTTAAAGACCCAGTGTCGTCACTGCAGTGCTGCTGTGGGGCAGGTTGATCCCTGGTCCAGGAACTCCCACCTGCTCTGGACATGGCCGGAAAAGAAAAAAAGGGAGAGAGATTAGATAACCCTTTACCAAAAGAGATTATAGGTGAGTGATGCCAGGGAAGAGAGGACTCTTTAAAAACACTGGGAGTATTTGCCTTCTCAGAAACTAAAGATACAAGATACAGACACAAGAAGCAAAGGGCTGCTGCAGCCCTCCGAATCATCAGTGTTTCGGATTTGGAATTGCGTCACCCTCAGATTATTGCAGAAAACTGATCATGGATTCCCAAGGATCATAATTCATGTCAGCTTACCGAGGTACCATTATATTTCTATTTTTAAAAGTATTCCACTGGGCCCGCAGTAATGAACCCACCTAGTTTCCATGGGGATGCCGGTTCGACCCCTCGCCTTGCTTAGTGGGTAACTATCTGGCGTCACCCTGAGCAGTCGTGTAGGTTACAGATGCGGCTCCAAACCTGTGCTGCTGGGGCTGTGGCGTGAGCCGGCGGCCGCTGTAGTTCTGATTCAACCCCTAGCCTGGGAACTTTCATATGTTGCACATGTAGCCCTAAAAAGCAAAGCAAAGCAAAACAAAAGTATTCTCGTTCTAGTGCATAGAAGCCTGATTCAAGCCACCAAAATAGAGTTTTGCCTTTCACGCAACTCAGAAGTTTCATTCAAATCATAGATCCAAAGCTCTTAAAAAAAAAAAAAGATTTCTACTTCTGAATCCAGGTATTGTGAGAACATCAGATGTTAGTTCCATGCAAAGGTGTCTGCGTTCATGTAGCAGAACAACTGTGCACCAGTGAAAAGAAATGTATTAGATACCAGCTTTATTCTGATTCGGGGGAAAACCAGAGCCCTCTCTCAATCTTCAAAAACAGATTACATTGACTTCAAAGGACAATGAAGTTCTAATTCGGCTTTACAGTAGGTCATGAATATTTCCCAAGTCCATGATTAAAAACTCCTCCTTCCCCAAGGATTTTAAGTTTTAAACGATGAAATTATTATACTTAACATTCCTTGTTATGTGACAAATATTGTATTCTACATGGATGTTAAATCAGAAAACCTGCAGTGTTACAAGTGACTCTAAAACCCTGACTGGTGTGTCCTCCATCTCAAGAAAAAGTTCATAGAGATTTGGGATCATTTAGATTTGCTTGCAGATCAGTGCCTATATCCAAATCTTACCTTATGTATTCTTGTGCTTGCAGAGTTGATTTGTTTATTTTTCTTTTTATGAAAGTAGCGTATGAAAGTTCCCAGGCTAGGGGCTGAATTGGAGCTGCAGCTGCTGGCCTACGCCACAGGCACAGAAATGCCAGATCCTTAACCCACAGAGAGAGGCTGGGGATGGAACCCACGTCCTCATGGAGACTATGTCAGGTCCTTAACCCACTGAACCACAGGGTGAATTCCTAATAGTTGATTTAAAATAAACAATTATAACACAGTGATAATGAAGAAACAATTATCAAGTAACATTAATTCATCCTATGTGATCATTTAACATTTTATTTCTGTTTAACTTTTTATGTATATATTTTTTGGCTGTGCCTATGGCGTGTGGAAGTTCCCGGGCTGGGGACTGAACCCGAGCCACAGCAGTGATGTGACAATGTCAGATCTTCAACCTGCTGAGCCACCAGGGAACTCCTCTGTTTAATTTTTTAAACTGCAGAGATATTCAAAAGCCAGTGGAATCAACCCCAAAGAAACAAAAATATTGACAGTACTGTAATTTCTGGAATTTATTGTGCAATATAATTTTTATGACTCTCTGCCAAACAACCATCTGTTTGAGATTTTCCTTACTATATATAATTTATATATACTGTTTTATAAGAAATACATTTTGAAACTAAAATTAATAAAAGGAGTTTGTTGTTCAATTTGAAGTGAGGATAAATTGGCCGGTTTAACTATTTTCTATTTAGCATACACATGTAAAGAGGATTTGACAAAATCACTTGCACCATATATCAGATGCCTATTCAGAGCACATGAGGGCTTCTGGAGAATCTTTCCCCAGCTCTGCAAGGCATGGCCACTGAGCTGATGCAATAATTGAAGCTTCGAAAGGTCTTACTACCGTTCTACCAAGCCAGCTGCTTCAGCATCATGGGGGCTACGGGGAGGCAGGTGAATTCCACCGGCCTGGGCCCATTACCACACTACTTTTGCTCCGCAAAGAATTCCTTGGTCAGAAACCGTGTGGTGTGACTATCATGGCGGCACTCATGATATTTAATGCAGGCTGGCTGATGAGCCTCAGGACGAGTGCCACACGGGGGACTCAATTTTTGGTCTCGACTGCTGGCAGACTGAGCATTCAGCAGTGGCCATGGCAGTTCCGCCTTGATAAGTAGAAGTCCATGTTACTGAGCCCAGTGTAACTTCCTTCCCTGCCTCCATGGCCACTGGGCTATGAGGGAGGGAGGTATGGATAAGGCTAACTGTATCCATGGAATGGGTTACCCTCCTCCACCAATTACTGCGCTCTTCCTCTGCGGAACTCCCCCTTTGGTGTCCTAGTTAATTTACTCAGTATCTTTCAAGTCAATGACTTGAAAATTACTTATATTACTTACTTCTATGGAAGCCTTAAAGTAATTTTTATTTTAATAAAAGTAAACACCAATGCCTTCTCTTTATGCAAACAACATTCAAATTCAGAGAGATTTTTCTTCTGAAAGTTTGCACAGAAAAAGTTTGAGAGTTTGGCTCAGGACAGAGGTGACCTGCTACTCAGACTATTATTTCATTTTAGAATATTTAGAAAATGTCAAAAAGGCTGGATGAGGAGGTACCGGTTTCAACCTCAAAGTCAAAGAGTTGAAGCTGAAAAATCCATTTGGATCCTCACCGTTGATCCTTCCCTTTGTGTGCAGGTGTCATCATTTAACCCAAGAAGGGGCCAAGATATAATTTTCCAAGCTTACATACATTTTTCAAGATATCTGTACAATAGCAATAACGATTTATTATTCCCTTTGTATTGGTCATTTTGACAATGCTTTCATATATTATGTCCTTTATTCCATACAACCAAAATATGATGTAGATATGGATTCTCCTATAAAGAAAATGAGGCCAAAAAGCTTTGATAGCTTGCCCACAGTAATACAGAAAAGAAGCAGAACCAGGAGTTCCTGTTGCGGCTCAGGAGGTTACAAACCCGACTAGTATCCATGAGGATGCAGGATCAATCCCTGGCCTCGCTCAGTGGGTTAAGGACCTGGGGTTGCCATGAGCTGTGGTGTAGGTCGCAGATGTGGCTCCAGTCTGGTGTTGCTGTGGCTGAGGCATAGGTGGCAGCTGTAGCTCCAGTTCAACCCCCTAGCCCCCATATGGTACTTCCATATGCCATACCTGTGGCCCTAAAAAAAAAAGAAAAGGAAAAGAAAAAGAAAAGAAAGAAAAGAAGCAGAACCAGAAACCCATCTTATGGGCTGTCTGAAAAGTCTATGTTATTAACTCTTACATTAAGTTGCTTCCCATGATTGTAACTCATTTTATCACACTCTAATGCCAGGACCACTTTTTAACCAACACGCATGGAGAGATACGCCGTAAGTGACAAATGTGTGTTCACTTTCAGTTTGTAATGTCTGTAAAATGACTGCGTGCAAGAAAACAAAGGGTGTGTAGTGTAGTCAGGCACTAGCCTCGTCATTTTCACACGTGTTAGATACTTGACAGCTCATTACAACCACGAATGATACAACTCATTGCTCCCGTTTTCCAGCTCAATACAGTGAGTTTAGGGAATTAAGGTCATTTTCCTGAGGTGACATTCTTAATAAGTGGAAGATGTAAGATTGACGCAGTGCCTGTTAATTCCAAATCTCCGCCCTCTCCAGATCACACACCCACGCTGTCTTGGTATTCATTATCCTGCTAGCCAAACACCAAAAAGTTTCTTTTAGCTGAGGAAGAGTTACTATTCTATGTCTTAAATTGCCAGATACAATGAGATTTTAAAGCCAAATTAAATAGACGAGTCTTGCACATTCTCCCAAGTTCCCTGCAGCAAAGACTTAGTGAAATGTCAAGGTTGCAGGCAGGCAGTCTTAGCTGAAATGCACTTCTCTTCCTGGACACAGTTATTAGCAAAACCCAAAACATATGATAACGTAAAATCCGTAATCCCATTCCTATAGTTTTTACTTCATTTCTATACCACTACAAAATAATTTACAAAAAGACTATCTCTTTGTGGTTCACAGGGGAAAAAAATGCTTCATTAAGCTATTAGCACTAACATTTTAAAATACAGTGACTGGGTCACTTTGCTGTACAGCAGAAATTTGACGCAACATTATAAATCAACTATACCTGAATAAAATTTCTAAAAATACATTTTATCGATGGATATTTACCAGGATATTATAACCATGAGTTTCCATCAACTTTATTTATTTATTTATTCATTTAATTTTGCTTTTTGGGGTGACAGGCATGGCATATGGAGGTTCCCAGGCTAGGGGTTGAATTGGAGCTACAGCTGCCAGCCTACACCACAGCCACAGCAACATGGATGTGAACCATGTCTGGGACCTACACCACAGCTCAAGGCAATGCCAGATCCTCAACCCACTCAGCCAGGCCAGGGATCGAACCCGCACCCTCATGGATACTAGTCAGATTCGTTTCCGCTACACCACAATGGAACTCCCACTATCAACTTTAAATTCTGAGATTAGTGGACATTTCTAAATAGAATGATTTTTCACAATTTTAGTAGTCTGAGTTTTCAAAAGGTATGTGCTCTTTAAGAAAATATATAAAAAATACATCTTTGCATCTGCAACACATTTTTGGCCTTATTTTATACACTCAAGATAATATTCTCATCAAATACACCTAGAAAATTAAAATAGTTGGCATAATATTGCCAGATTCATCTCTGCTATAAAGGTTTTTAAAGCAGAAGCCATAAGGATAGCATTTGTAGAATTCACTAGAAGTAAAAATGAAAGATAATTTAGTGAATTTTCAATGAATAAAAATACGATCAAGCTATTTTTCCTCTGAAAAAGAATTACCGGGATATGTTGAGACCCTTATTACATAACTTTCTGTCCTTGAGTCTTTGTTTGGAAATTTTTTTGTGGGAGGTGCTTAAGGTATTTAGGGTGATGCAGGGGGAAGTAGTTAAAACATGTGTTCAACAAATACCTATTGCCAGGCACTGGGTTTAGTTCTGCAGCGACAATGGTAAGCAAAAAGCAGACACAGCCTCTCCTCTAATGGACTGTGTAACGTGTTACTGAGAATTCCACACAAGTTGGGGACATCCAATTACAGCTTCTTTCTCTGGTTTTTAAACAAATTCCCAGATACTGCTAGAAATGATGAGCTAGCCACACTTTGAGGGCTCATTGCATAAAGAATCATGCTAGACCATGACGTGAGCCCGCCGAGGATAAAAGCTCTAGAAATACCACCTGTAAGACGGGAATGACAGTGGGAGTGGGTCAGGCTTGCGTTACACAAATCATGGACACGTGGATTGCTCTGGAACATTAACTCCTTCTCAAGTGGGCGTGTCACCTCAAGCCACCACCCCTCGAAACACGTCTGGCAAGAACTGCTCTGAGGTTTGGAAGACCGTCAACAGTCCTTGATTCTGGAAAGAGGGATTATTCCAATGAATGAATGGAATAACAACAACAACAACAACAAACAAAACAAACAAACAAAACAAAGCGAAAAACAACACTTCACCTACTCCTGGATAACTTTTCAGGAACTCGGGGTTGGCTTCTCCGTGCTTTCTGTATCTAGCAGCAAGATAAAGTTCAATGTTCACAAATGGAGACTCTCTAGCTAATAAACCCATCTTTCTGGACAAGACGCAGACATATACACATTTGGAATTAGAGCTGGGAGAGGGAGGAGAAGGTGGAAAATGCACCTTCACACCAAATGGCACAGCTCTACCTTCACTGTTTTAAGTACAGGTAGACCAGAAAGCCGATGCTGCTCGGCAAAACATGATTTCACTTGCTCAGAAACCCACTTTAAAGGTTCATTAGGCGTAAGGAAGTATCGTTTTGTTGATAGATGAGCATGAATTTCTGATACTGTGAGATGAAGTATAGAAGTCAGTCGCCCCCCGAATAAGGGAAGATTTTCCTTTGCACAGACCTTTTTTTTAAAAATTGAAGTACAGTTATTTACAATATTAGTTTCAGGGGTACAACAGTGTGATTTTATATACATATATATATATATATATATATATATATATAGTCTTTTTTTAAGATTCTTTCCTATTAAAGGTTCATCCCATAGATCTTAAGTTGGTTTTCTTGATCAAGGATGGTTTTTTCTTTCTGTGTGAAAAGATTGTAAATTCCTAATTTTGGTAATGAAAGTTAAGGAATGGTAAAATGCTCTCTGAAAGTACCACTTCTGGAGCCAAGAAGAGATATTTAGATTTAATAAAGAGGCCCCACACCTTGTATTTATGAAATTATTCATTGTCTAAAGGGGTCATTCTGAGTATTTCATTACATTTTATTTCATGTTATGAAATAAATTAAATGCAATAACTTTGTTCGCAAATTTGGCTATTTACAAAACACATATGCATTTCATAAATACCCAGGATCTTCTCATGGATTCTTTCTAAAAGTACAAGGGCATTACTTTATTTGTGATTATGTTTCTTCTAAAGTCTCCTCTGTCAACTAAAAAGGAAATTAATTGAATAATGACATAAGCCATAATGTAACAGGAAAGAAATCAGTGGGATATTAAAAATTCCTGGGCCTCTCTGTGACGTTAAATATTCATTTGATTTCCATAAAAAGTCTTTAAAATTTTGTAACCAGATGATGTGCGAAAAGAAAAGACTGGCATCATTCACCAAGCCTGGAAAGCTCGACATGCAAACGCGTTGTTCACAGGAGATAACCCACACCTGTCATTTTTGACTTCCCAGCAGAATTCCGTTCTTTCCCCGTTTACAGCACACTTGCTCCCGTGTCTCTCAGTCGCTTTGTTGGCACCTCCTCAGGCCAGACTTCTCCAGCACCCTCCTGCCTGAACACGCACTTGCCTGGTGGCCCATCAGTGGCGCCCCTGCCCACCACAGGGCTAACATTCCGTCGGGAATTCTCAGTCCTCGGAAGACGCAAAAAACACGTCTTTTCTAGATGTTTATCAGCTGATGGGTTCACAAACAAAACAGGAAGTCTGTGTTCAAAGGGCAGGTTAGCATCCCCTCCTTCGCCTTTTTCGTTGATTTGGCTTCAGCCACTTACAACTCCATTCCTGAGCTGGGCTCTTTGTGGCAAGTCGATCCAGGGACTCTTGGGGGATATAAACATCATGTGTTAAGTGGACTGATTCCTCATATGAGAACCGTCATAGTCCCTCTTTAAACAAACGAGGGCAATGACTACTTCCAAGATTCTTTCTGTCTGGTCAGGAAAATGTCTGGAGATAAAACTCCTGTGAGATAATTGTTTCTGTGATAAGCGTACAGATGACAGCTTAACAGTGCTTTGAGAAAGAACAGATAAGTATCTCTGTTAAGCAGATATATGACATTGATATTTTTATCAGCCATTTCCTTTAGTATTTTACTCAAAATGCACTCAGCTGTTAACTTTCCAGCCAGAAAACATTCAAATGAAGAGAGATAACCCTCAGGCACTTGAAGCCCACTTTAGCCACTGAACCACAAGCCGCTCACCCTGGGCCTGCTTCTGGGGTCTAACCTGTGGGATTCTGTACACTGTTTTTGTTTGTTTGTTTGTTTTTAACCACAGTAGAAAAAATAAAGTCCAGCACCTTGGTCCATGATGTAGAAATGAAAAATGCTATTATGAAACTAATAAACCCCACCATCCCTCACAGTTCGGAGACTGAAGCCAGCCATCTCAGCCCCTTGAATCCACACCCACACGACTACTTGCCTGTGTCTTTATCTAGAGCGAAAAGAGCAAGTACAGGCCACCGTGAGCCACCTTCAATCCTGAGGACTGTGGGCAGGGAAGCTGGAAAGACGAGGATAACACTGTCTCCTTGAAGAAGAGAATTCAAATTAAACTGATGTCAGTGGGACTTTTGCTAAGGACGGAGGCCTTTGTGATACCTTCCCATACAGTATCATATGTAATGAGTATCTATTACCTACAGGTTTTTTTTTGGCTTTTTGCATTTTCTAGGGCCACTCCCGTGGCATATGGAGGTTCCCAGGCTAGGGGTCGAATCGGAGCTGTAGCCACTGGCCTACGCTAGAGCCACAGCAACGTGGGATCCGAACCGCGTCTGCAACCTACACCACAGCTCACGGCAACACCAGATCCTTAACCCACTGAGAAAGGCCAGGGATGGAACCTGCAACCTCATGGTTCCTAGTCAGATTCGTTAACCGCTGTGCCACGATGGGAACTCCTCTACGGATTTTAAGTGGAGACATTTATACTTACTATATATATATTTTACATTTACATATAAAATATAAAATACATATATTTTATATATAAAATGCATATGTACTTATATTTCTCTATATATACATATAAGGTGTTTTATATAGGGGTGTGTGTGTGTGTGTGTGTGTATACATGAAGAGAGCGAGAGGTTAGTACCGTATAGAAAGTAAATTTCAATCACATTTCAAGCCTAAAAAGTTTGACTAATTTCAATCAAAACAAAAAAAAAATCAGGGGAGTTCCCGTCGTGGCGCAGTGGTTAACGAATCCGACTAGGAACCATGAGGTTGCGGGTTCGGTCCCTGCCCTTGCTCAGTGGGTTAACGATCCGGCGTTGCCGTGAGCTGTGGTGTAGGTTGCAGACGCGGCTCGGATCCCATGTTGCTGTGGCTCTGGTGTAGGCCAGTGGCTACAGCTCCGATTCAACCCCTAGCCTGGGAACCTCCATATGCCGCGGGAGCGGTCCAAGAGATAGCAACAACAACAAAAGACAAAAAGACAAAAAAAAAAAAAAAAAAAAAAATCACCATTTTCTCTTGGCTTTGGAGTGTGTTACCTCCAAGCTAATAATCCACGAAGCCACAGGTGCAAGACTACCGCAGAGAGTTGGAAAGTCATGACGGTGCCGTGCCATCACACTCCACGGACTTGGAAAGAGCCACCGCGAGGCTAGGACCAGCGTGTAGGCATGCATCAAGGTACAGGTTTATGCGTAAGTACGGTATGGCTGTGGATACAGCTGGACGTGTGTAACTACACACACGGTTCTGGATGTAGACTGTGGCGAGAGAGAGGACCTCCAAAGCAACCACAAGCTTTCTGTTCCCTCTGCGACATTTGTGCTAATGTTCGTCTCTCATCACTGCCCTCACCGTCCCCGGCTGCTTCAGAAGCGCCCTCGTCGAAGGACACTCCTCACCTGACGATGTCCCCTCCCTCCAGAAGCACGTCCACTGCCACCACCCTTCTCCACGGAGTCCTCTCTCAAACTTGATTCCCACAACAGCTCGGCTCCTGACGCTCCGATTCAATCGTCCCCACCCTCCTCTAGAAGGAGGTTACGGCGTCCACATCTGGATTTCCTTCACTATTGCGGAGGAAAGGAGAATTTGGGGAGAATCTTTCTCCTTCCTTAAAAAAAAAAAAAAAGTTGCCTAATAAAGCAAATTCTATTAAATGAGTGTAAAAATTTTAAATATACTCAAACGTCAAAAACACACTAATAATAAAGCTACCTGTGCTCATTACTCAGATAAGTCCGTTAATAGGATCTTGCAAACCTCCTTCCTCTATATTGCTTAGTTGCTGAAGTATTTTATTTGATTTTATTTTCGCCTTTTGTCTTTTTAGGGCCAAATCCACGGCACATGGAGGTTCCCAGGCTAGTGGTCGAATCGGAGCTACAGCTGCGGGCCTGCACCGCAGCCACAGCAACGCCAGATCCGAGCTGTGTCTGTGACCCACATACACCAGAGCTCAAGGCAAAGCCGGATCCTTAACCCACTGAGCAAGGCCAGGGATTGAACCTGTGTCCTCATGGACACTAGTTGAGTTTATGACCACTGAGCCACGATGGGAACTCCACGAAGTATTTTAAAGGTAATTCTAGACATCATGTCATCGTAACTCTCGTTCTTCAGCAACAGTGACACATTTTACAGAGAACACAAATGAAATTATCTTCTATGCCAGAATTTTTTTGGAATAGCAAAAATGTAAAAATAGTAATAGAAACAAACTTAATAAAGAAATAACAAGATAATTTAGGTCCATCTGTATATCAGAATTCTATACAGCTATTAGTAATATGTGGTAGGTTCATGCATATAGACATATTACTAAAATAAAGGAATATAGATACAATATATGAAATATACACAACTACAAAAGGATCTGTAATATGTTGTGATATTTTCCTTTAAAAAAACACCTATGGGAAAGGAATTTGAAAAAGAATGGATGTGTGTATATGCATTACTGAATCTCTCTATTGTACAGAAGAAATTACCACCACGTTGTAAATCAACCCTATTTCAATGAAACTTGACAAAAATAAAAAGAAAGAGAGAAAGAAAAAGAAAAATATGTAAATATTGGTTGTCCTGGAAGAAGGAAGAGGAAGGGTGGAGAAAAGGGCCTCTTATTCCACAAAAATTTGATAATTCTTTACTGTCTGCATTCATGTCACGTGCAAGTATTGTTCCTGTTGAAAAACCATCCTGAATTAAGACTGCAGGTGCTAAAACCCAGTTTTCCACCTACTAGTTGTGTGACTTCGAAGAGTTAGTTGCTTTCTGGAGGCACTGCTTTCCTCCTACAGGGTTACTCATGAGTACCCACCTCACACAATGATGGCTGGCACGAGGTAAGATTCATAAATGTTCATTTTTACTAGGTCTTTACAATAATATCTTCTTCATTAATACTTTGTAAAACCCCATTTACCTCTCTACGTGTTTGTTCTAAATGTTTAAATAGTATATGTTGCAGTTATGTTAAAATACGATCACTATTTTAATACTGAATCTAAACTTAATTATTAGTGCTTGTGATAAAAGCACAACGAAGTAGCCATTGGATATCAAAAGTTTAAAAGACAAACTTTTCATATTTCCTTCCAGAAAATCTTACCTCTTGTTTTACACGTGGGTCATGCCTTGAATACT
Organism: Sus scrofa; assembly: GCF_054392235.1. Lineage (NCBI taxonomy): Eukaryota > Metazoa > Chordata > Mammalia > Artiodactyla > Suidae > Sus > Sus scrofa. The sequence goes on from NC_139393.1 coordinate 80,461,087, forward strand.
GGAGTGCATTTTCTCATCAAGAATATAATCATTCATATCTAATGCCAGAACTGCCTTTGTTATGTATTCATTCAACAAATATTTTCTTTTGATTTATTTTGTTGACGTATGTAGTTGGTTTACAATGTCGTGTCAATTTCCATTGTACAGTAAAGTGCAACAAATAGTTTTTGGTTGACCACTATGGTATAAGCAGAAAATAAACTGAGGCTATGACACAGATACATTAAAAAAAAAAAAAAAAAAAAAAAAAAAAAGCCTGGGTCCTGCCCATGAGGAGTTTGAAGTGGAAAAAGGTAATTTAGCATGTGCCGTTCCTGAATCAATATAACCACTGAAATGCAATCTGACCCATAAGAATGATGTTAGCACTGTCTCAGAGTAAGAAGGGAATTGCTAATTAAACACAGAACTATAGCTCATAATTGAAGAAGACCTGAAATAGTAACGTAAGTATAATAATAGATTCAAGAGATCTAAATCACTAGTGTTGTAGTGAACTAGAAAACCCTATAATATTTTAAGCGTTAGTGTTGTTAAAACATCGGGGCGCACCTTCACTGTGGGAAATTCCTTATATTCAATAGTGTCCAGAAAACCAAAATCCCCTCAGGGAAAGAAAACACACCTTAACTATACCATGGAACCTTTTCTGTAGCACAGTAACATTACAGTGAATGCCAATCTTCACGGTACACCTTGAGTGATGGCAAAGGACGGAAGTCAGGTGTGCCCGGGGTGTCCTCAGAAGCCCCACATTCTTGGCTACGACACAGAGCGCTAATGCTTCCTCAGCTGTCACATTGATCTGGTGGCTTGAAAGTCATCTGAAGGGTTTTGTGGATGGTACCACCAATTTTAGAGCTCATGTATTATGAAGACGCAGAAGAGGCTTGTTTGTACAAAGTTAAAATGTTTCCTTACAACCTGCACAAGCGCAATTTAATGATTTGGAGCTAAAAGGAAGAGGAGGCAGAGAGAGGGCAAGAAAGATTGAGGAAGTGTGAAGACCAGACGTACACGTGGAGATAAACTGCCCCCCAAAATCTGTAGGGACCACCTTTACACTTGACACTTCCCCTTGACCCCCCCCTTTTGCCACCCCCCAAAAGGTCCTCTTGCTGGTACTTAATATGTACCTTAGCACCTTGCTTCTCCTCTGAAAGCACTGGGGGATTTCACGGAAAGAGGATTTTGGAGCTCAAGACTTCGCCTGGTATTTAAGGCAGCTAAATATGTTTTGCAGCTCGATTCTACAAAACCAAATTATGTCTGGACTTGCTTCTACCATGATTTATGAGAAAGCTTGGTGGTACAGGGAAGAGACGAAGGGATTATTTCAAAAATCATTATGCTTTTGTTAATAGGCTTATCTTCATGACCTTCGCTTTAATTGTTCACTCCTCTGCCCTTTCCCAGGAACATGTGCACAAACTTTAAGAGCAGTAATTACCGTGTCTGTCATGACAGACATACACCAGCCAAAGGAAAGACGTGGAGACACACACACTCCAAAGATGATCCCACACTGGCCACACTTCATGCACAGTCACAGACCCACGGCAGTCAAGTGGCACACGGCCTCCTCACACACACTCACTCACGTTCCATAGTAAATTCTGAAGTCTTTCCATGATCCTGTGGAACAGACTTAAAACTGGGTTGAACAAAAGCCATTCTGCTGCACTCATTTGCAAAAGATATAATTAGTTGTTCTTTCAGTTTCCTGGTTAAAATGGCACATACAAAAATAATAGGCTGTCAATACCTTAGAGGGTTAGCAGTATGAACTCAACAGAGGAAGACAGTTTGGGGCAACAATGGTTTATTTTCCCCTAATACCTGTGATATTTTAGGATCCCTTATGGCATGAAAGCATATGTTTAGAATGCAAACGTGAGTGTATTTATATTCTACCTATTTTATCTTTAGGTCACCAAATTTTTCTCATCAGAACTGTATCTTTTAAAAAAATCATTACCAATAGTAAGATTATAAAGAAGGCAGCATAACATAAAAGCTCTAAAAATAGTTATAAGGGTTAATTTTGACCCACACAATGTATGTTAACCAATTACCTTCCATTTTCGTGCTTCCAAAGAATTCATTAAATCAGTAAGTATCTACTAAAGAAATAACTTTGAAAGAAAAAAAGGAGGAGAGGAAAATGGTGGGAAAAGTTGATCACAAGTTCTACACTGCGTCAGAGTTAACGTGGAATAAGTTTTTATTTACTTATTCATTTATTTTTGCTTTTTAGGGCCACGCCCACAGCAGAGTGGGGTCAAATCAGAGCTACAGCTGCTGGCCTACATCACAGCCACAGCAACGTGGGATCTGAGCCACGTCTGCGACCCACACCACAGCTCATGGAAATGCCAGATCCCCGACCCACTAAGCAAGGGCAGGGATCGAACCCGCAGCCTCATGGATACTAGTTGGATTTGTTTCCACTGTGCTACAATGGGAACTCCTTAATGTGGGCTAAATTAAATGGTTGCACAAGTTTTTCCTGTCTGTCTGTCTGTCTATCTATCTAAAGTTTAAAATCAATGCTAAGTGGTTATTACCAGATCTTGGACCACTATCAGCTTAAAGATGTTACGAAAATTTTTGCTCCCCCCGCCCCCCCGTCACAAGTCATTAGGAAAAAAACAACAAAACAAAAACCCTCACCAGGTCTGGCATCCATGGTCAAGGAGCTCATTTACCTGTGATGCCACCAGGAACGGCAAGTTAAGAAAGACAACCTTAATTATGAGAGATACAATATCTTTAGGGTTCCATTCCAATCCATCCAAATTTAGGTAATAGATAAGATATATTTTCATCTCCACATTTTATGATAATAGCTGCCACCAGAGCAGGGCAGACAAGCTGACAAGCACAACTGGCAGCAGAAGCTCATAGTCTGTGATGAAATTGCAGTCTTTTACCTTCAAACATGATTTCTTTCAAAACTTCCCAGGACAGGTGGCTTCCTGGGATTGGGCCTATGTTGGCAGGAGGTACCAAGGACTGCAAAGGTGAGACACTGATAAGCATTATACCCAGGGGGGAGGATGGGGAGGCCTCTTCTAATGGCACTTTGTCAGGAAGCCAACTCCTCTCTACTTAAAATGTACTGTGTGCTCATGAGCCAATCAATCACCCCACCACCCTCCAGGCACTTAGGAAGACAACCAAAGAGGCCACTGAACCTCCTCTACAGAGCAGGGAGTCGCTTTTAGAGGAAATGACTGAGCACGATGAGGCTATTTCATCAAGAAAATGAAGGCAGATGTGAGCGCAAAGCTGGGTTGCTCCAGCAGACGTGCCTGCCTTCCCAGCTTACAAGGCCTCTTGTGTCCCCTAGAGAGAAGACCTGCCAGAGGGGCCACAGCAAGAGTCTGGAAGAGCATGTGTGGAGAAGGCTGCCATGAGGTCTACAGAGGACAGGGCAGGCCGGGAAAGATTCCACCCAGAAAATACATACCTAAGGATGAACATGTCTATTGGAGCCCTCATAGGAATCATGATGGGAAAAATCCAAAAGCCAAGGGGACTCTACCACATAGAGAAACTGAAAGCAGCTCAGCTGAAGCCCTAGGCTCCAGGGCAGCAACTGTGAAAGAATGATTCACGAATCCATGGGTGCTCCCGAGAGCTTTTTAAGGAGCCTGCAAGGTGGGATCTGTTTTCATCGTAACACTGTGAAGACATTTATTTGCTTGGCCCACTGTGTTGACATTTGCAGGACTAGAGGAAACACAGCAGTGCGCACAGCTGCGGGAGAGCACAGATCCAGGTGCAGGAGGCACTGTGTGAATTGGCTTTGGAGCCTTCAACACTGTTCATCCTCTGCAAACACAAACACAGGAAACAACACTTCTGAGAACGTCCTGAAGAAAGCAGTGGAAAAGGTTAACTGCGTGAAGTTTCAATCCTGAGTATGTCTTTTTCCATATCCTGTGTGACAAAATCCAGCACTTAGGCTGCAAACCCCAGGGAAATGTTTGACTCCCAGGAAGAGAGCTCAGGCAACTGTTTCGGTTGCAAAGTTAACTGGCTGCTCCCTTCATGGAATTTCATTTTGGCTTGAAAGACCACGTGACAAACTGTGGTTATCGGGAAGAGGGTATTTGGTAGACACGGTCTCAAAAATGAACCCAAAGTTGTCTTCCATTAAAGAAAACATCCGAGAGGACGTGTCGCCCGTGATGACATTGGAGCCTTCAAGTGGAAAGCAGAATCCTGGGCAACGCATTTGCCACCACCAGGGGTGGGGCCTCCCAATTCTTACAGCCCCATTTGAGATTGGTGGTGACCTTCACGTGATTTGCATAATGAAGCGAGTCAACATTTGGAAATCTGCAAAATGCAGTGAACAAATATTTTCCAAATGACCATGGATGGTGATACAAAATCATTCATTCGATCTATGCAAAGTGTAATAAGGACCAATTAATGTCAATGTAACGGTATCAAAGGTTGGTTGAGGCGGAGTCAGATCCCATTTTGCAACATTCAAAAAATTAGCACTTGAGTTTTGATCATAAAAAAGAATATCCATGATGATCAGAAAAGGTAACTGAAATAGCCTGCCATTTACATATCTCTGGAAGCAGATACGTCATTTTGATGCACAACAGTTTTTAATTTTGATAGAAACTTATCTACTGTCTTTTATTGTTTGTGCTTTGGGTGTCTTATCTAAGAAAACATGGCCTAGTCTAAAGACACACAGCAATTTACCTGTTTTCTACTAAGAATTTTAGGTTTTAGTTCTCCACTTAGATCTTTGATCCATTTTGTGTTAACTTTTGTGTATGGTAGAAAGTGAGGTAGGGTCTATTTTTATCTTTTTGTAGGTGGATATTCAGTTTCCTAGCACATTTTAATTTTAATGTTTAATCATTATTGTTCTCATGGGATGAATGATCCCAGAAAAGCTCTCTAGCTATTTTTGTCTCCAAAGCACATTTCCCCTGTTTTTTTTTTTTTTTTTTTTTTTTTTTTTTATATCTTTTTGCCTTTTCTAGGGCCGCTCCCTTGGCACATGGAGGTTCCCAGGCTAGGGGTCCAATCGGAGCTGTAGCCACTGGCGTACACCACAGCCACAGCAACACGGGACCCGAGCCGTATCTGCGACCCACAACCACACCTCACAGCAACGCCGGATCCTTAACCCACTGAGCAAGGCCAGGGATCGAACCCGCAACCCCATGGTTCCTAGTCAGATTCATTAACCACTGAGCCATGATGGGAACTCCACCCCTATTCTTTTTTTTTTTTTTTTTCTCTAACAGATTCTGCCCTCTTCTCCCAGTCTGTCACCTCAGGAATATTTTAGAGTTCCTATGGTTGAGGTCCTATTACGATAGGCTGTACAAGAGGAAATAACTGTTTAAGCTACATTCTCCGTCATTAAGAATGAGGCACAGGATTTGCAAAGATGCTGAATTTTAGAGGACAAACAACATTATAGAGTATCTGGTCGTGAATCATTTTCAGGGTGACCTGAGCATACCCCCATTTTTAGGTAATCAGAAGGATCTCCATCTCCCCCAGCCTTTAGCTGTAGCATTTCTGCTTCTTAGCCTCTATAATTGGCCACACCAATCAAGATGCCCAAAGAAACTGTAGGGTGTTCATAGAACTTGGAAAAATGTCGAGAACCAAATCCAAACTCAGACCCAGGCCTCATAAAAATGGTCTTTCTCTTATAAAATAGTTTTTTCAAGTACAAGTGTCATAGTAAAGAAACAGAAGTGTCCTTACTGAAGTATTGTCTTACTGTTCGTTTTATTCTAGAGGCATAGACAAAAATCCAGTGCTGCTTTAGGAACACTGTATAGAGAAGGTGGATACTGTCTGGTTGATAACGGACTTTTTCATCTTTTTTGTCTGAAGAAAAAATAAATAACCCATATCTGATAACACATCTGTTTAAATGTTAATCTGGAAAGAGAAAGTCATATTCTAAGCTAGTAAAGGAGTCTTTGAGCTTATCTGGTCCTAGAAGAAGAAAGTGAAAGCCAGAGGAACCATCTGACTTGTCCAGGAGCACAGGGCTAGTGACTTGCGCTGATACATCAATAATAAGTGTGGATGGAAACTAGAATAAGAACCTGTTTTATTCTCAATTCCAGATAAGATGCTTTCAAGTATAAGACTCCCTCCTATATTTACAGGCCCAGTAAGTTTTTCTGCTTTTTTTTCTCCTCCTTATCACAAGTCTCTTGTCTAAGAAGAAAGGCAAGAAAAGCAGCTACAATTTCTTTGGAAACACACTGTTAAACTGAGTCTCATTTTTGCAAGATTGCAGATTTCTTTTGAATCAAAAATTATAGTTTCTAAAAATGGCTATGAGTAAATTGTGCATATGATTTTTGTATCATGTAATATTTTGAAAAATTAAAGGGAATGGAATCCAATCTCTATATCCAAACTCCATGGCTTTTACAAAAACAGTTCGGTCATAATTATTAATTCAAAAAATATTTATGAGTTGCTTAAAATCTAAGAATATTTATATTTTTACAATGTTTTACAGAGTGAAATAGGCATTAGTTTAGTAAAATCAAGCACCAAACAGCAAGGGTTTTGTATATTGTCACGGGTATAAGATATGCATATGACATATAAATTGAATAGATTTATTGGATCATTAACTGACCTGCGGTTAATAACATACACTATTAAATATTATTTTAATGGTAATGCATGATAAAATAGACATCTTTTTTTAATCACGGCATTACTTTCTATTACTAATAAAATAAAACCCACTCAATATGCTTTTAAACATAGTTTACATAATTTTGCTTAAAGAAGAAACAGAGCTTAGAGTGATAGTAAATCACTTTTTCATTAATGTATAATATCTTTCTAAAATTAATACTAGAACAGTATATAGGAGGTTCACATTTTACATGAAATCTGCATTCCTCAGGACCTGGAATTATTCTAAATTCGGAAGCCAAGATTAATTCTGATGAAGGATGGCCAATATCACCATTTATCTGCCAAAAAGGTGTCATACAATATCAACAGACCCATTTTGTAGTTCACTTTGTCCACAAGCTGAAAAATTACGCACATCTCAACACATTTTTAATTTGAGAGCACTGCATTATTTCATATATGGAAATAGGCTGGAAATCTCTTAATTTTTATCCCACTATTTGAAAAGTGCGTATTTATATCCACATGAAATGCGAACCTGCTTTAAACCGCCACTGGATTTAAGGTATGATCAGTGGGACAAATGACGTCCTTCCTCAGAGTAGGATGTGGCTAGAAGGGCACAGCAGCCACAAGCCGTCGATCAGGAGGGCGTCCTGGGAAACGTCTTAGTGTGATGGCCTTTTCTCAAGGGATGGCTTTTGGCTTTCAGGTTCAAACTCTATGTGTTGTGGACAACCTGGATATCCGTTTCTTGGTGGACACACACCAACAAAGCTCACAGGAGAACGGTGTCTATACCATAATACAAACACAACTGCTAACAGTGAGTCTGCCAAGAAGACAAACTCCTTACATCAGATGGTCATTTCAGCTCTTCTGCATTTAAATATCTGAATCACCTGGATCTATGCTCTGGTTAAAAAATAATAATAATAATAATAATATTTGGGTTTGGGGGGGGAGTTGTTTGTTTTTAAGTCCACACCTGTGGTATATGGAAGTTCATAGGCTAGGGGTCAAAATGGAGAGGCAGTTTCCAGCCTACACCACAGCCATGGCAACACTGGATACAAGCCGCATCTAAGACCTACACTGCAGCTTGTGGCAACACCAGATCCTTAATCCACTGCCTGAGGCCAAAGACTGAACCCACATCCTCGTGGACACTATGTTGGGTTCTTAACACACTGAGACACAGTGGGAACTCCAACATTTACTTTATGGCAATTCACAATTAATTCAAACAGATGTTGAAATATCTACCTTGCTTAAGACACAATTCTTCTGCAAAGGTTAAAAAAAAAAAAAGATTAGTCTGATTAAAATAGTCATATTCTTTGAAAAAATAAACAGGAATAAAGGACTCTGTATTGTAAGTAAAAAAATAGACATTTTATGAATATAAAGAGACTTATTTGTCCTTATATGAAGTTTATTCTAAGTATTTCCTTCTATCCCATGATATTCAATTTTTTATCTTCAGTGTTTTAGTTCAACATGTTACGATGAAATAGTATTTTCATTATCACATCTCATTACTGACACCAGATTAAATACTTCAGATCTATGAACACATGTAGATTTCAGCAAATCTACACTGCAGCATGTACAGAATCCCTGATGGATAATTTAGAACAATATGTGACCCAATTTAGTATTATTTAGGCAAACACGGTAAGCAAAAATAATTCCATCTATTTGTTGGTAGAATAGGAGGTGTCTTCAAGATGCGACTGAAAAGGGCTAGAGAGAGTAAGCCCATGTTGCCATTCAAGAGGAAAGCAATGGAAAGGACTGAGTCTCGGAGAATAGCCTCGTGGTTAATACCAAATGCACGGAAGCCAGATAGACCCGGGTCTGAACTCTCTGAGGTGTCTCAGATGACCAAGGAAAGTCACGTTACATTTTCTTTATTTTACTCATCTTTATCATTTATTGTTGTCATTATTTCACTTACTTTCCTTTTTAAACTCCTTTGAATTGAAGCATAATGTACGTCTGGTGAAGCACATACAATGCAGTCGTGCAATCACTATGTATTGAGGAACAGTGTTCAACCCCACAGGAGTCTGTATGCCTCTTCCCCGTTGATACCCCATAACCATGCCTATGACCCCTGCCACTATCACATAGCTCTTCCTGCTCTTAAACTTTATTTGATGTCTACAAGCATGTAAACATGCTCACTTAATGTTTCTAGTTCAGCTCACCATACCTGATCTTCTCGGTAAATTAGGCAACCTGATGCCAAACAGGATGACCCCTCTCCCATTCCCCCTTGTCACCAGTTACCACATGCTTTGAACTCTGCTGAGTAAGCACATTACCATATCTTTTCCTCATTCTCGTTTTAAAAATGTACTGTTGTTGCCAAATTTAGTTCAGGCTCTTTGACTTACCTGCTTCCCAATATGACCCATTCCCCACTGGATACCAAGATGAACTTTCCAAAATGTATAGTCAATCACATAATTCTTCCCCCTAAAACCTTCCAATAGGTCTCTATTACATTAAAAAATTAAACTCTCTCTCTGGATATGTAGAAAGGTAGATGACTTCCTTCCAGACCAGTGATGACTTCTTTAATTCAGTATCTCACAGTTTTGTTCCTTGAATTGGATGTTCCAGATCCTTCATGCTCCATAAATTTGTTCATCCTGCTATTGCCTCTTTGTCCCAGAAAACACTTCCTTCTTATCTGCAAGGACTCTACATCCATTTATCCTTTGAGATACAATTCATCCGCTCTATGGAGCTGTTTTTTGTCCGCCTAGGTAGAATTCACCATTCTTCCCTTGGCCCCTTCATTGTACCTCTACGCTGCTGTCCTAAGAGTTTATTCCAATTATTTTATGTCCTAACAGACCTCTTTCTACAGGGCTAGTATAAAGCTGGTATATAATACATACACATATATTTTAATTGACGAATACGTATTTTTATTTAGTTAACAAGAGTAACTGAACTCTTACTTTGTGCATAGCATCCCACTAGATACTAAAGAAAACTATAACTAGTTCCCTCTTCCAGGAGCTCACAATCTATACAGGGTTACAAAAACTACTCAAACAACTCCAATTTAAGACACAGAGTTTGTCGGCAACAGCAGAGGTACAAATAATGATGAAAAGAACACCACAGCAGAAGGTGAGTTTAAATCTAGCTAGAGGGTAGAATCATAACACAGACCTCAGAAATGATATGGCAATAGTAAAACTGGGGGTAGCTTAAGAGAAGTTATGAAATGCTGTAACAACCACTTTGAGAATTTGGATTATTGTACATATAGTGCAGCCATAAAAGATAGGCTAAGCAGGAGACCAAGTTGGGAGATGCTGAAGTGTTGACATTTGCAGCAACATGGATGGACCTAGAGATTATCATACTAAGTGAAGTAAGTCAGACAGATAAATAAAAATATCATATAGTATCACTTATATGGGGAACCAAAAAAATAATACAAAGGGGAAATGGTGGAGGGAGGGAGGGATTGGGAGCTTGGGATGGCACATGCATGCTAGTGATTCTGAAAAGGATGGTCAACAGAGACTTGCTGTGTAGCTCGAGGAAATGTCACTTAAGACTGATGCTGAAGTGTTTATTACTGCATGCTCTGTGATACACAATGTATCAAGTGTTATGGAAGATACAATCAACTATTTTTTTTTAAATCATCACTAAAGGGCTTAAAGATAGCTTGATAGAGAAAGACTTGGAACTAAAACTAAAAGCATCGACATCCTAAGAGTAGCACAAACATTGTAGTTTGGAAAGAATTTTTTTTTCTGCCAGAATTTATGATTCTTAAGGGAAGAGCCTGGTCTATCTTGCTCTCCAATGCATCTCATTTTATGGAATACAAGTCACATGATTGCATAGTGAAATTGGATGCACTGAGGAAGGTCGGGAGGATCAGAAAATGGGTTCTTAGAGGGAGTGATGTATGTTTTTAAAACTCTGTTAAGTATAGGCTGATCTACAATGTTGTGTTAATCTCTGATGTACAGCAAAATTATTCATATATACATATGTACATCTTTTTCCCATATAGCTTATCACAGAATACTGAGGAGATTTCCCTGTGCTACACAGCAAGTCTCAGTGACCATCCTTTTCATAATTAATACTATGCATATGCCATCCCATGCTCCCAATCCCTCCCTCCCGCCCTCCAATATTTCCTCTTTGTATCACCTTTTTGGTTCTCCATACAAGTGATACCATGTGATGTTTTTAATTATCTGTCTCACTTACTTCACTTAGAATGATAATCTCTAGGTCCATCCGAGTTGCTGCAAATGTCACCATTTCATTCTTTCTTATGGATGAGTAAGGGACATTTAAACTGAACTTTGACAAAAAAATAAGGTCTTACTTTGGTGACCAGTGACCACTTTCTTCTTTTTTTTTGGCAGGAATTCTCAAATTTCCTGAGGGGAAATTACTCTTGTATCCTGGGCTGGCTTAGGAGGTTGCCAAGCAGGATGGCTGCCCTGCCCTGGAGACACAGGGTCACCAGGATTTCTTTCCCAGTAACTGACCCTTAACTAGAAGGCTACAAGGAAAACACCTGTGCCACTGATTTATCTCAGGGGAGGGGCCTAAATAAGACAAGATAAGATTCTGAACAAGATATCCAGGGCTACCCTTTCTCCTGTCCTTTCTGGATCAGGCTGTGTAGCTATTTCTTTGATCTGAGCAACCCAATCCTTTAACTTTCATCCTTTTAATTTCTTTGCTTAAATCAGGCAGGCAGAGTTGACTTCTTCTATCAGTAGCTAAAGAACACAAACTGATGCAATCGTTAATGTATCAAGAGCTTTGGTGTGTGCTGCTGTATTTACATAGTTAAATAATGTATTTAAAGCATCTCAGTTGGCTGAGCACCAGGGCATCCTGGGAAAAACCACTCATGCACAGTGCCCTACTGACCAAATCACAGATGACTGAGTTCCAGGTGGTCCTTACAGAATTTTGGTGCAGAATGCCAGGTAATCCACTGAGTCCTTCTGAAACTTAGTTTCATAAAATTTGGCATTCTTTACTTGCCTAATATTCTGTGACTCGTTACCTGATCATTAGCATGAGTCTAGTTAAGGACTTTACACTGAGAGGGGAGATGACCGTAATGGCTTTGCTAACCTTCTGGGGACATGCTGACATGCTATACAGTCTCTGGAAGCCACGCTTCACATGTGCCTGTTTAGGTTGGAGAGAGAGAGAGAGAGCGGGTGCTTGTGAGAAATTCACTTATAGACCAAGTGCCCTTCACTGACGAATAGAGAGTTACCTAGAAAAGAACTCCTTCCTATTTTTTTTTCTCCTTTAATGCTTCTGTTTGTTCTGGTATGCGTTTAAATAAAATGTATATTGAAAAATCTTCAAAGGGATAAAAGTAAGTTGATTAGGTGAATGAGTAACGAATGCATTCGTCTATAACAGGAGCATACGAAGGATTTCAGAAGTGAAAAGACCACTGTACAGGGATCCAGGAACCCAGTTTCCACATAAATACTCCTTTGGTCTTCATGTTTTCCATCTGGAAAATAAAAACTAATAACCATATGATCTTAATAAAAAGACTATCTGGGTCAGGGGAGAAAATTTCAAAGCACCCCTTGTAGCTGATTCCTCAGAGTGGAAAAAATGACTGAGACCCAAGGATGGGTTTGGCCCATCACTTTCTATCTGCCCCTATTTCTCTTTCTTCTATGTAAGATGGAAATTATGTTAATGAATATTCATCTATATTCAAATTTATCATTATTATTCTATTACCTCAGTTGTTATTATTATTGTTTTTTTAAGGATAGGGGGTTCCCAGCCTTAAAAAAACATGGCATATGGAAGTTCCCAGGTTAGGGGGTTGATCAGACCTGCAGCTACAGGCCTATATCACAGCCATAGCAGCTTCAGATCCAAGCCACATCTGCAACCGACACAACAGCTCATGGCAGCAGGGGATCTTAACCCACTGAGTGAGGCCAGGGGTCGAACCCACAACCTCATGGATATTATTTGGGTTCATTACCACTGAGCCACAATGGGAACTCCTCAAATTTATTATGAGACGATCAAAAAGTTTTCTTTGTAGTCAATCAAATTGTGTGTTTGCACATGCACTGTCTAGTTCCCTAGGGAAGTTTATGGCCATATTATTGAAAATAGTTTGGCTAATTTTTCATTATTAAGTGCAAAATATAAATCTTCTCTCATCATCAGGGGTTCTCACTGTATTTAAAGACTTTTAAAGGAAGGGATCTCTTCAGACAAAATAGTCACCATCAGAATAAAATCTTACCTGTATTCCAAAGCCTTTGTATTTTAGGCAAAGCTCATATCTTCCTGATACAACATTCCTAAGTAAAAATTCATATCATATGTGGAATAACATGAGAAAAACATTTTTCCCCTCTGAAATTAAGTAATTCTGGAGTTAATTAATAACTCAGGAATTAAAACAAACAACAACAGATCAGGTCTCTTAAAGTCGTTGTGTACATGTACGCTATTTATAGCTAAAATCTACTACTCATTTTGGCTAACATTAAATATAAACAAAAAGTAGGTTTTGTACACGGAGTTGAATTTGTCTCTTTCACTTATTGGTTAATAAACCTCAAATAAATGGTCTAACCTTCTGAATCTCATATCTCCCATTTACAAACTAGTGAGAGGAATAACAAGCACACCACAGATTTGTGCTCCGGCTTATCTAAGACAATATGTGTAATAATATGGCAAATTGCCATTGTAAATATCCGTTTTTATTTCCATGGACAGAATGTGTAAACTGATGTCCAGAGTGAGGAGTATCTCTCAACAATTGACCAGAATAATCAATGATGATTTGAGATTTTCATGGAATTGATATTAAAATTGCAGCATTTTCATTGAGCATTTATATAATCCATGAATAGATTCAAATGAAATAATTTTGAATACACTCCTATTATACTGTAAAATGCAATCATACGGCAGAAATCTACGAATATAAGTGCTCAAAAATAAAACCATCAGCATAGGCACTTTAGTTGAGGCACACTGAATATTGCAAAAATAAGCAATATCTCTAAATAGCATTTGAGAATCACAACTTGGCTGGCATTGTTGTACCAAGGCTTTTCCACTTCTGATGAATAGTAATAGAACAATTACTCATTTTTATTTTCTTGGAAATAAACTCTTCCAATATGGATTTGTAAAAATATGATTGTTAATTATAACTTCCTCTTAGGAGTTAAAAGTTTAAAAAAAAGGACAGCCTAAACTGGAAAAATCTTATTTCTATTTTTAATTTTTTTAATTTTAATGAATAATTTTGACACGACACTACATTCAGAAGAGTAAGTTGTTTTTGATGCCAGTTTGAGAGATGGGTGGAGTCTCGCCCTACATAGGACACTATCCTGTTCGATTTAAATACTATTGGAACGTAGGATAGAAATGGATAATAAAGAAACATATGTGTGCTGTTAAAGTTCTATGTGAGCGGAAATACATCAAGTGATTTTTGAAAAATACGGTCACATGACAAAAATGAGATGTATCTTTATTTTGGGAGTGAAAGCATATTTCCACAGCTAAAGAATCATGACACACAAAGAAGCACCATATTGGACCATTTTGTGGAAGAAACTTTGAAAATGATCATGAAAAATAAGTCTGAAGTCTCCTCTGGAATTTTCAAGGGCAATTTTAAAGAAATGTAAGAAGAACTAAAATCAGGTATAAAATAATCCAGGGCGCCAGTCAACAATTTCTCATTTTCTTTGGCCTTTTTGGTGGTGGTGTTTTTTTTGTTTTTTGGTTTTTTTTCCAGAAATTTTTCTGCTACTTGTATAACTGTAACTTTAACAACAAAACAGGACAGAATTTTTCATCCCTACCCGTCAGCTTATATTACAATTCCTCCTGAAAATGTTGACACTGGATTACTAAGAGTCCTTCAAGTACCAGACTGTAATTCATACTCATCAATTAAATTCAATAGCATGCTTTGTCGCAACATTTGATGACAATTTATAGGAGATGATGATTCTGCAAAAGTATTATGGAAAGCTTAAAAATAGGAAACAATTTTCACCACTGTCCTCTGGTAAGATATTTCAAAATGCGATGTTTTACCACTGTCATATAGGAAAATACCTCAAAATGCTGTGATAAGTATTAGTATAAAAATAGATCAATCACTACATGTCGCTTGCTGTTTAGTGCTTTCCCAAACCTGTTGGTACTAAAACGGATAAAGAATGAAAATGGCCTTGCACTATGTGTTTTGCATAAGAGCCACTGAATAAATGTCAGGTCTTTTTCTCCTTTTCCCCAGAGAATTAGCAGAAATAGACAACTTAGGACAAGTGAGTCAATGTATTTATATAACCTTCAATTGACCTGTAAGTTGGCTGTCCCTGGGGAGGGTCCCACCCTCGATCCTTCTCTCTGTGTGTTTTGTGTGCGATTCTAATTATTTGGGAAACCCTGCAAATTTTATTTTATTTTAAAAATTGGGGGGGGCATATACACAGCATATGGAAACTCTTGAGACAGGGATCAAACTCATACCACCACAGAGACAACACTGGATCATTAACCTGCTGCATCGCAGGGGAAACTCCAAATTTTATAGTTACATTATTAATTGCAAAGACTGCTTTCTTTCTTTTTTTTTTAAATTTTTTTTCATTGTTATTTACCCAATACATTTTTTTTCTACTGTACAGCATGGTGTCCCAGTTACACATACATGTAAACATTCTTTTTTCTCTCATGATCATGCTCCATCATAAGTGACTAGACATAGTTCTCAGTGCTACACAGCAGGATCTCATTGCTAATCCATTCCAAAAGCAATAGTTTGCATCTATGAACCCTAAGCTCCCCAATCCATCCCACTCCCTCCCCCTCCCGCCTCCCCCTTGGCAACCACAAAGTCTATTCTCCAAGTCCATGAGGCAAAGACTGCTTTCTTCTGTCAGTTGCAATAAATGGTGTATTTACTGAGCACAAATCATATATCAGTGCTTGGCTAAGGTTTAACTCTACATAGACATATGAGGGAAGAAATCCCTTATAGCTGCAGAGAGCCTAATGGTAAAATACTTGGACAGAAGTTATTTCAATACAATGTAATAAGTGCTAGGAGAAGGACTATGCCTGGTCTGAACTTTTTATTTCAGTATATTTACCTATCTTTGATCAACGAATTCAAACACTTTTATGCCACATGGTATTATAATTCCTTCATGGAGACATCAGAGCTAATTTTCCAGTAAGATATTTCTGATGCTTATAGCCTCTATATGATATAATACAGATCTTCCTCAAATGACGATGGGGTTACATCCCAATAAACCCATCATAAGTTAAAAATAGCCTAGGTTGAAAATGCACTTAAAACATCTAACCTATGGAACACCATAGCTGAGCCTAGCCTACCTTAAACATGCTCAAAACATTGACATTAGCCTACAGATGGGCAAAATCATCTAACGCAAAGCCCATTTGACAGCGACGTGTGGAACATCTCGTGTAATTTACTGGATACTGTACTGGAAGTGAAACACAGAATGGTGGTCTGGATGCCGAGAGGCCACAAGGGCATCAGCTGCTGACCCTCGTGATCACGGGGCTGTCCAGGAGTGGCCGCTCTCCGGTGTCACAAGAGGATCGGACCACGGATCACTAGCCCAGGATTCAGAATCTGATGTCTGGTGTCCAAGGAATGCCTATAACTTTTGTACCATCTTAAGGTGAAAAAAAAAAAAAAAAAAAAAAAAAAAAAAAAGCTGAATTATCCTAAATTGGGGACCCTCTTGAAACTTAGAACACAAATGATATATGATAAAATGAATAAAGCCTACAGTGTAATCCACATATATTTTAATTCATTAGCAATGCATATTCTTCCTGAGTTTTAGAACTTTACCCAATGTATTGACGTTATGGGTAAGTTACTTAGCAAAGTGAATTATGTTTTCTCATCACCTCATCCACTGAGCCGGTGTGTGTGTGTGTGTCTCTTTTGAAAGATATACAAAATGTGGAAAGAGTTGTAAATGAAGGATATTTACGATATTTTTTCATGATTTTTCCCCTCTGTTATTAAACCTATAATAACATGCAGTATGTTTGCTTTGTGTCTTCATGACATTGGCAAAGTTAAGCCTTTAGTAAACCAATGAGTTAAAAACTAAAACACAAATACGTATTTGTTCCAATGATTTGAAATCCAGTTTGAAAATTTGGAAGGGAAAAGTGGCCTTCCCCCTGAGGTAGGGGGAAGATGGTATATTTGCTCAATGTTTCTAGGTTCTATAGAAACTGAAGACACTTTACAAGGTTTTCTGGGGTCAAGTGTTAAATAAAACAAACGTAAAGCAATAAACACAGTTGGAGTTTTGTCCAGTCAGTGGCAGAGAAGCTATAATTTCACCATTTAGTCCTAAAGGAAACGTTTCAAAAACAAGAGGCATATCTCATTTTCTTGTAAAAACCTAGCTGTTCTATTAAGAAAGGTCAGACAGTTTTCACCCCGAAGAGTATGTTTAGCACAATGCAGTTAAATAGAAATCCCATGTCCACAAGTCTCACTCGCCATCTGTCTTCATTCTCCTCACAAAATTAAGTCAAGTTGCTATCGGTTTGGGTGTAAGACGTATACCAGAGTTAGGAAAAAATGACTGCACTAATCAAACCCATCGTGGCTGCATATTTCACTCCCATGCAATTGTTTGCATTTGATACATGAAGCCATTAAAAGACAATTTTGAAAGCAGAGCAAGGCATCAAGTAATTAGAAGATGGGTAACCCTTGCACAATTCTTTCTTCTCATCACGAAGACATCAGGATGCCTTCCAAATACCCTAGAACTGTCATGCTTCCGTATCAGTCGTGGGTGGTTGGCCTAGGTTACCTCTTCCTCCTGCAATGGGAAAAGGACTCACTTTTTCCTTACTCTAAAGATAAAGAAGAACTGTAATTTTTCAAGTTGAGAGAGAAACATTTGGATTCAGCTTCTTTCCAGTCTGGGGCCAGAGGTGTCCCTACAAGAGACCAAGTCGCTGTTCCCTTTTCCTTAGAAGGTAAATCATATCTACTTCAGGGGGCTGTTGTGAAACTGACCAGTACGATGTGTCTGAAACATCTGGGCTGTGTCTGATAAACAGCGCGTGCTATCCGCGCTAGAAGACTGTTCTTGTTAGAATGGTCTCGCATCACCTGTAGTTATTGGAGAAATTCCATGGAACACAAAACGGTAGATTTCAAAGGATCCTACTCTAGAACAGAGGCCGGAAACTAGGGCCCGTGGTACCATTGGTTCTTTAAGGCCAGTGAGTGAAGAATGATTTTACATTTTTAAATAGTTGTGAAGACATAAACGAAGGAGAGACTTGCATGACAGGAGAACACAATATGAAATCTTAATTGTATAAGACGTCTACAAATATGTACTCATAAATAATATATATATAATATGTAAATGTACACTGTGCCCATAAATAAAGTTTTATTGAAACGCAGAGCCATCCATCAGTTTACTGTTGCCCATGCATTCTAACCTGAGACTTGAGGACCTGCAGAGTCGAAACTATTTAATCTGGTCCTTTCCGAAAAAGCGTGTCCCAGAAAGACAGTGAGGTGTGTGAGTAACCTGAGGCATATCTCTAAACTTTCTATAAAAGTGAGGTTTGAATTAAATGATTCCTTAGAGTCCTTCTGACTTGGCACTAAAAGCAGAGACTTCGGAACCGTAAACCAAGTGCTATCTTCTCTTTACTTACTACGCTCTGTGATCTTGGAGGACGTCCTCACGTCTCTGCCCTGCTTTTTCACTCCTGGCTGCTTTAAATGAGTATTTTGAAAATCAAATGCCGTGATCAATGTGAAGCCCCTTTAGCCCAGTGACTGGCATACAGTTGGTACTTAATAAAAGTTGGGGTAAGTAGGGTACAAGAATACCATCCCATAGAGACATGGGATGGTACAACTGGAAGGAATATCATCTTATGTTCTATAGCAGGTGTAAAGAGAAGTCCAAAGCGCTGTCAAGTCTTACTGCTGAGTAGAACTGGCGATTAAGTGAAGGCTACCGGTTTTTCACATGCCTATCATTCTGAGGGATGTGTTCACCACCCACTTCCACCCACCAATACTGAACTCTACAGCGGAAACGAAAGAGAGATTCATGATGTTCTTAGTGGCAGTGTTTGCCTTGTCTCTTTAGTGGGACAAGAGGTCTGTGCAAAAATCAGAAATTTTAGAATTTTTAGAAATGTTAGCACTGGCTAAAATTTAATGTTTTTGAAGAAAATTCTATGAAGTTCCTGGTAATATTTAGCCCATGTTGACTCCACTTCAACTAGAAGATTTCGTGGGGGGAGTGTCTCTCTTGATTTTTTCTGTAAAAGAGGCAAAGGCCAAAGTAGCATAATTTTTGGTAAGGTTTTGGAATATTAACATAATTTTAACAATGCAATGTTCTATAAATTTTACTGTGTAATCTAGAGGCTATCACTTTTTTTCCCAAATATTGTGAAACTACAGCAGCAAAGAGTCCAGTTCTTTATAGCAGAGATAAGTTCAACATCAACAAAGCATAAGTGGAGTTCCCTGGTGGCCTAGTGCTTAAAGGGTCTGGATTGTCACTGTTGTGGCACAGGTGCAACCCAGGCCTGGAAACTTTCAGATGCCACACTTGTAGCCAAAAACAGTAACAAAATATAAATGCCAGTTATTCACAAAATATACTTAGCCAGACGGGTACGTTCATCACGTTCTGTGAGTTCACTGTATCTCTATGTTTTCAATACGACAAAGTATCATTTTATGTCATTCACCACATGTCTGTATAATAAACACACTAGAGCAAATAAATTATGAAATTAAATGTATTTTATTTTTAGATCAAGATAAAATTATGGCTTTCACAATAAAATCTGGTTTAGTCAGTATATCCATCAGTCTTTCATTTCATTAAATGTGTGTTGAAAATTTAATCAACCTGGTTGTTATTTTTTTTTCTTTTTCTTTTTTGTCTTTTTAGGGCTGCACCTGTGCAATGCAAGTTCCGAGGCTAGTGGTCAAATTGTAGCTGCAGCTGCCAGCCTACACCACAGCCACAGCAACACGGAATCCATCCCAGCCACATCTGCCACCTACACCACAGCGCATGGCAATGCCAGATCCTTCGCCCACTGAGCGAGGCCAGGGGTTGAACCCTTGTCCTCATGGATACTAGTCGGGTTCATCACCGCTGAGCCACGACAGGGACTCCGCATCCTGGTTATTTGTTAAAGTGGCTTTTGTGAATTTATCAAAACCAAATTACACATGGTAAGAAACCAAGTTTGTTTTTTGTTTTTTTTTTCTTTTCCCACTGTACAGCAAGGGGGTCAGGTTATCCTTACATGTATACATTACAATTACATTTTTCCCCCCACCCTTTGTTCTGTTGCAACATGAGTATCTAGACATAGTTCTCAATGCTATTCAGCAGGATCTCCTTGTAAATCTATTCTAAGTTGTGTCTGATAACCAAGTTTTAAATCCATATAACATGCTACCTACTCTGTCTGTTGGGTATTTTTCACTGGGTTCACTGATTCTAAAGGGAGGTATGAGTGAAGAAGAAGAATCGAAAGAGCACCATGAAAAGTCCTCAGAACCGAATGAAATCACTGCTCGTTAACCGAGATTGATCAAAAGCTTACAGCAAGACTACTTCTGATACTACAGAACTTGAAAGGGTAAGGAATTTTCCTCAGCTGTACACAACTGTCCATTCCTCCCTAGGCCAGTGCACACTGGCATTTTATTCCTCACTCTTAACCACTTACATTTTAATTGAAAGTATTATTCTTGATTTTAGAGTTCAATGGTTTGTGTTTCATCTCTCAGCAAAGAGGCTCTGGTTTGAATCCCATCGAGTTGGTAAAATTATGTCCTGGGATTTTCTGAGGAAAATGTCATTCTGGAAGTTTGTGAATTTAATTTGGAACCACCTGCTGAGCTCTCCGTGGAATATTTGATCATTTAGAAACCATTTCTCCTCTCTTTAAGAACATCAGGAAGAGGACAGGGGACTTTAGTATCTGGTCTCTCTCTCATTTTTCTCCTATGATGAAGAGACCTAAAATGAGTTTGGGGGTAAATAATCTGAAAGAAGTGCCAGAACTGCAGGCAGTATATTAAAAACATAAGTCTAGCAGAACTTCTTTTTCGAGTTTACCCTACAGGCTCTGAGGTTAAGAAAAAATATCAAATAAATAAAGGTCTGCATCATATTTTTGTTAGGAAAATGATACCCACAGTGGGAACATTTTGACAAATTTGTTAAACCAAGGGTATTTATCCAAGATCCAGGGACTCCTGTTTTCCCTAACCTAAGCTCATTACACTAATTTCAGTTGTGTCTTAGCCTCATAGGAATTCTCAATATAC
Source organism: Sus scrofa (assembly GCF_054392235.1). Lineage (NCBI taxonomy): Eukaryota > Metazoa > Chordata > Mammalia > Artiodactyla > Suidae > Sus > Sus scrofa. Next base: position 80,482,199 of record NC_139393.1, read on the forward strand.
ATAAAACTGAGCTACTATAAAAGAGCAGGATGGGCTGAAAATCAGTGTCTGCATGAGGCCGGGGGATGGCTCAGTCTTTGGCAAGGACTTAGCATGTGCTTTTCCTATTACGGTTTCCCTCATTCCTTGTGTGTCACTCCAAAAATTTTATGAGAATATTACTTATGCTATCAAAACATATCCTCCCATCAAGATATAAATTTTCACAGGATAACCGTATATTTAGAAGTTCTCCTATTGATCTCTGAGTATGTCTCCATATGCTTAGCAGATCCGCTCCCTTACTGGGGAGAATAATGGTATGGACTGCTGGAAACTTCTCGTTCTCTCTTCAGCGTGTATTTGGTTTGCCTCTCTCCCCCGTGGTGCAGACAGATTATTCTGCTGTGAATGCCTGACTTGCAGTCAGAGGAGTTGAAATAAGACATGATACATGAGACAGAGGAGAAAACATACCTGGCAAGGTAAGCTTCCAGGACGACTTGGAAAATAAACTCAAACCAAACCCTGCGAGGGTCTTGGAATCACATGCTGAGAGTGTCTGGTGAAATGATTGTGTGCTTTGCTTTGTCTCCATAAATTTGCTGCAGAGACAAAGTTTGCTGGAAATTTAGAAGCAATGTGATTTTTAGCCCCGTTTAACTTATTTCAGCTTTTTATTGTTTCAATTGTTTCATTTTTTTTTCACTGTCTCAATAGCCAACTGAAATCAAAAGGCTCGGTTCTGCAAATGTGTTCTAGTTTCCCAAGCTGTCTTCAGATTTGGGGGATTAGAGTTGAAAACTAAGTTTAAAAGAAATGCAAAGAGTTCTCATTGTGGATCAGTGTGTTACACACCCAACTGATATCTGTGAGCATGTGGGTTCTATCCCTGGCCTTGCTCAGTGGGTTAAGGATCTGGCGTTGCTGTGGCTGTGGTATAGACCGTCAGTGGCAACTCCAATTTGACCCTTATCCTGGGAAATTCCTTCCATATGCCGCAGGTGTGGCCCTAAAAAGCAAAAACCAACAAAAACAAAAAATAAAAATTAAAAAATGTAAAAATATTTTTGAGACTATTGATCATATATTAATTGATTTTTAAAGGTATAGTTTTGAATTAAGTATAGAGGTACAAACAAAAATTAATAAACAATTTTCTGATTGGAATGACCTCAGAATTCACCTAAGGATCAAAACGCACATAGGAGGCACTGATAGGACATACCACATGATTTGTCTTTCGGCCAAGGATCATTTCCTGCTCTTTAGCACATACCCGGCTCGCTCCACATGTTTCTCAGTGTCTGGTTGGATCATGGTTAAAGCACTGCTTTCCTAGCTTCAGTTTAGTGACGCTTAGTGGTTCTTCATGTTCAAATACAGTGCTCTTGATCCATCATTGGTACTCGGCCTGAAGACATATTATTTCATTTATAAAATCTCCCTCCAGCCAGATGTTCACTATAGAGTATCAGGAATATCCGTCATAGTTTAAAACTGCCTTGCAATGTGCTAGATAAGATATGTGGGCACTGGAAAATAATGGATGCATGAAATAGGACAAGACACCACACGTCAGTGTTCATACCTATTCTGGGCCAAACTATGCCAACATGTGGGGAAGTTACTACTGAGCACATGAATAAACATAAAGTTTTCGATTTGCCACATCATATACGGCTAAAATCACACAATTCAGTGTCCACTGTCTGAGGACTTTCAAAGTATTATTGGTTATTACATACGCACTAAATGTTTTTCATATCACATTTTATTATTTAGATTTTTTAAATTAAAGTATAATGATTTACAATGTTGTGCCAATTTATGTTCCACAGAAAAGTGACTTAGTCATATATATAGTATGTGTGTATATATAAACATACATATATACACACACACACACACACAGGTGTACTTTTTTTTTTTTTTTTTTGCTTTTTAGGGCCATACTTGCGGCATATGGAAGTTCCCAGGCTAGGGGTTGAATTGGAGCGGCAGCTGTTGGCCTATGCCATGCACAGCAAAGTGGGATCTGAGCCACATCTGCAACCTACACCACAGCTCATGGCAACGCCAGATCCTTCACCCACTGAGCAAGGCCATGGATACTAGTCAGATTCCTTTCCACTGGGCCACAACAGGAACTCCCTAATTCTTCCTTAAATATTATTTTCCATCATGGTCTACCCCAGGAGGCTGGCTACAGTTCCCTGTGCTATACAGTAGGACTTGGTCAAGCCATTCTGAATATGACAGTTTGCATCTACTAACCCTAAACCTCCAGTGCCTCCCACTCCCTCCCCCCTCGCCCTCGGCAACCACACACTAAATATTTTTAAGCTTCACCATCCTGTGAGCTTGCACGCCCCTCGACCTCCTCCATCAGTTCGCTCTGCCACAATCGTATTTACTGTGCTTTCAAAACCAAACTCGGAGGTCACCCTTCTCCTCTGAGGAGCAGATCTCTGTAGGAGTGTGCTAAGGCGGCCCTCCATCTAGAGCCCCACACTAGTTACCTTAAACTCAAACCCTCCCCTGTTCCAGGGTGACCCTGAGCGGCAGCCCCAGCCGCCAAGGTAACAAAGAGCCTGGAGCTTGCAGGCCCCGTTGAAGGTCCGGGCAGAGGCCCAGCAACTGCTCATCACCACCCTGTGGAACCGTAGAGTCCTATTGGCCAGGTCTTTGCAGTTTCAAGAGACTGAAAACTTTTTTGTTTGTTTGCGGTGTCATTTGATTCCTCTTTTTGGTCAAACATTTTAGGGGCCATTCATATTTAGAAACCATGGTTAGCAAAGCAGTTTAGTGTAGCTCAAACTGCTTCAGAGGCTCATCTGTCTTTCCTCTGTGTCTGATAGGAAGGGATTCTTGATGGATGCGTGCGAAGACTTGGCCTTGTCCTTGACATCAAAGCCAGCCCTGCCAGCCCGGGTCCACGGCTTTCTGTAATCTACCTGCCTCTTCCCTCTTATACAAAACCATCTTCCGTTCTCAGCAGTTAAGCCAAATTTCTCAATACCAGATAGATGATTACCTCATGCTTTTTTTTTCACTTCTGTTTTCCTTATTCTATTTTTCCTGTAATAATCCCCCTCCCTCCGACCTCTCTGTTCAGCTGATTCGTAACATTGCTTTTAAATCAGGCAAGAGCTTATCTAATCCAGAATTTTTCTGACTTTTCTGCCTTTCTCTTCCTCCCTCCTTCCTTCCAGTAAAAGCTCTGACCTTTCCTTTCTGTCCCATATTCACTCAGCATCATTGAGGGGAATGATAGAATTAGGAAATTCAAATGGAATCTGGGCAAGACATAGTGAGGCTCAGCCCCTTCACTTTAACACTGGTCCAGGCGCAGGAGCAGACGCATCGAATACACGTTAAGGATAGAGAAAGGCGCCAGCCCTGCCTTTGCTCCGTTTTATCGTATCTGCTCAAAGTAGTCAAAACTCCTCCACAGCAAAACCATGCTCGATGATGCTTTTAAATCCACGTGATAACAATTCCAAATGCAAGTAGCAATGGAACATTTTTTAAAATTTGTAAAAAGCTGACGAACTCTTAGGACTGTGCACCAAACGGAAGCATGGACTTTCAGTTGGAGACAACGAAAGAAGCTGTGTTCTTCAGAGGAGTCAGAAAGTGATGGGGTCTGTGAGAGTGTCGACTGTGCTGCCATTTCCCATCTCACCTGGGTCCATGCCTCCTCATCACCCTCGCAGAGGGCACACAGCTGAGCCCAGGTGCCATCTTTCCTTTGAGGGAGGCCATAAATACTGAGCATGCAATTATGAGAATAAAATGATGCTGACGGCAATGTCACCCGAGGCTATGGTGACTGCTTCCCTGGAGTGGCTATTTCCTACCCCTTTCCACGGCTATCGCGGATATTTCATCTGGAAAACTACCCCCCTTCATGGTTAGATGCTGATTTGTTAGTGCAATTCATAACTGTTTACCCAGTGTTCTAACAACTTTGGGGACACATTTGAATATCCTAATTTTATACGTATTGCAAACTAGGCACAAAGATCACAATGACACCACTTATTGTACATGCTGATTTGTTTCACCCTCCATTTCCCTGACGCTTTCAAACATTCTTTCTCAGTACAACTGCGAGTAAATTCACGAAGCATGTTTTCAATATCCTCTCCGCGAGTATTAAATAAATACCATAATACCTGTCTGAGATATATGAACCATGCTTTGCTCGCTTCATGCTTTTTGGAGGACGATAGAATATAAGAAAGAAAAATGGATATGCAGTCTAGAACTCGTCAGGGCTGAGTTGGAATCCACATCCACAATTTAGCTGTCTCTACAAATGACAATCTACCAATTTTGTTGCAAGAAATTGTCTCCTCGGTAAACACCCACGCCCACACAGAGTACATACCCGAGCACCAAAATGACAATTGAAAATATGTTAGTCAGCTGCCCTTCCTGGTTTGCTTTCAGTGTTTTTCAAAACATACCATAACTCCATTGCCAGCGTCTGTAATGTGGAAATAGGCTCATTTTCTCTATCACAAACAAAGCGGGGGGGGGGGGGTGCATTATAGCTGGAGCGCCTTAGATTAGATAAGGAAGAGGACTTCCTGGACGCTTACACGCATCATCTCAAAGATCACGGAAGTGGGGGCTTTCATGCCCTTGATGGGGATTTGTGAGAAAGACACAATTAACTTAAGAGGCTCCATTCTCTGGAATTTTTTTTCCCCAAAACTGTGTGCTTTAGGATTTCGACTTCCATGATAAGCCCAGCTACACTTTCAAGGAGCCCTGTCATTAAACGATGTCACACCACAGAGCTTTAAAAAGCCCAAAGTGAAATGGAAAACAAAACAGGGTGGAGAGGCAGCCTATGGCTGTGAAGTGGGCCTTAAGAACACTTTGATGGCCTCCTGCAAAAAGTGAAAAGAAAGAGTTAGATTCTGCTTCTGCAGCTCATGTGTCTTTTGTTCTCTCTCCCATTCTCACATCAGGATTTAAAATCTGAACACTGCACTGTGCTCAACCTGTAAGACCATCAGTAAAACGGAGCCTCCTCTGAGGCCTCCTGCTCCTTTGGTTAATCTGCCAAGAGCCACAAGTCTGGGCTAATGGGCTCTTCTTCTCCTCTCTTCCAGAACTCACATGTCTAAAAAACAAGCACACAGCAGAAAAACAACCTGGATGCTGGCCACATCTCAAGAGCTGAGCCAGCCTTTGGTTCCTGCCCTAGAATTTCCTGACCTGGGAGTAAAAATTCCATCCTTAAGCCATGCTGTCACTTAGATGAATTCCATTGTGATGGTCTATCTATAAACCAACATTTTCTGAGTCGGTCCTTGTTCCATTTGGTGCTTTCCTGAGGAAGTCTTATCAGGGTTCTGAGGTACAGTAACCTGAGAAGCTTTTACTTAGCACCCAAATATCATCGCTTAGCCCTTAAGGAAGGCTGCAGGCTGCCAGGTCTTCCCCATTTGGGTGCTGATAAAGCGTTCGCCACTATTTCAAGCAGATTAAGCAAGTACTTTTCTGGGAGCAACTTGGCTTTTAAGCTTTGGTAACTGCTCTCCAACAATGATAGCAGATGCTGGAGCACCACCTATTTATCCATGAGAGGGTTTGAACTCTTGTAAATGTAAAGATGTGCATCCATTTCTACCTCACACACACACAATATCACATTTGATATAATTATGTGAGCTTACATCAAAATCTGCCTTACTAAGAAAGATCTATACCAGGCCATAAGAGAAAGAAAACCTCCCAACTCAAGCCTTACCCAAAAAAACAAAGACAAAAACAAAAACAACTTGCTTTATAATGACTTACTTCCAACCTAAGCTATTTGTATTTTACGTGTGTAAAAATGAATGCTGCTTGAAAGTAAAATGTTGTGGTCAACAATTTTTTGTGGTTTGGCAAATTACGGCCCATGTCAAAAATGTTTGGAGACACAAACATTTTGTTATTTGAAAATCATAATATAAACTAAAAAGGTATTAAGTGAACACTGAAGACAGCTTTCCGATTGCAAATTCAATCTGAATCATGTAGCCCTGAGGGAGCCATGAGGAAATTATCAGGATATTCTTAGAAAACATCACGAAACAACGCGGCAAGAGCCCTGGCCCGATGGAGACACAAGGACCACTGCTGAGAGCACCGTGGAGGGGGCGGTCCACCCAGCTGGTCACAGGAGAGTTCAGGTATCAGATTTTTTGTGTAAAATCCCCTGTGCCTTGTTGCTTCACTGATAAACGTGAAGTTTGGATTGGATGATCATTTTAGCAGAGGACACGGCCTTGCTTCATGCAAGGCACAAAGTAAACCTTGACTGAAATGAATTGAACAAGTGCCATCCCATCTGAACTCAAAACTACAGAGGCTGTTCTGTTAAAAACCAATGACAAACACCAACGTGTCAAAGAAATGACTGCTGTTGTTACTTTTAATTGAATGAGGCCATTCTTCATCATTCAATTCCAAACCCAAATTAATGAAACGGATGAAATAAGCAAAATATAGAAGGTAGGAAGCATGGGCCCAATACATATATGATGCTTTATCTAAAAATAATTCTACATAAAATATTAGATAATAAAATATGGCTTCCTTTTCAAAAGGTTATTCTGACATACTGCCAAGCCATAATACGAGTAACACACAGTATGGCACCACAGTAAGAACAGATGCATTGACCAATGGAACCGGACGACAAACTCAGAACCAGATCGATGTATATACGGAAACTAAATATATGATGGGAGAAGGCCAGGTTGCTTAGGAGAGGATATAAAGCCGCATAACTAACCATCTGTGGAGGAAAACAACGCCACCACGTACAAATTAGGATTCTAGGGTGACTAAGACCCAAGGGTGAACGACAAAACTATATATTTAAAGCTTGCTACTCCTATTAGGAATTCCCTCGTGGTGCAGTGGGTTAAAGACTCAGCGTCATCACTGCTGTGGCTCTGGTCACAGCAGTGGCACGGGTTTTATCCCTGGCCCCAGAACTTTATTATGCTGTGGGCATAGCCCAAATAAATAAAGCCTGTTACGACTATTATTAATAATTAAAATAATAATGATGGTTATAATAACAATAACATTAAAATAGCTTTTTATTTTTTTTTTGCATTTCAGGGATATACCTGCAGCATATGGAAGTTCCCAGGCTAGGGGTGTAATCAGAGCTGCAAATGCTGGCCTACCCCACAGCCATAGCAGCAAGGGATCCAAGCTAGGTCTACAACCTATCCCATAGCTCATGGCAATGCTGGATCCTTAACCCACTGAGCGAGGCCAGGGATTGAACCCACAAACCTAATGAATACTAGTTGAGTTCATAACCCACTAAGCCACAATGGGAACTCCCAGGTCTGGAGTTCTTTACACTCTAAAAACATAAAGCATAAGGTAAAAATAATTTCATCAAAATTAGGAGTTCTGTTTAACAAAGATCATAATTCGCTTATTTTAAAAGATTTTTGCAGTTGCAAACACAAACAAAACATAGACAAAGGAAATACAAAAGGGATTCAGAAACAGAGGAATCACAAAGGAATTAGAAATGCATAGAGAGATTCTCTAACTCAGGAGTAATTAGGAAACAAATAAATAGCAATGATCTTTGATTTTAAACACATGAGATTGGGGATGTGGGCAATTAAACTCTATGTCCCGACTGTACCAGTGTAACCTGGAGATCACACTGGAGCAAGATCAAGTGTGTGCAGTCCCAGTGGCCTCCTTCTGGATGAAAGAGAAAAGCTCACAGAGTCTCTGAAGAGGCTCATCTTAGCCTGGATTGTGGCCACAGGGAACTGGCTGCCTTCTTAGTGTCTGTTACAGAGAAATGAAAAAGTAGTAACGGGCATGGGCTTCCTGGCCTGTGACGGAACAGTCATATTTAAAGTTTGGATGACAATGTCCTCAGTTCTACCAAAAGTTCCGACGGACTGACCCGGGGCAGGGGGCAGCCCGCTTGCCATTCCTACGCAGAATCTCAGGATCTGTCTGGTTCCTCTCTGACTCATTCAGTTTACTTGGAGCATGTGCATGATCCAGATGGTAAGGCAGGACTCACATAACTATGGAACCTGACTTCCTCCACCTGCTACCATCTAGGCTTGGCCACGTCTAGTGATGTGTGCAGCAAAACGTCGTGTTTCACTGTAATATTCTCACATGCTGTCAAACGCCTTGGCCAACTGGGCGCGTGCACGTTCCTTTTTCTCTGTGCACTGCTGATGAGTCCTTTGGCTTCTTATTTCATCTGCATTATCAGACGTGATGGGCAGACTCTGATGTAACTCCATGGCCCAGGGGACCAGTCACCTCCACTTCTCTGATGGGTTCTAGTGACTTAAGTGCTCTAGGGTTGAGGACGTAAAACTTTTTCCAAATACTACGTGATTCTAATCCTTTATTTAAACATTTAATACATATTAACAAAACACATACAAGTTATAATATGAATTCCCAGCCAAACGCTGCATTGACTTGAGGCTTTCTCAGTGGATTGGAAGTTTAGATGTTATGAATTACTGAGAAAGTTTCTCTTAGTTTTTCTCAAGGTGTGGTCTGTGAACCAAAAGTAGACCAAAAACTGTCACAGGCAGTGCTGATATATATATTGAGAAATTGAAATTAAGCAGTTGGACACCTTAATTGAAATATGGCATTGCCATGAGATCCGTGTCTCCATGGACTCGTCTAGTGGATTTGAGATTAATCAGGAATTGGCTGGCCCCCTGAGAATTATAATGTTGCAAGCGAAAAGCACACCATGTGTGCTAGATCAAACATCAGTATGGGGGTCCATAACCCAGTGGAAATCAACAGGCACAAAACGCCTGCCCCTTTCAGGTTCTTTTCCCAGGTAGATTATCACAGACTACTAGGTAGAGTTCTCTGTGCCATACAGCAGGTACCCACCAGCCAGTCATCCCATGGACATGTGTACACATACCTGAATCACTCTGTCGTACAGCAGAAAGGATCGCAACATTGTAAACCCACACTACGTCAATAAAACTTAAAAAAACAAAATAAAAACAAAACAACAACAGCAAAAAGCCTGCCCCTTCACCACAGACCATTTGCGAAGCCCTGATCATCTTCATATGTGGTCAGGTGCAGAGTTCATTGTGATAGTAGGAAACCCCCTTTCCCATGGGTTTTACCTTCCCTGTGCCTTGGGATTGTATCTGCTACTTAAGCCAGATTTTTTTTTTTTATTTTACAATGATTTTTATTTTTTCCATTATAGCTGGTAGACAGTGTTCTGTCAATTTTCTACAGTACAGCAAGATGACCTAGAAACACATACATGTATACATTCTTTTTCTCACATTATCATGCTCCATCATAAGTGACTAGATATAGTTCCCAGTGCTATACAGCAGGATCTCATTGCTTATCCATTCCAAAGGCAATAGTTTGGATCTATTAACCCCAAATTCCCAATCCATCCCACTCCCTCCCCCTCTCCCTTGGCAACCACATGTCTGTTCTCCATGCTCATGATTTTCTTTTTGTCTGAGCAAAGATTCATTTGTGCCATATATTAGATTCCAGATATAAGTGATATCATATGCACCTGCATGTTCACTTCAGCGCTATTCACAATAACCAAGGCATGGAATCAACCTAAATGTCCATCAGCAGATGATTGGGTTAAGAAGATGTGTTATATGCACATGACGGAATACTACTCAGCCATAAAAAAGAACAAAATAATGCCATTTTCAGCAACATGGATGGAACTAGAGACTCTCCTACTAAGTGAAGCAAGTCAGAAAGAGGAAGCCAAATACCATACGATATCACTTAAGCCAGAATTATAATGTAGATGGATTATGGATAAGGCTGGAAATTAAAGTCTAATGAGAGTCAAAACCCAACTGAAAGTGAACTGATGGTGCCATTGATTTTTACAGATTGCTTCAGAGAGAAGGGAAGTCACGAACAGAGAAATGATACTCAGCACCCAATTCCTAAAATAAGCTCTACTCTAGTATTAAAATTTTGTGAGTTTTATGTCAAGTACAAACATGTATAAGTCTAAATGAGTATGGCACATGGAGATGGCCTGTGAAAAGAGTGGGGGTATTTCTGCTTTTGTGGTTGATGTCTTGGCTCTGGAATAAAAGTGATGGAGAATTGAACCCTCCGTCTCCCACCATCTTAACATCTGTGGCAAATCACCTTCTCTACGTAACGGTTTCATCATCTACAATATGCGGTTAATTTCCTCATACATGGATCCTGTTAATAACCTAGCTGTCCATATGTATTCAATGAGAATGAAAATTGCAAATATTTCTATTTTTATACAATTAATGTTTCTTTATGTTTCAGCAAAGAACATTTTAACATCAGGATGTAAAAACCTCAGATCTTTTGAGAAGATTCCTTTAGTAATACCATACTATTCTGGCTCTTCTAGTTCAACTCAATCTTGTGAAAAAATTAAATCAACCCTGGCAAGTTACTGATCACAATCATAAGCCTAAGAGGAAATAGATTTGGGAGTGAATCGCATTGTAACAAATCTTCAGACATGTTTACATTTTTGGATGTTTGTTTGAAAGCATATGCTTATGTGTCTGTGTGAAGATGTAAGTATATTAAAATCACAGGTGATCTCTATGTATTCATATGTTGTGAAAGTAGGAACGAAAATTAAAAGAAAAACACATCATCTTAGAAAATACACTTGTTTCTAATTCACAACCACAGCAACAATTAGGCTATGGGTTTTGCTTTGTTTTGATTGAAGAGTAGTTGATTTACAATACTGTGTTACTTTTGGGTGTACAGGAAAGTGATTCAGATATCTGTATCTCTATATATCTATAGATATGTACATGTATGTTCTTTTTCAGATTCTTTTGCATTATAGGTTATTACAAGATTTTAAATATAGTTCCCTGTGCTCTGCAGTCTTTGTTGTACATCTGTTTTACATTCAATAGTGGGTATCTGTTTATCCTAGTCCTAGCTTACTCCTCCCTTTTTCCCACTTGGTAAACACGTTCTTGTCTACATCTGAACAACTATTTCTGTTCTGGCGTTGATATGTCAGAGGGTCAAAACAATGTCCTTGTTTGAGTCAGAGCTTTAGAATCAAGACTTCACGCACCATAGACTGAGCAATACACATCTAGAGGAGAAGTTTCTAATTTTGCTTTTTATATTAGTATCCAAGGCCTCATAAGGCTGTGGGAAAGAGAGATAATAAAAATAATGTGGGATGTTTAAGGTTCTACATCTCCCAGTTCTTAAGTATTCATATCGTCTTAATTTTCCATCGACACTCTTGACTATGCGTCTATAGAAATTCTGGCATAAATGACATTTACAGAGTCATTTAAAGAATACTGCATTTTTAGCCCATGGCACCTGAGCATAAATTAGGAAGGGCAGATACTTGGACTGGGTTCTACCAGTAACCAATTAACAGAGTTAATAGGAAAAGGATTTAATAAGAAGAAGAAGTGAAACTTGTCAAGTTTGTTCTTGGATAGAGCATGGCAGGTCATCCTGAGTAAAACTGGACAAAGAGAGAATATCAAATTAAACAAAAGTATTCTTTTGTGTGTTGAAACTTTGCTCCCTCTTTTTGTGTGTACACACTATATCGATTCGTGGAGTTTAAGTCCCAAGTTGCCTTCTATAACTACTGTCTGATTTCTTTAAAGATGGAAAACACTATTTTGCTTGTTTCACTCAATTCAACACATTCCTACTTGCTTTTATTTCTCCAGAAACCTTTTACTTGTGTTCAGCTTATCCTCTCACACTTAATATAATTCCTCTGTGGGGAAATGCTGGTTAAGGCTTTTGCATCTACCACAGAAAATACGGAGTATCTGAAATATGATAGATGCAGAGAAAAATAACGTTGTGAAGAAAACAAAAATCTGACATACCCGTATAGACTCTGTATTCAAATCCAGAAAGTTTGTTAATTATCACTTTACCTACAATATGTTATGTATACGCATATACTTAGCAGAATCAAAATTCACGAATGTTCCTGGTATATAATTTGATTGTATAGGCTTGACAAAGGAAAACTGAGTCACACTGAATATTTTAAGCTCCTGCCAAGAGCTGATCATAAACAATTTTTAGTTATTACCAAAAACACATAGACACTGTTCTTCGTACGTCACTACTGAAGAATGACAGTCGTATTTCAGACTTTGCCAAATGTCCTGACAAACTCCATGCTGAGACTCCAGCTAGTTTTAAGCAGTGACTGAACAAGATCTTATTTTCCGTCAATCTTTTAAAGACCATTTCTTAAGCGGATCAAGAACAGGGCACTGCAACTACAGAATGTTGGTGAGTAATTGGTCTTATATTTAATTTCCAGTTTGATTAACCTCTAATCCATCCCTCCCTTCAGCTCTAATCCATCCCTCCCTTCAGCTCACACTCTATATCAAGAGATAGAATATTTAGCTCTAGAAGAACTACCTCTGGTGTTCTTGTCCAAGGTGTAAATTTTTTAGGAAAAGAAAAAAAAACATGAGGAGAAAACATTGCTCTGATACTCTGCAACTCCTAGAGAAACACAACGCAACACAACAAAACTGTATCTAAATATAATGCTAAAAGAACACATAGACTGGCCACGAAATATCCAGAACATTCAGCACGCCTTCACTCATTCAATATGAATTTATATGTCAGTCACAATTCTAGATACGCAGTTGAAGAAGGAAGATGTTTACTGCCTCAAAAGTTTGGTAGTCTGGAGTGCCCCTCATGGCTCAGCAGAAAGGAATCCGACCAGCATCCGTGAGGACTCAGTTCCAACTTCTGGCTTTGCTCCATGGGTTGAGGATCTGGCATTGTCATTAGCTGCAGTGCAGGTCACACACGCGGCTCAGATCCCATGCTGCTGTGGCTGTGGCTTCGCCCAGTGGCTACAGCTCCGATTTGACCCCTAGCCTGGGAACATCCATATGCCGCAAATGTGGCCCCAAAAATATGAAAGAAAAAAATGGTAGTCTGGTGAGAAGTAGATGAGCTCAGGTGGTAGATCTTAGTGGGTTCTGAACACAACCTGGACCGAGTGTGCACGCATGGAAAACAGGTAGGGCTGCGATCACTGTCCCACTTGTTTACTATCAAGAGAAACAAAACCATCCTCTATCCTATCATGTCCCAAGTCTTCCATAGAAAACCCAAGCTCCCAAACAGACCGCAAGGACCATGGCATCAGTATCTACACACAGACATGGGCTCCAGCACTCTTCAGTGACATTTTTACAGCCTCCTTGAAGGGGAGCGTTTGAGTTGATCGAGAGTACACTTGATCTATGTAGCCACTTGATTGAGAAAACAAAAATCTAGGATACATTGAAGACGCCAACTGGGTCAAGAACTAGTATTTCACAAGATTCGTCTTATCAGAATAACTCCTTCGGGCCAAATAATGGTAACCTTCAAAAGGGTTAAAATGTACTCCTGCTGGTCACCCCCGTCCTTTCTTGCCTTCTCCTCCAACTTTTGAGGTCCCCTTTCCTCTGCTCCCCTAAAACTCTTCTCTCCGATTACTCGCTGCTCAATCCTCTGGAATTCCTCCCAGTACACTTTTCCTTTTATGTCAAAATACCAACCACTATCAAAATTTCCATTTGTTTAATGGAAATTATATCACATATTCGGAGAAGAGTAATCTGATTTTAAGCGATTTCATGTTCAAATGAAGGTGACTTTTTATGTTGCTCATCCAGGGGTCAGCTGCATTTTAAAGAGGACACTTGTGGACCCTAATAAATCCCTACCTGGGAGAATTTCCTCAGGAGACAAAGCTATTCTGGTGCAGGAGAAACTCCTGGATTTCTCTACTATGCCTGTGCTAGTGAGCACCTGACCAGGAGTCAACCTGACCTTACAGCTTGGCCCTAGTCCATTTAGAGCACAGGGCAATGGGCCTATGTGTTCACCCTGAATGTTTTATACTTTTTCAAACTGTTTCGTTCTTTTGAAAAATATTGAGCTCTGGGAAAGCTTTAAGTCTGCATTTCTGTACATACTGATTCTGAACACCTGAATGCCCCCTTCAGCTATTGCGATGGAGACTGTCTTTTAAGATGTTCGAATGCCACTGCCTGTCACCAAGTCCCCATAGATGGACTGAGAGAGAACTGACCACTTCAGCTTTTACATATGGAAACACTGCTTTCATATTTGTTACATACCACCTTGCACTATAATTTAAGTAAAACTACTTAAGATCTTAAAGCCATCTTTTGGGTCAGCTATCTTTGCCTAACATTTGAAGGAATTCTGGAAACAAAAGAAAATAAAACCTATATGTTCTTTGGCTGGTTTTATATAACTATTTTCTCAATTTCAGAAGTAACTATTCTCAATATTAAATGTTTATAAAATATATTTTCTATCCCACCAAAAAACCATCATAGCAAACATTGGACATAACATTCTATAGCAGGTACAAAACTAGATAAAACTTCCAATGTTGCATAGTATTTTCAGCTGCATTAAAATATCTAATCAAAAGTAGAATACTGTTTGTCCTGTACTGTGTTGAAAACAAAAAGTAGAGATTACTGAAAATTCTGATTTAGCTGTTATAAAATACATCTCTTCTACCAAAATGCCTTCTGCATCCAAAATGAGGCCATTTTACCCATTAATGGACAAAAATCCATTTTACCCTTTTTTGGGTTCATTTCATCTCAGTGAAATAATACAAATCTTGGCCCACAGCATTTCCTGCGGCTTTTTAACCAGCTGGACCTCAAGCCATCATGTCCTCTCAGGCAACCATTAGTTCCCAGGAAACACTCTTTGCCTTGATCATTATTGCATAATTAAGGCCATTTTGTGTTCCTTTAATGTAACATATCAATTATTGAGGAGAAATATAATACTTGAAAAAAGTGATGACATTGCTTTATACAAAAAAGAAAAAAGAAAGTGAGCAGTCCTGGGAGTTTTTTAATAACTGTCCTTCAAAAGAAAACTGACATCCAAAGTAACTTACCAAAGACCTTATTTCAATATCCTACTAGCAGATCATTTCACAAAATGGGTAAATAAAAAATCCAACAGAGGAGATGCTTGCTTTCAAATAAATTATGCCGAATGGCCCAGTCCTTTGGACTGTAAGCTGCAGGGTTTGAACAGCATCTCCAAATTTAAGCAAGCAGCCAGGCTGAGTGGCCAAGGATATGTACTGAGCTCCTTTGGTTTCTTTAAAAAACAAACAAACAAACAAAACCCTCTTCTCTTATTCCTTCTCTACTGTAAGCATTGGATTTATTTTGCATTAAAAGGATGAGTAGACAGCCATTAAAAAAGCATGAAATGATGCCATTTGCAGTAACATGGATGGACCTAGCAATTACCACGCTAAGTGAAGTAAGTCAGGCAGAGAAACACAAATACCATATGAGATCACAAATATGTGGAATCTAATAGGAAATGATACAACAGAAACAGAAAAAGACTCAAAGATTTTGAAACCAAACTTATGTTTACCAAAGAGGAAACATGGGGGTTGGTAAATTGCAGGTTTGGGGTTGACATATACACACTATTATATAGGGACTAGATGGGTAAAGGGGACCTACTGCATAGCCCAGGGAACTTTACTCAGTACTGTGTGGTAGCTGGTCTGGGAAAAGAATCTGAAAAGGAGTGGATATACATATATGTAAAATGAGTTACTCTGCTATACACATGTAATTGACACAAGTTTTTAATCAACTATATTCCAATAAAATTTAAAAAAATATTCTGAAGGAAGAAACAGAATTTCTAGTACAGGAAATGCTTCTAAGAGTTCTGTTATCCTAACAGGCTCTATTTAGTGGCCATGTCATTACATGGGACGCTGGAAATCTCAGCCCCACCCAGTTCCCTCCACTCTCTCACTTTGCTTCACAGAGAAACACACCAGGTGCAGGCAGGCCTGATGTGGGCCAGAAGAAAGTTATTCACTGGGGAAAAAAAAAAAAAGAAAGAAAAGATGAAACAACTAAAATGATTCTCTAACTTACAGAGTGAGGCAAAAATTTCAAATGAACAATCTTGTCAAGCTGTCTTTTGACAAGACAGTAGCATCAGTATAGAGAGTATATCTACTGTGTATGTTTATGATTAAAATTTAAGCTTCTGGAGTTCCCTGGTGGCTCAGCAGTTTAAGGATCTGTTGTCACTGCTGTGGCACAGGTTTGATCCCTGACCCAGGAACTGCCTTCATTGATTTTTTTTGGCGGGCCACCCCAAAAATCAATGAAGAAATAAAATTTTAAAAATAAATATTAAATAAAATTCAAGCTTCTGAGATTTTTCTTTGGGTGTCTCCGTAAGAAGAGATTCTGGAGAGCTAGCAAAATGTACATGAACTTTCTGCACCAGAGTCATTTTCTCAATAACGAAACAGACAAGGTCGCATCCTCGGAGTGGGGGTTGAGGGGGCCTAGGCCATTTCTAGTTGTCTGCTTATTTCGTGTGCCAGTTTAGTGTTATACAAATGTCAAAATCAGTTGATTCAAAAACAGTCTGTTAACAGGAACGGGATTCCTTCTTGAGAAGGTCAAGTGAAACTGAGTCTCCACAACCATGCTCAGTTCAGGGTCATCCCCTCTGCATCCTATTTGTCTGTCTACCATCTTCCAGAAAGTCAAGTTCATTCATTTTTATTAGAGTTTGGCCTCTGTGCATTTGTATTTAAAACTGTTAATAAGCAATGCCGTGTAGTTATGGTGCGAGCCACATGATGGAGCATGATAATGTATGAAAAAAGAATGTATACATGTACGTGCAACTGGGTCATCTTGCTGTACAGAACACTGTAAACCAGCTATACTGGAAAAAATAAAAATCATTATTAAAAAAATAAGTAGAATAAAACTGTTAATAAAACATTGAAAGCTGTTTGGTTAAAAATCAGTGCAGTAACTCTGCTTCAACCTTCTTGGGTGGATGGTTAACTTGTATTATTGTAGCACAACACATTACAGGGCAGATCATAAGCAGTGTGTGTTAAATAAATAGACCGCGATTTATTTTTCAATATTTTTGTTGATAGCCCATCCAAAATGGTTTGGCTGTTAATAAATATGTGATGAAAAGGACCAGATAGTTATAAATATTCATAGGACTTTACATATTCATCTACTTTCTGAATTGTCACAACGTGTGTCCCTCAAAACTCGTGTGCCCGGTGAGTCAGCCAACCTAGCTCCAGGTGTGACCGTCACATGCCTTTCCTGCTGTGGTTCCATCAGATCCAATCAAGCCAGTTGTAGATGATCATGCATTTTTGCCTTTGCCTGTTAGTCTCTTCCGAACATGACTGTGAGTTCAGCAGGCAATTAGCTTTGTCCTCTTAAAACTCTAAAATCATAACCTAAATATCTACGGCGTATCTCTTAAGACAGAATAATCTTCTGCAATCACATGCCCCTCATAATACCTGATTGGATCCATCATCTGAACAGTACTTACTACTTGATTGAATCAGAAATGCTTCTAATCACAATCTCTTCATTCTTTCATATTTTAAACAGAAGAGACAATGTGAAATGTAGCCTTCCTTATCAATTCCATACATTTTAAGCAAATAATATAGAGATAAAAGACACTAGATATAAATAGGCATTGATAGATCAATTTGGATATATGGCTAGTTACTAATGTAAATACAGATATTCACATAGATTGTCTACAGCTTATGCTTCCCCCCTTTTTATTCATTACCAGAGGCTTATTACTATGGCCTTTATCAAGGTCACATGTTACACCATCTTGTGGATCCCGCCTTCTGCGATATCTTCTTGCTCCACTGAGTTGTCTGTTACTGGTGACTGCATTGTTCCTCATCCTTAAATCTGAACCTATTCCACCAGCTTTCCCAGCCCAGATGCAAAGCTCATTGCAACATCTAGAGTCAGCTGTGTTTAAGAAATAGAAGAATAGAAACAGGAGGGATTGCTGTAGTCCTCCAAAAGGACCAGACTGCACATATCGTGGCTGTCTCTATGTCCCCAGATGGTCCCATCAACATGACAGGTGAATCAGTTAACAGGCAGAAACTTAAGAATTGGCAATCCTTAAAAAAAAAAAAAAAAAAAAAGAATTGATGACCTTGAGATGACCTCCCACTCATCTCTCTTTCATGGAAATGTTGCATGAACATATTTACATAGTTAAAACTAATTTTATGTGGAGGATGAAGGGGTGTCCCTTTACCACTTATCTCCTAAAGTTTGAGACTTGACACAACTTTCTCCAATTGTGTTCTCCCAGGGGCTTACTCGTTGGAAGGCTTTTGGCTGAGCAGTAGGGAGAGCTTAAAATAAATTCCCGCCAGGAAATGATTTTTAATAGAATTAAGTGACAGAGCATTTCCTATCTAAATCATGCACTTACTCTATCTGAGCACAAAGAGAGGGCTCAACATTATGCATATTGATTAGCTATTGCAGAAGTTTTACCAAAATTGGAGTCTATTAAAAAATATATGTGAAATATTAGGAGTTGGAGTACATTTAAGTCAGATATACTTTCCCTACAAAAAAAAAATGGATAAGTGTTTCTTGCACCCCAAACATCATTTATTTTTGTTTTAGTGGTTATTGATTTCATCATCAGTGCTGGTCAGTGACATTGCAGGTCCAGCTGAGTTATGGTAACTCATAAAAGAGCCAGAATGGGAAGACGATGAGGTTTCCATATATTCAGGGAGATACTTTTCACTGAGCGAAACAGATAGAATTTTCTGGGTTTGGTGGCAATATTCTCTCCCGTTTAAGTATTGTCTTTCTGGTAATCCTAACCCAGACGTGCTTATTAACAGGGACAAGTACAGTATGTCATTTTTTTTTATGTGGCAAAAAGAAAAGAAATAAAAGCTGCAGTTTAGAGTAGATCTCAAACTGCAGTGTCACGAAGGCTATGAAAAGTCGAACCCTCGAATGGCCAACAGCATCAAATGATCTCTTAACTTTTTTCCTTTGTGCATATAGATTCGAGAGGGTGTTTCAAAGTCGAATCACTACGCAGAGTTGACGTTCCGCCTGCAGGTCCTGGGGATGTTCTAACGGGGTAGCCTCCCCTGCTGTCTGGTACGCCCATCCTTGCATCAGATAAATGCTTTGAAATACTTGTCTCCGTGTAAAAACACAACAAAGGCGTGGCTGCCAAGCCTTGCCCCAAGGTCTGCCACCATCTTCTCTCTCTTGGACTTTTGAAAGGGCCTAGACCCAATGTGCTAATGGCTGCCCAGTTCTTTTTATATAAATTCCAGAATTCTTGCATAATCAAGCCCCTGCCTTTCTTTCTTTCTTTTTTTTTTTTTTTTTTGCTGCACCCATGGCATTCCTGGCATTCCCAGGCCAGGGATCGAATCTGAGCTGCAGCGGTGACCCACACCTCAAGGGCAGCAACACTGAATCTTTAATCCATGCACCACGGCAGGCGCTCATTATCTCAAACTGCTGTCTTTCATACTCTGCTTTCTGCTCAAGCAGGAGCTTCTTTCCATTGCTTGAGCAGGTCCTACTCCTGGTCTTTTCCAGCATGACCTCTCCTGGAATGTTCCCCGCATCCTGCCCAGACAGCCATGTATCCTACAGATGTCCTTCGGCTCAAACAATAATTTTTCAGGAAGAGGGAACCTGCCCTTGATCTCTCCTTGCAGCCAGTTTAATTGACACTCCTTAGGTCTCCCTCCTTCAGACTCGCCATCTAAATGGAGTCACGTCTACAGCTATTATTCAGAATCATCATCTAAATTCGAATCACGTTGACATCTATTCACATGATCACTTTATGGATATTGTTTTTCCCAGAGACGACTGTAAACTGTATGAAATCTATTCACTTTGATTATCCAAGCCTGGGAAATTTATTGTATGGAATGGATGGATAGTCAATCAATGTAGGTTCTACCAAAGAACAGATATTTGTCTGTATGAGGAAGCAGAGTTTTATGGCATCTGCATTAATTATATTTTTATACAGAAACCGACCTTGTCTTTGCAAAAAATTTTGACTTGAACACTCTTGGTTGACGGTTCTGATAACTGTATTAATTCTGGAATTCAGAAATGGAGTGGCTGGCTGGGTAAACAACCAGTGAGTCGTGAGGATTAACAGAGTGCACCAAAGAAACAGCCCTCCCTGCCTCCCACCCAAGAAAAGTACATCTATCAGGTTTTTTAGAAAAAAAAATTAAGTCTCATTTTAAATTAGGAGTATGATCCTTCTAAAATGCTAAAGAGAGATCCAAGTATAGGTCACTTTTCAAAGCTCCCATACCATAAGCTTAATGTTAAAGAATGTTAACCATCTATAAAATGTTATTGGAACCGCACAGGGTAATACTATTATGAAAGAATAGGGTTTTTCTCCTTTGAAATCCTTAATGGAGTCCTTAATAGGTCACTCAATACGACAAAAATAACTTACTTAGCAATAAACGTCACGTTAGATATTGAGTATCTATGAAGGTCTGCAGAAAAAATGTACTACGTTAAAGACACTTTTATTATTCAAATATAATACCATAAATACAACTGCAAAATTATTCTTAATTTAGATTTTAGGGCAAATTCACTAAAAGAGAATAGACAGGAGTGCATGACCTTACATAAGTTAAATTTAACCTGCTGTTTTTATATCAAAAACACAATTCTGTAAGATTTGACAGCCCTAAAGTTGTACACATCTTTAGATGTACAACAGACAACATTTTGCCATTTGTTCAATCCTTGATAAAGTTTGAAAGTACTGCTCTTACGGATTGCTTTTAAGTCTGAAGGATTCCTTCAAAATCTTGAAATGTCTTTTATATTTGAAAATGTGCATGCATGTGCATTCATGAAGGGCAGAGAAATGACGAATGTTCTCATCTGAGTTACAATCAAACTTATGTAGGCAGCTGCTGTGAGCTTTGTTATTACAATTTTGGCCTAACACACCAGCTGGAAAACACTGAGAGCATGACAAGCCTGCACCATCCATTCCCCACCACATTCAGCTACCACTTTCCCCTACAAAAGATGCGGAATAGCACATAAACTGATTTCTGCTTACACATCCTTAGCCATTACTTGATTACTTTACAAAACCTTGATAGACTTTCCAGACCCTGATAAATTTGGAGACACTACATGACTGTCTAAAGGGGTCAAAAATGCTATGCTCAGCACTCCTTGCTGTTCCGTTACTCTTCCTGTATTCAGATGTATTTCAAAAGAATGAACAATCATATAGGGTCATGTTTTATAAAAATAAAAATGAAAAAAAAGTTACTTTTCAAAGTCAAAAGAAATTTTCTATCTCAAAATGCCCTACTGAAGTTAATGATGTAAAAATCTAAAGGCACAGTTGCCTAATGGCTCAGTGAGTTAGGGATCCAGCATTGTCACTGCTACAGGTCTGGTAACTGCCGTGGCGCAGGTTCGATCCCTGGCCTGGGAACTTCCGCATGCCATGGGTGTGGCCAACAAAAAAAATCTAACAGCATGTGATTATTTAGACTGATATTAGACACATTTTGTTTCGATTAACTCTGTCACAGAAGCATTATCTCACTAAGGGTCCAAAGCATTGCTTCAATAAGTTGCATTCTCCCATCAAAAATCAGGGTTCACCTCTCAAAGTCAATAGGGGATTTTAATGTGACCTGAGAAGTGATTTTGATCCCTAAAAATTTTCTTTCCAAAGAAGAAATAAGTGGTAACTATTAATCAACACAAAATCCAGTACCGGTGGAAGAAAGGTATGCCCTCTGAAAGCTGTGTTTTCAGAACCCACATTTAATCTTTAGCAGGGAAAGAAAAGGACTTTCTCCAAGAGGATCCTTTGGGCCCTTTGCATTTCTCAAACCTTATGGGGCTATAATCTCTCTTCCATAAATCCCAACTCCAGAAGGTCTTTATTCCTGGAATTATGTTACAGTCTCTTTAAAACCAGATTTGGAGAGATGGTATACGAAAATGTTTCAATGAATCCTTAGCTAGCTTTAAATTTTATAAGCTTAATTTTCCCCATCTTAGATATTTTATACACAAATGGAATTTATGTCCACACACTTGGCTGTCTTACTTCTGGGCAGAATTATTACTGGTGTGAGTTTAGGAGAACCATTGCATTAAAAGGGCTATTTTAAAAATTTTCCTTTACATGCTTATGAAGAGAGTGGTATTAAACTTGTAACTCCAGACACTGTCCCACTTATTCCCTGGCTTTTCTCAGAGAGCATGAAGAAAGAATTTGTATTCAAAATTAGCTAAAGAATACTTGAAACTTTAAATCAAATGATCAAATATTAATGATAGATACACAAATTAGAATACCCAATGAAATTTAGGGAGCTTTCATTATTAGAAAAAGAATAAAAGATTGATAGTAAACAGAGCAAATCTAATAAACTGTTGGTTGATAGAATCTTTAACCATGTATATTAGTTTAACACGTGATACTTTTTTATATTAATGTGGCAATTACCATCTAATCTCTCTAGAGCTTGTATAGTTCAGTCTAAATCACTTTAGGAGTTTCCACTGTGGCACGGTGGGTTGAGAACGCAACTGCAGCTGCTCGGGCCACAGTAGAGGTGGTGTAGGTTCGATCCTGGCCCAGTGCAGTGGGTTAAAAGATCTTGCATTGCCACAGCTGTGGTGTAAGTTGCAACTGCAGTTCAGATTCAATCCCTGGCCTGGAACATCCATATACTGTGGGTGCAACCATAAAAATTAATAAGAATAATAATAAAATAAAAAATAAAATTAAATCACTTTATAATGAAGAATATCTGTTATTACACTGAGAAAAAATTGAATAGTATGATTGAGAGGTATCAATTTGCCCATTTCAATATATAATTCTTTTAAATAATGATTATGTAATCACTTTATTAATTATGAAATTATTTGTAAAAATTTAATAAATATCAAACAACTCCATTAATATATCTGTTCATATTGCACAAAATTCAAATGTTTCTTTCACCAATTTCTCGTTAAAAAAATCCTCCAAAATAGTCAATGTTAGTTTATTTCATATTCAACAAATAATGTCGAAATATTACTACATACCATAAAACATACTAGGAATGACAACTTAAAAAAGAAAAATGCTAAGGCGCTATTTTTGACAAAAATTAGGTTAAAAATTATTTTGTTGAGTGCTCTTTATGTGGCAATAGTTTTAGTAAAGAAGTAATGGGAATATAAATTGATGCAAATGATTTTCATAATATTTGCATAATATTGGGAAATGTTATCCTATATTTTCAATACAGAGTATGACTCGGCAATTTAATTTTAAAGACTCATTTCAGTAGTATGTAGCATATCTGTGGGTAGAGAATGCAGTAGATTTACACATGGCCACTAAATAGAAATATGACTAATGCTCATTAAGGCAATCCTTGTCTTGGGGGAAACTGTAAACAAATTAAAAAACACTGAGAATAACCTTACACATGGAAATACTGTATAGTTATTAAAAGGAAAGAGTAAATCTATATATATCAATATGAAATACAGTATGTGCACAGAGAGAGACTCTTGCATTAGAATAGACAAGTATTTATCACAATATATAGCACGCATTACTCTCAGGGAGTAGGATAATATTTGAATTAGTAATATAGAAATTTTTTTAAGTTTATTAACCATCAGGAAAAGGACAGCTCCTGAGCAGAGGTCAAACTGACAGGGCCTCTAAGAAATCAAGGTAACAGCAGTTAAAGGATCCTGAGATTTTTCCAATGAAGCATGGCTTGAATTATTCTTGAAGCATTAACAGTGTACAATCAGACAATTCTGTTACAATCTTCCCCTAAAATGAAAGGATACAACTTTCTTGAATAATAAATAGGAGTGAATCTACTACCATGTATTGGTTGATTGGCAAGTAACGATGCCCAAAAAAAAATACAAATAATAAATTATTATTATTATTTTCATGGTTTTCTTCACCTTCCTAGTAACTTCCAATCACGTTGAGAAGTGTTTTCTGTTTGGCGTTGGGGTTGGCAACACAATATTAATATTATCTTAATTTATTTCTTTTCTAATCATTCTTCTGCCTTTCTTCAATATTTGAATACTTCATATTATTTTCTCAGGAGGGAATGTCTGCAGACTTTAAAAGTCAAGAACTACAGATAAATATATTTTTAAAAATCTCAGTTTTAATCATATCTTCTCACAGGTTTTTGTTTTTGTTTTTTGTTTTTTGTTTTTTTGACTGCTAGCATTTACGTTTGCTTTCTGCCTGAAATAATTGCTTCTTCTTTAAAACACTCTCAATTTTTAAACTGAACTATTGGATTACTGCTCACAATGACAGTTTGGAAATCCCTTCAAGAGATGTATATTTTTCTATTTGTTTTTTTTTTAACCTTTAAAGGAAACAAGTTGAGGCATGCCACGGTAGGTATCTCTGCAACAACAGAGTCGTCTCTGGCATGACACACTCTTAACACCATCTTTCAAAAATAAATGTCATTTGAGAAAGAGTTGGTCAAGTCTTTTTCTCCCAGACACAAACTATTTCTTCCCCAGGGCAGTATTTCCCAATTATCCTTTGCTGTCATCATCGCCTCCTTCGCGTCTGGGCTCATGAACATTTCAGCAAGTTACCACACTGCAGAGTCACTGGGAAAACGGGGACCCCACACAGAGCTGATCATCTCAGACACACACGAAGCCAACGACAGGGCAGGAGAGAGCAAATCTTTCAGAGAGAAAAGTGGGATGTTTGTCTAGATAGGTGGCCGAAACATCTAGTTTGATGAGGAAAACTCTGTTAAGCATAAAGCACGACTCATTATTGAATCCAAATAAAATATGAAAATATCTGCCCTGAACCAAATGGAATATAGCAAATGAGATATGACTTAAAACGGGCTCCATCATGAATGCCACGGGTCAACCTTCAGGTAAACAATCCTAAGCCATCTTACTCACCCACTTGACAGGCAGCATTTCAGTAGACTGAGAACACGCACCTTTGTTGAGGGAAACTGGAACTTTGTAAACGCACAGATGGGAGTAGAGCTTTTCGTAAAGGCAAATTGATATTATCTGGCAAAATTAAAATAGGTATGATGTTTGACTTGGCAATTTCACTAGAAAGTCTACTGCAAGGGGTCTGTCCTACAGAAATACTAGTTTATTTACATACCAAGAAATATGGTCCAGGGAGGCTCACTGCAGTGTACTTTATCAGCCAAAAATTCGGGAAGAACTCTCAATTAATAGAAGAATGGTTAAACCAATTATAAAATACATCTTGCATGAAATTCATGGAGCAGTTAAAACGATAGTTGTAGATTCCCATGTATTGATTTGGAAAAATATTCATTATAAGTAAAACAAAAAGCCTATTGCAAAACCGTGTTCATTTGGGTAAAAAACAACAGACATATTTACTTAAGCATAGGATAAAGTCTGAAAGAATGTAAAATGATATCTTGCTGGAGGCTGTAGGGCTGGGGGCTGAAGGGGCAGGAAAGAAGGAAAGGTGGAGTTTTACTTCTTTCATATTCATTAAAAGATGAAAGGAGGGTTATAAAAAAAAATCAACCTTATGAACAGATGTAATTTTTTCTTTAAATAAACACTAAAAGTTTATATTTCACAGAAGGCCAAGGTATCCTTTATACTACATTTATTTTTGCAAACACCTAAGTTGCATGACGGGCCACTCATCAAGAAATGGGGCAGAGTGGAAAGAACTTTAAATGCAAAATGCTAGATTTCAATTTTGTTTTAGGCAACTGTGGAAGGGACTCTTTTGTATATTTGTATAACCCAATAAATGTGTACCCTACAGCCGAGGAGATTGTATAAATCTTCCCCTGGCATAGCTACTATTTCCAGCACCATCCAAGAGGATATTTTATCTTCACTGTGTGTATATATACACATCTTCAACATTCATTAACATCAGCATTTATTTGGGTTCCTGTTATGTGTGTGTACATGTGCTTTTATAAAAGAATGTTAGTGAACATTTCCTCTTTTTTTTTTTTTTTTTTTTTTTGTAAATAATGATGGTATATTTTGAAAAGGTTGGCCTGGTTCCCAGACTTAGGTCAAGCTAATACATGAATACATTTAGTCCAGTTTACTTTTTAATTGGACTTTGATGTTAAACGACTTTGTTTTGGAAGAATATTTCTCATGATTCAAGTCTAAAAGTGATTCTGAAAAAGACAAAGCCGGTTTCCTTTTCATCTTTATCTGTAATAAGAAGGTGGATCTAATTTGGAAATTCTAATTTACAGCATATGTATTTTGGATAACGTGGGAGGCTTTAAATTATGTTGGGCATGGGAAATTTTTTTCTAGCTTAGTCTCTGGCATGAAATCGTATTTTTCTTTATTATTTTTGCTTGTCTCAGAAGTTTAGAAAGAGGAAAAATATGCACCCGAAATTACAGAAGAATTACAAATTTATAATGTCTGAACACAAATACAACCTACTTGTCCTAATATTTTTGGCTTAGTTATACCTCAAAACCTCAAAACAACATCTTTTGTGTGTGTGTGTATGTTTTGTCTTTTTAGGGCCTCACCCACGGCATATGGAAGTTCCCAAGCTAGGGGTCTAATCAGAGCTGTTGCTGCTGGCCTACGCCAGAGACAAAGCAACACCAGATCCAAGCCGTGTCCGCAACTCACACCACAGCTCACGGCAACGCTGGATCCTTAACCCACTGAGCAAGGCCATGGATGGAACCTGCAAACTCATGGTTCCTAGTCGGAGTCATTTCTGCTGCACCAAGACGGGAATTCCAAAACATCATCTTTATATCAGACATGAAATTGAAAATCTCAGGGTCACGGTTGATTCTCAGTCCTGGCTCTTAAGTCTTTTTGTCTATTTTTATTTTTTTCTAATCTCACAGTTATTGGTCCCAGTTGATCCTCTATAACTTTTAAATGTAAATTAATGAGTTTCCTAATTGTCTTTTTTCTTTTCCCTTACTATAAAAATATTTCAGTTCCAGAGTATAAGACTTCGCTATTAGCAAGAAGATCTAAAGTCCTAATCCTTTATTTTAATGAAAGTACAGTTGATTTGCAATGTCGTGCCAATTTCTGCTATACATCGTGACTATCGTCTGTAATTCACTTTCTGTCCTCTCCAATCCTTCACTTATTTTGAAGCCAATACAACCTTTATCATAATATTGACTTCCTTTGAATTGTTTCTCATTTTTTAGTAAGTCAAGATCAAAAGAGCATTCAGGTATCTTTTCTACTATTCCTGCTATGCCTAAAATTAGTTTTAGTGATTTTTAAAGATGCTAATCTTTGGACCACATGCACAAGATTTAGACTCGGTATGTTAGTAAAGGACATGGGTCCTAAATTTCTAACACAATTTATGATGCGTTAGGGGTATTAAAAATATCCAACTGGGAATCTAGTACAATAGCTGTCTAAGAACAGGAGCTAAACATGCATTTATGAAACAAATCTATCATTGATGCTTTGTGTGACTAGCTCCTTCTCAACAAGGCCTTTTCTAGTCACCTGAACTTCACCACCTTTGGAAAATATTTCTTCAGCGAACTTCATACAGTGGAAAATTATCTTAATGTGCTTGATTTTTTAACTCTCTGTATTAAGCACATAGAATGTAGTCTCCATGAGAGCAGAGCCCATGGTTCATTCACCTAGAATCTTGGTACCCAAGCAGGGTCTCAGGAAACATTTGTGAATGGATGAAGGAGTCCCAGGATAAATCTGAACTAAGCAGCAAAGCGGGAATGAAGGGTCATCCTAAGAATGTTCTCAAGTGTTCTGCTATCCAGTCTCAAGGTCCAGTGCATTTGTAAGAACTAGCTGCTTTTAGGAGTCTCTGAAATAACTGTATAGGATGGCAAGCCTTTCGACTAAAAGCAGGAAGCAAAGTGTCACATTGAGAGTCAGCATTTCAGTCCTCTAGGTTCCAAAGGAGCCCAACTTGGTTCTAGAAAAATATCGTGAAACAGAGCTTTCCGTAATGAGGGAAATAGCCTATACCTGAGCTTTCCAATATGGTAGCTGGCTGTGTATGGCTGTTGAGCACTGGAAATGTAGCTAGTGCTAAATAATTTAATTAAATAGCGTTGTACTGCTAGGGGCTGCTGTAATGGACAGCATAGTTCCAGAGTTATCTTTCGCTCATCATTGTCATAACTTAGGATGTTACTAAACCAAGAGACTGGCCATGGCTCCTATCATGGGTATGAGAGTTAGATCCTGTAAAAACACACAGTTCCACATTTTGTGATACTTCAGACACGAGGCTCGTTTTGGTGGATAAGGCCTCCGTCTACATGGATACCTGGTTTTTTTTCCCAGGTCTACCACATTTAGAGCCTTTCTGGTCACAGTGTCTTCCTTGGTCCGCTATCACTGGCCAGTGCTGTGAGTTTGCACAGAGCCTTTGAATGAGCTCAACTAAGGGAAGTCTCTAGAGGTGAATGAGCTTCCTACATGCCAACTACGGAGTGTATCCCATGTCCCAGGTGTCAGACAGCACCCTAATCCTTCAGAGACTCTCACTGGAGGACCTGCTCAGAGAGCACCTCGGTGCTCTTAATTCTGTCCTGGAGCCAGCTGCTAACTGATGCCCGCACGGCTGCCCTACTGAGTCTAGCCAGACACTGAGCAAGACCGTCTGTCAACAGCTCAGAGCAGAAGTGGACCCTGCAAAGATGAGCCCTAGCTATGCCTGCAGGTGCTCACGTTAGAGCCATAAACTCTAAGTCGTGAACAATATAAACACGTCCACTATGCAAACGATCTCTCCTGCTTCCAAATTCTGTAGGCTTAATTATTCCTGATGTGTCCTTAATTCTATTAGATTTACATCCTAAAAATTGGCATCATGTGTGGCAAGATATCACTTGAAAACTTCAGGAACCTGGGTAAGACGCATCACCACAGCTTTGAATGTCTACACGTAAGGAATCAGTAAAATCACCAAACTCAATAAAATCACCAAATGGGCTAATACGCATCTAATATTTTACCACTGTCAAAAGGACTAACCACAACAGTACCAATACTAAGTCAGGGCAAGGCAAGATTAAGGAAAGATTCTGGATACATCAACCACTACGTTATTTTCTTCAAGCTGAGAGTGGTATGCCCCAATTCATCCTAAAATGTGTGTCTGCAACTGCAAGTCGTTGGTATGAAAAAGAAGGCAATTAGTTAATTGCCTGGTGATTCCTCAGTGACCAGTGTTTGACTCAGTAGATACCAAGTAATAAGACCGCTAACATTTGAATGATATCAGTTTGAATGAAGATTAGAAGATGAAGCCTTGAACAACATTCCCCTTTTCTTAAAATTTAATGGAAAACGAGAAAGTAGAATGGATTATGTGATGTGTGTGTGAGCAGTCATCGAATACAGACATAGAGAAAAAATATCAACTATTATACAGGCAGTGCTCTGATTTCTCTTTGCTGCATAACAACGTGTGCCCTAATTTTGGCTTTAAAACTCAAAGGTAATTATTATATTTCACCGTTCTGAGGGTCAGGAATTTGGACCAGGCATAGGAGGGAAGGTTCCTTTCTGTTCACAGTCTGTGACTGAGCTGGGAGGACATGAAAAATGAAAAAGCCCATAGCTTCTGGGCTCCTCTCTTCTTTCCCTCCTTCACATCTTTAGGGACTTAGCGTGGGATTCCCCATAACATGGCAGCTCCAGTGTAATCCGTCATCTCCCACCAGAGCTCAGGGCTCCCAGAGTGAGTGTTCCAAGAGTCAAGGTGTAGAAACTGTCAGAGCAGAAAGCCTAGACCTAGTGTCTGAGGTAGCTTGACTTCTGCCGAATTCTATGAGACAAAACAGAACCTGCCCAAGGATCACCCATGATCAGTGGAGGAGACCTGGCCTCTCACCTCTTCCTGGAGGAGCACCAAAGAGCTTACACACATCTTTAATCCACAGCAGGCACATAGTCTCACTGTACAAACTCCCACTCCACCTGCCTGTACTAATTGTTCACAGAGATGTCTTTAGCATTGTGTAGACCTAGGGATTATCTTTGTGCTTATTTTTCACTTAAAGGGCAGAGATACCAGGTTGGAGATTTTTACAAAGTAAAAGGTTGGTAGTCAGTTGGACCTGCAGTGAATTCTGTCAGCCATTGACAAACTCCATGATTGCATCAGTTATAATGAAATGTGTATTTCAATTTTCTCATCTGTAAAAATATAAAAATGTAATTTTTACCTGGCTAGAATGTTGAGACGATGAGAAGTATTACATGTGATTTGCCTGGTACATATTATGTATGCCATTAATTTTTTTTTAATTTTTTTATTCCATTTTGCAGGACATCAAGTAATCTGAACATTACAAGTATTTTCTTTAATTTTTAATTCAAATGTAAATTGGGTAAAGGACTTCATAGATTTCTAAAGCCATGATCTTCTGGGAAAATCTAAAAACTCTTTAAATGCCATTGCTCTGTTACTTTTCATCTTTTTTAGATGCTTTCGGAAATTAAACAGTGGTAAAACTGTATGATACTTCTAACTTATTTTCAATGGTAGAAAGACTTCAATTAATTCGTAAGATTTAGGCTCCAATTTTTCCAATTAAAATATAACTTTTGGTTGCTAGAGTGTTAATAACCATGAATACTTGAGTTCATGAGTTCATGCGTTCACGCAAACGCACCTTGTGAAACAGACAGAAGATTTCAAAGTTTATAAACAGAAATCTCTATGAAAGGCCAAACATTAAATCCTTTCTCTCAATCCCATGCTCTGTTTATGAAATATTATGTTATACAAGCAAAAGGATCTTGAGGTGGGGAGGGTTAACCTGGGGCCAACCTAATCATGAGAGTCCTGAAAAGCAGAGAATTTAAAGAATTTAAGACTGGGGTTTTCCTTTCACATGCAAATCTGTAAATTAGAAGCTGGTAAATATCCACAGGCACAAAAACCCAATTCTAGGTCTATAGTTCCTCATTTAATTATCTGTCCAGGTGTAATTTTGTTAAGTCCCTAGAGAGTTATGCTTTTTTTTGTTTTTTTAACCAAAAAACACAGGTGAATTATAACCACTTCATAGAGCTTTTCTAAACTCTCAGGGTTACCTTGAGATTTTCTATGCCAGGATGAGGTCTTGCGCCAATTTTCTCCCACTGCCAGAGCAGACTACCAGGAATCTAGTGGTGCGAGGAACACACTTATTCATTTTCTCACCATTCTATGCATCAGAACTTCCACATAGATCTCTCCGGTTAAAATGCTGGGGTTGGCCAGGCTGTGTTCCTCCTGGAACCTTCCCAGCTTCTCAGGGCTGCCTGTGCCCTTGGCTCCCAGCTCCTTCTCTTGATCATCAGCAATGTTGCGTCTCTCTAACCACCTGCCCCCATCGTGCCTCTCTCAGCACACGTGAGAAAAGCGCTCTCCTTTTAAAGAGTCCTGTGATTGTGAGTCTTATAATGACTTTTCTTCAGCGGGGCTACTCTTTCCACAGCAAGGCCCTTAACATCAATTGCACCTGCAAACCCCTCTATGCTGTGTGAGTTAATAGATCCACAGATCACAGAGACTCCGGGCTGGCCATCTTGGGGGGCTATTACTCTGCCTACTGCAAGCCTTGATACTATCATCAACACGAAAAATTTCTTAAGATTCTTCTAAAGCGAATTTTATTTAGCCCCAAAGGTGCCATCGATATTCGAATGCTACAGTTTAGATGTTTAGACACTTGGCTCTTCCTACTACTTCTAGTTTCTGCCCACAATGAATGGTTTCGGGAATATCCTGGCTCCCCCAAGTAATTTTATTTACTTTAATTTAGTAGAATAATTTTATTTCAATTAATAGACCATCTTTAACTACAATAAAACATGATAAATGTTAGCTGAGGGTAACTGATATAAAGCATATTTACAGTCCAATCAATGTCTCACAGAATAATTTGAGAAGCCTAATTAGACACAATTTTCTTTGTAAGGCATGCAGTATGTTAATTTCTTCCATTTAGCCTTTAACAAAGCTAAGACTGCTGGAATGAAAACAAGCATATTGTCTTCTAATGATGGCCATGCCTTGGAACCCAATTCCCTCCAGAGACTTGTCCTGAGTTTGAGGCATCATAATAAAATATTATGAAAATAATTGTGGATCAACAGAGTGAAGCCAGACAGGAAAGGAAGCGAGATCTTGGAATAAACGCACCTCTTTCAAGCTAATCTTGATCGCTGCCCAAATTCGTGAATAAGGAATGTTGGGATAACAGAGGAATTTTTTCCAAACGTATATTTTCATCCAATCAAGCCTCACTTGAAAAACAAGTGTAAAATAAAAGGCAACATTCTTGGGTACACATAGAAAGAAGTAGGAGGCGTTTATCATCCTGTGTAGATAGTCTGAACTATACCACAGAGTTCTACAGTTTTAGTGCCAGACAGAATTCTGAAGCCAACATACCCGAAGGGCGGAATTTTCTTTGAAGCTCTTGTCCTCCACCCAGTCTTCACCTCCCAGGTGTGTTGCACTGTGCCCTGCCTGGCTGCATTTCCTCTGCTTCATCTTGCAAACTTCCCCTGCTTTCAAATGAATTCTTTTAGGTTCTATTTTCATGAGGGCCTTAGGTTCTAATGCTGACAATGAGTGAAAAGTAATGCATTTTACAAACTCACGGTCATAAATTTCATTCCAATTATGGTTTCGCTACTCGAAAATGAAGTAGCTTCATATGGACTTTTGGGTAATGTGCCTTCTTTCTCTGCCTTAGCTTTTAAAAAAGAAAGCCCTACATTTGTAAAAGAGAAACAGGGGGTGTGTGTGTGTGATATACAGTGAAACCAATTGAAGAAAATTTTCTGTAATTACCTAATTTATTTTTCCTCCTATTTCTAAAACTTCACAAGGAACATTTAATCTGACAGTTGTGTTTTCCCAGTTTCTGCTAAATATAAAGAAAATCTCTCCATGCCCCCTTATTCCCACACTGAGAACTATTTTTAAGTTTTCTGTTTCTTGGAGGATCTCTTATTATTTGCTTTTATAATAAATTCCAACTGCTGGGTTTTTACTTGGTTAATCTGTCTAACCATGATTTGATCCATTTTCTTGTCTGCAGGCTTGACATCTTTCTTTACTGAATTAATCCTCTTGCTCAGTTAGAAAGTTTTGGTGGAAGAGGGAGGCTAGGGTTGTTTATAATCAGAACAAACTATAGAAAGGAAAAATAATCTCTTAAGGATTACCATAAATGATTTCTAAATATAAAGCAGGTATCTTTCTTGCATATTAAGCAGACTTTAGTGTTCCTGCTTTCTGGGTTTTTAGGAAACTAAAATTTTCATTTGTAGCAATTCTAGTAACTTATCTCACTTTCCTTTTCTTTATTTAGTCACCATGACTAATAAATAAAAATTTCTTTCAATTTCAAGCCTTTTCACTTTTCTCATTTCTAAATCAACCAATAAAATACCAAATGGCACGTTCATCAATCTTGACTATATCATTAATTAGATATTTATGAATTATAAAGGCTAGATTTGTTAAAACAAAGTTCATTGAGAAATATTATCTACACGGATATAATACAGCAGTACTAACATAAAAGCAGCCAGAATCCCTTCTACCATAAAAGGACTCTATTTGATAAGTGAGTTGAAGCAATTACATCAAGAATAACAGTGACCACATCAAATATGGGTCTTATTTACCGAGGCGGATGTCCTGAGCCTGGAAAGAACGGTGTAGGGTTTAGAGGAGGTGCGGGTCCCAGTGCAAGGGGGATATTAGCGCAGATTTAATACGCTATGTTCAAGGGATAGCTAGAAAGCGCTCCCGATCTATTATGAAAAACAAGTCATTGAAAAGAATTTCAAATAAGCGTTTGCCGCTTACTAGAAAGTTGGGAGTGCTTTTTGTCTAGAAGGTAAATTAATGATAAATACTAGCATAATAAAATAATTACAAGTTCATACAGATGTAAAATGAACACATAGGAAGCATTTTACATAAATCACTAATTAATAGGAGAAACAGTAAGATATTACAATCACTTCAAAAAGTAATTTAAAGTCACTTTTAGGTAAAACAGCCAGATTTAGTCACATTCACAGGGCAATATTCAATTGCATTTCACTGGACACAATAACTCTGCAATTTTTAAAGAAATTTATTTGCATTAATATTCTGTTCTTATGATTTACAAATTTTACAAGTGCTCAAAACTGATGAATGGCAGAGACATCTTGCAGGATCGGTCATTTACGAGTTTTTTTGGTCCATTACAATTTTTTTTTAATATATTTGTACTTACAGACACCATCACACTTCATTTCCTTTATGCATCAAAATTAAAGGAATTACTTATGCCCGAATTACCAAAGATTCCCTCCAAAAACTGCCTCATGGCAGCAAAGGCCTTACGGAAAACTAAGCCTCCTGGTACTTACACAGGGAAATGGTGAGTGAGATTTAAACGGGCTATGTTTGTGTTAATTAAGTGTGGTTTGAGCACTGAATTTCATGTGGAATGAAGGGGTGAAAAACCACATTTGATTTTTGTATCTCGGCATCTTGATATTTTTATTTTGCTGTAATTAAAGGATTCAAAGGGCAGTCTTATCCAAAGGACTCACCCTTAATTTGCAGTAGACCTTAAAGCATATTCAGTGTATTTTAAACAACACACTGTAATAATTAAAGTCTGTCTTTGTAGAAATTTCATTCCAACCAACAACAGGTGCAAAATTCAGTAAGCTAGAGAATTCCTATATCCTCTACACAAACACTAAAATGGTGTGTATGTGAAAAGATAATATGGTTGATATCCATGTTTGTCAATTGAGATAATGCCACGGGAAAGGAGACAGAGAAGGAAGAGGGAGGAAGGAAAGAAGGGAGGGAGGGAGGACATCCAGGCACTCACTTTCCAAAGCCACAGAAACAGAGACGACTACGACTACGTAGGGAATCGCTTACTCTTCACCACCAGCCCTGGGCAAGTAACAAATCGACTTCATTTTACACTTTGACACATAAGAAAAGTAAGTGCTTACCATGGACTTTATGAAAACAACCTCTCAGGATTTTTTATATCAGAATAAATTCTATTTTTAATTATCTTCTAGCTCAAAAATTCCTTATTTTTAAAACATTTTTATTATGGTTGATTTACAATGTTCTGTAAATTTCTGCTGTACAAAGCAAAATTCTTTATTTCCCTGTAATACAGTAGCCACTTAAAACTCTTTTTAAAATAAGTATTTACAAAACTCTGATGAATAAATAAAAAGAAAAAAAAAAAATCAGTGGAAAGACAGCCCATAACCACAGGTAGGAAAATTCAATACCGTGGCGATGTCAATTCCCCCCAACCTGACGTTTAGATTCGATGCCACTCCAGTTATTTTGTGGATACGGAACATCTGATTCTAGAGTTCATGTGCAGAGGCAAGAGGCGGAGTGGAGCCAGCACAATGTTGAAGAATAGAATGAAGCTGGAGGACCAATACCTCCGGCATCAAGACAGTTAAAGCTATGATCATCAGAGCCTTACTGATGGAAGAACAGACAAATAAGGAACTACTTGGAAACTTGGTTCATTCTGCAGATGGTCAGGCCCTACATCAGCAGTAAAACTGGATCATCTATAAAATACCCATCTTTATAAAGCACCCTGGGTGATTTTAACATTGGGCTACACTTGGGAAGCAACAAAGCTATCGAGAACAAGGGAAATACATAGAAAATGAGCATCACGACAATAATATATGTAAAAAAAAACAGGAATTTAGACTGCCTACTCTAGTCCTTTTTAAATGTATTTTAACAGTAAATACTTAAAACATTTTTTTCAGATTCTTTTCAACAACTCAACTACCTTATACTCAAACTCTGCCCAGCTGCAATATCTGATTTTATCTTTCCCTTTTCCCTTATGGCAGATTTTAAATACTTTACTTTATTTATAATAGGGGCTATTTTTGGCTTACATTGTTTTAAATTTTCTATGTGTTAGGCATAGTAGAACATAAGCACATTTTAAATAACTTCATTTTACTTTTCTAGACATGTATAAAAAAGTTTAAAGCTAGAATCAACTGCAAAATATGATTTTTTTTCAGTTAGCACAATATATTAACCGTGAGTATTCTATTAAATACAAATTTCTCTGTTATCTCTGCAGTCCACAAATCAGGTGTATATAAAAAACGCACATTAAGATCGGATACCAACCAGGTCACTTCTTTCAAAGTCTGTCCTGATTGGTCATTCACTGCACAGACGTTGTTCAGCTGCTCAGAGAAAGACCTTTTATGCCATTAGCCCTGAGAGGGGCCATGGTGACATTCAAGGCCTAAGAATCTGCCATGCGGGCAAGTTCTTGCTCAAGCACAGACCTCTGCCATGCCAGCATCTTTTTTCTCCCTAACTTGATGAATTTTATTACAGTTATAGTTGAATTCAAGAATCCACTTTTTTTTTAAACTACTGATAATTTAGTGCTGCCATTTTTTTTTTTTTCTTTTTGGCTTTTTGCCTTTTCTAGGGCTGTTCCCACGGCAAATGGAGTTTCCCAGGCTAGGGGTCCAATCGGAGCTGTAGCCACCGGCCTATACCACAGCCACAGCAATGTGGGATACGAGCCACGTCTGCAACCTACACCACAGCTCACGGCAACACCGGATCCTTAACCCCCTGAGCAAGGGCAGGGATTGAACCTGCAACCTCATGGTTTCTAGTCGGATTCGTTAACCACTGAGCCACGACAGGAACTCCAACATTTCATGTTTTATCTGAGTCTATTTTAATTTGTCACTTACAATATTCCTGAGGTCCTTACTTTTGCCCCAGTTAAGTATAGCTGAGCAGCTAGAAAATGGAAGAGTCGCTCAGTGAAATTATATTTATAGGCATAGCAACAGAACTATTACAGAGCAATTCCACAGTGATTTTTTTACTCAGATTGATGAGCTATAATCTGTCTACAAAGGAGCGATGCTATAGTTTATTGGTTTGAAGCAAAGTTAAATTTAGATGAGTTCTAGAAGAGGTTATTTCTCTTAATTCTCAGTCTAGAGTTCTAATCAGAGCTACCTAATCTTTGCACTACAGGAAAGTGAATTAAATAAATCCTCATATCTCCTAAATGAAGCTAATTTCTCCAATTTTCTCACTAAAATTTCCTCTGAAACAAGGAATTAGACAAGAACACATTTTAGATACAAGCCACTGAAAATCATTCAAGACAACTTTTTTTTGGGGGGGGGGGGCAGCCCTGCAGCATGCAGAAGTTCCCAGGCCAGGGATCGAACCCAAGCCACAGCAGTGACAATGCTGACTCCCTACTGCTAGGCACAAGAGAATTCCATGAAAGTCATTCTTATGCTACAAACTGATTTGGCAAGAAGACCTCAAGTTATAATTCTCCATTTTAGAACAGATAGTTTAATTTAAAATATATTTAACTTACATGTATTGAATAGTTCATGATAACTTTGTGTGTGTGTGTGTGTGTGTGTGTCTTTCTGTCCTTTTAGGGCCACTCCCGCATATGGAGGTTCCCAGGCTAGGGGTCTAATCGGAGTTATAGCCACCGGCCTGTGCCAGAGCCACAGCAACACCAGATCTGATCTGCATCTGTGACCTCCACCACAGCTCACGGCAACGCTGGATCCTGAATCCACTAAGCGAGGCCAGGGATCGAACCCACAACCTCATGGTTCCTAGTCAGATTTGTTTCCGCTGCGTCACAACGGGAACTCCATGATAACTCAATTCACTATAAGCAATGAAAATATTTAGAGATATTGAATGAATGTGTCGTAGCCAAATATCTGACATCTGTGTCTCTGATTCATGGAGAAAACAGCTTGTGTGATGCTTCACAGCAACCCTTCCCAAAATACCTAACAATACAATCACAGGTCTCCTGTAGAAAGGATTTATTTGAGCTGGCTATATAACTTTGAAAAAATGTATACTGAGAACACGGCTTATTACTAGTAAAACATATATTTGGCATGCATATTTTAAGAGTATGGTTGTTTCTGTTAAATAAAGTATAAGCAAGGAAACCATCAGAAGTGAATTTAATGCCTTAGTAGCTATACAAGGAAACCCAAACCTAAATCTGTCAGTGACTCAAAGTTAAGAAATCAGAACCTAAGGACAGCCAAACACAGTCAAGCAGACATTCCTAAATAAGGCAACCCCTTAACGCTAGAGGCTTGCTTTGCCTCCATCTCTCATCTCTAAAAGTCCTTCCCTTCGTTCCTGACCACTTCCTGTTTGGTGCTCCCGAACTGGCACTAATTTGCTCAAATAAACACTTCAAATTTTCAATGTCTCCATTTATCTTTTAACAGTTTGTAAGTGTTGTCTTACAAGTCACCATTCAGCTGTCAACAGTGTCTCGGGACAATGGGTAATAGATTACTCAATAAGTGACAATGTTCCATCCCCTTGAAATTTGTAAAATAAAATTGGATAGTTCTACAACTTTATCAATTATTTCCTAGGTAAATGAATCAATTTGAGGGTTTTAG
The DNA here is from genome assembly GCF_054392235.1 of Sus scrofa. Taxonomy (NCBI): domain Eukaryota; kingdom Metazoa; phylum Chordata; class Mammalia; order Artiodactyla; family Suidae; genus Sus; species Sus scrofa. Next base: position 80,520,733 of record NC_139393.1, read on the forward strand.
AATTTAATATCTCACATCAGTAGCTGTGTATATAAATGCAATGAAATCGGATATGCATGCATCTATAAAAAAATCACATGAAAGGAATCAGCCCAAGGAAAATATTCCAGAACTGGAAAAGTTAACATCGCAATTATTCTTTCCAACTTGGAATGGGAGGTAGGGAGGGGAGGAAGTTGGAGAAAGGCCAGAGTCGAACTTGGGGAGAAATAAAGAAGAGCTGAAAGAGCATTCTTTTACAGCTGTCTTTCAGGCTTTGGAGATGTCACCTCTCTTCCAGAAACCTCATGACTTTTAAAAAGGAAAGCGTATGATAAATCTAAAATTAAGCAGAGGAGAGTCTTTCCCCTTACTAGTACTCACCTTATTTTTTTCTGGACGATTCCAGTGTGAGTCTAAATGGCAATTCGCATTGTCATTTGAAAAGCATTTCTTAGATATTTGCTAGGCATTTTATGGAAGGAGACACTGAGGCAGAGAAGTTAAGCTGCAGGCTCACAGCTAGATAAGAAAGCAGAAGTTAAGTCGGCCTCAGAAACCAGATACCCAGACTGCTGGGCCTTAATTCTTAAGCCACACTCCCATTTAATGTGTCCACTGTGGCTTTTACCATGACAAAAAAAGTAATTGGATCCATGAATGCACAGCTTTGCAAGGGCCCTATCAGCGTTACACATTCTCTTTCATCTTGAAATTGCACAAAGCTTTATTAAACTGTTCAAAAAGGAAGTGTTATTGTTCCCGTGTACCTTTCTCTCCCCCAAAGATAGCTCGAGTGGATTTATCAGGTGGCTAAATGGGGGTACGAAAGAGGTTAAATTTAATTCAGGAGAAAGATATTTCCCCTAGGAACAGAAGAGCTTTTGTAACGTTGGTGCTAAAATGGTCCCCTTGTCAAAGGACTTATGTCCTCTGTGGTCTTCCAAACAGAGTAGAGAAGGAGAGGAAATTGGCCCCAGAAACTGTGTTTGGTACATTTGAGAACCAAAATGGAAATTCTCATTCCATGGCATGCTCTAATGTGGCGAGGTTAAAGGGTTTCAGATTTATCAGCAGCTAAATTATATTAATCAAAAGGCAGTATTTATGTAAGCAAAGTAAAGGGAAGAATTGATTTGGAAATTAACTGGGTAATTTAGCCTGAAAAATATTACTTCATGAACCTTTAGACATTTTGAAATCCAAACACTTTTTGTTCAAAAAAAAATACATAGATTCTGTTATTTATTTATTTATTTATTTATTTTTTTGTCTTTTTTTTTTTTTTTTTTTTTGCTATTTCTTGGGCCGCTCCTGGGGCATATGGAGGTTCCCAGGCTAGGGGTCGAATCGGAGCTGTAGCCACCAGCCTACACCACAGCCACAGCAACGTGGGATCCGGGATCCGAGCCGCGTCTGCAACCTACACACCACAGCTCATGGCAACGCCGGATTGTTAACCCACTGAGCAAGGGCAAGGACCAAACCCGCAACCTCATGGTTCCTAGTCGGATTCGTTAACCACTGCGCCACGACGGGAACTCCGATTCTGCTATGTTTAAGGCAGGTAGGAGATCTGTATTGTTTTTACTGGAATATCTACTTAGAGAATTTTGGTGGAAAAGCATCTGTATAATGGCTTCAATTATTCACATTTATTTTGTGCGGCCCCTATAAAGGAAAACTAAGAACTGTGCACCAATCTTTTAGAAACATACACACATACATACCCACGTTGTAATTCAATGAATCAATCAGTTGATTGACTGAATCAACCCTAAATAATAATCATTCACGTAATCATCCTGATGCCGATTTACTGAAAGCTTATCTCAATAATTCTTCACATCAATACAATCTATTACTAATTTTTTTTTTCCTGCTCTTTCAGGGACTACTTTACTCACCATTTAGAGAAAGCAAAAGAAGAAGAAGGAAAAAAACTGTTCTTATCGAAAACTTGAACTTATCAAAAGTCACTTGCCTTGAAAATAGCCTGCAAATATCCAGGCACTGGAATTTCTCACTTTTTTATTTTCTTTCTCAACTTTAAATACTGAAAGGATGAAGGCATTTTCAAATGTGTGTGTTCTGAATTTTCAAATAGGCCACATTTAGAGCTCTGAGGATACAGCAGTTTGCTTCATGAGCCCCATAGTAAGTGCTGTCAATATTCGTAATTGTTTTCATCCAGAAAAAAATGTCATCTCCTCGCATTAAAACATTCACTTGTCTCCAAAACACAGGTCTTCTTACACGTTTAAGTTACATATGAGGTATCAGGAAAAAGAAAAAAGAAAAAAGGGGCAACAGGCCCAATTCTCTCTTTGGATGATTTATAATGTGGGTGTGAAAGAGGAAATGGGTGTTAAAAAGAAAAAGAAGAGGCCTTAGTTTTCCTCTCCACCTGGCCAGTGGCTGTAGCTGGAGAATGATACACTTCCAAACACTCCCCTGTCCTTCCTCCCCACTCATTTGATTCAGCTACATTATCTGGTGGCACCAAAGGCATTTGAGCCTTGACACCGGGTGAGTCAGCACCGCCTCAGAATCCCCAGGGGCTGCTGACTGGTGCCTGCCCGATGCGCTGTTGCCTGGCTTGGCCCTGACATTCCAAAAGAGCCCAGGGCTCATGGTAGCAGGTCTGAATGTTTTTATTTATTTATTTATTGCTTTTTAGGGCTGCACCCGAGGCACATGGAGATTCCCGGGCTAGGGGTCGAATCGGAGCTACAGCTACCGGCCTACACCACAAGCCCAGGTCTGAGTGTTTTAACATCCGCCTACTCCAGAAATTCTGAGAACCCAACAGCCTGTGGATGAAGTGCGTTCCGACTCGTGGGCTGAACTGGGGGCAACGGTGACTTCCTTCCTGTCTGTTGTTTACCTCCCTTCATCTTCCTCCTAATCCCAGGCCTCACTCCGCACAGTCGGGCCCGCCTGGGATTAAGCAGACATTCCCATCAGAACCCCTAACCTCCAGCTGATGGGACCTAAAACCACAGTCCTCCCAGATCGGGAATCTGGAGGGCCCATCTTGGCGCAGCCTATTCCTCCAAAACCCAGCCATCCGTCCAGCTGAGGTGCCCAGTTTGGATGTAGTCTGTCAGCTATCATTTCTACTACTGTGCCAAGTTTGAAGTCCTTCAGTTCACACAGATAAATGATTTAATTTTTCTTACACATTTTGCAATATATACTTAAAATTTTGTGGTTATAAAAATAATTTAAATCAAGTGAATATAAAAATAAAAATTTTTTAAGTTCACATAAAAATGAACTAATATAAATATAAAAATCATAAACTAAAAACATTTTTGGAGTTCCTATTGCGGCTCAGGCGGTTGAGAACCTGACAGAGTATCTGTGAGGACACAGATTGGATCCCTGCCTCGCTCTGTGGATTGAGGATTAGGCATTGCTGCAAGCTGTGACGTAGGTCGCAGATGCAGCTCAGATCCAGTGTTGCTATGGCTATGGCTGTGGCTGGCAGCTGTAGCTCAGATGTGACTTCTAGCCTGGGGAATGTCCATATGCCATGAGTATGGCCGTAAACATTAAAAAAAAATAATTACTCATGTATTTTAAGATAAAATAGATTGTTCTTAAAAATATGAATTTATAAATATCTTAATAACAAAGCAAATAAATACGACAGAAAAACATACGTTTGAGATAGATACCTAGCAACACCACGATCGTTTTAACTCCTAAAATAGGCATATGTATTTTAAAATAATAGAGGGCTTTGAGACTCTTTTTCAGAATTAATTCTGTGCCTTGGACATTAATTTCTTTCCCTGTCAAACTTCATTAAAAATCGATTTAACTGCTTATAGTTCAGCCTTTGCTCCAAACCGAAATAGAATCTATCATTCAAAATAATTTTCACAAGATCTCTGCTGTTCAGTATTATTTCATAGTCTTTAATGGTATTTCCTACCATGAAACATAATTGGTTTCCTGGTCACATCTGACCAACTAGTTAGGCAACAATATTATGCCCAAAGCAGCTGGTGATAAACTCACCTCCAAGTTGCTCTTGGGCAGAACAGCATCTTAACACTATAGGTGCACTTCTATTTGAAAGGACTGTTGTTTTTTACACACATGTATCTTACACAAATGCATTTTTCAAATAGATCTTTCCTTTAGATTCAGTGGGATTTAGATTCAGTAACAGTATGTTACTTTCACTACAGAATTTCTACAGGGTTTTCACATTGTGTAGTTTCATCTCCTACGTACATGCTCAATAATCGGTTGGCATGGAGGAGTGCCCTCCCGTGCGTTACCACTCCCGCTGAACAAGGCAGAGGGACATTCGTCCCAATCGTTGCTTTACAAACATAAAACCCCAGAGAGAAGGCCACTCTTTTCTTTCCAGTCAAGAAGGGGCTGACTATACACTTTTGGGGGGGGGTACGAAAAAATGACTTCCTAGTTGCCTGCATCCAGAGACTAGACCCCCCTGCTCTTTCCATGGAAGGGAGCATGAAAGATATTTTAAACAAATTGATTTCCCTGCTTCTTCCTGGGTCACTGAAGCTCAACTGTATCCTTATAAATAATGCACGACACAAACTCTGATATTCCTTCTGCCCCTCCTCCTCAATTATGAGAATGTGTGTTCCATGAGAGCAAGACCTGGCTTTGCTCTTTCTTTTTTACTTTTCTTTTCTTTTTTAGGGCCTCATCCATGGCATATGGAAGTTCCCAGGCTAGGGGTCTAATTGGAGTTATTGCTGCCGGCCTACACCACAGCCACAGCAACACAGGATCCCAGGTGCGTCTGTGAGCTACACCACAGCTCACGGCAACGCCAGATCCTTAACCCACTGAGTGAGGCTGGGGATCAAACCTGTGTCCTCAAGGATACTAGTTGAGTTCATTACCCCTGAGCCACAATGGGAACTCCAGCTTTGCTCTTTCTTTATCCCAACCAAGAACCACTCTTACTGTGTAGCTGACGCCGGAAACTCACCTCTCTATGCAAAACGAGCAATCCCCCATCCCAGGCACACCTTGTCCACATCGTCTCCGTCTTTATGAGCTTCAGAACAGTCTCTCTACCTGTCCCTTCTGTGCTGCTCCCAAAACAAATCTGGTTTTGCCTGTGTGTGTATTTATTCATTTTGCTTTTTTAGACTTTTCAGCCAGTCATAATGGAGAGAGAGCAAAGACCAAAAGGACAACAGACATTAGGGAATGTCATGGGGTCTTGTCTATGGTCCCTAATTCCTGCCACGTTTTGAAAACTCTTTAAACCTTTGTACCAGTTTGCTAAGGGCGCCATAACTATTATCACGAGTGGGTGGGTTAAGCAACAGCAATGGTTCCTCTCACAGTTTTGGAGGCTAGACATTCAAAATTAAGGTGTGGGCAGGGTGGTTCCCACTGGAAGCTCTAAGGGAGAAAGGGTCCAACATTTCCCTCTAGCTTCTGATGTTCCTTGGTTTTCCTTGGCTTGCACCTGCTTCACTCCAATGTCTGCTTCCATCTTCTTGGCTTTCTTCCTTCTGTCTCTGTGTCTCTTCTCTTCTATCCATAAGCGCCTTTCTTCCCTCTGTGTCTCTTCTCTTCTTTCCCTAAGGTCCACCTTCGTACTGAATTCAGGACTCACCCTACCCCAGCATTACCTCATCTCACCTAATTGCATATGCAAGACCCTCTTTTCAAACAAAGCACATTCTCAGCTTCTGGGAAGGACAGGAATTTTGAGAAGACTCTTCAACCCAGGACGGACCACTTTCCTGAATGTTAAATAATCCACAACAACTGTTCCCCTAAACTCGCTACATTTCCAGTGTCTTATTTAGCGGAAGTCTTTATAAGCTCACTCTTCCACAAGTATTCATAAAAATAAAGTAGGTCGGGATAAGAAATAGTCTTGCAATTATAAAAATTACTCCATAGCACATATCATTTATCATTTTAGTAAATGAGAATTCTCAGCAAGTGTTACATTTCACAAATTAAAACAGTAAAATTGAAATTGCCTGTCATTAAAATTTTATCTTTTTATCAAAATGAAAATGAATGATTTTAGCCTTTGGGGGGCTTTCGTTTTTTCAGTGTTTGAATAACAGAAGATGGTGGCACTGAGCTGCACTGTGTGACCTGACAGGTATAATGTGGCTTGTTATTTCGGGCTAGGCTGTTAGGCAGAGTTTTACTTGTAATCTGTGCTAGTGTTTCGTCAGGGAAGATGGAAGGTGTGCCGATGGGAGGCATTGGCCTTTGGCTCTGGCTGCTTAGCATCTAAACCGCTTCCTCTCTGAGGCATCTACTCGTTCCTCAGATGAGGTCGATCTCTCTTTCCAACTAGTTCTCTAGGGGAACTGCTGCTTCCTAGTTGTTTTCAGGGCTTTTCTTTGCAGGTAATTAGCCGTGCCTATTGTTATGACTGCTGTCTTCCTCTTGTCTCCTCTAGAAATAGGAATGACCATGGGTACAATGTACTCAAGACCGGCTAAGGGTAGAAACCCTGCGAAGACAGATATAAACGGGGGTGCTTTCTTTAATCCTCCCAAGAAGCCTACAAAGCATGAGCCATTACCATCCAGATGTACAGACAGAGACTCTGAGGCTTAGCCTGGCTCTCACACTAGCTCTCAGTGTCACAGGATCAGAATCCAAGTCCTGGGAACTCCAGACACCCAGGTGTAAACCACAGTACAGACTGCCTGTCCCCACTCTCGGAAGGGGGGATCTCAAGTAGTTTCTACTCATTACAGCTCAGACCCCTCATTCAACCTCTTAAATCTCAGCAGGTGTCCATTCCTCCTGAATCAGAGAAAATGAAAACCCTAAAATGATTCCCTTCATATCCGACCATTAGGGCCCAGTATTAAGACCTGTTTGCTTCCATCTCTCCCCTGAGGAAAACACATCCATTCACCAAACCTCTGCATCCTACCCTTTTCTGCGGTCCTGGAAACAGACAAGTGACTCAAGTACGCTCTCTTCATTGGCTCCCATCCTCAATGTTTAACATGCTAGTAAGGTCTTATTAGCAAGAACCCTTTACCCTTCCGTTAACCGCTCTCGCCTTCTTTCTCTTGGCCTCTCTCTCTCCCCCTTCAGTTAACTTTCTCCCTCTTTCTCTCTCCCTCTCTCTCCCCCGCCTTCTCTCCTTTTAAAAGACAAACCTCTAAACGGTCTAGCCTTGCTTCCTCTATTTTATCATTTCTCAGTCAACTTTTTCTCAATTGTCTCATGCCTAATCATTTAACTAAATTCTTCTGCCTTGGTCCACAATGTAAACTTTAAAGCTAGTGCATGGTTTTAAGTTCTAAATGCCCCTTACTTCTAAATGGCATTCGAAAGATTTGCCGCATCCCTACTCCTGGCTTCTATTACAGCTCACACTCCTCAGGCTTTATCACTCTGCTCTTTCTCTTAATCTCCTTTGCCGGCAAGCACCTCCGCATTTACTTTGATGTAATTTTTAGACTATGACATCATACAGTACGTTTATACTTTGATTTTAAAGAAACTGCCTGCTGTTTCCTAAGGTGATTGAACTATTCTGCATTCTTACCAGCAGGATATGAGTTCTAGTTCCTCCGTATTCTCACCAATACGTGGTATGGTCAGTAGTTTTAATCTTAGCTATTTAATAGATGTGTAGTGCTGCCACTGTGCTTTGGCTTGCGTTCCCCTAATGACTAATACAGCTGAGCATTTTTCAGTGCACTTGGCCATGCACATGTCTTTGGCGAAGTGTCTGTTAAAATTCTGATCATTTTTTCTTGGACTGGTTGCTTTCTTGAGTTCTGAGACTTCTTTATACATTCTAGAAATCCTACGTTAGCTACATCCTCTGCATTTTCTTGTAAGCCATGGTTTGTTTTCTTCTAGGCCACAGTTTGTCTTTTATTCTCTTAACGACTTTTGAAGAGTCAAAATTTTGTTCTGTTTCATTTTTAAATTTTGACTAAGTTCAATTTGTTAATCTATTGTGGCATGAATCATGCTTTTAATATTGCATTGGGAAATCGTTACTTAACCCAAATTCATAAATATCATCTCTTGTTGTTTCCTCTAGTAGTTTTACAGCTTAAGGTTTTATGTTTTGGTCAGTTACTCACCTTGAGTTAATTTTTATATGCAATGAAGCAGATGGATCCATGTTCAGTTATTTTGTGTATTTTGTGATGACTATCCAATTGTTCCAGGATCATTTGTTGAAAAGACACTTTCCCACTGAATTCCCTTTATCTCCTTACCCAAAATCAATTATGTGTGTGTGTGTATATATATATGTGTGTGTGTGTACATATATGTATTTATAAATACATTTATATATTTATATATGATTCTTTACATTGTTCCATTGATCTATTTTTCTATCTTAATGCCAATATCTGTATTAAAATTATTCTTATTCCAAGATTTTTCTTTTTAAAAAACTGTTATAACTATACCATGTCCTTTGTATTTCCATAGAATTTTTAATTTAGCTTGTCAACTTCTACAGTTTACTGGGATTACATGAAATTTATACTTCATTTTGGGGAAAACTGGCATCCTAAAAATACTGAGTCTTCTGTGGAGTTCCCATCGTGGCTCAGTGGTTAACGAATCCGACTAGGAACCATGAGGTTGCGGTTCAATCCCTGACCTTGCACAGTGGGTTAAGGATCCGGCACTGCCGTGAGCTGTGGTGCAGGTCGCAGACGCGGCAGCTACAGTTGGATCCTGCGTTGCTGTGGCTGTGGTGTAGGCTGGCAGCTACAGTTCCGATTCGACCCCTAGCCTGGGAACCTCCATATGCCATAGGAGCGGCCCCAGAAAACGCAAAAAGACAAAAAAAAAAAAAAAAAAAAAAGTTTTGAGTCTTCTGACCCATGAAAATATATTTTTCCTCAACTTTTTAGATAATATTTAATTTTCTCTGCAAAGTTTTATAATTTTAACTGTACAGGCCTTTCACATATTTTGTCAGATTTTTTTTCTTAAGTATTTCTTGCTTCATGCTATTCTATATAGCATTTTTATTTTAAATTTCATGCTGGTCTTTCCTGTGATTTAAAAATATAATTAATTTTTGTATATTGAGGTTGTATCTTGCAACCTTGCTAAAATTACATATTTGTTCTAGTCGCTTTATACAGATTCCACCAAGTTGTTCATGTATTTCACTATATTGTGTACAGCTAAACTCAATTTACTTCGTCCTTTCTAATCTGTATGACTTTATTTGTCTTACTTTGCTGCTATGGCTGAACTCTCCAATACTACGTTAAACAGAAACTGTGGGTGCTCCTTTGCCTTGTTCCTAATCTTAAGTAAGCAACTGTTAGGCTCAATTTGCTTGCTTTTTTCTGGGTTTCCAAAGATTTCTTTCCTTGGTTGACTGACATCCCATGTCTTACAGATCATTGTTTAAGATGTCCTTTCTCTTTTGTTGGTCTGTTTGTCATGTGTCAGAATAAATCTGGTTCCTTATTTGTCCATCTTGGCCAGAAATGTAAGTCTATTTTGACCTTCTCAAATTTTAATGTCAATATCACAATTTCTTTTCTTCCAATTAAACACTGTCTTCCTGAGGAATATTATCTGCTTGCAGAGCTCTGATTATCATTTATATACAAATGACTCTTACATTTATATCTCCAGCCCAGATCTCTCATTTTTTGAATTCCAAGGGCATTTTTCAGTCACCAAGCCTACACATTTTCACATGAAATTTCACAGGCCAAACGTGGCATGTCAAAAATGAACCTATGTTCACCCCAACACTTCTTTGACCTATTGAATTTCCTGTCTCAACAAATGGCATCATCATCATCTATTATTCATGTCAGAAACTTGGAAGTCAACCGTAACCCTACCCCATCCCTCAAATCCTGCTCAATCACCAAGTCCTGTTGAGTCTACCACCATAAATATATTTAAAAACCTGTTCATGGTCCCTTTCAACTACTCATCCTGTCATTTCCTTTCAAAGCTCTCTTATGGTTTATGTCCTCCCAAAATATGTGTGAAAGTCTTAACCCCTGATACCTGTGAATGTGATTTTATTTGAGTCAGAATCTTTGCATATGTATCTGGTTAAGATGAGTCTGTTTGGATCAGCCCTAGTCCAATGTGATTGCTGTCCTCATAAGAGGAGGAGGAAAGACACAGAGGCAGATGCACAAGTGAAATATTATGTGAAGATGGAGACAGAGGTTGGAGGTCTCCACATGCCAAGGAATGCCAAGGATTACCAACAACCCCAGAAGCTAAGAGAGAAGTATGGGACAGACTCTCCTCTAGAACCCTCAGAGATGCCCTGTGACTCCTTGATTGCAGACGTCTCGTCTCTTGAAGATTACTGTGTGGTTTGAAGCCACCCAGTTTGTGATGCCTTGTTATGGAAGCCCAAGAAAGCCAATAAACTCCCTACCACTTCATTCCAACGAGGACCCCTCAAAAAATCTCCTTATGTGTAAGCTGGCATCATTCTTAGCCTCTTTATATATTATTCTGCATGTAGAAGTCAGAGTGGGCTTTAGAAAGGCAAATCTGATCACATTTTTTCTCTTATTAGTTGACAAAATATTGTAAATCGACTATGTATATATATAATATTTTTTTTAAAAATTAAAAAAGCTTTTATTGCCTCCTCATTATTTAAGGATGTAGTTGGAGATTTTCAGTATGGTCTAAATTTACCCCCATTGTCACTTCTTCCATCCATCTTTCTGAAATGCCTTCTTCTCCTCCTAGAGTCTTTTCTCTCCCTCAAACCAGCCATGCTCTTCTTGCTCTGAGATGTTATTCACCGCCATTCCCTCTGCTTGGAATACTCTTGTCCCCAGGTGGACTTCAAGACATTCCTCAGGGACTGAGATGCCACGTCCTCAGAGAAACCTCTTCCAGGTAACTGAGAACAAAATCAAGTATCTCTTTCTCTCCCTTTCTCTTTCTCCTTTGACTAATAGGACGTATGTTCGAAATGTAATGTGCTCATTTTTAACATTTGTCTAATGAGTATGATGTAGTGTAACGTATCCTTGGAGGGCCCTGTTCACGTCTGCAAGAGTGCTCTCTGCCTGAAGGACCTCAGTATCCACTGGTTTCAAACACCTTCTTCTCCTCATTCTCTCCCCTCTCCACCCCAGATCTATATTTGCAACCTGTTCCAAGGTAAAACTAGTCATCCAAACCCACAGACCTCTAAGAAGTCAGAAGACTGGGTGAGGAATTGGGGGAGAGGACAACGGGTGGGGAGTGGGGGGTGGGCAGAGAAGCAGGAAAACCATGGCAGACAGTGGCATATAGGGAATGACACCATTTGGCAGCTAGCTTTGAAAATTCTAGTCTTACATTCACTCAATTATTCATCACTCGTTGTCCACATTTCCCAAATCAATCAACGGATCGGCTCCTGTTCTGTCTATTTATATGTGTCGCCCTTGCTGGACACAGCAGCTTCGCTCCTGGGCTTTTTGTACTGGTTGTTCTTCATGAACACCATCTTGGGGGTTTGGATTCTGGTTTTAAGTCTGATTTAATTTATACAGTAATCTTCTGCTGGAGCCAGGGAATAATTCAATTTGTTCCATTCTTTTTATAACAAGAGATCCTGAGTTCTGTCCCCTGTAAATACTGACCATCACTGCTAATGTGCAATGTTTTTAGAATTTACGGTTTAGAAATAATTCACTCCCCTGGAAACTGCTCCCCTTGGTTCATACAAAATATATCTAAGTGTGATAAGGAGGAAACTGTGAAACTATTACAGGGGGAATTTAAAAAATCAGTCTGCAAAATAATAATCAAATACTAGAGGGAATAAAGTACCCAATCACCCATAAATTTGAAGTGAAAACTAGAAAACGATTTCACCAATTTTAAAAAAAATGTAGCTATATGCTATTTTTAAATAAGCCTATGTAAAATACAGTGAATTTCAAAAACCTGCTTTTGTTTGGTCTAAAATGAAATATTTAAAGGAAATTGATCATCAAAGGCCTGTTAAACACAGTTCCTCTAATTGCCTGATATCTATGTCAGCATTTCCCATGGAGTAAATGGAATGACCAGTGTCAACAGGCAACATTTAAAAAGCCATTTCTTTGCGATTTAGAATACTTTTGCCACCCCTGGGGACATGCTTTGAATCTGGCTAGAACATTAGCTGATCATGCTACTTCAGTCTGACAGCTTCAGATTTTTAACAGGGGAAAAAGGCAGAACTAATGGATGTGAATAAGCTTAAAAGCAAGGGAACTTATCAATCACGGTAAACAGCTGTATTTTTGGAAGTGAATAGAGGTACTTCTAAAAACACAAAAAAGTCAATAGATATTTTTTTCTGGCAACGAATAATTTCCATCAGGTCTTCTTCCTGTGCCCTCCCCAAGCAAGCCCGCCTCCTTCGGTCTCATTCACCACAATATTCTCGTCGGCCTGGAGTCACTTGCAATCGTAGTCTTTGCGCCTACGGTTCCACTTTCCAGAAGGAGTAACACAGCATCCAATTTAATGAAAAGACATCTCCAAAGATGAATGAAGCAAATCAAATTATTAACCTGATTATAACCCCTTTTCTTCCCTTTCCGATTGTATAACAGAGAGCGCGCACACACGCCACTATCTATAATCGGCACATTACCAGCTAACGACTATAAATATTTATCTTTTTATTCAACCTCAGGCACATTACATTGTACATATGTATTTCAAAGAGTCAGAAGACGATTATCTGTTTTTCTTTACAATCATTTCAAAATATTCGACAATTGTATTCCTCCAGAGAGGCCTCTGACCCATTGTTTTCCAGGACAAATGCATTTTCGAATGGATTATTAGGGTAACCATGGTTAAGGAAGCACAATAAAACTCTGCTTCCTCCACTGGAAAAGTGGAAAATATTTGATTTTATTCTCTAAAGGATTAGGTTCAGGACAAGCCTTCCGGCCTTAGAACGGGATGAAGTAAATGCCCTCAGTATGGAACGCCAAGGCTACAAGCCTGCTTCCAATGCTCTGGGCGGCCCTCTCTCAAGCTGAGGGGCCACCTTTCCATTAACAGAGCTTGACGATTTCAGGTAGAACTTACAAGGCATCGGGATTAATTTCCTCCTATGCAGGAGTCATGACATCCTTTGAAAGGGATGAGACAACACTGGAGAGACAGTCATGCTCCGGTGCATTAACTGATCCCCAGGAGGGACAAACAGTGTAAACACACACGTGGCACTAGAATGTGACAGAGCCCAGGCATTTTGGGCGGGGCCCACAGGATCAGGTGATTAACTTGACGGGGTGTCTCCAAGACATTTCTGATGGATGGGAATATTTTTTATGAAATAGAATTTTTCCAGAGAAACATTTGAATGTCAACAGATAAAATTAAACATCAAGTTTAATAGCATGAGCTTTCAAGTCAGCTGACTGGATTTGAATCTCTGCTCCAACATTTTCTACCTATGTGACTCTGGAAAACATACTTCACCTCAGTTTGCACATCTGAAAAATAAGGCTTAATCACTGATTTTTATTCTTTCAGGTACTCAGTGTTCGCATGAGGTTTGAATCAAGTCTGTTAAGCTTTTTCTATTGGGTAATAGTCCAACAGTTACTTTAAAGAAATAATCCTTAATATCTGTACTTCTTTAAAAAAAATTTTCCCCCCAAAGACAAGTCAAATAGATTTTTATACTGAGTAACATCATACAGATTATTTGTTTTAAACTTCCATGTAGGCTAGACTTGTCTGATATGAACCCCAGAGAGATATAAGTAAAGATTCACAATTCTCAGGCAATCCCCAGGATTCTTAGAACCCTTTGTCCCTATCTAGCAGATCTGGCTCAGATTTGGCTAGACCAGGTTTTTTGGGTTTTGTTTGTTTTTGTTTTCTTTTTAGGACCACACCTGCAGCACATGGAAGTGCCCAGGCTAGGGGTCGCATCACAGCTACAGCTGCTGGCCTGCACTATAGCCATAGCCACAGCAAAGCCAGATCCAAACCACATCTGTGATCTACACCACAGGTCACAGCAACGCCGGATCCTTAACCCATTGAATGACAAGGATCAAACTTGCATCCTCATGGATACTAGTCAGGTTTGTTTCCACTGAGCCACAACAGGGATTCCTAGAACATGTTTAGTTAGACTTTCCCTGTCATGAGAGAGTCTTGGAAAATTAGGTTTCCACCACCCAAGTTTGTAGTGATGAGTATTTTGCCTGGAACATGAGAGCATTCCACAAGTGTAAGGGTTATTATCACTGGAAAGCAAATTCCAAGAAAACAAAGGCTTTGTCCATTTTTTCTTGAATAGGAAGTTATTTTAATGTTATCAACTGACAGGGACATCCTAGCCAATATTCAGGTAGAATATCCAGCAGAGCGTAACTGTTAACTACTAAAATCAATGTGTCAGAGTGAGCCAGGCTGACTTTCTCTCAGAATCGTACTTTAGAGTGGCTTACAGCACACTTACTCCACAGTCTCTCTGAGAAGCTATGTCAAGTACACAACATACAGACCCTAAGGTGACCCCCATATCCCCACTTCCTGGTGTCCCTACCTAATTGTGTTCATATCTTTCTATGACCCCTCCCCTTGAAGTTGGACAAAAGCTACAACTTACTTCTAATAACGCACAAGAAAAAATGTTCAACATAGCTAATTATTGGAGAAATGAAAATCAAAATTACAATGAGGTACCACTTCACACTGGTCAGAATGGCCATCATTAATAAGTCTACAAATAACAAACACTGGAGAGGGTGTGAGGAGAAGGGAACCCGCCTACACTGGTGCTGGGAATGTAAATTGATGTGACCACTGTGGAAAACGGTATGAAGGCTACCATATGACCCAGCAGTATGAAGGCTACCATATAGAACTACCATATGACCCAGCAATCCCAGCAACATCCAGATAAAACTTTAATTGAAAAAGATACATGCACCTTATGTTCATCTCATCACTATTCACAATAGCCAAGACATGGAAACAACCTAAATGTCCATTGACAGATGAATAGATTAAGAAGATGTGGTACACATACATAATGGAATACTATTCAGCCATAAAAAAGAACAAAATAATTCCATTTGCACCAGTATGGATGGAACAAGAGGCTCTCATACTAAGAGACGTTAAGTCAGACAGAGAAAGACGAATACCATATGATATCACTTCTATCTGGAATATAATATATGGCACAAATGAACCTATCTGTACAAAAGACAAAAACTCATGGACATGGAGAACAGACTTGTGGTTGTGAGGGGGAGGGGGAGGGAGTGGGATGGACTGGGAGTTTGGGGTTCGTAGATGTGAACCACTGCATGTGGAGTGGATAATATGAGATCCTGCTGTGCAGCAGAGGGAACTACATCTAATCTCTTGTGATGGAACACGATGGAGGATGATGTGAGAAAAAGAATGTGTGTACTTATGTGTGTGTGTGTGTGTGTTTATATATGCATAGCTGGGTTCCTGCGCTGTACAGCAGAAATTGACAGAACATTGTAAATCAACTATGATAAAACATTTTTTAAAAAAGATGTCAACAGCCAAAACTAAAGAATATGACAGAAGTGACATGGTGCGACTCCAGTGATGAAGTTTACACTACACAACAGATGAGAACAGAGTCCAGCCAGCATCTTGACTGCAGCCCAATAGATGCTGAGTCTGGACTCCAACTAAGCCACATCCAAGAGTCCCCACCCATGAATGCTGTGAGCTAATTACTGCATGTTCTTCTAAACCATTAAGTTTTATGGTGATTTGCTATACACAGTAATAGATGTTAATATAATAAGTAATCGCAATGTTCCTATTTCATCTCTAAATTATTACTAAGGAGCTCCCGTTGTGGCTCAGCAGGTTAAGAACCCTACTAGCATCCATGAGGATTCGGGTTTGATCCCTGGCCTCGCTCGGTGGGTAAGGATCCAGTGCTGCCATAAGCTGTGGCATATGTCGCACACATGGCTCAGATCTGGTGTTGCAGTGACTGTGGTGTAGGCCGGCATCTGAAGCTCCAATTTGACCCCTAGCCTGGGAACTTCCATGTGCCTCAGGTGCAGCCCTAAAAAAAAAAAAAAAATTATTATTGAAAGCTATATGGTGGCACACATACTACTTTGTGAGCTATTTCCATTAGTAAAACAAATAACAGTCAAGAGTCTTAATGAATGTTTTGAATTGTTAGTGAATTTATGTAGAGAAAAATTCAAAGATTCATTTATATCAAGTAGTAATGAACATCTCCCATCACTGTTGTTATGATCTATAATATGGGACACTGAACACTGTATTTTCAGTTCATACTGATTGATCCTTCCCTACTTCTGCTAATTTAAACTGTCCTTTTAGGGAGAAAGCTAACGATTAAAATATTACGTCTTGATTTTTGTCAATAATTCTGGAAACATTTGTTTGTTATGTTTTTTTGAAGACTATTAATAAAAAGAGAAATTACTTATTGAGTTATGATTCATGTTCCTCCAGAAGAACAGTAACTCAGCATCTGATGAGGTGAACCAAAAAAGTGGAAAGAATTCGTTTCTATGTATCTGTTCAGATGCAAAGCTGACCTATTATCTTTTTTGAAGAGGGCTCTTTTCTTTCAGGACCTAAGATTGTAGTGGCAACTATCTGGTCAGTAAGTGATAAAATCCCATTTCTATGCACCCATTGGCCTGTAGACTTCTCTCTTTTTTTTAAATGCACCTCAAGGTTAACAACTGACTTTTGTTAATGATGGGATTAATCCTCCTGGGTCTGTGCACAACACAGATGATTTGCATATCTTATCTTGGCCACTGCTAGGGTGGATTTTTAGTAACTACTTCTCCTAGGGAAAAAAAATAGAAAGAGAAGGATGATGTGTCTCCTTGGTGGCTCTAAAGGAAGTCATCCCTCCTTGTGGGACCATATCTTTGCAGGCAGTGGACTTGGTCTTCAGACAAAATCTATCAATGGGAGACCGCACCCCAGAGACAATCAGGATGCCCACTTGTCTGCAGTTTCTAAGCACTGTCCAATTTTTACTGCAATTCACACGTAATTTTATACATGCAATATTATCTCATATACGTGTGTGTGTATGCGTACATATACATATATGTAAAGATTTTGCAAATACTGGGCTCCGTAACATTTTCGGGGTCACAGATGGAAGGAGCAAAGCTAAAAGAAAAACTAGCAAAGTCCTGTTATGCAAGAGATAAATTATACAGTCTTTTTTTTTTTTTGCTGCTAGGATATTCAGTGTAGTTTCTAAACTTTTCTAAGCCACAGTTTACTCAGTTATAAAATAGAGACAGTAAAATGATTTATCTCATAAGTCTGCAGATGAGATAAAACCTAAAAAATCTTTCAGCCCAGCCTAGTACCTAGAAAGAACCCAGTAAATGTTAGCGGCTGTGGCGGGCTTGCTATATGCTATAAATTATGACTTAAGAGACGCTGTGCTTAATAGATTGGATATGCTCCTTTGCATCATGCTTAGAAGGTTGGATTGTCCTGTGCAAAGATTTATATAAATATAAACCAGGTGTCTCACACTTATTCAGCCTTCAGGGGTGGGTCATGCTTCCCTTTAATGCCTAAATAGCAATAGCCCATGTCCCTTTGTGTATTACGGCAGAAAATCTAGTCTTTTATGGGGTTTCTCTCCCCAAGTACTTCTGGGAACCTCTAGAAAATGCTTACATATCCCACAACTTTGTATGTCATAGTTGCCTATTACGTTTCAGCAAACCATCTGATTCTAGAAGCCTGCAGCATGATTCCATACTCATGCCTTGTTTTCTTTGTTCTGGCTTCCTTGGCCAGATGTTTGTGCCCCCACTGTTCAAGATTGGGTCTATCCTTTGGTCCCCAACAATATAGTAAGACCTGGATTCAATGAGCATGAATTTCACTGTAGCCTGCAGGACACAGAATGCATGTCCACGCAGGAAGTATTGCACTCGTCCATTCTCTACTGCACAATGCTGCTTTGTGAACAACCACAAAGCTCAGAGGCTGGCACGGACAGTCAGTTCTTGCTCATGGCCCTGCTGGTCTGCGCAGGCTCAGCTGGGGGCTGCGGGGACCAGCAGCATATGGCTCTAGGCTGTGAGTTAAGTCTAGCTTAGCTGCTTGCATCGCCTCATTCTGGGACTCCTGGTGATATGGAGCACATTCCTCTCCTGACAAATGGAAGATGCTCAGGGGACCAAGACACATCACAGAAGTCCACATAAAACCTCTGTCACAGCACGTCTGCTAAATTTCCATTGGCTCAAGCAAGTCAATCACGACCAGAGGCGGAGGCCAAGGCACATGCAGTGCGCATTAAGTCACAGGGCAAAGGGGGTGGATCACCCCATGACCACAGAGAGAGAAGAGGTGAGAACAGAAACGTGGACGTCACTTATAACCTCTCTAAGGTTCCTTAGGCTACACTCCTCCAGAGGAGATTCCTTAATGGTCATTCCCGCCCTTTCTCCCATGTTTTGGCAAATTATAAGGCCTAAATTACCACTGGGAATGTCTTCGACATATTTATTACCAGGAAGCTATTTATAGCGTCCAAAGAAGGGTAAATGGTTTCCTAAGAGAAATATTCTGCTATGATGAAATTGTACTAGCAACGAAGAAAATCTTTTACAATGTTTAGTAGATCATAGCGCACGATTCATTTCTGATTTTTTCAGAATGACATGTTTCTGAAAAAAAAAAAAAAAGAATGTTTTTGTGTGTAACCAAATAACTCATTCTTTTTTTTTCCTCTCTACAACAAAGGAAGAGTGACCTCCTAACACTGAATTCAAGCTATTTCTATGGGAAGAGGCATCTTGTTGGCTGGCCATCTTTTTTTAAATTCCCATCATCAATATGCCCAAGAAATCCTGGAAGCTCTGGTCTCAGTGAGGATTTGCCACTGCCAAATGTTTCAAGAGATGGGTCTGCAAAAAGTTTCAGCTAATTTAAGAAACCTCAAGAGGCAAAGAGGCTGATGGAAGCCAGCAAAGGTAGGTGAGAACCAAAGGCTCTATGGATGATAACTGCAGACTCTCCTTGACAGATTGGGAGGATTTCTGCTTTCCTGGATTCCTTAGAAAATGAGTCCATCCACAGCAGGCTCACTTTTATGGACAGGTTGCCTGCACAGAAACATGGAAACAGAGACACAGGTGAAAGATCAAAGACAGGTTGCATTGACATGGATAGGTATTGCCAACAAAATACCAAGAGCCTAAAATGAGATTATTTCCTGAGAACATGTGCAAAAAGTCCAGTTATGATCTTGGCAGCCTGTGGGCTCTCAGATGATATCACCCACGTGTTTGTCCTTCCTTCTACTGGCAATGCTACCCGAATACCTGGGTAATGGTTGGGTAGCCTTTAGGATTGTCATATCAAGTCACAGTCAAATGTACAGTAAAGAGCAATGGTTTGCATCATACACCTAAAGATTAACACTCAAACCAGCCAAACTGGAAAAAAGAGAAAAATGTGAAATACACAAATTTTTGGGGGAAAAAAAGAATTTTATTTTCACTTTATGAAATAGGCAAGTGTGAAAAGACTGGTGTTTGTGAACAATGGGTGTGTTTATGAACACAAAGACAGGGGTAAATAATAGCAAGATTTAAGATAGTAAAACATCAATGGATTGAAAATAAGAAATATGTAACATAAAAGTTAAATATTTCCTACAAAGGAAATTATTAAAAATTGCTTATAGCAAGCTTAAATTATTTTTAAAATATTTATATTACACAAGCAGTTATATTCATCATTTACTGTTTCATTCGTAATCATTTCTACTTTTTTGTTTGTCTTTTGTCCTTTTACAGCCACACCTGCAGCATATGGAGGTTCCCAGGCTAGGGGTCGAATCGGAGCTGTTGCTGTCAGCCTACGCCACAGCCACAGCAACACCAGATGCGAGCTGCATCTGCAACCTACACCACAGCTCACGGCAATGCCAGATCCTTAACCCACTGAGCGAGGCCAGGGTTCGAACCCACAACCTCATGGTTCCTAGTTAGATTCGTTTCCACTGCACCACGACGCGAACTCCTCTACTTTTGTTAAAGCAGAAAAATAGTTAATTCTGAGACCCTTTAGTATTGGTAAACTCACAAGTGATTTCCTTAGAATCTGATATACTTTTCAGAAAATAAGTAAATAGTTTCTGACTCCATAACACAGGAACTTTTATTATGAAACTTGTTCTTAAAATCTTCTCCACTTGTGGTTCAGGAACACTGCTTTGTGGGAACAAGGCTGGAGTCTGAGGGCAGTAAGAGGCATAGCAGAAGGCAAGGCTGGTCTCCCAAAGATCCCTGAGCAGTCTTAAGGAGGGAGCTGCAGAAAGGATTAAAGCAAAAAGAAATAACCTCAGGTCTTACTGAACAAAAGTAGCTCAGATTGGAGTTGGGGAAAAGTGCAGTTGAGGGAAGAATGATAAATAAGAAAAAAATGAGAACGGAGGTAAAGAAGAGTTATTAAATAGGAAAAAAAGATCCATGTTCTGTCTTGTTTTCTCCAAAACCGTATCTTCTTCAAAATTAAGACTCATTTATACAATAGACCAGATGCTCTCCTTTAGCAATACCAGTAGAACAGTCTCAGCTCCAAGAGACGGAGTTGCCTGACAGCCATCCCAGGACAGGGAGAGATGCAGGGTTTTCTCGAATGGGTGACATTCCTTTTTCCTTTCAGTCTGCTGGGAAAACCTTAACGGGCTGGCTGCTCTGAGGAGCTGGCCAGGGGATGATGGCAGTCATTCGGGTGAAAACCAACAATTAGTCATGCCTGGTGCAGTGAAAAAGCAAAATTGCATAGAAAACTGAAAAGACAAGAAGTATGAATAGCAACACACAGAAGCAAAGAGGCTGTCTTCCCGTTAATTCACCAGGGGGGATAAAGCAAAGTGCATTTCCATATGCCAGAATCCTAAACACAACCCAAAGCCTAGGAAGCTGACGAGACTTTTCCAGTCACCTGCCGAGAATATGCCACATTTCTCTCCTTGGAGAAGCAGCACCAGCTACATGTGACCTGATGTTTCTGCATAAATACACATAAAATTTGCCTTGTTTGGGGCGCCTGAAGGTTTCACTTAATCTGCAAGAGCAGACTCTTCTAAGCTGTGACATTCTACTTTAAATTCCTACTCTTCCTTGTTTGCCAAAAAGTCCACGTTTGAAATTTCTTTCCCTGTCCTCTTGCTCCTGATTGCTCTCTCTTTCTCTCTTATTAAGTTTCTTCAAGTGGAACTTATATTTCCTTGAGGGGATGTGCAAAGATTTCCTGGAAGTCATTTTTCCCCATTCTAACATAATTTCACATTAAAGTTGGTCTCCCGAGCGGCCCTCCTTTCTGCAGTCATATTTCTTTTTCTCTCCTACTCTGGCTGACATTCCCAATGGAAACCACCATTTCCAAAGGTGACCGCCCCTTGAGTATGGACAGAAGGATCCCTGCATTGACCACCGTGATACTCCCAGGCATATTTGAAACTGACGACTTTATTCAAGGCCAAGAGAATAATGTTCTACATAGAAAATGTCATCGATGTAAGTGATGACATAGCTCAGAAAGTCTTTGTTCCTTGTTCTTTGTATGCTTTTTCCTGGGTGTGAAATGGCAACACCTCTCTCTGCACAGTGATTCCTTTCTTGGATTTGAGTTCCGTATGACAGCAAATATTCTTTGTAAAGATCTTCAGGCCCAAAGAAATTCACAAATGCGATATCTTCTAACCATAGAGTGTGGTTGCATATAGCACAGTGGGTGTGTGAGTTCTTCACCCAAATTCCATATAGGGTCTTAATATCATCGTACTAAAAATAGTTTCTCATATAAATGTCTAAATTAAAATGTGTATAATACAATCAAATTAAATGATGAAAAGGAGAATTTATTGGATGGCTCCTTGAAATTAGAACTTATGTTGGTTTTTCAGTTTTTTTCCAGTTCAACATCTATGCCCTCTTCTTCTGGACACTGAATCCCAATTTTCCTCTAGAGGAAAAATATAGCAAAATCAAATACATAGGTTACACTAATCGTCTATTTATATGTATATGCATACATGTGCATGAATGTTTATGTGCATGTATCCAAATGCTTAATATTTAAATATTAGTCCAGTCCTTCAACGTAAGAAGTCACTAGCTCTAAAGGACACTGAAGGTATACAAAATTTCTTTCAAACTGTAAAAAGTGGTAATTCATACTTATATGCCTCAAATATTTTAAGACAAAAATTATCATCTAAGCCTGTGTTCTAAAAATGTCTATAATAGACTTTAGTACCTCTTGTGTAATATTGTATGCATTGCATTTTGTTACACTTATTATACAAATTGAAATGAATAATAATTTTGCAGTTTTACATCCCATGAATATTTTTCAGTATTCTCCAGCAGTAGTTAATATGCTAACCAACTTTACTGAAAGGCATACAGATGTGGAAGAAATCTATCTGGGGACTTTAATTATCACCTTGTCAAATTCAAATTATTATCTTGTGAGTTCATTTCCATAAAGTATCCCCTTTGCTCTTCCATGATTTAACACGTGTCTACTTTTTCTTATTTGTATCTATCTAGAGGCTCTACTCCTTTCAAAGGTGATACTTCTCTGTTAGATTCTGATCTTTACCATAAAGTATTTGGTCAACAATTTCTTTAATAAACACTTCATTTTAGCAGACGAAGGGTCTGTACCATGTGCAAAATAGACTATCCATAATCATAATGCCCCACAAATCCAACTGAAAACTAATTTTTATGAACAGTATCAATTTAAGGGAGCTATTAAAAGGAAGAGACTACGCTTTACTAAGCATCATTCGAAAGAACATCAATGTTGCACAATAGGTTATTTCAAGAGTTCGAAGATTGGCAGTAACTATAAGATTAAGAGATAGGTGGTGTTTGTTATTTATGCTGAGACGTATCTTTTGGTGGAAAGCGGGAGGAGAGGCAAAAGAAATGATGACGTTTCCGTTTCTCTTCCCAGGTTGAAATCACATATTTCTAGACAGAGGGTGATGATGCTGACCGGGAAGAAGAAAGACTAAAGGTTTACGGGACAAAAGAAACTTTACTTAATTCCCTTAACCGTTCATAAAGGGACAAGAGTCCCCATTTAGAGTTACTTCAGTTTATTACATCTTAAAATATTAATTTGGAATTAAAATAAAAAGTTAGCATGTGTTTGAACAGACTGGGCGGCTTTTATAAGAAAATGGATGGAAAATCATACCTTGTTTTGACTTTCCTGTAATTTCAAAGGCTTTCATGGAAAAGATTTAGTGTTATTAAGGGGGGCCCTCAATAATTATTAAAATGTGTTAAAGTATAGCTTCAAATGTTTCAATAAGCTCTGCAGCTAAGAACCTCTATTATCACCTGTCATGTGCCCCACACCCCAAATTTACAAATGAAGGAATCAAAACCTTGTACTTTTCACTAATGAGGTGGTGGCACTGAATGAGTGACTAAGCTGATGATCCCACTGCCATCAGATCCAAACCCAGAAATATATCTCACCTGCAAGGCTTCAGCACAAAGGCTGATTTGCTGAGTTAAGTACATGTATAAGGACTAAGGTTTCATAGCATTTATTAGAGGAGGGAGAGTGAATGTCAGGCAAAGTCTATTGTGCTGCAGAAAATCACAAGTCCCTCTGAAGAGAGTGCCTCAAGATGAATGGGGGAAAAAAGCCAAAAAGATTTGAGTTAGAAAAAAGCAAGGCAGTCAACGGTAACTAGAACTCGAAGCCAGAC
Source organism: Sus scrofa (assembly GCF_054392235.1). Taxonomy (NCBI): domain Eukaryota; kingdom Metazoa; phylum Chordata; class Mammalia; order Artiodactyla; family Suidae; genus Sus; species Sus scrofa. Next base: position 80,544,473 of record NC_139393.1, read on the forward strand.
AAAATCAATCTAATGATCTTTCTCAAAAAGGACCTGGCTGTTAGTGCTTCCATCAACCCAAAGTTCTTCAACGGTCATTATTAGACATCTACCCACTTCAGAAATACGTCTAGAGGGTATTTCTGCCTAAAGTGATAAATCAAAGTAACAGAAAATACTTCTTAAATTAACAGGATGATCAAGACAAAAGAAATCTAGTATTATATAAATCTAAGGCTACCATTTCTCTCGCCGTCGTCTTAGCAGGCAGAAACATGTCAATTTCCACCATGTATCACCTGGTTACCTATTCAGTATTTCTTCAGTTTATATAAGGATGTTGACTGACATGCTCTCTCATTCTTTCTTGAGAAGCTTTCTAATTTTCTTGAATATTGTTTGAACGAGTTGCTAGGCAATTCATCCTTCCAGGCAGGCAGTGCATCATCTATGAACTTAGACCCCCAAGAGGAGTGAAGGTTAATGCTGTCACCTTGATTGAAAAGCCCACTTCCAACTAACACGTCAGCCACTCCTCTACACAGCTGCATGCGTATCAGGTCTTGTTTCGGATTTTAAATAAATAAATAAAACTTGGTCTTCCCATCTGAAAGCAACCCTACTCAATGCCACTACTGCAAAGAGATTTTAAATTTTTTTTCCAAAAGGAGCATTTATTTGAATTCTGGAGACAAATACCACATCTTCCTTACATTTTCACTGGCAAACTTCTGTGTATTTCACAATCAATTTCCCCTCTAAAAATTCTGCTCTTCTACCTTCTTGACCTTCCTCATTGTATTACTTCTCTTTCCTCTTTTCCAAATTTCTGAGACTCTCACCTATTTTCTCCATAACGACTCTTATATTACCAAAGGGGAAACCACTGCCCATTATTTTGAAACAGGGTGGACACAAGGAGTGAGCACAGCTGCGGGAAACACAAACGCCGAGGTGGGTCCGCCATCCAAAAGCACCAGGGAGAAACCAGAAGACTTAAAGGTGGCTCAGACCACAGTTCTTTTGCACATCACACTTCTTCACCTTTCCAGCCATCCAAATTAATTTCAAACTGTTTTATGTGTATGTCAGAAAGTCTGAAACAAACTGGGTTCGCTGTGATGAAGGCAGAGGAAAACAATGCCAGAAGGGAGAGCATTGAATTGGAAGAGATGGCAAACCTAGGGCCACTTGGGAAAGGGTTTCCGATGAGGACATGAAACGAGGGTCCAACTTTTAAATGGTTGCTATTTCCGGCAACAGAGCAGGGGCCAAAGGGGGTGCGGGTGAAAAGTGTGATTTCCTTAATTTAATTTAGCCTTGATAGGCATTTGAGATATTTATCTTTAACTACATCCGAGACTAATAATTACAACAAATACAGGCATATACAGCTGAGATAAATAAAAACAGCTGTGGATGCATCTGAATGTGCAAAAATAATAGAGCTGTCACCTGTGCCTCTTTTAAATTAAAGCTTTGCTAAATGCAGTCCTTTGTAATTCTGAGCCAAGTGGTACTTTCAGGGCACATGTTGGAGAGACAGCCGTGAAATGTTTAATCCACATTCAGAGTGCTGATAACTTGCAGTTTGCCCCCTATTCCTGTGCTCCTCTGTGGTGTAAAGAGAACCATTGATTTCTGCCAACTGACAAGCAATCAAGCATAAAAAACTAGTAGCAGGCGTACCCAAGGAGTAATTCTCGCTAATTCTTTCCCCAGGGTTCTTTCTGTAAGGAAACCATTGATTTTGGCTTGTTTAGGTGGATTTTCCAAAGTGACCTCTTTAAAAAAAAACAAAAAAAGTGTATATTCTAGACTCTCTTGAATAAGGAACCCAAATTAAATGGCATGAAACTGGTGGAATGAACCAAACTTCTCAAGTTTTCCAGGCAGAAATGTTGCCTGCCTTGGGTTTTGTTTAAGGAGGGTTAAGGCATATGGAAGACAGAGAAAGCACAAAAAAAAAAAAAAAGAGTTTTGTTTCTGTTTTTCTTTACCTTTATGACCTAAGAATGATTTAACATTAAGTGTATAATGAAAATAAGAATGAGTTTAAATAGAATATGATGAAAGCCACTGTCAGCAGTAAGGATAATTATCAGTATTTTTACATTTGATGCTTTAGAGAAAAAAAAAAAATCAGTCTAAGAGAAAATATTTAAGAGCAACTCAGTCTTTGGACAATTCCAGAGGAGCACTCTAAGGGATCTTTGGAAGAAAACCAGCAAGGCTGTAGTAAAAAAAGCAAAGATTAAAAAGATAACATTAAGCGAGTAGGGCACCACATCCATCCACAGGTGCCTCTGGGGTATAAACAAATGTTCCAATTTTAAAAAGTTAAGACGGGGATTTGAGTTTTTTCAGTTTCTCACAAATTTGTGATTTGTATCCCTTTCACACCCACAAGAGAAGTGCCAGGAAAGTGCACTAGGCCATCAGTGTGGCGCGGTTAGCTCAGGACAAGGGGAGCACAGGATAAGCAGCTATTAGGTGGAAGCTGGCTAACATGGGGGGGGGCACATGCCATCAACACGCTGTGGAATTTAGCGTCTCTCTCACCTATAAAACCACTGAGACAACAGCCACAACTTACTGAGTGATTGATTATACCACGTGCCAGGCATTACGATGGGTGATTTCTTTGTTTATTTCTCATAATGGTCTCATAATACACGGTACCGTCATTTTCCCCCATTGTACAGGGAAAGACACCGAGCCAAAGAGAAGTCTGATATCTTGTTCAATGTAAGCAGCTATGAAGTGAACCTGGGTTATAAGGCTCCAGATGATCTGACTGCTGCTACAACATTTTAAAGCATTAAAAATAGCCGTTTTCAAATGTGGTCCTTGCATGAGAACCACCAGCAGCATCTGAGCATCTGTAGGAAATGGAAACTCTGGGACCTCCCGCCAGATGTACTGATTAGGAAACACCCCCACCCCAATCTGCTCTTAGGAACTCTAGAAGCAAAGTGTAGACATCCTTCTCATTTGAAGAGAACTGCCCTAGATTTCCCTGCCTCCAGACCTGTGTGAGCAAACAATGTTAGTGTGTGTTCACTCCACCAACTGAAATGGAGCTTCAGCAAATGAAATACCTGTTTGTCTATTAGCTTAATTCTTAACCCACCAAATTAGTAATAATTATTTATTTGCAGGGACATAGTGATTAGAAAGAAAAGAAAGTGCCTCTTCAGAGAGCACGTATAACAAAAATAACACACATCAAAAAGATATTTTTGGAACCACCATGTATTTTATGAGCTTCTGTTGGCATATTCTGGATTAACCACATCCTCCAGGATATTCGTCAAGTGACTTTTTTTTTTAATCCATTGAGACAGCTTCTCTAAAAAAATATGACACATGGACAACAACTGGAAAGTTTGCCAAGTATTTACCAGGTGCTGGATTTTCCCACCTGACTCCAAGTTCTCGAGACATTGAGAGCTGACTGCGGACCAGAAGGAAAGATAAAGATGCACAGGCCTTGATGTAAGCTTTTATCAAGTAAGAGCATGCGACAACACTCATGCATTCTTCTTTGTGAAGGCTAATTTTAGGTCAACGCACAAGGCGCACAAGGCGGTGGTGCCCAGTTGTTTGTCAGGCACTATCATAGGTATGGCTTGGAGGTTTGTTGCAAATGTGATGAATAACGATAGTCAATTGACTTTACCTAAAAGAGACTTCTTTCAATCAGATGGGTGGGCCTCATGGGATTAGCTGAAGACCTTAAGAGCAAACCAACCAACCAACCAAAAAAAAAAAAAAAAAAAAAAAAAAATGAGGTTCCCTGGAAAAGAAGAAATTTTCCCTCAAGACAGTCTCCGAGCAATCCTGCCTGAGCTTCCACTTGCAGGTGTGCCCTCTGGATTTTGGTTTCTAGTTCACATCCATCACATGAACCAATTCCTGAAATAAATTTTCCCCTCCTTTCCCTCTCTCTTTTCTCTTTCTTTCTCCCTCTCTCTCTCTCCCTCTCACTCTCTCTCTCCCCCCGCCCCCTTCTCATTGCTTCTGTTCCTTTGGAGGAAACCTGACTAATAGACTCTCAAAGCTGAAAAATCCCGTTGAGTGGTGACCCCTTCTCATTTAGTCAGTTTTGTGTCCTGGTGTCCATCACAGCACCTTGAACCCAAGCCATCAGTCAATCATTTTTCCTGAGTTGCTGTAGTTCATACATGACTTGGCCTTGAAAGATGCACTTGAGCATAACTTGCAAGTCCTAAAGACCTGGATTTGAATCCCAATCCCCACTGGTCTCATGGAGCTTCAGTGAGTTTGGGAAAATGAACACCAGAAGAGTGTCTAGAGAACCATAGCTATTAAGCAAATCTTAATTCTTGACACCAAGTCTTTGCATATTGTGATATTAGCCCTCAGAACAAGGAGCATCAGTAAAAACAGGCTAAAGCCTTTACACACAATGTCCCTACCTGGTTAATGCTTAATTCAGTTCATGTTGCTTTCCCTAGTTATTAAATGAGGAGCAAATATTCAGTAAGAGTAGGGAATTTGCCCAAGATTTTCTACTAGGATGAGATTTAAACCCAGAAAGTCTTTTTAACTTCAAATGCTATTTTCCTGTGCCTCAATGAAATGGGTCCATCTGTTAACCTGTCTCCGGGTCCTTTCTGTCAGCATCCATTCACTGCCCAGCGGGCCATTTTGACCTGTGAAGTTAGTTCAGCTGCTGCAATTAAAAAGAAGGATGCATTTGAAATAATATCCAAGTTTGAATAGTGAATATAGCTCAGAGTTCCTCTCCTAATTAACCTCTCTAATTTGGTTCACATGTGAAATTGGTCTCCTCGAGATTGGTTTTTTAAAATGTGTTTAAAATATAAATGGCCTTTCAAAGGGTCAGTGCAAATCTTGAGGACTGATTTTTCCATCATTTATAAGGCTCATTTATGAGAAAGGCAAGAGATAATACAACATTAAATATACAAATATGGATAAACAGAATATACTTTTGAATATAGTCATAAAATTAAATGTGATACATGCAAAGAAAATACTGAATATACTGATGTCTTTAGAACAATAGTCCCCAAAGAATTGCCAAACAATGTTTGTTTTTTACATTTTTTCTTGAGTGGCGATGGTTCTATTATACTAGCCAGAGATAGATATTTCTTTCTTCAATTGAGATGTCTATTATTAAAAATACATTAATACCAATTTTCTAAAAAAAATCTTCAGGAAGCCACAGGACAGACCAGTTTTTAGAGAGAATAACTAAGTTTGGGGTCTAAATTTGAAGTCCAGCTCCACCATTCATGAACTGAATTTTCCTAGTTCTTTTTGTGTATATGCCTCTCAGTTTCTACATCTGTAAAATGGGATTATCATGTAGCACATACCTTTGCTTAGAGCATTTTTCCCCAAACATTACTACTCATAAAACACCCCTGGGGTGGTTCAAAAACACCACGAACCAATCAAAACAGAATCTCTGTGGATGGGACCCATGCTTTAGAATTTTTTTTTAACATTTCCTCACTGCTTTTTAAACTTGGGACATAGTGCAATCTCCTGATAACGTACTAAAGCCTGCGTCCGGAGCACAGTTTGAAGAACACTGATTAGACTGGTATTTCTACAACTGCATCACCTGCATAAGGATCATCCTTTTTTCTTTTTTTTTTTTTTCTCCCATAGCATATGGAAGTTCCCAGGGATACAATCCTAGCTGCAACTGTGACCTCTGCCACAGCTGTGGCAATGCTGGATCTTTAACCCACTACCCCAGACCACAGAGAAAATGCAGGATCCTTAACCTGCTGTGTTTTTGTTAAAACACAGATTTGATCATCGGGTCCTGGGTGGGTCTGAGATTGTGTATTTCTGACCGTCTCCCACGTGATGCTGCTGCTGGTTCCCAGACCACGGCTATGAATACCAAGGCTGCAGTGTGAGAACGCAGCACCCCCCACCCGCAGCTGGTTGCAGACATACAGAAATATCCCTCCTTTTTGAGCCAGCGTTACCACCTTCTACCTGTACCCTGCAAAGAGTTTGGGAAGACCTGGTTTAGATGTTTAAGTATACCTACAAACTGTCCCAAAGTTACTAGCACATAGTAGATGTTCAACAAATGCTCACTGACAGACTGAAAGCTGTGCCTTCAAAATGGAACTGTAATAGTCCCCTCATTCTTTCTAACTCTGGACCCAAAGCAGCTCCAGCCTGCCTACCGCCACTGCCGGGAGGAACTGGGTTTCCTAAGGAAAATAACGCAGGAGCAGGAGGGCAAGGACTCTTGTTTAGTGTTTTCATAGCATGCATGATTCCAGGAGCCTCAAGGATGTAGAGGTGATCCGAAAATTCCTGAAAATTGTACTCTTATCAAAATTTATCTTCCCAAGAAATCTCTATAATCAGGAGAAACTCCCAAATAAAGCCTGAGAGTTGCAGCTGCAACAGGAGCTTCCAGTGAAGGGTGTAAATCCTGGAACTTTCCAGGGGCATCTCAGAATAGAGAAGGAATATCCCAAGTAATCTTGAGGTTTCTGACACCAGTTTGGCCACGAATCAGCTCTGTGTCCTGAAATAAATTACATAATTTGTTGGGTTCTCAATTATCCCATTAGTAAAGTGAAAGTAGTATCTTCCTTGAATAATTCATAGGAAAAGTATAGAGGAAGACACAGATATACTAGGTCTGAAAATTAAGGAGTGCTACAAAATAACACATTGTCATTGTTATTATACATATTATTTATTCTCACGCCGATGGACTCAGCATCCTATTTAAATGGGTTTCTTCTCAGTCCTAGATTGCACAGTCCTAGATTTACTCTTCATTAAAACTACTGTTCCAAAGTAAATAAAGGTTGCATTTAAAGTTATTTCTCAGCTATGATTGTGGAGAAATAGCTTTAAATCTAGGCTTTTGTGATTAACTTTAGCTCACAATTAATAACAACACTTGTTGCGAGATTAAGCAGATTGCTAGTATTTTAGCATAAACTTTCACTTTATAATCCCCAAGCATTGGAATGGCTTATATCAAAACTGCCATGTGACAGGCAATCATCTCAGTGTAAAATAGAGATAAATTTATTTATTTTTTATTTTTTTGTCTTTTTAGGGCCACACCTGCAGCATATGGAGGTTCCCAGGCTAGGGGTTGAATCAGAGCTGTAGCTGCCAGCCTAGAGCACAGCCACAGAAACACAGGATCTGAGCCACATTTGTGACCTACACCACAGCTCATGGCAACGCCGGATCCTTAACCCACTGAGCAAGGTCAGGGATCAAACTCAGGTCCTCATGGATACTAGTCAGGTTTGTTCATCACTGAGCCAGACGGAAACTCCACACTAAGTAATTAATTGAGTGCCATTACCAAAAAATTCCTAAAATACTTTTAAGTTTAGATAGAGATGGTAAGGATTTTACAATAATTAACTAGATTAACTGAATTCTTAATCTTGTAGGGAGTAGCACAGATGCAATGCATTTATTTTTCTTATATTAATTTTTTTACATATGAATACATTTTTCAAAGTTGAAATAGGTTGGTCCAAGGGTCTCACCTAGGGTAAAGCATTCTTTCTTTCCTTTTTTTTTGTGGCTTTTGTCTATTTTAGAGCCACACCCGTGGCATATGGAGGTTCCCAGGCTAGGAGTTGAATCAGAGCTACACCTGCCAGCCTACACCACAGCCACAGCAGTGTCAGATCCAAGCCATGTCTGAGGCCTACACCACAGCTCACAGCAACACCGAATCCTTAACCCACTGAGCAAGGCCAGGGATTGAACCCACTTCCTCATGGATACTAGTTGGATTCTTTAAACCCTGAGCCACGACGGGAACTCTGTATTTTTTCCTAATGTTGCAATGACTTCATATTTCCTCTTTCATCTAGTTTCTGACTGCTCCTATTTCCATAGCTTCAATCCAATGCTTATACAAAATTAGGACATATGTTATATTGGAGAGTGCTCAGTGGCTAATAAATTTTCATCAACTACAGCAAACAGCCTCAATTTATTTTTTGAAATTGTATTGAAATATAGTTGATCTATAATGTTGTGTTAGCTTCTGCCCTACAACAAAGTGATTCTGTTACACATACACACATATCCTTTCTTTGTCATAGTCTTTTTCCATATAGGTTATCACAGAATATTGAGTTTCCTGTGCTATAAAGCAGGTCCCTGTTGAGCATCCATTCCATATCTAACAGCATGCATATGTCAATCCCAAATTCCCAATCAAAGAAAAATTTCAGAGAATGATGCTTTACAAATAAAAACCTACCGTCTGTTTCTCTGAGCTTGACTATTTTAGATTCCTCATATAAGTGGAAACACACAGTATTTGTCCTTGCATAACTCTCTTTTTTCGCTTAACATAATTCCTCCAGATTTATTCATGTTGCTGCAGGGGCTGGGGAAGGGGGAAATTGGGAGTTATTGATCAATAGGTATGAGTTTCTGTTTTGCAAGATTAATAAGTTCTGGAGATTTGCTCTACAACTGTGTCCTATAAACTACAATACGGTATTGTGTACTCGATAATTTGCTAAGAAGTTAAATCTCATATTAAGGGTACTAACCACAATAATAATTTATTTTGGAACAGTTTTGTTTCAAAACATGCCTCTTTGAAAGTTGACTGCAATGGAGAATAAACTCAACTGAAAATTCTCAGGCTATCTCCCCCAGGGACTCGATTAGCAGGGCTGGGAAACGTCTGAATGATGCATCAGGCAGAGGTACACCACAAAATACGGTATAATGGAGTTCCCCTTGTGGCACAGTGGGTTAAGGATCTGGCATTGTCTCTGCAGTGGCTTGGGTAGCTGCTGAGGTGTGGGTTCGATCCCCAACCCAGCACAGCGGGTTAAGGATCTAGCACTGCCGCTGCTGTGGCATAGGTCACAGCAGCTGCTCGGACTTGAAACTTTCCTATGCCATCGACATAGCCAAAAACATAAATTAAATTCAAATAAAATAAAATATAGTATGAGGACTCTCCTCTGAAGCCAGACACATCAGAAAGAAGGACTCAAATTTCCAGGAATACAGAGATGACAGGAGGATTTATCTACAGACCAAATTCCTTTTCTTGAGTAACCATTTCCTTTGGGTGGGTGAGTACATGGCTTCTTCAGCTCGCAGCTCATACTTTTTCCTTTCACCTGAGCCTATGCTTATACATTTGTCGTATAAATCGAGAAAACCCAGGACCCTCCCCTCACACTCTCCATTGAGAAGAGAACCTATACAGCGCGTTCCTGCATCAGAACTGCGCCCTCCCACTATTGATGCCTTAGTTAGGGCCACGGATGCATCTTCAGGGCAGGGCAGCAAGACGGCTGAGACACCTTGGAGATGGCAGCTCCAGATGGGAGCACCCACCTAGGCTCATCAGTGCTCCAACTGGTGCCATCATCGCCCCAAAGTTTGAATTTTGGTTGGTTCTTGCCCCTGGCCTTCTGGCCCCTCTCTCGGTCATGTGCAAAATCAGTCTCTGGCATTCCTGGAGGTTTGTGAGTTCCCCTATAGCCTCTCAATGAAAGCCATTCTCCCTAAAAATGGCCAGAGATGGTTTTGACTGTAACTAAGAATCCTCTGACACAGATATAAAATCGTTCCTCCACAAGCTGGAGGACGTGGAGGAGGGGAGTCTTTCCCTTGTTATCTCAGTGTCCTGGAGCAGGTGGACCAGTCGCATCTAAGGGTTGCACGTCAGGGAATTGGAGGAAGGAAACTGCTGCATTTCCATCAAGCTCCCGCATAAACGGATGTGGTATCTATCGTTCCTCCTCATAGGCTGCATCAGAACCAGGCCCTGGGGCTGCGGTAATAGGTCATTCATGTTAGATTGGCTTATCTGCAAATTGTCTACAATTTTCCAGGTATGTCTGAAATAGTAGCACCCAGGGAGATGTGCAAAAATCCTTTTTCTTTTTTTCTGAAACTAAGTCCCCATAATTACAATGCCTGAGTATTCGATAAATATCTGATTTACATCCCAAATATCATTTTTTTAATTAAAAAAATTGTTTTTACTTTTTATGGTCACACCTGGGGCACATGGAAGCTTCTGTTTCTGGGCTGGGGTTGAATCGGAGCTACAGCTGAGGCTTATGCCACAGCAGCGCTGGATCTGAGCTGCATCTGTGACCTATGCCTCAGCTTGCAGCAAAGCTGGATCCTTAACCTACTAAGCAAGACCAGGGGTTGAGCTTACATCCTCATGGACACTATAATGGGTTCTTAACCCACTGAGCCACAAGGGAACCTCCTACTTTTTTTCCTTAAATTTGGATATGTGAACTCAAGAGCTAAAGAGACTCTCCTAGGCTCTACTTTTTTATTGACAATTGGCACCTGGCAGAGGTAGCCTAGTATAATCTTTCCATCCCTGTGGAAATGAATGTTTGTAATTACAGCCAAGTGAGAATGTGGTTTGTAAAGATAAATAATAACTAAAACAATAAAAAATGTTTGCTTTCTTCATATCTCTCAGGTAGGCTGGCAATACTTATTATAGGTTATTAGAAAGCCCTTTCCAAATATAAACTGGAAGAAAATTTTAAATTGTAACAATAATTTCACTGGCTTTAGACACCAGGGGAGATCATTTAATTTCTGTTTCAATCATTTCAGGAATTTCCTGCAGCTTCCCTTCCAGTATTCGCATTAGCATTTATAGGAATCATTTGATTAATTCCTGACACCATAATGCCATTTGTTTTTGCCTTAGAAATTTTGATTTCTACTTCCCACGGGGTAACTGTTAGTAGGTGATGTTTCATTGTACAAACATTCTTTTATTTGCAGTTTCCTCATATCTTGGACTTCCCTTGAAAGCCAACTTTCAAAGAGATTCACACAGAAAGTTCCAGTTCCTTTCAAGTTTCTTGCTTTTTAGTGGTTTCCCAGCAGTCGAAGAAATAAGTATTCTGCCAGAAGCAACGTTGTGGGGCGAAAGGCTGGAGCAAAGGCCACACAGATACTGCGCCCCATGATGCTAGCTAGCAACACCCAAGCTCGCCACAGAAAGGAGGCGGGCCGCGGAGCTGGAAGGAGTGTTTGATCGCTCTGGTCATCGGCTTTCCTTTCTCATGCAGCTTTTAGCAAAGACATAGTGACATTTGTTAGTGCAGTCTAGATCTATCCATTTATGTCACTGGGCACAGTTTTTCTTTTCTTCTCCACGTCGTGATTCATTTATTTAGCTTCATGTCCTCATTGGCAGAAAAACAGAGATGTGCAGTATTTAATCACTGAGAAGATTAAAGTCAAAACTTAAATTAAAAATGTAATTTTTTGATAATCTCCCTCATTGGTAAGAAGGACCCTCAGTGTTCCTTTATGTGTACAGATAATTATGCATGGTTTGATGCTGAGCTTAGACACCCCGTAGTCTCAATTAAATATTACAACTACTTAATAAAAGGCAACAGGGACTTTTTGCAGTTAGTAATTATAACCATAACCTGGAATCGAAACTCTCAATTCACCCTCAGACTGCTTAATAAGTCAGAAAATGAAATGGTTGTGGCCATTATGTCTCTGAGGGAACTTTCCATGACAGAAGAATAATTGCAGCAGGACAAAAATTTCCTACAATATTTTTGGTAAAAGCATGGGAAGAGTTTTTCCTGCCTTTATCTTTTTCCCTAGTAATGTAATAATAGATTAAGATTTTAGAATTATCAAATATTATCCTATGTAAAATGAGAAGTACTCCTTTACTAAAAATCCACAGATTTTTAAGATAAAAGTGGACATACTAATAGATCTGGATTATTTTTTTATAGAAAGCAGGACAATACAGATAATATAGAAAGTAAGCATCACCTTAAATTCACGATGAAGACTTCAAAATTAAAGGGAAAGGAGTTAATGGGAAATGCTTATTCTTTTGGTCTTCACAATACTGATATAACAGATTTTAAAATATAGCACGTAATCCTTTTATTGAGAAAGCAAACCGTAAGTGCTTTAAAATAGGATTTCGATAGCAGTCCTTTTTAAAATAAAGTTGCTCACAAAATCTCATAGAATTTCATGGCTGAAGCAAACTTAACATGTATATTATCCAATTCCATAACCTGTGTCTGACTCCTTCAGGCTAATCACAGATCAAAACATTGCTTCATAAAGCTTCCATGGGCACAGAAGGAAAATAAAACTAGTAGAAGTTTTAAGGATAGGGAGAATTCTTCCGATGTCCAATTAGCTGTTTAATTAATGTAGCCTCTGCACCATCCCCCAACCTACAATTATCCAGCTTTGACTTTTCCTCTAGAAGGCAGACACCTCTGTGGTCTTAGCCAAAGGCTCTGCCATTCTGGTGACTTAATAAAACAAAGCTTCGGCCACACATTTGACTCTATAGAACCCTGAGAACAACACAGAGCCAGCATGCCTGTACTTTTTTATACTTTTAACATGTCAATGTTCATCCATTGCCAGGTAAACTTAGAACGGAGCTCCCTGTTTGTAACTGACAAGGCAGTATTTCTACCTCTTTTCTTTTCTTTCAAGCCCTCTAGCCTGAAAGTCCACTGATATTTTGGATCAGTTCAGAACATACACCTCCCTCCTCATTCTTCCCTTTCCAACGTACAGCCAGGCATGAGCTTTCGTTTTGTGTGCTTCCTCTCTGATATAAAGCTTTACAATCTGGCTCACAAATTTTCCCGCCAAACATGTAATTAATCATTTTCTGGAAGCTGTTAAGTATACAACAATACAAATTCTAATATTTATATTTTTGACTCGGGCTATTTTTTTTTTTCTTTATATGGCCAAACCGGAGGCATATGGAAGCTGGCAAGCCAGGGCTTAAATCGGAGCTGCAGCTGAGGGCTACACCAGAGCTGCCACAACACTGGATCTGAGCCACATCTTTGACCTACACCGCAGCTTGTGGCAATGCTGGATCCTTAACCCACTGAGCGAGGCCAGGGATTAAACCTGCATCCTCAGAGACTGTGGTGGATTCTCAACCCATTGAGACACAATGGGAACGCCCAACCAGGGCTATGTTTAAAAAACAAAAAATAGCGAGGAAACAAAACAGAAATGAGACACTTTATGATGTAGTATGAAAGACCTGGACTAGATGTTGGTTGATGTCACTTCTTCAGGAACCAAGCTGGAAGGTTCTCCTAGAACCTTAAAGGGGGTGAGCAAAAGAGACCTTCTATCTCCTTGGTGGAACTTGTTTGGAGAGCATCCTGTATCCCTTGCAAGGATGGTTTAAGTGGCCTCTCCTTGCCTTATGCCCACTCTGAATATTCTTTAAGTACAATATTTTAGAGCTGGTGTTGTCACAGACTGAAGACTTGGGCCAAATCGTTTAACCAACATGTATCTATCTTCCCAGCTCTGATGCTGGAAAGCTAATATCTGCCAAGCCAACTTCCCAGGAGAAGTATGATCAATCCAAGAGATGTTTTGTGACTTCTGTAAGTGCCTTAGCAATGAACGTTTAACAGTTAACCCTTCAACCTAACTTACCAGCGTTAGACTAGAACTGTGTGCTACCTTCCTAAATATAAGCCAGAGATGGCTTACTTCCTTCAGGTTTCAGCTGGATGTGTATGCATTCCAGATTAAACGGCTTATTTCACAAGGAGAATAAACCTCATGTCAAGCTTTGTAGGCAATCAAATTTCAAAGACACACAACTCTGCAGTGGAAGGATACATTTTCGAAAGCTTAGCGAGATGCTATCAGCAATAACTAGTGCTATTCAGCATAGAAATAGCTAAAACAAGATTATGAAAATTTTAAATATTTACTATGAACATCATAGGAACTTTGTCATGGGACAAAAATGACCCTGTATGGCAAATGTGGAAACAGGAATAGAATTACCTGCAAATGAAACAGACATGGAGGATAAATAAAAAATTTCAGCCGAAGTAGACAAGACAATAGGAGCCCTGTCCTGTTTCCAGCCAAGGAAATTACCTAGACTAATAGGATTTGATATACCTCAGTGAGATGCCCTTGCCTGTAATTTCTCCATTTCCTACCCTCCCCTTCCCAAGCAATAGAGCGAGGTTAGTCAGTTAAGTCATTGAAACAGAGTTATTTTTATGTAGTTTTCATTATTTTCAAAGCATTCTTTTTATGGTAAAGCTAGAAGGCATTCAATCGAATAAATGAATATTTATAATTCCAAAACAATCATCTAGTAAATTCCTTGAGCATTGATTTAACTACTCAAGATTGAATTAACGGTTTTCTTAATATTTACTTAACCTGGAAAACGAGCAAAGATACAATCAGAAATCCACTCCCCTGCCTCCATCCACTGCTTACTGAAACCTGTTTACTGGATGAAATGTGGGGTAGATTCCATTTAACTGCTCATTCCTAGGGACAGAGTCCTCTAGACACTTGAATCCCCAAGAATCCTCTCCTTTTATTAATTACTATTCCCCAAACTCTACAAAAAATTGAAACATCGGTCTTTGTTTAAATTCTCTTCACAAGCGTGGCCAATCTAGGCAGGAAGCAAGTAATGTTCTCTCTTTTCTTTGTCTCCGTGTGAGCCTCCTGCCCACTCCCCTCCAGGACGGAAGTGAGAGGTGTCCCGGAGAGGAAGCGTCAGGAGGTCCAGAGTCTGACTCACTTGTCATGTGTAAACGTCCTGGTGATTCTTCTGAAAGTGATGGGAAGCTTGCTGCTGAGTTCTAGGGCATCACACTCAATTCCATCTATTTTTCTTACAGCTGGAAATCTGTGTGTTTATTGTTCATGTTTCCTTTTCCTATAATCATATTTTCAAACTGGTACTTTTTAACATATCAAGCATATTCTCTGAGTGATGGCAGTAATATCTGATTTTTTTTTAAAGGCTTTATTTTCAAGGCCTCTTGTTTTTGCAGGTTCTCACTCATGGTTTTTTCTTGTTTCTTTAGGGAAACTTGGCTGTGAGTGCAAATTTTCTCTGGAGAAAGTCTTTGAGTTCAGGAATGAAGGTGACATTCCCCAATGAGGATTTTTGTTGCTTTTGCCATATTAAGTCAACTTCAAAATAAACGGTGGGGTTTTGTTTATGTTTTTATTTTTTTATCATGCAAAGAGTGCTCATGTGCAGTCCAGCTTTATATTTTTCTCAAGGGTTGGCGGGAGCTGTGTGTGTGTACATCTGTGAGCATGTGTGTTCACCTCCCACACAGCATCAAGTTGAAAAGAGGACCTTAACTTTCCATCACTACAGATTTAGCCTTTTGATGGTTCCAGCTTAGGGAAGGGGCTTTTCCAAACAGACTCCCAACTTTTTTGGTCCCTGGATGTGCCCTCTTAGTTCCTGAATTCCAAGAGGCCAAGTAAACCAATTTTAAACTATACTGTTGGCAAATTTCCTCAAGATCAAAGCTGTTTTAGAATTTTATTTACCTCTCTAGGCGTCTTTCCTTAGTTTTCAAAGGAAAATTCTTACTTTCCTGTGCATTGATTCAT
The DNA here is from genome assembly GCF_054392235.1 of Sus scrofa. Taxonomy (NCBI): domain Eukaryota; kingdom Metazoa; phylum Chordata; class Mammalia; order Artiodactyla; family Suidae; genus Sus; species Sus scrofa. Next base: position 80,559,908 of record NC_139393.1, read on the forward strand.
TTATGAAACACATATTTTCCATAACTTTTAGGCTTTTTTAAGTGGAATATTCAGTCAGCGTACCTAGATTCCCATGTTGCTTTAAAGAGACAATTGTGACGAGAGAATTTAAATTCGGAGGAATTTAATGAAATCAGGCAAATTAACAACTGTTTCATGAGCTCAAGCCTTTGTGCCCAATGGCCCCTCACCTGCTTTACGTCTGCCGTTAAAATAAAGCAACAGATCATTTCTAGTCCTCAACCTACTTAACGACATTGTGGACGTGTGACAACGCCGATTTGGAATACCTTAGTATTAACGTGCCACTTTAAAAGTGTCCTGCATAATTGACATGTGCTGGTTTTAACAGAAACAGTGCTATAGTGAGGATAATCTGGTGTTTCATAATGAAGCACACGGCATAATTCTTAACAAATAAGTACCAGATTTCCATTTTATCAGTTTAGCAGATTTTTAATGGTGGGATGTTTGAGTTTTTAAATGGACTTATGTGATTGACTGTAAGTTAAAATATTCCAATTGCTTTTATTATGGGCATTTTGATCAAATTCGGTATGGATTCCACTATACAGACCCTAGCTTTAAAGTTGTTGCTTTTCCACACTTACAGGACAGTAGTATTCTGAAAGAGAATTTAGTCATTTCCCTTAACATGGTCATTCATGCCATTGGTGGCTGATTAAGGTGTACAGACTGAGTAAACTCTATAATTAATCTCAATTTCTGGCTGATGAATGCAGCTGGAGAAAAGGGGAACATCCTTATCTGCATCAGGTACTTTTTATCAGTGTTTGCCTCGCTCACACAAGCTTGGAGAGGACAAGTGTCGCCATGACGTCACAAACAGACCCACGCCCACTCATGGTAACTATTAAGAAGTAATTCAGGATCAGCTTCCTTGGGGTAGGAACCCTTGGGATACCGCTGCATTAGAAACAGGAACACAGGCTTGGAAGCTGAAGCTATTAACTAGTGCCTTAATCAAAAATCCTTAAGAAAATGAGTTTATTTAGCTTCCTACATGCATAGCATATATTCGCCATACAAGCAATGTTGAGACATGAAGTCACTATACATTTCTAGTGTCCAGGTTCTGCTCGCCACTCAGCATCCACCTGGAAATCGGAGCTCAGTTATGCGGTCCCACCCCTAGCCTGTTTCTCCGCCAGTCCTCATGATCCCTGTTCCAAGGAGCCCCTTTGATTTCAACGTGCCCCACACTCCATCCCCAGACTTCCATCCTCAGGGCATCAGGAGAAACGGTTTTCATCTACGTGGGTGAGAACGTGGAAATCCATCTCATCGGCCCGGTCCCCAGGGGAAAATTTACAAATATTTGCAGTTTCTTTGAACCTTTTCTCTAAACTCACCTTCTTTTCATGTTTGTGATGGTTACAATGTCTACACTGCAGAGATAAACAGCCTGAAATGTGAATGAAGCAATACAAGTGTGTTTCCACTCAAACAGCGTCCCAAATATCTGAGGAGACCCTGCTTCCTTCTGGCTTATGGCTCAGCTTCTTCTGAGACTGCAGCATCTGCATTCAGTTGGCAGGAGGAGGAGAGCATGGCGCATACCCACTTCCTAAAAGCTTCTGCCCTAAATGCCACATGGCATCTTCATGGCTAGAACAGTCACACGGCCACACCCAACTGAATGGACGTGCGGGGAGAGTCTAGCTGAAGGAAAGAGAAAGAGAAGGAATTGGTGGGCACTGGGCCACACGAACTCTCACGACCTATGCTCCGAGCTCTGCCCTCCCACCTCTCTCTCCAAACCTTGCTCTTTCCTCTGCTTTATCACTTCTTTGCGCCTGGCTTCTCCTCAGCAGAGAAACAAAATCTTACATTTCGTTAACAAAATCCTATACTTATTAACAAATTATCCCTCCCTTCTCTTTTCACCTCTTCTAAATAATAAGAATAGTAATAAGAATAGTAACACCATCACCAGCCCTTCAGCTCCACTCACCACGCCAACCGCTCTCCTCTAGGGCTTTCTTTCAAATACCACAGCAATCGCTTATCCTGTGTCTATTGAGAGTATCTGAGAGACAATTATCAACGATCCTGTGTTCAAATTCCATCCGTTCTTCGTAGCTTACACCTGCTTTGCAAATTCCATCCATGCATCCTACATCTGCTTTGCAACTCTCCAGAAGTCAACAGTGCACATGATTCTTTCGTCTCATGACGGCACCATCCCTCGGTCCCTCACGGGCTTTTCTGGCTTATTCAGGCAGGTTTTACAGTCTCTTATCCCCCTTTCACCTTCAAGTGTGAATGTTTCCCAAGGCATTTCCTGTAATCCTCCGTGTCCTCTAAAAGTTTTACATTAGCTACTACTTACGATCTCTCAAGAACTTTCACAATCCCTCTTGCTGGGATCACAACCAAACGTGAATCTGCAGCCTTCACCATCCCCCAGGACAGGCCCCACGTTCACGTGGACAACTGAACACATCCGCACGGATGACAGTCGCTTCAAACTCAGCATGACCACCCGGAGGCCACCGCCTCTTCTGACCCGCAAGTGTCCGCTCCTTTCTGAACGTCACCTATCCTCCCACTCACCCACTTTGGAGGACCTGCACTCCTCTCCCTGCCGTCCTTCACGGTGAACCAGGGTGACGTCGTCTGGGGGCGACTTCCTCCAGATCTCTGGGGCCTTCACTTCCCACCTCAGCAATGCAGTGCTGCTCTGTCTGCACTGTGACATCACCTTCCCTGGTCTGATGTGACCTCCATATTGACAACAAAGGCAATCTCCAAATATCGTCAAGCTGATGGTAAAATTCTCTTCTCTAGAGTTTTCCATAACCCTCCCCTCACACTGGGCGTATGCATTTTCTATTGCTGCATAACAAATTAAATAGCACGTTAAATGGTTTTTGTTTTGGTTTTTTTTGTTTTTGTTTTTGTTTTTTTTTTTTTGTCTTTTTGCCATTTTCTTGGGCTGCTCCCCCGGCATATGGAGGTTCCCAGGCTAGGGGTCGAATCGGAGCTGTAGCCACCAGCCTACGCCAGAGCCACAGCAACATGGGATCCGAGCCGCGTCTGCAACCTACACCACAGCTCACGGCAACGCCGGATCATTAACCCACTGAGCAAGGCCAGGGATCGAACCCGCAACCTCATGGTTCCTAGTCGGGTTCGTTAACCACTGCGCCACGAGGGGAACTCCTAAATGGTTTTAAATAACCATCATTCATTGTCTCACAGTTATGCGGTTCAGAAGTCTGACTGGGCTTGACTGGGTCCTCTGTTCATGGTCTCATGAGGCTGAAACTGAGGTGTCAACAGGCTGGGCTCTTACTGGGAAACTCTGGGGAAATTATGTTTTCAAGTTCCTTGGGGTTGCTGGCCCCCCGAATTCCTTGCATCGATGACAACATGAATCCTCTCACACTTGAAATATCTCTTAGCTCCTTCTCTATATTAGCTGTGTTCCTCTTCCGCTTTTAAAGGCTCATGTAATAACACTGGGCTCACTTAGAGTACCCAGGATCATCTCTGTTTTAAAGTCAATTGATTAGTAATATTAATTACATCTGCAAAGTCCCATTGGCCATGGACATGACATAACCATGAGTATGACACCAGAGGGTGAAAACCATTGGAAACAATGGTATGCCTACCACACTGGGTCAGTTTCAACACACTTAGCATGGCATATGAAAGCAGCCTTATCCCACCTCCTTAGCCTTCCCAGTTTACGACCCACCTTAGTCTCGGAGGACCATACATCTCAGCTTCCCTGGGACAGTTCTGGTTTATGCATATTATACTAGGATAAGGATTAATAACATGCCTTTAATATCCTAGTGCCTCCCAGCTGGCACAAACGTTAAATGGCCATTGTGATGGACTGAATGTGCGTGTTCCTCCAAAATTGGAACACTGAAGCCCCAACGCCAATGTAGCTGTACTTGGAGGTATGGTCTCTAAGGAAGTAATTAGGGTGAATGAGGTCATAAGAGTAGGGCCCTCACTCAATAGTATTAGAATCCTTCTAAGAGAAGCTAAGAGAGCTCTCCTCTCTCTCTCTCTCTCTCTCTCTCTGGGCACGTACACCCAGGAAAGGTCACAGGACATGGGGAATATCTGCAAGTCGAGAAAGTGAGCCTTCGCCAGGAGTCAAATCCTGCAGGACCTTGAAATGGGACTTAGCATCCAGAACTGTGAGACAGTAAATGTCTGTGATTAAGCCACAGAAGTGTATGATGTTTTGTTATGGCAACCTGAGATGACTAATATGGTCGCCTACCATATCCCATTACTCATTGTACCCTATTTCCTAGTTGACAGAAATCAAAAGCCTAATTCATAAATCTTCCCTTTGTTAACAGGCGGTGTTCCTTCCAGGCCTCAGAATGCTCTCCTCTTCAATGTCTGGCATTTTCTTATTTCTTAGGCTCAGCTCGCCTCCTTTGTGAAACTGTCTTGATTCCCTCTCGATGATTTTTTACTCCTCCCTTTTCCTCACTGTTATATTTGCCATCGTTTCACTCTCACAGAAACCAAAACTACTGTTTTTTCTTTTTGTATCCCTTATTCCCTTCCTGAGCAATAAGTTCCTCAAGCCTATAGACTGTACCATCTATCTCAATATCACCACATTCTAAAAGATTCAGAGAGCCCGAGCCCTTCAGTGGTTCTATAGGAAAAATAATTATGTGAATAGGCAATAGCTAAGGCTCAAAGGAATATATGTGGCAAAGAGACCCCAAACAACAGTCTTTAGTCAGAGATAGAGTCTGTACTGTATCTCTGTGTCATACTGACTTAAATATAAGTCTGGACCCACCAACTCTGTGTATCATGACCTGAGGTGGAGACAGAGGATGGAGTATCTAGGAAACCCATTAACATGGGGCTGGAGACTTAACTCCCTCATGCTTGATGACTTTATGTTCCTGAGACTTCGGGAGCCTCAGTTCTTGGAGAAAATCTGAGTAATTTTACCATCCACAGAAACAAGGGTGAGGTGTCCAAATATATTCATCGGCTTCTCTTTTGCTCTCCCTGGGAGAACCGTGGAGCTGTCTGCATTAGACGGTCATCAGCAGGAATTGCAGGGGGGCTATAAAAGTAGGAAACAAAGCCATGGGACCACATTCCTCTGTCCCAAGGGGCATTCCAGGTGAGCAACCCTTTCTTAAAGCATATCGGGAGGCAGATGGACCAATATATACACTGTGTGTTGTACATCACACTTTTGTGAACTTCCAGCCTACTCTAAGTGCTGTATTGAAGGTAGGGGCAGAGTTGGTGGGATGCTGTAAATGCGAACTGTGGGTTGCAGTATCAAACCTGCTGCCCATGGCAGATGCTGAATTTGTGAATGCTGTAGCCTGGAGTCTCTATGCAAGGTAGCTGCTAAGCTACATTTCCTAAAGCTCAGCAAAATGGATTAAAAAACTTCCTGCCTAGGAAAGCATTTCTACACTCCATATTATTCTTAGGGGGGAAAAAGTCATGATTTGCAAATACAGTCAAATGAATGTGCATTTCCAAGTGAGAACATTTTGACAAGGTTCTTTGTTGGAACACGGGTATTCTGTGTTTGGATTTATTATACCTCCTTGCCTCATGCTTTTTTTTTTTTTTTTAAACCACTTTTGATAAAATTGTGCCTGTACTGTATCTCTGTGTCATAATAGACTGTATAACTCTTCAAAATATAATAACATTTTCTACTAAACAGTCAATAGTTTATGCCATAGTCAAATAACAACTTTTGATAATATGAAGGAAAATAAATGATAATTTTTGTATTGTTCAGGCTTATGGATTTTTTAATAAAAAAATTAAAATCTATACAATTGAAATTGTTTAGTAAATAATTATTGTCTCAATATATTTTACAGTTTGTAAAACAACTACAACTCAACTCAGAAAAAGATCTTGACTTACGCAAGTAACTAGTGAGCCATGGGCTCCTTGGGGCTATGAGATCATCTGTTTTGCTTACATCTGAGTGTCCTAGAAGGGAGATAAAGGAGGAATGTGGCATTTATTGGATCCTTTGATGTGATATATGCCTTTACCTTTTCTCATATTAACAATACCTAACATTTATTAAGCAAACCACCATTCACTGACATTCAGTTCTTTACATGAGCTGTTGCATTGAATCCTCACAATCTCTTCATAGGGCAGGTGGCGGTGGCACTATTGTTATTTTACAGATAGTGCATGACGCAAGGAAGCTTAGTAGCATGAATGTAGCTTTTGGGTAGCAGGCACAAAAAGATCCTTGGTAGGTTTTTTTCCTGTGTCTGGAGATGACCAGACAGAGTATCAGAAGACTTGACAGTATCTGATGTTTTATAGATTTCAAATGGAAATTCCTGAATTTGAAACCCTGGTCTGAATTACCTTAAAGTCAATGCTTCTCGAAGAATGTTTGAAAAGTCCTATTGGGAACTGTGGAGTGCCATGTTAAGATCCTAACAAGAGACACTGAAAACTTCCACCAGAATTTGATACATGAGAACTATTTTTATATGACAGTGGATAATGATAAGACTTCTGTTGCACCTGTTATCAGAGACCTATTTATCGATGGATCCTTCCACTGTACATGGCATTGCTGCAAGTCACTCTGACACTCAGCTGACAGCAGACTGATCTGGAGGGTCCAAGATGGCTCCTCTTACATGTCCAGCATTGAAGTGGGAGAGCTGGGATTCTGAGCTTGGCTGGAACTGTAGATCAGAACACTTCCACGTGTCCTCTCCAGTAGGGCAGGTGGAATTCTTATGTGACATCTCATGTCTTGCAGAGAGAGTGTTCCAGGAGAGCTGGTAAGACGATGCAGGATTTTGTAAGATGTTGCGAGATTTCTTAAGTTTCAGAATATAATATTTTCTTACATCTTGTTGAACAAGAGGTGCATTCAAGATGAGGGAATTAGTTACCACATTTCAGGGGATGGAACACTGAAGAATTTGAAGTAATCTTTAATTTCTCAAGGGGAGAAAAACATTTTTAAACCATCAGTAAAAAGAAAATTGGCAGGAGTTCTCATCATGGCTCAGTGGATAAAGAACGTGACATATTGTCCAGGAGGATGAGGGTTCAATACCTGGCCTCACTCAGTAGGTTAAGGATGCATTGCTACAAACTTCAGTGTGGGTCACAGATGTAGCTTGGATCTAGTGTTGCTATGGCTGTTGTGCATACTGGCAGCTGCAGATCTGATGTGACCTCTAGCACGAGAACTTCCATGTGCTGCAAGTGTGGCTTTAAAAAAGAAAAAAAAAGAAGAAGAAGGAATATTTGCATTTAGTTAAAAAAAAAGTAGCTGCTACAAGACTAGTCTTCCTGTTATAAAGAACCATTGCTAATATCTATTATAATTATTAGTAATAATAATTTTAAAAAGTAATGGCTTGCCCATCAAATACCTGGTTAGAATACCTACTTTAAACCTACTGAAATAGTGTGATAATTGCAGAAAGACAGACTACCCATCAATGGAACAGTAGAGAGAGAAAAAAAAATTTTTAATATATAAATATTCTTATGGACTTTTTTACAAAATCATAATGTAATGGAGGCAAAGATAAGCACATTTCAACAAGGAAAGAACAGTTTTTAACAACTGGTGATTGAGTGATATCCATGAGCTCCAAACCTATCTTGCACCACACAAAAAAAATATTCAATTAAACAGAGACAAAAATGAAAAAACTGTATTATAAAACCTCTGAAAGAAAATGTAGAAGTAAATTTTCAGATCTGTGGTCTGGGAAACACTTTCTAGGCAGTACACAACAGCACTAAGCCTAAAAAAAATGAAACATTATACTTCACAAAGGTGAAAAACCTACTGTTCAAAAGAGACAATTAGGAATATGAAAAGCTGAGCTATAGACCAAAAGAATCCATTTTTAATGCATATAGCTGATAAAGAACATATCCACAATATGTAATGAGTACTTTAAACTCAATGACAAGACAAAAGCCCATTTAAAAAATAAAAAAGTAACTCTTCAACAGACACATTGGAGAAGAAGAGATATGAATGGCCTAAAAGTATATTAAAGGGATGTTCAACATCATAATTTATCAAGGAAACTAATTAATATGCACCTATTGGAATGACTCAAAGGGTTTTCTTACATTGCTGATGCAAGTGTAAGATTATACACCTGCTGGGAGATAGCCCTCCGTGGGCCTCTCCTAGGGCTACAGATTTTCTGAGTGTGCCACAATTGTAACACCTCACTGCTTCCTTTACCTGGGCCACTTTTCAGGATCATAGTCACAAAAGGCAACTCTGAGGGATAAAGAAAGGTGTTTATCGAAGATAAAGTGTAAACTTTCCTATTGATTACCTTAAAAGTAGAGGGTTTCTCAAATCCCTGTGATGTTTAGCCATCCATCTGGGCCCTCTATTCTACCTCATGGGACTTGGGGATAAGAAAAACCAACACAAACACAGAATTTATGCTACTTAATGTCTTGTGGATAATAAAGTCCCTTTTCTCTGACCCAGGAGTCTCCTGTCTTTTGCCCAAATCCATAAAACATTAATTGACTAACTTAGTAGCTTGTAAGTAGGGTAAAATCCTAGGACCCGACAACAACCAAACAGAGATAGTTGTGCATTCTCTAGTGTAGTTAAACATACGCAAGTCACATGACCTAAAAATTCCACTGCTAAGTATTCCTCTAAGAAAAATGAAAAAAAAAAAAAAAAAAAGGCATCCTCAAAAAGAACTGTACATGCATTTTCATCAAACTTTATTATATTTGGTCAAAAATAGTTCTGGCCTTACTCTTTAATACAACTCAACAATACAAAAGAGCAAACAACTAAAGCAAGATGAATGGATTTCTAAATCATCATGTTGAGTGAAAACAACCCATATTCTATGATTTTATTAACGTCAAAGACTGAACACTAATTCCCAGTGACACATTTCCATTTGCAGGGGGTGGGATTATGATTTATCTTAGATATGTTACCTTTGAGATGTATCTTGAGACCTTCAAGTGAAAATGTCAAATAACCATTTAGTTAAATATTAATTCGTAAAAGAACTATACTTAAAGGTAGAGACCACGTGGAACAGAACCGGAAGAGAGAAAGAAAGAAGATGAAACAGTGGTCATGGAACCAAAGATGGAAATATTTTATGAAGGCTGGAATGTCTGAAATAGTAAATGTCAATGGGTCCTCGAGTAAACTGCGAACTGCAAACGTGTCTGCTGCTTTTAGATGCACGCACATCACTAAGCTCAGTTAACTTTAAGTGCATAGCCAGGATGGGAGCAACGAAGAAGGCTGGCAAGTCCACGGGAGCTGATTAAATGGAAATGGAGAGAAGAAAACTATTTTTGTAGAACTCATTATAAACAGTTGGTAAGCAAGAGTCACATAGTAAATGGAGTGCTGAGTAGGATTTAGTGAGGCTTTCAGTTTTTATTTTATTTTAATTGAAGAGACTTCTGCATTATTGAAGCTAATAGGAATCATACAGGAAGGAAATCAAGGCTCATAATTTACTCAACATCAAAGGAGGGGTAGCCAATTTTTTTTTTCTTCCTGTGGAAATATGATAACATTTCCTGCTTGCATGCATCCTTAGAAAGCTAAGGGACTAGATGGAAGCTGAATTTAAATATTATTCGCTATTTTTCTCAGCTTCTCTATGTTAGGGTACACTATTAAATACCTGGCAAATCTCAGAGGCTTACAACAATCACTTCTCATTCATTTTGTATTTCTGCTGTGCGTTGTCTTTGGGTTTGCCCCTCATGCCTTCCTACTCTAGAATCTGGATCGAAAATGCAGCCTCTGCTAGAAATATGTAGTTCTCAGTGCAAAAGGTAAAGGTGTGACAGCAAAACCATATCATAGCCATTAAAGCCCTTATTCAGATGTGGCAAACGTCTTCTATTTGGAGGGGAGACGGTCCTCCACGTAACCCAGAACAGCAGAGGTTTACAGGTAAAGAGGGCACAATATGCAAAGACCCGAAAGCCCAATGTGAGTATCATTTTCATGGAAGAGAAGATGCCAGCAAACAAGGTGCAAAGATGAGGGATGACTAGAGAAATGAGCACGTGAAATGTCTGGGAGTCATCAGATAAATGGGTCCAGGAGACCAAATAGAGTTTTAAGAACAGATGGGAAGGAGGGAAGAATCTGGACGTCATCAGCGATACAGAGCCACAGAGAAGATAAATTAAGGATGGCCTGGGTCGCCTGCTGTTCATTATGACAAGCATCACAGCACTTAAGCTCGAAGATGATTTGTATCTCAGCAAGGATTTTCTGGTGGCAGCATTAACCGGAAGCAAGACAACCAGGTAAAACGTATACCTCAGTTGACAGAGTGAGAAGTAAGTCTTAACCAGAAAGTGGTCCTGATAATGACTGCACGCGTGTGAAAAGGAGGTAATAGTTTCAAGAGAGGTGAGGAGACACATTAGATGGGACTCAGCAGTGTATGGGTTGAAGGGGGTTCAAATTGAGCTTCTTATTGATCATTTTTATAGTATTACAGCCAAAGTGGGGATACATGAGGAATAGCATTTTAAAGAGAAGGCATTGCATTTAGAATATCTTGTGTTTGACACCATGTGGGAAAACCAGAAGGAGAAACACTTCAGAAGATGGGCACAGGATGCTAGAATCTTAAGCAGAAATACTTGACCTTCAGTGCGGTGTATTTACACCCAAGGCCACGATGGTATACAATCCACTCAGGAAGAGCAAGCAGATGAACAGCATGACACGTCAAAGGACACAGCCCTGGAACACCAACACTTACAGAGTAACTGGAGGCAAAATATCCTGCAAGGTCACTGTGATATACTACATTAATTGTTCAGCCAATATCCATTCAATGGCTTCTTCTGGATGAAAAAAAAATGCATTTTGAAAAATAAATATGCCTGGCTGAAAATATTAACCTTCCCAGCTCCTCTTTCACCTTGGAGTGTCAAAGTCTACCATGATTCAGGCCAGTGACAGCTAAGGAGAGTCTATTGTAAGGGCCTCAGCATGGGATCTCCTCCCACTGTGGCTCATCAAGAGTCATGATATGGCTCCTCTGTTTCCCCTACATTCTGCCAGAAGAACTCCAGTGTCCCAAGCAGAGGAGCTACAGTAGCCTGGACCCAAGAGTGAAGAAGACACTAGCACCAAAGCCTTAATGGCTCAGTAGCCAATATTTCCCATGAGTTAGAAATAAGAATCTCTTGGTGTAGGCCATTGGGATGTGAAGGTCATCTGTGTAAACGGATGCATGCGTATTCCAGGACACCCCATACCACTTAAGCTTTCCCTTTATTTTAATTTGAAGATGAAGGAGACACACTACTATATATACAGTAGACAAACAACAAAGACCTACAGTATGCCACAGGGAACTGTATTCAATATCTTGTAATAACCTATAATAGAAAACAGTCTGAAAAATGCATATGTGTGTATAACTGAATCATTTCTCTATATACTTGAAACACTGTAAATCAACTATATTTCAAAAAAATGGAAGACACAGCAACATATACCAAGTAATACAGTGTAACTCTTACTGAGCTGATATAAACCAATAGACCTATCACAGAATTCTAAGGACCCCTGACCTTTTGATATGAATGAGAAATGTTATTATGTTAATTCTCTGAGAATATGGCATTTCATTTGTTAAAGAAGTAAGCATCTCCTTAATTAATCCTAACTTCCAAAGAGAAAAGTTTAAGTCTGTATCCTGTAAGAGGCTTAGTAGAATGAGATGGCTAAAATTGTTCATTGTTGGTCCTTTGATCCTCTCTACATGTGTCTGTATGTTGTATTTATTCTTTCAGATTCAGGTTGATGAGAAAGCATTAGATTTCAGACTCTCTCATTAGAAGTATGTATTAACCTCAAGACTCAAAATTATTGAAAACTAATTTATATCAAAAAACACTGCAAGTGAAAACAAAAGCTATAAAAATTAACCAATCTCCTGACTACTTTTGTCCTGTCATGAAAATAGAAAATATAAAAGTTAACAGTTAACAGGGAATTATTTGTAAGCAGAAATGCAGGTAAAGAAGGCAATCCACAAGACATTCAAAGCTTCCTGAAAAAGGAACCCAGTGCAGACATGAGGTCCTCAAAGCATTTAAAACATCAGTTAAAGATACTTCACGGGTGCAATTTACACTTTATTAGCATTTTCACTACAGAGCTCTAGTACCCAGTCTACATCAAGTAGCAGCTCTATTTTTTTTTTTTTTTTTGGTCTTTTTTTGCTATTTCTTTGGGCCGCTCCCGCAGCATATGGAGGTTCCCAGGCTAGGGGTCCAATCGGAGCTGTAGCCACCGGCTTACGCCAGAGCCACAGCAACGCGGGATCCAAGCCGCGTCTGCAACCTACACCACAGCTCACGGCAACGCCGGATCGTTAACCCACTGAGCAAGGGCAGGGACCGAACCCGCAACCTCATGGTTCCTAGTCGAATTCGTTAACCACTGCGCCACGACGGGAACTCCTCTATTTTACTTAATTTTAAAAATTTGGACTTAACTTCAAAATCCTAAGAGGAATTAAGTAGGTAGAAAAACATGCACATATGATCTTGAATTGGAGGACACTGATCCCTGCATTCCTCAGAGCTTCAGGGTTGCTTTAGCGATATAAATTTTATGAGTATTTAAACCATGTTATTCAAAACTAGGGCTGAGTTATATGAAACAGCAGGAATGTAGATGTGATATAATGAGTGTGAGAAAATGTCACAAAATATTCAAATGAGCTGAGAAGCTGTACTTGTGCATGTTTTAAATATTAAAAGCTGGCTGTCACGTTCTTTCAATCTGAAAACCATGTCTTGAAGTTTCACACCCGCCACTTGAAAAATAGGACCTCTCACATATATAATCCAGTGAAGTTCTCTATCGGTTCATGTAATCTTCCCCAGTGATAAAATCAATAAGAAGTATAAGACTCCAGAACACCCAGAAAAATCTCTTTATAAGTTGAGTACTTGACAGATGCCTGAAACAATTTTTTCCCTCTTCACTGAAGAACTGAGTAGGTTAAGTGTCACCTTCCCCCTCCTACTTATTTATTTGGCATCGGGTCCCAGTCACTCACTCACAATGAAAATCTTGGAGTCATCTCTGACTTTTGTGTGCTGCTCCAGGCCCTCATGGAATCACGGAGAACTATTCATTCAAACTTCTTGACCTTCCACACATGCATGCCCAGCCAACACACCAACCTAGCACACAAGGCTTAGACACCTGTAACAACTACCTGGTTGGCATCTTCCCTTCCACTCCCATGCATACCAGCTCACAGGGACCAGAACACTACTTTGTGTCTGTTGCATCAATTCTCAGGATTCTTCAGAGGTTCCCCATTGCTCACACGGCTCCTACAACTTGACCTAATTTTAGAGACATTGTAATTCATTATTTAACCACTTTATGGCCTTAACTTTCACTCTCACCTCTGTGACAGCTTCTCTTCAACAAATTCAAGCTACTGGAACTACCCTAAATATTTTTTTAATTATTGGACTCCACCTAAGATATCTTTCCCCATCTTACTCCCATTGAAAGCTACTGATCAAAGTTATAGTTTGAAACCTAACCCTATCAAGAAACTTCTTTGAAAATTTCAGCACAGAATTATATTCCACTATTTATATGGCATTATCACATACTGTTGGGTTTCAGGAGTTTGGATTTCTTAATCTCCAACATAAAAATTCTATGTAGAGGCTTGTTGTCAATTAATTCCCGTCAACCTCAGTCACTTCCCAAAACACAACTGCAAAATATAGCACTCTCATCCCAAAATAAATGTTGTTAAAACAACAGTCACAAAACTATGTTACTAACAGGTTTTAGTCCATTTTGCTCATAAGCCTTTGACTGAGGGGCTCAGATAGTAATGATACTCAGTGAAATAAGCATCATTAATTGCATCTTGAAAGGTTCTTTAAAACAGGATTATACAATAAGTACAACAACATTAAACACGAGTGAAATGAAAGCTTTGAATATATTATTATAATGCTAATTTAAGACTTCCTCTTAAAGCTCTTAGTGCAGTACCTGCTGTAGAGACACTATAAGTACAAATTCCTATGATTATTTAAATCCCAACTACACACTTTCATGGGAACACCACGTGGCAGAGTTATGACCAGAGCCTTCAGGAATATCTTACTAAGAGCTCTGGAAAAACACTGAGACAGGTGTGGGAAGGAAAAGTCCCATTCAGGTGCATTCTAAAGTCATTTTCCAAGTTCTGCTGATACTTTGCTTTTTGACGCTCCCATTCTTCCTGTACATTAGCCGACACACGTACACGCAGATTGAAAGTGTCAGCGATGTTATGTGGGAAATTCTTCCTTTATACTTACATATTTGCCTATATTCTAATTACCGGAGCCGTTGTTCGCTGGAAGTATTTTATGGAGGCAGGTTCCTGATGACAGACTGTAAGATTTCCACCATCAAGGACCCATGGCCTTCGTGGCTCTCTGTACACTTTCTCTGGGGTTCTCCACGCAATCCCCACCTCCTCTTTAGAGAACTGACCTTTTCCATGTGGAAAAGGGAATTTAAAGTCTTTAAAATTCTACAATACAGTACCATCTGCATTAGAATCTAAGCAACAGTGAACAGGACAGAGGGCCCACACCCAACAGTCCTTCCCATCACCTGTTTGTCCTCTGCCACTTGTATCGCTCTGTATGCCTAGGGTTTCTCGTTTGTGATTACCTGGCCAGATAGCTTTTATTCACTATTTTTATTTGTGATGTCTAGAATCTATCCCACTGTGAAGGAAGCTGTTTTGCATTTTCAAATTTTATAAAAAATTCCCACCACTCTATATTGACTAAAATTTTGTTCTTCCTCAGGAACATTTTTCTTCCAGTAGATTTTTTTTTTTTTGCATTTTTGAGCCAAAATCAAATATTACATAGTCATTCCTCCCCATTCTTAGTTCCAAACCCAATTACCAGTCCATTTTCATATAAAACCCCTTCCTATTAAGTCCTACCTCCCCTTTCCTCATTGGAAAATGTACTGAATTTCACGCAACCTTTGCTTAGGAATGGTTCTATTTTTTCTCCTCACTTTATTCTATGTCAATGTTCCCAGCGTAACATTCCCAACTCTACTGAACATTAGAATGTCGTGAAAAGATTTCCTCAAAACCAGTTGTTGGACTCCACACCCAAAATAGATTATCATTTAACTGGTCCCACGGGACCTCAGCATCAGTAAATATTTTAGACTCTCCAGAAAATATTAATGTTCAGAGTTAAAAAATACTGATTTTGATTGATTTACTGCTGTCAAAATATTATCTGATAGCCACAGGTCAAAACTGCATTGCCAAGCCAGCATGTGCATCAGCTTGGACTTAACAATGAAAGCGGTGATCAACTGCAGTAGATTTCAATGAACTGAGGAGTGAGAAAGTTGAGACAATGGGGACAGATTCCTCTTAGGATTGTTACCCTTGGGAAGGAGGAGGAGGAGGAAAGGAAGACAAAAGGGAGGAGGAGGGGGGATGGGGAGGAGGAGGGGTGAGCAAGTGAGGGAGATGGAAGTGAAAAGGAGGGGGAGGGGAGGAGGGGAGGGGGGTGGGAGGAAGGGAAAAGGAGGGGGAGGGGAAGTGAAGGAAGGGAAATGGGAGGAGGGGGAGGGGAGGGGGAGGGAAGGAAGGGGGACGAGGGGAGGGGGTGGGAGGAGGGAGAGGGAGGGGGAGGAAGGAGGAGGGGAGGGAGGAATGGAAAAGGGGAAGGAGGGGGAGGGGAAGCAAGGGAGAGGGGGGGAAGCTAGGGAAAGGGGGAGGATTAAGAGGAGGGGGAGGAAAAGAAAGAGAAGGGAAGAGTGATAAGTTAACATAACATTGTAGAAATTTACACTTAAAAATAAAACTAGATTATGGTCCCCAACTGAGGGCAAAGACATGGTAGAGTGTGAGAAGTTGTGAGAAGTTGCTGATCAAGGAGGGAAGGGTGATGTCTCCTGAAGCAAGATTCTTAAAACAATGGAGAGATTGAAACGGACTGACACTGGACAGTGGAAAGGGGCAAAACAGAAGGAAAGAGGAGGATATAAATCACTGTGATTCTAGGCATGCTGGTGGGTAGCCACAATACAGCTGAGAGTGTTCCTACCCAGCAGCACCTACTATCTCTGAAGTAGCTGGTGAGATGCTTTCTAAATCCCAGAGGGAGCATTTTGGAATTGACCTAAAAACTAGGGAAGATACAAGCACATAGGAAAATCATAGCAAATACCGACCAAGTACAGAAAAGTGTTTTCTGCAAGGCATTATGGACTCAAGAAGGGTTTAGATGGCAACAGTTAGGATTAGAACCAATTCACATAATTATAGCATTGTATTTAGCAACCATAGGTGTGGAGACCAAAAGAAGAGATCAGAAGATTGTTACTGATGTGTAGGGTTCAGGGTCAGGAAAAAAGGTGATGGGATCAATGATGTTGATGAGAAAAGTGATTGGTATTCATGATACCTGGCTGAGAAGAAAAGACGAGGTAGTCTGGAAAAATTGACAGCTGATAAGAATGAGGGGATAAAAAAAGAATTGGAAGACTCAATGTAAAAGAGTTTATCTGCTTTAATAAATAAAAATACAGTTTACGTTTGGAGGAAAAGTTACTAAACATCTGAGAAATGAACCGAAATCAAGATAATGGAATTCACGTCCTGAGACAGTTGCCAGCTGTGTTACCCTGAATAGGTCGTTTTTTGCTGTGTGAAAATAGAATATGAAATGGGGATTTTAAGAAATCCCAGTGTCTGTATTGTGTGATTCTAAGAATCAATAAATCATCCTTTTTAAAAAAGGAGAGAAAAGGAAGATATTCAGTTAAAAGTGTTACTTTCAAAATAAATTCTGATTTTAATGTGATACTTTTCTGTATAGTGACTACAAGGGGCCACTACTGCTTATATTACTTCATGTGTTTTCAGTATATTCCACTCCAGACTGCGTTCTCCTCAAGTATATTCTCCCTTTAGTTTCCACCAGACACTTCTCTCCTCGTTTCTCTCTTATTTCCTTGAGCTTTTATTCTCTAGCTCCTATCCTTAAGTCACTCCTTAAATATTGAGCATTATCCAAATGGCTTCTATTTGCTTACTTCTCATTAAACACACTCTCTCCGGGATCTCTTTTATTCTTAAGATTTTCACTGCTACATACAAACTGATGAGCCCTAAGCAGATATTTGATACCTAGATTTTTCTGCAGGGCTCCAGACAAATCTAGCTGTCTTTATAGAACTTTCCATATAAATCCCTCACACTTCAAACTTAGCATATTTAAAAGGATATTCATTCCTTTGCTAAGCCTTTCCTTCAAGCATAATCTTTACTTCTAGTAAAGGCACTCCCCTACTCACACCAACATACTAAATTAAAAAAGCAAACAAACAAACAAACAGGTCATGATCTTTCACTTACTTCCTCACCTGCTGTATTTAATTCTTTCCCAAGTCCTACATAATCTGCCTATTAAAAAGCCCTGAATCTGTTTGCAAACTCAACCAACCTACTTCCAAATCCTTGTTTTGGACGTCATCATTTGGAATCTGGCAATAGCCTCCATACTGTCTCACTGATATTCTTTCTCTTACCAGGTGAGAGCTGTTGCCAAAATGAATTCTTATGGAGGGGAAAGCAATAATGCTGGTCCCCTTAAAGATTATTTTAGTGGTGCTCCACTCAGGACAAAATATGTCAACAGATTTAACTTGGGTAACACAAGATCCTTTCAGATCTAATTCCTACCAACCACTGCTTCTCATCCCATCACACTCTTGGGTCAAGCAATGAAGCGACTTGCAGTTCTTTAAAAATTCCAGGATGTCTTCTTCATCTTGTTGGCTTCCTCTTAGCTCTGCTTTGAAGGCTTTCTGCCATGTCTGCATAGATGATCCGCATTCATCCTTCGAGACTTAATGAGCATACCATGCCATAGGAGAACCACATGCTACAAATCTGTTCATTACTACCTTCCCTAGCACAGGAGGGGCTCTCAAAAATATCTGATAGCACGGGGGTGGGGCGCAAAGAACCTACCTAACATTAACTCGGTAGCTTCGGAAATACATAAGGCTAAAAGTTCAAAGGAGGACAATTTGGGAAAAGCTACCCTGTTAATTATGCTGGTAACTTTCATCAAAAGGACGTGAGTTCACTGGGTGCGCTCTGACTCACAGCAGATCTGATACAGTGAAACAAGTAAGTTGAGCATCAGGGCCATCAGCTCTGGTTTGTAATCACGATGTTTTTATCGTTTGCCCCTCGGCATGTTTCTCCAGTCTTCTAGCAGCATTAGATGATTACTGCTCAGGGAACGGACTCTCCCCTACTTTATTTAGGTCTTTGCCTTTTGGGGAAACTCTCTCCAGTCACAGGATCCTAGGTGAGCCAGTTAGCATATTATTTTCTCTCGGCCGCAGTGATTGGTTCAAGGGTGTGCATGTGACCTAAACTGTCCAATCAGAAACCTTCTGAGTCAGAGCTACTGAAAAAATAAATGTACCTGTCACAACGGATGCCAAGGAAGAAGTGCATGCCTTTGGAAGGTGCCAGCAGCTGTCTTAGAGCAAGCCGGCCTTACAACAAAACCAACCTCAAAGAGAGGAGAGCTGAATGGAAACTGTCTGCATGAAAGTGGATACACACCTGCTTTGCCATTAGAGTGGTGGATGACACTGCAAAAATAAGTTTGTCTTGTTCCTTCTGTCTGTACTTAGAGTAATTCGGGCCCAGTGACACTGGGGCTGATTTGTGCTTTCAGCAGGAAACTAATGGACTGGCTCTTAGCGTGAACCTTCTTTGAGGGAACATCACCACTGCTTGGTGGGGAAGAGTATTTGACAAATTATCTCTTAGGGCTGAGCATGCACTGACTGAAGAGGAAATTTGCACAAGAAAACTACACAATATCACATTCCCTGCACTCCTCTGTTTCTCATTATTTGTTTGGTCTACTGATGGGAACAGGGCAGTATGAAAATAATCAGAGTAAGAGCAGTTAGTATGAACGCAGAACAACAAAAATATCTTATAAAGATGACCAGACCCTATCAACAAAACCAATTCCATTGCTATGATGACTTTCTCTTTACCAAGGATTGTACTTGCAAAAAAAAAAATCAGAACAAAATTTACTTATAGTTTAATAAGATAACAGTTTTTAATTGATATTTCAGAAAAAAATAGTGAATAGTAAATCATTTTCCTTAATTTAAGATATAGTAAAAACAAAAGGAAACCAGAAGTCAGAGAAAAAAAAATGATTGTCATCAAATTTTCCAAGCAGGTGACAGAAATTAGGCTGAATTCTCCTCCTGCCATTCAGAGCATCACCCATTCTGTTTGTTGTATTTATTTGTGGTGTGTTTTAGACAAGTACATTTCTTTTACTTTTCATTTTACCAGCTACTTTTGCTTTGGTAGATTTCGCTATGAAGTCTTCCAACTTTTCAAATCACACAACTTTCTTTTGCCATCATCAGTCACATCCTTTCTCACATTGAACATTGTTTGATACAGATGTCATTCAAAGTTGTTTTTTGTTTTGTTTTGTTTTGTTTTCTTCTTATCTATGTACCTAATAAAAATGTCGCTAGGGCTTTATCCTTCAGCTAATTCACGAATGCTGGTGAGGAGCATATCCTGGGTTTTTTTTTTTCTTTGTTTTTGGTAACTTTCTGATGCTGAAGTAATTTCAGGCTTACAGAAAAGTTGCAAGAATAGCACAAAGAAAGAACTCATATATCAGTCACCCAGCTTCTCCAAATGTTAACATTTACTACATTTGCTTTATCAGTTTCTTCAGTTTTTTCCTCTATTTTCCTGAACAATTTGAGAATACATGGTAGACCTGATGCCCTTTTTAATTCTAAGTAATCAGTGTGTGTTTCTTAAAAATAAAGGAGAACCCCGATCTTAACGAGGGGTTGCAGCAGATCCTGTCCCTTCAAAGCTTAATACGCTTTGATAATGACTTTAGGAACCAGAATGGACAAATTAAGTGACCTAAGTCCTTAGCGGTTCAGGTCTCACATTTTAATCAAATAACAAACATGACAATTATTACTGCATCATTCCTTAAAACCAGCTGCAGGGACATCCACATTCCATAAATAAGGCTCAGCTTCCCTTTTAAATATAAGAATCTAATATATAAAAGGCAGTTCATGAGTTGAAAATAATATAACAGAATTCAAGAGTCTAAAAAGTGGAAAATAGCCTAATGTTGCAAAAATAACAGTATTAGGAAAAAATTACAATTTTATATAATTTTCTGTAATTTAAACTCTCTAAAACAGAGAGAACTGTAGCTTAAAATCCGTGTCATGTTTATAAAAGGAAGTAGTTATCTGAGTTTCTTACAATGGTTTTTATCCTATTTTTCTAACAGTAAATAGTCTTCTAAATTTCTTGTAGCTCAGTGCCGATGAGTGAGTAGACCTCTGTGCCAGCCATTCAGGGGACAAAAAAGAACTGCCAGGAAATAACCTTGTGTTAATTCAGATATCCCAGCAAAACATAAAGGGATTCTTAGCTTAGTACCTCTGAAGATGCCAGCAGGAAACTAAACACCATTTTATCATCAAACACTAAATATTTACACTACGTAAGAACAATAACAACAAACCCTACTCCCTCTACGTTAGTGAGAAAAATGATGACATTAAATAAAGCCTTATGATACCGGCAATTAAGTGAAGAGATCTGAAAAAAGGGCTGGATAAACATATAAAAGTTAAGAATCATCTGTGTATCCAATCAAAATTAAGGAAGAGTATGTGGCTTTCGCAACAAATCACGATCGTGCCGCCGTTGGAGATGAGCAAAGTCCTCAAGCAAGAGAAGCCAGGCTAGTGCACCCATCGCAGCCCCGCAGGGTCCTTCCTTCTCTGTGAGTAGAATGCTCCCTCCCCAGCCTATCCTGCGAGACAGACACTGGTCCAGCTTCCGTCTCCATCCTCCTCTACTTGGAAAACACTTTCCAATCAACAAAGCCGTCTTTTCAACACATGCACACGTCCTACAGCGACAAACACAAGGTTAAGTAAAACTAACAATACATTCAGTCAGACAGCTTAGTTTTCAGGAGGCCTTTTTACTAGAGCATCTTCTATGACTGGCATGGCATTTCCAGGAGCCCACTGGCTTGCAGCAGAAGCACACATCAACGGCCTTGCTGTGGCTTCAACGGTGGGTGGCCTGCACTTCTCCACACCTCCTCTTCTGACTTCCTCGAGTGTGTTCCTGTAGTGGTCTTGCGTCTGTCACTGTGTTAGAAGAACGTACTGGTGTTGGGTTGGTTGCTTCCATCCCTCCAATCTGTGTCTCAGAACGAGACATAATGCGCCTGGTTCCACTCTCTCAGCTGAAGCAGGTCAAAAGCAGCCAGAACTCAGGCCAACACATGATGGATAGCTTGACAATAAATATCCGTTGTTTTGTCATGAAATTCTTCTGCACTGTGATCGTGGCAGTATTTGATAAAGAGAGACGTAGAGCTATAAATTTTGTGTTACATTTCTTAAACTGACTCTCTATCTCCCTATAACTAATTGAAAACTAAAAAGAAAAACAGAAGTATTTAACTCTTTCAAACTGTCCATCTATCTGAAGGGGCCTTTTGCATTCTGTCTGCCATTGTCTGGTTTCACTCTTATTACCTTAAACTATATTATCAGTATTTTTGAACTATATAAACTATACCATCATCTCTTTTCTTTCACACTCTTTCTTTTTATGCCAGCCATGTTGCATACGACTATGAATCCAATCATCTTAGAAGTGGGATTATGCAAGGACACCCTGGTTCTGGGGTGGGAGGGAGGATAGGACATTAAATTATGTAACTTTTAAGCCATGACAATAGACAGACATCCAAAAATACAAGAAAGGGATTTAGAAACCAGCCCCGGACTGCCTAACTTCAGATCCATTCTTTTCTGAGAAAAATGGACACATTCCTTGCATAAGACACATTCTGTTGGCATATGTGCTACTTGTGGCCCCGAATATCCCTAACCAGTGTGGACGCCCACTGCATTGAAGGGCTGCTACAACCTCATCATCCTCATGCTGATTTCTGAATAGCTTCGTATCTGGAATCTTGTAATCAAAACACGTCCTGGCTGTCTTCCCCAAGATCTCTTCTTTCAAGAAACTCATCACAAAACGTATCTTTAACCCCTCACTCTGGAGTTAACTGTGACTGGGTTATCAACATGTTTCTCCTTTGGAAGAATTTAAGAGTCATCACTCCTGATCTTGGCCGGGCAATAGGCAATACCAGTCTGTCTCTAAATGTCACATGCCACCACTTTATTTTTATTCCATGAAATTTTCCAAGGCCATTTTCATTTCAACAAAGTCTGCTTTTCTGTCTTGCACACACACACACACACACACACACACACACACACACAAAGTTTTTTTTTTAATGCATTCAAGTGTATTCCAAATAAATGTTTTCAAAGAGTTTATTTTTCTCTATTATCCCTCGATTTAGTCTAATGAAATTAGCAAATGCTAACTCTATATCTTATAAATAGAAATAAAATCTAAAAAGCATTAATATTTCTTCTAATAAATGTGAGATGGATATCCTGAAGGCCTAAGATTTCTGTGAAGTTACAGAAAAAATTTGATAAACTATTCCATTTCATTTTGATAACAAAGATAGTTTTTCATTTTGATAATCAATGATAATTTTAATAATTTAAATAAAAATTTTTTTGATAAAAAATTTCGATAATCAAAAGATAAAGATATTTTTTATAATCAAAGATAGAAATGCAATGGATAATTTTGTGAATATTTTCTAAGGGTATTTAAAGAGTCAAACTTTAAAAAATACCCTATTTGACTAAATAGGATATTTAATTCTAAATATCCTGTTTGACTAACCTTATGCAAGAAGGCAGTAAGAAATATAATTCCTATCATTCTTCCTACTACATTTTACTAAGTCCTGGATTAGGGGTTCAAAAAAGCAGATCCTTCCAAACCACTAAAGTTCATTTAATGTTGAATAAATGACTTAAACTAAAAAATATTCAGCTTCTTAAAATTAGAAGATCAAAGATTGGTGAGCATTTAATAGAATTGCAGGGAGTAGCTTTGAAAATCACAGTATTTATTACACCTAGATGTTCCAACGTGAATCGTAGGAAAAATCTTTTACACAACTCCCCAGGTAATTCTAGAATACAACTCTCTGGGCAAATCTATTGGACTTAATCATGTCTGGGGTCTTGGTTAGATACGTTATTTGATGATTCCATGCTTGCCTCTTAAAAACAACCTTTGTTTTTGGTTGTTTTGTCTTTTTCTAGGGCCACACGTGTGGCACGTGGAGATTCCCAGGCTAGGGGTCTAATCGGAGCCATAGATGTCAGCCTACGCCAGAGCCACAGCAATGTGGGATCTGGGCCACGTCTGCGACCTACACCACGGTGCATGCACGGCAACGCCGGATCCTTAACCCTCTGGGCAAGGTGAGGGATTGAACCCACTACCTCATGGTTCCTAGTCGGATTTGTTAACCACTGAGCCAAGACAGGAAGGCTGTTGGAGAGACCCTTTCTCCACCCTTACTAATCACAGGACTTTGGTGTTCCTACTTGGAAGACTCGGGAGAAGTCAAAATTCATCATATACTTCAGCTGTGAAAGCAGGGAAAGCTGAGACACAAAGAAAAGTAATCTAAGCGTGGGAAAAACATTTCGGGGTTGACAGATATATGGAAAGATTGAGTGGAATAAAATTTTAAGATCTAAAAATAAAAGTCCTAAAAAAAATTTTAAGATCTTGTACCAAATTTTAGGAAATCCTTTTCAAGTACTCTTCTTTGGCAAATCACTGTGATTAGTCCTCATACCAAAGGAGGATGAGGTGTGTAGACTTTATCCACTAAATGAGAAGAAAGTTTAAAATTAGAGGTCTTTTGGTGACAGTTTTTTCTTACAGCATGGAATCTTTGACACTGAGACCGCTATCTATGAATGCATTCTAAATCTAATATTCAGGAAAAAAAATGCACATGAATCCTATTCTTTTCTGTGCTAATTTCTGTTTGTTTCTCTTTGAGTCCTTTGTTAAAAGAACAGTAACAATGGCTCTCTAATGACAGTATAAATTCAATAACTGGTTAATTTTATTGTTCAGTGAAAAACAAAGGAGTCCCAGATTGTTATGCTTCTACAAAGGCGAAAGAACATTTAGTATTATGTTTAGTTGGGCTCCAAGGACAGACTTGCTACAAGTTAGCTAATAAAAAATATTATGTCTGGAAAAAAACTCAGGGAATTTCTTATAGGATGAGTCTGGCAGGATCACTGTTTAAGAACCTTAGAGGCGGCTTTTCAGTTTTATAATCTGTTGTAGGAAGAGAAAAATGATAAAGGGCCAGTAGGGACCCAACACCTACCTAGAGTTCCAGGACCCCCACACCAACAGCATATTCGTATTTAATGTATAACATTAAGAACTCCCAGAGTAAATATTTTTCCATTCCCCCATAACCATATTACCCACATGAAGACAAATTGGTGAGCGTGAATTCTGGATCTGTACATAGATATTCAACCAGTGTCTGTATTTATGCCCCAGCTAACAAATAACTAATGGTCGACGGAGCCAGAATAATCATATACACTAGACATGTAGGAAGAACTGCTGATTTCATTTATTATACCACCTGTGAACCTCCTAGGGGAAGGGCAGTCTAGTGAAATATTTTGGTGTGCTGACACAATTTTGTACTTGTTTATGAGGCTGCACCCGCCTCTTCCTAATTTCCTGTTGTAATTCTTTGCTTCAAAGGCCAAGTCCACACATGGGAAGAATATTTTCTGCAAACAATCTTCTCACAGCTCTGCCATCTCTGTCTCCAATCACCTCTCTGGGTCTTCTGTTCCCTTTACGCAGTCAGGAGCGTTTGGGGCAGAGCAAAACCAACAGCCATGGAAGTGGTAGACCAACCGCGATATCAATTACTTGAGGTTGGTTCTTCTTGAATACAGGAGGGAAAAACTCTCTTCCTATAATTCCTGAGTGACAAATGACACTGGAAGCAGTTTTTACTCCAATGCATTTCACCTAATGCCCTGGAGGAAAAGATCCAAGCACAGGCAAACCCATCTCACTTTTTGGCTCACAACTTCTTACAGATCTGTTTCTACCCTAAAGCAAAGTATCGATGTGGTGTGTACAGACGAGAAATATTAGTACCATTGCTTGAGGAGGTATCGACAGCATCATCCCCCTGGGGGGTTCGTTACTGCACTTTTTAAGGCTCCCTATTAAAATGTGCTAATCTCAGCTGGGAAGCTCAATGTTACCAAACTAGGCAAAAAAGGTAGTCATTCCTGTCATCATATCTATCAAAAGATGCTTGAAGGATTGCATATCATTATGACTTTCAGCTTTAATGTATCTTTTGTGGTTCGTGAAACGAAATTTTAATGTTGACTGAATTGATGCCTACTTAGCATTAATACGTGTAGCCTGATAGCTGGATTTTTGGATGTTTACTTCACCTTGAGAATTAATAAAAATTTAAAGAGATGTGAATAATAGGCATCAAAGAGATAAAGAACAGATTCGAACAGAATCCATGGCTCAACCAAAGGTAAAAACAGAGCAATGCGAGATGTCACTGACTTTCTGCAGATATTGGACAAGTTAGAAAGCTATCAGCTTGAATCAGTTTGAGTGGGAGCAGGAGGATGGAATCAATAACATCTGGATGTTCTCACTCAAAACTATTTCCAAAATTCCCCAACTGCTGACAAACTGAACATTTTATAATGTTAAACAATGATCAGTTTCAGTGTACACCAAGGACTTTTCCATTCTTCTTTAGTCAATTCTAGCACCATAGTAAGCGGTAAAAACTAAAAATGCCTGGCCAATGGCCTAAAAAGTGTATTTGAAAGAAAATGAACATGCAAATAAAAATGATAATTAGAGTCCAGAGGGCACATTGCTTAACTGATAATTTGTTTGTTGTGCTTAAACACTGCAAAGGTTTCTGGTAGGCTCATCACGTTGTACCATATGTGATTGTTTTGCTTACACCAAAATAATTGTTGTTGCCTGAGCTTTTGAATCAATCTTTTCTCTTTTTAATAAATGCCCTAATGATCACATCACGAAAAATGTCAGTCTGAGTGTGAAGTCTAACATTAAGTATATGTCTTCCTGAGCTGAATTTTTTTTTTCTTCTCATGTATACATTTTTTCCGTCTCTGAATATTTAAGGTGAACTTTCCAAAGCCATTCCTAAAGAAACTGAACTTTTTTTTGTTTTATCTAATTATCTAATAGATTAATACAACAAGGGAGCTCATTAAATGCACACGAGGAACAGGAAAAAGGTGTTGCTGGAACTTAATTAGCAAGATACAAAGATACCAATTAACACCTATAGCTCAGGAAAAAAAAAACTTTTCATGTGGCAGCATCAAAAAAATAAAATCACAGCTGGTTACACATATTAAGTGGGGGGCAGATGAATTTTCCTCTTCTGTTGGTATTAAGGCCTCAGGAAAGGAAAAACGGAGGAGGGGAACAAGAGAAAAATTTCTAGGCTGGCCAAGAAAGCACCATTTTGTTAATTTAAAGGCCTTCTGTTTCGGTGTTTAGAATGGAGTCTGTATTTTAGGGGAAAATTCTCCATAAATTCCAAGCCAATTACATTTCATTGTTCCAAATCCTTTGTGAGGCATCTTCTCTAAAAATAATGGCAAATATGTAATGTATAGTGGTCATTTCTATCAATCTTGTTGTTATTTTCTCAAATGTAAGGAGACCTGTGTGAACAAAACAAACTCCACAAAACACGTTTCCATGGTTTCCTTAGTTTAACTAGGTACAAACTCAAAAGAGGGCTTTATTTTTATTTTTCTAAAAGAACAATTCAAAGCTATCACCCAGCAGTGTGACTTGATGAAATGTAACATTAAAAAAAAAAAAAAAAAAAAAACGACTACGGGGAGTTCCCGTTGCGGCTCAGCAGGTTACAAACCAGACTAGTATTCTTGAGAATGTGGGTTCAATCCCTGGCCTCGCTTGGTGTGCTAAAGATACCGAGTCACTGTGAGCTATGGTGTAGATCACAGATGTGGCTCAGATTCTGCATTGCTGTGCTTGTGGCATAGGCCTGCAGCTGCAGCTCCAATCTGACCCCTAGTCTGGAAACTTCCATAGGCCACAGGTACAGCCCTAAAAAGCAAAAATAAAAACAAAAAATGATTCTGTAATACTTTGACTTTGTATTTCTCAAGATCACTTAAACTGTGTTTCCACACTTACGCCTACTAAGTACAAAATCAGGGCAGAGAGGTAAGTTCTGAGTTTGACGCCAGGGTGGTTGGGCAGAGAGAGCTGGGGAAACAAGGATTATCCTAAAATAGCCTTATGACCACCTTCCCTGATGCAATGCTTTTATACTTTTAATGATAATTTCCAGCTTACAAAAAAGGGAAAGACTAGTACAAAGAGTTCCCGTAAACCCACTTCCCAGAGTCACTGATGGTGGCATCACCTCCCCGTGTGGAGAGTGTGTATGTCTATGTGTCTACACTCACACATTCGACATCTGAGCGTAAGCTGCTGACATAAAGCACCTACCCCTCTCAGATCAAGAATCCCATGGCCACCCTCTAAGTCACTGCTTTTATATACTTCACACATTCTTCTCAATATATGACCTATGACCTATTGTTTTCATCTGAACCCAGTGAGCTCTTACTGAAAATTATCCTGGAACTTCCTCCCAGGATAGAGCCAGCAGTTCTGGGTTCCTGTTTTAGTCTTTTTCTTTTCCTCTTGTTTTGCTGAAATACATTCTCAAGATATTTCTTCAAAAATTACCTAAAGATTATTTAGTTCTTGTAAGTCAAGTCGAAAACTACTATTTCTTGTTCTTATATTAGAAAGGTAATTTGACTAAATAAGGGATTCTGAGAAGTTTAGGTTCCCAATCATTTTCCCTACGCACTTGGCAGACACCATTCCTCAGGGGTCTAGGATCTAGAATTGCTGACACAAATCCTAAAGCCAAGGGACTCCACCTGCACCTGGGATGGGGAGTTTGAAAGCATGCTACTAGCACCCTAATAAGAAAAAGTTGGACACACTATAAAGTCCTATTTATTCCTGAGTTCATCAGAGAGCTGAGATTTCAGGGAAACGCATAGCCTAAAACTTAAAGACAGACAGGCCTTCCGAAGACAGATGAGCAGGAAGACCAATTACCTGTAGCACGGGCAGAAGACGGGGCTGCCATCATCCCCTTTCACTCACGAGTAAGCTCTGCGACTGGGTTTGATGGACAGAATGTGGTGGACACAAAGCCTCGCCAGTTTCTGTGCCCAGGCTTGAGAAACTGGCAACTTGTACTGTCTCTCTTTGGAAGAATAGTCTCTCAACATCCCTGGCAGCCGCAAAAGGAATCAAATCTCACTGTCCCTTAGATGTCCACAGTGAACAAGCCACCTGTGCACACTGGCCAGGGGTCCCACAGAGAGCCTCCTCTAGCCATCTTACCAGGTGCCAGAGGTGTGTAAGTGGCCAAACGGACCCTTGTGAAGGAGTCTGCTTACAAGCTGAACACAACATCCTTATCAGATAAAGGAAAAAAAGCTCAGCTGAGACCTTCCCAAAATTCAGAACCACAAAATCATGAGGTATGAGACAGTAATTTTTGTTTTAAGCTGTAAGTTTTAGAACAATTTCTTATTCCACAACAGATAACTGGAACGGCTGGGCTGACTGACAGCCTCTTAGGTTGTTTTAATAGTTTTCAAAGACTTCATTATAGACAATACAATATATGCATATACCTTTGGAGATGACACTATTTGATATTATTTGACCTGAAAAAGTAAATTTCATAAGTATCAACCATATATTCCTTTTAACACATACTCTGAAATAACTGTTGATCTATTCAAGAACTCAGATCAAGGGATGTTTAATTATTAGGAATTCTTCAAATTAGAAGCCTGGCAAAAACCCGCCGCCGTCTGTCTTTTTATCTCTGATGAGGTTTGGTGAAATAACATAACTGATCAAATAGGAGGTATTTCAATGGGTTAAATACTGACATTCAAGATATGTGGATCACCTGGAAATATGCCACATGTATACCCACCCATTTCAGGAACAAATCATGAGTCTCTAGCAGGCTCAAGAGCCTGAACGATTAGCAATGGGACCCAAGGTGTGATTCTGAAACGGCTTTGTATCCAGCTGCTGACTCAACAACCTTGGTACAATTATCTGACCCTAAGTTAGGCTGAATTTTGTGCTTAGCATCTTCTGTCTTCCGGCCTGAGTACATTTTTTCTACTATGTGCAATTAGAGGACATCAAAAGCCAAGAGAGATGGCTTCATTACGTTTAGTGCAATTGATTTTGTCCCTGCGTGACGATACACGTCTACATCTGCAGCAGAACCCTGCCTGACACTGTAAGGACAAGGACCTCTAATTCTCTCTCATCACCACGACACACAGAAGGCGAATAATACCACTAAAAAGGACCTAAAGAAAGAAAGAAAGAACAATACCAACTGAAGTCCGATTACACGTAGAGCGGGCTGACCAGCTGCCCCTTTTCTCTACCAGCTGACCAAAAGCAGGGAGAATTTTACCGTGGGGCCCCGCCAGCTGCACTGACTGCCTCCACTCTTTCCAGATGGTACACTTTGTTACCAGCAATGAGCTACTCTCCAGTATTTGACTGGCTGCCAGTTCCAAGTTCTCTCCTCTTTGGAGATGAAAGTACCAAGGTAGCTTGACTGGCATAACTGATCACCTTCAATTATTCACCTTTTTCTGAACCCAGTTCTCATACCTGTGACTGTGACCCCCAAATCTGTCTGTTGTCCACTGGGAGGATCGGGGCTCCCTTTCTCTGCTCCAGGATCCCTCACACACTTTAGATGCAGCTTTGCCATTTCCCTCATCCCTCCGCTACGCTTCCACTTTTCCATATATTCATTTAAAGTACCACAAAGATTTGAGAAGGTAAGTAAACAGATGTATGCCAATGGTCCACCTTCTTGAATTCAAATTTGCATTGAATAAGTCCATTTTAGTTCCGCCTGACTTGCATTTCGAAATATCAGAGGTATTTGGTCTCCATGAATCACAAAGCAACCCTCCCTCCCCCCCAATACCTATTAACTTACTGAATCCTGACCTTGCCCTGAAGGCTCCCGTACATTCCTTTTATATCTTCAGTGATTACTACTCTGAAACCTAGGCATTCCCACGTAATGTAGACATGCCCTAAATTGTCAATAAATATTTGAAATTTTGAAATTATGAGAGCCCAGAGAGAGGATCCCCACATCCGTCGAAGAGAAAAAGCTAAGATTACCCAGAAGAGAGTGCTGGATTGGGTGTTGAAGGCCAAGAAAAAGTCTGGCAGGTGAACAAAGTAAAAACGGGGGTTGCAGGCAGAGGATACAGAGATAAAATGGCTTGTCTGGTAAATGAGAAGCCTTTTAATGTGGCTAGAAAACAAGATGTGTGGGGGAAAAACTGTAGCAGAAGAGACTAGAAAAATGAGCATGAATTAAAACTCCCCTAAGGATGTTGGTGTTTATTCCAAGCTAAGACAGAACCATGAGGAGGCCAGCTGAAGCTGGAAACCCTCTATGTCTATTGGCCCCCAATATGCATGCCCGTGGCTCCCTCTAACAGTGTGGGTCTAGGAACACTGAAAGTATCTTGTGCAATTAATTATCAAGAGATTTACAAAACAGTGGCTGAAGAAAGAAAAAGGAGGGTGTTGTGGGGAGGGAGAGGAATGTTCTTAAGAATGCCTTGAGGAATGGATCAAATTATGAGACTGTGCACATAGGAAAGAATCAGCAGGGAGAAAAATACAAAGTTTGAAGTCCCACTGGGGAATTAAAAAAAGGAGCCAGAGGTGATGGGATTTACTACTTGCAAATCCTGATCTTTTGTAGTTCAGAGATGGAGAATTTCCAGGTGTTAACAAGGTCCCAGGTGTGGCCAGGAGAGTGGGTGACAGATGGACGTGAAATGGAAGGTTATTAAGCAAGAAGTTAGGAGGACCAGCAGGGAGTGGACACAAGAAGAAGAGTCACCCCAGAGTTTGAATCCCTTGGAGGTCTGAATGTTAACACAAGCCAACAGGAAGGAGCCTGACAATGCTGATGTACTGTAAAGTGAAAAGAATAGTGAAGGAAGTGCTACTTGAAGGGTGTGTTGAATGACCAAGAGGCGCGCGAAGTCAGTGAAGAGATTTGGGAGGGGTGGGATTAGAGATGCTACAGAAAACAAAGATTCGTCAGCAAAATAGAAAACACAGATGCAGAAGAAAACAACAGAAGAATATCATTTCCAAGTTCTTATTACAGCCTCCTAGAAGACTCTTGGTACTACTTAAGGAAATTCAGCAGTTGAGAAGGGACTCTGGAATCAAGGGGACATTACTAACTGTATTTAGACCACTTTTGTTTGTGGTTACATGCAAATGGAAAACAACAGCATAACTTGAGGTGCTCCAAGGTAAGCAACAGCAGTAAGTGTGCATTTTCATCTTGTGTTTTGTTTTCTCTGGAAGTAACTAGGAGTCAGTCTTTACCTTTTCCTGGAAGTATAAACACAATAAGAAAATAATGGAAATCCCAGATTTTGTCCGGTCTTGGTGCAGGCATTGGGTTAAACATTTGTGGTACTTTCTGTCCTTTAATTTTGCAACAGCTCTAAGCGATGTGCTTATTTACAGATCCTTCATAGTTGGGGGTCACTGAGTTATACCCCAGGTTGATACCTGCAAGCAGCACGAGTAGGAATTAAATGCAAATATGTTTGCCTCTAAACTCCGTGACTTAATCTCTCTGCCATTCACCAAAAAACATGTAATTCTGGAGACTCATGATATGAATGCTTCAAACTGACTTAACAAACTACAACTTTTTCAGGAGCCCCAGAATTTTGGTTGGCAAATAAGTGTAGGAAGGCAGTAGCTTAGAATATGGGCTTTAGAGCTGCAAAGAGTTGGATTTAACTTTAAACTCATTGATGGGTCATTCTGGAAAATTTACTATACTTCTTTGAGACTCAATTTCCTCATTTGTAAACTATGTCCAATAAAATGCAGACCTCCAAGGACAGTGGCAATGAGATAATGCATGTAAATTCACTACTGCCAAGCTTAATCAATATTAGCTGTTGATACATACTAACAGAGTAAGCATATTATTCTTAAGGTCTATGATACCGATTTTCCAACATGCAAAATCTTCCTACATGACTGTATCAGACCGTGTTATAATTATTTACAGGTCATTGTGATTCTAATGTCTTTATCTGTACAAAGTGGACACTGAACATATTTACCTCATCCACTATTCTTTAGTATTGCAGTGTGAACATTACAAGACTCCAAGATGCACCTCGAATCTAATTTAGCTATTAAGATGCTAAATAAGTTGCAGACAAAGCAAAATCTAATTAAAGTTTCTTTAAATTTCTTCTAGACTACTCCTCACAGTCAACAGTATTAATTGCTTACTAATAAGAGAGAATCACTGGATTCCCTTCGCATTAGAATTAGGAATAACCAAACTTAGTGACCAAATTAGGTTAATTTGCTCTTTGGCAATAATGATAGTAACTCAAAAGCTGTTGCTACAAATATTGAGAGCACATGAAGCTGAAAGTCATGAGGAAAAATGATATAAACATCAGAAAGCATAACATTCCACCTGAGAAAGATCTCAGAATACAAGGCCTGAATTCTCTGATTTGAAATTGTAGAGGACAGATAATTATCAACATGTCAGTTCTGATATCAAGGCGAATGAGCAGTGGTGATTGATGGTGGTAGCATTGTTCCCTGACGTCACTGCAGCGTTTCAATTAGGAACATCTCCCTCCAATCTGCCTGCAGGGTTTGTCTGAGAGATGGGTTCAATTTTTCAGAGAAGCTCAGCCATTCGGCTTGAGTAGAGTGGAACGAAAATACGTTCACAAAATGCATGTTATCTTTTTTTTAATTTAAAAGATCTCGTTTTGGGAGTTCCTTGGTGGTTCAGTGGGTTAAGGATCCAGTGCTGTCACTGCAGAGGTTCAGGTCACTGCTGTGGTGCCAATTCAATCCCTGGCATGAGAAATTCCACATGCCATGGGTGTGCCTCCCCCCTCCCCAACCCCCTCATAAAAAGATCTAGCTTTTCTTTCCCTTTGTCTCTTTTCCCACTTTCTCATTACCTGCAACCACCTCTTTCTACCCATTTGACGGCACTCAAACTTTTCTAATTAAGGGGGAGAAAGCTCAACAAAAGCACATGTTGGGTGCCATCATGTGTCACCTCCCTGTCTCAGTCAGTTGGAGCTGCTATAACAAAAACGCCAAGACTGGGTGGTTTATACTATAGAAACTGATTTTTTCAGGATTCTAGAGGCTGGGAATTCCAAGGTCAAGGTGTCACCCCTCCTCCGGCTTGTTGAGAGAAGCCTTTGGTTGCCTCGGCGCACAACGGACGGAGAGAGAGATCCTCTCTCCCACACGTCTTCTCCCAGGACACTAACATCACTGATGATGGCTCCACCCTCGGACCTCATCTAACCCCAATCCGCTCCCCAAACCCCTATCCTATTACCACCGTACTGGGTATTAGGGCTTCGGCACATCAGTTTTGATAAGTCACAAACATGTGGTTCACAGCATCCACATCTCCCACCAGAGTACTTCCCTTGGATGCAACTAAGTGAAAAACAAACTGCATCCAGAGGTCAGAGGCAGCACCAAGCCACCCTGCTTGATGCCAGAGTAACCAAGTCAAGAAGACGGGTACACAGGAAGTAAAAATGTGGGCATTAGGGCCAGAGGAATAGACAGATGCCAAGAGATGGGGTGTTGGTCTTCGGATTTGAAAAAGGTTTAGTTATGCATATGCAGCCCCAGTTCTTGAAGGCCTAGTAGGGTTTTCTAATGTTCAGGAATGTGTCCAATGGTTTTGAGTCCAGATCCTAGAGCAGGTGGCTTTATGGCAAGCAACAGCCCTAGGCTTGTCCTGTCCTGGGCTGAGTCCTACATGCATCTTCTCTGTTCATGGTAGGAAACTTTGAACCCCTTATGTCCAATAGAAAGGCATTACCCCTCTTTAAAAAGTGAACTGACCTAGAAACATGTAGGTTTTGAACCAGAAAAAAAGCTTTCACAAGGATAAGATCATTTCTCTCCATGGTGTGGATTTAAACCCTTGTGTTTACTGATAAAACTGTGAAATTGGTATTTCTTTTTTTGGGGGGGGGAAGGGGGTCTGAACCCACAGAATGAGAAAGTTCCTAGGTCAAGGATCAAACTCACTCACACCACAGCAAAGAATCGAGCTGCTGCAGTGACAATGCTGGATCTTTAAGCTGCTATGCCACAAGGGAACTCCCCAAAAGGGTATCTCTTAATTGTAGACATGGTTCAGTTTTTCTTTATTAGAATATAAATTCTAAAGGAAAGTGAATAAAATGATTAAAATAGGGTGTGGTGGAGTTCCCATCGTGGCGCAGTGGTTAACGAATCTGACTAGGAACCATGAGGTTGCGGGTTCGGTCCCTGCCCTTGCTCAGTGGGTTAATGATCCAGCGTTGCCGTGAGCTGTGGTGTAGGTCGCAGACACAGCTCGGATCCTGCGTTGCTGTGGCTGTGGTGTAGGCCAGCGGCTACAGCTCTGATTAGACCCCTAGCCTGGGAACCTCCATATGCCGCAGGAGCGGCCCAAGAAATAGCAAAAAGACAAAAAAAAAAAAAATTAGGGTGTGGTATAGTAAGAAGAATAAAGATTTTGATACAAAACCAAAATCCCTTCTCCAGCTAGGCCACTTAATACCTGTGTGACCTTGGTTATGTCACTGACATTCTCAAACACTTTGTTTTCCAAGCATTAAAATGGGGCATATTCAGTTTTAGCAATATCCAACTCCTTCCCCTATTGTGGAAATCATTTAAGAGACTACATGGAGAAGCACTTCTTATCCTATAGAATACTGCTGAAAATTGGACTGCCATTGTATTTTGATATTTCTTTGGAACCGATAAAGAGAAATACAAATTTGTGTCTGTTGAATTTTTCCCTTCATTTCTTCACATACCATCCTTTGACATACACACTTGCTGTTTAATGATGTGTGTTTAATTGGTGCATATGGACCAGAAGAAGGAGAAGTTTCTTTCAGCTGATACCCTCACTTCATGCTGTGAACATGAAACTACTTACATACACCCCCCAAAAGTGTATAGTTATGGCTTTGGCATTTACACACCATCTGTTGCTCTTTGCTGAGAACTTTTGCATCAGCCCCCATGCCAACTCGCCATCACAAATATTATGATTACGCACCCACAGGTGCAACCATACAGCATGAAGCTCATTAAAACCGGCATTGCACATAAAAAGCGAACTGCATTCGATATTATTCTCTTTCGTGTAAATGCATGCTATGGATTATATTAATTGTCTTTATTGATAATTTTAGTTCCTACAATAATCATTCTCAGCTTCTAAGCTGTCCTACTTTTTGGAACGAAGGAAAACATCTTATGCTTTCTCTTGAGAATTGCTTATCACAAGATTAAATCTACATGGAGAGATTTAAATTCATCTGAAATTTTTCCTCTTCTTTGATTTGTTTGTTAAATCATGTGTTTGTTAAATCATCATTTGCGATTTCTAATTTGTAGCACTAATTGCATCTCCTTTGAATTCCATATGAGATCATCTTCATAAAAAGTGTAATTTTCTGTATCATATTTATATGAGCTTTCCATCGCCTTCCCTTTTCTGTTTTTTATATTTTAACATAGTGAAACAAATTATAAAAAGAATATTTATTCCTATTCAAAAACTCGATATTTATTAGACTTCATTATTAAAATAAATTATTCAAAAATATTGAACTATTTAGTGAATGCTTTTGATAGCAATTATTTTAGCTTGTATTACTACTTTTTTAAATTATATTAATTTCTAACAACTTACATGGTGCTTGCCACAAGCCTGGCACTTTTCTAAGTGAGTTACATAAACCTCAAAGCAGCCCTATGATAGAGGCACTATTATTTATTTTTCATAAATGAAGAAAGTGAGACTCAGGTTAGCTAAGCTGATCAACGTCACATAACTGGGATTCTGCAGAACCAGGGTACAAATGTACACAGTGTAAGTTCTTGCATTTAAAAATAGAATCTGACTAGTATCCATGAGGTTGAGGGTTTGATCCCTGGCCTTGTTCAGTGGGTTAAGGATCCGGGCGTTGCCGCAAGCTGTGGTGTAGTTCGAAGACAAGGCTCAGATCCTGCGTTGCCATGGCTGTGGTGCAGGCCAGCAGCTGTAGCTCCAATTTGACCCCTAATCTGGGAACTGTCATATGCAAAGAGTGTGGCCCTTAAAAAAAAGAGCTTGTTGAAACATGGTTTTCTGGGTCCCACGCAGAGAAATTCAGAGATTCAAGGCGAGGCTCATGAATGTGTGTTTCCAACCAGCTCCCAGATGAGGCTGCTGTTACCGGTCCAGGCACCACACTCTGAGAACCTTAACAAGGCTATGCTGCCTTGCTTATGATGATAATCAAAGATACCAAGACAGCAGTCCCTACAGCGCTTACTAATCACACCCAGACTAAATATGTTTCCTTTTGGAAGAGATGCAAGTTCACCAAACCAACATATTCTACGTAATACTAATACTTAGCCTCAAATACCATAGAAAGCATCTTTTAATAGAGATTGAGAGTCAATGGCTTTGTATTTCATTTATTTCTCTGGCAGTTAGGCTAGGATGACACGGAGCAAATCGAGTATTTTTCCTAAACTCCAATTTCCTCAATTATAAAACATGCATATTTACCTCACTGAGTTTTTGAGTGGATTAACTGGGGAAATAAGAGCACAGTACCTACTGAACTCAGTAGTTGCTTAGTTGGAAGTTATTTTCCCTCTCAGCACATTCTAACCAGATAAAAAATCAGGCCTTGTTCAACTTCATCTATACTACCTTGTGAAGAAGAGGAAGAAACAGCACAGAGAGAGGGGTTCAGACATTGGCAGTTACATATTGACAAACTTCTTGTTTCATTCAATTGGAAATTCAATTAATTTTATAACAAAAGTAAAACATTTCCTGACAAGCTCTCTTACTAAGAGCTTGGGTGAAGTGATTAAAAGTCATTATACTCCCATGAAATAGTCACCTTTCAGTAAGAGCTCATTAAGCACTTTAAACGGTGGGGCATGATTACAGAGAAAAGAATACTAATTGTTAAAAAATAAACGTCATGTCTGAACTGACTGAATTAATCTCCTTCAATACGAACTGATGTAATGTTCTCCAACTACATGTAATTCTTAAATGTTATTTCCCTCTTTTCTGATTATTTCAGCTTGTCGGCCTTCAGCTACATTCGTTTTCTTTGTTACATGTTAGGGGACCACGGTGTGAGTTAAGCTTTTACTCTGTGAACAATAATGTTGGGCCAAAGAGCGTAGGGAAAAATTGATTTGGCTGCCATCAAAATCCAACCGAGATGACATCACTGACTTGCAGGGGACTTTCACTAATCAGGAAAACGTTATGTTAGAACTCATTTGAAGCTTCTCATTTTTTCTCCAGTTCCATGGTGATACATTTTGGCTAAAGATGTCTAAGTGGGAGAATACAAGTTCACAGGCAAAGTCTTCTAAAATAGAACCGACACTATTTGCACGGAAGAGTTGCCTTCCAGAGAATAGGTGAAACTATTCTATGGGGTTAGTAGGCAGAATAGTTGCATTATCTTTGGGCTGGGGCATGAGAGGGCCTTCTGAGATAGAGGAATATTCCATCAATGTCTTATTTTATTGGCATGCTGGTTACATGGCTATGTTCACTTAAAATCCATAGCGCTTATGGTTTATGATATGTTCTTCTGTGTACATGTAAACCTTCAACGAAGCTTTACTGAAAACAATAAAGGAAGCTCCCCTGCTCCTGGTGTTCTCCTATGCTTCAACAGTCTCTGTTGATACAGCAGGCTGGGAAGAAGACGGAATCACAAACACTATTTATTCACTCCTAATTTTTTATTTCGGGTAGGCCATTCAGAGCAACATTAAAAAGATGACTTTTTCTCTTGAACAAAGTATTTTTATTTCACGGCCTGTGTAAACACGCATTTCAAAAGACTGTAAACCAATTCCCGTTTTACGGCAGTTCTTGGTTTCCGTTTCTTTCTACACGTCAAAAATCATCTTTGGATAAAAATCAATGACCTAAATTCAGAGGCATGATCCAGGACAAACCCATCTAGTGCTGGGAAGATAGAATTTGCCATCATCTAGATTTATTTATCTTGTTACTGTGCTCCAAGAGCATCATTTCAGTTTCTAAAGACTTTAGAATAATTTGTTTTCTCTAAACCAATTTGTATCATGTCAAAGTGAAATTGCAGTTTTACAACCACCTGGGGGAACACGCAATCCCCTTCCATAAATAAAAAAGTGATCTGCATAAATATGTACTGAGACATCCCTATAGACTTTAAGAATTTTGTGTCTGGAAGGCAGAGGTGTGAGTGGAAACAATTAAAAAAAAACAAGTGAGGCAAGTTACAACCTTCACTTCATTTGCCGTATTCTAATTGTCTAATGAATTAATACCAATGTGAGAGCAGATGTGCACAAATATCATTTGGGGTTAGAGTCAGCTTATTTAGATAAACACATATCTTTCCATGTTCTGAAACAAACTCAGAAAAGAATCCTTCAGCAAACATGAATAACATGATATTCAGAAGAACTGATATGCTGAATTTGAAAATTTGGAGTTATCTTGCATTTTTCTGCTCATCAAAGAGTATTTATTTCTACATTAATCAGCATTATATGTATTTCCTTCTTCTCTGAACTTGATTCTTATTAAGGCAACAGACATGCAATAGATAACACCTTCCCATTGACAAGTTGTCGGTAGGGATGGAAACCTCTAACCCAGACGAGAAAGAAATACATATATATACCTGCCTTCATTAATCCCTTTCCAGAAATGAGTGGTGTTTTGAGTATTCAGGTGAACACTTACAGCCTGAATCCAGTGACAAGCTATGCTAGCAGCATCCCAGAGTCTGTAAAATGTTCTCCGCCTCCTTCCTCTCTCCAGGTGGTCAGCTAGGGCGGGATGACTAAACTGAAAGAGGAATCTGAATTTGGGTGTAATTATACAATCCCCTTGAGCAAATGTAGCCTCGGCTTGTAATCACTAGTGTTGCATCACACTAGAAGAACTTGGATTTTGAGTTTTAAATACTCCAATGACTGGCCTCTCCCCACCAGTTGCACCTTCTAATCTCTTGACACCCAAGCACTGTTCCTCTCACTATTCCACAAACACTCATTGCCACTCGATCACACATCACATTTCTCGTTCCTGCTTGCCACTTTAACTTGTTCTACTTCACATTTCCCCCCTTCTCCAAAATACTGGTTAGTCTTTCCGCTGGGAAATCTTCCCAGCTAGTCTTTATTTATCCTAGCAAACAGAAGTAGAAAAAGGAGATCACTTCCTTATGTGATTTCAAGCATCAGAAAGGACTCAGTTTCCTAGGAAATATGCAGTTAGATGACAGATGGCTTAATTCCAACTCTTTAAAAGAAGCTTTATCGGTTTTGACCATTTTTGATTCACTGATACTAATTATTCATTAAACTTTATGGGCTGTTACTATCTGATAAGTTCAGATTAGACAAAGAAAATAGAGTATGCTCTTTGCCTTCAGGTTGATCATAGCTGAAAGCAAGAATCAGACATGTGAACCAGTAATTGATACAAAAACACCGAATACTGTAGGAATCAATGAGGAATCAATGAGAGAGTAATTCACTCTTCGGAGAGTGTGAAGATTGAGGGATTTCACAAAAGAAGAAATCCTTGAATTGGCAATTAAATGTTGAATTAGAATTCACAAGAGAACTAGGCAGAAGAAGCCTTATTTCTAGGCAGAGTAAAAAAGTTAAAAAAAAAAACCATTTAGTTCTAGGTGAGGGTGGGGGGAGCATTCTCAGTTTAGAGAACTCCGGCACTTCGGGATCAGTGGCGACCTGGAGACGCAGGAAGTAAGAGAGTAGAAGTCGGACCAAATTGGGAAGATCTTGTTCACCCTTTCATGTGGTTGGACACTATCTGGTGAGCAGCAGGCAGCACAGAAGCTTATGGAAAGAGAATGAAGGAGGGAGAGAAATGTCAGTGGGACAGAGGAAAGCATAGGCACCCCTTGGAGATACTGCAGGTTCCATTCCCGACCAACCCAATAAAGAAAATACGGCAGCAAAGTGAGTCACACAGTTTTCTTGGTTTCCCAGGGCGCATAGAAGTTACGTGTACACCATACCGTAGCCTATTAAGTGTGCAATAGCATATGTCTTAAAAAACAAACGTGCATACCTTACTTAAAAATATTTTAGTGCTACAAAATGCTAACCATCATCTGAGCCTTCAAGGAGTTATACTCTTTTAGCAACAGAAACATCAAAGATCACGGACCATAGATTGCCAGAGCAAATATAATGACTGAAAATGTTTGAAATTTTGGGAGCATCACCAAAATGTGACATAGAGACAGGAAGTGAACAAATGCTGTTGGAAAAATGGCACTGACAGACCTACTTGTCACAGGGTTGCCACAAACCTTTAATTTGTAAAAACACCGTATGTGCTGAGTGCAAAAAAGTACAGTGAAACAAGATATGCCTGTGAAAGTGCCGTTTTTGTCATTGTCTTGCTTTCGTCCTTCTCAACTTTGCTTTGAGGGGTGCCCCTCAGTGTGCAGCCCCAGTGCAAACTGGGCTAACAGATCTTTCAACTGAGAAAACTGAGTCGTGTCAAAGAATTCAAATGTGTTCTTCCACCACAGCTTTTGTTTTCATGTTCTTGATGATTAAAATGTATCATGACCCCAGTTGATAAATGACTCTCCATCTTGATACACCATGATAGAGGTTTTTGCTTTGTTCATAAGATTTTCCATAAGGAAATTTTTTTTTCCGCTTGGCAAATCTTCCCACAGACCAGAGTAGAGTAAACCATGTGGCTAATTCCCTAAATTAAATGCATGCATCTAACCAACATTTATTGAGCATCTACTGTATGCCAAGTGCTGTTTTAGGCTCTCTTGTTGAAGTAGGGAACAAAAGAAATAGGCATCCTTGTTCTCAACAGGGGAAATAAGCAATATGCAAATGGTCAAGCAAATTATGTCTGTGTGACTGGGGCAAATGCTAGGCAGAAAAACAAACCAGTGAAGGTAGACAAGACGTGTAGCTGTGGAACTGCAACAGGGTGGCAAAGAAGTTTAACTTGGAGTCACTCTCTAATCCTTTCAGATATTCTGCAGTTATAGTTCATTCTGCCTCACTACACTGTGTCTACAGGCATGGTTAGCACAGAGAAAATATTATTTTAGAAGCATTTGAATCTCCAGGCTAACAGAACTCTTAATTACTGATCCTAAAGAACAGAGTAAGCTGTGGCAAGGGTTTGATCCCTGGCCCAGAACTTCTGCATGCCATGGGTGTGGCCAAAAAAAAAAGAAGAGTGAGGAACATAGGTAATTAGACTCTGCAAGTAAATTTTAAACCTCCTTTTGATCAATGATAGCAAGTTTTTTTTTTATTTTTGAACTTTTAATACATGTAAGAAATACTGAAATAGCCAGTATCAATTTAAGTTGATCTGAGATTTATGTGGAAGCAGGAAGAGGAGGCTAAAGAGGGAGGAAATGGGGGGAAGAAGAGGTGAAAAGCAAGATTTATTTTCTTCACAGTGTTTACTTAGTATTATTCTGTCTTATAAGCAGACATTTTCACATTAGAATTATCAATGGGATTCTATTCAAGAACATGTTTATCGTGCTTTATGGATTTACCAAATATCTCAGAAGTTTTTCTGAATAGAAAATATATTTGAGTTCCTGCTGTCTTTTCTAAAGCACTAGGTTTTGAGTTCTTCATTTAAGATTGTAGACTAAAAAAAAATATTGAACTAAATGATTTAACAGTTGAAATGGCTCGAGGGCATTAAAAAGTTCATATTCATTTTAGAGTACAGCCAACTCCAGATTTTTTTTTTTTGAAACTGACCTGATTTTACACTTAAGTAAATCACCTAAGCTTTCATTTTATTTTTTAACTTGACATTCACTGTAGCAAATTTGTTAGAGAGGAGCAGGGAGAGATGATTTATTCAATGATGTCGGTCTTTTCCTTTAATACACCACTTACATTCAGGCGACGACTTTTGTACTTCACTGGCATCACTACCATAGCTTGGTCAAATAAGGTATTGGTACCCCTTCATCTTTAGGGGGGAAGGATCTAGTAAAAATGCCTGCAGTAAATACCAAATTATTTTCATGTGCATTTGAGGTTTTCGGAGAAAGTTTAGAAAAATCTTAGATCTGGCATTATACCTTAACAAGGAAATAAATTTTCTAAATGCAAGACTAAATTACGAAGAGTTAAAAACCTACAATGTTTAAGAAAATCTAGCTGTCTTTGGAAATGTTATATTCTTAAATTGTAACTAAACTTTTGCCCCAGGTCATCTCAGATTAGTTTACTACTAATAATAAATTACTATTTATAAATAAATAAATTATTATTAAAAATAATCATAATAATAATACATAATTTCATCAGCATCAACATGAAGTTCAGTTTATAACTTTAGAAAACCCCCCCCAAAAGGTAAAATATTTTAGCACACACCTAATTTAAGCACTGGCTCTGGTCATCAATGAACTGCCTTTTTTTGTCACTGTTCTAGCATGATTGTGTAGAAGTGACTGAAATATATAATGCATTCTCTTCCAAGCAATTAATTCTTTTTTCAGTTAGTGTGGGCATAGTCTATTAGGCAATTAACTGTGGTTAGCTCAATTATAGAAAATATAATTCATCTGGTTTAGAAACTTAACTGACAAGGCAAGTGAACTTTGGCTAACCTCAGCGGGACAGAAATGGAAAGTAACAAGGCCAGAGGGCCAGGCACACTAGAAGAGGAATCCACAGTAACAACTTTAGGAGTTCACAAATGTGCAGTGAAGTGTTTCCCATTTTGGTATGATTTGGGTTGCAAGAGTTATCAGAACAAAACAAAAAAGGAAGACGCTTCATCTTCATCAAATAAGTGCAAGAAAGTCTTTCTTATTTTTTCAGAAACAATATTATATGAGCTTACATTCGTTACTGAAAAATGACTGGGTGTTCACCAAAACCTTTACCCAAGAGTCACTTTGTTGCTAGGAATTCTAGGATTCTAGAATACTGCAATGTTTAATAAAAACAGCCCACTATTCATTTTCACCCTCCCACCACATTGAAGGGAAAAGCAAAATATAAACCCTAAAATATGTTATTACATTTGTGCCTTAAGACTAATATTCCACAATCTTTGCATAAAGATTATTCAATATACATCACATGACTTTTGTGAAAGATAAAACTAAATTACTTTGAATTTTTGAAGCATAATTTTCCACATTATATTAATTCATAAAAAAATAGTTAAAAATTGTACTTGTAACATTTAAAGTAAATACACAGGCTCCAAGGAAGATAACAGCTGTGTAAAAATAACAAATATCCAGGTAGCTCTTAACAGTTTATAAAACGCTTTTCACAAACAGTGTCTTGTAACTCTTCTAGTACTCAGTGTCTCAAAGAAATTCAGTAAATAACCAAAGCTAATACCAAACAGATGGATCTGGGGAGAGTTGATGTTTCCAATATTGTTGTTCTTAGATGAAATTTCAGACAGTCCTTAGTTTCCACAATAGTTGTGGTAAGCATATGCAGAAAGAAGCACGAAGAGTGCACCGAAGCCAGAACAAGATGGGGGCGGACACTGCCGGGGGAGAGGGCAGCCCGAGCATGAGAGGCGCTGACACCTCCACCACCACAA
The DNA here is from genome assembly GCF_054392235.1 of Sus scrofa. Classification (NCBI taxonomy): domain Eukaryota; kingdom Metazoa; phylum Chordata; class Mammalia; order Artiodactyla; family Suidae; genus Sus; species Sus scrofa. The sequence goes on from NC_139393.1 coordinate 80,603,936, forward strand.
TGTGACTTCTTTCCGGGAAAGGGTTGTGTGTTCTTTGCATCTCCATCTCCAGCTTGACAGTGCTTGACACATAACACACAGTCAGAATGCTGGGCCAAAATGAGCAACGTCCTGTATTTAAATACCATGTGATCATATCTATGTGAATATTGACAAACTAATTCATAGTTACAACATATATTAGAGTTCCATACTACATTTAAAAATTTTCGATGTCCTCATATTACTTTTGAAAATCTTTACTGTAAGATAGATGCTCATGCTTCCTCTACATATTATTTTCCTTTATACTTTGTGTAATAATTGATTCAGTATAGCATGCTAACTACAGTTATCAATACTCTTTCATACTTAAAAACTGCTAAGAGAGTGGTTCTTAAAAAATTCTCAGCAGAAAAAAAAAATGTAACTCTGCGGAGTAATGGATGTTAACTAAACTTACTATGTTAATCACTTGTAATACATACAAACATCAAATTATTATGTTGTATACCTGAAGCCAATGTTACATATCAATTTTCCCTCAATAAAAAAAGATAATCGATATATCCTATCGCTTAAGTTCCTTGTTCATGAACTGTTGGATTTTGATTGTAAAGATTTTTATGTCCAATGGAATTCTAATCAATTCAAGATTGGCTTCTTCTCTTTCTTAGCTTCTACTTTTTGCCTCTGAAAAACAATGAGAGAAATACAAAATAACTTCACCTTAGCCTTAGAAGGGTATGCTCAGTCTAACCAAATTAGATTACTCAGCCAAGCAGCTCATGAATTTAGGACTCACATACTGAGGTCACAAACTGTGCAACAGACAAATCAAGAGCAGGTTAGTAGAAAGAGTTCAAAAACACCTTTGGGAAAGAAATTAGAAATGTGCAGATACCTAAAGAGAAAGTCAAATTAGACAGATAACCATAATATGGAAGAATACACTGCCATGGAAATTTGGGGTTTTACCACAGACTCGATAGGAGGCTTTTAGGCTTTTGTTCAGTCATTATCTTGGACTTCAATTTCCTCATTAACATATAAAGCAATGAATTAGGAGTATATGAAATCTAAATCCCTTCCAAATATAAAGTTTTATAATACATTGACATTTTGTAGGATATCAGTATCTTTGATTATGGAAGATACATTTATGTAAACAGCAAATATGTGAGACTATATTTTTTATTTTTGTTAGAAATCAATATAAAAATAATTTCTAAAGGGATTATAGCTCTCAAAAACAGCTGATTATAATTCCTTTTCCCTTAGGTATTCTAGTAAGAAGTTCTTCTTTGTTAAAATCTTAAAATTTTCAGATATAAAACATAGTTATTAGTGTCATGTGGAGGAAATGCAGCATCCTTAATAATTACTTGATCTTTTGGATCTAAGGATTTTTATGCCTTCAAATATACCCTGTAATATTTTTCTTTTTTCTGTTTATGTACAATGTTAATCAATAAGAGAATAAAATGGTGCTTTAAGACAAGCTAAAGTTTGAAAGGAACAAATATTTATGAGCTGTCTGATATGTCTTCAGCATTGAATGAAAGCTAACACAGTTAGTTCAGCTAGGTATCATAGAAAGCAATAGGCTGCAAGCAGTAATGGCTCGCTTATTTATTTATTTTAATATTTTTATTTTTTGTCTTTTAAGGCTGCATCCACAGCATATGGAGGTTCCCAGGATAGGGGTCTAATTTGAGCTATAGCTGCTGGCCTTTGCTGTAGCCACAGCAATGCAGGATCTGAGCCACATCTATGACCTATACCACAGCTCATGGCATCACTGGATCTTTATCCCACTGAGTGAGGCCAGGGATCAAACCTGTGTCCTCATGGATACCAGTTGGGTTCATTAACCTCTAAGCCATGACATGAAATTCCCCAGTAATGGCTCTTTTAAATAACCACTGCTGCTGTGATATAGACCCCATTTAAGGTAGAGAAAGTCACAGGCTTATATTGTTAATCTTTTCAGTGTCAGCCAGAACAGCTCTTTTCAGGTTATCTATTACTGTATAATTGATCACTCCAAAAACTTAATGTTTTAAAATGATAACTATAATTTTATTATATCTCAGGGCTTTTGTAGATCCATAACTTGGAAGGATCTTGGCTTGGTGATTCTGGTGGAGGGTGTTTCTTGTGATGGTATTTCAACGGTGCCTGGAACAGGTGGGGAGTTCAAAAGGGAGTTATGTTAGAGATAGCAAAAGCTGCTCTATCTCTTGATGGAGTCTTAGGGCCTCTCTATCTGAGCTAGTTTCAGCTTCCTCACAACATGGTAACTTCAAGGTAGAGTGTTTATTTAGTGGCTAGCAGCTTCAAAGTAAGTATTCCAGTGACTAAGGCAGAAGCTGTATCATCTTTCATGATACAAACTTGAAAGTCACCTTTCATGACTCATATAAACTCAGAGTCAACTCTGTCTCTGAGGGAGTCCCAAACTTGCCCATATTGAAAATGATGGGATTTGGGCTCTACCTCTGGGATAGGGTCATAACCTCAAGGTTCTAGAAAAGTAGGTGGTACAGAAGACATGACGGTAGTGATCTCAACTAAAACAACCTACCATAAATCCTGATTTATCCTTTATGCATCTACATCCTTCCCAAGCTTTCTCACATACTCATTCCTAGAAATACACCTTACATAAAGTTGGCAATTACTAAATAGAATGTTCATTAAAAATCCCTTTTAATAGAAATCATTCACTCAATACAGTCATTTATACTCTTGAACCACAAAAATGTCTTTCTACTGTAATATTCCTTCTCACCCCTCCTCACCCATCCCTTTCCCTCTGTCTTTCCACATGCACATGCTGAGCTTTTTGAAGAGGGACTGTGCTTTGTTTCATGCCCATTTTCAGTAAAGTTAATTTGTATATGAATGTATGCATGAGTAAATGAAATAATCCATCTCTGGAAATAAGACATTTTAAGAAATAATGTGTTCAACAAATTGTCACAATCTTAGCCACTTGAAATAACATACATTTGTTACCTAAGTTTTCATGAGTCACAAGTCCAGGTACACATTGTCTGGGGCCTCTGATCAGCTGTCACATCACTGGCCAAAAGCAAGATACTAGCCAGGACTATGAGGATGACTGTTCCACCTGGTTCTTGGTACAGTCCATCCCTTTCAGCTTTAGAAGGCATGGTGTCCTATTTCTATAGGGCCAGCAGAAGAGAGAGCTTCTACTGCTTCCTATCTCTCACACTTTGACCATCTTTGATCTCTTTTAAAGTCTCACCCGATTAGATCATATTCACCCAGAAAAATCCCCTTTGTGTTCAACATCAAGTCAACTGATTAGCAAGTTTAATTAACTTTCGCGAAATTTCTTTGCCTTTGTATATAACTCAACACATTCCATCACATTGGCCATATCCTATTATAAGCAAACAGCAAGTCCCAACCACACTTAAGAGGAAGGCATAATCAACAAGTTAGGGGTCACTGGTGTCCTCTTAGAATTCTTCTCCCCACAAGTCACAACTTTTGAAAGGAAAGTTTAAAACGTCTCCAACACTGCAAAATAACTTTAGGATAACTATAGTTGACTGACAGTTTCTTCCACACGTGAATTCCACCATTGCCTCCCTTATTTTACCAACCAGACAGCTGTCTAAAATAATTGGTGGTGCCCAACTGACGTTTTTCTAATATACATTATTTTTTAAAGAATCCTAACGTATTGCAATGTTTCTGAACACATCAATAAAAAACTTCAAGAATAATAATAAAATATGTGGAATGATTCCTCTTTTTTTCATTATATGAAGGAAAATATGAAGGACAGAGAATAACATTGAGAGAAATAAAGATCTTTGTGAAAGGAGAAGGCAATGAATAAAAATTAGCTAGAATGTCACTCATTATGTCAGAACAAGCATATTCTAAGAAGAACATTCTGATTGATTTCCACATAATCACTCTGATTGTGTACAATCAGCCTCAGCTACACACGTGCTATCTCTTCCACTTCTCCTGTTGGCTATGCCTGCAAACAACCAAGAAAACCTAAATCTGGGAGAGGAAATGACTAAAGTATGGATTTAAATGTTTCTATTTTTACTAGACCTTACGCTCCACATTTCGGTTGGCTGCTTCACTGATACCTGAAACAGCTTCGGTCACCCACCCTTGGTGTCTTTGTTGACTTCCTTCTGCCATTTACGGAAAGCAGTTTGTCTGTATATCATGATCAGAGAAAGAAATTGTCCCATTTATTCTCGAGTCTTTAGTTTCAAAGATAACAATAAAAATTTGTGGCTTTTACAGTGTCAATGGATGCTGTTTTGAGACAAGGAATTTTTTCAATATAATTTGTTATCAATCTGTATAAGATTTATATAAAAATTTATACATGAATACAATAATGTATAAACAATGTATGACAATTAAATAAGCTTAGTATGAAGAAGAGCAGGAGCTAATACTTACAAATTCACTGGCCGGTTAAGTTTGATTAGGTATGAGAAATAAAATACTGGCTGCCATATCAGTAAACAAAAGATGTCACAGATATCAGAGACGGAAGCCACCTCCACGGGTGAGCAGGGGAGCCCTGAGGGGCCACAGGAAGGAAACAAGGACACCTGCCATCAGCAGCCCTCAGACTGCAGCCACTTCCATGGTGAGCCCTCAGGACGCGAAAACACAGGATACCTGCCCCAGAGAGCTGAGGTGCAAATCAAAGGAATGATTTCAGTGAGCCCAGACCTTGCATCTTCCCCTATATAGAAAAGCCCTAAATTCCTCACCTCAAGACGTCTCGTTTTCTGTTATTAACAGTAATCTTTTGATCCTACTACCTGCCTTTTGTTGCTAAACTCCTGTATATCCTTAGCTCCCTCTTCAACTCTGCAGAGCGGTTTTCTCAGTTCCTTGAGGTTTAAGTCCTCCTCTTGCCCCAAATAAAACTTAACTCTCAACTTTTAGGTTATGCATACGATTTTTTAGTTGAAGGAAGGTAAGAAAAAAATACATATATTATGCTTTCATTGTTCATCTGATGTTAATATTTACTGAGCACGTTTATATGCTAAATATAGGAGGTAATGAAACAAACATAAGTTTTAAAGGCTGATATATAGGGAGATCCCAATTTTAAAACAGAATACATATTTGCTAATAAAGTAAAGCAACATAAATTTATGTCCTGGTAAAGGCTGCATAATTGATTTTAAGAAATTTGAGATAATGTGAAAGAATAGCATGATACTATATGAGATGGGTTTCGTTAATTTGTTAACAATAGTGCAAATATCTCAGAAAATTTACACAGTAGCTCAGAATGCTAGAAGTCAGGAACAGCACATTATACTAAAAGACGTGTGCTGTGGCCATTTTGCATATGTACTTGATCAGTATTTTGAAATCCATAGACTTTTATAATTTGAAAGTAACCTTACTGCTTAATTAGCTTAACTTCATTTTATCCTATGGAATTTTTTGGAATGTGAAGATATTTTGTGAAAAGAAAATGACTTGTTTCAATTACTATTAGCAACTATTTCGATTAGGAAAATCATTCAAATATTTTACTTGTGGAAAAAAATCTGCTTACAAACAATTTGTACAACAGCAGTTTCAGAATCAGAGCCCAAGGCAATTCATCTTAGGTCTTCTTTTTCTGTGTGTAGGAAAATGGGATTCATTGACCTTTCGACATTGTTTATCATGCAGTAGATGGTTTTTGTAGGATACCTGAAAGATAATTTTCCAGTAGATAGTTCTCTAACTCTAGCCTGAAATCAACTCACTACTTTTTTTTTTGGGGGGGGGGGGCAGTGCCACCCTGCAGCATATGAAGTTCCCTGACCAGGGATCAGTTCTGAGTGGCAGTTGTAACCTACAGCAATGCTGGATCCTTTAACCCGCTGTACCAGGCTGGGGATCAAACCTGCATCCTTGTTCTGCAGAGACACCTCCACTGTGCCACAGTGGAACTCGACCAACTCAGTAATTTTTTGTTGTTGTTGTTGTTATTTCCCCAATACAATTTTTTTTTTCCTACTGTATAGCATGGTGACCCAGTTACACATACATGTATACATTCTTTTTTCTCACATTCTCATGCTCCATCATAAGTGACTAGACATAGTTCCCAGTGCTACACAGCAGGATCTCATTGCTAATCCATTCCAAAGGCAATAGTCTGCAGCTATTAACCCCAAGCTCCCAATCCATCCCACTCCCTCCCCACCCCCTTGGCAACCACAAGTCTATTCTCCAACTAGAGACTCTCATACTGAGTGAAGTAAGTCAGAAACAGAATGACAAATACCACATGATATCACTTATATCTGGAATCTAATATATGGCACAAATCATGGACTTGGACAACTCAGTACTTTTAAAACTCCTTTCCCCACTGTCCTGTCAGGAGTAGAACAAACGTTTATTCCTCTTAGTTTGTTCATTCCCTCTTAACGCAAACTGGGATTTGCAAAACGTTCTAAAAAAAGAAATTCCCTTTTTAAACTAATTCAGACACACTTACTGGGTGTGTAAATATAATGACTTTGTGCTTGCTATTTGTGGAATGAGCAGAATTTTTACCTCCTTTTTTTAATTCCTTAAATATACTGTAAGACTGTTATCAATATTAAATCACATTTCATAGAAAATATTTAAAAAGTCTTGCAGTTCACTTGCTGATTCCTTCATCCGTTCATTTAATACAACTTACTAATAAAGAAAAAATGCCCAAATCAATGATTCCCAACAGGAAAGTCAGCTGTTGGAAAGTCTGTGTTGGTGGAATGAAAGAGGGGTTATGAAATCATCTGGAAAGTCTTTGGAAAACATTCATGTCAACCAGCCCCAACCCATGTCAGCGCCACTGGAATATGGAAGAAGTTACATCGGAGCTACATTTGAAGCAATGAACCCACTACAACCATGTAGGGTTTTGTGTGCTTGAAGGAGCAGAGATAATTTCAAGCCAAAGGAAGACCATTAGTCGAGGGCAATGTCAGGATCTTGAGACAGAGCACGCAGAAAGGTGAGCAGGACTAAGAAACTAAGTCGGAGTTCAATGAGGGACGTTGACTCAGAAATGCCAGTGCACTGACATGTACACAGAGATCTCCTAGCAAGTCATGTTACCTGGGATTCCTTTCAGACAGAAAAGAGGACTCACTGGCGTACACGTATGGCGGTCTCCACTACACAAACTGCAAATGGGAGAAAGATTGGAGAAAGCCATGCTGAAATTTCCAGAAAGTCTAATGTTTACGAGATGTATGGAGAATGAATTACCAAAAAAAAAAAAAAAAACTTTTTTAAAGGTTGGGAGAAACAGTCAGAAAACCCAAGGAAAAGAGGGAAGAGAGCAGAAAGGAGTCCGCTGTCCAAGAAGGGCAGTCAAATAAAAGAGAGGACTGACAAAAAAAGCAACAGAATTTGTTACTGCTTACAACAACCAGAAAACATGGTAATAACATTTTCCAGTGCTCTTTTGAAGAAATCGTTGGATGTAAGTGAATAGGGGATAAATCGTGACAAAGCAAAAAAAGCAAGTCCTGGGAGTACTGTGGTCATTTATTTGGAATGGGATTCTGCTGCAGAAAACACCTCTGAATCTTGGACCTTGAAGAAGTCGGGCCCAGAGATGATGGAAATTGGCAGTGGACTTCCACCTGTCACAGCCATGTCCCTCCTTGGATTATCTTGACCAGATGTGACACCTTAAATGGCTGCAGCCATCTTTCTACCAGCTTGAAGATGCCATCAATACTAAATGCGATAAAAAATTATAGAATCTTGCAAATATTATTAAATTGGCAGATCAACTGACCATGTAGTTAGCCTTACCTATACCAGGCATGCAAGAATTCTTTTTTACTTTTTAAAGCCATTTTGCTCTATATTTTTATTACTTAGAGCTCAGAAAATATTAAAGATCCTAAGGAAAAAGGAATGATTGTTTTTACTGATTTTTTTTTTTTTTTTTGTCTTTTAGGGCCGTACCCATGGCATAATGGAAGTTCCCAGGCTAGGGGTCAAATCACAACTGCAGCTGCCAGCCTACACCACAGCTCACAGCAATGCCAGACTCTTAACCCACTGACTGAGGCCAGGGATCAAACCAGAGTCCTCACGAATACTAGCTGGATTTGTTACTGCTGAGCCATGATGGGAACTTCATGTTTCTACTGAATTTTAATAGTTATGAACACCAAAAATACTATAAAAAATGAAAATCTCATCTATAAATCTACTACAAAATGAAACTAATTGCAAAGATTTTGAAAAGGAAACATAGCTGGTGCTTTCTAATTGTGACCTAAGAGGCAGTCTCTTGCCAGGGTTGGGAAGGCATTTTCATACATTAGTGCCATAAATGTAAATTTATACAAACATTTTTCAAATATTTTGGTGATGCAATTCAAGATCCAAGATAATATGATAACCATACCATAACCAATTATTTTGACCTTATACCTTATATATTGACTACATATTTATATGTTATATATGTTATACATACTTTATATATTATATATTGACATATATATTATAGATAAATATATTTTGACATATTAATTAGTATAATTTCAATCAAGCTTCAAGTCAGACACTATGATCCCTTTCATACTTATGGTGATTATTCAGACTTAGCAAACTAAAATAAGTTGCCCATGAATGCATGGTTAAGAGTAAGGCAGTACTATATTAAATTGCTTTAAAATATTTAAATGCCTTTTCACTGATAAATTTCACAGGTGGTAATTTATCCTATGAAACAATCCTAAATGCCCCCGATCTTTATTGCAACATAATTATGTCAGAGAAATTTTGAAATTTAAACTTAGTGTATAATAATGGAAGAACAAATAGTCAAGTCAATTATGGGAAAATTCCATGGGGATTATCATTCATTAAAACTAGTAATTATAAGATTTTTATAACAGGAACATGTATCTCTCCAATTATGAGTTGAAAAGGATACAAAAATCACATAAACAGAATTATCAGGACCATCTGATTCTACATCTCTCTTTATACTTATATTTTACATATCTATTAATCTATTAATTTTTCTACCCATTTATTCACTTTTTGGGCTAACTCCATCTAGGATCTATAGAAAATACAAGCAACATGTTGACATATTAGCCGCTGTGTTTGACGATGAAAGATGTGTAGTTTTTTTTCTTTCTTCATGAATGTTTGTATTTTCAAAAACTGTATTGATTATTTTATGACAGTAAACAAATTGCAAAATAAGCTGTTGCCAAGGATCAACAAGCTCTGATTTTCCCTCTGAAAACTGTCATAAAGCTTCTTTAATTCAAACTTAAAGAATGTGGGGGGAAAAAGGCACAGGTTGTCATTGGTACAAAAAATAAATAAATAAAACACTGGAAAACTTAAATATTAAAAATAAATATCAATGAAATGTATCACCAAATTCTATCAAACCTTGACGTCAAATGAACTCCACTGAAAACCCACTATCAAATGGACTATCGAAACGTGATTCATTTCAAATGGCAATTAAATGTTTCATTTAAAATGTCAATTCTGAACTTACTCACACTTTGACTCCAGCCCACACATAACATAAATTGTAATCCACTTAGTTCCAAGAGAGTTTTAATACTCTAAAATACTCGAAAATGGACTGTTGTGGCATATACAACAATCCTCCCTTTCTACTTATATTTTTACTCAGGTAAAACCCCCTTAATATTGGATATAAATGCAAAGATGAGATCTTACTCCCTCTCCCAGACCATCTGCAGGGCTTGGGTTAAATCAGACAGAGCAAGTCTGCAGGCAAGGAGCTGGGAACTGAGGCAGAAGGGGGTCGTGCATGAAAACCAGCCCTCTATCTCCTTCTAAGACTCAGAGACCGTAGCTTTTGCCTTTTTTCCCCACATTTCGAGCATAGATCTTTGTGAGGACGCTTCCCCCTCACCCCCTGCAGCCTCAAAGTTTCTGCATGTGGTTGATCACTGCCTGTTTCCCATCAGCACCAGCTCATGATAAACCTGGAAGTGATCTTCCACAGCCAGGCAATATTTACAAAAGCCATAACTAATGGTAGTCTCTTCTATTCTTTTTTAATCGTACAGTACTCACGGAAATGACACTATGGAAAGTGGATAATTTCTAGAGATGAGGAATCTGAAGATGAGAGAAAATAAGTGACTTGCCAATTCCATACAAAATAGTTAAATATTTTCATCTATTAATAACCATTTCAAACACAGTAATGGATACGAAATTGTTCAATGAGCAATAAATTAACACAGAGTTGTTCCACCAAAATGTTGGTTGAGTAAGGCTTTACTCCTCTCTAGGTATTTAAATAAACATAATTTAAACCTTTAATTGTATGTCCAGAACCTCCCTGTGATTTCTGCTAATTATTAGGATTTCTCTTGACTTCTTCTGCTTCAATATGTGCTAATCCTGCAACAGCCAGTGTTGATTCAAATTCTGGACAATTCCGAGATACCCTTAAAACTCATCCAAAATCAACAGTGATCTTGCAAACCTTTCTGAGGATTTCACAGAAGAGGGGTATTTTCTACCCTAGAGTGCATGATGTAGAACTGCTTTAAGACAATACAGTTCTCCTAAAAGTAGCTTCTAGGTTGGCCCATTACCAGCAGCATGCCAGGAAATATCTAGCAATTGGGTCTCTGGTGGAGAGAAAGCCCTTATTTGTGGCGTCTGCCAATTTCTGTGGTGTAAATATCCCACTGTGGCCATTTTCAAACTATCAATGCAACACCACTGAATCAAAGTTGGGGCTGAGAAAACATGAATAATTGGCTCTTGCAAGCCACGTGGGCTGGCTCCAGCTCATTGCCAAAGGCTTTTCTCACTGGACTTCTCCAAATGTACGTCCCAGTGTCTCACTCCACTTGCATTACACTGAATCATCGCTACAAGCCACATCTCTTGGGAATTTTAAAGTATTTTTCCTTTTGAATGCAGAGCCTCTTAGCTTTTTCACACTCTATGACAGTTTTAAAACATGTCTGAAAATTCTTGCCTCCACCTCCCATGGATAGATGAGATTTATATCCATTCCCCAGCCATGAGAACAAGCCATCTTGGATGACAAAGCCAGTCAGACCTCACGTGACTGCAACCCCAGACAGCATCTGACTAGACCTACAGGAAACACTCCAGCTCTGCCCAAACCCTTCAATTTATTCAAACTCACACAAGTTGGAGTTATGAAAAGCAAGCCTTTCTTTTCATATATAATTGTAAAGTATTTTATAACTGATGATAATTCAGAATAACATAGATATGAGCTACATAATATTCCTTTCTGAGAGGACATAGACTATAGATAAACTTTATGAATAAAGTTTAAAGTATGGTAGAGGAAAAGTAAGCTTCTTAGAAGAATAAAGTTCCAATGCTGAAGCTGGTACAGATTCACTGGATAGGCTTAAATCAATAAAGCATTTGACAAATCTAGGTATGTTTATAATTTCCCACCCCAGATTAGTGGTCAGTCACATTGTTTACTTTACCTAAATGTTTACCAGGAAAGGACAAAAATGATGGGAAAACCATGTTATTGCTGAGGCAAAGGTAGGACAGGGAATAAATGGGAATGACAATGAAATTTTACTTTGTTGTGTGTAACTGGTAAACCCTTGACCAGGTAATGCAAAAGTCTCTTCCCACAAATTTGAAAATTCAAGGGGACACTCTGCTTCACAGCTTTCCTGGCACTATGCCTCTTGCTTTCCTGTATTCTATCTAAAATCTTGAAAAACAGTTAGGATTAGCATTTTTTTTCCATCTTAAAACAAGGGGAGATTTTTCTTTTGTTCTAACTGTAAAATACCCAAAGGGATGGAGATAGAAAAGTTTCTTGCATTGTTTGCAAAAAACCAAGTTATTTACACAAATGCCATCTACAACAGGCAAGGCTCCCAGCTGGACTGCCCACAGCCCTCTATCAAAAATGGCATAAATTTAAGCTGGAATGAGGCCAGGTCCCACTGTTACTCCTTTAACCAAAGAGGATAACCCAGTGTGTGAGTGGAGGAGTCACATATTTCTCTGGTAACACTGCCTGCAGGATGCTCCTGATAAGTGGCAGAAGCTCCATTTCCATAAAATGACAATGCCAAATTAATTCTAATTATCCCGATCACTGAACATTCAAATGAAAATGAAGACATTAAAGGTAACTAATTACGAGGAAGGCCATTTCTGAGGATGAATTATGAAACATTATAAACAAAGACATTGTAAAACAATGGCTTCCAACTGCCCAAATCTTGTCCCTTTGTTTATTTGTACTGATCACATTGAATTTACACACCAGAAAATTGGGGATTATTTGGTCATTAAAAGGATGTGAAAAAGGCCCAATGGAGAAGGGTACCATCACTTGTGTCTCCTACAATAAGAAGTCACAGTTAATTATTTCTCAACTACCAACTTGATCGATTTTCAGATCCAAATATAAATCAAGAACAAAGGGCATGAAAAAATGTGAGAGCTATGTATGAAGCATATTTCTGAATAATTGATGGCTTTATAAATTTGCTTTCACGGGACAATCAGGCGGCAATAGTTTTCCAGTTATTATCATTTAAGGAGATTAGGAGAGATGAAGGATAACCTTCTGAGGATCTATAATTAATAAATGAGATAGGAGTATACTGTCATTTATGAGAAGACCCAAGGTTGATAACACACTGTCTTCTCTCTTTAGCCTAGAAGGTAATTTTTGTATTTGCATTTCTCTAATTTGTTTCCCAGAAGCAGTTCAAGAAGAGAATTCACACCTTCTAGAAGAGGAAATAAGGCTTGACCAGGCAAAGTCCTTTTCATTAAACAGTTCTGCAGTCATCTTAAAAGCAGAACTTTTGAAAACTTGGTTTGCTTCAGTTCAAACATATTTTCTACTTGCGACCAAACAGCCGTCACATTATAAGTATTCAGCCCCATGCAGAAATTTGTTTGTGAAAACAGACTAAAACAAAAAAACTGTTTTATCAAGTTACATCTGAGCATCGCCTTGCTAAATTTAAATTGAACAAAAAGTCAAATACTGGAAATGTTAATAGGCAATGTGTTCATTTTCAATTACCTGTGTGATAAATTGCTTAGAGAATACCTTGCCCTAAATATAATGAATAAATAATTTATTTTCTTAAAACCAACAGGAGGGTGTTGCAGTCACACTTTCACCAAGTTCTATGTCAAATTTCTGAGCTCAATGATATTCCTGCAAATGCATTTTTATCCACTGACTTTATGGTTTTGATACCACTCCTTGCTATGATCCTTATCTTAGTTCCTGATTCTTTGTGAAACTGAGCCCAATCGAATTAAATTATCTGAAGTCAAGGAGCCAGAGAGGCACCATAAAATATTTTTTAATTCACTCAATGTGATTTGCTCTTCCTGAGCCACTCCATTGTGCTCTCATCCACTCAAATATTCACATTCCTTACTATTCGTGGAAACAAGTGAAAATGGCATTTATGTAGATCAAAAACTATGGAATATTAGCAATACTATAGGATTGAACCAAGAACAGGAAAGAAGGCTCCATTTCCATCTTGTCTACTACCGTATTTCGAGGGTCTATTTATTAGTCTATTATCACCTGCAGAATAATCGACAATGACTTGCTTAATAAATGGGATCACGACTCACTGTTCTAATACTGCATTTTTTATACTAACTCTTTAATATATTTTTAATTCTTTACTTTGTTATTCAGTCAGTCAACAATTATATAACCTGAGCAGGTAACACGGATCAATCAAGGAGGAAGTTTATTATATTAGAAGAGTGTACACTGTCAAGGCGAGATCATATAAATAGAATATCTCCTACCACAAAAATGAGATGAGCCCCAAGTCCAGCTAGATCTTGATCGCTGGAACAGAGTAACCAACCAAGGCTACACTGGCTCCTTTCACTTCTTAATGAGATTGTGACTCTATGAGAGGAGGTGAAGAGCCATCTGAGACAACTCTGTGCAGGGTTCGTCACCTCCACCTTCAGACAAGCAGAGAAGCTGGGAGAAGTCCAAGCTGTGGACAAAGGCAGGAGCAAGAGCCAGTATGTTTGGTTTTGTTTCTCCCTCTGGATCGTATCAAGTCCTTGTGGGGAATATTTAATCACGTGATTGCATTTTCAGATTGTCTGATTCCATACATTCACATCATTACCTAGGGGGAACCAGGGACGAGGACACAGCAGACCCTCACTCTTAGGGTGCCTTAAAGAGGCCCACGATAGAGGAACTGGGTCTGCGGTAGGTACCTCTACAGCTCTCTTTGACTGTATTGCTACAGCTGGGAGAGCTGGCATGATCAAGGTGGATGTGGAACAGAGAGGCCGCAGAAAGTTGTACTGAGTACCAGGCCATGTGCTGGGCAAGGAAAATCCAGCACTGAAGAAGCCCCTTCAGTAGGGGACCACGTAGACTTTGAGTCAAGCTAAGCGAGAGTAAAGGATTCCAGGGAACAACACTGGAAGTGGAGGCTGGTGGACTTAACTAAAATTCCCTAGAGTGGGTATCACGCCCACTTTGCAGAAAGAGACTGGTAGAAACTGGAGTACTAAGGATGGTTTTTAATCACAAATCTCTGAAGGTGCCTCTCATAACAGGAATGATAATTTTAAGTGCTTAGACATTAGTTATAGGAGGCAATATCTAAATCCTAGGTAGAGGACTTAAAAAATTATAGTTACGAAGTGGTGGAAATTAGATTTGAATCTATGTTTTCAACCAGCATTCTCTATATCTTCTTAATAAGCACAGATGCAGGCTTTGGATTCAGACCTGTGTTCAACCTCTGTTTTCCTTTTAACAGTTATGTGACCTTGTTTACATAACTCACTTTTTTTTTTTTTTTTTTGCATGTCAGATCCCTTTGCTCTCCAAAGGAATAATAATCACAATGATCTCACAGGATTGCTGTAAGAAATTAGAAAAATATTACTAAATTATTTAATGTAGAATCCAGTTTATAATAAGTGCTCAAAAACAGTGCTCAAAAAACAGTAATTTTTATGAAGCAGCAATGGCAGCCAACTGGGGCCCAGCTGAGCTAGAAGTGTCAGCAGACTTCATTAATGATCACCTATAAAGAATTTTGACATTTCCTGGCCCCATCAGCAAGATGCTTATGGCAACAGAAAGCCCAGATTCTGCCTGGGGTGACCACCGTCTTCTCTGAAAGGTCAGGCTGACTGCACACCCCGCCCCAGGGGATGGAGGCCCCATGAGCTGCAGGATTCCAGAAGACACGGTTCTCACTGACTTGGAGACATGATGTGCTTGAGAATCAGCACCTCCCATGTCTCTGGCCATCAAGTTTGGTTCTAAGGGGGGCACTTTCACGAATTGGGCCATTTGGGGTCCTCTAAATCTCCATTCTGCGGTTTTCATTAGAAACACTGAGAAAATGTCCCTCTCTTTCCATAAGTGCTGGTGTCTAAAAAGAGACCTCGCACAGATGAGGCTTAACAAACAAATTTCAGATGAGATCAACGACATTCTAGTGATGATCTGAGCCATTAAATTAGCGCCACTTGAGTCAATTCCTGAACTGCTAGTTAGTCAAGCCAATAAAGTATTGTATTTTGCTGAAGCAAAGCTGAGTTGAGTTTTCGCTCACTTGCAACAAAAGCCACATCCTAAGTGACTCACGGTCATTGACACATCCCATAATTGTTATTGATCAGGACTTCTACCTAAAACTTAGGTGCTCGGTCTCTTGGCCTCATCGAATTTATCCCATGCGTGGGGTCTCTAGGTGGGCTGCGCACCCCAGCACACATCTGCTACTGCTCCCTGGCTGATTTCTTTTAAGTGGTATGATAGAGAATTTAAAAGGTGGAATAGTAAATATGGCAGGATTGTCATGTGATTTGTATCTATTTAAAAATCACTGCACTATCCACGTTGTACTACCATTATCATTGTCATTATCTTTTTTAAGCCTATGTATCAGGTGTTGGGTTATACTTCCTTATTCTTTCTATTTTAGAAACTAAAAGGGAGATACATTAGCTTTACTAAGTAAATATCTGCTTCTTATTGGCAAAGTACCTTGGGGCTTCAGTGACAGGGGCTATGGAATGAAAATCGCTCAGAGCTTTAAGAGCAAAGCTATTAACCCTAGGGTTCTGGTCAAATTCTAGCTCAGGCAAGTTTGCCATGCAGATTTAAATCTGTGCCCTTTCATTTGGAAGCAGCATGACTCAGAGAAAGCACATCCTCTCCTGCAGGGTTCCTGGGCCGAGCTGCTAGCTAACATTTAATGTGCTCCAACATACCAAAGGCAGAGGTGCAACGTTCATTTCTCCACCCACTGCACAGAACAGAGATGCAGGCTTTAGCCAGGGGGCTTCTTCTATTGGTGCCTGTGAACCCGAACTCTCGAGACAATTAAAGGGATGCCAAAGCCCAGAAGGCCACGTCCGTGTGGGAGTGTGCGGTTCAGGTTCTGTGGTTCAAGATTATCCCCATTTCTCTTCTGTACTTAAGAGTTCATATGGCAAATAAAGATACAGGCAGCGAGTTGGACTTTATAACAAGCTTACCAGGTAGTGTTAAGAGATTACATAAGTGGCTTAGAGTTAAATAGTTATAACTAATGGCACTCCACTTCTTCTTAAATATTTCTTCTGCATGTGTTGAGAGAGAGACAGAGACAGAGATTCAATGAACTATTCATTCAAAAAGAGACACTGATGAGAAATGCAGAGAAAGATGAAAAGGAGAATGAACAAGTGCTCAAAGATATAGATTGAAAACGAGGAGAACCATGGGGTTCCCGCTGTAGCTCAGGGGAAACGAATCTGACTAGTGTCCATGAGGACGCAGGTTCAATCCCTGGCCTCATTCAGTGGGTTAAGGATCCGATGTTGCTGTGAGCTGTGGTGTAGGTCACAGACGCAACTCGGATCTGGCGTTGCCGTGGCCGTTGCATAGACCAGCAGCTACAGCTCCAATCTGACCCCTAGCCTGGGAATCTCTATATGCCGTGGGTGTGGCCATTAAAAAAAAAAAAAAAAAAGACAAGATAAAAAGAAAACCAGGAGAACCTAAGATGTTCAGAAAATGAAGGCGAAATACTTCAGAAAGGGTGTGAAGTATAACAAAGGAAAAAGCCACTGAATCTTATTGTAAGATTATTCTCGAAGACTTCGGAGAAGTTATGGCAAAAGGATAAGGTAAACTCCCAGACTGAACATTGATATTTAAGGAGAAAGTGACCGGTCATTCAGCATAAAAATGAGGATAAACTTCAATGATTTCAGGGAGTCTTCCAGGAAGTTTGGAAACACAGGGGAAAGAGAGGTGCGTCATGAACTTGCAATAAGCAATAATCAATCTAAAATGGCAGTATAGCATGTTCTAACATACAGTGTACATTCTCCAAATTTGGATCCTAGGTGGTATGAAAGACAATTTACTCCCAAGGTCAACATGGAGAATCTTCTGTTTTCTAGAAGCTCTGGACCTTCCTGAGAGTTTCCTAAGTAACAGCTAAGGGCTCACTCATCATCTCCAACTTGGTAGATACACTGATACTACCCATCACAGGCCGTGTTTTCCTCTCTCTACACAAGAGCCAAACCATGTATTCGGTTTTAAACAACCCCTCAGCACAGCAGAATGGTCTATTTGGAGTGAACAGCTTTAATAAAACCTTTTATTAGGCTTGTAAATATGCAGAAATCTGTTGCCTAAACAAACATTTGGGAGAAATAATTATTTAATTATAATGACAATTCAGTCAAACTGGAAAAACATGTTCTTAGTAGTTTGGAATGTACACTCAGGAAGCGTATGGTGTATTTGATAAAGAAGGAAAAAATGCATACAATAACGTCAATAATATCACTCTAAGTGATGAAAAGCAGAAGAATGTTTCCTTATTTTCTGAGGCAAAGAGCTCATATTTCCAAAATAAAAAAAAAAAATCTATTGTATTTTGTATCTATTTTAAAAACAGTAAAATAGATTTCTAATGTGAACCTAAAATAAGACAATTTTTCTTCCAAAAATATTTCAACCGAGAGTACTGCTACTCTGAAGTGTATATTTTAAGCTGTTGTTTTATACTAGGAAATGCAAAAATATATCTGGGGTAAAGTTTGTATATTTCCCAGAGAAATTATGGAGAAATAAAATCAAATAGCATCATAGTGGGAAGTCACAGGTTTCTTAATCCTGCAATGGGCCAAGCAGCATCACTGTGCTCCCCACGGCACGGGCCAAGCAGCATCACTGTGCTCCCCACGGCACGGGCCAAGCAGCATCACTGTGCTCCCCACGGCACGGGCCAAGCAGCATCACTGTGCTCCCACAGCAAACCACAGCTGTCACCCCTACTCCTCATCTTGAGAACATCTACCTTTAATCCTAAAGAGGAACCAGAAAAAGATGCAGATTGCAGGCGTAGTGCTGTCACATCGGCCCCACTGAAGCAAATCAATATTGTGACCTATGAAACAGCTGGTCACCCAAGACATCAGCCCAACAACAAAACATAAAATTTAAAAAGAAGGGGGGGAAATTGCCCAGTTTTTTACTTTTCTACAAATATGGGCTGAAAAGCAATCCATTAACTCACTGTTAACCTAAAAGGACCCACTTAATAGACCGTAACATTCTCCCAGGTAAATAAAGTGAGGCTTTGTGTATTATATTTTTATACAGCCTGAGGGCTCTCAGAGATGATAGGGGACCCATTTCTTTAAATTTTTATTTGAAATTCCTTTGTCCATGTTATCCAAATTCAAAGGCCTGAGATTTAAAATTAATGGGCAGGTCTGTAATCTTTCAGGGAGATCTTAATGGCCCACTTTCACACAGTCACAAAGAGACCAAAGGAAGGGCAGCCCCAAATCCATTTTTCTTCCTGCAGCATGGTTGATGATTTTAAACTCACAAAGAAATAATGTTTTTTCTTAAGGAACAAATAAAAGCCTTGTGCCCACTCTTGCTTCACATTTGAATATGACTCATACCGTTGCTCTAAATGAATTTGTCATGCCTCCTGACACAGACGGATGTGGAGTTGCTGTGGTGGACAAGTATTCATCCAGTGTCAGCATGAGCCAGGCTGGTACTCAGAAGGAGCCAAAGATGCGGACCCCTGGGAGACCTAAGATGTGGCTCGTCCTGGCTGTCCAGTGTCAGGGAGGACGAGCAAAGTTTGCCTGACGTTACTATGCAGAAACTCTTGCGAGAGCCGGCAGCCTCTTCCTCTGTCCTCTGCACTGGAGCTCAGTAAAAACTCACTTCCCACCCAGACCGCATGCACCACCTCCGACGGCAGTCCACGTTCACGCCACATCTCAGAATGGGAAGGCCTGGAGCGCCTTCAGAAATCTGTTCACGGTCACTTGTCCCAACCTGGACCTGGCGATATAACCAGGAATCCTCGTCTGCTCCGCAAACACGGAAGGGAAGGCGAGAGGTGGTCCAGGGACCAGCTCCGATGACGGGTCCAGATCGGAAGGAACCCCAGCACCCCAAGTTGCTCCTGGTTTTTCCAAAGAAGCAAAGGAAAACTAGTGGGAAAAATAGTGTTTTCCTAAGTTTTAGACAGACGTTTAGCCAAAGTTATTTGTTATTACCTTCTGCTAATAAAAAACAATTTTAAAAACTCTTGATTAAAAAAACCCCAAAAAAACAGAAAAGGAAGCCAGAGCCGAAAGCATTTAAGTAGTCATGAAAATATGTGGCTATTAAATATTACATCTTAATTTTGGGAAAAAATCATGATTTTGAGATAGTTTCAATGCCTTAACTTCAAGATCAGATAACAGATGGGGAGAAAGCACGTAAATCAAGGTTGCGTCATTTCCCAGCCAGTGACCCATTTATGCGGGAGTCCACGCTCCACATGTGAATAACAATCAGCACCACTCACTGGCAAAAAATACCCATGGAGTTCACATTTTTGAAAACCACTTGTGGCACTGTGGTTAATAATTAACACTTCCCCAAAAAATATATATTCCATGATTATAACTTTTTGTCTTGATCTTACGCTTCGTTTCTGAGTAAGAAGTTTTGTTTTGACCTCTTCCTGTATCATATTCTTGAAATTAGCGCATCAATTTTCTCTTAAATAGGTTTTTTTAAAAAATTTTTGAAGAGAGCGTATAATTAGTGATACAAATTGTGAGTTTGAAACCTGAGAGGTGCGTTGGCTTTTTCAAGTATTTATCCTTTGAGATGTTGAAAATAACATATTGACAAAGGTGTATGCTTTGGAGAGGCTTTAACAAAACATCTGTGATCTGATTGTTGCTATGGCAACAGGTTTATTAAACATTAAAATTAATAACTCTGAAAACCATTTAGGCTGGCATGAACGAAAGAACTTTATAAACATAATTGAAGTGTAATAGGAAAATAACAAGCTCAGAACAGAAGGACTACTTCCATGTTGCCTTCTGGGACCAGAAAGATCTGTAGAAAAATGTCATTGCTTGTCCTTGGGGGCTGAGGGAATATGAGAAAGTGAACTGTGGTAGACCCTTGGGGGACTGGTAAACATTTATGTAGGTATGTGCTTCTTCTCAAACCTTTTTAAGACTGCTCTTTCCAGATGTGTATCAACCCAGGGCCACAGAATAACTTTGGGGGACCTAAGAATCTCTGCCTTCATTGACCTGTTATAGGCTTCCTATCCCCTTCCAGGAGATTAAACCCAAAAGCCTCTGGCCATGCCTTGTTGTAATGCCCCTCCCCCCACCTTGACCAGCCCAGGATGCTCACTCCCTGCTAGAGAAGGAATGTCACCCATTCCTCACCCCAGCCTCTACATCACCTGTTCCCCATGCAAAGAAGGTATCCTGCCCGA
The DNA here is from genome assembly GCF_054392235.1 of Sus scrofa. Classification (NCBI taxonomy): domain Eukaryota; kingdom Metazoa; phylum Chordata; class Mammalia; order Artiodactyla; family Suidae; genus Sus; species Sus scrofa. The sequence goes on from NC_139393.1 coordinate 80,624,785, forward strand.
GACCAATCAGAAGATCAAATATGCCCCACAGAGAGATCAAACAATACTCAGTCCTTACCCACAGTGTAGGGGGCTGGGGCAGGAGAAACTGGGTCCCTCGGGCGAGGGAAGGGTATAAAAGCAAATTATAAACTGAGTCGGCCCCTCTTTTTAACCTGCAGACACATGAGTTCCTTCTCTCTCTCTCTGAAAATGTACTTTCACTTTAATAAATTTGTAAAACATCCACCATTCCAATGCTTTGCTATGGTGAGACAGACATAGAGGAAGCTTGACCCTATCAGAATCTTACCATCATATTACTATCAGTATGCAAAAATAGTTTTAGTCACTTAACCGTACATTTTCTTTTCTGTTTTAGGCAAAATGTAATAGATATTTATGGCCCTAGAAAATGCCATTTTATTTTGATGTGGAAATAAAATAAGAACATTTTTCTTTGATACTAAAATTGTACCTTTTTCCCTTTGATTTTAAAATAAATTGAAATATTTTCAAGGCCCCTAAAAGTCTTGTGGGCTTCAGGCACTGCACCCAAAGCGCTGATGCTGAGCAGTCAACCTCCCTCTCATCAAATGTACATCTCTAGCAACGTCATCCACATGCAGGACCACATCCATTACTGCTTATACACAGACCCCTCTTGGCGTCTGTCTGCAGGGCAGCCTTCTCCTCGAAGCTGCTGATCTCCCTGTGCAGAAGCCCAGTACCCTCTGGACACCTAAATTATCTCCGTGCTATTTCAACTCAATGTGGCGCAAAAGCAAATGCATGCATTGACCCAACAGCTTCTACCCTTTCTAGGACTTTCACCTCAGTTAATAGACCACAGCTTCTCCAGTTTACCATAAAGACAATATTTCAATAACCCCAACTTTCTACTGGATGCTGGAAGAGGGAGGATGGGATTTCATTCTATTTTCTGTTTATCTGTGGGTCTGTGTCTTCCAATTTATCATCACCGAGCATTACCAGATAATAACAAAAAGTTTAATAAAACTAACATATCTGAAAAAGCTAAAATAAAAAGATGAGCCAACATCTAGACAAATTGTTAAGGAATATCAAATTCTTGTCTTTTGCTAAGACATCCGTTCAAGAGGAAACATGTCGAAACCCATATCGGTCATCTCTTATTCCAATACTAATTTTGATTTCAATCTTACACATCTTATCACATGCAGTGAAACTCTCTTAAGATGAAGAAAAAGCACTAGTGTTTCTTGATGTCTGTATTTATTGAAATTTCACTATTACAAACTAAATTGTGCCCCCGCAACCCCAATTCATATTCTGAAACCCTAACCCCCAATGTGACTGTATTCGGAGATAGTCTTTACAGAGGTCACTAAGGTTAAATAAGATTTCAAGGATGGGACCCTAATCTCATAAGATTGATGACCTTACAAGAAGGCGACGAGACCTCAGAGTCCTGAAGCCCACCCACCCCCACCCCCGCCACATGCACAGGGCGAAGGGCTTACCGAGAAGACGACTTTGCACGCCGAGGGGGAGAGAGGTCACATCAGGAACCAACCATGAGGACACTCTGATCTTGGAATTCCCAGCACCTAGAATTATGAGAAAATAATTTCCTGCTGTCAAACCATCTCGCATGTAGTAGTAGTAGGTTATAGCGCCCTGAGCTGACGCCTACCGTTCCTCATAACCCATTTTCCCTCTTGTCTGAGTTTGACTAACCATCGTGATAAATCCCCTAGTCATCTCGGGGTGCTCAGTCCTGATAACGTAGTTTCTAACTTGTTTAAGAAAATAAAAGTAATAACTGTTAGTTAGGGACTCCTCCCTATGTTCCTCGTAGGGAATTCCTTCCTCGATCCTCAGAATCCTAAGAGTTAAGTCGTAGCATTGCCCTCATTTTACACGTGAGAAAACCGAACACAGGAAAGGTGCTAACTCGCCTGACGTTTTCCCGCTCGTAAATAATGGAGCTAAATTTTAAATCCCAGTAGTCTGACTATAGGAGCTCTGCTTTTCTACTTGTCTCAATCAGGTGGTTTAGGCCCTGCTAAAGGGTGGGAACGATTAGGGCATATGCTCAATAACAACCTCCCCCGAAGACTCTCAATGGCTTTAGTTGCTGTTTCACAGCTAACAACTTGTGATCACGAGGGGAAGGATGTGCCCTCTCTACCCAGCGACAGACACAGGTGTGTCCTTAGCAGCAATGACATGGAATTACAACCAGCATATACAAAGACGCATGCCCTTGGATGCGGGGAGGGTCTCCCTAGCACTTCCGAGCAGCCCTTTCACCTTGCTCCTGGAAAGGGGGCCCCTGGAGACACAAAGGGATGCTCCCAGCAACACCCCTTTGCAAGCTGGTCTGACTTCAGGATTCCAGCCTAGCAGCCTTTGCACGACACCACCTGCTCTTGAAATTTCCTTTCCATCCTGTGCCCTCCTAGGAGGGAGGCGGGTCCTAATCACGCTGCGAGAGGAAGGGAAGCCTGTTTCTGTGCACAAGCTCCCCATGGCTAAGGGCCCTGCTCCCAAGCTGAAGCGGGTATCGGCAGGTGAGGGAACATCAGCATCTCCTCCGCACACTGTGGTGGGTGTCCCCCTCTGGCTTTCAGGTTGTACTTTGTATCCAGTAAGAGCTCACCCGCAAATCTGACCAATCCCGGCGAGACCGCACGCAAACCCCACTGGGACGTATGCACGCACCCCAGATGACTTATTGTAGAACACTCTAGATTTACCAGTATTGGCTTTCCTTATGTTAGGGAAATCTGGTGAGATCGTTAACTAGAAGCTCATTGCTCTTCAGTGATTTCCAATAAAAGAGCATCTCCTCTGGGTGTCAAAACAAAACAGCAGCTTCCATATGTGTCAAAATAAAAGAAATAGGATGGGGGTTGTAAATTCGTATTACCACATTGGATATTTTCAAACATAGACTCATTTATTCAATAATCACCGCAAATCACTGAAGCTATGATAACAGACCTCAGTTTCCATAACAATATTTCTGCTCTCAGCCCTGGAGTCCTCCTGCACATTTTAATGAAGTATCGGAAAGAAGTTGTGGGCATCTAAGCAGAAATCCCACGTTCAGCTCACTGACATGCACTGTTTGTTTTTAATAAAACTCTCTTGGTCTGACAACAGGCAAGGTTAACTGGGTGGTTTCCTATTTATAGGACAATCGACACCAGGGCGAATTTGGAGACTGTTTTCTTTCATCTTTAGCACTGATGCAACAAGTCAGCAAACTCATCCTCCCCAGCCTTGCTAGGTGTTCTGAGATCAAAAGCGGACCAGAAAGCAAATATCAGATACCTAACGTGGAGCGTGTTATTTGCCACTTCAGTGAGACCTGCAATCACTTGCATTTCACGCTTCTGCTTTAAAATTCTGTTGTTCATTTTCCATAAAAAAAAAAAAAAAAACAAGATTCTGAAATCCTGTATCCTGTAGCTCCTTATCCTCCATGGGGCTGGAATGTCCATTAGCTGAGGGAGACGCGTTCAAAGCCCTTGGCACAATGAAGAGCGTGTGGTTAAGTATGATTACTTTTAATTTATGGCTGAGGGGTTCTGTCTACAAGGCAACGAACAACCAATCTGAAACGGTGGAAACTGAATCGTTAACTGGTGGCTAAGGAGGGTTAACCACAAATATGTCTTGATGAAATATACTGGTTCTACATTTTTTTTCCTATTTTGTTAATCTACATCCAAATAGAAGACTCAAATCCACAGGAAGGCAGTGAAACTGGTCAGGCAAACGTTTCCCCACCTCAGTTCCCAGAGGCACCTGCTCAGCTATGGCCGAGACGAGACCAACAGCTCCACCTGGCAGGCAGCCTGGCCAGCCCAACTGAGGTCACTCCAGAGCCAGACCTTGCCAGACTACGCTGGAGACGTTGCCTTCTGTGGTATCATTATCCAAACACGGGGTTTCCCCACAACACTCAACAAGCCGTTGGCATCAGGACCTGGATGTGCAAACAACCAGCAAACCAACTGCTCTGAGGGTCCAGCTACGTATTTAGCCTCTGGGGTGAGAAGGACGATGCCAAATGGACAAAGAGCCACTGGAAGAGGAGACGAGCAAGAGCATCCTGACTACAATCGGAGGCTCAGTTACATCCATCAGACGCATCTAAATTTATTTCAGAAATATATCGAATCCAAGGAAATTAACTGTTAAGAGCAGTAGTTTGACATCCATCAGCCTACAAAAAAAGGATTTGGGGGGCAATTATATTAGCTTCTTGTGTGTGATCTTCATCCCCTAAATCTTTTTCACCCATTTCTCTATTTTGGTTACTGGACACTTACTCTGTGCCAGACTCTGTTTTTAATGTCCTGTGGACTCAGAGATGAAGAAACACGTTTTCATTGTCATGAAGTGTCCCTTCAGTTGGTGAGGACATATAATAAGTGCATTCACATTATGCCAGGTGGTGAAATTGCTTGGAAAGAAGGCATAATATGGGATAAAATAAAGAGAGGAACCCAACAGGGCATCAGAGCCAGTGCTATTCAGGACAGCGTGCTGGAGAAAGACCTATCAGATCAGATGATTTCTGAGCAGAGAGCTGAGTAAAGAGATAAAGACTTGATACTTGAATGAAGAGAGTGTCTTCCAAAGAAAATAATATATTCAAAGGCCATCAACCACTCCCTGCGTGACAGAAATGGCATATTTTTAAGAGTAGGTAGAGACAGAAATGCAATGTGTGGGCAGACAGAGTTAGAGCTCTAAGGCCCCCCAGGGATCACGGAGGTCATGCTCAGTAAAGACAGCATCAGAAAGGGTTTTATTAAACTGGGGACACAATGTAAGTATTCACCAGGGGTAAAAACAGTGTCAACGTGTGGGTGAGATCCGAGTTCAGAATAATGAATAATTAAAAATGGGACCAGAAACAAAATTAATTTCAATAAGAACAAATTAATAAGGAATGCAAATAACAATTTAAGAAGTAATTTCATGAAGTTTATTCAATCCTCATGACAACTCAGTGAAACTGGCATTTCCTATTTCACTCTCATTGAAGAAAAATCATGAAGATGAGAGTAGGAAAAAAATAGTACCAGGCAGAAATTACCCAGACATGTTGGACTAGAGATGATGGCACAGGTTCTTTGCTGGTCTTCCCAATAAGAAGTGAATCTACCTAGTCTTAGTGACTTGTTAGCCAATGGAATCCACTAAAAGTAAATCCTGGACACATGCAGGACTAGTCATAAGTGTCTGCTGTCTTAGAAAACCCTCGATGGGCATCCTGCAGTGCCATTATCCTGAGACTGCCATGCTGGGGTGGCCACAGTAGGTTTGCTGGGTACCAGTTCCAGGTGAGTCCAACCTTCTGGCATCCCCACCAAGATACATGAGTAAACTCATCTTGCACCCACTCAAGACAAGCCTATCCACCACCTAGATTCCTGAGTGGCCTCATAAATAGATAGAGAACAGAAGAGGTGCCCTGCTAAGTCCTGCCCAATTTCTGATCCACAAAATTAAGAACTATAAGATGGTGGTTGTTCAAAAGCACTTTGAGGGTTCATTTGTTAAACAGCCATAGATGACTGGATCACCAGTTGAGAAGTGGACTCGAATTCTGCCCTTTAAGTTCTAAATGTCAGCCGTTTTCCCCACTTCTAACACAGAGACACCAAATTCAAATGAAAACAAGCAGCAATGTGGTTAAAGAGGCTCAATGATTCACTTCGGATGAGTCTCTCGCAAATAAAGAAAATAATCATAGTAGAAAGAAATAATGAAACATTATCCAATATCTTATTGGAGTCTTCTAAGTCCTTGCAGGCTGAGAAGCTAAAGCAGTATATACCAAAGAATGGAGAACTGGAGAGAGAAGAAGGTGTGAATTTACACAGCATTAACCATAGAAGACACATTCCAGTGACTTTTATGGAAGCTTCTCAGAACCAGTGTGAGCCATAAATTGAACCTTCTAGAAAAGCCTTTAAAGACCGTTCGTTTCACTAGCAGTTCTGAAATACTTAGGTTGGTTTTCAAAGGCCAACCAATACCAGGAATCACAATCTTACTAAATGGCTCTTCAGAATTCCTTGATTGTGATTTTTGTGGCTCATTCTGCCTGAACTCAAGCACACTGGAAAATATAAAAAAAGTAAATAAAAATCTTAGACCTCACAGAATCAAAGGACAGGACTCCAGGGAAAAACAAGGCTAACTGCACAGGATTTAATTCACTGCAATATGGAATCAAATTATTTGGTGAGTAATTTATTTAACAGCAAATAAATAATTTTTAATTTATATAACTCACACTTACTGAAAGATCAAAGAAAAGTTTTGGTGTGTCAGGACTTAAAAAGTCTGGTCTAGTTGTTTGTTTTTGCTTGTTAATTGGGTTGACATCACAGACGGAACGTTTCTAGAAAACCATCTCCATAACGTCAGAGGCACACGGAGAACTTGATGAGAGTTTGGGGAGAACCACAAATAGGTTTAATCTATTTAGGAACTGTCGAGTAAGACCCAGCCTCACAGGAAAAGTAGTTCTCACTTTTTGTAAGCAAAGAAATTAGAAGTACAGACAGGTTTAAAGAAAAAGTTATCCATAAATCTGCAATGCTATACACTTCCTTCTGTGCCCGAGATAGAAATCCAGAACTCACTTTCCTGAAGGCCCTGGGCCAGGGTCTGCGTCTGCCCTGCAGGTGTAATTCGCCGGATAAAGGACCCCTTCACTATTCTGCAGTCCACGCATCAGAGCGATTTTCAGGAGGCCAACCCTGCAGGTGACTGAGGCACCGCCCACGTCATATCATTCCACCATATATTTTTTTCTTTTTTTTTTTTCATGTCACCCTATTTCTGGATCACACCCTTGGTGAGATAAGTTCGAGACTTACCAGGCAATGGGAATGAAAGAACACAGTATCTCGGCGTGAGCTAATTAGGTGGAGCACATTTCACAGGAAGACACCCACCCCATTCATCACTTGGGAGTGTTTAAAAGCTGTTTCTATGCGAGCAGCTTTAGACTGACAGGCATACATGTATTCGCTCCCAGTTCACTTGCTGGCATTTCTCTAGTGCCACTCCAGCGGCCCCTCTGGACTTGAGTGGACTTGAGAGCCTCCCTGCCTTGGCTCTTCATGTCCAGTGACAGCCTGGAAACAGCCTTGGCAGCCCTTCCCACCCTCCATCCCCCTGTTCACAGGCAGGGCCCCTGCTCACTCAGCAGTTCTGTTTCTGCACTTTCACTGTCCCCAGTTTTCATCTCTGTCCAACTCTTTGTCCCATCAGGCATGACAACCCCTTGCTGTGCTGTCCAAATAAATAAATAAATAAATAAATAAAAGTAACTGAGCTGTATCAAAGGCAATATGAATATACACTGGATAAACCATTTAAATTGAGCCCCTAGTGTGTTAAACAGTTTCAAAATGCAGTGCTGTGTGAGTTTTTTTTAATTGTTTAAGCAGTTTCTATGGAGAAAACCATAGTTAAAATAACTTCCAACTTTTATATCTGGTATTCAAAAATCTTAGTTTTCTGAAATCACAGTTCCTTCACTGAATTTTTGCATGGTCCATTTTATATGGATCCATTCTATCAAAATGACATTCTCAAATTCTGGGTAACCATGTCACTGCCCAGACTGTGACTCCTTGACTCTTTTCATGTACCATCCGCAGCTGTCTAACTGGCTGACAAATCACGATGCCTTTTTTCCCCGATTCCATGATCACAAGTCACCTTTCACAAGGATCACGGAAACGGAGGTCTCCCTGCCTCTGCCCCCTGTCATCTAGGCTTCCAGCGTCAGCAGGATATCCTTCTAAGCCAGAATGAGAATGGGCTCTGTCCCTTCCACTAACTTTGGCTGCCCCACCCTCCCTCGGGCTAAAAAGCAAAGCCTAGATTTCTCAGCACATGGGTGGAAAACCCAAGGTCTGCCACTGCCCACCAGCTCTGGACTTCTCCTTGGCCGTCCTCTCCCATAAAACTTGGACACCACAGGACTCCAACCTTCTTCCCTTTCCCATTTATCAAAATATGTCAAAGGCTAATAGATTCCAATCCCCTGGCTCACGTTATTTCTTTGCTCAGAATTTCAAGACCCGCCTTCCTCGACGCTTTTTTCTAACTTACACACATAGGTGTCTCTCGGATCCTACCGCTCTTCATTCAAACACCGCAGATCATTCACCACGGGGGTACGATTAGTTCATGGTACATCTCTTGTCACCACACGGCTGCAAGCATCTTAGCAAGAGTTAGCATTCTACACAGAGCATAAAGCAACATAGTGAAGGGGCTCAATAAATACAGGATGGCAGTGTGTTTTCTTTAAGTTTGATGTACGCTATTATGTGTGAACCTTACTTCTTTTAAGCAATATAACAAACTTCATGGAACGAGACTTCAATGCTCTATTATTAAATGAATCTGAGTCATGCCATCAGTATTTTGCATACTCCCTGCAAGCCTGCTGTATAGCATGGAGAACTCTACCTAATCATCTGGGATAATCTGTGTGGGAACAGAACCCGAAAGAGAACGGATGTGTGTGCATGTGTAACGGAATCACTTTGTGCTACAGCAGAAATTATCACAACCTTGCAAATCAACTCTACTTCAAAAAAACCTAAAAAAAAGACTTAACACATATTGGGGGTTACCTGTACTTTTTAAGTGAACGAATGGATAAATGTTGTGTTATTTTCCAAATTAGATATTGAATTTTAAAATAAATCTATGAAAAATGGATTACTCCATTAAATATGTGCCTCCACAAACAACTTTGAGAATATTTTTTGTTTTGTCTTTTTAGGCCGCACACACAGCATATAGAAGTTCCCAGGCTAGGGGTCAAATCTGAGCTGCAGCCACCAGCCTATGCCACAGCCACAGCAATGCCAGATCCTTAAACCACTAAACAAGGCCAGGAATTGAACCTGCATCTTCATGGATACTAGTCAGGTTCGTTACCACTGAACCACAACGAGAACTCCAAGAATACGTTTATTCCCCTAAGAAATTCTAAGTTAACTCATCGATGTTCTAGAAACAAATGACAAACTGATTTCAACTTTTTTCACTCAGAGTGTAAGGTAATGAAAATTATTTCCACTGAATTTTTCAGAGAATTTCATGCCAGGATAACTTATTACCTCTTGAAAACTAGTCTAATTATTTAAAGAAAAATGTTTATAATTTTAGTTACCTACTATGAAACCATGCAATAGAAAATATCATATGGTTGTAGTGTTTAAAATGTATTTTCTTAGCACACAGACATAAAATATTTCCAGAGGTTAATAACATGTGTTTAAATCTACATAACAATGCCCTCCAAATTAAAGCTCCAGAAGTACCAAGGGCATGTAATAGTTAAGTTTTGCAAGAAAAATGTAATTTTGGCACCAGCACAAATTGTTAATTTTGTTATCTCAGTGCACATTTGAGTGGATACTGGATTATTTAGATTTATGGGTTTTAGTGACTCCCATCAAAGACCCTTCAACAAAACACGTTTGATGATAGCGTTATCTGTTTATCAATTTGAAACAGTGCCTGGTTCATATTTTATTTGAGAAAATTGTCCTTAAAAAAAAAAAAGTTTTTCAGAAAATTCTTTCAATGCCCCCCCCCGCCTTTACCCCAGCCCACCTACAGACACTGCAGTCAAGTCAACCTGCCATGCCAACTCCATTAAGAGGAAAAATATTCTTCCTGACGTTTATGAGTTTATTTTTTAAGAAGAAATTATAAAACTTTCCAAATATGTAGAAACCCATTAAAAGCAATGCAGTGCCAGAGGCAGGACGTGCTTAGATGGCATTGCATGTCACTGCCCCACGGCTCTCACCACGTAAACCTGATTGCCAATTAGACTGAGTACCGCAAGAATCAGGCAACGTATAAACATCCTAAACACATACTGAATATGCCACTTCGAATTTGCCACTGGCCCATTACAATATATCCATCAAATATATCCAAGGAACTAAGTCCTGCTGCACTGCAGAGACATTTAATAATGTTTCACTCAAACTCCGAGTGCTTTAAAAACACCGCACACCCCTAATGCGGTAGATAAACATTTTATCTTTCTACTTTTGATCGCATATAATTTTCAGCCTTTGATCTGATATAATTTAAGGTGTGTCGAGATGGATTCTGGCAGGGCGGGCGAGTGAAAAGAAAGGTTTAGCACTTTGGCTCCTGAGACGCACATCCCAGACACAGGCTTTGGCAAGAGTGGAGATTGTACAGCCAGTTTTGACTACAGGAAATAAAAGAGGTGCTATTTAAGGGAAAGAACTTGGGTTAGAATGGAATTGCTGCTGTAAAAGATGTTCAACTCACATTGCCATATGGGTTTTTTGGAACAGTTCCCATGTATATTAGCTGTATTCTTGGCACGTGGAGCTGCCTTTGGATCTGTGGCATGCTTCTGCTGCTTTGAAGCTCTCTGAAGGTAATGTCATTTGGCCACACCTTCACAGGAAAAATCATTGACAATTTCAAGAATAAGATCTGGCTAAAAAAAATTAAATAATTTATCTGTACCTTGGTGTCTGCATTTACAGATAGAATATCTAATACTGTTATGTATTACTTTATAATTTGAGATTGATATACTCCACTAATTTACATGGGCCGAGAGAAAAAAAGATTTCCTTTTATTTGGGGAATTTCCATAAAATAAATACAATATGTGTCAAATTTCATTTAATTTGAAGAAAAAATCCTGCTGTATCACAGAATGCCTCAGCTCAACTATATAAAAGCAGGTCTCAAGTGTATTCCGTGTCGTATGCCATGCTAAGAACCTTCAAGGGCAACACACACCATTCATTTTCAACTCATTTATTCATTTTTCATTTATTTATTCATTTAACAAACACATACTGACCACGTACCAGATAACAGACACTGTCTTTAGATCAGGAGATCCGTGTCAAATTTTATTAAAATGGCTATATCCAATTTGTTTCTGTTAAAGTTCATTATTGTCACATTTCACAGAGCCTCAGATGTATAGAATTTTCAAAATGTAGGATATGGGGATATGAAATAACTAAATGGCTGGATTTTGTAGAGCTTCAAATCTGAATTTAACCTTGACCTCAGTATTTGGATGGTGTGGAGAAGGCAATTAAGCTCTCAGAATTTTAATATCATCACCTGTAAAATGAGGATATTTCCTAGCAATAGTCTCCAATGTGTATGGTTTATAACTATGGAGGCATTTTTAACTATGTTTTTGATTAAATATATATTTACTTTATGAATATTAATACATATGACGCAAGATTTGAAAGGTGCAAGGGCGAGGAAAAAAATATCCCTTTTTCCTGCCCTGGTGCTATTTCCCAGCACCTGGTTCCCCCATATGGACAATCATTTTCCTGAGTATCTCTCCAGAGATACTCACAGAATTTCACACATGTCTGTGTGTGCACGTATACACATACATGTTCCCACACAAATGGCGGTGCATGTGCTAAAACTGTATCTAGATGGTAATGCCATATGGATGTATAAGAGCTGCCTTACTCTTTTTAAGGCACACCTAATAGTTCATTAAACAGATGCTTCAGATTACTATCTGGTCCCCCATATTCACACGAGGTTATTCCCATTCTTTTAGTTATACAATAAGGCTGCAGTAGTTATTCTTGCTGGTGTCTAACTTTACCCAGGTGAGGGCATATTTGCAGACCTCACACTAAATCATAAAAATCAGTAGGTAGAAAAGTTGTTCCTGTGAAGTTTTGATGGATATTGCTCAAGAGTCCTGCAGAGGGAATATTATTTACATCCCTGGTGAGGGTCTGTTTTCCCACAAACTTGGGACAAGGAGTGTCACTAAGAGATTCACTTCTTGCCAATCAAAAAAGTAAACTCTTGTCTTGATTCTCTTGCTTCTCTTGATATAAGAAAGTACGAGCACACTTTCACTTATCTGAAAGATCGTTCTGGAAGCTTTTTGTTCATAACTTTTGCCCATGATTGTAGTGAACTGTTTTTTGTTTTTTACTAAATATTTAGAATCTCTTTAATATATTAAAGCATTAACAAAATGAGGCATTTGTTTCATTCAGTTTTTCCCAGTTTGTCACTTTTTTAGGGTTTTTTTTCACTACATTTTTAATTTTATGTGGCCACATATATCAATCTTCTTTTATGATTTTGTGTTTTATGCAATACTCAGAATGGCTTGCTTTACTATGCAATCATTAAAAAAGCACAACAAAAGCCAGTACCTCCCATGTCTCCCTCTAGTTCTGCTGTTCACATTCTACTTGTTTGGGGGACATATTAGATAAAAGGTATAAAGCAGAAATCAAAGTTCATTTTATTTTTCAGAAGCTACACAACCTTTCTCCTACCATTTGCTAATCATTTTCCAACTGTTCAAAATGCCATGTTTAGCCTTTAACAAATTACTCTGTGTTTAAGCACATACCTGGATTTCATGCAGCCATGAAAAATGTATTTTTCAGTATTTGGAGTGTACCTTTCCGTGTATTTCATTGAACCTCGTTGTTTTCGCTGGTGGGCACCTGACAGAACGCAGTGATATCTGCTACGGCTACTTCATTCTTACTGTTCTCTGTATTTGCTGCAAATCTCTTTCGACTTTTTTCCCTTTTTATTTGGTAATTTCTTTGTGAAATCTTTATTTATTAAAAAAAACAGATGGAGATACATGTGCATTTTCCACTAACACAATTATGCATTATGTCAACAAGATAATTTTATTTCTTATTTCTCATACTTTATACATTTTCTTTTTCTTACCTTATTGTACTAGCTAGCACAGTAGAATATTGAATATGAGTAAGAGAAAAGCCGACATCCTCTCTTTTCTTGAACTCAAAAAAAGCTTTCACTGTTTACAGTTATAATGCATATGGTAGATATTTTTGGTAGATATTTTTTAGCTGTAGAATAGAAATTCTTTCTTTTTTTTTTTTTTTTGGTCTTTTTGCTATTTCTTGGGCCGCTCCCGCGGCATATGGAGGTTCCCAGGCTAGGGGTCGAATCGGAGCTGTAGCCACCGGCCTACGCCAGAGCCACAGCAACGCGGGATCCGAGCCGCGTCTGCAACCTACACCACAGCTCATGGCAACCCACTGAGCAAGGGCAGGGACCGAACCCGCAACCTCATGGTTCCTAGTTGGATTCATTAACCACTGTGCCACGACGGGAACTCCAGAAATTATTTCTTATTTGCTAAACAACTTTTTTAAATATGGTAAGTGGACAGTAAATTTTATCAGATTTCTTTCTGTATCTACTAAAGTATATATAATTTTCATCATTAATATATTAATATGAATGACGTATGGTGATTATAATTTACACTATATTTCATTCCTGGGATAAGTCAAAATTGATCTGACAAATAATTCTTTTTGTAATGTATATCTGATTTGATTTACTAATTTTGCATTATAATTTTTACATGCATGGTTGTGACTAGTATTGGTATACAATTTTCCTGTCTTCTATTGTCTTGTAAAGACTTGGTACCAGATTATACTAGCCTCATGACTGAAATGAGTTCTGTGACATACACACATGTGTGTGTGTGTGTGTGTGTGCGCGTGTTTGGTTAAGTATTCCTAGAATACGTGTGTGTGTATGTACGTGTGTGTGTATATATACATATGTTTGTTCGTGTGTGTGTGTGTGTGTGTGTGTATACATATGTTCGTGTGTGTGTGTGTGTGTGTGTGCATGTTGGTTAAGTATTCCTAGTAGCCATAAAGAGACAATTTTGTTCCACAGTAGATTTTTGATTGCTGATTCAATTTTTTTAGTTGACACTACTGCACCATTTTCCGACATGATTCAAGTAAGATTATATTTAAGAATTCATCAGTGTGATCTAAATTTTTGAGTTTACTGGCACAGGATTTTCATAAAATCCCCTATTTTCTTTATAGAGTGTGCAAGACGTAGGGCTCAATTCTGTACAAAGATTTGTGTGTCTCTCATTCCTCTCTAGCCTAACTCACCCTTCTTTTGCAAATCTCCGTAGGTTTTTTAAAGAGCCAGTATTTGGTTTTATTGATCCTTTTACTTTTTGTTTTCAATTTCATTACATTTTTCTTTTATATCTATTATTCTTTCTTAGTCTTTTGATTTATTTTGCTCTTATTTTATAACTTTTTAAAATGGATTCTGTGATGAATTTGTTATATTCCAAATGCATTCTGCTGAACTCTAGACCCCAGAACTCCACGTTCTGTGCGTTTCCAGCCAGAGCGGTCATTCTCCCAGGGACACTCTCTCGTGGAGAAGCCAGGAAGAAGCAGAGGAGCTGGCATCTTGCTGCACGCACATGGCTTTTCCATCCAATGCTAATCAACCACGGTGTTGCTGTGAAGGGACTGGAAGATGGGACCGAAGATGGGAAAATCAGGTGATTTTGTTGGGGTTTTTCGTTTGTTTGTTTGATGTTTGTCTTTTTAGGGCCGAACCTGTGGCATATGAAGGTGCCCAGGCTAGGGGTCGAATTAGAGCTGTAGCCTCTGGCCTACGCCACAGCAACGCCAGATCCGAGCCGTGTCTGCAACCTACACCACAGCTCCTGGCAACGCCAGATCCCTAACCCACTGAGCGAGGCCAGGGGTCAAACCTGCGTCCTCCTGGGTACTAGTCAGATTCGTTTCCCCTGAACCGGGAGGCGAACTCCCTCGTTTGGTGTTGATCAAATGGATTATCCTTCCTGGCCTGATTTGATCAGGTAGAGACCCTTCTGGAAGAAAAACCAAGCCCTCCCTGAAGATCAGAGACTCCAAATAACCGTTGACCTGCCTTTCTCTTCTCCTTTTCTCTTCCCTCCCTCCTTTCGCCACCTGTGCATGTCAAGCTCTGACTTTGCTCCCGGGATCCTAGCCTGCTCCTGCCCTTCCCTTCTTCCCCTGGCCCTGCTCCTCCGGTTGAGTGTGACTGTCTCATTAAAGAATGTGTCCACAACTTTTTGGAGAATTACACCCTGTGCTTCCATCCTTTATTTAGAAATGTTATCACATGGAGTTGACTTACCTAAGTGCCCGATGAAGTGGCATCTTTGTACTCCTCCTGAATTGTATCACATCATCACAACTCTTTTCTCTTATTTCTACCTCGCACTTGAAAACTAGGCTCTGGTAGAGAATATGTTGACGCTACAATTTGTTCATTTTTACTGACTCTGTGAGGGAATACTTTTGATTTTATAATGAAAGTTTATTTATATTTTTCTGCATGTTCACTTCAATTAAAATCTATGCAATAAAAGAAAATGAGATCTAATAGCAGGCTGTGCGGACTTTATTTCCAGACCATATTACAAAATCTCAAATGTTTATCTCCTTGGTACCTGTCTGCCAATGCATGCGTATTCTTAAACAGAATTCTCAGAGCACCACTTTTTAACCATGTCCGGCAACCTACTGACTCTAATAAAAACCAAGATGATAGGCAGCGTTTCGTTTGCAGTGGTTTATATTGCCTCTGGCAGGTCCTCTGCACGCATAATGCTTTAGAGTCTTTACTCTTCAATGACTTGATAATGTGGGATTTATTCGTTTAATTTTACAGATGATGAAACAGAGGAGGAGAAAAAAATGTGCCCTACAGTATGCATGCAACCCCGAGTCAGAATTTGAACTCAGATCTGTCTGGTTCTTTGTGTCTATATTGCAGTTCAGGGTTTGAAAGTAAAAATCAAACATTAGGATCTTTGATTAGGAAAAAATAACATTGCCAAGTGTATACTTCTGCTTCTTCTAGCCTCTGCTGGGTGGTTTAAGTAGTTTCCCGAAAGAAGTAACCTGAGTGGACAGTTTGATTTGTTTAGTATTTTGCCAATTTGTTTATATGCTAAAGTTCTTTTGTTAATAATTTATTTTTTAAAAAAGGAAACTTCTCTCGCCCTGAAAATGACTATCACCAAATGTCATTCCCACATTTGCCTGCCTAAGAGTGCTTTAAGGTAGCCTCATGGACTATTTATCTTAGAACTATTTATCCTGAGGACATTTACATTTTCATTATTTTGGCAAACCATTTCAGGTGTGGACAGTCAAAAAATTATCTGGAACTTATGTTATTTTTCTACAAAAGGTAAGTTCAACTCTGTCTCACTTAGAGCTCGTCTGTGACTGTGAAAATAGCCCTGTGTGTCTGTCTACCTAGTGGGCACTGCCAAGTGTATAGTTAACATAACCGTCAGAATTTTAACTCCTGGACTGCTTTGCTTCCCCGTGTTTAAATTGGCAACTCTCATGTTGCTTTACGACACTTTTGCATCTAATTACCTAGATTATTACATTAAGCAAAAACGTAATTTCTTTGGAAATTTGCACTCAAAAATATATAGAGGATGACATCATGTAGAAAGAATGTGCAAAGGGCAAAAGGAAACTTCAGCAGTTAATGTTTAGCTTTTTTGAATTTTATTTTCCACTGAA
Source organism: Sus scrofa (assembly GCF_054392235.1). Lineage (NCBI taxonomy): Eukaryota > Metazoa > Chordata > Mammalia > Artiodactyla > Suidae > Sus > Sus scrofa. Next base: position 80,641,233 of record NC_139393.1, read on the forward strand.
ATGATTTTCCCCTTCTGACTAATTATGATTCCCGTTTAAAAAAGTGTCGCTAAAGGGCCGTCTGCATACTTTAGTCTAATCGTTTTAAAGAATCAAATGACTGTGTTCAAAAATATTTGGGGATAATGTTCCAATTAAAATGCAACAAAATTACAAAATACAAAAGTTGTACGTTATTAGAAGGTTTTAAACTCTAAGTTTTACGCTAACTCATTCAAAGACACTAATTCACCTTTAAATGGTTTCTCATAGGTCTTAGTTATAAATGGTTTCACTGGAAGTCGCAGAAGTTCTTGCCATTTATTAGAGGTACCACTTATTTCACAAAGTAGGTCCTCAAGCGGCCTAAAAGACTTAGGGCAGTGGCCAAAATGACTCACCTGAATGGGGAGCGTCCCTACGGAGGGAGCATCAGCCTCATTAATGAAAATCGATTCTAAATAGACGTGTTATTGCTTAAATATATTTACGTCAGTAAGAAATGGAGTGTCTCTCTATTCAAACCAAAATTATGCTAACATACCAAACATAAAGTACACTAGGAAATCTGTACATTTAAGTCAGTGCCAAATATTTAAATTTTTCCAAACCACGGTTTTTTCCCTTAAATATTGTGAAAGAAGGCTTTGTTTTGTTTTGGTTCTGTGTATGTGTGTGCGTATGTGTGTGTGACAAAACTTATAAATCACCATGAGGATTAATCCATAGCATTTCAATTTTAGATGAAATCATCAAAATTTGACACATTGCTTTTCTGCAGCTGTTTGGTACAGATGCCAGTTTTTAGTTCATGACGTCCCATACTCCAGACTACAATTAACTTTGCCAACTGCAATAATAAGGGTTAATGTTTCAAATTTACAACAAAATACTTTACAATATTATCAGAATCTTGACTCCAGACAAGGAAGTCTATTGCTTGGTACCCTTTTTGATAACTAAACCAGGTGTGCGTGCTTATTTTTGCACACAACTATTCATTTAGCAGGGCCCTTGGAGGTCATCGTGCTTCAGCTCCCCCTCAACAGGCAATCCCGTCACTGACATCAGTGACCCACGGCCACTGGGTCATCACGAATGGCCAGCGAGGAGAAGCTCAACATTCTAATAATTGTTCTTCCTTGTGGTTCATCAGCAGACAGAGCTATTTTTACGATTCCCTTTATGCTACTCCACAAAAGCAAAAATCATATCACTCTTTTGAAGATACATTACGCGTATAAATTTTTCAACAGGCAGTCTCTACTCAGTGATTTCCTATTGATGTGGGGAAACTTTTAAGTGATCCTTATTCAAATACATACAGAGTGAGGGAAAGAGGATAAAGCACACTATTCCCACGGATACAGAAAGACAGACGGCCTTCAGAACTAAAAACACAGTCTCCCTTCTACCAACCCTAGAAGGCGAAGGTCGAGGACTTTGAGGGAAGAGTCGTCAGTTGCATTACTAAGCATTTACGTATCCATGAAGCGGAGGGAAATAACTGAGGTTGGAAGGAATCTAGACTTGAGGACTGACCCTTGTTTTTTTTCTTCCTTTTTTTTTAATGCAGACAAAGAGAGGGAACGCAGCCCTCCCTCCCGGCGTGGAGAATACGTGGGGCAAAAGACCTCATGGTACCAACAAGCTGAAGTCAGTTTTGTACCATGGCCAGCTCACCTCCCGGCATGGGCTAGAGAGAACACACAAGAGAAGTTCTAAGGGATCCTTCCAAAGACTTGAAGGCACCGACTTAGAGACCACCCTGCAGGACTCCTGGTAGGAACGGGGAGAGAGCAAGGGTTGAATCATTTTCTCTACATGTTTCCATTTATGATTTAGATGCCCAGGGGCTTCCAGTGCAGGGTTTTGGTCTGAACGCCTGGGAGCCAGCACTGGGCGGGGGTGGGAGTGTTGGGGGTGGGGGAGGGTGTTGAGGGGTGTCTATGGTATCTCAGCATTTGGAAGGAGGCTGATGATGTGGGATCTGGCAGCCGCTCCCATCTTCCCACACTTTAAATAAGAGAGCTCCCTTTTTATGCTTTTGTTTATATGTTAGGTTTCCAAGAAAAATGTGATTTTTGAAAGAATTATGCTGCTCCTTTAAACATTTGGAATGGCTACTGTATTTCCCTATGAACAGCTTTAGACCTTCTAGATAACAGAGCCTCTGTTACCACTGAAATCCAGGAACCTGAGTCAGAAATCACATCTAATTTCTGTCTCCTGTGGGTTTAATTGTACAAATGCATTCCTATGCATAAATCATATTCATCAGTTTACATTTGATATACCAATCATTAATTTTCATTTTACTCTATTTTGGATATAATGCTATAAAAGATTCCCCTTTCATGCAAAAATGGTTTATAAGATTCTTCTTTTCTCTCAGCAAAAGAGCAAATGGTTAAGAAAGCCTAAAGAAAATGGAAAACTGAGACTTCTTTTTACAAACAAAACACCCAGAGGCTTAGAATTTAAAATTAAGGAAATAGTAAAAGCAAATAAAGAACAAAGAAGTACCAGGTAAAAAAAATTCACTATTGGGGGATCAGGACAGAGGCCATAAAAAATAACTTCTTTGAAATATCTGTCTTCATATTAAATTGGAATGAGTATTCAGGGTGGCAGAAGATTGTTTTATCTGAGCCCATACTTTCATCCCTAGCCATTACCTTCTATTGTTCAAAGATGATATTGTGTTGGTTAGATTAACTGCAGTGCAGACCCAGCATAAGAATGTATCGCTGAAACTCTGAATTCTTGTAATGTTTCCCTGGGTGCCTTTCAGAATAAGATGGAAACAAAAACAGCAAAGTGACTCATTCCATGATAAATGAATGTACCCAGAAATATGAGCCTGTACTACCAGCCAGAATTACTGATTCAGGCTTGCTAAGAAAAACATGAAATAAAATAGAAAAGGGTTTCCTACAAGGCCAACTTAATCAAGAGCTTTGAACATGATAATAAAAACATTTGATGGGGGGGGGATGAAGATACTTCCTGAGTGTAATGAGACCAAGTTTGGAGAAAATGCGGATTCTGTAATTAAAGGGTACTGAGAGTCAGTCCTTTTTGCTTTACATCTCAAAATCATCTTGAAAGTGAATTGTAATGAAAGTACTTATCTCTCTTCGGTTTACAGGGCATTTGGAAAATAATTATTTTTAGGAGTGCATCAACTGCACTCAACTGGAAGGTGAATCTGGGTGGGGGGAATCTGGGGCCACTCATCTCTAAAGATATTTGCATGCCCTGATGGAGTCACAGGACCAATGATGCCCCATGGTGGTCTTTTGCTGGGAGAGGGGAAGATGGTTTGAACACAAAGGAGTTTGATGCACTTGAGAAGACAGAGCAGTAATGGATGAGACTGCTCTACCACTGATGTCCTTTCTTTGAGGGATTGTTTTGAGCACCACATGAGAGAAGGGCCAAATTAGAAGCTGAATTGGCCATTTTTGTGATAGATTTTTATGCATCTCTGGCAAATAAAAAGCATTATGTTAGGACACAGGCGGCAAAGTAGACCACAAAGAATGGGAAACAGGCATTCCCCATCTTGAGTATGGGACCGGGTATCCTCTGCCTTATCGGTGGGCGGCTCGGGGACACTGGACGCCAGCAGCACCCTTGGCCTAAACAGTCCATCCATATGGAAACATGGATGAGTCAGAAACTAAGGAGCCGATAGGAGACACTCTCCAAGCAAGTGCCAGGAAGAAGTTGAGAGCATGCAGGGGACTAAGGCTCTTGAACAGACCTCGGGTCCTGCAAGTAGAATTCTACGGCATTTTAACAAGTGCAGATGCCTTTCAAAGCCAACCTACTACGATGGTTTACTTTCTGTGTCATTTTATCTAGAGCACAGTCCCCAGACGGCTGATTGAATATACCAGTCCAGATATTGCCATGAAGGTGTCTGTAAGGTGAGATAAGGTTTAAATTAGTAGACTGTGAGCACAGCTGATTATCCTCCAAAACATAGATGGGATTCATCCCCAAAGAGAAAAAGGTTGACATTCCCCAAGGAAGAGGGAATCCTGCGGCCAGATGCCTCAGACTCAGGCCAGGACACCAGCTCTTCCTGGGCCTCAGGCCTCCTGCCTGCCCTGCAGGATTCAGACCTGCCAGCCCCACACGTCTTAAGGATCTCATTTCTCTGGAGAAACCGAACTCATACACCTACTATGTGTCAGGCTCTTTACATACAGCACGTCCAGATTTCAACAGACTGTGAAAATATTTGTTATGAATTACCGTCCCCTCTTTATGGAAGAGAAAAGTGGACGTTCACAGAAACTCAACGACTTGACCAAATTCTAGAGCTAGCAAATTGCGGAGTGAAAATTAAGGCTATGTTTCTCTCACTCTGGTGTCCGTGCATTCTCCATCTGCTATATTTGATAAAAATCCTATGAAACAAGTGTTTATATCTCCGCTAAAGTCCTCAAGGAATGCAGCGTCATTAGAACGTAGGCTACACATACCCCTTATTAGATTGGGCTAGGCAAATTATTGTAATTATAGCATTTAGGAATGCTAAAATGCTACAGAAAAGCAAGTTAACAGGCTAACGGAAGAGTAGATGATATATTTTTGCTATATTTATAATATTTCAAGAAGTTCTGCCATGTGAGTCTAGTGGAAAGAAGACACTAGCCTGTAGAATGGGAACAACTACCTTTATATTTTGTTAGTTTAACATCACATTTCAAATTTTATGATAAGAAGTTTTCCACAGAAATGATAAATTCTCAACAACCACAACAAAATTAGCCTTTTAAATATATTATATTCTATATTTAATCATCTGTATCTCCACAGGAGTTTCTGAGGTTTTCGTTAAGATTTCATTTAAATTCCATTAATAAAAAATGTATTTATAGGAGTTCCCGTCGTGGCGCAGTGGTTAACGAATCCGACTAGGAACCATGAGGTTGCGGGTTCGGTCCCTGCCCTTGCTCAGTGGGTTAATGATCCGGCGTTGCCGTGAGCTGTGGTGTAGGTTGCAGACGCGGCTCAGATCCCGCGTTGCTGTGGCTGTGGCGTAGGCCAGTGGCTACAGCTCCGATTGGACCCCTAGCATGGGAACCTCCATATGCCGCAGGAGCGGCCCAAGAAATAGCAACAATAACAACAAAAGACAAAAAGACAAAAAAAAAAAAAATGTATTTATAATAAATAAAATTGACACGGTCACTTGTGCCCAAGAGAATTGTGTATTACTGGTCTTCAGTCCATATGAATGATTGAGGAAATCATATATATGTGTATACACGTATATATAATCATATACCATAAATCATAGGTGTATACATATACGTATATATAAAATATTTTTTAAAATATTTTTCAAAAATCCTATTTCATAAGCGGAGGTAAAAAAATAAGTTACATCAGATTTGTTGGTAACACAGTGCCTTAATGATAGCAGGTCCTTGAGAAAGGATGGCTAAATGAATGAAGAATTTATTTCTGTAGACATGCATTTTTTAGCATGGACAGAAAATTGGAACTCAAGGCAAAGAGATTTTATTTCTTTCTATTTTAACAAAACTTACTTGAAAGGAAACAATATCTAAATTGAAAAAGTTCACAATTTTATATAATATGCATTTTATCTGTTTATCAAAACATTATGTTCATTGAAATTATAAAAAATAACCCAATTTTAGTATATTTCTTTAAAATTTTCAAGATGTTTAAAATATTTAATTGCTTTAAGTACATAACTTAAGGGGGTTTCCTGGTGGCTTAGCAAGTGAAGGATCTGGCATTGTCACTGCTGTGGCTCGGGTCACTGCTGTGACATGGGTTCAATCCCTAGCCTGGGAATATCCACATGCTGCAGACATGGTCAAGAAAAGTATATAACTTAAAAAGATAGACATTATATTTTTAAAGAGAAAATACATTTTTACAGACAGAAGAATGCCGTCTAATAAATGGGAAGGACATGACAAAATTGGAACTAGAACCATTTTGCAATCCACAATAATGACTTTTTCTGGCAAAGCCAAACCCTTCGGTGCTAAAAACCATTGGATCAAAGTTCTTGGGATAAAGGACAGTCACAAGGCAAGGGCCTATTTCCCATCAGTTGCCAAAGCATGTATTTTTACAATGAAGACACTAGGCAGCCATCCTTTAAACCAAATCATCTACCTTAGATGATTCTCAACAAGAGAACCACTAGTGGGAGGCCAGGAGTTATTACTTGAACAGGAACCTGCCTCTCTTACAGAGACTGGGGCTCAGTTACTAGCTCTGACTTGGTACCAAGGCAAACTGCTCCGGCGCTCCTGTCCTAGGTTATGTACTGAATGCCAGCTCTGAATGATCATGAAGGGAATCAGGAGTTCCCAGTGTGGTGCAGCGGAAACGAATCCGACTAGGAACCATGAGGTTGCAGGTTCGATCCCTGGCCTCGCTCAGTGGGTTAAGGATCTGGTGTTGCTGTAGCTGTGGTGTAGGTCGGCAGCTGTAGCTCTGATTAAACCCCTAGCCTGGGAACCTCCATATGCCATGGGTGCGGCCTTAAAAAAAGCAAAAAATAAATAAATAAATAAATATAAAGGGCATCAGAAAAACCTGAGGGTACATCCCTATGGCCATTACTGTGTCTGGAAAAAGAGAACTCATGCAAGGCTGTACATCTACTGAGAAAGGTTATTTTAGGCAAGAAAAATATCATAACAACTGGAAGCAGCAAAGATTCCCTTTAGATTTGGGTAGCCTTCTAATTCTGCACCATCTATCAACACATTCCTCAAAATCAAAAATATACTCGGGCTCATAAAAGCTAGAATCAACATATCAAAGGCCACTTGGAAAGGAAGTTATTACTCAGAAGTATGTCAGCATGTCCACTGAAAGAGAGAACTGCTTACACTGTTATCAATTTAATGGGAAAATTTACAACTTTAATAGTCATTTTGGGTTGGATCCAAATACTAAGAACACTTTTTATCTTTGCTTTGTTTTTTTGTGTTTTATTTTTACCATTAGTGTTGTCATTTATACGAGTTGATTTCCAAAGGTGAATTAAAACTAGTTTTAGTTGTCTATTATTGAAAATTCATTAGAATTATAAGGACGCATCCGCTTAGAGCTCATAAAATGGTTACAGAAAAACAATTAGTGAAAATCAAAGAAGACTTAAAAGTTTCTCGGGAAACGGCTATTTATCTACATATTCCTCAGAATCCTGTATCTCAGTGTCATAAACAAAGAGTGAGCAACAACATCACAGCCCTCAAAGCAGAATGCCTTTTGCACTGCCTTCTCGACACCGAGCCAAGAGATGACTTCCTGACGTAATGCAGTCCACAAAGAAAGCATTTAAAATACCATATATTTCGGACTTACAGAAATGAAAAAAGATACAGATTATACCCTCTGGTAACTTGCCCAGGACCTAAAATGACTTCGACACCTACCTGAATTTCCCAGAAGCACCAATTAAATGGAGTCATTATTCATTCTTTATTTTATTTCGTTGCTTCATATCACTAGGGATCATTAATAGCGGCCAATATTGACATTTTTTTTTTTTCTGCACTGTGTTTGGAAGTTTTATCCAACTCTGAGATCACGGTCTATGGATGCGCTTTTACAGAAGAATTCATCCTGAAAGGATGTCACCAACCACAACTAGGATTTTTTTTTCCCCAGAGACCTTAGTCAGGCAATAATAGTCATTGAAAACATTCTAGAAACATTCTAACTTTAAAATAGAGATAATATTTAAATATCTGAATTTTAAATATTTTAATAATATTTAAAATATTATTTTTGGTTGGTCAGATCTGCCAACCAAAATATTTAATGCCATTCCAAATAAATATAAAATAATATATATTAATACAGAGTAGATGCACTGAATTAGTAAACCAACCTGATCTTTAAAAACCTAAAACAGCTTTTAAAATTTTATATGAAAGTATGAGATAAAGATCTGAGAGAACAGGGTAGAATTTTTTAAAACAGTATAGCACTCCTCATGATTATATTCCTTTTACTAACAGCAAATCGGAATCCATTTATTTTCCCCACTTGATATTATTACCATTTCCTCTCAATCAAAATTCAAAGACCTTCAATGCCCCCAAACCCCAGGATCCACTCATTCCATTGTACTCACGCATTCTTAAGTCAGAAAGAGTGAAGGGAATCTTTATTTTTTTATTTTTATTTTTTTACGGCCCTACCCAGGGCTTATGGACATTCCCAGGCTAGGGGTTGAATTGAAGCTGCAGCTGCCGGCCTACGCCACAGCTCACAGCAACGCAGGATCCCTAGCCAACTGAGTGAAGCCAGAGATCAAGCCTTCATCTCCATAGATTCTAGCTGGGTTCATTAACCATTGAGCCATGATGGGAACTCCAGGAGTCTTTAATCTCTACCTGCTAGAACCATGTCTTCTGGGGCTGCCAGAATCAGTCTGAAGGACACTTTGCCTTTCTGGCCCCACAGGCTAAGAGTTGTCATATATTTGGATTCCATGCTTAAAACATTTAAAATTTACATTCAAAGCTTACTCATTTGTCCCTCAGAGAAGATAATCATGCCAGATAATCATGCTGGTGATTGGACTTTGCAGAGTCCATAACTTTGTGGGCCTGAATTAGCCTCTCCTGAGGAATGTCAGATGCTGAAAATGAGTGTCAAGCCAAGCTGGGTGAATTTTCCTGAAGCTCCTAGGTCAGAGGCTTGGAATACTTTGCCAAATGTTACTCCGGTCCATTCCATTACTCTCTCAAACTTTGTGACAAGATTGCAATCATTTTTCTTCCAGAGGATTCCCTAGGATCTTTGTGCCAAGGAGTCATCTCCTCACCCAGAGCCCCAAGTAGAAAGACAAAAGACCTAGTGATCTCCTTGCTGGGGGACCGCCATAAAAGGGAGACCACTCAAGTGATTCTTTTTCTTTTCCATTAATAATAAAAACCTGTTCCAAGGTGACTTGCTATGTGAACCTTTAAAGAGGCTGGCTTATTTTTTTAATTCTATGTCCCCAGGTGTCCAATTATTTAAAAGTAGAAAAATAATAAATCAATGGTAAGATTAACACCAAACATTATTACCAAATGATACTATGCAGCTGCTAGAGTTTGACCGAAAACGGAAGTGATTTTTTCCTAAAAGATGTAGCAAGGATGAAGATGCAGTAAATCATTAACCTTCATGATGTCCACGAGATGAAGTAAGACTGTTGTTGAGGCAAAGAACAGTTTCTCCTTCATAATGACAATATGCTTAAATAAAAAGGAAAATGTGCATGATCTAGTGAAAGGCGTTCTTGAGAATGCCCATTCAACAAGTGCAAAAAGACATTTTCTGCGGTATTGCCAACGAGTATAGCAAAGTGATATATGAAAAAAACATAATGAGGAATTAACAGCCTTAACTCATCCATCCGTGTCCAGGGACAGGATGTCAAGTAACCTGAAGGGCTGAAGAACTGTCTTATTTGCAAAATTAAAACAGAGGCTGCCACGGCTATATGGATGCTGGTAGGAGCCAGGCAGACTCCTGCCTCCCAGATGAAGGACAGCTTATCAGCCCTGGCGATCGCGGGGCCGCAGTGTCAACATCCGTGCTGGTTCCCAGCTCTGAGTCCCGCAGGCCAACATGAAGAGGATCAGAGGGAACCAGCATCCATGGGGGCGGAGAGGACCCTCAGCCCAGGGAATCCGAATTCCTGAGGAAGAGTAAGCTCATCTGCCTTTCGCTCCTCAGGGAGACATCATCTCTCTGCTCCAAGACTGTCTGCTGTATAAACATCCATGACAATTTAGTCCAGAATGAAAGGGCTGTCAGTGCCTAACTTACAAGAAGGGCAAAATGGGAGGGACCTACTGCCTCCCAATGGGGATGTTCTGGACAAAATAAACAAAACAAGCTAACGGTTTTCACTTTAGAAAAGAGGGGTCAGAGGAAGAGTTAAGAAGATGCTGGGACTTTTGTCTGTTTTGGCCGACCTCACCGATAGGATTAGATTAGAGAACTATGCGGCATGCTAATTATCCACTGTAACACTAATATGAACAGATCCGTGCCTCTGCTGATTTATGGCAAATATTCCCAATGGCCCAATGTACTAGGAAAAGAGAGCAAGTGCCCTGGCAGTGAAATTAAGGGAGATCAGTGATTCTCAAATGGGGATGAGTCAGCAACCTCTCAAGATTTGGGGGTTGTCACAACTGGGAATGCTCCTCGCCTTTAGAAGGTAGGGGCAGGGAGCTCCCAGTACTGTACGCCACAGGGCAACCTCCTACAACAAAGACATGTTCAGCACAAATGCTGAAAGTGCAAAGATCGAGAACCCGAATGCATACTTGCCTCATTTCAATAACTGTACCTAATCTCCAATAATCTGGAATAATATTGTTTAAAGTACATGATCATGCAAATCAAAACTACAATGAGGTACCACCTCACACCAGTCAGAATGGCCATCATTAATAAGTCTACAATAACAAATGCTGGAAAGGGCGTGGAGAAAAGGGACCCCTCCTACACTGTTGGTGGGAATGTAAATTGGTACAACCACTACGGAAAACAGCATGGAGGTACCTCAGAAAACTAAATTTAGAACTACCATATGACCCAGCAATCCCACTCCTGGGCATATATCTGGACAAAACTTTCCTTCAAAAAGATGCATGCAGACCTATGTTCATTGCAGCATCGTTCACAATAGCCAAGACATGGAAACAACCTAAATGTCCATCGACAGATGAATGGATTAAGAAGACTGGTACATGTACACAATGGAATACTGCTCAGCCACACAAAAGAACAAAATAATGCCATTTGCAGCAACATGGATGGAACCAGAGATTCTCATACTAAGTGAAGTAAGGCAGAAAGAGGAAGACGAATACCATTTGATATAACTTACATGTAGAATCTAAAATTTGGCACAAAGGAACCTATCTACAGAATAGAAATAAACTCAGGGACATAGAAAACAGACTTGTAGTTGCCAAGGGAGAGAGGGGAGGGAGTGGAATGGGCAGGGTTCGGGGTTAGCAGATGCAAACTCTTGCATTTGGAGTAGATAAACAATAGGGTCCTGCTTTACAGCACAGGGAACCATATCCAGTCACTTGCGATGGAACATGATGGAAGATATTGTGAGAAAAAGTATATATACATGTATACATATATATGCCTGGCTCGCTTTGCTGTACAACAGAAATTGACAGAACATTGTAAATCAACCATAATAAAAACATTAAATAAATAAAGTACATGATCATTGGAAAAGTGTTGACCCAGAGGGTTTGCATTTGTTTCTAGTGAGCAAATAAAAATCATTTTACTCAAATAAAATAGTACTTACAAATCACCTTTAGAAATCTTCTAAACACATTCTAATGTAGTAATTTAAATGAAGATTACTTTCCAATTCATAATTAGATGTCCTTTTAGTAAAGCATATGTTGCAATGGGTTGGAAAAATAGATTTAACTCTCAATCTTTCAGAAATGGAATCCTAGAATCATCACTTATCTGCTGCACGACCTTGGGAAAATGACAGACATTCTTTGACCCTCAATTTCTCAGCTTTCAAACAGGTCAATTACAATATGCAATATTAATATTGACTGCAAAGACATTGTGAGAATTCACTGAAATATGGAATAGATAAGTGCTTTGTAAATTCTAAAGCTACTAATATCAGCAGAGATTTTAAGGGCAATTTTTCCCCTTGACATCAAAGAGACAGAGTCGTGATAAATGGCCTATCCTCCTGCTGCAGGATCATTGATTTCTGAACTCCTCAAGGACTGTAATAACAGTCTTTTTATTCTTCTTCAGTGGGTTTTCGTTTACCCTATTTTGAAGGCCAGGTATGTGCAATTGTATAGAATAACCTGTCAAGAATTAGAACAGTGTTTGATGTAGCTTCACGGCATCGTGTTCCATGAAATGTCTGAGAGCTGACTTGGCAAGCCTCTCAAAATGGGCAAATTCAAGATTAAGCACGAACCGCGGCCCACTCAGGGAAATAGAGTTACACATGTCATTTTCATCTGCTTGTGATATCATTCTTTTCCTTTTCAGTGCAAGAGAAGCAATGTTTTGACTGCCTTGTGGACTTGCTTAATTAAATGTATCTTGCTCAAATCCAGTTTTTACAAGTAGTGATGGCAAAAGGAGCAAAAGAGGCTTTCGAGACCAGGGCTGAAACAAGCTAAGTGGACGAGCACACTGAAATGCCCTAACACCTACCTGAGGCTCTTCCTATGGAAAACCGTCAATTATCCAGATAGGATTTTGTTGCTTTAAGTACAAGAACAGCATACACGGCTTGCAAAGGAAGATTACGCTGGTTGACCACAGATTTTCTGTGTTACTTACAATGGCTGAACACAAATATTTAGGAAGTGTCTAGGAAGTCCATAGGGCTTCATTTTCTGAACTGCTTTATGTATAAAAGAATCCTATCACCCAATCTGTTCCAAGGATGGCTTCAGCCCCAACTGGTGATTAAACTGGTGACCAAAGCAAAGGTAGATAACAGTGGAATAGGAGGGAATGTCTCTTCAAGCTCTGCAGACTACACAAGCAGCATGCCGGCTAATACGACAGACATTGATTAGGGAAGTTTCTCAACACATCTACCATCAATGGTGGAAGCCACCTGAATTTACACTGACCTAATATTCCCCTTACATTTATACTTCGGGAGCCATGAATGATCACTAGCAGAATGGGACAAAATATCAAAAAACAGATGAGGATTAAAATCACCTCACATACTTAGATAAATTTACATTAAAAAGAAGATAGAAGTGTGGTTAGTTTTTAATTTGTGAAACTGTTTTAAGGAGCACATTCATTACATTTTTTGCCCATAACAAAATTGACAAGCAAACCGAATGACAATATCGGTAATTGAATTCATTCAACCCATTTATTCTCAAAGATGAAGACTCCCTGTATTTCCACATATTACAGAATTCACTAAGACAACTGGACCCATGAACTCTGCAGTTCCTTCAGGAGGGAACACGTTGCAGTTCCTATAATCTTTTCTAAATTGCTGAATCATGAAGTGGAGAACTTAAACTGAAGTTGAACGAACGCTGCATTACCCAATACACTTCTGGTTGGTCAGAACAAAGCCTAATCAAACAGTGATTCATAATAATCAATAATATTGATTAATGAAAAAGCTAGAATATATACTGGTTTTATAGAGTTATATTAAAGGATATCCTTTGTGCAGTAAATACAAAATCAAATACAGAGAGTGCACCTAGAGATTATCTTACTAAGAGAAATAAGTCAGAAGAGAAAGACAAATACCATATGATACCACTTACATGTGGAATCTAAAATATGGCACAAATGAAACTATCTACAAAACAGAAACAGACTCAAAGACATAGAGAACAGACTTGTGGTTGGCCAAGGGGGAGAGGGGAGGGAGTGGAATGGATGGGGAGTTTGGGGTTAGTAGATACAAACTATTACATTTAGAATGGATAAAGAACCAGGTGCTACGGTACAGCACAGGGAACTATATCCAATCTCCTAGAATAGACTATGATGGAAAGTAATATAAAAAAATGTATATATGTATGATTGAGTCACTTTTCTGTATAGCAGAAATTGGCAGAGCACTGTAAATCAGCCATACTTTAATAAAATTAAAAAGTGATCAAATACAGAGAATGTACTGATTTTACACTGAAATGAAAACATCTACTCTGAATACTGCAATTGGGAAATAAACAAGAGTCAATCCTAAGGTTGTTTCTTTAAAATAAGTTCTAGAAAACTCAGATTTATTTAGGTTAATTCTAGACCAAACTGATTACATGACTGTACATACATACATTTTAGGACAGGAGACGCCTGTATTTGAACTAAGTTTCTAATAAAGAAATTCTCTCTTAGGCTTAGTTTCTTTATCAAAAAATAAAAACAGAAAGAGAATAAATGCTATTTTGAAATGCAATTAGAAGATATAAATGTGATAACTTATGAGAGCACCCAGATTATTTCCTTTTCTTTCAAATATGAGACATTCAATAATATTAATAAGGAATATTAATAATAATATGAATAAGGACATTCAATAATATTAATAATTGTCTTTCTCTTCTGACTTATTTCACTTAGTAAGATAATCTCTAGGTGCACTCTCTGTATTTGATTTTGTATTTATTGCACAAAGGATATCCTTTAATATAACTCTATAAAAAGAGTATATATTCTAGGTATTTTCATTAATCAATATTATTGATTATTATGAATCACTTATTAATAATATTAATAAGACATTCAATAATATTAATATATTCCCCTAAAATATTTAAGTATTTTATTCATTGTTAGTGAAAATGTTAAGTTTTGAATAAGTATAGGGAACAGAAAGGACATATCTATGACAAAATAAAAAGAGTGATATGTTAATACTTTCATATATTCTACAACCACATCTTGTGTTTATGGTACAGTCCGACTATGTAGCACCTGCTACCCACAGTACAGAGATTTTGCAATGATGAACTGAATTGGCCGCTGCACATTAGGGGCATAAATAAAAATGTAACAGCAACTGTGATCAAGACAACCCTTTGTGCTTGTACAGCAAGGGTTCTGAAGCCTGCTCGGTGTGATACACATCCTGTTCGGGCCCCTGCGAGGATCTGCAGGCACATGGCCAGCTCCTGAACTCCAAGCTCTGAGATTACTCCCAGTCACACAGAGCTTCTCGGAAGAAGAGCGGTGGTGTGTAGCTGAGAAACCCACAAAGGGAGGGAGGGAAACAGGGGTGGTGTGTGGTTCTGGTGGGTGGGCTTCATTCCCTGGGAGGATGGTTAAAGGTGGGGTGGAGACAACCCCGGGAGGACCACGCTGGTTAAAATCCATTCCACCTCAACAGCCGCCCCATTTGACTGGCAGATATGGGTCAACAATTTTTCCTTTAATCAAATGATTTTATATTAAGAGAAGGCTACCACCAAGTAAATTGCTCTACTCAATTAAAACCTAGCAGAAATCAGTAACTCTCAGAGGATGGGAATCCCTTGACTGGAAGGGAAGTTGAAGGTCATAATGACATTCCAACCTTGGGTGGGGAGCTTTTAAAATCGGAGGGCAGCCTTAGAGCTCTGGCTCTGCAGGGGCAGGAAAGAAGAGCCAGAAGCAGGAGAAAAGGACTCAGAGATTTGAGAGACAATTTTCCCACCCTCCCCCACTTAGTAACAGGGGCAAGTGATTCAACAGTATGTGTTGCAAATGCTCTGACTTTAATTCAGATTTATTTCGAATGGATGTGTTCTTTAATTAAAAGGCAATTTTCCTAAGTAAAAACATAAAAATCATCTGCGGTTTCTGGAATGTCCCTTAAAAATCATTTGTTTTGATGGGTTTGCCGTAGGTCTGTTTACGGTCCCAGCTAGATCACCCCTCTGCCTTGAACAAAGCCTCATATGGATTATGCACCTTTGTCGTTTTCTTCAACCCTTTCTTCTAGGCCTCTTGGGCCCTCTTGAGCATCTGAAGAGACAAACATATTTTGCACATGTGGGTGTTTCAAAAATGCTATTTGAT
Source organism: Sus scrofa (assembly GCF_054392235.1). Taxonomy (NCBI): domain Eukaryota; kingdom Metazoa; phylum Chordata; class Mammalia; order Artiodactyla; family Suidae; genus Sus; species Sus scrofa. Next base: position 80,656,800 of record NC_139393.1, read on the forward strand.
GATAATGATGATGACTTCCTGAAAGTGAGGGTTTTTCATCAGAGGAATGTATGACTCTTGGCGACTTTTGCTTAGATTTTCTGGATCTTTTTTAAAAATAGGATGAATGTGCTCATCCGTTGTGGACGGTTAAAGGGTAGTCTTGTCTCAAGGCAGAGGAAGGACGGGATGACATTGAGGTCCCATCTAATTGTATGAGCCTATGAAGTAGGATCATTTATGCTGAAGGAAAGGCTTGAAGGTTAGTGGGTAGAAGATGGTGACCATCTGCTCAGTCTCCTCCTTGGTTACAGAGGAGGAAATGTGCTTACATTTGAACATGAGGGATTGAGGCTTGGAGGGAAGAATTTCCTGACGCCATGCACAAAAGAAACCAGAAAATGCAATCGGTTTACTTTCCTACGTAGACGCTAGTAAGGATGGAGAGAAGCCTTTACTAAGCAAAGGAGAGGACACCTGTATTTCTTTCCTCCTTCTGTCTTTCTCAACGCTAGTCTAGTCTTTCTTGAAGCCAAGTTAGGGCTCTATGAATTCGTCACAAGAATCCCCAGGGAACATGGTGACTCAGCTGGCACCACAAATCCCTGGGGTGACACTCATTAGTTTGTTAAAAGTTCCCCAAAAGTTGCAGCTAGGCTCCATCAGAAACGACGTTAATGTGCTCTTATATTATTAGGACTATGTGTAGCATAAGGCTGACCATGTGTTATGAATTGCTCTAATTTTATTAACTTCAGACGTATAAACGTAGACATTAAACTACGACATTAAAGTTGCTCCTCTCCCAATCTTCCACACTAGGTAAAATTATATCATTCTTATTTTAAAAAGTCCTTGTGCATGAGTTTCAGAAGTTTTACTTTAGAAATATTTGAAAATAAGTCAATTATCTAGAAATTGTACTAATATGTTGGTAGAGATGCTTTACCATAATTGGTAAAAAAAAAGCTATTAATAATTATATAATAATGGTTATTATGTAGTATGAAACAACTTGACAAGGACCAAATAATTATTTATTTATTTATTTATTTATTTATTTTTGTCTTTTTAGGGCCTCTCCTGTGGCACATGGAGGTTCCCAGGCTAGGGGTTTAATTGGAGCTGTAGCTGCCAGCCTACACCACAGCCACAGCAACACAGGATCCGAGCCGCGTCTGCAACCTACACCACAGCTCACGGCAACGCTGGATCCTTAACCCACTGAGCAAGGGCAGGGATCAAACCCGAAACCCCATGGTTCCTAGTCGGATTCGTTAACCACTGAGCCAAACAGGAACTCCAGGACCAAATAATTAAGAATATCTACAAAGCCTGAAAGGAGCTTATCATTTATAATATTTTTATGTTTAATAACTCAAAAAATATCTTTTATAAAATATAAATATCAAAGAACTATAAAATTTAACAGTTGTTATTTATGGACAAAGTAAGGTTCATATGTCCATTGGATAAAATATTCATATATATATATGTATATATATATATATATATATATGGAGAGAGAGAGAGAGATGGACATTTATGGTGACATTATTTGATCCCAAAAATATATCAAAAAGTCAGGATATAAGCTTACCATTAAAATCTAGATTAAAAAAATTCTTCCAAGTATTACTTAAGAATATTTCACTCTCTCTCTCTCTCTCTCTCACACACACACACGCACAAACAATATTGCCTGAGACTCTGCATTTTAACCCCTGTATTTAAAAAAACCTAAATTTTATTTAAATTACATGGATTTGAAAATATTTAAATATGGGCAATTACATCGGTCAGGACGCACTGAGATACAAGTGAGAGAAAGCAATTTCACCAGGAGAATACCTATTCAGCCTGGTCACTAAGACCCCCTGGTAGGATGGTTCTGGGGCTGCCTGTCCTGGCTCTCCACCTGCAGTGGTTGGCTCCCCTCCTGCCCTCAGGGGGCTCCAGAACTTCTAGCTGTTCCATGCACACAACGTGTCATCCAGCAGAAGACAAAGGGCTGTTTCCTGCCCTGCTCTTCTATTTGCCTAAAGAATCCCTTTCTAATAAATCCGCCAGCAAAGGGCCCGCACCTCTCATTGGCAGAACTAGGTGTGTGCCCGCCAGTCCACTGGGATCAGCCTGACTGGCTTCGGGTGGCAGGGATTTACCCACAGGCTGGGGATAACCAGATAACGTCATCTTCCATAAATCCGTGGTTACATGGAGGGGGGAGCCAGGAAGGAAAAGGGAGGCTTGTGATTAGGCAGTGGCAGTAGGTCCAAAATACACACATTTTTCTCTCTTATTTGTTAAGCCCTAATATGATAGAAACGTCACCCCTTATACATATCCACACAGATATACCAAAAAAGTGAAAGCCTAGTAAAAGCAAACCAAAGAAATCATACGAATCACAATCATTCACATCAAAAAACCGAGACCAAATGTCTTCTAATTGCATTTGCTTACTGTACCAGCCAGATGGAAAGCTGCTGTGAAATTACGCCAGACTTTCAAGCCATCAAACCAAAATGTAGTTACCATTTTTTCCATGCTTTGCATACAGAAGTAAAAAAAAAAATTCATCTTAATAAAACCGAATACTTAATAATTATATTTATTCAATGAACTAGAAAATAATTTTTTAATAAAGAAAACATTGGTGCCTTTGGATCTTTCATCTAAAGAATATGCTTACAATTTTTAATATTCCATCTATAAAATATGTGTTACTACTATAAGATTGTAACTTGATCCTGATTAAAGAACACTTTGTTCTTAATGCAATATGCTATTTGGTAATTTTTCGACAAGCCAAAAAAAACAGATTGTTTAAAATCCACATGAATTTGAAACGTGTTTATAGTTTAGATGTGACTGGCACTGGTATTTGCTCTGAGTTCCACGGATGTCAACACTATTCTCATTTCTGAATATGCATGGGTGTGTATGGGGGGGTGTATCAAGAAAGGAACATTGATGGTTTTACTACAAACCTGATACTTCTATTTGTGGTGGGGAAATAAAGAGACCCTTACTTTTTCCTAAACTGATAAAAAAATACAACAAAATTAAGAGAAGACTTAAAAAGGTTAGAGGAGTCAATATTACCATGAAATTTTTTTTAAATGACTATACATATTAAATTGATATTTATCCTTTAAATAAATGTGTGTGTGTGTGTATTTCTTTAATTTTTATACATGAGATTGAAGTACCAGTATAACTACTGACTCCCAAATAACTTGTCAAAGTGAAGTTCCGGAATCAGGTAATGCAATCCAGAATGGTGATGGTGGTTTATTGCCCACCCAGTACCGACCTCCCAAAACCCCAACTATGCAGATGAGATACAACTGGTCCAGCCAAAGATGCTGTGCGTGTTGCCATTTTCCAAGCCACTTTCACTTAAATGTGGCCAAATGACCCAGTTTCTGCCAAAAAGATGTAAATGACATACAAATGGATGACTGTTTCAAAGGGCTTCTAAGAAAGCTATTTGCTTTCCAGAAGAAGTAGGACTTACGGCCCTTTCTCCTACCCTCTTTTCCTTGTTTTCAATGTGGGCATGGGACTTCCCGTGTGGCTCACAACATAACTACTCGGCGTTGCTTCAATGTGGGCATGAAGTTTAAAGCAACAACCACCACCGCATTTCAGTCCCACGGGAAAGGACAAGAAAATAAGATGTGATGGTTTTGACATCAGTGCCACTAACACAATGCCAAAATCTGCCTACATCCAGGGGGAAAAAAAAAATGGATCCTCATTTTTTTAAAAAAAACCCTGTGAATCAAGTTTCCTTTTCCTTGGAGCTGATACAGAGAGTTTCAATGCCCGAGCGATAAAAATACAAGTATGTGCCTTCACTGAGTAATTTGAAAAAAATGCAGGAGTTCCCGTCGTGGCGCAGTGGTTAACGAATCTGACTAGGAACCATGAGGTTGCGGGTTCGGTCCCTGCCCTTGCTCAGTGGGTTGACAATCCGGCGTTGCTGTGAGCTGTGGTGTAGGTTGCAGACTCGGCTCGGATCCTGCGTTGCTGTGGCTCTGGCGTAGGTTGGCGACTACAGCTCCGATTGGACCCCTGGCCTGGGAACCTCCATGTGCCGTGGGTGCGGCCCAAGAAAGAGTCAAAAAAAAAAAAAGAATAAAGAAAGAAAAAAGAAAAAAATGCAGACAGTAAAACGATCCAGTCATCACAGATCAAATCAGAATTGGTATCTGTTTTAAAATACTCACATGCAAATTGACTATCTAAAATTGCCTCAGGAAACACAGAAGAGCTCATTACTCAGAAATTAGTGGATTTAATTTCATCACCAAATTCTTGGGTAAACATTTTATATCTGACTGTTGTATCATTTTGTTTCATGAAAATAGGGAGCATGTAGGAGTTTCATTATGAGAAGGCGCATCTTTGGGGAGAGGTTTTTTTGTTTTGGTTTTTTTTTTGACTTTTTGCCTTTTCTAGGGCCGCTCCCGTGGCATATGGAGATTCCCAGGCTAAGGGTCGAATCGGAGCTATAGCCACTGGCCTATACCACAGCCACAGCAACGAGGGATCCGAGCCGCATCTGCAACCTACTCCACAGCTCACGGCAACGCCGGATCCTTAACCCACTGAGCAAGGCCAGGGATCGAACCCGCAACCTCATGGTTCCTAGTCAGATTCGTTAGCCACTGCACCACAACCAGAACTCCTGGGAAGAGGCATTTTTATCTTTGATTAAATTTTTTTAATTTTTAAAATTTCTGCATTGCGTAATACGCAAATTACTTTTACTCTAGCATACTGTCGCTGGCATTTACAATAGTCAATGTTTAGGGAAAAACATAAGCTACTGGTAAGAACTGAACGAATTACATTCTGCCATTTCTCTAGGAGAACAGTACCCCTCTGCCTACTTCATGATTCAGTCGTGACTCAGAGGAAAGCAGTTGAGAGTTTAGGCTCATGAGTCAGACTTTTATTACACACATGACCTTGGACAATTAATTTGCCTTTTCAGATCTCTTTGCTTCACTCTAAGTATGGAATAAAAGTAACTATGTCTATTTTAAGCGGGATTAACTATGTCAATAAACGTATATCATTTAAAACAGTGACTACTTCACTGTATTAGGAATTAGTAACATAGATAAAAAAAGACAACTACTTTAAAAAGCTGGAGGTAGCGTGAACTGATCAATGTAAAAGAAGACTGGAATCCTGGCGGAAACAGAGCTCGTCTTTTTTTAAGACAAGAGAGACTTAAAGGCGTACTTGTTTAGGGTGGAGGTGAAGTCTGGGTCAGGCCTGGCTCAAGCAAATGGATTTGCTGGAGAAATGGTGTTGGCTAGAGAGAGAAAGAGGAATGAGGGAGGGTTGCTCAGAAGTGGTGTTAGAACAGAGCTGGGTTCTTTCCTTACTTTTTCTTTTTTAATGTCTCTAATATGAAAAAGGAAGGCTGGTTGGAAGCACTAAGGGATTTCTAGGTTGGAAATAAACATATTTGTTGACATTTTTCAATATCTGAAGTATTTTTACTGCTCGTTTTGCCTACTGGTTTCCAATCGGAGTTTTTCTGTCATTGAAGAGATTTGCCCAGTTACTCTTGGTCATCTCCACTCTATATGAACACTACTCAGTATTCTCACTTTGCTCATTTTGGATGTCCACTTATATGTCCCCTTTCTCTGGGCCTCTCCTTGTTTCATTGGTCATGTATTTGTCTGTCTTCTCCATGAAACATACAGACAAGCCGATACTTACTCTCCTGGACAAAATTAAACAATATGTGGATAGTCATCTCAATGTAAACTCCTCGATAATTAGATAGATCGATCTACTAATTTGTCAAGACATTTTTTTAAAAATCTGTTGTGCAGAGGGGCAAGTATGGAAAGAGTAAAACATGGAGATTGTTAGTTGGATCTTAAACTGACATTCACACATCTTGAAATATCAGATCAAGTTTTTTAAGAAGTTTATTTCTATAGATGATGTTCTTGGAAGACAAAACACTCACATGATGAGACGGTACCAGATGTAGTAAGATTCAATGAACAGCACAGCTTAGGTGGTAAAAGCAAGGGAATTCTTAAGATGGCATGATGTTCACTATTAACATTTTTTCTGGCTCTTTCCACACTGGATTCATATGTAAATCCTACAAATAGAAAATGGACCACACTGTAAATAAAAATAACTAGCTCTCAATTTTTTTTTTTTTTTTTTGGTTAGGAATTGCAAATCTGTAAGAGACCTAAAAATGAGCAAGATAGAGAACTTCAAACAAAGAAACAAACATTAAACAAACAAACAAACAAACGAACAAACCACCTCTTAAAGTCAAGAAAAAAAAAATCTAACTGAACTAAAATCCAGAGAATGATGAGTGCTTCCTGGAGGAGAAGGACTGATTATTGCCTTCATCCTGAGTGGAGTGAAGGGAGAAGGAGGAATTCACCAAAGAAGAGGGTGTAAGGAAACAGGCCAAATTATTCACAGAGTTTGAAAAGCCCAGAAGGTTTGGTGTGGTGGTTGAGATTCCCGAAGAAGCCCCAACAAGGAAGAATTTGCATCCACCTGCCACTTTCTTCCCAAATGGTGCATGCATACAAGGAACATAGGAACACATCCAGGTCTGTGGGCCAAGTGATCTGAAAATATCCCGCTGAGGCTTACAGAGCCCATTGGAAGCTGCAGGTCAGGAGAACCATGAGAAATACCTCTGGGCAACACTGAGACTTCACTCAGTGTAAATCTGATGCCATAAGCTGGGATTACAGCAGCAAAACTGTGAGAGAGTACCTTCGAGTTTCCCTAGGACTTCACTTCATGTCCTTATTAGCCCTCTGAAGTCTCTGAACAAAGAAGCAAGGCAGAGAGATCTCCTGAGTTGGAAAATGCTGAGTGTGAAAGTGGAGAATGAAGAGAACTCACCAAAATCTCCAAAATCTGGAAAAAAGGCAATAAGGCTGAGTAATATGTCCTTCGATTCAGAAAACTAGTAGTTGGGTTATAAAGCAAAAAAAAAAACTCTGGATTCTCACCTGTACTTAGCTCTCAAGTCTCACCATATATGGAACCAGTAATGAACCAAATATAATGGAAACTAAAATAAAGCCCAAATATAGATTAAATGTGTATTAAATGGAATAAGCACTCCCACATACTTATGGCTGAAAGAAGAAATGTGCCTTCTCCCAGAGCTAAATAATAATAATTTCTATCTATACTGTTCTTTTTTGAACAATATTCATCCTAGAATAAAAACCATAAGATATGGGAAGGATATATAAAAACTGTAATATCTATAAATACAAATATGACATATGGTAAAGAGAAGAAAGATAAATAAAAGCAGACCCAAGTATGATGTAGATGGTGAGATTATTAGACAAGAGATATAGAAAAAATATGATAGATGTGTTAAATAATCCAACACAACTGACTGCCAGACAATTTGTGAGAAATGGGAAATTTTGGTAGAGAAATGAGCACAATGAAAAAGTCGATGTAAATGAAAAAAATACAATATTGAGATGAGAAATTAATGTGATAAATCTACCAACAGACTGGATATACATGAGGAAAGAATCAGTGAACTTAAAGGTAGATCAATAGAATTTATACATATGGAGATACAATGAAAAACAAAAGTTAAAAAGAGGAGGGAAAGGGAGATAGAAAAGAAAAAAATGCATATGAGATTTGTAGAAAATACCATGCAGTTAAACATATTTATTTTACCAATCCAGGAAAAAGAGGGCAGGATATATAATATCTGAGGAGATCACAGCTGACACCTCCTGCATCAATGCACACATCCCAGAAGCTCAGCAAATAAATTCAAATATGGCAACTAGGTAAATGATAATAAAATTGATGATAAAAACCAAAATGTGAATGGAAAATCTTAAAAAAGGAGCTACAGGAGGCAAAAGGCCACAACACACATAAATGGAATGTCTTAACTTCTCATCCCAAACAATGGGCACCAAAAGACGACAGGACACCGTTTAAGTGTAGAAAGATAGTAAAATAAAACAAAATAGTCAAAATAAAATTATGTATCCTGAGAAATTATCTTTAAAATCAACACTAAATTTATTAGATAGATTCATCAAAAGAAAGCTAAGAAAAGTCAGAGAAGATCTGTTCCAGAAGAAAGACTAAAACAACTTCTTCAGGGTGAAGATAAAAATACCAATTGAGAGAGAAGAAAAAGTCCCAGAAAGGGTAAATATCTGGGAAAATAAAAGAGTACTGTCAACACAAATACAGCAATTAAATATGTGGGTAAATATAACAACAAAGCTTCAAAATACATAAATCAACAATTGAAAGAGCTAAGGAAGGAGGCAGAAACATGTACAATCACGTTCAGACATTAATTATGTCTCTCTCAATAATTAATACAACTCAGTGAAAAAATAATAAAGATCCAGAAGATTTGAACAACAGTATTAGCCACATTAGTGGAACTGACACTTTGTAGGAAATTATATCCAACTACTACAGAATAAGTGTTACTTGTGTTATACACAAAGAGCAATCCCCCTGGTAAATAACAATATCAGCCATAAAACCAGCTGTGATAATTTTAAAAGGATTGAAATCATATAAAGTATATCTTCTGACTACAATGATACTACACTAGGAATCCATAACAATCAGGTATCTAAAAAATTCCCAAGTTTTGGGGAGGTAGGCAACACGAGTTTAAATAACTATATGTAGAAGTGGCAGTCATAAGAGAAATTAGAAAATATTTCAAACTGAATTAAAATAAAAATAAAGCATATCAAGATTTGAGGATGAAATCTGAGGGGTGAATTTTTCTTCTTTGAATGCCTACATTAGATAAGAAAAACGAAAATCAATTATCTACAATTCTATCAGAAGGAAAGCACAAACGAAACCCAAAGTAAGTAAAAGGAGGGCAATTCGAATGTGAACGTCAGTAAGACAGAAAAGAGACAAACAATAAGGGAGTCTTAAGGACAAACTTAAGTCAATACGTTGAGACACCAGCACGGAGTCTCTACAGAGTGTTAGTCTCTAGGAACACTGCTTGTTCAACACTTCTCACACTTTGTTTTCACACTTTGCTCCGCCTCCCAGGAGCACCGTTTCTGGCCCCAGACTCCAGGGCGAAGAGCTTCCTTCTTCTGTGCAAAGATGCAATCAAGCCCACTTGCCTGAGTAGCAGCGAGTTTTCCCTCCTTTTTGGAGCCATTTTCTCCATTGAACATTCTTGTTCTCTGCTGCTCAATGCTGCAAGCTTTCAAAGGCCAGCGCTACACAGTCATTAAAAACGAAGCCTGCCACGGTAGTAACATGATCAGTTCAAGAGGAAAAGTTGGGAAGCCCGATTATACGATCACCATGGCAAGCTGCATTCTTCAGTTCAGCTTTCTCAGTAACAAACTAGATGGAGTGCTTTCATCTCCACCTGCCTGTTTTCTCCACAGGTTTTAAACTCATAGGAGGGAAAAAGGTTTGACTAAAACCACAACAGTAGATAGGTCAGGTAGTGTGCTCCGCTTCTGCCCCGAGTCCCTCTGCCCGTCTTTGATCCTGGACCTCCGTCCTAACTTCACTGACAGTGCCTTCATAAAGCCCTCCGCTTCTCTCCTCTACATTCTGTTGTAACCAGATAGCAGTTACTCGCTACATAAAGTGCAGAGAAGGGAGGAGTCAGAGAAATGCAAAGGAAATAGACGTGCACCCCCAGCTGAGGCTGACAGCATTACTGGAACCCTCACCAGCTTCAGGCTTTTTGATAAATATTAAAATGTGAGCAGCTGGGAAAAGCTTAGATTGAATTAGTGATGCCAACGTTGGACCAGTCTACGAATTGTGAGTGCATACAGATGATGTTATTCCTGGATGTTATTTTAAAATTGCCTCCGTTTTATACAGAAGTGGTAGAATCGAGATTGAGTCAGGATTATGAAACATGTAGGAATTCAGGTGGCACGCCCCTGGATGTACACGCAAAATGGAATTTTCAAAGCAAATCATCCCTCAACACTCAGCTTGACCTGTTGAAGGCAACAGGGCACTCTTTGTGACTTCTGAGGTCAGTATTCTGGAGCCAGAAAGAGCTGATGCAGATCCAACAGGTCAGTATTTGAATCCCATGACCGAGCGTAACTTTCAAGGGTCACAATTTCAGATCCTGCATTACCGATTCTAGTACAAAATCAGGGACGTCAAGGAAAGATGTTTCAAAGTATCCTGCAAACGGCTGCTCACGGAACCCAGAAGTGACTAACACCCAGTGAGTAACAAAACTGAAAAGACTGTCAAGACATTGATTAGAAACTTGAGATTTTATTAATAGTCAGCTTGACTTAATTTCCTATTAGGATGCTATTTAATGGAACTGATAAAGGGATGTGTTGCTTCTTGACAATTACAAACATGATGTTTAGACATTGCCCAAGGAGCATATGCAAAGAAAGCTACAGTCAAGTTGTCAGAGTTGTATGTATGTGTATTTAAACAAGTGTTTCTTGCCTAAAAGATAGAAGGATGGCAGTGTTCAGAGCGGCATATCAAAGATCTGGATTAAACTGACAAAAACAGAGAAATTCAGAGTTAAGTTGTCATATCATATTCTAGAATCCTTCTGACATAAAATGAAATAAAACCACTAATATTTGAGGTCATATTTATAAATATTGGCTTGTGGAATCTCTCTGAGTGCTACTCTTCTTGCCCCAAATGTGTTTTCCCCTTCTTATTTACAACTTCCAGTATTCTGACAACAAAAAGCACGTTTCACAAGGCATAGAGTCAGCCAGTTGAAATGTTTGATGTCATTGCATTATCTAAGGCAGAATGGAGTTGAATCACAAAACACATGGAAATCATTTCATCAAAGGACAGGACAAGAAAGGTGTCCTTGAATAGCTCAGCATATGATGAATTTAAACTGAACATTAGGAAATTGATCTCTAATGCAGGTGCCTCTCATTTAATTTTTTTCTCCAAGGTAAGGTCATTTGTGATCTATTGTATAAAACTGTCAGGAAATTAGGCTATTATCAAGTGTTTCTTCCTCACACACACACACTCACAAAATCCTATTAGAAGATACTACTTGTATGTATAAATAGAACAAAGGTCATGTTATAATTATAGCACAAGTAGGATAGAATGAAATGAAGCTAATTATTCCTTTAAACACTTGTGAATAATGTTAACACTTGAGGGCACAATTGTCAACAGTAAAAATCTTTCTATTCTATTTTTATTTCAAAGCAAATACTAAGAGCATTTAGTGCTTTTAAAAACTACATGCCATCAACAACTGATTACAAAAACTCTCAATGTGCAAAACAAAACTATAATAAATATGTACTGGCATCACATGAGTAGATGCATTAGTATAAATATAAGCCATATGTATGTATATGTGTACATATGAACGTACGTATACACGTGTGTGTGACAGAACGCTTCCTCTCCTATTCTCCAAGACCCTGAATGCAAGAGAGTGTTTGTAGAAACGCAGTAATGCTAGCTCTAGAAAAGATGAAAAGTTAATGCTCCTCAGAATTCCACCCCCAAGTTTAAGTTTTTGCCTGGTAGATATCAGCTATGTGTTAAACACTTTTTTCTCTTGGTGAATATCCTTTCGGATCTTAAATATTAACAATCGTAGCAGACATTACTAGCACCCACCAAGATTTCCTGGACAGATGGGTCCTTCTCTAACTCACTTGAGGCATGACCATGTATAGTAATGGGTTTGGGCCAATAAAGTGTCGGTGGAAGTGGTGTGTTTCATCTCTAAGAGGGAGCGTTTCAGAACCAATTCTTGAGTATCCGGGCTTCCTCTCCCTGAACCTAAAGTATTGTGTTCAGGAGGTGCCACAGATGACAGCAGCTGGGTCACCTGAGCCAACACGTGGAAGACACTGAGTTCCCTTGGTACGTCTCTGGAATCCCAGTGGATACTGAATGAAGCAGAATCACTTTTGTACTCTTAAGCCTTTTCAGATTTTGATGATATATATTATTGTGAAAAAAAATTGTTAGGTCCCTGTCCAGCTCATCCACCCCTCCCTTACTTTAAAATTTAGTATTTTAAAGCAATTTTCCCTCTACGGTGTGTACATGTGTTTGTGTAGTAGTAGTAGTAGTAGCAGTAGCAGTAGTAGCAGTAGTAATTGTAGTAGTAGTAGTAGTAGCAGTAGCAGTAGTAGCAGTAGTAATGGTAGTAGTATCAATAGTAGCAGTAGTGGTAGTAGCAGTAGTAGTGGTAGTAGTAGCAATAGTAGTAGTAGCAGCTGCAGTGGGAGTAGTAAATCTAAACCAGCCTTAAAATATGCTTTTCTTCATAAGTTTCATTATCTTTATTATTATGTTTTATAAGTACATGATATGCATACATCTAGAAAAAGAATAAAAATTATGACTCTCCATATTTAATCTCAGAATATATTTATTTGTATAGAAACCTGAATAAACTCATCTTTATTCCTTAAAAAAATAGTTATTGACGTATGAATACAGGATGAAAGAATGGATAAAAAGATGGATGAATGGACGAGTGGGATGTTAGCTATTTTATTATATGTGATAAGTAGATAAAACTGAATCTCTGGAACTCCTTAGCTTACAAAAGATGTCTCTCTGTATTTGAATTCTAAAAACACATTTACTTTCATTACCACGTATCTATATTTAACCATAGTTTAAGTAAAAGACACTGTTGTTAAGCAATATTGGTAATTGGGCAAGTCTTTTTCTTCCTTCAGGCTAAAATTTTGAAAGCAGGAATTAGATGTTACATCTTCATGTTACACTTCCCTGCAGGAAGCTACATGGAACCAGAGACAGAAGAAAGATTTCTGAAGCTAGGAAGAACTGGATTCGAACTGTTGTTACCCCACACTTGAATTCTGTGACACATTTAAATCCTTTAAGTAAGTTATTTAAGTTTCAGTTTTCTCATTCAAAAAAGGGAGGCAATACCTTTCATAAATATTTGTTTAAATATAATAATATAAAGCACCCAGCATACATTAGGAACTCCACAAATGTTAATTTTCTTTCTCACTGTATCCCTCACACATATGCTTCACACAAAGCAATGTCTTTAAAGAAGTTAATAGATGAATTAATAAATAATTAATGCAATTACTTAATCCATTGTCATTTATGAAGTAATTTATTATTTGAGATAAAAATGTTTTAAGCTGAACATATGTTTGCCTGTTCAACCTTGTCTGTGAACTATAAATTTCATTTTTCTCACTAGGGATTTCCCTAAAGGTTTGATGAATCTAAGTTATTTTCAAGACTTGGAGAAAAACAGGAGTTCCCATTGTGGCTCAGCTATAAGAAACCCGACAAGTATCCATGAGGATGTGGGTTCAATCCCTGGCCTCGCTCAGTGGGTAAAGTATCCAGCTTTGCCACAAGCTGTGGTATAGGGGGCAGACATGGCTCGGATCCTAGGTCGCTATGGCTGGGAACTTCCATATGCCGCACGTGCAGCCCCAAAAAGAAAAGAAAAAAAAAAAAAAGACTTAGAGAAAAAAATAGAAAAATTGAGAAATTGTGCATAAAATCTAACACCTTTTTTCATAGAAAATAATATCTGCATGTTAGGCAAAGGAATCATGGCAATTAAACTAATTAATATTTCAACGCAAGAATTTCAATGCCAATGGCATTTGGTAACCTCTTTTCTTTTTCTTTTTACTTCACACCCGTGACATACAGATGTTACCAGACTAGGGTAGAACTGGAGGTGCAGCTGGGGCCTATGCTACAGCTACAGCAACACTGGAACTGAGCCACATCTGCGACCTACACTACAGCTTGTGACAAGCCTGGATCCTTAACCCACTGAGCAAGACCAGGGATCAAACTTGCATCTTCGTGGACACTACATCGTGTTCCTAACCTGCTGAGCCACAACCGGAACTCTGTATTTGGTAACCTCTTAAAAACAGTATAATCTTTCAGATTTGACCAATAGAAATGGGTGCATTGGGATGGAAATGCTATAAAATTTGGTTGTGATGATCATTTTACAAATATAAATATAATAAAATTTGTTGAGTTATATAAAAAAAAGAAACCTGTGCAGAAGAAATTCAATCTTGTATCTATAACATCCTGGATTGACTTAAAAAGGGTCCCCTGCCTGGAGAAGTATAGTTTAAGATAGCATGTTGTTTGGGGGGAAATTATCAGATTGGTGGCCAAAAGTAATGTCCAGCAATTCTGCATCCTGCTTATCTTGATGGAAATAAGACACAATATTACAGTACTAAAAAGAAGAGCTTGAACTGGCCAGTGAATTGAGAGGAAGGGCTAGGAGAAATTCAAGAGAACTTCTAGAATTAGTTCATAAAGCAGGGTGATGAATTCCTTGTCAGAGAGCAGGAAGGGCTGCTAAGGAATGAAATTCCCAGCTCCAGTGACTGGGTAAAAGAACTCTCATCCTACCGTACTTCCAAACTCGGTTGAATTATTTGTCCTCAAAAGTTTTCTCCTTGGACCTTCCCTACTTACTGTCTAATCCTTCCTACACTACAAAGGGTTAACAGGATTTGATGTGTAAAAACTGTATCAGTTGACAACCACTCAAAAAAAGCATTTTTTTCTAAAAAATTTTTTTTTCTGAAACCTTTTTCAAAGCAACACACAACCAGAAAGGGGAATGTTTCAGACTCTGCTTATCTGGATGTGATCCTTATGGATGGAAAGCAACTAGAAATTATACTCTGTCAAAGAAAACCCTGAATAAACATGAGATCATCGTTTTGCTATCCAGCTGCCCCCATTCCAAGATAAAGAACACAGACTTCTTCAGCCACAGTTCATGACATATAAAAACGTTACCTACGTTCAGACTCTCCTCTCCATACTCTGCTTACCTAGGATAACCTGTGGGTAACCAACAGGGAACCACTTCAGACAAGGAGTTTTAGAATTAAGTCACCAGGCCAGTGATGTGTTAGAGCCAGCTCATCTTTATTAGAATAACCGTTTGTGTTCAGAATGTAATGATGCCATGAGAGTAAGCTTAAATCAGCCACAGCAGGAATGTTTACACCAGAGGAATTAGCAAATGCTAAAATCCGGCCCTCCCGACCAATCCTGCTGGCCGAGTGTTCAATGTTTATCAGCAATGGACTGTACAGGCCACAAATAGAGAGCTGTGGTCATCCCTTCCATTCCAGTAGGTTGACGACAGGTATCTGTAATTGACCCCGGACTCCATTAGACTTTGTCTTGGGATTATGCAAAAAGTCGCTCCACAACCAAGGCTTCAAGTTGCAACCAGCAGATGATTAGAGTTGGCTCCTAAGTATAAACCCACTTGGCAGTTTGCTATTTCTACAGTATTTACAAGAGGCACTAACGTGGATAAATAATGAACATCTAGATAGTAGAATATGAGAAGGTCCTTGATCTTGATCCCAAGGAAAGTTCTTGTTATCTCCCTAATAACATCAAAAGTGTTTTATCTTCACGAAGAACCACAGGGTCTTCAACAGCACTTTCCGGTTACAGAAACTAGGTTGTTTACCAATTATGTTTTTAGCCAGTCTGACAATGACCTTCCTTTAAAAACTGCTCCAAAATGAATGCATTTTAGTAAAATGGAAGTTTCTGGGACTCTGATGTGGTTCTTTAATGCTACACACTTCCTTTGATTCATTTGTTATTTAATGCTACACACTTCCTCTGATTCATGTCAGTTCAGTCTCATGGGTCAAGAGACCTCTTGGGATCTCGCATCCACTAGTCAATTCCACCCACAGGGCAAAGGCGGGAGGGGCCCCTGACCTCGGCCTCCTTTCCAAAATTAAAGTCTTCACTTCTTCTGCACCTCGGGTTGGCGAGCAGAGAAAGTGAAATATTCAGATGTACCAAGAATCAAATGTCACTGGAAAAAATACTAAACAGTGCACTTTTGCAGAAGAAAAAGGAACCCAGATGAAAAAGCAGGCTGCAAGGCACTTTATTTTGTCCCCCACTGTAACCTTAATAGATGTTTTAGCTGAATACAGAATTCCAGAGTCACAGGTGTTTCTCTTTTTTTTTTTTTAACCAGGGTGCAGGAGAGAAGGCTAATTGGCATTTTATTTTGGATACTATTTTTCTGTCTTGTTTTTCAGAAAATACATATTGATGTTCTGCAATTTCATTATTCTGTGTCTTTGTGTGGATTTGTTTTCATTTTCTTTTCTCAGTAACTAGGCCTGTGCATTTGATCTGAAGGTTCATGTGTTTCTTCAATTGTGGCAAATTCCCCATTTTTTGAACATTATTTTTACCTTCTTTCTCCTCTTATTTGGGGCATATGTTAGAGTCCCTCAACCTACCCCCTTTGTCTCTGACTGAGCCTTTTATATACAGCCTGTGTGTGTGCGTGTGTATATGTGCGCATGTATGCGTGCACATGTGTAATTCTCTAGTATAAGCTTTAGCAGATTCTCTATACTACATTTGGGGTGAATTTTCTCCTAGGCCTAGTCTAGAAATGATCTAGCAAGTATGTTGATATGACAATGACAGACCTTTCATTTCTACTATCTGTTTTTTTCTCCTGTAGCCACACATTTATTTCTGCATCTGCTTATTTTATAATCTTTTCTGTTCTTTACATGGACGCAGTGGTAGGCAAATCAATATCCCCCCCCACCACACCACCCAAAGACGCACATGCCCCCATGCCAGGAGCCTGTAAACATGTTACTGTGTATGGCCGCAGGGACGCTGGAGATGTGATGAGGTTAAGACTCTTGAGATAGGAGGACCGTCCGGATTCTGCAGGTGGGTCAAAAGTGATTTCAAGAATCGTGCAGGCGGGAGGCAGGCGTGTGAGAGACAAAGGAGATGTGAGAAGCAGCAGAGGCCAGAGTGATGCGCTGTGGGGATGGAGCAGAGAGCCCGAGCCGGGGAAGTCAGGAGTCCTCCGGCAGCCAGAAAAGGGAAGGAACCGATACCCCTCTGGAGCCTCCAGAAGACAAGGAGACCTGCCAGCCCTTGATTTTGGCGCAGAAAGACCCATGCTGGACCTCTTCACACCCACTGTAAGGTGATACTTTGGGGTCGTTTTAAGCCACTACGCTCATGATAATTTGCAACAGCAGAAACAGAAGACTAAATCTAGTCTTTCTTTTTTGTTGTCGTTTTGAGGGTATCTAATATATTAAAATCTTTTAATAAAGATTCTTGCATATAGTCTTTTTATATTGTGCTATTTGTTCTAATATATGTATTTTATTTAGACTGATTAATCTTTGCTCTTTCTTTGTTGTTCATAATTTTACTCTTTCTCATTAGAGATACAGGTCTTACAGTTTTGCTTTTGCCTCCAGCCCTGAGGTCTCCATTCCAGAACTATGCTCAGAATAGGGCCACCTTTTCACTGGGGCATTGAAATATTTGGGGATCAAAGGGAAATCTCACATCCAACAGGTGGGCAGGACCTCGCCCTGGCTTCCTCCTCTTCCATAACCTCCCTACCTTAGTCCCAGGCCATGGTCAACAGCACATGTCTTTTGCAGCATCCTTTCTCAGGCTGGGTAGCCCAAACCCGGTTTATTATTTTAAGCAGTGAATCTGTTCCTAGCTACTTGCCTTGTATGTGTGTATACATATGCTCGCCAGGACACAGAGGAGACAGGCTTGCCACTGCTTCCAGACCTTTAGCTCTGCCTGTCTTCGCCCTTTCTTCCTGAGCTCTCCCTCACCAATATGCTCATTTTGCTCTTGCTCATTTAAATTGTCTGTTTATACTCCATATTGTCTTATTTTTTTCTACAGTGGGGGGAGGCATGTCTCAAAACATGAGTCTTAAAAATATCATCACGAATAGATGCCTTTACACCCACTGGTTGGTAAGAGTTTCATTTGAAGAAGAACCTTGGTGAAAGACAAAAGAAAATAAGCTCTCTGTGGCAGCCAGGCAAAGTCATTCGCTTTCCCATGCCAGCAGAGTTGAGTGAGTGTAATGCCTCCTAGAGCACCGGGATGAGATTGATCCTGAGTCTACACCGACTCTCACTGGAAGTGTGCCACACTCTGTTCACGGTTAACAATCAAGGGTGTTGGGGGGTGGGGGGAGGCGTGCCCCTCACTCACGTAGTATATCTGCCATGCTGCAGACAGAACTCTGTTGGAACAGAGTTACTTATCTTCACGCAGTCATCAACACTGAATACATTAATTTTACAAGGGAATTTTTTATAAAGATACTAGGAAATCTTAAGTCCAACGGGAACTCGTTTTTGGATGAGTCATGGTAGATCAGCCCCCCACCCCACTCTCATCAACAGTTCAATGAACAGGCATGTTGTCACTATGTCGGCAAAACCTCACAGAAATGGTGTTGGTACAAGAGTTAATGCGCTGTCTCCTACAAGGCAGGAAACTTCAAGCACAGTCTTCAAGTCAGTGGAGAATATATCATTACAAATTTAAAGTCCCTCAAACCTACGCAGAAGTCCAAGATCAATATTTTCATGCCTTTTACAGCGTTCCAAATGAATCCTAAAGAGGATGTTCTAAATACTTTAAATTTCCTTTTAGTCTTGTTAAACAAATAGCAACAACGAGATGTGGAAATTTGGCAGACCCAGCAATGTAAGTAGATCTGTAACAGCAGGCTATCTTTTGTGGTCAAGCAGTTTTCATATACTTTACACATAAGGGATATATGTCTATGGGTCTTTGGGGATAGATTCATTTTTCTTCAAAGGGTGTGGATCTACACGTAGAAAAGTCTATGTATCTCTATCTACACACGCAGTTCAAGTTAAAATACATAACCGTAAAGGCATATTAAAAGAACTTAGGTGATATTAAAATTACAGACTGTTCACGCTTATTTCAGGTATCGAACACTTTTATCTGGAAGGCATCATCTGGACACAGACTTCAAAGAAGAAAAAAACTGAAGATATATGTTAACTGAAGTGATCATTGATTCAAAAACTGAACCCAGACTGAAAATTTGCTTAACAAAAGGTTAATTACTACAATATCATTCCCACTATGAGAAATGATTTAAAGATAATTAAAATATATAGCAAAGTGCCAATATTCTTTTAATAATTCACAGCACGGTGACGGGGAAATTATCAGTGTAGTTTTAAATAAAGTCGTTTACAAGACCAGTCAGTCCATTTATTGGTAACCTCTCCTCGCTTTATCAAGACCCGTAAAAATGAAAATACTTGCTTATACCTTAGACTCAGCTAAGGTGTAAGTGACGGTACATGACAAACCTGAGGGCAAATGTTTCAATTAGTTAAGCAGTAACACTTCTGGGGAGTTCCCGTCGTGGCTCAGCAGCTAACAAATCTGACTGGTATCCATGAAGATGCAGGTTCGATCCCTGGCCTCGCTCGGTGGGTTAAGGATCTTGCGTTGCTGTGAGCTGTGGTGTAGGTCACAGACATGGCTCGGATCCCTCATTGCTGTGACGGTGGTGTAGGCCGGCAGCTGCAGCTCTGATTCCACCCCTAGCCTGAGAACTTCCATATGCTGCGGGTGCGGCCCTAAAAAGACCAAAAAAGAAAAAGAAAAGAAAAGAAAGAAAGGACACTTCTGGTACTTTTTTTCTCTTCATCCTATGTTTTACTATCCACTGGGTCATAAACATGAGGCACTGACTGACCACTTCTAATCTAAAGTGCTATAATTCCCTTTTAGTACTTTTGGCTCCATATTACAAATCTAATCTCAACTTTGTCATTTACTCTTAGACGATATAAATTCTCTTCATAAAGGAAGCAGCATTGGTCTCTTCTTTCGAATTCATCCACAGCATTTTTTTCACTTTTGCTCCTCAAGGTGATTGCACTGAAAATTTTTAATTAAAATACAAGATTTGATTCCATCCCCTTCAAGGATTACTGCAACTAGGGAAGTGGAGGAAATGTGGGTTTAAAAACGTATCCAGATCCTGAAAAAGACTTCCTCTGAGTCTCACCTGTTAGCTATTCTTTTCTCCAGCATCACGTACCGTGTGTGTATGTGGGGGGGACAGTTACAGTGAAACACTGATGAATGCAGAGTCATCACTGGAGCTGGTTTGATGCATACACTGTAGGGTTGATTTAATGCACACGTGTGAATGGGGGTGGACTTTCCAATAAAAGGTCTAAGCAATGGTGTGTGGATAAAAGAATTTGTCACCTATTAATTTTATGAAATAAGCATACTACGTCCAGTTGTATGGCTGCATGTCCTTACAGTAGAATCTGGGTTTCTACATGTGAGAGTGACAGCCAAGAAAACAGGCGTGTTTTCCAGAGTCACATATCAAGAGCTATAGATGAGTGTCAAGCTCAGTGTAATAACCTCATCTGCATGATCTTTAATCTTCCATCTCTCTTTGATGAAAGATTCTTTCTCTCCTCTTACTTTCTCCTTCCTTCCCTATTTCACAGCTTCCTTTCTATTTTTCCTTTCTTTCTACTCTTAGTGAGATGGCTTCCATATAAAAGAAAAAGAAACCTGTGTAGTAACCCCTTCATGGTGGCTCCATTATTAAAAAAACAAACAAACAAACTGGTGACTGCTATGCATTGATCTTAGCACTTTGCTTACTCATTTAGGTGCTTTATACTAATGAATGCTCAGCCGCATTTGGTCCAAAAGGTCTAACATAACATAACAGAGAAAAGAATTACTTTGACACCGTATTATCTACATTCCCCTACTTTTCAATAAACTCTCCAAATTAATACTAGTTGCTTCCATTATATTTAAAAACTATTTTGACCAAAGAAAAGTGACTCAAATCGATAGAAAAGAGAAAAAGGAAAAGGAAAAAAAAAAAGATCCAGTCTTTCTGATGTTCTAAGTGTACAGGGATAATCATTGGAAGAAAATAGAAAAACAATGTATTTAATTATTTATGGAATAGAGAAGAAATAAGAAATCAACCTTTCAGAGTTTTCAGCACAATCCTTAGCTTCATGGAAATCCAGCCTTGGCTTCTCCAGGGCCTGTGGACTTTTCCTCATTATAAGGATTAGAGAGATATCTTATAGTCTTGAACCTTTGATACCTTTGAATTACTTGAGGACTTTTTAACAAGTTTGAGTTTATAGTTATTACCCAAATTCCATTTCATTATACATAGCCCTAAACTCAAAGGCTGAGTTTCTATGAAAGAACGGTTTGAAGCTGTGTTCATTCACTTTCACAGTCAAGACTGCATGGAAAGAATCTATTCTATCAGAACAGACGATGCCAAGCTTCATGCTCTGCTAGTGAGCGCTCTAGAAAACTGCAGGTTATTAGAGCTAAGAGGGAAATGAGAATGCAGAGGTAAAATGACCAGCCCAAGAGCACACAGCTAGTAAGGATGCCTTCGTGGTGGATCGCAGATCTCCTTTCTGTTCCTTTCAAGATATAACAACAAAAATACGAAGTCATCAGGGATAACAGGACGTTAAAGTACATCACGGTAAATTAATTTTAGGATTGTCTTGGCAGTTAGATCTGTTCTGTTAAAATTACGTAGAAATGGTCAAAAGCTACATCTAAACAAAACAAACCCAATAAAATGGAAAGTAGGGAAGACGTCCATGTCCTTGACATCAGGCTGGTAAACACATGTTCTTGACGGCGGCCAGAATTTTGTCATGTTCACACACGTCCTGTGTGTGGTCAGACACATATTTTTCTCTCTTTCATGTTAATGCACGTGAGTCTTCTTATATGTGCGTGATGCAATCTCTTTTCTACTGTCAAACACCACCGAGAGAAGTTCCTCAAAGCAGAAGCAAGCAGGTGAAGTGGTGGCATGTAATTAGCCAAAATACAAAAGCGCTCCATCTATTAATACCTGTTTATACAGCAAGAAAGGTGATGTTCGAGCGTCACCGGCCGCCGTAAGGAGGAACTCACCTCTGCGGCAGGTGACAGGGAGGCAAGCTGCAGTTCTGGAACTCATTCCTCTCCCACAGGAGATAAGGGTTTCCCCACCCTTGGTGAAAGGACTGAGGACACTTACTTAGGACCATGCTTTGTGGAGAAGAGTCACCAGTTTGGATGGAATTGCGAGCGAAAGTGGCTTTCCATTTGGAAACCCTGAGATGTTACTGCAGTTCTTGCCTAAGAGCACGAAGCATCTCCCCCCAAGTGAAGCGCTCAAGGGTGCCGTGATCGTTGTCATGTTTATGGCAGAGACGTTCGCTCTCAGAAAACCTGGGTGCTGCAGGAACTTGGAAAAGGAATGACAGCAACTATCCAACTGTGCCTCTGCAGAAAGCGCCTCCAGTGTGCTGAGTACCCACCTGGGGCAGTGGGCGGCGGGCAGCGGCCAGTCTGAGGCAGCTCTAGGACCACATCTACTAAAGTGACATAGGTGTACAAGGCATAGCCTAAACTAAGACAGGCTGCAGCAGACAGAGCATACAAAAGTAGATCTGGGACAAGAATGCACGAAGGCCTAGCTTCTACTGAGGGAAAAACAGAATGTCAACATTTAGGAAATTTCTAGGCTGATAATTACAACCCCGATTTGTTAGTACATCTATTTGGGGTGTATTGTTTAAAGCTCAATTCAAGCGGAACAGTCATATTTCACAAAGCTCTGATTATGCTTATTTATGACTGTTTATATTGTTTGGATAATGAAATCCATGGCAAGAGTTCAGGGACCCAGGAACATAACTGCATTTCCCCTGCAGAGGCACAGCTGGGTATCTGCTGTCATTCCCTTCCAAGTCCACACAGTCTCCAAGTTTTCCGAGAGTGAATATTTCCTCCATAAACATTACAGCCATCATGGAGCCCCCTGAGGTGCGTCACTTGGGGTAAGATGTTTAATGCTCTTATACAAGCCTTGCAATAACATCTAAATATTTTCCAAATGCAAAGCCACTTCAGCTTCCAATTCAATCCAGACTCTTCAAAAAGCATTTTCAAATGCCATTTTTCACACACATGCGTGCGTGTGAGCACACACACATACACGCTCACCCGCCCCACTGCACAACTGCCCTGTAGTAATTGTATTTTACTAGAAGAAGCAAAGGTGGCAACAGAATTATGAGGACTTGGTCTTAAAGCTTTATCTGAGGATTTGCCAGTGTAAAAGACCCAGATTTTCTGAAAATGAGAACACAGATTCTAACGTAAGGAAGGGATCGGTGCCTTACATGACTAGATGAAACAAGAACAGTAAGTGACCCACAGAAGAGAGACGAGAGAACTTGGATGGTTTCAGAAGACATGATGCTCGAGGCAAGAGTCTTCACCAGCCCAGGGAGCAACAGGAACTAGAAGAAACCCATTATATACGACCTACATCTGGAACATAGGAAAACAAAGTATCAAACCATTTGTAACTCATATAACATAACATGGATTCAATATGTCTAAAGTTTTTCTTCTGTGATCGCTAGCCCATCCTTAGCAAGGAAATGCCTTTGGACTGTGATATACACACACCTGGACTCTGTGGGTGTCATCCCACTAAGAAAGTCAAGATTTCGATGCAAAAACTGGGCAAAGCATAGCAATATCCCTTAAAGAAACTTCCTGGCACACTTCTATCTAAGTGCTTCTCAAACAATTGTCTTACCCAGTCGCACAGCACATCTTTTATTACAGGAGAATGATTAATAGCATCTCCTTTTCCTCTCCGTTTTGTTCTGGTTCCGAAAGTAAATTATGTGGTAACTATACTCAGAGCCAAACGATTTCATGGTGTCTTCCTTTCACACTGAGTACTGAAAGTGCTTAAATACTACCTCTGGCTTGCACACTTAAAAGGAGGCCGAAGAATCACCTACAGAAAGTGTTTAAATATAGATTATTGGGGAGCAGTCTTCGATACTATGATAAAAAGCTTCTGAGGAGAAAGGATTTGGGGATGATCTGGAGCAGGAAGTCCTAGGAATCTGTCATCTGCAGATAGCAATTCACTGGCAGAATCTGATGTAACTACTTTGGAACTTGGCAAATCTATGGAAAACTTGCGGCCGGTGGGGGGGCTTGGATAGTAAACTGTTGTTAATTTCAGTTGCTACAAGTTCTTAGCACAGTAAAAACAACCCACCCTCCACTCCTCAGTGGCACGTGCACAGCTGTGCATATCTTCCTTGTACAAGCTTGCTAATATAGCCAGCGTGGGTATAAAAGGACCCAGAAAAATAGAGGATCTGTGCCCTGACTGCCAATAGCTTGGTCTCGGAAGTGAAGACCAAGCAGCAGCGGCCATTGCTCTTACCCCTCCCCCACTGTTGCAAGCCCGTCCCTTCCAGCTGGAGTCATTTCCAGGGTATTAAAAAAGCCAACATATTTCTCCCTAGTGGCCGTTCCTTTTGTTTTCCCTTTTCCCTTTTGTGAACAGGTCATCAAAGACCAGAGCATTCAAAAGTAACCACATATTCAGCCAGTCCCTGACCTGTGATGCTTCAAATTAATGATTTTTTCAACTTTATGATGGTGCAGAGGTGATACACATTCAGAACTGTACTTCGAATTTTGATCTTTCCTGGGCTAGGCATATGTGGTCCGATACTTCTGTGGTGCTGGGCAGTGGCAGCCACAGCTTCCAGTCAGCCACGAGAGTCAAGAACTGATGCAATTACCACCAACCTGCACCCAATCATCCTGTTTTTCATTTTGAATACAGTATTCAATAAACTGTATGAGATATTTGAACTTTATTTACAAAGTCTTAGGTGATATTGCAAACCTGTAGGCTAATGAAAGTGTCCTGAGACATGCAAAGTAGACCAAACCAAGCTATGATGTTCCGTAACTGTGGTGCACTGAATGCATTTTCAGCTTCGGATATTTTCAACTTAGGATGGGTTTATCAGGCTGTAACCCCATTGTGAGGTGAGGGAGATCTAAACAGGAAAATTAGAGCATCATTATGCATGTCCTGGGACCCAGGAAAGACTTCAAAAGAATATAAGTTTACAACTCAGGCTGATACTCTGCACAATCTACAACAATCAGAAAACAAAAACAAAAACAAAATAAAATTAAAATAGCACACCCGGAGTTCTCGTCGTGGCGCAGTGGTTAACGAATCCAACTAGGAACCATGAGGTTGCGGGTTCAGTCCTTGCCCTTGCTCAGCGGGTTAAGGATCCGGCGTTGCCATGAGCTGTGGTGTAGGTTGCAGATGTGGCTCGGATCCCGTGTTGCTGTGGCTCTGGCGTAGGCCAGTGGCTATAGCTCCGATTCGATCCCTAGCATGGGAATCTCCATATGCCATGGGAGCGGTCCAAAGAAATAGCAAAAAGACAAAAAAAAAAAAAAAAAGCACACCCCAGGGAAGGGAGAGAATATGATTTCCAGAGGTATTACATTATTAGATTCAACTGTCCAGTTTTCAACAGCAACAAAAAGTCACAAGGCATACAAAGAAACAGAAAAGTATAACTAATTCCAAGGAAAAAATAAATCAATGCAAACTGTCTGATGGTGGATCTACTAGACACATATTTTAAAAACTGACTTAAAGGTGCTTTATAAACAAAAGGAAGATGTGGAGAAAGTGATGAAGGAACAAAATGGAAATATCAATAAAAAGAAAATCCCAAAACTAAGTTCTATAGCTGAAAACTTCAGTAACTGAAGTGAAACATTCACTGGAGGGATTTAAAGTTGGAAGGGAGCAAGCAAAAGAAAGAATTGGTGAACTTGAGGATGAGGAAAATGGAAATTACTGAGTCTGAGGAAGAGAAGTATAAAGATTAAGCAAGAGCAAAAGAAAAGAGCCTAAGGCACCTGTGGGAGACTATTAAGTGGACCAATATGGGCTTGAGTATTGACCAGTTTGAATACTGAAAATAGCATTAATTTTAACACTCCCATGCTCCACAGCAGTCACATATACTTTGAAAAAATATTTTGAATACATATTTAAAGTGATCATTCATATTTTATGTACTAACATGGTATTAGCTTTAAATAATCATTTCTAGGCAAGGATTTATTTCTCCAGGACCACTCTTCCTACATTTTTGTTATTCTTTATATCTTTGCACTCATAACACCTGATAAATGCTAAGAGTAGGGTGCTCATGCTCTGTCTTTGTAAATGTCTCTCTCTGTCTCTCGCTCTCTCTCTCTCTCACACACACACACACACACACACACACACACACACACACACACACACTGAATCCATCTCTCACCTGCTTCTGAGCATAGACATTGTGCTTATGGCTGAGGCAGCTATTCACATCTAAAACCTTTCAGAAGTACGAGGTTACAAAGATTTTAGTTTCATATTGAAAGTGTCTTGATAGCATGTATTCTTAAACCTGGGCCTTGGAGGATGGAGTAATTTGGGGAGGAAATAGCTGAGCATTCTGGATTTACCACTAAGCTGCCATACAAACACTGGGAGGATTTGGGGGAGGGAAAGGAAGAAGTTGAAGAGAAGAATCAAGTGCAATGAATAGTTGCAATTACAAATTAGGTAATTGGCATGGAAACATTTGCTTTAATTTGAACATCTACTATGCATTCTGAATTCATGACTGTCTGTTTGTGTCAATGCGTCCCCATTTCTTGTTCCTTAGTTGCTTTAAAAAATAATTATCTTCAGCTGGAGGAAGATGTTGTATGTGATACATCACATAGTGGAAACCACATCACACATATAATGATAACCCTTTGTGTTTTGGTTATCAGATATGTTAGAAAGCCTAAAAAAGGAAAAATAAATTCCCAATGCCTGACAAAGGAACTGATGACTCTTGAAATGATGGAAGAAACCTCTTATGTTACAGTTGTAAAACCAGAACCATTAAATATACGTCGAGTTAAATATTCCTTTGATTACAACTGTATTTTTAAATATGACACCATAAAAATCAGGAAAAAAATGTTAGGCACACTAAAATGAGACTGCTAGTGGAAAAATACTTGAACTAAAATTACTCTAAAAAATAACTCCTATATTCAGAACTATAGCCCAAAAATATCTTGGGTTTTCAAAAGTAGGATGATTCTGAGCTAAACTACGATATATTGGTAACTATAAACTGTGTTCTGACATCTTAATTAAAAGAGTTTCAGGGAGGTCAACCACTTCCAACAAAATCTTTCTCTGAAAAAATCCAAAATCACTAATTTTCCTCTCCTAGGAGAGAGACTATTACACAGGTATTTGATGAACTAATTGCTCTGAAAAAGCTATGGGCAGAACATAAGAAACTGTCAAAGAAGCTGCCAGCAGAACTGTGGCAGTTCAGTGGTTTTCCCACCAAAGATCAAAATTTAACTTAAGTCACAGTTAACTTCTCTAATATTGCGGGGGTGGGTGGGGGGGAGTGTGGGTGTGTGGGTGTGTGTGTTTTAAAAGGTCTGAGATAATGTGAGCAATATAAAACAATTATAGCAAAGAATTAGGCAAAAATTACTAGTCCATTAAAACCTGAGCAATCTGATTTTCTTTTTAATTCTCTGATTAAAGTAAGAGGAATTTAGGACACTGATTTTGGATATAAGAAAACAATTTCCCTGGAATGTTTGTTTTTGTTTTCTGGTTTTTAGTTTCCATTAGATTCCGGTAAAATACGCAAACACGAGGATAAGGAATCGTGAGAGTCCATCACTGAAATCGACATGACCCTGGCACTGTATGATGTGCTGGTGGACCACAGCGCTGTTCACAGAGTTACTCTCCTCCCTGCTCGGACGCCACCAGCACCAGGCTCGGTGTGTCACTTGCTCTGCCAATGGAAGCTGAGCGCAAAGGACGTGTCTCCCCCACAGAGGACTTTGCAGGGACAGCACAGGCGTAGTCCCCTTTCTAAAGAGAAGACGTTCAGTCAGTTTGAGTCCTGGGGTGAAGGTGATGTGGGGCAGAGCTTAGGTCAACTGGTAGTGAAGCCATAACATAAATGAGAAACAAACCTTTATCATGAGTTACTGAGATTTGAGGCCACGTGACCACAGGAGAGCGGCACCCCTCGACTGAAACAACGGCAGCATGAAGGAGGCACTCAGTCCATGATTACCTGATTGTCAGACAATACACATGTTAATGACCCTTGTTACTTAATCCACATCTAAAACAATACGCCCAAGGCAGCAGAGCCCATGACCTTGCAGTTACTGAAGACATTTTAGTGTCTCATTCTGAAATCAAATGGTGCTGTGGACTGTTTTTAAGCATGCAATGAAATGATTATAAACATTCTAAAATACGATTTCCTGAAAACTTAGAACAGCAACCATGTCAATGAGGATGGTTTAAATTTTATGGTCACCACAACACTTAATTACCAGGGATAACTAGAGATAAGGAGGACATGGAAAACTGCTTTCTACAGGAAAAACTTTTTAGGACAGATATTCCCTGAGCCTGCAAGTTACATGACATACGTCCAGTGCTAGCCACATGTATAATAAAAAGTTAGGAGTTATGAAATTTAATTGCCAGTGCAGTTAGCATGTATTATTCACTGAGTAAGTGCTGACCAAAACAACAGTGATGACCTCTACCTAAGTACATGTTCCCTGACCAAAAACAATTGTTTCTAGTCCAAGTGATCCTTCTAAGCACCAAAATGTTCTCCCTATGCGTGCTTTGTACCTCAACACAAGTATTTTGCTTGGAATGTACTTGCTTAATTCATAGTGTCACAATAAACCCCCAATCATCAGTGCTTTTATATATCTTTATCAGTGTGTGGATTTTCTCTCTTAGAGTTAAAGATATAAACATGGATACAAAACTGCTTTCACACCCATGTTTATATACAGAAAAGCTACCATGTGAGCCTGATTCCGTGTGTGTTTGGTTGCTTTGGCTATTGTCCAACAAGACATGATTTTTAGAACTACTTACAAAATCCCATGGCATGCACCCCACCGTGGCAAAGTGGTAAAACCACAGTCTATGGAAGTATTTTTAGATGTATTTAACCCAAATTCTTAGGATTCATCTGCATCCTCCTAGAGAACTCCATCTTGCTCAAAAGTTAATTTCAAAAGACCTACTTGATTTCCTCCACCCAGAGGTCAGATCAACCCTCCCAAGGGAAAGAGAAGTCAGACTACCAGCCGACGTCTCCGACTCCACATCCACCTGCCACGCTGACTTAAATAACTGAACAGGCTTGGGTTCTCACATAGCTGCAGTTCTTAGCTGTGCATATTTCCCTGACGAAATGATGAGGATCTAAGCATGACCGCATGCGTCTGCTGAAGTGGCTGTGGCCCTCAAACTGGTCTTTTCAACCCTTTTACTACCCATGAGTTGATTGACAAATCAAGTCAATAGATTTTGGAGACTTAGTCACTGCAATACGGCGAAACTTTTCTGTTTGCTTCATTCTATCCTATGCTGCCATGTAGAGAATGTGCATGTGTTCTTGTGTGTATTTCAGAAAAGAAGTGTCGAAGATAACATTTATTTATTAAATATAAACACCATGATAACAGTCAAATTCATAAAATTGTATGATCTAGAATTTGCACTCCGCAAATTCGGGCGTCGTGCCAGGAATAGTGTCGAAATATCATAATGTACTTCGTTTTCAAAGTGAATCACCCATGATTTAGTTCGAGGAAAATATAAGAAAAGGATCAGTACAATAAATACTCACAATGTTGACTATACTTTACTCAAGATTATTTTTAAAAAGGAGATTCAAGAAAAATAGTGTGTGTAGCAAAAAGAGTTAACTTTTAAAACGTGTTAAGTAATGTGTTCAAAATAGGAGGAAAAGGGTATTTAGGTGCAAAGCCAAACTCTGAGTTTCAACGGCAGGTTTGGAGGTGGAAAGAAAGCTCTGAGAGACGTGGGAAGCGGAAGACAGGGTTTGGGGTGCAGGGCCAGAAAGGGGGAAAGACAGGAGCAGCGGCGCGACCTGGGCCAGAGGTGGGATGGTGAGGAACGGGCCCCTTTTAGAAATTCACTCGTCAGTAAGGAGCAAGGCTGCGACGCAGAATGCATCTGTTGCATAAAACACACAACTCCGAATGGGAAAAAGGAGACACTTGTTTGCAAAGAACCTCTTCCATTAAAATGACGTCAGTCTTCAGAACACCCCCAAATGATCTAGAAACTGCGCTAAAATCTCAATGATGCTTTCTCAGGTGATGTTATGTTAGAAATTTAGATTATGGGGTAGCCCTTTTAGACTTCAAGATTCCACTGAGTTCCACAGTTCCATACAATGAGTAACGGAGGAGATTGTGCATGTGTGTGAGTGTGTATATACATAGATACATATATACGTGCAAATATATGTACACATACACACACATATTCATATAAATACACACACCTATGTAGCTCCAACTTACGTAAAATTCCTGGCACACAGTAGGTGGTTAATAAATGCTTGTTTGAATATCACTGCAGTCATAAAATTGATACACAAAAATTTATGGGAAGTATAAAGTGCCGGTTTGAGAACAGACCACTTCCTGACGTGTGTGTTATAGCAGAAGAAAGCATGTTGCCTTCCCCCCCTTCCGGTGCAGGGATTTTCAGACAAAAGGATGCCGTGTCTGCCGTGTAATGTATAATTTCGGCTTTCAGGCATGTGCATGCCTGAGATTTCTTCATTTCTCAGTTCTGTGAATTTCTCAGGCATCACACTGTACATTTCATATCTTAGAATAATTATTGATATTTGTTCTTTCAATGATGACTCCTAAATTAGATGCACTACAAAGTTCCATGACACATGGAAGATACAAATGCCGCATCTCCGAGTTCCTGAGCGGCTGTGGTTTGCATCTCTGTATCCTTCCTTCTTGCCACTGCCTATAGCTTCCCTTACGGAGCCCCCGATGGAACATAGGGGGGAATAATCCCTGAAGCAAGACAGCTTAGACTGTTGAAACTGAGAATGTTAAAGCAGGGCGGGAGGTTACCTGTGGGTGCAAGATGCACCGTGTCATTACTAGACACACAGGAAGAAACGCGTTGAAGAAATACTTCTTTATCTGAAAAAGACAATTTTTTGAGGAATAACTCATGAACTTAAAGGTAGACATCTTCGGGGCAGTGACAGAATGTGTCTCCAGTTGTTCTGAAATAAAAGTTTAACAAAAGCAGAAACTACGTTTGAATCAGCATCGCTCTGTGTCTGTCACCAGCACACGTAGGTGCCTTTACGAGGGCTAAATCTTGACATGAGCCATGCCACGCAAGATAAAGACATTCATCCTTCATGTCTTAGAGCCACACGCTCTTTCAAGACCAGTGTGAGAAAACAATGGGATGTCAGGAAAGGTCAGAAGCCACGATCAAGAGACACTCTGATGAAAAAGCCTTCTCTGAGGGCGGCAAGCCCTGGCTCTCTGTTCTCCCAGTCAAACGGAGAGACATTGCACTCACGCTAGTTTCCTGGTTAATTTTTCAAGAATGTGGGTTGTCAGGGATCAGAACACCGTGCGAGCTTCAAAAGGCTGAAAAGCTCTGGCTGGACCCAAACGGTGTGAGCTGGGTCTCCCTGCGAGCCGAGCGCTCGCTTTTCCTTTAATTTCTGCTTGTCTTCATCCTTCACATTTCTTTCTGACATCTTTCCTGGTTTTAAAAGATACATTTTTTAAGCTACATTATTTAAGACAAGGAATTTCTACAAAGCCTTGGAGGGGAACTGAGTTCTTTACTTTCGAAAGAAGCTCGCAGTAGAATATTTTTTTTTTTAAATCAGTGTCAGCGACAGATGAACTTCACAATTTTTAAAGGCTTCATTTTTATCCAAGGTACTTTAGTGCAGAAAACCTTCGAAGATGAAGTTTTCTTTTTATATTCCTATTACTTCCTGGTTTAAGCCAGATCTAAAATACCATAAAACGGCTTGACTTGGAATTTTTTTATATGATACAAAAGTTTCCAAACTTGAACACTGACAGAAACCCAGATTTCTCATTTATGTGATGCAGGAAGCACAGGAGAAGAGGAGAGAACAGCGTTTGGGAGGACGAACAGACGAGCAGGCCCTCGCCTTAATTCATAAGGCCCTACCCTCGACACCTGCAGGGCTCAGAGCTACCGTGGAGCTCCACACCCCATGAGTGCAACCAGTGTAAGTCGAAACCAAGAAAACTGGTTTGGCAATTCCTCGAAATGTGCCACATACAGTTGCCATATGACCCAGCAATTCCGCTCTGAAGTACATACCCCAAAGAATTCAAAACAAAGACTCAGATGCACAGACAGCGCTGCTCACTGCAGTGTTATTCACAGCAGTTAAAGGGGAGGAGAAAGGACTCCAGGGCCCATCCGGGGATGAACAGATCAACATAGGGTGGCAGCCAGAAAGGCAATGAGGCTCTGAGGCACGTGACAGCATGAGTGAACCCCGGAAGTGCTGTGGAAGGTGAGAGAAGCCACACGAACGGAAAACTGTCATGCAATTCCACTTAGGGGAGGTGCCTAGAACAGGAAGCTCCTAAG
Organism: Sus scrofa; assembly: GCF_054392235.1. NCBI lineage: Eukaryota > Metazoa > Chordata > Mammalia > Artiodactyla > Suidae > Sus > Sus scrofa. The sequence continues at coordinate 80,689,159 of NC_139393.1, forward strand.
GGCATAAGAAACAGAGAGTTTCCAGGGACCAGGGGTAGTAGAAACAAGGAGAGAGTGTTCAAGGGTACAAGAATTTGTCTTTGCGAAGATGGAAAGGTTCTGGAAATAGATATTGGTGACTGTGAAAATACCTAAGGCTACTGAATAGCACACTTAAAATGATGAAAGAGTCCAATTTTATGTACGTTTTATACATATTTATATTTGATGTATATTTTACTACTCAAAATATAGCATTAGGAAAACAAAGCTAGAACCTGTTAAATAAGCTATATGCTCTTCTCTTACCTCGATGAATAGAACTTTGGGTATAATTTGAACTAGGTGTGGTCTCCCATTTGGAACATGGTGGTCTAAAAGGAGGCAGCCTCCCCCTGTACCCCCCACATCCATGCACCCACACACAGAAGGTAGCTCTCTGCTCTTCCTCCCGGCGTCTCCCTCAGCAGGTGGGGCTCTGTGTCCATGTCCCGTCCTTATCCCCTCGGAGGCACAGGCTGGCTGGTGATGGTGTGGTCTGAACTCAAGAAGGGGACTCCACCCAAGAGGGCTCCTTGCTCTTGCACATGAGCTCAGGCTCTGTCAGCAGGATCGTCCTGGAGTGTGGTGCAGAAGCTGGCACAGGCTGGCTGCGGGCTTGGCCCACAGGATACGTGGACCCTTTGCGCCGTGGCAGAGGGTGGAATGATGTCCCACAGGAGAGTCAGAAGGACCTTCTGCAATATGGAGTCCAGTGGATGAACTTCACGCCTGCGGATCCTGTGATGATCCAAAGCTATTTAGACTCACCAGTCTCCCTGACGAGGGGTCCAAGGAAGATGATGAACGTCTTCTCTAGAGTTTACACAAGAAAGGACTCTGGGCTCACCCAGTGTCATGTCTTTTCTGTTTTAGGAAATAACTGTGGTTGATCCATGTAGAATTAACACCACCAGCCCGATGTGACACACAACGTTTTGCCTTTCAGACCAGGGTGTTTATAAACTCTATTAATACTACCCGTTGCTCTCAAATGCGGACCCATTCCTGCAAGGAGAACCAATCCCAAAACTCCACTTTGGAATCCTGGAGTGGATTACTGACTTTGACGGCTGCCACATAGTCTTAATTTGCACATCATTTTCCTCTACTCGAATTCATTGGCCAAGAATGAATGAAAGCCCCAGGCATCTGACTTTTTTAAACAGTGTGATGGTGATTTAGAAGGAATAAAGAACCACAGCCTTCTCTTCTCCTCGCCATAGCCACACTGTCACAAACACTGTCTTTCTCTTCCCCTTTCTGCCAAGATTGAAAAGTACATGCCTTGAGAAATTTTATCAACTTTGGCGTACCTGCTGGAACTGGACCTTGACCGTGGGATGCATCTACATCATTCTGCTATCTTTGAATTCTGCAAATATACCTGGCTCTTTCTCTTGTCCATATCTTTGGTTGTCTGCACATTTAGAAAACGCAAGAATACTGTCCTTGTGATGAGAAATTCACACTACTCACTCTTTCTTTGCTTCCCTCGGTGAAACCAAATCACCTCCCTCTTTTTTGCCACATCTTAATATATTTCAGTATTAAGCTATGAATTCGATTTTCGTGGTTTCTCCTTGATTCATTTATCTCTACTCATAGAAGTCATAAAATTAAACCAACACTGCAAAAATACTTGTTGCAGGCAAAGGCTAACAATTGATGATAAAATTAATGGGCAAATGTATGATGAAAAATAGGCTATTTCCATAGCCTTAAAATATATCTCCAGAAGATACCTATAAATTACTAAGTTGAAAATAGTTTTGAGAGTTCCCGTTGCGTCTCAGTGGTAATGAACCCAACTAGTATCCATGAGGATGCCGGTTTGATCCCTGGCCTTGCTCAGTGGGTCAGGGATCCAGTGTTGCCATGAGCTGTGGTGTAGGTCGCAGATGCGGCTCGTTGTTGTGGCTGTGGCATAGGCCTCCAGCTGCAGATTCAACCCTTAGCCTGGGAACTTCCATATGGCATGGGTGTGGCCCTAAAAAGCAAAAAAAAAAAAAAGAAGAGTTGTGTTTTTCTTATCGCATGGTATCAAGGGGCAAGTAATATGTAAGCCTGACAAACACCATAAAAACCAGATAATTCAGGTTTACATCTTGTCTATCTCTAACTATGTGACATCAAAAGCACATGTCACATCTGCAGAATTTTTGGAAAAATACATAACTTCAATTTAGTCATGTGAAAATGTCAGGCAAACCCAATTGAGGGGGATTCTCTAAAATATTTGACCGGTTCTCTTCAAAATTTTCCAGGGCAAAAAAAAAAAAAAAAAAAAGGGAAGAATTAGTGTCTGGCATAGATTGGACAAAGTAGACAAAACTGGATGAATAAATGCATTGGAGAAAGTGGAGCTGGAAAAAAGGACATTAATGGTAAAAGTGGTATATTTTAATAAGGTTTGTAACTTAGTATTATTAACTAAAATATGGATATTATTATAAGTATCTTATATTACTATATTTTATATTATAGAATTTATCTTATATTTTTAGTACTATCATATTATCAGTAACTAATAGCACAATGAGTTGAAGGTAATAGCTATTAGTTAATTAGTTCCAGTGCTACTAATAACAATTAGTCATAATGAAAACTAACTTCCTGGTGTTAACATCAAGCGTAGCTGGGAACGGGGTACACAGGAAATAACTACTATTTCTTACAACTTTTTCACAGGTCTAAATTTATTTCAAAATAAAAAGCTCCCCCCCAAATCACAGGGTGTCTCCAGCCACCCGTTTTGTCCTTTGCCCTCTTCTGTCTGCTTGGAATTCAGGCTCAGTGCCGCAGGCAGAGCAGGGACGAGGTGACAAGGACAAGACAAGGACGACCATGTGGAGACAGACAGGGCCTGGGTCCCTCATGGCCTGCAGTCCTCAGCGGCAGCCTCCGCCTGGTCCTGCCTGCCCGTCTCCAACCTGTCACCAGGGGAAAACAGCAACACATATGTGATCAAAGCTGAGACAGGCTAGGTCCTGGGACCTGGACCCTTGGCTGCAGTGGCTGCAGTTCTTGCATCTGGGCAAACATCTCAAGCAACGAAATACAAAGAAACTGTAAAGGACTGCAAATAACTGCATGCGTGGGTAGTTGGGGCAAACTATGGACAACAAGATACAGAAAAACCCTAAAACACAACTGCCACTTCTGAAGAACCAAGAGCAGAAGCAGGGCACTACACATGCCCCCTGCACACAATGCCACCAGAGGGATGGGCAGAGCACCTAAGCCACCCCCGAGGCTCAAACTCTGGACCCAACCCTGCCCTCACCTCATATAAGGAACCAGCTCACCAACCCCCTTTGGGGAGCTCCAGGAAGCAAGCTAGCCAGGGAGCCCCTGCTTGTGTTCATTCCCCTCTGTTGCAGCAGGGGCCCCAGTAAAGCCTTGCCTGACTTTTCCTATCTGGTGTCTCCACTTCTATGGACTAAGAAGGCCAAGAAACTGGATAGTAGTGAAGCCACTGAAAAAATAAGAAATAGTTCTGATTCTTTGACTGTCCCTTATTCTTTGGAAATGAAAGTTTTCCTTAGAAAGTGATGGTTCTCCACACACGGCGCTGCTCTCTGCCCAAGGCAGAGCTCATGACCCCAGGGCCCTGCTCACACGTCAGGTCCATGGTGAACAGCACGGGCCCTGCACTGTCACTGCTACCGCTCGCCTCTCACACTCCTGTGCTGAACCACATGAGGAGCTCCTGTGATCCCAGATCCAGAGTCCTTTTACCACATCACAGCTACCTTCCTGACGAACCATAAGCCAATCCATCCTATCTCCGTGAATAAGAATAACCCAGATATAAAAGCAACTTTGTAATCACTGCTTCGGTAATAGGAGGCACGTGCCATTTGCAGATGATCCATTTCTACCACTGCTGCAGAACACAAGTCCCCAGCATGACATAACATTTCATGGTTAATAGAGAGAAAAAGGACAGACATTCTCTTATGCAATGGAGACTATGAAATATTCATGGGATAGGTCTTGACAGTATCTTAGGAAATACATTATATACAGTGTTCAAAGAACAAAAACTTTCTCCCTCATAGGATTTATAATGGCAATAGTCTGAAAATCTCATTTTTTTCCATTTTTTAGTTTTATTAAAGTACAGCTGGTTTACAATGTTGCAATAATTTTTGCTATACAACAGACCAAGTCTTATCACTTTAAAAGGGTAACTTGGGGGGAGCTCCCATCGTGGTGCAGCAGTTAACGAATCCGACTAGGAACCGTGAGGTTGCGGGTTCGGTCCCTGGCGTTGCTCAGTGGGTTAAGGATCCAGTATTGCTGTGAGCTGTGGTGTAGGTTGCAGACGTGGCTCAGATCCTGCGTTGCTGTGGCTGTGGTGTAGGCCAGCGGCTACAGCTCCGATTAGACCCCTAGCCTGGGAACCTCCATATGTCATTGGAGCAGCCCTAGAAAAGGCAATAAGACCAAAAAAAAAAAAAAAAAAAAAAAAAAGGGTAACTCAGGAGTTCCCTGGTGGCTCAGTGGGTTAAGGATCCAGTGTTTCCACTGTTGTGGTTCGGGTCACTGCTGTGTCATGGGTTCAATCCTCGGGCTGGGAACTTCCACATGTTGCCACCATGGCCCAAAAAAAAGGTAACTAAATTAGAGTAGCTATAGTTAGCAACTCTATTGCTACAGAATTAGTAGAACTTACATTATTTGCATTTGTCTCTAAGATTTCTTTATAGGTCTAAAAACAGTATGATTAGAATGCAATAGCTACATATAGGGTAAATCATGTACACATAAAATTTTGAGGCTTAAAGCAAGACTCATTGTGGTTATTAAACCATTAAATTATATTAGCTTTATTTTTAAGATAGGCCCCTCCCAGCACCCTCCCCCAACCCCCGCCACCACTCCTTCTTGCTCAAAAGTACATGTTTTGATGTTCCTTCTTTCCAAGTGCTAAAATGAATGCAAAGGCCCCAAAATGCACAGAGCAGCCTTCATGAAACTTCAAGAAGAGGAGTTCCCATCATGGCACAGCAGAAACGAATTCAACTAGGAACCATGAGGTTGCAGGTTCGATCCCTGGCCTCACGCAGTGGATTAAGGATCTGGCATTGCCATAAGCTGTGGTGTAGGTTGCAGACGTGGCTCAGATCCTGCGTTGCTGTGGCTATGGTATAGGCCAGCAGCTACAGCTCCAATTAGACCCCTAGCCTGGGAATTCCATGTGCTGCGGGGGCGGCCCTCAAAAGACAAAAAAAAAAAAAGAAACTTCAAGGGGAGACAACTGCACGGCTTGCAGGCTCTACAGACTGGTCCCATGTGTCTCATTTTGAAGTCAGTTACTCTTCCTGTCCCAGAGCATGTGGGACTTAGGATAGAATCTATGTGGAAATACATGTGTTTTAGAAACGCTTCTTGCATGCAAATGGGCTATTCTTTTCAAGAAAACTTGACACTTCCGGCCAAACGGAAGAGAAATGCCAATGGCAGAATGAGCAGCAGTGTACCCCTGCCCAGTGGCTCAGTGCTGCTCTCTCTCTGTCCTACGTATGTGAGCTCAGCTGAGGTGCTAATCACTTCAGCATGTGGGTGTGCGTGCCTGAGTGTCCTCTGTCCAGCATGGCCAAAAACCAACTCCTTTTTTCTCAACTGTGTCTTCCATGGTTGTCTCCAGAACTGTAATTATATTTATATTTGTTAATTATCTTCCTCCGTGACTTTTACGTTACATGGAAATCAGTAATACTTAACTAAAAACAAATAACACAACCACAACACAGACATAATGGAGTTTCCATTGTGGCACAGCAGAAAGGAATCCTACTTGTATCCATGAGGATCTGGGTTCGATCCCTGGCCTCTCCCAGTGGGTTAAGGATCCAACATTGCCGTGAGCTGTGGTGTAGGTCGCAGATGTGGCTCGGATCCTGCATTGCTGTGGCTGTGGTGTAGGCTGGCAGCTGGAGCTCCGATTCAACCCCTAGCCTAGGAACCTCCATATGCCTCGGAAGCGGCCCAAGAAAAGGCAAAAAGACCCCCCCCCCCCCAAAAAAAAAAGAAAACTAAATAATTAATCCTTTAAAAAAAAAAACAAAAAGAACCTGAACATATTAATTTCTGGAAAGAATGTAGAGTGAGAACTCTCATTCATTGCCGATAAGAATTCAAAATGGTACACCTACTTTGGAAAATAGTTTGGCTATTGTATACAAAGTGAAACATTGTCTGACCATGTAGAACAACTATCACACCACAAGGTATTTATCCAAAGTTATTTGAAAAATCATGTCCCCATGAAACCCAGTAAATAGATACTTATACAGCTGTATTCACAATTACTCAAGACTTGTAACAATTGAGATGTAAATGGATAAACAAACAGTGGTACCTCCATGCCATGGATACTGTCCAGGGACAAAAAAAGGAATGAGCTATTAACATATGCAAAAATAGGGACGAACCTTTTTTTTTTTTGACTGCACCCATAGTATATGGAATTTTCAGGCCAGGGACTGGATCCCAGCTGCAGCTGTGACCTACGCCATAGCTGCAGCTACGCTGTATTCTTAACCCACTGTGCCGGGCTGGGGATCAAACCCACACCTTGGCAGTGACCGGAACAGCTGCAGAGACCATGCTGGATCCTTAATCTGCTGCACCACAGTGGGAATTCCTGGGTGAATCTTAAATTAACATAACCAAGTGAAAGAAGTCGGTCTGAAGAGGCCACATACTGCAAGATTCTATTTTGGTGACATTATGGAAAGAACAACATCACAATGACAGTATCAGGTGAGTGGTGGCCAGGGGGTCCAGGGAGAGGCAGAGCTGAACAGGTGAGGCACTGGGGGTGGGGAGGGTGTTAAGGGCAGTGAAACTATTTTGTATTAAACTGTAACAGTGACTTATGACATTTTGCTCTTGTCACAACCTTGGAGAAATGGCTAGCTCTCCAGTTAGGTTAGATAATATACAAGATGAGCCTGGAATAGCCTGAAGTGCTAGATAGTGAGAAAGTACATCCCCCAAACCCACGATCACGTCAAGAAGACTCGGTCATGGATTTTGAATAGTTGTGTTTTCATTATCATTTGTCTCGAGGTATTTTTCAATTTCCCTTTTGATTTCCTCATTGACCCACTGATTTTTCAGTAGCGTGTTTAGTCTCCATGTAGTGATTTTTTTCTCATTTCTTTTCCTGTGGTTGATTTCTAGTTTCATACCATTGTGGTCAGAGAAAATACCTGTAATAAACTATAATGGAAAGAAAAATTTTTAAATAAAAAGTCTAAGAGGGAGGTGGGGCGAAGAAGACACAGTAGCCAGCTGAAAGTGCCAAACTGGAACAATGTGAGCAAAAATAAATAAAGTAGGATTGGATTATAGCCCAAGGTTTAAAATAAAGATTCATGAAGCCATATTAATATAAGCAAATGATTAAATAAGTAAACAAATTGGGGAGACGAGTTAAATCCCTCATTCAGACGAATTCCAAATAATCTACATTGATATTGTATTCTCAAGGATATGAAGCAAAACTCTCCTTTCCTTCAGCATTAGTGACTTCCTTCCAAAAATGTACAGAGTGGAAACAGGGGAAAGAGTAGTGGTGGGAACGCCTGATAAACAGGCGCTCGGGGTCAACAGGTGGCGGGAAGCCTTGTTGACAGCGCACACCTGTGACGTGAAGGCATCTCCTCTACTCTAAACTGAAACATATATATTTATAAAAGCAGAATAAAGATACAAATTCAGAAAATAGCTTAACTGTGAAAGGGAGAAATTATTAAGAAAAGAGACAAAGGAGGGATTTACTTTTAGTAAAATCTCTTCTTATTCTACTCTGACAGAGATAGTCAAAGACATGAAATCTGAGTTTACAAGAAATATTGAGGCTTAAAGGAGTATTTACATTAAACGAGTGATTCTGGGTCATTAGCAGCAGCATATGGAGTCAAAGGTGCTAATTCAGCTTCAGGATAAACAGCTTGGGCTTTGTTGTCTCAGATATTTGGATATTTATAGAATCCGTCCTTTACACTGAATTATTACCTAAGATAGAGTGATTTTCTGAGCGGAGAATCGTCGCTTCAGAAAACAGAGTGTTGAAGTAGGAAAGTGAGGAAAGTGGGAGGTTTCAGTCCATATGACGCTGTATTTACTAAATGACAATGGTCTGCATTTTCCTATGAAAACAGTACACGGTGCTCCTCCTGCAAGCTTCATGTCTGACTGACAGCATGAAAGTATCTGCTACCCAGGCTGGTTTGAATCCACAAAGGATTCCCTTGGGAGAATGCCAGATGACGTGAGAGACCCCCCTAAGGGTTCAGTAACACATTTCAAAAGTTCCCTTGCAACTAATAAGCTCTACTACCAATAAAACTTGAAAGATAACGAGAGCCTACAAAAAGGCAGTGACTGCAAACATCACTGAGCTTCCCTTCAATTGAAGTGTTTCCCTGGAGGAAGTTGGGCTCGAGAATAAGGTCAGGGTATTCTTATTTTAACTTATTACCTCTCCTTATTTTAACAAATGAGAAGAGATTTATTCTTGGCAGCCTTCAGAAAAGAAAATATTTTTTCTCTCTTCAAATTGCCATTTCAGAACTCTACAAATGAAGGAAGAGTTGCCTAAGCAGTTCAAAAATGAGAAGTATTTCTTCTTCTTGAAAACGCTCCTTCCCAGCAGCTCTGAATTGGCGTTTGTGCTCAAGTGTGTGCCTCACCCATTCCGTAGGTCTGAGCCTGAACAGAAAGGCCACGATGCCCACTTCACAAAATCTTCAAGCTGGAGCTTTGCGGGGGTGTATTAACGACAACAGAGGCAAAGTTAACTTCCCACACATCTCAGAGACGAGGAGCTGGAGACACAACCCACTGAAAGGCTGGCATGGCCATCACCTCTGGGGAAAAACACACTCCTACACCAGGATATATGCAGCAGGCACTCTGATTCGATGGATCCAACTCCTCTTTCCTTTCCTGCTGTTAGTGAGGTTTGTCTGCCTCTACTGTAGAGGATGTGAGAGTTACAAACTTGATTTTCCCTCCTCATAGTGTAAGCCAAAGTCTACCAAGGCTACATCCAGGCTCTCTTGGTTTCCCTGCTCAGAGTTCTATATCCACTGCAGGAAGCCACAAAGCTCTGGTTTCCTGCTGTCATTGACTCTGACTGCCTATCCTTGAGCTCCTGGTGGCCCGAGATAAATGACAGTAGTAGTTGCTGCTTCCAACAGATGAGGCTGGTCCTAACTGATGAGCCAAGGTGACAGGAAAAGTCAGGGATGTCTTTTAAACAGTTAATACTCTACAAGCCCAAGGGAGTAACAACCAAGATGCTAAAGGAAACTGGAATAACAGCTAATACTGCAGTGGCTGAGCAGTACTCAGACAACTACCGGAATGAATTCACAAAGTAATTCTCAAAGAACCTCTGTGTGAAGACGATATGATCAGTCCCACGTTCTTATTAAGACTGAGTCGAAGAGTTCCCTTTGTGGCTAAGTGGGTTAAGGACCCAACGCTGGCCTCTGTGAGGGTATGGGTTCAATTCCTGGCCTTGCTCAGTGGGTTAAGGATCCAGCGTTGCCATGAGCTGTGGTGTAGGTCACAAAAACACGGCTCAGATCTAGCGTTGCTCTGACTATGGCTGGCAGCCGTAGCTCTGTTTCAACCCCTAGCCTGGGACCTTCCACGTGCTGCAGGTGTGACCCTAAAGAAAAAGAAAGGGTGTGTGTGTGTTACTGCAACACCTTGCAGTATAGGAGAAATTAGCACAACACTGTAAATCAACTATACTTTAATTAAAAAGTATGTTTTTTTAAAAAAAGAAAGAGCCCTGATGAGATAAGAAAATGAAATGAAATTTGATGACTATAGGTATGAACCAAGAAAACCAAGAGAGTTAAAAACAACAAAAAACTGCAAGGGAAGAAAAGAGTATCTCTAAGATCCCATGGTGAGAAGAAGCTGAAAGACTTGCAGAGAAACCAATGTGGCTCGAACCAGTATGTGAAGGGGAGGCTGGTTCACAGTAACTTTGGAGGGAAGAAGAGAGCGGTGACAGCAGCAGAGCAAGAGAACCTCGAAGTCCAGGCACAGAGCCTGGCTCTTTACCCAAGAAAAACGGGACATCATTACTGGCTTTGAATAGTGCGATGAATGATCAGCTCTACATTTGGCAAATATCACCTCTGCATCAACAGTAATTGTTTTGTAAGGCGTCAGTGTGACATTTAATGTCCAAATTATTTAGGTTGCTTAAGATCCTGGCTAATATTAAACTGAGTTAAATATTGGAAGTCCATAGAAAGCAAAACAATTTCTATTTAAGATGCAACGGTGAAGTCTTAACTACTAAAGATAAATTGAAGTTTACATACTTTTGTTTTAATATACTACACAGAAAGCTCTGGTTTGGGATCAGGTTAAACAGCATATTGATTTTTGTCATTTAGACAGGTGTGCAGAGATGCGTGAGGCTGTAGAAAGGTGCGTTACATGTGTTTGGTAACATGCTCAGTACCAGGGCATGGTATCAGTTCTCCACTAACCACACCTAAACTCAGACTTTTCTGTGAATTGATTAGAATCATACAGGCAACTGAGTCTATAGTAGGAATAACAGAGAAATACAAGTGCATGGGTTTTTGTCTTCCAAGGACAATGAGTAGTTTTTGTTTTCAAGTAATGTGATATTTTCAGAAAAAGAAAAGTTAAGGACAAAACTTGGAAAGTGAATTTTATATGTCTTTGTTTACAAAACCTAGGTCTGACGTGGAAATCGAATATTTTAAATTTTGACAAGTTTCACTTAGTTCGGATGTTACTTATTCCCTTGGTTTGTTGATTCATGACTTGACTAGAATGGGAAAAGTCATTTTTTTTAACTTTTGTGTAAATCGCAATAGAGACTCTGTATCTTACCAGAATAACAGATGTGGACATATCCTTTATTGTGAAAAACCTTTTCTAGTTTATGAAAAAGCTAAGATTATGTACAACGGGATTATCCTCCATGTTTACATACAAGTGTTTATTTTCACTTTGATTAATTTCTCAAACAAGTATCCTTTCTCGGATGCCTATAATATCTTGGCCCAATGTTCAAATCACCTCTGACAATTCTTTAAATTTTGCCTAAGACTATATCTCCTAAATTAAGAAAAAATAAAATAAAACTTTGTAAATCTAAAAAGATTTCTGACATCTCCTAAAGGTCCCTAAGAAACCACGAAGGCTTGTTCTCTCGCCTTATTAAAAGGCACATTAGAAGTAACGGCAGGAAGAACATGGGAAGAGCTGTCAACTCAGAAGAGAGGCTCGGCCTTTGCTAGATGCAGTTTGACCAGGAAATACTACTGCATGAGTCTCCTCGGGCTGCTGTAACAAAATATCAGAACTTGAGTGGCATAAACAGCACAAATTTCATTTCCTATGGTTCTGGAAGCTAGAGGTCCAAGGTCAAGGTGTCGGCAGTGTGGTTCCTGGTGAGGACTCTCTCTTTAGCTTGCAGGCGGCTGCCTCGTCACCGTGTCCTCACGTGGCTGCCTCTCATGTGTCTGCAGGTGCACATCCTGGTGCCTCTCTCTCCTTTTACGGACACCAATCACACTGCACAAGGGGCCCAACCTCATTATCTCATTTTACCTTACCGTCTCCCTGAAAGGCCCTGTCTACCAAATACCGTAATGGGATTAGGCCTTCAGCATGTGAAGGAGGGGCATGATTCAGTTCATAATAACTAGTAATATAAATATTTCAGAAATTACATAATTTATGGGAAGGCCTTGGAGAGTTACCGATGCTCTGGCTATCCGTGATATTGTCTCAGCTCAGAGGCTACATTACTGAACCCTTCTGAAACAGCTGTGTAGTACATCCAATAAAGAATTCCCCTCTCTCACTCTGAGATTATTGCTTATTATAATAAAACACCCACTTTTTACTTTTTAACCAGCTATAGGTGGTTTCTTTTTACACTGATGCTTAGGTATATAACTGCTTTTTAGGGCTGCAGGTGAGGTATAGAGAAGTTCCCATGCTAGGGGTCGAATCAAAGCCACAGCTGCCAGCCTACACCACAGGCACAGAAACGCAGGATCTGAGCCCTGTCTTCAACCTACACCACAGCTCACAGTGATGCTGGATCCTCCATCCACTGAGCAAGGCCAGGGATTGAACCTGTTCCTCTTGGATATTAGTAGGGTTTGTTTCTACTGAGCCGCAATGGGAACTCCCTACACTGATGCTTCTTGTAAGATTTATAAGCCTCGTACCAGCGTTTTGGTCTTTAATAAAGAAGAACAGTCTCAAAGCCTCATGGAAAGGTCTACACAAGAGACTTTTAACTATTAATACTTCCAGAATGCCCTCTTATGTACAGACTTCTGAGATGACCTTGCCTAACAATTCTGAGTAGCCATAAACACAGTCAGGCTTTGCAGGCCACTTTCTTGAAAGCAAGACACTGCAGAAGAAAAATTTTTTACTTGGGTGTGAACTGCTAAGAGAAATGGAAGTTTTCTGGAATATTGTTCATGTGGTTTTAATGTTCCAAAGGATATAAAACAAATCTTTTGAAGCACATCTAATCCTTAATTTCATAAGCTCTGCTTTTGAAGATGAAATGAAACATTTTTCAAAGGTCTGATTCTCAGTGATTCCCCAGAAGTCAGAGATTTTATTAAGTCTCCTAATGATTTATGGAAAAACTGTGCAGGTATTTGCATAGACCCTCTAAGAATGTGGCTTCCTTTTTATAGGATATAAGTGGACACGTTGAATGCACAACCAAGACTTGACTTGGAGAGTCCTACCTGAAAATAATTCTTACTTAATCAGGCCTGACAAGTCCCCTATTAAGTAACAAGGCTGAATTCATGTGTGGAGCCAAAGCCCAAAGTCTTCCCTGAAAAATCATCCGGGTACCTGATTCAGCCTCAGGGCTCTCAGCCTCAGATGATAACAAGGTCACTCCCTGGTCCATCGCCAACCTCAGCCAATAGGAGGCATTCACCCAAATGTATAGGAAATACAAATGAAGTCTGGTGGAAAGAGTTGCTTAAGCCTGGTTTCCTGGTCTTGGAAGACAAATAGTAGAAGCTTTTAAAAGCCCAACCCAAGATTCCGAGTGAAAACCCCCAGATATAACTTTATTTCCTGGCCTCAGTTGTACCTTAATAATTTGTGGATTTATATCTACCAAACAGTCGCAAGGATGCCCATAAGGCTAATTTAAATCCTGCTTCTCCTATTTATATAATCAGGTCAAATCTGATGAGACTTGTCTTTTCGTCATCAAGAATCACCTTCGGAGATTAATTTCATTGCAAGTAGGGAAACTGTCAGAAAATGGGCAGAATTACTGGGTGTCCTTTCAGTAAAATGCTGCTAGTCCAGCAGAACCTCTGGGTGGTTGTCTGACTCTTTAAGCGTGTACATCTTTGGTTGTTCTATAATTCTGTAGAGAGAGAATGTGAGTTGTAAAAAAGTAATAGCCATGCAAATGTTTCCTTCCAAAGGCATGCCAATAATTACTGCTCATGGTAAAACACAAAAGCATCGTGTCCCTGGGGAATATGTATCTCTGTACGTCAAATTCTCGTGGGAACCAGTTGTAACATCTCATTTCTCCCCTTGTTAGTGCGCCTTCAAGGAGACAGATCAGGAATAGTCAGGAGCCTAGAAGGAAAACAAGGAAATTGTGATGTTAACATCTGCAAAGAAGGGCGAGCTTTCAAGAAAGATGAAGGCTTGACTGCTCTTAATGCTCCTGAGAGGTTCTGTAGGATGAGGAGAGAAAAATACAGAAGCGCTTAAGTGGAGTGAGGGCAGAGGGAGATTATATCAGTTCAGGAGTGAGGAAAAGAAAATGCTGGAAATAGGTACTGACAGCTGTGCTGTAATAAAAATGTATACTTGGTCTTTGTCTCCAGGTTCTGGCACAGAGCTCCTAAAATTCAGAATTTCCCGAAAGACAGGAGTGCCTCTGTTACTCCTTTAAGCCCCTTTCCACTACACCTGCACTTATGCTAATGAGGGGATGGGGTGGGATTTGGAACTGCTTATGTAGGAGTTTTCCGTCAGCCAATTTCCAGCCCCCTCACCTCCCTGGAGGTTACTGGGTTATACAGGAATACGAAACATAAAAATTCTCTGGAACACAAAGATTCGGAGAGCTTCTGGGCCTGGGGGCACACCGCTGTGTCCGGAAGGTGGCGAAGTCCTGGAGGACCCAGCGGTCCTCAGGCATCCTCCCTCCCCACACCTGGTCCTCTTTCTCTACCCTGTGGCTGTTCGCGACGTGCATCCTTCATAATAAGTGGATAATTGTTACATGTACAGTTTCCCTGAGTTCTATGAGCCACTCTAGCAAAATCTCAAACTTGAAAGGGAATCATGGAAACCCCAAGTTCAGAGTGGGCCACACAGCCTGGCCACCCCTTTCACACTTGGCATTTAATGTGGGGGGCTGTCTTGTGGGACGGAGCCCTTCTTCTGTGGGGTCTTTGCTAACTCTGGGTTGTCAGTGTCAGGACTGAACGGAATTGTTAGCCATCCAGTCAGAGCACTGGCTGGTGCTGGAAGAATCCACACCACAGCTCTTTCAGGAAGTCTGGTTTACAGGAAGAGGAGGGCACTGCAGGAGTGCAATGGAAATACAGCACCAGGGAATATATGTACAGACCAGTGTTCATCTGGTCTTTTGTATCCTTTTCAACAAACGTGTATAGGCATTCTTTACGTCATTGTCACAAAAATTCTGTAAGGTAGGGGGAGATGATATCACTAGTCCCAGACTGGAGAAGAGAAAAGAGGCCCCAGGAAGTTAAGTAACAGAAAGCCGCCTAAGTACTACACAGCGAAGCTGGAACATTCATCCTCATCGCCAGATGCTTTCAAGGTTCTTCTGGACTCTGGAACATATGAGATTTGAAAGTTCTCAAGTGAACTCTGAAAACCAACTTAAAATTCAGAATCGGGGCACACGGGCTCAGCACCTAGAAACATTCCTTGAAGGGCCAAGAAGGGGAAGTCCTGTTTCTGAGGAGCTGGTGGCAAAGGCCACATCAGAAGCCTCGGCCGCAGTGTGGGCGGAGGGACCTGGACGGGACGATGCTGCGCAGCACGGCCCGGGCTCTCTGCAAAAGGTCGTGGACGAAGTCAGAGGCTGCCTGCCTGAGGAGGGAGCTTGGAAAGACGCGCAGCCTTGGAGGAGAAAGGGGAGAAACAGGAACACGAGGAAGCATAAAAACTGCTTTGAAAGATGTGAAGGGCTATTACGTCGGAAAGGGATATACCGGATTGGTGGTGTACTACTAGCCTGAGCATGGATCAATTGATTCAAATAAACATAAAAATAATTTTCTAACGGCCACAAATATGCATTCGTGAAATGGACCCCCCGAGAGTTACTGAGGTCCTCTTCTACGCAGTATTCAAGGTGACTCTGGTTGATAAAGTTGGAGAAATATCACAGTGTCTACCTATAAATGTTGCGGACATTTTGAAAAGTTTGCTTAATCATTCAAATTTGAATTCAATAGGTCAAGTAAATAAAAATACTTTTTTTTTTTTTTTTTTTTTTGCTTTTTAAGGCAGCATCTGTGGCATATGGAACTTCTCAGGCTAGGGGTCAAATAGGAGCTGCAGCTGCTCACCTACACCACAGCTCATAGCAATGCTGGATCTGAGACCCCCTGAGTGAGGCCAGGGATCAACCCCACATCCTCATGGATCCTAATTGAGTTCTTAAGCCACTAAACCACAATGGGAACTCCCTAAGAAAAATACCTTTTGAAGGTACAGCACAGGTGAAACTATATTTGCTGAATTAGGTTTGATACATTTTAAACGAAAAACGCAAAGTGGGGCAGCTTCTAACCACCTACCATGTATTGTGCTACACAAAAATATTGTTGTGGTAGTTTGGTATTAACCTATTCTGCAGTGATTGTGTATATAAGCTGGAATCTTTGTGGTGAAGGCAAGCAAGAGAGAAGCAACACAAGCCTGTTTAACTTAAATAAATATACTAAAATATATGGAAATAATAATCCCTTCGGGATAAGAAAAAAAAGATTTTATTCACACGTTCTGAATGCAATACATTTTAATGTGTATGGACCGAAGGTTTGTGTGTTCCCCCTTGCCCCAAAACTCATCTGCTTAAGTTCTAACCCTGGCATTACTGCACTATGTGGTGGCATTTGGGAGGTAAGATGGAGCCGTGAGGGTGGGGCCCCCATGATGAGAATCAGTGGCCCCGTCAGAGGAGACCCTGAGCTTTCTCTCCTCTGAGCCCAAAAACAAAGAAATAGATAAAGGTCTCCTGCATACAGAAGAAGGTGAGTGAGCACAGGCAGGAAGAAACCCCTCCGGGAGCTGCATCTGTGACACCTTGATGTGGGGGTTCTAGCTTCCAGAACTGTGAGAAAATACACGTACATCAAATCACCCTGCCGGTCATATTTTGTTTGGGCAGCCCAAGCAGAGGAGTAATATAATATTTTCAATTTCTAAAAATCAAGATTTTACCTGTTGAAGATAAACTAATGATTTGCTGAAAATTCAAGCGAAACCAAACTCACAGAAGCCTCGGCACGGAGAGCCCTGGAGCTGTGTCCTGCACCAGGATCTGCAAACTCAAGGGCCTCGGGAGCAGGCAGGGTCCGCAGTAACACAGGGCGAGAGCGACAGACGCATCCCCGCCGACCTGTTTTAAAGCGCTTCATTTGTAGCACCATTAATTTAATTCAATAACAAATTCTATTGAAATTTCTTTATTAGTTCATGAAACTATGCATCATGCATCTTTTCCACGCCCGGCAGTCTTTTCATTTTTTTCGCTTTTGACAGAGACATGAGTAAAGAAATAGTTCACTTTTTTCCTAACTTGAGGAAAAACAGCAGCAGAAGGAGGTGATCGTTGGAAATGCTAGATGGTCAGTCTCAGTCCAGGAGGCCACGGGGAGCAGGGAAGTCACAGGGAAGCCTGGGAAATGCAGCCTCTGCACATGGCATCACCAGGGGGAAGCGGACCAGAGCTGGGAATTTTATAATTTTTAAAGAGAGGCTGGAAGCCCAGGTTTTTATATGAAATCACCTGTTACTTTTACTTCATGGAAAGCCAACTAATTCAATTCAAAGAACAAAGTGATTTTGCAGACCACACAGTACTATCAGAAATTCCAAGCCTTGTCGCAGAGACCCCCAACCTGACTGGCTGACATTACAGAAACGATCCGTTAATATAAGAACAAGTAAAACCAGAGACGCAACAAGAGGATTGTCTTTAAACCCTTATCTGACTTGCTGACGTGCAGGTGGGAGTCCTTAGTCAGGCCCTCAACCAATGGAACATAGGACACCAGTTCGGTCTCCTTTCTAGTTCAGCTGCACATGGATTCCAGAGATGCAGTACATGGATGCTCATACAATTACGTTCCAGTAATTTTGAGCATAAATATAATACATTGTAAAGTGTACTGTATATCATTTGAGTAACATAAGACAGCCATTCCTCAAAGAAATTTCCAGCAATTAGCCAAGAAAACCTAGTATTTGCTTGCTGACCCTTGTAAAGTAAACACTGTTTTCACCGAAGGGCTGTCTTCATCTGGCCACACTCTCCTGTCCAGGTTTTTTCTTCTTTAAGGATGCTCTCTTCAGCACTGTAAGTCACTAATCTTTCTCATCTGCACTTTTTAAAGTTTCCTTAATGCCACCGGTTTATAGAATACACATGATGGAAAGACCGCCTATTGTCACTGAATGCTCTATTTTTCAGGCAACATTTCATAACATATGTGTGTGTGTGTGTGTGTGTGTGTGTGTGTGTGTGTGTGTGTGTTGCTCTTACCTAAAAAACAGACACATATAAAATAATACTTAAAATAAATCTCTGCCATAAGGCTATTAAATCCCCCTTCAATATAACATTTAAGAAGTACAAAGAGGAGCATTGTCCAAAGAAAACACGTCGGTGTTAAAAGATAATTTTTAAAAGAGATCATGAAACCCATACACATATCAAAAGAACACACCAAAGACTGTATTTGCCTCTTCACTAATGAGGGAGCTGCTAAGATGACACAATCAGTTCAAGGTGCAATTCCAAACACCAAACACATACACAAAGAGGTGAAGGGAAGCAGAATTCGCCATCCTAAAATACGTCTCTTTGGCATGTGGGTTGTATTCGAGAGGCTGTAGAGACAGGGGGATCTCTGAACACAGAGAAGTTGCCCGTTTGTCAAAGACACATTTGTAAAGGAACCCTCCATCTGAAAGGACGCCTCCCTCTCGGTAACCAGGAGAAGGGTGACTACAACCAGAAGCGCATCAGCGAGGAAGGCTCAGCTCTGCAGACCGACCGTGCCCCGTTTACTGTGTCTTTCCTGATAACCCCCATTTATGCCCCCCACCCCCAGCATTTTGCCTTTGTCTTTAGCTGGAGATGGTAGCTTTCTGGGGCCTCTCCCAAGTACACAGGAGGTATAGATGTTGTTAAATATCTATTTGTTTTTCTCCTGTTAATTTGCCTTTTATTTCAGGGGTGTCTCAGCCAAGAACCCAGAAGGGAAGAGGGAAAATTATGTTCCTCCCCTGCACAGGCAAATAAGAAATACTGAAATGAATTTACAAATAGATGCAAAACTGGCTTTTCCACGCAAGTGCATCTGGGGAGAGGTGTCCGGGGTCGGCCGGCCCTTCCCGACATACGACTCACTTGCATTTCTCTGGACAAACTTCACTTCAACAACTGTCAGTGACTTACACTTTATGAAGTTCTGCCTAGTTCAAAAAGAGTTAAAACAGGAAACCAAAAGGTATCCTGAAATAGACACGATGCTCTTTGGGTTTGGGTTTGGTTTGTTTTTCCCATTTCAAGATCCTTCACGAGCAGCATCTTTCCCGACAGTGAAATACATGTCAATAGCTGATTACTCATTCTGTGCCTCTGCCAGCCTTCTGGGTCCCTGTCCATCTCAGAAGACCCTTCGTGCCCACCCTAACATGAGCCTTATCGCCCTACAAACTGGATTGGTGGCATCCATGTTATATGATCTTATGCATGCTCTTTAGTTGAGAGCAAATAGTTGTGAAAAATCAATGGATCCTACACACACACACACACACACGGGCTCTGGACTAGAACCCCTAAGTTCTGTTCCTACAGTCTGTGCTCGTATCCACTGCATCACAGCACGGTGGCAGTTCGGTTAGGTAGCATATGTTCATGGTGCATAGTAACAAAGAAAAAGCTGGCAAAGCTTCGGACGACGGCACATGCCCTTTTAGCCTAGATCTTACGCATCATCTGTCAGCTGAATAGAAAAGCCAAGTTTTCTCTCTGCCTGTTCTTCCTTTTTTCTTTCCTTCTCTCTTTCTTTTGGAATTCTCTGAAGCAAAGGAAGAAAGAAGGGGGAGGGATCCGGCCACGGGTCACTTAATTTCATCGACACAGACAAAGTGCAGGTAGCAGCCTGAAAGATCAGGATGGGCGGTTTCAGCGGATGCAGTTCCATCAAGGAACCGCCGGCCCCCTGTGTCGTGTGGTGCTGTCCAAATGTGGCCTGAGGTGTGACTCAAGTTGAGACTAACTGGAAAGTAATCACAGGCCAACAGGTGGGGTAGAAACAGCACACACATCAAAACGCAAAGCCAAACACCGAGCATCTAGTGCTTTAGTGCCGTCATGCCTATTCATTATTCTGTTTTATTTATGTATGCTTCCAAATTCAGCCTTTTCCTAAAAATAGAACAAAAACCTTAGTTTGCCTTATGAATAAAGAAGCAGGATAAAATGTCTTTAAAAATCAGGAAAATGATGCAAGTGAAATGAAGTTTAAAAAATAAAAAGCCAGGAACAAAGTTAATCCATGAAATTTGCCTATGAAGTCACTGATTTTCCTAATAAGGAGTTTCAAGGTCAACTCAACTTTTGGCAGCAGAGGGGAACTAGAAAACACAGGTAGTTACCAAAAGCACAGCCCCAGGGTAAAAGCAAGCCAGCTCATGTGAAATGAAAGAGGCCAGCTCTCAGAACAAAAAAACAATGTTCAGGTTTACTCCCTTGAAGAAGACACTCTGACACGACTTTCCTCTTTAAAAATATGTTGGTTTCTTAAATATCTTTCCAGATAAAGCACTCTCATGGCAAAGTTCAATTTAGCAGAACACTGTTTTGGGTAAAGAGAGAGAGGAAGGGCACTAAATGATGCCTACAGATTCAGGTGTCTGATGCTCCGACATAATCCAGGAATCATTTCCAAACAGGTAGGACTATTTGTACATTTGGGTTTTATAGTTTTATACCTTTGCTTACTTTTTAAATAAGACAACACTCTGATGTTCTTCCTTGGTGACTAATAAAAATCTAAACCTTAAGAGCACAAATTATGTACACGGCCCACACCCCTACAAAGACTTGCGATGATGTCACTGGTATTCTGCCATAACCACGGGAGACAGGGCACAGTTTTCATTGAAAGTATTCGACAACATCCATGAATTAAGTCTTCTCTTTAATAAATTCCATACACACACACTTTCTTCCTCCTGTCATTACTTTACCAAATAATTAGTCTTCAATGTT
The DNA here is from genome assembly GCF_054392235.1 of Sus scrofa. Taxonomy (NCBI): domain Eukaryota; kingdom Metazoa; phylum Chordata; class Mammalia; order Artiodactyla; family Suidae; genus Sus; species Sus scrofa. The sequence continues at coordinate 80,709,764 of NC_139393.1, forward strand.
CACCTGCATTCACGCACTGGTCCTGTCTTCTGGTTTCTGCTGTCAACACACCGCAAAACTTCTTAGGAAGAAGCATCTTATGATCTTGCCAATATGGTGGACGGTTTTTTTCCCTGACATTTAAACTCTCTAGCCCCTCTGATTCTATCACCATAAATGCCTTTGCTCTCTAAAGAATACCACAGTAATTAAGAATATGGGTTGATGGGAAGTGGGGTAATTTTGGTATCACACTTAATTAAAAATAAGACAATGGTGTTCCCACGGGGCTAAGCGGCTTGAGGACATGGAGTTGTCACTGCAGTGGCTCCGGTTGCTGCCACCACCTGTGTTCAGTCCCTGGCCTGGGCACATCTGCATGCTATGGGTGTGACCAGAAACGAAACCAAACTAAACTGAATAAAACAAAACAAAGCAAAACAAAATAAAATAAAACAATCCTGATCTCGGTTCTATGAGGAATCTAAAGTAAGCAAACTCAAAGAGACATGAAGCAGAATGGTGGCTGCCAGGATCTGAGGAAAGGCAAAATGGAAAGCTGGGGTTCAATGGATGTCAAGTTTCAGTTCCACAAGACGAAAAGTCCTGGGCGCCTGCTGTACAATGTGAATATAGTTAACACTACTGAACTCTACACTTAAAAATGACTGCGACGACAAATTTTGTGTTGCTTACCACAATAATCAATCAATCAAAACACCGTGAACAAAAAGTCATCACAGCACATGGATTCTTTTCTAAATACCCCTAAAACCGTTAAGTATCACTGTTAGGGCTCGAAACTTCTGAGATTATCATTATTGCCCTTTTGTAGATTTTTTTTACTGTACAATTTAAAAATCTGATCCTCTGAGTTCCCTCCTACAGGGTTTCACCTATTTTTCCATTGCAGAATCTCAGTGAACTTGGTGGTACCGACACTTAGTACACGGGACACTACACAGCGGCCCCTCAAAGATACTTAGGGTGAATGAATGAATGCGTGTTTAGACAGATGAGTGGGTGAATGAACCAGATTTAAAATATCAATCAATATACCTTAGAGAATTATAGAAACACAGATACTGTATGTTAATTCAAGACTGTTTCATCGATATTTCAGGCCATTTGAAGACACTATCAATAATAACCACTATCCACAAGGCCTAGATGAATCTAAAAGCACTGTTAGGTAATCACAGGTCTTCTCCCTACTGGTCCGTCTGTGAAACCCACTGTCTCTCCAATCACACACCGAACACATGTTCTGGGCACTGTGCCAGGTGATTTTACACAGGTGCCACATGCTGATGGATGCTTCTTATCAATCTTCACAGGTAGTATTACTGCCCCTATTTTCTAGATGAGGAAATTGAGGCACAGAGAAGAAAAGTAGCTTATCTATTAAATGGGTGTCCCTGAATTTTCCATGTGAACAGAAAGTACACAATCAGCTTGATGAATTTGTCAAAGTAAACCCGTCAGTATAACTAGACCCAAATCAGGAAATAATGTATCACCATCATCCTAGAAGTTTCTCCCAGACTTCCTCCTGGTTACACAAAGCCCTAAAGGTAAACCCTATCTGACACCTATCATCATAGTATAAGTCTGCTTGTAGTTGAATTTAAGTAAATGCCGTAATATAAAGCGCTCTCATTTGTTTCTGGCTTGATCCGGTAAAGAAGTTCTGAGTTTCGCTCATAGTGCTGGGTACAGTAACAATGCATTCGTTTGCACTGCATTACAGAATGTTAATATATAGATATAACGTAACTAATCCAGTCTCTTGTAAATGTACATTTGGACTGTGTCCAACTTCAAGCTATTCCAAAGTAAGGTTACACGGACATTTTGAGTGTGTTCTATGGTGCACATGTTTATACACTTCTTCTGTATCAATACCTTGGAGTAAAATTATTGGGCTTGGGAGATCCTGAATTTTATTTCAATCACTTTTACTCAATTACAGGGCTTTCTGACAAATCTGTGCATGTCCTTAAGCTCTACTGCAGCTTTCACGTGTCACTAAGTACTTTCTTCATATTTACATACTTCATATTTACATACTTACATACACTTCAACTATTTCCTCACCGTGTATATGCAAATATACCATATATGTGGCATATATGATATAAATGTGTGTGTGTTTATATATAATGTATGTGTGTGTATAGAGAGAGAGTAGTTCCTTGGTGTACAAGGGGAATTGGTGGACATCAAAATCCACACATGCTCAAGTCCCTTATATAAAACTTTATGTAAAACTTTATGCACGGTACAGTTACCCACGGATATGGATGACCAGTTGCATATAAGAGAGAGAGAGAAAGAGAGAGAGAATGACAGAGCTCATTATGCATGAGGCAATGTGCAAATCCCAGGGTAGGAAAATAAAACTATCTGAACCCATGCCTTCCTTTCATGAAACTTTACAGTTACACAATCTGACTCACTATAGTTAACCAAGAGGCAAAAAACAATAACGGATTTAGCATTTCTAAATTTCCTGCCATTCACTGAGCCAATCAGACTAGAGTCAACACATTAAAATGACAAAATGTTTTGCTCACATCAGACTTTCTTGCCTTTGTATAAGCTGAACTATCTGTACCATCCACTCCCACTCATCACACCCAAGATTCCTCTATATGTCTCAGATGCTCCCTGGGGTAAATGCACCTCAGGACCAGGAACCTGGGCATGACACACTTCAGAGATTCTGCAGGTTCAGTTCCAGATCATCACAATAAAGCGAATATAGTGATAAAGTAAGACACCTGAATTTCTTGGTCTCCAGTGCACATAAAAGTTATTTTCACACTATATGCTATTAAGTATGCAGTAGCGTTATGTCTAAAAACGCAAAATACACACCTTAATTTGAAAAGACTTTATTGCTAAAGCATGCTAACCATCATCTGAGCCTTCAGCAAGCTGCAGCTGTAACATCAAAGATCACTGATCAAACATCACCACAGTAAATATGATCAAAATGAACATGTTTAAAATATTGCAAAAATTAGCAAAATGTGAGAGTCCCACAAAGTGAGAAAATGCTTTTGGAAAATGGCCCTGAGAGACTTCCTAGACACCAGGGTGCCTACAAAGCTTCAATTTGTTAAAAAAGAAAAAAAAAAGAGAAAACCCCCCACGATCTGAAGCACAATAAAAGGAGAAATGCCTGTATTACAGACTGCCGATGGTTCAAGGTTTTACTCCATCTTCCTAAAGAGAGAGCATAACAAATGTGATGGAAAGACAGTGTGTGGGGGGGGGTGTCAAAGAATTTCAACCGCCTACCCTCACCATAGGGCTTTGTCACCATCACGACAGGTAAGCTTCCACTCCCCACTGGGATGTGCTGGGGCTCGGTTTCCATGTGTGAAAGAGTGACAGAATGAAACCAATGCTGAGATCTTTCCAGCTCGTGGACTTTGCACTTCAGTTCACTGCCTATAGTTCCTGGATTGTTTGAATTAACAGCGTGAAAATTTCACTCTCAAGGGAACTATTTACAACGCCTTGACCAATGTAGTCTTCTAGCACAAAACCGGATTGGGTTCATTTCAGAATACACTGCATGACACTTTTAAAATGAAACAAACTTCTAAGAGTTTCCTTGGTAGGTAAAAGCCCACATTTACCGTTTAGTGCATCTCATTTAACGTAGATTGTGAAGGTCTAGTGAACAATTTCCAAGTTTTCTTATTATTTATCATCTCTGAGAATAAATGTCGCAATCAAGATACTATACACATTAAGTAGGCAACAAAGATCAGCCTAAAATATTAACGTCAATTACAGCACCGTGCATACAAAAAAGGATTTCCCGTATTCCATATCTTCAGCTCTCATAAAACATGATTTTTCCTGCATATATTTTCTGGATGCCATCTTCACTCAATTAACAAAACACACATTTCTGAAGCATTAGTGTGAGTTGCTATTTATGCCAGTCAAAATCCCCATCATCTGCAAAAAACATGTTTGCATCCTTTCGACATCCTTTCGAGATGAAAGGAAGGAATCTGTGTGCTAAAACGGCTTCATGTGCCCAAATCATGCAAATTCTCTCAGCCGTTTCCTAAGATTTGCAGATGTGTAAATTACTGCTTTTTTTTTTTTTTAAGAGTAGGTATACAACGGTATGAATCTCAAATCAGCTTTTGTCCCACCTCATAGTTCTGAAATGTTCTTCAAATGATGAGAACTGATTTATTATTGAGGCACTGTGAAATTCTGAATAGAATCTAATCTTCCATTTTAATCTTTTATGAAGCGACTGAGTAAAAAAAAAAATTAAAAGTGCAAGCGATGTGTGTCAGTGTATGTATGTACACATGCCTACGTACATCTGCATATATGACATACCAACGGAGATCAGATCTCGGAGCACCAGAGCGGCTTGAGGAAAAAACCCTTAGCCTTTGGCACTGAATAGGACTTTATCTTTAATAAAATCTGGACAATAATTGCAGAGGGCTACAAATTATACAGTAACACAGAAGACATTCCACAAAGTGTTTTCTTGTCATGTGATCCTGGGATCACGCTCTCTGTGAGCACACAGAATAAAGAAGTAGTGTTTTAAGTTAGATTCCTGATGCCTGTGTTGTTGAACTTCTTCATTTTGTGTATTACACACATATACCTATTTCAGCTTTTGGAGGAGAAAACACCTTTTAAGACAACAGGGAAGCACTGAATTCCATGGAAGAAATGTTATTTCAAACAATATCTACTACATGTCTTGGAAACAGTCCCTTTTTCCCAGAGATGTGTGGTGGCCCTTAACAAATACGGAATAGGGAATGCTGTGGGGTTTACCCATCACTACAATGGAAAAACATATTAGCAGAATGCTTGAGTAAAAGCATAATAAACACTGTGCAAGTAGATGACCAATACAGTGGTTACAATAAGGATGGATATGGATGAATTCCGACTTCTTCAGGGCCCCCTGGCCTGAGGAAAAGTAACTCCTTTGTCTTTTCCAAAGGAAGAATCAAAGTACAATGGAATTCCCCATTTCAGATTTTCTGAGTCGTTCCCCCGCCCTCCCCCAAAAATATCCATTCACACTGTTCAGCAATTTTCTAGACATGAATAGAATCCACAGAGCTGACTGGAGCACTGTACCTTGAGACAAGGGTTTGGGAGAGCCTGGGACAGGGAGGTCACGCGGAGTGGCTGGGACTTGGTGATGGTTCTGTCTCTGGCCTGGAGTATATCTGCACTCCTATTTTCTGGAGGATTCCTTCCACATCCCCATGGTGCCCGTGGGCTGGGGATTAGCAAGCAGGGGCCTCAGAGAAGCACAGGGAGAGAGCTGAGGTTTACCGTCCTTTCTCCCAAATGTCTTCCCTCTGTTGCTCTGAGAAACAGGAATGGTGTTATGGACAGAAGCCTCTGATGCAACCTCAAGGGAGCTGAGCCCCCAGAACTCGGAGAGGTCGGAGAAGATGATGGAGGAAGGGAGGGAGGAGAGGGAGAGAGAAGAGGGCAGGCAGAGAGTCCGATGGGGCACTGGACTGATGCCCGGTACCCTTCTGACCATGGTTTTGGGGCAGCTTTCTGCTCCATACATACAAGGTCTGAACAGGGATCATTTTGGTACATGGTGGGAAATGTAATTCTCTATCCCGCCTTGAATGTACATAAGAAATACATCTCTACCTTGTTTTATTGCACTTTTTGCACTTTGCTTTGTTTTTCTTCATGGATAGTATGCTTTTTTTTTTTTTTTTTTTTTTTACAAATTGAAGGTTTGTGGCAACACTGCTTCAAGCAAATCTATAGGTGCCATTTTTCCAAGGGCGTTTGCTCACTCTGTAGTTCTGTGTCATATTTTAGTAATTCTTGCAAAGTTTCAAACATTTTCACTGCCATTACATATGTTATATACTCTGTGATCAGTGGTCTTTGATATTACTCCTACCACTTGCTGAAGGCTCAGATGATGGTGAGCGTGTTTTAGCAATAAAGTATTTTTAATTAAAGCATGTAAATTTTTTAGACATAATGCTATTGGAAAACTTAATAGACTACAGTAGAATGCAAATATAACATTTATGTGCACTGGGAAATCAAATAATTTGTGTGACTGGCTTTAGTGCAAAACACGCATTGAGGTGGTCTGGAACTGAATCTGTAGAATCTCAGCAGTATGCCTGTGTTGATAATAAACTAACTGTGTAACCTAAAAACTACTTTTTTTTTCTCATTTTTCACTAGTTGCTATCTGCAGCACCATTCTACAGCCACCTTGTAGAAGGGACTCAATCCTACTTTGAAAAATTTGAGTTTAAATTGGAACTATACCTTTGTTTAAAAAAAAAAGAAAAGAAAAAAGAAAGAAAGCCCCAAATGGAGTCACGTGTGCTAAGCCCCTTCTCAGCAAACCAAGACTTACAACCTAAACTGACTGCAGTTTCAGCCTTTCCCAGGAATGTAACCTCCAACCAGCCAATCTGGACTGACCTGGTCAACACTAGTGAGATAATGTGCCTGAGAGACCGCTGCCTCCCCCAAAGGAAGGTGACTCTGCATAAAATAATTCACGGCTTGCAGGGAAAACTCCATCACCCACAACTCCTTCTGCGTATAAGTCTTCCATGTCTTACAGATCCTCAGAGCTACTTTCTATTTGCCAGATGGGATGCTGCTCAATTCATGAATCACTCAATGAAGGCAAGTAGATCTTCAAATCTGCTCAGTCTGATCTTGTTTTTCAGCACCATTTCCTAATGGTGACATCCGTGAGGATCATCTCATCAATTCATTGTTTAATATTCAATAATAAAATAATCAATATTATTCCAGTGATGAACATTTTACCTCTAAGAATACTGTGAACACAAGCTATTACAAAAACAAACAAACAAACAAGAACCCCAAAACTGTAATCTGGAGTGTCTCTTCAAATTCAGTAAGAATTTGACAAATATTTCATGCCATACTACTTTGGGTCTAAATATTGCTGTTAAATTTTTTTGGTTTTCTAAAGCTAAACCTTTCTTCGCCAAAAATGTCAACCACCTCACTTAATCATCTGCTTTAAAAATCTATTTTTTCCTTCTAGCACATCCTCAAAGATTTCTGGCCTAAAAAAGAAATGTAGAGAAAGCTTTCCTAAAAACTCCTCGGAAGTATAAGCCTTAGCTGCAGTTTGTTTTTTTAGCCCCCAGCTATCTTGGTTTCTGTTGCCGCAATTCATTATCTCCATCAATTGCTCCTAGATGACCAATGTCCATCTGAGCACAGGGTCATGGAGCTCCTCTTGGCCAGCATCATCCTTGGACCTTTGCAAAAGTTCCGATGGGAGTGATGTTTGCCTTCCATTAATCTCATCTGCTTTGGCCTCTGTGAATCTCAAATTTTTCAATTCACCTTGTCTCACTTTTAACTTTCTCTTATTGATTTCATTAGTCTTTCTACCCCCAAATATGAGAGCCCCTAGATTTTACCCTATATGTTAATTCACTCAGTGAATGTACCTATGACTTTACTTTTATATCTGGCATCCCTTTCCCATCTGGGTACCTGTCCAAATAGGAATCCCCTTGGATAACTGACTGTCACCTCAGACTCCATGGGTTCAAACTGGAACTCATCCCTTGTCTGCAAAAACTAGCTTCCCTTTAGAACAATTCATTTCTATCCCTGGTACGGAGTCACTGCTCTCGTAGTACACTTTGGAGTCATCAGCATCATCATTATTATCATTCTTATTTTGCTTTTTAGGGGCACACTCATAGCATTTGGCAGTTCCTGGGCCAGGGGTCAAGTAAGAGCTGCAGCTGCCAGCCCAGCCTAGGCCCACAGCTGCAGCATCGTTATTCACCAACCTTTTTCACCCTAAAATCTCATCCCAATTTATTCATGTTTTTCCTTTACAAAATGACTTTTTTGTTGAAGTATTTCTCTCCATTCCTACAGCTATCTATCACTTTATAACTGATCACCATCATTCCATAACTCCCCATTTATACTCTCACACTGTTCTTGCGCCAAGACCAATTTGGCTTCCAAAGCCCACCGGTCCTCCTCAGCATCCTGTCAATGCCTCCAAGATCCTAATGCTCCACATTAAATCCTCTCTTACTTGAATCAAGCCTGCCCTCAACTGAGGGTGTTCTGAATCTGTGTGGTTAAAAACTGTCACACTGGAAAGAAATACAGTACTATCTTTAATATATGTTTTTATGCAAGTTATTTTATTAAAATCTTGTCTTGGCTGGGAAATAATTTCATATTCTTCTGCCTAAAAATGATTTATTACCACAGATTTAATTTAAGTTTTAACAGCTCAAACCTTGTCTCTTCAGCAAAGTTTCACTGTTGCTTCCTTTGAAGACTGCTATTTATGTTTAAGCATTTTTATTTCATTATCTCCATAACCTTTTCCCTGAAACAGATGCAAAACCCATGGCACCTCCCACTATTTCTTACATCAAGTTATTAAGCATGACTGTCATTCAGGAGCCACCAACATATTGCAATGCTTTTAACTTTTTTTTCTCCTACCACAGTATACTTGGAAATTCAGTGTAGTTACAAATGAGCCCATTTTTCATCCTCCTGGTTTCATTCCCACGTCCACTGACGCCAGCCCTCCACTTCCCTCAGCTTCACCCGCACACTTTTCTCTGTACCCTCCGCCCAGCCTCCTCATGCTGCTCCTTCCTCTGTCAGGCCCTTCACCATGCGGCCTCCTGAGCGGACTTCATTCTGTTCTCATCGCGTTCATCCCCGGCATTACTTGGCTCTCAAATCCAGGCGGACTGAGCTTGCTCTGACGTTTTGATCCTTGCATCCTTTACCAGGCCTTTCCACTTCCAAAATCCCTTGAATAAAGGTGGTTGGGAACTAATAGGTAGTAAGTCAGAGTAAAGAAAGGCTTTTCGTTATTTCACTTGGTATGCAATATCAGAGCATACTCTTATTCAATAAATATCAAATGATACCAGCAATCACCTGAGGGTAACAGCATTCTAGCAGATTGGATAGGATATAGTCAAATAAATATATCCTTAGGTCCCAACATTTAAGATATTCAAATTGAGGGAATACTGCTCAGAGCTTATTTCATCCAAAGACAGATAAGCAGGTGTGTTTCACAGAAGACGGCTTCTCCCCACATCTCAGCCCAGGCTCCCCACGTCTCTCTGCACCCCAGGCAACAAATCAATGAATGAGCCAGAGTCTTCTCAGGCTTGTGGTATTTCCAGGGGCAGCATGGACACTTTTGTCAGCCAAGTGCTCTAGAATGGTAAGCTAAATCCACCTTCGGTACAGGTGGAGCTATAAAGAAGACCCGCTCCAAAAGCATCTAAATTTGTAGCAGAAGAGAGTTTATAGTTGGCAAATCAGCCTCAGTATGAAACGACAACAAAGTTGAACATTTCTGCCTAGACTTCCCTTACCTGTGTTTCTCAGTGTTCGCACAGAACACACTATGTCTCTATTTTTAGAAATTCCTAACCAATTTGTAAGGGTGGGCACCGCTGGCTTTTGACCTATGTTTTCCCAAACACCTTAGCGGGCATTTAAAACCTGGTAAATGAAAGGAAAGGGTGAGGATTTGCAACTGACCTTTCTCTGTAGAAATTTCTGAATTACTGTTCATTTTATTCAATGAAACAAAAGATGATATCAGATGGCCGTGGAAAGACAGGACTGTCCAAAGAACATCAATTGAGGTAACTGACGGCCATGACTTCAATCACTAGCCGTTGTCAGATGCCACCCAAAACCTCTCTGGCCCATGTCTCCTCTCTGGTCTTGAAATCATGTACCCAACTGCCTAACTGCCATCTCATCTTGCATGGCTCAGATACGGACAACCAGACCATGGGCTCGTCGGCTTTCCTGCCCACTCCCCATTCCCGACACCACCTCCTCAAGTCAGCAACTGCATGTTCTCTTTCTTCTTCCATCTTCCTGGTCCCCCAACTCCACGTCCCCACCACGTGGTCCCTGAGCTTCCCCACTAAAAGCCCTTCGCATCCATTCACTCTCCTCTTTCGCGCTGGCCGTATTGAAAGCTAGGCCAGACTAAGTTCTTCGTTTAGTAACTACTCTCTCCTCTGCCTTCACTCTTTCTCAATCCCAACCGCTGCCCACACTGCACCCAAAGCCTTCTTTATAAAAGTGACATAACTGCGGCTCTCCTGCTTAAACCACTTTGTTATTCGTCTTAGAATGGGTTCGAAACTTCAAAACGTCATGTTACTCCACGGCACAGCCCCTTTCCTCAAATCCTGTTCCTCGCCACTCGCCCAGGGCCCCCGTGCCTCGACTTCCCACTCCGGTTAATCCTCACTTCCTTCAGTACCTTGAACACAGCATGTTGTCTTTGACTTGTGGGCCTTCTCAGATGCTTGTTTCTTTTGACTGAAATCCTCTCTACTGCCATATTCTTCTTTCACACTAGTCCGTCGCCAGGTTGCAGCGTCGACATGACTTCCTGGGGGAAGCTTTTCTTGATTCCTAGAGTCTAGGTTCAGCTCCCTTCCTGTGTGGCACTTCCTTCATCAGGGGACTGATGCTCTAAGGCCCTTCAAATGCGAGTTCACTTAAACCCAGTGAACAATAATTACAGTGTGGTGGCGCTGTAAACACTTGTCTTTAAGGAGTCAAGCAGGAAATAATTAAATGTTTTTATACGACCTTTATTCATTTTTATACAACTTCCTGGTTTTCTTGGAATTTCTAATTGCCTTTTTTCTTCCTTCCTTTTTTTCCCAAGTATATCTTTTTATCATATTCAGTGACTTGTCCAACTTCTCTATCCTATCAGGTATCTTATCAGGTTATTTATCTTTATTTAACTTTTTCAGAGTCCTCACATCAAAGGCATTTATCTTCTAATTCAGACTGATTCCTCTACTATTATAATTGTGGCATTTCCCCTCACTATTTTTCTAAACTGCTTCCACTTTCCTATATTTTATATCATACGTTTTCCTAGTTTGTGCTTCTGTTTTGTTATAGCATATTTTAAAGCATTTAAGAAAACGCTGGGAAAAGCAAATTTCCAGAATTTTCCCATATTATGAATACATCATGACTTGGACCTCACACTGGATTGATACAGTAACTACAGATTGAATGTCAGTTTCACTCCATCATTTTAAAGGTATTCCTCTACTGTCTTCGAGCATCCAGTGCTTCTGATAAGAATTTTTAAATTTTATATTGAAATTATATTGAATTGACTAAATAGCTTCAAAGATAGCACAGAGTTTTCTATATACCCTTCCCTGAAGCTGTCCTAATGCTTCATCTTACATAAGTGTTTGATTTGTCACAACGAAGAAGGCTGTCACAACAATAGCATTAAGGAAACACAGGCTTCCCCTGGACTTTGCTAGCTGTCCCACTGGCAGGCTTTACTCCGATCCAGGAGTCCGCCCGGCATTTGCTCTTCAGAGTCTCCTCCAACCTAAGACACTCCTTCCGTCTTTTGTTTCTCGTGGTCTTCACGTTTCCAAGAGTACTGGTCAGGTATTCGGTCAAACAGACCTCAGTTTGGCTTGGCTGATGTTGTCTCATGATCAGACTCGGGCTGAGGATGTGGGAGGATGGCCACAGAGGTGAAGTGTCCTTCTCCATAAGGAGGAATCTGGATGAAAGTCTGATTCTTACCTTCTGTAGTTGACCAGATTTTTGTGGCTGTTTTCTGTGACTTCAAGGGTGGATTTTAAGTACAAGTCTTTATATACAACATGCTACATCTTCAGTGAACTCTTTTTGACATGACTCTCTCTGTAAGCTCCAGAAAATTCTATTTTATTCTTCTTTGCTGTTTCCTGCCCTCTTTTATCTTTATCCTCACTTAGTCTTATTTAGAGCAGCATTTACTGGCTGGTGTGCTTGCTTATAGTGTACCTTGAGCTGCTTTCCTTTACTGAATAAATTAGTCTTGAGGAAAACTTAGTAACAGATGGTCTCTTACTTGTCTTAACCCTAAGTTTAAGAGATGAAGCAAATGGATGTCCTTCCTGATATCACACATTCAAAACTGAAGTACCAAGAGGCATAATTGTGATTTATTTTTCTTCTTCTTTTTTACATATCTTTTAAAAGCGTCTGTCCAATGTTGGCCTCTAAATACTTGCACGAAATGATTCCTAGTGTTCAGCAGCCTTCATCCCCTTCTGTCCCACAGCTGACAGGGGGGGTGCCCTGGGTGTACACCTTGGCTTTCTCTCCACAGTCCTCGAGGGATGGGGCCAAGAGCGTGGTCCTTCCGACACCAGACGCCGTCGGCAAAGTGTGGCTGTGTTTTCTCTGGCGAGTTGAGAAAGAAGATGGACCAGGGCTGACGCTGACAAGATGGGTTTCCGTGCCGGCTGTTCAGCTGTGGGTCATCCGGGGCCCGTACGTCTCCGGCCACCGGCGTGAGGTAATGTTTCCATTGTCAACAGCAACGCTTTTCACAACCCAGTTCTCAGCCATCTGATAAAAGCTGATTTTATGATTTTCGTTTCCTCATTAAAGTAGGTCATATGCAGAAAATGTAAATTGGAGGCCGTCTTCCCAATTTTCCTGCTGTGGTTTACTCTGGCTTCCCTGCTCCATATTGAGTTACTTCCAAAGAAAACATCTTCCACTGAAATTCTAGAGGCCCTTTCAAAAATCAGTCCATCAAATATACACAACTTGCTAAGAAAATTAGGGATTTCTGCTCTAACGCAAATCTTAGTTCTCATAACTGGAGCCAACAACTGATTTTTACAGCTAATTCTAGATAATTGAGAGGCAGCTTATCCAGATTAAACACTGTACCTATGTGTGCATCTAGCTACAATCTGCCATCTAGTTTTACCTATGTCAGTGTTACAACTTCCATAATTATGGGGGGAAGGTATAAAGTCTATTCTTTCTGAAGTGCGGTTTAAAAATATTCACAAACGAGAGAGCTCAACTGGCTAAAATGAGACTTTTGCGTATTAATGGATTACAGAAACTGCCCATCAAACATTAAGGACCACAAATGAAGCTGTGCTGTATTTATTTTGTGCAATAAATTTCATTTCAGACAAATACTTGGAAAGAGGATGATTGTGTTGCTTAAAATGATACTTGACAAAATTTCAGAAACTACAACCTGATACCAGCACTACCTGCGGCTGAAAGAGCATTTCGTCCAAGTGTAACTTAGTTCATGACATGAAGACACAAAGCTTCATAATTGGACATCAAGAACCAGCTACCTGGGAGTTCCCGTCGTGGCGCAGTGGTTAACAAATCCGACTAGGAACCATGAGGTTGCGGGTTCGGTCCCTGCCCTTGCTCAGTGGGTTAACGATCCGGCGTTGCCGTGAGCTGTGGTGTAGGTTGCAGACGCGGCTCGGATCCCGCGTTACTGTGGCTCTGGCGTAGGACAGTGGCTGCAGCTCCGATTCGACCCCTAGCCTGGGAACCTCCATATGCCTCGGGAGCGGCCCAAGAAATAGCAGCAGCAACAACAACATCAAAAAAAAAAAAAAAAAAAAAAAAAAAGACAAAAAAAAGAAGAAAAAAAAAAAGAACCAGCTACCTGGATGCCTGGGGGTTCTTCCCGTCTCTTTATGCCTCTGACGCCAAACATGTCATTTAGTTATCACACCTGTTCCCACTCCTTTCATTCTAGCTCATTGACTATCACCATTCACGTAGCCTCCAGAACACACCATTGGATACACAAGACTAGGAAAGTTCCAAGATTCTTTTGAGACCAAAACAAACATATAAACACCTCTGACTATGTGGGGTCCTTGGGCCTATGATGGATCTCGATTGTAAGTTTTTTAAAAGTGAAGATTAGACGCTTTATTTACGTAAAGGGAATCTCCACGTCCATGAATGTTCAGTGTTGTATGGTGGGGGAAAGAGGAGGCTTTGAAGACAGATCTGTAAGGAGCTTTACCTCTCTTACAGACACTGACGGAACTTTGGAAAAGCTGCATCATTTGCACAATTTCAAACCTCTCTTCTCACGTCTAATTGGGAATATTCATATGTACTCAAATGTTTGTCATGAGGACATTTATGAGCGACATAAAATTAAGTGGTACAAAACTAAGGAGCTTGTGCTACCAGCATTTAGAAGTGCTCAGTAATTGTAACTAGACTTTTTAAACCATAATGTAAAAATAAAAAGGAATTGCTCTGTTCTTGATGACATAAATGATAATATAAAACAACAGTTATGTCTCCCAGAGTGTTAATAAAATCTAGGATTAGATCTGAAACAAAACGATCTAATGAAGAACAGGGAGCACGAGGTGAACCTCATGTCAAGTACTCACCCGCGTGAGCAGGCTTCCGGGAGCCGAGCAGGCCTCTCACGTCTCTGAAATGACTCGCGTTCCACAGGCATCGAGGTTCTCGGCACTTCTTGCCTCCCTTCGTCTGCGAAGAGGCTCTTGGTAAACAGTCCCAGTGGCCCTCCGCCTCTCCCTTTCCTCCCTTCATTCCAACACCGACCTGGAAGGACAAGAAAGATCACTGTCAGGTACAAAGCCTTTTTAACAGACCCCGCCACGAGACTGATAATTACTTTCAAGCAGTAAAATCAGAATCCTAACAGGCAGTACTCAGAAATGTTCTTCCTAAACACTCTTTCACCTCTTCGGTGATATTTTTCTGAAGCTCTGAGAGAGTTTCCGCCTTGAAAGAACTGACATATAAAATACATCCGCTCTCCCACTATAGATAAGAGCCACTTTAATCCCATATTTTATTATTGTAGGGACGGATAAGTGGAAAGACGGATGATGTCAGGCACTCAGATGATCAGACCTATAAAGAGCCAGAGATGGGAAGTCATAATTTTCCAGACCTCTTCCCCATTTGGCCTATTATCTGGCCTATTAATGCTCTACAGGATAAAATACAAAGACACAACTCTAAAAATTAAGGTTCAACAGTGAAACTAAGGTATTTCAGCTGAGCGAACACAGAGCTACGGCCTCACAGCTGGCTCTCACTATGCACTGTTGAGGCTGGATTTGTCCGTCCGACGCTTCATGTTCAGTTCGGGGGGTGGGGGGGAAGGTATGTTGCTAAAATGTGTGTAGCCAACACCTTCATACACCTAAGAGTTAATATCTTGCTCTAAAACTACATGATGTGCCAGAGTGGCGCTAATTGCTCTACATGGATCATTGCACTTAATCCATTCAACATTTTAATGTTTCATGTATTATTATTCCTCTCCCTCTGGAATGTGGAGTCTGAGGTCTGAAAAGGCTGGGTTGTACCCATGTTCACAGCAGCCATACTGCCAATAGCTCACATGCAGAAGCCACCCAAGTGTCCACTGATGGCTGAAGATAAGCAGAATGTGATATATGAATACAATGGAATATTATTCAGCCTTAAAAAGAGAAGGAAATCCTGACACATGGTACAACATGAGTCAATCCTGAGGACATTTTGCTAAGTAAAATAAGCCAGTCAAGACAAGACAAATTATGACTCCACTTATCTGAGGTAGTTGGAGTCATCAAAACCATAGAGACAGTAAAATGGGGGATTCCAGGGGCCAAGGAGGAGGGGAAATGGGAAGCTGTTTAATGAATAGAGAGTATTATTTTTGCAAAATGGAAAGAGCTCTGGAGATGGATGGTGCTGATGGTTGAACAAGAAAATGAATGTACTTAAAACCACTAAAGGAGTTTGCGTCGTGGCGCAGTAGTTAACGAATCCGACTAGGAACCATGAGGTTGAGGGTTCCATCCCTGGCCTTGTTCAGTGGGTTAAGGATCCGGCATTGCCGTGAGCTGTGGTGTAGGACGCAGATGCGGCTCGGATCCCGAGTTGCTGTGGCTCTGGCGTAGGCCGGCGGCTGCAGCTCCAATTCGACCCCTAGCCTGGGAACCTCCACATGCCACAGGAGCGGCCCAAGAAATGGCAAAAAGACAAAAAAAAACCCCAAAACCACTGAGCTATACATTTAAAAATGATTACGAGAGTCACTTTTATGTTATGTTTAACACAATTTTTTTTAATCGGGGGGGAAAAGGCTAGATAGCTTGGCCAAGGGCACAGGGTAGCTCTCAGCAATCTAATGTTGGTACACGCCTCAACATCATGGTTGTGCAATCCCTTTGCCCAGAGGATGCATCACCCTGAACTTCAGAAGGTACCCTCTGAGCATCTGGATAATCACCTTTTTCCACAGGGGACTTTGAATAAATCCTGCCCACCTGATAAGCCAGAAGAACTTCTGAACATACACAGATTACCTTTTTATTTTATGACGCCCACTTAAACTGTGCACTGGAGGTTGCCTATTTTATCAGCCTTTTCAGACGGATTTATTATTCCAGTCTGATGAAGATGATCATACTGAGTTACTTAGGTTTTAAAAACTGTGCTTTGTAATGGATTATCTAACACAGTATTTACAGTTGACTCATGAACTGTGGGGGTCCACTTACATGGGGATTTTTTTCAGCAGTAAATACTCCAGTACCACAGGAGGTTGGCTGAATCCGCAGATGTAGGACTACAGATCACGAGGAGCTGCACATACAGACAAAGGGCCCATATAGGTTATACGTGGATCTTCGGCTGCACGGAGGGTCAGCCCTCAACCCCTGACATGTTCAAGGGTCAAGTGTACTTAACGTCAATCCTATACATACTGAGTGTGTGCTATGTGCCAGGTATTGATGCCAATTCAAGGTGTTGCTTTCTAAGTGCCCTGTGAAAAGGGAACACGTGGGGGTACTCCTCATCCTGGAGGGAAAGAAGTGCTCCAGATCTGCTGACACTAGAAGGCATGTCTTGAAAAATGAGTAGGGGTGAGTTGGATGGACAAAGGAAGTAAAGGCGGGCTGGAGGGAGGCGTCTGCAAGGCAAAGGCGTGTGTGAGCCTTTCTGCAAGTCTGAGGAGTGCAGAGTGGGTGCTGCAAGGCTGCAGCGAAGGCCTAGGGGAAGAAGGCCAGAAGGGCAGGGAGGTAAAGACTAGGGAGCCAGGCTACGAGATTAGGCTCTGTAATGGGGACTGAGTTCTGGGTGCTCCAAGAGCAAAAGCATCAGGCCCGAATTAAAGTCTATGAGCCATCACTCTGGGGCAGGCCAAGATGAAGTGGAAAGGAAGGAAGTACTGCTCTCCTTCGCCTTACTGCTCAGTACCCTCCGGCCAAAGACAGCATTAAACTGAAGACCAATGAAATAACTTTAAAAGCAAAGGAACCTTCAACACAAAAGAAAATTCAGGATGAGCCAAGGGGATAGGGAGCGTGGGCTGGACACCTTGTTTTCAGCTCAGAAGTGATAAGGAAGGAAGTGGGGGGGTAGGGTTCTCAGATGGCACTTCAACTAGACAGTCTCTCGGGACCTCCCTCATATTGCACAAAGTAGAAGGGACCGTTTTCCTGCTGGACCCAGTGTCTGCTCACATCAGTGAACAAACTGACCAGATTCATTAAGGCTATGCAATCACTGTTCAGCCCTTGCTAACATCTTCAAACACCACGCCTTTTAAAAAAAGCATTCTACTAAATGAATAAGCATGAAACACTATCTCTGAAGTACCTCACCGTGTCGATATCCGCCCACAATCTAGAAAGTGCATCCAGAAAGACGCCCAAGGAGCTGTAGGCACTGCAAGGTGCAGAACCTGGAGATAAGCCTCTTCTCTGCCCAGCACCTCTTTCCTCCTCGTGTGTTTCATTTCTGTGATGTATGTAGGTTTGCTATCTCCATCATCCATATTTGGGTATTGCAGTCTCCTTTGACGGGGGACTATTTTATAGGGTTTTAACATTTCCCATCTAGTGCCCAAAATAGTGCTTTGTACATAGTAGCAGGCCTATAAATATTTACTAGCAAAAAATACAACTTTCTACCTAATCCAAACTCCTGAGCCAAACTCCCAGAGTAATGTGAATTTCTCCCTGTAATTTAATTTACAGCTTAGTTGCTGGGACGATGGCCCTCACCATGAGAGGGGGTCAGAAAGTGAGGGAAGGAGTGGAGGGTGTGGAGGCCAAGAGAAAACCGGCTGCAGCCAACTTTTTATGTGAGCTCTTTGGTTTTTTGTTTTGTTTCCTTTTTGAGTTTGTAAGAGCAGGTGGCTTACATATATTCCAAATCTCCATTTTGGGGAGTATGCTCTAAAACTGCCAATGTATTTTTTTTTTTTTAATTTTCAAGTCATTCTCTGTCTTTATTGACAAAGGTTACATTGATAAGGAAGAAAAAATCCATAATATTTAAGGAAAAAAATGGAATTCCAACCCAGCTATTTTTTCCTCTTCTTCTCATCTGTCCAGCTTCACCTTCCTACGACTTTTAGCATGTGCTGTGGGGCAGCCTTCAATCAGCGCTCACAGGATCGTCCTGGACGCTCACATTTCCCCCACATATTTATTCCCCTACACATGGAGCAGGGAGGGGACGGTGCAGGGGTGGGTGGGGGAAGAAAGATGGGCAGGGGGCTAAAACACTTCTGTAAATTCCCATGATATTCTATCCATCCTTTTCATATGACTTATCACTCTCTCCTTTATTAATGATGTGCTACTATTATCGAGTACGTGCTGGGCATTGAGCTCTGTGCTATGTATTTTACAAACATCATTCAACTTAATTATTGAAATAATTGAATTAAGGGTCCTTATCTTACAGCCCTTTTTCTGCATGAGGGCATGAAGACAAAGCTTCTGTTTTTTTTTTTTCAAGTATGATATATAATGTCTTCGCATAATCCTTTCAGATTGCCAGCACATAATTTGATGTGTGCATAAGGGAATGCATGAATAAAGGTCTTCAAAAGAGCATTTGGTTATTACCCTTAAAACAAATATTTTAGCGGAAGACCTTAAGAGTGTTTATGTAAAAGGAGTTTTAAATTTTCCATTCACACAAGCTTTGCAGCAATTACCATTTTCTCTTTTCATCCCATCACCCTATGGTTACACCATAGTTTGTGCATCCACTCATCTACTGTGAACACTTGCACTGACCCCAAACTTGGGCTGTTACAAATAAAACTGCTGTGGACAATTCTGTACCAATTTTTGTTTGTACATGTTTTTATTTTCCTACAGGGAAATACCTAGAATTTTAAGCAACTGTGAAAGAGTTTCCTAAAATGACTTCATGACTTTATATTCATACCCATGGTGTATAAGAGTTCTGGTTCCCTCCAAATCCAGAATTGAAACTTCTACGGTCAGCATCTTGAAATTGACTGTTCAAATAGGCATGTAGCTGTATCCCATTGCAGCTTTCTTTTTTCTTTTTTTGGCTACATCTACAGCATGTGAAAATTCCTGGGCCAGAAACTGAACCCATGCCACAGCAACAACCCAAGCCATTGGAGTGGCCATGTCAGATCCTTAACCTGCTGAGTCACAGAAGAACACCTCACTTTGAGTATATTTTTATTATTATTATTATTTATTTATTTATTTTATTTTTGGGCTGCCCCACGGCTCATGGAGTTCCCAAGGCCAGGGATCAAATCCTTAACCCACTGTGCTGGGCTGGGGATGATGGAACCTGTGTCCCAGCGCTCCCAGGATGCCTCCAATTCCACTGCATCTCTGAACATCTTTTGATGTGCTTATTGCTGCCCATATATAAGTCTGGTAAAGTGTTCAAATTATTGGCCAGTTTTATTTTTTTAAAACTTTCAGAGTTTATTATTTATTTTGGATATGAGTTCGTTTTTAGAAATACAAATTGGTAAATATTTTTCCCAATCTTTGGTTTCTTCCATTTAGTATCTTTTGAAAAGCAGAAGTTTTACTTTTGAGGAAGTCCAATTCACCAATATTTTTTTTTTCTTGAGCATGCTGCTGGTATACTATTTAAGGCATCTGTATCTAATCCAAAATTACAAAGCTTTTTTTTTTTTAGAAAAAAAAAATATATAATTCTTGGTTTTACTTTGAACTTTAAGATAAATTTTGAGGTAATACTTTACACGGGGCAAGTATGGGTCAGAGATGATTTTTTAAATTTATTTTGTATTGTTATTTCCCCCAACACACTTTTTTTTTCCCCACTGTACAGCATGGGGACCCAGTTACACATACATGTATACATAATTTTTTCTCCCATTGTGCTGCATTGTAAGTATCTAGACATAGTTCTCAGTGCCACACAGCAGGATCTCATTGTAAATCCATTTCAAAAGCAATAGTTTGCATCTGTTAACCCCAAGCTCCCAATCCCCCCAATCCCTCCCATTCCCCACCACCACCTCTGGCACAACCACAAGTCTATTCTCCAAATCCATGATTTTCTTTTCTGTGGAAAGGTTCATTTGTGCTGGATGATTTTTTGAACATATGGATTCCCAATTATTTCAACATTGTTTAAAATACTACCCTGTGTCCACTCAAATGTCTGAAGCTTTATAACAAACCAGTTGTCAACAGGTATGTGACACCTGGAACCTCTAGCTCTGGAACCTCTATTCTGGTCCCTTGATCTGTCTTTATTCCAACACATCATCATCTTCAGTACCACAGCTTTATAACAAGTCTTAAAATCAGAGCATGTTATTTTTCCAACTTTGCTCTTCTTATTTAAGTTATCTTGACTATTTTAGATGCTTTGTATTTCCATCTTTATTTTAGAATGTTGACCAATTCCTACCACAAAATAGTCTGGAATTCTAATAGAGTAATAATTTTCTAATATCAATTTTTTTCTTTCCTGATTTTTGTTCTGTTTGTTTGATGACATTTATCTAAGACATTTCTATTCTAACTTTATAAGAGTATTTGTCAGGAATATTCATATTTATTTATACTCAAAATTGCATTGGTTAATTTTCAAACATTAAACTGAACTTTAATTCCTAGAATAGGTGTCTCTTCTCTGTTATGTATTATCTCTTCTGAATGTTGTTGGGTTTGATTTGCTAAGATTTTGCTTAGAAATCTGCATCTTTGGCTTTAAATAATACTATGCTTGTTTTCTTTTCTGGAAATATCTTTGGTTATAGTATCAGGATAAAGCTGGTCCCAGAACATACTGGGAAGTGTTTCTCCATTTAAATTTTCTAGAAAAGTTTGGACAGAATGGACATAAAAGTTTGAACAGAATTTATCCTTTAAGTATGTGGTAAAAATCACTAATGAAGCCACCTAGGCTGAAATGATTCTTTCTGGAAAGGTTTCTAACTACACTACAAAGCATTTTTTTGAGTAAATACTGGTAGTTTGTGTTTTTCAAGGAATCTGTCCATTTTTTTTCTAAATTGTCAAATTTCATGGCATATAGTTGTTCACAACATTCCTTTTTTATCTTTAAGTAGCTATGGTATCTATGAGAGGTGCTACCTCTCTCATTATGCAGTCATTTGGTTCTACTACTTTTTTCCAGATTACTCTGGTTAGATGTTTATCAATTTCATTGATCTTCTCAAAGAACCAACTTTAGCTCTTTGGTCTTCTCTACTGTGTTTTATTCTCTATT
This sequence comes from Sus scrofa, assembly GCF_054392235.1. Lineage (NCBI taxonomy): Eukaryota > Metazoa > Chordata > Mammalia > Artiodactyla > Suidae > Sus > Sus scrofa. Next base: position 80,731,184 of record NC_139393.1, read on the forward strand.
GTATTGATGATTATTCTGATTATTATTTCCTTTCTTCCATTTACTTCATGACTAACTTATAAATCTTTTTCTAGTTGCTTAAGTTGGAAAGTCAAGTCATGGATGTGAGGCTTCTTTATTCTAATCCAGAGGCAGAGTGCTACACATTCCACCTGAAGTACAGCTTTGGTAGCACCTCACTTCCTCTGATGTGCTATACTTTTACTTAGTTCAAAATGCTTTCTCCTCTTCAGTTTGGTTTCTCATTTGACACTTGGATTACTGAGAATCTGAAAAAGTCATTGAAAATGTTTTTAAAAAAGGAAATATGTCATTTACTTTCCAAATAATTGGGAAATTTCCAGAGATCATCCTGTTATTTATTTCTAGTTTTATTTTATATTCATCAGAGAATACACTTTCATGAAATGAATTATGTCACATGTATTGACTTGTATTATTGTCCTGAACATAGTCCAGCTTTGTAAATGTCACACATGAACTTGAGAATTATATGAGTTCTGCAGGTGTCAAGAGAAATGTTCTATGTGTAACAATTAGGTTAATTTGATTGTTCAGGTCCTCTCTATCTTCACCCATTTTTTGTCTCTTTTATTAATCGTCCTGAAAAGTCTATCTACTTTGATCTTGTTCTCCCCAACTCACGGATTCCACTGGATTCTAACTGGGTCCCTTCTGCATATACCATGACCTGGAAATTCTCTCAAGGCTGCAAGCTAGGGAAACTGTAGCACTCACAATGTTTACTGTTGATCTCTCAGGAACCACTGTCCTTTTCTCCTGGGTTGCAAGTGTTTTGAACAGCATTGTTTTATGCATTTTGTACACTTTCTTAGTTTTTTATAGAGGATAAATTCACTTCCTATTAATCCTTCTTTTACCACCATCTTTTGAAAAGCTCTTCCTTACACAGGTTGTATTTTTTTTTATTACTGATTAAATAGACTACTATACAGACAACACCATGTCTACAACCATGATTTTTTTTGGTCATTAAATGTTTCACCCCACTTTCAATTAGATAATGAATTTGCATCACATTTGGATAAAAATATTTGCAACTCTGAAGGCTACTTCATTTTAAGGACAGCAGTAAACTAATAATGGCAGGTGTCTTTGAAATTCATTGCAGTACCTTGGTAAGGACCCATGAGATGCCATTTGCAAATGACAAAACTGAAGAATAGCTTTATCTTGCAGTTCTTCATGAAAAAAAAAAAAGAATTGGCAACAATTAAATCAGTATTTTGCTAGATAAATGAACACAAAGAAATCATAGTCTGTTGGCAGTGGTGAGAAAAAATTCCATTAAAAAAATCTGTGTCTGCACAATCTTTCTTCTGCCCTCTAAAATATTCACATCAGCAAAAACACATAAGTAGCTAATGAAGAAACACTGTTTGTTTTCCTTTAAGGATATTAAATACGTTTAGTGATCTGGGAATTAGAAATTGTTGACAAATATGTATCTATTTATTAGAAAATGTGTAATTAATTTCAGGAATGCCCATGCTGTTTAATAGACTTATGTCATAAATTTTTAGGATCACATATTTCTAAGGATTCTTTGGAAAATCACCCAATAAAACAATGTCTTCCTGCATGAGATTAGCTTCAGTATTTTGACTTCTTTTTTGCTCCCTTTTGATAAATTGAGCGACAAAGGTGGGTAATGAGATTCTTTTCTGTTGATATAAGCTGTTTTAACTGATAATAAAATACCAAGATTTTTTTTTTCTATGCTTATACCAAAATTAAGCACTGCGATATTTTCTCTGAGACCTTAAATATTTTCTATCACAAGGAGAATTTTACTGCATGCAATTTTGCTGGGAAACTCTTTCAGAGTGGTCTGAAAATACCAGGATGTCTGGATCTTGGTTTGTCTGGATGAAAGACAAAAGGAATGATGTAAGAAAAGCTATTATGAGAAAAAGCCATTATTAACATTTCAGTGAAACTGAGTAGGCTGAAAGGGTTCACATCTATGTTGAAATACTTAGTTGAGTGGCCTTGTTGTCTTACACCAGGAAATGCTATGAGGTCACCATGACTTACAACTATTACCATCATTCCAATAAATGGTTATATGTGTTAACGGAAAGGAGGATCCTGGTTATTACTGCTTACGGTCTGGCATAGAAGTCAACAGCATAAACACAGGACAAAAATTCCCTGTTTACAAATCAAATACGGTCAAAGGTGCTATTACAAGTCTGCAGAGAAGAGTGTCCAGTAACAACTGGGTGGGAGTCTTCACCCTGTGAGGTGAAGCCACAAGTAAGTTAGTGGATCGTATCACGTGCACCGGTTCTATCTTCTTTTCCACAGAAGGCCACTGCTCAAGTAATTCTCGCCTTTATCTGCTGCATCAACCCAGTTTTCCTCACTAATAAATCGCTCCCATCAGAATATAAATATATGCTACTGAAAGGGATGGAGTAGGCACAGGTAGTTGCAGAAATCCCAGTGAAGCATCACAGATAAAGAGGGAAACGTAGGGGACTCTGTGAGGTCACTGTAAGGTAATAACTGCTCAAGAAAGCCATCAGCACAAGGCAGGCTTGCTTGACTAGTGATGGCATGAGAACTGCCTTAGGGTGTTGGGTGGGGGGTGGATGAGGGCTGCATTCAGATTCAGACCCAGGGCAGGAGTTTGAGGACCGCCCTTCTGCTGATTTGAATACACACCTTACCAGAGACCAAGGAGAGGCTACTACTCCCAGAAAGGAAGAGGCGGGCTTTTCCGACCCCCACTCCCCTTGGATGAAAAAACTGTAGCCCTCCAGGCAGAGCTTCTGTGCCTGCCGGCTTGCATCTCTCACAAACCTCCTATCCTAACAAATCTAGTTCTTGCCTATCACTTTGTCTCTCGCCAAATTCCTTCTGCATGGAGGCAAGAAGAACCTGAACCTGTGAGTCCAGTCACTGGATGAATGATTCTAATTTAAAACCACGGGTTCAAGTCCCAATCAGGGTTTAGGCTGGGTTTGAGTCCCGGCACGTGGGTTCAAGTCCCAATCTGCCTAGGTTCAGGCCATTACTGCAGTCAGTTTCACTATGATTTCTTTCATCCTAAAACATACTTAGACATTTTTCTTTCTAGCTCACATTTTAACCTTCCAAGAGGGAATGCCTCCAAAGAGTTGTCTGTAATTGACTTTTCCTCTTACTTTTCTCAGTTTCATTCTAATCAAATTCCCCTCTACCCACAGATGAGACCAACCACAGATCAAACCAGTTACTATGAACACGTGATCTCTACATTAAAACCTAAGATCAGTATCCGTATCCCCTTTCTCTGGGCTCTCAGAACTGGACACAGATGCATATTTTCATGGAAGCAGAATGGTCTGTAAGAAGCAACACGGAATAAACTACTTCGCCGACTTCTTTACCCTTTAAACTCGCTTTTCACTGCGGTCCCCAAACACTACCTACCCTGGTTCTCCTCCCAACTTTCTGTTTTCTACCCCTTTTCAGTCTTTATTCTTACAATGTGGGGACAACATGGGCTCTATCTTTGGACTCCTTCTCTTCTCTGTGAACACTCGCATCAGGCTAATTCCACAGGGTCTTGTAGCTTTTAATGTCTTTCATATGGATGCCCAGAAACGCATGTCTCCAGCCCTGACTTATCCTTTCCTACTGTCATCACCAAACTCCCTGATCTGAAGCAGCCTGGCACTCAGAGCCAGTCCTGAGAGCTCCACATGGCCCCCTGCAGGGTGGGTGGCACAGGGACGGGGGCAGGGGAAGATGACCAGACTAAGCGGGTTCCTCACTGACATCACTGCAGCTCCCTTAGCCTAGAATGGGATCTCCGACCAGTTTCCGGTGTCCCCGCCCCTGGCAAATGCTCACTTCTCACATAAAGATGCATCTCTCCCCATTGCACAAACCATAGCTTCTTTGTCCCTTCTTCCTCTGGTGGACAAGCCTGCCCAGACAACGCCCTGCTAACACCAGAGCAGGTCAACCTGGCTACAGAAAAATACTTGGCCACACATTGCAACAGCTGCACCTGCTGTTTCTACTTCCTTCTGTTCCTTCTACGTCAGGCTGATAGCATCTGCCATTGCCCCTACTTTGAACACGACTCCCCAAGAAGAACACAAAGCTTATCCCAACACCACTTCCTCCAGCTCTCTGGTCAGTGTTACGTCCTTAGAGAAGGGCGCCCCGGTCAGCTTTACAGTAAGCCATTCCCTTCTCCCATGGAAATTCCTATCTATTTATCTTGTTTTACTTTTCTCATCACTTACCACCTCCTAGAGTCATACACGCACTCACTCGTCACTCACATACACCTTGTCTGAAATTTTCTTTTCTCCTCAGTAGAATATAAACATCCTGAAGTCTTTTAATTAAAGTGTAGTCGATGCACAATTTTGTGTTAGTTGCAGGTGTTCAGCTGAGTGATTCAGTTGTACTTACATATGCACATATCTATCTTTTTCAGATTGTTTTCCCTTAAAGGTTTAATCCTAATTCAAAAAGATACATGCTGTAGCTTTTAATGGAGCATAATGTATGAAAATACTGAATCACCAAGCTTTAAACTAATATTATAAATATTATAAATCACTATACTTCAATTTTAAAAACAGGGGGAAAATTAAGAGTTTATCTTAATTCTCCATAAATGAAGTGTTCAAATTTATCAGTAAAGACAGAACATTTGCCATTATGGTCCTTGTTCACTAAAATGCCCAGGAAGCATTGTCAAAGGATCCTAGGTGTGTGTGTGAGTGTGAGTGTGTGTGTGTGTGTATGTGTGAGTGTGTGTGTCCACCTTCTTCTTCCAAGGAAGACCTTCATGTTTATCCCTCGCCCCTTAGAATGTGGAAACATTCTGGGTAGGTGGGTAGGGGAATATACCTACTTTTACTGGTAAGAGTTATAAACGAGGAATGATTTATAAGACTGGTTAAAGGAACCAATAAGTGCCCTTCACTTTTGGGAAGGCTGGCATTAAACCATTCCAAAAACAAGGGGGCAATCAGCCCCCACTCTGCCTGAAACAAGTCCACCTCTTCGTAGGGAGATTCAGGCTGGAGAAACCATTAGGGATACTGCTTCTGGGGACACAGATCCTTAACAGAACAGTGTACCTGAGTCTTCCCATTTTTCAGTTTATTAATAGGTTCCATGAAACGCCCCTCAGAAGAGGAGGACTAAATCTTCTGGGCTTTACTTGAGAGCACCCAGTGATACCCTCCAAGAGATGACCCCTGAACCCTGGCGTTGCCATGGTAATAGCTAAGCCACAGGATCGGTTCGCTTCCCCAGCATCCACACGTGCCTGTTTTAGAATGTCATCACTAGTGAATCTACTCTGTGTGGTTTTTAAATGCGTGGAGCAGAAATCCAGGGAAAGAACAAGCCTTTTATTAGCTTCCAATATAGCAAGCCTAAAAGCAGATATAAAATTCTACATCTGGGAGTTCCTGCTGTGGCTCAGTGGGTTACAAACCCAACCAGCACCCATGAGGATGTGGGTTCGATGGATCCCTGGCCTTGCTCAGTGGGTCAAGGATCCAGCATTGCCATGCGCTGTGCAGCAGGTCACAGACGTAGCTCAGAACAGGCATTGCTGTGGCTGTGGTGTCGGCCAGCACCTGCAGCTCTGATTCTGATTCGACGCCTAGCCTGAGAACTTCCATATGCCACAGGTGTGGCCCTAAAAAGCAAAAAAAAAAAAAAAAAAGATTCTACATCTAATATGCTCATATATACATATAAAATCTCTTTCTAGAGAGAGATTTAATATGCTTGTTTATATATATATCCACACACACATTTTATATTTATACAGTTTACCTAACAAAAACGCCTATGCACACCTATGTTCATACACCTTTGTGAGAAATCTCTTTACCACCAGATTAAGAGCTCAAGATAATTTTTCGTGGAAAGTTGACAGAAGCTTAAGAAAAATCATATATATGAAATATGTATCTATAAATAAATCAATATATATTTTTAATGGTTTTCCTCAGCTTATTTACTCTGAGGACAAAAACGGGTCAATATAGGACATTTTTTACTTTTATTACTTCGCATGTCTGCTCCCCTCTGCATTTTCACGGTGCCCAATTAGAAACACAAAAGGAAATAAAGGAAAATGGTTTTAGCCCCCATATTCCTCAGCTTATACACCTTTTCGATGTTAAATTCCCAGAGGAATGAGGCTCATTCATCTTCCCAAGGATATAATAGCTATTTTCTCTGGAGTTGCTGGGGATAATTTTATAGAACATCATAATGTGAAAAATATTTTTAATGTATTCAAAATATGGCACAGGAAGAAGTACAGCCATATGTACAATTCACGAACATAAATCACGTCATTTCTGGCTGTTAATTAAGTCTGTTTAAAAGCTTTTCTCTCTCACTTAATGCATCTTGGAGAAGAAAAAGAAAAAGAAACTCGTTGACCAAAATGTGTTAATATGCAGTTAATTTAAAAGACGAAAAATTTCAGAAACACTATATATCTAAAATTAATTACTGACAGGGATAGGATCTTTCTTCAGTTTGACAAAAATGGCCAATTATAATTCTGTACTTTAAATGCTATTTCTTTGAAATAGAGAGACTACAAAATTCATCCAAAGCTGCCTGATTATTTCTCAGGAGTAAATTTACCTTGGAAAATATGTCTTCCCTTTGGTAGCATACCAGTGGATTAAATCCCCTATAAAGCGGACTGCGGTGGGTAAGAGGGAAAAAGTTAATGCTTCCATTTGCTTAATTTTTTGGAACATATTGGAGGTCTTGATGAAGGCATGTGCTTTAGAAAACCCAGAAACCATAACTCAACGTGATTTTTGTTTAGTCGTGTCAACTACGAAGGAAAAGTGTTTGGAGCTTTTAACGTCGCAGGACAGAAATGTGTCCCCAAAATGTATGAAAACAGGTGTCCCTCGACGTTTTTATTAGGGTAAAAGTAAAGGCTTCTGAGACACTGGCAGCTTATCAAGCGTCCTAAGGAAACGTTTGGTTTCTCTCTTCAACTAGCCACCCAGTGCTGCCCTGATGGGGAATCTGGAGGCAGCTGAAAGCCTGTCTCTACTCTGTTCCGTGAGTCAGGAGGGCAGAGAGAAGGAACGGCTCACCGTACCTAGACACCCCGGCTCAGGAAACCAATCTAAGTTCCTTCAGCCCAGCTGACCTGGCTGGACATCTGAGCTGCAAGGACCCCAACGCGTAAAATGCTCTTACCAACCTGGATACTGAGCCAGAGGAAAGGACACAGGGCCTTTTTTTTTTTCCCCCACTTTGCACAATTTTAGAGTTCTGCACAACTTAATACTTTAGTTTGCAAAAGAGAAAGTTCGAGAATCATCCAAGCTAAGGAAGGACAAAAGGAGATGGTTTCCTTTCAGATGACAGTGTCTGAAGATCAGGCTTCCTATACTTATGGTGAAACATTGCTCTAAGTGGTTTAACATCTTCATGAATTTATTCCTGAAACCATCGGACAGATGAAGACATGGAGGCAACAGCGAGAGGTCAGTAGTCGACCCAGAGACACAGCCCAGCGGCACAGACAGGACCGGAACCCAGCTTCCGGCCATGGGGACGTTTCCCACAAGTCCATCCCATTCTCCTCCAATGGTCAAGTGACCTCACTGACGAGTTTTCCAACGGTCGCTTCAGTGAGTAGGTCTGGCATTATCCAGGCCCAACTTTAAACCAGCGCTAGTTTCACGGGCCATTTCCTAAGACAGTCATTGGGTATCAGGGCATTACCTAGGCTTTCTCTAAACTTCTTTCTCTATACACTCAGCAAGAGTTAAAGTTCGATCCTCTGCTGCATCTGGGCTGGTTCTGCAATAAGACAAGTGTGACATCTGCTCTGAGCTCTGGGCTCACATTCCAACGGCGAGAATGGGAGGCAGCAGTGAAAGCGGGGTGACTTTCAAAAGCGGACGCGAGAGCTGCTCTGATGCCAAGTGGCAGGTGTGTGGGAGGGGAGGGCTAAGGATGCAGGAAAGGCCAGCAAGAGCGACGGGCGACCATGCCGAGCTTTTAGGGTGGGAAGGCTTTAGCCGACCGTGGAGAGAGTGGGCGGCTTCCCACTTAAAGGAAACCAGTGTGGCTGAGTGAACAGAGTGAGAAGGGACCCGGGATGAGGCTGGTGAGGAAGCAGAGCTGGGTTATGCAGGGTCCCACAGCCAAGCTGAGGACTGGGGACTTCACTGGGTGGGCAATGGGGAGCCATTCAAGGCTTAAGATTTGGGAGGGTCATGCTCCAATTACGTGTTTTAAAAGACGTCTCTGGGAGCTCCCGCTGTGGCATAACGGGATTGGCGGTGTCTTGAGAGTGCTGGGATGCAGGTTCAATCCCCGGCCCCGCACAGTGAGTTGGGGATCCAGTGTTGCCGCAACTGCAGCTTAGGTCAGACTGCAGCTCAGAGGATCTAATCCCTGGCCCAGGAGCTCCATATGCCATGGGGCAGCCAAAATTGAAAAAGAAAAAAAAAGATGTCTGTTACAGGTGTGAGTGAGAAGAATATGTCTGTATACCAGCAGGGGGACTAGAGCCCTCATCTAAGCTCAAGCTGCCGGTGCTCATCCTTGAGAGGGGTCACTGGGGAAGCCTGAAGGGTTCTCAGTGTGCTGAGGGAACAGCAGGTGGAAAGGACGCAGAATGGGGGAGGGGCAAAAGGCTCTCATGGGACCCGCCTTGTTCCAGCATCAGCATTTCAGCATGTGCCTTTCCAGATGCTGAGGCCTCAAAACACGAAGCCCATCGTATTTCCAAAACAACTTGCTTCACGTCTGCGAATCTTCTCAATATTAAATGTTTTCTATCATTCAGTGGGAATCTCTGAATGTTTATTTTCCCCTATTTGTAAGTGAAGGCCTAATGGAATAAAAGAAACTTTTCCATTCTTGTCATAATACCATCATCGCACACACAATTAAAATAGCTTTGCGTTATTTTATATTCCTACATTCACATTTATATTTAACTTTATAGATAAGAGAGCCCCCACTCCTGCTTATGCCAACTGCACTACACAACCTGCCTTGCCAGGAAAACGGGCCTAGAGGGGTGTGGTTGTTTAGTTCCTGGTGCATAAAGCAACGACAAAGAATGAAACGCTTCTTCGATGTTATTGAATAAAGCTGCTCAGACGTGGGTGTCACTCGACATCTATACCAGCGTCACTGGACAAGCGAGTGAGTGCTATCTGAAATAACGCTTAACACAATGAAAACGCCATCCCATCAGCCATACGGGCAAGACCATAAATATTCAATGATGCTCTGAGAGTGCTGAGACAGAGTCACTGATGCTAAGATAAGAATGGCCAATGTTAACAAGTGCCAGGCACTGAACCAAGAGTCTCACTCATATTAACTTATATAATCCTCACAAAAATATTATAAAGAAGGTAATATCTCTGTTTCATCACGGAGAAGTGAGGTCCCAAAGGAAGTAAGCTATGGACACAGGACTCAAAGCAGACAGCCCGCCTCAAAAGCCTACATTACCTGAGAATCAGAGGACTTTTCCTGCTGGAGGGTTACTTCTCTGCTGCCCAGAGACAGAAGGCTAGAGTTCCCTGGTATATCTGAATAGGCACACGTGGAAATAATCCCATTTAATGGACCCCTACCTTGCCTTTCCTTTGGGACAGTTAGCATGGTAAAGAAGACTATCTAACTGGACTGGAACTAAGTCTATCTACTCTATTGCCTCTTGGCAGATAACCTTCTCATCATGCAGAAAAATACCGGGGTAAACAAATAGAACACAAAGAAAATAAGAGCATCAGCAAAGAAGATGAAGACGTTTGAACAGAGCATCTTCTGAGAAACGGATGGCTGTCAGGTAAAAATCAATTTCCTGTGGACCAGAGCAAGAGCAAGCAGAGGGGCAAAGGAACAGGTTTAAACCACCGGAGAGGCCAGGATTTAAATGCAGAGTCTTCCGCTAAAGGGGAGCCGGTATTGAATCGGTTCCAGGAGTGGCGATAACAAACGTCATGCTGTGTTTCAGGAGGCACAAGAGAGGAAGCAGGCGTAAGAGGAACGAATGCGCGATGGGTGCCGCCTACGCTGGGTCGCCTGGAGCAAAGGAGGGCAGGGCGGGCTGCATAAAGCTAGATCTTTGAAGATTTAATAGATTCCTTATTCTCTCTCAGTTGGTCCTTTTAGATTTGTCAAGAGTGAGCTCTGTTTTTCCTTCCATCTCGGTTATTTAGCTACGGCTTTTAGGTTAAAAAAGAAAAGCAGGTTGAATTTAAGCTAATGGACAATAAAACTTCAGGGTCAGAGGTACTGTTTTCATTCCGGAGCTAAATGAGGATCTGCAACGAATTAGAATTTTTAAAATGGATGTTTGTAGAATGACACAAGCTGTATCACTAGGAAACGTTCTTAGGCGGGAAATAGTTGAAATTGTTGACATTTGCATGAGAAACGGCATTGTGTGGACCTGGCAGGAGAGGAAAACAGAGAAGTAGCTCCGTGGTCAAATTAAAGGTTACTCATTCATACAAAAGGCAAAGCCCTGGTTAGATTGAGAAAAAAGTGCTGCTAATTATTTTTCTCTATAGATGGAATGTAAAACCAACTGTAAAAAATTCATGAATGAGGCTCAGAGGCTGGCATTAGAGCAAATTCAATGATTTTTGAAATGCATGCCTCTACAAAGAATGCACTATTATTCTGTCTAGACTTTATGGCACAGTGTAATAAATAAAGACTGACAGCATCGATATATTTCATAAATACATTACTGGAATTTACATTATTTCTGACTATGAGTATTTCCTGAGCTACCCTAGGTAAAGCAATGCGCACATCTTATAAAATAAAATCTATCAGTAAGGCCATTTGTTAGCAGACAAAGAAATAGTAATGGCATTTATTTCTCTGATTATATTCATCTTCTTAAGTAAACTTAGGAAATCTGAACTTGGACCCATAGATAATTCATTAGCTTCAGTCCATAGGTTTGTTTTCTTAGAGTCTTCTCATACATACAATATCCTAGCACAGTTTTTGTAAGACGGCTTCAAGGGATTTTTTTTTTTTTTCTAAAAAGGTATAACTCACATAAAATAAACCATGACGGGGAACTTGTAAAGCTATCAATTGACATGGAACTGAACTGACTTCTTTCTGAAAAAACGTCTTGGAGAGATACACACGGTTCTGTAATGAGACCACTAACAACAGATGGAAGTCCACCAACCAGCCTCAGTTTTTTTTTCAGTCTAACATTTCCTAGAGCTGTGGGGAGAGCGAAGGCAACTAAAAATAATTCTGGAGAACAATTAGTCATTCTCAGGAAATCTATAAATACCCTGGGAAAGCAACGTGGTCTAAACACTCTGCCCCACAGAAAGTATGCGCCCTATGGCATTGTATTATATCACGATTTGCAATTTTATGGGATGTAGGAATGCATCGCCATGTTTCTCGACCTTTATTTTTAGTCATCGCCAAAACGGGAAGAGTCCCTTCGGCTGACACATGTGCAGAGAGTGTCTGGAGGCTCCCTCTCCCCACCTCTGTCATAGCACGGGTAACCCCTTGAGATGGTGCTTTCATCACTCTCACTAAAGGATGAAAGCTCGGGCCTGCCTCATACCTATGAAAAGTTCCTTCACGAATACACATGCTTATGAAAACAAACCAAAAAGAGAGCGCTGAGCACATGGAGTGAGCTCGTTTTTCAAACAGAACTAGTCAATTTCTCCCAGCACGTTTAGGATACCAACTGGCACTGAAGCTTGCGGATGCAGTGAAATCGTATACACAGCTGCACACGAGTGTGAGCTGGCTGTGGACCAGATTATCGCCTCAGCAGGTGGTGTTTCTCTAGGTTCTTGCATGCAGAAACTATCGCTTTAAAAAGGCCAGGAGTTCCCGTCGTGACTCAGTGGTTAACGAATCCGACTAGGAACCATGGGGTTGAGGGTTCGATCCCTGGCCTGGCTCAGTGGGTTGGGGATCCGGCATTGCCGTGAGCTGTGGTGTAGGTCGCAGACGCGGCTCAGATCCCGCTTTGCTGTGGCTCTGGTATAGGCCTGCGGCTACAGCTCCGATTGGACCCCTAGCCTGGGAACCTCCATATGCCGTGGGCGTGGCCCTAGAAGAAAAAAAAAAAAGGACCAAAAAAAAAAAAAAAATTCCGGTGTATAATCATGAGTAACAAGTTACGTCGTATGATGTTGTCAATATTTCTGTACAGAAGAGCAATTTCATATGACTCTTCTTACTCTCAGTTATGTAGAAGGGGTAGGTAAAATAATTATTAGACTGTTCATCTTTTCAAATTATGCTTACATATGCCATTTCTTTAATTACTCATTAGGAATTAATTTTTCAAAGACTCTCTCCAAACCCAAGTATAATTTCACAAATGTTTATACTCTTGAGTTCAAATCTATCCTGACTTTCTTAGTAAATATCAGAGCCCCAAGTTCAAATTAGTATATGTAACATGAGATAGACACAAAAGAAGAAAGTTTTAATTGATCCTTTAAGGGTAAACCATAGGACTTTTGCTACTGATTTCAGACTCACAATTTCAAACAGCAGTCAGCAAACTACAGCCTGAAGACCAAATCCAACCCAGCACTTGTTCACATAAATAAGGTTTTATGGGCACAAAATCACACTCATTCCTTGACAGTTTACCTATGGCTGCTTTTGTGCTATAAGGAGTTGAGTAGTTGCAAGAGAGACCACTTGGCCCACAAAGTTCAAAATATTTACTATTCAGCCCTTTGCAGAAAAAGACTGCTGAGCCCTGGTTTAAGCCACTGATATAATCTGATACTCAATATGAAGCCAAACCTAGACTAGGGAGGTCCTGGAATACTTTTCCACAGATCAAGATGGTCTTGATTATGCTGAAGTGACAGAGAAATACCAAAGACTGTGATTGAAAACAGTGCATCTCCTGTTCATACGCATGGTCATCACTGGTGCCCCAGGAACTCTATTCCACGTGGCCTTTGGATAAGAGAGGTTGATGAACAGCTTTAGTCTAGAACCCTGCCAGTAACCTTGGCCCTAGAAACAAGAAGCAGCATCTCAGAAACGCACACCGGCTCTTTAAACCTGTGCTGGGAAATGACATACATCACTGCCACTCACACGTTCACGGTCAAAGTCACACGGTCTTGTGGGGCCTAATTTCAACAACATGAGGAAAGAAAGTCCTTCTGCAAAGAAGAGAACTTGCAGGAGAACTCGATATTGAATAACAGTGATAGCAACAGCCACAATGTCCCAGATGATGCTAAGCCAGGGCTAAGTCTTAAAAAGGAACAGCAGTGAGTTAGGCAGAGAAAGGTGGGGTGCTTCTATTCCAGAAACTGCACATGTTACAACTTCAACGGAGAGAGTAGAAAGAGAAGGCGTTAGAAACAACTCTGAAGAGGTAAATAGGGTGGGTCCTGGAGGTCCCTGATGGGATCCCAAGAAACTTCAACTTGACTCTGAAAACGGTGGGAAACAAAGGAAGATGTTTTGTTTTTCTTTTAGGCCACGGGACTATTTGGAGATAGTAATGTAGCAAGAGAAACTTGATGAAAACATTCATGACTTGCTTTCTATTCCTCTAAGAATGTTTAGTCTTAAAAAGCTCTATAGTGAGATTCTGATAGGAAACTCAGATTGAAAAGCATACCTGAAAAGGACGAGTCCAGCGTTTGTCCTTATCATCTGTGTTTTCACACAGCCTCAGATGTAAAATACATCTAGCACCTTCCTTCTAGACACTCCAGGGTCCAGCCCTGCCCTTCAACAGAACATTCACTCTAAAAGCCAGTCTCCTCGGTTAAGAATTGATTTACCTCTTCTTCAAATTGAATCATATCTTTTCTTCTAATTAGAAAACCAGAGTCGACTTAAAACACAGAACTAAATACAGAACAGTTCTTAAAAAGTAGAAAGCGTGTTTGAACTATCCTTCCACGCTCTCAGGAGATCCACGCCCTGTTTTTTCAGTCTCGAACTCAGCTCAAACCAAGATTTCTTGATGAGAATCTTACCCAATGGTTCTGGACCTCTGGGACCTGCCTCCTTTGCCGCAGCAGCAGCACCAAGAGTCAGCGTGGTTCAGCCGCCTCTGCTTGGCCCCAGCGTCCCCATCTTCTTCACAGGACCCCCTGGGGGCAGGTTCCCACATGCTCCTGCAGCCCTGCTCACTGGATCGCATCTTCCCAACACCCGAAGGGATGCCCAGGGCCGAGGCCAGGACCTGGTGGAGATGGGTGGAGCGCGGGGCTCCCCAGAAAAGCAAAAAGGCTGCCGTTGGAGCCCACAGGTGTACTATGTGGCTTTGCAGTGGCGGGGGGGGGGGGGGGGGGCGGACAGGCTGGGACTCGCTGAGCTTCAGGGGCGACTCTGGGAACGACTGAATCAGGCTTGAAGGGGACTTTGTCCTGAGGTCGCCGAGGAAGCCAGATCTCGCGGGATCTCAGAGCTTAAGAGGCGACCACCTGGGGAGCCCCTGCGTGAGAAGTGTCCCAAGGCGCCCCGCGCCGGAGACCGCTAGTCTCAAACTTGTCCGTACAAAGTCTGACAACCTCCAGTCCTGTGGACACCCCACCACAGTGCGCCAAGAGTCCCAGTGCCGGGGTGCTTCTCAGGATGGATTCAGGGGGAGCTGGAGATGCGCGGGACTTGCGGCTGCTAGAGCAGGAGGGCGAACTGCGCATGTGCTGGCTGCAAATCACTCCTGTGCCTGGAGGCCGAGGGCGCTGGGCGGCTCCGGTGTGGTGCCCGGGAGTCGTTCGTGGACATCTGCCCAGGTGAGGTTCAAGGCTACAGCAAGCCAAACATGCGGGTCCATTGCACAGTCTTCGGGCCCGTTTTTCCTCCTGTCAGCTGCGAGGTGTCGAGAATTCATCCCTGGAGAACATTCATGCTGCCTATTTCTAGATCCTTTTCCCTGAAGAAGAGTTGCAGGAATGGGATGGGGGATGGGGCGGGGATGTTGTCTCCATCCTACACCTGTGGTTGATTGATCGGTTCAGCAGTGATTGCATTGCCTTGTCAGGGTTTTGATCCACGTGAATATAGGAATAAATTCTGGTTAAAGAACCCTATGGGTAAGATTACTTGGATTGTACGGAAAATATCCTCTCTCCTAGGAAAGAACCACAGGAAGTTCAGCGTCATTGTTGCTAAGTTCTGTGCTCTCCAGTAGAACTCCCTGGAAAGAGGTAGGTGTTCTAGACCTGTGCTGTCCAACATGATGGCTACTAGCCACATGTGGCTCTCAAGCTTTAAAATGTGCCCACTGAGGCCATTTATTTCATTTTGATTATTTTAAATAGTTATGCTATTTAGTTTTAAAGAGTGCCTACTGTATTGAAGAACTTAATTCTGGCCACTGTCATGCTTGGATATAAGGTAGCTGATATGCTACAAACCTGCAAAAAGGAGCAACGGGAAAAAAAAAAAAAAAAAAAAAAAAAAGCACATCCAAGTGCATCACTGAATCTCTAGGTAGACCAGCCTAAAGGCTACCTTAATTCTGAGTGTTTGTTAGATGTCTTTAAATTTCTTCATTGTTTAGGTTTGGATTTCTATCACATGCATTTAAACATCCCAACTAATTCGAATTAGCCCTTAATTCTATGCCACTCCTGTAAACCTCACCCCCTCTCTCATGCAAGTGTAGCTGTTTCACTGCGGGAATTGTGCCTTATTCTTGCCTTGTATATCCCACTGGCCTGCAGGATATCCCACATCCACACTAGACCTGTTCCCTCAAGAGCCAGAGCAGGTGTAGTCTTCGCTGGCTTTTTCAGCAGGGGCTCTAAGAGCTGGGTTGCTCTGTGATAGCAGTTAGTAATTCCAGTAACTAGAGGTGGAAGGCTCAGCTCGTATGCAGACAGGGAAGGCTGTGAACAGCTTTCCGTGTAGGGAAATACAGAGTTCTTTCTAACAGTCTCTCCGTCGCCGTCCTGCGGGACAGAAATGTGGTCATGGGACAGCATTTCTACCATTCAAAGCAGTGATTTCTTGCGCTGTGGAGACATGATTTTCTCCTAGGTAAACACGAATGCAACAATTCACTGTAAAAGACAGCGGAAGAAAGTGCAGCTGATCTGGGTAAAAGGCGGTGGTCAGAATCCCAAAGCCCCTCTTTCTCTCTCCTGCTGCCCTGACTGCCCGTTTCTGCAGTCAACAGCACTTCCTAGAAAGCTCCAGGCTTTGACTGACCTCCGTTTGAAAAACTCAGATCTATGTGTAAATTTGTACCTTGCTAAAATGCAAAACTATAAGAATAATTAAGTCATGTAAGGTATGAAGTCTCCAGCCAATGTTCTTACATCATGAAATAAGTTTTCTTAAAAAATCGACAAGGTAGGTTCAGATTTAAGGACGTGATGCCCTTCCTTGCTTTTTTTTCACACTAAAACAATTGATGTGAGACTATTGTGAAATAGTTGCATGTGAGCGTAGATTTGTAAACTATGATATTTCCAAAATACACCTTTGTTTCTCCTTAATTTGCTTCCTTTTAAGTATTTTTTAAACGTCCAGCATACAATAATATATAATTACTTAATATATATTATATATAACATATAATAATATATAATAAAATCTGGAGAGGTAAGAAAATTTTTCACCTATAATATCAGTAATACTATATTGGTTTGTCAAAATTTCTGTGTCTTCCATTATTCCATTCCAATCTTATTCTATGACTCTTTTTTTTTTTTTTTTTTTTTTTTGTCTTTTTAGGGCCACACCCATGGCATATGGAGGTTCCCAGACTAGGGGTCAAATCGGAGCTGCAACTGCCAGCTTACACCACAGCCACAGCAACGCAGGATCCAAGCTGCATCTGTGACCTACAGCACAGCTCACAGCAATACCAGATCCTTAACTGACTGAGTGAGGCCAGGGATCGAACCTGCATCCTCATGGATGCTACTCTGATTCATTTCTGCTGAGCCATGACAGGAACTCCAGATGTGTGTGTTTTTAATGGTTATCTCTCTGCAAAAATAGCATGAATCAGAAAAAAATTCAAAAAACAGGAAAAAGTAGGGAGACAAAAAAAAAAAGAAAAATAGGAAACAGAAAGAACTTTAATTATAATTCTCTTACCCTATTAGCAATATATGAAATGAAGTCTGAATTGTATTTGATTTGATTAAATGAAAGGTAAATAGTCACAAGCTCCTAGGGGCTATTGTACTGAAGAGCATCATTCCAGAGAGCGTCCTGCCTGGACACAGGGTCACTGCCATGCTACAAGCCTGCAGAGGTAAAAAGGAGCAATGGCGCAATCCCTTCATGGTGCATTGTCACCGATCCTCCAACTAAACCTGCTCTCGCTCCTGCCACTGTCAGGGGTGTTTAACAGTCTGCATATTTAAGTTGCATGAGCCTGAAGGCATCCTAACTAAGACATACCCCCCTTTAATTGTGTCACCTGTGCCCCATCCTTATCGAAGCATATTGTCCTATCCTCATGAGCCTTGGACATTAGCGTTCAAAAAACTCTTTCTGCAGTAGTCGACAAAGGGAATTAATGGAAGCTAACCTTGCACGCCTGTTGGGTGTGTCGCCATGTGTCATTTATCTCTGTTATTGCACTCAGTCCTCACGAGGGTCCAAGAGTCAAGAGCTGACCTCACCACTACCCCTGATTTGCAAACAAGGAACCACAACAACACAGCGCCCAGTGGGGTAGGGAGTCATGCACAGAGGGGCACCAAGCCCAGTGTTTGGTTGCATCTTCTACCAACGGTAGGCAAGGAAATATGATTATAGGTCTTCACTCGTATGTCACCTTCTCAGGGAGGCTTTCTCTGTGTGTGTGAGGTCAGTGTGTCACACTTGTCCTCCTGAGTCCTCCAGGCGCCTTCCCTGAACACCTCCGGCTTTCTTCTTCTCTCTTGCACTTGACACTGTCTGACACCGAGTGACGTCCGGATGACTTTGCATCGTTTTCGTGATGCCCTCCGTGGACATGGGCTTCATGGAGGCAGGGATTATGGACCATTTTGGTTATTGCTGTGTCCTCAATCCCTGTACATACAAGACTTTGAGAAACACGTATTTAAGGAATGAGGGAGTGGGTGGATCTTCCACTTTGTTTTTCTTTGATTAAGAGCGATGGTAACATTTTCCAGTAATGCCCTACCCATTACATTCTCTTCTTTGGAATTACGCTTATTCAGCCCTTAGCCTCTTGTACATTCACATAGCATTATACCTGGTTGTCAAAACCCAGGTCTGGACAGTGTTGTCAGATCCATACTATCTTCCAGAAGCCTCTTCTAGTGCCCAAGGGAACCGAATTTCTTCTCGTGGAAAGCCCTTCCCCGGGTCCACCTGCACGGCCCTGGGTGGGTCAAGGCCTTAGTTGATTATTCCTTTTGAGCCTGTTGATTGGTGTTTTGTGTTTTACCAAATCCTCTATTTTTTGTTATCTACTTGTGTTTGCTCTCTTCATAATAAAAGAATAACTTTTCATTATCTTTGTTGGAAAAAACCTCTCAGTTCTAGGATTTATCAGGTAATTCGCTGCATGGATTTATTTCTTAGATATTTTGCAAAAAACTCATTTCTTTAAGAAATGATTACACCTTTGCAGTTTACCTCTAGTTTTAACTTCCTTTTTGAAAACCCCAAATCCTCAAGCAGTTCATCCATTTCTCCCATTCCCCCACCTCTTTGGGTCATAATATGCACAATTTTTATCAAGTCTATCCTTGAACAAAGTTTTGATTTTCTTTCATAAGAATCATCTTCTCAGATTTCTGAGTTAATAAAAAAAAGTCTGAATTACCCATCTAGATTCTCCAATGTCAGTGGGAACTTACTGTATCAGGGTTTGCCGACACAAACCCAGGGTTTGCTTGGCTAACACTAACCTATTTAAAGCTGTTTAAGTTTTCGATACTATCTTAAAAGCATTTAAATGAAATGAAAACATGAAACACGTCTGAATCCAGTCCACCATCTCCTGGAAAATCACCTGTATGATAAGATGGAGTCCGGGTCCCTGCCTGGCAAATACGGGCACCTTAGGAAGACGTGTTCCCTTCACACAACCCTGTCCTCTCTCACGTGCCCAGGGTCAGCTGGCCTGGGTCGCCCCCGGCCTGATGTTACCTGTCTGGCCTCTGGGGGCGTTTTGAGTATGCAACCCATACTTTTTTTTTTTTTTTTTTTAAGTAAATTGTTTTTTCCACGTAATATTCTTTGGGGACTACCTTTCTGTTTCTTTTCTTGATACACTATCGTTTATTTAGACTTCCTACTGCTAATGAGGAGAGCCCATGTCCAGTTTTTGTTATTGAAGTGATTCAGTGACTGTCCTTATACCTACCTATTGCCACCTGAGTTTAAGTTTCAGTGAGATGAGCTCCTAGAGGTGAATGGCAGAGGAAGAAGGTATGCCTGTCTTACCCTTGGAGGAACTGGCCAAATTGTCCTCGCAAGCGTGTACTGACTCTATTACATGTCAGAACATATTGAAGTGTCACCTCTCCAGCACCCCCAAGTAGAACAAGCCACATTTAATAGACCCTCAAATTTGGGGCTATTTTGGAGAATGTGCACATTTCGAACAATGAAAAAATAAAGTATCCTGGACTTTATTTGACAACTGATTTTAACACATTTATGTCTACACGGAACCTCATTCCAGATGTCATTGGGGAGTGGGGTACAAGCACTCTCGATTCTAAAGTAAGACAGTAATGAAAAGGCTATAGGAAATGGCTCTCCTAGGCTTACATTCTCCTTGGTAAATGCAATAAAGAGCTCATGAGAAGTGAAGCATTGTTGTAGGGAATTATGCTGAGTATGGCTTTTTAATTGTTCCTAGCTTTTGACCTATTGTTTGACTCATTTTAAGGGGGAAAAAAAATTACCTCCTGAGAAGGAAATATAATAAATACCACTTAGGAAATACAGAGATATAAATATACTTAGGAGAAGAATGTGTGATTTCTGCCAAATTACAGGTGGAAATCTAAAAAGGAAATGAAGGCTTTTTTAACCCATCGAAAACGTTCACTTCACAAAGAACAAATCCTGCTCCAACCCAACCTCAGGTGAGATTTGTGAAAGGTGGCCTTGACATCCAAGAGAAACAGTGAGAGAACTTCAGTGCAGAAGCCTCGCTGGCTGTGCTTTCATAAAAGCACGTGGCCAGCAACCTGTGTACTTTTCTATAAAAACAGAGTTCTCTTATATATTGCCCTCTGAACAAGGCCTCTACACTTTATGGGTACGGCTTCCCTCAAGTGAATTATAGAAACTGACCCTTCCCTTCATTGTGGTTTAAAGAGACTTCACTTTACTCTCAGAAAACAAAATGCTTATCCAGGTGATCAACTCTGCAGAAAACCAAATTCAACCTTTATCATACAGACACGGCTCCACGGCAAGGATTTTAAGAAAGAGGCATAGAGCATCCCTACCCTGAAATGGAATTAGTGCTTCTCTACCTTCCGAATCATTACTTTTCTTACTCTAATATGCCCAATTTTTACTTTTTTCAGTTCCCAATTCTCTCTGAGTAGTTAATGACAGTAAATGACTTTTATATGCATTAGTAGAGAGTCAATGAAAAAAATCGATATATTACTTTATGTCTATCCTTCATCGGCCAAGAGGACATTTCACAGCCTTCCTTTCAACCCATATCCTTTGCAAAATGAACCAAATCAAAAGAAATATGGGAAGATATACAGCACTTTAGAAATGAGAACAAGTATTACGCCTATCAAAGTAGCCTATAGATCGATTGAAATAACACTAATCCATTCAGCAAATACTTACTGAGGATCTACTGTGGACTAGCCCCATAGAAGGAATTGCAAAGGATATTAAAAAGTAGTATACAGGAGTTCCCTGGCGGCTCGATTGGTTAAGGATCTGGTATTATCACTGCTGTGGCTCAGGTCACTGCCGAGGCACAGGTTCAGTCTGGACCCGGGAACTTGCATGTGCCACAGGCATGGCCAAAAGAAAGAGAAAATATTAGATAGTTTCTTCTTAAAAATCTGAAATGAGATGGTACATATAGGCAACTATCGGGGGAAAAAAAACCCACAAAAATATTGGCCCAAATGTAACAAAAGAAAGGGGGGCATTGACAAGTATAAAGTGTTCCACTTAGTTTAAAAATAATCTATTTCATATGTTCAAGTTATAAAGAACTGAGACCTAGACATAAACTGAAGATGAGTCAGTGTAACGGCTGCTAAAATCCCTAATACAAACCTCACTTTAAAGTATCTATCATTATCCCAAACTGAGACACAAGGCATCAGGTAAAATGCAATAAAGTTCCTCCAGTTGTGTAAGAACTATTAGCCAGCATCAAGTGGAGAGAAAACATCAGGGCGCCTGGCACACAGCAGATGCTCAGCAAACTGTCGGGGGGGAACGAATAAGCCATTTGTCTGCAAATATGTTTGCAATAAATATCTGAGGTAAAGTGAGCCAAGTCCCGCTCTTCATCTTCCCAGGGAGGAAGCAGACACTACGGAGACGTGAAAAGAAAGCAAGTTTCTCAGGACATTGGCTGTCGGGCTCTAGACCAGGGGCGGCAAAGTACACCCCCCCAGACCATACACAGCCTGTGGTCTGGTTTCCTACATAATAAAGTTTAATGGGAAGCAGCCACACCCCCTCATTTACCTCTGTCTTTGGCTTCCCTTAAAGAGTAAACTGTTTTTCTCTCTGGTCCTTTACACACATCCTCTGTCACCAGCGCAGCTCCAGCAGGGCCCGTGGCAACACGGTTACAATTAGAGCTGATGACTATAATAAGTGAATTACAATAAAGGAAATATAATAAAGAAAAAGGGGAAAAGAAGAGATTTCAGCAGTGCTCGGGAATGCCTGAGCTTCCTCACTTTTTGCTGCATGTCCGAACTTGTTTTTTGTGTGTGTATTTTTTTTTTTTTCTTTTTAGGGCTGCACCTGCATCCTATGGAAGTTCCCAGGCTAGGGGTCAAATTGGAGCTGCAGCTGCCAGCCTACACTACAGCCGCAGCAACACCAGATCCTTAACCCACCGAGTGAGGCCAGGGTTCAGACCCATATCCTTGTGGATACTGGTTGGGTTCTTAACCTGGTGAGCCACAACGGGAACTCCCAAAATGTTTATTTCTGTGACCAAACACATTTGGGAAGAACTAAAATATAGTGACCTCCTGCTGGAGATCTTTGCTAGTCTATAACCATATTTTACTTCTTATTCTGGGGCCATCTAGAAGCAAGGAGCCAGTTTCACAGTATATAAGCCATCATTTGCCAACAGTCTTTAAGGGCGAACTCCTGTTTTTCTTAGCGCATTCTGCAAACTCTCCAGCACCCATGTGTGTGGGCATCCATTAGGGAACATTGTTCCATCCCTCCCTTTAGATGGACTGGGAGAAGTGTCCTAAGTCGGGTGGACAGGTGCAAAGATGACAGTGACAAGATGTCTTGCCAGGCCAGATGGGAACGTGCAGAGTACTAACAAATCACGTGATGAGTGATGAATAAACTTGGTGGTTAGGACTTTGGCTATGGCTGTGGTAGGTAGGACTGCGTTTTTCCAAGCAGCCCATGGATCCCCAGTATCAGAATGACCTGGAGTACCCGTTAAAACTGCTGACCTCCAGACCCCAGCCAAGACACAACACATCAGCGTATTTGTGGTGGTGATAGCGCACCTGGAATTTAACAGGTTTTCAGATAAGTCTCATATGCCCTATTTCTAAAAAACCAAGGTTTTTGGAAGACCAATAGACAGTTCTCCGGGGAGAGAATCCCAGGGCCCACCTGTCCATGGTATTCCTAACTGCCCCCGAGTTTTGTAAAGCTGGGTATCTTTGAATCACAAAGGACCTCTGCCCTGGGAAAGCAAGAATGAGGCTAGACAAGCATATTGATGCAACTCTAGGAAAAGCACAAAGACTCGCACTGCTCATAGTCCTCGCTCTATTATTAGAAATCAAGCAAAGTTATTAAAAAGACTCAGCTTCATTTTTTTTACCTCTTCATACAGATTTTCTGGATCTTTTAGCCTTCCAAGTATTCCTTATCCCTTGAACTTGATTGCAATGTTAGTTTCTTTCATAAATATTTATATTGTATTTAACACTACAATATATATATATATATATATATATATATTTTTGTCTTTGTCTTTTTAGGGCCGCACCTGCGGCATATGGAGATTCCCAGGCCAGGGGTCTGATCGGAGCTGTTGCTGCCAGCATAGGCCACAGCCACAGCAATGCCAGATCTGAGCCGCATCTGTGACCTACACCACAGCTCACAGCAACACCGGATCCTTAACCCACTGAGCAAGGCCAGGGATTGAACCCGCAACCTCATGGTTCCTAGTTAGATTCACTTCTGCTGAGCCACGGCAGGAACTCCCAATATTCTTTTATATTTGCTAATGCTTTTCTCCCATTGCCTGTGCTCAAAGACGTGTTTGATTATATAAAGTGGGACACAGTGTGGACGATTAAACCCTTTAATAAATAGGTGATACCAGATAGAGAATAACATATGTATCAGTTTTGTCAGGAGACTTGCTCACGGCTTTGTGACGACCACAGGCATGAAAAGAGTCTTGACCGTGGCGGAGCTATTTTGCTTTCTCCGTTTTGATGACACACACTCTGGTCTCAGTGACTGGAGGGGTCAGCTTCAAGGTGAACACCAGTTCCAAAGTCCTATCATATTGGGAAAGAGGGGCTAAACAATGAAACTTGAGAAAACAGAGTACAGAGTCCGCTTGTTTCATTAATCAAATAGGCTCCGGCAGGAATGTCCCCGCAGCCCTGAGCTCCAAGTTAATAGCTTGAACAACAACAAAACAAAAACGGTCGTGAACAAAAGGAAAGTCTTCTGAGTGAAGAATGTGGTACAAATAGTGTTTCCCCAAAGTCGTAGGAGACATCAGGCATCAGAACCTTGCTTAGGAGAAGAATTGAAAAGCTTTCTTTTAATATAAGGCTCACACATCCCAAGGAAAGATTTATGATTGGTAATGGAGAGATGGGCTTTGATAGCTGCATGGCAGAACTGTAAAAACTGGGTAAATGTGTAGATGCAGAAAGGAAACAAAATATCATAAAAACTTGGAGGCAAAGTCCAATGGTGGAAGATCAGCCGATCAGAGAGAATTCAAGAGCAAGACCAGGAGGAAACCCAGAACATTCAGGCTAGATGGATTTTTCAGGCAAAGAAATGAGTGGGGTTCGGCATTCCTGGGGTCCTGTAAGAGATGGAGCCCAAGGTTCCTGTGAGGGTCTGGGGCCACCGGTGGGGTCAGCAGTTGACCTCTTGTGTGAGCAAGGCTGTCTCCCTGCAACAAGCCAACAGGGAGACAGCCACGTCTGCAGCAAGCTCTGTAGTTTCCAGAAAACTCCTGGCTATGAGGGTAACTTTGGTTGAATAAGTGAGAAGAAAAAAATGCAAAAGCAGAAAATACCTGTTTAAGGCTTTAAGCAGTCTAATTATCATGATGTGTAATTTCAATGGATCTGTAATTTCAGAAGAACAGGAACCTGTCTTATGGCTGCGGTAGGCAGGCAGAAATTGCATTTGCAAGAGAGTATAATTATTCCACCAAACTTTCTTACAGGAACGAATGAATTGTTACTCATATTTTCTGCACAAAAGTCAGCCTAGTTAGCCTGAGGAAATGCAAAGCACTGCCATTAACCAGGAAAACTAAAGGAAGACCCAAGGTCTTTCAACTATGTGTATATATAAAAGATTGCTGTTATATATACTGATTATATGTGTATGCATATAATATTGCTGTTATATATACTGACTATATACATGTGTATGTGTGTATGTGTATAATATTACTACTTTGTATATTGGTTGTGTGTGTGTGTATAATATTGTTTTATATACTGGTTATATATATGTATATATAATATTGATATTTTGTATACTGATTTATATATGTGTATATACAATATTGATATATACTGACAAACATGTATGTATAATATTGCTATTTTATATACTATTATATATGTGTATATTTAACGTTGCTATTTTATATACTTATTTACATTATATATAATATTGATATTTTATATACTGACATATACATGTATATATAATATTGATAGTTTATATACTGATTATATATGTGTATATATATAATATTTATATTTTATATACTGACTATATATGTGTATATATAATATAGCTATTTTGTACACTGGTTATATACATGCATATTGATATTTTATATACTGGTCTATATGTGTGTATATAATATTGATATTTTGTATGCTGATTATATGTTGGTACTGGAGATAGACTGCTATCACCACTCATCAGTCTACTGCTTCTACATGACTCTCTTTCTGTATTTCTTCCCAATTTCTGTTGGGTTGTAGCAGCAGTAAGTAGGTGACAACAGAGCCATGTGGCTGGGGCAGCTAAATGTGAAACATAATTAATCGTCTTTGCAGCTGATTGTTCATATTTTTGGGATGGAGGAGGTCTGTGCCCTGGTCCTAATGAACATAAAAGAAGGAAATGTTGAGAAAAAGAGGGATATCAGTAGTGGATCCCATCAGCTTAAGTATTGAACTTTCAGAGACTGAGGCTCCTACCTAGCGTTAGATTGTGTTGGTTGGTTGTTTGTTTCTGATCACTTGCTTCTCCTGCCCCTTTCCTGGTTCCTTCAAGGTCATCAGCTCTGGAGAGCTCTCCTGTTCTGACTCTTTCTAGTGCCCAGAGATGAGTGACATCTCAGAGTTATTCCCAAGGAAGCTTTGGTTGCTGATCAAAAGTAATAGCACCACTCCTCTCGTGGTACATTTACTGAGAATCTGAGAGCAATCAAATGAATCACGAAGAGTAATGAGCTCTAATTTAGAGTGAACGAAACAGGATAGATGCCGTATTTGCCTGAAGCTCCATCCTGCAGAAACCTTGTTTTGTGGACCGACTTTATTGCCATAAGCCCTCTCACCCCACAGGTTGAATCTAAGTCACTCAAGTCCCTAAATATGACATAGAAAAGTTCACCTCTTTAAGATTTCACTAAATGGAGTATTCTACATCTCCACCTGCCAACTTTGAAGGAAGTAATTTTCGAATTTTATTTGAAAAGGAAAAAAACAGATGCAATCTTTGATAACACTACAGTCTACTTGCCAGTTTAAAGATGAACTTTTTCCTTCCACCTCTGCCTTACCTGCTTCAACAGCCCTGAGTACCCCTGCAGAAGCCAAGATGTCTGAGCAAGGCCATGGTGATTTCATCACTTTCCTGTAGTGTGATATGAAACCAGCATTGATCTTTTCTTCACGTAGAATTTCCACCAGAGAGTAAAAGCTAAGGTCTACTCAGAACCTTTCCTCCTGTTTACCTTCCTGCCTGCAGGAAACAGCCTTTCTTCAAAAAAAAAAAGAAATTATTTCATGCAAATCAAAACCATAATGAGGTATCACCTTAAACCAACCAGCATGACCATCGTCAAAAAGCCTACAAACCATAAATGCTGGAAAGAGTGCGGAGAAAAGGGAGAAAAGGGATGTTTCCTACTATTGATGGGAATGTAAATTGGTACTACCTCTACGGAGAACTCTATGGAGGCCCCTTAAAAAACTAAAAATAGAACTACCGTATGATCCAGTAATCCCAGTCCTGGGCATCTATCCAGAGGAACCAGTAATTCCAAAAGACACATGCACCCCAGTGTTCATGGAAGCACTATTTACAATAGATAAGACATGGATGCAAACTAAATGTCCATCAACAGAGAATTGGATAAAGAAGATGTGGTAGATATATACAAAGGAATATTACTCAGCCATAAAAAAGAAGGAACTAATGCCATGTGTGGTAACATGGATGGCCCTAGAAATTATCATACTAAATGAAGTAAGATGAAGACAAATATCATATGAGATTATTCATATGTGGAGTCTAACAAAAAATGATACAAAAGAACTTAAAAAACAGAAACAGACTCAAAGATTTTGGCACCAAATTTATGGTTACCAAATGGGAAACGTGGAGGAGAGGGATAATTTAGGAGGCTGGGATTGAAATATGCACACTACTGTGTATAAAATAGGTAAGTAACAAGGACCTAGTCTATAGCACAAGGAAATCTACTCAATACTATGTAATAACCTATATGGGAAAAGAATCTGAAAAGGAATGGATATGTGTATATGTACAACTGATTCACTGTGCTGTACACCTGAAACTAACACAACTTTCTAAGTCAACTATACTCCAATAAAATTTATTTAAAAAAACAATAATAATTTTCAAGTGTCTGTTTGTAGCCCTCAGAACTATGGCTGAAGCTAAAGCAACTGAGAGAAACTAGTTTAATCACTATCTTCAGAAAACCATTTTATATTTATGCTTCATTATAATTTTATCATAAATTCCAACTCATTACTTTTTTTCTCCTTGGAAAAAATCTGTTGAACTTTGAGAATATCCATCTTCTGAGTGAGATGCTTTTTCCTGCCAAGTGGCACAAGTTGGCATTTGAAGAAGAAAGTAAACAGAAAGTGAAACCATGAGATAATTCTTTTTACAAAAAAATACTATCAGTAACAATCATACCAAAGTTTGTTTTTCAGTAACTTTGGACTATAAATAGGCAATCAGAAGAAGATGATGGGAAGGACGATTTTAGCACTCTATTTGTGTTACGCTAGTTACAAAACATAAAATTATTTCATATCCTCCCAGATACTAGTGCAATTAACCAAACAGCAGATGCCATTCTTTATGGACGCTTGTGCATGTACTGATGAGAAATATACAATAATTGGCTTGATCCAGATGTCCACGTGAAGTAACTGAGATTTGAGACAGTTCAATTTCTGAAGAAATATGAAAAGGAGACTAAATCAAAAAATTCTTGAATTTATGGGAAATAAAGTCAAGCAATGCATAGTACTTAAAACTTGTGTGACTTAAAAATACACACTGAATAACTTCAGAAGAGACAGGACAAAAAGTAATGCTGCAACTGTGCTTTGTTTTATGAGACACTTGATTAGTGGAGGATTACAGCATTATTTTGTCAGAACACATGAGTCAGAAGAGCACACAGTTAGATCCAAAATAACAAGAAGTATGTTTCTCTGTAGGTCTAATTTTTCAGAAATCTAGCTCTCATTCATTGTCAGTCTAGGAGATGTGTCACCAAAAATCCCGGGAAGTTTCTTGTTCTAGCAAGGCTCTGAACTTGGGTCTTGTTATTCCCACGAATGCTAAATACACAAGGCTGACATTCTTGTCACACAGGGCCAAC
Source organism: Sus scrofa (assembly GCF_054392235.1). NCBI lineage: Eukaryota > Metazoa > Chordata > Mammalia > Artiodactyla > Suidae > Sus > Sus scrofa. The sequence continues at coordinate 80,759,472 of NC_139393.1, forward strand.
CCTTTGTCAATCAAAGCTACTGTGGGAAAACCAGAAGTGAGCTAGGCTAACAGAAACGGAAATAAATTAACCATAGGCATACAGTTAACTCAGAGAATCAACAGAACCGAGTTCAGAAAGATGGTGAGCTATGACTAAAATAAAGGTCACACACAGAAACAACCAAGGAGTGTACAGTCGCTAAAAGTCCTAGGCCACCAACCACTGCTGTCTCTGGACTGTGGATGCTGCCAACTCCCATGGAATAAATACGACATCCCTGCTCGCCGTTGCATGTGCCAAGTCCCAACTGAGGACCTCCTCCAGCCACACTTGAGCTCTCCAGGATGGGCTGGAAGTGCCAATGCCTTGGAAAGGTGGGCGCATGGAGAACACATGTGTGAAAAGACCATACTTGCAAAGCAAGTGTCTGAAGAAGGGGCTGAGAAGATGGTCCTAGAAAAAAAAAGTGTTAAGCAAATGAAAACAAAGGAACTTGGGGGGGGGGGGAGAGAGAGAGAGAGATTACTTGTAGCTAAAGTAGTTTTTGAAAATGGCGGTATTTCAGTTGTCTTTTGCAAGATAGAGAAATAGGATTTGACATTGACAGTGAGGGTAGAGGAAGATGAAGACAATGCTTCGGTCCTAAATTTGATGCTGGTGGCTGGACAGTATTCTGAAAACCTCCTGAGTGGCCGTCTGAGGTTCACCTTCTGGTTGAGCCTTATCTTTATCAAAGAGCGAAGAGAGGGAAGCCACTTCAGACTCTAGTCTCATAAATGAGCTTATGGGTTATAAAACATTACTTGGATGGCTCCAATTAGAAGTCAGCTGCTGTTACCTACAGGATGTGAGCTGTGTCACAGTTACATAGTCTGGAACTTTGGCTTTCATATAAAAGGCAATTAGATCCTGTAATAAACCCAGTCTAAAAGTTTATCCTATAATTACACATCTTCTATAAGGATGTTCGTTGTTTATAACAGAAAAAATAATGAGGAGAAATCCCTGAATGGCCACTATAGGGAGATGGATTAAAAGAATTGCGATGTAGCAGAATAATGGAATGGATGTGAGTAAGTGGGAATAGTGTTACAGAAATATGAAGATGTGAAGAGTGTTTAAGATGTACTGTCTGTCTCAGTTCCTAGTATGTCCCAAGATTCATTCTGATGCCCATACCGACTCCTAATTCCTTTCTTTTAACTGTGGCACCTGTGACATACGGAAGTTCCCAGACCAGGGGTCAAATCCGAGCTGCAGCCACCAGCCTACACCACAGCCACAGCAACCCCAAATCCGAGCAGCATCTTCGGCCTACACTGCAGCTCACGGCAACACCAGATCCTTAACCCGCTGAGCAAGGCCAGGGATCAAACCCACATCCTCATGGACACTATGTCAGGTTGGGTTCTTAACCTACTGAGCCGCAATGGGAATGCCCCCTTAATAGGATCTTGATAAGGAAAACAGGCACATTGGCTTATTCTTCATCACTTGCTCTTCCAGGTGGAGAAGGGACAGAGTCAACTTTCTCAGACCACATAGGTGACCACGGAGGATGAGGCAGCCTTCAAAAGACAGGTCCTGTCCCCAAGAAGGATGGAAAAATAGAAGCCAGCAGCAAACGACAGGTGTGCACTGCTGCTCTGTCTCTTCCACACCCACCGCCTCTGTCCAGGCCTCCTGCATCCCTTCCAAGGATACATCAAGCACCTCCCGTGCTCATTCATTACCCTGCGAGAGACCCACTTGGCTGAGATCAATGATTCTGCAAAAGCAGGTGTGATTTTTTTTTAATTTAAAAAAGTTTTATTGAAATATAGCTGTTGTACAATGTCGTGCTTGCTTCAAGTATACAGCATAGTGACTCAGTTATATCTGTATATTTTTAAAATATATTCTTTATATATATTATCTACAGACATGTATATATATATTTTTTTGTTAATTTCAACTTTTGTACACTTAGCAACAGAACTATTTCAGTTGCACTCATTATTTTATTAATCCAATCAGCTTTCATCACACAACTCAAAGAAGATATAGGCTACTCCGGTGTCACTGACATATACAAGTATTTGTTGGTCAAAATCACCAGGAAAACAATGTGTACAATGAACATGCTCTGAAATCTTGATAGACTATTTTCTTCTAAACAAACAGTCACTGATCATCTAAGCACAATGCATGATGCTAGACTTAGAGGTTTTTGCTGTTTTACATAAACACGACAAGAGTCAGAGTCTTCTCTCTTGGAAACAGAGGGCTGTGGATAGCAATCCACGATGAAAGGCCAAGTAGAAAACATCTCTGACACTGCAATACGCTGATTTCTCTGTGCACAGACGCCACAATTCCAAGTTGCAAGGCACTCCATTAATTAAACATGTCTGCAGGCCCATAATTTAATTTGCTGAAAGAATTCACAGGAGGGATGGGAAACTGGGTTCCCTTGCTTCCCATAAATGTAATTGACATAATGAGCAGCTCTTTCTGCTCATTTTTTCTCTTTTGAGTCACAATGCCTTACAGTAACACCTGCCTCACGTGACAGCAAGCCCTCTTGGAGTTGCTCAGAGAAATAATTTTCTAAGTGCAATTCAACTCAATAGAGATGGGTATCAAATAGCATCAGAGACTTCGGAAATAAAGGAAATGGAAATGACTTCAGTGAACTTGGTAGGTGGAAAGAGTAAAACCTGAGTCAAATAGGAATTCACATTGACGCATCCTACCTATTTCCTCTCTCTCTAGGTACTTCCAAGGCTTGAGAACTTTGAAATGGAAGGAAAAGAGTCTTAGACTGAAATGTGAAATATGTTCTATTTTATTTTACAGCAGTTTACAAACCCCTTTACAGGCATTAGCTTGGTGTTTTATGCGTCAAGTTCTGAGTAAGACATTATTTTATCGTTCTCATCATCCCCTTTTACAAATGAAAAAACAGAAGATCCGAAGGATTTACTAAGTTGACCCTGATGCTATGCTTCTCCCACTATGTAATTTTAAGATTGGTTCAACAATTATCATTGAATCAGGATCATACTGGGTGTTTAGTAATTACCTACCCGGTGAATGGATATGATAAAAAAAAAATACCTTTTATCACATCACTTATTTTTTATAAAACTTTAAATTTACTCCTAATGCTGATCACCATGAAGTCAAATATCCTTATCATAAATTCCAGTCTCCTCCGGAGTTCCAGTGGTGCAGTGGTTAACGAATCCGACTAGGAACCATGAGGTTACGGGTTCAATCCCTGGCCTTGCTCAGTGGATTAAGGATCTGGCGTTGCTGTGAGCTGTGGTGTAGGTTGCAGACACAGCTCAGATCCCGAGTTGCTGTGGCTCTGGTGTAGGCTGGCAGCTACAACTCCGATTCGACCCTTAGCCTGGGAACCTCCATATGCCGCTGGAGCGGCCCTGGAAAAGGCAAAAAGACAATATAAATTAATTAATTAATTCCTGCTGCCTCCAAGATTATAGTCACAACTCTTGATTTTTTCTTAATTTAAAAATGGTATTTTTAGACTTCTAAGATCAAATAACCAATAAAAGAGGAAATGTGACTTTTTTCTTTTCTTTTTCTTTTTTTTTTTTTTTTTTTTTTTGTCTTTTTAGCTATTTCTTGGGCTGCTCCCTCGGCATATGGAGATTCCCAGGCTAGGGGTCGAATCAGAGCTGCAGCTGCCGGCCTACGCCAGAGCCACAGCAACGCGGGATCCGAGCTGTGTCTGCAACCTACACCACAGCTCACGGCAACGCCAGATTAGCCGGATCGTTAACCCACTGAGCAAGGGCAGGGACCGAACCCGCCACCTCATGGTTCCTAGTCGGATTCGTTAACCACTGCGCCACGACGGGAACTCCACTTTTTTATTTTCTGCATGAACTTTACACCTCTCACTTGACCAGTGTTTAACTTCCTTCTTTTATTTCTCTCATTCGTCCTGTTGACTGTTTTTTGTTTGTTTGTTCTTTTTCTCCTACTTGTCGCTTTTTCAGCTTTCAGATGCAATGCTGTTCTTCCCTTTCTGGTGTACATTGTTCACTATCATAAAGAAAAACCAGGGAGCTAATGAATGTCATTTTTCACATGTTATAGGACGTATTTGTAAAACAATAAGCAATGCCCAAGGAGCCTTAGAATTGGCCATTTAAGACTTTAATATCTGCCGCTGAGAAAAATAGTACTTTGAAAGCTTTCATTTTATACCTACACTATAGAAATTTCATCACCTACTGATAGGCTGTGAACACTTATATGTGAATAAAACAAATTAAATGACAAACTCCTACCAATGTTTGAAACATAATATTTTAGTGGCTGCTTTATTTATCAAATAAAAATAGAATACTGAGCAACTATTCAATTAACTCAGTTTTAGGATTCTTTGAACCCACTTGGTTAAACGCTCCATTATATGTAGAAAAACCTATTTTATATCTTTCATTGATCCAACCCCTGTCTGAAACCTGTACGGTCCCTAGTATCAGAGAGACACTATGTTTACATGTCCAGTTCTGGATGTCTATCTGTTACGGCCTTTCTTCCAAGAAGGTTGTGTAGAACTGTTAACCTCAGGGTTTATGGTAACTGTATTTGCTTTTGTCTCTCTTCTGCTCCTCCAAGCCATTTTACCAAATACCTTAGGCCTTACAAGGCCACTAGTTCAGGGAAGAAATGATACAGCTAGAAAAGGGGTGCATTTCAAGCACCCTGTGAAAGAAAGCTTTTGGAAGCACGGCCCGTTGATGTGAACACACTCCAGCATGAGTATGTGATTTGCTACAGAGAAGAAGGTCCAATGAAAGAGAGAGGCCTCCTCCTCTTCCTACCTCCTTCCCCATCACAAGCAGTTTATCAAGGGGAGCAGTATCCAAACCTAGACAAGTCTAGGGATAGAAAGTGCAAAATAACTTGTGTTCCACTTTCTGCTTGGAAATGGGAGACGCAGCAACCTTGCAGAGAGCTCCAAAAAGCTGAGGCGGAGAAGCCAAGGGTATTGAGGATGGGGTCGAGGTCCTGGGGCCTGTGATGGCCCCCGAGACTCACTGGTGTCAGCAGAGAACACCTGGAAAGCAGCCAGTGTTGTGCGGCGTACTTGGTCAGGCCACAGGATGGGGATGAGGGATGTGCTTGCAAAAGACAGTGTGGACCACAGGCCAGGTTGCTTATGAGATCGAAGTAACCTCGGTGGGTACTCACAGGGTCAGCCAGGACAAAGCCATTTATGAGGATGCTAGTGTGGACCAGACAACCAGGACCAGACATTCACACCCTTGTAATGTTATCATTTTTTAAACAAAGAAAGAAAAAACAAAACACGTTGCTCCCCCAGATTCTCTAGAATTGCAGATCAGATTGAGACAGTCCCTACTTAGCTACATAAAATTTCATCCATGAGGGAAATAATCCCAAAGTAATGATGACCTTGAAAAGGTGAGCTTATGAAAAGTTGCATACTCCATTTTTCCCCAAAATATGACACCTGCTGTAGACATGTCCACTCTAAACATATATGGTATATGGTAGTACATTCTCAAATTCCTTAAGGGTAGATGTCAGAGTTTAATAACAGTTCAAGAATAAAGCACAAGAGAAAGAATTAAGGAGTTCCTGGAGTTCCTGCCATGCCTCAGCAGTTAACAAATCTGACTAGCATCAATGAGGATGCAGGTTCAATCCCTGGCCTTGATCAGTGGGTTAAGGATCCAGCGTTACTGTGAGCTGTGGTGTAGGTTGCAGACGTGGCTCAGATGTGGCATTGCTGTGGCTGTGGTGTAGGGTGGCAGCTACAACTTCAATTGGACCCCTAGCCTGGGACCCTCCCTATGCCATGGGGGCAACCCTAAAAAACAAAACAAAATAAAACAAAAAGATAAAGAATTAGGTAAAAGTAAAGGTATACTTAAAGAGAGAAATTGTGAGGAAATATTTTAATGGAGTCCGTGTACTATATCAAAATGATTGGACTTTAGAAAGGGAATGTATATGTATATTATATATGTGTGACTGGGTCGCTTTGCTGTACAGCAGAAATTGGCACAACATTGTAAATAAACTATAATAATAATAAAAAAGAATAAAATAACTTGAAAACCACCACCCAAATATGGTCACTATTCAGAAAAAAATAAAGGGGGTAGTAGCTATTGTACGTTGCTGAATATAGGAATGATATTATTATAATTTGGGGTAATTTTGCAAAAAAAAAGTGAACTATGGATATGAGATTTGGAGATTAGGATATGAATCCAGAGGTTGTCTGCTTGTCCAAGCAGGGGACAGTAAGGCAATAAAAGTACAATACGAGCAATCGGCATCATTAAGATGGAATTAACAGCATGTAATTGGACTGGTGATTGATTGTGGAGGAAGAACAGTGTCAAAAACAACGTAGATTTCACAAGCGAGGGGTACAGGTATAGGACCAATAAAGGAAGAGGGTTAAGAGCATGATACTGAACGTTTTTAGTTTCACGTCAGGGAAGGGCATCTAAGGTGGCAGGTCAGAAATAGATCAACACAGAGTTCCCATCATGGCGCAACGGAAACGAATCTGATGAGGAACTGTGAGGTTGTGGGTTCAATCCCTGGCCTCACTCAGTGGGTTAAGGATCCGGTGTTGCCCTGAGCTGTGGTGTAGGTCGCAGACGCGGCTCAGATCTGGTGTCGCTGAGGCTCTGGCCTAGGTCGGAAGCTGTAGCTCTGATTAGATCCCTAGCCTGGGAACCTCCATATGCCATGGGTGCGGCCCTAGAAAAAGTCAAAAAGACAAAAAATAATAATAAAATAAACAAAGAAATAGATCAACAGGGGAAACATCTAGTAGTTGAAGATGACAAAGGAGATAGGATTGCCTAATACAAGAATGCAGGAAAAGAAACTTGTCTGTGGGTAGGCAGCAGACATAGAAGAAGGAGCAGAGATGATAAAGTTAAGAGATGGGGGATCAGCAGACTGTGAGGCCAAGAAATCCCAGTAAATCCTCTCTCCTGATTGTTGAGAAGTTACATGACATCGTAACACCATGGGTTCTTAGACTTAGGTGGGGAACAGAGAAGCAGGCAAGTGTCTTAAGAGCCTTCTCTTAAGACAGTGCATGCTTCTCCCCCTGGATTTTCCAAGAAGACGAATGCTTTTTTCTTTGGTTTGTTTTTCATACATATATTTTAATTATAATGTCTATGTGTAGTGTTTCATCCTGAAATTTTTATTTTCCAAATGGTTTTCCATTTTAAAGAGACTAAATAAAGATTCTGACTGAGCTGTACTTGTGGGAATTCCTAGATCTTTTTATAGGAAGTTATTTTAGTCAAATGGAGTTGAGAATCCAATTTCCAGTTGGAGAGAATAACAGAGACATGCAAATTCAGGCTAGAGCTGTACAGCATCCTCATGTTAGTAAAGGCAGAAAATTTTAAGTCCTCTGGATATTAACCATTAAACATCTGGATACTTTTAAATGTGGAGACCAAAAAAAAAAAAAACCTGTGTTAACCAATTTTTTTATTTAATTTGATGAACTTTAGAGGGGAAAGTCATCCTCACTGTGGCAGAGGCTGCTCTTGCCCATTCGAAGCCAAGGTTCTTTATGCTACTGGACACACTGCAAGGCTTTCTGTTTCAGGGTCCCTTGCAGATCACTGCAGCCAGGAAACTGAGTTGCAGCCAAAGGAATGCCAGCAAAAACAATGTGTGACATCTTCAAGCTCCTTGAATTGTAAGTGTCTTCCAATGTTTATCATTCTCGCTGTTTTCTTCATTAACTATTTTAATAGAACCACTGGCATCTCAGAAGTTAAAGATGATCCTGTATCAGCCTGGTTCCTATGCATCAACATTTAGTCATAGGGATTGTTGAATATTACAGATATATTCTCAATGCCTCATGCAAATACACACACATATACACACAATACCAAGCTAGTTAGCACATGCCTCTAAAACCACATATCGGAACACAAAGAGACGTAAGAAAAGAAGCATCCAGCATTACTGGATGGCTCGTTGTCCATATTTTGAAGCTGTGTCTGTTTCCATCCAGGCAGTGGCATAACCCACTGGCCTTCACAACATATAGACACAATCATCTTTTGTTGAAGGATGCAGGGCAAGAGTCACAGAAAAGAGTTTCTATGAAACTTGAATTACATTAGTTCTCAGAGTGGATGTGGAGTCATAGGGCCTCTGGGTCAGTGCTGAAGCCCTGGCTCCAAAGCGGGATGATGCCCGTGTTATCCTTTCAACAACAGAGCCCAGGATAACGAACTTCATACCGCAGTCGAAGCGTGGTCCTGGTTGGGGGAGCCCCTAAGGTAAAATTGGGGTATCCTAATGAAATAAGGGAAATAGATGCAGGTCAAGCAAACGTACAAGAAAAAGAATCAGCCTAAGGGTTAAATGTGACTTAAGTAATTTCAGAATTGGACGTAGAAGTACCCACTTGTGTGAACTTGGTGCTGTGAAGTCACTGACGACTTTAGCAAGGCCAGTGTCACGCGATGAGGGAAATCCGATTGAAGTGAATTAAACTGGGAATGGGAGTGGGAAGGGAGGAACAAAGCCAGGGAGGCTTAACAAATCTCTTGAGAAATTGTGCAGGAAATGGTGAGTAAAGACGTAGGGCAGCCTTGGGAGTCATGACGGAGTGTACGAGCACAATTTTGTAAAATAGGAGGCACTAAAGCAATGCATGATGCCAAAGGAAATAGTCCAGCTTTATTAAAGGACAGATGGATGATTCAGAAGATAATAAGAGTAATTGAAAGAGCAAGGTCATCAAAGAGAGAAGAGAGAGGGAGGCCCGAGAACAAGGGGCAAGGTTGACCTTCAGTACCAAAGACAAGGGTGGCCAGGGGACCAGGCGGAAAGCATTGCAGAAACCAACAGAGGAGTACTAGAGAACCAGCGCTCTAGAGAACTAGAATCCGGCACCCAGAGCTAAGTCACCCAGTTCCAAAATACACTGAAAAAGCACCCCACCCTCCAATCGATTCCAGGGTATTTAAGCTTCAGACTTGAAAAGAGTAACGCAACTCGGGAAGGATGGATGAGGTCTCAACAAACATGCACCATGAGCTCCTGAATCAGTGCATTGGTGATGAGCACGCGGCCTTCAGAATGGGAGAAAGAAATCACGAATAAGATAAGAAGAAGTGGAACCCTTAACAGAAACGAGAAAGTAAGTTGGATTGGCTGCAATCGTCAAAAGCCCTGAATAAGGAGTGATCATGACAGATCTAAATAGAAGAGCCTGCAGGCCACAGAGTCAGCATTTAAGACTAGATATTGGAATCTGGGAGTAATCAGCAACTAATCACCATCTCCCCTCTCGCTCTTAGAACATTAAAAAGAAAAAAGCATGCATAGTGCTTTAATTCTGTATGTGTAACACGAACACTTTGTAGCAAAATAAAATGTATGATTTTCTAAAAATAGATCCTCAGATATCTCCGTTAAAAACAATCCAATCTTGTCTTGTCCTTTTTAATAGAAAAGCATTTATAATATAAAATAGAATCAGTGCATGTGAGTAATAAGTTTAGTTTATTAAAAGCATTTGTATTGTCTCTCTTAGAAGTAGTGTCTCCACTATCTACACAGAGTGAGTTTGAGTAAACTAGTCTAATACAGCAAGATTAAACTTCTCCATTGTACTGACAGAGCTCCGACCTGGTTTACAGAAGTGGTCGGGCCCTTTCTCTGAAGCGAGCTAACGTAGTTGGTGTTGCTTAAATTATCTCAGTGTCACAAGAAGATGTTTCAATCCACACCTAGTCGGTGCAGCTTAAATCATTACGTGTTCTGTTGAGGGATTCAAATTTTGGCTTTAAAAGTTGGTAACAAAAGAATTGAAGGAGCGAAAATACAGGGAAGTGTCAAGTAGGAAAAAATTATCCCAAGCCTGCATTTGGAGGAGAGAATCTGCGGAAGCAAATTGTGCCATGTGATGATGGCCTAGTGCCTCCCGACAGGAACAGCACCACCTATTAAAGAGGGAACATAAACTTGGCATGTTTCAAATGCGTTCTTGAAAAGTTTTAAACGTTAAAAATGAGGGATGCATGGGAGTTTACATTTCCCATGAATGGTTTGGGCAGAACCGGCTAAAATGTTCTTCCTGTTTGTTTCTTCCCTTGTAAACTTTTAAAAAATATCTTTTCCATTTTTTTTGTTTGTTTTTTTGTCTTTTTATGGCCACACCCGCGGCCTTGGAGGTTCCCAGGTTAGGGGTCCCTTGGGAGCTGTTGCTGCCAGCCTACACCAGAGCCACAGCAATGCCAGATCTGAGCTGCGTCTGCAACCTACACCACACTCACCGCAATGCCACACTGATGGCAATGCTGGATCCCCAACCCACTGAGCGTGGCCAGGGATCGAACCCGAAACCTCATGGTTCCTAGTCGGATCCGTTTCCACTGCACCGAGACGGGAACTCCTTTTCCATTTTAAAAATAACCTTTATTGTTTAGATCAACAGAGACATTGAGATGATAGGACAGAGTTCCCATACAACGAACACCCAGTTTCTCCTACTACTAACGTGTGTTAACCTGTGGATGTACAAATATTTCTGCAGATAGCCCAGGAACCTGTATTAACCTAATGTGAGTTCATATTGATGAGGTCTTCACACAGATCTTTCTAGACCCTTGTCATCAATGTCCCTGTTATTATAAAATAGGGACAGAAAATCTTTTTGAAATATCCCAAAGAAAAATGAAGATAATGCTTGAGCCAAAAACTACTCCTCCAGGCACACACTTGATGGACATTTGGTGCACTGATGCATGCGTGGGCTCATGCGTTTGCCACTGTGTACAGAGCTCTGTACACCAGCAGCCATGTGGACGTCTTCATGCTGTGACAGGAAGCTTCCCATCCCCTGCCTACTTGTAATTTTTGAAATCTCATCATTTGAGAGAAAAGTGGGTGGGCTTTAAGCATTCTCGGTCTTCATGAGCTCTCAGTCAAAATGAAAACAGAGCTAAAAAAAAAAAAAATAGCAGGCCTTCTATTATAGTTATATAAGCATGAAGGCTCCAAATTCCCAAGTTCTCCTTCACTGGCAGTTAGTGAATAGTTGGGCAATGCATTAGGAATATCAAAGACTTGACCAAATTTGGAGCCCGGGAAGGATAAGGATGCAGATGAAGAACGGCGCCTTGTAATCTCACCTGCTGTTAGACATCAGTATCCAGAAGGTGGCATGAAGCCACCAGGAAGACCGTGGGGGCTACACAAACTTGGGCACAGAGAAGATTTCTCAGGAGGGGTCTTGCAGCCGAAATGTCCTAAATTCTACCAGTATTGGTGAAAAAGGATAATTCATTTAAAATCAGTCCGTGTGGGAAATTTACCTTACATTACACATTCAATGATTAAGAACATTAAGTTACTAGATTTCAAAAATGTGTAGCAACGTTTTACGAGAAAATTATTAGTCTTCGCAATTATTTACTAGCCTTCACAATCAAGGAAAGGTATAAAGATTTGGGCTACATAAATCAAATCAGCATGAGTTAATATTTAAATAGCCCCCATCTTATGAAAAACATAGATGCTAAAGCCCCAAACAGGCTCATGATGTTGGGGGAGGGGGGAGGTCGTGACTTTCCATCCCCCTACAGGCAGGAGAAGAGAGAAGAGTGAAAATGAACAAACAAAAAACACTAGAATGTTCCTCTCTTTGATAACTACCCAGGAAAACTTAAAGGGATAGTTAGAAGTCAGTTAACGTTGGCTACAGGAGGAGGTCCTGTCGTGGCTCAGTGATTAACAAACCCGACTAGTAAACTTGAGGATGTAGGTTTGATCCCTGGCCTCGATCAGTGGGTTAAGGATCTGGCACTGCCATGAGCCCCCTAGCCTGGGAACTTCTACATGTCTTGGGTGTGGCCCTAAAAAGCAGGAAAAAAAAAAGTTAGCTACGGGAGGGGAAATCAGAAATCTAGCTTAGTGATCTATCTGTGAATTTATGAATCAATTCAGGGCGATGGGCCCCCATCTGATTTCCCCATTGCCCCTGCCTGCAACATCTCCCGCCCCCAGCTCACTTGTAGCCTCTGGATGTCTCTCATCTTCCCGATCTACTTCCAAGTATATTGATAGGTACTTTCAGATATTATCGCTTCTATGAACGGAATGGGAGACGGGAAACAAAAAACAGCAACAACAAAACCCTGTTTAGTTTCTAAGTTTTCTGTTCTTATCTATTCAACTTGACAGAGGACACAGAACTTTTATCTGGCGTGTCAACTTTGCATCCCAGGTGTGATCAGAATCAAAGAAGAACCAGCTGGGTAAGGCAGGCAGCGAAGAGAGCACTGAGAATTCAGCTTCTGGACGGCAATGCAAGGCTGGAAGTGTCAGCTGAGAGGGAGGCCAGACTTTGAGCCTGGAGAAGCAAGCTCCAGCAAGGATCGCAGAGCAGTTTTGTTTATAAGTGTGGTCTGCAGACAGTCTGCATCGCTGACACTTGAAATGTTTATGAAAACGCATGTTCTAGAGACACATACTGACTCGCTTAATAGAAATTGCTGAAATCATAAATCTAGGGAATTGGTGGGTTTTGGATGTTTAATTTATATTTACTGAGTTTTGAAAGTTTTATTGAATTATAGGTGATTTGTAATGTGATGATAATTTCTGCTATACAACAAAGTTATTCAGATATACATACATATATACACACACATATCCACAAATCCATTTTTTTTCAGATTCTTTTCAGATATAGGTTATTAGAGAATATTGGGTAGAGTTCCCTATGCTATGCAGCAGGGCCTCATTAACCATTCATTCCATATACAATAGTGTGCATATTCCAATCCCAAACCTCCAATCCACCCTTCCTTACTACCTGTCCCTTTGGTAAACATGAGTTTGTTTTTGAAGTTGGTGAGTCTGTTTCTATTTTGTAAAGAAGTTAACTTGTATCATTTTTTTTAGATTCCACATATAAGTGATATCATATGATATTTGTCTTTTTTCTTTCTGACTTACTTCACTTAGTATCATCATACCTAGTCCATCCATTTGATGCTGCAAATGGCATTACTTCATTCTTTTTTATGGCTGAGTAATATTCCACTACAATTGGTCATTTCAACAACGTGTTTGAGCATCATGGCTCCAGAGATTAGAAGACTCCAAAATACTTTTACAGAAAATCTGAGGAATCAAGAAAAGATATATAGGTGCCGAAGACTGAAAAAGTTCCTCATTTAGCTACGAAGGTCTGGGGTAAGAGATATTGGGGATGATGAGAAACACACAGTGAATCGGACAGGAAAGGTGATGTGTTTCCTACCTGCTGTGCCCCCTCTGAGCAGAGACCGGCCTCCACACTCAGGTACTAACCAGTTCCCTAAAGTACCCAGGGACCTAAAGACAAGCCCTGCTCCCTCCTGAATCAGAGGCAGAAAACCCTGCTTTGCTAATAGAATTTCTCCTTTGCAAGTTGAGGATTTAAGGAAGGAAAAAGAGAGCAGAGAGAAAGAATCCAGACAAAGTCTTCGGATAAATGACCACTAGACATGGAAGGCTGACTTTCTTCTACACGCACCGGACAGCTCCTTCCCACGTGGAATTCATAGTGTCCTTTTCAGAGTAGTCTGCCGGCACAGAAAGACGGTGGGAAGGGATTTTAGTGATCGCTTTTCTGATGTCACACCCCTGAGAAGTTTTGATTCCAGAGGACGCTTTTCCTCAGCGCCAGAAAGTCCTGGCGGATAGGACTGCTTTTGTGAAGGCCACTGTCTCTATTTATACTCTCCAGCCCCAGAAAGTCACACAGTAGGAAACGTCCTCCTTATTTGATCACTGGGCATCCTTTGATCTCAATGTGTTGGCTTCACCAGTGTCGTGCCATCCTGGGGCAGGCAGTCTGGGGTAGCTCGGCACAGTCTGAGGAATTCTACCAACTTGAAAGGTCAGAGCTGAGAGCTCCTGCTTTCACATCCTCTGCTTTTCATACAGACCATTTGTTCTTTTCCAAGGGAATTCTTCTTTCTCTTTCTCACTGAGCCATTGGCATCAAAGTGTGCTTTATACCATCATGAGTGCCCTGTGCCTGTGCTTCCCTTTACTCACTAACACTTAGCTATTTACACGTTGCGTTACTAACACAGCTCTTCTTTTCTTTGCCAAGCTGCCTTGCCTTCTTCTTTTTTTTTTTTTTTTTTTTTTTTGTTATAGCTGATTTACAATGTGCTGTTATTCTTAACTCCATATTTCAGGCTTTCATTAGAATAACTGGCATCCCGTCTCCCTGCCATCTCATGTTCACACTAGGCCATCCACCAGTTCAGTGGATCAGTGTTCACAGGCAACATGAGTAAGCCAGTTTCCTAAATTGTTTTTGACTGTCTACACCAATCAGGATCAGGAGAGAGCCCGTCCCAAAGCACAGCTGCAGAACTAAGCACAGTGAGATTCCTTGAGGTCGGTTCATCACAGTTCATGACTAAATCATGGTGAAAGGGTCTAGCATGTCCACGTCCCTTGCTGACTACACAACTGGGTATAAAAGATCAGATGAAACAAACACTCTGGACACATACTCTGCCCTGCAGAATAATGACGCTGTTAGGAGGAATGACTAATCAGAGAAGATGTCTCAGTAGAAGGAGAGTTTCCATTTACTGAACATTCACAAGGTTCTTGTAAAAACAACAACCCTACAAGAAGCAAGAGAAGCTGAATAAACTCTCCAAAGCCACAGAGCTGATGATCAGAGGAAAACCCATTTTCAACAAGACCTGAGTCTCAGTCAAGCCCACCTTCCTTCCATGCTGCTCCAAGCCATGCCACAGGCAGCTGAATGATTGCTTGAGTCTGGAATCATAGTCTCAATTTGTCTGTTTCCTTAATCAGATTTCTGTCCTCTCCATGTTCAGAATAATTGTACTACCTAGTCAAGGAATGGTCTCAAGGAAACTGCAGAACATTCCCAGGACTTAAGATGGTTCCATTTATTTAGGGAAATCATTGCTTCCTTCTAAATTAATTTAAAGATTTCTCTCACATATGTCCCTAAATCCCAGATCTTTGGGCTCTGTTATCCCTCTTGAGTGTTTCCATTTTAAGAATATCAGAGAGACAGCCACCATAACACAATTAATTAACTCTCTTTAATAAAAGGGGGAGATGACCTGTATCCTAGGACAGGGAAAGCAGGCAGGTGTGGTGTTTTTCAGGCAGTGGGAACAAGCTTGAAAGAACCCTTCCTATTTGCATGAGTCCGACCTTTCCCAGGAAGAAGAGGTTTCTCGTTAATCACCCACTGATCTGCTCAGTCACTCCGTATAAACACTAAAACCACCTTAACTTTCTGTTTACAAGCAAGAGCCACCTGTGGTCCCGGGTTGCCCAGATCTGACTGTCAGTTATGTTAATCCACAGAGCTTAAGACAGGAAGGGAAGTGAGGAGTCTGGAGCCAGGAATTTTGCAAATTGACTTAACACGAAAAGAACAGGGTTCATGAGAGGAAGGAGGGGGGTTGAGGAACATCCTTGTCCTACAGTCCACTGCTCTTTGGGGTTCAATTTCAGTAAATAGAAGAGGAGAAGCATTTCTGTTTCACATCCTCTGTCTACTCTTTTTCCGTCCATGTTTGGCCCCATAACATTTGCAGACTTTCAGAAGCTGGGTGCAAATCTTGGTGCTGTACTTTGATTAAAGGAACATCCATGCCCACCGTGTCTTGTGCTCCCCGAGTGTCAAAAGACTCAGGTTTTATGCAAAATGAGCAGAATCTTGCTCAGTTCTGCCGTTGGTGAAGATATTCTGAGGAATTTGACTGAGGCTAGGGAAACTCTGCAGAGCTGTCAGCGTTGTTGTGTATTTTCCAGAACTGTCTTTTTTTGGGGGGGGGGGGGTCTGGCATGTTCCTTATCAAAAGCTTGCTTCTTCCATGTGAGCATCAACTCCTCTGTACAAAATTCTAGCACTCTCTAGGGATCAGTGTGTACGATCATAGAAAGTGAACCAAATTAAGTGACAGCAGCACTGGTTCTGCTAACAAGCCATGTCGTTCACCTGGCATAAATTAATTATTCTGAATCCTAAACATTTTTGAAGAATGGCGAGAACTATGCTGGTGGTATCTATGTCATGGGATGGCTGTGCTTTCCAAGTGGGGTGATATCCACAAGAATGATACATACACACCTAGGCACTCTACAGTTGTAAGGGGTGTGTGTGTGTGTGTATTCAGTCATTAACTGAACAGATATTAACTAATGATCCATATATAATAGGCTTTGTGATCATGGCTGGCTGTTGCCACTAAGGATACCTCGTGTCTTAGTCACAAGTGGTGGGGCAGGGAACAAGAATTCCTATTTACTCAGAATTTGCCATGTATTGGGAGTTCCTTGTGGCTCAGTGGATTATGAACCCAACTAGGATCCACGAGGATGCGGGTTCAATCCCTGGCCCTCCTCAGTGGGGTAAGGATCCAGCATTTCCATGCGCCGTGATGGAGGTCATAGACGAGGCTTGGGTCCCCTGTTGCTGTGGCTGTGGTGTATGTGGCAGCTGCAGCTCCAATTTGACCCCTAGCCTGGGAACTTGTTCATGCCACAGGTGTGGCCCTAAAAAGCAAAAATGAAAAGCTTTGTATGAGGTGTATCACTTAGTCTTCCCTCCTCCCATCACCAAGCCCCTGATTGGTGCTGATTCATTGAGCGCTTCTGGGTACCGGCTGCGAAACCAAACACTTCCAGCTGGCTTCTTCCATCCTGGCAGTTGTGAGAGGTGCATCTTCGTATCCTCCTCCTAGGTTAGGAAACACACGCTTCTCTAGAGGGTGACTTGCTCATCCATAGGTAACAAAGGCAGGCTGGTCCAGCTCTAAAACCCATGCTCTCAAGCACCAGCCAAAACGTGATCATCTGATTTACAGATGATTCATCTGAGACCATTAATCTAAGACCATGACTTGTGAGACCGGAAGTCTGAGTCCAAGACCCTATAACAGAAAACAGGACTGAGAGCTGAACCTGAGTTGATTTGCTTGCAAAGCCCTGATCTTTCTGCCGTGTCACTGCTCAGCACCCACGTGTCGAGACCCCAAGCCAGACTGAGCTGCAGAATGACAGCATTTCGTTGAAAGACAAATTATTTGAAACACTTAAGCTTCAGAAAAGGACTCCCTTTGAATCATTTTCTTTTTAAAGACTGTAAGAAATCTTATTTATAGTGTTTAATTTCACTTTTCCTTTTATTAACATGACTGAGCTGATATTTTTCCTTTTCTATTATAACCCGCTGATTTCATAGGCTGTACTGTTTTATGATGCATCCTTTAATTTTTTTCCTACTATTTCACACTGGGTGTTTTAATAGGCTTTTAGGAAATTTCCTTTTTTTTTTTTTTTTCCTCAGAAAAAGATTTCTTTCTTGGAAAGGTTTCCTTTGGTGCATTTCCAGCTGAGGAAGTGTCTCCCAAGCTCTACAAAAGGTTGTTAGCCTTCTGTTTTATCCTATAGGTCTGTGAAGATGAGCTTTTAATATTAATTTCTAAGAGCTGTTGTCTCTGTTTATATCCTGCTGCTGAAATGAGCAGTTCAATAAACTTCTTAATGAGGGTGGTTGAAGCAGTTCCTTCTGCTTTCATTTCTATTGCTTCTGAGATGACAGTGTGGGAAACCATTTCTGTGCTTTGAAAACTTTCTATGAACTTGAGATGCCCTAATAAATAATCCTGAAATCATTAATTGGCATATAGAATCACTGAGCTTAGAGCTGCAATGTTTTTAGCAAACGAGCATGCTTTCAAGCTTATTTTATCTCTAAACCTAATTCTTCTGCATTTCACTCTCCATAAGGTGTTGGCTTATTATGGTTTATTATGTATTGTATTCCAATGTAACATAGAGCTCTGACCCTGTGACTTTAAATCAGTATTTCAGCAAAAAGAAAATTATCAGAGGGGTAGAGGAAGATTTTCCAGAGTTGTGTTACACTGTTAGTTTGACTTCTGAATATTTATTATTTTGTATTAGATTCCTCAGTGAGTTTCAAATAGGTCAAAATACTTTTCAGAATGTAGGCTTGGAAATAGTTGAAACTCTGTCTTGTTTAGGACCTTGATCAACTACTAGCTGTTTACTTCATATCCAATACCCGCTCTGAGTAAACTAGTCCCTGGATAAATTGCCCACGCTTAGAAGACAAATATGTTTTTCAAGAAACAAAGAGAATAAGGTAACCTTCTTCTTTGTCAATGATACTTTTCTGCCTTAAAAATAGACAATTTCACCTGCTCAAAAGTAGGTAATTTTCCAGCAGGTATGAATTATTCCCTGAGGAAATTCGTGCCAGGCTATATCATTTATCTATCCCCCTGTCTGTCTATCATACATTATCTATCTTTCTATCATCCTTCATCACTGACTTGAATGGAGGGGTTTATTCAGTTGAAAAGTTGTTCATGCAGTATCAGCATTGGAGCATTTACAGCATACGATGACTATACCAGAAATTGTAAAAAATCCAAAACATAATACACATGTACGTCCATATGCATATGGACACATGGATGGATGGATGGATGGATGGATGGATGGATGGATGGATATGAGTGAATAAAAGACATGGTCCTTTCTCTTGAACTGCTTGTGATCTACTCAAAATTAAAACACATATCCAACATGCATTACAAGAGCATAGTACTGAAACAGCGCCGAAAAAACGAAAGCGGGTATGTTTGGAATGTTCAGGTTGTAAAGGCAAAGCTCCAAGAATGCACAGGCTAACGTCAGGAATGGAGTGCATGTGAGGAGTTGGGGTGAACCTCCAAGGGCCAGCCCCAGATTGTCTGTCAGAGCTGGACCGGGTGCTGGGTCAGGGCCACTGCTCTTCACAAGCCTGAGAAGGACCCTTCCCTGGGTTCTTGTTCCCCGTCAGGACGTCAAACTGGACACGAGGAGGATGGAGCTCTGGCACGTCCAGGGATTCCCAGGATGGACTCAGCTGGACAGGTTGGCCAGGTGACCATGTCCTGTTTTTGTTCCTTCCTTAGTTGGCATCCCTGTGGTGGAGGGTAATCCAGCCAAAGAGGGAACTGCCCTTTGGTCAGGGATCAGGAAGAAATTGCTGGATGCTCCCATGAAGATTCAGTCTCCATTTCAAAAAAAACATTTTTTTTTTCTTTTTACTGCTGTACCTGTGGCATAGGGAAGTTCCTGGACTAGAGGTTGAATTGAAGCTGCAGCTGCAGGCTTATACCACAGCCACAGCAATGTGGAATCCGAGCCACATCTGCAACTTGTGCTGCCGCTTGCAGCAACACGGGATCCTTAAGGCGTGAGGCCAGGGAGCAAACCTGTATCCTCAGGGACACAATGTCAGGTTCTTAACCTGCTGAGCTACAACGGGAACTCCGGTCCTAGAAAATTTAAAGTCACGTGTGACTACCCTTCTCTTATCTCCCACTGTCCATTTGCCCTGGAGGGCATCTTAATTAAAAATTTAAAAATCGGCATTAAAATTAAAAAGTGGAGACTTTCCCCACTCCTTTTATTACAGAGGCGCCGTCCTGGGCTCAGTGCCCTTCACCCCTGGGCTCCCCATGTGGCATCTGTTCTCACTGTTGCCAGGGTCATGCCGTGGCTCCTCATGGCCCAGAGAGTAGGATGTTTATGAAGAGCAGTGGGTTTTCTTCAGACTGTTTGAGCCGCATTAACACCAATCAGGTTACTGAATCTTTCTGTTCCTCACCTGCTAATGAGAACAATTCCGTCACGCACTTAACACGTGGACATGACACTGAGCTACTGGCATGAGCCAGGCGCTGCTCTAGGTGCGAGGATACATCAATGACCAAGACAGAAAAACTCCTGCCCTCATGAAGCAGACGTTCTCACCGGCCACAAAGAGAGAGGAGACACCGACCCTGACCTGGAGGGTCCTCAGGGGACAAACCCCAAAGGAGTCATTATCTGGGTAAAGAGGAGCTTGCAGGGCGTACACATCTCTTCCATCCCCAACACTGGCTGCAGGAAGTTATGAAGTATGCCTATAGATATGGTAAATCAAGACACACAGAAAGAATCTAAATATGAACACCCCCAGTCCATCTCAGGAGAAATGGGGAGTAGCCAGTTTGGAGAGTTGTTCAGAGGAATGAATGATGTACTCCAAGGACGGGCCCGGCACAGGGCTTGGCGCATAGTAAGAGTTCACTAAATTTTCACCGTGAGCAGAAGCTCTTCTTCTCCCAGACCCCAACCTTCCTGTCACCTGCTTCCTCGGTTACCCCACCCACCTCACCCCCACATCCCCGCCCCACTGGACCAGGGGCGGCCGAGATGCCGTTTTCATTCTGTGGCTTGTTTTACCTTTTCTCCCCTTTCATCAGTCTGATCCTCAGAACTGGAAGGATTTTATTTGTGTCGGGGGAACCTTCTAAGTAGCTTGCAAATCAGAAAATTAAAGGCATTTTTAAATTGGAGGAAATGGGATGGTTTAGGATTCGTTTCTATTGGATGCAAAAAGCTTTGAACATTCACGCTGCTGATGTATATACAGAGGATGCAAATAGAAATGCCACTGGCCGAACCCGCCTGGACACCTGTCTTGTTTGCCCACTAGAGAGCTTTACAATACTGACCGCGAATGCCTTCTTGCGGGGTAAGCGCTTTTCATTCAGCCAAGGCCCCGGCAGGATCTTTTGTTGTACACCAGAAGCCTGCACTCCTTTAAACTGCCTCCGCACCGGCTGTGGTCATGGACGTTCACCCGTCCCTGATACAGCCAGATACGTGACCACCTTCTCTTAGCCAGCGCATTTGATAAAAGAGAACAGTACAATTTCTGTTGTTTAGAAAACAGAGTTAAGCGTTAAATATTCAATACCTATGCAACTTCAAAAAATAAAGTGCACTTTGGACTCGTTCAAATGTAGACTTCCTAGAGGTTCCCGCTGTGGTGCAGGGGGTTAAGGGTCCAGCGTTGCCTCTGCAGCGGCTGAAGTGCAGAGGCGCCGGAGGTCAAGGATCTGGCATCGCCTCAGCTGTGGTGTAGTTTGAAGCTTCGGCTCAGAGTCCATCCCTGGTCCAGGGACTTCCATGTGCTGTGTGTGGCCAAAAAATTTGAGACTTCCTAGAAATATTAGTAGTAATACCTACGGAGCCGCCCAAGTACTCTTATTATTCATGCCATGCAAAAGGGGTCTTATCAAACATCAGACTTCCATCAAATTCATTGAAGGAAAAGTGAATTCTAAGGATCAAGGAAGGAATAGAACTACAGCATAACACCCTGGATTCTTACTCCTGTTGTAAAGAATAACGCACATCCTACAACCACCCATAACATTTTGGATCATCTTGAAAAACGTATCTAAGTAAAAATGGGTATTTTTACAAACTATCCTGTTTTATAAGACACAACCTATAAAGCTAATAAAACTGAGAGAATCTATTTGTCAATGCTATTTTTGGAGCACAGATAATAAAACTTCCTGATGCTCTCAAATTATAGTGGACATTTTATATCAGTTATTGCAAAGGCTTACAAAATAATCAAATGCCTGGAGGAAACTTTCTGCAACTTGAATTCAATGACGTCAGAAACGTCTCGAATGTGAGCGCTAAGAAATCCCCCGATTGGAATTGAAGTGCGTGCCCTTCAAAGGAGATTAAAACCAGTTTGTGGATAGTTTGTGATAGAATTATATGAGAAAGTGTAGAAAGCAAAGTATTTAGGAACTTTTATAGCTGTCAGACATTGCTGTGACATTATATTTTATTTTAAAAAGTATTAGTCCTCCTAGGGTTGAAAAACTTTAAAAACAGAAACAATTCTTAGCACTTTAGAGATAGCTTACCAGTCCCTCTTTGAGACAATCATAATCCATCAGCCTCAGTGTGGTAAATTGCCTAAGAGTGGGGCATTTGCTGAGAGACAGACCTTACTGGTCCGTTCTGGGTCAGCATTTATTTGTCATGTGACCTAAGGAGAGATATTTAACTGTCTGGGATTCGGTTGGCCCAGAGAATTTTACCTACTTTCAGTGTTCCTTTGGGGGAATAAAATGAGATAATGTTTATAAGAAAATGAGCATATTTCCTGGGATAGTTGTCCCCAAAAAACCTGTTACTGCTAGAGAAAAATGCAACTTACACTTAACCTGCTCCTACCGAGTATGTGAAAAACTTTGGGGAAAAAATAACTTGGTATCTTTTTAGAGGACTGATTAGAATCCTCTAACAGCTGCTGTGTGTACATAGATATTAAATAATCTATCAATGAATACGATACCTTGCAGCATTAAAAGCAGAATTAAATGATCTTAACACAATGTTCTGTGTGTAAATCATGTTTGTAATCTAGAGTTATTTCAGATGTCAAATGTTGATCTTTCTTTTTCTCTGCCACAGGAGACATATAAATATATATGCAGCCCCCATGTATGTTTCTTGCCGTTCTTGGTTGGCTCAATACCCTCCATGACAATTTTTAAAGCAACTATCTCATGTGGCAATGGGTAATTTTCCATGTCCCTTTTAAGTTTAATATTTCTCACTAGAGCCGTCTGCAAGTATGCTTTATAGAGCCATTACCCAGTCCCCTTAGTGAGATGGATGTATTTCCTTGGGCAATTGAAGCAAGGTTAACCATTTGTACTATCTATGAGTCAACCCCCCCAATTCTCTGTGTATATGGCCAGCTACGCCTCAAGAAACAGCTTCCTCTCTTTAGAGCCCTGCTAACTAATGGGAAATCTGTCTCCTGTGATGAGAATAAGAATAATAAACATTTATATTTTACTTAAAACATCCAATGTGCTTTTATATACATTGTCTCATGTACGCCTTACTACCCAATGGAATGAGATGACCAGTCATATTTTCGGCTTCCAAGAGAGTTCTACAAGGTCAGCGACAACCACAGCTTAGCTAACAGGAGTCCATATATCAGCCAGAAACTTCCCGGGACCACGGAGTTGTCAAGGTGACGACGGCTGGTTCTTTCTTTTAAAATAGAGCTCTTTCTGCTGAAAGACAGTATGTGCCTCTAGTGCGCTGAGCCATATGCACTTCTCTTAATTCTAGACTATATTTGATTACCGGATTTTCTTTTAATGAAACATTTATAACCATTTCCTTTACAACATCGATGTGCTCGGTTCCCGGAAAAATAAAGATTCATTAAATTATCAAATGCCAGGAATAGTTTTATTTCAGCCAGCAATGCCATATACATATAAATACCCAGAAAATAGATTTTTAAAGGATCAACAAGGCCGTTTAACTCAAAACAAGAAAATACGCAGAGGATAAAGGCACCAAAGAGAAAAACGCTTTGCCTATTAACATCGCCGAGCCAGTGTGATAAAACTGAGAAGGGGGTGGATAGGTTGATTGTTGACAGAAAGTTTATTTAAAATTGAATGATTTTGCAGTCAATCCAAAAACTGACATCTGATGTCTTTTCCTCGAGGAGATAAAAGGAGCACGTGTCAGGGTCGGGGCTGCCCCAAGTTTCCAGACGCCAGACAGGGACCGCTGTCCCAGGCAGCCCAGGAGGCTGGGCGTTCATGACCCAACTCCCCGAGCCTGCCAACGTGTCACATGTGTAATCCAGGGCTGTCTACCTAGGATCATGGGTATGTTGAACTATAGAATCTGAAAAGCCTAAGATTGTGTTTGCCACGGTTGGGATTTAAGCCTGTCTGAATATGCCACTTTCTAGCCAAACAAACCAAACCAAAACCCGGGGAAATCTGCCAAGACAAACGTTCAAACCCCAAGTTTAAAAACATTGGAATTACCATCGTTCAGCTCTCCAATGTAAATGCTGTCACGCCGAGCCAGACCATCAGCTCAGAAGAGGCCAGGACCACGGGGGAAGGTGATGGGAAACTGCTCCGTGTCATGGACCACTTCCTGTGGACAATGGCAGAGAACTCTTCTTGCCTGTCCCCGTGTGCCTCCTCTCCTCTTCCTTTACCAAAACCTGGCATTTTAGCCAGATAATGCACTTTCCACCCAGGAGACTGTAAATCCCAGGGGCCCTCTTATTATCGCCTCCTGATGCAAATTACGTAACTTCGGGACCCAACGGACACAACAAGCTTCACCTAATTTTGCTGCTTCCAGTTTTGCTGGCCTATGTATTGTTCTTCCTATCTCTGAGGGTGCTCTCCATAAAATCCAAGTCCAGGCACATTTTCCTCTGCTCAACATTCTCTAATGTTCTTTGTGATTGAGAATACAATAAGCCTAACTCCTGA
This sequence comes from Sus scrofa, assembly GCF_054392235.1. Taxonomy (NCBI): domain Eukaryota; kingdom Metazoa; phylum Chordata; class Mammalia; order Artiodactyla; family Suidae; genus Sus; species Sus scrofa. Next base: position 80,783,711 of record NC_139393.1, read on the forward strand.
GCTTGGCACACAAGCCCCAGTGCCTAAGCTTCGGCCATCCTTCCAGCCCCATTCTCTGTCTCCAACATACCCTGCACTAAAACAACACTACCTTACATGAAGCTTCCTGCACAGACCCAATGCCTATAAACTCATTATTTTTAGCAAAAAGAACTTCATACTCATCTTTTTTGAAATCTAGAAACATTTTCTGACCCTTTCCTCTTCCCGGACAAAAAGGCAAAGTGTCCTCTGCTGGGTTCTCAAAAAGCTGTCTATGCATCCTCCTTTTATAGCCCTTACAACACTTTGGTTTCAATAGCTGTTTTTCCCAAAAGCTCCATGCGTCTTGAAGAGAATGTTGTTTTCTCGTTCATCTTTACGCCCTCAGGCCCTTCAGAGACTCTGAGACAACGTGGGCAGTCGATATACATTTAAGTACTGCCTGGGAGCATGCAGTCAGTGATTTGGGGAGCTGTTGATCACTGGTACATCACTGACATAACTTCTTCGGTCTTCCCTCCCGAGATCTCACAGTCCCTAGGATCAGGAGGCGTGCTGGGGTGCCAAGATACTGGAAAAGGCTTCCCCCAACTGTGTGCAGCTAGTGAAGACCTTGACATGAAGCCTTTCTTACATAACAGAACTCGGAACTGAATCGTATAATGCTTTTAAGATTGAGACAGACTGGGATGGAGACTCTGGTCAGTGTTACGTAATTAGTTTAACTGATATGTAGAATAACTCTGTGGAATAGGTGGTCTTATTATTCTAATTTCATCATTATGAAAGCATCTTTTATGTAGCCATGATCAGCCATTAGCAAAGACGTACCGTGTATAGCTTCCAAAGCTCTCTGCATGGGAACAATGCATGAACTGATGTAGTTGTTATCTTTGAAAAGCAATTTTCACCTCATCCAACCAGACTGTTGTTTTTTTTTTTTTTTTTTTTTTTTTTTTTAATAATGATTCCTACATCTTTTCAACAACCCTTGGAAATCCTTGACCTGTTTCGCAGGGTATCTGGTATCTAAGGACAAGAGAGCGGATCCAGGGAAAAGTCACGTTCTGATATTACCAGGTTTTCCCAACTATGACCTATAATCAACCAGCAACTCTCAAAGTCAGAACTAGAACTTTCCAGCACTAGGTATCATAGTCATATGTTTGTTCTTACTTTCCTTTTCTCCGTGATATGCTGAAATTTCAGAGAGAGAGAAGCCTGCCTGTAGCACACCATGCATTCATCCCCTTATCTACTTAGACACTTACAAGTCACAAGCTCATTGTCAAGGCTTAAGTGAGAAAAAGATACTAGCTTTTCATCCCAGAAAATCTGAAAATGTTCTTTCTATTCACTGGGTTGATACTGAGCATAGGCAGTTATATTAGGTCATTTGGAAGGTCAGGCTTCTAGTTAAAATTGCCTTGCTCATCTTCTTGACACTATGTCTAAAAGTTTATCATTATATCTTTGTTCTATTGTGGTGAGACTTTTAAAGCCTCAAGAATTCCCTCTAAAACCAACCAGCCACTCTTCAACTATTAAGCTATTGTCTGTTAACGAGTACTTTAATTGGGTGTTAGCTGATTAGTTCACTTTCCAGAGTCATCAACAGACCAGATCAAAGCAGAGTAGAATGCGTCCATGTATCAGAGATACTTAAATAGGAGCAAGGATAGCAGACCTGGGTGTGGCCTCGTCTTGAACTACTCAAGGTGCCTTTGGAAATAAAGGCATGATGACAAGACTTATTGACTGTCTGTTTTATTCCAGGCACTATTCTAAACAATTTACATCTGTTACTCATTTAGCTCAACATCCTAAGAGTAAGTGCATAATCCTGATTTTACAGATGAGATAACGTGGGTTTAAAAAGTGTACGTATCCTGCCCCACAGAAATAGCACTAGTATAAGCGTTGATACCAGGATTTAACGCAGGCATATTGGGGGCCTGGGCAAAGGTTAATCAAGTGCCAGCACCAAGAACAGCCCACCAGGGCCTTTCCAGTTTATGAAGAAGGAGGCGAGAGTGCCTTTTTTTTCTTCAACAAATACCTATTAAGGACTACTGTATGCCAACGCTCTTTTAGTTCCTGAGGTACAGTTGTAAACAAAATGGAAATATCTTTATTCTTATCAAGGTTATAGAATAGTGGGGGTGCATTTAGTTTTGTTTGTTATACTTTCCACTCTATGAATATTTCCAATATTGGCAAAAATATACCATACTGTGTACACTTTAGTGTGCATATTTTAAAAATATATATATGTAAGTATATACAGTCTGCAAATATAATATATATTATAGGTATAGAATATCTATAATTATAGATCTATTATACCTATAATATATATATACACACACACATACACACACACTGTTCTCAAATGGCAAACAATCAAAATGTACTTGTGTTTACATTTTTTTGTGTGTGTCTTTCTGCCTTTTCTAGGGCCGCTTGCCACGGCATATGGAGGTTCCCAGGCTAGGGGTCCAATCGGAGCTACAGCTGCCGGCCTACGCCAGAGCCACAGCAATGCGGGATCTGAGTCTGCAACCTACACCACAGCTCATGGCAATGCCGGGTCCTTAGCCCACTGAGCAAGGCCAGGGATCAAACCCTCAACCTCATGGTTCCTAGTCGGATTCGTTAACCACTGAGCCACGACGGAAACTCCTAAATTTTTAAAATATTCCCCGGTGAAAGAGCCATAAAGAGAATACACACTGGGGCCAACTGAACTAAAAATATCAGCTAAACTGTTCACACCTACAGAGCTTAGCATGAACAGTGAATTCGCAAACGTTGAATAACACAGTGCCTGATACAAGCTGAAACCTGTTTAAGTATGTGCATTTGTAGGCATCTTAGCTTACAAATCACTAATGGATCTGAGGGTATTTTGAGAGTTACTGCATAAATCTTCCATCTCACAGTTGCAAATGGCGGAATATATGTCCACCTCTGTGATGGCTGTGGTAGTTGAATGCATCAAACTGTAATTAGTTTCCATCTCAGATGTATTTTTTATCAACAGGAGCTGTGAAAATGAGAGTCCCATCTGCAATTTTCACTTTCTAATCTTTACTACATTTAGGGTATTTGAAAGAACTTAGTACATAGAATTCATGTTAAGCTAATACTACATGAATGAGAAATAAGTGGTTTTATTTAAGTCAGCTTTTCTGCTGATCTGAATAACTCCCTTATGTTCATTCCATTCCTTACACTCACTGGAATAGAAGAAAGGAAAATTGTATAAGTCCAAAGAAAGTAAACTAAAACCTTAAAAATGTGTTTTTTTAATTTTAGAGAACTAAAAGTGTTTCCATATTTTAAGTGTATGCTTCTCTAATTTACATTGCAAATTTAACAACTTAAAAAAAATCTTATAGCCTCCGAGAGGTCAGATAATTCAGCAAGTGTTTCTAATAAGGCATTCTACATACATATCAATAAAATGAAGGATTATAATGAATACACAGAAAACGAAAGACCATGCTTATTCTCAACAAGAACTTTTAGCCTGTTCACTCACTGGGCTCAGTGTTATACTTTAATCAGCAGTCATGCTCATTGCATTGTTTGAACTCATACTCATTTAGTTCACTATGTTTTGTCATTTACAAGAAATCCATGAGTTAAAGTCCCCATGTGGTACATATACAAATGGAATACTACTCAGCCATAAAAAGAATGAAGTAATGTTATTTGCAGCAACATGGATGGAACTAGAGATTGTTAAACTAAGTGAAGTCAGACAGAGAAACAAATACCATGTTATAGCACTTATGTGTGGGATCTAAAATATGACAGATGAACTTATCTGTAAAACAGAAACAGACTCGCATAGGTGTTGCCAAGGTCAAGGTGGGGGGAGGGATGTAGTGGAAGTTTGGGATTAGCAGATGCAAGCTGTTACATACAGAAAGGATAAACAACAATGTGCTAAGTTCCCAAAGCTTAGGGAACTATAGTCAATGTCCTGTGATAAACCATAGTGGTAAAGAATATGAGAAAGAATATATAGGTATAACTGAACCGCTTTGGTGTGCAGCAAAAATTAACACAACATTGTACATCAACTGTACTTCAATAAAATATATATTTTTTAGATAAAGAATATATAGGTATAACTGAACCGCTTTGGTGTGCAGCAAAAATTAACACAACATTGTACATCGACTGTACTTCAATAAAATATATTTTTTTAGAAAAAGAATATATAGGTATAACTGAACCGCTTTGGTGTGCAGCAAAAATTAACACAACATTGTACATCGACTGTACTTCAATAAAATATATTTTTTTAGATCCATGATTGAACTGTACTATTCTATGTCAACTGACAGATCTTACCCGCATTAGGGAAGACCCCATAGCCGTCATTTTTACGTGTATCAATAACAATTTTAATTTTAAAAAGAAAATGAAAACACTGTCTTTAACCATGGAACAACAAAGAGGAACATAATGCATAAATACATAAATACAATAAAACATTTAACAAATTGAAAAAGTAGGCAGAGTTGTTTGGTCTTAAAATTGTAAGGAACAGAGGCTCATGTAGGTCCTGGGGCTAAGACAAGATATGATGAAAAGGGTGTTTTAGAAGAGATTTGTCTGACTAATCAGAGAAGGCAGGAGAGCAAAAGAGACTCAGGAGTCTTTAGGTGGCAATTAATGTGATAAAAGAGGTGAAAAGAGCCTATTGGGAGATATTTAGTTGTAAGAGACACATATCAATTCTTTACATACACAATATTCTTAAAGGACAACATTTGTACATTTGTGGTTGTTTATCTTAGAGAGACACTTGTCAAATTCACTTACTACTGCCTCCATTCGACTTGAGGCTTAAAAAAAAAAAAAAAAAAAAGATCATTAAGATGTTCCACATGTGCCTTTCAAAAGCTCTTGTAGTGAAGCCAATAAACCAATTAGATCAGCCTAAACAAATTCTTAACCTTTTGAGAATTTCCTGTACCTTATGCATGTGTAAACATTTATGGCATCATAAAAATTGCAAAAGCAGAGAAATGCAATGCAGGCATCTGTTTGTCAAATGATGTTCTCCTAATTTTCCATGTCCACCAGTTTCATTAACATTTTCATGGAGAAGTATCAGTAGATGAAAACAAACAAAAAAGTCCACATAGTTGTATATCTACGACGTGAACAGTCAATTGTTGTAAACACTATAATTCCATTATTTATTCATCCTGGACACCCATTAATGTGCTAACTCCATGTAAGAATGCACTACAAAGAACTACTTCTTAGGAAGAGATTTGAATTATACAAACACACATACATTTGTATGTACTTTGCAGGTCTTCCGAACGAAATGGTCAATTTCAGGGTGTTCTCTAGCCAAGATAAATTAAACACCCAGAATTTTTTAATATCTTGAAACTAAGCATCAAAAGAGGAAGCATTAAAAACAAAACCTTCTCTTTGTTCTTTGACTTGGAAAGTATCACTGCTACTGCCTACAAAGTTTTTAGACATGATGGTGGCCAGTATGAAAATTTCCGTCTTGGAAATGACAACGATCTGGGCGCCCAGTAGAAATACTAAGGGCCATACACACTACAGACAAATATGCACTATTTATTAATCTGCGACATTGACTTTCGAGCATTTCCTTCATCTCCCCTCCACGACCACCCCCACGCCCCCCAATCACCAGCCAGAGTCAGGTCCTAATGCATCGCACGGGACATATTACAATTTCTTGAAGCCTTGTCTTTAGCCTAAAAAAAAAATGTATGTGATTTTAAATATTCTGCCATAATATGCCAGCATTAATGCACCATAATATGCCAGCATTAATGGTGCTGTCAGTGGTTTCTCCCACCTCCAAATCTTCCAGGAAGACGGAGCAGGATGATCATGTGACTTTGAGGATACCAGCAACTATGTCACTTATTGCCAGCTCAGCTGGAGAAGCATTTCTAAAACGTCAAACTGTCAGCCCCCAGTGACTGAAGTTGGTGCAAAGAAGTTCCTCCAGCGGCACAGTGGGTTAAGGATCTGGCATTGCTGTGGTGTAGGTTTCAGCTGCAGCTTGGATTCAGTCCCTGGGTCGGGAACTTCCATATGCAACAGGTTCAGCTGATAGATAGATAGATAGATAGATAGATAGATAGATAGATAGATAGATAGATAGATAGATAGATAGATGGTGGATGTTTAGATAGATAAAAGAAAATAAAAATAAAGTCGATGCAAAAAGAGTAAGCCTCCAAAGCCCATCCCTTTGATGATTGCCTTGGGACCCACTTAATCCTGGTAGGGGATGGGAAAACTATTTAGAAGCAACCGTCACATCAAGGAAACCCTCATCTTTTAGTTCACCCTATCTATGGATTTCCAAGGGGCAGAAGACTACAACAGAGCAATTCGAAAATAAAGAACCAAGAGGACAAGGAAAAGTCCAGAAAGAAGAACAAAGAGTGGGCCCACTGTATGAACAAAAATCTTTTGATTTCTCTTCATTCCTAATTTCGGTTCCTTACTTTTTAGCTTCACAATCATTAGAGTTCTTAGCCTTGACTCCTTAAAATGCTTCTCCTTAGGGATTAAATTAAATCCTCCTTCCTCCTAGAGGCTGGATTCTGACTATGATCTTAACACAGGGAGCTCTCCAATTAACCGTAGATACTGTTTTCGATTAATCAGGAAATGAACACAACGTTGCAACAGTCCTACCTGGAACACACACGAGGAGATTAATCCTCATCCTTGCCGCTTCTTCCACAAATCAACCTGGGGTCAATAGATAACTCAGCTCCCTAACGTCCTCTGATTCTCTCTTTGGGGACAGACCTAGAAATTACTTCATTAGATCAGGTCATTGCTTTGATCCCTTTTACCACAAGCTCTGTTGTTCATTCTATCAAGAAATCACCCTCTTTTTGTCACCTCAAGTCATGATGTTGAGCTGCCAAGAACAAGAGACAGTTTGTATGATGCATAGGAGGTAATCCAAAAAAATGCAAACCCAGTAAAACAAAGAATCCCAAGACTTCATTGTGGGATAGGTAACTCAATTTTCCATCAAGGGTCAAGGGACTCGAAAGTTAATTCAGTGACCCCAGGCATCATCAGAAGAGCCAGAATTCAAAACCAGCTCTAACTGACCCTGAAATAAAGCTTTTTGATGACCCCACCATCCTGGGTCCTTCCTTCCCTTTAATGCCTATCGCAGAGAATTTAAACTCTTATACTTCCTTTTCTAACCTATCTAATGTTCTTGCAATTCCCCTTTCCCCAACAATTTAATAAAAAAGCCAAAAAAAAAAAAAATTTAAAGGGATGGTTTATTAAGGAAAAGGAAAACCAAGAAAAGAAAACCTCCAAAGTATTTAAATATTTCCCATTATTTTAAAGTTATCTTCTGAAAACTCTTTGGTAAGAAAAAAAGACTTAACCATGCCGGTCTTTGGTTATACTAGTTAAGGAAATTTCCCCATGTTCGCTATAAGAAGATAGTACAGCATGGCTTCATTATAGTCTTCCTTTAGGATTTTAAAGACCTGCTATGCAGCACAGAGAACTCTACCCAATATCCTGTGAAAATCCATGTGGGCAAAGAATCTGAAAGCGAATAAACGTGTGTACATCTAGAATGGAATTGTCTTGCTGTACGGCAGAAATTGCCACAGCCTTGGAAATCAACTGTATGTCAATAAAACTTTAAAAAATGAAAAAAAAAAAAAAGGAATTATAGTTTAACAAGTCCCTAACATCGAGTTTAGAATGCCAAGATCATTCTCAATTATACTTTTAAAGTTATAAGTAGCTTAGAGAAAGCTGAGGGAAAACTGATGAAGAAAAATTTCTGGAAAAACCACTGGCAATAATAAATAGAAGGACCAAGGTATGAACATGTGTCTAAGTCAGGGAGAGTTTGAACCAACAAGCTCTCCAAGCAGCCAGGGAAGTAATTTGCCCTTTATGATGCTGATCAAAAACTTCTGCCATAATTACCAAGAATTGTGGCTGATTGGCTACATATTTAATAAAACCTAGAAGTTCCGTCAGGTCAAAGGTGAAGCATACTCAATGGACTTAGAAAAATATACTGCTTTCATCTTAAAAAAAAAAAAAAGAAAACCTTTCAGATAATAGCTTTCTTTAGGGTCACATAGCAATTTCCTCAGGGCTATTTATTTTCGGATGATACCTCCTGGTTCTGTTGCTGGTTTTATCGCCATCACCACTGCCATCCTCATCACCCTCTTTGTCTTCCTGTTTTTTTTTTTTTTCAATTGTCCTTTTGTTCAGCTGACCTAGAACTTGCTCAGAGTGATGCATGATGGTTAAATCAGTCCAGGTATATTACCATTCGGGTTGTTGCCATAACAATATTTGTGTGCTCACTGATTTTTAGAGTTACACAGTGTAACACTAGAGAAAGTGAGATAAGGAAGTCTTGTTTCTTGAAAAACATCACAAAAATAATGTAGAATTTTGAATGTTAATTTTGTACATGTATGGCAACATTCTGTGCTATTGTTTGTCTTTAAAAAACTTTCTTTCGATGCCTATTCAAATATATTTGAGTAATTCTTTTTTTTTTTTTTTTCCTCTTTAGGGCTCTATCTGCAGCTCACAGAAGTTCCCTGGGTAGGGGCTGAATTGGAGCTGCAGCTGCCAGCCTATGCCACAGCCATAGCAACACCAGCTATACCACAGCTCATAGCAGCATATCCTTAACCCACCAAGTGAGGTTAGGGATCGAACCTGCATTCTCATGGATACTAGTTGGGTTCATAACCTGCTGAGCCACAATGGGAAGCCCTATGTTTGAGTAAATTCATTTTACAGATTGAGTTTATAGTTCTACCTCCAAAAGGAAAAAAAAAATGCCATTGTCTGTGTTTATAAGAAAGAATTTCCTAAACTTTTCAGTGCCAAGAAATTAAGAAACAAGTTGCTTATACAGTAGTATATCCAAGAGCCTTTGCACAGGAAAAAATAAAGATTTATATTATTTCTTACTTACAGTTTCTTAAGCCCACTCATACAAAGAGACAGGACCTGTAATACATCTTAAAGTAATCTGGAGCTCATAATATGTGTGTGTGTGTGTGTTTCCACACATATATATTTGTTTTGAATTTGTTATATGTGTGCATGGTTGAGACAGTTCAATCTCAGTTACTATGGCCCCAGACTAACGATTTAGTCATAAGGAAATGCATTACGTGTACCTTCCACACAATGATGGCAGTAGCAGGCTGTCTTTGGATCTAACGTATGTTACAAAGAGCCCTTGATGTGTAAATGGAATACATCACTCAACCAATTTAAGGAAAATATGTACGAAACGATATGTTTTCCCCGAATTTTTTTTTTTTTGTAATATTGGAAATGAAGTTAACGTATTTACAACATGTTCCCATATCTTATTGTATTTAATTACCAGAGCTGGAAGTTGAACAGAAGTAAAGCAGTAAGGCTGAATCACAAAGCAACATGAGGTGATGTGAGCTAAATGCGGTTCTGTGCTCCAAAATCCGTGTAGAAAGATTACACAATAAACAGAATCATTCCAAGTTAGACTAGCAGATACATTTTTAGCTTTCCTTATCCCAAACGAAAACTAATCAAAATGTGGCTATTTTTTCCCTACGGTTCTATAATGGCTCATGCAGAGATCTTACTCTTCACCAAAAAACCTCATTCATAAATAGGCAAATGTGTCTAAAGGGAAGATTCCAAGGTGAGGTGGAGAAAATGCCATGCAAAACTCTGAACAGCCAGATGGTCCACCAACACTTAATTGAGTAGCAGACCCAGAAACAGCAATGAAACTGCAAATTCAAATGCTGCAAGTCAGTACAGACTTCTAGAAAGAGAAAACCAAAACTTTGGGGGAGCAGGTGTTGGGGTTCTGAGACATCACTGGCAGCACCAGAAGCACACACCTAGACGTGCAAACACACACAGCCTGCAGTACAAACCTGAAGACTCATGGCAACACTGAGAGATGGAACGACTTGGGATCTGGGTAATGAGATATGAAGTCTTCAGCACAGATCTCGAGCCCTTGTTGGCGTCTTTAATCTTGTTTAATGCAACTGGGACCAAAAGTCATTAGCCTCTCCCATCTGCTCACATCATTATAGAAAACAGGAGTGGGGTCCATGTGCCCAGATACCCTGTCTGTATCGTTGGCTCTAGGAGCTCCCAAACCCTTTAGAGCAAACTGGATATGAGGAGCAATATTTGTTAATGTTCAAGGCCCTGTTTCACTATCCCCAAGGCCAGCCATTTCTGTGTGCAAATAGGCAAGTTCCTGAAGCCCTTGGAGCCTTGAGGTCTTCCTCGGTGAAACGGTGATATTAAAGCTGTGCTGCAGCCAGAAACGCGGTGAGGAAATGAGATAACCCATGAGAAGAGACGCACAGCGAGACATACATTATAACGGCAGAAACAGGTACCAGCTGCTGCGATGAGGAGGACCCAGTCGGTTTCCATTTCTAAACTAGCCCATCATTTAAGCGTATAAATGGCCGCACACACACAAAAGGCACGCGAGAAACATGCGTGCAGAGAATCAGTGAGCATAACAGAACTCTCTGGGATGGATGCTGACACCCATCTGTTACAAAGATTAAAGCCCATTCTCACAGGAGTTAGACCAATACACTCACCCAGTTAGGAACCAGCTAGGTGGGTGTGTGCAGATGGCCCCACTGCCTCTGGTGTTTCAACCACAGTGTCCGTCCACTGTCACTGTTGTGGGTCTCGTTCAACACAGCACAGCAGTGAGTCAGAGAGAAGTTTTGTCTTGTTTTGTTTTGCTTTTTAGGCCCGTATGCATATGGAAGTTCCTATGCTAGGGGTCATATTGGAGCTGCAGCTGCCACACAGGATCTGAGCCTCGTCTGCAACTCACACACACCACAGTTCTTGGCAATGCCAGATCCTTAACCCACCGAGTGAGACCAGGGATTGAACTCGCATCCTCATGGCTACTTGTCGGTATCATTAGCGCTGAACCAAAGGGGAACTCTGAGAACAGGTCTTTCAACCTCAAATGCAGGTGAGCTCCCTCATGTCCAGAGAGAGTTTAGCCCGTGGCCTGAAGTCCTTGTGCGTGTCTCGGGCGAAGGGACGGTAAGAAATGGATGGAAGCTGATGCTGGTGATGGGAGTGAGGAAAGGCAGCGGAATTCGGCGGGGGTCCCAGGATCTCCGTGGTCCGAGGGATGAGCCAAACCCAAGTTCACCTCTGGGCAAAGAGGAATGAGAGGAGCCATATGTCATCTTCCGAGTTCATCAGGGCCGGCATCCGGCCTCTTAGCTCCTGACACCTCGGAGCATATGTCACGAGGAGATCTGTGTTCCTCCCACAGCCCACCGCTGGGAACATCCTCCTTTGCTCTTAGAAAGGACACCACGCTGCACTGAAATGCAGCTCCTTTGCATGTTAGGTACATAGAGCGACAGAAGAGGTGACAGGACAGTGAATGTGGTCTCCTCGTGAAAACCTTTCCCACGACGTCTCTGAAGCAACAGAACATGATTGTTCAAACATGCTATGAGTGTCAAGTGTGGGAGGGAAACGAGAGCGGGCTCTCTACACGGCCACAAACTCTTCTTTCCTGGGATGCTTTTGCTTTTGGAGGGACGCGCAGGTCATAATCCTAACAAACCAAAGGAAGCATGTCTAGCTTATCTCAATGCACTTGATATGCGTCCGACAGGCTCGAAGCAATTCACTCCTCCACCAAGATGCTGGTTGGTGGCTCGCCCCTGTCCTTGTCACACAGGCACTGAGGAGCTGAGCTGGGGTTGAACGCTAGAGGTCTGATCCACAGCCTGTGTCCTTTCAGTGCTTACAGCACAGAGGCTACATTTCACAGGTACTTAAGGATGCCAATCACTCTTTCAGGTGCTGACAGTTTAGCAGATAAAGTAACTTCACGCCTTCATGAAGCCAAACAATGTCTGCTAGCAGCTTTTATAAAAGATGGCTAGAAGATACAGCCATAGCTGAAACACCACTGCATTTTTTTTGGGGGGGGGTGGTAAAGCTTCTTTTGAAGACAGCCTTCTCCAGGATATTCAATATTCCATATAAAAGACATGTGGGAAAACTCAGATTAGACAAAAAGTTGTCTCTACTGACTCATATACGTTTTTTTAACTAGAAAAGGAGAGCCTAAAACCTCTGATAGTCTGTATTTGCTTTGGCAACTAGGGAGCTCTAATGGAAGCTTTGAGATAATTGTAGTAGCTTGACAAAACTCAAGGTTTGTTCTCTGTTGTTTGTTTCTTAAATTTTTATTTTATGGTCACACCCAAGGCATATGGAACTTCTCAAGCCAGGGACTGAATCAGAGCTAGCTACGCCACCGCTGCATCAACACCGGATCCTTTAACCCACTGCACCAGGCCAGGGCTCGAACCCTCGCCTCCACAGCAACCCAAGCCTCTACAGTCAGATTTATAACCCACAGTGCCACGGCAAGAACTCCAAGCTAGATTTTGTCCTGATTATTCTCTTACTTTCTATGACTTGACTCTGTTATTTTCATTATCATTCCCTGCAAGTTAATGAAATGCTACTGATTTAATGTGAGCATTTCTAGTTTTATTATTTATGTAGTTTAGTTTTCTCACCTGGAAATAGATCTGGACTTTTAAAGAAGCAACCAATTCGACTTTAGTGGGTAATTTTCATTTACTGCTTTGGTTGAACGAATGCTGGAGTTTTATGGTTGGCCTTATTCACTGGCCAGGACAGACAATGTTTTTCAGAATTTCAACACTGATAAATGCGGTGGCGAAAAGAAGATAATTTTCTCTGTCATCTTTCAACAGACTCCTCTTATATATTTCAAAATTATACTGAAGATGTTACATGAAATCCAAAGAGAGAATAAGACTATTGTAAATGAATGAAAAGTCGCACACATAAATCAATCACATGGGATTATAATTATAACCTTTATTCGCATCAGAGTAATGAAAGAGCTGATCTTTGACACAGAGCTCTTGGCAAAATCGATCCAAAGTCCTAACTGCAATATAAAGGCTTTTTGAATAAAAACTCTCTATGAATTGGTTCTTAAGGAAGCATGCGGAATTATCTGGCAGACGTCCTCATGATCAAAAGATACTCTATGAACTTTCAAAACCCAGAAACTCTTGACTCACTCAAATACGAACATAACAAACATTTAGCAACCGTTTCTAAATACTATTTGATAACGTTCAACACAAATGACGGTTAAGTGCATCGTATAGATTCTGTGAGTATCCTTCCGAGTTTAATCGGGCCCTTAGTAAAATATGAGAAATAAAAGGTCTTGGTTAAATAATTTATTCTGTTACTTAATCGAGAGAAAGCCATTTTTTAAAATTAATTTCTTTATTCGCAAGTTCCCAGGCCAGAGATCGAACCCCTGCCACAGCAGTGACCAACACCTCTGCCGTGATACTTAACCTGCTCTAACACATGGGAATTCCAGAAATCCATTTTTCTTTTCTTTTTTTTTTTTTTGTCTTCTTGCCATTTCTTGGGCCGCTTCCTGCAGCAAATGGGGATTCCCAGGCTAGGGGTCGAATCGGAGCTGTAGCCGCTGGCCTACACCACAGCCACAGCAACGTGGGATCCGAGCCACGTCTGTGACCTACACCACAGCTCACGGCAACACCGGATCCCTGACCCACTGAGCAAGGCCAGGGGTGGAACCCGCAACCTCATGGTTCCTAGTCGGATTCACCAACCACTGTGCCATGACGGGAACTCCCCAGAAATCCATTTTTAAAAGGGATTTTGAAAAAGAAATAAAAGCTATTTCACTGGGCACCTGCTTTTTTTGTTTTTTCTTATTTTTTCTTCTTCGTAGTATATTCCTATTATTTTTCATTTCTATTTTCTTATTATTCTATATTCTTATCATTTTTGTTTCCCATTGAGAAAAATACAGTATCTAATTCATAGAATTAAAAAAGCAAGCCAACTGAACTTTTCCTACAAATACTCATAGTGTAGTTCAAAAGGTAGCACTGATAAAATTCTAATAAATATACCTCTTTATTAAGATAAAACAGAAAGAATTAGAGTCCTAGATTGACAGAAAATGTACCATCTGAGTTGGAAGTTGGTGTCTCAGTGTACTCTATTGCTATTCCGCATGTGATAATACTTAACACAAGTAATGCTAATTGTAGGATATAAATAACAAATGCCGAGGAAAATCCATCTAACATATGGGAAAGGAATACACTGTGTTTTTTTCCCCTTCTTCTAATTAACACTAGTACCCATACCCGCTTGCATCCCTAGCCCGCTGCCGACGGACTGCCACCAAGCTCTTGTGCGTATGGTCTCATGAGAGCCAGAGGGAGGTCTTTGAAACAGCGGTTTGCTTCCTTCCCCACCATGAACTGTCCCACTGAGGGCTGAGGAAAATAGACAAGGGATCGAGTCCCACAGCCTGGAAAGGATTCTTTTTTGGAAACTAAGAAAGAGATAACAACGACACTGTTAAAAAAAAAAAATCAGTAATCTTTCCACGAGGAAAAAATTTAAAAAAGCAGGGCTGACAGATTCTTTGTCAAAGGCACCTGTATAGAATAAAATGCCAGAAATTGTCCTTCTAAAATTATTTAAAAGCAATTCTTGGCAATTTACGTCCTGGGGAAGTAAAAGGAGGGGTGCACTCGCACAGACACACACACACACACACACACACACACACACACACACACACATACACACACACACACACACACACACACACACACACACACAAGAAGTCCAAGGCTTTGTGCTCATTTAGTAATGGCCATGTGTGTTTCCCCACAAGCTCTGCAGCCAGAGAAACAAGCTGACAGAGCAGGAAAACTGAAAACTACTCAAAGCCTGTGTTTACTTTTCAAGTTGACTCATCTCAGCCCATCCAGCGTGGAGCTCCTCTTTGAAGCAGAGTTCGTAGGCAAGTGGTTGTTAAAAAGGTCAATTGTCCAAGTAAACATGTATCTTCCAGCAGAGGATTCTCCAAAGGCCAGGTCCTTTTTCTCTCATTTGCTTACAGGCATGAGGGTTGGTGTGCTATGTCCTGAAAAGGTGGCTTCGTGTCTTTCTAGGACTACCGGGTTCTCAAGGAGCCCACCAGGGGACCTTTCAGCACAGCACTGGTTAATACTCCCAACGGACTGACTGTCTGCATCTAGGGTTCAAGGTCTAGGCTTTTGCGTCTCTTCAATCGCTGATGGTGCCGTAATCTTCAGTCGTCAGGAACACGGGTTTTAAAGCTGGGTTGGGTCCGCCTCTGAGCAGGGCGGGGACTGAACACTGAAAGCCGTGGGCTCTGGTCTTTGCTCAGCCAGTGACTCAGGGTGCCACCTCAGTGGCAGGGAAGGCACCTAACCATCACGAATTACTTAACTATTATTAATTATTCCATCTGTAAAAATAAAAAGTTTAGTGAAGCAGGAGGCAGTATGAAACTTCAGAGAGAAAATTATGCACGTAGGTCTATTCCTAGAGGTATTTGGGCAACATTCTTAAAAGTGAGTGAGAAACCGTACCTCCAGCTGCTTTTTAATTTCACTGCATCCGTCATTGGGATGGAAAAGGATTTGAAATTCACTCAGTTGTAACTCTCCCAATGCTTCATTCAAATGATGATATATAATAATATCTTGGTAAGTCAGGATTGTTGCTTTCGGCTCAGGATACGTCTTTGTATTTTTAAAACTACCTTAAGTAACCCTTACTTCTCTATTGAAAATACAGTTTATACAGCCCTCCCTCTGTATTTCCACAGACTGGTAGCGGACACTTGCTGTAAGAAAACACATGGTAATTTTTTTGAACTTAAAAGGTTATTAAAGGTAAGAACCCCAGAGTATAAATTAAATATGGAAATCGCTATCAATTCTGCTAGTCAATTTAACTGGCTTCTAGTTTATGCATAAGTGAGGCCAACAGATACAACACAGAATGCCAGTTAAATTTAAATCACAGATAAACCACGGATTATTTTGTAGGTTAAGTGTGTCTCATGCAAGGTTAGAAAACACTTATACTAAAAAAAAAAAAAAAAAAAAAAAAAAAAAAAAAAAAGATTGGCTGCTCTGTGTCGCTGCACCTCTAAACACCATGAGATGGCTTTAGACCTTTTTGGGTCCCCACGGTACTCAGCTTCCCCCCCCACTCCGCCCCGTGAGAACACTCGATGAAACACAATGGAATATTTTGTGTAGTTGTCCTCTGCTCTCTCTGTTTTGTCAGGCAAAGAACACACTCCATTTGTGCCGTTACACTGACACACAGCCAGAGCTCTACCAGTGGGTGAGCCCTCTTAAGCATGACCCCAAACGCCCCGTGGCGTCTTTCTGCCATCTCACGTGCTGTCTCTGCTGTCCTTTGATACCGACATCAGCATCACAAGTTCTGTGCAGAGCTGAGGAAGTGCCCTTCAACAAGTTTTATTTCTTTTAATGTCAATAGGCCCCAAAGGCCCCCACATCGCATTCAGTCCACAATGCTAATTCTTAGGGTTCAGCAAGGATTGTGGCCACTGATTGATCAAGAACGTAGGGGATTAGTGACGGAAGGAAGGGAAGCAGAAGCGACAGAAGAAAAAGTCGCCTTTTCACACCTCCTAGCATCTCTTGCTTTACCTGTAGTTACTAGAGGGGATTCATTCATTGCCTCTGAGTTCGATCTCACCATCAGCCTCCCGTCCAGGCAGCCCTGAGTCTGGAGATAAAACACGAACACGCCCTTCATTCTCCTGAACAGAACTCATGACTCAAGGAGAGCACTAGCTACAGTCCCACGTTTTTAATGGGTGGGAAGTCTTTACTCACTCAGAAGAGATCCTAATTGAGAATGCTTTAGGTCTCTTCAGCGAAACTATTCAAAGGACAAGTAATCTATGCTTGGAACCGCAAGGCAGGCTCTAGAGGGTAGGAAGGCCGGGCAAGGAAATGTGGCCCACAGGCCCTGAGAGAGAGCTCGCTAGGAAAGCTGTCTACTCTGTTGCTGTGACACGGGCTGTAGCAAATAGTTCGGCCGTGTACAAACACAGTCAATGGCAGAAGTCCCTCAAGTGTAATGTTTTTCTCTAAGATCAACACGGAATTGTTTTGGAAAAATAACTTTGCTTTTCATGCTCCTAACTGTTTCCTCTCAGTGATACTGCTCACAGTATCTCGTTGAGACCATGGGTGGAAAATAGTGACTATTTTGGCTCCTTTTTTCCATGCACAACCAGGACTAAGGACTTATACAGACCCTCGCTTGTCTTCTGTGACCCATGAAATTCCAAAACCACACACACTCTTCCCAGTCTGACTGCACAGATAGGTCAGTGATTACTGTCCAACGTTCTATGAACTCACCACTTGAAAATGGCATTTTCTCTGTCTCTTAGAAAATGAATCTTTAAGATCACACTTTTGGAAATAGAAGGTCAAGGACTTTCTTTTCTTTACTTTTTTTATTCTATTGTTTAATTTTTAATTTTTTTATTTCCCCAATACATTATTCTTTTTCTACTCTATAGCGTAGTGACCCAGCTACACAAACATGAATACATTCTTTTTTCTCCCATGATCATGCTCCATCATAAGTGACTAGACATAGTTCCCAGGGCTACGCAGCAGGATCTCATTGCTCATCCATTCCAAAGGCAATAGTCTGCAGCTATTAACCCCAAGCTCCCAATTCACCCCACTCCCGCCCCCTTCCCCTTGGCTACCACAAGTCTATTCTCCAAGTCCATGATTTTCTTTTCTGTGGAACGGTTCATTTGTGCTGTATATTAGATTCCAGATACAAGCGATGTCGTGTGGTATTTGTCTTTCTCTTTCTGACTCACTTCACTCAGTATTAGAGTCTCTCGTTTCTCTCTCTCTTTTTTCTATTCAATAGTTATGGCAGAAGACTTCTACTTCATATGTGTATTAGTTTTCTAAGACTGCCATTCAAAGTACCCTAAACTGGATGTCTTAAGACCCCAGAAGCATATTTCCTCACCACTAAAGGCAGTAAGTGTTGGCAGGGCTGGGTTCCCGGGAAGGCTCTAGGGGACAATCCGCCCCCCACCTGTCTCTCTGCTTCCTGTCCCTTAGTTTGCAGCTAGATCTCTGGACCTCCTGTCCCCCTCTATTGTCATGTAGAGTTCTTTTTTTATTGAAATCATTGATTTAAATTTTATGTTAGTTTTAGGTCTATAGCACAGTGATTCAGATATATAATTTACATACATATATTTATTTATTCTCTTTAAGATCTTTTTCCTGGAATTCCCATTGTGGCTCAGCAGTATTGAACCCAACTGGTACCCATGAGGACTAGAGTTCAATCCCTGGCTTTGCTCAGTGGGTTAAGGATCTGGCATTGCCATGAGCTATGGTGAAGGTCACAGACACAGCTCAGATCTGGCATCACTGTGGCTGTGACATAGGCCAGAGGCTATAGCTCCGATTAGACCACTAGCCTGGGAACTTCCATATGCCGCAGGTATGGCCCTTAAAAAAAAAAAAAAATATTTTCCCTATAGGTTATTACAAAATATTGACTATAATTCCCCTGTGCTAGATGGTAGGTCCTTGTTGATTATCTATTTTATATATACTAGTGCATATGTGTTAATTCCAAACTCCTCATTTATCACTCCCTACATTTCTCTTTGGCAACTATAAATTTTTTGTTTTGTTTTGTTTTTTTAATGTTTGTGGGTCTGTTTGGATTTTGTACATAAGCTAATCTGTATCATTTTTTTATATTCCACTTGTCAGTGATACCATAAGATATTTGTCTCTCTCTTTCTGACTTAGCTCACTTAGTATGATACTCTTTAGGTCCATCCATGTTGCTGCAAATGGCATTATTTCATTCTTTTTTTATGGCTGAGTAATATGTAAATATATATCACATCCTTTTTATCCATTTATCTATTGAGATACAAATGCTACCATGTCTTGGCTATGGTAAACAGTAACACAAAGAACATTGGGGTGCATATATATTTGTTAATTATGGTTTTCTCTGGATATATGTCCAGGAGTGGGACTATAGGATCATATATTGTGACATCTATTTTTATGAGGTCCCTTGATATCTTTTTTTTTTTTTGTCTTTTGTCTTTGTTGTTGTTGTTGCTATTTCTTGGGCTGCTCCCGCGGCATATGGAGATTCCCATGCTAGGGGTCCAATTGGAGCTGTAGCCACCGGCCTACGCCAGAGCCACAGCAACGCGGGATCCGAGCCGCGTCTGCAACCTACACCACAGCTCACGGCAACGCCGGATCGTTAACCCACTGAGCAAGGGCAGGGACTGAACCCGCAACCTCATGGTTCCTAGTCAGATTCGTTACCCACTGCGCCACGACGGGAACTCCTGATATCTTAATTAAACTTAAAAGTTTCTTCACAGCAAAGGAAACCCTAAATGAAATGAAAAGACAACCCACAGAATGGGAGAAAATCTTTGCCAATGAATTGACTGACGGATTAATCTCCAAAATTTATAAATACCTCCTACCGCGCAATACCAAAAAAACAAACAACCCCATCAAAAAATGGGCAGAAGAGCTAAACAGACAGTTGTCTAAAGAAGACATACGGATGGCCAAAAAACACATGAAAAGATGTTCAACATCACTCATTACTAGAGAAATGCAAATCAAAACCACTATGAGGTACCACCTAACACCAGCCAGAACGGCTATCATCAAAAATCTACAAACAATTAGAGCTGGAGAGGGTGTGGAGAAAAAGGAACCCTGCTACACTGTTGGTGGGATTGTAAATTGGTGCAACCACTGTGGAAAGCAGTATGGAGATTCCTCAGAAAACTCAAAATAGAACTACCATTTGATCCAGCAATCCCACTCCTGGGCATCTATCCAGAGAAAACCACGACTCACAAAGACACATGTATTCCAATGTTCATTGCAGCACTATTTTCAATAGCCAAGACATGGAAACAACCTCAATGTCCATCAACAGAGGAGTGGATCAAGAAGATGTGGTACATATACACAATGGAATAGTCTCAGCCATTAAAAAGAACAAAATACTGGCATTTTTAGCAACATGGATGGACCTAGAAATTATCATGCTAAGTGAAGTCAGCCACACAATGAGACACCAACATCAAATGCTTTCACTGACACGTGGAATCTGAAAAAAGGACACAATGAACTTCTTTGTAGAACAGATTCTGACTGACAGACTTTGAAAAACTTATTTTTTCCAAAGGAGACAGTTTGGGGGGTGGGGGGATGTGCTGGGGATGTGGGATGGAAATCCTATTAAACTGGATTGTGATGATCATTGTACAACTATAAATGTAATAAATTCATTGAGTAATAAAAAAATAAAATAAAATAAAAATTAAAAAATAAAAAACTATACAAAGATACCACAAAAAAATGAAAATTACTGACCAATATCACTGATGAACATAGATGCAAAAATCTTTTTTTTTTTCTTTTCTTTTGAGAGCTACACCTGCAGCAAATGAAAATTCCTGGACTAGGGGTTGAATCAGAGCTTCAGCTGAGGTCTATGCCACAGCCATAACAACATCAGATCTGAGCCACATCTGAGACCTACACCACAGCTTGTGACAATGTTGGCTCCTTAACCCCCTGAGCAAGGCTAGGGACTGAACCTGCATCCTCACAGAGACATCAGGTCCTTAACCCCTGAGCTGCAGTGGGAACTCTAGGTGCAAAAATCTTCAACAAAATACCCACAAACGAGTCCAAGAGTACATAAAAGAATCATATACCATGATCAAGTGGGATTTATCCCAGGGATGCAAGGATTTTTTCAATATCCGCAAATAAACCACTGTGACACACTACGTTAACAAAGTGGAGAATAAAGCCCATATATCATGTGGGGTTCTTTCTTCTTATAAGGACACAGGTCATATAGTGCCACCTTAATAATGTCATTTTATCTTGGCTACAGGTACAAAAAGATCCCGTTTCAAAATATCATCACATTCTGAGATTCTGGGGGGTTCCTACCTCAAGATCTCTCTTTAAGGGATAAATTCAGTTCATAGCAATGTGTAATGCCAGTGTGGGTGTTCCCCTTGGTTCACTGAGGACACAGGACACCACATTAGCAAACAGCTTTAAAAGAAACAGTCGCCCTGAAAACTGGACAATGTGGGGTGTTTGGTGCATAAAATACTGAGCAGAAACAGAGGATCTACTTTAGGTCGTGGGGAATAGTAGAAATTTCAAATCTGAAATTTTGAAGCTCTGATTTGTAATCAGTCTGAAGCCTAGGTAAATAAGCTAATAATTTCAAAAAGTGAAACACTTTGCAAATTCCATATAGCATTAAGAATTCCATTGAGCTAGAAGCACTACAAGAGGAGCCTCACTTGTAATTCATAATATTTTTCTCTGCATTCTAGGATGGCTACCATATTTTGCATAGAGATTTAAAAAATTAAAATCTGCATTGGCTTCCTAGGGCTGCTGTAAAGAACAACCATAAATTGGGTGGATTAAAGCAACGGAAATAGATTCTTCTACAGTTCTGGAGGAGAGACATGTGAATCGAGCTGCTGGTGGCCCCTCTGAGATTCCAGGGAGATGCTCTCTTTGCCTCCTCCTAGCTTCTGCTACTGGCTTTCCTTGACTTGCAACTCCACCCTCCATCCAATCTCTGCCTCTGTCATCACACGGCTTTTCCTTGTGTGTCTGTGTCTCTTCTCCTCCTCTGATAAGGACACCAATCATACTGGATTCGGGTCCACCCTAATCTTAACTTGATTATATCTGCAAAGACCCTATTTCCAAATAAGGTCATAGTCACAGGTCTAGGCTGGAGACATCAGCGTACCGCGCTGGAGGACACAATCCAACCTGTAGCAGCCTGTCCCCTTTATCAGTGTAATATAAAAGTAGTGCGGATGGCTTGAAAGCTGATCACTTGACATTTGATTAATGTTTTTGGCATCAACCATGTATTTTCAAAATGTATTTTTTTTTTTTTTTTTTTGGCTGCACCCAGGGCAGGGATCGAACCCACGCCATAGAAGTGACCCAGGCCACAGCAGTGACAAGGCCAGATCCTCAACCTGACGAGCCACCAGGAAACTCCCTCAAAATATATTTTAAAAACATTTGTATAGAATAAGGAATATTCTATAAATTATAGGCTGTCTGGAACTAAGTGTCCCTCTGGGCTCTGCTGGTTTGAAGGACATGCCCCTGCCAGGCGTTCCCTCCATCAGCTCAGAAGGGCCATGTGTTATGTGCTCATGGCAGAAGTAATATAGAATCAATGGAATTTCATTTAGCAAATCATTGATGATGCCTTTTCTTTGAAATAAATGGAGACACCGCCAGCTACCCAAACGACAGCTCATAGTCACTGCTACCAAAAGCAAATGTCTGTCTGTAGGGATAAACAGCTGAATGTATAGTAAAAATTAAATGATCTAAATCTGATATTCTTCTTCTGATAAACTCTATAATCGATTCCTCCTTTGGCTTCAGTTGTCTGTCTTAAAAAAATACTTTTGGTAGTGTCTGTAAAGCAAAACAATTATCCGCTCGACATGGCAGAACAATAAATTATTTCATTACTCAAAGCAGCCTTAAACACCTTTTTTAAAAATAAAAAAAAAATTTTATGGTTGCACCTGCAGCACATGGAAGTTCCTGGGCCAGGGATTGAATGTGAGCCACAGCTGCAACCTACGCGATAGCTGCCGCAACACCAGATCCTTAACCCAGGCTGGGGATTGAACACGCACCTCTGCAGCAACCAAAGCCACTGCAGTCAGATTCCTAACCCACTGGCCACAGCGGGAACTCCCTAAACACCTTTAAGTAATTTTATTTTCAAAGATGAATAGAAGGGATTTTTGACTGAATTCTAAAATTTTGAGTTGCATGTTTACATCGCTTTGAACCTGAATTTGAATAATACTTGGCAAAGTTTCCATTTATGTGTGTATTAATTATTCAACAAATATCACAAAAACAGCTTTCCTCAAGAATTGGAAAGAATTTATAAGAATCCTTCTTATAAATTTGAGTTTATGACAGGTGGATAAGGGGCATAAATGTGTTATTTCTTTTCTTTCCATCCACAATGCCCCAACTTCCTCACTATGGGACCCATCTGAGTGGATACCACCAGCTCAGACCTTGGGCGACTGACTTTCTTACTCTCCCAGGGCATCTTCTTCCATCTTTGTAAACTAAAGAGAATTGGGTTCAGTTCTTTCCAAGCAGCGAAATGCGAAGAGGCTAACTAAATCAGTTTTGAAATACCTGTGGGTCGTCCTGCTTCATAATAACACAGTTGGACAGTTAAGTATTTAGACAGAGCTTAATGAAGAGGGTATAAAAATGGCAGAAGCTGACTAGGCTGATTCAGGCATGAAAAATTATACAGTGAACCAGAGTGGCACACCTGCCTTCATTCTGGGAACAACAACAACAAAAAAAAGTGTGTGACTAACCAGTAATCCACCCCAACATTTACAAGGGCGATTAATTAACTGAGAATGCATGATTCTTGAACACAAACTTGTTTTTATTCCGTGTGAGTCATACACTACAAATTAATGTTGTCTCGGAGACGTACAATTCTTGCAAGTCAAGACCAAAAGGCTCTTCCCTAAAAGGAGTGAGAAGAGCAGATTATACGCCAAGATGTCCCATCAGGTCACATCAAACTTGACTCAAGACACAGCCCATCCAGCCCGTGCCACTCTTTGTCATTATCATCCACCCTCACTCAGCTATCATGCCCGGAGGTGTCCAAAGGTATTTGGAAAACACCAAGACAACTTCATTAAGATTGGCACGTCGCCAGAAACCCAGATGCCCAAGGCAACATGCACAACAGGGCTGGCAAACACAAGTCTCCAGTTCCTTAGACTCTGGTCAACAGGCATGATGGGCATCCATCAGTATCTTACCCAGTGGCCGTGATGGAGCAGCGGGCAGGGTGACAGCAGATATGAGATGGCTGTGCATTGGGGTGGATGATGGACACTGATACTCAGGTTGTACTCAGTGTCCTCAACGCCACCTTACCTGCCCCCTTACCTGCCCTTCATCACAAAACACAGAGGGAGTCCCTCATGTTCCACCAAGATACACAAAGTGTGTACAGTGACCTCAGGCCGCCAGTGCCAGAGCTCAGACCGGTACTCAAATGCCTGACTCAGGCGCCCTAGACTCAGGGTCTAGGGCACAGGCACAGATAACACTCACTTCACTTCTAAAGTAAAATACACACACTTCAGTCCTGCACAATAATATGCTGTCTTGATTATCTAGATACTCTTTTTGGCCACACCCCTGACACACGGAAGTTCCTGGGCCAGGGATCGAACATTTGCCACAGCTGTAACCAGAGCCACAGCAGTGATGCCAGATCCTTAACCTGCTGAGCCACCAGGGAACTCCTAATTATCTAGGTATTTTTAATACAATTTATGTTGTCCAGACATTTTCATAATATTTCAATTGGGTAGAGATTTGAGTAAAATTTAAATTATCTAAACACTGTAGTACTATTCCTTTGGTTTGTATTGTCATTGAAAACTTGCCTCAATGCTCAAAATTCTGTTGTAAACAAACATGAAAAGCAGCAAAGTAAAACAGTGAAGTAAGTATGACGGCTACAAATCCAGGTAACCAAGAACAACCCGGGTAAATGTGGCGGAGTTACTACAACAAATCACTGACTGCGTATCTCTTTGGTTAAGTTATTGGGAGCAACTCTACTCTGCCCCCAAAATATAATCGCCTTAAAAACAGAATGAAAACCAGAGGATAAGTGTCATTTCTCACGTGCTTACTTGTGCAGTGAGCAGTAAGCACCTACTCAGGCAGGCCATCTTGTCACAGAGCCACCTCCAAGCACAGGTGACAGAGGTGTGGACCAGCTAGTTGCTACACTGGCCGCCATTCAGAAAGTCAGGACATGTTTCGAGCCTCAGTTTTCTCATATGTAAGATGAGGATAGAAATGGACAGAAAGTGCACAGAGCCCTAAACGAGACGATACTCAGGAAAGGGCCTGGCCCGGACATGGGCTCAGCAAACCTGGGCTATACAGTGACAATTTAAAGACTGCGTGCAGCTGGGGGGACACAGAGATGCTTCCTCCTCTGAACTTGAAGCCTTCCTCGGGTCACGCCTGCCTCGATCTATAGTTACCTCCTTTCTCACCATGTCCTTTGATGAGTTCTGGGCTCTGATGTCCACAGTACATCTTCAGCATTTTCCTATTCCTTCAGAATTGGCTGCTTCAGTCAATGGCTTATCATAATAGGTGCTCAATAAGCTTCGGCAGCATGGGATTGCCGGCTTTTTAAGCACTGCTTTCAACAGCAGAACCACGCGAAATGATTCAACTGGATTTAAACTGAAGCTTCTCCCACCATTCAGAAGGATATTTTACCCTGGTACAAGCGGAAACTTTTTGAGGATGTCATTAAAACCACGGATCACTGCATCATAAACCATCAGTACGTGATTTCGAAATAGAACGCCTAAAAATTAGAGCAGCTTTTGCAAAAATAGAGCTAAAAATGTGTTCATTTCACTTAGGGCCTTAGGTAATTTGCCAGTGTTATCAATACCTAACATGGCCTGGAAAGAAAAGGAAGGTCGATGGATGTCCCGAGGCAGGTTTTATTTACTGTTTAAGGAAATTAACTTATTTTCCTGCCTAGTGTGTTGGCACAGGATACTGCTTTTCTGAATAATTAGTTGTAGAATTTACTATTATGTCTAAATGGCATATGCTAGGGCTTAAGGATTTTTGAACCATGGGGAGAAAATATATTGCTTCATGATTAAAGCAACGAGGAATTGATCTGGAGATTAGAGGAGGACAAACAGGTGAAAGCAGGATCATGCACTTGACATTCAGCGTAGGTACCAGAGACACACAGCTCCATGGAGATGCTAAACTCCTGCACAAACATCAGATGGCTTAAGAGGTTGCATCCACCAGGGTTTGCATCTTCCCTTTCTCTAGCCTCCTCTGTCCATCAGTCTCTTTCTCTCGATGGAAAATTGGCTTATATCAAGATCCATTCTGGAATCGTCCCCCCTCCTATCCTCTCGCTCTGCTCAGTCCCTTAAGAACCAGAAATCTTCCCTCGGGCTTCAGGATGATTCTGCTTCTGGTACTGACCTAACCTGGAATAAACAGGATGTCACCAGGAAAGCAGGCAGCCTGAGACTGAGACAATTACCTGAGATTGAAATGATGATTTAGACTTTTGAACCCTACTCAGTACAGTGGGTTGGCTCAGCTTTAAGTCATGCAGATAAAAAACAAAAGCTGGAGTTCCCGTCGTGGCGCAGTGGTTAACGAATCCGACTAGGAACCATGAGGTTGCGGGTTCGGTCCCTGCCCTTGCTCAGTGGGTTAAGGATCCGGCGTTGCCGTGAGCTGTGGTGTAGGTCGCAGACGCGGCTCGGATCCCAAGTTGCTGTGGCTCTGGCATAGGCTGGCGGCTACAGCTCCGATTCAACCCCTAGCCTGGGAACCTCCATATGCCGCGGGAGCGGCCCAAGAAATAGCAAAAAAGACAAAAAAAAAAAAAAAAAGAGTTTCCAGAATTATTACACAGCATCCGATACCATTACTGCAACAGGATCCCATGCACACAGGTGTGTAAGAACCAAGGCAAGACCCTTCTTAAACGTGACCCAGACACATCCCTTGATAAGTGATGACAATAACTGGAGCAAAAATGAAGGGCTATCAGACCCGATAAACTCTTGGTTATGCTGTCACGCTGTGGTTCGCGCTGCAGTTGAAGAACGACGGCCGGAGGCCTGAGCATTAAGCCAGCCTCTGCCATCCTCAGCAACTCTCATCGCCAGCAACACTTACCTTCTTCCAGCAGGTTCAGCCTTGCCCAGGCCCAAAGGCAAGGCTGGCCCCACCCACCTCATGAGAGCAACCACAAAGTCTGGGCAAGAGGCCACGCGCTAGTGTGCCACGTAGGGTGGGTATTAGCGCCCACGGTTCATGTGGATGCCCAGGAAGCCACCTGAGGCCAGGTTCAGGTTCACAGGGAAGTTCACCTGTAAACCGGCGTGATGTTTACTCTTTCTCCCCTTTCCTTTTTAGACACACACACACACACACGCACGCACAAGTTCTTAGTAGAACACATTTGATCTTTTGATGTCAAACCTGTTGAGCCAAGCCTTCACCGGACACCTCAAGAATTCCAGCAAGGCCAGGGGAAGTTGGGTGGGCACCCCAAGCCTGGAGCGGTGAGGCCAGGCCCAGGAGGGGAGCCCTGCAGAGGATCAACCCATGAATGGAGGGTCAAGAAGAAGAGTCAGAAACTGGGAGCAAGAGACCTGGGAGACACGGGACTAGAGATTCCTAAGCAGCATCTAAACACTCAGCGGGGAGGGACAGGGCGACAGAAGCACCGGCAGTAAGAATAAAGAAGCACGAGGCATCACCTGGAAGAGCTTATGAGAGAACCTCGCCGTCAGCCTTGCTACTTTCTCATTGCTGCTCCCTTTGCCTATTACCTTGTTTCTCTTGGTCAACTTCTTTCTCTTATAATGTAACAGATTGTACCGAAATTTCTGGGCATTAATTTGAGCAGTGTGCCTACCCTTGTGACACCTAACACATAATAGGTGCTTAATGAATGCCGGTCCCCCTCCTAGCACTTATGCTGCCTTCTCTTGTTTTAAGTAGGACTGGGCTCTGGGTGTGAAAATCCCCGAGACCTTGGATGGGTCGATGGGATGGACCCGGATTATGCTTGGGACTCTCCCAGTTACATACGTAACTCATTAAAATCATCGCTAAACATAAATCCCACCCAAACCCAGTAATTTCTGATTTCAGACGAAAATGTACATTCATATAAAATGCAATTCATAGTGAGGACTGCTAAGGCGAAAAAGAATCCGTTTGGTGTTATCTTGGACCAGAAGCCATCACAACAACTGGAGTTGTGAGATAGCCTGGAGATCTGGCGGAAGCCGCACAGACATCAGAGGTCCCAGTCCTGAATCTTTTCACATCCGTGCCAGCCACATTCCACACGGCCCTCTCCTCCGCTAAACGCACGTGTCTACGGCACCCTCCCAGGGAGCTCTCCCAGCAAACTTCCAGAAGGCCAACTAGTGTCAGGGTGAGATTTAAAAGGTCATGTAGATCTTCTTGGCTGTGTAGCAGCGATCGAACATGGAGCGTGCTCTGAGATAGGCTTCATTACACAAATTAGACATATGGAGGAGTTCCCAGTGTGGCACTGTGGGTTAAGAATACAACTGCAGCGGCTTGGGTCTCTGCAGAGGTACAGGTTTGATCCCCAGCCCGGCACACTGGGTTATTAGGATCTGGCATGGCTGTAGCTGCAGTGTAGGTCACAGCTGCAGCTTGGATTCAATTCCTGGCCTAAGAATTTCCATATGCAGCAAGTACGGCCATAAAATTAAATATGAATACACACACACACACACACACACACACACAGAGACAATGAGTTCTCTTCCTTACTGGACAAGTCTTTTAGCTTCAGAGAAAACTCCCTGTGATGATTTATAGCTAACGATGCATTTACAAAGGATTTTAGGCCTAGAAGAGAACAGTAGCTACACTCTTCTGGTGAGTTTGCCCATAGAATACCTGCTTTACAAGCTCAGGATACAACAAGTAGCTTTCATTATATCTCTAGACACTGGTCCAAAAATCTCAGCTATATATGCTTGAATGGGTCAGAAGAACTTCTTCTGACCCTGAGGTTTTTGAAAAAAATTATTATTTTGTAGTTTTTAAACATGCTATACAAGATGACTATTTAAAACATAAAGAGATCATATTATTGGATATCAAAAACAGAATATACACATCTACACATAAACTATGACGTTGTCCATCAAAAACTGCCACAAAAGAGTAGTCACTGGATCTTCTACCCCAGATTTCTCATACAAGGAATGGTTTCCAGGGAAGATGGTGCTAATTGCATTAAATCTATCCAGAATCTGAGTCGGGAGCATCCAGATTTCTGCAAATGCACTGTTGTCTCACTCAGAGTAATATCTTGATACCTTTCAGATGTAGGTCCCCCTCCAGGGCCATACCTGCCTGAGAGCTCTCAGCATGTCAGGTGTTAGTAACTTATTGATCGCGTGTTTGTGCTTCTAACACGGAGGCTGGGGTGAAGGAAGTCTGCTCACAAGAAGAAAGGAAAGTCCTCCAGGGCTTAGAACAAATATACATGTGAACAAATCTAAAAAGCTGATCATCAGAGACTGCAGCTGGAAACATGGACTGTCACACTAGAAACGCAATCCTGAAGATGTGATTTACAAAATTTGGTTTCTGTTTATTACGTGAAACACACCCGCTAACAAACTGGGTGTAGAACCCATGTACCGATGGATCCTAAGTCGGAACTTCGGGTTCATATCCAGATGATTGTGTCAGTTTCCTCAGCACTGGGAGCCCAGTTTCTCCATCTGCGGCATGGAAATGTCTAAGCTACTGCCCTCACGGTGTTGTCTGAAAAACATCTGATCTGATCCGCGTCGAGTGCTCAGCCTCGTTCACAGCGTACCTTGTTAGCACTCGCGAGCTGTTGGCTACCTAGCATCGTTGCTGTCTTGCTGATTGCCTTGGGGGAACCCGACACTTGCTGACGTGTGACATACCCTCAGCCGTTCATATCATCTGATTTTCCACTTGTGTGATGTCTCAGCACAGAAAGGGTACCTCACCTGCATATGCTCACATTCAAGCGTCACATTAACTCTGCGGAGTAGAAAGGTCTCAAATCTAATGTGGGAGGTTCTGAGTGTCCTTTTCCTGATGATCTTCAGCTAGAGGAAACAGGGAAAACAGCTCCTAGAAAATCCAGGCGCGCTCTCAGAACAGCAAATCAAGGGCAGCCACTCAAAAATGAGAGTCGGAGTAAGCGCCTGCCATGGTCTGCACCAGGCGACAGCAGGATCGGAGATCTAACTTTACCCATCCTGTTTCTCCGAGCTGTGCACCACTCCCGGATCTTGCTTTAGGACAGGCAGGCAAGGAGATAAAGGAAGCCTTCCGGGGGCCAGCCTGACCTTCCTTCTTGCTCCTGCCGCCTTTCCACTGTGTGACCCCGAAAGAGTCACCTTACACTGTCTCAAAAGCTGAGTTTCCCCCTTGTAAACATGGCTTATGGATGGTATCACCAATCTCATAAGTTTTTGCAGACTTAGGCTTGTGCAAGGAGCCTAGGGTAACGCATAGAACACATTACACACTCCCTCGTAGTTCTCACAATACTGTTAATATCTTATGACTCAAATATAAGACTAAGACTTTAAAAAGGCTAAAGACTCCTAGTCAACAAATGACGACACAAACCAAAATATCATTGTATCCTGGAAGCTCCCTGTGACTGGGACTCTGGTCCCCGGGACACGGGTGTCCTCAGGAGACCCCAGTTCTGCCCTGACCTCCTGAATGCATCTCCCAATGTCCCAGAGGTCTTCTTGCAAATGGCCAATGCCGGGCCTTCATGGTGTGTTTTGCAGGCCGTGAGTATTTGAGACTGAGGTCGGGATGGTGGGAACTTTAGATGCCGGGTGATGTCAACGGCAGCTGGGGGTCCTGGGGAAGGGCGGCGGGAGGAGGCCCCGCGTGTGTGTTCCGTGGTGACCGTGTTCCAGGCTCTGCGTCAGTTCTCATCAACCCCTCCTTTAACGCACTGCCCATGGGATGGCTCTTGTCACTCTCATCTGGCTCAGGAGGAAACTCAGGCCCTCAGATCCAGTAACAAGGCGGTCCGCTCTTAGAAGGAGGAGTTGAAATGAGGCTGCTGGTGTCTGGAGCATAGCCTTTTTAGAAAGGTAAACCATTTCTTACTTTTTTCCCATCCCAAGTAGTAATCAAGAGAGGCAAAATGTGTCATTTCAAGTCAGATCTTAAAGAAGCAAGATGAATGATATTTAGTCATTCAATGAAGTTCTGTTTGACTCTTTTTTTTTTTCTTTTTTTAGGGCCATACCTGCAGCATATGGAAGTTCCCAGGCTAGGAACTCCAATCGGAGCTGTAGCTCCCAGCCTACGCCACAGCTGCAGCAATGCCAGATCTGAGCTGCATCTGTAGCCGATGCTGCAGCTCCCAGCAATGCTAGATCCTTAACCCCCTGAGCGAGGCTAGGGAGCAAACCTGCATCCTCATGGATACTAGCAGCTTCTTAACCCACTGAGCCACAACAGGAACTCCTGGCTCTTCTTTTTTTTTTTTTTTTTTTTTTTTTTTTTTTTTTTTTTTTTTTGGCTGTGTCCACGCATGTGGAAGTTCCTGGGCTGGAGATCAAACCTGAGCCACAGCTGTGACCTGAGCCACTGGATCCTTAGCCTGCTGCGCCACAAAGGTACTCCTGCTTGACCCATCTTGACTGCCAAGATACCTCACCTGGGGCTCCTTCCTCACATTCTAACTCTCCATCACTGGTACTTTGCTTCCTCTGCCTCCTCACCTGGGGGGGGATTAGGATGCTGAGGGCTAGGCTGGACCGGATCGTCACTGCCCTGAGCATCGGACACCAGCATATGCAGATGTAATACACACTGTAACCCAGGGGAAAGCTGTATTCTGATATAGTCAGAAAATCCCATCTAAGGATGTGTGTGTTGGCAGGGGCAGGGAGTTAGAGGGCTCAGCCTCTGCTTCCACGCGCCACCCCCGCAGCTAAGCTCTAGGGTTTCTCAAACACAGCCCGACCTTCCACGCACTCACCTTTGAACGAGCCAAGTTCTGTGCCTGGGGTTCCTGTTTAAAGATATCGTTGTATGTTGCTTATCAAACCCTGCGCTCGGTCCTTGACTTATTGTCTTTCTTAATTTAGACACAATCCTCCAGAACATCTACTCTAATGATCTCCTTTTCTCACAAATGAAAACACAGAGATAGGAAAAATAAGTAGATTCCAGAAGATCGCAGTACTAGTAAGAAGCAGGACCCAGTTTCCAATCCTGTCTCTCTGGAGCATGGACACCTGTAACCCTCTATACCACCCCCTTTTCTACAGCAGAAAACTCCTACGCACCCTTCTATGCCCACATCCAACATCGTCTCTGGAAAGTTTTCATCTGGTTTACAGAGGAAATGATTAATTCTGTCTTCGGCTTTCAAAATATTTTCTTCCTTCTCCTCTAAATTTACCACTTAACATCATCGATATGTGTGTGTATTTATCCCCAACCAGGAGGATTTCAACCTTTGTAGTCTTACCAGAAATTGTCTGGATCTCCTGGCATAGACTAGATAATCAGTAAATGTTTATTAAAGTGAATGATTGGAAGCTCAAATTTTGAAGAGTGAAATAAAAGAATGGAGCATCATGCATTTCATTGGCTTGGGGGGGTAGCATTTCTCCCGACACCACCCCAGATCCAGAGGAGAGCTACGGCCTGGGTCCACAGCAGTAATATGCTTCTCCATTCAGTGGCCTCCCCTCCAGGACGGAACACGGACTGTGCACTTCCTCCTCTGAGCAAACTCGTTTTCATTTCTGTTTGGATTGGAAGCTCCAAGAGGGCAAGGATTAGATTCGGTCACTACTTGCCTCGCAGGACTGGTC
The DNA here is from genome assembly GCF_054392235.1 of Sus scrofa. Taxonomy (NCBI): domain Eukaryota; kingdom Metazoa; phylum Chordata; class Mammalia; order Artiodactyla; family Suidae; genus Sus; species Sus scrofa. The sequence continues at coordinate 80,816,310 of NC_139393.1, forward strand.
AGCTGCCAGAATTGCCTGCCTTTGAATAACCCCTTCTAGGTTTATCTGAGAAACAGGATTTGAACGTTGTGTGATATCGTACATTATGTGTTATTTACCCAAAGCCGTTTTATTTTGTTTTTTCTTTTTATAGTTGCATCTGAAGCATATGGAAGCTCCCAGGCTAGAGGTCGAACCAGAGCTGTAGCTGCCGGCCTACACCACAGCGCCAGCAGCACCAGATCTGAGCCACATCTATGGCCTACACCCCAGCTTGGGACAATGCCGAATCCTTAACCCACTACAAGAGGCAAGAGATCAGTCCAGGGATGGAACCCACGTCCTCACAGAGACAACATCGTGTCCTTAACCCACTGAGCCACAACAGGAGTTCCCACCTAAAGACATTTTAGCCTTGGGTTCTCGGAAGAATATTCTACCAATTCACCCAATTCTCTTAAAAAGTGGAGGGGGAGAGAATGGGATTGACAAGGAATTTGGGGTTTGTAGATGCGAACTATCACATTTTAAATGGATAAGCGGAGTTCCCGTCGTGGTGCAGCGGAAACGAATCTGACTGGGAACCATGAGGTTTCGGGTTCGATCCCTGGCCTTGCTCAGTGGTGTAAGTTGCAGATGCAGCTCGGATCCTGTGTTGCTTTGGCTCTGGCGTAGGGCGGGAGCTGTGGCTCCAATTCAAACCCTAGCCTGGGAAACTCCATATGCCACGGGTGCGGCCCTAAAAAGCCAAAAAAAAAAAAAGAAAAAAGAAAAAAAGGATAAGCAATGAGGACCTGCCGTGCAGCGCAGGGAACTATATCCAGTCACCTGTGATGGAACATGATGGAAGATATTATGAGAAAAATAATGTATATATGTGTATAACCAGGTCACTTTGCTGCACGGCAGACATTGACAGAACATTGTAAATCAACTATAATATATATATATTTTTTAAAAAGCGGTTGTTTCTGGGTGGAAAAATTGCCACTCTCTTCCTGGACGATCACTTGGATGTGAGTCCCTGAAGTCAGATTGTTTTGAAGAAAGAGACTTGACATCACGGAACCATTTCTCATGTAAACATAAAATCCACGTCTCTGTGCAACATAAGGTAATGGAGAGACGCGTACACAGTCCGCCCAGTTCACTTCCTCCCGTCTTGCTTTTAAAGAGCAGGTGCGAGGCCAGCTGGGTCTTGCCAACACCTGTCTAACACACGACTGCAGGGATGACTAAGTGCCTTTCTTCATAACCCACAGATAGTGGCAGTAAAGTCAAAATAATGGATGATAAACATCTCGAGGGGTTGAATTCTTGTTCTTTGTCCCTGAAACATTGATGGCAGAGACAAGATTTACTTGAGATGCTGGAATCCCGACATTCTCATCAGGGCCGGGTGCTTTCTTGAAAAGGGGAGGCCCTGTAGCTTCCAGAGTGTTCTACTCTCAGGCTTTCTGGCTCCCTGGGGGATTCCACGGGGATGCAGGGCTTTCCTCCGATCCCCTCGCTGCCTGGGACCAATGTTCCCTACCAGCATGATTTCCAATGTTATTAGAATTAATTAATAAACCTGGGTTTTCAATGACACTCCTGCACGTGAAATATTGGAGCACATGTGCTGATGTAGGTGATGTGTTCAGGAGAGCGGCTGGCATCTCGGACGTACAAGGTGCGTCTTGGCAGTTACTCATCTGTCCTTACTCCTATTTATCCAGACAAGATACTGTGGTGAGCCTGTGCAAACATGGACAGAGGGGCAGTGCCAACTCACGCCCATCCCTGTGGCCACTGAGAAGCTCTAGGAGAGACCCCAGCAACAGCCTCCCTTATCTTCAAAACATGCTTTATAGGCGTTCCCTGGTGGCTCAGCAGGTTAAGGACTTGGTGTTGTCCCTGCTGTGGCAGGATCCCTGCTGTGGTGCAGGTTCAACTCCTGGCCTGGGCATTTCAATGGGTCAAAGGTGCATCCATAAAATGGGGACCTACTGTTGAGCACAGAGAACTCTCCCCGATATTCTGTGATAATCTCAGTGGGAAAAGAATCTGAAAGAGCATGGATGTGTGTACGTGATTAACTGAATCACTCTGTTGTCCAGCAGAAATGACCACGACCTTGTAAATCAACGATACTTCAATAAAACTTAAAAAAAAAATGAAAAAAAAGTGCTTTGTAAGATGGAAAGAAGCCTGATTTTTCCCCTGACTTCAGAAGCAAACCCTTTCCTACTCCCCACCCCCTACTGAACCCCAGACCTGCATTCACTCCCCTGGAGTCTCATCCTCAGGGAAAATACCTGATGCAGTTCACAGCTAAGGTGGCTTCTACCCACTTCCTCTCCGAGTCTGAGACAGACACGTGCTCCTTTTTAACACACATTTCTAAAGGGGCTTGGAGATCTGATTTTCCATTTGAGGGCCCACCATTTGAAGCCGTGAACGAGAGGAAATTTGGGACCTAAGTCCTGTCGGATGGCAGCTGAGGGACCCCTCCCCCACCCACTTCTCAGAGGTGGCGAAGATGCTTCAAAACAAAACTGCACCCAGAAAAGGCTTTGCCAGCCTAGACTTGTGTGCTGCCCACCCCCTCCCCCCGATTTTCCTGGGACAGAGCCTTTCCACCCAAGTCCCGACCCACTTCCTACAAGTGCCCATTGACCCTCAACAATATCCTGCTTTGGGTAACACATTCGAGGCGCGGGCAACAACACGCGCTGCGTGTGTTTCCTCGGAACCGTCCATTAAGAACCCGAACGTGACCCATCACCGCTTTCAGGAAGGGAAGAGAAACACGCAAGGCGTACTTGGCCAAATGCCCCCCAGAATTGTTAGGCTGCACATTGCCAAGCAACAGCAAGAGCCCCAGTTTTCTGGAAATCCCTCGAGAAGCTCTTCTATTAATGACATGTTACTGTTAGCATGCTGGTTTTGTGATCATTTTTAAAAGACTAATCTAGGAAACGAATGTCGTTTTGGATAATCTCGTTGCTACTTCCTCTCCTCTGTAATCGTCTTCTCTCCTGTCCCTTCCTGTCCCCACTGCTGATCCCGACCTTGAAGGTGGCCCCAGATGTCGGACTTCTCCTGTTTTTCATCTTTGTCTCCCACGGACCACGGCCACTTCTTAGAGCGCCCTGCCTCACAGAAGGCCAGCACATTGTCACGTTTCTGTAAACGCTACATTATAATGACAAAAACACAAGTTATTTTGGAGAGAAAATAGCTAATCTAACTTCCCATCTGGTCTCCAGGAAACATTATCCAGAAACCCTTCCCTTGAAAACACGAAGGATCTTCGCTGGTGACCAGGTCGATTTCAGCTTGATAGTATGAATTTTACTTCTTTTTTTTTTTTTTTTTTTGGTCACTTTCCCCTAGCTTCAAGTACTTTAAATTTCCGATTAAGATAAGATTTATGGTTTGTTGAAATATTCTTGTCCGGCTGCCTTCCCGCCCTCTCATCTGAAAAGTTCTCTGTGGCTCAGCTTAATGCCGTTCAGCCGGGGACCCTCCAATGCATGTTTCCACAAGTACAAACCGCATGTTCCCTCCGTGTTATTTTTAGCCAGTGAGATGGTGGGGGTTTCACCATCCACATGTAGAAACTGAGGCACTATTTATTGCCTCTTCCTGCCTTGGATAATAGTCATACCAAGGCAAAAATCAACATGTGCTTTCAAGGATTCGATTTTTCTAATGCCGAAAATTAAAACTAAGTCTAATTGGGGAAAGAAAGAAAAAGCGATCCATGCAACAGTCATCAGGCATTTTTACGGAGCTAAGAAGTACCCAGGCGCTGTTATTTCATGACTTCCTTTACCTGGCGTGATTGGCATATCTTTATTATTATTGTTATTTTTAATTGATGTACATTTTTCATTTCAGTAGAGTAGGTTAAAACAAAATCACATTTTGATCCTAATAGGAAAGCTCAGATATTCTTCTATGTCTACGATTTATTTATTTATTTATTTATTTTTTAAACAGCAGCACCTGCAGCATATGGAAGTTCCCAGGACAGGGGTCAAATTTGAGCTGCCCCTGCTGGCCTACACCACAGCCACAGCGACACCAGATGCTTAACCCATTGAGCAAGCCCAGGGATCAAACTCGCATCCTCAAAGACACTAGGAGGGTTCTTAACACGCTGAGCCACAGCAGGAACTCTGATTTTTTTTTTTTTTAACCTGGAGTAAAATATACATATCATGAAGTGTACCACCTTAACCATCATAAAATGTAGAGGTTGTTAAGTGTATTTTGCTGTGTAATCGGGGTTCAGAACTTTTCCTCCTACAAAAACTGGAACTTTACCTCCATGAAACAACCCCTCTTCATTTCCCTCTCCACCCAGGCCCCAGACAACCACCATTTCACTTTCTCTATCTGACGACTTTTTTTTTTTTTTTTTGGCTTCCTTTGTAGGGTTCCACCTGTGGCACATGGAAGTTCCCAGCTGCAGCTGCCAGCCTACGCCACAGCCACAGCCGCACCAGCTCTGAGCCCCATCCATGACTTACTCTGCTTCTTGAGGCAACACTGGATCCTTAACACATTGAGCAAGGCAGGGATTGAGCCCCCATCCCCCCTGGAACTATGTCTGGTTCCTAACCTCCTGAGCCACAATGGGAACTCCTCTATTTGAGCACTTTACATATCTCTTATAATGGGAGCCCCTGGGGGGTGGGTGGGGGCGCTCTGAAGCATGATGCTTGGGACATTGAGAGACAAGACAGAGCACTGAGGCAAAGTGTGAGTGAGGGTGGGAAGCAGGTTAATAAGAGGCTCCTGAGCTCGGAGCAGTGCTGGTACCAAGCTTGGTTGTCCAAGGGCTGTTGCCGGGCACACATCCTGAGGACAAGGCCAGGCTGGCCTGAGCCTCCTGCCCGCCATGTCCACGTGGGGTCTGCAGCCCAGATCAGGGTTCAGAGTTGGGGGGCCAGGAAGGTGGTGACGCCACGTGTTCCCATGGAGTCCTCATGCCAAGGACGGGGATGTCCCCCCTTCTGGCTGCCCCCAGACCTGGTGCTGAAAGTCTGCTGTCTCTGGGGAGGTAGGACCTCCTTTAAATAAGAGCCTCGCTGTGCTGCTTTTGTCCATGATAACCCCAAACACTGGAGGCAACCCTTCCCCTTGTTAGGACCTCAAAAATTGTCTTTCTGAGACACTTGCGTATTAGAAGTCTGTTCCATTTCCTCCCTCACGCCCACAGATTTGATACCCGAGGGTCTGCTGTAAAGGGAAACGAGGCGGATGCACGTTTTTCTTCCCGGGGCGTGCATGTTGTTTTCCCAGATAACTCGCACATGCAGTTCATCTCCGCCGCATTCCAGGGTCCGCAAGGGGGGCCGCCACTGAGGAGCGCTCCGTTTCAGACAGGCTGGTGAATAACCCTAACCCTAACCCTAACCCTAACCCCTCAGAGGAGAGAGGGGCCGCTCTTTGATCATAGGGTTTACCAGGGTTTAATCACAGGGTGATTAAAAAGAGGAAAGGGCCCCGTCAGGAATGTCCATCCCTACAGGTCTTCCTGGACGCAGCGCAAGAGATTGTACGCGGCGGGGTAAAACCTTCCTAAGCTGACCTGCACCCTGCCCTACCCGTCGCGCTTTCTTCTCGAACTCGCACAGCCCACGGTGATGTCACGGATACTGCCGCCGTGCCCAGGCGGAAAAGGCTGTTGTTGCCTTTCGTTCAAAGCAGTGAACTATTTTTTTTTGGGGGGGGGCACTTTTTGAGTAAAATCTCCAGGCATCACGTTAGGACTCTTTTTGTAGACATGGGCTTTGGGGGAAACAATTTTTGGTCTGGGATTTGCTCTTTCAACTATGTGAGGTTTCCCCCATTTTCTTCCCTTCAAATTGCTCTTCACTCCACAACTGGCTGCCACATCGAACCAGAAAAACCTCTGGGCCGTGGGTTTACTATGAGCAGCTGGTGCTAAAGCGCCTTCAACTATGCAGAGTTGCTGGAGGATGCAGGGTTTTCCATCGAAACTGCTTTCTCTCAGACCCTTTCTTGCCTATTACCCTCACTTTCCACAGCCCCCCGCGCCCCACTACACTCCCAGCCAGCCAACTCCCCAAGAGCACACCCTACTGAAAACGAGTTAGACTGCCGACTGCCGGTGCTCTCTTGCTGATGGCGCCCATGTTCAAGTTTCAAAACATCACTTGCATTGTCCTAACGCTTACAGTTTTCTCCCATTAATGAAGCATGATACTGAGTTTTCAGCTATAGCCGCTTCTTATAAGACACGCATTTTAGAAAGCAAACCAAATTGAAGAAAAATATGACGTGAGAATAACACAGGTTTAAAGAAGATGGGGCGAACGCTGTCCCCTTGGTATGCTCTCACTGAAATCCGGGAAGCGTGCCTTTCAAAAATGAACACTTGAAAAACTTATGGTTACCAAAGGGGACAGGTGGGAAAGGGAGGGGTGGACCCGGAGTTTGGGGTGAAAATTTTCTAAAACTAGGTTGTGATGATGGTTGTACGATTATAAATATAATAAAATAAAAAAAAATGAACACGTACCCAATGGGGAGACTTCTCTGATTACAAGGGAAAAACAGGCTTAAATAGTTTAAGAGGAAATGAAGCACAAGCCCACTTAACCTGAGTGGACGTGAATGATTTTCAAACTACAGTCTCAGATTCATGTTTCCCCAAGCTGGTGTTGGGGTGAAACATCTTTACTTGTGTTTGGAAAAAAAACAAACAAACAAAAAAAAAAAAAACACTAATAAGAGTGAGTCATCTCCTACAAGCTACATCCTCATTAGTTTCTCATCAAAACTAGTGTCTCCTTTCTGGTTGCTTCTGACAGTTCCTGTTTGGCGGGTGGCAGGATGTCCCTTTGAGACTAAAGCAGCCTGAAAACGTGTGACCTGAGTGCCGTCGATGGCGTGTGCAGCAGCCGTTAAAAACCCCAGAGAGGCAAACAGCCTTCCCAGGAAACTGCCATCAGTAAAGGAAGAGGAGAGCCTTCCGACTTATTTCAATCGGGAATTTTTTTTCACAAGTGTTACTGAAGTGTAGTTGATTTACAAGCTGTGATAATTTGTGCTGCACGAAGCGATTTGGTCACACATGCACATACATCCATTCTCTTTCAAATGATTTGCCCACGTAGCATCTTGGGCAGAGTTCCCTGAGCTCTGTAGCAGATTCCCACTGGCCAATCATCCCCTGTACCTCAGGGTGCATATGCCAATCCCAAACCCCAGCCCGTCCCTCCCCCTCCGTATTCCCTTTGGAAACCATAAGTTTTTCAAAGTCTGTTTGTCTGTTTCTGTTCTGCATATGTTCATTCGCATCCTTTGTTGTCAATTCCACATCTAAGTGATATCATATGATATTGACTTTCACTGTCCAACTCTACTTAGTATGATTCTCTCTAGGTCCATCCACGTTGCCGCAAATGGCATTACTTCATTCTTCTTATGGCTGCGTAGAAGTCCATTGCACGGATGCACTGCATCTTCCTTATCCATTTCTCTGTCGATGGACACGTAGGTTGCTTCCATGACTTGGCTGTTGTAAATAGTGCTGCAGTGAACACTGGGGTGCATGGATCTTTTTGAATTATGATGTTCTCTGGGTAGACGCCAAGGAGTGGGATTGTAGGACCATATGGCAATTCTATTTTTAGTTTTTTGAGGAAACTCCGTGCTATTTTCCATAGTGGCTGCACCCACATACACGCCCACCCACAGGGTAAGGAGGGTACTTATTCTCAATACGTTGACACCACTGACACCACACGCGAAGCGATGACCTCAGATAATTTCCTGGAATTATTACCTTGTAGCCTGGTCTCCTCAATCCCTTTTTTCTGCCTTCCTTAATCACCTGGCCATCCTTCTCATTTGCTTGTTTTTCTTTTCTTCCACCGCCATCTTTCCTATTCAATGATTTATCATCTATCTGCATATTTATTCATGCCATTTAATTATTTTACGTTAATTCTGCTCCATTACTAAAAATACACTTGGATGTTTCAGGCATCCCAAACTACAACATATGTAATTGCCCACGAAATTGCTACCAAATACAACGAAGTAGAAAGCGACTGAGAGTATTCACCAGACTCTACTCAATTTAATTATCTGAGATCCTTTGAATGACAATGAGAATGTTCTTAGTTAAAAACAAGGCGTGGTGCGTAGTTAACTTGTCCACTTCTAAAATGCTACTGATTTTACATGGTACTGTGATTGGCTTCACCAGGAGCAGGGTAAATCCACGTCCTTCTATGAGAGAGACAAGCTGTTTCTATTTCTTGTCTCAATATCCTTATAGTGAGGAAACATTGTCAAAATTCAGGGGATGGAGTTCCCGTCGTGGCGCAGTGGTTAACGAACCCGACTAGGAACCATGAGGTTGCAGGTTCGGTCCCTGCCCTTGCTCAGTGGGTTAACGATCCGGCGTTGCCGTGAGCTGTGGTGTAGGTTGCAGACGCGGCTCGGATCCCACGTTGCTGTGGCTCTGGCGTAGGCTGGTGGCTACAGCTCCGATTCGACCCCTAGCCTGGGAACCTCCATATGCCGAGGGAGCGGCCCAAGAAATAGCAAAAAAAAAAAAAGACAAAAAAAAAAAAAAATTCAGGGGAATTCCCAGGATCCTGGTCAGGGCGCTGATTGGCCTCTGAGGACAGTCAGAATTCTTGTTAATGAACTCCACATCATCATAATTTTTAAGATGTTTTCATAAATCATTCCTTCCTTCCGTCTTTAACACCGCTCTATTATGGATGGATATTTACTAGGACAAATTCCTGATTCCGGATTAGCTTCTCACTAACATGTGCTAGAATAAAAAAAAAAAAAAATGTATTGGATTATGTTGAAAAATCTGTGAATCTGAGTGGACCTGTGCTGTTGGTGCTCAGGAAACAGTAAGACCAGTTGGAAGCTTTGAAAACACACGTTACCCTTTCCCTGGGCTGCCTTTTTTTTTTTTTTTTCGGGAGCGTTTTGGTGCCAGGTGCTCACAGCAGAGACAGAGGAGGTCATTCTGGAGGAAGCAGAAGAGGAGCAGGCTCTAGTTTCCACATCATCAGAGCTGCTTCCTCCTCCAGGCGAGAGGCAGAGCGCAGTATCCGATGATCAAACGTGCTTCCCACAAGGAGGGAAAACCCCTCACCCCTTGGGGAGGGAAAGGGGAGAAATGGGAAAAGCCGGAGGATCTCTTTGGCCAGATCAAAATCCCCTGGTCACAAGCGCTCCTGGACAGGACCCCATGGTATTTCCACACCTGTCTGCTGTGTTTGATTAAAGCAGCTCCGTTTGACTGGGGGTCCATGAAGCCAGGGGGCAGACAGTGGAGATGGAAGCTGTGACGGCAGGAAAAGAGGGGGACTCTGGGTTCAGATTCACTGTTGAGGTCTGATTGGATGAGGGGGCAAACGGGTCAAGAGGAGTGCTGGGCTCGAGCCCTAGGCTTCGTCCGGGCTGCAGGCTTGGCCCATATGGGCTGTAAGCGTGGTCCCCTTAGCTCCTCCTGGGTGACCCCAGAGCAGGCTGTGGCCAGGGGCTCAGGACACCAGGGAACAGATTCAGGGGACTGCCCAACACACACACACACACACACACACACACACACACACACACGGCTAAGAGATAACAGTGGATTAACTCCATCACCAGGTGAAGAGGGCTTCAGGATCCAGACCCCTGAACGGGGTGAGGGGGCCAAGGAGCACATCTGAGGGCAGCTGCTTGAAGGCCAACAAAGGCTGGCATGGAGTTGGGAAAAGAGGCGACATCTAGCTCAGATCCACTGGGGAGGGATGAGGGACTGCAGGCTGGTGAGCAGTGTGGGTCTTGGGCTGTAGGCTTAGTCCATGCGGTACAAAACGCGCTGCCCACGGAGCCAGAGGCAGCCCAGACCCTCCTTGGCCCTATGGGGAGCCTAGGGCTAGGTGAGAACTAGGCAAGCGCTGCGATCCTGAGCCAAGACGCATGGGGGCTGAGGTTTGTTCCCCGAGCACAGTTTCCCTTTGCAGAATGCAGCTCCCAGAAGCGCGTTTTGTGCCGCGCGTTTTGTACCGCGGCTCCTCCAGGCTGACCTCAGGTCCAGGCTGTGGCCATAGGCTGTGGACACGTAGTCAAGGAACCCCCCTCCCAACACACACACACAGGGGGCTGAGAGCCAATGGGGATTAACTCCATTACCAGGTGAAGAAGGCTTCAGGATACAGCCCCCTGAACAAAGGCAAGGGGGGCCAGGAGCAAGGAGCAAGCCCCATGGCAGCTTCCTGATAGCCGACAAAGTTGGAGTTGGGAAAAGATGGGGAAACAGGGTTCAAATCCATGGGCTATAGCAGCTGTGTTATGTGCAGGCAAGTCCACAAGCTTATCTGAGCCTCCCTTTCCTCATCGCCAAAAACAGTGGTGGGCATCTTCTCATGCGACTTTGGCCATCTGTACATCGTCTTTGGAGAAAAGGTATTTATATCTTCTGCCCGGTTTTTGATTGGATTGCTTTTTTTTATTGAGCTGTATGAGCTGTTTGTATATTTTGGAGATCAGTCCCTTGTTGGTTGCATCATTTGCAAAGATTTTCTCCCACTCTGTAGGTTGTCTTGTTTTTGTTTATGGTTTCCTTTGCTGTACAAAAGCTTTTATGCTTAATTAGGTCCCATTTGTTTATTTTTTTATTCTGTCACTAATTATTAGAGAAATGCAAATCAAAACTACAATGAGGTATCACCTCCCACTGGTCATAATGGCCATCATCCAAAAATCTATAAATAATAAATGCTGGAGAAGGTGTGGAGAAAAAGGAAACCTCCTACACTGTTGGTGGGAATGTAAATTCGTACAGCTGTTACAGAGAACAGTATGGAGACTCCTTAAAAAACTAAAAGATAGAAATATCATATGATCCTGCATTGCTACTCCTGATCATATATCCCAATAGAGCCATAATTCAAAAAGATACATGCATCCCAATATTCTCTGCAGCATGATTTACAATGGCCAAGACTTGGAAGCAACCTCAGTGTCCATCGACAGACGGATGGATGAAGAAGATGTGGTACATATACACAATGGAACATTACTCAGCCATAAAAAAGGATGAAACAATGCCATTTCCAGCAACATGGATGGACCTAGACATTATCATACTGAGTGAGATAAGCCACACAAAGAAAACGAATACCATATGAAATTACTTGTACATAGAATCTAGAAAAAATGGGAACATATGAACTTATATAGAAGACAGAAATAGACCCACAGATATAGAAAAAAAAACTTATGGTTACCAAAGGGGAAAGGGGAAAAGGATAACTGAGGAGTTTGGAATTAAAATACACACATTACTACATATAAAATAAATTACCAACAAGAACATACTGTATAGCACAGGGAACTATATCAATATTTTAAATAACTTATACAGAGAAAGAATCTGAAAAAGAATTATATATATATATATGACTGAATCACTTTGCTGTATACCTGAAACTAATGTAACACTGTAAACCAGCTATACTTCAATTAAAACAACTTTAAAAAAAGAAAGAAAGAAAACTATGGTGGGAATACTTAATTCTCAAAATCATCCTGACTTTATAAGCCATGAATCAGGCAGCCCTTAGCAAGGACGGGGTAGGTTTGCTCTTGCTCCTTCCTTGTCCACATTTAATTTGCTAGAAATGCTATGAGTAAGGAGGTGACCCACGACCACTGTGCTCGCGAATCTGCAGCAGTCAGACACATTCAAAGCAAACCCAAAGCCAATGTCATGCTCCCGGGCAGAACGCCTCACCTTCCTGCATTGCCTCGTAGACACGTGAAAATACACCTTAGTTCTCACGCTTGAAACCTCTAGACCCTGGAGAGAATACGGCGGGGACCTGGCGAAGTTTGAGGATTTGCCAAAGATGACAGCGGACCTGCGGCCAACACTGAGTCTCTTCTCGCCCAGAAGAGCATCTGCCGGGTGGACGATGCTTTCTCCTCAATTAAGGCATATTTTTCTAGCAGAAAGGGAGACAATCAGGAAGGAAAAAATTGCGGGTGAGTTAACCCCGCCTTTGCAGGTACCCTTTCTCTCCTCACACGTGCGCTGCCTGGAGCCCCGGCCGGCTGTGGGCGCCTCCACAGCTGTCAGACAAATCAGAGACCCACATGCCAAGGGCAGCCCTTGCAAACGGCTGTGATGTGGTTTTCTCTTACTCGAAAACGTGGGGTCTGTAACATAATGAATGGATTGCACTGGAGACTGAGAAGAGAAACTCCATGTGTGACAAATGTCATCCTGCAGGCGAAGAAAAATAGTTTTCACGTCATTTAAATGAAAATGTTGCTCGATCTCCAGCAAGTGAGGACTTTCTACCGTCTCTGAAGACTTCCTATTTCTGTGAGGGATGGAGCGGGTCCTGTTTCTGTGTGATGAAAGCCATGTGTTGAGAGAACACTCCAGAAGGGAACCTACAGCCTGGAAGAGGCTCTGGGTATGAGGTCTGCAGACGCCAGCCCGACTCTTGTTATGAACGGGTCCCTCTTTGGAAGTGCTGCCCCAGAGGAGCCGCGTCACCTCATAAATGAGCAGCCCCAGCGCACAAACGGGGTGGTTTTCTGAAGCAACAAGCATCGCACGAGACCGGTTTCTAATGCTGCTCTCGGCTTCCCAGAGCTGGGAAAAGAGACTGGAGCCCTTGAATCAGGATCGGGGATGGACTGATTATCCAGTTTTTAAAAATTATTGTTACAGGGATGTGAATTTCTATCGTGGCAAAGTCTTATTTCCAACAACTCCATGAGCACCGCATTATACTAGACAGCGATCATTCGCCTGTGTGATACGTGCCGTCTTCCCCAGCCAGGTCAGGACCAAGACTGACTACTAACTACGGGAAAGGGTATCTCAGCATGAGTACACAACGTGCCCTCATTCCTTGATGAGGTCTGTTGTTACTCTCTTCAGGGGCGAGGACCCTAGACGGCGGGAGGCGAAGTTCTGGGGCCACGTCTGCAACGTGATTTGGATCCAGGAATTTTCTTCGAGAAACTCTGCCTGGGAATCTGTTGGCTGAACTTTTGTCCAGATCCCTTCGTCTTGGAATGGCAAGATGATCCTGAATTTGATGCGGAGCTCTTTGAACTGGTAAAATCAATCAACTCTTATTTTCTTTTAGGATTCCAGAGGGGAAAAAAAAATAATAGCATGAAATGTCTGAAAAATATCATCCCTTTGAACAAGCACAGCAAGAATAAAAGGTTATAGATTATCGATGTTACTTCTTAGGATCATAGACTTTGGAAGCGAGCATCCAAACCTGGGCTGCTCACTTCAAAGGAAAAAAGATTTGGAAAAGAAATAGGTGAGAGGATGACAGCCTGGGAGATATGACCTTCAAGCTTTCTCTTCTCCTCTGTCAATTTTTTTTTCTTGTTCCAATTTCACACACCAAAAAAAAAAAAAAAAAAAAAGAGAGAGAAAAAAAGTTGTGTGGGTGCGTGGGGAGCAGAGAGTGACCAGGGGAGGGTGCATAAGAACAGGTGGTGGAGGCCTGGATCCTATTTGGCCCCAAGGCACCTCATAATGAATGAAGCACGTGTGTCCTGCCTGGCTTTCTGTTCACAGGTGTACTGTGTTTTCTCTTGCTTTTGAAGTTTTCCTCACCCCCGGTCCCTGGGCCACAGGAAGCTTCAGAGAAAAGCATACCACCCCATGATGCCTCCGCAGTGGTCTGGCAGCTGCATTTTGCATTTGGGTTGAGTTACTGGTCCTCTGAAAAGGCACAAAACGCAGGCTCCCTCTTTCTTGAGAAAGCCTGGTTCCCCCAACAGAAATGGCCCTATGAATGTCTGGAGATGCACTTGAACTCTGCCAGCCCAGAAAAGCTCTGTCCAAGGTGCCTGTTGCGGAGTAAGGGGTGGGGGAGCAGTGACCTGCATGGTGGAAATTCCATCTGCTCCTTACAGAGTCCACAGAAAACGCCTCTCCCAGGAATATCCGTGACAACCAAGAAACACTCGACATGAAACACCCCACCTCACCATGGACTCTACACAGTAAAAACACACTCAGCACGGCCACAGCCACTTCTTTCCAAACTGCATCTGCACAGCCCGTTTGAGACCCACCCAGAAGGGCAGGGGTCGACAGACAAATAAAAACTCAGCCCACATTTGGGAAAGTTTGATTTCAGTCGACCACAGATTCTAAGGCAAAAGGTTGAGCTCAGCCTTGTGGATGTTTACCCCTTTAAATAGGACCTATGAACATATATACACACGATACATACATACATACATACATACATATGTATTAAGTCTTTGTCTTAATATTTCTGAATGTTTATGGAATGTTACTGTTTTTCTCTCGATATTTGTAAATACAACTGCTAAGGATCCCATATCACATTTGAGCAGAAGATAAAATCCCAGGTAGAACATGCCCATTGACAATGATGTATAATGCAAACCAAGTGTAAAAATGTTGTAGTCGATTTGCTTCTCTTGATTTATAATTTTTTTTATTTCCTTGGTGCTGGGGTACTAATATATGAACATTCACAAAAAAACAGTATGTGATAAGCATGTTTGATGCATGTGACAATTTAATGAGGCCGTGATCTCATATTTTTCCTGCCTTTGAGCTAAAGTTGGAAATATTTAGGAATCCCACTTGTAAAAAATATCCAGGGATTTAAAGTTTGTACTAAAATGAGCAAGAGCCATAATTAGCAGGAGGCGGCCTTTTCTTACCATCGTTTTTTGGGGGCAAAAACAAAACCAGGAAACACTTCCCTGGCAAACTCAGTGAGACCCTGAAGGTGTTAGTAATTATTCCATTCATTCCACACACTTGTCATTCGTCAAAGGTGTGAGAAAGCTTGATGGACAAAGCAAGCTGCTTCCCTGTTAAAGGCGTAATGTCAAAATGCGAATTCCTTGTTTTATCATTTTCCGCTGGGTGTTCTGTTACAGTAATGCACTGTGGAAACAACTGATTTGGGGGGTGGCTTTTCACTCTCAAAGTTCCTTCAAGGAAAAGAAAATGCTCTGATAACTCATTTCCAGTGATTTAAAAACAAACAAACAAAAAAAAAAAAAAAACACAAAACCGAACCCACTGGCCATCGTATGTAAGACTGAAATCCAGGAGGACGTAACTAGTGTTTACTCATACATTCACCTCTTGAAGAGTGATTTATTGAATAGTTACTACTTCTTGTCACTGTTCTAGAGACTTGGAAATAGTTATTTTAAATTATGTTTGCAGTTAAGTCTCTTACATATGTGTTGGCAGGGGGTGGGGGGTGACTGATAAAAACCAAATGAGCATAGTTTAGAGGCTATGTGAAAACACAGAACAGGCTGGGGTGATGGAGTGCGGGAGGGAGGGGGTGAGTCTGGAAAAGTCTCTCATTAGAGTGATGCTTGGACCGGTGGTCTCACCATTAGGCAAGAGGAAACCAGGCAGAAACCAGGCACAGAGCCGGCTCCCGGAAGGATCCCGATTAGGCGAACGGGGCCAGGAGTTCCTGTCGAGTGGCCTCAGAGGGCATCTTTTAGGCGGTAACATGTGAGCAAAGACCCGAAAGACTGGATTCAAATTTGAAAAACAAGAGTGGAAAGGAAGAGTCTGGGCCGTGGGAACCACACGTGCGGAAGCTCTGTGATAGAAAAGGACCTCGTGTGTTTGCAAAACAGAAAGGAAGCGGACTGGCTTCTTAGAGCTGATGGAATAAAATGCCACTTGGGGGCTTAGAATAACAGAAATAGACCCTCTCACTGTTCCGGAGACTGGAAGTCTGAAATCAGGCGTCACCACAGCCACACTCCTGAGATTGTGGGTAGAATCCTTCCTTGGCTCTTGATGGCTTCCAGTGATGCCTTCCCACCCCTGGGTCCTCTTGATAGGCTGTGTCATGCCCACCTCCACTCCGTCATCAAGGGGTCCTCCCAGGGCATCTGCGTCTCCACACGTCCATCCTCCCCTCGTGTAAGGACACCGGTCACACTGGATCAGCCCCACGTGAAAGACCTCGTCTTAAAGGAATGTCCACAATGTCCCGTTTTAAATAAGGTCACACTCATATGCTCCAGGAATTTGGACCTTCATGTGCTTTGGGGAAGTGGGTACAATTCATGCCGCAACAGGGGCCATCATGGCAGAAGTTGGTGAGCAAGTGAGAGACTGGTCTGAGTTGATGCTGGTGAGGTAGGTGTTGGCTGCAGCCTTGTAGCCCTCGGTGAGCAGTTAGATTTGATTCTCAGTGAATAAAGAGCCCTCATATAAAGGAGCAACATGAACTAGTTCCTATTTTTGTTGTTGTTGTTGTTGTTGTTGTTGTTGCTATTTCTTGGGCCGCTCCCGCGGCATATGGAGGTTCCCAGGCTAGGGGTTGAATCGGAGCTGTAGCCACCGGCCTACGCCAGAGTCACAGCAACGCGGGATCCGAGCCGCGTCTGCAACCTACACCACAGCTCACGGCAACGCCGGATCGTTAACCCACTGAGCAAGGGCAGGGACCGAACCCGCAACCTCATGGCTCCTAGTCGGATTCGTTAACCACTGCGCCACAACGGGAACTCCTAGTTCCTATTTTTAAGTAATCTCTAGATACTGTGAAGGGACTAACTTGATTGAAAGCAAGAAAAAGAGGCTACTGCAGTGGTCAAGGGGAAAGAGGTCTGGAGTTCCCAACGGGGCTCAGTGGGTTAAGACCTGGACATAGTGTCCATGACGATGTAGATTCGATTCCTGGCCTTGCTCAGTGAGTTACGGATCCCACGCTGCTGTGAGCTGTGGTGTAGGTCACAGATGTGGCTCAGATCTGGTGTGGCTGTGGCTCTGGTGTACGCTGGTAGCTGCAGCTCAGATTTGACTCCTAGCCTGGAAACCTCCATATGCTGCAGGTGTGACTGTAAAAAGAAAAAGAATTGGAAAAAAAAAGAAAAAGAAAAAGGAAAGAGCTACAGAGGTGGCAGCCATGGAGAATCAGATGGACTTGATAAACCTTTTGGAGGAAGAAACAGCGGGATCTGGCAGGGGATTCGGCATTAGATGTGCAGACGAAGGACATGGAGCCTTCAGAGATGACTCTGGTGCCTGGCTTGAAGAACCGGGTAGATTATAATGCCATATGCTAAGAACAGCAAGATGGGTATGAGCAGGTCTGGGGGGACATGGTAAACCTGAGATGCTTGTGACACATTTGAGAATACATTTCAAGAAAGTGGCCAAATGAGTCTGGGACCAGGAGAGAGATGTAAGCGAAGGATAAGAATTGGAAAGATTTTAGATTGTAAGGAAAATATTAATGAATTCTCTTTTTATTGTTAACCATATTAATTGCTATTATTTCTAGATGCTTATAGTTGTGTATCCATATGCTAGCTAAATCTAACCTTACCAGAATATTTAAGTCCAATTCACTCATTATGGCTCAGAAGACATCCTGGTGACACCAAAACAGTGATAGGATATTGTTTCTGGTAGTTGTAAAAATTGGTACAGGGCTTAAAAGAAGTGGAAATCTTTGATTTTACTATTATCGGGCAC
Source organism: Sus scrofa (assembly GCF_054392235.1). Lineage (NCBI taxonomy): Eukaryota > Metazoa > Chordata > Mammalia > Artiodactyla > Suidae > Sus > Sus scrofa. The sequence continues at coordinate 80,833,822 of NC_139393.1, forward strand.
TCATTATATGTGGGTGTTAATTGGAATGCATCTCAAATTGATTAGGAAACAAGAAGGCATTACATTTGTAAATATTACAAGGCAAGTAAAATGCATGATGGCCAAATTCTGTCTGGCTTGGTTGTGAATTTTTTCAACTACTGACACACCCTCCCTCTTAGGGGGTCATACTGCGAGGCCCTCTCAGTGGCTCTGAGCAAGACCAGTTTGTAACATGCTTTCCCTTTGTACACAAATCCTGCCGAGGCTGAAAGGACCGGATTACTGAGAGCTGTCCATAGAGAAAGAAGAAAGCATGCAGCTGTCCATGTCTGTAAACACGATTTTTTTTCTTCTGTCTTCTTGGGGCCTTCCCTGCACCATATGCAAGCTCCCCGGCTAGGAGTTTAATCAGAGCTGCAGCTGCCATCCTACGCCACAGCCACAGCCATGCCAGATCTGAGCCCTGCCTGTGGCCTACACTGTCGTTCACAGCAACGCCAGATCCTTAACCCACTGATCGGGGCCAGGGATCAGATCTCATCCTGGTGGATACTAGTCGGGTTCATTACTACCGAGCCACGACAGGAACTCCTGTAAACATGAATTTTAGCGACTCGTCTTTTTTTGTTGTCTGCCGTCCCCTTGTCATTCACATGAGGAGCAGTTAGGCCTCGAGAAACAGAGCCTTGGTTCGGGCAAATTGTATTTTAATTCATATTTCAAAACATATCCATTTTAACCTAACAGCATGACAAAGCAAGCCACGATAGTCTGAGTCAGCACCGTTCTTGAGCAGGATACCCCAAATGTATATTCATTTATAAATGAATGTTATGTATGAATGAATCGGAATGGCCTCGTAACATTTAATATTCAGCAACTTTTCAGGAGAAAATGTATCTTAAAATACAGAAAATATATACATCTATCTTATATTATAGATGTGTCTATGTAGTTTATGCACATATATTTTTAAATGTAAGTGACGGTATGTTTATCTTTACAGTAAAATGACTGCCTAGACTGAAAGTCAATCCCTAGCCTACATCATATGTTTTCAGAATGGAGAACGTTTTCCATTTTTGTTAATCTAGGGAGACAGAAACGTGCTTTTAAATGCTATGTATTTAAAAAATAGATTATTATCTTGAAGGCTTTTCAGGGAGAGGGGATGGAGCTAAATTACTCTGCAAAATACGGAGGTGCTGAGCCAGGTTCAGGTGGTTCCTGTGGTCAGAGACGTCTGCCTGGATCGAAACCACAAGTGTCAAGGACAAGTGGAGGTCCAAACCTCACATCATTACAATAAATACAATTAAACCCTGTAAGGAGGCCAAGCTCAGGAGTCCGGGAGAGTCTACGGATGTCGGAGCGTATTTTACAATGATTTCAGAGCACAGAAATTTCATGGTTCTTAAAAAATAGTGCTCACACTCAGTCTGATTCCATCCATTAGAAAATTCACGCTGAAATATCCAGTGTCTCAGCGGAGCCCCTGTGGCCGCCAATTGGGGGAATGTGTTTGTTTGTTTTGGTCTGACTTTAACACTGGGTTATATTTCATCATTAGAATCAGCTATTGTAACCAGTGGACGTAGGACGGGCTCTGATGGGCTTTGCCTGGTTTAGTTTAATAAAGGGATTCCGTTCCAAGGTTGGCAATGCCGATGGAATTTGGATAGAACAGGGGTGGGGAGAAAGGCTTGATAAAATCAAACTTTGCCAAATAGGTGAAGTCCAATCGCTAATTTAAAACATCTTTTGTGACTTTGTCATTGCTTTACGTTGTATGTTATTGTAACCAAAGACTGAAAAAGACGCAATACCAAAAAAATGACAGTCAGAAAACTCGCCTGCAGCAATTTTGACTCCAAATATAAAAGTCACGATTCTCAACAATGCTTTTGAAAGGCAATTTCTTCAAGCCAAAATCATAGCTCAGAAAATTAAGTGCTTTCAACACAGTACTGCAAAATGAAAACTTGGTATTCAGAAAACATTGCCGAGCTCTATTCCTTTCTAATTTCTTGAGCATCTAAAACTTACTTCCCCGTGAGAAGGCCAAGTATCCCACACCGGCTGGTTAATTCAGGCGTTTCCCTTTACAACTAAGGTTATAAATTCATTACTGTCCAGAACGTCTAAGCCTAGGCTCCCATTTCGTCTGGATGTTGCAGACGATTTCATTATAAAATAATATGCTGACATCTTCCACGGCAGGACAACCCCATTCAGACCTCACATTCGGTCACTTGTAAGAAACTGGTTTTGCAGCCACTCGTTTACAATGTGCGGGTGTCTGAACCTCAGTCCCTCTTGTAGAGGATGCTCCTGGACCACACTTCTGTGTGCACGGGATTCATGTAGGGGTCTTGTCAAACACAGCTTCTGACTCCGTAGATGTGGGGTGGGGCCCCAGAAGCTGCTTTCCTAACGAACTTGTAGGCAACCCCGATGGTGGGACAAGGGCCCCTCTTTGGGTAGTGGAATCAGATTCCACAGCTTCTTCCCAAACTTGACTTTCATCCGGTGTCTCCTCTTGCGGATAACAGCATCGTCACTCACGCATCAGCACCAGCCTCGCATCACTTCACCATCACACATGCTGCCCCCTCGCTCCTTACACCCTGCAGACAAATCCTATTTATTGCTCACTCCTGTGACTTCAGCCTCTAAAGCATCTGGATCTGTGCTATATCCTTCATGCACCTTGTCAGGCTCTTACATTTGACCTCATAATCCTCACCCAGACGTTCCCGTCTTCTACCTAAGCAGTCTTTTTCCTTTTTTCTCCCAGTTTTTTCTCTTCAATACTCCCTACTTTCCACAACAAGATGATTTTCCCAAAGCCTCTGTGTCTATTATCCCACTATTACAATGTCATCCTTCAGTCTCAACTCTCTCTCTCTTCTACCAAGGGAAACGCTTCCTTTCTTCCGGGGTTACCCCAAAGATGCCTCCTCCCTCCAAGCTGGTCATCTCCATTCCGTGCCGAAAGAGTACTCTTTCTTCAAGGCTCGTATAACATTTATGAATACTTTTTCATGGAACTAGTGACATTAATAATTACTTATTGCATATTTGTTTGCCTCCTAGACCTTAAAAATGTTAAACTATAGGGACCGAATCTTCCTTTATTTTATTCTCAAAATTTAGCAGTGCTTGGTACTGAATAGACTCACATTAAATATTGGTTAAGGGATAGATTTTTAAAAATTTTTAAATGATCCAGTTGATTTAAAAGGAAAAGTATTCTTCATATCTAAAATAAATATAAAAATTAAAATGTTGACTATAATTAATTTCTCAACAGTAGATTCTCTAATTTGAATATAAGTACAAAGAACCTATTAAATTCAAATAATTTGAAACAAGAAGAGTTGGAAATATGAAATCTTAACTTCCTAAGAAGCACAATCCTGAATATTTTATGTCAAGGTTTTAGACTTCCAAAATCAGGGAGTTCCCATTGTGTCACATCAGAAATGAATCCAGCTAATATCCATGAGGATGCGGGTTCCATCCCTGGCCTCGCTCAGTAGGTTAAGGATCTGGCGCTGCCATGAGCTATGGTGTAGGTTGCAGATGTGGCTTGGATCCTGTGTTGCTGTGGCTGTGGGGTAGGCCGGCAGCTATAGCTCTGATTCAACCCCTAGCCTGGGAACCTCCATATGCCGTGGGTGTGGCCCTAAAAACACAAACAAATCAACTTCTAAAATCAAATTAATTTGAATCCTTATTATTAGGGAAATTCTATTACCTCTTGAAATTCCACTTGTTGTGTTTTGTTTTGCATTTTGCCTTCCCGCTTGGTTCTAACTTAGTCAATGAAAGGAAAGAGAAGGTCTGTGATGAGGACTCTTCAATGGCAATGCTGTGCGCAGGTTGGGGGAGGGAGGAAGCAAGAGGAGCAGGAACAGGGACGTGGCCAAGGTGCGCGCGGAACAACTGTCAAAACTGTCAGCAAGGGGCATGAAGGACAGCTGGCGGTAGTCAGGAAACAAACAAACAAACAGCCATCTTTCTAGGGATTCAGGGTTCTGACATGCACCTTTAGGCAAGAGATCTCGGGAAGCGTAAAGTTCACAGAAGAAAACCAAAACCACGGTGTCAAGCCCCGTCTCAAGGGTGTCTCGTGGCGACAAGCTGCAGTTTTGCAGACGGCAGCCTCAGCACCGAAAACCAGTAGGTTAAAATTCTGAAAGACACTTGAAAGCTGAACCACACGCTTCTTTCCAACGCATCTTCATCCATATTTGGATTTGTTTTCAAGGTACTGCCTCCAAACGGTTCTTCTGAAGCACCGGAAAAGTATGTGAAATTCTAAAGACGGCAGCTCTTATTTCTTGGCCTATCTGCTTAATCACATGGCCATCTAAATACTGTATGTTGATGGGAAAAGTAGTCTCCAGAGACGTCAGACTGAAGGCAGGTAATTTTCTTTAGAGGAAACCAGTGGCATAAACAGAACACTGACAGGGCAGAAACCTGCGCCGCCAGAGTCCATATGCTTCTATTTTTAGAACAGGATGCAGGCTTACCGAAGGAAAAGGATCTCGATAAATAAACGAGACACCATTTGTGACAAGCAAAAGGTTTTCTTTTGTGCCGTTTTTTTTTTTTTTTTACCTATTGAACAAACATGAAGACTCCCACCGTCTTTGGCAGGAGCTTCCCAGGATAAAGCCAAGACCAAGTCAGGCTATTTCCGTAGCGATCCAATCCTTTCCCTGAATGTCTTTCTCTCTAAAAGGCGGGCCATTAACAATAGGATATTAACCAATTTAAATGTAATCGCTGGCCCATGTGGAGAAGCTGCTGCCGAAACGAATCCCAACAATTATTTACGGGTCTTCACAGTCCCTTCTCTGAGACGGGGAAACAGAAGCTGAGACCACAAAGGCTTTTGTTTTTTGTTTTTTTCATCTCCAATGATCCATGATAGATATAAACAAGATGCTGATCCTCAGCACCTACTTAATTGACTTGATGGTAAGAAATTGCAGCTGGATATTTCCCCTTTATGGTGTTCTAAAGCCCCTCACACTTCAGATGTTAGGAAGTCACAACGCTGCAAAAGGTTTATCTCTGAGTCAAAGAAGAGCAGACGGCTAGAGCTGCAAGGGGCCTTTTTCATAGCTCCTTTGCGTTCCCAGAAAGCCAGTCGAGGCTTGGCTGTCCGCCCATAAAAACCTTCCAAACAGCTATCAAGAACAAAATGGGATTTCAAAGTCTGCATAATAGAATATATAAAAGCGCCCCATTACTTATTTGTAAAGTACGCAAATAGCAGCTGCATACGTTTGACAGATATGGTTTTTAAAGGAAAACAAAACGACCAAGGGGGGCAAAAAATCCCATTATGGGCAACTAATAAGGTGTTTGTGAATAAACAGGTAAATTGGATCACCCATATCTGGTTTTCTCAGCAAAACCCTCGACCCCTGTCTTGCTCTTGCTTTTAACGTTGCTTGGCACTGAAAAGTCCGAACATAAATAGAGCCACGTGGAAAAGAGCATGTCTTAGGGCTGCACCAACTGCAGCAACGAAATTGAGCTGGGACCATAGTGTGGGTTCGGCTCAGCCAGAAGCTCGCTGCCTGTCTGCACAGATGCCAAACTTCCCACATTAGGGTTTGCACCCAGATGCTCCATCAGGAAGAGGTATGTGCTTCGTCTCACCTGCCAGAGTCACCTGCTCCCAGGAAACACAGGGGCTCTGGGACACCAGCTGCACCTGTGACTTTCACCATCGAGGGATCCTCTGAGCACACTCCTCAGGGGTCACCAGGGGAAGACACGGGGACACATCTTTACGCGTCTAAGCATGGCTGGTTAGAAGGGACAATGACATTAACGCATACAGGGCCACAGGCAAACACCAGTTTTTTTGAAGTCACATTCATACACAGGTAGAGTTACACCTGGCTAACAGAATCGTCTCCAAACAACCATGAGCTGGAAGGAAGTGTCCTTTTGATTAATGTATAATCATGTTCCCTCAGGGTCACCACAAATACTAAAGAACCATGTGGTCTGATGCAGTAGCCACTAGCCAGGAACAGCTTTCAGCACCGCAAGGGGGCTGCTCCAAACTGAGATGCACTGTTTATAAAAAATGCACATAAGAGTTTAGGGGGTTAGAAAGAACAAAGAATGTAGAAGATATCATTAATAGTTCTATACTGATTAGATGCCCGAATTCTACTTTGGAGGCATTGGGTTACACAAAATATATTCATATTAATTTCACCAATTTATATCTTATCTTTTTTTTTTCCTTTTTAGGACTGCACCTGCAGCCTGTGGAAGTTCCCGGACTAGGAGTTGAATCAGAGCTGCAGCTGCTGGCCTACCCCACAGCCACAGCAATGCTGGATCCAAGATGCACCTGCAACCTAGGCCATAGCTTGCAGCTTAACCCACTGAGTGAGCCCAGGGACTAAACCCTCATCCTCACAGACACTCCGATGGGTCCTTGATCCACTAAGCCACAACGGGAACTCCATTTTTGTAACATAACTACTAGAAAAATTTAAATTATCCATGTGGCTTGTCATTGTGGCTCACATGATTTTACTGGACAGTGCTACTAGAAAAAATGTGACCAATTTTCAAGTCTAAAAATATCCACTTTTAAAAATTTTCACAGCCCTGCTGAATACAATGACTTTTTCAGCCGAATCAGAAATCATTTAAATATTTTACACAATCTCAAAATACACTTTCAGGCTATTGAATTGTGTGTAAGTCAGTTTTATTCCACATCAGAGAAGATATGTGGCTCTTTCATGGAATCGACATCCTCTCGAGTAAAGGTTTAGCGCTCTATAGGCATATGCTAAGTAAAAGAAATCTGTGCACTCATAAAAAACCAACATGCATTTGAGGGCACACTTTGCAGTAGGCAGTGTGCCATGTTCTGACAGGGCAGGGTGTGTGTGTGTGTGTGTGTGTGTGTGTGTGTGAAGGTATAAATAAAATTTCCCGTTTTCAGAGTTGTCTCAGGGAAGAAGGCCTTGCACACAGGTAAATTGAGAACACTTGAAGCAAGAGAGGAGTGGACAGGAGTTCCTGTCGTGGCTCAGCGGAAACACATCTGACCAGCATCCATGAGGATGCAGGTTCGATCCCTGGCCTTGCTCAGTGGGTTAAGGATCCCGCGATGCCGTGAGCTGTGGTGTAGGTTGCAGATGCGGCTCGGATCCCGCATTGCTGTGTGGTGTAGGCCAGCGGTTACCTCAGCCTGGGAACCTCCACATGCCAAGGGTACACCCCAAAAAGGAAAAAAAAAAAAAAAAAAAGCAAGGTGCAAACAGAGCATGTGCGGAAACACAGTGGAGGAAGCAACTTGATGCCCTGGGGACTTGTCCTGCTGTATGCGCAGCACGTACACACGTGTTCCCTCCCTCTCCCCATTTTACAGGGGAGAAGCCTGAGGTCTTCAGAGGCAAAGTTATCTGTGCACAGACGGCAACACAGGGAGAAAGGACATAAACCCACACTAAGCTGTCCCTGGAGTCCATCATTCTGCCTCCCACCACAGGAAGGCTAGTGACAGGGGACGTTCCCCAGAGAGGACGTGCCATGTCCGAGGCGCTTAACCAAAAACTCCATGTGTCCAGAGTGAGAAAGTAATTCTATCTGCTAATTAGAAGGCCACCTGAACTAAATTCAAAGTCCAAAAATCTGTTCTAAAAGCACTAAATACAAATTTTTCTTTCGTATTCTGGTGTCTAGTCTCATGCTGAGCTTTCCTAATTTTTTTCTTTCTTTCTTTTTTTTAAGGGTTGCGCCTGAGGCATATGGAAGTTCCTGGGCTAGGGGTCGAATCGGACTGCATTTGTAGGCCTAGGCCACAGCCATGCCAGATCCAAGACGCGTCTGCAACCTACATCACAGCTTGAGGCCACACTGGATGCTTAACCCACTGAGTGAGGCTAGGGATGGAACCCCCACCTTCACAGACACTATGTCAAGTTCTTAACCAGCTGAGCCACAGTGGGAACTCTGGGCTTGCCCAATCCCTACGTCTTAGTGATATGGGAACGTTTCCACTTAGATTCCACCCAATTTAAGTCTGCTTTGAATCAACAGTCAAAAATTTACCATCACATCAAAAGGAATTAAACACCTAGGAATAAACCTACCTAAAGAGACAAAAGACCTGTACTCTGAACACTACAAAACACTGATGAAAGAAATCAAAGATGACACAAACAGATGGGAAGACATACCACCTCTTGGATTGTACCATGCTTTGTAATATCACACTTTTCAATCAAAGCCTCATCTTGCTAAGTCTATTTTTCCTAAAATTTAGGTCCACCAGGGTTTCTCCAGTAGCCCAAGAGACAGCCCCATAGCCCAGTAATTAACACTTCCAGGCTGGTGCTCACTAGGAATGAAGCCTAGAGGCCAGAATACTCTCTCCTCCAGAGGCTCCTGCACCCCAAGTCCTCGACCTGGGATCCTCTAAAACAAAGTCAGCAAACTTGTCCTGCAGATATTTCAGCTTGGCGGGAATAGAGCCTTGGGCTCAAGGACCCAACTCTCCTGCTGTAGCGTGAAAACATCCATAGACGATTTAGGAACCCATGGGCATAGCCCTGCATATTCCAATACACCTCACTTATTCATGTTACTGTCTCCTCAGGGCCACACCTGCTGCGTATGGAGGCTCCCCACAGAAGGGTCCAATAGGAGCTCCAGCTGCCAGCCTACGCTACAGCCACAGCAACGTCAGCGCCAAGCTGCGTGTGTGACCTATGCTGCAGCTCACGGCAACACCGGATCCTTAACCCACTGAGCAAGGCCAGGGATCGAACCTGCATCCTCATGGATAGCAGTTGAGTTTGTTTCCGCTGAGCCATGACAGGAACTCCCCCAATACATTCTGTTTATAGACAATGAAATGCAAATGTTAAACAATTTTTGCATTCTTCTTTTGAGATTTTTCAACGATTTAAAGATGTAAGAAGTATTCTCAGCTCGTCAGCCCATCCCTACGCACCCCTCTTGGCAGGGAAGCCTCGCATCCCTTAGTTCTTTGGTGAGGTGGTCTTTGAGATCCATCATTAATCCATCCCCTTAAATGCAGAAGCATTCACCGATAACCTATGAACACATCCTAGCAGGTGAGTACGCCTCCTAACATGGCAGCAAGAACTAACTCATCCTTCTGATGCGGTGCTGACCGCCGTGGAAGATGATGTTTCATGAGCAGTCCAGGTTTGCACTAGTTGTTGAACCATGTTTACAAATAATGAATGAAAACAGTTCTAAACTTACAAACTTTGGGTTTTTTTCTTTCTGATTTTCATGGTAGTTAGCATCCGTCAGCCTGCCCAGGGGAGGAAAGTGAGCCTACGTGACCTCAAGTCTGTATACATGCATATACACAAACTTGCTCCCAGAGCGCCCGCCAGGCTCCCAGGGAGCCTTACCGTTTTCCCCAGTAGTTACAAGCAACAGAACTCTTCTAAAAGTCGCTTTATTTATTTAATCCTGGCAACAAACCTGGGAGGTTTAAGTCTTTTTAGCTCCTGGTTATCAGGGATGAATCTGAGGCTGGTAAGGGGGTAGGTAGGCAGGTGCCTCAGCCCAGCAGTCCCTCTGTTTCCCCTCCTCTGCCTCCATCCACAGCTGGCAAATCCCACACCTGGATTCCAGCCATTCCAGAACCAGAGGTTTCCTCCAGTTCCTGCTTTAGTGGTGTTCGTTTTCAGCCCAAAAGAGACGGGAAAACAAATCATTGCTTCATGAATCTGGAAGTACCCTCAGACAGATGAGAGGGCACGAAGAAGTGAAAAAAAGAGTGGGACGAAAAATAAAGGAGGCAGAGGAGAATGCAAACTCAGTCTTGACTTTTCCTGGTTCGCGTGCATTCCTGCCTTAATCAGAAGTGTTTCGGGATATTTGGGGAAAGGGAGTTCAAAGAGAGAGGCTTCTGAAATAAACAGTCAATGGTCTGTTTTAGGGTTATCACACTCTGAGAGTTTTAAACCAGAAAATAAAATATGTCAACATAATTTGGGGGGGGGGCATGCCAGTGGCATGCAGAAGTTTCCCGGGCCAGCTAATCGAACCCATGCCACAGCAGCCACCCGAGCCACAGCAGTGACAATGCTGGATCCTCAACCCTTTGAGCCACCAGGGGACTCCTATCAATGTAATTTAAGAACAAAATGTTGCTTCCACTATACTGAGTCCAGAAAGGACACATTTTTTCTCATTTTTAATGACATCTATTGGTTTCCTGCTAATTTTCCATGTTCATTGTAGACAACTAGAAATATCTAAAAAGCATAAAGTAAAAGATAATAATCACCTTAATGTCTCCAACCCCCAGAGATAACCACCATTAGCATTTGGATGCATTTCCTCCCAATGTCTACCTTTTTTTTTTTTTTAATAATGGAAGTATAATTGACCTACAATGCTGTATTAGTTCCAGGTGCACAAGAGTAATTTGATATTTCTATACATGACAAAATGATCAGAAAATTAAATTTTTATGGCTCTAAACACTGGCATTTTAAAACACATTTTAATTTCATCCGTTCATATGTAAGAAATGTCTCGAATACAATGGAGTTTAAATTCTAAAGCCAGGAAGCTTTGATGGCTAATGCCAGTGGACTGCCCTGGTGTATTATCATTGCAGAAAAGTTAACTGTGACAATGCTACCATCTCTTGCCAACCCGTCATCAGGAAGGGGCTAGGAGAAAGCGTCTTAGCCCAATTATCATTCCAGCTGCTTGTCAATGTCAATTGTATTAACACAGCTGAGACTTAGCATTAAACCTGACTACAACCAAATGATTATGCAGTCTTTTCCTTTGAATCACATAGTTGCTTCCCCACACACAATAATATGTGAATTCTGTTCATCGAGAGAAAAAACAAAAAGATGAGGTTGTAACTCAGCATAGCGCACGAAGGGGCAGTTTCTCTCCTTGAAATTAATCAAATGCTCAACATTTACCTGAGGGCTGTGTTAACGCAGAGAACGCGGAGAAACTCCAGGATAATTCAGAATGAACTGCCCGAGGTAAACGGGTACAGTGGCTGTACCATTAGGGTTAAAATTAAGATGACAGCTGCTTGCAGGACTAAAAGTCCACACTGCGAACACAGGGTGCATGTGACTACGGAAGGGACTTCAGAGACACCAAAAGCAAGTACTGTTGGGACGGGTCCCACCACCCATACCAGGCAAGGCAACAGAGGTTCGATTTCGTATATGCCCCCGAATACGTGATCTCCAAATACATGCACACATCTGAACTCATAAGGACTCTTTATATTCATGTACATGCAGAGTCGTGACTGTTTGATCATAAGTTTAAGGCAAGAGAACTAAGGAGGACGTACAGCCTAAATTCAAAATTGCAATCGTTAGGAAATATGCTGATTTGCTAAGGTTATTAGAAATTCCTCCAAGTCCTTTTAGCCTAGTACCAGCAGCTAGCACTGGGTTATGTAGACTGCACTCAATACAAGTCAGTAAATCCAATCTTGCCTGTCACTGTCAGAAATATATTGAAATCTATTTATGTATATTTCAGAAATACATTTATATATGAATACTATACAATATTAATATTCATTAATGAATTGCAATACATTGGCAAAATGAATGGCAATTAAGTTACAATCAAATGTGCTTGCAGTAATGGGAAAGCTGATACAATAGCAAAGACAGAGTGCTCTGTATGTCTTCCCAAAGCTCTCATTGACTAAAATGCACAAAACCAATGTATGAAGCACATGATCATTTGCAAGGCAGGCACACTGACTCCCCTCCAGAAATGAAGACGAAGGCCACATACATTAGTTTACAAAGAAGGCAATTGTTCATCCTAGAATATTAAAAACATCTTTTATGCAATTTCTTTTTCAAATATACTTGTTAAAAAATGTCTGGTCCTCATTTTCAGAGGGTATACCGTTTGGAGTGTTTCTCAAGTGTATCTTAGTGGGTAATCATTCCTCAAACGAGTGTCTTAATGCTTTTACATCAAAGCCTTTGATGACGCAGTCCTCATCTGAGACATAGAACTCTGTGCTTTGAGAACAGCAAGAGGAAAGGCTAAGACACACACATTTTTTCCCCAAACTTTGCTCCTTCAATCCCCTTTGTCACTGCTCATGCAGCAAATCATCTATGGGTGGTGGAGTGACCCATCGGGAGCTTTTTCCTAGCCATGTCTTTCTGGTTCACTTTCATATCTCCAACACTCAGCAAGTGCCTGGCATCTTAGAGATGTCACAAAATAGATGTTTATGAAATAAATGGATGCATGAATTAAAAATGTACGCGTTGATGAGTCTTGGGTAGGTCCTTCGATAGCAGAGACTTCGAGAACATCCTCTATTATGACCCAGTAACTCCACTCCTGGACATATATTCAGAGAAAATCATAATTTGAAAATGTATAGGCTCCCCAGTGTTCACTGCAGCACTATTTACAATAACTAAGACATGGGAGCAACCTAACTGTCCATCCACAGACAAATGAATAAAGAAGATGTGATGCATATACACAATGGAATACCCCTGGACCATAAAAAAAAGAAAGCATGCCATTCGCAGCAACATGGATGGCCTCCGAGATTATCATACCCAGTAAAGTAAGTCAGAGAAAGACAAATACATGACATCACTTGTATGTGGAATGTCGTAAAAATGACACAAAAGAACTTATTTATAAAACAGAAACACACTCAGACTGTGCAATCAAACTTACAGTTACCATAGGGGACGTTGTGGGGGAAGGGATGAATTTGGGGGGTGGGACTAACATCCACGCTACTGTACATAAAACAGAGCAACAACAGGGGTCTACTGTAGAGCCCAGGGACGTCTACTCAATGCTTTTAATAACCAGTGTAGGAAAAGAGAGTGGGTATATGCACACTTTGCTGTACACCTGAAACTAATAAAACATTGTAAGTCAATTGTATTCCAATATAATTAAAAAAAAAGAAATGAGAATGGAGACAAGGACTTTTGTTCCCAAGGCACCTGACTTGGGGCTGGGCCATCATTCAGAAGTAGCTACTGGTTAGAAGGAGGAACACCACCAGCTGGTGCAAGAGACACCTGGAATATGTCTACAAATATGCAATGATCAGCCCACAGAACACATTGTGTTCCTCTAGGAAGGGCAGAAAGACAAGAGAGATCTTCCTTGAGATGCCACACATACACAAACCCAGATATGCGGTCTCATTATCCGCGTATGGGTTTGCAACTTTCAAGTCTGTCTCCATATTAATTTTATTTATAAAATCATTAAAGAATCAAAATTAAAAACATGTCATCATGAGGGATGATGGATGAAAACAGCAGAGAAAGGGCAGGACATAATGGAATCATAAGCCTCCGTGCCTAATAACTCCCAAAGACACATCTTTAAGACAGTAATTTTACGCTTTGGGAGCCTCAAAGAATAGCACGTAGTATTTAAAGCTCACAGTACGTCCAGGTTCTGTAGCTACTTGGTGGAACCTGCAGAAGTCTCTCTCTCTTTTCTAGGTTCCCTGGGAAAAACAAGGTTGATTTCAGAGTATGTAAATTCCTAAGTGTTCTGGTAGTCCTTCTTTCTTCTCCCCGTTGGCTCTATTATCTCAAGTTATAAGAAAATAGGAGAGGCATGTACTGGGAGGATGAAAGGCAAAAAAATCTAGTTGTACAGGATGTTACCCACAATAGCAAAGGGGAGGGATGAAATTTTCAAACAACTTCCAACTTCTATATTTAGTGCCGCTGCCCGGGAGCCAGCTCTGGTTGCGGCCACAAGGAAAACACTCGCGAGATCATTTCCTCTGAGCCTATTTTACTGCATGACAGAAGGAAATAAAGGAGTCAATGGTGGTGAGTTACAGCTGGGAGAAAGGAGAGGAACCTTGAACCCGGTAATAAACAAAAGGTCTCTTTCAAAAATGGATATGTGAGATCTCCTATTACAAGAAGGAAGAAAAAGAGGGCATAGAAAATAAGGGGGAATGTTTTCAGCATAAATGTAGAAATTTTCAATGATGGGGCGGAAAGCATAACTCCCATTTCACCCAGAAGACATAGGCTAATATTGTTAGTTGCAGACAATAGAGTGTCGAGTTTTCTCACTAGTTCATGCATGATGGAATTTACTCGAGAATGTTCGAGGCCTCAGTAATTCTCTGGGAGGGGCAGGAAACTAGACTGGGCAATAGTCGTTGACATTGAGACTGGACTGAGCCTCGACTGTACCATTGAGTGTTCCTGCCGAAAGGCTACTGTGCTGTGAGCTGGTGGTCACCGCCTGTGCTGATGGAGATGGTGCTGCAGAGAAAACAGCTGCTTGACTACAAGCTTGAAAAGAAGGCACCAGCCAGCCCCCTGTGTGTACACTGCTTTGTAATTCTCACACCCAAAACACATCCAGCAGCATCTGGGTACAGAAACTGTCAAATACGAGTTTTCCACTTTCCCTTCTCAATGGTACCTGAAGCTGTGGGGGGCTGAGGGTATGTTGGGTGAGCCGGTTCCAGGGTCTTGGGATACTTGAGGGAACTACCTGTTTGACTGAGCTCATCATTAGACCTTGTAAAGAGTGTGCTGGGCATGAACTATTCACAAGGAGACTTGGCTTCTAACCTTGTTCCATCCCCAACACCCTTGAAATCACTACTTCGCTGCTTTTTGTTGTTGTTGTTGTTTGTTTTTTTTTTTGCTTTACAGCTGCATCTGCGGCATATAGAAGCTCCAGGCTAGGGGTCTAATTGGAGTTACACCTGCAGGCCTATGACACAGCCACAGCAACATTGGATCCGAGCCACATCTGTGACCTATGCCACAGCTTGCGGCAATGCCAGATGCTTAGCCCACTGAGCAAGGCCAGGGATTGAACCCACATCCTCAGGGACCCTGTGTCTGGTTCTTAACCCACCGAGCCACAATGGGAACTCCATTACTTCACTATGATTCAATTTCCCAGCTAATAAAATATGCCCAGTTTTGGTGATCAAAGTACAAGCAGGAAATAGAATGCACCCTAAATAGGTCAAATGAAGATGTGGGTAAGGGCACGACTTACAGGTTTAAGGGGTGGTGAAAATATTAACAGAAAGAAGTTGTTACCAACCCTGGGGCTGGAGGGATGAACAAGAGAAATCCTGCCGTGGGGCCCACTGATCCCTGAAGCTGGGGAGATGGGATGGTGTGATGGGAGCCTGTTTGGGGAGCAGTCACGCCCTGAGTGGTACCTAAGCCCCATCTCTCCCCATCCATCTCAGACCTCCTCCCGGTGACTCTGAAGACAGACCTGGGACGCCAGCTGCAAGGAAGCCTGGTGCAGACAAAGTAGGCAGGAGAAAAAACTGCTGTGAATGGACCAGGGAGAAAGCCAGTGGAAAATAACCCACACACCGAAGTATTTCTCAGACTCATAATGAGGACTCCAGGAGGTAACGCACACGTCCTTGCCTCAGAAAGCATCTGCGGTGATGTTTTTAAAGTGGGGTAATATTTCCCTTGCGGAGACCTTCTCTTCTGGGCAGGTTATTCTTCCCTCTGCTCTTACCGAGGGATTTTTGGTTTTTCCAATTAGTTCATGAGACCTAAGATGCGACTGGACTAAGTTCAAAGAAAGTAAGTGAGGGAATGATTTTGAGGAGGGTAAATAGTTGTGAAAGCAGGGGCCAGGTTCAGTGTCTTAAGGGAAACGTCGTAAAACAAAGATTGTTGTGGCCAAATGGATAGAAGAGGAAGGGATATGGAATTCAGCCACGTGTGAGAAAAGGTCAGCGCAGCAAATCATCTCCATTCTCACTTTAAAGTGAATAGTATTCTCTGGATTTAATGGAAATAATGGAGCAGGAATGGAGTAGCAATGACAAGCAACACAGTCAGTCCATCAATTTACACTTTTACATACAGGAGCTAGATTTCTTTATTGTGAAAAGAATTATAGAATTAGATATACATATTTTTTTTTCTTCTTTTTATGGCCTCACCTGTGGCATATGGACGTTCCTGGGCCAGGGGTTGAATCTCAGCTGCAGCCGCAGCCGCAGCCACAGCCATAGCGACCCCAGACCAGAGCCACATCTGCGACCTACACCTCAGCTGAAAGCGATGCAGGATCCTTAACCCACTGAGCCAGGTCAGGGACTGATCCTGCATCCTCGTGGATACTAGTCAGATTCATAATCCACTAAGCCACAATGGGAACTCCTAGTAGTATGTTTTAAATGAATAGCATATCTTCATAATTTAAAAAAGAAGAATATCTAGCTTCCTTAGTTTGGTAGATATGTTACCAACCTTAAAGTGACTTGCAGAAACAACTCTCTAAAGCAAGAAATGTCCCAAAGAAAATCCTTCATAGGAGAAATATCAGCAGATGTGAGTGGCGACAGAAGTCACAACGATGACGGGAAGTCTGGCGTAAAGAAGGCACCCTGAGTTTTCCTGACTGATTATACTGTTTTCCATACTACCTTCTTCTGCTGAAGGTGAGGTAAAAATGAAAATAAAACACTGAAAACCCTGAGGAAAGAAAAACCCACGATCCACCATGTTTGTTCAACCTTTGGTGGGAGAGCATTTTGGAATCTGCAGGTGGAAATTTAGACTAGAAATCAGACAGAAAGAAGACAGCCCATCACGTTTTAGTAGTTTCTATTGGCAGTGGGGTCTGAAACTTAAATAGACTCCTTTGTTATGGTGGTACTTCTATGAGAAATGAAAGAGTGAAACTAAGCTTCAAAAATCCTCTCTAAGTCCGCCTTTTCAAGGCTGTTACTTTGGGAGGGTGAGATAACTCAGGGCATTGTCACGGTGGCCCTTTGGCTGTACACAGTGAGCCCAGAAGCCTCGGCGGATAATCACCGAAAACACAGAGAGTGATCGAATGATGTCAAGAAGGCACCAACTGGATACCTGCTGCCTCGCAAAACCTCAATGCAAACAGGTATATTTACCAAACGGGAACCAACAAGAACCACGGAAGAGGTCCAGGCAGCCACCACTGAAACACGAGGTACGCGCTCTTGCTCCTGCAGGAGGGTGAACTATTCACATTAAAAACATGGTGCGCAAGGGCAGGAGAGAGAAGTTAGGAGTATGGGATTAACAGACACACACACTGCTGTGCCTAAACCAGGTGAACGACGAGGACTTACGGCAGAGCACAGGAACTATATTCAATATCTTGGAATAACCTATAAAGGAAAATACTCTGACAAAAGCGTATGTATTCCGTGTGAGTGTAACCGAATCCCTCTGCTGTACACTTCGAACTAACACAGCACTGGAAGTTAACTATACTGAATGAATGAATAAATAACATAAACAAAGCATTTTTTAGAAAAAGTACAACACACACAGTTTTTCCACACACCCAACAAAGGTAGGTTCCCTCCCTGGCCACCTAGCTCTCTGCTCGTCGCCTTGTATCCTTTTCCTTAAATCTGAAGGCAATGCCCCGCCAAGCCACAGATGTGCTTCAGGTCAGCCTTACAAAGGGACGGCTTTTACGCCAGTCACCCAGCTCCTTGCCTTTCTGGAGCGGAATGGACTCTGACTGCTCACCGTATTATAGTCTGAAGGCAAAAGCTGTGGCTAGAGTGACGAAATAATTATGTAAATAATGGCAGACGTCTGAGGAAGACTAATGGCTGAAAAAGCTGAATAACATTAAAAAGTTAATATATTTAATGTTAACCTTTGTAGCTTTCGGTAATAACTCAAATATAGGAAAATTGTTGTAGAAAAGCATAGTGATATTAAAGCAACGAGAAGAACGTCTTGGTCACAAATGAATCCCCAGCTTTCCGGGAAACTAGCAGGATGTTATTATTCCACTTTCACACTAAGAGCGAAACACAAGATTTGAGTAATAATGAGTACCATTCTTCTTTGTTGTCTTGGACTTACCTGGAAAAGAGAGACTCTTTCCGGTTATCTACTTCAACAAAAACCTCAAAACATCTCAACGCCAAAGCTTAAAGAAAAAATCGCTACCGTATAAAAGGGAAATAATAATTTAAAAGTCAAAATGCAAAAGAGGCTTAGCTGGGTTGCATATGAACACATGGTGAGTAATGTATTAAAATGTCCCAGGAGTGAATGTTATATAAGTACAAATAAATTATATTTCCTCCCCCAAAATGTGAGGGGCCAATTAGAACATAAAGACTGTATGAGGTGAGAGGGGCTGAGATTAGATGATAATCTTTTTTAATTTCACAGGTGAAAGAAGGTTTGAGGAGAGAAGAAAGGAGGTGAGGCACTTGGTTAAGGACGGTAACTCTGGGAAAATTCTGGGTTATTTATTTGAACAACCAGGTCAGTGCTGACACGGACAAGGGTTTGGTTTCTCATCGGGTTCCTTCAGGGAAGATGTAGACCATCTCATGAGGAAAAGAAAAGGAAAAATTTGTTGCAAAGGTGTTTAGGAAGAATTTGGTCGTTTTCCTGTGGGAAAATAATGAATCCTGAAGGTAAAGATATATACTTGAAATCTACAAACGGGCCTCCTGAGGCTTCTGCAGCTTCTCTTCCTTTTTGCATCCATCTCTTCCGAGGAAAGCTGACTTGGAAGCACTGCTTACATTCGGGCAAGGAACGTGTAGCATTGTGTTTTTCTATCTCACCAATAAGACAACAAAGACACAGTCACTGGCAAGCCTGTTCATTGCTAGAATTCTCTTAAGACAGTGAAGATTTGGGCAAATCTCCATAAACTGCCTAGCAGGTGATTAAAATCAAGCTGTTGCCCATGACTCAAATAATCTAAAAATGTATATCTCATGTCCTGCGGTAAATGATAAAATATCTGTGGGATTCGTGAAATAGATTTGCTTGGGGTTTTGTCTACCGGAGGTTGAAGCCGATGGAAATTCATCTCTGCACCAACAAAGCGTGTGGACTTGAGTGGAGTCCACGGGCTTCTGGATTTGGAGAGCCACGTTTTCTCTCTTTCGTCCTTAAGAATCTTCTATCAGAAAATAAGCAGGTAAGGGAAAAAAGTAGACCTTTGAGAAGAAACTTGACTTGCTTCCTATGGAGGATTCTGGAGAAGTGAAACAGGACGGCCACGCCGCTGTCCTGACACTGGGAAACTGGAAACACATGACTTGGTGCGACACTCTCTCCAGCCAGGAGCCGTATTAAAATGCAGGCTCCAGGAGGAACATATTCAGTTATTATTCCCCAAACACATTACACTGCTCAGTTCTAGTCTGCTAGCTTGAATGCATATTGCTCCCTGGAAAGAACTTATAATTCCCTTTACAATGCATTTACAGTTGATTAAAGAATGGATTTGCAATTCAGAGTCTATAATTAGAGCAAAGGGTCTCTATAATTTTAGTTACCCTCATCCAGTAATGATGATGTTATGGAGATTAGCCTCTATTACAAGGACCCATGGCCACTGAAATGATTACTGGAAAGCATGTGCTGAGGTTTAGTAGCCCATTCTTTTACCACAGGAAGCCTATTATAAGCAGAGTGTTATACAAGGCAACCAGACAGGAAAAATGAGATTAACAATTAACACCTTGCTCAAAGGATTAGTATATCTCTTATGCTGTGATGATTTGGATTCTAATTAAAATTCTTGGAGCTGTGTGTGTGTATGTGTGTGTGTGAGAGCACACACCCACACACACGTGTGTTCTTTTCCAGGTGCCTGCTGCCTGCTTGGAGTGCTTTGAAAAAGGCGCTGGTCAGACTATCACTGAAGCAGGTAGAAAACCTTTCCATGAGGAGGGATTTCTCATTGATCTTTAACCAGAGGCCCTGCAGTGTCTCCTAAGGAAGATTTCAATATGAATGTGAAGTATTTAACTTTCCTAGGAAGCTATTTGGCCCCACTTTTTTCAGGTCTGATGCAGTTTCAACACTGATGTATGCATTCACGTCTATGGGATCCTGCAGTTGAGCAGACTTGCTAGAATTTTATGCAGGCAGAAAATAGAGGCTACCGTTGTTTGCAAAAGCACAAGCTCATCCACTTTGGAATTAGGGGCTATGAAATCACCACAAGGGTGTGGTGAAAAAATGCAAATGTTCTATTTATATTCCCAAAACTCATTCTTTTCTAATTTCTGTTTGTGATTTTTACAGTGCACGTATAATTGACAGAGTAGCACAATGTTATTATATCATTTATAAATAATTTGCATATATTAAAGGTGTGTAGGGTTTCTTTTAACTGAAAGGAGTTTGCAAACAAACAAAAAATATTTCCTGGGGTTTTCTTTCTTTTTTTTTTTTTTTTCAGTCTTTGTCAGGCATGTGAACTCAGCTACTCCAAAATACTCTTGCGCTCATTCTTTTTTCTTCTTCGAATTCAAATTGGTGGGAAAATAAGGACCTTTCAATTCATTTTCTCCTCAAATTCCTAGTTATTCTCTGTCTGACTTAGAATTGTTCATGTGATGGTTAAGCGATTTCATTGCTGGGGTGAAAATGGTAATGAGAAAAAAAGTTATAAATAGTGAAGATGAGGTGATGACTCAGGGCGATGTTTCAGAGGACTGGAGAAAGTTGCAGGTGGAGCGCAGCTTTACTTCAGGCTTCATTAGAAGTTCTAATAACAGAATATTGAATATAATTTACGTTAATGAGAAAAGGGTGAGGTCGCCAGACAGAAGAGGCAAGAAAGAAAAACTTCAAAACGGAGAAAAATCAAGCAGCTTCCAAGCTGAGACGAAGGTTTAGCCATCATGGTACTTCTTGGCTTAGCTCAGTGTCTGAGGCATGGCCTGTGCTCAGAAAGTGTCTGCTGGAAAAATTCATTAAGAAATGTATGACTCCACCGCAAACAATTCAAATATTTAAACACTTATCAGAATTAGTCATAAAACTCAATGATATTTTAAGCTGAAGGAGATCTATAAGACGTTGGAAGAATAAAACCTGAAGCTCACAAACAGAGAGTGAGAAACACGTAGAAAATGAGCAGCATGCTGGTCAGAATAACTTCACGATCTGGCCAACCCTGAGCAAGACTGGACAAGATCCCACATTACTGCCTGCTATACACGTACACATTTGAGAGAGCCATTTTCTGGCCTAAAATGTTGAGGGGGAGTTCTTTTTTTATAGCGAATGTAATTATTTGAATCATGAGAAAGAAAGAACTAGAAACCTACTTTTTTTTTTTTTTTTTTTTAGTCATGTCAAAGCATGGGGAAGTTCCTGGGCCAGGGATTGAACCCACACCACACCAGTGACCTGAGCCCCAGCAGTGACAATGCCAGATTGTCATCAGGCCGCCAGGGACCTCAGTGTTATTTTCACTTTTGTGTGTTACCATAGACTTCGTGCATGACATTTTGTTCAGGAATCTTAGAAAAGGTATGTGTTAATGGCATTGCAACTAAACAAATGCCTACTTGATGGCAGAAACAGGAACAAAGATAATTAAAATGGTTTATTAGTGATAAAAACAGACTGCATATTTAGGCAAAAATATGGATACAGTTTAAAATCTCTAATGATAGTAAGGTGGGAAAGTTCATTTTAAATACTATTTATGATTGATCGAAGAACGGAATTCCAAAGTTATGGTTGTTATAGGAAAAAATGAACTGAAGTATGATTTCTAGGGTTTTGGAATAAAGGAAAGAGTGAAAGATCCCAGGCAGAAGATAAATGTAAGTTGCTCACACAGGAATAATAATTAGATCTTTTAATTATAGGTAAAAGAATATTTAAAATTAAGTAAATACGATAAAATGTATTATGTAAAAAAGTATGTTTATGAAAGAAGTGTTTTGGGTTTTTTTTTTTTTTTTTTACTTTTTTTTAGGACTGCACCTGTGGCATATGGAAGTACCCAGGGTAGGGTTTGAATCGGAGCTACAGCCACTAGCCTAGGCCACAGCAACAGCAATGCGGGATCCAAGTTGCATTTTCAAGCTACACCACAGCTCATGGCAACGACGGATCCTTAACCCTCTGAGTGAGGCCAGGGATCGAACCTGCATCCTCATGGATCCTAGCTGGGTTCGTTAACCACTGAGCCACTAAGGGAACTCCAAGAAGTGCTCTGTAGTGGAACATCAGGTGGAAAATGAAATTACTGCACTTTTCCATTACATGGTTCAAGTTATCTTTCTTACCTAAGTGTAATGAAAACATGAACCAATACAAAATCTAAACTGATAAAAGTCTAGAATAATGTGTGATTTTATCAATGTTAGGAAACTGGACATGTTCAGTTTGGAAAGCCCAAGTAAAGACAAGCTTTTACAAGCATGAGGTAAATAAGTCCAATCAATTATTCCTCTTCAAGAACAAAACCAGTCACAGGATTGAAATGAAGCAGGAATAATATCCTTTCAATGCACTGTCATGTTTCTGATACGCACATGTGAATGAGAATTGATCCCTGGATTGCTTTAAGATGATATTGGCATTCTCAACATTCAGGGGAGGACAAACTTTTTAAAAATGTATTTGATTATTCCAGGCTTCTACAATATTTTCAATTGTGCTGCAGAGAACAAAAGTAGTCTGTCAATTTCGTAAGAGTAAAAAATGATGAATCTTCCATTTAAAAATGATTTTTAAATTACAAGAGGCTGAGAGTTCCTGTTGTGCTCAGAGGGTTAAGAACCCAACATTGTTTCCGTGAGGATTCAGATTCAATCCCTGGCCTCACTCAGTGGATTAAGGATCCAGCATTGCCGAAAGCTACAGTGTAGGTCAGAGACGCTGCTCAGATCTGGTGTTGCTGTGGCTGTGGTGTAGACCTCAACTGCAATTCCGATTCGACCCCTAGGTCCAGGAACTTTCCATATGCTGCAGCTGTGGCCCTAAAAAGAAAAAAAAAAGAAGTAAATAAATTACAAGATGTTAAATTTGAAATCCATGTTTGCTTTCTAGGGTAATTTTATTATAAAATTAATAAATAATTAAATAGAAAACTTAATAAACAATACAAAATGTTTTATATATATATGTGTGTATATATATATAAACACTTCTAATTTCACCACTAAGAGATCTGTGAAGTTTGTATATTTCCTTTTTTGTCCCCTTTCTTTGAAAACATATTATGCATAGAAATAAATGTTTTCTTTTTCATTTTGAGCCTTTGTTTTCAACGCAAAGTGATTTGGTCCCACCCTGACATTTGCAAAGTCCTGAGACTGCGGAGCTGCCCCGGTGGCTAAGGGTGGGAACCAGGAATACTGCCAGATGGCCTTCGACACGGGGACAGGGCCCCGCAAAAACGAAGTCTCGCCCAAAAGGGTGAGAGGGCTGGCATGGGAAACAACTGGAAGTAATCACATAAGCATGTTGTTGTGATTTGAGTTATTTTAAAATATTTCCATAGTGGCATAGCATCGCATGGTATATTACAATAAATAAGAATATGCCTCACCTTTCATATTTGTTAAAAGAATAGTAGTTTAAAGTATATATGTGTGTGTGTGTGTGTGTGTGTGTGTGTGTGTGTGTGTGTGTATATGTATGTATGACTGGATCACTTTGCTGGTACAGCAGAAATTGGCACAACACTGTAAATCAACTATGTTTCAACAGGGAGTCTGGGGTTAAGAGATGAAAACTCTTGCATTTGGAGTGGACAAGCAATGAGATCCTGCTGTCTAGCACAGGGAACTATACCCAGTCACTTGCGATGGAGCATGATGGAGGATAATGTGAGAAAAAGAATATATGTGTGTGCATGCGTGCATGGGTGTGTGTGTGTGTGTGTGTGTGTGTGTGTGTGTCTGACTGGGTGTCTTTGCTGTACTGTGGAAATTGACAGAACACTGCAAATCAGTTATAATGAAAAAATAAAAATCATAAAATTTAAAAAGGATTAAAAAATTGGTAATTTAAAAATTGAGTTCACCCACATTTTTGTCAAATATCTAATTTGATTTAAAAATACACTGAAGAAAACTTTATGGTGAAATTGCTTTCACCTTAAGTCTCACGGCTGGGATAAGTTCATATTGTTACTATTACAAGGTAACGTAAGGTTTGTGCCCCCAGCACGTGGAGAGCATTTCAGACTACCCAGTCCTCTTCAGTCTTTATTACTTCCCCAAACACCCACTTACATCAACGGCTTGATGTCCCTAAGACCCTCTGTTGACAAACACAATTAGATCCTACCATTGCTCTTCTTGATAAACAAACAAATGAAAAAATCCACCCACCACATACTTTCAAGTTAAGCCAAATTACAGCCATTTGATCAAGCCTGAGCTAGCTGCTACTCTGTTCCTTCCTGTTTGAAGCAACGTACCATTGCATGCAAACAACTCAAACTCAGAATAATTAATTAAAGGAGCAAACAACAGATTGCAGGCATGACAGATGATTTATTTCAGATATTCTCACAATACACAAAACCACTCTCCTGTTTTTCTCCCATTCCTAAATGTACCATTTATCAGTAGGCTTAGTCCACTGTTTCTACATGCCATGAATTGATAAAACATACCTAATTTAGAAAAAAAAAAATCTCCCTAATTACGTAAAGGCCAATGCGAACGGCTCTTTCGTAGGAAAGGCAACACAGGCTTCTTTGTGACGATGTGGGAGCTTTCTTAGTATTTTCTAATACGTTGGGCACCTGACCACATGTATCAAGCCTTTCTCCTTGAGTCTCTGGTTGCCCTTTTGGACAGTAGCTAGAGTCAAAAACTTGGATGGGGAAATGTAAAGGAGAAATAAGACTTATTTACCCTCCCCAAGGAAGTACCATCCAAGTGGATGTCCCAGCTGAAGTTACCTCTGTCTAGTGGATTCTCAGGCGATTCCAAGAACTGTCCATAGCCGTGTAGGGACAAGGCAGCACTGCTGGAAAGGAGCTCCACATTGGTGTCAGGAGGTGGAGCAGGAGAGGCAAGCGGTAAGTTATATGCAAGAGATTACTTCTGGTTGAAAGTTCTTAGCACCTTCCTAAGTTTAAAAAAATGATTTTGGTGTTCCTGTTGTGGCTCAGCCGGTTAAGGACCCAACATTGTCTCTATGAGGATGCAAGTTCGATCCTCGGCCTGAGTAGTTTAAGGCTCCATCCAGCACTGCTGCAGGATGCAGTGCAACTTGCAGATGAGGCTCAAATCCACTGTTGCTATGGCTGTATCATAGGCTTCAGCGGCAGCTCCAATTTGACCCCTAGCCTGGGAACGTCCATCTATCACAGGTGTGGTTGTAAAAAGAAAAAAAAAAATGATTGCAATGAATGATTTCACTGCCAGATTTTTCTTCCTTTTTCACAGACTTTTATCTGAGGATAAAGAGCTGTGTTCAGCCTTCCTTGTGTACATGACAAGAAAAAATTTAAGAAGCAACTCTACCTATTCATGGGTAATAATGTTTGGTTGTTGCTGTGTGTGTGTGTGTATGTAATCAATCAGTTTACATCCAGCTCTGCTTAGAGATACTCTTTTGTCAGTGTTTGCTGCTTCTGTTCATTACTTCTGGACCTCACAGTCTGCTTACTATCTTTGAATCCAGCCTACTTCTTACTGTAGTAGGCTAGCCCCAGTCTTAGTATAGTCCATTCTCTCTGTGTCCAGCTAGGTTGTGAGGACATCTTTCTAATAAGGGCAGAAGGCTCTGTTCTAGGAGGAGATGTGGCAACCCGAGTAACTGATGTGAAATCTACACGCAGGAGATTTGTTTTTCTAAAAATGACCAGGAACAATACTCTCCCGTGCACCTTCATCTTGGTCTGAAGGCTGATTCTGTGAAGCTGTCTTCTCACTAACACTAGATTCTCCCTCATCTTTGGCTGTTTCTTTCTTTATCAAATGGATTTAGTATTTTTCCACTGTAAGCGGGTCCCTACATTGTACAACAATTTTCCAGTTAAGCATAACTACAGGCAAGAGAGGTGTACCTCCAACTTTCATCACTCGAAATCTTAAACGCCTCTCTCTTATTTTCTGCTATCAGTATTTTTCCGTTTAAAAGGTAGGTCTACAGTATTTACAGATATTTTAATGAAATGCCTTCAGAAATTTTATTTATTTATTTATTTTGATATTTTATTGAATGACTATAAAGTGTTTCTTTAGCTACTAGGGTGTTTATTTAGAAAACAATATATTATACCATGTGCCATTCTAAGCATTTTCCATACGTTAAAACCTTTTACCTTCTTAACAATTACATAGCATAGATGATAATGATTCCCATTTTACTGGCGAGGATGTTGAGAACCAGAGACATCCAGTAGATTATCTAAGAACGTACAGCTAGTAAGTGGTAGCAGAGTCAGGATTCAAATCCAGCACAGAGTCCCGGCTTTCATACACCAGCCACTGCACCCTCACCCTCTTTCATTCTGTAGAAACCTTATTAACATAGAGGATGCCTAGCTTTACCTTCCTAAATTGAGAACAGTAAAATTTCAAATACATAGCCTTAAGAGCTGTTTTATTTAGTAGCTTGCTGAAGGCACTGGCAGGATGGAGATCTAATTAACATGTGACATAGTCGCTGTTTTCCAGATAATCAGTTTCTAATGCAGCTCAGAAGTTAGTGCAGACACCCCCTCATCCTATCACGTTCCCTTTGATGTGGAGCGCAGCACGCACCAGCATATACTCCTGGTTTCTCTCCCTGCTTCCTCTCACGTGCTGTACCCCAGGGCCGCGGAGGCTCATCAGTCTGGGAGTCTGGGGAAGAATGGGTATCTTCACCCCACCCTCTCCTCCGGGTGAGTCCAGGAAGGACTCTGCTCTCAGTCATGTTAGATTTCTG
The DNA here is from genome assembly GCF_054392235.1 of Sus scrofa. Lineage (NCBI taxonomy): Eukaryota > Metazoa > Chordata > Mammalia > Artiodactyla > Suidae > Sus > Sus scrofa. The sequence goes on from NC_139393.1 coordinate 80,860,542, forward strand.
GTAAAAGTGGAACTTTCAGATAAGAAACCAGCAGTTCTGCCGAACTTTCTGGAATTGGGTAAGTCTGTGTGATGCTGGAAGTCAGGTTCAGAAACCCACTGTGATCACACACCCAAGGCAGCCTTGGCCCAGAATGAAGGGACCATCTGCCTCTCCATCCATCTGCTCCTCCGCCATGCCGGTCCACCAGGAGCTCAGGCAGGGGCAGGGCTGGGGAGTTTATTTTTCGAGCCTCTTCAAACACCCCCGTGCAAGATCACAACAGCTGAGGGTCCAGTTGCACGGCTGATGCTAAGCAAGTGCATTTTCCAAACCCAGACTCCTAAGGATTGCTGTGAATGCTTATACTGAAGAAACAGCACTTTTCCTGCCCTCAAGTTTGAAAACATTCATTTAGTTCAAGCAAACGTCATCTGGCAGAATTCAACTCATTTATTTTTCCGACCTTTTGTATCTTGGGTTCCTAACAGGCACGTCCTTTCCTTCAGCTTAATTGCATCTTGAAATGTGGTGACAATGTCCTTTATGTCTTCATCAGGGCTATTGGTGTCAGTGGTGACCAGGACAAACCTGCTGGCATTTTACTAGTAGTGTTCTCCACGTTTAAATGCAACCCATTTATCAGTTTTCTCGCTTCGGGTTCTCCAAATTTATAAATTTCATTTATAAATAAAGTCTAATTTCCATTGTGAAATGCATAGTTTGTGCGCACGCATGTGTGTGTGTGTGTGTGTGTTTGTCTTTTGGGGGCCACACCCACGGCATATGGAGGTTCCCAGGCTAGGGGTCGAATCAGAACTGTAGCTGCCAGCCTCACTACAGCCACAGCAATGGCATTTCCAAGCCGCGTCTGTGACCTACACACCACAGCTCACGGGCAATGCTGCCTCCTTGGCCCACTGAGTGAGGCCAGGGATTGAAACCTCACTATTGGGATTCGTTTCTGCTGCGCCACTGTGGGAACTCCCGCAGATCTTAATTAACATTTTAATATGTTGTGACAAATGCATGGATCCTGGTCACCCCATTCAAGATACAGAACAATTCCTTCCCCAAAATTTCTCTCATGCCCATTTACCAGTCAGGTCCCAACTAAGGGAATTGCTGCTTTTCTGATTGTTATAACCATAGATTAGTTTTGCCTTTTTGATGATTTCTACGTTCTGCAGGTCATCGTCTTTAGGCTACGTGGTGTTCTTTGTTGCACGTGAGGTCAGCCCCAAACGGTTACTTCTTCATGTCAAGAGTCTTATAAGGAATGGCAGACACCCTGGTCAACTTGAAAGGTTATTCAAAGCTCATTTTATGCCGGAGAGTGTGGAGAAAAGGAAACCCCCCTAAACTGCTGGAGGGAAGGTACGTAGGTGCAGTCACTCTGAAGAACAGTGCGGAGCGTCCTCAAAAGCCAGAGCATGGCCACGTGACCCCGCAATCCCACTCCTGGCAGGTATCCAGACAAACTCTAATTTGAAAAGATACAGGCACCCCTCTGTTCACAGCAGCACTGTTCAGAAGAGTCAAGATATGGAAACAACCTAAATGTCCATCAACAGAGGAATGGATAAAGAAGATGTAGTATGTATATACACACACATACACAACGGAATACCACGGAGCCACAGAAGAGAATGAAATTCTGCCATCTGCAGCAACATGGATGGACCCGAGATTATTGTGCTCAGTGAAATAAGTGAGAAAGAGGAAAACAAATACCATATTATATCTCTTTTATGTGGGATCTAAAATATGACGCAAATGAACTTATCTGTGAAACAGAAATAGAGTCACAGCAAAGAGAACAGACTTGCGGTCGCCAAGAGGGAGAAAGGTTGGCGAGCGGGAAGGACTGGGAGTTTGGGATTAGCAGGTGCAAACTATTATACTTAGAAGGGATACACAACAAAGTCCAATTATATAGCATATGAAACTATACCCGATATCCTATGATTAAACCATAAT